>NC_139400.1:40505000-50505000 GCF_054392235.1 Sus scrofa
AATGCAAACAAGGCAGCCACTCACCTGTAGCCCTAAAGTAGCCAGGACACCTATTCCAAAGGGAGTGGTATTTTTTTTTTTTTAACTCAAGAAAACACATGCACTCTGTTACTCAAAAGTGAACTCTGCCAGCACAATCCAGTGATCAATCTCACATGTACTGCCATAGTTTACACGGCTAAAGGTAGAAAAAATGTTTCACCACATCAAGCAAAAAAAAAAAAAAAAAAAAAAAAAAAAATTAATTGAGCATCTACTACATCCAGGCATATAATAAATGTTTTATATACATTATCTCATCCTTGAACCCAGCCTGAAATGTAGATAATAATATTTCCTTTTTTCACAAATTCAAGAACTAGGATTTATATAGGTTAAGTTGCTTAGGGTCAAACAATATTTACTCCGGTCTTCAAAACAAGAGTTTGTTTGTTTTTTGATATTTTGTTTCATTTTACTAAATGCCTGTATTCCTTCTGCCGTGCCTCAACATTTCCTTAATCAACTATTTTACAGACCATCTCATGTTCAGAGTAATATGTTAGGTATTGCAGAGGAGGTAGGAGAGGAATTCACAGTAAAACACAATCTAGTCTAGGCCTCAGAAACTTCCTAGCAAGTAATGTAGATAAGATATGGATTTTACCTAGCCTACCTGAAATACAAGTTAGAATGTGATACACACATTAACAGAGTACAAATGTCATAAGGTGTGAGTTCTGAACCTGGAAAGATGATTGTGAGACAGCAGGGAAGCCTAGGTGGAGGAGATCTCAGGATTGGAACTAGTCGCCCAATGAATAAGCAAGATTTCTGTAAAAGGAAATATATTTGAGAATGCTCCAGACAAAGAAATGCAAAACTAAAAACATAATGATAAGTCATATCCCGAGACTGGCAAATGCTTCAGATTGAATGGAGCGTCAGTGAGTCAGTGAGTAATGAAATAAATACGGGCAACTTAAGATCAACTGGAGGAACTTGGGAGTCAGAAGGAGGAGTTTGAACTGTACTCGGCAGGAGATAAGGAGAATCAAAATTATTATCGGAGAGTGACAAGATTAGAGGTGTTTGGGAGAAGTTAACTTTGACAAATATATAACACAAAATTACAAAGTGGAAAAGGAAAAAATCAATTAGAAAACAATCCTAAAAATAACTTTATGATGAAAGTACTATTACCTTTCCTATTTTACAAAAGGGGAAACTGAGGCAGAGGAAAATGGAGCAACTTGTCAGGGTGACACACCAGTTAACAATTAGTATGGGAAAATCAAGAAGAGTTAAATATTCAGTAAAGATATTCAGATGAAGAAAAATCAAAATAATCAATAAAAACATACTGAGTTTATTCTTTATTGAAAGTAACTCATTTTTTTAATGTCTTCAAAGATGACACAACTATTTTTGTGTTATGGACAATGCAGGAACATAATCATACAAAAATAAGACTTTTATTTTTTATTTTTTCTTGAGTCACACTCACGGCATATGGAAGTTCCCAGGCTAGGGGTCGAATTGGAGCTGCAGCTGCCAGCCTGCACCACAGCCACCACAATGCCATATTTGAGCAAAGTCTGTGACCTACACCACAGCTCACGGCAATGCCGGATCCTTAGCCCACTGAGCGAAGCCAGGGATTGAACCTGTGTTCTCATGGATACGAGATGGGTTCATTTCCACTGAGCCACAACAGGAACTCCAAAAATAAGATTTTTAAATGTCTATCGCTAAGCGTGTGTTGTGTGCCATCTTAGTGTTGTATACTTTCCATCCCTGGATCTGAGTTAGGTAAGAAATGATATTCCTGAGTGTGTGAAGAGGAGGGATCCAATTTATATTAATGACAAAGACCAGGGAAGAATATAGAGACCTAATGAAAATCTGTAGTTTATTAGATGAATTTTAATCATTTAATTTCGATTAAGATCCATTTAAGATAATATTTCCTGAAAGAGAATAAAATGCATTGACCCAAACCTAAATTTATGGTCAAAGTTTTCCAGTATGGGGTACCAAAAGTGCTAAATCAATGGTAATTAAGCAAATAATAGATAACTTTCCTCTAACTAAATAAACAGCTTCATTTTACATTCAAAGGACTGTTTCATTAATGAGAAATGACAGAACTCTATAGGATTACAGAAGAAGTAAAACCAAAGGTTCCCAATATGTCAATGAAAAAGTAACAGGTGCTAATGTAGGCCACACAAAATAAAGCTTGGCTTTCTTCTTGCCACTTTGAATTTTAAGCAGTGCTTTTCCTAAAATACGGATCATCAATGATATAAAAAAAATAAGACACATCTTCATTATATTACTTAGTGTGAGGTCACCCACTTGAACACTAATATCTATTATTTGTAAGATATGAATTAGAAGATTGGCTATTTTACACTTCAAGAGTTTAAAAATTAGACCATTTATGTGTTATGTAAATTTGGACTTAGAAATAATTAAGGACAAAATAAGGGTTAAAATTTAAATTGTAGTGGCCCAACCTGCTAATCAAGCTATGTTATATTTATTATGTTTTTTACATCTCTTTATGACAAAAAAAAGGAAAAATAAAAATAATTTGATGCTAATTGTGAATACCAAAGTTCATAAATGAAACAAGTATGCAGATAAAGCATTTTGATCACCATTATAATTGTTCAACTTTACAAATAAACATTAATGAAAAGTCAGCTTTATATTTTTATAATGAATAAAAGAAAAACAATGCCATAATATTTGAGAATTAAAACATTTTTGTATATACTTTAAAGCAGATTTTTAAAACATTTGAGAGTTAAAATAGCACATGGAAAAGCTATGTCTCTGATGAAAATGGAGTAAGATACAAAAGGATAAAAACATGTCTTTATTTATTTCTTTTTTTTTTTTTTGCTTTTTAGGGCTGCACCTGCTACAAATGGAAGTTCCCAGGCTAGAGGTGGAATTGGAGCTGCAGCTGCTGGCCTATACCACAGCTCACATCAATGCCAGATCCTTAACCCACTAAGCAAGGCCAGGGAGAGAACCCGCATCCTCCTGGATATTAGTCAGGCTCATTGCTGCTGAGCCACAATGGGAACTTCCAAAACATGTCTTTACTGAATGTTGCTACATGTTGGCTCAAGAGATCTTCTATCGTTACCCAATATTAAGCATTTCCTAGATAAAGTTATAAATATCTAAACATGTACGATATTTTTTTGCAAATTACCAGGAATAAACACACAGGTCAAAAAATTCTGTTTATTTAAACATTCTCATGGAAATAAAACACATAAGAACTTATTCTTTAGAAAAAGTTTGTTCACTCATAAATATAACTCTCTTTTCTTGTTGGATGTCGAGGGAAAAGTATTAACATATGGTTATTCATACTGTTAAAAAGAACAATATAATATTTGCAATTCAGCACGTCTCACTATGTAAAGCATTTTTTTTTATCCCTTTAGTGAAAACTATTTCCAGTTGTTTTAGGTGAAGAACTTCAAATGATAAAGGCCACAGTGCAGACTACTGTTAACACCGGTTTTGTCACTGTTGCTTATGTTATGAAACTGGCAGAAACTTTCATACAGGAAAACTATTTGCTACATTTCAATATAGGAATCGCACTGTTATTTTCTGTTACTAAAATAACTTCTTGGTGGTCTGATACTTGATCGTTCTATTAGTAAAGCAAGATAAACTGTTATTCCAACCCTTTATATTTAACTAAACCTTCCAGGAATATTTTATTTACTATTTATTAATTTATTTTGCAGATTGTGAAAAGTATTTTCAGAATGAAAATATTAATTTCTCACACATTTAGACAGTTTTCACACTTCACCTTCCTTTGGTACACAAAATTTGCATACAATGTAATCTGATTTATTTCTCTTTCACTTGCTCTCAGCTTTATTTTTCTCTCTTATTCTTTTCCTAATTCTTTCTCACTATCTTCCTGTCATTCCTTTCTGTCTTGCTCCCTTGTTCTCTCACTACAAGTTAATAAAATGAAAAGAAAAAAATTCTGAAAAAAATGTAAATGCTTCCAATTTTACTTGGCCAGAATTTCATGGCAATGTTCATGTAAATTAACACAGGAAAAGATACACTACAGATTGAGTTAAAGACAGAGACCTAGACTGGGGAGGGAGGGAGGAAAAAGAGAAAATGAAGGAAAAAGAGGAAGACAGGGAAACAAACTTTCAAGGAGTGTATTTATGCCTGTATTTTTCCTCTCCCTAGAAAGCAAAAGCAAGTTTTGGATATTGAAAAACACTTCCTCTTTTCTCTTTTTCTCAAATTTACTTTGACTCAATTCTTTTTCAGGATGGAAACTGCATTATGTAAGTGAGATAGCTATACATAATGAAAAAGCAGGTTCCTCATTTTGTAACAACTCTTTTTATGGTACATGGTGTTTTAATAAGTCTTATATAATGAATATCTGAAAATAAAGTCAAAATGTGTATAATATGGATTCAAATCAGAATAATGAAATCATCCCATTAAGTCTATTATGAAATGCCCAAACACTGCACAACAAGTATTAAATTAACAACAGTTATAAAATTAAAGCTTCACCTACAGTTGAATTAATGTTAAAAATAACTTTACTTTCTTTTCCAGACTATAAACAAAATTAGTTTATTGAAAAATAAACTAAAATATATGCCAAAGTAATTCTAGAAAAATGTTTACTTCTAACAGAAACTTCTGAACTTATTTTAAGAGGAACATGGGAAAAATAAACTCTACATTTATTTGTATGCTTAGGCACACTTGATTTTTAATTTGCTAAAACTTTGACATTGGTACTTTAGAAGCAGTCTAATTTTCTTTTTTCCAATTAGACCTATGATATGTTGATTGCTACATTTATAAGTCATACTTCTTCCTATGAATACATGTCACTGGACTATCTATAGACAGCTGTATTTTACTAAAACTGACAATTCTCATAGGAAGGTCTAATTGTTAAACTACCCATATTTTGAAAATGATGACTATAAAAATGTAAAAAGTCAAGAATACGAAAGAAGGGCCACACAAAAGACACAGTGTATAGGCATCATATGATTACAAAGAGAAAAAGCAAAAAAGCATGTGCACTATTTAAATACATTCTCCAAATACAAAAAAAAAATAGAAGTTTCATACCAGAAAGTTTATTCTCATAAAAACTTGGTTAATACTACTGAAATAAATATTTCAGGTCATAGCTATAAATAATAGCAACCCTACATAACCATGTAAATCATTTACATTTTGGTTAACTACATCTATTTTCACTTACCCTTTAAACACTACTACTTCTTACCAGTAGGCAGCACTATTACATCTTTTACCTGTTACCAATGTTAATGTCATACAATGCCATCTGTAACTTATTACATATTATCTGACCCTTGCTTGCATTTTAGCCTCATTATTTTGGTCCCATGCAATTTATCTCACAGATACCCTTCTCTTCTTAAAAGCAAAATTAGAACTTATAATAAAATAACAGCAATGTCAGGTATAGTATACACAAACATCAAATAGGAAGTGTATAATTAATGAATGATACTATTTCTTTACTAGTTAATAGTTTATTCCTTATTGTAATTTAAAAGAAACCGAAATTAAGTATAGTGTGAAACTGATTAAACAAGTTTAGTGTTAAAGATTTTTAACTTCTGATGTTACACAGTCACTATTGTTTCTATAATAATAATTATAGGGACCTTAATATTAAAGCATTTGTGTTTAATTATCTATCTATCTATATTTTTTTCAGAAAAAGAATCAAAATATAAATCAAGAAATTATTTAAAAACTAAAACGTATAAATTTATAACGGGAAATATAACACATAAACAATTTACATTCTGCAACTCAACAGTAGGTCACAAAATTCACTTAACAAATTCCATCCTATTTTAACCAAAATGATAATTTTCTACTTCATCAAAAAGCACTTAAATGTAAAATAGACCAACATCAAAATATATTAAGAGAAATTCTTTGGTTCCTTCACTAACTAATCAGAGATACATAGAAAAGGACCTTTTAAGTTTAATGATACCTGCTCATTAAATGATGCTAAACACTAAAATACCATGAACAGCAGGGAATTTCAGTTTACATTAGAGAAAAAAATAAAAGGGTAAAAATGACTGAAGTTGGTCAGTTCAAGCTGATAGGGCACTTCAAATGAATAACAGAAGAATAAAAGAGACACTCTAGGTTAAATTAGGTTCTCCTATTCCTTTTCTTGAAAGTGCTTAACTTCACAAATTTTATTTGAATTAGCTAAACTGCCAAAATCAAAGCAGATATAAAGTTAAACAGGCAACTACACTTCACAGTAGTTTACCTATTATACAACAGATAAAACAATTTTTAAAGGGTGATTTTTAGTTTTAAATGTGTATATTCCTCTTCTTCACTGAGGCAACTGACATACCTCATTTCTAAGAAAACACTGCTACACAGATTAAAACATATACAAAGCTTCAGATGAATAGCTTTGTTTATACAATTTTATTCCTTCATATAGAAATGAAAATCCTCTCCTTTCAAAAACCACTATCTGCTAATACTTAATAAAGTATTATGGAACCAATTTACTGAATATTATTTATTTCACATATGTTTTTAAAAGTAGAAAAATTTCCCATAGTTTATAACTATTGATTTTTTGAATGTTTACTTACTAAAAACAGATAATCTTTCCTTGCTCAAATTTTATTTCCAAATTTTTATCTACTCTTGCCAAACAGTGACATTTCTCCAGGAAAGCTTAACTAAAGGTGAACTCTCTCTCCATTCATCACTCCTTTCCCCTACTAATTTCACCCTCATCTGTACCATTTCCTCTTTTTATGAATGGTTCCACCATGCACAAAGTTTCGTACAATAGTAGTGAATGTACATGGTCCTCCAAGCAGAATGAATGCCATCTTACAGGAAGCAGAGGAAAGAAGGTTCTCCCTAATCCAAAGAATAAGTTGCTGATTAATAAACTATATTGGCTAATAAGAAGTATTTTGGTCCTGGAGAATTCTCCTGCACACTGCAAATTGTAACATTTATGCTTTTTGCTACCTTGTACCTATATAATTGCTGTTATAGTCTGAATGTTTTTGTTCCACCTAGAAAAAAAACCCATAGACTGAAATCCTAAGTCCCAATGGAATGGTGTTTGGAGATGGAGCCTTTGAGAAGTGATTAGGTCATGATGGTGGAGATGTCATAATAGAATTACTGCCCTTATAAGAGAGGCTCCAGAGAGATTTCTCAATCCTCTAGCCATGTGAGGTTAAAGTGAGAAAATGGGCATCATTGAGAAAGCAAGATCTCACTAGACACCTAGTCTGTCAGTACCTTGGTATTTGACTTCCCAGCCTCCAAAAGTGTGAGAATGGTATTCTGTTATAACAGAGGAATGGGCTAAGACCGCTGTAAAAGGAGAGGCTCTAGAAATGGCTCTCATAAAAGGCAGATAATTTCCCTGACACTTAGGAATATTTACCAGTATTTTCTAGGAGTTTGTATCTGTGCTTCATTTAGGCCATAGAATTTAATCAATCATGAATTTAAAAATGAAAAAAAAAAAAGGGTAACGGTAAACTCTGATCTTCTCATAACACTAGCATAACATGTCTTAGAACACAGGTTTAGCCAGACAGTCCGCAATGAATAGACTTCAGGGTAAAAAATGTTTAAGTCTCTTGTAGATGCACAGAAACTGTTAACTTATAAAAGGCTATAAACACTGTAAAGGCCAGTGATTCATCTGTCTCATTAGATAACTATTAAATCCCACATACATTAAGGTTTAGGGAACGTATTTTGCAAGTCTGAATGAGTCTTAAGAATCTGCAGCAAATGCACTCCACAATCTCTTATCAACAATTCTGATATACAAAAAGCTCTGAAGATCAAAAGGTGTTTTTGTTTGTTGTAATTCAATTAATGATAAAATTGACCTCGCTTGAACTCAGATGGCAGTAAAACACAAACTAAACTGACATGAGGCTATTAGTGTTTGGAGGCATATATTTCTCTAAAGATAGGTTACATGTTTGATTACAAAATGCTGCCTGACTCTGGAGGGACTGTTACATAATCTACAGACCATACATCACATTAACTTTCTATAATCCAAAGAATTCTGAATTAGGAAATGCATTTCCCAGGGACTTTGAATAAGGGCATATGGACCTGTAGAAACTAAGCAGGGCAAGAATACAGACATAGTTGGTAAGAAGAGTCTGTAGAAGAATGAAAAGTATAATTTACCAAACACATGCTGCAGGGGTTTTGTAATGGCATTAGATTTTAATACACTTTAAGAAATTATATGGTCTGAGTCGGTCTTTTTTTTTTTACACAAACACCCATGGTGCCAGGCATACAGTAGGTCCTCAATAAATATTTGTTTAATAGACTAGCTAACTAGTGAAGTCTAAGGCTGATTTCAGGATTTAATTGTACAAACTGTTTAATATAGGTGGATAGTATACTTTACAAAAATATCTCAGAGTTTTTCTTTAAAGCATTCTGACAATACCAGGATATATTCACATACTTCTACTTTACTCTTAATTTTTGTCCCCTTGCTCATCTATGAGCCTAGACAACATGTATTAGAACCACCAACTTTCACAGTATTTTTCAGTATTTCCAATTCTTCTCTAAGTGTAGTAATTCAAATGTGTTTGTCTTTCCTCTAGAAATATATGATAGAGGTGACATTCATCTCGATTTCTTTTACTCTTTCTCCTTCATTTTCTCTATATCCTTTTTATTATCCCTTTATTTGAGAATAAAAATCTAAGCTGTACACAGTGTTTTTAAAAGTATACTATAAATAGCATTCAAATCACTTTGATTTCATTTCAAATGTTAAACTGAAGTTTGCAATGCTGTCCCTTTAGTCACAGGTAAGAGATCAGCACAGGATAGAGAAGAGGGCAAGGGCCGTGGAATCTGACAGATCCGACCCTGACCTTCAGCACTACCTTAAAAATAAATCACTGAACTGCAAGGTAATTATCATCCTGATACTCAGTTTTCTCTACTGTTATTATATGAATTATAATACTGACACAGAGGCCTTGTTTGGGAGCTTAGATTAGGTTAATCTATGAAAGATGCCTGGCAGAAAATAAGCTATTATTAAGTGGTATGATGCGGTAGAGGAAAACGAACTGGGAGGAGGAAGGGAAAAAAAAAAAATGTAGTTTTTACAGCTCTAATCTCTGCAACTCAAAGAAACTATTGCTTTTAAAAACCAAAAGTTTTAGTATAAACTTTCTGGATGTATATGCATCAGAATGTTAAGAGTGGTTTTCTATGGGTAATGATATTATTAATAACTTATATTGTTTCTTTAATATTCCCCCACATTAATGGAATATACAGTGTATTACTTTTGAAATTAGAAGAAATTGAATTCAATTTTATTTTTAAGAAAAATGTGTTTCAATATTTAAAGAGTTTTACTTATGTGGAAAATTAATTCACGAGAAGCTTCTTAGTCCTCAAAAATTCTTAAGAAAGGAGCTTTTACTATAAATGAAAAATTATAAGAAATGAGGGGAGTTTTACAAATCCATTCAAATTTTATTCTCTTGCATGACACCTCATGCCCTCCATCCACCAAACAGAATTCCAGGTCTACAAGGACTCACCTCGTTTTAAGGTATTAGTAACTTTTAAAATATTTGCTAATAAAGCAGTAGTATACAAGTGGTGCATGTTATTTACTTTAAAACATATATACAATTTAGCTGATTGATAATACTGTGTTAATTTCTGCTGTATAGCAAAGTGAATCAATTATATGTACATACATATACATATACATCCATATACATCCATATATACATATACACATATACACACACATATTCTTTTTCATATTCTTTTGGTTAAGGAAAAGGATACTGCATATAATTCCCTGCGCTATACAGGAGGGCCTTGTTTATCCATTCTATACATTATAGTCTTTCTCTGTTAATCTGTGTTGTTGATTTTCTGTCTTGAGAATCTGTCCACTGATGTGAGTATGGTGTTAAAATCTCCTACTATTATTGTATTCCCATCAATTTTTCCTTTTAAAGCTTGATTTGTTTTGTGTATTTGAGTGCTCCTATATTGGGTGCATATATGTTGAAAGTGTAACATCCTCTTCTTGTATTCACTCTTTTATCATTATATAGTATCATTCCTTATCTTTCTTTATGGCCTTCGTTTTAAAGTCTATTATGTGTGATGTGAATATTGTGACCTCCCCCCACCCCAATTTTTTGTCATTTATGTTTGCATGAAATATCTTTTCCATCCTTTCACTTTCAACCTGTATGTGTTCTGAGCCCTAAAGCAGGTCTCTTGTAGGAAGCATATTGGAGTCTCTTGTATTTTTATCCAAGCTCCCACTCTATATTCTTTTCATTAGAGCATTTAGTTCATTGATATTTAAGGTATTTATTGATAGATATGCATTTATTGCCATTTAAACCTTGTTTTCCATTTGGTTTTGTACTTCTTTTTTGTCCATTTTTCCTTTTTGTTTTTCCTTTTGTGGTTTGATTTTCTTTTGCATCATGCTTGTCTTCTATTCTTTTTGTTTTTTTGTGAATCTACTGTATGTTTTTGATTTGTGGCTATGCTGTTCTTTCACATATGCTAACCTCTTTCTAGATCTATTACATTAGAGTGGTCATCTCAAAGGCTCAAATATATTTTAAAAATCCTATATTTTCTTACTTTCCTCCCTGACATTTTATGATTTTGTTGCCCTCTTTTACATCTTCGTGTTTATTTTTTTGCTTTTTGCTATTCATTGTGGTTCTCATCATTTCCACAAACATTTCAAAAAATTTTTTTTAATCTGTATACTGGCTTATTCAAATGATCTACTTTCTAATTATAATTAATTAATTAATTAATTAATTTGTCTTTTTAGGGCTACATTCAAAGCATATGGAAGTTCCCAGGCTAGGAGTCAAATCAGAGTTGTAGTTGCTAGCCTATGCCACAGACACAGCAATGCAGGATTCAAGATGTGTCTGTGACCTACACCACAGCTCACAGCAACACCGGATCCTTAACTCACTGAGCAAGGCCAGGGATCAAACCCACGTCTTCATGGATACTAGTAGGGTTTGTTACTGCTGAGCCATGACGAGAACTCTCCCAGTTGTAATTTCAACTTTCCTATAGTCTTGCTCACTTTCTATTTCGAAAAGAATTTTCAATGTTTCTCTTAGTATAGTTTTAGTATTTCTGGATTCTTTTAGTGTTTTTTTTTTATTTTTTCTGAGAAATTCTTTATTTCTGCTTCTATTCTAAATGAAAATCTTGCTGGGTAGAGTATCCTAGGTTGCAGGTTTTTTTCCCTTTCAGGACTTTAAATATATTTTGCCACTCTCTTCTGGCTGTAATGTTTCTGTAGTCAGAAGTCAGATGACAGTCTTATCGGGGGGTGGGGGTGGAGTTCTCTTGTAATTAACTCTTTGTTTTTCTTCTGCTGCCTTTTAAATCACCTCTTTAGCTTTTGCTACTAAAATTACAGTATGTCTTGGTATAGGTCTGCTTGGCTTCATCTTGTCTGGGATTCCTGTATCTGAATATCTTTGCTTTTTGCTATTCCTGGATACCTATTTCCTTCTTCAGGTTTGGGAAGTTTTCAGCCATAATTCCTTCAAATACATTTTCAATATCCTTTTCCTTTTGCGATCCTTGTTACATATAGATTGGCACACTGTATTATCCCATAGGTCTCTTACACTGCTTTCGTTTTTTTTTTTTTTCAATTTGGCTTTCTGTCTGCTATTCTGACTGGGTGATTTCCATTATTTTACCTTTCAGATCACTTATTCATTCTTCTGCATTATTCAATCTCCTATTTATTGGCTCTAGATCAGTTTTCGTCTTGGCCAATGAGTTTTCTAATTTTTCTTGGCTCCTCTTTAATGCTTATAGTTCCTATTTATAGTAATCTGCACTTCTATTGATAGCCTTTCTTAGTTCCTTCAGTATATTCATTATCTCCTTTTTGAACTTGATGTCTATTAGTCTGAAGAGTTTGGAGGTTCTTTCAATGGAATGCCCTTGGTCTTTCAATTGGGAGTGGTTCCTCTGCTCCTTCATTTTATTTATGTTTCTCTTACTTTATGAGTTTAGGAGAAAGTATTATCTACTGTGGTGTTGGAGGGCTATTTTTATGAGGGAGTGTCCTTGTGTGCCCTGTGGGTGTAATATTTTTGTTGTGAGGGCTTTTTTTTAGTATTGATGCCTGACAACACTTTTGTCAGTGTGTGTTGGCTGTTATCCCCTTGATGGGGGCTGTGATTGGTATTGTGGTGACCAGAGTCTGCACTAGATGTTGAGCAGGCCATCCTCTTTGCTCTGTGGTTGTCAGAGACATGGTTTGCTGCCTAGTTGTCAGAATAGAAGCCCTCAGAACCTGATTCTGAGCTACAGTGTGAGGTAGGCAGGATTGGAGCTCTCACACTGGGAGAAAAGCCACTGAGTCTTACTCTGCTGGAGCTGCCTACCAGGGAGTCCACTTTGTGGTATCACCTGTTTCCTGTTACATGGACTCACAAAGTGCACCCTTTGGCCCTACCCTCAGCCCCACCCCAATCATTGGAATGCTGGCAATAAACACTGGTTTCCCTCAGGTGCTGTTTTCAAGAGGCCATCATTGCAGATCTATAGGTGCAGATCTACCGAAGTCAGTTACCATGACCACAGTAGTCACGCACCTGGACCTGTCCCGGGGACTATGGATGCAGCCAAGACCTTGACCCAGCCCAGCCTCTATGTGCACACACAAAGCCCACAGCTGAAGGGCAGGCCCATTCCACCCTTGGAAGCACCCATTGTCCACTGGTATGTCCTTCAGTCACTGAGTTTACAAAGCCAGTAACAGTGGTGTAAATCTGAGAACTGTGCAGCTGCTGGGAAAGGGCTCTGATTTCAGCTCTGCTTCTCTGACCCTTGTGGATCAGCTCCTCCTCCATGTGTGGGCAACTCACTAGCACTTGCATGCTTCCACAGCTCATAGAGCTGGCACCAAGCCAGCTGAGAGCACCAATAAATAGGCTGCTATGGCAGGCCCTACACTGCCCCTCCCATGCCCCTTAACACTGGTGATTTGCTTCTATGGCAAGTCCAGGGTACTTCCTCAACAACCCCTGGTAGCAGCCATACCAAATTCCAGACCTTTCAGACTCTATCCATGCAGCCAACCCCCCTGTCTTCTCCATAGGTCTGCCTTCTAAAGCCCAAGTTTCAGTTCTCATCCTCCACATGTACCAGTAGATGTGTGACTCAGGCTAGGGCGCACAGGAGGATAGCATGGACCATTTGTTCAGGCCTCTCTCCTGCCTGCTGCAAACTGGTTGCTGAACTATCCTCTGAGCCTCTGAAGCTCCCTATCTGTCTCAGCTAATCTCTTTGCTGGTGAGAGGACTTCCCAGGGTACAGGGACCTTTTCTCTTTCACAGAGGTACAGGTTCCATCCTGCTGCCTATTTTTTTTTTTCTTTAGTCTTACCTGGTTATATGGAATCTTTCTTGCATGTTCAGGTATCTGAGATTTTCTGCCAGCATTCAGTTGGTTTTCTGTGGGAATTTTTCCACATGTACAGATATTTTTGATGTATTTATGGGACAAAGTGAGCTCCACATCCTTCTATTTTACCATGTTGATTGGAGCCCTATACTTTAAAAATTACTAATGAATTTGAATTTCTTCTTTTGTATCTCCTTTGAAAACTGTTCTCAGGTTTTTTTCCCCCATTTTTCTAAGAATTTTAAAGTGTGTTTTGTAAACCATTAAGGGCATGTAAGCTTTGATATACTTTTTACAAGTACGTTTTTATTTCATTTTTATACAATCTGACCCCCTTTTCTCTTTGTGGTTTCGTTTATCTCTTGTCTTTTTAAAAAAGAATTTTCCTAACTGGAGATTTTCATATTTACACAATTTTGGTTAGATATTAGATGACTACAACTTTACATTTAATTAAATATATTAGGGATTTGACATGATATTTTTGAAATAACATTTTATTGCAAATAGCCAGTTTACTCAAGACTTTTATTGAAAATCCATTTTTGCTCTTCATTTAAAATGCTTCCCTTATTATATATTAATTTTAAATAAAATATCTATATTTAGGGACATCTATTATAACTCATCCTCCTCCACTCTTTCTTGGTTAGTGCAATCACTCTACCAATTCCTCAAGAAAAAAAGAAGAGGAAAACAAAACTTCATCTTTGAATTTTTCTTCTCACTTCTTACCCATAAACTACTAGAAACTCATTTCAATTCAACTTCCAAAAATACATAATTCAATCACTTGGATCTTCACTCTGACTACCCTTGTTTAAATCACTATGATCTAAAATCTGTCTACACAATTGTTAGCTCTGTTATGCCCTTGGTCTTCAAAAATGTCAATAAAATTGAGTGCCTCTCCTGCTGAAAATCCTCCAGTGGTCTTCCACTGCACCAAGAACCCGTGATCTGGTCCATGCAGACCTTTCCAGCAATATCTCATGATCATTATTTGTTTTCCTTGCATCCTGCTTTGGCCACATCTGCCTTCTTACATGGCTGATTTAGGGCATTTTAATACTTCTTTTCTCTGCTTGCAGGGCTCCTGCATAGTAAGGTAGTCTTCTTTACAATTCAAATAACTTAAATTTCATTTCTTCAAATAAAGCCTTCATTAAAAACCTAACATAAATGATCTTTCATAACTCCCATTCATGTATTTTTTTATCATGAAAATATGAAATATTATTGCCTTATTTTTCTGTTAATAAACACAGACTATATCTAAGGTTTCTCTCATGGTCCAAGAATGCAGGAAATGTATCTGTCTTGCTCAGTTTCTCTTCCTCATTCCTGGAATACTGACTGGTAAGGAATACACATCCAATAAAGATTAACTGAAAAAAATGAACAAATAAATGAATAAATGGGTATTTTCCCACTTGGTGCTCTTCTTTTGTCAATTAGAAAAATTTCATATAAGCTTTAAAATATTTTTTAAAAATCTTCAAACTTTCCTAGCTATTCCTAATTATTTTATGCTTTTAATTACTCATTTTCTCATTTTATCTTATTGTCAGTATACAAAAAATTATAATTTAAGTATCTGATATTTTAGTACATTTTTCATTTCATCACTGAAAGAGTTCATAGTTGTCTTCTGGTTATCTAATTATCTAATTATAAATTTTGCTCTCTTAAATCTATACCCTATTTCTCTTTCATATATAAATATACCGGCAATAACCTATTTTACTAATCTTTTTGACTTTTTAAATTCATATAAAAATATTCTGACAAAAGGCTCTCTTACCCATAAAAATTTATTGTTTCAATTTTATCTAAAAACTGAAATTTAGACCTCAGAATCTGGCATTCAAAGCTCCATTTATTTCCTTTTAAAGCATGCTTCTCTCTTCTCCTAAAGAAATACCCATGTTTGTATCAATCTTTACCTTCGGTTTGTTTCAATACTGACTAAAATCTCTGAGCTTCTGCTCCTGCTTCTTCCCTCTCCTGGAATGCCTTAACTTCCTTTTCCACCTAAAACAATCGGATTGAGTATGCCTTCTTGGCATCATTTTAATCATACCCATTAGAAATGACTTCCCTCTCTTTTTGCACCACTATATCTTTTGGGTCGGCCCACTCAAATGATGGTTAGAATATTTTATTTGTGGGTGTCCAGCCATGTCTTATGGATAAACATTCAATAAAATGTTGAATTGATATTTGGTCTACCATAGATTTTGGCTCTCACAGAAAACCTGGGAAAACACAAACTTACAAAAAAGTTATCATAATCATAAACTTACAAGAGAGTGGCAAGTATAGTAAAGAGAATTTTTTTCCTGAACCTTTGAAGAGTAAGTTACCAACCTGGTGCCCTAATCACCTCCAAATGCTTCCGTGTGTATTTCTCACAAACAAGAAAATTTCCCTACATAACCACAGGACCATTAAATCAAGAAACTGACAGTGATACTGCCAGTGATTATTGCACCACCTAATACTAGTCTCCTTTCAAGTTCAGTCACTTGCCCTAATAATGCCCTATGTAGGGAAAGGGTACAGTTCAGAATCACACATTGCATTTAGTTCTCAAGTCTCTTTAGTCTGCTCCAGTATTAAACAGTTCCTTTCTTGGCTTTTCATAACCTTGACACATTTGAAGATTACAAGCCAGTTATTTTGTACAAATCCCTTGATTTTGGTTTGTCTGTGTTTTCTCATAATTATATTCTGGTTATGCATCCTTGGTAGACATAATACAGAAGTGATGCTCATTTTTTTCTGATTATATTCTAACAGGTGGTTATGATTTCAGCGAATCTCTTTACTTTTTGTGTTTACTTTGTTCAGTTGACAAAAATGGATCAATGGTATCTGCCATGCTTCTCCACTGTAAAGTTACTCTTCCTGCTTGTAATTAATCAACAATTTGCTGGCAGTTATTTTGAAAATGTATCAATATCCCATTACTCAATTTCTCATCAAGTTTTCAATTTATATGTATTTGTGTGGAACTATATACTTCCTTTTTTACACAGTCACTTATAATTATTTACCTTATAATTAAGTGAACTTATAATTATGCATTATTTACTTTGATTCTCTATTTTTCTCCACTTTGGGGGAAGCGTCTTCGAGTTGGTATTTATGTCTTTGTGGCATGTTCTCATTACTGTTTCCTTATTTTCTGGAATTTAGAATGGAAGATATGGATCCTACATGTGTTAACTGCTTTTGAGGTATTGCTGTTTCAAGGACGCACATACACACATTCCAATTTTTGTATCTATATCCACAACTATGTCTATATTCATAGAAAAGTATGAACATACACCGATACTTATAATTCCAACCCAACACCATTAAGTTCATACAAGTCTTCCCCCTTTCCATACCTGTAGCTTGGACAATGAGAAACCTGGCTCCCACATCCTTAACATATTTGTATTCTTACTTGTTTAATCAATCTTCTGCATACAACTCATTTCTCACCTTCACCTCCATCGTTTTCCTGATTAGATGCCCTCTTTTCCAAGCTTGGGCTCCAACAACCCTGCCAGGCTATTCTTCCACAGGGATGTCCCTTCACACTGCAGATGCTCTGACAGCCAGTATCCTTCTGTAGCTATGCCCTCATCATTCTCCTATGGCTTTGACTCTCCACACCAGGCCACTCACCCATGTGGATACCTTCCTCAGCCCATTTAGCCCCTGATACTCCATTCTAGGCTGTTCTTCAATGTGGATGTCCTTCTCTCTGCAGTCAGGCTCTGACACCCTCAAAAGAACATCTCACCTTTGCTGAAACTTTTCTTACCCTCTGACACCCTGAATTGGGTCACTAAGGCTCAATCTCACTTCTGACACAGGTAACATTTTTGTTGTACCTAATGGTTTGAAGACTAAAGTGTTCAAGAAGGGAAAATAAAAAAAGAAAACAAAAAAAGAGGGGATGGAAAGGGGAAAGGGGGAAAATAAGAGCTATTGTAATCATTTTAAGTAAAAAGTTTCTTAAGTTTCTTAAACACACATAGCTAAAAATATCCAGACTGCTTTTGGCTTAAAGAGTATGAAAAATTATATAAACAACAACTCCAGAACTGTTGAACTGCACATCACCCTGGTATCCTGTGCACATTTTGCTGTCTTCCAACTGCTACAACTATGATGACTATGCTGAGCTCTTTTTATACTGGACATTTCTTGGTTTCCTCGCCAGAATCTAGGCTATATTTCTTTCTTCCTGAGTACCCTAACTTCCCAGGCATTTGTTTTGGATTGAACTAACTCCACAGTGACCTCCATAGGTAGGCACTCATTCTCTAAAGCCAATCAATTTGCCTTAATCTCCAGGCATCTGAAATAGTTCAGAAATGGGCCTGGAAGAAGGCCTTAGTCAATCAGTACATACCATTCAACTGGCCACAGTGACTGGCTCAAGCGTAAGCACTTGACTAAACTGGTCCAGAGTGACTTCTGGGGCGTGAGCATACTGTAAGAAGAAAGCTCAAAGCTGTACAGAGATCACTGTACGAAGCCAGAGATGTAACGAAGCCCAGAAAAATGGGGCAAAAATGTGTTTTACTAGAAAATCTTCACTATTAAGAATCAACAAACTTGAGTTCCCGTCGTGGCTCAGCAAATCCGACTGTTATTCATGAGGATGCCTTCAAGTTTGATCCCTGGTGTTGCTCAGTGGGTTAAGGATCCAGCATTGCCTTGAACTTAGTGCAGGTTGCAGAGGTGGCTCGGATCTGGCATTGCTGTGGCTGCGGTGTAGGCCAGTGACCACAGGTCAGATTCGATTCCTAGCCTGGGAACCTCCATATGCCGCAGGTGCAGCTCTAAAAAGCAAAAAAAAAGCAAAGCAAAAAAAAAAAGAAATAATAATAATAATCAACAAACTGTTTTACTCATTTTTCCAGTTGATCTGACAAGTGATCATGGATTCTGCTTTACAGAATTACTGATTGTTTATTTCAAAATGTCCTTCTGATTCTATTCAATTTTGATCTTCCATGTTAGCTCAAATTTCTCTTCTCCACTATATGTATTGAAAATCCCTCTGCATCAGTGTTCCATCTGCCAGAATCTCACTCCTTCCTGCTTCTTGAACATTGCAAGATTCGGGCACATGAACCAATGATGGAATCCTCATTCTGTATCAGATACTGTATTAAAGATCTTGGCACCATACTTTCCTTTGACATAAGCGAGTTATGACTCATATATTCATAATTAATGCAGATAAAATATTTTACTTAAAAATCACCACATATATGAGATCCAATGGCAGTTCTTTATTCTAATGACCTAGTATTCTTTTTATAGTCCACAGTCAAGCTCAAACTAGAATAGGAATGATTTTATTTTGATTCCTTACATTCCGAAATTATCAGGTTCATGTGGATATATGAGGACCAAATATTTGCTCAGCTTATAACAAATTCAGTTGATAATTCGTAAAACACTTGATTAGCTATGGACAAAAAAAAACAAAAAACTACTTTTTAATGGCTAATGTATTAACTTCTAAAATTAAGCACATTTTAAAGAAATATGTTAAATTAGTATCTGTGGACAGTTCCATTCCTATCTTTAGTCACAGAAGCATTTGTAATCCCTTGGAACAACCCAGGCGCCATGCCAGGTTCTGCAGAGCCCATGCTGAGTAATTGGCTATGCCCTTGCAGAGTATCCCTAAATTGTGAAAGACAGATATTCACCAAAGTGTCACTCAAAAAACACACAATCACAACACTCTTTTAAGTTTTCATTTGAATCTTTCCTTAATATTCACATAGGTATGACCTTTTGAGTAACATACTTAGAAAATTATCTGAACCAGGAGTCTTAACCCACATGTCACACAGGCTAAGCAGATGTTTAACCAACTGAAGAAGCAAGGTGGGAGATGTGGCAAACTGGCAGATACATGCCCAGTCTAAGGGGACATGGTGCTACCTGGAGACTGGGCTACCAGAGCTTCATTGGTTTTCTAGAGGAGCTAGATTTCCTTTTCTTTTTTTTTTTTTTTTTTTTTGGCTTTTTAGGGCCACACCCATGGCACACAGATGTTTCCAGGCTAGGGGTCAAATTTGAGCTGTAGCCGCTGGCCTACACTAAAGCCACAGAATCACCAGATCTGAGCCGAATCTGTGACCTATACCACAGCTCATGGCATTGCTGGATCCTTAACCCATTGAGCGAGGCCAGGGATTGAACCCACATCCTCATGGATACTAGTAGGGTTCCTTACCACTGAGCCACAATGGGTAACTCTGAGAAGCTAGATTCTTAAATGTTGAAGAGCAATTTAAAAATTACGGAGCCAAACAAAAGTGTATAAGGCCTGCAAGCCACTGGCTTGCAATATATACTGTAACAAATGGTGAAGCCTAGGTTTACGATGACCTAATTTAATACCATCAATTCAAGTCTTAGGTAATGGCATATCAGCAAATTCAGGGAGTGCTCCTAAGTACCACCTCTCCATGGTATGTGTCACATAACCAGCAGGGGGTGTTTGATAGTGACATTCAAGGAGTGCTAATCTTCATAAATTTTATTACATTTCATTTTCATATGATAATGCCCATGATTCTCTGCCTCTCTCAATTGTGATACACTGTACTCTTCAAGCTAACTATACCACATGCTTTCTTCTACTTCTAAATTCAAATTTTTGTATATATCTTGTAATTATGCTGTTTTATAATATTTAGGCCACAGAAGACCCTTTAATTGTCACTAACTCTTCTCTGAACTTTTTATGCATTTTTCTTCCCATAAATGAAGATGTTATTTATGGTTTACATCTCATTTGATATTCCATGGTCTGCTTTGAAATTTCTTGGAGCTAAAATTATACTGTCCTGCCCATAAGGTATTTGGACAAAATGGAGGATTGATCAGCAATTTGTTCACGTGCCCTTTCCTCAAGAAAGTAATTTCCTATGAAAAATCCCATTTTTGCATATAGGAGAAGAAAGAGAAAGTTCCTTAGCACTTTAATTTTTACCAAAGGCTATCCACCTTAAAGTCTTCCCTATTTGAACTCTAAGGCATAGGATCCATAATGGGTCACTACCCAGCTTAACAGTTAATTCGGCCCAAGTAACATTCACATGTTTCGAGCTCAATTCTCATATAGAACCTTGTTGAGAGAAATGATCCATTCACTACTCTAGAAATTCCAAGGCCATTTCTTAGAAAACTGCATAAGTAGACCATGTTGTCTTGGTCTTCTGTAAAATTAATTTAATGAGTTGCAGTTTGGAACAATACCCCTTTTCTATCAGGATGTACTAAAATGAAGAGCTTTGGGTAAATACCATCACATTCACTGCAGCTATAATGCAGTAGACAGTGTCTATCATATCACTCAGCTGGTTAGAGCCAAAAAGGGTAAATTAGGCTTAAGACAAATTTGCAGCCCCAATTTAATAATTACTGTAGCACTCTATTCTTATTTTTTATTGATATTCATCCTCTCACAATAGTCAAGGTTCTGTTTTTATTTTATGCATGTTTTACTGATTCTTTTTTTAATTACTCAATGATTTTTTTATTACATTTATAGTTGTACAATGACCATCACAACCCAATTTTATAGCATTTCCATCCCAAAACCCAAGCACATTCCCCCCACCCCCAACCTGTCTCATTTGGAAACCATAAGTTTTTCAAAATCTGTGAGTCATTAACTGTTCTGTGCAGAAGTTCATTCTGTCCTTTTTTTTTAGATTCCACATGTAAGTGATAGCATATGATGTTGGTGTCTCACTGTCTGGCTAACTTTACTTAGCATGACAAATTCCAGGTCCATGCATATTGCTGCAAATGCCATTATTTCTTTCCTTTTAATGACTGTGTAATATTCTATTGTGTGTATATACCACATCTTCTTTATCTACTCCTCTGTCATGGACATTTACATTGTTTCCATGGCTTGGCTATTGTATACAGTGCTATAATGAACACTGGAGTGCAAAAGTCAATGAAACTAAAAGCTGGTTCTTTGAAAAGATCAACAAAATTGATAAACCCTTAGCTAGACTTATCAAGAAAAAGAGAGAGAGGACTCAATAAAATTAGAAATGAAAAAGGAGATGTTACAATGGATATCACAAATACAAAAGATCCTAAGAGACTACTACATGCAATGATACGCCAATAAAATAGAAAATCTAGAAGAAATGGACAAATTCTTAGAGGACTAAACCAAGACAAAATAGAAAAGAATGAATGGACCAATCACGGGTAATGAAACTGAAACTAAGATTAAAAAACTTCCAACAAACAAAAGTCCAAGACCAGATGGCTTCACAGGTGAATTCTATCAAACATTTAGATTACAGCTAACACCTATCCTTCTGAAACTATTCCAAAAAACTGCAGAGAAAGGAATACTCTCAAACTCATTCTATGAGGCCACCATCACTCTGATACCAAAAACCAGACAAAGATACCATAAAAAAAAAAAAAGAAAATTACAGGCCAATTTCACTGATGAAAATAGATGCAAAAATCCTCAACAAAATACTAACAAGTCGAATCCAACAGTACATTAAAAGTATTTTTTATCATAATCAAGTGTGATTTATCCCAGGGATGCAAGGATTCTTCACTATCTGCAAATCCATCAGTGTGATACACAACATTAACAAACTGAAGAATAAAAACCATATGATCCTCTCAATAGATGCAGAAAAACCTTTGACAAAATCCAACATCCATTTCTGATAAAAACCCTTCAGAAAGTGGGCATAGAGGGAACATTCCTCAATGTAATAAAGGCCATATATGACAAACCCAGAATCAACATCATTCTCAATGGTGAAAAGCTGAAAGAATTCCCACTGAGATCAGGAACAAGACAAGGATGTCTGCTCTCACCACTACTATTCAACATAGTTTTGGAAGTCCTACCCACAGCAATAGGAGAAGAAAAAGAGATAAAAGGAATCCAAACTGGAAAGGAAGAGTAAAACTATTGCTATTTGCAGATGACATGATACTATACCTAGAGAATCCTAAAGTTGCTACCAGAAAACTATTAGAGATCATCGATTAAATTGGCAAAGTCGCAGGATACAAAACTAATGCACAGGAATTGACTGCATTTCTATATACTACCAAAGAAAGATCAGAAAGAGAAATTAAGGAAACAATCCCATTTACCATCACATCAAAAAAAAAAAAAAAGAATAAAATACTGAGGAATAAACCTACCTAAAGAGACAAAAGACCTGTACTCTGAAAACTACAATATGCTGATGAAAAAAATCAAAGATGACATAAACAGATGGAAAGACATTCCATGCTCTTGGATTGGGAGGATCAACATTGTCAAAATGACTATACTCTATAGATTCAATGCAATGCCTATCAAATTACCAAGGACATTTTTCACAGAGCTAGAAAAAATATTCTAAAGTTTGTTTGGAAGCACAAAAGACCTAGAATAGCTAAAGCCATCCTAAGAAAGAAAAGTGGAGCTGGAGGAATCAGGCTTCCTGACTTCAGACCATACTACAAAAGTACAGTCATCAGAACCATATGGTACTGGCACAAAGACAGAAATATAGATCAGTGGAACAGGATAGAAAGCCCAGAGTTAAACCCATGCACCCACAGTCAACTAATCTATGACAGAGAAGGCAAGAATATATAATGGAGAAAAGACAGCCTATTCAATAAGTGGTGCTGGGAAAACTGGACAGCCATGTGTAAAAGAATGAAACTAGAATACTTGCTAATACCATACACAAAAATAAACTCAAAATTAATTAAAGACCTAGATATAAGACCAGATACTATAAAACTCTTAGAGAAAAACATAGGCTGAATACTCTCCAACATAAACCACAGCAGTATCTTCTCAGAATCACCTCCTAGAGTAATGACAATAAAAACAGATACTCATGTTGCAACAGAAGAAAGGGTGGGGGAAAAAATGTAATTGTAATGTATACATGTAAGGATAACCTGACCCCCTTGCTGTACAGTGGGAAAATTGAAAAAATTATTAAAAAAATAAATAAACAATAAAAATATTAAATAAATAAATAAAAAATAAACAAATGGGACTTAATTAAACTTAAAAGTTACTGCATAGCAAAGGAAACCCTAAACAAAATGAAAAAACCCACAGAATGGGAGAAAATAGTTGTATATGAAGTGACTGACAAGGGATTAATGTCCAAAATTTATAAACACCTCCTGTAGCTCAATACCAAAAAAAAAACCAACCCTATCAAAAAATGGGCAGAAGATCTAAACAGACAATTCTCCAAACAAGACATACGGATGGCCAAAAAACACATGAAAATATGTTCAACAGCACTAATTATTAGAGATATGTAAATCAAAACCACTATGAGGTACCACCTTCTACCAGTCAGAATGGCCATCATCAAAAAGTATACAAACTGTAAATGCTAGAGAGTGTGTGGAGAAAAGGGGACTCTATTACACTGTTGGTGGTAATGTAAATTGGTGCAACCACTGTGGAAAACAGTATGGAGATTCCTTAAAAAACTAAAAATAGAACTACCATTTGATCTAGCAATCCCACTCCTGAACAACTTTCCAGAGAAAACTATGCCTCATAAAGATACATGCACTCCAATGTTCATTGTTTTACTGATTCTTATTGAGTATTATCTTCTAGGCTCCATGGCAGAATTTGTTCTTAAAGATTACAAGAAAATAAACACTATATTCACTGACAATTTCCATCTATTTTTCTTTGATGAATCTAGTACTTTATAACATTTTCAATATATGCTGCCTTATTTTTCTCTAAGCTATACGTTCTCTAAACCTAAATATTAGCTTGTTAAGAAGCTTGGAAAAGAGAAAAAATAACAAGGTGTTGCCTATGAATGAAATTCAAGAAATGTCATGATGATCTCCTTTCCTTCTAACACTACATTTTTACCAAATTTGTAAAATCAACCCAATGATAAATTTTAGAATGCAACCATCAGAACCCCTTCTCATAATAATAGATTGACATTGAAAAAACAAACAAACAAACAAAAACGGCAAGAAAGTGAAGAAAGTGATAATGAGAAAACTCCAAAGTAGTGCCAAGGAGACATCAGGGTCATTCAATTTTTAACCTCGCAGAAGTTTGTCATTTCAATAACCCTATTTCCTAAGAAGGCCTATGATTTTAAAATGCAAATCTCTAAAAGAGAAAAAAATAATATTAAGAAAGATGGCTTCCTTGTCAATTAAATCGTAAATTGTCAGGTGGCACAAATTGCCATTTTAAGCTATTTCAACAGAAATGTAACAGGATTGAAATGTTTGGTCACAACTAACCTAATGGTGAGGCTCTTTTTATAATTCATCATTGGGTAATGGAGGCCACCTGCCAAATCCGGTGAGCATGTGAGAAGGATACTTGTCTTAATGGGTAAAGGAAAAACTTTTAAGGAAGTTAAAGTGAAATAAATATGACCTGGGAGATCTGAACCGGTTAGCCAAACTTAAACTTTTGGTCAAGTCTTATTCTAACTGACTTTGTGCATTAATGGCATTAATTTTGTACCTTTCTCTGTCAAGTTATATATGAAATTATGAGCATTTAATATTGAGAAGCCTATGACTGAAATCTTAAGGTGAATTTTTTAAAATATCGTTGAAATAGAATGTTGGGAGGAAGCAATTCTATAGTGACAGATCTTTCTGAATTTCAAATTATTTTATTGTTCTGATAGTGCTCTAATTCTCTCAGAGCCTCTATCTCTGTTTCTCTGTTTATTTTTCCAACACATTATGCTGACAAATGAATTTTAAATTAATTAGTTTACCTGGACCGCTACCTAAGAACCATGACAGCTTTTACTAAGAAATGGTTCATTTTTTTTTTTTTTTCCTTTTCTAGGACCGCTCCCGCAGCATATGAAGGTTCCCAGGCTAGGGGTCAAATCTGAGCTATAGCCACCGGCCTACACCACAGCCACAGCAACGTGGGATCCGGGCTGCATCTGCGACCTACACCACAGCTCAGGGCGACACCAGATCTTTAACCCACTGAGTGAGGCCAGGGATCAAACCCGAAACCTCATGGTTCCTAGTCAGATTCGTTTCCACTGCGCCATGACGGGAACTCCAAGAAATGGTTCATTTTATAGTAATTTAAAATAACTCTTTTTTTTTTTTTACTGTGAATATTGTTATGCAATGTAAAAAGTTTATAACCTTTTTTTATTCACCTAGGAAAAGTGTTTTGTGTGTCTATTGAGTTTGCTAACTTTTCTTGCACACTTATACTTTGGCCAAAATCTTGTTTAAAATGAAGTAGAAAACACCCTTTATTATCCAAAATCTCCCCGGTCCTATTTAAAAAAACCTTAAACAAAAGGTTAAATCCTATTTCCAACCCTTTCCTAACAGCAATAATGAAGAAGGAAATCCTTAACAACACAAAATTGACTCAAACTACAGTCTGCTTACAATGAAATTACATCACCATTGCACTCTGTGGTGTGTTGGGGTGGAAATGGAACCTAATTTCCTCAAAAGAAGAGAATATTTTTAAATAAAATATCCAATGCTGTAATGAAAAGTTTGAAGATTAACATACTTTTTGCATGAAATAACTCTACTCCCCCAAATATAGGTGTTTTCAAAGTCCATGTGAACAACAGTCATCATAATATACAAGAATAAATAAATCATTGAACAAATGAATGAATGAATGAACATAATACAGAAGGAATCACTTACATTAGAGGATATCTGAGGCTTTAAGATATTTATGTTTTTTGGAATTCCTGTCGTGGTTCAGCGGTTAACAAATCTGACTAGCATCCATGAGGACACAGGTTCAGTTCCTGGCCTTGCTCAGTGGGTTGAGGATCCGGCATTGCCGTGAGCTGTGGTTTGGGGTCACAGATGTGGTTCGGATCCCACGTTGCTGTGACTGTTTTGTAGGCCAGCTGCCTCTCCCTAGCCTGGGAACCTCCATATGCCTTGGGTGTGGCCCTAAAAAAATGAAAGCAAAAAAATATATATATATATATGTATTTATGTTTTCCTCAACTATGTTTATATAGCATTTAATTTCTGGAGTTAAATTCACATAAAATTAACTACCTGTGAAAATAAATACTTCTGTAATACATTGCAGAAGACTAGGAAAATTGCTCCTCGGAATAATTTTCTGATAAGATTAAGTTGTCCATAATCTACTTTAATTATGTTAAATGTAAAATCAAAAGGCACATTGGGAAGAAGAGACGAGAGATATGATTATGTGTGATTAATAATTTCATTATTACACTTTTCTGCATTTTTAAGTATTTCAATAGTAAGTATGTGATTTTGCTGAATGGAAAAAAAATTAAAGAATTTCAATGTTACTTAAAAATTAAAATAGGAAGAATCCCTGATATACAAATACCCTGATACATAAATACCCAGAAATAAGCATGAGGCCCCTAAACCCTAAATAGCAAGGGAAATTATTTTTCTCTCCTTTTCCTTCTTGGGTCTGTCGACTGCCTGCTACCTGGAACTAGCATTCTTTTCCAGTATGCTCCCTATATATTAATCATTAATTTGGTTTGGAATGCCATTCTCAAAGCTGAAATCTGAAAAAGTGAAAGAAGGAAAGCCAAGAAGTTGCTTCTGCCCTTTGCCTCCACAGTCATGCTTCCTGGATCCCTTTACAACACAGTCATGGCCCATGTGAGGCCCTTCTGAAGGAGTATTTAGGATCTCTATGATTTGGAGTAGCCTGCATCTATTTTTCCTCCATTCTAGAACATTCTGCCTTTGGCAAACAATTCCCACTCTTAGTATGGTTTTGTGCTTTTGCTCTTCAATATAAAGTATAAAAAATAAAAGCTTAAAAAACAGAAAGTAGGAGATATAGGAGAGTCATTTTACCTCCCTAAGTTTCCCCTTTGCTGTTTATACTAAAACCTTTAAGAAACCTTAAAAGCTGTATATTCTACTGTGTGTTATGTTCAGAAAAAGTAGCATAAAGGAGAAACTGTAAGAAGTAATCACTTTGTACATGATCATGGATGTTACAAACCCTTATCTGAAAGTAAGATGACACTGATTAAAAAAGAAAATCAGAAGGCAACATGCAATGCCTTATAAGTACCTACTCTCTCTATATATATATATATATTTTTTTTTCTTTTTTCCATTTTCAGCTGCCTCCATGTCATATGGAGTTCCCAGACCAGGGATCAGATCTGAGCCACAGTTGTGACCCACGCTGCAGTCGCAAGAACACCGGATCCTTTAACCCACTGTGCTAGGTTGGGGATCGAACCTGAGTCTGGCGCTGCAAAGATGCTGTTGATCCTGTTGTGCCAAAGCATGACCTCCTTAGCACCTACTCTAAAAAAGGCACTCTTGCAGGTACCAGAAAGAGGGCAGAGGCCTCTGGTTAACCCATTTTTCCTCTAATTTTTGAGCAAGTAAGTTCCACTCTGAGAGAATGAGCAGGAAGCCTAATCAGGATCTCCAATCAGGCTGAATTCTCTAATTAAGATCTAGCAACAATAAAGCCATTATTTTGATACTCTATCTGACCCCTTGTCTACTTCCCAATCTGTTCTATGTTGGAGGTAGAGGCAGAAGGGATTTAAGTCCCACCAGTAGTTAAGACAGACTTTTTTTCTTCTTTGGAAGAGTTTCAGTTTTTTTTGTAGTGAAGAAAAGAGTCATCAAAAACAATTATTTGCACAAACAAAATTTTATTCAAATTAAGATAAATGGTATAAAGATTTTATGGGAGCATCTACCAAGAGGACCTGACCAGGACTGTGAGGTCAGGGAAGGCTTTTTCAGGAAGGGAGCTTTGAGTTGAACTCAGAAAGATGAGTTGTTGAGGCTACCCAGGTAAAGGGAGAGCAGGACATGAGCATACTAGCCAAAGGAAAGAACTTGGGCAGAAGGAGCATGGCACAATCATTGATTAGGGTGGTCCACCTGGTTGAGGTGTGAAAGTAAGTACAGGACAGTGAGGTAGGCGGGGGAGGAGTGCTTTTGGGTCATCCCTGGAGCAATGAGAAACCATTAAAGAGATTTTAAGCTGGAATCACAGCTTTGTTTTTATTTTATTTTATTTTTGCTTTTTAGGGCCAAACTTGCAGCATATGGAGGTTCCCATGCTAGGGGTCAAATCGGAGCTACAGCTGCTGGCCTACACCACAGCCACAGCAATGCAGGATCCGAGCCGTGTCTGTGACCTACACCACAGCTCACGGCAATGCCAGATCCTTAACCCACCAAGTTAGGCCAGGGATCAAACCCGAAACCTTATGGTTCCTATTCAGATTCGTTTCTGCTGCACCACGACAGGAACTCCACAGCTTTGTTTTTTAAACTAATTAGTAAGGCTGAAGTGAGGTGAACGTTTCAAAAGAGTACAAGAATAGATATGAAGAAAGTTTCTATGTGATCATTACAACAGTCAAGTCCCTGTGACTCTTTCATCCCTCACCACCTAGCTGGAGCCCCAGGAGTTCTCACCCTACCGTCTGGTCAGAGGGAAAGGATATGACCTGATTCCGGCTGTAATGTGAAGATGTGCCCTTGGCATATGTGGCAGGCAATATGTCTGCATATTTCTACTAGAACTAATGCCAACTTGTTCCTCTCACGCTAACAGCACTGTTGTATGCCCCCAACAGACAATGGCTAAAATGGACTTTTGAAGGCTAGTTGAAGAAAGTGTCACCTTTTCCACATGTTTCTTGGATCTAGTTTCTATTTACTTCCCAGGATGACCATACTCGATCCTCTTCCAAGGGGAAGTTACCATTATTTGGCAACTTTTTGTTTCTAAATCTCACCTTCCCTCCTTACTCCAGACAAATACCTCCAACTGACTCCTCATACCTAAGGTCTACTTGACATTCTGTGGTATCTCAAACTCAGTATTTCTAATACTTTACTTGTTTTGCAATCCACTTTGAATTCCATATCTCATTAATGGCTGGAAATCCCAAGTACTGTCACCACCTATCAGTCTTTTAAACATTAACCAAGTTTACCTTAGAAATACTTAAATTTGGTTCTTCCTCCTCTTCCTGTAATAATAATAATTATTATTATTAACATTTTTCTACAAAAATTCATTATTTTTACTTGAGAGAAGCATCAGGTATGTCTTTTCCCTTCTCATTAAATTACAAGCTTCTTCAAAGCTCAAACTTTATCATACATTTTAAGTCCTTCACAGCCTCTAGCTGATCATTTTGCCCATTGTGAATATTTAATGAATATTAAGGGGTTTTCATTTAAGGAACAATGAACATTTAGAAAATCGTAATCGCCTTAACTCTCACATTACTTTGGACACCTGAGAAAAAATTAATGAAGTTTTACTTTATTGAGCATAAAATATGTCAATAAATTAAATAATATTACAATAAACTCCAGGAGACTATCTTCATACTTTTATCAGAACTTTGTGTGACATATGAAGCTTAAATAAATAATAAATAAATAATTTATAATTTAAATTTATAAATTGTTTGTTCTGCAATTATTAACAGTATTTGTTGTCATTAAAATTTGCCTGGCATACAAAAGGACTATTTAGTATGTATAATTATATCTCTAGATTGATTATTCTGTTGAGGATTGTGAAATATCAAAAGAAAGTTCTATCACTGATTTAATTCTTGCCTCAGTCTATACATAGAACTACCATATGACCCAGTAATCCCAATCTTGGGCATATATCCCGGACAAACTTTCCTTAAAAAAGACACATGCACCCACATATTCACTGCAGCACTATTCACAATAGCCAAGACATGGAAACAACCCAAATGTCCATTAACAGACGATTGGATTAGGAAGATGTGGTATATATACACAATGGAATACTACTCAGCCATAGAAAAGAACAAAATAATGCCATTTGCAGCAACATGGGTGGAACTAGAGACACTCATACTAAGTGAAGTTAGAAAGAGAAAGACAAATACCATATGATATCACTTATATCTGAAATCTAATATACGGCACAAACAAACCTTTCCACAGAAAGGAAAATCATGGGCTTTCAGAATAGACTTGTGGTTGCCAAGGGGGAGGGGGGTAGTAGGGTGGTTGGGGGGCTTGGGGTTAATAGATACAAACTACTGCCTTTGGAATGGATTAACAATGAGATCCTGCCATGTAGCACTGGGAACTATGTCTAGTCACTTATGATGAAGCATGATAATGTGGGAAAATAGAATGTGTACATGTATGTGTAACTGGGTCACCATGCTGTACAGTAGGAAAAAAATTGTATTGGAGAAATAACAATTAAAAAATAAAAATAAAAAAATAGAATATAAAATGTAAATAAAGAAATGGAGATGAAATGGAGAAACTGAGGAAAATGCGAAGATCAGTCGATGAGGAGATAATGCAGCTTCTATGAGGCAATGGGGAAAAAAACATGCTTTTGCAATTCTAGGTTTGAATTCTAGCACTTAGAATCCATACTCTTGTGCTAATTAAAGTTCTCTAACTTTAGGTTTCTCAACTGTAATGGAGAGAAAGGTAGCTGTTTTATAAGATACAGTAAAGCATAAAAGAACAATGTATGAAAGGCACCTAACCCAGTGTCTCACATACAGTAGGCAGGCAAACAATAGTTACAAGTGTTATTCATATTTTGGATACTCTGACTAGTCTAATATCTTGATGGCCCACTTTTTTCTTCTACAAGAAAAGGGAATTAACTTTAGGGAGGACACCAGAGTTTTGATATCAACAACTTATAATTTTCTAAGGAAGAAGACGAAGAAGCAGGAGGAAGAAAGGGAAAGAAAAGGAAAGAAAACTGGAACACCAGGTTGCCATCTCTATAGTTTTCCATGTAAGGGAAGTTAATGATTGAAAGAGTAGTCCCTTTGGAGCTTCTGTTCGTCTGTTTACTGTCACAAGCTACATGGTCATATGTGGCATTTGTCTACAGATTATATTTGGGGAACCACTGGATTAAATACTGTTCTGTTGCTCAGTTTCTTTTGCAACTTGAAAACTGCTTGATTCTATGATTCCATAGCTGCATGTTTACACAGATGCACAGATAAACTCCTGAATGCCAATTAAAAAGGTAAAATTCACTTACAACTGAGATATAAAAGAGAGTATGAAAAAGATGTTCAAGATCTACACAGTTAAACATGTTGATCAAATTTAGATATCTAGTCCCTTCCTTTAAAACTTTAACAGTTATTTAAAACATATTAACTTTGTTTTATTTACATACAAAAAAAAAGGTAATGGTAGAATTATGGGCCTTGGAACTGGACAGAGTTGACTATAAACCAGTGGCTCATCAGTCCCTAATCTTGTCAGAAGCTGCCCAAGGACTTCACTTCTCAGAGCATCTATTCCTCTGGGAAAATTGATTACAAATATCTCAAAGGCAGTCATGAGGAGTAAAGTGAGAAAACCTGCATTGAGTAGTACGTACTGCTTGGTAAAAAAAGGTTTATTTTAAAAGGCATGTCTGTAGCATAATGTATAAAAATTGTATAAAAATTAAAAAATTTAATAATTTTGTACAGCAGAAACTGGCAGAACACTGTAAATCGACTATAATAAAAATAAATTACCTTTAAAAACACAAAAAAACATTGAGATCCTACTGTGTAGCACTCGGAACTATGTCTGGTCACTTAGGATGGAGCATGATAATGTGAGAAAAAAGAACTTATACATGTATGTGTAACTGGATCATCATGCTGTACAGTAGAAATTGACAGAACATTGTAAACCAGCTATAATGGGGAAAAGTCATTATATCAAAAAATAAAGACTTTGAAAATGGAGAGATTAGCAATGAATACAGAGAAGCTGGCTTTTTTACATCCAAAAAAAAAAGATAAAAAATAAACTTTTGCACCTTCACACACACACAAAAATGAATAAATAAAAATGCATGTCTTTCCCTCTTTTTCTTTTCCCAGTTTGCCCAGGAGATGCTCTGTGTACACTTGCTGTCTTCGCCTAATTATTAACAGTGTTCCTTTTTATACTCATGAGTATACAAGTTTGGGTGAAAACATGTTATGGTCACCCTACTTCTGAAAGAATCCTCCCTATTATGTGCCTTTGGGGAGGAAACTTCATTTTTAGGCCAACGTTTTCAAACAGCTGTCTAAAAAAATATAAAGACGCAGTGAATGCCTAGGGTTTGTAAGCGTGGAGAAAGGAGAGTATAGTCAAGTTGCCCAGGGAAGCATAGGCTTCATCTACATTACATCCTTCCTTCATCTACTATTTACTAAGGTCAAACAAAGGTAATTTATTTTTACTATATTACTAGGTCAAGCAATTTGATCTTTCTGAGTATTCATCTTTTATCACTCATCTAAACTGGCAACATGAAGATTAAAGGAGATGATGAAGCAGAATATATGATACTCAGTAAACATTCAATATGTGATTGTTATTATATTCTTATTTTAAAACATGTTTTCATACGCTAATGAAAGAAGCATGCATTCATACAACATTTCTGGGGGCAGCTATGTATGCATATTAAGTACTTAAAAAATGAGTACTTTTTTGAAATGAGTCCCCGAAAAAAACTCTTCAAGTATTCTATCAAGGAAATAATCATGGCTTTACCTTTAAGAATATTCATCTCAGTGTGGTTTTAAAATATTTTTACAATGTTATTTGAATATAATTAATGCTTACTGAACTACCTATAGTTTAAAATCTGCTGAGTTTTGATAAATATTCATATAAATATGCATGTATACACTCACACATATATATATTTCTGAAACTATCAACATAATCCACATAATGAATATCCACCACTGCTAAAATTTTGCACTTTTCTATTTTAGTCCATTTTCTCCCCTATCTGTACTTAGACAAGCCCCAATGTAGTCTTTAGGAGTAAAAGAGTGGTCAATCTAAAAGTCACAATGGAGCACCACATTAGTAAATTTACGTTAGTACTGGATGATAATACTGGTACTTATTACTGGGTGCCAATAAGAAAATCAGGTACAGGATATTTAATGAGTCGGGAAATGTTAATAATTAAATGACAAAAGCAAGTTATTAATTATTTAGATAACTACCAAATTTTAATTTTTAAAAACTATACATACATAGATTCATAGAGAACATGCTTGCAGATACACCAATACGTTAACAGTGAATATTACCAATGCTATTTTTTCACGTTTTTTCAGTATTATCTATGCTCCACAATAAACATATTATCACTTTAATAATAAGATAAAAATACAGGTACTTTATGTATTTTTTTAAGTAAGCATGAATTTCATTCAAGCATTTAGTATTGAAACATTTATTTAGTACTTACTACTAAAGCACAAGTACTGTGATTAGTTGACCCACTGGGGTTGGAAGATAAAAACGACAAAATATTTATTCTCAATGGAGAAAATGCACTTATTGCATTATAGTATTTTTAAGACATTTTCATTTTATTAATAGAATAATTTAACTAAGAGGAATTGAGTGACTGGTTGTGGGTCATAAAAAGTAGAACCCTAGATGGAGGGTTTATTTTTACACTTCTAAAAATATATATCCTTTACATCAAGTATAACTTATATGCATGTATTTATTTTACTACTTAAAATAACTTATTTCTTTGTATTCTATATTTATGGTAGTAACTGTTATAACATTCCTATCTGTGTCATCTATCTTAAATTAGAAGCAATTTAAGTGATTAAGAAATATGTGTATTTAACACTCTTGTTTTATTAAGACGAACAACTAGTAAATCAGTGATGCTCCATGGGAAAAACTCTGGAATAGAAAATTTCAAGCTTGTATTTCATATTGGCTATAAAATATGATTCTTCTCAAACAATATAAGATAGTCAATTCATACTATATTCTTTTTATTTTAGATTTTGTCTTTCTATGGCTGCACCGGTGGCATGCAGAGGTTTCCAGGCTAAGGGTCAAATCGGAGCTGGAGCCATCAGCCTACACCAGAGCCACAGCAATGCCAGATCCGAGTCACATCTGTGACCTACACCGAAAAGCTCATGGCAACGCCTGATCCTTAATCCACTCAGTGAGGCCGGGGATCAAACCTGCGTCCTCATGGATACTAGTCAGATTCCTTTCTGCTGGGCCATAATGGGAACTCCTTTATATTACATTATTTAACTAAAATTAAAATCATTTCCAAAATATGTTATTTCTTTGGCTTAAAAATCTGTTATATTTAGGAGTTCCCATCGTGGCACAGTGGAAATGAATCCAACTAGGAACCATGAGATTGTGGGTTCAATCCCTGGCCTCACCCAGTGGGTTGGGGATCTGGCATTGCCGTGAGCTGTGGTGAAGGTCGCAGATGCAGCTCAGATCCTGTGTTGCTGTGACTGTGGCACAGCAATTTGACCCCTAGCCTGGGAACCTCCATATGCTGCTTGTGCGGCCCTAAAATAAGCAAACAAACAAACAGACAAAAAAAAAAACTGTTCTATTTAAAAAAAAATTACCTTAGGTCATAGTTAGCAATAAAAATGTACAATGATTAAACATAAAACAAATGAAAATGAAATTAATGAAATGTGAAGGCACTTAAAAATATTAAAAGAACTCTATACTTACAGTATTATTATTAACAAAACATATCTTTTGTATTATAGAAAAAGTCTAGCACAAATCTACACTTGTTTTTAACTATTTCAAACACAAAGAAACTCTAAGACTTATTGAATTTGAGCCTCCTGTGCTACCATCTTGATTGTGCCATCGATCCAGTTAGAATGTCACGTTCTCTTGCTTTATGTGTTATGGTAAATTGCTAATGCCTGACAACAAGCAGCACTTTGCCAGGCTCAGCCATTATGTTGATATGCTAATGATTCAAAATGAGGCCACCAGACATCAATTACACAAATGAGACTAGGAACAGGGCCAACACAGGTACACTCTACTAATTTGTTCATCTCTGTTGGCCAAAAGCCAACTGCATGACAAGTGAATGCCCCAAAGACATTGTGGCATGACTCCTTTGCTTCAGAGGACGACTGCACTCTTCATACCTGTGTGATCTCTACCTGCCTAAGGGCACTTTAATGAACCATACCTTGACCTAATGAGAATATATCTGAAGGGTCGGTAAATTCACATACTAGTGGGAGTACAAAGTACTAAAGAAAAGTTAAAAATAGAAAAAACAATCTGAGACTGACATAAAACTGATTTAAGTTTCTAAAGCACAATGCAGGGACAACATAAAAGACAACATCACTCTTTTCCAATATTTTGAATTTTGAACAAGCACAACTCAGTATCATTAACAGATTCACTGTAACTGGATTTAATCAGAATATTAAACTCTCTTTCTTTATTCTCATAATGTATTTTCTTATATCATATACTAACCTCAAACCAAAATATTTTCCCTTGGATACAACTTTGAATTTGTAATAGAAATGAACAGAGACATATAATTCCTCGATATACTATTTTTTGACAAATATGAAGGCAGTTAATGAATGGTATCTACATATAGAAGAGAAATAATTAATAGTCTAGTAAAATAAAAATTCATAATAAATACAGTAAAATTTAATGTGTGGTACAGTGTCTTGGAAATCAATTAAAAGAGGTTTAAACAGAAGGATATAAAATTTCTATATGCCAGAACCATATGAGAAAAATTCTATTCTGATGTTTTTGACAGAATATAGTCACTATTATAATAGTTTATTGGTTACTTTCGGCTATTGTGGCAGTCAGTAAGGAGAAGGCACTACATGCAGAGTCAAGCCATTTATTAGGCCTTGATGTCCTCTTTTTGGCAGTGTCCAAGCCGGACCAGTTTATTCTTAGCAAGAAAGAGAAAACAAGAAAATGCAGATGCTGGCAGGCCTGACTTTAGTTGTTCAGTGCTGTAGAAATGGTCAGTCTACATGCAAAATGCAGCATCAGAGGGTCCTAACAATCACAGATTTTAGAACAGATAAGCATCAGGACAGAAGTCTTGGATGGGGACAGGTTGCTTCACAGGAGTCAGGGATTAGAAGAGAAGAGTCAAGCTTGCAAAGGCAACAGAATAGAACTTCTCACCTCGCTAATGATTCTTTGGTTTGTATTTCTGCTTCAGTCTTCAGACCTGACTCTTGTGAATGTTTTCTTCACTCTAACCTCAGCACCTCCCGACTATGGTTCAGATACTTGTTTTGCCTTGCCTCCTGACCAACATCCTCAATCAGGCCCCATCACAAGTCTCCAGTGTCCTGGGGCCTCGTCTTTCAAGACATAGTGGATCTGGTCCCTTCCACTTGTTAGCTGTGCCTCTTCTCAACAGAGAACTTCTAGATCTCTAATGCTTTCAAATGACCATTATTATTATTTTTTTTTTAGAGAAAAACTCTTAGTTATAAGATTTCTGTATTCAATTAAGTCATTACATAGGTGGCTTTTAAGTGAGGCAGAGTTAGTAGTACTCTGATTGCCTGCTTGTCAAAGGACAAAGACAGATGCGCTATCTCATGTGAGATTATACTGTGCAGGGGTTAGGGGTATGAACTACAGCATGAAGACAGTCTGCATTCAAGCCTTTGGTTTACCACCAACTAGTTAAGAACTTTAGTAACTTAACCTCTCTGTGCCTCAGTTAATATCCACCTAAAAGGACTATTGTGAAAATGTAATCTGAAAGATGTCCATAAAACATTTGGTGTTTTTTAAAAAAAAATTAGTATACTATCTGACCACAGTACAATCTAACTGGCAGAAAGAGTGGTAATGACCATCAAGAAGCTTGCTCCCAGTGGATCTGCAGGACTCTTGGCATATGAATGACCCCCTACCTGGGCAAAGAGCACCAGTGCTGCAGTGCACCCCCTCCTGCTGTAGCAGACTGAAAACAGCAACAAATGTTTGAGTACTCCTGCCATGCTGAAATACAGTCTCATTCTCTTTGTCTTAGGAATCGACTTGCCTTACTGACATGCTGGGCAAATAGAGGGAAATAGAAATAATGTTCTTAAAACATTCAAGGCTAGATCAGAGCCTCACAGTTTTCACTTAGGAATACGCTTTGGAGATCTGTTGCCAAGGTGTGAGGAATCCCATGCAACCCACATGAAGAAGAACCAAAGCACTCAGCTGTCAGCCAACGGCCAGAACCAACTTTGCAGCCTTGTGATTGAGCTGTCTGAAGTGGCTTGATCCTACAGGTTACAGTCTAGCAGCCAGAACCGAAGCCAGGCACAACAGAGACAAACTTTACTGCTGAGCCCTGCCTGCCAAAACTGGAGATCTGTGTAAGCAAAAATAGGTGATGATTATTCCTTTAAGCTACTAATTTTTTGGGGGGGGGTGTTATTACACAGCGATAGATAACAGAAATGTTTATCACAGCAGTCTAGTTGGTTCTGTTAACTGGCACATGATTTATTTTGGTATAATGCTATCAATACAGCAGAATGCATGCGGCAGTTCACTCGCCCCCAGACTGGATCTTCTAGCAGGTCTGCTAGAAGTGCTCTTTATGAATTCACATAGGGACTAAAGATCTTTTAAAAAATGATAAAGAGATTTACCCCCACTGTCCTGCCACCCCTTCCTCAAAAACACACAGGGTAGAGGCTCGGACTATGATCAACATGACCTCAAAAATTGGACCTAGATTATCAGCTATTAATTGGTGTAATGCTGCTCTTCACAGTGATCGTAAACAATCTAAAATTTTCTATATTCTCCTCAAAATGACAGTCTCTTTCAAATAGTGACTTTTAAGTATAGAGAAATTTGTTAAGTTTGAAAAATAAAGGCATATATATCAGTCTGCAGATTTTAAAATCACATCCCCAGTTTGTGTTCTCTGCGATCTGTATGAAATACCCAATATTGAATTTGTTTTCAAATTCTATATATGCCATGGAGCACAATCTGATGTGCATAATTTAGTTCAATTAGAAATGTACACTGTAAATAAAACAGGTTTCAAAAGTCACTTCAGACTACTGAGGGTATCACTGCAACTAAAAATAATAATTAAAAATTAAAGAAAATAATTAGCATGCCTTTCAGCTTTTAAAATCAGGCAGATGTTTTACTAACAGTTATAAAAACTGGAATAGTACTTGCCCTTAGGCCCAAACAAATGTGTCTGCTTCACTAATTTCAGTGTAATGGGTGATTTTTTGAGAAAATCAGATGTTTTTCAATGTACAAACCAAGACCAAAAATTTTTTAATTTTCCCTATTATGCATATACTTGCACATATATAAAATGTGTCTTCACATAATTGACAATTGTATTATAGTACTTATTTAGTTATCTTACATAGCTATCTTGTCTTCGCTAGAACAGGTAATGTTCTATAATTTTAGAAGGGAAAGAGAGCTTGAGAGCAATGGAATTATATTATTACTAATATACTAATTATATTAAGTAGCATAATCAGAAAGTAGTGTTAGTGCATCAATGAGGATCGAAGAATAGTAGATAGGTGTGACTTGTAGTAGGATAGAAACTTTCTGGAGTTAGAGCTCAGAGGAAATGGTGTTTGTTCAACGACATAAAGACATAGGAAAGTGCCGAGATGTAACTGCGTGCATCCTGACGCACTAATTTTAAGATTCAGTTTAACTATTAATAGAGTTCACAGGTCTATTAATCAGACTAGAATCGTTAGTAACCAACTAATGCTGACACTGACAATTCCTGATATACCCCAAGAAGCAAGGGAAACAGCTTGGAGGGACCCCAATAGTGACTTCTCCATGGCAGAGAATCCCTGGCTGAGAATACATTAAAAAGCTGAGCGTTTTAGAAGTCTCAAACTGGTGTCCTGACGAACAAATTCAGTCAAGCACAGGCTTTTCCTCGATAATGACAGGACACAGGACATTGCAAAACAACTGAGTTTGAATACCTTTTAGAAGGGACCTGGAGATAAATCTCCAGTTTGTCTTTCTCCATCACTTCCTAATCTATTGGCAAAAGCCTATTTTATTCATCTCTGGGCTCCACTTGGCCAAAATCACTAGGCATATGATTTTAAAACTTCTGAAAATGTGTAAATCCTATGATCTAAAAGTATTGGTTTGATATGAAATAAAACACACACACACACACACACACAAACCCACAGTATTGTGAAGTTCGCCTGCACACAAAGTACATGATCTACATATTCAAAGAGAGGGGAAAAAAAATCAAAATTGTTAAGTGGAACTTGTTTTCCTATTCTAATAACGGACCTGGTCATTTGAATTCTTTAATATCCAATCTTAACAAAATGCTAATAATGCTTTAAAGGCAGTATTATAATTCCCCTGAATCAACTAAACTCTAATTTTGCTAAAAAAAATAATCTAATAGGAATGAGAGGTAATAATATGTATAACATATCTTATAAATGGCATCTAAGACAAAACAAAATTACAATTATCTTCATTTCATGACGCAATAATTGTTGCCAGGAAAAGAAAATAAGGATGTGACAGCTTAAAAGTCTATCAACTGAAAATGTGTAACGACTGCTGCTGAGAAATTTCATAACATATATTCCATTCACCTTCCCAAACAAACAACAGAGTGTGCGTCAAATGTGTTGCAAGATTATTAGAGAATTATTCTCTTTTGTTTTGATTTGTTTAAAGCCAGTGGAGTTCGGTGACAAACCTTCATTTTCTCTCACTCTATAATATCAGTGCAGGCTTTTTAGTTAAAACAAAAACAAAACAAAAAGGAAAAGAAAACAAATTCATATCTGTTAGGTTTAGGTGAACTAACTATGCATTGTAAAATAAAAACAAAGGTAAAATGTGTCTTTTAGTACATTAATTATGATCTATCATTTACCCTATGTGTAGAACACACGAGGGAAAAATAACATTTGTACCCATAGGTATTCTAATGAGATTAGACATGAAGCTTTTGAAATAAACCTCAAACAGCTATTACCAAGCCCTATTACTGTTTAGTAGCTTCGATCACACAGTCATTTAGTCACAAATCTGTGGCTATAGACCAAATCCATACAGACGTCTAAAAGGACATAAACACCTCAAGGGACCAAAAAAAAAAAGATGCCTGGAAAACCTTCCTCGAGCGGGAGTTCAACTACTTCCCGTGGCAGTTTGCACACGTTTTCTAGCATGAATTTCACTTATTTAAACAGGTGAAAGTAATTAGATTTTTAAATGATTGTATTGTCAGTGGGTCTGCACTCTGACAGAAGAATTCATACTGACTGTAAAAACCCTAAAACTCATAAAAATAGGAATTTCGGGGAAAATGATTAGTAGCACGTTCCTAAGTTTCCACACATACACACAAAAAAACCTGAATAATTAAAGATCTCTCTTTGTGTGTCTGTGTGTGTGTATGTATCTGTGTGCGTGTGTGTGTGTGTGTGTGTGTGTGTGTGTGTGGCATATCAAATAACCACAGAATGTAAATACAAAATTGGTTTTGGGGAAATAAATATGAGACGTGCTAGCACTGCCTATCAGGAAATTTTGATGCTACATTTAAAAAAAGAAATCCACACGACAGTTGCTCTCAATTGTACTGTGCTATAGCTTATTACAAAAATTAGATTGAAACAACTTAAAATCTAAGTAAAGGGCTATTGTCAGACCCTAGTGGTCTGAAAATGGTCTTTTAGAGATCTAAAGAGATTAATCTTCTCTAAACACAGAAGTCATTTCAATGTAAAAAATTATACAATGAAAACCGCAGCGCTTTAATTTCTGAAAAGCTCAGATAATTATATATTCCATGGTTCTCAGACTTCCTTACCAATAGTGGTACTCAGTTTTAACATTTATATTTTACATTTTGCATTAGAATCAAAATTCCAAATAGGTTTTAAAGAGCCATTTTGAGCCTAACAAGAATTCACTGTGTACATTCTATAATCTACTTGTTTTAAAACTAAGGTTTTGATATATGCTGATTAATTAGACTGGAAGAATAAAATAGGTTTCTGCTGTATTAAATTAAACTCACCATTTTTAAAACAGAATGCATACAATTAGATTAAGCTTGCCTCTTATGAAATGTCTGAGATGAACAAATGAAATGTACACTGCTTTTAAAGGAAAGTTAGAGTTGGTTTGTTAAATTATAAATTTTAAATATATGTAATGCTATTTTGTATGACAGCCTGCGGAAAGAAAAAAAATTAAAGGTGGACCCTAGCTATGTTCATATTAATTACATGATACAGCATGATTAGATGGGAGTAATTAGTGTATGCTGAAGTAAACTGAGTTTGAAAGCTAACTCAGTATTATTAAGCGCCCTTTTTGAAAGTGGTGAATAGCTTAATTTAATTTGCGCTGGTTAGAGCACACAGACTTCCAAATACCAAGACAATACTAAATTTACTCTTTTACCCAAATCATACTAATAAATGCAGAGGAAAAGATGTCTGAATAGTACTAGCCAAAGATTATGTGCTTGATTTAACACTTTTTCCACAATTAATACTCAGCACAGACTGACTTAGTCTTATCAAGATCATCAATGCTCATGTGATTTTTGCCCATGGTCTTAAAAAATAAACAAGACTGTTGTTGCTGGAAATCCAAAATGCCCTAAAAAGCTAGGAAATTTTACATGAAAAGGACTAGATTCCATGAAAACAAAACATGAAGTATCTGTCAAATGGAGCTATAAATTTCAATTCAAAAATTTAAAACAAGAAGGTATTTTATTTATTAAATAAAAGTGAGAATTTTTGTAAGATTAATGACAAACTATATATCTACCATTCAATTGAATATAAACAACCATGTGTTGTCCATTAGGGAGACATTCACTCAGGGTTATTTTCCTAGCTATGGTGATGAATTTGCACCAATCCATCTACACAGTCTCACCCAGTTCTCCTTGTCACCAACTGCACACATTTGCCAGCCAGCTGGCTGGGGTGAGGGGTATATCCTGTGGCACATAACAAAAAGAAGCTTGCTGGCCCGCACCAGGATGAAACCCATGACCTCGACTTCATTAACAACATGGGTAGTCAAGTGGGCTAACCAGTCACTGATTAAAATAAATGTACACCTTGCAGAACAGAAACACTAGAACCAACCTTTGATATACTGATACGAAAAACAATTTTTTTGTCTTCTCAAATAAATTTTCTTAAATACATTATGAGAAACAAATTTCATGAAATCACACACTGTCATCATTACAATGAAACAACTATAATATTGAAGGGGGAAATGAGCTTCAAAAAGGCTAATTCAACTGAGGTTAATTCCATTGGTTAAAAGTAAACTTTAACTCAAAATGCCTCTTAAAAGGAAGGACTTGAATTAAATAAACTTCTAACAAAATTTTCTTAATGAAAATTAATGAACACAGACAAGTAAGTATCCCTTGTAAACAGGAATAATAAATCCACTCCTTAGGTTGCTCCTTTAGCTCATCATTGGTGTAAATTTTACCTTCGAAACACGCGTATACACACATCAGCAACAAGTGACACATTATGAAAGAAGGCAACTTCTAAACTAGAGGATGTATTATGATAATACTATAAGCATCATTAATGCATACCTTTAAAAAGATCAAGTAAGAATATAAAACAGGAATTCCCATTGTGGCTCAGTGGAAATGAATCTGACCAGGATCCATGAGGATGCAAGTTTGATCCCTGGTCTCTCTCAGTGAGTTAAGGATCCGGATCTGGCATTGCTATGGGTTGGTAGCTACAGCTCAATTTGACCCCTAGCCTGGGAACCTCCATATGCCACAGGTGTGGCCCTTAAAAAAAAAAAAAAAAGAATAAAAAATACTGTGGAGTTTCCACTGCAGCACAGAAAGTTAAAGATGTGGTATCTCTGCAGAGACAAGGGTTCCATCCTGGCCCTGCACAGTGGGTTAAGGATCTGGCATTGCCACAGCTGTGGTGTGGTAACTGACCTGGGAACTTCCATATGCTGTGGGTGTGGCAAAAATAAAAATGAAAAATGGAAAAATATTGGACAGTCATAATTTACTCAATTGTTAGGTTTTTCCTCATTAATACTAGAGATTATTTAGTTGCCATCTGTTCTTGGATCTACATCTTTATGTTTGTCTTCTTTCATTTCTAATCATATCTTTTTTGTTTTATTTTTTTGGCCACACCTGCAGCATGCGGTTATTCCAAAGCCAGAGATCAAACCCTTGCCGTAGCAGTGACGTGAGCAACAGCTGGATCATTAACCCACTGAGGCACCAGGGAACGTCTCATCACATCCTTTTGAAAGATGAACACAGAACATGATACAACAGTGCCTACTTTGTTTAAACATTGTAATTTTAATTCATTCGCATTTTCAAGCACTCGCATTATGTCATTGACACATTTTTCCCCCTCATATTGTTAAACTATTCCGTAAGTCACCAAAGACTTTTGTCTGATATTTCCCACTCAATCCATTACTTACTCACAATCCTGAGCTTTCATAACTCTATACATGACTATACCAATGCTTATAATTTAATTGCAATTATTTGTTAAAACATCTTCTCTTCCACACTTCGGAAACAAAGGCACGTCTTACGCATCTTTGCCTCTTTAGCAACAAACTAAGTGCTTTATATATAAAACATGCTTAATAAGTGAACGCTCAATAAAAGAAAGAATGAATGAATCCCAATTCAATTTTGCTTTGTTTTGGTCTATCATCCTATTGATACCTACTTGAATAAGGATTATATTAACTCTCCCATTCACCCTTATATTGTCCTTAAATTTGATAGTCAGGTCTTCTATATTTTTCTCATAGTCACTGATAAATGTTGGAAATATCAGGGTCTCTGGCACGTGAATCATGGACCTCTCTTTTGTCATTCATCCATTTACCAAGGAATCCTTATGATCATCCAGGCAGCTATACTGCATTTAATCCTACAATCTATTTTTCTCTAACTTATCCACACAAATGTTTTGAAAGACTGTCAAAGGCTCAATACAATCAGGACTAATTATATCCATAGCTTTCACTAAGTGTTCTATCAAAAAAGAAAACAAATTTGATTTGCACAGCATACCCTTAGTGAAAAATATTTGGTTCTCAGAAATACCAACACTTCTTGAGGCTCACACAACTTCTATTTAATTATTAAAATCACAAAACCAAGAAGGACGGTTCCACTAATATTCAGTTTCTGTACTTGAAAAAAATCTGTCCCTTGAGATCTTCTCCAGTTGCCTAAATTCTTCCCATTTTTGATATCTCAACATCACCTGCTTCGGTTTTGTGATAACCATGTTTCAGTACTTGCATTCTGTATGATCCTAGACATTAAAGTAGCTAAGTGTTCTCTCTCTTAGTTTATAATTCCTCCGAAATCTGTTTTTTTTTTTTCCCCCGCCCATTGCAGGTCACACGCCTGAATAGAAAAGAAGCAAAGTACGATCTGAATTCTACTTTACCACAAACTTTTAACATCTTACCATTTATTCTAAGCAATAAATCTATGACTTGTTATTTTGATTTGAACATAGCTCAAAAAAAGATCCGCTTGCAATTTTAGTTTCCTTGCCTTTTTTGTAAGCCTTACATCAATCTCAATTGATATTTTCTCATGGTTATAAAGCCTAATTTTTTATTAACCATTTACTGTAAGTTCACAGATTTTTTTTCTATTTGCCTTTTTTTTAATACTCCACGGGTATCATAGTTTCATCTTGTCAACATTGTTATAATTTTAAGGTTCCCTTTTAGGATTTTTGGCTATGGGCTCACTCAGATATTTAGGTATTCTTACTACAGAAGTTCTTTGAAGATAAAATAAATAATTTATAATATTTACAAATATTATTTGCACGACATAGCCCATTAGGCTACCTTCAATCTCCATCAAGAACTAGCAATCTAGTCTTAGGAAAAAAATGTAACCCATAAGCAACTCAACTGCTTATTTTAAGTGGTCCTTTGCTTTTACATAACACTTTGCAATACTTTTTTAATAATGTTTAAGTTATTTTGAATTAATGACAATGCCAAAAATAACAAGAGAAGATCCTTAGGTATCATGAAATGCTAAATTGCCAAACTGTGTGAATGCACAGGTATGGGTATTTAAAATAAAACTTACTGAAATATCTATGGAAAAGACAAATTGTCAACTCTCTTGCTCCTATTGTTTCTTTTTTTTCATTGAAATAATTGTTTTATAATTTGAGCATCCTTAGGTATAGAACTATCATTTTTATAGCTGAACAAATTATATTTGAAGTGTATTTTCCCTAAAGCATACGATCTGTTTCTGACCATAACCAGGATTTTCCTCCTTGGCCATTTCATTTTCTCTAATTTAATATGGCAACTGTCTTGAACATTCTCTTTCCTTTTATACTGTCAAACATTCTTTTATATTGGTTAGAAAGAATTAAGTCCATTGAGGCATTTCCCTGTATGTTTTTCTCTATGTTCCTACAAGAGACTGAAATCAATTCTTAATTATCCTAGGCAAATTGTGCTTTCAAGTTCTTATTGACATTTAACACAAAATATAATTTATTATATAGTTTGATCATGATTTGAGTACTGTCCCTAATGTTTATTCATATTTCCCCAACATTTCTCTGATGGGAGATCCTTTGAAACCAAAGCATCGCTCTATCCAGAGGAAGAGAGAAGTCTCTGAAGAAAAAGAAAGGGCAGACCTATCTTCGCCGGCAATGATGGTGCCCTAATTCAACAAGGTGTGCCTGCCATTAACAGCCTGAACAAACTAGAAAATCCCCAGCAAGCACTTCCTAAAAAATCTGAAGTATCTCTTCACTACTCAGTTTTAAGAGCACAAAGCATATGGAATCTTTTGTGCATAGAACACCAAATGTTATCCAAAGCCCAACTAAAATGATTTGTCAACAGTTTGCAAATTTAAATTACACATTATTCTGCCTGTCTTTGTTAGTTTGGAAAATTAAGAGTTAGCTATATTCTTTATATCTTCAGCTATATAGTAAATATTGTGGTAGCTTTCTAACACCGATTTTCATTTTTCTCTTAACTGATATTTTAGCTTTGAACATTAGAAAACCTAATTTTCTGGCTAAAGGGAGAGGGAATTTTATTGTCACATAATAGGAAATTCAAAAGTAGTTGGGTGGGTTTGGTTTAGTAACTCAATAATATCATTAAGGCTTCAAAGCTTTGGATTTATCCTACAGATGGTTTTCCTCGCAGTCAAAAAGTGGCTGCCAGGAGAAATCAAGGCAAAAATGCTTCTTCTTTTTTTTTTTTTTCTTTTTTCCATTGAAAGAGGTAGGGGGGAAGAGAAAGGGAGAGAAGGTAGGGGAGAAATAGAGGAAAGGGAGGGGCACATTTCTTGTCACTCTTAAGAGAAAGGAAGAGCATTCCTAGTAGCCTCCAAACAACTTCTCCCCATTTATCACTGACAAAAAATTGGGACAAATGACAATTTCTGAACCAGTTGTAGGCAAAAAGGATGGGATTATCCTTAAATTAATAAAGCTACCATTTAATGTCCAAACCTGTATTGCTGCTACTCAGAATATCTGGTGGGATGAGTACTGAAAAATAGTATTTTCAGGGTATATGAGTATATATCAGTAACCATATTAGTATATGTTAGTACCCATATACATAGACTCTATGGAATCTGTATTTGGAAACTAATTCCTATAGGTGCTATATGACCCAGTTCTGCTCACTAAGACTGGAGAGGGCATTCATTGGAGACATCTAGGACAGAAGCTCTCTAGTTTCTGAAAGAACTTGAGAAACTACTCTTCCTTTGTCTACTAGGATGTGGCTAGAGAACCTTGTAGTTCTTTGAGTGGTTGGCAGCCATCTCACAGCCACAAAAGGGAGATAGCTTAAGATAAGCCTTAGGAGAAGAATGATACTGCACAGAGAAAATGGAAATGATAAACAAAGTAGGCAGATGCTTAACGACATCATAGAACCAATAAAACAGATCCATCTTGAAACCCAAAATAATTCTTAATTTCTAGTTAATTTCTACGTTTTGCCATTTGAAGTGGATTTCTCACCACTCTCAAATATATCTGAGGTGAGAGTGGTCTGTAATTAGGAAGAGTTATGTTTTCAAGCTATGGTGCTCCTTTGTACTATTTAAGTACCCCAAGTCTACACAATCATATGCATTATTATGATAACTCCATAGTCTTATAATGGTTTTCAAATGGCCAAGAAGAAACCTGAGAGTTAATCAAGTTATTGGAGAAAAGACAATAATCTGGATAGATGTCTAGATAGACGTCTAGATGTCTAGATGTCTAGATAGATAGATAGATATAGAACGACAGAACATCTGTACTTCTTCCGAGAAATATGAGCTGAAACTGGGGGCTTCTCAACTCTGATTCTGCCCTTATTGGCAAAGAGTTGAAATATGCTCTTGACTGGCAAAAAAATAACCTCTCCCTATATCATACAGATAAATATAGATCTTCAGCATAGAAAAATGTTTGACTACTATGGACTAGCCCCTTTCTCTTTATTTTTAGATGGGTAATCATTCTTTCAGTCATGAGTATAATTTAATAAGTCTACATCTATAACAAGTGTCCTGTCATTGTTTTGAATCGCAATTATCATTACTCAACTTTGACAAAAATATTAGAAGGAGATCTGCAATAACATGTGGTACTCACAAGGCTTGCCTTGATCTTGAACCCAAGCTTTCAAGCTTGCCAGTATTTATGCATATGATGCTTGCATTAATAACAACCGGCAATCATTCCTTACTCTCTGAGTAGGTGTTATTTCCTGGAAATATTTCCTAGAGGTGCTATTTCCTGGAGTCCTCATTTAATTTCTCAATTGTACATTTTCGAGTTTAACCACACAGAGGCCACTTTCTTGCCTTACCAGCTGGCCTGACCCTGAATTAACAGAATGTCCTTTATATCATGCAGCTTATAACAAGATGATTAGTCATTTCATGAAATTATTTCCTGGATTAATCACTCAGCCAACCTGTGTAGCACACAAAATTGACAGTATGCAAATATGTGGTGAGATTAAAATCAGTTACTTAACTGGAGCTGGAAGCTACTCCAAGTGCCAGAAGATAAATTTTGTTTATTTATTTTCAGATTAATGTATTTACCTCTATGAGAGCATAAGGCTACTTTTTATGGCTTGTGGCTTCTTAAAGGGGAAAAACCATTTAGTCCTGTAAAATTCAACGGAGGCACTTGGTCAGGTAATGAGAGTGATAAAGATAACAACGGGGACGACTAATCTAAAATGATAGCAAGGAAAAAGTCAGAAATTCATCGAATGAGGATAAAAGTAGACTGAACAGAGTTAAATATCACTTTAAGATTTTGGCATCTGAGGTACCAAAATGCAAATAAAATGATTATCCAGGTTAAAAGTTAATGACCAAATGAGAAGCAGGGAGTCCAGGACATTAGAAGAACACAGCAACAAAGGGCATTTTTTTTTTTTGAAGAGTGCAGAGGCACCTTTCTCATACCTGTATGAAACAATGCTATGCACTCCTTTTCCTCAACTAACCCTGACCGTTCCCTTCAACAGGCCCCAGCATTTGCTCCATTTAGACACACAAAGTCTAGTTTGTCTTCCAGCTGATATACAAGATCAAAGGTTAGTGATATTAAAAAATGACACAAATGACTTGCCACAGATAAGAATCAGCTCTGTGACTTTTTTCAGTTTACTGAAAGATGGGCCCCAAATGCGGTCTTCATTACATTCCAAAAGAATCTCATCTGAGCCATAGAAAACAAGAAAAGTCTTCAGAGAAATAACTCTGACCTAAGTGTATTATTAAAAATATGAATTCTTTATTTCCGTTCCTGCAGAACAAAGGTAAACACCACACATATGGTTACTGGATATTCTGGTACCTTTATAGAACAGGCCCTAAGCTGCAAAGCCCAAAGTAGCTCCAGCCTCCCCATGGGACAGGTAAATCAAAGTGAGAGTCAAGTTTGATCTCATTCCAGACTTGAACCACCTATGGAGGCCAAACTAACCTGGTACTTGCTGACTCCACAGAGGGGCCCACACAGGTCAGGCTAGATGCTCAGTTTCCCAGGAGCTTGGCTTGTTTCTGAAAGACTGCCCATTATTTTTATTTCCCCAAATCCTCCTAGAAGGGGAGGGTGGCTGCGTCTGATGACAAAAGAGTATTTTTTCAACAATGTAATACTCAAAAAATACAGAGAACAGAAGTTATAATGTTAGTTACAGATGTCATGTATTATAAAATAATTATAAATGAATGCCTTATTCATTTCCCCAAAGAGCAAAACTCAGAATAGCAAACAGTGATAGGAAAATCAATAACAATGCTCATTTATTTACATATATGAAAATAATTTTACTTGCTATTAAATATAAACATCAAGGCTACGATTATATACACTCTCCCCACAATATATGCATTTCAAAATGTCCCATGTTTAAAAATATGAGGTGTCATTTGCACATTTTTTGTATATACGTAATTTCAGGACTTTTAATAGATTAAAAACAACTGAGCAGGTATTCACAGAGATTTTAACTCCTTTAACAAACTCATCTGATAAGGGAGAAAGAAGAAACATAGCATCTAGAAACTTGAATTCAAAGGGAATAAAAGGGAACTGGGGTATCATCTATATGATCCAGAGATACCTTTGTCTTTAGGATGAGAGAGGTTTAAGCTTATTTGTTTCCCATGACAGCCTGAGAGGGAAGATGGGGAGAAAACAGTCTTGGTAGGTGCCGCTTCACTGCTGTTGGCATTCTGCCCACCAAGTACAGCAGAAGGATGAATTAGAAAGACAGTCAATGTTAATATGAAAAAGGAGAAAGGCTGGGAGAAATTCATGGGTAGTGAATACGTAGCAGAAGTAAGGAAGTAAAGATTTGATGAGATATGGTAATGGTTAGAAAGTGGAATACTGGGGAGTTGCCATTGTGGCTCGATGGGTTAAGAACCTGACTCTGTCTATCTGAGGATGAGTGTTCAATCTCTGGCCTTGCTCAGTGGGTTTCGGATCCAGTACCACCTCTAGATGTGGTGTAGGCTGCCGATGCAGCTGTAGCTCCAATTACGACCACTACCCTGGGATCTTCCATATGATGCAGGTGGGGCAATAAGAAAAATAAAAAGAAAGAAAGTAGAATATCGGATTTTTTTAAGTGGGGAGGAAAGCTGTTTTAGATAATGACAAAGTTCAGGATGTGACAAAAGGATTGGGTCATTAAAGTAGAGCATAAATAAAGATGACGTGGACTATTTCAAGAGACCACAAAGCTATTGTGTGAGATGGGTCACACACAAAAACTCAAAAATCACCAAGTGTAATATTGTAAATAACTATACTTCAATTAAAAAAATTACCGTGGGATGATAGGTATGAAACAGGGAGGCAGAATCTGAGTTCTGTGCCAAGTTATTCACTGAATGGGGACATGGGCTAGAGACCAGTAAATGACAATGGAGAGGAGAGGTAGAAGGTTGATGAAGTTGAATGACCCAAGCCTTAAAGGAGGAGTGGGTTTTATAAAAGGAGTTGTAGCTTTAAAAGGACATTTCAGAAGTTGTCTGATCACTGGTGAAGTCTAAAGGGAGTAAAGAGTTACTAAAGACAAAGTTACTCAGATTATTTTTAAAGGAAACTAGATGGGATTAAATATTGTTTCATTCCCTAATGACACCACTCTCATGTACATTCTCGTATGCTTTCATAATGGAAAAGAGGTTGGCACTATAGCCAGTATGTTCAGAATTGTGCTTGGATATATGTGAATATTATCTTTCATTGAGTGATGATTTAAAAAGTGAGAGTTGGCCTCAGGACCTAGAATGACCTTAAATCTGCTTCCAAACTCTGTGATGGATAGAGCTTCTGATAAAGAAAAGGCTCCTCTACAGATTAATAAATGGCAAGAGAAAAGATGATACCTGAGGAAAGGTTTGTTAAAGATGGAAATTCTGGAGGAGAAGATAATCTATACATGAATAAGGACGTAAGACTACCAAGCCTGACAAGAAGGACTTGTGTTCAGCAATGAAAACACTGCTATAAGATCTCTGTTTATCCAGGATAGAACGATGTCTGTGGGGTTTTTTTGGGGGGTGGGGAGGGCATGTGCGCATGCTCTATTAAAGAGCTCTATTATGGGCAGTTGATGAGAAGCTGATGTGGAGTCTCTAAAGAACCCCTAGTCCATGTGATATGCCTTAAGTTACTTCCCCAAAGCCTAACCTCATTGTAGATTCCATGACAAAACATCTTCTTCCTCCACATCTAGAAGGTTAAAGGACTGAGGAATAGAGTCCCATGGTCATTCAAATCATGCTTTGTGACTTCCAGTATAAAAATCTGTCAAGAACACTGTAAGTACAAATTTGGAACTATTAGAATAAAGGGAAATTATCATAGGCTGAATTGTGGCCCATCCCCCAAATACCTATGTTAAAGTCCTAACCCCTTGAACCTCAGAATGTGACTGTATTTGCAGAAAGGCTCTTTATAGAAGTAACAGAGTTAAGATGAGGTCATGGGGGTGGACCCCCACCCAAAACATAACTATGTCCCTTTAAGAAGAGGAAACATGGACACAGACATGTACACAGGGAAGACCATGTGAAAGCACAGGGAGAAGACCAACATCTACATGCCAAGGAGAGAGGCCTGGAACACATCCTTCTCTCTCAGCCCTCAGAAGGAACCAGCCCTGACAACAACATCTCAAACTTCTAGCCTCCAAAACTGCGAGACAATACAGTCCACCCAACCTGTAGTAATTTGTTACAGAAATCCTAGAAAACAGATACAGTAATTTACAACATTCTTCTATGCTACTGAGGCTGCATTTGGGATTATTCATGAGTAAAATTCTAAAACTAGGCTGAAGCAGGAAGTGTGTTAAGATCCTAAGGTCTAAAGTGCAGCAAATATCTCTCTTCTAACTCAATCAACTTGAGATTCCGCCCTGTTCAGATACGGTAATCACATCTGACATCTAATCAGTGCCTACGATTCCATGTCTTTCTATACTTGATATTCTAGTTAAAATAGTACTACAAAGAAACAACTCGATTTACTTTTTTAAAAAACATAGCTCTTATTTTTTGCCATATTGCTATTTGATACTTCTGATTTTGATATTAATTTCAAGCACCTCCAAAGGAGGTGTAAATGTAAATGTATGAAGGAAAATGTATTAAAAATACTTTTAAGGAAATCTCCCATCTATGCCATTAACACATTATAGACTGTAAAATAATATAAAATATGATTTATGTCTTAATGAATCCAGGATTTACACTTTATGTTATGACATGAGGATAAATAAATATTTGATGCTTTATATGATGCTTTTTGGGATGATGGAGAAAAATAAAGCCATTTGATAAAACAAAATGTATTTTAAATAAAATGTATTTGATAACACTTGGGAAAATAAAGCAAAGGAATTTGGATTGAGTTATAGTTTTATCTAGATTATCAAGCACTAATATTTTCTTTTATTATTGGATTCAACTGTTACTTCCCCAATACATTTTTTTCTACCATACAGCATGGTGACCCAGTTACACATACACGTATACATTCTTTTTTCTCACATTATGCTACATCATAAGTGACTAGACCTAGTTCCCAGTGCTACACAGCAGGATCTCATTGCTAATCCATTCCAAAGACAATAATTTGCATCTATTAACCCCAAGCTCCCAATCCATCCCACTCCCTCCGCCACCCCTTGGCAACCACAAGTCTACTCTGTGGGAGGCATCACTCTCCCAAACTTCAGGCAATATTACAAAGCCACAGTAATCAAGACAGTGTGGTACTGGTACCAAAACAGACACACAGACCAATGGAACAGAATAGAGTACCCAGAAATAAACCCAGACACCTATGGTCAATTAATCTTTGACAAAGGAGGCAAGAGCATAAAATGGGAAAAAGACAGTCTTTTCAGCAAGTATTGCTGGGAAACCTGGACAGCTGCATGCAAATCAATGAAACTAGAACACACCCTCACACCATGCACAAAAATAAACTCAAAATGGCTTAAAGACTTAAACCTAAGACAAGACACCATCAAACTCCTGGAAGAGAACAGAGGCAAAACATTCTCTGACATCAACCCTACAAATGTTTTCTCAGGTCAGTCTCCCAAAGCAACAGAAATAAAAGCAAACATAAACCAATGGGAACTAATCAAACTGATAAGCTTTTGCACAGCAAAGAAAACAAATAGACAACTTACAGAATGGGATGAATTAGTTTCAAATGAATTGACAAGGGCTTAATCTCTAAAATACACAAACAACTTATACAACTCAACAGCAAAAATGCCAACAACCCAATAGAAAAATAGGCAAAAGACCTGAATAAACATTTCTCCAAGGAAGATATACAGATGGCCAACCAACACATGAAAAAATGCTCAACATCCCTGATTATTAGAGAAATGCAAATCAAAATTACCATGAGATACCACCTCACGCCAGTCAGAATGGCCATCATTAATAAGTCCACAGATAGCAAATGCTGGAGGGGGTGTGGGAAAAAGGGAACCCTCCTACACTGTTGGTGGGAATGTAAGCTGGTACAAGCACCAATATATTCAATATACCCTTAAGGTACTATTCAAAGACTATGTAATAAAAATACTCCTTACAAACAAAAGTTCAGGACCAGATGGCTTCACAGATGAATTCTACCAAACATACAAAAAGGATATTTTGCCCATCCTTCCTAAACTTTTCCAAAAGTTGAAGAAGAAGGAACACTCCCAAAGACATTCTATGAAGCCACCATAACCCTAATACCAAAACCAGACAAAGATACTAACAAAAAAGAAAATTATAGCCAATATCTTTGATGAATATAGACGTAAAAATTCTTAACAAAATTTTAGCCAACAGAATCCAACAACATATAAAAAAGACCATACACCATAACCAAGTGGCTTTCATCCCAGGTTCACAAGGATGGTTCAACATATGCAAACTAATCAACATCATATACCATATTAACAAAAAAAAAAGTAAAAAAATTACATTATTATCTCAATAGATGCAGAAAAAGCATTTGACAAAGTCCAACAAATGTTATAAAAGAAGCATAGGAATAATTTTATGAATATTGTAAACACAATTAAATAAGTTGTAGAGGATAACCCATACCAACTCTTTAGACAAGAACTGTATCAACACAAGGAGAGTCCTTGTTGCTCCTTTTAAATATATGAATCCTTTCAAAAATAGGCAAGATAGGAGTTCCCACCATGGTGCAGTGGGTTAAGAATCAGACTGCCGTGGCTAAGGTTGCTGTGGAGTCATGGGTTTAATCCCTGCCACAGTGCAATAGGTTGAAGGATCTGGCATTGCTGCAGCTGTGGTGTAGGTCACAACTGTGTCTCAGATCCAGCATTGCTGTGGCTGTGGTATAGGACTGCAGCTGCAGCTCCAAATAGCCCTCTAGCCTGAGACCTTCCAAATGCCAAAGGTGCAGCCCTGAAAAGGAAAAAAAAAAAAAAAATAGGAAAAAAAAGATATTTGAGCAGGCACTTCACCAAAGAAAGTATACAGGAGAGAAGGCAAATAAATATATGAAAGATGTTCAATATAATTAGTCATTAAGAAATTGCAAATTAAAACCACAGTGTGATACTATTACATACCTATTTAAATAGCTTAAAGACTAACATGCCAAGTTTTAGCAAGGATGGGAAAAACTGGAATTCTCACACAATGCTGGTGGGAATGCAGAATTGTACAACCACTTTGGAAAACAGTTTAGCAGTTGCTTTTTTTTTTTTTAAGTTTAAAATACACCTACTATGTGACCCAGACATTTTACTCCTAGGTATTTACCCAAAATAAATGAAAATCCATGTCCACATAAAGACTTGTATATGAATGCTTGATAGCAGCTTAACATTAACAGCCAAAACCTGGAAACAACCCAAATGTCCATTAACAAGTGAAATGATAAACTGTGCGGTGCATGCAATGGAATTTTACTCAGCAATAAAAAGGAATGAACTACTGAAAAATACAACATGGGTGAATTTCAAAATAATCTGAATGATAAAAGGCAGACAAAAACACAGTATATAAGATAGGTTTCCACTTAAAAATTTTTAAACTTTGAACTAATCTATATTGATATAAAATAAATCAGTGGTTGCCTGCAGAAGATGTAGAGGTAGGGATGGGTAGGAGAGAGGAAACGTTTAAGGGGCAGAAAGAAATGTGGTGATGGCCAGATGTTTTCATTATCTTGATTGTGAAGATATGAAGACATCAAGATTTACCAAAATGTACACTTCAAATATAAGTAGGTTATGTCAGTTGTCCCTCAGTAAAGAAAAACTATAAAAAATTATTTTGCCTTCTTAGTTGCCCCTGGTCTCTGGAATTAGAGGCAGTTGTATATTGAAGAACTCCTGAATAGTGACTGGGCCTCTCATGAGAAGGACTTAACCAAGGACCATTGCCAGCTTCATTCTGGGTGGCATTAGTAGTACACTGTAAATGACATTAAATAAGGCATAGACAAAGTTACACAAGAGAATACTAAAAAACAGCATCAGTAACTAGGGGCCTAAAGAAAACATAAATATAATACATCAGTTTTGAGTGGTGATGACTACTTATTCTTTATTCAAGATATATCTTTACTCTTTATTTATATTCTTTATTCAAGGTATATCTATGTGCAGCTAATTTTCAGAGGCATTGTTTATTTCTTGATACATAGTACCACATAGATCCTTGGTGATACTGTAAAGCAATTTTATTAGTAAAAAACTGAATTGACAGCTTATATTGTTGATACTTTGATTTTAAGTGAAGCAGAGGACTTACAACTCTTGCCTTTTAATTAAGGCTTATAGTATATAGTATAGTTTTTTTTTCAGGAATAAAAAGAAAACAGGAAAAAAAAGTAATTTTCTATATGTTTAAGTAGGGGATTCTTTTTCATAGAATTTCCTCAAGAGAAACCCTACATTTCCAACTATAGTCATCACTCGCAATCACTTTAATCAATGTGTAAGTCATAATTTTGCAATTATTTTATGATTCAGAAACATTATAAGTGTAACAAATCGGATTAACCCAGGATTTTAGATACTAATTGACTTAATTAACAAACCCCATCCATACCAGTATGCATCTCCATAAATTATTATTTTTTCTCTTTTCATATTTAATTGACTATAAAACACACTAACTAATATATAAATGACAATCCAAGGCAAAAATAATTAACATGGCTTTTTGTAAGTAAACGAAACCATAAAAATACATCTTAAGTAAAATTCCATTGTCTTTTAAACGGTAGAATCTTAGAAACAGTTCTGTGATATTTTAAGTATCACACACTCAAAATATGTTCTATCCAAAAGGAAGATACAATAATTGATAAACATGAAATTATTTGTTTCATATAATGGAAACTTAGCACAAGAGTTAAGAATGTAGGCTATAGATGCTTTCCTGCCCCACCCTTCACTGGTCTGTGATCTTTTGTTCTTAACTCCTAATCTTCCTTATCACAAAAATGCAATGATAATGGTTTCTATCTTATACTATGGTTAATGCTTTATCCTTTGAATTTTACAACATAATCCCTTCTATCAAAAAAAAAAAAGACTTCCTTATATTAGAAGAATTTTTAGTGAAATGCCTCAGTTATTAAAAATTAGTTACCATTTGTTCCGAATCTCTCTGAGCTGCATCTGACTTGTACAGTTAGTTGAGAGTGCTGTCAAGGACTATAGATAAATGCTGTAAAGCCAAAGCATTGTTGGGTTAAGCAATGTTTGAAATGCCTCCATAATAATATTCTATGGTAAAATGGATTATTCAGACAGGAACAAATGAGTCTCTCTGGAACTCTAGATTTATCCTGTGTGATCTGTATCAACAAATCTCTAGACACTCTTTACAATGAAAATCTTAAAATTCTAGCTGTGAGATATATTTGGGTTCTTATCTTTCTATAAGATTCTTGACCATTCAGCCCATTTGACTCTCAGGGAAAACTGAGTCAAGGCTTGGTTACCTGTAAGCTGATGCTTGGATTGTTCTCTAACCTAAGGCTGGAGCCTGCCCCAGGAGAAGGTGCTGTCGCAGGATGTGGCCCTTGCAAAATCATCCTTCATGCTTTTCTTTCAAAGATAAAAATTCCAGCCTTCCTGGCTCCATGCACCCAAGAGTGCTTCACAGAATTTTAGAGTTGTTAAATAAATTCAGCCTTTTCTATTCTGATCTCCTCATTTTATAGATAAGAAAGCTGGGGCCAGAATTGCACTCAACCCCATGTCTTTTGGATTCTGGCCAGTATTCCTTCCATAAGACTAGGCTTTACAAGAGGAACCAGAAACAGCTGATACAGAGTTGCAGAACAGATGTGACAAATTTCCAAATAAGTTTTAATCTGTTGTATTGTCTGGGGAGTACAACAAGACAGATAGAGAATCAGAAGGGTGAACAGAACATTTTAAAAGGAAAGAACAGGTAAAAAGAAAAAAGATGGAAATGTACAAGAATATCATTTTTAATGATATGAGGAAGCATACCTTAAATACCTGAGGGAGAAAAATATGAACAAAGTAGAGAAGAGGGGCAAAAAACCTTAAGGAAGAGAAGAAAAGTATGGGAAGAAAAAATAAGTCAATTAGTGAAGGTACAAGAAAGGGAGTAAAGTATGATCAGTTTAGATGTCAACCGTATTTTAAAAAAAAAAGGTATACTTCTGCCATCGAGACCTAATTTTTAAACCTCCACTTGCAGGTTTTGATTTAACAATGTTACTAAAGGTAATTAGACATTCTCAATAATTCTTGCTTTACAGCTCTTGCATTAACTGTCATAAACCACATAACCATTTAGTAGAATCATTATACGAACAAATCTTATATTAGGAGTTCCCTTTGAGGTGCAGCAGAAATGAATCTGACTAGAATCCATGAAGATGTGGGTTCAATCCCTGGCCTAGCTCAGTGGGTTAAGGATATGGCATTGCCATGAGTTGTGGTGTAGGTGTCAGACGCAGCTCAGATCCCGCAGTTGCTGTGGCTGTGCTGTAGGCTGGCAGCTGTAGCTCCAATTCGACCTCTAGTCTGGTGGGAACTCCCATATGCTGCATGTGTGGCCCTAAAAAGCCAAAAAAAAAAAAAAAAAAAAAAAAAAAAAAAAAAAAAGTTGTATTAGTAACCAAATAAAAATATAAAAGAAAAGAAAAACAGCAAAGAACTTTTTTATGTAGTGAGATTATCTAGAGATGTTAGAGGGTTTTTTTTAATGATTTCCTTTTCCCACTCACAAAATTTTTAATTGTTTTTATGTTTTGAAGTATCTAAAATGTATTGCTTTTCATTGATTTTTCTCTCAAAATCTATCTTTTTAAATTGGCAAGATTTTTAAATAATGTTCATAAATACACTATTTATTAGATATTAACCAAACAGGAAGGAGGTATCAATAAGTCCTGATCCTATTCTAATACAGATTTATAATCTCTGACAAATGACTAACCCAGTGCCATTTAATCAATCCCAAATCACTCACAAACCTCTTCTAACTCACTTCCCCACAATCAGCACTACAAAATTCATTCTAATAACCTTCCATATTCTCAATGTGCAAAATACTCATATATGTTTGTTAGCTATTTCCCCAAAGTAAGTAGCTGTCATCTGGGATGTTTTCTAAGTCTTCTTTTTGCTATAATATCATATGTCTGAAAGCTAAACTTCAAGGTTGGAATCGTTGCTACAGTGTACAATAAAACACAAACCAACAGGGTAGATTTACCAAGAGAGTATAAAATGCAAAGAATGAGTGTGCAAGGACTTACATTTTTCCTATTGTAAACAAAGATACATGTGTGTATATACTTTGATAAAGTGTTTAGCATTTATAGATTAAAATAAATATATTATATACTAAAATATTTAATATATATAGTATAGCTGTGTTTATATATAATTATAATATATACACATATACATAGGTATATTTTGTTCCTCAAAGAAAGTCTAGTACATACATCCAGAAAACATAAATACTCCCTAATCTGCTTACACATGAAGTGTTTCTAGGTCAGAGAAATCTGAATGTTATTTTCTTTAATCAACACTTCTAAACTATTAATATTGGCTTAAATGGTTGTTACCAAAACAAGGGCACAGTGTAATCAGGACCTAGGGGTTATGTACATCTTCTCATTTCTTTTAAAATTAAGTTTTTTTTTTTATTTTCTAGTATCTGTAAACTAACTGATTTAAAAGTACTCAAGAACAAACTGTTTAAAACTAACACAAAATTTATAATCTGTAATTTCTATCATTTTTACATGATTATAGTTGTTTAAGATGTCACAACAGGAACACTATATAACCATAAGTTAACTTAAAAATCATTAAAACTTCTCTTATAAGCCTATGGATGATCATTTATTTCTCTTTTTTGATCAACTTCAGGTTGGTATTTGTAATAATAACATAAAACCCATAATTATACAGCCAAATGTTTAAAAGGTACATTGGGATTCGAGGCCAAATACAACATAAGGGCATTACTCATCTTTATTTGAAACAAGGCTACTGATGAGAATATAATATTTTTGACATTTGCCTTAAGTCTACAGTAGTCCCACTTCCATATGGTATAATACAGATATAAGCTTTACTTTAAGCAATTGAACTTTTCACACCCTCCAAAGCCACAAAATCAGATGGTTTGTGGTTTTTGCAGCTGGTGCACTGTACTCATTTTGGGTAGTGTCATATGAAAAATATTTCATTCCCCAAGTCTTAGACAGAATCAGTCATTAATGAAATGCAGGCAGTACAATGAGATCATATGAAGTATAGATTTCAACAGCCATACTAGGAACACTAAAGGAACTCAGAACATAAACACAAATCAAGTTCTTAATGCCAAAAAAGAAAGAAAGAAAAAATATTAAGCAATGCTTTCACAGACTTAGCATTTACCTTGAAAAAAACCATTCACCACTACCTTGAAAGAAGTTTTAGTTTAAGTATTTGCAGACTAAATAATCATAGGCTGGATATAGAATAACAAAAAATAACTTCAGACATAATAGTACATTACAAAATTATTCACCATAATTTACAACTATCAAAATCAAAAAATGATTTGCCTACTATGACATACGGAATCTGCTTAATAAAATTGGCTGTCATCAGTCTATACAAATATAAAATAATGTCTTATTTGGGACATATCCAATTTCACCATTGTTTATTTTTATTGAAATATTTTGAGCAAACCATACAATTTAATAGCAGTATAGCAACACATTCTTTCAACTGGAAACTGGTACAAAAATAGTATTTTTAGTATTCCTATTTTTGAAAGAAGCAATAAAAAAACATTGTTTTATACTTCTTGTCACAACAAATTGTCTTCCATCTAAAGTAGAGCAACTTTAAATATTTCAACTTCCAATCTATTTCCCTGTTTATACAAAGCTTTAAAATGCACTCCTTTTACAAATGTAGTAATTTTTACAGAACAAAAAGGGAAATAGTGGTGAAAAAATACACTATAAAAAGGGACAATGTTTGTGCATATGAGCTTGAATTTGTGTTATGTCCATTAGATTAATTTGTATCCTTTAATATCATTTTGTTAACCTCTCTACATAAGGCAATATAAAAAATTGGTAAAGGGATTATCTTACCTTTATTTTAAGCCTAATGTAAACAGTTTCCATTTAGTTCATAAGATTCAACTTAAATTTGGAAGTGCTATATTTAGGTAACAATTTCATTATCTCAATATTGATTAAGAGAGTAAAAAACTCTGAGTGTCTCTCAAGAAAATATGCCTACACTGAATATAAGAAAGCCCTGTATTTCTCTACATCTGTTATCCATAAAATCTTTATGTGTCTCAGGCATGCCACCTGGCCCTGAATCCCAGCTTACATTTGGAACACCGATTAACTGAAATAGCGCAGAGTGCACTAATACAATGTAAAAGTGTCCCAAATGAAGAGTAAAGTTGTACCATACCATGCCTTCCAACCAGTCTATTGGCATCCAGTGGGGAATCATGGTTTTTCTTCTTGTTGGGAGTGCTGTTCTAATGTTAGCATCTTCGTAACATGACATTGTGCACAACAAGGCACAGACCTTAAAAAGCTTTTTAAGTGGGCATGGTATTTTCCTACTACTCCACTCTCCCTATCTTTTTTTTGTGTGTGTCTTTTTTAGGACCGCACTCGCGGCATATGGAGGTTTCCAGGCTAAGGGTCTAGTCTGAGCTTTAGCTGCCAGACTACACCAGAGCCACAACAATGCCAGATCCAACCCGCATGTGCAAAGTACACCACAGCTCAGGGCAGTGCAGGATCCTTAACCCACTGAGCGAGGCCAGGGATCCAACCTGAAACCTCATGGTTCCTAGTCGGATTCGTTTCTGCTGCCCCCCCACTTTCCCTATCTTTTTGTCATGAACTTAGACATTCATAAGAGAATCACAGAACTGAAATTCCACATCACAAGAGCAGCAGACTGAAAGCAGACTGTAAGTATCTTGAGGAACTACCATGCCTTATAGTTCTTCTAATATTGATACGACACCCTGCACTCCAGTTCAATTTGATAAACAAATATTTACTGAGAATCATATGCCAGGTGAGACAGTTAGATTATATTAATCAATGAAATAGGCAAAAACAGGAGTTCCCATCATGGCTCAGAGGTTAGCAAACCAGATTAGCATTCATGAAGATGAGAGTTCAATCCCTGGTCTTGCTCAGTGGGTTAGGGATCCGGCATTGCCATGAGTTGTGGTGTAGGTCATAGACATGGCTTGGATCCTATGGCTCTGGCATCTGTGGCTATAGTTCCAATTGGACCCCTAGCCTGGGAACCTCCATATGCCACGGGTAAGGCCTTAAAAGACAAAAAGACCAAAGGAAGAAAAAAAACAAAAAAGGCAAAAACATTCCTGCTATCATTAGCTTATATCCTAAGGGGAGAGTTAGACCATAAAAAACAAATTTGCAAGAATCCCTGCCCTTGTGAGGCTTACACTCTATCCTGATATGATAGATAAGACATAATTACTGAGAAAATTATATAGAATGTTCAGTGACAGATGCAATGGATAAAGCAGACAAAGCTGGATAGAATCAGGAAAGGAAGAGTTTACTGCATCTTAAAATAAAATGGTCAGGCAGTTGCACTAAAGAGACATATGAGCAAATATCTGAAGAAAGCAAAAGAGTTAGCCATGCAGATATTCTGAGATCTTTCAAGGCAACAGACAGTCCAGAGCCCCTAAGGTGAGAGAAGTACATGCACAAATTACTGTCACCATTCAGTCAAGAACAATCTTTTTAAGCATGAATTGTCTGATAGATATAAAATAAATTAAGGCATAATATAAATCCTTATTGGTTTCCTTTTCGATTCAACATTCATTAGACAATCTTGGGGGTAGGTCATTTAATACTACGACGCTAACTGAATTCTCTGTGTCTTCATTTCTTCCCCTACTCATCTTGTCCTTTCCCCCTTTTTTTTCCACCTTTTCATTCCATATAAATGAGCAGTAATACAGACAGAAGGAAAAAAATGCACTGAACTCAGAGTAGGAATGAATGAAACTTTGTTAACAATTCTGCTCCTAACTATCTGGGTTAAATAAGCAAGTTTCTTATCTGAGAAAGAGTTTCATTAAGAACATGGGGCAGTGGCAAGGAAAAAAGTGGAAAGACTAATCCCTCAAAAATTGCTGAGAATAAAATGTGTTATGATTATGGGAAAGTGTTTGGTAAGCTATAAAGAACTACACAATATAAAGTACAGACAGACAATGTCTGGTTCTAATGATAACATTTTTTTAAAAAACTGCTAATCCTCAAATTATGGTGTAGGAATGACAAAGACAAAAGTAGAGAAAAGATAGTGTTTGATAGTTTATTTTTAAGATCATATATACCATCAAAATTCAGTTAGTACATTAAACGTTTTATACGGCTGAATGTTTTCTTCTCTAAAGATTATAAGAACATAGTAAAATTCTCTATAAATAAATTTGTTAGATGCAAGAAATTAAAATTAATAAAATATTCTGACTGCATATTTTATTATCATATAACCATTAATCATTCTCTGGAAAGTCTTTTTATTTTTTGTCTTTTTTGGGGCTACACCTGAGGCATATGGAGGTTCCCAGGCTAGGGGTCAAATCGGAGATACAGCTGCCGGCCTACACCACAACCACAGCAATGCAGGATCCAAGCTGTGTCTGCGACCTATACCACAGTTCAAGGCAACACAGGATCCTTAACCCACTGAGCAGGGCCAGGGATTGAACGTGCAACCTCATGGATTCTAGTCAGAATCATTTCTGCTTAGCCACAATGGGAGCTGCTGGAAATACTTTTTTTTTTTTTTTTTATTTACTTAAAGTTTATCTTCAATGCTAGGATAGAGAAGATGAACTGAAAATATGGTGACAGACACGGGACTGTTGAAAAGACAAACTTTTGACAGGCATAGCCACAGTAGGTAGAAAACAATTTTGAGGTGGAATAAATACACATTTAAGATTTACATCTCAATAAAGCTGTATGAGTGGGAAATTTTTTGAGGCAAGTTGACAACAGATATTCAAAGCCTTAAAAATGAGTATCATTTGACCTTATAATTAACTAGGGTATTCATCTAACTTTTCACAAGTAAATGCTTTTATAAATGTGGTAAGATAAAATATGAGAAGATCTAATGATTAGTAATGCCTGTATTTAAGAAGTTAAAATATAACAGGGTACACTTGGAACTAAATTATACTGAACAGAATTTTATGTTGATGTATTTAAGAATTATTTTTTAAATACTATCATCTGTGGAGTTCCCATCGTGGTGCAGTGGAAACAAATCTGACTGGGGACCATGAGGTTGTGTGTTTGATGCCTGGCCTTGCTCAGTGGGTTAAGGATCTGGCGTTGCATTGAGCTGTGGTGTAGATAGCCTATACAGTTCAGATCTGGCATTGTTGTGGCTGTGGTGCAGGCCGGCAGCTGTAGCTCCAATTAGACCCCTAGCCTGGGAACCACCATGTGCTGCAGGTGCAGCCCTAAAAAGCAACAACAACAACAACAAAAAAAAAAAAAAAAACAAAAAACCTCTCATGTGTAATAACGTAATACTGTGTAATAATGCAGACAACTTTGTAGATTTAGATGATTCTGTATTACTTGCACAATAATTTCCATTTAAAACTAGTGAAACTTTATTCATTTGAATTTCAGAGAATAAAACAGTCAAAGTGGAAGTTTTTTGTTGCTGATTCTAAATCCAAGATGGCTCTTTAAGTTACAAAAGTAATAGCAATAACATCTTACAAAACTCTGTGAATCAATGAGCAGTAACACTCTGCACACATATGTAAAGCCTCTGGCAAGGAATCTTATAGCCTCAAAGGACTTAGTTACCCATTTCATCAAGGAGCAAAATGAAGCGTAAAGGAGGTTAAGTCCCAGGACAGGAATAGAACCCTAAATTCCTGATAATCAGCTTCCAAACTAGTTGTAAGAAACTAGTAGACTTTGGCAATGATCCCTTTGAGCAGTCAAAACTATTGCCAGGTGGGTCAGTTTATGAGCAGACTATAAAATATAGTGTTGGCCTGGCAGCTGATCCAGTCAGAGTGTAAACCATAAAGGTGAAGAATGGGAAAAGATTCTTGAAAAATGGCCCAGCAAACTAATGAGGGAGTGAACGTTTTTCTTTAGTTCTTAGAGCTGGGAAGAAAAAAATGAGACTTGGAAAATAAAATTCCAAGATGCTCTCCTCTGAATCAAAGAAACAGAATGTAACTGATGGAGAGATGGACTGTGTTTTACAATCACTACAGTTGTTAGGAACATCAGCACCTACTGGTATGATTTTCTTAGCGATAAATTATTTTTTAAACATATATGATCTTCCTAGTAGGGAAAGTATCCTCATGGATACACTGTTAGATTTGCTTGTTTGTTTTTCACAATCCAGTAGATATCTATTTATCCATCTATAGACCATATCTTACCAAGTTAGAAAAAAATGAGTTCAGGCATATTTTATATTGTATTCTAACTTTCGACCTCATCCCTGCCTACTAGTAACCTGGCTGCTGGTAAATATATGGAAGTTCTAACAATCTTTATTTGATTTTAAGAAGAAAATAAGGAATGCATCTATAGAAATGGTATAGTTCAGAAGATGTTAAATGCGACTATTTAGTGTTAAGTAATAGTTTATACTTTCCAGATAAACAAATTAAAAACAAGATATAATTTATTCTCTCAATCATAAGAAATTAAAAGAAAAGATAGAAGCTTAAAATATAGTACAAGAAGCACTTAGCTTTTCCTTAAGGGTACTTTTGATATTCAGTAGGGGTGTTAATTAAAATTCAAATATTTGATGAAACAAAATCTACCCAAAATAGAATGTCTAAGAGATCCTCGAAACTCATATAATTTCACTGATATTTATAAAAGAGCGTTAAAATTGCGGAAGTTTAATTCTGTAGGGTGGTGTTGCAATGCAGGAAGGGTACAGACACAAAGGAGTAACATTTTAATTGCAAAATTAATGTGACAAAAAGCAACTTTTGTAACTGTAAACTTCAAAAAGTGATATCAACAAACACCACCAACTAAAAATCATACCTCAGTAGTTACGAGGCGCATCTAAGATTTATACTGTCGAAAGACATGTAAGGCACTTGGCAGAATTATTTTCCCCAAAAGATTGGAAAAGTCAACACAGGATAGAGAATTTGAATTAAAAAAAATGTATACGCCTGAATTTAAGTTCTAAACTGAACAGAGCATATGATACACATTCAATTGGGTGATACAGAGATTAATCAAAGAAAACGCATGTATCATCCATTTTGGCAAATTATTTTTTGTCACCACAACATAAGGGCTATTATTTGCTATATGTTCCTTGGTGTGTTTATATATTAGGAATCACACATTTTGCAGATAATACAGCAATGCACTAGTATGTCATAATACATCCTACTCAGTCTCCAACTTGACTGAACCACCATTTTCACGATTCAAGTGAAAACTAAGCAATTACATAAACAGGCTTTGTGGGATCAGAAAAAAATCATCATCATAGTTTTCTCTAATAGCCCTAACACAAAAAAGATAGTGTTACTCGTATTTCTTTAGTGAAATCATTGGGTTTAAATGATCTTACTTATATGGGACTGGGAAAGAATGGGCATCTTCTAGTTTTCTGACTGATCTGACTAGGGAGACTAGACACTACCAGTTGCTATGTAGATTCAGATGACCAAAGTGTTGTTTTTTTAAAATTATTATTATTATGAACAACTTACTGGGAAAAAATCAAGGCTACAGATGTGAGGGCAAAACCCAACTATTTCAGAAACATAAATCCAATCATATTCACCTACTATATAGGACATAAAGTCTAAGAATCCCGATTTGTAAAGGAGGTTTGTATAGATCAGGTGAATTCCAAGTGATCATAAAAAATAACACCTTTCTCTGAATACGTTATGGAGCAAGACATTCCCCCCAAAATAAAGGGGACTCTCTTTATACAGATATGTAAAAATGAACACAGTCACCCAAAATGACCTATGGCTAAGCAAGGATTTGCTACTGGAGAATCAAGAAATCTCTCCCAAGGCAATATCTCAGAAGGGGTACAACCTGTTTACACTGCCAATCTTAAAAGAAGGTAAAGCTTCTGTGAATGTTCTGCATTAAACCCATGATGGGAGTTGTGGCAACAAATCCAATGTGAAAGAAAAACCAAACACATGAAAGAAACAAAGTAGTTCTCATTGATCATTTTCTTCCTTAATCATTGATCTACAATTTTAAAAGTTCACAAAAGGTAAAAAAAAAAAAATACACTCTTCTATGTATCTAGTAATATTTAAATTCTTAATACACTGAAGTCGAAAGAGGGAATCATTAAGATAAAGCTCATCTATCACACTGCCATATACCGTGTGGCATTCTGTTTTGTTAAGTCCAAGTCATGCTCCTAGTTTCTCGACTTCAAACAACTGAAATACCACAACATTCATAAAACAGAACTGAGCTACTGGGAGTAGGAAAAAAATACAAAAAGGTAGCAGACCTCAACAGCAGATAGTAAAATTAACATTTCAACAGCTCTTGCCTTTCATCTCAGTCTCTACAGTACATTTTTTTCTGGAAAAGGTATGATTTAGTTTAGAAAGATGCAGAATTACATAAAACATCTGGAATATGGGACAAGAAATATTGGCTTATTATCCCTTGTGGACTCTCTCCATGAAAAATTTAATAGATCTGTTTTGGTAGTTTTAATCTCCAGAGCACCTCAAGCTATGTTATGGAAACATCATCTTGGTCATTTATATTAGAAAGAACACCTGGTGATGAAAGAAAATGTACTCTCTTTTAAATTGTGAGTGCTTTTTCTTTAATAATCAAACTTTTTATCAAATATGTACATGGATACATGTGCATGCATGTAAGCATTCTGGTCAGAATTTAGTTTTTGCATCTTTGTGATTGATAAGACTGTACACCTTCAATTTACCAGAAACACAGTCCTTTATTATGTTCTTCAAATAAATGATTTTGCCTTAACACTGACATTTACTCATTGCATAATGCAAAGTAAGTTAGATAAGTTTCATGATGTGAACACTAAACTGTCATTCATGTTGGTCCTGGAAACAAATGACACTGATGATTTTTAAAAGTCAAAAAATATTCTTATGAGTTAACACATTTTCTTATTCCATAATACTTTAAATAATAGTTTTAATATCTACCGTTTATAATAAAATGTTTTGTAAATGCTAAAATAATATTCACAGCTTAAAATACTAACAATTAAATTTTGCTATTGAAAATCTTACTGCTAGCAAAAATTTAATATTGAGAATGCATGCGTCTAAGGAAGACTGAATGATGAAGTCATTTGCCGTAAGAATTTATAAAAAACGTAATCTATGAAATTTCAGCATGACATTCCTGTACTATAAAATCATATCCTATTGCAAAATTTTAAAATTAAGTTTCAGTGTAAGTATTTGCATATTAAAATTAGAGAAAATTTCACATAATTGAAGTTATAGTAAAACACTCATTTTTAAGTGATCTTTTAAAATTGGCACATTATACCATAGGTATGCAATCATTAATAACACTCAAAATATGTAATGGGCCTCTAGATATTCCAATTAAAAATAGAGGTCCTTAAAATATTTGAGTATTTATAGTCTATAAAGATTTTCAGGGCCATTTTTATTAATTTGACACAGATACGCCTTCATTTCTAATGTTACAAACCTGAATCATTTTAAATGCAATTAAAAGTGGTTATGAAAGAGTGTGGACTTCCTTGTGAAGTAGGAAATCACTCTTGTGATTAACATGCAAACGAGCTCATGCTGGCAGAATAGATTGGGGTTTTAAAACCCCAATTACTTTTGTATGATTATCTATTTACCAGTACACAGTCTATTTTCATTTTTCATCTAATACAAAATCGGCTTGCTTACATTTTTAGCACAGCAATTAATATTTACAATAATTATGACATCAAGCACTGCTGAGAACTCCAAGTAAATCATTTGCCCCAATCTTTTTATATATGATTAATATCCTTTTATATTAATGCTGCATATGAGGTACCATTATGCAAAAATCAAAATTAAAAACCACTTTTCTTTTTAATTTAAATTTAGTTATAATACATATTTTTGGAATATTAGTAAAACGACTATTGTTATAAAGTGAAAACCCAAATTTTTAAATGTGATGAGAATAGTATGTAAAAACAGTTTAATTGCTCACAGTAAGAAAAATAAATATATATTGAGAACAATAAAATATGTCCTATGAATCTCTTCTTTTTAAAAGTAGTAACAGACAATTCTAAACTTTCCCTAACACGCTTTGATTCATACCTGCTACGTACTGCACACATACACATTTTTCCAGACTTCTAAAGAAAATTATAATGCATTAATGACAGGAACCATGGTAATGGAAAAAAGGTCACCCTCTCTTGAACACCTTCTGTTTTAAACCATTATATATAAAGACATTCGAGAAAGCAAAGAATTAAAAGCCAGCCTTTGTGCAACCCATTACTGAAATATTATAGAATAATCTATATCAAATGTAGAGGAATAGCAGATTCTTTTGGATCTAAATTAACTGCAGCCATAGAAACGCTTTTATGCTTATTATGTATCTGCATGTTGATTCAATTATTAAAAGAACACCTGACAGCATCAGACTTATTTAATTGAATTAATTAAACTGGATGAATAATCACTGAATTCCTTTTGTGTGAAATTTGTCCTGAAAAGTAACACTGGCATTTGGAAATTGCAAGTAATTTGCATGGTGAAATGCAGTGAACATAGAAATCTCCTTTTTCAGTATGCTAGGTCCCCCCCCTTCCCATATACGACAAATGAACAGAGTCTTACAGCAGATATTTTCCTTTTATACTACAGATTTATGAATACTTTTCATCAATATATCATTGAGTAATTTTTCAAAAATTTCCTCAATATCACCATTTAAGATTTTCTCCTATGGTGGCAAATATTATGCAAACTGTCACTTTTGCAAGAGAGGTGATATGACACCCACGTATCCTTGAATCTGTAAGAGAAATTCCTGCTTCAAGATGGATTTCTAAGATATTTATTTTCTCCATAATAAAAATGCAGCTATTCATTTAAAGTCAGAAGTGAAAACTTATTCAAAATAATAATATAACAGAGCAGTTATCTACCACACATTTTTTGTAGGAGCTATCTGTTTCTTTAATGAAAAGGTTTAAGGCCTATGCCTTAATGCGCATAGGTTTTCGGCATTTTGTTAAAATAAATATCTGTAGTTTGTTTACATGTATGATGATTTTAGATATTTATTTTTAAAAGAATAACAGTAGGAAAACTTCCTATACATAATTTTTCCCTGAGTCAAGTTCACAGATAAACTAAAAGTAGAAATGGGAAAGGTCTGTTTTATCTGTCGAATCAAAATAAACATTTCTAACATTTCGACATATTCTTAAGGCTGAGCTCACTTGCTACACTTGCAATTTCTGGGCATTGGGTTCTTCATTATCACTGGGTGGGGGGGGCATCGATTCATACCCTTACAGCGATACATACATGCATACACACATACATATATACACACACAAACTTTTACAAAATATATATATTACACACATGCCACGAGGAAGATGCATTAATATCTGCTATTGTTAATTCATTACTAAGGATAACACTTGGTGACATACTGATGCTCGGTTACTCTTGAATACACACATCCACATGAGTTGTACTTCAATATATCACAACATGTTTTGCTCCATCTTTTTTTTCCTTTTTTGTTGTGAACCGAACAGAAAATTATTGTACTTGCATACTTTAGACGATAATCACTCTATACCATCTCTGTCATGCCTATTATTTCAGAGAGACTGTTTACCATAATAGATTGTGGTATTTGAAATCACACACCATTTAACATCTACATTCCTCAGATTAATGAACCTTTTAAATATTCAGGGGGACCATACTTGAAATCTGTTCACTTTAAAATTATGCTTGATCCTTTCAACCTTTGATCCATGTAACTTCTTCGTATTAGCTTCATTTCTACACTCCCTTTGCAGTCCTCAGACATATTTCTGTGTGAATGGTCATATTTACCACAGTTAAATCTCATGGGTGATAACAGTATTACTCCTTCCAACATAAAATTAAAGGCAAAATACAGTATTTATAAAAAATAATTCCTAAAGCAACTCAAGTATTGAATGAAACTGATTTGTCATATTAAAATTTCTAGAATTCTAGATAAATTATTTCTTTGCGATATAAATTATAGATATGATAAATACACAAACTTTTACAAAATACTTGGTAAAAAAATCTATGCCTCACTTTAGTATCTGTATTAATAAGCTTAGTGGTTAGATTTTTATTTTACATAAATTATACAAAATACATTGGCATTACACCCCATTCTTAATACCAGTTTATTATAGCTTTATTTCATAATATTGGATGTGGAAATGGAAACAGTGCCATCATGTGATACTTCTCAGGGTACTTCACTTCTTATATTCGCAAAGTCTAAGCATATAGCTACTATACAAATAAAAGGGTTCATAGAAAAACAGGGAATGGCAATATAATTCATGACCCAGTATTTTGCAACCACATCCTGTGTTCGTGCTTTTGTGTGAAAAATTAGGAACAGCTTTTAAATTTTCAAAGGTAAACAAGTATAAAGTCCATACTTGTATTTGTGTATATACATACACGAACACACAGAGAAACTCTTTATTAAAAATCTACTGTTTATTCTAGCTCATAAAACCTTGTGTGTTTACCATCGACGTCAATCTTTAAAAATAAAAAAAAAGGTCCTTTCAAAAATGGAATAAATTCATTATTTTGATTAGCAAAGGCTGGTATTTGAGAAGAGGGGAAATCAGATAGGATGTAAATATCATTTCCAACCTAAATCAACTTATACCTAAAAGTGTACCCAGTTTCTCCATAGTTTTCTTTTTCCTTTAGTCAAGAGACGTAGATATTTTCCCACTAACTTAAGAACTAGGCAACACGAACTAAAATGTTAGATTTGGCAAAAGTCTATTATTTACTTAAATTTCAAAATCAGCTTTAAAAACTATGTGAAATTCAAAAATCCATAATAAGCATGCATAAATATGAAATTCTACATTACAAATGATCCCTGCTCTTACAACTCTTATAATTCACTCTGTCATTTCGTTAAAAAATAGGTTCTTTTACTGAGAACTGCAAATATGGGAACTACTCTCTCTCTTACTTCCCAGGCTTATTTTGTACACCCTCAGAATTACACTTTAAGGACAGGTGTGTATTGTTCAAACACTAATACACACAATGCTAACCCAGGATTAGAATATAAAAGATAAGCCGATTTTATCTACTAACTCTAATGACTCATGGTTGATCTACAGAACATTTCATTTTAGTACACACATAATCCAAGACATTTCAGTTTGAATTACCAAAAAGTGAGAAAACCAGACTACAATGCAAGATTTAAAACTTTTGATGACGCTAAAACAGGAGTTTCTGAATAATTACCCCAAATTGAATTCTTTTGCATATCCTTTGTGGTATACTGTAGCACAATACTTAAAATTTCACACAAAATGGATATAATGAAAGAAGGGAGAAAAATCTTGAGAAAACTTTTATTCACACAAGCATAAGTGTAGCTGCTTGTTTTTTGAGTGGTGAAAAAAAACCTCTAATCATAGACGCCTGAAGAGAACTTAAAGTCAATGAAAAAATTAAGTAAGGAAAATTTTAACGGTAGGAAAAAGGTAAAAGTAGATGTGACTTATTAAACTCTTTGGTTCTAAAGCTTCCTCTCTTTCTATATGTAACTAAAATAGAAATTACCAATTGGTGAGCAACTCTTCAAATGAATAATCTCTTCTAGGAAAGAGGGGGCTTGAGGATTACCCTCAACCTTTTATTATTATTACTATTACTCTTTCTCCAAATAACCTGAGGCTTGGACTCACTGGTACATTTTTTATTTGGAAGTCGTGTTGTTCCTCTGAGAAAAGTCTATTTTCTTGTTCCAAAACTGGTCTGCAGACTTTTGTCTTCTGATAGAGAGGAACTTAGAGAAGCATAACTTTTTTTTTTTCTTTCATGAAAGATGTCTTCCATAAATTCTTCAGTTCTTCCAACCTACACTGACCCTGATCTTTCAATAGTTCTTTCAGAGAAGTAAGGGACAGAAGACTTTTGAAGGTTTTCAATAATGTAACATGTTTTTCCTTCTGGGATAAGATTTACCATTGATACTCTATATTTTCAGCTGTGGAAGAAGAGCCAGCATCACCAACTCTTTTAAACTCAGTTCTTGACTGATTTTTCACAAACTACAGAACTCTAGGAAACAGCACCCAGGGAGTTGTGAATGGGGCAATGAACCTCTTCACCCAGCCCACCCTTATTTTTAACACTGTATTTGAGTCTCAACTTTTCTCACTTCGAGAATGGCACTGTTTGGACTTAGGAGCAGGAAAATATGAAGGAGGTGCTCAGAAAAGACAAATAAAATATCTGAAAAATTCTGATGGGTGAAGCAGTCACTTCTAATTACCCTTCATTGCAGAGGGACATACTAACAGATGAAAAATTATACATTAAGACATAACTTATGTTTTATACAAGTGTATCTTTATATCATCAAGAGCAACATCCCCACCTGAAACTTAATGATAGAACCCTACAAAGGAGCAATTTGTTACTGACTGTCCAAATCACCACAGTTTGTTACACAATTATCAACCCATTTCATAATAGAAGAAAACAAATTATCCCTAGGTTAAGGTAATACATTTAACTCTTCTAGAAAAGAAAAATAAACTACTTTTTAAATAACAGTAAAAGTTATATACATCCACATTTTATTAAAGATTTTATATTCATCATTCACAACTCTCCTCTAACACTCCCTCCACACCCACCCACACACAGGCGTACTCTCCTCTAACACTCCCTCCACATCCACACACACACAAGGTGTACACACACACACACACATCTACACATAAAAGCACAGACAGTAAACAATTTGGTGAACTTCACTGGGAATAATTAAAGTCTTGGCAATTTAGGAGGTGGGTATGCCTCTCTCTTAGTTACTACAGAGTTGTCATTTGTTGCACATATGATATGTGACTTGAAAATGTCAGAAAAGGACTTGATGCACTTATTCTAGTTAAGAATATTTGACATTTCCTAAGAAAGTAATGTTATTCCTTGGAGAAAATGAACAAAGCATTCCGAGCCTGAGTAGAAGGTGACAAATTCTCTTTCACAGCCAACCCACTGACCAATCGCATATTTCTTGACACAGTAGCCAAGAAAATTAACTTTTGTACATTAAGTTTCATCTTCGTGCTTCATCTGTGCTATTATTGCTGACACACTCTTTAATTCTTCTACATTTATATATACATATTGAAAGATTATATTTGATCATCATGATGTCTTTTCCTCTTTTAACCATTATTCCTGTCATTTTAGCCAAAGACGTATGTCCAGCAAGGAAATTGATAACACATTATTATAGGATATAATCATAGGTTCACGCAGTATAAATATTTTACATTCAATTCAATTCAATGATAATTCAAATGTATATTTTTACAGTTTACAAGTTATTTCTGAACCTTAAGAGATTTGCTTTTTCCTATTTATCATAAAATGTTTCAAAGGTTATGTTTTACTGAGATTTGTTCTCCAATCGTTTAAATAAAAGTTGGTGATAATTTAATAAGCATATAATAAAGAAACTTCATCATGGATTTTATTGTCACCCAAACACTGCATAGGAAGAAAGAATGGAAAGACAAATCTTATTCAACAACAAATTAGGGGAGAAAATGATAAAATTGTGTTCAACTCCTAGCATTTACGCATCATAAATCTAAGATAGGTATAGAAGGAGGTTTGGGTTGGGGGTATAATATTTCATAAATTTTAAATATTACCTTTCAAAGCATGGTATATATTGAAGACATCTGTAAAATTAGAAGGTTTTTCAAAAACTTAAAACTTCATCTAATTCTTTTTTATAATGTGCATCTACCCATACAAACTGTCTTTTTCCTCCCCACAACAGAATTACTTGACTTTAAGGTATCCAAAATTTCCACCAAACTAGTCTGAACCCGATAAATGCCTGGATAGTCACTTACTTCAATCTGTCTTTAATAACAACGCAATTAACTCTGAAGCCCATTTCTGTCCAGTGAGACATCAGAAGTTACAATCACAAAGGCATTGATTTCAAGGAGCCCATTAGTTTATACACTCCTTCAGGCTCCTAGTAGACTACAGTTGTCTTTTTTTTTTAATTGTATTCCCATAGTGTGTCTTTTATAGGATGCAATCAAAGCTAAATTAAAATGTTAAATAATGTCAGTTCTGGAGTTCCCGTCGTGGCACAGTGGTTAACGAATCCGATGAGGAACCATGAGGTTGCAGGTTCGATCCCTGGCCTTGCTCAGTGGGTTAAGGATCCAGCGTTGCCATGAGCTGTGGTGTAGGTTGCAGACGTGGCTTGGATCCCTCATTGTTGTGGCTCTGGCGGAGGCCGATGGCTACAACTCCGATTAGACCCCTAGCCTGGGAATCTCCATAGGCTGCGCTGGAGTGGCCCTAGAAAAGACAAATAATAATAATAATGCCAGTCCTGTATCCTGAGTCTTGTTGGCTTGTGCTATTAAAAAAAAAAAAAAAAAAAAAAAACTCAAAAACTAAGAAAAAGAGTTCCTGTTGGGTTCAGTGGTAATGAACCTGACTAGTAACCATGAGGATACAGGTTTCATCTCTGGCCTGGCCTTGCTCAGTGGGTTAACGCCCTGGTGTTGCACTGAGCTGTGGTGTAGGTTGCAGACGTGGCTCATGGCTCGGATCCCATGATGTTGTGGCTGTGGTGGAGGCTGGGAGCTGCAGCTCCAATTTGACCCCTACTCTGGGAACTTCCATATGCCAAGTGGCCCCAAAATGAAAAATAAAAAAAAAAAGAAAGAAAGAATACAAAAAACTCATATTCCCATTTTAAAAAGTAATTATGTACAAAGAAATGCCTCAGTACATCTAGTTTGAGCCTTTTGTCCCCAAGAGGTAACCACTATTAAACATAAACATTTAAATTATATTTTCCCCTTCTTAAATTTAAACAGCTGGCAGCTACACAGATACCCTTGCAATATATACTCACAAACTCACAAAACCACACATATACAATTTTGTTTTCTAAAATATAATCCTGCTTTTTTACTGGACAATTTAATGTGTAACAGAAATATTACTCTTTTAAAAAAGACTGCCAGTAATTATTCACTGCTGATTCTCATTTGGATATTTTCTGGGTTTGTTATTAAAAGAAACACTATACCATTGCCTACGCAGTTATCTTAGTTTATTTTTGGGAGGGAAGGGGTGCCTGAAGAGTACTGACAGAACTTGTTGTCAAATTTATCACGGCTCCCTTATATAAAAAGCATGTTTTTATATACTTCAATATATCTTTTATTTGACAATAAATAACTAAGATGAACGGCTGTCCTCAAAGCTACTCTGTGTACCTCTAATACTCTCCCCTCCTACAGGATACTTTATAATTCATATAAGTCCCCCAACAATTATAAAGTATTCCCTTCTACCATTTTGCTAACACTTCTTGAACAGATATCCATTCAGACATATGTATATTCATATAATATTTCTCATTCGTTTACAACTTTTCACTATCTTTGTTTCAAACATGCCTCTTAAGTCAAAGGGAAACTTTTTAATGGTAGACCATAAGTTGTTAGACAAAGAAATAGGTGCACGAATAGCCAGTCAAGGTGAAAGGTTAAGTCTCATGATATTTTATTTATTTATTTTTTTCTTCTGTCTTTTTGCAATTTCTTGGGCCACTCTCACAGCACATGGAGGTTCCCAGGTTAGGGGTCCAATCGGAGCTGTAGCCACCGGCCTACACCAGAGCCACAGCAACGCGGGATTAGAGCCACGTCTGCAACCTACACCACAGCTCACAGCAACGCCCGATCCCCAACTCACTGAGCAAGGGCAGGGATTGAACCCAAAACCTCATGGTTCCTAGTCGGATTCGTTAACCACTGCACCATGACGGGAACTCCTCATGATATTTTAAAATGAGTATTATTAAAGCATAAACATCAAAACATTGGGATAATATTTAAATATTATCAGAAAAAATAAATCTATGGGTTCAAATATAACAAGAACTATTTGTTGTGATGAATTAAAACAAAATCGGTTCAACTGAAACAGAGAAGAGTTTTCCATATACAACTATCCTTGAAAAAAATGTAAAGCAACTTGAGAAGAAACAACTTTGAAAGAAACAACTTTTGAAGAAACAACTTGAAAGAAAAACTGAGGTAATTTTTAAAAATTAAACTCATATAGTTAAAGATGGGAGATCTATCATTATCACATATTCACATAAAGTGAAAGAGCTTGGTCCCTACTTACGAAATATGTTTTTTTCAAATAACTTACTTTTATAATCTAAACAAATGCTTTCATTTATCCATCATCATGGGGAGTAAAATGCTACAAGTTATTGTTCCAAATAACTAAAGGCAAACACCATTCAATCAGTACACAATTCAGTTCTTCACCTAGGCCAAAAAATTTCCTGTTTGTAAGTGTTTAAATCAAAAGGAAGCTCATGATTTCAAAACAGTTTGCCAGTGCTCCTTTCTCTCTCAACATGTGTACACACAGACACACACACACACACACACACACACACACACACACACACACGTGATCTCTTCCTACTGTTTCACGGTTATTAGTACAATGTCTCAAAAGGTGATTCTTCAGGGCCACTGATGTTCAGAGCACTCAACTTTCACTTCATGAACCCAGAGGTGTAGCATAGTTATTTTGCATAATTGCAAGAGATTTTAAAATGCTATTTCCCCTGATATGAAGCTATTACTTTTTACATGAAATTTGACGGTATATTTGCCTAGGAAGTCAGATAAACAAGGGACAACGTGAAATAAAGAGGATCTCTTTTACTACGAAGGTGATGGAACATTACGACCTGAATTAGAGACATTTTGTATTTTTTGTTTGCTTACTTGCTTGCTTACTGAGTTCATACTTTTGTTCTAACTAGTTCAAGTGCCTTAAATTTTAACCTCCTGGTTTTAGTTGTCAATCCACGTCAAAATAAAAAATGAATACAATGAAAAGAGAATACAAAATAAAATAACCCACTATAAAATGTAGTATATGAACCTATCTATTATCAGGAGATACTTAACACTGCTTTTTATGTGCAATAGCTCCAAGAGTCAACACATTTATTAAATGGTGACTATGTTTAACAAATTAAATCAATATTTGAGAATTTGAGTGGTACTTCATTTGTTCATTCATTCATTCATTCACGTATTCATTTATTCATTCTACAAATATCTGAATTAACTGTGTGCCAACTACTGCCAAGTACCTGGATGGCAGAAGAAGAATAAACACATTCAGTCCATTCATGAAGTATGTAGACAAATGTTAAGAGTCGCACCAATAGATAATTGCAAACTGTGGTTACGGATGTGAAGGAAGAGTCCCAGGATGCAACGAGATTATGTATCAGGGAGACTTAATCAAGTCCATCAAGTCAGAAGGTTTTCTAGATGAAGTGAATCACTGAGTTCTGACCCCCAGGTTGAAAGGGCATTACTAAGGCTGGTGAGGGGAGGAAGAGAGCAATCTATATTTATGTGACACTGCCAAGAAAGGAGAGAAAGGTAAGCCATCTGAAGGACTCTACACAGGTTAGCAAATACTGCTAACCACATCACCTCAAACTTTGTTGGAACTATTAAAGACGTGTGTCCTAACCTGTTCTTTAGGAAGTGAATTTGCTTGAAAGTAAACATTGCTGAAATCTTTCCTCAAGTCGCACCAATAGATAATTGCAAACTGTGATTACGGATGTGAAGGAAGAGTTCCAGGATGCAACCATTATCTGTGGTTGTAGTAAGTGACTAGAGAAAACTGCTTTGAATATTTTTTGTGTGTGAATTAAAAGATTATCACGGCCAGGCTCAGAGAAAAAGGTGTGGTCTCTCTTTATCTGCTAAAACACTACAAAGAAGACATCACAGGGTACCAGTCTTTACGCTGGCTTTATTATTTACCTAAAGAGGTTAGAGAACAAACGGCAGGATTCACTAAAAACCTGCAATGAGAGCATATTCCCTGGGCCCCCGAACAAGCATCAACTGTTTCATCAGGAGCTACAGATTATATCGCAGAGATAAACTTGAAGGTCCTTTGGTGTGAATTCTAGAATGTTTTTGCGAAAGATTTTTGCTCTTCCTATTCAACCTTCCTAAGCCCATTTCTATGACTAGATGGGGTCAAAGGCCATCTATTCAGATAGAGGTCTGATTTAGGCACCTTAATATACTGAAACCTCAACTTCACATTCTCTCTAGATAGTCTAAGCCACATATGATTTCTGAACTTCACCTTCTTGCAAGAGTACAAGGTTTGCACTCTTTGCTATCTAATCCTTATCAAAATTCTAGTTGAAAGAAATAATATTTATGAAGGATTGCCTAAATGACACACAGAGGATCCATTACTCAGGCCAGAGACTCTAAATTTTTACATCTCAATCTGACCAGAGTATGAATGAAATAATTCTGACTACAAATGTAATGCTTTAGCATCTCCTAAAATTGCTTATTTATTGAACTTCACATTGGAGTTATCTATTTGGCACACATGGACAGATACCATGTAAAATGGCTTTATTTTGCCTATCATGGGGCTTCTGTTTATCCACTCAATTACACAGTGAGCCTTCCTAGGGACTAGGAAAAAAATCCTGCAGGTCTAAGTACCCAGAAAAACAATGATTCCTTCTAGAAACTGGATATTTAAAACATTCTTATAGTATAAGTATGTTGTTTCCATCAATTTACCTGCTAAATAGATCAAAGGTAGATTAGGGTTACTCCTAGAAACTGAACAGACCCTTACAGAACATACTACAACTTTATTATTTTTCCACATATCTTTTCCCTCACTTTGATTCTCTCCATTGTTTACCAAACGTATTTATTTATTTTATCTTATTTTTTTATTTTACGGCCACACCTGTGGCATATGGACGTTCCTAGGCCAAGGAATGAATTTGAGCCGTACCTACAACCTACGCTATAGCAACACCCTGTCCTTTGACCCACTGTGCTGGCTGGGGATTGAACCCACAACTCTGGAGCAACCTGAACCACTGCAGTCAGATTTTTAATCCACTGTATCATGGCGGGAATTCCCAAACATGCTTTTAAATTGACTAAAATCTACAAAACCCTAAAAAAATGTTTAAGTCTTTAAGTCTGTCTAACTTAAGTCTTTAAGGGAAGTATAATCTGTGACTATTTTGAGAAAATTGCTTAAAAAAAAAAAACAGTCCTCAGGTGTGTTTTAATAACCATCTTGATTTACTGGATTTTAATTCCATATCTCCTACTATGTTTTTAAACTTGTTGTGTGACTCAGGACAAAAAAGTCATTTTTGCATATATTTTATACTTTGTTGAGAGAAAAAAAAATGTTTAATTTAAAAGAAAAAAATGCCAGAGACAACTGTAAAGATAAAAAATGAGAGCCTACATGGGGTTTCATATACTAATCACCTTATAAACTTACATTCTGGAGAGTGTGGGTAAATGGCACCAGAAGCAACAATACCCAGAGGTATCTGACTTCTCCGTGATCTAGTATTCCGATCCTCCCTTAAGACGAGGAACAATTTATACCAACAATGTTTACAGACTATTCATCATAAGTATCAACATTACATTTTAAAGTATTAAATTTATCAATGAATAAGGTTGAATAACTGGAATTTTAATGTAAAAAACATATAAATCCTCTGTTGCCATATAATCCTTGAAAATGATTACTAGCACAGATAAACAGCAAAGAGCAGATTAAAAACAACAACAACAACAACAAAACCTTTGGAAGTTCCCATTGTGGCTCAGTGGAAATGAACCTGATTAGTATCTATGAGGACGCAGGTTTGATCCCTGGCCTTGCTCAGTAATTAAGGATCCGGAGTTGCATGATGTGTGATGTAGGGTTGCAGACATAGCTTGGATTTGGCCTTGCTATGGCTGTGGTGCAGGTCCGTGGCTGCAGCTCTGATTCTACCTCTAGCCTGGGAATCTCCATGTGCCGTGGATGTGGCCCTAAAAAAAAAATAAATAAATAAAAGCCCCCAAAAATGTTGGAAGATAAGGAGAAACCAAGATTCACCAATATCAGCAAGCAATAATTTAGTAAAAGGTTGGAAGAGAGAGCCTTGATGAATTGTAACAAATTTCCCTGAAAAAGTATAAGAAAGCTTGAAATGTGCAGAGAACATATAGATAACTAAACTGTGATCACAGGGTAGTTCAAAGAACACAGAACATGGTATTCAAATATAAAGAAAGATTGGGATATGGTCAAAATAAACAGGATAAACACGTTTTAGGGCAATATTAAGAAAAAGTGAAAGCAAGGAGTTATAGTGGAAGGGTTATGATTTATGATGCTGAATTTTTTAAAAAGGAAGGTTCTAGTGACAAAAATTTCCAGCATCATAGTCTATGTGTAAAGATTGTGATGAGCCCCAAATCACAATCTCTTGCTTTGAAAATCAGACATATGGTGATAGAGGAAAAAACCCCTCAGTTCCAAAATACTGATAAGCCTAGGGATTGAGATGATTTTTAGAATAAAAAGCATAGAGTTCTGAATCTTGAAGAACAGCTCCAGCTCTAACATGTAACTTCTAGTTTGAATCTAGAAAATTGATAGAACTTTAGAGTTTAATTCCTAGTTGTAAGGTCTGTAGTAGTGAATCCACTGAAGATAGTAAAAATGCTAAACAAAGATACATTCTAAAAATAGAATCAGAGCTTTTATATTGTACTTGTTCTTTGGGGGAAAATGATTATGTATTTGATGATATCTTATATTGTTTAAATAAAACTACCTTAAAGGAATGGTGAAATACAGTCCTTTTTGAATGGTCAATTGATAGGAAAATGGGTATTTCTTCAAAAAAATGAGTAACTGAATAAACTGGAAAACTGGAGGGCATTTCCTTTTCAACGTCACATATTGGGGGGTGGGGCACAAATCACTGCAACTCTTGCAGTGATGATTACATTTTCCTGGTGAGAAGACCTTTCCGCAACCCAGCCTTTCACTGGATACGTATGTCATTTATAAATCTATTATGCATCCTGCCTCTCTCTTTTGTAGTTAAATAATAGATTTGAAATTCATTTCTTCTGTACTTGTAAAATGGATTTCTCTGTGCAGAAAACCAATGGGAAAGAAGATTTCCCAATGTTTAATAGTATCACAAAGGCGATATACTGCTGTGCTGATTTTAGTCTAAAGCCGATAAACTCAAATTATAGTTTAACCTCTGGTAATAGGAACCATTCCATTTTGACAATATTTGTTGTAAAATTAAAATAGATAATGGATTGTAATTGCATGAGGAGAGGCTGTGGTGTGTTTACACTCACTAGGAAGTACACTCGTAGATGGTGAAACTGTGCCCCCCAAATCATGTACCCAGACATGACTTGATGTACAGAAAGAAATACTCTATATATGCAGAAGTTAAATTTAACTGAATATAAAACATGCAACAAACTAAACAACTAAACAAAAGATATTAATGACTTGGGTCTCAATCTGTTAAAAAACTCATGCCTTTCAAAATTCACTACAATATCTGTGAAAATAAAGGTTAATTTAAATTAAAGAAAAAAACTGAATATGGGGATCAGTCATACATATTCTAAATCTTCCTCCATCATAAACACACATGTAGGTCCTACAACAAAATAATTTTGTATGAACACACAATCAAATCAATGAAACATAATACAACATAAACTTAATTAATTTACAATACACCTTGCATTTAACTGTCTGATAATGACAAACATGAACAGTAGGTTTATAAAGACAAAGTGACCATTCCTTAGAATGTGGACTCTACCCTTAGGAAGAGGTTTCAAATACAGGCTCCACCATTTAAAATTTGTAGATTTTTGACATTTTACTTAACTTCTCTTTGTCAGTAAAATGGGAAACAAACAAACAAGAAATACATCTAATAGGGTTTAGTATTAAGATTTAATGAGATAATATGAGCTTTAATGCTGTGTGCCTATATACTGTCAGTGCAAAGTACTACAAGTTTTTTAAAAACAAGATTTTGTATAATGTACTCACCTAAATTTTAACAGCACTTATTTTTAACTCATAATATATTCATCAAACAGTAGTGAAAGTGCATGGGCACAGAGAGAGAAGAGCCAACAAACTAAGCCTGGCTTTTCTACTTATTAGCTATGGACAAATTACTTAAGCTCTCTGAGTCGTAGTTTTCTCATATTCAAATTATGGATAAAAGCACTTACTTTGAAATTTTTTGGAGAAATTTAAAATGAAATAGTGTAAACAAAAAAGTACTGAGAATGAACATTTAGTGTATTTCATTTGTTTTGTGAACATTTCATTGGGACCCGACCAGCTTACAAAAATATCTTTAGAGTTGAAATTCTCTTTTATTTACTTCTCCATTATCCACTGTACATACATTTTTGCTGAAAAGGGAAATGGAGAATAATGCTCAGAAATTATGAGGTACTGTTCCAAAGATTGATTTGCTGCAGAATTCCTGGTAAAGTGCAATGAAAACTATTTTTAATTAGAAGACATCTTTTTTCTTTTCTTTTTTCTTTTTTCGTTTTTTGTTATTTCTTTGGGCCGCTCCCGCGGCACATGGAGGTTCCCAGGCCAGGGGTCGAATCAGAGCTGTAGCCACTGGCCTTGCCAGAGCCACAGCAACACGGGATCTGAGCCGTGTCTGCAACCTACACCACAGCTCATGGCAACACCGGATCGTTAACCCACTGAGCAAGGGCAGAGACCGAACCCGCAACCTCATGGTTCCTAGTCGGATCCGTTAACCACTGCGCTACGACGGGAACTCCTAGAAGACATCTTTTAAGGAGCTCCTGCTATGGCACAATGGGACTGACAGTGTCTCCGCAATGTCTGGGACAGGAGTTAGATGAATTCCGGGCCTGGTGCAGTGGGTTAAGGATCCAGCACTGCCCCAGCTGTGGTGTAGGTTGCAGGTCCGGCTCAGATTCAGTCCCTGCCCCAGGAACTTCCATACGCCATATGCCGCAGGGCAGCCAAAAAAGAAAAAAAAAAAAAAAGTCTTTTAAAACTTACTAGATATGCATGGTTACACAAACAGCAAAGCTCCTTGGCATCTACTGTCCTTTAATTGTTGTTGTTGTTGGGGAGGGGGGCTGTCAGCATATTACTTTTGTCACACAAAATAAAAGAAATAGTCTTTACTCCTCAGGAGAAGTTCTAACAGTTGTGACATAAATTCAAAGAAAGTTGTTCACCTTAGGTTTTTAAATTTTATGTTTAATAAAATAAATGCTGCCTAAAAAGCACAGTGACCTCTAGGAGGTAAAGCGCTTTAGATCAGTGGTAAAGCTTGTGCTGGCCCTTCCTTCTTTCTTCCCCAGGCCTTTGGCTTCTCCTAGGCGCCAAGTTTGCCAGAAGCTAGAAATATTCTGCTTTCTCAGGGTGAGTCTGGAAAGGCTGTGGCTTCTGAGCAGAGAGGTACCTTGTATTTTGTGTGAGTCTGACAAGACTGCTCAAAGTCACCTAAAGACAGGGGTTCAAAGGTGCAATAAGCAGGTATCAAGGACAGATATGTGGAAGAGCTAAGTTGATTACTCATGAGAGGGGCTCAGAACGACTCCTCAAATGTTTTGGGGACACAAAGTCCTTCCGGAAGTGACTGAATAACCAGAACATTTTAGGCCTCTAAATCTTTTAGCATCCTGTGATTCAGTCCTGAGTGTAGTGCCAGAAACATAAAACTAAATAAGTCACAATATGGTGACATGGGGGCGGGGGGGGGGGCAGAATAGAGTGACTTAAATCATAAGTAGTTCTATAGGAATAACAGAAAATATACATAAATGCCCCAAGAATACAGAGGTGGTAGGGATAAATTCTACTTAGCTATAACCAGGAAAGGCTTTGAAGAAGTGATGTTTAAGCAGTATTTTGAAGGCAGAAGTGATAAAGAGAAGGTGGAGAGAAGAAGCTAGTTCTTCTGGGCATGGATAATAAATGTCAGTTCATGGCATGGGATGACGCATTCAGAAATGATAAGCAGTCCTATGCAAGCAGTATACAGCCAACAAACCAAAGGAGATATGACTTAAGGGCAGCAAAGCTGAAAAACAGTGACTCAAGAAAATATGTACTATGAGGCCTGGGGTCCATGGCCAAATGCAAGTCATGAACTCAAACTGCCCGAGATATTTAAAAATCTTGTGGAGATCCCGACTTACCCTTCTATTGAACAGGAAGAAACAGGATGTGTTTACCTAGTACTCTAATATTACTCCAAATCCAAAATCTTCACTACTGAGAGAAACAAGCAGATTTTTCAGGGACATCTACCTAATTGCAAAAGATTACCATTTTAGACTCTCCAGTGCAATAGTTAGTGAGAGAATAGTTATCAGAGAGAATGTAAAATGTATGAATTAGAGTCATCTATACAATGCTCAATTAATTCAGTGTAAAGCAAAATAAACTAGCTGTCAGGAACCAAAATAACAGATGTTAAAAGCCCAGATTTTTCTTTATTGATTTTCCTACTAAAATGAGCATAGGTTTTGGTAGTACAAAGATAGTCACTATCACAGAAGATAGGGCGTGAGGAAGAACTGCCAGGAATTCTTTATCTGAATACTTGAATTGAAACTTCAATCTTAGGTAGGATACGAATGGTCTAGATCCAGGAGAAGCATTTCAAGATAAAAAAAAAAAAAAAATCCCTGAGTAAAGCCTTTTCCTCCCTGCTGCAAACAGCTTACGTTCCAGGGGGTGAAGAGAGTTATTAAAACATAAAAACGGTGATAAATGTTACAGGAGAAATTAGAAAAGGATGAGGGTGATTAGTCAATGTGCTTACAGACTGCAAATTTAAAGAGGGCTGTCAGGGCAGACCTCCTTGAAAAAATGATATTTAAGCAAAGACTTGAAGGAGGCAATGAAGTTAACCACACAGGTGTCTGGAGGAAAAGCAACCCAGGAAGAGGGAACAGCCACTGCATAGGCCCTGCGGAGGGCGCTTGCCTAGTAATGTTTCTGAAACACCAAGAAGGCTGACGTGGCAAGAGCAGAGTGAAGAAGAGGGAGGGTAGTGAGATATGAGATCAGAGGATAAATACGGTCATGTGAGCATGTGAAGATTCTTTAATTTTACTTTTAAGAAAATGGCAGCAGAGTCTGGGGCAAAAGGAGGTGGGAAGGAGGGTTTTCAGTGGTGAAGCCACATGATCAGGTTTAGGTTTTAAAAGTAGCTCTTGGAGTTCTCTTGTGGAGCAGTGGGTTAAGGATCCAGTGCTATCACTTCAGTGGCTTTGGTTTCTACTATGGCGAAGGTTCAATCCCCATCCAGGGAACTTCCATATGCCATGGGCATAACCAAAAAAAAAAAAAAAGAATAGCTCACTAACTGCTATGATGAAAACAGGTTGTAGGTGATCAATTATCTAGAGACTTAGACTAACTAGGGAACAATGGCCAAAATAAAGGCAGATGATGATGGTGGTGGCTTGGAACAAGGTGGCAGATGTGGATACAGTAAGAAGTAACTGAAATGGATATAATTCAGTATTCGAAAGGCAAAATATATATACCTCACTGACAAAGATTCTGTCAGATTTTTGTGACAATTATCAAATGCTTAATAATGCTTATTATTTTGTAAATGTTTTTTTCCTTTCAGAAGTAAGGAGTAATGCATGAGCGTAGTTAAACAAGTAGTCATTTATATAATCACTGCACATGGAACACAAAGAGTGGCATTAATTTATCCACTTTTCTAATTTCTGTTAACAGAATATTGAAGCCAAACCCCAGAGAATACATACCCACTGAATGGGGCAGACAGCACACTATTAATAAAACTATTCTTATGATTTGATAAGCATACCTAATCCATTTCCAATGCAACCTCTTTCCAAATTTATTACATGATCACCTATTTATTCAGAAAGTGCTTATTAAGTACTTGCTATATATGTATCAGCACAAAGCTAGGTACCAGGGATACAAAGATGAATAAAACATAGCTCTTAGCCTCAAACTTCCATTGAGTTGAAGGGTCACGGTCACTTTATACAAAATTATACCTAGTTTTACGACAGAGAAAGCCTTGCACCTTCAGTTGGACTATGAGAAAACTGTCCAGTGCAGATTGCTCGGGCAGCTCAGCACTGCTGGTCTATGGTCCACACATGCCCCATGCTGTCTGAAAGAAGCCAAGAAGCACTGAGGTGGGAAGGACCTGACAGGCTTCTCTAGTCAAAATGAAATGGTACGTTTAGGAGCCAGCTAGTCTGGTCCTAACTTTATCTCAGTTTCATATGAACAAGTGGTAGCTAGTCTTCTGGGGGAAAACTTTCTCCCCAACCCTCCTTCCAAAGTAAAGCTGTTATCTAAATGGGTCCCTCAATTCACGGAGGTTCCTCTAACAGTCTTGATCTGCTTCACGGATACTTTGGCTAAGTAGAAACGTGATGATGTTTCTTATGTTACTGCTGCTTATTCAGCTCAGTGGGCAGGACGCAAGGCCTTGTAGCCTCAACCAAAACTCCCCTTGATGAACCACACTACATTTAAAAAAAAAAAAAAATCCTGGACAGTTGCCAATGACCCAACTGCATATCTGCCACCTTAATGACCACAGATTGATAGATTAGAGACACCTACCTTCAGGGCTGCAAACTCCGGGGGAAAAAATCGTGGATCATCAAACCTGCCCCAGCCAGAACACTATCATTGCTACCTGGATCCATATCATGCCAGACATGGTAGTGCATCCTCCATCAAAAACTGGACACACAGTAAAGGACGCTATGTTTCTGATGCAGAAGTTACCAGCGCATGCCAGACTTTCAACTCTGGCCAAAAGTTGGTCCACTGGTGTGGTGGTTCAGGTGGCCACACCTCACGTGTGTTGGTTAAGAACTATGATGGATCTAACATGAAAACTAAAAAGTCAGCCAGTTTCTTGAGCTCCAGTTTCCACAGAGTGATGCAATGGGGCCAAGTGACAAGTGTATACACAGAGGTTATGTTATAGAAGATCCCTAAGCTCAGGGAATCTAGATGTCTTATAATGGGAAACAAGCTTATCCCATCTTTATCCTAAGAATACCTTGTCTGTTGGTACCTGACTGCTGTGGACACTTTGAGATCACAGTGGTCCTATTTCAGTCCTAAGCCAAATGACCGCCAAATGATTGCACTGATCAGTATACCTTCTAGGTGGCAACCCAGTTATAAGGAGACAGAATTCAAACTTAATTGTAGTTCAGTCTCCTGCATATTGTTGGACTAACATAACCCTGTGTCATAAGTATAATGACCACTGGGTTGCGTGTACTACTCACCCAGCTTCTGAGAATAGCCCATGAGGGCAGTAGGAAGGAGCACTATAGATCCTTAGAGGTGGAAGAGGGTAGGGACAATTAATACCCCTTGACCCTTAAACCTAATTTAAATCTTCCTGATATAAACACAACCCATCTCTCCTTATGCCCACTGGCCTTGGGTTATACAGTGTAAGAAAATCAAAACTGCAGCTAGTCAGTGACCTTTTCTATGTGACTGAACCAAATTACTGTAAAATGGTGATCTAAACAAAGCTTAGCAACGAATCTCCAAGAGGAGTAAAGGGACCCTTTCAGTAACATGTTTTTATGTGAGGAAGAATGGGCCACAGATCTCTCTCCATTGGCCCATCTATTTCCCCCAGTAATTACTGGCAATGGCATCAAAGATTAGCATGAGAGTCTAAACTCCCTTGTGTGGGTCATAATGGATAATTGGCTGGCCTTACACTTTATCTTGGCTGATTAAAATAAGACATTCCAGGCTTTCTTGGTATTTATTCAAAACTGGCTGAGTCCAGGACTCTTGGGGCATAAGTGAGATCAATACTGCAGGCTGTCCTCATACTGCTGCTTGGAATCATACTAATAGTAGCCTTAATTACATGCTTTATGAGACAAATTGAATAGTTTGATCTCAACCTCTGTCAGATTAATCAGACTGGCCAGTAGCCAATTCAAAAAAACTCAAAAAATGCCAAGATGGTGTACGTGGTAAGTAAAGTAATCCCCCCCCAAAAAAAAACAAAAAAAAAAGTCAATATCTTAACCCCTGGGGCCTGTGACATTATATTACAAAGGAGAATTAAGATTGCAGATGAAATTAAGGTTACTAATCAGCTGACCTAAAAATAAGGAAATTATCCTGGATTATCTGTTGGGCATATTGTAATCAGACAATGTTTAAATGTGGAAGAAAGAGGCATAAAGCAATGTCAGAATGATGTGATGCAAGAAAGACTCAACCAACCATTGGCTTTGGAGATAGAAAGGGCCCAAAGGCCAAAAAATGCGATGACTTTCCAGAAGCTGGAAAAGAATAGAGAATAGATTCTCCCCTGGAGTTTCCAGAGAGGAACACAGCCCTGCTAACAACTTAGTTTTAGCCCAGAAAAATTCATTTCATACTTCTGATCTACACAACTACATATAATAAATTTGTGTTGTCTTAAGCTACAAAGTTTGCAGTTATTTGTTATAAGAACAACTAACATAATTAAGAAACTAACATAATTTAGGATTCAGAGGTGGAAAAGACATACTCCAAGAGCATCTGGGCCTCCTACAACTCTTACAGATTCACCAAGAATGCAAGACCCTGTCCTGTCTTCACCTGGTCTGTTGCCTCCGGGTTGTGTTTTGCAATGAAGAACCTTGATGAATGATGTATCTTACATTTGCTTACTGCTTTCTATAAAAGTGGCAGATTTCCACAACTCAGTGTTCCTCAGCTGTAATTGTACCTACCACACGCACAGCATCTATCTGGGCCCTACTGGGCTGCAGCACTTGGGAGCAAGGGTAACTAATACAAACATGTTGATTGATGTACATGCTACTGGCTGTGCTGTAACTAACACATTCCTTTGTCTCTGATGTAGGAGTTCCCTATCTTCTATCAGCATCTATGGAACAATAATATGCTGACTTATTACACTGAAAGTAGGGTAACATAAAATACCAGACCTGAAGCTCCATTAGGCTGATCTAATAGAATACTGAGCACGCCATACTTTAATATGTAAATTTCATTCTCCAAATCACCAGAGATTAGGAATATAGAGAGAAGTGGTATGGCATTTAAAAAGTCCAATAGTTGTTTTGCTATTCTCCCCTTGTGCCCAATGTGCAGTATGTGTAAGTGGGTAAGAGACACTTATAAATAAGGTCCGAAGTCCGGTTCTTCTATTTATCAGCTGTGTCATCTGTAAGAATGGGAATAACAACAGCTATCCTACAAGGCTGTTGAGATATTAAATGAGTTAATATATGTACAGTGATAAGAAGAGGCTGGCACACAGTGGTACTCAATGAATTTTAAATGTGTTTATTACTAACTGCACCTCAGTGAGAACTGATCAAGACTGGTAAGCATCAAAGAGGTGGGAGACAGCTGCCTTTCTAGTCTCAGACCTCTTACTGTAACAATTCCTTCATAACAAATAAGGAATATATATAATATAAAATAATGTTTTATATGAATTACTTAAGGAGAGGGTATGTACTATTGAGAATTGTATTTTAAATGGAAGTCATTCAAGATAAAACTCAAAAGCAGAATTTTTTCAAGAAATCTGCCTCTGTACTTCTATTTTATAGTTTTCAGTGCATTTGAGTAAAAGAAATCTGATTAACACTATAATTTAATTTACTTAAAAGAGCTGTAATATTCGAACTATTGTTAGAAGGAGATTTATTCACAGAAGTAAATAAAATAATTATGAAGCTGACGAAATGACTACATAAGCCATTTTACAAGAGGGATATATTTTTCCTTCTTTTCAATGAATGTTTAAAGCTCTCCTTCAAGCTCTTGGTAAATCTATTGATCTGTGAAACACAGTGCACTCCAGGGAGGCAATTCAGTTGACATTATATATCAAATGATGAGATGAATAATGATCATACCATTTGGTAATTAAATGTCTTACAAACCTTTTAACTGACTGAACGTCAAAAAAGTCAAAAGAGGTCAAACATAATATATTTTTTCATTCTCATATTAATGATATAAACTATGTTAAATGATATACAGAATATGAGGGCATAATAAAAATTACATAAACTATTTTGAGATAAAATATATATGAGGTATCCAGCTTACTACTGACTCTATATGTAATGTCTTCTTTTAGGCATGAAGAATTGTTTTCTACTCTTAAATGTTCTGCTTTTAAAGCTGTTACTGAAACATTTCAAATCGCTTCTTTGGATATGCAAAGGACAACATGGGGGAAATGCTAACTGTAACTGGAAAAGATAAACTATCACTAAAAGAACATAGATTATAGGGAAAGAATAGAAATCATCTGAATCTCAAATTACAGAATTTTCACATACAAATTATATTTTAAATATAACAATGAAGGGTACTTTTAAGAAAATTTAAATATTTAACTTATTCTCCAGTCTAATATTGAGCCCCTACCAAAAAGCACACACTATCTCCCAAATGATTAATTAATAGTTAAAATTGTGAAGTAAAAACCTGTAGAAGATAAACTATTCATTAAAGGCTACGTTCTGTGGCCATAAATACTGAGTCATTTCCATTATTGTATCACAAACAAGTAATCCTATAGTAAGAGAGTTTAAAAATTTAAAGTAGACCTATATGCCTATATATAGACTAAAATGTAGCTAATTATTGTATCTAGTCACAATTTCCTAATTATCTAAGTTACCTAATTACAATTGCATTTAAAGTACTACTGTTGGAGTTCCCGTCGTGGCGCAGTGGTTAACGAATCCGACTAGGAACCATGAGGTTGCAGGTTCGGTCCCTGCCCTTGCTCAGTGGGTTAATGATCCGGCGTTGCCGTGAGCTGTGGTATAGGTTGCAGACGCGGCTCGGATCCCGCGTTGCTGTGGCTCTGGTGTAGGCCAGTGGCTACAGCTCCGATTCGACCCTTAGCCTGGCAACCTCCATATGCCACGGCAGCAGCCCAAGAAATAGCAAAAAAAAAAAAAAAGTTCTACTGGTAAAAAAGGGTATTTTTGAAAAGATAAAGAGATACTAGCTTCAGATTTCTGAGACATACAACAAATTGGAAAGGGTAACCAAATTAAGGAAACATGAGGGATGAAAACTAATTTCTGAGAAATATTAACTATAAAACAAAGGTTTAAAATGATATCAAAGGAAAGAGATAAGGCTGGCTACCAGAGGGCATGAAAGATGAATGCTTCTATGAAAGTTATTCTCACCTTCAGTACTTTGGTCAAACAAGCCTTCTACTAAAGTACATCAAGGACACTCAGATTCACTTTGTTATTTGTTGAGATTTCCTTTAAAGCATCAAAAAATTCAATAAATATCTATATCCAAATATTATCTTCCAATCTTCCCAAATGTAAATACTGTTACCTTCAACCATATTTTCTTATCTTCACAATCATGTACAGTTAAAATTCAAAAGAAATCAACCTCATTCTTCAAAAATCATTTCACATTCTGCATTATCTGTGAGACTTAACAGCAAATAAACACAGGATTTTATTTCAACTATTCACAGTTATATTATAGCTGACCCTTGAAAAATGTGGGAGTTATGGATGTAGACCCTCTGTGCAGTCCACCAACTGCAGATCCTATACTCATACAGTACCTATTTACGGAGAAAAACAAAAACAAAAACAGTGTATAAGTGGATCCATACAGTTCAGACCCATGCTAGTCAAGGGTCATTGTAATTACTGCCATGTAAAAATTACTATAAACTTGGAAGCTTAAAACAGATATTTACTATCCTAAAACTTCTATGAGATAGATGTTTGGGTGCAGCTGAGCTGGATCATCAGCTCAGACTCTCACAAGGCTGCAATCAAGGTGCTGCCTGGACAATGCTTTTTTCTGGAGCTCCAGGTCCTCTTCCAAGTTCATATGACTGTAGGTACAAGCCAATTCCTTGCCATTTGTAGGACTGAGGGCTGCATTTTCTTGTTGGCTATAGGCCAGGCGTTGTCTCTGATCCTGAGCGGCTCCTTGCAGTTCTTTGCATATGATAATTTCACAGGTCATCTCAAAAGACATTAGCTTACCTCTTCAAGTCCAGCAAGATAAATGCTTGCTCCAATCTGTTAAGACGGAGTCTTACCTAACATACTATACTCATATCAATGACAGTTTTAACACTTGGCCATGTTCAGTTGGCTAGAAGTCAGTCACAGGTTCTGCCCTCCCTCAAGGGGTGGGGATTATACAAAGGTGTGACTCAGAGTCATCTTAGGACATGTCCACCATAATAATCCCCAGTTAAAGTTATAAACTCTGGAAACAGACAGTCTCAGTTTAAATTCTAGCTCTATCCTTACTAATTACTAACCACATCTGTTTCATCATCTTAAAATGAGATTATAGTTATCTCCTCTTAATGTCATTATAAAGATTACGATAATATTTTAAAACTGCTTAGAGAAGTATCTGACAAGTAGGGATTCCCACATAAGTCTGCATCAAGTAAATTAATATTTGAATATTTACAAAAATTTATAATAGGCCAATACAATTTTACTGTCACAATGTACAACATTGTGTATTGTCATGTCTCTAAATGATTCATATTTGTATATGTGCAAATGTGTGCTCTACCAACTATTGTAACTACATGGAAATTCCTAAAGAATACTTAAATTAGTTAACGAAGATCAAATTATGGAATGACGTGCAAAAGAGCAATCAATAAATATGTTAAATAATCATTGTGGTAATTGAAACCTACAGTTACAACTCAGTAAGAGTAAGTTATAGATCAGCTTCTGCTAATCACCAACATTAGAAACTTATCTCTTCTTTCTGTCACACAAATCACAAATGATTAACTTCTCAAATACTGCCATTTAGTGATGAGTGAGACTCCTAACTTTTTAATTACCTCCCACAAGGTGACTAAAAAATAAGGTGAAAGCTCACAGAAAATTACATAAAAGGCCAGGTGCTGGAGATGAGGGAAATACCCATCCTCCGGTATGTCGATCAGAACTTGAGACACGATGGACTCATTTAAGAAGGTACATCCTTCTGAACAAACACTCTTAGAGATGTCTCCAAGTTATGCTAACAAAAATTAGAAGACTTTGTTTTATAGAATTAGCAAATGTGACACTTAGAAGAGATCACAGAATTCTAATGCAAAATGTATTTTAAAAAATCATTTTTCACCAATGAATCATAGATCCAAACTTCAGACAGATAAACAGGCTTGTCCAAGTTCACGAATAGTAGCAGAGACAAAGAAGAACTCGGGTCTCTGAAGACCGAAATCAGAGCCTTTCAGTGGGGGCCATTTGGCTTTTTAAGAAGAGTTTTGGAAATTTGGGGGAAAATTTTTGGAGGGAACAACTTGAGATATGGCTATCAAGTGTGGATGGGGGTTTTGTTTGCTAGTTATCCTGCGATAACAAAGAATGCTATTGCATCTTGCAAGACTTTTTCTAAAGATTCATGAAAACAAAAAAAAACTTGTGACTAGACTTAACCTACATATAAAATTTAAATTATTTTTCATGTTTTTAATATACATTACCTACTGTATAGCACAGGAAAATCTACTCAATAGTTTGTAATAACCTATACTGGAAAAAAGAATGGATATATTTATATGTACAATTGATTCACTTTTCTGTATACCTGAAATTAATACCCTGTAGGTCCAATAAAATTATATTATTAATTATATTCCAATAAAATTTTTTAAATACATTGAATATGCCAGAAGTTCCATGATACTGCATATCAAGGTAATCTTTATTTTCTTCAGAACCTGTCTAGTTTTTATCATTTTGAAAAACAGCACTAATGATGAATCATTATCACTGTATTTTTTGCTATCATATTTATCGTTATTCTACACATAGTCCAATTACATGAATACTTTATAAAATCTAATTTAGTCATGCCCAATCATTTGCATTTCACATTATATTGATTTACAAGTATATACATATATATAATTTAATTTAATATTAAAAAAGGAGAATTACAAAATATTTGTTATAAATACTGGACTTGTGTTTCATGGAGCTAAGAAACACTTGGCCTAGTCAGTCTGTTCTTAGGATTATTTCTAAATTAGCTTACACAGTGTAAAGATGCACTTTTCAGGTTTTATAAATGACAGTTCTAAAGGACAGGTCATGAGTAGCTAACATCTAAGCATTTTTGTTAAACTGTACAGATATCAAGAAAAAAAATCCTCTATGGATGAAAATTCCAATTTCTAAAGGCTCTGGAGCCATGTGATTCACAACATCACTGTCACGAAAGGTGTTAAAATCCTGGGCAAAAATACAAGCAAGGATGCTAAATCTTTATTACTCAGAATTCTTGAGCAATACGGCATCTTGTTAATTGCACACAGCAGTAAATTATACACTAATTAGAGAACTGCAACTGGTTGTGAATTTAATAATTTTCTATTTGATTTTAATATTTTTTTCTTAAGAAAAAAACATGTTCAATGAATAAAGTTTTAATCACACAGAAAAGTACAAATAAGATGAAACGCTCAGAACTATCCCCAAGAAACAGGCATTGATAATACTTTGGGATATATATTTTTCACATAATAATATATAATTTATATATTAATTATAATATATTTCCCTTTGAATAATATAGCAGTTTAAGCAAAACTTACAAGTTATTGAAACAGTGCTTTCTGGCATAACACTGTAAATCAAATATACTTTAAAAACAAATTAAAAAATTAAAGAAAAAATAAACTTTTTTAACCTGCATTACTGACTTTACTTAAATGGTCTTTGTTATCCCATTGTTTAGATGTGCTCTAATTATTTTAGAGCAGTTTCCTTTCCCATGGTTATGTAGGTTGATTCTTCATCTCTGATATGAGGAAACATAAGAACCCATGTATCTAATCACCTAATTTATAATATGGCAACAATAAGTTGAACCAGAGCTAGCTTCAGATGAGAAGAATTGTGGTGGTTTAAATCTTTTTATCCATATCCTTCAAAATTGCATCAAAAGCCAAGTTCTATCTGTGTGTGGGTAGGGGTTATTTGCAGGGGTAGGTGCTAGAAAAACTGGGATAAGCCTTCCTGTAAGAAAATATCTCAAAAACTTCTAGGAACATTTCTGTACCAACCTGCAAGTATATATGGCTATTATGTAACCCTTTGATACTCTTCAATTATTTTTAGAAGGCAAAGGACACAGAAACCACTTTTCTATTCTCTCAGTAACCTTTTTGAACTCTTGGGAGATAAACTCCCCTCCTTGTCTCCCCTTCTTAATCGCCTCGGTTCTTTTACATAAGCCAGCCCTGCGTTATGCAAATAGAGACCTCTGGTAAGTAAAAGTCCAGTTAGAATCCAAGTCCTCCAATAATGTATAAAATGGGTATATTAAAATATTTACAGCTTCAAGGAAGAAAAAACTAAATAAAAAAGGATTAAGTAGAATAGAGAGATACTATCTCACTTGGTTACGATGTAGAAAGGGCTCCAGAAACATTAAATTAATTAATCAAATACCAAATACATTTATTTATATAAGTTCAATGAAGTTACTTAACATCATTTAATGTTTACTAATTTAATAATATAACATAAACAAATTTCTGGGAAGGGAATGGAATTACCATAATCGTCCTGAACTAGGTCAGTATCCACCCACTGGAAGTGCGGATAGGGTCAGTTTCACATGAAGTATATACTATGTGAAGTAAGTAAATACATTTCAACAACATCAGGGTTCGGGTAGCAGAGAAAAAAAGGATGTTGAAGCAAAACCAGCAGTGTTTGCTTCAAGCAGAGTGGCCTCACCTAAGACAATCCCAATGTACACCCGTTCTCTAGGTAAACGATAATACTAATATTCTCAAAAGTGTCTGGGGTGACGTATGATACTGTTATCTAGCAAAAAGTTGTATGTTTTTAAAATTTCATAATTAACTCCTTACATATCTTCGTTATAATTATAAACCTGCTAAAACCTGTAGTGAAAATTAAAAAATAAGGTTTCGGGATCCGTGGTCAGCCTGATGATATTTTAGAGTTATTACGAAGCGATTCCTTTAAACTGACTAAAAAACTACTTATGAATCATTCTCACCAATTTCTTAAATACATTTTATCAAGTCTTAATTACTAATATTTTCATACCTTATTCCATGTTTTTCCATTTGAAAGAAGTGCTTTATTTTAAAATATATCTTATAATTCAAAACTTAACTCATTTGGACTGTTCTAGCCTCCAAGCATTTAATATACAGAGCTATAAACTGCACCATAAACCTCTTTATGCTTAAATACACTCTGTGTTTGTGGCCGTAAGTAAGAACCACAAGAGAAGAAGGGCTATTCAACAGTTCTGGACTAGAGAGAGGGCTCTGGACCTGTGTACATGAGCTCAAATCTTAATTCTGCCACATTTGAACTGTGAAACCCTCTGTAAAATGGGGACAATAATGGCCTCTGACTCCTAAGTATCTAACACACAGGCTGTGAGAATTACAAGAGTTAATGCTGGAGTTCCTGTTGTGGCTCAGCAGATTGAAAACTCTACTGGTATCCATGACGATGCGAGTTCGATCCCTGGCCTCACTCTGTAGGTTAAGGATCTGGAGTAGCCGTGAGCTGTGGTGTAGGTCACAGATGGGGCTTGGATCTGATGTTGCTGTGACTGTGGTGTAGGTTGGCAGCTACAGCTCCGATTTGACCCCTCACCTGGGAACCTCCATATGCTGCAGGTGCGGCCCTAAAAAGGAAAGAATGAATTAATTAATTAATACTTGTGAATCACTTAGAAGAGTACCTGGTATGAAATAAATGTCAGATATCACCATCAGCAGCAGCAGCAGCAGCAGCAGCAGCAGCAGCAGCAGCAGCAGCAGCAGCAGCATTATCATCACATGGAGCTCAGGGAGGGATCAGACACCAATGCCAAAAGAACACACACAATCCCCAAACTAGCAATGTAAAGAGACAATGAAGAATTTTGAAAAGTAGAATTAAGTGTAAAGGAACCAGGGGTAACCAGAGAGAAAAGCAGAGCATAATGGACTCATTAAACGCACTTCTTTACTACAAGGTTCCTCTTATTTGCAGTTTGATAGGTTGCTAAATTCTAGAATATACTTAAAAGGGACTAATAAGGCTTCTCAGAGTCTCAGTGAAATACTCTCCTCCTTTCAAGCAACCTTTTCTTTATATACAGGATTTTCCAAAGGCACATTCACACTGGAATATCAAAATGTCAAAGGAGATAAATGGGTGGAGTCGAGAGTAAATGAGATGTAGTTCTGGATAGATGAATGGACTTTATAACATTTCTGGTTAATCCAAGAGAAGTATGTACAGATTATAACAATGAAGACAAACAGATATAAAATATAAGGGCACCAAAACACTAAGAGTATAAAATTATTTAATAAATATTGAGTAATTGTACCTTTAGCCTTACTAGATGAGGAAAACGAAAATGCAGTAACTTTTCCCTCCGTTCACTCACAAGAGAACATGAAGCATGTTTATTCCTATTCAGTCTTGCATGCTACCAGAGTCACCCTGAACCCTGAGACTGAACCCCATAAAGGCAAAAGGGCCAAATTTATGGTTAAGAGTCAAGCAGTATTTAATTGATAATATTACTTAAAAGGTCAGAAGAGAGTATCAAAGATTTCTTTAAGATCTCCCATTGCCCATATGAGAGTATAATGTCTGCATCTAACTGATGACAGTTATTTGAAATCATTGCGACATAACTAGTTCATAGTTGTTGAGAACTGATATGACTATTGGTTACCCAGAGACAAGAAAAGATATATTTAATATAGCTAAAAAGTATAATTAAAAAGTAAGCATGAATGATTACCTAAAAAACAAATGAATGAAATGTATAAGCAAAATTTTTTAAATGAACTAAATATTAAAGAGAGGTATAAACTGAAATTATCCTGAATATGGAGAAACCACAAGAGAAATCACAGAGAAAGTACTGATGTGAGATTCTTTATAAGGTTGAAGAGAAATGCTGTCTTTAATTAGCAAATTCAGAAACTTTTCCAACAAAACCCCTTTATTGATCTTTCTTCTATAAATATTTACTTTTAATCTGACCCAGGCAATTAAATAAGAGATCTTCATTTCTCTGCATCAGACTTTCCACACATCTTCACATAAGTGCTCAGATCCTTGTACTCTACAAATTAAATACGTCAATACATGTTATTATGGTATCAGATGCTATTGCCGTTATAATTTCATAATCTAAGATGCTAAGGTCAATCTAGCTTCCCCCCAAATTATTTCAGATGATAATATAATTTTTATCATTCTTTATATAAGGGTAACACCTGTATCCACAAAAGAAAAAAATTAACTTCACAGGACAGTTTCCAAAAAAGGTCGTTCTCATGTGAACACATTCTCTTAATTAATGAATAAAACACTCAAGATTACTAGCATCTTTCAGTAGACTATGGTTTACTGTTTTGTTTTTTTTTTCTAACCTTAAGAGTCTGGAGTGCACTTTGGCAAATCCATTCATTTGTGTTGTTTATTAAATTCTCTGAGGCTACTGATCCATGCACTCAAGTGTCAGAAAAAGACAAAGGAAAAAAATCAGCCCAATATTATAGTCTCAAAAGTTTTTATTCATATTAGTTTCATACAAAGGACCAACTGTTTAAGACCAAAAATAATATAACAATTGAGACTTATGCTTAACATGTAATTGTATGGACAAGAATGAATACTTAGGCCCAATATAACAAGAATATTTTTCCCTTGATATACTGAACATAAAAAGTATTCACATCTGTTTCACTGCTTTGCCTTCTTCATGGGCTTAAACCTGCCAAATTATTCCATTTGATTTCAGAGAATTCTCATATGGCAATCTATTTTATTTACTTTATCTTCAATAAAATGGTTCAGTGAGCATTAGCAACTCTGAGACACAAGTTTCAATCAGGCTTCAGGCAAAGGCGTCAATCTATATTAGACCTACTGTGCTGTGAGTTACAGCTAGACTGTCGGATCAGGCAGAGCAGCAGCGAAAATGTGAGCAAGGCCTAATAAAGCCACACTGAAGAGAAAGAAAGCTCTCCCCAGGCTCTCACAAGCATCGCTTACACAATACCAGGTGCTGAGTTCAACACATGAAGGACTCCTTAATAAGGCTGACAGCTAAAAGGAGCCTTCAGACTCTAACTTTATTTTACATGACACCTACAGTAATAGTCCTCTGTACTCCAGCAGACAATAGTAAAAACTTGAATTGCCAACAGTTAAAAATGAGGTTTCATACTCACCCCTCAGATATCATGGAGAGGAAGAAAAAACTAAAAACATTCAAGCTGCATAGAAGTTCTTCTATAAAATTTTCATGCGATTATTAATATTACAGTAGTTTCAGTGGACCTTTCCTTACAAATTTGTATGGCATTTTAAATATAGCTTCTGGATTAGATTTTAACCACAAAACAATCAGTAAGTTTGAGCAACAACTCATTTTGGAAAATGATATCATTAAAGACTAATTCCAAGAAATGTGGGGCAGTACTGTTAGATGCCGTGAAAATGTCTCCCAAAGCACAAACTTTGTAATAAGTGATGCTAGTTCATATTTGATATGGACTGTAAAAGGCAGATTATTGTAATAGTGCTCTTCCCAGCAAATAAGACCATTAAAAATGTACTTAATGTTCAGATGAATTGAAAAGCAGGCCAGTTAAAATCCATATTTTGCTATTTTATATAATGGTATCAAAAATTTGACTAGTGCATCACTCCAAGCCGCAAATTTGAAATTATAAATGTAAACGCTCTTTTTTAATAGGAACAAGCTTCCATTTTTCCCTTTTTGAAAAATATAACACTGTATTTTGCCCAGGTTCTATCATCACAGTATAATCAATAGGAGGAAAATTTGGAATGATGGTTTAATGGCATTTATGCAAAAATGTTGTTCTAGTACTTGCTGATATATACTTTTCTGGAGACCAAAGGTATTATTTTTCTAACTTAACATTTCAAAACACAGCACTCGAAGTACATATACCCATATCTGATGCTTCTAGGCAACTCTATTCTTTACAACTGTATGAAGACATCAAAGGAGAACAACGGAAACTAGCATAACAAATTAGCAGAATAGATTCTGCAAGCTCAGATTCTACAAAGGTAAGAGTGTTTTTAACTGTTCCAAACACCTCTTCTACAAGAGAACCAGTACCAGACCAGCATTCAGACCTACCCAGTCCTGAGGAGGCATGACCCTCCAACACTATGGATCAATGGGCAAGAGATTAACCTCAGCATATTATAAAATCAGTGCTCCAGGTGAAATCTGAACATTTTCTTCTTGGCTCACTTTCCTATAAAGATGCATGCCTGTCCCATTACATTTACTTTAGAGACCACACAATCAGTAAAAAATTAATCTTTGTATTCCCTGCAAAGCCCAGGACAGTAATGAACTTTGTGGAAATTATTTTTAGGGGTAAGATTAATTATCTATTGCTATATAACAAATTACCCCCAACTTTAGGAGCTTTGGAAAAAATAATTATTTTTTCATCACACGTTTCCAAGGACAGAAATCAGGGAATAATATTCAGCTGAGTGGTTTAGGCTCAGGATTCATCAAGCAGATGCAAGTTACTGCCAGTTCCTCCCTGTCTGTGGACTTCTCCAAGGCAGCTAGCCTCCCTCAGAGCAAAACATGAGACTAAGAAGGAAAGAAAAAGGGATTAAGGGAAGGAGGGAGGAAGGGAGGGAGAAAGAAACAGAAAAAGAAACAGGGAAGTGGAAACCAGAAAGAACACGAAAAGAGGTGTGCTAATATTTTGTATAACTTAATCTAAAAAGCAACATACCATCACTCATTGACAGAATAGAATATTCTATTCTATCAGGCACAAGGACCAACTCTGGTAAATACAGGAGGGAAAAATACAGTGGTATGAAAATGAGGAGATGGGGATCATTAAGGACCATTTCAGAGGCTGCCTACCAATCCCACCCTCTGGACCGTAATCATTCACATACTTCCCATGTGAAATCAGTCCCAAATATGTAAGCTGTACCGGATTCTTAGAGGTCATTTAAAAATGGGTTGACTGAAGTACAATTCAGATTACCAGGTCAGTGTAAGAGTGGATAATTTATAAAGAACATCCTTTGAAACAGGATTCTCATTGACCACTGTTCTGAATCAAGGAGGTATTTCATGTATTTAGTGAACATTTCTTAAGATACTACTGAACGAAAAGCTACAGGTAACACAAACATGATACTATGTTGAAAAAGTCCTCTGTTGGCCAGACTGGAGAAAAGAAACAGGAAGAATGTAATGAAAGAGGTAGAGACGTAAATATGATTTAAGGAGATGGAAAAAGGGAAAGAATCTATAGGACATGCACTGACAAAGATACGGGCAAGGATAAAGCATGTAGTTCAAGGTATACATATCAGGGTAATGGAGAAAACGTTGGCTACCAAGGTTTTGTCAGATTCTGCACAGCACTAAATACCAGTGGAGGCTGTTTAAGTCTGGTGGTTAGCCAGTTTAAAATATTGGATAAACATTAGGCAAGGAGGAATGGCCTATTGGGACTCACACTATAAGCATAACTGAAAATAAAATTTTGCAGTTAGTGAAAAGATTCCTTTTTAATTAAGCCTTACGTAAAAGCCTTAATATAAAAACCTAAAATAACAGGTTGTATGAATTTTAACTTAAGAAACTGAACATGTGGTGGGAGACAGACTCTAGGGTGGCCCCCAGGTTCGTGCCCTGTATCATTCTCTCCCATTGCATACAGGTAGGACTGTGACTTGCTACTAGCCATTAGAATATGGCAAAGAGGATAAGATGTTATTTCAATGTTTATGGTAATATACATATACACATTATACACACACACACATGGCTCTATTTCACTAGGACTTAGTAGAAACTCTCCTACAGACTTTAAAGAAGCAAGCTACTATACGGAGAGGGCCACAAGGATGGGAACTGTGGGTGACCTCTAGGAGCTGAGGATCTCAGTCCTACAAATGCAGTGAACTGGGTAAAACCCAGAAGAGGATCCTGAACTCCTAATGAAAATGCAGTGTGGTCACATTTTGACTGCGGCCTTGAAAGATCCTGAGTTAAGCCATGCCTGGACTCCTGACCCATGGAAAGTGTTAAGGTAATACATGTTAAGTTGTTTTAAGCTTTAAAATATGTAATATATTACACAGCGGTTGTAAACTAATCCACATGCTAACCAAATCACAGAAAGCACATTTACAAATTTACTCCTTTTTCTCATTTCTTAGGCAAAAGTTAGAATGCTATGCAGGATACTTGACGGGTGGCCTGGATAATACACTCAAATGTTTAGGTTAATATAACAAGGAACAAAACAATGGCTAACTTTTTTGACTGTTCTTGTTTAATGCTTACTATGCCCATTATATGTATTCACACATTTCGTCTTCAAATCAACTCTGTCAGGTAGGTACTATTGTCTCTTTTTTTTCTAGATTCAGAAAGGAAGGGTTAGAAGAGTTTAAATGACTTGTCCAAGGTTGCACATATGGTAGGTTTGTCTTGCAACCGTAATTCAAATCTGATCTCTAAGCTTACATTCTCAACAGCTAGACTCCATAGCCTACTCACAATCTTATTCACTCTGCCCATTTTGCTAAGAAATGTGAGAAAGTCATGTATTTGAAGCATTGACTCAGCCCCTTCTTAGCCAAATCATCTTCTTGTTTAGGTCATTTACTTTTCAATAATTTGAAAATTGGAGGAAATATTTTGTTATGTATGATGTAAATATTTAGAATGTATTTAACAAACTTACAGCAATTTTCTCTAAGTATGTAAATGAAGTTTTTCTACTCCATTGAAATAAGTAAAATTTATTTTATTTAGATTTAATACTCTCACAATGGAACTTCTAGAAATAACTGTACATATTGTGAAGTAAAATACATACATACACATACACACTCACTCAACTAAACATTTACCCATTAGATAGAAACGCTTTCAGTTGGAAGCTGCAAGAAACATTTTAGTTCCCCTCTTAGAAGTATAACAGCTTACATAACCTCTCTGGGAGGTAAAATCTAGATACATGTTTGAAAATAGGAAGATTCAACTGTGTATTCACTTTAGGGATTTCTGGCGGGAAAGGAAAAGAGGAGTAGAAAGGGAAGAAGAAAATTAATATTTCTTGAAAACAACTTATGCATATTCATACAAACACAATTATGTGCCCTTCTGGGTAGAAGACTCTCTGTTTTCTAAAAGTCATTTATTTCATGGTTCCATGATGTTTACTGTCAGGTAACACCTGCTTATAAATCTAAAAGCCCCCTGTTATTACTAAAACGAGTATTCTATTAATTCTCAACAAAAGAGAATTTAAATATAAAAGGTCTTACAAAGAGGGGATATATCAATATACCCTTGTCTATAGCAAGCATAAATCACATAACTCAGAGAAAAAGGACTGGGTGTAAGCAGATATGAGTGTTAATAACAAACCTGATGAGGAAGAACAAATCTGACTCCGTATTGAATCTGTTGCTTTTAATTTAACCTTTGTATTCTATTGCTTTAGAATAGAATTAAGAATTCTTTATAAATTAAGAATGTTGCCTAGAGTCTTAAATATAGGGATAGCTGCCTCTCAAGGTTCTGAGAAGTGTAACACTTTTCTATTCATATAGAGTTAAAAAATTGCAGAACAGAAAATAACATTTGTCTTGTTAGAGGTTCATGGGAACATCATAACCTGACAATGGACAGATGCAAGAATAAAGGATTCTGACACCAAGAAGTCTGCAATAATCAACCATATTCATTCCTTCCCCTTTTAGTATAAAAGAAGCCTAAATTCTAATGTGCGTAAGATGGTTCTTTGGGACACGAGTCCACCATTTTCTCGGTCTGCTGGCTTGCTGAATAAAATCACCATTCTTTGCACCCTTAACTCATCTCTTAATTTACTGGTCTGTCATGCAGCAAGCAGTATGAGCTTGGACTCAGTAAAAATAATACCTAATTGTTTATTGTTAAATATAAAATCACAGCAAGCTATATTACCTTTTTTCCAAATCATTTAAATTTTTTTCTTTTAGTTTCTCCACTAACTAAACAATGGATGATAATGTCAGCCTTACTTACATCATAAGCAATGCAAGAGAAAAAGCAGTGAATTTAATGAAAGAATAAAATTAAGTAAAAAGTTGCCAAAATGTTTCAAGAATCTTAAATGCTAAATAAATGTGGAATCATCTTGTTTGTTTATCTGGAAAAACTGTAAAGTTGGTACAAAACAAGGAAAAGTCTATAGGCAAAACAGTAGGGAAAACACATGAGAAATACATCGCTGTCTCATTCAAGCACGTTGACAAAAATCTCTCAGGGAAGATATGGAGTACATATCTGGAAAAAGTTTTAGAAATGATGAGAGCAAAGCAGGCATCGTAGTGTAGATCCAGAGACCCATTGAATGCTTATGGTCAACCCCTGGGGTAAAGAATTCTGGTGCAAGTGGACAAGAAAATAAAAGAAATCTGAAGAAAGCAGGACACAGGGTTTCCCTTTCTTTGAAGGCAAAGACTAGGGAGAGAAGTGATGTAAACTCATCTAGAATTTCCTCAATTTGCCAGGTTTAAACTTTGGTGATTAATTTTTTATATATTATATTTTATAGATTTGGACACCTACACCATACTGTTTGATTGATGCCAGAGTCAACAATGACACTGAAAAACCAATTTTACAAAAACAGTATAAATTGAAGTAAGAGCGGGAGATAAAATCTGCATCTCTGGAAATGCATCTTATGCTGTCTCTGTGGTCCTTGCTTTGTACCAAACAATGGATTTAATTATTCTCTAAATTGACATTGCAAATATCAAGGAAAACTACCATTAGGTTTAAAGAAGTCCATTAAAAAAGAAAATAAAGGTTTTCTAACAGCTGACTTGCTGGGTCTCAAAAAGTTTATTTAAAAAAAATCAAACTTTAAAAAACATCATTACTAGTATGCTATTCTCTTTACTTTCTGACATTTCTAGATCTTCCCCAAGATGTCACTATCAATTGGATCTTAATAAAGTAATACTGAAAACCTCAGTAAAAAATGCCAGTATGGTGGTAACAGAAAATATTCCAAGTGCATTTCTTGACTAATCATGTCCTTTTTAATATTTCAACACCAAATTCACATTCCACATAAGTTTGTGTTAATATTCCAAAAACAAAGTGAGACCAAGTTCACAAGAAAGCATGAGCACAGCAAGGAGTGAAATGAAAAGTCCAAGAGAAGAGATGGAGGCAAAACTCCTTCTGCCATACCTGATTTGTCTCTATGGCTCACCGATGATTTTTTTAACCTTTGTGCAAAGATACTTAACCAAAAAATTAAAGCGCAAAATAAACACTAGAAAAACAAGGAAAAGAGACATTACAAAAAGGCCACATACCTATTTCTTCCAGATTTTCCACAAGACTTTCGAGTCAACCTTGATATGGGATTTTAGGCAAATTCAATCCCAGCATCACATTAGAGTAGCCCTGTTAATAGAGACAAACAATTGTCACCACTTTGAAAATTAACTTTGCATTTCTGTCCCAATTAGTTCAATGACTCCATAGAAAATAAAACATATTCAACCTAAAATAAGGGTAACTGTTAATGCGTTCATTACTTTGTGAATTTTCAAACGTGTATAAGAACGCTTTTCTACATTTTAATGTAGAAGAGGTTAAATTCATTGGTACAAAGAAAGGACCACAGAGACAACATTTCCAAGAGATGCAGATTTTATGTTCCACTCCTACAATGATTTGCCAGGTTTAAACTTTTGGTGATTAATTTTTTAAATTTATAGAATAAAATTATTATTATTATTTGCTTTTCAGGGCCACACCCGCAGCATATGGAAGTTCCCAGGCTAGTAGTCAAATTAGAGCTATAGCTACAGGCCTATGCTATGGCCACAGCAACATGGCATCCAAACCACATCTACGACCTACATCACAGCTCATGGCAACATCAGATCCTCGACCCAATGAGTGAGGCCAGGAATTGAACCCACATCCTCATGGATACTTGTCAGATTCATTTCCACTGTGCCACAATGGGAACTCCCTAGATTTTTAAGTAAAAATTTAGAAATGCAGTTTTAAAACATATGCTCGAAAATGTCTATTGTTATCAAAGTAAAAGTCAAAAATGAAGGCAAAGGGAAGGAATCCACTACACCAAAATTAGGATACACTACAAAGTCAAGTGCAGACACAGGTTATAGAGTTCAGAAGTGAACCCACATATCAGTGAGAACTTTATTTATCATAAGGATGATATCACAAAGGAAAGGGAAAGGTTGGTGTTGACTCATTGTATGGAGAAAGAGTCTCAGAATATGGCAAAAAATAAACTTAACTTCTAATTTTATACCATATGCAAATTTGGATTCCAAATAGATTAAAGAGTTTTAAATGTGAAAGTCATCTTTTCAAAGCTAAAAGAAAAAATTTAGGTGATCCTTTTTGAGAAAGGGAAGTAAAAAGCAATTCTGAAATAACACTTAGAAAGTATAAACAATGAGGCATACAAATGATAAATCTGGCTAAATCAAAATGAGAGTTTTTCAGTGAATGATACCATAAATAAATTTTAATAGATAAACTGATAGAAGACCTAAAGCCAACAAAGAATCAATATTAGAATATATACTCAGAGGAAACTTATAAAAAATAAGCAAAAAAGCTTAAAATGGCATTTTCTTAGAAAGGGAAGCCAGAATAGCTTAAATACTCAAAAATATGGTTTAAAATACTCAAAAATCACTTGTTAGGAAGATGTAAATTAAAAACCAATGAGATGCCACTCATGTCATCAGAACAGCATAATTTGAATGCTGGATTCTACCCTGTGTTGGCAAGAATGCAGAAAGATGAGCACTTTCTTGTTCACTGCTAATGAAAGCATAAACAATAGAGCTATTCTTAAAAGCCATCTGGAAGACTTAAAATGCCAACCTGTTCTTTATAGACCCAAAACACCCTTGCAGAACTCCAGTGCAGCATATATACATAATCAGTTTAGATTTTATTTCACTTTTTTATTTGCAGGCTTTTCTCTCACTAATCTCTCCACTTTCATTAATGAAAATTAATGCTGGCAATTGATAAATCAAGAACTAGCAATAAGCATATCATTTAAAATTTATGATGTAAACACCAGAATCTTGTTACCTCTGTATAGCTGGATTGGGAAGTGGGAAAATGAATGGCTGAAGACAGCTAATTTTCATTATATTAAGCCTTCTGTTTCATTTGATTTTTTTTTTAATTCTGTGCATGTATTTTTTTGACAAAAGTTAAATTCAAATACAAAAGAAGCTAATTTTTAAAATAAACAAAGAACATATCACTGCCGCAGCAGATTTTATTTAAATAAGCATATATTATTTTAGTACTTACACCTCAGGAAAAAAAAGTAACACATATAGAATACCCATCACAGTGATCATCATGATCACTTAAGAATCAAAGGAGGAATTCCTCTGTGGCTCAGCAGGTTAAGGACCCAGGAGGGTCACTTCTATAGCTCAGGTCACTGCTATGGTGAGGGTTCAATCCCTGACCTCGGAACTTTCACACACCACAAGCACAGCCAAAAAGGAAAAAAAAAAGAAAAAAAAAGAAAAAAAAAAAAGAATCAAATGATCACTTAATTATGTAAATGAAAAAAACTTAATTAAAAAGGAAAACCTAAGCCAGTAAAGAAAACTAAAAAAAGGCAAACCAGAGATAGGAAGGCTAATTAGAATTCTTTCACACACGTTGATTGGTTGCAAATTATATGCTGGGCACTGTCCAGGTGCCACAGCCCTGCTCTTGTGGAATGTGCAATGTAATGAAGAATATGGGAAGGGTGATGATTTCAGTGTGCTAAGCATCACCGTAAGTGCATGTGTGTGTATATACACACACGGGGGCAGCATCCAATTTAAGCCAAACACTCAATGAAGACGTCCTGGATAAAAGTTCACAAACACTCTCTTTTCTAATTTCTTCTAGCCTAATAGGATTACAAGTTTATTTAAGATTTGCTCTGCTTGGAAACATTCCCAGAGAGTCTGAACCATCTTCTTTTAAGGAACTGTATTAGATGAAGTGAGCAATCACTAGGTGGTTCAATTTTGTTGTATTTATTTCTTTCTAGGAACTCACTGATATGAAGGAGACCCAGTTTTATAATGTGTTACTTGGAACTCTTTGTTAATATTTTCTACAATCCTGTCTTTCAAGCAGTAAAAATGAAAATGTGTCCTAATGGAAATACTATCATTTAATTGTTTCCTAAACAAAAAACAACAAAAAATTTCAACGGGCAAAGCTTAAGTGCAAGCAAGACAAATGTCTTTTGAATTCTACCAAGCAAAAATAATACAAAATCCTTTGTCTAGTAAATTTCACAATTTGAAAAAAAATACTAAAAGCTTGAAGTAAATAAATGAAATACATTTGTTATATAGGTCATAATGTGTAACCGATGTTCATAAGTAAAAATTATACCATTTTAAATGATGCTTTCATATTACATGGCATACGTCTTCTTAGAGAATGGTGAGAACTAAGAATTATTTTGTTATCTCAAAGCAAGATAGTTAACAATAGCGAAATAAGAAAACATAGATAATTGTCCACTGGTTACAAAAGCTGATAATATAACCAACACTTCAGGGATTAGAAAATAATTAAACAACCAAGGCCCAGCAAAGCAACATACTCACACATGTGGGTGATTGGTATATATGCCAATAGGAAAACAGGAACAATGATAGGCTTCTGAGGAATGGAGAATTTTTTTATTCAGAAAGCAGTCCATATTCTATATGAAGTTATTCTATTCCTACCAAAATTTATGAAAGAATTGGAAGGTATTTTGCAATAGGTATTTTTTATGCATCAGGCATTTATATGAGAGGTACATCATAACATTATCATTCGTAATGATATTCCAAGTATCAAGAAAGGAAATAGCCAAGATTTTTTAAAACTTGTTCTGCGAAGCCTATGGGCTATGAAACTGCCAACAGAAATATACAGTGTTCACTACAATTAGCACCTCAAGTAGTGTGAACTCCACAGGGGGTAGGATGTTTGTTTAATTCACTTTTGGGCCCAATAAAACTAAAGTACTGCATGACACACAATAGGCACTCAGTAAGGATTTGTTAAATGCATGTATTAATCCATAGGCTAATCAACATGGAACTAGACAGTCATGGGAATTTTAAAATGAAAGAATAGGTAGAATGGACAGTGGATCTAAACCAGGTAGAGACAGTAGGCATAATGCCCTAGAGTAATCCTGGTTCTAAGTCTCAGTCAGTAATTTTTTTCAAGAGACATAAGACATGGAAACAAAGGAGTGTTCTATCCTGCTGCCTTGGTTTAATATTATAGCACATTGGAATTTCAAATAACATTAATCAAGAACACATATTTGTGAATAAAATATTGTTGTAAATTTTTTTAAATATTGACTTAACCTATACATTAATAATGCAGGATTTGTAGTTTGAGTAGTTAATCCTAGAGCCATACTGAAGTAATGATAACATATAATGTAAAGCCATGCAGCATATAAATACATACACCTAAACACTAGTTATAGCTAATCTACATGAGATGTATTTCATGAGTTGGGGGGGTCTCAAATTATCCTTCTGTTCTCCTTATACAGCATGAAGTAAAAGGAAATCCTTCAGAATTGCTAAGAAGAGGTAATCTGATTATCAAAAAACCTTATATTCACTATCTTTTAGCCATTTTGGGTAAATCATATAAGCACTATTTTACATGGGGCCTCTGCAAGATTTATTCTTGTTTAGTTGATCTTAATAGCATCTGGATCTAAGAAAGTGGAGCAAATAATGCTTCAGGCTCCACCACGACCCTATCAAACCACTAAGGAAATACATTCAGAGGAACTGAACTGAGGTAAAAGTTTACCATGAAAACAACTGAAGCCTCAATGAAGATTAAGTTTGCTGACATCATGAGCACAATTCAAATCATACTTATTCAGGGATAGGACAAGCTTACTGATAGTCGCTTTTTACACCTACAAATTTGTTTCTAGCTCTGAATTGAAAATATTTATATTTTATTGGTAGGTTCCATCAGCGAATGTTTAAAAATCAAAATTAAACCAATAAGCAGATAAATAACAATGGTAAGGTAGGTGAATAGGTAGTCATTAAAGGAAGAAGTAATGCTAGGACAGTTCAGACATGATTCTTCCCTCTTGGACTTCCTTCAGAGTAAAAGTCAGAGCCGTGTGGTGGAACTGGGTAAAAATACATTACCATATTTACACAAATATATAAAAAATACTTTGAAATCAAATTTCACTTGCTTCTATTTTTTATTGTAGTAAGAACATTTAACATGAGATCTTGCATCAATAAATTTCTAAGTGCAGTATTGTTAACTGTAGGTATAATATTGTACACCAGCTCCCTAGCACCTATTAATCTTTTATTCTTTTTCTTTTCTTTTTTTTTTCTTTTTAGGGCCAAACCTGCAGCATATGGAAGTTCCCAGGCTAGGGGTCGAATCTGAGCTGTAGCTCATAGGCTAGGGTTGACTTAATTAGTTCTACAGAGGCATGTGCTCAGTGGGAGCTCAAAAACATACCACTAAGTTAATAAAAGAATTTCTTCAAAAACCACGTTAGCTTTTATTGTTGTTTTTGGCTGAAAGTATAAAGCTAAGTTAGAGGAAAACAGTAAATAAAAATTAAAGAATGCCACTACTAGAAGGAGCAAAGCAGGTTTAAACACACTCAGATTATAAAGAACAACACATAGATCAAACTTTTCCTTTCATATTCTTCATTATAGAACCAGGCTTAACCTTAACAACAACAACAAAAAAAAGCATGATTTAAAATTGTTTGTTTTTTTTCTCTGTCTTCTTTCATTCCTTTACTCATTCCTTCCTATGTTGGTACTTCCCTCCTTTCCTTTTTACTTGTGTAAGATAATAAGTACACTCATTCCTTTAGATATTGACCAATGGTTATTTTTATTAACATAGGTACCACGTTTAACAGCAAATCAACATTTATGATCCTTGGAACAAACACCTGGTTCTATAATTTCCTTGTTTTCTTCTCATTTTCGGTGACAAGAAAGTCTCACTTTCAGCAAAATAACTCAGTGCTTAAGTCTGTAAACAGGGCTTGGAGAAGCAAGTGGACAGCGTTAATGTGGAAGAAAATGACTGCAGACACCTTCTTGATGTTGGAGATGCTTTGTCCAAGTCTTTCAAGCCGAAAGAAACATGGTGCAGGCAGTTTAGAGATCTAGAACTCCAACCTTAGAGAAGGTCTTTCAAACCACGAAGGAAAGATATAGGGTATCGGGAGCTATAGGATTTCCTGGTCATTTGAGGGATAAATAGCCACAAATACATAAGGAGTCTGATAACTTTGAAAGGCATGGAATTCTTCATGTTTTCTCAGCCACTTGTCAAATGATTCCAAGCCCAGAACAACTTCTTTGACAAATTCATAGCCTTGATCTTATATCAGTTCTCTTGGCTTCTATCGTAATACAATACATTTATCAAGGAGAATTCTACATACTGATGTTTTGTGATAAAAATATTTCAAGGGTAAAACCAGCATATTGTCACCCAGGACATAGTATTTGTTTCATAAATGTTAAATTAATATAAAGCTACTTTAAATTTATGAACCTCTTGCTTCCTATCCACAGCTTTTTATTCAACACTTCCATTTCCTCAAAGTGATTATTCAGCTAAAGTTCCACCAACATTAAGCTACTTCTAGCATGTAACCTAATCTACACATAGCCCAAGATTAAAGAAAATTTTCCTTTTCAGAAAATACAAGCTCTTGAATGAAATGCAACTTGAATTGAGCAATATTGAGAGCAATGATTAAGAAAATCACTTCCACTGGAACGCACTGGGTCAAGCAATGGATTCTCTTATGAAGTCAATCGATCTTCAGCAAAGAAAATAAAGACAGAAGGGAGGTTCAAAGAAGCTAGGTCGGGTGAGGAGGTATGCCCATTTTACAACACTAAATTCCCTTCAATTCTGCTTACTTCACAGATGTACTTAACTTATCCCTTTAGAGAAACTATCCCACATGTTTATTGGAGTACAACAAAGAAGCTATGTGACTAATGAAACAAAATGCTTTGATAGATTGAATTTTCTTATGTAATCTCATATCTAACTCAATAGAAGGATGCAATACAGATCATTCAAATCTCAGGCTGGCAGCTTTACTAAAACCATTACCTACCATAGCTTTCTTTTTTTTCTTCTTTCATTAAGACAGCAGTCATCACTTATCTGACAGCTAACTTTGATGTTGTTTATTTATTTATTGTTCACAATAATTCTTAGTCATCATTTGATTCTGAGAGTGTATTTTATTCTATGTCCTTGGTGAATGCTCTCTTAACTCTAAGATGAGATTCATATAAAGCCTGAAATGTATTCAGATGACTAAGAAATAGTCCATTTCATATATAAAGCTGTCTATTGTGCCAGCTCCTCTTTCTGTCTTTTTAAATCAAAAATTGGTGGATATTTTACCAACACACAGTATGAAATAAAGCAAATTATTGAGGTCAACAAGTTGGAAATTTTATGAGACCTAAAATTCATAAATGTATCATTAGTTTTAGAATTGAAAAAGAAATTCTGATTATACAAATATATTGCCAGAAACTACAAAACACCATCTTTTCACATATTCAAATAAATACACCCTGAAAACTTACAGACAAGAGCTCCAGCTTGATAGGTCTATATTCTTTTACGTATATTTTTATTTAGATAAGAATCTGTAGGAAACTGGCTTCATGAATAATCTGGTGGGGTTTTTTCCTAATGGTTTTTAGCCACAAAAAAAAATCTATAAGCCATCATTTACCGGAGATTTATATGTGTAAGCACCATACTAGGAGTTTCCCAGGTACCAAACCAAACTGACAAACTCACCAGGTACTGTTAACAGTTAAGCATATATCCCTGAAATTTGAGCAGGAAATCCAAAATCCCATTCTCACACTGTTTTCTAAATTATCTTAAAGTACTCTTCACTGCATGTCAAGTCAAACATTTAAGAAAAACATTTGGGGGTACTAATTTGAAGATCCACAGAAGCTTATCAAAGACGAGAAAAAATATTTGCAAGTATACTCACTTAGCTATTGTAAACGTTTTTCAATCAATGATCCGACCCTGCTCAATTATTTTTAACAATATCAATCCTCCATACAAAGAACTTTCCTGATGAAGTCAATTTGTCAGTGTGGTCTAATTTCTAAGTACTTAAGTGTCTGGTTTATGAACTTATGTGAAAGCAGAGAAACTGGTTAAACTCTTTAGGCTTTTTTTTAATGTGGCTATATCCACCATTTCAGGTGTTACTTTTAGCAAACCCAACTATTTATTTTCATTTCTAAACTTTCATAGAATTATTGGATTAATAAAAATTTATTGATATATCTGGATACAATATGTTTTTAAAAACCATAAGCAAAGAGTTTTCTCACTTGGCCTATTTATCTGTAAAATGCGATATAATATATTTAAAGAGACATAGCTCATATATGGTTAGAGAAATGTTACAGTTGTCATTTGTGTAGGTCATACTACAATACTGAATGAAAAAGTGAATTTATCATTCAGTCAATTATAGATATATAATGCTTTCTAGAAAAGCTAGCTATTTCTATATTATATAAATGAAAACCTATACTTGGAAGGATATAATTAAATTTGGTTTACTTTCTGTACAAAGAGTAATTTGAAAATTTCCTGAAAATTTCAACTACAGCATTTTAAAATAAAGTCTGGTGGATTCTCAAATACAACCCAGAAAATTCAATTTTACAGAATTATTTTTCTTTCCATTGAAAATGAGCAAAAAAATTTCTTTGTCTTTTTAAGGCTGCACTCGTGGCATACGGAAGTTCCCAGGCTAGGGGTAGAATTGGAGCTGTTAGCTGCTGGCCTATGCCACAGCCACAGCAATGCCAGATCCGAGTTATGTCTGTGACCTACACCACAGCTCAAGGCAATGCCGGATCCTTGACCCACTGAGAGAGGCTAAGGATCAAACCCACGTCCTCATGCATACTAGTCTGGTTTGTTACCACTGAGCCACAATGGGAACTCACTGATCAAAATTTTGATTGACTTTTTTTTTTTTTTTTGCTTGGGTGTTTGTTTCTTGAAATTTGAGCACAGAAAGAGTCATTATCCTTAGGCCATGAACTACTAGGAGAATATGGTTAAGCCATTACAGCAAAGAAACAAAAGTCAATTAAAGTAACTACCATAAAGTAAGTCTAAATATTTGTCTGAAAGTGAACAAATGAATGAATCAATAATCATTATTGTTGAAAATATACAGCTCTAGATACAAATAATAATAATAACAACAATAATCTTCAATAGACAATCCTAAATGTATCCCTAATACTGATACACTGATGGGGAAAATATACTCCTGAGGTGCATGTCTTATTGACAGTGAGGAATAATATTGAGGAAGACCAAAAGACTTTGATAAATACATTACAAAGAGTTGCATCAACTCACTGCAAACACTCATATTAGTAGGATAGCAATTTAGCGGTGTTAAATTCTGAAACTAGCTCAGCAGTATCATGTAATTTGCATATCAAATATAAGTTATTTAACTCAAGAATAATGTGTACTAATAAATAAGGGAAAAAGAGATCCTTAACTATCATTTTTACTTTCTTATCAGCATCTTTAATTTTCATTGCAAATGTAAAACACTTTCCCTTTTAGTTGTATTTGTTGCAAATAATTATTTTCTGTCTTTTATCCCTGTTCAAAACATCAATAACATGACTATCCTCTGAACAATTTACATTAATTTAACAACTATATATTGGTCTGTTGGTATACCATTAGGTGTACCCTAAGCTCTAAACCACATCAAACTCTTTGTTGGCAACTTTTACATAAAGCATGTGCATTATTTATTTACATAGACTATCCAGTTGCAAATGACATGACCTCATGAACTGAAACAAAGAAAACATCTTTATGGAATGTTCGACTAGCCCCAGAGAAATCAAACTTTTTGACTAATATTCAAGGTTCATATAAAAAGTTATATATCAATTATTCCTCAATTTTAAAAAGGTACAGACAGTATAAACACCATGAGCTACTATTATCTGTATAATAGTACTTAATTATTGGTCTGATTTCTCCAAAAGAAAGAAGTTATTTTCACCTCAACTATTGATATTTCCTTATAATACACATTCAAAATAATACATATACAACAAAAGCAAAATTTTATTTCCTCACATTTTTCAAGCCTCTTATAATTTAGTATTTCTAATCTTACTAGTAGAAATCCAGAAACAAATACTGCAAAATAACGAACACAGGCACACACACACACAGAGTCCTTGAGTAGTCCTATAAATTATTTTGCCAATTTTCTCTTTAAAAGCACTAATAGTTGCCACAGTGTCACAGTACCAAAAATGAGTGATCTACTGACATAGAAGCTGTGCCTTCTGTGGATACTTTCTGAGTCTGAAATTGATTTTCTTTATTTTAGCCTGTGAGGTATATAGACTTTACCAATCATCAGAGTGAGTAACAACAATAACACATTAAAGAAACAGCAGCTGTCAGAACAATGTCAGAAGCAATAGTTCTAGGATCACAGCTTTTTGTAGGAAAAATTATCAAGAAGAGGGTTAGTAAATACTGCTTTCCTTAGGATCTAGTAAGTTGGTTTTCCAATCACTGAAATTATACCTTTTTCAGATTAGCAAGTGTACTGGGCACATGCTCCAGGAAGTTCCTGAGAATAAGAATATGATTTGAGGCAAACAACATTTTCATTGTAAATATAACTTCTCTAAAGTATTTTCTAATGTTTGAGTAGAGTTCATTACATCAAACCCTATTTCCACAGAAAAAAAGTTTGTTCATTTGCAATTATTTCTAATGAACTCTACTAAAACATTCTATGAATGTTATAAATACATGTTATACTAATTTGTTTACATATGAATACTTACTATGAGACGTTAAGCTCCTTGAGGATCTTTCAAACATCTAGCCTACAGTTGGTATTAAGTAAATTTTTGTTGAGTAGACTGGTAGCTGAATAATTGAATAATTTTATCCATGAACAATAATTACTGAGTGCCTAAAATACATAGAGTTCAACTGAAATACAAAGATTAAAAATTATATGGCCCCTGATTAAGAAATTCTAGTGTTCTCCCAATATATTAACACTGTAAATATATTTTTTTTCAAAAAAAGATACAAATATAGTGCTACAGGTAATGTTCATAAACAAGAATGATTATATACTGTTTAGGGTAAAGGTGGCGATAGGAAAGGCTAATGAAGGACTTAGCATCTCACTAAACATTAAAGATGAAGGACTTAGCATCTCACTAAACATTAAAGATAGAGGATAATTAAATAGGAGAAAGTAGGAAAATATAGGCATAGTTGTGGAATAATAACACAAGGATAGTCACATTTGGTTACAACAGAAGTTTAACCTTTTTGCTCTCATTTAAAAATTATTAAGAATTCTCCTCCCTCAAAAAAAAAAAAAAAAGAAAGAAAGAAAGCTTCTGTCTAAGCGGATGATCTCTTTCTATAAGCACTTTATTAGCTATTAAACTGAGGGATTTTTAAATCACAAGAATAGACAAGTGTGTATTCCAGTCCTTGTCAGAACAATAATGTCATCAATTGTCATTTAGCCTCTAGAATATACTGTTGCATATTTATAAGAAAGGAGGAATGAAAAAGACAAATGAGATCTTAATATTAGTATGGAAATAATTTTGATTTCGCTGCCACCATAAAAAAGTCTTAGACTCCCTAGATCATACTTTAAAAATTGCCAGGTTACAGAAATGAAAAGATACAGAAAAAGGATAAATAGAGCAAGAATATACCTGATTTTATTGAAGGCCAAGCTAAAGATTTTAAAACAGAAACCTATTAAAGATTTTTATACAAACCTATCATATGATGGTGAACTGACTTTACATAGATTCATTTTCAAGGGCAGAAATGGGTATTGAGGTATATGAAGGCAATCTAGAAACCGTTTAGATTATAAAAGAATTTACCAGGGGTAAGTAAAAAAGTGTGTGCAGACAATGCTGTAAAAAAAAAAAGAAGAAAATAAAAGCATCTTAAAGGAATCACAGAAGTTACAAAAAAAAAGTCAAGAAATAATACAGATGGTACAGTTTTAGGAGACCAATGGAAAAATAAGTTTCAAGGTGAGATGAGGGAATTATGACAGGTATTTTAAATGATGATTAAGAAAGGAAAGTCATGATCACCAGTGATCTATAAAAAAGGAATATATATGACTGACCAAATGACAAGATATTTAGGGAAAAATGGAAAGTTAAGTTTTGGCATTGGTATAAAATGACTTATCTGAGACTTTAATGATGTAAGAGGAGTTCCCATCGTGGCACAGTGGAAACAAATCCGACTAGGAACCATGAGTTTGTAGGTTCTATCCCTGGCCTCGCTCAGTGGCTTAAGGATCTGGCGTTGCCATGAGCTGTGGTGTAGGTCACAGACGTGGCTCGGATATGGTGTTGCTGTGGTGCTGGCATAGGCCAGCAACTGTAGCTCTGATTGGAACTCTAGCCTGGGAACCTCCACAGGCCCTGGGTGCGGCCCTGGAAAGACAAAAGACAAAAAAAAAAAAAAAAAAAAAAAAATGAAAGAAAGGTGGGTGAGCAATAGCCTAGAACTGAAAGTAAATGAAAGAAACTGGTGATGAAAGAAAGACTGAATAAAGAAAGAATGGCAACGGAGCTAATTTTCAAAGGAGCTAGGAGAAAATAAGGTCAAGAGAATAGATAAAAAGGTTTGTTTATCAAAAGAAAAAAAGCTCCCTCTTTCCTTGTGAGACAGAGGTAAAAGGAGAGAACTACAAATAATTAGTTAGTAAGAGAAAAATGAGCAGACAACTACACACAAAGAAAGTGTTGTAGAAGTCACAGAAGTCAGCAGGGAGAAGATTCTGAGCAGAAATAGAAGTATGGCAGAGAAAAAAGAAGAAATTAAATGAGAAAATAAGGTGAGAAAAAATTTACTTACAATTAGTGTGCTGGATGACCAAGGATGAAAACTCAATGGCAAAAAACTGAAAGTTTTCCCTTTAAGTCAGAAACAAGACAAGTACCTGTGTACACTCACCAATTTTATTCAACATTGTATTTCAACTCCTAGCCACAGCAATTAGTCAAGAAAAAGAAATAAAAGGTATCCAAATCAGAAAGAAGTAAAACTGTCACTATTTGCATATGATATATATCACATATAGAAAACCCTAAAGACTCCATAAAAAAAAAAACTGGTAAAACTAATAAACAAATTCAGTTAAGTTGCAGAAAACAAAAGCAATACATTAAAATATGTTGTATTCCTATACACTAACAGCAAATATAAGAAAGAGAAATTAAGAAAATAATCCAATTTATAAATATATAAATAATCCAATTTATCTAAAAGAGTAAAATACCAAGAAATAAATTTAATCAAGGAGGTAAAAGACCTGTATATTGAAAACTATAAGACATTAATGAAATAAATTGATAAAAACACAAAAAATGAAAGATATTCTATGCTCATGGATTCAAAGAATAAATATTTTTAAAATGTCCATACTACCCAAAGCAATATACAGATTCAGTGTAATCCCTATCAAAATTCCAACGGTATTTTTTGCATAAATACAACAAACAATCCCAATGCTTGTATAGAACCACAAAAGACCTTGAATAGCCTAGGCAATCTTGAGAAAAAACAAAGCTGGAGACAGCACATTACCTGACTTCAAATTATATTACAAAATTATAGCTATAAAAACAGTATGGTATTGGCATAAAAATAGACACAAAGATCACTGGAAGTGAATAGAGAGACCAGAAATAAACCTGCACACATAATACGGTCAATTAATTTATGACAAAGGAGCCAAGAATATACAGTGATCAAAGGACAGCCTCTTTAATAAATAGTGTTGGGAAAATTGAATAGCCATATGCAGAAGAATGAAAACAGGCCAACATCTTCCACCATACAGAAAAATATAGAATAAAGACTTGAACACAGGATATGAAACCATAAAACTCCTAGAAGAAAATGTAAGCATCATGCTTCTTGACATAGCTCTTGATTCTGTTTTTCTTAATCTGACACTAAAAGCAAAAACAACAGCAAAAAACACACTCTGGGAAGCTAAACAATATGCTACTGAACAACCAATGGATCACTGTAGAAATCAAAGAGGAAATCAAAAGATACTTAGAGACAAATGACAGCAAAGACACAACAACCCAAAACCTATGGGACACGGCAAAGTGGTTCTGAGAGGAAAGTTTATAGCAATACAAACTTACCTCAAGAAAGAAGAAAAGGCTGAAATAAAAAACCTAAACTTGCACCTAAAACAATTAGAGAAAGAAGAACAAAGCCCAAAACTAGCAGAAGGAAAAAAAATCATAAAGATCAGAACAGAAATAAATGAAATAGAGACAAAGAAAACAACAGAAAAGAGCAATGGATCCAAAAGTTGGTTCTTTGGAAAGATCAACAAAGTTGAAAAACCTTTAGCCAGACTCTTCAAGAAAAAAAGGGGAGAGGGCTCAAGTTAATAAAATTAGAAAAGAAAAAGGAGAAATTACAACTGACCCCACAGAAATACAAATGATCATAAGAGAATATGATAAGCAACTATACACCAATAAAATGAATAACTTAGTAGAAATGGACAGATTCTTACAAAGGTGCAACCTACAAAGACTGAACCAGGAAGAAATTAAAAATATGGACAGACCAATCGCAAGTACCAAAATCAAATATGTGATCAAAAACCTTCCAAAAAAACAAAAGTCCAGGACCAGATGGCTACACAGGTGAATTCTATCAAACATTCAGAGAAGAGTTAACACCTATTTTTCTGAAACTCTTTCAAAAAATAGCAGAGGAAGGAACACCCCCAATCTCATTCTCATTCTATGAGGCCACCATCACTCTGATGCCAAAACTAGACAAAGTTACAACAACAAAAAAAAGAAAATTACAGCCAATATCACTGATGAACAGAGATGCAAAAATCTTCAACAAAATACTAGCAAACTGAATCCAAGTATATATTAAAAGGATCATACACCATGATCAAGTAGGATTTATCACAGGGATACAAGGATTCTTCAATATCCACAAACCTACCAATGTGAAACACCACATCAACAAAAAGCCATATGATCATCACAATAGATGCAGAAAAGGGTTTTGACAAAATTCAATACCAGTTCCTGATGAAAATTCTCCAGAGGGTGGGGATAGAGGGAACCTACCTCAAAATAATAAAAAGCATATATGAAGAATAAAAACCATATGATCATCACAATAGATGCAGAAAAGGGTTTTTGACAAAATTCAATACCAGTTCCTGATGAAAATTCTCCAGAGGGTGGGGATAGAGGGAACCTACCTCAAAATAATAAAAAGCATATATGAAAAACCCACAGCTCACATCATTCTCAATGGTGGAAAACTGAAAACATTCCCACTAAGATTAGGAACAAGACAAGGATGTCCACTTTCACCACAATTATTCAACATAGTTTTGGATGTTCTAGTCATGACAATCAGAGAAGAAAAAGAAATAAAAGGGATCTAAATTGGAAAAGAAGTAAGACTATCACTGTTTGCAGATGATATGATATATACTTAGAAAACCCTAAAGACAGCACCAAAAAATTGTTAGAACTCATCAATGAATTTAGCAAATTTGCAGGCTACAAAATTAATACACAGATATCATTGCATTTCTATATCCTAATAATGAAAGATAAAGAAAAATCAGAAAAAAATCCCAGTTACCATCGTATCAAAATGAATAAAATACCTAGGAATAAACCTTACATAAAGAGGCAGAAGACCTATACTCTGGAAACTATAAAACGTTGATAAAAGAAATCAAAGATGACACAAACAGATTGGAAGATATACCATGCTCTTGGATTGAAAGAATCAATATTGTCAAAATGACTATACTGCACAAGGTAATCTAAAGATTCAGTGCACTCCTTTTCAAATTACCAAAGACATTCTTCACAAAACTAGAACAGAAGTATAGACCAATGGAACAGGATAGAAAGCCCCAAAATAAACCCAAGTACCTTTGGGCAAATAATCTATGACAAAGTAGAGCACTATCTAATACCATATACAAAAATAAACTTAAAATGGATTAAAGACCTATATATAAGGCCAGGCACTATAAAACTCCTAGAGGAAAACATGGGCAGAATGCTCTTTGACATAAATCACAGCAGTATCTTGTTTGATCCACCTCCTAGAATAATGACAATAAAGACACAAGTAAAGCAATGGGACCTAATTAAACTCAAAATCTTTTGCACAGTAAAGGAAACCATTAAAAAAACAAAAAGACAACACACAGAATAGGAGAAAATCTTTGCCAACAATACAACAGACAAGATAAAAACAAAAAAACAACTCATGCAACTCAACAACAAAAAAACAAAAAATGCAATTGAAAAATGGGCAGAAGACAATGGATGGCCAACAGGCATATGAAAAAATGTTCAATTTCACTAATTATTAGAGAAATGCAAATCAAAACTACAATGAGGTACCACTATAGAATGGCCATCATTGACAAGACAACAAATAATAAATGCTAGAGAGGATGTAGAGAAAAAGGTACCCTCCTCCACAGTTGGTGGGGATATAAATTGGTACAACCACTATGGAAAATGGTATGGAGGTACCTCAGGAAACTAAATATAGAGCTACCATATGATCCAACCAACACTTCCACTGTCCAGCATATATCCAGAAAAAACATTCATTGAAAAAGATACATACACCCCTATGTTCACTGCAGTACTATTCACAATAGCCAAGGAAACAACCTAAATGTTCATCAACAAATGAATGGATGAAGACAATGTTGTATATATACACAATGAAATATTACTCAGCCATAAAAAAGACAAAATAATGGCATTTGTAGCAACATGGATGGACCCAGAGACTCTCATACTAAGTGAAGTAAGCCAGAAAGAAAAAGGCAAATACCATATGACATCACTTATTTGTGGAATCCAAAATATGGAATAGACGATCCTATCTAAAAATAGGATCTAAAAATAACAAACGAACGAACAAAAAGCAGAAACAGAGCATAGTCCAGAAGAGCAGACTTGGGGTTCCAGGGTGGGGGGAAAGGGGTGGGAATGGGAGGGATGGGCATTTTGGGGGTTTCTGGGGATGAAAACTGTTATATCTGGAGTGGATGGGCACCAGGATCCTATCGTATAGCATAGGGAAATGTGTGTGTTTGGGTCCCTTTGTTGTATAACAACAGACCTTGATGAAACATTGTAAATCAACTATACTTTAATAATAATAATAATGGAAAAAATCAAGTATATTGCTATTTAAAAATTTAAAAATTAAATTAAAGCAAAAACAACAAAAGCAAAAGTAAATTAAGTGGAACCACATCAAACTGAAAGCTTCTGCACAGCAAAGAAAGCTATCAACAAAATGAAAATGCAACATACCAAGTGGTATAAAACAACTGCAACTCATGTCTGATGAGGAGCTAATATCTAAAATATATAAAGAACTCATTTAATTCAACAGTAGGAAGGAAGGAAAGGAAAGAAAGGAGGAAGAGAAGGAGGAAGGAAGGATTCAAAACTGGACAAAAGAGCTGAATAGATACTCTTTCCAAAGAACACATACAGACGGCCAAAAGCTACATGAAAAGATGTTCAGCATCATAAATCATCAAGAAAATGCAAATCAAAAACACAGTGTGATACCATTCCACACTTGTCAGAATGGCTATTATCCAAAGACAAGAAATAACAAGTGTTGGAAAGGATGTGGAGAAAAGGGAACCCCTGTGCACTTTTAGTGAGAAGGCAAATTGGTGCAACCACTATGGAAAAGAGTATAGAGGTTCCTCAAAAATTAAAAAAAGACAGCAGATTGAGACTTAAATGTAAGACAAGACACCATCAAACTCCTGGAAGAGAACAGAGGCAAAACATTCTCTGACATCAACCCTACAAATGTTTTCTTAGGTCAATCTCCCAAAACAACAGCAATAAAAGCAAAAATAAACCTATGCAGCCTAATCAAACTGACAAGCTATTGCAGAGCAAAGAAAACAAAAAGATAACTTACAGAATGGGAGAAAACAGTTTCAAATGATGCAACTGACAAGGGCTTAATCTCTAGAATATACAAGCAACTTATACAACTCAACAGCAGAAAAGCCAACAACCCAGATGAAAATGGGGGGAAGTCCTGAATAGACATTTTTCCAAAGCAGATATACAGATGGCCAACAAGCACATGAAAAAATGCTCAACATCCATGATTATTAGAGAAATTCAAATCAAAACTACCACAAGATAGCACCTCACACCAGTCAAAATGGCCATCATTAGTAAGTCTACAAATACAAATGCTGGAGGGGGTGTGGAGAAAAGTGAACCCTCCTGCACTGTTGGTGGGAATATAAACTTGTACAACTACTATGGAAAACATTATGGAGGTACCTTAGAAAACTATACATGGAACTACCCTATGACCCAGCAATCCCACTCTTGGGCATATATCCAGACAAAACTTGCCTTAAAAAAGACACAGGCACCTGCATGTTCATTGAAGCACTATTCACAATAGCCAAGACAGGGAAACAACCCAAATGTCCATCGACAGATGACTGGATTAGGAAGATGTGGTATATATACACAATGGAATACTACTCAGCCATAAAAAAGAACAACGTAATGCCATTTGCAGCAACATGGATGGAACTAGAGACTCTCATATTGAGTGAAGTAAGTCAGAAAGAGAAAGACAAATACCATATGATATCACTTGATCTGGAATCTAATATATGGCACAGAAAAGAAAATCATGGACTTGGAGAACAGACTTGTAGTTGCCAAGGGGGAGGGGGAAGGAGTGGTATGGATTGAGAACTTGGGGTTAACAGACGCAGACTATTACCTTCAGAATGGATTAGCAATGAGATCCTGCTGTGTAGCACTGGGAACTATGTCTAGTTACTTATGATGGAGCATAATAACGTGAGAAAAAAGAAAGTATACATGTATGTGTAACTGGGTTACCATGCTGTACAGTAAAAAAAAAAAATATTGGGGAAATAACTATTAAAAATAATAATAAAAAATTTAAAAATATTAATCTACATAAAGAAAAATCTGAATTGTAAAAAATAAAAGTTAAAAAATTAAAACTAGAATTACATTATTCAACAATCCCACTTCTAGATATTTATTAAAAAAATATATAAACACTAGCTTGAAAAGATCCATGCATTCCATATCTACTGCAGCATTATTTATAATAGCAGAGATGGAAACAACCTAAGGGCCCACTGATGAATAAATGCATAAAGATACTGTGGTATATACATTATGGAATATCATTCAGCCATAAGAAATGAAATCTTGCCATTTGTGAACAATGGATGGATCTTGAGGATATTATGCTTAGTGAAATAAGGCAGATAGGGAACAACAAATGTTGCATGATTGCTTCTATGTGGAACTTTTTAAATGAATTTTATTACATTTATAGTTGTACAACAATCATCACAACCAAATTTTATAGCATTTCCATCCCAAATCCCCAGTGCAACCCCTCACCCCCCAACCTCATCCGGAAACCATAAGTTTTTCAAAGTCTGTGAGTCAGTATCTATTCTACAAAAAAGTTCATTGTGTCCTTTTTTTAGATTCCACATGTAAGTGATAGCATATGATGTTGGTGTCTCATTGTGACTGACTTCACTTAGCATGGTAATTTCTAGTTCCATGCATGTTGCTGCAAATGCCGTTATTTCTTTCCTTTTGATGGCTGAGTAATATTCCATTATGTATATGTACCACACCTTCTTGATCTATTCCTCTGTCGATGGACATTTAGGTTGTTTCCATGTCTTGGCTATGATATATAGTGCTGCAATGAACATGTATCTTTTCGAGTCATGGTTTTCTCTGGATAGATGCCCAAGAGTGGGATTGCTGGATCAAATGGTAGTTCTATTTTTAGTTTTCTGAGGAATCTCCATACTGTTTTCCACAGTGGTTGCACCAAATTACATTCCCACCAATAGTGTAATAGGGTTCCCTTTTCTCCACACCCCCTCCAGCATTTATTGTTTGTAGACATTTTGATGATAGCCATTTTGGCCAGTGCAATGTGGTACCTTGGAGTGGTTTTGATTGGCATATCTCCAATAATTAGTGCTGCTGAACATATTTTTGTGTGTTTTTTGGCCATCTATACATCTTCTTTGGAGAACTGTCTGTTTATATCTTCTGCCCATTTTTTGATGGTTGTTTGTTATTTTTCTATGTGTAATCTTAAAAATAAACAAACAAGCAAAAATCCAAACTCATAGATAGTTAACAGATTAGTGTTTGCAAGAGGCAGCAGTGGAAAGTTGGAGAAATGGGTAAACTGGTTTTTTTGGAGGGTTTAAATGAACTGAATTTATAAAAAAAGAATATATAATAAATGCCAACATTAATGGTTATTCTAGTACAATACCTAAAACTAGTAATTTCCTAGTTACAACTTTTGCTCTCTTCTTAAAAAATCAAATTTTTCTTATTTCACAGACTCCTCATCTAAATCTACTGGAAATCAAGAATTCATAAATTTGAAGACCATTTATATTGTTCAATTACTTTAAAACAGTAGGGAGGAAACCTGCAATTAGTTTATGACTCAAAGGCTTCAAATATTAGTTTAAAAGAAAAACAGAGAGGAGATAATGACAGAGACTGAAACCCGAGGATTCCAAGTAGAATGCTGTAAGATAGTTTCTTAGAAAAAAAATAAAGGTTTATACTAGATCCACATAGTCCAACATTGGTAGCCTGTATGCACAGGCTATTATTTAAACTTATTAAAGTAAAATAAAATTTAAAATTCAGTTATTTCATAGCATTAGCCAGAAATGTTCAAGTATGTGCCTAGTAGCTACCACAGTGAACAATGTAGATACTGAAAATTTCCATCGTAATAGTACATTCTATTGGACATAGAAGCCCTAAATGCATTTAACATAAGGGTGGCAAATAATGCAGTATATATTAGTTTGTCACTATGTATTTACTATGCATCAGATAGTGAACTAAATAAACACATATATGATTGCATTCAGTGTTCACAATGATCTTCTGAGATAGGTTCAATTACATTTCCATTGTACAGATGTCCAGATAGATCAAGAGAGACAACTAACCTGTTTTAGATTGCACTGTAGTAGAGACAAGATTGAGCCTCAGGAGTTCCCGTCGTGGCGCAGTGGTTAATGAATGTGACTAGGAACCATGAGGTTGCAGGTTCGATCCCTGCCCTTGCTCAGTGGGTTAACGATCTGGCGTTGCCGTAAGCTGTGGTATAGGTCGCAGACGTGGCTCGGATCCTGCGTTGCTGTGGCTGTGGTGTAGGCCGGCGGCTACAGCTTCGATTCGACCCCTAGCCTGGGAACCTCCATATGCCGCGGGAGCGGCTCTAGAAATGGCAAAAAGACAAAAAAAAAAAAAAAAAAAAGATTGAGCCTCAAACTTTCGGACTTCAAGGACAGAAGGATGAGGAAGAAGAATAATCTTTTATAAGTCATAATATCCTGGTAGTTTAAACATAACTTGTCTTCCTTGGATAACCAGAATACTATGAAATGCACCAATAACTAGAGGAGAGAAGGCTAAATGAGCAAATATATATTTAATGAAAATAAAATATCTACGCAATATTAAAACACTAACTTGAAACGTTTTAATTTAGTGTAAAAAGTTATCATAGCAATTTTAACTCACCCACCTAACTGTGAGTTCCTAACAGGTGGGAAAGTTACTACTGCCATGGAAACCACCACAATGCAACTACTTTACACTTATGTAACACCTTTCACCTGATGAACTCAGGGACTTAAAAACATTAATTCATTAATAGTCCTTCTTATTGAAATGCATCAAAATTTTCCTAAGAGTATAAAACAACAATTGCATATCAAACAAAAAGAAACTTCATAGCTCTCTAACAAAGTCACATAGATTATACACCGTGGTTCTTCTATATAAAGAGAGACAATAATCTTAGACATTCGCCTTCTTGTTTCTTGTAACAAACTGAAAACCATCTCCTATTGTTTTATTGTCAAAAACATGAAGCTCTTCTTCCACCCACTCTTTAATTTCTTTCTTCATGTGTTCATCTAATTGCCTGGGAATGTCTTTTAAAACACATTACACAAACTTACCTAAGCAGTTCTAACCACTAAGATATTCACTGGTATAAATTTTGCTTTCTTTAAAGGATGTATGACCTCATTTTAAATTAGGAGGAATAAAACTAACATCTTAAGGTTTTTGGTTGTTTAATTAAAAGTTTGAAGAGTATAAAATCCTTAGCTGTTCATAATGATCTTTAAGAATTAAGCAAATATTTGTTTTAATATTCTAAAAACAATACTGGGCAAGAAAAATCACGTCAGTGACATGGTCCATTCAGTATAGTATTTTGTATTTAATAGTCATCAAAAGATATTTTATATGATTACAACGTCTTAGGTGATTTTTCGAAGTTGGCTTCAAAAGTAAAGGTAACTTGCCTCTAATACCTTAGTAGGATCTCTCACAAATGTAGGCAAACTATTTTGGAGCCTGTTTATGTTTTTTCATTGGGTGCACTTTACTTTTTGTTTTCTGAGCTAAAATCACTTCTTCCACATTCCATTTGTCAAATTAACTCACAAGACCATCACTGATTCAAAAGAATGGAGAAACACACTTCAAGGGAGAAGGTGCCAAGTCAGGTTGTAAAAAGACATGCATTTTAGAATGGGGGGAATTTGCGGCCTTTTTTTTTTTTTTTTTTTTCATCATAATCTTAGCTGGAACTCTAATGATCATTTAGAATTCATTGACCAGATTGTTATTAGGAAAACTCATCATTAACAAGGACGTCATATTATAATTCAGTATTTTAAGCTTTGTCTATTTCCTCTACTTCAGGTTTCTAGCTATTATCAAACTGTTCCTGCCTTAATGATCCTATCCTTATCTTCTCTATTAACCCTTTTCTCCCAACATACAGAAATTTAACTTAGTTCTCCTGGGAAAAACTTGTTTTATGACTGAGAAGCCATATAGCACAAAAGCTGTCATATACTCTCTAAAAGAAGGCTGAATTAAGAATTTAGCAGGTACCGCTGAGACTCAAACATTTCTCTTGTTACCACTATGTTCTGGCTGTATCTTTCTTTTCTAGTAAAAAAAAAAAAAAATCACTTTATATGGAAGGTGATATATGAAGATTCCTTTAGGGACTTTTTTTAACCTCAGAAACCAAATCTGTTTTATAATGCTAGGTCACTGAATATAATTAATCCAAAAAATTTTTCAAATGGCCTGTTTCGGTATAAACAGCTCTAATACATCTTGGAATAACTGCTCTTTTGTAACCCAGTTTGTCCTGAATACTTGTTAAACAGCTGCTGAGTTCTGAATTCTGCTGTTGTTCATCAATAACTTTTCGCCCTCTTTGGTATTCTTCCAGTTATTTCTACTTCCACTGTTCATTGGTTGAAATGGTCATCAAAATATAATAAGTTGATACAAGAGTCTCAGATACTATTTTAGAAGAAGCTTATTTCTTTTCATGAAAGATGCATCTGTATTTGACATTGTAAAACAATAAATTCAGGAAAAACCCAACTGGGACCTCTAACATACTCTTCTACAATATATGAATTTTACACCAAGTAAGACTCTAATATTCTCCCATTCAAGTGGAAGCCAAATACCCATAGGAAATGAGATACTAAACTATTAATAGCTTATCCAGGCTTTCTCTGCCTACTGTGGAACCTTAGACTTCATCACAGTCTAAGCACTGTAAAACAGTGTAATTTATGTTCATATAATGAAACTCTCTAGATGTTCTTCACCTAGTCTACTACTCAATGTTTCTGATGTTTTTAAGACAGAAAACTTCTTCACATTCAACCTGAGAAAAAGACAATGTTAAACTCAACTTAAAAATCAAAAAAAAAATATATTATCATAAGCACTGTCATAAGGTTTGTAATGTTTTAAACTGTTTTGGCAGAAAACTGAATAGTATGGTAAGTAAAATTACTGTGTTTTTTTTTTTTTTTTTTTTTTTTTAATTTCAGGATGTGCATGCTGACGCTGTCTTTACTGCTGTCTTGAGATACTTTCTTTCATTCCCTCATCCAGTTCTGGTATATTTGGATCTTTTAGAACTCTGGTAGCTGCCCTTGCAATTGCCATTTCCCTATGCTCACTCTTGAAGAAATGGTTCTATAATGCTGTATTTCTTTGTCAACAGATAACTGGCATAATTGGTTAGCCCTGGCCATCTGCTCCTATTTTGTACAAGGATGTTAATCGATCATCAAATGTCCATAAAATAGCTTATCAGACACAACTTAGAATAGATTTACAAGGAGATCCTGCTGAATAGCATTGAGAACTATGTCTAGATACTCATGTTGCAACAGAAGAAAGGGTGGGGGAAAAAATATAATTGTAATGTATACATGTAAGGATAACCTGACCCCCTTGCTGTACAGTGGGAAAAAAAAAAGTCCATAAAATAAAATGATTAAGAGACATAAGACTACAGCAAATTCCACTGCTTCTACTTTGAAAATTCAAGCTCTTAAATTATCACCTACCTCTACCATCTAGATCCAGGCCACCACTACCTCTAATTTGAATTATTGAGATCACTTCCCAAAACAGTCTTTTTTATTCTTGCCACTACTGACTACTCTTAACACAGCAGCTGATGTGACTGTGTTAATACAAAAGTTAAATCATATATCAAAACCTTTTCTTCTCCAATTCCCCTAAGAGATTTCTTTTTTTAAAGGGTTAAAAACTAAAGCACTTCCAATAGCCTAGAAATCCTCATAGGGTTTGGCTCGTCTCTATTTTTCTGGCTTCATTTTCTACTATTCTTGTTTCTTTTACTCACTGGGCTCTAGCCATGCGGGCCTCCTTGTTGTTCTTTAAGCATAGAAATCATGCCCCTACTTAAAAAAAAAAAAAATTTCCGGCTACTCCACCTCCCTGGAATATTTTTTCCCAAGATATCAGTGTATCTGGTTGACTCCCTCCCTTCCTGATTCTGCTATAATGTGACTTTATTAGAAAGATCTTCTTTGTTTACTCTATACAAAATGGTAAACACCACAATTCCCCAAGCCAGGCACTCCTTTCCCCTATTACGCCATATCATTACCTGACATTCTACACACATACATAAATCGCATATTTAGCAAAGGGACTTTCTCTTGTTCACTGCTGTATAACCAGTGCCAACAAGGGTGCCTGGAACACAATAAATATTTTTGAATGATGAACTGGATTAAGTTCGAATCCATCCCATATCAGCTGTCTGACTTTGAAAAAAATACTTAGCCCCTCCATGGCTCAGTTTACTGACTGTAAATTAGAAAGCGTAAAAATAATTAATAATATCAGCACTATTTAGCTGTTGTGAGAAAAAAAACAGTTAATACATATAACATGCTTAGAATAGTGCCTAGCACAGGATAAGTGTTACGCTAAGTTTTAGCTATTGCTAATTTTCATAAGCCTATATAAAGTCTACTCTACACAGCTGTAGTCTCTACTGAGTGCAGGGATAGAACTGAACCACAAGCTAACTCAACGGTCTCCTTTTCTTTTTTTCAGCCTTACATTTTTGTGTATGTTTATTTTAAAAACTCAGTTGTAACCATAATAAGCAAAAACTCGTATGTTATGAATTAAAGACAACAACAAATTTTCCAAGCACAAAGAAACTATAATCCAAGTAACCATGAACTGACTTTTTTTCAGTTTTAATTTATTTTTATCCCGGATACTTCTAAAAATTTTAAGATAGACTCTTGATTCTTTCACTCCTTCCACCTATTATTGTATCTCCTACGTGCTAGGCACTATGCAATGCTTGGAAAGCCAAGATATCCCTCCATCCTAAAGAGCTTCAAGTCTAGGAGTGAACTGTAAATGTAGAAAACAAGTAAAATATCAATTGTGATGGGTATCATGCTAGAATCATGCTCAGTGGACACAAGATCGCCATTCATTCTGGACTCAGAAAAGGTTCATCAAGGAGGAAGCAGGGTACCAGTGAGTTGAGTACTGCTAAAGACAAATGTGATTCACTAAGGCAATAGCAAAAGGAATGGAGAGGAGAGGGGAGTGATACAAGTCTTAAAGAGACAGAATAAATAAGATTCTTCATTAAGTGAGTGTGTTGAAAAAGAAAAAAAAAAGAAAAAGAAAAAAGAAACCCAGCTTAGCACCCATGTGTCTGACTTGGGCAGATGATGAGGCCATTCCCAAGACAGGTATCAGAACAGAAAGTGATCTGGGATAAAAGATGATGGATTGACACTTTTATTAGGTTGAACTTTATATGTCTGTGAGATATTAAGGCATGTGAGATATGTAGGTAGATAATGAGATACTCTGGTAGAAAGCTCTAAAAAAGTTCTGGATTATAAATATAAATTTCCAAGTCTCTGGATTATAGTCATAGATTAAAATAAGCATACTGAAAACAAAAATATATTACATAGTATATGTGGAAGAAACAGAATAAAACTATGTTAAATCTCGTTTGAGTAAATATACAGCTTCAGAATTCTGAAAACAATTTATTATGAGAATATTTTATAAGAATACACAGTGATCAAGAATAAAAAATGATACCTAGGAGACAACACAGAATGCAAAGAATACAAATAAACCTTTCAACACAAAGACCTTTGGAAAAAGCCATCACTAGAGTTCTTATGATGTGGTCCACTACAATAACCAAAATAAAAAACAAAAAACAGTGTGGCTAACTTATTGAACGTGTAGGTAACATATTCACTGCACCCCATCACTCATGTATCTGGTACCTGTGTCCACCTGTATAAAGTTAACTAATGATGGAGATAATTCATGCAATAAGGCTAAAAGGCATCTTTCAAAAAGCACAAGTTTTAGGAGTAAGATAAGAATTTGAATCCTGGCCTTGATGCTCATTAGCTGTGTGACTTGAATCCCTAGTACTGAGAGCTATGTCTAGTTATAAGGGCTCAATAAATATTTCTTGAATGAGTTAAATGAGTGACTTAAGATTTTGCTGGATATTGGTTTCCTTAAACATAGAGTGGACCAAATAACTCACGAGACCCCAAATTCCTTAATTTTATAGTAAGGTATAATAACATATATAAAGCCTTGAAAAGTATCAGGCCAATTAATTAATAAATTGTACTTCTCTTACTTTCTGTTTCCTTGACTTTTCTTAATGGTTTAAAGATTGAACCTGGAAAAACAGCTAGAAATTCTTTAAGAAATAAATATATTGCTAAATGGAATAAGTATGAGTTTAAGTTTGCTAAAGATAAGGTTTTTATTTTGTTCACTACTTTATATCTAGTACAAAGAGTCAATAAATATTTGTTAAATCTGTTGATTAAAAGATGCTTTGAAGGTAATTCTCATTTAAATTGGTAATTTAGCCTGACTGGAAAAAAAAACAAACAAACAAACAAAAAAAAAACAGCTTAAGTTTAACTTTTAGGATATACTTTGTAGTCAGTGGAAGCAACTTTGGCCTCCACTGTCTACTCTCTCAAATCCATCACGTCACTGTACCTGTGTAGATATGTTCAATGAATCTTCAAACCTTTTTAATGCCAGAGGGCAGTCACTTTTATATTCTGTCTGTGAATAGCTCATATTTGTGTTCTTGACTCATTCTTACTATTTCTTCTACAATAACCCTTTAGCAGAGTTTTATCCCCAATGTGTTTCAGAAAATGAAATACTTCCACAGTAAGAAAAAAAATAACTTCAGAATGTCCAACTCTTTTTTCCTGTGTCCTTTTTAATAGAATACATTCTATATGAAAAGGGAAAATCTTTCGGTTACAAAGCTCATGTGGCATCCTCAGTATTGTAAATAACATTCACTTTTATTTGTGAGATGAATTATTTTGAAAAAGCAGTGGGGAAACTAAAATGCCAACTAAATGAACCACCGAGAGACAACAGTCATGTTTTAAGTGTCAAAAAAAAAAAAAGCTATGATTTAACATTATTGTCCCTCTATTTGTTTTACATAATATTGGCTACCGGATATGTTTGGTTGAATGTAGAGATATTCACAGCTTCTTCAATTCTAAAAGTAAATTACATGAAAGTGTGTGAGGCTTTAGAGGATAGGAAGAAAATATCCACATATTTCACATATGCTGAAACTGGGGACTCTTCCGTGGAAAATTGCTTATGTATTTCCTGCATTCACCTTCTATTTTTTCATTCTTTTTATAAATAGGTATGAATACAGTATGCATATATTCATGCATTTACTGTCCAAATACTTGAGCATAAATTATGATCAAGGCACTGTGGAATCCACTTTGCAGAGTGAAAAGAAAACATGATGGCCATGTTAATGTCAGAGTCGAACTAAAGGCAAGGAATCTTAAACTGGACCAAGAAGATGAAAAACAGCTACATTCCATAATGAAAAATAATGACCATGAACCTTTATTAAAGGAATAAAATTGAATATATGCATGAGGAAAACACTGTCAAAAATGCAAAAACTGACAGAAACACATTTTTTTGGCCTTTTTTTTTTTTTAAGGGCCACACCCATGGAATATGGAGGTTCCCAGCTCGAGGTCAAATCAGCGCTACAGCTGCCGTCCTACACCACACAGGTGTAGCCACAGCAAAACAGGATCCAAGCCATGTCTGTGACCTATACAACAGCTGACAGCAATGCTGGATCCTTAAGCCAATGAGCGAGGCTAGGGAGCGAACCTTCAACCTCATGGTTCCTAGTTGGATTCGTTTCCGCTGAGCCGTGACGGGAACTCCAGAAACACATTTTTAGGAAGATTTTTAAGATGACTCTCTATGAGTACTTATATATCAACTGTATTAGCATGAATAAAAATATTTATTTAATAAATGGAAATAAGATAAAAAGGTATAACAAAGTTAAATTTATGTGTATACACATGATATGTATCAAAAGTCCTATCCTTTATAGAATATAATACACTGACTAGAATTCATACTTTTATAATATGAACCATATCCTAGGACACTAAGAAAGTTTTAACAAGTTTCAAAAACTAGATTGCATGGGCCAAATATATATTTACCCCATAGTGGGAAAAACTAAAACATCAAGATCACACCAAACAGTTGAAAAGCATATTTTTTCATAAATAATTTTGGGGTAAAAGGAAATCAGAACTGTTCAGCCAAGAGAAACCTAAGAGATATGATAACTAAATTTAATGTGTTATTCTGGATGTGGTTTCCAGAAAAATAACGTTAGGCAAAAACAAAGGAAATATGTATAACATATGGACTTTGGCTAATAATAATATATCAATATTAGTTCATTTAATGTGACCAATATACCATAATAATATCATACATTAATAACAGGGAAAATTGTGTGTATGTGGCAGAGAAGCATATAGAGAAATGATCTGTACCATATCTTAATTTTTCTATAGACTTAAAACAAGAAGTTTATTTCAAAAAGGAAATCTGGTGAGTTATAACATAATGGAAACAAAAATGTTATGCATGGATCTTTCCAGAAACATAAACTACCAATGCTAGGTTAAAAACGTTCTAGTTTCTAAGAAAGGATGGTGTATGGCCTAACTTGTTATATGAAAAAAAAATCTAAATAATAATGAAATTTATCAACTACCCTTCTCTCACCACATCCTATAAAACAAACACAAAAGGATCTTTATCCCAGCTTAGCTGGTCACACTTCATCTGGGGCTCAGTAACTCCTCCCAGCTTACTAATCAGTTACCTTGGTCTTCTTATGGTTGTCCAAACATCTCAAAAGAGCTTCTCTTTAACACACACACACACACACACACACACACACACACACACACACACACACAGAAATTTTCAAGGAAAGAAGGAATAATGAAACAGAACATTATTTTTGGTAGGACCTGAGCAACACAACTTGTAAAGGGAAAGGAAATACTACCACTACTTTTATACAACATAACTTTATACTTTAAAATCTCAAGAGAAATCACTGACAAAAACTTAAATAAATAAAAGGTAATTAAGTAGTAATAAAAACATATTGTCCTATAGCTTTTCTGAAAGCCAACAGTTGACTCAAAAACACATGATGCCAAAAAGGGGGTCCCATTCTCAACAAAAATTTCCTTACACTAAAAATAATAAAATAAAATAACTGACACTCCGGACACTAGCCAGAGCATAAAGATGACCTATGGGACATACAGAGATGTTCAGGTTAACTATGTCGATCTCTTTTCAAACCTACATGTTCTTTGATCTGGTTTCTGTCCTGTCCCTGATTTGGAACTCTGCCCTTTGCTATTATCCCTCTCCTTTCCCTTAAACCTCACCTTCATCTTTGTTTTCTCAGGCTCATGGATTAATACTTTTGATCTTCAGCATATTGGTCTGTCTCCCAGTAAGTGCTGAATGCTTCCCTGAGTCATGATGAACACCTTGAGACCCAATCATCAGTCCTAGCCACGGCCTGGCACACACCTGGCCCACCTCGTTTCTCTGAGAATATCAAGTCATCACTACAGTGTGGTATGGATAAATATAAAAAGGACAGGCACAACACCCAGCCAATACTGGAATATGCCTGACAAGAGTTACTAGAATCTGAACCTAATGACTTTGAAATTTCAGTACCCAAAACAGAATCCCCTTCTGAGTTTAAAGCCTGCCAATTTTATGTAAGTGCTAGATATTCTCACCTAGGAGTCCTACCTCAAACTTGACAAGTCCAAAGCCAATTGCATTAAGAGCAGTCCATTTCCACATATAAGCACAAGCAACCAGCCTGCGCTACCTTAAGTACAAAAGATGATTTAATTACAGGAATTCAGAGATAGGAGTGTGACCACACATCAAGAAGTATGAGAGCAGAGAGCACGTTCCTTCCCTTTTTTCCTGTCTATTTTCTTGTACATCTGTTTTAATTTTTTTTTTCTAGAAAGCAACTGTCTAGCAAGGTTATCAGAACACAAAGTGGATTAAAGGAGACTGCCAGCTCCCATATTCACATTGTAAGGGTCCCAGGTACAAGTATATCGACACTAGTTGTCCATGTTTTAAATTCTGGAACCTGACCTCAAGGCCAATCAGAAGTGGCCAGAGGATTAGGGTAAAATTATAAATTTGACTCAAGATTCCACCTCCATAGGTTTTTACAGTGAAGGTATGAAGGCAACAGGGACAAATTATAGAAGGGATTGTCAGCTAAGCAGCCATCCTAATTGCATATGGTACATAATATCAAACTAAATGTTCGTATCCTACACTAAACTACCCTTCCCAAACTATTTCCCAAATTTCATTCAAAAACATCCTCTCTTTTTTTGGTAATCTATCATAGAAGTTATTTTTCATTTTCCCTTCCAAACAATGATCCATATAAGTGGTAATTTTCAAGTTACCTCTTTTCACCCCCATCCCCACTGCCTTGATTCCAGTATGGTGCCACTGTTTCTTCATCTAAATTTCTTCAATAGTCTTCCATTAGGTTCTCCTGCTTTCTCTGCTCCATGACTGAAGCTTAGTGGATCAGGAAAAAGCTAAAACATAATACTAGAGAGGCAGAGAGGAGCCAAATCATCTATGAATCCTTTTAAGTTGGAATAAGGAAGTTATGTGTTATATTAAGCACACAGGGAGGCCGCTGGAAGATTTCATGCATGGGGGTGATTTTTAGGTGTGGGAAAGAACGGAATCAGGGAGAGCAGGAACGAGATGAACATTGGTAACTTGGAGAGGGCAGAGAGTAATGGAGGTCAACTAAATACGCCCTTCCCTACTTTAAGTCCTATATTGGTTTCCCATTACCTACAGAATAAGATAAAAACTTTAACGTGGGCTCCCAATCTCCTGTTTCAGTTTCATTTCCTATCCTGCCACTATATGCCATGCCCAACATTATAACCAGGCCAGATTTCTTGTAATCCTTGAGCTCACCACGTATTTTCACACACGTTTATATGTGTGTTCACAATGTTAACACAGCCTAAATGCCTTTCTCAACATTCTATGGTAGTAAAAATCCCACTCATATCAAGGCCAATACCTCTGTCACACCATCTGTGGAACTTTCCACTATTCTGTCCAACAGAATTAATTCCTTAGCCTGCTGTAATCCCATAGCTTTGTGTTCATTTTAAATTCAGTATTTTTAACATGGCAATATTTAGAATAGTTAATCCTTTACCTAATTTGATTTGGGCTCCTTGAGGGGAAGAATTATTATTCATCATCTGTAACCTCAGCTCTGCCTGGCAAACTTAGAATTTCAATATTCAAAAAAACCTCTTACTCAATGAACATATGGAGAAAAAAGGTAGGTATATAAGCATCCTTTCCTCCTAAATTAGAATGAAAGCTCTTAGAAGGCAGATAATATCTTATATGTGTATTAATTTGCATTTACGTTAGTAAAAGCGGACACAAGAAATACTTGGATGTGGCAATAAAATCTAAAAATTGAATTCAAAAGCAATAGTATTATACGATAAAACGACAATTATTCATGTCATCAGAATATCAGAAGAGCATTAGAAATTCAAGTGCAATTAATTCTAGATTCATAGATGACATTTTATCTAATTTCCTTCACTTATTAACAAAATCATAAAGTCCTGTGGAAGGGGTTATAAAGTTCTAATCTAGAAATACTTGAAATACCTGAAATCAGAGTTCCCATCATGGCTAAGTGGAAACAAAACTCACTAGTATCCATGAGGACACAGGTTCCATCCCTGGCCTCACTGAGGATCTCGCGTTACACTGAACTGTGGTGTAAGTCGCAGATGCAGCTCAAATCTGGTGATGCTGTGGCTGTGCCGTAGGCCAGCAGTTGCAGCTCCAATTCTACCCCTAGCCTGGGAACCTCCATATGCCACAGTTGCAGCCCTAAAAAAAAATAAAAAATAAAAAATGAAATACCTGAAACTTTCATATGATTAATGAAAAAACATAAGAATTGTTAATAACTTGCAAAAGAAAAATCAATAAGCATCTTAAATATTAAATGTAGAAATAAGACAAGTACTGAAGTGGTATTAACAGTGAAATAAATAACCATGCAACATATCTGCCTAGGAAGTTCCAAATCATCAGTTATCCAAATAAAATTTAATAAAAATCAAGGTTAAAGAAAGTAGAAATGATTAAGATCAGTCTAAAAGTCATTACTGCCTGGCAAGAGCAGTTTAAACTCTGAAACAAGGTTTTTTTAAACTCTTTTTAGTTATATTTATAGCAAAATTAAGTATAATTCTTAAGAGCTATCAAGTAAATGATTTTCTTTTCTAACTAGAATAATAAATGACTAAGACAATTCCCACAGCAACCCCTCAAATAATGATGCACATGATACCTATGCATAAAGAATATGTCTAAAAGAAACAAACAAAATATAATGAAACAATGCATGGTTTTTGTATTTTGAAGAAAATAAATTCTTAAGGAAAAGATACTTCAGAGTTTATATGACATTTTGTAAATTTATTGTTCTATTGATGAAAACTCTGAACTTATAAAATGTAAATACTTCAGGATATGATTTGAAACAAATATGAAGCAAATGAAGTAAAAACAAAGAATCCAGGGAGAATGCATGTACTTTAGGGTTTGAAGCTATTTTTAAGTTTAGATTATACAAAAATGAAGTAGAGGTTTCCTAGCAAAAAAGTGAAACACATAATTCTTCCCAGAGCTACTGTTTCCTTTCCTTTGCTTCTATGGAAGCAAGGAAGACAATACATCTTTTAGCATTTATTAAGGTATACAAAATGGGACAATCCCAACCCTGACCACGTGAATGTTTCTTGAAGGAGGCTTGAGTATGGTGAAAGATTAAATGCTACATCTGTCCTCATACTAGATCTTGCTTTGAAGGTGAACAGTTGCTCTAAATTCTTGCCTGTATTTGGCAAAAAACACCTGAAATATATTTTGTTTTCCAAATCAGGCATGCCATATACAGACATATGCAGACATAAAAAGTTCCACATGAATGTCAGAGACTATATAATATGTTTTAGATAAAACTTTAACTTAGTCCAGATCTTGGAATTCCATGCTTAAGTGTTTCCCTATAGAAGACTCCTATAGAGATCTTTTCATTTTTTTCCTATTTTTTTTTTAACTTCTGAAACTAAAATGTTCATGTAACTATGGTAACATGATGATACCTTTTTTTATTTTATGATTTTTATTTTTTCCATTATAGTTGATTTACAGTGTTCTGTCAGTTTCTACTGTAGAGGAAAGTAACCCAGCAAATACACACACACACACACACACACACACACACACACACACACACACATATACACACATACACACACAAATGTATATATTCTTTTTCTCACATTATCTCCATCATGTTACATCACAACTGACTGGATATAGTTCCCTGTGCTACACAGCAGGATCTCATTGCTTATCCACTCCAAATGCAATCGCTTGTATCTATTAACCCCAGACTCCCAGTCTATGCCGCTCCCTCCCCCACCCCCTTGGCAACCACAAGTCTGTTCTCCAAGTCCATGAGTTTCTTTTCTTTTTAAAGGTTCATTTGTGCTATATATTAGATTCCAGATATCATGTTGCATTTGTCTTTCTCTTTCTGACTTAGTTCACTTAGTATCAAAGCCTCTAGTTCCATCCACGTTGCTGCAAATGGCATTGTTTTGTTCTTTTTATGGCTTAGCTGTATTCCACTGTGTATTATATACAACATCTTGTTAATCTATTCATCTGTTGATGGACATTTAGGTTATTTCCATGTCTTGGATATTGTGAATAGTGCTGCAATGAACATAACGGGTACATGAGTCTTTTTCAGTGAAAGTTTGTCTGGATATATGCCCAAGAGTAGGACTGCTGGGTCATACGGTCATTCCATATTTAGTTTGTTTTTTTGTGTGTGTGTGTGTGTCTTTTTGCCATTTTCTTGGGCTGCTCCTGTAGCATATGGAGGTTCCTAGGCTAGGGGTCGAATCAGAGCTGTAGCTGCTGGCCTACACCAGAGCCACAGCAATGCAGGATCTGAGCCACGTCTGCAACCTACACCACAGCTCACGGCAACGCCAGATCCTTAACCCACTGAGCGAGGCCAGGGATCAAACCCGCAACCTCATGGTTCCTAGTCGGATTTGTTAACCACTGAGCCATGACAGGAACTCCTATATTTAGTTTTCTAAGGCACTTCCACAATCCAAAAATTTATGTGGAACTGTAAAAGACCCAGAAATACCAAAGCTATCCTGAGGAACAAAAACAAAACAGAGGCACAACTCTTGCAAACTTCAGGCAATATTACAAAGCCACAGTCATCAAGACAGTGTGGTACTGGTATCAAAACAGACAGACAGACCAATGGAACAGAATAGAGAACCCGGAAATAAACCCTGACACCTATGGTCAATTAATCTTTGACAAGGGAGGCAAGAACATAAAATGGGAAAAAGAAAGTCTATTCAGCAAGCATTGCTGGGAAACCTGGACAGCTGCATCCAAAGCAATGAAATTAGAACACACCCTCACACCATGCACAAAAATAAACTCAAAATGGCTGAAAGACTTAAACCTAAGACAAGACACCATCAAACTCCTAGAAGAAACATAAACAAAATATTCTCTGACATCAACCTTATGAATATTTTCTCAGGTCAGCCTCCAAGGCAACAGAAATAAAAGCAAAAATAAACCAATGGGACCTAATCGAACTGACAAGCTTTTGCACAGCAAAGGAAACCATAAAAAAAAAAAAAAAAAAAAAGACAGCTTATGGGAATGGGAGAAAATAGTTTCAAACAATGCAACTGACAGGGCTTAATCTCTAAAACATACAATTTACACAATTCAACAGTAAAAAAAACCAACAACCCAATTGAAAAATGGGCAAAAGACCTGAAAAGACATTTCGCCAAAGAAGATGTACAGATGGCCAACAAGCACATAAAAAAAATGCTCAACATCACTAATTATCAGAGAAATGTAAATCAAAACTACCATGAGGTATCGCCTCATACCTGTCAGAATGGCCATCATTAACAAGTCAACAAATAACAAATGCTAGAGAGGGTGTGGAGAAAAGGGAACCCTCCTACCCTATTGGTGGAAACGTAAATTGGTACAACCACGATATCTTTTAATTATTTTATTTATGCGTTTTTTTGGCTCCATTCCTGAAATTCTTGCTTAAATTTTACATTCATTGTAGTAGCCCTGGCTGAGGAAAACAGGATCTAAATGAAGCTGTCTTTCACCTACATGTCAACCAAACTAAATACACATTTTCTTCTGCAGATGCTTTTTCCTAAAGCAGTGTGTATCAAAGCCAACTGCCATCACATTTAATACATAAGTATTTCCTACCAAGACAAATTAAAATATCTATAAAACATATACAACATATAAAAAGGGAGGAGCTCATAAAAGTTCCTCACATGAAGCAAAAACTGTGACACAAATCTGCAGATATTTTACAAGCACTAGCAATAAAAGACTGCATCTTCACATTTACTACTTGAAACTCATGATATCTGTCTTTACGATAAAAGATGTATCAATTCAATTATTCATTTTAATGCAAAGTATTTTGCTAAATCCCAAACAAATATCTGGCAGAATGAATAACAATATAATATGGCAATTGATTTACTTGATGTTAACACTTTTGATTGACAAAAAGAATAACACAGATGGAACTTCAAAAATGTAGAACTTGATTCTCCCTCACTTTTAAAAATTAAACAAAGAGGAGTTCCTGTTATGGCTCAGTGAATTGAGAACCCGATATAGTGGCCACACAGATGTAGATTCAATCCCTGGACTTGCTCCATGGGTTAAGGATCTGGTGTTGCCGCAACTGCTGGCACTGCTGTGGTTGTGGCATAGGCTAGCAGCTGTGGCTCCAATAAGACTCCCAAGTCTGAGTATGTCCATGTGCTACAGGTGTAGCCAAAAATAATTAATTAAACAAAGAGAGAGATGCTATATTAGCTTGTTTCATTTGTGATAGTAGATTAGTCACTCAGTCCACCCAACCATTGAGACAGGCATTAAATATTAATTTTTGTCTATCACTTTTACAAAATGTAAAAGTTTGAAAAGCTAATTTTTGGACCATAAATACTAAATTTCTAAAGAATGCTATAAGACTATTTCTTAGAGCAGTTTTAGGTTCATAGCAAAAATGAGAGGAAAGTATGGAGATTTCCCATATGCTCCCTAACCCAACATATGCATAGTCTCAACAATTATCAGCACTCCAAACCAGAGCAGTATACTAGTTACAACAGATGAACCTACACTGACACATCATTATCACCCAAAATCTAAAGCTTACATTATTGTTAGCTCATGCTGTTGTTCATTCTAATAGTTTGGACAAATTTATCCTGTATCCATTGCAGTATCAGACAGAGCAGTTACCCTGGCCTAAAAATCCTCTGTGCTCTGCCTATTCATCACTTTCCCCTATGAACCCCTGGAAATCATACTAGTCTTTTTTACTGTCTTCATAATTTTGCCTTTCACATTGATTTCTTTTACTTAGCATCATGCATTTAAGTTTCTTCCACGTCTTCTCATGCCTTTAGAGCTCACTTCTTTTTAGCACTGAGTAATATTCCATTGATGGGATATACCACAGTTTATTTATCCATTCATCCAGTAGAAGACATCTTGATTGCTTCCATTTGATTGTTTACGCAATTATGAATGACACATAATTGCTTAAACTTGCACACTTCCACAAACATTTGTGTGCAAGTTTTTGTGTGGACCTAAGTTTTCAGCTCCTCTGAGTAAACACCAAGATCAGCTGTTGGATCACATGGTAAGTGGCTAGTATTGTAAGAAACCACCAAACTCTCTTAGAGTGGCTGTACCATTTTACACTCCCAATAGCAATGAAGGAGAGTTTCTGCTTCTCCATACCCTCCTCAGCAGGTGGTGTGGTCGGTGGTCTGAATTTTGGCTATTCTAATAAGCCTGTAGTAGTATCTCTTTGTTTTAATTTTCACCTCCCTGATGGCATATGGAGTGGGGCATTTTTTCATGTGCTCATTTGTCATCTGAGTATCTTCCTTAGTGAGATGTCTTTTACGGTCTTTGCCCCATTTTTTAATCAACCTATTTTTTTCATATTGTTGAGTTTTAAGGGTTCTTTATATATAGATGTGTCTTTTGCAAGTCTGTGGCTTCTTTTCTCATTTTCTTGACAGTGTCATTTACAGAGTAGAAGTTTTTAATTTAAATCAATTCCAGCTTAACAATGCTTTCTTTTACAAATCATGCCTTTGGTTTTATGCCTAAGAAGTCACTGCCAAACACATGGTCATTTAGATTTTCTCTGATGCTATCTTTTAGTTTTATAGTTTTGTATTTTACATTAAGGTCTGTGATCCATTTTGAGTTATTTTTGTGAAGGATATAAAAACTGTGTCTGGATTCACTTTTTTTGACTGTGGGTGTTCAGTTGTTCCAGCACTATTTGTTAAAAAAGACTATTTTTTTCCTCTACTTAATTGCCTTTGCTCTTTTGTCACAAATCAGGTGACTATATTTATATGGGCCAATTTTTAGGCTCTCTTCTGTTCCATTGATCTATTCATCTATTCTTTTTGTGATATCACAATGCTTTAATTACTGCAGCTTTATAATAATAAGTCTTGTAGTCCAGCACTGCAGGCCCTCCAGATTTGTTTTCTTCTATACTGTGTTAACTATTCTGGGTGTTTTGCCTCTCCACATAAACTTTAGAGTCAATTTGTCAATGTACACAAAACAACCTCTTCTAATTGTGTTTATACACTGAATCCATAGAACATCTTGGGAAGAACTGATATAGGACGGTACTGAATCTTCTTATCCATGAACATGTAACATCTCTCCATTTATTTAGTTCTTTAATTTCATCAGTTTTGTAGATTTCTTTATATAGATCCTATTATAAATATTTTGTTAGATTTATAATAGGTATTTTATTTGGGGGATACTAATATATATGATATTGTAGTTTTTAATTTCAAATTTCATGTGTTCATCATTTGTATACAAGAAAGCCATTATACATTTGTATATTAACCTTCTATCCTGCAACCTTGCTATAATTGCTCCAAGAGGGTTTTTTTTTTTACATTTATTCAGCTTTTCTATATAGATGATGTCATCTGCAAACAAAAATTGTTTTATTTCCTCCTTCCCAGGCTATATATCTTTTATTTCCTTTTCTTGTTTTATTTAATGATCCAGGAAAAGCATAATGTTGAAAATGGCATAAGAGGGGACATACTTTCCTTGTTCCTGATCTTGGTAGCAAAGCTTTTAGTACAACGTTAGCTCTATGTTCTTATAAATGTTCTTAATCAATATGAGGAGGCTCTCCTCTATTCCTAGTTTATGGAGTTTTTATTATGAATTGATATTGTATTTTTCATGCTTTTTCTGCATCTATTGATATGATCATGTGATTTTTCTTCTTTATCTTATTGATGTAATGGGTTACATTAACTGACTTTCAATGGTGAAAACTCAAGCCTGATATACCTGGGATAAATCCTACTTGGTCATAGTGAGTAATCATTTTCATTAATTGATGGATACAATTTGCTAATCTTTTGTTGAGGATTTTTATATAATGTTCAAAAGAAATATCAGTCTGTATTTTTCTTTTGTTTGGTTTTGGCATTAGGTAATGGTGGCATCATAGAACAATGTGGGAAGGATTCCTTATGCTTCTACTTTATGAAACATATTGTAGAAAATTTGTATAATTTTTTCCTTAAATGTTTGATAGAATTCACAAGGTGAATCCATCTAGGCCAGGTGTTTTGGGTTTGTAAGGGTTATTAATTATGGATAAAATTTCTTTAAAAGACACAGGCTTATTTACAAGTTCTGATCTTGTTTATGCATTGTTTTTCTGAGCTCACGGAGCATCTTTATTAAGGTTATTTTGTATACTTTATCATGTCATTCATATTTCTCCACTTCTTTAGAGTTGGTTTCCAGAGATTTACTTTGTTCCTTCAACTGGGCCATTTCCCCCTGTTTCTTCGTGTTCTTTGTAGCTTTGTATTGATACTTCTTCATTTGGAAAAACAATTACATCTCTCAAGTCTTTACTGACTGGTTTCATAAATCAGCCAAACTTAAGATTCTGGGATCCTTTCAAACCTTTTCTGTGGATATGTCTTCTCTGGATTTGTGCCTACTAAGATTCCCACTTAGAGGGATTTGCCAGTTTTCTTTTTTTTTCCCAGTGGCTTGTAATCTCTTGCTCCCTCTGGTGTCTGTCTGCTATAGTACGGGTCCTAGAGCAGCAGCATGCTGCCCAGCTCTTTTTTGTTCTCAGCAGCACACAGGCATCCAGAGTGCACCAGGTCCCATCAGCACCCTGAGCTGAGCTACTTAGAAACTAGTTCCTTACACAGTACCCTGCAAAGCTAGGTCACTTGAGCATGCAATCCACTCTCCTATATCTCTCCTAAGGAAGAGGTCACTCAGCTGTATGGGCCTCTGCTGCTCTCTGGAGCAGCAATATGGTGCCCAATCCTTTTCTTCTCAGTTAGGGCATGCCTTGTCAGATCAACACTCTAATACAGGCAAGACTGAAGCTAGCCCCTCAGGTAGCTCCCCTGCACCTCTGAGAAGTCAGAATGTTGGATATATGGTTCAGTATTTTATTTTCCATTCCAGGGAAAATTTGGGTGTTTCCTTTTGATCACAGGGTACTGTGCCAAGGGTAGGACCTTGGTGAGAGGTGCCACTAAGTTCCTACCACCGTCAGTGCAGCTGGTTTCTTTCTTATTTGCGGTGCAGGAATCTTTACCGGTTTCTGGATTTCTCATAAAGGGAATTGGGCCATATATTGTTGAATCTGTGTTTCTGTTCAGGAAGGAGGGTCAGGGTCTTCCTATTCTGCCATCTTGCCTACTTTACTTCCAATCATGCTTTTCTTTTTGAATATCTTACATTAGCAATAACTAGAAGGCCTGATTCAAGTCTTTTTTTTTTAATTTCACATTTAGTTCATGAGATATCAAATGGATCAAAATGGAGGTGTATCTTTTTCTGTTTACTAAGACATGTATTATTTTCCAAGCTCTTTTATCAAGGATACAAAGGATTTTGCTCCATTTCATCTAGTAAATTCCCTACAGTCAGTTGTTTTTGCAAACTAACTGAAACTTTTACTTTTTTTTTTTTTTTTTTTTGCTTGTTAGGGCCACACTGGTGGCTTATGGAGGTTCCCAGGCTAGGGGTCAAATCAGAGCTACACCTGCTGGCCTACGCCACAGCCACAGCCAAGCAGGATCCAAGCCACGTGTGCAACCTACACCACAGCTCATGGCAATGTCAGATCCTTAATCCACTGAGCGAGGCCAGGGATCAAACCTGCAACCCTATCATTCCTAGTCAGATTTGTTTCCACTGTGCCATGACGGGGACTCCTTACATTTTTGACAAATGGTTTCGAAGTTCATGAAAACACTTCATTTCATAGGTCTTAAAACTAGATTAGAAAAGCTATTTTTAAACATTTTAAGTGAGCAAAATGTAAGAGTTTTTAATAGGTGATACAATACTATTTGGGGCAAAAAAAGTTGTAAATAATTCTAAAACATTTCTAAAATCCATGCTCAGAATGCTCTTGCCGTAGAATAAGTTTCTTTCAATAAGTTTTTTTCCTTATAATTCACTCAAAATTTTGAAATAAGGTAAGCTGAAACAAATTAGAAACATTTGTCATTTTATGCAATAATATGGCAAAATTCATATGACAGGCAGAATATGAGATTTCCCAGAGGATACGCTTTTTGTCTTTTGTTGTTAAGAATCACAAAGGGGATTTTTGAATATTTATCATTGTGTTTAGTGAAACTGTGCAAAATACTTGAGTATCAACTGAATTTAAACTTCTGAAGAAAATGGGATTTGTCTTCGAGCTCTGGATATTTAGTTCTAGATGTATCATATGACTTATAATAGGTTCAGAGTAACTACTCTTTCAAAGCACAATAGGTAGATAATGATAGTAGAAGTAAATCTTTATTTCAAATAGTCTTTCCGATAATCAAGTATTTTTGGATGACTTCTTGTCAGATTTATTTAGACTGTTTTAAAATTAGGTTTATGAATAGCAAATAAAAAAAGCAGTGGTAACTTAGCTCTTTTCTTCTTGCTATTTACCCATGTTTGACTTTTTACTATTATTTTCACACTACAATTTCTTTACGTCACTTATTTTATGAGCATCAATTTAGGTAGAACAAACGTAAATATTACCAAAAAATCAGCTTAACTAGATATTGTCTAAGTGTCACGAACTAAACAGTGAAGGTACCACAATTAAACTCTGTGCCTCGTGGAATACTCTCTCTCCCTTAACCAAGGCACCAGCACTCTATCCAAGACACAACTGAGTACAACAGTCTCAATCCATATGGAGTAACACCATTAAAGCTTAATATCTATTTTTGTTTTCTTAAAGCTAAAACAAAATTAAAATGCAAAAAAAGTCCTGATATGTCATTCCACCAATGCCCAAAGATACTCCTGCCCATCCCATTCTGGGGACTACACATTGGCATAAATCAAACTTACCCTCTGCTTTGTTCAGATGATAATATGGTATTATTATACTACAGGCAATCCCTGACTTAAGAGGATTTAATTTAAAATTTATTGACCTTACAATGGTGTGAAAACAATACGCACTGAGTAGAATCGGTGCTTCAAATTTGGAGATCTGATCTGTTCCCAGCCTAGCAATACGTGGTACAATACTCTCCTGTGTAGCCCAGTCAGCCATGCGATCTTGAGGGTAAACAAGCCATACATTTACAACCATTCTCTATCTATACAACCATGCTGGTTTTCACTTTCAGTACAGTATTCAATAAACTGCATGGACTATCCAACAGGCAATTAGAAAATAGGCTCTGTGTTACATGATTATGTTCAAATGTAGGACAGCATTAAGTGCTGTTTGGTAGGTTACATGCAGTAAATACATTTTCAACTTATAATGGGCTTATTTGGACACAATACCTTCGTAAACAATTTCATCTTTCAAAGAACCAAAGGCATTGATATGAGCCTCTCTGCTATGCCATCAGAATAAATTAAGAAACATGTAAGAAAAAGGCCAGTGGAACATAATATTGCCTGTAAGGCAATGGTATTATTGAAAGTGGTATTACTGAAATTTCACTATGCCCTCAGTACCCTGGTAGGACTGGTTTGCTGTGATATTACAGACACTGTGTGAGTCATGTAAATTACCATATTTCTCTTTCGTCATCTGTGGTTTGCGAGAGCCCAGTCTGCGGCTTATCTCTAGGAAGTATGTTAGACTTAATATTGTCCATATATTTATTACATTTGCTCCTTGTGTCATTTTAATTTCCCACTGATATTTTCCTTTTGCTCTGTTTCTTCACTTCCTAATTTTAATTTTTGTTGCACCAAATGTTGTAAACCCCTTAAGATAATCATTTTCTCCCCCTGAAACTTTCATTTACTAAACCAGTGCTCTACATCAGATTTCATGAAGATCAAATAAATTCTGATACATGGGCTGGGAATAATTACTCAATTATAATCATTCGTAAAAATAGGGAATACTATTTAGAGTGTTTCAATAATTGGATGTCATAGGCAGGATGCAAGATTTCCACAATTTTGTTACACTGGGATCCTTGTGAGCAGGAAGAAATTCAAAGAGTTTGTGGCCTGACTTCAGGGTTGAGGTTTTATATTTCAAATCAGTCAGTCTTCATTTATTTATTTATTTAGTGTTTCTAGGGGGAAAAAAAAAAAGTTTTATGCTTGAAGCAAAGACCCCAAACACCAAAACAGCATTCTGATTTGTCTCTTCTCTACTCCCTTATGCTCTTACTTTCCTGAAGCTTTCTGCTTTCTTTTTCTTTAATAAACACTTAAAAAATATATTGCCTTGCAGTTATAATTCAACACAAGGACCTGGGAGTTGTAAGCCTTTCCTGAGTACTTGCCTTAGATTTTTGCATTTTACCTATGTTGTGAAACTTTGTTTTTACAGAGTGAAAAGGAATTTTATTTATTTATTAGAAAGTATTTGTTTATTGTTTCTCTCATGAAATCTGACATAGTGCACTGGGTTAGGAAACAAAAGTTTCAGGGAGAGAAAATGATTGTCTTCTCTCTTGCAACGATTTCAGTGGCCCAACATATTGGAGTATACAATTTCAAAATAATCAAGCAGCTGTAGATAAAATGGATTTCAATGAAGCCTGTGTTACTGCAGCTTAATACTAATATAAGTAAGAATTTCAATCTAGGTTGACTCAAGCAGAAATCAATATTGGGAAAGACTGGGAGAGAAATACCTGCCAGTGATGTTGTTCTCTGCATAAAACCAAAAAATTATCAAAATAACGAAGAGAGTGATTAAAATAAGTAAGATTGGTATGATATTTTTACTAGCTTATCTGACAAAAATGGAAGAGATAATATGGCAAACTCTCAAACGATGAAAGTTTAAATGTAACATGAATGCCTCCAAATATCCTGGAAAGCTGGAAATTCTAGTTTTTTAATCTGCTAAACAAAGAAATTCTTAGAGCAAGCTGTTCTTGCTGAAGCACATTAAAATAAAGAAGATGAGATCAAGTAAATATTTAGAGACATGAAACAGCCTAGCCATTGCACAGAAAGGTGCCAAATGTTAGTGGACATATAAATAGTGGTGAAGAGTTTCAAGTTTCACATGAATTGTTCCATCTTCAAGGGAGTGGTTGAGAACAACCAATGACTATATTTGGAGGAAGAAAACCATCAAGTCATTGCACAAAGGCAACCCAGATTCATCACAATATGTTCCTGTGAGTCAAACAAATGATCTGAGGTTTTATTTGGTGTACAAAGGGAAAGCAACAATAAGAGTATTTCCATAAAAACATTTTTTAAAAACTCAAAATAGAATATATTAGGATTTTCAATAATGGATAAAAACATAAACTGGAACGCTTTAAAATGTGCTTCAGAGTCACAGATGGAAAGCAAAACATTTTATGGTTGAGTTTTTTCCCTCCAAGTTGACTCTTTTAGACAAATGTCATGGCTCACTTCCTTCAACTCAGGGATTAGAAAACAGACATTGTGTTCCACTGACAAGAGCTTGTGTGATTCTTAAAGAAAACAAGTGCAATTCAGACCCACTACCAACTATGTGATTTGGGGCCAGTTATCCTCTCACAGCCTCTAATAAGTAAAATGGGAAAAATAATGTAATCACTTTTATAAAGATTTTTGGCAGACTGCCTGGTACATATGAAGCATTTACTAAAAGTTAGAAGGGAAAAGAAGGGAAACAAGCAACCAAACAAACAAAAATTCAGTGGGAAAATAATAGAATAATATGAACATCATGACAAAATACAGAAGAAAGTTAAAAACTTCTAAAAAAAAATTACTTACTTAAGGAGAAGCTGAAAGGCAAAGTAAGATGAACCAGTGATTTTTTTAAAAATGAATAAGAAAAGGACAGAAAAAAAAGAAAAACCACAAAAGATTCAGATGAGTTTACGAGAAGCTGATTCTACCAAACATTGAAGGAATTTATCTTTACAATCTTACACACTATGCCTCATGATACAAAACAAAAATAAAAACAAAAAACATTCTCATCTTAAGAGCTTAGTCAGAAAAGTTTTGTATGAGAAAGACAAATTATAGACCAAAATCCTAAACAAATACTAGCAAACCAAAGCCAGCAGGATATAAGAATTAGAGTATCTTTTTGTGATCAAGTGGGTTTTAATCACAACATTCAGGGAAAGTTAACAACAGGAAAGCTATAATTTGAATTCAGTAGCAAATCAAGGGGAGAACCTCTTTTGAGCTGCAAAAAAGGCACTTCATAGGGGTTACATCCATGTGGGTTTTTGTATCTCTTGAAATTTATTAACATAACCCTTTAATCTTATCAACTATCTTCCAAAAACACTGGAAATACTCTCTTTAAAATAATAAATAAAACAAAGATGTCCACTTTTCCAACACTGTAATCTCCTTGACGTTCATGTCAGGTGAGAAATAACGGAAAAAAAATAAAAAAGGGTAAATTTTAGAAGGAAACTATAAAACTGCTAATTTGCACATGATATATTTGTTCACACAGGAGATGTATTTTGTATAATTTAAAAATATAAGGCATAAAGATCCTGAAAATATAAATATTTAGAAAATTTGTATGTTTTTTATAAAGAAACTTCAAAACTCTATTGAAAGAAGACAAGAATGTATAAATAAAATGTTCATCAATAGGATGAACTCCATATACACTCAATATTGTTGAGAGTTCTATACCAATTTATGGAATCAATATCATTTCCATAAAAATCCCAAAGGCTTTATGCAAACTGAAAAGCTGATTATAAGATTCATATGGAAAAGCAACAGCTGAAGAACAACCAAGGCACTTCTAAGAAAGCAGAATTATTAGGAAACCTATAGTAATTAGGATAGTGAGGTTCAGAGATGGACTAATTTACCAATAGAATAGAATAAATCCCAGAAATAGGGCCATATGTAAGTGGAAACAACATAGGATAGAGAACACCTGAACGTGTCAAAAACAGTGCCAGAATTACTGATTAGATATAAAGAATAAAATGGGTTGCCAAGGGAGAGGGAAAAGGAAATAGGATAGCCTGGGAGTTTGGAGTTAGTAGATACAACTATTACATTTATAGTGGGTAATCAATGAGGTCTTACTGTACAGCACAGGGAACTATATCCAGTCTCTTGGGATAGAACATGATGGATGATAATATGAGAAAAAGAATTACATATACGTATGACTGGGTCACTTTTCTGTACAACAAATTTGGCACTACACTGTAAACCAACTATACCTTAATAATATTTTTTTTAATTTTTAAAGAATAAAATGAAATTGATTTCCATTATACCATGTACAAAAAAGAGATATATTCCAAATGAAGGAAGACTTAAATGAAAAAGGCCAAACTTTAAATTTCTAGAAGAAAATAAAGGAAAATAACTTTGTGACTAGAAAATTGGAAATGTTTGCTTAAATAAGAAACAAAAAGAAGTGCAGATAAGTTAAATTAAAATTAAGACTTCCATGTCATCAAAAGTCATCTAAAGAAGGTAAAAAGATACACCATAAATTGGGAGAAATATTCACCATGTATAGTCACAAATTAAGATAAAGTTTTGCCATCTATCTATCCATCTATTCAACAAAGTACACGTAAGTATTACGTAAAAAGAATTCCTTTAAATGAGTATGCAACAGACATATAACTCAATAGAAAACTAGGAGAAAGAAGAAAAACATAAATGTTCAATGACCAATAACAAATTATAGACTAATCAATCTGATTAGTACTCTAAGAAATGCAAATTAAGAACAGCATGATTTATCTTTTTTTTACCCATTAGACTTAAAAAAAGAAAATAAAAGAGTTGTCTGACAAATGTTGATGAGCATATACAGTAAGTGGAACACTTACATGTGCTGGGAGCAGTGTTAACTGATACATACAATTAGGAAAATAAATTGGCATTGAATTTTAAAGGTAAGCATGGATACTCTACGGCTGAGTTATTCCACTCCTAAGAAAAGACCCTGGGGAAACTCTTGTACATGTGTACAAACAAATATGTGTGAAATGCACAAAAATATTTTACTAATGTTTGAAATAGAAAAAAACAAAATTGTTTTTGTTATTGTCTTTTCATAGACAATAAAATAGATAAGTAAAAAGCAGGGTAATAATACAATGGAATATTAAATACTGAAAATGAATTAATTCTTTTATTGGGGGTAGATTTGCAAAATTTGTCTTATTATGTTTCAGAACCCATGAAAAAATTTCCTACGTTCTTTCATATGTATTGACTATTACATAATAAGAAGGGGAAAAGAAAGAAACCTAATAACCATAACTAAAGCAACTCCCTGGAATATAACAGTTACCCAAACTACCAGGGAAAACTTTTTATAATTTTTTTAAATTTTTAAAATTTTTATTTATTTATTTTGGTCACGCCTACAGCATGCAGAAGTTTCAGGGCCAGAGATCGAACTCATGCCATGGCAGTGATTGGAGCCACATCAGTGACAACGCCCGATCCTTAACCTCCTGCACTACCAGGGAACGCCCTTTTTATAATTTTTTTACTGAAATTTTCTTGAACATCATTAAAAAAAAACTGACAGCCTGATTTATCTGCCTAAATATTTAATGCCGATATGGAAAGCCTTAGAGGGTAAAACAGGTGCACTAATCTGGGAAAAGTCAGAAAGCTCGAGAGAAATCCTCATCTGGATATGAAGAGCCAGAACCAATTTGGGGAAAGTATATTGCTGGCAGTTTAGAGGGACAAATAGAGTGAAAGCACTCCTACCTCATTCAGTGGATGAACAACATTCCTCATTCCTTTTATTCAACACACTGACAGGATGCCCACAGCATGGTGCATGTAACCACATGTGACACATATATAGTTCTCCAGTATGCCAAAACTGGACTGACTGTGTTGGTTCCCAAGTTTGCCAGATATCCTTCACTTGCCTGTCCAGAGCACTCTCCATACTGCTGTTTGTTCTGTCTATTCTACCAAAGTTCTGACTTCAGTCAGGTCCAGCCAGTGAGAAGCAAGGAGGCACATAAATTTAGAATAACCACTCCTGGGTGTTACATAATCCCTACATGCTGCCTACATCTTTTTTATAAAGGCTCTTTATTAAACTCTCCTTGAATTAATTGAGTATGCTCTCTCCTACTGTTTGAACTTGGTTATTCCTATTGAACTTGTTATCATGATTCCATGATTAAATTGAACATTAGATAATATAGTAAAATATGAATTCAAGAATGAAAGAACAGAATACTTTGGAAATTAAACTGAAAGCTTTGGAAAAAATCAATAAAGACAAGATCATCCAAAAAATTACTGTTAAATTAGATATGGGTGTAAAACTGTAAAAATGGGAAAAAAATAGTAAATATTTTGAAGAATTTTACCCTCAAGTTGCTCTCCAAGAGTCTATATGTTCTAAAACTCCAATTTAAAGATACTGAGCCTAGAAAGCACAGAAAATGAATTATGGGTATGACTAACAAAAAAGACCAAATGGAATTAAACATTTAAACCACTTCTCAAAAAAGACCATGGCCCTATTATACTTTATAATGATGATTAAAGAAAGGCATGATGGGAAAATGATATACAAATATCTGTAACCTCTTAATTCAAATCATATGAATATGCTTATGAACAGGTAAATGATAAATTTTACTATATATTTCTAGTAAAAATACTAAGTAGCAATAATTAAAACTTTTTATTTTTTTTGCTTTTTAGGGCCACACCCTTGGAATATGGAAGTGCCCAGGCTAGAGGTTGAATTGGAGCTGCAGCTGCCAGCCTAGGCCACAACCACAGCAATGCTAGACACAATCCGCTTCTGCAGCCTACACCACAGCTCACGGCAACACCGGATCCTTAACCCACTGAGTGAAAGCAGGAACTGAACCCAGATCCTCAAGGATACTAGTCAGGTTTGTTACCACTGAGCCACAATGGGAACTCCTAAAACATCTTTATTATGAAAAATATCTATTTTAAATCACTAAAAGCAGATGGAAAGAAAATAAGTATTTACAAAGGAAGAGTAAGATACTGCCTTTCATATTCAAAGTGATTATAAAACTGAAAATACAAAAATCAAAACATATACAAACCAAAACAGTACTACTGGAAGATAACATGGGAAAGTAATGTTTATCCTTGCTAGCATAATACATATTAACGTAAGTATCATTATATTCAAATAACAGAACTATTGTGGTAAATTACCATGCCTTTGCTGGCAAAGCTTCAGGGAAATTGGCATTCTCAATTTCATATGTTACTGGTAAGAGTACTTATTTTGTTCACTTAACGCTCTTTAAAGGTCTCTGGGATTACACCATCTCCTGCCCTCATTCTCTTCTGGGATTTCTTTCTTTTTATCTTGTAATTAATTTTCTATATCCTTCAAAACAACTCAAATGTGCCTTACTCCAGAACCATCACATCCTTGGGGTTGCTTCAAATACTACCATTATGCCATTTATGACAACATCACCAGTTAATAAGACACTCAACAGTAAAAAGCCAAAAGCTTTTCCTCTAAGATCAGAAACAAGACAAGAATGCCTACCCTTGCCATTTCTAATTAACATTGTATTAGAAGCCCTAACCATAGCAATTGGACAAAGAAAAGAAACAAAAGGCATTCAAATTAGAAGGAAAGAAGTAAAGCCATCACTATTTGCAGGTGACATGATACTATACAGAGAAGGCCCTAAAGACTCCAACAAAGCTGTTAAAACTAAGAAATGAATTAAGTAAAGCTGCAGGATATAAGATTAATACACAGAAATCTGCTACATTTACCTACACTAATAATGAATTATTAAAAAGAAAACAATACCATTTACAATCACATCAAAAGGGATAAAATACCTAGGGATAAATTTAACCATGGAGGTACTCTGAAAAGTGAAAGCACTGAATAAAGAAATTAATGACAATACAAATAAACAGAAAGCTATCTGGTGTTCATGAACTAGAAGAATTAATATTGCTAAAATATCCAAACTACCCAATCTACAGATTTAAAGCTACCCTGTCAAAGAATTGATATTGCTAAAATATTCAAGCTACCCCATCTACAGATTTAAAGCTGTTCTGATACTTTTCATAGAACAAGAACAAATGATTCCAAAATTTGTTTAGAACCATGAAAGATTCCAAATAGGCAAAAGAATTGTGAGGGGGGAAAAAAAAAAACAACTGGAAGTATCATGCTCCCTGACTTCAGATTACACTACAAAACTACAGTTATCAAAAAAGTGTGGTACTGGCACAAAACCAGACATATAGTTCAATTAAACAGAATAGAAAGCCACATGTGGTCAATTAATATATGACAAAGGAGGCAAGAATATACAATGGGGAAAATACAGTCTCTTCCACAAGTGGTGTTGGGAAACTGGACAGCTACATGTAAAAGAATGACACTAAAACACTTTCTCACACCATATACAAAAACTAAATTCAATATGGATTAAACACCTAAATGTAAGACCTGAAGCCATAAAACTCCTAGAAGAAAACACAGGTGGTGTACCCTTTGGCAACCATCTTAGCAATATACTTTTTTGATCTGTTTCCTCAGGAAAGAGCAGCAAAGCAAAAATGAACAAAAAGAACCTAATAAAACTTAAAAGCTTTTTCACAATAAAGGAAATCATCAACAAAACAAAAAGGCAACCTAAGGAATGGGAGGAGAAAATGTTTGCAAACCGTGTGTCCAAGAAAGCAATAATATCCAAAATATATTTTAAAAACTCACATAACTCAATACAAAAAAAAAAAACATAATCAAAAATGGGCAGATGATATGAACTGACCTTTTTTCAAAGACATATAAATGGACAACAAGCACATGAAAAGATGTTCAACACTGCTAATCATCAAGGAAATGAAAATCAAAACTATAGTAAGATATCACCTCACATCTGTTAGAATGGCTACTGTCAAAAAGACAAGAAACAAGTGTTGGTGAGAAAGCAGAGAAAAGCGAACCCATTGTACACTATTGGTGGGACTGTAAGTTGGTGCAGACACTGTGGAAAACGGTTGAGCAGTTCCTCAAACAATGAAAAATAGACCTACCATTATGATCCAGCGATTCTATTCCTGGATATTTATCCAAAGAAATGAAAACAATAGTTTGAAAAGATACATGCATGCCAATGTTCATATCAGTATTATTTATAATAGCCAAGATATGGAAACAACTCAAGTGTTCATCAACAGATGAATGAATAAATAAGTTACATATATATAATACACACACACACACACACACAATGGGATACTACACAGCCATAAAAATGAATGAAATTTTGCCATTCACAACAAGAATGGCCCTGGAGGGTATTATGTTTAGTGAAATAAGTCATACAGGAAAGATAACACTATGTATTTTCACATACGTGTGGAATCTTAAAACAAATGAACAAATACAACAAAACAGAAATCCTCACAGATGCGGGGAACTAACTAGTGGTTACCAGAGGGCACAGAGGTGGGAGGAAAGGCAAACAGGTGAAGGGTATCAAGAGGCACAAAATAATTTATAAGTATGTAATGCACAGCAAAGTGAACACAGTCAATATTTTGTGATAACTTCGTTATGTATTATCTGGAAAAATATTAAATTACTATATTGTATGCCTGAAACTAACATAATATTAAAGATTAGCTATACTGTTATAAAACTTTAAACAAATTAATTAAAATACCTTTACGTACACAATGCAACTCATAAAAACCCTTCCTAATATGAAACATCTTACTATAAATATATTTGCTTCTCTATTTTTCTTTCCATTCACCCTTATAGTCTACTAAGTATACTAGATTATAAGGAATTGCAGGACATGAAGAGATCTGTTTCTATCCATAGCATAGTACATAATACTGCTGGCACATAGCAAATGCCTAATAAATACATATACAAATGAAAACTGAAACAAATTAGTGAATGGATGAATGAATAAAGTAACATAAAGTATCAGAAACAATGACAGTGATTACTCCTAAACCACCTTATTATGCTTGAAGATAAATTCTCTTGGGAGGCCCAGTGGAAGTGGTCCATTTCTATCACGGAAAATAGGAATAAAAAGACACATATATTTCCTCCATAAACTCTTTCTATATGCTCAGAAGTCAGTAGTATATCCTTGAGGTAAGTGGAATTGGAGCAGGGATTATAAGAAGAGCATGAAGAATGAATCCAAGTCTTGAGAGTAGTTATTTATCTCAGGTCATGACCAGTGTTCTGTCAGTGGAGCTTAAGATCGGGAACCACATAAGTGTCAATAACTTATCAGATTTTTCAAGTCATTCAGTTCAAAAAGTTCCCATAATCATGACACACAATTTATGGTTTAATAAAGAGAAAGGAAGAAATGACACAACAAAAGCATATAAAATATCACTTTTGAAGTGCAGTGCACAGGCTTAGGGAGACAACAGGGACATATGGAGGCCTTAGAAGAAACACTACCCAATGACATAAACAAAAAACAGTAAGATACACATAAAAAAATGTTACTGCCCATGTCCCAAAATAAATAACTACTCTCAAGATTTGGGTTCATTCTTCATGCTCTTCTTGTATAATCCCTGCTCCAATTCCTGTGCCCTTCTTTCCCTTGGCTTTTTTGGCCCTAAGTAAAATAAATCCAAATATTTCACAGTAAAATATAAGAATTACTTATTTGTTTCCAGGCCATAAATTTTAAGACCTTTTGAAGTACCAAAAAATGTTCTGGCAGTACCCATTTACCCCTACAATTTCCTGGAAATTCTGTCATGAAATAGAAAACTACAAAGTAAACTGTTTTTAACCATATGAAGTATATTTTAATTCAGAATGTAATACTGGCTAAAGAGCTTGGTATCAAAACCATGAAAAATAATAAGAGAAGAACTAAGTCAGTAAACCTAAAATCATAAAGTCATAAAATTTTCATTTAAATCATAAAATTAAATTTTAGTAACTACAGATTGGTGATACTTAAAATACTGATTATATTAAAAATACTTACATCAATCAGCTGACACTGCAAACTTACTGTATAATTAATTTGTCTTAAAACAAACATACACCTCATGCTACAACTCCTGCACTTATAAGGCTGTGATAATGATAACCACACAGTACCACTTAACAGCAACCTAATTATTTTAAAATATAGAAGAACTCTGAGACTTCTTTTATCCAAAAGAAGTTTGAGTGGATGCCTTTATTAGATAGTACTTCAAGAAAAAAAAAAAAAAGGCATTCAAAAAATAACATTCATCCATTAACCACAGAACGACCTCAAATCAACAGAATATTGAATATATTTCTACTATATATAGTAGTGGTATTGTGGTATTGTGGTGATGAAAGTGGTGTTGTTTCTTTGACCAAAAACTTCTTGAAAATAAAGTCTGAACTGACATTTTTTTCACTTTCCTTTTTCTCCTAAGAAGGTATAGCCTGAATTATATTAAATAGGGGCTACCACTAATGGATAAGAAAGGCTACTTGAAACAATGTCCATTTCAGGTAAATGATACTGCATGAATTAATGTTCATTTGAAGTAAGGAAATTTCCACTATGAAAAAGAAGGACTAGTACATATCCATTAAAAGTAATAATTATCAAAATAATGTCATAACATTAATGGCATTCATTAAAATAGTTTACAATTTAAACAGAGATATTTTAAACATGCAGTGAGTCTTGCTAGTAATAACAAATAAATACAAATAGGTTGAAAATCATACTCATAAAATAAGGTAACTCAAAATTCCAAGTAAATATGGAGAAAGTTTTATCTAGGAAAGTAGGTGGTGCTAAACTGCTAACAAGATATATAGCAAAAACCATTGTTACCAATGAAAAAAAAACTCAAAAACAGAGAAAAGAATATATTTTAGCATGACCAACTAAGTATTTTTAAATGTTAATGATCTTCTAAAAGAGAAACACTGTTCTAAGAGGGAAGATCATTATTGTACCCCTTTAAAACTGTATTCTTATCTAACTCTATGAAGTAATAAGGAACTACTGATTTCATTTTTTTATTGTCATTGAAATCAACCTTATGTTCTTCCTACTATTGGGTAACTTAATTTTTACCACTAAAACATATCTTAAATGACAACGTAATTAAAATTTACAAAATCTTTTATATTTGGAAAACTTTATAAAATTAAAAAATTGATTAGTGTATAGCCTAATTTAAAAATTAGTATTAATCTATTTCAAAAAATAACAGTTTTTAAACTAAAACATAATGGAACTTCAGTTGTTTAGATTCAGTCTAAACACTGAATATCAAGTTGGTGTTTCATTTCACGTGTTACTTGCACAGATTCAAGAAATAAGCGGCACACAGACTGTCATTAGACAGTGAATGTTACACAAAACTTGTATGAGTTTAGGATAGAAACTGGTACCGAAATATATCAAGTGTGACTTGATATAATAATATATGATTGCATAAACATGTATACTGTTGTTATAGAAATACAAATGGCTGGAGACAAGCAATACTACTCCTAATGACTGACACTCGCCAATATATGCAACTGAAATAGCACACAACAGAACCATAATACAATTCTTCCAGGCAAGTACGATTATTCTTTCACAACTAATATAGTTAGTGCTTGACACTTCAATTTTTCCTAAATCAGGCTATTTTTTATTTGTTTTCATTTTATCTTCTTTCCCATATCAATTCCATTACTGCTTATTATGTGTAGGAATAGAGAATGTGGCCTTCTTGATGAGCTTCCTGTCTGTAAATACTACACGGCCCTGAAAAGTCACTCCCATTGTGTGAAAAATACCATTTTCACATCCAAAATGGCAAGACCAATATTTAAGAGCTGCCTTATACTTCTTGCTGCTTGGCAAGCAAGGATGTAGTGGAGAGAATTTTTCTGGGGGCAAGGCTGAGGGTCATCTCTATTCTTCCAACAATACATGCATCTAACCCATAAATTTGGGCAGAGAGATATCACACTGCTTTTAGAGTGTAGGGGATACTGTCACATAATTTCAGCAAACTTTTACATACAAAGGTCAAAAAATTAGTACTTTCATAATATGCACTGAGTACATATGCATATTAATTCTTCCTAAGTTTAAGATCACTTCAAGCAACATTTATGAGCCAAACACTTTCTGAAGCACTAGGGATAAAGCATTCACTGTCTAGTGGAGAAAACAAAAATAACTAATTGTAGTATATGTAGTAAGGAAATGCATATATTCAGCACAAAGTAGGACCTTAAAATCATACAAATTTTAATAAAATTCACTATCAACACATCCAGGCCTAAACTGAGAAAGCGGTCTTACTTGGAGAGGGACTTATAACCAACTTAGGCTAATGGAATTAAAGACTAATATTCACATACATAATAAAAATCTTTCCTAAACTCTGGGAATTATTTTTTTCCAAAAGTAATGTTTTATAAGTGCACTGAACAGCTTTCAAAATTTCATTTTTAGGAGTTCCCGTCGTGGCGCAGTGGTTAATGAATCCGACTAGGAACCATGAGGTTGCGGGTTCGGTCCCTGCCCTTGCTCAGTGGGTTAACGATCTGGCGTTGCCGTGAGCTGTGGTGTAGGTTGCAGACGCGGCTCAGATCCCGCGTTGCTGTGGCTCTGGCGTAGGCCGGTGGCTACAGCTCCGATTGGACCCCTAGCCTGGGAACCTCCATATGCCGCGGGAGCGGCCCAAGAAATAGCAACAACAACAACAACAGCAACAACAACAACAACAAAAAAAAAAAATTTCATTTTTAATACCACTATTTGGGAATTAGGGCTTTGTGCCGAATAGTGTCCTATATTCATTTTCCTTCACTTCATTTGTTTCTTCCAGCAACCCTGTGAACAACTATTTATTTGTTACTAGGAAGATTTCATGCCCATCACATTGAGTTTTACATACATTAATTTTCAATCACAACAATGCTATTGCTAAATTGATATTATCATCCCCATTATGCAAATCAGGAAACTGAGGGCAGGAAATTTACCAGCAATTCAAAATACAGTAAATTACAAAAATGGAATCTAAATGTAGGTGTCTAGTTCCAACCTCAACTCCTTTCCCAACTCCATCCTGACTAGTGCGCAGACCTCAGCAGTCATTCTAGCCTCACATCTCCCCCCATCCCTGCCACCAATCTTACAGTCCAGACAACTGACATCTCCTCATATTTCAGTATGCTGCTTTTTGTGCATCCAGCGCCCTTACTAGCCTCTATAGTGGTTCAAATCCATTCATCTGTGAGAATCCAGTTTTCATGTTATCCCCTTCCTCAAACCTCCAAAACAATGCATAATTTTCACTTCTAGAGCATTTTGTTAGTACTTCTATCAGAGTATGGTGAAACTGCCTTGCAGTATGGGGTGTCTTTCACACCCCATACTGCAAGGCTGGGAACTCCTGGGAGGGCCAGGAAATACATCTTATTTATCTTTCTACTGCCTAGCATGGATCGAGACACACAATTACATGATCATCAAGGTCTAAGGTCTTCTGTAGCGTAATCATTACCTCTTTATCCACTCTTCTTCAAGTATCCTATCCTCCAGAACAAACAAACCCCCGAATGTTTCTCTGACAAGTTTGTTTTGCTCACATTTTTCCCCTCTACACATCTTCCCATTCCCCTCTCAATCCTATTTACCTATAAAACCCTGCTTCCCTTTCAAGATTTAACTTTATTGCTGCCCCATCCAGGAAAAAACCTTGTAAGCCTAAATATTATAAACTTTTCCTTTTCTTACAGCACTCTAAGGGTATTTGTAAAACACATCACAAGTGCTCTGTACTGTGGTGACTATAAGCATTCTGGAGAGAAACAATCATGTTATTCTCCTTTTCATCTTCTGATATCACAAAGCCTTGCTACAGTAAACATGTATTTGATGGTAATTTGATTTAACTCATGTTAAGTCTGAATTATAAACTACAATAGAGTAACATGAAATAATTCTTCTAAATTGTCCCCCCTTTAATTTTGCACCAGCTTACACTCTGGTAAGCATTACACTTCACTACATTATAATCATGAGTATAAATTCCACCATCGACCTCAATGGCTAACAATATCCAAAGTGCACAAATGAAATATCACAGAAGCAAGCTGCAATTTTGCCAGAGAAGCCAAGGGTATTCATTTAAAGTTAATGTATTCACGCACCACACTATTTGGATAATTTTGCCAAAATTAGGTTAGGTTTATTGGTCTTTATTCCAGCTTTTGTCCCATTCAGATCCCATTTCTGTGAATGAAAGTATAGAAGAAAACTCACCACAGAGATAACCGAAAATATTCATCTAAGCACTTTCTGGGGAGACAGTATTTTAGACATCACAGTTGGAATATTCTTACCCTAATTAGTAGGAGAAGTAGTCAATGGGCTTCATTATTCTAATTCCAGTGGGCAAGACCACACATATGGTGAATACGGCTGTATCAGATTTTCTTGGTCCAATACCGTAACACATCTGATATATCAATCTCCCTCCAATCCCAATTTTACAGTCCCCAAGCCACCCTGTGATTCTGTTTTTTAGCATCCAGTGCTGTTCTGTCTAAAGGACAACAAAGTTTCTAATGATGAAACTCCTCATTTTAAATTTTATATACACAGGATAGAACTCACAGATTCTACATACTCTAATTATTTTTGTCCCTGAAGAAATAGTTTATCACCATAAATAAATAAATTAATCTTTTTAGTTTTAAACACTAATTTCATGTGCTTGCTTAACATGAATCTATCCTCAAGAATGGGAGTCTATCTTATAAGCGAGCCATTACATCTCAGATCATGACAGGAAATAAGTGTCAGTTTTCTCATCCTACTAGAGAGGGTCTGCCAATCACTTCCTTTAATGACAATAGATGACAGCATGAATTTCTACAAACCACATATTTGACTTCCTTTACTGTTAATTCCAACGGACAGACTTCAAGACAGTATCTCCCACAATGAACTAACTCACAATTCTACCTTTTATACAGTAATTTTGAAACATCAAGTTATTCATCCTATTTGGTGATAAATAATGCCAAATTCGTTATCATTGCACTTGGCAGCTGATGAGATATACTTTAATGTTAACAGGTTAAGATAATTATTTTAATATTAGCATATCACAACACTCATATTATTTTTAAGAAATAATAATGCTTGATTCTGTCAAGGATAATTTACTTAGACATTTGGATAAAACCAGAATTTAGCCATATATTCCATTTTCTTTATGAAGTTTCATTTTGTTTCATCATGTTTGAAAGTAGAAACAGGGGATACAGAAGATCCAAATATTTTATCTCACAGTAATGATCCACAAAAGAGAACACCAACCTAACCACCAGAATTCCGAAATGTGTACTTAGGAAATAAACTGGTACTTTTTTTTTTTTTTAATAATGTCAGCTCTAAAAATGAAGGAAATATGTTCAAAATTGTCTAGAAGAAAGCAAAATCACAGTGAATGCATATATCATATATATATATATCACAAATAAAAATGTAAATATGAATATGCTTTTCTTACACATTGTTTTATTCTTAATCCCATCTTGTCCAAACCGCCACTACATTAGACTAGCGCAATGTATACCTATGTTCACATCCATAAAAATACTCATTTTAATGATTTGCAAATGTTGATATATATAACAGTAATTTAAACTGAATCTTATAAATGCCAAATAAAAACTGGAGAAAAATTTAATAGTATAATTGGTTGGAGGGATTTATGTTTAATTAGAGTGTCTTGGGGAATAAAAGGGAAAATTTCTGCTTCTTTTTCCTCATACTTTCATGAGGGAACTTTTGATCAAGAAATGCTATTGGCCTTATTCTGTTTCTTCACTTCTTACCAGAAGAGGGGCAGAGACTCGCCTCACTGGTGAGTTTAAGAGAACATACAAATGTGCCCAGTTCAACTCCTTTTGCTCAGTTCAGCGCTACCTGTAGAGAAGATGCATTCAGGCCTATTTTTATTCATTGCTCTGTGGCAGAGGATTGCAGATGTCCCACTGAGCCAGCGGCTGGAATGGTACAACTGTCTAATTCAGAGCTGAAGCCCATTTCATCTGTACACATAATGCATGTCCTCCAATTCAGCCTCTCCTGGTAATAAAACTAGTACTTTGATCTCCATCTGCCTGGCACCTGTGTCTGTCTCTCTGAAGTCTCCAAAGTCTGAAGGGGACATGATTAATGTGATTTATCCAAACTCGAAAACCTCAACAGAGTGGACTGATTATGATAGAGAGGTGGAGATCTACATAAATCAAACACTTTAAGATTGCCTATTCATACTCATTCATTCAGTAAGTATTTAATGAACACTTACTTTGTGCCAGGAACTTCTAGGCAGAGGAATATTGCAGGGAAGAAACACAAAACCCAGTATCTAGGGAAACCAAGACTCAGCACGCACTAACAGAAGTAGGTAAATCAGAAGGAAATAAGAAGAGGAATGCATCTGTGTTTTCTATTCATGGATTACAGAGTATAACTTACAGTATTTCAGTATACTAATTGCAACAAAAATAATAATAGGCTGGCATAAAACTGCCGATAGTCATCCATTTAACCTTCAAAAACAGCAAGTGACATATGGTTGAACCTAATAATTTGACACTCAAAAATAAGGAAGCAAAATTCCATCTTCATGGAATGACACAAAAGACCATAGAAATATTGAAAAATCTAAAATGAAACTAATTAATGATTAAAAAGAGACATCTTAATTTAAAATAGGGTTTAAAATATGTAAGGAGTGAATTAAATAGGGTTTGATGTGGGAAAACCACTTGCACAGATTGATAGAATCTTATTTCTGGGTAATAACACCACATCCTATACCATCACAAACTAATAGAAGCAGCATCAGTTTTCTTTTAATACAACTGAATATTCAAGATGAAATATCAAAAGTAGCAGTCATTTTCTTTTAATACAATTAATAAAATGTATACCCTCCAAAGTGTTTCTCATATTTAAAGTACTTTACAAATTTTAACTCTGAAAAAAATCATTAATGGTGTCATGTCAATCCCAGATGGATAATTTTCATATGTTTCAAAGGTAGTCTATGTCCAAAATGCTTTATACATCTGAAAACGGAAGACTTTACAAAAATTCTGACAAATTTTTTATACCAGCTAACAAATATGCAAAACATAACACCTTTTTTGTACTTATAGAGTATAGAAGAGTATAATCACTAGGATATTAATGGGGAAGAGGATAGTAATAGTTTTCCCAACTGTCCTGAGAGCTGTTCTGCTCCCTAGGAAATTAAAATTCTTTAAAAATTCTACATTCAGTACAGAATTATTGAAAGTTAGGAATAAAGGCCAGCAGAGGGGAAAGAAGGGTTTTGTCAGTGGGAACAAAGTGGACATGCAGTCACTGAGCAGATATTCCAGCAAAGGCAGAGCCAGCCTGAAGTAGCAGGGTGGCCCTCCAGGTCAGCCCGGGGTACACCAACCAATGCCAGGTCTTGACTGTTATAGCATCTACCTCAGTCTACACATGCTGAGGATGGGCGTGCTAGTTTATTACAAGTCTCGGAATTTCAAGAGTAGGCACAATAAAGAGGATAAAAGATGATTTCCTGAAAAGCAGTAAGAAATTTTATGAAATACTATGCAGTTATTTCTTTGGATTATTTTTCATCTCTGAAATCTCAGTTGGAGATCGGATCTTGAAAATTCTAGCACAATGATAACATCTCAGAACAAAAATAATAATCTTAAAATGAGCATATCCTACAGAAACATATCATAGCTTAATCCTCTCATTTTTCTTTTCTAAAAATTTATATGAGATGACTTGAAAGTACATTCTCACTATAATCTTTTATAAGATGAGCATTCTGGTAGAGTTCAAATATCTCTATTTATGCTCATTAAGGTTTTGCTGAAGTTTTGCTGGTTTTCCCTACAACTAATCCTTTCTATTTTTTCTAATTTTTTTTTTCTTTTTAGAGCCATACACGTGTCATATGGAGGGAGGTTTCCGGGCTAAGGGTCGAATCCGAGCTACAGCTGCCGGCCTATGCCATAGTCACAGCAATGCCAGATCCGAGTGGTGTCTGCAACCTATACCACAGCTCACAGCAACACCGGATCTTTAACCCACTGAGTGAGGCCAGGGATTGAACCCACAACCTCATCGTTCCTAGTCAGATTCGCTTCTGTTGCGCCATGACAGCAACTCCTCTTTTTTTCTAATGTTAACTTTCAAAATTTAAAATATACCATTGTATGCAGTTGCTTTTCAGTTATTTTAAAACATAACTTTGAAGTGAAGCTTGAGTCAAAATAAATACTATAGTTCCGGCAACTAAAAGTTGGGTCATATTTAAAGGGTCATCTGAGGATAAACTCTTAAAAAATACCCAGTTTTTAAAATGACAAAATTAAGATGCCATAGACCTTAATGTAGTTTTTAAAACTTTCTAAAAAAGGTTGCCAAGAGGGAAGGAGAGAGAGTGAGAGTGAGAGTTTGCGGTGTTGCCTTCGGGATGGATCAGCAGTGGGATCCTGCTGTGTAGCACCGGGAACTCTGTCTAGTCACTTATGATGGAACACGTAATGTGGGAAAAAAGAATGTATACATGTATGTGTAACTGGGTCACCATGCTGTACAGCAGAAAAAATATATATAATGAAATATATATATTAAAAAATTAATAAAACAAATAAAAATGCAAAAAAAAAAGATTTGAGTCTGGGAGATACCATCCAATCCATGGGAAGAAATTCACTACATATGTTTACCAAATAAGTAGGACAAATATGAATCTAGTTAACATCAGTAGGCATTACAAAATTATTCTTAGTATGATTTGAGTAAACATACACTTAAATTTCTTGATACTCTTCGAGATGTTTACAGACTGAACTACCCTGTATTTATTATTACAAACTCTCCAAATGTACAGTTTTTGTATTAAAACCCAGTAAAGACAAGAATTGAAATGGAGAGCCGATGGTCAGAGTGCAACCCTCAGATGCACAAAACTTATACACATTCTTAACTGGAAGAGAATATATCTTTCAATGGAACTCTTCATATGAGGCAATTCCTAGAGGTACTTATGTAAAAAAGGGGAGTTATAAGCATTTCTGAAATAATTTTTTCAAATATAGTGTAGATCAGGAAAACAATGGGATAGTGCTTACCACAAACAGCTGACAGAAATCTAAAGTCAGGTTCAGCAATCACTTATTAAGGGCTTACCACAGGAAAGGCACTGTGCTAGGAACTAAGAGGAAGCAAAAGCAAGTAAGACTTTACTTTCTCACATATATTATGATTGGAGCAGAGGCCAACGCTGGCAACAAGTCCAAGCCCATTTACTTACACAGCCTTCTCCAACTCAAATTTTTCCAGTCTCCTGGCAATATTCACTTACAGGATGTTGTTGTTGTTGTTTTTCTGGGAAAAAGACTTTCCCCACCCTTGTTTTTCTGTCTCATTTTATTCCTATTTTTAATTTATGCCATCTTGTTGTATTTTACGTACTCTAAATTGCCTTAGGAGCATTTTAGAGTGAGGCAAGGTATAAAGAAACAAATAGAAAACAAACACAGAAGAAGGAAATCAACTCAAGATATCCCAGATCACAAATGGAAGTCAAATTTTAACTGTCAAAGTCTTCTTTCTCAGCCAGTCTATTGGCTTTGAAGTCAGAATATTTAGATTTTAATGCTACCTCAATATGTATATAATTTTAGGCATCATTCTGACCCTCACTAAGCCTTGATTTTACCATCTGTAAGAAAAAGTAAAAACAGCCATGTCTCAGCATTCCATTTGCATATTACAGAATAATTGTTATGGAAGAGGTGTTCAACAAAAATCAATTTTATTTCCTTCCTTTACAAACTCATTAGCTGTCCACTGCACTAACACTGCAGTAAAAGGTTAGTCAACAACACCGCATGCCTTGTTAGCAAAAACAGAACACATGTAAAACCAGCAGCCGGATAAGACGATTAACACAGTAAAACCAACATAATCAAGATAAAAGTTCATTTAAAAATCCTGTCGTATTTTCTTACAGTTACTACACCAACCTCATATACATTGTAGAATGAAACAAAAATATTTTTAAGGGAAAAAAAATGATCCATTCCATCACTTCTAAATTTCTGCTTCTTCATCAAGGTACATATATGACCCCCAGAGTGTACATAAGAAACCAAAGGATGAACATTCTCCTCTAAGATTACTTTTGAAAAACTGTCAACGAAGATTTTTATATAAAAATATTATAGCTAGATTACAAAACAGGGGAGTCAGGATTCTCTTGAATTTGGGAGAGAGAAGAAAGCTTGAGATATCAGTGATAAGTCTCACTTGCCAAGTGGTTTTTCTTTTTTCAGGTTGCTCTCCCCAAATTGATCTATATATTTAAAACAACCCCAATTAAAATCTCAACCGGTTTTTTGTTGTTGTTGACATGTAAAATGTATATGGAACCTCAAAGAACTTAGCAAATCCAAGGGACCTATTACAGGAAAAGGTACTGAATGGGAAAATGACTCATAGAGCTTTCATTTCAACAGAGAAGACAGAAAACATAGGGAGAAAGTAAATAAACGAGATAATTGCAGCTTGTAATAAGGGCCGTGAAGGAAAATATAGTGACATGACAGAGAAAAATTATCGGAGGCCTACATTAAACAAGGTAGTCAGGGAAGGTCTCTATGAGAATTTGATGCAAAGAATGAGACAGAAACATCACATATAAAGTGAGGAAATGTGTGTGCCTGGCTGGGAAGTAAGAAGTGCAAATGCCCTCAACCAGAAGACAACTTGGCCTGTTCAGGAAATTGACAGAAGGCCAGGGTGTCTAAAATATAGTATGTGAGGGGGAAAGTGGCATAAGAAAACGCCGCAGAAATAGACAAGAATTAGGTCAGGCAGAGCATGGAAGCTTCAGTTATGAATTTAGATTTTATCTGTCCTTCAACTGGAGGCCACAGGAAGATTTTAGGCAGAATAGTGACACTATCTGATTTACATGATTCTATTTTAAAAGCTTGCTTTGTCTGTCATGCAGAGAACAGACTGGAAAAGGGCAACAAGGAAAACAGAAAGAATAAATAAGTGGCTCTAGCTGTCAACCTGTAGAGATGGGTGGATTGGACCAGGACTGAGAGCATCTTTTTTTTTTTTTTTTTTTTATGGCAATATCACAGCATATGGAAGTTCCTGAGCTAGGGGTCAAATCAGAGCTGCAGCTGCCGGCTTACGCCACAGCCACAGCAATGCCATAGTGGAGTCGTGTGATCTACGCCACAGCGGCAATGTCAGATCCTTAACCAACTGAGCGAGGCCAGGGACTGAACCTGCATCCTCATGGATACTAGTTGGGTTCTTAAGCCGCTAAGCCTCAATGGGAACTCCCTGGGATTACCTTTTTATGTCACTCTATCCAGCACTTCAAGTTCTAACCTTATTCCACATATAGTGGATATTGTGATGGGTTGCTTGAACTCACTTCTGGGATGAAGGACTTATTTCTCTAGCTACTGGCTCAGCTGAAGAAAGACTTCCTGGAGAAGTCTTCATCCAGTGATCAGTGCAAAGGTACAGTGACCAGCCCCTTGCCTGAAATGAGCCACCCAGCTCCAGACCTCCCCATGAGGTCCACAGTGCCTTCACCAAAACGACACCTCTCCCCAGTTCTGCTTCCTTCCTTGCTGTCCCAAAGCTATTCATCTCGAGTGTTCCTTAGTCACTACATTCTGTGATAATCTCTTTCTCATAACCTGTTTCCCAGAAACCCAATCTGACACTGATTTAATAAAACTGAGTACAAGGTCCTCAGTTTACCTCCTAAAGTTTGTCAATCTATAGATACAAATAAACTTAAAACTCCTTAGCAAAGCAATAACACTTTTCAGATATGACTGACATATTTACCACAGCTCATTCACATTACACGTATCCTAACTAAATTTTTTGTTTATAAACATATTCAAATGTTATTTTAACAAAAAGGCAGTAATAAAAATATAATAAATAGCAAAATAAATTGTACCTTTAATTACTCTGAAGAACCTAAAACAAATGTGTACAAGTTTTCTAAATGTCTTTTATTGTTAGATAAGAAGTTAAAGCATTATTTAAAAGCAATGAGGTCCTACGGTATAGCACAGGGAACTATATCTAGACACTTGTGATGGACCATGATAATGTGAGAAAAAGAATGTGTGTGTGTGTGTGTGTGTGTGTATGTGTGTGTGTGTGTGTGTGTGTGTGTGTGTATGAGTGGGTCACTTTGTTGTACAGCAGAAATTGAGAGAACAATGTAAATCAACTATAATAGAAAAAAAATTCAAACCTAAAAAAAAAAAATCCCTGCTGATAAGACCAATCAATATGGACCATTATAACGGAAACATATTAGCAAAAGGTAAAAACTTCAGGAGTTCCCATCGTGGCGCGGCGGAAACAAATCTGACTAGGAACCACGAGGATGCAGTTCGATCTCTGACCTTGTTCAGTGGATTAAAGGATCCGGCGTTGCCCTAAGCTGTGGTGTAGGTCGCAGATGCGGCTTGGATCTGGCATTGTTGTGGCTGTGGTGTAGGCTGGCAGCTACAGCTCAGATTGGACCCCTAGCCTGGGAACCTCCATATGCCAGGGGTGCGGCCCTAAAAAAAAAAAAGTGAAAACTTCAATGGCACACTATATTCCTATTAACCCAGAATATTATTTCCTAGAATCAGAAAAAAAAATTAAGAATTTGCATACTCAATTCTATTCTTTCGAACAAGGGCTGTTCCCTATATTTATAAGGGATATAATTTATGAAATAATTTGATGTACATAAGAACACATGATCAAATTCTGATTTATTCAAGGCAGTAGAAAAAAAAGTATCACTTAAATATACCCCATTTAAGTAATACATACTATTTTCTTCCCTACAAATTTTCCCAGACTGCTTGCTAGTAAGTAGCTAAATAATCTGAATTTTACCCTTTTCCTATTTTATAAAAGTTCTAAAGCATCGGTGAAATGGCCAAAAGACAGCAACATGGGGGAGTTAAATCAGAAGTAGCAAAGTCCCTAAATAATCCTCAAAGTATTCTACATCTTTAATAACTTAGAGTTTACTATTGGTTCTGTTCTGTTGGCAAAAAAAAATTATTGAAATGATCTTTTCTCTGGAGTTTCAGTCCAGATCGGAATTTTATTGCCTTTTGCCCAAGGTCACTTCAAGACTTCCAGAGCAAAAGAGAAGGTATGGTGTGATTCTTAATATGACTTCTGAAGATCAAAATCGAGAAAAGAGAGAATTTCAGTATTTAAAAATCAGTAACAATGTTTACTGAAATTCAGAAATACATCTCCATATATTCACTTTTTGTTATAAAATAATTTTAACTGTTTTTGAAATATCCAGGCAATAAGTTATGTATGACTGTGAGTTCCTTGACCGTGGGAAATATGACTGGATTGTTCTATTTCCAATATGTCATCTGGACCCTAGAACAGACCATTCAACAAAAGAAACAAAAAAGGAAGACCCTTCGGCTCTGTGCTTCCATATACACAGATTTCCTCAACTAAGAGAGTGTATTCCGAAAAACAAATGCAAAGAAGTGAGATCAGATGACCAGGCGGAATGAAGTTCATTTTTCAATCTTCATAACAGCTTATGTGCTATCTATCATTCCATGTTAAAAATGAGAGAGGGCATGAGTTTCAGAGACATTCAATAACTTAGCCAAATCACATAGCTAATAAGGTGCAGAGCTATGGGTCAAACCCTTGCCTAACTCAGTTCTCAGAGCTTTTCTATAACTGCATTGCCTAATACAGTAGTCACTACCATGTGTTGTTAATGAGCATTTGAAATGTGGCAAGTCTGAGCTGAATTGGGCTCTAAGTGCAAAATACACCTTTTGATACACTGGTTAAATACAATGTACCATTAAAATTAAATTCACTGCTTCTTTGCTTTTTTAAAATGCGGTTGTTTTAAAATGTTAAATTACACACGTGGTTTGCCGGACAGGCGCATATTTCTACTGGGCACACTGATCTATAGGAAAAGGTAGACAAAGAAGAGACACTTTCACCAGGGAATGGACTGAGATAAGGGAAGAGGTGATCTTTTAAATTTTAACTTGTCCTTATATCATAATATACTGATTGATTTTTTAACATGAATATATAAAGAACTGTTTACGATAAAGCAGACTTCATAACAAACATGTAAAATGCTATGATGGCAGTGACTGGCCCTACTCATAATCCCAATATAGTTTTTTATATTTAGAGTATTAAGCTTCATCTAAAGGAATAAAGAGAAGTAAAGGAGAATAAAGAAAATACGAAAAGGGTTCCCAGTAGAGGAAAAGTGTACCCAACAGCAAGGGGACAAGAAATAGGCAGCTGAGTAAAATGTAGGTGAGAATGGAAATTTTACTAAGGACATAGGGGGCAGCTATATTAGGTTCTAAGCCATGCAGAGACATTTTACCTTTATTCAAAAGATACTGAGAGTCACCAAGGGGAAGGGACATAATCTGAACTGTAATTTATGAAGACAGTTCTCATTGTATAGACTATAGGTAGACTGGGGCAAAAAGAGCAAAGAATGGCAGGGAAGGAAACTAACATTTATTGAGTTCCATGCATGTGGCTAAGTATTTTGCCCATATCCTTTAATTTGGCATCATTTTGTTTGTTGGTTAGTTGGTTGGTTGGTTTAGGGCTGCACCCACAGCATATGGAGATTTCCAAGCTAGGGGTTGAATTGGAGCCACAGCTGCTGGCCTACACCACAGCCACAGCAATGTAGGATTCGAGCCACACCTACAACTCACACCACAGCCTACGGCAACGCTGGATCCTTAACCCACTGAGCGAGGCCAGGGATAGAACCCACAACCTCATGGTTCCTAGTCAGATTCGTTTCTGCTGCGCCACAACGGGAACTCCTAATTTGGCATCATTTTTAATAGCATAAAAAGAAAAACAAAAATATTAACAAATCTTCAATGACCACAGAGTTGGCAATTTATCCTCAACACGAGATGGAATTATAAGGATGGAACTTGATGCAGAGAGTTTGGAAAGGGGTGATAGGAAAGTCTGGATAAATACCTCTATTTTTAACATTAAAAAAATAATAAATAAAAATAATATCTTTACTTTAATTTACAAATTAAGTAATATTTTGGTGAGCCTAAAGGGCTGAAAAATCAATAGGGGATTCAAAAATAGCAGAAAGTAATTTGTAGTAGCACAGAAAGAAATGGATGGAGCTAATCAAGAAGAAATAGTAAAAGGAGTGATAAGAGGTGTTGAACATTACTAAACAGTAATAAAACTAGATAAAATTTATTGAGTTCTTATTATGTACCAGCCACTTGGCTTAGCATTTTATATGCATTTTCTCATTTAAATCCTCAATATATCTAATTAGTTGAAAGTAATTATTTATCTCTCTATTACATATGCAATTTAGAGATTGAGTAACTTGACCTTTCATCAACAGAGGAATGATTCAAACTCACTTCTGTCTGTCCCAGGCTACTTAACCAGGTCTTCAAAGTCACTGTAATGTCAACAATCTGAAATTCCAATCTCTTACAAGGAAAGAAGGCCTCTCAATTTAGAAATGAGGAAACACTGAGGCCTAAAGAGCTTGAAGTGACCTATTTAAGATCTCAAAAATGGTTAATGCCAGTGTCAGGACTATAATGTGGATTTCAAAATTTCAGATACAGATAAACAAACATAGTATGCATATCCAGACAATGCTATTTTTCGTCAGTGCGAAAAAGAAATGGGCTATCAAGCTATAAAAAGACACGGAGGAACCTTAAGTGCATATTACTGAGTAAAAGAAAACAATCTGACAAGGCTACATACTCTGTTATTCCAACTATTTGACATTCTGGAAAAGACAAAACTATGGAGACAATAAAAAGATCAGTGGTTGTCAGGGGTGAGGGGGAAGGAATAAGTAGGTGGAACACAGAGAATTTTTAGGGCAGAAAAACAACTCTGTATGATACCATTAATGACAGGTAGATGTCATTACCCATTTGTTCAAACCCATAATGCACAATACTAAAAGTGAGCCGTAATGTAAACTATGGATGATTATGATGTGTAAGTGTAAGTTCAATTGTAACAAACATTACAATTCATTCTAACTCTAGTGGAAAATTTCTATAATGGGGGGAAGCTATGCATGTGTGGGGTAGGGAGTATACAGGAAATCTCTGTATACTTCCCCTCAATTTTTCAGTGAACATAAAACTGCTCTAAAATTAACATCTTAATTTAAAAAAAAAGATTAAGGGATATAATAAAGTTTTAAAAATTCCAGATGCAATGTTCAGGTATGAGTATAAACTGGCTCTTTTGAAAAATTATCTGCATGGCTGTAATAAACTTGAAACAGGAATGGTATTTATGAATCCACGTCTTCTATCCCTCTAGGATTCACAAGTTAGCACAGTATGTCACAAAAAGAAGGAACTAAATAAACAGTTCTTAAAGGAAAATAGATGAGGGGGGATAAAGGGCAGGGAAAGAGAGATGAGAAGTGAGAGAAACAGAGAGACAGAGAGATGAGAGAGAGAACAGTTTTTAAGAAAGATGTTCCATTTCTTAAAAAGTTTGATTGCGATAAAGGCACTCAAATCCAATTTTTTTTTACTGCTTTAAGAGCACTAGCTAGTATGGTTTCAGATTTATAACAAGTTAATTGCCCTACTTCCATACTCTCGCTACTTACAGAATTTTCAGCTGTTGCTTAACCACAGAATTTTCATCCTAAATACAGCAGACGGGTCACTTTTTTTTTCCAATGAAATTTAATATTATTGTGGCCTTTTTAATGACTCCTGACTCCAATACTACGGTACTAGGTCTATGGTTCCAGAAATAACTTTAATGAAAATAAATCCCTAGCCTGTATACATTCTGCAGAAAACAACTAATTATTTCATGAACAAGGAAAAGCACAACTAAATAAAAAATACATCAGTAAAATTATCAGTTCAAAGTTGCTATGTTTCTTTTCCAATTTCTTTAATTGGGTTATCTATTAATTATGAAGGATATCTCTTAAAAATGGTCAGGATTTAGAAAAAGCATTTTAAGTAGTAAGATCAAATCATTATATCAACGTAGAGGAAAAATGATTTATAAAACATATTGAAGGAAAAATTCAAGATGCATAATCCTTAAACTATGTGATTTAAATGAAGTCAGAAGAAATATGGAGCTAACACATAACATTGCTTCACAGTGGTTGGTCAAATGACATCAATCTGAAATGCCTATTTTGTTCTAGCAAATAGAAATGGTATGAATATCAATATTGGTATTAGCTAAATTGTTCCACAGGTGGATTTTACAGAAGTTGTAGGTACTATGAGATCTATAAATGTCACTTTTGCAAAAGAAAAGATCAAGGTTTAATAAATAACGCATTTGTTTTATAGTGTGTCCTGACTCCCTATTCACCATAATGGAAACTTGAGACATCTCAGTCCAGTGAGTTACACATCATACTCAGTACAGTGGATGTGATAGGGGTTCAGAAAAACTTTGGATAAATGGCCTAAGAGGTCAAATATGTGTGGGTCAGCATCACATCTCAGTGACATACAGAAGCAGTTGTTTGAGTTTGGGGGATGTTTGGTTTTTTTGTTTTTTTTTTTTTTGTTTTTTTTTTGTTTTTTTTTTTTTTGCTTTTGAGGACTGCACCTGCAGCATATGGAAGTTCCCAGGATAGGGGTCAAATTGGAGCTGCAGCTGCCGGGCTACACCACAGCCACAGCAACGTGAGATCCGAGCTACATCTGTGACCTACACTGCAGCTCACAGCAATGCCGGATCCTTAATGTACTGAGCAAGGCCAGGTATAGAACCGGCATCCTCATGGATACTAGTTGGGCTCCCTACCACTGAGCCACAATGGGAACTTCCCAGAAGCAGTTTTAAGAAAAACTTTAGAGTTACAATCGATCAGAATTCTTTAGGTTGCACCCTCTCAGACATCTCTCCCTTAATGACCCTGTTTGCCAGTTCACACTTCTGCTAATTTTCCATTTATCATTATCAATACCACTTGAAGGTATTGCTCTGAAAGTTATTTGGTGAAGCCTACAATTAAGTCAATTAAACTAACATTAACTGAGGGCTGACTCTGTGTGTATGGAACTAGAAGATAAAATTCATAATCTAACATAAAAGAATTTTATTATCTTCAGCCTATTAGTTATAAGACAGAATATGATTTAAGTAACATAACTTCTATTCTGCCTTACTTATGACAGTATTTGTTTGATTTAAAAAGTTTTACAAAAGTAGGTGATAATGTGTCAAATTTATCATTTACCCCATATTAGGCAACAGCTGTGTTGAATGTACAATCTGTTTTACCAGTTCCTACAATCCTGTGTGGTATTTTGAGTTGGTGTATTTCTAAGCATCCGTTTCATCCACATTGTACAACTTCTTGAAACTTAAGAACAAGATTCTATATTCATTCCATAAACTTTCATCTTGCTATTCTCAGACCACTGTGCCAAAATCCTTATTAGATCTTCAGCCATTCAACAGAGTAGCTACATTTCCTTAGTTTATGTATTTTGCTTAATGTGATAACCCTATCATTTCTAAAGTTCCCACAAAGTTGAGAGGCAGTTGACTCTTTTCTTATTAACATAGTAAAGGTAATACACCTGGTATTAATCAGCATTTATTCATTATTTGCATATATCTGTTTGAATATAAATATTTGCATATATCTATTAATTTGCATATGTGTATTTACTTATATTATTTTCATATCATTTCAAAATTACAATGGTTACATAAGATTTTAAAAGTAAAACAGACCCTAAATATTAAGGGATGCTGTGATGGTTAATTTTGGTTTGTTTGGGGTTTTTTTTTTTTTTTTTTTGGTCTTTTTAGGGCTGTACCTACAGCACACAGAAGTTCCCAGGCTAGGGGTCAAATCAGAGCTGTAGCCTCCAGCCTACAACCACAACCACAGCAATGCAGGATCCTAGCTGTGTCTGTGGCCTACAACACAGCTCATGGCAATGCTGTGAATTTCAAGGATTCCACTCAGGATCCCTAACCCACTGAGTGAGGCCAGGAATCGAACCTGCACCCTCATGGACACTAGTTGGGTTTGTTACCGCTGAGCCACAACAGAACTCCCAATGCTGGTTAATTTTGGATCAACTTTGCTAGACCATGGTCCTCAGATATTTGGTCACACACCAGTCTAGATGTCCCTGTGGAGGTAAATTTCAGATAGAATTAACAACTGAGTAAAGCAGATTACCCTCCATAATGTGAGTGTGCCTCACCTACTCTACTGAAAGCCTTAAGAGAAAAAAGAGAGAGAGAGAGTTCTCCTGGGGAAGAGGGAATTCTGCCTCCAAACTGCATTTGGACTTGAGCTGCAACATGAACTCTTCCAAGGATTTCCAGCCTGCAAGCCAGCCCTGCAGACTTCAGACTTGCCAACCCCTCCCTGATTCCTTAAAAATCTCCCTGTATCTCTCTCTCTCTCTCTCTCTCTCTCTCTCTCTCTCTCTCTCTCCACACACACACACACACACACACTATTGGTTCTGTTTCTCTGGGGAACTCTGACTATTATAGGGACCTTCAGCATAACTTCCAAGCCGAGGTTGGGATGCTCCAAAGGGGGCTTCCATAGCAAAGACAAGATAGTCTGGTTTTGATTTCTAGGATCGTTTTCAATGTGCCTTCATGACTGCTAGTGATATATTCTTTCCAATCAGGACAGTCTTTGGGAATCCTACAGCTCATTGCTTTGATGGGCCTATAGCTGAAACAGAGGCAGCTAACATATGCAATAAAAAGTACTGGTTAAAAATTACAACGACTTTTATTAGTTATACTATGCTGTAACCTATATCCCATTTCACAATATCCCACTATATTTCAATTTCCCAACAATCCATGCTACATAAAGCTAAATATATTTTATTATAATTTCAAACAAAGAAACTATGATTGAAGAGGTAAACTCTTGGGAGCTCTTGTTGTGGCTGAGCAGGTTACAAGCCCGACTAGTATCCATGAGGACTCGGGTTCAATCCCTGGCCTCACTTGGTGCGTTAAGGATCTGGCATTGCCGTGTGTTGTGGTGTAGGTCTCAGACATGGCTCAGAGCCCAATTCCACCCCTAGCCTGGGAACTTCCATATGCTGCAGGTACAGCCCTAAAAAGCAAAAAACAAAACAAAACAAACAAAAAGGTACACTCTTACTTAGGGAAGGAATTAGGACTAGACTCCAGAAGTCTTTTTATTTTAGTATCACTTCTTGTTTTATATAAGCAATGAACCCATGGACACTGAGGTGCTAGCAATTGAACTGTCTCTCCCCAAAATTCATATGTTGAAGCCATAATTCCCAAATGTGATGATATTTAGAGATGCAGCCTTTGGAAGGTAATTAGGGTAGATGAAGCCTTGAGGGCGAAGCCTCATGATGGGATTAGTGTCCTTATAAGAAGATCCATCTCTCTTTCCACCACACAGTGATAAGACAAGCCAGGAAGAAAGCTTGAACACAACCATGCTAGTACTCTGATCTCAGACTCCAGATTCCAGAACTGTAAGAAATACATCAAATGTATTTAAGCCATACAGTCTATGGTATTTTGCTATGACAGCCAGTGTTAACTAACAGTCACACAAATTCTGTGTGTTACTGAATATTACAACCCATTCATAGATTATATACTAAGAAAAATTTTCACAAAAACAAGTAAAATTATACCAATGAAAGGTCACATAAATAAGTGGAACTCAGACATGAGGCCACATCAGAATCACTTGCAAAGTTTATTAAAGTATGTACTGCTGACACCACACCCATAGTGTTTGATTCAATAAACCTGGGTTGTATCCCCAAATTTTGCATTTCTAACAATAGTTCTCAGGTGATAGTAATGATGAACCATATTTTATAAATGATTGATACAGATTGATAAGTTATAAGCCACAATGTATTAAGAGCACTAAGAGTGCATTTTAAACACACACATAAACACAGAACATCAAACTGGATTTCCAAGATTCTGACCCTCTGCATCCTGAGTGGGGTATATTTTCAAAAGGAAGTTTTAAAAATTTCTCCAGTTGGTTTTAATAACCACCATGTTTGGGGAATTAATTAAGATTATCAAATTAACAAAAAAGTAAGTTTCATTCCTTTAATTATCTACAACAGAAAAACGAGGTTAAGAAGATATTATCTAGTAAAAGATCCCTTCAAAATTTTCTTAATTTGAAATATAAGATTAAATACCAAGTTTTTATTTCTAAAGAATCCTATCAGGAAATACTATGTTATTTTGAATATGGTTGATATATATCATTAAAATCCTATGTTCATTACTCACTTACTAAGTAAGCCCTTTCATCCTGGGCAGGAGAAATGTAAACTAGTCTAACCCAAGCCAGAGAGAAGTCAATATACACAGCAACAACACTATCAAAGAAAACACAAAATAATTTTAAAAGGATCACTTGACATAAGAAACAACTCTAGAAGTTAGCTTTAACAATAGAAGTTCCCACTGTGGCTCAGCAGAAATCAATCTGCCTAGGATCCATGAGGATGCAGGTTCGATCCCTGGCCTTGCTCATAAGGATCCGGCATTGCTGTGAGCTGTAGTATAGGTCACAGACACGGATTGGATCTGGCATTGCTATGCCATGTGTGTGGCCCTAAAAAGACCAAAAGAAAAAAAAAGAAACCCAAAAAATAATAGTAAGCCTCAGTAATGTTTGTTCAATGAAATTAATGAATGAAAGTATTATTGGGAGTTCCCATCATAGCGCAGTGGAAACAAATCTGACTAATGAACCATGAAGTTGCATGTGTGATCCCTGGCTTTGCTTACTGGGTTAAGGATCCAGCGTTGCTGTGAGCTGTGGTGTAGGTCACAGACATGGCTCAGATCCGGCGTTGCTGTGGCTGTGGCTGTGGCTGTGGCCAGCAGCTGTAGCTCCAATTAGACCCCTAGCCTGGGAACCTCCATATGCCATGGGTGTGGCCCTATAAAGACAAAAAGACAAAAAAAAAAAAGAAGAAGAAGAAGAAGAATTATTGTTTAGGGAGTTCCTATTGTGGCACAGTGGAAACGAATCGGACTGGTATCCATGAGGATGCAGGTTTGATCCCTGGCCTTGCTCAATGGGTTAAGGATCTGACATTGCCATGAGCTGTGGTGTAGGTTGCAGATGAGGCTTGGATCCTGCACTACTGTGGCTATTGTGTAGGCCAGCAGCAGTAGCTCCAATTCAACCCCTAGCCTGGGAACTTCCGCATGCTGCACGTGCAGCCCTAAAAAGCAAAATAAATAAGAGAATTACTGTTCAAATTATTAATAATGATATATATAATTAATAATATGTTGCTTATAAATACGTAAATGATAATTTGATATATATTTTATATAAATATTATATAGATAAGCTATAAAAAGCAGCAGTGAATAGATACTTGAGAATATTGTGTCTACCGAATGAACTACAAGTAAAAGTATGCTTGAGTATGGGTTAGAATTAGAATCAACAGAATGTATAGATACGTAAGATAAATGTTAAGCAAGATGACCAATAAAGCAAATATGAATTCAATTCCTAATTGCCTTTTTCTATGTGTAAAAGAAGGCAAGTAACTTGTTTTCTTTTTTTTTTTTTTTTTTTTTGCACTTTCAGGGCTACACCTGTGGCGCATGGGAGTTCCCAGGTTAGGGGTTGAATCAGAGCTGTAGCTGCCAGCTACAGCCACAGCCACAGCAATGCACAATCCAAGCCACATCTGCAACCTACACCACAGCTCATGGAAACTCTGGATCCTCTACCCAGTGAGCAAAGCCAGGAATCAAACCTGCATCCTCATGGATACTAGTTGGGTTTGTAACCCACTAAGCCGCAATGGGAACTCCCACAAGTAACTTGATTTTTCTTGGCTTCTCTTTCTTCAACTACAGAATGTCCCTCAAGAAATTCCTTGCTTAAAGCAGAAATTACATTCCCAAGATTTCATGCACTTCTGCTTTTCTTTATAATAGTTATCTGCTCCTTGCCCTCTGTGAAAAGTGAGTATCTAGATTTCTCCATCATATTTTTTTTCTTAGACTGCCTGAGAACAGACTCATAAACCAACAACCAACCCAGTTTAGTACAGTTTGGTTTATATATTTGCTTCTTATCTTTCTTAAATTCCAAAAAAGAGTATATGAAAGAGCATTTCATAATTAGTATATATTAAACCAAATGTACAGAATATTTGGACAGATAAAGCAGTTCTGTGGAAGAATAACAATAACATTATAATCTCTCACCTTTTCTTATGCCCTTGATCTGTGCTTATAATAGTATTATGAATGTATTCCATTTAATCTTAAAGATTTAAAAAAAGCAAAATTATCTGTAGTCCAGCTGCAACAAATGTTTATGTCTGAACAGTGCAGTTTGTATACAGTTAAATTTAGGATATTCGAAAAATGGAAAATACCTGAATTTGCTATATATCAGCATATCAATTATTTGTGCTTTAATTCAAAAAAAAGGAGAAAAAGAGAAAAGAGAAAGTGTCATATAAATCTTTCAGTATCCACACAATAAGTTCAATAAGCATTGTTATTTTTTTCCATGTAGTATGGAGGATTTAGTAGTATTCTCTCTTTAATTCAGTACGTGTAGGCAGAGTAGGTTTTTCTTATATACAAAGGAAAACGTAAAATTAAAAAGATAAAACAAAAAGAAAAAAAATCAGTGAAATAACACAATGTTAAGAAGAAGTAACGTTTAAGAGGAAATCAAAGGAAGGGAGAGCAGCTAAAAAGACTGAAAGAAAGATAAAGGGCAAAGGATTTAAAAATTAAACAGAAGAGAAAAGATTAAAGAAGGAAAGGCAAAAAGCAATGCAGCAGGATTTAAGAAGCCAGTAAAAAGAAAAGACATGCAGTGATGACAAAGGAATAGCAAGTGCCAAAGAAAAGATACTTGAAGTAATGAGGGGGGCGGGGGAAGAAAGTAAAATAAAAGCAGTTGTAAATTAATTTTAAATACAATATAGGAAAGATACAATGTTAATGGGCTTTCCATTGTGTGTGTGTGTGTGTGTGTGTGTGTGTGTGTGTGTGTGTGTGTGTGTGTTTTCATCTTCTTGGCTCTGTTATTGATAAAAACAAAAACCAGTCTTCAGGCACAGGAGATTTAGAGCAGCATTTCCAATGTACAGAGATGCAACACGGGTTTGTAAAAAGTATCCTGCCACTGGCAGGCTTTGAGGTGTTGCATAAGTAACTCACCCTTTCTGTCCCACACTACATCTCACAATTTTCTAATTTACACATTGAAGTGATTCTCCCCTTAATTCTATCTTCCTTACTCACTAAATGTTTCAGTTTTTATATATCATTGACTCTGCTTCTGAAACCACTAACTTATTTTATATGCAGTTAAATGTATCATAAAAGACGAAATGAATTACAAATAGACTCACCTTTAAATAATCAGTCTTTCTCAGAAACAGTAGTGCCACTGAATGTTTCTAAAATTTGAGGGGGTATTTTTGGTTGTCATAATAATTGATGGGAACTGCTAGTATTTAATAGGTAAGGGTGACAAGACGCTAGATGTCTTGCGATTTCCTGCAGGACATTCTTTTAGGTAAAAACATCTTTATAATTATTTATGCCTCTTTAAGTTCAGGGACCATAGGTGCTTAATGAATGTTTAGTGAATGAGTAAATGAAGTATAACGCAAATAAAACATCATCCTTCCAACACAGTCCACAGTTGTCCATTTATGTATATTTATTTCTATTAAGGGGTAGAGAATATTTTCACTGAGTGGAAAGTAAAGTATGCTGATGTAATTAATTTATACAGCACCTCCTCATAATTAGAATCTCTCTTCTAGGAACCTTAGGGTCAATGCAACATAGTAACGTAGAAGTAACTACTAAAATCATAAAACCTTTACAATGAATGTTTACTTGTATAAACAATGACAAGTGAAATACAAATTACTATTTACTGTCATGTATTCTGTTCTATAAAACAGTCTAGATTATTTTCAAAATATAAAAGACAAGTTAATCTATAACTACTTTGGAAGACACTTTGGTAGTTTATTACAAAGCTAAACATAATTTTACCACATGACCCAGAAATTATGCTCTTGGTATTTACCCAAATGAGTTGAAAATTATGCCCACACAAAATCCTGCATGTGAATGTTTATAGCAACTTTATTCATAATTGAAAAAACTAGGAAGCAACTAAAAATCCTTCAGTAGGTGAATGAATAAACAGTGATAAATCCATATAAGGGAAGATTATCAACAATAAAAAGAAATGAGCTATCAAACCATGGAAAAAAAACATGGGGGAACTTTAAATGTAAGTCAAAGAAAACAGTCTGAAAATGCCACACCTGGAGTTCCCATCGTGGCACAGTGGAAATGAATCCAGCTAGGAACCATGAGGTTGTGGGATCGATCCCTGGTCTTGCTCAGTGGGTTAAAGATCCAGTGGTGTCGTGAGCTGTGGTGTAGGCCACAGACGCAGCTCAGATCTGGCATTGCTGTGGCTGCAGCATAGGCTGGCAGCTGTGCCTCTGATTAGACCCCTAGCCTGGGAACCTCCATATGCTGCTGGTGTGGCCCTAAAAAGCCAAAAATAAAAATAAATGGAAATGCCACACATTGCATGATATCAACAACATTACACTCTGAAAAAGGTAAAAGTATAGAGACAGTAAAAAGATTAATTGTTGCCAGAGGTTTGAAAGGGAGGAGGGGGAGAGCAACAAATAGGTGGAAGGCAGGATTTTTTTTAGGGCAGTGAAATTATCCTTTATGATACTGTAATGGTGGACACATGACATTAAATATTTGTCAAAACCCATAAAACTGGGAATTCCCACTGTGGCGCAGTGGGTTAATGATCTGGCTTACCTCTGTGGAGGCACCACTTTGATCCCTGGACAGGTGCAATGGGTTAAGGATCCAGCATTGATGCAGCTGCGGTGTAGGTCACAGCTGTGGCTCAGATTCCATCCCTGACCAGGGGAAATTCTATATGACAGGAGCAACCAAAAAAGGAAAAAACAAACCATAGAACTGTACAACACACAAGAAAAATGAACCCTAATACAAACTTTAGAATTTAGTTAATAATCTTTTATCAATTTCAGTTCATCAACTGCATGAAAAGAACCACACTGATATGTTAATAAAAGGGGGAACTATCTGGAGGACAGAGAGTAATACGGAAACACGCCGTACTTACTGCTCCTTTCTTCTGCAAATCTAAAAATTCTCTAAAAAATAAAATCTATTATATATGTGTGGTGTGTCTGTGTGTGCATGTATCTCGGCCACTTTGCTATACAGTAGAAAATTGACAGAACATTGTAAACCAACTGTAATGGAATAAAAATCATTAAAAAAAAAGACAAATCAATAAAGCAGACTATCCACATAATCCTTCAGTGGAAATACAGGTGAACTAACACCATGAACCCTCAAAAAGTTCAGCTTTTATCCCCATCCTCACCTCAAATCAAACTCTAGGGAAGTGAGGAACTAATTCACATGGGTGACGTTACATACTTTTATTGGGCCACAAGGCATGTTTTCTCTCTTGGCATTTTTTATTATTTGGGAGTATTTCTTTCTCTTCTTTCATGTGCAAGCAGACACCATATATATCTGTGTGGAAAACGAAATGAGAACTTCCAGTTCAAAACAGAATGGAACACATCCCATGTCCCTCTATAAACCATACAAACATGACAGCTAAAGACTGTTCAATAACGGCATAAACCTACAAGGACAGAAGGTTCAAGAGAGAAGACAAAAAGCAACAAAATTTTGGAAACTGGGAAGCTCACACACGAGGTAGAGTTGATTAAACAAACCTCAAACAGCTGAATTCTCGACTAACACTGGGGACAAGCCACAAAGCTACTTGAGCTACAGCAGAAGCCCAAAACTTGGTAGTACAAGGTACCTCTGAAGATAAGCCTGAAGTCACTAAAAACGAATTAGAATTCTCCTGTTTCCCTCCCCTATTCCATAGAACTAGACAACACCCCTCCTCATCCCATGCAGAAACTCATTTTATTATCTAATACCAGTTTTCTTCTTATATAAATTAATTTGCTTGTTATTTTTTCCTAATATCAAACACATTTTTATATCTTTTTTGGAAGAAAGATAGGAATAAGTGGGGAAGGGGAGAGGAAGGCAAGGAGAAAGGGAAAGAAGCAAGGAGGGAGCAGGGAGGTCAATGAAGACATAAAAATATTAAATTTGGGGATCAGATAATTTTGGTGCATTAAGTGATGAAGAGAGAAACAAGAGTAGATGCCCTTTATTTAAGTAACAATATACTAATAGCATCCTTGCGTTCGGACAAAATAAAGGGAGGTGCGGCAAAAGAGCACAGAAGCCTTCTTTTCACTTGTTGCTACAGCTTAACTCACCTAAAGCAAAACTGCCTCAATAAATATGCATTTATAAACATACATTCATTTGCATGAAATTCTCTACAAAGAATCAGTACTGCCAAGGAAAGAACAAGACTAAAAGCAATTATAAATATGTTGACCCACAAGTGAAATAAGGAAAGAGAATGTCTTTATTCAGTATTGGTACCACCTGGCATGTAGCAAGCGCTAGAGAATTCAGAGAGAAAAAAGCAATATAGTCAAAAAGAGTCACTTTCCCCTCAAAAAGAAAAGTACTTACTTTTTTTGGCCCACGAAAGTCCTCTAAAAAAGATCAAGTTATAAACTAAATTTTATGGGTTTCTTTGTTTTTATAGATAACAAGTCATCTAGGATTAATAATTAGGATAATAAGGAAAATATCCTTAGCTTAACACCGACCTAGTTAGAAAAACAAAGTACTGTACACAAGTCTTTCTTCAATTCTACTGACCATGTTTCCCTCAAAAAAGAGGAGGAAGAGAGTATATCTCTGTGGGATTTATTTCCACATTTACTATAAAAGGTTTACTGTTCAAATCTATTCATTACTGAAATGTACCTTCCATTTTTATGAAGAATTGGCTCAATAAACATATGTTACGTTAGAGAATAATAATTAAAGGCAAGTGACTTACTCTGTAACAAGATCAAAAGTATTTAATTATATTGGTAAGATATAACTTTTTATACAAATGATAAAATATAAAAGTAAATGTAACATATGACAGAAAAGCAGTTTCAATGGATGCACACATGATTTTGGTATATGGAAATCAAATGAATCAATCACAAGAAAAAGTTACCATGAAATAGAGCTAATTAGGTACATGGTCTAGGAATAAGGCAGACAGACGGTGTAACATAGGAAAGGAAGTTAAGCATATTTTTTGAATTCTGATTTTCTGGGTGGTTCCCCTTGTCATATAATGAACTATTACATTTTACTTCTGAATAACTGAGGAGATTAAAGCATTCAACTGTAGCTCATGAATTACTCTGAAAGCTATTCAGAATTTAAATGTTATAGTTGGCCTCTCATTTTTCATTGTCTAATAAATGAGTTTATGAATAAACAAATGAATTCATATATTCCAAACAGTGAACCAGTCATGCACCCCCAGTTCATTCATTCATTCATTCAACAGACAATTATTGATCTATAAAGGGTCAGGCCCTACCCTGACAGCCTGAATAGGACACACATTCTGCGTCCCCACAGAATTCACTAATAAGTATGAAAATAGATGTTAAACAAACATATCTACTGTTACTAATAACAAAGTAGATGAAATGAGCTGTGGAAAAGAACAAAGGAATCGGGGAGTACGGAGTTATTTTAGATAGGAAGCTCCTCAAAGTCTCCCTGAGAAGGCACTCTTTAAGCTGAGACCTAAAGAATGAGCAGGCCAGGCATGGAGAGGAACATTCCAAACAGTGGTAACAGCCAGTGCAAATGCCCGCATCAGGGAGGTCTCAGGAGCTAACAGAAAGCCGGTGACGCCAGGCAAAGAGAGCAAAGGGGAAGGAGGCAAGAGATGAGGCAGAGAAGCTAGGCAGGAGTCCTTAACAGAGGGGCCTTTGAAGCCAAGGCAACAGGTTTATACATTATTCCAAGTACACATCCAAGCTTTAAATGTTAAGGAGAGATATGTTTCAATGAACATTTTAGTAGAGCACCATGAAAGTGCTCCAGAGAAAATAAATTAGATTTCTCGTGGGGATTCTTAGCTATTTGTGGCACCAGGAGATCTTCTGTCAGTCTTGTGAAGTCAATAAATCCCTCCTTGGAATAATATTTATAAATGTGTACAATACAAATAATAAAGGAAACTAATTATGTTGAAATTCACTTCTATCAGGAACCCTTGGAGGCAAAGAGCGCAAGATTAAGAACACCTGCTAGTGAACCCAAATCAGAGTGGAGTTAGAAGGCTCCCCCAGTGGATACTGGGTTGGGGGGGGAGTGGGCTCCTCCAAGAAAAGACTGGAATTTGGGGACTTTTCAGCTCTTTAGTAGGTCCAAATTTTTGAGCATGGATAAAATGCCTTTGTGTGTGTTTTCTTTTTAATTCAACTCCTTTGAACTATGTATTTATTTATTTTAAAGGACATTTTCTCTCATGTAGAACCAAAAAGTTTACATTAGAGATTTTTTCTAACACAAGTTGTCCTATTGCCAATCATCTACTCCATGAGCTCTGACTGATTATAATGATAAACACTGATAAAAAGAACTAGCATTTATTGAGCAACTACTGCATGCCAGGTACTAGGCAATAAAAGCACTTTATACAGCAAAGGGTTTAATTCTTATATGAACCCTTTGCCATAGGCTTTATTTTTATCCCCTTTTTACAAAGGGGAAAATTAAAGCTCAGAGATATTACGTAACTTGTCCAAGACCACAGGGTTAGTATAGTATATAGTGTGAGCATAAGCTGCTTTCCAATACCACACAAGTGGTAATGGTCAGTACTGGGATGGAGACCTGCACTGAGTCCAGAGTCAGACGTGACTGAGCTTCCACTAACTGGAGCTTCCAGTATTGGGATGACAATAACTGGAACCCAAAAATGTATAGGTCAGGACCCAGATCTCAAGGTGCCAGCAACAGAAATTAAAAAGATACCAAACACATATATATCATTAGAGGAATATGAGAGACCATAAAAATGTGTACTTATTTCACTATTGCTAGCACTAAGCATTCAGCAAAAGGGAGCACAGAATTTTGTGGGGAATGTTTTAGGGCAAAGGTAAAACTTGCACTGTTTCTTTAAAAACTAGGTAAGCTTGTTACTATCAATTTTACATATAGTAGTGTGTACATGTTAATCCCAACCTCCAAATGTATCCCTCTACTCAACATTTCCCCTTTGGTAACCATAAGTTTTGTTTCAAAATCTTTTGAGTCTGTTTCTGACCTACTGCATAGGACAGGGAAATCTACCCATACTCTGGAATAACATATATGGTAAAAGAATCTGAAAAATAATGGACATACGTATATGTATAACTGATTCACTTTGCTATACATCCGAAACTAACACAACATTATAAGTCAATTTTACTCCAATAGAATTACATACAAAAGCAAAAACAGAAACAGAATCACAGACATAGAAGACAAACTTATGGTTACCAAAGGGGAAAGATGGGGAGAGATAAATTTGGAGTATGAGATTAACAGACATAAACTACTACATATAAAATAGATAAACAGCAGGGATTTACTGTAAAATACAGGGAACAATATTCAATGTCTTGTAATAACCTATAGTGGAAAATAATCTGAAAAAAATGTGTACCTGAATCACTCTGCAGTATACCTGGAACCAACACAGTATTGTAAATAAGTATACGTCAATAAAAAAGTATATGTTTAAAAAAACTAGATAAGCTTTAGATAAGCATAAAGGTGAATGAAGTAATTCTGATAATGAAGGCACTGAATCATATGAAATATTAGAGTACAGTCAAAAGGCAGACTTAACAGCAGAAATTTCAGATTTTTAACCTCCTAGCTGTGACATTTTAGAAAGTTACTTAACTCCCTTGATACTCAACATTCTCATTGACAAAATGTGTTTCACAACATCAGCTTATGAAGTTATATGAATGAGTGTGGCAAACGAAAAAGCAGTGTCCCTTAGCAGTTTTATACATGCATTAAAGGGCATGGGAACTGCCAATCTTCACGTTGCTGAAAGGCAAATAAGTGTTTTTGGTTGTTTCTCTTTTCCAACCCAACTCTAGTGAAGAATGTCCTGATGCATGATACGATTCTTTGTTGCGTCTCACTTGGAACTTATTTCTACACATATTCAAAATGCTAAAGGCAAACCTCACTTGAAGCACTTCTTGGAATCCAGTTCCATCAGACCAGCTTCTGAGTGATGATGATAATGGCTAATAATGACTTAATGTGTGGTTCCCCCCATAAAGCATTTATGTTTAATAATAGTCCCCCATGTCCTAGGAGCTAAAAATTAGAAAATAAAATAATTTCAGTTCTTCTAGAAATAATGAAAAGGAAAGTTGAAATTCTGGGACAGAAGGGCCTTTGGGTCTTCTTACAGTCATGCTGCTCAGGAGTTGCAGCCCTTCTGAGGAACCTACATTAACAAGTAGTACAATAACCAATATTAAAATCAGAAAGAAATATCAGTTAAGAGCCTTCGGATGTTGCTGTCATATAACCAGCTTGGAAATGAGTATTTCAACACTAAAATGAAAGGCTTTGATCTTTTAAGATTTCTTAATAAAGAGACTTAAAATTACAATGGCAAAAGAGCAACATCTATGAAGTCTGAATGGTAGGTACACTGATCCTGCTAAATTGGTTTCTGTATGGTTTTGTATGTTTGGGGCATTTCTTACTCCGAACATAACAAATCTTAGCAAAAACAAAGTTCTTATTACAATGGACACAGAACATGTTCAACAGCTAATTCCAATTTCTTTGTTTCTCTTGTTTTGTACCACACTACTAATCTTCTGGCAATTGAGTATGACAGGCTGGATAAAGTACATCTGGATGCAACAAAATACTTTATCCCAAATTCTTATGAATTCAAGACTAGGTCATGATAAGGCTTTGGGGATTTTTCCTAAAACCAAAAATTATAACAGAGTATTACTAATTAGCAGGGTTTCTTAAAAAAAAAAAATCTGAGCATGTAGTCAACATAATTATGTTGATATGATTTGCCAAAACTTGATGTAAATAATGCAAAGCACGCAAATAATACCATGTAAACTAGACATTTCAAGAAACTCGGTAATGCTAATTTAAATCTATTTACAGTTTTCAGAGCATTTTCAGCTATTTTATTTCACTTAACCAAAGAAACTAACTTTCATATTCTGTAGGGAAATGATACAAGTGTTAATTCAGCACAAGTCTTGACATGCCAGCTGAAAAAGCTAGCCTTTGGCATATTTTCAGCTAAAGAAGGCTTTCTTAAAAGTCTTGAGTTAGCATATTAAGCAATTAAGCAATTTCAACAAGTTAATTGTACAAATGATGACTGACTATACGATTGCGAAATATAATTTTATTTTTCTACAAAGTTTAACTCACAGTTAACTTAACAGTTCTAAGCTTCCAGATTTGAACATGTAAACCTTAATGTGAAAACAAATGATTTAAAGAAAACGAGGCGGCAAAGGCTAACAAGAATGTCACCTGATTATTGTACAGATTAAAAATCAAAGCAAAAGTGCTATGTTTACAATATACTTAAATTATAGGAGGCTTATTTCCAAACAACTTTTCAAAATGGCACGAGTATTTTTTAAAAAAAAAAAACAAACACAGACCAACAGCCTGGACTTCTGTGATACAGACCTCTACCACCGCCCCCAATTCTGATGATCCCTGCAGGCAACCAACTGCTGTATCTGTGGAATGTGCTCTTTGAACTGTACAAAAGCCTTCAGCCTTTCCTGCATTCTGCAAACAAAAACTGCCAAGTGCAATTATTCCTCTGATTTAACCTAATACAAGCATTACTTCTCCCCACTGCTGAACTTCCCAAGTGCTAGTGATGACCAATAATGTCTACATTTATAAATGCACAAAGAAGAGTTGCTTTTCCTAATCAAAATTAAATTTGTTTTAGAAGTATAATAGTTCAACTGAACATAATATAAAATTCAACAGACACCATATTCCCTTTTGTCTATATGTTTTAAGAATTCTATTTCTATAGATGGATTCAAGGATTGAATGGGATTAGTCCTTTTAATTATATGACTAGGATCTTCAGCTTGAAATCTTTCCTACAAAAAAAAAAAAGTCAAACACAATAGTTGTTTATATTCAACTCATTTACCAAAAAAACTCATTAGAGCTAATAAGAGTATGTCCTTCCCGATGTGAGTATCTTTTCATGTTCAAAAGAAAACAAAAAGTAAAAGGCAAAATTAGTCCTAAGACAGAGCTGCACAGATATTTAAACTCACCTACCAGTTAAAAGTTAGAATAGAGCATTCTTTTAGCCTCGATCCAACATAAACTGCTTTTCTTCACTGTGTATGTCCTTGATATTATGCATACCTGAGTATTTTTCTTTCCTAAAAAGATAATATTAAACCCAGTACTGAAAAGTTCTGTTTTTCGTGTACATTACTGATTCCAGTTATTGGTATGCATAAACTAATTATCAGATGCATTACTCTATTTGAAAATTTTTGAAGTTCTGTAAAATTAAGTAATGAAGAGATAAGACACCACCATTTATTTTACACACAAAAATGATTATCAAGTAGAACCACCCATTATTGGAGATGCTAAGAAAAGATAAGGCACATTTTTGTTCAAAAGAAGCTAATAATCAAGTTGAGGAGGAGAGCAAGACAAAAATGAATAAAGAAATTACAGTATAAAAAATAAACATGATATATATTTGCTACTTTTAATTAAAAGGAATTTCATCACTTCATGGCCTATTTCACAGAAGTTCAACTTCACACCTTTTTTGAGAACCAAATGCATCTTAGGGCATTACAAAACAAGGCTGAGCTGAACTAGTTTAGAAGCTGAACTATCTTATAGATGAAAATTTCTTGTCTATTCCTGTTAAATGTTTCATTTTCTATATTAGTCAAATCACTTCTCATCAATGTCATAAAAATCTTTTCAGCTGATTAGGTCATAGTGCACTTCATCTTTAGTCCTGATGCAGGTACTGACTATGTCCAGCAAAGGGTAGTTTAAGTTTGATGCATCAAAATCAGACATGGGAAGGTTCACATTCTGACTCTGTCACTTAATAACTGGGGAACCTACTTAAATTTTCTAGGTCTAGGTACATCTTCTGCAAAATGTACACAAGTGACATAAAGGAAGCTGTCATCAACAACTCTGAAGGCTCACACCTCCCAGGGAATCTGGGCTTAAACTGGGTCTTGAAGGACAGCAGGGGGTTCATCTACCACAAAAGCAGAGGCGTACTTTCCAAACAAATGCAAAGAGGCTGTGGAGAGCAAGATGTCTTTGGGCAATCACACTATACAAAAGAGAAGTTCTGAAATATTTTAGGCTGTAGAAGGTTGGACTAGAAAGGGTTTACAGCCATGTCAAACTTTGATGCTTGATTGTAGATACATTCATTTACTTGGATCAAGTCTACAAAAAAAGGAAATTACCAAGTTTGAAATCTTAGGATCGATCATCCTGACCTTTTACCCCATGCATTCATTTTCCTAGAGAAGGAACAACATACACAAAAGCCACAAGGCACAAAAGAATCTGAAGCCATCAATTAATAAAATTAGGCAGAGTAAGTAGAGTAAGGAAGAGAGGTCTTAAATATGCTGAGTAGAGAAACATGGTGCTAGAGGGGCAGGTATGGTCCAATTTTTTTCAGGGACTTAAAGATAACTCTGAAGAGGTATCTGGATTTTACCCTAAGTTCAAGGGAAAACAAATTCAAATTTATAAGAAGAAAATAAAAATCACCCAATCTTTATTTTTTATTTATTTATTTATTTATTTATTTATTTATTTATTTATTTATGGCTGCACCCATGGCATATGGAAATTCCTGAGCCAGGGATCAAACCTAAGCCACAGCTGCAACAACGCCCGATCCTTAACCCACTGAGTCAGGCCAGGGATTGAACCTGCATTACCACACAGAGACAATGCCATATCTTTAACCCTCTGTGCCACAGCAGCAACTCCAAATCTTTATATTTAAAGGTATGTTAATGAGTTAGAAGGGATAAAGAGTAAAAATAATTGAGTGAAACAGACAATTATTACAGTGGTCCAAGTGAACATTTTAGACTAGAGCAGCATCAGTGGGATGTGGAAGAAGGATCACATTTTGATCAAATTTGGAGACTGAATTAATGAGACTAATATAGTGAACATGAGAAGGAAGATGTCCAGGTGTTCCAATATTGGCAGCCCAACACTTCTGACATAGGCAACTGGGTGTGTAATGGTACTCCCTATTCACTAAGAAAGAAAACAGCATAGAAGAAGTATATTTTCTATCATATTTTGAAAGGTGAGACAGATGCTATCAATGAGCTGACTTTTAGATGAATTCCCATAGGATATTTAAGTAGAGGTATCAGGAAGAGAGTTGTAAATCTAGATCTCAAACTCAGAGATCCACATTTAGTGTTGGGGTTCCCAACACTAAAAACAGTGGTCAGAGCTTTAGAAGTGATCTCATCTAGAATAATCTACAAACAGAGTAAGAAGATAAAGACAGAACAGAGGAAAAGGCCTTAATTTATGAGGTAAGCAAAGAAAAGACTCACAAAGGAGATTTAGGAAGAGGAGGAAGTAGGAGAACATGACATGAGAACATGAAATAGTAAAAAAGAGGAAGCAATCAGAGTGTTAAATATTTCAGGGAAGTCAGGTGATTGAAACTGTCCTAAAATTTATCAACAATAACATCATTGAGGGAACTCTGGTTAGGCATAGCAATCTACACACATGAAATTGTATCCACTCCTTTCCAAAATACCAATATAATGGCAATATAAAAATAAAAAGTTATCAACCCATGTCAAAGATCACAGCAGAAGAGGGGACATCAATAAGACATGCTGACACATCTTTATATGTCTACCATAAATCCACCAAAACTGTTGTTGAAGGAATCAATCAGTACTTTATTCAACCATTCAATCCCAATCTTGTATAAAAGGAAACTGGTCGAAGAATCCAAAAATGCAGAGGAGGAGTTCCCGTCATGGATCAGGGGGAACTAATATGACTACCATCCATGAGGATGCAGGTTCGATCCCCAGCTTCACTCAGTGGCTTAAGGATCCAGGGTTGCCATGAGCTGTGGTGTAGGTCACAGATGCAGCTCGGATGTGGCGTTGCTGTGGCTGTGGTGTAGGCCAACAACTACTGCTCCAATCTGGCCTCTACCCTGGGAACCTCCATATGCCATGGATGCAGCCCTAAAAAAGACAAAAAAAAATGCAGGGGAGAAATTACACAGGAGTTACACCCCAGAAAACAATTCTCAAAGTTGTAGACAATATCCCTGGCTCGCTCTGAATGAACTCAAATTGACAGTATTTACATTTTTAGATTTTTTTAAAGTAGATAAGAACCTACTGTAATTGGATTTGCTCTTTATTTTTAATCCAAAGGCTGTGCTTAAAGAAAATGATCTTTGTTAATTAAGTCAAAATACTCTAACACCATACACAAAAATAAGTGCAAAATGGACTAAAGATCTAAATATAAGAAAAATAGGCAGAATCCACTTTAACATAAATTGCATACCTTTTTTGACCCACTTTCTAGAGTAAAGAAAACAAAAACAAAAATAAGCAAATGGGGCCCAATTGAACTTAGAAGGATTTTCAAAACAAAGGAAACCATAAACAAACAAAAAGACAACCCACAGAATGGGGAAAAAATATTTGCAAATGAAGCAACCAACAAGGGATTATTCTCCAAAACATACAAACACCTCATGCAGCTCAGTATCAAAAAAAAAAAAAAAAATAACCCAACCAGGTTCGATCCCTGGCCTCGCTCAGTGGGTTAAGGATCCAGCATTGCTGTGACTGTGGTGTAAGCTGGCAGCTATATCTCCGATTTGACCCCTAGCCTGGGAACCTCCATATGCTGCAGGGGTGGCCTGCAAATAAATAAATAAATAAATAACACAACCAAAATTGGGCAGAAGATCTAAATAGACAATTTTCCACAGAAGAGAGACAGATGGCCAAAAAAGCACATGAAAAGATGCTCAACAACACTAAATATCAGAGAAGTGCAAATCAAAACTACAATGAGGTATCACCTCACACTGGTCAGAGTGGCCATCATCAAAAAGTCTACAAACAATAAATTCTGGAGACGGTATGAAGAAAAGGGAACCCACCTACACTGTTGGTGGGAATGTAAACTGATGCAGCCATTATGGAGAACATTATGCAGATTCCTTAAAAAACTTAATATAGAACTCCCATATGATCTAGCAATCCCACTTCCTGGCATATATCCAGAGAAAACCATAATTCAAAAAGATACATGCATGCCAATGTTCATAGCAGCACTAGTTATGATAGCCAAGACATGGAAGCAATCTAAATGTCACTAGAGAAGAATGGATAAAGAAGACGTGGTACATATATAGAGTGGAATATTACTTAGTCATGTAAAAGAATAAAATAGTGTCATTTGTAGCAACATGGATGGACCTAGAGGTTATCATACTAAATAAATGAAGTCAGAGAAAGACATATGTATCAATTATATGTGGAATCTAAAAATGATAAAAAGGAACATATTTACAATACAGAAACATACCAGATTCACCAAGTTCAAAAACAAAGTTATGGTTACCAAAGGTGAAAGGTATAAGGGAGAGAGGGATTGGAATTTGGGAGTTAGCATATATACTCAATTGTATATGGAATGAATGGTCAATGGGGATCTGCTGAATAACACAAGAACTCTACTCAATATTCTGTCATAACCCATATGGGAAAAGAATCTGAAGTATAATGGGTATGTATATATGTATGACTGAATCACTCTGCTGTACAGCATAAATCAACACAACACTGTAAAACAACTATATTTCAATAAAATTTTTAAAAATGAATAAAAGCCAAAAATAGTTTCTCCGAGTTAAAAAAGAGCAAACCAAAAAACTAAGCTGTATTATAATAGGACACTGTCAACAGTTTTGAGAATTTTTTCTGGACTGTAAGTCCTGTTACACAGCAGGATTTTAACTGCTCAGTATTATAACTCATATTCATCTCATTTCAACACAGTCTTCCAAAGGATTGCACTTCAAGGCAAAAGACGAACATGCACCCTGTTTTCAGTGTAAAGAAGCAGTGTCTTTTTCTGAGAGAGAACATCAAAATCAATTCATTCACCACAAATATTTATTAAATGTGGACTGTATACCAGCACTACTCTGGGCAGTAGGGACATAGGGTTAAGGTGTGTGTGTGTATATATATATATATATATATATATATATATATATATTTATTTATTTATTTATTTATTATACATATAAAGTTTATATATACAAGTTTATTTATATATATGTATATACAAGTTTATTTAACACTGCATAGAAAGGATAAGAGTGAGAAATAAGATGGTACCTTATGACAATGATTCTTAAAATCTTATGGAAAACAAAAACTGTTGTTTTCAGTATTTGCATAGACACACGATATCCATCAGTATTCATCTCTGTAAGTAAACTATTGACAAATCATATTCCTTAACCACCTCAATTCATGATCTATTTAGATTTAAATTCAAATATAACTAGGTTTTTAAAAATAATAAAATAAAGGCCCTACTGTACAGCACAGGAAACTGTGTGTGATTGGGTCACTTTGCTGTACAAAAGAAATAGAAGAAACACTGTAAATCAACTATATTTTAATAAAAAAAATTAAAAATAAAAATAAATTCAATGTTATATTAGTTTAACCATAAGAAAACAAAAATGTAATAGAAATATTATTTTTAAATTGTACAACAAGGGGAGTTCCCGTTGTGGCTCAGTGGTTAACGAACCCAACTAATATCCATGAGGACACAGGCTCAATCCCTGACCTTGCTCTGCGGGTTAAGGATCTGGCGTTGCTGTGAGCTGTAGTGTAGGTCACAGATGCGGCTGAAATCCCACATTGCTATTTCTGTGGCTGTGGCATAGGCCAGCAGCTACAGCTCCAATTGACCCCTAGCCTGGCAACCTCCATATGCCATGGGTGCAGCCCTAAAAAGGACAAAAATAAGTAAAAAAAATTGGACTACAAAACCAAACTGTCTTTTGCACAAGCCTTCTAAGAACCAGGTAAGTGTAGCATATTTTGAAAAATAAAGAAGCTGGCAATAATAACTCAGGACTCAGTTAAAACGTACTTATATAAGTTTACTCTGAAAAATCAACATGAAATTTGTTTAAAACACACTTGGTCCTGGAGAGAAGACTGTTGAAATCCACAATGAAAAAGGAGAGAGACTGAAACAGATTCTTTGTAGCAACATGCATTTCTCATCTGAAGAGAGAAACAAGGGGTTGACTAGATCAAGACTAATTAAGGATGGTGGGGCAGGGGAGGCAATGAGAGAAATGTAAGTTACATGTGAAAAAACAAAGCAGTAACAAATAAACTAATTAGATTCTCTTTTTGAGACAAATGCTGACACCCCCCCCCCCAACGCTGATAGGGTCAAATCTAAGAATTGATGAGACCAAAGGTCTTGCTGCTGTTATCCTACCAACACTATCCCTGTCTGTTCTTAAAACTAACAAAAAAGATACCTTAGTATTGCTGACTAAAAACTATAAAATGAAAGAACATGCTATTTTCATAAAACTCAGTGGGAGTTCAGCGAAGCAAATGATAGCTCCACTTTGCCATTTTGCTTAGGATAATGTCATCAATAACGATGCTACAAACATGCAAATCTATTTATCACATTACACAAATTTTCCAAACTATCTCAGTATATAATGTCCGTGGGTGATCAAAAATAAAGATAACATATACACAATGACTCTACTATGCAGAGGAAAACAGAACTGTAGTAAAGAAAGAAATTTCAAGAAACTGAAAAAGGTGACCTTAAATGGACCATAGGAAAATTCACAGAAACTGTAATGGATGCCAGAATAAGCATCGTACAGCAATATATAATGATGAGGAATAGAACCGTGAAAGTAATAGTAATGGAAGATTCATCTAATCTATATTCCAGGAGCTATACAGGGTGTTTCATTTCTCCCCACTAAATTTTCCCCAAAGCATCTGGTACTAAGCTTTACATAATGCCATTTGAAAAAGCAAAATTGTGGCACAGTGGGTTAATGACCTGGCTTGTCTCTGTGGAGGCTCTGATTAAATCTCCAGCCCAGTGCAGTGGGTTAAGGATCCAGAGTTGCCTTAGCCATGGTGTATGTCACAGCTTCACAGCTCAAGCTTGGATTCGATCCTTGGCCCAAGAACTTCCATATGTCACGGTGTGGCTGGGGAAAAAAAAAAAAAGCAACATTAATACTCCTTACTTGATAAATATGATATATTTAATACAACAAAAACTATTACTTCATGATATAGCCCCAATTAGAGAGGAATTTAGCAGTATATTGTGAAGATAAAGATGTACTGTTCTAAAACTAAGACATTCTACTCAAGCTATATAACCTTATAACCTCAGCAAAACTCTCAAACATGTACACAAAAACATATATACAGATAAGTTCACTGCATTACTGTGTGGAAAAGTAAAAACTGGAAAACAGCCAAATTGTTTACATACTGAGGATGGAATTTTAAAATAACTGTGCTTTCTTCAAACAGCAGAATGTTCTAGAGCAACTAAAAACTAGTTATTACCCACCACAATGGCAAAAATGAAAAAAAGACAACATCAGTGTTGGCAAGATGTGGGCAAATCTGAACTCTTAGGCATTGACGCTGGGACAGTAAATTGGGATGACCACTTTAGAAAACTACTTGGCAGTATCTACTAATGTCGACCGACAGTAGACACAGACATAACCTGGGACACAGACATTAAGTTGATGCATGATATAGCTGTCTTATCAGACAAATTCTACTCCTAGCTCTACGGATACGCATAACATGTAAAGGACATGTACGATAAGAATCTTCAGAGCAGTATTATGCCTAATAGGCAAAACAAGAAAGCAACCCAAATGTCCCCAAATAAAATGGAAATAAACAGACAGTGGCATATTTGTGTAATGGGATAGTAGATAGCACTCAGGACAGACGGACACTTAACATCACACAATAACATGAAGGAAGCATATAAACCTAATATTAAGAAAAAGAAGCCAGACACACACAAAAGAATACATGTGAAATGATTCCATTTACATCAAGTTCAAAAACACAAAACCAAGCTCTGCTATTAGAGCTCAGAACATGGTTTCCCTGGGGTAAGCAGGCTCCCTGTCATTCCGTTGGTTCTGGCACCATGGGTTCCTCCAGCATGTCCTGCACATCCATCGGTATATTGACATCTGCATCTGGGCTCAGAGTTGCATCACCCAAATGCCTGATGCCTTCATAAATGTGGAGCATGGATAGACATCGAAATGTCCCCCAAGATGGCATTGTTGGAGCTTTGTTGGCCTTATGCAGGCAATCATTTTGCCTAACGAGGGAGACTGATCTCACCATTTCATGGTTTCTCCATAACCATTTTACTTCCCATTCTGTGGGAACTGAGATATTTTCGGCCAACCCTGCTGCCCACACAGATGTGGCATGCCCTTACCAAGTGTCCTAACATGATTTCTGGCAGAATGTATGATCTGTGTGGCTGGCCACCATTGATTTTCCAACTTAATTCATTTTCACGACTTCAGTTGACACAACTTGAGGTTTAGGAAAAAAAAAAAAAAAAAGAATATCGTTTCCCTGGTTGAGGGCCAGGGGATAGTAACTAAAAGGTGGAAAGGATGGGAGGTTTCAGAAGTACTGGCACTGTGCTCCTTCTTGAGCTGTGTACTGACTACACAGACGTGCTCATTCTGTGAAAACCCATCAAGACATACATTTACAATTTTTGCAATTTTTAGCACATAACCGCAAAATTCATATAGGTACAATATACACTTCAATAAAAGTTTACTTCAAAAAAGAAATACTAAGGAAGCAGAACTGTGTGTATCAACATGGATAAGTCCCCTAAACATAATTTTTGAAAGCAAATTTTTTTCAGAAGGGCAGACTTGTGATGCCACTTGCATAAATTTTAAAATCACGAAGGACCAAGTATAAGAATACAGTTGTTCTCATTGTGGCTCGGAGGGTTAAAAACCCAACATGGTCTCTGTGAGTATGCAGGTTCAATACCTGGCCTCGCTTAGTGGGTTAAGGATATGGTTTGCTGTGGCTGTGGCATAGGCCGGCAACTGCAGCTCCAATTCACCCTCTGGCCTAGGAACTTCCATATGCCACAGGTGCAGCTGTAAAAAGAAAAAAAGGAAAAAAAAAAAGTCTAGGAATACAGATAACCATTAACTTCAATATAGTTAATTATCTCTAGAGAGAGAAAAAGGGATGGGATGGGAACACACAACTTTTACTGTATTTGTGGTAATGTATTTCTCAAAAAGAAAGAGAAAGATCTTAAAAAAAAAATAACAAAATATTCACACATCAAATTTGAACATATAAGTGCCTATTATGTTAATTCCTTATGTTTACAATATTTTAAAATAAAAAATTTAAAGCTATCGCTTTCTTCTAGAATGTAGAGAATCTTCAAAATAATTTTCAGTGAAAAATATTCCTAACCAATTTGCCCAGATCAGCTGACTAACAAATGCTTTTATATAGTTTAAATACCTAAGATGGTTGATGGGTGTTTATTTTAGGTGAAATACAGAAAAAAAGGACACTCTTACTTGCAAAAGGAGAATTTGGGCCTTTTAAGTTATATAATAATAAAATCATGAAACATTTAAGAGAGTTCAGCAGAAAAGGCTTTCTGGAGAACACATACCTTCAAATACTTTCTTTAACACCCAAGGCCCCTTTGCTGCTCCTTTATGTTGTTCCATGGAGCCATAATCAAATGCACCATTTAAGTAATAATGATTGCATGAGTAAAACTGTCAACTCCACAAAGCTAGATCATCGATATACCCCCTAAAAAGAGTTGTTCATCCGAGAATAGTCAGTCCCTTTCCCTAGATACCACTTTCCATCATTAACTTGGAAGTGGGCCAGTTAATAACTGGTCCTTCAAATGGATTTGGAGGTTACTACCATTTCATATTTAATAAGAAATTGTGTCTCTGTTGTCTTAAAACTGAGAGGTAGTATAGGAAATACAATAAGTTGTAACTGTTTTTTTTTTTCTTTTTTATAATAATCACTTAAAACCAAGAGGTTAGGCTTCCAAGACAAAGTACTTATCTGGATGTTTTTTTATCCTTGCATTTAAGCATTGTTTCTTTGCTACAATTCTCCCTTCAGGGTATAAGAGCAACCAATTCTTATACAGCAGTCACAAGGCACAAATTCAGGTAAGATACTTAAGTAAGAAACATGGGCCTCTTTCTTAAGATATTAACAACTGCCTTTACTAAAAAGTTTACATCATTGTAAGAGAACATGGATATTGCACCTAATTTTATTGAATTATTACTTTACAAAGATTCAAATAAATTATGAAGACAGTTGTATAAAGCTGCCACAAAAAACTGATTCCTTGTTATTCAGTGAAAACTAAATCACATGAACATCGATTTTTCAGAAAGATTCAACTCCTATTCTGCATGCTCTGTCATTTTAAAACTATGTCTCTTTACAGACATTTAAAAAATAATCTTGTTTTCCATGTCCCTATATACCTCAAATTGACCAATGCACACCTTCTTGAACCCCAATAAAGATATAGTAATAGATCATTTTCTGAGTTACATATTGAAGGGAGAAAACAAAAAAAGTTTTTCTCTTGCCTGCCGGGAATATGTAAAAGAAACATAAATATTCTTTAGATCCTCTTTTAAGAATTTATAAACATTCCAGGTAGGGTAATATAAAGTTACAGAAACACTAGGGGACAAAGAAATAATAACTTTTAAAATATTTCCATGTGATGATAGAATCCATATTTCCTGAATTCCAGAACTATATTCTTTCCAGAAGAATTCTCTGCTTCAAAATTTAACAAATAAAATAAATGACTGTGTACTACACACTGCTGTACACAGAGAGAGAGACACATATAGATGGATATACATATGTACATACACACACACACACACACATGCACAGAGAGAAAGAAACACAGAGATAGATAAATACACATATATGTATATATAAACACATATATACATGCAAACATAAATACATATTTATTTACTTACACACACTTCTCCATGTATTTAGAAAGGGCAAGAGAGAGACCACTACCATTAAGTGCTGCTCTGTGCCAAGTATTTTTTATGTTTGATGCTTTAATCTTCACAAAACCCTTTAAGAAATTGTTATTATTTCTTTTTTTACACATGTAAAACTTACCCAAGATCAACATAAAAAATACATGGCAGAGCAAATGCAGGTCTGTCAAGTGCAAAAATGAGCCTCCTTCCTCCACGATACCCTCAAAATAAGTTTTAGGACGACTGTAACTATTGCTTTGTATCACTTTAACATAGAAAAAAATTCATTCTGGCACTAAGAAGAAACATAGCTGCTTTTTAAAACAAAATCTGATTTTATTCCCAAAATTTCAATATGGCAAAGGAAAAGTTGCTACAAAGATAATTCTTAGTTGAATATGTTCAAAATGTAATTCCCTGGTAATCTGGGTTTTGGCCAAGACAAATCAAAGTCATAGATATTTTACAAATGCCAAGTTTTCAGAGAAACAAAAAAATGCAATAGCAACAGATGCATTCTCCCTAGACATTTGTGTTGAGCCTAGCTATATCCAAAATCTGAAGAAAAAGGGGAATTTTATATTTCATTTTGATGAACAATAAATTCTTGATTTCTGTTAATGTCAACCAGTTTAAATAAGATTATATTTACTCCTTGGAAAATTAAACAGTAGAATATAATAAGAAAGAAAGAAGAAAGTAAGGAGGAAAAAGAGGAAGGGAGGAGAAAAAAGAAAAGCAAGAAAAAATTTTAAGGAGACTAGAAAGAAAACCATATATGGTACTTCTTAAAATGAAAAAAATATTTGAAATTTTCTATTCAAAGAAAGAATACAAAGTGTATTTGTTTTTCTTTTCTTTTATAACATACTAATATTAAAATTCACAAATTAAAGTCCCACTTAAGTGAAAAAGCAAGTATGTCCAAGGATAACGGACCATGCACAAAATGGATTAAAATTTAAGGAAAGAAGCTACAAACAATTCAGTAAAGGTCAGTAGTTCATTACTTTAGAATAGGTTTTGGTTACATTGTAAAATGTATCTATTTTTTAAATTCAAAATTAAAATATCTGTCTAAAAATAAAGCCAAGTTTATACTATGTAAATAAACTGTCATAAAAAGTTACCAAATGTATGGAAACAGAGAGGTCCTCCTCTAAGGACTTTCCCCAAATAAAACACACTGCTTTATAATATCACAAAATACTGATGTTAAAATTATGTTTTTTGGTGTATTTTTTGTTTGTTTTTTGTTTTTTGTCTTTGCCTTTTCTAGGGCCACTCCCGCAGCATATGGAGGTTCTCAGGCTAGGGGTCAAATCGGAGCTGTTGCCGCTGGCCTACGCCAGAGCCACAGCAATGCGGGATCCGAGCCGCATCTGCAACCTACACCACAGCTCACGGCAACGCTGGATCCTTAACCTACTGAGCAAGGCCAGGGACCAAACCCGCAACCTCATGGTTCCTAGTCGGATCCGTTAACTACTGCGCCATGATGGGAACTCCCAAAATTCTATGTTTTTAATATCTTTGAGTATTCAGAGTAGGTCAAATAAGAAATTATCTCATTTTTCTCAGAATTCTACTTAACAGAATTATTGATTGCCTTTTTCCTTTTAAAATTATATTAGATACGCAAAAAAGTAACTAAATAAGCTTTTATTTTTTAGAGTAGTTTTAATTTTACAGGAGAACTGAACAGGAAGTACAGAGTTCCCATATATATCTTCTCCATCCTCAATGCCCACAAAGTTCCTACTATCATTATCATTTTGCATTACCATGTGCATTTGCTACAACTGATTAACCCTATTAAAACAGTTATTAACTAAAGTCTGAGTACACATTAAGGTTCATTGTGTTGTACAGGTCTATAGTTGTACAGTCAACAAATACTTAATGTGATGTGTCTATCATTAAAGTACAACACAGACCAGTTTCACTCTCCTAAAGACCCCTGTGCTCTGCCTATTTGTCCTTCCCTCTCCTCAAGCCCCTGGTAACCACTAATGTTTATCTCCACAGTTTTGCCTTTCCCAGAATGTCATATAGTTGGAACCACAGTATATACATAGCCTTTTCGGATGGCTTAATTCACTCAGTGATATTCATTTAAGGTTCCTCTGTATGTTTGTGATTTAATCATTTATTTTCATCAACTAAATAATAGTCAATTATATGGCTATAACACAGTTTGTTTCTCAATTTATCTATATCTATTGCTTCCAAGTATTGGCAATTATGAACAAAGCTTATATAAACATTCTTGTGCAAGTTTTTCTTAGACATAAGTTTTCAACTCATTTGGGTAACTATCCAGGAATGCATTTGCAGGATTGTATATGAGTAAATATTAAATTTATGTTTAGCTTTGTAATAAACTGCCAAACTATTTTCCAAAGAGGCCATATTCATTCCCACCAACAATGAATCAGTCCTCACTGCTTGCTCTGTATCCTTGGCAGCATTAGGTGTTGTCAGGGTTCTGAATTTTAAACATTCTAATAGGTGAACAGTGGTATTTTGTTGTTTTAATCTGCAATTCTCCAATGAAATAAATACCAAGCATCTTTTCATAAGCTTATTTGTAATCCGTATATCTTCTTTGGTTAGATCCATTTAAAGTTCTTGTCCATTTTTAATTGGGTTTTATTTTCTTACTGTTGAGTTCTTTGCACATATCGATACAAGTCTTTGATCACATATCTGTTTTATAAATATTTTCTTCTATTCTTTGGCTTATCTTTTCATTCTCTTAACAGTGTCTTTCTCAGAATAGAAGTTTTTCATTTCAACAAGGTACAACTTAGCAAATTTTTCTTTTATGGACTGTGCTTGTGGTGTTTCATATAAAAAGCCATCTCTAAACCTGAGAACTAGATTTTCTCCTATGTTGCCTTCCAGCAGTTTTATAGCTCTGCATTTTACACTTAGGTCTATGACCCATTTTTAATTCATTTTTGTGAAAGGTATATATTTTGTGCCTAGATTTTTTTGCATGTGGATGTCTAGTTGTCCTAGTACTTTTGGAAATACTGTCCTTTTTCAACTGAATTGCTTTTACTCTTTTGCCAACGATCAGCTGACTATACTTGTGTACGTATCTTTCTAGGTTCTCTATTCTGTTACAAACATCTGTCTATTATTTCATCAATATCATACTGGCTTGATTATTGCAGCTTTAAACAAAGTCTTGAAGGCAAGTAGTGTCAGTCTTTATTCTTTTTCAACAGTGTGAACTGAGTCTATTCTGGGTCTTTTGCAATATTTATAATATTTGTAATATTTACAATATTTATCAATGTTTACAATATTCTTAAATTTATCAATATTCACAAAATACTTGCAGAGATTTGATTGGGATTGTGTTGAATCTATAAACTTCAAGTTAGGAAGACCTGATATCATAGCCATATTGAGTGAGTATGCCTATCCCTGAACATGGAATATCTCTCCATTTATTTATTATCTTCTTTGATGTTCTTTCATCAGAATTTCATAGTTTTCCTAATACTGTTGTTGTACATATTGTCAGGCTTACTTCTGTGTTTCTTTCTCTTTTCTGGTGTTAATGCAATGGTGTTGTATTTTTAATTTCAAAATTCCAATTGTTCACTGTTGGCATACAGAAAAGCAACTGACTTTAGATCGTATTTTTTGCTACCCTGCTATAATTGTTTATTAATTTCAGGACTTTCCTTGGTTGAGTTTGGGATTTTTCTAAATAGACAATCATGTCATCTGCAAATAAATAATTCTATCTCTTCCTTCCCAATCGGTATACCTTCTATTTCCTTTCCTTATCTTACTATCTTAGCTAGGATTTCCAGTATGATATTGAATAGGATTGTTAAAAGGGAATATTCCTGATCTTAGGAGAGAAGCACCTAGCTTCTCACTGATGATTTTTCATAAAGCAAATACCCATGCAACAACTGGCACAGAATATTGCTGACACACCATAAGTTCCTGGAACGTCTGCCCGATTTCTACCACCTACCTAAAATTTAACAATTACCTTTATTTTTGTTGCAATCATTTCTTGCGTCCCCAAATACCAAAGCTTAATTTTGGAACTCCATATAAAAGAAATCATACAGTATTATTCTTTTGGGTCTAGGTTTTTTTTTTACTCAGCATTATGCTTATGAGATTTAACAATGCTACTGTTGCTACACTTTACCCAATTGCATTGCTGCAGAGCACATGTTTGAAAATTTTTTCTATGAATGACAGTATTTCCAAATCTTCATCAACCTCAAACCATTCACTACTGACACATGAAACTTAAATAACTTTTATTTATTCATTTATTTTTAGGACTGCACCTGCAGCATATGGAAGTTCTCGGGTTAGGGGTGGAACTGGAGCTGTAGCTTCCAGCTTACACTAAAACCACAGCAATGCCACATCTGAGCCATTCCTGGAACCTACACCACAGCTCACGGCAATGCCAGATCCTTAACCCACTGAGTGAGGCCAGGGATCAAACCTCCATCCTCATGGATACTAGTCGGGTTCGTTACCACTGAGCCACAATGAGAATTCCTAAATAACTTCTTAACATTTCATCATATTTATTAATAATAAAAATTAAGTTTTAAGTGAAACCACTTCTAACGTTTGTAGTCCTTCCGAAAGGTGTTTATTCTAGTTCAACGACAGAAAAAATCTGAATTGAACTTCCAAGACCAAAAAAGTTTCCTTCTTATGCATAGTTTATGCTAAATTCAAGATTTTCAACTCACAATTATAGATTGTCAGGAATGGCCACAGTTTCATGGCTCTATCAGATGTTCCAAACAACAAGATTAAACATGAACCTAGAAATTATGAAGAATTCTCACTGCAGATTACTTTGACAACTTTGTCAGATGCTATGTGGTTAAGAATATCACATTCAAAACTTGTAAAATTCATATTTCAATTCTGGAGATAATTGGAAAGATTATAATGTGGTTTTATTCAACTTTAATAAGTATTCATTTTCTATGGCATAATTTGGACTTTTTAAAATTAAAACAACACTCTATCAAGGATTTCTTTCACTAAGTGGATGAACAAGGTGATCGACTGTTAAGCAAAAATCAAGTTTCTGGCAGTGCCATTATTACATCACGTATCAAGTGCCTTATCACAAGAATGATCACTAGGTAACTTTCCAGATAAAAGCAGCGGTGATAACAAATTTCTTCCCCAATAATCTTCCCAAATCAAGCACTGCCTTTAGTCATCATTCTTTCTACCACTTTCTGGACAGCAACGGAATTCTGTGTTTCTATAAAAACATTAACAGACATCTTTAAGTTCTTTCTAATAAAAGAGGAACGAAGTCTTTCCAATACAGTGAGCTGACAAAATTTATGTATTTTATAGTAGATTACAGACACAAATTCAGTCCAGTTCACTTTCATCATGCAAAGTGAAAACAGGACTTGATGTCTCTCCTACTAGAAGGTAGATTTAAATAGATATATTAAGATAGTCTTAGTCTCAGATATGAAGAAATATAAAAAAGTAAGAACCAAAGTTTAGAGCATACAGGGGTTATGATGGCAAAAGTGCACATATTAAAGAAAGTTACCTTTTCATTTGAATACTCTCAAAATTCTTAACTGTTTTCTGTCAGAAGGTAAAATTAATACTAATACATTTTGCATTAAATGTTATTATTGTAAAGCATCATCTTGGGTTATTAGTTAGAAACTGTTATCACACAGAGAAATTTAAGTTACCAACCAAATATCTGTATATTTTGAAGAGAAAAAAAAAATCCAAAGAATACTGTCATCGCATACTTTTCTACTAGCATGTGAATAGCCACAAAACTGAGAGATGGAAAATATAGAGAACAGATGACTTACATTTGGAGGGCTAGGCTTTCATTCTCTCTCCCAGGATTGAGGAATTTTATTCTTTGTGCTTACAATGTTCCTTTCTCCAGGGTATTCTTCTACTTCCAGAATAGGTCAGAACAAAGCTTCAATAGGCTTCTATTATTTGTTTGATCTAGAGGGAAATTATACTTTTAATCAATTATTGCAAAAATGCATCAAACTTTTTTCTTACTGTGCTGGGGGGCGGGGGCTTCTCATTATTTTCTGTTGGATCTGAGGTGAACGGAGAAAATAGGAATTGCTATTGTTGAATATTGTAATAAATAAATCAAGCAGTTTAAATTAACACCACTAAAAGAAACCCACATCTATCTCCTTTTTCATTTTTATGGCTAAGCAGCATAGCAAGAGGAAATTAATATTCAAAATCCAAATGACTACAAAAGCCTACTCAAATGTATTTTTAAAAGACTTTAACATAATTTTGCAAATCCATGAGTTTGAATGGACTGGCAGAGACGATTAGGTATCAAATATTTTTACTCATTCATTTTAATGTCTTAGGGCTAAAGAATTACAGGGTGATTAGAAAAGTGTAAAGGAAAATCCATTTTTAAAAAATTTAATGGAATAATAAAAAAAAGATGATTTCAAGAGCACGAGACAGACCAGAAACTGATAGCAGGGTCTGTAGGCAGGGCAAGAAAGTCTGGAGTAAGAATTCTGATGATGGTACAAAGCATGTTGGTCAAATTAAAGCATATAACATGAATACATTTTTAATCTAATTTGATGTTAATTATCTAAGAAACTCATAAGATGTAAAATTGCAACACATCCTACATTCACAAGGACACAGAAACATAATATATGATTATTTGACCTTTGGTGGTATGAGGAGTCATAATTTTAAGAGAATTAATTGTATTCTACCAATTTTTATCAAATTGTAGTTTTCTAATAATGGGTATTTTCTGCCTCATTAAAATGAAATATTAAGATAAATGTCTTCAACTTGTGCCATACCCTAGATCACACGCTCTTGCCTTATCATAAAGCCATTTGTATTGCTTTCCATTAAATAATAAATCAAAATGTAGGGGGAACATTTAGAGAAAACTGGAAATAAAATATAGATGTTTGAGGGAAATGTGTCTGCTAACACTTTACAGCCAATTTTGGCTCAGAAATTTAAGAATATTACATTTGTGATTATTATTTCAAAAATAATAATATAGTGGGAATACAGTAAACAAATAAAGTCAATCAATATCTATATTTGAATAGCTAAATACAAAAACCAAAACATGTATGGGCAGAAGAGTACCACTTTAAGCCATCAATTTGATCACAAATTGATACTTGTGTCATCTCCTTCTCTTTTTAACCATTGTAAGGGGTACTTGAAATCATTTGCCTGGAAAACCTCAAAATTACTTCAAGGTGAAACAAACACACAAATCTAACCACCAAAAATTAAAACTATTAAAGGAGAAAATGCACTCAAGACTAGATTTTAGGATTACAGAAAATTGGAGTATCTTCTTTTAGAAAGATTTGACTAATGTTGGCCTAAGAGACTTACTGTTAAAACTTATTAACATGCACTTTCTATATGAATATTTCCATATGGCTTTTCAAACACAGGTAGTTCTACTTTAGTTTCTAGAACACAGAAATGGTTTTGCTGTATTTTGGATCAGTGCAGATCAATGCACATTCCTTTAGGGAAGCCTTTTGAACTGACAAGGCGTGAATGATTGACATCAGTAACAAATACTTTTTGTTGTCCTGGACTGACATGTCATTTACAGCTATACCTATGCTAATTAATGCCATACATATCTACCAGATGTGTCAGAAAAATATGCCAGACCCTTCACAGAATATAGTTTGACTGTAGCTAAAATTACATTATAGATATGGAAATGCATCCTTTGTGATAAAGAACTGATCTCTTTCTCTCTCTCACATAGACTATACTACCTATTATAGAGGAAAAACCCATTTATATGCACAATTAGCTATAACTTGTCTATTTCATTGGTAAAACTTTTTACAAAAAGGAAACTCTACCTTGAAATGTTCTAACACATTATAATCTTAACCCTAAAAAATACAGAACATAATGCACTCAAATATTAGTCAGGGTCTTCACCAACTATGCTCTCACCACATTACCCCATTATACTGAAATCTCTCAACTACACCAGTAGACTGTTAAAAATGGTAACTTTTCATTAATCAACTTCATCTCCCCATTCCCTAAGACAGAGTCTGGGATATAGTAGGTACTAGGGGGTTTTTTTGTATGTTTGTTTGTTTTTGTTTTTAATAAAGAGTTAAGATCAGTAAAGTCATCAAAATTATGCAGACCATTTTTGTCAATGAATTCAGTATATACAAAGAAATAAATATTAATGTTGACAACTGAAACCCTTAGTCATTAAATCATATAAACTAGTAAATAACTCACTGCAGTACAGTGGTACAGAGCCAGCACTCAGAAAATGTGACCTAAAAAATCAGGCTGGGAGTTCACATTGTGGCTCAGTGGTTAATGAATCTGACTAGGAACTATGAGGTTGTGGGTTTGATCCCTGGCCTCACTCAGTGGGTTAAGGATCTGGCAATGCCATGAGCCGTGGTGTCGCAGATGCAGCTCCGATCCCATGTTGCTGTGGCTGTGGTGTAGACTGATGGGCTACAGCTCCGATTAGATGGCTAGCCTTGGAATCACCATATGCCACGGGTGCAGCCCTAGGGGGAAAAAAAAAAAATTCTTAACCCTCTTTTTTGATTCCCCTCCTACCTCAGACCCTCTTTTTTCAGTTTCTGCTAATTCTTATTCTTACGTACATGTATTTCCTCAAAGTCCATTTTCCCAAAACTTAATTCCAGTCCTCCTCTTCTCTGTCTTTTTTTTTTTTTTTTTTAATTTAATGGATGCACCCACAGCATATGGGAATGGAAGTTCCCAGGCCAGGAGTGAATCCGAGCCTCAGCTGGGACCTACACCATAGTGAGGCACCCACTGCACCAGACCGGGGATCGAACCCCCATCTCCACAGTGACCAAAGCCATTGCAGTCGGATTCTTAACTCGTTGTGCCACAACAGGATCTCCAGTCCTCTTTTTTTTTAGGGCTGCATCCATGGCATGTGAACGTTCCCAGGCTAGGGGTTTAATCCCAGGGCTGCAGCTGCCAGCCTATACCTACCACAGCCACAGCAATGCCAGAACAGCAACACTGGATCCTTAACCCACTGAGCAAGGCCAGGAATTGAACCTGCATCCTCATGGATCCTAGTCGGGACTGTAAACCACTGAGCTATGAAGGAAACCTCCTCCAGTCCACTTGTTAATCTGAACTCTAGTACTTAAAATAACCACGACTTGTTGCAAATGATTAGCAAATGTATATATGCAGTCCACAACTCTCTCCCGATGTGCAGATTTAAAATCCTTACTGAATATACTATCTCCTAACAGCTCCCCTTTTCTCCAGTGTTAACTTCCAGAACAAGGAAGCAATCAACAGTTAAGGAGGGAGTGAAGTCCTGCAAGAATTCACAGGCGTCAGAGAACAAGGGGAGAAATCCAAACCCATTCGAGTTAGATGCAACTTGTTCCTCGTATCTCATGTGCAATCCAAGTACATTTCCCTTATAAAAATTGCTGCATATAGCGGTTAGGTTTCAAGGCAAATATTGCTAGAAAGAATAATATGATAAACATCAATACAGCATGAGGATCACAGAATAAAATACCCAAAGATAAAAGGGTAAAGCAGCTAGGTGCAAGAGAAAAGAAAGGTGTAGGGTACTGTGGTAAAATCTCTAAAGAGGTGGTTTTTAACCTGCATCATATTACTGCATATGCTACTGCATTTGCTGTATAGGAACACAGGCTTAGGCTTGCCAAATGGGAATTTTCAAGAGAAGTTAGAAAAGCTGTGGGGGACCGATCCAATTTTTTAAGATTTAACAAGACATTTCGTATTTTTAAAAATAATATAATAATATTTGCAAGCTAAGGACACAAACCACTCCTTCCCGACTTCAATGTTAAACCAAAGGATCAGCTTATGACCTAAAAACCATGTATAATATGTTTTCTAAAGGAAAGGGTGGTCTGAGTCATGAATAACCAATACAAAATCCTTCCATATACTATCCATTTACACTTTGCGAAATGCTTGTTATTTAATTTATTACCTAGAATATCCTGTGAGTGCAGTTTTCATCCTCTCTTTGGCTCAGTTCTTTATCCTCTAATACCTCTTGAACATCTTCACTTGAATATTCTGGTGTTGACCCTTCTTCCAATTAATTATGGCTTATATATTTTCAGAAATTTATCTCAAATCTTCTCTATACTCAAGAACACTCAAGTTTTCTTATATATATGCCAATATACCAGATGTCTCTATGAAGCATCTTAAAAACGGTATCTCACCCATCTCTACAATGCTAGTCTTTTTCCCTTTTCTTCAAGCACAATTTCAAATTCATATCCCTCACCTCCCCTAACATCTTCAAACATATCACTCACCATTCATCTCTGTAGAAAACACCAGATCTAACAAATTTTTCAAAAGATGCAATTTTTATTTTTTTATTTTTTATTTATTTATTTATTTATTTATTTATTTATTTATTTATTTATTTATTGTCTTGTTGTTGTTGTTGTTGTTGCTATTTCTTGGGCCGCTCCCGCGGCATATGGAGGTTCCCAGGCCAGGGGTTGAATCGGAGCTGTAGCCACCGGCCTACACCAGAGCCACAGCAACGCGGGATCCGAGCCGCGTCTGCAACCTACACCACAGCTCACGGCAACACCGGATCGTCAACCCACTGAGCAAGGGCAGGGACCGAACCCGCAACCTCATGGTTCCCAGTCGGATTCGTTAACCACTGCGCCACGACGGGAACTCCCAAGATGCAATTTTTAAAAAATAATCTATTAGCGTGGCATAGGGGAAGGAGTGGAATGTGACTTTACACTGTACAAATATTTCCCTGGTGCTTTTTCTTTTTTTATTTTCTTGGCCATACCCGTGGCATAAGGAAGTTCCCATGCCAGGGGTGGAAACAATGTCTCAGCAGCAACCTGAGCTTATGCAGAGACAACGCTGGATCCTTAACCCACTGTGCCATAGTGGGAACTCCTGCCTTTTCTTACTAGCTTATCAATTAATGTTGTTTAACAGCAGAGCTGGTTCCTCAACATCTACTGAGCAAATAAGAACTTATTAGCCTTAAACCCAAGACCCTTCATCTTAGGATCGACGCTGCCTCTCCTTTACTTTCCTCCACAAATCTCCTCTACATTCCAGAATGGAGCCAAACATGTTGTGTTTGCTTTATCAGCCTCTAAAGTCTCCATTTGCTTCAATGAGCATGTCTCTCTCTCTCCTCTCAAATTCTAGTTATTTAGATTGTCCCATGCCTTCCAAACCTCGATTCGACCACCATCACCCCCAAGAACCACACCCTTATTTTCTTAATTAGACATAATCGACTCACATAGCATTTTCTCTACAGCTCTCCTTTGAAAACTAATCACTTAATTTACCATGTAATACATTTGTCCACATATCTGATTTCTCATGTTTAATCAAAAATTATTTTAAAGCATAGAATACATCTGATTCATCGCTGTCTTTCGTAACAACCTAGCTTTATTATGACAGAAGTACTAAACCATTTACAAGGAATGGTGAACAAGGCAGAAGCAGAGTTACAGTATAACTCAAAAAAAGACAGTTATGTTAAGCCCGTCTTAACCTTTTGTGTTCATCAATTTCAGAAAGTAATTGTCACTACCATTGTTTTCAAGTTCTAAAAAAAAAAAAAAAAATGGAGAAAAAGCAAGTCATTACTTGATTTAATTCTATAGAAGACACACTAGACAAACTGTTTTAAGTCAAATGATGGAGGATAAGAATGTACACATATATGTGTGTGACTGGGTCACTTTGCTGTATAGTAGAAAATTGAAAGAACACTGTAAACCAAGTATAATGGAAAAAATAAAAATCATTAAAACAAAAAAATATTTGGTTTTAAATACCTACATTGAAGTTCTGAATCGACATTAAAATTTAGAATCAAAAACAAAACTGTGAATTTTTTGTATGAAAACCAAGTTACTTGACCATTTGTTTTAAAAGATATAATGAATCTTTCATAATGACCACTAAGGTAGCTCTCTGTGTCTTATGGAAAGTAGGATCAAAACTAGCATATCTGGGGTTCCTGTTGTGGCTCAGTGGGTTAAGAACCCAAAACAGTGTCCATGAAGATGGGGGTTTGATCCCCAGCTTCACTCAGTGCATTAAGGATCTGGCATCACCAGAAGCTGTGGTGTAGGTAGCAGATGTGGCTCGTATCCAGTATTGCTGTGGCATAGGCCAGCAGCCTCAGCTCCAAATCAACCCCGACCCCAGGAACTTCCATATGCTCAGGTTTAACTATTTAAAAAAAGAAAAAATATTAAAGTAGCACATCCAACACAAATAGGGTCATCCAAGGAGCTGCTAAGAGATACAAAGAGAAATACAAATTATATTCCAAATTCTAATTATATTAGCAGCAAATTTTTTTAAATGGAGTATTTACTCTTGAATTACTTTAGGGAAGAGAATTTACTTACATAAACTTTCAGTGAAGCACAAAAACTAACACAAAATGAACTAGCAGTGAATAACCAGGATCTGCTAAGAGGGAAGATTTTAGGTGCCTCTGGCTCACCCCCAACAGTTCACAGGAGAGATTCATAAAAGTGAAGAATTTATTCAAGATTTCATTGGGTCTAAGTGGCAGAGATGGGAGGTGAGCTCAGGACAACTGCCCTAATCCAAAAATCTTTCCTTTTGAAACCAATGCAAGCTAAGTATCCTCAAAATTTAGCTGATGTATAAATATACACATATAATATTTAATTTCTCTATATTTGAAGATAATTAATTTCCACTGAATAATATATATAATCAAAATTAGAAAAGATCAATATTTTGGTGTTACATCAGAGTGTGCTTATCACAACACCTTAAATTTTATATTAAACGTATCTCATTTATGTATCATACCCATGTTTATAACTGCAGAGTCAAATAAGGATATCAGACTCCCAAAATAATAATCATCCATTCTCTCCAGAGGGCACAACCAATGCCAGCATCAATAGATTCACATATAAAGAAGATCTACTCATTCTCCTCAAGATTTCTGGGTAGTTGATTGAATATTAGCTTATTTATGAAGTGGAAAAAAATCTCAGAGCAAACAAGCAGGAAAGGGGAAAAAAAAAAAAAAACTATCTTATCTATATTGCCCTGACAATTGAGTTTGGACAACAGTATTTTCTAAATGTACCCTATTCAGGGCTGGATATGTAATTACCTTCAGTTCATAGTCTAGACATTAATGCTTTCATAGTATTTAAGACTCCTTGTAACATGCTTGCAGCTTTAAGTAAGCAAGGCTCAATCTTGACCAGATAAATTAGCAAAGAATGCAATAAAAGCTGCAATAAAAGAACTTTATCCTACAAACCTTCAAGTTGCTGCTAAATGAGATTTCTTTGAAATGCAGATCAGTTGAACTAGATTAGTGAATTTTAGCTCCTGTCAACATCATAACAAAATACAAATACAATTGTTCACTGGCCTTATCTCCATGCTTCCATCTGCTGCCTTGTTATTTACTTTCCTTGATTTACTATGCAGATCTAAATAAGGCACATCAAGGAGGGCTTACAACACAATGGCTTCTTAAGCTTTACATCAAGGTATTTGAAACTGAAGCCAGGAAAGGGCTGCCATCAAAGACATATCTCTAATGAACTTCCATATCAGAGAAGGTTTGGTATTTAATACTGCTGTGAAAAGAAAGAGCTACAAATCAGAATGGCCTATGAAAGAAAATGCCTACAAATCTTGATGAGATTAGCACCTCTGAGAATTAATATCCCAATAAAAATGATGTCTGGTACCTTGAAGAGTTAACTTCCAACCTTTGCAAATATAATGCACTGTGTCAAGAGCAGGGAAATCATTTGACAAGGTTAAAAGGTCAGGGAAGAATTTTTAATTTTTCTCCCAAAGCTAGAAAATAACATTTTTTACTCCTGCTTATTAAATCCCTGCCAGATTAAACAAACTTCAACATAATTAATACAATTAACAGATTTATAACATTATTTTCTATGTTACATGCATTTTCCACTATTTTTCAAAAAGAAACATTACAAACAACTTCAGAGTAAAATAATGTAATCTAAAATGACAGCATGCAACATTTGTTCATCAATTCTAGTATTTCATTTTTCTCCCCCGCAGCAATCTATGGCAACACAGAGTAAAATCTTCAGTCATTTTGCAAATTTCAGGGTGCCATCTTTATATGTCACTCACCTTTTAAAGAGATACAGTAAATAAGAATCTCCTTCCACCCTCTCTTCTTCCCTAAACGTATTTTCCCACTTTTATTTCCAACGTGTCAAAGTTGAACAAGACAATAATTCACAAACATGAGTGAAAGTTTCCAGCAAACTCTGCTTGCATTACTGTTTGACAATTTCTTTCCCATAAGCATCAAGGTCTATAAACAAATGACAGTTGTTGTTTTTAGGGGAAAAAAGAAAGAAAGAAAGAAAGCATTTCAATCATTTATGTCATTCTATAGCAAGGGAAGATCCCACAAGCAAGTTTTGTTCTGTGGATCAATCAGCTCCAAACCAAAGTAGACAAGTTGTCGACTCCAGTGCCTGGAAATCCTGCTGCAGGCTCACCAGATGATGAAAACTGAGGTATGCAGTGGGGGGCCCCACATGGCATTCAGTAGCTTCTGGGCATGTCAAACTTCACAACTACCCTACAGTCAATGACAGCAAACACCTTCCCCGTTCTTGCCTCCAAACATAAACTTGCCTCTCTACCCTCCCTTCGAATTAAGAATTACGGGCAGTCTTCCAGAAACAAAGCCCCAAACAGAAGCAACCTCCCATGACTACACAAGAGAAATTGCAGTTGTCTTTTTGCTGTATTTCCTTTCACGCAGCCGAGGTTCCAGACTTATTTACAACCACAAGAGACCATTACCTCTTCATGCTTAATAAAATGACAAAACAACAGATTTGCATATGCAAAAGCAGGTGCTCTAACAGGTTTGACTACTCTTGACCTAAAGCACATAAAAGAGGTTTCTCTGCCACAGCTGTCTCAAAAGTACTGGTGCTCTGATGGGCATTCAAAACTCTACCATCTGTAGAAGCGTGTGCTCAAAATGACAATATGAATTAAAAACTGATCAATGAACTTCTCTCATCTTTATCCATATGTTTAAATTCCAAGATATGTATATATTGGGCTATTTTACCTACCAGTCCTAGATAACAAAAACAGAAATGTTGACATGCAAAAGGAATGTGTTCAATTGATCACTGCAGAACAATTCTTTGCACCATGCTGACATACTGAGATGCCAGGAACTGAATTTTAATCATGATATTATTTTACAGAACACAATTTTTTCCACAGGATTAATCATTTTAATTGCTATAACAATAACCTAAATAACTACTTTGTTGGATTTTTCACTATCCTAATTGTTTTCCTTAACTCTTTTTATATTCCAGTTGTCATTTTCGATCCTAAAAATAACTACATTCATGGGTTTCTTAATCCTTCTTACTTCAGGCTTTCATTTAGAGAGGTAGATTTTTCTGAGATTCCGAGATTATAATTTTCTTTAAGAGGCTACTTTTCCCCTTGCACACTAAGGTAAAGAACCTGAGTCTGAGCATGACCCCTTACTGAACAGAATGACTTGTTTTTGAGTTATATTTGCAGAAGGTAGCACCATATGCCCCAAGCTCCAAGTTGGGATGCTCTTTCTACGGTCTAATTTGCTTGTCAAAAGATGTTACAATCACAAACCTCCAGTGTCTAGATAAACTTAATATCTCGTGAAGCAACAACAACAATTTTCCTCACTTTCTTTAGAAGTAACAAATTAATCTCAAATAAACACAAAAGGTTTGTAAAGTTCAAACAACTTCTGAATTATAAATAAAAGAACCTGGTGCCACATGATTGAAAAAAGAAAATCATACACACGTACATAAGTTCAAATTAATTATTAAGACCAAAACCCTGTCTGCTTTTTGAAAGAACAGAAGCAGCATGAGGTGCACAATTTTCAAGCTGACTTATAAATAACAAACTACTTTTTAAACAGAAGTTTCAGAGAAATCGAATATAAATCAAATCACAATTCATTTATAAAAATTAACCTTTGAAATTCAAGTGAAATGCATCCACTTATTTTAAATATTTTTGCAATTTCCACTGTATGCATATCTTTGAAATTTGGTCTTCACCTCCAAGAATCTTTAAACTTGGCTGCAATATTCTTTTGTTTGTTTGACTGTGATTTTGTTTGTCTGTTTTCTCATGAAGGAGAGATGGTATCTGACCATATAGGGAGGAAGAAAGACCAAACCTGCAAGCAACCAGTTTAAGTTTTTTTCTTTTTTCTTTTCTTTGTCTTGTTGCTTCAACACTTAAGATACCATTTAGAGAAAAAAGCAAGGGTATTCAGTGGCTGTTTCTCACAACTGAGATGAGACATGACTATGACCCCTTCAAAGCCTTTCCAAATTTTTTAAAACTAAAATTATTTACTCAATAGGTCGTAACTGCCTTTCGTGAGCCACAGTAATCCATCATGTGAATAAATATTTAGACAATATTTTAAATGTGTACGATGTACTTGACGGAATGCCACAGCTCCAGGCTGTCATGTAAATACAATCTGATCAAAAACATTCTGCTCGTACAATAAAAGCCCAGTTACAAACACAATAGTTCAGCCCAGGAGAGAAAACTGATATCTACCAAAAGCTCAACAGTGGAAAGTGACCATCAGTGACATATACCATTGCAATTTTAAGTTTTAAAAGTTGGTTTTGTTGAAGCAGATATCATATAAAGAATACACACCTATCTGAAGCAGATATTAAGAAAGCCTCTTTAAAATGTACCATTTGTGAATAAAGATAACACATCTAATAAGCAACACTATGCAGCAGAAAAAAACAACAGAGTGGCACTTAACAGGGAACAATTTACAACATAAGTTGTTAAGTGAAAAAAAGCAGGATACATCAAAGTGTATATGTTTATATTCCCATCTGTGAAAAAATGACATAGATACATATATGTTTATATACACATTAACTATTTCTAGAAGAATACCAGAAACTGGTTGCTATGACTGAGTCTTGAAAAGGAAAAATGGATACTTAAGGCATTGCTTCACAAATTTTTTCACAACTTATGAAAGATGAGCTCATGACAGAAAGAAGAACCGAAGAAATTATAAGCATAAGAATGAATAAAAAGTTGTAATCCAAACAAGAAGGAATGAAAATCTGAAGGATGACAGCAGCCATGAAGATGAAGCAAAGAGGACATATTTGACAGCCACTTATAAATTAGGGTCCATTTCACTTTGTATATGACCGAGAGAAAATAAAAAATGACTTTCAGATTTTGGGACTTGGTTGTATATTGTGGATAGCCTAGTCATGCAACAAGACAAGGACTGTCCCAAGAAAAGCCATCTAGTAGCTCTAGGATTTACACTTGTGGTAGCAGTCTCCAAGATTCCCAAAGATCCCTACCCCTGTAAATCTCTGTCCCATGCAATCCCCTTCCCTGGAGTGTGTGGGCTGGATCTAGGGCCTTGCTTCTAATAAGCAAAACATGACAAAATTTCTCATTTCTATGATTAAGTTTCAAAATAACTCTGACTTCTGTCTTTCTCACTCTCTTATGCGCTCACTCTGATGGAAGCCAGTCGCCTCGTTGTGAGGTTTCTATGATTCGGCCCAGGAGAATGCCCAAGTGATCGGCCTACATCTTCTGTAGGAACAGCACAAAAAAAACTGAGGGAATATTCTTTCAATATTCAAAAGCTGTAATCTGGTCCAGCAAAGGAGTTATAGAAATGATGAGTTAGTTAAGCTCTAACATACATCTTTGTTATTTCACTCATATCTTTCTCCTTAAAATAAGCAAACTACCAAGCGACATTCACCTTAGAACTAAGATATCTTTCTCCTTAAAATAAGCAAACTACCAACCGACATTCACCTTAGAACTAAGCCCGTTCATTTATCAGCAGCAACCCTAGGTTAGCTGTAGATACAATAATTCAACAAAAATCAACGAAAACATTCAATACCTTTGACAAAGGACTTAAGTTTTCTTGAGCTAAGAATAAAGTATTTTACGGTAGCAAAACATCATTCTTTATATATGCGTTTCTGCCTTTGTATGTGTTTACATCAGACACTGGACAGCTTCTACAGAGGGGTGAGTGTCACTTTTTAATAGCCAGAGTAAGATAAAGTTAACCTTATACCTCCTAGATTTAGTCAATTTATCTGGATTTAGAAACCAGCTCATTCATTTTTGGAGCTGGACCTGAACTTTATACAATATAACTCTACTTACTATCTGTTGCCTAATAAATACATGTTGAATTGACATGAACAAATTTCCTTGCTTTACCGTCCTGGTAACTAGTAAGATTCTAAAGCTCTTGTCCTATTTTCTTAACTTCAAAGAGTGCTCTGCTCATAGAGTCAATGAACATTTACAGAATGAGTGAGTGGATGAATGAATGAGTCACTCTATTAATCAGTAGAGGGGATGGTAGATTGAAGAGGGTGTGACTGATGAAGGCTGAAAGGAAAAGAAAGGGGAAGGAATCGGGGATATTGCTGTAGGGTATGTCATCCATCAAAGGAATTTTATTTGCACACCTTTTAAAATAAAATTTGGCAGCATTTTTAGAATAGATTTGAACATCATAAAGGTAAGAAACTTCAGGAATGCTAATTGCGAAAATGACATGATGATAAAAATTTGTCATGGCATATAAGGAAAATGATACTTCTTGCCACTGCTGTGTGTGACAGGCAGGAAAAACAATAGACATGTTACTTGGCAACAGGCTGAAACAGCATCATTATCACCATAGAGTCATGGAATCCCCGAATTGGAAAGGATATTAAAGGTCATTCAGTCCAACGGCAAGCAGATGGCCATCTAGCCTCTGCCTAACCATTTCTAATCACTGTTGCTTTTCATGGTAGCCAGTTATACAGCCGAATAATCTTAGTACTTATAAGACTTCTTAAATTCAGTAAAAATCTAGCTATTTAAAACTTCTCATTTGCCCTGATTGAATACTCAGAATTTATATATATGACATCTGGTTCTTAGCTAGAAAAGAGCAGAGGGAACCACACTGGACCTGGTATCTTAGGATCTGGATGTGTGTCACAAGTCAGCCACTTGTTTTATTCCTAGTCAAGCCATTTAACCTCTGAGCTTCACCCATATATAAGATAGGACTGTTATGGGGATCAACAAAGATAATAAATGCGATAGAGCTTTGCAAATGAGAAAATGCTAAAGGTACTATATTTCATTTTGACAGCCTTTGTATATTGAATATAGTTACAGTTTCTCTTCTCCAGGTACAACCACAGTTATCATTTGTAGTGTCATATAGTTTTGTGACGAGGGCAGGTAACATGCCAAACCTATCCTGACCGATACACTAATTTAAATTGCTCCATTTTTAGCAGCAAGAACAAACTATGAAAAGGAAACTAAATCTCAAGAGAATCTAATCATAGTGCTTTATAATATTACTCTGACAAAGCATGCCTTTTAAAGTAGTACTAGAAAGTACATTTTCAAGTGGTAAAAAGATTCTCAATGATTTCTGGGATACTGTGGGACACAGCCTAACTTTTCTAAGTCAAAAGTGGGCTTTTTGAAAAAATAACATTTTAATTTTTCTTTGAGAATGTTTTGTCCTCGAGGATATATCACAGTTATATTTAATTTTATCTTTCATTAACAGAAATCCCTGCCTATTACTTCAGCCTATAAATGATTTACTAACCAACACAGAGAAAGGAGAAGACGGGCACACATTAGCTGAGACCTGACCATGTTCCAGAAGACAGGGTGTCTTGAGTTAAGCTGGGTCTACTATAGAAAATACCAAACAATTCCTTTTAAAGAGATTTTTTTTTTTTAAAGTTAATGTACACACCATCTACAAATTAAACTCTTACATTTCCAGACTCTTCAACTTGAATCTTCTGGAAATTATTCTAAATGTTTCTGGATACTTAAAATTTTATCTACCCCCTCATTTGAAATTCATAGTTTATATACTTTTATTTAATTAATTTATTTATTTTTGGTCTTTCTTTTTATGGCTGCACCTGAGGCATATGGGAGTTCCCAGACTAGGGGCTGAATCAGAGCTGCAGCTGCCAGGATCCAAGCCACGACTGCAAAACCTACACCACAACTCATAGCAATCCCAGATCCCTAACCCACTGAACGAGGCCAGGGATCGAACCTACATCCTCATGGATACTAGTCAGGTTCTTTACTCACCGAGCCACAATGGGAATTCCTATACTTTTTAAATTCTAATGATTCTTTGGAATTAATAGTAAGAAAATTGATACTTACATACAAAGAATTGTGCTTCTGAAATACTAATGCTTCCTAAGTTTAACACTGTAAACCAAAAATAGAAGTCTAACTTTTTTCATCATTTTATAAAATACTGAAATATGTCCTAAGTCATTGGCTGGAAAAACTTCAGCTTGAGTAATCTTTCAGGAAATAAAAGAGGCTCTAGTAAGAGCCTCTTATAAGGTTCTATTTTCTCTGTTGCTATGTAAAGCATTTTACTTTTCACACCTCTCCACAATTAATGGTGGAAAATCACTTAATGGTTTTGGTGATTTTCTTCTCTGCTCACGCTGTTTCCTGAGAGCTATTTCCTGAGAGGTTCCAGGGAGCTTACTCATACAACTCCTGTGAGTTCTTGGTCTTCTCCCAGTCTCTGGGTCCAGGGAAGGAAGAGCAAATCATCTTACTGGTAAACATGGGCCTCTCTTTCATTTCTCATTTAATTCAGAACATAGATGGGAAAGAAGAATGATTTACTGGGTCAGGTAAGACATGCTCCCCACCCATAACAATGAAATTGTCCACAAGAGTGAGGTTCAAAGCAATCCAAGAAATTGTAATGTTACGTGTCCTCTGTATAATCCAGGTTTCAGTGTAAGTATTTTTGTAGAAAGTCTTAGATAAGGTAGGGTGGAAACTAATCACACCTGGGGAAGACCCACAGATGCATGTCATAGAAAAGGGTGCTAAAGCATCTGATGTGTCACAAATATGCCACAGGTATACCAAGATGCTGGTCCCATCTGCCCTCAGGGCAGCGAAAGGAGCCTGGGGCAGCGAGAGCCCTCAGGCCAGTCACCACAAGTTAACCCAAGGTGCTCTTCAAACCCCATCACTTTCTATGAGTGTCAGGCATGAACAAAGTCAGAGGCAGGAACACAGTAGTAGCTGAATAAAAAAGGTTAAGTGGGACAGCTTAGTTAGCCAGTGGCATGGCAATCCCTAGTCAGAATGTAATGGGCTCCAGGTATAAAAGGATGACTGCTTAGTTGTGGGTTGAATTACAGAAGTTTAATACAGTTCACCAAACAGAAAATAATCTGGCAATTTTTCTGTGTCCCAAAATAAATGTCTCACTAGGCCCTCCCCTATGTAGACATGAAGAAACTGGATCGTGAGGCACGACTGGCATTGGCATTGAGTCAAGCCAATGCAAACAGTTCACCTCAGTTGATAGAACAATTTTTTTTTCCAAGTAGATAGTTGTCTCCGCCTATTAGCATCATCTCTACTTGGACCGCAATTACGTAAATACAAATATTTTTTATAAAAATAATAAAACTGAGCTGGTTGTTGGCTGGGCTCTAGAAAACTACAAATTGTTGGGAACTAACTTTATATTATTTCCATGAGACGGAAAAGTACATTAGCAGCCTTGCGGGATTACATGTTTTGGAGCTCTTCGTACATAAAGTTGTCACGCAAGCCTGATTTAATGTTCTTAGGCCTTAGTTACTTTATCTGTTATTTGAGGATTACAAAGCCAACAAAATCCAAATGCTGTTGTAAGAAAGGATATGGTGGGAAAAGAGGAGAAATACTTTAAAATACTGTAACACAATGGCAATGTTAAATAATGATTATTTTGCCTAAGGTATTATTCTTGAAGAGTATTTGCTCATGACCAAAATCCTAATGGGTCAGGAACTCCAGAAATTTGTAGAACTTTAGTATACCTGACACATAAAAGGACAACAAGGATCAGGAAAATGAACATGAAATAATCACACACCATAATCTAAAGGAGTAAACTTTCTAATTTCATTTTGTACCTATCTAAATTGATATCTATATCTACCTAGAAACAGATAGATATAGACAGTCTTATTATGTTTTATAACCTACATATCTGGGCAGAAGCCAAACCTGGTTCAGAAGGGAACTACTCCCTGCACCTTCACCCAAAACAACCATTCTCAGCAAAGCTTTATAGGATCTAGAACAGGATCTAGAGCCTGGGTATTAATGCTTAATCTTAGGCAAGTCATTTACATTTTCTTTTTACTTATTTAGCTCTAACAAGAGAATAACACCACCTACCAAAGATTTGTTTTCAAAAATTTGCACAAGGCATGTACAACGTTTAAAGGAACTCCTGGCCTAGAGTAAGCTCTAAATAGTGTTAGCTACTTTCATTATTTAATCCTAATACAAGTCCCCACCCCTCAATCTCTCACCGTATCCAACTTAGTCACACCAAACCCAGAGATGCTAACATTAAGTTTTTAGAACATTAATGAAAGTCCACCTTGTGCTCATATTTCCAGAGTTTCTACTTAATGTTCTCTTCCTGTTCCAGGATCCCATCCAGGACACCATATTATATTCTGCCATTGTGTCTACTTCGGCCCATTCTCCTTGGCTGTGACAGTTTCTCAGACTTTTCTTTTGTACAATGTCCCTCAGGTGGGACCTGTCTAATGGTATTCTCATGATTAGATTTTTGTGGGGAGAAGGCCACAGTAGAAAATTGCCATTTTCATCACACTATATCAACTCTACATACTATGAACATGACACATCACTGCTGATGCCGACCTTGATGAACTGCCATGGATAGGTTTGTCAGGGTTCTCTAATGGAATTAACTCTTTTTCTCTCTTTCCATACTCGACTCTTCAGAAGAAAGTCACTAAGTACAGCCCACAATTAAGAAGTGAGGAGTCAGGCTCCACCTCCTTGAAGGTGAAGCATCTACATAAAACTGCTTGAAATTTTTCTCTTCAGGAAATGTCAAGTCTCCCACTTACCTATTCAACCTTTTATCTATATAAGTATGGTATGGACTCACAGAAATGCATTTTACATATTGTTTTTTTATTAGAAGGTTTCCTTGTTTTCTGATGTTACAAAAGTTACAGTTTCATCTTGTATATTTCCTGCCCCAATTCAAGAATAAGCCCAATTTCTCCAAGGATCCTGGTTCTTAATTTTGGAGAATGATGTTAGAAACAAAGATACAGGCACTAAGCATGCTTGTCACTTTTAGGCACTCTCAGATGACAGAGCAAGGAAATAAGTATGCAGATGCTAACCAATGTAAATGCAAATATCTATAAATACTCCTATTTGTGATCCTCTGTATCAGCATTAAGCAAAAGTTTTTATTAAGCTAAACCTAAAGTCAGTGTCTCCAACTCTAATCCATTACCACATGGACCATTCTAGCCTCCTCCACCCATCTGTAAACGCTAAGATAAACCTCTGATTAACACTATGTTCCATTAAAATACTTCATTGGACATTCTTCACTAAAATTCTTGAACTCCCACTGTGAAACTAAATTTTTAAAACTAAATTTTCACCAGGATACAACTTAAATAGACTTGGAATAAAACATCAAATTTTTACGACACACAGAAAGCACCTCCAAATTACTGGTCTTTGTGAGCAGTTCATGAACAAAACTGTATTGAAAATATGTCTCTCTAAATCACCTAAAATTATGTAAAGAAAACCCTTGTTTACTTATTCATAATATTTGTCACAGCCCAAAATGTATCATCTGAGACTTTAAACAAGTAAACCCAAGAAACCAATTTTCTCTAAATGTAAATGTTAGTAATTTGCTTATAAATCCAATTTGCAATAATGGATTAACCCAATATTTGTTAAATATGCCTTCAACAATCTTATCCTCTACTTCCTTATCCTTATTGGTTTTTGCATTTTATTCTATCTTTTTTTATCCATGGCATGTGAAAGTTCCTGTATGAGAGACTGAACCCACATGACAGCAGTGACCTGAGCTGCTTCATTGACAATCCAGATCCTTAACCTGCTGTGCCACAAGGGAACTGCCTTCTATTTCCTTAACCTTAAAACTTATATATAATACCCTCTGCTGTACCTCCTAGGATAGAAATATATTCCTAACAAGTGGAGATTTGAGTATCAAATGACAAATATTTCTGCACAAGAGTATTATATGGTTATTTGTCTTTCTCTTTCTGACTTAGTTCACTCAGGATGAGAGTCTCTAGTTCCATCCATGTTGCTGCAAATGGTATTATTTCGTTCTTTTTTATGGCTGAGTAGTATTCCATTGTGCATATATACCACATCTTCCTAATCCAATCATCTGTCGATGGACATTTGGGTTGTTTCCATGTCTTGGCTATTGTGAATAGTGCTGCAATGAACATGCGGGTGAATTTTATCTGGTATCTAATATATGGCACAAATGAACCTTTCCACAGAAAAGAAAATCATGGACTTGGAGAACAGACTTGTGGTTGCCATGGGGGAGGGGGAGAAGGGGAGGGAGAGGGATGGATTGGGAGCTTTGGATTAATAGATGCACACTATTGTTTTTGGAATGGATTAGCCATGAGATGCTGCTGTGTAGCACTGGGAACTACGTCTAGTCACTTATGATGGAGCATGATAATGGGAGAAAAAAGAATGTATACGTGTATGTGTAACTGGGTCACCACGCTGTAAAGTAGAAAAAAAAAAATTGTATTGGAGAAGTAACAGTAAAAATAAATTAAAAAATCAAAAAAAGAATCAATGCCTTCTAAAAAAAGTATTAAATAATGCAAGCTGTTGTTATTTTATTAATTTTTATAATAAACCGTGATAAATCTTGAAAGGCAAACTTCACGAAACTCATTAAGTTCTGCGAGTACTATTTTATTTTAAAAACCAATAATTTAAAATTTATAAATGAGGTTCACATCTCTCAGCATTTTCAGCTAACATCAGTCAGTTGTTTGGATTTTCAAGGCTGTAGCTATATACAATCTTTAAGGAATCACAGCCGCTCTGATTCACTAAGGAATAATACTGGCTTATTACTGTTGATGTTATTGTGCTAGAGAATGTGTCTCAAGATAATAGTCTCTAGCCTTGAATATAGTAATAAAGATATAACCAAATTAGAATGAATTTTTAGACGGCATGAATAATTCATTATAACAGGGTTGATGTTGTTATTTCAAGTGCTACTTTTAAATTTGCTTTTTTTTCTAATGGCTACCTTAGACTCACTTACCTAAGTGTCCTTACAATTCCTAAAAGACAATCTAAGGTCTACTTTCTTAAAAAGGGAAACAATATTCTCAAAAAGCTATTGCCCACTTTGGGAAAGCAACATAATTTACCATCTGGCAAATCTTTTATTAAAGAAAAGCTAACTTTTATTATATAACTATACTTTTTTACTATATAAAAATATTTCACTAACTTACTATCTAACATAATCAAATTTTAAGTTATACCATACTACCTTCTATTCAACCTCTGTCAAATCCTGAAATTCCGCATTCTGTAAGGAAAAGGAGGCTAAAAACTGAAATTGTAAGTTAACCAATTCAAACTATCTATATTAAAGGGCAAAGTGTAGTTATCCAACAGGATAAAGCTAACGTTGACATCAGTATTTAGCAGACATTCGTCAGAAATAAAAAACACAGAGCACAAAATAAAAGTAACTATTCTGGGATACTGATAGTGGAGGACAGAGGATAGTGTCAGGGATGCTGCAGTGTAATAGATGGGTTAAGGTACACAGTCTCAGAAACCTTAAGTCCTAGCAGCAATGAGAGAATGTAGCCAAATCCTGATGTGCCAGTTTCTGACGCCACCCCTGAATGGTGCACGTCACTGGCAGGTATATCTTTTTGGTTTTATATTGAAAAAGAATGGGGAAGATATTAGGTACATGAAAGACATTCACATAGTAAAAAAGTCATAATCACCTATAAAATGTCTTAAATACATAAGATGGCATATCTTCCTTCAATTATCAGTGATTTAAGCAGAGAATCAGGAATGATTATGTGGGTAATGACACATCATATCTACAGGCACTGTCAGAATTTCGTAGATGAAATAATGCATATTTTGCAGACAATCAACTTTTGCAAAATCAGAGACAAAGTTAAAACATCACAAATTTCCCTTTGATCTAATACATAATACTACTTCGGTCACGGAATCTACGACTCTATGTATTTTAAATCTCAAAGCTATTCTCCGTTTTGTTTACCAACAAGCTATGTATGCATTATTAGAGTAGCTTTAAATTTCTCTTGCGTATTTTTCATCTAAGCAAGTAAAAGCTTATTTCTCTGTCTCTGAGACTTTACTTTTAGAAAATTAAAGTGTGGAAGAAACTGAACAGGAAGTGAATATATTGTTCTAAAACTTATGCTGTTCACTGTAACAAGGAAAAAAATCTAAAGCACACCTTGCATAGCCAACAGCAATGAAAATAAATATCTTTGATTTGTCATCCTGGTTCCACTCAGATTTTGTCTATTTTTTTTTTTTTTTGTCTTTTTGTTGTTGTTGTTGTTGTTGTTGTTGTTGCTATTTCTTGGGCCGCTCCCGTGGCATATGGAGGTTCCCAGGCTAGGGGTTGAATCGGAGCTGTAGCCACCGGCCTACGCCAGGGCCACAGCAACGCGGGATCCGAGCCGCGTCTGCAACCTACACCACAGCTCACGGCAACGCCGGATCGTTAACCCACTGAGCAAGGGCAGGGATCGAACCCGCAACCTCATAGTTCCTAGTCAGATTCGTTAACCACTGCGCCACGAAGGGAACTCCAGATTTTGTCTATTTTTAATATGTTGCCATTACCTGCAAAATAGGCTTTAGTGATAACTTTTAAAATGGCACTGAAAACCAGAAACACAAGATTAAAATGCTTTTATCATAAATTAAATTTCCAGTTGGTCATCAAATTAGCAGCAAGGTGAAAAACAATAACGTCTGATTTTAGTGAAAATAAGTAAAATATGTATCAATTGTCAGAGGGATTAGAAATAACTCTTCTGGCAAGGTTTCCCATGTTCTGCTCCACAATTCCACCTCTAGAAATATGAATTGGACAAAAATATGTGCACGAAAGTTATTAATAATAGCTTTATTACAGTGGAGAACAAAAAGTAATCCAAGGTTATGGAGAGACTTTGGTAACTGTGGTGTATGTATATTTACATATGGTATGTTACATAAGGTCCAATGACCATATGATGGTCATTAAATGATACTGGGAGTTTATTTGATTTCAGAACATATTTATGATAAGTTAAATATACATACATATGAATAGTGTGGGAGACAAGACTTCTAGAATGGTGATGTGAGAACCTAGTGGAAATCTCTCATGAGGAGAGACCAGATTTCTTATAAGCGAAAAGAAAAGAGGAAAGAGGGAAATGCCAAGAGAAGGGACTGGACAGAGAGATACAAATAAGAAAGAATTTTGAAATTTTGTATTAAAGAATTTATTTTGCTCCTCAAATTAAAAGCTATTGGATAAGCCTAGCCAAGGGGAATGGCGTTATTAGGTTATGTGTAGAATGATTACTCTGGAAATAGAGTAAAGATGGGTGGGAAAAGGGGAGGCTAGAGAGAAGGTAGGAAATTAGGTGGGAGGCCACTGGATTAAGGAACTAGAGAAAAGGTAGTGGATACAAAGAAGAGTAGAGACAAAACGATATTCATTACATAATCATGTAATTTCCTGTCCAAAGGGGATCCCTACTGAGGGAGAAGGGGACACTCTTTTAGTTACTCCAGGACGAGGCATACACTGAAACTGTGCTGGGCACACTGTGAGGTACTCACCCTGCCAGAGCTTAAGTAAGAGAAATCCTCAGTCTGCTTCTTTCTAGGAATCCTCTTTGGGTGAACTTTCCCAGCCTCCTACAGTTTCAAATAACTTACAAATGCTCTACAGCTCAAACCTCTGCTCCAAACTCCAGGACCCCATATTCAACTGTGAGTTTACTATCTGTAATCAGATGACTAATAGATTTCTCCAACACATTCCAAATTTAATTTTTAATGTTCCTCCCTCAAACCTATTCCCTCTATTGTCTTCCCCAACTCAGAAAAAGGAATTTTGTTAAGATTTATTTATTTTAATTAATCAATTTATTAATTTTTTTCCTTTTGGATGGTTTACAGGGTTCTCTCAGTTTTCTACTGTGTAGTGTGTTGACCCAGTTACACATACTTGTATAGATTAATCAGAAATTATTAGCCATAGTTCCCTGTGCTATACAGCAGGATCGAATTGCCCATCCATTCCAAAGGCAACAGTTTGCATTTATTAACCACAGACTTCCCGTCCATCCCACTCCCTCCACCTCCCACTTGGCAACCACAAGTCTGTTCTCCAAGTCCACGAGTTTCTTTTCTGTGGAAAGGTCCATTTATGCTATATATTACACTCCAGATATAAGTGACAACATACGGTGTTTGTCTTGCTCTTTCTGACTTACTTCACTCAGTATTAGAGTTACTAGTTCCATCCATATTGCTGCAAATGGCCTTATTCTGATCTTTTGATGCCGGAGTAGTATTCCATTGTGTATATATACCACATCTTCCTAATCAAATCATTTGTCAATGGACATGTGGGTTGTTTCTATGGCTTGGCTATTGTGAATAGAGCTGCAGTGAACGTGCATGTGCATGTATCTTTTTTTATCATTTATATATTTTTTCTACTGTACAGCATGGTGACCCAGATAGACATACATGTATACATTCTTTTTTCTCACATTACATGTTCCATCATAAGTGACTAGACAGAGTTCCCAGTGCTACACAGGCGGGATCCCATTGCTAATCCATCCGGAAGGCAACACCCCAAACTCCCAGTCACTCCCTCTCATTGCTAATCCATCCCAAAGGCAACACCCCAAGCTCCCTGTCACTCCCACTCCCTCCCATTCCCCCTTGGCAATCACAAGTCTATTCTCCAAATTCATGATTTTCTTTTCTGTGGAAAGGTTCCTTTGTGCCATATATTAGACTCCAGATATAAGTGATATCATATGGTATTTGTCTTTCTCTTTCTGACTTACTTCACTCAGGATGAGAGTCTCTAGTTCCATCCATGAAAAAGAAAATCATCATCCTGTCAGTTTTCAAGCAAAAACCTTGAGTCAACCTTAATGCCTCTTTTTGCCCCAAATACCATGTCCAATTGGTTAGGGAAACTTGTTGGCTAAATCTTCGAACTATATCCAGAATTCGATCCATTCTCTCACCTCCACAACTACTACTACTCTTGTTCAACCTACTACCATCTCTTGTTTGAATTCCTGAAATAAATTCCTAATTGATTTCATTTTTGCTCCCTTCCCTGCCTTCATTCCTACCTCTCTATAAGCTACTTTCAACACAGCAGCATTGTGATTTTGTTAAGAGGTAAATCATCTATTCAATGGTCTAGAGGAGTCCCCAAGGCCCTAGACAACGCTGACAAGTGACCATGGAGACAGAAAAGGGGACAAGCACAGCATCTCTGAAAGACTGACTTTCTTCTCTTGTGGAACTCACAGGACCCTGGAAAAACTTGACAATTTCTCTAAGAACATATATAGAGATGCTTATTTCAAGAATCTAAAAGTAGACAAAGTTATTAATGTGCTTCTATTTTAAGGGTAAACAAGGAAAAGTCCTTAGTTCCATGATCGGCTTGGCACTCCTGTTAGAAACTGTAAAATTATCTTTCTTCTTTTTGCACATCTTTGGTAGCAGACTCTACTGATGTGGTTACAATATTTCAGGGGAGTGAATAATTTAAGAAAAATTGGTAAAGCTGCCCCACTAACCTTTTCCAGAGAGGTCACTTAGATATTGTTTTTGAAGAGTGTGTGTGTGTGTGTGTGTATGCACACACTTGGGATTCTTTTTTTGGGGGGTGGAGGGTGGAATGCATTAGAAAGTAAAGTTAAAAGGAATTTCAATTTTTAGATGGTCAAACAAAATCAAGATCTTCCCAATTTTCCTCAGCATAATAATTGGTATTAATAAAGTGTAATTTGTAGAGTACTGAAGCAAATGGACTCTTCTATACTGATGGGGATAATTAGAGTATAAGAGCCTCACAGTCTAGAAATTCTAATGCAGCCTTTTATCAAAAGCAGTCACTCTACCTCAGCCTGACAGTTAACAACATATGATCTGATAAACAAATACTTTCACACAGAACAAAAGTGCCATTAAAGGCCAAAACTGTCAACACAAATTCCATTCTTAGAAGAGAAAAAAATACGTAAACTGTTGATCACCTCTGGTTGTCTTAACTAGCATGGAGGTTGTCATGGAAACATTTCTGCGAAGTTCACAGTGATGAAATACAAACACTTCCAGTTTAATTGCTATTAGGTTTAGCATACCAGAGTTTATTTATACTCTGTGCGTTATGATAAAATGTAGTGGAAATAAAGCTTAAAATGATCTAGGCTAACATTTCCTTTTAAAAAATGAAAATGAAATTAAATGACGGTTTAAAATTTTTCCAAGAAAAAAATAATTCCCAATTTTCTCAAGTACCTACTCTGATGTCTTTGTACTTTTTTTCTGTAGTGCATACATTATAAAAATATTTTTGTAGTTTTAATTCTATAGCATGTGGTTTACAAAAATACCTACTTCGCACTCTAAAAATCAATACCCAAAATACATTAAAATAAAAATCTCAGAATGGAAGATATTTAAATATTCTAAATTACTTTTTCATATCAAAAATATGCAATTATTGACATTTAACTAGGAATTTGTTTCATTCTGTAGTGATAAAACACTAGGAATATTCTGCCCAGAAATTTTCTTTTTCTTAATTCCTTCCTTAAAAAAAGGGAAAAATTACAAAAATAACATTATAAGTATATATACAAAAAAAATACATGGAATCCAACTAAATACATGCTTAATTGTGTGGAAGTTTAATAGCAAACCTTTCTGTTGTGTTCTAGAGAAAGGTTTTTCATAAAAGTTTGAACAAACATTTTAAAGCATTTAGGTTTACTTTTACTACATTTTATAGCATTCAAAGAATATACTTTAAGACTTAAAAATAATTTTTAATTTTTTAAAATTAAATGCCTAATATGTGCCCAAAAGTAAAATAATTACTAGGTGTGATACAACAGAAGCATAAGATAGTTCCTGTCTTGGCAAAACTTAATTTCTAGTTAACGATAGAAAAGTGAAGACATAGAAAGCAATTACAGAACAACAAAAACCAAAATACAATTAGGGCTAAATTATGAAGTGCAGCCTATACTCTACTGCTGATCAGTAGTACAAGAGAAATGGACTGGCACAGGCTTCCAACCTTTCAAAGAAAAAGTAAGGAGTTCCCACAGTGGGAAAGAACCCAACGAGAAGCCACGAGGATGCAGGTTCGAGCCCTGGCCCTGCTCAGTGGGTTAAGAATGAGCTGCCATGAGCTGAGGTGTAAGTTGCAAATGGGGTTCGGATATTAATGTGGTTATGGCGTAGGCCTGAAGCTGCAGCTCTGATTCAGCCCCTAGCCTGAGAACTTTCATATGCCACAGGTGTCGCTCTACAAGAAAAAAGAAAAAGACCACATAACTTGCAGTTATCCATCATGGAATTAAAGGATGCTTACTTGGAATATTCCAAAAACACACCTATAAGTAGGAAAGTATAATTTTACTATAGTTTTCTAAAAACACATTTTTTTTTTTTTAGTCTCAAATTACCTGCCAGTCAAAATAAGGCTTGCAATCAGGCACTGACTCAAATTTGTCCAGTGGCTAACATACTGAATATTTGTAACATCACATCAATAGCCAATAACCAATGTATACAATTATGGCAAAGATGCATGAACAAGCTTATAACAATTGTGTTGCCAGTCTCAATACACTGCAAGCAGCACCCACAATATTATAATATCCTCCTGGATCACTAACAAAAAAATATAAAGTTTGCAGTTCAAACATTTGAGGTTTTCCAGTAAATTTCTATGTGAACTCTGACAAGTTCCTTATTTCTGTAAGGCTCAATTAAGAATGCTGGGCATAAGACATGGAAACAACCCAAATGTCCATCAACAGATGAATGGGTTAAGAAGATGTGGCATACATATAAAATGGAATTCTACTCAGCCATAAAAAAGAACAAAATAATGCCATCTGCAGCAAATGGATGCAACTAGAGACTCTCCTACTAAAGGAAGTCAGAAAGAGAAAGACAAATACAATATGATATCACTTACATCTGGAATATGATATATGGCACAAATGAACCTTTCCACAGAAAAGAAACTCATGGACTTGGAGAACAGACTTTTGGTTGCCAAGGGGGAGGGAGAAGGAGGGGGATGGACTAGGAATCTGGGGTTAATTGATGCAAACCATTGCCTTTGGAATGGATAAGCAATGAGATCCTGCTGTATAGCACTGAGAACTCTATCTAGTCACCTTTGATGGAGCATGAAGGAGGATAATGTGAGAAAAAGAATGTATATATGTATGTGTGCCTGGGTCACTTTGCTGTACAGTAGAAAGTTGACAAAATACTATAAAACAGCTATAATGGAAAAAATACAAATAATTTTAAAAAAAGACTTTTACACAAATGAAAAAAAAAAAAAAAGAATGCTGGGCAGTGTACTTTCTTGCTCCATAATTCTAGCAGACTGAGTACTCAACTTCCTCCCCAAATTCCTGAAGGGAAAGGACAGATGAGAGTGGAAGATATGATTATCCCCAACATAACAATGTCAAGACCAAAAGATTATGGCAGCCAGGATCTAAGGTATTTCAGACAAATGCAGCACAAAGAGTGGATTTTGTTTGCTTTATGTCCTAATAAGAAATGGAGAGGATGAAAAGGGACACAAGGCTATGCAGCTATGAAGAAAGACGCCATTTCCAAATATTAGAGGATCTTTATAATATTGTGACTTTGTATTTGGTTGTTTAAAAATTCTGGAATTTCCACAGAGGGCTTTAACTGGGTTTTCATCATCAGAAAATATTTACTGAATGCCTAATTGTATGAAATGCTACATGAAGATATTTAATACAGAGATAGTCCTTGAATGCCTGAGCTTTCTAAATCTAGGTCAAACAACACTAAAAAGGCTATGTTTTCAGGACCACAGAGACAACAGACTAAATACATTTTATCAACAATTTTTCAAAATTCATTTTTTGGGATGTTTTGATCTCAGACTTGTAATTAGAGGGTTAAAAAAAACTTTTCAGAACTAAATAGAAAATGAAGTTTTAAAAATACATCAATAATAGAAGAATTTTCTATACTGAAAATATATGAAAGGCCAAGTCTAAGAATCTGCTTCTTAAGAAGTGAGCATTGTAGGGGGAGAAAGGAGCTTTACAAGAGTCTATTTAATAGTAGTTATATTCAGATAAGAGGTGGTGATGACCTAAAGTTGAATACCCTCCTCTCCATGGCCACACTTCCTTCATTTCAGGGTAATATTGCACCATGATCAACCACAGATGATTCTCTTAACTAAAGCAGGAGAAATACATTGATTAGGAGCTGAAGAAAATCCCTTTCGTCCAGTTGTTCATTAAAACTGAGGGCTAGGAGTTCCCGCTGTGGCAGAGTGGAAAGGAATCTGACTAGGAACCATGAGGTTGTGGGTTCAATCTCTGGCCTCACTGAGTGGGTTAAGGATCCAGCATTGTCACGAGCTGTGGTGTAGGTGTAGGTCACAGATGTGGCTTGGATCTGGCATTGCGGTGGCTATGGCATAAGCCTGCAGCTGTAGCTCTGATTCGATCCTTAGCCTGAGAACATCCATATGCTGCAGGTGTAGCCCTAAAAAGCAATAAATAAATAAATAATAAAATTGAGGGCTATTCCTAACTCTGACGGTGAAACAGCAATGATTGTTGGCATAGCCTTAAACGTTAAACGATGTTAAGGAGCAAACAAAGCACCAGAGAGATTACCATATGCAGTTCTCTGACCATCACTGAATCCAATATTATCATTAGCCCAGTAGCCTGTCCCTGATACTCCAACATATGCAAATAACTATCATGCACCTGTCAATTTTCATTGTCAAACCCCAGCCATTAACTTTATATCATTACTATTTTGTTAATCATAAAATATTTAACAAAAATATTCTATTTTCTTATTTATTTATTTTATATTTTAGTACTGACTACAAACATATACAGCTACTGTAATACATTAAATAAGGACTACTCAGGAAAAAGGAAGAGGGAAAGGATTGGTAGAAAAAATTAATGATTTTAGTTTCTTTTTAATTACAATAAAATTATAAATTGTCACATGATAGAACATCTCTGAATACCACCTCTACTTATCTCTGTGTAGTTGAAGAAAGCAGTAACTATTTCAGATAAAGATAAAATTCATAAACTGAAAAAAAATCTGTCCTTTTCTTTGCATGGTCTAGCTTGTTGTAATCACTTCTTTCTAACTCATCAATCTAGTGCCTTCTTAGTCTCTTTATATTCTCTGGACATTAAAAATGGGAAAGCTCTGATGTCATCTGCAATTGTTCACTGGCAAGTAATTAACTGTTTGAGTTTCACCCTTCTGCATTCTACATTTCCCCTGAATCATTACAGATCTATCCCGTCCAAAATAAATTTTAGACATTGTAGCAGGCAGACCAGGAGGTGGCCCTGAGTGATCTCCACTGCCTGGTATTTATTTTCCTGTGGGGCATTCTCAATCCCTTCCCCATGAGTGTGGGAAAGATGGGTGACTTACTTTTAACCAAGTGGGTACACCAAAAGTGATAGGATAACACTACCATGACTATGTTACGTAAGACTGTTAACTCCCATCTTGCCAGCAGACTCTCTCTATTGACCTTCTCTCATAAACTTTGATAAAGATGGGTTTTTTTTTTTTCTTTATGGCCTCACCTGCAAAGCTGGTTTTTTGTTTTTGTTTTTTTCTTTATGGATATTCCTAGGCCAGGGACTGAATCTGAGCAGCAGCTGCGACCCATGCCACAGCTGGGGCAATGCCAGATCCTTAACATGCTGCCCCACAGTGGAAACTTCAATAAAGCTGGCTTTCTTATGGAGAGACTCACATGGCAAGAAACTGAGAGCCTTCTCCAGTTAATGACCAGCAAGGAATCAAGGCCACAGTCCAACAACCCACAAGGAGTTGGATCCTTCTAAAAGCACATGAGATTGGAAGTGGATCCTTTCCCAGTTGAATACTCAGATGAAAGTTCAGCCCTGATTGCCACTGTGATTACAGCCTGTGAGAGACATTGAAGTAGAGTGCCTAGCAAGGCCACGCCCACATTTCCAACCCAAAGAAAATATGGGATGATAAATGTATTCTCCTAAGCCACTAATATGTTATGCCACAGTGGATAACTCACATAAGCATCAAAAAAAATAAAATAAAGAGACAAGGAACAGAGACTAGAACTATTTAAAAGGGTAATAAAATAGAGAATTATTTTGTGTTAATCATCTCATGATAACATGGTAGGAATACATGACCTAAATGTCTTCCTCCACAGAGCTTCCTATTTATACAGACTAATCCAGCCCAACACAACTATTGTCTGAATATTATACACCTGCCAAAGTGTTGGACTTAAGAGTTTTCACTACAAAATTATGCATGTCCCTTCATGACCAGGTTATTCTAAAAATCTATCAGTTGTATCACCTTAGTACACGGCCATGTGTCACTGTAAGAACTGCACAAGTGGAGTTCCCACTATGATGCAGTGGGTTAAGAACTGACTACAGCACCTTGGGTCACTGCAGAGGTGCAGGATCTGGTGTTGCCACAGTTGTGGCATAGGTCGCAACCGTGGCTCGAATTCAATCCCTGGCCTTGAAATTTCCATATGCTGTGGGATCAGCCATAAAATTAAAAAAGAATTGTACAGGTTACTATTCTATTTAATAATGACTACCAAGATCTAAGTCAAAATAATATTCCAATAACAGCAATTAAGGGAGTGATATTTTGTACAGCCTTCTGTATCATCACATTTCATGAAAATAAAAGCATTTAAGAGGAGTAACAGGAGTTCCCGTCGTGGCTCAGTGGTTAACGAATCCGACTAGGAACCATGAGGCTGCAAGTTCGATCCCTGGTCTCCCTCAGTGGGTTAAGGATCTAGCATTGCCGTAGGTCACAGACGCAGCTCAGACCTGGCGTTGCTGTGGCTCTGGTGTAGGCCGATGGCTGAAGCTCTGATTGGACCCCTAGCCTGGGAACCTACATGTGCCACAGGTGCAGCCCTAGAAAAGGCAAAAAAAAAAAAAAAAAAAAGAGGAGTAACATGCTAATCTCATTGTGACCATGTATTCACACACATACATACATACATCTGTAGAGGCCACATATATAAACATAAATTCATAAAGAGAATGTGTGCTATTATACATTTAAATATTTACATAAATAATATAAACCTATTAGGCATCTATACATTATCCAAAATTCAAGTCAAGTGTCACTTCCTCCATATTTCCCCCCCCCGAAGCTCACAGAAGATGGAACAGTCCCATAGGCTACTTGCTATAACACTTCACTTGGTTTGCATTATACTTACATATTATATACCACTATTTTTAAGCTCATTGAGAGCAATACTATGTCCTCTTCATCTATAAATTCCCAAAGACCTAGCACAATCCCTTCTTTGCATGCAGAGGTTCTAAAGGAATTCATATTAAATTCAAATGCACTTTCTTCTTATTAATCTCACTAAAGAAAGGTAACTTTCTTCACTAGAACCTAATAGCTACTGTTGATATGCACAATTTTCATGGTACACATACATGAGTGTCTTGTGAAATAAGGGTATCAGTGTGATGGGCAGGCACTCACGCTGGCATATTATCAACCCAAGACCAAGAGAGGAAGTTCCTGGGCTGGACCACCTGCTATAAAATTTAAAAAGTGGTTGGGCTTTGTTTGTGTGGGGGGACAGTCTAGTGGGGAGGAAGGGCAGGAATTCTGACTCACTGAATACCAGGGATCACAGCCACGGTGAGGTTTTTTAGTCTATAGGAGCATTAGATAACACAGAGAAGATTTCTGGAGAATTAGGCTTCTCAAAGGATTTTCGAGGTCTTTGAATTCTGCATCATCATCATTACCCCCTCTCCTGGAATCTGCTACGCTGGATGTCCACGTTCATTTGCTACCACTATAGGTTCATGTTTTAGATTAATAAAATATATATGAGCCACAAGTCTAGAAGAGAAGACCCACATTCTACCTAGGAAGTGAGAAAAATTCATTTATTCATCACTCATTTATTCCAACTTTTATTTAGTGTGAGATATAAGGCAATGTTATAAAAGGTTTGAAAAAATTGTTTTTTCCTTTTTTTTTTTTGTCTTTTTGCCTTTTCTAGGGCCGCACCCGCAGCATATGGAGGTTCCCAGGCTAGGGGTCCAAGGGGAGCTGTAGCCGCCGGCCTACACCACAGCCACAGCAACGCGGGATCCAAGCCACGTCTGCAACCTACACCACAGCTCACGGCAACGCCGGATCCTTAACCCACTGCGCAAGGCCAGGGATTGAACCCTTAACCTCATGGTTCCTAATCGGATTCGTTAACCACTGAACCATGACGGGAACTCCTGAAAAAAATTTTTAAATACTGGATCATACATGTTTAGTGATAAAAATCCACAAACTGGCAAAGGCTGAGTCTGATTCCATGACTGAAAGGAGTAGCGGTTATGACTACAGAGGTAGAGAATAAACCTGGGTCTGAATTCTGACGCCACTACTTCTTGGTTGTGCATCACTGAAAGAGTTATTTTAATGTTTAAATCCTTGTTTCCTCATTCATGGTATATGAGGCTCACAGATTTGTGATAACAATTACGATAGCCATGAATTAGAGCAATTGCCATAATTTCTTGCATCTACTCTACAAAATAAAGATGACAATGATCATGGTGATGATGATGCAGAAGAGGATGGAGAAATAAAAGAAGGGAGAAGGAGGGAAGAGGAGGAAGAGGAAGAAGAAAACGACCTATTTTAAAGCTGCCTTTAACAACACTATGCTCTTACCTCACTACTTCTTAATGTACCATTTGGTCTTGGACAAAGCAAGATAAAACACAGTCCCTGACCACAGAGATCTCAGAGCCTATTGGAAAGCAGATCTATAACAACAGATTGTGTCATGTTATAACATAGATTAAAACAGAGACTTGGGGGAGCTTAGAGATGGCAACACACTAGTACAACCAAAGAACAAATAGGTCTACAGATATTACAAGAAACCCCAGGAACCTTGGGAATCCACCCTAAAAAAACTGGATTTTTAAAACTAAATTACAGAATGATCTTAACACAATCATCACGATTAGATGCCTTTGACAGGCTGGTTATTATACTACCACCTTTCAAATCCAGAGACTGGCATGGATAATCTTTAACATGAAAAATGACCCTTGGTTTATTAAAACAGCACAGTTAGGTATGCAGTCAGGAGTGAGGAGATAGACTGTGTTACCTAATTCCCATTCTTCTTTTTCTCACAAACCTACTCCCAGGATCAAACAAGGTATCTCCAAATAACTACTTTGACTGTGGTTGGAAGATATGTTTACATTATGCAAATTTTATAGGCAAACATGGACACACACACATAAGATGGGATAAAAATGGAAAAGAGGTCCTTAAAAGGAAAATCAAGTCAAAAGTATTGTGATAAATCAGATCCTAAACATGTATGCTCCTTTTGTAAATTCTCCCATAATTTCATACAGAAGACCGATTTCATCTTGTCAAAAAGTCTCTTAATGTATGTAAACTTCCCAGAAGCATGGATTCTGTTATAGCTTAACATAATGTCAAAAATCTGTTTAATTAGAAAATTCTGTGTATGGTAGAAAACTCAAATACTTACATTACAAGGCTCTTTAAAATGTTCTACAAACATTTATGTACTTAAGAATAAACACAAGACCTTTATCAAACTTTTATATTCCATACTGTATATTTTGTTTGTACACAAAACTGACATAAGCACCAAAGCTGTCCATCTAACATTTATGGTGCATAAATGTGTCACACGTAACTAGTCACAGAAAATCAGATTATGTTCAAACAAGCTACTGACATGTTAGCAAACATTACTTTATAAAAAAAATCAATCTATGATGGTTAAAGATCTTTAAAGTTAAAATATATTTTATTAAATAAGTGATAAACTTAAAAACTAGTTGTTTACATTATTATATTAACAGTATTGTATTAACTGTTTTAAATCAACATTTTTATTGTTATGCAATATATATATAGCTGACCACACAAAAAGTGACCAAAAAAACCTCAAAAATACCTGTTTATTAAAAATATCTAGTGATCGGAGTTACCGTCGTGGCTCAGTGGTTAATGAATCCAACTAGGAACCATGAGGTTGCGGTCCTTGGCCTCGCTCAGTGGGTTAAGGATCCAGCATTGCGGTGAGCTGTGGTGTAGGTTGCAGATGCGGCTCAGATCCCCTGTTGCTGTGGCTCTGGCGTAGGCTGGTGGCCACAGCTCTGATTCGACCCCTAGCCTGGGAACCTCCATGTGCTGCGGGAGCGGCCCAAGAAATGGCAAAAAAAGACAAAAAAATTTTTTTTTAATAAATAAAAAATATCTAGTGACATTAATTTCTTATTTTGACTGTAAACTATACCTCAGTTCAATATTAAGAGTCAGCTTCAAAGTAAATCAGAATAAGAACAGGCAAATCAACTTGTGGGGAAAAAAAAATCAAGAAACCTAAAACATTAATCACACTGTTAATTACGCTTCCTGGAAAAATCATACAAAAAGGAGTCATTTCTGTATTAAATTTATAGCTGATGAGTACCATGCCTCTCCTTAAAAATTGTGCGTATTCAAATGTTACCTATGCTATAGCATATAAAAAAGTCTTAGATCTACTAAGCTTTCATGCTGATCCATCAGCTTAGAAAATGTTTGTAAAATTTTTTAAAATGCAGTGTAAACATTTCAGCCCTGAACCTTCTTCCTATGCCTTTGAACCTTCTCTTTCATGTGCAATACCTGAGGGCCCACTGAGAATAGCTGCTGAAAGCCCCAAAGATGGGTAAAACAGAATTTCTGACTCAGGAAATAAAGATCAGCTGAATAGGATTCCCACATGGCAATCCAGATCAATGGAAAAGCAAGACCAGAAATTTACAGTATCTATCCTACACAGAACAACATGAAGGTTGTATTTCATTGCTGCTAACAAAACTCCCAGTGGCCAAGGAAAAAAAAAAAGAGAGAGAGAGAGAGATACAAAGATTGTAAATCCAGTAATGAGAAACTACACTTTATTCTGACATTTTACTCTAAGTGGAATTAAAACACCCTGCTACCTTCACTTGGCATCACTGATGTGGTAAACAATTTCTGCTACCAAACAACTGTATTTGGCTAAAACAACTACAGCAGTAATGAGAGTGGATTAATATTTAAGGCAAAATCCTTATGAACTTCCAGCAACTATCATCTTAGATGGTAATGGCTTCTGTGCTTTAGGCCAAGAAGAGATTTATTTTGCTTTCAAGGTTTGTGAAGAAAAACCCAAAACAGACCTATTAACAATTTTTAAACAAATTCTAAAACAACCTAAAACATTTTATTATAATGCTATCAAGCTCTGATGGACTCAATAATCCGTGAGGAACAGGAATTACTTCTACAACACCCCTATTGGGTGGCACTCCAGCTGATATTTCAACATTTCCTTACGCAACCACCTCTGAAGGCAATCCCTTCCCATTTTGGACACGTTTTCATTCTCAGCATATCTATAACTGAATAACTTGCATCTGTTCAGCACTATTCTGACTTGTGAGGCTACATAAATTCCCTGTTCTACATAACTTTTCTTTAAAATATTGTGCACTATCAAACCTCCCCGTCTCCTTCTCTCTTCACTAAACAACCCAGTTCCTTATCCCAATCTTCTTACAACACTGTTGCCCAATCCTTTAAAACCATGTTTACCTCCAGAGAAATTTCAGTTTCAATTAAAATGTGACTTTCAAATTTGAATACAGAACTACGGATATGGTTTGTCCATTTCACAACACCTTCTGCATCTAACCTAGCCCCATGATTTTGTGAGTTCGCATTAGATTTTTACAGACAAGACCCATATATTCACTGAACACTAGGTATCTTCACTTGGAGATTCCTCAAAGTGTCCAAAAATTGAATTTATCCTCTCCCTTGCCCTTTACTTCTTCACTTCATCACACTCCAAATATGCTTCACCTCCTACTTTTCATATACTAGTATTATAGACTAAAAATGGCTAGAAATCCACTAGCATTCTGCTCTCCTCCTTCACCCTCATATGAGCATCCAATTTCATCAAATCTACTAGGCAGTTGAAGAGTGTGGGCTACAATTATGTCAAACTGCTCAAGTCTAAATTCTTACTCTGCCCTAACCAGCTGTGTAGCCTTGAACAAGTAACCTAGACTCTTTCTGACTCATTTTCCTCACTTGTAAAATGGAAATAAAAATACTATCCCCATAAGGCTGCTGTAAGGACTAAGTTATTCGTATGTGCAATAATGCACTTGGGAGAGGGATCAGCCCATTGTGAGTGCAGAGTAAATGTTCATTGCCAGTGTAATCATGATCACCGTCTTCAGAGTTCTCACATGTTTCTCATTCTCATCACTGCTTATCATTTAGTTCAGGTACTTCGTTATTTTTCACCCAGATTATTACTGCAGCTTTAAAACTGTTGTTTCTGCTTCACTTTTCTTGCTATACTCTTTTTTTGTTTGTTTGTGCCTGAGGCATGCAGAAATTCCAGGGCCAAGGATCCAACTTGTGTGACAGTAGCTATGCAAGCCACAGGGGTGACAACTGCCAGATCCTCAACCCACTGAGCCACCAGGGAACTCCCTCATACTCTTGTTTTCATAACTTTGATCATGCCACCCCCTAGTTTCAAATGCTTTGATAGTTTACTATCATACTTAGGAGAAATGCAATATTGAGTACGCCATACAAAACCCTAGATAATCTGGTAAATTTCTCTAGCCACATGTATCTCCTTGGTTCTCCTAGCATGTGATTATCTGAGCCACAGTGATCAACTTGAATTTGCTTTCAATCAGAGGTTCTCAATCTTTTTCTTTTTTCTTCTTTCTTGTGAAAATACTGAAATTGACCACCCACCTACTCATCCCCTCTAATGAATGCTTAACTTCCAGTAGAAAAGGACCAACTGATAGGAGATACCATTACACAGGAATGTTTTCATGAGTTATCTCTGCATCTGCTTTAGCAAGAATCATACAGATCGGTTTTATTTAAAGTATGGCTGAAAATTCAGCAGCATCAGCATTGCTTGGGAGCTTGTTAGAAATGTTAATTATCAGGCCCCACAAAGACATACTGAGTTAGAATTTCTGCGGGTGGGGCCCAGGAATCTGTTTTGTAACACGCTCTCTGGCTGATTCTTACTCACGCCAATATTGAGAAGCTCTGATGAAAATGATGCATGGTTAATTTTTCACTCATGATTTACCAACTATAAGACATGCAAGAGCCAAAAAAATACTATTGATACAAATACAAATTAACACATTAAGTAAAGCATAAAACCCTGAAAAAAATATGACGATGAATCTAATCGTTTATCATTCATAAGCAAAAGAGCAGCATTTAAACACCATGACCAATTTAAGACAGCCCAGCTGATATACTGATAACAAAACGTTCTGTGAGAAAACATTGGTAATCCCAGCCACCTGTTTTTCGGGCATGAGCAGTTGGAGCTCTGCAATTTACCAAGTATTTCATCGCACTTCAACTTCTGATAAAATATTAGAATCTTCAGTAGACTCTAGTAATGAGCTCAGTTTTGGTAATGCTACATTTCAGTAAGCTTTAATATCCAATTTAGGTTATTAGTAATCCTTAATTGTACCAGTCCTTGCTTGGTGGTGGAAGTAAAAACTTATGCAAAATTTTTTCACCCATGAGAATGAAAGAATGGATTTACATTTGGGGGTTAATATCATTCTAAAATGGACCATCCTTGCCTGTCAGAAGGTGGTCAATAACTTTGAAAATCATTGTTGTGGAGGGTCACTAAAACCCTCCATCTCCAATACTGGTACGTGAATCAAATGGCATGTAATAACTCAGGGTTTTTGTTTTGTTTTTTTCTTTCTGGGAAACCTCTCTCCTCACCCTGGTCACCCATTCTGTGGTCCCTGCCCCTTCTCTGTCTACCCTCAGCATCCTATGCAAACCTCTGTGACTTTGCTGTAGGGTGTAGTGAAAGAATCTGCTAACTTTTGTGCCTGTCAAGATCTTTTCAAAGCTTGACTGCCGAGGTAAAGAAAGGAGTAGTCTAAAAAATTCTAGGCTGATATATAACCAGTCATTTACTATACCTGTCTATTCTTAGCTTCATCACATACTTTTTCTATCTTCAGTCATTCTGAAAACCATTAATTTTTCCCATTTTGAAAATCATGCTTTAATGATGACAAATTTCACACAGAATAAGAAATTATGCATAAGGACAGTATGAGTGGCATAAATTCTCTATTAATTCATTCATAATCTGGAAGGAGAGCAGAGTTTCTATTAAAACTTCACATTCTTTTTTGCCATTCTTATTCATAAATGTTACAAAACATTCAACCACTGTGAACCCCAGAAACAGTGCGTGGAAATATGGTAAAAAGCCACGGTAGAAACACAAGTATAGCAGGCATCAAAAGATGAAGGTGTTAGCCTCAGCTTGACTAATAAACCCTCGTTAACTATCTTATCAAGGCTCCACGTTCTCCAACTTTAAAATACAAGTTTAAAGTAATTAACGTTTAAGTTCCCTCTCAAGGGAAATAATGAAAGTACTTGTCCCACAGGTGACTGTAAAAAGCTAAAGTAATGCAAACAATGTACATTCTAAACATTCACCCAGCATTCACCGTTATAATGATATGACAATAATAAGGGAACATAGGTGATCTGCCCCAAAGAAGAATCTACCTTCATTAAACTGAAAACAGAAAACCTTCCTTTGACACTGCCATATTTTCACCTGGCAGGTTTAGAGAATTATCTAGATGTGAGCTCTTGCTAAAGCTGCTTCAATCTGAGCACATGTCAGTTTAAAACATCTGTGGGAAAGGGCCTGGCCCAGCTTCCCCAGGTATCCCTCAAAGGACAATGTCAGACCGGGACTTGAACTCAGTGAACAGAGTGTGGAAGGCGCGGGTGCTCTAGAGGATGGGAGACAAAAGGCCCAACGCTTTAGCAGGAGGTGAGTCTCCTGTGAAGACAGCTCATCTCCAAGTCCTTCGCATTACCTCTAACCACTCTCCTTTCACATGAATTCTTAATCATAATTACCATGCGTTGTAAAATTTTAATCTCAAATTCGTTATTATTATTTTTGCTTCCTGAATACCCTATTTCCTTATGAAACTTTCAGCTTCTATTTTTGTGTGTCATATTTTTATTCTTTTAACTCTTAATCCCCATTTTCTGGAACTGTAGTCCTAATCTTTTTCCCCTCATTGTTCTCATTTATAACTATCATTTTAAAAGTATTAAATGTTTTCAAATGTTTTGTTCACCTTCTCATTTTAATAATATTCTAGTCTGAACCTTTTTTCTTTTTGTCACTTCTGCATCCTATTTATTTTTTTTTTAAGACATGTCTTTCATAGCCAGCAAAAAGCAAGTCTAGGGAGTTCCCTTGTGGCTCCATGGGTTAAGGGCCTGGCATTGTCACTGCTATGGTTCTGGTTACAGCTGTGGTGCAGGTCCAATCCCTGGCCCAGGAACTTCTGCATGTCTCAGGTTCAGCCAAAAAAAAAAAAAAAAGAAGCAAGTCTAGAAAAAAAGTTATGGTAAGCCAGAAGGGATGGCAGTTTTCTTTCCTGCAATTGCTTCTTGTGCCACTCTCATTCCCCAGTAGACTCCTTGGCCCTGTCCTGGAAGGTTCTCTCAAAGACCTTAAGTACTGGGGACAAAGCCAACTAGCTTCCTCCCCCAGGGCCATAAGGCTCACTCTGCAAATGGCATCTGGATTTGATCCAGTGGTGTCATTTGTTTACTTCTCATGTTAACCAGGCTTTATACAAGCCATTCTGTGTATTTAAAAATTTGTAATTCCAAAATATGTAACCAGTAGACTCTGGGTCATTATGACCTAAATGACCTAAGAGAAATGTGGAGCTATTATAACTGGAGGGATAATATAAAAATAAGTGTTTTATAAATATCATCGTGGTTGCTATGTTATAGAACCTACTAGAGAGGAATAAAAGTATCCATGAAGAACTCAAGTCATTCATTTGACAAATACGTAGTAAGCAACGACCAAGTTTCTGTACTCTGGTAGGCACTGACATAGCAGGGGGTAAAAAAGATAAAATAGGAAAAGCACATAACAGAAATATGTACAGTTAATACATATTTCAAAAACCATACTGCATTAGCCATCCATGAGCTGAGAGTATCTTAGACACTGATCCTGGTTCTGGAGATGGAAAAAAGTACTGATGGAGAAAAGTAGATTCACTGAGGTGATACTTAGGAAGTCAAATGGATGCTTAGTAATCATCGATTCAAAAGAAAACAAAACAGTTGTATAAATTACACTCTTTTCTATTTCTCACAAGGCTGATAAATTTTCAGTTGCTTAAAGTAGAGAGAACTTTTATTTATTTCAGTTCTTCCATGATTTCAGTCTTTGTATCTGGTTACTGTTTTCAACCTCTGATTCTCTCATACCAACAAAACTTAGAATTAGGGAACCTGAACATTTTCAGGCCATCAGACTCTTATGTCCACCAACCATCACTACTAGGTTCCTTCTGAGAGGTGAACATCAATAACTATAAGGCACTGCGGAGCTAGAAATAATAGTTTAACTTTCTTAAAGAAAGCAATATTTTACATTCCAACAAAGAAACTCAAAAGAGAAAGATTTATCCAGAAAGAGATGTACAGGACATTGTTGGAAGCATTCATAGCACAAAGGAGAAATTAGGGATTAAAAACATAAATTTGGAGTTGTGTGAAAGGATTTACCTGAAGTTGTAGAAATGAAAAAAAGTCAAATAGGAAACTATATAATAATAAAATTTTAAAAGAGTATTCTCTATCTTAGCCCTTTACATAATCAGGCTTACAGAGTTGTGCTTTGATATATCTTTGGGCTTTAGAGAAATACACAAAAGAGACTCTTCAGAAAATCTATTGCTGGAATGTGGTCAAGGACATGGCCCCGCTATCACTCATGACTTTCATGTAAGGCCTGACATGCGAAATCTCTCTTAGAATTTAGTTCGAGGAAAGTCATTCCCTTTCCTGAAGAATGCTATTCTAGCCTTCTCTTTCAAAATGGATATTCTATAACTAACTCATTCCACTTTCAACACCAGGAACTTCAGAAGCAAATTGGGAGCTTAACTATAGATCTCCATGTCTCTGCTTTTGGTAGACATCTGCTATCATTTTGACTTTCTGTACTGCATCCTGTACCTGCATGAATTCCTGTATCCTTTTATCAACTGCTGCATAACAAACAACCCCCAAACACAACAGCTTAACACAAACAATTTATTATTTCTCACGATTCTGTGACTTAGCTGTGTGGTTCCTACATGGATCTGGCGTGGGCTCACCCAGGCAGCTGCAATCACCCGGTAGGTCAGCTCTGAGTAGAGTTCCCTTGAGCCTGCTGGGCCTTCAACAGGCCAGATCTTTCCATGTGGTCTTTCATCTTCAAGGAGGCTAGACCAGGCTTCTGTACATGGTGACAGCAGCATTCCAAGAAGGCAACCTCCAACATGTAAGCACTTATGAACTCTTAACTTGCATCGTATTTGCTTATGTTCCACTGGCCAAAGTAAGTCACATACAAAAGCCAGAGTCACTGTGGGAGGGTGTGGATACTGGAAGGCGTGTCTCATTGAAGGCCATTACTGTAGCTATCTACCATAGCTCCCTAATAAGGCTGTTACTTACTCTTCCTCCAATCCTTCTAATACTTGGATGTTATTCTTCAACAAACTTTCTTTCCTATCTGCTCCGTATCTTATCTTTTTAAGAGCTAAAATATCCTTTATGGGTGTTCTAAGCTCATACTAGTCCAACATATCAGTGAATGAATGCTTATGTAGGATTCAAAAGTATTTTAAAATTTAAAATGCACCATATGCCACAGCAAATGCTCACTCCTAAATTCTTAAAGCTCTCATAAAAGGAGTAAAAATTCCTTTGAATTTAAGCGCAAAAGCCTTTACAAACATCAGGGCCAATTAGCTCCCCCACCAAGAAGAAATGCATCATTCCACTGGTGATATCCCACACTTAAGCTCCTGAGGCACTTTGTACCTCGAATCAGCATTGAATGTAGTCATAAAGTGCCAAAATGCCTAAAATCTTAAAATCAGTAAAAGAAACATTATCTACTGGCTTCTACACCACACATTCAAATTACCAAGACAAGAGGATGCTGAAAAAACATAAAACTGTTAATCTGAAGAATAGTAAATAATATAAACAAAAGGGCAAGAAAAAATCACCAAAGGTATAAAGATGAAAGAAATTCATTAAACTTGTTTCATCTTACAAGTTGTTACTGTTTTTAAGATGCCATATGATAATTTAAGGATAAGCTAACAGGTATTAAAAAATACTAAACTATTAAAGACATGACTATACTTCCTGTAATTAGTTTTAATATGTACTTTTTATCCCACTGACTTTTTTAAAACAACAAATACAAATTCATGATTGCAAGTTTTAGTGGAAATGCACGTTTTAGGAAAAAGGCACGTACCTATGTGACTTGATATCAGGTAAAGTGGGCCTCTTTGGACCGCTGAGGTTTGCACTATGACTGGGGCACATATAACTAAAGTCAAAACAGCCCTTCTGGCTTGGAATTATGATGCCAAACAAGATGCTGTGCTGTGAATAGGTGGCAAAATGCTTCAGAGATTTTCTACCAGGGGAGATAAAATGTGGAACTTTACTTATGCACAGAAGACTTTTTTTGTTGTTGTTAAATTAGGCCAACAGCAGAGTTATTTTTAGACTACTTACTTCACTTTCTCTTCTTAATGGGCTGGTATACAAAATAGGACAGAAAATGCACCATATGCCACAGCAAATGCTCAAATCCTAAATTCTTAAAGCTCTCATGGAAATAAAAGAGATCTCTATCTTCAAATATGAGATTTCCATTCAGATGAAATTAAGACTATAACTAATCTGTAGATATTTATCAATTAACAAACAAATAAATTATTTACATCTATTTTTTAAAAAAACAGTATTTTGGAGTATTTTTTCCTTTTTTCATTTTTAGTGAAATGAATAAGTTGTAAGAGAAAAGCTGAAGTGTGAATGAATGCGTTGACTTACATTTATGATTAAAAGTTAACATTTAAATCAAACAGCATTTTCAAATTCTACAGTGACTAACACAGCTCTTGATTTCCTCAAGTTACAGAATTTAGATGACTCATCTACTTGCTCTTTCATAAAATTAATCTAAAGTCTCTTCAGGCAGTCTCAATTTGGTAGAAAGATAAACTTTCAAAACTTATTCTTAGTATTTCAGTATGATGCATTCATATTTTATGTTTGCAACTATACCCCACAAAACTATATTGCTATTTTGATTTATATATTGTTATAAATTATGAGTATGACCCCAAATACATAATGTTAAAGACATATATGCTCATAATTATGATACTGGAATAAAATATAATTGATCTTAAAAAGAAATTCTCCCCACTTTATTAATGACATATATAATTCAAAATATATTATGAAATACAAAAAACATTTTAAAATAGATTAATAAAGTCAACAAATATCCTTATATAGCCAAACAATCACTATGGTCTTTGAAATGCCCTGATTCTACTGAAGCAACAGAATTGCAGGACTATAAAAGATCTGACACGTTTTTGGCGTCAAACCCACTGGACACAGTTTAAAAGTAGGATGAGAAAACAAGGTGTTTATTCCCTTAAAAAAATCAAATAAAATATCTAAAGCTTTGATATTCTTTTGTGATTTTACTAAATTACAGTCCTGTGAATTCTTCATATGTTAAATACACAAGTCTATTTTTTCCCCAAAAACAGGGCAGATAAATATTGCTAGTTATAGTTCTACATTCTATGTAACCTAGTTTTAAAAGATTAAATGTGACAACTAAATGAAACATCTTTAAACCAACATAGGTGTTTAGGCATATAAAAATTAACTGCCAAATAATACTGGTCTGCTAAGTTGAAATTTGCCAACAAAACAATTTTAACATATAACCTCAAGAGGTAAATGTCTGATGCAAAATGAGGAAACTAAAGAATATTATGATTTTTTTTAATGTGGCTACATTAACTGTACTAATGAAATTCAATATACAAAGACCACCTTAAACATACACAGTTTTTATACTGAAAAAACACTCAGATAATCCACATTTTGATATAATCCTAAAAACCTTAATTCAGAGATATAACCTCTAAAGGTGGGCAGAATATTACTAGGTTGAGTACAAAAAAATAGTTCTTAAATCTTTAAAGAAATCATTTATACACTTCACCAATAATAAAAGCAAATAAACTGAATAACTAAAAATGTTAAAAGGCTGCTTTTAGAGGAGAGTAGACTTTAAACAGGGAACAGGAACAGACAGGTTTCTATGTGGCAGACACTGGTCTTGGTCCTGAAGTAAAATTTCACATCTAAAGTGTTAAGTAATTCTTTATATAGTGAGGTCAATTAATTTTAAAGAGACCAACCCTGAAGGTAAGAAACAAGAAAGAGGCTATGTCCTCAAAATGAAATTATAATGCTACACTTTAACTGAACATTAATGAAATTATAATGCTACACTTTAACTGAACATTAAACTTGATCTATATAATTTTTTTTCAGTCAAGTAAATAATAAACTTAGCATATACACAGAAAAAAACTCTAAAGAAATAGCAAAATATATCAACATTCTTATCAGGCGATGTGACGGTGCCTAAGTAACCTAGTTTTGTTTTTATCTTTCTCTAGTTGCTAAATTCACACTTAAATTACATAACACTAATTTCACCACATATATACTTTAGAATTTTACTAAAGATGACCTCTAAGAAAGTACAATGGAAGGCCAAGCTTCTCTATTTTATGGATAGATTATTTCCAGGGCTGGACTAGATCTTGAAAACTACCATTCCAGAATGAATGTGCGTATTGGTTTAAGTTCAACCCTTATTTTCCCACTCGAAACCAAGCCCCTCCCATAACACAACATTGTTTAAGAAGTTACCAAGCACACACAGTAACCAGTCTGTGAGCATGTGCTTTTTATTACAGGATCACGAACATATGCTCCCAACATCCATGAGCTAAAGCATATGTACCACTTGCCAAACCTTTCTTCCACTGAGCACATATCTCCTCAGTAAATAATGATTTCCAGACAAATGGGAAAGAGAATTGTACTTCTTTGACTAAACTATCTAATGTATTTTCCGTACTGAAGGAGAGGGACGAGACTTGAGTGTGAAACATCTTCAAAATGCTTTCCCCAAGTGCTTCCTTAGTGCCTGAAACTCCTAAGAAAAACCCCAATATTCCCAACCTCATTTCCTTAATGTGTACATGTGAAATGGTAGCCAGTGGTAGATACGGGACCATGAATTACAGGATACAGCAGTACTTGCTGAAGAGCTCACATTACAGAATACAATGGTCTGAGCCATTAGATGCAAAGGAGAGGACTCCAACTCCAATAGAAACTAGTAATTAATTATCCTTATTATAAAAATAGAAGATCATTCTATTTCAGAACCAGAAAAATTGGCTTCCTAAATTTAAAACACAGCCAAGTGACGAGCAAAATTCTCGGCTTAGCTGTAGGCTCGGGAAGAGGTCTTCAGAACAGAAGAACAGCAACCCTGTGAAAGTACCTAGGATACCAAATTAAATGACATGGAAATCACATTAATCCAAATCCATTACCAGAATGCAGGAAAAATACTAACAGGGGAGTCAGACTGATACCCACAAAAGAGGAATCTTTAAAATTTATTACATAAGACTGCTTACAAAACATATTTCTCCAGAAAAGAGAATCCACTGTAATGATGAATGCATTAATCTTAAAAATATCATTTTAAAGCCAACCAATAAGGTATAAGGGTTTGATATACATGTGAAAAGAAAATACTGTAAAGCTGAGACAGGCTTAAAATAGGGCAACATCTAGTTTTGCCACATCTAATAGCTTCAGAGAACTTCATGAATAAACAATTGTTACTTCACTTGCAAATACCACAAACAAAATTCAAAGCTAATTTTTAAGTTACAGGTTTCACGTTTCCAAGGATATACCGGTTCAAGAAGAGAAAATATTTCACTCTGAGCACTTCCACAAAATCTGATTTTCCTCTAAAGAATATTCCTGAATCAGCTGTTTGTAACTTACCTGCCTAACCAAAGGGGGCAAGAAATGAGAAACGGGAGACATTTGCTTCTGGTATACTGTCTATTTCCCTTTCTTCCAGTTCCAAAGAATTCAGGGCGTCTGGTAGGAAGGGTGCTGCCTTAGCAGAATATGTGGCTCCATCCTAAACCCTGACATTGTTTTCTAAAATGAAAAACATATAAAACAAAGCCAACAAACAAAACACTCCTGCGGGGGGGGGGAGTGGGGGGAGGAGCTAGGAAAAGTACAATCATTAAGAGTCACAGTTACTGCTGACGGGAGGTCATCTGCTATCTGGAAGCTACTGTGTAGGGCTCCTTCCAAATGTTGTTTTTAATTCATTCCAAAAACACTATATAGAATTTTCATCCATATTTTACAGATGAGAAAATCAAGTTCAGAGATCAAATAACTTGCCCAAGATCACACAGCCAGCCCATGGCTGAACCTAAGATTTGTTCTCCAGCTGTCGAATGCCAAGCCCTCTCCTTGCCATGATGTGGAGCCCACATCTCAGTTAACAGACATTCCTGCTGGGCCTCCACTCTGTGCACCCATGCTACAAAGAACGACAAAAGAAACAGAAGACATCGCCTTTGCCCTCCAGGCAGTTAACATCTAAGAGGCGCTCTGAAGATTCAGATGCCCAATTCACGACAAGCAGTGTGGTTTATAGAGAGGGAAGATGACTCACTCACTCTGGGCTGTGCTAGGTGCCGGCCATGTAACTGAGTAAATTAAAAAAAAAAAAAAATTTCTATTATTCCCTCATTGGCAGAGAGCTTAGTCTATGCATCTGCCTGAATTATCTCACAGAACTAGTTCAAAGATCCAGTTAGATAATGTAAGAGCCTTACTGGCTACAAAATGTTTTACAAACATGAAATGCTAATGCTGCTATTCAAGTGTCCATAGCCCTGTCATTCTAAAATTCTGGAGAAATATCTGCATTCAGCAATAAAAAAGATTAGCTAACTCATTTTTGTGTCCCTTCCTTTTTTTTTTTTTTTTTTTTTTTTTTTTGGTTTTGATTTGGCTTATTAAGGAGTTCGGGCTCTACCTGGTCTGGCTCTTGCTCCCTGCACTGTTCTGAGATGGAGCTTAGGACTAAACCCTTTCCGTTGCTACAACTGCACCCCAAGACAGTGCCGGCAGGTGCCTCCAGTAGTCAAAAGGCAAGGCGGTGCTCTGTCTCCCTCCCCTCTTCTTCATTTCCTTTTCTCCCTTCTTCATCAGCTGTCTTACAAAATTAGAATTTCATGCTCATGTCCCGCCCACTCTCAAACCCAAAGCTGTACCTCAAATTACAAATTCCTTCTTCCTATCAACTCAGAGAAAAGTATGAGATGACCTATTTCCTGAGGGACCCTGGAGGAACTAGGTTCAGAAACCAGGTGATGAAGAGATTCTCTGAGGAGAATCTGTAAAACAAGAAACAGCCTTCTGTGACCGACCAGAAAGAGTTCCATAAACTAGGCTGTATCAACAACAAGCATTTGAAATAAACTATTTTCCTGTCTTAAATACTAGTATTCAAACATAATAGCCTTTCATTGCAAATGAATCAATATTTAGAACATTCTTTTTCTATGGGAAGAATTATTTCCAATTTCAAACAGCCAAGCGACAAACTTGGCAAGGCTGCCTAAACTTCGAATATGTTTGATTGAAAAAGAGTTACTTAAATTCTTCAGATAACTCTAAAATCTTCCCTTTATTTTGTGAAATTTTAATCCACCCATCATGATATAGGATAAATGTAGCTCAAGGAATAGAGAAGAACAAAAAATCTTCACTAAAACATCACAGGAGAAATTTACACACAACTTCATAAACTGAAATGTCTCAGGTTTTAAATACACACACAACTACTTCCCTCCACCCCTTTTTCTCCCCCGCTTCCCCTGCCACCACCTCTCATTCTGTTTCTATCTTATTTTAAGGGAAGCTAATAGTATCCTCTCCTTTCTTATAAATTGTTTCCAACATGTGAAACTGTAGACTTCTTTAAGGGTACTAATAGAAACCCAAAATGTTCACTGGATCAATCAAAAAAAAAAAAAAAAAAAAAAAAAGGAAGCTGAAAATTGTTAGAACTTTACAAGTTACAAATTCCTTATAGGAGTAGTTATATCTTTATATTCTAAATCACAATTTCATTTCTGACTTTCCTGGGGGGGACAAAAAAGCTTTAGAAGTCCCATGTAATATTTTACTCTGGTGTTTCCAAAAGCTTGGCCTTCATACCCCCTTGTTTGAATCACGTAGAATATTTTCTAAAAATGCAAATTCCCGATCCCTCTCCAGAACTATTAATGAATCAGATAATCAAGGTCAGATTGCTCAGCATTTTGACAATTTTCCACAAGTGTTTCTTACGACTAGCAAAATTAACACAAAATGCATTTTTTCACTTATTTATATTTAAGACATTTCCCCAACAGCACCACGCTAACATTTTATAAACTTACTATGTTAAAACATATTAGACCTCTTTTGAATAAATATTTTTATCTTCTAGCAATAAAAGATGACTTCTTCCTTTAATAATATGTTTAGTCTGGTTTGTCATAATGTACTCAGGCACTTTACCAGGCAGAATTCAACTGCCACATCAAAAAACACACTAAATTAACTTTAACTTTTACCACCATATATTGAAATTTAAACTAACTAGTTAAAATAAGTGTTACTGTTAGACAATGTCATTAAAAAACAGAAAAAACATTAGAGCTCTTTGTGAAAACAAAAGCTATGAATACACACGTTAATAGTTTTTAAAATAAGTTTGTACCACTATGTCATCAAAAAATATTTTTACCTAATTGTATTTCCTCCTCCTCTATTAACATTTTCAAAAAATAAAATAAAAAGAGAACTTCACTCTCTGAAAAGACCATAATTGTTCATTAGCTTTGTGGATCTCAGCAGCCCCACACCTGCCTGCATTAGGTCTTTTTGCACTTTTCATTTTTTAGGTCACAGAAATACAGTAAGTAATGTAATGAAACCACAGACTTGTCTGTATTTTCTCATACAGCCAGGCCCTGACTCATAAATATTTCATCTATTGTTGTCTTAACTCTAAAAGAAATTTGCCTGTATTTTTCACGCTTTATTTTGAAACAGCTCTCTTCTGAAAGCAACTCTGACCATGACTTTGGTAAACGAACACATACTGCCCGTAAAAAGAACTTTCACAATACAATGGCAACCACCTCAACCAAAGAACCAAAAACTTTTTAAGACTCAGAACTATAAAATTCATATAATTCTGAACCACGTTATTTCACAAGGAAATTCAATATTATATGATAGAAGTATCTTTTCTGAGCCTTAAGATGTTAACACTTTTCACATAAGCGCCTTTAGGTCAAAGAATGCAAGGAAAATACAAGCTGAGTTCAGAGAAGGAATTTCAGGGGAATGGGTATTATGGGTTAGTTAGGAATCAAAAATCACAAATTGCTTATTCAAGATTTTGAATAGTGGAGTTCCCGTCGTGGCGCAGTGGTTAACGAATCCGACTAGGAACCATGAGGTTGCGGGTTCGGTCCCTGCCCTTGCTCAGTGGGTTAACGATCCGGCGTTGCCGTGAGCTGTGGTGTAGGTTGCAGACGCGGCTCGGATCCCGCGTTGCTGTGGCTCTGGCGTAGGCTGGTGGCTACAGCTCTGATTGGACCCCTAGCCTGGGAACCTCCATATGCCGCGGGAGCGGCCCAAGAAATAGCAACAACAACAACAACAACAAAAAGACAAAAGACAAAAAAAAAAAAAAGATTTTGAATAGTGGAAGCAAAAGAGATTAAAATTCCAAGAACAAATAGAAACGATGTTCAATTTACAACTCTTTCACATGATAAAGTAAGAAATGTTGCCTCTAAATAAGGCCTCTGAGGAAAAAAAAAGAGATGAGTATTTTGAAGGAAAAAAATAAAGTCAAAGAGTCCACCAGCTGGCTGAGTATTGTGGATTCGCCCATAGCAAGAAAAAAAGAACATCAAGGGAAAGAACTTAACTATTCATCCATCTTCCCATCTCCTCCAGCTGAGACTGTAAAATCCACAAAGTTTACATCAAATGTAAGAACAGAAACATTCCCCCAAACAGACTCTTCAAGGTTGTTTTTGTTATCTTAAAAATATAAATAAAGAAATACCAGAACACATTTAAAAAAAAAAAAAAAAAAAACCTCAAGAGCCACCATAAGTAAATTTAGGAGGAGAGCCTCCTCACCCAAAGGCAAAGACACAAACCTAGTTAGATCGCCATTCTGGCTGACCGAGAGCCCTGATGTGATTCGTTTTCAAACATCTGATTCCAGCCAGATACTTTAGGTCTCTATTTGTACCCCAGGCCTCTGGGCTCCCCTATCCTCACTTACCAAAGTGTATATACCAAGCCCTATAGCAGGTCAAAGTGTCGCCTCTGTTCGTGGTGATGTGTCAGGACTCTTCTACCTGTCTGGGGACCTCCCTGACATTGTTCTTTCGCCCTGACCTTGGGAAAAATGATATGAACATTGTTCCTGGTTCACTACCTGGACCACTGATGACTCAGCTGGGCACTACACTTTATTATCCAGACTGACACCATAATTCTAAGAATGATAACACTCTAAGAATGAGCATCTAATGAGTTACTGGCTTACTGCTAATTTCTTCTCTCTGAAGGCTTAAGAAGCAATAAGGAGACCTGCTACTTTAGACTGAATAGCAGTGAAAAGGAAAAAACTAAGATTTGTCAGAGAACTCTTGTAAGTCCGTGTCAATTTTAAGCTCACAATTCCAAGTCAGTGAACACAATGTGGCATGAATTTCAGAAATGGAAATAAAAAAGATAGGTCTATATTTATATCAGTAACTATATGTGTGTGAGCGTGGGGAAGGGGGTGTTGGCAAAACACAGTCTCTGGGCTAAAATTGGTTCATTGCCTGATTTTGGATGATCTGTGTGGTAATGATTTTTACAGTTTTAAATGGTTGAATCGAAATAAGAGTTTCTTGTAAAATATGAAAATTATATGAAATTCAAACTTTAGTATCCATAAATTAACCTACTGGCACACAGCCACATTTATTCATTTAAATATCATTCGTAGCTGCTTTTTATACTATAATGGCAGTCAAACAGTTGTAACAGAGACCAATGTCCAACAACCTGTATTTACTATCTGGCCCTTTATAGGGAAAAAAAAAAAAAGAAAAAAAAAGCCAACCCCTACTTACACATAATGGCTTCACATGAAACTCTAAAATAAAAAAAAAATGGCTTGGGATAAATATCACTTCTATTGAAATTATGAATTATTGAAAGTGAAATCACAACCCTCCTATCTCAAAAGATACTAGCAAAGAAAAAGTTGGAAAATATTTTTTAAAGGAGTTATACTGGGATTATTCAACCTCAGAAATGATATTACATGGCACAAAACAGTACAAAAACATGACTCAAAGCTTTAATAAAAACTTAAGATAGACTGAAGCAAATCCTGCCCCACTCCTCAAAACAAAACAAAAAAACCTAAAAGCATTTCAAGATCTTATCGAGACATGGGGAAAATACTACTAAAGAAGCCAGGTATATACTGTTTGGGAACAATGATAGTCATAAGTTAACTGAGACACAGCTGAACTTCTTGAATCCTGCATGGATTTTACCCTCTTCACCAAAAAGAAAAGTGGTCAAACTGAAACAGAAAATCAAATGTAATTCACAAGAAAACCAAAGCTCAGGAATTAAGAAGAGGACTGTGAGTCACTTTAAACAAGTTCAAGTATGCAAGACCAATAGATTACAATTTCAAGATATTTTTTAAAATAGTTTGTAAATGTTATCACAGAACCACAGTTGATAACTTTGAAGAGTTTCAAACAACAGTAGAGCAGATGTAACACATAAGAGGGGCAAATGTTATTTATTTATTTATACATTTTTTTAAGAGTAAAAGGATTCTAGGAAGTGAAGATCAGTGATCTTGACACTATTCCCCACCAAAATTCTAGAACAGGTTACTAAACAGATGGTTTCTGAGCACTTAAAAAAAAAAAACCCGCTATGGAGTTGTTAAAAATAAGCCATGCTAAACTTTGTTTCCTCTTCTGATATGTTATTAGATGAGTGGATCCGAGAAATGCATTGGCTGTATAATGCCTGGACCAAGAAAAGTAAGGAGAAAGTCTCTTGTGGCCAAGTGGGGGTAAGTCCAACTGCTGTTTGTGTAACTCTGGGGAAAATTCCTTAATATCTGGGATATAGAGGCCAATGTCATCCGTCTGTCAAGTTTCTGCATGTTTTTCAAGCAGAGGCACAGACAGCCTCTGTTCTAGAAGGTCTTTTCAGAGATGTGGTACAGCAAATAGCCTTTAAAGACAGAGATAGTATCTCTCTCTGGAACAAAGGGGAAGGTTTGCTTACAGCCCTTTACAAAAGATCAAGGTTCCGAAATGTAGGGTTTGTCACCTGTGATACAGAGTGTGCAGCACAGACTTGAGTCACTCTGTGGAGCCTCTGCGGGACTTGGAGGAATGGGAACAGAAACAACTATGAGGTTCGTACTGCTTGCTGCACCAAGAGTATTAGGTCCTTTGCCTCTGACCAGAAAGTCTTTTGTCTTCTACAACTGTCTACAAAACTGTGCCTGGCTAATTTTTTTTTTTTTTTTTTTTTTTGTCTTTTTGCTATTTCTTGGGCCGCTCCCGCGGCATATGGAGGTTCCCAGGCTAGGGGTCCAATCGGAGCCGTAGCCACCAGCCTACGCCAGAGCCACAGCAACGCGGGATCCGAGCCGCGTCTGCAACCTACACCACAGCCCACGGCAACGCCGGATCGTCAACCCACTGAGCAAGGGCAGGGACCGAACCCGCAACCTCATGGTTCCTAGTCGGATTCGTTAACCACGGCGCCACGACAGGAACTCCCTAATTTTTTAGCGTTCAAATAGTGTAAAACCTCAGATACTGCACAGTTCTTGACAACTTTGCCATTGATAAAATGGGGATATAGCAGTATGTCCTATAAAAGTAGTACGAAAAATAAATTAACACAGACAAATTACTTAGAAAAGTATCTACTTTAACTGCTCAATGAATGTTAGCAACATTATAACACATTGTTAGCTATATATAGTGATGATTCATTTCAAATGTATATAGATAGATAAATAATACCATCCAAAGAATTAATGACAAGTCAGAGTCCACACTTATTAAGTTTAGCAAAGGTTCTAATCTTAACCCTGCTCTCAGTATTTTCATAATTAGAGATATAAAAGAGTATTAATCAAAATTATGGATGACACAATTGCTAATAGAGAATTAGGATTTTTTTTAAATCTTGACATGCTGAATAAACTATAAAAAAAGTTTAACAGATACACAAATTCTATTCTTAGAACAAAGTATTCAATTGTATATTAATTGCTACTTACATGAAATGAATTATAATTATAGCAATAAAGTAACATGACTAAAAAATAATTTGCATTAGGTTAGAGGAAATTGAGATGAATTTTCATTGTCTTCTATGTCAGTCAAACTACACTCATTCTATGATATTTGGCTCTAGATACACTTTATATACATATATATGTAAATTTTTTACACCACACCCACAGTATATGGAAGTTCCTGGGCCAGGGACTGAATCTGAGCCACAGCTGTGACCTATGCTGCAGTGGCTGCAACACCAGATCCCATAACGTACTGTGCCAGGCTGTGGATTGAACCCACAACTCTGCAGAGACAAAGCCACCACTGGAGTCAGATTCTTAACCCACTGTGCCATAGTGGCAACTCCTGGATACATTTTAAAAGGGAAACTTCAAGGAAGAGAAACATACTCAGAGAAGAGTGATCAGAACTGTGAAGGGTAAAATAAGTTTATATAATACATATAAAGTATAACTGGAGAAACCTGACTTTTTTTAATCTCAAAAAAGGAAAAGTTTATTGAGGATAAAAATCTTTCAGACATTTGCGAAATTATCTATATGAAATAGTTTGTGCAAAACCAAAGGACAGAGTTAGAAATAATGGCTAATTAACTGATTCCAATTCAGTGTAAGGAGAAACTTTCTATCAATTACATTTTTTCAAATATTGGTTGTTAAGATAAGTTCTTCATTCATATAAGTATTTGAAAGCCACTAGCCAGGACTAAGGAAATCAGGATTGCCTCTTTCATGTACAGATGTCTTTAAAAAGCTGCTCATGGAGTTCTCGTCATGGCTGAGTGGTTAATGAATCTGACTAGGAACCATGAGGTTACGGGTTTGATCCCTGGCCTCGCTCAGTGGATTAAGAATCTGGCGTTACTGTGAGCTGTGGTGTGGATCGCAGACATGGCTCGGATCCCGCATTGCTAGGGGTCTAATCGGAGCAGCTACATGTCCGATTAGACCCCTAGCCTGGGAACATCCATATGCTGTGGGAGTGGCCCTGAAAAAGGCAAAAAGACAAAAAAAAAAAAAAAAAAAAAAAAAAAAAAAAAGCTGCTCACTTCTTGTCTATTAAAAAAAAAAAGGCAATCTATAAAGAGTTTCTCCAGGCCTCTTGTCTATTTCCACTCCTATATTATCTCTCTGGTTTCTGTTCTGTTTCAGCCTAGCTGGCCTCTTCAAATGGATAATTTTTCATTACCAGCCCACCTAACTTTTTGATTTACTTCTCTGATTATTTCCTCTTTCCACACACTGCAGGCCACAGGCCATATCATAGAGGAACCTGGGCAACAGAGCCCAGTCTCATCTCCTATCTGGCTTGAAAGGAAGTATGAAAATTTAATTTCATGATCTCAAAGTTTCCTTTCAATGCTAGGATTCTTGGATTCTTCTTTTGCCATTTACAGAAAGTGATGAATGGTCAAGAATGGATGAAAGAATGAATATTATTAAACAACTGATAATGAGCTTCTCTCTTTTTTAAGAACTAGCTACCTGATCAGGGCGTATATCTTTTAATCAGTGAATCAGATGACAAGAGCAAAAAGACATGAACAACGTCTGTCGTGGGAACAGCAAAAGAAGTATGAGAGCAAGAGAGCAAGACTAGAGTTGGAAACAGAAATGAGGGTAGACAGCTATGGGGAAGACCCCAAAATTAATCCTCAGAAATGAATAACTATTAAAGTCTCTAGTTTATAAGCCAATCCAGTTAATAAGCCAAAATAAAATTTAAGGATATATAAAATACAAATACATTTGAATAAAAAAATGAAAGGAGAATTCTAAACTCCTAAGAATTATGACAGAACAAGCAACTACATTCTTGCAAAGGCAAAAAAAAATATGCACAACAATATTGATAAATCTCAAGTGTGTTATGTTGGGTAAAAGAAGACTGCCTCTGAAGGCTACACAGTAGTTCATTATTCTATTTATAAGACAGACTTGAGTGTAATATATATGTATTACAATATATACACACATAAGGAATATTATTCATCCCTGAGAAAGGACAATATCCTGGCATTTGCAACAGCATGGGTGGACTTGAGCATATTATGCTAAGTGAGACAAGTCAGACAGAGGAAGACAAGAACTATATTATATGATCTTATATGTGGAATCTAATGAAGTCAAACTTGTAAAAAATAAGAGAGTAAAATGGTAGTTACCAAGAGATAGGTATGGGGGGGATAAGATTGATATTGCTTAGACTTGGAAAGAGTAGTAAATAAGCCACAGTGATCAATACACAGTACAGTGAATACAGACAACAATACTGCACTGCAATTATGCACTACTATTAATTATTATGTAATGTGACAGACATGTTTGCAATAGCATTCATATTACAATGTATCACATACTGGACACCTTAAATGCAGATGCTACATGTCAAATTCATTCAATTTAAAAAAAAAAAAAAAAAAAAAAACTTTCCCTCTACCAAGAAAGACTTGAAAAAAAAAAGAAAAACATAGGGACAGAAACAGATCAATGGTTGACAGAGACTACAGGATGAGAAGAGGGGCTGCTTAAAAGCCATGTGAGAATATTTTGAAGCATGATGGAACTGTTCCATATCTTAATTGTGGTGGTGATTATACAACTATGCATGTTTGTCAAAATATACAGGACAAAGGAGTGAATTTTGGAGTTCCCACTGTGGCACAGTGGGGTAATAATCCAACTTCAGCAGCTCAGGTCACTGCAGAGGTGCAGGTTCAATCCCTGGTTCAGGAACTTGCTATGCTGCAGGTGTGGCCTTAAAAAATAAAATGAATAAATAAATAAAAATTTTAAAAAGGAGTGAATTTTGCTGCATGTAAATTATCTTTAATAAAAAAATAAAAAGCTTAAAACAACTTTGTAAAGATGAACAATTAAAATATAGTTTGTAGGAGTTCCCCCTGTGGCTCAGTGTTAACAAATCTGACTGGTATCCATGAGGACGTGGGTTTGATCCCTGGCCTCATTCAGTGGGTTAAGGATCTGGCATTGCCATGAGCTGTGGTGTAGGTTGCAAACACGGCTGTGTTGCAGGATGGCAGCTACAGCTCTGATTCGACCCTAGACTGGGAACTTCCATATGCCACAGGAGGAGCCATAAAAACAAACAAACAAAAAAACAAAAAAACCAAACACCTATATATATATTTGGTCTGTGTTGTCAATAAATCACAACAAAGAAGTTCCCACCATGGCTCAGCGGAAACGAATCCGATTAGGAACCATGAGGTTGCAGGTTCGATCCCTGGCCTCGCTCAGTGGGTTAAGGATCTGGCGTTGCTATGAGCTGTGGTGTAAGTCACAGACACGGCTCAGATCTGGCATTGCTATGGCTCTGGCGCAGGCCAGCTGCTATGACTCCAAATGGACCCCTAGCCTGGGAACCTCCATATGCTGTGAGTGCGGCCCTAAAAAGAAAAAGAAATCACAATAAAATCATAGCAATATTTTCTTAGATAAGTCTCCCAAGGCAAAGAAATAAAAGGAAAAATAAACAAATGGCACCTAATCAAATTTAAAACTTTTTGCACAGCAAAGAAAACCATCAACAAAATGAAAAGACAACCTATGTACTGGAAGAAAATGTTTTCAAGTAATGTGACCAACAAGGGCTTAATTTCCAAAATGTACAAACAGCTCATACAATTGAATTCAAAAACAAACAACCCAATCAAAAAATAGGCAGAAAACCTCGACATTTCTCAAAAAAGACATACAAAAGGCATATTAAAACATACCTTAACATAATAAAAGCCATTTACGACAAACCCACAGCAAATATAATACTCAATGGAAAAAAGCTGAAAGCATTCCCACTGAAATCTGGAATAAGACAAGGATGCCCACTTTCACCACTGTTATTCAACATATTACTGCAAGTCCTAGCCCCAGCAATTAGACAAACAAAAGAAATAAAAGGTATCCAAATAGGAAAAGAAGAGATAAAACTGTCACTGTATGCAGACAACATGATACTATATATGGAAAACCCTAAGGACTCAATCCAAAAACTACTTGAACTGATCAACAAATTCAGCAAAGTAGCAGGATATAAGATTAACATTCAGAAATCTGTCGCATTTCTGTATACTAACAATGAAATATTAGAAAAGGAATAGAAAAATACAATACCTTTTAAAATTGCACCCCCAAAAATCAAATACCTGGGGATATACCTGACCAAGGAGGTAAAGGACCTGTATGGCGAGAACTATAAAATATTGATCAAGGAAATTAAAGAAGATGTAAAGAAATGGAAAGATATTCCATGCTCTTGGGTCAGAAAAATTAATACTGTAAAAATAGCCATACTATTCAAAGCAATTTATAGATTCAATGCAATCCGTATCAAATTACCCATGACATTTTTCACAGAACTAGAACAAACCATCCAAAATTTTATATGGAACCACAAAAGATCCAAAATTGCCAAAGCAATTCTGAGGAACAAAAACCAAACAGGAGGCATAGTTCTGCCAGACTTTAGGCAATCTTAGAAAGCCATAGTCATCAAGACAGTGTGGTACTGGTACCAGAACACATACAGACCAATGGAATAGAAAAGAGAACCCAGAAATAAACCCAGACACCTATGGTCAATTAATCTTTGACAAAGGAGGCAAGAACATAAAATGGGAAGACAAGTCTTTTCAGCAAAGGGTGCTGGGAAACCTGGACAGCTGCATGCAAACCACTAAAACTAGAACACACCCTCACACCATGCACAAAAGTAAACTCAAAATGGCTGAAAGACTTAAATATAAGACAAGACACCATCAAACTCCTGGAAGAGAACAGAGGCAAAACACTCTCTGACATCAACCCTACAAATGTTTTCTCAGGTCAGTCTCCCAAAGCAACAGAAATAAAGGCAAAAATAAACCAATGGGACCAAATCAAACTGACAAGCTTCTGCACAGCAAAAGAAACCAAAAAAGAAAGCAAAAAGACAACTTACAGAATAGGAGAAAATAGTTTCAAATGATGCAACTGACAAGGGCCTCATCTCTAAATTATACAAGCAACTTATACAACTCAATAGCAAAAAAAAGCCAACAACACAATTGAAAAACGGGCAAAAGACCTGAATAGACATTTCTCCAAGGAAGATATATACAGATGGCCAACAAGCACATGAAAAAATGCTCAACACCCCTGACTACTGGAGAAATGCAAATCAAAACTACCATGAGATACCACCTCACACCAGTCAGAATGGCCATCATTAATAAGTCCACAAATAACAAATACTGGAGAGGGTGTGGAGAAAAGAGAACCCTCCTGCACTGTTGGTGGGAATGTAAGCTGGTACAACCACTATAGAGAACAGTATGGAGGTACCTTAGAAAACCATACATAGAACTACCATATGACCCAGCAATCCCACTCTTGGGCATATATCCAGACAAAACGTGCCTTGAAAAAGACACATGCACCCACATGTTCATTGCAGCTTTATTCACAATAGTCAAAACATGGAAACAACCCAAATGTCCATTGACAGATGATTGGATTAGGAAGATGTGGTATATAAACAATGGAATACCACTCAGCCATAAAAAAGAACAAAATAATGCCATTTGCAGCAACATGGATGGAAGTAGAGACTCGCATCCTGAGTGAAGTTAAGTCAGAAAGAGAAAGACAAATACCATATGATATCACTTATACCTGGAATCTAATATACGGTACAAATGAACCTTTCCACAGAAAAGAAAATCATGGACTTGGAGAACAGACTGTGGTTGCCAAGGGGGAGGGGGAGGGAGAGGGTGGATGGGGAGCTTGAGGTTAATAGATGTAAACTATTGCTTTTAGAATGGATTAGCAATGAGATCCTGCTGTGTAGCACTGGGAACTACGTCTAGTCACTTATGATGGAACATGATAATGGGAGAAAAAAGAATGTATACATGTATGTGTAACTGGGTCACCATGCTGTACAGTAGAAAAAAAAATTGTATTGGGGAAATAACAAAGAAATTTTGAAAAAGAAATAGAAAAAAAAAGATACTCAACATCACTAATTATTAGAGAAATGCAAATCAAAACACAATAAGGTATAGTCTCATACTGGTCACAATAGCCATCATCAAAAATCTACAAATAATAAATGCTGGAGGCAGTGCAGAGAAAAGGGAACCCTCTGGCACTGTTGGTGGGAATGTAAATTGGTGCAGTCACTGTAGAAAACAGTACTAAGGGTCCCTAAAATACTAAAAATGGAGTTGCCATGCAATTTCACACTTGGACATATACCCGGAAAAGATGAAAATTCTAGTGCAAAAAATACATGCACCCCAACATTCATGTAAGCACAATTTATAATAGCTAAGATATGGAAACAACCTAAGTGTCCATCAACAGACGAATGGATAAAGTAGATGTGGTATGTATAAATACACAATGGAATATTATTCAGTTATATAAAAAGAATGAACTAATATCATTTGCATCAACATGGATGGACCTAGAGATTATCATACTGAGACAGAGAAAGACAAATATTCTATGATATTACTTATATGTGGAGTCAAAAAAAAATGAATTGATTTACAAAAGAGGAACAGACTTTGAGACATAGAAAGCAAACTTATGGTTACCAAAGGGGAAAGCTATAGGGAGGGATAAATTACAAGTGTGAAATTTACAGATACACACCACTATATATAAAATAAACAACAAGGATTTACTGTAGAGCACAGGGATATCTTTTTTTTCTGTGGCTGGGGCATAGGCTGGCAGCTACAGCTCCAATTTGACCCTTAGCCTGGGAATTTCTATATGCCGTGGGTGAGGCCCTAAAAGAAAAAAATAAGTAAATAAAAATAAATTATCTATTCATTTTATTTTTCAAATGTCCTCTCATAAAAATGTAATTCCAGTAATAAGAAAATAAACACTAAATATTTTTATTTTTTATGTACTTATAGCTTGTTACCATATACTCTCTATTATTGTACATTTGCCCTAAAAATTTGATGGCAGAGAGAAAAACAAGTTGTCTCTCAAAATAAAAAACTTAAAATAACAATGTCCCTTTAATACAATAATATAAGTAAGCATTTACTTAGTCATATTTCAGAATCTGCCATTGTTTCAGCCCAGTGGGAGTGAGATATTTTCAGGACACAATTAGAGGGATATCAAAGAGAACTGATATGTAAAATCAAATGCCAATTAGAAATAACAAATTTCATTGTCTTTCTTCTATTTGTGGAATAGTTTGAGCACCAGACATGCAGAACTAGGGATGTATGAAAATTACAAAAGAGCAAAGAATTAGAAGTGATAGGAAGGCAACTTAAAAACATACTTTTCTGGAAGTAAATATGTAAATAGATTAAGGAAATATAGATTTAAAATTATTATATTTTGGACAACACGAAGTCAGGCTGTCAAACAAAATTTAACTTAAGTTACAGGGGTATATGTTGTCTATAACACACTACAAGTAAAATGTATTTAACTATGAATACTTGCAAGCTTGTATCACTGCTAAAAACTACCAGAATTTATAATCCTCTGCCTTCTGAGACGTAATCTGTAGCTATACTCCTCATTCATCTGCTAGTGGGCTGACGGTCACAAAAGAAGCCCCAGAGCAAGAGAAGAGACTACACCATGCATGGAACTGCACATTTTATGACGTGTGCACACTTGGTGTAACTGTATGCATTGCATTATTAGGGGACTGGGCCGCAAAGTAGTGAAAGAATGACCTAGACAAGGCTCTAAAGACTTTTCAGCAATTCCCGGGGCAGGGGGAATTATGTCTCAAGAAATGTGGGCCCACACTTCCCACATGGCTCACTATATAAAACCCTTGTGTTACTCCCTTTAAGCCCAAACTACAGCAAAGACAGGCAGCACTCCTACAGTTGGGAGTTGTGTTTCCTTTTAACGTAGTACACTGCACAGACTGGACCATAGGGCAGTCCAATATTTTATGTGGTTCTAAAAATGTCTGTGTGTGTTAGTTACATAGATATATAAAAAAAAGAGAGACAGTCTAATTTTTAAAAAGACAAAGTTTATCAAACAGCTCATCCAACTCCACATTTTATTTCTGGATCGGTGCCACCAACAGCTAAATATATGAATGAGCACAGGACCAAGGCAAAATTGTGAAGAAATTAATATTTATGGAATGTTAATGGTATGTGCTTCGGGGAAGAGGATGCCAGGTAGTTATTTATTTTTCTCAACCCTAACATGATCAACTCTGCATGCACTCATTTCTCCCCTCCTTGTTTCGGTATCCTGGTTAAATAAGGGGAGGTTCCAGTCCTGACTGAGAAGGAGGAGAGTGATATGAAAATTCCTCATGGGCTAAGACAACTGGAAAGAAAAAAAAAAAAGAAAGAAAGAAAAAAGAAACACTCTTACATTTTAACTGAGCCCCCTGAGCTTCATAAGCAAAGTTATTTGTGGTAATTTTGAGCTGACTTAAATTGTTTTTATTTTAGGATTTTTTTTTTTCTCCATTCATTCTTATGTGTGGGTTTATGTGCAGGTCAAGAGAGAGCATGTTCTCAGCTTCAAATCTGACTCCGTGTTTTTCATAAAAGGTTTTAGTTGAAAGCAACCTAAAAACGAATCCATTCTCTCATTCATTCTAGAGGAAATGACTTCCCCAATATCGCACAAGAAAGTCAGACCAAAGACTAGAATTCAGGTCTCCTGGCGTTTAATGTGGAAATCTGCACAGTAAACCAAGTGGACCGTTTTACTCTCTGAGATAACAATTATGCTCTCCAGAAGAATTTATTTTTATTCACATTCTAATATGCATTATGATGATCAGATAAGGCCTTTAATATAAAACTTTCTATTTGGAATAAGGAAAAAAGAATACATTGGGACTTGGAATAGCCAGTTGGGAACCTGGAGAGCACTGGGTATCTAAGGGCCAAGAGAAGAAAGGCAGAAAAGCTAAGTTAGTGATTTTTTTTTTTTTTTAAGAAAAAGTGTGGTATTTCTGTAATAAAATCCCATTTCGCCTTGCTTCCAAGTTTTTCAAGGGCCACAGAGTCCCTGGTGCTATTATAAGATATTGCAATTATTTTGAAAGATTTCATAATTCAGTCTGCAGGAGGGAAAAGAAAGAGAAAAAGAGAAGTGGGCAAAGAAGAGAGACCTCCTTCATTACTAATGGAAAAGGCTATAGACTATAGACTCCTTTCCCTTTCTCAAGATATTTAGAACAAAACTGCTGAACAAGTAAATGCAAATTTTAAATACGGATGAAGTATGTGCGAGGGCGCTCTACATTAAGTTAAGTTTATGAGAAAATAATCTGTGTATCCCTGTGGTGTTACATGGAGACCTGTATCACTTATTCACACCGTAGCTGTAGGTATCCCAAAGCAATCGGAGCAAATTAAAGAGTGGGGTTTTAAATTTGGAAAGATGGACTTTCTGTCATGAGGTATCCTCAACCTGCTCTGGTTAAGGATAGATACTGAAAGACTGAAAGAGAAGTTATAAATGTACAGTGTGTGGACCAATGCAAAGAAGTAAAATCCTCTAAATCCAAAGGTTTCAGAAGAGACCTTCACTTAATCCATTTCCCTCCCACTTTCTATACAGACAATCCCCAGAAATACTTGGTATGACCATGTCGTATCTACAGTGTGGCCATTCACATCTATATACACTACTTATGCTATTCGCATTAGATATAATGAGTTATATGATTAAATATGTCAGTTCAACTGCGCTAGGCATTATTCTATCGAAGCCCTCAATTTTTGAGCATTTGTTGTCCAAATGCACAAACATCCACTTACAACTTTCAAAAAGTTAAGTGTCATACTGTTTCTCAGATCAAGAATAAAAAAGAGATCCAGAAAACAACTTGAAGCATGCCCCCCTGAGATGAGAGCCATGTTAGCTGATATAACAATGAACAGTTTCCCAAAGGTGATATGATATAAAAAGAGCATAAAACAAAAAAGTAAGGTGAAAAAGAATTTCAATGACACACCAGGAAAAAAAAAAATAGAAGAAGCAATGATAGAATTAGCTCCCTGGGCCCTCCCAAAGTCCTGCCTTCCTCCATTTAATATTTAGTTTTAGAGCTTGTACCAAGTATAAGGCATGTTCTAAGCACTGGGTTAGAACAGTGCCCAAAATAAAATGTTTAGATCCATGGGATATACATTCTCTCTTGGAGAACAGATGATAAATAAAGAAACAATCTCTCTATATATTTTTTTTAAGAAATAATCTTTTTTTTCTGGAGGAGGGACACTGTGCCCCCAGCAATGTGTAAGTTCCCAGGTCGGGGATCGAACCCATGCTACAGCAGTGACCTAAGACACAGCACGGACAATGCCAGATCCTTCAACTACTAGGCCAACAAGGAACTCCAGAAACAATTCTAATGTCAGTTGATGGCGCTAAGTGGGAAAATGACTTAAAGGTGACAGAGGATGTGATCGACGAGGATCTGTTACTTCATACAAGATGGTCAGAGAAGGCTTCTTTTATAAGGATATGTTTGAACAGAGACCTGCAGTTAGTGACAATACCTGAGGGTAGGACATTCCAGACAGAAAGGAGAGAGAAAAACAGAGCTAAGACTCAGTGAGCCCATTCTGAGGAATATCAAGGAAGTCAGTGTCTAGAGTTGACTGAATACGAGGAAAATGTTAAGAAAATACAGTCAGGCAGCAAGGGTCAAATAATATGGACTTATGTAAGGTCTTTGTCTTTTATTCTGAGAGACAGAAGAAGCTGTCACAAGGTTATACAAAAGAAGGACATAATCAGATATATCTTCAAAAGATCACTCTGCTTCATGGCGTATAAACTGTGGTGCCTGGAGGGAGAAGAAGGGGGATCACTAACTAGCTATTGCAACAATTCCGGGAGTTGCTGACCATCCATCTGATCAGACTGGCAGCAGAGTGGGGGTACTAACTAGATATGTAAAACATGATTTTGGGGAGACCATTTAGCTTAACTGAAGAGACTGAGAAAGGAGGGAAAAAAATGAAGACAAAAAGGAAGTGAAGAGTTAGCTACAGGCATACAGATATAGCTCAACCTAATCCTGGAACAGAAAATTGGGTGAAGTAATGGTGAGGAATAGTTTTTAAGGATGTTGGGGATCTTTTTTGTTAAATGAGATGATTTTATGACAGTCTACATATGCTAAGATGTTAACATATTTGGATTAGTGTACTATAAGTTTCTCCTATCTGCCAGCAAGAAATTTCATAAATGCTTTCTCTGAAATATGTCTACTAGAGATTTTTTTTCTTACCCCTTAAAATACACTTTAAGAAAGTTTTTTTTTTCCTTAAATTGAGAAAAAGTTACAAAATGATGCTTGTGGTTCTGTAGGTGTACCAAAGTGATACAAAACAAAAATGATGCAAAGAAAAAAAAAGCCTTTCACAGAAAATGCCATCATAAAAGCTGAGAAGAAAGAAATGAGTACCAGAAAAACTTTATGCTCTTTCTAGCAGCATTGAGGAATTTAATTTCCTTAACCTGTGTTTTTTTTTTATATGATGATATTCTCATGGTACAAATCTTTGAGACTTATGTTAGAAAGAGCTTTAAAAAGAAACACTAAAAACTTAAATAAATTTTAAATCAACATTATCTTCCACTAGGTATATTTTAAGGCTTCCAAGATAGAAATCAAAGGAAATTGAGGAACATTAATAAACTAAAAATGCTGAGAGCTTTTAAACCCCTGGGGATTCATTTGCTTCACAGCAATGTGCTTTTTCAACATTTAAATTTTTTTCACTCTTGCTAATGAAAATAATTTGCCACAGCAGAAAGGAATGAAGATGTCAGCTCTGCATGACATATTTATCAATATAATGGTAAGGTATATTCTAGAGATCCTTGGCGGATTGTAGGAAGAAAAACGTGTACAACTGATTGGCGCGCTGAATTCAATCAGTACAGTATAGGTCCAAGAACACATATTTCAAGTATCAAAGAATTCAAAAGGTTGAACCTGGACTTCCACAGCTAATTTATAGAGAAAATAAGTTTTCAATAAATTTTTAGATAAAAATTATATAAACTGGGGGAATTTTTGAATTCAAATTGTTCATGGAAAGGAAGCTGGACAAATGAAAGAATTAAGAAAGTAAAGTCCACAACCACCAATTGAAAAAGCATTAGAATTCAAAATGAACTACAGGCTTCAAATCATTAAAATATAATGTTGTCTTCAAATGAAATACAGGTGATACCAGTATACTTCATTTTAAAGCACAGATACACTCTTGTTAATTTGGCTGCTAGGCAAAATTCAGTATAGTTAAACACAAATCCTACTCACTCCAATTTTAAAATTGAGATTATGCTCCTAAAAATAATTAGGTCAATACGTAATAATATCACAGTTGAGAAAATAACAAATCACTGAAGCATCTATTTCGAGAAAAAAGCTTTAAATGAATGCCATTACTGAAAATAAGTCACCATATACAAAAAGTTTTTCTTTTTCGTTTGAACATTAATAGTGTTGGAACATAATCAATCTCATTCTTCTCGAAGGATCTCTCTCCGGCATCTCAATATTCTAACATGAACCTCTTAGCTAAAATATCTCTTTGCATTTCACCAAAGTTTCTTTCTTTGTTCATTTTGTCTGGAAAACTGGGGGTAGGGAGAGATGAAAACACTCTGCAGAACCAAAGAGTATAAATAAAAATGCATCAAAGGTAATGACAAGGCAGAGGTAAATAAGCAAGTGGAAGTAAGCACCACCTATTTTAACAGGTAGGAACACATACAAGGAAAGACTATTCTATTTACTAGTACTTATGCAATTCAATGGCAATGAATTTTCACATAACCATTGCAGGGCTTTAAATAAAAAAAAAAAAAAGGTGATGGTACTTTTAAGCAACCCTCCTAACTATGCTCAGTTAAAGTGTTTTAAAAAAATAGTTATGGGACAAATGAAGAAGCTAAAGTTTGGAACAATGCCCTAAGAAAGCACTGAACATGGCCTCAGCCTTATAAGAAAAAAAAAAAAAAAAAAAAAGCTCAAGAGACTCAAATTATTTTTACCTGATAACACTATGAAAGTGATATGACTGGAGTCCAAGAATATTAACTGACAAATAGCTGGACCTAAGAAAATATTAATGTTATCTAAAGAAAGAGGAGTAAATCACGGCATATAAAATTCAAATTAGGCATTAGATTATCTGCAGACCAGAAGCACTGGAATATGTTTAAGGAAAATTTCAAGCTTCTGGATTACTTTTTCGGAAGGCTTAAGAATATAAACAACAATCTCTCTGGGTTGGGTTTGATTAAGTTTGTTAAAACTCGATGAATTAAGAGCTACATAAATAAGGTTGCTTTCAAAATCTATGCAAATCTTAAAATCTCACTGGGCCTAAATTAAGAAATTAGCTTTCTTTTATCAAAGGGCAGTTTGAATCTGGGCACTGGTTAGAACATGCTAGATTCACTCATGTATCAGTAAGATTACTACCATCTATCACAAAGTTAAAGAAGAAAAAAAAAAAAAAAGTGCACCAAGAATTAGTGTTCAGGAATTGCAATGGAACTGATATTATTTCAGAATTCAACTGTGAGTTGCAATTTTTGTCTAGCAACCATCAAGAGAACTTCTTAGTGATATTCTCTTCTTATAAGTCAAGGGTCTCTTCGATTTAATTCAGAGAGGCAGAAAATACACGACCACCTTCATCATTCAGTTTTCTACCAATATTATAACTAATAACTGACCTAACATGAGACTGTCAACACAGAACTAGACAAGGATGATGAGGCAGAGCAGCTATAACTCTTTAAATATATCACAAATAATATCTTTTGTGTAATTAAGTTCCACATCCTTCGCATTTTCTCTTGAAATAAAAATTTCTGGTAAATTTATCTGGCTATGTTCAGTATATTATTATAAGTCTTATAAGTCCCAATCAATCCATAAAGTATTTTCACATATTTAAATACACTTTTTATAAAGTACAACTCTAACAGTTACATAAAGAGACTTGTCGTTTGGTTTTGAGTTTTTGTTTGTACAAATTAAACTTGTTTCTACAAAATAATTGCCCACTACAAGTTATCTGTAATTTTAACACTGACCTTTTTTCCCCTATTTTATGGTGTGTCACATACAAGAATTTCCTCCTATTTTAGGTTTCTAGAATATTACAAGGGTTTATTTTATTTTACTTTTTAAAGAAAAAACACTACTACTACCATCAGGGCAAAGAAACAAAACTCCAACAGCAGTTTACTTAGGTATAACTATTAATAAACCTATTCACATCATAATATAATTAAAAGTCTCTTTTCACTCAGAGTATGAATTTTGTGAATACAATATTCGATTCTAGAATTTCCACCATTCTGAATCCCAAAGTAAGTTGAGGAATTTTGAAAAATAGTTTAAAATAGTCCATAATTGTTATTGTATACATTTTCCTTTGTTCTATTTTAGTATCCACTGTAGTGTAATGGTCACTTAATAATCTATGCAAAAACAAAAAAGTGTTTATTGTATTCATATTTAAACTGAATGTTAAAAAATCATTCCCTTAATTTTTTGTATTCTTGTACTTAAAAGTGAACTTTAAGATGACCTTTTAAAATTGAGTGTCTTCTCTCACTTACCAACAGGAATGTGCCATCAGGTTTCCAGTGTCCTCTTTAAAAGTCAGTAACTTAATCACAATTAAACATTTCTTTCACTAACTTTTAGATAAAAATGAAATAGTGCGTTTCTTAAAGAAGTACTGACCTGACCAACTACTAAACATGGGTCTAGTTTAGTAATAAAAATGGAAAGAAGGAAGGGAGGAAGGGAGGATGGAAGGAAACGACTTTTAAAAGCTCTAAAGCTGAAATGAAATTTTATGACCCTAATGATCATAGTGTATATAATTTTATACTCACTTTATTAATGTATATACAAATAAATCAAAGCTGTAGATTATTTTTTTAGCAGTATTAAACAAACACTACATTTTAAAATTCCAGGACACTGAGAATATACTTATCCATAACTCATAGTGACAGAAAAGATAAACAGATCCTTTGACAGCATAAAACATTTCCCAAGGTAAACCACAAGACGAAAATATCTGAAAGTTCATCTTTGCCTCAGTTTTGACCTCTCCTATAGACGTGCTATTAAACACACCCCTCCTGTCTCCACTGAAACCTAACCAAACTATTTGAGTTAGGAGTGTGCAAAGATGTGCCTTCCAGGCAAACTTCTGTTTTCTAAAAGTTAATCTCTCCAAATACTTCCAGTTGGAAAACGTCCACTTGAGCTACTTGACACCAGGGCGTCACTTTCTCCCCTCAGCCTACCTGCTACTACTTAATTATTCTTCTAAGCAGGCTCTGGGCAAGTTGGGGAGCTTGCTCTTTCAGCACTTCTGAACCCACGATGACCACACATGTACACACTTGACACACTCCCACAGGTCTTTCACACCCTTTCTCCCTCCTGCTCCTTCTCATCTAGGCCACTTCGCGTGCCTCACGTCGCGAGTGCCTGGCCACCTGGGAGCAAACAGTACTCGGGGAACAATGCTCAGGATCAAGACACTGGATTTCAACATGTGGTGAGAGAAAATGATGGGGGGGGGGGGCGGTGGAGGAACGGTACAGACAGCAGCTGTCCATTAAGTGGTTTAAATCTGTTGGTTAAAAAGCTGAATAAACAAATACACAGATGGGTCTAGCTCCTTGGGGACTCCGGAATCTGAGGAGCCTCCCAAGTGGGGTCCACTCTGGCCTCTGTTGCCTCGTCCCTGTGCAAAACGCACACTGGTTCCGCTCTCGAATGCCCCACACTCGCACGTGCCTCTCCCTCCCGTAGGTCCCAAAGAGAGTCGCCCACGCGCCAGGTGCCCTAAGAGACTTACCTAAGGGATCTTAGAGTCTGAGGACAGGAGGGCAACTTTTCCTTCCTGCTCTAGACCGACCCGAACGCCCACGGCAAGCGAGGGTCCACGCAGACGCCAGCCCCTAGGTCTGGATGTCAGGGGCCTTCCGACCCGCAGGGCGGGGAGAAGCGCAGGAGGCGTGTGAGCCGCGCGCGCGGCCACCCAGTGGGTCCGGCTCGCGCCGCCGCCGCCGCTGCCGCCGCACGTGCGCCGCGGTGAGCGCCAAGGGGCGTCAGGACCCGCGCTCCGCCTGGGTCAAAGTCAACCCCGCGCCTCCACCAGCCCTCGGTTCGCCCTCGGCCTCCACAGACTTACAGGTAAAAGCCAACCCAGAAACCCTCCCTTTCGCCGAAAGGTGTCTGCGCCCCTCCCTTACCCCCCCCCACGAAGAACCTGGGGGCGCGATTTCATTCCAAACCCACCCTCAGAGTGGAGAGACCTTTCCAAAGTAGAATAAAAGTAAAACCAGGACAGATCCCCGGGTGAAGCAAGTCTTGCTGACTGTGGACAAGGAAAGTAGAGCGATCAGGGGCAGCAGTCGAGATGCAGGATCATCCCGAAGCGTCACTAGGGGCCAGGAGTTTCTTCACTGGAGAAGCAGGAGTGTCCCCTATCTGCCTCCCGTTCCCAGAGAAGTACTTGTGAAATGTACGTTTAAGTGTCCAACTTGCAGACGAGAGGCGTGCACTTGCCCAACTGAGTAAATAAAGGTCAGCAGTTGGATCAATAAAGTGTGTGCTTCCAACCACCACAGGTTTTTACTGTTATTTCTCCTCCCTCCTCCCGAAGGGAGGTGGGGAGGGAAGAGGAAGCGAAACGGACAAAACCCAAAAATTAAAGAGTAAACAAACACATCTGGTGTTTCCACATACATATTCCTCCAGCCGCGGTTTCTCTGGACGAAGCAACATTTTGCATATTCAAAACTAAAAATTATCCGTGAGACAACAGCAACCTCCCCTCTCGACTCACCCTTCCTCTCATCACAAAGCAAAATGAAAAAGAACAACAAGTGGCAATGTTGGGTCCGGAAGGCGACCCCGAAGCCGAGCCGAGATTTGACACATGTCACACTCGCTCCGCCGCGCTGAGCGCAGAGGCAGGGGCGAAACTTTGCCGCCGCCGCGGCAGGAGGAGAGCTGAGCAGAGTAAAGTCGAAGCCCCGCCGGGAGTGGAGGTGGCTGGGACGGGGTAGGGGGCGGAGGTGCAGCGCGCCAGAGTGAGGGCGAAGAAACTTACCGCGGCCGGACACGCCGGGGCAGCGTCCCGGGAGGTGGCACCCGTGGCGCGGAGGCAGAAGCCCCCAAACAACACACCCACGCGCGAGTCCCTGCAGCTGCTGCCGCAAGTGGGAGCGCGCCAAGGGGGGTGCCGAAGGAAGCCGCAGCTGGCGGACGCGGCTGCCGCATAAATAACCCCGGCCGGCGCTCACCGGCTGGCTGCGGGTGGCGCGGGGCTCGAGCCGGGGCGCAGCGGCCGCTGCAGAGCTGCACGCGCCGGCGTGTCTCGCGCTTTCTCGGAGGCTCGCGCTGTCTCGCGCTGCCGCTCCCCCCACCCGGATCTGTGTGTGTGTGTGTGTGAGTGTGTGTGTCTCTGTATGTGTGTGTGTGTCTATGTGTGTGAGTGTGCGCTGGCGAGCGCGCGCACCAGGCCGCGCGCGCGTGTTGTTGGCAATGCAAACTGTACACACACTGCGCGCGGAGCCGCCTCTTCTCCGAGGGGCGGAGTGGGGGAAGGGAAGCCTCCGAGGAGTCTAAAGTACTGCTGGGCCACTTGTTTGTTTTTGTTTTACTTTGCGTTGTTATTGTTGACTGTTGTTGTTGATCCCCAAAGTGGTTTGGAACCAGCTGGTTAGGATGCCTGTCTCCCCCATCCACCTACCTCCCCAGGTCCCCCAACTTATTTAAGGGAGGGGGAAACGCGGAGCCGAGCATTGTTCGGATTCGCAGTGGAGCCTCCTGGCTGACGTCAGGTCCACCTGCTATGTAAACAACTCGCTGGAGAACTTGTTTGTTCTGCGCCAGATCTTCCCCCACCCCCACCCTTCTCCCCACCTCCTGCTCCGCCTCCTCCCGCTCAGCCCAGACGGCGAGTAGAGGAAGGGGGTGGGGAGGGAGGAGAGAACAAAACCTTATGCTGTATTGGCAAAGCCGAGTTGTGTCTGCTGCTTCTTGGCAGTCCCCAAAGTACGTCCTCTCAGCAGACGGAGCTGCTGGCAAATGAAACAGGGGATTCCAAGTGAAGAGCAGGAAGCCTCGAAGGGATCCAAAGCCCTCGGTGGCAAGGAGTTAAAGTACTCAGGAGTCAGAGAGGGAGACCCAAGCGTGCCTTAAAACGCTGATTGGCCTTTCTTTTCACGGTGCGCCTCTGCGGCCTGGGGTGGAGAGAGGCCGAGCGTCTTTCTCACTCTTCATTGTTGTCGTGGCTCCTGTCTCACTTGGGCCCGGGAGTTCTTGGGCTTCCTCGTGGTCCCACAGCCGGGGTCACCGGCTTGGGGCCGCGCTGCGGGCTGGCTGGGGCGGAGCTTGGAAGGAAGGGACTGCCGAGCTGGGACTTTTAGGGTCTGAGGTTTTCGAGACCGGCCCCATCAGTGACTGAGGGGAGCAAAAGTAATCGGAATGAAAAGAAGAAACTGCCAGAGCCCGTTCCGCGCGCACTTCAAAGCCGAGGCGCCGGCGCCCGGGTCCCTACTGTCCGTGGGGAATGACCCAGCCAGCGGGCCATGAGGGACCGAGGGGATGACAAGGGAAAAACTGAGGGCGGACGATTCGGGCCCGGACTGGACCCGTGACCCGAGTAGAGGGTTCTCAGTAGCTCCTATCCCACAGCCGCTCGGAGCAGGCTGTTCCTCCCCACCGGCTCCCGCCAACCCCTTCCCTGCTCTGGGTCTGCGCGACCCTCCACTGGCCGTGTCCCCTGCGCGCCGTGGCGCAACCCGCAGCTCTGCTCGCATGTCAGTTGCGGAGCGTGGCGTTGCGAAAGGCGCTGAAACTTTCCTCCAAATAGGTGCAGCCGAGAGGCCATGCGGAACAGACACCGGCCCCCGGCTTCTTCCTGGCCAACTTTAACATCTTCCGTGGCGGAAGTGGAGAGGGGGTGGCGACTGGGGAGTTGGACAAGCGGGGAGTTGGACGAGCAGCACCAACTTCTGCCCTTTGGGTTTTTCTTTTCCTCAAAGAGCAGCGCGCCCTTTCTCTAAAGGGCAGACGCGAACACACACACACACACACACACACACACACACACACTTGGCACCAACTCTTCCCTCCAGAACCCGCAGTTCTCCCGGGGAGGAAGCAGCCTGGCACCCACATCTGTAAACACAATCAGGTTTTCTAGTGAAACCAATTAAGTCAATAAGCCACGGAGCTGGTCCTGGGAAGACGGCCCCTGCCAGCAGGACGAGAAAAGGGGTAGAGTTGGGCTTTCAATTGCGATGTTTCCTGGCCGCTTTCAAAACTCCAGGCAGTCTTTAAATGTTCTGCTTGAGGATTGTGTCCTTACCCTTTTATTAATTGTCTTTTTTTCGAAATGCAGGCTGAAGAGTGGACAAATAAGTCGAATTTTTTTAAGATGAGAGCGAGTAGAGGAGGGAGCAGTCATTTAAATTACAAAACGCCAGATGTAAATGACCACACCTCGCTCTTCTTGGAAAGTGTAGATCATTTTATTTAATTTACATTTATGCTTCACTAGCAACCCTAAATAAAAAGCGGATTCTTTGAATTAACCTGAAACTATTTTGGCAAAGAGAAGAACAAACGGCGTCGAAATCCTTGAAGAGCGAGGATGTATCTATCCACTGGGTTTGTGACTAAAGGTAATAGAACCATCAGAAGGTCTACAGCTCCTCACTTTTCTTCCTTCTTCCTCCCCCGCATGCACCGACCCCACTTAATACCCTTTCTCTCTAGGGGTCCGGAGGAAGTGAGCGGGAAAGGTTTATTATAAATGAGTCTAGGCAACTTGGAAGAGAAGTTCAAGTTCCCAACGAGGAGAAAAGAAAGAGGGTTATGCCCCCGAGACTTGGAAAGGAGAGGGTTTAGTTAGCCTTTCACTTTTCTGTACACAAAGACACGTTTTGGTGAAATTCACAGCCATTGACGTTTCTTTCCTGTGGGTACAAATAGCCAGGCGCCAAGAGTTGCAAACGGATATCTCAGCCAGAGGAACACATCTTTCTCGATTGGCCACGTACCTTGGCCAGGGATCTTTCTAAGCGGGGCTCAGCCCACAGTCCCCTTGGGCCCCCAGCTTAACTTCGCCCCCCGTTATCTATCTCTTCTTCGCCTGCTGCCATTCCCGGGCCACCCATTCTTCTCGCAGGGAAAACGCCCCTGGGAGTTGAGAAAGCAGGTCCCGCCAGGAGCCGCTGCCCTCGGCGGACTTCTCGCCCGCAGCCAATGGGCTGGGCCCGGGTTCGAGAGGTGAAAGTTCAGGCCTGGGGCTTACGGCTCACTACCCCCTACCACTGCCTCCCTCCCAGCCTCCCCCCACCCCCCGCCCCCGCCACACTGCAGACCCAGCCTGGCTACCAGGGGCTGACATGGTGGCGCGTAGTTTGTTGATGGGTGGTCATAAAATATATTTATTTGCAATTCCTTTCCCTCACCCACCACCCCCGCCCCGGCGTGGCCTCGAACACTGAAGGCTTTGTTCGCCTCGCTGCTGCTGGAGCCGGCCGGGGTTTAGTGCTCTGTGCTAACAGACTCCAAAAAAAGTTGAAGTATAATAATAGGAAAACCGGGTTTCCGCAGCCGAGGGAAACGCTGAAAGGGCAAACAGCGAACGAATAGTTTTCTTTTGCACAAGTCACTGGTCAACCCACTGGATCACGGGAGCCTTAAAACGAAACGTCGCATATCAGAGAGCGCGGGGAAGCCAAATTCTGTCCCTGTAGTCGCTGCGCAGGGTGGTAGCTTCAGCTCAAGTCTTCTTTGCAGCACGTGGGTCTGCAAAAGTCATTTAAAGAGGCTCCAGGGGAAAGTTAAACGGGGCTACTGGGTAACTGAGGAGTTTCACCAAGTGGCCTTCGAAGTTCTTTCACGAAAACTTACTTGATTTCAAGTTTATTTTACGGTGGAACCACAAATCAACAAATTCCAATACGCTGCTCTACTTTGGTCCAGGTGAAAGATAAATTCGTTTGAAATGGTCTCTGCCAGCGCATCTTGAGCGAAATAAACCATCCCCAGTGAGACTAACTAAAGCCAGTATGAAGGAAAGCAACTTCCGCGAACGCCACGTATTAGAACCGTTGATAATGCTTCTCCGAGGGAACCGCTTGGATTTTCAGTTACTTATTGTAAGAATATAGTTATTCGCACACTCAGGTCTGTTTTCTTCACAACTTTCAAACAACAATTACATTTTACTTCTTCAGAGTCGTTTTATTGGTGTAATTGTGATTAATACATAAAATGTAACTGACTTGGAGAGATCACTGACAGGGAGAGGGGCAGGTTTTTTTAAATCATTTTTTTCCTATTTAAGATATCATCTTCAAAGTTGTATTACTCTTCTGAAACAGACTGTAACAAAAATCTTCTTTAAATGCAAGGTAAAACATTTTTCTTATCGCACAGAAGAACCAGCATGTATCAGCTTCCTATTCTTCACGTCCACCACAGTTTTCTGAAGATGAGCAAATAAACAGACTCCTTTCAGTCTCCTCTCCACACTCTCCTCCAAGACACATTTTAAGAAAAAAGGAAAATTCTAGTTTCACCGAAGTCAAATCAAGGGTAATCTCTGTTATAATGTTAAATTGCATGTTAGAGGTTGCAAAATTGGTGGAGTTACACCACCATCTGTCGTTAAGCTTGGGGACTACAAAATTTGGGACCTATAATAAATCTTAATGAGCTTTCCCAACTTTTTTTTTTTTTTTAATCATGGACTATACTTTTCATTTGCATTTTTATTACACGTACCCTAAAACTACCTGGATCCTGAACAAAAAAAAAAAAAACAAATATACATTCTGAACAAATGAACAAATATGTGTTCATAAGCCCATACTTCTCTCTGGGTTCTCTAGTCATCTCATCTTCAGAAAAACAAACAAACAAACAAACAAAAAACCCCACTATGTCTCCAGCCTCCAGATAAAGTCTTTTCAAATCAGTTGTGGGACTGCAGATTTCTTCTAATATGCTGTCGATAGGAAAAATGGAGCCTCAACTGCAGGGGCCACTTTTGTCTTAGGGCAAATAACAGACTCTGAATGTAGCATAGTTCTCTGTTAATATATCTAATCTTGAAATATGTAAACACAGCATATCTCTGCAGAGAGGTAGACAATGACTGTCTTTAAAAATTGACTGAAAGGGAATTCCCATAGTGGCTCAGCAGTTAGGGAACCCAACTAGCATCCATGAGGACTCAGGTTCGATCCCTGGCCTGCTCAGTGGGTTAAGGATCTGGCGTTGCCTTGACTTGTGGTGTAGGTCGCAGATCTGGCATTGCTGTGGCTCTGGTGTAGGCTGGTGGCTAGCCTGGGAACCTCCATGTGCCTTCTGTGCAGCCCTAAAAACAAAAAGACTAAAGAATTAAATAAAATAAATTGACTGAAAGGCAGTTAATGTCAGGTTCCAGTTTTAGTTGACCTCCCTGTGGAGACACAGATCAATTGCTCAGGGCTAGGATCTTCCCAAGAAAGCCCTTATTCAAATAGAAAGAGGATAATTCCTGGATAAAGAATTCCAATGCTGAACCAAAATTCTCGATCAAGCAATGAAAACTCTTTTTTTCCAACAACACTTCAATGGCACATATTTATATCAAATCTATTTTTTTAAAGATCTTCAAATATTTCACTATAATATTATACCCCTTTCCAAGTTAGGGATTTAATTACCAAATTTCTATTTTCTAGAAAATAATTTAAACCCAAGTGTTTATGTAGGTAAGATGGTTACTGGAAATACTAATATGAAGCTGAAACTAAATTGTTGATATTTGGTCAACTCTGACCCACACTAATGAAAATTTTGTATGCTTAAATTAATAAAATCCAGATTTTTCTGATATGTATTCTGTCTCTAGAAAAGTAAGCATTAGTTAAATTGCCCAATCCCTGATATTTACATCCTGCCACATTGATTCAAATATGTTGAATTGTCTGGTGCAAAAAAAGCCCTTTGCTTGCTGATGTTTCTATAATTAAATTTAGTCTTAGAGTTTATATGTCTCTTAGTTACTGTGAAATTTTAGAGCTGAAGGAAACTTCAAGATATTCCAGTCCAATCTTTTTTTTTTTTTTTTTCTTTTTAGGGCTACACCTGTGGCATATGAAAGTTCCCAGGCCAGAGGTCAAATCAGAGATGCAGCTGCTGACCACAGCCATAGCAGCAGCAACACGGGATCAGAGCTGTTTCGGGGACCCATATCACAGCTCATGGCAACGCTGGATCCTTAAACCACTGAGCAGGGCCAGAGATTGGACCGGAATCCTCATGGATACTAATTGGGTTTGTAACCCACTAAGCCACAATGGCAACTCCCAGTCTCTATTTCAAAAATCATAAAGCAAAGGTCCAGAGATGAGAGCAAGATCAAACAGCTAGTTAATAAACTCTGATTCTTATTATTGAACTACTTCATATTTCTAAACTTTCAATGACCTCCTTTCTTACTCCACTGAAGACAAACATACACACCCTATTTTTTACATTTTTTTCATATACATCAAAACAATACAGCTCAGTGATAATTTTCTTTGGATATCAATACAGTATTGAAGATGGTTAGCTGTCATGTCATGACCACTGTAATACATGGGAGAAAAAAAAGTCTGATGACTTGTTTCTCTTGAAAGTCAATTAAAGTCTATAAGGATTCTTCAGTAGTGTAAAGAGGTTCATCACTGTTGACGGCAAGTCTTCATCACAGAAAAAACTGACGGCAAGAGGAGCTAACACAAACCACAGTTTATGACTTTTTTTCAGGATTAATAATCTTCACGAACTCCTGGGGGGGGGCAAAAACCAGTCCTAGGGGGCCTTCACTATACTCTTAAGAAATAAAGACTACAAGGAGTTCCTGTTGTGACTCACCCGTAATGTCCTAGTATTCCTGAGGACATGGGCTCGATCCCTGGCCTCACTCAGTGGGTTAAGGATCCAGTGTTGCAGTGGCTATGGCATAGGCCAGCAGCTGAAGCTCTGATTCGACCCTTAGCCTGGGAGAGTCCATATGCTGCAGGTGTGGCCCTAAAAGACAAAAATAAATAAAATAAAAGCCATGAGAGAAAATAAAATCTTGCTTTTTTTAAAAAAAAAAATCTTTGCGCAGAAAAGAACTATATCAAGATCCTGCATCAGAGTAGATTTTTATTCTGGTTCAAATATGGCTCTAAAAATTACTGTAGTTTACCCAGACTTGGTACTGAAGAGGTTAATTGTCATAAATCACATAAAAGTTCAGTCATTTACCCTCTTCTCCTTCCCCTTCTGCTCCTCCTCCTTTGGATTCTGCTTTTGTATTCCCTCCCCCCCTTTTGCTCCCTTTTCCTCCCTCCATTGTGCTCTTTCTCACCACCCTCACAATGACAACTTCCAAAATCCCCCAGAGATATTTCTCTTCTAAGCTCTAGATTTGTTTATTCAATTGCTTAATGATAGAGCTATCTGAATTATGAAAAACTATTATCTTGCCCTCTTCTCTCTGTGGCCAGCTACTCCTTACGCCATCTGGTTAGTGGTTAATGACACCTTAATCTACCCAGTTCTTAAAGCCAGAAGGTGTTGCCTCCTCCATCTTCATATATCTAAGCAATATTTGTTCATTTCTACATATTTAATCTTACATTGTCATCTTCCATCTGTTCCCCTTTCGTACTTGGTCATTCTTGACAACTTTCTAAGCACCTTCCTACCATGAGCTTCGCTTTGTTCCAGATCCTCCTCCTCACACTTTCTAGAATACATGTCACTTAGAATTAGGCCCAACTTCTATGTAGCCCATGGAGTTTAATATTAAGTTCTATAGTGTGATATAGCAAATACGTCTGGCAAGTGTGAGACGGTTATTTTTTTTGGAATGAATGAATGAGTGGATGCTCCAAACATATGTATTGGAGATGTTAAATCTATTCTGTCAGGTTTTGTCAGATATATTTTTAGCTGTGCATCATTTTCAGCAAATCTTTAACTACTTTGCTACCCAGTCATTTGGCTAAAATAGTAATAACTGAAGGTTTTTATTATTTTTATATGAAAGAACTTAGCAGAAGGATATAAAAGTAAATTCAACCTGGCATTCAAATTCCCAACTGCATTATTTAATGGCTCAACAAATATTTATATACTAAGCACTGTGGTAGGTATGCGGAGTTCTAAGGATATATAAGATTAGGTCTCTTCCCTGAGCTTATATTCTAGTAAGAGATATAAGATATGTTTTATTTCAATAAAACTTAAGTCTTAATACAGCATAAGCTAGAAGTATATACAGGATACAATGAATCCAGGGGAAGTATTTCTTAAGGCTATTTTTTTGTTTGTGATAAAATTCAAGAAATAAATATGACTAGATCCTTTAATCAAAAATTTATGAGAGAGCAGCTTCAGAAAACTTATACTATTTGGATAAAACTGCAAAGTTGTACAAAAACATGGTAATATCAAAGACCATGGAGGTTTTAACGACTGTGAAGAGGTATCAGGCAGTCCCTTAAATAATCTCATATTACTCTTTAAGTACAGAATGCAGTTTTAGGAAGATTACTTCTACTTTGTTATGATTTCACTGCAAGAAAAGTTTTATAATAGGTAAGGACTATAAAGAAAGGAAAAGCAAAAGAGTGTAAAAAGAACTGAAAAGAAAGTAAGAGAACATAATTATTTGGAGTTTAGAAGCGGTTCACATTTACCTCTCTCATCAGCCTCTCTAACTCACAAGTGAGGAAAGCACCTTATCCTGGGTCACTATGGCTCCCTGGGGACAGTCATAGGAAATGCCATTCCCCCAGTCTTTCCCCCCTGCCAAAAACTTTTTTCTGTCTCATCCAGGGACATGCTAGTTTCCTTATATCCCTCTTTTTTTACATCATCCTCACCTCTTTAAATACAGCATTAGGCAATACTTTCTCAATATTTATTACCTCCTCTCTAAATACTTCCCTCCCTGTACACACTTCTGATTTTTTTTTAAATTTTATTTTAGCTCAGGAAAACAGTTTTCAGTAATTCTGTCTCTATCTCTTCCCCCCGTCTCCACACACACACACAGTCATGGTAATATGTTTAAAAGCAGAGCTAGTGATGTAAGAAATCAAGGAACATGGAATTCCTGTTGTGGCTCAGTGCGTTATGAACCCGACTAGTATGCATAAGGACACAGGTTCAATCCCTGGCCCCACTCAGTAGGTTAAGGATCCAGCGTTGCTGTGAGCTGTGGTGTGGGATGCAGACATAGCTAGGATCTGGCATTGCTGTGGCTGTGGCGTAGGGCAGCAACTGCAGCTCCAATTCAACCCCTTGTCTGGTAGCTTCCATATGCCACAGGTGTGGCCATTAAAAAAAAGAAAAAAGAAAAAAGAAATCAAGGGATAGGAAAACTAACATGAGAAAAGGAAAATAAAAAAAAAAAACTAGTACTATTAGCTTCAAAAACCTTGAAAGTCCCCATATAAAGGAGCAATGAGACAGACACTGCTAAACCTCTCTGTGAGTTAAATCGATACAATCCAATTGGAAAGTAATCTGGCAACTTGTGTTGAAGCTTTTTAAACTAGTCCCAAAGCTAGACTGCAATCCAAAAGAAATTATGTGAAATACAGATGGAAAACCTTCATGCAAAAGCTGTTTATCATAGAACTATTTATGATAGTACATATTTGGAAACAATTTAAAAAGTCAACACTGTATAATCTAGTTTAACAACTAAACAATATTATGAGATTTTTAATAACATATATAATGCCTTAGTTATATTATTTGGTGGAACAGTAGTATATAAAAATACAAAAAAAAAAAAAAAAAAAAGGAAACATACCATTTTAATACTATGCTCTAAGCTAGCCCACAATGATCCTGTCCTCCTGGCAGTCACCCTCTTGTGTAGTCCCTCCCATACTGTGTCAGTCTCCATCTGTTTGGTACAAGTGACAGTGTGTCACTGTTGAGCTTGGGTTATAGAAGACTGTGTGACTCTCTCTGGGGCTCTGGGTCTACCTCTGAGATCACTGGCTCAGGCAAGCTTCCCTGCTGCGAGCAGCCCCGTGGAGAGGTCTATGTGGTGAGGAAGTGCTGTCTTCGGTCAACAGCCAGGGATGAACTGAGACCTGCCAAGAACCATGACAGTGAACTTGGAAGCAAATTCTTCTTTCCCAATTAGGACTTCTTGAAATGACTGCAAGCCTGGCCAACAACTTGATTACAACCTCATGAGCAATTCCGAGGATAGACCATGATGGAAATAATATTTTAAAAAGAATGTAAATACACACATACACATATATATTTTAAAAAGAATTTAAATACACACACACATATACATATCTATGCAACTGAGTCACTTTGCTGTACAGCAGAAATTGGCATAACATTGTAAATCAACTATATTTCAGTTTAAAAAAAAAAAGGAGAAAATAAATGAATGACTCAGGTAAGCCACTTCTGGATTCCTGACCTCAAAGACTAGGAGTTAAGAAATGTTTGTTGACATAAAGCTGTTAAGGTTTTTTGTTTTTGTTTTTTTGTTTTGGTGGTGAGTACATTTGTTTCACAGCAACAGATAACAAATGTGACCATAATAGGAAAGGTGATATTTACATAATAGAATTTCTGATGATTTTTTTCTACTTTTCATATTTTCAAACCATCTGTAATGAAGATTTATTAATTAATAATTGGGAAAATACTTTATATAGTAACTATTTTAAAATTTTTCTTTGAAAAGATAGTGTCCTAAGGTACTTTTTAGGGTTGCCACAAATATAGTTATCCTAAGAAACATTCTTTAAGAAAGCTGGATTTATCTCAAGCTGGTATATAACATAAATATAAAATCACATTTAAATTTTCTTTTGTACTTTATTTACTGAATAGAGAGAGTGGTATTCTATGTTTTGTTAATACAAATAAACAGCATATCCACGTATGATAAGTACCTTTTATGAATGAGCAGAGTATCTGAACCCCATTTACAGCATTGTTTCTAAGAAAACACAATCTAAATTTTATACAACTCATTATTTTAACCTGATATATTTTGTCGTTGTTCTTGTTTTGGTTTTTAGGGCCACAGGCACAGCATATGGAAGTTCCCCAGCCAGGGGTCGAATCGGAGCTACAGCTGCTGGCCTACACCACAGCCACAGCAACATGGGAACTCAGCCATGTCTGTGACGTATACCACAGCTCACAGCAATGCTGGATCCTCAATCCACTGAGCAAGGCCAGGGATCAAACCTGCATCCTCATGGATACTAGTCAGGTTCTTAACCTGCTCAGCCACGGCGAAACCTCCCCTAACTTGATATCTTTCTATATAGTTGGCTTTTCGTATATAACCTTGGGTTTCATATTCTTGGATTCAACCAATTGTGGATTGAAAATATTTGAAAACAAATTTTTCAGAAAATTTCAAAAAGCAAAAACTTGAATTTGCCTCACAACTGTTTACATAGCATTTACACTGTATTTACAACTATTAACATAGCATTTGTATTGCATTGATATAGAGATGATTGAAAGTATAGGAGAACATGTGCACAGCTTATATGCAAATACTATACCATTTTGTATAAGGAACTTGAGCATCCTCAGGTTTTTGAATGTGCAAGGGGTAATGAAATCAATCCCCTTCAGGTAATGAGAGATGACTGTACATGCCAATCAAAAAACCGTACAGGTAAAAGTCCTTTTAAACTTTGGTTACAGTGAACAGGATAATTGTTAAAGTATTTTCATTCTTATTCCAGGTAAATGAACAAAGACAAACTTTGAGCTGATAAAAAAAAGACTAGATTCTCATGTCACATGTAATGATAAGAAAAAACCATTGTCTCTGAAGGTTTTCCTAATTAGGTTATAACACAGTTACAGCAGTTGAATAGAGAGGGTCAATGCAAGTTCTAAATTAGTTTAGCAGAAATTAGCAAGTACATAAGTATGTTTTCCTCAAATTATAATAAACATGCTAAAACAAATGGATTACCTAATCTGTTAATAATTATGCCTTCTGTCTTCATATCATGAAAACCCCAAATAACAATTTTATGCTTAGTTGATGTCTCAAAAATTTCTTGTCATAAAAAAACCATCTGGATTTTGATAATGTTTTTATATAATCAGTTTTGATTATATTTGGATTGTCTTGTGGATTTAAATGTTGACAAAATAGGTACATAAAATAATTTTTACAACATAGGAATATGTAGTTGGGTATATTGATTAGTTATTTTGATAATAACTATGAACATCAAGCACATTGTTGAATTTACTTCAGGAAACTATTATACAGAATAGTATCATTGTGTTCATGATCATAAATAAATACAGTTCCTTCCATAAGAATATATCATAAGTATTAGACAGATAATTTTCTGCTAAAGCAAGTTTTCATTTCCTTATCCAAAGATTCTCACATTTTCTGACTTATTTTTTGAAGTTAAAAAATCTTTTCATTACTTCTATGATCCTTTGTCCATCATGTTGTTGATTCATCTTCTATAACAATTCTCTTTTCCACCTCCTCACTAAATTCTGTGAATCAGGATCAAAGACAAAGATGTCTGAGCTGGTGAAAGAAATGTATGATATTTTAACCAGCTGAAGAACACTCATTGATGCCATCCATGGTTTTTTCAAATAACTAGGTCATTAAGGATCATAAATCATAAAGTATCTTTGCTAGAAAAAAAAATGCATACCTGTTAAGCAAAAATCCATGCTCATTAGTCTATAATCCTATATGCAATCAAGTTCGGGTGATTTATTTTCAGATAAGAGATATGAAAACTCTATGTTGAGATACAATGATATTGAGGAAAAGACACTAAAATGAACCACTCAAGGGAATTTGACCTCTAAAATATGGTTAGTAAGATGAGCTCTACCTCACAGATTTTAGCAGGGAAATGTGGTGAGCAAATGTAGACTTTCAAAGGAAAGGAAGTTCATACAGCTGTTTGACTGTGAGAATTAGATAAACTGTGGTCATAAAATATAGACTCTTTTACTTCCTGAATTCAACTCAGTTCAATTCATTTCAGCAAATATTTATTGAGTCTACATTATTTGTCTGTCAATATTAACTTCCTAGAATCATAATCTTTAGGTTAGATGAGGGTTTAGAGGTCACCTAATCCAAGATTCTTCCCAAGGAAGGAATTTGGGTATGGATTTTTGTTATGAAGTGATATTTCTTGGAGACTTTTTATTAAGAGTAGTTAGGAAATAGAGTCCAGAGGTGGCTGGCTACTCAAGCTCTTTCCAAAGATTCTTGCATTTCAATGAGTAAATTTCCTCAGTGCTTTGTTTGAATGCATGTTGAGAAATTTACTTCTGGATATATGTATCCTAAGAAATAAGTATGCTTCCTGCTTCTGCCTGGCCAACCTGAACTCCCTTCCATCAGCTTCCTAAAGGTTTCCTTCTTCCTAAAGGTTTATACTGCAGCTAACTCACTCATCCTCTAGAACCAAGTCTGGGGTCAGACCTCCCATTGATGAGGTGATCTTACTTTGGTATTGCTTCCTCGTCCTCATTATTGACTTTGGATAGAGCATGCTACTGTTGCTTTGCTTAACAACCATCCTCAACGTTACACTGATTATCTGAGGACAGTCTTTAATTTTACCATAAGCAAGGTCATCAAGGATTTTCTACCTCATCTTTGATGAAGAATCATTAAAGATGACTTTAATGTCAAGAGTTGACTCCCCTGGAAAAGAAAATACATGCTGAGCACATTGGTTGGAAAAGCCCTACTAGTCCAGTTCTTTTCTACAGCAGAAATTCAGAAAGAGCGTCCTTGAGAACATTCTGGGCTGCAGACACGTGGACCTTTGCAGTGAGTGCTTACTCATTCTAAAGCAGTGCCTTTTCCTAAGGCACTCACTGGCAAGATCAAATCAGCTTGATAAATAGAACAATCAGGTATATCTGCTTCTCCACAGATAACTTAGTCACTAAACATAAAATGAAATCTAAATGCTTGTAAGTACCATGATTTATCTGAGTGGAGCTTTTTTTTGGGGGGGGGCAGCCTATAAAAGTGTTTTAGGTGCATCCTTTTTTTACCATTCATAACCATTAAAAAGAATAGATGACACTATTATGTTGCCAACTACAGTCAGCCCTCCCTTGTCGATATGGTCAGCTTACTCTACCACTCGATTCTATATGAGGCTTGAGCATCCTTGGATCTTGGTACCCACTGAGTCCTGGAACCCACCTTTCCTGGATAAAGAAGGATGACTACTTAGACTTAGATTTCTAAAGTAGAAACTGAGAAAAGCATGCAAAAAGAGAGATGACTATAAACATATTAAATCTTGAATATTGTTTTTTGAATAATAATGACAGAAACAAAAAAGTCACCATGAAAAATAGTTCACCTCAATTAGAGAGATTTGATATGAGCACATAATTGACATAAAAAATTCACTGATAAAGTATTAATCAATTGATTTTAGGTTGCGATTTTTAAATTCGCAGAAGGAAAGCATATTACTAACACAATGTCATTTTTCTTCTGGGTATTCTGACATTTCACATGGTAAAAATAAATCTATTTTCAGGTGTTTTGGGGGGCCATGCTCACAGCATGTGGAAGTTCCTGGGCCAGGGTGTGAACCTACACCACAGCAGTGCCCCAAGCTGTCGCAATGACAACACTGAATCCTTAACCTACTGTGTCACATGAAACTCCTATTCTAATTTTGGTAGATTTCTGACTTTCATCAATGGTAATATATTTATGAATATTTAATTTACTGATGTTTAAATAATAACACAGCTAACTCTGGTAATACTTTAAGTAACTTGGTCAGGTCACTTATTAGATGGGTTTTTCTTAGGCTAGATTTATTTTTTTTCATTTATTTACAAAGTAGACATTTGAAGAATACCTAGAAAAGGGAAGAGAGCTATTTCTTAGATAGAAGCACTCATATAAGTCAAAATGATAGTTTACTGTACTAAAAGTAAATTTGTAAATTGCACTTCTTCAAAACTTAAAAAAAGGGTGTTCTTGGAAAGATTGTTAGAAAGGCATGAAAAAGATAAGCAATAGACTGGAAAGAAGCATTGACACTATATACCTGAAAAGAGATTTGTATCTACAGCATATAAACTACTCTCAAAACTAGTTAAAGAAAGGAAGAAAAGAAGGAAGGAAGGGAGGAAGAAAAGAAAGGAAGAAAGAAAGAAAACAATTCAGAAAATTGACAGAAGACACGAAGAGACCATTTATCAGAAAGGATATACAAATTGCAAATAAGCACATGAAAAGATGTTTACCATTAACTTGCTATTACACACCTATTAGGACTGATAAACATTTTAAAAATAGTGGCAAAGTTAAATTCAGATGAGGATGTGAAGAAACTAGATCTCTCATACATTGCTGGTGGGAATGTCAAATGGTACAGGTACTCTAGAAAATAATGCAGTGGTTTCTTAAAAAAACTAAACATAAACTTATAATACAATATAGCAATTATGTTACTGGGCATTTATGCCAGAGAAATGACAATTTAGGTCCATCTAAAAACCTAAAAACCTGTTCAAGAATGTGTATAGCAGCTTTACTTATAATACCCCCAATCCTGGAACGACCAAAATATCCATCAGTAATTGAATGGTTAAACAAATGTTACATCAATACCATGGAATACATGGAATAAAAAGGAAGAACTACTGATACACACAACAGCTTGGATGGATCAAGGGCATTTTGCCAAGTGAAAAAAGTCGATCTCGAAAGGTCACATAGTCTATGATTCCATCTATATACCACTCTCAAAATGACTGAATTATGGAGACAGAAAACAGATTAGTAGTTTACAGGGGTTAGGGATCATGGGGGTGAAGGGAGTGGTTGTGACTATAAAGGGGTAGCATGAGAGAGCATCACTGTGATTGAATAGTTCTGTATCTTGACTGCTATGGTGGTTACGCAAATATACATGTGATAAGATGTCACAGAACTGTACATAGACATGGTACTAATGTCAGTTTCTTGATTTTAATGTTAAGCTATAGTTTTATAAGATGTAACCATTGTGAGAAACTGGGTAATGAATGCACAGAACCTCTCTGTAATATTTTAAAATCTTCTTGTAACTCTGTAATTATTTCAAAATTAAAAGTTCTTTTTTTTTTTTTTTTAAGTAAGTATGTAGGAGTTCCCATACTGGCGCAGCAGAAACAAATATGACTAGGAACCATGAGGTTGAGGGTTCGATCCCTGGCTTTGCTCAGTGGGTTAAGGATGGTCGTTGCTGTGAACTGTGGTGTAGGTCGCAGACGTGGCTCAGATCCTGCGTTACTGTGGCTGTGACATAGGCTGGCAACTGTAGCTCTGATTGGACCCCTAGCCTGGGAAACTCCATATGCCTTGGGCACAGTCCTAAAAACAAAAACAAACAAACAAATGAACAAACAAGCCAAGAATTAAAAGGGAAGACAATGGATTGTAATAAAAATCAGGGGATAGAACTATTGGCACAGCCTGAAAAACAGTCTATTTGTTTATGTTCCCGGAGAGTATTTAAGAAAAAAAAAATCCTTGTTCCTTTATTAAACACGATTATGCCTATTTCTCCCCTAAACAGGTAACAGTTCAGTTTTTCCTGTACTAGAACTTCATATGAATTGACCCATATAGTCTTTTCTGTTTGGCTTCTTTTACTAGCATAATGATTGTGAGGTTCCTCCATGTTATATATATCAATAGTTCATTTCTTTTCATTGCTGAGTGGTAGTCCACTGAACAAATATACAACAGTTTCTTACTCATGCACTTGTTGATGACTATTTGGGTTGCTTCCAATTTTTGGACATTAAGGCTGCCCGAATTTTTCACTTTTCAACCAGTTGTACTTCCAGTACATAGTAAAACGTAAAGCAAAATAGCAGTAACAGCAACAAGTATAGTAACAACCCCCAAACAAGGAGAACACCCTTGTATCATTTAGGAACTCTTTTGCTTTTAAGCAATAGCATATTTAATCAACATAGCACATTTACTACAACTTAACAAAAAAAAAATCTAAAAATGCATACTTTCAGAGCTGACTTAGCAGCTTACACAGTTACAAGTGACTAGATAATTTTAATTTTTTGTTCTATCACTCTTGGTGTGCTGATTCTTCTCCTTAGGTTTGCAAGTTGACTGCAAAACCTCCAGGCCTTAAATTCCTGTTCACAGCAAGAAAAAGAGAGACAGAGCAGTTCTAGCATATTCTCCCCATGCCTGTTTATAAGAAAAAAAAGCTTTGCCAAAGCTCCCCAGCAGACTTCCCCACATGTCTCACTGCTCTGAACTCTGCCACCACTAGCTCAAGAGCAGCTGAGAAGGTAAAATTCTAATGACAGGTTTCCCTGAAGCCATTGTATTTCATCACATGGGACTGAGTCCATTGCCAAGGCAGACAAATTAAAGTTCTGTTAGTAGAGAGACAGAGGGAATGGCTGATAGATGTGGATCTAATAGTGTTTTCCATAATATCTTCCCCTGATCTCTCTTTATTAATTTATATATATATATATATTTTTTTTTTTTCTCAGTTGAAGCTTCTTAACTGCTATCATTTCAAGCATTGTTAAAGAAATGCAATTCTTCCAATGGCACTCATATGGATATATACCATGGAATTTTTATTTGTTTGTTTTGAAAGAAATTTAGATGAACAAAAGCCAACCTTTATGGCAAAATATAATCACTGAAATACTTTTCTTTAATTGTGATATCTTGCTCATATTGAAGAGATGCTCTGGAAATACAAGGTACCATTCCAACTTCACCATATCCCAGGAAGAAATGTTCCCATTTTCTGTTCAACTTTTCCATACTTAGACCAACCATTTTTATATACACCAAAATATTATATTTAATATATACCAGCTGTATAGGAGTAACCTTGAATTTAAGATATGATAAGACTAAAAAGAAAAGCTTTTATCACAACTTCCTATATACATTTTCATCAAGTCATATGGTGCACATCTGGGTCTTTGATAGCTATGTGTTAAAAAAAAAAACAACTAATAGATTCAAAATTAATTTTAAAATCCTGTCTTTTTCTCTAGTCATTTTAAAAGATAAATATTATTAACATAATATGGTAAAGCTATATGTGGAAGTAATTTTAAGCTAGTGATAAAGATGCATTCTTAGAATCTAAATCTTCTACATTAAAAAAAAAAACTCATTGGAAAAGAAAAGAGAAAGAAACTAATAATTATTGAGCACTTAAAATATTCCAAGCACTAAGCTTGGTGCTGTGTATACTGCCTTTGATTTAGTCCTCTCAAGTATCTGTGAAATTGATCTTACTTGCCATTTTCAGATGAGAAAACTAAGGCTCTGAGAAGTTAAGTAATTTGTCCTAGGTCATATTAAAAAAATAAATCCAGTTCTGTAAATTTATATCCAGAGAACCAACAACCAAATATTGCAGAGAAGCCAAATCAGTGCAAACCTTAATAATACCATGGAACTCTTTATTTATTTTGGAAAAACTTAAAATTAAATTTAGGAAACCCAAGAAAACATGGGTTTTGGAATATGTCTCCCTCTTCATCATTGTTGCCATCTGTAGCAAATAGTTTCTCCTAACCTCTAGCAATGTTTACTTCTCTTCCACGAAAGGCTCATGCTAGAAGAATTTAGAAACTTTTAATTGAGGAAGATTTTTTCAATAATCAGGCAATTAAAAATGGCTGGAAAAGCACAGAGGACTAGAAAAGCAATGTGAAAAATTCACTAGACTTTGAATCCAGTGAAAATGTTAAACAAACCTAAAACAAAAATGTCATACAATTTGGGCAGAGAAAGCACTTGAGGAAGAATCATCAAAGGGTTTAACTCCAGTGAATTTTATGAGGCACTGCCAGGCAAAAAGGAACTGTGATAAAAGAATAGACAATAAGAGTGAGAAAAAGGGTGAGGGGGAGTGAAAGTACCTGCTGAAAGGAAAAAAAAAATAAAAAGAATAAAGGAACTGGATTGTGTGTATAATAATGGAAAAATGAGGCTCTTTCCTTACAGATGGTGATCAGTAGCCAGAGCCTTGAATATAAAGAAAAGAAGTGTGATGATGTAGTTATAAAAGAAAGTTAATGGATAGATGAGAAAAGCTTTACCACAGTCAGAGTAACAGGAGAACAAAGCCACCTTGGAGGTGGCCTTTAGGCCAAGTGCATAGCCAAGGAGCAGGACTATGCTGTGCAAACTGAACAGCAAATAACCTCTGAGGCAGGAGTCAGTGTTTGTGTGTATGTGTGTGTTTTTGGGTAGGGGATGGGGATATCTTGAAGGAGAAATGGAACTCATTTTCCTGGAACCTCAGTTTTATTGTCTAGTAAACAACTGAAGTATCATTGCTAATTATCCTATGACATAGCATGTAAAATTCACAATAATTTTTAAGATAAATCATTTTTTTTCCAAATTTACTCAGATATAATTGACATGTAACACTGTAAGTTTAAGGAGGATAACATGTTGACTTGATACACTCATGTATTGCAAAATGCTTAGCATTGTACAGGTAGTTAACACCTCCATCATCTCACATAATTACCATTGTTTTGTGGTGAAAAAAATTAAGATTCACTTTGTTAGCAATTTTTGAATACACAATACAGTAGTATAAACTGTAACCATGCTATACATTAGAGCCTCATGACATTTCTATTTTAAAATTAGAAGTTTGTATCTTTTGATCCCCTTTACCCATTTCACCCACCTCCCACCCCCCTCCTCACTGGCAACTGTCTATTCTCTGTTATCTAAATAATTTTTCTTCAGAGTCGACATATAAATGGGATTATACTGTATTGGTCTTTCTTTGTCTGACTTATTTCACTTAGCATAATACCATCTAGGTCCATCCATGTTATCACAAGTTGGAAGGTTTCATTCTTCCTTTTATAGCTGAGTAGTGTTTTTTATCCATTTATCCATCAATGCCCACTTAGGCTGCTTGCATAGCGTGGCTATGGTGAATAATGCTGCAGTGAGCACAGGGATGGAAATATCTTTGTGAACTGGTATGTTTGTTTTCTTTGGATATTGACTCAGAAGTGGAATTGCTGGATCATATAGGTAGTTCTATTTTAAATTTTTGGAGGGGCTTCCATATCTGTTTTCCACAGCAGCTGCACTAATTTACATTCCCATCAATAGTGTATAAATGTTCCCTTGTCTCCACATCCTCACCAGGACTTGTTATTTATTGTCTTTTTGGTTATAGTGATTCTGACAGATATGAAGTGATATCTCATTGTGGTGGGGTTTTTTGTTTCTTTGTTGTTCTTTTGTACTTTTTTGGCCACAGCCTACAGTGGCTTCACGTGGGATCTCAATTCCCGGAGCAGAGATTCAACCCAGGCTGCAGTGGTGCAAGTGCCGAATACACCCCTAAATCACCAGGGAACTCCCTCACTGTGGTTTTCATTTGCATTTCCCTGAGGATTAGTGAACACATCTTTTTTTTTATTAAAAAGAAATATGATCTTGCAGATAAGATACTGATTCACGTTATGAATTTTAAAACTCAAAGAGGTTGGGAAGGAATCACTATCATGTTCAAAATTGTTTAATAGCTTTGCATAGATGCAGAATAAAATTGAAAATCCTTTGCTTAGCACAAAAATTCATTATTCTTGCTGTTTACCCTAATCTCCTCTTGTACCTTCTCCTTTCCTTCTCCCCTGAGACTTTCTTTTTTCAAAATTATAGTCTTGCAGTTTCCAGAATTTGCCATGCCCATAGTCTCCTCTGCCTAGACTGTGCCTCTCCTTGATAACCTGGGAGAAGTTTTAATTGTTCCTTCCAAGCTCTCACTGCATTTTGTATACATTCTGTTAAGGAAAATACCTCCATGCATTTCTCTGAATAGTTTTCTCTTCATTAGATTCTAAGCTCCTTGAGAGTAGGGACCAATTCTTTTCTTTCACTAGAGACCTCTCAGAAAGTGGACATGTATGGGCAGAATCTAATAAATCTTATTGATTAAATGTATTCTAATAAATAAATTCAGCCATTTGATACAATATTTCCACATAGACATGGGATAAACCTATTAAATAAGGTTTTATTGCAGACAAAAGCTACAATTCACTGAAGTCCTGTATTGGAAGGAAGGGATTTATGTTTAAAGGAAAAATATGTAATCATATGCCAATTTTTCCCCCCAAGGCTTTAAGGAATGTTTTTTAAAATGTAAAGCAGCAGAATCTTTCCTTCAAATCAAATTCCACTGAGAAGTATAAACAAATAAAACTGAATAATATAGGTCTTCTCCAATGCATGTGGCGAGGCAGTTTTAGGGTTCCATCATCTCTAACCCCACCCTCATTTCTAAAGCAAGTGAGAAATGCACCTTCAAAGGTACAGAATATTAATATCTTAATTTTGCATAGAACTTAGCAGTTTATAAATTGGTTTGATGTTGTGTTATTTGAGCTTCACAACAGCATTGTTAAAGTTGGCAGGGTAGTTCTATGTCAAGGAAGGGTTTAAGTGACATGCCCAAGTCTTGTCAAGAATTGCCCTCACTGCAGTTACATACTGCAGCTGCTCGTTGAAATAATAACCACTGAGGGTATACAGCTGATCCTCTTGTGTAGAGTTGCTATTTGAATGTGTGTGCGTGCGCGCGTGCACACGCGCGCGCACACACACACACACACACACGCGGGCACGCATACTTCATGATAACCCTGGAAAGCTCCCAGGGGTGTTCAAGTGTAGTAGCTGCATATCCCCTGGGCTCCCAGATCTTTATCCTTTGCCCTACTGGTGTGGAATATGCCCAGACAAACTGTTTCCTGGTCTTGCTCACTCTGGGGCAACAGAATTTTTACACTTTTTTGTTTTTTAATGTAAACAGTCCAGGCACTCCTCTATAAATGCCTAAATGGAATCTTTCACTAGTAGTTTTATACATATGAGAAAATATTTGTTCAAAACCACTGATCCTGGAGTTCCCATTACTAGATTCTCACTTGTCAGCAGGTTAAGAACTGACTAGTGTCCATGAGGATGAGGGTTTGATCCCTGGCCATTCTCAGCAGGTTAAGGATCCAATCTGGCATTGCTGCAAGCTGTGGCATAGGTCACAAATGCAGCTAGGATCTGGTGATGCTATGGCTGTGGCCTAGGCCAATAATTGCAGCTCCAATTTGACCCCATGCCTGGGAACTTCCAAATGCTGCAGGTGTGGCTTTAAAAAAGAGAGAGAAAAACAAACAAACAAAGATCAAACACAACACCCCCCACCCCCACTGATCCCATAATGTCGCATGGGAATTTCACACATTTAAACAATATAGAAATTCATAAGCCACAACCAAAAAATAAATTCCAAGGAGTTAGAGGCAATTATGCAGTTAGAGGGCATCATTTCTTTCTTTTTTTTTTATTTTTTATTTTCCCACTGTACAGCAAGGGGGTCAGGTTATCCTTAGATGTATACATTGCAATTACAGTTTTTCCCCCACTCTTTCTTCTGTTGCAACATGAGTATCTAGACATAGTTCTCAATGCTATTCAGCAGGATCTCCTTGTAAATCTATTCTAGGTTGTGTCTGATAAGCCCGAGCTCCCGATCCCTCCCACTCCCTCCCCCTCCCATCAGGCAACCACAAGTCTCTTCTCCAAGTCCATGATTTTCTCTTCTGAGGAGATGTTCATTTGTGCTGGATATTAGATTCCAGTTATAAGTGATATCATATGGTATTTGCCTTTGTCTTTCTGGCTCATTTCACTCAGTATGAGATTCTCTAGTTCCATCCATGTTGCTGCAAATGGCATGATGTCATCCTTTTTTATGGCTGAGTAGTATTCCATTGTGTATATATACCACCTCTTCCGAATCCAATCATCTGTCGATGGACATTTGGATTGTTTCCATGTCCTGGCTATTGTAAATAGTGCTGCAATTAACATGCGGGTGCATGTGTCTCTTTTAAGTAGAGCTTTGTCCAGATAGATGCCCAGGAGTGGGACTGCAGGTCATATGGAAGTTCTATGTATAGATTTCTAAGGTATCTCCAAACTGTTCTCCATAGTGGCTGTACCAGTTTACATTCCCACCAGCAGTGCAGGAGGGTTCTAGAGGGCATCATTTCTAACCCCACCCTCATTTCTACACCTAATTACAAGACCAGGACGTTCCCCAAATCACTCTCAGGTTTGATAACTTGCTAGAAGTACTCTCAGAACTTATTGAAAACTATTATACTCACAGCTACAGTTTATCACAGGAAAAGGATATGGATTAATTGGATTAAAATCAGTCAAAAGAAGAGACTGTATAGGGTAATCTACTCAATCTGTGTAATAAATCATATGGGAAAAGAATCTGAAAAGGAATAGATACATGTATATGTATAACTGACTTACTTTGCTGTACATCTGAAACTAACACAACTTTGGAAGTCAACTATACACCAATAAAATGTATTAAAAAAAAAAAAAAGAAAAAGAAGAGACACAGAAAGCAGTGTTCAGCAAGGTTCCAAACATGAAGCTTCCATTATCCTCTCCCCACGGAGTGAGGATATGTTACTTTCTTGGCATTGATATGTGAAAATATCCATGAAGTACTGCCAACCAGGAAAGTTCAGCCAAGCCTGGGTGTTCGAAATTTGTATTAGGGCTTCATAAGGACCCCACATGGTTGATCTCATTCTCCAGACTGACTCATACTGTGTGATCCAAAGGCCTCACTTTAAATTACATAGTTGTTCTTTCCGGCATGCCCAGCCTATATTCCAGGACAGATGAGTATGGCTGGTCACACTCTAAGCCCAATGTGACTAGTCCCCACACTAAACAAAGACACATATCAGGTATGACATAGATTACTTCCAAGAAAGTGAAGGCAAAGTACCTGAGTACAGGCCACAACCAGCCTTTGGCCAGGCTCTCCTACAACAAAACGTGCAAGTCTGTCTGAGATCTCCATTTAATATGGCATTGACAGAACAACAATATCATTATAACCATGCCTAACATTTGGAGGAGATAGGGGTAGGAATAGATTTTAAGAAAAAAAAATCTATCTTATAAAGCTATCATATTTATTTTCATATTTTTTTGTGTTTTGATCTACCACTATTTGTATCTTGTGGTAAATTCAGCATAGAGACTAGCTGATGGTTAACTAAAGGTAGTTCTTTATCAGGCCAGTCATTTTCCAAAGGTATTACATCTTGAGGAGGTTCTAACTTAGTTTCCCAACACACTTGACCATCAATATCATATTATAATCCTACCAATAGTGCTGTATTAATATGTATCACAATACTGTAGTAGATATAACCTAAAAAAATAGTCAAAAGACACTGGCATATTACTAGATTCTCACTTGTCATTAAGAATTAGTCCAGTCTGTCATCATATTACATGATCAAAACATCTCCCAGAGTGATGCTATTCAGGCTTGCAGACTTCTCATCAACCTCTAAGTATCCAAAAGCAGGAGTAGTTTTATTTAGTACGTGGCATAATTAAACTAAGATGTACCATATCTTGCTATGGGTCCCTCGAGTAGGCAATATTGGATTTTCCTCATTGCAAAACCCATTTATTCTTTCTTTCATCATCAGCTATTATTACTCCTTCTCTGTACTTATACCCACACTTTTTAACCTTTGGAAAAATGTTAGATCCAGCCATTGTGCTGGTCCAGATTATAGTAGCAATACTAGTCGAGCCAGTGCCTCCTGTTCAGTCCACTTCTGTTCATATAAATTAGAACTGCATAGGTACAGAACTAGTGTACTATCTTGACCACTAGGCAATATAGCTGTACTGACTGTTAACTCAATTTTGCCAGATGGTCTCAAAGGTACTTTTCATCTCATCAGACCCTAGGAATTCTGATGTGAACTTTAACAGGTATAGTTCCAGTTTCTTATTTGCTGGTTCCAATCACCGTCCCATCTTGGAATGGGATTCTTCTGATGGGCATTGTCATATCCTACCTTAATGCATACCTTAAATTTCCACTGACAGGAAAAGTCTTATCCCACCAGAGGAAGAAGCTGAAAATGGGTCATGATTTTCTGAGAGACTTGATACTTCCTGTATAATACCATTAAAGTTCCCCTAAGCAACAGAATATCTAGTCATAAATTTCACTCACAATGGATTACCAAAAACTGTAGTACAATAGTTCTCAAACCTTATCAAAATCAGAGTTCCCGTGGTAGTTCAGTGGTTAACGAATCTGACTGGGAACCATGAGGTTGCGGGTTTGATCCCTGGCATTACTCAGTGGGTTAAGGATCCAGCGTTTCCGTGAGCTGCGGTATAGGTCGCAGACACGGCTGGGATCCCGCGTTGCTGTGGCTGTGGTGTAGGCCAGTGGCTACAGCTCTGATTTGACCCCTAGCCTGGGAACCTCCATATGCCGTGGGAGCGGCCCAAGAAAAATGGCAAAAAGACAAAAAAAAAAAAAAAAAAAAAAAACTTTATCAAAATCATCTGGATGGATTCTGATTCAGTGAGTCTTCAGTACAAACAGAATTTTCATGTCTTAGTTCCCAGGAGTTGCTAATGCTACTAGTCTGCAAACTGCTCTTTAGGGATAATTGTTAAAGCCCATGGTTTTAGAAATCATCTGTTTATTTCTCTTTCCTTTCAGGAAGGTAAGCTTTTCAATTGCAGGAACAGTTTTATTCATCAATACGTTCCCATGATCTAGCAGAGCACTTAGTAAGAAACAATAAATCTCTGTTGATTAAATGAATGATAATGCTGTTTCTAGCTGTATGCTACTTATATTGATGCTGCTTATACTGGTGAGATCACCTGTGTATATGAGGATGACAATGTGATTTTTTTAGACATGTAGTGTTTCAATATGTAAATATTAATATTAAAACATTATTTATTTATTATACTTTAATAATTTCAGCATGATATATTGCTATCTGTCTTGGCAGAAATGTATTTTACTAAATCACCTTATATCTGTGTGTGTGTACGCACAGGTGCACATGGATGTATATGTGTCCACCTGCTGGGTTTAGAAGAATACTGTTTTTCTTTTATTATATGTGAATTGGTGGTATAAAATTATTACATAAAATATTTGGCAGCTGTATACCTTGCAGGCAAAATTAATGAAAAAGAAAAATTTATAGACTCTAGGCTAATTTGAAAGTGTGATGAAACATGTCCTCACAAATTAAAGTTTGGAGAATGGTAGAAAGTTCAAAAATGCTTTGACAATCGTTCTGAAGATTTCCCTCCATTCTGTCTTCTGCTCATTAATTGTTAAATTAATATTCATTTAGATTCTAGTTGGCCTCTTTATGCCAGGTTCCCAAACGTAAGTGGAACTAAAGGCAAACTACCTTAATTTTCCCTTTTTTACATCACTCTTAAAGTTTTTAAACCATTGCTATTAATTTTAAGGAATTAGCAAACCAAGTTACCCTGGGCCATGATTTAGACCAATCTCATTAGCTAAGTCAGACCCATCTTTAGTGTCACTCATCTTACTTAGAATATGTAAGAGGCCATGGAAGGGACAGTATAGTTGAAACTATGGCAGGACTTACAAGTGTAATGATGAAAAACTACAGCAATCAGGATTATTTAACCTTGTGAAAGAGAAGGCAAGTAAATCAAATTAATACTATAAATGAAGTAGCAAAAGATGATGAGTCTTTTCTTTGAACCAGTCCAACGACATGTTGAAACTAGTCACTGGATGCTATTAAAGGCATATAAATTTAAAACCAATAAAAAGAGATACTTTGCCATCCAGCACAAAGGCAAACTGAAATTCTCAACCATGGAACATTTCATGTTAAAATCCACAGTTTGATTTTTAAGCGGCTTAACAATTTTAGTTTAAATACTCATAGAGATTAAAAATTAAGATTTAAGGGCATATGTTCCATTTATTCAACTGAAGATGCATGGATTCTGATCATTTTCCCTAATGCAGATATATCAGGCACTACTGATTGATAAAAGCAATGTAAAATGTGAAATAGCTTGTTGTGTCCTGTGTGAATAGATATTTACAAAATGAGTCACAACAAAAAGACTTATTATTACAAAAGATTTTTTTTTTTCATTCTCACTTAGCCTAAAATAGTAAACTTGATTTCACCAGGGAATTGCACCTTCGGAAAATGAAAACCATACCAGAACTGAGAAGGTGTTTTGCAATCCGGTCCCAGTCAAAGCTGTGAACTAGATTAAGTTTTTCTTTGAGGCTGGTGCACGTCCCTTTGGTGTCTAATACAGTGCTCTCATTCTACTTCAGAGCTGCCCCCTTATGCAACAGGCTTCCAAATCCTGCAGAGCCACACATCTAATAGGTGATGATTTGCTAATCCTGTGAAGTAAACTGTGCTGATATGTGTCGTTCCCAATAATGGGGTAGGACACTGTAGACTATGACTTCCTAATTCAGTGAGAGGAAACTGCAGTCTCTTAGGGTTACAGGACACCTTAGAGTTTAATCTCCACACAGGGCATGAGTCCCACCTAAGGTACCTCTTCAGTAATCCTGTTGTTGGGAAGTCCACTACTTCACCAGGTGTGGCAGTTTTAAATGTTAGAAAATTATGCTTCATATTAAGACTTTATATATATATATGATCAAGAATATCAGGATGTAGAGAAAAAGAATATTTGCTATGAAGAAGGTATAAGGCCAAATTCCATCTTCATGATTCACTATCTCTGTGAATCTAAGCACACTTTTGTTTTAAATTTCATTGACCTTAATTCCCTGATAAAGAGGAATAAAAGAAAAATCTCAAAGAATAATGACAATATTAATTGCTAAATATGTATAAGACATCATATAGTGCTGGGTGCCTAGTGATGATCCAATAAATCATACTAAAATATTAATTTTATCTTTTCTCCTATTATTCCTAGTCTAGTTCTTTTATATATGAAACATAAAATTGCTCTGTTCCATTTATTTCATGACAGTTTTCAAAACGTCTAAACCTAGGTGTCATATTTTTCTTTCTACTCCTTTTTCAGTCTAAATATCACTGTTTCAGCCATTTCTTCTATGACATGTTCTTCTAGTACCTAACTACTCTGTTTCTTTAATGTAAGTGCATTCTACTTTATAAGAACCTTTATGAAACGATGGTGCCTGTAATTGGGGATGGTTCTCTAGAGATGGGTTATATAAAATTATTTTTGAGATGTTTATTTATGTGTGCTCTTCATTCGCTACACCATCTCATCTTTCTCAGTCCCTTTGCCCTGCTTCATAGCACCTTATCATTCTTGGAAATATTTTCTTCCTTAGTGAGCTAATTAATTCAACAACTATGTGCGTGTTTATTATTTGTCCCTCTTATTTGAATGTTACTCACATGAGGGTAGGAATCTAGTCTGTTCTGCTCACTCTTTTATAACTGGCATTTGCTACTGCCCCTGGCACATGAAAGCCACTAATGAATTTGATAAATAATGAATTCAAAAGCACTTTGAGAAATTATTTGAGGTAGAGATGATGACAGTGAACATATACGCAGAACTGCCAACCTACAAACCTTGCATAAAAATGCAATTGCTTCGAATTTTAAATGTTTTCTAGGTAAAAATGTGCATAAAATGGGAAAAAGAGAACAATGGAAGGAAATGAACATATTATGTCCTTTATTCTTTTGGTCAGGACTTCCTTTTGGTTAGGCTACAGGAGGCTGTTCTCTAGGCACAGAGACTAGTCTCCACCCAGAGACAAGAATTCCCTCTGCAAACAGAGCAGTATACTTTCCTACAACTGAGGGAATCCTCCTCTGAATGCCAACTTTGGTTGGCAGGAAAAAGGGAAATTCCTGTGCTCTGACGTGCCTTAGGTAAGTAGAGTTGTGGCTGCACGTCCTTTGTGAAATGAAGGTTGCAATAAGAAAATATTAGAGAGAGGTACTTTATAATTTCATGATGTAACAGTTCAAGGTACTATTAAAGCAGGGAATTTAATGAGATAACTGTTCAAGGTACTATTTAAGCAGGTATATAATAGTCTATGAGTATTTAAACTATCAGATAAAATCTTTTTTTTGGTATCTCATTTTAAAATGTATGTCAGGCTTAAAATATTACATTGACTCAATGAAAATGTCTAATTCAAAAGTCTTCAGTTCTATCTGGTACTAGTCTATTCTTGTGTTACATGTAGAAATAGAAGTGTCTTTCACATATTATTTAGTCATACATTAAAACACTTTGTACCATCAAAACAAACAAACAAACAAACAAACCACAAATAAACCCCAAGCGGGTAGTTCTAAACTACTGATAGAAAAATATACTTCTGGAATGAAAAATTTGACAATACCTTATTTCCCACTTATATGCTTTTGAAGTGGGCTTGGTGATTCTTTGGCTTAATAAGTAAATAAAAGGTTAACTTTTAATTTTAAAAATTGGGTTAAAATTTTATATGCTTAAGGAATAGTTAGTTCAAAGGTAGCTAAGACTAAGGGCTTTGGAGAAAATAGAGCTGAGGAACTCAGGCCATCTTAGGGCAAATGGGAGAAGGCGCACTCCTTCTAGGCGATATATAGCCATTGCTTGGTGTCAGTGCATTGTGCCACTAAGGAATATTGGCACAAAAACAGAAATATAGATCAGTGAAACAGGATAGAAAGCCCAGAATTAAACCCACGCACCTACAGCCAACTAATCTATGACAAAGGAGGCAAGAATATACAATGGAGAAAGGACAGCTGTTCAATAAGTGATGCTGGGAAAACTGGACAGCCACATGGAAAAGAATGAAATTAGAACACTCCCTAACACCATACACAAAAATAAACTCCAAATGGATTAAAGACCTAGATATAAGACCAGACACTATAAAACTCCTAGAGGAAAACATAGGCAAAACACTCTCTGACATAAACGACAGCAACATCTTCTCAGATCCACCTATCAGAGTATTGACAACAAAAACAAAAATAAACAAATGGGACCTAATCAAACTTCAATGTTTCTGCACAGCAAAGGAAACCCTAAATAACACAAAAAGACAACCCAGAGAATGGGAGAAAATCTTTGCAAGTGAATTGACTGACAAGGGATTAATCTCCAAAATTTATAAACACCTTCTGCAGCTCCATACCCAAAAAACAAACAACCCCATCAAAAAATGGGCAGAAGATCTAAACAGACAGTTCACCAAAGAAGACATACAGATGGCCGAGAAACACATGAAAAGATGTTCAACATCACTCATTATTAGAGAGATGCAAATCAAAACCTCTCTGAGGTACCACCTTACACCAGCCAGAATGGCCATCATCTAAAAGTGTACAAACAATAAGTGCTGGAGAGGGTGTAGAGAAAAAGGAACACTAGTACACTGTTGGGATTGTAAATTGGTGCAACCACTGTGGAAAACAGTATGGAGATTCCTCAGAAAACTAAACATAGAACTACCATTGGATCCAGCAATCCCACTCCTCGGCATCTACCCAGAGAAAACTATGACTCGCAAAGACACATGTACTCCAGTGTTCATTGCAGCACTATTTACAATAGCCAAGACATGGAAACAACCTAAATGTCCATCGACAGAGGAGTGGATCCAGAAGATGTGGTACATATACAGGATGGAATATTACTCAGCCATTAAAAAGAACAAAATACCAGCATTTTTTGCAACATGGATGGACCTAGAAACTATCATGCTAAGTGAAGTCAGCCATACAAGGAGACACCAACATCAAATGCTTTCACTGACATGTGGCAACTGAAAAAAGGACAGACTGAACTTCTTTGCAGAACAGATGCTGACTCACAGACATTGAAAAACTTATGGTCTTCAGAGGAGACATTTTGGGGGGTGGGGGGATGTGCTTGGACTGTGGGATGGAAATCCTGTGAAATTGGATTGTTATGATCATTATACAACTACAGATGTGATAAATTCATTTGAGTAGTAAAAAAAAAAATTAAAAAAAATAAATAATTAAAAAAAAAAAGAATATAGGCTCAGTATTGCCAGGTCTGATGATTTTTTAACAGAAACCTGTATATATGTATTTTTTACTTAAACTTCTTAATACTTAAATGCTGGCAAAATATATGAAATGTAAAAGAAATCACTGTATTTCCTGAACATGGTATGTCTGGGTCCTAACTAGTAATGTATGAAGTTAGAGTGAAAAAGTTCCTATTTTACCAATAAAGAGAAGATTTCCCACCAGTATTAAGAAATAGGCATAATAAAACTACTATTAAATATAATTTACCATTAGATCATCAAAAGAAAAACACCTCAGACCTGAAATTGATAAATCTTAGTGTTGGCAAGCATAAAAAAAAAAAAAAAAAAAAAAAAAAAAAAAACCTGTACTTTCATTACAGCGTTGATGAGAGTATAAAGAGGAAAAATCTTTTGTAAGGCCAGTTGAATGGTAGCTATTAAAGAAATTTTTAATTATGTGTATGTGTATATATGTGAACAAAGCAAATCCATTTCTAGGAAAGTATTTTAAAGAAAGACTCTTGTGTGTGTGTGTAGTAGTAGTAGTAGTAGTAATATGTGTAAGAATGATACTTTCAGAATTGTTCATAATAGCAAAAGAAAAGTGGAGATGTCCCATATTATTTTTTGAGTAGGTGAGGGATTCAATAAATGTGGTGCATCCAAATTACGAAACATTGGACAACAGCAGAAAAATGTGAAAGACCCATAACTACTTATAAGGAAAGTCTAAGATATATAGTTATTAAAAATAATATTAGAAGAATGGGCATAGAATAAATTATGATTTATATCATATATGTATGGAAATAATATTCCTATGTATATGTATATATGTCTGTTAGATATTTTAAAAAGAAGTTCCTGCTATGGTACCACAGGTTACTGACCTGGAATTAACTCTGAGGCAGTATGGGTTCAATTCCTAGACCGACACAGTGGGTTAAATATTTCTATGTGTATGCGTGTTAGTTCTTAGCAAAAGGCCTAGAACGGCATAAAACAGAATTTTAACATATGTTGTCTTTCAGACAGGAACTTGAATTGGAAAGAGAAAAGATAATCTTTTATACCTATTGCCTAAATCTTTCCCAATAAGGATATGTGTATGAAGTTTTACATAAACAAAAGGAATAGTAAAGACAAAACAAAATGAAGCTAGTAAAATGGGATTATCATAGTGATGGAAGACAATACGAAAAATAAATCATTGCTTATTGGTTAAAACTATTAATTAAGCTGCTACAAAAGCTATACTATCAAAAACAGAGCTCTGTACTGAAATGATTTAAAATACTTGCTCTTTCAACCCACATAATGGGAGAAAAATCTTTGTAAACTAAGTGACTGACAAGGAATTAATCTCCAAAATATACAAACATCTCATGTAGCTTTATTTCAGAAAAACAAACAACCCAAAAATTGTCAGAAGATCTAAACAGACATTTCTCCAGATAAGAAAAACATATAGCCAAAAAGCACATGAATTATGCTCAACATCACTAATTATTAGAGAAATTCAAATAAAAACTACAATGAGGTATCACTTCACATCAGTCGAAATGACCATCACCAATAAATTTTGGAGAAGGTGTGGAGAAAAGGGAACCCTGCTACACTGTTGGTGGGTATGTAAATTGGTGCAGCCACTATGGAGAACAGCATGAAGCTTCCTTTAAAAACTAAATATAGAACTCCTATATGATCCAGCAATCCCACTTTGGACATATACCTGGGGAAAACCATAATTCAAAAAGACACATGCACCCCAATATTCACTGCAGCACTATTTACCATAGCCAAGACATGGAAGCAACCTAAACGTCCATCAACAGAGGAAAGGATAAAGAAGATGTGGTACATATATACAATGGAATATTACTCAGCCATAAAAAGATCAAAATAATGTCATTTGTAGCAACATGGATGGACCTAGAAATTGTCATACTAAGTGAAATAAGTCAGAGAAAGACAAATATGAGATCCCTCATATGTAGAATCTAACAAAAATTATACAAATGAACTTATTCACAAAAACAGAAACAGACTCAGATTTTGAAACCAAACTTATGGTTATCAAAGGGGAAAGGGAGATGGCAAGGGATAAAATGGGAGGTTGGGATTGACATACACACACCGCTATTCATGGAATGATGAGTACCAAGGACCTACTCTAGAGCATGGGGAAATCTACTCAATACTCTGTAGTGACCTATATGACAAAAGATTCTGAAAAGGAATGCGTATGTGTATATGCATGGCTGATTCACTTTGCCGTACATCTGAAACTAACACAGTATTGTTACACTAATAAAATGTAAAAAAAAAAAAATACAGGCTCTTTCATCTGACTGTCTGGATTCAGATATAAGGCAGTCAGCTGTGTGACTCTGTCGAAGATGTGTATGTAATAAATTCTTACTCATAGCATCTTACCAATAATAATTGACAATGGTTAGACAATACTTAGCATAGTCCTTAATACACTGAGTAAATTCTCTAAAAAGAATGGCTATTATTACTCAGTGGGGATTAAAGTTATGAAACTAAATCAAGAGGATTTACTTAAACATCTCTGGATACATTTTTGAGAGGTACTGGGCAGTTCCTCCCATCTTCTTAGCTATAACACCTCTACCCTTATTCAATCAAAATAACTGTTTTTTTTTCCTGTTTCTTTTTAAATTTGATTACATAAGTTTCAGATGTACAGCATGATAATTTGACATCTGTATCCACTACAAAGTGATCACTGCAAGTCTGTCTGACATCCATAACCATGCAGTTGACCCCTTCATGCCTTTCACCCACATTCCAACCTCCTTCCCTTCTGGTAACCATGAGCCATACCTCTATCTAGGAGTTCGTTTTGTTTTGTTTATTCATTGATTTGATTTGCGGATTGTACATATGAGTGAAATAATATGATATTTGTCTTTCTATCCACATTTATAGCTATAATACTTAGCATAATACTTTCAAAGTTCATGTTGTCTCAAATGGCAACTTTTTTTTTTTTGGCTGAGTGGTATTTTTTGGGAAGCTGAGTAGTTTTTCATATATAATTAATAGTATTAATATAATATATAATAGTATTTCCTTATACATATATAATATATATGCATATAATCTCACATCTTATTTGCCCATTCATCTAAATACATATTAATGGTATATTTTTAGTCAGAAATCCATGTTAGTTTTGTAGTGTGTCAACGACAGCACACGGGTACCTGTTATGGTAAAGTTGTGTATTGAAGAGGATGTATTTGTGAAATCTGCCCTTCTCCTTTTAGCTGTTGTTTTGGTATTAGAGTGTCCTATACCTTCGAGGCAAAATATGGTAGCAAAATACAATCTACCTCTGAGACTGCTGGCTTTGCAACTGAACAAATTTCATCAATCGCTTCCCTGTATCTTGATAAACATGCAAGGTCATAATACCACCTCTAATAATTCAGCTCTAGAGAGAAGCCATTGTTTGTCATTGAAACCAATAGTGATTATTAGTTTTGCTGGGTCAGCCTTATGTGGAACACACGACAACCAAACAGAAGCATGTACTGCATCACCTGGAGAGCCTGATAAACATTAGGCAGAAGTTCAAGGAGGTATTTGTTAATACCGCATTTCTATCACTCCTGGAAAAGCATTTGCTGAAAAAAAAGCATCTGGCTGAAGAGAATCAGAAAACCAAATATAAAACTACTTTTGATTCAAAAAAGAGAAAACCACAAGTAATGACAGATACTGAAAGGAGAGATGATAGAAGTGACCAAAACCAGAGGGACTTCAGAGTAGTTCTGGAGCTCCTTCGTTGAACAATAACGTAAGAGTCTTTTAACAAAGGAAATTAATTAAAATAAAAATTTCCTTTTACTTATACAAAAACATTTTTCGATTTTGAAGTGACAGTCTTTGCTAAAGTCCTATCACTGACTTTAAAAACTCAGTTAAGAAACAAAGTTAAAACTTTGTTTACTATTCCTACCTCTGATAGAGAGAACTGAGTTTTATTATAATTAAAACTTTTAAAAAATGTGTCTGTATTAACAGTTCACTTCTCCCACTGCAATTTCCCTAGCCATTTTCAAAAATCTACTTTGTATTGACAAATGTAGAGCCTTTAAAGCAACTGATGTTTGGAAGTGGGAAATCAGAAGTCCTTCCCAGATATGATAGATTCTGATCAGGAAAATATAATCTTTAATTTACCTACTTTTCTTTTTCAGGGCATAGCAGGAATTTGAAATGCATACCTCTGGAAAAGGCACAGATTTGAAATAGAACACCTGCTAAGCTCTTGTTTTCTTCTAATCAGTGCTTTCTGATTGAGAAAATTAGACATGCACACAATATGTGTGTGTTACATGTTAAGAATATTCAAGCTAATTTATTTTCCTTATTCATACTGAATTTAGTTCCTAGATCTCTTAGTTCCTTGAAACCCAGACAAGTTTGTAATCCTGAGACATTTACATCTTTCTTTATTTTATATTCTACCAAAGTAACAATTTATTTGGAGAGATTGTATATAATTCCAATGTAAAACTAGTAATTCATTATTATTGTCTTATATTTGTTACAACTAGCCACTTAGAAACAATAAAGTTTTGTACAATTGGCTTAAGTGTCTTGCAGTTTATAATATGGTATCTTAATCATACTCAACATTACATAAATGTTTGCTGAATGTAACCATAATGAGCAGTGGTATATTTAAGCTAGTTTTTTGCTATTCTGTTAATTTCATTTTTTGGTAATTTTTGTAACAGACATGTATTACTAAAATATTATTTCTACCAGTTGTGAAAACTGAAAGAACCCTGTGTTTTGCCCATCTCCGTCTCCTTCTACACAAATACTATTTATAGGAATCTAAATTAAGAATTCACATTTTCAAGGAAATTCTGTATTGTGTGAAATGAGTTCTTTTCAAGCCAAAAAATCAGACTGAGTGTACAGTCCAGGATCTCTAACTTTGAGTTCATCATCACTTCTTAGGAACTACCTGGTAAAATGCCTTAACTGCCAGGATAGGGAATGAGGATATTGTATAACTTACTTACAAGTCCTAGGCCATGGAGAGCTTTATAAATTAAAATGAACATCTAGAATGACTGTTGGAAGCCAGAGCTATGCACAGAGCATCTGTATAATGTGCTCTGTGTGGTTGGCACTGCTAAACAGACAAGCTGTCACATTCTGTACTCGGTGAATATTCCAGGGCTCTTCCTCTGTCAACCAAGGTAGAGGACATGGCAGTAGTCAAACCTCAAGGTGACAAAAACCTACAGTAGTGTGGTGAGCCCTGTATTATAGAGGGAAATTTACAAGTGTAGGTGGGAAGAAGCATCTTTTTCCACAGCACCTATATCATAATCCAAATGCCTCCTTGGGCTGAGAACACTACTATTAAAATAAAGGTACATTTTATGACAGGGACCGTACTCAGTAAAATCTTAAAAAACAAAAATAAAATTTCTAGAAAGGGTCATCTTACATATTTCTAAAGACACTTTTTGAAAAGTAGTTATAATACTGCAATAATTTAATGTGACAAGAGTAACTTATTTTGAAATTCAACAAAGAATATTACCATGAATTTTACTGACAGACTACATGAATATACTTCATTTTTTAAAAAGTACACTTTATTAGATAAATTTATGTCCTCTTTTTCTTATTCTAGAGAAATCCCAAATTATTTATTTTTAATTTTAAAAAATATTGTCTTCATAAGCAAAGAAAGAATGATAATCCTTTAATGGCTTGTGTATGGTTTAAGTACACAATCTATGAACTATGGCTATTTGGTGCCACCTAGTGGTGGAGGGCTTTTAAAATCAATTTAAGTTACCTCTGCTTTTAGAACATTTGCAATGAAAAATAATTTATAGGTGGCTGGATTGTCTCTGAAAAGAGATAAAAGTTAAGAAAAAATATATTTGTTATTCATAGACACTAACGAAGATTCTCTCTTACTCTCAACACTGGAGACACATTTGGTTTGACTGATACAGAATGCTTTATGACTAAAAGAGGTTTGGGGTTGACAGGTTTTTATTCTATTTTTATTGTTTTATTTTTTGTTGGTTTGTTTACAGGCTGGTTTCTAAAGTCAAGGGAAGATTCAGGATTGATATAAATTTAGAGATGACATATGATCTCGGAATTCTAAAGTCAAGGCTAGATCGAGGATTGGTATAAACAGAGATGGCGTACAACCTCAGAACTGATTATTCTTCTTAATCCAATCATCTGTCGATGGATATTTGGGTTGTTTCCATGTCTTGGCTATTGTGAATAGTGCTGCAATGAACATGCGGGTACATGTATCTTTTTTAAGGAAAGTTTTGTTCAGATATATGCCGAAGAGTGGGATTGCTGTGTCATATAGCAGTTCTACATGTATGTGTAACTGGGCCACCATGCTGTACAGTAGAAAAAAAAATAAAAAAGAATTATTATTAATTAAACACTATCAGTATAATGAAAGACATAATCATATTCTGTGTCTAAAGTGAAAGTAACATATGCCTACAGCATAAGAAGTTGTAAAAGTGAAAATTCCTGATAAACTAAGGATGATGTTACTATAATGGGGTGTCAAAGTCATTTTCAAATTGTGGGGTCTACAAAGAAACAGAATAAGCCACTCTTTAGAGAAGTTAGGGTAGCTGAGCCATGAGGAGGGAAAAACAAAGAGGAGCACTCTATAATTTCTGAGAGAAAGGAGCAGTCTTAATTCTTGACTTTCAGTTCCCTTATTCCTGTGCTCAAGCTTTAAGCCTGTGTCTTGTCCTTGGCTGATACCTTCACATAACTTCCTTCTTACTTGATCTAACAGTTTTTGATCTTTTCAATCAAATGATCTCACATTACAGAGTAGATATTTCAATTTTGAAATATTTCAAATTTGATGGGAATAATGTCTTTGCCAAAATGTCTGTGAATATTGGATGTCCTCAGGAAATTGTAGAATATTCGATTAAAATTTTATTTTTATACTGAAATTCCAGATCTTTAATTGTAGATTTGATAATGTTTTAAGACATGTAGGTTTTTTCCTCCTATATTTTCCTTTTTTTTCCTCCTGTTCAGCAAATACCTAACTTGCTAACTCATGGGAAAGGCATTTGGATGTAGGGTGTATGTGTAAACACTGATGTTGCTGGCTGGGTTTCCAGAAGCTCTAGGCCAGGTTACATTTGTATGGGGGTGGAGGAGGGACACTATTTAGGATTATATGGCATGTACCTATGCCTTTGAGAAACAAAAGTGGAAAGGAATTTCTCTAGTCTCTAAATATAAAGGATATATAGACTTGATGAATCTAAAGTAATCTGCTATTTGATTCTTCATATCTTACTAATAAAAATCCAAAAATTATGTCCATCTGTGATCATTTCTTTATTGCCAAGGCTGTTTTACTGAGAGGGTGGGGAAGAGTCAATGGTGAAGGGATTTCCTGCTTAGCTTTGCTGGGGTTGGAGCAGGACCTAACTACTGATAATGGCAAGTGGAGAAGAAAGAGGCTTGTAAGAGTAGAGAACAGAGGGCAGGTAAACCCTGCTTCTTGAAAGCTTTGCTAGCGGAGGTAATAGGGTGTGGTCACAAGTCCCCACAAAGGAAATGGCTGTATGTTTGGTCTAGGCAGAGGGGACCCTATACAGCTGCAAAAAGTTGTCCTATCTCCATAACACTTCAAAAGCAGTAGCAAAGGTCTCAGCGATATGCAAGGTCATGTGGCTGGTTTGATGGTGGTGATGACCAAGACAAGTTGGTCCCTTTTCCCCATTCTTGATCTTGTTTAAGAGCCTAGAACTGGATCACCACCCTGGGAGGATTCCAGAAAGGGTTGAGGTTAACTTTTCAACATCCAAGCAGAACATGGGCTAGAGACTAGAAATGAAGGTGTTCCATAAAACAACGTGCTTGTACCCCTTGGGCGTGGGCTGAGATTTCACCATCTAATGCTAGAATATAAAATGTTGCATTTCTATTTTATATCGACCAATAGTTATGTTAATTTAAAAAACACACTAAGAGAGCTTTTATTTTCTACTTTAGGGGTATTCCCAAAACCGTCTGCTTCAGTATCACTCAAGTGCTTATTAAAACTAATACAGATTCCCAGGCTGCACCCCAGATACACTGCCTCCCCAGGGTCAGGGCTCAGGGAAAAGTTCTTGGAAAAGTACCCTAGATTCTTCTGATTTGTAACCAACTTGGGAACCAACGCTCTCACTGATTAAATCATTAAAAATAACTCTATGGTTACATCAATCTCAATTATTCAAACTTCTTTTGGTTAACTGTAGTTAACCTAGAGGAATTTTCTATAGGAGAAAAATGTGTTATTTTTTCTAAATTTACTTTAAAAACACTATGTAAATGATGTATGCGTAATTCACTTGTTAAAGATAACAGTTACAGGGAGTTCCCGTCATGGCTCAGTGGAAACGAATCCGACTAGGAACCATGAGGTTGCGGGTTCGATCCCTGGCCTCGCTCAGTGGGTTAAGGACCTGGCGTTGCCGTGAGCTGTGGTGTAGGTTGCCGATGTGGCTCAGATCTCGCATTGCTATGTCTGAGGTGTAGGCCAGCAGCAATAGCTCTGGTTAGACCCTCCAACCTGGGAACCTCCCTATGCTCTGGGTGTGGCCCTAAAAAAAAAGACAAAAAGGCAATAAAAAAAAAAAAAAAGTTACATGGTTATATGGACTGCTCTAACATAAATCTCTTTCTGGAGGAAAGAAAACCTATTTGAAACCCATAAATACAGCAGGTAGAGATTTCTCTTTAGTTGTGAGTTCCTCCCTTTAACCTAACGATGACCACATCCCAATGCTGAGACCTGAAGGGCAGGAAAATGGAATGTTACCAGTGGCCCCAACTCTTCCCACCACTTACCTTTCAGGGCTGGGGGTATGAACTGGACCACAAAAATGATTTGGTACTACTGGACCAAGCGTATCTTTGGCACCAGAATGTCAACTTACATGCCTTAAATTTTCACCATAAATTAATAATTTAAGCTATTTTTTTTCCCCAGAAGAGCACAAGTTAGAAAAAGAAAGGTAGAGAGAAGAGATAGCCTAACCGCAAGCCTCCCCCTGCCCCTGCCCCTGCCCCCAACAAGCGCAGTGGTAGAAATTCATTTTTGCACAGAACTATTTTACGTTACCCTGCAAGGTATAAAGTGAAAAACAGAGCATAAGAATACATTTAGGACCAAGGTACAGGGATAGGTAGGCCCTAATATGGGTCACTGCCCTGGCAGAGTGTGAGGTTAGTGCTGGAAACTTTTTCATAGCCTTCACAACACTAACTAGGCTAACAGGATGGGACAGAGCTGATAAACAGTGCTTCCAAAGCTTTGCTCCCACCCACAGGGCCTGGGCCTTCTCATGCTCGTATTCAGAATACATACAAAGCACACAGTGAAAATCTACTGAATTCAACTGAATGGAGGAACTCCCAGGAGAGCTCACTTTCCTGTGCATGAGGTTAAGAGAAAGTACCAGTAGTTCTGGGACCCTGGCCAGCCTCCAATAGTCATCCAGCAGCCTTTGCATGCTTATCTGTGGCAATGTAGTTTATGTTCACCTCCTCCTACTGAGAATCTTGTCACTTTCAAGGCACTTGAGATACATAGAAGAAAAATCCAGTTTCTGTGCTTAAAGCAAACACAACTAAAACCTTCCAGTACAACGTCACACATACGATGCCAGGGTGATATGCAAAGTACCTTGGGTGTATAGTGAAAGGACACTAGGCCAACTGGAGATATGGGGGAAATTCCTCAAAGAAGATGGCAAAAAAAGCGTGAATTTGGGAATTGATCTGGGAAAGAATAGGAGAAGGGCATCCCAGAGATGAACCTATACAAGGCGGGTACTGGACAAAGGACACTCTATGGTATACACGAGGAAAACTCAGGCTGACACAGATGACAAACGCTGAGGGCTCGAGGCACTGGTAATAAGAACGGAGAAGACAGACTTGAGAAAAATTCAGAAGGTGGAACTGATAGGGGTTAGCAGGTCACTGGATACTGGGGGGAGGAGAACTCAGGATGGCTCATGATTCTCCCTTTACTGACTGGGCAGAAAGTTTTCTTACAGAGACAGGAAATACATTGGGACAAAAGGGAGATTTAAGGCACAGATAAAAAGGCATATTTGATCAATTGCATTTGAGGTACTTATGGGTCATTTATTTGACTACAAAACACAAGCAATTGGATATATGGGTCTGAAGTTCCACATAGATGCCAGGGTTTCAGACACACATTTGGAGATTTTAAGCATACAGATTTTAATGATATTTTAAAAATATGAGGAAGAATGAGTTTGTTCAACAAAGTTTAGAAAGAGAAGAGCAGGGCAAAGTGGGAACAGCTCTGCATAAGCTTTATCCCATAAGGGAAAGTGGCTGCACGGTGAGAGGTCACAACATGCTTGCAAGTATAATTCTTGAGTCTGTGGTCGCTATTACCTTGGTTGACTGGGACTTGATCTGCACATGGAAACTGTCTGCCGGCTTCCCCTGAACTCGCTAGCCTCCCAGACCTTGGCTGTATGTGCCCCGAGACATCCTTTGTTGCTCTTGCTCACAAGGGATGTCCTAGACGGAGTCTCGGCCTCTTTGCCTCCATATTACTTGTAAAGTCTTTACTTATCAAACCACTGACTTCAACCTGTTGACTCCTATTCTTGTACAGTCTTCCAAGTGCCTAGGCCTCCCTGGCAATCACAGGGAAAGGCAGCTGGCAGATTGCAGTGGCTTATAAACTTTTTTTTTTTTTTAAATCAGTGGGATCAATGCTTCAAATGAGCTCTAATAAAAGAGAGAAAAATCAGGGTTGTTCTAATTAAAGCTGAGTGTATGTCCCAGAAAAAGGCTCACTCAGCTCCCTGTTGTTGCTGCAGTAGCCTCTTGTCTCCCAGGAAGCCTGGGCTTTTTACAGGACACAGTTAGAGACTCACTGCTGTAGGTTGAACAGTAGGCACTTTATGAAAACAAAGGTTTAAACCCTGATTCTGCAGCTCACTGGCTATTCATCTTTGGACAGATTGCTTAGGCTTTCTCAGTCTATGTTCCTCAGCTATAAAATATAATTACTTCATGGGCTTGTTAGCATCAGATGAGATAATGTGTCAATGCAAAGCTCAAAGGGCATGGGAGCCTCAATAAATGTTAATTTTCTTGCTTTCGCCATATCTTTGTCTTGGTGGACAATTTATGGAATCAAAATAAAGTGACAGAGTCTCATAGTGGGAAAGGTTTGAGAGTTATCCAGTCCAGCCACCCTAGGGAGTTCCTTTCAAAGTGTCCATATCCGATGGTTATTTAGTAAGTGCCTAAAGATTGCATAGAGACTGAGAGTTTAATTTATTTATTTTTTGTGATGGATTTTATTTTACTGATGTATACCTCAGACTGAGTCAAATATTTGACCCATTCCTCTAAATTATATTCTTAAGAATAGCACTTGTAATAGCAGTCATTCAAGTTTTAAAACCAGATTATCAAGTATTATGTTAATTGTGATGCTGTTTTGATTAAAAATAAACATACTCACATGTGTATATATGTGTGTATGTGTATAGACATGTTATGATTTATATAAAAATTTAATAGTTGTTAATTGTACATTGATATTAGAGAAACATTTCTTGATAAAAAAGTCTATATTACATGATTTTCCCTCTGGTAAGCATGTGCTTTTAAAATATGATCTTGTTATCTATTTTTTTTTAATCTGGATCCTTATAACAATTTTTAATGAAAGACAGGGGAAGTGTTATATTTGTTTTGCACACACACGTACCTGGAAGTTCAAAGGGTGAAGTGATTTTCTGAGAGTGATTTTCTGAGGTTTTTTGGGAATGGTTGAACAAGATTTTAGCTCAGCTTTTCTAACTCTTCTTATATTTTTTCTTTCTTATACTTCCTACCACATCTTTTTTTTTTTTTTAATCTAAATGTCTCAGTTTTCTCAGCTCTGTCACTTCTGACAAAACTCTCAGACTTTCTGTCATCCAGGTCTTTCCTCCCTGAATGCATTCTGGTCTGTTAATTTTCTAATTAAAATGTGGTATCTGAAAGTGTGTGTAATATTCAAGAATGATCTGAGAAAACACTTAATAGACCAGGTTACCTTCCTTGCTTAGCACACCACATATGAATTACATTAAGATACCATACTCTTTTTAAATGCCTTTCAGTTATTTTTAACATAAAATTAAAAAATTATTTTTTGTCTTTTTGCCTTTTTAGTGCCGCACCAGTGGCATATGGAGGTTCCCGGGCTAGAAGTTGAATCGGAGCTGTCACCGCTGGTCTACACCACAGCCACAGCAATGCCAGATCCTTAACCCACTGAGCAAGGCCAGGGATCAAACCCACATCCTCATGGATGCTGGGGTTCGTTATCTGCTTAGCCACGACGGGAACTCCAATTTTTAACAGAACATTTTATGTTTCCACTATAATGTCATATATCACTGTAGGATAGTTGCTAAGTACAGAAAAAGAATAAAAAAAAAAATCACTCATATCACCCATAGTTCCTTTAACCCCAAAGTAAATTCCCTAAATATTTTTTGTCTTTTCCCACAAGAAAAGAAGAAAATTGGGGGCAGAGCTTTGATTTATTTTGTTCAATGTTTACACTGTGCCTAGATTAGTACCTAGAATACATTAGGAAGCATTTAATTAAAATTTGTTGAATTAATGAAATAAATATTCCTGCACATGCATTTATAGTTTTGAGTACATAAAAGAATCCACTGTTTTGTATCCTAATGTTTTTCAGTTCAAATTAAGTTACTGGTGATATTATTATGTTATGTATTCTTAGTCTTATCATAATGATTACATTCACTCTATTAAGTGAATATGCTGTCCTTATTTTGGACACAAAGTATTTTTAATATTTTGCTGCAATAACAATCACAAACATCTCTTTGTGGCTATATTTATAATTTTTGAGGAAAATAATTTGTAGATATTTCCAAAGTGAAATTATTGGTCTGAAGGTGTGAGCAATTCAAAATAAAAATTCTTCTCCCCTCGCTACAATTATACAGAATCTGAGTACACACTGAAGTTACGGTCACCTCTTGCCATTGAACTTACAGCTCTTTTCTACATCACCCTCTACAGAGACACTAATCAACAGGTTTTAGGTGTGTTTTTCAGGGAGGTATGAATTCACATTACTGTACCAGCCTTGCCTATATTTCCTCTCATTTCATAAAACCAACCACTTCTTTTCTGGTCAGAATTAAGGAGCAGTTCCACTTTTTGCTTCTACTGAGAGATGAAACTGTCAGCAAGACAAGTCAAGAATTTGTCTGATGCTCAGCTTTTTAGTCTAATGAGATTTCTAGCAGATGTCTTTATAGTGGAAGTGTCCCATTACTGCTATATCTTTTTTATATGACAGATTTTTAATCTATGTTAAGAAAGCGATGCCCATATCTTTTGTCAGGCTGGGCAGATTATTGTAGGCTCCTATACTGTATTACTTTAGTTTCTCTTTCTTCATAAGGCTTTCATCTTTACCTGTCCATAGATTTACATCCAGAAGCCATCTTTATAGAAACAAAAACAAATTTTTTTCATAAAAACAAAAATACGATCTATATTTAGGTTTTAATTTTAGAGGTTATACATATCAATTATAAGCCTAGAAAATGCCGAAAAATGTAGAGAAGAAATCTCCAAATAACTCAAAAACTCAACTTTTTTTTTTCTTTTTGGCCACCTGAGGGCATAAAGAGTTCCTGGGCCAGGGATCAGATCTAAACTGCAAGTGCAACCTTAGCCACAGCAGCAGCAGCAGCGCTGGATCCTTTAACTCACTGTGCCAAGCCGGGAATTGAACCTGTGTCCTGGTGCTGCAGACACTGCCAATACCATTGCACCACAGCAGGAACTCCAATCCCACAATTTTAAAGATAGTATTTGTTAATATTTTGCTGTATTTTTCTAGTTTTTTTTCTGTGTATGCGTATAAATGTGTATAAGTGTGTATGTCTGTGAATGTGTGTTAAATACAATGGAATAGGGCTGTATATAAACCTCTTACCTCGAGATTATATTTGACATTATATTATAAGCATTTTCTTGCAGTTTTGGAAACTTTGGACGGAAAAGATTACTTTAATGATAATATAAATTTCACATGCAATCAGGCTACAGCTAATTTCATCATGTTCCTGTACTTTATTTAAATCTATTCCTAATAAAGATAATGTTTACACAAACATCTCAGTAAATCCCTATATGCACCTGCAACGATTTCTCCCAGACAGATTCCTAGATGTGGAATTGCCTGGAGAACAGCCTGCATGGCTTTAGGCTGTATCCATGTGTTTCTGTACTCATGCACCCTTGCCAATGCTGAGCTTTCATAATCTTGCCTAATTTTACAGGTGAAATTGAAGTGCTATAGTTTCAATATCATTAGATTACTAGGATAAACTTTCTCATCTTTTAGGCCATTTTTCTTCTTTCTTAATTTGAGCTTTGTTATCTTTACTGTGCTTCTTTTTCCCATGAAAGAACTTGCTATATCTATTATTCATATTTTTTCAATAGCTTGATGGTTTTTAACTTAGTTTTTATTTTGTCACATTAGTTTTTATTTTGTCACACACATCTGTGCATAATTTCTTTTTTCATTTTTTTATTACTCAAATGAATTTATCACATCTGTAGTTGTATAATGATCATAACAATCTGATTTCACAGGATTTCCATCCCACAGCCCAAGCACATCCTCCCACCCCTGTGCATAATTTCTAAAGTTACATTGTATTACAAGGTTTCTCACCAACAATAACGATCCTTGGTATATCACTAATCCCATTTTATCAGAGGCATCCACTGTCATCTCTCTTAGCTGTGTTATCTGTTAGTTTCTCCCACAGTTTTGAATAACAGGCTGACATCTATTTAAAATATTTTAAATTCAGACACTATTGATTTACTTTATGAATTTAGCTATTTTATGCATTTCCGGCCCCCACTGATAACATTCCTCTCCACTCCATCTCTCAAATACAACTATAACATGATTTTTGGTTAGAATCATTAATTGATGTTGTTGGTAGTATGGTTTTATAAATGTTATTCATAGTTGATTATATTCTTATACAAGTTGCATTGTCCCATTCTTCTGTTTGTTTAGTTTGTTTCACCACTAACTTCTTAAATCATCTGGAGTCTATATAATCAAACACAAAGGGTAGAATTTTTTCTTCCTTCTCTTGGTGGCACCCCTTGTGGAATCTGCTGGTCTCCTGCTCCAACCTGAGTGATTTACTCCAGTCTTGCTTCTTGTCTGTCACCCAGAACTCCTTCTGCCCCTCTCTTGCCTAGAATTCTGTGTTGTTGTTGTTGTTGTTTTCCTTGACTACTCTCTTTCAGCAGTTTCCTAGAAGAGACTGTACAGGACAGGAACTTTTTGTGATCTTTCATATTGTTTAATGTACTCTTATACTTGATAAAGAGTCTGGATTTTTATACAATGCTATATTGAAAATAATTTTCTCTTGGAATTTTTAAAATGGCTTCATTGTGACCTAGTTCCAGGGTTGCTGTTGAGAAATCTGACATATTTCTCTTCCCACCCTCTGTATTTGTCCTGTGTTTTCTCTCTGCAGGCAAGCTCTAAAATCTTCACTTTACTCCTGGCGTCCTGACATTTTATCCTTTTATGGAATGGCAAATCAGCTGCTCCTTCAGCTGTTTCTGGCACTCTCCATCTTTAATGTCTCCGGAAAGTAAACCTCCAGTATCCTAGGAGGAGAAGGAGCAGTCATCTAGCTTGAGAAATAAGCAGCAAAGGATGGAGGGGAAGAGTGGTTTCCTTTGAATTTTATTCATTCCTTTGTTGATTCCTTTGTTTATTTGTTTCTTCAGTCATTCATTTTTGCACTTGGCAAACACTTACTAAATACCAGCAAGGTGTTAGTATGGGGCCTGGAAATGGAGACACAGGGAGACATGCTTTTTCATTTCAAGAAGCTTATAGTTTTGTTCCTTCTACTTCTCACTAGCATCCCAATTGTGAAGTTTTTCTCTTCTTTCACTTGAATATTACACCCTAATATATACCTATGTTTCACACTAATTTTCATTTTTTCTAATAACTTGGTGGTGTATCCTTTTTCCCCTATACTGTGATTCAAGAAACACGTATTGGAAGCACACTCTGCACACTCAGTCCTGGGGTCAGGGATAACAGGTGGGTAAGGATGGTGTTTCCACCTGTACATTACTCTTCAGGTCTCTCTCCGTTGCCTCTCCTGTGCCCCAGAGGCTGCAAGAACATTGCAAGATTGGGGAAATTTCCTTTTTTCCAGCACTCCTAAAAATGAGTGGAGAACACAACTTTTTTTTTTTCCTCTTAGATTCATAATCTTAGGTGGGATTTCACCCTATCTCTAATTGCAGTAGTCCAACTGAGGGAGTCCTTCTTCTCTCTTTCTTCCATGATCAGATGTGTGTGGAGTGTGCACGTGGTACTCAGAATGTGGAAAGCAATTCTGATGCTTCTGGAAAGAAATCTCCTTCGACAGTGTTTAATAAACTTAAAAAGACAAAATTTGATACTTAGCTCTCAGTTTCCCCTTGAAGTAAAGGAGCCTGGGTTCAGCCGTGAGAATGGGCAATCTCCCGAGGCAAAAGTAAAGTATGGAAAAGCACTTTAATTAATGACATTTCAATTTTTTTTCTTCTTACAATTACTTTTCCCATTTCTGTGACAGTTAAGATTGACAAATGTATTGTCAATTACTTTACCAGCTCTGACCTTTGAGATTAAAACAACATGACAACATCTTCCCTGACTCTTGCATTTTCAGGCTGTTACATGCACATCAGTTTGGGGGATTCTTGAATTCTTCCACTTATCTATGAAAATTTATAAAATTTCCTCAAAGAATGTTTTAAATGTTTTTATTTGAGATAGGATGATCTCATACCATGTTTAAAATTATTTCCTATATATGCCAACATCTTTATTTCTTATAATCTGTTTCTCTTTTGTAGGTCTAACAGTTCAGGAAATTTATAAATCATCCTTATACGTAAATGAATTATATGGTTGATTACATCATATTGAATATCAACATTCAAATTTTCAGCTTTGTTCTTTAAAATCTTCTTTACACCATGGATCAATGACGGTTTCATCAGAAAATAATAGAATTGTGAAAGAGAGCACAAGCAGATCCTAGGTCACAGCTGTGAACACTTACACATACTTTACATGACAAGCAATTGCCAATTTCTGATGGTGAAATCTCTACAGACTTTTAAACAAGGAAATACTTTCTGAAGTTTTGAACTTAGTTTAAGACATGTTTTAGTTTTTATTGTTTAAAAACAGACTTTATATAACAGTTAAAGAATTTTGTATAAGATTAAATGGAATTAGACAAGGATGAGACAATTTCGATACTACTTTACAAATCTAAAATAAAACTGTTGATTTTTACCTAAGACTTTAAAGTACTTAATAATGTCACAATGTAGTAGTAATGGTTCCATGTTACAAAGTATTAAACACCTACAATGCTAACAAACACATCATAGTAAAATACCTTTTTAATGGTGCAAATATAAGGAAACAATTTTATTTTGTTTTCACATTCCTAAACCTTCAGCTGGTTAATCTTATCAGCTGCACTAGGCAGTAGTGTTTGCCCAAAGATTCTCAAACATCAATTTAAGTTACAGTTGTCACTGTAACTTAAAATGGCCATATGACTAAGTTTAGAATACATTTTAAAAGAGCAACTTCTATTACAGTCCTTTGTTGCTCAATATATTTTCCCCATATTTACATATTTTTGCTGTTTAGCAATTCTTAGGTATTTAATCATTATTTTTTCTATTGCATTTACTATTCACACATTTACTCTAGTCATTTTAAAAACATAAATGTTTTTCAATGAATGAGACCTCGAGGTATACTGGTTAGCTATTTTGTTTCATAGGTCCAATTATTTTTCATACTTCCTTATTTCCTGCTATTAATAACAAACAATTTTAGCTGTAAGAAACATTGATGAATGTGATCTTAAATGTGGCAAATATTTTTTCAAGTCAATAATATTACTTCCCATATTTTCTGTACTTCATGATGCTAATGATCATGATATATTATATACATCTATTTTATAACCATCTTCTCTACCAGATAACTAGCCACTATCTTCAGCTGTTTCATCTGTTTGTTACATGTCTTTGTAATTCCAAAATGCTCAGTGGTTTGATGATATTTAGAAATAAACATCTTCTATTGGTTATTTTCTACCTGTATCAATTTTCACAAACTATTTTCTTGAAATGAGGGTGACTTAAAAATCCTTTTTGTTACGTGCAGATTCACGTGGTTCCACTGATGTTTTGTTAACATAATTCGGAGAGGTTTCCTAGTTGATTATCATTGAGAAAAGCTGTTCTAATCAAAATATTAATTACCTTTCAGTACTATAGTATATTATAGTTACTTCTTGGTTGAAAGTAACAGAATAACAACTTGATTGAATCTAATCAAAACAGAGTAATTTATTAAGTGGAGGTAAGACTGACCACAGAATCCAAGGGTGGGAAGGAGCTGTAACTAGAAACTGCAGTTTTGTTAAGAACTTAGATCTCAGAGCTCCTGCTATAGCACAATGGGATGGGAGTGTCTTGGGAGCACTGAGACATAGGTTCGATCCCCAGCCCAGCACAGTGGGTTAAGAATCCAGTGCTGCTGCAGCTGTGGCTTAGTTCATGGCTGCGGCTCAGATCTGATCCTGTCCTGAGAGCTCCCTGTGCCTCAGGGTGGCCAAATAAATAAATAAATAATCAGATCTCTTGGCTTTGCTTATTCCCTTTTGTGACTGTTTTCTTCTCCTCCTTCTCTTCCTTCTATCCTCTCTTCCTCTTTTTTTTTTCTCTCTCTCTCTCTCTCCTCCTCTTTCTCTGTTAGTTTCCTCCATTTCCTCATGCTCAAGGTACAATATTGCTAAGCCACAGTCTCCTGAGATTTTGTGTTCCAATTCCTGTAATAAATAGCACTGCTTCCTGGTTCTAAGTTCTGGCTCCAAATTATCAGGAAAACTCTCTGACTTGTCCATCTTGGATCAGGTGACACTTTTGATCTAATCACCCACAGCCAGGAGGGTAGGGTCACTGTACAAATGTGGCAATTAGGGGGCTCTCTTTGTAAAATGTTAGCCGATTCTGAGAAAAAGAATGGGACATTATGACTTGGAAACCTAAAATATTCTAGTAATATATAGCAATATGGCAATGCCTAAATTCTGAACTTAATTGTTTTCATCATATAAAAATGTCACCATTATTTCTTCCACTTTCCAGAAAATATTTAGGTTCCTGTGAAAGGTCAAAATAAAGCTAACCTCTGATGTTCATTAATTTGTAGAAAAATTACTCCTTAATTTTAAAGTAAATAATTACCATGAGTGCATCATATATGTTAAGCATGTAGAATAATGTCTGACACATAGTAAGCACTATGCACATATTTGCTTTTGTTCTTACTGTCACTTATTCATTCTTTGTCTTTTTTTTTTTAATTGGCTGCACTCATAACATATGGAAGTTCCTGGGTTGGGGACTGAATCTGAGGCACCACTGCAAGCTACGCTGCAGTTGCAGCAATGCTGGATCATTTAACTCACTGTGCCAGGCCAGGGATCAAGCCCACACCTCCCCTCTGAAGCTACCCAAGCCCCTGCACTCTGATTCTTTTTTTGCCTTTTCTAGGGCTGCTCCTGCGGCATATGGAGATTCCCAGGCTAGGGATCCAATTGGAGCTATAGCCGCCAGCCTACGCCAGAGCCACAGCAATGGCAGATCCGAGCCGTGTCTGCGACCTATATCAGAGCTCACGGCAACGCCAGGTCCTTAACCCACTGAGCGAGGCCAGGGATCGAACCTACAACCTCATGGTTGCTAGTCGGATTCGTTAGCCTCTGAGCCACGATGGGAACTCCTGCAGTCTGATTCTTAACCCACTGAGCCATAGCAGGAATTCCCCATTCTGTGTCTTTTATATGCCAGGAATTATACTAAATGTTGGGGATACAGAGCTGCATAAGACTTTTTTACCTCCAAGGAGTTCAGTTTAAAATACACCTAGAAATGTGGCAATTAAGCTTTTGCAACAAGGGATTTAAGTTAAAATACTCCATGCTTTATAATTGATGATAGATATATTATTTACAATGTAGGATGTGACTAAGCATTTTAAATTAAGCAAAATTTATCTTTGATATATCTCACATCATCTTTATGCTTGCTGCTTTCTTTTCACATCCTTCTCCTCTACTCTCAACACTAAGTGTTTTTGAGTTCAAATTTGCCATACATGGAAACTGTCTTCTCCCTTTGGTATTTGAACATTTTTTAGAAAGATTCTCTCTTTCCAGTAATTTTACATCTCATTTTATAATTTCCTGGGAAAATCACTGACTAAATAGTCAGAAAAAAATATTATGAACTTTAAACTTTTATAGTGGATATGGTGGGATGTGGGGAGATGGAGAGAAAAGGTTAGAGTAGCCATCTGAGAATATATAATGTCAGAAAGTTGAAGTCAGAAGCCCAAGTGGTGAATCTGAGAAAGAAAAACCCAATGCACATCAAATTCATGGGCTGGAACAAGGCGGCAAATTGATCACCATTACAGGGTAGAACAGACACACAGGAGTTCGATATCCTAAACAGTTCAAGCTAAGATGAATATGGGATGAGGTAGAAGACAGAGTAGGAGGAACACAACAATAAGGATTGAATACATGCCTGCACAAGCCTAAATTGGAATCTTCCCAATTCTTCTTTTCTTTATAATGTGATGGTGCTTTGCTAACCAAGTGGCTATGCTACCTAAATTTGAATTATTTCAAAAGGACAAGAAGAAGCCTATGCTGCAACCCTTTCCTTAGGAGTGGATGTGACAGTGTGCAAGAGGACCTTGAGTCTGGGAAGAGCAAAAGCCTGTTGACAGGGCAGCTAGAATTGGATTGTTTACTAGTACATTATAAATTATCTACTTGAAACTGCCAATCTATGATTATTTTCTCCATGATCATGTATCATGAATTGACTAATCCTTCTTTAACTTTGTCTGTTTCTAGTAAATACTTAGTCAGCTTCCCTCCTAACTCTGTATGCTTTCATTAGAGCTTTTCATGATTTATATACCTCCATAAAATGATGATACTTATATACATATTTTCCTCACTGAACGATTTTTTGAGTTTCAGAGTCTTGCATTTGTGTGGCCACCTGGCATATCTGCTTAAATATCCCACAGGCACCTCAACTATAATATGTAAAAAAGTGAATATGTTTAATTCATTCAAAGTCTTTCCACTTTCAGCTATATCTCAGTCAACCAAACAACCAAATATCAAAAGTCTGGATGGCACTGGTGCCTCAGTGAGGGAGCTGTGAAAGAGAAAAGGCTCCTTCACCCTGGGAACTCCCTTCACCAGGTGAGAGGTCATCCAAAATACATAGAGGAGCTGGAGGGGTCTGAACTCTGCCTGTGAGGAGTACACATGAGCTGGCTTGCTAGCAATCAGGATGGAGGGAGAATGGTGCTGACAGCTGATAAGTCACAGCACATCCAGGCCTGGACAAGGCTGCTGGTACACATAGTGACTGGGTGCTGAAACTCAGGTCTCAGCAGATGAACCTTGGAAGAGGATACAATCTAGCTGTGCAGAGACAGCCCTCAGGACCACACTCCAGGCCACCTTTATTAGCAATGTGCATAGTGGAGCACAGGTCCAGCCTAAGAGCCCGTTGGCAACTTGCTTATGACTTTGGCTTCTAGAGTCTTTGTGAGCATGTGCACAGGAGGAGCAGGGCTGATTCTGGAGCCTATCATCAGCACTCTCACAATAGGGTTAGGCCATGGGGGATCCAGCAGCAGTCAACTTTGTTAGCAAGCACACTGGGTGGCATCACAGAAAAACAGTTCCCTAGGAGATAGCCCCTGGAAAGGAGTACTCAGTGATGCCTTTCCCAGCAGGAGCACTCCATTTCCACTTCCTCACATCACAGCTTAGAGATGGATCTGGATCGACAGGCCCTGGGAAACCCTCCTATATAGGCAGTCCAAGTATCAGGTGACAACATGACCATCTCAATTCCTGAACCACAATGCCTTGGCCCCCAGCACAGCCTAGCAATACAGCTGAGACAAATACAACAGAGGAAGGGATACAACTTTTGGCTGCTTCTCCATAGAACCTTGGATGCTTGCACAGGTGGTACATAGGTTTACTGAAACCATATAGCCCTCACTTGATTTATTTTTAGTGCTTATTTCCTTGGGAAGAGAGGATATGATTAAAGGCAATGGAACTTTATTAAACCCAACCCTCAGGACTTCCTACTTCAACAACTGGAAGCATACCCTTCCTCTGATAGAACTGTAACAGCCACAGAGAAAAAAGGAGAAAAAGGAGGCCTTGACCGACATACAGTATAGGCTCTTGTCACCACAATAAAAATCACACACCCATCAAGGAGATAATAGCCAGCATATTCTGAGGAAAGAAAGGGGAATTATCCATACCAAAACCAGCCTATACAGCAAGAATATTGGGATTCTCCCATTTAAAAACAACCATTCAAAAATCACAGTAGATAGCTATTTTTCCTAAATTTGTAAAGAGAGAGAAATTTAAGTAAAATGCAAAAGCAGAGGAAAAACTCCAAATCAAAAGAAGAGAAATCCCCTTAAAGAACAATAAAAATAGATCTATCCAGTTTACTAGACCCCAAGTTCAAAAAGGAGGTAATGAAAATGCTAAAGGAATTAATAAAGATCATTGATAGAAATGCACACCTCTATAACAAGGAACTAAAAAATATCAAGAGGAACCAGTCAAAATTAGACAACTTAATAGCTGAGATAAAAACCTGTCTAAAAGCAATGAACTGCAGACTAAATAATGCAGAAGAATAGATAAGTGATCTGGAAGAGAGAATATGGAAATCAACCAATAAGAACAGCAGACAGAAAGATAAGTAAAAACATGGAAGCAACATATGAGACCTCAGGGATAATATACATCATGAAAGCCTATGCAAAAAAAAAAAAAGTTTCAGAAGGAGAGTAAAAAGAAAAATGAATTGAAATGTATTTGAAGAAGTTATTGCTGAAAACTTCCCAAACCTGAAGAAGAAAACAGATATCCAGGTACCTAAAAATCACAAAATGTTGGGGAGGGGAGTAAAAAATATAAGTGTACATCTTTTAAAATGTGTTTGAACTTACATGACTATCAGTCTAAAGCAAGTACATATAGTTATGGGGTAACATATCTGAAAGCCAGGGTAACCACAAATCAAAACCATATAATAGGTTCACAAAAATCAAAAATAAAGGAACTCGAGCATATACAAAAGAAAAACTATCAAACCAAAAAAAAAAAAAAAAAAAGAAGAAAGGAGCAAAGAAGAATTACAAAATCAAATGGAGATAAATGTACATATTTATCAATAATTACTTTAAATGTTAATGAACTTAATATCCCAATCAAAAGACAGAGTGGCAGATTGCATAAAAGAATAAGAACCTACAATATGTTGCCTACAAAAGACTCATTTTAGAGTAAAATACACACATAGATTCAAAGTGAGAGAGGGGATGGAAAAATATTTTTCATATAAATGGAAATGACAAGAAAGTGGGGGTAGCAATACTAATAATAGACAAAATAGACTTTAAAACAAGGTCATGAAGAAAGATAAAGAAGGCCCCTGCATAATAATAGAATCATCAATAGAAGAAGACAATTATATACTTGTTAAAATATATTCACCCAATATAGGAACACCTAAATATACCAAACATATACTAACAGACATAAAGGGGGAATTGGCAGGAATACAATAAGAGTAGGAGACTTTGACACCTGACTGATATCAGTGGACAGATCTTCCAGGCAGAAAATCAGTACAATAGAGATCCTAAATGACACAACAGAACAGTTGGACTTAATTAATACCTATAGGGTACTACATTCCCACCAAATCCCAGAATATACAGTCTTTTCAAGTGTGCATAGAATATTCTCTAGGATCGAACTCATACTAGGACATAAAACTGTGTCAATGAATTTAAAAGAATACACATTATTTTAAGTATCTTTTCTGACCACAATGATATAGAAACTAGAAATTAACCACAGAAATTAAAACAGGAAAAAAGAAACAATTACATGGAGACTAAACAACATGCTATTTTAAAAATCAGTGGGTCAACAATGAAAGCAAAGAGGAAATGAAAAAATACCTTGAGATAAACAACAATGAAAACACAACCTTTGAAAATCTATGGGATGCGGCAAAATCAATTTTAAGAGGGAAGTTCCTAATGATGCATTTTATTCCTCAAGAATCAAGAAAAATCTCAAATAAGCAACCTAATCTATTACTTAAAAGAATTAGAAAAAGAACAAATAAAACTCCAAATCAGCAGAAGGAAGGAAATAATAAAGATAAGAGAGGAAATAAATAAGAGAACCAAAAAATAAAAATAATAAAAAGATCAACAAAACTAAAATCTAGTTTTTTGAAGGAATAAACAAAATTGACAAAGCTCTAACCAGGATCACCAAGAAGAAAAGAGAGAGGTCTCAAATAAACAAAATAGATCAAATGGAAAAAAAAAAAAAAAGCAAAAAACAAACTGATGCCACATACAAAAAATTCTAAGAAAATATTGTGAAAAGTTACAACAAATTGTACAACCTGGAAGAAATAGACAAATTTCTAGAAACATATAGCCTGCCAAAACTGAGTCAAAAAAGACCCAGATAATTTGAATAAACCAATTTGAAATTAAACAGAATTTGTAAAAAAACAAAAACAAAAACAAAAACAAACAAACAAACAAACAAAAAAACAAGATAAAACAAAATGAAAAAACTCCCTGTAAAAAAGTCCAGGACTGAATGGTCTCACTGAGGAATTGTACCAATCATACAAAGAAGAACTTATACTTATCCTTCTCAAACTCCTCTAAAAGATTGAAGAGGAGGGACCAGTCCCAAAGTCATTCCATGAAGCAACCATAATCCTGATACCAAAATCAGATAAAGACAGTATTAAAAAAAAAAAGGAGGAGTTCCCATCTTGGCTCAGCAGTTAAAGAATCCGACTAGGAACCATGAGGTTGTGGGTTCGATCCCTGGCCTTGCTTAGTGGGTTAAGGATCCATCATTGCCCTGAACTATGGTATAGGTTGCAGATGCAGCTTGGATCCTACGTTGCTGTGGCTCTGGCATAGGCCAGCAGCTACAGCTCCAATTAGATCCCTAGCCTGGGAGCCCCCATATGCCACAGGGGCAGCTCTAGAAAAGATAAAAAGACAAAAAATAAAAATAAATAAGAAGAATATTACAGGTCAATACATTTGGTGAATATAGATGTAAAATATTAGCAAACCGAATCCAATAACATGTACAAAGGATCATACACCATGATCAAGTTGGATTCATCCCAGTGTTATAAGGATGGCTCAACATATGCAAATCAATCATGATACACCACAACAGTAGAAGAAAAGAAAAAAATCACATAATCATATCAATAGAACATAAAAAGCATTTGACAAAATTCAGTATCCATTCATGATAAAAACTCTCACCAAAGTGGGTACAGAGGGAATTTATATCAACATAATAAAAGTGGTTAATGACAAACTCAAATGAAAATAACACTCAATTATGAAAAGCTGAAAACCCTCCCACTAAATTCTGGAACAAGACAAAGATTCTCATTCTCTTTATCTCTATTCAACGTAGTATTGGAAGTCCTAGCTTCAGGAATCAGGGAAAAAATAGAAACAAAGTTATTCAAATTGGAAAGGAAGAGGTAAAATTGTCATTATATGCAGAGGACCCTAATAATTCCACATGAAAACTATTCAAACTAATGAATTCCACAAAGCAGCAGGATATAAGATTAACACACAGAAATTTGTTGCATTTCTTTTTCTTTTCTTTATTTTTTTTGTCTTTTTGCCTTTTCTAGGGCCACTCCCTCAGCATATGGAGGTTCCCAGGCTAGGGGTTGAATCGGAGCTGTAGCCACCGGCCTACACCAGAGCCACAGCAATGCAGGATCCGAGCCGTGTCTGTGACCTACACCACAGCTGACAGCAGCGCTGGATCCTTAACCCATTGAGCAAGGCTAGGGATTAAACCCGCAACCTCATGGTTCCTAGTCGGATTCGTTCACCACTGAGCCACGACAGGAACTCCCCTGTTGCATTTCTTAACACTAACAATGTAATATTAGAAAGAGAAAATTTAAAAAAACTATCCTATTTAAAATCACATCCACAATCAGCAAACGAAAAACTACTTAAAAACAAATCTCACCAAAGAGATGAAAGACCTATATGCTTAAAACTATAAAACACTGGAAATTGAAGATGGTCATAGAAACAGAACTGAAAGCAATCTACAGATTCAATGCATTTTTCACAGAACTAGGACAAGTTATCCCAAAATTTATATGAGACAACAAAAAGACCCAGAATTGCTGAAGCAATCCTGAGGAAAACGAAGGAAGCTAGAGGCATAATCTGACCAGACTTCAGACAATACAAAAAGCTTCAGTAATCAAAATAGCATGGTATTGGCACCAAAAAAAAGGTATATATAAAGCTCATAAAAAATTTTATACACCTAAGATCAAATACTCTTTCAAAAGGGGGGCAAGAATATACAATGGAGAAAAGTCAATCTCTTGAGCAATTGATACTGGGAAAGCTGGACAGCCTCATGTAAATCAGAGAAATTAGAACACTCTCACACACCATATACAAAAATAAACTCAAAATATTTTAAAGACTTAAATATAAGACATGACACTCTAATACCCCTAGAAGAGAACATAGGGAAAATATTCTCTGACATAAATAGTAGCAACATAAATAAACCAAAAATAAATAAATAAATAAATAAATAAACTTAAAAGCTTTTGCAAAGCAAAGGAAATGTAAACAAAACTGAATGACAACCTACCAAATGGAAGAAAATATTTGCAAAGGATGTGACTGACAAAGGGATAATTCCCAAAATACACAAACAGCTCATGCAACTCAATAAAAAAAAAAAGAAAACCCAATCAAAAATGGACAGAAGACCTAAAGAGACATTTCTCCAAAGAAGACATATGGCCAACAGGTGCATGTAAAGAATCTCAACATTGCTAATTATTAGAGAAATGCAAATAAAAACCACAGTGAGGTACTGGGTCAGAATGGCTATCATCAAGAAGTCTACAAATATGAAGAATATTATGGAGGTACCTTAGAAAACCATACACAGAACTACCATATGACCGAGCAATCCCACTCTTGGGCATATATATCCAGACAAAACTTTCCTTGAAAAAGACACGTGCAGCCTCATGTTCACTGCAGCTCTATTCACAATAGCCAAGACATGGAAACAACCCAAATGTGCATCGACAGATGACTGGATTATGAAGATGTGGTATATATACACAATGGAATACTACTCAGCCATAAAAAAGAACAAAATAATGCCCTTTGCCACAACATGGATGGAACTAGAGACTCTCATACTGAGTGAAGTCAGAAAGAGAAAGACAAATGCCATATGATATCACATATCTGGAATCTAATATATGGCACAAGTGAACCTTTCCACAGAAAAGAAAATCATGGACTTGGAGAATAGACTTGTGGTTGCCAAGGGGGAGGGGGAGGGAGAGGGAGTTGGATGGATGGGGTACTTGGGGTTAACAGATGCAGACTATCACCTTTGGAATGGATTAGCAATGAATGCTGCTGTGTAGCACTGGGAACTATGTATAGTCACTTATGATGGAGCATAATAACGTGAGAAAAAAGAATGTGTATGTGTAACTGGGTCACCATGCTGTACAGCAGGAAATTGACAGAATACCGTAAACCAGCTATAATGGAAAAAAATAAAAATCATTAAAAAAGAAGTCTACAAACAAATGCTCGAGAAGGAATGGAGAAAAAAGGACACTTCTTCCCTGTTGGTGGGAAAGTAAATTGGTGCAGCCAATATGGAAAACAGCATTGAGGTTCTTTAAAAAACTAAAAATACAACTACTATATGCCCCAGCAATTCCATTCTTGGGCCTATTATATCCAGAAAAGATAAAAACTTTTAATTCAAAAAGATATATGTACCCCAGTGTTCATAAGAGCACTATTTACAACAGCCAAAACATGGAAACAACTTCAGTGTCCATCAAGAGATAAATGGATAAAGATTTGGCATATACAGGTATACACACACACATCAGCATACTAATTAGCCATAAAAAGAATGAAATATTGCCATCTATAGAAACCTGGATGGACCTAGAGAATATCATACTGAGTGAAGAAAAACTGACAAAGACAAATATTATATGATATCTCTCATATGTGGATTCTAAAAAAAATACAAATGAATATATATGCAAACAGAAAAACTCACAAAATATAGAAAACAAATCTACAGTTACCAAAAAGGAAAGACAGAGTATGAGGGATAGATTAGAATTAAGGGATTAATAGATACATATCACTATACATAAAACAGATAAACAACAAGGATTCATCACATAAATTAGGACCAATACTCAATATCTTATAACATATAATGAAAAATAATCTGAAATATGTATACATATACTGAATCACTTTGCTGCACACCTGAAACTAACACAATATTGTAATTAAATGTACATCAATAAAATAAGTTAAATTGCATGTGTCCCTTCTATTGAGCTAAGAAATAAAACATAACCACTATAAGTTATCTATGTAAACTTCTCTGATCATACACCATTATTCACTGTACCATCCATTCTCCTATTTATCCATATTACCAACATACTGAATTTCATGGGGTTTTTTGTGCCTATATTTATAACTAGATTGCATAAGTCCCAAGGTCAAAAAATAATATTTTCTTTATTGATAACTGATATTATATGGTAGGCATTTTCGCAACTTGCTTTTCTCTCATCTCACTTATTAGATTTATTCCCATTGATACTTATAGCAGCAGTTTACTTCACTTTTGTGCAATAGTTAAATAAACTGCACTTTATTCATCTGTTCTGCTCTTGATATGTTTTTAGGTTGTTTCTAACTTTTTACTTTTACAAATAATACTATTAGAAACTTTTTTTTTTTTTAGGGTTGTACTCGCGGCCTATGGAGGTTTCCAGGCTAGGGGTCGAATCTATGCTGCATCCAACAGCCTACGCCACAAGCACAGCAAGGCAGGATCAGAGCTGCGTCTGCTAGCTACGCCACAGAACACTGGATCCTTAACCCACTGAGCAAGGCCAGGAATCAAACCCGCATCTTCAATGGATACTAATTGGGTTCATTAACTGCTGAGCCACGAGGGGAAACCCAAGAAACATACACATCTTCTTGTGTGCTTTAGTTAAGAATTTCTCTAGAGTACATGCCTAGGCATGGAATTTCTGGGTTCTGGGGTTTATTACATATCCTCAACTCTACCAGGTATTGTCAAATTTCTCTCTAAAGTTCTCATACCTATTCACGTTCTCTCTGACGTAAGAGTTCCCATTGCTCTACATCCTTTCTGGCACTTTTTTTCCCCCTTTTTATGGCTGCACCTATAGCATATGGATATTTCTGGGCTGGGGGTCACATCAGAACTGCAGCTCCTGGTCTGCAGCACAGCCACAACAACATTGATTGAAGTCGCATCTGTAACCTACGCTGCAGCTTGAGGCAACACTAGATCCTTAACCTACTGAGCAAGGTCAGGGATCAAACTCACATCCTCAAGGATACTATGTCAGGTTCTTAACCTGCTATGCCAAAATGGGAACTCCCTTTCTGGCACTTATTATTGTCACACTGTTTGCTGATCTGATGGGTATGAATTTGTGTCTCAATGAAGTTTAATTTTGCATTTTCTTCAGACTGAGCTTCTTTTATATTATCCATTGTCTATTTGAGTTTCTGCTTATATTTCTTATTTTTATACTACAACACATACTACTTTCTTAAAAATAACAGTACAGGGAAAAAAAATGGAAATGTAATAACGTTAACTTTCTCCACCATCCTCAAACTGTCTCCCAACAGCCCCAAATCCAGGGCCTTATCCAAGCAAGACCGTCCTGCCTTCTGCTTAACTTTCATTTGGCCCTCTGTTTATGCATTTCCCTCTGCTTGACTGAGCCTCCACAAGGGCCTCTGAAGTGTCCTTTCCTGGTGCTCCTGCAATATTGCTCTATTAATACATGAGACACATTATATTTAAATGACTTACTTTATAATTATTCAATGTCTGCCTTTTCCGCTTCCCTGCAACTGGATCTTAGCCTCCTCAAGATCAGGGGTCAAATATAACTACCTTTTGTTTTTCCCCGAGTTCATCTTATTGCTAGGAATGAATTGAGTTTAATCATAGAGCGTTTATTAGGATCCTGGGAAAGAGTGTGCCAGCTCTATAGTTGCTACTTGGTGGTCTGATAATGAATCTCTGCGTAGACATTATGTAGTAATGCTACTAAAAGGATGGAACAGTTAAGCTATTCATCAAACTAAGATTGTTCTAGAGTAGCATTCTCAGCCTTGGCTTCTCGTTACAATCACCTGGAGAGCTTTAAAAACTACTAATGCCTGGTTTCTGCCTCCAGAGATGCAAATTTAATTGGTCAAGGATACATGCTTGGAATTGGAATAGTCGAGTCCCAGGTGATTCTAATGTGACCACAGTTTTTGTTTGTTTATTTTTTATTTTAATGCTATTGTTCTATGAGCACATTATAAGAACTGGCTACAGGAGAGTTATTTGTAGCTTTAATACTAAGAAATGGCCTCCATTGCAGGCAGAATGGTTACAGGTGTGAAATGCTGCCCTTCTCCTAATGACCATCATTAGAGAAGCAAAGGAATCACTTAAGAGATCCACTGCTATCACAGGAAGGGGCTGCTACTAGGTGGTCAGAAGATGTGATTCACACAGTTTCACCTCTAGTCGCTGGTATAAATACACTGGGGAGACCTCAGTGCACAGAGGTTTGTTTTCCTCCTTTCCATTCTAGTGAGCAATACATTAATAATGAGGGAAGACCAGAAATCATTTCCCTTCTCTGGTGGCAATTTATCCTGAAATTCAGGGACTATCCAAAGGGTTATTTGAAACAACAAAAAAGACTCTAAATCATAAGTAAACCTTTAGCTTTCCAAAGAAAGTAGATGAGTTTGAAGAAAATAAAGTGCATTGAATGTAGACTAAATGCAATGTTTAACACAATTCTTTAGTAAATTTATCTATGAGTTTACCTAAAGTTATGATAAAATTATTTGCAAAGAAATGCTTTGTTATAGAATCCAACTTTAAGAACCACCATGAAGTTAAACATGAAATATCCTGTTCTCTAATGTCTAGATCATGTTTTCCTTTCTTCATTGGCTTTACAGATTTCTTTACCTAACAGATGAAGCAGGGAAGGGATGTGTTATACAATGAGTAAAGTCAAGGGGTAATCATATTATGTTCTGATTGTATATTGCTGCATAACGAACTACTCCAAACACTTACTGGCTAAAAACAGCAGCTTATTATCTCTTACGGTTCTACCGTGTTGACTGAGCTCACCTGGATGCCTCTCCTGGCGTTTAGTCGGTCGGAAGCTGAGGCTGGCGTCTCAGAAGGGTCCTTTGGGCTGGATATTCAGACGATTCTCACTTGCTGGTGGCTGCTGTTGTTACACAGTCAGCAGGGAGCTCAGCGAGGCTGTGGAGGGAAATGCCTGCGGGACCCACAGCCCCTCCACGTGACTTGGTTTTCTCACAGCATGGCAGCTGAGTTCTGAGAGGGCGTGTCCTAAGAGTGAGCCTTCTAAGAGGCCAGGAATGCCAGCTGCCGGTACTTTTTAGACTGGGCCCAGGGCTCAGAGAATGCCACTTTTGCCTCATCATATGGGTCAAAGTAGTCAGTGTCTACCTGGCTTCAAGGTTACAGAAAATAGCCTTTGCCCCTTGATGCTGGAGTGTCAAGGTCACACTGGAAGTGAGCAAGGGACCGTTTGGGGAAACACGTATCACATGAGCTTTATTTTAAAATTTTTATTTCTGTTAATAATTTGACCAGAGAAATATGTAGAATGATTGAAGGGTTCATTACAAATGGCAAAAACCTGTAAGTTGTTAAGACAGTGTATAAATTGTGAGGGGATGAGTTGCCTTCATGTTGTTATGAAATCAGAAACAGTAACTTCAGAGTTATACCTTGAGATATTTTGATCAGTGAACCTCAGATATTTGATTTATGTAATGAAATCACTTACTTTGTCTTTTCTATAACATTACTAGCAAAAGTTATGCTTATTATTAGCCTTTAAATGTTTAGTACAATATTTAGCTCATTATGATGACTGCATTATCTTTTTATGTGGGAAGGGGGAAGTATGGAATGTTTGGTGGAAAGTTCAATTTACTACAAATGTGTTATTTTTAAAAATGAAACAGTAATTGTAAATTAATTTGTTCTCATATCTTTAGAATCCCATAAAGTGAAATTGCAGAATAACCTCAAATATATCTTTTTCGGATGAAATTTTTATACACAAGCATATATTCTTGGAGGTATGTCTTCTCGGTATGTAAGAACAAATTTGTTGGATTTACTAGACCAACAATTGCTCCCTGTAGTCAACTGACCAGTGCTCTGGTATTTTATAATTGATGGGAAGCTACAAAATTCCCACATAACTTTTCTGTTGTGATAAGGCTATAGTATGAAATATATAATTGTTCAATGGGCATTCATACTTGCTACATATTTCTGTCAAAAGAAAAAAAATAATGTAACTAAACTCTTTGCTCTCTTTTTCCCACACCATCCCTATTTTGTTAATCCCTCTGACAAGCTGAGGACATTTTTGTCAGTCTATGAAGGGATGGAAATAGCATTTTGGCTATAAACGTGTCAAAATGATTATGGTTAGAAAAATGACAAGGGGTTATTCTATGAAGTAGTACTTAAATAATCTGGGAATTGAAAGTAGATAGGTCAAAAAGTCTTTTGATGTATTGCAAAAAGAGAGTCATTTTTAAAAATAAATTGATTTGTAAGGTCTAGAAAGTCACTGTGGGAACTGAGGGGTTCAATCATAAAAAACAACAAAATGGCAAATACTTTACCTTTCATACCACCTTTCATCCAATTCATTTCTCATTTCTTCCTCCAGCATAAACAGGCTTCAAACTTTAGTGAAGCCCTTTTGTTATCATACCATGCATTCGATTTTCCTACATGGGAATACCTAGAAGTGAGATGCCATGGAGATACACAAATTCAAAGGTGTCATTACTCCATTCCTGTTCTAAGAAGAGAAGAGACAGAAACAAACTTATTACCAATTCTTGATATCTGAATAGCTAACATGAAAAAATTAATCATATTAAAAGCTTTGATAAAAATATTAATGAATTGGCAGAGATGATCATTTCTTAAATTGGGCTAAACTGGTTAGAAAATGTTTATCTTTTAAAATTTCTAACTTTTTAAGGAGAGTAGCAAGGTGAATTTTGTATTTTATTCAAGAGTATACAGAGAATCCATGATACATAAAGGAAAATTCTAGAACTAAAATTATTTCTTCTGGCTAAATCTTAACCTCATGTTTTAGTAGGCAGAATTTTTTCCTTTGAGAGTATAAAAAATGTAGGAGGCTTTTATGTGACAATAGGGCTTTTATGTGTCAAGGCTCATTTTAAAAAGCAATTAACTTCATTCATTCATTCATTTACTCATCTATATATTCCGGAGCACTTATTAATGGTAAGTCCCTTTCCAGGTGATTACATACATCAGGACAAAATAGACAAATATTCCTTTTCTCATGGAGTTTACATCCTAGCAGGGACTGAAGAAAGGTGTTATCTGCTTTTCTTGGAACAGTAGTATATTGATTAAAAATCATAATGAATAGAATAATTTTAGCTTAGTAGTTTGGGACATCAAGGATTGTTATTGAAATAGCTTTTTTTTTTTTCTTTTTTTGGTCTTTTTAGGGCCACACCTATGGCATATGGAGGTTCTCAGGCTAGGGGTCGAATTGTAGCCACCGGCTTACACCACAGCCACAGCAACTCGGGATCAGAGCCACTTCTGTGAACTACATCACAGCTCGCGGCAGTGGTGTACCCTGAACCTACTGAGCAAGGCCAGTGATCGAACATGTGTCCTCATGGATGCTAGTCAGATTAGTTTCCGCTGAACCATGACAGGAACTCTGAAATAGTTACCTATAGGCATATGCCTTCTAAAACTAAGGGAATGTTACTGTAGTTGGAAGTATTTGATAGATGGTGATAAAATCTAAATGGTGATTTGGGGCAGATCAGCAATAATCATGAATAAAGATTTAGAAGCCACATTTTAGCCTTATTCTCATTTATTGTATCTATTTTTATTGTATTTGCTGTGATTTTATGTACTTATACAAAACATTATTAATTCCATTTTTTTCTATTTTCAAGTAACTCTCTAAACATGCACATAATGGCAGAAAATCAGCTTGACACAGATATCTATGCTTTTGCAGGGCAGCGTACTCATCAAGCTGACTGCTGAATTATTTCATGATAAGATAATGTTCCTTCAAGTCTTAATACCACAGAGGTCACGTGGTCTGGTGGTATTCATGAGGGAACTGTCACTTTCAGATTCCTAATATCAGTCACTCTTCTATCTATATTTGGTTTATGGATTCAGGAATGTGCGATAGCAGTTATTAGCTGCTCTCTGAAAATCCTCTTGCAAGATAGATTTATTTCCTGATTAATGATGGAAAGATCCAGTATTAATTTCGGTTTTGATATCAACAATTTTATGTTAACATCATTCTTGCTATGTTCACCTTTTAAATTACTATGATCATTCCAATGATTAAAAAAGCTATTATTTAATTTAGATTCACTCTGTAATCATCGATCACAGCATTTCTGACATTTCTTACTAAATTTAGGTTCATGAGTTTGTACTCCAACTAATAAAAGATTTTCCTATAGGAGCTTATTTTTTTTTTTTTAAAGGGGCATTCAGGTAAATTTAAAACATAGGAAAGTAGTGTTAGTTATACATTCTATTCTGAGTATGATTTTTCATAGGTCTAGTGAAATTTGTTTTAGTGTTTTTTAAACTTGAAATTAGGATACCTTTTGCAATCTTTTGTTTGTAGTCATGGTTTTCTCAATATTTATCTTATAATAACACCAAATTGCTTTTCCATTGCTCCATTCTTTAAAGATGCATTCTTAGACTATTTAACTTTTATATTGCATGTTATTCACTATGATTAACGAGAGAGAGCATTTTTTGGCCACACCCCTTTCACACGCAAAGTTCTGGGATCAAACCCCATCATCTACCCAAGCCACAGCAGTGACAACTGGATCCTTAACCCCCTGAGCCACCAAGGAACTCTGAGAGTTAGAACTTTTAATTGCAGTATAAAAAAACTACTCTCTGTGCTCAAAGAATGTAATAATTACCTTAATACTTCTTTTGGACATGTTGTTGTGAAGTAAATCAATGAAGGCCACAAACAATTTAAAAATGAGAAATTACTATACAAAGTTTTATATTCCCTTTTGCCTGGTGAATTCTGTAAATGTGAATGACAAATGTTTGTGAAAAACTTTTAAGTACTTACTGGATTTCATGTTGTTTATATTCTGTTGCCAGGTTTTGTTGTTTGTGGGGGTTTTTTTGGTAATCCCATAACACCTTCTCCAATAAAGTATCTCCTCGTCATTGGTTATTTTGTTAGAGTGGATTCAAGTAAAAGGTATCTATCTCTTTTGCTCCAAATACCTAAAGATTACAAATAGTAAAACAATTTAATAATACTCTTTTGTCATTTATACATCAATTTTAATATCAAAGTTCATTCTTTTGAATTTTAATATTCTGCTTTTCATGCATTAAGTACATCATCTACAGCGAATCTTTGTTATGGAAATATCTGGGTAAACTTTAATAGTTACTCTTCTTCACACATTGGATAATCTAGACATGAGATATTTAAGGTTAATTCACCAAGTTCCTTTGATGTCAGCCTGAGTCTTGTGATTAGATGGCCTTAAGGAAGCAAGAAACTAGATAAGGAATTGCAACAGCCTTGAAATTTAGAAGCAGAAAATATATATTTGGGAATTGTTGTTCCACAACAAATGAGTGTAACATCAATAATTATCCTTGGTTTTACTCAATAGGATCAGAATCACTAGTTGATAACCCCTGAAATGTCCTCTGAATATTATTGCCAAGACAAATCATTTCTTGAGTTGGAAACTGATTGCCACACTATATCAAAAACTTTATTTAAAAAAAACCCATTATATGAAAGAAAAATTTCCATTCAAGAGCAGTAAAGACCAAACTTACCTTCTGTCTTATTTGAATATACTTTTAATCCCTACATAGATTTATTTATTTATTTATTTATTTGCTTTTTAGGGTCACACCCACGGCATGTGGAAGTTCTGAGGCTAGGTGTCAAATCGGAGCTGCAGCTGCCGGCCTACACCACAGCCACAGCAACACAGAATCTGTGCCGTGTCTGTGACCCATACCACACAGGTCACGGCAACCCCAGGTCCCCGACCCACTGAGCAAGGCCAGGGATTGAACCCACATCCTCATGGATACTAGTCGGATGCCAAAATGGTAACTCCCTCCTACATATATTTATTTATTTATTTTTATGTTTTGTCTTTTTGCCATTTCTTGGGCCACTCCCGCAGCATATGGAGGTTCCCAGACTAGGGGTCTAATGGGAACTGTAGCCACCAGCCTACACCAGAGTCACAGCAACGCAGGATCTGAGCTGCGTCTACAAACTATACCACAGCTCAAGGCAACGCCAGATTGTTAACCCACTGAGCAAGGCCAGGGATCGAACCCATAACCTCATGGTTCCTAGCCGGTTTCGTTCACCACTGCGCCACGACAGGAACTCCCCTCCTACATGTATTTAAAAAGAAAATGAAAATAGTAATTTAGATCACCCCATAGAGGACAATTTAGGAAAGAAATGCTTATTTAGTAAAGACATAATTTAATAGTCAGAATTCTCTTTAGAGTTGATTGATTTCTAAAGTTCAGATCAGAAGACATTATCCATCCTCTTATATTATACTCAGTTTATTGCTCAAAAGAACAGAATTGGAAATGATTGCAAAAGGTTCATAAACTTTAAGAGATGACAAGCTACTTAGTGTTAGAGGCAACTCTGAGAATCAATTTCCAGGTTCTTAGTCAAGTGTTCTATTACAAAATGCTGCTTTGGCTCTTCTAACCCATCCCTCACTTATACCTTCCTTGCTTGTTTAACATCTTTTTAGCCATTATCATCTGTTAGAGAATACAATTAACATTAAATTCCTTACGGTGCAACCTATGCTTATTTTGTTCTTTTTAAAAAAATTTAGAAATACTGACAAGTAGCATAAATTTAAGTATCTTTCTTCTTCACTAATCTAAGTGATATTCTAATTAGTTTATGATACTAAACTTGCTTCACATTTGCTTTCACTTTGCAAGGTCTTGAAATCAATATAGACATGATATTTAATGATTTTTTTCAGGGAGAATATAGCACTCTTCTCTTTTTCCTTCTTTGTAAAATATGTGTAATATAGGTAATAAACAGCCCTATATGTAATGCTTATGATAAGGAATAAGATGTATTTTTCTTTAATCTCTAGCGTATACTCTGGTTGACAGATTTGCTTTTTAATTTTGCCGTTTTCTATTGACAACAGTGTGTCACAGATTTTTGCTCATTTCAAATGAATTTCTTTCTACCAAAATTTTCACTTCATGATGACTTTCTTCTTTTTTTGATTAACAATCTACCTAGAAAGCATTCCATCTACTTTATATAAATCCAATTTTCTTGTCAACTACTACAGTAACCTTTACAGAAAACGTACCACTGTTAACTCCTCTGATGATTCTCTTCTACTGAGCCTCTCAGAACCTATTGCTTAATTTATTACTGTGTTAATTTGTGCAGCTGGTGATGGTGTTTTGCACATGTAATTTTCTTTTGGTTTCTAAGAGTACCTTATGTTGATTCCACCTCTTTGATGAGATTGTAAACTTTAGGTTGAGGAGTCATATTTTTGCATTAGTTTTTCCATTTCCTTTCTCTATATTCACCCTCCTGTTACTTGTACGTAGAGGTGGTTGACTTTTTGGTTTAATGAAACATAACTAGGATTTTTCTCACTGTAGATCACAGTAGTTTATTATTTCAAAAGACTATGGATGCTAGTTCCAGATTTGAGATAGTGACTTATACTAGAAAGTAGACACAATGATGAACTAAAATGGATTGTGTAAAATATCAGTAAACACAGAAAAAGTCTATAATACTGTTTTCTTGATACTCAATAAGATACTACAGATTATTATCTTATGAAGAAAATACATGTCCCAAAACCTGTATAAAGGATGTTTATCATGTTTTAAACATATGAGGTTGTTTTCATTACATATATTCAGCATCATAGGTAGTACGATTGCAGAAATAAGAAAGGAAGTGTGCAGAGCTGGTTCATGAGAGCACATAAGACCACAACTCCAGCTTTTAGCCTTAGTCTCAGGCATTTCATCTGGGTGATGCTATGAGATGGTAAAGGAGCAGCAGGACCAAGTATTCCTCCTCTTTAACCTGCTCAGTTTCATCAGTGTCTTACCAACCTCAGAAAATGTCATTAAAGAAAAGCTGTAGTTGTTTATAGGACATGTTAATATTTAAATATTAAAATATTTAATTTCATGTCTGATTAAATTTTACAACATTGATTTGTTCTTAAAGGCAGTAACAAATATTCTTAGATACTATTAAGTAAATTGTTTCTATTAAACAGCTTGAGGGTACAACTGGCCCATGTTTGAGATTAATTTTTACTGACATTACCAACTAAATGGTAAGAAAACGAGGAATAATTATTTTATCTAACTTATAATCTAAGTCTTAACTACACTATTTATTACATATTTTATTTTTTAAATACTTTTATTAATCTTATAAATAAATTAGCAACACATGCCCTATATAGAGTGATCTATTTGCTTGTGGGTGCTAGGAAAATATTAATGTTTAAAATTTAGTATTAATATTTCTAAGATGTGCATTAAATTGGATCCTTGTAAATTCCCTAAATGATAACATAAAAGATATTAAAAATAATTAAAAACTAAATGTAGCATCAAAATGTTACCTTCAGGATCCTGCTTTGGCATGGTGGGTTTGGCAGCATCCCTACAGTGCCGGGAAGCAGGTTTGATCCTCGGCCCCGCACAGTGGCTTAAAGGATCTGGAGCTGCTGCAGCTGCAACATAGGTGGCCTAGGATTTCTATATGCCGTGGGGCAGCCAAAAAAGAAAAAAAAAGTTACCTTTACGTTTGTATTTTGTTTACACTGACAAATTAAACTGTGTATATGGAATAATTCATAACGTTATTGATTTTTATATAATGAAAAGGAAATAACTTTAACTAAATTATTTAATTATTTTATTACAGGAAAATATTATTTATCTAGCTCATTATATCAAATGGTCAAATGAGGTATAGACTATATCTTTACACATAGGGAGGATAAGAAAAGGAGAGAGAGGAGTTTCCGTCGTGGCTCAGTGGTTAACGAATCCGACTAGGAACCATGAGATTGCGGGTTCGATCTCTGGCCTTGCTCAGTGGGTTAAGGATCTGGCGTTGCCGTGAGCTGTGGTGTGGGTCTCAGACGCGGATCAGATCCCGCGTTGCTGTGGCTCTGGTGTAGGCCGGTGGCTACAGCTCCCATTAGACCCCTAGCCTGGGAACCTCCATATGCCGCGGGAAGCAGCCCTAGAAAAGACAAAAAGACAAAAAAAAAAAAAAAAAAAAAAAAAAAAAAGGAGAGTGATAGAAGGGAGAGGAAGACAGAGACGAGATGTATTGGAGGTTAATTCATTTTTTTAACTTTGAGAAATTAATTCCAACATTTCTCTCAACTTTATATATTTTGACTACTGGTCAGTATGTAGGTGACCCATATCCTCTGTTTGTCCCTCTATTCCTATTGCCACACTACTTTATGATTTCTTGCTTTCCAATTCTCATATTTCCCTCGTTTTCCAGCCCTTTTATCCTGTGTTAAAATTACCCAGTTCTTCATAACTCTTACATCTGCTTTCTTACTTGTTATATTTGGGCAACTGATTTCTGTTAAGGAAAATTACACAACTCTGTGGATCAATGATTCTGAAAATTCATCATCGCCAACATGTAGTGGAGCTTCAATACTGTTCAGGAGTGTTTCTGACTCAGTTTCCATTCCTCTTCTTCCCAGGGTGCTTTGAAACTGGCAGCAAGTGCCTAAAGACTTTCACTTTTAAAATATTGTACAATATGGCTATTTCAGATTTCATATAATAACCATCAGTAAGAAAGAGTCTGTTGCATTCCTCCTTCATTTATATTACTGCTATAAAATATTTCTATAATGTAAATCACTTTATTCTTTTGCTTAAAATTGTCAGCGGGCTCCCAATATTCATCAGAATGAAACCTAAACTCTTTAGCATGGCTTTTGAAACTTTTTAATGAACCCGGAGTCATTTATTCAAAAAATATTTATTAAGCATCTACTATGTTTACTCACTTTTTGTCATGTTTGAGACATACCACTGAGCAAAACAGACAATGATACCTGCCCTCAGAGAGATTACATTCTAAAATACATTCTAGTGGTGGAAGATACATAATAAATTATAAATAGAATATGTAAGTAAATTATCCAGCATATTAGAAGATGAGATGTGCTACAGGTTAAAAAAAAAAATAGGCGATCAGGAATTCTGGGAGCGATTGAGGCAGGTTGTAGTATAACGAAATGGGCAGGGTCAGTATTATAAGATTTTGAGTGCAGCTCACTACCGCATGAAGTACCTTCACTACCCACCATCCCTTACCATTTTCCTTCTCCAAATAGACCTTGTTCTGTCACTTGTTAGCACTTTCATTTTACACAGAATGTCCATTTCCTGTGGAAGCCCCCTTTTTTGTTTATTGCTCTGCACATGTTTAGTTTTGATTCCACATTCTGCTCTCACTCATTCCCTCTCTACCCCTTTGTTTCCAGATGGAGTCAATTGTCCCTCTCCTTTATTATATCTATCCTAGAGATTTTTTGCAATTACTTGTTTACTTTTGTATTATTATTTTTTGCTTGTGAAACAAAGAACCCTAAATTTTGGTGTTTTATTTCTCATCGGATACGTTTCGGCTGCAGCAACTGCAAGAACCATGTAGCTCTGAGCCATGTGTTTTCTTCATTCCAGGAGTAACTCAACCTTTGGATATGACTTTTTCTTGGAAGGAGTAAAAGAGAAATAGTCAAAACATGCAATGGCTCTTAAAACTTCTTAGGTATGGCATACATTACCTAAGCTCACATTCTGTTGGATAAAGCAAGTCACATAGCTAAGCCCAAAGTCAATGGGGTGGAAAAGATTCCTACAGAAAATCCTTGAAAGTCACATAACAATGAATGGAAGGTAGAATTTGCTCATAAGAAGAAAGAGAGTGTAAGCAATACAATGTACCACATTTCTTTCTCTCTCAACAGTATACGATGGGTATCTGGAGAATGTCTATGGCTTTCCTCATCGAGCATACTTTCTGGTACAAAACAACAGGTTAATAAAAATTTTAAAAGTGAAATAAGAAAAAGAGAAGGGGACTTAACATTTATTTAGTGTCACTGTATCAGTACCATCATGCTTTATTACCACTATGTTACAAGCCAGACAGATTCCCAGGTAAAATAATTTGTACATGACAACAGCAAAGAAGCAGCAGATCCAAGATTTTAACTCCAGTCTGTCAGACTGTAAAGCTGCTTTCTACTTCACCATCCTGCCTTTGTAGAAGTATATAATTACAAACCTTATGCAGTGATTTCTTAATATTAAAATAAAGAAAAGAGATAGATACGGTAGTACTATGAATGGTGATTCTATTTCTGTACAGAATCTTGCAGTTAACCTATTCTTATCATACCTCCCACCATTTTTCTATTTCAGGCAGTTGTTACATCCCATTTAGATTTCCATAATAACCTCTTAATTATTCTTTTCTCTCTCTAGTTTCCCTTCTACACCTAAGTAATGTTCACAAAGTATATCTTTTAGCATGTCATTCTTCTGTTCAAAAGTGTTTCAAGGTTTCTAATTATCTACACTACAAACTTTAGTTTACGCTCTTAATGTATGTGGTCTCACTGTTCTTCAAATACCTCTGCTGAACTATTTACATTTTTGAGATCTAATCATCACTTTTCCAAATACATGCTTTGCTTTCTCTTTCTGACTCCACCTGGAATAATCCATCTTTTTGCCATTATTTTAGAAATGCTTTTTAACCTAAAGTGAAATGCTGCTTATTCAATAAATATAGCTCAGGTCCTCACCTGAAAGTGGTCTCTCCCTCCACTGTTTCCATGGAACTTTGTAGCTATGCAACCGTGGAAGTTATCAAGGATGTTTAGACTCTATAACAGTGAGCTTGATGAGAAGACACTCTTTAGATATTTGAAGAGTGCTCAGTGGAAGAAGAGTAGGTAGGCTCACTATAGTTCTAGAAGGGAAGAACAAAGACCAGCATGGATAAGTTAAAGGGGAAGAAGTTGAAACAACTTTAGTATCTTCTTCAAGAAAGAGTGAATTCTTTCTTTAAAGGAAGTGTTTCAGCAAAATCTGGATGTTCCATGATTGTGGCTATTAGAGGATTTATGATTCAATTGTCATTCTTTATTTTATAGTGGTTTATGTTCATGGTATTCCCCACCCCACCACCACTAGACTTGAACTCTTTAAGAATAATGACTTTTGTCTCATTTATATTTGCGTCTCTCATCATGTTTATTGGATTAGCTTTGTTATACCAAGAAGATATGAACACATACCTTTAGTACCACATGGTATAAATATAAAATAGATTTTACTAGGGAAAAGAAAAACCTTACAAATAAAGAAATAGCCAAATACACACAATCCTTGAAATTTTCACAATCGCAAATAGAAGGGGTTTAGATTGCACCTAGCTTGGCTGTGTGCACCATGAAGGGTGCTTGGCTGCAGGGCTTCAGGGGTAGGATACACCTGGCCAAGCATTATTTCCCTGCTGGAGGAACTGGCTTTGGTAGAAAGGAGGAGCCTCTAGATGGCAGCCTCCAATGTCAGTCTATTCTTCCCTTGAGCCAAGACCTGCTGAGTTGATTTCTCCCTAAGTTATCCAAAGGAAGGAAATGAGTCACCGGGACACCTAGGTCTGTTTCTTCTTATGCTTGCAATGCCTTTGCATGAAAATAAGTACTCCTTAAGAGTACTACAGAAAGAGGAGTTCCCGTCGCAGCGCAGGGGTTAACGAATCCGACTAGGAACCATGAGGTTGCGGGTTCGGTCCCTGCCCTTGCTCAGTGGGTTAACTATCCGGCGTTGCCGTGAGCTGTGGCCGCAGACGCGGCTCAGATCCCTCGTTGCTGTGGCTCTGGCGTAGGCTGGTGGCTACAGCTCCGATTCGCCCCCTAGCCTGGGAACCTCCATAGGCCAAGGGAGCGGCCCAAGAAATAGCAAAAAGACAAAAAAAAAAAAAAAAAAAAAAAAGAGTACTACAGAAAGAGAAGGAAGGAAAATAGACCTCTATCATTTTCATGTTTTTATTTAACACACAAGTAGAGTAGAAAATGGAAATAAACCTTCAGACTTTTGTATCCAGTTAGATATTAATAATTAATGTGCCCAGTAAGGAAATGTGTCAATTCATTATGAGTTGTGGGAAACAGGAACCAGTGACTCTGGCTAACTATGGGAAGGCTAAGTACCACAAGAAGAAGGGCACTGAGTAACTGGAATGACTGAGGGACTGGACTTGTGAGGTGCAGAAACCAAGGCAGAGCCAGAGGAATAGAAACAGGAAAGCTAGGCAAGAATAAGAACAGACTGGTTAGTACCAGTAATGCTGCGACAGGGATGAAACTTGAAAACACTATGGTAAGTGAAAGCAGTCATACATAAAAGGCCACAAGTAACATAATTTCATTTATGTGAAATACCCATCATACATAAATCCCCTGAGGCAAAAATAAGACCAGTGGTTTCCAGGGCTGAGGAGAGAGAAGAATGGGCGGTGACTGCTTGATGCGTTCGTGGTCCCCTCTTAGTGTGACGGATATGTCTTGGAACAAGACAGAGGTGATAGTTCTCCATGTGAATGCACCAAATGCCAGTGAGCTGAACATTGTAAAATGGTTAATGGTTAATGTTATGTTAACTGCACAAAATTTTACCTCAGTTTAAAAAAATTGAACAGACTGGTTGAAACTACTCTGAAAGAAATAGAACTCAATTGTTTCTTCTTCTTTTTTTTTTTGTTTCACTTGCCCCTTTCAATTTGGCCAAATTTCGATCATATGCCTTCTTTCTTGTTATTATAGGGGCAATGAAGGAAAGTATGCCCCTCTGAGGCTTCTTAGTGGGAGGCAGGCCCCAGGGTTTCATGGTCCACCAAGATTAGAGAGACAATGGGAAAGATGTAATTTTCCTAAAGTAATAATTATGCTGTTAGGAAGGGATAGTGGATATTGGGCAAATACAAACTCAGAAAGACAAAAAATCAGTAACCAGGCATAAAACAATTTTTGTAAGCAAAACTGTAGCTGCTGTGCATGTAAAACAAATGTTTTGGAATGTACAAATAGTTAAAACGAAATTCTATTCCCTTTCAATGCTTCCTAGAATGCATACTGTGCAGAATTCAGAGGATAAAAAGAGCTGACTCACAGCCCCTTTTATGTCCATTGGAATGCAATGCACATTTTGAAAATAATACAGGAAAATAGATGTCACAATTAGTTCTCCACTTTTCATTAATCACAGTGCTTAAGAGTCTTTGTGGGATTATGTTTTCGTTTAAACTTGATAATTTAGATGAATTTCCTTGAGGTGTTTGACAGCCCTGAAGAAAGATTACCAAGAAAAAAAAGCAATAATAAATTGACACTTGATTTTTAGGACACAAGGAATATAAAGAATTCAGCTGCAGTTCATGTCTGTTTCTGTTCCTATATCCAGTCTGAGCAGGGTGCAATGATTCTTGTTCTCTGTGGTAACTGAGAAAGTTGCCAGACAAAGGACTTAAATGTGCAAAATTGAATATATATCAGATCAACATATCTTTTTTATGTATCAAGAAAATAGCATGGTCAGTCACGAATCTTCTTTGTGCTGAATTTATTACAATAGGAATTTACCCCAAACACAGGTGACCTGTATTTATTCTTTATGCTATAATAATGTATCAGACAAGTTTTCATCCAAATAGGAAAGGAATTCATTTCAACTTTACAATACACACTATAATTTTTTTTCTCTTACTGGCACACAGGTCAGAAAAAGTACAGAATTGGATATAGTTAGAAAGATCACTGGATATGGATCCCAAAGACCTGGGTTTGAGAGCTGAATGCTACTATCTTTGCAAACTGAGGCAGGTTGTCTGAATTCTCTGTAACTTAGTTTACTGCCCTGCAATGATGTTGTGTGGAGTATCATCCAAGTGTCACTTGTTATGGTATATTTTCTGTTTTTTGTTTTATGGAATCTTCCTCAAGAGAGAACTCTATTTTTTCTCAAAATACCACTCATTGTTTTAATGTTCTTTGAGGTAAAATGAGGAAATGTAGAATCCAGTTAGTCCTATTCTAAGAAAACTTTTCTGCAAATTGTTGTCCTCTCCTTGGTAAAATCACATATTTGCTTCTATTCCATTAATTAGTAAATTTTGACTATGGCTGCCACTTACTCCCAACCATCCCCTCTTATGACCTGCTTAACATGACTTTCATTCACAGTACGTTTATTTAACACCGGTTCTTAGCTTGAGCCTAAGTTATCTTCGGTGACATAATTCTTGATAATAAAAGGAAAAATAAAAGCCCCAGAACAAAACCAGCATGAAATCTGTAGGTAGCACTTGGACAGTGGGTATGGATCTGGTCCTATTAAAGAACAGATAGAGAGGGATGAAGATGGACTTTTTCTATGGCAAAGTGGGAAGTGAGATAGGAATTAGCAGGTGAGTAGCAGAGGGAGGGGAAGAACAAGAAAGGAGATGAGAAAGACAGGGCTGAACGTGAGGAATGAGAGGACAAACAGTACCAGGATCCAAGCACAATTGGGTATACTTAGATTCTATTTTAGATTATGTCAAATAACACTTTTACCTGTGTAGCTATTGGGAACTGACATTTAATTAGTGAATGACAAGCAAGAAATAGCAAGGTGACATGGAACCACTTAAGAATAAAGCCATCATTATTTCTCTTGCAGTTTATACTTGCAAAAGTTTTGCATTGTCCTTTATTAAACCTTCACAATATTACTGTGAGAAAGATAGATAACAAGACCTAGCTATTCACCCTCCCCTGTGGACTAAACAAAAGGAAATTGACTTAAACTGTAGTCAAGTAAAAATGTTTTGGCTGCAAAAGCCTGTATCTGTGCCAAAAAGTATTTCCTAAATGAATTGCCCATTTTAGTAAACAGCTACTGAATTTACTAATTTTATTGCTTTTTTTGTTTGTTTGTTTGGCTGTACCTGAGGCATGTGGAAGTTCCCAGGGCCTGAGATCAAGCTGCAGCTGTGACTTATGCTGCAGCTGTGGCAACCCCAGATCCTTAACCCACTGTGTGGTGCCAGGGATCAAACTACACCTCAGCAGTGACCTGAGCTGCTGAAGGGACTGTGCTGGATCCTTAACCCACTGTGCCAAAGCAGGAATTCTGAATTTACTTATTTTCATATTTACAGCACATCAGCTTTAAGCCAGGGTGATTACATTAGAAGATTCGAGGTTGAACACAGACATAGAAGGCAAAGGCAGCTTTCTACACTGTACGTTTAACATTCACTCGCCCTCAAACTTTCTCCCCCCAAACTCACATTTCCTGAAATCTTCACATTATTGACTCTTTGGGATGAGTCACTGAGGGCCCCACAATGGAAAATAGTATCTGGATTACAATGCACATTAATTTCAGCCATCTGCATTCACCTAGATAATTTTTTAAATAATAATTCCCAATCACCTGGAACAATTCCAAGAGAATGAAACACAGGAGTGGAGAAATGAATTAAAAATCAGTCACTTAAGGTAAAAGTTACCAGGTGAAATTCCCTGCTGGTGGCTTGTAAGCATGAAAATCCCTAGAGAAGGAGGCCAGCCATTTGAGATCACAAAGAACACATCCAGTAACTGAGTTATTCACTCAATAAATATTTACTGAGCCCATATAATAATGAAGAAGACACTGTCCTTGGTGCTGGGCTGGGGTAGTTAATAAAACAGACAAAAATCCCTGTCCTCATGGACCTTGAATTCTAATGGGAAAGACAGACAATCAACAATGATAAACGAGTCAAACATATAGTGTGTTAAATATTGAGAAGGAAAGCAGGGGAAGGGGACAAGAAGAGTGTGTGTGTGTGTGTGTGTGTGTGTGTGTGTGTGTGTGTGTGTGCATGCATGCACTTCCCAGAGATGAGCTTGTAATTTTAGTTAGGAGGGCTGTTCTATGGTAAGGGTTAAAGGAATCCAGGGATATCTATGAGATATCTCAGATGTGTGGGGGTAAGAGCCATCAAGCAGAAGAAACAGCAGAAGGCACTGGATAATCTCACAAGGGTAAAAGGAAAGAGGATTTCTGAAAAGAATGATGAAACAATGAAATCTTGTCCTTAATAATTTTATGTCAAGCTTGCCTTGAACCACGTCTTCAGACGACACCCAGAGGGCTACCCAGAGGGCAGCACTTGCCCTGTCTCACCATTCCCTTTGCCACTCGGGCCTTTGCTTCTTTGTGAAAAGCACTATCTACAGACACTCTTCTAAAAATCTCATCTCTCTTTGGCCCACATCCTCATCACCCTCTATTCATCATTTGACTTGGTTTCTCCATCCCTGGAACTTGATGCCTCCTCTGTCAACTCTTGTGACTGTACTGCCCTGCCACCAACACCCTTAATGTGCCTATCCCTTACTTTTCTGGCACAATTCATCTGTAACTGCCAGCCTTTGATCATTTCCATCACCCTTGCCCTAGTTTAGGTCTTCAACTGTAATCTACTCATGGCAACATACTTTCCCAGTCAGCTCCTACTTCCATTCTCTCTCAATAGCCCATTCTGTCACTCTTCCCCGTGTACCACTGCAGTGCTCTGGACACAAGCAGTGACTGCATGCATGGGGGGAGAACAGGCTGAGGACCCTGGAACTGCTTCCTGTTGCCACATGGTGCTACTCTGATGCTTAGCCCTCCTCAGGCTGAGCAATGCGCAATTCTAGTGCAAATACTGCTACCAGCTGCCCAGATTTCTACTCAGCTTGTTAAAGTAAAGGCAATCCCATTCCATTCTAGGAGGTTTGGATCTCTTTACTCTCAGTTTTTCCAGTATTCCCAGTGTGGCAGCTGCTATCAGGAATGCTGAGTTAGGGCTTGCTCTAGAATATGGTATCTATCTGGATACAAACCCCTTAAGAGAAGGTAAGTCAGAAAAAGAAAGACAAATACCATATGATATCACTTATATATGGAATCTAATATATGGCCCAAATGAAACTTTCCACAGAAAATAAACTCATGGACTTGAAGAATAGACTTGTGGTTGCCAAGGGGGAGTGCGAGGGAGTGGGATGGACTGGGAGTCTGGGGTTAATAGAGGCAAACTATTGCATTTGGAATGGATAAGCAGTGAGATCCTGCTGTATAGCACAGGGAACTATATCTAGTCACTTATGATGGAACATGATGGAGGATAATGTGAGAAAAAGAATGTATGTATATGACTAGGTCACTTTGCTGTACAGTATAAATTGACAGAACACTAAACTAATTATAATGGAAAAATAAAAATCATTAATAAAAAATGTTAAAAAATAAAAAAATAAAATTCTCAAATAATTTTCCTCTAGGTCATGGGCTGTTTGCCTGCTTTCTAAGGGAGGCTACCCCACAGAAACTCTGTGGTGATTGGTCCGCTAAAGGAAGTTCTAGGTGGGAGAACTTGCTCAAGGACACAAAAATCATTCTCTGGCAACACTCTCAGTTGAGAAAATATGAGGAATAGTTGCCTCATCCCCCTCCCCCACCACAAATACCCATTTCATCTCTTATGAGGTGTCTGGAGTCACAACAGTAAAAAGGAGAATTGTTCCAAACTGTTAAGGAGTTTACAATCTAGTTGAGAAGATTAAGTTTAATTTACCTTAAGGGGAGAATGCTGTCTTTGGAGTCTCTTCACCCAAAGTTCTGAATTGCTGAGCCTATCGCTGCATAAAGTAAGTAAGAGAAGACAATATATTAAGTTTCAAATTTGTAAAAATGTATAAAAGGCTATTCAAGTGGAGACATCCAAATAAATAAGAAAGATAAATAGGGCATAGGAGCTTTGTGAAATGGGGACTAGGGAGTCACTTAAATAGTGATAAGAAAAAAAAAGGAGCAGATTATTATCGTAAAGGAAGTTAATTCTGGTTAAAGATGACACTGCATGAGGTTTTAATATATAATAATAAAATCTATTGCTTGTTATTTCCCCTGGAGTTATCTCATTTAAACATCACAACAGTCTTACGGGAGTAATGGTATTATTATCCCTGTTTTACAGTTGAGGCTCAGAATACACAGATTATTTTTCCAAAATCATACAGTATATCACAGAGATTAAGTTAGAACCTAAGAATTTGAGCTTCAGAGCTTCATTCAAAGAGGCTAATGACTTGGTGGCTTCTGAAATTTTGCTGTATATTGTGAAGTTTTGTTTTACATTTGCATGTATGTGTGTACAGATATATAGATGTTTGGTTCTGCCTCTGATTGTTTAACTAATCTTGTCTCCAATCAGGGAAAATTTATAAGAGCCTAACACGGAGGCTTAACATTATCTTCTATTTTGACTCATTCAGGTCATATACCTAATTTTAGGAGCTGAGCTCCTGTCTTGTGATACACTTCCAGGAAGTTTTTGTCCCTTTTTATTTCCATTTTGGTTGCATGGCAGCATTCTAGTTCTCTGCCTTTTGCATGCTCTGAGGCTACAAAATTAAAGTATTCAAGTTGTGTAAACTCGAAACTTAAATACTTAAATCTTCCAAGTATTCAAGTTTATACACTACTTAGTTTGACCAACCCCTTTATCATGTGATAGAATAAATCCAAGCAACTTCTCAGATGGTAGCATCTCCCAGCTTTGGTGGTTGATTGCATCAGGGAGGAGAGAGTACAATCTGCATTGCTACTATCACTTTCTCTCTAGCCAGAGAGATGGGATATTGGACATGAGCCTGCTCTACATTTCTGGCCTGAATTGTTGGATGGATGCTGATGCCTCCATTTGGAATACAGAAGGAATTAATAATAGAAGACAAGGCCAAGAAAAGGATTAAGAATGAAGCCTGTCTGCTGACTGGCTGGTTGGTGGTGCCAGCAACTAAAATAGAAAATATGAAAGAGAAAAATGTTTAGGGAGAGTGTAGTAAATTATGAACACAATTCTTGACATAATAAGTTTAATATGCCTTTAAGAATGAAGGTAAATATTAAAACTCATGAGTTTAGGAGAGGGTTAGTGTTATAAAGAAAGGTATGGGAAGTATCCACATGTGATTTTATATGTCTACGTTGCAGTACCACTGAATGACTTGAGCAAGGAAGAACATATTGATTCCCAATAATATTTTAAACTACATCTTAGTTTAAAATATGGTTGGCCCTCTCTATCCAGAAGATGAAGAAACTGTTGATGCATGGGGCCAACTATACTATGCCATTTTACGTAATAAACTCCCATCTTCTTCAGATTTTGGTATCTATGAGGTGGTCCTGGAACCAATCCCTTGTGAATATTGAAGGGCAACTGTAATGACAATATTTTTCTTGTGAAGGTTTGTGCTTTCTTACATTTATGTAAAAACTAAATAAAATTTCATAAAACATTGATATTTTATTGGCTATAATATACAACTTAAATGAAAGCAGTGTACTTGCTCTGCAAATGTAACTTCAACACAAGATTCTTGGATTAACTAGATTTCTGTCCTAAAGCCCCACTTACGTAGACTTTTGAGGCCACCATCTTTGTGTAACATATACATTTCTGGACTTTCTTTTTATTAAGATATTCAAGACCTTGTTGGTTACAAATTCAGTATGTTTTAAGAGAAGGTTCTATTTTTATATACTGTTGAATAGTATATGAGATAATTTATGAGGACAATAAGTATTTTTTCCCTAAAATTACAGTCAATAGGAATAGAACAGAAGTATAGCATTATATGTTATAATCTTGTGTCCACTATTTACAGTAATATTGGCATTTATAGAATGTAATCAATCTAAAAATACTTATAGATAAAAATTTTAATACTTTATTGGCTAGTTAATCAAAGACAATATTTGTATTTAGTCATAACACTATTACTCTATAAGCTAGTTTTTTTCAAGCCTCATTTCCATTTACTTTCTGTTCTATAAAATGAATTTTACATAAAATTATAAATATGGGTTAAGAGAAATAAATATTTTTATTCAATAAATGGAGAATGATTATATATTTTCAGGACTGCATTTTGTGAACATTTCTTACAATGTTATAAAATTAAAGAATAATGAATATAAATTTAAAAACTTCAAAATACCTTTTAATAGGTGATTAAAAGTTTTAGTGATTAGTGTAAACAGGGTTTTGATAATAACATTTGTGCCAAAATATAACCCATTCTACTCATAATCTTTCAATAGACTTTCTGTACTTGATCATAATATTTTAGCATCTTTCTTCTCATAGAATGCAAGCAAGGTGCTATCTGAACAACTGGATAAATGGGACACTAATAAAAGGATTAGTCCTGATTTTACTACAAAATACTGGACTTTCATCATTTGGGAAATTATTTTTTTAATACTACTTAGTGATTACAACTCTTCTTTCCTTCTAAAATGTGTGTGCTGTACTGAAAGCTAAACATTTCCAATAGTATATCTGATAGTAGGGAGTGTGTCTTTTTCATTTTTGGTAACATCTGGCACAATTTGTAGCATGCAATAGGTGCTTTATAATATCTGTCAACTAATGAAAGAATTTGTTTGTTTTTTCAGATTACTGAATATGATCCACAATTCTCAAGGTTTTTGTTGCTGTTTCTGCCTATTCTCTGGTGATATAAAAGTGTGCCCAGTTTAGGCAGGAACCATGGCTGTGCATTTTTAAACTGAGCCACTACTAAAAATATTTTTTAAATATTCCTTTCTTCATCCTAGATTCAGCACAAAGGTTATCTCTTCTGGGAAGCATTTTTAAGTCAGAATCAATCATTCACCTCTAAATACTCAGCAAGAGTATAGTGGGATCTATATGTTGAGTATTACTTATGTGGCTTATTCTTTTGTCTTTCTGAGCTATGTTCCAATGAAGAGATCCTTCTGTTTTGATTTGGTTAAGGTTTCTTCAAAAAGGAATGAAAAGAACAAGTCTGAGGTAGTAATTAGTGTTCAACAATAGAATTTGCAACAAGGCCATAGTCTGAATTTCAGTGATTTAGAATTGGACTTTCTAAATTTCATTATCTATTATTGGCACAAACTTAGAAACTTAGTCCATAGATTTTTCCTAAGAATTCTAGACAAGAAGAGAATGGGGAGAAAAAGCCTGTCCCTTTCTAGTTGTGGAGAAATGTGTCAGGAAAAGAGAGAGTGGGAGAATATGGTGAACAGATATGAGTAAAGATACCAATGGGAGCAGAGTGAGGCCTTGCCCTAGCCCCATTTGGGACTCTGGGTGGAGGCCCCCTCATGCTTTTCTTTGTACTATCCTGACTGGGACTCAACCATAGCTGAGTTATTTTAAAGGCATAACCTTAAGTCTTATTTTTCCAATTCACTCTTACCCTTTCCTGTGTATGATAGGCCCCTGGTAGCTGAGAGTCTGACTAAAGATATGCCAAGAATTAGCAGTGTGGTATATACTTCTGTGAGTGGACCACCTAGGCTTGTATTGAATGGGACATTCAGCTTAGTGTTTATCACAGCAATACGAGCAAATAATGAGGCTGAACCTTCTAGGGGAGCAGTCTGCACATTGTAAAAGCCACAAAAAAAAAAAAAAAGGTTCCCAGTTTTCTGGCTCAGATTTTAGCATGGGAGGACCATGGAGCATCCAGAAAGTAGGCACTCAAGGAACAACACCAGGAAGCTGGAAGAGCCAGACGACTTCACCAAAGGAATTTCCCATCTCTGCTACCCTTACCACTCACCCAGGTGCCCTGTTGGAGAGGAATCTGGGAGGCAGAACAAAGACTAAGGAAACTTAGAGACTGATAAAAGTTTCCTGGAGTTCTTAAATGTTATTTCAATATATTATTTCAATTGTCCCATATTGGATTATGCTTTAAACTGGATTGGACAATTTGTTAACACTTTTCCCTGTAAACCAGAGGTGGGCCTTCCTGAAGAAGGTCAGATCAGCTATAGACAAAAGTAAAGAAATGGCATGCTCTCTAGGAATAAAATTTTGTAACCCAAGTTCCTATTTTTATTAAAGAAAAAGGAAATTTATTCTTCCCAAATATTTAATTTGTAGATCTATCAGTTCTTTTCATATTATTTTATATAAAATGATATGTGTATCTGTCTCTGTACTAGTCTTCAAGGCTGCCCTAAAGAATACCACAACCTGGGAGTTCCCATCATGGCCACAGTGGTTAACGAATCCGACTAGGAACCATGTGGTTGCGGGTTCGATTCCTGACCTTGCACAGTGGGTTAAGGATTTGGCATTGCTGTGAGCTGTGGTGTAGGTCGCAGAGGCAGCTGGATCCTGCGTTGCTGTGGCTCTGGCGTAGGCTGGTGGCTACAGCTCCAATTCGACCCCTCGCCTGGGAACCTCCATATGCCACGGGAGCGGCTCAAGAAAAGGCAAAAAGACAAAAAAAAAAAAAAAAAAAAAAAAAAGAATACCACAACCTGGGTGGCTTTAACAATAGAAATCTACTTTTGCACAGTTCTGGAGGCTGAAAGTCCAAGATCAAGGTGTTAGCAGAAGTGTTTTCTGGTGAGACTTCTCTCCTTGGTTTATTCTCAAATGACTTTTTCTCCATGAATGAATACTCCTGGTGTCTCTTCCTTTTTAGGGTTAAATGAGGTCATAAGCGTGGGGCTTTATAAAACACCAATCCTACTGGCTTAGGCCCCACCCGTATGACCTCATTTAACCCCAAAGACCTCCTTATAGAATCTGTCTCTATACAATCACACTGAAGAATAGGGCTTCAACACAGGAATTTGGTGGGGTGGAGAGGGAAACATTCAGTCCACAGCAGTCTCCGTTAATATATTAGTTACCCGAAGACAGGAGCCTTATAATATCCCTAATCTTTAGCATGGTGACTGACACATTGTAAGTGCTTAATGAATGATGAATGGACACAAAGGGAAGTAACAACCCAGTATAAAAAGTCTCTGATTGGAGATCCTGTGGTGGCTCAGTGGTTAACGAATCCGACTAGGAACCATGAGGTTGCGGGTTTGATCCCTGGCCTTGCTCAGTGGGTTAAGGATCTGTCATTGCCCTGAGCTGTGGTGTAGGTCACAGATGTGGCTCCAATCCCCGTGGTGCTGTGGCTCTGGCATAGGCCAGCAGCTACAGCTCTGATTAGACCCCTAGCCTGGGAATCTCCATGTGCTGTGGGTATGGCCCTAGAAAAGGCAAAAGGACAAAAAAAAAAAAAAAAAAAAAAAAAAAAGTCTCTGATTAAGGACGGAGACTTTTGAGATTTCAAGTTCCAGCTCTACCTCTTATCAAGATCCAGTTATTAAATGTGTGAAATAAACATAACAGTAATGGCTCTCTTTTTTAATTGTTAGAAGATTAAATGAGTGTGAGCGTCTGGTAAATTATAGGTGCTCAATAAATGTTATTTGTGACGGTTATAATTTAACTGTGCTTCGTTTGATCAGACTCCTTTCATTTGCATGTCAGCTAAAACCAATATAGTTCCTGTCCAAGAAGCAGGATTAGAGCACCCTAGGTAGTAACCAAGGGCTGCAGGAAGGGGAGTAGAGAGAGCATGTCACAGAGCCATCATCCTGGGCAGCGGTTCTCCAGGGATTGTTTCTGTCTGCTTGGGGGTGATATTTTGGCTCTCCTGATGGATAATATTCTTAGTGTTTTCAAGCAAAGTTAGGCTGAATTAATTTTAGAAATGACCCACTTACATATTTTTCAACTTTAGACTACGGCAGCTGAACAGCTAACTTGGACAATTTACAAACTGTATCATGGCTTATATGGGGCAGGCCACTCTTGAAATAGGACCAAGAGGCTCGAGAGTCCACGTGAGTGGTTCTTGACAGATTCAAAATATCAATTAAATCCTTAACCTTTAGTAGTATGCTGTTAATCTAACAGTTTGGTGGGGGGAAGAAAAGAAATCATGCCTTAGGCTGTTCGAGGAACAAAAGACAAAACCAAAAGAAATTAAATCTAGGCTGTCACAGAATTCTTATCAAATAAAGAGAAATTTGGGCAAGTATCAATTACATTGAACTATATTCACTAGCCAAATGTCAATTTTAAGATCTGAATTAATTTGGTAAAGTAGTAAGCTCCTCAAGCTTTAGAAAGTTTTACCCATTTTTCTTGGAAGATATATTATAAAACATATAACCTTACAAACTTTCATGTCTAATATCACAAAGAACTACCACATTTAGAAAGAAATTTAAAGGTATTAAAATTTTGTCTTATCAACTGAACTAAAGAATAAATTTACTTCATATGCCAGGATTTATTTATTGGCAAATGGTTTCTTCTTGTCAAAATTCTATTAAGATCGGATTTTCTAAGCCTATTAACAATAATAGGTAAATCAATAATATTTAGTGAACAACTTCTTTCCTTTTCAACATCTTTCACATCAAATGAATGAGAACATTCCTTTTGACGACTTACTGAAGGAGAAATAAATTTATAATCTATTGACATAGAATCAATGTCTCTTGTTTTGCCTTGGCCTATTTTATCTAAAGTAAGGAGAAACTGCTTCAGATAAAATAAAATTAAATAAAACCTTGTGAAAATATTTTGATTTAAGTACATGCATCTTAAAGTTAATTGGTTAGGCTTTCTATTCAACTATAGAAAGTCATAAAAGAGATACTTTAAGGCTGTCAACATTTTGCTAATATTGAATACTGCGGTCAAAAAATCCCTGAAGTTTTCAGTGCTTACCAGCAGCACTAGATTAATACCTGATTATGGATTTCATGTTGATAGTATGTTACTAGTAACAGCTGAAAATAATCCTTCTCATGCAAGGAAAGAAAAAATTGTTCCGAGGGTATGTTCATAGTTATTCAAGTTTATTGTTAGTTATTATCTATATTGTGTGAGAAATATTTCCAAAATACTTACCAGTATAGATTAAAACCATTAATCACTAATAACTGATGGATCAGATTGCCTAAAAGCACTTTTCAATGACAAAACAAAAAGTCTATAATTTAAAAATGGAAGCATAAATGCCATTCAAATTTAAAATTACTGAAAAATTAATATAATTCCTTCTGCAAGTGCAGGCTGTTTTCATTCTTAATGGAGAAATCATGGGATAATAATTCACTTCTTCATTAAAGTATCAATATCCTACATCTTCTATCACCCTTAGAAAAATAACTTTGAAAACTAAAATCACATCAGCTCTCAACTGTGTTTTTAGAACTGTTAAAAAGAAAAAGTGCTATGTTACTTGTAAGCTTGATGAAACATTTTGAGAATTTTAATCTACACTGGTTGTAAAGTTGTACATGATATTTTTATAATTTTTTTAAGGTAGATGAATTAAATGTATAAAAGGCAGAAAGATATCAAAAGGCTCTAGAACATCAACATTCAACTCCCCTCTGCCTTGAGCCCTGTCTTTTTAGCCCCAAATCTATTTTCAGTTTGTCTTTGTTCTTAGAACATATTCAAACTCCATATGAAGACCTTACAGGGAGTCTAGGCATGGAGCATGCCTGCCACATGCTGGGCAAATAGAACCCACTGTAATTATCTCTATTTTATAACGGATGAAACTGAGATGCAGAAAGGTTAAACCATTTGTGAGAAACCACATATAAGTAAGCATTCTTTGAGATGGAGATAGAAACCTTTAATCAAGAAGAGGTTAAAATGTCACGATTCCAAATCTGAAATAGATGGTCTGAAATGGCAGATTCTTAAGAGAGAATAATTAAAGGAGTTGATGCCTCATTGTCTTTAACGATATTCCTTGCTGTTCCATCAAACCATTGAATAGATAAGAGGTGAGCAATAAGTTTCAAGCTGATCTTTTGTGTAGCCAGATAATTTAAACAAAAGCTCATAGGGATGGTGTGGAAAGTAAATTTACCTGCCTGGCCTCCAAACTCCTCAGCTTTCAGTAGAGGTGAATGAGTGACACCTGGATACAGAGTAGCATAAAATGACTGTATATTTTGGTTTCCTTTTTGGAATTTGCAGTGTTGGGCCATAGACCACGTATGCTGATTGTAGTAATTTGAACCTTGGAAGCAGATTGCTCTGCCACTTCTGGATTTTAGTTTGGACAAATGAACTTTATTCATATCCTATTTTCATTTCACCTATGCTCAGAAGACTTAACCTATAATTATGTAATATAAAATGGTTAATACTTATTCTTTGCTGCAAGGATTATAATTTCCAGTATTTAAGCGTAGAAGAAAATATCACCCTACAAGTAGTCTAGGTCATTTTTTTTGACTCTTCTCTTGCTGTTTGGGAAAGTTCTGGATCAGAAACCTTGTAAACTTCCCCATCCTCAATTTAATTTCTGATTAGTCTTTTGGGGAAAGGAAATAGGCCAGCCCTAAATTTAAAATTTTTACAACTAGGTAGAAACAGTATGTATTTATCACATTTCCTCCAGCAATTCTAATTCTCTAATATCGGTTTTTAACGGACCATTTCCCTTATATCTTCATATTTTATTTAAAACTATACTTGAAAAAGACCTAATGTTAGTCTACTTGTTCATTGATTCATAACTCTATTTTCTTTTGTACTCTGTTGTTCTTCAAAGTTTCTTTATTCTTTTGAAACATCTATATAATACATGATGTAAATTTATTCCACAGGGTTTCTTATATAAATGAGTATGGTAAATAGCTTCATATACATGAGATCTTCTTTGGTGACTGCTTAATACATTAAAACATGTTTAATGTTCTTTTAAAAGAGGTTTCAGATCTATAAAAAGCACTCTCCCTTAGACTAGAGTTAGGTAGTGGAAAAATCACCTCCAAGTGGGGATAAGCAGAAAAATGATGACATATCAGTGTTGTAGGAATCCTTTATCAACTGAAGAATCATCTTTGGATCTTCTCATTGTCATCGAATATGACAATGATCCCAGTGTGGTTTACTTTGATTGAGAGGATAGATACCATTTCCCCATAGAGGACTTGATTGATTTTCAGAGTTGCACTTTATGGACCATCCCAGTCTTAAGTAGGGATACAATAAACATATGTAGAAAAGAAGTGTTCCTTTGATAACTATCAGGACAACTTCAGGAAAGGCACAGGGACACATTTTAAGCAGTCTTTGTCATTATTAAATATGATCTACCTAATGAGTTTGAAGGGAAAGACGACTGATTTGTGAGCAAGCTGACCAAGTGCTGGTTCTGCCTATGCTGGTTTCATAAAAGGAGAGGGAAATTCTCTTCTTTCCTACAGACCTGCTTCTTTTCGCAATAAAATGAAGCAGAGGATCAAAATGCTCTCTAGAATCCCCTCCAATGTAAATATGTTCTGGTACATAAACATCTTTTGCTAAGGCTGTGTACTTGGAACTGTGGGAGACGTGATATCATATAAAGGCTTTTCTAGCCCTTCAATAGCTGGCTCTCACTTCATCATATGTGAAAATGGTAGAGACCATTAAACTGAAATTTTGAGCCAACCCTATCATACTGTGCAACTAATAGAAGAGAGCTCACAATGGTGTCTGATCTGAACCTGGGGATAACTATGATATTACCTTCATGGTCTGTTTCCCAGGCATGCAGATTTCATGATAAGAGTGAAACAGCCTTCATAGCAATCCAGTGAGCGTCAACCCATTTGATGTGGGCAACTTACCTAAATAACATGTGGAAAGCCATGGACTAAAATTTTAAAAATTAAAAAAAAGTCACAGGCTGATAAACTTTGAAGGAAATAAAAGGATGAACTCTAACCATTTTGTGTAAAAATATTTGTCTAATTCACAGTGAAGTTATTTAAATTACATTTGTGTGTGTGTGTGATAAATTGCGGTCCCCTTGAAGGCAAGGGCACTTTCTTTTTCTCCTTTTCACAAAATTAGAGTATCAGTAAATATTTACTGAAGTAAATCTTATAAAATGGGAGTTTGGGGAGTCAATCAATAGTGCCCATCCCAGCACATACTTGTACACATCCAATGAACAAATAGGCAAAATTCAATATACAAGTTTAAGCACATTGCAATAAATTTCATGGGGCCTGGAGTCAGAATTAGAAAATTAAAAAGGACCTTGGAGATCAATTAATTGTTTTATGAGAGTGAAATTTTATTTTAATGAGAGAACATGACTAGAAATCACATTCTCATTCTGTGGGAGCTGGGGATGAGAAAGAATTTATATTTAACCTTTCTGAGGGAATTATCAAATTAAAATAAGTTTAAATTCCAAAAGCATAGAAAGGATAGTATTAGATCCTTCTCATCCCCACTTCCTTACTCTGTAGAGCTCTAGGAACTTCTTGTGTTCTGTTGGGTTATTTTGGTGTGGTTGGGAAGTACAGGTGGGTGTTTTTCAGATGGGCCAATTGGATTTGGGGGTGGGAGACAGGAAGATTGGGAGTTGACATTTTTAATGAAACAAGATACTATAATTATGATGCTTCTTTATCTTCTATGGTTGTTCAGGTGCAAATTGAGCTCTATAAGTTACTGTCTTTAAAAGAAAGTTACACAAATACATACTTTTTCTGATTAATCTCATTTTATCATTAATGGCATTTGTCCCCGTAACCCACAGTGGATATGATTATTGCCATCTTATAGATGAAGAAAGAGGTACAGCAGTATTATACTCAAATGGCTATTTTATATGTTCTCACCTTTATGCATTAAATACAATTTCTCTAAATTAGAAAAGGAAAGTTATACAAACAGAAAAAATAAAATGTGTTATAAAAGTGATAAAATCTAATGAATATGGTGTTTTGAAAAAATGTAATATTTTATACAAGTTTAATTTAAATTACTTTATTTTTAATTCCACTGTGTGTTACTGCTAACTAGAGATCTGCTATGTGCTAGGCACTGTGCTTGACCTTTAAAAATTGTATCATCTAATTTAATATTCATAACAGTACTGTTATCATCTATGTTTTATATATGTGTGTGTGCGTGTGTGGGTGTGTGCGCGTGCACGCGTGTGTGTCCCCAGTGGACTTCAGTTGAATTGAATTTATTGTAAAGTGGTGAGTATATAAAGAATAATAGCTCTGGGACTAATGCACTCCTTTTATTAACTAGCCGTGATGGGGTGAAAATATGTCATTTACCTGCCCTTTAATATCTACATCTCTAAAAAAGAAGAGGCTTTAGCTAAAGTCTTTTACACCTCTAGAAATATGTTCTATTTAATTTTTTTGAAGACTTTCTTACTGGAGACCATCTAAAGGATATGGAAACAGTTTTTAAGTTTTTTTTCTTTTTATCAGAGCAATCTTACAGATTATTATCACTTGATTACTAGAAGTTTGTATGTGCATGGGTGAGGAAATTTGGAAATATTGCATCTAAGTGTCTATAGAGAATTTATATTTTAGAAAATTATATCCTACTTGGGAATTTTTTTTATAAATATTTTATTTTATTTATTTTTATGTCTTTTTGCCGTTTCTTGGACTGTTGCCGCAGCATATGGAGGTGTCCAGGCTAGGGGTCGAATTGGAGCTGTAGCCGCTGGCCTACGCCAGAGCCACGGCAGCACGGGATCCGAGCCTTGATTGTGACCTACACCACAGCTCAGGGCAACGCCGGATCCTTAATCCACTGAGCAAGGCCAGGGCTCGAACCCTCAACCTCATGGTTCCTAGTTGGATTCATTAACCACTGAGCCACGACGGGAACTCCAACTTGGGAATGTTTGTTGTAAAAGCTGAGTGCTGTAACTAATATGAAAGCTGGATGCTATAGCAGAAGAAATAAGCTTACAAGAATAATATTATATTACATTTAAGTTCATAAAAATCAATTGCACTAATATACATTGAGGGAGAATTGGCACATTTAAAGGGTAGAAAAATTTACTTCCCTTTCTGTTATGATGCTGTATTTTGCGGCAGACTGGTTATCCTGCCAAGACCAATAAGAAAGAAAAATGTTTATCAGACATAGATTTTAAAATCACTGTGAAAACAGTGCAAGAAAAAATAGTGCCAAATGGAGAATTTTACCATACTACTGGATTTTTAAAAATTGAGACATAATTCACAAATCTTAAAATTCACCTGTTTAAAGCTTACAATTCAGTGGATTTTTAGTATTTTCACAGACATGTACAAATCACTATTATATAACTCTTAAATCGTTTCATCACTTCAAGAAGAAACTCATTACCCATTAGCAGTCACTTACCATTCCCCTTACTCTCAGCCTCTGACAACCACTAATTTACATCCTCTCTCAATGGATCTGCCTATTCTGGACATTTCACATAAATGGAATCATACAATACGTGGCCTTTTCTGTATAGTATATTTCACTTAGCATAATGTTTTCAAGGCTCATTCATGTTGTAACATGTACTTCATTCTTTTCTGTTTCTGAATGGTACTTCATTGTATTGTTATACCAAATTTTGTTTATTCTTTCATTTGCTGGTGAATATCTGTTTTCTTTTTTCACGTTTGCACTGTCATGAATAGGTTGCTATAAATATTCATGTGAGTTTTTTTGTGTAGATAAATGTTTTTATTTCTCTTGGATATATATTTAGGAGTGAAATTGCTGGCTCATATGGTAACTCATATTTAGTCATCTGAGAAACTGACAAGTTGCTTCCCAAAGTGGCTGTAGAATTTTACATTCCCACCAGAAACACATAAAAACTCATAATACTCCAAAGCTTCAACACTTGTCATTATCTGCTCTTTGATTACAGCCTTAATTACTAATGAGTTTGAGCATATTATCTTGAGCTTATTGGCCATTCAAAGTTTTTCTTTGGAGAAATGCCTATCCAAATCTTTTGCCCATTTTTGAATGGGGTTATTTATCTTTTTATTATCGAGTTGTAAGAGTTCTTTATATATTCAACAAATGAGCTCTTTATCATATATTATTTGAAGATATTTTCTCGCATTCTGTCGGCAGTCTTTGCATTATCTTGATAGTGTTTTTTGGAGTACAAATTTTTTAATTTTGATGGAGTGCAATTTATTTTTTTTCTTTTATCATTTGTGCTTTTGGTAACATACCTAAGAAACTATTATCCAATCCAAGCACATGAAGATTTATGTCTATGATTTTGTGTAAAAGTTTTCTAGACTAAGATTTTCAATTGTAAGACTTTCTTTTTGAAATGTTTTGTTTATTGGGAGATGGGTTCCATCTTAATTCTTCTGCATGTGGATATTCAGTTTAACCAAGATTAAATTTCATACTAAATTGTGAAATACTGCAATCTTTACCATATGAATGCTAGTTATAGCTACTACTATTGAACATTGCACTAGATTTTTTTGCCAGTGCAGTAAGGCAAGGAAGTAAAAAAACAGTTAAGAAGATGAGAAACTAAGAAATAACCTTCCACTATTCACAGATGATATGATACTGTACACATAAAACACAAACTATAAGCTACTACGTACTTAATAAATGAATTTAGTTAGGTCACTAGATACAAGGTCATATTACCAAAATCAATCGCATCTCTATATACTAACAAAAGGAAAAACAGAAAATAGTAATGGAAAAAATAGAAGATGAAATGTTTAAAATGACAGTATATACAATAGCACAGCAAATCAAATACTAAGAAATGAATCTAATAATACATGTGAAAGGGCTCCTTACTGCAAACTACAAAATATTATGGAGATAAATTTAAAAACAGCTAAAATCTATATTTCTGTCTTTGTGCCAGTGGCGTACGGTTTTATGGATCAGGATAGAAAGCCCAGAGTTAAACCCATGTATCTACAGTCAACTAATCTATGACAAAGGAGGCAAGAATATACAATGGAGAAAAGACAGCCTCTTCAATAAGTGGTGCTGGGAAAACTGGACAGCCACACGTAAAAGAATGAAATTAGATCACTTCCTAACACCATACACAAAAATAAACTTGAAATGGATTAAATACATAGATATAATATCAGATAGTATAAAACTCTTAGAGGAAAACATAGGCCAAACACTCTCTGACATAAATGACAGCAACATCTTCTCAGATCCACCTATCAGAGGAATGACAATAAAAACAAAAATAAACAAATGGGACCTAATCAAACTTCAACGTTTCTGCACAGCAAAGGAAACCCTAAATAACACAAAAAGACAACCCACAGAATGGGAGAAAATCTTTGCAAGTGAATCGACTGAAAAGGGATTAATTTCCAAAATTTATAAACACCTCCTATAGCTCAATATCAAAAAAACAAACGACCCCATCAAAAAATGGGCAGAAGATCTAAACAGACAGTTCTCCAAAGAAGACATACAGATGGCCAAAAAACACATGAAAAGATATTCAACATCACTCATTATTAGAGAAATGCAAATCAAAACCACTGTGAGGTGCTACCCTATACCAGCCAGAATGACCATCATCAAAAAGTCTATAAAAAATAAATGCTGAAGAGAGTGTGGAGAAAAAGCAACCCTATTACACTGTTGGTGGGAATATAAATTGGTACAACCACTGTGGAAAACAGTATGGAGATTTCTCAGAAAACTAAAAATCGAACTACTGTTTGATCCAGCAATCCCACTTCTGGGCATCTATCCAGAGAAAACCATGACACGAAAAGACACATGTACTCCAATGTTCATTGAAGCATTATGCAATAGCCAAGACATGGAAACAACCTAAATGTCCATCAACAGAGGAGTGGATCAAGAAGATGTGGTACATATGCATAATGAAATATTACCCAGCCATTAAAAGGAAAAAAATAATGGCATTTCTAGCAACATGGATGGATCTAGAAATTATCATGCTAAATGAAGTCAGTCAATGAGACACCAATATCAAATGCTATCACTTACATGTGGAATCTAAAAAAAGGATGCAATGGACTTCTTTGCAGAACAGATAGTGACTCACAGACTTCGAAAAACTTATGGTTTCCAAATGAGACAGGTTGTGGGGTGGGGGATGCATTGAGGATTTGGGATGGAAATGCTGTAAAATTTGGTTGTGATTATTGTTGTCACCTATAAATGTAATAAAATTCATTAAATAATTAAAAAATATTAATACTAGTCTTAAGATTAGCAAATTAAATAAATAAATAAAAACAGCTAAAATGTCTATGAGATAGATTCCTAGCAGAATTTTTGGTAGAAATTACCAACTGATTCTGAAATTTAAATGGAGTTAGTTACAAAAGGTCAAGAAAATTTTGAAGAATAAGCTTATATGTATTTTAGAGAATATGAAGACATTATGAAGCTACGATAATTAAAATGTGATAGTAGCACAAAAATAGTACGACAGAACAATTATCTAGATTACAGAGTACAGAAACAGACTCTCACACATATGGCCACTAATTTATTACAAAGGCGACACCATGGCATAGGGAGAAAGAACAAGATTTTCAGTAAGTTATTCTGAACACGATGGGTATTTTTATGCATCAAAAATAAATCTTGGAGTTCCTGTCATGGTTCAGTGGTTAACACCGGACTAGTGTCCATGAGGACGTGGATTCAATCCCTGGTGTCACTCAGTGGGTTGAGGATCTGGTGTTGCCATGAGCTGTAGTATAGGTCACAGATGTGGCTTGGATCTTGTTGCTGTGGCTGTGGTATAGGCTGGCAGCTGCAGCTCCTATTCGACCCCTAGCCTGGGAACCTCCATATGTCATGGATGCGGCCCTAAAAAGACAAAAAGACAGAAAAAAAAAATCTTGATTCCTTTACCTCATATTGTACCCATAAATCAATTCCAGATGGAATGTAGATTTATTTATTTAGTTAGTTATTTTAATGGCCACACCCATGGCATATGGAATACATGTACCTCTAAAGAGAGGGTCAGGGATTGAATCCAAGCCACAGCTGCAACCTATGCTGCAGCTAGATCAGCAGTGGATCCTTTAACCCACTGCGCCAGGCTGGAGATCAAACCTGTACCCTCAAAGTGACTGGAGCTGCTGCAGTTGGATTGCTCACGCACTGCACCACAGCAGGAACTCTTGGACTGTAGATTTAAATATGCAAGGTAAGTCAGAAAGGATTTCCCTAAAGGACTAGCAAATAAGCTGTACTTAAATTCCATTCATCAAAAGACATCATTAAGATTGAAAAGACAGGTTATGTAATGAAAGAAATAATACACATATAGACATATACACATGTATTTATGACAAAAAAAAAACCACTTCTATCTATCTGTCTGACTGAACAGTCAGTTCACAAAAGCAGACACCTAAATTTTCCAAAAAAATGAAAAGATACTTAACTCTATTAGATGTCAGCAAAAATAAAACAGTTAAAATACCATCTTATAATTACCATAGTGACAAAAAAATTACTGACAGTACTAAGTGCTTGCAAGGACTCAAATTCTCATACATTGCAGTTTGGGAGTGTATGTCTGTCCTACCACTTTGATAAACTGCTTGTTGGTAGCTCTTAAAGGTGAATAAACACCTATCTTATGATCCAGCAAATGTTCTCCTGGGCATATACGCAATAGGAATGCATACACCTGGGCACCAAATGATATACACAAGAACGTTCATAGCATACCTATCTTTAGAGGTTCATATGTTAACAAACCAAACGTCTTTCAACAGTAGGAGGAATAATAAATTTTGATCTATTCATAAAATAGAAGAGTATACAACCAAGAAAATGAATGAATCTCTCAAATAGTATATCAAGCAAAAGAAGCCAGACCAAACAGTTTGTGCCCAGAAAAACTACGCTAAAAAAAAAAACAAACAAAAAAACAGAAAAACTAATCAGTGGTGATAGAAGTCAAGATAGTGGTTACCTTTAGAAGCAGCTGTTGCACGCAGGTATGAGACATTTCTTGCTAGAGTTGGTAATCTCCTATGTTTCTAACTAGTTGCTTAAAGGGACAAGATCACCTTGGGAAAAATTCAATGAGCTATACACTAATGATCTGTGAAGTTTTAATATAAATGCAGTACTGTAAAAGTTGTACTTCAGGTGACACAAATTTTCATGAAGACTTTGGTTAATGCGGTAAGTTCTTATGAGGATCTCAAAAGCTGCTTCTAAGATAAGAATAAAAGTAAGACACAAAAACCAATGTAAATTGGACTATAGCACAAAATAAGAGTTTTTATTAATTTTTTTTCAAGTGGAATGCAGTGCCTCATGAAGCAGTGAGTTTGCTATCGCTGGATTTATACCAAATAAGATAGGAGCACTCCTATTAATAAATATTAAAAGGGAGTTTTTAAAGGGTGGATGTTGGACAAAATGATTTCCAAGGAGATTTTCAACTTTAAGACCAAATAATGTCAAACTTACAAGGGACAAAGACAAACTACAAAGTGGATTATATCAGTTTGCCAAAGTAGATTCATCAGTGAGCAAATTATTTGAACTATCAAACTGACTCCACTTAATACGTATTTCTCACTTCCTTATACATTTGATAACTTTTAGTTATATGATTTATATATATATATATATATATATATATATATATATATAAAATAAACTACTGAGTTAAGATTATGTCTAGATTTTGCCTAGATGTTTTTATATTCCTAAGAAAATTCTCAAATAATCCTGTGACAGTTGACTGCTCTATTGGTAAAAGATGATTTGCCATGGGAAAATTTAGAATAATGCTAGCTATGTCTATTCACTGTACCAGGAGTGCCTTATGAAAAATTAAGCAAGTTCTATTTATTTCTCACCTAAATAGTCAGATTAGGTATGCATAATGTGTGTATGTGTTGATATAAACATCATCATTTTTTTTTCATACTACATAGCAAAGATATTTTTATAATGGATAGATACCGCTTCATTTTGGGCTGGACTTTAGATGCACGAAAGGAAGAGACTAGCACATATTCTACCTTTAATTCACAGGATAAATTACTCCTGATTGTCAAATAAGCCTTGCATTTTTTTGGTATAGGATCTGAAATAAAAATTTTGTGTAGTCAACACAGTAAAATCTAGACATGAATAAATTGAACATGGAGTTTTAGAGAATTTTCAGACCCATTGTTTTTATCCATATATCCTGCAGTATCTACATATCACAGGCCCTGGCCCCGTAAATTTAAATAATAGATAGTTGAAACAATTAAGTAATACTGCCAGTGTTGCTGGCTTTGTTATAATATTAAACATGACTAGGCATCCTACACTGCATGGTAAATTTAATTTAAGATTCTTTAAGTTGTTGCAGAAGCATTAAGTTTTTTGTCGTCACCCAAAACTGTGCCAAGCATTGCATAAAGCATATCCATATCTTTGAAACTTTGAGAGAAATCTACAGTTAATGAATAAGACACAAACTGACATAAGACATAAACAAGGAAGTCAAATATATTACTACCCTGTAAGCTGACTGGAAAAAAATATAGTTACCTGCATGCTTATTTATGTATGATCTCATAGTAAAATCCCAGAAACTTAATTTTACCAAATTGTTTTATTTTCTTCCATGTCCCTTTGTTTCATTCTGCCTTTTGTTTTAGGTATACATATATTTTATTTTTATTTTTACATATATTCTATTATTTTTATGATTTTTTTCATTATAATTGATTTACAGTGTTCTGTCAATTTCTACTGTACAGAAAAGTGACCCAGCTGTACAGTGGGAAAAAAAAATTAAAAAAAAAAAAAGAAAAGTGACCCAGTCATATATATATATATATATATATATATATATATATATATATATATGTGTGTATATATATTCTCTTTCTCAGATTATCCTCCATCATGTTCCATCACAAGTGACTAGATATAGTCCCTTGTGCTATACAGCAGGACTTCATTGCTTACCCACTCCAAATGCATAGTTTGCATCTATTAAACCCAAACTGCCAGTCCATCCCACTCCCTCCCCCTCCCCCTTGGAAACCAGAAGTCTGTTCTCTAAGTCCATGAGTTTATTTTCTGTGGAAAGGTTCATTTGTGCCATATATTAGATTCTAGATATAAGTGATATCATATGGTATTTGCCTTTCCCCTTCTGACTTATTTCACATAGTATGAAAGTCTCTAGTTCCATCCATGTTGCCACAAATGGCATTATTTTGTTATTTTTAATGACTGAGTAGTATTCCATTGTGTGTATATATCACATCTTCTTAATCTGTTCATCTGTCAATGGGCATTTGGGTTGTTTCCGTGTCTTGGCTATTGTGAATAGTGCTGCAATGAACATAGAGGTGCGTGTATCTTTTTCAATGAAAATTTTGTCCAGATATATGCCCAAGAGTGGGATTCCTGGGTCATATGGTAGTTGTTTCATTCTGTCTTAAACCATATATTGAATTCAGTAACAATAAGGAAGGACTAGTATGGAGCAGAGAAGAAGGCAAAAAAAAAAATCTTACTTGACTCAGTGGCAAAGAATATATATGCCTCCAAACAATGTATTATAAAGTGAATCTGAAACAACTTGTGAAATTCTTTCTTCTGTATTTATCTGGATGTGTACACAGTAAAAGGTCACCAACAGCATGCAGTGGTATTTATATTCTACGGGAAATACCTGGCCTGAACAAAGAACAGAGTATACTGATTAACAAAATATTTTGGCAGATGGATAACTGCCACATAGTCCACATGGGAATAATTATTTTTTAGAAGTTAATTTTAGAAGTTACTTCAGGAACTTATATTATAAATGTTGATTATTACTATGTTGTAGAAGTGCAGAAATAGGAATAAAAAGGTATACTTGATAGAATGCCAGAACAATAGTGGCTTATATTGAAGTCATTCATTCTGCCTACCACCCATGCACTATCCATCCATCCATTCATGCACACATCCATTCATCTATCTTACGTAATATGGGATATATGGGAATAACAATGGTATACAAAATGGATACTTATACTCATGGAGCTCTCACAAAGAGAAAATATAACAAAAATACACAATGACTATACTAGATGATTTTTTTAAATTTAGTGAGATATAATTGATATATAACATTGTGCAAGTTTAATGTGTACAACATGCTGATTTGAAAAATTTATATTTTACCACTGTAGCATTAGCTAACACCTCTAAATGTCAAATAATTTAGATGACTGGATTTTTTTTTTTGTCTTTTTGCCATTTCTTGGGCTGCTCCTGCGGCATATGGAGATTCCCAGGCTAGGGGTCGATATGGAGTTGCAGCCGCTGGCCTATGCCAGAGCCACAGCAATGCAGGATCCGAGCTGTGTCTGCAACCTACACCACAGCTCATAGCAACGCCAGATCCTTAACCCACTGAGCAAGGCCAGGGATCGAACCCGCAACCTCATGGTTCCTAGTTGGATTCGTTAACCACTGAGCCACGACGGGAACTCCAGATGATGGGATTTTAAGTGATCATTTTCCTTGTAAATTGTAATCACCATAATTATCTTTCTTTCTCTCTCTCCTTTTTTTTTTTTTTTTTTTTTTTTTTTGGCTGCCGCATCGCATATAGAGTTCCCAGGCCAGAGATCAGGTCCAAGTGACCACTGATGCTGAAGCTACAGCAAGGCCGGATCCTTAACCCACTGTGCTAGGTTGGGGATGGAACATGGAACTTCCACCATTAAATATGTTTAATGAAATAGATATTTGTGTCTGAAAAATATGACAAATATGTACAAAGGTGAATCCAGATAAACATTATCTAAAATTTAACTACTGAAATTTATAACTTCAAATATTAAAGTGATATTTAAAATAAGTTTCTGACAATTCACATTAATATAGTTAGGAAAAAAATCTTAAATTTGCTTTTTTAATTGTGTAAAGCAGCAACCCCAGAGTAGGGCTATCTATGTCATAGCAAGATATATTGAACTCTGATGTGGACCCCTAAATATTTCTTAGCTGATGTCCTCACCTGCAGTGAAAATGTGTGGTGAAAATTGAGTGGAGCATTGTTGGTTAACATTTTAACACTAGAGTCTCTGAAATAAATAGTCAATAAAATTAACAAAGTAAATAGCAGCCATAAGACTCAGTATTTTGTAGGATGTGGAGTCTGATCTTCTAAAAAAGGGATGGACCAATCCTGGCTGCAGACAAAAGAATTTAAAAACCTATTTATGAAACGAGTCCAACTTGAGTATAATTCTCACACAATAAAGAGAAGAATATTGTAAGCAAGCGTACCAGGATTATTTTCAAGATCTTCTAATCAATGACTAAGGCTATTAGGGCAAGAAATTGACCTATATTATGATGGAGAGTTCCTGCTGTTGCCTACCACTCCTAGATGCTAGGCTATTGAGAAAAGATTCCATATTTTATTTTATTTTATTTTAGTCTTTTTTAGGGCCGCACCCACGGCATATGGAGGTTCCCAGGCTAGGGGTCAAATCAGAGCTGTAGCCACTGGCCTTCGCCAGAGCCACAGCAATGCAGGATCTGAGCCGAGTCTGTGACCTACACCACAGCTCATAGCAACGCTGGATCCTTAACCCACTGAGCAAGGCCAGGGACCAAACACGCAACCTCATGGTTCCTAGTCAGATTCGTTAACCACTGAGCCACGAAGGGAACTCCAGATTCCATATTTTAAATCTAACTTTGTAAGCTTAGGATCTAGCACAGTGTGTGGCAGAGAAGGAAGTCAATGTATGTTTTTTAAACATGTAAATGGCAACTTTTACAATAAAAGGCTCAAGTTATTTGCAGATTCCCAAGTTTTGAGAAAATCATAAAAAAAAATATCCTGATATTTATACATAGCAGGTACATGATTTCTATCCTATAGGTTCTTGGTTATAAATGTGACCCCCGGATTCATGTCTACTGACTCCTAGTACAGTGTGCTTAGCTGTACTTTTTAATATCAAAATACATGTACTATGAGAATGTGTTTTTTATGGTCAGTTAACAATTTACTAAGATATTATCAGGCGGTTTCTGTCTTTAAGAAGTTTACAATATGTTTCCTTCTAGAACTAATGCTGAAGTCATTCACAACCCAAGGTAAGAACCCAGTTGACCACTTAGATTTCAATTTTCTTATATGTAAAATGAAGGGGGCAGCCCTGAAGAAGCTTGCTTGCTAACTGTCCTTAAAGCCCTTTATTTCTATAACTACTTTATATTCTTATGCTTTTATTTTGATCAAAGGAGTTTAAAGCACATTATACAATCCATATAAATAAGCACTCGATGGTTGAGTATTTTACTAGTTTTTCTTTTATAAATTAAGCTAAAGAATCAAAATGCTTTTGGTGGCAAATTCTTCTGCTATAACATGATCAATTACCTATACTGAATGATTCATCTCTCTATAGAATAAATGACACCCCCCTTTAAAAATTTATCTTCATCTGGCAGAGTTTTCAATTTTGGCTGACTTATATGTGACTTATCTTATTGGTAGTTGTAAACAATTTCAGAGGTTTTTTTCCCCAATTATTGGCATCTGATGAACAAATATGGGTCTCCAACTGTGTTTGAAACAGTGCATTTTAACGAATAGTCCTTTAAAATAATAAGTACCAATATTAGTTCTAAAGATATCATATAATTAATTTTTGTAACTGAGACCAGTAATTCCCAACTACGGGTATTGCAAAGTATCTGAGGGAGAGTGAGAAAACAGTGTAAGATATTATATTTACCAAAGGGGCATAGCTAAAAAAGGTTGAGAGATACTGCTACAAAGAAAAATTACTTGGGCAATTTCAGAGATCTTTCATCAGATGGAAAAAGAATGTTCACAAAAGTGAATTTATTAAAAAAAGTAAACTAAATCTAGAACAAATGAATTTTAATGACTATTTTTCAAAGAATGACTAATTTGTTAATTGTGAATTCTAAAACTAAAAGTTGGTGTATGGATGGTATAATGTGGAGAATACTGGACTGAAAGCAGGAGAGCTGAGTTCAAGTCCCAGATTTGTTACCAAATGATAGGGTCCTTCATTGTTCTGGATTTCAGTTTTCTTATGTGAAAATGAAAGGACCAGCTTAGACAATTTCTAAATGCCTTCAAGTTCTGCTTCTCTATAACTCAACCAAATTTTTATGTGATTTCTTGTAAAAGTCTTTGTATTAAAAAAAAAAAAAAAAAAAAAAAAAAAAGCCTGTGGGAGTTCCCATCGTGGCGTAGCTGAAACGAATCTGACTAGGAACCATGGAGTTGTGGATTCGATCCCTGGCCTCGCTCAGTGGGTTAAGGATCCTGCTTTGCCGTGAGCTTTGGTGAAGGTCGGAGACATGGCTCGGATCTGGCATTGCTGTGGCTGTGGCTATGCCCGGCAGCTACAGCTCCAATTAGGCCCCTAGCCTGGGAACCTCCATATGCTGCAGGTGCAGCCCTAAAAAGACAAAAGCCACAAACAAAAACAAAAAGAAAAAATGTCTGTGGTACCTGAGGGATGATACCTACAACTCTTTCTAACTAGAACCAAAGTCCTTGAACCTATGACAACAGACTAGTACACCATGCATTGTAACCAGTCTACCTACCAGATTCACTGTGGAGCATCATCAAATTGGAAGCTCTCACTCCATAAATCTGAGCTCGCATCTGAGCCTGTGTAGGTTGAGCATCTCAGTGATTTTTTACTATGTAGTTCTCATTAAGAATCACTGTTTGGGGAGTTGCCATCATGGCTCAGTGGTAACAAACCTGACTAGTATCCATGATTACTGGCCTTGCTCAGTGGTTAAGGATCTGGCATTGCCATGAGCTGTGGTGTAGATCGAAGACACGGCTTGGATCCAGTGTTGCTGTGGCTGTGGTGTAGGCTGACAGTTATAGCTCTGATTTGATCCCTAGCCTGGGAGCTTCCATATGCTGTGGGTGGGCCTGAAGAGTCAAAAAAGTGGGAAAAAGAAAAGAAAGAATCACTGTTCGAAGTTCTTCCTGTGTCTCAATGGGATTGGCAGCATCTCTATAGTGCCAGGAATGCAGATTCAGTTCCCGGCCTGGCACAGTGGGTTTAAAGATCCAGGGTTACTGCAGCTGTGGCATAGGTTGCAACTGTAGCTAGGATCTGATCCCTGGCCTGGTAACTCCTTATGTTGCAGAGCAGCCAAAAAAGAAAAAAAAAAAAAAAAAAAAAAGAATCATTCTTCAAGTTCTCTTTGACAAAATGTTTCTTGAGTTTAGGATGCAGAAAAGAAACTTATGCTAACAAGGGACACAAATGCAATGTTGTACTTAATCTCAAAAATATTTCTTTCTTAGTCATCGTTCAGTATTTTTATGTGATTTCCACTGAATCAGAGCTTACAGATCTTAGACATTTGAACTGTTTTTTTTTTTTTTTTTTTTTTTTTTTTTGCTGTGATCATAAAAGATCAGGCAACAGAAACTCAGTTGGCTTTCAGATGGAATATGTATGAAGAAAGAGGAAGAGACCTACATATTCTTAAATACAGCACGTAAGCACATAAAGATAATACGAAATATTTTTTGGCCCTGCACATGGCACATGGAAATTCCTGAGCCAGGGATCGAACCCATGTCACAGCAACGACCAGAGCTGTTGCAGTGACAACACTGGATCCTAACACACTGCGCCACAATGGAACTCCAATAAATATTAAACTTTTAATCTCTTACATCTTCTGCCTGCTCTTCCAAATCCACACAGCACTTTTTTTTTTGCCTGTTTCCACCCTGCTCTCTGGTCCAAAAGACTGACCTGAATGAATTTTTAATAAAACCCATAACTTCTGGCCAATGGGTAGCCCAGGAAGGATATTTAAAATGACAAGGTCATTTTCAGCTGGCTGTGTCCCTGGACCAAAGATCACTGATCCCCTTCAGCCAATCAACAGTTTATGGCATTCTGTGCTTTCAAGTTTGACGACTGCCCCCTTTCCTCATCCCTTGAAGAATGGTAACAGCTCTGACGCAATTGGCCCTAGTTTACTGTACTAGCTCTTGCGGCTTTTCTGCATTTACACTTAATAAATAAATCCTTGTAAATAAGCCCTCCTGGAATTACCCTATTTTGAGTATGACATATACTTCCTATTTACAGAAACCCTGACTGAAACAGTCTTTGATGTTAACGGCACCTTTGAGAATCTTTGATTAATACAAAGGAAGTGGAATATGTGAAAACTTGAGTTGCAGTTTGGTTAAAAAATTTAAATAAAAAGTAACTGATAAAAGCAGCATACCTAAAGAATTAAGGAATAGTGTGGTAAAAGTCATGTTAAAATTGAGGTAGTAGTGAATATGAAAAAAATGAGATGTTGGTCTGATCTATGACAGGGAAAAAAGCAAGGCGATGTGAATTTTAACTGAAGAGAAACACCGTCACAAGGCTGACACTGGTAGGATTTCTTCACATGCCCCAAAGACACTTGATCTGTGCTTTTGCATTCATCTGGGGGCAGCTCATTAACAAGAGAATATAGGCAAGCTGGAAGAAGTTCATAGAGGAGGAAAAAAATGATAAAAAGCGCTGGAGGATTGACATGTGAGAAGAGATTAAAAAGATGAAATCACTCTGCTTGAGCTAAGTGGTGACTAAGGGGGAACATGTCAACCATTTACAATTACACAAAGGTTATAAACTCCAAAAGAGAGGCAGTGATTACCACAAATCAAGGGAGAAGTGCTCTGTGGAAAGAGAAGTTAGCTCAAATAACAGGACCATTTGCTAATGTAAAGCTATTATAAAGCTGAACGTTATCTACTATAGCTTTTGAAAAAGATAAAAATAAAACAAATTACAAACCGTTACTTAATTGTTTTTTCTCTCTTTTTTTCTTTCTGTTTATGGCCACACTTGCAGCATATGGAAGTTCCCAGGCCAGGGGTCAAACCAGAGCTGCAGCTCAAGCCTAAGCCACAGTCATTACACGGCATGGTAACACCAGATCCAAGCCACAGCCACAACCTGTGCAGCAGCTTGTGGCAATGCTGGATCCTTAACGCATTGAGTGAGGCCAGGGGTCAAACTCACATCCTCACAGACACAATGTCAGGTCCTTAACCTGCTGAGCCACAAAGGAAACTCCCATTACTTAATGACTTAATATTATATATGTGGATTCTCTATAGTCTGTCTGTCTGACTGTCTGTCTATCTATCTGTCTGTCTATCTTTATGTCTCTTAGAGATCAACCTTTCACAAACATATATAGAAATAAAAGTAGTTATTGCTACCATAAGTTTTGTGCTAAACATTTAACAAACACCTCATTTAATTGTTAACACTGCATTTTAACCATCAGGAAAACAGGGTAAGAAAATTCGAGCAACATTCTGATAGTAAGATAGTAAGTGTCAGAAGCCACCGGCCTACACCAGAGCCACAGCAATGCCAGATCTGAGGCACATCTGTGACCTACACCACAGCTCATGGCAACGTCGGATCTTAACCCACTGAGCGAGGCCAGGGATCTAACCCGAAAGCTCATGCTTCCTAGTCGGATTCACTAAACACTGTGCCACGACGGGACCAAACCCAAGAATCTTTGTCTCCATGTCTCTGCTTATAAGCAAGCTCCGGATAGTTAAACTACATTAATGCATTATTATATCTACAAATTTTCATTATTCTATAATTTATGTGACCGTATGGATTGTTTACAAATTTTATGAAATATTTTTGTTATGACTTTTTCCTAAATACCTAGTAATATATTTTAGGTACCTTGGAATATGACTATTCTTGGCTCGTGGTCATTATGTTCACAAAGGAGAGTTATGTCCACAGCTATTTTCCATTCTTGAACAATCCACGTGGTCATCATCCATTCTATGTGGTAAGGCCTAAATAATTTCATTTCTTTATCTGAGACACTGCTTATTTTTAGTTTTGAAAAATAATTTCTTGATACACTATTTTATGCAATTAAAATTATTCAGTAAGTTATAATATATTTATAAATCTGTAGTTTTAAAGAAATTATGTTACTGAGTTTTCTTTTTTTAAAAAACAATCACTTCTCACAATTAATTTTTGTTGAAGATATATTGAAAGAAAACCTTGCTCATGGCTAATATTTCAAACAGTACAGAGACCATAAAGTGAAATGAGTGAGTCTTTTTCCCTTATAATCTTCAACCTCTGTGGTTAGAGATAACCACCACTAACAGTTCCTTTTGTACCTTTCCAGGAATTTTCTATGCACATATCTGTGCATACTTCCTTTTCTTCACTTAGCCAGTTAGTTTGGCTGTCTTTCCCTATCAGCATATAAAGTGATACTTTATCCTTTTTAATATGATAAAACATTCTATTATATATTTGTCCATTTCCCTGCTAATAGATATTTAGATAGTTTTTAGAGTTTTCAAAATAAGCAATCCTCTTATGAACATATATCTATATTTATCTTCGCATACCTATCCCTTACTGACGGGGTAAATTTGTAGCTAGAGCATTTCTGGGTCAAAGCACACGTATGTTTAAATTTTTTATAGGTTTTTCCCAACTGCCATTCCCAAAGTGGGTTTTACAGCAATATAAGAAAATATGAGAGTCTAAACAGGCTGCTCACACTTTAAAACACAGAACTCCAAAAGGCCATGGTATTAATGTCTGCTTTGTGTGCGTAAAATGGCAATTTGCCAAAGATGAACATTTTATTCTACATACATATTTTACCCCTGGACCAGACTTATCATTGCCCACTTACATTTTCAAGTCAATAACACATTACTTGTCTGTATTTTTCCATAGCTTAATTAAAAAGAAACTTATTAATATTTAAAATGACAGATTTGACTAATTGTTCATTTTAGGTCTTGGTTTAGGCTATTTCTTCTATCTGGAAAATCCACCTCACTCCAACCCTGCATGTCTATATCCTGTTTACCCTTCATGGTTTATTTCAAGTAATACCTTCTCCATCTAAATCATGTTTCTTTCCTAAGAACTCCTAGCACCTCTGTTTAACCCTTTAGAGGTTATAAGTCCATGATAAATGGTAGCTAACATTAGTTTAGACACTAGATTTTTTCCCATTCTATAAATGTTCTTATTCTCTACTGTCTGCCTTCCTTTGCCTGGTCCAGTAGATTGATTTAGCTGAAACTACATATTTAGTATTGTGATGCTACTTTTCTTTTCTTTTTCTTTTTTTCTTTTTTGGCTGTGCCAATGGCATACAGAAGTTCCCAGGCCAGGTTTTGAACCCGAGCCACGGCGGTGACAATGCTGAATCCTTAACTGCTAGGCTGGCAGGGAACTCCATCACGTTTTCACTTTTAATGGTTAAATACTGGTTATTTAAATTATTTAAATGGTTAAAATAACATTTTTATTCTATAGTTTCAGATTTTCAAACACAGCAGAAAATGATTTAAAATGTTTCTTTGGAACACATAAACATGTGCAACATTAAAAATTGAGAGTTAAATCTGAAACATGCCAGTGAGAGTAACATGGATGCTATCATATTAAAGGCCTTTGGAGGCAAGGGAGCATAGTTTACAAGCCATCGGACCTATTTATAGAGCTGACTTCTTTTTGCAATGTCAACTGTAACCTTATACTTATTTTAAGCCTCAGTGTCTCAAATATCAGTCTCTACTAGTTGTACAGTTCTCTCTTATTTGATATCAGAGAGCCCAATGGAGCCTTCTGAAGAACCTAGTCATATCAGCAAAGATAACTTTTTAGAAGTTCCTAATTTATCTGATTCTCTTTCTGAAGATGAAGAGATTAAAGCTAACTTCAGACCTGGTTTCTCCCCTCAACCTAGCAGACGAGGCTCTGATTCGTCTGAAGACATTTACCTGGATACTCCACCACCTTCAGGTGCGAGAAGAGTTTCATTTGCCGACACCTTTGGATTCAATCTTGTGTCTGTTAAAGAATTTGATTCCTGGGAATTACCAAGTAGTTCAACTGATTTTGATTTAACAAAGGACATTTTCCACACAGAAGAATATGTTTTAACTCCACTGTTTGACTTGCCTTCTTCAAAAGAAGATCTTATGCAACAACTTCAAGTACAGAAGGCAATATTGGAGTCAGCTGAGTATCCTCCTGGATCTACAAGTATGAAGGGTATTATTCGAGTTTTGAATATTTCTTTTGAGAAGTTAGTATATGTGAGAATGTCTTTAGATGACTGGCAGACATATTATGACATATTAGCAGAATATGTCCCGAATTCATGTGATGGTGACACTGACCAGTTCTCCTTTAAGATTTCACTGGTTCCTCCTTATCAAAAAGACGGCAGTAAAGTTGAGTTTTGTATACGTTATGAAACTTCGGTTGGTACATTTTGGTCAAATAATAATGGCACAAATTATATATTGGTTTGTCAAAAGAAAGAACAAGAGATGGAGCCTGTAAAACCACAGGAAGATGTTCCTAATAGACATATAAAAGGCTGCTTAAAGGTAAAATCAAGGTGAGAATATATCTTACATTCCTTAATTTTTTATCTTAATTTTTTAATGCCACTATTTCACTGGTTGTAAGAAGTAGCCATTCTGTTTAAAATATACATGTTATGTATAAAACAATAGTGCTAGGCTTTAACAAGTTCAGTGCTATTCAGATAATAGTACTGTATTATCTCTTCTCCAAATGTAAGAAAAATATGGGTATAAGGTAACAGATGGCGGGGGGAGGGATACAATTATATGTTGCCTACATAATGAGCTATAAATTGCTTAAATCCAAACCATGAAATCTAGATTTGTAACATGTAAAACTGTTTGTCATTTAAAGTACATTTATTTTTAGTGTTTTTAAAATATTTTTGCTGTACTTCAGAATATCTCTAATTAACATAAAACTGTTTCAATATGTACCTAGTACTCAGAAATTCATAGACTTCCCCCGAAAGTTGTAACGAACCTTTTAATGACTGAGTCACACAGAGAGGTGTTCGGAGTGATACATGTTAAGTTAAATCATAAGAGCTATGACTTTAATAAGCTAAGAGAAAAAAGTATAAGAGCGGTAATACATGAATTACACATAAAAATTTATAATTGTAACCAAATATAACATTATGGAAAACAGAAGTAGCATGATTTAGTAAAAGTAAATGGAGCAGAATTTTTTTAAAATGACCCAAATAGAAATAAGGATATTAGCTTCATAGATTAGAGATTTGGGATATGACCTCTCATTAGTAACCTTGCTCTCCTGTTAATACGAAAAACAAAGAAAACTGGGTATTCAGTTATCTCTATTATAGTGTTGACCAATTTCCATGACAGTAGGTTAGTGGATAAAACATCCAGGAGGAGATGGGGCTCTCCTGCTCCTCAGAGTGTCCCAAAGGAAAAATTCCCATTGCTCCACCAGGTGCAGGCAAATACTTGATTTATCTTCTGAGTGGTCCATTCCAACTGTCACTAGATGCAAAGATTCCAGTAACTGCACCACAAATAGTGAAATATGATGAAAAGGGAACTGTATTAGGAGTCAAGACTCAGAGATTCTAAGTGGAATTAAATAAAACATAAAGAATTAGACTGGGAAATGTTTAACCTCCTAGGCTTATTATGTTGATCTATTATAAGGCGATACATAAGAACCACTAAATGTGTTATTCTAATGCATTAATGAACTAAATATAATGTAGGAGAAGCAATTCAATCACATAAACTAGTTCTGCTGTCATTATCCTTTAAAATAATTTGAAAGATTGGTTTATCTGATTTTGTGAGTTATTCTAACTAAGTCCGAACAAAACTTTCTCAGGTTTTAACTGCTGCTACTAAGATAATATAATCATATTCTCTATGTGCTAAAGTAATAGTTTACATGTTTATGAAGTTACTTAGCAACATGTTATTATGTAGACAAAATAAGTTCAGTACTATGTCATAAACTGATTTATATACATAAACATACTAAATGTTTATTAAATGCTTTACATATTAAATGCCTACAAATAGGTTAATTACCATTGAATATCTAATAAATATGCTGCAACTTGCCCTACATATTAGAGAAAAGCAAAACCTAGAAAAGGCACAGCCTTACTGCCAAAGACCTCGTAAAAGAAGCAGTGTTTAACTCTTGATTTTTCTGCAAGTTAGAAATGCAGCTTTAAAATTATAAGCATTACATGTTGAACTATGGTAAAGATAGAGGATTCTTTTGATAGACTAAATGATGTGATACCAAGGACAAAAATGGATGACAGCTAGGCCTAATCTAGCTCAGTCATGATACTATTGAAACTTCTCCTAGCCTAAGATATGTATAATTGGATATATGTATCTGTACACACACACATTTGTATTCAGAACCGTAATCACTGGATTCATAGCGGACACCATTCAAGTTTTAATATTGCGTTGGGGAAAAACTTGAGAAGAACTAAACCACAAAATGGTCCAAAGGCCTGTAAAGTTTCCTAATGAGTTATAAAAATGGAAAAAATCTCTCTCCTTCAAAACCACAAATATATTTTCTGCACTTCTATAACTTAAAAATGACCAACATAATTCAAACCACATTTTGAAAAAAAAAGCATTTGCCTCTGGAGGAGGCCTTTTGTGCTGAGTCTCAGTCCAACATGAATTTTTACATCTGATTTATATACCACTCAAAATGGAGTGTATAAAGGAAATCCTGACAGATCCTTAGAACAGCATGTGCTATAATAGAATATTTATATAGCTTTTCCGTGATATAATTTATATGCAATGGGGTTTCAAATATTCCTAAAACTCACACAAGAGAGCATTATCAAATTTCTAAATGAATATTGCAGTTGGATTTCATTGTGAAGAAGTTGGTTAGGGAAAAATAGCTAACCTTATGAGTGTTCTTTTATGAAATGTGTACTTGGTTAAAGCAAAAATGAACTAATACTTATTTGATCAAAAAATGCATAGCTTCTAAAATATCTCCCTCGCTTCAAAGGTTACGGAAACTAACTTGGTCTGTTTTGAGCATTTCCACACTTTAACTTAATTTGGAGGTCACATCTTTGAGGTGATAAATGCACAAGAGAAATGTATGTGAATTTTTACGTCATACATGCAAGCAGATTAATAGCAGTGTGTAATATATCAGAGTTAAACTGAATATAAGTCCTGATATAGAGAGTAACAATTAACTTGAATTCCTCTTAATATCAAAGTTAATTTGCTATCAGAGTCCTAGAGATTTTATTTTCTAAAAGTGTCAATAATCCCTTTTAATAAGTACAGAAAGAACTGTGGGAACATATTTAGCGATGTAGGATTTCTGTTACATCAATCACCCTATGCATTATCTTTTCTCTATGGAAATTTTGTTTTAGGTCAGAGTTTTCAAATCTCTGCATTGATGTGGTTGTCTGTTTTCTTTTATTCATATTAATCTATCTACCTTAGACAGAAAGAAATATTTACAGGGAGAGGAAAACTGAGCTTGTAACTCATAGGCATGTGACTGAGAGTGATCCAAAGGTATTGAATTGCACTGAAAGGCATGCATCATGAGATACTTGATAAGTGTCACTACCTATGTGACACTAGGATATGTGTTAGCAAACAAACTAAGCAGATCTGTTCTACATCCCATGGACATTATTTCAAAATATGTGACCAAAAGAATTAAAGGACATTGATATAAAAAAACATTAAATGTACATAGATAAATAAGTTAAAAAGAGCATGCAGAAACAGTATAAATTCAAAGTTAAAATTTGGGGCTTCAGGGTTAAACATATTTGGGTTTGAGTCCAAGCAGCTAGCTGTGTGACCTTCTGCAAGTTAAACTTATTACTATATTACTATTCACAATTAACAAAAGGGGTGCCATCTCAAAGAGATTTCCATAAAATAATACATGTAAAGTTTTGGCATTGTATCTTGTACATAGTAGGTTATCAGTTAACTGTTAACGCCTATAAAAGACAAAGCTAACTCTAGATTTAGGTGGATCTGAAAAACCATAGAAAGGTTCAGACTGCCCCAGAGTGCCTCTCTTCTTTCCTCTCAGCATTTCTAAATGTTCAGCTTTGGAAAGTCATTTCTTTGTCTCTTGCAGAATTTTAATCAACAAGGAAAACTCAGCAAATTGTAAATTTCCTTTAGATATGTGTCCCTTGATAGCCAAAACATCTTAAGGTTGGAAGAGATCTTAATGACTACTAAAATTCCCATGTTTAATAGATGAAAAAATGGAGAACTAGATCAAAAAAGTTAAAGAAGCCTTTGATTATGGCATTGAATAGACATACATGTTAATCCCGGTTAATATACACTTAATAACTATGTGGCCGTGAACATATTACTTTCCTTCTCAAAGCCTCAGTTTATTTATCTATAAAATAGCGGTAATAACAACCAATGTTGTGATGACTAAAGTAAAATGAGATTATATTTTTAAAATCTCTAGTAAAGTGTTGGGCACATATAAAGTGTAATCAAATCCAAATATAATTGCCATCATTATTATGAAATTGTGTTCAGCTAACTAATTTCTTGGTTCTTGGACTTGTGTTATTTCACCTGACAGCATAGTCTTCCTTGTTCAGGTTTCAAAACTCATTCCACAAGTATTTATTAAGGGCCTATGTGTCAGGTACTGCGTTGTTAGGTGCAAGGCTGGAAACATGACCCCGCGAAGAGGAGAGGCCCCAAGGGAACAGGTCTAAGAGCAGCTGAGAGCAGAAGCGGGGTGGGGGGGGTGGGGGGGGGCGGAGAACACCAAAACCAAGCTCTGATTCTTTGGGTATATAAGGGAGGCCATGAATAAAAAATAAGAACCACTTAGCATTACATTTTAAGTTTTCTTGAATCTGTGATCTATAAGTGATCTTATGTACTGACCAGGAGACTGACCTTTTCAGCATCATTTTTTTTTCCTTCCAACAGCTGCTAAATGTATGTTCCCAACCATTGGGTATACAGACTGACTTCATCTGGTTTTATATTTTATTAAGTGAAACCAATTTATTATTTTAAGTAATGAAATGGCATAATATGGGTGTTGGATGGTATTTATAACCTGGCCAGATGAATGCAAATAAATTCCTTCAAGATTTCAATGCCAAAGGAAAAAAACTGATTAGTCTTCAATTTTTGTAGCTGAGGAATAGAACCAGGCACATTCAAAAATGGGAGAGAGATACTTTCTAATGCATGACTTTAAGATTACAGAGAGTTTATCTTTCAGGGTGGCAAAATCATTAAAATGAGGCCAAAAACATTTTGGAAAATGGGGCATGAGATATGGCCAAGTTACATGTTCCAGTCATAGCCATAGGATCATGAGACTTCCTTAATTTACACTTACAGTATAATCTGGGATCTTGGAAATAGTCCAAAGAGGTGTAAATAGCCCCATGAGGCCTTCAGAGTTTAATGCATTCCATAACTAACCTGTTTTGAGTCCACACTAATTGTGGAAACCAGGTCTGTTTAAAGGAGGGACCTCTGGCAAGGCCATATGGAAACATAAAACACAGCTGCACAGGACTCGTCAAGAGGACTGTTTGGAAGCTGCCAGCTGGTTGACAGCAAGGAGCCAACTAGCTTAGAGTTTCCTTGGAGAACTACCAGGGCTTCAGGGCTTCCTGGCTTTGTGGGAATCCATACCCCTATAAGCCTAGACTTTCCTAGAGTTGTTTTGAACCTTTTCTGTGAGAAGAAGAACAAGAGGGTCTCAGCACTCAGGGTTTCTCTCAAACCCTAGCTGAAGGGAATGATTATGAATGTCAGGCCTCACCTGGATCCTCTGGGATGTCTATGCGCCTCCCTTCCCACCTGAAGCCCATCTGCGGCCTATAAAAATGGAGCAGGGCCCAAGAACTGGGGGCCAATAAAGCTCCAGGAAGAAAAAAATGATTGTGATGTGGGACATTTAAGTCTTTCACATTTTTCCAATTCTGCTATAACTCTTGCCTCTGTTTCAAGGTTTTATCCCAACCCCCCAGCAGGAATAGCATAAAAGAAGGTGACATCAGAGGCAGACATCTGAAGTGGGCCTGACTGCCGGGTACCTTGTCACATTTAAAAGATCATAGAGATATAGACTGTGTGTGTGTGTGTGTGTGTGTGTGTGTGTGTGTGTGTGTGTGTGTGCATGTGAGCTTTTATGTGTAGGCACACATTTATATAACACACACACACACACACACACACACACACACACACACACACCTCTCCTTAATTGCAGACAACTCTAGAACATCAGACTATCTCTGTCTTACATCAAATTAAGGTCAGCTGCACAAATGGACGTTAAGTTTGGATTGGGACAAGGGAAATGGATAATTTTAGAGCAGAGAGCACTCTGGGGTATGAGGCAGATTTGAGTACAGGGTTGTGGTAAGGGCTCCATAGAAGCAGGAGGATTGTGGGGTTTGGAGTGGGTCTGTGCGTTTCAGCGGGAAGGAGGACTCCAAGAACAGTATGGCACATTGGAAACAGCACGGGCTCTAAAGTAGGGCAGATTTGGGCTTTCATTCTAACTAATTGCTAGCTATGTGAACTTGGATAAATTACATTTTGTATCCATTTTATTCGGGCATAAAATAGGGATAATAGTTTCTACTTGGCAGCGCTGCTATAAGAAATACATCAGTTAACATATATAAACATCATACCAGTTGCTGACACTTTGTAGATACTCAAAATGGCATTGGTGATAAATTCCACATTTTAAAATCCTGTATATGGCTAGTCCTATGCCCAAGATTAATGGAAGATTTTTTTTCCCCTCCATATCATTCCTGCTGCCTGGACCTGAGTTAGTACAAAAACATAGTTTCAAAATTATAGGTTCAATAAGCTTTGGGGCATTAACCAGAGAAACTAATATTTTATGGCATTGCTTCTATGGGGAAAAATTATTTCCAAATTCCAGAAACTTCTGGGTTACAAAAACTTTGGAACATCAGCTGGATACTAGGTATGTATTTTAATGATGAACAACATATTTTTTTCTTAAGGTAGTTCTTTTTTTTCTTTCTTTTTTTTTTTTTTTTTTTTTTGGTCTTTTTGCCTTTGCTTGAGCCGCTCCCAGGCATATGGAGATTCCCAGGCTAGGGGTCGAATTGGAGTTGTAGCACCAGCCTGCGCCAAAGCCACAGCAATGTGGGATGCGAGCTGCTTCTGTGACTCACACCACAGCTCACAGCAATGCCGGATCCTTAACCCACTGAGCGAGGCCAGGAATCAAACTCGCAACCTCATGGTTCCTAGTCGGATTCGTTAACCACTGTGCCATGACACGAACTCTTTAAGGTAGTTCTTAATATGCTTTTTGGGGCCAAATAATTAAATTAGATATATATAGTTTCACTTTATCACCGCTGTATATGTATGAATAAAAAATGAAATTGAATTTGATGCAATTTTTTCCTCTAAGAAATTATATTATGCACCATTGAATTTTGGTCATTCCTATGTTTTAAAGCATTTTCTGTACTCACCACTATATGTATATATATCTATCTCTATCTATATATATATATATATGTTAAAAAAAGCTCCTCTGGCCATATCCCTCAAATCCTTTCAGGTTTTTAATCTGTTTCTCTAATAGCTTTACTTGGGTAACTGGCATGGTAGTGTTATTATCTATTATATAAATAATAATTGGTTTTGAAACCTTAATCATACCATCCTGCTGTTTAAAGATTTTATGACAAACAGAAATAGATTGCCAAATTGGACTGTTATATATATAGCATTGTTTAGTGACACAGACCAAATGTACATTAAACAAACCTGTCTTAGGAAATTTTACTGATCCTTCCTATCTAGTGACTGTGAAAATAGTCTGTGATGTATATCAGTGCTATTCAAGTCACAACTAGAAATGGGATTCTAACATCATAACACAATGATGTATTGTGTGGAATTGTGGGTGTGAATTTCATTCACCCCTTTTGAAATTTGCAATAGTGAAAGAGATCAAAATATCTCTCAAATTCATATCTGTAAAGGATGCCAAATTATAGATGCTTTTCCTAATATTGTGAAACAAATTTTATAGCCCATTTAATACCGACAGTACTGTTTGTTTTGCAGAATTAAACCGTGATACAAACCTATTGACTCTAAATATATAAGAAAAACCTCATGCTGATTTTCATTCTTAAAAATTACTGTGGATGTCTTGACACAATTACAAATTATACAGAATTGCTCAGGAAACCTTCAGCTTCATAAGCGCCATATATGAAATGAACATGAATATTTCAACATCTTACTAAGATATCCCCTTTTGAGAATTAAGGTTTATAAATTTATATTACATTGTTACAACCTAAATTTCTTGAGTTTTTGGCAATGAAAAACTGCACAGAATTTTAAAATCACACTCAGGTATAAGTAGAAAAAAAAAGTTCTTCCACATGTAATCTTGAGTAAGTGTGTAAGACTGTTGTGTTTAGTGTAAATAAAGTTAAAAATCATCATTGCCAATGCTAATACAGCACTTGATTTCTGAACAGTCTTCACTGAATTTGTACTGTAGGCGAGACCATCTAATTCTACCCTTTGCTTTCAGGCAGAATTATTCTGAAAATTACCCAAGCCAAATGCTTATGATGTTCTCAAACATCTCCTGGGAAGATGGTGTTCTTCAGTAAAGTATTCTATCAGGAAATTCTATGTGTTTCATGTAGCCATTCATGTCGTTTTATGTCTTTAATCTTGTCGTTTGTTTACTCTGATTCTCAATTGAATTAAATGTTAGAGTTCCTATCCTTATACTTTAAACAGAATTACACTGTTTCTGTGACTGATTTCTATTTTTCATGTCAAACAAACCCATTAACTCTAGATTCCCCCCCCCAGGTTCCTAATTATTCAACTAATAAACTAGTTTGTAGTATTACAATGCAAAAATCAGAGAAGAAAAAACTCCACCAACCCGTGAAAGACATCAATCACTATTACAAAGGCCATACATTAGTGTGTCAGGGGCAGCTGAATGGATTAAGCGGCTAGCTAAGAAGCTCTTCTAATTCTGCCCTCTTTAGCTTTGAGTCCTGAGTACTGGACTCCTATGAGAGTCTAGAAATGGAAAGGAGACTTTATTTTACTAAATTACAAAATTAAAAGTACTTCAGAAGATCATTCAGTTTATTTCTCTATCCTACCTTAAAAGATAGTTGTATTAAAATTGTTGAAACCCTCTTAGACAAATAATAACTAATTTTGAATAATGGTTACACTATTTTATAGAAATCTAATTTTTAATACAATTTTGTTCAATGATATAACTGTGTGATATATTGAAAAGAATTTTTTTTTTTTTGTCTTTGTGTCTTTTTTTAGGGCTGAACCCATGGCATATGGAGGTTCCCAGGCTAGGGGGACTTTAGCTGCCGGCCTACGCCAGAGCCACAGCAACACCAGATCCGAGCCTTGTCTTCAACCTACACTGCAGCTCACAGCAACACCAGATCCTTAATCCACTGAGCGAGGCCAGGGATTGAACCCGCCACCACATGGTTCCTAGTCGGATTCGTTTCCGCTGCACCATGAAGGGAACTTCAGAAAAAGAATTTTGAATAGATTTGTGAAAATCAAATGTAATATAGACCGGCTGAAATATAAACTCGTTCAGTGTATCTCTTTGTAAAAAGGTTAATACTGTGTCTACAAGCAGAATTCATTTGAATATATGTTAAAATTGTTGATTCTGTGTGTGTATACAATTTTAACTAAAAGGTATTCTGGGAGTTCCCATCATGGCTCAGTGGAAATGAATCTGGCTAGCATCCATGAGGACGCAGGTTTGATCCCTGGTCTCACTCAGAGGGTTAAGGATCCGGCGTTGCTGTGAGCTGTGGTGTAGGTCCCAGAAGTAGCTCAGATCCTGTGTTGCTGTGGCTGTGATGTAGGCCAGTGGCTACAGCTCAAATTCCACCCCTAGCCTGGGAACTTCCATATGCCCTGGGTGTGGTCCTCGAAAGACAAATAGACAGATGAAAATTTTAAAAAAATTAAAAATAAAAGGTATTGTTCTAAGCAATGAATATGTGCAGAGGACTGATGCAGCCAATCCAGTTGATAATTTATTTAATAAATTGAACACAGGGAGCACTATAAGTAAGGCAGCCCACCTATGTTTAAGTTGTCCTTGATGTATTGATTTTTTTGTGTGGAAAAATACCCCCCCCACACACACATATATATAAGAGCTTTCCATTTAAGTTTTAGAAGTTTAAAGATCTCTCATGCATGTGTGTGTGTATATGTAATACATGTAATAGACATTCTTCAGATAGTTAATATTTTTCCAGTATTGTATAGTTTTGTATTAGTAATACCTCATTCAAAGCTAACCTTTACAAACCAAGTTTTTAAGATAATAGCAACTATATGAATATTTAAGCCATTTTACAAAACTCATAAAACTTGTGCAGTTCAATAGGCCTATTCTTACTATTGATTTATCCATGTTCTAGAACCTGCTTTTGCCCTTTCATGGCTTTTTTAAATTACCAGCATTCTGGCAATATTTGCTCATGGAATAGTACTCCTACGATGCAAAATAAAACAACTTTCCTTAAATGAAAAGGTTGCTGTTTGCCATGTTGGCATCTGATGCAAAGAAATAAACATTCAGCAAAACTTACTGTTCATCAGATATTTTTAGTTGGAAGGAAGAGGACTTTTGTCATATATCTCACTATACTGATTTAATCAGAATGTTTCCAATGATGGTCTTTCCAATAGTGGCCTCCCCCTGCACTTTAAAAACTTCTACGTGTGTGCCATCTTCCCAAATGGACTGTAAGATCCTTGAGGTCAGGAATGGAATGTTGGCTAAGCATTCTCCACTATGACTAACAAAGGGATTTAGCACTGAAAAAATACGGACTAAATATGATAACCACAAAGCCTGGTAAAATCCAAAAGTATCCATTCTGAATAATTAAAGAGTGAATTATGCTTATTATAGTTTCAATGACGAATGCTTTTATTGTTTTCACAGTCTTTAAAAATCAAGTGCCTTCTGGTCATCTCCATCTGGATATTCAGGTGGCAAATTAATTCCATTATGTCCCAAACCAAAGTTACATTTTCCCTCAAATTTGAATCCCTCCTCCTTTATTCTATATTTTGTTTAAAGTCATAGTCATCATTCTAGTCATGCAAATAAGAAATGTCAACATAATAACTGATTTTTCTTTTACCAACTCCTGTTAACTCTATACTCATATTCTATTCCATTGCTACAGAAGTAATGATTGTTCATTTGATTAAACATAAACATTATTTTAAAAATAAAGAATAGAGATGCAAAAACCACACTACATATTATTAAAGCAACAGATAAGAAAAATTTGTCTCTGCAGTAACCACATATTTTTATCTAAATTGTCTTAAAAATGAATATAGAATTGAACATATTAACAATATTAACATCTGTAGTCAGTCTAAATTTAGATGATAACTTTTATTTACCAGGTGTCAATGAAATATCAAGCTGGGAAATATAGTCTCCTATAGGATACTCTAATTATTGTCTTTCCTTCCTTCCTGTCTTCTAAAAAGCTGATTCACTGAGTCACTATAATGTTACTATTCTGTAATGCAAAGTGATCTTCACATCCCACATTAAAAAAAAAAAAAAAGTTCATTAGTCAGCTTTTGGCTTCCTTCCTATCACAATCCAGACCAGTGGGACCAGAAAAAACCCAACAGCCTGAATAATAAAAGAGCAAAGGCAGATATTGCATATCCACTGGTCAGTATTGAGTCACTCATTCTTTCTTTTGGCCAAGGTCAGGACTAGGGACGATACCCATGTTGGTTCTACTTCTGCTGCTCCTGGTACTCACTGATTCTGACACCTGTGGCTTCCAGGTCTGGCTGTTGTCTGTTTGCTTTTCTTTTCCTTAATGACTTCCTTTGACTGAGCCTTTTGCCACTACCTGATTTCTCTTGGGTACCTAAACTTAAACATCTAAACTACCATCCTCTCTGTTTTGAGATTGCAGATTCTTGGTCTTTGCTTATGTGAAATCATAAAAACAAAGACAATTAAGAAGAAATAATGCAATGCATGTGAACGTTTAACTTTAAAATCTACAAAAAGGAGGTGTGATGAATCTGGTACACTCGATCAAATGCTCTTTTTAAAAAAATTACTTTGGAGTGCCCTCTCTGGATGCAATAGGATCAGTGGCGTCTTGGGAGTGCCATGATGCAGGTTCAATCCCTGGCCCAGAACAGTGGGTTAAGGATCCAGAGCTGCTGCAGCTGCAGCTTAGGCCACAACTGCAGCTTGGCTCAGATCTGATTTCTGGCCTTGGAATTCCATATGCCGCAGGGCAGACAAAATGGGAAAAAAATTACTTTAATTTTAAATAAAAGTCATGGGAAGAATATGAAGAATTCCCATATTTTTGTACACAAATGTTTTAAAACTATCTAAAAGAGGATCCAGTTATATTGATTCCAGTCGTAGGTAAAAGTTTTACCTTTGAAAACCATAAGCAATGGTAACTTCCTAGTTTGTAGGTAATTGCTGATTTTTGCATAAACTACATTTAAAATGTTTTGTGAAAATATTAACAAACTCAAATGGAAATAGTACTATTGTCATTATATTATAAAACTTTAAAAATTTTTAAATTAATTTTCTTTTTATGATATAATAATTGGGAAACATATATTCTTAGCAAATTAGCATAAATGAATGATTATATATTTTATATGGCAAAATATAATATACCCCATCTATAATGATATATCAATTAATTCTTATATCACTACTCTCAACTAACGTCATAGTTTTCATTAGGAGTTTTTCTATAATCTTCCTAATATCCTAAAGAACTTTATTGTACAAAACCTGAAATTTCCACCCAAAGTATAAGTGTATTAGTGGGTAGGTAATGCACGGCATTAGCAAATAGTTATGTTTTATTTTCTCAGAAGTATTTTAATAAAAGTAGCTGAAAATTAAAGTTTTATCATTTACATTTCTTGTTGTCCAGTTTACTCTCAGTACACAAATGTGGATGGATTCCTACTGAAAATGGCACTTGTGAGACTGAAACAATTTCTGGGAAAACTAGTTATTAGCTATTGACTGAGCAGTCAGAGGGGTTATTATTCTTAGTACAACAGAATATACTTGTCTATGACTTTTGTAACCTCCAAAAAGTTAATTTTTTGGAAGCCCCTTGAAATTATGTTGGTGTGATAGTAAGTAATTTTTTATGTGTTATTCTTCAACTCCTGGAAAATTCCTTAACCACTTATGGTAATTTTGGACCAATTTGCTTTCATTCTTTTAATTTTGTATCTGAGGATCTATAACATTTACTAGAACTTTTCTACAAAACTAGATGAGACTATCTCATGCATGGACTGCAGCCCAAAAACTTTATGATATTTTACTACTTTAACAGGTTGGCTTGTTCTTTTATCTAGAAATTTCTAGTTATATAAACTTAAGTAATGCATATTTTAAATCTGTTATTATTTCTTAAGTGATGTAAAATTATCTCCCATTAGATCACTTTAATACATTGTAGCCAACATGGCCAGTCACATTTCACATAAGTCAAAACTTTGGCAAAGGGTATTTATTTGATCAAGTCCAGGAAATATATGAGAAGTTGTGTTTGTGATTTAAGGTCTCTAATTCCAGTGGCTCTCAACCATAGTGTCTGAACCAGCCCACTAATCATAAAGAAATTATGGAATCCTTATTTTATGTAGGACTCTTCCAGGTAGCTTCTCTCTTCAAATGTTAATCTAGTTAAGGGATAATATGTACATACATGAGAAGTTAGCTATCAACTTGTACCTCCTTGTAGGAGGTCACAGAAAATACAGAACAGGGGGCATTAGAGAACTGATTGTACTCTGCTGTCGGTGGAGACTGTTTACATAGAGTAAAAAATACTTTTGGACGTAACAGTCAAAACATAAATTGGAGGTTTTGTTAGTGACTTGGATTGCCTGGAATGGAAACAATTGTGGGAGTCAATCTTGACAAAGAAGGTTGAAAAAAACTGTAAAGTCTTGCTAGGCTGAGGATCTTGAACTTAAGTTCCTATGCTCAGAGACAAAGTAATATTTTAGTTATATTAATCCAGAAAGTGTATTCAGAGTAAATTAGAGAGAAAAGTATGAACTAGGTTGCTGTCCATAATAAGGACTATTGATTTTTTATATTCATAATTGTTTTTCACTTACTGTTTCTGTATGTTGAAATATTTAAAACATATATTTTTATCCTTTTGTCATTATCAATATTATTGAATTCTGCTATAGGCCATCTTTAATGTAAACAAACAGATACATGCTATGGCACAAATTTTAGATATTTCTATCTTATTTCTTGGGTGATTTACTTTCCCACTCTGGTGATGCTTAGTGTATATTCATTTTTATAATTGTTTTTGATCTAAATTCTTCCTTCAAAATCTAAGGTTTATTTTTAACTTAGTGAAAAATATTAGTCCAGGCATATCAATCTTTACCCTCTTAAATGGATTCATGGAAATTATACTAGTAGGTTTTTTCTGTATTACCAAAAACCTCAAAACTGAGAGGGTATGGATCTTGATTCACATGAAAGAAAAAAAATCAAAATATCAATAGCAAAGCCCTATGATTTTCAGATTATACATTGACAGAGAGTAAAAAGAAAGATCAGTAACTAGAAGTTAATATAGAATTTTTGTACATTCAATGAACATTTACTGAACATGAACTATGTTCAATAAACAAATTTGTGTTTTTTTACTAGTACTCTAAGTGTCTTAGAATAGTGTCTAAGTGCCAGGTACTATTCTAAGTACTAACGATTCATTAGTGGAAACAAAAATGAAAATCCCTGTCTTCATGTAGCTTACATTCTAATGGAAGGAATATTAATAAACATAAAAATAAGTAAATTATGTTAGATGATCTAAGTAATTGAGAATATAAAAAAATGGAGCAGCATAAGAAGAGTGAGAAGCAAAGACTGTACTTCCTTGAGAAGATGACAATTGATCAGAGACTTGAAGAAAGTCAGTCAGTCATGAAGAAATCTAGGGGAAGAGAGTCCCATGCTGAACAAAGCAGCCAGGGCAGATCTGCAAAGCAAGTTCAAGTGATGGACCTCTCCTTCTGTTTGCATTAGGTTCTCATACTCCTTAGGTTTCCTACACACCCTTGGGCTTATTTCCCACAGGACCAGTCACTACCCACAAGGTCCCTAAGAGAAAGGGGCAGTGCAGCAAAGGCACTGATGAAAACATGTCTTCAGCAGTTTATCTTTGACACCAAACTCTTAGAGAGTTCATTTGTTCTTTCTCTGGCTACCCAGATTCCTATATCCTATCCTTTAGGTCTATCTTTTCCAATGAAAGACTGAGTCACAAATTTTGTCTTAGTGAAGGGGGAGTTGTATTAAGTTAATCTAATCAAGGAAGAATTCCACATCTGAGTTATCTTTAAAAGCACTAAATAATTGTACCTATCATTATTTTTATTTTAAAAATGTCCTGAAAATAAACTACTAGTATCATAAATATTGCCTAGGTTTATGTAAATTGATAGCTGTGATAATAAAACATTTTTCATAAAATCAACACTATATAAATATAAATCATGCACACCATTGTAAAATGATGATTTGGAAAAATAGTAAATGTAATCTTACAAGTGCCTTCGTTTACGTACAAAATGTGGAAAAAACAAGACCAGAATATATGTATATATAATATTTTATATGAAATATTCTTTTACGCATTATAAACCCCAAACACATTAAATTATTAGCATTATCCATGAACTTACATTTAAACCATAAATTGTACTTTCTGCCTTTTTCAGTAACTATCACCTCATCTCTATTATTTTCATCTCAAAACTAATTGCCTCTTTTATGGGATCTAACCAACTAGTATCCTTGGCAATACACTTTATGGGGCTTGCATTTAGAAAAATTGTTTGGGCAATTTGCCACATAGTACAATTGGAAAATATTTTACTAACCTAGGTCTAAATCTTCACAGACATGATCAGTTTTACAATGAGAAATATAGTTTTTAAGGTAGAAAAGATTGTTTCTTGCCCTAGACAGCATCTAAATTTCCTGTCATTAAATAAATTAAGTAAACTCACTAATGTATGGATTGGTAATCCCCATGATGAGTAAAAATTAATTGTTTTATGGCCCTAACAGTAACAGAAGTACAATCCCTATAAAATTTACATTACTGCTGGAGTTCCCGTCGTGGCGCAGTGGTATGAGGTTGCGGGTTCGATCCCTGGCCTTGCTCAGCGGGTTAAGGATCCCACGTCGCGGTGGGCTGTGGTGTAGGTTGCAGACGTGGCTTGGATCCTGCGTTGCTGTGGCTCTGGTGAAGGCTGGCGGATACAGCTCCGATTCGACCCCTAGCCTGGGAACCTCCATATGCCGCGGGAGTAGCCCAAGAAATGGCAAAAAGAAAAAAAAAAATTTACATTACTGCTAACCTGTTTGATTCTGTATATCCTCTTCTCCCACCTCACAGAAAATCTTAACAGCATAGTATTTTTACTGAAGGATTTATTTTTGCACTAACCATATATTGATATAGTAAAAGCCAGTGTAGAATAGTTGTGTAAACTAGTATTTCTTAAACTTGGCTGATTACAGGATGGAAAAATAAAGTACCCATACCCAGATCCTACTATAAGACTCTCATTTCACTGCTTTGAGGCAAGTCACAGGCATTGGTATTTTTCAAAAGCTCCTGAAGTGATTCTGATATGCACCAGAGTTGAGAGTGATATAAACAAAAGACTAAACACAGGTGTTCTGAGTTATAATTTAAAAAAAAAGTTTGAAAAGAATTTAGTCTCAGTATCTACAAAAACAATAATACAATAAAACAAAGAAAAATTTGCAAATAAAATAACACCTTTGCAAATATGGCATGAGGTATTTTTAAGCAATAGCAGCATTAAGGACTATGGGAAGGCAGATATAAAAGATAAGCTTTATAAATAGGCATTTATTAAAGAACTTTTACCCCATCATTTATGATGAATCAGGGAAGGGGAAAAGACACAGTAAATAGCATGGTAAAGTTAATTTCCACTTAGAATGAAGTAAACTTTCAGAAAGTATTTAGTTTTTGTTTTGAAAAGCACTTATTTTATGATTTAGAAAAATCAAACTTTTAAATATGATCTGTAATCATACAGGATCTGGTCCAGTCTGAGCTCTCCTTACAACACATGTATATAGTTGTCACTGCTTTCCTTGAGTTTGAGTTATGGGTCTTATTACAGTTAACCTTTGAAAAATGGGGAGATTAGGGTTGGTGACCCTCTGTGTAGCTGACAATCTAAGTATAACTTATTAGTCTTCCATATACTCAGCTCATCTGTATCCATGGTTCCACGTTGTCAGATTTAACCAACTGCAGACCATGTAGTACTTTAATGTTTACTTTTGAAAAAAATAAAATCTGCAAATAAGTGGACCTGCCAGTTCACACATGTTATTCAAGGGTCAACTGCTTTTTCTTCTGTAGGACTCCATGCTTCCCCAATCATGAAAGGTATACCTGAGATTTTTAAACTGCCAGTTTTCATTTATCCTTCTTTAGACTGTGAGCTCTGTGAAGGCAGAGTTGGTTCAATCTCAGCTCACGCTAGTGGTTTAACTTCTAACATGATACTTAACACAGATCGACAATTTGTTGAATGAACACACATTAAATTTTGTCCAATAGTATACTGACTAGCATGATGTCCAGTATAAGGACTGAATCCTTTTAAAGCCAATTGATAGTGGTCTTCTTCAGAATACTGACTGCGAAGACTTATGCTCCCTTGTTAAAGGTGTGCCAGAGATGCCCATCTTTGGCAACATATCTTCATCCATGCAGAATCCAGCTCTAGCACTTGACCCCTTCAGCAATCCTAGCTTATGGCCCAAATTCTTTAGTCACATCTTCTTTGCCTTTCAGTTCATGTCTGGTTCTCAACTTGTCCTTCCCAAACACCATATTGCTCTTCTATTAATCTCTAACCATAGTCTGTCTTAGTGAGCCCTTCATACTTTATTGTTTTAGGATTTTCTGGCAATGAATTTTGCTCTGTTTAATCAGGGATCCAAAGTATTCAACTTGGAGAGTCATCTTGGCACAATGAGCTCCTCCTGCCTACTATATTTCTACCAGTGAAAGACACCAGAGGAGTAAGATGGTATTTGAACTTCAAGCTTCTTAAATCAGTTGGACTTATTTTCTTGAATCTATGAGTTTATCTGCATCATCTCTGAATCTACATGAGTGTACTCCAGTCTAGAACTTGGCTAGGACCAATAACTGGTGGATCTTTTCTAGCATTTAGTATTAAAATTAACATGAGCAAGAACATGAAATGTAATTTGTTGCATGTGATAACTACACTAATAAAATTATTTACAGTATAAATAACATTGCCTCCAATTTAAAGGGTTTGAATCAAATAGATTCTATATAGGATCTCTGCAAGGTAGCAAAGACCTTAAATCTAATTTTAAAATTATATTACCTGGATATTATCCAAACTAATAACTTCTATACCCCCAAAGACACAGTTAAGACAGTGAAAAGACAACCCACAGAATGGAAGAAAACATTTATAAGTCATATACCTAATAAGTGACCTATATTCAGAAGAACTATTACAGCTCAATAATAAAAAGACAACCAATTTTAAAATGAGCTAAGAGTATTTAAATAGATATTTTTCCAAAGAAGATATATTAATGACCAATAAATACATTAAAAGTATTAAATATCATTAGTTACTATGAAAATGAAAATCAAAACCACAATGAAATATCCCTTCACATCCACTATAATGACTATAATCAATAAGACAGATAATAACAAGTGTCAGTGAATATGTGGAGAAATTAAAATTATAGAATTACCTTAAATCCAGCCATAATCCATAATTACCATAAATTTCTAGGTGTCTACCCAGGGGAAATGAAAACATATGTCCATGCAAACACTTGCAAGTAAAGTTCATAGAAACCCTGTCCACAAGAGCCAAAAGGCTTGGAAATAACTCAAATGCCCATCAACTGGTGAATGCAGAAGCAAAGTGGGATGTATCTTTACAATGGAATACTATTCAACAATAAAAATGAAGTACTGATACATCCCACAACATTGATAAACCTCAAAAACATTTTGCTGCATGAAAGAGGACACAAAAGAGAACTGCATGATTCTCTTTATAAGAAATGTCCAGAAAAGGCAAATATATTAAGACAGAAAGATTAGCGGTTGCATAGACCTGGGTTGGGAGTAAAAAGTAACTCTAATGGGCATATTCATTAAGGGAGTGCTAGCAATGTACTAAAATTAGATTTGGGTGATGGTTGCACAACTCTGTAACTGTACTAAATAAACTAAAAATCATTGAATTGAACACTTAAAATGTGGATTTTGTAGAATGTAAATCATACAAAGTTGTTCACTTAAAAATTATATTACTAATTTTTTATGGGGATAAAAATATTTTATGATAAATATATATAGATTTCTATAGACACACTGCAGAATTTAGGGTTTATAAGTTTAGAAGTAAGGGTAAATTCAGTAGAGAAATAGTAGTAAGAGATTGTATTATATTTTAGATGATGCTACAATAAAATGGCCAGAAAATGAATATAAGTAGCATATAAAGTCCCAGATGAAAAGTTATAATATATTTCTCATACATGGTATGTGGATAAGCTTTAAAAGGTACTTGAGTACCTTTCCATGAGTTCTGTAGCCAATACTGCTGCAAGAATAAGGAATATAAGTTTGATCCCTTTCTTCACAATATGTTAATTCAAGGACTGAACAACTTCCATGCCATAACATTTTTCTTATTGTTTCAATAGGGGATGTGAATATTAACTTCATCTTTTTGCAAAGTTCCAAATGTCGATGTAATAATAGTAGCTAATACTTATTGATTTCCTGCTATATGCCAGACACTGAGTGGTTTAAAGCCATTTTCTCATTTAATGTGCTATATTGATATGAACACTTACTGTTCTTCCTTAGTTAAATTACACTTTTCTTTCTTGTGTCCTCTTTTATAGCCTTTCTCTGCTCTCTTTTTCTTTTTTCTATTCCACTACTCCCCATCCACCTTGGGTGCAAATTATTCAGTGCAAATTATTCAAATGGTTACACTATTTGTGCTTCAGTCTCATTTTTTAAAAATAAGAGTTTTGTTCTTATTGCTCTGCCTTAAGCCAAAAACCCATTTAACATTGGAGAAAAATACCAAATCAGACTTTGTGGTGAATTTTGAATGATTTTGTCAAAATGTTCAAGCGATTTGTACATATAAACCTGCCTTAAATTAAAGAAATGTGAGCTGAAGAGGAGGAGGTCTTTGAACGGGAAGTGGTAGATTCCACTCTAGTATAGACTCTTTTGTGAAGAAATCTGCAACAGAGGATAGAAGGAAGAAAATACAAGTTCACCAAAGGTGTGGGTGAAGGGCTGGCAAAGAAAACCTGTAACAGGAGATGTGGACACTTGTGAGTATGCCTCAGTGCATTGCATTAATAATTTGCATATTAAGAAGTCATGAGTCTTTGCGTTAATGAATCCCTAACTAGTCTCTGACACAATAGACTGAGCGTCCCTGGAGGAGTCATTATGGCCTATCATGTCAATGATCCGCATATTAATGCCTCTCTTACAGGCTCATCAACAGGTCGCCTAATAGGCTTCCATTGAGTTCTTTTTCATTTGCTTTTTAAATGTATCCTCTCCTCCCTTCCTTTTGTTAATACTATTGTGAAGAATTGACAAAAAGGTGCATTAAGATGATTTTAACATGTGACTTAAATTCACAAAAGCATTAAATTTAGAAATAATGCTTTAAGACTTCCTGAGTCTGCCTAGAAAACTTTTCAAGTGCAGTTAAATACAAATCCAGGTTGATAATAGGTTTCTTATTTGGATTTTAATACAAACCATCCAACCCAATTTACCATATTTCTCTTTTCCCTGATATATCAATTTATGCTGTGATTAGCATAAGTAGAATAGCTAGTTTAAAAATGTTAGTGAAATTGAATTTCTTGAAAATGGAAATGAATTCCAATGGATTTCATATCATAGAGATTACTAGACACAAAACTAAAAAGCAGTAGCAAATAATATAAACTATAGAAATATAAAAAAGTAGCTGATAATATAAAACTATAGAAATTTTAAAAATTAAATTTAAAGAAAATACTAGACATATATTAATTTCAGAGCAACAAATAAATGGTCCAAGGATCTAAAAAGAGGACTTCTTAACTTTTAAATTTAATATTAAATTAAAAGCAGTCACAGAAAGGCAGTATTTTAACATTTCTAACTTGATTTGGCATGCCTTGACTTTTGTTAACCCTAACTATTATATTTAAGATATTTTTTTAGTTACAAACATAAGACCTACGATCACCTATATGAAATATTGAAGAACCGTGCTACCAATAGTTTTATTATACATCATTTCACCTGATTTATTCTCCAGATGGGAAGAGTATTGATACATGGAATTCTCTATCAAGAGACAGGAATTGGACAAAAGCTGGGGAAAGAGTTGGAGAGGTTTGACAATTTATTCCCCATTAAAAACAAAACAAAAAAAAACAAAACCCAAACAAAACCAAACAACAACAAAAAAAAAGGAAAATCACGCATAAACTGTACTATCCTGGCGAAAAACAGAGGTCTCATGCTCAGGTGAGGTGGTCAGATTCTTCTCTCACTTGGGCAAGAGATCCTTCTGAAACGTGTCACTTCAGAGGGATTTGATTTCAAAGACTGAAAGTTTCGTGCTCCTTTGTTTTCATTCCCACTCCTAACCCTTCCAAACACAACCTTTCCACACATACACTGGAAATACCATTTTACTTTTTTTTTTTTTTTTTTTTTTTTTTTTTTTTTTTGGCCTTATCTAGGGCTGCTCCCAAGGCACATGGAGATTCCCAGGCTAAGAGTCTAATTGGAGCTGTAGCCACCGGCCTACACCAGAGCCACAGCAACACAGGATCCGAGCACGTCTGCAACCTGTGCCACAGCTCATGGCAACGCCGGATACTTAACCCACTGAGCAAGGACAGGGATCGGACCAGCAACCTCATGGTTCCTAGTCAGATTCGTTGACCACTGAGCCATGAAGGGAACTCCCCATTTTACATTTTAAATTACTTTTTCTTAAAACAGTTTTCAGAAGAATATGTGTAATACAAATTCTGTAGAGTTTGGGTGTCAAATCTCAGCATTTGACAAACTGAGTATCTTAGGTGATACTTATGCATAGATTCCACAGAGAAAACATGTTTAATCAAGATTTTCTTAACTGCAATTACTTGGCTCACGGTTACGACTCTATGATAATAACTTTTTACAGAACCACAAACAAATCAGTATCATTATGAAGAATATAATGCCTAAGACTTACTATCCTTAGAAAAAAATAAGCATTACAGTACACCGATATTTTTTTAAGGATAGTTGTGGTATAAAGCTGTTAGGAATTATTTTGCAAGGAAATTGTGGCAAATAAGAAAGTCAGACTTCTGCAGTAGTAAGACTCTCAGCTGGACAATCACTAGTTTCTTGTCACCCACTTGCTCCACAGGTAAAAATTACTTTCATTAAGATCTTAGGTAAAATAAGAACTTTAGGCCAATAAAGTCCTGATATCTCTCAGATATATATTTAGTTTGCCCAGTATCCATCACTTAAAAACTCTTACATTTCTCTCTCGATAGAATATAATTTGCAGATTGTAGCAGAGGAGTCCCCGGGCCAGGTTTACCTATAAGTCTTCTGTTTGAAATTCATGGATTCTGCTTGTAATTACACATCTTCCAAAGCAACCTACCACTTTATTTTTGATCCGCACCTAAACCTCCAAGATTCAACCTAATTATGCACTAGATCCTCACAATTTAGTACTTATTTAGAAGACACTCTAAAGAGATCACATCCCTACAAAATTGCACACAATGACCAGATTCAATCACAGTGTTAAATCCAAATAGTTTTTTTCTCCCAGATTCCTGTCAGGTGGGGTGAGCAAGAAAAAAATAGCACCTACCACTTTGACATGACAAAGGAGATTTGAAAATAGCAATCCTTGGCAGGAGACAAAGACATAGGAAATGAAGAAACTGTGGAAAAAAAAAAAAAAACTTACCAAAGAATACTTCAACAAGATTATATATTTAGTTGCGTCTTTCTCTGCTTTTGAAATTTCTTGCAAGAAGGCATGGTACAACTGTTTTCAGGACATTTTCAAGATCAAGCACTGAGGCAATAGGCAATGTTCTAATTTACTAAAAGAAATAGCAAAGATTTTTAGGAACATAGCAAGTCAGCTTTATGGAAAACAGGAAAGTGACTCAAAACCATCTGGTCACTAATGTGGTGGTATGTTCTTAGTTATTTAAATGCTTGAGCAGTTCACTAGAGTTTACTCAAGGGGCTTGTGGTTTGCCATGGTTTATGATTACATATTTAAAGTAATAAATTATATCATATGTATTATCCAATACATCTGTTTGTCCCAATCAGTTGTAGATATTGGTAATGTTCTATTATTGAAAAATTTTACCTGGATATAGTAAAATAATGTGGGGAAAAATTATTGTATAATCTGCATTATAAATAATATAAAACTAACTCACGGATTGTGTGAGTAGGATTTCTGTAGGGATTAAATGTAAACTGCTGACCATGAGATTTAATTGAGAATTTATCTTTTTATTGCAATTTTAACAGTTATTTTTATTGATCCTACTAGTACTGATATATCTTTTGAAAAAAATTTAAGCAATTTCTAAATAAAGCATTTCAAAATTACATTCATGAATACTATTAGTTATATAAATATGGAACTCTAAAACTGGAAGGATGTTATTTAATATCAAAACCGAGAAAGGCAAATTGTTTCCATTTTGAGCAATAGAGGGTTTGATGGGTTGTGGCTGCCTGGCTGGGTAGAGAAGGGGCAAGGGGCTCTATCTGGTCTCAGCAAAGAAACCCATTGATCTGTTATCAGTGCTTGCCATGGGTGCCAGAGAGGGAGGCCAGCATGAGAGTATGGTATTTGATATCCCTAACCTAATTCAGAGCTTCCACTTTGAAGATTTGGAATGTGATGCCCACAAAACCATGCTCCTTACCATATTCGTTATTAGTCTCCAGATTCAGCATCTAAAGGAAATACAAAGCCACTTAACATTTTTTGATGTTTTTTCTTTGAGGTTATTTCTTGCTTTTTTCAGTCCCTGTTATTAATGCAAAACTGTCTTAATTTTGTTTTCTTTTCTGGCATTAGCATCGAGGAACTGAATTTATCTTTTCATCCTAAATTCCTTCTTGAGTTTATACCTTTAATTTTTTTTTTCCCAAGACACTTCTGTTCACAATTAGACATTTATCTCTGTAATTGTCTCTCTTCTGATGAAATACTTCTCTGCTTTCAGCTTAGCCCGGATCAAAAGAAGGCTATCGATATTGTAACACCGAAGGAATAGATATTAAGCCCCAGCAGTTGGTTATCTCTCATTAAGTACAAAATTCTGCTTTCCTCCTTACTCCAACTCACAAGTGGCTTTTAAATGTTGGAATACTAAAAAGTCAGTTTTTAGAGAAACATTACCACACAATTATGAAAATAAACAGTATGTAATATGTAATTATTTATTCCAGGAAAACTATTTCAGTATTTCTGTAAGTATCCACTTAGCAATGCTAATATTAATATATTATGCTTAAAAAGATCTCAAATGAAGTACACATTATTTCTAACTTAACAGCTCTCCATTTATATTCCTTTCTTTAGGTAAGGAGGGTAGAGGAAATGATCTCACAAGCTTTGAACAAAGAGGGCAGACTCACTTCCTTCTTAAGGAGTTCAATATTTACCTTGTAGCTGTTTATCAGAAAGTGAGAGGGGATGCCCAAGAATTCCATGTTGGTTTCTTTAGGCAGTGCTGAATACTTTAAAGCAGTGTTAAAGAGACACAAATACAATATTCATGACTCACTTTGGAAATGATCCTTTTTTATGCCAACTTTTTGATTCCTCTTGGAACAGAGTTATACTTCTGCTACCTACAACTTAATCCTGACATTTACCCTGTCTAGCTGGGTAATTCCATCACATCAGACTTAGATTGTGTGGAACAGGTCTCAGAAAGGTTTCACTCATGTTTTAAGAGACATCTGAGCTTTGAGCACAATAGCATTACAGAAACTCAGGAAAAATGATATTATTACTTATACTGAAACTACTACATTTGACAGCGTTAAAATTAACCATAACTCCAAAAGCAGAAGTGCCACATACCCAGAAACTGCAAGAATATTAACAAGGTGCCTAAACTCTGACACTGAATAAATCAATCGGGTAATAACAGAAAGTGTGAATTAGCATTCCTATGCACACTGTATTTGGAGAGGATTCTTTCAAATCAAAAGTTACTTTCACTGATGAGCTAGTGATTTTTCTTTGGAGGGTGAACTTTTGATAATAAAGGCATATTTTTAAAAGACTAAGTAAGTATGCTATCACAGGCTGTCAATTTTACTCTTTTTTTTTTTGGTCTTTTTAGGGCTGCACCTGTGGCATATGGAGGTTCCCATGCTAGGGGTTGAATCAGAGTTGTAACTGCCGGCCTATGCCACAGCCACAGCAATGCCAGATCTGAGCTGCGTCTGCAACCTGTGCCACAGCTCATGGCAATGCTGGATCCTTAACTCACTGAGCAAGGCCAGGGATCAAAAGTGCATCCTCATGGATGCTACTCAGATTCATTTCCACTGAGCCACAATGGGAACTCCTGTCAATTTACTCTTAAAAGCAATGTGTGAAAAAAATTTATCATGATTTAAAGATATTAGACAATGGAGTAAACTTTAAAAATTGTAGATAAATCCCAGTAAAAGGAGAAGCATGAGAATTAGGTACTGTGGCAGTGGAGAACTAATCGTCAGTGTGGAAATTACTACATATTTACTAATAATAATGGTAATAACAGTAGCGATGATAATAATACATTTATTAAATACTTTTGCCTATTGGGAATTATGCTAAATAACTTCCCTGTGTAAGGACTATGCAACATTTTGGAGAAAAATGAGACATAGGTTAAGTACCTTGTTGGAGGTTGAATGCCTAGCAAGTGACTTAGTAATTGGTACACAGTGGTAAAGATTGAGATTTGATTTCAGATTTTTCTTTCTCTTTCACTAGGAATTGACTAGAATAGAAGCCAGGAACATGGGCATAACTTGTTGGTGTACTTTCTAGGCACATGTACAGAGATGAGAGAAGGAGGCTAAAAACTGTGTCTACATGGTACCTGGGAAGCAGTTACCCAGCCTGCAAGACATCAGACACCAACTAGCAAACCAATTTAAGAACTTACTGACTAGTAGTACAGGAGTCTCAGTTAATACCGGACTTAACTCCCCCTTGCTTAGGTCCTGGAGAGGAAAATATTAGATTTCTAAATCTCATGAACACAAAGATCAGGCAGAAAGAAGGCATTTTTAAAAACCCACATACAGAGAATTGATCAACAAATCACATTGGTGCTACATCAAAGTTTAACTCAGGGAGTTCACACTGAGGCTCAGCCCTGACTAGTATCCATGAGGATTCAGGTTTAGTCCTTGGCCTCGCTCAGTGGGTTAAGGATCCTGCCTTGCTGTGGCTGCGGCTGTAGCCAGCAGCTGAAGCTCCGATTTGACACCTAGCTGGGATTTCCATATGCCAAAGGTGCAGCCCTGAAAATAAAAGTTTAACTCAAATTTGATTCCTCTTCTCTTTCCTCATTGCCATCACCTCTAACAGTCATCATTTGTGTCTGAGATATCAAGCCTCGCGACTTATCTTCCTGTTTCACTACGGCTCATCCCATCCAGGCTCTTCTGAGATCCTTAAATATACTTCCAGAGGTTGGTCCCAAAATGTAAATCTGACCACATCTCTCTCCCTCTTAACTGCTCCACTCCCCACCTCACCCTCAACAAAACACTGGTTTAAAAGTACAAAAAGAATTCAGTCCCCCTTTGCCTGGCATGCCAGGCCTTTTAAAGCTGGCTCCAACTAATTCTAGTTCTATTCTTTGGTATTCTTTCCCCCAAACACAGTCAAATCCTCTGAGCATTTCATTGTTTCTGGAAGGGTCTCTTCCTTTTGTGCTTCTTTGCCTTTATATCTTTGACAATTTTCTTTTTAAATTTTTTTATAGTTGATTTACAATGTTCTGTCAATTTCTGCTTTACAGCAAAGTGATCCAGTTAAACACACACACACACACACACACACACACACACACACACACAAATGCGTATATATATACACACACATTTTTTTCTCACACTATTCTCCATCATGTTCCATCATAAGTGATTAGATATAGTTCCTTGTGCCATACAGCAGGATTTCAATGCTTATTCACTTCAAATGCTATAGTTTGCATCTGCTAACCCCCAACTCCTAGTCCACCCCATTCCCTACCCCTTGGCAGCCACAAGTCTATTCTCCATGTCCATGAGTTTCTTTCTTTTCTGTTGATAGGTTCACTTGTGCCATATATTAGACTCCAGATATAAGTGATATCATATAGCATTTGTCTTTCCCTTTCTGACTTACTTTACTTAGTATGAGAATCTCTAGTTCTGTCCATGTTGCTGCAAATGGCATCATTTTGTTGTTTTTATGGCTGAGTAGTATGCCATTGTGCATATGTACCACTTCTTCTTAATCCATTCATTTGTTGATGGACATTTAGGTTGTTTCTATGTCTTGGCTGTTGTGAATAGTGTTGCAGTGAACATAGGGTTGCATGTATCTTTTTGAATGGAAGTTTTGCCCAGATATATGCCCAGCAGTGGAATTGCTGGATCATATGGTGGTCTATATTTAGTTTTCTAAGGAACCTCCATACTGTTTTCCATAGCGGTTGTACCAATTTACATTTATACCAACAGTGTGTGTGGGGGGGGTTCCCTTTTCTCCACACTCTCTCCAGCACTCATTATTTGTAGAATTACTATTGATGGTCATTCTGACCAGTGTGAGATGGTACCTCATTGTAGTTTTGATTTGCATTTCTTTAATTAGTGATATTGAATATTTTTAATGTCTTCTTTAGAGAAATGTCTATTCAGGTCTTCTGCCCATTTTTCAAGTTTTTTTTTTTTTGCTGTTGAGTTGTTTGAACTGTTTGTATATTTTGGAGATTAAGCCCTCGTCAGCCACTTTTATTCAGCATAGTATTGTAAGTCCTAGCCACAGCAACTAGATAAACAAAGAAACAAAAGGTGTCCAAATTGGAAGAGAAGAGGTCAAATCGTCACTCTGTGCAGATCACGTGATACTATAGACACAGAAAACCTTAAGGACTCCACACAAAAACTACTTGAACTGATCAACGAATTCAGCAAAGTAGCGGGATACAGGATTAACATTTAAAAATTGGTTGCATTTCTGCATACTAACAATGAAATATTAGAAAAGGAATATAAAAGTATAATACCTTTTAAAATTGCCCCCCTAAAAATTACATCTAGGAATAAACCTGGTCAAGGTGGTGAAAGATTTATATGCTAAGAACTATAAAACATTAACCAAGGAAACTAAAGAGGATTCAAAGAAATGGAAAGATATTCCATGCTCCTGGATTGGAAGAATTAGTATCATTAAAATGGCCATACTACCCAAAGTAATCTACAGATTCAATGCAATCCCTATCAAATTACCCATGATATTTTTCACAGAACTAGAATGAACAATCCAAAAATGTATATAGAACCATAAAAGACCCAGAATTGCCGAAGCAATCCTGAGGAACAAAAACAAAACAAGAGGTACAACTCTCCAAGACTTAAGACAATACTAAAAAGCTACAGTAATTAATACAGTGTGGTACTGGTACAAAAACAGCCATACAGAACAATGGAACAGAATAGAGAACCCAGAAATAAACCCAGACACCTAGAGTCAATTAATCTTTGACAAAAGAGGCAAGAAGATAAAATGGGAGAAAGTCTTTTCAGTAAGTGGTCCTGGAAAAACTGGACAGCCGCATGTAAATCAATGAAACTAGAACACACCATCACACCATGCACAAAAATAAACTCAAAATGGCTTAAAGACTTAAACATAAGACAAGACACCATAAAACTCCCAGAAGAGAACGTAGGCAAAATATTCTCTGACATCTGTACAAATATCTTCTTAGGCCAGTCTCCCAAAGCAATAGAAATAAAAACAAAAATAAACCAGTGGGACCTAATCAAATTTATAAGCTTTTGCACAGAAAAGGAAACCATTAAAAAAAAAAAAAAAAAAGACAACCTACAGAAAGGGAGAAAATAGTTTCAAACAATGCAGCTGACCACTTCTTATTCATTCTGCCTGGAATGACCTTACCATTCGTCTCTAATTGAGAAACTCCTACTTTTCCTAAAATATAATTTAGAATATTACTTCTTTTGTGAAGAACTCCCTGATTTCTCTGAGTGCCCTCCTCATTTCTGTTCTTTTTTTTCTCTAAGAGAAATTATATCCTATTATTTATTTTATTATTTGTCATATTATAATAATTGCCTGTTGATATTTCTGTTTCCATCATTACATTATAGCTTCCTTGAGGTAAGAAACTGTATGCATATTCATTTTGATTTTCCAGTGTTTATTAGAACTTATGGCTTATGGTGAGTATTCAAAATATCTATTAGAAGAATGATTAAATGATACTAGTGACTAGATTATATGATTTAAAGTGCACTAGAAATGAACTACCCCTCCATAAAATACGCACATTTTTGACTTTTTAACTCTCAATTTGTATTAGAAGCTTTTAAATTTTTTGATTAATTATTTAAACCCATAAATAAAAGCACTGTTTTGAACTTTGGAGGGAGTGTTATTTTAAACATTATAAGACACACAGAAATATGCATGCTTTAATTTATTTGAACATTTTATAAAACTAAATTTTAATGAGGAAAGAAAAGAAGAATAATGTTATGATAATATTGGCAAGAAGTAGGGAGAAGGGAAGAGTAAAAAGGAAGGTGTGCATTTATTTGGCAGCATTTATTATGCCACTATTATGTGTCAGGCACTGTGTTATCCACTGGGAATACAGACCAGTAAGAAACTCCTTTGCTCAACAAGGACTGAGAGAATAGAAAGGGGAGACTAAAAACATTCATTGATACGTTTCATTTATACCACAACTATATACAGTTCTGGGTCTTAATCATCATCAACTATCAAGTTCTTTGCTTTTTTCCTCAAATTTCTAAAGTTGTTTTAATTATACCCTTTAAATGCAATTGGTCATATAACAGATACTTTGAATTTGGTAGTGAGATTTTATCTGTAGAATCCAGTAATTTAGGCCAGAAAGAAACCAATTTTTCTTAATAAATTATCTGGAACTAGAATATAACTATTTAGATATTTTAAATAATAAGCACCTAAAAAACTGCTACTCAAGGCACTCAGCATCTCACCATTTCTTTTCCTCTTTCCTTTCCTCTAACTTGCCCACCCGATGCAACCACAATCTTGAAAAATCAAGCTTTCTTGTTTATATAATGTTTTATTATAATTTATGTGTTCCTTGATACATAACACATAAATTATTTTAGCAACTTTTAGGTCAATAAAAAGAACATCTTCTGATGCAATGTTTTTGGACCGTTCATTTAATATTATGTTGCTATAATTTATACATGTTGTTGCATGTCTCTGTGGCTATTAACTTTGAGTGCTATATAATATTCCTCTTATGAAATGACAAGTTTTATACATATATTTCTGTTTACAGGCATTTTGATTGGTTCAATTTTATGCAGTTGGTAGCAATTTTTATCAATTAAATAGGTAGAGTATTTCCTTGTGATCTTGACTTGCATTTCTCTGTTTTCTAATAGTGGTGACTGACTATATTTATGTTTTCATATATCTTCTTGCTAACTATGAATATGGTATCTCTCTCAATAATTTCTAGGTCTTTAATATTTATTGATATTTTATATTTTTTATTCTTTTCCCTATAGGAGACTTACACATCTTCTATTAGATTTTTTAACAGACATTTTATATAATATTTCAATTTCATCTATTTCAGCTTCTCTTTCTTGTATTTATCCCCAAACCTAAGATTTCTCCCCTATATTTCTGTATTTACATGTTTTTGTAAGATATTAATAAAAGCATATACAGTTTGGTCACTAATTATTTACATCTGAAGTGAGTTAAAAACAGATTCCTTTCCTTTTGATGCAATCATTTTTAAATTAAAACATTTTAGAGAATTGAATAAGAAAAATGATGGATAACATTTTGTTTAGGCAAAAGTAAAAGGCTTTTTTTGGAGTTCCTGTCCTGGTACACTGGTTAACGAATCCGACTAAGAACCATGAGGTTGAGGGTTCGATCCCTGGCCTTGCTCAGTGGGTTAAGGATCTGGTGTTGCTGTGAGCTGTGGTGTGGGTCACAGAAGCGGCTTGGATCCCGAGTTGCTGTGGCTCTGGTATAGGCCAGCGGGTACAGCTCCAATTAGACCCCTAGCCTGGGAACCTGCACATACCACAGGAGCAGCTCAAAAAAAGGCAAAAAGACAAAAAAAAAAAAAAAAAAAAAAAAGCTTTAAAAGGTTATTATTATCCCTCCACAAATGAGATTTTCAGAATTGTTATGGGACTAAAGATGAAGCAGGAATTATTGACTTGATTATATCTGTTTAGTATTTGATTAGTGGTTTATAAATTTTTAAGTTTGTAGATTTTATATACATGTAGAAGAAAAACGCATTAGTTTGCAGTTGCATTCCACAAAAATGAATCTCTGTATAGTTATTGGCCTCATTAAACAATACAGATTTATAGATTAAATCAGTATCAATTGTGGAAATACTATATTTTTCTAATGAAAATATATTATTCATTTCTGGCTCTATTATAAGGTACAAAATAGTTTTGGTGAAACTGAGGTTAAGCATCATAAATGTATACAAAACTGAATCACCTCATATAGTAAGGATGGAAGAATTTGCAACTTTTTTGTGATTTGTTGAAATAAGATTAGCATTTCATGCAAATGAAGACGAGGCTCTACTGAACAAGTTTATTACCCATTGTCAACACTCTGGATTTCTTTTGTTGCAGAAAAGGTTATTGAAAAAATTCACTAGGAGAAAATTCAGTTGAGACAGTACAAGAAAATGTGGATACTGGGCCAGTCACTTCTGGTAGATTGACTTGTGACATAGCTATACAAAAAAGTGGGCTTTTCATTAAATTTTTTTTTTCTTGCTGAATGTCATGGACAGATCTAATTTATTGGTTCCACAAATATACCCACAAACAAACCACATTTGAAAGAAAAAGTTATTTATCTTTCTCAAAAAGTATGCAAAATTTGATAGAAAAGGTAATGCAACCCAAATTATTTTAAAAAAGAAAATATAAACTTCTACGTGAGTGATCTGAAGACTTGATTGTAAAAGTGGCCTTTGGCAATACACACATGAAGTTTTAAACTGAGTACAAATTTAGCTGCTTTCCAAAGTTTCTAGTAAGTTTTGTTTTTTTTCTCCTTTTCTGGAGATCAATATTATGTCTGTTCAACTGAAAGAATACTGAGTAAAATGGAACACAAAAAATTAATCACTGGAATGTTAGAGAGCAATTTCAATGACCACAAATGGACTGTCAATTCATAAAACTTCATCACTTAAACCAAAAGAAAAATGTTCTCACCTGAAAAGATTAAATTCATGAATGATGGAATAGTCTACATTTACATATATTTTTACTTTGGTTATATAAGTTTCAATATAAGCAAAATAAGCTTATTTATAAAAATGGCATTGTGTATATAATTTTTACATTTTTCTACAACTAATATATACTATTTCATCATTCTAAGAAATCAATTTAATATTAAAATATACAAAATAATGCAAAAAATATGAAAGGTTATGTAATATTTGGCTTGTAATTGATTTGAATTTCCTCCTCTATAAATATACTCTATTTATAGTCCCATAAAAATGTTTAAGATTTTGTTTTAAATTTAACAGTAAAGAAGAATCATCAGTACCTTCAGAGGAGAATAACTTTGAGAATTCAAAGATTACAGGTAATATTTCCTTAATTTTTAAACTGAATCCATTTCTTTTGTTAAAACCTGTGATTATAATGATCTTACCTAGACACAATTATCTGAACTTTTCAGATACCTATATCCCAACAATTGTTTGCTCTGATGAGGACAAGGAAGACTTGGAAACCGGTAATCAAAATGTGAAAGATGTAAACAGGGAACATGATGAACATAATGAAAAAGAATTAGAGTTGATGGTAAGTGTTCTGGTTGCCACAGTGTTAGAGAAGATGAATCCATTTATGCTTCAAAGATGCTGCAATGCCTGCCTTTCAATAGCTTCAACTAACATAATTTGCAAATGTGAAAAGCACAGCCTATTCTGTTCTTGCATCTCAGGCTTGATCAACAAGGCACTTTGATTTCAGTATGTTGCTTCTGGTCTCTGCAGTAGTAAATTAATGACATTCATTTCTTATCTCTTTACCAGCGGCTCTGAGTAATATTTTGCAGGAATTACAGAAGAGGTAGCACTATCCTGATATGCATTTCTAATCTTTGTGACAAGTGTACACTTATCACAAACTCGTCTGTGAAATGAGAGGGCTGAACTAGATGATTGTTAAGGTTCTGTCCGGCTCTACAAGTCTAATTCTTGCCTTTAGCAGCTTTTTTTTTTTTTTTTTTTTTACTTCCATCTTTGTGAGAATCTCTACGTTCTATATCATTGGCAAGTTTTAAATTCCCAAATGAGGAGAAAATAGCCTGTGTCATAACAGGAAACAAATTCAACACTGTACAATTTAGTATTAAATTTGTTATCATAAATTTCACACTTGGTGAACATTCAATCTATTTGGAATTTTGGGGGGATGGTTTAGATAGAATTTTTATCACAAAGGAAGAAATAGGAGTAAATGAGTCACATAATGCAATTTATCCCTTACTGTATTTGGTTGGAGTTCATATCATTAGGATACATGGATTCATAATCATCTAAGATTAAAATGACATTTGCTTCTTCAAGTGTCAGTGCTGAAACAGAAAAGAAATAGAACTCATCTCTTTCCCCACACATTCCATCTTTTCTATAGTGATATGGAAGCTGCATCACTAAAGTATGCAATTTACTTTGCTCCAACTTTAAGAAACTACAAAGTTGTCACCCATTGTGAGAATTCTCACCAGCTGAAAGTTAACACCGCCATTTTTTTCAAACCACAGAATATAATGAAAGGGCCTTGAAAAATCACATACTTCACCAATATACCTCATTACAATGAGCAGGCTAAAATATAAAAGTTTGTTTAGAAGTTACTGAGATTGTACGTCCAATAAATGAACAGGGAGCTCTAATTTAGATGCTAATTTGCTCTATGCTGACGTTAATGCATAAAACAATGAAGCTCTATAATAGATGGAAATACAACCAAATCTGTGGAACCCACAGGCATTGGCTTACAAGACAGCTGTGCAGTTGACAAGTAACATGAGCCTTATGTGAGAAGAAGGGGAAAACGTAAGATTTGCATATAATTATTGAGATCATGCAAATGTCAGTTATGAGGAGAAAAAAAAAAAACACAGGCATCTCACTGTTAAATCCTGACAGTTGGCATCACTGAAGAGCTCAAATACATTTGAGTACCAGTTGGCAGAGGGTCATTAAAACAGAATTTGCAGAGACATTAACTCCCTCACTTTTCTTTGAGTGACGTTTTGCTATTAATAGTTTGCAGAGGCTTTGCAGAAAACATATTAATAAGAGAAACTGTAATAGGGGCACCTACAGCAAGTGTAAATGCAGCAAGGGGCACCTAGGAAGCTGCTCTCTAATTGATTAGCATGGAGCTATCAATGTGTATATCCTAAGTGAGGAGAAAGTACAATGACAAGCAAGAGTAGTTGAATAATATAATGTGATATTTGGAAGCTAGGAAGGAGAGTGATTAATTTTGGCCCCTTTTCTTATTAATCTCATGGCCAAGTCATAGCCTACAAGAAGCCCCCAAAACATCTGGTGTATAAAATTTGTAAAAAATCGACAAACAAAATGAATCAAGGCAATCTACCAGATAATTACTATCCAAGCTAATGAAACCTATCTAATTTGTTTTATATATTTAAAATGATTTGGTCATTATTCTTTGTTTTTATCCCTTAAGATAAATCAACACTTAATAAGAAGTACTGCTTCCAGAGATGAAAAGAATATAGTCAATTTTCCAAATAAAGCTGAGGGGTTAGAGAAGAAGGAAATCCATGATGAAGTATTCACTGACTTGTTCAAAAGGCCTTTGTCTTCAAGTTCATCAGCAGAAAGATCCTTAAAAGGAGATTCTTACCCCAATGAACAATATCCCTCAGGAAATGAGGGTAGTCATCAACCTTCAGAGGGAATTTCTTCAGATATGGGAGAAATCAAGCCATCGCTGGGAAATACCAGTAGTGACGAATTAGTGCAGTTACATATTGGTAGCAAAGAAGTACTGGATGATAATGCTAATCCAGCCCAAGGGAGAGGCAGAGTGAAAATATCTCATCTCTTTTCAGATCAAATAATGGCAGAAAACTGTAATAAAAAACTTGAAGAAGAAGCTAAAAAAATTGAAATGAAGGATTGGGAATGTTTAAGAAGAGATTTCCATTCGGAATTCCATTCAGAAGAATCGACAGAAAAAGGATCTTCCAAGAAAGATTACGACAGCGGTAAGAATGAGGAGGAAGAGCAAAGAATACATTTAGGTGTTAATGAAAAACAAAGAAAAAAGTTTCCATCAACCTTACATGACCAAGAAAGGAAGACAGGCCACTCTGAAATAAGTGTGGAAGGGATGGGAGCTAGCACTAGAGACCTAACTGCTCTGCCAAGCAAAGACACCACAATTCATGGCCAGGCAATCAGAGCAGATATATTTCATTCACCAAGGACAAATCTAAGCTGGGAAGAAGCTGTGTTAACAACCCCAGACTGTGATCTCTCTACTAGAGAAGGTATTTCTTTAGGCGGAATTCTTGGTCAAGCTTGTTCACCAAGAAATGGAAATGTTTTGAGGAACAAGCATCTTTTCCAGGCTGAAGAAGAACAATCAGATTGCATTAAACCTGAAGATCAGCATAAGAACACACAGCATAAACAAAATCAGAATGTTCTGGAAAGTCAGGGGAAAGCAAGAGAGAATAGAACAAATATAACAGAGCAGACCAAAGAACAAGCAGATTGTGAAGACATGTGGAAAAAAAGAGATAATACAAGGATTCTGAAAGCTACTCCTACAGAAAAACTGTTTACCTGCCAAGAAACAGCGAGCTATGAACTGTCTTCTCTTGCTGATCATGGTATTACTGAGAAAGTAGAAGCAGGTACAGCTTATATAATTAAGACAACATCAGAAAGTACTCTAGAAAGCATGTCTGCTAGGGAAAAAGCAATAATTGCTAAGCTACCTCAAGAGACAGCACGAAGTGACAGGCCCATCGAGGTAAAGGAAACAGCGTTTGATCCACATGAAGGGAGAAATGATTCACGTGATAACCTTTGTCAACGAGATACAGTAGGTGTAACCTATGACAATGATTTTGAAAAGGAATCATGTTTAGGTATTTGTAATGTTCATATAGATGAAACAGAGAAGGAAGAAACCATATCTGTATACAATTCCGGGAAGACACATGACAGGAAGAAACGTGATGTTGGAAATACAACATCTGTAGAAGAATCGTCACAGGGCATTATAGACAATCAAAAAGCAGACTCAAAACTGGATTTACATTTGGAAATGTTACCAATAGGCAAAAAAATATTTACAGAAAATAAAGATCCTGGGCAGGTACAAGAATTATCAAAGAAAACGAATATAGATGCTGTTATTCATTCTGCCTTAAACTCAGGCACTAATGGAGCTTCTCAGAATGGCTCTCACGTTTCCAATCACCATGCTAAAAATTCAGTGCCAACCCATGAACAGGAAGCTGCTGCAGAGAATGAAAATACTACCACAACTCCTCAATCGATTTCTTCTAAATCAGAATATAATTGTAATCCAACACGTGAAATCCAGGGTATTGACAAGCACCCGCATCCTATGACTACACCTGAAGACGTTTCCAAAAGTTCAGGAATAGTGACATCAGGTAGTTGGAAAGAAAGATGTACAGGCCAGATTTCCCAACAAGGAGAATGCAGTGTGGAGACATCTCTAGGGCCGACTATTTTAACCAGTGAAGCTTTGGAGAACAAGGAAGAGGCAAGGCATGAAAATGAAGGATTAATAAACTCTGGACAATCATTGTGCTCTTCAGGTGACAAGGAATCTGAGAGCTCTGCTTCTAGTAGTCTCCCTGCCCAGGAAAGTCAGGCTCAAAGCAGTGAATCTCTGCTTTCGAAATACATCAACTCTAAAATACCTTATTTTCTTTTGTTTCTGATATTTCTCGTAACTGTCTATCAGTACGACTTAATGATCGGCTGGGCATTCTAACTTTTTTCACTGTACTGGCTATCCTGGGAAGGGGGAAGACAAAAAGAGTCTGTCAAAAAGAAGTAACCTCAGCACTATTATTATTCTCTCTTAAAAGATAAGCTATTTAGCCTCAAACATTTGGATTGGTGAACGAGACTATTCATTGTTCAAACAGCCAGTGCAGTTTTTCTCTTGAAGGATCATTTAAAAAGGAATGCGTATGAAGTTTGCTCCTTCATATAAGTAATTATTCTATATAGGACCATTATGTTTGGATCATTAAATACCTATATGAATATGAGATCTGAAGCACGTCAAGTTGAAATTAGGTACAGCTGTTGCTCCTTAGCAGGCTATGAAGTTTCAATGCTTCACGTCGCTTCACTATTTAAAGTGCCATTTCTTGCATTCATTTCTTTTGCAGTAAAGCTTCATTTTTTTCTCTCAGAGTATTTTTCCATCTACGGTTTTTAAAAATAGATAAAACGTGGACAATGGCAGAGGACTTTTATGGTATTTTAATACTGACCATGAAATTTGCATTTACCACTGTATCATTTATCAGCACATTTTGATAAATCAAATCTTTCAATTTCTATTTCATATTTTTAAGAACAATATCTATACATATTGAGATGCATAGATTTAGTTTGAAGAAACACATCCTTTGCCTGAATAACCCTTAATACGCATATACACATTTTAACTCCTGCATACCTGCAAAGTCAAAGCATTTGCAAACCAAATTTGCAAAAGACTGAAACAATCAAGGGATGATCTTTCAGTTATACAAAATTTTGTGTATGGCTTGTCTTTAAGCATTGCTTTTCTCTTTTAAAGGGAGACTGTATAACACAGCTGAATAATTTCAACATCAACTATTATTCAAAGTTGGAAATTTAAGTTGAAAGTTCTACAAACATTGCTTCAGAATGAATTTGTAACTATAAAGCATAAAGCATTAAATTATAACAATAATTAAAAAAGATTTCTAAATGAACTATTCTACTTGGCAGTATTTTTTTGTCTTTAAATTTTTTAACTTTTCTCATTATAAAGCAATGAATTCTTCCCTTAGGTGCATTTAGAAAACAAGCAACTAATCATTAGTGATATTTACCATATAATTATCAGGTTGCTAAATGATAAATCAAATTTTTAAGCAGACAAATAGGCAAATATGGAATCTACTATGGGAGAAATGAATACCCAGTTACAGCAGTGACTTTGGTTGCTATTATTATCTATGGCTACGTATGTGAAATAATGGAACTAGTTATTTTAGTCACATAAAGGCAATGCAAACATTCTTATACAATTGATTTGAACAATGATTTGTCGAATGACTAACATATGCAAAACTTTCTGCTCTGTTCTATGGCAGAGCACTTCCTTTGATACCCTGAATGGCTAGTCCTCAGGGAGGAGGCATTGTATATAGCATGATGCTTTTGACTTGGCGGGGACTTGGGAAGAGAGTCACAATGAGGGAGGTCATTTGAAGGCTTTCTTTTTTATAGGAATTACTTTCATAGAGAATGTAACATTGATCTTCAGAGTGAAAAGTAACCTGTTTATTAATGTGTAAAGGTGAATTCATTGAGTAACATTTGCACATATCATCCCACACTTCCAAGAAACATGCATTTCTGGGAAGACAAAATGAGAATGCAGCATTTAAACTGGTAGTAAATGATTTCCTTTACTACCAGTGGTAGTAAATGATTTCCTTAATTTTCAGTAGTTACACAACTGTTTCCAAATCCCCTAATTGCATGCTTGTCTCAAGTCCCACTGAAACTGAATGCTTGACTTTAACTTTTTAGTTGAACAAACACAAACACCTTGAAGTAGAACTCGGGGCAAATATTTGATTGTTTGAGAAAGCATATTTTCATTAAATACAAGTGGGATACTGTAGACTGGAACTAGAATATTATCTCTGAAATTTCTATCTTGATAATTTTGTTGACATGTCTAGATCACAATGAAGTTATAGTTAGCATTTCTTCAGTTCCTAATGGCTTGGTTTCTGCATTCTACCTTTAAGAGTTTCAGTCAATATGCCATATCTTATTAATGCAAAGAACACTATATTTTTTATGAACACAGGTGCCTGAACTGTAGTTATTCCCTTATACATAAAAGAATGTAACTTCTTTATCTCTTTTATTTGATTTTTTGGCAACATTAACTTATTAAACCTTCTCATACATATTTGTAATGTGATAATAGAAGTTTCAAAGGGTTTAAAAGACTTCATTGTATACTTTTCTGCATGCAAAGAAGATACAATTGGTAATTAATTGACTTTCCAAACATTACTTATGAAGAATTTGAAACAAAGTCATAAGAATGTACCAACTGCTAGGTGGAAAGGTAGATTTTTGCAGCCTGCTTTGTTCACATCGCTATATTGAATAAGAAAAGTGAATCCCAGGAAGAACCTGGTTAATAAAGATTTGACTGTGAATCATCATGACAAGGATCATCATAGCTACCTTCATTGTGTCTCCTCAAATACTGGTTAAGGGCCAAAAGAGGGTGTGGCATGATAATAAATAAAAAATACTGCATATCTGCTTCTATAGTGGTTAAGAAATGTGATATAATAACCACCACCTTTTATCTTACTGGGCTCCTGACTTTTAGAAACAAAGTTCTAAAAAATTAATTGGCAAGTCAAGCAACTGTAGGTAGTAAAATCAACTATCATAAAAAAAATCACATCTGGAGTTCCCACTGTGGCTCAGTGTAACAAATCCAACTAGGAACCATGAGGTTGTGGGTTCAATCCCTGGCCTCGCTCAGTGGGTTAAGGATCCGGCTTTGCAAGGAGCTGTGGTGTAGGTCGCAGATCCCGCATTGCTATGGCTCTGGCATAGGCCGGCGGCTATAGCTCCAATTAGACCCCTAGCCAGGGAATCTCCATATGCCATGGGTGTGGCCCTAGAAAAGGCAAAAAGACAAAAAAAAAAAAAAAATCACATCTGTGTAAGCTGCCAATATGTTATAGATTTTTCAATATAAGAGGAAATGATTCAAGATGACATTCACCTCTCAACATTCAAGAACATTAGTTTAATGCAATTGTGTTTTCCTACTAAGCCCCAATATTTTGATAGTAAATTTTTCCTAGGAACATTTATTTACACATATATATGTATATTTATATATATATTTATTTATATATATAGTCTGTCACTATTTTTATGAGAGAAACAGGATCCTCTTTTATTTGTCATCTTAAACCAGTCTACTGGTTAAATGGAAAACTTAAAAATATCCAGATCAAATTTGGGGAATCAAAGAAAATATTTTCCCAAATAGCATTCATGATACTTTCATAAGTTTTTTCAGTCATGAATATTATTTTATATCACCAGACTTGTTGTTTTCTTTATTAGGCTCAATTTTTACATATAAATTTTTGCAAAATAAGCAAACAAAGCAAAACAAAAAAACTAGCAGGAAAACTAATAAAGATACAAGTAGGAGAGCTGTTATCCCCAGGGCCAGTTCACCTACTTATTTTTGTTAACATGATCTCTGACCTTTCAAAATTTCACTGAGTAAATATAGAAAGTGAACTATGCAATAAAGATTGTGGTTTGTTATTTAAGTCCTATCTTTTATTTAAGTCCTTCCAATTCTGTGGAACTGAGAATTAGGATCATTTGATTCTGTAACAAGGTACAAAAGGAATATTCTTCCAGCATTTCCACAATTGTACTCCTATATGAAGACAACAGCTTAAAAAGATACTTTTATTTATTTGATTAATTTGTTTAATTTTATTCAATTTTCAGAAAAAAAATTCATAATAAAGCTCATGGCTACATAAGTTCCTTTTCATCTTTTAAAAATAGATTTGGTCATTAACACAATGTTTTCATAGTTTTACCCAAACCTCTTTAAATAGCTAATAAAATTTTCACTTGGATTTTCAACCCAGCTTTGAACATGTTTTACAAGAAATGCCATTATTGTAGCGTGTTAAAACCTTATTAAACAAACAACTCTTTAAAAATTTCAGAATTTTTATTTTGTGTCTTTTCGATATCTGTTAGGTGCGTACACATTACCTTTGTTTTCAAATATGAAACAATGGTTATGTGAAAATTTAAGGAAGAATTCCCTAAGTTTTTCCTAATATATTTAACTCTTTATATTCATGATAATAAAGAATACCATGTGTAAATCAACAATGGACTACAGAGAAATCATTATTTGCCTGAGATGATGCCAAGATCTGATTCTTCTTTCAATGACTAATTAAACTACTGATCTTGATTGGAATCAATGCTTCGTCCTTCTTATTGCCCCATCTGAACCACGGCCCCTTCATTCCCACTGCTTTGCTTCAAGTCCTCTGTCAGTCAAGCAAGTTATGATTTCCCTAGAAAAGGCCATGCTCATCTGTTCTATGACTGCTCAGGTATGTCCCTCTGTTAAGAAGTCACTTTTAGTTATCTTTCCTTCTCTCTTCCTATCCAACTCGGTACATTTTTCCATGTACAGCTTTAGTCCCCATCCTTTTGAAATCTCCTACTATTTCAGTTGGTAAGATCTCTCCAATTTTTCAGATCTCTTTTGACACTAATCATCTTGCATGCACTGAGTATTTGACTAATTATACTAACTGAACTGTCCGCTTGTTCAGGACAGGAACATGGCTTCTTTCCTCCCACGACTCATAAGGTGTAGTTTGGAGGAAATCTCGGTCAATACCTGTGGATAGAATTGATTTGCAGCGATATCTCCTCTTATCCTTTCCCTGAAACATGGATAAAGTATTCTGAGGTCTGATTTTAGAATGCATAAACTTAAAGCAATGCTAGAATTTTTTCATAAAATATCAAAGACAATGGAGAAATAGGCAAAGAGAATGTAGCTACGAGACAGAATGGTACAGTGGATCTGGGATGTGGGAAAAAGAGAAAAAATCCTTCCTCTCCATTCCCCTTAAAAAATAAATTTTCTATATTTATTAACTTTCCTAGCACAGGAAAAATCCCATTCATTCTATCTCATGGGAAATAATATACAGATTATATATTAAAAGAATAATAATACATACCATAATTCACTGGATAATGTGAAAATTAATAGAACAAGACATATTTTCAGGTAAGGAAGTTTAGTAGCTTAAAAATCAACAAGCATCACAAGGTATAAAGTGTAAGAAACTCAATATTCCCAACTGCTGCCATGCCCTTTGAAAATGGCTGATCTTTCAGTTTCACACCTGTTCAGCATGTCAACTTTTAGAGTAAGCAAACAGAACAACTAGCAACGATAGCAAGTGAATTTTTTAAAAGGAAATATTTGCCTGATTAGCATATGAGATTAGTGACATATACTCAAACACGCACATATACACAGGCACCCACATACATATTTATACATATACATACATGTATTCTGACATCTGATAAGTGAGAGTAATGGCAGCAAACAGTCTACTAATACAAGATGTAGTTATATATATATGATATGTAAAAGATTCATCCTGTCTTTGAAGACATTCATTCTATTATATTTAGATATGAAACTAAAATTATAACACAAAGATATAACTGTTTGGGGACAGAATCTAAAGGAAAGCAGTACATAGCCTGGAAATATATATAGCATGTATATAGCATGACATATAACAGCTTAAGACCATTAGCAATTTGTCTCTTAATATTTAAAGAAATGCCAGATACATGTCTACTCTATTGTAGAATTCATCAATATCATGTATTGGTTGACTTGGTGCTGAGAGGAAACATTTAAAATTTCCTAAAGACACACTCTATAAAACATAATAGCAAACAGCAGAGGGAGAATGCTTAAAAATCATTATGTGAAGTTAGAAATTCTCTTTGTAAACATTTTAAACAATCCATAACCTATTTTAATAATACTATATAGGTGGCCTTTACAGTTTATAAAATTTTTAGTGTGGGGCATTTATGGAAATATGACATTTAAATCAACTTTATACAAATATTCTAAAAATAATATTGATATTTTATTACCACACATTAAGTGATTTTTCCCAATGACAATTCCCAATAATCTTTGGCAAATTCAATTGCCATTTTTCATTATGCATATAAGGAGAATAAGGTTAAAGAAAAGATAATTTATTTCCTACCTTATAGATATGAGTGGAAATATTCTTTTTGGAAATATTTTAAATACATTTCCACTCTTTAAAAGTTGGTAAGGAAAATAAGAAGAGATTACAAATGTCCTTCATATTTATTTCGTAGTCTCTAATATTTGGGATGAGGCATACAGACATCAATATAAGTTAGTTGTCTTCTCCCATGTGCATTTTTTGGCCTTCCTGATTTTACCCCCACCCTTAAATTAGAATTTCATCTAAGAGCAACATGTTGATTTTTTATTACATGAATAAGTAAGGAAACCAGCTGTAGCCTGAATCTTTGAGTATAACATCTACATATTTATCTTTGTTGATCTATGCATGTAAGATTCAATCTTTAATAATAATATGAGTAGTTATAATAATATTTTCATTATTATGACAATAACATAATAACCAATTCTTGAGTGTTTACAATCACTGTTTTATGCCCCTTATGTGAAACAACTTATTTCTGTTTTATGACTTCATGACAGAAGTACTATGACTTCCCCATTTTACAGACAGAAACAGATACACAGAAGCTTGTTTTTCCAAGGTCACAGGCTAGTGTAGATTCAGACTCTAGTAGTCTTTCTCCAGAGTTGGTCCTCTTAAATATTGTGCCATATTGTTCCTTCAATCCAGATACATCAAGTCAAGTTATTTTATGAATTGTAGTTATATATTAGTATTCTGCACGGTCCTATACTAGTATATAAATACATTACATGTAATATACCATATCTCTTACACAGATAATCCTATCTTTATTAATGGTCCTAAAAAAATAAAGTCCCTAAAAATATTCTGTTATTTTCAATTTATGCAAATGACCTCAAAAAATACACATTGACATCCTCTCAGGCCACAAGCATTATACTAGTCCCAGATTTTGCCTAGCTTGAGTATAGCAAAGGAGATAGAGACATGAGCCAATAATTGCAATATCTTGTGACCAGTTCAATAAGAGAGGCGAGACCTAGGCACAAAGTAAGGACTGTTTGGTCCTGTAAGAACTTTACTTCTTATATTTCAGAAACATGCTATCCTTTTACCACTCTAATTTTAGGAATCAAGTAAATCACAATAAAACTTACCAAATGCCTCATTCCAATTGTGTTTTACAAACATAGTAACTACAATGAGGAAATATCCTGATGTGACTGGCATAGAGTTTATTTATGCCTGATGTCCCAGTATAATTATTAATAGCCCTCCTTTCACTTTCAAAAGTAACACATTTGGGATGAAAATGATAAGGTCAGCCTAAAAGTCCAAGAAAATATCCTGGCTAGTAGGTATACGTCGCTTTGCATTACAAGAATAAAGGGGGGCAATTTCCAAGAAGAATCTCAACTTTAAGCTATAGGCAGAATTCTTGTACTTAGGGTTGTAGAATATAATTCAGATGTACCAGTCCTTGGTCATCCTAGGTAAAGAAGGACAATTTTGTAGATTCAGTATTTAGAATCTGAGTTGTAAAGGGCAATGATTTTTTTTTTTTTTTAAACAGGGACATTTTAAAAAGAATCCATTGGTCAAAATCCTTCAGAAAGAAGTCATTTACATTATTGACACTGGATAACCATAATATTGTGGAACCTGATACTGTAGGCTATCACCTATTCAGAGGGCTCAGGACATCATAATTCCATAGCCAAAGTGGAATAAGATAGAAGAAACTTTGTAAACATCTCTTTTACAAACAAAAAAGGCCATTGGATGTTACTCAAAATTACATGGTATAAGTTGCTGGAAGATGTATTATGAGTGAGTAAACATGCTGTCCATCATGCGTAGGAGGAACAAAAATTTTTTTGGAAATAAACTAGATCACATTATTGGCACTTAACAATCATGGCATAAGCCAAATTAAAATATAAACCAATGATTCAAGATATTCAATAAAAGACAGAGATATTTTAAGGCAGAACCAGTGTCATTCCATCTAGTGTTGGCCACTGCAATAAACTTCACTTTTCGCCTCACTTCATACTGTGCTGACACTGGATCACAATGGATCAGCATTTCCTTCACCTTGGCTTAAGGGATATGTGCACTGGAACTTTATCCAAAGAATAACTACTATCATTTAAGAACATAAACTATGTTCATACTGAATGAATGGCAAAAGATTAGCTTAGTTGCCCAAAAAGCCTGAAACTGTGCCTTTACTGACTTCAATCCAGCCTCCTACAAAAGGCATAGAGGAACAGTTTTTGAATATTGGTCTTTATTATATGTATCTCTTGGTTTATTTTTAAAATATCACTGGGGTCAATTTTATGTTTTATAAAGCTGTTCTATCACGGTGTAGAGCCCATAGTATTTCATAAAATCAGACATTATCAGACATAGTTGAGAGAAATTTGATAATATTCAATATGCAGGACTCAAAGCTCTTTGATTGGAAATAACCAAATCCCCTCAAAGTAGTTAAAGAAAAACAAAACAAAACATACACACACACACAAAGACATATAAGGAAAGAGGATCACTACTCTAAGACTAGATGTGAAAATAGGCATGAGTAGGGACAAAAGCCAGGACATGGAAAGCAATCAAGAAATGGAATAACTCCTGACTTTCCTGTTTTCCCATCTTTCTCTTTTTTTTTTCCTTTTTCTGCGATCACTTCATTTTTCTGCTTTTGCCAGTGGATTTTCTCTTTTAACTTACTCTTCAAGATACATGGTCCCTAAAATATAATTCTCCAATGTTAGTCTTGCATCCTGATCATATATGTCTAAAAATTAACTGGTTAGTTTTTTGGATCTTAGTTCCAAACTCCTAGAAGAGGGAAATTTATTCAGATGTTTGTTCTAGATGCAATCCATTATACCCCAGTAACTGGTGGCAGAGGGCAATAGTGGGAATGTGATAGAGGACTCCCTGTAAAGGGAATACTTCTAGGTTCTTGAAGGGTAAGTGAGAATATGGGATTTGTAATGTGTAGCTCTAAAGTGCCAATTCTCATATATTTATGGATAAATTTCTGCCTCTATTTTTCCTTTTGTAGATCAACATGGTCTTAATTTCCATAGATTTACAGTAGGTCTTGATATCAGGTGAAGCAAGTTCCCATGCATTCTTTTTTAAAATTCCGTAACTCTTATACAGCAGAAATTATCACCACCTTGTAAATCAACTACACGTCAATGAAACTTTAAAAAATGAAAAAAAAAAAACCTCTATAACTCTTGGCCCCTTGCTGTTCCATATGAATTGTAGGATCAGCTTATCAAGTTTTATGAAAAACTTGATTTTTAATGGAATTGTTCTGAATGTGTGCACGAATTTGAGAATTGATATTTAACATTATTGAGTCTTTCCATCCATGAGACTAGTATATTTCTTATTCATTTGTTGTTCCTTTGATTATAATTTATAATATTCTCCATACATACACTGAACATTTATGGTTAGATATACTCCTAGGTACCTTATGAATTTTGTTACTATTGTGAGATAAATTTTTCTTATTATATTTTCTTTTTCTTTTTTCTTTTTCTTTTTTTTTGTCTTTTTGCCTTTTCTTGGGCTGCTCCCAGGGCATATGGAGGTTCCCAGGCTAGGGGTCAAATTGGAGCTGTAGCCACCCGCCTACACCAGAGTCACAGCAACGAGGGATCCGAGCCGCGTCTGCGACCTACACCACAGCTCACGGCAACGCCGGATCCTCTTATTATATTTTCTTTTGGGAAATTATTGATACTGTGTAGCACTAGGTTATTTTCACATTTAACTAGTTTGCTGAACTCTCTCATTATTTCTACTAGTTATTAGTTTGACATTTTGGTCATTATACCAATAATATATAAGAACACTATTGATTTTTGTATGTTCTTATATGCATCTTGCCGAATTCTATCATTAGTACCACTAGATTATTTTTAATTTAACTTCTATTTTTAATTTAACTTCTATTGCTTTTTCTTATCTTCTTGAGGTTAATATATATCATATTCTTTTTATCCTTTCTATTTAGAGGTTTGTATAATATTATAAAATAAACCAAATATTTTAACTGCATTGGACTTCGAGAAAATTATTTACATCTCAAAAACATATACATATATATGTACATATATATAAATGTCTCAAATATTTTTATTCCCTTTTATTTCCTATTTTCCACTGTAATTTAACACGTGAGTTATTTAACAGGACATTTATTTATTCATTATGATCTTTTATAATTGGTGCAAATTACATTAGACTATTGTCATAGAAAATGGCTGGCTGCCAATTATTTGAAATGTGATAACACTTTGTGATCTACTACATCGTCAAAGTAATTATTATTCTACGTAACATTTTGGGGGGTGTAGAGTTATTTATATGCTTATTGGGTCATGCTTCATAAGTTTGTTGTTCCAAACCATATTCTAACTAATATCCAGTCTGCTTTGACCCTCACTATTTGAGATCTCTTCTAATATTATCAAAGTATCCATTTATTCTTGTAATTGTCCCAGTTTTGCTTTAAAGACTTAAGACGCCTGGTTCTTAGTTGCAAATAAGCTCATCGTTACTATCATTTCTTAGTGGATTTTCATTAATTATTATACATGATATCCTTATTAATATTTTGCCTTAAATTACATGCCATCAGGTAATAATACTGCTGTACTAGCTTTCTTATGGTTGATATTCATGTAACACAGATTTTCCCATAACTTTATCATATCTTCTTGCCAGGAATTTATAGCTATATAGTAAAAAAACAAAACACAAAAAAACAAAACAAAACAAAAAACCTCAACTTGGAATCTGTCTTTTAATAGAGGAATTTGAGTCAATTATGGTATTTTCATTAGCTAATACATTTGGACTTATTTTTACCATGTTATTTTGAATTTCTATTTTATATTTTTCTTTGTTCTCTATTCTGAATTCTTCATAAATTTCTTGAATTATCCTTCCAATTCATTAATTCTCCCTTCTACTTTGCTAATATGGGGTTATTTCTCAAGTTTCAATAACCATGATCTTTATTTAAGTGTACAGAATTTGTTCTTTTTCATACCTAGCCATTTTTTATTTTTTGTTCTTTAAAAAAATTATGAACATCTAAAGCTAACACAATACTGTAAATAAACTATACTTCAATTTTTAAAAAATTCCTTGCCATTTTAAAAAAATGGTATCATCCATTTATCAGTTGAAATATCTTATATATAGACATTTAAAATCTTTTATTTATTGATTTATTTTTTGGTCTTTTTAGGGCTGCACCCACAGCATATGGAAGTTCGCAGGCTAGGGGTTGAATCAGAGCTATAGCTGCTGCCCTGTGCCACAGCCACAGCAATGCCAGATCTGAGCCCATCTCCAACCTACACCGCAGCTTGTAGCAATGCCAGATCCTTAACCCACTGAGCAAGGCCAGGGATTGAAGTTGTGTTCTTATGGATACTAGTCAAGTTCATCACCACTGAGCCACAATGGGAACTCTGACATTTAAAGTCTTTATTGGAATATTCCATTAGTTTGAAGTGAATGTGTCAATTCTTGTATAGAAGAATAGCTTTCTTCATGTTTTAGAATTTTTGTTTATAAGTTAATTGTCTCTCTCTCTCTCAGAGTTTCTTTCTCCATCTCAACACTGTTTGTCATAGTCTTCATCTGGCTTTTTGACCCTCACATCCGAACCTAATAACATCTCCAGAATTGGGGGCTTCTGTACTGTAGGGATAAATAGAAATATTGATGATTCGGTCAATTGCTAAGTTGGTTGTTTTGTTCAGTTCTTAGCAGCGAGGATATGTCTCCTTAGGCCTAGAGCTTGTTAAATTTACATTTTAGGCTTTAGTCTGCATTTGTTCATGAACAATCCATTGCTTCAAACTGTGAACATGCCTTGAGTCACATTATCAAATGTTGTTTTTAGTTATTCCAATTTTATTTGTGTCATGTCTTAGGAAATGGCAGGAGTGGGACTTAGGAGGGAGAAAAATTCAGCCCTGCATATTAGCTAAAAAGCATGTTAAAGGGAGAAGGAAGATACTATATGTGTTTTAGTGTTGTGTATTTAAGATTACTTATAGCCCAGTTTACTCCAAAGAAAGGCTTTGTTTAGAAGGCTTAATTGATTAATGCCAATTTTAACAGCTGTTAAGAGATAGTGGTTGAGTGTGTTGTCTGTCATTCTCTTTGATGGGGACTAAGAGTATCCTAAAATTAGTAAGAATTTAGAATTAGACCAGAGATTATGTGTGAAATTAACTTCTCAAATATTTATGATGTATCCATAAATCATACCACTACATACTCTTTTATGGATTTCAAAATATGTAGAGCTTATATTTGAAAATCATTGTGTTTGAAAGAGAAGGAAATTATCTATTACTAAAGGGTCTTACACATTTGATAAAATACCTGTTTCATTGTGAACCAAGGATTTCCCAGGGCTTGAAAAGTGTATGTCCAGATGACTGGTAGAATCAAATCCCCTTTGTCATGAAATCCTGGTACATGAATTTGAAGTAATTGACATTATTTTCTCATATTCCTCAAACGTGTAGCAGGGAAATTGAAAGCGGCCTGTGCAAAAGAAACCTGAAAGGAAACTCAGCTTTTGAATTTTTAGGCTCTATCTTTTCCACTTTCATTTTACATCCCACTCTCCCCTTTTTTCTTTCTTTCTTTGCCACTATGAGTAGTTTACATGTCAAGATGATCTCAGACATTATATATATATATTTATACACACACACACACATATATATATACAAACATACATACATACACACAATATCATGAAATTTAGGACTGGGTCAAGGCAGATTAGCATTTTCTATGGGCCCACTAAAGTATGGTCTTACTAAAATATGACATAATTCCTAATATTAAATAACTAGAGAAAAGAGGTAAAAGATCATTTCAGTGCTAAAAACCATATTAGTCAATGACTGACTTAGACTACTGATATGTTTTAGTTTCAAAAGGCATGACCAATTTCAGAAACATCAAAATACCTCACTGCAACCTCACTGCTGGTTATTTGTTTCACTCTCTGGAACCACATCATCACGGAGTATGGCTGACCTAACAAGCTATCAAGTTCTGACAATTGTAAAATCCTTTTCATCTTGTTCAGGGAAAATGCCTGGTATATATTTACTTTTCATTATAGGAAAATATATCTTTATGGATTACCTCATCAAAAGAAAATTGAGTATGGTTCCTCAGATACCAAAATAATTCCTGTATAGGAAAAGGTTGAATTAAATTGGGATTTTATTAGCACATTGAGTAAACACTTCATCTTTGATATGTTAACACTACCTGGGGATTTCAGAGATGTTTTTCCTTCCAATTTATAAATTAGAATTCTGCTGTAGTTATGACTAAGAATTATGTTTTGTATATTTCCTCACAGGTCTTTCGAAGTATCCTACTTACCACAGTAATAGTTTCGAAAATAATTTAGACAAGTGAGTAGAGAGATTGAATTCAAAACACAAAAGTTTAGACAATCATTTTTTTATCATGAGAAAAAGTTAACTCTATATCTATTTCTCACATTATTGCAACTATAGCTGAACATAACTATTTCCTAAAGTAACAGATGTTAGAGTTAGCTGCTGTATAAAATTACAAGTATACAACTCTGTGAAAATAATAATCTTAGTGGCATTGGGAATGATTCACAGAGGATCTGGCTCATGGGTAGGTGCTTAAAGCATGAATTGGATTTTGACAGGAAGTGAGAAAGTAAGAAATGTTTTACCCAAGAGGGTTGAATTAATCTAACTCAACAAATACATAGAACAAACCATAATAAATAGAGCTAACGCCTAATCAGCACTGCTATGTGTTTGGCACCACTCTAAATATTTAACATGAATTATCTAATTTAATCTATTTAAAAACCTATGAGTTAGACACTATTAATATTTTCATTTTATAGATAAGGCCCTGAGGCACATAAAGATCACTCAGCTATATTAAGTGGTAGAATCAGGATTCATTGCAGAGTAGCTGAATCCAGAGCCCACATTGCTAAAAACAAAGATCCTGGAGTCAATTGCCTGGTTTCAAATTCTGACTTCATCTACACCACTTAGGTTAGTGCCTGCCACCACTTGGTAAGTGCCTAAGAAGTGTTAACTAATTTAATTATGTTTATTGTTATTACTAATGAACTGCTCTGTCAATGCTTCTTCTATGTGTAAGCTATTCAATGTATTGCAGATGATGCAAATATACTAAATTGAAGGTCTCAGTTCTCAAAGAACTTTCAGCTTTGGGGGAGCAATAGATATATACCCCAGAGTTATAATAGGCTAAGTATGGGGGAAATTAATTTCAATGGAAGAAATTAATGAAAACCCCAGAGGTGATTTTTGAGCAGAACATAGGATGGATATGCTTGCAGTTGAAGACTTAAGAGAGAAGGCTTACAGGGTGAAAGGACCATGTGCACAAAGGCATGATGTTTTAGAAATGTTCAGAATGTGTTTGGAGAGTAGATTGGCTTATATTTACTTGGCATAAAGGAAGGAAGAGCAGGGAGAGGAAAGGCAGGAAAGCAGTCTAAGTTTGTATTTCACAGAGCCTTGAAGATGTCTTTAAACAAATCAGTGACAGTTCAAAGGCACTTTTGGAACACATTTTAGTAATAGGCACAGAGTGGAAGAAGGGAGGGCAGGGTTATTACTAGAGACATAAAAAAACAGTTCAGCTTTGCTGCCATCGTTTCATTCCACCTTCATATTCTAACAGTGCAGTCTGTCATTAATTTTGTGTGTGTACTAGCTAAGTTGCTTACTATTTTGATCCTCTATTTCCTCACCTACAGAATAAGGGAGCTGAATTGATAGGTATGTGATCATCAGATTCTACAAGTCATGGACTTTCTGTGCCTGACTTTGTATCTAAAGACCTCACATGTAATTTTTGTTCATGGTGGCAGCTTATAGATATGAATATCTTCTCTTAGTAAATTCTTATTTTTATTTACTATTTCAATACATTTAGTACATAATACTATATTATTATTATTTTTATATGATTTGCATTTCTTCTTAACTAAGTTCACTGAGAGAACTTTTATACATGAAAAATAGATTAGTTTATATTGATTAGTATACATTGTAGTCTCATATAATTTTTACTTATTTAATGAATCAATAGCAATATGATATTCTATACTTTGATTGTGATCCTTTACGAGAGAGTTGAAACATTTGCCAAATCCAGCTTTTAGAACAAATTTTATAAGTAAAATTAAAAGGATGATTTATTTTACCATCACTGCTTATGTATATTAAAAAATTGATATTAATTTTTATTGTGTGTGTTTTTATATCTTACCTCCCAAACCAGAAGACCTACCATAAGAAAGGGTGGAAAAGGATATTTTTCTAAAAATCCACAGAGTAAGAAACAATTATACAAAAATTATTTTTAGGATTATGAAAAGTCTAAATATATTATCTATTCCAAGTAAGGAGAGCTGATCTCAAGTTAAATGGCTTCTATTTGGGAACTTTTGTTGTGACTTTTACATTGTGACCATATTTTCATATCGCTCTTTGGACTAGAGTAAAACACAATATCCCTTTATATTTGAAGCCCTAATGTCCCCTAGATACTTTAAGATGCTACAGCAAACAAAGGCCTATTTGCCTGAGAAACCACTAGAAGTAAATCTTAGAACTAATTATGGTTCTCCTGCTAAGAATTTCTTTAAGAGCCACTTTCCAATTTCTGTCAAACATTTGCAGTTCTAGTACAAATACATTTTTTTCTCAGAATTAATTCACTTGCATCACTTCAAGATAGTGTTTGCCTTTCATTGTGAAACAGAAAGGTTATGAAGAAATTTCCAAGGAATTAAAAAATTAACTCTTAAAATCCTATTTTAATTTTGCAAAAAACCTAGTGGGCCCAGCCCTAACCATTATGGAAATAGGCAATTTTCTGAAAGATTTAGAATGGTCTCACTGCCGATTTGGGCTTTGAAGAAAAAAAAAAATCAAATCAAGTTCATAAAAATAAACTCTGAATTGATTGTATCGCCAATTAAAACTTTAGTGGAAAATTACTAAACATGCTTTACTCTTTCATCACATTTATTATTTCCCCCCACAAAAAACAAACGTAACAACAATGAATTCCTTGCACTGTTCTCTGACCAACACAGCTGAGGTAGAATTGCCTGTGAATGACACATCTCCCTGGTTGGGAGTTGCATCGAGACTTTCTACATTTAAAGTATCTCTGGCTGACTTCATTTTTTGTTGTTGTTCTAGAAAAGGAAGAAGATTGGATTTAGTCCAATTTGTCTCTAACTTCCATATATTAACATTTGCTCAAAGAGAAGAAACATAATCAATAACATGTCTAACAGGGCCATTTTCATCTACTAGAATCTTGTTATCTAAAAATCAGCATTTGATACTTAGGTAAATACCATGTACATAAGAATTACCTATTTAAATACAAAATTTGAATATGTTTTAGATTATGAATTGCAAAGGTTTACTGTCACCATCTCAACTAAATAATTCATGGAAAGCATCTCTCGTATCCTCTAATATATTAACAACCTGAATGAAACAAAGGCTACAATTTAGAATTTAGTAACATATCCAATAAAATGTTCTAGTTCTATTAACTAGGTTTACATAATTCATTTTTCTTATGACAATCATATCTCATGACATTCAAGGATATATCCATTTAATATATTTTAAATAAATGACTCACTTCTTTTCTTTCTTGGTTCATTGTCATTTGACTGAACCCCACAGATATCTGTAATAAGAAGTAAGTTAAAAATGAAGTTTCTGTCAACTATTTTTCACTAGCAAACATAGTGACTCACCTTCCAAATAAAAGCATATCAACATAAAAGTTTCCCAAGGGTATATTCTAGGTCATAATCTTTATGTTAATGAATTCCTTACTGAATAGTAAATTGTAAGAATATATTACCTTATTCCTATAACGTATTACCTGTCAGCAGGTAATTACCCATCAAAACCTAAACAGAGAGGAAGACTGCCCTGTGACACCAGTGACCCCTACAGGTAAAATGAAAGAAAAAAGTACACTAATTGGACAAAAGATACCACTGCATTTCTGAAAGCAGCTAGATAATGCCAAAGTATAACATTTATCAGTAACTTCCCATGAGACTTATTATTATTATTTTCTAGTTGACATTGGAGATTTTATAATCTTAGGAATAAATCAAGCACATTTTTGGATTTTATTAGCTATTATTGAACTCATTTATGTTTTGCATATAGCCATGGTTTCTAGAGAAACTTGTACAGATAGGGCCTTTAAGGAGCTGTTTCGTTACTGGATGAAGGACTTGGAAGAGATCATGGTCATCTGGTTTATTGGCCTGCCTGATAATGAGATTCAATAAACTGTGTGCTTGTGATACAAAGTACTACGCATGCAGTCTGAAGAACTGCCAATGAAATGAATAATATTATTCACATATTACAGAAAAAAGATGGGTAAGTGGAAATAAGTGGCAAAGCTGGAAAACATCCCCAAAGTACCTCCTCCTGCACAGGGTGAAGGTCAGATTCAGGAAAGGTCACAAAACCACTACATAACTTCAGTTCTCAACCTAATAGCATACATTCAGTGATCACTCATTTAACATGTAGGGAATACTTACTTAATATGTCATTATGGGCTGAATCCTGAAGAGGTATGAAAACTAGCCAGAAATAAGCAGGGGGGATTTTTTAAAAGAATAATCTATCACATTAACCATTTAAACAAATGTAGTTTGATACTCTAACTGATGGTAATAAAGACAGTAGACGTCGATTCAACCACTTCATATATATAAATATATATAAACTGAGTCATTATTTGGAGTACTAATATCAACACTGAAATTCCCCAGCAGCCTATGAAAGGTATGAAGAATTTTTATAGAATACATATTTTTTCATCTGATTTCTTATATTATTTTCAGAAAAGATAAAGACATTCTTTTCTTTTTTTAGACTTAAGGTGTTTTTTTTTTTTTCTGTCTTTTTTTTTAGGGCCACACCCACGGCATATGGAGATTCCTAGGCTAGGGGTTGAATCAGTGCTGCAGCTGTTGGCCACAGCCACAGCTGCAGCAATGCCAGATCCAAGCTTCATCTGCAACCTACACCACAGCTCACAGCAAAGATGGATCCTTAACTCACTAAGTGAGGTGAGGGATTGAACCTGTGTCCTCATAGATACCAGTCAGATTTATTTCCACTGAGCCATGATGGGAACTCCAAGACATCGTTTTTAAAGTATGTGTTTTGGAGTTTATTTTTGATTTATGTTTCCAATTACCCCACGTAAAATGTAAGTCACAGGCAGAAGAAGGATGATTTTTGTTACTCTTAGAATATAATGATGGAGGGGTATGGTCAAACACTGTCTTTAACAATCAACTATAAAATTCCTGTGTCACCTAGCCACGTAACAAAAAGCAAAAGCAGAACATCCAATATCTTGGTATTTCTTTGACTTCTTTCATATAGTAGTAAACAGATTAACAAAAATACACATAGTATCAAAAATACTCCAGGGGTTCACAAGGAAACCAAGCACTGAATGTCTATTTATTTTTTCCATAAATATTTGAAAAACACCTAATATGTGCCAGGCAATGAGATAGAAATGGGGTGTACTATGGTCAACAAAAACAGACATATTCTCTGCATTCACAGAACTTATGGTCTAGAGGGGGAACTGGTAATAACAGGTAAACAAATAAATAATAAAGATGTAAGGTGCTCTTAAGGAAGTAAACAGTATAGAAGGTTAGAGGATGACATGGATGGAATCTATACGCAAGAAAGGGATCCATGAAGAAGCGTTCCAAATTCGAGCTGAGACCTGGAAACAGAAGGAGCAGCCACGGAAGAGCAATGGGAACAGTGTACACAAAGGATCCAGGAAGGGAAAGAACTTGTTCTTGTTGAGGAACTAACTACAAGGAGGCTGGTGTGGTGGTATGGAGTGTGTTGGGTAATAGGATAAAAAAATTGAGTTAAGATCAGGCAACATCTTGTCAACCATGATAGGGAGTTTTAATCTCATTTAATGGCTTCAGATAGAGACTACCAGAACATTCCCTTGCTGCTATGTAGTAATAATTCATGGCTGGAAATGAAGAAAGAGGACATTACAGTGGGAATAAAGGCAGTTATTTTCTCAGATTCTTGTAAATGGACCAGGTCTAGAGATATTGTCCTAAAAATATCAGGCTGCCATCTTAATTCTAAAATTAAAGGTTTGAGTAGCTTGAATTCAGTATTGGTTGCACTGAGTAAACAAATGCTTTGTCATATTATAATGGTTCCAAATGCTGAGTGTGTGCCCCACAGTTAAGTAAAATAAAATACCTTGTAATTAAAAAAAAAAAAAAGCACATTTTTTAAATCCAGTCTTCCAAAAAAGTAGTGGAGAAACAAATCTTCCAGAAGGTAAATTAAGGATGAATTTTTCTCTCTATAATAAGCATATCCCAATCATAAAACTGTAATGAGTCAGTCTGTACATAATGCAAAATAACCAGTCAAGTCAAGGAGGAAAAATTAGTGAAGCCAGTTATTTGGCTTCAGGGAAAATTCAAAAGGGTAGGTTTTCTGCATTTAACCTGCAAGTGGTTGGCCTCATGTAACTATAATTACTTGTTTACTTGTATGTAGGATGGGTAGATACTGCCAACATAATGGGATTTTAGGGAGAGGTATGAAAAGCTTCTTGCCTACAGCCTGCTACATAGTAGGCATTTGGATTATAATCAGAGTTTCAGGCCCAACTAAAGAGAATCTGAATGACAGACATAAGTTTTAGAAACTATGCTGATTCATTATCAGTTAGTTGATAAACCAGAATAATTAACTTCAGGATATTTAAAAAATTCCATCAAACAAATTATAAACCTGGGAAACTCTGTTCTTCAAAAATTCTACATTTTTAAAGTAAAACAAAGGGAGAAGAATGCTGCAATTAGATTGAGAATGTGAGAGAGGTGGTGAAATTCAAACATAACTTCAAGTACTCTTAAAGTTTTGTTCTTTACCGAAATGTGCTTCTCACCTTCTTACAGGTAATATATCATCCAAAATATATCAGGCTTAGGAGAAAACAATTAAGAATTTTATGGGTTAAACTGTGTCCTTCAAAAAAATCTATTAGAGTCCTAACCCATAGTTATTTAGAATGTGAACTAATTTGGAAATAAGATCTTTGTGGATGTAATTGTTAAGATGAAGTCACACTAGAATCAAATGGGCATTTTGTACAATAAGACTGGTGGACTTGTAAGAAAAATGGAGCACAGATACAGAGATACTTAGGGAAAAGATAGCCCTGTGACAAGACAGAAATTGTTATAATGCATCTACAAGGCAAGGAATGCAAAAGCCTGCTGCCAAACAGTAGCTAGAAGAGGTAAGGAAGGATTCTCCTCTATAGATTTCAAGGGAAGGATCGTCCTGATGGCTGGTACCTTGAGCTCGGACTTCTAGCCTCCGGAAATATGAGACAATAAATTTCAGTTATTTTAAGTCACTCAGTTTGTGGTACTTCGTTATGGCCATCCTAAGAAATTAATACAAGAGTGGACCCAACACAGAGACTTAGCTGACTATAGACTTCAATGTAGGGTTTTTGTTTTTGTTTTTGTTTTTTACTGTATAAAACAAGAGAAGCTAAAGACCACATGGAATGAGAGGGTACCAACAGCATTTCATTCTTAACCTTAATTTTGGTCTGGCCAACAGTATGCCTTAGCAAAAACAAACTCCAGTAAAAAGCAAACAAACAAACACCCCTCCACACATCCATTATTTATTTCTTTTCTTCTGAGTCTATGCCTTATTTAAGTGACAAATGCTGGGCCTCCAGAGTAGAGAAATAAGGTCTATTCCACTGACTTCATGCATCTTTAACAAGGGTGCCATTGCGGTAGAATCCCAGAAATCTCTTTTATTGGTGATGATGTATGCAACTAAAAGAACACAATCTGATTTTTTTCAGACCTAGGTACATGAAATTGAGCTTACAGTGCTGCAAGTTAGGAGAACCTTGTTTTTAGGGCCGTAAACTGCATATAACTTTGTGAATGTTATTCATATGCATGATATTAAAATAGCTTATCCATACCTAAAATCCTAGATTATAAAAATAGCATCTGGCTAAAAACTGTATATATTTTTTTAGTTGATACTCTATCTTTCTGCAACCATTATAGTTTTCTGTGCCCTGTCTTTCCTGCACAGTCTTATTTGCCATCAGTTGTAATTCATTTTCACAAACAAATTAAGGCAGAGAAGCCAGATGAGGAATGCAACTCTACTCTCTATCATCCACTTCCCTGTGCCTCTGTCAGAGTCAATAAATACTTGTTCAAAGGAGGAGAGGTAAGCAACTCATTAATCCCCCTGCTTACTGCTTCCAAAATATGGGTGGCTTGTTAGGTTCTCTCTGAAATCCACAGGGCAAAGTACAGCTCTTGAGTCTTGTTAAAGAGCCAGCAATATAGACATAGAGCATGAGAAGAGGGACTTACCCTCGATAATGAGACTGGTGTATGTGTGTTCTGTGATTCATCCACTCACAGCATTTTCCAAATAATACTTCCTTGTCCATAAAGGATATAGGTTGTTTTTGTTTTCAAAGACTCTTCCAAGCCTGCTGTCTCCCCATTGTTTAAATCTTTCCTTGAACATAAAAAACGCCCTGGAAATTTCCAATTTTATACAACACTTTTCAAAGCACATAAAAAGAAAGCTCTTCAAACTCTAAAGAGTGAATAGTGATTGCTGACTTGTTTAGAGTGAATATTGAAGGAGAGATGCTCCTTCAGCAATTCATTTGAGGAATGTGGATATCAACACCATAGAAATTTACCAGTAATATTGGGGATTAAAAGAAACCAGGCAAATATGACTTTGAATGGATCTACTTGCTTAGATTTCTCTCTCTCCTTGACCTTAAAGTTAGAAGTGTGATCTTGGGTTTACTCTACTAGTCTTTTGTTGTCTCCAGTTTGGGAGATTTTACTGTTATTCTTCATGGATTTTCTAACTCTAAGAGAAGTGATGTGAAAAAATAATATCAGCCTGAACTCAGTAACCTCTATTTTTTAAATTTTTTTGAGTTTGACTTGGCTAAAAGCCATTATAGGTCCTGTTTATTATTTCAAAACACCATTAATACTTTCTATGTGATTCATTTCCATGAAAATTTTTCTTTTAGAGAGGTTTGATTTAGATCAATGTATGCATTAGCTGGGAAATATCATACAATTATTTACTCAAAAAACAAGAGAGAGGAGGGTTGAAGAAAGCATATCCCATGAGATTTAAAACTGACAGATTAGCAGCAGAAAACCTTTTGTCTGAAAAGTAAGAAAACGATCCTAAGAACAAAGCACAATATACCTCTCATCTTGTCAAAACCAAAGAAAGTGCTTTATACGTACAAAACATCCAATTCTCTATTCTCATATACAACTGACTCACTTGGAAATAAACCAAATTCAAAATAAAACCTGCAATAATAAACACAACATTTTCATACATTAAAAAAAAACCAACCATTTTTCAGAAGTAAGATTTTGCTGTTCCATGTCTTCAAATATTTATTCTAATGTATTAACTTATTGGTAAATTATAACAAGGTCATAGTTTATTTACAGCTAGAGAATATAGAACATGAACATTTTAAGGATAATGAAAATAATAGCTACTACCTTCTAAGCATTTATAATATTACAAACACAATAAAATTTTTATTTAAAAATTTCCCTCTAATCCCTACAATAAACCTATGGATTTAACAGCTTTGTTTCCATTTAATAGATGGGTTTATTTGAAAATCATAAAGGTTAACTAACTTGCCCAAGATCACATAATTGAAAAGCAGAAGAACCGGGGATCACATGCAGGTTTGTATATCCTAAAAGAGGTGTTTTGTCTACTGTGCCCAGGCAGCTATGCTGACTAGATGTTAGAGATGATAAACTTATCAATTCACTGGATTTTCTGAAGTCAAAATTATCCCTTCCTTTTATTCTCTATCCCTTTCTTCTTTCCTTCCTTTCTCCCTCTCTTCCACTTTCTTTCTCTCTACTTCCTTCCTTTCATTCTATTCCAAAAATGATTTGAAGGAACTTATAATGAAATACACATATAATACAACCATTAAAAACTCCCACAAAGATATGTCCATAAGTTTGTGTGATAATAAAGACGAAGAATTATAACAGAACTCCTTTTGAAAAATGATATTAACACATGGCTTTAACACTTCGTTCATTAATTTACTGTTTACTCATTCAGCATGATATACTGAGCTGCTCCTATGTTCTAGGGATTGTGATGAGTTCTGGAAATGCAAAGATGAATATATGCAGGCCTTTCCTTTGTGACAAGTCCTGTATTACAACAAAACACACAGAGTAATGTACACAAGTGATAGGAATAGCGGACATAAGTAAATATACTCAGGAGAACTGAAAAGCTTCCACAGGAGAGTGAGCATTTCATGAGGTTATAAAGAATAAGGAGGAGTCCCTGCTGTGGCTCAGTGGGTCAAGAACCCCACATAGTATCCATGAGGATGTGGGTTCAGTCCCTGGCCTAACTAAGGAGGTTAAGAATCCGGCATTATGGCAAGCTGGGGAGTAGGCTGCAGGCGAGGCTCAGATCCGCTGTTGCTGAGGCCGTGGCACAGGCCAGCAGCTGCAGCTCTTATTTGAACCCCTAGCTTGGGCACTTTCATATGCTGCAGGTGCAGTCATAAAAATAGAAAAAACAAAAAAGAAAAGAATGAGGGAAGATTTTCCAGGAGGGAGATGAGAAAAAGATCTTCCTGGAAAAGAATGAATGAAGACTTGAACAGCTCTGTAGCTAAAGATACAGTAACTGCCCGGGAAGTGGTATGACACAAGGTAAGATATACAATTGGAAATTTTGTGGATTGGATGTTAAGCAAATTGAATGTTTACTAAGCCTTGTATAATTTCTAAAAATATGTAATTTTAAACAATCTCCTACTTAACAAACAAAAGCACAAATATAGAACAAAAAAGATTTTTTCCCCTCAACCACTTGAGAGTACATTGCTGACCTAATACTTCCTTCCTCTGAATTATTTATGTGTCTCCTAAAACAAGGATATTCTCCTACATAATCATAATACAATCATGAAATTAGAAATTTGACATTGATACATTATTGTATGTAATTTTCAGACTTGATTCAAGTTTTCTCATGGTCTTGATACTCCTTACAGCAAACACATCCAGTTCAGAACTACATGTTGTATTAAGTCCTTTTGGTTATCTCCAGTCTGGACCAGTTCTTCAGTCTTTCCTTGACTTTAATGACTTTGACACTATTAAAGATTATAGGCCAGTTATTTTGTAGGTGTTCTTCAACTTGATGTCTGATGCCTTCTCATAATTTGTTTCAAGTTACGCATCTTTTGCAGGAATATCACAGAGGAGAGGGTGTACGTTTCTCACTGCATTCTGTCAGTGGTGTGCAATTTGAATTTGCATCATTATGATGATGTTCACTTGGATCACTGGATCCTGGAATTCCCGATTGTGAAATTCCTTTTCTACTTTTGTAACTAGTAAATATTTGCATGGGGAGATAATTTGAAAGTATATACATACCCTACCTCTCACTGAATGTTTTATTTATTTAATTCAATGGGCTATATAACCAGTTACTCTATTTATTTTGATGTTTAAATGGTTCCAGAGTTGGCCAGTGGAGCTTCTTTAAGCTGACTCCTGTATCCTTTTGGCATTCCTCATCATTCTTTGACTTTCTCTAGCTCTTGAATCAGCCATTTCTCCAAATAGCCCTGTTCTTTATAATAGAGTGATATTTCAAAGTCAAAATCTGGGCACTAGGTGTGCTTAGTGCTGTTATAAATGTAGTTGCTGCTCCTGTGCCCTCTCATTGGACATAGGAAATGGGTAAATGCACAGACGTATGTGTACACATATGTATGTGTGTATACAAGCATACTAAATGTGACAGATTATATTTTCCACGATAGCCATAACAAGATCTCCTATCCCATATGATCCACTTGATCCTTTTACAATATAAAGTTAATGTTCCTTCTGCCTAGAGGTGAGAGCCACAATTGGCTCATACCTTGTATCCATGGTTGCTATACCCTGAATTGTGTCCCCACGAATTTTTATGTTGAAGCCCTAACCACCCCCGCCCCAGTATTATGGTATTCATAATGGGACTTCTAGGAGTTAGGTTTAAATGATATCATAAGGGTGGGGCCCTCATGATGGAATTAGTGGCCTAACTGGAGAGCCACCAGAGAGTGTGCTCTCAGTCTCTCTCTGCCATGTGAGGGCATAGTAAGAAGGCAGCCATCTCACCAAAACCCATACACGCTGGCACCCTGTTCTTGGTCTTCCAGCCTTCAAATTTGTAAGAAAATTAATTTCTGTCATTTAAGCCATGCCATCTTTAGTATTTTGTTATGGCTGATTATCCCAAGCTGATTAATCCCTGTGACTAAGGCAGAAATGAGGCTATGAGACTTCCCAGTCTAGCACTTAAAAGTCTACACAATTTCCTTCTGGTCCATCTGGGATACTTGGTTTTGGAATCCAGTTAGCATCCTGTGAAAAAGCAGATAGCCACAAGGAAAGGACAAGTGTACATGTCTCAGCCAAGAGTCCCAGTGAAGACCTCAGCTAACAGCCAGCATCAAACTCTAGCCTCTGGATTATTCTAGCTTCCAGATACCAAGTCATCCCCAGATTTCAAGTCTTCACAACTGAGCTCCCAGAGATAAAGTGTCTTAATGTGCTCTTTTCAAGTTCCTGATGCACAGAAATCATGAGAAATAACAAAATGACTGTAATGTTTTAAAGCACACATTTGGGGGTAATTTATAATGCATTAGTAGATAACCAGAACATGTACCTCCAGTAAAATGAAACACCACATGGTTCATTCTAGTTATCTCCCTTTCCTAATGAATAGCCTTTTTATCAAAAATTGGGAAACCTGACTCCCATTTTTCTTAATATCTTTGTTTCTTTTCTATATAACCAATGTTTTATAACTTACATTGCTGCTTCTTTTATGTGGATGTTCCTACTTGGACACTGCTACTCTGAGATGAATCTTCTTTCCTCCTCATGGAACTCAGACACTTGATGCAGACCCCACCCCACACCTCTGTGTGGATGCCTTACTCACCCTGCTTGGGCTCTGACTCTCTACTTTGGTCAACCCCTAGGCACAGATGCCTGCCTTAGTCTATCTCATCCAATGGCTTTATCATTGACTAGTTTAGTAAAGGAAAGGAGAGAAGAGAAAGATGGAAAGGAAAGAGAAGGAAAGGAAAAAAAAAAGAGAAGAGAAAAAAAGTGTAAGATATGGAAAAGGAACCACATGCCCCCTACATACCATATACCACATTTTTAGTTTTTTTTTTTTTCCTGCATCTATCTACATGTAAGGCCAAATTAACTAAAGAAATACAATAAATTTACTAGTATTAAGTTTACTTATTCATATTTTAGTACCTATCACAGTACCTAGTATATAGTAAGTATTAGATATATTTCTTGAATGAATGAGACAATATGGTAATAAGAATCAGCAATTCTTTAAAGTTCTACAAATGGGACTGACATCAGAAATGCCATAAGGACACATTCTAATACAAAATCAAGTCATGCATATCAGAACAAGTAGTGGGAGACAATCTAATGCTAATAACCAGAACTTAGATCATTTTTAATGTTCTTTCTAACATCTCAATACACAGATAATTTCTTTATTTATCTATTTTGAACATGCATTAAATTTCTGAGACGATAGATGAGAGATGTAGCTGATATATGAACTCAACACCTTGCCTCATTTATTCTCCTATATAATTATACAGCCATTTTAGTTAAATTAATGGAGAATATTTTCATAATTAAGCCTCCATATGGGTCCAAGACTTTCAGTTTTCTTTTCATTTATTGTTTCACTTTTGGTTTTAAATGTAACTTACTGCATTTCTTTTTTCTTACACTATATGCTTTTGTCATATTTTTTCAAACTCTCTGTCATATCAGAAATTTTATTAAATGATCCTTTCTCCCAAAATATCTTTCCACTTTTTCTGCTTCAGTTGTGACTAGTTTCTTTCCATATCTGTTGCCCAGAAATTCTTCTGGGCTGCATCTACTTCTCCTGGCCCCTATGCCTTTCTCTTTCTTGATTTCTGATGTTACTAGAGCCACTTCCTAATGTTAGATGTAAGATAAATAAAATTTCTGAGCTCTTACATGTATGAAAATTTCTAAAGGATCATTTTTACAGAGTCTAAAGTATTTACTGGACGACTACATTCAAATGCATGTGTAATAACGTGATTGCTTTCCCTGGTTCCTTTTCCTTAACCAGTTTGACTCTAACTATTCTAGTACTAGAGAAATGATTAATTACTTTTCAAGACTATAAAAATGACTTGGAGGAGTTCCCAGTGTGTTTCACTGGTAATGACCCTGACTAGTAACCATGAGGATGCGGGTTTGACCCCTGGCCCTGCTTAGTGGGTTAAGGATCCAGCATTGCCATGAGCTGTGGTGTAGGTCGCAGGCGCGGCTCAGATCTGACATTGCTGTGGCTGTGGGACAGGCTAGTGGCTACAGCTCCAATTGGAACCTTAGCCTGGGAACTTCCATATGTTGTACCTGCAGCCCTAAAAAGGCAAAAAAAAAAAAAAAAAAAAGGTTTGGATCAAATATTATTTAATACTGAGGCTTTTTAATTGTTATTAGAATTCGTTCTCTTTGGAAATGTTTTTTATACCTACTATGCATAAATATATAATTGTATATATACACCTACACTAATTTGCACTTAAAATAGTTACCTCTGACTCATTCTCTTCTTCCCATTGGTTCCCTCCTCCTCAATACCATTGTCAAGAGAATGGGTGTGGGGGAAAATTCTGGAGCTTTTAAAGAACCATTTAGAAAGTAAGAAAGTCAAGGAACTTGAAAAGCAGAATTAATTTAGAAAGACTACCCTGGGGACACCTGTACGTATGGTGATTCCCAAGTCAATTTATTATAATTTAAGTCACACTTTATTAAAGTTATGGCACTCTACAGATTAAAACTTCATTTGGGTTAACATGAATTCTCCTTTAAAGATGTAAATATTTCTTATAGAGTTTAGTAAGTGGGTTCAGTTTGCCACACACTAAAGAAAATTACCTCCCACCATCCCCCCCCTCGATGTTTCTCTAATATCTAGCTGAGATTAATAGCACTGAGTCAAAGAAAGTAAAGATCATTTTAGTGAATGATACAGAAGGGCAGTGCCAAAGCACCCCAAAGGTATATCAAGCTAATGTGAGTCTGACATCGGTATCATGAGATGAAATTTGTCAAGTAAACACACAAGAAACAGAAGTGATTCTAATAAGGTAATTGGTAGTTGAGGCAGCTGCTCCATCCCAATGGGACAATAGCAGATAGTGGAAAACATAAGCTACATTGGCAGTGATAAGACTGGGGCAGTTCCACACATTTCCAGTGGTGTGCTATGACACTCTACATAAAATCATACTCTTTTCCAGGACCTATTAGGCTCTAGAGAATCAAGCATTTGTTTGTTTCTTCAATACCATCACCTCTTTTCAGATTATAAAGTTCAGCCACACTAGTAGTCCAGCTATCCCTTGAACATGCTAAACTTATCCCTGCCTTAGCCCTTTGCACTTGGTGTTCCCTCTGCTGGGAATGCCCAGTCCCCGATCACCTGGTGTCATTTTCATGTCATTCATGGTCCAGCTCAAGTGTCACCACCTTAGAAAGGTCTTCCAATTTAAAATAGACACTCTCTATTTCTACCAACCCCCCTTCCTACATTCTCTAGAGTCTCTTCACTCTGTCTTCCTAGCACTTACCCCTTTCTGAAATTAACTTGTTTATTTATGTCTCCTTGCTGGGCTTTGCCCCAAGTCAATAAATGCTTAAGAACAGGAACTTTGTCTTGTTAACTTTATGTTCCCAGTCGCTAAAATCATGCCTGGCCTGTACAAGATACTCAATTTTAAGTGTTAAGTGAATAACAAAATTAATGAGCTACAGAAATGATAGAACAGGAATTAAGAGAGACCCTCGATGGGCTAGTCTCAGAGGGTGGAAGGAGGTAGGATAGGGAAAAACTGTGATGCAATAGTGTGTTCAGGATGGGGTAAAAACTCAAATTTGCCATTCTGTAACATGGACAGTTACTTACCTTTGCTGAATGCCAGTTTCCTCAGCTGTGAAAAGATAATAACTATTGCACATATTAAATTTAAAGATTCAGTTAGATAAAATTATGACTACATAAATGTACATAGAGAGAAGAGGCACAAAAAAGTTCTCAATAAATAATACACATTATTACTATCAATAGTGGGAAAAATGAAATTGTGCATGCTCATGGTATTGACAATGAAGATAGGAAAGCTTAAGAACTCCCTATTCAATTTCCTTCTTTTTGTAAAATATAACTTTTTAGGAGTTCCTGTAGTGGCTCAGCGGTTAATGAATCTGACTAGTATCCATGAGGACACAGGTTCCATTCCTGGCCTTGTTCAGTGGGTTAAGGATCTAGCGTTGCTGTGAGCTGTGGTGTAGGTGGAAGATGTGGCTCGGATCCCATGTTGCTGTGGCATAGGCTGGCGGCTACAGCTCCGATTCAACCCCTAGACTGGGAACTTCCCTATGCCATGGGTGTGGCCCTAAAAAGGCAAAAAAAAAAAAAAAAAAAAAAAGAAGTATATATCTATATATCTATATCTATACCTTTTTACAAGATTTAGTATATGTTCATAAAGATAATAGTAACTTTAGTGTATTTTGCATATAAAATAAAATATTCATATAATCTTGGTTTTCAGATACAGCTAAACAATAAATTGGACCATGAAGTATGAATACTGTAACTAGTGATGAAATAGTAGTATACATGACTAGAAGAGACATAATGGTTGGTCATAAAATATGATTAACCTAGTTGAAACAAAAGGCCTTAGTACCTCACAAGTGGCAAACTCATTAGCAGGTTATAGGAGTTCCACATGAGTGAAGAAATCATGTATAATGGTTGCTCATTACATACCCTATTTATTCTTAGGGGCTTGTTTTTTCTATTAAGTTTAAGCAAGAAGAGAGAGAAGTATGATATAAGAATATGCCAATTATATTTAAAAATAGTATTATTATTGGAGATTGTTCTCTATTAATCAAAAGAAACTTAACCCTTAATAATAAAGTGAGTTTGGTGTGTATTCCATGCATGACCAAGTCATTTAACATTTCTTTCAAATCAAGACTTTTATGAAGCAGAACCTTTTGATGGGCTATTTCTGTTCCTTCTCTCCTTTTTATTATTACCATTATTGCTTCTGTATCTCCAGTTTCACCACCACTTCTGTGACTTTGGATAGTGTAACTAACCATGTTGGGCCTCAGTTTCCACATCTGCAATATTATAAGGATACCAATATTGCTCACCTCATAATGCAAAACATCACAGTATTTGTGAGTGCTGGAAGCAGTTTAAGTTACCTTATGCACACAATGGGCTATTACAGAGACCCTCAGTACAGTATCTTTTATACAGAGGGTATTTAATAAATACTAACTGAATGAACAGAACCATTGTGACAACAAGCCCAGCCTTATTATACAGAGATTGGTGGGGTAGGACACTGATTTACCTTTCTGGCATGCATTTTATGTCTAAGTGCCAGGTGATAAAGATAGAAAATCTACAAATACCTTATATTTTCCTCTGTTAACATATGTTAAGGATTAATATTTACCCATATTTTACCAAAGCTAAAGGGTTTTTCTTTGTAGACAGTAGCAAATGCTTTACTTTTTCCTTTTTTTTTTTTTCTTCTTTTGTCTTTTTGCCTTTTTCTAGGGCCGTACCCTCAGCATATGGAGGTTCCCAGGCTAGGGGTCGAATCGGAGCCGTAGCTACCAGCCTATGCCAGAGCCACAGCAACGCGGGATCCGAGCTGCGTCTGCAACCTTCACCACAGCTCACAGCAACGCCGGGTCCTTAACCCACTGAGCAAGGCCAGGGATCGAACCTGCAACCTCATGGTTCTTAGTTGGATTCGTTAACCACAGCGCCACAACGGGACTCCTCTTTTTTTTTAAATTTATTTATTTATTTATTTTTACTTTTTTCTTTAACTGAATTTCTTATACATTTAAACTAGTTATTTATAGGAATTAGTAATTTAGTAGATTTTTAATATAACATTTTGACACAGTCAATATTTGTTGAAATGTTCATTTAAAAACATTGTATTTCACTGTTAGACAACATTTTGGTGTTACCAGAATGCACTATACTCAAATTTTCAAGTTCAATTTTTGGTCCCTGTTAAAATAATCATAAGAATAACCTATGGTAGTTTATGACTCAAGGGCACAAATAATAGACTAAGATAATTAAATTATTGATGAATTTTCTTTTGATCCAATGAAATAGATAAATATAGCCCATCTATCTGACTATTCCAGGCCAAAATATTTTATTCTTTCTCAAGAAAAAAATTTCAGTCTGAACCATCCATTTATCCCAAATCATTTCTTCAATGTGCCAATCTGTTTTATTGGGCATATGAAAATTCTTAATGTTTTAAAAAACCTCAGAGAAATGAAGCAGCCTCCCTTATTGAAAGAAAATACTAAATCTCCCAAGATTTAAGTCAAACGATGTTATAACTTTAATGAAATTGTCCTTTGTCCTTGAGAGAGACAAAATAAAAAGATTGGCTAGCTCCTGAACCCTGCTACATCCAGAAATATTCTTAACCCATGCATATGCCTTAGAAAAGGAAAGCAGCCCTGGCAGCTAGTGCTGGTGGTAAACAAGCAATCCTAAGTAGGAAAACATAAAAGCAAAAGGAGAAACTCAAAAGGAAAGCATCAGGACTCTAATCACTGAAGAATCTCCTTCTTGGTTCATAATTGCTAAAATCTTATTAAGCATTGTTTTAGTAGAAAGACTGTCCTTAGTAAACTTTTATTTTACTTTTATTTTTAACTACATATAATCCATAAAAATATTATTTATTATATTTTCATACCTTCTTCCACTTTTTCAAAGTAGGTAATAATGCCTTTGCTTATTGCTATATTCAGCTGTAATTTTTTCTGCTACATAATATTCCTTTGGGAGACCATAATGATTTATCATTTTGTAGGTAGACATTTGTGTTCTTTCTAGTTTTAGTTTGTGTTTTTATTTTTTATTTTTTTGCTTTTATAAACATTTCTTCTAAAACTTAATGAAAACAACAATGAATAAATAAAAGCAAAGTGCATGAGACTAGATATCTGTTGAATAAAGCTCAAAAACAAGAGAAACTTTGTTATATCTTGTTTGAGGATACATGCATATATGAATAAAACTTTTTTTTTTTTGTCTTCCTGTCTTTTTCCAGGGCTGCACCTGCGGCATATGGAGGTTCCCAGTCTAGGGGTCTAATCGGAGCTGTAGCCACCAGCCTAGGCCACAGCCACAGCCATGCCAGATCTGAGCCCAGTCTGCGACCTACACCACAGCTCAGACAACGCCAGATCCTTAACCCACTGAGCGAGGCCGGGGAGTGAACCTGCAACCCCATGGTCCCTAGGTGGATTTGTTAACCACTGAGCCACAATGGAAATTCTGAATAAAGCTTTTTAATGTAAGAACATGTTAAACATAAAATTCATGATAGTGATTATTGCTGATGATAAGATGGAGAGAAGCATACTGACTCAATAGTATCTGTAATATTCTTTTAAAATATATTTATGATGGGTTCAAGAAGGTCCATTTTTAAAATCATGTTTTATAACATGTAATATTTTAAATATCTAAAATATTAAATATTTTCAAAATTAGAAAATATGTTATTACATTTTTCTTCAAACCAGTTCTGTGAGGCAGGCTGAGTAAATACAATTGCCCTTATTATAAATAGATGTGGAAAATGAAATTTAAGTAATTTACACAAAGCCTAATTAATAGGGCTGGATTAGAGACTTTCTATTAATCATCCATCAATTAATTAATTCAATAAATATTTCCTCCATTACTCCTCCTCTCTGAGAGAATGCCATCCATCTATAGACTCAGTTACAAACCAGAGTCATTCATAATGCTTCCTCTGTCTACTTCTACAACTAATTAGTTACCAATTCCTACTAATACCGTCTCCTTTAATAGACTTAAATCAATTCTTTTCTCATTATTCCCATGCACATGACGTTATAGATCAATCTATCTTCATTTTACCCTCAGATTGGGACAACCACCTTCTTACCTTGCTGCTAGTCAATTATTGCAGTCTTAATCAAATCCACAGTCAAGGTGAAAAACAGAGTGCCCCTATCAAGGTGCCATATACCCTCCAGGATGAATTTGATGCTTCTTAATATGGCATTACAAAGCCCTCCACAAAACTTCTATAGATCCATTTTTTATTATTCCACACTCTCATGCCATACCCTCTAACTATCTGCTGGTTTCTAGGGCACAAACTCTCACAGTCCCTGGGAATAATTCCTTTTGGAGATTTACATCTTATCATACATATTACAGTAAACCAACATTCCACTAAAAATAGTTTACAAATAGCTATAAAAGCTGTGAGCAGAGTTGTAATTGACTATTTGATATAATGCCACATTTTATAGAACTGAATTAAATGCATTCATTCATTTAATAATTAGGTAGCTACTGCAGGCCAGTCTCTATTTTAGGTACTGAAATACTTCAGTGAACAAAACAGTTAAGTTCCTACTTTTGTTGAGTCTACATTTTACTTTTTACTATATTTTAATATAATTAGTTATTGATTGTTTTGATTTTAAAAGTCCCCTTTTTATATTTAAGAAATAAAAAAATAGGTTTTTCTTACATCTCAAACATTTTGGCCAGTCTTTCAAAGTTCACAGACACTTCTTACTGTGCCTCAAGTACAATATACTGCATAAAACAGGGCAGTCGAGTCACCATCATAGCTCATGCCTCCAAACTTTACACACGCTGCTCCTTTTGCCTGCCACTTTTCTACCTCATTCCCAGTTTAATTCAGCTGAACTTACTCTCTTAGCTGGCTCTTATTTGTCTTTCCAGAAGAAACTCAAACTTCTCCATCTCCAGAAATCTTTTGCTATCTAGCCCACTTGCTGCACCCAAGTCCTGAGCAACTCCAGTAAAACTGAATCACATTGATTCCTTGCTCAAAATCTTTCATTGGCATCCCATCATGTTCAGTATAAAGTCCAGAGAACCTACCACATTTTTAATAAGATTTTATATTACCTATCCTTTGGCTAACTTTGCTAGTTTATTTCCTTCCAGTCTTCTTCTTCTTCTCTCTGTTCTTGTTATACTAACTTTCTTGATGTTTTGACATATGCTAAATATGTTCTTGCCCCAGGACCTTTGCACTTACTGTTGTCTCAGCTTAAAATGCTCTTTTTCATATACTGGCTTGGCTTACTTCCTTATTTCATACTAACATCTTGGCTTGGCTTGCTTCCTTAGTTCATCCTAACATCTCAAAATGTGTCTCTTAGAAAAGCCCTCCCTAAACACCTTATCTAAAATAGGATTTCCTGTTATTCTCTTTCTTCTTTCTAGGTTTTTTAAAATTTCCTCACTGCATTTGCCATTATCCAGACATTAGGTTACATATTTGATTGTTCATTTTCCCACTGACTGTAATTGAAAGTTGTCTGTTTTTTTTTTCACTGCTAAATCCAAGGATCTACAAGTATGTTTTACACATAGTGCCCAATAACTATATTTTGAATGAATAAATGCACTTACCAAAATAAGCTATAGTCTCTGCAGTTATTATAATCAGAGGGATATGCATTCCTTCATTACCTTTCCTGCCACATTAATGACAATCTCTGTTTATTTGCCTATTTTCCCTACTACACTGTCAACTACTAAAGGATGGAAACTACTTCACTCATCTCAATGCCTGGGATACAGTAGGACTAAAGCAGGCTCAATTAATATTTGCCCCAAGAAAATGCATTGAGGGGTCTTAAATCAGTCTAGAACTTTTCATGAAACTTGACAGAAAACATTTTGTCACCCTTCTGTAACTAATTCTCTGTCACAAGAGGTTGCATTCTTGTTGGGGTATCATATTTACATGGAAAAGACCCCTAATCTGTATATTTCAGAATCTATGCTTTCCTGCTCAGCCATTAATTGCAGTTGCAAACTCTTAAGACAATATTTATAGAAATTTAATGAACTAAAGATAAAAACAAAAATTAATTCTAGTTCTTTTGAGCATCTAAAATATGAGCATTGTCACTTTTAATCTTAGTTCACTGAAGGGAAAGAGGCATGAAACTTTCCAGAATGAATCCTTATAAATGGTGCCATCTTCCTCTAGGGACACATTCACTCACTTATTCTTACATTCTTTTCTTCCTTTATTCAAACATGTTTTCAAGGGCCTATTAGGTAAAGACAGATCAAATAAATCATTTTGGACCTCTGGAAATTTACTGTCCTCAGCAATCTACAGCTTGTCCTTGTCCTCTGCGATGTTACCATCTTCTCTTTTCTCTTCCTCAGCAAGATGGTGACAATCATCGTCCTGCTGTTCCCTTCAGCTTGATTAACTGCTATACAGGTTTCTTTCTGTCTAGAAGCTCCAGACCTCCCTTTTCTTAGAGTTCTTAAGAAACCTTGCAATTGTAAATTCTTCCTCTGCCACTTTAATATGTAAACCTTCCCATGCCAGTTTTGCAACCCCAAAGTTATCTCTCTCAAGGACCAGGGAGCCATTCCTTGAAAACGTAATCTTTAAGGAAGACCGGCCCCCTACCTCCCAGTCTGGGAGAGGTAAGGACCTAAATTCAATTAGCACCAATTAACATACACAGATGGCCCAATCACTCAGACCAACCTTCCTCCTTATTTTTTCTAGCCCTTTCTCTTTAGCTCCCTCTGCTTAAAATCTCTCCCATTTTTCTTTCACCTGGGTTGAGTTAGTTGCTCTTCCTTATAGCAATAGTCATGACTCCTGGTACAACAGTCTTGAATAAAGCCTTCCTGCTTGTTTAATTCTTTCTAGTGTAATTTTTCTTTGATAGTTTTTGTCATGTGTCTTTGTTCTATCTTCAGTTTCTGCTGCTCTGTGATCTAATAGGAACCAATTTGTTTGTTTCCTTTACTGAACCATACATTAAATTTGAGTCATATATAGACCCCTTTTTTTGAAGAGGGGGAAAAAATAAAGACCTCCAAACCTATAAAAATACCTTTTTTGTTGTTGTTGTTTAAAATGTATACCACAAAAAGAAAACTTTTATATTGCTAAATTTTAAAGAAACTATCATCAAAATGAAAACACAAATTTCAAACAAATTATTATGGAACTTCTGACCCTGAAATTGTGTGCCCTTTTTCATTCCAAGTTTTCCAGAGATCCTGGGAAAGTAGTCTAAGGAACTATGCTAGAACCTTGATCAATGTTCTTTCTGGTGAGAAAACTATTTTTACACAAAATATGTGGTAATAGCTTACCCTGAATTTTGTTTTAACTTTCTATTTTAAAGGACTAGTACTCTTAAGAGTCAAAAAAATGGACCTAAATAGGGACGCTTCTATTAAAGAATCTTGACCTTTAATATGGAAAACTATAATTTAGAATATCATTTATTTTATCTACTCTCTAGTGTACATGTTTAAAGCCCTATGATTTTGCCCTCTAAGAGTGTGGGCTTGGCTGTTGATGCAAACTGTCAATCAACCTCTCTGCCCCCACTTTAGAAGGACTGTCTGCATCAAATGGCCTTTATGTGTCACAAGGGTCAGATGACAGTTTGGGCTTAAGGCGCACTGCTTAAACAAATGATCTGCCTATTTAGCATTGACCCGAGACTCTCAGTTTTAAGGTGGAGACATTTATTTGAATAATAGGAGAAAACCACTGATAAGTTGCTTTTGCTTATGATGATTTTTTTAATGATTTTTCCCAAAAAATGTGCTACCTCAGTCTTAATTAGTTAATTAGTGTTAACTTTTATCAGTACTAGGCAGGTTTTTTTTTTTTTTTGCTTATCTGTGTATAATATATAGAAAAGGCATTTGGACATTTACTAGGATGAACTGTATAACATATCACAGGAATGCGTAAAAATGACCAAAATCAAATGTCTAATAGACCTTTCCTCCCTAAAATTCATGTTCATTCCTTTTCAAAAGAAGTCACTCATACAGGTCCTGAACAAATCACTGGAGGTGGCTGTTTAATATTTGCCAGCTGGTGTTAATAATTTATAATGTAAAAGAACTAAAGTATAACATATACGCTATTTACAAAAATCTGGACATATGGGGAAAAACATGCAGAAGTACATCTGGCACCTAGGACATTTTGTCAAAGAAGTAGTGGAAGCTGTGAGAGGCATGCAGGTGGGGTAGAAGTAGAACTTGACCACAGAAAAGCAAAAGCAACTAAAATATATATTCTGTTCAGGGTTGTAAATGTCAAGAATGCGCAGCTGAAGGAATTCCTGAGATACCAGCTCTTGAAAGATTTGTGGATTTCACACTGTTGATATTAAATCTAAAGATACTGGGATGAAATTGTTGGAGGATTTTTTTTTCTTTTTATGCAGTTTGGTCACACTTTCCTGGTCCATGAATATAGCATGTGATCCATAAATGTGGATTTACTAAAATACAAGAATCTTCTGTCCCTGCTTCTATTGGAAAACACATGTGTTAGCTTTTCTACTCCGAAGAGAAAGGTAAAATCAGTGTCATTTAAGGCAGCAGCGGCTTTAATGAGGGTGAGTCATAGCACTCAGGGAGGCAAACCTATTTATTTTTATTACACAACACTTTTAACTGGGACCATTTTAAAAAGGCCAAATGACAGACAGGGGCCAAGATTAGATGCATCCTCAGTAGACAGCTAGCATTCCCTGCCAGAAGGAGGATTTAGAGGAGTATAGCTGGTAAGAAATAGCCAACAATTGGGGGAAGGGGGAGAGCAGAGAAAAATAAACTCCCTGAAGAAAGTAAAAAAACAGGTCACAGTAATTTCCCTCAGGACTAAAATGTGTGACATGAGTTTTTGCATTAAGTAAGAAATTTCAGAGTAAGAGGAACTAGGAAAGAACTAAAACCATGGGGAATAATGTCGCTATTATATTTGGGAGGGCTCAAATAAAAAGTTACTAAGTCCTTTCCAAACTAACCAGCTAAATGGTGTGCTATTTCTCAGAAAGAACTTGCTTCTAGGAAAAAGGAATTAGGCTTGTTTTCCTGTTTCACATTCAATTATAGTGATGAATTTATTAACTAATCACCTATGGTGCATATGGTGAAAAGAAATTTCCTTGCACTGCCGCATAAATATGTTCCAAGACTTCTCAGGTGACAATACTTCATACTGGACACATAATATTACTGAAGCAAAGTCACTGTTGACCATTCTGGAAAGTTATAATATTGTTTCTAGCTTCTTCTAAAAATGACTATCCTATCAATAGTTAGCCTCTCCAAGAATGTTATTCTCCTGCATTTAAACTAAGCAGTAGTTCAGTGCATAAGTTTGCATTTAGCTTTGGGGAATCTTTCCTTGAACATACTTTACATTTTTTCTAGAAGCAATATAAAAATGTGATTGTCCAAAAAGCCAAAAGTAAGTGAACAGTTCTGCAGGAGTTATACTCCTTGAGATATGTAAATTCCAAAAGAGGCAAAGGTTTCATGCATGCAATAAACACAGAAAAGAATCAACAACACCTTCTTGATCTGAACTACAGAGGCCGCAGGGAAAGCTGGAGTTGCATTTCGTAGTTGTGCACCTTTGGAAAAAGATGGAACTCTGCCAGGAGATCCTTAGGGATATAGGAGAAAGAGGTAATGCCTCAGTATTGTCCAGAACTGAAACACTCTCTGGAACTCAATAAATGTTTGTTTAAATAATAAGGAATGACTTTTGATATGGTGCTTATGAATAATTCTGCACAGTGCAAAAAAAATGGTACAGGTAAAGTTACACGAAGTTTCCTAGTAGTTTGAAATCTGTATAGTTGTAATGCTGCAATAAGAATTTGAGGGGGAGATTATGGAAATAAAATGGTGAAAATAATTTAAGTTTTTTTTTAATTAAAGTATGAGAGATGAGTTTATTGTATGTTATGTGATGATTTTCTAACTCAGAAATATTAAGATAATTTTCTTTGATGATGTAATTTTTGTTGTATATATATTATATTTTATGTATATCATATATATTTTAACATCAAACAAAATAAATCTTTATAAATTAAAACATTTAAATAAAAACAATATGATCATTCTTAAACTGATTTTCTGATATATGAATGGTATAAGTCAATGACAATTGAAAGACTAAGTAAGATTTTGAGAATTTAAATATATTAACACATAAAGCAATGGATTTGTAGCATGGAGGGTTGATCTGAATTTAGGGGGAGATTTCATTAAAAGAAACAAGCTTATGGTCACTTTGCATGAGAAAAGGTTGTTCTCAGGGCAGTCTCTCAATTAGAATGAAGAGAAAAGGAGAATTTACTTGTACCTTAAGAATTCTTCAGTTTCCTGAGAGAAGTGTTGGGGCCTAAGGTAAAGTAAATGGAGAAGAAAAAACCAGAGTGAAGAGGAAGACAAGAGAGGACTTAGGGACAGCAGCTGAGTGATGGGAAATGGCTAAGGGATGTGAAAAAATAAGGGTCTGATCTTGAGTTAGAATTTATTATGCGATCTTGAAAGAATAAACTTTGACTTCAGACTTTCAGAGTTTGGTACAGGCATTGCCTTTTATATCACAATTTTAAATATTTTTATATACACTACATAAAATGAGCTTCAGACTGACAACTGTATTTTAAAATATACATTTGATGCTCTTTTGGAAATTTTATTATGGAAACTTGCAATAATATAAAAAAGTAGAGATTAATATAATGAATTATCACCTAACTTAAACTATGATCAACTCAGAGTTAATTTTGTTTTACAAATACCACCTCACTCTTTGCTACCTGCCTGCCCTGGATTATTTTCAAGTAAATGCCAAACATTCTGTCATCTTACCTATAAATATTTCAGTGACTTTCTTCAAAATATAAGGACTTAATTTTTTTAAATCATAATATCATTATTACATGTAGTTTATTAATAATTTGTTTTAATAATCTAGTAAGTGTTCAAATTTTTCTGATTATCTCATGTTTTTAGCCATTTTTCAAATTGAAATCCAAATAAGGTCCAAAATTTGTAATCAATTGATGTATATCTTAAATTTCTTAACAAAGCTTTCCTTTCCCTCTTTCTTGTAAATTTGTAGGTATATTAAATTGTGCTGTTCTTCTTTAGAATCTAGATTTTTTGCGTCATTAGCAGATAAAATTTTGAATTTTGCTAATCTATTAGGTGAGAAACTGTATCTCAATGGATTTAAATTTATCTTAATGTGTGATCTGGAGCATCTTTTCATGTATTTGAGTGCTACATGCACTTATTTCTTTTTCTGTGATCTTGTAACTTATATCTCTTTTCTCTTATTCTATTGTATTATTGTTTTCTTCTCTACCTTTAGAAGCCCTTTATAAAGATATTAATTATTTGTGATAAAAATTGCAAATATTATTATACTTGTTTGCCATTTGTCTTTTGACTTTGGTGGTGATTGTGTATGTTTTTGTGTGTATGTCTTAATATACCAAATAAAATTTTATTTTTATGCAGTCAAATTTAGCAATTTTCTTTCTGTTTTTTCTTTTTCTTTTCTTTTTTTTTTTTGCTTCTAGAGTTTGAGTCACTGATAGAAATATTTTCACCTCTCCCAGGTTATAGAAGAATTCTGCTAGGTCCCAACATTTTGTTGGTAGGACTTTGGGAAGTAAGTAATTGCTTTCATGGAATAATATGATATAAAATAGGAATGACATGTTTAATAAGTGAGACACAGAGCATAGATAGAGGACTTAGAGAAGCTGAAAATTAAAATGTAACATTTAAATCCACAGAGAATCTCATTATCTATAGGGTCAGTGAAGTTCCTTCTTTAAGAAGGAAGATAAAACCACTTTTATCTGAGGGTCATAACAGAGTATTTTCAGAATGCTAGAGGCCTGAGGCTTGGATACACCCAAAGAGGGGACAACTGTGTTACATATAGCCATGTGCAATTATTTACAGCACTTTTCCATGGCCCAACATATCACTTCAGAGGTAAAGGGACATGTAGACTATTAATATAACCTATACCTAAATATCAGCATATTGAAAAGGGAGAGGTATTTGAAAAATGAAAAGCCTTTTTAAAAAATAAGGAAAGCACTCACTCTGTAACTTAACATATATATTTGATTATTTTAAAATTAGAATTAACCAAGGTAACTCTTTGGTGTTAATCCCATGACTACTAACTTGACTTTCTTTTGGTTCCTATCTAATTGAGCGCTAGATCTGTGGTTAGGAAACCATGCTGCCTGAGTGATCTTAAGTACATTTATTAATAATATAGGCAAAAATACTTTTTAGAGTTTTCCCTAGATTGACACATATACAGGCACACATACTCTACAGTTATTATCAGGCATACTTATAATAATAATATTTATGATAAAGAGGATACAAAATAATTCAAAGTTTCATTTTCATTTTAAAATAGTATATATTCTCATTGATGCATATGGGCTATTTATTACATCTTATCCTCATAAGATACACCAAATTATGGTGACACAAAACAGAACCTACTAGAAAATTTATCTTGAAAATATGTGAAGGGACAGCTATTATCTCAACTAACCCTCTATAACATCCTCTCTTTCCCTCTGGTTTATTAACTAAAGTGTATGTTAACTCTTGGAAACAGGTTTTGAAGGATTCCAACCATCATTGGTTAATGTCCTCTCTGTTGGAGGCTGCATACTCTGAAGAGCATGGGTCAAGTCTCTCTTCTCCCAAAGCCAAGTTGATTTTTCATTCTTTCTCCTTTTTTTTTTCTTTCTTTTTTTTTTTTAGGATTTCTGTTTCATTGAGGTATATTTTGCAAATAGAATTGTAAGGTAATTAAGGTATACATCGTGGTAATTTGACATACATAAACATTGTGAAAGGATGTCCCTCTTCAAATGAGTCAACACATCCATCACCTCACATATTTACTTTTTTTTTTTTTTTTGGTAAGAACATTTGAGTTTCATACTCTTTGCAAATGTCAAAGATACAATACAGTGTTAACAACTATATTTCTTTATTTACTGAATGAATTTGATAAGTTGACATTATCTACATTGTAGGATCTTTGTGAGTATCATGTAAGCCTGCTATGTAAAGTTCTTATCACTTACTGGCTATATAATAGCTGGTCAATAAACACTATTTCTCTCTCCTCAACACCCTTTTCTGTCCTGTATATACACAGCCTAATGATACAGAATTAATCATATATTTGCCTTGAGATTCTAGGGAAGAATAGCTTTTCCTTGGATAAGGTCATTGTATGTCAAATACTGTCTCAGGAAACTGAGCTGCATCTCTTAACCTTTTCCAGTTTATAAAAAATCTCCTTGGATTGCCAAATGAACAGGGATATTTACTGGCTCTTATGAAGCATGAGTTATCAGGTTAATTTAAGAGCTCAAGTGTTTCAGAGGACATTTGTCAGTTGGATTAGAAACATCTCTACTAATCAGTAGAATTTATTATACATTACCTGGCTCTGTAATTAGACACTAGTAGAAGTGCTGGGGCAGGGGTGGGGGTGGGGGAGATTAACAAGGTAACAATAAAAATAAGTGAAGATTGCTCTTCTGATGGATGCAAAAATTAATGTTCCTTTCTCAAAGCTGTGGAAAGCGCTGGCTGATTCTGCATTACAATGAAAGGAGACACAATACAAATAAATGCTCACCACCCACCATGTCCTCCAGAGTCATTCCAGTTTGGAAAATTGGATCTGGGTTGGGTTGGAGATTTCCTGGACAATATCTATTAGGGAAAACAACTTTTTTGATGAAATAAATTAAGAAGTAAGACATTGAGACAGTTATCAGTACATATTTTAAAATGATACAGCTGGGAGCTCCCATTATGGCTCAGCAGAAACGAATCTGACTAGTATCTGTGAGGATGCAGGTTCCATCCCTGGCCTCACTCAGTGGGTCGGGGATCCAGCATTGCTGTGAGCTGTGGTGCAAGACACAGACACAGCTCGGATCTGGTGTGGCTATGGCTGTGGCTGTGGCCTAGGCTGGCTGCTATAGCTCCGATTTGACCCCTGGCCTGGGACCTCAATATGCTGCAAGTGTGGCCCTAAAAAAGACAAAAATAAAATAAAATAAATGATAGATCTAATTACAAATAAATCCCTCCTCATTAAATTAGGTTTTGAAGGACTTTTACCTGAAACCCTCTTGTTAACAGTTAGGCATTAGTCATCATATTAGCCATTTCATTGATCATCATGGAATTAACCCCTCAAATTAGTCTGGATCAGTGTGGATTTACACTATAAACTACAAAAGTTGGACTACAGGCCTGACAGACATGGCAAAAGAAATTAACACTTCAAAACACTGCCAATTTAGTGACCTACTTTTAGGGAAGATTAACCTATACTGAGAATGTGAAACTAAATTAAATTCCAGTTAAATACAAATATTTTTCTTCACATACTGAGTCATCTGATTCAGACCCCGCAGGGTGCAGTGTTACCTTGCTTGGTGAACTGCATAATTATTTATAGATTTTCTCAACATTAAGCTTACCCCTTATCTAACTTTACACAGGCAGTCTAGTTAGTGACTCTTAGAGAGATACCCTGCTGCATAATATGGTCCCACCTGGTAGGTCGGGGCCCAGCTGCCCCTTTTTCCATTCTTTGTTGATGGTTTAAAAATATCAGGACAATGACTGCATGCCACATTGGTTTTATAATTCCTAATCTAATGTCTCTACAGGGGGCTCTAATTCCATAAAACATGTATAAAACAAAGAGATAAATGTTACTTATTATTGAGAATGAAGGGTTCAAGGACCTATTGTGAAGCTTTGTACCTATTGATGGAATTCTAAAACTAGGCTATAAAAAAGTCATTTCTTAATGAAGCATTAATGATAAATAACAAGCCTTCAGGAGGCTAAAATACTTAACACTCAAAGACATTTCCATTTGTAGCATTTTAAGAATATAAACTAATGGAATGCAAATTGTACTTCTCATAAAGTACAATATTAGTTCTACAAAGAAACTCAGTGTTAATTGAAATCTTTCTTATAAGTAACAATCTGTGTGTATGTGTTTTAAAGAGAATAATTTTTGATTTAATGGTTAACTTTAGGCCAACTAGACATGTTTCTTTTGTTTAAGAATAGAGGGAGAGAAAAGCTTCATAGAAACATACTAACGAGAACATTTTCTCACTGTTCGACATAAAAATAAATAATAATAGAGAAGGAAGTGATAATAGCATCATCTAAGGAAATGTCTCCTGGAGCCATACAGAATCAGATAATGTACAGATTAGGCTGCCCATTCTCCTTGAAAGCCATAACACTACTCTAAAGATAGCCTTAAGAAAACTGGATAGTTCCTGTCATGGCTCAGTGGAAACAAATCTGACTATCCATAAGGATGCAGGTTTGATCCCTGGCCTCGCTCAGTGTGTTAAAGATACGGCATTGCCATGAGCTGTGGTGTAGGTCACGGACGTGTCTCGGATCTGGCATTGCTGTGGCTGTGGTGTAGGCCAACAGCTATAGCTCCGATTCAACCCCGAGCTTGGGAAACTCCATATGCTGTAGGTGTGGCTCTAAAAAAAGAAAAAAAGAAAACTAGATGGGATAACTAGTATGCACATAGTCTGAGAGATAGATACCAGAATGTCAATGTATTAATTTGCAATCACATGGGACTAGAGTATTCTATTGGCTTGATTAGCATGTTCCCTCTCTATAGACAAGCTACACAAAGAAAATAAGTCATAATCAGAAAGACGTTACTTGAGAATAGAATGTGAACAAAAGGAGTTAATATAAATATGGAATTGCCTCATTCTAAGTTGACTTAACACACCCCTCTCACAAAGTAAAGGGTTTGTCAATAGCACCAGAAATCAGTAAAGTCCACCAGTTATCATCACCTCCATCCATCTCCATTGGAGGGATAGATTTGTCATATGGATTGGATATACCTCGTGACTGATAGCTGAATCTTTCTCTCTCTTACAGTGTTTTAATGGTCACTTTATCTTACAGAGCATTTGAATTGTCACTGTTAACAGATGCCTCTATGATTCTATTTATTTTTATGCTGACCAACAGCTCTTCTGTTAGACACAGTCCTTAACGAATGTGTGTGTATGCCTATGTGTGTATAACTGGATTAAAATTAAAACCAAATGTATGCCCTATGAGCCATCCTGTCTCTTTCCAGTGATTATTTATATCTTCTCTGATCCATTACTTGTTGCTTTTACAATTTACTTCTCCAAGGACAAGTTCATTTTACTTATTTCCAAGTTCCTTGAGGGACACTTCTGTATAACCTTATACTTATTAAGAAATGATATTATACACATTCTCTCACCAAAACAATAGATAAATAGCCTTGACATAACAATTTTGACCACTAATAAAACTGTTCTATCTCTTCAAGTAATGAAGTCTTTAGTTGTGCTAAGCAAATTTCCATGCAATGGTTGCAATGATTTAGTTAATGAATAATTTGAATTATCTTTGTTTGTTAACTATCTGTTGAATGGTTTATAGCATTTGAGCACTACTTGTATAAACTCAAATTAATCATTATATGAGCTGACTTATGGCATGAGGGAAAGTGAGTCTGACATTTATTCTCAAGTTTAGGCTCCATATTACCACCATTTAGACCTTGTCTTGGTTTGGATACTATGATAGAAGTATTACAACATTATCATGAAAGGAAAAAAAATATTACACATTAAAGTTGTAGTTTTAACCAGTGAAAACACACAATCCCATTTAATTTTTCACAAACTGGGCTCCTGGGATTTGTTTGAAAGTATCACTAGATAATGCCGATAAAACTGCACGAGTAAGGGCTTTGGGTGTAGTACTTTGAATTATCTCCCAATGATTGCTTTAAGAGAAGCAACTCTGCTTTGTAAATTCTATTTAAAAATCAATTTGGTTTATAAAAATAGCACTGTAATTAAAACATTTCTCAAGACATGCGTCAACCTCTTTACTGATAACTATTCCTTACAGGCAATATCAACAATTTAGATGCCACCTTATTGAAACCACACTGCTGGTTGGCAACAGGGTAATTTCCAGCATCACCTCTTGTATTGTAGACAGAGTCCTGGACTAGGAGCTAATAGATCTAGATTTTAGTCCTGACTAACTGTGTGGCTTCAAATTATTTACTCCTTGGCTGTTATGAGTTGGATTGTGTTCCCCTCAAAATTCATATGCTGAAGTCCTAAGCCTTAGGACCTCAGAATGTCACCCTGTTGGCTATAGGGTCTTTACAGAGTGTAAAGATTAAAATGGGTGTAAGATGAGGTCATCAGGGTGGTCCCTAATCTATTATAGCCATTCCCTGTTATAAGACGGGGAAATTTGAATATAGGCATGCATATAAGAGAAACACTGGGTGAATATAAAAACTGTCATCTATAAGTCTGAGACAGAAGCTTTGAACAGATCTGTCCCTCTGAGTTCTCCGAAGGAACAAACTCTGCCAACAACTTGATTTCAGACCTCTAGCCTCCAGAAATTTGAGATAGTAAGTTTCTGTTTTTTAAGTCATTATGTTTGTAGTACTTTGCTGCCGCCCTGGCAAGCTAACATAGCTTCTTAGGCCAACAGACCTAAGAAATCCTTCTATAACAGCTCTCCAGACCCTTATTATATCTCTTCTGCATTAGTAAAATTATTCTTTTGTCTCTGGGCTTTGCAATCTTATCTCTGAAATACAAATCTGATCTTGCCAATATCCTGCTTAAAGCTTTCAATGGAACACCTACGGGGTAAGTAAAATTCCCACTGGCATATAGAGCATGCAGGGCTTTTCCTGGTCTGCTCCAAAGTCACCGTTTCAGGGCACCTCTCCACCCCCAGATGCCATTGTTGTCCATTTCCTTCCTGGACAATTCTGCCCTTTCTTTTAGTTTGGGGGATCTAGACCAAATGCAAGAGAATTGTGGGAATAGGACCCTGTGCAGCGCTGAAGCAGATTAAAAGTAGAGTAGATGGAAGATGGGAAAAAGAAAGAAAAATGGTAAATTCACATGGTTTCTGGGTAAAAATTTATCAATTAATGTCTTAGGCCAAACAAATGAATCTGAAGGTTGATATATTCAGAATTTTTGTTTTGTTTGGTGTTGCCAAAATTTTTCCAGACATCTAGTGGCATGAATATCTGCTTTGTAAAACAGTTTTCAAGTTAAAATTGCAGGTTTTTATATGTGGAAGCAGATATCTTAATGATAGCTTTCTATATATCCAGGAAAGACTAATGAGCTAAGGACTGCATCTTAAATATTTCTTTCTATTCACTATGTATAGCACAGTGCTTGATACTTAGTAAATAGCAAAAGAAAACAAAACCAAACAAAGTGTACCGAGTTTCAGCTTGGCTTAGGTCTTGATTTCTTCTCCTGAAATCTGCATTGTTTCTCTTCCAGAAATATTTTGGTCAAGTGCGAATCGTAATAAAGTTATCAAATTATATCACTTTGGGAACGGTATAAATAGTATTTTTGAGAAATAAAAGTTACAATATGGTATTGTCATATACCAACTGGACACTCTAGAATTGCTTGGAACATTCAAAGAATATCTTTAAATATAGAAATATGCTTACTTATGAGAATGTCCACAAGAGAGACAGCTTGATTAAGTCAACCCCTGTTTGGGGGGGCTCATATTTGAAACCACCCATTTTCTTTTTCTATAGCAGTCCTAAAGGTCACTTTTAGCTTCTACTTGTGGATGACTGCTCACTCTTGGAGATGCACCTTATCATCACCATCAGCCAGGATAATCCAAAATGAATCTTGTATATACCATACCAAATATACCTTCCAAGTCCATCCGCCATTCACTCTCCTGTGACTCAATAACCAATATAGACAGAAACTTCAATTCAATAGATAAATTTCAATAAATGAAGATGATAACCAGTTTACTCAGGAAGAAAAACAGTTTTTTTTTTTTTTTTTTTTTTTTTTTTTTACATTCAGTATTTTGAGACAATGCATTCAGACGTTAGGAGATCTAGTTAATGAATAATTATATTAAAATTGAAAAGATTATCAGCAACAAAAAGTGACTTAGGGAATAGGTTAAAGGATAGGATTGGGGAAGATAAGTATGGAGACTATAAATGGGAAAAAAAAGGAAAGCAAAAATGGCAAGGATCACAATTCTCGTACGTCCTGTGAATATATTTCTTGACTGCTCAAATGAAAATTGAATTATGAGGGATTTTACATTGAAGGAAAAACCTTCTAAACTTTAGCAGCTTAATTGGTAGCTTTTTAAAAAATTGTAGAAGGTTTTAAAACTACAATTCCAAATTCTATGAAATAGTGCCATTTTAGTGTTTCTAGGCCCTATTATTTTAAATTTTAATATATTTTTTTTTCCCCTGAACTAAGTGTGGAAGATTAAAGTAACATAATTTGGCTCCTGGGTCAGGCTTGGCATTCTTCACCTTGCCCAGATGTATATGATTACATTTGCTATTATGTGAGCCATGGGGACATATGGTATTTTCATCAAAAAGTGATGAAAGAAAGCATCTTTAGGAACGTTGAATATATTGCCTAACTTAGGAAATAAGCTTCTGAGAGTGGGGATTTTCTTTTGCTTGGCTACCTGGCAGTCTAAGTGTTGTATGTGTATGTAGAGTGTTGAGGGACAGGGTATAGTTGGAGAATAAGCATGCAAACAAACTGAAAATATGCAACTCACAAAATTTGGTTAAGTTCTAGATTGCTCATGAATGAGTGACACATGTATAAGCTGATGTATTTTATTTCTGAAAAACTTTGGCAAATGGTAAAGATACTTGATAAAAAGTGAGACTACTTATTCTGCAGTGTTTCTAGATTTAACTACTGATAACTGGAAAATAGGCTGAAGACTATGCAGCTGTTCTGCCATCTGCACTTTGAACAAGTTAGGCTTAAATTGCCTCCTCCACCTAATAAGTTAAAATATAAAATTATAGTTCCTAGCTGGTCCCACAGTAAAATTTGAATTCAGCCTTCCCATGAGCATTTTGTGAACTGAACACCCTTGCAAATTTTGGTGTACAAAGAGTCACTATGCCCTCATAAAACGTTTGCTCTCCTTCTGGGGATTGTAGTGTGTGCTGGATGTAACACCCATACTCACAGTCTAAGAACTACAAATCGTAGGATTTTGTTAATCAAAACATCTAATTAAATGAGTCAGTATTAAGAATATTTTCACCACACAGTCTTCTTTACTTTTTTTCTGGTCCCTCTACAGCCAGGAGTATTTTTTTTTTTTTTCCTGAAAGTGAAATGCAACTAAAAGTTTTATCAATGCAGGATCCATTTAACAAAAATTGTCTGGGACAAAAGATATGATGATCGCATTTTCTAAGAAATAGTCTTCTTTGAGAACACATTTTAAAGAATTGATACAAAAGCTGTTCTTCAAGGTAGGGGTAGTGTTAAGACATTGAATAGGAAATTTATCTTGATATGAAAGTATTCAAGAAATTCAGAATTTCTACTTTGAAATCAAGTGTTTTCCTATGAAGAAGACAGTCATTAAGTACAAGAACGTGGCTGTGGAAGTATTTATCTTGGCAATTATAATTATGCTCTTATGTTAGCTACAACATCAAGCACATTATAATTTGCACTTAGTTATTAAAATAATCTAATTTAAAAATCTATTTCCAGTACTCTGTTATGCAGGAGCCATTTCTAAATAAAGAATTGGGTCTTTCAAATGGAAATACTTTTCCCATATGCAGACCACTCTGTTCCATTGCTCATAAAGTGATAAAGTAATTAGAAATCCAGCCCAATACAAATGTTAGAATGTGCATCAATGTACTTCAGATGGATGTGTTCTTAGGAATATTTTCCATCTTTACTTCTAAATATTTTTTCTTTTCTAAGAAGTAAAATGATAGAAAATAAATAACTTTGGGTAGAAAACATAAAAATAATGTTCCAAGAAATGTAGAAAGGGTGAAAAATCTTTGGGGAAATGTTCAGAATTAAAGATAATTATCAAATAATAAAGATGATGACAATAACAATAACAGAGAAAAATAGTGTTCAAAAGTAAATATAAAAGGCATAAGGGAATTTAATGGTAATAAAGTCATACTCAAAAACAGTAGTCATTTTCTGTGTTCACTGTGTATTTTTATTTTTATTTTTATTTTTTTATTTTTTTTTATTTTAATACTTTATTTTTTTTTAATTTATTTTTTTTTTGTCTTTTGTCTTTTTTGTTGTTGTTGTTGTTGCTATTTCTTGGGCCGCTCCCGCGGCATATGGAGGTTCCAAGGCTAGGGGTTGAATCGGAGCTGTAGCCACCGGCCTACGCCAGAGCCACAGCAACGCGGGATCCGAGCCGCGTCTGCAACCTACACCACAGCTCACGGCAACGCCGGATCGTTAACCCACTGAGCAAGGGCAGGGATCGAACCCGCAACCTCATGGTTCCTAGTCGGATTCGTTAACCACTGCGCCACGACGGGAACTCCCACTGTGTATTTTTAAAATTTTTTTAATTTACCAAGTTTTAGCCTCAGTTCCTTCTTTAGTACTTTTGCAATATGCTTATACTCTTGCACTCTGAATCTACACATGTGAGCTAATTTCTTATTGATGACAAGTAATGCTTTTATAAGCATACACAGGTCCTCTGCAATGGTCTTATTAATTAAGGCAAAGAAATAGTGCATCTATTTTGAGTTAATCATAATTTTGAAACCACTGGTTCATGATTATGGCTCACTCTTCTATTCAATACTTGTTTTTATCAGTGATAAAGTTTTCAGTGCCATTCTTTTTGAATAACTTTATTCAAGGCACAAAATATGAAATAGAACAAAGTATGGAGGTTTAGTAAGATTCATTCTTTACATGAAATCAGTTTGCTTTAAGGAAGAATAGCTAAGGATTTGATAGCAACAATAAAGGAATAAATTTCAAAGTACAATGATTTTCTCAGCATAAAGTGAAATGAAAATTTGCTGCTTTTCTGGTAAAGTTGACATATAGGCAGAAATATTTGCAAATTTCACTTTTTAAAATGTGTACACAGTAACTAGTTTTAGAATTTATTTGAAATTGTTCTTTTTATTTCACTTTAATCACTGTTTAAAATATTATTCTAGAAATATTTCACAAGAAGTATTTTCAGCATATAAACAGTCACAGCACTGAAACTTGATTATTTTCTTGGGGAACATTTTTCAAACACTATGAAGGCAAAACTGCCTTTAAAAAATATTAAATTAAATATTTATATATTAAACATTTATAAAATTGAACATATATTATTAAATATATGTCCAATTAAATATATATTAAATTGAGATTTAATATACATTAAATTATATGTTACATGACATCTCCAAAGCAAATAGATCATTAATAAATCTAAAAGCCATTTTTAATTCTTATTATCCTCTCCTCTTTATAGTGTTTGCTTTAATTCACCAGCCTCTTCTATGTGAAATACTGGCTTCCACGACATTGGAACCCTTCTGTTTTCTCGTCACTATTCATTGCTGTCTCTTTTGGGCAAGACAGTGTACATGGTTCCGCTCCTCTTTTCTTCTGAGATCTCTGCCCATTCTGTTTCCATTACCTTGGTAGCTTCTTTTTCTCTTCTTTCTCTAACCTGTTTGTGTCCTAAGGGTATACTCCTCACCCTCTTTCCTTTTCACACAACTCCCCTTCCTTAGCAATCTCATCGCTCACATTACCAGCCCTAAACTGGTAACTGCCAACTCATCTTTTACTTAGAGTAGGGGACACAAACTTTTTCTGTAAATGGCCAGATAGTAGATAATTTAGGCTTTGCAGGCCATACAGTCTCTGTTACAACTACTCAACCCTTCTGTTGTAGCACAGAAATAGCCATAGGCAACATAAATGAAAGAGGGCAGCCATGTCCCAATAAAACACCAGAATCTGAATCTTAGGCAAATGTCACAAGTGACAACATTTGGACATATGTTCTGGGCTGAACTGTGTCTCCCAAAATTTGTGTATGGAACTCCTAACTGCTAATACCTCAGAATATAATTGTATTTGGATATAGAATCTTTAAAGAGGTATTTAAAATGAGGTCATTATGATTAGCCCTAATTCATTAGGACTGGTGCCCTTATAAGAAGAAGAAATTTGGACCAAACAATGGAGAAGGAGGAATATCTGACAACAGAGGGAGAAGACAGCCATCTACAAGTTTAGGAGGCCTCAGATGACAACAACCCTGCTAACAACTTGTGGATGCCTCTGACTTCCAGCATCCATAACTATGAGAAAATAAATTTCTGTTGCTTAAGCCACCCAGTCTGTGGTACTTTTTTATCACAGTCCTAGAAAACTAATACAACATATAGGTTTTTCTTTTTACTTTTTTCAACCATTTAAATTAGGCAAAACTACTTTAACCTCACAAGATGTACAAAAACAGGTCATGAGCCAGAATAGGCCTATAGGCCCTATTTTGCTGACTTCTAATTTAGAGGACCTTTTCAAGCTTCATTTCTTAAAGCGACAACTACATCTTTACTTTCTTAGATTCCTCAAGCTCAACCTGTCCCAAAGAATTTGATCCTAATTTGGCTTATATTTTCTTCTCTTTAGTGTTCCATACTTTGTTGAGTAGAACCACCATCTCCTTCATCACCCAAATCTTAAACCTGGTACTTATCCTAGATTCCCCATTTCCTTCATTTCCCACATCTAATATGGGACCAAATGATACTGATTCTACTTCTTAGTAATTTCTTGTCTATGCAATGTCTTCTAAAACTAAATCTATTGTAATACTACGTAAATGTGTCCTGATCTCTAGTCTCACTGTCCACATTGCTGCCAGAGAGATTGTCTAAAATCTAAATCTAATTACATTGTTCTTCTGATGAAAACCTCTTAAGACTTCTCTGTAATCAAAAACCTAGGTTTCTGAACCTGATATACATTGTTTTCCATGAGGTCTTTCTTCATCAAACTCATTCCTTGATGGACTCTACTTTCAATAACTGTTCAAATGAAAACTTGCCATTTCTAGGAAAGGGGAATGAGGTTAGCTATCTTGCTGCTTTTATTTATGCTATTCTCTTTGCAATACTTTGCTGCTCCCTCTTCACCTGCTGAACACTTGCCTCTTGATGATGGGAACTATTTTTCATCTTTAGTGCTTACACAAGGCTTAGCAAAAGGTAGGCTCTTCATAAATACACTAATTAATGAACTGTGATCAAAAGAACTGTGCAAGAGATATTTGCACTTATGTTAATATATGTAATGCTAGCATGTGTGTGTTTATGTATATACATGTACGCACAAAAAAAACTTTGCTTTCTGGCCTAACTAGCAGTGATGTAACAGGTACAACAACTTTTAGAGTTGGGTTGAAGGACAACTGAACTCCAGAGGGTTTGAGTCCAGAATCCCATAATTTCAGGACATAAGTGAAGTTATCAGGGAAAGCACCCCTGTCCACTTCTTGCCCATTTCAGGCATGTACTGTCCTCTGTTTACAACTGCCCAAGCCTTACATGACCTTCAAAGCTCCACTCACAGATCCAAAAGCCTATTCCACTTATTCCAAAATTTACCCACTATTCCTTTTTATCTTGTAACATTTAATACCCCTTGTTTAGCACCAGCTTTTAAAATGTTCTGATTTTGAGGCTTGTCTTCTTTTGCCTTGTAAAATGCTTTGTTAAATGGTCATCTCAGCACATAGCTCCATCCCAAGTACTGTGTAGGCAAAAGTAATTGAAGGACGTGGGGCAGAAAGAGTCTTTGTTTGGATCTCTCTTTCAGCTCTGAGAGTCTACCATGCATTACATACATGAATTTTAACATTTGAGGGGTCACTGAACTTTGTGAGAATCCAAAAGATAGTGTCCCTCTTCTCAGAAAAACCAGGAATGCGCACATGCTCCCCCTGCCCCACACGTGCACCACCTGCACACACAATTTTGCATGTGATTTTAGGGACTGATCAGCTCCAACTTATCAGACTGCAAGTTCCTTTATCTATAGAAAATGTGTTGTATTTTTAAATATTTAGCACAATACCTAGCTGCTCAATAAATCTTGTCTGAAATAAACAGAACTGAACTCAAGCCTTTACTAGATTACATTTCCTATATTTGTATTCCATGCAGTATTTAGCACAGTGCCCTGGCCATAATAGTAATTTAATAAATATTTGTTGAATCAAATTGAATTCTGCTTTCTTTGTATCTCACAGAAACACTAATTACAGTGATATAGGTAGATGGGGCTAAATAAATATTTAGAATGACTCTTTCAACACTTAATCTTATTGTTTTAACATTCTACAGACTCGAATACACTAATTTAGGTATATTAGTGTTAATAGATATACTCTTTTAATCTTTTTTTCATGAAGTGTTTAAATTTTAAAGCACTTAGGTATAAAGAAACAAAGTAGAATTCATCCGTCCTTTTATAAATGTCACTACATTCTATTTTGAGAATAATGTGAATAAGGACCAGGTCTGAGAATTCTAAAATAAAGCATTTCTACCAGTGAAGGGAAAGTATGAGGCACCTTTTCTTTCCACAATCAACCCAAATGTCTCACCACTTAAAACAGATTCTCTTCTGCTTGGGTAGCAATCCTGTTCTTAGCAGTTTTTGGGATAATGAACAACCCTCTTCATAATGACAGAAGTTTGAGCCTTAAAAATAAAATAAATAATTAAAGAGGAGAAGGGAGAGCTGACTGATTGGAACGACACCAAATTTTTATTTTCAATGGCATTTGTAGCTGCTAGAAGTGACACAATTTATGTCACTTTAGGAACTCGAGATAACCAAACATAGTTGTAATTGACCAAATTAAAGTCAGAAGAACTGTAATTAGTTCATTAAATAAATGATGTGGAGAATTTCCCAACTTAGTGGTGACGTACAAAACAACAGACCATCAATTCAATAGAAAACAAGATGAAAAATGATAAAATGAGAATTAAAAAACTTTCTCTTCAAAGAAAGCAAAGCAAAGACAAAGGAAAGAAACATTAAAAAGGAAGATTCAATTAGCAAGGAAGGGAGAAACGAGAGAAATCCAAGTGGGATTCTCTAGCAAAGAAAAGAACGTGATGAGAGTTTAGATCATAATCTATAAATAGCCTTTTATTTTATACATCCTTCACATGATGCATAGGTTACACAGTGAGCCTCCCGTGTCCTTCAAATGTACAGTCTCATGGCACATCCTTTTTAGCGCAACACTAAGCACAAAGAACTAGGTCTGGAAAAATGATTTGGTCTTCTCTCTTTCAAAAACCAAGAAGGAAAACTGATGAGGAGAGAATATGGGAACAGGGTACAAATAGTCAGGAGAACACTGAAGGGATAAGTCTCAGTTGTCTATGAAATATTTCAGAGAAATAGTACACCCTGCTTCTAATTTACCAGTGTAAGGGATAATTTTAATTACCATCCTGTAATGAAGCTTCCTCCAAATAATACAGAAGACCACTTTACCTGTCATTCTTCACAAATGTGTCAGGTCCTGTGTAATTTGTCTCTTCTCACCCTCTTGCTCTGATTTTCAGTTCTGTAAGATGCTGGTGGTGATGGGAAGGGGACTGAGGATAGAAGAGTATAGAGTGTGACATGGTAGATATTTTACAATTAATTCTTTGATATGTTTTGTCGTGTTTTCAAGGATTTACTTCCCAGCACATGAAATAAAGGAGCAGTCTTTCAAATCCTATACCAGACGTAATACTCTTTTCCATGTTTTTAACAGGACAAAGAATAGGCAAATATGACCATCATCAGAGTTGGCACTTCGCTAGAATATTCTTTATTACTGGCCATCATGATTTGTTTTCAAAAAGAACTGTTATTTTAAAAGAGGAATTAAAATAGATTCTGACATGACTGAGATAGAGATGAGCTGTACACATCTGCATTCTTAGCTCTCTCTTCTTCGCATGTGACTGGGAGAACCAGAGTGGCTGTGGAAAAAGCACTCAGCCGTGGTTCGATAAGCATGGTCAATGGATTTTCCCTCCTGTCAGACAGTTTTCAAGACATTTAAAAATCTATGCCATCTTTTTTTAGGAAGATAAATATATCACATCTTCCTTCAGTCACTTATCTTGAGAATCAGTCTTCTGAACATTTCTTCTTGACAAAAAGATGAACTTTGTTTTTTAGTATTTTAATTATGAAAGAAATGTATTGTGTTTTAAGAATTAAAAAGATATATAATCTATAATCCCCACTATGTTTTCACTCTAAATATGTAAAATTACTGAGTTTTTCAAAATGTCCGTGGACACAATGATTTAATATTAATAATGTATCAATAAGAGAAGTTTCATTTCTCTAAAGATTATCTTTTGTTGTCTTCAGAATAAAATACATTCATTCTAAGAGTCACTTTCTACGAGTTCTTTCTAAATTGAATATCCCTACTTTCATTGCCTAAACTTCTTCTGCTGACCACAAAAAAAAAAAAAAAAAAAAAATACTGCTTTGCACATTTCCATCTTTGGAATTTTTGTCATTTTTCATATGCTTCCTATGGGAAATCTCATTCTGTACCATAATTTAAAATCTCTGTATAAACAGCTCCCAAATCTACACTTCCAGCCCAGAACTCACTCTTCAGCTCTAAAACTGTGGGATAGATCCACCTGCTTGTTCAACAAGTTCTTAAAGAAGGTCATTATCAGTGGAAACCTAATCCAGACCAGCTCCCTCCCTCAGATTCCATCTCTCAATTAAGATATCACAATTGACCTGGGTGTGATTTTTAACACCTTCTTCTCTTTCACAATTCCCATTCATCCCAGACATAGTGGTATCCAAGATACATTGTATCTTGTTAATAGTCCCTCTGATATCTCTCAGAGTCATCACAACATTGCCACTCTCATTGCTAGCTTCTGTTACAATGTCTTATCATCTCTTGGCTATGGTTGCTTTCAGGGACAAGAAAATTCATCATGCCCAATAATGACCCATATGCCATAATTTTCAAAATAGATGAATATACCTCCCTCCCCCCATTTTGTCCTGATCATTAGGATCATTATCCAGGAAGTGGCCAAGGGAAGATGATCCAGTTCTATAGAAAACTAACCTGTCTTTCTGAACTGTGTGGACCAGAACAAGGTGAGGGGATTAGAGTCAGAACAATTCTGAAGTCAATGTTTTATGAGACTGTTCTAACATTGATAAATACCAGATGATTGTGAATGGTAGAGTGAAAGGAAAACCATCAAAAACCTTGAGTATTATCCTCTTGTTTATTAGCTGTTGCATAATTTTCAACCTGCAAGTTGACTGGAAAGCGGAAAGCCCATAGCTGATTGGACTAGAACAGCAGCATCATAATTGGAAAAGGTGTCAGTGATGTGAGGCACCATTGATAGCCCTGAAGGGGAGGGGGGAGGCCAGATGTAGCCATTCTACTAGGAAGATTCTTACAATTTGTTGGTATATAGTTTCCCAAATGGCAGACTAAAAATCTACACCCCAAGATTCATTAAAACCAAAACTAGGTTCATCAAGGGCAGCAATGTCTAGAGCTGTAAGAACTGTTTTGAGTTCTCTCCCCCTGAAAGGAGAAACCACAGGTATTTTTGATTCTGTATAGCTGGTACTGAAGTTGAAGAGCCACAGCATCCCAGTGGACACCACTAGGTTTCTGCTCAGATGAACTGTTCAATGAACCAGGCCCAGATATTTAGGGGAATCTCTATTAATTCAGAGTTCCATTTAGTCAGAATCATTGCTTTAGGCTGCAGAGATGACAGAGAGAAATGGATAAGTATTTTTATATGTCTCACTAGCACTTCTCCAGATACAGCTCTTCTCAATCAGAAAAGTCCCCCTAGACTTTATGAACGTTTACAATACCCTCATGTGAAACACTAATATCAATTATACATTCGGCAAGGGAGGTCACAGTAGTACACTGAATTAACTCAAAGGGTCCCACCTATAAGATCTCTTTAACTTCTTTTCCCCACTGCAAACTTTGCCCAAAGTTTATCAGTCTATCAAATTTATCTAAATGTCTTTGGAAGGGTTTCTCGTTTTCCAGTGGGTGAACTCCATTAGTCCTCCCCCGCCATGGACCATATACGATAGTGACTTTCTGCCTATACCAGAGTTGTAAAAATTTGAGTCCTTATCCTCTTCAGAGTCCCCCAGATTACTAGACGAATTATGTATGGACTTCAGTTCCCCTTCAGGACAAGGAAACTTTAGCCTTTCCCCCAGTTATCTTTCTTTTTAAAGCGGCTGAGTCAGAATAGAGAAGGAAAGAAGGAACAGAAATGTGCAGAGTGAGAGTGGAACTATGCTATCACGAAAAACACGTTTTATTAACTTGAGGTCTCCAGCAGCATGGTGGCTGTTTATGCATCAACCAAACAAAATTCCAATGTTGCTGGCCCACCAAAGGCCTACATGGGGCAGCAAAGTCATCATTGCTGGAATCAATATTTCAGCTTTGAGAATCTTCTGATTCCGCAGCCATAGACAAAATGCCGTGATTCTATGGCTTTGATATTTGCACTCCTTGACTGACTTGTTGGGCTTAAATTACATAGCAATTTTTTAAAATCTTTTTAAAAAGACTCTATCTTAATCTACATCATTTGCTATCCAAATAGTATATATTAAGTTCATACCCAATTTCAACATAAAGGCTAGGGAAGTTGTCTATGGTGTGGAAGCTGACCACTACAATGTATCTTAAGGTCTTTGGAAGGGTTTCTCCTTTTCCAGTGAGTGAACTCCATTACTCCACTGATATTGCTCCCCCAACCAGAGCACTAAGAGTCCAAAATCTAGTCAATGCCACACCTGGGGTTTCTCAAGAAAGCTTGTCTATGTCAGGGAAATCTCCCTTAAGAGGCATATCTCCCTTATAGCAGCCATGACCCACTACAAAAAACAAACAGACAAACAAACAACAAAAAGACCTTTGTGATCTTTTGCTATCATCTCTGAATGGATCTTAGTCAGTCATACTAGACTGCAGGTGGGGCTGAGCTGTGAGACTGTCTAGTGGTTGCATTCCTCCTTAACAATCAATTAAGTGCCCCACCTTTCACTTCCTTATCTCTCAAGCAAACCAGCTAATGCTCTAAAAATTTGCCTGGGTCTTGCCCATTCTGTTCATGAATTTCCCTCCTTTCAGCCCAGTATAGTGTACTTTTTTTTTTTTTTTTTTGTCTTTTGTCTTTTTAGGCCTGAACCCATGGCATATGGAGGTTCCAGGTTTGGGTCTAATCAGAGCTGTAGCTGCCCACCTAAGCCACAGCCATAGCAACACCAGATTTGAGCAGAGTCTGTGACCTACACCACAGCTCACAGCAACGCTGGATCCTTAACCCATTGATCGAGGCCAGGGATACAACCCGCAACCTCATGTTTCCTAGTCAGATTCGCCTCTGCTGCACCACAATGGGAACTCCAAGTCTTTAGTTATTGTCTGAAATAGATCAGAGACATCTGCCTGCTCAGGATGACTCTTAGTATTAGTCATCTGGGTGACAATGGGGCAGACCTGAAACTGACTGCCAGATTGTCAAGGAATCCTCACCCTCCACCTTCGAGAATAGAAGAGTTAGTAGAAACCAAGGCATCATTCATGCATCTGTCTCTGAACCTGCATCCTGGTACTTAGCCTACAACTACCTCTAACACATCGTCATTAATAAGTAATAAAACATAAAACAATTTACTGCCAGGCTAGCCATAAAATTTGGTCAATATGTTTATACTTATTCCTACACACCTCCATCAAATACCATTAATTGCCCTGTGAGACACTAATTTCTCCTCTTCCAGAAAGCATATCTATCAGTATCCCATATTCACCACCAAACTGTGAAGGGTCTAAACTTTTCTTTATCCGGGAGCTACAAGTTAGCTGACTATAGTTTTACAGATGCTCACAGTAGACGTGAGATTCCTTTTTCAGAGTCAAAGAACTTCACTACCCATGGCACAGAAACTAGCGTGAAAGTCAGCATACATTTTGCAGTCTCTGAGCCCAAGTTCTCACAAAGAGGGCTAGATGATAACTGCCTATGAAGTGCACTGTACTCCAGGAGATGAACTCTGAACTTGGGAACCCAATTTTTTTATAATAGGCAGTAAGCATGCCTGACTATGCCTTCGAGTGAGCTATTATCTTTATTATACTGCCTCTTCCTCTGGAGGGAGATACCATCTCTATTTTTCCAAGGCTGTTTTCTATACAAACAACCTTAAAAAGATAATCTGGAACAAAGGGCTCTTCTCCCAAGACATGCAGAAATATGAAAGACCCATAGAGACTCTCTCTTACCACTTTCCTTATTACACATTCCACCACAGCCCAGGAACAAGGTATCAGATTCTAGAATTCAGAATGTTTAGATCTAACTCATCTCATCATAGTTAACATAACACTTAGATTGTAAACCTTTCCTTTGAGAGTTCCTGTTATACTGGGACATCTGCCAGTTTAAAAATCAATGCATTCAAAGCAAAGTTATATTGGACAACATAATTCCTTATTCACTTTTCTAGTTTTCTTACTTCCTATTTTCACCCCTCCTCTTACCCTTTTTATAAAAATGTATCTTACTTGATAGATTATATTCTTAAAATTTAAATACCATTTTAATAAATGAAATAAATTTTATTTTATTAAATATTATATTCAGTTTGTTTAGAGAAACTAGGGAAAAACCAGCTTTATTCTGGACAGCTATTTAAAAACCTAGAAAAGTATAGGCTATATTCAAATTAAATAAAGATGGAGATGATATTGTTAAGGTTATGAGCAAATAAAGATCTACACTCCTCACAAGAATTAGTATTTGCTATTTCCCCTCAAATCTGAGAATTGCATTATAGAATGAAGTGGAGGAGGAAGGTATCTGCCTCCTATTTAATTTAGTAGATTAAGTTTTTCAGAGGATTTAGGATTTCAATTCAATAACTCTAAGATATGTTGTTTCAGCCCCTTACCTTAATACCTTCAATCTATGTATCTATGTAAGATGTTTACACAAAGACGGCAAACCAGGGTTTTGGTATAAGATCAGAGTAAATGTTAGGATATCTATAGCAGAATGTACTAATGGTTCAAATTAATTCATTCCAATGGGATTTACTTAAACTGGGTCTATCTCAGCCATGGAAAAACATGAAAAGTCTGAAATATACGCATATATCTAGGAATGTATGATCCCCCAAAAATTCTTCATGAAATAAAAAATGAAGAGAAAGTCTCCTTTCATCATCCTAAAAGCATACTGTATTGCAATTTAGAGAATTAAAAACAAATCCTAAGGAATTAATATCAACTTTTGTTGACCTACCCATAGCTGGTGGCCCATTTACAAAGTAAAAGGTCTCTAGATCTGCTTTTTTTTTAATGAAATATAACCATTTCTGAAAAGTATATATGACTTTAGAAATATTTAACATTTCTTTAATGATGAGAAATTTCAGCATTTACCGATGTTGAGCTGGAAGGTATTACATTTTATACCCTGAAACCTGCTTTCTCTTCCTAAATTCAAGTAATATAATAAGTGAGGCCTATGGCATGTCCTTTAAAGATACAAGGACAGAAAGTCATGACATTCGCTTCTAATTTTAATTGTTCTAGTGAGCAACAATTTTCCAGCTCCTTGTCAAAAAAAGGAAAAACTGTAACGTTCTTATGTATAAATCCATACAGACCAGGCTTCTCCAGCCTTCATGAAGAAACCACTGGATCATCACAGGGTTTACCTGTGTCCATGGAGAAGATTATTCAAATTCATGTCTGGATTGCACAGGTGATTTCATCTGTCAGTCTTTTGAAACACTTTCTGCTCTCTCAGGTCTTAATGGTTCTCTATTTTTAGTTAGTCTTCTGGCAAGAGAGCAGTAGTCAAAACAAGCTGGGAACCAGAGTATTATCAACTTGTTTGTGATGCTTTCTCACCTAGCTTTCTGCAAAGCTCTTATAACTAGAGAAGGTGGTATCAGCCTGTTAATAATTAATAGCACCCAGTGCAAATGAAGCACTTCTGTCATAGGGCTTCATCAGTAAGGTCATGGTACAACAGGGGCTTCAGGTTCTGTAAGCATGAGTGATATTTGCATATGTCAGAACAGACCTTGCATGCTAACAGCCCAAACACTTCACATCTGCTTCTGTTTACTCTCATGCTAACACCCCAAAGTACAGAAGTCCTGTGTTAATTGCTCAGTTACATACTGACTGTTGATGTGTTCTCCACAGAGCTTTTCCTAAGTGCACAGTTTCAAATAAACTGCTAATGACTTTGCTTATTCCACCCTTTTAAGGAAATCTACAACACACACAGATTAATGATTCCTCTATTTAGCAGTGTGTCTTGTGACTAGGTTTGCATAGAGGCAGTATCAATTAAGTAGCAATTATCTGCAAAGTGGAAAAAAAAAGAGGAAAGATATAAATAAGTAATGAGCATGATACTAAAATCTGAGAAAAACTAAAATTGAACTCTGAAGCAAGGGCACCGACTAGTGAACATTTTCCCCCCATTTTTTTCTTATACCTGAAACCTGTAGAGCCCCTGTGAAATCCAGAACAAGCACAGACACTTAAGTGATTTTTTTTCACTTATGATTTTCAAGGTGACCACTATTTTGAAAGAGCAAAGAAACAAGGGGAACCAGTTGTGTCTAAACACTATTAATAAGACAGTTTAGAAAAAAAGAGCAAGAGGGAGAGAAAGAGAGATAAATACAGAAATAAATTTGTATTTTGTGAAAGGACATGACTAAAACATATTATATTTTCTGTGTGTCCTACAGTGTCTCAAATTATCCCTCCATTCTTGTCAAGCAGTGGCCTTTGTTAGTGCCTTATAAGACTTATCTGGAAAATTCTGCATTTTCTGGCTATGAAGAAAAAGAACAAATGGGGTTTTGAGGCAATACAAAGTGTCCAAATAGGTAGGTTTGGTAACAAAATTTATAGGATCTATTTTTTTCTTATTAACCTTGGCTTTAATAGCCAGATAGGTTCTTTTAGTTCAGGGTCCCCTCAGGAGACACTCAGAAAGACAGAGACCATGTAGGCACCCATACAGGGCAAAGGACTGGGACCCTTTGGCTCTGGTCCTTATCAATCAGTATGGTTTTGACCTCAATATCTTCCATTAACAATGGACTGGGCAGAATGTGAATTAGAGCAGTAGGCAAATGTTTAAAGGTTTCCCCAGAGGTTCTAGAGCCCAATAATTCCTTAGATAGCTTTTGTCGCTTATGCCTCAAAGACTGTGATAGGTCGAAAGTGTGTGTGTGTAGGGGGTTACTTATAATAAACATATTTTCCTGATCCTAATTGATGACGTTTAGTCTTGAGAAAGACAATTCCAATCATGAAATGTATTGGCTAGAATACTATTAGGTTAGTAACACAAAGAGACCCAATAAAACAGAAGTTGACAGAACAAAGAAGGATGTTTCACTGTAATATTCCAACCCAAAGTAAAGCTCCTGGTTGCTGGATTGCTCTGTCATGGACTTTGGTGGCCATGGAGGTGTATCACGTAGACTTTCTTAAAGAAATCCTGCTATGAGAGTAGCTGCTGCACTTTTGGATCTGCCAAGACATTCATAATAAGGCCATTGTAGCCCCTGGGCTACTCCTAGCCAATGACTAAGCATGGCAGGGGTGCCAGAGCCAGGCCATCTCTGCCCAATGCAGGGACCTTATCATGGAGTGATAAGGAGTTCACATTGACTTAGTTGACACTTCTGAGAGATGCCTTATAATCTGGAACACATCCTGCCCATCCTACTTCCCTTTTGCTCTCCTTTCATAGGTATCTGAACTGCATTGAGACCCAAAGTTTCTCCCCACCTATTCTTTTCCCTCTACCCTTTTACCTTCCGCAAACATCCTCTCCAATATTTATGGTGCACCTATCTTATATTATATACTGACCCCATTTGGAGTATTACACAGTGACTGCAATGAAGTCCACACACACACACACACACACACATACACACACACAGTAGGATAAATAAAGGCTATGCATAATCTTGCATAAATATAGGTCCCCTTTTTTTAATGAATAAATAAGTCTAGATCGAGATAGGAATTGTCTCTAAATAAACTACCAAAAAAGGGTACTTGCTTTTCAGAGCTTTATAGGTTTCAGAATTGTGAACCTATATCCTTCACACTATCTTTATCCTCAGATTCATAATTCCCCCCTCCTTACTTTTTTGAACTATTAGATACTAATCCAATAGCTCTCAAGCTTCATCATCAGTAAGTATCTCCTGAGGACAGTTTTCAGCTCCCAAGTTTTTATGCACTAGGTCTAAGGTAAGACCAGAGAATCTACATTTTTAACAAGCTGGGCAACTCCCACCCCTACCTGTGATTCTGAAAGTCTTGGAATTCATACTTCGAAATTACTGTTCTAGGCTTAGTTTACATTTCATCAGGGTAAAATACTAATATCCTTCATTCCAGTTTTGATCTCTTGGATTTTGAGGCTTTTTGTTTTTTAAATGTAGAAACAGCAAACTAAGTTATTCTCTTGTACTTCCTCTTTGACTCTGGCTACTTTTGCAGACAGGTCCTTTAGCCATTCACTTCCTAGTGTGCTATAAACTTCACCAATAACTCTTCATGGATGTTTATCTTTCACTGGCAGAAGCTGGCTTTTTGAACTGAAATAGAACTGAATAGTTTCCACTTATCTTTGAGTACCTCTCTCACCAGAGTATCAGCTTTGAGCTTATAGGGTTGTGCAAGGAGGCCCCTATTCTCATTATAGCTGGAGTTAGAGGTAGAAAAACTTTAGATAAACTCTAACGGGTAAATGAATCCACAACAGGTGTAGCAGAACAACTGGAATGAAATGAATTTTTAAGTGTCCACTCAACTCAGCACTACTTTTAGCTTGATTCTCTTGCAAGACCAATTTTCTTTTAAGAAGTGAAAAAGTTATATTTCTAAACTTTCCTTTCCCCTTCCAAAGATATTTCTGATTTCTATTTTAAGCTGAGTGCTTCCTGAAGCGGGAGACTAATAAGAGACTGGAAAGTGATATGTTAAGAGGAAAGGTTATGGAAAAAAAAAAAAGTTTGTAAAAGGACCTGTATTTATTTGGGTGATATGTTTTCTGCAAATAAGTGCTTTCTCCCCTCTTAATAGGAATTTAAATTCCTCTGCTAAGCACAGCTTGGAATGGTCATAAATATTAATAAGGGCAAACACATGAAAAACTAAGTCCAAGAGCATTCTTTAGAATTACATGAATACCATGGCTTCTATGGTTAGAATTGTGAACTTCGTAGGTTCACAATTACCAAACTGAAGAATATAATATTTTGCCAAGATTTAACTGGAATTAGAGGTTAAATTTGGTATATATATCCCTGGAGAAACAATTTTAAGGAAATGTTAGAAAAAAACTAATAATTTTTATGTGAAAATAAACAGTATTATGGTACAGAATACAAAGTTTGTATGCTTTAATTAGTAAAACACACACCAGTTAAGAAATATCATAAATAAAAATGCCTCTTTAGCCCAAGACCTCATATCCTACAGAGGTCTGTCTTCTTTCTCAGTGATTCAGGGAAGCTGGTGGGAAAGTTTAGAAAACACTGCAGTTGATTGTGACATATGTGGTTAGGTATTTCCTGTAAAGAATGTAAACGTGCCTACTTTGTTATTCTAGTGCCTGCTTTTGAATTCTCCAACTCAACTTGCAATACATGGAGTTGAAAACTGTATGAAAATCATGTTTTAGTTGTGCTACCAAGGATATGCAACAGGATGTTAAAATTGAACTATTTTTGACTCTCTTTTGGCTAAAGCCCCAAGACAATATTTGCCAACTATTTCACATTCTAAAGTTAGACCACCTAGGTAGGACTTGCAAAGAAATGGAGGAAATAAAGAAGGAACCCACAAGGCCTTTTTTCCTCCTTCAGGTAACAACCTATAGGAGCCAATGGGGGCTAAGGAGAAGCCCTAACTTTAGGTGAATTTTGATCTTACGTGGACTAGACATTTTAATTGCTGAAATGAGACTTTTTTTGGGGGGGATGGGACTAGATGTGATCAAAAGACTTTTTATTACCTATGGGTGACCTAAAAGTCATACTGTTTCCCTTTGATTTCACATGTTTAGCAGAGAAAATAACCTACACAATAAGTTTGAATGGGTATTACAAACTTTTTTTTTTAATTTAATAATACTTGTGACTGGGACATGAATCAGAAAGAAAGAAGACTTATAAGGAAACATTTAGAGATTTCTATCAGTTCTTTTCTTTTGTTTTAGGGGCTACAATGCTTAACATTTATCAACCTTAAACTTCTATCAAAACAAGACTTTTCCTTTCCAATTTAGAACACATTCTCTGCTTCCCTCTGCTACAGGTCATAGTCTCTTTTCCAAGTTCAATACTATTCTTGGTGTTCATTTTATCCATATATCACTTGATTTAGAATATTGGGATGATATTGTGTTACCATCTTCTATAGGGTCTATATTCTCCCACTTGATGATACTGAGATGACTTTCTGATCTCATGGGAAGCGACTCAATCTTCAGAAACACAAACACTTAAGGCTGAAAATAGAAGAAAAACCTACATTCTAAATATATATTTAATATATATATATATATAAAATAAATAATAGTTAAAACTTCCCCTAAAAGTATTTAGCACTTGGCCTACAAATTCCTGACTTGTTTACCAGTTTATCTAATCAGGAGGAATAGACTGGAATCCAGGTTATATAAATTGATCCGATCCTATTATCATGAGAATTCTGACTTCCAGATCACAGGACATTTTTCCAAAGTGAGGAAAGAAGGAATTCATTTTAAGGCAGTCTTTTTGAATACAAGAGAATTGATTTAAAAATTCTCTAAAACCAGAGACATAAATTCACACTGAGATACTAGATACTTGGTAAAGATTAAATTTCAAAATACTGAGAGATGTTAAAAATGGATCTTAAGACACTAATATTAGATGCAAATATAAACATATTTACAGAGCACCTACAAAGTGTTAGGCACTGTGCTAGTTCTCATCATGCACTGGTAAATAATGGGTGGTTCCTGATCTCTAGGTGCTCACAGGGTGGAAAAGAAAACATGCATAAGTAAATTAATATTTAGACTCATATATTATGATAAGAGGATATAAAAAAACAAAATGAGAGATGATCACAGGAAAGAGGGTTATCGGTATTAGAAAGCCAGGTGAGGGAGTTCCCTTCATGGCTCAGTGGTTAAAAAACCTGACTAGGATCCATGAGGATTCCAGTTTGATCCCTGGCCTTGCTCAGTGGGTTAAGGATCCAGCATTGCTGTGAGCTGTGGTGTAGGTCACAGACATAGCTCAGGTTCCTTGTTGCTGTGGCTGTGCATAGGCCAGTAGCTGTAGCTCTGACTGGACCCCTAACCTGGGAACATCCATTTGCCACAGGTGTGGCCCAAAAAGCAAAAAAGAAAGACTGAAAAAGGAAAAAGAAAAGAAAAGAAAATCAGGGGAATCTTCTGGTCAAGTCAGCAGTGGTTTTTGAACAGCCCAGGAGATGGTGGGAACTACCAACAGAAGAGCATAAAGGGAAGAGGCCCACATGCAAAGCAGCATAGTGCTTTCAGGGACATGCCTGGTAGGTTGGCAAAGTTGCAACATTAAATGTACCTGGACAGGAGTGACTTTAGCTAGTAAAGGAGCAGGTGATGAAAGGACTTGTCTAAGGAACTTCATCTTGATGGTACTGGGAAGTCAGTCAAAGATTTTAATGCCAGCAAGAGAGATATGAGATCAGCATTTTAGAAGAATTCATCTGATGCAAAATAAAACATAAAGTGGGGGAAGGGGAGCCTACAAACAGAAAGAAACCAGATTCTCAGTGGCAGAGGAAGTAGAGAGAGTAGAGAAAGAGCAACAGAGAATTTTTCGAGGTATAATACCCAGGAAGAAGGAGGGAAAGAGGGAAGGAAAAAGAAAAACAAAGAGGAGGGTGAAAGAGAAAGCAAACAAGAAAAGAGGTGGGAAATCATAATCAGTTGAAATAATTTGCTAAAAATTTGGGAATCCAGATGAATTAGACAGAATATTGTCTCCCTGCTCAGTCCTGAGGTTCCATTCTAATCCCTAGAACATGTAAATACGTTACCTTACTTAGCAAAAGGGACTTTTTTGATATGATTAAGAATTTTAAAAGGGGAGGATTTTCCCGAATTATCCAGGTGGACTAACTGTAATCACAATTTAGTCATTTTAAAATTTTTTTTGTTTTTTTTTCCTGATAGTTCAAACATCTAGGTCTGGTTCTACTGACTTCTTTATGTCTGGAAAATGTTCTTTTTTAAATTTTCTTGCTCTTTTGTATCATTTTTAAAAATTGAATTCCAGACATTGTGAATAAAAGAACAGTACAGACTGAAGCAAATAATATCTATGTTCAAAATGTGTTCATCTCTTCTTTTACCAGCTGTTAATGGCAGCCTGATTCAGTGTAGTGAGTAGTTTGCCTGAATTTTTTGCACAGGCTTCATATTATTCCTGTAGCAAATATCATCTATGCACTTGTGTCTACTGTAGGGACTGGGGTGCCAGAAAATTTTCTTTAGTATTCCTGCTCTCCATGCAGCTCTCAGGAGGCCCTGCATACCTGTGCTGCTTATTTTGACCCTTGTTCTTGCCCCTCCCATAGATGCAGATTGTTGTTGCTTGTTACTCAGGCAACAAGTGTATGGTTCTTACTTGTCTTCCATCTTCAAGACTGCACCAGAGCCTCAAGGCTGTGTTTTTTAGCTCTTTCTCCAGTGGCTGACAACTCCTTCAGTTTTAGTCCATTTGGGCTGCTATATAACCGAATACTATAAGCTGAGAGAATAATAAACAATAGATACGTATTTCTCACAGTTCTGGGGCCTGGGAAGTCCAAGATCAAGATGCTGGCGGATTTAGCATCTGGTCAGGAATTGCTCACAGATGGCTGTCACTTTGCTGTGTCATCACAAGAGGGAAGGGGCAAGTGAGCTCTCTGGGGCTCTACCCTAAGGATCTAATCACTTCCCCAAGGCCTCACTGTCAAATACCATCACACTGAGGGATTAGGTTTCAGCATATGAATTTGTGTGGGGTATGGTACACATAAACATTCAGTCTCTAGCATCTTCCAACACAGCATAGGATCTAAAGGGTAGACAGATTTCCTTCCTCTTATCACTGGCAGCCTAACTCTGTCTTCTACCTGGGGGGAATATCACCAGCATAAATTCCCTGGCCCTCCCCAATATCCTTAGACATCTCTTTTGTATCAGTGCAGGATTGTGGGCATGAGTTTCAGTTTTTCCCACATTCCACGGATATGGAATACAGGGTAACTACTTACATTTTTCGTAAATGCTGTGCTCTCTCTCAAGCTCTCTCCTTGCATATAGTTTCCCTGTTTCTTCACCAAATTTCCCTTTTTACATCACACTCCAGGGGCTTTTCTCCAGCCTTTCTTCTATGACTATAAACATTTTATATTTTTCTATTCTAGCAGTTAATATAATTGATTATTAATTATTTAAAGATGAGATAGAAAATTTCAGAGACATGAGGGTGGATAGAAGATTTCATTTTAGTTCATAGCAGTCTAGTAAGTTGTTCCAGTGGTCTGAAAGCAATCTGGACACCCAACATAGACTAGAGTGTTTACTCAATTCCTTTGTTTCTGCTTTCTACCCTTCTTCTGCATACACTGCTACTCATTGATTTTTAAATATAACTCATATTCTTTAAAAATAAATATTTTAATAATATATAATAGCTTAACACATTGATAATTTTTAAGTATTTTACATTTATTTATTCCTTTAATTTTCAAAACAATCTTATAACAGTGGTATCATCCTATTTAACAAAGAAAGAAAGCAGCAAAGAGAACTTAAGTAACTCATTCAATTTCACACAGCAAGTAAGGGTTAGGCTTTAGATATGGTGCCAGGCAATCTGCCTTTGTGGTTTGAACTCTTTGGGATTGGTGTCGCTCCTCTGTCCAGTTAGCTGTGGCAATAATGGTGACATTACTTGGTATCAGGAATTTGACTGTATTAATTGGGATCCAGATAGGAAAACAGAGATTACTTAGTATAGTTTGTTTAACTGAGAAATTTTAATATGGAATGTTGGTGAAACAGTTTGGGAGGATGGAAAAGACAGAGGGAAACAGGAAGGTTACATGGTTAGTAATTATAGAAGTAGCTTCCACTGCTAGGGACATTAGACCAAAATAGAACATCTTGAGTTATTAGGATCTGAAACTTAGGTAAGAGACTCTAAATAGCTGGAACTCAAAATATTGAAGAGATAGTGCCCAGCTGGGCTGATACTTCAGGAGGTCAGAGGAAGAACTTCACAGAGCTAGGAGCTGGACTTTGGGGGAGGCTGAGTGACTCAGCTGGTCACAGCATTTCAGAAACATGGAGAAAATATCCTGTAGAACTAAGCTTTGGACCTCTGAAGAGGGCGAGTTGTCCAGCTTCTGCTGGAGTCTCAAGATCATAAAGGAAGTTGCCCAAGGGACAAAGATTCAGGCTTCGGAGGAAGGCTGCCTGCCAACTAATGCTAGTATTTGAAAGGGATTTCATGATTTTGTTTAAGGGAGTGTGGGAGAAAAAAGAACCACCTGACCCCGTCGGAGTGAAGGACTGCTGTTGTGGAGATGCTAACAAGCAAACAAGTTTAGGAAGTTCCTTTTCTTTTCCTCCTGGCTTCCAGTTTCTCTATATTATTTTCTGATAGAAGAACCTAACAGGAGGTCGGGTTTACTAATCTAAAAACTTGGAGAAAGGACCTTGCAAAACTCAAACTCGAAATTCTGAGTAGAAGGTATTGCCCAGTTAGAGCTGGTATCAACGCTGGTATCATAAGGCAGAGTATAGAAAAGTGTATTTGGAACTGAAAAACAATAGTTTAATAATTAATACATTGACTTAAATGTGCAGAGCCTATAAGAAGGTCCCTTGGCATTTAGGGCTGGTCCTATCAAGATTCTGAGAAGGAGGTGGTATTATCTGCAACAGAAACCTGCATTGTTTGTCTGAAACACTTCTAGCAATTGAACATCTTCAACTGAACAATTTCTCTCCTTAAAACAACCAATGGGTTTTAATTTTATTCATGAAAGATTTTTGGGGGGATATCTACTCTGACTCCTATACTGTTTATTAAGCCGTAGATAGGAGAAACTTCACAAATGAAAAAAGCAGGTTCACTGTGGAAATTTACAGGCAGAGGGGAATGAAGGTGATGGATGGGGAGTTTGGGGTTGGTAAATGCAAATTATTACATTTAGAATGGAGAAGTAAAGGGGTCCTACTGTACAAAGAAATGTGTCTAGTCTCGGGTAGAACATGATAGAAGATAGTATGAAAATAAAATAAAATAAAATAAAATATGTACACATTATTTCATATGGCTGGTCACTTTGCTGTACAGCAAAAATTGAAGGAACATTGTAAATCAACTATACTTTAACAAAAAAATTTAAAAAAAAGAGACTACAGAGGAGGGTTCCTGTGAACCCGAGACCTAAACCTCTGAGGAGGAAGTGTTAGTACTGCTGCTCTTGTTGTATAATGTTTGGAGAGGGGAGATCATGATGAATCTGGTTTTGCAAGTGTTTGAAAATCTGCAAACCAGATTCAGCTGCTTCGACAGGAAAGAATTGGCACTGTCAGAATGAGAAGTCATTGCTAGGATGATGCTCAGAGAAACAGGAATGAGAAAGGAAGCAAACCACGGGAGAGCATAGCTCTTCTTCCTCCTTTATTCCAGCAGAATCTCTCTAGTGTCTCCTATTGCCTAGCCTAACAGCCTTCATCATGGACAAAAGATGCAGAAATGTGATTTGCAGAGTCCCAGCACTGGCATCACAAAGCCAAGTGTCAAACCGTGAATTTGGATCTAAGAGACAACAGCTTGATAAAGCAGCACAAATGGGCTGCTTGGGCTCTTTCTTTGGAGGAAGGGGTTTGCGAGAGAGAGCACCTTTCTAATTTCAGTTGTAATTCAGTGACTTGACGAGTTTGCTCACCAGCCTAAGTTTTAGTTGGACACTGAGCAGTCTATCCTGATGAGCCAGCTGATCTGGAGGATAGCTGAGGAACACCATTTAGCAGATGAGGGCTCCATCTCCTTGATGATTTGTTTGAGAATAAGTTAAGGGTGGCACGGTGAGAAATACACTCTTCTCAAATGCCAAGGAGTGTTCCTAGAAGACAAGGAGTTTACCCTGAGACAAAAAGATTGGAAGAGCTGGACAACTCTTTGGCACAGAGTGGTATCACTGGGTGGGATGATTGTGCATATGAATTGTCTTTAGACCCTCTGTCAGGAGATCTTCTCCCAATTCAAGTAAAGGGGTCTTTAAGAAAAAAGATAGTAGATTCTGGATTTTTTTAAAGTAGTTGATATGATTAAAGTAGTCCATTGAAAAGATTAATCTAGTAGTAACCTGTAAATGACAAGAAGAGGGGAGATTCTGGAGACAGGAAGGGCTATTAGACAATTAAGCCCATCTCTGATCTGTGAGGTTGTGACTGGGGTACTAGGAATTTATAAATGTAAACATCATGCAAGAAGAAAAGGAGAACCAAGTATAGCAAATGAAACTAATCACATTGTTTCATAGCCTGTTGTTACTATGTCCATCTCTTTTTCTAGATTCTGAGCAATGTGCTTTCAAAGACATTTTCTCATTTATCTCTGTTATGGGTGGAGGAGGGAAGACAAACTCTATTAGAAGAGCTGTAGCACTGTTAAAACACCAAGAGAGCAAGACTTCTCTGAGAGCAGCTTAGTGAGAAGAGTATCCTTGGTGGAGACTTGGGGCAGGCCTCCAAAAGAAGTGAGTGGTGCTGGCACCTGCTGTCATGGAATAATAGCTGAGTCTATGAGGCTGTCAAGTGGACAGAGAGGGGGTACACATCTCTAACAGCTACCAGTGAGAAAATATCTAAAATCTCCACAATCCAGTTAATGGAAGGGACCATCTCAGGGATAGGGCAATCAGAGTGATGATGGTGGTGATAATGCAGCATCTACACATTGTTAAGTCCCTTCTATAAGCCAGGAGCTAAATGTTACACATAAATTATCTTATTTAACCCTTATTAATCCTTATAGTAGGTACCATATTCTACTACACAGATTATGGAATCTGTGCTTTGTAAATTAAGTTGGTTAAGATTATATGGAAATAAATGGAAAACCAAGCTTGCTGTCTTAAAAAACTATGATGGGAACTACTGGGTTTTGTAAGGAAGCTCAGGACCAAGAATGACTCTTTTTTTGCTGCAATTATTCCTGCCTTTGGTCATTGTTTCCCCCCAGGCTCAAAAATTAAGAGTTCTCTCAAATAGCATATAATGATAGATCAGGCTTAATTAAACCTAAATATGTTTGGAACTGTAGTGAAAAATAATGTTTTATAATTTGTCAGAAAAGTTAGCTAGGTATTTTTGAAATTATTAGACAAAATGAAAATAAGTTATCATTGTTTGGTTTTGCCATGTAGATATGTGTTCCATACAAATTATGAACTGCAAATACTTGAATGACACTTGTATCTTACAGAGAAAAGAAATTGGACACAAGTTAGAAAATAGCTTTGATCTCTTTCTTTTGACCTCATAATCACTTGTGACCCGGGGGTGGCACTAAGCCTTCAAATATAAACTGATTTTCTCTGGTGTCTGATTGCAAGCTGTAGGCTTTCATTGTGAATATGGCATTGAACATATCATTTCTAACATTACCTGTCAAAGAGCAAAAGCAATGTAAGGATTAAGGAGGTCTTAATGGATAGGCTTAACATTGATGATAATTTCACTGCCTCAGATTTTCCATGTACAACATTATGCATAGTACAAAGGTGTTGCCATAAGACCCTGAAGAATAGATGCGATAGAACTGGGAAAAATTCCGAGTAGTAATAGGGAACTTATCACTCAATGCAATATATAAGTGGCACTTAAAGCTGAGAATGAACACATCACTTCGGCAATCACCCAGCAAAGATCAGAACGCCTTTCTTAATTGGATATCACATCCTTTCTCCCAAGTGGACATCAGCCTAGTTAAGAATTATGGAAATGATTCCCCTGTGGTTTTGGAAACTCTGTCTGGGATGGTAGAAAGAACAATAATGAGATAAACCGATTTCCCTACAACTTTCCCTTCTTTTTGTCCTTTTTTTTTTTTCATCTTCTCAGCCCTTGCTGCCTACAAGAGATTATGTGAACTTGGACAGAGCACTTGCTCCCGGTTTTTAATTTCTCCTTCCTCCAGATGAGACAGTTGGATTTGTGCTTTATTTCTATGACTTCTTTTACCATTTTAAGATTCCACCTCTTCGTTTACCAATCTGCAAAGCTAAAATTGGTTAAAAACTTTAAAAAACAGTAGAGAATGTGACTTGTGATTCATTCATTCATAAATTTCATTCCCCCGTGCCCTGAGGCTTTGTCATGTCTGATACCTTTATGCCGGGTTATGAGATCAATTGCATATGTATAGTTTTGTGTATACTCCAGTTTTGGCAATAGAGAATTTCTTTCTTTTATTCTGTCCTTTTCTTAAGTTAAAATTAACAAATATTTTCCTGAACTAAAGAACTAAAGACTTCATAAGAAGAATAAAATTCTTTGTGTTAATAGATTCACACTTCTCAGCAAATATTAGCAAATCAAATCCAGCAATATATAAAAATGATAATATATCATAACCAAGTGAGGTTTATCTGAGGAATGCATGGCTTGTTTAAAACTGCAAAAGCAAAAAGTCTTCTCTTACCCTGCATAGCCCAGAAAACAAATCTAAAGCTTTTCTTTTCCTGACCTAAAAAGACCTTCATACAATGGAGTCAGAATTATTTTGCATCATCTGCCTCAATTCTATGTTATTATGGCTCTATTGTTGTAGGCATGGATATATGAGATATAATTTACCATGGCAAGATCACCTACTAGGTACATTACAAACATAGTTTTATTTATTATTCACTGGAGACCTAAAAAGTAGGTGACTGTCATTCCACAGGAGACAAAATTCAAGCTCTAAGAGGTTAATTAATTTATCTGCCTTTCTAGAATGTGTGTAAGGAAGTACTAGAGCAAGGATTTTTAACACTTTATGATTGGTAATCTATGGTCTTTCCATTATGTACAAGTGAATCTTGTAACTCTCCAAACACATTTTGTATATTTCTTTGCATGCCACCTACTGTTCATTTTGTGTAGAAAGAATGTCTCCTCTTTTTCTCTTGATGACCTTTTATTTAACCTTCAAGGTATACGATGTCTCAAATACTCTTTTTCTTCTTAATCTTTTCTTTGTCCAACAGATTATTTAGAAGTATGTTATTTTTAAGTAACATATCTAGTTCATATCTTTGAGGTTTTAAAGAGATCTTTCTGCTAATGATTGTTCCATGACAATTATGACCACAGAATATACTGTATATGACTTGAATGTCTTAAATTTATTTATTAAAATTTGTTTTATGATCCATATTATGGTCTATCTTGGTAAATGTTCCATGTGCTGCTGAAAAGACTGTATATTCTGCTGTTGTTGAATTGCGTATTCTACAAATATCAAGCTGGCCAAATTAATGGGGTGGTTCAAGTCTTCTACAGACTGATATTCTATCTTCTAGTTTTAACAGTTACTTAGAATGTGGTATTTAAACATACATTCTTAATTGTGGATTTGTCTACATCTTGCAGTTCTACTACATTTATTCCCCACAAATTTTGGAACTATGCTATAGATGCATACATTTTAGGATTGTTTTGTGCTCTCAATGAATTGACTTTTTATCTTTATGAATTAACTTTATCCTCACTACAATCTTTTGCTCTGAAATCTACTTTGTATGATATTCTAGATCTGAAATCTACTCTGTATGATATTATAGATATTCTAACATTTTAAAACTAATTTTAATGTGGTATAACATTTCTTATACTCTTATTTTTAATCTATTTATGTCTTTATATTTAAAACATTTTTCTTTTAGGCAGCATATTGTTGAGTCTTGCTTTTTTATTCAGTCTAACAGCTTCTTGTATCTCTGAATTAGGTGGGTAGGTTATTTTCATTTCATCTGCATATTGATATGGTCAGGTTTAATCTTGACATTTGTTTTTTTTTCTTTCCTTTTTTTTTTTTTTTTTTTTTTTTTTTTGTCTTTTGTCTTTTTAGGGCTGCACCTGCAGCATATGGAGGTTCCCAGGCTAGGGGTCCAATCGGAGCTGTAGCTGCCGGCCTACACCACAGCCACAGCAATGCCCGATCCTCAACCCACTGAGCAAGGCCAGGGATTGAACCTACAACCTCATGGTTCCTCAAGGTTCCTCATTTCTTATGCTTTTATTTCTAATCTATATGCTGTGGGTGTGACCCTAAAAAGAAAATGGAAATCATGGAAAATATTCTGTAATCAAAAAGAAGGCAGAAAAAGTAGAAAAGAGGAACAAAAAACAGATGGGATAAAGAAAGCAAATAGTGGAGTTCCCATCGTGATGCAGTGGACTATATTTCAACATAAGAAAATGATAATGAAATATTGCCGTGACAAAAATAAGATAATTTTTTTTGGCTATGCCCATAGCATGCAAAAGTTCCTGACGTTCCTGAGTCAGGGATCAAATTCACACCTCAGCAGTGACCAGAGCCATAGCAGTGGCAACACTGGATCTTCAACTCACTAAGCCACCAGGGAACTCTGATACAAAATTTTATATACACTATAATCATAATTGTATGTTTAAGTATGTATGTCACTTATGGTGTTCTTGGCTGCAAGTAACAGAACACCTAACAAACTTGGTATACACAATAAGTGCTTTTTTTTTTCTTACTTCAGTATTTTTATGCTTCAATAGAGATATATTGTTTCAAAACTGACTCCACAGTGTGGCTGCTATGTCAGCTTCCATTGACTATCACCTCCTGATCTTGAGATGGCTGGACATTTCTCACCTCAAATCCTTTGCACACATCTCTAATTTAAAACAAAGTAAAATATTTCCCAGAAGAAATTAGTGCCCTTCTTTAATAAACTACCTCTCAGCCTTTATTGGCCCTGAATGGGTCACATACCCTTCTTTAAAGGAGTCTGGGAATACAAGCATTGAGTAATTTTAGCCTCTGTTATGGAAGGTAGTCTCTTTTATCCAGAAAGGAAGATTGGGAGACAACTGAGAGTCTCTGGCATAGTAAGCATGTGAAAATATTCTGGAGATAAATTCATTCACACAATTATATGTAGTAGATTATGACTGATTTGTAACATTTATTCCATATTTTCAGAACTATGATCACAATATTTTCATGAATAATTTGTTTAATCAAAAATAATTATCTCAGGTTGAGCTAGGCATAATAGTTTAGAATAATTCAAAATATTCTTTTTCCTTTCTCAAGATAATGACATCACCCTGCTTGTCTCCTTTACAATTAACTAATATTTCTAAATTGGCCAAAACATTTATTTCTTAAAGTACAACATTTAAATAAGCTAGCCATTAACTATCCATATCTTGCTTTCTGTTTCTTAGTTTTATTGCTGATGGTAATAGCCCCTGTTCTATAATGGAACTATAAAATTATTATTATAAATAAATATTTTCAAGTGGAATTATTATTATTATCATTATTATTATTATTATTTTGTCTTTTTGACTTTTAGGGCCGCTCCCACGGCATATGGAGGTTCCCAGGCTAGGGGTCTAATCAGAGCTGTAGCCACTGGCCTACACCAGAGCCACAGCAACACGGGATCCTAGCCGCGTCTGCGAAGTACATAACAGCTCACGGCAACACCGGATCCTTAACCCACTGAGCAAGGCCAGGGATCAACCCACAACCTCATGGTTCCTAGTCGGATTTGTTAACCACTGAGCCACGATGGGAACTCCAAAGTGTAATTATTATTAATCCTACTTCTCATATGGTTTATGAGTATCTAACACATATTAATTTATTAATTTTTAAATTTCTGCTTTAGTGTTAATAAATTAAAATAGACACATAGATGTTATGGAATAATTTATTATAGTTAACCAAATAAAGGTACATGTAATCTTGTGTAGTTTAAAAATGAATCTTTGTTGGAGTTCCCATCGTGGCGCAGTGGTTAACGAATCCGACTAGGAACCATGTGGTTGCGGGTTCGGTCCCTGCCCTTGCTCAGTGGGTTAACGATCCGGGGTTGCCGTGAGCTGTGGTGTGGATTGCAGACACGGCTCGGATCCCGGGTTACTGTGGCTCTGGCGTAGGCCGGTGGCTGCAGCTCCGATTCGACCCCTAGCCTGGGAACCTCCCTCCATATGCCCTGGCAGCGACCCAAAGAAATAGCAAAAAGACAAAAAATAAAAAAAAATAAAAATGAATCTTTGTTAAAAATTTATCTTCTGAAAAAGGTGAATGAAAATTTTTCCTCATTTTTGTAACATGCATAGACTTTTTTCCATTCTTATCTTTAAGTCATTGTGATGTATCTTAGTGAGGGGAGAAGAGCAATAGAAATATTTTTCTTAGGTATTTACTCAGAGTGAGAACATTGATATCTATCATAAGGTGCTTGGACAAGAAAAGAAAATGAGTTTTGTGGACATGATGTCAATGGATGCATTATTTTTCTTTTCTTCCCCATTGTCTTGCTGTGTCTTGTTTTGCTTTACCACTTCTTGCGCAATCAAAAAATAATAATTTTAATGTTAGCATTTGGAAGATGTTTTAATTTAGTTTGTTACCTAGAGCAGCTATGGGTAGGGTAATTTTTAAGTCAATAATAATAATATACACTGTAATTCTAGTCTAAAATTTTTCTACTTGCCAGTAAAGAGTGGATATGAAAAGAAGGAAATACAATAAAAATACCAACATCAGCGTAAAAGTATTATTAAAAAGGCACATTGTGGAGTTAATTCGAACATTTTGTCCCTATCCAATTGTTGAGTCATTTTTTGCAGTTCTACCTGTTTTTACTGTGCAATGCTTTAATGCCACCAATGTATTTGAAAATCGAACTTCAGATTTTTGTAAAAACACTTAAATAAAATGAAAATACACCATTAAAAGAAATATTCCCAACAACAAATAAGCAGTCATCCTACAACATCTAATATTTCTAGGAAAAAGGGGGAGAGGGCATCAAATTAGCTCCCACATTAATTCCATTTTTAAAAATCTTAGTATGTTTGAGTTTGAAGAAATACTAATATCTTTTATCCAAACTTCTTAATATGCATTTTTAATATCCTGCAAAGTGGAATTTGGCATAAGGCTGGCTTAACTTATACTACATCCAGGTTAATTAATTGCTGACTGGACAGACAAAATAAGAAGTTCAGAACCATGATTCTTCTTTAATATCAATTCTGAGATTATGTAATAATAGCAAGACCCTGTTATACCATAATCTCCAACAGAATAGTTCATATAGGTAATAAAATAGTTGTTGTATATTAATAATAAACTATACATTCCATCTCACAAGAAAATATAGTTTTTCCCCATTTTCTCCATCTATTGATATTAGAGAATCTATTCTATCCTGAGGCTAATGATGGAAATTACAAGGTTAGATGAATTTGACATATCATCGAACTTTCTTAATTCATTTAGGATCTTAGGCTATATCAGATATTAAGCTAAGTATTTGATATTCAAAGTTAAGTAAGATGCAGTCCTAATTTCAAACATCTTAGTGTCTAAAAGGAGACATACAAATAATATATGCCCATCATATATTTCTAGCACCTAGTTCAAAATCTGGATGCGAAAAGCACTTTAATAATAATATTAATAATAGTGGTAACACTACAACTGCTACTACTACTACTATTACTACTTGTGGCTGACATTTACTGAATGCTTGCTATATACCAGGCACTTTTTTAAGCACTTCATTTTATTGTTTTTAAAAATGCCATGATGTAAATGCAGTATTTCCCCATTTTATTGATGACAAAACTAAAGCCCAGATATCCATTGTGTCAAGATGTTGATTTGGTACCATGGCCAGCTCTAACTGGTAATATTAGGAAAAGTATCATAGATGTGCTAAACTCTGATAAGAGGACACAATTTCCTAGGCTAAGAATCAAGGCAGTAGATAGGCTAACAGAACAGTTACTGGAAAGAGGAGGGTAAAAAAGAGAGGAGCTGTGAATATTTCAGTCAATCTTAAGTTTAGGGTCAAGATAAAAAACAATGAAGTTTAAGGAGCATTTAGATAACCAATCAATGGAGGAAGTTATTACTTGCAATACTGAGTTTGAATGGGATAAAGGGAAGGAATTAGATGGAAGGTCTATTTAAAAGATAAGAAGCACAGAAATTAGTGATGGAAGAAGTGAGGGAGAGGGAGGAGTCTGAGGAATTGTGGGTTTCTGGCTTGAATGAGTGGGTAGATGATTCAGAAGAGCTTATGGAAAGATGAAGATTTCAATTTTAGATGTGGTTTTTTTGAGTTGCCTATGGGATATTTAGGTTGTAGGCTCAGTAAATAGATAACCCATAATGGACCTCAGTAGAAAAGGCTGCACAAGAGAAATACAGATAGTTATGTCACTATTGTTTATGCTGCTCGCCAAAGCTATGGAAATTAATGGGAGCACTTTGAGGGACAGTGTAGAGTGAGAAGAGGATAGAAAAGGATATGAAGGAGCAAAATAGGATGAGAAGGAAAGACAAGAACTGTAGAGGAAAGAAAAATAAAGAAGCAAGTGAAGATTTTTCTCTGAGGACAAGAGAACACTTCTCTTCCCTTGGCCATGCTACAACTAAATAATCCCTGAGTATGAAAATATACAATCATACGGAAAATGGCAACAGTTAACAGCTTTTAAAAAACTGTTATAGCTTTAGCCTAAAAATTATTTCTTTTAATCTAAACCTTATTATTTTCGACTCACTGATGATTGGAAATCTAAAATCAGGGAGTTCCCGTCGTGGCGCAGTGGTTAACGAATCCGACTAGGAGCCATGAGGTTGTGGGTTCAGTCCCTGCCCTTGCTCAGTGGGTTAACCATCCGGAGTTGCCGTGAGTTGTGGTGTAGGTTGCAGACGCGGCCCGGATCCCGCGTTGCTGTGGCTCTGGCGTAGGCCAGCAGCAACAGCTCGGATTAGACCCCTAGCCTGGGAACCTCCATATGCCTCAGGAGCGGCCCAAGAAATACCAAAAAGACAAAATAAATAAATAAATAAATAAAAATAAAATAAAATAAAATCACTTGAATGTTGCCATTCTCTTAAATAATTTGTTATTAGGTATGGATTGAAAAAGCAGTTTTTTTGTTTTTTTCTTACTTTTTTTTTTTTTTTTTTTTTTTTGGTCTTTTTGCCTTTTCTAGGGCCGTTCCTGTGGCATATGGAGGTTCCCAGGCTAGGGGTCTAATTGCAGCTGTAGCTGCCAGCCTATGATAGAGCCACAGCAACGTGGGATCTGAGCCGCATCTGCGACCTACATCACAACTCACGGCAACGCCGGATCCTTAACTCACTGAGCAAGGCCAGGGATTGAACCTGAAACCTCATGGTTCCTATCTGATTCGTTAACCATTGAGCCACGATGGGAACTCCTTTTTCTTATTTCATAATGAAGGATTCTGAAAAGATAAAGAGTAGTGCATTCAGGTTCTACTGGAGACAGCACAGGATTTTGTCATAAGTACTATTCAAAAATGTTTACTGAAGAATTGATAAAGGAATTTAAAAGGGGGTTATTACTCTGAGTCCTTTAAAGGTAGTTTCACAACTGGTTCTTTTAATTTTAGATCAACTATTTTAAATGATATCTTATTTTGGCCTTGGAAAAATAAAACAAATGCTTAAACAATGAAGCATATTTAGAGAAAAATGGTTCCAATTCCTATCTTAGAATGATACAATTCAACTAATTTAAATGTAAAAAATTTAAATCTCACAATTCCTTTAGAAGTTAGAAAACTTGGGAACAATAAAAAGGTATAATATATTTTTTTGTGTGACCAGAAAAGCATATGCATTTAAAATTTATATATCTGACAGGGAAGTGCTACATGTCTGTGGCAGGATTAATTTTTGCTCTGTCAGAACTGACCTGGTGCTATAGTTATTTTAAGCTCTAGAAATAAAGTGTTATGGTTGCCAAATACTAGGTGCCATCTAGTGGTCATTAAGAGTTAAGACAAATGTTCAGAAGAACTCCAAAATATTCTGATTATTTCCTTTTTTTTCATGGTGAGATATATTTACCACTTTCTGAATGATATAATCCATTTTAACCTGGTTTTCAAATTCATCACATTTGTATTTCTACAAGTTAAATTATCCAGGGCTATTGCTACCTGGTTAGAATCTTGATTGATTTAATGTTTCAACTTTGTGTCAAGAGATTTTTCTTACTTGATTTTAGTAGAAGGGATATTACCATCTAGTACATTCTAAATAAAACAAATGTTATAGATTGTATTGTTTTCCAAGGGTATCAAATCTATGTTTTTATTTTCTTCCCCCAAATTAGATCTGAGTATAAGTTGGGGATGCCCTACAAAACTAGCAAAAGGGTCAAATAAAAGTATTTGTACTGACATCAACAATGCTCATAGTTTGTGATTTTAGCATAGAAAATCAATAGCTTCATATTGTTATAGACTATAAAGGTAAAATCTCGTGAAAATCCTTAACATTTTAGAACTTCCAAATTTAGACCAAGAGAGAAATGTGGACAAAATCCAGTTCTGGTGAATGTCAAGAATTGTATTTCCAAGAATTTGTGGGAAATAAAAGATCAATAAATTATCATGCATCTAATGTTGTATCTTTGATAAACAACATTACTCAATGTAATGCATTACTCAATACTGATACTTTGATTATAACAAAACTCTATAAAGAAATAGTAAATGAGATTACAGCTCATTTTATCAGATCAAAGTGAAAATACAGTAAAATTAACATTAATATCATTTTGGCATCTGGTATTTATATGCATTTATTATATAGTTTTTACATAATACATTCATTTTATTTTGGCAAGAATTATCACTCATTTTTGATCAGTCACTTCCAACTTGGGAAATTCTAAAGTAATCTCATGAAAAAGCAAAAGTTATTAACAGTCTCTAATCTGACCTAGAAGAACATCGTTGCTGTGTAGCAATCCTGCTGAGTTAGTTGGAAGTGGAATATTTAGAACTTAAGAAATATCATCTGTTTAGTATAAATTATATACAAAATGTATAGGCAAAGTTTACCTTCAATCAACAAATATTTATTGAGTATCTACTATAAGCAAAGAGCTGGGAATGTATCTGTGAACAAAATAGATAATGTTATCACCTTTAAGCAGACAGTTTTTTAGGAGTAATATTTAGAAGAGATATTTTATGAATAAGTGAAAAAAACTCTCGGCATACTGGAAAATAACAGACTATTTAGATGTAAAGTAGAAAAATAGAAAATGTAAATAATGTATGTGATGATTTGAAAAGGTTGGAAACTACTTACCTATGCCCTTCTATAAACACTTAGAGATTTATATTTGGAGAGTGGTTTATTGCAATATTCTTTCCTATCATAACTAGTGCTATTATAACATTATAATGAGTTACACCTATCTCTAAGTTTTAAAAATAAAATACTGATGAAAACAGTAAACCATCACTATAACTATGCCTCACTACCTAAAGCTTTGAAGAGACTTGTATAAACAGATATTGAAACATCAGAAGGACATATTCTGAAATTATTTTTTTAACTAATCATTGCCCCAACCAGGACTATGTTAACTTATTTTCCTCTAGGTAAGAGATCTCCTAAGACTAGCTGAGCAGATTTCCATAGCTTTCCCATTATTTCTAGTTATTAAAATATCAGTCACTCTTAGACCATTTTATCTCCTCCCAGTTAGTACCTGAATCACTAAGGATGAAAATTGACGTGCTACTGCAGTCTTTATCCTGCCTCCGATTCTAGACTCTTTAATTTGAAATTGAGTCAAAGGACTATGGAGAAGGGCAAAAATCTCTTTCCTAACTGCGCATATGGTTGGAATGCTTTGTTGGGTTGATGCTGCTCTCTTAGGTATTACTGGCTAACTCTGTTTGGGGGGAGTGATTGATGCTGGTCCTCTTCTCAGGAATGTGCCTTAGCCTTTTACCCACTCCCACTCAGCCTTGCCCAACTTCCTTCTACTTCAGAATAAAACCCTAGCTCCAAAGCCCACCCTCATCTTCTATTGTTGGGGTTCCAAAAGATGATTCTAGTTTGGTTATCTTCAGTTGTGTCCATTTAATCAGTAGGAAACTGATGCATTCTTGCCATGCCAAATAAGTGGAAGTGGAAGTTTTGATAGAAGAGTATGGAACATAACAAATGCTAAATTTAGAGAGTGCAAAGGAAACCTGACTTGAATACTAATAATTCCAAAATTAAGGGGAGAAGAGATGTAGTTAGGATGTGTGATACATGAAACCACTGCATAATTTATGGTCAAAATGACTGATTCCCCAATGTTCTAGGTATTTCTAATACCCAATATGCCTAGGATTGACAATAGGGATTAAGGAGTGTAATTTTAAATTTCAAAGTTAAAGAACCACCAGGTGTTTACAGGTTCAAGACACCAGATTCTAGGGAGGTTAGGAATTGGAAATGGTTGAATGGGAAAGGGAGATTGTTTAATTCAGTTAAACAACCAGGTAAAGTGTGTCACTAACACTAGTAGCTGGTTATTTTAAACAAAATTGGTTTTACCAATACTGCATTAAGTGATATTTTGTACCACGTAAAATCGTTTCTACAATACCTAACATTTTTGTTGCAAAAATATGATTTTCTTAATGAAGAGGTAATGCATAAATATAACCACTTTTTGAAACTGTATGTTTCCTTTTTGTGGATGTCTTATTGTAACTATGAAACATGCATATTGAAAACATGTCTAGAAAGTCCTTTTGAGTTCCTCAGAGAAAATCATCTGTAAATACAAAGGTTTATTATTATTACATACTGGGCATTGGGGAATTTTTTTAAAAGCCCACATGATTCGTTTTTATTTGCATGACACTTTTATTTATTTTTAGCTCAATTGGCTTGATGCTATTGCAGAAATAATGCTCTACTGAGTTAGAGACCACAAAATTGTGTGAATAATCTGTTAGCACTCTAGATCACACTGATTAATGCCAGTATAAAAGTGAATACAGGTTTATTGCTGTAAGAAATGTTTGCTCTACTTATTTATCTTCATTTTTTTATGATAGGAACAAAGAAAAAGAAAGTTGAGTATTCATGAGGCTGATTATGGAAATTTTGCTGGTAACATATTTCCATTCCATCAATGCTATACTACTTGTTCAAATGAGGTACCACATGGATTCCTTTGTTCTTAGATATCTTATCTGGGAATAGAAAAACAAGCTCACTTTAATATTTACAAATATGCTATAAAATACTACTCACTTTGTCTTGGTGTAAAACCCTCTAAAGTGGATTATACATATTCTAAATTAGATAAATATAGTAATACTTGCTTAAGACAAAAACAATACAATGTAATAAAACTATTAAAGGTAATTATGGGAAGGGGAAAATATATGTCAAGAAGTAAAAAGGAATACAATAAAACTGTTTATAATAAAATCGATATAAATTAAATTTAGTGGAAATAGCTTCTAGGAAAGAAAAGGTATACGTCAGGAAGTAGTAGCAGTAGGAAAAGAAAGGAGGAGGTATTGAAGAAAGATACTTTAAAAATGTCCATGCTGTTGCCCTTTACCCTCCTCTTTACTGAGAAAGAATGGAAAGGGTAGTACTGGGATGGGTTAAGTTTGCTTATTCTTCTCTTTTAAAAATTAAATTGGGACATCTGCATAAACATAGAACTTAGGCTTCTTATGTTTATTTCCTATACCTATTCAAATGCCATTAAACTCTACAGAAAAGATAAAATATTAGAAAAAAGGGAAAAATAAATTTAGAGAAAAAAGTGAAAAATGAATGAAAACTTTCAACACAGTTTTTAAAGATGAAAATCAGAAAGATAATTGATAACTAAGAGGGAATTGAGGCAGTTGTAAGATAAATGGCTAAGGAAGGGAAGAAAGCAAAAAAGCAAGAGAATTTGTCTCAAGAAGTCTTTTTTTTTTTTTTTTTTTTTTTTGTCTTTTCCAGGGCCGCTCCCAGGGCATATGGAGGTTCCCAGACTAGGGGTCTAATCGGAGCTGTAGCTGCTGGCCTACACCACAGCCACAGCAACAGGGGATCTGTGCAGCGTCTGTGCCCTATACCACAGCTCAAGGCAATGAGGGATCCTTAACCCACTGAGCAAGGTCTGTGCCCTACACTACAGCTCAAGGCAATGAGGGATCCTTAACCCACTGAGCAAGGCCAGGGATCAAACCTGCAACCTCATGGTTCCTAGTCAGGCTCATTAACCACTGAGCCATGACAGGAACTCCTCAAGAAATCTTGAAAACACAGGATTAGAAGCACAGCTAAAAGAAAAGATTGAAGATGAGATATGGTCTTATTCAGAACAATTAGGTCCTTGGGCTTCCTAATTCCTCCTGTGAAGCCCATTATGAAATCCCTCATCCCTAAAGGGCACACTCCTAATATGGTAAATGAAAACAGACCCAGCATAAAAGTGCATCATCAAGACATTTCAAATACCACAAAGTTGTTCTGAGTAAAGGAATAAAAAGAAGATCCCTAAAGTGACAGACATAGGAAAAGCAACAAAAAATAATGGGAAATCAGAATACAGTTGGAATTCTCTCAAGAACGACATTGGAAATTAGATAATAGTGTAACAATAGTTTTAGATTTTTTAGGACAACTCATTTTCTATTTGATAAAAATACCCAACCTAGCAATATCCAGCAAAATTATCAATCAAGTAGAAAAGTGGAAAAAAGATACTTTCTAATGTGCATGAGCAAAAATGTATAGTTCTAATACATCTTTTCTTAAAAAACCTAATAAAGGGTAAGTATCAGCAAAATATAGAAATAAAGTAAGAATAGAAAAAGACCCAGGACTTAGGAAATGGGTGATACAACACAGAAAATTAGTGAAGGTAAGCCCTAGGATGATATTTCTATTTCGTGATGAGAGAGAATAAGCCCAAACCTGAGAAAAAGGAAGATATAAGGAAAAGGTTTTCCCCAGGAAAGAAAATGGACCTAAGATGAGTTTGAACATTTGGAAAAATACTGCTAGGCATTTGAAAGATCTATCAAAATACTGGGCAAAAAACTTAGTGAAAGCTATATTACTTATCACTAAAATTTATAATAAGTACCTAAACAACTAAACTGACAAAAAATTAAATGTTCTTTGTGAAAAAGAAATTTTAGTTCATTAATTGGCTCAGCTCAGCCCTGAAAAGTGTTGCATAGTCTTAGCAATGTAAACACTACTACTGTTTAACTAAATGTACTGAGAGCAAGGAGGGAGCAGAAGTGAGTGAGTAAAGGTGTATAGCAGTTTAAAAGGGTAAATAATTAGCCAAAAATTAGGAAATTAAATTGATATTGTATAACATTGATATATCATGCATATCCAGTATAAATCTATTATTTAGGGATATTTGAGTTAATATTTGAAGGAACAGCTAAGAAAGTGGAAAGAACCTACCTTTAAGGTATAGGATTTGTGAAGGTAGTAAAAATATTAGGTAAGAAACTGACAGCTTTATAAATATAAACAATTTAGTTACTAGTAAATTATTAACTGTGTATGCATCACTTCAATCAAAATAAAACTTTATCTACACAATTAAAATTACTTATTTGAGCATCACCATTTGGGACTTATTTCAACTACAAACTCAATGGAATATTACTTGCATATGCAGAGGCTTTCTATATGATTCACATAAAGCAAATCAACAAATATTAGGCCATATCTTTAGTAATGTCGTTATTTCAATTCTCTCATTATACCTGAGAAACTTCCATAAAGTAAAGCTAGTTCATTTTTAGATAAATTTGCCCCAAAATGTAACCACGTTAGAAGACTTCTCAACTGTCTTCTGAGATTTTAAAATATGCCCATTATTAGTTAGAAGAAGAAGAAGGGGGAGGAGGGAAAGGAGCAGGGGGAGGGGAGGTGGGGGGGGAGGAAAGAAAGAAGGTAATGTTTAAGGATATGTTACTCCTCAAACCTCCAAGAATTCCTCAAAGCCTACATTTTTGAAGGCTTATATGATCTCTTTGATCTCTGATCTCATTGTTTTCTTAGTACAAGTGGATAAAGCTCTGCTAGGAGCTAGGCTTAAGATCTGACCTTTCTGTCAGTGACATTAAAATTTAGTTCTGTTACTTTATGGTCAAGAAATACCAGTCCAGATATCACACTGTCTTAAAAAGATCTCATTAAAATATTAGAGCATTATAAATTAGTTTTAAATGATAAATGTGTTCTTTTTGTTTTAAAAATCCCTTGTGTACTAATTTATCTTAAATTAATGAAACAAGAACACCATTAGACTGAGGCAGCTTTAATACCATGATGACCTACATAAGGAAACCAAAATCGCAACCTATAAATGCCTCAATGTTACAAAATTGAAATCTAACGACCACCAACAGGAAGAGCCAACTAGGCTTTAAGCTATAGCTAATCAATAATTTCCCTACTTTGCTTTCATCTTTTTTCTATAAAAGTCTCTCCCTGAGCTCCTGTGGGGTTCACTGCTCCTAACCGCTTCTGGTTTGGCACTGCCATGTCTGAATCAATTTTTGCTTAAATAAACTCAACTTTTTTTTTTATAATATGTCTCTATTTATCTTTCAATATTCACACTGAATTATTTGGTCAATTTTAATTTGAAAATTAGTTTTAATAATATTTCTTTTGAGGAGTTCCCGTCGTGGCGCAGTGGTTAACGAATCCGACTAGGAACCATGAGGTTGCGGGTTCGATCCCTGCGCTTGCTCAGTGGGTTAACGATCCGGCGTTGCCGCGAGCTGTGGTGTAGGTTGCAGACGCGGCTCGGATCCCGCGTTGCTGTGGCTCTGGTGTAGGCCGGTGGCTACAGCTCCGATTGGACCCCTAGCCTGGGAACCTCCATATGCCGCGGGAGCGGCCCAAAGAAATAGCAAAAAGACAAAAAAAAAAAAAAAAAAAAAAAAAAAAAAAAAATAATATTTCTTTTGAAACTTTGAAAAAGTAATTATATTAGATATACCAATCCATACAAAAAGGAAGGCTAGCTCAAAAATTGTATTCAATAGCTGACATTATTGTCCTATTACAGTTCAGAAGAAGGCCTGGCATAATACTTTTGTATCACTCTTTCAGTGATAGATTTACTTGCTCCTAAAAATATTTATTGGTTTCTTTGCTCATAAAACAATATTTTTTTCTTCTTGCAGATAAGAAAAACAGCTAACTCACTGAAAAATAATCCAGAATTTTGTATAAAGAGAAGTAAGATAAGGCACAGATTGCTTCAGAAGGATTATTCCCTGAACAAGCTTCAAACTAACTTATTGAATTGCCTTATTGATTGGATACTTAATTTGGGGGCAGCAAAACATAGAGTAAATAATTCAAGAATGCAACTGGGCTCGTCAGTACACACACACACACACACACACACAACACACAAGGTAAGTTGAGTTTCATTCAGTCTTATTGAGGACTATAACCCAGGAGACAGATAGCTCTGAGGAACTGTTCCAAAGAGGTAAGAGGAGAGGTCAGTACCTATATGATTCTGGCTATAGAATACCTGCAATCTAGCACACGTCTCAGTGTCTCAGTAGAAGATTAGTGCACAAGGAACAGATATCTCAGTTAATAATTTTTGTGCTCTTCTAAATATAAGAAATGCAAGAATCTGGGTTCATAGAAAAAAAAAAATCTTCCCCTAAAGTATATCTATCTAAGGACCTTTATTGCCTGTTTTTCCTAAAGTACAGAATATCCCATCTCATTTTTCATCCAATTTCTTTCAGGATGTGCTGTAGGTCAGCAATGTCCAGTGGCTAATGACTCAACCCTTGCACAATAGGATGACAGGCAACATTCTTTGTTTTATAGGGTTAAAATCTTTGTCATCTTGACAAGTGGCTCAAACACTCCTCTTAGAAATATGTTTTGCTTGGCTATTTAGTGGCTTCTCTGAAATACGTTCAAATGTTTGACTTTAATAAGAGCCAATGCAGAGTATATAAGGCTTGTTGCTTTCTGGGGTATTATGGGATATGACTGTATTTCAAAAGATGTCAGATTGATTTATATTTTGTTTTTCTGATCATTTAAGAGTTTTTGTTGCTTACATGAAATACTCTATTGGCCATAGCCAACTTGGCCATACTTCCTGTTTTATCCCATTAGGATGGCAATAAATTCTACCAATAACTTGTACCTCAGCACTGAAATATCTTTTTCTTTGTCCCAGAGACTAGAATTTCATGTTAGAGAAGTAAGATTTTAATGCATCTGCTTCATTTTAACCTGTGTATCCTTGAATATAATTTAAATTAGACACTCTAAGGATCTCATTAATGGAAGGGGCGTGGAGGCCACCTAGTGTAATTCCTACTCAGAACTGAAATATCCTCAGAGTCGGAGGAAACAAAGTGGGACAGCAGACCTTCCATGGAATGCCTCTTATAGGAAGGTATATTCATTCATCCACTCCACAATTCCTTTATTCATTCATTTATTTATTAGGTATTCAGTCTTAAAATTGTCCAAGTCAAGTAACTTTTGGGAATTTAAATTTAAAAAATCAATTACAAATAATCATTCACAGGTGATCCTGTTCACAGACCATCTTAGACGATGGAATTATGATTTTAAGGGCAAACATAAATTTAAAATAAAGGGCTTAATTTTCCCTGTTAAAAATTAGGAAAGATATGCTCCTTTTCCATTTCTTAAAACATTTTCTTTTGTAAACTTGCAACTGTAAATTCTCTCTCTGCCCCTTTGAGATGTATGTAAATCTTTTTAAAAGCCTCTTGCTAGTTTTACAACCCAAAAATATCTTTCTCAGGGGCCTGGGATCCATCCCTTTGGAATGTAAACATCAAGGGAGACAGTGCCCCTATCTCCCAGTTTTCTGTGGGAGGTAGAAGCTTAACTGCAGTTGCAAAATTAGCTCCTGTCATAAAGATATGAGAATTTGTTTTTCCTTTGTATAAACCTAATTACCAGGTGAATTTAGGACAAACTGTGTGTGATAAATTCTGCTGTCAAGTTCTCTTACTTGAGGACCAGCTATTGTTTACCTTGAAAACCTGTATATAATGGGTCATATCTGCTGGGCTGTATGAATGGGTAAGGTTTCTTTCTGTCTCTGCCTGTGATGTTTGTGACATCTTGGTTTAATACTTATTCAATAATAAAATTATTTTCTTTCTCTTCTACCTTCATGGAAAGGTTTTCTGAGTTGGAAAGATTTTGCTTTTAATTATATTTCTCCAACAATATTTAAATGCTTTCCAAGAAGAGCTGTTAATATGAGTCACTGGAGAGACATATAAACAAATTCTTTCCACAGACATGCTGGGTTAGAATTTCTTGGGGTCTAAGACTTTGTGTTTAAAGATAAACACTGCCTGGTATTGGGATCCTGGACTAATTTGATTATTTGCATTGATTTATATAAACATCTACTAAGTTCAGGCATGTGAGACGTTTTACATCCAAGAAAAAGATAAATTGCTCAAGATCAGGGGCTCTACCTTATTTGAAATTTGACTTTTATATACAATCAGGCCATAATGATGCTTGGCATATAATGGTGACTCAATGAATCTTGATTTGTTTGCTGGCATTTTGACAATGCCAAGGTGGAAAAAATTCTATAATGTCTCTCAGAAATCTATTCTAATTTCTCTTTTATCCATCCTTAGCTACTTCTCCTCAATTCTTGATACCCCCCATTAAAATCCCATCATACCTTGTTAGTATACTTATTTAGCTTATTATATAATAAACTAATTAAATTTTCAAAACTTTCATTCTATTCTGAATTATTATTTTTTAGGTCTAACTGGTTTGTTTACTTTTAATTGCCATAGAAAACACAGCAAAACAAAATATTTGGATAATTTTTGTTAATTTTCTAGTAGTTATGAAAAGTGATAATGCTATAAAATATTTTCAGTTATATGACATCTTTTATTTTAAAGATTTACTCATTTATTAATGGATACTATAATTTATGAAATCATAGATAGTATATTCTATGGCTGAGTACATTTATTTTGCAGAGTAACATGCGTAGGGAATATAAATAAGAAAGAAGTAGTTTATTTACTTAAATATTTAAACTAATTAAAAATTTGAACTGCCAAGTAACTGTGTTAGTACCCAAGTTTATTTCCAAGTTTTCCTCATTCACCTCATTCATTACAAGCTTTATTATGACAAAGTTTTCCAAAACTAATGTATATGTTTATACATGGGTTTATGATTAACTATATGTGTTTATTTTTCTGCCCCAATTCTTTCTTACACATTCGACTACTGAGTCTTATAAGGAGGATTGAAATGTCACAACCATTTATTGATTGGAAATAAACTACATCATGTAATTTTTGGCGGTTTCTCTCAAAGATTTCCTGGGTTGAACTCATCAGAATTACCCATTGTTAAAGTAATGCCTCAGGGTTTAGTTCTTGGACTCTATTTTTTTTTAACAGTTATTTAAAACTTAGGTTCATTTGCAGAAAATTGTAATTATTGAAATTTTTGCTGATGTGTGTGGATGTATGTATGTGTTTCTATAAACTGTGCTTGCTTATGCAACTTCTAAAAGAATCTTCAAATATAATATTACCAAGTTGAATATTATCTAATTATCCAACAAGGTCTGACAGACTGGGAGGTTATCAGGAGATAATCACAGCCCTCAGGTGCTGTGAGGCACTGGGTGCAGCTAAGTGCCTCTAATTCCCCAAGGGTGTGATTAGCTCATGATAACAACACTCCCTTGAGTTGATTTATTGCTTTTATAAAAAGCCTTTATTGTGGAGAAAAATGTTTATTTTTATGCAGGAGGAAGATGGAGTTGACAGTTTAGACTGTTGAGTGAATAGCGGTTACTTCTGACTTATGGTACATGCCATGACAAATCTGCTCATTTAGAATGCTTCCCTGTGAATTTGGATGTTTTGACTACCTTAGTACTGTAATAAAGCCCAACTTCCATATAGGACAAGTGTAAATTGTGTTTTCAAGTTAATGATGTGCATTCTTTAAAATAATAAAGTGACCCATTTTGTAGAATAGCTGCATGTGAAAAACTGACCAATGATTCAGTGCAGGAAAGTATTTTGGATATGCAAATGAATAGCCTTGAAGCCCATGATTAAAGAGATCAGCTGATCTGGGACGAACAAATGAACAGAGGTGAAATTGTGAGACAGACAACAGAAAGATTTACTTCCCTTTGATGCCTGTTTCCTCCCCTATGGGTCCATACCCCAGTGGTTTTATAGGACCAGTAGAATAAAATCCAAACTTTTCATTATGACCTGGAAAGCCTTGTCGACTTGAAAAAAACTGCAACTGTAAGAGTTGGGTGTTGAATTTATTCAGTATCTTATTGAAGATTACAGTCCGAGGGACAGTCTCTCGGAGAGCTCTGGGAAACTGTTCATAAAGGAAATGGTGGATGTCAGTATATATGTGATTTTTGGCAAAGGGCAGAGATAATCAAGCACACCTCTCAGTAGGGGTTTGTTGCTAGCCATGAGGAACTAGTAATTCAATGGTTTTAGTGCTTTTCTAAGTACTAGAAGATGCAAGAATTTGGGTTTATAAAATTTTCTCCGGAAAATATCTATCTGAAGGTCTGTTTTTGCCAGTTTACCCAGAGCACAGAGCACCTCATTCCTGAGCTGCGCCCTGAATTCTTTTCAGGGTGTGTTGAAGGTCAGCAACTGCAGTGGTTAATGACTCAATCCTTGTAGAACCAGATGGCAAATGACATTCTTTAGTTGGCAGCTTTACATGAGCGAGTCCTGACAACTTCTCAGATCTCATCTTTTACCTCCTCATAATATGCAAACTCTGCCAGTCTTCCTTTTCTCATTTGAAAAGGCCATGCTTGTTTCAGAATTTTGCACTTGCTATTCTCTCTGAAATGGAATATTCTCTCCTAGGTCTTCACCTGGCTGCCTCTTCTCATCATTCCAGACTCAAATAGATTATCACCATCTTCAAGAGGCTACCTCCCTAAAACAAGTGTCCCACACCCATTCTACTCCATTACCCTGTTTCAGTTTCTTCATTTTACATATTAATCATTGAAATTATATTATTAACTTGATTGTCTGAATTCACCATGAAGAATGTAAGTTCATGAGGATAGAAACTCTTTCTTGCTCACACTTAATAACCCCAGCTTCCAGAAGAGTGCTTTAAACATAATAAACATTCATATGAATATATTTTTAATTAAAATATACCCAATTTCTTACCATTATATAACTTTTTTAGTTGCATATTATCATCAATTTTCCTTCCTTCTTCCTAACAGAATTCATAGGTTCCACTTTTCATTCTTCTCCCTTCAGCTGATCTGTCAAATTGGACCAATACCAGCTCCAAGCAATGAGTCCCCTTGGACAGTGATCAAAAAATGGGCATGTGACCCTATTTGAGCCAATAAGACTTGAGGGATTTGACAGAGAATTCTGAGAAAGCTTTTTCTCACTTTCTGGTACGAATTTCAAGAACATCTTTTTGTTTCTCTGATCATGGTCAATGGGAATCATGAAATTCACATGTGATGAGTGATTAAAAACTTCGTTTAAGCAAGAATGTTTGTATCATTTGTTGGATATAATTTCTTCAATGTGAGGATTGAGAAACTGGATTTCATGAGAATATAAATTTACTATAGAATTATTTCATGAAGCTTCTGGGATCCCTTGATTCAGTGAAGGAAGGACTGATCTTTCCTAGGGGGCCATTTTGCATGAACAAACAAAATCAGGCATATTAGACTATAAGAAAATAACTGAATAGTCACTATTTGTTTGTTTATATAAACAGTGTTTTATCTTTCATTCTGCAAATTCTTAATAAGTTTATTTACAAAGTTTTGATTTCCCATTTTTATTAGCAGAGTAGGTTACTAAATCGACTATTTATGAATACTAAATAAATGGTTTTAACTGCTATGGTGTACTAGTAATGAATATTAAATTCTCCAGAATTTCTAAATCAGCTTTTGAAATCTAAAAGTCAATATTAATAGGGAATGTTTGGGTACCAAGAGGCCTGATATCTGAAAACTAAACATGATATGTGTGTTAGGAAAATAAATTAGAGTTTTAAGAGGATATATTTTGAAAACTAAACATGAACTCAAACTTAAATAGGAAACTAAGCATTTAATATTGAAATAGAGAGAAACATATATAGCAGATGATCTAAAAGGCTAGGAAAACTACACGTAGGAGTACTTTTACTTGTATAATACCCTTTTCCCCCTAAATAGTTATATTCCATAGTTGCCCACACTAATGTCGTAAATAGAATATTTACTAAGAAAGCCTTATAGCTTAGAATGATAGTAGCTAACATGTACTATGTACTTATCATGTGCCAGACATGTTCTAGGGATTTATGTGCATTAACTCAACTTAATCTGCTTAACAACCTTAGGAGAAGAAGAAATTTATGCAGCATGGAATAGTGATTTGGCATCTAGAAGAGGAGGGGCAAAATCTCAGCCCAAGCAATCTGGCTCCAAAGTTTACCTGGGGAACCAAATTATGTGAAACCCAAGGCTGATTTGTAAACGAAAAGTAACAAAGCAGATTTTACTTTGTTGTTTTTCTTCAAACTGTCTTACTTAACAAGAAGAAGACTATAATTGTGTCTTTGGACATGATCTTCTCTATCTATCAGTCCAACTTCAGCAAACAAATTAACCATTAATTTTCTCCTGATGCAGAGGCTACTATAGTGAGATTACTCACTGAACTTATGTAGCTTGTAACAGAATATAGTGGTCAATGATATTTATTCTTAACTGAGTTGAAAAAAGCCACATGGTGCATAAAATTAAAATAGCATAAAACTACCCTGGTATTTTTTTAAAACAATTTTCAGAATTTCTTAGACCCTAGTAATAGTCTGGTCCACAAAATTGTTTTGACATCTTCCAACATTTTCAGTGACTCTTATTACACAAGAAAGGCCAAGCACATGACTGTAGCTTGCATACCTAGAGATTTGCACCACAAAAATAAGTTTCCCATGAAGCCAAATTAAATTGCATTTTGAAAGAAGGGATTGGCCCACATGATACAAAAAGAAGGGTACATCATATTTATGATATTCTTCCCCCAAATCCAATTAGCTCAATTCAATCATGAGAAAACATCAAATTCAAAATGAGGGGCATCCTACAAAATACTGGACAATTTTTCAAAAATGTGAAAATCATTACAGATAAAGGAAAGATGGAGAAATTATCACAGATTAGAGAAGACTAAGGAGATATTATAACCAAATACAATGTGGTAACTTGAACTAGATCCTATAACAGAAAAAGACATCTGCACAAAAATGAAGAAATCTGAATAAAGTCTGTAGTTAATAGTTTTATGTCAATGTTAATTCTTTTTTTAGTTTTAATAAATATAACCTGTCTCCCAAAGCAATAGCAATAAAAACAAAATTAAACAAGTGGGACCTAATTAAACTTGAAAGCTTTTGCACAGAAAAGGAAATCATAAACAAAATGAAAAGACAATCTACAGATGGGAAAAATATTTGCAAATGATGTGGTTCACAAGAGCTAATTTCCAAAATATACAACTAGCTCATATAACTCAGTAACAACAACAGCAAACAACCCAATAAAAAAAAGGCATAAGACCTAAATAGACATTTCTCCAAAGAAGACATAGAAATGAATGGCCAATAGGCACATGAAAAGATGTTTAACATTGCTGATTATTAGAGAAATGCTAATTATAACTATCGAGATACCATCTCACACCAGTCAGAATAGCCATCATTAAAAAGTCTACAAATAACAAATTCTGGAGACAGTGTGGAGAAAAGAGAACCCTCCTACACTGTTGGTGGGAATGTAAATTGGTGCAGTCACTATGGAAAATAGTACGGAGGTTCCTCAGAAAACTAAAAATAGAATTATCATATGATCTAGCAATCCTGATCCTGAGCATATATCCAGACAAAACTATAATTCAAAAAGATACATGCACCCCTGTGTTCATAGCAGCACTATTCACAATAGCGAAGACATGGAAACAACCCAAATGTCCATCAAGAGATGAATGGATAAAGAAAATGTGGTACAGGAGGTCCTGTCGTGGCTCAGTGGTAACAAACCCGACTACTATCCGTGAGGATTCAGGTTTGATCCCTGGCCTCACTCAGTGGGTTAAGGATCTGGCAATGCCATGAGCTGTGGCGCAAATGACAGATGTGGCTTGGATCCTATGATGCTGTGGCTGTGGCATAGGCCACCAGCTACAGCTCTGACTTCCATATGCCATGTCTGCAGCCCTAAAAAGACAACAACAAAAAAAGAAGATTTGGTACATATATACAATGGAATACTACTCAGGCATAAAAAATGAAATAATGCCATTTGCAGCAATGCAGATGGACCTAGAGATTATCATTCTAAGTGAAGTAAGTTAGAAAGAAAAAGACAAATAACCATATGATTTCACTAATAGGTGGAATCCAAAATATAACACAAATCAACTTATCTATGAAACAGAAACAGACTCACAGATTGGGGTTGCCAAGATGGAGAGAGAGGGGGGCCAGAAGAGGGATAGACTGAGAGTTTGTGGTTAGCATAATAGTTTGCATAAACAACAAACTATTACCTATAGAATGCATAAACAACAAAGTCCTGCTATCCACCACAGGGACCTATATTCAATATCCTGAGGTAAACTATGATGGAAAAGTATATAAAAATAATATATATATATATATACACACACACACTGAATCACTTTCTTGGACAGCAGAAATTAACATAACATTTAAAATAAACTATACTTCAATTAAAATATATAGATAAATAAATGAAATAAGAAAGTAAGTATAACCTGATTATTTAAAATGTCAACAATGGAGGAAACTGAGTGAAGATTTTGTGGTAATATTTTGCAACACTACGATAAATCTAAAGTTATTTCAAACAAAATTTAAATACACAGATACATAAATAAATATATATATATCCTCACCATCTCTCTCTCAAAAAAGGAGGATTTACTGTCTCTACATGAAGACTCAAAGTAACTTCTATGAGTTGAGTCTTTTCACACACAATGGCAAATATCAAAATAATGTTAAGATGATCCTTCCCTGATCAAAAGTCAATATTGGCTCTCATATATTGGAATCAGCTTTATTGCCTAGCTTAACTTGGAGATAGTATAGACATAGAATGTAAATTTTACTACATGTTTCTAACAATTGCTTTGTTTAGGACATACACACATGTGCAAATTGTGTATTATTCAATAAATACAGGCTGTTCTGAGAAACAAAGTTAGAGAATGATTTTTATCCACTCTTCATATTTGTACATCATTTAAATGGTAATTTGCCTATTTTTGTTGCTGTTCTTAAACATGTAATAGTAACATTATGACCGGATCCTTTATAAAGTGGCCATAAAAATCAAATTTTTTTCATTTGTATGACATACACATTGGTGATACTGAAATGCATGCTTGTCTTTTTTCTTCCTTCAACAACATATCACCATGTAAACTACATACTTCTGCTAAACTTACCTTAAGTTCCACCCTCAGTCTCACCCCATATCTATGTTCTTTCAGTAAGAAATCATTTGGAAGAGTAACCTAAGAATTTTCAGCTCTAATTTTAATTTCATTATTCATTTACCTCACACTTATTTTCTCCTTGTAATACTTAATATATAAAAACATTGTCTTATCGCTTAAGAGCTAAAAACAACCATATAAAAATATGTTAAGTATTTATTATCAAGTAATGACAATATCCATTTCCAAATCCTACCCAGTTCTGTTTTCTGAAATGCTATGGAGAGAGATTCTTTCCTGAATTATTGTTAAATGATCTGGTTTGCTTCATAGTTGGTCACAATTATATGTCTTTTCTGAAAAATGACATAAAATAATATGCAAATTCTCTAATGCATTTGCAAAAAAAATATTTTCTTTTAATGACTCCTAATGAACCCCTGCTTTATGCAGGGTGTAAAAAGTTGCCAAGATGTATAAAACAATTAGGATGACCAAAAGCATTTTTTAAAAAGCCATTTCCTTTGTGCAGTGTGTGTAAAAATCCAGAATAAGTCCTAAAGGAAAAATTAATTTTAATAAGCTTTCATCTTGCTTAAAGATTTGTAAATCTAATGCATGAAGAACTTTTTATTAATGTATCAGAAATAATATGAGAGCTTCATCCTATAGAATAAATTTGTCTTATTATCAACTTCATACTTTACACATGAACTATAGGGACATTTGTTTATTTACTGAAGAAAATATTTATTTGTTTATTTACTCTTAAAAGTGCAATACAGGGTAAAAAGTTTTAAAAGGTGAAATCAAATAATTTTTTGATGAGAACTTCTTATTAGAGAACATTGTTTATGCTATAAGCCCATTGATAATTGAAATCTAATCCTTGGAACTTCCACTTTAATAGAGTCAAGGCAGTCATATTTTTTTAAGTACTTTGATCTTAAACCTTTAAATATGAATAAAGTATCCCATGAAAATTTAATGATCTAGTTCTAGGTAAGCCTTATTGATTAAAAAAGTTGAAAAGATTCTAGGGGTACAATATATGACTTTCTCATGAAATGGTTACTCCTAAACCCAAACATAATAACAAAGGGGAAGTCTCCACAAGATGATAATAGTTAAAAGTCAATGATATAGTCCAATATTTAAGGTGGAAGAGTCTCCATGAAGATTTCTAGGGTCTTTATTTTTACGGGGCTCATTGCTGCATAATAGCTTTCTTCTTCATCTTTGCTTCTAAATTTAACTTCCAAAAGAATCAAATTATGGGAGAACTTTTTACAACGGACCCCTGAATGTGAAACAACTGAAGCAAAATAAAGGACAGCGCTTCCATAATATCAGAGATATTATTGATATCTTTGAGAGAGCATGAGAATAGAGTTGTGGTTAAGAATTTATTCTTTAGAATCAGAGTAATTTGAATTCCAATCCTGATTCTGCCACTAACTGACACTGAGACTTTGGCTAAGTAATTTATCCTCAGTTTCCTCATCTCTACATGTGAAATAGTTATAACAGTTCCTACTTCATTGGGTCATTTCATAATTATATAAAGTACCTTGGCATTTGGTTAAAACTGTCTTTACACTGGCTATATAGTTAAGTCTTAAGATCTTAAGAGGCTAGGAGATGGGGATTTAATGCTGCTATTGAAGGAGATCAGAACATGCCACCCAAAACATGTCACTTTTGAATATTCATTATTTTGAATTAAAGTTATTTAAGAAATAGTTGGTGCAAGAAGGTCATTCTGACCTCCTCGGTCCCCCTCAAAGCAGGAAATAAATCTTCCATCAGAAATGTACCCTCTCTATACTAGGAGAATAGAAGGCATCTTTATCACCAGAGTTAAGGCATTTAGGACTTAGAAGCCTGTAAAAACAACTCAAATTACTTCTTTAGTAATTTGCAACCCTAAGCCCAAACTCTTTTGCTTTGTCACTTGATCACAAATGTATTGCTTACTTGTCTAAAAGGAATAAAACTGCCTACTTCTTTGAGTCTCATTTTTTTATAGACTCTCACATGAAATTCATTTTTCTCTTATGACTCTGTCTTATGTCAGTTTAATTATTAGATGAGCCAAAGAATCTAGAAAAGAAAAAGGGAAAAGTTTCCCTCCTCTATGCTATATAATGAGAGAATCAACACAGCATTCATAAAGCAAGAAAATCTTATCTCATCTTGGATTTCAAATAGAATGTTCTCTTTCTAAAAAAAGTCATAGAATATAGCTTTTGCCAGTGCAGCAGAGCTTTTGGGTGAACACAGCATAGTGTTACTCTGGGGCAGGTAGCTGCAGTGCCTGATGTGGAGTCAGGCCTCTCAAGATGGCTGTTCTCTTGCTCTCTATACATCCCCTGCTTGACCAGTGCCTACTTCACCTACACCCCACACACATGACTGACCTTCCTAAGTACTTGCCCAAGACCCCAGCTAGTGATCAAAAGGGTGGTAAGGGGCATGCCCCTTACTGGTTTTCCTGGTAACTAATGAACCAAGCTGAGGCAATTTCCCCTATAACTGACAATTTCCCCTCCCCCTCAAGAATGAAGATGCCACCTTATCCTGCCTGCCATCTGCCACACTTGGTAGGATGTTGCTCCAGCACCTAGTTTCAGACATATAAGCTTCCCCATCCATTAAACCAGTAATATCTCTGTTACTGACTCCAGGCTCTTTCTTTGGTCTTGAAGCTGGGCGAGCACAGGTCTGGGGTAACAGCATAACCCCTGGAAAGGGCCATGAGGGACTACTGGAACTCTCCTAATGTTCTGCTTCTTGATATTGATGGCAGTTATATAAGTGTGTTCATGCAGAATTAATGACTAGTGCATGGTCACATAGGAAAAAATGGCATTATTAATATCCCAATTTCAGACTACCTGATTGTTTGTAAACTTAACATTCCTTGCAATATTATTCTCAAAGGGCAATAATAAACATCAATGCAAAACAATATTCTAGACCTTCAGTGTAGCCTTGAGTAAATTTTTTTTTCCTGAATTCCAGAAAGCACAAGAACACAAGTTAAAAGTGAGAATTTGCAGATATGTAGATTAAAAAAAATTTCCATGAATATCCTTATGCTAATAACTTTGAAAATATCAATGAAAGATATGATTTGGGGAAAACTATATATTATATAAATATGTACTTTTACTTCATATATCCCAGATTTGGAGCTTAAGAGCAGGCAACCTGGAAGTGCCATAGATGAACACAAAAATACCCCCCTTCCAAAAAAGCCTGCTTTCTCTATCCAATGGCCAAGTAAGGGGCAACCTGGCAACAGAGAAAACTTTTAGAAAATAGCTACTTACTCCAGCTAAAGACAATAGAAAAAATGGCAACCCCATTTCCATCTACACCAGCAAAGACCATGCAGGGACTGGAATTCCACCTATGCCAGATGTGAATGAGGTGTTCCAACTTTTCCCTGACTAGGGTGGTGTTAGAGACAGCAAAGATGGGAGTCAGGAATTTGATTCCTGTCAGGGATGAGGTCCCATCCTTTACAGGTTATTGGAGAACACATTGGTGGGGAGCCTGGACTTCCACCTCTACTAGCAACAGCTAGGAGCCCCTCTCATCTCACCGTGGTGGTGTTAAAGAAGATCTAGTGGAGAGTGAGGTCATTTACCACTGTCTAGTAGCAACAAGGTCCCTCATCTCCCATGCAGTGTCAGTGGAGGTCCACAGGGAACAGTAATGAGACACTTCTGTCCCTCCTAGCCAGGGAGGTATCAGTAAGGTATAGTGAGGAGCAAGAACCCCTATCCAACACTGAAGAGGAGAGGTCCCTCCATTCTTTGGTAGTCAATGGAAGCCAACTGGATAACCTGGACTTCGACCACCACCTAACAGTAATGAAGCAGTACCCCCATCTTCTGCTGAAATAGTGTGAGAGAAGCCAGCCTAAATAATATTTAAACAATATCCAGAGTTTTATAGCATAATAATATTTCAGTAGAAAATAAAGAAACAGGAAGATCTCTAATCATGAAAAATGGCACCCAATAGATGCCAACACCAACATGACAGAAATGTCAGACCTATCTGACAAAGCTTTTAAGGTAGCTGACACAAAAATGTTTCCAAAAGCAATTAAGAGCACACTTGAAACAAATGAAAACAAACAAACAAAAAGTTTTATCAGGTAAATTGATAGTCTTGGCAGAGATAGAGATGTGAAAAAGAAAAAAATGAAAAATTTAGAACTAAGAAAATAATAACCAATAAAACACTCAGTGAATGAACTCATGGAGGTAAAAGAAAACAGAATCAGTGAACCAGAACAGTGAACCAGAATCAGTGAAGTTAGAACAGTAGAAATTATCTCACTTGAAAAACAGAAGATAAACTAAAAAAAAAGTCAAAAAAACCAATAGAACCTCAAGAACCCATGTGACTATTACAAATGATCTAACATTTGTGTCACTGGAGGGAATGAAAAGTTCTTGAAGAAATAATGGCTGAAAATATCCCAAATTTTTTCAGGAGACATAAAACTACAAATTCAAGAAAGTGAACAAATTTCAAAGAGGATAAACTCAAAGAAATTCATACCAAGACACATCATCATCAAATTAAGAAAAATAAAGACAAAGAAAAATCTTGAGAGCAGTGAGAGAGAAATGACACTTTACTCCCAGGGGAGGAATAATATAAACAGAAGATTTCTCATCAGACACCTTAGAGGCCAGAAGGAAGCAGCACAACATTTTTCACAAGCTGGTTAAAAAGAATTGTCAATGCACAATTCTGCACTGAGTAAAATGTCCTTCAGGAGTAAAGGGGAAATTAAAACATTATGAGGTAAAGGAAAACTAAAAGAATTTGCCACCAGCAGACCTGCCCTAAAAGAATGGCTAATAAAAGAAGTTCTCTAAACAGAAAGTGAATGATCAGGGGAGTAGTTTGGAATATTAAGAAGGAAGAAAAAAAATAAGCAAAAATATTGGTAAACACAATATTTCCTTTTTCTTTTGGGTTTTCTAAATTAGGTTTGATTGTTGAAGCACAAATTATAAAATTGGTTCTAAATGAATATATAGGGAATATATAATAAATTATAAAGAAAGGAGAAGTAAGAATGTAAACGGAGGTAAGATTTCTGTACTTAAACTGAAAAAATGATGATACCAGTAGATTGTGATTGTTTATTATATAATTTATAGATATCTATCTATCTATCTATAAAAAACCTCCCATAAAATTATATACAAAGGGATCAATTAAAAAACACTATAGCTAAGTTTTGGAGATTAATCCCTTGTCAGTTGCTTCATTAATGTCCCAAATTTATAAACACCTTCTGCAGCTCAATACCAAAAGTCAAACAACCCCATCAAAAAATGGGCAGAAAATCTAAACAGACAATTCTCTAAATAAGACATATGGATGGCCAAAAAACACATGAGAAGATGTTCAACATCAATAATTATTAGAGAAATGCAAATCAAAACCACTACGAGGTACTACTTTACACTGGCCAGAATGGCCATCATCAAAAAGTCTCCAAACAGTAAATGCTGGAGAGGGTGTGGAGAAAAAGCAACCCTATTACACTGTTGGTGGGAATGCAAACTGGTGCAACCACTGTGGAAAACAATATGGAGATTGCTCAGAAAACTAAAAATAGAATTACCATTTGATCCAGCAATCCCACTCCTGGGCACCTATCCAGAGAAAACCATGACACGAAAAGACACATGTACTCCAATGTTCATTGCAGCACTATATACAATAGCCAAGACATGGAAACAACCTAAATGCCCACCAACAGAGGAGTGAATAAAGAATATGTGGTACATATACACCATATACCCAATGGAAGATTACTCAGTCATTAAAAGAAAAGAAATAACGGCATTTGCAGCAACATGGATGGGCCTAAAAATTATCGTGCTACGTGAAGTCAGCCAGACAGTGACACACCAACATCAAATCCTACCACTTATATGTGGAATTTAAAAACAACACAATGAATTTTCTTTGAGACAGATACTGACTCACAGACTTGGAAAAACTATGGTTTCCAAATGAGACAGGTTGGAGGGTGGGGGGATGTGCTGAGGATTTGGGTTAGAAATGCTATATAATTTGGTTGTAATAATCATGGTACAACTATAAATGTCATTGAGTAATAAAAATGCTATAATAAAAAAACGCTATAACCAAATCAGAATGGATTTTTAAAAAAATGCTTAACTTAGTTACCCAGAGGAAGGTTGGAAAACAGGAAAAAACAAAAATCCCAGAGAACAATTATTCACACATTAGAAATGGGGAAAAACTTTAAATCATTAACCTCAGGTCTCATCTAAGGAACTTAGAAAAACAAGAGGGAAATGAACGCAAAGTGAACAGATGAAAGAAAAGAATAAAAATAAGAGCCGAAATCAATCACATTGAAAACTGAAACAATGAGGAATGTCAAGGAAACAAAGACCTTGCTTTTTGAAAAGATCTGTAAAATTGATAAACCTCCTGCCTGAGCAACAAAAACAAAGAGAATACAGAGAGTAAAAATCATAATATAACCAATGAATATGGAAACAAAAATGTTTAATAAAACATTAGCAAAGTATTATATACACCCTGTGCTTCTACATACACACACCATACATTTTGAGTGTATGCATATATATGGAGACTTAAATACACACAAAGTTGTATTTGCACAAAGCAGAATTATTCATCATTGAGAAGTCTAACCATATAATTTGATACATTAATAAATTAAAATTAAAAATAGATCATCTCAGGAGTAGAACTTTTTTGATAGTTATATTCCTTTTCCAATCTAAAAAGAAATTCAACAAACTAAAAACAGAAGAGAACTCTTAACTCGATAAAGATCATCTAGTAAAAATCCATAGTATTTCACCTAATGGTGAGATATTAAGAATCATTCCTTTTAGAATTAGACAGTGTCTATCATCACTGTTCCTATTCAAAACATTTCTAGCTTCCCACAATAGGAGGCAGAGAGGAAAAGGATAAAATTTACAGGATTTTGAAAGGAAGAAACACAACTATGCTAATTTAGAAATGCTATAGTGAACTAAATATATAATGCATCTTCATCATATTTATGTGAGTGTCCATCTTCTTTTCAACTGCCCTCAAAGTAGAAGGCCGAAGTCATATTCTCAGCTTCTCTTATAGCTAAGATACCAACATGTGACAGCTAGGTGTATATGTATAAGAATCCTATTGAAAGTGAATTATGTGGGGAAACATTTTTGGAGCTTTAATTTATTCTCTTATTGGCAGGGCAGAGGCATCACGAAGAAGTCGATTCCATTAAAATTAATCTAGAGTTCAATGCAATTCCAATCAAAATACCCACAGAGATTTTATGGAATTTGATAAATTAATCTTAAAATCTATATTTAAAAGCAAAGATTTAATAGTTAAGATAATTTTTAACATGATTAACAAGGTAGAAGGATCTACCCTACTAGAAGAAAGAAATTAAAATTATAAAAGGTTATTAAAAAACAGAGGTAGACAAATACCCCAATGGAAATGAAGAGAGTGTCATAGAATAGACCAAGTGGAAACATGAAACCACAATGCAAAGATGGATTATTAAATAAATTGTGCTTTAATAATAGGTAATCTCTAAGGACCTAAAATCCTATTCATTTTCTACGTCAAAACCTACAAAAAATCAGATCAGATAGAATAAAAATGCAAATAACAATGACAACCATTTAATTGACATATTATGTTCCTAGTACGATTTTTAAGTATTTTACATATGCCAACTCACTTAGTCCTCATAACAGTCCTGTGAAGAAAGTACTATTAATATCATTCTTATTTTAGAGAAAACTGAGACAAAACAGGTTAATTAAATTGTCCCAGGGCATAGAGCTCTAAGCAGAAGAGCTGTGATTTGAACTGTGAACTGGAGATTTGCACTTGCCATCTGCCTCTACATGGATTGAATCACGTATCACTGCAGCTGCTGACCCTCAGCATCCCCTGAAAGGAGTTCAAGGAAGAGATCAGGAGTGAGCCACTCTGTACTCTGGGAAAACTGGCAGAACAGGTCTTCAGATGGTTAGATATTTTCAAGAGATTTCATGAGCTCCAATTCTTGCATATCCTTCTATCTAGAAAAGCACTAAAATCCTTCATGGTGACATCTGCTCCTCATGACTCCCAGAAACCTCCACGAGACTAGCAGCAACTGTCTGTAAATTGTGTGCTTGGCTGCATGTACCTTCCCATTTAACTAAAATCAAATAAATACTGACATTCCCCCTTATGGGTTTGGAGAGGTATTTCAGAGCTATCTGAAAGGCTGCCTCCCAAGCTATAGTCCTCACTTTGTCCCAAATAAGACTTAACTCTCAACTTTTAGGTTGTGCATATTTTTAAGTCCACAGAACTCAGGTAATCTACATCTTGACTTCCTGTTTAAACCACTACATTGTATCCCCCCCCCAAAATGTAAAGGGGGACACATTTCTTAAATAAGATTTAAAAAGTGCAAGCCATAACAGAAAACATTGTGAAAGGGAACAAAATCTGTCAACGCTAAAAAATTTCTCTTTGGCATAAGGATTACTTTAAGCCGGTTACTTCTATGAAAAATCACATAAAGGAAAAGCTCTGAACTGAGTAAAAGTTACAATTTTGTAGTACATTTACATTTATAAGGGGCATCTCCATTCGTAAGGGTTTCTTCCTCTGTAATGGGAAGACAAGGATAATTAAATCTATAGAAGCTCTTGTCATTGGAGAAGACTATGACATAAACCTGCGTAACAGCCTTACCTTGTTTATTGTGCTTTTCCTGATATCTCCCCATAACTGGTTCCCCCCCCCCCATATCTTCTTTTGTCTTTAGCTGGAAACAGTGACTTGGGCCATTTGGAGGAGTTACCCAGTTTTCCCAGGTCTCTTCAATGTATGTAGAAGATATACATTATAAAACAAAAATGTTGCCTGCCATCCAATTCCACAAGAATCATAGATACTGCATTCACAGACCTTCAGTACACCCTGAAAGGAATTCAGGACAAAAATCAGGGTGAAGCATTCTGTGTTTTGGATATAGTGGACCCAAGATAGTTGAGATGCATATTTAAGGAAGAATTTCAATGGTCCCAGATTTTCTTGCATCTTCCCATACATAGATAAGCACTACAGTCATTATCTTGAGATATCTGTGTGTGTGTGTGTGTGTGTGTGTGTGTGTCTGTGAGATTTGCAGTAATCTTTAACCAAGATGTATGCTTGACTACATGTATTTCCCAGCCAAATAACAATTTTTCTATACTGGCTTCTTTTCTACCTCTTCAGAGCAGTTTTTCAGGGCTATCTAAAAGGCTGTATCCCTGGCTACAGTCCTCAGTAAGTTCTCTGAATAAAACTGAAACTTGCCACTCTTACATTGTATGTTTGTTTGTTTGTTTGTTTTTCAGGCGACACCATAGTATTAAACTTCCATTAAATTTATTTTTCTCCTGTATTAAACTTCTATTAAATTTATTTTTCTCCTGTTAATCTATCTTTTACTATGGGGGGCGGGGAGAGGTGTGTGTGTCTCAGCCAAATACCTAGAAGGGCAGAGGGAAAATTATTTTTCCTACCCTACAACTGACAATTGGACTACATTAAATTTAAGATTTTCCCTTTGGAAATAGCTCTTTTGCCCCTTTCCTGTTTTCTCATTTCTGTTCCCCTCTAACCTTAAAAAAAAAAAACTAATTATAAGAATGAGATCACTAAGCAATTGAAACCAACTCCTGATTTATGTTTTCCTGAGTGCATACCATGCCATGTCTAACTTGATTATTTTCTCAGATAGAAAAGAAGAAAGAATAAAGAGTTAAGTAATTAAAAAATGACTAGCTTTCTTCCCCCAAGCAATCCTGCAGGTAGAACTCAGGCAAGATATATCCAAAGAGAGTCAGCCAGTCTGCTTTCAATAGAGAGTGATGCAGAACCCAACCTCCTGCCTCGATGATTCACTGAGATTCTTTCCCCCCACCATAATTTTTTTTTCTTAAAAAACTGTTCTGGCTGGGCAGAATCCCCTTTTTTTTTTTTTTTTTTTTCTTTTCTTTTCTAGGGCCACACCCACAGCATATGGAGTTTCCCAGGCTAGGGATCTAATCAAAGCTGTTGCTGCCGGCCTACACCAGAGCCACAGCAACACCAGATCCAAGCTGCATCTTTGACCTACACCACAGCTCATGGCAACACTGGATCCTTAACCCACTGAGCGAGGCCAGGGATTGAACCCCAAACCTCATGGTTCCTAGGTGGATTCATTAACCACTGAGCCACGACAGGAACTCCCCGCTGAGTCATGACGGAAACTCCTGAGCAAAAGCTTAAGAGTTGGTCTCTGGACACAATTTCACCATCTCACAGATTGCTGGCTTTTCTGATTAAGGTACCTTTCCCCTCTACTGGCACTTGCCTCTCACATTATTGGCTTATGAGTGGTGAGCAGCTGAACATGGATTTGGTAACCTTTTCATCAAATAGTCATAAGCTAAAAAAGTGAAAAAAAAAATTTCCACTAAAGAATTCCAATAATTAATGAGAAAAGAGGCAAACAATACAATTTTAAAAAGTGACAGAAGTGATAGAAAGTCATTTCACAAAAGAGGAAAACTGAATGGTCAATAAACATTTAAATCTTTTCAAAGTCACTACTATTTAGAGAAATGTAATTTTTTTTTTTTTTTCTTTTTGGCATTTTGGCTTTTCTAGGGCCGTTCCCGCGGCATATGGAGGCTCCCAGGCTAGGGGTCTAATTGGAGCTGCTGCCGCCGGCTTATGCCACAGCCATAGCAATGCAGGATCTGAGCTGCTTCTGCGACCTACACCACAGCTCACAGTAATGCCAGATCTTTAACCCACTGAGCAAGGCCAGGGATTGAACCCACAACCCCATGATTCCTAGTTGGATTCATTAATTGAGCCACGATGGGAACTCCAAGGGAAATGTAAATTTTTAAATGATTTGTGTCATTTTCAGAAAACTGGCAGAAACTAAATAACTGTCATTCTCAGGAGCTAACTAAAACCTAAAACAAAAAGTACTCATATTTGCTGGTAAGAGTATGAAATAAAAAACCATTTTGTAAAGCATTTAGCAATAATTAGTAAAGCTGAAGCTCTTCAAACTCTGTGATCTAATAATTTCCCTCTGTTACATGCTGTTTGAAATACTTCATTCTGTGTAAAAGTAAAAAAAAAAATCATGGAAACATAAATGATTATAAAGAAAAAATGGACAAATATGTTTAGAATATTTCTACACTAGAATACCACGTAACAGTTAAAATGGACTAACAAGAATAGAGTTCAAAAACAATGAACCAATAAGCTGGTTGCATAAGGATCTGTGCAATGTCATACCTTTATATAAAGGTAAAAACATGCAGAATAATACCACAGCTTACTCGGGAATACAGCACAAGAAGGATGGTGGTTACTCTGAGACAAAGAAGAGAAATCTGTTCATTCAGGTTGAAATAGAAGAGTTTCAAAGGTATTTGTGGTACTTTATCTCTTCAGTTGCTTGATTTTATTATTTTCCTTGCTTTTTTGTTTAAGTATGAAATATTGTATGACACTTGCCTTAAAAGTGTCTCCCTGAAAGGTCAGGTTTTATTGAAATTTGATATGGGTAGCATCCCTTCAATCTGAGGATGTCAGCTACCTGAGGGATTCCTGTATGATGACAAGTTTTCCTAGCTCAAAGGGCTTGAAACAAACTCCTATTCTCCAATAGCCTTATTTAAAAATATAACTGGGACAATATCTGAACCTATGATGAAGATACTGAATGAATATTATTTACCACTGTTAACGTTGTAGATATCAGACAGAGTGGCTTTAAAGCCATACTCTTGTTCCATAGCTGAAATAGAGATTTCCAGCCTCCCAAGCATACTTTACTATGAGATGTGGTTTCTTATTTTGGTTAATTCCTTAATAATCATTATTTGCTTCTATGTTTTGCAATTGTCTAGAGGCATATCTCTATCTTCCACTATATTGTGAGTTTCTTGAGGGAACGAACAGTGCTTTCTGGTATGTGAAAGAGAGGTGGCAAATGTGGCAATGATGTTTGTGTAAAACCAAAAGGGTGTGGGTCTTTTTTTATTATCAAACCTTGTTTCATCATAAAGAGTCATTTATTCTGTAATGAACTTCCGGAGATCAAAGAGAGTTATCTTGTTGGGACTGTGGATTTTGTTATTATCATTAATATTACAGATGCTAAGGGCCAAGATGCATGGTTTACATACCTCTATGCAAGGCACTTTCAACACAAGAGATAAGCTGCTCTTGCCCAGATATGTGAGCTGTGGCAGTTACATTTCTCATGTATTAGTGATGGGGTGGACCTAGAGATATAAAAATAGTGTTTAAAACTATGCCTGATTGTCACATGTTAGACACTGAAAGAGGATTATTTCTGGATCAGGCACTTCTGAGCTCTCCTGCTCCAGCTGCTGCATGTGGAAACCCTGTCTTAGGAGACAGTGCCAATACCTGAGAATGTTAAAAGATAACTACTTAGGAGTTGAGAGTATATGACAGTTTTCCTCACAATGATTTTTATCTGGATCCTCTATTTTTAATATTAAAAGCAATCTAATAATATCTTTGGTATGCTATTAAAAAGACACAGTCTAGAAGAATGTAGATTTAGGGCAGTGGTTCTCAAGCTGGGTCGACATTGCCCCTAGAAGAGAAAAATAATAACATCCGGAGGCATTTTGTGATTGTTACAAATTGGTGATAGGGTTGGTTATACCAGCATCTATTGCATAGAGACCAGAAACATTATCAAACATCTTACAATGGACAGGGAATCCACCAACCAAATAATTATCTGCCCCAAATGTCATTAGTGCTGATGTTGACAAACCCTGCTCGGAGGGAGAATCTACAGTATTTTGAAGTTTCCCCGGGTCTGTATGATTTTTACACTTATATGTATACGAACTCTCTGTTAATTGATGCCTCTGGTCTTTACCCCCCCCCCCCCTCAGAACACACATATATTTTTGGTCTCTTCTTACTATTTGGCTATTTCCACACAAAATTTCTTTAAAATAAGAATTATTTTTTGGTTTGTTGTTTTTGCTGTTGTTGACATTACAAAGCAATACTGGGTTTTACTAGAGATGTAAAAATTCACAAATCTAGGGAGTTCCCATCATGGCTCAGCAGTAACGAACCTGACTAGTATCCATGAGGACATACATGGGTTTGATCCCTGGCCTCACTCAGTGGGTTAAGGATCCAGTGTTGCTGTGGCTGTGGCATAGGCCAGCAGCTACAGCTCTGATTCAACTCCTAGCCTACCTGGGAACTTCCATATGTCTCAGGTGTTGGAGTTCCCATCATGGCACAGTGGTTAACGAATCCGACTAAGAACCATGAGGTTGTGGGTTCGATCCCTGACCTTGCTCGGTGGGTTAATGATCCGGCGTTGCTGTGAGCTGTGGTGTAGCTCACAGACGTGGCTCGGATCCCGAGTTGCTGTGGCTCTGGTGTAGGCTAGTGGCTACAGCGCCGATTGGACCCCTAGCCTGGGAACCTCCATATGCTGCGGGTGTGGCCCTAGAAAAGGCAAAAAGACAAAAAACAAAAACAAAAACAAAAAACCCATACGCCTCAGGTGTGGCTCTATAGAAGCAAAAGAAAAAAAAATCAAAAATCTATAAATAATAGTCTTGGAGAGAATCCGTATATTTTTGTTAACTTTGTGTATTTTTCCTGAATTTTCCCAATTAGAAATCAGACTGCTTATGTAGTTCTGTATCTTTTTTTAAGTTGATATTAACCAGTCACATTTTTGCCATATTATTATTCTTTAAACTATGATTTTAATGGCTATACAATTGTCCATTACTGGAGTCATCATAATTTACTCAACAGATATCATAATTTGGATATTTCTCTTGTTTCCAACCCCTCCCACTCCACCAGGAATAGTACTATATTTATATCTTTATGTGACCCTCCTGATATTTCTTGAAAGCAAAGTTCTAAATTTTGAATTTCTGGGTCAAAGATTATGAGAAAAAATTGGAAAGCCTCTTGTTACTTATTACCAGTTTACTTTTTTATAAAGAGTATACCGATTAAACTGTCATTGAAATGTAAGAAAATGGCAGTTTTCTCAACTACTGGATATTGTAAAACATTCCTCAACTGGTGAAGGAGCTCAAGGAGTAGAAGATGATAAGGAAGACTAGATATCTGGATATTGCTTTCATCTCAGCTTGCATTTATTGGAGGTCAGCATTATTTTGAGACAAAGCAGACATTGCATATGCTCAGAGATCACCAGCTCAGACTTGTTGGGAGTCAGGCAGTCAATTCACTGTCCTGGAGCCTTGGCAGCATGAATTTACCAGGTACCTCCAAAAGGAGGAAAAAGACAAAGCCACAAACTGATTCACTGGAGTCAAATGACCTTTTCTCAATTCTACTTAGAATTTTCTCAACCACAGAGGTTTCAGATAGGAGGAAACTTTAGATAACTATATCTAACTACTTTATGTTACAAACAAGGAAAATGAAGTTTGGAAATCTCAGGGATTATCATGATTCCCATGGTTAGGTAATGGTAGAATGAAAGCAGCACCCCAGGCTGACTGCCTTGTGGTGCTGAGCACCTTTTACTGGATAATGCTTTGATCTGGTTTTGGCTCAGGGTAATGAAAGTATGCGGTGACACATAAACCCAGAACATGAAAGGATCCAGAGAGGCCTTACAGGAAATCAGCTTGTTTACATGGAGTAAATTATTTCTAATAGGTATTTATTTGATTTCCTAAAAAAATACTGTCATGAAATTGTTCTCTTGGACCAGCTGAAGAGTCAAGATTGATAGAGATTGAAGACAGTGGGAATGGATGCAATAGTGGTTTGACAACATGTTGGCTGTACAGTTTAAAGGCAATACACACTTATAGTTCATCAGACACAGATTCATTGCCTAAGATCAATTTAGAGGGCATCATTCCTTGAGCAATATCAACTTTAACCAAAATATAATTAATGTAGAAATAAATAAATAAATAAATACAATATATTACTATGTATAATGTTATATATATTATACATACATACATATATATACATATATACATAAAGAACACACATAAACATATACATTTTTTTTTTCTTCTTAGAGGCAAGAATAATACATTAGATACAGTTAGAACTTAACAGCAAAATAAAAGACTTTTCCTTTCGGCAAAGTCTTAGCAACTATTACTTTATCCTGTGGATTAAGCTCAAGAGTACTGCAGAGACCTCCAAACTTGTAGGTCAAAGGAATTAACAAGGGAAATATTAAATTGCTTTGCTTTCACCTGCCCTAAATTAGTATTCACCACACCCCACAAGAGAAAACAGCTATTAATAAGATTTTTCCATTATTTTCAAAATATCTTAAACATATATTGAATTGTGTTTGTCAAGTTGAATAAAGCTATTTTTGGATGTGTATCAGACACTTAGAAAAGGTCTTAACTCTTTCAGTAAAAATTTAATGATAATATAATGGTCACAATCATTTTAAATTATAAAATGTTCTAAGGATGACATCTAAATGGAAACAGATTAATAATTCAGGAAATAGTTTAAGTTTTAACTGTAGTGCTTTCCCTCTTAGTGTTTAGATAATGACACCATTATTGCCCATTAAATAAATCCTCATCAACATTAAAAGTCTCTTTTCTGATTATCTTATAGATGTGTATAATTGTTTAGGCAAGTATGTGGCTACAAATTCAGTTAAGCCAATTGATGGATATCTTGACTATACATTAAATATCAATTAGGATTGCTAAAATATTAGTAAATGAAAAATAATACTTCAGGTAGGACAGATAATTTATGTGGATATAACTGAGGGATAGGTCTCAGTTTGTTATTGTCATAAGCTGGGACAAAACTGTTCTGCCATTGCTGATAACCAAGGACAGACAGCTTGGGAAAAATGGTGTCTGTAGAGAGTCAGTTTGGTCACAGACATATCTAGTATCAGTTGGCAGGAAGATACATATCAACAGGGGGCATAAACTGTGGAAATTAACCTATGGAGAGAGTCAGGGCTAGGGAAACTTTTGATCATCTCTGAAATGATAAGGTTTTTTAAAAATAAGTGTAGATAATTATGAGAAGTGAAGGATTGGGTACGATAGGGTAAATGGTGAAATTAACAAATGTGGAAGGTAATGAAGTTTTAGATAATCATGAGTCTACACAGTTTAATATACTGTTCCTCAATTAATTTTGAAAAAATCAAATAAGATCAATAATATCAAACTATAAAGTAAAGAGATCATATTTGCTAATAAATTATTTGAGTATTTTTTTTCTATGAGGGATGCAAATTAACAATGAAATGGCCACACTTCAGGAGTAGTAAAAGGCAAATTGAAAAGACCAAACTATCAATGGAATCTCTGAAAAATAAAAATATGATCAAGGTGGCAAGAATAGTCATTTATCATGTCAGCTCCATTCTAATAGTTATATCTGTAAGTTAGAATGTTAAGGTCACCATTTGATATAGAAGAAATTGGAAACCACCAGTGAGAGCAAATGTTCAAGAGGTCAGTGCACATTAGATTTAAAGGTCTTTAACAACTGTGTGCAGATTGTGCATGGAAGGTGATGTAATATCATCCCCTGTGAGGTTATATTAATAAAGCCAGTCAACCTCAAGTGGAGAAGCAAAACTTCAGTGATATGTTAGAAACTGTAATGCCAGTTCATCTGTAAAAGATTCACTGAGTTATTAGCTATATATTTTGCAGCAATTTCTGCTGCTTATGTGTGTTATAAGTTTTTAAGAAATGTGGGCTCTTTCTGGCTCAGCTAATCTCTTGCAGAATATTGAGTCTAACCTTACAGGTTTCCAAAGTGGTGCTATTTCAGAAATATTCTGAATTAGTTGTCAGGAGGGGAAAGCCTATTTGTACCAAACAATTAGTTTAGATTGGAAACACAACAAAATCTGGATATATATATATATATATATATATACACATATATCCTAATATTTTATAGCATCCAAATGGAGTTTTCATTTTAAAAATCTTAGATTATTTAATGTTCTATGCATTTTTAAAGTTGGACATGCACAAGAGAAGAAATTTTAATTTAATTTTTTCAACAAATGTTGAACGAGTATTTATTATAGACAAAACTCAGAGTTAGAAATTTCAGAGATACAAACAGGAATGAGAAAAAAAAAAATAGCTTCTTTCATGATCACTATCTCCAGAGGTGAGAAGAAGAAATGCAGAAATACATGCAGGATAAAATTGTGATTTTAACTTTCTGGTATTGTTTTATGTGTTTTATTGCTTCTTCTGACTTTTGGAGGATGGTCTTTAGTAAACGCTCTGATCAAAATTACAAAATAAAATAGTTAAGCAAACATGAGTCTCTCTATCTCTGGGAGATATTATGCAGGAAATTAGAAATAGTGAAGAATTAGAAAACAGTTTATATTTGGTTCCAGAACCGTCTTTGCTCTATATTTAAACAATCCTCCTATATCACACCTCCAGGAATGCATGAAACTTCAAATAAGACTTTAAGTTATTACACATTACAATACTCAACCCACAAGTCATTGGATACGTTGTTCTTTCAACTTGCTTAGTTACCCCCAATTCTATAACAAAGACAGCAACAACTTTGACATAGATAGTACTAAAAGAGACAGTGTATGATGAACTTTGTGGATTAAAAAAATTCTGAGTTGTAAGACTGTATGAAGTAGTAAGAGAAAGTAAATGTCAGGGAAGACTGTTACTATATTCATAACTAAATTACAATAATATGAGCAGGAAAGTAAGATTTTGTCAGACTTTTACTATGAACAATCTTCTTGCAAATGTTAGTCATCCCAAATCCTGGAATAATATATTGAACAGTCAAGATTTGGCTAAGCATGTTTTTTAAGGCTTTATAATACTTTGCTTCAGATATGAGACATCTTAACTTAGCAAAAAAAAAAAAAAAAAAAAAGAATATTTTTCAGGCTTGTGCATTATTTTATTTATGTGTAACAAAATGTATACATGTTAATTACAACTTTTTAGCACTATTACAACAGGTGAACAAACCAATGTAGAAAGATCTTAATTTATTTTTTAAAATTTTTATTTTTTTAAGTTTTTTTGTCTTTTAAGGGCCACACCTGCAGCACATGGAGGTTCCTAGCTAAGGGTAGAATCAGAGCTACAGCTGCTGGCCTACACCACAGCCACAGCAACACGGGATCTGAGCCACATCTGCTACCTATGCCACAGCTGATGGCAATGCCAGATCCTTAACCCACTAAGCAAAACCAGGGATTGAGCAGGGGTCCTCATGGATGCTAGTCAGATTTGTTTTTGCTGAGCCATGACAGGAACTCCAGAAAGATCTTAATTTTTATTATTAGAAAAAAATAATCTATGCCTATTTTAACAAAGGAAAATCTAATTAAAAACATGAATAACAGGCTAATTTCTAGAAACTTCTTTTAGTTTTTATTTATTGCTGATGTAATCTCATAAACACAGATGGATACTATAATGATTGGCTTGATAATTTTGATCTGGAAGTTGAATTGAAGGATTCTTTGAGAGAAGTATCTATAAATGCCAGAGCTCAAAATATAAAAGAAAGGTATACACAAAGAAAGAAGTAAGAAAAATGAAGGGGAGTTAAACTAACATATTTTCATATTTTTGTAAGATAGATTCCAAATTTTAATCACACTATTCTACTAGAGAAGTGGTAAATATAAACAGAATGAGATTCAATAGAGAAAAAAAAAACAAAACATATTATAAGAATGAAGATTAAAACCTATCCATTGTAATGCACAAAGATCTAGACAATATTTTTCGAGCATATTCAACCACCAATCAAAAGTTTAACCAGCTCAGATGAAAAGGGAAAATAAAAAAAGAGCCCAGGTGTTTAAATGAAACTTTCTGTTCATTACTTCAGGGTGACTGGGGTTCATCCATTCATTATGCCAAACAATGGGATTCTAACAGTGGATAAGACCAACATGACACCTCTATTCATGGATCTTATAGTCTACAGAGAAACAGTCAGTATATGAGTAATAAAAGAAGTACTCATGGAATTAAAAATACTGATGACTGCTATGAAGGTAACAAACAAGGAATTAAGATGGAGAATAACAGGTGGCTGCCTGCTTTAAACAGGGTAGTAAGGGAAAACCTGTCTGAGGAAGTGATGCTTAACTTTGTCTTTATGACAAAAGGAGTTAGAAGTTTGAAGGTCTATAAAAAGAGAATATTCCAGGTAGAGGGAAGAACAAGAGTCACACATAAATACAGAAACTAGATTGGTCTGGAAGAAGAAACAGTTGCTGTAGCAGAGTATGTATTTAAGCAGAGGAAAAGGGAAAGTGGATTTTTATGTAAGAACCAATTTATAGGAAAAGACATGAACCTACATATTAATAAGTAATTATTAATATAGATTAAAAAGTTCTAAAATTATTTAAGTTACCTAGTCTGACCTCTTCTTACTTACTAATCCAAGTCTCATTTCTCCTATATGGATAGAACACTCATCTCCTATGTTAAGAGACTAGACAAAGGAATTCTCAAAAGAGTATTTGTGTATTTGCTTTTCTGTGTGTACCATCAAGCTGGAATATTTAGTATTCCCGAAATTTATATTTTTGGAGGGTCATTGGAAGACAAGAGGTCTATTTTACACAGTTTGCAGAGGCTGCATAAAATTTTTAAATGTTGCTTTCAAATTTCTAGAAATGACTTACCAGTTTGGGTGGCTGTATCATATTAGACTTTCAAAGAAGTAGCCCAGTGTCCAGGATCACATTTTTAATTTTTATTAAAATTTCTACTAAACCATGGTCCAAATTGTCTTATTTTCCTTAGATACTGTGCCTGTGGGACTTCATTGATCTGCCAGGATGTCCTACTTCAAGCTGATTTCAGAGACAGAGTAATTTGTTATATTTTTAGAAACTAGGTGAATTTGCACAATTGGGCCACTGCAGAGTAAAATAAATGACTTTCAAAGTAAAACCAAAATAGAGAAACTGTGTGTGTGTGTGTGTGTGTGTGTGTGTGACAGAGAGAGATACAGAAACACAGAGAAAGAGCCTCCATTATCAAATTTATAAATTTAGATAAATGATTCTCCCCCTTATTTCCTTTGTCCCAACAATCACTTATGTAGTAAAAATGTAGTCACCCCTTTCTTATACTAAAACAAGGTAAATATTTGAAGAGCAGGGACTTTAATTTCTATGAAATATTGATACTCTGGCATCTTACTAAGAATTGTCTTTGGGGCTGAGGTGTAGGGCTGCCAAAGAGATGAACCCTCCTCCTTCAAAGAGATGAACTAGTTCCTTTCAATACATCAAAAAAGATACCTCTTTAGAGAGAGTGTCAGACCTGAATTCTGTTGATTTCTATTCTCTGGCAGAGGTTTCAGTATGTTCTTTAAAAAAAGTAAATGCTACCAAAATGTCTGAGCATTATGTTTCAAAGGAAAACCTTCAGAATCCCAGGGAAGGTTTATGTGATGGTTATGGGTGGCTAAGACATGCAAGTCCTAAAGCCATTAGGGAGGGTCTTCCCAGCAGCAGGACCCAGAGCATGCAGGCATGGCTGCTGACTGCACAGCTTTCAGAGATAAAATGGAGCATGCGGACATTTAGGCGCTGACTCCAGCTAAATTGGTTAATGACTAGTATCATCTAAATGAAGTAGCAAGCTGAAAGACTCATAATCTCTCTCCGTGCGCAGATTTTAATTAAATAATTATAATGTCCTCATTGTAATTATTTATCAGTAACTGTGCTCTTGCCTTCCTCTGTTCTGTCAGCTCAACTGAACAATGAAACATCCCCGAGGCCAAGATGAGGGGAAAATGAATGATTCTTATTCACCGCAAAATAACACTTGAAGAATCGTGTTAGCAAGGCAAAATTCCAGGCTCTCCATTTATAAGTTTGTACTTTTAGGAGAGGAACCTCAGCTTCCTGATCTGGGATATGATATAATTAGGCTTGGTATATACTCAGTTTCTTGTCTAACATTCAGACATTGAAACTTCTGAGAGGTTTTAGGAATATGACCAGAAAGCATGTTTTCCCAGTATCTAGCACTTAACATTACACATTATAACAATGGCATTTAAAAATATATCATTTCTGGAGCTGCAGCTGTGGCACAACAGGATAGGCGGTGTCTTGTGAGTGCTGGGGTGCCAGTTGGATCCCCTGCCTCGCACAGTGGATTAGGGATCCAGCATTGTCACAGCTGGCTTTGGTTGTGACTGCAGCTCAGAACTGAGCCCTGGCCTGGGAACTCCACAGGCTACGGGGTGGCCAAAAATGAAAAGAAAAAAAAAATCATTTCCTATTTTGGGACTGTGGAATCTGTGCCCTATAACATGGTGTGGTGTCTCAAATAGTGAAAATTTGGAGTGATGCAAAAAAAAAAAAAAAAAAAAGACAAAGTTAGCAACTTTTTTATTGATAATACCTATAATCATTCAAAGTAGCAGTGCACTAATTAAGCAGTAAAGCTGATTCCTGAGTCAAAAATGGGGCCACAGAGGAAAACAGATATGGATTTAAACCATGTAAAAGAAAGCAAGATCTTCACAGTGGACTTCCTCTAAGAAACTTACTTCAGTAAATAAGTATTATGTTTCCCCAATGCTTCTGGGTGCTCAGGAAGAAGAGAAATTTAACTGTAATATGGGAGATCTAACTTTAAAAAAAGGAAATATACTATGAGTGTGAACAGCGTAATAGTTAAGCACTGTCAAGCAACATTTGTCGTTAAAGGTCTCTCCCTCCTGTAATCCCATTCTGCACCTCTTCCCATTCTGATTACATCTTCCTGTGACATAGGTACTACAGAAATTTATCTTCAGATTTCATCCACTCAAGATACTTTGCATTCAGACTGAAAATCTTAAAAATAAAAATACCTCAGCAAGTGAAAAGAATATTTGGGGACATTGATTTTCAAAAAAAAAAAAAAAAAGTGAGTAGTTTAATATATTGTCCAAAGAGATTCTTTAAGTTTGGATCAGAAAGATTGTCACCAAATCTGACAACATATATTTAAGACAAGTCTGACTTCAAGGGTTACAGACAATGAAAAAGACACAGGAAAGTTATGAAATTGTATTTCTGTGTGTTATGGAAGTCAGTCTGCATCAGAGTGGAACACAGGAAAGATGTAGCTCCTTTCATTTCTCTTAAATATTTATAATGTGTGTGTGTGTGTGTGTGTGTATATATATATATATATATTTTATGGCCACACCGTGGCATATGGCCATGCCACCTCCTCTAACCCACTGAGCTGAGACAGGAATCAAACCTGCACCTCCACAGTGACCCGAGCTGCTTCATTCAGATTCTTAACCTACTGTGCCCCAGCAGGAATTTCTCCTAATATCTTGTACTTTTTTGTGTAGAGTCTTGTTTACCTCTTGTTAGAATTATTCCTAGGTTTTCTTATTTTTTAAACTATTATAAATGATATCTAAACATTTTTTACTAATTGCTTGTTCCTGGCAAATATAAAAACACAAATGGTTTGTATAGAGATTCTGCATATACAATTATTTCTCATTATTCAGAGTAGTTACGTTCCATAATGCCATTGTTAATACAGAATTAGAGAATACTGAATCATGGGTCCTGGAGGAAACACAGTTATCTTCTTGTAAACATCTGGTGACAATGTTTTTGTCAACTGATCAATGCATAACCTTTAAAATATCTTATTTAATCTGTACTGCTGATTTATTAAAGTTGAATTCACAGCCGATAGCATTATAATTCATACCTGAACGAAGGTTTTTAACACACCTATTTTCTCTATAAGGCATATCACAGCCTTCTTAAACCAAGAAACATATACATCACTTTAGCTCTATCTTTGGGGGGCATTTTAAACAGCAAAATCACCAACAAAAAGCACAAAAATGAATAAAATATGGCACTAAATAGACTGTGAAAGAACAAAGTCTGAAACATGAGATCTGAAATAAGAGGTCAGAATGTCTTCTTCTTTGATCTCAGCTGGGAAGATGAGTTGGGAGATTCCAATTTTTTGCCTTTTGTATGTTCACAAATGACCATGAAACTGCTACGTGTATCAATTTTGCTGCCACAAATAAATTTTAACAAGTAGAAGAATTCACAAATACAGAATGCTCAAATAATGAAGATCACCTGTAGTGATTTCGCTATATTTCCTAAATCTAATAATTTAAAAAAATGTTTTTGAATATACAATAGTGAGCACAATTGTGAATGATGATAGTATTTTTTTTTCCTTCTGTTCTTTCCAATCCTTATAAGTTTTGTTTCTTTAACTTGGCTTGCTCTACTATACAGGAACTCTCATGCAGTGTAAAACACAGGTGGCAAGAGCAGGCATAATTTCAGTTAAAAACTCAGAGGGAAAACTCTTAATATTTTACAGGAAGTAAGGTGTTTGCTGGAAGATTTGTTGTAGCTTCTTTTATCAGTTTAGGAAAGTTTCCAAGTTCTCTTTTACTTTTAGTTTACAGTTTTATTACATGAGTGTTAACAAGTATCAAATTTTTTCTGCAACTCCTGAATAATTATATATATATGCAAATGTAAGTATGTATATATGTATAAAGATATATGTATATACATATAATTTATCTCATCTCTAGAATAAACCAATTTGTCAGGTATAAGTTTTCTTTATATAACTTTGGATTTCATTTGCTAATAATCACTTTAAATTTTTATGTCTATGTTCATTAAAGAGATTAGTCTATAATTATTCTTTCCTATAATGATTTCGTCATGTTTTTTCATATAAGTTTCCTGAAATGATTTCATCATGTTTTCATATAAGTTATCTGCCTTATAACTTGATTTAGAAAGTGTTTCTCCTTTTCCTATGCTCTAGAAGTTTCTGTAAGTTTGGTATTAATTTTTAATGTTAAAAAGTATTCACTGCTGAAGCCAACACAGTTCAAGATCTTCTTCTGAGAAAAGCTTCTAATCATATATTTGTTTTTTAATTGGATAAGAACTATTCCTATTTTCTATTTCTTCTGGTGTCAGTTTCATAAACTCTATTGTTCCTTGAGTCCTTCGTTTGTAAAAAGTTTTAAATTTTGATAGATGCTTATAGTATCATTTAATCAAAATATTTCTTTCATGGCAATTTCTTCTTTTATCCAGTGATTATCTAGAAATAATTGCTTAACAGTGAAACATTTATATTTATTTCTAGTTGCCTTTTTGTAATTGATATTCAACTTTATTTCATTGTTTGATTATAATATTAGTTTGCGAATTTATATGTTTCAGAATAAGGTAAATTTTATTAAGGATTCATGTGCACTCAAAAATATTCTGCAATTACGGAATTCCCATTGTGGCTCTGTGCGTTAAGAATTCGACATAGTTTCTGTGAGGCTGCGGGGCTTGATCCCTGACTTCACTCAGTGGTTAAGGATCCAGCTGTGCCATGAGCTGTGGTATAGGTTGCAGACATTTAGTGTATGCTTTCTGTAGTTAGCAACCTATGCATTTTGCATCCAAGATGACAATTTTTGTCCTTTAATTGGAGTACTTATTTTAATTTTTTAATGTATTAGGCTGAATTACATGTAATTTCCATCTTTACCAAAAAATAGGATGTTATATATTTGGGTTTAAATCTACCATTTTACTATTTGTTTTCTATTTTTACAAACTGTGTTCTTTAATCTTGAGTCTTGTCTTATTTTGAATTAATTTTTTTTTTCTTTTTGCCTTTTCTAGGGCCACTTCCACGGCACATGGAGGTTCCCAGGCTAGAGGTCGAATCGGAGCTGTAGACGCTGGCCTAGGCCAGAGCCACAGCAACGCGGGATCTGAGCCACATTTGCAACCCACACCACAGCTCTTGGCAACGCTGGATCGTTAACCCACTGAGCAAGGCCAGGGATCGAACTTGCAACCTCATGGTTCCTAGTCAGATTCGTTAACCACTGCGCCACGATGGGAACTCCTAATTAATTTTAATTATTTTATTTTTTCTCCTATATGAGTGTATTACTTTATACAGTCTTTTACTTGTTTGGTGTTTAACTCAGAGAGTACAAATGCACCGTTGACTTTTAAATGTCACTATAAATTAATGCTCTTACCATTTGTCAGGTGAGGCAAGGACTTAGGAAACTTTTATTCCATTTATCCACTTTCTCACCATCTTTTGTACTGTTGCCCAAATTTTACATATTTTTGAACATTTAATGAATTTTAATACTAGAATAGTTTTAAATTTACACTAATGTTGCAAGAAAATTATAGAGTTCCCATACATCCAACTTCCCATTTTCCTTTTTGTTACCATCCTACATTATTTTACTACTTTTTCATAACTTATGAACCAATATTTATACCTGCTTATTAGGTAAAATCTATACTTTATTCAAATTTTCTTAGTATTTTCTCATTCCTCTTTGTGTTCTGGGATCTTATCCAGGATCTACATCATATCTACTTGTCATATCTCTTTAGGTTCCTATAGATTGACACTTTCTCAGACTTTTCCTTGTTTTAATGATCTTGATGATTTTGAATACAGTTCCAATATTTTGTATAATGTCCTTCAATTTAGATGTGCCTATTTTTCTTATAGTTAAACAGGCATTGGGAGTTTTGAGGAGGAAGATCACAGAGGTAAATTGCCATTCTCATCACATATCAAAGGTATGATTTATCACTGATGATGTTAACTTTGATCACTTTACTAAAGATAGTCTGCTACATTTTTCCAGAGTAAATTTTACTTTTCTTTTCTTTTTTTTTGCTTTCCAATACTATAATTTTTAGAAAGAAGTTACCATGCAGCACTCACACTCAAGGAGTATGGATTCATGTTCCATTTCCTTGAGGGTAGACTATGTAAATTATTTATAATTAACTCCGTATGGAAAATTTGTCTGTTATTCCCTTTTCAATTATTTAGTCAACAATTTATTTACATAAGTATGGAATCATTAGTATATATTTTATACTTTGGGTTATAAACCATTATTGCATTATTTTGTCACTCAAACTGTTACTACTTAAGCCATTGGGAACTCTTTTATTTTATTTTATTTTATTTTATTTACTCATTTGTTTATTTATTTATTTGGTCTTTTGTCCTTTTAGGGCTGCACCTGCGGCATATGGAGATTCCCAGGCTAGGGGTCTAATCAGAGCTGTTGCTGCTGGCCTATGCCAGCACAACAGCAACACCAGATCCGAGCTGCATCTGCGACCTACACCACAGCTCACAGCAACGCCGGATCCATAACTCACTGAGCGAAGCCAGGGATCAAACTGGCACCCTCATGGTTCTTAGTCTAATTCCTTTCTGTTGTGCCATGATGGGAACTCGACTGGGAACTCTTTTAGCTGGTCCTCTGTCCCTTGGATGTATCCCCATTGTTTCATTTTTTTGAACAATTCTTTACTTTCTGGCACTACAAGATAATCCAAATTCTTCTTGTATATTCCTGTCTCAGTTTAGAAACAACCATTTCTTCAAAGATTACTAGTTTCTTTTATTGGAAAATGGTATCAGGAATCAAGATCTGGATTCTGAGGTATTGTAGCTTCCAGTCCTCAGAGACAGAGCTAGGAAATATATATGGTGTACTTAGAGGAATATTTATAGATGTCTATAATTATTTGCATATTACATATTAAGCTATATATGAGTTCATACTGAGTTCCTGACTCTCATCTAGTACCACATGGTTCATTCTAGTCTTTAGCTTTTACTTATCTGTAACTTCTCATGCTAATAGTAAGAAACCTGGATTCCATACCCATCATCTAGTTGCTCATTTGCACAATTCCAGTATCTATGATTGGTGGTATCAGACTTGTCAGACTTATCTCTGTTCCTCCCTTTGCCCTAGGAACCTGCCCCTCAAATCCCCCGTACTGCCTTGTGACTTTCCAATGACTTCAAGCAGATCTTAAAAATTATCTAGCATCTCTTATTGTCCTCAATACAAAGTTGATATTATAACAATCAGTTTACCATACAAAACTTCTGGAATGGCAATTTAAATTTCCTAAAAATTTCTGTCTCATACTCAGCAAGGTTTGAAGTATCTGGAATTCTACAACATGATCTTTGTTTTAAACCTGTGTGATGTTATCCTCAATTAGTTTGATGATAAAATACTACTTTGCTCATTAATTAATATATATATAGTTTAGTAATATTACATTATGAATATATTTTTGAGATGAGTTATGGTAGACTGTTTGGAGACTATATTTTTTCCAAGGTAGACATTTATTGAAAATCAGTTAATGTTTTATTTAATGTTTTATCTCCTGGGATATCTGTTTTTTTTTTTTTTTTTTTTTTTTTTTTTTTAAACACCTGCTTTGAGAAACCTTTTGAAGGATTGTCCCTGAGTCTCAGGCTTGGGAAAGAAGAATTCATTTTTTTTATGTCTTTTTGCTTCCAAGGTCATATAGATCCCAACTGCTTTGAAGTTCTAAAGATGTTATCATTATGATATCTGTAGTGAATTCAAGTTAGCTCATGCTGACATATATTATTACCCATTTTCTCCTTTAGCTGTGGCCATTATTTCTTTATAATTGCAACTTAATTTTGCAGGACATTGTCTAGAACATAGGCTGCACAGCACAAGCACATGATTAAGGTTAATGGCCACAGCACAGATAATACCTTGTTAATATTAAAAAATGCTGGCAAAAAAAGAAACATTTTTTTTCTGTTGTTTTTATTTTAATTATTTTAAGACAAAAAAGGAATATATATATATATATATATACATATATGTATATGACAGTCTATATAGTCTTATATTTCAGATTACTGAGCCCTCCAAACTAGTTTTTTACTGCCCTGAATTAGCATACTTAAAATCAAATCATCTTATTTTGAATTATATCAGCTACAACTAAGACGACTGAAAAAAATTATCTATATTCCAAGAAACAATGTGTTAAAGATTTAACTTCATTATTGCACAGTGGTCTCTTGAGACTGGACTATACAGTAAAATATTCTGTAAATATAAAAATCTAATTTGTTAAATATAGCTTAAACTCAATAAAAATGGATGTTGAAATCTAGTTAGGGGCTTCTGAGGTATATAATTTTGTTTTTAAAACAAAAATTCATATGTCATGATAAAAAAGACTCTAAATATCAATATATATCTGGATATTTCTAATTTCCAAGAGAATTTCCTAGTCAAGCACTTTTAGTAGAATACAAACACATGCTGCAGCATGATCTAGTAAACTCCTAGTGTATTTACCACATCACAAACATTTTGTTCTTTTTCCAGTAGTGAACACATTTTCTTGAATATATGAAGAGTCATGGAAAATTATGGATTTTATGAATCAGGAAAAAAAAAAAGAAAAACCTCGAGAATAACACAAAAATATATCCCAATTTAAAATTCTGTTTATTATATATATGCCTATGCATTAGAATACAATTTATGTGTTTTTTTTTTAAGGGCTGCATACATATGGAAGTTCCTGGGCCAGGGATTGAAATCAAGCCACGGATGTGACCTACAGACCCACGTCTCAGCTGAGGCCACGCCAGATCCTTTAACCCACTGTTCCTGGCAAGAGATTGAAACTGTTCCTTTGCAGTAACCCAAGCCACTGCTCCACAGCAGAAACTCTGTGTGCTTTTTTCTTTTTAAACAAAACTCCCAGTAAATAACTTTTGACAATATTTGACATTCTGAGTTGTTTATTTCACTGGTGGAGAGACAAATAAAATTAAAGCTTTGTCTATTACACCTAGGTAATGATGAAAATGGGAAAGTCCACAAACAAACTTTTGAAAAAAAAAATCCCTGTTTCTGATGGCAGACATATTAGTAAATGGAAGAGAATACTGTAAGTGTGAAAACATGAGGTTAAAAGTAAACCAACTTATTGTTTTCATGACTCTAATCAAATTATATAACCTGCTTGAATCTTAGTTTCCTGAACTTCAATGTGCCAATAATGATAACACAAATAATAGGATTATTGAAGAGTACTTTTTACAGAATATAATTTGGTAGTTTATTTTTTATAATTTACTTCCCCAAAAGTTTGTTTTCAAATATTTAACAAGTTAATCTGTTAAGAAAGTAAAATAAAAAATATCATTTGTCAAATACCTAATTTGTCTTGACTGGCTTGACTCGTTTTGCCTGATATCAGACAAAAGGTCAACACATTTGACATATCAATACCTGAACATAATCATGGCAAAATAGTCATTTCTAGTCAATTCAGAAAATCATTTGCAAGTTTTTATCTAGAAAACACAATCACTTGATTAACTGAATTTTTCTAACTTTTCAAATGGTCTGAGTCTAAAATTATATCTAGATGAACAAGTCACTTGGAAAGGAAAAAAGTTGTATTCCAACAGAACACATTGATGTTTTTAGCAGGAGAATGCAGTGAACTTGAGTTGCCTGATTTTTAGAAATAAAACTAGCTTTACTGAATTAAAATATTTTTCCACTATGAAAATATACAAGTAAAACAACCGCCAGGCTTTTATGTATAGAAATTGTTCTTATTGGGTAGATTGATAGCTGATTTGAAGCTTGAAGCACAGGCTGGGTCACAAGCATCATAATGTCAGCCTGTCAACTATCACATTTCTCAAACACAGCATCCAGTTACTTTGGACAGGGACTGGCCTGCTGGAACCTGACAGTTCAGTCGCTGCCAGTAGTCTTATAATAGCTGAAGGAAACTGCAAACAGTAACCTTTTCATTTAGTACTGACAAAGATTCTGCCCAAAATTTGAAAGCCTGAGAGACACCAAAAAAAGATTTAGCTCAAGAAAAAGTTAAAGTTCTGGTTTTATTTTAACTTATTTTTTGGTCTTTTTTCTTCGAAAAAAAAATTAAGTGTTTGCAACAAAGTGGACTGTTTACAAAGAAAAATACTAAGAACCATGAAACTATGAGTTCTATGACTAAATGTCTTGAGTCAACTGCTTTGCCTCCAACATTAACATCTAAATAACGCCATACTGATAACATAGGAATGAAAGGGTATCCTTTTATCACTGGACTCTATAAAAGTGACAGAAAGAAATTAGCAGTAAAGGCTTTTCAGAGAGGGTTGGCCTCTTGGGTATAACTAAGCAACCTCTGAGAAACAGACAGTGGTATTTCAACACTTGAGTACCATGCTTTGCTAGGTTATTTCAGACATTACAGTAATGTATTGTTTAGTTGTACCCATGTACACCATTAAATGCATCACAGTGTGGCATGGATTCAGCAAGTTTTAGTCATAACATGCCAGCTGGAGAATATTAAGGGGGGAAAAATCCGTTTTCAATTTCTGCTTAATGTTCTGGTGAAAATAACGGTAAGTCACTTCTGTGAAAGTATTTACCTTCCAAACACTCTAACTACTCTTCAATGTATGGGTACTAAAAGAGGATTTTCAATAATGCAGTGTTTGCTCGCTTCTGCTTCCTTGCTAAGGTTTTGCATTCCTTTCTTACTCTTCACTGATGCATATAAGTCTCAACATGTTTCTTTTACTTCTAGAGTTAATTAACCTTCTCAATAGACTGACACTGGCAAGTTTACGGAGCAACAAAAGTGTCTTTGTAGGCAAGAATCATACAAACACTGTGACTGTATTTTGCATTTGTTTTCCTGAACATTTTACAACTATTAAAGCCTCATAGCGGTCTTTCATAATAAGCACTGTGAAATATGAAAAAATGTGTAATTTTCATTTTTGCCATTAAAAATAATTTCCATTTGCTTTGCTGCCCCAATCATTAAAATCTACCCAGAGGACTCCTCCTTGTCTACTGAGCATGTCTACTAAGTACTGCTCCATATTTAACTCGCTCTTAGATCACCCCATGGCTTGAGAATTCTTTTAATCTCTTTTCCATTTATAACTGTACTGCTTGACCTTTTTTCAGCAAGGTGTCTTGTATATAAAATGTCAGTGAGAGGATTACAGACATGGGACAAAGATATAGTTTAATTAAAAAAGGTCCTGTGAGATTGAAAAAGGTTACTGGCCTAGATCACAAATATTTAATGCCAGATGACTATTTATGAGGTTAAAAGAAAAAAAAAAAAAGAAAAGATTTACTGGCCATTTGTTACTGACCAACCATTACATTTACAATGATTATATTTTACTTCTGATTAAAACTTTTGCTTTGTGTTTATAGTAAATTAAAACATTTAAGCTATGAGCTAGGCCAGTTGTAAAATAAAAATTAATTCAAGTTCAAATTAATTATGAGACAATATAACAGAGGTATATAGACCTATTTATTTTTAATGTCAAAATTTTTAAAAATCCATTCATTGTTCAGAATCCACTTCATGAAGCTATGTATGAATTGTTTAAACCAAGTGCATTCATACAACGAATGGCTCTCCCACTCATTTATCCTTCCATTCAACCTCATGTACATGCACATATACAAGATGAAATATTGACCACCGGATATTTAACCACTGATTTGACAAGGATGCCAATTATTCAGAAGGGATACCCAAACAATCTAAAAGAATACTAATATTAACATCTAGTTTGACTAAAATGTGTGAGTCCAGCAACACACACATACACACCTACTTGTCAATATAAAGCTGAAACTGAGATGTCAGCAATTAATAATCCAGTAAGGAGAAACTTTCTTTGACTTTAGAATTTGGTACTAAATTTATATACCTTAATGACTATCATAGGACACAGGGACGTTGAAGAATGCTAAAGAGAGGTATTAGAAGTTTCATTTAAGCTCTAGAATTAAGAATCTCATGATGTTCTGAAACCTGTACAAATGGAAACTTCCATTTGTTACTTCCCTAAAATTCAAAAGCTTCCAAGCATCAAACATCTTACTTGAACATGAAGAAAGTCCTGGGCTGCAGTCTCCCAACTTGATATTAAGAAAATTCAAAATTTCAAAAACTCAGATGGAATTCCATAATTAGTAATATACCCATATTTGGATGTTTTCAAGTATTTGAATGTTTTAGTCATAGCAGCACCAACAATAGGAGCTCTAGGATAAAAAAAGTTTAATAAATATGAACCATTCAGTAGCTGCATGAAATACGTCTAAGAGGAAATTTCTCATGGTAAGCAGGATAAAATAATTTATCTACTTATTCATTCTTTCAACAAAGAGATATTCAATGTAATTGGTACTTACTGTGTGTCTGGCACCCTGCAAAGTGCTAGGGCTAAAATGGTGAACTAAAATATACATATTCGCTGTTCTCATGGAGCTAAGAGCTTATTGAGGGTAGAGGAGTGAAAGGAGTAAATGTCAAATAGTCATTCTAATAAAAGTATAATGACAAACTCAGGTAAGTGATCCAAAAAAGAAATACTTGATGAAATCTTATAATGAAGGAAGTTGATTTAGATCATGGGATGAGGGCAATACAGGAAGTCAGTGCTTAGAAAAGGCTCAAGTAGGAGTTCCCATCATGGCTCAGTGGTTAACAAAACTGATGAGAATCCACGAGGATGCAGGTTCGATCCTTGGCCTTGCTGAGTGGGTTGAGAGTCCAATGTTGCCTTGAGCAGTGGTGTGTAGGTTTCAGACACAGCTTGGATCCCTTGTTGCTCTGGCTGTGGTGTAGGTCACAGGCTGCAGCTCCAATTCAACCCCTAGCTTGGGAACTTCCATATGTCATGAGTGTGGCCCTAAAAAGACAAAAAAAAAAAAAAAAAAAAAAAACCAAAAACCTCAAGGATGAGACATTTAGCTGAAAACCATGAAAACTTCCAAGACTTCAGGAGAAGCAGCCTTTGTACAGACATTTTTCCAACTTAAGAATCACAAGTCTTTCACAGAAAAGTAATCCTACCATGATGAAGAATTAGCAGGGACAACACACAAATTTAGCTCGCCCAAATCTGGATTGATAAACAATCTTAAATATTACAAAATAAATATTTTAAAATGATTTTAAAATATCAAAGCAGGAAAGGAAACCATAAGGTATGATAGGATACAGGACCACAGGAAAATCTGAAAATAAGGACCAAAATTTAAAATTCATGAGAGAAATAAAATTTAATGGAATGGTTAAACAGATTAGTAATTGCTCAAATAATGTTAGTAAACAGGAAGCTGGAGCTGAAGAAATCACTAAATAGATAAAAAGGGCAGCAATTGTGGGGGCTAGTGTGTCCCAAATCTGCAGGGAGGGCTGGCAGACTGGCGATCAAGGGAAGAGTTCATTCACAGTCTCCAGTCAGAAGGCAGTCTGGAGGCAGAATTCCTTCCTCCTCAGATGATCTCAGTTTTTGTTTGCACATTTTTTTGTTTCTTAAAGCCTTCATTTGATTAAATGAGGTCTACACACATTAAGAAGGGTAATCTGCTTTAGTCAAAGCCTACTGATTTCAACGTTAATCCCATTTAAAATTATTTTGCAACAATATCTAGACTGGTGTTCGATAAAATAATTGGGTACCGTAGCAAAACTAAGTTGACACATGAAATTAACCATCACAATGAATGAATATTGAGAGATGTGGAAGATAAAGTGAGAAAACCCCATATCTGTCTGAAAGGTGGTCTAGAAGGAGAGATACAAAGCAATATTAACTGAAAGTTTGTTAAAAGAAAATATGAGATTTTAGATTGAAGTGGCACACGAATTCAGAGCAAGAAAATAAAATTAAATCCACAACTAAACATGCTGTTGTGGAACTTCAGAAAGTAAAAGATAAAAAAATATTCTAAAGTTTCAGAAGAAAAGATGACCATCTAGTAAACAAGGGTAATCAGAAAGAAAGCAGTCTGTTTATTGGCAAGAGCTATAAAAGGTAATGGAAAGATACTTTCCAAGGACTCAGGAGAAACCAGTGAACAAATTGTCTTTTATACCCAGCTATATTACTGGCTAAGTGGAAAGGCAAAATGAGAGCACTTTTTTTCATACAAAATCTGAGAACTTTTTCAACCTGTGGACTTTGCTGAAAGAAATCTTAATGATGCATTTCAGTACCAAAAAAAAGAATTCTAATGAAAAAAACGAGGATGAAATATGAAATTCTCCCAAATAAATTTAAAATATTTTGGTAAAACTAAATAAGCTTTCATTGAAAAAGAAAACACTTTTTGGGGGGAAGATTTTTATAAGCAAGTAGTATCTAAAATACTAGACAACATAAAATAAGGGAGAGATATACTAGAAATAAAAATTTCTAAGATTTTTGACACAATATTATGTAATATTATTTATATTAATTATTGATACACTTTGTTCTGTCAAGGAATAAAGTTAGAAACAAAAAGACAACTGCTATAAAAATGAAAATAAAACACATTTATAAACTAGTAGAGGAATAAAAAGGAAATTAGAAAACCAGTAGAAAAATTAAGCAAGAAAATCCTGGAGTCAAAAAAAATAAAGTGGTAGAAATGAGTCAAAATATGTCATAATATCAAAAATGTAACTAGATTAAAAATAATTTTATTGATTAGATTGGATTTTTATAATCTAGCTTTCCCTCATGAGAATATCTAAGCATTAAAACACAGAAAGGCTGAAAGAAATGATAAAAGATACACTGAAAAATACTAAACAAAGAAAGCTACTGTTACTATGTTAATTTCAAATAAAACAAACAATAAATTCAGTCCCTGGAATAACTAGCCCCTTAAATAATCTTGGGTCACCATATTTATATTCTTTGGAAGAAAATTAATAACTGATAATTTTAAGCTACCAACTTCTGGGCACTCTGAGTGTTTCTTAAGAAACTTGCAGGACAGAATCTTAGGTAATGCCATTCTGTTTCTAAATATTTTTATATACTAATACATAGTCAGGTAGAGTGTTGCTCTGCAACAGTATATTTGGATGCTTTCTCAACCCATTGCAACTCGATTTTGTTGGCTTATAGGACCCAGTGCTTACTCTATGGTTTGGAAAAATAAGATAACATTTAAAATGTATAATTAAAAATAAAAAATAAAAGGCCACATACAGGTTTTGTATAGAATAAGAGGAATATCCTATGCATCTGAGATGTTTGGATTTGCCGGGATGATGGATTTAGCTGTTAGGTTCTCCGTGGGACTTCTGACTGCAATTCAAGCTATCTACCACTAGATGGCATGTTGCTTACTTGCAAAGAGCAAGCATCACAGTAGACAGGTCAATAGAATAAATATGAATTAAATATTGGTTTCATAGAATTAAAATTAACCATAATAATACCAATATAGTATAATTAAAATATATTGGACTGAAAATGTAATATTTATACTATACAACGTTACAAGTGTGCTTTTTAGATGATTATGTGACTACTCCGGACTTTTATGTCCTATAAAATAAAGAACTAGATGATTTCTAAGATCCTTTTCCAGTGTTACAATTTCATAATACCATTTGAGGCAATATATGAAAGAAAATAGAATTAAACTTCTTCAGGCCTCCGGTGAAATTTATAATTTCTTTTAAAGTTTATTTACTATTTTACAAAAACTTTTAATTTTTAGAAATTCCTGATATTTGACAACCACAGCCTATGTTAGTCTCATCTGTGCTTGCATTCTATAAGCTCTTATTTTGTATCCTAATGCCAAAGATCTGTTCAAAGCCTGTCTGAAGATGAGCTCTGGTGAGCAGTTTGATAGCTGCTTCTGTGAGATGAAAATCCTACCCTGTTCTTATGTGCTCTTAGGATGCCCTAAAGCTGTCTCTTCTCTCTAAAAGTTGTGCCTTCGCTGCTGTTTCAAAGGCTAGGATTTTATCCAAACTTTTAACCTTAGCATACGTTTTTCCTTGTCTCTTCCATTTTTAGCATTTCTTTTTAACTGCAAGTCTTGACCTGTATACATCACTTGATTCTGTTGTGTCTCTGTTCCCTCATCTATAAATTGGAAATAATGGAACTTGTCTCTAATAGTTATGTGAGAACTAAAAGACATAATATGTGTAAAGCATCTGATAAAATACATAGATTGATATGTACTTTATAGAATAATATTTTTAAAATTTTAGAGGAAAAATACTCAGAGATAACATGAAATTCTGATGATGCAATCTCAAGTCCAATTAAGAATAAAGAAAGGGATGGGTCTATACTGAACTTGTGCTCACAGGAGCCCAGAAATCAAAGAGACAAGGAAAATTTGTTTTAAAATAAAGTTAATTAAGATCTGCAAAGAAAACATGGAGTAAAATATCATTTGGCTGAACGTATAAAAAAGACAAAATTAATTAGGTGAAGATCAATTTTAGTTAACAGTACAATAAAGCAGCCTAACAGACTGATGTTACCTTAGACCTTATTAACAGAAGTGAGTCTACAATGAGGGATGCGCTAGTCCTATTTTGTTCAATTCAGGTCCATCTCAAGTAGAGTTTTGTGTTTTGTTCCAAGTGCAAATGCTGTCAAAAGTTTACTGGCTTTCATACCTTAGGACATAGACATCCATGACCTGGATGAGGAAGGTAAGTAGGTGCCAAGGAAATAGAACAATTGTGGGTTTGGGGGTCATGGTTTACTATTTGAAGGTCCCAAATAAGATCAATAGTCAAAACTGAGGGGTAAATATAGCTGCCAGATAAAACAGAGTACACTTGGTTAAATCTGAATTTCTTATAAGCAAATATTTTTGCACTGCACATACTTATACTAAAATTCGTTGTTGTTTATCTGATATTTAAACTTAGCTGGGCATCCTGTATTTTTATTTGCTAACTCTGGCAAACCTAGGGGTATGCTATTAGGAAAAGCATGTTCAATGGGCAGAAAACACAATGACAAGGATATTAGAAGGGAATTAGTTAAGATTCATATTAGTGAATGCAATACTGTGCAAAATGACAGTCAATCTGTCAGTATTTAATTGACATTAATATAAGACCTTTATTGACAATGGTCAGAATTTATAAAATTAAAAATCATTATTTAATATAGTTTAAATACTAAAACTTTTTAGAAAGTTCCTCTGCTGGTACTAGCCTGGTTGTGTTCACACACTCTTCAGTTTTCTGTGCCAGGGGTCTATTTCAGCTGGGTATCTGCAAAACACAACTGTTGGGATCAGCTCCTTCTTTTTTCTTTTTTGTCTTTTTGCCATTTCTTGGGCCGCTCCCACGGCATATGGAGGTTCCCAGGCTAGGGGTCCAATCGGAGCTGTAGCTGCCAGCCTACACCAGAGCCACAGCAATGCAGGATCTGAGCTGCATCTGCAACCTACACCACAGCTCATGGCAACGCCAGATCCCCAACCCACTGAGCAAGGCCAGGGATTGAACCCGCAACTTCATGGTTTCTAGTTGGATTCGTTAACCACTGCGCCACGACAGGAACTCCTCCTTCCCACTTTCTTAAACTCCCTTGAGAGTCTTTGGGAACACTATAGGAACAGCCACCTACTCAGCTGCCTGTCTGACAGTCTGTCTGGCCTGGGAATTTATTCCTTCCCTTCCCTAGAGGAGACTGGAGAGACCTCCAGGCTCATGGTTAGCAGTTCCCAACTGAGTGATAAACAGGGGCCAGGTGCTTTGTGATGACTGCAGGGAGGCAAGGAAGGGTGATGGGAAAGAGGTTGTAGTGAACTACTAAATGCGAATGAAAGTGCTGATTGATGCCTGAAATAAGGATTCATAAATGTGAGCATTGTACTTCTATAAAATGTATGGAGTCCTGGCATAGTAAAGCACCAAAACAGAAATTCAGTGTCAGGAAATTCTGAGATCGAAGTATAAGACACTAGCAATAGCAACTGGTAACCGTAATGCTGAGAAATTTCAAAGCTAAATATAAGTGAGAAAAATACACAGATACGTATCCATATCAATAATAGGCAATTGTATTAGTCAGGGGTCTCCAGATAAACGGAATCAATGTTTATGTAAAGAGATTTATTATAAGGAATTGGGTCATGTGATTATGGAGGCTAAGACACCCAAAATCTGCAATGTGGGCCAGTATGTTCATGACCCAGGAGAACAAACACTGTAGACCCAGTCTTAAGGCTGGCAGAATGGACACTGAAGAGAATCATCAATGGTGCAGTTCGTTCGAGGACTGACAGGAGGAAACCCAGGAAAACAGACAGTGTGGATGAAGACAAGGAGAGAAGGCGGTTTGCTCGAGAATGCCCTCTTGCTGAGGGAAGCTGGTCTTTTTGTTCCATAGTTCCTTCAACTGACTGGATGAGACCAACCCATTTAATGGAAGACAAACTGTTTACTCAAAGTTCATCAATTTATTTATTTATTTATTTTATTTTTTGCTTCTTAGGGCTGAACCCCATGACATATGGAAGTTCCTGGCCACGGGTCCAATCGGAGCCACAACCACCAGCCTATGCCACAGCCACAGCAACACCAGATCTGAGCCGCATCTGTGGCCTATACCACAGCTCATGGCAATGCCAGATCTTTACCCTACTGAGAGAGGCCAGGAATTGAACCCACATCCTCATGGTTCCTAGTTGGGTTCGTTATCCACTGAGCCATGATGGGAACTTCTCAAAGTTAATCAGTTTAAATGTTACCTTCCCCCCAAACATCCACCAAGTTGACACATTAATCACAGTAGGTACATCCCACATTTTGTTCATCCATTCATCTGTGCATGGACATTTGGATTGTTTTCATCTTTGGCTAATGTGAATAATGCTGCTATGAACATGGTTGTACAAATACCTGCTTGAGTCCCTGCTTTCTGTTATTCCGGATACATATCAATAAGCAGATTTTCTGGATCTTATGAAATGCTGTTTAATTTTCTGAGGAGCTGCCATACTGTTTTCCACAGTATCTGCCCCACTTTATATTCCCACCAGCAGTGCATAAGTATTCCAAAATCTGCACATCCTGGCCAACACCTGTTATTTTCTGTTTTTATTTGTTTGTTTGTTTGTTTACAATAGCCATTAATTGGCTTAAAGAGGTATCTTACTATGGTTTTTATTTTCATTTCAACATTAGTCATTGTTGAACATCTTTTCCTGTGCTTATTAGCCATTTGGATATCTTCTTTGGAGAAATGCTATTTAAGTTCCTTGTGCATTTTTTTTACATTTTTATTAAAGTATAGTTCATTTATACTGTTATGCTAATTTCTACTATACAGCAAAATGATCCAGTCATATGTATATATACATTCCTTTTCTTATATCATCTTCCATCATGGTCTATCCCAAGGGATTGGATATAGTTCCCTGTGCTATACAGTAGGACCTCATTGCTTATCCATCCTAAATGTAATAGTTTTCATCTACCAACCCCAAACTCCTGGTCCATCCCAGTCCCTCCACCCTCCCCCGGGCAACCACAAGTCTGTTCTTTATGTCTGTAAGTATATTTCTGTTTTGTAGATAGGTTCATTTATGTGATATTTTAGATTCTCTTTGTGTATTTTATAATCAGGTTGTTTACTTTTTATTGTTGCGTTGTAGGAGTTCTTTATATATATTTGAATATTAATTCCTTATCAGATATATGACTTACAAATGTTTACTCCAATTCAGTGGATTGCTTTTTCACTCTCAATAGCATCCTTCAATGCAAAAAAGTTTTTATTTCTGATTAAGTCCAAATTTATCTAGTTTTTCTTTTGTTTCCTGTGCTTTGGTATCATATCCAAAAATGTCATAAAGCTTTCCCTCTGTTTTTTCTCCTAAAGGTTTTATAGTTTTGGTTCTTTTATCTATTTTGAGTTAATTTTTGTATATAGTGTAAGGTAAGGGTCCAACTTCATTTTTCTGCATGTCAATATACAGTTTTCCTAGGGTCATTTGTTGAAAAGACTATCTTTTCCCAGGGTTGAATTTTAGGAAGTGAAAAAATTAGGAAGAAAATTAATATGAAGTTAAGTAAGACCCATTTCTAAGCAACAAAAGATCCAGCTTTTTAACTATGTCAGAATACTAATTGTTAATTGTTTTCCTCTATCAAAAGCAGTCACATATATAATTTAAATTAGTGCCAATTTTATAGAGAATGTTATACTTTTATCTTGTTCTAAAATAGCTATAGGTAATATTCTGCATATATTTTCCTAAATTATTGTTGTCTATTTCATACTTCACTGAATCCTCCTAATTGCTCTGTTTGTTACCTTTTGGAGGATCATATTCTTCAGCTTATTTTCTTTCTTATGAATATTTTTTCCTATCAAATCCATTCTTTAAGCTCTCAAGGTCAATAAGAACAGTTTTCTCATTTAAATTATATCCACAGAAACCCCTACCTAATGCATTTTTGAAGATGATGTAAAGGAGTTTCTAGGGATGTAAGTTAAAATGAGAAAACTATTCTAATTGACCTTGAGAGCTTAAAGAATGGATTTGATATGAAAATATTCAAAAATGCATTAGTGAGTTATACTCCCTCTCTAGAGCTATTAATGAAGATCCTAAAATCATTAGCTTAAGAGATAGCTAATTCCAGAGAGTGATGGATGTACAACAGCTCTTTATGCTGATATATTTAGTTCTAGCAGAAGCTTTATAAAGCCACGGATCAAAAGTTGAAGTTGCCCAAAATGTGAGGACTGGGAAGGTATGGATTGCTTAAGATTAGTTCAATAAATTTATTCCTCAGACATTTATATAGTGACCTCATCTACATATATGGAAATCAGCTGGTCTACCAGATTTTTCCACTCAAAGACATTGGATTGGTTGTGTTTGCTCCCATAACTTTATCCTCAAAGGATAAAACAATTTGCCTTACTGTTAAAAATGGGGTACCATCATTGTTAAGAAAATAAATATCACAGCACTTTGCCTATTGGTGTGCTTATTGGTGGTAGTATATTTGAAAGGAGAATGAAAAAAAATAAGAATCTGAAATTGTGTACATTTTTTCAGCTGCTAAGTTTTTTAAATACACATGCAGTAAGCCCTACAGAGGAATCTTCAAAGTTCGGTTTAGTACAATCCACTTGTATTTGTTTTCAGAGTATATTTTAAACAGTTAATACAAGGTCTATTTATCCAGGAAGGTTGAGGGGCAGATATATGTATGAATCAAACTCTGCAACTGAATAAGAAGCTAAATAGTCAAAAAGTTAATCTATAGGTTTTAAAAATCTATTTAATACAGAGCAACTTAAATATACCAAGGCATTTAGAGTTGAAATTTGTAAGTAGAGCAACTTAAATATACCAGTACATTTAGAGTTGAAATTTGTATGCCAAAACCTTTAGGAATGAGTATTAAAATATGTTTTGGGGTTGGGGGTGACTATATTTGTGGAACCAAGCAGAATTCTGCAGACCCCCCCCCGGCCCCACACCCAAGTACAAAACTGAGCAGTTAATGATCAGAACAATAGAGTCAGACTCAGTGTCTGATGTACATTCCTGAGTTGTTTCTACATATAATTATAAATGCCACCAAAGGAAAAAAGCTAACTGCATGATGACAAGACTGTAACCATAACTTCAGCTGCTTCATCTTGAGCAGTAATAAATCTATGGCTAGCACAATTTCAGGAACCAGCCTCGAGAGAATGGAATTAACATTATTGCTCATAATAATCTATATCTTTGTGTGCATCAAAATAATTGTAGCATGCTCTGCCCATATATGTAAGTGGGCAGCTAAAACTGTCAGCAAAGAGAAGCTACTGGCCCATGTTGACATCTTCCACTCTGAGAATACAGCACCCTGTGTCAGCCACAAGTTACAGAAGATAGACCTTTGCCCCGATCCCACAGAAATGTAATGATGTTTGACAGTGGGAAGTGAAAGTGACTCCTTTGCCCCTTTCCTGTTTGCCCACTACTGTTTCCCTCTAACCTTTAAAATAACCTAATTATAGGCATGAGATCACTAAGCAATCGAAATTAACTCCTGACTTGTGCTCTCCTGAATGCACACCACCCCTTGTCTAACCTGTTCTTTTCCTATATAAAAAATGAAGGAAGAATTCAGTAGTTAAAGAATGATTAGCTCTTTACCCTCAACAGCCCCCTAAAACAGATCACCGGGGCAAGATAACATCTGAAGAAAGAGTCAGCCAGTCTGCATGCAATGGAAAATGATGCAGAACCCAACCTCCTGCCTTCATGATTCACTGAGATTCTTCCTCCATCTTTTTCCTATATAAACTGTCAAGGCTGAGCAGAATCTTTGCAGTTTGTCTCTGGACATGAATCCACTATTTCATCAGATTGTTGGCTTTCTGATTAGAGCAACTTTCCCTTCTACTGACACTTGCTTCTTGAATTATTGGCTTATGAGTGGTGAGCAGTCAAACATGCATTCAGTAACATTTGTAGTATATCTATTACACTGGAAAATCAGCAAATAAGAAGTCTTATCTCCACACATTTAGAAGTCAACTTTACTATATGCCAAACACATGTTGTAGTGACCTCAAAACTTTTAAAGTTTAGTACAGTAAGCCAAAATCTTACCCTAAAATTTTAAGTAACAAGAAAACTCAATAGGCACATAGATAAGACTCTGAAATATTTTGTAACCCTTCCAGGATCATGAAACAATACAAATAAATCATATATATATATATATATATATATATATATATATATATATATATATAAATTCAGGTTATAGTGATTAAAAAATAAAATATATGAATATTAGGTTATAAAATTACTGGTGCAAGCATTAAAATATTTCAATAGTCAGCATCAGATTAAAGCTAATTTGCAGTTGGTAGGAGTGAGTTCAGAATTAGTTTTATCATGAGAAAGCAAAAATGCAGTAGAAAGGCAATTCAGTATAATAAAACAGTGACACAGGGATTCCCTGACTTAAATGAATTAAAGCAAAATCCTACAGACAGAATGAGCATTTATTGTAAAAAGTTTATATAAAGAAGAAAAGAGATAAGTATACTCCAATGGTTTGTTAAATAATAATTTTATGACATCTGTATAAACTGAAAATGAGGTATAATTTTGGATCTGATTCTGATTTATATGAGCTTGTTTATTCATTTGGAATGTTGCAATTCTCACATATTTTAAGTAGATATTGACAGCTGAAGTGGAGAAAGTAGCAATGAACAAAGATTTCAAGTCCCGTGTTTAAAAGCACAGAATTATCTATTTTATTTTTGTTTAATCAGGAGGAATTGTATCATAACTTGCACATAGCAGCACCATATTTTGCATAGCTGACATTCAATAAACACATTTATTAATTGAATGAATGGATGAAAAAAAAGCAGTATTTTTTTTCCTAACACAATTTTGTAGTCTTCAGGGTTTTTGTTTTTGTTTTTGTTTTTTGCTTTTTAGGGCTGCACCTGTGGCATATGGAAGCTCCCAGGCTAGGGTCGAATCAGAGCTACAGCTATTAGCCTACACCACAGCTAACGGCAACGCTGGATCCTTAACACATTGAGTGAGGTCAGGGATCGAACCTGCATCCTCATGGATACTAGTCAGATTCGTGTCCACTGCACCACAGTGGGAACTCCTTCAGGTTATTAATGTAGAAATTAACATGTATTCTTAATATCTGGTCATCCCAGTAAAAGAAGTACAATTAAAAAGAGCTTGAATATTATTTATTTATTTTTGCCTCACTCTTTTTAATTTCAACCCAGGCATGTGGTGTCATTTGGAAATGGATTCTCATGTTCTGGTTAGTTTTTATTAACTGGCCATTTGACCTGTACCTGTATTACAGTCGAAAAACAAATATAATGTGACCTATTTCCCTTTAGATCCTGACACTAGGGATGCAGAGTAGTTTTCAGGTGACAGGAGTAGAAAAACAGCTATGAGAGACAAGTAACATTTACTATTTCGCTCCATTGTTTGGGTCACTAATCTCTATTTGAACTGACACCTTAGAAGTGTTAAATAAGAATTTCCCCACACGGGGCTGTAGTTAGCAATCTGAGGTCTAAAAGAAAAATAGAAATAATTCCAAAGATCCTCACTTTCTTTATTTCTTCTTTTATTCTTCTTGTGGTAAAATTAGTCTAGTTCTCAGGCCAAAGATCATTCCCCCCCCCCAAAAAAAAAAATCTTAGCTATGTGGGCTGAAGTAAAAAAAGAAGAACATAAAGTAACTTTTCTTACATCAACTTCATAATGAACAAATAAAAATAGATAATAATACAGGATAATCATGGACAATACTGTCACTATGTAATTTTTCACAAATTTTGTCTCATGAAATTCATTCTAAATTTCATTCTGTGGCAATCATTTTTTTAAAATAATGATTTTCAAAGTTCAAGAGAAATCTTAAAATCACTTAGATATGATTAAAATATTTCTCCATCCTTCTTTTCTGGTTTTACTGATTCTATCAGTCAGACAAGTTCAATAGACTTATTTTCCACAGAAATATCTTAATAGCTTGTTTTTCAACCCAACCAATTTTCATGCACATGTACATTGTAAGGACATTGAGATTATGCAAGAAAATCTATGGGAAGTGAATGTATGTAGGATTTCCTCTTCTTTCAACAGGAAATCCTACATACATTCAAAATAAAAAAGGGGAAACTGATTATCAAGAAAGTAAATTTTATTAACTCATAGCTTGAATATTAATATACTAAAAAAGTGGAAAAATTTAGACTCGTTTTAAAAGCCCATCAAGAGAGGTACATAATTATTTTAAGGAATATTGATAAAATATTTTAATTACTCTTTATAGAAATTAAAATAATTGGAATAAAAAACCTATTCAGCAAGAACAAATGAAATATTGTAACTTTGTTTTTCTAGTATATTCTGGTGCTATTGTCATGAATCATACATTCTTGAAGCACTGTTCATTCTTATAGAGTTTAAGATTTTCCTGAATTTACAATGCATGTGCTATAATGAGTTCTGTCCTCCAGAGGGCAGTGCAGCACAAACTCAGAAGGGAGGACGCGCGCGCGCGCACACACACACACACACACACACACACACACACACACACACACACCAATACAAACATTAAGTAATTTAATTTGATTTCAGTGGTAAAGACAATATAGTGAAATTCCTAGGATTTTCTATAATGCCAAAATTCCTGGCTCCAAGGTAGAGTGCTGCCAATCATCCAATTGGTCAATTCAATTTATTTCATGGAAATTTTTTTTAAAAAAGTAAATTAATTGACTAAATTGTTCCTCTGTTGGTTGAACACAGCATCAGTAGATTTTTTAAGAAAGCATAGTTGACAAAAAAATAGTCCTGGAACTCTGCAAGACTTTCCTTCAGGTTGTATGAGCTCCTTAAAAAAGAAGTATTCCTATACTTTCCCCACACAATGGAAGGTACACACTTACGTTTTCTGTGTACACAGGTACACACTACATTTGATGTTTTATGACTCATCAAACAAATTTCTTTTCAAAGCCATAAGTTAAATCTCCTACAGCAAATTATAAAGCAAATATAATTTTTATGTTCTCAAGAATAGTTGTTGCAATATTCCTAAAACCTTTGCATTACTATTGAGAACTATTCAGCAAATGCCAAAGGATATTAAACCTCAAATTTCTAGGCACCCAAGGTAAGGACATTAACCAACCTCTAATATGCTAAATAATTAAAATACTTGCCAAATGTTTTATACACATTATCTCCATTAATCCTAACAACACTCTTATTACTGGGTACTACTACTTCCCATTTACAGGAGGAAACTGAGTCACAAAATTAAGCAACATAGGAGTTCCCATCGTGGCGCAGCAGAAACTAATCCGACTAGGAACGATGAGGTTGTGGGTTCAATCCCTGGCATTGCTCAGTGGGTTAAGGATCCGGCGTTACTGTGAGCTGTGGTGTAGGTCACAGATGCAGTTCGGATCTGGCATTGCTGTGGCTCTGGTGTAGGCTGGCATCTGTATCTTCAATTATACCCCTAGCCTGGGAACCTGCATATGCTGTGAGTGCAGCCCTAAAAAGCAAAAAAAAAAAAAAAAAAAAAAAAAAATGCAACATAGTCAATGCTGTTTGGTGGAAGGATTAGAAAGGAAATTGTTTTGTTTTGTTTTCCTAATATAAGGCTTTTAACCCTTATATTATTTTTGTCTTGGTTTTGGAAAAATTAGTATTATTGTATGATTAGTAATATGTGATAACCATTTTTGGTAAGTCCAATGCCACATAAACTTTAAAGAGTACATATCACTAGGAAAGTGACTAAGTCACATATACAAATTTGTGTTTAGAGAAATTTTTAACAGTGGTGCTCAAAGTGCTGTTTCAGATCACAGCATTTTGAGAACTCATTAGAAAGGCAATTTCCCATGCCCCATCTCAGATCTGATGATTCAGAAATTGGAGGTGGGGAACTACCTGGCAATTGTGTTTTAATAAGTCCTCCGGGTGGACTTTTATGTACGCAAAGTTTGAGAACCACTTCTATATACCTAATGGTTAAGAGGGCTTCCTTGGAGCCAGACTGGAGATTTTAACCCAGGTTCTACCAGTTTTAGCTCTATGACTTAGAGCAGGTACCTTAATATTTTTGAACCTCAGTTTCTTCATTTGGAAAATGGGGTTAGTAATAGTTAACTTGTATGATTGTTAAGAATGTTGCATTAAGTGGATAATACAAATAAAGAACTAGTGCTCAGCACACAGAGGGGTGCCATAAATACCATGTTTATAATGTACATATATACATATATACACACATATATGTGTGTGTATCTTGAAAAAATAATTCCTATATCTATATATGTATACTTATATATGTATTTACACTTATACAGACAGATCTCGAAAAGCAAAGCACCCAAATGACTTAGTTCCTTCTATTCACTATATTTTTCACACATCAAATTAAAGAACAAATTAGGTTTATAGTAAAGAGTTTAACTCTATTTTTGATATTTGATTGTAGTAACTTCTAGGCCCCACCCCTGTCTCTTTCCCTCTTGCTCTACATCTGGGAAAACCAATAAGAAAGCCTAGATATAGTAAGTTCAAATTATGCAAGAGGAATCTTTACTCCATTGCCACCCCCTAACTACAATGAAATCAAAACTAGTGTCCTTTCCTATTCTTGCAAGCCATTTTTCCTAGAAAGCCTCAATATGTGCATAATAAATCTCTTCATGCCCTTTGTGTGTGTGTTTGGTGTATAGCATTGCCACTCTTGACTTGCAGACCAAATTTGGGGTGGGCTGTTGATCCCATTCTCCATAGATCAACCATAGACCAACTTTGAGATCTGTCTTTCTGATTCCCTTCTCAAAATTCATACATGCATTTGCTTCATGTGAAATAGACAATCTGAGGCATATGAAGATTCATTTTTTGTTATTGCTTTAATCCAGTTCTCTCCCAAAGTATGAAAAATCCTATAAACTAGAGGGAATTAAAAATCCTAAGGCAGAGCTCCTATAATAATAAAAATATTTTGCAAAGGTCTCACAGGAATCCATTTTCACCTTTAATCCTTCAGTAAGCTTCAAATCTTCTTTGATAGAGGACTTCTACCATGATTCATCTCCTTTTTCAGAGACCTACTTTATGAAGGAGGACTTTCAAGTGTGATGAAGTAGCCTGACAGAGAACCACAAAGTGGAATTCTTGCTAAAAGATTTTGAGTATGAATCTAATAAATCCTCTGCATCTGACTACAGATTTATAAGATATAGGAGATAGAAGTAGAGCATGTTAAAGAATACCACAAGAATAGTTAATCAGATTTAGAATGTGGGAAAATTTACAGCACAAATGATCCAATTTCTTCAAAAATACACATAATTAAAAGAGAAAGGTAATTGTTATCAACTAAAATGTGGTATATACATACAATGAGAAATTACTCAACCTTCAAAAAGAAGGAAACCCTGCCATAGGGGACAACATGGATGAACTTGGAGGACATAATTCTAGATAAAATGAACTAGTCACAGAGGGACAAATACTCCAGGATTCCAATCCTATCAAGTATCTAATGAAAGGCAGCAGAATATTTCACCCCAAAATATGCCTCATTGGCATAAGGATTATTTGAGCTGATTATTTTGAGAAATAGCAGACACAGGAGAAGGCCTGAAAACAAGCAGAAGTTATTCCTTTGTAAGGGAAATTTACATCTATAAAGGAAATCTCCACTAATGAAGGTCTCTCCCTCTCTACAGCAGGAAGAGAAGGATGACTCTCAATCACAGAAGAATCTCATCAATGGAGAAGGCATCAACTTAGATTTACTGAGCTTTTCCTGGTAACTGGCTTTCCTATTCCTACCCCTAAAGTTTCTCTTTTTTTTTTTGTATTTAGCTGAATGTAGTATTTAAGCTGATGGCTTAGCCTAAGCAAAGTGAGAGTACTTATTTTACCCTGGGTATCTCCCATTTGCACACAAAGTATACATGTTAATAAACTTCTGTTTGGTTTTCTCTTATTAATCTTTTATTACAGTAGCCATAGGTAAGAACTCAGAAAGGTAAAAGGAAATTTATTTTTCCTCCCCATACACTAAAATAATTAAAGACATGCAAGCAGAGAGTACAACGGTGTTTGCCAAGACCTGGAGGGGAGGGGGAAACGGGGAATAGTTATTCAATGGGTATAAAGTTCCAATCATTCAAGTTGATTAAATTATGGAGATTTGCTCATTGTGCGTATTGTTAATAATACTATATTGTATATTTAAAATTTTGTTTAAAGGGTAGATCACATGTTAACTGCTCTTACCACAACTTTAAACAAGTTATTTTTAAGAATACAAAAAAAGGAGTTCCCATCGTGGTACAGCAGAAACAAATCCGACTAGGAACCATGACGTTGCAGGTTCCATCTCTGGCCTCACTCAGTGGTTTGAGGATCTGAGTGAGCTGTGGTGTAGGTCACAGATGCAGCTCGGATCTGGTGTTGCTGTAGCTGTGGTGTAGGCCGGCAGCTGTAGCTCCAATTAGACCCCTAGCCTGGGAACCTCCATATACTGCAGGTGCGGCCCTAAAAAGACAAAAACAAAGAATACAAAAAAAAAAAAATACATTTTAAGAGTCTCATCAAATAAATAGAATTTGTACCTTGCTTTGATTCGATTCAAAACCAGCCAACATAAAAAGAACAAAATAATGGCATTTGCAGCAACATGGATGGAACTAGAGACTCTAATACTGAGTGAAGTAAATCAGAAAGAGAAAGACAAAAACCATATGGTATCACTTATATCTGGGGAATCTAATATATGGCACAAATGAACCTTCCCGCAGAAAAGAAAATCATGGACTTGGAGAAGAGACTTGTGGTTGCCAAGGTGGAGGGGAGGGGAGGGGGACGGATTGAGAGCTTGGGGTTAATAGATGAAGACTATTGCCTTTGGAATGGATTAGCAATGAGATCCTGCTGTGTACCACTGGGAACTATGTCTAGTCACTTATGATGGAGCATGATAATGTGCGAAAAAGAATGTATAATATACATGCATGTGTAACTGGGTCAATATGCTGTACAGTAGAAAAAAATAAAGTATTGGGGAAATTAAAAAAAAGAAAAAACATTCTAAGTTCATAGTTGGTAGATACTGAGAACAAAACAAAACAAAACAAAAAAATGAAACCAGCCAACTTTACAAAGGTAATTTGAGATACCTAGGGGAAGCTGAAAAATGACTGAATATTAAAAAATAATTTAAAAAACTGTTACTGCATTAATGGTATTTTTAAAAATTCTTATCAGTTAGAGACTCATAGTAAAGTGCTTAGGGATGAAATAATAATACGGTTGAATTTGGCTTAAAATACTCCAAATAACAAAGACAGACAAAATAAGGATATTGATTATTTTTGAAGGTGAGAGTTAGGTATGTGGATTTTTATAATTCTCTAATTTTTAATATTTTAAAAAATTTACAAAGTGAAAGATTAAAACAATGAAATAAACAAAGGCTTCTGTTTGCAAGAAGTCTTTGTAAATATTGGGGACTCATTAAAGAATGAACTATGAGCATGAAATTCACCAACAAAATATTTTCAGTATATCATAATATACCGTTCTAATGTCTAGTGAATTCAAATAATATGAAGGTGCGGATAATTCAAAACAAAATTTTACCTTTGTTCACTAGACAATGTAAATGAGTAAAGTACATGGAATTAGACTTAGTAAAGTAACAGTTTAATCACTAGCTACATGATTTGAGAACTGTGATGAGGACCACTGAGTCCAAAGTCAGAAATCAGAAGCTATTATAGCCACAAGCAGTCTGACCTTCTCTTAAAAAAAAAAAAAAAAAAAAAAAAAAAAAAACAGTTGGCATTACATGGCCATCTGCTCATGTCCCAAGCTGTTTACCTGGCTGTTTGCTCTGCTTGTCAGAAAAGCATTTGGATATGCCCACCATGGCATGAGGGCCAGGCTACCCACCTGGTGCTAGTGACTCCAGGGTTATTTTTCTTCTGCAGCTAATTTTTTTTAGCTCATACCAGCTTGGGACTTGGAGAATTCCACTATCCAGCTCAGCATCTCAGCCAGACAGCCCCTCAGGGAAGCATCCCTTCTGTGTCCCAGTGCCAACTCTGGTGTTCTTGCCACTTTAGAACTGACAGTACAAAATATTGATTTGCATGCTACTCATAAATAACTTAGCCAGAATGTGTAATGTTTATTGACCTGCATCAGCATTTTCCTTACATCAACCTGATTGAAAGGACTGAGACTGATTCTAGATATGCACAAGATTTTATTATTGTTAAGTTGTTTCTGTTTATTTGACTATTTCTTTTTTGGTGGGATGAACACTAATGGATATTGTCTAAGATAATGTTATATTAAATTTAACCCCATGATTTACTTAGTCTTATTAAAATGAATACCCTTGGTTTAATTTCTTTGTCAATTCAATTCAGTGAAACTGCATTGAGTACCTCATACACGACAAACTTGGTAGTAGGTGTATGGGAATACAAAAATCATTAAGACATGATCTCTCTCTTGAGAAGCTTTACAGTTAATCTTCTTAGGATTGGATCAATGGTGGTACATGGTGGATAACAACTATGTAAGCAAATAACTGCAGCGAAATATGATAAATACATTTTAGGAATAGCGCAAGTAATGTGTAAGTAAATAAACAACACTTAGAAGTATCAGTGTATTATTATTATTTTTTTTTTGTCTTTTGTTGTTGTTGTTGTTGCTATTTCTTGGACTGCTCCCGCGGCATATGGAGGTTCCCAGGCTAGGGGTTGAATCGGAGCTGTAGCCACCGGCCTACGCCAGAGCCACAGCAACGCGGGATCCGAGCCGCGTCTGCAACCTACACCACAGCTCACGGCAACGCCGGATCGTTAACCCACTGAGCAAGGGCAGGGACCGAACCCGCAACCTCATGGTTCCTAGTCGGATTCGTTAACCACTGCGCCATGACGGGAACTCCGTATCAGTGTATTATAAGGACTTACACAAAGGCAAATGATATAAAAGAAACAGATGCCCCAAAGCCTCATGTTAAAAATTGCATGTTATTCTCATAAATGCATTTGAATATAACATCAAAGCTACAAAGTATAATATGGTAGTCACTGGCCATCTGTGGCTATTTAAATTTGATTTGATTAAAACTACATAAAATAAAAAGATCAGTTCTTTACTGACATTAGCCATATCAAGTGTTTAACAGCTACATGTGGTTACTGTATTGAGTGATCAGGGCATTTCTGTCATTATAGAACATTCTACTGGACAGCACTAATTTACAGTGCCAGGGACTATAGGAGTCCTTCTCAGACGTTAATGTGCATATGAATTCCCTGGATTAATTCCCTGGGTATCTTGTTTATATGTTAATTCTGATTCAAAGGTCTAGTGAAGGGGCAGAGATCCTGCACTACTAATAAGTTCCTGGAAGATATTGATGTTGCTGATCCATAGACCATATTTTGTGTAGCAAAGGTCTATACTGTTACATTAACACTAATGAAAAGGTAATGTGTCAAAGTGTTCCCCACCCCTACCCACATCCTAGTTTGCTCTGGAGGAATACTTCTTTCGACTGAGGCAAGGGAAAAGATAGGTGATCACTACACTTTTAATAGAAAGAGTTTTTCCTCTAAAACTTTTAAGTTATATTCTATGATTCAATCATATCCATAATTAGGCCAAGAAGTCTTCACATTTTAACAATTTTAGCCCTGAAACATAAGGTATAACAAAAATATCTTTGTTTTAACTATGCACAATCCATATCCTGCTTCACCTTGATTCTTGTGATTCATAAATCTATAAAAAATCAAATCTCAAATCATTTTTATATTAAACTGAGTTAAAATTTATTCATGCACCTTAAATATAACTCCGAAGTATTTAACTACTGTTCTAATAATGCCACATACAACTTTCTCCTTTGATTACTTCATTCAAAGCTTTTCTTTTCTCAATATATTTTTTCTAGTTATTACAACTATAAGGGATTTCACAAGAAAAAAATAATTTCAACCTAAATAGGAGACTTATTCTTGTGCCAGAATATAGGGCTGTTATTATTTTCAGTTGATAATGAGAAATGAAAATAGCCCTAATCCTTGATACTAACAGAATCAATGCCACTTCTATTCCTGCTCCTACTTGCTGTCCCATCAAATTCAGTGAGGATGTATCATTCCAAAGTCAGTTCAAAACATCCATTTCAGAGTTCCCGTCGTGGCGCAGTGGTTAACGAATCCGACTAGGAACCATGAGGTTGCGGGTTCGGTCCCTGCCCTTGCTCAGTGGGTTAACGATCCGGCGTTGCCGTGAGCTGTGGTGTAGGTTGCAGACGCGGCTCGGATCCCGCGTTGCTGTGGCTCTGGCGTAGGCCGGTGGCTACAGCTCCGATTCAACCCCTAGCCTGGGAACCTCCATATGCCGCGGGAGCGGCCCAAGAAATAGCAACAACAACAACAACAAAAGACAAAAAAAAAAAAAAAAAAAAAAAAAAAATCCATTTCCCCAAAACAGGTCAGGGATACAGTTTTTCCTTCAGTATTTCAGTTCTGACATGGCTCTCTGGAAAGGTCTTAATTATGTTTTGATGTTGCATATTGCTTATCAATGTGGCCTCTAATCCTATGCTACAAAACAAATTAAAAAAAAAAGAACCCACACTAAAGCAAAATAAAAAGAACAAAAACCAGGTTATTTTCATTATTATTTTATTTTGGAAGTGATGAGACATTTAAATCTTCTAGAATCTCTTGGAGGCATTCCAGTTTCCTCAAATTAAACTGTGCCTTATTGACCTAACAGTGTTAACTTAAATAACCTATGTAATAATATATGCCCAAGAAAAATAGTTTTACTAACCATAGAGTCACAGGGAACTTATAAAGTCATATTATGTGTTTCCCAGTTCTATTTAAATTATCCAGATTAAAAAGTTAACATAAGTAGGAATTTCATTTTCTACTAACAAACTGAAAATATAATCCATTAGTCACTCCTTTCAAATTGCTAACTGATTACTTAGAATCTTTCCAATTCTATGATTTACTGATTTGGATAGCATACTATGAAGAGGAAAGAGTGAGTGTTTAGGGAGTAGAGCCAAATATGGCTAGACTGGGGAAGGTTAGGGTTAAGCCTTTCATGAGAAAAGACATGTTTAAGGTGGTACAGAAGGTACTGCTGCTTTTTGGTCTCCTTTATCTAGTTAAGATTGAAACCATCCTGCTATTTGGTTTTCGTTCAGCTGTCTAAGTTAGAAGAAGGTGTAGACCAAACTTCCTCCGTTTACATTTGCCCATCTGAAACCATTCACAAAGAGTTCCATTTCATTTGTTTCTCACTTTGATCAATAGATATACACCATTCTAGCATGAGAATAATGAGAAAAAGGAATAAAAGGAACTAGGTATAAAGGAAAACAGAGACCAGAGGTGACTGGGAAACAAGAAAACAAAGGAAAACTCCAGAAGAGTTTGTCTTTATAGGTTGGAAAAAAAAAAACAACAGAATAAAGGTAAGGAAAGGGTAACATAAAATTAGGTTTCCTGAGTAGTCTGCTTTTTGTTCTTGGGAATGGGTAGGAGAGAAGGTCTAAGACCAGTAGGATTCCTCATCTCTAGCTGTGCTTGCTTCTATTATTTTAATTTATATTAATCATTTTGTGGAACAACAAATAATTCCTCAAAGAGTATAATTTTCAAAATGATTAACTGTAATTTATGATGTAGCTAGAGATGCTCTCTTAGGCTGACTGACTCATTGAAGGAGATCGTTGTTCTTTATAATAAATTGTTATCAAAAAACTGAACAGAAATCCATATAATATCTATTTCATCAAGAACTCAATAAATGCAATAAAATGCTTACCTTCTCTTTCAATGAATGACCAGGTTTGACAACCAGATAAAATAGACAAGTGTGGATCAGCAAATAGGATTTCCAGTATGATCTAATATTTTTTATATTAAGGGCACCTATAAACTACATTAATATTGGTGATTCAGGGATTGCACATTTCTTTTTTTTTTTTTTTTTTTTGCTTGAGAGCATGCCAGCTAGTGGGATTCTAGCTAGCTGGTTCTCCTTATGCAAGTAGGTATCTGCACACACACTGATTTGAACATTTTCTCAAATTCCCTCCTTTCCAACCATAGTTTTCTATTTGTCTGTCAAGGTACTACTGCACTTTACTACTTTAGGATTTCAGTGATAAAACAAACAGATTACTTAGAGGGCAAAGGAGAGAGGTTCTTCATAGATAGGATCAGACAGCCAAGATATTTGCCTAAGTTCCTAAAGCCGAAATTTGTTTTCAGGAAGATAAGAAAAGAGTGGGTAAAAAGTCTTCCTCTTTATTATTAGCAAAGGCTTTAACCCAAACTCCCATATATAGGCAGCTAGTTCAGATCACTTCAGAGACACTTGGCTTAGACCGATTGATATTTGTTTCTTTTAAATTCATTTGTTTTTTTTTCCTTGTGATAATCTGAATCCTGCATAGCTTTCTCAAAACAGGGAGCTCCCCTCCACCCCCTGCCCAAATGGGAAGTAGCCCTATCCCAATTTACTCTACTTTTCCCAAAGTGTGTTAAACATATCTAATTAGTAAAGCTACTATGAACATTCATGTATAAATTTTTTTGTGGGCATATATTTTAACTTATTTAGATAAATATCAAGAAAAGAAGATGCTGAGTCATATGGTAAGCATGTATTTAACTGTAAGATGCTGCCAAACTGTTTTCAAAAGTGACTGCATCATTTGATTAGCCCTACCAGTGTAGAAAGTTCTAATTGCCCCACACCTTCAACAATACTTGTTATAGCAAATGATGGTTGGCAACAGATGATGGTTCTTCTATATTAATACAATGAATTAATATAACTTCTATATTAACATAAAGAATACTACCAAACAATAAAAGGGAATAATGTATGAAAACAAAACTGAAGCAGAAGGTATGGGGTGATGGTGGGGGGATCACTTGGAAGGACACAAAGGAACTTATGTTTGGGTTAATAGAAATATTTTATGTTTTGAATGAGATATTAGTTACATAGATATATACCTACATCAAATACCAGATTGTATAGTATTTAAATGGGAATATTCATTTTATTGTATAAAACATCTCAATAAATTTTTTAAAAATGTAAAGAATATCAATCTTTATTTCAAAGTTAAAGAAGAGGAAAAGGCAGTGAAAGGTGATTCCAAAAAGACCAGTGTTCAAAAAAAAAAAAAAAAAAACTTTAACTTGTAGCAGAGTGGCCCCCAAGGACTTCTGAATTCCTCCTGCTCTTGGAATGTGGTGTGGCACTGAAATCTAAGCTCTCACTGGAAGCCGTGTCTGCCAATATCGGTTGACAAGATGGATGTCTGGCTACTGAGGTAGCAAAGGTTCTACTTTTTTTTTTTTTTTGACTCTTTTAGGGCCTCACCTGTGGTATATGTAAGTTCCCAGGCGAGGGGTCAAATTGGAGCTGTAGCTGCCAGCCTGCACCACAGCCACACCAAGGCCAGATTCAAGCCGCATCTGCAACCTACACCATAGCTCAGGGCTATGCCAGATCTTTAAACCCACTGTGAGAGGCCAGGGATAGAACTCAAGTCCTCATGGATACTAGTTGGATTCATTACTGCTGAAACATGACGAGAACTCCAGCAAAGGTTCTATGAAGGATAAGAAGGAAATCTCCAAAATTAACTTCTGGTTCACACATTAGCAGTGTCTTAACCTAGTAGTATTAACCTCTTCCATTGGCTTTGTTTCTTTGTTCTCTTTTGTTTTAAATATTTAAAAAGTTATACTACTTGTATCCACATACTGCTTACATCTTTTTGACTGATTTCCTTAACCAGTATTTCTCCTTGGTCCTGGTTTTTGCATGACATTTCGCAAATTTGTATTTCAGGATATGATAACAGATCTTTGAAAACCTTCCTGCCATTGGTATATCAAATATTCATTTTCTTTGGGTGCCTAGTATTGCAAATCTAGTAATATCCTTTTTCACTGTGATTCACAGACATAAAAATTAGGACAAATTACAGAGATTTTACAGATATAATCTTGGAATCATTTTTATAGTATCAGCTAGAAAATATTGAGAAACAAATATTTAGTTATATACTTTCCAGAAATACTTTCAGAAATAAACACTATTTCAGAAATAAACCTTAACTGACTGTGGTATAAAAATGTAAACAGATTCATATTTATTTTATCATAAAATAAATATAAAATATTAACTATATTTCTATCTCAATAATATTATTTTTCTGTGTGATTTGTGGCCTATTTATTCAAAACACAGGTGTGTATACATATATAATTTTGTATTTATAAATAGTTTTAATGGACATATTTTAAATATAACATTATTTGTACTTGGCATTATTATCCAATGTGACTAAAAAGTTACTTTAAGAGAAAAATACTGTTCATCTTTGTTTTCCTATTTCAGATTTTTAATTTTTCCTTGCATGATATTCAGGCTTCATAAGGTAAGAAGTTAAATGAAGAATTATTTTAGGGAGTTCCCATTGTGGCACAGTGGAATGGAATCTGACTAGGAACCATGAGGCTAGGGGCTCTATTCCTGGCCTCACTCAGTGGGTTAAGGATCTGGCATTGCGGTGAGCTGTGGTGTAGGTCGCAGATGTGGCTTGGATCCTGCATTGCTGTGGCTGTGGCATTGGCTGGAAGCTGCAGCTCTGATATGGGAAACTCCATATGCCTCAGGTGCAGCCCTAAAAAGCAAAAAAAAAAAAAAAAAAAGAGAGAGAGAGAGAAAGAAAGAAAGAATTATTTTAGTTTCAAACTCCATGTAGTCAATGAGTTTTAAATTTAAGAATATCTAATTATAAAAATTCAGTCTTTAATGATACTATGTACAGACAAAATCGTAAGGTTTTTTTTTGTTTGTTTGTTTATTTGTTTTAGGGCCACACCTGCACCAGGCTAGGGATCTAAAATCTAATTGGAGTTACAGCTGCCAGCCTACACCACAGCCATAGCAATGTGAGATCCAAGCCACATCTGTGACCTACACCACAGCTCATGGCAATGCTGGATCCTTAACCTCTTGAATGGGGCCAGGATTGAAGCTGCATCCTCAAGGATACTAGTTGGGCTCATTCCTGCTGTGCCACAAAGGGAACTCCAAAATTGTAAGATTTATAAAAAATATTTTACCAATTTTCAGTTTATTTAAATGACATATAAATACTAAGTGTATTTTATTATTTATCATTTATTTACTAAAGATGGCATTGCTATCTTTCTTCCTTCATTTCTTTCTTTCTTTCCTTCTTTCTCTCTTTATTTCTTTTGATTTCAAACCAGTGAGAGTAACACCTAATTTAAACCATAAGTTGATGTTCTGGAAATTGTAAAGTAACGTTTTCTTCTTAGTCTATTTCTTAATTTCTAATAAATTTATTTTAGTCCTACCATACTGATAAGGCATTTATTATGACCCATCCAGATTATCTGACAGAAATACAGTTTCTTTCCATGATATTTACATTATTGTGGGTTATCTGAGTAGCCTGAAAAAGGAAGCAAAATTTAGAGAAACTAAAGTTTCTTTTTTGGTTTCTTCTCCATTTATTAGAAAAGTGCTGAATGAACTTGAGAGTCACTCTGGAGAAAGGTACCAGGTATATTGTCGACATCAACCTGCACTAAGGGAAAAAAGAACTCTGTATGTTGACATGTTAGTCAGCAAATATAGAACTAAAAATGTGGTTAAACGCCATTTTTATTACATTAGTACAATGCAGGCATCACCAGAGAACAAAAGTAAGGGCTACCAAATACTTCTCCATAGAAATGTCATGTGTTGTAGTTATCATTAATCAAATTGATTGATATTGCTGATATTTGTACCTGAACATTATTATGCACACAATTTTAAGATTCTTAAATGTAATAATAATAATTTAAAAGGCGTAATCTGAATTTCTGTCACATTAGATTATCTAAAGTTTGTGTTGCTGTATTTAGATTAAAGGAGACCCTCAATCACTCTTCATTATCCCCAACCCCCGAATTGTGCTACATTTCTTTAATATCTATAAGTTGCACTCAATGTTTTTGTCAGAGCCGGTGTTGATGCATTGTGCTATGAAACCTGTTATTAATCCTGTGCTGGTGATAGTAGGGCTCAAAGGGTGCTGTATTCTATGGATAAATACCAACAGGTCAGCCTTATTTAAAAATGTAAAGAAGGTATACACAAAATGTAATAAAATTATAAATCATGCTTTCAAAGCCCTTATTTAATGTGGAAATAGATTAAGAAGCTGATACAGGTCACAGAGCATTAGATTAGTGGCAGTACTGGGATTGGCAATGGGGGCTCCTGAAGGTCTGATGCCCTGATGGAAAAGTTAGTTGTTTAGCCTTTACCATCTCCCATGCTGTTACTGACTGTTATATGCTCTGTTCAACACCAATTTATTGATAACTTACTCTAAATTTCCTGTTAGAGGATATCACTGGATGATAGTAATTCATGGAATCCTAAGGACGTCTGAGAGCTTCCTAAAAACTCCCTAGGAAGAGGGAGGGAGTTCACTGTCTTAATCACAACTGGATAAAATTTGAGACAATCTGAAAAGGATCTTCTAGTGGACCTTGAATCCACATCCATATGATTCTTACCTGTGCATTGCCCTTCTCATTGTCTCCTAGATTGACACGGCTCAAAAGCCCTTCCAGTATTTTCAAACTGGGATTATGTTTCTCTCTGTTTCAAATTCATCTCCCCAGATCTATTAAAAGTTTTTCATGCAATAGTGTCCATATATCCTTCATCATTCTCACTTTTATTCCCCTGGATGTGTTTAATTACTAATGTCAAACACCTAACAATTGATTTAGTAATAACAATAATTTCAAAGGCAGATTTTTTAAATGATTTTTATTTTTTCCATTATAGTTGGTTTACTGTGTTCTGTCAATTTCTACTGTACAGCAAAGTGACCCAGTCACACATATATATACATTTTTTTCTCACATTATCCTCCATCACATTCCATCATGAGTGACTAGATATAGTTCCCTGTGCTATACAGTAGGATCTCATCGCTTATTCACTCCAAATGCAATCGTTTGCATCTATTACCCCCAGACTCCCAGTCCATCCCACTCCCTCCCCCACCCCCTTGGCAACCACAAGTTTGTTCACAAAGTCCCTAACTTTCTTTTCTGTGGAAAGGTTCACTTGTGCCATATGTTAGACTCCAGAAATAAGTGATATCATATGATATTTGTAATTCTCTTCTGTCTTACTTCACTTAGTGCAAGAGTCTCGTGTTCCATCCATGTTGCTGCAAATGGCATTATTTTGTTATTTTTTATGGTTGAGTAGTATTCCATTGTGTGTATATACCACATCTTAATCCATTCATCCATCGATGAACATTTAGGTTGGTTCCATGTTTTGGCTATTGTGAATAGTGCTGCAAAGAACATACAGGTGCATGTATCTTTTTCAAAGAAAGTTTTGTCCCAATATATGCCCAAGAGTGGGACTGCTGGGTCATATGGTAGTTCTATATTTAGTTTTCTGAGGTACCTCCATACAGTTTTCCATAGTGGTTGTACCAATTTACATTCCCACCAACAGTGTAGGAGGGTAGCCTTCTCTCCACACCCACTCCAGCTTTTGTTATTTGTTGACTTGTTAATGATGGTCACTCTGACAGGTGTGAGGTGGTACCTCATAGCAGTTTTGATTTGGATTTCTCTAATACTTAGTGATGTTGAGCATTGTTTCATGCACTTGTTGACCAACTGTGTATCTTCTTTGGAGAAATGTCTATTCGGGTCTTTTGCCCATTTTTCAACGGGGTTGTTGGTATTTTTGATGTTGAGTTATATAAGTTGTTTGTATATTTCAGAGATTAAGGCCTCATCAGTTGCATCACTTGAAACTATTTTCTCCCATTTCATAGGTTGTCTTTTTTTTTTTTATGGTTTCCTTTGCTGTGCAAAAGCTTGTCAGTTTGAGTAGATCCCTTTGGTTTATTTTTGCTTTTATTTCTGTTGCCTTGGGAGGCTGACCTGAGAAAGCATTTGTGATGTTGATGTGAGAGAATGTTTTGCCTATGTTCTCTTCTAGGAGATTTCTGTTGTCTTATCTTATGTTTAAGTCTTTAATCCATTTTAAGTTTATTTTGTGCATGGCTGGAGGTATGTTCCAGTTTCATTGATTTACATGTGGCTGTCCAGTTTTGCCTGCCACTTGCTGAAAAAGACTCTCTTTTTCCCATTTTATATTCTTGCCTCCTTTGTCAAAGATTAATTGACTATAGGTGTCTGGGTTTATTTCTGGGTTCTCTGTTCTGTTGCATTGGTCTGTATGTCTGTTTTGGTACCAGTACTATACTGTCTTGATTACTGTAACTTCAAAGGCAGATTTTATATGCAATTTGCTTATGCAAATTTGCATATGAATAAATATCCCATGTAATCTAAATGAGATGATTCAGAGCAAAAATTTTGATGACCCTTTACTTCTAGTCCTATCAATGTGTTCTCACAAAATCAATCTAGTAGAAGACTTGAAGAAAAAAAAGAGAGAAATGGTATATTTTTTCTCTTCTATACAAATACAGCCAAATCCTGATGACTGCTTAATGCTAAAATTATTTGATGTATATATTATTTAATATTTTGAGCTTATGGGGGATATTGAAGAAGGAGAAAGAAGGAGAATATTAAAAAAATGCAGCCAGAGATGAAGAAAACTCTGAATTAACTATCTTTGTGTAGGAGTTGGAAGAACAAGAACTCTACCACTTAGATATTTCCTTAAGCTACCTTGATCACTTTGGGTAAGAATTTAAGAATTTAGTCAATATCTTGAAAGTCAGATTTTCTAAAGTTTCATTTCCTATATTGATTCTCAATTACCTTAAAAAAAAACGTATCCAGATTTTGTACATTAGATTATTTTAATGGGGTAGCCAGACAACAGTTTTGAAGTAGTTGTCACTGTCATCACACCTGTGTGGGCTGACCTTCCAGGTGGCAAACCTGGACAAATGTAGTATCTCAATGTTTTAGACAAGAAATCATGTAAGGTATTACTTGTTAAAGAAGTATGTGTGCTCAGAGTGTTATAGATGGACTGTAAAGCACATACTCACAGTCTCTCCCTTTATGAGGTATATTTTAATTTCTGGCTCTAAGTGGGAGAAAATAAATATACTATGATGTGATTTTTACATGTGCTTCAGTATTTAATATGTGATCTGCAAATTAAACAGTAGAATAGACTGTATTTTTTTAAAGATTTTTTTTTGCCTCAATTTAACCCATACAATTTAGGCACAAGAGTATTTTAAATCAGGGTTTGCATAATTTTTAATTAGCTCAAGCCTCTCTAATTATTACATTAGTTGAAGTTCTCATTAAAGTCTTCCTGCTCCTTATCTCTGAAGGGTAGAGTCATAATGAGGGTGAATGACACTTAGAGGACTAGGGAAATAATAATTTATAATTTATAATTTAATGTGACAAGCTGACATTTCATTTACTATGATGAAATCATTTTGGAGAAAAAGGACAAGTTGCCTTTTAAAAATACATGTATTAATAAATGAAATTATAAAAATTGCAAATGAATACAATTATAACTTGTGTATATTCACAAATCCTTTGGTCTTCCGGGAGGGATACTCAGTCTCCATCTTGTATGACTGCCAGAAGTCCAATGATCTAAGTGCTGTATTTTGTGAAGTATGAGGAGCAAAACTGTTCACATTTTAACATCACTGAAGTAGGATGTGTCCTATAGTCAATGGAAATTTGCAATCATTTTCAGTCAGGCAACAGTTATGAAATAGCTTTCACTTTTATCACACATGTGACTTTGTAGATATTTCTAGTAGTAAAACTGACTAATGTAACATCTCAACATTCTGAACATTTAAATGTAAGGAAAATTTAAGGTAGAGATCTGAAATCTATTTGCTGTACAAAATCCTTCTGATGAGTCCACAACAAAATTAGAATAGCACCAGCTTCAAAATTAGCATCACTAGCTTGAGAGAAAGCCCCAGAATCAGTAGTAGAGCACTCTTTGAAGATATATTTCATCACCAAGATATTATTGGAAAGACCAAGATATCAATGACTGAGTAAAAAAGTGACTCAAAAGAGTCAGACTTATAAAAGAGTCAGGGTCAGGTAGAAAAAAATTTAGAACTATCTTATTCATTCTCTTGTATTTCTATTCTTATGTATATGCAAGAATAATATGTAATTAAAATTTGTTTAAGTAAATATAAAAGGGCTCTTTCCTTAAGTAGAAAATAAAAATGTAAGTTATAAAAAATTATATAACCCAATTGGCAGTATTTTTTTTTCTCTTTGTAGCACATAAAACAACAGTATACATTAAAATGATGGGATCTTAGATTCAAAAAATATAATTCTGGAAATTTCAGAGAGTCATTATATGTTCTACCATTTAGTATTGACTGTAGCTTGTCATCTTTCTTATGATACCAGCCTGCACATACATCAAAGGGCCACTTCTTAAGATTTGTGCTTCTTAAAATGACACTTTGTCCTATGGGGAGCCACAAAGCAGAGTTGATATTAAGCTATGGCATTAAGAAACTTTTACTGGAATCTTGTGGATGCGAGGGAAAAAATGACATATTTTAACCTAGCATATTTGATAGCATTGTGTTTTATAGTACTTTTCCCTGATCCTCCACAGAGAGGTCCTTTATAGATTTCTCCTTGTTCTTGCTTCTCTATATTGTTACAAGCAACAGTGTGTCTAGCTACAAAGGGAATAACCTTAGCCAATGCTGAAACCCCGCTGATGTCTAAGAAACTTGCCAAGTTTTCTCCCAGTTCAAAGTAAAGGTGGTTTTTCACATTATTTTGGAGAGTAGTTAATTTTCTTATTGACTCAAATTTTTTCCTTCCAAAATAACACTTTTTCCTTGCTACTTCCTCACTAAAAAACTATTAAAATGTTTCTTTGTAAGGTGTATGCATGTTTTTTAAAACCGAACAGTATACTCTTAAAGATAAATTCCGCTTCTACTACTAAAACAAGAGAAAAAGCATGAAGCAGCTTGTTAAAACAGCAACTTGTTCCTAATATATATGAAAAATTCACTGGAAGAAAATATGGCCCCCCAAAAAAAACCCCACTAAAATCTGAGACACCACCCTGATGATTTGAACTTTGATGCTATATTTGCACTAAAAGCTTAGTAACCCAAATGAATGGGTTTAATAGAGACTGATATCCTCTGGAACCACAGGAAAGTGAGACAGATTTACAAATGGTAATTGTTGAGACTTGAGCACAATTCTACTTCAAAGTCTCCAGAAAGGAATAAACTTAAATTAGGCAAAGTCACCAATTATTCAACATGATCTATAAATACTGCAAGTGAAAAACAAAATACAAGCTACAAAGTAGAGCAGTAGTTTTCAAACGTCAGCGTATCAAACTTTAGAGACATAAGCTTCACCCACAGAGCATGTTAAAAACTGGAGAGTTCTAGCCTCTAATTATTCTGAATTAGCAGGCCTGTGGAAGGTCTAAAAATTTATACTTTTGTCACAAAAACATCAGGTGATTCTGATGCAATAGCTCAAGGCAACTTAATGAAGAAGAAAAAGTCTGCTATTAAGCCTATATCTCAAATAGGAAACAAAAAACAAAAGCCAATAACATGCCCAAATGGTTTGAAAACTTGCCCAGATACCTGGGTCCAACAATTAGCAGATTTATAACAGAAATAATTTAGAACACTTTTAGGCATCTAATAATTATAAATTATTCCTTAATATTTAATAATTTTCAGAAATAAAAAATCCTAGTATGCTACTTTAATTACATTACTTGGAAAAATGTCAGTATTTAAAATATGTCCATATGGAACATTACAGTCTTGGTCTGGCCCACTACATTTAGTGTTCGGTAGAAACTAATTTTTCAGTAATTATTATGATACACTAACTTCCTCATGCAAGCACACACCCCATATAACAGCCCCAGATTCATACACACATGCAAGTTCCTGACTTTCCCAACAGACTTTGTGATCATCAGCCTCCCTTGCGTACCCATTAGATAAGACCTCTGTGGAGCTTACCAACACCCTGCTTTTTTGGCTGGAATTGGCCAATTCATCTTAAGGCCAGAAACCTCAAAGCATTCTACCCATGGACCTTGAGACACATTCTACTCTGTCTGCATTCTGCTTTAACTTCCCCATGTGGCCTCTTGAAACATTCCTCTAGGACCCGTAGTAAACTGATCTATTTTCATTTCTCTTACTGAAACTCTACTCACCACCTAGCACCCTATGCTCCATTTAACAAGTGTTGATTTAACAAAGTCACAACACAAGGCAAGGGTTTTTTAGGAGTTTTCCAGAATATACTTTTGAATAAGTATAAATTTACCTTAATCTATTCCACTACATGCAGCTATACCATAATCATTAAACTTTATCACTCTGAGGGTCAATAAATTTTCCTTAGCATATGACTTGAAGACTGTGGTCTCTGGTACTGGAAACACTTTATGATTAAAAGCTGAAACAAATGAAAGCATAATGCTCTTGGCAATTCATATTTTATGTTTTCCCTAAAGTTTTATTTAATAATATTGGATCAGAATTAAAGCAAGGGTAGGCTGCATGACCTTTTAATTTTCCTTCCAAACTAACGATTCATGAATATTAAAGAAATTTATTATTCTTATGATGCACTAGAATGTAAATAACTCTATCCTTAAAACATAAATAAATAAATAAATAAATAAAGCAACACTTCTCCTTTTTATATTTAGGTCTAATTCATGTTTGCTTCATTGCTCTCAAATTCCTTGGCATTATTTGAAGGTTGTTAAGTGGAGACTTGCTGATGGGTGCACAATGTAATTATACTGTAGCCAAGCACCTGCCCTCCCACTGCCAGAAAAGCAGAGAAGGAGGAACGTCAAGAATATGCATAGGAGAATTCACCTCATCACTATTCATGTACCAAGAAATATAAAGTTCCATATATGTAGCATGATAGAGCTCAAGGAAATCGATAACTGTAACAAGGCTATAAAAAAAAGCGCAAGAATTCATATCCTTTCTAAGGAGGGGTCTTTTCATCTCCACTCGCAGCCCCTTAACCCCCACAAAGATTTGAGTTTGTTAATTTGATGGATATGGAAGACACTATTGCTATAATTGCTTTACATTGGAAAAGGCACTGAGGTATCACTGAGGAAGAGAAGGGAGTGAGAAGGTGGGAGGACAGGCATCAAAGAGTGGGTGGAATAGAGAGAGTGCATTTGACTCTAAGCATGAGAAGAAGAGAGCAAAAAAGAAGAAATTTTGGAGTTGCCAAGGGAAATGAAAATTTAAGTAAAGAAATGTATAAAGTATATTTAGTGAAATTTTACCCTCTATTTTTGTTATTCTCCTTATTTCTTTCTTGTTAAAAAATTTCAGCAATGACTTCTTACTCAAAATAGAAACATTTCCAAGATTTTTTTATTTAGTTGTGATTTTTAAAATGCTATGAAAAGGGACTTGAAGAAAGATAAAACAAGATATTTTCAAGTTATGTCAGAAACAGATATTATTAAGTAAAATTTCAGGTAACACAAAACCTAAGTCAGGAACTTGTTCTTGTTTCAGAAGTACAACTCTAATGGACATAATCATTAGGGAGAAGGAATTGCCCCCTAGGTGGACGCTGGGTTTTGGGGTCTGAGACTCTAAACCTAATAATTATTTAGAGATGAACTCTGAAAAGAGGAAAGAGGAAAATATGAGTGTGTGTGTGTGCACGCGTGTGCGTGTGTGAGCGCACACGCACACCTAAAAAGACTTCCTCTCTGGTTAGTCAAGTTTGATGGTTCAGAATGCCAGTAGGTCCCTTCAAAGTACTCAGAGTTACTGCCTTGAGTCACAGAATTCTTGAGAATTACTGACATGCAATGGATACATGTAAATGTACGCATAAGTCTTTATAGGTTGTACACATTATTGAGATGTAAAGTTTGTTTTGAAGTTTCTCTTGCAAGGCAGTGCTCTATCAAATTTTATTTTCTTAATACCCCAATCAAAACAAAGAGAAGCACATAAAACTAAACAGATTAACATGCTGTTTGCTTTAAATATTTCTCTGTAAGGAATAAATACCTGTTGTGCAAAATAAAAAACTCCAAGTAAGGGAAAAAAGAACCAAAATATACATAGCTGCTCTTTATATCCATGTGTGTATATATGTATTAGACATTAATATTTTATTTCTTTAAAATTTCCATTTCATGTAAGTTATCTAATTTGCAGGCATACAGTTGTTCATAGTATTCCTTTTTAATTCTTAAGGTCAATAGTGATGTCCTTTTATTTCTGATTTTAATAATTTAATTTTTTCTCTTTTTTTTTCTTGGTTAGTATAATTTCTATTAATTTCATGTGGTTTACTGAATCTTATAGCCATAGTGTCCTATGTGCTACAAAGCCCATCCTGTAATTTTCAACTACTATGCTTTTCACTTTGAGAATTTTCATTTTGGTTCTTTAGTAGTTTTCATTTATGTGCTCAGATTCCAAATCTGTTCATCCATCTTTTCTATTAGGTCATTAAACATATATATATAATAGCAGGCTTTTTAGAAATGTTTAAGTATGGTTGACTTGTGTTATTATACCATTTTCAAGTGTACAAAATAGTGGTTCAATATTTTATAGATTACACACCATATATTATAAAACATTGACTCTAGTCATTTTTACTTCTTAATCCAATTCACTTATTTTGTCCCTGCTCATACTTCCTCCCCTTGGCAACTACTAGTTTGTTCTTTGTGAGTCTGCTTTTGTTGTTCATTTGTAGGTTTTTTAAAATTCCACATATAAGTGAAAATATATACAATATTTGCTTTCCTCTGTCTGAATTATTTCACTAATCATAATTCCCTACAGATCCAACCATGTTGTTGCAAATGGCAAAATTTCATTCTTTATGATGGCTGAGGACTATTCCACTGGATGTATGCAACACATCTGCTTTACCCATTCATCTGTTGATGAGCATTTAGGTTGCTTCCTTATCTCAGTTACTGTAAATAATGCCACTATGAACACTGGGGTGCATATATCTTTTAAAATTAATGTTTTCCTTTTCTTTGGATAAAAAGTGAGGAGTGGAATTACTAGATGGTATGGGTAGCAATATTTCTAATTTTTTGAGAAACCTCTGTATTGTTTTCTATAGTGGCTTCACTAATTTACATTCCCAGTAACAGTGCACGAGTGTTTCCTTTCCTCCATAGCCTCACCAATACTTGCTATTTTTTGTTTTCTGGATAATAGCCATTCTGACAGGTGTGAGGATATATCCCTTTCTGGTTTTGATTTGCATTTCCATAATGATCAATGATGTTGAGCATATTCTCATGTGCCTGTTGGCCATCAGTATATCTTCTTTGGAAAAATGCCTATTCAGGTCCTCTCCCCATTTTTTAATCAGATTGTTTTGAGTTGTATGAGTTATTTATATATTTTCGCTATCATACATATTATTTGCAAATATCTCCTCCAATTCAGTAGGCAGGCTTTTTATTTTATTGATGATTTCCTTCACTGTGCACAGGTTTTTTTTTGTTTGTTTGTTTGATGTGGTTCCATTTGTTTATTTTTGCTTTTGTTCCTGGCCTGAGGAAACAAATCCAAAAAATACTGCTAAGATTGTTGTCAAAGAGCATACTGCCTATGTTTTCTTTTAGAAGTTTCAAGTCTTACATTTAAGCCTTTAATCCACTTTGAGTTTATTTTTTATATAGTGTGAGAAAATGTTCTATTTTCATTCTTTTACATGTAACTGTCCAGTTTTTGCAATGCCACTTATTGAAGAGGCAGTCATTTCCCCATTGTATATTTTGCATATTTTTGCCTTGTTTGTTGTTGATTAGTTGACCATATGTGTGTGGGTTCATCTGTGGGTTCTCTATTCTGTTCCATTGATCTTTGTGTCTTTTTTTGTGCCAGTATCATACTGTTTGATTGCCTTAGTTTTATAGTATAGCCTGAAATCAGGGATGTGATACCTCCTGTTTTGTTCCTTTTTCTCAGGATTGCTTTGTCTGTTCAGGGTATTCTCTGGTTCCACACAAATTTTAGAATTATTCTTTCTAGTTCTGTGAAAAATGCCATGATATTTTAATAGGGATTGCATTGAATCTCTAGATGGCTTTGAACAGTAGGGACATTTTAGTAATATTAATTATTCCAATCCATGAGCACGAAAATTTTACTATTTGTGTTGTCTTCAATTTTTTTAATCAATGTCTTACATTTTTCAGAGTACAGATCTGTTTCTTGATTGAATTAATTCATATGTATTTTATTCTTTTTGACTTGATTGTAAATAGGATTGTTTTCTTGATTTATTTCTGATAGTTCATTATTGCTATATAGAAATGCAACAAATGGAGTTCCTGTTGTGGCACAATGAAAACAAATCCGACTAGGAACAATGAGGTTGCTGGATTGATCCCTGGCCTCGCTCAGTGGGTTAAGGATCTGCCATTGCAGTGAGCTGTGGTGTAGGTTACAGAATGGCTTGGATCCTGCATTGCTGTGGCTGTGGCATAGGCCAGCAGCTGTAGCTCCAATTTGACCCCTAGCCTGGTAACCTTCATATGCCACAGGTGTGGCCCTAAAAGGCAAAAAAGAAAAAAAAAATAAATGCAACAAGTTTCTGTATGTTAATTTCGTATCCTACAAATTTAGTTAATTTACTAGTTCCAGTAGTGTTTTGAGTGACTTTTCTATATACAGTATCATACCATCTACAAACAGTTTATTCTTCTCTTTCAATTTGGATGACTTTTATTATTATTTTTTCATCCAGCTGCTGTGGTTAGGTCTTAGAATACTATGTTGAATAAAAGTAGTGAGAATGGCATCCTTATCTTGTTCCCAATTTGGAGGAAAATCTTTTGATTTTTCACCATTGAGTATGATGTTAACCTTAGGTTTGTCATAAATGGTCTTTAGTATGTTGAGGTATGTTTCCTCTATGCCAACTTTGTTGAGAATTTTTAAACATGAATAGATGATGAACTTTTTCAGATATTTTTTTCTGTACTTATTGGGCTGACCATGTTATCCTTAGTTTTGTTAATGTGATGCATCATGTTGATTATTTGTGGATATTAAACAACACTTGCATCCCTGCAATAAATCCCACTTGATCATAGTGTATGCTACTTTTAATGTATTGTTGAATTTGGTTTGCCAATATTTTGCTGAAGATGTTTGCATCTCTGCTCTTCAGATATTTTGGCTTGCAATTTTCATTTATTGTAGTGTTTTTGACTAGTTTTATTATCAGGGTAATAAACTTATAGAATGAGTTTGGAAGTATGGTTTTATTATCAGGGTAACACTGTCCTTGTAGAATCAGTTTGGAAGTATTCCTTCCTCCTCAATTTTTTGGAATAGTTTGAGAAGGACAGGTATTAACTCATCTCTAAATGTTCAGTAGAATTCCCTGAGGAAGCTATCTGGTCCTGGACTTTTATTTGGTGGGAGGTTTTTGGTCACTGATTCAAATTAATTACTAATAATCAGTCTGTTCTGACTTTTTATTTCCTCCTGATTCAGTCAGGGAAGATTGTATGTTTCTAGAAATTTACACATTTTTTCTAAATTGTTGAATTTTTGACATATAATTTTTCACAGTATTTCCTGAGGATTACCTGTGTTTCTGTGATACCAGAATGAGAAATTGTAACTTCTCTTTCATTTCGAATTCTATTTTTGTTTACTTGGACCCTCTCTCTCTCTCCTTTTTCTTGATGAATTTTGCTAAAGGTCTATCAGTTTTGTTGATCTTAAAAAAATAGCTCTTAGTTTTATTGATCTTTTCAACTGTTTTTTAAAGTATCTATTTCAGTTATTTCTGCTCGGATTTTTATTATTTCCTTTCTTCTGCTAAATTTTTGTTTTGTTTCTTCTTCTGTTTCTAATTCTTTTAGTTGTAAATTTAAGTTGTTATTTGAGATTTACATTTTTTCTTGAGGGAGGCCTGATTCTAAAAAAATTCCTTCTTAGAACTACTTTTGAGGCATCCTGTAGAAAGTTGTGGCCCCATATAAATAAATCTCAAGGTATTTTTATTTCCTTTTAGAGTTTTTCATTGACTCATTTCTTTTAGTAGCATGTTGTTTAGTCTCCATGTGTATTTTTTCCAGCTTTACTCCTGTAGTTGAGTTATAGCTTCATACTTTGTGGTTTGAAAAGATGCTTGATATAATTTCAATCTTAAATTTGCTATGACTTGTTTTGTGACCTTGCATAGGATCTATCCTATAGAACATTCCATGTGCACTTGAAGAAAAAAAGTATATTCTATTTGGGGGTAGAATATTCTATGGATATTAAGTCCATCCACTCTAACGTGTAATTTAAAGTCACTGTTTCCTTACTGATTTTCTGTCTGGGTGACCTGTCCATTGATATAGGTGGGGGATTTAAGTCCCCTGTTATTAGTGTATTACATAATTTCTCCCTTTATATCTATTAATATTTGCTTTATGTATTAGGTATTCCTATATTGGGTGCATAGATATTTACAACTGTTATATCTTTTTTTAAAGTGATCACTTTATTCTTATGTAACGCTCTTATCTATCTTTCATTATAGACTTTGTTTTAAATTTTAGTTTGTCTTACATGACTATTGATACCCCTATTTTCATTTAGATTTGCATAGGATATCTTTCTCAATCCTTTCACTTTCAGTCTATGGTGTCTTTAGCTCTGAAATTAATCTCTTATATGCAGTGTATAGAGGGTTGCTTTTTTGGTCCATTTAGTTGCCACATATCTTTCTACTGGAGCATTTAGTCCATTTATATTTAAAATGATTATTGGTGGGTATATACTTACAGTAATTTTGTTACTTGTTTTCTGGTTGCTTTTATAGTTCCCTTTATTTTCTTTTTCTTTTAGTCTTTTCTCTTGTAGTTTGATGATTTTCTTTACTGTTATGTTTGGGTTCCTTTCTCTTCGTTTTTTGTGTTTCTATTATAGGGTGTTTTTTTTTGTTTTTGTTTTCTTTTTTTTTTTGTGGTTACCGTGAGGTGTGTGTGTGTGTTTTAAACAGTAATTTAAGTCCAAAAATATTCTAAAAGTTTTACACTTTTACCCCCCCCCCAATTTTATGGTTTTGATGTCATACTTCACGACTTTATGCATATCTCTTACCTATTTTATAGTTGATTTTGTGACTTTTGTCTATTACCTTTATACTAGTTTTTTACATCATTGATCCCCTGCCTTTACTATATAATTACCTTTATGAGTGAGATTTCTTTCCTTCATATATTTTCTTATTTCTTGTTATGGCCCTTTCTTTTTCATTTAAAGAACACCTAAAATTTCTTGGAAGGTGGTTTGGTGGTAATGGACTCCTTCAGTCTTTGTTTGTTGCCGGAGTCCAGCTCCAGTGGCTAGGGATGCACACCCTGTTGGGGATGGATGGTGTCAGCAAATGCACACATAGACAGCCTCTTTGTCTCTTTTTCAGAGTGCTGGACTGCTCGAGTTTTATTGGCATAGATGATTGTTTATATAGACAGTTTTTTAATTACAAATTACATCACAATGTTAAAAGTACGTTGGTTAACTTTTAGATTTTGTTTTCCGATCACATGGTACAGCAGCTATACATCATATTCCAAGATCTTTAACTTAACTAAATTTAATGAGTACATTCGAGGGCAAATAGGTACAATACATCATGTGGAAATGAGGAGACTCAGTACAAATAATCTCATGGCCAGCCAATCTTTACAAGTTGAAGAGGTCACAGACATAAGAATTTAACATTTACAAATCTTATTAAAATCTGACTTCAAAGCGTTACGGCAAGGAAACAGTATGAGAAAATATAAATCAACTTAACTAGCTATCACTTAAAAGCTTCTAAAATCAAGGACAAAACTCATAGCTAGGTTTCTTTTGATCAATGAATAATATATGTCTAACTTCTATGAACCTCATTAAAATCCTAACTAAAGTTTACTGTATATCTGGTTAGTAGATAAACACTATGTTTTTAATTAAATTGGATTTAAATAGGGGAAAGTCCATCAGGATGAAATTCTTATTATATTATTATCATAATTTTGTTAAATCACAAATCACCACAGGAAAATAAGAATGGAAAATAAGAATAATAAGTAAATAACAGGAAAGACTGAGGAAAAACTGAATAACAAGTAAAACGACAGGAAAGACTAGGTCACCCAAGAAACAATCCATGTTCTCTGGCGCAAACGTGGAAATTGTTTTCCCGAGAAAGCCTCAATTCTTCCCCATTAACATTAACATGAGAGCCATGTAATCTGAGGCCTGCCCTCGGATTGGACCGCACAGGCAGGCCTCAGCCTGCCCTTGGTTTTTCACCATACAGGCAGGCTTTTATCCTGACCAGAAGCCCACCTTCAGCTTGTACAGTTCAGGTGAGCTCCCTTCCTTTGTTAGGAACCTGCCTTCGGGTTTTTTTGCCATCAGGCAAGGTCCCTTCCTCTAGTCCCTGCATTTCCTCGGCTCCCCACAGTTTGTCTTGGAAACCGTCTCTTCTTTAATTCTAAATGATAATCTTGCTGGGTAGAATATCTTTGGGTATAGGTTCTTCCTTTTCATCATTTTAAATATATCATACCTCTTCCTTCTTGGCTGTAATGTTTCTACTGAAAAATTGGCCACTAGCCTTATGAGGGTTCCCTTGTATATGATTCTGTTTTTCTCTTACTGCTTTTTAAATTTTTCTCTTTAACTTTGCCATTTTAATTATGATACTTCTCTTTATACATCTTTTTTTATTCATCTTATTTGGGACTCTGTGAATCATGGACTTGAGTAGCTGTTTCTTTCTCCAGGTTAGGGAAATTTTCAGCTATTATTTCAGCAAGTACATCTGCCCCTTTATTTCTCTCTTCTTCTAGAACTGCTATAATTCAAACATTAATATACTTGATGTTGTTCCAGAGATCCCTTGAACTATTGTCATTAATTTTTTTTCTTTTTGCTGTTCTGATTTGGTGAATCTCACTATTCTATCTCCAGGTCACTTATGTATTCTTCTGTATTACCAAATCTACTGTGATTCCCTCTGGGGTATTTTTCATTTCAGTTATTGCATTCTTCAGCTCTGATTGGTTCTTTTTTATACATACATCTGCTAATTTTTTGTTGTAGTTCTCACTGTGTTTCCTCTATTCTTTTTCCAAGTTCGGTGAGCATTTTTATGACTGTACTTTGAACTCCTTTATTTTTTTTTTATTTTTTGCTACACCCATGGCATATGGAAGTTCCTGTGGCAGGATTCAAATCCTAGACACAACTGTGACCTACATCACAGGTGCTGCAGCAAGCAATGCCTGATCCTTAACTGACTGCACCAGGCCAGGGATCGAACCTGCACTTCAACAGCAACCTGAGCTTCCACAGAGACAATGCCAGATCTTTAACCTACTGTGCCACAGTGAACTCCTTATCAAGTAAATTACTTGTCTCCTTTTCCTTATGTATTATTTTTCCTGGAGTCTTATCTCGCCCATTTGTTTATAACACATTCCTCTGTCTTTTTATTTTGTTTGACTTTCTCTGTCTATGAAACTAGGCAAAACGGTTACCTATCCTGGTTTCAAAGGTGTGTCGCTGTGTAGGAGTGCCCCTATGCAATCAGCCTATTCTCAGCAGCTTTGGCAAGAGAGCTGGAGCCAAAGTATGAGGGGGTAAGGGCTTCTTCCAGGACATTCTAGTGCTGTCATCTTGGTGAGGGTGGGCTGGGGCTTATGGGGAAAAAACTAGAGCCAACATTTGGTGTGAACTGGGGCCTCCACCAGAGTATGCTGGTGGCTGTGGTATTTTGGGGATGTGGGCTTAGAGCTGGAGAGAGTAGAGCTGAAACCTGACATTGGCCATGTTTTCTCCCTCAAAGTACTAGCAGCCACCAACTTAGCAGGGGTGGACTAGAGCTGGGTGGGAGCTTTTCTGAGGGTTCACTGGTGGCTGCCATCTTGATGACAGGGATGGAGTTTTAGGGGCTAGAGGGGAGCTGCTGCTGCCACCTTACAAGGGCTGGAGCTTGAGCTAGAGCCAGAGCAATTCAAACAAAGAAGGTAGAACTGGAATCTGACATAGGCCTGGCCTTCTGGGGCACACTGGTATCTGCCACCTTAGTGAGGAGACTGAGCTAGAAGGACTCGACTGCAGCCTGCAGAGTCGGGTCCAAAGGTTTCTCCTGGAGTATGTGAGGGCTGATGCCTTGGTTGGAGTGGTAGTTAGAGCTGCAGCCAGATATGGGCTGGAGTGTAGTGTGCTTGGGTGGTCTTGGCAGGCTGCCTAGGACACTAGGAGATTTTCAGTGCTGCCTCTGTGTTGATACTGGGAGCAAGAGAGTTTGTGCATTTGTCCTTTAAGAGTGGAGTCACAGTTCCTTACAACTTTCTGGTTCTCTTAGTGGTAAGTCCCACTGTCTATTAAAACTCATTAAGAGGGCTCATCTCCAGTGCTGGACCCCTGAACTGGGGTGCCCAATATGGAACTTGAACCCCTCATTCTTTAGGAAGGATCTTCAAGTTTGTGATATTCCCTCACACTTTTTAGGTTGCAAGACTGGGGAGTGGATTCTGATTAGATCACTTTTATTCCCCTCCTACAAATATCAGTGTTTTTTTTTTTTTTATATCATTTGCCATAGAAGAATCCTTTCACTAGTCTTCAGGTTGTTCTCAGAAAGAGTTGTTCTATATGTCGCTGTAGTTTTGTTATGTTTATGAAAGGAAGTGAGCTCAAAAGTTCCTCTGCCATCTTGATCCTGCCCCCTATAATAGCAGTTTTAAAGGTCCTGACTGTTCATTAAAAACTCTGCCTTTGTTTACTTGTTTATTTTCCTATTAACTGCTTCTTATCTTGATTGCAAGGCACTATTTCTTAATTCTTTTGTGTATGTGGTAATTTTTTTTTTTGGCTTTTTAGGGCTGCACCTGCAGCATATGGAAGTTCCCAGGCTAGGGGTCCAATCAGAGCTATAGCTGCCAGCCTACACCACAGCCACAGCAACGTCAGGTCCAAGCTGCATCTGCAACCTACACCACAGCTCATGGCAATGCCAGATCCTTAACCCACTGAGTGAGGCCAATGATCGTACCTGGAACCTCATGGTTCCTAGTTGGATTTGTTTCCATTGTGCCATGATGGGAACTCCATATGTGGAACTCCTAACTGGGCTGGAGTGCCAATGTCCCTTAGAATTGCATTACTTTTGGTATCTCTGATTAGAACTCCATCCTCTGTCAGCTATTTGCTAAATTTCATGGTCTGTCATTCTGTATGTGGCCCCAGAAGACATTCTTGTGTAGGAACTGTTTTATTTATTTTTTTACATTCTAAAGTATCTTTTAGAGTGCTTGGTATATTGTTATATTCAGGAAATATGATTTCCAATGAATTAGATTGAATATTTATTCAAGAATATATCAAGATTATCTAAAACTGGAAAAGAGACCCTTTTAAATAATTAAAATATTTTTCATAGTTAGAGAAATGAAATATTTCAAAAATAATTTACAATGTTTTGTTCAGTAAAATCATACAATATAAAAGAAGAATCATAGAAAGGTAAAACTGCATTTACCATTTTGGAAATTGGCTTATCTTAGTATATTAATTTCATCTTATTTTTAAGTTTATCCATTCTAGTTTACTAATGCCAATTTTATCTGTCCAAAAGTATTGAATATGGAGAGTTGTTTGTAAAAATTGCTCACCACTATGTCTGCATCTATAGTTTCATAGAAATATTAATATTTTATTTTTACTATAATTTTAGAAAACCATTGTATATCAAAAAATGTGGTTATAGTTATTACTTTTGAATTTTAGTAGCCATTATATCGCTGTCAAGTCATTTAGGTAGAAAGGACCTCAGATTTCACATTTCTAAAATTTAATATCATATTAATTTCTTAAAGTTGTTTTGGGGGATAATTGTTATAACATGTGAAATATTTTTGTAGGGTGATTTCTTCCATGGTAGACACACATTTGTATAACCAGTTTGGATTTAAAATCGAGCACAATCAAAACACTACTTATACTGTCATAATCAAACTGATTTTCACATATAATTGTAGAAAAATTGGAGTTTTTAACAATATTTTCAATTAATTTAAACTAAGTTTAATACTAAAATATTTTACTCTTTCTAGTTGCTATACTTTTCTATATTAAAAACAGATATATTTATAGTAATTCTTAGCTAAAAGCAAGACATATTTATCTTTATTTCATTGGTTAACAACCTATTTCAAAAATCATCAAAGAAGATTCATTTATTTTTAAATTTCAGCTGCATTTCTAAATATCAACCAGGATTTGAAAATATTAACAATATATATTCAAAGGAAAACATTTTTGAAAACTTTGTGTTCATTTTAATCTACTTTTTCTTTTTAATTATATTGATTTACAGTTGAGAAACAGTGGCTCCCATTGCTATAGAAGATTATGTAAATTATTTTCTGGCAAGCCTGATAGCACATATGCTTCTTTTAAGAATAACTTAAAAGCAATCTGCTGATTAGTGTACATTATATACTTGTGTCTAAGTCCTTCAGGAACATTCAATATCTGTACTACCTAAATAGAACTAATACGCTGACTGCAAGGTACTCATTCTCATTCCTCCTGTGTGCCATTCAAAATCTAGGGCATAGATACATTTAAAATCAAAATGAATTCATCATTCCTGTTTTACACCATACTGTAATTTGAAACAAGAGTATAAGTGGCCTTTTGATATCCAGAGAGAAATTAATAGCAATAAAACTTAAAAATAAAGCTGCTATTTTTTTCCATTTGCATGAATTTAAACAAAAATGAATGATGATATTCATTTCGTAAAATGGAAAGAAAATCAGCCACCATAATCTTCACTGTGAATATCATCTTAATTTATGTTCATGATAAATAATTAAAAATAAAATTAAGGAGAAAATGTTTTATACATCTCTTAAGACTGTTGAAAAGGACAAATGTCAATATTTGTGAATTAATTATCTTATTAAACATATTTAACCCTCTGTCAATATGCAGCATTTTAAAAATTACAAGAGGTGGCAACATTTTATTTATGAGAGTCTCAGATTGCCTTAGAATAAATACTTAGATATTAATTTATTTTGTCTTTTGTCTTTCGAGGGCCGTACCCGTGGTGTATGGAGATTCCCAGGCTAGGTATTCAATTGGTTGTTGCTGCCAGCCTACACCACAGCTCACGGCAATGCCAGATCCTTGACCCACTGAGTGAGGCCAGTGATCGAACCTGCAACCTCATGGTTCCTAGTTGGATTCGTTTCTGCTGTGCCATTATAGGAACTCCTAGATATTAAATTTTTTTTTACACAAGAGTTCTATGTCTATCACACATTTTCTTTCATTTCTAAGGATTTTAGAACTTCAGAAAATAAAATATTTTGTCAGCATACCTTCTAGATTCTCCATTTGTATTGGTGAAATAAAATTGTCTCCGTCTTCTCTAACAATAATTATAGATATAATGTTACTAGCTCTTATGCTCAGTGCTTCCAGTCGCTTGGCCAGTCCTATATAGAGTGTTCTGCCTTCTTAAATATTGCAAAAGCATGCTTACATAAGTCTAAGAATCAGTCTTAGCTATTGCTCATCCCCTGAGGTACCAATAGGGGATACATCCTAGACTTCACCAAATGCTTGTTCAAGAGGTTCTACTTCTGAAATTAATATTGTTAAAATGGCCATAACTATCCAAAGCAATGTACAGTTTTAATGCAGTCTTCATAAAATTACCCATAACATTTTTCACAGAACTAGCACAAATAATCCTAAAATTTATATGAAACCATAAAAGACCCAGAATTGTCAAAGCAATCATGAGAAAAAGAACAAAATGAAATGCATAACCCTCCTAGACTTTAGAAAATACTACAAAGCCACAGTGATAAAAATATTGTGGTATAGCCACAACAATAGACATAGTTTAATGGAACAGAAGAGAGAGCCCAGAAATAAATCCAGATACCTATGGTCAATTAATCTTTAACAGGAAGGTAAGAGTATACAATGGAGAAAAGAAAGTCTCTTCAGCAAATGGTATTGGAAAAGTTGGACAGCCATATGCAAATCAATGATATTAGAACACATCCTCACACGATACACAAAAATAAACTCAAAATGGCTTAAAGACTTAAATAAAAAGACATGATAGCATAAAGCTTCTAGAAGAGAACATAGGCAAAATGTTCTCTGATTTCAGGATTTATTCATACCAAGATTTTCTTAGGTCAGTCTCCCAAAAGCAATAGAAATGAAAACAAAAATAAACAAGTGGGACCTAATCAAACTTACAAGCTTCAGCACAGCAAAGGAAACCATAAACAAAGTGAAAAGACAACCTATGGAATGGGAGAAAATATTTGCAAATGATGAGACAGATAAGGGCTTAATTTCCAAAATATACAAACAGCTCCTACAACTCAATAACAAAAGCAACAAACAACTCAATAGAAAAATGAGGCAGAAAACCTAAATAGGCAATTATCCAGGAGTTCCCTTAGATACACACACACACACACATATATATATATATCGTGTACTTTAGTTGTGATCTCATTACAGTTGTAATAAAAAAATAGGAAACAAATATGTAATTAAAAGTAACAAGGAGTTCCCATCGTGGCACAGTGGAAATGAGTCCAACTAGGAACCACGAGGCTGAGGGTTTGATCCTTGGCTTCATTCAGTGGGTTAAAGATCTGGTGTTGCCATGATCTGTGGTGTGGGTTACAGATGTGGCTGGGATCCTGCATTGCTGTGGCTCTGGCGTAGGCCATCAACTACAGCTCCAATTTGACCCCTAGCCTGGGAACCTCCATATGCCACAGATGCAGCCCTAAAAAGACAAAAAGACCAAAAAAAAAGAAAAAAAAAAGACAGTTCTCCAAATAAGATGTATAGCTAGCCATCAGGAACATGAAAAGATGCTTGTAATAACTAATTATTAAATTATTAAAGAAATTATCAAAGAAATGTAAATCAAAACTATAATGAACTACCTACCACCTCACACTAGTCAGAATGCCCATCATTAAAAAGTCTACAAATAAAAAATACTGGAGGGGGTGTAGAGAAAAGGGAACCCTTCGACACTGTTGGTTAGAATGTAAATTGGTGAATCCACTATAAAAAACCTTATGGAGATTCCTCAAAAATAAAAATAGAGCTCATATTTGATCCAACAATCCCCTCCTGGGCATAATTATAAACATCATTCAGAAAGATGCATGCACCCCAATATTCAAAGCATAATTAATACAGTAGCCAAAACAATGAAGCAACCTAAATGTCCATAAATGTCCAATGACAGACAAGTGGATAAAGAAGGTGTGGTGTGGGTGTGAGTGTGGGTATGTGATGGAATATTACTCAGCCATTAAAAAGAATGAAATAATTCCATTTGCAGTAACATGGCTAGACCTAGAAATTATCATACTAAGTGAAGGAAGTCAGAAAGAGAGAGAAAAATTCCATATGATATCACTTACATGTGGAATCTAAAATACGGCACAAATGAACCTATCTACAAAACAGAAACAGATTCACAAACATGGAGAACAGACTTATGGTTGCTAAGAAGGGGTGGGGGAGGAGAGGATTGGGAATTTGGAATTAGAAGATGAAAACTATTATATGCAGGATGGATAAACAAAGTCCTGTTATATAGCACAGGGAACTATATTCAATATCCTCTGATGAAACCTAATGAAAAAGAATATAAAACGTATATATTTCTTTCATCTACTGTATCATGAAAATTTTAGGTTTAATAGCTTCAAGTCTCAAAAACTTAACCTGGTCACTTTCATCTGAATCACTTCCATTAAGAGGTAAGATAAACAACTTTAATTTTTTTTAAACACCTGGAGCTATATGAATTGAAATTTAAGATCATACTAAAGCTTATCTAAACTTTCTAGTAGTTTTGAATTTGAAGACTGATTTGAGATTTTCCTTGATTTTCTGTGTAATATCTGGCACATTCATTCTGAGTTCTAGTATGAGTTTCTGAGAGTGGAGATCCTCTGATTGCCTTTTGCTGTCTCCTCTCCAGCTTTACCCTACGCCAAGGAGAATAACATATTAAAATAAAATGACAAAAGCACTGAAACGAAAAACTAATATTTGGAAGCTTTCCCAAATCTTAATTCAATTTAGAAATGAAAAATAACCACTAATACAAGGATAAAATTTTTTCTTGTCTGGTCTGAAAATAGTAATTAGTGAACCATATTATAGTCAACACCATTAAAGCTAACTTTAAAAAATCCTCTTTACTATTCCTCTCCTATATGGAATCCATCTTTACATCTTGTAGCTTCTATTACTTTATTTCTAAATTCTAGTCTCAAATCCATCCATTTATTACCATTTCCACTGACAACAATTTATCCCAAGCCTCTGGCATCCTGCAAAGGGATAACTGCAATTGCTTTTCCAATTAAAATATTTTTAAGTCTAATTCATTAAAAAGTGTTAGAAAAATTATAAAAAAATGAAACACAATATTAGTCACCACAATCCAAGTCAAGAAACAGAATAAGACTGTCTTCTCAGAAGACCCTTCAAAAGCATTTTGCCATGGTGTAGTTGATAGTCATTTAGATTGTCCTCAGTTGTTCTTATAACAATTATAACTGCCTTCAACATTCTGTATAAGTTTTTTGTGCATATACATTTCTCCTGTCTAGGAGCTGGATCAAATGGTAGGGATTCATTCACTTTTTGGTCAGCTTTTCAAAGTGGTAGCACCACTTCCTTCCACAGTATCTGAGAATTCCATTGCTTCCTTCCTTGCCAACACTTGGTGTTGCAGGCATTTTGAACTTTAGCCAGTTTATGAGTATAGAGCAATATATTTTTTTTACCAAATTACTAATGGTGTTGAGCAAGTCTGTATCTGCTTATTGGCCATTTGCATATACCAAATATCAGTTATGAAGAACCTGTTTATATCACCTATTCTGAGGGGCACTGTCATTTTTAATGTGTGTGTGTATATATATATATATAAAATATGTAATATATATATGTATATTATTTATATATATATATTCTGGATATGAACCCTTTGTGAGTTTTTTTGTGTTGCACTTTTCCTGTCCTATTTAGTGCAGTGCCTTTTCTCTCTCTTAGTGATATCCTTTCAGGAAATTTTATTTATTCTTTAATTTTAATGTAATTTAAATTTCAATTTGTCAATCTATCATTTCCTTTATGAGTGATTCTTTTCTGAGTCCAATTTAAGAAAATTTTGCCTGTGCTACAGTGAACAAGATACTGTTGCGTGTTATCTTCTTGAAGATTTGCTGTTCTGCCTTTCATATACATATCTGCAATCAACTAGTAGTTGACTTTTGTGTATGAGGTAAGATGAGGGGTCAGTTATTTTCCCCTCACACCAATAGCCAGTTAATGCAGCACCATTAACTGAAAAGACTCTGTCCTTTCCTGCAGTGCCACATTTGTTTTAGTTAATATACTTATATGTGTGACATATTTCTGAGCTCTCTATTCAATTTCATTGATAATGTTTCTATTTTTGCACCAACAGTACGTTAATAATTTATATTCTTCAGCTTTTTAATGTCTTGATATCCCATAGAGTATACCCTTTTCAAGTTAACTTGGCTATTCTTGGCCCATTGTATTCCATTGAAACTGTACAATAAGCTTGATAACTGTACAATAAGCTTGATAATTTAAACATACAATCTATTGGGAGTTTAATTGTGTTTGCATAAAATCCAAAGATTTCTTTGAGTAGAATTCTTGACAATTTTTTATGATGCTTAGACGTTCAAACCCATAAATGTGCTTCATCTATGCATTTATTTACATTTTCTATATGTCAGTAATTAATCTGGTTTAGTTTTCCATGTGGCAATCTCAAACATAATGTTAGGCTTATTTCTACATTTTTGCTGTCTTTTGATGCTGTGAGAAAGGAACCAGTTTTGAAATTTCTTCTTTTTGTTGCTGATATACAGAAATACAATTGCTTAATATATACTGACCTTGTATTCAGAAATCTTAGTGAAATTACTTATTAATTCAAATAATCTGTAGCAACTTTGGGTTTTATATGAACATAATTATGTCTGCAAATAATAATTTATTTCTCCCTATAAAATTCTTGTATTTTTATATTTTTTATTGCTTTATTTCACTGGTCTGAACCTCTGGGGTGATGTTAAACAGATGGAATGGTAGCAGGAAGTGCATGTCTTATTTTTGCTTTCAGGGGAAAAATACATTAATCTTCTCATAATTAAGTACTACCCTTTCTGAATTATTTTATGTAGATATTCTTCAGTTTACTAAGAGTTTATATAAAATGGATGATGAATTTTCCCCTTTACAGAGCAATTACATTACTGAATTTTCTAATGTTAAACCAGCATTTAATTTCTGGAATAAAAACAACCTGATCATGATATATTATCTCAATATCTTTGTTATATTTAGATGTTTTGGTATAAGGTTATGATAATCTTATCATAGTGAGTTGGGGAGTATTTTCATCATTATCTGAAAATAGGTGTGTAAGGCTGATGTTATTTTGTCCATAAATATTTTAAAATTTCACTGCTGAAGTGTGTGTGCAATGTATTCTATTACTTTTCATGACAGTTTTAGTAAGATTTTTATAAATTTCATCTAAAACTTTCAATTTACTCTTACTAAGTTGTTCATAATGTATTTTTGCCAGGACTTAAATATAGGTGGGATCTACAATGATACCCTTTTTTATTCTTAATATTAAACTTGTTAACATTTCATAATTTTTTCCTCTCCATCTCTGCCAATCATTTATAAATTGTATCAGTTTCTCTAAGATAAGACACTTTAGTTTTTATTATTTTTTTTTCTTTTTTTGTCTTTTTTGTCTTTTCAGGGCCGCACTTGCGGCGTATGGAGGTTCCTAGGTTAGAGTCTAATCAGAGCTACGGCTGCCAGCCTACGCCAGAGCCACAGCAATGCCAGATCCGAGCTGCATCTGCGACATACACCACAGCTCACAGCAACACCAGATCTTCAACCCACTGAGCGAGGCCAGGGATCAAACCTGCCACCTCATGGTTTCTAGTTGGATTCGTTTCCACTGCGCCATGATGGGAACTCCTTGTTAATTTTTTATTACATATTCGTTTCCTATTTTATTTCTTATTACAACTGTAATGAGATTAACAACTGAAGTACACTATACTTATATATTTAACGTTCAAAATTTGATCAGTTTTGGTATATGTAAACAGCTGTGAAACAATTGTCACATTCAAGAAAGCCATTTCCCTCACCTCCATAAATTTCCTTGTGGTCATCTATAATTCATCTTTCCCTTCACTCCCATTCTATGCAACCACTGTTCTAATTTCTGTTAATATGGATCCATTTGCATTTTCTAGAATTTGTTATAAATCAAATAATACAGTATGTACTTTTTTTGGCTTAGCTTCTATCACACAGAATATATTTTGAGATCCACCCATGTTGGTGCTTTTATCAACAGCTCATTCTTTTTGTTGTTGCATGCTATTTCACTGCATGGGTATACCAGTTTATTCCCACAATCTATGTTCTTATATTTAAGGCCATCTCATAACTAATATGGAATTAGGTTTCTTTTATTCCATTGTTACAATCTTATTATTACTATTGCTTTTTGGTTTTTAAATTTTATCATTTTATTCTTTGTTTTCTAATTGACCCATGTTGTTTTCTTTTTCCTCCTTATTTTTTGTCTGATTTTGGATAGTGTAAGACTTTTTATTATTCCATGTGTCCCTTATATTAGTTTGCTAGTTTTACATTTGGAGAATCTTATTAGAGGGCTCTCTAGGGATTATATCATGTATGCTTGATATACTGAAGTCACTATGGTTAATATTTTTTCAAGTATTTATATATTTATCCTTTCTTGATTATGTGTATACCAACTTATTTACCCTTTCCATTTCTCTTTATTCATTTTTATTATATTTCTGAGTTTCTTTCTGGTATTCTTTTCCTTCTACTTGAATGTCATTTAGCGACGCCTTTGGTTTGGGTCTACTGGTGAGGAATTCTTTTGAGTTTTAATTTTTGAAAATATCTTTATGTCTTCCTCATTTGGAAGGCTACTTTTATTGAGTATTAAGTTTTAGGTTAGCAGTTATTTTCTTTAAAGATATCATTCTGTTATCATTGACTTCATCTGTGTTCTTATATTGATAAGTCAGATTTCAGTCTTATTGCATATTTAATTCATTATTGCCAGATCTGACTGCTTTACAGACTTTCTCTTTGTCTTTTATTTTAAGCAGATTCACACTGATGTGCCTGGATGTGATATTTATATTCACAGGGATTTGATGCTCTAGTATCTGTGGTTTGATGCCTTTAATTGCTTTCACAAAATGATTTGCCATCATCTTTTAAAATATTGTTTCTTCTATAAGACTTTGCTTCCCTCTTCTTCTAGAATACACGTTATATCCTATATGTGCCATATGAACTTCTCTATTTTTCATTTTTTTTTGTCTCTTTGCTTCCATCTGGGTATTCTTCTTGACCTATCCTTTGTTCCTATCCTATTTCCCTTTCAACACTATATAACCTGCTGGTGAACATTTACATTGGTCTTTATTTTAATTCCTATATTTTTCAGTTCTGGAGTATCCTTCTGGTTGTTTTTATAGTTCCCAGTATTCTGTGAAATTTTCCATCTTGTCTTTCAATCCAGTGCATAGATACCTAGCCATAGTTATTTTAAATGATAGCTGTTTGCATCATTACTTGCTTAAAATCCTTCAGTGTTTTCCCACTTCATTTTAAAAAGAATGCTGGCATCCTTCCCTCGGCTTAGATGTCCACGTGTGATCTGACTGCTTCTAGATTCTTCAACTGCATCTATTATAATGTTCCCCAGCTCCTACTCTTTATGGTGTCAATATTTGACTCTTTGGCTGCCTTAAGCTTTTCCACAGGTCATAATCCTTCTCTTCCTTCAGGATTTTTGCATTTTTATAATCATATTCTTTGTGAATCCCCTCAAATGACTCTCAATATTTGCCTTTTCCTCCTTTCCAGGCCATTTCTCACCTATAATGGCAGTGACTGTTTTCTTCCTATTGTAATTTTAGGTCCTAGTATATTATTGGCACATAATAGGCATAAAATATTTGTGAATGAATGATTTAGTGAAGGAAAGCTATAACTTTCCTATTTATCAATTCTCTTAATAATAAAAAGATGAAATACATCTAGTTCTTTATACTATTAGCCTTATTATCTCCCACAGCACCTAGAATATATTAGATGATTGCTCAATACCTTTGACAAGATGAGTTAAATTGCAAAATGCTCATGGATATGAAATTCACAGATAATATGAGTATAGATATGGTATGTATATATCAATAATACATCCCTCCAAATCTATATATATATATATAGGAATGATACAATACCTATTACTATGATAATACTTATTCCTAACATTCTTAAATACTTGCATAATTTTAATGAAACAGTGAATCTGACCTTTCCCAGGTTTTCACCAATGATTTTTTTCTACAACTTTGAACATCTATAGTTATTATTTGAATATACAAGCATAGAGGAGATATCTGATTTGAAGGAATTATTTTAAAATGCTGTTTTTAGACTAGTACATTTTTCATATATATCAACTGTTTTTAAAACACATTCAAAATTATTTGAATAATCAATAATTTTCTCTATTGTTTAAGAATGGGTCAAAATACCAATCTCTGACTCTAACTCTGCCAATATTTCCTTTGAACTTGTAGGAAAAAACAAAACTAGAATGTTAAAATCCAGAAGAAACTTCTATTTTAACAAAAATACCAAGGAGTTAATTAAAAAGCACAAATTTGGCTTTCACATTTTCTGAAACATAGAAACCTGCTAGTTTTGAAGTAGGTAGATAGAAATTTTAGTTATTCTATTTTCTCTGGATTTCATCTTAGAATAGACATATTTGGCATATATCTAAAGAGATGATTGGCTCACCTATTTAAACTGTATGAATACTGCTTCCATAAAGATTTGGTTTACCCTTGCACTCACCCATACCCCACTGTTACTTTCATTATTATTTATCTTTCTGTATCTATTCAGATACTGTTTGTCAATGAATGGTGTGAGAGTTGGCTAGAAATTACAAGCTACATTTCTGGATGCATAGTCTCCTTAGGTGAGGGAAGAGACAGAAAGCTGGGAACAACAAGGCATGGTGGGCATGAGAGATTTTCACCTGCTGTAATGGTTCAAAAAAACTTGTCATGTGGACAGCAGACGATTCCATCCTGTCAGTCTGGGTAGAGCAGAAAATGCCATCAGACAGTGGGAAATGTGGGCATTATCTAACAATAACAACCACTCCCCATTCCACCTCAGGAGTGGGGAATCTAGGAGAAAGATGCTAACAGCAACCAAATGGAGACTAATCAGGAGTGAGAGTATTAGTGACCACCAGGTTTTCCTGGGAAACACCAGAGATAAAATGCAAAGTTGGGAGTTCCCGTCATGGCTCAGTGGTTAACAAATTCGACTAGGAACCATGAGGTTGTGGGTTCAATCCTGGCCTTGCTCAGTGGGTTACGATTCGGTGTTGCCATGAGCTGTGGTGTAGGTCGCAGACGCGGCTTGGATCCCGTGTTGCTGTGGCTCTGGCATAGGCCAGTGGCTACAGCTCTGATTTGACCCCTAGCCTGGGAACCTCCATATGCTGCAAGAGTGACCCAAGAAATGGCAAAGAGACAAAAAGACAAAAAAAAAAAAATGCAAAGCTGAGATGAACATAAGACAAAGTTTCAAGGATAATAAGAGAGAAGGTTTCAAGGATAGAAGCATATAGTTTCAATACTAAAACTTACTTTGGAGATAATAAATAACAGTACTGACATAGGGAAAAAAACAAAGTGATGTGGTATATGGACATAAGAAACTCAACCAGAAAATGGAGGACAGACCATAGTGAGTTAATTGACAGAACACTGTAAATCAACTATAATAAAAAAAAAATTGGAGTTCTTTCCATGGTGCATCGGAAACGAATCTGACTGGGAACCATGAGGTTGCGGGTTTGATCCCTGGCCTCGCTCAGTGGGTTGAGGATCTGTCATTGTTGTGAGCTGTGGTGTAGGTCACAGATGTGTTCGGATCTGGCATTGCTGTGGCTCTGGCATAGGCTGGCAGCTGTAGCTCTAATTAACCTCTAGCCTGGGAACTTTCATATGCCGCGGATGTGGCCCTAAAAAGACAAAAGACAGAAAAAAAAATTAAAAAATACTATTGTCCATAGGAAGAAAATAGAATAGAAATCTAACCTAAAATTACTATTTATGATCTTAAGAAGCAAAAACACTTAAATAGAATAAATACTTAGAATATAATTGGGGAGTTCCTATCGTGGCTCAGTAGTTAATGAATCCCACTAGGAACCATGAGGTTGCGGGTTTGATCCCTGGCCTTGCTCAGTGGGTTGGGGATCTGGCGTTGCCATGAGCTGTGGTATGGGTTGCAGATGTGGCTCCTATCCTGCGTTGTTGTGGCTCTGCCATAGGCCAGGGCTACAGCTCCGATTAGACCCCTAGCCTGGGAACCTCCAAATGCTGCAGAAGGGGTCCTAGAAAAGGCAAAAAGACAAAAAAAAAAAAAAAAGTAGTGATTGAAGAAAATATCCTGATATTGAAACAGACCAAGCTGTACATATCAAAAAAGTTCACCATGGTTTATGCAAAATTATATGGAAAGTAATAACAATTCAAGGAAATTTTTTTCGAATTAAAAAATAAGAAAACATAAACTATGTGTTGTAGTCAGAAAACAAAGCAAGAGATTTGACTAAGAATCAAAACTCAAACTGGGTTAAAGCTTCTTGGTAACCCTAAATGGGAGTCAACAATAGCAACATGTACATCATCTTCAAGAGAAAGCATCTTAACCCATGAGTGATATACCTAGCCAAACCGCTATTCATGTAAGACAGAAAGTAAGATACTTTCATAAACTTAAGGACTTAGAAAATATACTGACCATGATTTCTTTCAGAAAATAAAATCATCAAAAAACTCGCCAGCTATTCACTGATTATATCAAAATTAAAAGCTGATGAATAGAGAGCATAAAGTATAAAACTGCTAGTGGCATTTACTAAAATCATGTAAACATTTATGCAATTGATTATAAATAGAAAAAATGTTTTTGAAGGGAAATGTTAAGTTATAAAAGCATCTATAATGAGAATAATTATCATCTAAAATTTGAGATTTAAAACAAAGGCTAACGTTGAAAATGGAGGGAGGATAGACACCTCCTTTTAAAAAATGGCCACTATTTGCATCCTATCATGTAAGGAGAAGTTAGAAGATATTGTTTTAATTTTTATTGGATAATTAAAAATTTTATATTAAAGCATTTTAAAATCACCAAAATATAAACATTCAGCAAAGCATACAGTAACACATCCATGTGCCTACTATCCAAATTAAAGAGATTTTGTTATATTTGCTTCATATCTCTGCTTCTTCTTCACTTTATTAATTTTTTTAAAATAATACAGTACAGAAGCAGTTCATGGTACTTTGTATTCCTCCCCTAACCATTCTCATACTTCCCTTTCCACTTTCCACCACAATTCTGACGTATATCTTGCCTGCATTGTTTCCATGGTTACCAAACATGTTTTCATCCTTCACCAAATTAGAAAACTGATTTATGTGTTTTAAAATTCTACAGAATCTACCATGATTTATGTTATCATTTTAAATCAATACTGAGTGAAAAATGCAAACTGCAGAATTATGGAAATCCTATAGCAGTTAAAATGAATGAATTTTATTTATATGTAATAGCATAAATGATTCTTAGAAACATATTACACAGTATAAAACCTGGTTTTTGTAATACTAGTGTTGATACATATAAATCATATTTAATAACTTGCTGCCATTTGGTTTTCTGCCATATAAATATATCACAAATTATTTATCCATTTTTGATTAAATGATATTTAGCTTGTTTCCAGCTATTTTTATGCCATAGGTGATTATATAACAAACATGTTTGTACATATCTCTCTGTGTGATTACATGAAAGATTCTTTAGTGTATATAAACAGTATAAAATATTTTGGAACATTAATTATGAACATTTTCAACTTTTGTTATGAGTATATTCAAATTATATTTCAAAGATGCTGTACTGGTTTACACCAGCATATGTATATATACTTATATCTATCTATATTAGAAATCCTATGTATGAGTTTATAAATGTACATATATATTTATATATGTGTATATGCATATGTGTGAATATATATATTCAGTTTTTAAATTGGTGTATTTGGTTGTTTTTTAAAAATATAGGTTGCTGGAGTTTTTATATGACCTGGATACCACCAATTTATCTATTATACATTGAAAATATCTTTCTGCTGTCCATCTTATATTTTCACCATTTCTTTTGTGTCTGCTTTATTTTTGTCAGTATTTCTTTTTATAATTTGTTCCTTCCTGTCTTGTTTGATAAATTTGTATGTACCTCAAGGTCTTAGACATTTTTCTGTATTTTCTTCTAGAATTTTTAATTTATACTTTACATTTAAGTCTTTAATTAGGGAGACCATATATCCCATTTTGCCAAAGAGGGTCTTAAGTGTTTTAAAATTTATCCCAGATATTTCACGCATAACAAAGTATTATGATTAACAGTTACATTCAAATCATCCATTACTTCTTTGGCGAGACCTTCTTTTTAGATTTCCAGCTTCTGCCAGTGCCTTGTCTGGTGAGTCTCTTCTAGTGTAGTGGTAGAGTTTACACTTTAAGTCATGATTCAATCTAAGAGATAACCAAAGATACTTTCTTTCCCCAGCCTTCTCCAGGTTCAGTGATACCAACTTTTCCTTTGCTTTTTATGGCCACACCTGCGGCATATGGAAAGTTCCTGAGCCAGGGGTTAAATTGAATCTGCTGCTGAGGCCTATGTCAACAGCTACAGCAACATCAGATCCAAGACATCTTCAACCTACACCACGGCTTCTAGCAACACAGGATCCTTCACCCACTGAGTGAGGCCAGGGATCAAACCTACATCCTTATGGACACACTGTTGGGTTCTTAACCCACTGAGCCACAATGGGAACTCGACATTTCCCTTTCAAGGATAGCTTTGCAATGAAGTGCTCCCTGACATGAAGAACCAGGAACAAAGGACTCCCAGTATTTTGTGTTTGTAAAATATTATACTTGATTATTCTTGCCAGCCTCCTGGTGTGCCAGACAATTGTTCCATGGCCTGTAAGATGCAGTGTCCCCAGGCTGTCAATCATTAGGTTCAATGAAGATTATATAATAGGTGTTTATAAAATGTATATGTGGGAGATAGAGGCTGAGCATTCCTGCTCTAGTGCACATAGAGGATTGTCTGCACTGTCTTGCTTGCGTGGCTTTGTAATTTATTACAGGTATAACTGCAACTATTTTTTTATTGTTTGGCTTTTAAATTTTGCAGTAAATTCTTTTTGCATCAGTGAACCCAGTTACTAAAAATAAATATTTAGTAAAAAATTAAGCATTACATGTCTATTTCTCAATAAATTTGTTGAAGAAATGTTAGATTTGCAAGATAAATGTATTAATATTTGCCATTCACTATAGAAATACTAGTAATTACATCATTTCAAGAAGACCAGAGGATATAAACCTGCTGAAGAAGTATCAAAATGTACTTGAAAATTGAGTGGTTGCTCAGAGAAGACTAGGAGTTCCTGTTGTAACTCAGCAGGTTTAAGAACCCAACTAGTATCTAAATGAGGATGTGGGTTTGATCCCTGGCCTCCTTCAGTGGGTTAAGGATCCAGCGTTGCCATAAGCTGTGTAGTAGGTCACAGATGTGGTTTGCATTCTGCATTGCTGTGGCAGTGGCTAATATAGAATAAAACAATACTTCAGACTGTGAAAACATGATTTCTCTCTGTTAACCATCACCAAAATGGATCTTAGAAGTATTTGGCCTTTGAATGTTTATTTCAATCAAACCAGATGTCCTAAAAAGACATTAAATTTAATATAAATTTGTCATATAAAATTTAGTTATATTTTATTCGAAATCTTTGGAAATCTTCAATCAAAGTATTCCACAAAAGAAATGTTAACGGACTTCAGGATTTGAGGATTTGGACAAATTGAAGCTAGTAAAAACAGAACTTGCAAAAAAGCTCATCTTTATAAAATCCATGGAGGATTGCAATAAATGAGACCAGATGGCATAAAATATTTATTTTTGAAATACCTTTAACTATTTTGATTTATGGGAAGAATAGTTTGATGAAGCTCCTTTTGAAAGTTAGATATTTAGTTGCCCCTTGCTATTCAAGGAGTACTGTTTCCAGGACCTGGCCTAGATACCAAAATCTGCAGATGGTCAAGGCCTCAGTCAGTCCTTGGTATCCAAGGCTCCACATCTGAGGGTTTAACTGACCTCAGATTGGTGTAGTACTGTATGTAATTACTGAAAAATGATTCTGAGTATAATTGGACCCATGCAGTTCAAACCCCTGTTGTTCAAGGGCTAATTGTATTTATATTATCTGGGAATGCAATAAAACTGATAAGATCTACAATTTTACAACATCTTAATTTGCTGAAAATTTCAAAATATTCGTAAGTTGAAAGAACTTATTCCATAATTTTAAAAAATGACAAACAAAAATACTCTCAATAGAGGTAATAAGATAGCATCCAAGGAAATACTCATGTTTCTACTCTGTACAACAAAAAACAGAAAGAAAAAGAATAGGCAAATTTAGTTCTTTGGTTGATCCACTAATTAAACTGTTGAGTATATACAAAACTGGGTTTATTAAACATGCTAAGAAAGGGGTATCACTTTGACAGAGTTTCAGTCTTGACTCACATAAGAGGTCAGTTAGGGAAGAGTACTTATAGTATTTCAGAATTAGGGATGGTTTTTATGGCAGAGGTTAATAAACATGGTCTGGACAAAGATTTGTCAGATTTATAAAAAGGTGACATGCTGAAATAGTGGTCTTTGGAACATATGGATTTGAGTAGTGTTAGTGCCCCTGTTACCTTAGCTTGACACATATTTTTTTAAAATGAGTTACAACATTTTGTGTTTAGACGGCTTGTGTTGCAGGTAATGGTTTGATACATTTTATCCGTTTGCAAGTCACAGTTTTTTTTTTCCTTCCTTTTCCAGGTTGTCATTTTCTGCTTCAACTCTAATTTATATATCAATAAATACATACTCACACAACATTTTTATGACAGAATAATATTTTAAATATTTGAATGTCATATCTTTTGTAACCAATCCACAACTGTTTTGTACACAGATGATTTTCATTTTAATGTTAGATGTCATCCTTGTACACACATCAGTGTGTATTCACCCAGTTATTTCCTTAAGATAAATTCCTAGAATTGGGATTTCTACATCAAACAAAAGGAATTTTTTTAAAAGTCTTTGATAAAGATGATCAAAATACAGTTGGTCATCTGTATCTGTGGGTATGGAATCAGTGGGCAGGGAAAACTGACTGTACTACATTGTTTTATACAGGGGACTTGAGTATTCTTGGATTTTGATATTTGTGGATATGGAGGGACAACTGTACTCTCCAGAGACTCTACATCAGCTTAGCATGGGTTTTTTAGTTTCCTTCACCAGATCAAGGATAATTCATTGATTTATTTATTCAACAAATACTTATTTAATGTCTATTATGTGTTAGGCACTGAGTTATAACCGCATAGATGTTTTATGAATCATGGTGGTAGAGAAGTTGGAGAAGCTTAATATGTGGCATTAGAGGGTGGTTCCATCTCACCGAGTGAAGTGTGAAGAAAAGTCTGGTTAGAGCTGCCTGTTGAGGTAGGATGAGGAGAGAGCCACATGGGGAGCAGCTAGCACTTCTAATACTGACCAAGAACTGTTCTGGGGTTTGCGTGCAGATCTGAGAGGACCCTAACAACAACAACAAGAAAAACCTGGAGGCAAACTACTTAAGGTAGGAACAGAACAAAGCCAAGACAGAAGTGGGAGCTGTATGCAGTCAGTAGGAGAGAGACTCCTGAGTTTCTGGGAATGTGCAGTACAGAATGAAAGTCTGAAAAGGGAGTCTCAAAAGAACCCACAAAAAAATGAGAGCTGTTCTATGGATGCCAAACATAACAAAAAGTATCACTAGCCAAGTTGCAATAGCACCAGTCTTTTTAAGTTTCTACATACTGACTTTCTAAGGCTGGAAGAACAATTGAAGAGGAAGTGAAAAACTGACCATTCCCCCATTCCTTACTGTGTGCCCCTCAATTGAAAGTTAGGCCTGAGCCAGGAGAGAGTAATAGCTTCAAACTGGATGAAAGGTCGAAATTTTAATTTAGTTGAGACTAGAAATTTTTTACCTTGGAGTGACACCTATAGCTGGGAATGAAATCAAAGCTACAAGATTTGCCTGAGATATAGCCAAGGGAGAGTTGAAGAGATCTAGCAGAGAGGACGTCTGAAAGCAGTAAACAGGTAGAAATGAAGCTGTTTTATAATTGTACCTTAACAAGTTTGCTCTGTGCAATAAACTGGCTAAATAGGCAATTACAATAAGATTAACAACTGCTATTGAAGTAAGGTCAGCTATGTCAACTATACAAGAAGGGTACTAACTTAGACTTCAAAGCCCATGAAGGCTTCCTGTGAAGTATAATTTTGCAATTTAATTGAAAGCTGAAAATGCAATCAAAGGAACTCAGACTGTAGGAATTGGCCACTTATATTGTAGGCAGTGAGAGACCAGCAATGCTTGGGTAAGAAATGTGCTACTTCAATGCATTATCTCACTTCTAAGAAATGTCCAGCTGTACAACCACACTGAAAAGTGGCCCAGGTGAAAGAATGGTCAAAATTTTTCAACTGCAGCATACACAGCAAGAAGTATAGAAGGCCCATGGCACATTACCTGTCAACATCCAAAAGTCCAATTAACAAGAATAGATTAGATCAGTCATCTTTTTGGTAACCCTGACAGTGGCCTTACAGTAAAAAGAATAAATGAATAATAAATACCTGCTTCTTTAACTCCTTCCTCCTGGTGTGGAAATAGAATATAAGCAAGCAGTTACCCTTCTCTGTAAAGGGCTCTAGAAGTGAACAGCAACTGGATGGTGAAGGACATTGCAACCCATATTGAAAGACCATAGACTCTATCTTGAGGGCCACAGGAGCTACTAAAAGATTTTAAACATGAGAGTTGCTCTGCTTGCAGTGAAACAAGAAAATGCAGAAAATATCAGGGGCAGAATGACCACTTAGGAGGCCTATAGCAATAATCTGGCTGAGAAATTAGGAAAACCTAATCTAAAGTACTAGCAGTTAGAGACATAAACAATGAGACACATAACTGGAAAGAGACTAGCCAGGACATAAGTGGCAAACTGGATAGGCAGGAAGTAAGAGAATGATTGGTTGCAGGTTGCCAAGGGGGCCCTGCTATACCTTAATAATCCAGTGGGCTTTAATCAACAGAAATCATAAGGAGGAAGGAAGGCATCCATGTTTTTAAAATAGCGACTCTTTCCACTTGTAAACACAGCCAGATGGTGCCTTGGAATTCAACAGAACAAAATAGTACTCATCTATTGGGAGGATTATTGGCCCTGGAATAAGGAAATACTTTTATACTTTTTAATCAAATAGTTGATTGGCTTTGATTTGTTATTTCAGTTCTCAGAGGCAAAAAAACCCAGAATCAAAACATGCTTATTCCAATGAATATGAGCAATGAATTTAAATATTTTTCTACTTTTAATGTAAATTTTAAAATTATAAATTTACACAAACATGGATAATTTTTTACTATGAATTTAATTAGATAAAAGAGGGAATAAAGGAGTTGCTGTTGTGGCACAGTGGAAATGAATCTGACTAGGAACCATGAGGTTGTGGGTTCGATCCCTGGTCTCACTCAGTGGGTTAAGGATCCGGCGTTGCTGTGAGCTGCAGTAGAGGCTGGTGGCTACAGCACTGATTAGACCCCTAGCCTGGGAACCTCCATATGCCATGGGTGCAGCCCCCAAAAAAAGAAGGAATAAAATATTTTTATTCTGCAAAGGTGATTATAGGAGCTTGAAATTAAATTTAGAATTTTATTGTTTGTGAAGAAGTAGCCCACCCTATAGCTCCTATTATTCTTATATCTTTGCCTAAAAGTGAATAGAATCTGATATTATTTTTAGGTGCAATTTACACATCCTAAAAAACACAAAGACCAAGCAAAAACATGCACAAACAAGCAAATAACAATAACAAACACATACGAAATAAAATTTCAATATTTCAGAAGTAAATTATCTTACATGTCTTGGTCTACGACTTTTCTAATCATCCCCTCCCTTGATAAAAATCTATTAGTCATATAGTTACTTTTTAGCTATAATACGAATAGTTTTAAAGTCTCTGAATTCTGTCCTTCACATTGTACATATTATTTTCTTTGGGACATCATATTATTTACATCAAGAAAGAATCACTTTGAGTTTTTTTATGAGACACACTGAAACATGTGTGATATATGAAATTCTAGCATCCTCTGACTCATTGTGCAAAATATTAAAACACCCAAATACAACATCACATGTCGCTAGTTGGTTGAGGAGCACCACCCTTTGATATTTTCATTCTACTTCTCCAGTTTCTTCCCACTGCTATTTGTAATGCTTAAATTTGTTGCTGAAATTGTTTGGAAGAGATGGTAATATAACTACTAGGTATCTTTTATGATTGATCACATATCCCTATCTGTTGGTAACTGGTACTGTAGGCATATTATAGGTGTAGGCACTGAAAAGAGAGGAGGCTCTTATTTATTTCTTATTAAGAAAGTGAGGCTTAAAGTTGACTTTGAATAATGGATAGAATTTAGGTAAAGCAAGGAATGGTTTATGAATTCTAAATGGTTTATGAAGCAAGGAATCAAAGAAGTGTAAGGTGTGATTGTAGATAGCTGAAGAAACATGTCTAACCAAATTCCAAAGATTCCAGTTTTAGGGACAGTAGAAAATAAGACAAAAGAGGTAGAATGAGGTCACATTGTTGGTGGCTCTGAAAAAACAGAACTCTATATATTCTTCATTCAAATTAGTATACATTATATACCTACATGGCAGGCAAAGGGAATATTTGGAAGAATCAAAATGTTTTTCAGCATACTCTGCAGAAAATAGGTGTTTATTAAGAAATAGTCATGTAGGGAGTTCCTGTCATGGCTCAGCGGTTAAGGAACCTGACTAGTATTCATGAGGACACAAGTTCAATCCCTGGCCTTGCTCAGTGGGTTAAGGATCCAGAGTTGCTATGAGCTGTGGTGTAGGTTGCAGACACGGCTTAGATCTCGTGTTGCTGTGGCTGTGGCTGTGGCATAGGCCGGGAGCTACAGCTCTGATTTGACCCACCAGCCTGGGAATTTCCATATGCTGAAGGTGTGGCCCTAAAACACACACACACACACACACACACACACACACAAAAGACATAGTCATGTACAGCAAGTTTCTAGAAGGAACAGAAACATTTCAGGGTCACAAATAGTGCATTGTACTACTCAGGATGATTTGTCATTTTTAGACCATTTCCAAGTTCTCGAACAATTTTGCTATCAATTCTGAGTCATCCATGTTGCTCTCAAACTGCTCTCAGTTGCTGATTTGTACAGTGAGTTATGCTCACAAATACATGTCAGCTTTCTTCCAGGAAAGACTCCCTGGCCAACTATTTCTTTAACTTTGATTGTTGAGCTGCCATATCCTCTCATTCTCTAATTCATTTTCTCCAGAAAAATAAGGAACATTCTCTTTCTATTACTGAGCTAACTGTAAGTTTCAATTATGTTGAGGAATGTTTGTTTTATAATATTACAAAGATTTTCAAAAACAAAATATAATATAAACAAATGGATTTTCACAGTTGTTTAGTGTGAAGATGACACAGTGGGCAGGACTAACACGGAAGCATTTGAGATGCTCAAAAAGATAAAGTAACAATTCACTCCTTCTTCAATTATTCTTGCTAGTATCTTTTTCTTTTCCTATGAATATAATTACGAATGAAACTAAAAATTGTAAAAGTAATGTAGCTATGCAACTGCCCATGTTTCAGATGAAAGTATTTTAAAGTATCATGTCTGAGGAAATCCGCTGTGACATTCTTAAACAATGCAAATGCACTCTGTATTAGGAATCAATACTTCTTCATATTACCATGACCAACTGGGCATCTGTGGATTAATTATAAGAAAATAATTTTTAAATGATGGTATAATAGCTCCTGAGATACAGCCTTAGAGGTTAGCAGGTGATGAGTTAATTTCTTACAGGAAAGAACTGCTTTTCATTGTCATTCACCTAGGAAGACAGGTCAGAGTAACTGGAAAAGCCTGAAGTCCCTGGGCTTTGCAAGGAGCATAGATGAAACTATAATTTGTGAAAATTGGAGGCTAATTATCTTTCAGTTCTGAAATAGTGACCAGATATTTTCTTTTGCATAAAGTGAGAATTTGGGAACAGCTTAATGGAATTATTAGTAAATAACACTCTTTAAGAGTTTATAAAATCCCCGGATTATGCTAATTTGGGTTATAATCTCTGATTTGATTGGAAGATGTTCTTGTAAAACAAAAAACTGGTAAATTGAAATGTCTGAAAGCAATGCTCTTGCTTTAAAAAGACTCTTCACTTTTTGGTAATTTAATGATCTCTGCATGAATAAGCTACATAAATTGCTGCCATTTTCATAAGCTAAATTTTAGATTACTCACTACGTGGGATACTGCAAAAAGGAAATAGCTTTTGCTCCCATTCTTCAGTATATCCTATAGGCAAGAAGCAAAAGCTGGAACATCATTTTCATTTAATGTTTGGGTAAAGGCCCACTTAATGTGGCATTATTATAGATTTTTAAGAAACTGAGTAAGTGAACTTTATAAAATATTGCAATGAGGAAACCAATTAGCTTAGAAATTCTGTTTCTAGTCATGTTGGTCATCTTAAATATGCAGAAAACTAACAAAGGCCTTTAAGGATGAAAGTTCCACTTAGGATGACAGAGAGGGTAGAAAAGTTGACATAAAATATCCTAAAATTAATTTTAAAATTACATTTAATTTATGATGAGAAAAATAGCTAAATGTACTTTGAGATAATTTGGCTTGGAAGTGACCAGTTTGGATGAGTTATTAATTTTGTCCTACACCCATCAAAGAAGTGACTATCATTAAAAAAAGCCTAATCTGTTCTTGGACCCATAAAGGCCACCATGTCTGTTGCTGATTACTTCTCAAGTTGGAATTATCTTTTTTGCTAACTTCTCTGTGGCATTAATTCAATTTTTCAGACATAATTCAAATATTATCCATACAAGTAGATATTTTTTTTAAGTCATAGCCTCATTAGTATAAAACAAAATTTGAGATCTGAAATGATTGATTAGCACAGAGGATCAGCAATTGAAAAGTGGAAGCATTGTTAGGTTCATTTTATTGCATTTACATAATCAGATAGCAAGTAGCAATAATGATATTCAGATTATTCATATAAGTGAGATTCTATCATGAAGGTAAATATATCGAACTCCTCAAAGAATAGTGAACTCCAAGAATTTCAGTCTGAAAGACTTACTTTGCATTAAATAAAAAGTCACATGACTGCACTACATCTTTGGTTTTCTAATGTGTACAATCTATATAAATGCTATTATCACTATTCTTCACCTATCTGATAGGATGTGATGTGATAAACTTAGGGAGAATTCAGCTTAATCATCAGTTCCCTCTGGCCTGCCAGTCCAAATCTCCTTCAGTTTCTGACCTCTAAACAGGAGAAATCTAAAGATCTCTGTTTCTGTAACTCAGCATTAAGTCACAACCCTGCTGCAAGTTTTGTTCTGACTTTCTCGTTTAGGTAAAATAATAGATTACCTTATTCCTTATTCCTTATAGGTATGATTAAAATTTTGGATTCTTAAACTCCTCTGCATAATTCTAATTTTATATTATATACCCAATATTACTTTATATAGTGATTTTTTATTTTATTAATTTTTTTTTTGTCTTTTTAGGGATGTACCGGCAGTATATAGAGGTTCCCAGGCTAGGCATTGAATTGGAGCTATAGCTTCTGGCCTACGCCACAACCACAGCAATGCCAGATCCGAGCCATGAGACCTACCCCATAACTAATGGCAATGCCAGATCCTTAACCCACTGAGCGAGGCCAGGAGTCAAACATGTGTCCTCATGGATGCTAATCAGATTCGTTTCCGCTGAGCCATGATAGGAACTCTACATATTGAATTTTTTAAAAACTCATACAATATTATAATAAATTCTAATATTATTATATTTGTCCTTTTATACTGAAAATAACATGAATGTTATTTTATGCTATTTTCACAGTATCTGTTTCATCTAATAAAGAGAACATAAAATAAATATGTGAAAATCCACAGCTTTTCTATAAACAACAGAATAACTGTTTAAAATATTGATGAAAAAGTTTAGAATATATTCATCCTATTTTTTTATATAATGTTTTTTAATTTTTTTTCATTATAGCTGGTTTACAGTGTTCTGTAAATTTTCTACTGTACAGCATGGTGACCTGGTTACACATACATGTATACATTCTTTTTTCTCACATTATCATGCTCCATCACAAGTGACTGGACATAGCTCCCAGTGCTACAGAGCAGGATCTCATTGCTTATACATTCCAAAGGCAACAATCTGCATGTATCAACCCCAAGTTCCCAATCCATCCCACTCCCTCCCCCTTGGCAACCACAAGTCTATTCTCCAAGTCTATGATTTTCTTTTCTGTGGAAAGGCTCATTTGTGCCATATATTAGATTCCCCAGATATAAGTGATACCATATGGTTTTTGGCTTTCTCTTTCTGACTTACTTCACTTAGTGTGAGAGTCTCTAGTTCCATCCACATTGCTGCAAATGGCATTATTTTGTTTGTTTTTATGGCTGAGTAGTATTCCATTGTGTATATATAGCACATCCTATTAAATAATAGCTTGTTATCATTTCAATATAAAAAGCATATAAAAAATTAAAATAGGCAAAGAATAATAAAGGTAATTGATGACAGAAAATTGTAAAACCAGTAAGGATATATGCAACTGTGAACTCTTGGTAGGAGTTTTTAAAATGAATAACAATGTATTGCTTATGGAAATGTAAATTGAGAAAAATATTTCCAATAGTGATTTCTAAAATGATCACAAATCTTAAAAAGATTTGTAAAATTTGATGAAATAATTTAATTTACAGATATTTTTGTTAAAGAAAACCATGAAGATAGACAAAGATTTCTATACAAAGAAAGTAGAAAATGTACAGAATGAATAAATAATATTGTAGTACAGACTAGTGGAAAAAAAGAAAGGGCACTAGAATCAGAATGCTTGAATTTGTTTTCAGCTGTGCCCATGGCATGTGAAAGTTCCTGGGCCAGGGACTGAACCCACACCACACCAAGCCATGGCAATGATAACACTGGATCCTTAACCTGCTGTGCCACAAGAGAACTCCAGAATGCTTGAATTTAAATCACAGCTTCTCACTATGATCTGTGCAGCTTTGAGTGTTAATCTCTCTTTACTTGGATTTCTCATTTATAAAATGCAGTTAATAATAATACTATGATCTCTGCAGCTTTGAGTGTTAATCTCTCTTTACTTGGATTTATCATTTCTGATATACAGTTAATAATAATACCTATCTCAAAATATTAAGAGGGTTAATGAGATAATATATAATGATTTGGAACAGTGTCTAGCATGTAGAAGAACTCAGCAAAATTTACTTATTGTTTGATGAGATATTATGAAATATAAAATTATATTTTTAAATATTAATTTGAAAATTATGAACATGTTAAGTGGATAAGTATGTATTATATATTTCAATATAATTAATTCAATGTTTTTGAACTACTTCCTAATAATTTTCCCTCCTCCATAGTCCAGCTTCTTTCCCTGCAGCTCTTCCACACTTATAGCCTCAGGAAATGGGAAGGTGAATGCCACTCAGGGAATTATAAGTGAACTTGAACACAGGCAAGTTCTCACATGTAGGAATTCTAGTTACCACAGTTTGGCTAAATAACACTAGTCCTCTACCAACATGGTTTAAATTTCGATCATGCTCTATTAACTGTGAACATGTGCATAAAACATAAACTTCACCACTAATTCTTCATTCCACAAATCACTATGTAACAGACGTACATTATGATCAGCGACCAGTCATATCACTTCTTTCAAAGTCTGTGGATGCAGTTATGTTACCTCCTCATCTAGTAATAAACAGACCTGACATAGTTTACATAAGCCTATTTCTGACCTCAAAAGCCACTTTAGAATAGAGGGGGGGGGGGAACAATTTAAAAAGGACTGATAGTTTACATTTTGAATGGACAATATTTAATAGAGACATTTTAGAATCAAGATTGGATGGAAGTTTTGTCTGTTATTGTGTATATTTTTTGTGCATATCACATACATGTAAAATTTGACCTCTCTGTAATTGTATACAAAGACCAAAAATTTATATTAAAAAGCCAAAGTGATCTTGATAAAATAGAACAATACCAGAAATATTACACTTCCCTATTTAAAAATATATTACCAAAATACGGTAGTTTAAAGAGTCTGGTACAAAGACACACAGAAAAATAGAACAGAATAAGCGCCCAGAAATAAACCCATGCATATAACAAATCAACTGATCTTTGACAAAGGTGTCAAGAATAGTAATAGAAAAAGAACAGTCTGTTCATCAAATAGTATTGGAAAGATTGAATATCCACATGCAAAGTAATGCAATTGGACTCATATTAGAGCATACATAAAAAAGTCAATTCAAAATGGATTAAAGACAAACATTAAGATCTGAAAATATAAAACTCCTTGAAGAAAACCTAGGGGAAAAGCTTCATGAAATTTGTTTCAGCAATGATTTCATGGATGTGACACCAAAAGCACAGGCAATAAAAACAAAAATAAACAAGTAGAACCACACCAAATTAAAAACCTTTTGCAAAGCAAAGGAAATAATAAAGAGTAAAAAGGCAACCAGTGGAATGGGGAAAGAATTACAAACCATATATCTGATAAGGGGTTAATTTTCAAAATATATGCAAAATTCCTAAAACTCCATATCAAAAAAGCTAATATACTAATTAAAAACTGGGCAAAGGACTTGAATTGATATTTCTCCAAAGACATACAAATGGCCAGCAGGTATTTGAAAAGATAGTGAGCATCAATATTCATCAGACATACACAAATCAAAATCACAGCGAAATATCACCTCATACCTGTTAGGGTGGCTGTTATAAAACAACAAAAACAATAACAACAATAACGACAAACTCCAAAAGATAACAAGCATTAGCCAGGTTGTGGAAAGGCTGGAACCTTAACAGATACCTCATGAAAGGAAATACACGGATGATAAAAAAGCATATAAAAAGATGCTCCACATCATATGCCATAAGGGAAATGCAAATTAAAACAACAAGATACCCACAAACTTATCAGAATGACTGTCATCCAGAACACTGTCGATGCCAAATATTGGTAAGGATGTGGAGCAACAGGAACTCACATTCACAATGGGTGGAAATGCAAATTTCTACAGCCCCTTTGGAAGACAGTTTAGTGATTTCTAACAATACTAAACATACTCTCATCATATGATACCACAATTTCTCTCCTAGATATTTACATGAAGGAACTGAAAACTTATGACCACATAAAAACCTGCATATGGTTGTTTATACCAGATTTATCAATAATTGTCAAAACTTAGGATCAACCAAGATATCCTTCAGCAGGTGAATGGATAAAATAAACTATGGTATATCCAGATAAAAGAATATTATTCAGTGCTAAAAAGAGATAAGCTATAGTATATCCAGATAATAGAATATTATTCAGTGCTAAAAAGAGATAAGCTATCAAGCTATCATTAAAAGACATAGTAGAACCTTAAATGTATATTACTAAACAACAGAGGCTAATCTGAAAAAGCTACATATTATATGATTCCAACTATATAGCATTCTGGAAAAAGAAAAATTATAAAGATAATGAAAAGATCAGTGGTTGATAGAGGTTTCTGTTGAAGAAGTGAATAGGCAAAACACAAGGGATTTTTAGGACATTGAAAATGCTCTCATGAGATGTTGTAATTATCTATATATGTCAATGTACATTTGCCCAAATACATAAAAGTACAACACCAAGAGTGAAACCTAATATAAACTATGGATTTGGGGTGATTATGATGTGTCATTGTAGGTTCATCCTTGGTAAAAAGTCTACCATTCTGGTTAGTGATGTTAATAACGGTGGAGGCTATGCATGTGCAGGAGCAGGTAGTATATCGGAAATCTCTGTATCTTCCTCTCAATTTGGCTGTAAACCTAAAATTGCTCTAAAATATAAAGACATTAATAATTTTCTTTTAAATAAGGGAATACATTCTCTGCTCCTTTCTCTTAGAACATTTACTTTAGAAAAATTGTAATTGTAAATACTTGTTTCTCTTTTTGAAACATATATAGGTCCTTCGAAAAGCCAGGTAGACTGTCATCAGCTTTATGACTAGTAATGTCTTTCTCAATTATCTGGGACCTATCTCTATGAAATATAGACATCAAGGGAAATAGTGCCCCTATCTCCTAAACTATGAGAAGGTTGGTGCCTAACTTATGGGTACTTTGTTCCAAGTTACAAAACTACCTCCTGTCAAAAATATATGATAAATTTGTTTCTTCTTTGAATAAGCCAATTAGGTAATCTCAACTACCAGGTAAATCTAAGATGAACTACATCTGAGAAACGGTACTATTAAGTCCTCTTAGTTGAGGACTAGTTATTGTTTATCTTGACAACGTGTTTGTAATGAGTTGTATCTGCTGGGTTATACAGAAAGGTAAGATTGCAATTTCTGTGGATTGTCTATGATGTGAATCACATTGCTTTAATTCTTACTCAATAATTCTTACATTGTGAAGTAGTTTTCTGAGTTAAGAGATTTGTTTTTAATCAGACTTCTCCAACACACCAAATACTCCCCCTCATAGAGCTATAATTTAATGATTTTTTTTTAAAAAGCTAGGTTACTTTCAAAATTTTGCTATCAAAAACATGATGAAATATATTATTTCTATTTTCTTCAAACAGTTTCTTAGAAATAAACTGAGTCAAAAACTAAACTTTATTTAGCTGTTTATAATAATCTTACTTGCTATACATTCCAGAAAATATGTATAGAAATGAAACATAAATCAATCAAGGAATAGATTTACATGTTATGATGAGGATTCTGTTCTCAAATAACTGTATATTTTTTGTAATTGTTTACTTTTTTATTCCTAAGAAATAACAAATACATACCTACTTATAAATATATTAAGTAGATTAGGCATTAAATCTAAGATCCTTTAAAAAATTATTTCTTACCTTACATTCTAGGTTTTTTAGCTTCCTTGATAGAGAATCTTTCAAAATGTGTAATAGAAGAACAGGCTGATGGGAATTTTTCTTTTTTAAAAAGATAAATTTGTTGGAGTGTACCTGACTTACAAAGTTGTGTTAGCTTCAGGTGTACAACAAAGTAAATCAGTTGCACATATACATATATCCATTCATTTTCAGATTCTTTTCCCATATAGGTTATTATACAGTGTTGAATAGCCTACCCTATGCTATACCGTAGGTCCTTGCTACCTATCTATTTTATATATAGTAGGTATACATATCAATCACAACGCCCTAATTTGTCCCTACCTTCCCATGCTTACCCTTTAGTAACAATAAATTTGGCTTCAAAATCTTTGAGTTTGTTTATATTTTCTAAGTTCTTTTGTATCATTTTTATTAGATTCCACGTATTAATGATCTCATATGCTATTTGTCTTTCTCTTAGTATAATAATCTGTAGGCTCATCCATGTAGCTGCAAAAAGCATTATTTCAATTATCTCATTCTTTTAATGGCCGAGTATTACTCTATTGTATATATGTACCACGTCTTCTTTATCCATCCTCTGTCAATGGACATTTCGGTTGCCTCCATGTCTTGGCTATTGTAAATATTTCTGCAGTGAACATTGAAGTGCATGTATCTTTTCTAATATGGTTTTCTCTGGATAAATGCCTAGGAATGGGATTACTGGATCATATGGGAGTTCTATTTTTAATTTTTAAGGAAACTTCATACTGCTCTCCATAGTGGCTGTACCAGTTTATATTCCTATCAACAATGTAGGAAGGTTCCCTTTTTCCATACCCTCTCCATCATTTATTGTTTGTATACTTTTTAAAGATGGTCATTCTGAGGTTGGAAATTTTTATCAAGGGATAAATAGCTGGAGATTATAATTGATTTTGCTGCTATTTTATCAATTTTCCTAAAACTTTTCAGATAAAGATTTAATGAAATGCTTAGTCTTCACTTGTTAAAAGCACTATTATAACCAGAATTCATATAAAAGCTTTAGGAAGCTATGTACATTCATCTACATTTGGATCGCTGAAATCATTTTTATCATTTTACTTGGGAAAAGTCAATCATCCCCAAAAGCAGAGATGATAGTTCAGTGGACTTTCAAGTACTAGGTTACAGAAACTACCAACAATTATTTCATCTATACCCCTCGCATTAACTACCAAAATATTCACTTTTTCATTTATAAGTATTTCAGCAGAATATCCAAAAGGAATCTTTAAACAAGTTAACCATACTGTCATTTTACTATGTCACTATTTTCACATCCCATAATTTAAAAGATAATTCCTTAATGTCATTCACATTTTCCTGGTTGTCTCTCTGTGTCTCTTTTTGTTCAAATTGGAATCCATACAAAGCCCATATATTTTAATTGATTGATATGCCTTTTAAATCACTTATTTTTTGGCTATGCCCTGAGCCGCCAGGGAACACCCAAACCACTTTTTATCTGTAGATTCTCCCCTCCCTTTTTTTCTTTTATAGTTTTTTTGTGCAAAATTAGGTTCATTTTTCTGTGGATTTTTTTTCTGTATACCCTGGATTTTACTGATTACATCCGTGTGCTATCATTTAACATGTTACTTTGCTCCCTGTATATGGTAGTTAGACCTAGAGGACTGTTCAGACTCAAGCTGGGTATTTTAGAAGGTTCTAGACTTTCTTCAAAAGACGCATAATTTGTGTCAGATTTGTCTGTGTATATGCGTTCATGTGAGAGTGTGTTGGTAGCCTCTGGTGATCATTTCCTAGATCATTCAATTCACTAGATAAAAAATTATGATATTCTATTTCAATAACTTCTGCTTCCATGTCTTAGAGATTTCTTTTTTTTTTAATTTTTTTTTTAAATTTTTTTTTTTTTTTGTCTTTTGTCTTTTTGTTGTTGCTATTTCTTGGGCCGCTCCCGCGGCAAGAGATTTCTATAAAGAGAAACTTTAATCAATTATTTGGCTGTACTAACATACAGTTCATATACGAAAACTAAATACTGATTCTTTTATTTTCCTGTATACTTATTTGATTTTCTACCATGTTCCAATGGTTGTCAATGAACTTTTAGTTTTTATTTTATTTTTTGGTATCATTTTAAACTTGGAGACTGAATTACATTAGAAGGGTCTAAATATATTACAACATTCTTACTAATGTTCAGTGGTAATCATTTTTGACCAATGAGCACCTTCTGAAGTAGTTTTCTAAGAGCACATGCTTTGCACATGTATAATGTATGTGTCAGGTTTCAGACAAGATTTTCCGTTTATTTTCAACACAATTCAAAACAATTCCACAAGAAAAATACAGTGCTTATAACTTAAAATGGAAATATCTTCTTCTCTGCTATCATATAATTATGTCAGACAAAGTCTTTTGGTATTCTAATCTAATTGCTAAGAAATGAAGTTAAAAAGGGAGATAATCCCATTTAATTTTATAATTCCCTATGATAATTTTTTTAAAAGCAGTATGTTATTTCACACACACACACACACACACACACACACACACACACACACACACACAATTTACTCATTTCCCTGCTGAAGTCAGCTAGGAAAAAAAGTGCTCTTATTTATTTGGAGGCTTGCCACCCTGGTCTGTAAGGCAATGGTGAACATTCTGAAACAGTACAATTGTCCTAATTTAGCTGACCATAAGGTCTTCCTGCTGAGAGAAGATGGAGTGGAGATACTACTGTGAAATTTCCCTTTACTGTTATAGACATATTTTCAACATCTAAAAGTTCCTTTCTCATGTGTGATTTGACGATATAGAACCAACAGTTACCACACCAGCAAGATCTTTCAGTAATGACCAGTAACTGTAGAAATGCTGGAAATCACTGTATCAAAACACAGGAGAGTCAATGTACTACTTCCAAGGAACCTGGTTCACTTTGCTTTGCTGTAAAATTCCACGACAACAAGACTTTTAAAAATAGTGATAAAAATTAATGTATTTCTTTCTATATTTGTCCTTAGATTACAAGTATAGTTCTATCTTTCTTTTGTTGTTGTTGTTGTTGTTCTATTTCTTCAAGTTTACTCAGTTTATCTATTTGGTGCCAGCTCCATCATCTGGCTAGAATGGCCAGAGGCTTTAAAGGGGCCAAACTATGCCTTTATTTTCCATAGGAAACAATATTTTTTTCTAAGTGCATTGGGTTATACTCCAATTTATCTTCTTTTCTTATCTTTCCTATCATCTAGTCCAAATCATCATCGTCTCTCTTTGTTGACTGTGTTAATAGCTACCTACCTAGCTCTTATTTCCTCTTTCATCCCTTCCAAGCTCTGAAAAGCAACTGAAGTTATATTTAAATATGTAAATTGGTTTGAGACCCTCCTCTGCTTAAAATCACTCAGTGACTTTCTATTGTGCTTAGAATATTCTAACCATTTATTGTAACTGGAGTAAAATTTGTAAAAAAATTGAAAACTCAATTAAAGAGAATCAGGAAACCAGCAGGGGGAGCTCTTATGCCCTGCACTGAGAGCAGATCCAACAAGATTCCTATTCTTTCCTAGAAAGGACTCAGCCAATGAAAAAACAGGTGCTCTTTGTACTAGCAACCTCTCGCTTTCGTTACCTCTCTATAAAAGTGTTCTCCTTCCCTTGTCATGTGGGAGACTTGTATGAATTGCAACTCCTTGCTGACCACAAAAAAAAACTAGCAAAGGCTAGAGAAACATATGACAGTATCTCTATTCTGAAATAGAGAATCAACATTTTGGTGATTCACATGAGAACCAGAAAAGAGTATGGTATGGTGAGCAGACAAGTGTGGGACTCATAATTGAGCCCATTATTGCTCACTACTTTTCTTACTGGCCTTAAAGTTTGAAGGTACATCTTTCTTCTGGGTCTGAGTCACACCCTCTTTGCATTTGAAGCACTCTAGACTTTACGTGGAATCTAAGGTTTAGTATTTCTGGTTAAGGCCTTGTTATGCATGCGAGTACTTATTTGGTACCTCAATCTGATTTTGAGATGACACTGTTTCAGCTGAAGCTAGTTGAGAAGCTGTTGGCCTATCCCTTCAGGAACAGGGGCTGCTTCACTAAAACTAGGCTAGTTCAACTGCTAGGCCATCCCTTTGGAATAGGGGCTGTTCTCTGGAAACTAGCTGGGAAAACCTTTGGCCTGGCTCCTCCAGTACTAAGCTGTTTTCTTATTCTTGACCGGGATTAGCTTGCAACCTATTTGGATCAAGCTGTTTGAGCTGTAAGCTATTTGAGCCTTTTGAAAATTATTCTTTTACTCTAGAGAAAAATTAAGAAATGGGGAGTTCCCGTCGTGGCGCAGTGGTTAACGAATCCGACTAGGAACCATGAGGTTGTGGGTTCGGTCCCTGCGCTTGCTCAGTGGGTTAATGATCCAGCGTTGCCGTGAGCTGTGGTGTAGGTTGCAGACGCGGTTCGGATCCTGCGTTGCTGTGGCTCTGGCATAGGCCGGTGGCTGCAGCTCCAATTCGACCCCTAGCCTGGGAGCCTCCATATGCCGTGGGAGTAGCCCAAGAAATAGCAAAAAGACAAAAAAAAAAAAAAGAAATGGGATCCAAGTAATCTAAATATTTTGAGAACAACACTTCCTCAGGGACTTTGGCTTATTTTATGTTTAAAAACTGTGGACCTTCCACATGTGCATTTCTAACTAAATGGACTGACCTGACCAAAGGCAATCTGGAATATAAATGGCTATTGTGAAATCCTCAAAGTTACTTTTCTTAAAACATAATTGGAATGCAATAGCTCAAAAATTTCCAGAACTGAATGATATAACTATTTCAATTGGTATTTTGAAGCTTCCAATTATTGTCAGGTGCCTAATATTGCTTCTCTGCAAAATAAGATTTTAAGATTAACAAATGCAGGATAGATCAAGATGGCAGAGTAAGAAAACATAGAGCTCATCTCCCTCCATGAGCACATCAAAAACATATCTACATGTGGGAAAATTATCACTGAAAACTCAAAGCTTCCACTGAGAGCTGGCAGAAGGACTCCTGTACAACCAAAGCTGTGATAAAGACACACACCTAATTAAGCAAGAAGGGAATAAAAGCTATCAAGTCAAGACATATCCCCTCAGAGAAAAAGGGAGAATGTACAGGTGGATACTTGTCAAAGACTGGATGTCCTGGGGTCTTATATGGGGAAGACAAGTCCCTTTGGCTGGTTGGAGAACTACCAGGACTAATAGAAGGGCAGTGGGAAGCCTGTATTTCACTTGTGAGGAACATGTGCAAGCTGGGTGTCCCAAGGCAGAATGTAGAGAGATCTGTTCTAGTAGCTTCCAATTTCCTACAGCTACCCCAGCATGCACTCCAGCTCAAACAGAGGAAAAGCTCTGGCCATGCTCATTCACCATCACAGCATGTCCTTGGACCTGGTGTGGTCTCAACCAGACAGAAGACTCTATCATGGGACACAGAAGGGAACTGGTCTCTGAGTGGAACCTAGATAGAACAGAAAAGGCTCTTGGCACTTATTCAAGTGGTACACCAAAAGCAGCCCATATATCTGACAGTGGCCTAAACCACCACAGTTTACACACTGGTAAAGCCAAGGGTCCATGTAGGCCCCACCTGCAATGTAGCTTGGCTCTACAATAGGGACTGGGTGGCAGAGCCTGGAGGCAGTGATTGACTGTGAGGGACAAAGAAGACCTGCCCCCAAGTCTGTGCCTGAACAGAGAAAGTGAAATAATTATGGATGTCTGAACAGGCAGTGTATTTGAGGACAGTTCAGACTTCTGTCTGTGGCTGACATGAGATGAGAGCCTGCACAGGCCCCACTTGCTACAGCACTACCACCATCTATAGCAAGAATCTTGGTGTGAGGACAGGGGAAACCACACACTTAAAGAAAACACAGCCAGCGAGGGCATGACACTTAGGGATTCTGCTCCAGGAGCTTGGGATCAGAGCCATCCCTTAATAAGATGGTGACAGCCACTGAGAAGAGGGGAAGTCCCACCTTGCATCCAGCTCAAGCTCTATTCCCTCTATCTCCAGCCCTAACCCCTACCAAGGTGATAGCTGCCAGAACACCATGGGGAAAGCTGTGACTGAACGTCTATGGCAAACCTAGTTCTCCCTCCAAAGTCACTGGGCATGTAAGATCTGTATAGGAATGTTCCCATACAAGAAAAGTACTTTAAGACCAAAATAGGTAACTGTTTCACCTAAATTCATAGAAGCAGAGGAAGTTAAGCAAAATGAAAAGCCAAGGAAACTGCTCTCAATTAAAAGAGCAAGAGAGAACCCCTGAAAAACTAAAATAATGAAATAAAATAAGCAATTACCAAATAAAGAATTCAAAGCATTGGTAATAAAAATATTAAAGGAACTAGGAAACAGAATAGATTCTGATAAATTCTAACAAACATAGATGTACATCATCCAGGCAGAAAAATCAATAAGGCAACAGTGGTCTTAAATGACGAAATAGACCAATTTACTATGTAATAGATATCTATAGGACATTATATCCAAAAACGTTATTTTCATGTGCACATGAAGCATTCTCCAAGCTGTATCACGTTAGCCCATAAAACAAGTCTCAATAAATTTAAGAAGATGAAAATTTCTGACGGCCAAAAAAATACATGAAAAGATGCTCAACATTACTAATTATTAGAGAAATGCAAATCAAAACTTCAATGAGGTATTGCCTTACACCAGTCAGAATGGCCATTATCAAAAAATCTACAAATAATGAATGCTGGAGAGGGTGTGGAGAAAGGGAACCTCCTATCCTATTGATGTGAATGGAAATTAGTAGAACTGCTACAGATAACTGTATGGAGGTTCCTTAAAAAATTAAAAATAGAACTCCCACATGACCCAATAATCCAACTCATGGGCACCTATCTGGAAAAAACCATAATCAAAAAGATACATGCACCCCAATGTTCACTGCAGCAATGTTTACAAGAGTCAGGACATGGAAGCAATCTAAATGTACACTGACAGAGGATGGATAAAGAAGATGTGGTACATATATACAATGGAATATTATTCAGCTACAGAAAATAATGAAATATTTGAAATAATGCTATTTGTAGCAAGCTGGATGGACCTAGATATTAATATACTGACACAAGTGAGATAGAGAAAGACAAATGATATCACTTATATGTTGAATCTAAAAAAAATGATATAAATGAACATATTTACTAAACAAATACAGACTCACAGACTTAAGAAACAAACTTATGGTTATCAAAGGGGAAAGGTGGTGGGGAGGGATAAATTAAGGGTTTGAGATTAACATATACATACATTGTAAATACACTATACTCCAATATAAAATAAAAATTAAATTAAAAATTACTTTAAAATCCCCAAATAATAGGTTAATGATAATATAAAAAAGAAATCAGAAAATACTTCTGAGATAAATGAAAAGCAAAAACAAAACTTCTCAAAATCTATGTGATGCAGCAAAAGCAGTTCTAAAAGGGAAGTTCATAGCAATACAGATTTTCTTCAAGAAATAAGAAAAATCTCAAATTAACCACATGACCTAACACCTAAAGTAATTAGAAAAAGAACAAACCAAGATCAAAGTCAGCAGAGAGGAAAAAAATAAAATAAAGATTCAAAAAGAAAAGATCAATGAAGACAAGAGATTTTTTTTCTAAAAAGATAAAATTAATAAACCATCAACCAAGCCCACAAAGAAGAAAATAATGAGATCACAAATAAACAAAATAAGAACTAAAAGAGGAGAAATAACAACTTTTATCACAGAGATACAAAAAAAAAAAAATATGAGAATACTACAAACAGCTATACGCCAAAAAAGTGGACAACCTAGAAGAAATGGACAAATTTCCAGAAAAATACACACTGCCAAGACTGAATCAAGAAGAAACAGACAATTTGAACACACAAATCACTAGTAGTGAAATTGAATTTTTAATTAAAAAACTCCCAGAAAACAAAAGTCCTTGGCCACAAAGCCTCACAGGGGAATTCTAACAAACAAACAAAAGAAGAGCCAATACTATCCTTCTTAAGCTATTCCATAAAATTTAAGAAGATGGATGGAACACTTCCAAATTCATTCTATGAGGCCACCATTACCCTGATACCCAAACTAGACAAAGATAATTAGAGGTCAATATTTTTTGATGAATATAGATGCAAAAATCCTCAACAAAATAACAGTAAACCAAATCTAACAATACATCATGATCAAGCTGTATCTATTCCAAGGACGCAAGGATGCTTCAATATTCACAAATCAATAAATGTGTTACACTACATTATCAAAAGAAGAATAATATCTATATTATCTTCTCAATAGACACAGAAAAAGCATTTGACAAAATTCAATATCCATTCATAATAAAACCTCACATGAAAGTAGGTATAGAGGGAACATAAATCAACGTAATAAAGGCCATTTACGACAAACCCAGAGCTAACATACACTTAATGATGAAAACCTGAAAGCTCTCCTTTGCAACTCAGGAACAAGGCAAGGATACCCATTTTCACCAATTCTATACAACATAGTATCAGAAATCCTACTACGGCAATCAGATTAGAAAAAGAAATAAAGGCATATAGAAAAATAAAACTGGAGTTCCCATTGTGGTGCAGCAGAAATGACTCCGACTAGGAACCATGAGGTTGCAGGTTCGATCCCTGGCCTTGCTCAGTGGGTTGAGGATCTGGCATTCCTGTGAGCTGTGGTACAGGTCACAGACACAGCTTGGATCTGGCATTGCTGTGGCTGTGGCATAGGCTGGCAGCAATAGCTCCAATTAGACCCCTTGCCTAGAAACCTCCATATGCCATGGGTGCGGCCCTAAAAAGACAAAAATTAAAAAAAAAAAGAATAGTAAAACTATCACAAAATCCCCACCAAAAAACTATTATAAATAATAAATGAATTCAAAAAGTTGTAGGATAGAAGATTAATATACAGAAATCTGTACTTTTCTATACACTAATCATTAGAATGTAAATGTAAAAACAAATGAGCAAAGAAACAAAAACCCCAATGACATGTGAAATCACACTGGGAAGAATAAAATACCTAGGAACAAACTTAACCAAGGAGGTGCAAGACTTATACTCTGCAAACTACAAAATGTTGAAGAAGGAAACAAAAGATAATTCAAGAAATGAAAACATGTCCCATGCTCTTAGAATGGAAAAATTAATATCGTTAAAATGGCTATACCACCCCAAAGAATTTACAGATTTAATGCAATCCATACCAAAATATCAATGATATTTTCATAGAACTAGGACAAATAATCCTAAAGTTCATATGGAGCCAAAAAAGACCCTGAATCACTAAAGCAATCTTGAAAAAAAGATTGCTGGAGAAATCACCCCTCCCAGACTTCAGACCAGATTACAAAGCTACAGTAATCAAAACAGCATGTTACTGGCACAGAAACAGATACATAAGGCAACAGAACAGAATAGTGAGACTAGAAATAAACCCACACACCAATGACAAAGGAAGCAGAAATATACAAGGAGAAAAAAGTCTCTTCAACAAATGGTGCTGGGAAAACTGAACAGCTACATGTAAAATAATGAGATTAGAATATCTCCTCACATTATATACAAAAATAAACTAAAAATGGATTAAAGGCCTTAATGTAAGATCTGAAACCATAAAGCTCCTAGAAGAGAACACAGGCATAACACGCTTTGACATAAACCATAGCAATATTTTTGCATCTATTTCCTAAGGTAAAATAATAAAAACATAAACAAATCAACCTAATTAGACTTAAATGCTTTTGCAAAGCAAAGGAAACCACTGAAAAAATAAAAAAAAACAACCTATTTGATGAGAGAAAATATTTGAAAATGATATAACCAACAAGAGGTAAATATCCAAAATATATAAACAACTTATACAACTCAATAAAAAAAACCACATAACTCAATCAAAAAGTGGGCAGAAGACCTGAATAGACATTTTCCCAAAGAAGACATGCAGATAGCTCAACATTGCTAAGTATTAGAGAAATGCAAATCAATGAGGTATCACTTCATACCTGTCAGAATGTCTATCACCAAAAAGTCTACAAATAATCATTGTTTGACAAAGACATTGAGAAAAAGGAATCCTTGTACTTTTGGTGGGAATGTAAATTACTACCACCATTATAGAAAACAGTATGACAGTTCCTCTTAAAACTAAAAGTAGAACTAGCACATTATCTAGCAATTCCACTCCCAGGTACATATCCTAAAAAAATGAAAATACTAATTTTAAAAGATCCATACAACCCAATATTCAAACACCATTATTTACAATGGCCAAGATATGGAATACAATGGACAATTACTCAGCCATAAAAAAGAATGAAATAATGCAATTTGCAGCAACATGGATGGACCTAGAGATTATCATACTAAATTCAGTAAGTCAGACAAAGATAAACATCATATGATATCACTCATACATGGAATCTAAGAAAAAAGAGATACAAATGAACTTATTTGCAGAACAGAAACAGACACATAGACTTTGAAAACAAATTCATGGTGACCAAAAGGTGGAGGGAGGATAGGATTGAGGGTCTTGGATTGGCATATGCACACTGTGGTATATGGAATGATTGGCCAAGAGGGAACTTCTGCATAGCACAGGGGACAACCCAATATTCTATGATAATCTGTACAGGAAAAGAATATGAAAAAAAATGGATGTGTGTAGTATGTGTATATATAACTGAATCACTTGTACAGCATAATTATCACAACATTACAAATCAACTATACTTAAATAAAACTTCTAAAGAGAACCTGGGGGAAAAAAAAGGGAACAAAAAACAGATCAATGGATAAAAAGATGTGATACACACACACACACACACATATACACAATGGACTATTAGCCATAAAAAGAATGAAATTCTGCCATTTACAGCAAAGTGAATGGAACTAGAGAATATTATGCTTAATAAAAGTCAGCAATGTACATATCACATGTGGACTCTAAAATATAAAACAAATGAATGTACATCACTGGACAAAAGTATAATTAAAAAAGATACATGCATCTCTATGTTCATTGCAGCACTATTCACAATAGCCAATGCATGGAAACAATCTAAATGTCTTATCAACAAATGAATGGATTAAGAAGATGTGGTACATATATTCAATGGAATATTACTGAGACATGAAAAATAACAAAATAATCCATTTGCAGCAACATGAATGCAACTAGAGATTCTCATGCTAAGTGAAGTGAGTCATACAGAGAAAGGCAAACATCTTATGATATCACCTAACATGTGGAATCTAAAATATGACACAATTGAACATATCTGTAGAACAGAAACAGACTTACGGTCATAGAAAACATACTTGTAGTTGCCGAAAGGGAGGGAGTGGGATGGATTGGGAGTTTGCAAACTATAGCATTTGGAGTTGATAAGCAATGAGATCCTTCTGTATAGTACAGGGAACTATATCCAATCTCTTCAGATAGAACAAGAATGTAGATAGTACGAGAAAAATTATATATATTATATATGGGTGTGTGTAACTGGGTCACTCAGAAATTGATGCAACACTAAATTAACTGTAATTTTAAAATAAGAATGTGTATCACAAAACAAAAACAGATTCACGAACAAAGAAAACAAACTAGTGGTTACCAGTGCAGAGAAGGAAGGTAGGGACAAGATAGGAATATGGGATTAAGAGATACAAACTACTATGTATAAAATAGATAAGCAACAAAGATATATTATACAGTACAGGGTATTATAGCCATTATCTTATAATAACTTTTAATGAACTATAATCTCTATACTGTACACCTGAAACTAATATAATATTGTAAATCAACTATACTTCAATTTTTTAAAATGAAGCAAAGAAATGATTAAAGATAAAATGGGACTTCCCGTCATGGCTCAGTAGTTAACAAATCTGACTAGGAACCATGAGGTTGTGGGTTCGATCCCTGGCCTTGGTCAGTGGGTTAAGGATCCGGCATTGCCGTGAGCTGTGGTGTAGGTTGCAGATGCAGCTTGGATCCTGCGTTGCTGTGGCCTTGGTGTAGGCTGGCAGCTAGAGCTCTGATTAGACCCCTAGCCTGAGAACCTCCATATGCCATGGGAGCAGCCCTAGAAATGGCAAAAAAAAAAAAAAAAAAAAGATAAAATGGTTACTGAAGCTTCAGGCTCCTACCTGCTGGCCACTTTGTCTCAGGCTCTGCCTCCAGTGCCATCTGCCTTAACTCCTTTTGGCCAGATTTTTGCCTCTGGCATCATCTTTCTCCTTTCTTTCCACACCAGCTATGCCTCTTCTATATCCTTAACTCTCCCATTCTAAATCTCTTGCCGAACTTCCCCTCCTCTCTGGAACTCACTCCTTTTTCTTTTCCTCTGAACTTGTCAGAACCTGTCCCTTTAAAATTATACTTTTTGAGGATCCAGAGGCTAAACCCTTAATTTTTTATATTCCTTGGACTAAAGCTGAATGGCAAGCTGTAGTCAAAGTTTTTCCCAAAATAAGCAAAAATCTTCATAGGTTTGCTGAGTAGTTTTATATAGTCATTCAAATTTATCAACCTGAATTCTCTAACTTATAAGTTAGTTAATATGCCTGGCAGTGAAGGTAGGCCCAGCATTGGATGAAAACCACTAACTGGGAAAATCTGAAAGGTCTAGAGATCTAGAAAGGTCTAGAATTACATCAGGATATAAGCTTGCTAACTTATTTGATCAGGCTCAAGGGCAATCACTAGATGACTTCATCAAGCAGTTTCTAAAGCTAGTAATTGGAACAAAATTTAGGTCTGTACAAAAATCTGGTGAAACTGTTCATGACTGTTACAACTTCTGACTATATTTTTAAAGAAAATTCTGGTTTTACTTCAGATGTTAATTCCACTTGGGTACTTCTAACTCTATGTTTAATTATCGAGTTGAAATGAGATCTTTCCCTTCTAATAAAAAGGACCAGGATGGAATATAAAACTATGTCCACTCCAGATATAGTTAATCTGGAAAACCAGCTCTCTTGCACTCTAGATGAGTCACCTAAAAGGAAGACCAACAAAATTCTTAATCTTCCACTCCAGCAAACGAAGGCTCCTAAATAAAACTCTAGTTTCTGCTCTTATTGCCAGGAACCAGGAAATGGAAAAGAGATTGTTACATATTTATGACGGCTTTGACTCTTCAACCAGCCTTTCCACTGTCTTCTCAATTCTCAATGATGAGGATCTGAGGAACTATAGGGTCCCAATTTTCCCTCTTAATTGGCTTGAAGGAACATTTCTCCAGATTGGGGTTGAATCTCTTCTAGTTCTGACTAACACTTAAGCCACAATGTCAGTGCTCAACTCCACTCCTATAATAGCATCAGAGTCCTAAAAAATTAATAAACAGAAACCTCAATTAAATAGAGTCAAGAGACTTGGAAACGGAGATCTCACGCTCTGTGATTATACAAGAGACCAAAAGGAAAAAGAAAAATTACTCTTCTTTCTAAGCAAGGACTCAGCCAATGAAAAATCATGTACTCTTTATTTACTATATTCCTCCCAACCACTTTTCTCCTCTATATACCTGATAGTGGCCTTTCCAGGGTGGTTGAAGAGAGTTCCTCTGGAAGGTCTGTTGTATTTCCCTTGCCATTTGGGGAACTTGTACATGGCTTGCTGTGGTTGTGGATCCCAAACTACAATTTTCTGCTGATCCTGAATAAACAACCAATCTTTGCTTGAAAAATTTCTGGCATGGCAGTCTATTTCATTTAGGTCAATGAAGTCAAGAAATTTAACAGATATTAAGCACACAGTATGTGGCACATATATAGGATTCAGGGAATATGAAATGTGTCTTCCTACACAAATATGGCATAACATTTTTCCAAGTTTGGAACTATTCTTTCTCTTTTTTTCCCTTTCTTTCTATTTTTTTTCTTTTTCTGGCTGCATATGTGGCATGTGGAATTTCCTGGGTCAGGATAGAACCCAAGCCACAGTGGTGCCAACACCAAATCCATATGCCTTGAACCATTAGGGAAGTCCTTCTTTTTCTTTTCTAAAAGGTTCTGCTAAAGACACAAATAGGCCTGCTATGAAAGATGACAGTGACACCTGGATCACAAACTCACATATTCACAGGGCCAAGAATGGCAACGAAAAGTGAAACAGGTTGATTTGTAAGGAAAAATAATGAAGAGTAGAAACTGGAAAGTTGGGGGATATTTGAAGGATCAAAAGAGAGCTGCTATTTAATTCCAGCTATTTAATTCCAGTGGAGTGTACTCTTGGGAGGCTGCTGTCCTATGGCTGATAGATGTTTTTGATTTTTTTCCCAAGGCAAGTTAGAGATCATAATTTTATAAGAAACACCTGAATTTGTAAATGCTGGCATTTAATTGAATTGTTTAAAAAACTGTACAGTCACAAAAGAATCATCTATACCCCAAACCTAGCAATTAGCTGTTGGTATGAAACTTCTAATAATCTGGAATTGAGGAGGGAGGAGAGGCTTTCATGAAATGGTACACAAGACAAGCTTTGATGAGGGTAGGTGAAAGAAAGAAATTTGGATAATTTAATTTTGTTCAAGGAGAGCAGATACAAGGACTTGATCTTTATATCAAATAATTATTTGATTTTTCTCAAGTAATAAAAATTATACATCCTCAATACATACATAGGCTAGCCACTGTTCTAAAATTATTACAGATTTAATATTTAAAACTACCTTGAGAAATGGATGCTATTTTTATCTATTTTTACTGATGAAGGAACTGAGAACCAGATAAACTATGGATGTGCTCAGGACCCCATTTCTAGAAAAGGATGGAGAAGGACCTCAGGGTAGTGTGCCAAGATGCAGAAAAGCACTACAGGAAGGAAGGTGTGACACTGATGAGGCACAGTGTAGTTTTGCCTAGTATCTGACTGACTTACTACACAGCATTCACTGATGATTACCAGTCTCAGAAGGACACTTCTAGGAATTTTAAAACATCATATAATTGGCCTGTCCTAGCTTTAATAGTAAATAGGCCAGCTTGTCTGTTCTTTTGGTCTGAAAATTCTTATATATATTGTCATCTTTCTTCCCTCATCTTCATGCTATCCATACCAGCCCATCTGTTTCATCACCTGCGCCCCCACCCCCAGCATATGAGGGTGTTACTCCATCCCCAGGGAGTGCAGCCACCAACATGGAAGCAAAGAATGCAATGACATAATGATGACTGTTTCTTAAAAAATCAAATTTACACAGAAAATGCAATGCCAGCAAGAACTCTTGTCAGGTCACAGCTGTTTCATAGTGAGTCATCCATCACTTTGAAGACTATCCCACATGGACCTAAGCAATGAAATCCCACGCACCAGGGAAAAAATAAAGCTATGCTAACTCAAGAATGCCTCCCATCAAATAGTTGCATGAAACTTTTACACTGGTTAGGTGAAGAGCACGCAGCATTTCTCTATCGACACACTATTAGTTTTTATTATATTTTAATTAGAGTATAATTGATTTACAGTGTTGTGTCAATTTCTGCTGTACAGCATAGTAGCATGTAACATATATACATTCTTTTTCTCACACTATCTTCCATCATGTTCTATCCCAAGAGATTGGATATAGTTCCCTGTGCTGTACAGTAGGACCATTAGTATTTTTTTTAAGGAACTCTAAGAACTTAACTTTGAAAGTGAATGATTTACGTCTGCATAGAGTACTGCATTCCACCAGAGCTTTGGAAAATAACATACTTTCCTTTGCCAAACAAGAAAAAAGATTCAATAAATTAAATTGCTTTTAATAGGACCCACCAACAGACCCTTAATAGGTCCAGTAGGAGAAATGGACAGCTGTCAAATAGTAAATTTCAAATTTTGTCCAAAACTTATGACATTCTCAGAATGTTATCAACCAACTGCCTATCATAGAACTTGAAATTTCTATTCTATTACGATAAGGCATCATGCCCATGAAATAGTAATAAATTTTCATGGCATATATTAATACAGATTGACTTATTCTCTTGTAAAAAGGAAATCTTTGGTTGGGGCCCTAAATGGAGACCTTGTGTAGCCCAAGGCATTGGACATCCTGTAAAAGGAAAAAGGATATCACCACAAGAAAAAGAAGATGCCAAATAAAACTTCTCCATTCTGATACATTTGCCCAGGGCTAGTCATACTGCTCTGCTACTTTCTTGGAAAATAAAATGAGAAAAGCAAAGAAAGAGAAAAGAAATAGAAAAGAAAATGATCAAACCAAATCAAGCTAAACCAAACTCAAAATATGAAGGGACATTATATATTTTAACTCTTGACCTAGAACGCACATGCTACCAATTTGTCTTGCAAAATATCTGTGTTGATATGCCTTGTCCCTAACTTTGAAACTAAGAAATTTACTGGAAAGCTTTCATAAGATGAGTACTTATTACTCTATCAGATCCCTCTGTTTTCTCTATCAACAAGTATTGATTCAAGCTCTTTTTGAAACCATACCAAAAAGGAGATCCACTGTCTTCTCTGGCAGCCTTTATCAACATAAACGGTTAGATAATTCTCTTAAAAAGGTAGTCTAAATCCCATGGCTTCTCTGTGTAAATTCTGAAACCATGGAAAAAATGATCAAAAAGGCTCTTTGCCTCACTAGATGGAAAGATGCCTCACAACAGCAGCAATCTAGGGACATTCCTATTTATTTTACATTCCTATTTTACATAAAACATTTTATAACTAAATAAAATATTTTAATTATTTTATTTGTATGTATTTTATTTAAACCAACTTACTATTATTTCAGCAGGCAAATGTAAATTGATAAAAATATATCAACTTGATAGTTCACCTTTTTTCATACTGTTTTTAAATTCATTATTTATTTTACATAGAGCTCATATCAACTGTACACTAAGTTTTCAATGGTTAAAGTGAACTACAGTCCTATGAAAGAAATAAAGTTGAATAAATTAATTATATTTAAATAAAATTGAAAATCTAGTTCCTTGGTTGCATGAGCACATCACAGGTGTTCAATAGCCGCTTGTTGGCTACTATGATGGGGCAGAACAGACCTAAAGGACTGTCAAATTGAAGTACTCAGCATGAAGTAATCACATTAGCATTTTTCAGTAGACTTACAAAGAAAAACACTGAAGAAAGAACCCTCAAAAAATCAGAACAATAACCAAAATGAAACATTTCTGTGGGAGAAAAATATCTGTCTGTACAAAGATCCTTCTGTATGAACAAGCTTACATATAGAAGTGGAGACTACAGCAGTTTCTGATTTAGACAATACACAAATGTGAATTCCTCCATGTATGGTCTGGAGAGTCAACACTGGCAATAGAAAATAAAACTAGACCTACATGTTCTCTCTCTGAAAATTTGGGTTAAAATCAAAGGAATTTTATTTGTAAATGAAAATGAAAAACATCAATATATTTTAGTAAAATGGATGGAAAAAACAGTATCATTTATAATGCCTAAATATTTAGACTAATCATGTAATAATTAATTTGATTTTCAAAAATGGAAGATAGTCATGTGTATAGACAACTGACTCAGTCACTTAATAATATTGATTCTTCCACCACATGGAGAAATAAATATAAAAACTTGTGTTCAGCTAATGGGCTTGAAGGTATTTCTTGGAGCCTACCATACATATAGAATCCAGTTTGTCCCTTAGTATAGAACTACATATAAGAAATCATGGTTTGAATGGAGAAAAAGATAAATATTATGACAAATATTTTCCCAGAGCACATCAATTTAAACTTTTTGGTAATGTATCCTGTACTGCTTTAACGTAGACATTCCTTTCCTTTACACTCAAATCTCCAATATCTGTTTACCCATCCACACTCTCAGCTAGATAGCATTGCTTCTAAACTTCACAGAATAATTTGAAACAATATTTAAAAATCTCAGTAGCTCTTATCACTGTATCTACTCACTGACTTGCACATGTCAACAGCCTATGTTCCTAGTTAAGGTAGACCTTTTCGTTTATACATTAGATTCCATCTTTCTTCACCTACACTCTAGCAATTTCTCATTTTTTGTTATTAATTTTCCTCTGAATAGTAATAAAGTTTCATTAGCCTATATATAATACTCTCTCCCATTTTAAAAGAAAGGTCCTCTCAACACAAATTCCCTTCTTAGGAGTTCCCGCCATGGCTCAGTGGTTAACAAATCCAACTAGGAACCATAGAGTTGCGGGTTCAATCCCTGACCTTGCTCAGTGGGTTAAGGATCTGGCATTGCCATGAGCTGTGGTGTAGGTCTCAGACCCGGCTGGGATCCCGCATTGCTGTGGCTGTGTCGTAGATGGGCGGCTACAGCTCCAATTAGACCCCTAGCCTGGGAATCTCCATATGCTGCAGGTGTGGCCCTAGAAAAGACAAAAAAAAAAAAAAAAAAGAAAAAATCCCTTCTAGCTATTTTCCCTTACCTCACTGCTCCCCCCTACCCCGCAAAAAAGTTCTCTAACCCCACTATCTGCAAATCCTCTGTTCCTATTCTCTCCTCTCTTGAGCCCACCTGAATGATTTTCACTCCTATCGCTTCCCTGAAATTGACCTTTCTTGTCAGTAACCTCCATACTGATGAATCCACTACCAGATCTGAGATTATTTCTCTCATGAAATTTTTTTTTTCTTTCATAAAAATCATGATATCCTGGGCTTTCTTCCAACTCACAAATTCCTTTACTGATTCCTCCACTTTTATTCACATGTAAACATTAGCATGCATTAGGATTAAACATTAGGATTCAGTCCTTACAACTGTTTTATATATATAGTAACTTGCATGACGATTTCATCTAGTTTCAAGGCTTAGAATATTATCTCTTTGTGGGCAATACTCACCTTTATAGCTCCATCCTGGAACTTGTTCCTGCTCTAGGCTCATACATCCAAACGGACAGGTTGGCTTTTTGCTTAGACATCTTTTAGGCTTCTTGACTTCTCATCATCCTCCTTAAGGTGTTTTCCATGTCACCAATGACCAATCATAGTTTTAGTTATTCAAGGCAATAGCTTCAGAATAATCATTCCCCTCGTCTTCTGTCCCACATCCAAGCTGTTGCTTTATTTGCATCTAATTGATTTGTTCTGCTTTGTTTTTTTTCTTTGTTTTTTTTTATTTATGCATTTCCAATGGCCACATTTATTTAAAACAGTTTCTTTCTTTTCTTGTTCTTCTTTTCCTACTCTTTCCCTCATCATCTCCTCTTGAAAGACTAGCCCCACTTCCAACCACAGGAATCCAGTGTAAACAACTTAAGTATTCTGACATAACTATCTATGCTAATATGGTCAAGCCTCACCAAAACTATATAATATCCCTCTCTCACTCTCTCTCACATACACACAGGTTTTTAATAGTGGTTGACTTTGTCAAATATATAAAAGAAAGTATATTCAGAGGAGTTCTCTGTATCCTCCTCCACTTTCCCTCTACTCCACTCTGTGCAACATTTTCCCCCAATTTTTTGCCTCATCCCTAACCCATTTTAAACTATAAACAAAATGCTAATAAACTGTTTCCATTTTCTCTTAGAAAAATGTAAGTATATTATACACACTATTCCAACTTGCATTTTTTTCACCTAAAAAGCTATCTTAGTTACCAATATGAAGTAGGTAGTGTGTAGATCTACCTCTTTTTTTAATTTTAATTTTTTATTTGTTTAATATTATTTACCCAATACATTTTTTTCTACTGTACAGCATGGTGACCCAGTTACACATACATGTACACATTCTATTTTCACATATTATCATGCTCCATCATAAGTGACTAGACATAGTTCCCAGTGGTGCATAGCAGGATCTCATTGCTAATCCATTCAAAAGGCAATAGTTTGCATCTATTAACCCCAAGCTCCCAATCCATCCCACTCCCTCCCTTTCCCCCTTGGCAACCACAAATCTATTCTCCAAGTCCATGATTTTCTTTTCTGTGGAAAGGTTCATTTGTGTCCGTGTATAAGACTCCAGGTATAAGTGATATCATATGGTATTTGCCTTTCTCTTTCTGACTTACTTCACTCAGGATGAGAGTCTCTAGTTCCATCCATGTTGCTGCAAATGGCATTATTTTGTTATTTTTTAATGGCTGAGTGGTATTCCATTGTGTATATATATACACCACTTCTTCCTAATCCAATTGTCTGCTGATGGACATTTGGGTTGTTTCCATGTTTTGCTATTGTGAATAGTGCTACAATGAACATGCGGGTGCATGTGTCTTTTTTAAGGAAAATTTTGTCTGGATATATGCCCAAGAGTGGGATTTCTGGGTCATATGGTAGTTCTATGTATAGTTTTCTAAGGTACTTCCATACTGTTCTCCATAGTGGCTGTACCAGTTTACATTCCCACCAACAGTGCAGGAGGGTTCCCTTTTTTCCACACCCCATCCAGCACTTGTTATTTGTGGACTTATTAATGATGGCCATTCTGACTGGTGTGAGGTGGTATCTCATGGTAGTTTCGATTTGCATTTCTCTGATAGTCAGTGATGTTGAGCATTTTTTCATGTGCTTGTTGGCCATCTGTATATCTTCCTTGGAGAAGTGTCTATTCAGGTCTTTTGCCCATTTGTCAATTGGATTGTTGGCTTTTTTGCTGTCGAGTTGTATAAGTTGCTTGTTTATTCTATAGATTAAGCCTTTGTCAGTGCATCATTTGAAATTATTTTCTCCCATTCTGTTGGTTGTCTTTTTGTTTTCTTTTTGGTTTCCTTTGCTGTGCAAAAGCTTGTCAGTTTGATTAGGTCCCATTGGTTTATTTTTGCTTAATAGATGCAGAAAAAGCATTTGACAAAGTCCAACCTCCATTCATGATAAAAACTCTTACCCAAGTGAGTATAGAGGGAACATACCTTAACATAACAAAAGCCATTTATGACAAACCCACAGCAAATTTAATAGTCAGTGGGAAAACTTCAAAATCTGGAACAAGACAAGGATGCCCACTCTCACCACTGTTATTCAACATAGTATTGGAAGTCCTAGCCACAGCAATCAGACAAACAAAAGAAATAAAAGGCATCCAAATAGGAAGAGAAGAGGTAAAACTGTCACTGTATACAGATGATACTAAATATAGAAAACCCTAAGGACTCAACCCCAAAACTACTTGAACTGATCAACAAATTCAGCAAAGTAGCAGGATATAAGATTAACATTCAGAAATCAGTCGCATTTCTGTATACTGACAATGAAATATTAGAAAAGGAATACAAAAATACAATACCTTTTAAAATTGTACTACCTCTTTTTTTTTAAAGTGAGCATAATATTCTCTTGAGTGAATGTATTATAATTTATTCAACCATTGCATTTGGCACTTTTAACCTTATTCATACATCTAGTTATATTTTTAGAGTGTATCACTGAGATAAATTACTTAGAAATGGAATTGGGAGGTCAATAGGTAAACGCATTTACAGTTTTGCTAGATGCTGCATATAATCTTTCTTCCAAAACCACATGAAAATACCTATTTTCTCACAAATTGGCAAGTAGTGCTTTGTAAAATACACCAAATTTCTCCATGCGGTTTCATTTTCTCTCATTAATGCAACTGGATACATTTTATTATGTTCCAGGGCCATTTGTATTTTTCCCTATGAATTATCTGTTGCCTATTTTTCTATCAGGATGTTATATTTATTTTCTTGCCCTCTGCTTCTTCTTACATAGTTTTGAATATCACTGGCTTTTTTCTACTTTTTAACAGCTGGACACCATCCAATTATTCAGTTTTGAGGATTTCTTGTCATCTAGTCTGTTTGCTTGTAAACTTTTAATATGATATAATTTCAAATTTATAGAAAAGTTGCTAAAATAGCACAAGGAATTCATACATACTCTTTACTTAGCTCATCAGTTGGTATATTTGCCTCATTTATTCTCCCTCTCCATATATATATGTACATACACACACATGCATATACATATATGTATAATATGTCTGCTTAAAAACACACATACATACAATTTCAATATCTATTTCCTAAGAACAAAAGTATTCTTTTGTATACTCACAGTACAACTATCAAAAACCAGAAAATGTAATATTAAGAGAATGCCATTATCTAATCTACAGTTTATATTCAATTTTTGTCAACTGTCATAATATTTACTTCTTTTGACCAATTCAGAATCCCATCCAGCATCATGCACTACAGCTAGGTGTCATGTCTTTTGCCTCATTAAATCTTGTACAACATTTTAGTCTTTGGTTTTTTTGTTTTTTGTTTTCTGTCTTTTTGCCTTTTCTGGGGCTGCATCCACAGCATAAGGAGGTTCCCAGGCTAGGGGTCAAATCGGAGCTGTAGCTGCCGGCCTACGCCAGAGCCACAGCAACGTGGGATCCAAGCCGCATCTGCAACCTATACCACAGCTCGTGGCAATGCTGTATCCTTAACCCACTGAGCAAGGTCAGGGATCAAACCTGCAACCTCATGGTTCCTAGTTGGATTCGTTAACCACTGAGCCATGACGGGAACTCCTAGTCTTTGTTTTTCTTGATCTTAACATTTCTGAAGAGTACAGACCAGTTATTTTGTAGAATGTACCTGTGTTTAATGTAACTGACATAATCTTGTTAGATTAAGCTTATGCAGTTTTGGCAGGATCACCACAGAAAATATGTGTGCTATTCAGCATCAGAAGAAACATGAGGTTGGAGTTTCCATTGTGGCTCACCAGTAACGAACCCAACTAGTATCCATGAGGATGCATGTTTGATCCCTGTTCTTGCTCTGTGGGTTAAGGATCTGGGTGGTGAGCTATGGTGTAGGCAGCAGATGCAGCTTGGATCCCCGAGTTGCCATGGCTGTGGCACAGGTCAGCAGTTGCAGCTCCAATTTGACCCCTAGCCTAGAAACTTCCATATGCTGCCCATGCAGCCCTAAAAAGACAAAAAAAAAAAAAGACAAAAAAATGAAAAGAAACATGAGGTTGGTTTGTCCTGTTATTGGCATTGTTACCCTATATCATTTACTTAATGAAGTATCCATTAGGTTTCTTCACAGTAAGGTTACTCTCCCTCTATGTGATTAATAAGTTATTTAGGGGCAAATATCTGTACTATATAAATATCCTATATTTTTACCAAGCTTTCACCCACTAGTTTTAGTATACATTAATGATTTTATAGTTGTGTTATTTCTTCTATATTTGTTTGTTGCTATTCTTCTTAAGGAAGAGTTTTCTTTGATCATACCTACATTTACTTGTTGGTATTTTGATTTGTATCAGCTGGCACAAATGGATTCTTATTTCATAATCTATTCCTATCATTATTTCAGCTTATCCTCAAATTATCCCAACTTTGTCCAAAAAGAAACTTTAACTTGGTTCCTTTAAACTTTGATTATATCTCCGCCATTTTTTGAACACTTTATTAATTTCTTTTTTTTTTTTTGTCTTTTTGCCATTTCTTGGGCCACTCCCGCGGCATATGGAGGTTCCCAGGCTAGGGGTCTAATCGGAGCTGTAGCCACTGGCCTATGCCAGAGCCACAGTAACGCGGGATCCAAGCCGCGTCTGTGACCTACACCACAGCTCACAGCAATGCCGGATCCTTAACCCACTGAGCAAGGTCAAGGACCGAACCCGCAACCTCATGGTTCCTAGTCGGATTCGTTAACCACTGTGCCACGACGGGAACTCCTACTTTATTAATTTCTAATTACAACAAGATATTCCAGATTCTCTTGTATCCTCCATGATTTAAACCTGAAATTAATTATTTCCCTCCAAAGTGCCTTTTTGTAACCAAAAAAATGCTCCTACTTAGGCAGGAGTGCAGAGAAATTCCAGAATATCTCAGCAGGAACTATGGATATATCACAAAAAGGCTCTGCCTAAGCTGCAACCTTCTGAGAAGGCTTATAGGAGAGCAAGGGGGAAAACTGAAGACAAATATCTTGGGAAAGAAAAACTAGGAGGAGGTTCTGATTCTCTTGGTTTGTTTCTTTGTTTTTTGTTTTTTTTGTTTTTTTTTTGTTTTTTTTGGGGGTGTTGCGCCCATGGCATATGGAAGTTCCCAGGCTAGGGGTCAAATCAGAGCTACAGATTATGGCCACAGCCACAGCAATGCAGGATCTGAGCTGTGTCTGTGACCTATACCACAGTTCACCACAACACTGGATCCTTAACCAACTGAGCGAGGCCAGGGATCAAACCAGCAGCCTCGTGGTTCCTAGTCAGATTTGTTTCCACTGTGCCATGATGGGAACTCCTCTCTTGGCTTTTTAGGAACTTCAAGAAATCTGCTGGATTTTTATTTTTATATTTTCACAAATTTTATTTTTAAAATGACTTTTTTTCCATTTCTAACTTTGTGATTTACTTCTAGATTTTAAACAATGTAATTCATTTCCCCCTACTTTTTGCTATTTGTTATTCAAATTTACTTGTAGATTTTGTAAAATATAATTCCCTTTTCCCCACTTTTGCTATTTATTTGTTATTCAATTTTTTTCCTTTTGGGTTTTGGTCATTTTCGTGGACTAGATTATATTAAGCCAACCCTTCCACCAAGAATGACTGCTAAATCTGTATAAAACATCTTTCTAAAATCTTTTTGAAGGCATTAGTTAAATTAAGAAATCACTGAGGACAGAGAAGTCAATGTTCTACAGAGGACGAACATGAAGATAACTGAATCTAACATTCTTCTTCTTAAGGCATTTTCCAATCTATAAAACACAGCTGAGGGACTGAGAAGCTGAGCATAAAATAGCAGCTAGAAGGCTGAAAAGCTGAACAGAACTTTCAGAAGTCTTAAGAGCCTGGAAGAACAAAAATTAGAGATTAAAAATCACAAGGAGGGAGTTCCCATTGTGGCTCAGCAGAAATGAATCTGACTAGCATCCATGAGGAGGCAGGTTCCATCCCTGGCCTTGCTTACTGGGTTAAGGATCCGGTGTTGCAGTGAGCTGTGGTGTAGGCCTTGGCTACAGCTCCAATTCGACTCCTAGACTGAGAACCTCTATATGCTGAGGGTGCATCCCCAAAAAGAAAAAAAAAATCACAAGGAGGTAGGACATTGGTTAATAGCCCAGGATTCTACTTGGACCACTGAAGATTTACATCTTGGAGGGAATAAGGAAGAATCAGAAATAAAATGCCCTTCACAAATATTGAAATATGTGTCTGAATTAGGGCAATACCCTATTGATTTAAGATTATCAACTTAATTACTGGATTAGTGATTATAAGGAAATAAATATTCACACCAAGAATACAAAGAGACAAAAAATTAGAACATACAAAAAAGAGCACAAGAGAACAGGAAGAGAGGACATGGTAGTGTAACCATAGCCTAGAACCACACCATGTCCCAGGGGAGCTAGAATCACAGTGAGGATCATCTGTTGAGATATGGGAAATAAGAAGTGGGGAAGGGGTGCCTGATCAGGAGCAGGAGTCATGGATGATCCTCAGAAACTATAAAGATACCATACTGAGGAGTGCTGCCCTTGTACCTGTTCATCTTCTAACCTCTGATATTTCTTGTACCCAACAGAGAGGTCAATGTGCAGGGGAACATGAGAAATGTAGCTCCCTATGTTAGAGTGTGCGTATGTGAGGGTAGATGGATATGAAAGCAAGTTATTAGTTACCTTGCACAGATGTCAACTTTTTAAGTTACGAGGGATGAAGCTAGTTCTGCCTGCCTCTATTACTTATGTTTGACCACCTTAATAGGGAGCGGAGAAAAACAGAGTTTGATGCCTGTGCTCAGTCAGGATGATATTTTCCCAGATTTCCCAGATAGAGTTTTATTTTGAAAAAACATATTGAGATTAATCCAAAAACTATCAGTGAATCAAACATTTTTAACTAAGGTGATAAAGTACTCTTTTAACTATTTTTAAACTAATCAGTAAAAATATGTAAACCAGTTTGTATTCCTAAATACAACAAAAGCTCACCTTTTTTTCACTGAAGAAGTTACTTAGCTCTTTGTGTTTGCTCTGTGGAATACGATGCATGTGAAAACAGCTTCTCTCAGAAAAATGGTTCATTGTATTCTGAAAAAGTGTCTTCAAATGTATGTTTCCTTCCTTCCCTCTCTCCCTCCTCTCTTTCTTTCTTTCCTTCCTTCCTCCCTTTCTTTTTCTTTTATAACTGATATACCATCCCCCTTAGTATGAATAATGAATTTCAGGTACAAATTGAAATGTCATTCAGAAGTATCTGGCTTGGAACAATTTTGGGGAGACTATTTTAAATGAAAATTTTTCAGGGAATGAAAGAAAAATGGAACAATTTTGGCACTTAAATAGATTATTTTTTCAAATGATGAGCTCTCTAAAGTGAACTGGTAATAAAAAATCATGCTACTCTTGCTTTCTGCATAACTGGCTAGCAGGTAATGAATTTGAGCATGCCATCTTGGAACTAGGACCAGGACTCTAAGATATAACATTGAGTAAAGAATAATTGTGTTCTTAAATTTTAAAACTGATTCAGTCATGAGCACTTACCATGTACCAATCATGATACTAAAGATGAGACTTACAAAGATGAGTAAGACAGTCTCTAGTCTCAAAGTGAACACAATCTAGTGGCAGGGAAAGATTATTAATGGATATTAATTTATGAAGTATAATTATTACCATTTAAATAAAGCCATGTAAATGATATTATGAGATTTTTTGGGGGGAAAGCATTCATTTTATAATGGTAAGTAGAAAGAACAGGAATTAAAAATATGTCCACGGCATATTTCTAATTTGTTTAGAAAAATAGAAATTCTATAAATAAAATTAACTGTTGAAATTAGTTATTCATGAATTATATGATTATAAGTTATGTATTTATTTAAACATTTCTATATTTTTCAAATTATTTTATTTAACAGTGAGAATGGATTAAATTCCAATTAGAAAAAAATAGAAGCTATTGAGAGATGAATCTATCATTCACTAAAAATGGCATTTCTTTATTTTAAGGTAGGGCTTGGAAAATGACAACCAGCAGGCCAAATCCAGACTACAGCCTGTTTTTGTTTTATGCTTCATTATAGACAAAGTTTGTCAAAACTTGCCCTAAAGAATACAACCAATAATATATATTCCACCAACATCCTTTACTTTTCTCTACTTTATGGAGAATAACCAGGGGAAAATCATCAAAATACACAAGTTATACAGAGTTCAAAAATTGCCTCAAGGTCATTATTCAGGCTAGAACTAACCTTTTTGAGCAGCACTTTAAACCATGCAGTTTATGTGGATTATTGGAGTTAATTCTCAAAACAATATCATGCAGCATAACACATTTTATTCTACTTTTAGTGAAAATCAGACTGAGGCATGGAGAGATCACAGCTGTATCAGGAAGTGAAGCCAAAATTTAAATGCAGGCAAACTCTTCCAGGGCCACAGCACAACCTTCTCTATGGGGGGGAATCCAAAAGGCTATGCAAAATGGAATGGAAGCTGGCCTTGAATTTAGGCTTTACAAGGTAGTTACCTAAGAAGCCATCACTGAATTTAACTTCTGTCTCTAACTAAAAATAAAATTCAACTTTAGTCACCTCTACATATCAAAAATTTCATCTGCAGGTTGGCTGAATTTTCCTGGTGGATGGACTTTGTAAAAGTAGTCTGAGTTGACAGAATATACATAAAGATGAAATATTTTTTTCACCTTGGAGATTTTCAATTTGAAGTTAATAAATTACAAAGCCTTGCAAATCAAAATCATTAGACGTGTTCTCTCATTAAGAATTCATGTCCAATTAAGGATAATAAAGAAAAGAAATCAGCATATTTATGTGGCTACTGTAAGCCTTTCCATGGAGATTTCATCACCTTTATTATAATCAAATGTAATACTAATGTGACTTTAAAAATCCTTTATTTGCTATTTCTATGATCAACTTTTTTTCTCACATTTCTTTATAAGATCTTTTTTTTCCTTAAGATCTCACTCAGATATGAGATAACTAAAATTATGCCAAAATACAATAAAAAATTTCTAGACAAAAAAGGACAGTATGAAACCATAATGTGTTACCATGTTCTGAACTATCAGCTGACACAATAGTAGTAGAACAGGGTTTTAATTTTCCTTATATAATTTGAATTTTTCTAATTTTATAACTCAACCATATTAATTATAAAGTAACTAAGATGTTTCCATTTGAGTTACAGAAATTTCTTTTTATAAAGTGTGACAAAGTATTTAATGGATTTTTTTCCACATTTTATCTGGCTATACTGGTATCATGGGTACAAACTATATCCTTGTTATTCCCTAAATATGCCAGATTATTCTTTCATGGGTGTGAGGTACATTTTGGCATTACAGTATGAAATCATGGATAACAATTATCTGTCCCAAGGTTTAAGAAACATCTTTTTGAAGAACTGCTAATATAACATTTGTAACATATATCTTCAAAAGTACCTAAAGAACTAAATCACCAAGACATATACATATACTTCTTTCCCTTATAGTAATTTATATTGTGTCATCATCATCCTTTTTTTTAAGTCATTTGAATGATGTAAAAACCAATGAGACAATATGCCAAATTTCTGAGAATAACAAAATAAGTTGCACTAAGTTAAGAAAGGTTTTCTTCCATGTTTGGTTCTAAGATAATTGGACATCTTTGTTCAAGGGTTTTTTTGGAGATTATATCCATGAGCTGTTCTGTCCTTGTAATCTAAAAATATTTAGGGGTAAGAAATTATTCAAAGATCTATGTTATTCTAAAATAATTCTCTGGTCCTCAAGCTATTCTTCAGAGGTTATTAGTGACCTCACATGATTAACACATGAACACTCACTATTTGCTTACTAATCTAAGACAAATGATGATTCTAACACGCACTAGTGACATTTTCAAATGGTCAAGGATTTATTATTATGGAATGTGAATGAATAGAACAGAATTTGAGATTTAAAATGTACTTTACTCAACTCTTAAAATCCTTTTCTTATCCTAATAGGAATTACAGTCCCTCTTACATTCTTATGAAATTTTTATCATTGCTTTAAGGTACAAGTACACACACACACATACACACACACACACACAAAGACATATCAAGGTGATATTATTTTCTGTTATAGGCCCAATGAAATACTGGACTTTTTAAAGCATGTACATTTGATAATTTGATAGCATAAAAATTAAAGGAAAACTAGCAGTCTTAAAAATATGATAAAAGTGGTAATAAAAATCTAGATCTCAGGAAAAATAAGACTAAGGAATGCTAGTTATTATTTTGTTGAAGGCTATACTTATTTTATAAGGGACACTATTTTGTTACCACAGATTGCTACATTCCTAAAAACATTAGTTTTATAAAATATGAAATTCAATTTTAATTCTTTTAATGTTCAGGGAGCATCCTGCTACATGCTTAAGCTATTTCCCACTTTCTTGACTATTTCAATAGATTTTTATTGAATGCCTCCTTTGTGTAAAATACTCTGGAGAATATAAGGATGAATAAGACATAGTTCATACCCCCAAGATGCTTGAAGGACGGCAGATGAGACGGATTCACAGTAAGTTAGTTACAGGAGAGAGTGATATATAATGTGCTATAGATCAGGGATCAGCAAACTGCAGTGCCTACAGATGGCTAACAAAAATTAAAACGCATGACCTGAGCAGGAGAAAGGTAATAGGAAGGTGGAGGGCCTATGGATGGACTTGGGGAGTCCATGCACTACATAAAAGCCTTATAGTATTTTATGTAAATACGAACCAGCAAAATAAAACATAACTAAAAACTATTATATTAAACTATAAAGCAACAAGAAGTGTGTGGGTGATTGTTCTCTTATAGTTACTTATATATATCACACATATATATATATATGAACTGTAATAGTGTTATATTTTGAGACAACTTCTATTTGAATGAATATTTATGGCACTTTGAATTAATATTATGGCATATTTATGAGAAAGTGGCACATTATCTGTGGATCATTAAATATTTTTATGATGAATTGAAAATATAAATTCAGCTCAATTATGATGCGATATTTTTCTCTTTTACCTGTATAGTTTTTTATGGAAATGAATTATAGCATTACTAAGATAGAAAATGAGGGCTTACTTACAGATTGATAAATATAGAGTATGATAATTAGTTATGGCAATTTTACTTATGATGCTTAAGTTAAACTCTAAGGATATCCTTCACATGTTCCACACTTCAGTGCACAGCAATCCAAATCACTGGAGAGACTGACACCCACAGTCTTAGGATTTTAAGGATTTTACTGATGCTAATATGAAATGCTATCCCACATTTAAATATGTATAATATTTGCCACCATAGCAATTTAGATACAAAATAAAATTGAAAACACTTTCATTTTAATAACTTGTAGAGTACTAAAATTGGAATTTCTTGAATATTTTATAGAAAATAACAAATCAACAGTAATATATTTTTAAAATTTTCAAATACCTTGTTTAAGACACCATGTTGGGTAGAGTACACCATAAATTTTAAAGAACAGTAATATAAAAATTTTAAAAAGAAAATAATTATTCTAAGAAGAAATTGGTGATATTTCTAATATGTTGATTATTTTAAAAGTCTAACTAAAGCTCTAACATGGGTGTTTTCAGGCAAATGAAAAGAAATATCCATTATGTCAAAATATCATTAACCTGCTCTCTTCTTGGAACAATTCATTCAGTATCCTTGTCAATGTATTCCTGTCAACGTTTGAAATTATGGAATATATTTATAGCGGTTTCTGTCCTCAGTTCCTGGCACAGAGCTTCCAACACTCTTGTAACTTCCTAAGTGATAAGAGCACTAGGAGCATGTTTTATGCTAATATTTGCTCTTTGACCCTGGTTCCAGATACAGGTCTCCTAAATTCCTTGGAATTTCCTAGGTGAGTGCATCCTTTGATAGCTCAGCTGGCAGAGTGGAGGACTGTGGATGGGATGTGTGTGGAATTTCCTGGGTGATAGCAGTATCTTTTGTTCTAATGAGGTGTCTCTTAGGGGATCCTGGATGAGGGCTGATTACCATAAAGATCTAGCCATAATGGAAACTTGGAATTTTCAGCCCTGACCCCCATTCTCCAAAGCAGGGAGAGGGTATGGAAATGGAGTTAGTGATTTATCATGCCTACACGATAAAGCCTCCATAAAAATCCCCAAAATGTGGGGACTTCTCACCATAGTGCGGCAGGTTAAGGATCTGGTGGTGTCTTTGTAGTGGCATGGGTTCAATATCCAGCCCAGCATAGTGGGTTAAGGATCCAGCATTGCTGCAGCTGTGACTTAGACTTGATCCCTGGCCTGGGAACCATATGAAACAGGTGTGGCCATAAAAAAAAAAAAAAAAAAAGAAAAAAGAAAAACTCTCCAAAGTGTGGAGTTCAGAGAGCTTAAAGGTTAGTGAAATCCATCACATATAGTGAATGCATCCACTATATAGAGTACATATAGTGATGTACTCCAACCAATTCCATGGGGACAAAACTCCTGTGCTTAAGACCCTTCCAAACCTACCCTATCTATTTCCTCATCTAGCTGTTCATTTGTAGAGCTGCTCATCTGTAGCTTTCATCACGCCCTTTACTACATAATAAACTTATAAATGTGTTTCCCCGAGTTCTGTGAATTGTTCTAGCTCATATCCGAGGGGGAGGAGGTCACGAGAACTACTGCTTTTTAGCCAGGTTGGACAGAAATTGCAGATAACCTTAGGGACCTATTATTGGCAATTGGCATCTGAAGTAGAGGGGAAGTCTTATGGGACTGAGCCATTAACCTAAGGAACCTGGGGTTGTCTTCAGGTAGACAGTGTCAGAATTGAGGTAAATTGTAGGACACACAGCTGGTTTCATAGAAAATTGCTTATTATGGGAAAAAACTGGTGGCAGGAGTGTTGTGAGTGTGGTAATAGTGAGAGAGTAAAGGAAAAAAACATAGGAGGACTGAGTTTTTCCTACTCACAATGCATACACAACTGACATTTCCCTCACTAATGCCCCAGAGAGAGTAAAATCAATTGCCATGAAGAAAGACAAGGAATTACAGAAATTTTGGGGAAAAAATGTGTAACAGTAATTTTTAGTTGACTTTGACACCTGAGTGTGTAGATATAGAAGGATTCACAAAATACGAGGTAGACTTCCTCATATAGTGCCATTTTAACATTCCCAAACCACCTATATGCCTTCTCATGCCAATACAAAAATCATCTGTGCTCCTCTTAAAAAGTATGGCTCCTGTAATGATGGATTATTCTATTGTCAACTTGGTGAAACCAGCAACCACATTTCCCACAATCCTCTTCCGTGTATGGATGTGGGTTCTGATTTGGTCAAGAGAGAAATCTGCATAAGCTATGGAGGCAGAAGTGAAGAAGCAGCCCCTATTCTCTGAATGTTGTGAGCCCCTACTCATCTGAATGTTTGATGTGGTGAAAGAAAGATGCAAAGGTGATAAAAAGGTTCAAGTTATTCCCTGTCTTTTCCACTTTATCGCCAGATTTTCTTCTTGACTAATGGTCTGTTCAACCATGGCCCCAGCCCTCTCCCTTTCCTACAGACATACAGAGGTATCAACTTCCATTGACTCCTTTATCATGGCCCCTCTTTAGTGGTTAAACATGGTTGGGCTTAGCTTGACTGAATAAGTCCTCTGATATTCCATTTCTATAATCTATTTCTAATCCTGAATCCACAGTGATTCTTTCTTGATTGAACTTTATTACACGATGATCGCACAGATACACTGTATCTCAGTAGTCGCTGAGGATGCCTTTATGACTGTCCAGATTATCACTCATAGATGTTTAATCCTTCCTGGTCATTAACTCAGTAACTAGACTGAATATAGACAAGTTCACACAGTTTTGGTCATTTTTCCTTCAGAGTTTTTTTCATGTTTGTGATTAGGAAATTTTATGTAAACCTCCCCCACTAAAGAATAAGCTGCTGTAACAAATGACCACATATACAGTAGCTTAAAGAAAACCAAATTTGTTTTCTTATAGTTCTGTAGGTCAGAGATCCAATAGGGGTCTCACGGGCAAGATCAGGTTGTTGGAAGTACTGCATTCCTTTCTGGAAGCTCTGGTGGAAAATCTGTTTCCTTGACTCTTCCCACTTCTAGAGGCTACCTGTACCCTTAGCTCATGACCCATCCTTTTTCTCCATATTCAAAGCTATCCACATAGCATCTTTTTGATGATGCTTCTGTTATCACATCTTCTATCACCACCTCACATAACCAGAAAACGTTCTCCAAGTTCAAGGACCCATATAATTTGATTGGATAATCACTCCATTGTAAGGCTCTTGATTTAATCACATCTGTAAAGTCACTTTTTCTGTGTAAAGTATCATTTCCATCTACTTTTGAGAATCTGATGTAGATGTATTTGTGCCTTATTTCTGCCTAACACAACTACATCACGAAACACAATGACCAGCACTTACTAAGTGTCAAATGATCTTTAGCAAAGAAGTAAACTTTGATATAATTAATATAGTACTAGGGACTTAATAAAATATTTTCTTTAGAACAGGCAGATCATCACAGATTCTTTTTCTTTTGGGTTCACTCTGATATTCCTTTTAAGAGCTCCTTAAATGAAACACACTATTCTAGGTATTCTAGGTATAACCTGTGACACAAATTCAGTACATAGGATTATCTCCTCTACATTTCTATGACTTTGGTCCTTAAAAATATTAGTGCTTTTGTAAGAAAATGTTCACTCAATTCAGATGTATAGTTAACCACAATATCCAGGCTTTAAAAAGTTGGTGGTAATGGAAAAAAATAAAAATCATTAAAGTTAGTGGTGCTTTAAATGTTAATTAATATTTACTGCATTAAGTTTTGGCCCTCTATTTAGGACTTTACATTTACTCTTTTTAGCTAAGTTTGTTTAATTGGGCTATAAGTATAGAATTTTGTTTACTACATTGTCATCTATACTATCCAAAAATTAAAGACATTTTCATTGCCTTGAGAACAGACAACCAACTATCCATATTCACTTAGAATGCCTAACAAAAGGCAAAATATTTTCTCTCAAAGTAATTTCTTATAAAGGTACTGAATACCCAGACCTTTACACAAGTATTTGGTAAAAAATATTAAACTACATGTAACAAGGACAAATTCCATGATACATCCCAAGTAAACTCCATAGTGGTATTATCTTTCACGCATTATCTTTATGTATCTATGCCACTATTGACATGCATGTTGTATTTCCTGTTTCAAGGAATATAAAATGTCAGGGTCAGGTCTATGGTGATGCAAAGGAGGAAGAGTAAAATGTAAGAGATAATGCAAAATTTTAAGGATTTTATCCTCTTCTATAAACTAGACCCAACAATCTTAAAATATGGGAATTCCTGTCATGGCTCAGCAGTAACAAACCCAACTAGTATCCATGAAGACGCAGGTTCGATCCCTGGCCTCATTCAGTGGGTTTAGGATCTGGTGTTGCCAATGAGCTGCGGTGGAGGCTGCAGATGGGGCTTGGATCCTGTGGTGTAGGCTGGCAACTACAGCTCTGACTCTACCCCTAGCCTGGGAACATCCATATACCATTGGTACATGCCTAAAAAGACCAAAAAAGAAATCTTAAAATAAGGATAAAGTTACATAAAATGTTTAATTTTAAAACTGACAATAGTGATTCTTTGACTCATCTCAATCTATGAAATTCCTATTCATGTTCTAATTGAATTTGGAAACATTTACTCCCTGGTAGTCAGGGATCATTCTTATAAAAACAGGATTGCATTTAAACAGAACTTAGATGCATACAAGATGCACACTTTTCTCTATATATTATAGTCACTGAAAATTACTAATTCAATTAGCATTTTTTTATATCCTCAGCATCACACAGAACACTGTTCATTTCATCACAGGGAAAAATATGATCAATAAAATTCAGCCCATCCCCTTAAGAATCATATTTTAGTAAAGGAGTAAGAAAATTAATAAGAACATATTATAGGTTAATGAAACTATTTTGTATAATACTTTAGTGGTAGATACATCTCATTGTATACTTGTCAAAACCACTAGAATGCACCACACCAAGAGTGAACTTTAAGGTAAACTGTGGACTTTGAATGATAAGGTGTCAGGGAAAGTTTAACCATTGTAACAAATATATCATTCTGGTTCAGAATATTGATAGTAGAGAAGGCTATGTATGAGTAGGAAGAGGGGCTACAAGGGAACTCTCTGTACTTACTGCTCAAGAGTTCAAGTTTCTGTGAACTTAAAACTGCTCTAAAAATAAAATCTACCGAAATACACGTAATACAATGTTATGTAAATGCCACTAGCAAAATTCTATCAGGGTTTAGCCACTTTATGGGAAGAGGAGTGGAGAAGTTCATGATGGATGGATAGGACTGATAGGAATTCCAGTCAGCGGACACAAGATGAGCAAAATCTTGGCAGAGAGAAATTTGAAGGGCATTTGGGTAGGAAAAAAAGTTCTTGTGTCTCTTATCTTCCATCCTTCTGAGGTAATGGCCTGTAGAATATACAGACAAGGATTTATAGCCAAATGAGAACTAAAGCGCACTTTATTAATCTGAGCATTCTTCCTAACAACACAGAAAATTCAGGCCTCCTGTAAACTGTTGGAAAAATTGAGACCAGAATGGATCTTGTTATTCTTCCCACTCTTTGACCCCAAATGAATTATCAACCCATTTGGAGGTGGAAAATACAGAGCAGGGACTGCAAATAACTGTTTGTTTGTTTGTTTGTTTGTTTCAATTAGGTAAGCTTGCTCTGCTATGGCAAGTTACTTTTTGGGTGCCAGGCTCTCCCTATTGTCTTCTCAACACTGTGGCAAGTGACAGGATTCAGGCAGAAGCAGAAGATGAAATGAAGACTAGCTCTTCTCAACACCAGATTCCCTTTCATCTTGCCTCTGATAATTCAATATTTGACTTAGTAGTAAATCTTACAGAAAAAAAATTGATTTTTGTGCTATTTTTTTTTAGGGCCACACCTATGGTATATGGAAGTATATGGAAGTTCTCAGGATAGGGGTCAATTCAGAGCTGCAGCTGCCAGCCTATGCCACAGCCACAACTGTAAGATTTGTCAGCTCTGAGCTATCTCCCTTGATCCTTGCCTACACACAAGGATTTGGAGGTGCAAGGTGAGAAGCATGGTAGTGGCATCAGGATAGAGCCAGCAGGCTTTGTTGAGCAAGGATGGAGGCAGGTGGTCTGGCAGGAGGTTGTTCTGGCCGGACGGTGCTGCAGCAGTCCTGGGATAGACCCAGTCTTGCAGAGATAGAGGCAGTGAGTCTCTCCAGGTGGGAGTAATCAGCTCAGAACAGGAGGGGTTTGGGGTCGAAGGGAATTTCCCCTCAAACTGACACCTCAGTGTAACAGCTCGGAACTGGGCTGTTTTAATGAGCCATTCTGGTCCATCACCCTGAGCCAGAGGTTGCAGACAAGAGTCAGGTAGCAGTGTATAGCAAGTTTTATTTACACCCTCAGAGAGAGCGGGCTGCCCTGGGTAGGGACTGGTGCTGGCTGCAACTCGTCTCTCCTTATATTCCTATATCATGGACCTGTTTGGGGACTCCTGTTCTCTTGCCCCATGCCCACTATTTCCTGTCCTGCACCTTGCATGGGTAAGGAGGTGCGTTTGGATCCTCTGATTAGTTTAGGGAGAAGACTGCCTTATTTACATGGGAAAAGGGTTATAGGGAGATGCTCCAAAGAGTATTCCTTTAGTATCTGCATGTGTCTTCATTGTTTGATCACAGCCTTCCTGTTCTTGGTAATGATAAATGGCCTGTTTTGAATCACCCGGGCCAGAGTCCCTATCCTCTTCTACCTAACACAACAATGCCAGTTCTGAGCTATGTCTGTGACCTACACCACAGCTTGCAGCAACACCGGATCCTTAACCCACTGAGTGAGGCTAGGGATCTAACCCGCATTCTCATGGGTACTAGTCAGGTTCTTAACCCATTGAGTCACAATGGGAACTCCACTAATCTATTTTTAATATTGATATATGCTTGCCTAAATTGATGTTATGATCATTTAGACTTCATCTTAATGGAAATTTCTATATTATATGCTAAAATAAACATCCAACTTACCCTTTTGCCTTATGATCATAGTAGTAACTAAATTACTATCTTAAGATGGCAAAGCAACAGTAGCAACAACAAATGTTTTTTTTTTTAATTTTGTTATTCTAGATTTGTAGACAAGCATTTTTAGATTATACGATAAAAATAATGTAATTTGATAAAGATGCATTTTTTTTTAGTGTTACAGCAGAGGTTATGACATAGAAAAGCAGCCACTTTGGCCAAAGAAGTAGGGACTAGTATAGGTTTTTGTTTCAAAGAAAAAGTCCACAAAGAGACAGCACAAGGAACTGAATTAGGACAAGGACAATCCTGAAATGAGATTTTAATGTAGAAGAAATGTTACTGTCTGGCTTTGGAAGAGCTGAATAGATCTGGCTGAGAACATTCAAGAGCTATTTGAATAAGTTATTACCCAAATGCACACTAATAAATAGGTCATTAAGAATTTGTTTTACTATACGAGTTTGAGAGCCAGTTAGGATGTAGATTTCATCATCATACCTTCAGCACCTTTGCCCTATTCCTTCAAACTTGTCTAATTAAACACTCAGACTCCTAAGTAGCCTGTAAGAAATTGGGATACTCATCTTTCATTTTTCTTAGAGACATTATAAGTATCCCAAACATAATGAGTTCAATTGTTAAGAATTCAATTGTGAAGGAGGTAAAGGTTTTCATTAAAAATGGTACATATTTTAATCATACAGATGAACAATTAAACATGTAAAATATAGACCAAAAAGGTTGTTTAAAGAGAACTCAAATAAACATTCATGAGGATGTGGAGAAAAGTGAACCCTCCTACACTGCTGATGGGACTGTAAATTGGTAGAGTCACTGCAGAAAACTGTATGGAGGGTCCTCCAAAAACTAAGAATAAAACTACCATATGACCTCCACTCATAGGTAAATAAACAAAACAAAACATTAAAAAAGCGCTTAATTCAAAAAGATACATGCACCCTAAAGATCATAGAAGCATTATTTACAATTGCCAAGGTATGGTAGTAACCTAATGTCCATCAGCAGATGAATAAATAAAGAATATGTTATAGAGTATACACACACACACACACATAAACACACACACACAATGGAATACTACTCAGCCATAAAATATAACAAAAATTTGCAATTTGTAGCAACATTAATGGGCTTGGAGGGTATTATGCTAAGTGAAATAAGTCAGACTGAAAAAGACAAATACTGATATCACTTATATGTGGAATCTAAAAATATAACAAATTAATGAATAAAACAAAAAAAGAAGCAGACTCGCAGATTTAGAGAACAAACTAGTGGTTACCAATGGTTACTAGTGGAAGGGGGGAAGGCAAAATAAGGGTAGGGGATTAAAAGAATTATTATAGTATTATATGAAATCATGTTTGTGAAATTTTTGAAAACTGTAAAGCATTATGAAATTTAAAGAATCTTTCAATTTAAAAAGTTTGTTTAAAATCCATAAGCACATACAGATTAAACAAGTTAACACTAGTTTAATGTGTTTATTAAAACACCGTGCAGGTATAGATATTATTGAAGGCCCTTTAACTAAATTCTGTAAGCTTACAATTCCTAAGTCAAGTAGTTTGCCTAGACACCATGTGCCCTTTGGAACTAGAGTGTATGGAATGGAGGAATTATACAGAAGAGACGTGGAGAGAAGGTAGTTGCCCAAAGGATAGAAGTCAGGAGAAATCAATACCAAATAAAGATCTAGGGGAACATTCCATCATAGGGAAGAAAAGCTGTCTTCACTAATAACTCCTAGAAGGTTTTAAATGTATCCTCTTCTTAATACCTAGCTCCATTATCTTAACAAAGAGCAGCTAAAAAATAATCTTGATTGATGGGATTAAACATTACCCAGAAGCATCTGGCTTGCTGCAATTTCTGTATCAGAACTACATATACAGATAAATGTCTTCAAACACACACAAACATACACACCCTCCTTTATAGCTGTTGACATAGTCACCCTTTTCCAAAAGGAATAGAGAGGACAGGAAAGCAAATGTAGGGTTGTGCAACACTAAAACTAAGACCAGATGGAATGGCTCATTTAGAGTAGATGTGGAAAAAAGAGATTAGGTTTGAAAATAATTTACAGTCGAGCTTGGTATGAAATTTGTGTTGGTGCAGGAACAGTCTTGACCGGAAACACTATCCATGAAGCTTACTTTCAAGAGTCATTGCATTGCCTCGCATTGGCTTCATCAGACTACTGGGGACCTGCAGTACCTTTGTTCCCCAGAACCTTCCATTTGGGATCCCTTTCTTTGCCTACTCATCTATAAGCTCTTCATCCTGCTTCTACTTTTCTTTCTTCTAATCTGGAAAGATCTTTCAATATCTTTTGCATCACTCTGTGTATTTGACCATCGCAAAAATCGAGGACCTTGAATTTGAATGAATATAGGACTAGCAGTTCAGCAATTCATTCCGTTCTCCACCAAGACTAATAATGGGGTCTTTGTTTTCTCTCCAAATTGTTTTCCACTTAGTGTAAAAGAAACATGTTCACAGATGAAAAAAAGACATGTCATATACATCATGTTTTATATCCTGCAACTTTTTCAATAATTGATAATGGTTCTCTGGCTTTCTTTTATATTCATATATTATAATTCAGGTCACAATGCTTTAAAATCATACAGTTGTAACATACAAAAACATCTCCACATTTGGAATGCAGTACTTACTTGCTTATACTTCTTACATTGGAAGATAATCAGAAGTATTAGCCTATTTTTCCAGAGGAAGATGTTTCCCCATCCAGAGAGCCATAATACTACTATGAGGGTACACTGGGGTACTGTTGTGGTTTGCACTATGTTAGAAGGCATTCTTTGAGGTCAAGATAATGAAGAAAACCAACAGAGTTTTTAAAGAAGCATTTTCTAAATTTGGTTCCCCAAGACTCAAGTGTTACAAGAATCTATCAGTGGGACAGCTGAAAAATAATTTTAGTATTTCCACAAGATAAAAAGAAATAAACATTTGCCTATGTAAAAGCAATATAAGATAAGTAAAGCACTATTTTTTCGTCTTTGCTAGCGCTGTATTGATTAAATCATGCTGTTTAGAATTTCTTATTGGCATTTACGTCTGAGTCATTAATAAAATATTTTCAAAAATTGCTTAATTGCATAGATTGAGGTAGACAAAAATCTTTCAAGTATCATAAAGTCCACACTGATAAAGTAATCAAAAGTTTCTTGATAATGAAAATAAATGATTAGGAGTTATTTATTTAGGAAGATTTCTAAAACAAATACTCACAGGTTTTTGGCTGAGCCTTTATATATTTTCCTTTGTGAAAACCTGGTTTAGACATTCTCCTGGGCTTTTTGCAGCAGGAGTGACAATGCATTTAGCCACCTGTTATAGGAGAGATAGCATGAGGATTGGTACTTGAGAAAATTAATGTGGAAAATAAAAGCCCAACAAGTTTGTTTGCAATAAAAACCAAGTATTAGTCAAGTTCTGGTGGACAGATTCATACTGAGTTTGAAACTCAAATGATTTCAGGGCAGAGAATGTTATATCCTTGAAAGAACAGGAGTAATCAATAAAATAAAAACAAAAAAAGATAAATGCTATTGTAGAAAAAGAATTTGGTTGGTTTATATCCTAGGCTTTGAAATTAGAGTTACTGGAAATTTAATTCCATCCATCACTTACTAGTGACATGGTTTTGGAAAAGGTACTTAATCACTTTGTTCTAAATATCCCCATTTATAAATGCTGATAATTCATAGAGTTCTGCTGCATTTTAAGTGTGTGTTTGCATATGTTAAGTACTTCAAAAAAAGTTGTTATTATTATTTTTTTCTGGGTGACCTTGGGCAAGACACTTAAATTTTCTCATTTTCTAAATGTAAAACAAGTGGATGTGACTAGATAATCTATATCTACAACTCCTTAGACATGATTACTGAGATACTGTTGGAGTGCTCATGGTTTTAAAATACTTAATAAATAAGAAAATACTAAAATTTAAATCCCACAGGGACTGTGTTTACGAACAACTCTCATTTCTCAGTGTCCTGAGATTTGCCTTTTCCTCATTAGTGTTATGTTTTTACACCTTGAACCCTATGATTACCAAGTTTTTCATAGGTGAGTTATTTGTATCATTCTTCTGATTTCAAAATGTCTTAGACAGATGGTCTTCCCAACTTTGCCCATCCAAACTTGCCTCATATTTATGAATATAAACATATAAAAATATATTGTTTTTTTTTTTTAAATTGGGACCTGAAACCTTGTATACAAAAGTTTGGTGATTGTTAGGTCAAACTTATCTAGTTCCTAGGGAGGGAGTGTGACAAACTCAGTTGGTAAATGCCAGCACAGCCTGAAAGGGGACTGATTCCTCTGCTTTAGATGAAACAAAAAACAATAGTGAGTCAGTGGTGTTATGTCTTTTTAAGATGACTAGCATCTATTTTTCTGTTCTATGACCTATACAGCATGGAGCCAGGAGAGACTCTAACAAGCCATGGATTCATATACAAAGGAGTCATCAATCCTTATTTTGTTGTCTGGATGTTAGGTTCCCAAGCCTCTCCAACAGAATAAAAGATGAAATAAATTGCCATTGAAATAAATACTTAGCGCCTATGCAGAATAATTATGGCTGTGCTGGAAACCTGGACAGGGTGATAATTAGTGGCCAATCTATAATGCGTAATGTATCAATTAAAATTTTTTATTGGATTCTTTCAGCAGACTTGGCTCCTGTATGGTTGTGAAATAGAAAAGGCTTTAGGTCCCAAAACCTGAACACTAAGACTGAGCACATTTATCCCAAACTCATATGCACATAATTTCTTAAAAAACAGGGCAAGATTGATTTTGCTGAGAAAACTTAAACAAACTTAAACATGTAAAATAATTTACAGAAACATAGAGAAGAGCTTGTTCATAAGCTTTCAATATAAAAGAGAAAAGAAACAATAAATAAAAAAAATAACATTTTGAAATCTGCTTATACTACACTCTCAAGCCAGTCTTTTGACCCCCTTCTGCTTAAAACCCTTCAGTGGCTCTCTGACACCACCAGAACATTTAGTTCTATTAACAAGACATGATTTCTCATCTTGTGTGAGTATGTGTAAGCATATGGAGTACTTATAATGTACCAAGTAATGTGCTAAGAGCTAAGAATGCAATGGTGAACAGATACAAAACCTGTTTTCTTGGAAGTTAATCTATTGGGAGTGATAGGCATTAATCACAGTTAAACAAAGGAATGTGAAAGTATACACACAGTCACTTTTTAAAAAGAGATATGTGGTACATTAACATGGGACATTAAACACAGTCTAGAGTTTTCAAGAAAAAGCAAAGACAAAAGTCCTTTAGCAGGAAGAAACAGGATACATTTGAAGAATTGCAAAAAGGATACCAAAATAAAGAGAGAGGAAGGTATACAAGAGATGAATGTAGGCACCAAGTATTGAAAAATCCGTGGGTTACCTTTTGTTATTTAGCTTAAAAGTACTGGGAAATTGTTAATGTGTTATAAGTAAAGGATTATTTTGATCAGTTTGGTATTCTAAAATAAGAATTGGCAAATATGTCCCTCTGGTCAAATCTGTCTGTTTTGTAAATAAAGCTTTATGGGAACACAGCCATATTCACTTATTTACACATACTCTATGGATGCTTTAGAGCTACTATGAATGACAGAATTGGCTAGTGGCAACAAAGATACATCCTGCAAAGCTGAACATATTTACCATCTGCCCTTTTACAGAAAAACTGCCAACCTTTGTTCTAAAATATTACTGTGGGGAGTTCCCGACATGGCTCAGTGGTTAACGAATCCGACTAGGAACCATGAGGTTGCGGGTTCGATCCCTGCCCTTGCTCAGTGGGTTGAGGATCTGAGCTGTGGTGTAGGTGGCAGAAGTGGCTCGGATCCCACATTGCTGTGGCTCTGGCATAGGCCAGTGGATACAGCTCTGATTCAACCCCTAGCCTGGGAACTTCCATATGCCATGAGAGCGGCCCAAGAAATGGCAAAAAGACAAAAAAAAAATATTACTGTGGCCTCTAGGTAGAGAATATACTTGAAGATGTACTTGAAGGAACAAAAATGAGCTTAAAGAATGCTGTTTTTAGTAGTACAGGTCAGAGAAGGAAGTTTAAATTAAATGTCTGAGGTCAGAGATGCAGAACTACTGATGAATTTGAGAAAGATTTAAGAAGTAAACTGGACATAAATTAATGATTTATTAGACATGGTGCATGAAGCAGAGGAAACTTTTAAGGATGAATTTTATGTTTATGTCTTTTACTGCTAGATGGATGATAGTGCCATTTTCTAGAAGTGTACCAGATTTAGGAGAAAGATTATAAGTTTAATTTTGAACATATTGGGTTTGAGCTGTCTTTGAAATATCCAAGAAAAGATGTAAAATTCTCAGTAAGGGTTGGAGCTCCGGTAAGAAATCTGAAGTAGAGACAGAAGTCAGTGACTATATGTGAATAGGAGCCACGGTGTGGATGAGGTTGCCTACAAAAGTATCATTGATTAGGAAGAGAAATTTATTATAGACTTGAGGAGCACCAATGTTCCTGAGCTAGATAGAATGAGATGCCCTACAAAGGGAAAAAGGAATGGAATATGTTAGAGAAGTATAAACAGAAAAATACTGCTTTCAGAGAAATTTGGTGAAAAGAATGTTTAAGAAAAGTAGAGTGATCAACAGTGGATGATCACTAAATGAAAAGTTCATTGGATGTTAAGGTAATAGAAATCATTGGTGCCCTAAGGGAGACCTGCTAAATGCAGTGAGGCAGTCCCTAACACCATACACAAAAATAAACTCGAAAAGGATTAAAGACCTAGATATAAGACCAGACACTATAAAACTCTTAGAAGAAAACATAGGCCAAACACTCTCTGACATAAATGACAGCAACATCTTCTCAGATACACCTCTTAGAGTATTTACAATAAAAACAAAAATAAGCAAATGGGACCTTATCAAACTTAAAAAGTTTCTGCACAGCAAAGGAAACCCTAAAAAGAATGAAAAGACAACCCACAGAATGGGAGAAAATCTTTGCAAGTGAATCAACTGACAAGGGATTAATCTCTAAAATTTATTAAACACCAAAATTTATAAACACCACAAGCTCCATACCAAAAAAACAAAACCCCATCAAAAAATGGGTAGAAGATCTAAACAGACAGTTCTCCAAAGAAGACATTACAGATGGCCAAAAAACACATGAAAAGATGTTCAACATCACTCATCATTAGAGAAATGCAAATCAAAACCTCTCTGAGGTACCACCTTACACCAGCCAGAATGGCCATCATCCAAAAGTCTACAAACAATAAGTGCTGGAGAGGGTGTGGAGAAAAAGGAACCCTAGTACACTGTTGGTGGGATTATAAATTGGTGCAACCACTGTGGAAAACAGCATGGAGATTCCTCAGAAAACTAAACAGAGAACTACCATTGGATCCAGCAATCCCATTCCTGGGCATCTATCCAGAGAAAACCACGACGCACAAAGACACATGTACTCCAATGTTCATTGCAGCACTATTTACAATAGCCAAGACATGGAAATAACCTAAATGTCCATCGACAGAGGAGTGGATCCAGAAGATGTGTTACATATACACAATGGAATATTACTCAGCCATTAAAAGGAATGAAATACTGGCATTTTTAGCAACATGGATGGACCTAGAAATTAGCATGCTAAGTGAAGTCAGCCATACAATGAGACACCAACATCAAATGCTTTCACTGACATGTGGCATCTGAAAAAAGGACAGACTGAAGTTCTTTGCAGAACAGATGCTGTCTCACAGACATTGAAAAACTTATGGTCTTTGGAGGAGACAGTTTGGGGGCTGGGGGGATGTGCTTGGGTTATGGAATGGAAATCCTGTGAAATTGGATTGTTATGATCATTATACAACTACAGATGTGATAAATTCATTTGAGTAATAAAAAATAAAAAATAAAAATAAAAATAAATAAATGCAATGAGGCAGCCAGAACAATACAGGTAAGATCCAAAGAAGAAAGTGCAGAGATCCAGGCACATGGTATAGGCAATTCTTTTAAATAGTTTTCAGTGAAGAGGGAGAGACATCATTTGATATCTCCACCCACTGAGCTAACTGGTAGACTTATACATCTCTTTTCCTGAAATCCAAAGATTTCCCTGACACTCTATCTTCACTCTCAAGGCTGTATTAAAGCCTTCTTGCATAAGTTTCCACATTACTCTTACTGTAGCCCTTATTAAATCTTTTGTCACTGGTAGTCTCTGCTTATTAAATTGTAACCCACTTGAGCTGTAGAAATAAGTCTTTTTATAATTGTACCGTTACCATTTAGTTTATAATAGTATCTGTTGATCTTAAAAGCAGAATAACCAGGGAGTTCCCACAATGGCTCAGAGGAAAAGAATCTGATTAACATCCATGAGGATGCAGGTTCAATCCCTGGCCTTGGTCAGTGGGTTAAGGATTTGGTGCTGCCATGAGCTATGGTGTAGGTCACAAATGTGGCTTGGATCCTGTGTCTCTGTGGCTGTCGCACAGGCCAGTAGCTGTAGCTCTGATTCGACCCCTAGCCTGGGAACCTCTAGAAGCTGTGGATATGGCCCTAAAAAGACAAAACACACACAAAAAAGGCAGAATAACCAGACACCTATGGTCAATTAATCTTCAACAAGGGAGGCAAGAATATAAAATGGGAAAAAGTCTCTTCAGCAAGTGGTGCTGGGAAAACTGGACAACTGCATGTAAATCAATGAAACTGGAATATACCCACACACCATGCACAAAAATAAACTCTAAATGGCTTAAATACTTAAACATAAGAAAAGACACCATAAAACTCCTAGAAGAAAACATAGGCAAAACATTCTCTGACATTAACCATACAGATGTTCTTAGGTCAGTCCCCCAAGGCAATAGAAATAACCACAAAAATAAACCAATGGGACCTAATCAAACTTAAAAGCTTTTGCACAGCAAAGAAAACTATACAAAAAAAAAAAAAAAAAAAAGACAACCTATGGGAGAAAATAGTTTCAAATGATGCAAGTGACAAGTACTTAATCTCTAAATATACAAACAACTTATACACCTCAACAGCAACAAAACCAACACCCAATTGAAAAACGGGCAGAAGATCTGAATAGATATTTCTCCAAAGAAGATATAGAGAGGGCCAACAGGCACATGAAAAAATGCTTAACATCTCTAATTATTAGAGAAATGCAAATCAAAACTACAATGAGGTACCACCTCACACCAGTCAGAATGGCCATCATTAACAAGTCAACAAATAACAAATGCTAAAGAGTGTGGAGAAAAGGGTGCCCTTCTTCACTGTTGGTGGGAATGTAAATTGGTACAACCACTATGGAAAACAGTATGGAGGTTCCTCAGAAAACTAAATATAGAACTACAACATGACACAGCAGTTCCACTCCTGGGCATCTATCAGGAAAAAACATTCATTTAAAAAGACACATGCATATTTATGTTCATCATAGCATTATTCACGATGGCCAAGACATGGAAACAACCTAAATGTCCTCATCAGATGAATGGATTAAGATGTGGTACCTATACACAATGGAATACTACTCAGCCATAAAAAAGAATAAAATAATGCCATTTGCAGCAACATGGATGGAACTAGAGACTCTCATACTAAGTCAGAAAGAGAAATCCAAATACCATATGATATCACATATCTGGAATCTAATATATGGCACAAATGAACCAATCTATAGACAAGAAACAAACTCATAGACTTGGGGAACAGAATTGTGGTTGCCAAGGGGGAGGGGGGGGAGGGAGTGGGATGCAGTTTGGGGTTAGTAGATGCAAACAATTACATCTAGAATGGATAAGCAATGAGATCCTGCTGTATAGCACAGGGAACTATATCTATCACTTGTGATGGAACATGAAGGCGGATAATATGAAGAAAAGAATGTATATACATATGTATAACTGGGTCACTTTGCTATACAGCAGAAATCAACAGAACACTGTAAATCAACCATAATATAAAATGGTTTTTTTTGGGGTTTTTTTGGTTTTTTTTTAGGGCTGCATCCGCAGCATATGGAAGTTCCCAGGCTAGGGGTCAAATCAGAGCTACAGCTGCCGGCCTACACCACAGCCACAGCAATGCAGGATCTGAGCCACATTTATGACCTACACCACAACTCACAGGCAATGCCAGATCCCTGACACACTGAATGAGGCCAAGGATTGAACCCACATCCTCATGGATACTAGTTGGATTTGTTTGCATTGCACCACAATGGGAAAACCTCTAAAAAAATAAAAATCTTAAAAATAAAAAATAAAAGCAGAATAACAAATACTGTAATAGACTTCATATAATTATATAAATTACACAAGCATATATATGCACACTCATGTATAGTATGTATGTGTGTACACAATCATTCATACACTGATTTTGAATTAAACTGAAACATAAGTTACAGGGGCATAATGGCGTAAAATATTTTTATGTCTTAACCCAAACTTTATTAAAGAAACTATCTTTTTATAGATACTATAACTTAAAAATTCTAAAATTAGGAGTTCTCATCGTTGTGGCTCAGCAGTTAATGAATCTGACCAGCATCCATGAGGATGCAGGTTCAGTGCCTGGCCTCACTCAGTGGGTTAAGGATCTGGCACTGCCATGAGCTGTGGTGTAAGTGGCAGACGCTACTCGGATCTGGCATTGCTGTCGCTCTGGTGTAGGCCAGCAGCTACAGCTCTGATTGGACCCCAGGCCTGGGAACCTCCATATGTCACGGGTGCAACCCTAAAAATACAAAAATACAATAAATAAATAAATAAAATACTTAAAATTTAAAATACTTAATAACATGCTATTGATGATGATTACATTTAAGTCTATGCAAAGTGTTATATTTCCCAGTGAATTAGTTACTAGAAACTGAACTAACTATAAGTATGCTTTTTTGAAGTAAAGATTCTATGTTTTTCCAAAATGTGAAAATATATAAAATAATGAACATGCATTCTTCAGACTTTTTGAGTAGATATAAAATACATGAAATGTCAGTATAAGAAATGTATTTCAAGAAATTTAGGAGTAACAACATAAGAAATAGTATCTTTTAGTGAAATTTTACAAATTGCCAACTAAAAATCACTATTTAGTTGGCAACTTAGTGTGGTCCTTTTGATTGCTTCTTTAAGTATGTACTCAAACAGGCACTCACATATATGTAATTTCTGTCTAACTCTATCCATCTATTCATTTCCTCTCTCCTCCTCTCCACCCCCCCCCCCGAAAACTACCTACTACCTACCTACGATCTATCTGGGCATGTGTTTCTATCGGTACCTTCATTCCTAATCCAACATCAGAGCATGTGATCTATCCCTTTACATTTTATGCCAGATCTGAGCCACGTCTGCGACCTACATCACAGCTCACAGCAACACCGGATCCTTAACCCACTGAGTGAGGCCAGGGATCAAACCCACAACCTCATGGTTCCTAGTTGGATCCATTAACCACTGAGCCATGACAGGAACTCCAGAATGCAGTTTTTAAGGAAACTACATCACAGCTTTCTCAAAGTAGAACAGTACTAGTCAACTTCAATTGCTCTAAGAAACAACTCAGTGTGAGGTCAGTGTTCTAAGAAAAAGTGGTTTTAAAACTAAAAAGAGAAATAAGCTGAGGATCTTATACAAATATATATAATGGTCAACTATCTTTGTCAAATCTGCTTTCCTTTTTTATTGAACATATGAGACTCCTACATATCACTATGTCCTTTTTTGAAAATTATGTTGTCCTAATTCCTTTACAACCAATTTTATTCTTTCTAATTGAGTTCGTGAAAAGGATGTTGTTTTACACACGGACATGGCTTATCTTTTTCCTAGGGGAGTTCCACAAACACTCCATCTGGAGTACAGAATATGATAGCCTTAAATTTGCATAGCAATTCTCTTTCCAGTAGGTTTACAAGGGATTCAGCAAAAAGAATGCCTGTTTCTCAGTCAGAGAACCCATCTCTTTGGGAACACTGGAGAGCAAGGAACAAGTGAAAGATGACTTGAAATAGCAACAACCTGATCTGTTGCCAGGATGGAAAGAGAGAAATTTCCAAGGAAATTGCAGAATAAGTAATTATCAGAAAGCCAAGAATAGATTAGCCTGAGGAAAAGTTACTGACTCATAGTTCATCAGTTCCCACCTCCAAGTTTTTCTCAATCTGTATATTTTGAGTCTTTGGTCAAGTATTTCCTATCTGAGGGTTGTCCTTCTGGGTTCTTTTGACTCTTATCCCTACAGTTTCTACATCCTTCAGAGTCTCTCTCTGCAATACTCTTCCATTGCCCTAGTCTCTTGTAATAACAATTTGCCATTTCTTTTCTTGCTTTCCTCCCTTCGTAAATTGACCAGAGTAGGGATCATTCCCTTTAGTAGAGTTCTAATTGAGCAGTCAACACAACAGTCTAATCTCTTGTCTTTCTCTAGGTTATTCTCAAACTGAGTAATTATTGACAAAATTTGAGTTAACAGTCTGTCCTTGTCATCCCAGTACTTTTTCCTTAACCTAGATTTGGATAATTGGCAACTAAATTAAGATAAAGGTGGTTTAGGTCCAGAGGGCAATTCTGATCTGCCTTTGGATTTATGTCAATAAATGTTGAGGAGGTCTCAACAAACCAATGATGAAAATCAGTGGGGAGCTCATCCATCTTCTGAGCACATCAGTGCAACTTTTCCAAGCTTATCTTTACCAGAAAGATATCAATTATGGCTGTTAGCAACCGATTTCTCTCAAAAGGACTGCTAACACTCATAGCTCTTCCACAGGTGGGAGGGGGGTGGAGGACAAGGGCAGTGTCAGGTAGTTGACTGCCCTTGGCCACCATACCACTTGATATGAAGATTTTCTAGACCCCAACTTTTTCTCTATCAAAGGAAAAATAGTCTGTTGGTTGCAGAATTCTAGGCAGTAGCTGGTGCACATCTTCCGTGTGCAGGGCTGTAAATTGAAAACATGCTTCTGAGGACTTCTGCAAACTATTGGGGCAAAGGGGAAAAAAGGCTTTAAATATGCATATCAGGAGTTCCCGTGGTGGTGCAGTGGTTAACGAATCCGACTAGGAACCATGAGGTTGCGGGTTCGGTCCCTGCCCTTGCTCAGTGGGTTAACGATCCGGCGTTGCCGTGAGCTGTGGTGTAGGTTGCAGACGCGGCTCGGATTCCACGTTGCTGTGGCTCTGGTGTAGGCCAGTGGCTACAGCTCCGATTCGACCCCTAGCCTGGGAACCTCCATATGCTGCGGGAGCGGCCCAAGAAATAGCAAAAAGACAAAAAAAAAAAATTAAATATGCATATCAGTGGGTGAGAAAGGTACATAGATCACCCAGAAGGCCTTAGTAACCTGTAAATGACATCACCTTTGTGAGATATCCAGATAGGAGAGGCTAATTTTCCTCTCATTAAGAAAAATGTAAACAATTTGGCACTTTGGTCTTCTTTTCTCTGTTGGCATTTATCAACTTAACAACTTGTTTTATTTCTGTTCAAGAGACTGATGTAGCTACTCTCCATCCTGTTCCCATAATAAAGGAAGGCAGTCTTACATCCAAAGTCATAATCATCCCATAATTCTGACTCTTTATCATGTCTGCTCCTCTAGCTAAGTGGGGTGTGAAGTCCAAGGGACTCCTGAAGGTGGAATCTGGTTTAGATCACGAAGTGGACCCAGAACTAGGCCATGAGCTACACAATCTTGTGTCCTCAAACAGAACAGGGAATTAACTAACAGCTTTAAAAAATATATCCTTATCCCTCTTTATACAGAAATCCACATGATAGGAAGCACCCTTGTATAAGATCATTACCCTCTCCTCTGAGGTCCAGGGAGCAGAGGGAGCAGGGACAGTAAAGAAAGGAGAATGTTTCTGTGAAAGAAAAAGTGCCTTTAATTATCATTTCTTTACTATTTTTTCCAAATCTTTCCTTCCATCTATTAAAATCATTTTAACTTACCTCTTAGAATGATATCCATAAATATCCATTTGCTTGGGATGAGGCCTTTCTAAGAACCTCTGAAAATGTGTTAATTTATGTAAATCAAAAGCACTGTCCTCAGACCACTGCAGGGCTGATTCTCATGTGTATACTCATTCCAAATGTGATATGCAGAGAGTAACCATTTAAAAGAGCATTTTGCAGGCAACATTCCTGTCTTCCTGTATTTTCTAACCCAACGGTGATCCTTACAGGATTTTAGGGCTCTTATAACCCATGCTTATTCAATAGTAATTTTTTAGGGGGGGGTCTTTTAGGGCCTCACCTGCGGGATATAGAATTTTCCAGGCTAAGGGTCCAATCAGAGCTGTAGTTGCTAGCCACAACCACAGCCACCCCAGATATGAGCTGTTGCTGTGACATACGCCGCAACTTGTGGCAACACTGGATCCTTAACCCATGAAGCAAGGCCAGAGATCAAACCCTCATCCTCATGGATACCAGTTGGGTTCGTTACCACTGAGCCACAATGGGAACTTCTCAAGAGTAAAATCTCAAATTTTGAAAGCGTGGTTCTTCTTGCCAGTATTCCTAAAAAGAATGTTACTGAACCAGATTTGTTTTACTTGACGCACAGCAAGCCAAAAATGCTGTGATGCTGAGGTTTTCACTAAAGGTTTACTCACATGGCAGCCAAGGGATGAAACAGGAGAACAAGTTTCAGATCTCTCTCTTCAGAGGCAAGAGCCTCAGGTATTTATAGAATAAAGAACGAAGAAGCAGGGAGTCTGAGGCTTGGGGAGCGTGGCGAGCCTGGGGAAAGATGATTGGAAAAAGGTGCAGTAATCCTCATTCTGAAGACATGTAACTAAGCCACTAGCCTCTGTAGTTCAAAATGAAGGCGCTTAGGAAGGTCTGAGGGTGGAGTTTTCTGCCTTCTGACCTCAAAAGGTCACTGAGAGGACACGTGCTCATGCCCAGTTGGAGGGTTGGTGGTCCTATCAAGTCTTAGCAAGCTCAGTTTGAATTAGTCTCAGCTGTCTCTAAGCTCCTAGAAAACAGCTTGGGAAAACATCTTATTATTTAGGCTATACTGTTTGGAGGATATACAAGTTTTAAAATGATCTTGATTATTGAATGTAGGTGAAATGGATTTGACTAATGATTACTCAAGAGTTTCGAGAGATAAATGAGGCTATTTTTATTGCAGTATATATAACCAATTTATAATATTAGTTTCAGATGTACAATATAATGATTTAAATTTTTATAGATTATACTCCATTTAAAGTTATTATAAAATATTGGGTATACTCCCTGTGCTGTGCCATACATCTTTGTAGATTATTTATTTTATGCATAGTAGTTTGTACTTAATCTCCTATCTCTATCTTGCCTTTCTCCCTTCCCTCTCCCCACTGGTAACCATTAGTTTGACCTCTGTGAGTCTGTTTATGTTTTGTTGTAGTCATTCGCTTGCTTTATTTGTTAGATGCCACATGTAAGTGGTAACAGGTAGTATTTGTCTTTCTCTGACATTTCACTAAGCAACACTAGAGGTCCATCTATGTTGTTGCAAATGGCAACATTTCACTCCTTTTTATTAATATACTACATGCCTTCTTTATCCATTCATCAGCTGATGGAGATTTAGCTTGCTTCCATACCTTGGCTGTTGTAAATGATGCTGGTATGACCATTGGAGTGTGTGTATCTTTTTGAATTAGTGTTTTTGTTTTCTTTAGATACATACCCAGGAGTGGAACTGCTGGATTTTCAAGGTAGTTTTGTTTTTAGTTTTTTGAGGAAACTCCATACTGTTTTCCACAGTGGTTGTATGAATTTACATTCCCACCAACAGTGTACAAGAATTCTCTTTTCTCTACCTCCTACCAACAATTGTCATTTGAGGTCTTTTTTATGATAACCATTCTGACAGGTGTGAGGTTTTGATTTGCATTTTTCTAATACTTAGCAATGTTGAGCTTCTTCTCATGTGACTGTTGGCACCTGTATGTCTTATTTGGAAAAATGTCTATTCAGGTCTTGTGCCCATCTTGTTATTGGATTTTTTAAAATATTGAGTTATTATGAGCTATTTATACAAATTGAAAGATACCTCTTATTGGCCATATCATTTGCAACTATTTCTCCCATTCAGTAGGTTGTCTTTTTGTTTTGCTGATGATTTCCATTGCTGTGAAAAAACTTTTAGGTTTAATTAAGTCCTGTTCATTTATTTTTGCTTTTATTCCCTTTGCCTTAGACATATCTTAGTCTCTTCAATAAGAAGTGCTAGGAAAACTGACCAACTACATGTAAAAGAATGAAATTATAACATTGTGTCACAAAATGTTCAAAAATAAACTTACAATGGATTGATGACCTAAACACTTTGTGACATAAATCACAGCAATATTTTTTGATATCTCCTAAGGCAAAGAAAGGAAGAGTTTTTTTTTATAATTCAGGGTCTTATACCTCACTGTTGTGTGGCCACAGGACTTCAATTTTCCATTCAATTCATGAACTGCTAGACTCATCCTGCCTTTGTTGCTAAATTGTTGGGGAATATAATTAACAATAAACTCTCAACCCAGAAATCCTCTCCACAAAAGCGGTAAAGAAAAAAGACGCTTTTATATTGAATGAGCATTCAATCAGAATGTGATTTCATTACAAGCAATCTGCTAAGAGATTGCAGAGACAGAAAGGACTCTCATCCTTGTATATAACCAAGCAGATACAACAGTACACATGTTTTTGAGATAAACAATAATTGGTCCTCAAGTAAAAGAACTTAACAGCACCATTTGTTACACATGGTTCATCCTAACTTTATCTGATAATTGGAGTATTTAGCCAGAGAAAAGAAAAATTTTTCATGCTTTTATGACAGGAGGTAGTTTAGCAAATTGGAACAAGACAACACTGAAGGCTTCTAACCCTTCCATAGAAGCTAGATATAGGAATCCAGTCTCCCTTGATGTTTACATTTCACAGGTGTGGTTCTTTGGTTGTTGTGAAAACATAGCTAGAGAATAAAGCCAACAAAAGGACTATCTTTTAAAATCCTTTTTTAAAAATAATATATATATTCATATACATATGAAGAAAGTGCTTCTAATTACCATTATTCTAAAATAAATGCTCTAAAAAAAATGGGAGACGTCTCTTCGCTTCTTTCCAACAGGGAGAATTAGATTTCTTATTAATTTATTGTCCTTTAATGTATGCTGGGTTGTTATTTGTAGCATAAAATGTAATTTCCCCATAACATGTAAAAAAATAGGAAAATTAGCAGAGAACATCCAGACAGTGACGTTATTACTTATTGAATTATACTGTATAATTCTTTTTCTCATCTTTGGAAAAGTAAAAAAAAACACAAACTTGCTTATATGTATTAACAATTTTACTCTCTTATGCATAGATAAAACTGATAATCAACTTAATAGACTTAATAGAAATAGCCTCCATGGTCTATAATCATTCTCTCTAGTTATTAAGTTCTTATTCCATATAGCTGATAATAGAAGTACTGGTAAATAGCTTTCTTTCCCCTATGCTGCTCATTATTCTCATCATCATTGCATGGATTTCAACATGTATTCAAGCTTTATACGCTGTACTGTTCCTATTCACAGTCATCCAGCTAATTCTTTTCAATCTTAGCATTACTCATACAAGCAACATATTTCGCTAATCGTAGAAGTTGACTCTGCTAATGATTTCTTGACACAACTCCAATGAGGAGCAGAAAGGGTGTCTCCTTATTACTGATTGGAGGTAAAAGTCCATACTCTGAACTTGGCCTTCACTGACTCTGGAAATGAGTTTTACCCATTGGTAAACCTTGGAAGTGACCTTGAAGTCCTGGTCCCATACTCTCTTTCTCTGACACAACCCAGTAGAAGGGTGTCCCCACTTGTCCTTGCTATCATATGGATGTGGGGGGTGGTTTGGACTACAGATTTTTCTATGGCGTTTTGCCTGGGTAGAGTGGTCATTATCTACATGTATTTCTTTCCTGGTCCTTTGATTAGAGAGAGCAGGCTTTTGTTGGTTTCCTGTTTTTTGTTTTGTTTTGTTTTGTTTGTTTTTTGGGGTTTGTGTCCCTCTGCATTTCCAAGTTGCCTGCTTCTTCAGCTCCAATCATAGGATATATGAGAGAGAAAGAAAAACCTAGGGACTCACTATAATATTGGCCCAAGAAAACTTGTTTGGTCAAAAAGCATTACATTCTGGATTATTTTGAGGCAAATATCTTCTTTAAAATGTTTAATTTCTCCATTTATAAAAAAAGATATATCAGGTTAAATATACAAAATATTCAATATTTTAATATGTTGACCTATAAAAAACTTCAATTTCACTTATTTAGTTCCAAAGGTTAGTTACATTTTTTTAAAAAAACAGCACTCCAGTTGGGAAACTTAATGGTTAATCTTTACAAGAGCAATTACTTTTTTTTTCTCTCCTAGAGAGTGGCATGCTTAATATACTTATATAATGTAATCTTAACATTTCTCAATACTTAATTCTCATAAGAACAGCTTTATATGTTCTAAAACCAATAAACTATAACATGTATAATAGTGGGATACTGGACCAACCTTATGCTACAATTCAGGAAAGGAATATGAACAGAAATATCTGCTGATCTGAAACCCTCCACCCTGCATTCTTAGATGATTTCTCTAAGAAACCAAGTGTATTATTAAGCTTCTCAACACTGTGAAATGTAAAAGTAGCCTCAAATAAAAACTGCTCTGCTAGATAATTAATGTCAGAAAGAATAATTTTAAAACTCAAATGATCATTTTTGACAGCTATCATCTAACATTAAATTGGTACATATTTATAAGCCCTAGAGTGTGTGTAAAATCATTTAGATATTTGGAGATTTATTTTGAAACCTGTTCTTGGACTGTTTCACTACTTGATATTTTGCCACCCATGGGTATGATATTAAGAATTTTTAATGACTGCATTGTATACTTGAAATGCTTTTGACATTTTTGTGTCCAAAATATTCATGCAATATTATGTAGCCCCAAACCTTGAGGCTTTGATTGACACATAGTCCAGGATGTGAGCAGCTTTGGAGTTACATTTTGAGGAGATATATATGCGGCCTTGTCTTATCTTTACCATATGTGAGACAGACCTTTAGTCAGGCATGTATTCTGATTAGGGGTCTTATTTTCATAAAATTTCATTCCAAACTTCAATACATCAACTGCTTGCCAAAGCAAATGCATGTGACCTAAATTGTCAGCTTAAATAATGTATAATTAAGTTTCATGGAAACTTGCCCAAAAGAAAAGCAGTTCTAGTTCTAGGCATTTTAACTTTAATCTTTGAGTCAAATTGTGTCATCAACAAGCTACAACCTGAACTATGCAATTTTGATAGTTTATAGAATTTTTTATTTGAATTTCAATTAGTTGTTTCAACTTCCATTATAGCATGAGTATAATCTAAGTGTCACCAGTTCCTACAGAGAATATCATAAATTGACATATATTTCAAACTTGGCCAGCTTGTTTGTTGGTTTGGCCAGCACAGCAACAGGCTGTCCAGCTCCTTGTAAGAATCACATCTCCAGAGTTCCCATTGTGGTTCAGTGGTAACAAATGCAACTAATACCTCTGAGGACGTGGGTTTGATCCCTGGTCTTGCTCAGTGGATTAAGGATCTGGTGTTGCCTTGAGCTGTCACATAGGTTGCAGACATGGGTTGAATCCGGCATTGCTGAGGCTGTGGCATAGGCTGGCAGCTGCAGTTTCTATTTGACCCCTAGCCTGGGAACTTCCATATGCCACGGGTGTGGTCCTAAAAAAGAAAAAAAAAAGTTAGATAGAATTGCTATATGACGTAGCAATTCTATTCCTAGGTATATACCAAAAAAAGAATTTAAAAAAAAGATGTGCTAAAAAAAAAAAAAAAAAGAATCATATCCCCACTCTACCCTTTACCACCAAGTATATCTCAGAGTCCAAAGAAAGTGTCTCATTTATGTTCTACCTCAACAGTAGCTATGCTGCTGCACCAGAAGCTATCACATATCAGAACTGGCCTCCAGGATATTTAGCTTTTCTGTCTTCTCCACCAACCACAGTATTTCTCTGGGTCTGTCCTATCGGGCCCTCTATTTTAACTCTTTTTCTGTTCCATATTAGGATGCCAAACCTGATGGGTAGTTTATAATTGTACTAGAGATAATGAGCCTCCTTTGTATGTCTTACTTATGTTAGAGGGATTTCAAAGCAGTATTGCTTTAACCACAACAAATTACACAAATAGGTATTTCAGTTTTATTTGTAAGCTTCTATATCCTTAGGACCTGAACACATATTAATGCGAAGAGGAAAATTATTAATAGTGCTTTTCTGTTTCAGTCATCTTGACAATAGTTGGTGAAGGCTGGACACTTTCAGGATCATGTCTGGCTCTTCTGTAGCAGTTTCTAATACACCCAATAGAAACACTGTTCTTGCTTCTCCTCTGAACATGACACCATGGTGGCAAAACTTCCCTACAGGGTGACGTGCAATGCAGGGAGGCAGGAGGAGCAGATGGCTTTTTCATGAAACTTGAAAGTACAAATGCTTCTTCACATAGGCAAATTAAGTCATTTGTGAACATAGCTCATGATTATGCTCCTAATTCGTCTCACTACCAAGTCTGCCAAACCAACTCAAGAATGAGATAGTGCCTATAATAGACTTTTCATCCTCTCTGTTGGTCTTATGGATAGTGTTCCTGCACCAAAACAAATCTCTTCCCAAGTCACACAAAAAAACTAAAGCATCCAAGCAGAATACACCATGCAAATCGACATGGGTAAGGCTACAGGCCCACAGACTCCAGAAAGAGTAATTCATTTTCAGCTCAGTTATAAGTCCAGTCTCTGGCCAGAAAATATAAATTTCAAAAGTAATGAATAAAGAAGCTAGAATCTGTGTCTGCAGCTCTGCATTTCCAGCTTCTCTCTACATCAGCTAGGTTTGTCCTTCTGACCTCCCATTTGTTGTACTCCCAAGTTTATTTATGGAACCAACTGCTTTTACTTCCTCTTTCTGGTTTAACATTTCTCAGACAATGCTCTGACTGTGAATTAGCTTAAAGGCCTCTCTTACTTGAACTATCTCCCAGAGGCCACAGGTTGTAACTGCTGTGCCTGTCCAGCCTTAGAAGTTCAGTGACCAAACATGTAATGGCAGGTACAATGATAGGCACATAGCAGGTGCCTGATGAATATTTGCCAATGATTCTGAAGTCAGTATCAATAATAAATCACTTTATTATAGAATTGCACTATTCTGCAGCTGTTTCTCATCTATTTCTGTCACACTTGATCTTTGAGTCACATTCCTCAAGGCTTTGGCTGAGCTACAACCTGATTGTAAATTAGACATCTCTAGAAAATGTGCTAAACTTTCTTATGATAATTTACAACCTGATTGTAAATTAGACATCTCCAGAAAATGTGCTAAACTTTCTTATGATAATAGTATTTTTGTTAGGGGAGGAAAGGTGGACAGTTGTTAAGTCACTGGTGTTGTGTGAAAATGAATACTGCTTTGCCAACAAAAATCTAAGTTAGATAACTCAAAATGCCATACTCAATGGATAGTAAAGGCTGAGCCTGCACTGCACATAGTCAAAAGCTTTCCTAGCTAAGTACTGTAGCCAAAAAGCAGCCTACTTGGAAGAATTATACAAACATGAATTAGATCTGTTCGGGTTATAATTACAGATTATAATTCTATAAACCACATAGACTGTAAACTTGTTTATGTCTTCAAATATGAATGACATTTCCATGTACTGTTGAAGAAATATAAATTATCTCAGAGTTATCACAATTGCTTTACTAAGAATACACCTTGGGGAGTTCCCATCACGGCTCAGTCGTTAATGAACCCTACTAGTATCTGAGAGGATGTGGGTTTGATCCCTGGCCTTGCTCAGTCGGTTGAGGATCCGGCATTGCCGTGAGCCATGGTGTAGGTCACAGATGCAGCTCAGATCTCGCATTGCTGTGGCTGTGGCATAGGCTGGCGGCTGCAGCTCTGATTTGACCCCTAGCCTGGGAACCTCCATATGCTGCGGCCCTAGAAAAAGTCAAAATGACCAAAAAAAAAAGAATACATCGCGTATTTAAATCCCAGCTGAAGACCTCACTAAGCATTTGTATAGCTCTTGGAAGTATCTACATCACTTTTAGACATGAAAACATGTCTGCATTAATACCATGGTACTAACAAGCTTTACTACCTAACAAAAGACAATGGCAACTGACCAATTTCTCTATTTAGGCTTAGACATTACATACCCTTTGGAAATCTACCCCCCAGGTGTAAAATGGACCTAAATTACTAATGAATATTATGCAGTGTCAGCATGTGCTACATCTTTATTTAATTGTTAATGCCTCAAGGGCAAAGACGTCATTTCCTACCTCTCTGTTCTATTACCTACAATAGGATTATTTCTTCAGCACACTGCTAATAAACACTGGTAACTGTTCTCCTCTTGAAACATAAGAGGTTTCCCAGGTTATTCTTTCTTTGACTTGTCAAACTAAATGAATCAGGGGTTCTTAACTGAGGTTCATATACAGAATTCAGGAAGCTATGTATTCTCATATGGAAAAGGCTGACATTTCTATTTTTCATAAACCTCTACTTAAATTCAGCATTTCCTTCATTATGAAGGTAGATAACAGTACAGAGTAGCATTAAGAGTAAATCTACTTTCATAACCAAAGAAAACAAAGGTGATTTTACATCATATTATAGTAATTTCTGATCTGTAAGTTTACTTTATAAAGTCAACTATTTGAAATGACATAAGTGACTGGGGTAGCCACTAAATCACACATGATTAGAGTTGTCTATTTACAGGCGCTAGTGTAATCTAACTGCCAAATTGGGGGCAACTCTGTACCAGGTGATCATTCCCCAGCAACTAACAATAAAGTTGCATGTGTTTACAGCAGTGATTCAGACACCTGCCTTCTTTCCAGTAGTCCATGTCTACAGCTGTTTATTGATTAATATATGGGATGTAGCTAGTCAAAGTCCACCTTAGCCCACAATGTTCTTACCTAAACTAAGGAACAACAGTTTGTAAAGATGTATTTAAAAATTAATTTAACTTTTAACTTGTTTTGTTTGCTATTGCATTATTGGGAGGTATATGTCAGTATATTGTAAATTTTTTAAAACATTTTCTTAACACTTTTAGTTATATAGTATGGGATAAAAATTTCAATGAGGAGTTCCCACTGTGCAGTGGGTTAAGGATCCATCATTGCTGCAATTGTGGCATAGGTCACAGCTCCAGCGTGGATTCAATCCCTGGCCTGGGAACTTCAATATGCCATGATGGACAAAAAATAAAAAAAAAATTCAATGAGTATATTCCCAAGGAATAGAAAAAAATGGATATGAAAGCAACCCCAAATCCCTTATGTCAGTGATGACTCAAGATTATTGATTAACATTTTTTCGGAGTTCCCGTCGTGGCGCAGTGGTTAACGAATCCGACTAGGAACCGTGAGGTTGCGGGTTCGATCCCTGCCCTTGCTCAGTGGGCTAAGGATCTGGCGTTGCCCTGAGCTGTGGTATAGGTTGCAGACGCGGCTCGGATCCTGCGTTACTGTGGCTCTGGCGTAGGCCGGTGGCTACAGCTCCGATCTGACCCCTAGCCTGGGAATCTCCATATGCCGCAGGATCGGCCCAAAGAAATAGCAAAAAAAAAACAAAACATTTTTTCTTTTTCTTTTCTTCTAATTGATTAATGTGTCCAAAAAGAAAAAACTTTGTAGTTATGTGTTAGCATGATGCTGAAGAATTCCATGAAGACTGCACTGTATGCTACTGTAAAAATATTGAACTTTGAGAAGGGAGATTGCTATTTGCACCCATTAATCTTTCAAAAAGTGGATAGGATAGTATATGGTGATAATAGAAAAGTATCATTAAACCAAATATTTAGCTTATACACACAAAAAAACATTTTCTCAAAGAGCCGTGTCTAGTGAAATCAATTCTGGGGTATATACGTAGTTTTTAAGAACATTTTAATTGAATATACATTTAAGGGCACATTATTCATGGATTCATTTCCAAGGTCCTATTAATATCTAGCATTTTACCTATAAAAATTATCATTTATTTCAGCTGAGTCTTTGAATTGAACTGAATTCAATGATCTAGGAAAAAAGTCACATTGAGTGAAAGTCAACTGCTGAGCAATCAACTGAAACAGAAACTTTGTGTATAAGACCATTGATTATTTACTACCAGGCTGAACAGAAAAGACTTTGTAAGTGGAAGATTTGGTCATACCATATGGACATGATAATTCTATATAGTTGTTACCTTTATAATAGACTTTGACATAAATAAACAAAAAGGCAATTTATCTGAGGCATTAAGATTCATCCAGAAGAACATTGCAATTATACAGTTTTTCTGTGACAGAATTAATTTCATGAACTCAGAAATCTATTATATACCATTTCCTATAATATTGCTTTCCTTTACTTTTCCTATAATTTCATGTAAATTGTAATGAGAATATCTAGATTACCTAGAAGGTCTAATATGTCTTTGAAGATTGTAGGAAGTAAATAGAACTTATAACAATGCTTTTAGTTCTACACTTTGTCTCTGTTTTACCAATTGACTAGAAGTAACAATTGGACCATAAAGCGATAGATTTTGGAAAAATATTCACAATGAAAACAAATTTTATTTTACTATCTTTTGTATTTAATTTCATTTATCATAACATTATAGTTTAATTTATATCAATTTGACTCATTTAGCTTAATTTCACACTTAAGAGACAATGCAAATTTTTAAATCACACTTACATGTGGCATAGGGTTTAAGTGTCATGCTTATGTTTTTGTTTGCTTTCATTCCAAAGCCTCTGGCAATTAGTAAATAATGGATACACAAAGTATATAGTTTAAAGATAGAACCCACTGAATTGCTTAACTGGATATTCAAGGATACAAGAGAAAGAGTAGGGTCCAGCTAACTTCATATTTGGGGTCTGAAAAAAAAAAACTAGATGTCAAATAATGAAGTTTCAGGAAGGAAGAGTTTTAGAAGTTTTAGATATTTCAAATTTAGATGCCTATTAGATACCTAGGTAGAGATGGTAAGAAGGAATTTGGTTAAAGTTTTGGTCCAAGAGAAAGGTTAAACTGGAGATATACACTGGAACCCACAGCACATGGATATAAAACTTAAAAGTCATAATCAATGGATAGGGTCTCTTAGAGAGTGAATAGTTAGACAGAAAAGAAAAAGCTCTAGGCCTAAGACAGAGACCACTATAAAACTTAAGAACTGTAAAAGTGAGGAGGTTCCACCCAAAGATACTGGAAAGGAGTGGTCATTGTGTTAAAAAAAAAAAATCTGGAGAATATGGTATGAAGAAATGTTTAAAGAAGAAGGATGGAACCAAGAGTTTCAATTGCTACAGACAGAGCAACCAAAATGCAAACTAAGAATTGCCCTTTGAATCTGGCAACAAGGAGATCACTAGGAACCTTGATAACAATGGCTGCAGTGGAGTAATGGGAAATAGAGCTGATTCAAATGGTTTAATACAGACTGGAAAGTAAGGAATTGGAGAGAGTGAATATACACAACTGTCTAGGAGTACTAGCATGGAGGGGAACAGAGAAAGGAGAAGGTTGGGGAAAGAAGATGAAGGTTCAGGATTTGCACTTGTTACAGTTGTTTTAAAATCGGAGATATATATTGTTTTTCCATTGTGATGGGAACAATCTAGTACAGTGAGAAACACTGATTTAATGTGGCAGAATAACTGAAATATAAAAGTCTTAAGTAACTGATAAATAGAGTGACTGTGGATGGGGGCATGCTGGGTAGAGAGAGAATGTTCACTATAATATGAGAAAAGGAAGTATGTACAGTGTAGTATACATACAGATCATTTTCAGGAAGATGTGGAGGTTACTTTGTGATTACTTCAATTATTTTATTGATTTAATAAGATAGGTAATCTGAGAGTGGAGAAGCAGGAGGGAAAAGAGTAGACATGATATGAAATAGTATCCTCAGAGAACGGTGATGCAAATTGACTTTGAAAATGTCATAGAAGCACTAGACAGAATCAGAGGTTCACTTGAATTCCGTGACTTTGAAATTGGTTGTATTTCACCTATGTTGCTTTGATGTATATCTGAAGTAGGCAGAAAATCTGATTTAATAAACTTTGGAATTTTGTCAAGAGGAAGGGAGAAAGAAAAAAAAAGAATCACAGATATATGCAAAAGAGTGATTATACTAGTGAATGATGGAATATAATTCTGTATAAGAAAAGAAATGAGGATTTAACATAAGTTGACAGTGAAAAGCTAATGAGATGAATATATCGGAATTTTGAGTCCAATCAAAGAGTAGTCAACATTGAGATGTTGGAAAAAGAAAGATGGAATGATGGAGTTAGCTGTCCAAGACAAGGATGTTTGAAGTTAAGATTTTAGATAGGTTGTGCTTATTGCATACAACAAGACCCAGAATACATTAGATTATTCGGTTGTGGTAAGTGAAGGAAAAAAAATCATGGAAGTGAGAGGTGAAGAAATTAATGTCGGATTATTAATTTATTATAAATTATAGACATGAAACAGTTGCTATTAGCATCAATAAATGAGGGTAAAAGACCATTAGGAATGAAGACAACTAGAACAAGGGGGTGTATGAACCTGAGAATCAAACCTGGGCTTTTTACAGAGTATGAAGGAACAGAGAAATGAGGAAAGGTAGTTTTAACACAACCCTGGAAATCTGTGGAATGCCACCACCTGAGAAGGCTGCAGAGAAAGCTAGCATCCAGTTAGGGCAAAAATGAGTGTCCATTTATGGATTATACAGAGCCATGTGGTAAAGAGATTCAGGGTAATGAGATGTCTATGTGCCTTGGATTTCTTATGCCTAATGACTAAAGTCAACATGGGGGACATCATGAAGTTTTTCTCTTAGGGAGAAATTTTTATTTTAGTTTCTATCTTGGGACAGTTTTCAGGCAGTTTATAAGTCAGCCAGTGTACCTGGTAATGATAAAATTGATCTTAGCAAGAACAGAGAGTATTTTATGCCCTACCCCAGTTATGCAGAGAGGGACTGTTGAGAGTATGGGGATAACCTCCCTAGGAGCATGAAAAAAATAAAAGATTAAAAATATAGCAGTTATTGCTCAAAACTAATCAGATTCCATAGGGCTTTGCAATATCAACGAAGTGCATTAGCAGAACATGGTGAAGATCTGTTACTGAATTTTCCAAGGGAATTCTGAATTGTTAAATTGAAGGTAGGACTTCTGCAGAAAAGATGTTAAAAATATTTTGTTAGTAAAATGCATGCTTTTTCATTACTGTACTCTGAGGTACAGCTAAATATTTAGTGGAGGTGGTAAGAAGAAAATAGATGACCCTGGAGGGCATTGTAAAGACAATGAATAATTTATTACTATAGAAAAAGTGATCTATATGCAAATAAGTTTCTGCAAAAAAAAATTCAAGACTCAAATAAATTTCATTATTTCAAAACCTAATAATATGTGACTTTAAAAAAATGTTACCAAGAATAGTTTCTGACAGCTCTCTACACAGTCTACCTCTCTTTGAACTGAATGACAAACTACAAGTCTAAAAACATGTCCAATGTTCTGTACCAATCTTCAGAAAGATTGTCTGACATTGGATAGATCATTACAGATGAGGTACAACTATCAATCAGGTGGATTTGCTGTTCCTAAAAAACATCTGAACCCATTATTCAAGAGGTAAGATTTCCATTTCCATTACTGTCTTTCTACCCACAGGACTGTGCTGCTCAGAATATAAGATGTGCATTAGAAAGAAATGTTCAGTTTAGAGAAATAGCATCATCTTCTAACTCTCTAGGAATAGGATGGCAAGTCATCAGTAAAACATAGACAAGACTTACAATGAGGTCTTACGAGATTTATTTTTATCATCCATATGAAGAAATTCTATATTTTCTTTAACTCTTTAATATAATTCTTAGGAAATAATTTTCATAAATGTAATTATAAATTTATTCATTGGCTCATTTATAATTATGTTATTAATATCCATTCTCCACCACACACTGTGCTAGAAACTGCAAATATACCAGTTAACAAAATAGACAAAATTCATTCAGAAAGATAGTTACAGTAAAAAGACAATGAATAAATAACTGGAAAGTATAATTAATATATAGACAAATACCAGGTTGTCTCTGATATCATAATATCACGGAGATGTAGTTTAGATTTTGAAGTCAAAAAAGTTTAATTTAAGCTTATATTCCCACAAGTTACTTGCTATTTATGAATGCGAATAAAGGTTCCTTTCTAGTGGAGAAATCTAGAAGACACTATTTTAAAATGAACAAAGTTATCACAGTCAAAGACAGAACAACTGTTGTGATGCACTGAGAATATACAACATCATTTACGTTGTATTCCTATAAAAAAAAAAACAAAAAAAGAATAACATAAATCCAACCATCAGCCAATTATTGAAAAAAGCCAAAGAATTGGTTTGGACTTCTCAACTATGCCAAAGTCATTAATGACATGATATGATGACAATGACTACTTCAGATGAAAGGAGACTAGAGAAATATAACAACTAAATATGATTCAAAATTCTAGCTCGGATCCTAGATGGAAAAGTATGGTTGCTATAAAGAAAAAGGGAAAACTTGGCAAATTTTGAATATGGTGTATATATTAAGTAATAGTATTTAATTTATATTAACATCCCTTAATTCGATAGCTTTATAAGAAAATTACCTTATTTTTAAGAAATAAATTCTGAATTATTTAGGGGTGAAGGATCATGGTATCTGTAGCTTACCCTAAACAGTCTGACAGAGGATAGATAGATAGATAGATAGATAGATAGATAGATAGATAGATAGACAGACAGACGACAGATAGATAGATGATAGATAGATAGATAGATAGATAGAGACAAAGAGAGATGCAGAAACAGACTTAGACCAAGAGACAGAGATGACAAAATATATACAAATGATGAAAATATTTATAAATGGTGAATCTAGGTGAAGACAATATATGTTAATCATACTATTATTATGAATTTTCTGGGTTTTTTTTAATTTTTCTAAATAAATTTAAAAGTAATTTAAATGTATACCTAATGAGGAAGAATGAATATTATCTATATGGAGATTATTATAGGCAAAGAGAAGAAGATATGCCAAGGTTCTGAGGCAAGAAAAAGAAATGAAAATGTCATGCAACTAAAGATGGCTTAGGCCTTCCCAGAGTTTGGTGAGAATCTTCTACTGGTGTTAAGGAAGCAAGACACAACAAATTCTACAGTTGCAAGAAAATGGATTCTGATAATAAACCTGTGATGTTGGAAGAGGATTCTGAGCAAGCCTAGGATTACACTGAGCCTGAGCTGACGCCTTGATTGTAGACTTGTGAGGAACAGAGAACCTAGATAAGCCATGCCTGGACTCCTGACTCACAGAAAGTATAAGATAATAACTGGCATTTTTTTAAGTTGCTAAGTGTTGGGTAATTTGTCACACAGCAATAAAATGAATACACTATGCAAATGAGTTAAAACAATCTTAAGAGAAAAGCTGGGTGACTCTATCTGATTTCAAGATTTAATATAAAGCTTCAATAATCAAGATAGTGTGATTTTGGTGCAGATATAGACAAATAAATGAATGAAACAAAATAAAGTAGAAATAATCACCAAAATAGTCAACTGATTTTTGATAGTGTCACCTATGGAATGCAATGGGGGAAAAAAGTATTTTCAAGAAACAATACCAGAACAATTGAATAAAGAAATGGAAAAAATCAGCCTCAAACTTTGTCTCACACCATGCACAAAAATTAATTTTAGATTACAGCCCTAATTTTAGAGCTAAGTCTATAAAAGTTTCTAGAAGAAAATATAAAAGAATATCTTCAAGATCTTGAGACAAAAAAGGAACTTCTTAGGTGTAATGTTAAATGCACTGAACATAAAAAGTTAATAAATTGGGCTTTATTATAGAAACCTTCTGCTTGTTAAAAGGTGGTTCTTTGAAAAGATCAACAAAATTGACAAAACCTTAGCCAGGCTCATCAAAAAAAAAAAAAAAAAGAGAGGACTCAAATCAATAAAATTGGAAATGAAAAAGGAGAAGTTACAGTGGACATCACAGAAATACAAAGGATCATAACAGACTATTATAACCAACTATATACCAATAAAATAGACAATCTCAAAGAAATGGACAAATTCTTAGGTACAATCTTCCAAGACTAAACCAGGAAGAGATAGAAAAGATGAATGGACCAATCACATGTACTAAAATTGAAACTGTGTTTAAAAAACTTGCAATGGGAGTTCCCGTCGTGGCGCAGTGGTTAACGAATCCGACTAGGAACCATGAGGTTGCGGGTTCGGTCCCTGCCCTTGCTCAGTGGGTTAACGATCCGGCGTTGCCATGAGCTGTGGTGTAGGTTGCAGACGCGGCTCGGATCTGGCGTTGCTATGGCTCTGGCGTAGGCTGGTGGCTACAGCTCCGATTCGACCCCTAGCCTGGGAACCTCCATATGCCGCGGGAGCGGCCCAAGAAATAGCAACAACAACAACAACAACAAAAAGACAAAAGACAAAAAAAAAAAAAAAAAAAAAAAAAAAAAAAAAAAAAACTTGCAATGAACAAAAGTCCAGGATCAGATGGTTTCGCAGGTGAATTCTATCAAAAATTTAGAGAAGAGTTAACACCTATCCTTATGAAACTATTTCAAAAAATTGCAGAAGAAACACTTCCAAACTCATTCTATGAGGCCAACATCACCCAACTACCAAAACAAGACAAAGACACTACCAAAAAAGAAAATTATGGGCCAATATCACTAATGAACATAGATGCAAAAATCCTCAACAAAATACTGGCAAACTGAATCCAGCAATATATTAAAAGGATTATATACCATGATCAAGTAGGATTTATCCCAGGGATGCAAGGATTTTTCAAAATCCACAGATCAATCAGTGTGATACACCACATTAACAAACTGAAGAATAAAAACCATATGATCCTCTCAATAGATGCAGAAAAAGCTTCTGACGAAATTGAACATTCATTTCTGATAATAAAAATAACTCCAGAAAGTGGACATAGAGGGAACCCACCTCAACATAATAAAGGATATATATGGCAAACCACTGTTAACATCATTATCAATGGTGAAAAGCTGAAAGAATTCCCACGAAGATCGGGGTAAGACAAGGATGACTGCTCTCGCCACTTCTATTCAACATAGTTTTGGAAGTCCTGGCCATGGCAATCGGAAACAAAAAATTTAAAAAATTCAAATCAGAAAGGAAGAAGTAGAACTACCACTGTTTGCAGATTACTTGATACTATACCTAGAAAATCCTAAAGATGCCACCAAAAAATTGTAAGAGCTTATTAATGAATTTTGTAAAAGCTGGAGAATACAAAATTAATACATACATAGAAATCAATTGCATTTCTACATACTGACAATGAAAGAGAAATTAGGGAAACAATCCCATTTACAATCATATAAAAAAGAATAAAATACCTAGGGATAAATCTACCTAAAGAGACAAAATACCTGTACTCTGAAAACTATAAGATGCTGATGAAAGAAATCAAAGATGATACAAAAAGATGGAAAGATATATTATGCACTTGGATTGGAAGAATCAATATTGTCAGAATGACTGTACTACCCAAGGCAATCTAAAGATTCAATCCAATCCCTATCAAATTACCAATAGTATTTTTCATAGAACTAGAAAGAATATTTTAAAATTTTAATGGAAACACAAAAGACCCCAAATAGCCAAAGCAATCCTGAGAAAGAAAAATGGAGCTGGAGGAACCAGGCTCCCTGACTTCAGACTATACTACAAAGCTACTATCATCAAAACAGTATGGTATTGGCACCAAAAAAAAAAGAAATACAGATCAATGGAACAGGATAAAAAGCTTAGAAACAAACCCACATACTTATGGTCAACTAATCTATACAAAGTGGGCAAGAATATTCGATGAAGAAAAGACAGTCTCTTCAATAAGTGCTACTAGAAAAACTGGATGGCTACACGTAAAAGAATGAAATTAGAACACTTTCTAACACCATATACAAAAACAAATCCAAAATGGATTAAAGACCTAAATGTAAGCCTGGATAGTATAAAACTCTTAGAGGAAAACATAGACTGAACACTCTCTGACATAAACCACAGCACTATCTTCTCAAATGCACCTTCTAGAGTAATGATAGTAAAAACAAAAATAAACAAATGGGGTTTAATTAAACTAAGAAGGTTTTTCACAGCAATGAAAACAATTAACAAACTGAAAAGACAACCCACAGGATGGGAGAAAATATTTGAAAATGAAGTGACTGAAAATGGATTAATCTCCAAAATACATACACATCACCTGCAGATGAATATCAAAAAAATAAACAACCCCATCAAAATGTGGGCATATCTAAGCAGACGTTTCTCCAAAGAAGACAAACAGATGGCAAAAAAAACATGAAAAGATGTTCAATATCACTAATTACTAGAGATATGCAAATCAAAACTACTATGAGGTACCACCTTATACCAGCTAGAATGGCTATCATCAAAAAGTCTACAAACAATAAATGCAGGAGTGGGTAGGGAGAAAAGGAAGATCTCTTACAGTGTGGTGGGAATGTAGACTGGTGCAACTACTATGGAAAACAATATGAGTTCCCTCAAAAAAAAAAAAAAAAAACCAAAAAATAGAATTACCATATGATCCAGCAATCCCACTCCTGGGCATCTATCTGGAGAAAAGCATGACTTGAAAAGATATATATGAACCGCAATATTCATTGCAGCATTATATACAATAGCTAAGACATGGAAACAACCTAAATGTCCAAAGACAGACGAATGGATAAAGAAGATGTGGTATATATATATATATATATATATATATATATATATATATATATATAACAGAATATTACTTTGCTATAAAAAGAGTGAAATGATAGCAGTTGCAGCAACATCAATGGACCTAGAAATTATACCAGGTGAAGTTAGTCAGACAGTGAGAAAAACACTGCATGATATCACTTATATGTGGAATCTAAAAAAAGGATACAAATAAATCTATTTGCAGGAACAAAAACACCCTCACAGACTTTGAAAAACTTACCGTTATCAAAGGGGACAGGTTGGGGGAGGAAGGGGTGGACTGGGGAATTGGGATGGAAATCTTCTAAAATTAGGCTGTGATGATGATTGTACAACTATAAATATAATAAAATTCATTGACTTATTCAAAAAGTAAATATTCCACCAGGAAAATGGAGCAAATTATAGTCTGAGAGAAAATATCTCAATACATATATCTAAGCAATAAATAATCGCAAAACAATAATACAGAGATAAGCAACTCAATTTATAGAGTGGACACATGTATGTAAATGAAACAAGCTTATGTAAAGGTGTTCAATATCATTATTCATTAGGGAAATGAAATCACACAAATTAGAAAGGCAAAAATTATAAAGACTGACAACACGAAATATTGGCAAGGATCTAGAACAATAACATGTACTTCTCAGTAAACGGTCACTATAAAATTATTTTGAGTAGTGAGTTAACTTTAAATTTCTATGTAAGTTTTATTTTTAAAAATGTTTTCAGGAGTTCTGTTCATGGTTCAGTAGTTAATGAACCCAGCTAGGATCCATGAGGATTCAGGTTAAATCCCTGGCTCCTCTCAGTGGGTTAAGGATCCAGCATTTCTCTGAACTGTGGTGTAGGTTGCAGATGCAGCTTTAATCCCATGTTGCTGTGGCTGTGGCATAGCCCAGCAGTTGCAACTCCAATTAGACCCCTTGCCCGGGAACTTCCATATGCCATGGGTGCAGCCCTAAAAAGAAAAAAAAAAATGTTTTCAGGTGTCTATCCCTTATATAAAAGAAGGTGCACACAAATATATGAATAGATAGAATTCTTTAGATTTGATTCCAAAAGAATGTTGATCATTCTTCTGCACAGGTAAGTATGGAACATGAGAAACATTTTATGCAAGATTTGGGATGCAAAAATGAAGCATCAGCCATATTCTTTTTACACTCAGAAGATCGATGCAAACTACCACATCCAAAAGGCTGATGCAAAGCACCAGGAGTCATAGCAACTCACAGATACTAGTATTTATCTGCTGGGTTCAACCTAGTAGGTTGTAAAGCAACCAAGTCACTAACTCTTCCAGATCATCTTGTCCAATATATCCTGTCTTTATCTGACTCTTGGATCAGGTGTGTGATTAGCTTTTTGATGAAAGGCACCATGTTCTCTGATAGTCACCCAAAGTATTAAAGTTGGAAGCTTGGATTCCAGTCCATCTGTATGTGTTAATGGTTATATTTGCAGATTTCTGTTTGTTCTTGATCATTCCCCTGTTTCTCATTCATCTTTACTCACAAAAACCAAAAACTGGAAACAAATGTTCAACAACAGGAAAATAGACAATAAAATACTTATAAACCCCAAAACAGGGATGGATCCCCAAACTATTTTGTTGATTGAAAAAATCCAGTAAAAAAAACAAATGTTCTATTCTTCCATTTATATAAAATCCATATACAGGCAAAAATTATTATCACAAAAGAAACCAAAATATCTCCACACCAAGGGAACACTAAAAGGGGAACTAGGGAACTTTCTTGATTATGGAAATGTTTTGTATCTTGACTGGAGTATCAGTTTCACAGGGATGTATTTGTCAAAACATACAAAATACATTATACATAAATATAAATATATACACACTTTGATCTATTCATTTTACTAAATGTGAATTTATCTGAATAAAATACAATAATAAAAGTTATATAAAAACTGCTATAAAACTATGAGAAAGAAATTAATTCTTCTTGAGAAGATTAATGGAAAAAGGACTTTTGTACCTGTGCTTTTAGGCATAAGAATTCCCCTGGCAAGCAAAGTTAAGGCAATCAGAGGGATTATCACAGGGAAGGCTAAGTGGCATGTGAGTACATAAGAGAAGGGAGCTCCATGAGAGTTCATATAGTTAAAATATACACCAGGATAGCTACCAGACTAAGCAAGGAATTTAGTTATAAAAGCAGGTTATAAAAGCAAGTTATAAAAATAAGTTTATATTATGCTAATAATTTTTTTACATTTTTTTTTAATTTCCCCAATATAATTTTTTCTGCTGTACAGCATAGTGACCCAGTTACGCATACATGTATACATTCTTTTTTCTTCCATTATCATGCTCCATCATAAGTGGTTAGAAACAGTTCTCAGGGCTAAACAGCAGGATCTCATTGCTAATCCATTCCAAAAGCAACAGTTTGTATCTATTAACCCCAAGCTCCCAATCCATCCCACTCCCTCCCCTTCCCCCCAGGCAACCACAAGTCTATTCTCCAAGTCCATGATTTTCTTTTCTGTGTAAAGGTTCATTTGTACCATATGGTAGATTCCAGATATAAGTGATATCATATGGTATTTGTCTTTCTCTTTCTGGCTGACTTCACTTAGTTCGAGAGTCTCTAGTTCCATCCATGTTGCTGCAAATGGCATTATGTCATTCTTTTTTATGACTGAGTAGTATTCCATTGTGTATATATACCACATCTTTCCTATCCAATCATCTGTTGATGGACATTTGGGTTGTTTCCATGTTTTGGCTATTGTGAATAGAGCTGCAATGAACATGCGGGTGCATGTGTCTTTTTTAAGGAAAGTTTTGTCTGGATATATGCCCAAGAGTGGGATTGCTGGGTCATATGGTAGTTCTATGTATACTTTTCTAAGGTACCTCCACACTGTTCTCCACAGTGGTTGTACCAGCTTACATTCCCACCAACAGTGCAGGAGGGTTCCCTTTTCTCCACATCCCCTCCAGCAATTGTTATTTGTGGACTTATTAATGATGGCCAGTCTGACTGGTATGAGGTCATTTTCTGACATCAACCTTACAAATGTTTTCTCAGGTCAGTCTCCCAAAGCAACAGAAATAAAAGCAAAAATAAACCGATGGGACCTAATCAAACTGACAATCTTTTGCACAGCAAAGGAAACCAAAAAGAAAACCAAAAGACAACTTACAGAATGGGAGGAAATAGTTTCAAATAATGCAACCAATGAGGGCTTAATCTCTAGAATATACAAACAACTTATACAACTCAACAGCAAAAAAGGCAACAACCAATTGAAAAATGGGCAAAAGACCTGAATAGATAATTCGCCAAGGAAGATATACAGATGGCCAACAAGCACATGAAAAAATGCTCAACACTCCTGATTATTAGAAAAATGAAAATCAAAACTACTATGCTAATAAATTTTAGTTTTATTATATCATGAATGAATTATCATCAGTGGCTTCTCTGTAGGAGAATTGCTTGGTGATGTGGAAAAAAAAAGCCACGATATTAACTGGGAGACTACTTAAAGCATTACATAGTCACATTCAATTTTTATGTATCTGGGACCTACCACACCTAATTTTCTCAATATTTTTTGACAATAATATTTATTTATCCAGAAGACTATAACCTTCATCAGAGAAAAGTCTATGTTTACTTTACTCAGGAATGGCTCCTAGGACTTGACAGAATGTCTAGCACATAAGGAAATCTTCAGTAAGTATTTGTTAAATTGATGGTTTATATTTAAGAAGAAGTGGAAATACAGATTATGCAAAAATTATTGAAAAAATTCGAGGCTGGTATAATGAGTTGTTTCCCACAGGTGCTGCTCTATCAATGTAGAGAAAATGCAAGACAAAACCTTAGGCATAGAGCAATTATATGAGAAGCTGAAGTTGAATGACTAGCATTTTTGGATAACTATTTAAAATAATGACCCTAAGAACTATATGAACAGGTGCCACAGAACCTGACATTCAGTTTGGGGAATTTTTCCAGACTTATTGCCTTCTCTAGGCTTAATACCTATGTGTTAGTTAATTCCCCTCAGTCTGTATCAACTCTCTCCAGACATGTATCTCATTTCAATCATACACTGATAATTTGCCAAACCTTTACACTGCCCACCCAAACTCATACGGTTAGCCTATAAGTTATCTTGTAATTCTTTAGAACAACACATTCAGATCTGAGTGCCACAGTAAAAAGGCAACCTATCATATATTTGAGACAGTGCCCTGAGGTGGCCCATGGTGGTTCTCAAATTTCTATTATTAGGGCATGGGGTGGGGGAGCAGATGGCTCCAGGAAGTATGGTATATGGCAAAGATAGTAAGTAAAAGAATAAACATGTTAAGACAGAAAATCAAATTTAACCTACACTATAAATAGCAAGGACAATAGAAGGTGGCATGAAAAGAACAGAGTCATGATCACTACAGATTTGTCAAGGCCTCAGACGCCAAGCCATCTGGTCTATTTTGTCAACTGAGTACAATTATCTTCATATTATCTGTATCTTCATAACTCATAAGTTTTGATTGATTTCACTGAATTTCTGAACAAAATTTCAGGATGTTCCTGGACTCCTATGGATGTGCCCCAAAAGAATAATAGACTAGAAATAAAACAAAGAATTCCTAAAAATAAATGACACACCAGTGGGGAGGCAGCAATAACAAGCCAACACCTTTAGCTAACTGGTGTGGTGAGACAATTTAAACCAGTGAGGTGAGAAGTGAAGGTAGATTTGATCAAAGCTCACATATATAGAATGTCAGTAAAAAAAAATGGCATGAACAAATACCCAAAATGGCTCAACAAAGAGAAGGAAGAATGAAAGAAGGATTAAAAACAAAAGTTGGTAAAAATAGTACTCCTTAAAAGCAAAGAAAGAAAAGACATTAGGATATGTTTAATATCTTGATTGCAGTAAATATCTCACATACATGTTAAATATATGTGTGTGTTAATACATCACATTGTACATTTTAAATCTATTCAATTTATTGTTCATAATTATATGCCAGTAAAACTATTAATATCAATAAATCTGTGTCTTTTATCTCAGAGACTTAGCTTATGAAATTAAGTAAAAGAAAAAATAGAAATGCAGTTTTAAGAAGTTACCTAAGAAAATGTGTTTAAAGATAATATCACAGGCAACATTTCAGATGACAATTATGGAGTTTTAATTAGTCTGCAAGCTCCCAAAATTCCCTGTAGGTAAAATGTAATAGCAACAGATGGCATAAAATTTGGAAATCACAGTAGCAGGCACAGCATCTTAAAATGTAGATATATACCAAGAAAAATTTTAAACAAGACCGCATATGTAAAACTTTTAAAGTCGGTTATTTTTCACTGATAAAGTAACATTAATGTAGATTTCTCCAAGAGAATTATATATCAATATTCTTTTATGATTATAAAGAAAAAGATGTCTTTGTAGACGTCTTTGTGCCTTTCATGATAATCATTTGTTGATGTGGAAATTTTCTTTTTCTTGATTTATCACTTAATTAGAAGCACTAAAAGAATTTAAAATTCCTAAGCTAGACCTATATCACTCACAAACTGATCACTGACACGATGAGTAATTAAATTACCTGATTTTTCTTTCTTTAAGATATCTGAGATAATTAGATGATTAGATTGAAGCTCATTTATTTGGTTGATTCATTCATTCATTCATTCATATATTTTAACAATACTGTTGGGCATTTAATAAATAACAAACACTGGAGGAGTTAAAGACAAATAAGATTCAGAAAGTCCTGTGGCCAAGACATCTGCTATCTATTCTGAAGTTAGAAAAGAAATAGAAAACATGATTTGATAAGCACTGTGACAGAATTCATGCATTTGGTATGGAATAAACATAGCCAGGTTCACCTATCTGGGGATGGAGGTGAACCCAGTAAAGTCTATGCAAAGGAGCAATATTGGAATTAATGAAGCAAGGAAGAATTGGTAGAGGATAGAAGGCATACAAAGCCAGGAACTTAGTAAGCCCCTATTCTCTCTTTACAAAAAACTGTGACTACACATATACTACTTTTTCTATATTGCTTATGGATAAGCCAGTGAGTAAGCTGGGCTGAACTTTCAATAAAACAGTTAAGATATCTGCTCAGACCACATGAGCCAAAGATTCATTGACAAAGCAATATCAGACATGATATATCTGAATAATTAAATAGATATTCAATTAAAGCACAGTGCAGAGGATATACTGAAACTTATTTATCTGATATTCCCTTCAATAAACTCTCAACTTGATCTCATCATAGTTCCAAGTGTTGGACATGGGCTTTGGAGCCAGACATGGTTATCCTAATATTGACATGATAAATTGCTTGAATTTGGGCTTAATCTCTATCAGCCTCCATGTTATCATCTGCATTGTAACATGAGTACAATGATATCCACTTTATGTGGTGGCTGGTTGTAAGAACCAAATGAGATAAAGTTTACTAAGTACAATAGTGATTACTTGTAAGAACTCAAAAAACAGCAGTAAGAGCATACATTCTATAAAATGCAGTTATAAATTCCCAGCCCAAGAGCACTTGCTTTGACATAATGTTTTAGAATCCAGATAAAATAGATACAGGCTTGGAAATATTTGCCCTGAGTTGGAAATCCAGATATTTTGAACACATGATGCAGTAGAGTAAGGAGTTTGCTGTTTCACAATATCATTTAGATTCTTATCTGAACTAGCTGAAATTCCACAATATTTGTGTTGACCTAAAAAAACTACATTAACTAGACTCTGCATATGATCCCTAATATAGGAGCACCCAAATACATACAACAAATACTAACAGACATGAAAGGAGAAATTTATGGGATTACAATAATAGTAGGGATTTTAGCACCCCACTCACATTAATGGAAAGATCCTCTAGACAGAAAATCAACAAAGCAACAGAAATCCTAAATGACACAACAGGACAGTTAGACTTATTTGATGTTTTCAGGGCATTATATCAAAACAAAAACAATATAAATTATTTTTGAGTGCATGTGGAACATTCTCTAGGATTGACCACATAATGGGGTACAAAACTAAAATTATTAAAAGCATCTTCTCTGACCACAATGGCATGAAATAAGAAATCAACCACAGGGGAAAAAATGAGAAAGAGCTGACTACATGGAGACTAAACAACATGCTACTAAAAAAAGCCTGTGGGTCAATGAGGAAATAAAAAAGGAAATTAAAAAAATACCTTGAGACAAATGACAATGGAAACATAACCATTATAAAATCTATGAGAAGCTTCAAAAGGAGTTTTTAGAGGGAAATTCAAAGTGATACAGGCCTTTCTCAAAAAAGAAGAAAAATCTCAAATCAACAACCTAACCCACCGCCAAAAAAAATTAGAAAAAGAAGGAACAAAACCTAAAGTCACTAGAAGGAAAGATATCACAAAGATCAGAGAGGAAATCAATAAAGTAGAGATTTTTAAAAAAATATAAAAAAATCAATAAAACCAAGAAGTGGTACTTTGAAAGAGTAAACAAAATTGACAAACCTCTGGCCAGACTCACCAAGAAGAGAGAGAAAACCCAAACAAACAAACAAACAAAAAGGAATGAAAAAGGAGAAATCTCAATGGATACTTTAGAAATACAAAGCAAAAAACAAAAACCCATAATAGAGTACTATGAACAATCATATGCCAACAAATTGAACAACCAAAGAGAAACGGACAACTTTCTAGAAACATACAGCTCACCAAAACTGAATCAAGAAGAAATAGATAAATTGATAAAGTCAGTCTCTAGAAATGAAATTTCTACAAACAAAACATTCCCTAAAAACAAAAGTCCGGGACCAGACAGCTTCACAGGTGAATTTGACCAAACATGTAAAGAAGAAATTATATCTATCCTTCTTAAACTTTTCTGAAATTTTGAAGAAGTAACACTCCCAAAGACACTCTATAGAGCCATCATCACCCTAATACCAAAACCAGACAATGATAATACCAAAAAGGAAAATTATAGGCCAATCTCTTTGATGAATATAGACACAAAAATTCTCAACAAAATTTTAGCCAACCAAATCCAATATAAAAAAAGATCATACACCACAAGCAAATGGGATTCATCCCAAGTTCACAAGGATGGTTTAAAATCTTCAAATCAATCAACATCATATATCACATTAACAAAAGAAAAGCCAAAAATCACATGATCATCTCAATAGATGCAGAAAAAGCATTTGACAAAATCCAACATCCATTCATAGCAAAAATTCTTACCAAAGTGGGTATAGAGGGAACATATCTCAACATAAAAGCCATTTATGCCAAACCCACAGCCAATATATTCAATGGTGAAAAACTGAAAGTCTTCCAACTAAAATATGAAACAAGATGAGAATACCCACTCTCACCACTTTTATTCAACAAAGCATTGGAAGTCCTAGTCACAGCAATCAGACAAACAGAAGAAATAGAAGATATCCAAATTCGAAGAGAACAGGTAAAACTGCCACTATTTGCTGTTGACATGATACTATATACAGAAAACCCTAAGCCCTCCACACGAAAACTACTCAATCTTATCAACAAATTCAGGAAAGTAGCAAGATACAAGATTAACATACAGAATCTTGTTGCATTATTAAATACTAACAATGAAATTTAGAAAAGGAATTTTCAAAAAATAATACCTTTTAAAATCACATCCCAAAAAATTAAATACTTAAGAAGAAATCTGACCAAAGAGGTGAAAGACTTATCTGCTGAGAACTATAAAACATTAATCAAGGAAATTAAGGAGGATTCAAAGAAATGGAAAGATATCACATGCTCCTGGATTGGAAGAATTAATATCATTAAAATGGCCATATTACCCAAAGCAATCTACAGATTCAATGCACTCCCTATCAAATTACTCATGACATTTTTCACAGAACTAGAACAAATGACCCCAAAATTTATATGAAACCATAAAAGAACCAAAATTGCCAAAGCAACCCTGAGGGGAAAAACAAACAAACAAAACAAACAAAAAAGCAGGAGGCATAACTCTCCCAGACTTCAGACAGTATTACAAGGCTACAGAAATCAAAAAAGTGTGGTACTGGTATAAAAACAGACATACAGACCAATGGAATAGAATAGAGCCCAGAAATAAACCCAGACACCTACAGTCAATTAATCTTCAACAAAGGAAGCAAGAATATAAAAAGGGGTCTCTTTAGCAAGTGGTGCTGGGAAAACTGGACAGCTACATGTAAATTAGTGAAACTAGAACACAGCCTTACACCATGAACAAAAATAAACTCACTGTCTTAAAGACTTAAGTATAAGACAAGACATCACAAAACTCCTAGAAGAAAACATAGGGTAAACATTCTCTGAACTTCAACAGTACAAATGTTTTCTTAGTTCAGTCTCTCAAGCCAATAAAAATAAAACCAAAAATACACCAATGGGACTTAAACTTAAAAGCTTTTGCACAGCAAAGGAAACCATAAAAGAAAGACAACCTATGGAATGGGAGAAAATAGTTTCAAATGATGCAACTGACAAGACCAACAAGGGCTTAATCTCCAAAATATACAAACGACACTTAAAACTCAACAGCAAAAAACAAAACAAAACAAAACAAAACAAAACAAAACAAAACAAAAAACACACACAAGTGACCCAACTGAAAAACATGCAGAAGACCTGAATAGACATTTCTCCAAAGAACATATATGGATGACAAACAGGCACGTGAAAAAATGTCCACATAACTAATAATTACAGAAATGAAAATCAAAACTTCAATGAGGTACCACCTCACACTGGTCAGAATGGCCATTATTAATATGTCATACACATTAATAAGCCATGCTGGAGAGCATGTGGATAAAAGGGAACCCTCCAACACTGTTGGTGTGAATGTAAATTGGTACAACCACTGTGAAAAACAGTATGGAGGTTCCTCAGAAAACTAAATACAGAACTACCATATGATCCAGCTATCCCACTCCTGGGCATATATCCAGACAAAACTATAATTCAAAAAGATACAAGAACCCCTATATTCACTGCAGCACTATTTACAATAGCCAAGACATGGAAACAACTCAAGTGTCCACCAACAGATGCATGGATTGAGAAAATGTGGTACATATATACAATGGACTACTACTCAACCATAAAAAGAACAAAATAATGCCATTTGCAGCAAGATGGATGCAATTAAAGACTCTCATGTTAAGTGAAGTAAGTCAGAAAGAGAAAGACAAATACCATATGATATCACTTCTATGTGGAATCTAAAATAGGGCACAGATGAACTTATCTACAGAACAAAGGCAGACTCAGACATAGAGAACAGACCTAAGATTGCCTCTTGGGAGGGTATGGAAGTGGAATGGATGGGAGTTTGGTGTTGGTAAATGCAAGCTATTGCATTTGGAATGGATAAGCAATGAGGTCCTACTGTACAGCACAGAGAACAATATTCAGTATCTTGGGATAGAACATGTTGGAGGATGGTATAAAAAAATAATGAATATATATATATATATATATATATATAAAATTGGATCCCTTTGCTGTACAGAAGATATTGGCACAGCATTGTAAATCAACTATACTTTAATAAAAATTTTAAAAAAGTTTTTTCCTCTATGACTTCCTTATTCATATAAATAGTCTCATCATCACCCAGTTTATCAAACCAAAACCGAGGAGTCATTCCATTTCCCTCACCTCTTAATCTAATCATCAGAGGAGCCTACCAGCTCTGATAAAAAGTATATAGAATCTCTCCTTTTCTTTCCATCATCCTTGCCATTATTCTGGTCCAAGCTTCATCGTGTCTTGACTAGACTCCTAAAGCAATTTTTGAGTCAACTTCATTCTTCTCTTGGTAGCCAGACTGATCTTAAAAATGTTAAACAAATGCTCAGTCTCCTTCAAAATCTATTATCTCCCATGTATGTAGAATGAAATCTTGTCTAATAACATTAAAACTGAGGTAACCTTATTCTACAAGCCAGGTATGATCCAGCTGCTACTACATCTCCAGTGTTACCACTCTCACTCTCAACCACAATGATCTCTTTTCTGTTTCCAGAGCAAGAAAAGCTCTTTGATGCCTTTGAGCCTCTGTAATTCACTGTTCTGTGTTTAGGATCTTAGCAAGCTAAAATGTCACTTCATCAGAAAGGCTTCTGATAACCTTGTCAAGAGTGGCAAGAACTTGGTTGTCTGCTTTCTACCATATCACTTTTTTTGTCTTGCACTATTTATTACAATTTTTAATTATATCAATTAATTAATGCACTTCTTAAGTTTACTAGTTTATTGCCTATTTTCTCCTTTGTTACAGGCTCCATAAAATGAGGAATTCATCTGTACTATTTCCATCGTATCTTTCTCACTTAGTATTTACTGACCAGAATGGATGAATAACTCATACTATATGTTGTAGTGTGGTAGACATTCAGTTATGCTTAAAAATTATTTCTCAAATTATACAATGCCTTCTACTGTACACAGAGTGCAGCTTTAAAACTTCTATTGCTACTAATCTTACTACTATTGTTATCACTCCTCTACCATTTTTTTTTTTTTTTTTTGGATTTTTGCCTTTTCTAGGACCGCTCCCACGGCGTATGGAGGTTCCCAGGCTAGGAGTCTAATCAGAGCTGTAGCTACCCGGCCTACACCAGAGCCGCAGCAAGCCGGGATCCGAGCTGCGTCTGCAACCTACACCACAGCTCACGGCAACACCAGATCCTTTAACCCACTGCGCAAGGCCAGGGACCAAACCTGCAACCTCATGGTCGGATTCGTTAACCACTGCGCCACGACGGGAACTCCTCTACCACTGTTTTTTAAACATTATATAATAAAAAAACCTCTCTGCCAACAGATATTTGGAACAAAAGCATGGTGCTCTGACTAGGCTGAAGTAATAAGAATTATTGGAGTGTTGGTCATATCTTCTACACTCACTTAGGACTTTGCCAGGAGCATTTTAGGAGCTATCAATGACGATTGCTTTGAAGATTCAGTCATTCAGAAAGTTGAAATAACACATTCACTTGGAAGAAACGTATAGCTCCTACATATAAATTGGTAACTTCTTTGGAGTGCACACTTTGTCTGTAACCACACAGAGCTCAATTTTATGCCCAAAGCTCTGATAAAACAGATAGTCCAGATATCCTTTGCTTTTCTAGGGAACTGGGCCATGAAGCATGAATTGCATTATACCACTATCACCCAGAATTCTTGCTCATCCTGAGGCCTGAAAAGACCTAGTGAAATTTAATTTGCTTTGCTGGGAGCACTATTGGCTCAGCATATTGGATTCATCCAGCAGCTTATCTCTGAAAGCCTAGAAATAACTACTTTGACATTAACATTTTTTGTCCTGTTTTGTATCATTGGGAATATTGTGAATACTGCAGAATTTTCTCAGAATTGCATCTGTGGTGGTTGAAGCTTTACATTATACTTTTTGAATATATGAACTTTCCTCAAATTTATACACAGAAAGAGAATTCAAGAGAGTTTTTCTCCCAGGAAGTCCCTTAGGAAATAATTTGAAGTTAACCAATGGAGTGTTTGTCTTCTTTCTCATTAAATATTCCTCAGAAATAATTTTCACAGACACTTCTACCCTTCACACCTTTTGCTGAAACTTTATTCAGGTCTGATAAATGTGTTAAATAGCTCAAACTACTGCTATTAGTGAGAAAATTGGCATACATTTGCCCTCACTCCTACATTTATCGTGTTCTTTGGCCAAGTTTTTTAACCTTGGTAAGCCTTTGTTTTTCCCATTGTAAAAATAACAATTCTAATAATTGTTATGGCATATGATTCTCCAGGATAAACTGAGATAAAGCAAGTAAAGGCCTTAACTAGGGGCTTGGCGCTATGTGTCTAGTACATGGCAACACCTATCTTTGGCAATATTGATGGCTAACTCCTCTACTAAGTTAATTCTTTGTCTAACCAATATGTTTGACTGCAAATTAATTATATATTCATGAAGGAAATTTGTTGGTTTTTTTCCAATGCTTAAATGTCATAATTACCCTTTTTATTCACATTTTTCCTATTTTTCTTAATTATTTTGTTTTACCTCTTAAATAGGTAAAATGTAAAAATATGCATATTATATATTTGGACTGTTTTTTATGCTGAGTCTAGTTTTCAAGACAACCCTTCATTAAGCACAGTTGTGTAACAGGGATCATTCTTCCCTTTTGCCTAGCCTTATGAATACAACCTCTGCCTGAGGTGAGAAGGGGACTTTTCCTACCTTTTTCCCACCTAGGGAGTATTAGAGAGCCTTCTTTCAACCCTTCCTCACCAAAGAAGGGCTGGTAATGCAATTGGTTAGAGCCTGTGACAGTCACTGTGCTTCCTAAGTAGGGAGCATTGCTGAGTCTTAAAGTCAACCATTTGGGAATCTCTCCTCACTTTCATCCCATTGTCTCCTAAAAAGGATTTAAACTTTATTTTGTACCACTATTTATCTTGCTTTTTAATCCTCTTGATGGGAAGCAACCATGAAGATGTTTCCAGCAGAGATAATGCTTCCCACACAGGTGTTCCCTGTTGTAGTGTCTTTGCCTGTGGAAGGGTGGGGAAGCCCAACTCCATGAGACTGATTGAGGAAGTAGATTTAGAGTCTTTTTGAAAGACCCTGTTATAAATCCAGAGGGTAGGGAATAGGAAGTTTCCGTGTTTGGCTTATCAGAGAAGCCCTGCTTTGGGAAAGTTCTAACTTGCCTAGGAATTAACAAATATATTTGACTATTATTTCTTGCATGTGGCATGGCTTGAAATGATACCTACAGGGGGAAAAGAGGTGAATGAAAATTTTAAGTCATCTGCAACCCCTTGCATTATGCTCCTTTTTTCAGAACAATTCCAAGAATGCATTCATACATTCAACATAAAGGGTCATAAAAAGGATAGTCTATTTGTATTCACAGATTTTCACTGCATATCTTTATTTTTCACCATACATTACTCTCCTTAAATTCCACTTAGTAAAGGCTTTCACAGTACAAACTTTTATTTTAAAAAAAGACTCCTAACAGTGAAATAAACACTAGTTCTAAATATAACCTTCATGCTTTGCAGAAAAAGACAGCCATAATCTCCTCAAGAACCCAGCTATGTAATCTGACCGCTGTTTAATGTCATAGGGACTTGAAGGCTCTATTTATATAAATTGGCAGACACTGAGATGGTTTCAAATACATTTCTAAACCCCATGTCATGCCTCACTTGTGTGCTATAACTTCACAAACTCATGAGGAAAAAGAACCAATTTTGATTTCAAAATTAAACTTGAAGAAAACAATAGACTACAATAACCAAATAACGATAACAAAATTGTTTGGCTTGTTTTTCCCAGAATTGTTAGTGACACACTACTAAAAAACTAACTTTTAATATGAATTGCAAATCAAATTACCACTTAAATTAAATCTAATGGTAAAGTGCTTGAGTGCAAAGGTACAGGCTCTGGAATGAACAGATTTGGGTTTCAGAGATGAGCTGCAAAATTATCATAGACCTAAATTTCCTTTTGAGTAGAAAACAGGTGAAAATTTCCTCTCATTGGGTCATGATAAGTATCAATGATAAAGGTGTCAAGCAGATAGGACAGTACTGACACACAATAGGAGCTAAAAAATAGCAGTGATCCATTAGATTAAATGCCAGGCTAGTAGGTAATAACCAATAAATAAGCTTAAAAATGATACAATTACAAAGATATTTTATTTTAATTTTAACATATATTTCATTAGGGGGCTGCAAGAGTCTTTTAAAATATTTTCATTTTTATAAAATAAAACAACAATAATGAAACCAGGTATTATTTGAACACATTAGAGATATTAAATAGAACTAACATTCTAAATTACTTTCCAACTTCTGTCTTCTCTCTTTGATTCAGTTCTGCTGGATTAACCTTTCTGAAGAAAAATTACCATCTTGTTATTCCCTTGTTCAAAAATCTTCAAAGATTTCCAATTGCCCACCAAATAAAATCCAAACTTCTTACCTTGCTTTTCAATACCTTCCACAAATTTGGTCCTAACACATCCTTCAAACATTATCTCTTACTCTTTTCCTTTATAAATGTTATGTGTCAGCCAAACTGAACTAGATTTTAAAATCCTCAGAGGTCCTCATTTACTTTTCTTTGTAACCTAATATCTACTACACTGCAACTCATACATGTCCCTCCCAGTCAATACCAATATGGACATTTTCTAGATTTTCTGATTTTGTTCTTGCTCCAAAATTTATATTGTGATTTGTCATCATTTTCAATGCTGTTTTGGTCTTCAGAAACATTAATGATTCCCAAATATCTCAAGTGCACACCATTTCAACTGCATCATCAAATAGTTAATCACAAAAGTAACATAGTCCCAGAGAAAACATTCCAGTATCACCTCCAATATTATGTTGATGCCTTCTTAATTTGGGATTACCTAATTCAGATTTAAGCCATGCCTTCCCTGAAGATATGGCTATCACAGACACTAAAATCTTTCATTTCGCTTAGTGTAGGAGAGTAGATGTTCAGATATTATATTTTGAATAAAGGAATGAGTTAAAGGCCTCAATGAAATACAGGATATAGGTTATCCATTTTCTCTCACTAGTCTATAGCATACCAGTGTTGCAAAGAAATACTTTATGTCTTAAAGTCCATAATACTTTCCATCCAGTACACTGTGATCTTTTTACATGATAATATATTTTTTCATAGACTTGTTATAGCTTCTTACCAGGAATGGTATGTCTGTGATTGTCCTCTTTTTTCTTTAAAACATTAAGAGCTACAATTTTCTTTTTTGGTTATTCAGGCACTTATATTGTGAGTGGCAACTGACAAATATTATTTAGATTCTCATACATGTACAACACCTTGTTAGACATTATAACAAATAGTTAACGTGGTAGCTCTCAAAAAACTGTATCTGTACTTATTTCCTGTGCTCCCTTACTACCATTCTCTTCTCTATCCACCATAACTGGACCTCTGTCCTAACCACTCTATGAAAATCACTCTTGTCAAGGTCAATCACTTCTCTCTCACAAAATCCAACACCCACATATTTCTTCTCATCTTAGCAGCACTGCCACAACATAATAAAAGGGCCTCTTGATTTCCCCCTTGTCCACTATATACGTCTCCAAACATCTCCCCAATTCTTCTCCAACTCAGTAAAAATTACTGCCCCATTATTCAAGTCCAAAACTTATAGGTCATACTAATCTTTTCCTTCCTTCACTTCCTGCATTTGAACCATAGAATGAAGTTTTGTTAGTTCTTCCTAATAAACACATTTTGAGTCTATTTTCCCTCATCTCCATTGCAATCATATTAATGACAGGTTCACTTAAAACTACTGAACTACTACTACTACACCCTTTTTTTTTTTTTTTTTTTTTTTTTTTTGCTGTTTCTTGGGCCGCTCCCGCGGCATATGGAGGTTCCCTGGCTAGGGGTTGAATCAGAGCTGCAGCCACCGGCCTACGCCAGAGCCACAGCAACGCAGGATCCGAGCCGTGTCTGCAAACCTACACCACAGCTCATGGCAACGCCGGATTGTTTACCTACTGAGCAAGGGCAGGGACTGAACCCACAACCTCATGGTTCCTAGTCGGATTCGTTAACCACTGCGCCACGACGGGAACTCCTACAATACCCTCTTAAATGGTCTCCCACATACATATCTCACCCCTCTGTAACCTATTCTAAGGTAATCAGAACCTCTCACTTCCCTCCTTAAAACCTTGTAGCAGTTTTCCATTGGATGTAGAGTTAGAACTCCAAATCTTTACCATGGCCTGTGTAGAAGGGCTCCATTGGAAATCTCTCTTACCTCTTCTCCTACTAACAAGTTCCTCAAATAAACCAATCCCCTTCATAATTCAGGCCTTTGACTTCTTTCTACTTCTAGATATACCTTCCTTAGAGTCTGCACATTATTTAGCTTTCAGTTCAAATATCATCTCCTCAGAGACTCTTTCCCTGCCATGCAGTACTAAAGATAATTCTTTTTCCTCTGCTGTCATATCATCCATTTCATTGGCTTCCTAACATTTACTGTAGCAATGAAATGGGTCATAATCTTGGTCATGTATTTACTTGCTTCTTTATGTTTTGCCTCCTTACTTATCTAAATTAGAAGTTATCTGAGGGCCAGGAATTGTCCTCTTGTTAACTTGTCTAGACCAGGGGTTTACAAACTACTATTTCTGGGCTAACCCAGCCCACTGCCTTTTTTGTAAACAAAGTTTTATTGAATGCAACTATATTCATTTGTTTAAGAAGAATTGTGTATGGCTGCTTTTATGCTATAAGGACAGAGTCAAGTAGTTACAACAGGGGCTATATGGCCCTCAAGTCAAAAATATTTCCTACGTGATCATTTATAGAAAAGTTTGCCAGTCCTATTCTAGACTTATGGGAATCCAAGACAGTTGAACTTATTACCAAAAAAAAAAAAAAAATTACCAGTTACCTAGTCAAGGATGCAACAAATTTTAGAGCCTGAAATCAGTAGACTATGAAAGAAGTAGATAAATCATCCAGAGACAGAAAATAGGATTTGACAACTGTCCGGGTATAAAGAATAAAAGAAGAGAATGAAATGACTCTAGGGTTTTAAGTCTGGGTACCTTAGAGGATATTGGTACCATTAGTGAAAACTAGGGTATAAGGAAAAGAATGTGATCTAGAGAAGGCACAAAAGATGTTATATTGGACATGCTAAGCACAAAGTTCCAGCAATACATTGTTGTAGAGATGGCAAGTTAACAGTTAGTGTGGTCTAAAGCACAGAAGAGTGACTGAGGCTAGAGAACAATACTTTAGACTCAGATGTGCCTAAACAATAACAATATACAAAATTATGCAAGAAGATATTCAGAAGAGAATTTTTAAAAGAAGAAGGTAGTCAAGAATGAGACTTTGAGAACTACATGTACTTAAGGATGAGAGAAGAAGATGTGAGAGAAAAAATATTTATCTAAGATGGAAAATTACAGTAGTTTCCAGAAGAAACAGTTTTTAAGTCTTAATTGTTGAAAAAAATTTAAAAATGTAAAAGGGGCAAAATGAAGAAAATTGGTGAACATTGACAACAAAAATGATGTATATACTTTATATGCATATACATATATATATATATACACATAGAATTCATACAAACTGAAAATAATTATAAACCTTATAGATATTTGTATACCTTATATATATATATATTTGTAAGAATAAACGTATGATGTCTATTCCAGTTGATCAAATAACAGTGAGTTAAACAATACAGAAATTAATTTCTCCCTCATGCGGTATGAGGATATGAAGGCTAACATGGCAGCTCCATTTGGCAGCAGCAAGGACCAGGCTCCTTCTAGCTTGTGGTTTAGTTATTCTTAACATGAATCTTGTGCTCTGAGAGCAAAAATGGCTGCTCCAGTTCTGTCATCACATCCTATTCCAGCTGCCCTCTTTCTCTTTATGGGCACTAACCAGATATTGCATATATCATACTGCTCACATCCCAATAATCAGAAAGCAGACATAGGACCACACCAGCTGCCATGAAAGCTGGCACTTACTGTTTTTTATCTCAGTAAAAATGTACCTAGATAAAATGTGTAGACTTATTCCCAACTGAAAAAGGAGAGAAGATACTAGAAATAGCTGGCAGTCTCTGCCAAACATTGATTTAATTAAAAAGCAAACACTGATTATAAGAAAAATTGCAAAGAATATAAATAGCCATTGATAATAAATAAATGGAAATTACAACAAGACACTAGACAATTTCATGGCATTAACAAGTATAAAAAAATGCTAACACAATATGAGCAGGTAAACAGGCATAACCACCCATCCCTATGCTCCAACCCAGTCCAGGCCACTTCACTGTCATACCCAGACTAGTGCAATTGCCTCCTAACTTTCTCCCTGCTTCATTTCTTGTCATTCCCAATCAATCCTTCAAGCTGCTCTAAAGTGACATTTAAGAAAACCCAAATCTTGATTAGCTTACTTTTTCCATAGAGAAAAAAAAATCCAGGATTCTTACATAGGATAAGAACTTATGGAGTTCCCATTGTGACTCAGTGGGTTACAAACCCGACTAGTATCCATGAGGATAAGGGTTCAATCCCTGGCCTCGTTCAGTGAGTTAAGGATCTGGTGTTCCTGTGAGCTGTGGTGTACGTCAAACATCCGGCTCAGACCTGCGCTGCTGCGGCTGTGGCACAGGCAGGTAGCTGTAGCCCTAGCCTGGGAACTTCCATATGCTGCAGATTGGAAAAAAAGAGACAAAGAACAACAACACAAAAGACCTTATGGATTTTCACCTTTACTCTGCATACCAGTCGTTAGGAAATGCTTACAGTTCCCCTAATGCACCTTGATAGTTCACGCTTTCGCTGATTCTGCTTGCTCAGCCTGGAATGTGTTTCCCAGCCTCTCTGGCAAATGCCTGCTCATCTTTGGACTCTGCTCAAAAGCAACTTCTTCCATTAATTGTTTCTGATCTCTCTTTTTACCACACATAGAACTGATTTACTCAGCTGTGCCCCTACTGTACCTTGTACTTTGTGTTATTTTATCTTTCACTTTGGGTTTTTTGTTTGTCTGTTTTATCTACTTCACTCATTAAGAAATTAGGTTTTTTGAAACATAGGATTGCACCATCTCTTTTAGATTGACTTTATGTACCTTAGTGTCTGCCACAAAATAAACCCTCACTTGATTGGTGAATATACCAAAACTTATCTATCTAATAACAATGTCTCCTTAAATCCTGGATTCAAGGAAAAAACAGATCCCACCTGAAGGCTCATAGGAAATCTTATGACCAATAAGATATTCCTACCCCTTGACACTCTCCTGGCCTAAACTTTCATGGAAAAAGCCAAAACCAAAACCACAATACCTTTCTTTCTTTAAGTTTTAAGAGGTCTACAATTACAGCATCTTTCAGTCTATTCTCAAATTTCAGCCTTGCCCTATTCTGTTCACTCAAAAGTGGAATTAAAAGAGGTTACATGTGTTTGTATCTCAGAAATCTGCTCTCCTCTTATTTGCTATTCAAAACAGACCATGTACAGACTCCTAAATAATCCAGGCTACATATCATGTATAAAAGGAGCCTACATTAACTTTCTATTTATTACCTTTCCTAATCTGTAGTCTTTTGGGGGGAGGTAACATGGGAAGATTAAAAGTGACCAAATAGGAATATTCTCAAACCTAAGGAAATATTTTTTAATGACAATAAAATTAAAAGTAGAAGAGTCACTAGGCAATGACATGACTAGTTATATTTCTTTCTGGACGTAATTTCAGATGTTTAGTAGAAAATCTGGAATGAAGAAGATTCAGAATCCCTCAGAATTCTTCTGTCAATCTAAGTTCTCCCTGATTTTATTTGCGTATTTAGCTTCTATATGATAGATTAGGCCTCTATATCATTAGGCCTAGGGAACACCATAACTTGTTAATGCTTCTCAATAGACTGAATAATGATACATGAATTTGTATAGCAGGTCAGGGGGTGAGAAGAAGGGTGTGTCAGGAGCAAATGACTTGTCTATGACATGGAAGCAACCTAACTGTTCGTCTACAGATGAATGGATAAAGAAGATGTGGTACAATGGAATATTACTTAGCCCATAAAAAGAATGAAACAATGCCATTTGCAGCAACATAGATGCAACTAGAGATTATTATACTAAGTGAAGTCAGACAAAGACAAATATCATATGACATGACTTGTGGAATCTAAAAAATGATACAAATGAACTTATTTGCAGAAGAGAATAGACTCAGGTACTTTGAAAACAAACTTAAGGTTATCAAAGGGGACAGGTTAGGGGAGGGACAAATGGGGGTTTGGGATTGGCACATGCACACTGTGGTACATGGAATGGTTGGCTAACAGAGACCTGCTATATATATAGCACAGGGATCTCTACCCAATATTCTGTGATAATTTATATGGGAAGAGAATCTGAAAAAGAATGGTATGTGTATATGTATAACTGAATCACTTTGTTGTACAGCAGAAATTATCACAAGACTGAAATTAACTATACTTCAATAAAACTTTTCAAAAAAGGAAGAAAAGGCTAAGATCTCTAGAAGTTTTTCCAACTCCAAGAAAATTCAATTAGAGGAATTATTTTATGCTCTATTATCTTGCTATTCATCTGTTCACTTTTTTAAAAGCAATATATTGCTTCTTCATGAAGTCGTTAGTTTTCCCTAAATTAAAGAAAGTGTGCCTTTCTGTATATTTTGAGATTACAATTTTCTTTATTTGACTTATAAGCATGTGAACTAGAGTTTGGCACTTGCCATCTGCCTCTATGTAGATTAATTCATGAGCTATTGCAGATGCCAACCTGCGGCACTGCCTGAGCAGAGCTCAGGTGGAGACCAGGAGTGAGGCACTCTGTGCTTTAGGAAAACTGGAAGAACAGGTCTTCAGATAGATAGTTTTAGGAGAAGATTTTATGAACCCAGTTCCTGCATCTCCTCATATCTAGAAAAACACTACAAACCTTCATGATCACTGACGTCTGTGACTAGTAGTAACCTTCATGAACTGACGTCTGTGACTAGTAGTAACCTTCATGATACCAGCAGCAAACTTCAGTAAAATGTGTGCATGGCTGCATGTACTTCACCCTTCACCTTTATCATTTATACCTTGATATTCCCCCTTTCCTCTTTGGGGCAGTATTTCAGAGCTGTCTGAGATACTGTCTCCTGAGCTACAGTTAAGTGGACAAAACAAAAGATGTCCTGGTCATCTGTGAATGCAGTCACTCCCAAGGTGGGCCTGTGAGCCCTGAGGGGACTCAGGAAAGAAGCAAAGAATACAGGCCCATAGCTGAGGTACATATCAAAGGAGTAAGCCCAGACCTTTTATGTCTTCCCACAGAAACTGGTTTTCTGTAAATCTTTTGTTCCTACTACCTACCCTTTGTTGCAAAAACTCATTCATCCTAGCTATACCCCCCTCACCTCCTCGGAGCAGTTTCTCAGGACTACCTGAGATGCTGTCTCCTGGGTTTAAGTCCTAATTTCATCTCCCAAAAAACTCTCAACTTTCAGGTTGTGCATTTTTTAAGTCGATAAGCATCATATAAGATTATAAACTAACAAAAAATTATCCCTCAGAATAGAAGGGTAATCTGAACATTTACTTTTGTGTTTGTCAACATTTGCTCTGGACCAAGGCATTAAGTGTCTAGTCAGAGGCCATTCCTGCTCTCTTGTTCTTTTTTTACTTTTTCCTTTGAATATTTCCCAATCAGTGTTGATAGAGAAGCATTTTTACTCTCTAGTTGCAAGCTTACATAAGGTAAGTCTGGAGCTCCCAGAGGGCAAATCCTTTACTTTATGGCAAATCCTTATTTAAAACAAAACAAAGGGGAGAGAGGTAGAAGAGAGTATAGAGGAGGCAAGTAGGAGAGGAAAAGAGAGAAAGATGATGAAAGCACAAATCCTAAAACATGCAAATCCCTGGTTCCTCGCTCCTCATAGCTACTTCACTCTTGCCTTCTTTATAATTTTATCATGTGAACCAACAGTTCCCCTTTTCACCTGAATCTACTTTGAATTTGGTTTCTATTCTATGTAGTTGGGAGAATATTAAGTAATAAGTGCTACTTAGCCTTTGACCATAATAATAAAATTAAAAATACTTGTTTTCATCTCAGAACATCTGAACGCAAAAGCATTCATTCAGAAATGAACAAAGAATGCCCTTGATTTTGTGAATTCAGAATATGCCAGCCACCTCTGCCTATGGATAATGAAAATGATTATGGAGGAAACAAAATTAGGAGGTGGGGGTGGGGAATAAATGACTACGTTCCTTCCAGTCTTAAACGTTGCTGAGAGTGTTGACATTTCTCATGTCCTTATTTAAAGTGTAAAACTTATAAAACTTCTAACTCCTGCTATCTGCTTTCTTATAGGATCTGGCACACAGTTGTACACACAAAAGCTGTGAGGAGGACATTCACGCCTTCGCCTAATTAATGTGCAGCTTTTCTGGACTTCTGTCCAATCCCTGACAATGCCTATAGTGATAAGAGACCATTAAAGTCTAATGAGCTTGAAAAAAATCTGAAACCTGAGTCTCCTGTAGAATGTTAAAGCTGATCTATTTGTGCGGAGGAGAAAAGGTCTTAAGACATTTTTCTATTCACTAAAAATGTCTTTTGAATAAGAAAAGAAACATTCTTATCATTTGATAACTCTATTATATAACTGTATTTTTTCATTTTTTAAGCTGCAAGATGTGTTGACTAACCACAGCAGGGAGGAACAAACAAATTAATTCATCTCTTCATCAAAAAGCAAAACTGAATGTGCCTAAATCAAGCTTTTTGTCTTAGAAGTTCCTGGAGGAAGTGTTGTCTGATATTAGCAACCTGATGTAAAACTGAAATGTAGACATCTTTGTGCAATGCAAACATGGGTTAGCTATTGATGTTCACTGCTAGTCCAATATTAATTTATAATATGTTTCATTAATAAACTATTACTTTTAGTTGGAAAATTATATTGAGGATACTCAATGAATTTCCCAATTATTCTTTCTTATCATAAACATTATAATTTGTATTCTTTTATTCCCAATTGATGTTTGTATACACATTAGCACTACAGTACTATTAGTACATGAGTACATTAATAAACAAGACAGATTCTGCCTCTACCTCTATTCCCACATAGAAAAGCCTTTATGGAAAGACTTCTCACAAAATAGAATCTATTTTCTAAAAAATAGATTCATGCAATAAGTAAGATGGTATGTTACTATGATGTCCTCAGTAGTCTAAGCCTCCTTAGATACAGTACTATTAGTACATGAGTACATTAATAAACAAGACAGATTCTGCCTCTACCTCTATTCCCACATAGAAAAGCCTTTATGGAAAGACTTCTCACAAAATAGAATCTATTTTCTAAAAAATAGATTCATGCAATAAGTAAGATGGTATGTTACTATGATGTCCTCAGTAGTCTAAGCCTCCTTAGATACATCAAAAGAGTACCACTGCTATGGTGAAGTCCATGCTGTAATGAATTCTGATTATAATGCAACTCCTGTTTACTTCCAAAAGAGAAATTACATTCAAATCGGAGAAAATGGCTTTCTTGAAAATGACTTCAAGAAAAACATTGTCAATTCACCACCACTTCTGCATTCTTCTGAGAGTTCCTTTAGGAATTGACATGCAAATCATCAGGGTCAACACAGTGTTCCCATAACATAAAAAGGACAGTGACTATACAAATTTATGATTTTGTTCATCAGTAAAAATCAATAAAACACTGCTTGAATATTTGTTAAAAGTTGTGACTTTGTTCCTTTGTGAATTATTTCCCCTGAGCCATTTTCTACTGAGTCTGTCTTATTCGCTTTTGTGACAGAAAGAAATAATTAACTGTAAGTTGTCACTAGTGATCAGATGATCCATGAAGTAAAGCACACTAAGTGGGGCAGATGAAATTTAGGCTATCCTTCCCCACATCTGCTGGAATAAAATTGAGAAATAATCTCTGAAACATTCCTATATCTCATTTCTCAAGTTTATGTGGATGAAAAATGATTTTAAAAAACCTACATTTTGCAGGATCTTTAAGAGATATTTCTTAACCCTAATCACATCTCCTGGGAAACATCCTACTCTACTTTCAGAATGTATCTGAGATAAGTATAAATCTTTGTAATTATAATTAGAGTGAGATCTTTATTTACTTGTCTTTTTAGGGCTGCACCCACTGCCTGTGGAAGTTCCCAGGCTAGGGGTTGAATCAGAGTTGTAGCCTCTGGCCTACACCATAGCCCTAGCAACTTGGGAAATGAGCTGCATCTGTGACCTACACCACAGCTTATAGTAACATCAGATCCTTAACCCACTGGGCAAGGCCAGGGATCAAACCTTCATTCTCATGGACACTAGTTGGGTTCATTACTACTGAGCCACAAAGGGAATTACAGGATGAGATCTTAACAACTGGCAAATGTTACTATCCCTAATTGTTAAATGTAAATTGTTAGTGGATAAATGTGAATGGTTAGTGAATAAATGTGAGTTGTTAGTGGATAAAAAAAGAAGTGGTTATTTGGCTCCCAATTCATTCATTTAACACATATTTAGCAAGCGCCTTTGATGTATCAGAAGTTTTTCAAGAGAAAATAAACATGACTAGAATATAATTATTCTTCTCAAAGTAATCCCAGTCTACTGGAAGATAAATTTAAAATTTGATGCTTGGGAGTTCCCCTTGTGGCTCAGTGGTAATGAATCTAACTAGCATCCATGAGGACACAGTTTGATCCCTGGCCTTGCTCAGTGGGATAAAGTATCTGGTGTTGCCGTGAGCAGTGGTGTAGGTCGCAGACCTGGCTCAGAACCCACGTTGCTGTGCCTGTGGTGCAGGCGGGCAGTTGTAGCTTTGATTTAACCTGTAGCTTGGGAACTTCCACGTGCAGCAGGTGTGGTCCAAAAAAAGCAAAAAAAAAAAAAAAGAAAGAAAAAAATCATGCTTAAGATATAGCATTATCGGGGCTATGGAAGCAAAAGGAAAGTCCTAGAAGAGGGGTTAACAAATAAGTGCAAAGAGGGCTCAGAAAAGCTTTCAGGAGGATGCAGCACCTGATCTGAACCTTGAAGGCAGAAGACTAAGGATGGAGGAGTCTCCTGGAGTTATGGCACAATCTGGCAGCTGACATAAAGTCTAGAAAAAGGCCAGCAACTGCAAAGTCAAGTGGGTTTGAGGTGTTAACTCCTGTAGGAAGGGTTAAGCAGTGGAATTTATCTGGAGAAAAAGATAAGGAAGGACCATTTTGAATGTAAGCCTAGAGAGAGAGGCTAGAGTCAGATCATATAAGTCCTCAAGTGCTTCCAGGAGAAAGCTGAATCTTATTCTGAATATTTATAAGGAGGCACTAGTGATTTTCAAACATAGCTGATTTTAGAAAAATCACTCTGGATTAAGAAGCCAGAAGACCCATTAGGAAGAGATGAAGAAGGAGTGAAAGATGCCCCTTTCACTTCTGTTAGAAAACTGGAAAAATGGCCATGTTTCTGTCTGGAAATTGAAATACTTGTATAAAAGTTCTATAAGACTGTATTTAAAATAAATTTTTCTATCCAGCATTCAATCTTAGTTTCTTCAATTAAATGAGCAGAGCTCATTGTAAAAAATGGCTAATTCTGGGAATATGTCAGGAAAAATGCAAGATAACCCTGGATTATCATGTAATGACAGAAAATAAGGAACTGCTAAAAAAATTAAAATACAGTATGTTTTGATGCATGTCAAAAAGATATGAGGCAAACTGAAAGAACTCCTAATGGCCAAAGCGAGAACAATTTTCACAACAAAATAAATAAATTAATATTAGATTATAACCGAAAGTATAAAATAGAAATGCATGAGTTCATATGGATACAAACAAGTGAACAAATAAACAAATGGTGGAGAAGAGACCAAACTTTCTCAAAGAACTCCAAATGATAGCTCCTATCCAGAAGGTAGAGACAAATTCTTTCTCAATTCATTCCCTGCTCCTTTCTGTGTAGGCTGTACTTAATAACTTTCTTCTAAGGAATAGAGGAGAAAAAAGTAACCTACAGTAGAGAAACTGGAAAAAAATTACCTGGCTAAAATACTACGTTTAAAATCACCAGTGATAAATCAGATTGATAATATATACCTGTATTGCTCAAGCTCCATACCAAAATACCACAGACTGGGTACCATAACAGAAATTTATCTTCTCATAGTCTAGAGGCTAGTTGTCCAAAATCAGTATGTCAGCAGGTTTGGTTTCTTCTAAGGCCCTTCTCCTTGTTTTGCAGAGTGCTGCCTTCTCACTGTGTCTCCAATATGTGTTGCCTGTGTCCTTTTCTTATAATAATAATTCTTATAATCTCCTCTTCTTATAAGGACACCAGCCATACTGGATTAGAGCCTACCCACACAAGAGAAATTGGATTGCAATAGTAGAAATATACTAAAACAAACAGAAACGTGGAAGGGAGGAGTAGATGAAAGAGAGCAACATTATGAATGGATAAACCAAGAATCCAGTCTGAAAGAAAACATTACCATAGAAATCGAAACAGATTCCTCATGAATGCCTTATACTATATAAAATCTTAAATATGAAAGAACTCAAAGTCTAGAAGACATCAATAGAAAGGACTATATAAGGAAGCTGTAAACCAAAGAAAGTAAATTAAGAACCACTGCAACCAATCAAAAAATATCATTACCAAACTAATAAATCAGAATACATTAAGGGCAGAATAGACTTATATGGCATTTGAATTAGTGAGATGACCACAGTAAATGCAGAGGGAAAGAAAAAAAATAAAGCAGTAAAATAATGATAGATTTGAAGGACAAAAACAATACAACAAAAAGATAACTGGAATTTGTAGAAGAAAGCTCAACAAATTGAACAGAAAATGTATGTAGAGATACAACACAAACTATTTCTATGAACTATATCTTCAGATTTAGGAAAAGCTGACAAAGAACAATCAATAGCAAAATATATGCTAGTTAAATAACTGAACTTCAAAATTAATTAAAGAATTCTTTAGGGTATCCTGGAATCATCAAAAAAGTTTTATACAGTGAGGAGAAGCAGACTGGCCTAAGAATTTTTCCCAAATGTTCAATCCCAAAATACAATGGAGAAATGTCTACATATCTTTAGAGAAAGAAAGTATGTCACAAATTATTGTACTTAACTCTATTTTCATTTGGGACAATGATGGAATAAATATAACATGGACGACAACATTCATGATGAAGGAATAGGAAAAGGAAGCCAGTGTAAAAGAGCCACCACTTCATCTTCCATGGAGAGCTACTGCTCCATATAAACTAAATATAGATATGGAGTTTTAAAGTCTTCATACTCATAATATTCTTCCTTAACATTAAATAGTTTATTTTTATAATTGATAATACTTTTTATTTCAAGTTTTAAAATTCCTCTAGTTTCACTTATTTCTTATTCTGGGAGATTCAAGTAGAATTAAACTTGACATTTTATTTTTAAAAAGCATGTGGTCTATCATTCAATTATTATAAAATTATATTTGGCTCACTTTCTCTTTCCTGCTGTGTGTGTGCCTATATATATATATATATATATATATATATATATATATATATATATATATATAGAGAGAGAGAGAGAGAGAGAGAGATCTATGTAGGGAAATGCTTCCCAAATGTAATCTTGGTCATTTCAGGGTGGGAAAAATTTGGATGAACTATCTTGTCTTTGTATTTCTCTATATAGTTCATCTATGTTTAAAATAAGTATGTATCATTTTATCCAGAAAAAAGCCATTATCTTTAAAAAATAACCTTTTTTTCCTACTTTTTCATGCCTTTGAAAGGGGAAAAAAAGTCAAGCACGTAAAGGGAATTTATAACCTAGTCTGAGATTAGAAGGGCACTTCTCCTCGAAAGGAGGTATTTGCTAATTGATGAGAGTTAGTTCTGTCTGAGGAAGCCCCACAGTGAAGCACTCTCAGTATAAATAAGCAACAGTGAAAAATCACCATATGGGCTTTTTTTTAATCAAAAACAAAAATCAACTTCTTGGGTGACCATGGACAAACTGAGAACAGAAGGTTTTTCACCACATAGAAACCATCGGAAAAAAATATTAAATGCAAAACAAAATAAAAGGTAAGCAATAATTGATAATGAGCAAGTTTAATGGGAAATTATACTTAAAGTTATCAAGAACTGGCATTTGAAATTTATTACAGAGAGATTTGTAATCTTTATTAAGAATTCCAGTAAGCCTCATGCTTCTGGGTAATGTGAATCATTGGGAAGTAATCATCTTTATTCAGGCCAAATTTTGATCTCTTAATGATGTAATAAGGTCGATAGATCATGAAGTCTCCATTAACTTACCTTGTATTGACCCCTTTAATGACTTTGAAATGTATGAATTAGGCTCTGTCAAGGACTTGAGTAAGATTCCCATAGATTTGCTTTTTTTTTTTTCTGGCATTTAAGGTATATCTGTATACTGTTTTCACCATTCTCATTTTCTCCTTCCTTCCCAACAATCCATTTTCCCCTTGATACTACCGCATAGAATGACTTGCATTGTCTTCACATATAGACGGAAACATCAGGACCTATCCTTAAATAACTACAGGCAATATATTCAAATAGTTGCCTAGTTGAGAAAGTCCCTTTTTAGTAACCTACAGATGAGTATTATAGTTCTCACATAACAAAACTGAACTAAATCTCAAATGGAAGGCCTAAGAATAATTTTTCAGAACTAAGAATAATTCTTTCTGTATCAATCCCCCTAGATACTCTATACAAAAATGATGGCCAAATAAATCTAGGAAAAATGTGTATTCCATATACTTCCCTTGACGGGCCCCAAGGAATTGCAGATTATTAGAATCTTTGAGAAATTCTCAGGAAAGACACAAATATAATTTTGTCTGGTCCGGTGTTTCTCATACTTGTTTCATCTGGGAGCTCTTCTCCTGCCCCTACTCTCCACTCCACTTTAGCAGAACACACTTTGGAGTTTCTTGATCTAGGATTTTTATTTCCATATTGTTATTCTTTGTTGTGATAGGTTTTTATTTACCATTCTTGATGAATTATTTGGATCTAATATTCTCCTTTCAAAGGGAATCAATTGTCTATGTAGCTAAGCTTTGCCTATGCTCTTTGACTCACTACCAATAAAAATACTTTTGCTTAATCAGGCATACTATGGCTTATTTCTTTTTTTTCCTTTTTTTATTACTCAATGAATTTATTACATTTGCAGTTGTGCCATGATCATCACAATCCAATTTTATAGGATTTCCATCCCACAACCCTAGCACATTCCCGCCTTTGGAAACCATAAGTTTTTCAAAGTCTGTGACTCAGTATCTGTTCTGCGAAGAAGTTCATTGTGTACTTTTTTCAGATTCCACATGTCAGTGAAAGTATTTGATATTGGTGTCTCACTGTCTTACTGACTTCATTTAGCATGATAATTTCTACATCCATTCATGTTGCTAAAAAAGCCAGTATTTTGTTCATTTTAATGGCTGGGTAATATTCTATTGTGTATATGTACCACATCTTCTGGATCCACTCCTCTGTTGATGGACATTTAGGTTGTTTCCATGTCTTGGCTATTGAAAATAAAATAGTGCTACAATGAACATTGGAGTACATGTGTCTTTTCGAGTCATGGTTTTCTCTGGATAGATGCCCAGGAGTGGGATTGCTGGATCAAATGGTAGTTCTGTTTTTAGTTTTCTGAGGAATACCCATACTGTTTTCTACAGTGGTGTCACCAATTTACAATCCCAACAGTGTACTAGGGTTTCTTTTTCTCCACACCCTCTCCAGCACTTATTGTTTGTAGACTTTTTGATGATGATGGCCATTCTGGCTGATATAAGGTGGTACTTCATAGTAGTTTTGATAATAATGAGTGATGTTGAACATCTTTTCATGTGCTTTTTGGCCATCCATATGTCTTCTTTGGAGACTCGTCTGTTTATTACTCAATGAATTTATTACATTTATAGTTGTACAATGATCATCACAATCAAATTTTATAGATTTCCTATAATACAACAAGAAAAAAAACTTCAAAAAACACACGTGGAGACTAAACAACATGATACTAAAGAACCAATGGATCACCGAAGAAATCAAAGAGGAAATTTAAAAATACCTAGAAGCAAATGACAACAAAGATACAACACTCCAAAACCTATGAGATGCTGCAAAAGCCGTTCTAAGAGGAAAGTTTATAGCAATACAAGCCTACTTCAGGAAACAAGAAAAAGCTCAAATAAATAAGCTAACTTTACATCTAAAGCAGCTAGAGAGAGAAGAACAGACAAGACCTAAAGTTAGTAGAAGGAAGGAAATCATAAAGATCAGAGCAGAAATCAATGAACTAGAAACCAAGAAAACCATAGAAAAGATCAATGAAACTAAAAGCTGGTTCTTTGAAAAGATCAACAAAATTAATAAACCCTTAGCCAGACTTATCAAGAAAAAAAGAGAGAGGACTCAAATCAATACAACTTATTTCTTACTCAGCCTGAACAAATGCTCTTTTTGTATGCAGATTATCAAATAGCCTTTTCAGATTCATATGGCTTGTTTGTTTTTATAGACAAAAAAATATGCGGATTGTAGTGATCCAATCATAAAATCTTCTCTAAGCTCCAACTCAATAAGAGATCTATTATCCTATTAATACTTAACACATGTCTACCGTTTATAAAAATTTATGTCACAATTGGCCATTTTGATTCAAATCATTTCAGTCAACAAAAAGTTAGTAAGCTTCTAAAGTGTGTCAGATATTCCCTACCATCCAAATATTAGTGAAGCATTTGCTGTACCATAGCCACTGTGCAAGGTATTGGTGATACCGTAGTGAAAAAAAACACATTAGGTCCCAGATATCTACTGTCTAACGTGGAAGATGAGGAGCAATTATAAGCAGGTAAAGTATTATGAAGAAGTGTTGACAGTTACAGGACCATAAAATAAGTGGGTCTACTCTGGTTTGAAGGACAATAAGCTTCCTATGGTAGAAGAAATGATGTTTAAGCTGAGAGAGTTATTTGTTTAGCAAATATTTATTAAGTACGTACTCTGGACCATGTTAGAATTAGAGATGCAATATAAAACAATGTGAACATAGTCTCTATCCTGAGGAAGCCAAAAATTTGGTGGTAAACAAATAAATAATAAGTTAGCAACTATGTGAAATGATAAGTAACGAATAAACAAAATATAAGGAAAATGGGACCTACTAAGGGTGGTCAGAAGAATACTCTCGAAAGAACAAAATCCAAACTGTGAACTAAAGAATAAAGACCTAAACTTTTTTAGGTTTGGGTTTTAATAAGACCACTATGGTTTCTGCACTGAGAATGAATAGAAGCGAGCCAAAAGTAGAACAGGGAGGCCGATAGGAGAGGATGTCAAAGGAAAACTCCACAGTAAATGAGATGTAGAGAAGCAGATGAATCCGAAATATGTTTGGCATTACAGCAATTAAATTCCGAGGCTTCTGCTTTAGTAACTGGATGAATGGCAGTGTCATTTTTTGAGTGAAGAGAGTGGAGAATACCAGGATTTGGGGAAGAGAAACTAAAATAATTGTTTTGAACAAGTTAAGTTTGAGATGTCTCTCACACATCCAAGTGCATATTTCATGTAAGAAACTCTAGATCTTAGAATAGATGTCTATGGGTGAAGATCCTCATCTGGTACTTTAATTCATGACGCTTAATGAAATATCCTAGAGAGAGACTGTAACAAGAGAAGAAAATGGGACCAAGTATCCAATCTTCAGAAAATTCAGCAAATAGCTTTTGGGTAGCCAAGAGAGAACCAGAAAAAGAACCCAATGAGGGAAGAGGAGGAAAAAAGAGTATATTTCTGCAAGAAAGTGAAAAGGAGAATGTTCTAAAATATTGGTAAATGGTCATGTCATGATGAAGGTAGAAAAGTTTCCACTTGATTTGGTCACGTGGAAGTCTTTGCTTATCATGACAAAGGTGCATATCTGAAAAATGAGTATGAATAGGTCAGGTGAAAAGGCAAAAGAATATTTCAGTCAAGAGAAATAGCATATGTGAAGGTCTTACATGGGAAAAGAAGAGGCCAAGGCATCAGAGATTCTGTATGGGTGAAACATGGACACAAAAGGGAGTGACAGGAGAGAAGGCTAGAGAAGGAGGAAGAAGTATCAAGGATATAAACGTCAGGAGACAAAGGCTTTGTTAGCATAAATAATATTTTAGCAGAGAATTACATATTAATGATGCAGAAGTAGGTGGTAGAGGAACTGGGCAGGATATTCCAGAGAAAAGATATACATGTACAAAAGTCCAGAGCTAAGGAACAGTATGGTACCCTTGGAGCACTGAAGTACTTAACCAGGCTGGAGTAGAGGGAATAGTGGGGGGAAAACATTCTATAGATTAGTTAGGAATTAGTAGTCATGAGGGGCTGGGAATGGTATGCCAAAATTTGGACTTTATCCTGTAGACAGTAGGAAGACTGAATAACTCTAAGCAGATGAATAATACAATATGATCTGTGATGACCCATGTTTTGAAAAGATAACTCTGGTAACAGTATGGGAAAGAATTCATGAGGATAAGTCTCTAAGGGGCTCAATTAGAAGACTACTGCAATAGTATAGGCAAGTATAGAGGTTCTAAACCATGGTGATGGTTGTGGAAATAAAGAAGATGGAAAAGACGAATTCTCAATATTTAGAAGTATAAATTAAATAATTTAACCACATTTGGAGGCAGAAGACATTTGCTGATCTGATTTGATACAAAAATTAATTTTTTAAGGGTTGGAGTGTATAAATTTTACATATTCCTTCAAGAGTATTATTTAGTTCAAGAGAGTTAGTTATTCTAAATATTGGACGAGAGTTCAAGGTTGTATCATTTAATAAGTTTCCAGAGTATATTTTATATTACCAATCAGTGGTTGATTGATATACATTGATGATCAAAATTTTAGAAGTTCAGGTTAGCAGAATCTAAGACATAAATAATATGTTCCTGAAAAGAAGGACACACTCACTCTTCAAGGAAGTGAGCTGAAGCATAACAGAAAGCTCACTTCAGTGTAAATGATTCTGTAGGTAACCATAAGAGATGAAACATCCTTGGAAAACAACTTTCCATCCACCCCAACTATACATGAACGGATATTCAAGTTTCCAAAGGATACATTAAGTCCATGACTATGATACTTTTAAAATGGGGGGGGGGGGAAATAAACATTTAAGCAAGTGCTACTAAACACCTGCTATAGATATGACATTTTTTCTAAAAATCCTTCCAAAGATAATTTATATTTAAATCATGTAACTTTCTGATGGCCCCTTAATGTAAACTGATTACACAATGTATCTTTAAATAATGAGGAAGCCAGCTTACAGAATACAGTAGTTGATAAAACCTGGCTTTGCCTTGGCTCACTCAAGAGAATTTTCTAAATCACAAATCCTCAGGTCCCTCTCCAACACATCTACTAACTGAGAATCTCTGTGGGTGGGTTACAAGAGACTGTAAACCTAAAATGCTTCCTAAGTGATTCTGATGCATACAGATTTTGGGAACACTGCAAGCCTGTTCACTATAAACCAGATGAAGGCTGGATGCTCATTACCAAAAATGATAACTCTTTTCTTGCAATAGTTGATGATTAGCCATTCTATCTGACATTAATTAGATAGCACTGCTAACACCACTTCTAATTTGTGACAGTAATGCAATGTTCCCAAAACACACAAAAGAGATTATTTCCCTATTTTCTCTCATTAGAGAGCCAGCAGGTGTCTATGCTAAACTCATTCAAATAAAAAAAAGTATCAACCATTAAATAACCAGTTGAAGAGGAGGGAGACACATAGCCATGTTTTATCTGATGGAAATTATTATCTGACTCATCAGCATACTGTTTCAGAGCAGGTTATAGCAAATGTTACTGGTCTATATCAAATTCATTTGGTTAGACCTTCAACTGATTCATGGAATTAGAGTCAAAGATCACAAAAATATCAATAAAAGCTACATGTAATCCTATGTTGTTCCTAACAAATCTGTCCCAGAGATGATAGAAATAATAACAAAGTCTAGATCATCTACCTCTCTAATAAAATATTGGTTTCAATAAGTTAAGCTTAATAATTTATAAAGAAGGAAAGTCTTGCAAGCTTAAAAAACCCTAAAACTTACTGATATTAAAGTTTACCACTTTTTTTATTATGATGACAGTCTCTATATTGAGAAAGATTATAACAGAGTCAATAGTGGTTAATAAATTGACTTTAGGATTTAAATATACTTACAAAACAATATTAATGTTTTCAGTCATGAATCTATGGAAGTAAAAGTACAGCTGACCAAATGTGGGAGGCATGATGGAAAGATAAAATGAAGAGAGAAGAGGGACACAAACAATCTCATCAAATAGTTGGGGGCTAAGTGGCTAAGTGGTCAACAAATGTCCTCTAAAATTAAGACTTTTTTTTAGGGCAGTTTTAGGTTGGAAGCAAATTGAAAGGAAGGTACAGGGATATCTCATAAACCCATTGCCCTCATACAACCATGGTTTCCTCCATTATCAAGATTCCCCACCAGAGTGGTACATTTGCTATAATTGATGACCCTACACTGACACTTCATAATCACCCAAAGTCCATGATTTACATTAACATGCACTCTTGGCGTTGCATCCTATGAATTTGGAAAAATGTATAATGACATGTATCCATCATTACACTATCATACAAAATATTTTCAGTGCTCTAAAAATCCTCTACCCCCTGCATATTTATCCCTCTCCTCCTCTTCTCCCAGTCCCTGGTAATCACTGATCTGTCTACTTTCTCCATACTTTTGCCTTTTCCAGAATGTTGGGGTTATTAAATATGTAGACTTTTTTAGCTTGTCTTCTTCCCTTAGAAATAAGCATTTAAGGTTCTTCCGTGCCTTTTCATGGTTTGATAGCTCATTTCTTTTTAGCCCTGATAAATATCCCATTGTCTGGATGTTTATCCAGTCACTTACTGAAGGCATTTTTTTTCCTCCAGCTTTTGACAACTATGAATAAAGCTGCTATAAGCATCTATGTGAAGGTATTTGAGTGGACATAAGTTTTCAACTCCATTGGGTAAATACCAAGGTGTGTGATTTTTGGATCATATGGTGAGAGTATTGAAAGAAACTGCCAGCAGTCTCCCAAAGGTACTGTGCCATTTTGCATTATCAACAGCAATGATAGAGAGTTCCTGTTGTTTCACATTCTCACCAGCATTTGTTGTTGACAGTGTTTCTTTCAGACTGGATCATTCTAATAGGTTTGTACTAGTATCTCACTATTGTTTTAATTTGAATTTCAGGAGTTTTATAGAAGTTTTATAGTTTTGCATTTTACATTTAGGTCTGTGATTCATTCTGAGTTAACTTTTGTAAAGGATATAAGGTCTGGGTTCAGTTTCATTCTTCTGTATGTAAATGTCTGTTGTTCCAGGACCGTTTGTTGACAAGACTATCTTTGCTCCATTGAATTGCCTTTGTTCTTTTGTTAAGTTCATTCTAAAATTTATATGGGGAGGCAAATGACCCAGAATAGCCAAGAAGATATTGAAGGAGAACAAAGATGGAGGACTGGCATGACCCAACTTCAAGACTTAATATAAATCCAAAGTAATCAAGACAGTGTGGTATTGGCAAAAAAATAAACAAATAGATCAATGGAACAGAATACCCAGAAATAGACCTTCATATATGTACTCAACTGATGGTATTGTTGACTTTAACTGTGTCCTTACTTATTTTATGGAATTTGTCTATTTCTGAAAGTTGAATTCTGAAAAGGACATATCCTGTAATTTGTCCATTTCTGAAAGTGGGATGTTGAAGTCCAACTCTGATAATGGCGTCATCAATTTTCCCTGAAGTTCTATCACTTTTTGACTCAGAGAGTTTGATGCTCTGTTGTTAATGTGCATACATGTTCAGTATTGTTAGTTTTCCTGGTGAATTTACACCTTTGTCACTATGTAATGTCTTTCTTTACTCCTGATAACTTTCCTTATTTTGAAATTTATTCTGTCTGAAATTAACATACCTACTCCTGCTTTCTTTGATTAGTTCTAACAGAGTATACATTTCTCCATTCACTTACTTTTAATCTATGTGTATCTTTATATTTAAAGAGGGCTTATTGTAGACAACATACAGTTGGGTCTTGGTTTTGGATCAACTTTAACAATCTCTTTCAATGCATTTAGACCATTGATGATCAAAGTAATTATTGAGATTTTACATATATATATATATTTTATATATATGCACACACCATATTTGTTATTGTTCTCTATTTGATGCCCTTTTTCTTAGCTCCGTTTTTGTCTCTCACTGCTTTTCTGTCTTTTGTGGTTTTATTCAGATGTTTTATAAAATTCCATTTTCTTTTGTTTATTAGCATATCAATTACAGTTTAAAAAAACTTTGTTACTGGTTTCCTTAGAATTTACGATATAAATTTAAAACTAATCCAAGGCCTCTCTCAAATAATAACATGTTGCTTCACAAGTGGGTAAGTACCTTATGATAACAAAATAATTTTAATCCCTCCTTCCTGGTCTCTTATCATTGCTGTCATTTATTTCACTTATATTTAAGAATACATTTTTCTCCAATATTTACCAAAAGAATCTACTTGTGCTCCAATAGGTAAAATTCACAAAAGCACAGCCCTCCTCCCCCTCATTTGATTGGGTCCCTTGGAATTTTTAACTCTCAGAGTCGTCCACACTGCAATGTTCAACAGCTAATCCAGCCCTTCATCAATTACAGTTCAGGTTTTTCTACCATGGCACTGGTTCCTCCAGCACTTTCCACTTGGTAGTCTGCTATGGGAAGCCATGATTCCTTGTGTTGGCCTGTCTATCTCTCCAGTCTCAGAGGCAATGAGACTGGACTTGTATCCTCCCCTCTCTTATGGATTCAAGAAGAGCAGCTGATTTTTCAAACTGCTCAGCTTATCTGTTGTTAGGATGGAGTGGCAACTTCCAAGAACCTTGCATGTGAAACCAGAAACTGTACTTACAGAATTAGAGTTTTAACATTACAAAAGTATTCAACAAATTAAAAAAAAAAACCATAATAACTATCAAAATGGAGAGGATTTTATTGAAATAAATCTTCAACTTTCACAATGCTGAAACAATAAACAGAATCTTATACCGACCTCAATAAATAAATTATGTCTACTATTCAGTTGCTTGGTAATAAATGGAATAAAAGTTAAAAGAGATATTTTATGGTAGGAAGAACAAGTAGCAGTGTAAGTTGGTGAACTGAGTGGCATCATGGACAGTTACTCTTCATTATAATCCCTTTTGCACCATTTGATCCTCTTAACCTTTATGCAAGAATTACTTTGAAAACATATTTAAAGAGGAAAGGGAAAGAGAACTGAATTCTGTATATTTTAGAGTTTACTTTGGTTTATATAGCTGGCAAAATTAAACTTGACAGATGCAATTTCAAAATCATGTTTCAATGATCTTTCACGTCAAATTCAGGAAACTGAGAAAACTGAGTGCAACTTTCACTTAAGCTGCAATTTCATTATTGGATTAGTTATTTATTTGTTTTTGAAAATACAATGTTTATATTTTAGCTTGCTGAGCTCCAATATGTCATTTTTCACATTTCTTCTCCATTCACTAGGATTTTCTTTTGATGGTTGAAATTTATTTTCAGAATAAAAGAAAGGCAAAGCTATGATTTAGCTATGATTTTGTGATGATCCTCCCACAGGAGGAAGCAGAATCATCTGGACAGGAGCAAAAGTAAATGACTTAGATGTGAAGATTTATCCCCACTGGGGAGGAAACCCTTTGATGTGATTGCTGAATTTCCTAAGCAGTAATTTTTTTTTTTTTTTGCTTTTTAGGGCTGCACCCACGGCATATGGAGGTTCCCAAGCTCGGGGTCAAATTGGATCTACAGCTGCTGGCCTACGCCACAGCCACAGCAATGCAGGATTATGAGCTGTGTTTGCGACCTACACTACAGCTAATGGCAACGCTGGATCTTTAACCCACTGAGCGAGGCCAGGGATTGAATCCGCAACCTCATTGTTCTTAGTCAGACTCATTTCCACTCCGCCACAACGTGATCTCCCGTTGTAATTTTTTGATGCCTCTTAAGTTTTAGGTTGTTGGATGTTCTTTCCCAAAGTCCCTGAAGTTTGCATCTCTGTGCATGCCACCAGTGATTCTGCAGCTCATTACTTTGGATGGTGCTTCAGCACCTGTTGGAATTCCTTTTAATGAGGTTTTATGAATAGTTATTATTAAGTCATACATAGTGGTTTTGTAAAATCCAAGATGGTTAATTATATTTTCCCAGATGTGCTCAGTTTCTCTGTGACTAGACTGTTCTTATGAATTATCTTAAACCTTGTATGTAATTTACAGCCTCAGCAACAAGTGATTCAGGCATATGCTTAAATGCACCCTACTAACCTTACTCTTTCATCTCTGAATTATTTCATACTTCAGTGACAGTAGAAAAAGAGAGTGTGGGAAAATCATATTAATAAAACCTAGAGAGAAAAAGAAAAACAAGAAAATCCAGAAGAACCTTATATGCATACTAAGTGAAAGAAGCTAATCTGAAAAGGTTACATGCTATATAACCCCATCTATATGACATTCTAAAAAAGGCAAAACTATGGACACAGTAAAAAGATCAGTGGTGGCCAGAGGTTGGTTTGCTTCAGAGGGAGAAAAAGGAACAGGAAAAGCACAGAGAACTTTAGAAGTGTGAATCTATGTATATGGATATGTTTCTACAATAGTGGGTACATACCACTATATGTTAGGCCAAACCCATACAACATACAACACTAAGAGTGAATCCTAATGAAAACTATGGACTTTGGGTGATAATGAGTTCTCAATGTAGGTCCAACAACTGTGATAAATGTAACATTGTCATTCAGAGTGTTAACAGTGGAGGAAGTTGTGTGTGTGAGGGGAACTTACAGAAGCTCTTTACTTTCTGCTCATTTTTGCTGATAACCTACAATGCTTAAAAATAAGTCATTAATTTAAAAAAAGAGAATTGTGACACAAGTTACTGTTAACATTTTAAAATTAAAGAGCTGCATATAAAACACCACATATATATTTTTTTCTGATTTAAATTTCTAATCACTCTTTACCTACCTAACTGTTTAACCAATTTTAGTTGCCACTAGCTGGCCTATCAGAAGCATCTTTGATAATCATTCTTCCTATTGCAAATTTAGTATTTATCACTCTACTCGGCTTAACACTACAAGTATTAGTTATGACAATAAGTAAAATAGGTAATTATATGTGCAAATTAACTGTTTCTCAGCTATTAGAAAAGGAGGAAATGGGATTTTGCATTAGCGATTAAGAGTGAGACCTCTGCTAATACATGGACATGCTAGGGCTTGGTTTCTTCCTTAAGTAGAATCACTGAGATAGAAACAAATATTTTATTCTAAGGTTATTTCTAAGCTCAACTTTAAGATTTCTGTAATTTTTTAATATTTCTCTATATAAAATTGGATTGTGATGATCATTGTACAACTATAAATGTAATAAATCACTGAGTAATTTTAAAAAATTCCTCCTTGAATGAATAAAGAATTGCTTTTGGAAGCCTGTTATCAACCAATGTTTTAGCAATATGCTGAAAGGCCAGTAACTTGACTGAGGATGGTTCTGTTTCCTCATTACAAATACATTAAAGCTAATGAAAGATGTGGCCAGAACAACAGTAGGTAGAAGAATTGCTCTCCAACCATCCCTACTCTGTGAATTATCTGACTATCAGATACTGCTCTGTGAAGACATAAGTGGTAGAGAAAGCTTATGTGGGGTTGTCAAACTACTGCAAGTGTAGCTGTGGTAATAAAGAGAATCACAAAAAAATGGAGAGCTAAAGGTCAGGGTTTATATTTAAGAAGTTAGGAATAAGTGTGGACACTGTGAGAAAACAGCCATGATGAGGAGAGTTTTTCTCCTTGCCACGAAGTGAAGCAGTATCATTGTGTCCTGCTGCCCCAGGCAGAGAATCGGTGTAGCCAAAGGATTATATTAACTTTTAACTAGAAAAGTATGTCACTGTCGAACAATTTTACTAGTTTAACATGTTACAGAAAAAAAAAACTATATAAAACATTTATTAAATCTTTTTTTTTCAAAACAAGTCAAATCTATAAACCTATGTTTTGTATCTCACATAGAACATTTTCTTCCTCAAGTATTTACTGTCTTGGTTCTTTGGAAATTTTGTGAGAGGCCTTCATGTGACATAATTTTTCCTTTACTGAGGAATTAATTTTATTCATGAAGGGACTATGCAATATCCCAGGAGGTCAGGCCATCGCTATAATGCAACTCTGAACCCTGTAGCAGTGGAAAAAAAATAAGGAGACTCAGTGAAGCTTTCTGGCTTGGGATTGTTATTTTCTAACTAGAGACTGAAAAGAAAGTAAGGATGCTGAGCCCACTAGTCACATTCATTCTTAAACTCTCCACTTGATGATGGAAAGTTTTATGGGAAAATGAGTAGGTATGGGAGTGAACTTGGGTTACCATACTTGGCATTTCACACCTATGTGGTAAAAAATGTCTTTGTCATCTCTTTGGAAAGAAACAACATTGACAGAGACAGATGGAAGCTTTGCCTGCTTTTTCTGAGGAGGCGAATTAATACAATTAAAATGAACTATGCACTTACATGGACTGATCTGCTAAGTAGGCTAGACTTGATATTTAAAGCATAGTATATTTAAAATACAAATATACTTAAAATACAGATAAATATTTATAGAGGTTCAACAATAAAGGGAAAAAAATCAACTGGGTTGATAAATAGTGGGAAGGGAAAGGGTCTTCACCAGGTTTCTAAATTCTAGTAGACATTCATTTGAGAACACATCTATATCTTAATTTAATAAATGACAAACACTAACCTTTACTAAAGCAGAAATACAGAACACGGAGCCCTAACAACATGAGAGAATTATATCAATCACATAATAGTAACAGAAATAAAGCATTAAAAAAACTCTATATTTAACATAGAAAATAAATATTTACTGATCATGACATCAATAAAGTCTTATTTACTAATGAAAAACCAAAATTTTAATAAACAATGCTGGCTTCTTAAAGTGATGTCTTAAAGGGTAGCATATTAACAATTCAAGTCTATTTCAAGTATCAGAAATTTGTGTATAAAATAAAACATGTAAAACCTTCTTACTCGGCACAAATGGGAACATTAAAGATAAATGAATTGGGTATTTAAATAATCTCTTCAAGTTTACAAACTACAGTATTAGGTGTAAAAAATCATAGTTAGAAGAGTTGATAGGCTTTGACTGAGATTTCTTATTTTATTTTGCTAAGCCAGATAGATGTAACTGGATCTTCAATCCCATCAAAGTTTAGAGTTTTTAAAATAGTCATTTATAATTGAATATCATTTATTAACTACTTGGATACAGAATAGATATTTTATATGATATGTTGGAGGAGAAAATACAATAGAAACAAATGAAAAATTAAGCAAAACAAAAATAAAACTGAGGTAAGATTCTCTAATAACACATTTCCAAACCAATTTAACTTTCTTCCATTAGGAAATATTAAATCCCCTTCAAGAATTTCTAAAAAAAGTGGATATTTATGTAGTTGGATTACATTTTTAATGTGTACATAAAATAAAAGAAGTTACTTCGCTGAAAGTGATGACCATAAATAAGTTTTTAACCTCAAATATGTTGCTATAAGCTCTTTCTCTACTACCTACTTAGTAAGCAATAAAACTGCCTAATGCATTTGAGTTTATATATTTGTTTTTCTGCTTAGGAAGACCAAAGGCACCAGTGCCAGTGGTTAAATGAGCTTGGTGCGGAAAAGTAGCTTGTGGGTATACCAAATAAGTAAAATATTATTTTATTTTTAATTTTTTTGTTTTCATTTTTTCCATTACAGTTGGTTTACAGTTTTTCTGACCATTTCTACTGTACAGCAAAGTGACCCAATCACATATATATATATATCCATTCTTTTTCTCACATTATCCTCCATCATATTCCATCATAAGTGACTAGATATAGTTCTCTGTGCTATAAAGCAGGATCTCATTGCTTATCCATGCAAAATTATCCACCAAATGCAATAGTTTGAATCTATTAACCCCAGATTCCCAGTCCATCCCACTCCCTCCCCCATGCCCTTGGCAATTACAAGTCTATTCTCTAAGCCCATGAGTTTCTTTTCTGTGGAAAGCTTCATTTGTGCCATATATTAGATTCCAGATATAAGTGATATGATACGGTGTTTGTCCTTCTCTTCCTGACTTACTTCACTTAATATGAGAGTATCTAGTTCCATCCATGTTGCTGCAATGGCATTATTTTGTTCTTTTTTATGACTGAGTAGTATTTCATTGTGTATATATACATCTTAATCCATTCATGTGTTGATGGACATTTAGGTTTCCACTTCTTGGCTATCGTGAATAGTGCTTCAATGCACATATGGGTGCGTGTATCTTTTTCAAGGAAAGTTTTGTCCCAATATATGCCCAAGAGTGGGATTGCTGGGTCATATGGTAGTTCTGTATTTAATTTTCTGAGGTACCTCCACACTGTTTTCCATAGTGGTTGTACCAATTTACATTCCCACCAACAGTGTAGGAGGGTAAACTTTTCTCCACACCCTCTCCAGCATTTGTTATTTGTTGACTCATACTACTTTTTAAAATAATATTTTACTACAAAATATTATTTTATTTAATAAAAATATTTTAATATTTAAAGTAAAATATTTTAAAAAGTAGTATGATTGTGAATAGAAGTATTTTCAATAAGCTACTGGTAGAATTTTCTTCTTCTTTTAGGTTATTACCTTATTATTTCACATCAGGAGTAAAGATGTTCCCAATCCATTTCCCCACTTGTTTTTCATAATCTTCCAAATGAAATGGTTATGAAACAGAACTCAGATTTGTATTTCTCCTGTAATAGTTTTCTTGGAGGAGTGGATAGATCTTAAAGCTGTGATGATAATGAAGGTTCCATCTATCTACAAATATACTAGTAAAGCCATTTTGTGACACTGCTCTTTTTGTACTTTCCAGGTCAAAATAGGACAGAAGGTTCTGAGCCATGCACTCTGCTAAGTGGAACTATTTTGTTTACATGCACCAATGTCCCATATGCAGAGAACCACAATGCAATCAGAGCAAGATACATAAAGGATAGATTTATTTTATAGTCTGGCTTAAAAAAGTAAAGACTAGACCTCCCAGTTTCAAATGTTCACTTTTTTTGATCAAGTGCTAAGAACTATATTGCTTAATGGTATTTATAACGTTCAATGACCATGAAGGATAGAATTTAGGTGATGCTTTCTCTTTATATATTTAGTAGAAGCATTCAATATGTGACACAATTTAAACAGACTATTCAATAATAGTGAGTTTCTTATAATAATTAAACAAAGATTACATTATTGAATAAAGTGTTAAAACGTGGTAAAAAAATATGCATCATAAGAATAACAACTGTTTCACACTATTTACAATAGCCAAGACATGGAAGCAACCTAAATGCTCATCAAGAGAGGAATGGATAAAGAAGATGTGGTTCATATATACAATGGAATATTATTCAGTCATAAAAAGAATGAAGTAATGCCCTTTGCAACAGCATGTATGGACTTAAAAATAATCTTACCAAGTGAAGTAAGTGAGAGAAAGACAAATGTCATACGAGATCACTATTATGTGGAATCTAATAAAAATGATACAAAAGAACTTATTCTCAAAACAGAAACAGACTCAAAGATTTTGATACCAAACTCATACTTACGAAAAAGAAAACACTGGACAGAGGGATAAATTAGGAAGTTATGATTAACATACACAAATTACTATATATAAAATAGATAAGTAACAAGGAGATACTGTATAGCACAGGAAAATATACTCAACACTGTGTAATAACCTATATGGTAAAAAAAATCTGAAATGGAATGGATATATGTATATGTACAACTGATTCACTTTGCTGTACACCTTAAACATAACATTGTAATTCAACTATAATCCAATATTTAAAAAAAGAATAATAGCTGTTTCAACAAGAAGCATCATCTGGTTGAATTTTGTCTTAGGCAAATAAGAAAAATGCCACTCCAAAAAAAGGAATGGATTTATGCAGTGCATGCAAGTAGCTGTATAAAAAATCATCTAATTCTGAAACAAGTGCTCTTTCTATCACACTTCATTGCCCCTCTTGCACCAGTTAGTTGGCAGACAAAGAAATGTTTGCTTTCCTGGATCTCTAATCTCCATCCTAAAGTCTTGTTTTCATGTAAACAAATATTTTTAAGAAAAAAAATGAACTAGTAAATAGGATCAGCTTAAGTTAAAAATGCAGTTTTCTATATGACACAATGTGAAAGTAAGTAAATGAGCTCACAGTCCAAAAATTTATTCTCCACATCTGCTGTGTTATATGAATATACTACCATTATACTCACTGTTAAATATTACAGCATTACTTTAAAAATTCTAGTTAATATGCACATTTGTTTATCCTCCATTACAGAACATACTTGGGAATATAATATCTAGATAGGACCCATTGCCTAGGAGGTTGAATAAACTATCTACCTTACTACTTCACCTAGAGTCATCAGTGCTAGCCATGTATTTTCAAGCTTCTTTGAAAGCAGGTCTTCTGTGCCCTACTATATGGAGAGAGAGTTTTTAGTCAAAACTTTTTGATATGTAACCATCCCCGACTTGCTCATTTTGCAAAGATCTAAAATATAAATGTTTGGAATCCAAATATTTGGTGTTGTAATTCCTTATGACATGTGTAGTTAGCTACTTTTAAGATACTGCTAATTTAAGGTCCCTTGTCTGCAAGCCCATTTCTCTTCCCCACACCCTGATTTCCATTAATACTTCACTAAGAGGACAGAGACCTTAACAGCACACTGTCATATCGATAAGGTAAAGGTAGGTCCTCCTCTTCTGATCCAAAGACATTAAGGGAAGAACAGAGACAGAGGAAAGAGAGACAGTAAATAATAAACACATGTTCCTATGAAGGAGGACAGGGGTTAGCTTTCACACACTATTCTTCATTTGCATGTGTTGATGATAGCACCCAGAAGATCTCTGATCTTAGAAGAAGCTGAAAGCAGCTGTTATGTAAGCCAGCAGGCCTGTCATTGGGTTTACTAGGTCATAGACAGGATGGAGGACATGGCAGAGGTTCAGCAGGTTCAAGGCAATGGTGGGATCCAAGTGAGATGAGGGAAAACTGTCAAGCTCCAACAATGCCAAAAAAAGGTCAGACCATACTGATGCCCGAGTTCAGTTTGAATGCTATCAGGCTGATCAGAGCAGGCAGATGAGGAACACCCACGTGGTCCAGAAAGACCAGTGGATTAGTGGAGATGAGCTGCTCTTCCTGCTGGTGCAAGGACACAGTCAGTTCTCCACATTCCCTAGAGATGAAAAAGGGGAAAGAAAGAGAGGATTGTGGAAGACTAAGCAAGTACACAAATGAAACAGAGTGAAAAGTAAAGGGACCACGTAAATGACTACTCTAGACTAAACTGTGAACTGAGTTAGATGAAATGTTTTTTTATTTTTGTTTTCTTGCTATCCAGATCATTTACATGAGTGGGGTGTGAGTAATTTTGTAACTATGCCACATACTAGGACAAACTGGTTATGAATTCACTGAACCAGATTCCATCACTATTTTTTAATAAAGACAAATAGTTGTTGCATTAATTTATATCTTGTAGTCCCTCAATACAACCCTGGAATGATTGTATTCCTAATAGAAGGTAAGGAACAGAGGTAAAGTATATTTAATTAATTCTACTAAAATTGTTTTTGTTTACATAAACTTCTAAATAGGCATTTAAAATGATATTTTAAATAGAAATGCTATGAATCAGAGATTCCTAAACTTTCTTAGTTCAATCTTAGTAACATTTTAAACAAGTCATCAAGACCAAAATAAATAAAACAAAATAAAATGACTATTAATAATAATGTATCTTTTATTAAGTAGTTAGGTCCAACAACTTAATAATGCATTTTTATAACCTAAAAACACTGTTATTTGGAAAAGTAATGCAAAATAATTAAAGAAAAAATGTTAATTTTACCTTTAAATAACTACAATTACTTACTAATGAGATGTGTATGCCTTTGAGTACTGTGCATTCAGATTGGATATGGCCAGGCATCCTCTATTCTGTTCCATTTTTATTTTTGCATAGTATGTGATTTAAAAACTGTTTGTATTAAAGTACAGTTGTTATATGATGTCATGTCAATCTCTGCTGTACAGCAAAGTGATCCAGTCATACATATATCCATTCTTTTTTCTCATACTATCTTTCATCATGTTTTAACACAGGAGACTGGATATAGTTCCCTGTGGTATACAGTAGGACCTCATTGCTTATCCATTCCAAAAGTAACAGTTTGCATCTACTAACCCCAAGGTCCAAGTCCATCCCACTCCCTCCTCCTCCCCCTTGGTAACCACAAGTCTCTTCTCCACGTCTGTGAGTCTGTTTCTGTTCTGTAGATAGGTTCATTTGGACACATTTAGATTCCACATATGAGTGATATCATATGGTATTTGTCTTTCTCTGACTTCACTTAGTATGATAACCTCTAGTTGTATCCTTGCTGCAAATGGCATTATTTCGTTCTTTTTTATGGCTGAGAAGTACTTCACTCTCCATTCATCTGCTGATGGACATTTAAGTTGTTTCTATCTCTTGGCTATTGTGAATAGTACTGCAATGAACAAAGAAGTGCATGTATCTTTTTGAATGAAAATTTTGTCTGTATATATGCCCAGGAATGGGATTGCTGGATCATACGGTAGTTCTATGTTTAGTTTTCTGAGGAACCTCCATACTGTTTTCCATAGTGGTTGTACCAATTTACATTCCCATCAACAGTGAAGGAGGGTTCCCATTTCTCTATAACTTCTCCAGCATTTATTGTTTGTTGACTTATTAATGATAGCCATTCTGACTAGTGCGAGATGATACCTCATTGTAGTTTTGATTTGCATTTCTCTAATAATTAGTGATATGTAGTATTTTTTCATATGCCTACTGGCTATCTCTACATCTTCTTTGGAGAAGTGTCTATTTAGGTCTCCTGCCCATTTTTCATTTGGGTTGTTGGTTTTTTTGTTGTTGAGCTCTATGAATTGTTTGTATATTTTGGAGATTAAGCTTTTTTTGGTTTCATTGTTTGCAACTATTTTCTCCCATTCTGTAGGTTGTCTTTTTTTTATGATTTCCTTTGTTGTGCAAAATCTTGTCAGTTTGATTAGGTGCCATTTGTTTAGTTTTGTTATCTCTATTGCTTTGGGAGACTTATCTAAGAAAACATTTGTACTGTTGATGTCAGAGAATGTTTTGCCTATTTTGTCTTCTAGGAATTGTATGGTGTCTTGTCTTATGTTTAAGTCTTTAAGCCATATTCAGCTTATTTTTGTTCATGTTGTGAGGGTGTGTTCTAGTTTCACTGATTTACATGCAGCTGTCCAGTTTTCCCAGCACCACTTGCTGAAGAGACTGTCTTTTTCTCTTTTTATATTCTTGCCTCCTTTGTCAAATATTAACTGACTGGAGGTGTATGGGTTTATATCTAGGCTCTCTATTCCCTTCCATTGGTTTGTATGTCTGTTTTTGTCCCAGGACCACACTGTTTTGATTTCTGTAACTTTATAATATTGTCTGAAGTCTGGGAGGGTTATACCTCGTGCTTTTTTTTTTTTTTCCCTCAGAATTATCAAACTGCCAATGACATTTTTCACAGTTCTAGAACAAATAATCCAAAAATGTATATGGAACCATGAAGTACCCAGAATTGCCAAAGCAACACTGAGGTGGCGGGGAGTATGTCCTTTTTATCACAGCAACTGATGAAAACCCAATTTTGTGAAGATATGATTTTAATTAAAAAGAATTTAGTGTGATTTAATGTAGAAATTGTGGAGTACCTCAAGCTAGTATTTTATGTTGTGTCTGATAGTTGGTATCACTGTGTTTCCCTTAAAAGGTTAATATGACCCCATGTTGCCTCTCTGTTTTTGCTGTGGTGCCCCACCACACCCTAGAGTATGGACACTATGTTCTTTTAGCCCATTGATCTAAATTGAATTGGAACAGTTGGATTAATATTATTTATAACATTTTTAGAGCAAGATTTGGCAATTAGCAAGTACCTAATAACCATTACCCATTATGCTCAGCCTTCCCTATCTATGGGTTCCTTATCCACAGATACAAAGGGCCAACTGTAGGCCATTTTATATAAGGTACTTGAGCATTCATGGATTTTAGTATTAAAGGTCCTGGAACCAATCCCTCTCCCAATACTGAGGGAACAACTATTTAAGTATTATTCCTTTTCCTTCCCTCCCTCCCTCCCTCCCTTCTTTCTTTTTCTTTCTTTCTTTTTCTTTCCTTCTTTTTCTTTCTTTCTTTTTTTCTTTCTTTCTTTCTTTCTTTCTTTCTTTCTTTCTTTCTTTCTTTCTTTCTTTCTTTCTTTCTTTCTTTCTTTCTTTCTTTTCTTTCTCTCTTTCTCTCTCTTTCTCTCTTTCTGTCTTTCTCTCTTTCTGTCTTTCTCTCTCTCTTTCTTTCTTTCTAAATAGAGTACCAAGGCATAGGGAAGCACCAAAGCCAGGAACTGAGTCCAAGCTGCAGCTGCAACCCAACACTGAGCTGAGCCAGAGATCAAACTGACACCTCCACAGAGACCTTAGCCACTGCAGCTGAATTATTAATCCATTGTGCCACATTGGGAACTCCTTAACTACGACTTCTAAGTAAATTTTTCTCTAACGTAAACAAGTCTTTTTAGTGATCAAGTTCCCCAAATTTGTTTTATCTCATTTATTGAAAGGTACCCTTTGCTGCTCCTTATTAAATGACCTCATAGCATTTTATTTACATATCTACTGTAGTAATTATATATAATCAAAATGTCTTTATGTCTGGTTCTATTTGCATGCAGCCCAAGGGCAAAGAGCACTTTCATTCATTTGATATCACAAAGCCTTGCACTTTGCTTAGCATAAAAAATGTTTAATGAACAGGCATTGAATGAATGAATGATCAAATGCAAAACAGCAGTTCCCACTAGTACTGAACATGGAGTCGTAAAGAACAACACATATTTAATTATCAAACACAACTTGATGTTGCAAAGGATCTTTTCTTGAACAGTTTTTGATCTTAGAATAGCATGTTTGGCTTATTGAACTAGTCAACTGAAAGAAGATCATACCCGGATAAATGATTTAAACTCCCAGATTTGCAGCATTTGATTTTTTTTCCTAGACCACTAAAGAAATCAATATGGTTGTCAGAATGATCTTTATGTAGTCACATCAAGCATTAGATCCCTTTGAATCTAAGTATTATGAATGTAATAAAATGTAAACCAAGTGTCAGAGAATGTGATAACTTGACTAAAGTTATTTCTGAGGTAGAATATATATGTACTATTCCATCTTCCTTAAAATACTTGTCCAACCCAGATCAAGGAATTAAACCAAGGATGTTATTCCACATGTTTCAAATTTTTAAGGTTTCCCCAGGTACTTAAAAATTTTTTTAATTAGAAAAAAAAATTGTTAAAGTAAAATTGATCTATAATACTGTATAATACTGTTAGTTCCAGATGCACAGTGATTTCCTATCTTTTTTTTTTTTTTTTTTTTGCATTTTAGGGCCAGTAGCACCTGTAGCATATGGAAGTTCCCTGGCTAGGGGTTGAATCGGAGCTTCAGCTGCCAGCCTACACCTCAGCCACAGCAACACCAGGTCCGAGCCATGTCTGTGACCTACACCACAGCTCATGGCAATGCCAAATCCTTAACCCACTGAGAAAGGCCAGGAATTGAACCCTCATCCTCATGAATCCTAGTCAGGTTTTTTAACTGTTGAGCCACAATGGGAACTCCCAGATTTTCTATTTCTGTATGTTACAAAATGATCACCACAATAGATCCAGTTACCATCTCTTACCATACAAAATTATTAAAACGTTATTGACTATATTTCCTAAGTTTTACAATTCATATTTGTGACTCATTTATTTTGTAACCAAAAGTTTGTACCTTTTAATTTCTCTGACCTATTTTTCTCATCCTCTCAAACCCGCTGCCCTCTAGCAACACTGGTTTGTTCTCTGTATCTATGACTCTGTTTCTATTTTGTTATGTTTGTTCATGTTTTTTTATTTGTTTTTTAGATAACACATATAAGTGAAATCATATCATATACCTCTCTCTGTCTGACTTATTTCACTTAACATAATGCCCTCTAGGTCTATCCATGTTTTCACAAGTGGCAAGATTTTATTCTTTCTGAGGCTGAGTAATAATCAATTGTATTTATATACTGCATCTTCTTTATCCATTCATCTGTTGATGGGCACTTAGGTTGCTTCCATTGTAAATAATGGCCATTGTAAATAATGCTGCAATAAACAGAAGGGTTTATATATCTTTTCAAATTAATGTTTTTGTTTCCTTGGATAAATACCCAGGAGTGGAACGTTGGGTCATATGGTAGTTTTATTTTTAATTTTCTAAGGAAACTCCACACTGTTTTTCACAGTGGCTACACCAATTTACAGTCCCACCAACAGTGCATGAGTATTCCCTTTTTTCTACATTCTTGCCAATACTTGCTATTTGTTATCTTTGGATAATAGCCATTCTGACAGGTGTGAGGTGATCTCTCATTGTGCTTTTGATTTGCATTTCCCTGATGATTAGTGATGTTGAGCATCTTTTCATGTACCTGGTGACTATATATGTATGTCTTCTCTGAAAAAATGTCTATTCAGGTCCTCGTCCATTTTTAAACCGGATTATTTGGTTTTTTGATGTTGAGTTGTATAAATTCAAAAATATTTGAATATCTTTGAAGCTGAACTAAACTGAGTTTGACATAGTTGATCATGGATAAATATTTCTTAGTTTATTACTTAATAATAAAAATGTTTGAGGAGTTGAAGAATATAAAGCTCAACATTGCTCACTTTATTTAGCTGTAAAATCTATAAGTAAAGTATTTCAAAACAAATTGTTTTTAATAAATTTTGGCAAACAAATCTGGCACAAAATTTCTAGAAAAATTTAAGATTATCTTTTAGTGTAAATGTTGATGCAGCAAAATATTAAACCAATTTTAATTTTCAAGCGAAATTATTGTCTGCACCTTACACCTGAACCTATTGTCTTATCACTAAAATGGGGACTTCATAAAGGGACACAGACAAAGGGCTTGTGGAAATTGGAACTTGAATTCTTATTTCCTAATTTTGGACTTGCACACAGTATGTATTCAGAAAATATATGTTGATGAAGGTTATTAAGAAGTTTAAGGAACAAAAATAATTGGAACTGGAAAATAAATTTTCCCCACTAGAACTAAAGGTGCATAATAGGTCAGAATTTACTGGTATATCTCCTTCTTCTATCCCAAATAACATCAATAAGGCTCGTCATTTACAGAATTCTCATTTTTCAAAGAAAGACAATTTTAATTATAAACCACAGTATATGAGCTGTTTTAGAGTTTCCTTTAACTCTAATAATGCCCAAAGAAAAATGAAAAACATCATCATGTATTGTCTCTGGGTACACAGAAATTACTAATTTTATGATAAATTGGTGTGATTCTCTTTTTAAATTGCTAAGCATTGTTCACATATCTTAGAAAATTAATAAAACAATGAGCTCAAAACAATACCTAATACCAACTTAAAATATTACCATGAAAATAGTAGTCTATGGGGGTACATGTTTATTCTAATTTAATGTCAAACTGTTATAAAAATAGTAATTTTATAAATATAAAATATCTGGGTTTTTTTAGCAAAATCCCTAATTTTTTTATCTGCCATTTGTTTTAAAGCATTCCAGTTATTCAAAGGCATGCTTTGCCTTAAAATTTTTAAATAAATGTATATAATTATAAGATTCAAAATTTTAATCAATAAACATATGGCTTCTCAAAGCAAAGCACCCAGCAGTCCTACTCTTGGGCATATATCCGGACAAAACTTTCCTTGAAAAAGACACGTGCACCCGCATGTTCATTGCAGCACTATTCACAACAGCCGAGACATGGAATCAACCCAAATGTCCATCTGTCCATTGAAAGATGATTGGATTAAGAAGATGTGATGTATATACACAATGGAATACTACTCAGCCATAAAAGGCACAAAATAGGGCCATTTGCAGCAACAAGGATGCAACTAGAGGTTATCATACTAAGTAAAGTATGTCAGAAAGAGAAAGACAAATATCATATCATATCACTTATATTTGGACTCTAATATATGGCACAAATGAACCTTTCCACAAAAAAGAAACTCACGGACATGGAGAACAGACTTGTGGTTGCCAAGGGGGAGGGGAGGGAGTGGGATGGACCAGGAATTTGGGGTTAACAGATGCAAACTATTTCCTTTGGAATGGATAAGCAATGAGATCCTGCTGTATAGCACAGGGAACTATATCTAATCACTTATGATGGAGCATGATAATGTGAGAAAATAGAATGTATACATGTATTTATGGGTCACCTTGCCATACAGTACAAAATTGACAAAACAATACAAACCAGCTATAATGGAAAAAATAAAAATCATTATAAAATAATAAATAAATAAATTAGTGGCTAAAATTGGTAATTTTGATAGGATAAATGCCTTTATGCTCACTGGAAAAAATGTACTTTGTTACTCATAAGTAATGATATCTTAATATTATAAATCTGTTAATTCATACTCTAGTGAATAATGTCATTAATAACCCCAAATGTTTATTTGCTTTATTGCCTTGTAGTAAAAGGCCTGGAATTTCATAAAAACAAAATTCTAAAAAATTAACTATCTAGAAGGTCTCTATTAATAATTAGATATTTAGAAATTACTCATTGGAGTTCCGGTTGTGGCTCAGTGGTTAACAAGCCCAACTAGGATCCATGAGGATGCGGGTTCTATTCCTGGCTTCACCCAGTGGGTTAAGGATGTGGCATTGCCATGAGCTGTAGTGTAGGTCACAGACGCTGCTCGGATCCCATGTTGCTGGCGGCGATGGTGTAGGACAGCAGCTACAGCTCTGATTACTCATTAATTCTGAATCATTAAGTTAGGAAGTGACTGGGTAATAAAAGTACACAAGATGAAAGAATCATCTCTTCCAGTCTCCTTGGAGTTTTTTTCATTACATAGCTAACTGCCAGGAATGAGCTGGAGGTGGGGCTAAGCTAGATCAGTTCTGGAAAAACTGAAAAATCACAGAGCCCTCTGACTTCTACTTACTGAAGAAAGTCTTTGAAAACTCACAATCACACAAAACTTTATATGTCGTCTTAGAAAGACAGAACTGATCTTCCACCTGAGTATAACTGGAATCCAGTGGTCATTTCAGGGTGCTTCCACTTGTAGAGATCTGGTAACTATAGTTATTTATTTACAGGACAGAATGAAAAAAAGTACCAAATATTCCCAACTCTGACATGAGGAATGGGGATGTACTTTATGCAACTATGTGGTTGCTACACTGTCAACACAGTGAAAGTAATATAAGCAATTTTGATAGCTAGATATCATGCCATATCTTCCATCCAAATAGTTTTAGAAGAATGTTACATCATACACATGATAAAGTTTCAGGTTTGCAATTTTATCGCTGAAGAAAAACATGTCTTTTGCTAGATAGCCATCTAGCTATTTCTTTTTGCCTTGTTATATTTCTTATTTTTATTTATTTTTGCCTTGTTATGAGATATACACCATAGTATATTAAAATTTATTTATTTTTATTTCTTTTTGCCTTGTTATAAGATATGCATCATAGTGGATTAAAAATTTTTTCTACAGACTCATAAAAATCACCAGTGTGACAGTGTAGCAAATTTTTACTGAAGTGAAGAAAAATGAATGTCATGTTAGTCACTGTTGCTTTTATTAAGAGAATCACTTATCTAAAGAGACGCTAGAAACATTGAGGTCACTGTCATCTATTTCTTACTAGAAAAATCCACCCTTTCAGTCAAAAATATCTTTAAATACCTAAATAATGAGCATAATCTAAAATTAAAGATAGCTTTGTGGAGCAGATGACATGAGATAGTTTTTGGAAGATGAGTAAAACTGTGACAGGTGGGAATATAGGGGAAGGATATTTTGGGCTAGGAAACTGACATGGAAAATAGAGTATGTTCAGAAAATCATGAGTATATTAGCATGGAAAGAATGTAAGGCATTTAGGGTGAGGGGGGGAAAACATATGTATACATAAGATTTTAAAGTGTATTGAGGAGTTCCTATTGTGGCTCAGCAGGTTAAGAACACGGCATAGTGTCCATGAGGGTGTGGGTTCGATCCCTGGCCTCACTTAGTGGGTTAAGTATCCAGAATTGCTCCACGCTGTGGTGTAGGTCATATATATGGCTTGATCTTGCCTTGTTGTGGCTGGGACATGGGATGGCAGCTGCAGCTCCAATTTTACCCCGAGTCTAGGAACTTTCATATGTTGCAGGTACAGCCTCAATATGAAAGAAAAAAAAAAAAAGTGCACTGAGATCTGACTCTAGAGAGTTTTGAGTCCTGGGGTAAGGTGTTTGGACATTGTTCAATAGATAATAAGGTGGCAAGGTTTCTGAAAGAAATACATATTTAAAATAATTAAATATTTACACATTTTAAATAAAGTTCCTATAGTCTGAAGAATGGACACATATCAGATTAAGCAACTTTATTTTTTTTATTTTTTTTATTTTTTGTCCTTTTAGGGATGCACCTGCAGCATTTGGAAGTTCCCAGGCTAGGGTCCAATCGGAGCTGCAGCTGCTGACTCACACCATAGTCACAGCAATGTCAGATCTGAGCCGTGTCACTACAGATCATGGGAATGCCAGATCCTTAAACCACTGAGCAGGGCCAGGGATCGAACCTGCATCCTCATGGATACTAATTGAGTTCATTACAACTGAGCCTCAATGGGAACTCCTTATAAAAGAACACAAATTAAATACCTAACATTTTTAAAATATTCTACATAATTTTTCACACAATCATTTTTGATATAGGAACATCTACAACAGCTTGGAACATATGCCTCCTATAGATAGTGTTTGCTCAGATATTTGAAGGTGAAACATCATTACCATGTGTTATTTAGTGTCAATCTGCACTGAAAATAACCAGGTTAGTATCATCACTAGGCTTTTTAATTAAGATGTAAGTCTCTTTTTCTTCAATAAGGAAATATCAAAACAAACAATATGATGTTTTTAAATTACTTAAATTTGGTACAGATTTATTTAAACCTCAATAGCTGATTGCTTTCCTTGAAAAAAGGAAACACTTCCTAAACACCTTTTAGAAAAGAACTATCTAAAGCTTCAAAATTCCATACAAATATCAGATACAGTAAAGTATTCTGGAAGACAATTTGAATGTAATAGACACTTATCATTAAAATAAATGGCAAAAAGTTATGTTTATATTTACTTAGACACTATCACATCTCATTTGTGTCTACTTTTCCTGTGTGTGTGTGTGTGCATATATATATATATATATATATATATATATATATATATACAGGGGAAAAAACATATATATATTTTGTCTTTCTCTCTTTTTAGGGCCATACCCATGGCATACGGAGGTTCCCAGGCTAGGGGTCTAATCGGAGCGGTAGCCACTGGCCTACACCACAGCCAGGATCTGAGTCTCGTCTGCGACCTACATCACAGCTCACAGCAATGCCGGATCCTTAACCCACTGAGGGAGGCCAAGGATTGAACCTGCATTCTCATAGATGTCAGTCAGGTTCGTTAACCGCTGAGCCTTGATGGGAACTCCTACTTTTCCTGTACTCTTATTCCTTGTTATCTTCCAATTATATAGTCAATCATTTTTTTTGTATTTCCAAAGAAAGACCCAATAACTGGCAATATATTATGAAAAGAATGCTACAGGGCAAATGGAATTGGGGAATTCAGTGTGGAAACTGTCCTTCTAAAATGTTCTGAGTGAGGAAATTAACATGGACTCTGGAGACAATTAGTAATGTGAGAATGCAGATGCTCCTATCTACTACTGGTTGCTTCTTCCCATAGGCATAGAGCATGAATTGTCTAGTCTGAAGTATAAGCAGCAGGGGGTGCCTTTCAAAGTCTTCACATCAAGATGTTTGACGGAGGTCTAAGCTTTCAGTCCATAAACTGTAAACATCTTTAGATATGCATTAATTTTTCCTCTGAGGTACACTAGGCCTAAAGGTATCTTTTAATTATCTTTAACCAAATAGCCTTATCTGACCCCTCAGGCTTTGTGTTCATTTTCACTAAAGTAAAACGTACATTCAGGAAATCACAAATACAGCTCAGTGAACTTCCACACACACTTAGGTAACTAGCCTCCAGATTAAGATATTTAATATTACCATTATTACTCTAGAAATGCCCTCCTGCCTCCTCCTAGGTACTATTCTCCACCTTGACTTATAATATTATATATTAGTTTTATCTGGTTTTGAATTTTATGTCAATACAATAGATCTCCTTTATCCAGGGGGGACACATTGTTCCAAGGTTGCCAGTGGATGCCTGAAACCTTGGATTGTACCGAACCCATTATATGTTGTTTTTTCCTATACATATATTCCTATGATAAAGTTTACCTTACAAATTAGTCACAGTAAGAGATTAACAACTAATAATAACTTTTTTTTTTTGTCTTTTTAGGGTCACACCCATGACATATGGAGGTTCCCAGGCTAGAGGTCTAATCAGAGCTATAGCCACGGGCCTACTCCACAGCCACAGCAACGTGATATCCGAACCGGGTCTGTGACCAAGACCACAGCTCACAGCATTGCCAGATCCTTAACCCACTGAGTGGGGCCAGGGATTGAACCTGCATCCTCATGGATACTAGTCAGATTTGTTTCCACTGAGCCATGATGGGAACTCCTGATAATAAAATTGAACAATTATAACATTATGTTGTGACAAAAGTCATAAGAATGTGGTCTCTCTCTCAAAATATCTTGTTCAGAATAATGCATTTTCCATCTTAACTAAGTACTTATCGTGCACTGTGGCCATAACTTTTGCAGTCTAAAATGTGACAACAAAATGAGCACAAATTTCTTTTTACTCCTTCATTATTTCATGGATAGAGGATGCATTCTTGCTGTAGATCTTAGCTACTTCAGCATGTGATTTTTTTTCTTTCCTCATTTAAGTTGCAAACTTTTACCTTTTCACTTAAAGGAAGCAACTTACAACTTCTCTTTGGTATATCCAAATTGTCAAGATCACCAGTCTTGCACTTTAGAGCCAGTCTTGCACTTTATTAAGTAAAATAAAGATTACTTGAACATAAGCACTGCAATACCCCAACAGTCAGTCTGATAACCAAGAGAGCTATTCAGTGACTAACAGGTGGGACATCCTGAACAATGGGAGGATAATGCTACGGAGCAGAACGGAATAAAATTTCATCACACCACTTGGAACAGTGTACACTTAAAATTTTATGAATTATTTCTGGAATTTTCTATTTAATACTTTATGGGCCATGGTTAATAGCTGATAGGTAACTGAAACCATGGAAAGCAAAACCACTGTTATAGAAGCCTCCGTATATATTCCTCTGAGTCCAGAGTTAGTTATTCCACTGAGTTAGTGTGGCATCAGCTTCTTCTCATTACTTCACTGTGTGTGTGTGTATATGTATGTGCATAATTTATATATTTATTCATTCTTCTGTAGATAGACAATTAAACCATTTTCCAGTTTTTCAGTTATAACAATACTCCTATGAACAATCTTGTACATCTACTTTAACAATCATAGGTAAGTATTTTTGTTGAGTATATAATTATCTGGAGAATAACTCAGATCATATATACATATTAAGCTTTACTAGATGCTGTTAACCAGTTTTCTAAAGTGGTTTTACCACTTTCTATTCCCACCAGCTATGCATGAGATTTCCAACTGCTCCATACTCACCAACACCTGATGTTCTCAGTAATTTTCATTTTAGCCTTTATAGTAGATATGTAGTGATATTACACTGTTGTCTTTAACTTCTTTTTCCTTAATATCTCATAAGTGTACTCATCTTTTCACGTTTTTCATTTCTTAGGAATTCTTTTTAAAGTATTTGTTCAAATACATGCCCATTTTTTCATGTTATCTATCTTTTATGAATTTATAAAGTTCTTTATTCTGAATAGAAGTATTTTCTTAAAGATATGTATGGGAAATATTTTATTCCATTCTGTGGCTTCACTTTCCCTCTCTTAATGATATCTCTTGATGTGTATATATTCATAATTTTAGTATGTATAATGGACTGAATGGAGAAATATTGAAAGCTTTTCCCTGGAACTAGAAACATGACAAAGATTCCTACTATCACTATTTCTATTCAACATTGAACTGAAGCTTGTAACCAGTCCAATAAGGCAAAAATGAGGAGAAAAAGGAAGAGGAGAAAGGGGAGAGGAATAAGGATGGGGAGGAGAAGAGGGAAATAAAAATCAAAAGAATTATAAGGACTGATTGGAAAGAAAAAAATTAAAGTTGCTATAATTCATAGACAAAAGGAGTATGTCAGAAGGCCCAGTGAGGCTGGGGTGAATTTAACCAGATCACTGAATGCAAAGCTAATATTTTAAAAATCTATTGTTTTCTCTATATACAAGCAATAAGCAAATATAAATTGAAGTTTTAAAGCATTATTTTAAAGATCAGGAATAATATCAAATAGGAATAATCTAACCTAAAATATGTAAGACCTCTGATACTGAAAACTACAAAACATTATGCAGAGAATTTAAAATCCTGAATAAATGGAGGAATATACCATATTCAAATATTTAAAGACTTAAAGTGTCAACAATCACCAAATTGATTGCATTTAATCTGTATACTAACAGGTGAGACATGCTGATGATCCCCCTTGTGGAACTAATTGGTGAATTCAATTGATTTCTGCATTCTTTAACTTTTATATTAAAATGCCAAACACCAAAAATAATCAAGGTCATGTTAAAAAGAATAAAGTTGGATGTCGCTAAATTTCAACTATTTTAGTATAGCAGAATTACTTCATAATTATATTTATTTTATCAGTGTGTTTTACTTAGCTGAGATAAAGTACTGCTTGACCTAAAGCTCTCCAGTAAGAGCTGCACCATGTTATTACAGATCTCTGAAGAAATGTTTAGCAGAGAGTAGTCAACACAATAGAGGACTCAATGACCCTTCAGGAAACTAAACAGACCTTAAGCTTTGTCTTGGGCACAGATATATCATCTGCTTTTAGTGAGTTTTCCTTTTGCTTTTTTTTTTCTCTTATAATCTCTAAGCTTCTTGCCTTTAGCTATTTATTTTAATCTTTTAACTTTAACAGTTTTTAATTGCATTGTATGCTACGCCCTTTTTCTTCATTTTGAAGCCCACTTATTTTGTTCCATGATTATTTTCAACTCAAAGTTAGGGAATGACAAATCTTTTTCCCTGTGGGCTATTCCTTCAGTTATTAGTTCCCACCAAACTCATTTGAGAACAGAGCCATGTAGAGCCGAATGGTAAACTGTTTAATTGAGAAGTGTTATACTCATTGAAGTGTAAAAATAGAGTGGTTTATTCTTTTAATATCTGCAGCCTACTGTTCTCTATCTAACTGCCTTCCTGCTGGGTAATGAGAATTCTAATTATTTCTCTATTTCTATGGTCAATAGGCAATAAATCAATTTAAAATATTAGCAAAATCATATGAACTGTTTTATGTTACACTTCCTTTCCTCAACTCCCTTATTTTACAGATGAGGAAGCTCAGGCTAACGGAAACTTACAGCTAGTTTCTGATAGATCCTACAGATATTAACATGCTTTGAACTCTAGCAGTCTAGCTTTAGAGCCAATAACCCTAATAAAAAGCTCATTAAGAGAAAAATTAATCCTGCAAGATAGCTGTGAATAGACTCAGTACACCCTTTCTTCATCAAGGGTCCTTATACAACATACATAGAGAGGCCTCAGTACTTCATAAAACCCCTGAATCTGAAAGTAAATTTGGGGTATACACAGTCAGTTCTTAATATCTGCATTTATGTTTTATAAGGTGATCACAAACACATAATGAGTACTGAATTGCTGCTCCTAGGGGAAATGAAAGATTGCTTTCCTTCGGAAAATACAGAGATAGGTTTCTGCAAACTTGTGGTCGCAACTGATTAATACCTTTGTTTTATGTGTGTTTCTGTTTAAAGACACCTCGTGTTTTTTTTGGAAGTTCCTGAGTCAAGGACTGAACCTACACCATAGCAGCGGCCCGAGCCACTGCACTGAAAATGTAAGATCTTTAAACTCACTGCACCACAAAGGAATTCCTAAAGACACCTCATTTAATATATAGTGTTAGTTCATTAACACTGAACTAATGGCCAACATCACTTTAACTCAAGTTTGAATAAAACATATTTAATACACATTTTTCCCCATGAGATTTCTTGTGCTTAGAGGGCATTTTAAACAGTGAAATCACAACAAAAAACACAAGAATCTGAAAAACATGATACTAAATATATCATAAATATTATACTTGTTTATAGTCTGGAAGCTCAAACAAGAAGGCAGAGCAGTGCCTGGTTCCACCGCAGCTAGAATATTGACTTTGGGGTTATAAACACATTTTAGTGAGGAAGCAAATTTGGAAATTTGGAATTTGTCAATAATGATGATCTATATATCATTTTCTAGGAAGAAGATGCTTACTTATCACCAGATCCTCAAAAAAGTCTGTGATCTCTCACCATATCTCTTCTTACCTAAAGAAAGAACCAAAACCCAGAATAATATAAAGTTCCATCTCTGCTCAAGCCCACATATCGAGAATGTCAAAGTTGAACACTACCATATATGTCAGTTGTATAACCGCTACTACTGTATTTTGATGGATATCAATAATTTATACTGAGAGCTGAGGAACCGCCTGGATAAACATACTCTGAAATTCATTTTTTAAAAGAAACTCCAAATGACCTAGTGACCAAATGACCTAATATTTTAAGGTTATAATTAAACACTGATCAACAGAACATCTACATTCATTATAATAATAATAATGAGAGAAGATGTTATTCTCAATGTTGCATAGATTTACTTTGAAAGTAAACATAGAAAAAATTATTCTCTGGTGTCAAGACAGTGATGTGTTTTTATCTGAAGCACCTGGCTTGTTTTCATCTCAGGAGCACTATAAATCCTGCCATGATTTTTCCCCCCTGTTTAATGTTCACTGCTGAAAGCTTAACAAAATTTATGGCCCCACCTCAGCATACGTACATAGGTACATTACCCTTTTAATTTTGTCTCTCCAAATATCATTTTACTCATGTTCTAATTTTCTTTCCATTTTTTATATTTTATTTTATTGCAGCTTAAATCATTTTTCAAATAATAATTGAGTATACATAAATAACAAATTCTGCTTATATAATATTTTATTTACAATCCTTTTAAAATTCAAATGGGGAAATGAAAAGTACAGTATAAATGAGGATGCTGATAACTTCTGACCAAATAAAAGGACTAGAATTTTTCTCCAGAAGTCCTCTCAATACTCTATTACATTTCCTCTTCAAGTGTGGTCCCTGGACTGGTAATGTTAGTAGAAATCAGGAACTTCTTTGAAATGCAAATTCCTTGGCTTCTCTACACCTTCTGACTTAGAAACCCTCAGACAGGGGCCCAGAAATCTGGATGCAAGCTCCACACCCCGCTATGGAAAAATGTGTCAAGTGGGTCTCCACATGCTCTCCTTTGCCATAAAGGCAGGGTTATATGTAACAGTTCTCAAATCTGATTGCATTATAATCATCCAAAAAATTTAAAAATCATGATGCACAGCCTGTACACGGGAACAACTACGTGAGAAGCTAGGACCCAGTTATCAGTATTTTTAAACTCTCTCCCAGTGTTCTGATAGGCAAAATTGACAACCACTACCCTAAGGATAGGTTCACCAGTCCAGTCATGAAATTAGTTAATTTCAAATTAACTAAAATTAGTTAATTTGAAATTAATTAACATGAAATTCCTGGCATTTTTGGAGTACTTCAGGTGAAAAAAAATTGCTCTACAAAATCCAAACTACTAGGCTACTGTGTCATTTCGAGAAATTAGTATACTGGATTCCTATCATACTGTGAACATTGAAATAAATACAAGATAGGTCCAAGATTTTACTGTTGAATCTAAAAATATGCTACAAGTATATATGGGTGGAATTTTGCAAAATCTTGAGGTGAAAAAGACCATAGAATTACTGTGACATAAGCCCAAAAGCAGAAGGATGGATACATTTTACTGCATAAAAATGGGTATAGGATGACATCTTTAAATTCAAGCAGATGGATTATTTCCTATGCTACCTTTGACTGCACTGCAGTGTTATCTAAGCATCAGAATTGAACACAAGGTCTTCATTGACACAAAGAGGGAAGATAACCTCATAGTAGGCAAAGAGAATTGTGTCAATTTCTTGGCCTTTCTGTGGGCCAGTTTCAAGGCAGAAAAATATGGGAGAACAATGCTAATAAGCCAGTTTTTTCTCTGCTCAAAAGGAAATCAGAATTCTCTCAAGATAGGAGAAGGAGGTTTGGAATCTAAGAGCAGAGGAAACCTATACTTTGCTTCCTGTCTGAAACACCGAGAAAAAGGGTTCTCCACAGGGCTCTCTGTTGGCATCATCACAACAGAACGGGAAAAATGGGAATGCCTGATGAAGAAACTGAGGCAATCCCACAAATTTTCTGTAGCCCCAGAGAGTAATAAGAGAGAAGATGAAATTATCCTGAAAGCGTATGCAGCTGTTATAAGTTTCTGGAGCCATCTTGGGTATCTGAGGCGGTCTCACCACAGCAACTAGAGGAAACACCAGCAGATGGCAGCATGGACTACTGTAGAACTGGGGACCTCAATCATTTTAGAAAGGACAACCTTCGGGGGTGTTTAGTAGTCATCTCAGCAGCAGCAAACAGAAATGAAACCCAGCTGAAGGATCAATAACGCTCCCTCCACACCATAACCCTCTAAAATGCCTCTAGAACGTACATGACTCTTCAGAGAGATGCAGAGGTAGGAGAATGGAGGGAATCCTGAGTTGCCATAGTTTAAACTTGAAATGATTAAAGTTATACTAAAGTTAATAAAGATCACCTGTTATTAGGTAGCATAGAAAGAGGGTGTTGAAGGAGAGCTGAAAATAGAAATGAAATTGAAGCATTCGAAAACAAAGAAAATGTTACCATTTTTTTTTCTTGCACACATGAGTATAGTTTTTAAAATGACACATTAGAAATTTTTGGCCAAAAATTATAAACAAAATCAAGAGGTAAATTATCAAATGAGAGCAAAATATATAAGCAACATATTTGCCAAATAGCTAATTTCCTTCATATATACAAAGAACTCTTAGCACAAAGAAAAAGGCTATTTTTTATTAGACAAAGAGAACTATTCCATTACCTGAAATGTGTCCTCATTATTAGAATTTCACAGAAGGATAAAGAGGAAAAATAAAATAAGGTGGTCAAATATTCAACCTTGTATAAAGAAAAATTTATACCTAATTGACATATTCATTATTGAAAACCTGGCTTACTGGAAGATCTGAATCTCTAATGCATTGGTAATACCTAGACAGTAAATCATTCCTCCTTGTATAGCATTATTGCATAACAGAATTCACATATGGCTGTACTTTCCCTTTCCACAGTTCCCCAGGAATTTTGAATACAGGTCACTCCCTGGTTTCAGGAACTAAAAAGCCAGACCCATTCTACAGTAACTATCCCTCTTTTTTTTTTTCTCCTTTTAAATAAGCAGACTATTCTATTTTAAATTTTAAAAATTTCCTTTGACTTACTTTTGGGAAGCAGATAAAACTAACATGAAAAGAACATTACTCTCAAAGTCACTACTCTGTATTTCGGGTTTTAGGGAATTATTTCTAAACAATATTACAGAAATCTAGATATTTTCAACTTAGAATCATTGGTAAACATTTTTAAAAATTAGTTTGTGTAGTGGTTTTCTGATGTATAGTAAATTCAGAAATTATAGAGGGGTAGAAGGAAGAAAAAGTATTTGTAGTTCTCCCCCTTAATACCACCATGGTCAACTTTTGCTGCATTTCATTCAGTCTATAGCACCTCATTAAAAAATGTTTCCCATTTTTATACTTTATATTTTTATATCACAACAAAAGTCTTTCCTGAGAACTTTACATTTTCCTCAAGTATATTTTGTAATGTTACAGAATGGATAATCAACTTGAATGTTTTGCACTGATGTGACATGCTATTTCTACTTCTGACTTATTATAAGTATTGTGGAAATTGGTATTTTGTAAAGGATTTAGGCACTTTTTTCTATAACTAAAAATATTTCTTCAGGAGAGTAACTCAGAGAAATTGTTAGATTAGAATATGTACATTTTAAATATTTTTATTAAAGTATAGTTGACTTACAATGTACAATTTCTGTTGTATCTATATCCATATATTATTTTTCTCATATCATCACCAATCATGGTCTATCCCAGGAGACTGGATAGAGTTCCCTGTTGCTATACAGTAGGACCTCATTGCTTATCCATTCTAAATGTAATAGTTTGCATCTACTAATCCCAAACTACCAGTCCATCCCAGTTCCTTCACTACTGGGTCATTCATATCAGCACACACACACAAAAAAATATGCTGTAACAATTCCTTTTTTGAAAAAAACCCACCCATTTGTTACTCCTTTTTGTTGGAAATCTACTCAAAATAGTTCTCTATGCTCATTTTCCACATTTTCAACTCCCATTCGCTCTCTTTTTTTTTTTTTTAGGGCCACACCTATGGCATATGGAAGTTCCCAGGCTAAGGGTCAAATCAGAGCTGCAGCTGCGGGCCTATGCCACAGACACAGTAACTTGGGATGTGAACTGCATCTGCAACCTACACTACAGCTCATGGTGACACCGGATCTTTAACCCACTGAGTGAGGCCAGGGATCAAACCCTAATCCTCCTGTATACTAGTTGGGTTCATAACCCACTGAGCCACAAGGGGAACTCCCTCCCATTCTCTCTTGAACCTACACAATAATATGCTCATTCATACTGCATTACTCTGGTCAAAGCCATCCATCACCTCTATATTATCAAATCCAATTCTCTGTATTCATTTACTTGAGAATCAATCAATTTCTCTTTTTAAAAAACATATTCTTTACTTAACTTCTAGGCCATCACGCTCTTCTGATTTTCTTTGTATCTAACTCTGCTCCTTCTCAATCTTTTGCTGGATCCGCTTTCTCATCCTATATAAAAAGTAGATCACCCTTTCAGATTCCTTTTTATTTATACCCACTCCCTAGGTAATATCATCTATTGTAAATGTAGTTTATAAGTTGATGAGTTCTCCCTTGTTCTCCAGAATTTATATACAGCAGCCAGAATGTCTTCTGTAAATGTCTAACAGGCATCACAAAATTATGATACCCCAAAAAGAGCTATTGATACCTCCCTAGTCATCCCCAATTATCTTCTGATTTGCTCTTGCTCTAGTCTTTCCTCTCTTGCAAACAGCACTACCATTTGTTCAGGATAAAAACCTTAGTGTTGTCCTTGACTACTTTTCTCTCACAGTACCCACCCATCCATCAGTAACTCCAACTTGCCCTAATCTCAAGATTCAGGATTTCACCATTTAGCACAACCTTCACCATTCTTTTTTTTTTTTTAATTTTTTATTTTTTACAGAATAAAATACATACATTTAAACACAATTACATTCACACAGATTATTATATCATGGATCTTAAAAAGATTAAGTGACTCCCACTAGAGAAGTAGAATGGAAAATATGCTGAGATGAATAGGAAATTTATTCTCCATTTTATCCCATTTTTATGGCTTTCATCTTTACTACTTAGTTTTATCTATTACATTTCAATTTTTCTGTAAAAATTAGCATTATATTAAAATTGTGTATATTATTCAATTAAAATTTATAAAGAAGAAAGCCTTACATACCATTAAATATTTTATATAGCATAATAAAAAGAATAACTTAACTGGTAAGAATAACAAAAATAATACACCCTCTGAAAATAAGTAAAATATAAAATGCATAAATGGGTTAAAAAACAATGTAACTATATAAATATGTCCTCACAATTTGTTACATCTTATTGATTCTTCAATATAGGCATTACAACATTCTAGGTGAAGTGATAAACAAGACACTATAGACCATACATTGTACCATGGAGAGAAATGGTTATTAATAATACAATTGTAGAACAGTATTATTTTATTGTACAGTGGCACTGTTTAATTATAATTATCATAATTCTTTGATGGAGAGGAAATCAGAATCAGATGTAAGACTTCAGCATTCCAAGAATGATGTCAAATGACCCCCTTCATGGTGGAGTATGCACTTATTTACTATGAGATATATTTCTTCTCCAGAGATTCCTTCTTTGTGTATCAGTTGTAGATTTTTGGTTTGCAGTTATTCTGAAGTTTTGATGTAAGTGTCTATATGTATATGAGATTGTTTTAAGTTGTTGTTCTCTTAATTGCAAGTTCATCTCCAGTGTCCTGCATTTGTATCCATAATTTCTCATGATTTCTGATTTTGATGGTATAATTGTGCATGGACGATTTCGTATCTTTACTGTATATATACTTTTATTGGTGAGCCTTGTCATTTGTGGCATTTTTGTTTCCTGTTGCTATCTTTTCTTTCCCTCCTAGAGAAGTTCCTTTAGTATTTGTTGTAAGGCTGGTTTAGTGTTGCTGAATTCTCTCAGCTTTTGCTTATCTAAGAAGGTTTTTATTTTTCCTTCAAATCTGAATGAGAGCCTTGCTGGGTAAAGTAATCTTGGTTGGAGGATTTTTCCTTTCATCATGTTAAGTATATCATGCCACTCCCTTCTGGCCTGCAGAGTTTCTGCTGAAAAATCTGCCAATAACCTTATGGGGGTTCCCTTGTATGTTACTTGTTTCTTTTCCCTAGCTGCTTTCAAGATTTTCTCTTTGTCTTTAATCTTGGTCAGTTTGATTAATATGTGTCTCGGGGTATTCCTCCTTGGGTTTATTTTAAATGGTACTCGTTGTGCTTCCTGGATTTAAGTGAGTGGTTCCTTTCCCATGTTAGGGAAGTTTTTGGCTACTATCTCTTGGAATATTTTTGCTGTTCCCTTCTCTCTCTCTTCTCCTTTTGGCACCCCTATAATACGGATGTTGGTGCGTTTAACATTGTCCCAGAGTTCTCTGAGACTCTCTTCCTTCGTTTTCAATCTTTTTTCTCTTTTCTGTTCTGCACCTGTAATTTCTTCTCATCTGTCCTCCACTTTGCTTATTTGTTCTTCTGCCTCCTGTATTCTGCTGTTAGCTGCTTCTAGTGCATTTTTTTATTTCCGTTATTGTATTTTTCATCTCTTCCTGTTTAAGTTTTATATCTTGTATGTCTTTGGTCAGTGTTTCCTGTAAGTTATCCATCTTTGCCTCCAGTTTATTTCCAATGTCTTGCATCATCTTCAGCATCAACAATCTAAAGTCTTTTTCCTGGATGCTGAGAATCTCCTCATCACTTAGCTGATTTTCTGGGGTTTTTCCTTTCTCCCTCATCTGAGTTATAGCTCTCTGTCTTTTCATTTTTATAGGTTTTTGGTGTAGTGACCTTTTTACAGATACTAGAGCTGTAGCCTCTCTTACTTCTGGTGTCTGCCCCCCTTGTGGCTGAAGTCAGTATGGGGGCTTGCTGTAGGCTTCCTGATGGGAGGGGCTGATGCTTGCCCACTGGTAGGTGGAGCTGATTCTAATCCCTATGGTGGGCGGGGCTTAGTCTCTGAATGGGATTAGAGGCAGCTATGTGCCTGAGGCTCTTTAGGTAGCCTGTTTCCTGAGGGGCAGGGCTGTGATTCCACCTGGATTGTTGTTTGCCCTGTGGCTTCTCAGCACTGACTGATAGGTGGGGTGATTTTTCCAAAATGGCCACCTCCAGAGAAAGGCAACTGCTGAATATTCCCGAGAGCTTTGCCTTCAATGTCCTTCCCTCACAACACGCCACATTCCTCCAAGAACTGCAGTCAGGTTTGACCTAGGTTCCTGTGGAGACCTCGCTCTGCCCTGGGACCTAGTGCACGTGAAAGTCTGTGTGTGCCTTTTAAGAATGGGGTTTCTGTTTCCCCCCGCCCTGTGGAGCTCCTGAGCACCAGCCCCACTGGCCTTCAATGCCAGATGCTCCAGGGGGTCTTTCTCCCAGTGCCAGATCCCAGTATGTGAGGGTTTGATGTGGGGCTCAGAGCTCTCACTCCTGTAGGTGAGTCTCTGTGAACCAGTTAGTTTTCAGTCTGTGGAGCTTCCCACCCAGGAGGTATGGGGTTGTTTATATCATGGAATCACCCCTCCTACCTCTTGACGTGGCCTCCTCTTTTTCTTTTGGAGTAGGGTGTGGGTTTCCGGTCCATGTGGGTGGAGATTGCTCAGTCTTTAGTTGTGAATTTTGTTGTTTTTAGGAGAGAAGTTGAGCTCCAGTCCTTCTATTCCACCATCTTAATTCCATCTCGATCTTCACCATTCTTAACATTATCCAAGCCACCAGTATTTGTCTTCAGGAATTTTGCAATAGCTTCCCAAATGATTTTCCTCTTTTACTCCAGCCACTACCGCCTCCCCACATTCCATGCCTGCCATGGTTTATCATCCACACAAAAGCCAGAGTAATCATCGTCAAATGACCTGGTGCTATCCTTCTCCAATGGCTTTTTATCTTACTTAGAATAACACCAAAACCCCATAGTTTAGCATACAAAACTCTATCATCTAACCCCTGACAAATTACCTATTTAATTTTCAACTTGCTCGCTGTCTCTCTTTGTGGCAGCCACACTGGTCTCGTTGTTTCTATACCATTGCCTGCACATTCTCAATTCCGGGTCTTGGCCCCTGCTATTCTCTCTACCAAGAATGTGCCCTCTCAGATATCTTTATGGCTTTCTCTTTGCTGCACTCAGGTATTTAGTCAAATATCCCCTTCCCTTAGAAAGTGTCACTACTCTACTCCTGCATCTGACACAGAATCTCTATTAGCTTCTCTTGCCTTCTGCTTTATTTTTCTTCTTGATACTTACAACTACATGGTATTATACTTTATATCTATTGGCTTATTTGTTTTCTTTCCCCTCCACTGACCTTAAGAGAGAAGTTGTTTTTTTTTCTTTCTATTTTGTTTAATCTTGGCCAAATGCAAAGAACACAGCCCACGCCATAATAGGTACTCAATAAATAATGTCGAATGAAAGAAAAACTAAACATTTAACTCTCTAGTCTAACTGGGGTTTATTTTAGTAAATGGTGCAACATTAGGACATCCTCACAAAATTGAGTAGGAAGGGAAAAATATTGATCAGGGGAGACCTAAACCCCTATGGGAGAACACAGATGTGGATGGGGGGGTTACACAGGCTCAGAGAGCCTCCATAGGCAGTGAGTGGCTCAAAACACACATTGGGTGCCCCAGGCCTGAGGTCCAATGCTGGGAGGACAAGGTTCCTGAGCTGGTTGAAAAACCAATCAGACTGACAGCAGAGCTCTATGAAACTTGGACTCCAGTCTTGGAGTGCACACACATTTACTTATTCCTAAAAGAATATGGAGGAAGCAGACTGAAACTTCCTGGGACTCTGGCTGGTTTTCTACAACCATATGGGAATATGCCCCAGCCCCAGCTAAGTCCCTGCTCCAACCTCGCTTGCTCCATGGAACAGCTCCACTCCAAAGAAAGGGTCACTCCAGCCAAGTGAACTGCAGGTGTGAGGGACAGAGCTGCTTGAACTCAGCATAGCATCTAAACAGAGTAAGGATGATCATTGCTGGTTCTTGTGGAGGCAGCACGTTAGAAGTGGCTCAGAACTCTGACTGGTGCCAGGACCACAACAGCCCATGCCCCAACCCATGCTGACTGCCCATTGTCCACTTTGTTTCAGCACTGCTTCCCTCTGTGGTGAGGGTGCTGATGCTTGAAGGGGGAGAACAGCTTAAAGGTTTACCAATTTTGTTTATCTTTTCAAAGAATCAGCTTTTAGTTTCCTTGATCTTTCCTATTGTTTTCTTCATATTTCATTTTTTTATACTCTGATCTTTACTATTTCTTTCCTTTTACTAACTTTGGGTTTTGTTTGTCCTTCTTCCTCTAGTTTCTTATATGTTCCTATATTTGAGATTTTTATTGGTTCTTTTTTTTAATATAATGATTTTTTTCCATTATACCTGGTTATTGGTTCTTGAGGTAAGTTTGTATCACTACAAACCTCCCTCTTAGATTGTCACGTTTTCATTTTCATTTGTCTCTAGGTATTTTTTGATCTCCTCCTTGATTTCCTCAGTGATCCTCTGGTTGGTTAGTAGCATATTGTTTAGTCTCAACTTGTTTGTGTTTTGTGCAGTATTTTTTTTCTTGTAGCTGAGTCCTAATCTCATTAGCCTTGTGGTTGGAAAAGGTGATTGATATGATTTAAACATTTTTAGATTTACCCAGGCTTTCATTCTGGTCCAGCATGTGATCTATCCTGGAGAATGTTCTATGCACACTTGAAAAGTACTAAAATTGAATCTGTGATCTAAAAATTCCCAAAGTCCAGAAACAGATGGCTTCACAGGCGAATTCCATCAAACATTTAGAAAAGACTCAACACCTATCCTTCTGAAATTATTCCAAAAAATTGCAGAAGGAGCACTCCCAAACTCATTCTATGAGGCCACAATCACCCTAATACCAAAACCAAGGATGCCACAAAAAAAGAAAATTACAGGCCAATGTCACTGAAGGACATAGATGCAAAAATCCTCAACAAAATACTAGCAAACCAAATGCAACCATACGTTAAAAGGATTATACAGCATGATCAAGTGGGATTTATTCCAGGGATGCAAGGATTTTTTTAATATCCACAAATCAATCAGTGTGATGATACACCACATTAATAAATTGAAGGTTAGAAACCATGTGGTCATTCCAATAGATGCATAAAAAGCTTCTAACAAAAGTCAACACTCATTTATGATAATAATATCTTCAGAAAGAGGGCATAGAGGGAACCTATCTCAACTTAATAAAGGTCATATATGACAAACCCAGAGCCAATATCATACTCAATATTTAAACATTGAAAGCATTTCCTCTAACTTCAGGACCGAGACAAGGATGTCCACTCTCACCACTCTTATTCAACATAGTTTCAAAAGACCTAGACACTACAATCAGAGAAGAAAAAGAAATAAAAAGAATACATATTAGAAAAGAAGAAGGAAAGCTATCACTGTTTGCATATGACATGATACTATACATAGAAAATCTTAAAGATGCTACTAGAAAAGTACTACAGCTTATTAATGAATTTGGTAAAGTTGGAGGATACAAAATTAATACACAGAAATCTGTTGCACTAAATCTATACACTAAATCTATACACTAAAAAAGATTAGAAATAGAAATTAAGGAAACAACCCCATTTACCATCATATCAAAAAGAATACCTAGGAATAAATCTACCTAAAGAGGTACAAGACCTGTACTCTAAAAACTGTAAGACCCTGAAGAAAGAAATGACACAAAAAGATGTAAAGAAAGATATACCATGTTCTTGGATTGGAAGAAGCAATATTGTCCAAATGGCTATACTACAGATTCAATGCAATTTCTATCAAACTACCAATGGCATTTTTCATAGAGCTAGAATAAAATGTTTTTAAATTTTTATGGAAACACAAGGGAACCTGAATAGCTAAAGCAATATTGAGAAAGAAAAACAGACTTGGAGGAATCACCCTGCCTGACTTCAGACTATACTACAAAGCTACAGTAATCAAAACAGTATGATGTTGGCACAAGATGAGAATTATAGGCTGATGGAACAGAGTAGAAATCCCAGAAATAAATCAATGCACCTACAGTCACTGAGTTTACAATGAAGGAAGCAACAATATACAATACACTTAAATAAATGGTGCTGAGAAAACTAGACAGATACATGTAAAAGAATGAAATTAGAACATTCTCTAACACTGTACACAAAAATAAACTCAAAATGGATTAAAGAGATAAATGTAAAAGTGGATAGTATAAAACTCATAGAGGAAAACATAGGCAGAACAGAACACTCTTTGACATAATTCATAGCAGCATATTTTTTGGATCCATCTCCTAGAGTAATAGAAATAAAAACAAAGATAAAAAAAATTGGACCTAATGAAACTTAAAAGCTTTTGCTTTTAAGAAAACAAAACAAACAAACAAAAAAACCTAAACAAAAAGACAACCTACAGGGAGTTCCCATTGTGACTCAGAATGTTAAGAAACCTGACTAGTATCCATGAGGATGTGGGTTTGATCCCTAGCCTTGCTCAGTGGGTTAAAGATCTGTCACTGCTACAAGCTGCACTGTAGATCACAGACGCAGCTCAGATCTGGTGTGGCTGTGGCTGTGGCATAGGCTGGCAGATGAAACTCCAATTTGACCCCTAGCCCAGGAACTTCTATATGCTGCATGTGCAGCCATAAGAAAATAAAAAATAAAAAATGAATAGAAGATCTAAATAGACATTTCTCCAAAGAATACATATAGATGTCCAAAAGGCACATTAAAAGATGCTCAATATTTCTAATTATTAGAAAAATGCAAAGCAACACTATGATGAGGTATTACCTCATACCAGTCAAAATGGCCACAATCAAAAAGCCTACACAAAATAAATCCTGAAGAAGATTTGGATAAAAAGGAACCCTCCTATACTGCTGATGGGAATGTAAATCGGTACAACCACTAATGAGAACAGTATGGAGGTTCTTCTAAAAATAGAGGTATGACATGATCCCGCAGACCCACTTCTGGGCATATATTCAGAGAAAACCATAATTCAGAAAGTTATGTGTACCACAGTGTTCACTGCAGCACTATTTATAATACCCAAGACATGGAAGCAACCTTAGTGCCCATCATCAGAGGAATGGAGAAAGAAGATGTGGTACATAAAAACAATGGAATACTACTCAGCCATAAAAAAGAATGAAATAATGCAACAGCATTTGCAGCAACATGGATGGACCTAGAGATTATCATGCTAATGAAGTAAGTCAGACAGAAAGAGTACATCATATGATACCACTTACATGTGGAATCTAAAAAAAAAAAGATATAAATTAACTTATTTATAAAATAGGACTCACACACTTAGAAAAAAACTTACAGTAACCAAAGGGGAAAGGTAGGGGAAAGGGATAAATTAGGAGTTTTGTATTAAAATATACATATTATATAAGATAGATAATCAACAAGGACTTACTGTATAGCAAGGAGAACTCTACTCAGTATTCTGTAATAAATTATGTGTGAAAAGAATGCGAAAAGAATGGATTTGTGTGTATAATAGAATCATTTTGCTGTATACCTGAAACTAACACACATTGTAAATAAAATTTACTCCAATATAAAATAATTTTTTTAAAAAAAGACATAATACATTCATTATTCTAATGTTCCATTCTTTGCATGCTGCCTCTACAAAGTGATTTTCCTTATCATTATCCCAAGAATAAAGAAAGAAATCCCCAGGACAAGTAACCATGACTAAATCAGAAGCTGAGTTACTGTTCTGCACTCTCTTCCTCATGTGAAACTGTTATGGACTGAATTGTGTCCCCCCAACACCCAAATTCATATATTGAAGCCCTAAGCCCCATCATGACTGTGTTTGAAGATAGGATATTTAGGGAGTTAATTAAGGTTCAATGAGGTTATATGGTTAGAGCCCTTATAGGATTAGTATCCTCATAAGTAGAGAAAGAGACATCAGATACCCCCCCAACTCTTTCCCCTGGCCAAGTACAAAGCGAAAGCCATGTGAGGATACATTGCGGGAAGCCAAGAAGATGCAAGCACTCAAAAAAAGGACCTTGCAGGCACTCAAAAAAAGGACCTTGCCTGACGGCAGAAAAACCTGAAAGCAGGTTCCTAACCAAGGAAGGGAGCTCACCAGGAGCCAAAGGTGGGCTCCTGGTCAGGATAAAAAGCTCACCTGAACGGTTCAAGCCAAAGGTGGGCCTCTGGAAAGGATAAAAGCCTGCCTGTATGGTACAAGCCGAGGGCAGGCCTCAGGTTACACAGCTCTCATTTTGATGTTGATGGGGAAGAATTGGGGCTTTCCTGGGAAAACAATTTCCATGTTTGTGCTGGAGAACATGGATTGTTTCTCGGGTGACCTAGTCTTTCCTGTTGTTTTATTTGTTATTTAGTTTTCCTCAGTCTTTCCTGATTACTTGCTTATTATTCTTCTTTTCCATTCTTGTTTTCCTGTGGTGATTTGCGATTTAACAAAATTACAACAAAAATATAATAAGAATTTTATCCTAAAGGACTTTCCCCTATTTAAATCCAACTTAATTAAAACATAGTGTTTATCTACTAACTAGTTACACAGTAAACTTTAGAGTTAGGATTTTAATGAGGTTCATAGAGGTTAGGCATATATTATTCTTTTAAGTGATAGCTAGTTAAGTTGGTTTATATTTTCTTACACTGTCTCCTTGCCATAACACTTTAAAGATAAGCACCAGTCTAAAAACAAGATTTGTGAATGCCAAATTCTTGTGTCTGTGACCTCTTCAACTTGTGGAGACTTGCTGGCCATGGGATGATTGGTACTGAGTCTCCTCCTTTCCATATGATGTATTGTACCTAATTGCCCTTAAAGAGTACTCACTAAATTTAGTTAAGATAAAGATGTTAGGACGTGATGTATAGCTGCTGTACCATGTAAAAATTAACCAATGTACTTTTAACACTGTGATGTAATCTGCAGTGAAAAACTGTCTGCATAATCAACCACTTATGCCAATAAAATTTGAGCAGTCCAGAGCCCTGAAAGAAGGGACAAAGAGGCTGTCTCTGTTGCAAAAGCTGACGTCCGTCCCTCTCCTTTGGGAAAGTGTACACTCCCTGGCCGCCGGAGCTGGCCTCTGGCAACAATACTTCAAGAAGGTGGGTATCCACAATCCAGGTAAATAGCCTTCACCAGAAACCAAATTTGCTGGCACCCTGAACATGGACTTCTAGTCTCCAGAACCTTTAGAAAATAAAAGTCTGTTGTTTAAGCTGTCTACTCTATTGTATTTTGCATGGCAGCATGAGGTGACTAATATAGAAGAAGGTCATCTTCTTTTAACTGTTTGCTCTTCTCTTCTAGCCTCTGAACTTCACCTGCAACCTCCTACCTTCATCCATCTGTTAACTTCAGTGTCTTCCCAAGTTGGAGAAATCAGAGATTTTGACATTGTTGGCACTTCTGTCTTTAATGCAGTTGAGGATTTTTAAAAGTTTCTACAACATGCGATTTATTATTTTCTACTAACTATTCAAATACATCTAAGTTTTAGACCCATGTCTTCTGGTTTTGCCTCTGGTCATGTTGCTTCTACTGTCAGAACTTTCAGGAGGAGCAGGCACAGACTGGACCCTAAACATGAGCTTACTTGCCTCACTGGGATCCTAATTGGATGAATGTAACATCACAGATGCAGCAGCTCTCCTTTTGCATAAATATGGTGCCAGGATCTTCACTTTAAAACATGCATTTAGTATGTCAGATTGCCAAGTCTTAGGATGATGGTGACAACTTTTATGAAGGGACATCAGAATTTGAGCTTGTGCTTGTGCCTTGATGTTTAGGATAGGCGCCAACTTCATCATGTTCATCAAAAGCAGGTGTATCAATGTGGGGTAATTCCTAAGAGATCACCTTTAATAGCAATAGCAGCAGTAGTAGTAGTAGTAGTAGTAGCAGCAGCAGCAGCAGCAGCAGTAGTAGTGGTAGTAGTAATAGTAGCAGTAGTAATAGCAAAAAGCCTATCTTGGTAGGTCATTAATGGAATGAGGGGCTGTGTGTTCTTCTTGCATCAGTACATTTATTTTCTTATTAATTCTTATAGTTTTTTTCCATTCATTATTTTCTGTGTTTCTTGGTATGTAATTACACCATATGCAAATAAGGATAATTTTGTACTTCCTTTCTAGTAATTTTACCTCTTATTTCAGTTTTATATTTTATGGCTTTGATTAACGCTTCCAGAACAATTAGATAACAATGGTAGTAACAGGCATTTTTGTTTTCCACCTGATTTTCATTGGATTCTATTGAGAATGAAGTCTGCCACTGATTTGAGATGAATACTGTTACAGAAACAACAGTTAGCAAAATTTCCTATGTGAGTTCAGAAAGATATTTAAAAATAAGAGTGTAATTTTTCCACTTTTTTCTGATTTTATTGAAATTACCAAATTATTTTTTTATTTTATTTTCTATTGCAGGAAGTAGTAGACTAGTTATTTTTCTAATATTCAACTAATTTTGAGTAACGCACATGATCTTGAATACAAAACGGATAAACCAGACCACCCTTCAAGTAATGTTTAATCACTAAACATGTTGAACACATTTCTGCACTATAAAAGATTTATATTCAACTATGATTCCAATCAGCAAGTTTCTTTTCCCACTAAAGGGAATGAATTATAACCCTTTCCACTGTTGCAATAAATAGCATAGACACTGCTGATCACACAGAAAGAGGAAAAACATAGGACAGAGCATGCAAATTAGAAAGGAGCCATTCCATCCTTAATAATAAGTAAACAGAAGTAGGCGTTTTGCAAAGTGCATTAAAGGAAACAGGCTTCTGTAGAAATCAATTGATAAAGACATGTCAACTGAAAGCAAACTTCAGCAATTATATTAGCAAGTAATTTGAATAATATGTAAATAGTAGTAAGGTACCCTGCAACAAAGTAACCACGTGAATCTGTGTCCCTTCTTTTTGTGCACATAGCATTCTGGGCTTATTTCTATTATTCAGTAGTATATATAGTATTTGGAAAGGATACTACCAAATAATAGGACATATGATTGCTGTTATGAAAAGTTATTCAATGCATTAAATATGAAGTTCCCTGACACTGCAGTGGAAGAAAATTTGTCTCCAGCTAAGATTCTAACAAGTAAATAACAATTTCTGCCACAGGAGATCTATTTAAATCTCCCTATATTGAAAGTGTGACAGAGAAGTGCATAGACAGTAAGAACTCTCATCATGGCCAAAATGCAGCAGGCAGAGACACTGAGTGGAAGGTGACTTATCATACATCATAGTTATTGGAAGTTCCCATATGGAGCCGGAACCCTGTAGAATATACTAAAAGGCTTGTTTCCCATCAGAAACGAGTCATAAAGATTTGGAAAGGGTTATCTGGTAGTGAAAAGATGATAGGAGTTAAAATCAGGGAGCTGAATCTTGGTTGAGCTATTTCTCGGGGTCCATGAACAGTTACATAAAAATCTGAGACTTTTTTTTTTTCATCTGTAAAACGGAGACAATAATATCCACCTTGAGAAGATACCAGAACTAGATGAAATGCATATGTTTAGCATAGGGCCGCACATGGTTAAGGATTCAATAAGAGATGTTTGTTACTTCATTATTATTGAGGCAAACCTATGTAAACATAACAGACACTTTAAAATATATTTAGACAGAAATGAAGACTGTGACACAAAGATGTGACATTTTCAGGACAGAACACTGTAGGGCAAGAATAATGTGGAACACAGAAAAACATGGGGGAAAAAAGTGGGAGAAGAGGACTTCAGAATGCATGGGCATGGGGAAGGAAGGCTCTCCCCTAAGCTCTTAGTCAAAATCAGTTCCTCAGGGAGAAGAATGGGAAATTTATATCTGAGTACACAATATATATTTTATAGGTATTTAGACTTAGGTTCATGTTAAGATATAATAATATAAGCTTTGTTTCATGTTGAAGTACAGGATCTACCATCCTCAAAGAATCTTCTTTTGGTCTTCATAAAATTTCATGTTAGACAACCACATATATATATAAAACCTCGAAAGAGACCACAGAAATTCTGGAGTTCCATGTGAGCAGAATAAGTAAGGAGTACCTCTTACATGAATCATTTTTAACAACACTCATTTTTGTCTGGCTGAATTTTGCATCTTAACACATGTTGCATTGTATTTTACCTGTTTGTTTCAGTGTTTGTGGCTCATGTTACTGTGAGTTCCCTGAAAGCAGGTACAGTTTTGTTCCCCCTTGTGTTTCTTAACATCATACACGACAAGCAAAGCTGCCTTAGGACCACTGTAGGACTTGCAAGCTTTTTAGAAGCACCACTACACATCATTTGAAACATGCTAAATTTTAAAAGCCACATTATGACTCATTAAATGACTAGTTTTACTATAAAATTTTAAAGTTATTTATTTATAATTTTATTTTGGAATTTGGCCATGGGCCAAACACTTTACTATTGGTGCTAAATCTTCCAGTCTCATAATGCATACCCAGGAATTCTTGCAAAATGAAATAATCTAAATAACAAATTGTTTTCAATGGTTGTGAAATTTTAATGGACAGGACCTTAACAATGAATAAGGTTAGAACAATGTTAATTTTTGTAGACATGTAAACATTTATTACTTTTAATTTTGGGGGTTATTTTATTTTTATATTTTGTAATCAATGATGGTTTTTTCAGTTCTCAAATACTGTCAATGGCCTTTGAAGAGCTGAAGGCCTAAGTACTAGGCTTATTGGTACACCATGTATCAACCGGTACTGATGGCATAAAGTAGATGGCCAATTAGTGTTTTGAATTCCAGTTATTTGAGAATATACATATGCAACTGGGTATTAGCCAAAGACTCAGCATAGTTTATAGTGCAGTTTTCTTTAGTGCACCCATTTAGTGCTTCCATTTTACACATAACAGTGGCTGCCTATGCTGGTCATAATGTTGGCAAGTTGAGAAAGAAACATTTCCAGAATGAGAGGGTTAACTGTCAGAACAGGCCAGAGGCCAAAATCATCCCATAGATGTCAGCAGAGGGGCAACTATGTGAAAGCAGACAGGCAGAGGTGAAACACTGGAAACTTTGGAGAGAGAAGTTGAGCCTCACACAAATGAGCAATATTAAAGCCAGGCCTTGTGGCTGAAATTCATTAAGGGAAAGAGAGCTGGAAGGTGGGCTCACAAACATTTCTCTGATTCCATCTCCTCTGCCTTGACAAACCCTGTTCCACAGACTGCAATGAATAGATGCTCCTGAGTATGGGGGGTGGGAGTGGGGCATCTTATTCCTCAGATATACTGTGATAGAAAGAAAACAACAGCTTTAAATAGTGAGGCATTCAAGAGGGCAGTTGAATTTGTTTAGTCACCATCACTCTGGTGACAATTCTGTTACTCCTTTAAGAGATTCACCTATTCACAATGGACCTCTAGGTCTCAGATGGGTCATTATCTGCCCAGAAAACTGTCCCGTCTTCAAGACTTCACTGCTACCTCTAGGCAGGCTAGAGACAGATTTGAGAGTTTTAAAGCTTAGTTGGATGAATATGATTCCTAAAAACCTGAGATTTCCACATCAGACTATTTTTTCAGAACTATAACAGGCTAAGAATCCTAAACACTAGACTTGGAACAGAATCTTGGTAGATAGTTATTCTCAACTGCAAATTTCATTTGCCTTAATGATCCCTAAGAATACCTGAACCTTAATTCAGACTTATATTTTCATCAGTTCTTCAACTTTTTTTCTTATGTGTTGAGTATAGAATTTCCAGTCATCAGGTTAGTATAGACCTGGACAAAATACATCTCTCTTGGCAATACTATCTCCATAAATTTGATAACCATACCCATTTTTGGATGCTCTCTCTTATTAAGTGCTTTCGTAAGATACACAAAGGGCAAGTATTATATTATGCTGCTGAACATTAGAGAAAATGACTGTGTTGCTGCAGCAAGACTAACTAGGCCAAAGATTCCAAGCCTACTATGTGCTAATAAGATCTTGCTCTCCTCACTCTATTAGATATAGACACAGATATGCATATACATCTGGATACAAATATAGATATAGATAGATCATCTTTGCAAGCTCTACATCCCAATTGTGTTTGTCTATAACTCTGACCACTTTCAAGGCAGAGTCTGGTATCATGAATAACACAAATAGGATTCTAGATGATTTTGGAGCACTTTCTTATTTGCTTAGTAATCTTCAGTGGCTCCTTATTTCCCACTGGGTCAAGTTTGAAGAATTTCATCAGGTTTCTAAGGTCTTCACTCGTCTCCCTGCTCAACCAGTCTTATTTCTTCTTCCTTCCCACATATTCCCTCTGAGCAACATGGGTCAGTATTTGAACGGACCTGCAAACATATTACACTCATGGCCACTTCCAAGCTTCTTTCTATCCTCTTCTGTCACCTATGCAAATGTCACCAATTCTTTAAGGATCCCTTCACAGTTCATTATTTAACAGAGTTAAATGACCAGAAATGCTACAAAAAACTTTGTTATAACATGATCTTACCTATAATACAGTAATTCACAAAGCATGGATTTAAAACAATGATGTTATGATGAAGTCAGTGGACATTTATGGCAAAGGAAGCTTTAAGTTTTATTTCTTTATAGCTGAAGCTGGACTGCAAATTCCAACTCTAAGACTCTTAGAATATAAGAGGTGGTATTTTTTAATGGGACCTGAGGTCAACAATGTGGCTTTTAATCCTTCGCTGAGGATTAAAGCTTGACAAACTCTAGTTTTATTAAAGTTATCAAGTTCTAAATACAGTCCACAGTATTTGAATCTGTAGTGCTACAACCTCCACAATAAATAAGACTTGAGGGATAAATAAAATATCTACCTTCCCTTTCTTTTCATGAAGGGAGATTACTCTCCAAAAATGCTCTATAATTCATAATAAAACTCACAGAGACTAACCATAACAGTTCATATATTCTTTATAGGCATTATACACAAGCATAACTATTAAAGTCATACAACTTCCTAGCTGTTTTTTGTTTGTTTGTTTGTTTGTTTTGTCTTTTCTAGGGCTGCACCTGCAGCATATGGAGGTTCCCAGGCTAGGGATCTAATCAGAACTGTAGCCACCGGCCTATGCCAGAGCCACAGCAACTCCAATGTGCAATCTGAGCTGCGTCTGAGACCTACACCACAGCTAACGGCAACGCCAGATCCTAAACCCACTGAGCAAGGCCAGCGATTGAACCCACAATCCCATCGTTCCTAGTCGGATTCATTAACCACTGTGCCACAATGGGAACTCCCAACTTTCTAGTTTTGAATGACATTCAGTGTGCAGCAGAGGTTTTCCACACCATGGTTGTGCTGAATTTTTAAAAATGCACAACCTGAAAGCTGAGAGTTAAGTTTTATTCTGGGCAAAATTAGGACTTAAGCCAAGGAGACAGCATTTCAGGTAGCCCTGAGAAAACCATTCCAGGGAGGCAAAGGGGGAGCTAGGATATATAGGAGGTTTTTTTTTTTTTTTTTTTTTTTTTTCAACAAAGCACAGGTAATAGGAACAAAAGATTACAGAAAACCAGGTATTTCAAGTTGAGGAATTCAGCACATTTCTATAGAAGATGCAAAGGCCTGGGGCTACTGAAATCACTCCTTTAATTGGCACCTCAGCGATCAGGGACAGTACTCTTTGTTTCTTTCCTGAGTTCCCTTAGGACACCAGTTCACCCTTGGGAGTGGCTATACTCAGAGCTGACTGTGACATCTCTTTGTTTTGTCCACGTAACTGCAGCCCAGAGGCAGCCATTTCAGACAGCTCTGAAAGATGCCCCAAAGAGGAAAGGAGAAATATCAGGATATATGTAATAAAGGTGAGGGGGGGTGAGTGCAGGGTGGGGGGTGTTCATACAGTCATGCACATAGTTTACAAAAGTTTGCTGTTGGTCTAGTAAAGGTTACTGCAAGAGGAGCAGACATCACCATGAAAGATTTTAGTGTTTTTCTAGATACAAGGAGATCCAAGAAATGGGCTCATAAAATCGTCTCCTAAAAATATCTATCTGAAGACCTGTTCTTCCAGTTTTCCCAGAGCACAGAGTGCCTCACTTCTGATCTCCACCCTGAGCTCCTAGATCTGCTCAGGGCGTGTTACAGGTCAGCACTGTCAGTGGCTCATGATTTAATCCATGCAGAAGCTGATGGCAAGTGTCAAACTCCAGCTCACAGTTTCATGAAATCAGGCAGTTGTCAGCATTACTTATGGAAGTTTTCTTATATTTAAGATTTTTTAAACACAATTTTAAGAAATATCATTTTATGAAGATTTAAGATAATGGTCACTGAATGAAATGGTACATTTTTAGTTAAGTTGAAAAATATAGTGCATTTATACATATAAGATGGTCAGGTTACAATCTGCTACTTTTAATCTAAGGTTGTTGAACTGATAAGAATTTCCTTCTACATAATCTAAGGTTATTTTTCAGTAAGAAACGACAAGGAAACAAACACCCTGTGTTAGGCACCAAGTGGCCAAAATCAGACATGATTCCTGTTTTAGAGCTTTCAGGTTTGCGGAGGAGACAAAAGTGATGTACCAGGAATTTAATAGCAAAAATAGATATGTTTCTGCCCTCGAGGAACTAGACTACTGCTAGGAGGAGAGTATTACATAAGTAAACAAGCAAATACATCATTCCAAATCACAGTGATATTAGGGAGAAAACACTGTACAGTGATAAAGAACAACAAGGAGTGGGGCTAATTTAGATAAACAGATAAGAGGTGTTTTCTTAGGAGTGACACTTGTGTTGGGGGCTAAAGTGTGAGAAGGAGCCAGCCATTTAAAATGGTATTAGGGAGAGATAAAAGCATGTTTAAAGGTCCTGGAACAAACAAACAAAAAAAACAGGGCTGTCCGTTCAAAGATCTGAGAGTAAGCTATAGGGGCTGGAATTGAGGAGGGAAGAGAAGAAAGACATGAAATAAGTTCATGAAAAATAGATTGCAGTCAGACCATCAGAGCCATAGAAGAAGTATCAAGTGATTTGGATTAAGTACAATGGGAGAGCATAAAAGGGGACTAAAAAGATTTAAAGTTTAAATTGTTCCTTAAGGCAACTAAATAAAAGGAAGTCCAAGTGGACACCATTGTTAACTCCAAGGAAGAAGAGAGAGTGCACTGTACCAAAGTGCTTACAGAGAAGATAGAAATAGAGATTTTATGTAGATTTTGAAAGCAAATTCAAAGAATCTGTTGCTGGATTGGCTGGGGAAATGCAGAAGGTTAATAGAAGTAAATTAAAGATGTTGCCAAGGTTTCTGATTTAAGCACGTGAGTGGATAGTATTGACATGTACTGAGTTGGGGAAGTTTGAATGCAGAACAAATTTAAAGCAATGTGGGATGGGGTAGAGAGGAATTCAGTTTTAGTCACAGAGATTTTTGAGAAGCCTGTGAGATATATATATATATATATTTTTTTTTTGGAAATATTAGGTGAGCAGTTAAATATGTATATGAGGATATATTTGAAATGGGTATAATTGAGGGGTCCTCAGTCTGTAAATATTTAAATTGGTAGTAAGAAGAGAAAGTATAAAGACAGAAGAGATGGGGATCCAAGACCAAGTTCCAGGGGAAAAGATAAAACTAAGCAAGAGATTGAGAAGGAATGGCCAGTGAAATCTGAGACACTACACATCATGCAAATTAAAGGAAGAGAGTGTGTTTCAGGAAATGTTCTGTATTACTGAAAAGTCAAGAACTCTTTTGGTTTTTACTCACTTATTGATTAATACCTGGGAGTTTATTTTAAAAGGTAAAAAATGTTAGCAAAATAAAAACACATAAAAGTAATAATTTAGACAGAGTTGGTAAACTAATTCTACATACATTATCTGACTAGATCCCAGCAATAAGTATATTTTTATTATTGATTTTATTATGCACCTAAAAACACTGGGGCTCATGCAAGCAACTAATATTTAATAATAAGCTCAACATTTATTCAACAAGTATTGTGAATTCCTGTTGTGAAAGCCAAGTTCTAGAGTCTGTGGATATATCTCTGAACAAAAGAAATCACTTCCCTGCAATCAGAGAGACGATATCCTTTGTAATGATTATAGTGTACCATACAGGGCTAATAGTTACTAAAAAGTGCAGAGTCTTGACTGAAGAGGTTCATTTTTAAAAGTCTTAACTACTTTTTTTTAACAATTCAGTAGTGTTGAGCATTTTAACATTGTTGTACAAGAGGTTCACTTTTTTGAATTCTTGTTACTGTGACGAAATCAAAAGTCATACAAGTTTTATGAATTTGAAGACATACTCTGTTAACTAAATATATATGGTCACTCTGTCGATGTATAATATATTGAGGGATCTATTTGTATCTTAAAACTTTCAGAAACCTTACTATGCTCAAAGTGTTCTTAATAAAAGCAATGCTTGCCAAGTTAAAAAGCATGAAAATCTGTCCTGTTTGTGTCTAGGTCTTTATCTATTTGGGCATTGTCATGATATTCTATTAATGCAGCCATTGGAACATATTCTCTATTTTGTTTTCATGCATAAAGTAAATTTTAGAATTACTCTGACAAAACACAAATTTGTTAAATTTGTGCTTTTTTCTAAATGATACAGAAAAAAGAAATCTCAAAAGAATGAAAAAATGTCATTTGTAGCAACTTTGATGTAACTAGAGATTATCATATTAAATGCAGTTAAATCAGAAAGAAAGACAAATAGCATTTCATATCACTATGATGTAAAATCTAAAATATGACACAAATGAACTTATCTATAAAACAGAAACAGACTTACAGATATACAGAACAGACTTGTGGTTGCCAAGGGGGAGGGTGTGTGGGAGAGGGATGGACTAGGGGTTTGGGACTAGCAGATGCAAACCATTATATATAGAATAGATAAACAATAAAGCTCAACTGTATAGCACAGGGAACTACATTCAACATCTTGTAATAACTCATAATGGAAAAGAATATATACACATATAAAACTAATATATATATATACACATATAAAACTGCTATGCAGAAGAAATTAACGCAGGGTTGTATATCAACTATACCTCAATAAAATGAATATAAAAAGAAATCTCAATGTATTTAACAGAATATACTTTATATTCATTTTCTTATCCTCTTTTCCTTTAGGAATTTATTCCTGTCTAAAGCAATCTATAGATGCCACAAAAAATGTGGCATCTTATCACTGAAAGAGTCAGATAACATTAGCACTTGGTGCATGATTTATCAATATGTCCGGCACTTAAAAGATTTGTGCAGGGGTCATTATGATAGAACATATGTAACATTGATTTTTGTGGCTAGATTCATCCTAACTGGACTTGACTGTATAATCTTGTATAAGAGCCACTTACCCTCTGAAAAACTGCTTTGCATTTGTGCTTGTGTTTTGGATAATCCATAGTTTACATTTCTTTGCCCTTCAAAATGGCCATGGTCTCTTTACTGGAATTTACACTAGCCGAAGAACACTTTCTTATTGAGAACTGAATTTCAGTGTTGCCATGACTGAATCATTCTTAAAGGGACTTCAGTTTTATAGACAGATTTCTGTTTAATGTCTTCCCTGTCATTTCATAAGATTAAAGAAGACAGTAATAACTCCTATGTGTAGTATATACAGTCTGCAGTCTCTGGTACATGAGAGCAGGTGAATAACTATGTTATTTCAACTAAAAAAAAAGAAAGAAAAGACAAATTCTGTTGATGCAAGTGTGAACAGATCAATAGTTATCAAGGTGGTATACTATTCTATAGGGGGAAATTTTTTAAAGTGTTGAATATTTTGGGTTGTCACAATGAGTTGGGTATCATTTGTTTTTCATGAGAAAGAGACAAAGATGCTTTGTGTTCTACAGTATGTAGTGCAGTCCACAGACCAAGAATTGTCCTGCATCCCACATTACTTTCAAATGTCCTGATGGTCACTTACATAGATGAAAAATGTTATAACCTAAGCCTAGACTCTAAGTACATTTTATAATAAGCAGTGTATTTTTATTTATTTATTTGTCTTTAGGTGCGGCAATATGGAGGTTCCCAGGCTAGGGGTCCAATCAGAGCTGCAGCTGCTGGCCTATGCCACAGCCACAGCAACACCAGATCTAAGCCGCATCTGCAAACTACACCACATCTCACAGCAATGCTAGATCCTTGACCTGCTGAGCAAGGCCAGGGATCGGACCCACAACCTCATGGTTCCTAGTCGGATTGTTTCTGCTGTGCCATGATGGGAACTCCCTGCACAGTGTATTTTTACCCTGTTATCCCTACAGGAATTTTCCCAGGAATGCCAACACTAAGCAAATTGTGGAAAAATTGTATTTCACTTTATCTGGACTTTAAACAAAAGTTATTTATAACTTCGTAAAATCATATACCCAACAGCAGTATTACACATGATGTTGGAGTCACCAATATAACCAATACAACATAACTACTCAATCTGCATTTGGAAAAGTCACCTTGCTGGAATTTCATGTATAGATATAGATGCAAGCATCCCATCATTTCATTGTAGTTTCCTGTGTAGTCATGACTGATTATTTTTATATTAAATGAATATCACTTCACTTAAGTTTATTTTTCTATTATAATTAAACAATCATTGTATTGATTTTAAACATTATACATATGATATAGTATCTACAATTTAATCTTGGGATAAAAAAAGAACATTAAAAAGCATTTGTTATAAAAAGGGTTATTGGTTAAATATTAGGGAGAATATTTGACCTCTGAAACTTACCAGAGAAGGGGAATTGTATCATCTCCACTCTAAAGGTTTTTAGATTATGTTAATCTGAACAAAAACAGTGGCTTCTCTACCAACCATTAGAGAGCACTGACTAGTTACATTGAAGAGATGTATACCAGGAATTTGCCGTTCAGCACCCCTGTATATATGACACAATGATTTGTTTCATGATAGCCCTGAGCATGAGAACGCCTATACTAATCTCTTGGATCAGATCATGGACTGGAAGAAATATCATTCTAATACAGTGAGTAAACACATTAGAAGCAAAACACTGGCACCATTTATTCAGTCCTATTTTGGTGTTTGAATTGTATCTATACCCATGTCGCCTGAGGGCCCTGTTGCCTGAGATAAGCTGACAATAAAGCCTTTCCCTGTGGAATTTCTTTTCTCCAGGAAATTTTATCCATTGATTTATAAAGCTGGTAGTCTGGTTAACACTCCTACTACGGCCCAGCATGATATAGAACCCAGAAAAATTCAAGTAGACTGTGTGTCTTTAGTTCTTCTCTGCCTACATCCTGCCTCCTCTCTCCAAAGGCTTCCAGGACCATACACAAATGTGTTATCTGATGGCTGATGACCATCTCTTACTGTTTCTTGACATAGACTCAGTTTTTCAATATAGTCAGTGAACTTTTAATGATCTGAAATGTACATAATAAAAAGTAACTAACTTCATAAGACTGTGATAAAATCCTAGCCAGATTTTTTAAAATCACCCTAATATATCCAGTTACTCTAGTATGATGGTTTAGTACACAGACTATGGACCCAGAATCCTCAAGTTCCAATGCCAGCTCTACCATTTACCAGCTCTGTGACCTCTCTGGTTTAGTTTTTCTGTGCAATAGAATAATAATAGTACATATATACCACAGAAGAATGCAATGAAGATTAAATTAGTTAATTAATGCGGAGTGCTCAAAACAAGAGCACCTTGCACATAATCAACATTCAATAAATATTAGTTACTATCCCTAGGATTATTCTTCTGTTTCTAGGGATATTCACTTATACTTTAAAAGACTTTCCCAGCTTTTCAAGTGAAAAATAAATACAAATGCTTCTAGTTCATCACTGAATTCCTTTTGTGCTCCAGCAAAAGCATGAGTCCTTTCTTTTTCTAAATAACAAGTATGTGAAAAGTAAAACACTTTCCTATGACCTCATGCAATTAAAAATGTGTATTATGTCTTCCTTCTTTGTAAACTGTGAACCAAGAGGGGCTTTGGCCATGGCAAGCAAAGGCAGTTCTTTTTAGAGGCTTAGTCATTACGTGTAACTCTGATCCAAGTATGTCTTGGCTTTTTCTCTAGATCTAGTGACACTACATAGAATTCTTGGACCTTACAGCACTGTCATTTATACTTGATGAATATTTGCTTCTCCCCTATTGAAAAATAAGATTTCAAACTTTTATTCACAGCGTTACTCGGATATGTTTAATACCTTTCCATTACTGTTCACAACGTCAGTGATTACCAGCACACACAAAACATCAATTAATGCTTGATGATGATTATGATGTTGATGTAGCCAAAACAGAGAAGCCATTGATTATTCTCTGTCTCTGTGTCAGATTTTCAGGTTGTACCTAAATGGAACATTAGACCATTCCTTTGAACTGACTTGCCTAATAATCAGTAAAACTTATTTTCCACCTTGAATTTATTGAAACTTTTTTGTCTAATCTAGGAAACACACAGCCTAAAGGTTATGAAGATCTCAGCCCTCTCTCCTCTGTATAAATTAATAATACTAGAATAACCTATTCTATTTATTTATATTTAAAATACTGGACCTGAGAATTTAAGAAATTTAGCCATATTTACTCCTTGTTCTCAACAATTTATATTTCTTCATTTTTCTTTTCTTCTTCTATTTTTTATAGCAATCACTTTGTGGCTTTTATTCCTGAATGATGTTAATGGCTGGATTTCAGTCAACTGGTTATTACAGGGGGTTTGATGACAGATAAAGATGAGATCTGCAAGGTCTGAAATCCTGTCCTCAGCACTTTTTCTCTTGTCTCCTGGTATCTATTATAAGACAGCACCATTTCATACAGTGCCATGTATTTTTAAATAACACCAGAAATGTATCCTTAAACTTTCAAAGAACTAGAATAAATCTTCCATTCATATAGACATAAGTAGAATGATATATTTTTATGTCTACCCAATTTCCTTAGATATATTTACTAATTTCCCCAAACAAAAGGAAACAAGTCCTATGAAATCTGTCACGGGGGCCCCCAAAGGACAGTCTGTTGCTTGTTTTAAAAGCAACAAACTTCAGAGAAGCTTAGAGCTCTCCGTAACTCAAAGGATTCCTTGCTCAAAGACTAATGTCATTGCTGCTGCACATCGTGATTTTCCCTCATAACAGGGGATTCAAAGGTATTACGGAGGTCTCAGTAAATTAGCATTCTTTTATGATCAATGTTAATTAATCATTTGAGTAATTGTGCCACTACATACATCATATGGAGGGATTTATCATAGTGTCATTTGCTCGCTAAAAACAATTATTTGAAAATAACCCTTATTATCATAAAAATCTCCTTAAATTGAAAGGGGAGAGACCAAAAAAAAAAAAACAAAAACAAAAAACAAAAAAAAAACAAACACACAAACAAACAACAAAAAAACAGGTAGAATGGAGAAAAGAAAAGAAGAGAGACTGATGGAAAGAAAACGTGATAGAAATAGGGGTGCACTGTTATATTTAAATGCTAACAGTGTGCCTTCATCACTTATTTCACTTGGTAGTGCAAATGAACAAAAAGTGGGGGAATGGCATGGAATGTTAAGTTATTATGGGTATGTCAGATAAGCAGTTTGATGTTTCCATCTCTACTGGAAGGCTGGCTTAAAACTCTGACCTATTCTTCAGAGAGTCAAAGATAAACTCCAGCAATTGTGTAATTCTTCCCACTCTGATAGAGATAAATATGTTCTTATTTTTCTCACCTAATCTTCTTTGTTGGATGATAACATACGGCAGCATCCATCTGACATACAGAGATTCAGATAGCTGGACAAGCATCCGGCCATCTGTAATACTGTCTGTCCATTAGGTCATCTTGTTATCAGGGTCCTTTCAGATTAAATAAAATTTATTGCAAGTTAATAGAAAAATGAATCCACAAACCCGAATCCTCTAAGGTGTTACCAGTCATTTCTTGCACAAAAGAATTACATGGGAAAGTTGTTTAAAATGTTGCTGCTCAAGTACTATTAAAGACAAATTAAATAAGTCTCTGTAGGTTTGAGGTCTGGACATGAGTATTCTTTTTTTAAAGCTTCCCAAGTGATTCTAAAAGTGCACCTAGATTTGAGAACCATTGTTTAAAGAATGCTAAGTATGCTCAAATATTATCAAATTTAACCAAATTTTAAAAGAAGATAGGGCCTTTTGAGTGGCTCAGAGATTGAAACCAAAATATCTGTGTTAAAAAGTGAGACACTAAAACAAAAATGCAAAATTAAAGGAACTGTAGGAGAAACAACTGTGTATTTGACATTCAGCAATAATTATTTGAACACCCACTAAATGCAGCTGGCTCCATTTTGGTTGAATGATTAATGGAGGTAAATAAGGGAAATAAAAGATCTTACTAGACTGGATTAGTGACCAACATTTACATACACTTCCTGAAAAAAAGGATGAAATGAGCAGAGTGTATATCATAGGGAGTGTAGGCAAGTGTTAGGGAAAACATTTTGAGAATAAGAATATTCAGCTCTTAAATGAAAAATACTGAAAACCATGTCTTTCTTCATTGGAATGTTTAAAAATCAAGTAGACTCACATCTGCTGATAAAGCTACGGTGTGTTACAGTTTTACCATCATGTAGTTTCTGCTCCTGAGCTTATCCAAATTCCCCAAACCCACCAATTATCTATTGCTGCCTCCTCATCATTAAAACAAGAGGAAATTCTACTTGTTAAGTAGGAATCAGGATTCTAGGTTATGTCCTTCTCTCTACACATCATATCATTACCTTCAGTACAATTTAGCCCTGCACTAGAGCTAGTGAGCTTTTTTTGGTTGTTGTTCTTCATATTAACCTAGAAGAATATATAGAAATATAATGAAATAATATTTTTAAAATTGCTTGAAGAACTTAACCTATAGTTTAATTCATTTACAAATTAAAGAAGCTTTCATGAGGTATGTGCGATTGAGATTTTTTTTGCCTCCTCTTTTTAAGGGATTCAAAGTAACTTCTAGATGAATTAGTCCTTACATCCCCATAGTAAAGAGAGTGTAAATGTTCACTTGTTGTAATTATGTGCTTCTCATTTTCCACTTATGCAAAAAAAAAAAAAATGATGCTACCAAGAAGTGGCAGTAACCATGTAGATGTTGAAAATACAACCACGAAAAATATATTCTAGTAAGAAGAGACAGACTATAAACACATAAATAAATAATGCTGCTTGGAAATAAGCCCAGCCATTAAAATAAAGCTGGGTTCAGGGATGGAGTCAAGAGTTATGATTTTAATTGAGATGAACAAAGAAGGCCCCGATGAAACTATGATTTGAGGACACAGTCCTGAAGAAGTGAGAAGGCAAACCAGATATTGCAGAGGAATATCTAGAGAAAACAGCAAATATTAAGAAATGAGGCAGGACAGTGCTCTGTATATCAGAGAAAGAGTGAGGATGTGGGCAGACTAGAAAAGCAGGGAGGTATGTGTGGTGAATGGGTAGGATGATTCTCTTCTCAAACATACTTACTGGTAATAAAAACAGTCCTCTCTCCTATACCATGCACCTTGATCCCTGTCCCTATCAGTAGGCATTTGAGAAAAATTTAGAGTTCCCAATTTTAGTCTGACATAATATGGACAGAAGGAAAATTAATGCATTAGTCAGGAGCCAGGCAAGAAACAAGGTACATTCAAGTAGGTTTCCTAAGAGGACATAAGAAGGAAGTATTTATACAGGAGTGGGCACCCAGTAGCTCACACCAGTAAGAAACCATCACCTAAAGGATAGGGGAGAAATGATATTATGAGCCTAAAAATAGGAGCTATAGCCATGCAAGAGGGGTTGTTCACCATGAATTATGGATTAGGCAACCTCCGCCAGATTGGAGACCCAGAGGAAAGGAACCAGAAGTAATGCCCACTCTCTCTCCTCTCTCTTCTCCCACCCTCTTCTGTCAGTGCCTCTTATTGACCCTATTCACCCAGAACACAGAAGGCAAGGAAATCTGGTAACTTACTCTACAGCATTCAGCATTCTTAGGCAGAGAAGAGTAGAAAGTGGATTGGGAGTAGGGAAGAAAGGCAAATAGAGAAAAACAGCACACTCTGCAAGACTTTATCTCATTCATATTTTATCATGCTTTTAGTCCAGAAGCAGTTACAACAGTAATAGCAATAATTAAATATGCAAATATGTTATGACATGTAAGTCAATAAGATATTCTTCTATTCATTAAAAATTGAAAGTTCTATGAAGCTTCAAAGCAATTTAGAAATTTTTAATCTACTACCACAAAGAGGAGTTTGTGTGCATGTATGAGCCATGTATTATTTTTAATCACATATGTATCTATGCCTATTATATTGCTTTGAGGATTTGAAGAAATGCTATTCTGTTCAAATGAGTCATCTCAGACATTACTCAATCTTTATTCTGGAGCCCAAGCACATTTTTGAGGGCCAGATTCATACAACTATGTCACATTCGTGTTATCTAACAAGAAGCCATGTATTCTGAATACCCAATACGGATAGAGATTTCTGCACATTTCCCACTAGACGTCAAAGTTGTTGGATTGCCAAAGATTGTGTTTGGTGCTGTCACAACTTCACTCAAAACTCATATTTGAGGGTATTAAAAATCAAAGATGATGTTATGTGTTGACGTGTTCACAGTACTTATTACAGCGGGCTTTCATTGACAAGGATTTGAACTAAATTGTATTATTGTATTTTATGCTGTGATTCCATTTTATTTATTGTTACTATTTTATTACATAAATTTCAGCTTTGTAGTACAGCAACTATATGCACTACAGTGTGATCACTACCACAAGTCTCGTTACCATCCATTAACACAGAGTTGACCCCCTCCACTGACTTTGCCCACTCTCTCCTACCAGCTTCCCCTGTGGCTACCACTAATCTCTTTTCTGCATCCATGAGTTTTTTTTATTTTCCTTGTTGATTGGCTTTGTTTTGTTGTTGTTCTTTTTGGATTCCACATATTAATTAAGTCATAAGGTATCTGTCTTTCTTCATCTGACTTATCTTACTCAGCATAATACCCTCATGGCCATCATGTTGCTATAAGTGGCAAAATTTCACTCTTTTTACCACTAAGTAGTATTCCTTTGTGTGTGTGTGTGTGTGTGTGTGTGTGTGTGTGTGTGTGTGTGTGTATGTGTATACAACACCTTTTTCATCTACTTATCCATCAATGGACACTTTGGTTGTTTCCACATCTTGGCTATTGTAAATAATTCTGCAATGAACATGGGGGTGCATATGTCTTCTCAAATTACTGCTTTTGTTTTCTTTGGATAAATCCCAGAAACAAAATACTGGGTCATATAGTGGTTCTATTCTTAATTTTTTGTTGAATCTCCATATTGTTTTCCATAGTGGCTGCTGCAACTTACAGTCCCATCAACAGTCCTATCAACAGTCCCATGCTGCATTTATAGTCCCTTTTTCTCCAGATTCTATCCAATATTTGTTATTATCTCTTTGAAAAACCATTTTAACAGGTATGAGCTGACCTTACTGTGGTTTTGATTTACATTTCCCTGATAAATAGTGATGATTAACAACTTATCATGTGCCTTTTGGTCATCTAAGTGTCCACTTTGGAAAAAGTCTATTTAGATCCTCTGTATGGGTTTTATTTTGTTGAGTTCCATGTACTCTCTATATATTTTGGATATTAATACCTCATCAGATACGTTATTTGCAAATGTCTTCTCTCATTCCATAGGTTGCCTTTTCATTTTGATGATTTATTTCACTGTGCAAAATGTTTTTGTTTGATATAGTCCTATTTGCTTATTTTTAGTTTTGTTTCCCTTGCCTTTGGAGTCAACCCCCCCCCACACACACACACAAATCACTATGACTGAGGTCAATGAGGCCACCACGTAAGATTTCTTCCAGATCTTTCATGGTTTGGGTCTTACATTCAAGTTTTTAATCCATTTTGAGTTAATTCTTGTGTATGCTTTAAATAATGGTCCGGTTTCCTATCAAAATGGGCAGAAGATCTAAACAGACAGTTCTCCAAAGAAGAAATACAGATAGCCAAGAAACACATGAAAAGATGTTCAACATCACTCATCATTAGAGAAATGCAAATCAAAACCACTCTGAGGTACCACCTTACACCAGCCAGAATGGCCATTATCCAAAAGTCTACAAACAATAAGTGCTGGAGAGGGTGTGGAGAAAAAGGAACCCTAGTACACTGTTGGTGGGGATTATAAATTGGTGCAACCACTGTGGAAAACAGTATGGAGATTCCTCAGAAAACTAAACAGAGAACTACCATTGGATCCAGCAATCCCACTCCTGGGCATCTATCCAGAGAAAACCATGACTCGCAAAGACACATGTACTCCAATGTTCACTGCAGCACTATTTACAATAGCCAAGACATGGAAATAACCTAAATGTCCATCAACAGAGGAGTGGATCCAGAAGATGTGGTACATATACACAATGGAATATTACTCAGCCATTAAAAGGAATGAAATACTGGCATTTTTAGCAACATGGATGGACCTAGAAATTATCATACAATGAGACACCAACATCAAATGCTTTCACTGACATGTGGCATCTGAAAAAAGGACAGACTGAAGTTCTTTGCAGAACAGATGCTGACTCACAGACATTGAAAAACTTATGGTCTTCAGAGGAGACAGTTTGGGGGCTGGGGGGATGTGCTTGGGTTATGGGATGGAAATCCTGTGAAATTGGATTGTTATGATCATTATACAACTACAGATGTGATAAATTCATTTGAGTAATAACAAATAAATAAATAAATAAATAAATAAATAAATAAATAAATAAAAAATAGATAGTGGTCCAGTTTCACCCTTAGGTATGTGATTGTCCAGTTTTCCAAAAACCATTTGTTGAAGAGACTGCTTTTTCTCCACTGTGTATTCTTTGGTCATTTGTCATATATTAATTGCCATACATGTGTGGGTTTATTTCTGGGCTTTCAGTTCTGTTCCATCGATCATTGTCTGTTTTTGTGCTAATTCCATACTGTTTTGATTACTATAACTTTGTAGTATAGTTTAAATCAAGGACCATGATATCTCCAGCTTTGTTCCTTTTCAAGACTGTTTTGATCTTTCAAGGTGTTTTGTTTCCATACAAATTTATAATTGTTTCTTCTAGTTTTGTGAAATACGCCACTGGCTTTCTGACAGGTATTGCCTTGAATCTATAGATTTTTGGAGTAGTATGGATATTTTTACAATATTAATTCTTCCAATAAGCATGAAACACTTTTCATTTTTTTTAAATCTTCTTCAATTTCTTTCATCATTATCTTATAATTTTTACTCCTTGGCTAAATGTATTCCTAAGTATGCAATTCTTTTCAATACAACTGTAAATGAAACTGTTTTCTTAATTACTCATATAGCTTATTATTAGTGTATATAAATGCAATTGTATATTGCATTTTGTATCCTTCAGTAAAGTCTCAGGATATAAAAGTCTCAGTCATTTTGTATCCTTCAGTAAAGTCTCAGGATATAAAACCAATCAGTAAAGTCTCAGGATATAAAACCAATTGTATATTTGGTTTTATATCCTGAGACTTTACTGAAGTCATTTATTAGTTATATCAGTTTTTGGCGGAGTTTTTAAGGTATTCTTGTGCACTTGATTGTCTAAATTTGTCATAACCTAAATATGTCATGTTATCTGCACATAGTGACAGTTTTACTTCTTCCTTTTCAACTTGAATTTCTCTTCTTTTTCTTGTCTGATTACTGTAGCAAGACTGCCAATACTACAGTGATTAAAAATGGTAAGAGCAGGAGTTCCCGTTGTGGCACAGCAGAAACAAATCCAACTAGGAAGCATGAGGTTGCAGGTTCAATCCCTGGCCTTGCTCAATGGGTTAAGGATCTGGCTTTGCCATGAGCTGTGGTGTAGGTCACAGACGTGGCTTAGATCTGGCATTGTTGTGGCTCTGGTGTAGGCCGGCAGCTACAGCTCCAATTAGACCCCTAGCCCTGGAACCTCCATATGCCACAGGTGCGGCCCTAAAAGGACAAAATACAAAAGACAAAAAAAAAAAATGGTAAGAGCAGACATCCTTATCTTATTACCGATCTCAGAAGAAAAACCTTCAACTTTTTTGCCATCGAGTGTGTTAGCTGTAGGTTTGTCGTATATGACCTTTATAAGGTTGAGGTCAATTCCCTCTACACCCATTTTGTTGAGAGTTTTTTTTATCTTAAATGGATGTTGAATTTTGTCAAATGTTTTTTCTGCATCTATTGAGAAGATCATATGCTTTTTATACTTCATTTTTTAATGTTATATTCTAAAGAAAAAATGGAAATGACAACTTAGTTATTATCAATCTGCTTCAAGTACCAAAGATGTTCAGCATTTAAAAATTCACAGAACATTTGGATTAGAAAGAACTTTCTGAAAGAAAAGACCCAATAGATTTACCTCCCCTGAAAATATAATTTTAACGCTGAAAGGAAACAAAGATTATCCTAATCCTCTCATTTCACTAGTGAGAATACTGAGGCTAGTAGAGATTGGATACCTGGTTATACAAGTCAAATATAATTGCTAATCAAGCCAAATTCAGGTTGGCCTTCCTAGAAGCAGAGCCTTAAACAAAGATATAGATGAACAGAATTTACTGAAGGAATGATCTCAGGAGACACATGAAAGTGAACAAGGGATGCAGAGGGGGAAACAGCCCAACAAGTATATGTCATACCTAAGTCTAACCTTCGCCAGGCCCATGAAGGTGCTAAAGCAGTAAGCACTGTGAAGAATTGATCCCAACTCAGGTAAAGCAGTTGGACTTTTGTATCCATAGTCATGGATGTAGGCTGCCTAGAGGTGGGAAATAAGCATAACTTCCCAGCTGAGCCATCTTCTGCGGGCCTGCTGTGTGTCATTTGCAGCCAACTCTAAAATTGACAGGTAGTGCACCAGTCCAATAAAAATAGGATTCTGGGCAGAGCACCAATAGCACCTTCTATGCAACCAAAATTCAAATTCATGTGTCCAGACTGCTACCTACCTTCTTTTCAGTCATATATAATATTGCCAATAGCTTACCTTTTTTTTTTTTCCTACTCAGTATACAATAACTCAACCTCATGCTTTTCTTTCCTGTCACTCTAACAGTAAGCAAGGTAAGATAATAAACGATTAAATGTTCTTCCTCCTGCTTGTTTCTTCAGCGGCTCGAAGTTGTGAGAACTGGTGTTCAGTGTCCCTGACAACATCAGGGCCCTATTTTGGCATGCTGTACTATTTTGTGTCCTTGAATTAGTATGGATTTTAGTATTGTGTCAACAGTGATAAATCTAAAATTCACTATCTCAGCCTAGGTACCCAATCTACTACTTCTTCTTTAATAGAAGGCATGAACAAAGTATTTGGACCAAATAAAGCCACTTAAAAAGAACACATGGAAAATGTAAGGATGATGTAAATAAAAAGCTAGACCACAGGGGAAGATTCAAGTAATCACACATCTTAGATAATAGGAGTCTGTGAATTCATGCAGGCAGACCTAAGTAGGTCACCTAATCAGTTGTTTACTCTGCTGTTGGCTATGAAGCATGATAAAGTAAGCAGGGAAGAAACTGTGTGAGCTCCATCTCCATAACAACAGAGAAGAAAACAATTACATGAGACCCTGGCCAACCACCTCCACAAAAGCAGTTTTAACCTCAGAGCAATGAGGAGTGACATAGCAAACTACTGCTGATGTCTGAATAACACAGGGCATTCAGCCAGGTAAAAACTTTCCTTTTTCAGAGTACTGAAGACTTTGATCCTTGGACAGATTTGCTGAAACAGCTGAAACCTTGAAAGGACCAAGCTAACCACCGCAAGAATAATGTATGACAGCAGAATTTTGAAAGTAATATAATTGCAGTATATAATACATTAAAGATCAGACAGCAACATATACTCTAAATAATAAGAGTATGGTACATTGTCAAAGCTTATCTGTATTATCAAGGATGCATCTTATCTTAGATATGGTACCGTAAATGATAACTTGTTATTAAAGTCTAAATAACATTTTGAAATTAGCTTTTCTTCTTTTTCTCTACTTTACTGAATTATTATAATAAATGAAATTAAACCTTCAACTCCCATTTTTCAAGACATGATTGGTCTCCCTAAGTATTTTTAACATTCTCTCCTAAAACTTTTCAAAGCAATCTAGATAATTTTCTTGTATTTATTTTTTTTAATGCACAGGGGAATTTGTTTGGAAGATTTATTTACTGTGATTTGTGCCAGTTAGAAATGTTATCTTTCAGTATAAACTTACCCACTGCATCCAATTTATCTGCTTTTCTCAGAAAATACAACCCTGGGACATTTGAACTTGATCTTTGAATTTAGTTTCTTGAATTCTCCAGAGAACTTGATATTTCTATAAAAAAATTTAGGGCCTGAATTTTTTGCCAAGAAAGAATATATTTGAAATGATTACTAATAGCAAATCCAATATATCAGTAATTATACCTCAGCCCCTACTAAATTCTTCCCAGTGGACTTCAAATGTCTGAGAATCCCTTTCCCCCTTGCCTCAACCCCAGTTCTTTATCCCATGAACGTCTATAGACAGAAAGGTTCCACTGTATTGAGCAACAGGGACTGAATATCTCAGAATGCAGCCAAATATTGCAGAGTATCAATAAAGCAGTTTGTAAACAATTGGGAAAGTACCATTCAAGAAAATTTTGCAGTCTTGAGTAGACATAGTGGATTTGAATTCTTGTCTTTGCAAGTCAAAATTTATGCTCTAATGAAAGTTGTGCTACTCAACAAATCTACTTATAAATTCATTCTCAACACTGCATTAATTCATTCCCAACTTCTGGAACACAATTCTTTCCTCCCATTTTTTTTTTTTTTTTGGCAACATACATAATTAAATTAATACATTATAATTTAGGTTGGTCTATTGTGAAGAGACTTGATTTAATGTAATCAGTCTTTAGAGGAGGCTTGTTCCTAGTAACTTTTGCTGTCCTTTTAGAATCTGGAGTGGGTCACAGCACAGTCTATGATACTTGGTTGGAAGCTCAGCCAATCCCCACCTATCAGCAGTCATGTATGAATTTGGATGAGTTGCTGAACCTCTCAAAGCACTGGTTTCCTACCTCTAAAAAGGAGGCATAACAATAATACTTCAATGGGCATTAAGGAAGATCTGATGAAGTAACATTAAGTAATGCTGTTTGCCCCATGCCTGACAGAGTAAGTGGCCAACAAATGATTGCTATTACCATGTGTGAAAAGGAAGCCATACAATATTTTACTATATACTACTCTCTTACTGAAATATAACTGAATAATTAAAGTTGAATGGAAATGCTATCAATGAAGACTTTTGACAGTCATTTCTAGAATATAAAGCTGATTCTACTTTCTTGCATAAGATCCTTCAGTGATTCCTCATAATCTGGCTCACTATACTCAAATGCTTTGTCATGATACCACTCATCATCATCTCCCTCCTTGCCCCACATTTCCTCAGCTTTATCTACTACCACTGCTTGTTTGAATAAATGCAACTCATATGAAACGGCTCACAGCCCCTGAATATGTCATCCTATCCATGTATCTGTCTATGCTGTTTCCTATACGTGGCAGTCCTTCTTCTTTGCCTTCTCTCCTGCTAAACTTGTACTACTTTTTCATTTACCAACTCATGCATCGTTTCTTCTGGATAGTTTTTGCTGATGCTTCCCATTCCCTGAGCAAAAGTAATCACTCTTTACTTTTTACTAGATTCTTTTATCATACCAGGAATAAAAAGCATGTGTTTACATGTCTGCCTCCATTAAGCTTTGAGTTTACTGATGGTAAGCATGGACTTTGACCTGTTTGTTATCTCTCTGTTATAGAACATTCTTCTTGACTTGTGTGTACCTACTTACTAATATTTGTTTTAATGAATGGATCGATAACCAAATGTACTGACATTTTTTACCAGTTCCTACCACCTCGATGGTTCTACTCTGATCAAATCAATCTCGAAGCATCTGCCTTTTCACAGTCTATTCCCAGAAAAGCAGCCAGATTGTTACCTAATACCCTCCACTGGTTTTTCATCCCTTTTAAAATAAAGCCCATGCCCTACAATTGCCTCAAGGTATGAGTGATAGGGACCACATTGTCCCAGGAACCTCATTTACTCTGACTTTAATTCTCTGCCACATCACTCCATCTACACTGGCCTCCTTTTTATTCCTTGAACATACTAAGCATGTACTTGCCCCAGGGCCTTTGCACTTAATAGTTTTCTCTGCCTGGAGAGCTCTTCACTTAGTTGCACAGCTCCCTTCCTCACTTTGTTTAAGTCTATGCTCTCTGGTCACTCCACTTAAAATGAGCCCAACAAAAACAGTCATGCCCCCCGCTCTCCCAACTCTCTTATCCCCTTTCTATGTTTTTCTTTCTAGCACTAATCTCTGATTTGTATTCAAGATATTTATTTTTGCATTTGTTTATTCCTTGTCTTTCCAACTTGTATTTAAGCAACTGATAAGTATACATTTAATACATTAATACGTTTAATGTTATACTCATTGTAGAATAATATTCTCTTCTTTCTGGATAAGTAATAGTTTTGGTTTAACTTCTGCTACCACTATTGCTTTGCCCTTCTTTCCTTAACAGAAAAAAACTTTAAATGGAACAAAACTGAGAAATATATGTTTAAGTTGAGGAGCCATGCTTAGGAGGTTGTTCTTTTTATAGCATGAAGGCAAAGGGTTTTAGGAAACTTTATATAGAGGGAATTGGTCTTTGAGCCTCAGTTTTTTATTCCTATGTACATCATCTTTCCCAATCATACCTTTTTTCCTTTCTTCATTTCAAGTAATCAGTACTTTGCATTCTTTCTTCCCAATTGGAATTCATAGTCACATACCCCCCCACCCCAACCACCATTCTGATCACTGGTCATTTTCTTCTATATTAGACATTCTCACGGAAGAACTTTCTTCCTACTTTTGAGATTTTTCTCAGGAAGTACCAAAAACTCATGCATGCTAAATCTTGAGAGGATTTGAATTTTGCCAGAGATTAAAGTCCTAAAATAGAAAACTGAAATTCTACTGTGGATTATGAAACACCAGCAGGAAAAAGCAAGAGCTAAAAATTTTTACATTAGTCTTGTTAACCCTGAAGTTAAACTTCTAGGAAGTCATTTCCCCAGTGCTAGGTACTACGTAAAACAGAAAACTAATTAATCATCTCAAGATTTGAGATCCAGTTTTTGTTAAATATCTAGAACCAGAACAGTGTCAAGCATATACTGGATACTATGAAGATATGCATTATTTCTTTAAAGAGTTTGTGGCTCAGTAGAAATCTAACAAACTTTAATTGAGAATTTTAAAAGGTTTCTACAATTATGATTTAACTGTTTCCTTGCTTTACAGATTCCTTACTATTTTCCCCATGCTTTTCATCTCTTTAGCTGGTCCAGAATGCCTAGCAACTTTCTATGTTTGCAGGCCATAATAAACTGATACTTTTTCCATAGGCAATGGGAGCATTTTTATAGAACTTTTGAAAATACTTTCTTACGGTTACCTAAGTTTCTTTGGGCCTTCATAGAGGGAAGTTGAGTGAGATATCTAAGGTCACAGAACTGATGAGTGACAAAAGATAAATGAATCACATACAATGACCATGAGGGAGGGCTCTTGGTGCTATATTATCTCCATATGCTGGGATGATATTACTGACCTACCATCGTCAGAACTCACAGTTTGAGATGCTATTCCAACATCAATGATGGAATTGCTTTGATCTACCCACAATTCCTAGCTTTATTTGTGACCTACATAATAAGGTTTTTTTCTTTTAAAATATTCAATTAATTATGTAAGGTTCAGTGATGGCCAAGTGTTTTGAATCCCTACAACAGGATTTCCTAACCAACTGATTTAAATTGAGACCCAGCATGCTGGGCAGCAATCAGCAGAGCACCAAGTAATTAGTTGCAGGAGTACCTACCCAATTAGACAGGCCTGGGCCTACAGTTCTAACAGGTGTTTGGTCTTTGTTTTGCAAACAAAAACTGTCTGCTGTTGCTAAAATAACAAAATGCTTTAATGTATGTTTATCACAAAAAGATTTCTTGGTGAAGGGCATGGATTTTTGTAAAGCAATTAATAAATCATGAAATTGTTTTATAAATATTTTATAATGACTGAAGTGATCAAGTCAAAATTGCACTTAAGAATTATATGTGTTTAAAACCAACATTTTATTTCATTATTTTTGACTCTTAATCCAGTAAGGATTCTAGGAAAAGAGTTAACTGCTAAGGAAATAGAGAAACAAAGATAGAAAGCTAAATCAGTGTTAAAAGACTCCAGACTGAATCACTGAACAAGCCAGATACAAAACATATTTTTCCTTTCCTAGTCCTCCCTTTACAACCTCCACTTGTTAATGTAGGTCACTGCTATCACATTAACTACTGTAGATTATGAGTGCTATCAGTAGGTTGAATTAAATTCCTATTAAACCTTCACTTGGAGGTTCGTGTCATGTCTTCAGTTCTCTAGAGTTGTGGTTAGATGTATTACTGTGTAATTTGGGGACGTAGGGATCAAAATGGTCCCAAGTGTGTCTTTATTTTAGGCAATAAGACAGGATATGTTGTGTTCTCAAGAAATACTTCATAAACAAAACATAACTTTCTTACATGTTTAACAATATTTAATAAATTCTCAAATGCAAACATCACAAAGAATATTTGGAGGGGAACTATCAATACCGATACTCAAAAGAAGAGATGCTTTTCTCTCACTACTCTACCTTTTCCCCTTACATTTAGAAATGGGGAAGGAGATAAAAACCTATGGATGTAATCTTTTTATATATAAAATTTTATACAATTTTTAAAGGTTAGTTTCATTTACAGTTATTGCAAAACATTGGCTATATTCTTCCATGTTGTACAATACATCTCTGTAGCCTATCCTATACCCAATAGTTGGTACTTTTCACTCCCCCATCCCTATATTGCTCCCCACCCCTATATTGCTCCCCACCATGGTAACTACTACTTTTGTTCTCTACATCTGTGAATCTGCTTCTCTTTTTGTTATATTCACTAATTTGTTGTATTTTTTAGATTCCACATATAAGTAATACATATAGTATTTGTCTGTCTCTGTCTTATTTCACTTAGCATAATGCCCTCCAAGTCCATCCATGTTGCTGCAAAAGGCTAGATGCTGTTTTTCTATGACTGAGTAGTATTGCATTTTGTGTGTGTGCATGTGTGTGTATCACATCTTCTTTATCAATTTATCTATTGATGGACACCTAGGTTGCTTCCATATCTTGGCAATGGCAAATAATGCTTCTATGAACACTGAGATGCATGTAACTTTTCAAAGTAGTGTTTTGGGGTTTTTTCATATACATACCCAGGAGTGGAACTGCTGTGTCATATGATAATTCTATGCTTAGTTCTTCGAGGAGCCTCCATACTACTTTCCACAGTGGCTGGACCAATTTGGATATAGTCATTTCCTGATCATTTGGCAAAAGACAATTTCAAATTAAGCCAACTGATTCTTTTCTTACTCCCATGACATTTAGTGTACCTGTCAACTGGCATTTCAAACATTGGAAAGTCTTTAGGAAATAATACTGTGGAGGAGACTCAGCACCAAACACTGTGCAGCAGTGTTCTGTAAAGTGTTTTCTGTGGAGCAAAGGAATCAGAGTCACTGGAGTTGTTATCCAAGCACCAGTTTCTGGGTCCCAAACTAAATCAGCTGAATCAGATTTTCCAAGGCTGGACCCAGTAACTTGGATTTTAAATTCATTCCTGAGTGATTCACATGCTAGAGAACTACTGGCTTGCTGGAGGGTAATTTATAACTCTCATTCTGCTCACTACCTTAGAGAGTTAAAAGAGGAAAAGATTAAAGTAAAAGAAATCACTGAAGCTATTTTCCAAAGCACTACATAAACAGCAACTAATGCAGCAAGAGCCCAAATAATCTAACTTTAGTACAAATGTATAGTAAGGCAATCCTTTCTATAAAATACTGTTAAAAACATATGCTTTCTGGAATAAAATATCTTTGTTAGAAGTAAACGAAAATTGAGAATGGAAAAGTAAGTAAAGAAATTAGAAATTCTGAAAAGCAATTGATCATTGACCGCATATAACAGAAATCACTTCTCATACACAGTTTTGTAACTTTGGTTCTATGAGAATCAAGAATCCACATGAATGCCTTTTAACATCTGTGCATTTTAAAAGTTTGCTTCCTGACTTTTTAATCTAAAATCATAGCTGTGAAAATAATTAATTTTTAATTGGGAAAATTCACCAAATTACATCTGGAGTTAAGATAACATGAAATCTCAGCCTAAGATAATAGAAATACAGTGCATAAATAAAAACAAACAAACAAGACAGTGTGGGGGGAAAGAGAGGGGAGATAGAACGAGAAATAGACAAAAGTAGATGAATAAGTTTACTTGGAAACATGTACTTCACATCTATCCATAAGAGGTTGAAGAGTAATATCTTCTAAGAAAAAAAAATTCCATTGTGGAATTACACAAAAGAAAGGAGCACATGTTTCCATTTGGGTTGGGGTGGCCAAAAAACTTTTAAGAAAATGAAACACTCCACTAGCCCTAAGCACTGACTGAAAATCTTGCACTTACGGATTTAACATTCATGATTTTGAATACTACAGAGTGACCTGAGTCCCTGGAATGCAGTAATCTGTAATTTTGATGAGGCACAATTTGAATTACATGTGTTGAAAGGGTGGACTGTCAGAGCACGTTCTGCAGTCCCTGCAGGCCCCTGGCAACAGCTGAGTAGTGGAGACCTGACCATAATCCTGCATGTGTGTTAATGTTTATGCACTATCCCCTTAACATTCAAAAGTTAGCTTTTAGAATTGGTGATAGAAGTAAATAAAGTCAAGGAAAAAAAAAATGGACCTTTACAAGAAAGTAGAATTTTGAAATTGAAGAATGGTGTATCACTGAGAAGAAAAAACTTAGTTTATGTTCCATACTTCTTTTGAGCATAGTATAATATTCAAACATATAGACTTGGGAATCAAACTTCTTGAGTTTTAATCAAACTAATTCCTGGAAAATCCCCAGCAATACCTGCCTTAGTTTTCTCATCTATAAGGTGAGGGTAATGATAGTGTACCACTCAAAGGGATTATTATAAGTGTTGAAATTAGTTATGTTTATAAAAGGCTTATAGCAGAGCACTATATAAGTATTTGTTTAAATAAATTCAGATATAATTAGACCGTTTCAGGGCATACTCCAGCTAATTAAGTGAGAGAGAGAGTCTTAGCAACCTGTGAGAAGGCAGGCATGTTATACCTTGACGGAGCTATGTCTTTCATGAAAACCAGGAGAGGATAAACAATACTGTTTTGTGACTCTGGGAGTTTTTATAGGAAGCATCCTCTTTGAAGGCAAACAGCCACTATAGTCTATATTGAGCTGATAAAGACAATCAATGATTTCAAGGGGGAAAAAGCTTTGCATGCCAAAATACTCAACTGATAAAAAAAATAATGGTTTATCTCTGTCATGAGGATTCATAGAAGCTTTTATTTTTCCTGTAGTAACATCATCTATGAGACAAGCATGTTGTTTTGATCTTTCTTTCTTTCTTTTTTTTTTTCTTTTTGGTTTGTCAAGTGTATTCCTTGGCACTTGACAAATAAATAAGAATAACCATAATCATAACTTGACTGTATATACTCCATTTCCTCAAGAAGCTGTATGAGCATAAAACATACATTCTCCCCTTCCATCCTGCCAGTCTGTCAGTATGGCTGGCCTTTAAATAGGACTCTGGTGCATTCCAATTTACAGGCAAGCATTACTTACTGTTGGGAATGCCCTCTAAAGATGAAGAATGCAGGTTGCATGCTATTAGGAATAATAAAGCAGCTTTCAAAGAATGTGACATCATCCAACAAACCTGTTGTCATTAGACTGAATTAAATGGGAGAGGGTCAATTAAACTCACAGCCTGAAAGATAAAGGCATCTTTCTTCAGCTTGGTGTATATAAATGCTCAATTTTTATTAACTTTGTTAGGATCAGTAATATCAAATACAGAATAGAACTGGCAGCTAAATACTTCATTTGTTCATGGCAGAATATTTTGATGACTCTACACTCATAAACCACCCAGTCCCCATGTCAAACTGCAATTCCCTCTTAAGCGATTCACCTTAAGATAATTATTTTCCTGCAGTTTTATTTAAATTCCAGGTTTAACAGGTCCATGTGGCTTGTTAAAAAAAATGTAACGAGATATAAATGATTCATGGTGGCTGATCTCATTTATCTTTATAACCAAGGTATCTCACTGCTCTTCACAAATAAAAGTAAATGTCATGTGAGACCAGTCACCCTAGATTTCCCTCAGTAGTCACAGGGTGCACACTGTTATTGCTCCTTCTTTTGTCTGAGACTAAAACGCTGTTAGGAAAATATTCTGATTGACATAAAATCAGGAAATGTTTCAAACTGAGATCCCTGGCTAAATCCCTAATGTCATCTGTATTGCAGTTAAATTATTAGCAGCAGGGCCCAAATGGCTACCACCTCACTGGGCTGTTGGCTGCCCATTTGGTTCTGCTACAGCCAGTGATGTGCTGCTTGAAAGACCAAACAGGCAGTTGAAGTCATCCTGCCCTTGAGGCTTAAGTAAAATTCGAGGTTAAATGTAATGCCTTTCCTATATTTCTGATAATTTCTAGAACCTAAAATTTCATGGCCACTTCTAGCTATGAATTTCCTCAGTTTCTTATGGATTCTAAGACTTCTATCTTGTAGCCATTCTCTTCCTTCAGCTCAGTGAAGGCCTAGATATGGGTTTAGCCCTTTCTCTGATTTTTCCCAGTCCACTCACTCAAGGTAATTATGTCTAGCACCACAAGTCTAGAGGACCAAACTTGGAGAATTTTTTGTTTTACTAAATTTGGCTTTTTAACATTTTAATACAGACAATTAGATACTACTTAGACTTCTCTCTTCTAGAAGACTCTCTTCTTTCAGACCCCCTCTGTTTATTATGTATATCAATTTAGCTCACCACTAGTTACTCAGTCTAAGACTTGACACTAGATGTCTGTAAATCCTGCTAAAGTAAGTATCTCCTGCTCTAGGTCTCATTCTTTAGTATTACCTAAGAACTAGCAGAACTTGAGGGTTTAGATTTTTTTTTTTTTTTTTTTCGCCATACCAGACTCTAAGGATGCTCCCTAACCATACCCAGCTCTTACATATAGCCAAACTCTACCATTCACACTAGGGATTTAAAGTCATATCCTCTGGGGCATTTGGACTAACAAAGTGGTTTTACTCCTTTGACTTACCTGTCAAATCTGTTTAAAAAATTTTGAGGTGGTCCAAAATGAATTAAGCAGGTCAACCAAACAACTAAGCTGATCCTCCATCCTTCCCTCTCTCCTCCCTTTCCTTCCTTCCTTCTTGCCATAACAACTAAATCTGATTTACTACAAAAAAAAAAACTAATTTGTGAGAGAGAAGAAAATCTGGGTCATATACATTTACACCTATAACTTTTAAACTCCCAGATCCCTTGAAGAGAACTACTGTTAATTGTTTTCTCTAAATGCATAAAGTCTAAAGTCAGCTACTGTGTCATGCATCTTTGTGAACTGAACTTCAGTCTCTAACTCCCAACAGGTAGAATCTGCACTGTTTGTGAATACAATGAAGAATTCAAAACTGCACGTAAACTAAGTGTCTTAGGCCCTTTGTTTGCACAGGTCATGGACCATAAAATAGGGTCACAACAACATTGGCAAAAATAATATTTTTCTAGTGCTGCTCCTATTTGCTTGATTAACAAAACCCAGGCCTCTCAAATCCCTTCTAAGTAATTCCAGAAGCCATGTCTCACCTGTGTTCTTAGCAACTACAGACAGGGAATATTTTCAGTCTCTCCTACTTCCTGGAGCCATGTCTGCCATTAAAGATCCTGATGCCAGAGCCAAAAATATGATGATTTGTGCCTAAGCTCCTTGCTCTGTTCCATTGTCTCTCAATTTCAAATGTAGATAAGCATAGCTTCCTGTTCAGACATCTGTCATGTCCTCAAACAGTACCCCTTCTCCTATCTTGAAATAAATATTTGTGATGTAACAAGTAAGGTTTATTGCCTTATGCTTTCTCTATCTTGATGTGATTTTAGTAAATCGGCTCTTCTTTTTAATTCTCAAATGTAATTTCCTCTCCGTAAGACACAGTGTGTTAGGCTGGGATCCAAGTACAGATACTATTCTCACCTCCAACTATCTCCCTGCTTATCTTTCTCTTTAAGTAAGTACTGTGCCTTTCAGAGGTCCCTAGAGATCCTTCCTCTCCATGGAACTTTTTTTTCTTCCTTTTCTTAAAGTATACTTGATTTACAACATTTTGCCAATTCCATGGAACTTTAAAAAATCCAAACTTTGAATTAGTACAGCAAAGGCTCAAGCTGTGTGCCTAACTTCAATAGATTTGTCAATAGGTGGGCAAAGGAGAGGGCAGATTAGAAGGTGGAGATCAAATATTTTAATAGTCTTAATTCCCTAAATTTCCAGTTCTTGGAAAGAGGGAAGCAATTTTTTATTCTTTTCCTCTCTCCTTCCCCTCTCACTTTCTCTTTCTTTCTGATTGTTTATGCTTCAGAGTACCAGCTTTTACATGTTTCTTCCAAAAAGTGGAAATAAGTCCAAAAATAAACTTGATCAAGAGAAATAAGCGCTAAATCAGGATTAAAACTCTTAAACCTGAGAAACAGAGGGTCTTCATAAATAACTTTGCTACAGTTTCATTAAGTTAAACCCCACAGTGTAAAGAGAGCCTTCTGATCAGAAAATCTGTGTTTATAATCATATATTAGTGATCAGTAGCTAATACTATTTTTTGTAATTTCCACATTAGTATCAGTATCTCATAAGAATGTAGGTGATGATGAGAGAATAAATAAAAATAAAATATCATCTGTGTGGAATATTTTTAACCCCGTAAAATTACTCCAGAAACACAAGATGGTATTTGACTTACACCATTGCTAGGAATTCAGCCAATAGTCTAGAAGGGCTAATCGTCTTCCTCCTCACTCCTTTGCCTCTCACAGTGGGACTAACTTCTGAGAACAGTGAGCATCTGGCATGCTGCCCTCCTTGTGGATAAAGTGGATCCTGAATTGTCAGTTGCTAACTAGTGGCGTTTGAAACTAGGTGAGATTTTTGGACAAATGAAAAAGTAATTCTGATGCACACTTTCCTCGAAGCTTTTAAAATTACTTGCTTTTATTCATTTTCATTTCCCCCCAGTCATATGTTTCTTTTGATCTACTTTGAGGAGAGTTTTTCTTCCTAAAGTCTCTTAGCTGTCTATAAGTTCCCCTCAGATAAGCCCAGAGACCAAGCCTTGGTTACCTTTACAAGTTTAGAAGAAAAAGAAAAAAAGGCGGGAAGAGGAAATTGCCTAAAACCAAAACTTAACTTACTTTTTATTTTTTTGCTTTTTAGGGCCGCATCCACGACATATGGAAGTTCCCAGGCTAGGGGTCGAATCAGAGCTACAGCTGTTGGCCTATGCCACAGTCACAGCAATGCAGGATCCAAGCCATGTCTGCAGCCTACACCACAGCTCACAGCAACGCCAGATCCCTGACCCACTGAGCGAGGCCAGGGATAGAACCCACATCCTCATGGATAATAGTTGGATTTGTTTCCACTGTGCCATAATGAGAACTTCAAAAGCTTCATATTATTAATGCTTCGTATTACCCAAGCACACTGTGAAACTGTTTAAACCATGGAAGTTAATAAAGAAAGTTACCTGTGTGTCAGTGTAATGTTTTTTTCTTCTTCATTGTCAAGTATGTTTATACTTTTTTCCTTCTTTTCTGTTTTTATCTTGGTAATCTGACTGGCATGCCTCTGCACATTTACAATATCCTTGCTTTTCTCTTTATGGTCTCAAGAAACAATAAAAAGAGTCTGTCTACATATACCAAAATAAGAGACAGATTAAAGGACAAATGTTATCAGCTTGTTTATGTTGCCAAAATGAACTGATTAAATGGTTATGTGTTTAAAAGAGAAAAAAAAAAAAAAAGAGCCAAAGTTCAAAAAGTTAAGAGAGTAATAAAAGACTCATTTCCCATTTCTTAATATTGCTATAAAGAAAAAGGCAATGTGTCAAAAAAGATGATTTCTAGGTAGCATTTAAGCTAATTGGGGATTTTCTACATATTCTATTATTTATAATGTTCAGGAGGCAAAGGATATTTTCTCCACATTATGTGCTTTTGTCAATGTCATTGAAATTAATCTCTTCCTATTCACCTAACATGACTAATAATTCAAGGTAGCTCAATGATAATTACTGTATCCTATAGGTAACCCCTGCATTAAAAAACACAGAGATTTTAAAGTAGATATGTAATTGCAAATTTCAGTGGAGAAACCTAGCACACATCAACTCAACCAAGTAGTAAGTTATTTTCATAGCATATGCCCCTAATACCTCTGTGGTATTCTTCAAACTCTCCGCTTCAATCTGCTCATGAGAAAACATCAGGCAAATACAAATGGAGGGGCATTCCGCAAAATACTTGACCAGTACGTGTACTAGATACAAGGGTATCAAGGTCATGAAAGATAAGGAAAGACCAAGAAATAATCACAGGTCAGAAGAGACCAAGGAGAATGCCTAAATGTAATGTGGTATCCCAGGTACTGAGAAAAAATAATGATAAAAGAACAGTGAAAATTTGAATAAAGACTATAGTTTAGTTAACTGTATTATACTAATATTCATTTCTTAAATTTGAAAAATGTAGAGGTTATTTAAGAAGTTAACATTAGAGGAAGCAGGGTGAAGTGTATACAGAAACATGCTATGCTATCTTTGCAACTCTTCTATAAAGCTAAAATTATTGTGAAATTATTCTTTAAAATGAACTTGGGGAGTTCCCATTGTGGTACAGTGGAAATGAATCCAACTAGTATCCGTGAGGATGCAAGTTTGATCTCTGGCCTTGCTCACTGGATTAAGGATCTGGCATTGCTCTGGCTCTGGTGTAGGCTGGTGTAGCTCCGATTTGACCCCTAGCCTGGGAACTTCCATATGCCACGGGTGTAAGCCTGAAAAAAGCAAAGAGATTAAATAAAATAAAATAAATATGAACTTGCAACTTTGAGAGATTATGTATGTTTAAGTCAAGTTATTTAAATAAAATATCTAGAGTGATGAAAGTGATTCAGTTCTGATATTTATCTATCTATATCTATATAAAGAGAGATAGATACACACAGTCACACATACACATAAACACACATATACATTAGCTTCCTCTCATCTTACAAGGATGAGAAATGTGTTCTGCTTTAGTGTAGACAATAAAAGGCACACACATAAACTGAAAACTCCTTATGAAATTTGATATTTCTGTTTAATATTCATGATATTTCTCCTTTTCTAAGCCCCTTAGCTCACTTCTCCATAATGCATTAGTTCATAGGGGCATCTATGAAAGTATTTCTAGCTAGTTTGTTCCTCTAAAATTCTTACTCCTTATCCCATCTGGCTTTGCAAATACATAAAATATCTGTATTGCATCACATTATTTAAAGCAGCTTCCAATAACATTTGCTGATTTCAAGCATGGCTTAACTGTTCCAACATCTGATGCAAATAGCTTCCTTAATTCTCCTCAGATCAGACCACCCATCATTGACTCTAACTGTTGCTTATCATCATCTGTGTATCACTCTGCTCTACTTTCCTTCTGTCTGTTCAGGCTTAAGCAAGCTTACTGTTGAGCAATCGCATCCCTTTCTATTGCCAAAACAGGTTTTATTTTATGTAACTTTAAACAGCCAAACTGCTCCCCTGACAGTAGCCACCCTGCTAGATTCAAGCTCATCAAGCTCATTGGTAATAGCAGTGAAGGAAATTTAGCCAAGAATCTTTAAAGTGCTGATGTCAGGAAACAAAGAAGCAAACCCTCAGACTACATGTTTCTGCTTATTTACCATCTAGGACCAGATGACCAATTCAGAAAAAGTGGAGTCATCATCTCATCCTAGCATATTTATTCAGTGGAATTTAAAATGCTATTAGGAGGTAATCTTAACCATAAGTGCCATGCACTGGGACTCTAAAACTATATCGTTTTTTTCAGGAAATCATACAAAGCTCTTTATATCTCAAACATCAAGTTAAGATTAGTTTGTGTTTTGGGGGGGGTAGGGCAGAGCAGAGGATGAAAGTGATTGCTCACGTTTTGCATTACACTTTGCAGCTTTCAAAATGATTTGATAATATGTATGCATCCAAAGAATTTGGGAATAAAATATTTTAGGAATTTAGCAAATGACTAGCATCTCTGAAAGAACACATTGATGTAAAGTATTCGGTTATACTAATGATATTTAAAGGTAGAAGAATAGCAATCACATTTTCTTCTCTGATATTGCGAAAGAGATTGCATTATTCCTTTTTTTTTTAACTATGTGAGATAAGAAATTTGAGACCAGAAAAACATAATGTTGTCATTTGTGAAATATTTATTATTTCCCATTGTCTACATCACATCTGAAAATAATGGTGATCCAAATGTCATCTATCTTATACTTTTCCTTTCATTTTATACTTAAATTGGCACATAAAATCATGAGACTTTTACTTAAAATTTCATTAGATTTGAGTGTAACACAAATATAATTCAAAAAGTTAATGGTAATATACATTTCATCAAAATGAACATGTGATACTTGAACTGATTCAATAACTTTCTAAGAGATCACAGAAAGACATAAGAACTCCATGGGTACATATATAGATACTTAGGGTAAAATGCCCGTGTAATTGGAAGGCAGTACAAAAAAACACTGCAGGGGTTTTCTTTCAGAAAAGAATGTCCTAACAGTGTGTATTCTTACTCAGTTGGCCTATTTCACCTAGAGGAAGTGAGCTAAAATGGTTCTGATGTACCTAATGCATTATTCATTAAAAGTGAGCACTTTATCTTTATCTGTGCCAAAAGCGGAACCAACCAATCTGCCTACCATTCCTTGCCACGATGCCTTTGAAAAAAAAGCAACGTACTAATTAGTCTTGTAAAGAAATGATATGAGAGATAAAAAAGACATAATCAAGTTATTGGGGAACTGGTAATAAAATGGATTATTAACATTTGATAAAAGAAACTTAATATGGATAATTTTGTTACGAAGAGATCAGACTGAAGGAAGGAATTATACATTTTCATTATATTATTTATCAATGTGGCATAGATGGCTAGTATCCAACAAAATACTACGTTTCCTTTGCATGTGGAGGATTCAGTACTGTGAGTTATTTAACTCACGCAGAAACTACATTTCCCAGACACCCCTTGTATCCAAGGACCTTGTGTTTTGTTCTTATCAGTGTATTTGGGCAGATACAATGTTTGCCTTTTTTGTGTGTGTCTTTTTGCCATTTCTTGGGCCACTCTCACGGCATATGGAGGTTCCCAGGCTAGGGGTCAAATCAGAGATGTAGCCACTGGCCTACACCACAGCCATAGCAACGGGGGATCCTTAACCCACTAAGCAAGGCCAGGGATCAAACCTGCAACCTCATGGTTCCCAGTCGGATTCGTTAACCACTGAGCCACGACAGGAACTCCCAATGTTTGTCACCTTCATGCCAGAGTTTTTAAAAAGCAAATGTTAACTCTCCACAAAATCTTCGTCTTTTGACTTAAGAGCTCCCATAGGATGTCAAAGCCACAAGGTGGAAGGAGTTTGGGTTCCAGAATTACCACATGGAGGAACAGTCATGAAGAGCTGTTAAGTTGGTGAGAAATAAAATGTTTCAACACATTACATTAAAACTCTAAGTTTAAGGTTTAGTTGTCACAGAAATTAGCATTACCTTATCTTATACAGTCAGGTATTAGCTCATCAACAGATGAAATAGTTGAAAAGTCAACATCATTAATAAGTATGTCTTACAAAGGTGTCAGAGTAAGGGAAACACAACAAATAGAAGACAAACTCTCTTAGCAGAGATTGTTCAAGCTTTTATACCTGATATTCTAAGCAGAGGAAAAAATGAGTCCAAAATTACTGGGCATGAAAAAAGCTTGAATGGATGTTCTTTCTGAGACAGGAAGGACAACCAAACATGAAATTTTCAAAGGGAATAAATTAATTAACTTAGAAATAATGGTTGCCTACTAATTAGGAAAGGTTTTAAAGACAAAGAGGATTAGAGAAAGTTTATAGGAGATATCTAACTTGCAGTGACTTGCCTGGGTGTCCATCCCTATAGATTTTATTTCCTACACACATATATTTCTAGGACCTTTGGAGGAGTGGGCAGAGGTGAAGGGCAGGAAATCACTCATATTCTTCTTAAAGACTGAATCATAGTCAAAGAGAAATTCTTTAATTTCTCTGTTAAAATATTAGTTAATCGTTTCCTAACTTCTCCATATACCCCCTCCCTCTGTAAACTTTAACTTCCTTTGACATCCACAGAACTTTGTGTAAGCCTGCATTCAGAACTAGCGAAGTGTGGGTGGGCTATTTCCCTAGGAGTACTATCTCACCTACCAGTAATGGCTTGAGGACTGGGGCCTTTTCTTATTCTTCTCTGTGTCCTCAAGAGTTGTTTATTATAAGATATTCATCAAGTATCTCGTATGTGCCAGACCCTATGCTAGGCACTAAAGATAGAATGGTGAACAAGATCAACAAAGTCTCTGCCTTTGAGGTTACATTCTACAAGGGATTTTTTAAAAATGAATTATTTCAAGTTATAATAATTACTAAGATTTTTAAAAGGCAGAAATAGTAAATTACAGAGCTAGGAGTTCTTTAGGTAGGATAATCAAAGCAAGTCTTGCTGAGAGGATAAATTAAAAGATGCGATTTGAAGGAAGAGAAATTGATGTAAAATGTGTATATCCATTTGTGGTAGGGGAACATCTCAAAAGAAGAAAGAGTATGTACAGAGACTCTACATAATTTAAAAAGAACAGCCAGAGTTCCCATCACGGCTCAGCAGAAATGAATCTGACTAGCACCCATGAACATGCAGGTTTTATACGTGTCCTTGCTCCATGGGTTAAGGATCTGGCATTGCCATGAGCTATGGTGTAGGCTAGCGGCTACAGCTCTGACTGGACCCCTAGACTGGGAACATCCATATGCTGCATGGGTGTGGCCCTAAAAAGAAAAAAACAGTAGAAAATAAAATAATAAAAAGACCGGTGAGTGTGGATGCATTCGTAAAGAGGACATGGCCTAGAATGAGATAGGGAGGTATACAGTTTTAGAAACTGTGGTAAAAAGTTAGATTTTATTCAAAGTACAATAGAAGACCATTGCAGCATTATAAGCAAGTAAGTGATACTACCCAATTTGGATTTTGAAAAGATCACTTTTGTATGGGTAATGGATTAGCATGTGGAAAGATTTAATAGGTTATTTAAGTGATCCCAAGTGAGAGATGGTGAAGACTTGGACCAAGATGAAGGCAAAAGAGATGGAGCAAAGAAGGCAGATCCAAGATGTATTCTTGCCATTTACTTCAGAGAATGTACTGAAGACCTGAATGTAAGCACTGCAAGAGTAAGGAATCCAGGATGAATCTTGGGCTTGAGAAACTATTTAGAATGTAGAAGATGTGTTGTGGTAGTGGAAGGAACAGATGGATACAACATGGGGAGGGTGGAGTGGGAAGAAGTCAAGAGCTCTGCTACCACAATTTGACAAGTATATGATATATTTAAGAGAAGATGTCAAGTAAACAGTTGCAGAGGCTAGTCTAGCGCAGAGAACATTTAAGTCAGACATCTGGGATGACCAGCATAAGATATAATTGAACCTCTGAGAATTACTCAGACGTAGAGCATATGGAGAATTCAGTACCTTTCGAAGTGTTTCATATACATTTGTTGAATGTGGGTGAAAATCCTGACCTCATTACCAGTGACCATCAGTAGGTCCCTGACTCTACACCTTGCCTGCTGCATCCCACACCTACCACCTATCTTTTTTGTATACCATTTGCCTACTCTGATTTCCACAGAGTGCCTGCTACCTAACTTCCCAGACATTCCATCCACTCAGCTCAAACTGTAATACCGCATCCTAAGGAAACTCTGCAGAACAAGCAGCTTTACTCCCTAGTGCCAGATTTCTTATTCTTCATATTTTTATCTGATTTGATGTGCCTGACTAATGATATGATTTTTATCTGATAGGGACATTAAAAAAAAATAAATGCCTAGATGTTTTCCAAACTAAGGAAGATGACAAGATCTACTAGCAAGTTTGTATAAAGAAAGAAAAAAGAATAGAGTCTAGACTTAGGGCACTAATTTGTGTTTGGATGTTTAGGGAAAAAAATCTTTACAGGTTGAAAACATGATTGAATATATCTCATAAAATTTTCTATGTTTTCCAGTAGAGTAAATCACTTCGCATATTCTTAAGCAATTATGTGACTCCAACTTTTCTTTAGAATTAAATGTTTTAAGAACTTAAAGGTTGTGTTTAACTTCTCAAATATACTCCATGTTTAAGGAAAAAATATGATGTATGAAAGTTATTTAATTTAAAAGAAAATATTACTCTTATAGGCATTACATTTCTTGTTAAAAACTTCACTGTAAGTGATCTGAATTTCTGAATATTAGCTTTACCTTATTACCATAAAATCATGATCTTTTGAAGGCAACGGAGAGTACAATTAACCTTAGAGAAAAGGATGTCATCATTTTCTGATTGATTATCTCAGCTTTCAAAAGCCAGTCATCCAGAACCAGTGTTTCTAATAAAATAAAATTTTAGAAATGAGATCTGATCTATATTTTCTTGGCTCTCTGAAGAGAAAACAGACTTTGTAGGATGCATGCCTAATGAGTCATCCTTGTTTTTCATGAAAAACATGATTTTCCAGTACCATAGCATTTTGCTCTTTACTGATGCATTTGCATAAAATGAATATATTACAACTTGGAAGTTGTGATTTAGTTAATTATGACAGTCACACTGCTGCCTTGGTGATTTTATAAATCTGGAATTAATCTAAGATTTTTAGGGGTCTTGCCTTTAATATTAAAAAATTCTTATAGAGTAAAACTTTCTTAATTGTATTTCTTACAATTGTATACAATTGTGTTTCTTAACTGGATTTGATTATATTAATATTCTCTGAGTTTGGAATGGACATGTTTACCATGGGTATGAAAATTACAAGGTCTCACTTTAGCAGTAGGTCTGACATGGAAGAATATGAAGCAGCACACAAAGGAATGATATGAACTAATTAAATGTTCTGTTGTATCACTCTTTCTATTACATGTGATTTAATACTTATTCACTGGTTTTCATTTAAGCAAGCTTAAATTAGTAGTCACTAATTCATATTTTCAGTGTTTCCGTTCTATGGATATACATAGGCTTACAGAGTAAGAAGTCTAGCCACTGATCCAGTTGTTAATATCATATGCTCAGAATATCTCCACAAGAACCCCACTCAACTCTGTGCCTACACTCATTCACTTAAACAGTTAGTTACATTTGTTGAGTACTTACTGTATTGTAGGCACTGTCCTAGGGATTGAGGATATAACAAAGTCTCTGATTTCATGCCTCTTTAGTGAAGCATACAGAAGAAAAAATTCAATAAACACTAATTACTATTTTTATAAATGTTATGAAGAAAAAAACTGGAATTCTCTCATAAAGCATATTGGTGACCAATAATCATCTTAACATTCCCTCAGCTTAACCAAGTTTTAGACAGGTTTCTTCCTGATCATAGTCCCCTGAATTCCCTTTCTTTAGAGGATTTACTATAGAAAACTTGCAACTGCCAAAGCTCTCTTCCCCTTTGAGGTGTAAATCTTCTTCCAACTTCTGGCCAGTTTTACAGCCCCAGAATGTCTTTGTCAAGGACCTGGGCCATCTCTTTGAAGTGTAATCATCAAGAAAGAAAGACAAGGGCCCTTTCTCCTTACCTCTGTGGGAGGGTAGGAGCCTATTTCACCAGTTAGTGAACACAGCTGGCCTGACAACTTAGCTTGCTGAATTTCTTCTAGTAGTTTTCCATTAACTCACCCCCAAACACTATCCTGCTTTTTGTTTCAGTGGAGTTGAGTTCAATCTCTCTCCTCTACTGCAATAGGAGTCTTAAATAAGTCTCCTTTGCCTGTTTAACTTGTCAATGAAATTTTCTCTGACAATAGGGAGAGAAAAACTCCGCCATCTACTTTAAGTAGAGTGAAGGAAAGGCATCCATGAAAGGATGGTATTAAGCTCTGACCTAAATAATGAAAGCAGCAGTAATGTGTAGGATTAAGAGTACTTCAGGAAGATGAAGCAAGATGTATCAAGGCACTGATGTTCGAAAGAGTTTGCCATGTTCTCAGAAGACCAGGGTGATAATAACATGGGAGTGAGGAGTGATGTAAGACTGACAGGTGGTACGCTGCACCTTACAGGCCAAGATTGAAAGCTTCTATTTTATTGCAAGAGTATTGGGAAACCATTGAAAAGTTCTAAGTGCAGGAAAACTATGACCTAGTTTGGGGAAAGAAAGAAAGAAGGAAGGAAGGAAGGAAGAAAGAAAGAAGGAAGAAAGAAAGAAAACAAAGAAGGAAACAAAGAAAGAAAAGAAAGAAAAAAAAGGAGGGAGGGAGGAAGGAAGGGAAGAAGGAAGTCAGTCAGTCCAGTAGCTCTAAGGAAGCTAAATCAGATGGGGTTAAGAATGGTCCACAGTCACAAAGCCAACTTTCCAAGTCTTTAATTTGGAAAACTTAAGTGTTTTCAAAGAGTTCATATCTAAGAAATAAAGACTAGGTGACTAGGAGTTTAGAGACTGGGAATAAACATAAGATTGGAATTTTTCCCTAAATTAATTTTGCATTTGGTCTTCTAAGACAAAGCATAAAGATTTAATGTCAAAGTTTGACTTTATTAAACCAAATGGAGGTAAACTATTCCAGTTACATCAAGGAACACTAAACACATGTTAACTGATTCTCTGTGTTGATGGGGTTCTATCAGAGCATTTACGGGCTTAACTCACGTACTTGCACCCTACCAGAGATTCAGACATCCCTCATTGTTTCCAATTTCCTGTTATCCCTATCACTAATCAAGCCAATGAAAAAATGAAGGAGTAGGCATTGTTAGCACAACAGATCTATATAACTTATTCATGAATTTGGCAGCTGCAGACAAACTAAGTCAAACCTATGGTCTATTTTGCCTAATGCTGCCTTTCAAAGTCCCACTTAGAGTAATTTGCAAAGAGAACATTTTCCTTTATGACAATGACCTCTATAAAATTTAAGCCTCTATTTGACCATCCTAATTTCTCTAGCTGGGACAATAGCCATAATTTCATGTCAGAAGCATATAATGAATGTGCAGTGATGATTAAATGAAGGAATAACATAAATAATATCCTCCAGATACTATAAATAAGAACATCTATCCTCTATAATTAAAATTATGAACTGACATCTAAATGAAGTTAGCCATTCACAAGTGTAGCCCATTCCAAAAGATGTTTTAATTCATTAAATATTAATTATCTACTGAAGGACCAACAAACTTTTTCCTCAAGAGCCAGAGAGTATATATTTGGACTTTGCAAACCATATCGTCTCTGCTGCAACTATTCAACTCTACCATAAATGACTGTATTGCAATAAAATTTTATTTATGAACACAGAAATTTAAACTTCATGTAATTTTCATGTGCTGTGAAATATCCTTCTTTTGCTTTTCTTCAATCACTTAAAAGTATAAAAATCATTCTCAGCCCACCAGCATACAATGTAGGCATCTAGCCATAGTCTTCTGATCCCTGGTCTCCTAAGCATCAGGCATTGGAGAGAGCACAGTGATGAAGATAGTTTTATAAAGTTGGTGATGATGGAACTAAGGTAGCCACCAATCCCTTTATTTGACTAAGGATTAAATTTGGGTCAGTAAGACATAACCTTGAAAATTTTGCATTAGGTTCATTCAAGTCTAGCAGGAAGTCATGACAGTCTTTGTGACCAACAACGAGAAGTAAAGAACAATAATTCCAACATATTCAGCAGCCTGATAGGGGAGAAACACCTTCATAAGAGAATTCTTTTTGGGAGTTTTTGTCATGGCTCAGTGGTAACAAACCTGACTAGTACCCATGAGGATGCAGGTGTGATCCCTGGTTTCACTCAGTGGGTTAAGGATCTGTCATTGCTGTCAGCTGTAGTTTGATTTGACCCCAGCCTGGGAACTTAAATATGCCCAGGTGCGGCCCTAAAACAAACAAACAAAAAAACCCAAAATCAACAACAACAACAAAAAACTTTTTAAAAAAGAGATAATAAAGCAAAAGCAAGTCCTTTGGCTCAACCATTATGCTTATTAGGGGACTCTCTGATTTACAACTCAGTTTCCTAGGTACTCTGGTATTGAAAAGGTAATTATTTACACCACTGGAAATGAACTTCCTCACTATAAATTAATAAATGGGTAACACTGGATAGTTTCAGACAAGTCCCCAGAGTCTTATATATAAAAATAACTTCCTGAACATGGAATACTGAGAACCAGATGCTTGCCCCTTGCTGAGACCACCAAGGTAGCAGTTTCCCTTGAGGATCTGCCTACACAGCAGACACACTGCTCTTAATTGCCAAGTTCTCAGTCAAGCATTATGTTACTCTCCTGCAAAACTTTCTCTTTTATATAGAGAAATATATATAATTTCTATATATAGAAATATAATTTCTATTTATAAGTAGAAATAATACCATTTCTATTGTATTTACTCTCTGCAAAACTTTCTCTTAAACACTTTTTATATTTATTTTTCATTTGATCTGTGACTATTTCAGTATGCATCTAAGAGCTCTTTTTAATCTTAACTACAATACCATGAGGATACTTGAAATAAATTAACATTAATTCCATAATATCAATGACTATGCAGTTAGTGTTTAATCCCCAGTCTCATAAAATATTTTAGATTTATAATTTTAGATTTATATATTTTATTTATATTAACATATACATTTCCTTTCATTATTCTATGTCTACGTGCATTCACAGAGAAGGAAATGATTGCCTTCTATGATAGAAAATATGGCTTTTAAAATTTTGATCTAGAGCTCTTCTTTCTAGCCCCAAAAATAGCCTTTCTTTGCAGTAAACAGTGTGCTAGACTGAGAATCAAGAGATCAGGTTTGGGATTTTTCTCTACCACTTAATATATGACATTAAAAAATCATAGAACTCTCTAGGATACTTCTTCACCTCATGAAATGAGAAGGTTGAGTTAAGTAGATGCTCTCAAAAGATGCTTTCCATACCAAAATTCTTGGGCTCTATGATCTTATTAGGATGCCTTTTCTGAACCCTTTATAAATATTCAAACAGGTGATACCTCCTCAAGTCTAAAAGTTAGTCTACAGAAGAGTTCAAAACATGTCTTTAAGTGAAGGGAATCACATTCACTTAACTATTCACACAGTCTGAGTATCTTTTCTAATTTACTAGATAAGGATTCCTCCTGCACCTTAGTTTAGAGAGTATAGAAAGAGCTACCCTTTCTGACTGACTTTACTCAGTATGAGAGTCTCTAGTTCCATCTGTTGCTGCATATGGCATTATTTCATTCTTTTTATGGCTGAGTAGTAGTCCATTGTGTATATATACCACATCTTCCTAATCCAATCGTCTGTTAATGGACATTTCGGTTGTTTCCATGTCTTGGCTATTGTGAACAGAGCTGCAATGAACATGCGGGTGCATGCGTCTTTTTTAAGGAAAGTTTTGCCCGGATATATGCCCAAAAGTGGGATTGCCTCATCATTTGGTAGTTCTATGTATAGATTTCCAAGGTTAATGGATGCAAACTATTGCTTTTGGAATGGACTAACAATGAGATCCTGCTGTGTAGCACTGAGAACTATGTCTAGATACTTACAACACAGCACGACAATGGGAGAAAAAATTATGTATACATGTATGTGTAACTGGATTCCCATGCTGTACAGTGGAAAAAAAGAGTGTATTGGGGGAAATAACAATAAAAAATAAATTAAAAAAAGAAAAAATAAAAAAAAGGAAATGGCTACCCTAACCAAAACATCAATGTTAACTGTTAAAGTAAACTGGATCTTTTCCTTAAAACTAAAAAATCAGTTTGAGGACGTAAAAATAAAATCAGTGCTGGACAATATGCATACTTAAAGGCCTCCTTTTCTTTAGTCAGAAAAATACACAGCATCTAATTGTATACAGTAAGAATGAGATATAGGATGCAGCCTCATAACTAACTTCATACTTTCCCCACATGTATTTAATGGAGGAATTTCAAAGTTTCTCTGTTATAGTTTAATAGTCTTCTCTATCATCTTCTTCTTAGAAGGTAAAGAAATTTCTCTTTTAAACGGAAAGGTCAATTATAACCCAAAGGCTTTAGGAAATCAATGTTCTAGTAATAATTAAAGGTTACAATTTAGAAGAAGACTCACAATATAAGTTAAAATCCAATAATGAAGGTCTAAGAAGTAGTCTAGATAATCAAAGCTAACATTTACAAATGTAACTAATAAAAGAACTCATTCTAAACAGCTTCTTAAAACGTTAAAATTTTTATTTTTTTTATTTTTATCTACTTCAGCTATACTGCCTCTCTGTTGTTCCTTGAATAAACCATTTACACTCATACCTCAGAACCTTTGCATTGGCATTTATGATTCCCTTTATACGAAATGCTTTTCCTCTACATATCTATATGGCTTACTCTTTCATATTCTTCAAGTCTTTGTTTAATGTCATCTTATTAGTGAGGTCTTTCCAAAATAAACTACATAAAAATTTACTCCCTGCCATTCTACACTTCCCTGTTTTTCTTCTCTGCTTTATTTTTATTCTTAGTACTTATCACTTATTAATTCATTTGTATTTGTCTGCCTCTCCTCACTATAAGATGAGTTCCAGAGGGCAAAGAAGTTTTTTTCTCTTGCTCAAGTCATAATTTTGTACCAAGAACATGCCTAACACATAGTAGGCACTCAAAAAAAAAGAGTTGAATAGCCTTATTCAGAGCTTTGAGGAACACTTTATGTCAGGAATACATCCTATTTTAATCTGATATATTCCATCTTTTCTTTTGAAATATATTTATGGGTTTCTGGATTAGCTGAAGGTGGCTAAAACATAAAAATATTCAAATACTGTTCTGGTTACTATTCCTAAGAGTACAGACCAAACATACACTGGATGGGTCTTGGCTCCAAATCTCACTGTGTAGAAAAAAGTTAACATAGGAGTCCTGAGACTATAATCCTTAGAAAGACCTGCCTCCAAAATGACCCTCAAATGGCATCTGGGGAGTTAGATTTTGGGAGCATTTCACCACCCTCACTTATAAGAGTGGTTCACTGTGCCTAAATTGTGCAAACAATATGGTTTATGCAAAATTCCTGTTTCCTTCTACAAGTATGGAATGCCAGGCAAGGGCTGACTAAATAACCGATATCCAAGAAAAACCCTAGAAAGTGAGCTGCTAATGAGCTTGCCTGGTAGACAATATTTCACATATGTCATTACAATTCACTCCTGGGGCAATTAAGTTGTCCTGGGTGACTCCACTGGGAGAGAAATCTGGAACTTATGCCTGGTTTTCTCCATACTTCCTTTCATGCCCTTTTTAGTTGATAATTTTGCTTTGTACTCTTTCACTATAAAAAAATAATAGCCATAATTATGACTTTATGCTAAGTCTTATGAGTCCTTCTAGGGAATCATCTATCCTGGGCTGGGAAGGATTCTGGTCTGGTCTCTCATTGAACTCTTACTAAATGTCTGTTATGAGCTTCAACCCTAGTGAGATGAGCTAGACCATAAGGGAGCTTGTAAGCTTTATTCATTTTGTCCCTGTCCTTTGAGACCTAGGGTTTTCTCATCAAACTGAAGTAGACTGCTCCATGGTTCCTTCTGCAGAAGCATCCTCTTATCAGGAAGCACTTTAAGGCACAGTCACAAGTTAGAAATGGTGAAGAAATAAACCTTGTGGATGAGAAGAATCTCCATGAGCCAAGAGCATCCAGACTTCAGAGTAAGGTTCACTGTAACTCCTTTATAGCTTTCCAAAGTGAAAAAATAGGAGGTTCTTGACAGAGAACCTTTTTTTGCCATCATATATTTTATTCATCTTTTCCTCAGAAATTCTTGCTAGTGTAACAAGGGCAGAAAAACAATCGCATTTAAAAATCAACTTCATTAAAGTACAATTTACATACAAAAATGCATTGATTTTAAGTGTGCAGTTGACAAATTTGTTCACTCATTTGCACACAACCACAGTCAAGATATGACATTTTCTTCACTTCAAAATGTTCCCTTAAGCCTTTTTTCAGACCTCTTTTTTCTTGAGACATGGAATAGGAAGTATCTTCTCAAGGTCTCAATACTGATTTTTAGAATCTACCATTAATACCAGTCTTTGGATTTGAAAAATTCACGCCATAATCTAACAAAGAAAGGCCATTTCCTACGAAAAGTACAGTAGTAAATACAAAACATATAGATACATGTAAAATACATGTTTTATAGTAAATACAATAGTAGATGTGCTTGTTATTGGAAGTGGTCAGATACTTACATTTTACATAATCCCCTAAACTTCCTTTTATTTCTTGAATTCAGAAAAAAATATCCTGCTTTGTACAAAATCGTGATTCATCTACCACATGCATTCCTTTTAAGGTCTAATCACTGCTCTTTAGGAAAAATAAAATTTAAAACACCAGCAAAAATAATCAAGGAGATGGATGTGCTAATGTATGTAAACGGACTAAAGTGATTTTTCTTGGGCCTAGAAATACAAAGGTTTAACTAATATATTAAGTGATATGAATAATTCATTTACTAGATTTCCAAGTCATCAGCGGTAATCACATGAATTGAAAATAATAGCTAAGTTTTAGATAGAAAATAGCCAACATTATTTTCTATAGTGTAGAATAACTTTTAAGAAATAACCACAATAAGCAGTGCAGACTGAGATTTTTCTGTGCTTTTTAAAAAATCTTTATTAGGTTTCAGTTGCTGTGTAACAAATTACCACAAACTTGAAAGCTTAAAATAAAACTCATTTATCGTTCCTAGCTCTGTGTGTCAGAAGTCCAGGAGAACCGTGGTGGGGCTTCCTGTTCAGTGACTCACACTAAGGTGTTAGCCAGGCTATGGTATTTAATAGGCTCTGGAGAAGAATCTGCTTCAATGCTCATTCAGGTTCTTAGAAAATACAGCTTCCCAGAAGTTGTAGGACAAAGGTACCCATCTTCTTGCTATCTGTAGTTCAGCAGTCACTCATAGCTTCTAGAGACCATCCACCATTCCCTGCCGCCCCAACCCCTCCTATGCTCTAAGCCAGCAACAGAAAAACCTTCCTTGCATCAAGTACCTCTCACACTTCCAATTTCTTTCCAGGGAGACTCCAGCCCCCTCAAAAGGCTCATATAATTACACCCATTAATTATTATCTCCCAAACTTAAGAAGATTTTAAGAATTGAGATTTTACTTCTGCAAAATCCCTCCACAGCAGAACCTAGATTTGTGTTTATCTGATAACTGGGAAGTATGTATACACCAGGGGTTATCTTAGAATTCTACCTACCACAAAATCCTAGTGCACAAGTCTTATAAATTTGGGATTTTGTAAATGTTTCTAATATTTGAAATTAATACAAAATAAGAATCCTATTTTTCTAATCATATTGTGATCCTTTATGCCTGTGTTAAAGGCAGAACTAGAGATGGCTAAAACATAAATCTGATCCGAAATGAGAACTGTTTTGTTTTGAAATTTCTAAATTTAGTAACTTCACATTTTTTTCTCATTTGCTTAATCAGTTTCACCTATAATTGATCGATCTCTCTCTCTTTTTTGTGTGTGTCTTTATGGCTGCACCCATAGCATATAGAGGTCCCCAGGCTACAGGTCAAATCAGAGCTGTAGCTGCAGGCCAATGCCACAGCCACAGCAGCAACATGGGATCCGAGCCACGTGCTGTGACCACAGCTCACAGCAATGCCGGATCCTTGACCCACCAAGCAATGTCAAGGGTCGAACCTGCATCCTCATGGATACTAGTCAGATTAGTTTCCACTGAGCCACGATGGGAATACCTCTCTTCCTTTTTTTTTTTTTTTAATCCTTCTCTCTCCAGGTTTAGTCATCAAATTCAGTTGATCCAAATAAATGTGTGATGTCCTCAAGAAATACACTGTTGAATAGAAGAAACAGAACATAACAGAAGAAAGATATACAAGGAAATGCACAGAAAACCCAGTATCAAATGTCATGTACTGAACAGAGGCAAGTTTTTGTCTGGCCATAGGGCTAAAGTGCATTGTTGTGGCAGATCTGCCTAATGGGACTATGTGAAAGCTCTTACCCATCCTATTTGTTGTTATTTTCTTTACTCTTATCTGTCCTCCCTTATGCACTGGCCTTCTAAAAGAATCTGTGCATTTCCTCTTTCTGTCACCAGCTGAAATACATGCTTAATAAATAAATACATACATTTTAGATAAACAAATTGGGATTTGTTTGATAAGTTCTTATCAGTATTTCTAAAAATAGAAATAATTAACCTTGGAAGAAGAAAGGAAACAGTGGGTGTAGTAGACAGTAAGGAAGATATATCCAGGGATTTCCCATAGTGGCTCAGTGGTAACAAACCTGACTAGTATCCACATGAACACGGGTTCAATCCCTGGCCTTGCTCAGTGGGTTAAAAATCCAGCATTGCAGTGAGGCTGTGGTGTAGGTCACAGATGTGGCTCGGAACTGGCATTACTGTGACTGTGGTGTAGGCTGGCAGCTATAGCTCCAATTCAATCCCTAGCCTGGGAACTTCCATATGTGGTGCAGCCCTAAAAAAAAAAAAGACAAAGATATACACAGAGATTAAAGGGGAAAAGTGGTTTGCATAATTTCAGAAAGGCATTTTTGCACCAAGTTTTTACAAAATTAGAGAGCAATTAATATTAGAATAATACTGATTTTTTTCAAATCCAATTATTTTACCAGCATTTCAAAAAAGTTTAATATTTCAAATAGGTTATGAAATGTGTATATGTATATTTCCTACTTCTACCTGTGTTAGATGAATTTGTCCCTTTTACTGTAAAGCAACATCAAAAGCAAATCAAGATTTCAATTCTTTTTCTTTTTTGGCTTTTTGGCTTTTCTGGGCCAACTCCTGCAGCATATGGAGGTTCCCAGGCTAGGGGTCAAACCAGAGCTGTAGCCAACAGCCTACGCCAGAGCCACAGCAACACGGGATCTGAGCCAGCCGCGTCTGCAACCTACACCACAGGCAGGAACTCCTCCATTACCTTTAAATTTCCAATAAAAACTAAAATATTCAGCACAGTTTGACCCACCAGAAAATTCATTCTTTTTACTCAACTTTGAATTGGTCAGTCAAAAATTAAACTGAGTAGTTTGCCAATGGATTAATTTTGCTTTGCTACATGTATAAAATTATGACCGATCTTGACACATTTTTCCTTGAATTTAATAGAAGTCAAACAAATTATTTTTTGACTTAATTTTAAAATATCTGCCCAGTTGATCAATTCTCACATGTCATGAGAAGGCCTAAATCAAAATTTTGCTGCCAAATTTTAACCTCTTAAAGGTAGCCTGATAGAATCTAGGTCACATTGTACCATTTTGTTCCACATATTCCCTTAAAATTCAATGTTCACAGTACAAACTTCCAAAAGGACACATTCTAGAATAGGGCATGTTCCGCAAAGCAAAAATCAAGTATGAGCATTTTCTTTTTCTTTTCTTTTTTTTTTTGGTCTTTCTGTCTTTTAGCGCCACACCTGTGGCATATGGAGGTTTCCAGGCTAGGGGTCCAATTGGAATGGTAGCCACCAGCCTATGCCAGAGTCACAGCAACACAGGATCCAAGCCGTGTCTGCAACCTACACCACAGCTCATCGCAACGCTGGATCCGTAACCCACTGAGTGAGGTTAAGGGGGATTGAACCCATGTCTTCATGATGCTACACGGGTTCGCTAACTGCTAAGCTACGACAGGAATTGCTCCACGTGTGAGCAATTTTTATGCACAAGCACAGATATGTAAAACCAATACGGCAGCTGACCCAATTATTATAATACTAAGAGAAGAGACTTGATGCTACCAATCTATTTTCCTAGAGCCTTCATAGAGAAAGAACATGGGCCTTAGGGTCAGATATTCCTACCACCATTGGGATAGTGGCCAATTTGTTTCAAGTTTTAGCTGTAAAATAGGGATAATTAAATAGGTTTCCAGCCACTCAACTTTTCTCACACTACCTATTCTCCCTGAAAATTTTCATCAATTCCTGTATCTTTAATTATTACATACATGTTGTTATTGTCATATCCACAGCTAATGTAAACAAAATTTCTATGAGCTCCAGACTCCTACCTCTCACTACCCGTTGGTCCTGAACATTTTGATATCCTATAGACACCTCAGAATCAACATATCCAAAATAGAAATTATCTCCCTCCCCCTAAACCCATGTCTCTTCCTTTTCTCCCTAACTCAGTGAATAGGATTACCATCCACTCAATTACTCAAACCAGCAACTTGGGTGTCATCTGTGAGGGTCCACTCCATATCTGCTGCCATCATAGTCCACATGAAAAGTAGTATCTCCAGCTGCAGAGTACACACTGCTGCCTTCCATTCCCATACCTACTCACACTGGTTGTGCTCCCAAGGTAGCTTCCAGTGTCCTTGCATTTCCCTATCACTCCTCTAAAATTAGTTCCACCATTTCTTGTCTATATCACAATAAATCCTAATTAGCTATTTACACTCATCTTTTATATACAACTAATTTTTTCACTCACTAAAGTTAGAGCTTTCTAAAATATTATTATGTTCTCTTCTTAATGCTAATGCTAGTTTCCTTTAATGATTTGCTGTTACCATGAAGATACAGTTTGAAATCTGTCAAGACTTACTTCTGTAATATATTTATATATGTTATGTTATATATATGCCTATATAATGTTATATATGTAATATGTATGTAATATATAATATGCATATATAATGTATAGTATATCAATAAATGAACTGATAAATATGAACCCCAACAGTAAAACAAAAATTATAAATATATTATTATGACAAATATACATAAGCTTCATATAAGAATTGGATTCTGTTAAACAATTAAGTTTTCCAAACTTGGCAGGAATGAATAAATAAATTAATAAATGAATTAATAGGTAAGATGCATTAAATTAAGCACTTTAACTGCTGCTGCTTGCTCAGCTAATCATCTAAAGACAATGATCATCTAAAAGAAATAAGGGTGCAGAAAGATCTTTCCTACAAATTGACTTTTCTTAGTTAAAAATGTTTTTCTCTGTTATTATGTGTCTTATAAAATGAAATGTTCCCTATATAAGTATATTTAAAAATTTTATATTTCACCTTTAGCTACAAGCATTATATATTTATAGAATTATAAATTTCCAGAGGGTAACAGAAAATCTTTAACTGGCCCTGTGCAGTCATGAAAATTATGATAAATATGGTAGGCACATTAATATAGGAAATATGTTTATTTCATTTCAAAATGCTATCTGTTCTTACGGTTCCCTTAAATGCCTCTGGCTATTCCCAAAGGCTTTTCTTTCTATATATGTTTTCTTTCTTTTTCTTCTCCTTTTTCTCATTTGATTCTTAGCACCCATTTAAGTTATGATGCTTCCAACCTTGTATGGTTTGCGAGCTTGCCCAGAAATAAGACCACCGTTGAATTACCACAAAAGTATAAATGAATATTTTAATGCCACAATCTATCCTGTTGCCTGTGGAGTCTCTGCTGAAATGAATCAGGGTTCAAGCTCTAGAATGAGACAGAAAATGAAAGCATGTCGTTTTCCAGGACACTGGGTTTATACTGATGTGTAACATGTTGATTTGGAACACTGGAATTTCATTCCTTTTTTTTTTAAGGCAATTATCTAGTCCCAGGAAGGATCCCTCAATTATACAAAAATTTTTATTTATTAAAAATCATGGCTCCAGTCATAATTTTGTCTTCTTTTTCCAGTTGGTATACACAACTTTCAGAGCTCCTGTATTTGGAAAGCTGGAAGGGTCCAGACTTTGAAATAGCATCTTGTTTTCACTGTTTTTGTTTTGTTTTGTTTGCTTTTTAAACTAAAGCTATGTAAAGCTTGTGGATTAAACAGAATAAATGTATAACCCTGGGAACTATATCTAGTCAATTATGATGGAGCATGATAATGTGAGAAAAAAAGAATGTATACATGTATGTGTGACTGGGCCACCTTGTAGTACAGTAGAAAATTGACAGAACACTGTAAACCAGCTATAATGGAATAAAAACCATTTAAAAATAAATATTTCTAAATTTTAAAAAATGCTGCTTAGAAACATAGACAATAACAGAGTTTGTCTGAGTTCTAAGTTCTTTTTCTTTTTGTCTTTTTACAGCTGTACCCGCAGCATGTCAAAGTTCCCAGGCTACCAGTCAAATCTAATCAGAGCTGCATCTGTGGCTGACACCACAGCCACATCAATGCCAGATGCAAGCTGCCTCTATGACCTACATTGCAGCTCGCAGCAATGCAGGATCCTTTAACCCACTGAGCGAGGCCAGGGATAGAACCTTCATCCTCATGGATACTAGTCAGATTCTTAACCCACTGAGCCACAATAGGAACTCCTGAGTTCTAAGTTCTAAAGGCAGAGAACAAAATCTTTTTTAAAAAAAATTTGTAAGCTGGGGATAAAAGCTGGAATAGCCCTTTTCCCCTTATGATAACCAAAGAGCCTCTTTCTACTTACTTCTAATGATTCTATTAAGAACACAAATATTTTCATATAGGAAAAACTTGGATTAATAGGAATCAAATCTGGAGGCAACAGAAAGGTCATGCTCTAAAATAATAATAATAAAAAACCATCATTTTATGTATGTTAAGCAGCAGCTAATCTAATTTCTAGTATACAATTTTATTTTTTATTTTATTTTTTGTCTTTTGTCTTTTTAGGGCCATACCAGAGGCATATGGAGGTTCCCAGGCTAGGGGTTGAATCAAAGCTGTAGCTGCCAGCCTACACCATAGCCACAGCAACTCTGGATCCAAGCTGCATCTTCGACCTACACCACAGCTCATGGCAACACTGAATCCTCAACCCACTAAGTGAGGCCAGGGATCTAACCCATGTCCTCGTGGATCCTAGTCAGGTTTGTTAACCACTGAGCCATGATGGGAACTCCCCTAGTACATAATTTTAAAAGCATCTTTGCAGTTTTCTCTCTATATGATACTTTGTTGGGTAATCATTTACTTTTGTTAATATGTTCGAAAGATAACACAAGTTAACAATTAATTTACAAAGATCAAAAAGAGTTGACAACTAAGGAAAATTATATTTTCAAGAGAAAATATTATCTTTTCTTATCATTATCAAGAGAGTACAGATCATCCTACCATCACTAAACAAAAGTAACACACTGACTTCATTCTTTTCCAACACAGGATATCCTATATCTAAACAAGTGCTTTGAATATTTTTATCTGAGTCAAAACAATATGTCTTTAGAAACTTCACAGATTTAAACATATGTAAACTTTACCAAGATGGAGAGAATTTTTCACTAGATCCAATTTTTGTTCAGTGAAAATAATAGATTTTGCTTTCAGAGAGGAGGTATCTTTGGGGACTTAGACAATTGTGTGTTTTAATCATAGCCCCATTATCCTCTCACTGACTTTGTAGGTAGACATTTTCAGTCTGACCTTGGCAGAGGGTAGGACTAGAGGTCCCTAGTAAAGGGATGTTGTTATTTACTTTTTCTATATCTTAATGGCTAGAGAAGGAAGAGAAAGTCTGAATATTGATTCTGAAGGTCCTATGGGGGCAAAGTCAGCAATCAAAGAAAAGTGAATGAATCAGAAAACCAGCCAAAATGTTAGAAGATTCCTGGGAAAGGCCAGAGAACACTTTCTGAATTTTACCTATGTCAAAACATAGAGGAGATTGTGGAAGACTATCACTAAGGGTGAAGGGTACAGAGGATGAAGAGGAGAACTGATGCTTAATGTTCATGACTGACTAGAAGTAAGTATGCAGTAATGCTGTTTAGGTAGCTGGCTTAAAAAACATAAGTTATGAGGCCACAATAGGGTAGAGAAAATAAAGAGAAACAAATGGGGCAAGGGAAATAAGTGGTTTAGTTTGAGTTTAAAAAAAAGTCTATGTGTCCTCTAAGACATACATGTAAGTTCCTAGGGGGAAGTAATATTTTAGGCACAGTAAAAGAAATAAATACTGAAAGTGTCGATAGAAGTAAGACAGGCATACTAGGTCTCAGCAGAGTAAAAAGTTTTTAACTAATATGAGAATCTAAAAAAGCCAAACTCATAGAGAGTAGAGTAGAGACTGGAGGGTTGGGGAATTGGGGAGATGATATTAAAGAGTACAAATTTGCAATTAGAAGGTGAATATCAGCGTTCTGGTCGTGGCTCAGTGGAAACAAATCTGACTAGCATTCATGAAGATGCAAGTTCGATCCCTGGTCTCACTCAGTGGTTTAAGGATCCGGCGTTGCTATGAGCTGTGGTGTAGGTCACAGACACGGCTCGGATCTGGCACTGCTGTGGCTGCAGTGTAGGCTGGCAGCTACAGCTCCAAGTCGACCCCTAGCCTGGGAATCTCCATATGCCACAGGTGCAGTCCTAAAAAGATCAAAAAAAAAAAAAAAAAAAAAAAAAAAAAGTGAAGTTCTGAAGATCTAAAGCACAGCATAGTAATTATAGTTAACAATACTGTATTACACACTTCAAAGTTACTAAAAGACTAGATATTAAATGTTCTCATTACAAAAAAAGATATGACAATTATGTGACATAATAGAGGAGTTAGCTAGTGCTTCGGCAGTACTATATTGCAATATATAAATGTATCAAGCCAAAATGTCATACATCTTCAACTCATACAATGTTATATATATCAATTTAAATTTTTTAAAGTTTGTCCAATGCAACAGAGAAACTTGGTAGATTTCAGATTATAAGAGACCATCTAAATTGACATAAGCTGATCTCTGGTAACTTTTAAGAGCATCGACAGGACAGTGATGGGGGGCAATCAATCAAATTGTTGTAAAGAGCAAATGAGAGGTGAGAAAATAAGAGGCAAAGGGTGTAAGAGGTCCATTAAGATGGTTGGCAGAAAAGAAAATAAGAGTTGCCTTGGTAGTTTGAGTTATAGACAAAGTTAGAAATATATTTCTGATGATTTCCAAAAAAGTCTTGAGCTGAAAAATAAAAAAAAAAAAAAAAGGAAAGCTTGGAAAAAAAAGAAATTTAAGGTGCAACCATATGATGAGGAAGTCTCAGGGAAATGTGGAAATTAGTGGCAAGAATCAAAGAGGTGAGGTCAAAACAGAATAGCAAGGGTTCTTGCCCTCAAAGACATGATATAAAAATATAACTAAATTTGTAGGATCAGCTTATCTTTCTTTAAAATGATTCAGCAGTAATGAAGAATACATGCAATGCTGAATTGATTTAATTCTTTCATTTGCATTTTTATTAACTAAATCCTATTCAGCACATACTGTTTTATTTCAATTTTAAACAGCAGAAATACTAAAATATTTGAAATTTTATAATGGTTGTCATAAAGTTAATCTTACAAGATAAGTAACCTTCCTGGAACCTTTGTGGTCATTTTTATCTCAATAGTTCAAGGCTATTATAAGATTTTTACCAACTATCCCTTAAATATAGCTGAATTTTTCTGTAAATATAGTTAAGAATTTAAAAGTAAGGTGAAAACAGCTTTTCTACCACGGAGACTGCAAAACCAATTTCCTCATTATTTATTGCCATAAAAACTTTCATTCTTCTATTTCTTAAATTAATATTTTTCACAATAAACAATACAGATCATGAACAACACTTTATTACACAGTGTAAATATCAGAAAAACAACCTAAGGCTGAACACTACTCACTGCTATGTGAATTTATTTACCTTGGATAATTAACAGATGGATTTTCTATATTCAGTGTTTATTATACAATTATGTTTGCTAAAACATGTAAGTATTTTATGTTCTATTTCAACTAGAAATATAAGCAAAAGGTAAAAATTCACTCAGTTGATAATCTAATTATAATTCCGCATTAACTTTCTTACATTTAAAAGAAATGAGCATCTTGAAATTTAAAATAGTTTAAGATTAGAGTTGTTTCCATATAAACAAGTTTAAGATTAGAGTTGTTCCATTTTGCACATTTGTTTCACTGATAAAATGCTACATAAATTATTTTTTTTTAAGTTTGTAAAGCTTCTATTGCCAGGCATTTTACTAACTCATTTATTCTTCACAACAATCCTCTGAAAGTCAATATATTATTAACTCTGAAACTGAGTCTTCCCAAAACCAAGTTTCTCTACCAAGTTTATGACTAACTGCTCTAACACGTTACCCCCTTTCTTATCTTCTACCTGTTCCTCTTCAAGAGTGAGGAGTATTAAAGAAAAGAGGGAATTGTAACCTTCCTGGAACAGACCCCCATGTCCTTCACCTGCCTCCTGTTTTAGAAAAATTTTAGCTTCTGATGCCTTTGCCAAGTTCCAAAGAACAAATTTAAGAGAAGTGAGAAAATTCAGAAACAAAGGAAAATAGTCATGCAAGATAAAATAATAATAATTGCATAACCATTAGACAAAGTGAAGGACCTGTAATTTCTCCTCAGGGGCTTCAGATAATATTCTGAGCCACATTCTCAAGCTATACAGCAGATACTGAAACCCCTACCAGGTGGAAGACGTTAACTAACTGCACGTTGACCACAAGTACATAGGGCCAAGATCATTTGGAACCAGAAGGTTGATAATGTTGACTCTCGATTACTTCACCACCAATCAATCAGAAGAAATTTCAAAGCTGATCACATATCTCACATACCCTGTAATCTTCTCCCTCACCTTGCCTTAAAAAACTTTCCCTGAAAACCATCAGAAAGTATTTTAGACATTTAGACATCTATACTCCTTGCTTAGCTGTACTTAAACACTGTACTTTTCTTCACCACAACCTGGAGTCAGTAGCTGCCCAAAGGTAAGCAGATCCAAGTTTGGTTTGGTAACATCTCCAAAATTACAGATGAAAGAGTAATAAAAAAAAAAAAAAAAACAAGTTAATTTTCTCACAGTCATACAGCTAATGGATGACAGAGGAAGGGTTCAAACTTAGGCTGTATAGCTCCCAAGTCCGGCATTGTGTCCACTGTCTTCACGGGTTTTGACAATGAATTAAACTTCTGGTTTGAGTTAATCTCAAGTGACACCAAAACAATGCAGACACCAAAGCAATGTATTGAAAAAATAATTATTCAAATAATCAACCTTGCCGACATAATTTCACTTTTTTTTTTTCTTTTTAGGGCCATACCTGCAGCATATGTAAGTTACCAGGACTTGAATCTGAGCTGCAGCTGCCGGCCTATGCCACAGTGACAGCAACACTTTTCAATTGAGAAAACAAATATCTATAACCCTATAAGCCCTTTTCTCTTTGTAGAGATAAGGTGAAAAAGATAAAAGGTAAAAATCAGGGCTGAAGGCTCACTACTTAATAAGCATGTCACCAGAGAAGTCCAAAACTGAGCTTGGAGACTGGGCTAAAGGGATTTGAATTGATCTGACAAGAATTAATGAGGCTAGAGACTAAAGTTGGCAAAAATGACTAAAACACTTTTTTTTTTTTTAAGAACAGACATGTCTAATATTCAATTACAAGTCTCTGCCCTGTGGTTTAAAACATTTTCCACTGCTCCAAAACATCAAGGCTCACTCCACTCTCTACACTTGAGAACTCGACCTAATGAGATGTGTGTGTGTGTGTGTGTGTGTGTGTGTGTGTGTGTGTGTGTAAGAGAGAGAGAGAGTTAAGGGATAGAGATCTTACTGAGCATGTAATGAAGCAGAAAAAGGAAAGCATATGTGAGATTTCAAAGAGATCCAGAAACAGACTAGTTTGCTAGGAAAAAGTTTCCAGCCAAAGACATCTAGGAAAAAGGGATTCAGGCATATTTCCTTTGGATTTTAAGGACCAGAGACCCTTAACACTCATCTGAGTGACCCCATAAAGCCTGCTATCTGTATTATCACTGTCTCGTTTACTACAAATTTAAAAACAAACACATGTATATACTCAGTATCAGGATGACAACCAGATATAATTCATTTATATTCAATAATTCTGATCAACTATGTTCTTAGGAGAGTATCTAGAAATACTACTTAAGAATAAAAGTCATACTAAATTTATTTTTAAGTTCATCCTTTTTTTGTCTAACCTCTAATATTACCTCTCTTTCACAGAGAAATTTAGAAATGAGACAAATGATTAGCCCTAAATTGTGTAATTTTAGAGATTTAATTATTTTTTAGTCAAAATAAACATGCTCACTCTCAGGCTTCAGCTTACTATACTTCTATGTGTGAACTATTAATTAAAAAACAAAATGGAGAGTGATCTAAGCACCAGTAATCCCATACCCTAATTTTATATTATTTCCTTCTTTTATTTTCAGAAATGTTAATTAACTGTGTCCTATATGTCAGGAACATTATACACCAATGGAAAAATAAATCCAGGGTGGGGTGTCACTGTGTATCCTCAAGTGAGAGATAACCCATCTTGACCCTAACTGCCTCCAGCAAGGTGGCCCTCACACCCTATATACATCAATCTCATGCTTTCCTAAGTTTCTACAAAAATATCTTTCCAAAGAGTAGTTCAAGTATTTAAAATTCTATCTTTTTTCCCTCCTCTGATCAAAAATTATAATGAAAATCGAACTGGTATATTATATTTAGTCTTTTTTTTTAATTTTTTTTTTTTATTTTTTTGTCTTTTTGCTATTTCTTTGGGCCGCTCCCGCGGCACATGGAGGTTCCCAGGCTAGTGGTCTAATCGGAGCTGTAGCCACTGGCCTACACCAGAGCCACAGCAACACAGGATCCGAGCCGCGTCTGCAACCTACACCACAGCTCACGGCAACGCCGGATCGTTAACCCACTGAGCAAGGGCAGGGACCGAACCCGCAACCTCATGGTTCCTAGTCGGATTCGTTAACCACTGCGCCACGACGGGAACTCCTATATTTAGTCTTTTAGAATGACGATAGTGATGTGATCAAATGCTTAGATTTTGGTTTCCAAAATCACTGAATTATCGTAGTCCATTTCTTTTCAACATAATTTCAAAACTGAACAGTGACAATAATCACTCTACGTGCTTACATGAAAGAGCCATTTAAACATGTAGACTATATTTCCCCCAGACAAAAGGAAAAAAGTAAAACTCATTAATCACATTCTTCAGGACATCGTTATTAGAGGTGCCACAGTCAATTACCATAGTGGCAGAGAAATACTCAGGTTTTTTGAAAATACCAACTACACAATATAGTTAAATCATCTTAAATATGCTATTTGACATAGTTTCAGAGAACTTACTTTTCTTATTCATATAATCACCCAAGGCAAATGTGTCCTTAATAGTCAGTGAGGTGAACATAATCCTGCCGTGTGAACGCGATGGTTCACATTCACAGGTCTCCATTGTGTTAGAAAAAAGCAATCTTAAACAAAACTCCAATCACATGCATTTTCCTTCCATCTGGAAATTAGATATCCTATACAAATACTCTTTTTTACTAGTCATTGTTAAAAGAAGTGACAAATCACTCACTTTCTGATTTACAACACCTGGAATAAACCGTGATTATGTCTCTTCTTCCCTAGTTTTAAATCAAGATTGATTTAAATAAAATTGCCTCTGCCTAAACTGGTTACTACAATGGTCTCATAAAAAGAACAAAATGTTTCTTCCTCTCAGATTTTGTATCTTTATCTTTTGTAAACACATATGTTTGAACTACTATTGTGGTAAACAAAATAATGACCCCCAGAGATGCCCACGTTCTAATCCCCAGAACCTATGAATTTGTTACCTTACATGGCAAAAGCAATTTTGCAGATATAATTAAAGACTTTGATATAGGGAGATTATCTGGCATTGTTCCAATAAGATCACAGGGTTCTTACAAGAGAGAGGCAAAAGAATAAGTCAGAGAAGGAGATGAGACAATAGCAGCAGAGGCTGGATGTAGGTTGGTCCACACCAAGGAATGCAGGCAGCCTGTAGAAGGCAAGGATACAGATTTTTCTCTTCAAGCATCCAGAAAAAACATAGTCCTCCCAATTCATTTTAAACTTCTGCCCTCCAGAAATGTAAGAGATTAAATGCGTGCTCTTTTAAGCCACTAAATTTATAGTAATTTGTTACATCAGCCACAGGAAACTTATTCAACCATTTTCAGCATTTTAAAATCTGAATATATTTTTATTTTTATTCAGATCATATTTTATAGGGGCCATCATAATTTTTAATAGAAAAATGAATTCTGCCATCACATTTCTAGGAAAATATTGTAACATTTAATATTTGTGAAAAAGAGACATTATGAGAGATAAATTAGTTTTACCAGCTTAATTTAATAACTGCTCAGACCATCTGTATCAGTCATATAAATAAAAGTCCAATCTGTATGCCCCATTTCCTCCCATTTTAAGGAAGAAACAGTAGCAGACTTAGATACTGTCCAGCTCTCACAAGGGATACATTCCAATGACTCATTCTTCTTTCCACTTGTAAAAGATTTTCCTTTAAAATAAGGGTAAAATTTCTCAATTCATTGGGGAAAAAAATAAAAGTACTTATATATGACCACTTATGTTTTTTAGAATGTGCATAATAGCCTCTCATAAGCAGAGTAAACGTGCAAATGTGTCTTGACAAAAGGAACTGAGATCAGTAGTCCTTCAAAGAAATTTGCATTCACTGTAGTGACAGTAAAATATTGCATATCCTTCTAAAGGCTGAGATAACAATATTTTAAATAGGTACTTTAAAACCCTTTGAGCAGGCATAGCATAAAAGGGATCACAGTTACAAGAGCAGACCGCATTCAATCCTGTGAAGTGCTCTGAGTTTAGTTGCTGAAAAAGAGAAGAGATATTAAAATCTTGAATGCAATGGGGTATTTTTCAGGGCAGAGTTAGAAAATCTTAGAATGTTGACACAAGTGAACAAAGTTGAGACAATTCATTGCCATTGGTAAGAAGAATAAAAGGTACTCTATGAAAAGAAGCAAATGTATTTCTCAAAAAGAGTAACAATTCTAAATTGCATAGTCAAGATGGTAATCATGAAGAGAACTAGATAGAAAATCCATAATATTTTGAAGAGACACTATACGTTTTGGTTGTTTTTCCCCAACTATTTTAAGGTACATAAGTATACTGAACTTTGGTAAATTTATTTATTTTGTAGATTTACTGATGACTCACAGAGGAATGCCTTTATGTTTCTACAAGGAGAACAACTTCTTACTGTAATAATTAAAGGGGTAGCTGATCTTTCAAGTTCTTTCTGGGTACCAATTAGGCAAAGAGCACCTCTATTCAACTACTTTATCCTGGTCAAAAAATACAAGGAAGTTTAGGATAGACCTAGCCATACATACTCTATTGCAAGTACTTATCCTAAAAAATGGCCCCTCCTTTTGTTCCCTAATCCTTACCAGAAATAAATATAGCTATAATCATGACATTTAGAATAAATGTAGAATTGTTCCATTTTTAAGAGAGGGATAAAAATCCAAAATTCCAAAATTTTAAATCAGTATATCACCATTAGAACAACTGTTTGCAACTCTGACAGAATTATAAATCAATTTTTTGGTAACTGTCTCAATTTACCTCAGATGAACAGATGTGTGAGAGTCAACCAAGCTCCTAAACATAATTCTTTACAAAACACTTTCAATTACATTATTTCAACTGATTCTTAAAATCACCTTTTTTTTTTTTTTTTTTTTTTTTGCTTTTTAGGGCCGAACTTGCAGCACATGGAGGCTCCCACACTAGGGGCTGAATCGGAGCTGTAGCTGCCGGCCTATACCACAACCACAGCAACACGGGATCTGAGCCACATCTGCAACCTACACCACCGTTCACAGCAATGCCAGATCCTTAACCCACTGAGCAAGGCCAGGGATTGAACCTGCAACCTCGTGGTTACGAGTCAGATTTGTTTTCGCTGGGCCATAATGAGAACTCCAAAATAACCTTCTAAAATGCATATTACTAAACCCAAATAAACTGAGGCCCAAAGAACCTAATCCAAAGCCACATATCCAGTAATTGTAAGGATCCAAAAGGGAACCCACGTCTTTGGACTTAAGGGCCAATTTTTAGATTTCAGTTATTAATCATTTACTAGCAGGTTATTTTGATCTTGTGAGACATACATAGCTAATGCTGCCAAATTAAAATGCCAAGAATAACCTTACAAAACTAAAGTTGTTAACCCTATAGAGATATTGTGAGGGAAATTAGACAAAAAGGTTGAAAATGCTTTGAAAACTACAGTGTCTAACATAATTGCCCAACTGTTAGATGGACTCCAGGTTGAAAGCAGAAAAGTAGATTGAATAATAAAGATGGCTTGCCTTTCTGTAGGTGCCCTGAGAAGAATTCTATATTCTGATATCAGAAATAGTTCTGCAGTATAGCCATAAGCACCATCTATGATATTGATAATGACAATGAAAAGTAATAAACAAAAAGTTTCTTTTATGAAAGGACATATTCTATTGAGTTGGGTTGGCCTTATGCTCTACTCTTAATATTTCACTGGAAGATAAGACAGATCAACTGCAGAAAATTTTATTGTGGGCCAATGTCAAACTTACCAGGTGATGTTTAGGCAACAGGGAACTTCATAGAAGGAATGTAACTATCACTGGGGTTGGGAAAGGACTAGATCTTTTATAAATACTGCTTCTTAATCCATTTTATCTCCGTTCATTGTCAGGATCAATAAAAATGAATGTCACAATCAGTCTGACTCAACTGGTTTTAAAATAAAAAAATTCTAAAAATACCGAAAGACTGCCAATTAGTTTTTAAAAGGGGGGGTTAAAAATTAAAAGGATCATTTGATAGGAAAACACTGCAATAATTATCACAATGTATATCACTATCTTTTTTATTACTAATCACTGTTCAGAGTGTTTCACTTAACTGGCTATTTTTAATCACGACACATTTTCAAATTAAATTTAATGAAACATGGTGATGTTATTACAAGAAGTGAATCAGGAAGAAACTAATGATTATAGATAAAGCAACTATCCTGGTTAGTTGCTCTAGGAGAATGTGCTCAAGTTTTATGAAGAGGAAAACATGAAGCCAAAATGAAGTGACATGAATACAATACTATCATTTCTACTTTCAAGTACCCAAATTAAGTACCCAGAGTTTACTATCATCTGGTCAGAACATGTAAGGACATTAAATAAGGGCCATAAAGCACTCAAGTCACAGATACCTATTGGTTCTAAGATTTCATTTCTAAAAGTAAAAGTAGTTTAAAATGTGTATTGGGTATGGTCACCATTAGCATAAGGGCATAATTACCATTAGCGCAAGAGTATAAGACATTGCTAGTTAACAAGGGGATCTTGTTTACTATTAAGCTAAATTTTTCTGGTTAAAAAAAGATTTCATGTACTGACCTTAGTTACCATAAAGATTCTCTATCCTTCTACTTCAATAATTTGTCTACAAACCTCAATATAATCATTTGATAAATGGGGAAATTCCTCCTCCCTGGCATTCATCCAGTGTTTTGCCAGAGCTAGGAGTGAGGTTGGTTAAAAGTCCTCTAAGTTAGGCTCATGCATATATCTTGGCCCCAATAATGCTTCCTCTGCCTCAGGTCAGTTCATTAACAATGTTGAGTCCTTTATATACACAGCTACAGTTCTGATTATATATCTGCAAATAACTAAGACAGGGAAACAACCTAAATGTCCATCGACAGATGAATGGATTAAGAAGATGTGGTACATATATACAATGGAATACTACTTAGCCATAAAAAAGAATGAAATAATGCCATTGCAAATGGATGGAACTAGATATTCTCATGCTAAGTAAAGTAAACCAGAAATAGAAAGACAAATACCATATGATATTGCTTATATGTGGAATCTAAATATAGCACAGATGATCCTATCTACAAAACAGAAACAGATTCATAGACAAAGAAAACAAACTTGTGATTGCCAAGGGGGAGGAGGAAGGGAGTGGGATGGACTGAGAATTTGGTACTAGTAGATGCAAACTATTACATTTAGAGTGGATAAACAATGAGAGCCTATTGTATAGCACCAGGAACTATATCCAATCCCTTGGAATAGAACATGATGGAAGATATTATGAGAAAAAAAAAAAATATATATGGGTCACTTTACTGTACAGCAGAAATTGGCACAACATTGTAAAACAGCTATACCTTAATTTTTTACAAATGCAAAGGACACTTAGACAATACACACACAAAAGTACATGCTCTCTGAATTAATTTTTTTTTCTAGTAGAGGCAATACATTTATATTAACCCCGACTATACTTTCTCTTTTAAGCAAGACAGCTGACTAGGGTTGGAAATGCAATTTGTGATTCACATCAAGCCAACAAATATGTTTTGACACAAGTGCCAACTGAAATGTCTCAATATTCAAGCCCAGTTCAAAATGCTACGTAACTGATAATCATTGTCTTTCAGAAGCTCAGGAGGGGAGAGTAATAGTAAACACACAGCACAACTTATTTATCATTCCCACTGAGAACCTAAATCACTGTACTTATTTTATTTTTATATTGTTTTAATCAGCTAAGCCTATCAGTAATTTCATGAAATAACTAACCAGAGAAAGTCAAAAGGGATTGCTAAATCATTGAAAAACTAACCATGGAATTTTTGAGATGGTGATTTAACAGTCCAAAAAGGAAAAAAAAAAAAAAAATCTAAGGATATATATAGCCCTAATTTTTTTCTTAAAAGTACTGGAGAAGCAGGACTATTAATTTTGATCACATAGGAAGAACAATTAACTTTAGTCTACTTCATGAACAATACCAACATTACTAAATATAAATGTTTAACCCTATTCGTGTGTGTGTGCTTTTTCAAAGTTCAAATCATTACAAGAAACACACATCACAAAGTATTTTAATTCCATTCTAAATAAAGATTTAGAATTCTTAAGGATAAAAAAATTGTCAGCAGTATAACTATACCTTATAAAATTATGCAATCTGAAATGGATGAATATAACAGCCACCTGAGGGAAGTTTTTCAAATATAGAATTATTTTCATAGCAAAATACAGTTAATAAAAATAATTTTACACGTTTATTTTAACTTAATTGGAAAAGGGAATAAAATGGTGTTTTATTTAAAAATAAATGGAACTATTGGGGATTTATTTTTGTGTGTGTGTGTGATTTTTTTTTTTTTTTTTTTGGTCTTTTTTGTCTTTTTTTTTTTTTGCCTTTTCTAGGGCAGCTTCCTGCGGCATATGGAGGTTCCCAGGTTAGGGGTCTAATCAAAGCTGTAGCCACCAGCCTAAGCCAGAGCCACAGCAACACGGGATCTGAGCCGCATCTGCAACCTATACCACAGCTCACGGCAACGCCAGATCTTTAACCCAATGAGCAAGGCCAGGGATCGAACCCGCAACCTCATGGTTCCTAGTCGGATTTGTTAACCACTGCGCCATGATGGGAACTCCATGTTTTTTGTTTTTTAATGTTGGAATACAACGGTGTTTTTTAATTGAAACCTAAAGCCAAATGGGTAAAATATTTAGCCCAAAGCTATAGTCTGTTTGTACAAATAGAAAGAAACCACATTCCCCAACTCTCTTTTATATATATATTTAAGCACAAATGAACCTTTCCACAGAAAAGAAAATCATGGACATCATGGACTTGGAGAACAGACTTGTGGTTGTCGGGGTGGGGGGGAGTGGGAGGGATTGGGAGCTTGGGGTTAACGGATGCAAACTATTTCTTTTGGAATTGATTAACAATGAGATCCTGTTGTATAGAAACTGAGAACTATGTCTAGATACTTACAACGCAGCACTATAATGGGAGAAAAAAATTATAAAAAAAAAAACTATTGGGCATTTAAAGCTTTCTCTGCTTTCTTCTTTTGTTGCAACATGTATAAGAAGTTGCTCTGTGTTTTATTTTTCAGTCATCCATTTTTTTTTCAGCTTCCATAGACCCATAAAGTTGCTCGAGGCAAATACGATCTTGGTACATTCAAAGAAATCTCATTCTCAGATTTCACCCCTAAGGCTATCATACTTAAAATCTGCGGTCTGAAGACCTAAAGAATTTGCCAGTACTACAGTTCATTTACATGAACAATTACATTAAAAATATAACCTAAAAATATGTATCTTGCCTCTGATGACAATAAAGCAATAAAAGCCTACTCAGGAGAAAAAAAGCAGTAGAAAATACACAAATAATGCAAGTTGTATGGTTATTTCTTTTCTCTTCATTTTCTATTTTTTACCATAGACATATTATATTTACAATGAAAATATCTAACATTTATTTTCTCTTTATTTTCTATTTTTTAACATAGATATATTTACAATGAAAATATCTCTAACATATATCTCTAACATAATGTTTTATAAAACATTAAAACTTTATTGTTTCTAAAAAACTAGTCTTAGAATTCCCATTGTGGATCAGCAGGTTAGGAACCTGACATTGTGTCTATGAGGATGTGGGTTTGATCCCTGGCCTCACTTAGTGGGTTGAAGATCAGACATTGCTGCAAGGTGTGGCATAGGTCACAGATATGATTTGGATCCTGCATTGCTGTGGCTGTGGTGTAAGCTGGCAGCTTGAAGCTCCAATTCAAGTCTGTGAACTTCCATATGCCACAGGTGCAGCCCTAAAAAAACAGAAATAAAAATTAAAATTAGTCTTAAAAGTATGTCATTTGACATGATTTCATTCCTTTGAAACCATTCTCTCAAAAAGATAAGCTAGTTCTAGCTTACTACTCTCAAACTGAAGTACCTAAAATATCTTAAATAGATTTCAAGAAGAAAAAGAGCATATCAAAATCCATATGGTAAACCAGAAATGTTCATTAGAAGTGCTAAGATGAATTATTTCTTAAAGTCCACACTTCTTATAATTTTTTACTAAATTTATCTTATAGTTTCAAAACAAAAAAGTTATAAATTAAGGTTAAATCATAACAATTGTTTTCCTTTTTGTCAATCCTATGATAAGTAACATGAAATGAATATTTCCAGAATTTTTTGAGGTATAGATTCTCTAACATACCACTCAGGTGGTAACATACATGTCCCAGGCAAGATGGGAAACTTTTCAGTTGGAACATTTTTGAAATTAGCTTCTGGAAAATGATGTCAGCTATATGATAAGCTTAGAAACTAGAGGCCTAGAGTTTATCACCAATATTCTCACTTTTCCTGAATATTAATTTTCTAACTCCTATAAGTAGACATTTTCTAGGTGCTGGAGACATAAAGAACTGTGAAACACAGACCCTGTTCTATTTACTGTCCATTTGGTAGTTGTATCAATTAGGCTGTTGTCATTTGCAAGAATCAGAAAACTCAGTGTGGCTTAAAAATTAAGATAACTTACTCATTAATGTCAAGGGAGAGAGAGAGTATAGGTAGAATTTGATTTTGATCAGGGACCTACATTGGCCTAATTCTCATGCTGCCTTTTCTTGTGGTGGTAAAATGGCTGCAGTGGTTCCAGGTTCCTATTGGCACATCGCAGAAAAGAGGTCTTCAACATATTCAACTGTTAAAGTCCTATTTAGATGTGGTTTGACTTAACCAAAACAATCACTGTGGCTATGAAAATATCATGTGCTGATCTGCTTAGGCTTCAGTTACTGTCTATTCTTGAACCAATTAGTAAGATTATATTGACTGGCAAACATCACTCAGTCACTGACTGAGGCTGCAGATCGAGTTAATATCACCTGTATCACATGGATACCACACAAAGGCAGATGGCTCAGTGCATCCTGGGAAAGAAACTACAGCTTTTATGAGAGTGGTCAATACAGTAACAAGGAAAAGAAGCAAGAATAGAGGTCAACAGAATGATATCACCAAAATACTGTGAACAATTTTGGAGGGCAAAGTCATATATGTTTTGAGTTTTATGTATGTTTGTTGAATTATCATGCATTAAATTAAATTTACAATGAATTGCTAAAATAATGGTAAATAATTATTTTATAGTTCAGAAAGACAAAAGGATATGTGGGTTGTATTCTGAAGAAGGCCTTGAAAGAATGAGTATGAGGATATTTTGGCTTGCGTGATTTAGGGGAAAAGTACTCTAGTGGAAGAAATGTTTCAAGCAAAGGTAAATGTGAAACACTGAGCATATTTTCTAGAATAGTCTAACCTTAGATAATAAAATGCAGTGCTTTAATCATGCCTTATTTTTTTAAGTACCTATGAACACAGACTCCTATTATTGCAAGATCCTACATTAACCATTAACCGAGGCATTTAGCTTTTGTTACAAATATACTTTCTCACCAAGATTGAATTAAAAGTTATACAAAAGTATATATACACACAATATTTTCTATCTTTACAGTATTTTCAAAGGAGATTTGGCAACGTAGTTATATAGGCTATCCCATGGAACAATTTAAACCAGGCAATATAGTAGAGATACCGAATGTTATTTCAAAATCTTCCACTCAAGAAAAAACTGAACTTTCTAGATCAATGACTTGCATAAATATATGACCACCTCATAGTTTATTTCTGATGTTTTTCTAAAACAATTTAGATACTAAAATTATAACACTATGTTGCCCAGCATACTGCAAATTCTAAAGTACATTTTAAAGAACATTATTTCAGAAAATGGAAACTATCAAATTGAGTCTATCTCAGTTTCTTTTTCCTATTTATTGACACATCATAAGGAATTGGCAAAACCAAAGCTACTTTTCTCTCACCTCATCACTTAACATTGTTCCTTCTTACATAAACCAGTGTTTAAGAAGTCACCAGATCTCTACATTTCCAATGATCTTAATCTGTTTGAGTCTGTTTTGTGTATTTGTTACTAAACATTTTAAGATACGTGAGAGCAGATAAGTGTTTTCATCCATATGTGCATTCCCTTAGCACTTTAGCATAAATTATGGGACAGAATGTTGTTTAATAAATCTGTTATAACCTGGAAAAAAAACTCACCAGATCTCAAGTGGAAAATAATTAACTGACCCCTCAAATATGCGCTACCGATAAATTAGTATGTGTCTACTGATAAATTAGTATATATCTTTAAGTTTCAACTAACAATAGTCTAGCTGTAAAGAATATTTAATGAGATGTTCTCCATTGGGTATAGCTTATTGAGGAAAAATAAGAATTATAATCAAACAAATTTTTTATAGCTGATCAAAAAAGCTAAATCAGTTTCAAAGCAATGTCCAAGATAATTTATGCAACCCACCATTCATTTATTAAACAGGTTCTTTTTTTTTTTTTTTTTTGCTTTTTTGGAGCCGAACCCACAGCATTTGGAGGTTCCAAGGGTAGGGGACAAATTGGAGCTACAGCTGCGGGTTATGCCACAGCAACACAGCATCTGAGCTGAGTCTGTGACCTACACCACTGCTCATGGCAACACCAGATCCTTAACCCACTGAGCACGGCCAGGGATCAAACTCATCACCTCATGGTTACTAGTCCGATTCGTTTCCGCTGCACCACAATGAGAACTCCAACAACAAATTCTTTTTGAAAGCTTACTATGTGCCAGGCGTGATGCAAGATAGTGAAAAACAAAATTAAGACTGATTATGGTTTCTACTCAAACATAAGTGAGACAAATTGGGAGAGACAAGCAGGCAATAACAATACCAGCAATTGCATAAAATAATAAGAATATACAGTATAGGTATCTAACTTGGAATTAGAGAATTAAAGAAGCTATCCTAGAAAAATTTTAAATGTCAAATTAAGAAATAATAATGATTAAATTCAGCCAATCAAGGAAAAGGAGTAATTGTACCAGAAAGAAGTAATAGAATATGCAAAGGCCTAAAAGCTAGAGTGCATTACACTATCAGAAAACTTCTAGAACCTAAAAGAATGCACAAAAAGGGGACTAGCCAGGCTTTAATAATACTTAGGAGTTACATCCTCACTTTTTCATATCCTACTGGCTAGTACAGCTTGGGCTCTTTACTGCTAAAGCAATTAATCATTGGTTCAAGAAATAAAATTTTTTCTTGTAATTATTTAGGAAGGAACCAAAGCTTGGGTAAGTGTTAAAGGAGGATAATAGAGCCACATCTATAATCACCCACTAACCAAAGGAATAAGAGGATGTTCTCTCAATCCTGATGCAGAAATTTGAGAGGTACAGACTAACCATGAACATGCCTGAAGACTATGAGCTGATTCATTTCTTTAAAATTCTTGAAACATTAGAGAAACACTGAACCAGTCTACCAACAGCTTGATTAGTCTAAGAAGCCTTGTTCCAAACACTACTATCTCTCAAAAAAGAATGAGTCCTCTTTCTTCTCTAATATTTTGAATCACAAAATTATATAGAATCTACCAAATTACTTTTAAAGATTAAATACATTGTTTCTATAATGCTGATTTCTCTACTAAAGTCATATAAAAGACAAAATAATAAGTCCATTGTAAGGGGAAAAACAAATACATCTTTTTGTGTTTATTGAACAACAAAAAAGGTAACGACAGATTGAGATACAGTTTAGGTTTATTCTGAATTTCAGTTATCTCATTTTAAAGTCTTACAATAGAAATGTGTTTTAGATATACAAACATTTAGTCATTAAAAATCATATGACCATGGAGTTCCTGTTGTGGCTCAGCGGTAACGAACCCAACTAAGAACCATGAGGGGCAGGTTTGATCCCTGGCCTTGCTCAGAGGGTTAAGGATCTGTTATTGCTGTGGCTGTGATATAAGCCAGTAGCTACAGCTCTGACTAGACCTCGAGGCTGGGAACCTCCATAAGCTGTGAGGGTGGCCCTAAAAAGCAAAAAAACAAAAAACAAACCCAAAAAACAAGAACCAGAAAAATAACATTACCATATACAATATCTTCATAGATTTATATCACTTCATAGAAGTAGACAAGTTACACTTAGTGGTATGCTTTAGCTTCTGAGAGCTGAGTGATAAATTTTCACAACTTATGCAAACTTGTTGACATCAACCATGGTGAAAGTATTTATACCATGGAACTTTGAAATCTACAAATCAAAGTTGTCCCCACCCTAAGAGCCAGATATTAAACATTTACCAGCATACGACCAGTTACATTCATGGGGAAGCACAAAAGAAAGCAAATCACATTAATATTATACAACTATTTACAAACTACATATGCTAAGCACAGTAAATAAATTATTCTCAGTATCTTCCCAAGGTCATTTTATAAGATTGAATCCAATTATTTTCTTATTGTCTAAGGCTCCTCCCACCCCAGTTATTATGCAATATGGAAAGCAAACGACAATAATTAAAGCTAAAAAGCTTGATTCTCAGATTTTTTTTCAGAAATTGGCTCATATGATTATTCCAGAATTTTGTGGTTTCAACCCATGTTTATCTATAATTTTAACTCACTCAACTTCCTTTGAAACATGGAAATATTGAGAAAGTACACTGACCTTTGTGCCAGATTGCCACACACAATCTTCTAAAGCCATAAAATTCAAACTTGGCAAGTCTTACCTTAGAGGGTAGGGAGAATCAAGCCAACTCTTAGTAAAAAGCATTTAAGTAATTTTTAAGCAGCAGTCTTAAAATGACAAGATAAGCATAAAAAAACTTTTCCACTAAGTTCCAGGGTCAGTTGAGGAAATAAGGCTACTGACATTGAGGTATACATTATATGTAATAGCCCAAAGCACAAAAAGCCATCAGTCTGAGCTCAGGTCAGAGAGAAGAGCAACAAATGGGAGATGAGAGAAACTCAAAATTTCACTGCTTACTTGCATTCATTCTTCACAAACTCAAAGCACGGTGCTGAAATCAAGTAACCAAGGTTTACTCCAAAAGAAGATACAAATTCTTAGAATTAGCAACTTTAGAAATTTTCTAGGAGAGAAATCACCCCTAGAGTACATAAATAAAGGCCCCTTTCAAAGATTCTTTTTCCCACATAAAGGACTTTAAAGAAGAAATTTTAAAAGCATGATGTATTTAAGTAGCCACACCTATACTGCACTCCAGACACTGGACGAAAAGGTCATCTTAATATACACCAGTGTTCAAGAATAAGTTCCTCTGGCACTCACTAATTCATCCCCCTTGTACATCTTATCAACAAGGAAGTGTCCAGGTATTTATGGCAGGTCTTTATAAAGACCACATCAATATAAGAGTAACTGATTCTACTAAGCCCAGCAAAAGTATTCTTCATTTCTGTCACAGCGTTTTTGACCTCTAGCATTTCTTTTTGCTTTTTTCTTAGGATTTCCATCTCTCTGTTTACATCACTCATCTGTTCCTGGGTGCTATCTACTTTATCCATTAGAGTCCCTTTAGCACATTAATTAGAATCATTTCAAATTCCCAATCTGATCATTCCAATATCTTTGCCATGTCTGGTTTTGATGCTTGCTCTGTCTCTCAAATTATGTTGCTTTAGTATGCCTTGAAATTTTTTCTTGATATCTGGACATGTTGTACTGGGTAAAATGAACTGTTATAAATTTAGTAATGTAGTGGTAAGTTGTGGCAGAAGAACAACCATTCAATGGCCCCATAATTAGGTCTCAGTTTTTTAGTGAGCTTGTACCACTAGACTATGAACTTCACAAATGCTTCTAGGACCCCTTCCTCACCCCTTAGGTGGGACAGGATTGCTAGAGTGGGATAAAGTTAGATATTTCTCTTCTTTCACATGGAATCTAGGGTTGAATGAAATTGAATTATTTCCACCCTCTGATATAACTTAGGCTCTGATAAAACCCCAGCAGGATAGGCTCCAGTTGATTAATTTCTCTTGAGGACAGGCCTTCTTAAGGAGAACAGGGTGCTCTGGTGTATTTAAAAATGGTTCCTTTTCTTCTTCCCCTGCTGGAAGAACAAGGGGTGCTTTCTCCAATATTTACCATTGAAAGCCTGATCAAGCTCCTGGAAGTAATACTCACAGTAGAATAGAGCTCCCCAACCCTTACAACAGGGTCCCCTAGAGTCATTAATTCTTGGAGTTGTCTACATTGAACCTCTAGCAATTTTTCGATTATAGTTCAGGTTTTCCTACCCTGACATTGGTTCTCACAGTTTCTACTCATGAGTTTATGCTCCAGGAAGCTGTACCTCCCTAGATCCTCCTGTCTCTCTCTGAAATCTTAGGCTCAATGATTTGCCCTGTGTCATTCCCTCTCTTACAGATCGAAGTTGCTCACTCTTGTCAGCTCAGATTTTTATTCCTTGTTAGGATGGAGTGATGTCTTCGAGCTTCTTACATGCAGAACAGGAAACTAGTGAAGCAACCCAATCTAGAAATCCTCAGAGACAGAGGGAATGCCTAGACTTCATCTAGATTTACTCTTCAGGTATGAATGACCTTTTAAGGGAAATGATTCACTTGGCCTTTGCTGAGATAGAATCAGATGGAATTGAAGAGAAAGGGGAAAGGGTAGCATCATAAAAAAAATAAAAATTAATAAAAATAACATACCTGCATCATTTTATTTAGTCCTTACAACAATTTGATGAAATAGAGATTTTATCTGTATTTAATAGATGGGAAAATTGAAGCTTAAATATTTTGAACAAGGTCACAGAGATAATAAGCAGAGAAGGAAAAACTGGGTTATTTACCACTGTAATACTACTTTGCCAGAGTTCTCAAAAGAAGTGAATAAGGAACTAAGTAAAAATAACTACTACTGTAAGATTTTTGAGTAAATTCCTCATGTTTATTATTTTGCTTATCCTGTCTGTTTCCCTAGTAGCAAAGGCCATTAGAAAACAAATATGTCTTTCGTTTTAGTTACAACAAGAAATGGTTGGTTTTTTTTAAGTTATATAAATTTTTATTGAGCTTCAAATGTTGAATTTTGGAATACTTGTGGATTAGTGCATTAAGAACCTGACAGTGTCCATGAGGATGTAGGCTGAATTCCTAGCCTTGCTTAGTGGGTTAAAGATCTGGCATTGCTGCAAGCTGTGGTGTAGAGTGCAGAAGCAGCTCAGATCTGGTGCTGCCGTGACTGGCATAGGCCTGTAGCTGCAGCCCCAATTTGACCCCTAGCCTGGGAACATCCATATGCCACAGGTGCAGTCATTAAAAAACAAAAAATAAAAAACAAAAAACAAACAAAAAGTTGAATTTCCTTTTTTAATCACCCTAAGTGTTTGGTTTCTTTTTAAAAAAATTTTTTTTCTATTATGGTTTATCTCAGGATATTGAACATAGTTCCCTATTTTATACAGTAAGACCTTGTTGTTTATCCATTTTGTCTGTAATAATTTCCATCTGCTAGTCCTACACTCCCAATCCATCCCTCCCCCACATCTCCTCTCCCTTGGCAACCACAAGTCTCTTCTCTATGTCTGCGAGTCTGTTTCTGTTTTACAGATGAGCTCATTTGTGTCATGTTTTAGATTATACATATTACTTTATCTCTGTGTATGGTGTGAAGATGCATTCTAACTTCATTGATTTACATGCAGTTGCCCAACTTTCCTAACACTCTTACTGAAGAGACTTCCTATTGTATATTCTTATCTCTTTTGTTGAAGATTAATTGACCGTGGGTGTGTTTGAGTTTATTTCTGGGCTCTCTACTCTGTCCCATTGACCCATACATCTGGTTTTGTGCCAGTAGCATGTGGCTTTGATTACTGCAGCTTTGTAGTATTGTCTAAATCTGGGAGGGTTATAAACGCCTCCTGCTTTATTGTTTTTCCTCCATATTATTCTGACAATTCTGGGTCTTTGAATGCTCATTTCTTTATATCAAAGGGATTATGCAATATAGGTAAATTTGCAAACAGTCCATCTTTTACCCTTTCTGAATTTTTCCGTAGAATCTGTTACATATTTACCCATTATTAGGAAACTAGATTATGTTTAACCTGGACAGAAGTAGGCCTCTGAACACACTCCCCAGGCAAGACATTACAAGATAGTTAAAGGTTCGTTTTAACTATCACTGATGACTTTATATTTGTAAATAAAACATCTTATGGTTTTCAGTTTTTAATAAAAGCCTTTTCAGGAAAGTATTTATAAAAAAACAATATCATAGTGAGGGGAGTTCCTGTTATGGTGCAATGGAAATGAATCCAACTAGTATCCATGAGGATGTGGGTTCGATCCCTGCCCTCATTCAGTGGGTCAGGGATCTGGCGTTGCCATGAGCTGTAGCATAGGCCGGCAGCTGTAGCTCCAATTCAACCCCTAGCCTGGGAACATACATATGCTGCAAGTGTGGCCCTAAAACAAACAAACAAAAAAAACAATAGTGAGGTACACTTTTAAAGGTGAACTTTTTGAAAGATCCTAGTGCTTAGTATTGAAGCAATGCAAAGTATTAAACTTAGAGTCAGTAGATATAAAATTAGTTCTGCATAGTAGCTCATCTTTATCTGAATGTCATATAAATGACCCAATGTGTAAATGATTTTAAACTGTAAGTGCAATAGAATCTAAAACACTGAAATTATTGTTGGTCATTGATAGTAATATGTTTTTATTCAGACAAAGCTCTTTGGCGCAAACTGTATCTTTGGCGCAAATTGTAGTGATACAATTTAGGAAAATATTGTTATGGAAATAGGTCTTCATATAGGCTGCAAAGGAAAACAAGAGTTGGATAAGCCATAGAGAATGGAAAGATACTAAAAGTAGAGCAAATAGTATTATCGCAGCTTTACTGACCAAACTGAACAGATTGGGAAACAAGAAGTATGCTCAGTTAGTCTGAAGAATGTTACAAAGTTAACAAGGCTGATTTTTATGAAAGGAGGCCAAAGACCTCAACAATACAAAACTATCCATAGTGTTGAACTTCCAGTCTCTATACCTGATTCACCAGGGATAATGAATTGGAGAACCAGGGATGAAGAGACTGAATATTCCAAAGTTAATAAACAATTATGAATACTTAGGAGAATTTATGTAGAAACATGGTCGAAGTTTAAATTGAAAAGGTGGGGCATATAGTACAATAAATTCTTTCAACACAGGGCAATAATTCTTCTGTAGACTCTTGGGGTTAGCCAATTTCTTCTGAGCAGAGGTATGGCATGATAAAAGTAGTATTTTACAGATTTTAATTCCTGTTAATATACAGTACAAATTGTGGGAATTATTTTTTTCTTTTAATCCTTTATTTTTATTAAAGTATAGTTGATTTATAGTGTTGTGTCAATTTCTGCTCTACAGCATAGTGATCCAGTCATATATATATATTCTTTTTCTCATACTATCTTCCTTCATGATCTATCCCAAGAGTTCTGATACACCTCCTTGTGCTGTACAGTAGGACCTCATTGCTTATCCACTCTAAATGTAATATGTTTACATCTCCCAATCACAAACTCCAAGTTTATCCCACTTCCTCCCCACTCCCCACTGGCAATCATGAGTCTGTTCTCTCTGTCTGTGAGTCTGTTGTTCTTTTGTAGATAGGTCCATTTGTGCCATAGATTCCACATATAAGTAAAATTATATGGTATTTGTCTTTCTCTTTTTGACTTCACTTAGTATGAGAATCTCTAGTTGCATCCATGTTGCTACAAATGGCATTACTTCATTTTTTATGGCTGAGTAGTATTCCAATGTATATATCTATCACATCTTCTGAATCCATTCATCTTTCAGACATGTAGGTTGTTTCCATGTCTTGGATATAGTGAATAGTGCTGCAGTGAACATAGAGGTTCATGTATCTTTTTGAATGAAAGTTTTGTCTGGATATATGTCCAGGAGTGGGATTGCTGGATCATAAGGTAGTTCTACGTTTAGTTTTAACCTTACCAAAAAAGTCTCTTGATTTTTACCCAAATTTAGATAAGAAAAGATAAAAAATAAATAAGCAGATAGTTTACTTCTTTCATTTATAAGGATTATTTGGTATAAACATCCATTATTTATATCTATCTGTCTTTATCCATATTAATCTTTGTGACAGTCAATACACCCTTGAACACTTTGTAATAATCCCATAAAAAATGCGAATAATTTCTATACCTTTAAGTACAAGTGTCTTTGAATATCTGTAATCTAGAATTCACAGGTGAGAATATCATTAAAATGAGTCATGTGGAAACTTAACGTTTGTAGCTGAATTCCAGGCAAGGCTCAATTTACACTAACCCTGCTGCTTGGCAACTATTGAAAAGTATTATACATAAATTCCAACATTTATGATTCTTTTAGATTATTTCTGATTCATCAGGAACAAAGACTAATATGTACAAAGGTCCTAATGAAAATAGGTTATGTTTCTTACGGATTTCATGAGTTAAAAATAATCCCCTCTTTCACTGTTGGTGGGAATGTAAATTGATACAACCACTATGGAAAACAGTATGGAGGTTCCTCAGAAAACTAAATATAGAATTACTATATGATCCAGCAATCCCACTCATGGGCATATATCTGGAAAAAATTATGATTCCAAAAGATACATGTACCCCTACGTTCATTCCAGCGCTATTCTTGAGATCGCTTATTTGTGTAATCTAAAATATGGCAAGATGATCCTATCTACAAAACAGGAACAGATTACCACCAAAGAGCAAACTTGTGGTTCCTGTGGGGAGGGGGGAGGGAGTGGAATGGATAGGCAGTTCAGGATTTTGGATGCAAATTCTTATATTTGGAATGGATGGGCAATGGGCCCTATGGTACAGCACAGGGAACTGTGTGTGATTGGTCACTTTGCCATACAACAGAAATTGAAGAAACATTGTAAATCAACTATAATTTTTAAAAAAATTTTAAAAAAGAAATAATCATAAATATCTCTTTCCCTGAAAAAAAAAAACTATTTGTCATCTAATGATTATTTTTCCCTTAGGTTTAGAAGACTTTATAACTAGGTCTTGGGGGAAAAAAATCTCTCAATTTGAAGAACATTTCCTGTTTTCGATTAAAATTAAATAGTAAGTCAACCAATCCAGGCACTGTAGGGATGATGTGATGTCCTTATTTTTTTTCATATAATGATATGTATGTGTGGTAAAAAAAAAAAATTCATCTTTGATAAATTTCAAGTTTTGTTTCAGATGATAAAAGTCTGATTTGGGCATTGTTCCCAGAAGATCCTTTGCAGGGAAATGACACATTTCAAAACTGCAGAGTTCCAGTCGCACTTGGTTAAAATAATCATCTTGGATTGGAGGTTTTCTATGCCTATGTTTAAAGAACTGCTCTATGTATATGAGTTCAGGTTTGAGAGATATCAAATTATGTGAACTTCAGACTTATATAGTTACAGCTAATAATAAACACAAAGTGTTGAATTGTAACATCAACTAAAGGCATTCACATGTCCTTATCTATGTTTAGGACAATGCTTTCCTCACCAAAAATAATTAAAACCAGATGCCTAGATAGCACAGCTGGATTTAGGATGAACATGCCGCCAAAAAAAAAAAAAATCTACTTCTACCCTGAAATAGAAAGTAATATCTTCTCAAAAATAAAATTATCTAACAGTACTAGAATATACAATAATATTGTGGTCTTAGTTGTGATGTCCACTTTTATAGGGAATTAAGAGAGACAGAAACAATCCCAGAAGAAATATGTCTGGTAAAGCTGAAAGGTGTAATTGTCTTTCTACATGACACCGGTATTTTTCTCAGAAGAGAAAATATTGAAGTATTTGTCAATAATGAACAATGTTAGTTTAAATTCAGCGTTTGACCCAATATTGTTTTCGTAAAGTTACATATAGGATCAAATATTTTATAGAGAAAGTGGAAATGGAATGTTAGAAACACACTTAAGGGACTCCACTCTTTTTTTTTGGGGGGGGTCTTTTATCTTTTTACGGCTCAACCTGCAGCATATGGAGGTTCCCAGGCTAGGGGTCTAATCAGAGCTGTAGCCGCCAGCCTACACCAGAGCCACAGCAATACCAGAGCCACAGGAATGCCAGATCCAAGCCGTGTCTGCGACCTACACCACATCTCAAGGCAATGCCAGATCCTTAACCCACTGACTGAGGCCAGGGATTGAACCCATAACCTCATGGTTCCTAGTCGGATTCATTTCCATTGTGCCACGACAGGAACTCCCCTACTCTTCATATGTAAAAGCCATTTAGAACGCAGTAGGAGACTCTGAATTCTTAACAGTTTCCAAATAAAACAAAAGTGACAAGGTATTAGATTCATTTCTATACTACTTAACCAAAATTGGTTAAAATTCTATTCTTCATTGTCAGGAGGAAAATGCTGAAAAAAGAGTACATCATAAGTCATGATGTTTTAATGAACTGTTATCTTCTGGAAAATAGTGAAAAAATTTAAAAAGAATTTAAAATTCTTTTAAATTCTTAAAGAAGAAAGATTTAGACCAAACTTCATAGTACTAACAGTGTGTATTCCTTTTGTTGGGGGGGTCTGGTCCAACATTAGTGGTGTCATTTTCAAGTGCAAAATAAAGTTATTATTGACACAAAAAATAAGAAATAAAACTTTAAAATAGTTCAACTTTTCTGTTTCAAATAATGGCCAAGATACTTATATTCTACACATTTTCCTCTGTTATACACAAGTAATAAAATCATAATGTTCACTGGAGACTCTCACACCTCACTTAAAAGATTTAATTCCCAAACTCAACCTTAGCACCAATTTTCACTACAAATTTAGACTACACATGAAGATCAAGTTTTTAATTGTATACCTATTCAATTTTATTACTTTCAAAATTAAAGATTCATACCTTGCTTAAAATGAAACAGCTTTAATTACTTTATAGCTATCAAATTAATTTGAGTCGTTTTTCCTTTCTATTCTGTACTACATGTACTTGTGAAATATTTTCCTCAAACTTTCTAATAGTAGATCTGCAAAGGTCAATAATTGTCAGCATAGAAACCTTGTCAATACAGTCTAGAAATATTCTGTACCTTCATCTGCCCAGTAAGCCTTAATAGTGACAGAAAATCTATTTCATAGTGAAATTCCAAATGGATATATTTGATGACTACATTAGAATCTAATTCAAACACATCCCATGTAAAGGTTGTGTAAGTGAAACATGTCATGGACATTATGATGGTTAAACAAACTTTTAGATGCCTTTCCCTGAAGGAAATACAAAATAAGCAAGGTATACTCACTGCTATCAAGATATTTCAAATATTCTAAAGACACAAAAGAAGTACAAATAATTTTTAAAATAACAATGCTAGGAGTTCCTGCTCTGGTGCAATGGGATCACGGGGTCTTTGGAGCCCTGGGAAGCAGATTCCATCCTTGGTCCAGCACAGTACATTAGGGACCAGGTGTTGCTGAAGCTTAGATTGTGACTGTGGCTCAGCGCTTATCCCTGCCTGGGGAACTCCATATGCTGTGGGGTGGTCAAAAAAGAAAAAAAAAAAAATGCTACTTTCATTATAGGGTGTTTTCAACTATAATGCCCAAACATTTTAGACATAGCAACAGCAAGATTTCTTTCTGTTCCTATGAATATTCAGATACATTTCAAATATCCCTAGGAGTGGAATAAAAGAGTGGTCATCATTTTTGCATTTTTGATATCATTTTCATATTGGAAAAACCCAGGAGTATTTTTATTCAACTTTATTCTCTTTTCTTCATCATTTCCCTCACCAAATAAGACATTGATTTCAATGGGAGCACTCCACCAAATCACAATTAATTTATTATATTATTGCTCCTCCTCTTTTATAAGCATTTTAGTTTATAAATATAAGCTTTGATTTTTGAAAAATTTCTTGAAATAACTTAATTGAAAACTTAATTGAAAATTTCTTGAAATAACTTAATTGAAAACTTAAGAGATTTTGGACCAGCCAAATGACATGACCAGCCAAATGATAATACTAATAAAAACAAACAATGTGTCAACCAGATAATCCTGTTAAAAATGGATGTCATTTGAACAGTATGCTATCTATATATCCAAACTGCAAAAGCTCAAAGCTTTTTTTAATGAAACTTTTTGAACTAGATAAAAGTTAGTGTTTTTTTCCTCCTCCTTTTTATCATGAGATGACTATATAACTGCACACAAATTTGTTATTTTATTCAGAGCAAAATAAGTCTATATTTTCTAACTTCACTTTTGATTTTATCCAGTAAATTATTTTTCTTTAGGGAGACCATATGCGTAGTTTTTGCTAAATAATCATAAATTAAAACATTGAGCAATTAACATATGGCCGAGATGATGAATTATCCTGTTGAACTCTTACAACCAGGATTTGTATTGGTAGCATTTCTCTCTCTATTCTAAATGTGAAGAAATTGTGACTTAAGATTAGGTAACTTGCCAACAGTTCAAGCTAAGAAATGGCAGGTGCAGGACTGGAACCCAGACCATCTGAGACCTGAGTGATCACTCCTAGGCACTAAAACATGACACTTCCCAAAAATACATAAACATCCCTTTAATTTAACAAGTATGGAGTACTTGCCAATATCCACACAGGAGTAGGCCTTGGGATATGCCGTTAGGTAAGAAGTGCTGCCTCCTTCATGTATACAATTACTAAAGAATCCAACTAATCCAAGTATATTGATAAAAGATCACCTGTAATATTATTTAAAAATTTCTAGTTGAAATGAACAGAACTTACATTATAAAATCCAAGTTTTGTAGTTTTATAATATGTAACTTTAATAGACATATATATGCACAAGTATAATAAACACATATAACCAAATAAAGAGCAATAGATTGTGGTTCTGAATCACAAAACCCCCACCACTGGCCAGAGGGGCATATGAAATCTCCTTCTCATTTCCTAATGGAGTCTTCTTTGTGATAGCTGTTTCTACACTGTGTCCTGACCCACTTCAGTATATCCCACTGGCTCATTGTTATCTTTGCCATGGCTCATTGTTCTTTGTCAGTTTACACAGATCAGGTTATTCTGTAACATTAGGCCTCACATGCTAACTACAGTGCAGCATTTTTTAAAAACTCTATAATTGTTCAAAATTAAATTTTTAAAATACAGACTAAAGTATTTCTATTCCTGTACACAGATTCACATAATCCATTAACTTCCAGAGGTGTGGCTATTTTCCAACTCAAGTCTTTGAAAAAATACATGTAACAAAAATAAATTTTTCTGTGTACAGGGGCAGTGAAAAAGATTTTATAAATCTTCCTGGATTCAGGAAGTAAGAGAACAAATTCCAGACTGAAACTATCTGAGATTTCCTTAGCATTTTCAGCTTAAGGGCTATTACAACTTATTGTCATAATCAATTATAAGGTTTTCCACTAATAGTATATATGTTGTTTACAGTAATGAACGTTCTCAGGGTCTTTTCCTGACTGTTCTAGCTAAAGTCCTTTCCTTCATTTGGTTTGTAATTTCTACACAGTGTGTATTTGCTGGATTTCTGTGCATCTCCTCCCTAGTCTATAAGCTCCACTGGCTATCCTGGTATTATTATACTCCCAGTGTCAACACAGCATCCAATCTCTAACACTGGGGCAAAAAGAAAGAATGAATAAATCTTGCCCTTTATAGTTCTATCTTCCACAGTGAAGTCACAATAGTACTTCTGAAATGCAAATCAAATCCTTTAATTTATACTAAAACTTTCTAATGGCCTCCTACTTCCTAAAGTAGAAACCTAAAACTCTTAGGAAAATAAGCAAAATCTTTGACTACTGGGCCCATCTCCAGCCTCCTTTTCCTCCATCTCTGCACTCAATCTCTGTTCCATGAATCCCAAAACAATGGAAGTTTCCCAAATGTTTCAAACCTTTATATTTTCCAAAATTTTGGACATGCTATTTCATACACCTTAAATGCTCTGCTCTCTACCCAATTCTTAGCTCCTGATATGTGATTAGTAAATGTCTATTCCTTCTTTAGGAGGCTATTCAAGGGTTCTGTTTAATTTTTCAGTGATGACTTTCCTAATACTCCCAAATACAATCAGATTCTCCTTTGCCTATGCTCTTGCTGCATTTTGCCCATGTTCTCATTACAGCAATGACTACACTGTACTCATTATTTACTTTAGCTTCTGCTGTCTACCAGACTGGGATTATGAATTCATAATCATTGTATCAGAAATTGTAGGCTGTATCTATGTGTGATCGGTATTTAACAAAGCGCCTCTAATAAAGGAGATCCTCTACAAAGATATAGGGAATGTGTGAAAAAATGGAGGTGTCACTGTTACTTAATTAATGTTCATGTTAGGACAGCTGAAAAATCTTTCTAAATTTTTTTTTTCTCCCTAGGCTGGAAATAAACTCAACCTAACTTGGAGTATTATTCTAACAAATGGATTTAAATGTACCCTTTTGATGGAATGTTCTACAAATACTTCCTCAAGACATCTACTATTAAAGGCAATTTATAGGCATGAATTCAGTTTAGAATTCTAAATCAGAAGAGCTTGCAAACAGTATGTTTTAAATTGCTCATCACATTGCACAATAGAGAAATGATTCTTTTTTTTTTCCAGGAAGTATGCTATAACAGATAGTGAAGCTTTACCACATCTTATTACTCTTGGTTCCATGCTGGGAACTGCCATATACTGAAACATATTAGAAAATATGACATGGAGTCTAAGATAGATTCACCCTTATACTAAGCCCCTTAATTACTGATACCTGAGAGTCATTGAATCTTATAGCTGGAGGGTGCCATGAAAGAACATCAAGTTTCTAATATTTTTTACTTAATTCAGAATTTGAAGAAAAACAGAGTATGTCACCTTTATCTTGTGCATGAGTGATGAATATAAATAACCTGTATGTAAATTATGAGAATTAAACATTTCAAGGTATTTATCACCATTACCAGCTCATCTGTATAAAGATGATTTTGTGGTACAACAGTAACACATTTTTTCTTCATTTCCATGACAAAAATGACCTCAAAGAGGGAAATAACACTAACTACATTTTTGAGCTGGGTAGCACAAACATGAAAGTGTAATAAATTTTCACAGCACTTAAAAGGCATTTCCATTGGTATTAAAGCAAAGGTCAGAAAAGGCCTTTTTCCCAGGGGCAGCAGTGGGGAGCAGGAGGGAAGAAAGTACCCCAAATCCTACCTTTCAGTAGAATAATGTGCTCTTAATACCAGATTTTTATTTTTAACAAATGCTCTTGAAGCAGTAATGATGGATAACAACTCTAATGAATAGCCTAATAAAAATGTAAGTCCACTTCTCTAGTACAGATATTAAGAGAAATAAAAGTTTTCACAAGACAAGGATGTCCACTCTTGTCACTTTTATTCAATAGTGTTGGAAGTCCCAGCCATGGCAATCAAAGAAAAAGAAGTAAAGGAATTAAAATTGGAAAGGAAGAGGTAAAACTATCACTGTTTGCAGATGACATGATACTATACATAGAAAATCCTAAAGACCATTCCAGAAAACCATTAGAGCTCATCAATGAATCCGACAAAGTTTCAGGATACAAAATTAATACATAGAAGTCTACAGCATTTCTAGAAAAATCAGAAAGAGAAATTAGGTGAACCATCCCATTTACCACCACATCAAAAAGAATAAAATACCTAGGAATAAAAATACCTAAAGAGACAAAAGACCTATATTCTGAAAACCACAGGATGCTGATGAAAGAAATCAAAGACGACACAAACAGATGGAAAGGCATATCATGCTCTTGGACTGGAAGAATCAATACTGTCAAAATGATTATATTATCCAATGCAATCTACAGAGCAATACCTATCAAATTACCAATAGCATTTTTCACAGAATCAGAACAAAATATTTTTAAATTTTTATGGAAACACAAAAGACCCTGGCTAGCCAAAGCCATCCTGAGGAAGAAAAACAGAGCTGAAGAATCAGGCTCCTTGGCTTTAGACTATACTGCAAAGCTACAGTCATCAAAACAGTATGGTACTGGCACCAAAACAGAAATACAAATCAATGGAACAGGATACAAAGTCCAGAAATAAATAAACCACACATATATTGTTAACTAATCTACTCAAAAGAATATACAAGGATATATACTAAAGAAAAGATAATCCTTTCCATTTACTTCTTCAGAAAAGATAATCTTACATTGTTTCCTAGAAAAATTTTATTTTAGAAAAATGAATAAATATCAAATAATAAGTGTAGAATGTTTCCTATTCAAGAGAATAATCTGAAATAATACATACAGGACCTTTTTTTTTCCTGATGAAAAGGGTATCATTACATACCCTGCCTATAGTTAAATTAGTCAAATTCTGTATGTTTTTCCCATAACAGATTGGAAATTATATATGCTAATTATAAAGCTGTAGTGATTATTCTTAAACATTTAGCATTCATATTTAAGACTGGGGTTTTACCACCAATTTAAGACTTAATCAGTACTATTTCAGTGGCATAGAACAGTAATCATTATGTGACCTTTCCATGGAAAACGACTAAAATTCAGGATGAAATAAGAAAAAAATGTTAAATACCTCATTAAGATAGCATGAAAATAAGAATCTACCATAACTGGTACAGTTCCACTCAGGATGAAGACATAGAAGGCCACACAAGAATTCTATTTCTACACTAATAATGAGAGAAAGATAATCTATAAAATAATAATTTTTCTAGAGCACATCAGAGAGCTGAGTTCTCCAGGCAACCAAGGAAACTGAAATCTACAGAACGACAAGCCTGTAAGAGTAGAGACAGAACAGAAAAACTGTTTCACCTATGTTGGGGCATGGAGAAAGAAGCAGCCATGAAACGAGCAGATAAAAATAAATAAGTAAAATTTTAACAAATTTTTAAAGGACAAGTACGGGAAACTTGTCAATTGTAATATTTGGGAAGCTGGAAACAAGATGAATTTCCATTCACTTGCAAGCTCTTTTCCACGGCTTTCTCCCAAGGGCTCCCAAAAATGAAATGGAGAATGGAGAGCGCCTTCCTCACTTGGCACAGGCATTTAGGACATAACCTGTCATTATTAGTCTCTTATGTTTCCCAATATCCTTATTTCTATGAAGCAAAAGCTATAAGTTACTTGGAGAAGAACATCATCTCTCTCTTTCCCTTGGATATAGGTAAAAATCCAATATATAGGTACAGGAATAGAAAGAAAATCCACAGCCATTAGGGTTGGGGTAGAAATACACCCCAGTCACTGGACACAAGCAAAATACTGTTCTGTGGTGAGAGCTATATATGCAAAAGCCCTATACTCATGAGAGAAGGAGAGAAAAACTTCTTGACCCCAGATTCAATACCAATAGCAAGCAGAGATTAACTAGCATTAAATAAGGGGCAAGAAATTATCCCTTCCCTAGACCAACTACAAATACAATGCAAAGTTTTGCTACCAAAGGAAGGAAGGGAAGAAATGAAAACAGAGGTCCACTTTTGAGACCCAGGGACACAGATCCTACCAAACACTAAAGAGGTACACACACAAAAAGAAGCGAAAGAAGGAACTTCTGATCCTTAAATGAGACTAACACCAAGTAACAAGCAACAGCAGCCTACCAATAGAAATCAGACAAGAGCACAGACAAGGCTCCACTCCATGGTTCAGGTATGCAGAAACTTCAAAAGCTGAAAGTAGAGCAAGAATGCTGAGAAAAATAGAAGGTAATGCCTTCCAAGCACTGGATAAATTTGAAGCCTATGTGGCACTGCAGATAATCGTAAGGATTGAACCTAAACTCTGCTCATTTTCTGACTAGCTTGATACATACTAATGATCTGACTGAAGAAGAGGAATTTCTAGCATAAATACCTATTTACTTCAGTCTCTATTATTCTATATATTTTGATAATTTTCAATACAAAATTATGAGACAAACAAAAAAGAAGCAAGAACAATGGCCTGTTGTGAAGTGATAAAAAAATCAACAGAATCTCATTTAGGTTGACCTGTAAATTGAGATTATCGGACAAGGACTTAACTATAATAAATATGTTAAATGAGCCACAAAAAGATAGGCAATATGTATGAACAGATAGAGGATCTCATCAGACAGATGGAAACTACAAGTCTAATGGAAATACTAAAAAAAAAAAAGAAAAGAAAAGAATAAAAATGGTAACAGATAAAAAATTCCTTTGATGTACTCAATACCTGAGCTAAGAAAACAATCAGTAAACTTGAAGATAGAGCAAAATAAATCATCCAAATTTAAATGAAAAGAAAAAAAGGCTGGAAAAAACAGAATAAAGAATTTAAATGCTGTTGGAAAACATCAATCTAATAATATATTCCAAATACAAAACAAAACAAAACAGGGAGTACCTAGTTAAACTGCTGACAAATAAAGAGAAAATCTTGAGGGCAAGCTGAAAAAAATGAAATATTTCATAGAGAAAAACAAAGATAAGGTAGGTTTACCACAGAGTTTTTATCAAGGGCTAAGCGAGTCAGAATACAACAGCATATCTTTAAAGTAATGAAAGAGAAAAATCTAGTGATTCTGAATTCCATTCCAAGTGTAAGTATTCTTCCAAACTGAAAGCAAAGTAGTACCACTTTTCATAAAAATGAATTTATTGTCAGCACACATATACACTAAGAAATGTTAAAGGAAATTCTTCAAACAAAAGACAATACCAGAAGCAAATTAGGACGTAAACAAGGAAATGAAGAGTGTTAGAGATAGTAAAATGAAGGTAATAATAAAGTCTTTTTTCTTACTTTCAATCACTGTAAAGGTAATTGTCTAAAGCAAAAATAGTAACAGGATTGCGTATTTATAAGACATGCAGAAGTAAAATGTATGACAACTATAGTACAAAAAATGAAAAGTAGTAAATGTAACTGTATTATTTCAAGCTGCTTAAACTTTACATGACGTGATATGGTAATATTTGGAGGCTGTTATACATAACAGATGTACACTGCAAATCCTAGAGCAATCGCTAAAAATATTTTAAGTGTATTAATAAATAATCCAATAGTAGAAACAAAAAAGAATTATAAAAACATTCAATTAAAAAAGTAAAGAACAGATGGGACAAAGAGACAACTAGATGGTGGATATAAATTTTTTTAAACAATGTAAGTAACAATAACTACATTACATTTAAATAATCTGAAAATTTCAATTGAAAATTAAAAGGCAGAGACTGTTAGATTGGACAATGAGATAAGTACCAATTAAATAAATTAGAAAATACTTTATAAAAGCACACAGAGGTTATAAAGTAAAATGATGAAAAAGATACATCATACAGGCACTATGCCAAAGAAAACTGAAATGGCTATACTGATGTCAGATAAAAATAGACTTTGCAATAAGGAACACTACCAAGTCTTACATAAGTAGAGAGAAATTCATCAGGAATTGATGACATATAGAGTATAGCAATCTTAAATACTTAGGCACTGAAAAACAAAACTTCACAGGGAGTTCCCGTCGTGGCTTAGTGATTAATGAATCCGACTAGGAACCATAAGGTTGCGGTTCGATCCCTGGCCTCGCTCAATGGGTTAAGGATCCAGTGTTGCCCTGAGCTGTGGTATAAGTCACAGACGTGGCTCCGATCCTATGTTGCTGTGGCTCTGGCGTAGGCCGGAGGCTACAGCGCCAATTAGACCCCTAGCCTGAGAACCTCCATATGCTGTGGGAGCAGCCCTAGAAATGGCAAAAAAGACAAAAAACAAAACAAAAAACTTCACAATACATCATAGGCCAGCTGCCCTTTGTTTGCCTCTGGGAGACATTCACTGGCCATGGGGCCCAATATCCACTATTAAAGCAACTTCTCCAAAGTGAGATTATAGAAGTGACTTCCTTTCTTTAAAAATAATTGACACATTCTGGAGTTCCCCTCATGGCGCAGTGGTTAACGAATCCGACTAAGAACCATGTGGTTGTGGGTTCAATCCCTGGTCTTGCTCAGTGGGTTAAGGATCCGGCATTACTGTGAGCTGTGGTGTAGGTTGCAGATGCAGCTCGGATCCTGAGTTGCTGTGGCTGTGGTGTAGGCCGGCGGCTACAGCTCCGATTCGACCCCTAGCCTGGGAACCTCCATATGCCACGGGAGCGGTCCAAGAAATGGCAAAAAGACAAAAAAAAAAAAAAAAAAAAAAAAAAAAAATTGACGCATTCAATAAATGCAGAATTCAATCCAACCTTCTGTAAGGAAATCTGCTATTTATTAACATATATTTATTAATATTCTATAATATGCTATACATTTAATTAGCAATGTCTATCCACAACCTTATTCCAGAACATACCCTAAAATTAAAGGTCATTCATCTACAGCTGGCTGCTGACTTTCCTTTCTACCTTGATCTTCAGTTATTTTCATTCTTGAAGTATGACTTAAAACTAGACTTGAGTTTCTGCTTACCCCAAATTCAACTTTATATCTTTTGGAGTCTGATGAGTATTCAGTCTTTCAAATTCTTTTTTTTTTTTTTTTTGTCTTTTGTCTTTTGTCTTTTTGTCTTTTGTTGTTATTGTTGTTGCTATTTCTTGGCCGCTCCCGCGGCATATGGAGGTTCCCAGGCTAGGGGTTGAATCGGAGCTGTAGCCACCGGCCTACACCACAACCACAGCAACGCGGGATCCAAGCCGCGTCTGCAACCTACACCACAGCTCACGGCAACGCCGGATCCTTAACCCACTGAGCAAGGGCAGGGATCGAACCCGCAACCTCATGGTTCCTAGTCGGATTCGTTAACCACTGCGCCACGACGGGAACTCCCAGTCTTTCAAATTCTTATGCATAATTAAATATTTACCTTAGTGTATCTACAATTTCCTGCTTATTAATCCAGAATTAATCTGTCTCCTTTGAATTTCCAAACCACATTGTTCATATCAGTATAACAGTCATCCTTCCTTATAGCAATTTTCAAAATGACTTATATTTTCTTTGTGGAAATATTCTCCCCATCTACATTCAGTAATACAATCTTTGAATTGACTTCCCAGATAAATAAGTTTCCATCCTCCCTTGAATGCGGGTGTGATCATATAACAAAAATCTCAGCAAAGGGAGGCAAGCAGAAATGATATGAGCTATTTCCCTATCACAGTTTTAAGAAGAGTGATGTGTAATCCTGCCATCCCTTCTTCAAGGATTCCATTACCCAGAATGTAGTGATATTTGTGAAACATTTTATCCCTAGAGATGGTGAAGTAGCTAGATAGATAATTAGAAGGCACCTGGGTCCTTGACATCATGGATTCTCCATATCAACCCTGAATAACTAATACTAAAGTATAATCTGAAAAATAAATACTAGCTTATCTTATTTAAGCCACTATTATTTTGGTCTTTGTTAAAGCAGCTAAATCTCCATCAAAATGAATAGGTTCTATAAGTTCCCTGGGGGCAAGAATCACATCTTCTTTTTGAATCTTTTGTATTCATCAGCTTGCTTAGCAGAATGCCTTATGCATAATGAGTATTCAATAAATATTTGTTTCATTGAACATACTTCCCAAAATGCTCATTGAATAACATCCGCATAAAAGCAGGCTAATCACCAAAAGTATAAAATTGGATCATATAGTAGATGAATCAAGTGATCTGTCTTCAGTGAGCCTTGCACATACTGAAAGTTTGTGATGAAAGAAAGAAAGAAAGAAAGAAAGAAAGAAAGAAAGAAAGAAAGAAAGAAAGAAAGAGAAAGAAAGGAAGGAAGGAAGGAAGGAAGGAAAAGAGGGAAGTAGGGAGGAGAGAAGGAAGAAGGAAAAAGGAAGGGGAAGGGCAGGGCAGAAAATGATTGCTGTTTCACAGGACTGAGTTTTGGGTTATTTGTTAAGCACTGTAACCAGAACAATCATAATCATACTCCTCCTCTGTATATTTTTATTAAAATAATTTTAAACATAAATAGAAATGAATAAGATGATAATTTAAAGCCTTGTATTCTATAGTTCAAAATCATGAGTTTGTATCAAGTAGTTACTAGGTATGTAGAGAGAAGGGTTGGATTGAATAGACAAAGGTCAAGGGATTTTTAGCTATTTTGTGTGATACTATCATGATCAATATATGACACTAGGCATTTGCCAAAACCCATAAAACTTTGCAACAACTTAATGTACACTAATTTAAAAACAACCAAACATTTAGGAGGTCTGAGGATCTCAGAATGGATTGTAGAATGCGACAAAAAGATCTAAGTGTAGATCCTTCCTGAAGGTAAGGTGTGCTTGAGTCTATATGGCTGGTATATCTAATTCTCAAGTCTATCTGAGCCAAGATAGTCTACAACAATAAGTATTAAGCCAAAAATATCCACAGATTTATGTTTCATCAATTTTTGTAGATGGACATAGTTTTCATTTAAAAAACATTCATTTTAAACATATTCAAACCTCATTAATTTGAACAATACTAATTTAAGATTTATGATAATTAAACCTTGGGGTATGTACTATGAAAAAGCTATTGTTAATCAAATTAATAGTATAAACAAAATTATAGGAGATGATATTGGGTTTCTAAATAACCTAGGAATCATCTTTTATAGATTTTTAACAAACATTTACATAAATGGATCCTCTTAATTACAAGTAACTCTCATTAATTCCTTAAATGAAGACCCATAGGAGCTCTTCTTGGAATGGTTTGAGAACAACTTGTTTAAATAACCATGCGTACTTAAGTAAAACAAGGCTGTATGTCTTCAAGAGTAGCCTATCATTCAGGCTTTTTATGAATATAGAGTAGTCTTTCCTTCCATTAGTCCAATACCTTGAGTCTTAAAATATTTGTCTAGTTTTAATTTCTCTGCTATGTAGTTTTTTAATTTGCTTTAATTGTAAAATAAACCTCCTTATATTACTTTCATGACTTAAAACCTTAATACCATTCAAGGTATTAGAAGAAAAATTACATCCAGCATAACAACACTTTTTTCATATGTTCTAATTGCCATTTACTTCATATCTTCCATGGAACAGAGCTTAGAAACAACTACTGTTGTCAATCAGCTTTAAAAATTATCTTCTATTATTTTAAAATTTCATTTACTTTTATGTTAATCCAATTTCTATTCTGTTGAAAGAATCTTATAGAATCTGAAGATCAAAAAAAAAAAAAAAGGCATAGCATGCTTGATTTAATGGCATACTTTCTTGCTATCTACACTATTTTAAACCAGTTTTCATGGTCTATAATTCAAAGTTTTTTTTAGAAAATAAGCTACTTAAGACAGAATCATGACCCATTTCCATAAAGGGTGATGGCTTCCCTCTGTTTTCATAAATGGACTTTAATGCTATACTCTTCATGGTTGATTACAAATGCATCTTCCCTTTAAGTGACAATACAGAATCTGCACTGCAATGCATAGACATGAAACAGCCATTGTTTACAACAAGCATCCATTAGGATTGTGCCATCTTTAGAATGGTATGTGCCAATGAAATACCGGTTGTTAAATATTTTTTAATATCATGCCTACATAAAATATATTCTTTCCAGGTTCTTGCCAAGAGGTACAATTTTTAATTGTGATATCAGAAAATCTTAATTAGGAGTTCCTATTGTGGCGGAGCGGAAATGAATCCAATTAGAAACCATGAGGTTGTGGGTTCAATCCCTAGCCTCACTCAGTGGGTTAAGGATCAGGCATTGCCATGAGCTGTGGTGTAGGTCACAGACGTGGCTCAGATCTGGTGTTGCTGTGGCTGTGGTGTAGGTTGGCAGCTGTAGCTCTGATTTGATCCCTAGCCTGGGAATCTCCATATGCCACAGGTGCAGCCATAAAAAGAAAAAAAAATAATCTTAAAAGCCAAATTTAAAGAAACAAAATTTATAAATTATTCCCTTAAATTAGGATTTCTTGGCATTTTAGGATACACCCTTTTAGAATCTAAGATATTTGGACTATCCCCCTGGAAAACTTCACACGTAGGTCTATAGACTGAAAGTTTAAATTTCAGAAGTTATGAAGGTACTCTGAAGTTCATATAGTTCCCAGGCTAAGAACATTTGAATGTATATGCTAAGACTGACCCCTAGATCAAGCCTCAGAGAGTTGTACACTTAGATGTCATTATTCTTATCACTTGTAGAACTTCTTATATTGTTAATACCATGCCATTCTCTCCTTTCAACTCCTGTGCATCTTCACTACTATTCTAGTCCAAGTCACTATTGAATCTTGACTAGACGCCTATAATAACTTACTAACTTTTTACTTCCTTCTACTTTTGTTCCCTTCAAATCTATTACAAATAGCAATCAAAGTGATATTTTATAAGGTCATATCACCACTTAATGTAGACTCCTTCAAATGTTTTCCATTGCATTCAGAACAAAATCCATATTCCTACAAAGTCGATAAGGCTCTGGATGTCCTTACTCCTATTTTATTCTACCTCTGGATAGTCTCCTCTTCATGGTACATTCCAAAGACACTGGTCATATTTCAGTTCTTCATAGGGATGGAGTTTTCTCCAACACTATATGCACTGTTCTTTTTGCCTGGGATGTTCTTTCTTTCCCCTTAAGCTAATGAGTTCCTTATCATCAGCTTAAATATTACTTTCTGAGATAAGGCTTTTATGCAAATCTCTCCAATATAAAATCAGTCCTTCAAAACATCCTGTGGTTGTCATCTAATCATATGAATATTTGTTTATGCATTTCTCCCCAACTAGACAGTAAGCTCTATACTAGCAAACATGATACATGTAAAATGGATAATTCGTAGTGTCTGACACAAATGACCTCTTAATAAATTTATAAGTATATAATAAAATTAATAAAATACATAATTTAAGGACAATAAATATACAATTCTTTATTATATATATTATAGGGATAGGATGTTATTTACTGCAATACTTAGTTTCCTATATATGAAGAGTGTTGGCTAAGACATCTGATCAATATGTTGATCTGCCATGCTCCAAACATATAAAAATATTAAATGTATTCAAAATATTTTAAATATATTGTCAAATTTGAATGAAAGGAAGGAGGGAAGAGAAAAATTCCATGTTCTAGAAACAAGAAGTATTCGAAGCAATAATTTGGAGCAAAAGCCAAATGTTCCATTAAGATTGTAGTGTATAGATTTTAATGCCAGGAACTGAAAATGTAATGCTCGCACACGAATGCAGCAGAGGTCTCAGGATAGTACAAAGTAGAGAGCTGAACTTTAAGCCTATATATAAAACCAAGATCCATAAAGGGCAATTCTGCCCATGAACAGGAACTAGAGAAATACTGTCCCCTGGTTCCTTGGACACCATTAAAGCTTGCTATCTATTCCCAACATGGGTGAAAACTGTTTCCAAGAAAATGAAACTCTAAGCTATACAAAAAAAAAAAAAAAGTCAAAATTTTGATGCCTTTCTGATGCAGAAAACTAAAGAAAACAAGTAAACATTTATTAAAATTTCTAGCAGAGAACTGAATGAAACACCAAGACACTCATGCTTCTGCAGTCCAGGATGTCCTCCACTAAAATTAACCATGGCTAAAAATAAGTTCAAAGTCACAAAGCATAAGTTATATGAATAGTACAAGAGGAAAAGATGGAAAAACAACAGAAATAGAAAAAATTTAACTTTAAGAAATGAATAAAATAAGGAAATCTTCAGATAACCTTTCAAGGTTAATTTTAATTAATACATATAAATTTCAAAAAAGATGAAGGAGGAGTTCCCGTTGTGGCGCAGTGGTTAACGAATCCGACTAGGAACCATGAGGTTGCGGGTTCGATCCCTGCCCTTGCTCAGTGGGTTACCGATCCGCCATTGCCGTGAGCTGTGGTGTAGGTTGCAGACACGGCTTGGGTCCCGAGTTGCTGTGGCTCTGGCGTAGGCTGGCAGCTACAGGTCCGATTCGACTCCTAGCCTGGGAACTTCCATATGCTGCAGGAGCGGCCCAAGAAATAGCAAAAAGACAAAAAAAAAAAAAGATGAAGGAAAGAACAAAAACTCCAAAAAAAAAAAAAAAATAGTTATATGACAACAGCACACTGATTTGAAAAATTGCCAAAGAGAAATTATAAAAATTGCATATAGAGTTATTTAAATTTTAAAAATCAAGTGGATGAATTCAATGGTTAGGTTAGTGACCAGAATAGACAAGTAAAGCAGAAATAAAGTACGTGTAAGTTATATCCAAGAAAATAACCTGGAATGCCACACAACAATTTAAAGAGACAGACAACAGGGAAGATGGGTTAAAAGTCATAGCAGGTTAATTAAAAGGAAACAATTGATTCAAATAAGAATTCTGAAGTGAGAGAACAGAGAATTAAGGAGAGTCAGTGTTTACAGGAATACTAGATTAAGGGTTTCTGAAATGAAATTTTAAAACATTCTCAGATTGAAGAAAACCACCACATACTTAGCAGTAGTGATGAAAACAAAATGCAAAGAGATTTGACAGAATCTTAAGAATATAAAGTATTTGAAGAGTATCATATTGCAAAAAGATCCTATCTGCAAGAAAAAGAGGTTCCTTCCAACAGAACTATATAACAGACAGAGGACATTTTATTAGTGTCAAAAGAAATTAGAAGGTAGTAGAAAAAGATCTTCAAAATACAAAGGAAAAATAACTATCAAACCTAGAATAATAAATCTAGTTTAAAAAGAAATTGACAAAACAGCCAAAATAAAAACTGTTTTTGACAAACATGGATGAAGAAAATTTACACATCATGAACACATTATAAAATTAACACTAAATAACATACTCAACAGGAAGGAAATTAATTCCAGATGGTAAGAATGGAATACAAAAATGAGTGGTTCATTTCACTCAGGATGAGATTCTCTAGCCAGAAAGACAAAGACAAATACCATATGATATCACTTATAACTGGAATCTAATATCCAGCACAAATGAACATCTCCTCAGAAAAGAAAATCATGGACTTGGAGAAGAGACTTGTGGTTGCCTGATGGGAGGGGGAGAGAATGGGAGGGATCGGGAGCTTGGGCTTATCAGACACAACTTAGAATAGATTTACAAGGAGATCCTGCTGAATAGCATTGAGAACTATGTCTAGATACTCATGTTGCAACAGAACAAAGGGTGGGGGAAAAATGTAATTGTAATCTATACATGTAAGGATAACCTGACCCCCTTGCTGTACAGTGGGAAAAAAAAAAATCAGCGGTAAGTAAGTAAATTGCAAAGTAGATTAGTATATATAAATAATTATAGAAAAATATAAAAATTATCAATTGAGAAGAGGTTAAAAACAAGGTGGCATGACAATAACACAAAGTGTGAGACTGTATAATGCAAAGAAACATGAAACATTACCAAGAGAAAATAAAGATCTAAATAAATTGAGGGATATGTCATACTCACAAATTATGAAATTCAATTTTGTAAAGATTTTCAGCCTACCCAAACTGAACTATAAAATGAATGAAATGCCAATCAAAATGTTTTAATTGACAAGATAATTTGAAACTTTGGTGGAAATGCAAAGGGGCAAGAATAATCAGACAATCTTATACATAGAACAAACTTGGAGGATTAACTTGGTTATCAAGACTTGCTTTAAAGGTACAGTAATTAAGACACTGTGGTATTGATGCAAAGTTGGCAAAAAAAACAACAGAATAGAAGAAACAGTCCAGATTCAGGCCTACATTCATACGGGCCTTGATTTATGGAAAAGATGGCACTAAAGTACAGTGAAGAATAGGATGATCTTTTTTAAAAAATGGTATTATACTAGACATCCATTCCAGAAAGTAACCCATATTGTATGCTATGCATAAAAAAAATCATTTCTAAGTAGACTGCAGATCTAAATGCAAAAGTTAAAACAATGCAGCCTTTAGAAAACAAAAATTTTGGTGTAGGCAAAGATTTTGTAAACAAAACAAAATGATAAATTGGACTACATTAAATGAAGAACCTTAGTTATAAAAAGATAAATTGGACTACATTAAATGAAGACTTCTGTTATAAAAAGATACTAGTAAGAGAATTAAAAGGCAAGCACTAACTAGAATATGTTTGCAATATATTTATCTGAAAATGGACTTGTATCCAGAACATATATAAAACTTCAAGAAATCAATAATTTACAAAAAACCCCATAATGTTTAAAAAAGTTAAAGCACTTTAAAAGGGACTTCAAAACAAAAAGGATAGGAGTTCTGTTCTGCCACAGAGAGGCAGGGATTACTGCTGTAGTGTGGGTTCAAACCCTGGCCCAGGAATTTTCACGTCACAGGCAAAAAAAAGATAAACAAATGGCCAATAAGTATTTGAAAAGGTGCTCAATGTTATTACTTATCAGGAACATGCAATTAAGAGCACCACAAAATACAACTACACATGCATCATGCTAATATGAAAAAGACTGGCTACACCAAATATTTGCAAGGGTGTGGAACAAATGATATTCTTCAACACTTCATGTAAGAGTGTAAATTGGAATAATCACTTTTGGAAGACTACTTGGCAATGTCTGGTAAGTTGAACATATGCTTCCTTACATTATAGTAATTGTACTCCAACAGAAATGTATACATATAGTCAACCAAAGACATACATAAACATTCCCATAGCATTTTCACAGTATCATCTGTATCATGTCAGCACAGCTGATATTAGTAGAGCTAAAAACTAATACTCATCAATATTAAATGGATAAATCATCACAAATACTCATCAATATTAAATGGATAAATAACTACATATATCCATACACTGGAATACTTTGCAACAATGAAAACAAATAATCTATTGCCACATACAAAAATATGGGTAAACCTCACAAGTAATATTGAGCAAAAGATGACAAACACTAAAGCATACACTATTTTATTCCACTCTACTTATATAAAATTCAAAACCAAAACTTAAGTCAAAATTAATTAAAGGACAAAACTGTGGTTACCTCTGAGAGATGTAATAACTGGGAGGATATACAAGAATCTCTGGGATGCTATAAATAGTCTTTCTCAGAAATATTCTATTTCTGATCTGATCAGTGAATACACAGCTGTGCTCACTTTGTAGAATCTTTGTAAAACTTCATTGAGCCAGAATTTTTAAGAAAAATTTATTTTCTCTATGTATGTTACATTTTAATTAAAAGTTTAAGAAAAATGGTAGCACTCAAAATTCTAAAGAATATGTATACATATAGAAGATAGGAAGATTTATAGTCATACTGATCTAATGTGCTTGTATTATTCTAAATGAGGAAAGAGAGAGCAAAATGTTGTTAAGTATACATATTAAAATTTAAGCATAACAATAACAACAAAAGAAAACAAATGGAATGTAAAACTTCCAATCTAGGATGGTAAAAATGGGAAAAAGAGCAATTTGGTGTGTACAGGAGAAGAGAAAAAGATCGTAGTATGACAATCTAACTGAAAAAGAGACTGATTTGAGCAAAGTATAGGGATACTCAAAGCTACCATCTCAATGAAATGAGGAACTTAGAAAAATATCTATCTTTAGGCAAAAGTAACAGGAAAATTTTTCAGTCCCTTCCTGGGCTCTGGATTCTGGGGTACTGGCATAGGGGGCAAGGAAGTCACCCCTGTTAATTTTAGAAGTAGTTTCACCCTTAGCAGTGGTAATTAATTTAAAGGCTCTCAGACTGGGGGTCTTCCAGGGTAACTGTTGCAAATTCAGATCCTTCCTACAGGAATGATCTCAAGCTAGGTCACCGAAACAGGCCTAATTAAACGTGTGTTTATATTCCAACATTACCAAATGTGAGAAAATAAAGAACTATGAGGAAGAGACAGCAGAGAAGACACACTATGAAATTTCAAATAATTTAGATATCGAGATTATAAAAAACAAAAATTTTAAACATGTTTTAAAATGTTTAAAGTAGGAGTTCCCATTGCGGCTCAGCAGGTTAAGAACCTGACATAGTGTCTGATGCAGGTTGGATCCCTGGCCTCCCTCATTGGGTTAAAGATCTGGTGTGGCTGCAAGCTGCAGCAGAGGTCACAGGTGCAGCTTGGATCTAATGTTGCCATGGGTGTGGGGTAGGCATGTAGCTACAGCTTTGATTCGACCCCTAGTCTGGGAACTTCCATATGCTACAGGTACAGCCTTAAGATGTAAAAGGAAAAAATAAATAAACAGAATAAAATATTTATAGTAAGCAAAAGATGAATTTCAAAACATGGGTAAGAGACAAGAAACTTTTTTGTCTGGAAGATTAAAAAAAAAAAAGAGGGAAAAAAACCATAATTGTTGATATCAAACACTCAATGGACAATTTAAACAAGTATAATAAAAAAAAACTGAAAAGAGAATTAGTAAATGAGATAATTCGGAACAGGAAACCAAAGAGATGTAAGCAATAAAAAAGAAGTTTCAAAAAATTAAAGAATATAGGATGTTCCCCTGTGGCACAGCAGGTTAAGGATCCCAAGTTGCTATAGCTGTGGCTCAGGTCAAAATTGTGGTACAGGTTCAGTTCCTGGCCTGGGAACTTCCATATGCCACAAGTGCAGCCAAAACAAACAAAGAAACCCTAAAAAATATAAGAAGAAGATCAATACATGTTTAATCAGTTTCAGAGTAGAAGAATTAAAAATTTTCATTTTGGATTTTATGCTGCTTGAGTAAATAAGATGGTTTTGAGGAGGGCTGGAACCAAGACAAAGCCCATCAGAGTATCTGTATAAATCTTCTGCAGTTTCATAGAAACTGACAGAAGACACAAGACTCCCAAGCCACAGAAAAGGACTTGATTGCCGCAGAATGATATAAGGATTATCTAGTCGTGTTGGTTCAGAGAGCCCCAAATTCTGTAGTGCATCAAGGAGGGCTAGAGGATATCTGCACACACATAAGGATATGCTATAGGAGAGGCACCACTGCTTTTATGACAAGAAGTAAGCATGATTTCTTTGTCCAGAGGGATATGTGATATAGTGCAAGAACCTCACTTTTCAAGATTGCTTTCAGCATAACACATTCTGGAAGCAGTTCAGTCAGGGACTTGCAATTTTGGCCATTTTGGCCTAGCAAAACTCAACAAGATAAGTAGATGCACAAGAGGCCCAGAGCAGACAAACCCCCAACATCTCATCCCAAAATAAAAATAATTTTCTAGAAAAAAAGAAAAGACACCATTTCTCTAATGCAGCAATCACAATGAATTTAGGAACTCCTGCTTTTATTTTTAACCTCTGCAAATTCCTAAGCTTCTTGTCAGATCATCAACTCATTTTAAAGAATTTTTTGTCTGTTCAATTACTTTAAAAAAAGACTACATTTAAGACTAGGTTTTTTTGAGGGAACAATTTTTTTTTAATTATTACAGCTGATTTACAGTGTCAATTTCTGCCACACAGCACAGTGACCCAGTCATACATATGTATATACTCTTTCTCTCATACTATCTTCCAACATGTTCTACCCCCAAGAGATTAGACTAGTTTTAGAATTACGGAATAATTGCTTACAATCTAGGTTTAGGATTAGGGAAATAAACAAACAAAATACTTTCTAATTGGGATAAGTGATGGCAGGAGCTAAACAGAACAGTATGAGAGTATGACTGGAACTAGAAAAAGCACTTAGGTAGAGCAATCTGGAAATAATCTTCCTCAGAGGGAAACTTTCATGAAATGTCCTAAAGGATAAAAAAAGGATAAGCCATTAAAAAAATTTTTTAAATGAGGAAAGAGATTTATAGGCATTGCTATAACAACAGAACCCCAAAGCTGGAAAGACCTCATATGTCTGAGTAACAGAAACAAGTCAGAAATTACCTTGGCAAGGCTAATCAGCAGCACTGGAATACAGCGCAAGAAAGAGAGACAAGGGGTAAGGGAAAGTAGACAGGTCCAGATGATACAGGGCCTTGGAAGCCATGGAAACATTTGAATCCATTCTCCGTACAGTGAGAAGAGTTTTGAGCAGGGCCACTGGATGATGACCTAAGTTTTTAAATGATCCTTGTATTTTGAACAGACTAAAAGCAAGAGTAAAAGCAAAGCAAAGGGACCAGTTACAAGAATATTGAGGGAGTCCAGGCAAAAGGCGATGGTTGCTCTCCTGAGAGGGGTAGCAATGAAAAGAAGAAAAGTAAAAATATTTCATATATTTTGAAGGTCAGAGTAATAGGATTTGCTGGAAGGGAAAGAGTTAAATCAAAGATGAAATAGGTTTTTAGATAGATGGTAACCAAACTGGGAAGACAATGAAAGGAGCAGGTTTGAGCAAGAGGGGTCATTAGCAGCTCAGTTTTAGACATGGTAAGTTTAAGATGCTTAAGAGAAATCCAAATGGAAATATCAAAGATGCTGTAGAATGAATAATCCACAAGCTCTAATGAAATGCCTGGACTGGAAATAACTTTTTTTGTGTGTGGTAATAAAGTCCTTCTATTTTTTTTTATTTCCACAATACATTATTTTTTTTCTACTGTACAGCATGGTGACCCAGTTGCACATACATGTATCATTCTTTTTTCTCACATTATCATGCTCCGTCATAAGTGACTAGACATACTTCCCAGTGCTACACAGCAGGATCTCATTGCTAATCCATTCCAAAGGCAATAGTCTGCATCTATTAACCCTGAGCTCCCAATCCATCCCACTCCCCCCTTCCTCCCCCGGGCAACCACAAGTCTATTCTCTAAGGCCATGATTTTCTTTTCTGTGGAAAGGTTCCTTTGTGCTATATATTAGATACTAGATATGACTGATATCATATGGTATTTGTCTTTCTCTTTCTGACTTAATTCACTCAGGATGAGAGTCTCTACGTCCATCCATGTTGCTGCAAATGGCATTATTTTGTTATTTTTAATGGCTGGGTAGTATTCCATTGTGTATATATACCACATCTTCCTAATCCAATTGTCTGCCGATGGACACTTGGGTTGTTTCCATGCTTTGGCTGTAGGAATAGTGCTGCAGTGAACATGCGGGTGTATGTGCCTTTTTTAAGGAAAGTTTCATCTGGATATAGGCCAAGAGTGGGACTGCTGGGTCATATGGTAGTTCTATGTACAGTTTTCTAAGGTACCTCCGTACTGTTCTCTATAGTGGTTGTACCAGCTTACATTCCCACCAACAGTGCAGGAGGGTTCCCTTTTCTCCACACCCACTCCAGCATTTGTTATATGTGGACTTATTAATGATGGCCATTCTGACTGGTGTGAGGTGGTATCTCATGGTAGTTTTGATTTGCATTTCTCTAATAATCAAGAATGTTGAGCATTTTTTTACATGCTTGTTGGCCATCTGTATATCTTCCTTGGAGAAATGTCTCTTTAGGTCTTTTGCCCATTTTTTAATTGGGTTGTTGGCTTTTTGGCTGTTGTTATATACGTTGTTTGTGTATTTTATTTTATTTGTTTTTTTGTCTTTTTTTTTTTTTTTGAGGGTCACACCCACGGCATATGGAGGTTCCCAGGTGAGGGGTCTAATCGGAGCTGTAGCTGCCGGCCTACGCCACAGCCATAGCAATGCCAGATGCTAGACCCATCTGTGACCTACCCCACAGCTCATGGCAATGCCGGATCCTTAATCCACTGAACAAGGCCAGGGATCAAACCTGCAACCTCATGGTTCATAGTCAGATTCATTTCCATTGCGCCACAATGGGAACTCCCCAGTTGTTTGTATATTTTAGAGATTAAGCCCTTGTCAGTTGCATCATTTGAAACTATTTTCTCCCATTCTGTAAGTTGTCTTTTTGTTTTCTTTTTGGTTCCCTTTGCTGTGCAAAAGCTTGTCAGTTTGATTAGGTCCCATTGGTTTATTTTTGCTTAATAGATGCAGAAGAAGCATTTGACAAAGTCCAACCTCCATTCATGATAAAAACTCTTACCCAAGTGGGTATAGAGGGAACATACCTTAACATAACAAAAGCCATTTATGACAAACCCACAGCAAATTTAATAGTCAGTGGGAAAGCTTCAAAATCTGGAACAAGACAAGGATGCCCACTCTCACCACTGTTATTCAACATAGTACTGGAAGTCCTAGCCACAGCAATCAGACAAACAAAAGAAATAAAAGGCATCCAAATAGGAAGAGAAGAGGTAAAACTGTCACTGTATACAGATGATACTAAATATAGAAAACCCTAAGGACTCAACCCAAAAACTACTTGAACTGATCAACAAATTCAGCAAGGTAGCAGGATATAAGATTAACATTCAGAAATCAGTCGCATTTCTGTATGCTAACAATGAACTATTAGAAAAGGAATACAAAAATACAATACCTTTTAAAATTGCACCACAAAAATCAAATACCTGGGAATACACCTGACCAAGGAAGTAAAGGACTTATATGCTGAGAACTATAAAACATTAATCAAGGAAATCAAAGAAGATGTAAAGAAATGGAAAGATATTCCATGCTCCTGGGTTGGAAAAATTAATATTGTAAAAATGGCCATACTCCCCAAAGCAATCTACGGATTCAATGCAATCCCCATCAAATTACCCATGACATTTTTCAAAGGACTAGAACAAACAATCCAAAAATTTATGGGAGCCACAAAAGACCCAGAATTGCCAAAGCAGTCCTGAGAAACAAAAACCAAGCAGGAGGCATAACTCTCCCAGACTCAAGCAATATTACAAAGCCACTGTCATCAGGACAGTGTGGTACTGGTATCCAAACAGACATACAGACCAATGGAATAGAATAGAGAACCCAGAAATAAACTCTGACACCTATGGTCAATTAATCTTTGACAAAGGAGGCAAGAGCATAAAATGGGAAAAAGACAGTTTATTCAGCAAGCATTGCTGGGAAACCTGGACAGCTGTATGCAAATCAATGAAACTAGAACACACCCTCACACCATGCACCAAAATAAACTCAAAATGGCTGAAAGACTTAAATATAAGACAAGACACCATCAAACTCCTGGAAGAGAACATAGGCAAAACACTCTCTGACATCAACCTTACAAATGCTTTCTCAGCTTAGTCTCCCAAAGCAATGGAAAGATACTTTGGAAGCCTTTGGTACACAGAACAGTGATAAATGTGATCATCTAGAAAGGACAATGCTCAAGAAGAGAAACCAATATGCCTCCCCTCTAGCATCTAGAGGTCAAATAAAGAGAAGCACAAAGAAAGAACATGGTGAAAGAGTCACTGCAAGAAGCAAAAGGAAAACCACGAATGGCTGATGTTCTTACAACTAAGAAAAGAATGAAAAGCAGTCTGCTGTATCTAATGGTACTGAGAAATTTCTTTTGAATTCAACAACCCAGAAATACCTGGGGCCCTGAATAAAATCAATTGCAGTGGAATGATGGGGCCAGAAATTGCAATGCGATGAGTTGAAAAGTAGCCACAAGCAGAGAATCAGAACACCTCTGATCTCTATTAATAGTCAATCTTCATGTTTGAGAATGCTCCATAACCATTTCAAAATTTCTGATACCACCACAGTGAATATTAAAACTATGAATCCATAACAGATTCTTAATTTCAGTGATTCTTTTTATTCTAATTCTTCCTTTGATGAAGCTTATAATTGAGAATTAGAAGGTATGTTCATGGAGTCCACTTAAATTTCATTCCATTTTTATGAGATACTATATTCTAAATTAGAAGTGTTATTGCTTACTATAAGAAAAAAAAAGGATGCAGTAAATTATTCTGAAATCTAGCCAATCTGAAATTCATAATTACTTCACTTGTGTGGGATTAAAGCAAATATTTTGATAGGTTAAAAAAAGTCATTATTACTTTTAGTAAAGAAAGAAAGAAAGAAATGCTGAGATTAATTAAGAACAGAAGAGAAGCTGAATCATTTAAAAAATCTCTAGGGTTATTTAATATATTCCACAGTGATCAAGATCGTGCAAACTGAGAACTTGAAGAAAATTATTGGTCTAGTAAAATCAGAATAGTGTATACTACTTTAACAGGATCTACCAGTAATTTAGAAGTTTGATTATGTTCTTTTGTCTTGCTGATGGAGTAATAATGGGGTGATTAGAGGCAGTGGCTCTCTGTCTCTCGTAAACAGCAAAATCCTCACTCTGCCACTTTATCTTGTGTAAACCTAAACTCCTTACTTAATCTTTCTGAGTCTCAATTTTCTCAGTTAAAATAAAGATTTATTTATTTATTTATTTATGCAACAGACATTTGCTGAACCTTTACAATTTACCAAAGTTCATGTCCACATCATAATACCTATATCATAGGGTCACTGTGAGAGTAAAAATTTCTAACTCATAGTTAGTACTCAGGCATCATATCATTTCTCATTTTGTTCTATATCTGGGTGTTGTCTCCTCTGTTTGGAATACTCTTCCTCTCCTTACTTCCCAATCTCACCTGGCTAACTCCTATGTATCCTTCTGATGTCTGCTTTCCCTGACCTTCTCACACTACATGAGGTCCTTCAGTTATACAATATTCTGGCACCCTGCGCTTTTTCATAGCATTTATCACAATTACAATTATTTAAAGAATTATTTATTATTTGCCTCCTCATTATTTGTTGACATTGCCTAGGACATTATCTTGAATAAATGAATGAGTTGGAATTTCATTAAAGGAAAGGAAGAAGGGGACTAATTCAAAGTGACTCTCAGATTTCTAGATTGAACAGTGTTGTCATTAATAAAAGAAAATAGTAGATAACAGAGAAAAGATCATGGAGCTTTTGTTTTAAACATGCTGGAATGAAAGGGCCTGAAGAAAATGCAGGTGGTAGGTATTCAAGAGTAGCTGAATATCTATTAAGAGATATTCAAGAGAAAGTAGATAAGAGAGCCTTGGAGATAGACAAGGGAGGCTAAAAACAGCATCCTGAAGAAAACAATAAAGCACATGTAAAGAGTTGTATGATGGTTAAGTGTACAGCTTAGGCCATGTTACCCAGACATTTAGTCAAACATTATTCTAGATGTTTCTGAGAAAGTATCTTTCTAGATGAGATTAACATTTAAATCAGATTTCCCTCTGTGTGCTGGGCCTCATCCAATTAGTTGACAGCCTTAATAGAAAACACACACCTAAATAAGTAGATAAATATAAGTAAAACACTGACCTCCCCAAAGAAGACAGAATTTTGTCAGCAGACTGCCTTCACTCTCAAACAGCAATTCTATTCTCTAGCCTGCTGGCCAACCCACAGATTCTGGACTTACCATTCTCCACATCTGCATGAGCTTATTCTTGAAAAATAACTCTCTAGATAGGTATGTAGGCAGATTAGATAGATAAATATATAGGGATGGACAGAAATAGACATATGTAGATAGATGTAGATATAAACAGCTTATTGGTTTGGTTTCTCTGTAGAAGCCCAATGAACACTAGCCGATTTTAAAAAAAGTAAAAGGGATAACTGATTTAACATGATTCCAAATCATAAAAGGGGCAGAGAGTAAAATCTGAAATATTGACAACCAATCTTCTGTGGTTCAGAACCTATAGTTAGGAATTTTGAATTACTGATTGTCTGTTTCCATGACATCAGTATGTATGTGTTTCTGTGACAGGTCTTTCATGAAAACAGAAAGAAAAAGAAAGGGTTAGTTTGGGTGTTAGTCTGACTGATGAAATATTTACTCATAACTCTTCAAGTGTCAGGCAAAAACAAGCAAGAATCTCTAGGACCAAAACTTTGTAACAGAATCTGTAATGTGAAGATAAACTGGACAGGGAGGCCAATGATAGAGACCATCTCAGTTCCATTCAGCCACATACAAACAGGAAATGCCAAGTTTTAAGGTTCTTTCTGTGTCTGGTGTTCCAGATTTCAAAACAAAGAGTGAGCAGCATAAATTTGATAGAACATTGTAAAACTGGAATGGACATTAACAATCATCTATTACAATCCCTTTGTACTCCTATAAAATATACTAATGTTCGAAAGAGGTTCAGTGACCAGTCCAAGGTAAAACAGATACAATCTTTAGAAATAAAAAAAAAAAAAAACAGGATACTAGCAGGTCTTTAACAAGGCAGTCTTGTACTGCCAAGGATGAATTCAGGTAAATACCATACAATTGGAAGAATTTAATGAACATACAGTAATGGCTCTAGATCCCCAATACTCTGAGTGTAGTCCACTAATTTTTATTGGGAAAATTTTGCTGCCTTAATTTTATGTAGATATATGAATAAATAAATGAATGAATATCATTTTCTACTTCATGAATGACCTGTAATACTCTATTTACTTAATCTCAAAACAGCTTCAGGTGAAATGTAATGATTTTCTAAGGTCCTACAGTTCCTAAGAGTTTAACTGGAACCCAGGTTTTCTGACCTCTATCAGCACCCTTTCTGACACATTCCTATTTAGACCTAAGGTCATGTAATTAATCCATATGAAAGGATGAGACCTCAGGTTTGAGCAACGTGGTCAAATTTCCTGGCTGACCTGATAAGAAGAGACAGCTAAAAAAAAGTAAGACCTCCAGCCAGTTTCATCATTTGGGTTTTGGAATCTTCAACATCATCAAACTAAGCCTTTGTATTCCTGATTTATAAGGAACAAAGACCTAACTTTAAGAGAAAAAAAAAAGGAGCAATGAGTAAAGGCAGATGTAAGTTTGTGTAATTGAAGCACATGTTTATCACAGCGCATTTCAGGTTATCGGGGAATACAAATTCATTTATAAAATTTTTAATTTGTTTTACCCTTGTTTCCTAATGAAGCAATAAATCCTTGAGGACCTGGCATATCTACAGATTGTGACACATTACCTTCAGATTCACATGGCATTCAGAAAAATCCGTCAGTATGTGCAGTGATGACAGATGTGATAAAGAGATCATTGTGGCTCTCACTCCCTATTTTATTGTTTGTTACAGCCATCTTCTATTTCTGGAAAACATTCCCAGCTGCCTACAGCAGAGCTAGGAGCCAGAGTTGGAAAATATGTTGTTTTTCTCACAGTTTATTACCTAACTTGCCTACCACTAATTATGCAGTACACAGGCAGAAATAATACTGGAAAACATGTCTTGAACACTGGTTTCATTATAATAACCTTATTTCTGATCTTTCTTATTTCAGAGTTCTAGAAAACTCATTAAAAATGTCTTCTCTGCAGTGTTTTATCACCTTTTGACTTCTTCTTGTACTAGTCTTGCCAATTTTTTTTCTTAAATCTAAAAATAGGAAGGTTGAAAAGGAAGGAATGGACATGTTAAGCCCTGTACATTGGAGCCTGACAATCAGATGTGAGATGGAGAGGTTAAATCATTACCTTGGTTTTGTTTTCTTTTGAGGGTACAAGATTACTAAAGTATTCTGTGTGATTTCTGTTACCATCTTAAGCATTAGAGAAATACACATGCATTTCATATATATTTATAACTGGTATAAAAACAATAAGAAACTGTGTTCTTTTACATGAATTTCTGAGGACAATATTATCTGCTTTTAAAGTAGTAAAGCGTTTTCATGGTGGTTGGTATGATCTCCATTATTTTACACTTTTCCAGGGAAAAGAAGAAAAACTGTAAGTGACACAAAATCCTGGACCATTTGATCATTTTTATGAGTCTAGTTTAACCTTAGTTAATTCTTATTGTTATAGTCCTATAAAGTAACAACGAAAAATCAGAAAGAGAAATTAAGGAAACAATCCCATTTACCATCACATCAAAAAGAATAAAATTCCTAGGAATAAACCTACCTAAGGAGGTATAACACCTGTACTCCAAAAACTATAAGTTGCTGATAAACCCAAGCACCCATGGTCAACTAATCTATGACAAAGGAGGTCAATAAAATAAAATAAAGGTCAATAAAAATAAAAACAAACAAATGGGACCTAATTAAACTCAAAAGCTTTTGCACAGCAAAGCAAACATTAAAAAAAAACAAGAAGACAACCCACAGAATGGGAGAAAATCTTTGCAAATGATGCAACAGACAAATGCCTAATCTCCAAAATATATAAACAACTCATACAACTCAATAAAAAAAAAACCAAACAACCCAATAGAAAAATGGGCAGAAGATCTAAGTAGGTATTTCTCCTAAGAAGATAAATGGGTGGCCAAGAGGCACATGAAAAAATGTTCTACATCACTTATTAGAGAAATGCAAATCAAAACTACAATGATGTACCACCTCACACTGGTCAGAATGGCCATCATTAACAAGACTACAAATAAAAAATGCTCTCAGGGTGTGGAGAAAGGGGTATCCTCCTTCACCATTGGTGGGAATGTAAATTGGTACAAGTACTATGGTAAACAGTATGGCGGTACCTCAGAAAACTACATATACAACCTCCATATGATTCATAAACCCCACTCCTGGGCATATATCTGGACAAAACATTCATTCAAAAAGATGCATGCACCCTTATGTTCATCACAGCACTATTCACAATGGCGAACACATGGAAACAGCCTAAATACCCATTGACAGATGAATGGATTAAGAAGATGGGGAACATATATACAATGGAATTAGTATTCAGTCGTAAAAAAGACAAAATAATGCTGTTTGCAGCAACATGGATGGAACTAGAGATTCTCATACTAAGTGAAGCAAGTCAGAAAGAGAAAGACAAAAACCATATGATACCACTTATATGTGGAATCTAAAATATGGCACATGAGCCTATCTACAAAACAGAAACAGATCATGGACAAGGAGAGGAAAGCAGACTTGTGGTTGCCAGGAGGAGGGGGGAGAGAGAGGAAGTGGGATGGACAGGGAGTTGGGGGTTGGTAGATGCAAACCATAACATTAGGAATGGATGGGCAATAGAATGTACAATACTGTAAAGTTCAGGGAACTATGTTTGAGTGGGTCACTTTGCTATACAGCGGAAATTGAAGAAACACTGTAAATCAACCATAATTTAAAAAAAAAAAAAGACATTTCAACTAATGGTGTCTATGGTGATTTAAATGTCTCTAACACCAAAAATAACTGATATATTAACTGTATTAAAGACATCTAAAATTAAGATTTAAAAAAAGGACTTACTTCACTCAGTATGAGAGTCTCTAGTTCCATCCCTGTTGCTGCAAATGGCAATATTTTGTCCTTTTTATGGCTGAGTAGTATTCCATTGTGCATATATACCACATCTTTCTAATCCAATCATCTGTCAATGGATATTTGGGTTGTTTCCATGTCTTGGCTATTGTGAATAGTGCTGCAATGTACATGCGGGTGCATGTGTCTTTCTTAAGGAAAATTTTGTCTGGATATATGCCCAAGAGTGGGATTGCTGGATCATATGGTAGTTCTATGTACAGTTTTCTAAGGTACCTCCATACTGTTTTCTATAGTGGTTGGACCAAATTACATTCCCACCAACAGGGCAGTAAGTCAGAAACAGAAAGACAAATACCATATGATATCACTTATATCTGGAATCTAATATACAGCACAAATGAACCTTTCCACAGAAAAGAAAATCATGGACTTGGAGAATAGACTTGTGGTTGTCCGGGGGGAGAGGGAGGGGAAGGGAGTGGGATGGATTGGGAACTTGGGGTCAGTAGAAGCAGACTATTGCCTTTGGAATGGATTAGCAATGAGATCCTGCTGTGTAGCACTGGGAACTATGTCTAGTCACTTATGATGGAGCATGATAATATGTGAAAATAGAATGTATACATGTATGTGTAACTGGGTCACCATGCTATGTAGTAAAAAAAAAAATCGACAGAACATTGTAAACCAGCTATAATGAAAAAATAAAAATCAGTATATGAAAAAGAAAAAAAAAAAAGGAGTTATGGTACAGTGGGTTATTAACCCAACTAGTATCTACGAGGATGAAGGTTCAATTCCTGGCCTGGCTGAGTGGGTTAAGTATCCAGTGTTGCCATGAGCTGTGGTGTAGACACAGATGCAGCTCGGATCCCACGTTGCTGTGGCTGTGGCATAGGTCAACAGCTGCAGCTCTGATTTGACCACTAGTCTGAGAGCTTCCATATGCTGCAGGTACAGCACTAAAATAAATAAATAAACAAACAAATAAATAAATAAATAACAAAAAAATGAGGCTTCTTGTGTATTTAAAATAAAGCGATGTCAAACTGAGGGCAATTTGGACTCTGAAAGAACATATTTAATATTCTATAATAGCTTTTATTCTTCTAAACCAACCCCATAATGTGTTGTAATCCTTTCCAGTGCAGCATCTAAAATTTTTCTTGTTGAATCAACTAGTTACTCTACTTATAAAACAATGAGAATTAACGTGAAGCATTATAAAATGGACAATTTAACTGTGAAATATCTCTTAAAAAGAGATATAAGCTTCCATTTAAATGATGGCTAAGATACTATAATTACTTTCATGTATTCTTAGATTTCTTGAATCTGAGTTAGTACTGACTTTTTCTTATAATTCTGTTAACAATTCAAATAACTAGCTGACACAGGTGAGCAGTGTTTCTTCTACATTTATAAGAGCCATTTTATTTTCATTTTATTATTATTATTACTTTTGTCTTTTTGCCATTTTCTTGGGCCACTCCCTCGGCATATGGAAGTTCCCAGGCTAGGGGTCGAATTGGAGCTGTAGCTGCCGGTCTACGTCAGAGCCACAGCAATGTGGGATCTGAGCTGTGTCTGTGACCTACACCACAGCTCACATCAATGCCGGATCCTTAACCCACTGAGCAAAGCCAGGGATCGAACCCACAACCTCATGGTTCCTAGTTGGATTCGTTAACCACTGAGCCATGATGGGAACTCCACAAGAGCCATTTTAGAACCAGCCTCTTTCAGTATCTTATATTAGACAGAGTATATTAGTTTGCTAGGACTTCCCTAACAAAATATCACAAACTGGGTGGCTTGAACAACATAAATTTATTTCTCACAGCTACATAAGCTGCAAGTCTAAGATCAAGGTGTTGGAAGCTGTGGTTTCTTTTGAGGGCCTCTTTCCTTATTTGGAAGATGTCTGCTTTCTTGCTATGTGCTCAAATAATTTTTTCGTTTTGTACACACATCTCTGGTGTTTCCTTGTGCATACTAATTTTTTTCATAAGGACAACAGTCAGATTCAATTAAGGCCTCAGTTTAACTTAATTGCTTCCTTAAAGGTGTTCTCTCCAAATAAAGTCTCATTCTGAGATATTGGAAGTTAGGACTTTAACATATGAATTTTAAGGGAATACAATTCAGCCCATAAATAGTAATGTCCAATAATAAATGCTGTATTCCTTTTCAAAATATTACCTGAACTATGTTTTCACATAATTAAACACTGTGTATACAAAGGCATTCTGCAATTTTTAAAGTATAATGACTCTGTATGTACTACTAGTCAAACTGCAACATTAAACAGGCACAATTTTCATCAAGTTTTTTGTTTGTTTTTGTTTGTCTTTTTTAGGGCTGTACCTGTGGCATATGGAAGCTCCCAGGCTAGGGGTTGAATCAGAGCTATAGCTGCAGGCCTACGTCAGCCACAGCAACACCAGAGTCAAGTAGCATCCATGACCTACGTCACAGCTTGTGGCAACGCGGTAATCTTAACCCAGTGAGTGAGGCCGGAGATTGAACCTGAATTCTTATGGATACTAGTTGGGTTCTTAACCTGCTGAGCCACAACGGGAACTCCCATCAAGTTTTTAATTCTAGTGAAAGCTATCTCTTTTTCTTTGTGTTCAGTTTGTTTTACTAGCTCCCATTAGAGAATCATTCACAAATTCTGATAACCTTCTCTAGCAGTCAAGCATAATGAGTTGTTCTTTTTCTTAAAGATCCAACAGTAATCACTGCTGAACATTCCTTTGATATTTTTCAAAATGCCTTTATTCCTATAATAATGAAATCTTTCCTATGATATGCGGACAATGTACCTTACCACTGTGTTTCCTATGTATGACAAGTTTTTAATGACACTTTTTCAGAAGATTAAAATTATTTGGTCACCTTACTGGACTGTCCACTTTGAGCTGCTTTTTCAGCTAAGCCTAACAGAATTCATAGCTTATATATCAAAATTACATTATCTGAATGAAGTAAGTATCACTGGTACAATATTAAATTACTATACTAAAAAAGAAAATTTTCACTGACTGGAAAAATCACTTTAAACCTTGCATAGCTGAAGATGCCTATACATTTGAATTGAATTGCACTTAAAAGCCACAACAAAAATCATTTATATGTTATTTACAGTGGGTTTTGCCATGTATGATATAAAATGCTTTATAGGAGTTCCCATCATGGCTCTCCAGTAATGAACCCAACTAGTATCCATGAGGACGTGGGTTTGATCCCTGGCCTCATTCAGTGGGTTAAGGATCCAGCATTGTCGTGAGTTCGGCTTGGATCCTGATGCTGTGTCCGTAGTAGAAGCTGGCAGCTAGAGCTCCAATTCAACCCCTAGGCTGGGAACTTCCATTTGCCATGCACACAGCCTGAAAGAAAGAAAGAAAGAAAGAAAGAAAGAAAGAAAGAAAGAAAGAAAGAAAGAAAGAAAGAAAGAAAGAAAGAAAGAAAGAAAGAAAGAAAGAAAGAAAAGAAAGAGAGAGAGAGAGAGAGAGGGAAGGAGGGAGGGAGGGAGGGAGGGAGGAAAGTAATGATATCTTAAACAATAGTTCAGCAATAAAATGGAGCCCTGGTTTCCTCTCACAATAAAGTGGAGTACTGGTTTATTCTCAAGGGATGTACATAACAATCCGATTCACATCTTTGAGTTGTTCTGCAGAAACTAAGACCCCCCCCCCCATTCAGTGACTACATGCTATAAGCACATATGAAACCAGAAGGCCAATGATTAAGATTCCCGAAATATCACCCTGTTACCTACCAACTAATCAGAAGAAAGTCACACACCCTGTAACTCTTAACCCAAACATTGCCTTTAAAAACCCTTCCCTGAAAGCCATTGAGGAGTTTGGGTCTTCTCCTTGCTTGGCACCGTGCAATAAATGCTATGCTTTCCTTTATCACAACATAGTGTCAGTGGATTGGCTTTGCTGCATGGCAAGTGACAGTATTCAAGTTCAGTTCGAGAACACTTCTCTGCATGAAACTTCAGAAATCACATTTGTTTAACTTCAAACCATGTGACAGTGAAGCACACAACCAGTTACTTTCCAAATAACATTATAACAATCACTTTGAAAGTAAATGCCTAAAATCACAGGAAAGGGTAGGAAAAAACAAACAAAAATTCCTACTTGGTTTGCTTTCTACCAGATTAACTTAATTTAAGGAGATTTCTGTAGTTCAGGGCCACTAACTGACATTGACTCTATATTACAAGAGGGCACCAATTTGTCATATGTATTTTCCTTTATTTTTCTTTTTTTTATATGTATTTTTCTTACACGTTTTGCCACTTGGAAAAAAACAACTGCCTCCATAAGTGTGGAAGGAAAAGTCTTCTAAAATGATAAAATAAAATACTTTTTATGGGTAAGATAATGACTCCTCTGAATAGTTACAAAAGTACACAAATTAAAAGGGACTTCAGAAATACTGGCTGGATTATACAGAGCCAATAAATTCTTTGCACAGTTAGAAAAACATTTTAAATATTTTTGAAAGTTCTTCCCTTTATTCATGAACAATTCTTAAGAAATTAGAAAAGCAAGGACAATAGCGAGTAGCAGGACGTGCAATAAAGAATATGGTTCTATTTCTATTGGACAGAATTCGTTCTGGTTTAATCACAAGGGATTTGCAACTCAAAAATAACTATCTTATTGTGATTTGCCCATTGATTTTTGTTTTTGAGTTTGTGTGATCAGAAGCATTGAGTTTTCCTGAGAACCACAAATCACTGCGTGAAACTATTGCCCAGCCAAGCACATTACAGTTTGAAAGGTGACTGGGAGGGCTTCCTGGATCAATGACTGATGGGGAGAAATAATTCTCACAAGCATTTCAACCCTGCTGATATGCCTAAAGTGACTTAGAGGATTTTCTCTGTACTATTTCAATAATTTAAATAGTAAATTATTCTTGCTCAAGAGTTAATTAGTTCTTGCTTTCTTTTATTCTTGCTCAAGAGTTAATTAGTTGCCAAGAATTAACCCTTCCAACTATTCTCCAAAGTAATGAAGTTTTTAAAAAATTGTCAATTACTATGTTCTTCAAGAAAACTTCCAAATTTGGCAGAGCTTCTTTGCCTGCCTTCTTGCATCCCTTGTAAGTATCCTATCTTGATAAATCTATTTCTTGCCTATAAAAAAAAGAAAACTTCCAAATTTGAACATTAATGAAAAATTTAAGTGTCATTTCCACATTTTCATAAACAGGATTCTGTCAATGCAAAGAATGGAAAAGATCTCAATTGAAATACATCTTTCTTTTGAAAGGCTCAGATTTCTCATAAGACTTCCCAAAAGATGAAGGATGACTTAGAAAGGACAGAAACAGAGGCAGCTCTGAGCACCAGCCTATTCACCTCTATCTCATCTGTCACTCCTAGCTTCTCTGTCTCTTCCTACTATCTACTCTGTTTTTATTTAACTACTCAGGTTACTTGTAAGCCTTTGCCACAGTGATTCTTATCTCAGATTAGATTAGAGACCCTAGGTGAAGGCCACAAGCCTCCTGAAGGATACACTAAAAATTTTTCACATAATTCTAGGGTTTTATTGGCCTACAAGGTCCAACTAGGGACCCCCTTGCTGTATCTCATATAAGATATAAGCCTCTAGATTCAATTGCCTATAACTGGTAAATTTTCTATCTCAATACAGGATTTTGTTGATGAGTTCCATCCAGCTCTTTTTCAAACCACATCCTCAGAATCACTCCATAGCACCTCACAGGTTACTCCATAGGTCAGGAGTTCACCTCTAGCCCAACAAACTACCCCACACAGTAGTATCATACGGTGCTCTACTAGCTCAACAAGGGCAGTGGGTGGGGATTTTTCAGAAAGGGGGAGAGTAAAGTAGGTAATGTTGGCATCTAATAGAAATATTATAAAAAGATTCACAAGTTATAAATTTTTGCATACAAAAGAACACTTGGAAAATAAGAAGTAGGTTTTAAAGAATAGCAATAAAATGAATATCCATAAACTCACCATCTAACTTAAATAGAATATTACAAATAAAATTGAAAGTACTTCCTGATCTCATTTTTGAGCCTCCTTATCCCAAACTGTGTCTTACTCAATCCATCTTCCTTATTAGAGATGCATCTTCCTTAGTAAGACATTAAGTAACAAGACAAACCTGAAACTAAGTACTGCATTTTGAAGCAGCAGCCACTGTAAACACATTGAGATATTTACACCAAATACAACATGATATGAAAATATTACTAATTTACAATGGTGACAAACTCATAGTTACTGCTAATATTACTGTGACTGATGATCTTCATTCATAATTAAATACTAAATTTATGTTTGAGTAAAAAATTTTTTCCATCTAAATAAAGATGGATTCTGTCTCTAGACCCGAGGTTGAGAACATGTACTCTAGATAGAGCAGAACTAGCATAATGCCAGCTGATAAAACTATTTACCCCAGAGATTTATCTTCTTTGTACATTAAAATGTTCTATAATGTTGAAAGTGAAATACATTTTTAATGCTTCTAGGGTTCTTCGCACTCCAGTAATAGGGCCATCACTCCCTTTCTCATAGAATCCCTCCCCTGCAGAGGCCCCTTGACATATATGAGTGTGAAATTCCTACTCTGGAAGAGTGTTGTGGTATCCTGGAGTAATGCTGTCTGGGGATAGCATGGAGGCAGTTTGAAAAAAGTGAGTAAATACACATGTTAACATTAAGAGTAGAGTAGTTCAGAAAGTTATTGATTGAAGAGACAAATGATCTTCTCTATGTCAATTCTTTCTTAGAAAAAAGTTACAAACAAAAAAACCAAGCATTTTAAATTAGAAATGCACAGGAAAACATTGAAAAATCTAAGTCCATTATCCTAACATTACAAATTCTGTCTTTCACTCTTTGTCCATATTTATTTACAAGATGGTGGTGATTTTATATATATATATATATATATATATATATATATATATATATAATGTCCACATTTTACTTTTATTACTTATATTTTATATTTCACACATATTTATTACAAACAATTATAAATGTAAAATCAAAAAGGGAAGTAAAGTTTATATAAAATTAGGAAAATAAGCCAATGACTGAACTCAGTTACATTTTCTGAAAGAAACCAAGCAAAGAATTATAACCCACTCTCCCTTCACATCCAAAGTTGAATCACTGACCATCAAAAAGGTTCTCTGCCATCCCGTCCATCAGATATCCTACATGGAAGCATTTCTTTCAAAATAAAGTTTGAGTCTAACAATGTTAACAGAAGCAAAATTTTTTAATAATGGAAATAAAAACAATGCTTTAAATGATGTTGAAAAATTCCACAACCTCACCTAGGCTGGGGAGAGGCAAATATTAATTCAGCATCTACCCTACATTAAACTATTACAAACTGATTATCTCATTGCTATACATTAGGAAATGTAGTTTTTCTTACCATAACTGATACTAAGTAGCAGAATTGAGACTTTATTTATATATTACATTGTGTTCTATGCATTTGACTCTAAAATCAGTTAAGATCAGAATGTTTCACCCTAATTACTATGTAGACAATAAGGAAAGAAAAACAAGATACAGCTCCTGTACAAAGTCCATTATACAATAGATAGAGAACAGTCATACAAACAAATTTGATGTATGCACAAGTTGCTATGAGAACACAGAACTTCTATATGGCTCTCCAAAGTCCTCTTTCTCTATATTATGCTGCCATTCACCAGAGATTATGCCTGCTAATATATGCGCTACAATCTGCAGAGAATAAAAATAATTGTGCTTTAGTCATAAGGTTCCTCCAGAAGGTGCTATTCTTAAGATGATACCACTGGTTATGCAAAATGGAAGATGTATATATTTTCATTTATCCCAGGGTCATAAGTAAATTTAATCAAAGTTCTAATAGAGTAGAACCATAAATTATATATTTGGTAAAAGTTTCCTGTATGGAAGCTGTCACCTAATAGTCTGTTTTCAATCATACCAGATGTAATTTATAAAACTGCACATGATTCCATAATTAAATGGTCTTTTTTGTCCTATCTTCAAATTCAGTTTGTCTCCAAGGCAGATGTTGCATATAGAATCCCAAGTAATTTATATTCTAAGTTATTATGTTTGATATTTTACAAATGTACATATTATTCTCTTTAATTTAGACATACTTATACTTTAGCTTTTTCCCATTACAAAGTTTTCATATAGTTGGTTCTTTTCTTATTCAAGTATGCCATATGGCACTTTGATTGATTTTGCCTAGTATGTGAAATTAAGAAAAATTGAAATGTACTGGTATTTGTTACAGATAGTCTTTTATCTGAACACGGTGTCACTTTATTTGTTCTAGCATAGTGTTGAATTAAATGGAATGACTGAGAAAGCATTATAAATAGTCTAGAAATAATTTGGTATACCAATAAGGACTGCCTAGCAAATGCCTTTCCATTAACTAAAAATTATGTTTTAATTCATATTTCCTCAGTTTTGTTTGTTCCTTGTTTTTAAAATTTTATTAAAGTATATTTGATCTGCAGTGTTGTATTAATTTATGCTGAATAGCAAGGTGATTCAGTTATAAAAATACACATACCCATTCCCATACAGGTTATCACATAACATTGAGCAGAGTTCCCTGTGCAGGTCCGCATTGACCATCCATTCCATAGACAATAGTGTGCATAAGTCAATCCCAAACTCCCAGTTCATCCCTCGCTACCATCTTTCCCCTCTGGCAACAATAAGTTTGTTTTTTAAGTCTGTGAGTGCATTTCTGTTTTATAAATAAGTTCACACGTATAATTCTTCTAGATTTCACATATAAGTGATATCACATAATGTTTGTTCTTTCAGTATGACTTACTTCACTTACTATGATAATCTCTAAAATCTATCCATGTTGCTGCAAATGGCATTATTTCATTCTATTTTAATGGCTGAGTAATATCACATTGTGTACATGTACCATATCTTCTCTATCCATTCTTCTATTGATGGACATTTAGGTTGCCTCCATGTCTTAGCTATTGCAAATAGGGCTGTAATAAATGTTGGGGTGCATGTATCTTTTTGAATTATGATTTCCTCTAGATGAATGCCCAAGTGTGGGATTGCTGGATCATACAATAGCTTTGTTTTTAGTTTTTTGAGGAACCTCTACACTATTTTCCATAGTGGTTGCACCAATTTACATTCCCACCACAGTGGAAGAGTTTCCCTTTTCTCCACACTGTCTCCGGCATTTATTGATTGTAGACTTTTTGATGATGATCATTCTGTGTAAGGTGATACCTCATTACAGTTTTGATTTGCATTTCTCTAATAGCGATGTTGAGAAAATTTTAATGTGCTTTTTGGCCATCTATATGTCTGGAGAAGTGTCTGTTTAAGTCTTCTGCCTACTTTTTGATTGGATTGTTTGGCAGTTTTTTTGATATTGAGTTGCATGAGTTGTTTGCATATTTTGGAGTTGCATGAGTTGTTTTGCCTATTTTGCAGATGACATGGTCCTGTACTGATGATGATGGTCATTATGACTTGTGTGAGGTGATACTTCTTTATAGTCTTGATATGCATTTTTCTAACAGTGATGGTAAGCATCTTTTAAGGTGCTTTTTGGCTATCTATATGTTTGGAGAAGTATCTATTAAAGTCTTCTGCACATTTTTTGACTGGGTTGTTTGGGGTTTATTTTTATACTGAGGTGTATGAGTCATTTGCATGTTTTGTAATATGCAAAGAGACATGCAGATGACATGATAATATACATAGAAAATCTTAAAGAGCTACCAGAAAACTACTAGAGCTCATCAATGAATTCTGTAAAGTGCAAGATACAAAATTAATACTTAGAAATCTCTGGCATTCCTATATAGTAACAATGAAAGATCAGAAAGAGAAATTAAGGAAACAATCCCATTTACCATCACATCAAAAAGAATAAAATTACTAGGAATAAACCTATCTTAGGAGATAAAAGACCTGTACTCCAAAAACTATAAGTTGCTGTGATAAACTCAAGCACAAATGGTCAACTAATCTATGACAAAGGAGGCAAGAACGTGGAGGAAAGATAATCTCTTCAATAAGTGATGCTAGGAAAATTGGACAGCTACCTATAAAAGAATGAAATAATTCTCTAACACTACATGCAAAAATAAACTCAAAATGGATTAGAGATCTAAACGAAAGGTCAAATACTATAAAACTCCTAGAGGAAAACATAGGCAGAATGCTCTTTGACATGAACCACAGCAACATCTTGTTTGATCCACCTTTTAGAATAATGAAAATAAAAACAAAAGTAAACCAATGGGACCTAATTAAATTCAAAAGTTTTTTTCAAAGCAAAGGAAACCTTTGGGAAAAAAAAAAAAAAGAAAAGACAACACACACACTGCGAGAAAATCATTGCAAATGATAAAATTTACAAGGGCATGATCTCCAAAATACACAAACAACTCATACAACTCAACAACACAAATACAAACAACCCAATAGAAAAATGGGCAGAAGAACTAAATAGACATTTCTCCAAAGAGACATATGGATAGCCAATAGACACATTAAGAGGTGCTCAATATCACTAATTATTAGAGAAATACAAGTCAAAACTGCAATGAGGCACCACCTCACAACAGTCAGAAAGGCTATCACTAAGAAGTCTACAAACAACAAATGATGGGTGTGGTGAAAAGGTACTCTCCTCCACTGTAGGTGAAAATGTAAATTGGTACAACCACTACGGAAAATAGCATAGTGGTTCCTCAAAAAACTAAAACCAAACTATCATATAATCCAGCAATCCAACTCCTGGGCATATATCCAGACAAAAGTTTCATTAAAAAGATACATGCACCCCTATGTTCATTGTAGCACTATTCACAATAGCCAAGACATGGAAGCAACCTAAATGTCCATTTACAGGTGAAGAAAATGTGGTATATGTATACAATGGAACACTACTAAACATAAAAAGGATGAAATAATGCCATCTGCATCAACAGGGATGCAACTAGAAAGTTTCATACTAAGTGAAGTAAGTCAGAAAGAGAAAGAAAAATACTATATATCACTTATATTTAGAATCTAAAATATGGCACAGATGATCCTATCTACAAAACATAAACAGACTCACAGATATAGAGAACAGACTTGTGGCTTCCAAAGGGGAGAAGGAAGGAAGTGGGATGGACAGGGAGTTTGGGGTTGGTAAGTACAAACTATTACATTTAGAATGGATGAGCAATGAAGTCCTATTGTACAGCACAGGGAACTATATCCAATCTCTTGGGATAGACCATGGTGGAAGATAGTATGAGAAAAAGAATATATGAATATATATATATGTACATATATACACACACACACACACACACACACATATATATGACTAGGTCACTATGCTGTATAGTAGAAATTGACACAACATTGTAAATCAACTATACTTTTAAAAAATGCCAATAAAAGAAAATGAACATGACACAAATAGATGGAAAGATACCATGTTCTCGGTTTAGAAGAATCAGAATTGTCAAAATGGTTATACTACCCAAGGTGATCTACAAATTCAGTACAATCCCTATCAAATCACCAATGGCATTTTTCATAAAGCTAGAACAAAAAAAATTATGAATGGAAAAACTAAAGATCCTAAATGGCTAAAGCAATCCTGAGAAAGAAAACTGGAGCTGGATGAGTCAGGATTCCTGAGTGAAGACTATACTATAAAGATACAGTTATCAGAACAATATGGTACTGGTGCAAAAACAGAAATACAGGAGGATTAAGATGGTGGAATAGAAGGACTGGAGCTCAACTTCTCTCCTAAAAACAACAAAATTCACAACTAAAGACTGAGCAATCTCCCCCCTAATGGACTGGAAACCTTAAAAAAGATACCCTACTCCAGAAGAAAAAGAAGAGGCCACATCAAGAGGTAGGAGGGGTGATTTCATGGTATAAACAACCCCATACCTCCCGGGTGGGAAGCTCCACAGACTGAAAACTAACTGGTTCACAGAGACTCACCTACAGGAGTGAGAGTTCTGAGCCCCATATCAAACCCTCATGTGTGGGAATCTGGCACTGAGAGAAAGAGCCCCTGGAGCATCTGGCATTGAAGGCCAGTGGGGCTGGTGCGCAGAAGCTCCACGAGACTGGGGGAAATGGACGCCCCATTCTTAAAAGGTGCACACAGACTTTCACGTGCACTGGGTCCCAGGGCAGAGCGAGGTCTCCAGAGGAATCTGGGTTAAACCTGACTGCAGTTCTTGGAGGACATCCTGGGAAAACAGGGGTGAATGTGGCTTGTTGTGAGGGAGGGACATTGAAAGCAAAGCTCTCAGGAATATTCAGCAGTTGCCTTTCTCTGGAGGTGGACATTTTGGAAAAATCTGGCCCCAACTGTCAGTCAACACTGAGAAGCCCCAGGGCAAACAACAATCCAGGTGGGATCACAGCCCCGCCCCTCAGGAAACAGGCTACCTAAAGAGCCTCAGGCACACAGCAGCCTCTACTCTCATCCAGAGACCAAGCCCCACCCACCAGAGGAATTAGTATTGGCTCCACCTACCAGTGGGCAAGCATCAGCCCCTCCCATCAGGAAGCCTACAGCAAGCCCCCATACTGACTTCAGCCACAAGGGGGGCAGACACCAGAAGTAAGAGAGGCTACAGCTCTAGTATCTGTAAAAAGGTCACTACACCAAAAACCTATAAAAATGAAAAGACAGAGAGCTATAACTCAGATGAGGGAGAAAGGAAAAACCCCAGAAAATCAGCTAAGTGATGAGGAGATTCTCAGCATCCAGGAAAAAGACTTTAGATTGTTGATGCTGAAGATGATGCAAGACATTGGAAATAAACTGGAGGCAAAGATGGATAACTTACAGGAAACACTGACCAAAGACATACAAGATATAAAACTTAAACAAGAAGAGATGAAAAATACAATAACGGAAATAAAAAAATGCACTAGAAGCAGCTAACAGCAGAATACAGGAGGCAGAAGAACAAATAAGCAAAGTGGAGGACAGATTAGAAGAGATTACGGGTGCAGAACAGAAAAGAGAAAAAAGATTGAAAACAAATGAAGAGAGTCTCAGAGAACTCTGGGACAATGTTAAAAGCACCAACATCCGTATTATCAGGGTGCCAAAAGGAGAAGAGAGAGAGAAGGGAACAGAAAAAATATTCCAAGAGATAATAGCCAAAAACTTCCCTAACATGGGAAAGGAACCACTCACTTAAATCCAGGAAGCACAACGAGTACCATATAAAATAAACCCAAGGAGGAATACACCGAGACACATATTAATCAAACTGACCAAGATTAAAGACAAAGAGAAAATCTTGAAAGCAGCTAGGGAAAAGAAACAAGTAACATACAAGGGAACCCCCATAATGTTATTGGCAGATTTTTCAGCAGAAACTCTGCAGGCCAGAAGGGAGTGGCATGATATACTTAACATGATGAAAGGAAAAATCCTCCAACCAAGATTACTTTACCCAGCAAGGCTCTCATTCAGATTTGAAGGAAAAATAAAAACCTTCTTAGATAAGCAAAAGCTGAGAGAATTCAGCAACACTAAACCAGCCTTACAACAAATACTAAAGGAACTTCTCTAGGAGGGAAAGAAAAGATAGCAACAGGAAACAAAAATGCCACAAATGACAAGGCTCACCAGTAAAAGTATATATACAGTAAAGATACGAAATCGTCCATGCACAATTATACAACCTAAATCAGAAATCATGAGAAGAGGTGGGTACAAATTGAGGACACTGGAGATGAACTTGCAGTTAAGAGAACAACAACTTAAAACAATCTCACATACATATAGACTCTTATATCAAAACTTCAGAATAACTGCAAACCAAAAATCTACAATTGATACACAAACAAGGAATCTCTGGAGAAGAAATATATCTCATAGTAAATAAGTGCATACTCCACCATGAAGGGGGTCATTTGACATCATTCTTGGAATGCTGAAGTCTTACATCTGATTCTGATTTCCTCTCCATCAAAGAATTTATGATAATTATAATTAAATAATGCAATTGTACAATTAAACAAAAACAAAAACAAAAACAGAAATATAGACCAATGGAATATGACAGAAAGCCCAGAAATAAACCCACAAATATATTTTCAATTAATCTACAACAAAGTAGGGAAGAATATACAATGGGGAAAAGACAGTCTCTTCAATAAGTTATGCTGGAAAAACTGGATAGCTATATGTAAAATAATGAAATTGGAACACTCTCTATACTCTCCATACACAAAGATAAACTCAAGATGGATTAAAGACCTAAATGTAAAACCAGATACCATAAAACTCTTAGAGGAAAACATAGGCAGAACAATCTCTGACATAAATCACAGCAATTTATTTTTGGATCCACCTTCTACAGTACTTGAAATAAAAACAAATCAGACCTAATTAAACTTAAAAGCTTTTGCACAGCAAAGGAAACCATAAAGAAAAGGAAAAGATGACCCACAGAATGAGAGAAATTTTTGCAAACGAATTGTCCAACAAGGGATGAATTTCCATACTTCCTTAGTTTATACCTAATGTTATTTTTCTATTCCAGGATACCACATTATATTTAGTTGTCATTTCTCCTTAGATTCCTCTTGGCTATATTTACTCAAGCATTTCTTCTTTTTGATAACCTAGACAATTTTGAAGAGTTCTGGTCAGGTACTCTTTAGAATTTCCCTCAATTGGAATTTTTCCTATGTTTTTGTTATGATTAGACTTTTAAAGAAGACTACAAAAGTAAAGCATCATTCTCAGTATATCATATCAAGAACACATACTATTCAATATGACTTATCTTGCTGACTTTTTTTTTATTTTGGTCTTTTTAGGGCCAGACCTGAGGCATATGGAGGTTCCCAGGCTAGGGATCAAATTGGAGCTGTAGCTGCTGGCCTGCACCACAACCAAAGCAATGAGGGATCTGAGCCGCATTTGCGACCTACACCACAGCTCACGGGAACACTAGATCCTTAACCCACTGAGAGAGGCCAGGGATTGAGCCTGCATCCTCACGTATGCTAGTCAGATTCATTTCCACTGAGCCACAACAGGAACTCCACATGCTAATTTTTAACCTTGACCGCCTGGTTGAGATAGTGTTTATCAGGTTTATCTTCTATAAAGTTATTTTTCCCCCTCACTCCTTGGAAGAAAGTCATTATCCACAGGTCATGTCTAAGGCATTCCAAGTCATAGTCCACCTCTCTGAGGGTGAAGTATCTACATAGTCATTTAGAATTCTTCTACACAGGAGATTTCTCTATTCTCACCCTTTTTGAAAATTTATTCAATCCTTAATTTATATAAGTATGGTCTCATGGATGCAGATACAATTTTTATATCATTGTTCTCAAAGAAAAGAGGGATTTGAGCTCTTAAAATTTAAAGTTATCCTTGAAAAATTAAAACAATATCATTAAGGAATTCAAGTTAAAAATACTGGGAGAAAAGACTGAAGAATAACTAATCTCAATGAAGTGATTTGTACATAGAAGAATATTAGTTCTATTCATTAAATCAATAAATATTTTATATTTAACCAAAAAAACAACCAATAATTTTAAAATAATATTATTTCAGTGTAACTTGGAATTCTAAATAATTTTTGGATTACGCACTTCCTTATAGGTATGTGCATGCACTAGGGCTCTTCTGAGATTAAAACATTTATATTAATTTATGAAATTATGAGAATACATAATATGTTCTGTATCTTAAAGAAACAATACAAAATTCTATGATGTGGTGACAAAATAAAAGTAATTATGCTTATAAATGGAATCCCAAAATGGCATCATAATTATAAATTAAAAAGTCTCAACCATTTTGCTATTTTAACCCACTAGAAATAATGACCTGACTTACCAAATACTATTGTTAATGACTCTGATTGTAGCATTATAAAAATACAGGCTCATCTGAGTATTATTAATGCTTAATACAGAGGAGGTCTGCACTGTGTTCACCACTGCATCCAATATACAGAGTTGAAAGGCAAGGAAAAACTGCTAAACCCTACTTTATTATTAATGATGATTGGTAATTATTTTCAATCATCCTGAATCCAGGCAATCATTTCTGTTTGCTTGTTTGGTAAATTAGATCCCTAAATATGGCACAACCTTAAATTCAAGTATATTCTCCAGTAAATGTACATTTTATATGAAAATTATTTCAATTATTTTCAAGTTCCTTAGTTTATTTTGTTTTTTATTCATATATAGTTTATTTTTTTAATTTACTTTTTATTGTTATTTCCCCCAACACACTTTTTTTTCCCACTGTACAACATGGGAACCCAGGTACACATACATGCATACATAATTTTTTTCTCCTATTGTCATGCTGCATTGTAAGTACCTAGACACAGTTCTCAGTGTTACAAAGCAGGATCTCATCTAAATCCATTCCAAGAGCAATAGTTTGCATCCCTTAATCCCCAAATCCCAATCCCTCCCACTCCCTCCTCCTCCTTCTTGGCAACCACAAGTCTATTCTCCAAGTCCATGATTTTCTTTTCTGTGGAAAGGTTCCTTTGTGCTATATATTAGATACCAGATATGACTGATATCATATGGTATTTGTCTTTTTCTTTCTGACTTACTTCACTCAGGATGAGAGTCCCTAGTTCCATCCACGTTGCTGCAAATGGCATTATTTTGTTATTTTTTCATGGCCAACTCATATTCCATTGTGTATATACACCACATCTTCCTAATCCAGTCATCTGTTAATGGACATTTGGGTTGTTTCCATGTCTTGGCTATTGTGAATAGAGCTGCAGTGAACATGTGGGTGCATGTGTCTTTTTTAAGGAAAAGTTTTGTCTGGATATATGCCCAAGAGTGCGATTACTGGGTCATATGGTAGTTCTATGTACAGTTTTCTAAGGTACCTCTGTACTGTTCTCCATAGTGGCTGTACCAGTTTACATTCCCACCAAGAGTGCAGGAGGGTTTCCTTTTCTCCATAACCCCTCCAGCCCCTGTTATTTGTGGACTTATTAATGATGGCCATTCTGACACGTGTGAGGTGGTACCTCATAGTAGTTTTGATTTGCATTCCTCTAATAATCAAGGATGTTGAGCATTTTTTTATGTGCTTGTTTGCCATCTGTATATTCTTGATTATTTTTGGTTTCCTTTGCTCTGCAAATCTTGTCCGTTTGATTGGTTTATTGGTCCCATTGGTTTATTTTTGCTCTTATTTCTGTTGCTTTGGGAGACTAAGCTGAGAAAGCATTTGTAAGGTTGATGTCAGAGAGTGTTTTGCCTATGTTCTCTTCCAGGAGTTTGATGGTGTCTTGTCTTATATTTAAGTCTTTCAGCCATTTTGAGTTTATTTTGGTGCATGGTGTGAGGGTGTGTTCTAGTTTCATTGATTTGCATACAGCTGTCCAGGTTTCCCAGCAATGCTTGCTGAATAAACTGTCTTTTTCCCATTTTATGCTCTTGCCTCCTTTGTCAAAGATTAATTGACCATAGGTGTCAGAGTTTATTTCTGGGTTCTCTATTCTATTCCATTGGTCTGTATGTCTGTTTGGATACCAGTACCACACTGTCCTGATGACAGTGGCTTTGTAATATTGCTTGAGTCTGGGAGAGTTATGCCTCCTGCTTGGTTTTTGTTTCTCAGGACTGCTTTGGCAATTCTGGGTCTTTTGTGGCTCCCATAAATTTTTGGATTGTTTGTTCTAGTCCTTTGAAAAATGTCATGGGTAATTTGATGGGGATTGCATTGAATCCGTAGATTGCTTTGGGGAGTATGGCCATTTTTACAATATTAATTTTTCCAACCCAGGAGCATGGAATATCTTTCCATTTCTTTACATCTTCTTTAATTTCCTTGATTAATGTTTTATAGTTCTCAGCATATAAGTCCTTTACTTCCTTGGTCAGGTGTATTCCCAGGTATTTGATTTTTGTGGTGCAATTTTAAAAGGTATTGTATTTTTGTATTCCTTTTCTAATAGTTCATTGTTAGCATACAGAAATGCGACTGATTTCTGAATGTTAATCTTATATCCTGCTACTTTGCTGAATTTGTTGATCAGTTCAAGTAGTTTTTGGATTGAATCCTTAGGTTTTTCTATGTATAGTATCATGTCATCTGCATACAGTGACAGTTTTACCTCTTCTCTTCCTATTTGGATGCCTTTTATTTCTTTTGTTTGTCTGATTGCTGTGGCTAGGACTTCCAGTACTATGTTGAATAACAGTGGTGAGAGTGGGCATCCTTGTCTTGTCCCAAATTTTAGTGGGAAGGCTTTCAATTTTTCTCCATTGAGTATTAAATTTGCTGTGGTATTGTCATAAATGGCTTTTGTTATGTTAAGGTATGTTCCCTCTCTATACACTTTGGTGAGAGTTTTTATCATGAATGGATGCTGTACTTTGTCAAATGCTTTTTCTGCATCTATTGAGATGATCATATGGTTTTTGACTTTTATTTTGTTAATGTGGTGTGTGACATTGATTGAATTATGTATGTTGAACCATCCTTGTGAACTTGGGATAAATCCTACCTGGTCATGGTGTATGTTCTTTTTGATATGTTGTTGGATTCGGTTGGCTAAAATTTTGTTGAGAATTTTTTGCGTCTATATTCATCAAAGATATTGGCTGATAGTTTCCTTTTTTCGTGGTATCTTTGTCTGGTTTTGGAATTAGGGTGATGGTGGCATCATAGAATGTCTTTGGGAGTGTTCCTTTTTCTTCAATCTTTTGAACAAGTTGAAGGAGGGATGGGCACCAGGTCCTCTTTTTATGTTTGGTAGAATTCACCTGTGAAACCATCTGGTCCTGGACTTTTATTTGTAGGGAGTGTTTTTATGATGTATTCAATTTCATTTCTAGTAATTGGTCTGTTCAGTTGGTCTATTTCTTCTTGATTCAGTTTTGGCAGGCTGTAAGACTCTAGAAGGTTGTCCATTTCTTCCAGATTTGTCAAATTTGACAGCATATAATTGTTCATAGTATTTCTGCAGTATCTGCTATGATTTCTTCTTTTTCATTTCTAATTTTGTTTATTTGGGTTCTTTCTCTCCTCTTCTTAGTGAGTCTAGCCTGAGGTTTGTCAATTTTCTTTCCCTTTTCAAAGAACCAGCTCTTGCTTTTACTGATTTTTTTCCATTGTTTTTTGAATCTCTATTTAATTGATTTCCTCTTTGTTCTTTATGATTTCCTTCCTTCTGCTGACCTTAGGGGTTTTTTGTTGTTGTTGTTGTTGTTGTTCTTTTTCTAATTCATTTAGATGGTGGGTTAAGTTGTCAATTTGAGATCTTCTTTTTTGAGCAAGGCCTGTATTGCTATGAATATCCCTCTGAGCACTGCTTTTGCAGCATCCCATAGGTTTTGAGAGGTTGTGTCTTCATTATCATTTGTCTCAAGATATTTTTTAATTTCTTTCTTGATTTCCTCATTGACCCATTGGTTTTTTTAGTAGCATGTTGTTTTGTCTCCATGTAATAGGTTTTTTTTTTTCTCATTTCTTTTCCTGTGGTTGATTTCTTGTTTCAAGCCGTTGTGGTCAGAGAAAATACTTGAAATAATTTCTATGCTCTTAATTTTGTTGAGGTTAGCTTTGTGCCCAAATACGTCATCAATTCTTGAGAATGTTCCATGCACATTTGAGAAGAATGTGCATTTGATTTTTTTTGATGTAATGTCCTGAAAATGTCAATTAAGTCTAAATTTTCTACTGTTTCCTTCAGGATCTGTGTTGCTTTATTGGTTTTCTGCCTAGAGGATCAGTCCACTGATGTGAGAGGAAGTTCCTTAGTTTAAATTCAGCCTTTTTCTTTGAAGAACACACAAGTCTCTTTTAGTATTACTCTCACTCAAGGATTATCCTCCCACATATTTACCAATGAAATCCTCGGGAAATTTATCCCAGCTTCTATATTAACTAAAGCTACATCAATATTAACAAAATGCCTTAAGTGAGTTGGTCAGTGGGATTGATAATTTGGTGTTTTCTAACCCAATGAACCAGTTTACAATTAACAAGTCAATGATTAAGTAAAAATAGGAAGTCTGCCTACATTTAAAAAAGAAGAGTATGGTTGAACATGATTACTGCCCAAATAATGCAGGTATAATTTTGAGGGTAATCAGCATTGTTCAAGTAGAAACCTTTTCCTTTCTTCAAATAAAATACCTGAAATTATATTGGTATATCTTTTAAAATGTTCCACAAACATAGAAGATATGGGAGCAATGATTCCTATAAAGCTCTTTTTTGCTATGTTTTTTTTTTTTTTTCTTTTTAGGGCTATACCTGTGGCATATTAAAGTTCCCAGGCTAGGGGTTAAATTGGATCTGCAGCTGCTGGCCTACACCACAGCCACAGCAATGCCAGACCTGAGCCACATCTATGACCTCCACTGCAGCTTGGGGCAATGCTGGATCCTCAACCCACTGAGCAAGGCCAAGGACTGAACTGCATCCTCATGAATATTAGTCAGGTACTTAACCTGCTGAGCCACAATGGGAACTCCTTATGCTTTTAAATATAATGTACATGATGAGTCAAGAGATGTTAAGACTACATAGACAGTGGTCAGAGAAACAATGTAACATAAGGCCTTTTGAAAACTGCAATTTGAAACACAACATAAAAAAACTATTTCAGCTACTTTTATAATACTTCTTATTGATAACAGCAAATCAAATTTTTTCAAATAAAACCTTGAATTTGAGATCAAACCAAATGGCTTGAGAAGTAAAATATGCTTTCACATTCTATCAGTTTTAAGTCAAAGCAAAAGGCATATATCAAAAATTAAAAAAAAACCTTATATATTTAGGAACTAAATGAACATTTTCAAATTTTGCACTGAATTAGAACATAGATACAATATATTCAAAGGAGTTTAGAATTTTCATTTAAATTCATCACACCAGTTTGAGCCCAGTCATACTTCTCTGCATATCTTTTCTTTCTTCCCTGTGAATGAGTTGGTAAGAAGAATGCCACATCCATTCTGACTAGCCAGCAGATAAGCAATGTAGAAACCAACTTAAAATTTCTACCACTAGAAATGTCAAAACAGATGTTACTTTCTTACAGGATAACTGCACTGGGCCTGAGATGTCAAACATAATTAAAAATTTTATTTTCAAATGTGTTTCACCGTTTATACATATTGAAAGTATGTCTTACCTTTTGAACTTGTAGAGTGCTGTGCTCTGCAAAATGGGAAAGGTTTTATTTTAGTTTAGACTCAATTTGGGAGTGAAATAATTTCAGCAATTGGTACCCAGAGGTTTCCTTCAGAATTTGGCATGAAAAGACTGGCATTTCATTAAAATGTGCTGACAACTGAAAGAGCAATTCCAGCAGGACTGATTTCTCTCACCCTTCTATGACTATCAATGTTTTTTCCCAGTGAGTTATCCAAATTAGACAATAAATTACAGTGTCTTTCTTTTTATGATGATATCATTCATTTCATTTTTTGAAAGGGGTGAGGGTTAGAAGTTGCATATTACTTAGTCATATTTATTTATCATTTACTTACTAAGTTTCTCCCCAAATCTTTCCCTTGGTGACATGAGTAATAAAATGCCTGGGGGAAAAACGTCTCTTTGCCTTTTTATGACGTGTTCAAAATACTGAGAGCACAGAACTCACTATATATTTCAAATAATATCACTAAAGATTTGTGTCCATAAACAGAAAGGGGGAAATTCTAAAGAGTATAGGTATTCCCAAGAAGGTTCTCTGCCTCCACATCTCCAAAATGTAATCTGAGGAGCTATAACCTACCCACAATCACAGCCAAGCACCTTATATTCAGTCTTGGAGTATAATTGGTTATTCACAGGTATTGTCTGCTTTTCTAGAGAATAAGTTTCCTGAGGAAAAGAAATATGTCAGATTCATGAGTTTGTCAGCTACAGAGACTTGACGGTAACTTGCACATAGATAGCCCTCACTAAATTTTTAAAAATCAATTTCTTTGAAGGGTCAAAAAGCCAAACATAGACCATTTGCCCTCCAAACACCAGGACAGCCCAGTGGAGTGGAGCAGAGCAGTGACCCAGGCAATCAGTTGCTTGATATTGAATCTCATACTCACTACTTACTAGCTGTGTGACTCTGGGTAAGTTATATCTCATCACTGTGCCTCTGTTTCTTTATATGTAATATGGTTATTGTGAAGATTAAATGAGATAGTATGTTTAAAATAATTAAAACAGTGCCTGACACGTGGTTAAGCATTCAACAAATACCAGCTCCATCATCTTCCTTTAATGCGTCAGTGATGTGAAAGCCTATTTAGAAATATTCATCACTGTAGTGTTAGTGATTAGAAGTTAGTTACTCCTGTGCCTCCTAAGTATATGAATAAATGCTTGTTAACCTCAATAGATTTCCAGGTAGTGGAATTTCAGTCAGTGATTACTGTGAGCTAAGGAATTTGGAGTGACCCAATGAAGCAACTTTCATCATTTGGGATTACAGAGCTTTGTTAGTGTTTGGAAGGGTCTGGGGAAGATTTCCTCTAGTTACTTCTCAAAAACTGATCCCAGAAATGTTCACTTGATCACAGCTCCTAAAAACTCTGCACCTTTCCTAGATAAGCATGCTAGTGCTCCCCTTAGACTTTTATTCTTGGAGGATGTAGGCTATTTCTTAGTAGTAAACTGGGTTCCAACTTGCTTTTTCCCTGATTTTAAAGAAAATATCTCTAGGAGTCCACTATTAAATATTTGCTGCTGGATTCTAATGCTCCTTAGTCTATTTAGGAAGTTTCTTTCCATTCTCAGGTTACCAAGAGATTTTATTAATAATAGATACTAAATCTCATCAAGTGCCTTTGCAGGAAGCTATCAAATTAATCATACTTTCACCAATTATTAGAGTGAACTTCAGTAGTAGTCCTAATATTGAGCCAGATTTGCATTCATGGAATGAAACCATCTTGGTAATGGTGTGTGTATTTCAATATACTACTGCATTCTGTGTGATAATATCTTAAGATTTATTTTTTCACATCAACATTTCCCAAGTGAGACTGGAATTTGGCATACTTTTCTTTTTTTGCAATATCAAAATCCAATTTAAGTATCAATATCATAATATGGTTTTTAAAAACAGGTCAGAAGGTTTCCTCAATCCCTAATGTTTTTAAAAGATTTAAATATTATCAGAGTTATCCTTTCTTTGAAGATTTAAAGTAAATCACCCATAAAGTCATCCCAGTCTTGAATTTCTGAGGTATAGTTTTAGACAAAAGTTTCTAATCATCTGCATTTATTAATGTACTTATCACTTCTGTCTTTTTTTCAACCAATCGATATTTTTACTTTTCCATAGCTTTATATATTTCATAAATATTTTCAAACATTATTATACTACTGCAAAAAAATATTTTATAAATCTTATTTCTTCTTTATCTACATCTACTTTCCTACTTTTTCTACACTGTGGTGCTTTAAAAAAAAAACTCTTATATTGATTAATCTAGGTAATTGTTTATCATATTCCATTTTTTAGACCGTATCTGTGCCTATTTTATTAATCTTAATTTTTTATCTTCCTTATATTTATAAAAAATGCTTTTTTACTTTATATTTTCTCCTACTTAGTTTTTATTTCTGCGTTTATCTTTAACTCTTTTCTGCTGCTTTTCTTAGACTTTGCTATTTTTTAACTTCACAAATTGGGTTCATTATTTTTATTCATTTTTTTATGCAGTGAAGGTATCCAAAGTTATAAATATTTCCTCTGAATGCAGCTTTGCTAAAATCTCATATATTTGTGAAATAGTGCTCTAATTCTCATTAATTTTTATGTATTTGTAATTTATTTCATTTGTCTATTTCATCTAAGAGTTATTTTGGAAAAGTTTTAAAAAGTATTTACTCTTCTCAATGTTTGAAATGTTTACTTTTCTAAATGTTTATTCAATTTCTAAAATATCTGAAAATAATTTTTATTGTTTATTACTTTTTTGTCATGGACTTCTAATTTTTATTGCATTGTGATCAGAAGATTATAGTTGCATTCTTTCCAATCTAAAGCATTTATTAAGGTTTTATTTGTGGACTAATGTGTGATCATTTTTGTAAATGTTTCACAACATTTAAACTATTTGGGTTTTTTTTTTTTGAAGGGCATTAAGAATGATACATTTTATTAATGAATATATATTTAGTAATTGTTCAAATTCATTTTGTCTCTTTTTTAATCTTCCTGCTATGTCAGGCCCAAGTTATGGTGTAATATATAGCTCTCTACAAATGAGAATACCATTGCTATTGTTAAAACAAAAGCTATATAAGGAGTTCCCGTCGTGGCACAGTGGTTAATGAGTCCGACTAGGAACCATGAGGTTGCAGGTTCGGTCCCTGCCCTTGCTCAGTGGGTTAACGATCCAGCGTTGCCGTGAGCTGTGGTGTAGGTTGCAGACGTGGCTCGGATCCCGCGTTGCTGTGGCTCTGGCGTAGGCCGGTGGCTACAGCTCCGATTCGACCCCTAGCCTGGGAACCTCCATATGCTGTGGGAGCAGCCCAAAGAAATAGCAAAAAAAAGACAAAAAAAAAAAAAGCTATATAAGATAAAGACAAAAAAATTAATGACACACTAACAATAGAAAAAAATTTTTAAAAGAAAAAAACTCCATATTTGCTAATTCCTCATCAACTATAAGAGGAGATCAAAATGTATCATTTTATTCCTCAGGCTGTTAATATGAGAATATTGGAATTAATGGGAGATAATTACTAGTAGAACTAAAAATATGCTGCAGTATACAATTTCAAGTTACTGAGATATGATGGAGGAGTTGGGATGGGGTACAAAGGAAACAGATATTATATATCAACAGAGAAGAAACAGGACACAACAAGAAAGCCAAAAACAGGACCATACGTAAATAAACATGAATACAAGAGAATTAACTCCAAACATCCATACAGTAATGAAAGTGAGATAACTACCTTTTAAAAGAAATTGACTCCTAAATTGGAAGGAGGTAAAAGTCCCAACCGTTTACTATACACAAGATGGTATCTAAAACACTGTAATTCATAGCATGAATATAAAAGGGTAGGCAAAGGAAAATCAGAAATATACAAATAAAAAGAGACAACCAGAGTAACAGCAAAGTTGGGCAAAAGTGAACACAATATACAGAACATTAAACAAAAACAAAGAGAGTGCTCTTTTATTGATGAATGACTCTTTTTGTTCAGGTAAGTTTCTTAGAGAGAACACACAGATGATAATATTGTAGGATTCCTTGTATATTTAAAGTTTCTTTTTAGGTTACCTTTCACACATGAGTGAAAACATGGCTATGTGAACTACTGGGATCATGTTAGCACACCCTTATTGACTCTTTAGGCATTGCTAGATTGGTTTCTTCTGATTGTATACTTAATGTTTACAGCACAATTTTGTTGTTGATTTATATTATATACCTGGCATATATTACTTCTTTAATTCCTGCAACAACTCTATGATATGTGAGGTTCACCACAACACATTAAAAGTGATCAGTCCTGGCCTTACTGATAAAGGAAGCAGACTCTACAGTACTTTGGATAAACTACCCCAAAACTGTTTCAGTTATAGAGAATGATCTTAGATAATCCAAAAAATTGCTACGACTCTGTTGCTTATATTAAGATCTTCGTGGTATTTCAGAGTCCATAATATCAAGCTTACATCAATATATCAAGATAAGACAAGACATATCATCCCAAAAGCAAGTTCTTATCTACCAATTAATTCTTCCACAAGATTTTCTCGCTTTTTAAAAAATACTTTCATATATTCAAACATACAGAAAATTACAGTGTAACATAACAGATCCCAAATAATCACAACCCAGAATTAATAGCATGTTAACAATATTTTGCTGTCTTTGCTTTAGATCTCTTTTTAACTATTGGTAAGAAATTAATCATTCCAGACTTTGAGCCTGTCTTTGAGTCATTCTACTTCCTTTCTTCTCAGAGACAACCACCATCCAATTCACCTAGGTTTCTATACTTTATTGCATACATTAAAACCATATAAAGTTTTCACTGTGTCAGATTTTTATCAATATACATATATAGTCATGCTATATTTTGTATATAAAACATTCTATTCTTAAAAACTATCATTTTTGAAATATTTTAACACACTTAGAAATCAAGGTCATTAATTCTCTATTTGTTATAGTTTGGACCTATATGTGTTAGGTCTCATTCATATCTATTAGATCAAGCTTGTTGATTGAATTGTTCAGATCTTCTGTATCCTTGAATTTTTTTTTTGTCTGCTTGATTTATTGGTTACCAAAAAGGGCATGTGCAAATCTCCTGCCAGAACTGAGTTAGTCAAATTCTTTATAATTCTGTCAATTTTTGCCTTAAATATATTTTTTTAACAAAAATTTTCCCTTGCGATGAGAAATTTTAAGACCTACTGTCTTGGCAACTTTCAAATATACAATATAGTGTTGTTAACTATAGTCAACATGGTGTATATATTACATGCCCAGGACTTATTTTATAGCAAGTTTGTGCCTTTTTAATCACTTTACCCTTTAACTATTTAATATTAAAATATTTAAATATGCTTCAAATATTTTGAAACCATGACACATAAAGCTTAATATCATTATTTCTTGGTGAAATAGTCCTTTTACCTTCTATGAGATATCCTTTTTCATCCCAATTAATGTTTCACATATTAAAATAATTTTTATTAATCAACAAGCATTTATTTGGCTTGCATCTCCTGGAACATTTTTTTCCCAAAAATATTTTACATTTCTGCATTACTATATAGTGCTTTCTGTCTAGTAAAAATGGAATAGATCTACATAGTATCTGAGAAGTCAGAGTCGCTCTTTTACATATGTGAATTTAATCTATTGTTATCATGTTTTCTGGTGTGTTTTAAGCTCTCTCCACTATCTCCTTTTGTGTTCTATTTTCATAACAATTTTTTCTGCTTCATTTACCTCATTCTTTTTCTGCCCTTGTACTAAATTAATTGATGTTTTCACCATTATTTTCCCCTTTATATCCCTCTGTTAATTTAGAAATATTTAGAAATGGATTTCCCTTTTTTTTTTTTTTTTTTTTTTTTTTGTCTGTTTTAGGGCCACACCCACGTCATATGGAAGTTCCAAGGCTAGGAGTCACAGTCGGAGTTGCAGCTGCCGGCCTATGCCACAGCCACAGCAACACCAGATCTAAGCCATGTCTGTGACTTACACCACAGCTCACAGCAATGCCAGATCCTTTAATCCAGTGAGCAAGACCAGTGATCAAACCAGAGTCCTCATGAATACTGATCAGGTTCCTTATCACTGAGCCACAATGGGAATTTCTGAGAAATGGATTTCTTTTTATTTGTCCCTCTCGGAGCTAGGACATTTTTTTTCAGTCTGAAAAATCTATGTTCTTATATATTTTCTAAAATTCTAGACCATCAAACTTGTTTCCAAACATTTTTTTCTCCCCAACTCTCTTTTTGTAACTTGAACATGAGTCTTTCACTCCATATTTCCATGGTTTCTCATTTCTTCTTCCTATAGTCCAACATTTAATTTCTCTGTATTGTATTCTAAATATATTCCTCTCATTAACAATATATATTCTTTTCTTTGTCATAAATACTATAATTTTAATTTCAAAAATCACATGTTTTTAATTTCTGGAATTTATATTTAGTATTTTTAAATTTCCCTTTTTTTTCTGATTTTGTCTAATAGTTTATATTGCTTCTTTCATTCTCTTTAACATATGGATAATAGTCCTTTGGTCATTTCATACAGATTTTTCTTGGCATGTGAATCAAGCCATTTTGTACATTACTATAACTCTCTGTTCATTTACTCTTATTACATATTATTATTTACTGTGCCATCATTCCCTGTGAACTATTTCCTGGAAAGTTTACTTGTACCGCATTGAGAAAAAGTCTTCATGGGATGATTTTTCACATGCTTTTACTAGAACCTTGTGTATTTCACCAGTTTTAGATTCATGTGTGCTTATTTTTGGACTGATAATTGCTAAAAATGCATGAGACATGCAAATTTGAACTCTACACTCTAGTTTTTTGGCAATTCAGATTTGGAACTGTGACTTCTCATGGGTGATTCTTTTCCCACCACACCATACAAGCACTTCCCAGTCTATAAGAAGTTTTCCTAGCCTCTATTTCAAGGGCTAGACACACTTGATGATCCTGAGTTCTAGCTTCCTGCCAAGCACAGGCCTAGGTTTCACTCTGATTTGAATCCAGGTCTTGGAATCTTAGCCACTGCAACACAGGTCTAGTTCTAATAACTTTGAGCTTCAGCTTCCCTCACTTGTAACTATAGCTTTCCAATCCTTCTTTATTTCTAGCTCCTAAGACCTTTCCTTGTTGTTTTTAAGAAATAATATGCATTTTTAAACTCTGTTGTTAAATTTATCAACATGTGTTTTTGAAAGGGGTGGCATTTCTTATGTTAGTGTAGCACACCATGTTGACCAGAGGTCTAATATATTATTCTCTGTCCTCAAAATTCAGTAACTTCCCTAAACTTATCTTGATGTAGTTATCCTCTATCAGTTTTTCCTAAAACATAATTAACTGTATTGATTTGCTTAACTTAATAAATGCTCTACTATGAATTTGAATGTTGATTCTGTCCCATTAGTACCATTCTCCCCGTAAGCATTTTATTTGCCATATGCTATATGTTTTTAAATTTTTTTCACATATATCATCTTCTTTCAGATGATAATCATCTCTTTATTTATGACACTCTTTCTGGACTGTTCTCAGTAACCTTGAGTTGGTTTTTCTACTATGTCAGTTTTGCTTCTCATGCAGGAATAGATAATTATCCTATAAATATATTTAAACATTCAATATTTTAGGAGATCACTTCTCTCCAAATTGATCTAAAGATTCAATGAAAATCCAATCAAAATCTTAGTGGGCTTTTTTTACGGAATTGAAAGGCTGATTCTAAAATTTATATATTCATAATAGTTAGGATATAGAAAATCCAAGAAAATTTTTAAGAAGAACAAAATTGGGGGAGTTACACTATCATATATAAGATTTACTATAAAGCTACAGTAAATAAGACAGTTTGGTATTGATGCAAAGGAAAATAAATAGGTCAATAGAAAAGAATAAAGTCCATAAAAAATACACAAGCGCTCAATAGCTTTTGACCAATACCATTCAATGGGAAAGTGTGTGTGTGCAATGGTGATGGTGTTGGGAGAGGGGGGTCATTTTCAATAAAATTATTCTGAAACATCTACATATTTGAGAGAATCTTGATACTTACCTAATGTTACATATGAAATTGATTTATGATGAATGATAGCTTTAATGACTTTTTAGAGACTAAAATCTAAAACATTTAAAAGACTATTTTCAAGAAATTAGGATGCATTATATTTCACCGGGCAGAATGCAAAAAGTACTAACCATAAAAGAAAAAAAGTTAAACTAGACTTTGTGAAATGAAAATCATCCAAAAAAAAATACCATTAAGAACAATTCAAAGACTGGGAGAAAAATCATCTCTAAATACTTATCTGACAAAGAATTTATGCTGTACAGTAGAAAAAAAATAATGTATTGGAGAAATTTAAAAAAGAACATGAAAAATCTAAAAACTAGCATACGTCATTAAGATAAAAAAGACACCCAAGTTTGAAGTGAGCAAAAAAAAGTGAACAGACACTACAAAAGACATATAAATGGCCAAAAAAAAAAAAAACAAACATACAAAAAAAAAAAAAGACCAAGAACATGTGCTTAAAATCATTACTCACACTCCTTGTAGTTAGAGGTCTATGAGGCACATCTCAAGGCTGCCACTTTTGCCATGTCCACCAAACTTTCTTCCTGAGGAGAAATCCAAAAGAGGAAGGTCAGTACTCCAGTAATCATTCTAAATTCCTCCCACCTTCAGCTATCACCTTAGTTGGCCTAAATGGTGGTGTGACCCATACCTTCAAAAGACGTCATTAAACGAATGAAAAGACAAGCCACAGGGTGGTAGATGACATTCTCAACACACGAAGATGACAAAAGGCTTGTACTTAGAATGTACAAAGAAATCCTGCAAACTAATAAGGACAGACAACCTAATAATAAAAATGGATAACAAACTTTAATCAAATACCTTTAAAAATTAGGATACTCCGAAGGCCAATAAATACATGAAAAAGTAATCAACTTCTTTAGTCATTAGAATTCAAATTAAATATACTTTGAGGTACTAATACCCACATACCAGAATGACTAAAATGAAAACAATGGACATTTCCAAGAATTAATGAGGATGGGGAGCAACTAGAACTCTGCTTCACTGCTGATGGTGTGACAATCCCTCAGCCCTGGTCCCCAAAGGAAAGAATTCAGTCAGAGAGACATACAGCAGTTTTAAGCAGCAGGAGTTTTACTAAGCAAAGCAAACTAAAGTATGCTACCTAAGGGAAGAGAGCAGGCTGTCTGGGTGGAAGCCAGAAGCAGCCCTGCAATGAGGGTAGAGCTGGTTTTTCAGAGGGTAGTGGAAAGTCCCTCTCTGTGTCCTGCATCATTTGATTAACAAGACCATTGACAGCTTTAGGTCATATAACTTTTCTCCTTGTGCACAGGCACTTACCCATAAGCACCCAAGCAAAACCCACGGGGGTAGGGGAGAACCACAGTGCTAATTTATTATAAATACAGCATAATGAACTTGGGTCATTTTGGATCACCTCTTAGGTCTGGTGCACCTGGGCCAACTGGTTCTGGCAGTTTGGAAAGCCCAGCTGTGTTTTTGACTTATTTGAGCCTGATAAGGCTGGGAACTTAGAGGTACTTAATCACAAAAAGGAGGATCTCTGGACATGTTCTGGTCAGTGGCCCAAGAGGAAAAGAGGAAGAGAAAGATGAATCTATCCAGGATGGGGCTGGACCCACTCATATCTAACTAGCTACTTAATAATGGGAGTATAAGTTGGTACAGCCACTTTAGAAAACTCTTTGACAGTATCTACTAATACTGACCTAGCAATTCTACTTCTATGTACATATTCAACAGAAATGGATACACATTTTCCTTAAAACACATCATAGCAGAACTATCTGTAATAGCCAAAAACTGAAAACAACCCAAATGTCCATTATAGTAGAAAGGTTAAATAGTGGTATTTTTATATGTGCTATTTCAGTTATGTATTATTGTATAGTAAACTACCCTAAAACTTGGTGGCTTAAAATCTCAATTTATTATTTCTGAAAACTGTAAAGGTTGGCCAGGAATTTCTTCTATTGGTCTTGTCTAAATTCACCCATGTGGCTACAGTCAACTGATGTCTCGCCTGAATCTGCAGGTGAAAGACGGCCTCTGGAATGTGGTGCTGGTTGTCAGTGGGATACTTCTATTCTTTTCTCATCATGCAGAGCCTTTCATCTTTAGTAGGCTACTTTAGGCTCCTTCACAGCATGGTAATAAAAGGATCTAAGAAGGCAAGACAGAAAACTGCAAGCACTCTTAGAGTTAAGCTCTAGAACTTGCATAATATAATTTCTACCACAATCCATGCCAAAGCATTTATTAAGTCCAGCTCATATTCAAGACAATGAAGGAAAGCCATCTCCTTTAACAGGAGAAGCAGCAACAGTATATTGCAGAGGGGCATGTACACAGAGAGGTATGATTTATTGGGATCCATCCTTACAGCAGTCTACCACAACTAACACATGGCAATAGCAATGAGTGAATTACTGCTACAAGCAGCAGCAGGAATGAACCTCACAAATATAATGTTGAGTGAAAGAAGTCACAAAAGAATATACAAAACATGTTCCATTTATATAAATACAAAAATCTGCAAAACTAAAACATGGTGTTAGAAGTCAAGAGAGAATCTAAGGAATACATCTATAGTGCTATTAATGTTTTATTCCTCGACCCATGCAGTGATTACATGAAATTCTTTTTTTTTTTTTTTTTTTTGCCTTTTTCTAGGGCCGCCCCCGTGGCGTATGGAGGTTCCCAGGCTAGGGGTCGAATCGGAGCTACAGCCTACACCAGAGCCACAGCAACGCGGGATCTGAGCTGTGTCTGCAACCTACACCACAGCTCACGGACCCCTAACCCACTGAACAAGGCCAGGGACCGAACCCGCAATCTCACGGTTCCTAGTGGGATTCGTTAACCACTGCGCCATGACGGGAACTCCCAAGAAATTCTTATTTTGTGATCATTTATTATTTTGTTCTTTTGATTTGTATAATTTTCTATAACTTTGTTGTACTTTAATAAAAAATTTTGGACCAGAATTAAATAACAAAAAGTGATTTTCAAAATAATGCACATGAATATTCCTTAATTCAATTGGTATTTACCTAGGTGGTTATTTGATGCCTTTCCTAGAATATGTGCTGATAGATTATTTATTCCACTGCTGGAGGAGTGGGAAAGATCCTAAGGCTATGGCAGCCAGTGTTGGGGAACTTTATTCTCTTTCTCTCTTATTTTGTTTAAGCCCTTGCATCAAGGATCAGTTCACTGGTTACATTTTTTTTTTTTTTTGATGTGATTATTTTCCTTTGCTCAGACTCCTCTGCTCACTCTTCGTGGTCCTGCTAAGGCAGTTATTCCTAAGAGATTATTTTGATCTTTAAAATGGTGACAATAATATCTGTCCTACCTACCTAGTAGGACTGTTTAAAAGTTTAAAATTAAGTAAATATTTGTAAAATCTATACTTCAATTTAATGAAAAGAAAGGACGTAGCATAAAAAGCAAGCCCTGTGTTGAGTGGACTGATAGCCAGGCCAGCATTCATGAACCCATGTTTAAGCCCAAAGATGAGAGATGCTCAAGTAGATGCTGAAATAATGGTTCATGCAGGATCTAAATAGGTTTCAGGGCATACAAATTACATATGTTTGGGACCTTCTTGATAGGCATGGCACACAGATGTGTGTTTGGGGGTATCTTCTCCTCTTTAAAAGAACAACTTCAGTTCAGTGAAACTTTGATACAGTGATAATCAACAGAAAGCAATAGGTGACAATCCAAGAAGCAGAGGAAGGCAACACACCTTGATGAACCCTCTTGGTGATGTCTCCAAAAGAAACACGGACCAAAAGAAAAAGGAATGTGTGGTGAACGAGAAAATCTACTCAGGAACACTCATGAGACACTGGCTTGTCTTGCAGAAACAGCTGAGGATATTTTAAGTGTATATCTGGAGTGGTGGTGAATTCTGTTCTCCCTTACCAGGAAATGAGGGAGCAAGAAACTCCTGCTATATCTGACATCATCACTAAGGTAGCAACAATGTTATAATGCACTCTGTTCTAGTTTTCCTCACCTTCTTATCATGGTTATCTATTTGTAAAAAATCTAAATAAATTCAGTTGTTTATACACCTCTGCACTTCATAGCTTAACCAATTAAGACATTATTGCATTTTCATAAACAATGAAGTTGATAACCTTGTGCAGGTGATGCATGTTTTATCTGCCTGATATGTCCTTCTTAATATTTCTAAAACCTCTCTCTCTTTCACACTCTCTCTCTCTCCTCCTCTCTCTCACATAAACGCACACACATGAATAAAGCATTAAAAGGCTTAAAGATTGATTTTACATTTCCTGGATTAGAGCAGTATTTATTAAGTACTGTATTTTGACAGCATCTCTTTCTAACACTGCGTAAAAGTCACAAGGTTAAATGAGGTTTACTCCTTATTTATTTTAAAATTGATTTATGCTTTTCTTTCAGGAAGAGATTTTATTTAACATGCTTATTATCATTTTAAGAAAATTTTTCCTAATGTTTGATTACAAGATTTCCTGTTTGTAGATAATTTTACAAGATTTTGATCAAAAAGGTTATAGTACCCATATATACAGCAATCAAAAATGTTCTCAAGGTGTACATACACAATGGAATACTACTCAGCCGTAAAACAGAATGACATAATGCCATTTATAGCAACATGGATGGAACTAGAGACTCTCATACTGAGTGAAGTAAGTCAGAAAGAGAAAGACAAATACCGTATGATATCACTTATAACTGGAATCTAATATACAGCACAAATGAACATTTCCACAGAAAAGAAAATCATGGACTTGGAGAATAGACTTGTGGCTGCAGTGGGAGAGGGAGGGAGTGGGAGGGATCAGGAGCTTGGGGTTATAGGATACAACTTGGAATGGATTTACAATGAGATCCTGCTGAGTAGCATTGAGAACTATATCTAGATATGTATACTGCAAAAGAACAAAGGGTGGAAAAAAATGTATACATGTAAGTGTAACTTGGCCCCCATGCTGTACAGTAGAAAAATAAATAAATAAATTTTAAAAATATAAATACAAAATAAAATAAAAATGTTCTCAAGGAAAAATAAAGATGACCTGAAATCTTAGCATTATCTTTGATCTCATTTTCTCTTTTGCCCACTTCTGATCACTTAAGAAACATTCAAGGTCTCCTTGATCTCTCATTTCTGTGTATACAATGAAGCCTTGCCGATTTCCCAGACAAACCACACTGCTCCACATGCTGTGCCTTGCACTTACACTGCATCCTCTGTGATGGACATCTCCCCTTTGCCCAGTGTATACTAGGTCATATTTCCAAGCTCAGCTCATGCATAGTGTCTTTTATGGAGGATTCCTAAATAACCATCTTAACTACAAGGTAAAATTAATCACTCCTTCATCTATGCTTCTTTCTAAGGCCTGATCAGCCTTCTTCCCATGGACAGACAAAAACCACATGAATTCCATAAAAAAAGCCCTTGTAACCAAACTGGAACATGTTCATCTTCAGAAGTAAACCAATAATTTGACACTCCCTCAAACTTAAATCACATAATATTTATTTAAAAAGAATAAGAAGAAACTGATTTTCTATTAATAAAAATTGGATATACCTTTCTTTGTGTTTAAAATAATGATTTGTGTCACATGCACATATAATTTTAACTGATTTGGAATTGTTTTTTTACTTAGCCTTCTCATCACCTATAATTGAATAGTATTAAGCATCAGGTTCATTAAGGATAATGGCTACATGTGGACACAATAAAAAGATTTGTCTAAAATATCTTTCTAAAGTACTTTGCTCTGGCTTTCATTCCATTTCATCAACATACTTGTCAAAGTTCTATGTTTCAACAGTTGCATGACCAATTAATAACACCAAAATGTAAAAAATTAATTTCTTGTCAATAGGATGAATAGACGATCTTAATTTTTAATATTAAAAATTCCATTATTTTCAGGATTCTTAATGACCAAATATTTAGATATTTAAAATAACACATAATTCATATTTCAAATATTGTTAGTTATTTAGGCTTTTATCCAAGAAATTTTCAGGATTAAATCTGAATGGTATCAATATGTAATTAACAAGTTACTCTAAGACAGCTAGATCTTAAACATTATCTTTGAGAAATCAGTGTTTTTCTAACTGAATTTAACCTGAGATGCTGATAATCAACCAAACTAAAATTCTAACTATAACCAGAAAGCTCCTTCTCTTCCGAAATTTCATATTCCCTTGATGACCTTTGCTTGTTCCATCTCCAAAAAAAGTCTGCACTTAACCTGACAACAAGGTGATTAAGCCCAGGTGGGACACTGGAACAGAAGAGGGGGAGGATTCAGTAAACTTCTGTATCTTCCTAGTCCTTGCCTCCTACTGCTCAGTGTTTAGCCAGGCAGCTTATTTCTTAGCCTGGTACTTTTCAAACTTTGCCACTATTGCTCTGTTTTACTCAATTTAGACAAAGACAAGTGTAATCTTTATTAATATTATATATTCAGTATCCAGAATGCTTCAAAATAGAGATATCTCTCTCTAACTATTTATAAATCTGCCATTTTGATAGTTACACTGTTAGAGGCCATTAGTGGCAAGGTCAGCCACACATTTGACACACAAAGAACCTTCAAATTTAAGAATTAATGCAACAGAAAATTACCTAAAGTTAAAAAAATACAAGTCACAGAATTCTAAAATGTGCCTTAAAACTTTTCCATTTCAATTCTACAGAATATTTTGAGGGTATCTGGTAGAGTGTTGTTACAGACTTTCAAAAGAAAAGGAGGGAGTGGTTGGAATATCCAGTTTTGAAAAAGCAGATTCAATAGCTGCAAAGTACTTTGTTTTCTTGTCATATGGCATCTTTTAAAATATCAAAGTAACATTGGAGTAGGACACAAAATGTTTATGCTTATCAACAGAGTTTATTTTTTAATTGGTGGCTTTAAAATTCAGTGACTTCAGTACTCTGGGTTAGCCTCAATCATCTTCACAGATCAGGAGACTGAGGATCAGCTACCAGTCTGTTCCTCCTGAGTAACAAATAAAGGCACATCCAGAACTAACAGCTGAGCATCTGGGAACCAAAAATTACTAAGAAATTTTTGAGGAATGAATCTCTTCTTCATCTTTCAAAAATTCTTTGGAGCAATTAAAGCAGAAATTACTTTATAGATGAGTGCCTTGTAGCCACAGAGCATGTAGGTTGTTGATATATTCATTAAAGTGGTAGCAAAACCAAGATTAGAACCCAGATTTCATGAATCTTTGACCAATACTTTCTGCTATAACATAACTTTCCAATATAAGAGTAACAAACATGTACTGCTTCAAAATTTACACTAGAAGATGACAATGATTCTTTGAGGTAAAAAATGAATTATTATTGCCCACTTTACAGATAACACAATGTAATCTCCATGGATGAATGGAAAAACAAAATGTGGTGTATACATACAATGGACTATTATTCAGCCTTGAAAAGAAGGAAATCCTGTCACATACTATAATGTGGATGAACCTTGAGGAAAATATCCTAAATGGAATAAAGCAGTCAAAAGAAGTCAGATACTACAAGGTTCCATTTATATGAGGTATCTAAAATAGTCAAGTTTATAGAAACAGGAAGTTGAATGGTGATTACCAGGGGCTGAGAGGAGAAGGAAATAGAATGATGATGTTTGATGGATTTAAAATTCCAGATTGAAAAAAATTCTGGAGATCTGTTTCACAACAAGGTGATACACGTAACACTATTGAACAGTACACTTGAAAATAAAGTTATAAATTTTACATGTTTTTTACCACAAAATAAATGTAATCTCAATGATTTATAAAACTGGTTAGTAACTGACAGAATCAAGAGTTAGGCTGTGATTCAAAAATCTCACGTTCTTTACCCAAATTCCCATGTAACAGATATTTCCCAAATATCTCTATATGACTATATCACTTCCATGACTGCTAGCCCATTGCAATCATATGTCAGTATTCCTTTGTGAGACAAAAATCAGGAATAAGTATAGACTCCTTTAGGACAATGCCTCAGAAAGCAGCTACCATCTTGCCACATTTAGACCCAATATCCTAAGGGAAAACATTAAAACTATCTTTTTTTTTTTTTTTTTTTTTTTTTTTTTTTTTTTTTTTTTTGGCTTTTCAGGGCTGCACTCACAGCATATGGAGATTCCCAGGCTAGGGGTCGAATTGGAGCTGCAGCTGCCAGCCTACACCACAGCAACACAGGATCCAAGCCACGTCTGCAACCTACACCATAGCTCATGGCAACACCAGATCCTTAACCCACAGAGTGAGGCCAGGGACCAAACCCACAACCTCAAACCGACAACCTCATGGCTCCTGGTCGGATTCGTTTCCACTATGCCATGACAGGAACTTCATAAAACTATCTTTTTTTTTTTTTTTTTCGGCTCTTTGCCTTTTCTAGGGATGCTTCCCGTGGCATATGGAGGTTACCAGGCTAGGGGTCGAAGTGGAGCTGTAGCGGTCGGCCTACACAAGAGCCACAGCAACACGGGGGCCGAGCCGCGACTGCGACCTACACCACAGCTCATGGCAATGCCAGATCCTTAACCCACTGAGCAAGGCCAGGGATCAAAGCCGCAACCTCATGGTTACTAGTTGGATTCGTTAACCACTGCGCCATGAAGGGAACTCCAAAACTATCTTTTTTTTAAACATTGAAAACAAGTGATAAATATGGTACGATCACAAAGATAGGCCGCTGGTCCACTGACTAAACTGTTTTATTACCTTTTATAATGATTACTTATTATCATGGAGACAAAGCCACTGAGAAGTAATGCTTGGTAGGTACACAGTCATGTCCAGGAAGTGTGACCAAGGACATGCCTCACTCATGTGGTAAGAAAAAATTAATTCTAACAAGCACTTCACTCAAACCAGTATCTTAATCTGTTGGCATATTTACAAGGAAAGTTGGAAACCAAATAAAGGATAATTGCCCATTTTCAACAGGATGTGGTAACTTTCACCCGTGATTCTTTATTTTCAGGCAGTGGTAAGGCTTTCCAAATGAGCTAAACAAAGAATGATTCTGATGAGAAATGATGTTAAGGCCTAAGTCTGTGTACCTCCTAGATGCTGCACTAATTGCTGTAATATAAACCCATGGTACAATGTGTTCTCCACTCATATCACCCACTTTTCTACAGGCCTGTATGTGATGCTTGCAACTAAAGGTCAAACAGTGCCCTGAATAACTCAGAGGATTGTACAATATTAGCCCAAATTTGATTAGAGCTTGTATCTGGTAAAGTTAAAACCTAAACTATTAGAATCATTGCAATGGATACCGACTGTTTTCTCCATTAGATGGTGAAAGAACTCCACTGTCTAATCTTTCTAGAGTGCTTAGCAACCTCCTTTTATTACTACAATTTGTCTTGGGGATCCGTAGGTTTTCTAAATAAGGGTTTGGGGATCCACGGGTTTTCTAAATATCATCTAAATACATGATATACTCTTATGAGGACACAAACTATTGCTATATTATGTTTTTCACATTCTCTTAAAGAATCTCTGTTTATGACATCTAACCTTTCCTGGAGATTTTGCTTCAATCCATGAAACCGGGCTAAAGGGAAATCTGCGTGGCAGGCCTAACTACTTTCAAATTAGCCTTCTGTTCTAATAGACCTTTGAACCAGGCTAATGAGCTGAAATCCTATCTTTCTTTAAGAAACTAATAAGTATCAACTTATAAATCTAATAACAAAATCCTTAGATATTGAACTCTGTAAGACCTATAAATACTTTTGATATAAGAGAATTTGATTGAGATACTCATCAAGAAATATATCTATAACCCACAGCATCTAAGGAGAAACAAGCTGTAACTCAAATTTATCCCCCAAATTTGTATATTAAAAGTTCCATTTTGCAGTCATGGGAAGAAGGGCACTGGCATACTCATACCACTCATGTCTATAACATTTTATTGTATTATTAGGAAATAGAATAACTTTTTTCTAGTAGGATTAAGTATACTTCAGATAAGACTACTTTTTGCAAGGGACCTAAATGACTTCAACCAGCCTTGATGGAGTCTATTTTAGGAGGCAGAGGAAAGGATCTTCAGGGTCTACTTCCCAAGCCATGCTTCTTTACACACCTCACAAGGTTATCCAAAGGGTTAAGTGAATGAACAGTATTTTATCAACTTTACCTACTCTCCATTTTCAAATCATTTTTGGATTTGAAGGTTCATTGAGGGTCCAACATGGATCACTTTGAGTTCTGCATTTCATTAGCACAGTTCCAGTGACCTCAGTGGTTCTCCTCTGTTAAAAGTATCACTGAATAAGCCAAGGACATGGAGTAATTCATCACGACTGAACAATACGAGTGATACTCACTATCCATATTTTCCTTCTAATTTAGAACTTAATCATTTGAAAACAATTTTATAACTTGGATAGAAAAATGGTCCCTCTTCAAAGAAAATGTATTCCATCAAAAACCAACTCCAGGCAATAGCACAATTCCTCAATGTTTAGATCCCATTTCTAGGACCACCTCCCAATTCTGCTGCCTCTCCATACCATGTGCACACCTGATTGCAAGGCTCCTTCAGTGTTCTTTGACTTACTGGGGCTATAGTACCAATAGCGTGAACAACATTAAATAATAATGTTCCCTGATCCTCGGAGACTTCAGTGAAAATAAGTCTCATGGGCACTTTCCATCTTTGGTCTAGTAAACATACATAAGACTACTACTCTTGGGATATAGAACTTACACTGAAGATGAGGCAAATCATTCCAGTCATGTTATAATAGCTTTAAATAAGGAAAACAACAAGGTTGCTAAAGTTTTTTTTAAGACTTAACAAAAGGAAACATTTGAGTATTTGATAATTATCTGAACAAAAATTCAATTCCACTATGGACCAGAAATATAGATCAAAATAATTAAGTATGTGATGCTTTTGTTTAAATGCTTAGCTTATTAGATATTTAAAAATGCAGGGTGAATAAAGTCTACAAAACAAAAATAAATATTTTCTTTGCAAAATTTTCGAAGAACCTAGAATTTTATTCGAAGACATTTTATTTCAAGTATATCATTATAAAAGCAATTGACTCTTTAGAATTAAAAAATGTAGAAATATTAAAAAGAACAAAATAATGTTAAAATAACTTAATAGTAATAATAGCATCAGTGACACTATACTAATATGACATTATTTATCACATGAATGCATACTGACATATTTATATAACTGACACATTTCAGTATTGTTATATTTTACCCAATATTACTCATTTTCAATAGTTTTATGTAGTCTTCACAATTTTAATAGCTCAATGCTTGCTTTTTTTCCTTCAATTTTTTCTTTTTGAATATGTTGCCCATTTTGTAATATGGCTTTGAAATATAGATCATGTTCATTTTATGTTTTGTAATGACTTGAAAGTTTTAATCTCATTCAGATTAATATAACAAATGTGAGAGATATTATTTATTCTATAAATATTAATTCATAACCATATAATCAAGCACAAATTTTTTAATTCCATTCATTTAATTTTTTTTAATCAGGGCCTTTTTCCCTTTTTGAAACTCTATCCCCTACTCCACATTTATTACTTTGTACAGAGGTTTAGTATTTCTATATTAAATTTTTTATCTTTTATGTTCTTTTGTTTTCATAGATAAGTGCATTAGAAATAATACACTTATTATGATCATTTTAGTATAAACACTAACTCATCATACACACACACATCTTTTATTATCATATTATCCCTAAAAGTGGACAATTCTTTTGTAATCATGAGGCCATTTTCAAGCAACCTCCCTCAAAAGTTTTCTTTCTCCTTCTCCACATACCCATCTATCTCATCTAAATTTAATTTTTCTTCTGTAGTTCTAGATAAATTTCCTTTGGTAATGTCTAGAAAAAAAGATATTTATGTAGTAAGTATTCTGAACCTAGGTAAGTCAGAGGATATGTTTCAGTAGATTTTGCCTATGAATGACGGCACTGCTGAAGAGCTTTATTAGAGCATACTCTTTCTCCTTAAAAGTTTTAAAGTTATTATACCTTTATCACTTTACTGATTGATGCAAAGAAGAAATGCAACCTTTTCTTGACATTGGCTCCTATGATGCTCATTTTTGTTTTTCTCCATAAAAGCTTAAGTGATGATTGTACATTTTTGGTTTAGTGACATTTAGGGAATATACATTGCTGGTGGGAATGTTTACATAATTGTCTTCTTAAAGGCACTTATTAGACAATTTCATACTTATCCCAGCTTCCCAGAAGAAATTAAATGATGAGCAAAGTTACTTACAAAAGATGGCAGAGATTATAATAGGAACTAAGAACTACCTTTACACCATAGTAAATCTGCAAAGCTCTGGCTCTTGTGTTCCTGAATGTATTTTCACAAATAGTTCTCATGGTTTGATAGTTTCTTTTATTCTCAAATTTTGCTCCATTTCTTCCCTGTTTCTGTAAGACTGAGGAAATATGCTCAGGAGTGGAAGTCTAGAGGTTTATTTTTCTTGATGCATAATAAAGACAGACATAGAAAATAACAGCAAGGCTGAGCCACTGGTTTATATATACCTGGGAGAAATGACCCAGCTGTTAAAAGGACTCATTGATTAAACCATCCATAAACAAATAGACCAGTGATTCAAGGTTGCTCTGTGTCCCAGATGCATTGTCAAAGGCAAAAATGCTGTCTTTGATGTGAACTTAGTTTCTGCTGATTTTTCTCATCTACTGAAGAAAAAACAAGGACAGAGAGACTGCTTAAAAGGTTGGTATAGTCATTAAACTCATGTAAAATAACCTTGAAAACCCATACATTATCTGTTTTCCTCAAAAGAAAGTCTGAGCAAAGAGAAATTTCTGAATAAGAGAAGACTAAGACTTTTCAGTTGCATAAAATCCCATGGTAGTGCCTAGTTCTGCCATGAAACAGAGAAGAGGAAAAACCAAACTCAGAGATCTCATGAAGTAATTGAGACATTTCTCTACACATCAGATGACAAATCTTAGATTCTTCCTCTGTCAGCTCTGCTGTCTCCTACTAACCATTTATATCATCAACTCCATCTCAGTGCTTGCTTCCAGAGAACATAACCTGCAGTAGGCAGCTCAAATGACAACTGGAAGATTCTCTTTCAAGCTAGCTTGCTCCCATGGCTGGTAATTTAGGGTGGCTGGAGATGTGGACTGAATTTTCTCTTGATGCTTGTCTCTCTTTGGACTGTTTCAGCTTTTCCCATCATTATGATTTATTTTTTAAGGTACAACTTGAAAATCTGTATTCTTTTTTTATGAAATACAAAGCTGAGTTGATATTTCACATCAGTGTATCAATCATATTATCTAAAACCTCTCTATATTTTTTGCTCTCTTGTCTAAAACAGGGAATTTCTACTTTTCAGCTGATAACAAAGTGAGCCCTTTTACACACTATTATAAAATATGGTAAAACACTGTGTTTGCTTTAATTTTCTCCAGTTACATAATTTATTTAAAATTTTTAACTGTGTTATTAGACAATAGTTTTAATGAGTTAATGACAGAGAAAGAATCTTTTTATTTCATTTAATATTTAATATCATTGTAAATTTTCCAAACAGATATATGGGTTATTCTAATTGTTACAAATCTTTGAAATTCCATAGCATGTATAACTGAAATAAAATGAATATTCAGCAACAGAGCTGCACAGAGGTTGACAGTATGAGGATACTGTTCTTAACACTACCAGAGGGATTACAAGGACAAGAATGATGTCATTCTTTTTCACATATGAATATCTCCCCGGTATGGTGATTACCATTTTATTATGGTTAAAAACAATGGATACTTCATCTGTACTGTAATCAATATTATATTTGGGAATCTGAGATCTTAGCTTGTGCATAAATGCTGCCACTATTCACAAAGGGACTTAATGGGCACAATATTTTTAGGAATCTTTCGGGGAAGATTCGCAGAATTGAAATATCAATTGAGGTTTACTTCTTTAGCTGATGACATATTTTCCAAGTTATCTCATCAAATTATGATATTTAATATGAGATAGACTTCAAGCATAGCTTACATTCCTTTTTAACATATCCTGGGGAAAAGCACCATGCTGCTGACTCATGGGGACTTTTGTAACTATGATTTTTAGATGTTTTTCTGAGGTACTTGGATATAGATCCTCATTACTCATTTTACATTTGTATGATGTGGTCTTTGTTCTTTGAGTGTACTAGTGAATGTCCTTATATTTGTTCCTTGCTCATCAAGGTCTTTTGAATTCTGTTCCCAGTCTCCAGGGAGCTGGTGTTTCTGCCCACCAACACCCCTATACTCCACCCCACCTCATCATCAAGATGTCCTTTCATGTAAAACTTAATGAAGGTGCTGGCTGTGAGAGTCAGCCTAACAATACCTTTGAAGTACCTTCTGGGTACACAGCATAGTACTCAAGTTAGAGGAAAATAGAAAGGAAACAAAGGACACAGCTCAGCTCTTTAAAAGACTGTATTTGAGATGAAGAGAATGACAGACAGAAACAGAAGCATATTTTCCCAAGGCAACTGCTTCCATTATGTCCAAGTAAGATTCCAAGTGAAAACTGAGCATATGTTAATGCTAAGAAATTATTGGTATCATGTGTGATCTGTCAGGGGAGGTCATAATTCATTTTTATGATGAGGGTGTTAAAGCTAGAGCAGGATTTACCCCTTTTTAAGAACTGTTATCAGGCTCCCTTTCATTTTGTCTCTGAACAATCAGTTGCAATTCCTTTTTGTCTAAAGCCCACACAATGGTACATCTATAAAATTATTCTTTAGGAATCCTCATAAGCTATAGAAAACATATTAAATATATATGATACATATATATGTATACATAGGATGACGATTGTGAAAATGTTCATATAATATCTTATACATCAATAAACTACATAATATTGAAATATTCTATAACACCTGACTGTAATTTAGGCATTCAGAATGTTAAAAGATCTTCAACAATTCTCGTCCTGCTGAGTATCCCAAAGATGCCTACTATAGCTCAAAAGTCAATGACTGCTGCTGCAGGAATATTAGGACATTTTCTACTATAGGTTTAAACCCTAACCTAGTTAACTCCCAGGATATCTAGTTTGGAATTTGGAACAGTTCTCATCTCTAAGACAGGAGACAGCCAGATCTCACTGATCTCACTGGACTCATATATAGCACATCAGTCTATGAATGAAGGGTCTGTGGCCAGGTAGGTTTGGAAATGCTAGATACAATATTTCCTCAAAAAAAAAAAAAAAAAAAAAAAAAAAAACCTTCAGCATTCAAGGCTCTGATAAGCATCTCTTGTTTTGTTTTGTTTTTTTAATCTGTTTGGCACTGTTTAACTCAGTATTTTCCAAATCTATTTGGATAAAGAACTCATTTAATTTAATATCTCTGATACCCCATAAAAATAAGAGTTCAGAAGAATATTTGTAGAAAAATATTGGTCTATCAAACCACCACTTAATAAGTACTTAGAAGCATCTTCTTCATGAAATTAGTGGGTTTTTTAATCTATGCCATGGAGGTAATTAAGATGAGTTAAGCATCACCTGTGCCCTGAGGACACCTTCAAAGAAATGGAAGAAATGAGCGATTAAAAGCCAACTGCATTCCCGAGCAGAGAGTATTCAGTGCCATATTAGTGGTCCAAAAGAGCATGCAATTGGATTATAAAAAGGAAATAAACCAGTGATATGACAGACGTCTTCAAAGATAATATAAAATTAGAGGTCTGCCCTTAAAAACAGGTAAGATTTTGCTATGTGTGGATGGGAGGGTTACATTACATGGAGACAGTACCAAGGGGAAAAGCCAAGAGTTTTTGGGATGTGTTGGGAAACAGACATGTTCAAGAATGGCATGAAGTATAAAACTAAACTGAATTAAGGCCCAATTGTTCTAGTACTTATCTTTCATGTTTAATGAGCACCTACTATGTAGTAGTAACTATTACAAAGAGTGCTACAACTGAAAACAAAATTGACCATGTGAGCATAGTAAGTCAATAATTAAATCAAGATTTCCAACATATTTTAGTTATGATCTTATGACAGGGAGAAGACAAAAATCTTTAAGATCATGATTCATTTGTAGCAAACATGGGCAAAGAATGCTTCTTACAAGAATTCACTTGAAAAAAGGAATGCTGAACTGTCAACCATGTGGAGTCAAATATCTAAATTGTTTTTTGCTTATTTGTTTTGTTTTGTTTTTTGCTTTTTAGGGAAGCACCCACAGCATACGTAAGTTTCCAGGCTAGGGGACAAATCATAGCTGCTGGCCTACTCCACAGCTCACAGCAATGCCAGAACCCTGACCCACTGAGTGAGGCCAGGGATCAAACCCACATCCTCATGGATACTAGTTGGATTCATTTCCGCTAAGCCCCGAAGGGAACTCCTAAGTTGTTTGTTTTTAAAGGGGACAACTGGATCAAATCTCTCTTTTTGGAAGAACTCAGGAGTAATACGAAAGATGGATTTGGAAGTAGAACACATAGGAAACAAGATACCTAATTAGGAGTAAGTTATTGCATTACCTAGTAAAGTTTATAGGTTCCAAACTTAAGGCAGGGTCAGCAACTGAGGAGGGGAGCAAATGGATATAAAAGAAGAACATCAGAAAATATTTTGTAGTGATCAATTAGATGCAGTTATAGAAAAGGGAAAAAGAAAAATATTTTCTCAATTTCCTATCTGAGATAATCATTTAAAGAGTTTAATTTCTACACTACTTTGAAACAAAATATCAGTAGACATGGCATACAAATGTTCAAAAGATGCATTAATCACCCATTTAATTCAAAGATATAATTTCTCTTTCACACACACACTTCTGTAAAACAGTTACTGTAATCCAAAGGAGCCAGTCTGGTCATGATGAAATAGAAGAAAACATTATAATGGTTTCAGTGCAATGCCCTAAGAAGTTTTATTATCTCTGACCTTTTATAGAAAATCCATGAAGTTCATTAGACATTAAGATTCTTTTCATTCAAAACACCATCAGTTCACCACAGTCCAGCAACTGCCAGGTATTTTTGATATTGTGAGTGTTTTAGCTTTGTAGGATATTTTGTACTGTGCTTTCATTTTCATCCCTTCTGTTTGCATCCTATTTTTTCTGTTAAATTAAAATTTTAGATTCTTGTAATCTTTTGCATGTAAATTATTTCTTCATTCTACTCTATTAATTCTGGATATTAACTCATTCAAGGAAAATTTGTTAGTATAACTCACTAGAAATATAGATCTTACCTATTTTACAACTTTCTTTTGGAAATTGAACTTACTTCAATTCACCTAATCATAATAGTTGTTCTTAGGACATCAAGGGACAGAAATCTGTCAACATAAGAATTACATGATGTAATGTTTATAAAGCACAGTCTGACATGTTAGCTACCACCTATTCAAGAAAGTAGTAAACTATTAAGCACAGCTTTAAGCCATCTGCCAAGGGTATGGTTTCTTTCATAACCAAAATATAGAGGAAACCAAACCAGAGCTGGCATAGCTCATCTAAATTCATTCACAGTGCTTAGCCCAAAGCTGGTAGTCAACTCCATGAACAAAACTAAGCAACCACTTTAGAGGGAGAGAATCAACTGACCCTTTTATAACTCTATCAAGACAAAAACAGTGGACCTGAGGTGACAGCCAAGCATGTCTCCTACCTCATTTGGGACATTAGGAGGTAATTGTGTAAGAAAAGGAATATATACATATATACACAAACACACACACAAACACATATAAATATACATATATTTTATATATCTAAAACAGGGTCACTTTGCTATATAGCAGAATATGGCAGAACACTGTAAATAAACTATAATTAAAAAAATTTTAGGGAGCAAGAAAAAAAAAAAAAAACAGAAAAAGAGCTAAGTGATCTGGAGAATATCAGCCTCCAGGAAAAAGACTTTAGACTGATGATAGTGAAGATGATGCAAGACATTACAAATAAACTGGAGTCAAAGATTGATAATTTATAGCAAACACTGAGCAAATAAATACAAGATTTAAAGCTTAAACAAGCATAGATGCAAAATACAATAACCGAAATAAAAAATTCATCAGAAGCAAACAGCAGAATACAAGAGACAGAAGAACGAACAAGTGAGGTGGAGGACAGACTAGTGGAAAGCACTGATGAAGAACAGAAAAGAGAAAAAGACTGAAAAGAAATGAGGATAGTCTAAGAGAACTCTGGGATAACATTAAACGCACCAACATCCATATTATAGGGATTCCAGAGGAAAAGAGAGAGAGAGAAAGGGACAGAAAAAAATATTTGAAGAGTTAATAGCCAAAAACTTCCCTAACATGGGAAGGGAACTACTCACTCAAATCCAGGAAGTGCGAATACCATAGAAAATAAACCCAAGGAGGAATACACCGAGACACATATTAATCGAACTCACTGGAATTAAAAACAAGGAGAAAATATTGAAAGCAGCCTAGGGAAAAGAAACAAATAACACACAAGAAAACCCTGGTAAAGTTATCAGCAGATTTTTCAGCAGAAACTCTTCAGGCCAGAAAGGAGTGGTATGATATACTTAAAGTGATGAAAGGAAAAAAGCCTTCAACCAAGCTTACTTTATCAGCAAGGCTTTCATTGAGATTTGAAGGAGAAATCAAAAGCTTTACAGATAAGCAAAAGCTAAGAGAATTCAGCAATACTAAACCAGCTTTACAACAGATACTAAAGGAACTTCTCTAGCCAGAAAGGAAAAGGTCACAACTAGAAACAAAAACACTACAAATGACAAGGTAAAGGTAGTAAATCATCCATGCACAAATATGCTACCAAAATCAGAAACTGTGAGAAGAGGAGGGTACAAATGCAAGACACTGGAGATGCGCTTGGAATTAAGAGACCAACAACTTAAAACAATCTTGTATATATATCAAATCTTCAGGGTAACTGCAAGCTAATTTACAACAGATACACATACAAATAAGAAAAATCAACTCAAATACGACCTAAATATGGTCATCAAACCACAAGAGAAGAGAACAAGAGAAGAAGGGAAGAAAAAAGAGCAACAGAAACAAATCCAAAACAGTTCATAAAATGGCATTTATCTTAAATGTAAATGGACTAAATGCCCCAACCAAAAGACATAGACTGGCTGAATGGATACAAAAACAAGACCCATATATGTGCCGTCTTCAAGAGACCCACTTCACTTCTAGGGACACATACAAATTGAAAGTGAGAGGATGGAAGAAAATATTCCATGCAAATGGGAATCAAAAGAAAGCTGGAGTAGAAATACTCATATCAGACAAAATAGACCTTAAAGATTATAAGAGACAAAGAAGGACAAAGTATAAGGCCAGATACTATAAAACTCTTAAAGGAAAACATAGGCCAAACACTCTCTGACATAAACCACAGCAACATCTTCTCAGATTCACCTCCTAGAGTAATGACAATAAAAACAAAAAAAAAACAAATGGGACTTAATTAAATTTAAAAGTGTCTACACAGCAAAGGAAGTACTAAACAAAATGAAAAGACAACCCACAGAATGGGAGAAAATCTTTGCAAATGAAGTTACTGACAAGGGATTAATCTCCAAAATTTATAAACGCCCTCTGCAGCTCAATACCAAAAAAACAAACAACCCCATCAAAAAAATGGGCAAAAGACTTAAACAGATAATCCTCCAAAGAAGACATACGGATGGCCAAAAAACGCATGAAAAGATGTTTAACATCACTAATTATTAGAGAAATGCAAATAAAAACCACTATTAGGTGCCACCTTACACCATCCAGAATGGCCATCATCAAAAAGTCTACAAACTGTAAATGCTGGAGAGAGTGTGGAGAAAAGGGAACCCTATTACACTACTGGTGGGAACGTAAATTGGTGCAACCACTGTGGAGAAGAGTATGGAGATTCCTCAGAAAACTAAACATAGAATTACCATTTGATCCAGCAATCCCACTCCTGGCCATCTATCCAGAGAAAACCATGACTCAAAAAGATACATGTACTCCAATGTTCATTACAAACTATATTGGGTAGTTTCCATAGCCAAGACATGGAAACTACCCAAATGTCCATTGACAGAGGAGTGGATCAAGAAGATGTGGTACATATATACAATGGAATATTACTCAGCCTTTAAAAGGAAAGAAATAATGGCACTTGCAGCAACAGGGATGGACCTAGAAATTACCAGGCTAAGTGAAGTCAGTCAGATAGTGAGACCACCAACATCATATGCTATCACTGACATGTGGAATCTAAAAAAAGGACATAATGAACGTCTTTGTAGAACAGATATTGACTCACAGACTTTGAAAAACATGGTTTCTAAAGGAGACAGGTTGGAGTGGGGGGGATGCGCTGGGGGTTTGGGATGGAAATGCTATAAAATTGGTTTGTGATGATAATTGTACAACTATAAATGTAATAAAATTCACTGAGTAATTAAAAAATAAAAAAATACAAAATAAATGTTCTTTAAATAGCCCTGAAAAAATTTGTTTTAAAGAGATAATTCCCTCTCTATTCCCTGATGGAAATGTTAATCAATAAATAAGCATAATTCCTGAGTAAAGAGGGATTTCTCCTAGGAATATGACAGGCAACATGTATTGCAGTATGTGTAATTTAGCCTTCTGGGAAGGGACACACAGAGCTTTGAAATACCTTGCTTATGAATAATGGCCACATTTATATTGTGACTTTTAAGAAGAAAAAGCCACATGGTGATGTTAAAGAACGCCTGGCTCTTAAGATTTTCTTAAATCTTTTCTATTTTCTATTCTTAAATCATTCCACTTCCTTGATTGTTTATATTAACTGTGCTCAAATGACTGCAGTACTCTCTGAAAAGTCATAATCCTGAGATAGGCCTTCATTCAAAGTTTATGAGAAGTAGGGTATTTGGTGCTTGATGCTGGCTGCCTTTGCCAAGAGCTGGGATGATAATCCATCTAAAAATCATTAAAAAATTATGAAAATCAAAAATTGTAAACAAGTTTAGATGTTCCTCAGTGGTACAGAAACCAGCAATCACATATTTCACATTGGTCAAAAACGTGTGAAATATATATTTGCTCTGTCTGCTGTGTTTAAGGATTTCTACTTGATCTTCAATTAATTTTTTAACCAATGTCAAATAAGATTCAAAATTTTATTTTGATCTAACTAATCAAGTTCACAAATTTGGAAGATTCCAATTTATTTCATTATATTTCAAGGATTATAATTTGATCCTTGATAAGCTTTGTCTCCAAAAATTCATATTCCTTTGTGAGAGAGCCTTTAAAAAGCAACAAAGTTATGGTCTAGGTGTCTGTGTGCTGAAGCTCTTATGAGTTAAATTTCTTGACTTTAAATTATCATTCCTGATAAGTTAATTCAGTGATAGATTCTTGCTCTTGCTTTCCCCCTTTTCTATTTCTAAGGGGGTAAGTCAAAATATTTCTATGGTCATAGGCCTCAGTTCTTAATTGCTATCCTCTAGAAGAGGCTGGTGTGTTTGTCAATCCAGCCAATATAGTCACAGGGTTCAATGAGGGTGCCTCGGGGCAACTCAGAAGGAAGGAAGAAAGAGAGGGAGAGTAAGAAAGTGGGGGCAGAGAGAATGAAGGGAGGAAAGGAAGTGGGGAGAGGCACATGTTCTCATCCTTTTTAATACTGAATTTTCATGTGTAATTTTTGTTGGAAAAAGAGTTTCTGAGACTAAAAACAGTTTGTAGGCCCATTCACAGGAAGAACACATCTCCATGGTCCATACCAGTTCTAATGCTTTGTTACTCTGTGATTCTGTGATACTCAGAATAGCATGGGAAAGGCTAGTCTGAAAATACGTTTCCAAGGCTGTATAATTCAGTAGTCTGTTTCTCTTACCTGGATATTTACCATTATATACACACAGTGACTAAAAAGACCAGTACATATGTGTATATACACAGAGATAGAGATACAAAGAAATATATATGTATTTATATGTAAAAATATTAATTTGTCTTTTTAAGATGAAGGAAATATGGGTTCCAATATGATTTTCATATCTTCAGCATTTGCCATGATCTGCTCTCAAAAAAGGAATAACAGGAAAACAGTGTGTCTGGAGTGATTTAAAGCATTTCCTTAGGTAACCTTAGATGTAGGGGATCCAGATGTGCACAACTGAATGGACCTAATGTAATCAGGAAATATTTATTCATTCTTCCCTATAGTAGCATGTTTGCCCTGAGGCCCAGAGCCATGGCTGGTCTAGTTCAGACTGTAGATTTCAGCTTTCCCTGTTAAAAAACATTAAAGTCTTTTTAAGCATTAAAAATCTTTAGGGCTTTGTTACTGGCCCTCTTCTACTTATTAAGAAGAAAATATATTCCCTTATTATTTTCATTTACAGAGTGGCCTACTTACAAGTAATAAGCTCCCCAGAGCTGCAAAAGTTCAAGTTGTGGGTGGATGATCAATTTCAGCAATGTTATAGAAAGGAATTCCTGTATTATGTAATGAATTTTACTTAATAATTACAAAGATCCCATTTGTGTAGTGATTCTATTATCCATCCTTTGTCTCTGGAAGTTCAAAATCTCCTTCTTGCTTTTTTCACTCAAGAGTTTTAGACTCTCCAACTTATACTTTATATTCTTCACTGAATATAGAGCCCAGTTACTAATACATATTCTTATTTCAACTGTGCTTGATTTTTAATGAATTCTTATTTTAAGCCAACCTCTCTATACCATGAGGTATAATATCAGAGTTTTTTCTAACATCTTTAACATTTTTTTTCTTTTTTTTTCTTGGAATTTTTTTACCCTAATATAATTCCGGCTCATGAGAACCACATGATAATGTGGTCAACCCCTTGAGATATGCTGGGAATTCTGCCAAGCAGGCTGAAGGGATCAGATCAAGTTGTTCTGAGAATAGCTGACTAGTAAAAAGGCTATGTTTTTGTTCCAGGTATGCAAAAACCCATAACGAATTTCAGCTTACTTCTAACAGCACTTGCAGGATGGATAATATCTGGATACAAGGCTAGATATAAAAAGCAATAAACAATACTCAAAATTGGGTAGATGTCATCACTCCAATTATGAGAAATTAGATACCTCTGAAAAAGAGCTCAGTCAACTGCAGAAAGCACTAGGAGTGGAATTCGTCCTAGCCAGAAACCAAGGCAGGTGCTGCAGTGAGAATGGCATCAGTACAGGGACATCTGTTAGGCACAGACTACATCAGGGTCAGTCACCCCAAGTGTCAAGAACATAGTCTATCCTAATTCCAATCAAACATCTCAGGCTCATCTGTACATCCTTCCTGGCACAACTGAGGCAGGGCATTGCTCATGCCTGGACCTGGAATGAAGAACATCTGTGACTATTGTTTTGCAGGGATGTTAAAAAGTGGATTGAAAGTCTACCCTATAATTTCACATTTGCCAAAATCAGCTTTCTAAAGATTTTATTTTTCAGGATTTTTTTAAGCCTTCTCTCAGAATTCCTAATTCTGCCAATTCATGATTGCTTATCTGAAGATTATGTTTCAATTTGAAATCCTTAGGCATTTCCTTGTTTGAAAAAATGAAGTTAAGAATGACATCTGTTCTAGCTAGCACTTCTACATGGTCTTCACTGCATTACAGGTATTTACTGACAGGATTTGTGACTGGGGGAAATTGATTTTCAACAAATGTCCTTATAATAAACAGGCTCTCATCAGCACCAAGTTCTCTGCCTAAAAAGTTTCAACAAGCTTCTATGAAAAGCCTGGCTCATTTTCCCCCCTTTATAGGTTTCAGACTGACTATAAACTACAACTACAAAATAGGATTTTCTAAACTTATTTCTCTAGCCTAACTATAAAAGATCATGTTAATAAAGGCTTATATTCTTTTTTTTAAATCAGGCATTTTAGTAAAGCTTTCCTTTTTGTTCCCTAATGAAACTATATTGTATATTGCTTATTAAATTCTTTATATAAAAATGTACAAACATTCTCCTAAAATTACTTTGGTGTGATTTTTAACCTCTACAAGTCTTTTCAGTTTTACCATCTGTAAAGTGGGACTTTTGTAACATTGGTAGTAGTAACTATCTCAGAGAATTGCTGTGAGCATTAAATGAAATAACATATATAAAAAGACCTAGCTGTCTATAATCTGTAGTATCACCCTTAGTATTGGTTAGTTTCTTTCTAATGGATAAACTAATTGATTTCTCCCACTGTGGTTCCCCTTCCCCAGATGGAGCATGAGAATGGGTTTACCAACAAAGTATGACTCAGGTATCCTGGATGAGCATGAGTAAGTGGAACTTCATGGCTGATACTTGAGAGATTCTCATGTAGAGCCAAAAACCTGAGACACCTCTTATAGGATTACAAATTCGGACCCATACAGCATAAACTGAGAGGTGCAAGCCAAAATGAGAAGGCAAAAATGTTCTGAATCATGGGGAGTTGCTAGGTCTATACCTTAGGAAGAAACAATTTGCTAAGCCAAGGAAGAAGTAAACAACCTTCTTATACAGTCTTCGCCCAGAAGTGAACACCCACCCCATACCATCTCTTCCACCAACAATGAAAGATTATAAAATACCCTGGCCTTTATCATGCCTAGAACAATAGTGCAAATTTGTGTGACCTATTATGGGCTAGGCCAAAGTTGCATTCTTAGCTATGGAGATGAACACTCTTTCATTTTTAACTTTCTATTTCATTTAAGCAAAACTGCTGGAGATTTCAGAAGCACTGAGCAGGCCTGAGGATGCTGATAGATTTTAAAATTTTGCTGAGTACTTTATCTGCAATTAATTATAGGTCAATGTTCAAAAATTGTTGTATAACTCTATTTTTGTAATTGATTTGTATAAACATATCTAATTTGCACTATGTTTGTTTTCTGTGGTATGTATATTCTTAAATTCTTACTACATTTCAAAGGTTTCACCTATGACACTAATACCAACTTATCTATACTAATGTCTAAATTTTAAAATTTGCTGTATATAAGCCATCTCACTTGATTGTGTCTACCCAAACTTACCCATGAAGAATCCTTGTAAGTGTTACAAGGTTATTTTACAAACAAGTAGGAGAATCAAGATTAGAACCAGGCAAAAATATCCAGTCTTTTTCCTAAACCACAATTATTTTCCTTTCATATCATTTATAACATGGGAAACTTCGGGAAATAAATGTACTCAGATACTTGCAAATCTCCACTATGTAATCTTTAAAGATAGAGTTTTTAGTTCCTGGGTCTAGCATCACACCTGACACTTAGTCACTACTAAACCAATGAATTAGCAAATTGAAAATGCAGTATAGGCAAAATTGCTCTTAAACTATAAAATATCAAAGCTGCATTCTTGACGCAGCCAGCACCATGCCAGTCTTATAAACTAAAAATCATCATTTAAATATTTTAAAATTTGAAACTAATTTATAACATTAACTCTGGAATTGGCATGAAATCAAGTTATTTATCTTACATTAGCATAGCTTACATTAAGTATACTTACATATAAAAACAGGAAAAATATTTACTGGAAAATATGTTTGTTTGTTTTTTTCATAAAAGAGCTATACATCTTTGAAGTAGCTCAAGAAATTTTCATTTTTCACACCTTTCTTCTCATTTTTTCTCCACAAAAAAAAGTATCTCAAACAAGATTATATAGAAAAGCACAGATAATCCAAAAACAGCCTCACTAGTCTCTCTCAGTGCACTGACAATGAATGTTGCCAAGGAAAGTGGAAGAAACAGAATCTTCCTGTTGATATATCAACCTAGTTTCAAGTAACTTTTTTAAAGAGATCACTAGATAGAAATATCAATGCTCTTCAAGTCAAAATTTGTTTTACCAGGACTGAATTAGATCAGAACAGAATTTGAAATGCCATAACATAGATTTCTAGCACTTGGTACTGTATTGGCATAAAAACTGCCTTTTTAAGTAAAAGAAAACAAACAAAACAAAACCAGAGGGCCTTTTAAAATGTGTTTAAAGAATTATTGACAACTCTTAGGATATACTCTTTTGTTACTGAAGTTGGTGAGGATGCCTGCAATGCCTCCACATGACAGTCTCCACATATATGAGGCTAGACAGAGAAACTCTCCTCTAAGGGGAGCTCAGAAGGGCCTCCCAGGTCAGAGCTCTCTGCAAAATGACCTGAGACCACTGTCACAGCTGCATCAAAATCCTAGTCACTCTCTCTGACCACTCTGCTTCCTTGCCTCTAAGACAGCTGTTATTTCCAGGGCCCTTCCCCCCAAACTTCTTAAACATAGGCTTCTATCTCCTAGTTTTTTGCACAACCAGCTCTACAACATCTACTAATCCCTGTATGCCCTCCCACTGGTAACATAATTCTCTCAGCACTGTAGAAAAAAAGGTTTTGCCTTGTTGGGAGTCCAATAAAGCTCTGGGGAAAAAAAGAAAAAAAAAAAAAAAAAACTATATATTCCAGCAAGCCTGAGGCAGACATTAAGGGTTAGTTACCTCAGCATTACGGCAAAACTCAACAAAAACACTTCATTATTATCAACACTGTTGTCAGCATGTCAGGGATTTGTTTTTTAACATTTTGAAATTGAGTAACTTTGGAAAAACTTTTGAGTGCCTTTGAAGGGACTCATAAATGCAGAGTAATAGCATCCTCAGGAGATTGTATGTAAACTTGCTGATGACAGTGTTCATTATACTTTTTTTTAGTTTGTTTTATTATTAAAGTATAGTTGATTTACGTTTCATCAAGTTCTGTGTACAACAAAGTGGGCCAATTACACACATTTCCCTGTGTTGTACAGTAGGATCTCGTTGCCCATCCACTACAAATATAACAGTTTGCATCCCCAAAACCCCCAAAATGCCCATCCATCTAACTCCCTCCCCTTTCCCCTGCCCCAGAACCCCAAGTCTGCTCTTCTTGACCATGATCTGTTTCTGTTTTTAGTTTGTTATTTTTAGATAGGATCACCTGTTGCATATTTTTGATTCAACAAATAAGTGTTACCATATGGCATTCGTTTTTTTCTTTCTGGCTTACTTCATTTAGTATGAGAGTCTCTGGATCCATCTATGTTGCTGCAAATGGCATTAGTTTGTTTTTTTATGACTGAGTAATAGTCCATTGTATATACACACCACATCTTCTTAATCCATTCATCTGTCAATGGGCATTTAGGTTGTCTCCATGTCTTCGTTATTGTGAATAGTGCTGCAATGAACATAGGGGCTAATGTATCTTGTTGAATGAAAGCTTTTCTGTCCAGATATATATATATGCCCAGCAGTGGAACTGCTAGATCATATGGTAGTTCTATATTTCCATATGTTTTCCACAGTGGTTGTACCAAGTTACATTCCCACCAACAGTGGATTCATCAAACTTTGGAATCACAGGAAGATAATGCCCAAATACTTGAGAGATTCTTCCAATAGTGCCAATGCTCTTTAATTTTCTGTGTGGTTTACATATACCATGTTATTACGTGGCAAACTTTCTATAACATTAGGTAAAATGCTACACATCTGGGGCTTAATTCTCATTATGGATGCATTACATTTACATACAAATGGAAATAATTTGGCTATGTCTTCTAGCGACTGCTGAAATCAACTCAGCACCAAACGAGTGTAACATCACAGTCTTTCTCCAGGTAGACTCCAAGAGGTAAGATTCTCTGCTGGGAATGTTCTAGAAAGCAAAGTGACTAAGGGCTGTTTGTAGTCCCTGTGTCTTTGTCCAGGAAAACAAACAAACAAAAAACAAATGCTTTGGATCTAGCCATTGTCTTGTCAGAGGCCCCATTTCTGGTTCCACCTCCCTCTTCCCTCTTCCTTAACATCATGGCTCAACCACAGACATGATCTTACCTGTATTTAGAGCTTCTATGAAGCTTGTTCTTATTTACCCCATTTTTTTTTTTTTTGGTAGCATTAATACTGTGGGCCTTCTCTTTACTTAATATTATAGTATTTTAAAATTTCTTATTAATAGGGAGTTCCCATCGTGGCGCAGTGGTTAAAGAATCTGACTAGGAACCATGGGGTTGCGGGTTTGATCCCTGGCCTTGCTCAGTGGGTTAACGATCTGGCGTTGCCGTGAGGGGTGGTATAGGTCGCAGATGAGGCTCAGATCCCGCGTTGCTGTGGCTCTGGCGTAGGTTGGCGGCTACAGTTCCGATTAGACCCCTAGCCTGGGAACCTCCATATGCCGCGGGAGCAGCCCAAGAAATGTCAAAAAGAAAAAAAAAAAAAAATTCTTATTAACAGACATTTAACACTAAAATATGCGCGGGAGTTCCCATTTTGGCTCAGTGTGTTATGACCAAACTGGTATCCATAAGGATGAAGGTTCAATCCCTGGCCTCCCTCAGTGGGTTAAGTATCCAGCGTTGCTGTGAGCTGTGGTGTAGGTCAAAGACACGGCTCAGACCTTGCGTTTCTGTGCCTCTGGTGTAGGCCAGCAGCTGCAGCTCCGATTCAGCCTCTGGCCCGGATGGAAACTTCCACATGCCACAGGTACGGCCCTAAAAAGCAAAAATAAATAAATAAATAAATCACGTTTGTTAGTATTACCCAAATTTAATTAAATATTTTTAAAGTGCATATCCTCAATTTTCTAGTTCCATCTTGCAGTTTTCTACTAATTTTGGCTTTTGGGTATCTCAATTTTTACTTCATTTAGTCAACTTCCTTAACTTCTGTAACTGAGCAGGGCTCTGAAGGGTTCCTGGGCACAAATGCCTTTCTGTGTCCCCCATTTCTTATTTTTAGGTAATCAGCCTCATTCAGCCTCCATGGCCTTTCCTGAGTTCCAAGTGGCAGGTTCAGACAATTGCTGATCTGGGAAGAGAGGGCATGCAAAGACAAGGGAGGAACAGTCAAGCTACAATAGTACGGCCTTGGGGCAGGGTCCTGGTTCCCCCTCAAGGATCACAAATAATAATATAGGTGTCTTTTTTTAAGAGAAAATTATATTCCTTATGCCTCTTTTAGAAATGAATAGTTGAAATCTGAACAGCTTGGAGCCCTTCCTTGTGCTTCTCCCCTGTTTGACTGCACCCTAAACACAATCACCTGTAAGCTAAACATTAGGCACCTTGACCACAACTGCCTGTGTGTTAAAAATTATTAACACATGATGTTTTTCAGGAACTTTCCTAGTTTATTCTAATCTCTGATCAATATGCCCTTTTCTCAAGTACTGTTATCTTAGGCAATAACCCAGAAGACCACCACCAGGATCATGCCGAGATCTCCTGACACCACCTTCTTTGATGACTAAGATTCCCCTAAAGAAAGAAGAATACATGTTTGCCTCAATCCTGATTCCTATTTGAAACCCTGCTTTTCTGCTTTTAGACTATAAAGCTCCCTGCAATTCTTCCCCCAAAGAGGGCACAGTCTTTAAGGCAATAGTCTGCCCTGGCCTCCTTTGCCTGGCAAAGCAATAAAAGCTATTTTTTCCTCCTTCACCCAAAATTCTGTCTCCGCATTTCTATTAGGCACTGGTGGACAGAAGCCTAATAGAGGCTGAGTTTAGGCAACATTTCCTTACTTTTTACTGAGTCTTTTAGTTTTCCTTCTTTTAAATTTTAAACAGATAGTTCTCAATCTTCTTAGTTTTCATTTTTAGTTTAAGTCCATCTTAACCTTCAACTTTGCTATAAGTTTACCATTCTTCATTTGCTTTTGTAATAGCCTGCAGGGACCCAGGTTTCAGGAGTGTCAACAGTGGCGGACAGTATCAGGAAGAGCTGAGAGGCTCTCTGCCCTGGATGCACTATTGATACAGCTAGTATGGCCACCCAGGCTGCCTCTGCACCAGGACCTCTCAAGTTAAAAGTGTTTCCAGAGACTCTTATTTCTATACACTCACAGTTCAGGCACCCATTCCACTACCTTGCTCTCTAGAGGTGATCATGAAAGATGGGAGGAATCATCCTATACAAACACTTTTAAGAAAAAGGAAATGACAAATCTAAAATACAATTCCTGTATTTTTCCTTCATGGTACTTAACTCAATCATTATCATACAGTTATGTATGTCAGTCTTTATTTAAATTTTATTTCTTCCACTAAACTTCTACTCAATGAGGTAAGTAATCATGTTTCCCCTTGATCGATGCCAATGTCTAGTCCAGGGTCTGGTACTAAGTAAAATTACCCCCAAAAAATTATTAAATGGATAAACGAACAAATGAATAAACTAAATGTCCAATAGGCTGAATTGGCAGTAAATTAACTGAAGGTTTTCTTGCTTTTGACATTTTTTTCCCAGTGTTGACTTTAGTGGCAGAAGGGTCTTAACCAAAAATGCTGAAGTCAGTGACTCAGTAGATACAGTTCTAGTACAATGGATGAAAAAGAACTAAATTAAGAAAGGAAAATAAGTAAGGATAATCCTGACTTTCTCTGTCTATTTAGGTTGTTTCCATGTATTGAATAGTGCTGCAATGAACACAGACGTGCATGTATCTTTTTGAACCAAGGTTTTGTCCAGATATATGCCCAGGAGTGGGGCTGTTGGATCCTATGGTAGTTACATATTTAGTTTTCTGAGGTACCTCCATACCGTTTTCCACAGTGGTTGTTTACATTCCCACCAACATGTAGATGGGTTACCTTTTCTCCACACCCTCTCCAGCATTTGTTATTTGTAGACTTATTAATGATAGCCATTCTGACTGGTTTGAGATGGTACCTCCTTATAGTTTTGATTTGTATTTCTCTAATAATTAGTGATGTTGAGCATTTTTTAATGTGCCCATTGGCCATCTGTATGCCTTCCTTGGAGAAATGTCTTCTTAGATCTTCTGCCCATTTTTCAATTGGATTGTTTGGGTTTTTTGCTCTTGAGTTGTATGAGTTGTTTAAATGTCCATCGACAGATGAATGGATTAAGAAGATGTGGTACACATACATAGTGGACTCCAACTTGGCCATAAAAAAGTACAAAATAATGCTGTTTGCAGCAATATGGATGCAACCAGAGATTATCATAAGAGAAGTAAGTCAGAAAAACAAATACTATGTGATATCACCTATATGCGGAATCTAAAATATGGCACAAATGAATCTATCTACAGAAAAAAAAAACTCATGGACATAAGAATAGACTTGTTGTTGTCAAGGGGGGGGGAGGGGGGAGGAGGGAGTGGGATGGACTGGGAATTTGGGGTTAATAGGTACAAACTATTGCTTTTGGAGTGGATAATCGATGAGGTCCTGCTGTATAGCACAGGGAACTATATCCAATCACTTGTGATGGAACATGATGGAAGATAATATAAGAAAAAGAATGTATATGTATAACTGGGTCACTTTGCTATAGAGAAGAAACTGACAGACAGAACACTGTAAATCAACTAAAATTTAAAATTTTTTAAAAATAAGGTATACTTTTAACTCAAAGAAAAAAAAAAAAAGTAGATGTCCAGAATTGGTATGCAATGGACAGGACGTTTATGTCCCCTACCACCATAGAGGTTCACTGTTGAAATCTAACTCTTCAGTGTGACAGGATTAGAAGATGGGCGGGGTTGGAAGGTAAATAGGTCTGATGGTAGAGCCCTCAACAATGGGATTAATGCCCTTATAAAAGGGGACCCAGTGAGCCCTCTAGTCCTCTCACCATGTGAGAATACAGGAGTCTGCAACCTAGAAGAGGGTCTCACCAGAAACCAACCTCAATGGCACCCATATCTCAGACTTCCAACCTCACTGGCACCCTTATCTCAGACTTCCAGCCTCCAGAACCATAAGAAATACATTTATGTTGTTTATAAGCCACCTGATCTATGGTACATTTGTTGCAACAGTTTGAACTAAGACATCTCATTCACAATATTATCTTGATTTAATAAATATTTGCTTCTTAAGCTAAATTAGGGATGTCTCTTTTTGTTTCTCTAGTTATGCTTTTTATGTCTTGGTGTTTTTACATCAAATGGTTAGGCAATCAGACATTCTCCTAATCCAACTTTTGGTGAATATTTTAAAACTGTTACACCCACTTTTATGTATACTTCCTGCAAATATACTATTAGGTATTTTGAAAGTGACATGTCATTTATCTTGACATAACTATAGGTCAAACTTTTAATTAATGAAAAGCAGAGACCCTTATAATAAATTGCAACTCATTTTAACTCAAAACAAATACAGACTTTATGCTTTCAGGATATCTCCAACTGGAATACCTGAATGTCTATTTTAGGCTGGAATGCCAGCATGCCCCTACACAATATTTTTTTAACTTTAAGACTCTACTGTTAGATATGGGGAGATATTTATGTTAACTCACTCTGGGGAAATATAAACAGAGTACTCTGTATTTTACTTTCTTGGAATCATGGTTGAATAAGATTGCAATATTTCATGCAAAAAAAAAAAGTTTCAAAAGATTTTGCCCCATATGGAAACTGCTAAGAATTTCTTTTTACATGAGGTATTCAAAACAACAATCTATATATGAAAACTCTTAAACATTTAAGTTATTATTTGTCAAGCTGCATCATAAATTATGTCCATAATATAGTAACTCATATATTATCCATTGCTTCAAAACAGTGCTCTTAAAACTTAATATGAATATATAGAAGCTATTTGTTTATATTTGGTATGCTTTGCCTCTAAAATGTAGGTTTTGAGCTGGAGTCCTGAACACATTTCCCTGAATTGGACTCTGATTATATGAATCAGTGGCCATCTTGATTTGGTTGACTCAATAGTTGATAATGGTCATAAACTAGAAAGTCTTGTGATATCAGGAAACTGATTATATTCTGTGGAGGCTGAAGAGAGATGGAAGATTTTTTAGAAATTTCTCAAACACAGAAAATCCAAACGGAACCTCTCGATGATTTTTCACAATTTCTACTCTAAATTCTATTTTCAAAAGACGAAGCGCAATTAGACTCAGAATTTTTTAATCAAATGTTTTCTCTTTGGGATGGCAACAAAAACTGTGTGTAGTCACAAAAATACTTACGACCACTATTTTTGTGTGTTCCTAGTCTTTCAGAAAAGGTTTGAAAGGGAAGATAAAAAGAAAAGGGGCTAAAAACTCCAAAGGGAAATGATGGTGATAAAAAGCAAGTCAATATTTACCTTAATTATCACAGTAGTGATAGCATTATGCAAACTACTTCTGACCCTCATTAGTTTAAACTAGGTATCTTCTAATAATTTGCAGTTTTTTATATGCAAACTATTGTGTAAAATTCCTAGAATATATTTTGATATATAGGACATATTGTTGAAATATCACTGTTTATGCCAAAGTCAATATAATCACACACAATTCCTATTTAAATGAATTATACTTACCCAAATTATCAAATAACTAAAAAATGCATACTCTAATCTTATAATCTTATGTAGTATCAAAGAAGAATTGCACTGGACATATTTAAATGGGCAAAGAAGACTTTATTCAAGTGTACTGAAGTAGAGGTCAAGATTACTGCAAGAGGGGAGAGATTGAAATCTAATCCTCTAAACCAAAGGGGGGGTAAACTGGTGGACAAATACTGGAGGGCAGTTGTGGGGAAGTTGTTAAGGTGATTAGGCTAAGGGTATGTGCTAACTGACCATAGAAGTTAGGCTCCTACCTCCCGCAGAGACTTGAAGATAGAGGCTTTATCTTGATGATTACTTTTCAAAGGGATGACTCTTTGAGAAAGACACTCAAGACATTTGTGTCTTGGGTTCTAAAACTGGCAAGAGGCTAAGGGAAGATTTACATCTCACAGGAACAAAGAAAAAATTTTAATTGCAAGTTTTCCAAAGTTCTAAGAAAAGGGAGGCCAGGAGCTGATATGAAGAAACCTAGCTGAAGTTTGGTCAAGTGAGGGGAACATTAAAGCCATCTTGGTCAGTAGATAGAAAGAAGAATGTGGCAAAAAAAGCTGCAAATTGCAATGCTACATGGAGCAAATGTGGGTTTATAGAGACTGTATATTAAAATCATGAGCTTGTTCTTAGATTCTTACCAACAACTTAGGAATTCTTTACAGTGATTTATAAAAGATGGTTTGGATGAAACTTACAAAAAAGGAAGTTGGAGGTCAAACTTGAGAGACTGTATTAGAGTTCAATCACAGAAACAAAACAAGTAGGGGATTTACATTGGTGGCTTTATTGCAAGATACTGCTTTATGGAATTTGGGGGGGCTGACTAGGCAAGTCTGAAATCTATGGGCAGGCTGGAGATAGGAGAGGCTAAGAAGCTAAGGCATAAGCTGAAGCTGATATACACAAGTAGAATTTCTTCTCTTTCCAGAAAACCTCAGTAGTGCTCTTAAGGTCTTTCAATTGTTTACATCAGCCCACAGTGATTACCTAGGATAATCTGCCCTACTTAAATTCGATTGATTATAAATGTTAATAACATCTACAAAATACATTCACAACAACACTAAATTAGTGTTTGACTGAATAACTGAGGACTATGGCCTAGCCAAGTTGACAAAATAAACTCACCATCACATAGACTGAATTTAGGTATTTTCAGAAAGATAGCTGCTAAAGCATTATAAGGAAAAATATGATGGAGGAGTTCCCTTCACGGCTCAGCAGTTAACGAACCAGACTAGGATCCATGAGGATGTGGGTTCAAACCCTGGCTTTGCTCAGGGGGTTAAGGATCAGGCAATGTCTTGAGCTGTAGTGTAGGCCGAAGACACTGCTTAGATCCTGTGTTGCTGTGTCCGTGGCATAGGCCAGCAGCTGCAGCTCCAATTCGACCCCTATACTGGGAGCCTCCATATGCCACGGGTGCAGCCCTTAAAAGCAAAAAAAAATAAAAATAAATTTTAAAAAAAGCATTATAAGGAAAAAAGAGATCCATCTTTCACTGTAGAACAGGAGTAAAAACTACTGAACATTTTGTGACTTAAATATAGACATTTCATTATTCTTTTATACAATAAATTAATGTCATTTATTAACCATATTACAAATCTTTGATGAAATTGACTAACATATGACTATTTTCATAATTTTATATTTATTTTGTACACTGTTTTTCCAGTATGCATTTAAGATTTTAATATGTAAAAATATGGTTGAATTGAGATTCTCTTTACTTTTACATATATCCTTAAATGTAAGAACTAAAAAATATTATTAGAATAAAGATTACAAGGAAGAAAAATAATGTCTGTGTCTAAGAACACCTCTTCTTTCTCTCAGCCTATATTACTCCAATATAATCCCCAAGACTCATAAACACATGAGCAGCACTGACACCAGTGACTAGCTATTAACAAAAAAACACTGAGATGTTATTTAAGCAACTCTTAGCATGCAAGAAGTGTTATCCTGCATCTCCTGGCCTTTATTGCCTGCTTCACTGTTCTTGTCCAACTCATTCCAAAATTGCATATTTTATAAGGTAGGTTTTAGTGAATCCTATTCTTGTGTAAATGTGAAAACTGCCATTTGCCATGAGTTAAGGTTCAAAGAGTCACATTTTTGATAAACAGAAGTGCCACTTCTGTTAAAGGTTGCTTCTGGCAAGCTCCTTGCATTTGATTTCCATTTTATATTCTTTAGTCCAGAGTATGGTTAACCCCCCTGATGTGCAAAGGGCAGGAGGGGAGGGGTATGGAAAACAACAACACACACACATCTGTACACACACAATCCCACATATACTTAAGAAAACATACAGCTCCTGTGACTCTGGAGATAGGATGATAAAAAGAGTAAGTTAATGTAAGATACAAGCAGTCATGAAAGGGATGACAGGGATAGCTGTGAGTCTGAGGCTGCATTCATTCCAATAGGCTAACTCATTGGAAAGTTGCCAGTGAAAACTAGGAAATTCATCTGAATCACTTTAAACCTCTCAGAGGAAATGTGCTATAAAAATTCAAGACAGGGTTGCCATTATTAAAGCTGTTATTGCTAACAGTTCTCATTATGAACACAAAATCAAGAAAGGAAAAAGGCTGGTAAAGAAATCAGGAGATAATAGGGAGGAAGACTGATAACTGTATTCAGATAAGTAATGAAATTGGTAACATCTAACCTATGTAATACAATGGATCTGTTACAATCTTTCCTAGATTATGAGAAGTAACAAGTTTTAATATAAATGTAGGTATTTAAAAGAAATGACTACCTCAAAGGCTAAGATATTAAGTTTAGCTCTCAAAACATCTGTGTGACAGCATTATACTGGTCAGCTTCGGTGCTGATTAAAACACAAATTTCTTTCTCACAGTTCTAGAGACTGGCAAATCCAAGATCAGAAGGCTGCAAGGCAGGATTCATTCTGAGATCTCTTCTCCTGGCTCCTAGGAGGCTATCATTGCCCTGTATACTCTCATGACCTTTCCTTTTATTCAAGGAAAGAGAAAGCAAGCTTTTTAGTGCCTCTTCTTACACAGGTACTTATCCCATCAGGATGATCCCACCTTCATGACCTAACCTAACCCTAATTATGTCTAAAAGGCTCCATCTCTATCATCATGCTGAGGCACAGGGCTACAACATAAGAATTTGAGGGAGATGCAAACATTCAGACCATAAGAATTATTATATATACAGTCTCCATTTAAAGAAAGCTCTAAAAGGGTTCTTTCCTATGGCTGAATAGAGAAATACAATATATCAAAATAAAGAAAATCCTATGTATTTGTCTATACCCCACTAGAATGTCAGTGTCTAGTAGACACTCTTCTTAATATAAACAAAACCTGTACATAAATAAGTCAAGAACTCAAATGTTTTGTTAAAAGATTTCATTTTGAACATCTATTTGAGGATACTTTATAGAGAAATAAAATATTTTATAAATACAAACATATACATGACGACAATAAAAAGACAGAGAAGATCAGGGAAGAAAAAATAGTCACACTGGAGTAATTAAGTCACCAGGTTTACCCAGGTAAAAATCCCTGTCTAATAACAGCCCAAGCAGAGTTTACTTATTAGTCATCAGGCCCAGCCATTCCAAACAATCAGACGACAAACTAAAGAGGAGAGAAAAAAATCACTGGTGGCTGAAGACTCCGTTTTTGGCTAATTTGGGATTTTAAATCACCAATTTATCCATTTACTTTTCATCCCACAGAAAAACACTTTCTGGTTACAAAATGAATAAAAGTGATGTTATCTTTCACCCATAGTAAATTTCTATTTCTAGGTCACTTTTTAGCTAAACAGAATGTGCTTGCTCATCAAGGCACACTTTGAAGAGCTTTATCATAAATAGTAAGAAAGGCAGTGAAAAGGCAACAGGCACTGGAATCATATAGAACTAGATACAAACTCTACATCAGCCATTTACTAAATTGGTATCCTTAGGCAAATATGCAATCTTTCTTATGGTAGAATATTTGCACTTATTACTACTTCATTGTATTACCTAACATCACAGAAATACAAAGGATCTTAAGAGACTACTATAAATAAGTATAAGCCAAAAAAATTGATAATCTTGAAGAAATGGGTTAATTTCCAGAAACATGCAACCTACCAAGACTGAATCCAGAAGAAAAAGAAAATATGAACAGCTCAATAATGAATAAGGAGATTTAATCAGTAATCAAAAATCTCTCACATATATAAGTTCAGGGCCAGATGGTTTCACTGATGATTTTACCAAATATTTAACAAAGAAAAATACCAATCATTCTCAAACTCATCCAAAAAATTGGAAAGGGGAGAACACTTCCCAATTCAGTTATTACAAGCCAATATCCCTTATGAACATAGATGTAAAAATTCTCAACAAGATACTACCAAACAGAATTCAATGGCACAGTGAAATGATCATACATTACAATCAAGTGAGATCCCTGTAATGCAAAAATGGTTCACCATACGCAAATCAATCATTACGGTACATATTAACAAAATAAAAGATAAAACCTTATGATCACCTCAATAGATTCAAAAAAAATTTGACAAAATTCAACATCCTTTTGTGATTAAAAAAAAAATCTCAACAAATAGGTATACAAAGGATATATTTCAGCATGACAAAGGCCATATGTGATAAGCCTACAGGTAACATCACACTCAATGCTGAAAGCTTCTCCACCAATACTAAGAACAAGACAAGGGTGCCTACTCTTGTCACTTCTATTCCTCATAGTACTGGAAGTCTTAGCCAGAGCAATTAAGGAACAAAAAGAAATAAAAGCCTTTCAAATCAAAAAGGAGGAAATGAAATTATCTCTTTGCAGAAAACAAGGACGTATCTTTCTCATACTTACCTAAGGACTCCATCAAAAAGTGTTAAATGAACTCAGTAAAGCTGCATGATACATAATCAATATAAAAAAATCACTTGTGTTTTTTTATTTTTTATTTTTTTTATTTCTTTATATACATATATTTTTTTCTACTGCACAGCATGGTGACCCAGTTACACATACATGTATAGATTCTTTTTTCTCACATTACATGTTCCATCATAATTGACTAGACAGAGTTCCCAGTGCTACACAGCAGGATCCCACTGCTAACCCATCCAGAAGGCAACATTCTGCATCTATTTACCCCAAGCTCCCAGTCCCTCCCTCTACCCCCCTTCACTCTTGGTGACCACAAGTCTATTCTCCAAGTCCATGATTTTCTTTTCTGTGGAAAGTTTCCTTTGTGCCATATGTTAGATTCCAGATATAAGTAATATTATATGGTATTTGTCTTTCTCTTTCTGACTTACTTCACTCAGGATGGGAGTCTTTAGTTCCATCCATGTTGCTGCAAATGGCATTCTTTTGTTCTTTTTATGGCCAAGCAGTATTCCATTGTGTATATATACCACATCTTCCTGATCCAATTGTATATGAGTGGAAAATTTGGGTTGATTCCATGTCTTGGCTATTGTGAATAGTGCTGCAATGAACATGCAGGTGCATGTGTCTTTTTTAAGTAGAGTTTTGTCCGGATATATGCCCAAGAGTGGGATTGCTGGGTCATATGGTAGCTCTACGTATAGTTTCTAAGGTATCTCCATACTGTTCTCTATAGTTGTTGTACCAGCTTACATTCCCACCAACAGTGCAGGAGGGTTCTCTTTTCTCCACACCCCCTCCAGCATTTGTCATTTGTGGACTTATTAATGATGGCCATTCTGACTGGTATGAGGTGATATCTCATGGTAGTTTTGACAAAGGAGGCAAGAGCATAAAATGGGAAAAAGACAGTCTTTTCAGCAAGTATTGCTGGGAAACCTGGACAGCTGCATGCAAAGCAATGAAACTGGAAAACACCCTCACACCATGCACAAAAACAAACTCGAAATGGTTGAAAGACTTAAATATAAGACAAGACACCATCAAACTCCCAGAAGAGAACATAGGCAAAACATTCTCTGATACCAACCTTACAAATGTTTTCTCAGGTCAGTCTCCCAAAGCAACAGAAATAAGAGCAAAAATAAACCAATGGGACCTAATCAAACTGACAAGCTTTCGCACAGCAAAGGAAACCAAAAAGAAAACAAAAAGACAACTTATGGAATGGGAGAAAATAGTTTCAAAGGATGCAACTGACAAGGGCCTAATCTCTAAAATATACAAACAACTTATACAGCTCAACATCAAAAAAACCAACAACCCAATTGAAAGATGGGCAAAGGACCTGAATAGACATTTCTCCAAGGAAGAGATACAGATGGCCAACAAGCACGTGAAACAATGCTCAACATCACTGATTATTAGAGAAATGCAAATCACTTGTGTTTTTATGCACTAACTATGAGGGGATTTTTCATTTGTTTGTTTTTGTTTTAGTTTTAGTAAACATGCAGAAAATGTAAGGAATAGAAATGTTTGCATACTCTTGACTTTTTGGTGTAAAAGCAAACTCCCCACCCCAATTCCTTAAGTTCAATTTCCATCCTTTCCCCCAAATCCCTGGATCTGGAAAGAAAGCCATTATGAAAACGATCATTTACAATAGCATCAAAAACAACTAAACCTGGAGCTCCCACTGTGGCTCAGTGGTAATAAACCAGACTAGTATCCATAAGGATGCAAGTTTGATCAGCCTCGCTCAGTGGGTTAAGGATTCAACATTGCCATGAGCTATGGCATAGGTTGCAGATATGGCTTGGATCCTGCATTTGGTTGTGGCATATGGTGGCTGCAGCTCCAATTTGACCCCTAGCCTGAGAACTCCCATATGCCGCAGATGAAGCCCTAAAAAGTGAGGGGAAAAAAAAAAAACTAAACTCAGGAATAAATTTAACAAAGGAAGTACAAGACTTTTAAACTGAAAACTATAAAACATAGATTAAAGAAACTGAAGACACAAATAAATGGAATCAATTCCATGTTCAAGCCCATATTACTGAAAATGATCTACAGATTCAATATAATCCTATCAAAATTACATTGGCATTTTTCAGGGAAATAGAAAAAAAATCTAAAATGCATCTGAATTCACAAAAGATTCCAAATAGCCAAAGGAATTTTGAGAAAGAATAATGTTGGAGGTATCATACTTCCCCATTTCAAACTATATTACAAAGCCATAGTAATCAAAACAGTGTGGCACTGGCATAAAATAGACTTATAGGTCAAAAGAACAGAATTGAGAGCTCAGAAATAAATCCACAAGTATACAGTCAATTTTTTACATGGGTGCCAAGAAGACACAACATGGACATCTTCAATAAACAGTGTTAGGAAAACCAAATATCCACATTCAAAGGAATGTAACTGAAACTTTATCATATACCATACATAAGAATTAAATCAAAATTAAAGACCTAATATAAGACCTGAAATTGAAGAAACACAGAGTAAAAGTTCTTTGATATTGGTTTTTGAAGTAATTTCTTGGATATGAAACTAGAAGCCAAGGCAATAAAGCACCAATAAACAAGTAGGACTACCTCAAACTTAAAAGTTCCCACATCTAAAGGAAATGACAAAATGAAAAGGTAACCTACAGAATGGAAGAAAATATTGGCAAAACCCAAAATATATGAAGAACTCAAAAAACTCAATAGCAAAAAAAACCCCAAATAACCCAGTTTTTTAAATGGGCAAAGAATCTGAACAGACATTTTTCAAAAGAGCACACATATAAGTGGCCAACAGGTATATAAAAAGGTGCTCAATATTATAAATCATTAGAAAAAACTCAAGTCAAAACTGTAATGAGGTATGACTTCACACCTTTTTGGATGGCTATTATAAAAAAGGCAGACGATACATATGTTGGTGAGGATATGTGAAAAGGGCACTTCTGTGTACTATCTGCAGGAACGTAAATTGGTATAGCTATTAAGGAAAATAGTATGGCAGATCCTCAAAAAAATTGAGAAAGAACTATCATATGTTCCAGCAATCCCACCTCTGGGTATACATCAAAAGGATATAAAATGACTATCATCTCAGAGAGATAGCTACAATCCTATATTCGTTGTATTCACAGTAACTAAGATGTGGAAACACCTAAATATCCATTGGCAGATGAATGGGTGAAAGAAAAAATATCATATGTGTATCATAAAGAATGTTTCCCTGAAACCCTCAAAATATAGATTTTCTTTTTTTCTTTTCTTTTTTGTTTTTGTTTTTGTTTTTGTTTTGCGTTTTCTTGAGCCACTCCTGCAGCATATGGAGGTTCCCAGGCTAGGGGTCTAATTGGAGCTGTAGCCACCGGCCTACACCAGAGCCACAGCAACATGGGATCCGAGCCGCATCTGTGACCCACACCACAGCTCACAGCAATGCCAGATCCTTAACCCACTGAGCAAGGCCAGGGATCGAACCTGCAACCTCATGGTTCCTAGTCAGATTTGTACCACTGTGCCATGACAGGAACTCCTAGATTTTCTATAGTGCACTTAGTTTACTAACTTCTCTCTCCTTTATTCTTTTATGTAAATAAGCCATCTAATCTCTTGATTGTTATTTCATTGAATTGTATTAGTTTTCCAATATGTTCTGTCCCTTTAAAAGCTAGACATTGAATATTAAGGGAGCCAGGTAATATTATTGTAATAAATAACTTGATGATTTTCAGATGGATGAAAAAAATCACCAGGAATATGAATGGCAGTTCAACTTCTATTCTCGATGCCTAAAATAGCCTACCTGACCCAGGCTTAGAAGACAGAAAAACAATCCCATGGAGTTATTTTTATGGTCAGTTCTCAATTATATCAGCTGTTTGGAAAAAAAAAAAAGGTTATTTGGAAATCAGAAATCTGACAGAATTAATATTTTAATAAAGTAACTGAATGAAAGTCAGTCCTTATATAATAGACACAAAATGACTAAGTGACATAACGGACTATGGCAAGGATAGACTTAAGGGCTTAATATTCTTTGATTCAATATTCTTTCTAATATCGAATCAATAGTTAACATTGTTGTTGTAATGGTTCAGTCTTTGCTGTCTACCAAATCCATTATCTAACCACTTCTTTCATATTTCTGTTATAATGAGTTTATACCAATACAAATTCTTCTGTAAAAAGAAATGATTCTACTTTGTCTCCTAGTCTCTAGCTGTGTAGAACTCCATCAATCAGTCTCTCTTATCTACCCATGCCTCACCAAACCAGACATAGGAAAGCCTTCTTATCAGAGGGGGAATGCAAAAACAACTTTTCAGAAATCTGTCTTTCTTAAAAGCAAATGAGTCTTCCAGATAATCCTACTTCACTCCAGTTTTCAGCACCCATCCCTCACAATCCCAGTGTGAGTCAATACCTCCCAACCACTGCCACCATTTGCCTAATCAGGGAACTATTTTTATTTTCATCCAGATCAAAACAATCTGTATTCTGTGATAACCTGTATGGGAAAATAATCTTAAAAAAAATGGATATGGGTGTGTGTGAAACTGAATCGCTTTGTGGTATAGCAGAAATTATCACAACATTGTAAATGAACTATACTTCAGCAAATTAAAAAAAAAAAAAATCTGAAAAATTTCCTGGGTCATTATTCCCTGAATACAAATTTAGTTTAAAATTAGCCAAATTCAGGAGTTCTCACTGTGGTTCAGCAGAAACGAACCCACCTAGTATCCATGAGGATGCAGGTTTGATCCCGGGCCTCGCTCAGTGAGTTAAGGATCCAGTGATGCCATGAGCTATGGTACAGTCGCAGATGTGGCTAGGAGTCTGTGTTGCTGTGGCTATGGCAGAGGCCAGCAGCTGCAGCTCCAATTCGACCCCTAGCCTGGGAACTTCCATATGCCACAAAGGCAGCCCTAAAAAAAGACAAAAATAAATAAATAAAATAAAATTACCCAAATTCATAGTTCTCAATATTGCATACTAAAGTTAGAGCTATGAATACATTTGTAAAATTTGTTTTATGTACCTAGTTAAAACTTCACATGATACCTGAGCAAATATTAGAATGTTAATACTAAATCCTATTAAGCTCTTGGTTTTTGTATTTTGACATGTTCACCACTCTTCCCAGGTTTATGTTATCTGCAAATGTGATGGGCATGTCATAAATGTCTCCATCAAAGTAAATGATGGTAATGCTGAACAAAAAAAGAAACATTAATTTATGTTCCATAAACTTGCAAGGATAGATGCTGGTCACTAAAGACAGGACGTAGAATTCATCTATGTCACTGATAGTGATCAAAGACAGTGATTTCTTTTCAAAAACAAAAACCCTGACTATCCTATTAAAAAATATATATATATAGTAGGTTAATTAAAATTTTCATATTGGTCTACATATTGTAATATAATTTTACAATATTAAAATCATTCAGTGTTATTTTCAGGCACACCTTCAATAAAATATATACCTGACACTTCCTTCAAAGATAGCACATAAAAATTTTGAAAGCTGTATGAAAACCTGAGGTTGAGGATTTCCAAGACCTCGGGAGTCTCAGAGCTCAAAATATCAAACATCTCAAGGCAATCTCCCTGCTAATTAGAGATTACCAGGAGCAGGGTCCAATATGTACTCATTTCAGAATATCAATAGTGTTTTTTATGCTGTTTTTCGCTCTGAACAAATATGTATTACATTCTTACTGTGTACTAAGCACTGTTGTCACTCACAATGTAAATAAATTTTAAAAACATTATCTCTTGTCATTGTTATCTCAATGTAGTTAGAAAAGATAGAAATGCATATAAATTGGCAAATGCAATAGAGTTTTGTACATATAAGTTGTCGACATGGTCTCAGAAATGTACAAGAAGAAGAAGTATCAATTCTGCCAGAAAACATCAGAAAAGGGTGTATAAAGTCAGAAACACTTTAATCAAGTTCTAAATAATAATAGTAAAATAACACCAGCAAGGTAGGTGAAAGATACTGTGCTAGCTCACTTAATCCTCTTAACACCCTATTATTATCCCAACTTCACAAATGAGAAATTTAGGAACAGTGTGGTTAATTAACAACCCATAGCTAGTAACAATGGAGATGAGACTTGAACTTAGGGTTTTCTGACTTCCAAATTGATATTCTTATGTACTGCAGTATCGGTGATATTTCAGATGACACATGTGATGTAGGAGATGGAAATTTAGGGAAAGGGACCTAGAGAGAGAGAGATTAAATACAATAATTTCCTTGGGTAAGTGGTAGTATCCCTAACAGAAAATGGAATATGCAAAGGAAAGCAGTTTAGTGAAGAAAAGAAAGATGATGTGCCAAGTTTTGATCATATTGAATTTTAGTGTCTATGAGACATCCAGGGATAGTGCCTAAAAGGCAGAGAGAATATATGGGTCAGAGTTTAGGAGACATGCTGCGTTCAAGCATGAGGTTTACTCTCTAGTTCCTAGATGTGTCTCACCTACACGAACATTTGAAGTATGAAAGTAGTTAAAACAACGCTGCAGGAAGAATGTACAGCATTTGGAGTTCCCATTATGGCTCAACAGTAATGAACCCAAGTAGTATCCACGAGGAGCAGGTTCGATCCCTGGCCCCGCTCACTGGGTTAAGGATCTGGTGTTGCAGTAAGCTGCAGTGTAGGTCGCAAACATGGATCTGACAATGCTGTGACTGTGGTGTAAGCTGGCAGCTGCAGGGGTCCAACTCGACCCCTAGCCTGGGAACTTCCATATGTCACAGGTGCAGTCCTAAAATGAAAAAAGAAGAATGCAGAGCATGAGAAGCAGAGCAAAAATAGGGATCTGAGAAATATCATTATTTAGACTAAAATAGAATAATAGTTAAAAAATCTTTTATGAGTTATCACAGTCTCTGCACACTTTTTCTTTATATTATAATTGGTGCAAATTTACAATTGTTGACAACTTATTTGAATAATGTCTTATCCTCAGTGAGATAAGCCCCCTGGACTTAGGGGTTAGCTTTTGCTAACTTTGTATTTCAAGCACCTATCATGATGTCAGCACATGGTAAGTATTCAATACTAAATGAATAAGCCAGGAAAAGAAACAGATAAACTCATTAGAAATGTGGAAAGAGAGGCAGGAGAGAGTGTTGTCACTCCTGCTCCAAAGTTTCAAGAACAGAACATACAATAACAATAGAAATTAATCTTTGAAAACCATTTGGTATTCTCACTTTAACACTGGAAGAAGCTCTGTAGCAAGACAGGAGAAGGCCCTAAGAGGGCACCAACCTAGACGAAATTAAAAATAACCCAGTAAAATAAGGGAGAAAGAAAACTAAAAATACAATGCAGAATTAATACGTCTCCTGGAAAAGTAGACACTTCAAAAACTTGGAACTGAAATGTACAGGGCAATCTTGAGAAATTTCATCAAAAATACAGAGGAAAAGGAAAGTCCATAAAGATATACAAACACTTAATAAAAAATGGACATACAACATCATAACTGCAGTTATTCCTTAAAACAAGTAGAAAACAATCAAACAGAAGCAACATCAAAAATATAATTGATGAAAACTTTTCTGAAGTGAAAAAAATTAATATGCAAATAGATGTGGCTCACCAGATCTAAATAAAATCAAAGAAAGTTATTTTACACGCAAGCACACCAGACTAAATTCTTGAGTCACAAATAGAAATAAAAATCCTGATAATACAGAAATTTCCTTTAAATGGAAATATAAAAAATATTTTTAAAGTAAGCATAGTGAATAATACATACACTAATAATAATAAATTATCCAAACCTTTAGGTTTTTATCAATTGGACATGTTGTGGGAGAAAAGGAGAGGATTGCAGATGTAACTTTGAAAAGTTTAATAAAATTCTTTATCTCACTTTCAGGGGACTTCAAACATCCTATTTCATTCTTGGCTTTGATAACTAGATAAATATAGCTTCAAAGAACTTCCCCCACCCCAATCAATTCCAAAAAAACAGAAACTGCACAGTTCATATTTTCTGACTGCAATCGACTAAGGCTTGAAAATTTTTTTAATGCTTAATGGAGAAAAATTAAATCTTGGTAATTGAAAATACTCTAATACTCTCTAAATAACTACTGATTAAAAAAAAAAAACTGTAATGAGAGACTATTTGAAAAAGAATAAGAATGGGGCCGTCATATCAAAACCTATGATTAATTCCCAGGTCTGATTTCCAGACATAAATTCAAAGTTTCCCCTTTTCAGCATTATTCATAATTTTAAAAATTGAAACAATATAACAATAATAAAACAATAGCTTTTATTAAATATTAAAACATTTTAAAACAATTTTTAAATGGCATTGAAAAAAGTTCACAACATAACATTATGTGTAAAATGTAGTAACCAAAACTAGGTATATTACCACATGTAATTCAATGAGAGGTGATATGCAATAATAACTTCTCTGAAAATTTAGAGAGAAATAGAAAGTAAAGGAATAGAAAAATAATGGAATAAATATATGTGAGAAAATCAAAGTTTGATGACCAAATATACTTTCTGTACATCAAATCATTTTTAAAAATAGTTCAGAGCTGACTGATGAAGATTTTAAGAATCTTACCTTCAATATAAGTTTAAGTTTCTAAATAAGCATATCAAATTTTCAGTACTCAACGTGTTGATATTTTCTTTCCAGCATGCTCAAATAAATCAACCATGATTGTGAACCTTCTTAGGAAAAGTCATACATCTAATCTCTATGGAGTTGTAACATAGACAAATGATTTTATCTCCATGGACAAAGATGTCATTGCATATTCTAAAGATAAGTTTTAAGAACAAGAACTGAACATATTAGGCCAAATTAAAACTATGTCTAAAAAAACATATGAGACAAAAGTGAAAATTAATAGCAATAAATGAGTAAAAAGAGAAACTGGATTTTCTAATGTAATAGAATTTTGCAGTTCATATCACTTACAACAGTTGTTTCACTTTAACCTGGTAGAAAGCCTCTGGTAGTCAATAAATTTGATATGAAAATTAATGCTATTTAATAAAGAATTCAGAATTCACAATAACACTAGCTTTTAAAATATATACCAAGCATCGAATACCAAGATCAATGTCAGCACACACCCACTGAAAGCTGAAAGCTAAGTTTTATTAGAGATCTGTGTCAATAGAACACTTTGTACCTACCCAGAATTTTTGGTGCTTATTTCTTTCTTCAATGAATAGCAGCATCATTACTGCCAAGTAAATTAAGGTATAGTAAGGCCTATATAAAACAGGTGATTACAGAGCATCGTGAAAGTTTTTAATTTGCAGCACTTTTCAAGAGTAAATGTAGATTTTAGTAACCACAGTAGATAAATATTACTTTTAGACTATTTATATGCAACTTCACAAAGAATCAGGCTGTGAAAAAAATTCAAAATATGAATTTTTCATTCACTGGCATTATTTCTCCTTTTCTAATTATTACAGGAAATGTCCCTAAAAGAACTGACAGGAAAAGGAAAATCACATATTTATAGTAGGCAGATAAAATTCACTACTAACACCGGTTTGCTCTCCCTTCTGAGCATTATTCTTTAGGCAGAATAATAGCCACATGAAGAATGCATGTCTGACTATGAATATGTTAACTTATACAGCAAAGGGGAATGAAGGTTATAGATGAAGTCAAAGTTGCTAATCGTCTCACCTCAAGACGGGGAGATTATCTATAGTCACAGAGTCCTTGTAAGTGAAAGAGAGAGGCAGGAAAGTCAGACTTAGAGAGAATTTTGAAGATTCTACACTACTGCCTTTAAAAATGGATTGGGGAGTTCCCGTCGTGGCGCAGTGGTTAGCGAATCCGACTAGGAACCATGAGGTTGCGGGTTCGGTCCCTGCCCTTGCTCAGTGGGTTAACGATCCGGCGTTGCCGTGAGCTGTGGTGTAGGTTGCAGACGCGGCTCGGATCCTGCGTTGCTGTGCCTCTGGCGTAGGCCGGTGGCTACAGCTCCGATTAGACCCCTAGCCTGGGAACCTCCATATGCCGCGAGAGCGGCCCAAGAAATAGCAACAACAAGAACAACAACAACTAAAAAAAAAAAAAAAAAAAAAAAGACAAAAAAAAAAAAAATGGATTGGGAACCATGAGTAAGGAATGCAGGAAACCACTGGAAGCTGCTAAGGAAAGGAAGCATATTCACTCCTAGCTCCAAAAGGAACTCAAACCCACCATCACCTTGATTTTAACCCCTAAGACCTGTATCAGACTTCTGACCTCCACAAAACTGTAAAATAATAAATGTGTGCTATTTAAGCCACTGTTTGCAGTAGTGCAGAAATGTACTTTAAAAGAAAAAATACACTTTAATTATTAGTATATGTAACATCAATACAAATGCTTAAGATTAAACTTCACACAGACAGTTCCACTTACACATAACAATTGAATTTCAAGTAAAATTTTCAAGTACCTTGAATGTAACTGTTACTCTGAATGTTTTAAAATTTTATAATTTTGTAAGCTTCTATATGAAAATGTTCCATTGTTAATTTCCCTATTTTCATGTCTTTTCCAATGGCTTTTCTTATATCTTTGCTTCCATATTGTCACTCCTAGATTCTGCATCCACATTTTCTAAGACTTTATTTACACAAATTAACTTCCCTCTTATTTTTGGTCTTGCCTTTCCACTTCACACTTCCTGTTCATGTTTCCTTGATTCGTATATCCTTATGCTTTCCCTTTGGCATCAAACATGGTTCTTAGTTTCAACCAACCAACAAATAAATTTTGGCCCATTTAAGAGAGATAATTTAAAATTTAAAATGTATTATAAGAGATAATACCAAGTGTTGGTGAGAGAGTAGTGACTGCAACTCTCCTTGCAGGGCTGATGAAAATGTTAACTGGTAAAAACCATTTTGGCAAATTGTTTAGAAATATATTTGTGCACAATGAAGGAAGAAAAAAGACCTAAAACCATGCTGAAAAGCTACTCCTATGAAGACATATTAGCACTGCCCCTGCATACAGACCACAGAACTTACAATGCCACCACTAACAACTCAAGCCTTCTGGATACTTTAACAGAACAAGGGTTACCGCTGCCTCTGTGGCCTGGATGTAGCCACCGCTTCTAATGCCAAATTACCAATGCTCCCAGACCTCCTCCATAAAACGGAAGATTACCCCAGACATAGGAAAAAGTTTTGGAAGCCGAGTAACCAAAATGCAGCCAAATATTCCATACTTCTCCTACCACATCTTAAACCTACAACTATCTCATTTTGGCCATTTTTTTAACTCAAAAATTTCTTCCTTATTATGTATACATAGAAACAACCCCCTCTGCACACCAATGTAGCTCCCAAATTTGTGCCTCATGGCTTGGCCACTGTGGGACTTCAAGCAAGTTTTAACGTGGCTTCTTTTTCAGGTCAAATATTGCTTTCTGTCACTCTAACACTCTGACCTCCTAAAGAATTGCTTTTATTACATAAGGTTTTTTTTTAAATAATAATAATAATCACATGAGGTAATCTTTTTTGGTAAAATAGATATCAAGTTTACAATTATTAAATTTAATATAAAATTTAATATTCTCATACAAAATTTATCACAAGTTCTTCTTAGAATATCCATAAATAAAGGTTGCTTCTTGTGATGAAGCTTACACTTGTTTCCACAACAAAACCGTACCACCCCATTTATACCATTTACCCAGGTTTGCATGCAGTTGTATCAGTGTTCATCAACACTTGTGTTGGTGTCTGTGTCTCCTGCTCTACCTTTACTTTGTAGTTACTATTTTTAGCATTTAATTTAAACAAAAATATCTACTGCATTTCCAGGATAAGTCAAGCACATGTTGTGTATACAACAGGGAAGAAATAATTGACAAAAATCCCTGTCATTGTGGAACTTGCATTCTAATAGGGGTAAGACTGAAAATAAATATGCAAGATACATAATACGAGCATATCTTATTTTATTGTGCTTAATTACACTTTGCAGATGTTGCTTCTTTTACAAAATAAAAGTCTGTAGCAACCCTGAATCAAGCAAGTCTATTGGTACCATTTTTTTCAACAGCATTTGTTCACTTCATGTCTCTGTATCACATTCTGGAAATTCTCACAACATTTCAAACCACCCACCATCAAAAAGATTACGACTCATTGAAGGTCAGATAATGGTTAGTATTTTTTAGCAATAAAGTATTTTTTATATTGAGGTATGTACACTGTTGTTGTAGACATAATGCTATCACACAATTACTAAACTACACTGCAGTGTAAACATATATGCACTGGAAAATCAAAAAATTCATGTAACCCACTTTATTGTAACATTAGCCCTATTGTAGTGGTCTGGAACCAAACCTGCAATATCTGGGGTATGTGTGTATATGAGATGGTGGTAAGTGACATCAGGAAAAATAAAAACAGAAAAACAGATTGAACATACAAGGACTTAACAAATTTTAAACATGGTAGTCAACTGAACCATAACAATGGAAAAAGGCCAGTGAAGCAAGAGTGGAAGCAGCAAGGGAGCAAGGAAGAGTGTAAAAAGAAATACAAAAGACCAAATCATATGAGGTCTTTTACTCTGAGACGGGAAGCTAATGAGGTGTTTTAAATAGAGAAGCAACATGGTAAAGCTTGAGTTTTAAAAGAATAGGTTTGGCTACTATGTGAAAACAATCAGTAACTGAAGGAGAGAGAATAGTTAGATGGCTACTGCAAATCAAGAGTGGCTTGGATCACACAGAAGGATATGATCAAGAGGAAAGTTGAATAAAATACAAAATAAATAATCAAAATTCATGAGAAATCTAAGAATGATTAAGACTCAGAGGAAAGGGGAAATATCAGAGAACCAGAATGGCATTAGATTTCTCTACAACACTGGATGCTAGAATGAAATAGAAGAATGCTTTCAAAATTCTGGAGAAAATTTTTTCAAACTAAACCCAACCCAAAATTGGAATAAAAGGTACCTCTAATATGGGAGAACTACCACATAACCTCTCTGGGAGCAACTGGAGAACTACTTGAGCAAAACAAAAGTTCAAACAAAGAAAGTAGCAGGCACAAGATCCAGGAAATGAGTTCAAACCAGGAGAGTAGGAAAGAAAACCAGCAGCTTGACAGCAGTGCATCACAGCAGTAGCAGAAAGCATCAAGTCAAATTCAAGCAGGAGGAAGGAGCACTTCAAAGTCATGTTCACAGGAAAAATACAGACTTGATAAATAGATCATATGATAAATGATATAATGCAGTATATGGAAAAATAAAGATATATATTTTTGAAAGTAGGCAAATAAGAATAAGGGCATTATATACTGTATTTACTCTAGTGTACTTCTTAACTCAGCAAACAGTATTTACATTGTCATGATGATAGATACACAGATTATCAATTTAACTAAAAACAGTGATAGAACTATATTAAGAGGATGGGAAAAGAGAGGTAAAAGTACAAGGGAACCAAACACACAAATTATAAAAAGCATTCAATACATAACAATCAAAACTAATCAGTAAATATACAATAGCGAAAACATCATACAGAAATCACAGACGAGGAGATCCCGTCATGGCTTAGTGGAAACGAATCTGACTAGCATCCACAAGGACGCAGGTTCAATCCCTGGTCTCGTTCAGTGGGTAGGGGATCCAGCATTGCTGTGAGCTGTGGTATAGGTCACAGACATGGCTTGGATCTGGCATTGCTGTGGCTGTGGTGCAGACTGGCAGCTACAGCTTCGATTCTACCCCTAGCCTGAGAACGTCCATATGCTGCAGGTGCCACCTTAGAAAGAGAGAGAAAAAAAAAAAAAAGAAAGAAATCACAGATGAAAGAGCCAAACTTGTGACCCTAGAAACTGAAATTGGATAGGCAGTAAAGGAACATGCTGTTTTTCGTCATAATCACTTTTGATGTTATTTCATTTTTTAAAAACCATGTTCATGCATTAAATAAAAAAACTTTTATAAATTATACATTAAGAAATCAACCCTCTCATATTATTAAACTAGAATTCTATTTGACATTATAAATACCCTGTTAAAAACAAAGTATTTACATGTACATACACATACAAATTCATACACATATACACACACACACACTTCTAGGTATGCTACTTATGCGTCTTAATAGGGCTATTAGTATAATTGCTGCGTCTTGGAGGAGAGGAACACTATTATTTCCCCCATATACAGAGTAGAAACTTAACAAATGGATTTGATTTATATTGTCCTCAGGCAGCCACCTCTTCACATGAAAATAATAGCTTTCCTACAATGAAAACCTGTAAGTTATTTTTCATCCCCATATGAATTTTTATTACCCTAACATGAAACATCAAAAATGGGAGATTATTAATAAGAATGCTACATGACTTTCTCCCATCCATCAGTGATTAGAGATTTCAAAATAATTTTAAAAAACGATATTATACTTAGGTCCCCAAACTCAGTCATCTCTTGAATGCAAATGCAACCAAAAGCCTTGTATTCTCCATTTATTCTGTGAAGGCAAACACTCAGCAAGCCTTTGTAATACATCTTACTGTCATCAAAAGCAGACTTGGAAAATTAATCCCTTCCAAATAGATCCTGTGGATTATCACATTGCAGTTTTGTAAATGTTAGAAAAGCATTCCTGAAAGTAATAGGAAGCCTAAAAACAACAACAATAAAAAAGAGCAATGAAAAACTGACTTAAACAATAAGGAAATGTATTGGTTCATATATATGAAAAGACCAAAGAGTGACAAAAGGCAAACAACTCCAGTTATCTTACAGTGTTTTTATGTCCACCCACCTCCCTGTCTCAGCTTCATCCTCAGGATGGTAACAAGATTTGGCATCAGTTCCAAGCCTCACCTCTCCAAAGGGAGAGACAGGAAGCATTTTCACAACTATACCAGAAACACCAGGAAAAAGTTCTCGGATGCCTCATCATTGTATCACCCATATGCTTTTGATATTTTGACATCTGGGGCAGTGCTGACCCTGGAGAGAGCCAGTCAGGTCTTAAGAGATAGTAAGTAACTCATCAGCATGTGTGCCTTTCATATGCAAACCAACCATCCAAGGCCCCTACCCACAACCACCTCTGAGCCATTTCTCCCCTGCTCCCAGTCAAGCCAGGGCCAGGTACCAGACAACCAAAGGCAGGCTGTATGAACCAGAGCCCACCAAAATTATTCAAATTAGCCAATCCCAAAAGTGCCTTTCCATTCCTTCCTACGGAAATCACAATAAAGACCGCTGCTCTATTTTCCCCTCACTCTCTTTTTGTCCTGATCAACCCTGGTACTTCCCATGGTGTCCCTGCAATGGCATTGTGTGTCCCATCCTCTCGGTATCTGTGAAATAATAGTCTTCTCAATGGCAAGCATCACCTGATCTGTTGGCCTTACCATAGATGAATTACAATAATACTTACATTTTAAAATAGTCATTCTGCCTACCTTAATTGCTGAAAGTAAACTTCATTCCTATTCCTAAACCAATCACTGCAAAGGATGCAGAATTACCCTTTGACTTGAGTTTTCCAAAACTGTGAAAGGGCATTCTTGGGTGCCACAATAAATTCTAAGGATGTTCCAACGTGTTTTATATTTTTGAAGTAAAGAGTGATACTCAACAACTGTAAGACATCATACAAACTATTAGCTCAAGGTAACTCGCAATTTCAACATCAGATCCTACCACATTCCTCTCAATGATGTCATATCTTTGAGAAGGTGGGTTTTCAACAGTTGCTGTTATTAAAAAGCAAGTACTGTATAAAAGTCATTAAGGTTGAGGTAATGAGGGTAGTGACGTACAGTCTGATTCCAGATTTGAGAAGCTCTCTTTGGAGCTGTTAAGTATTTCTTTCTGCCTCAAGACATCATGAAAAAAGTACTTAGATACTAGGGACACTGGGAACAAAAATTTGGGAATCTCTGGCTTGGACAAATCAGACCCAAGTCTGCTTAAGTGTGACCAGTTTTCCCGAGGAACCTGGCTTAATGGACCTTACCTAAAGGAAACTGTGGTTCTTTTAGAAGAAAGAATAAGGAAGTATCTCCAACATTGTTCTCACTATAAATTTACAAATATTTCTCTTCAAGTTAGTAAGTCTGTTTCTTCTGTTAAATTATCATCTTTAAAAAACTATCCTCACTTTGTAGGTTGTTTTAAACCAGTCTAAATATTTTATAAAATACATAGTGATTATATTTTATTATACGCCAACTATATACAGATACCTTAAAGTACTAGTTCACTTTGTTTCATGTTTCACCAATTCTTCTGTGAAATGGTCTCTTCCTTTGCGATCTTCCATATATGACCACAAACTCTTCTTACTGATTCTCCTTCTAAGTCTGTTTTACAATTTCAATTTTAATTTTATATTTAAAATACCTCCCTTACATATTTCTGCCCTTATCCCAAATTTATTATCCTTGAAATTCACCTCCATTCTTTTGTTCTCACTACTATGTCATTTCTGTGTGCATGATTCTCACATCTCTAACCTCTATCCTACTATATTCCAAAATTCTATGGACATTTCCTTTTGGGTGTCTCACTTTTTACATCAGAATCAACAAGTCTAAACTGCTCTCATCAACCTCCTTCCAAAACTGAGCTCCCTTTCAAAAGGTCATGTTTGTCCTCATCTATACTTGAAAAATTTTTTTTTCTTTTTTCCTTTTTAGGGTCGCACTCGTGGCATATGGAAGTTCCCAGGCTAGGGGTCAAATTGGAGCTACGGCTGCCAAACTACACCATAGCTCACGGCAATGCTGGATCCCTGACCCATTGAGCAAGGCCAGGGATCGAACCTGCATTCACATAGATTCTAGTTGGATTCATTTCTGCTGCGCCCCAATGGGAACTCCCATATACTTGAAACTTCTAAACTACACGCAATGCCCCTTTGCCTTTCGCCCTCCCCTAGCTCATGCTGAGTCCACTAAGTCTCCCCTTTGAATCAACTTTTTTTTCCTTTATTCTATTTTTATAGTTTTTATTTATTTTAATTTTTAACTTCATTGTGAATTACGGGTTATTTAATACATAGATGATTCCTTTTTTTTTTTTTTTTTTTTGGTCTTTTGTCTTTTGAGGGCTGCACCTGGGACACATGGAGGTTCCAGGGCTAGGGATCCAATCAGAGATATAGCTGCCGGCCTATGCCAGAGCCACAGCAATGCCAGATCCGAGCCGCGTCTGTGTCCTACACCACAGCTCACGGCAACGCCAGATCCTTAATCCACTGAGCGAGGCCAGGGATCGAACCCACAACCTAATGGTTCCTAGTCGGATTCGTTTCTACTGAGCCACGATGGAAACTCCAAGAGATGATTCTTGAACAAAGTGAGGTTAGGGGCCCCAACACCACCTCCTAATTGAAAATCCACGTATAATTTAATAGTCAGTCCTTCATATCCATGGTTCTGCATTTTTGGATTCAAGGAACTGAAAATTGTCTAGCACTATAGTAGTATTTATTGAAAAAAAATCTGCGTATAAGTGGAACCACGCAGTTCAAATCTGTTGTCCAAGGGTCAACCGTAGTTGATTAAATATTTCCTGTAATTTCTTACTTTTAAAAGATAAAAAGGTTAACACTTGCTACTTACTTCCATGGTTCATAACAATAACATATAATTGTGCCATGACATCCAAAATAGGCAATAACCCTTATATTGATAGCAACTATATGAAGCACAGTTTAATTTCCTTAGAAAGCATAATAAACCTTTCAGATAGAGATAGAGATGACGCTTAATTATACCTACTGAATGAGTGAAAATTAACATAATAGTTCACCTTTTTCTTTCAAGGATCTTCAATTCTTTGAATTACTACATTCTACTATTCTTCTTTGCTTCCCTCTCCCACATGTTTTAATGAATATAGTGCAGAACTCCAAAGGTGATTTTATTTTTTGTTTTGTTTTGTTTTTGATTTTTTAGGACTGCACCAATGGCATGTGGAAGTTCCCAGGTCAGGGATCGAATCAGAGCTACAGCTCCTGGCCTCTGCCACAGCCACAGCAACAGGAGATCCGAGCTGTGTCTGTAGCCTACACCACAGCTCACAATGCCAGATGCTTAACCCACTGAATTTCTTCCCAACATCTACAACTGTTTATGTACCCCAAACAGTTGCTCCACTCCAAAGGTTCAATCTAATTTCATATTTCTGTTCTTTCTATACAGCACTATCCTGTTGCAGTGGGTGGGCAATAACTGGCCATTCCTAAACTACACTTATATCTATTCTTAGAATTGATTTGAAAATGTTATTTACAATTACTGAAATGAGTAAATCAACCATTACTTAAATCTGTGAGACCCTGGAGAGCAGTGTTATATACTAGTTGCCTTTAATCCCCAGAACCTAGCCCACCTCTGGCATATAGCAGATGCTCAGTAAATGTCTGCAGATGAACAGAATAATTGAATGATATATTAAGGCATTTATGAACTAAGCTAAATGCCATGGGGATGGTAGCACAGTCCTGTCTAACTTTCTTTTTCAAGCACCTAACATTAAACCAACAATTTTCCAAATTCTCATAAATCAAGCTGACTTAACTAGGCTTTCGCTACTACTCCTTCTAAAAGAAAGGCAAGAGTGATTGACCTGTAATTTAGAGATTGTCACTAACATCCTTGGAGAATATGTCATGAGTCATGAGGTGAAAGGAACTAAAAACCTGGGATAACAAAATCACATTTTTTTTAAGGAAAATGGAGGCTTTCTCTAGCATGGTAGTGCTTTTGTGAAATTTCCCAGGCACTTGAATGATCATTTCTCTTGCCAAGGGTTTTCTCAAGAGGAAAAAAGGTCAATAAAAGAAGTCTGTTCACTTTGTAATGAACTGTCTTGAGTTCCCAATGGATCTTTGCATTTAAAAGGTAATGGTTTTAAATGGCAATTACAAGAATTGATATAAGTTCCTAGTAGAAAGGTAGTCAGATATGTTTAAGTGATTTACAAATCTATATCCCAAGTTATGGGGGAAAATAATTTTACTGAAAACTGAACAAAAAAAATGGCCAAAATGCATCTACCTATGAATTATTACAGGTTTAAAGCACTATATTGGCTGTCTCACTATGACATCAGCTACTAATGTTTAAATGCCATTTTAAAATGAGTTGCTATTGTTTTTAACGAAAGACCTCTGTTTTGCCCAGTTTTCTTTTTAATCTACTTATTCATCAATCATTACCAAGAGCCAGCCATGTAACAGGCACTCTGCTAAGTACTGGCAATGGAGAGAAGGACAGTGCCCCTACTTGAAGAGTTCTTATTCCAGTTAAGTAAAAAAATGATACATTATGATTACTATCACATATTTTACTACATTAACAAAGCTGACCAGCTTGTTTGGAGACCTAATAAACTTGCTTATTCAAAATTTATGGTACAATACATGGAATATCTATATAGCTTAATTTTTCCTCCCTTTGAGTCCTGGCTGATTAATACTTCATTTTTCTACTCAGTAACATGCCCATGGGAAAATTAAAAGAGGTTGCCAAAATCATTTTCTACCTGATGGATTAGGAAGAAAGTCTTGCATGCTTAACTGATAAATATGTATGTATAAAATGATTTTGTATATCCATGAGGAAAAAAAAATAGGCCAAAAGAAATATAAATAAAAGATACAGACCCATAATTCACATAAGAAAAGGTATTTAGCCTTATTAATAATAAAGAGATGTAACTTTAAATAGCAAGATGCCACATTTCACCTGTCCAACTGACAACATTTTTCAGATTGATAATGTCCAGATGATAAGTATATAGCAAAAACAAGGTATCTTATACACTACTGTAGGAGCAAACAATTGAGATCATGTTTTAGGAAAATAATTTAGCAATACATATCAAATTATTTATTTATTTATTTATTTATTTTTATTTTCCCACTGTACAGCAAGGGGATCAAGTTATCCTTACATGTATACATTACAATTAATTTTTCCCCCCACCCTTTGTTCTGTTGCAACATGAGTATCTAGACAAAGTTCTCAATGCTATTCAGCAGGATCTCATTGTAAATCTATTCTAAATTGTGTCTGATAAACCCAAGCTCCCGATCCCTCCCACTCCCTCCCACTGCCTCCCCCTCCCATCAGGCAGCCACAAGTCTTTTCTCCAAGTCCATGATTTTCTTTTCTGAGGAGATGTTAATTTGTGCTGGATATTAGATTCCAGTTAAGTGATATCATATTGTATTTCTTTCTCTTTCTGACTTATTTCACTCAGTATGAGATTCTCTTGTTCCATCCATGTTGCTGCAAATGGCATTATGTCATTCTTTTTATGGCTGAGTAGTATTCTATTGTGTATATATGCCACATCTTCCAAATCCAATCATCTGTCGATGGACATTTGGGTTGTTTCCATATCCTGGCTATTGCGAATAGTGCTGCTATGAACATGCAGGTGCATGTGTCTCTTTTAAGTAGAGTTTTGTCCGGATAGATGCCCAAGAGTGGGATTGTGGGGTCATACGGAAGTTCTATGTATAGATGTCTAAGGTATCTCCAAACTGTTCACCATTGTGGCTGTACCAACAGCCCCTCCAGCACTTGTTATTTGTGGATTTATTAATGATGGCCATTCTGACTGGTGTGAGGTGGTATCTCATGGTAGTTTTGATTTGCATTTCTCTTATAATCAGCGATGTTAAGCATTTTTTCATGTATTTGCTGGCCATCTGTATATCTTTTTTGGAGAAATGTCTATTCAGGTCTTTTGCCCATTTTTCCATTGCTTGATTGGCTTTTTTGCTGTTGAATTGTATAAGTTGCTTATATATTCTAGAGATTAAGCCCTTGTCGATTGCATCATTTGAAACTATTTTCTCCCATTCTGAAAGTTGTCTTTTTGTTTTCTTTTGGGTTTCCTTTGCTGTGCAAAAGCTTTTCAGTTTGATGAGGTCCCATGGGTTTATTTGTGCTCTAATTTCTATTGCTTTGGGAGACTGACCTGAGAAAATATTCATGATGTTGATGTCAGAGAGTGTTTTGCCTATGTTTTCTTCTAGGAGTTTGATGGTGTCCTGTTGTATATTTAAGTCTTTCAGCCATTTGGAGTTTATTTTTGTGCATGGTGAGAGGGTGTGTTCTAGTTTCATTGCTTTGCATGCAGCTGTCCAGGTTTCCCAGCAATGCTTGCTGAATAGACTTTCCTTTTCCCATTTTATGTTCTTGCCTCCCTTGTCAAAGATTAATTGACCATAGGTGTCCGGGTTTATTTCCAGATTCTCTATTCTGTTCCATTGGTCTGTCTGTCTGTTTTGATACCAGTACCACACTGTTTTGATGACTGTGGCTTTGTAGTATTTCTTGAAGTCTGGGAGAGTTATGCCTCCTGCTTGCTTTTTGTTTCTCAGGATTGCTTTGGCGATTCTGGGTCTTTTGGGGTTCCATATAAATGTTTGGATTGTTTGTTCTAGTTCTTTGAAAAATGTCGTGGGTAATTTGATAGGGATTGCATTGAATCTGTAGATTGCTTTGGGTAGTATGGCCATTTTTAAAATATTGATTTTTCCAATCCAGGAACATGGAATAACTTTCCATTTCTTTACATCTTCTTTGATTTCTTTGATTAAAGTTTTATAGTTCTCGGCATATAGGTCCTTTACCTCCTTGGTCAGGTGTATTCCGAGGTATTTGATTTTGTGAGGTGCAATTTTAAAAGGTATCGTATTTTTGTATTCCTTTTCTAATAGTTCATTGCTGGTATACAGAAATGCAACTGACTTCTGAATGTTAATCTTATATCCTGCTACTTTGCTGAATTTATTAATCAGTTCAAGGAGTTTTGGGGTTGAGTCCTTAGGGTTTTCTATGTATAGTATCATGTCATCTGCATACAGTGACAGTTTGATCTCTTCTCTTCCTATATGGATGCCTTTGATTTCTTTTGTTTGTCCAATTGCTGTGGCTAGGACTTCCAAAACTATGTTGAAGAGCAGTGGTGAGAGTGGGCATCCCTGTCTTGTTCCAGATTTGAGTGAGAAGGCTTTCAGTTTTTCCCCATTGAGGATTATATTTGCTGTGGGTTTCTCATAAATGGCTTTGATTATATTCAGGAATGTTCCCTCTATACCCACTTTGGCGAGGGTCTTGATCATGAATGGATGTTGAACTTTGTCAAATGCTTTTTCTGCATCTATTGAGATGGTCATATGATTTTTGACTTTTTTTTTGTTAATGTGGTGTATGATGCTGATTGATTTGCGTATGTTGAACCATCCTTGTGAACCTGGGATGAACCCAACCTGGTCATGGTGTATAATTTTTTTGGTATGTTGTTGAATTCGGTTGGCTAAGATTTTGTTGAGAATTTTTGCATCTATATTCATCAATGATATTGGCCGATAGTTTTCTTTTTTGGTGGTATCTCCGTCTGGTTTTGGAATGAGGGTGATGGTGGCATCATAGAATGTCTTAGGGAGTATTCCTTCTTCTTCAACCTTTTGAAAGAGTTTAAGGAGGATGGGCACCAATTCCTCTTTATATGTTTGATAAAATTCACCTGTGAAGCCATCTGGTCCTGGACTTTTATTTGTAGGGAGTGATTTTATGACCTCTTCAATTTCATTTCTAGTGATCGGTTTTTTCAGTTGGTCTGTTTCTTTTTGATTCAGTTTTGGCAGGCTGTAAGATTCTAGAAAATTGTCCATTTCTTCCAGATTGTCAACCTTGTTGCCATATAGTTGTTCATAGTATTCTCTTATGGTTTTTTGTATTTCTGCTGTATCCGTTGTGATTTCTCCTTTTTCATTTATAATTTTGGTTATTTGGGTTCTTTCTCTCCTCTTTTTAGTGAGTCTGGCCAGGGGTTTGTCAATTTTGTTCTCCTTTTCAAAGAACCAGCTCTTGGTTTTATTAATTTTCTCTATTGTTTTTTGAGTCTCTATTTTATTGATTTCTTCTTTGATCTTTATAATTTCCTTCCTTCTGCTGACTTTAGGTCTTTTTTGTTCTTCTTTTTCTAATTCATTTAGGTGGAGGGTTAAGTTATCAATTTGGGATCTTTCTTCTTTTTTGAGAAAGGCCTGTATTGCTATAAATTTCCCTCTGAGCACTGCTTTTGCAGCATCCCATAGATTTTGAGAGGTTGTGTCTTCATTATCATTTGTTTCAAGGTAGTTTTTAATTTCCTTCTTGATTTCCTCATTGACCCATTGGTTTTTTAGTAGCATGTTTTTTAGTCTCCATGTAGTACGTTTTTTCTCTTTCCTTTTCCCATGGTTGATTTCTAATTTCATGGTATTATGGTCAGAGAAGATACTTGAGATAATTTCTATGCTCCTAAATTTATTGAGGTTAGCTTTGTGTCCCAATATGTGGTCGATTCTTGAGAATGTTCCATGAGCATTTGAGAAGAATGTGTATTCTGATTTTTTTGGATGTAGTTTCCTGAAGATATCAATTAAGTCTAACTTTTCTATTGTTTCCTTTAGGATCTCTGTTGCTTTGTTGGTTTTCTGTCTAGAAGATCTGTCTATTGATGTGAGGGGGGTATTAAGGTCTCCTACTGTGATTGTATTCTCATCAATATCTCCCTTTATGTCTGTTAATATTTGTTGTATGTATCTGGGTGCTCCTGTATTTGGGGCATATATGTTGACGATAGTAACATCCTCTCCTTGGATGGATCCCTTAATCATTAAGTAGTGTCCTTCTTTGTCTTTCGTTATGTCTTTTGTTTTAAAGTCTATTTTGTCTGATATGAGTGTTGCAACTCCTGCTTTTCTGTCATGTATATTGGCGTGAAATATTTTTCCCCACCCTTTCACTTTCAATCTATATGTATCCTTTGTCCTAAGGTGAGTTTCTTGTAGGCGGCATATTGAAGGTTTTTGCCTTTTTATCCACTCAGCCACAATGTGTCTTTTGATTGGGGCATTCAGTCCATTGACATTTAAGGTGATAATTGATAGATGATTATTTATTGCCATTTTGAACCTCATGTTCCAGTTGATTCTATGGTTCTCCATTCTTCCTTTCTTTTTTTTTTTTTTTTTTTTTTTTTGGTTGGATGGTCTCCTGTTATTATCTGCTTGAGTGTTTGTTTGTTTTTTTTTTTTCATTTTTTGCGAATGCAATATTTGGTTTTGGCTTGTGGTTGCCGTTTTTTAAGTATGCTAACCCCTTCCTATAATTGTGTGTTTTAGCCTGATGGTCCTGTAAGTTCAAACACTTCATTACTATATTAAAATTAAGAAGAGAAACATACAAACAAACAAACAAAAAGGGTTATTTATTTCCTAACATCCCTTGCCCACATTTTATGGTTTTGATGACTCTTTTTTATTTTTTTCTTTTTAATTTTATTTTGTTTGAAGCATGTTCATGATTAAATCTGTATGCTGGCTTATTTGAGTGACTGCTCTCTGATTGCAGTTCCCTCAGCCTTTGTTCTTCCTCTTCTCCTTTTTTCTTTTCTTTTTTTTTTCTTCCCTTTCCTTCTTTTCTTTTTGGTTTAGAGAAGCCCTTTCAGTATTTCTTTTAACCTGGGCTTTGTGTTGCTTTATTCTTTTAGTTTTTGTTTGTTGAAAAAAATTTTTATTTCCCCTTCTATTTTAAATGATATTCTTGCTGGATAGAGTATTCTAGGTTGCATATTTTTTTCCTTTTAGCACTTTAAATATCTCTTGCCATTCCCTCCTGGCCTGTAGTGTTTCTGTAGAGAAATCAGCTGATAATCTTATGGGGCTTCCCTTATAGGTAACATTCTGCTTTTCTCTTGCTGCCTTTAGGATCCTCTCTTTATCACTAACTTTTGCCATTTTTATTATTATGTGTCTTGGTGTGGGTCAGTTTTGGGTTCAATTTGTTTGGGGCCCTCTGTGCTTCCTGTATCTTGAACCCAGTATCCTTTAGATTTGGGAAGTTTCCAGTGATAATTTCTTCAAATATATTTTCCATTCCCTTATCTTTTTCTACTCCTTCTGGAATTCCTATTATGCGTAGATTGGCCCACTTTATATTATCCCATAGGTCTCTTATATTGCTTTCCTGTTTTTCAATTTGGTTTTCTGTCTGCTGACCTGATTGGGTGATTTCCATTATTCTATCTTCCATATCACTGATTTGTTCTTCTGCATTATTCATTCTGGTTTTTACTGCCCTTAGTTCAATTTGTATCTCTGCAAATGAATGTTCTAGTTTTTCTTGGCTCCTCCTTATATTTTCTAGCTCCTTTCTGAGGGTATCTGCATTACTGTTCATATCTTCTCTTAATTCCTTCAGTATTTTCACTATTTCTCTTTTGAACTCCAGGTCTGTCAGACTGCAGAGATCTGTTTCATTGTTGACTGTTTTAGGTGAGTTCTCCTGTTGGTTTGACTGGGGGTGGTTTCTCAGCTTCTTCATCTTGCTTGTTGTTTTCTTTCTCCTGAGGGAGTTGTACTCTCCGTGACTGGGCAGTATTTGCCTTATCACTGCCGTGGAATGTATCCTGAGGGCTGGCATTGTTGGTCAGTCTTTTTTCAGGCAGTGTGGCTTTTCTGGAGTGTTGGTGGGGATAACAGGGTCTCTTTGAAGCAAAGGAGGACTTCCTGAGGGCAGACAGGACTGGGAGGTCCACACCACAATGGTAGCAGAATTCACTCGGTCAGGCAGAGCTTTCTCTGGTGTTTTTAGGCTGTGGGGTTCTTGCAGGGTGTTGGCAGTGTTGGGCAGCTGTTCCTCAGGAGTGCAGCATTCCCTGAGGGGTGGAGCAGCTATCTGGGTCACTGAGAACCTAAGAGGCTCTTCCCTAGGGCAGCCCAACTCAGAAGGACGGCCTGAGAATGTAGGCAGATCTTTTCACAGTCTGGCCAAGCTTGTTGTAGGTTTTCTGGCCTGCAGGGGGTCCTGCACAGAGCTGGAAGTCCTTTGCAGGTGTTCTGCAAGAGTGCGGCACCCCCTGGGGGCTTTGGCGACTAGCTGGGCCGCTGCCAACCCAAGAGGCTCCTCCCCAGAGCAGCCCGACTCAGAAAGACCGTCTGAGATCTTCTAACGGCCCAGCCAGGCTTGTTGCAGCTTTTCTGGGCTGCAGGGGGTCCTGCCTGGAGCTGGCAATCCTATGCAGCTGATCTGCGAGAGCTTGGCACCCCCTGAGGGCTTTGGCAGCTAGCAGGGCCGCTGAAAACCCAAGAGGCTCCTTCCCAGGGCAGCCCAACTCAGAAAGACTGTCCGAGAATTAGGCACATCTTTTCACGGCCTGGCTAGGGTTGTTCTAGCTTTTCTGGGCTGCAGGCCTTTTCTCGGGGGCTGGTGGTGTTTGGTGCTGCTCTGCAGGGGTGTAGCCCCTCCAAAGGGCAAGCAGGCCTGTGCAGGGACAGCCCCTGCGGTGGTAGGCTTCAGGCAATTATTAAGGCCAGCCCTCCCGGATGGCAGGCAGGCAGCCCCACATCCGGCAAGTGCGTAGGGGGTGGCAGAGGTTGGGGGAGGGGATGCACTGGGAACCACAGCTTTCTGATAGCTAGCAGGCCTGTAATCTTGCTGTGGCGTGGGGAGTATTCCTTGGGGACTCACCCCTTCTTCTCTCCCCTCCCCAGCATGGGCGCAGGCCAGGCTCTTCTCCCAGGTTCCCTCTGATGCGGCTTTCCACTTCCCCACCCCTAGAGTATTGCTCCCTTCCTCTGTGACAGCTTTGTTTTCTAGTCTCCCAGGCAGTCTCTGTTCCGTCAAACTTGACAGACCGGTTTCTAGACCTCCCAAGCAGGCTCCGCTCCGCCCCCCCCCCCCAGCCCTTTCCCGAGGACTCGGTGCCCAGCCCCCACCCAGGCATCTCAATTTTTGGTGACTGTGCCCGTAGTTCAGATGGTCCGTTCGGTTCTCGATCTGCTTTTCAGTACTCCAACTTACGGCTACACTCTTCTCTGCATCTGGAGATTCCTACAGTTCATTTGATCTTTCCTCCGAGTAGGTTACTTTCCAGGGTGTGGGATCACTTTCTCCTCCTCAGTTCCCTTTTGGGAGCACCCGTCCAGCTCGGATTTACCTTCTCTCACTCTCCTCTTTTCTCTTGTTTTACCTAGTAATGTCACAAACTTCTTGCCATTACTGGAGTTTAGGTTCTTCTGCCAGTGATTGATTGCTGTTCTGTGTGAGTCATTTATCCTGTAGATGTGCTTTTTCTGTTGTGTTTGTGGGAGAGGGCGAGCGTGTCCCCCTACTCTTCTGCCATCTTGTCTCCTCCTCCATATCAAATTTTTAAATGTATATATCTCTCATTCAATAATTCTTTTAGAACTCCATCCTATTTATACTAGCTCTCAGAGCGAGAGGATGTTCATTTAGTCTTTGATCCTAATAGCACAACTGGAAATAATCTGATTATTATTTTTTCAAAAGAGGGATGGCTAAATAAAATATCGCACATACCACATCATACTATGCAGAGATTTAAAAGAATGAGTCTAAGATTACGTACTGACATGGAATGATATATTATTAAGTAAATGGAAAACTAGTTGCAAATACAGTAGTATGATTTCATTTTCTGGAAAAAAAAGCTAACAAGCACATACTTATTTATTCTTAGAATAAGTCTAGTGGGATATTTATGAGCCATTAACATAGACTCCCTATGAAGAATGAAATTGTGGCATGAGACGGGAGGAACGGCACATGTGTATATCATCTGATTTTCACAAATGTCTATTACTTGAATTTTTTTATGTTTTAACCACTCTTTTCTTCTCCTCTATTAGAAGAGGGGTAGAAACTTTAATTTAGATAAGAAACTGCAACCACAGGCTGACCATTAGCTTGAGGTTCTAACTCTGCACTGATGAATATATGGGAAACCTCCACCTTAAAATACCATGCTTTAACAGCTGAAGCAGAGAGAGGTGCTACCTGTGAACAGCGATGTTTGTTGTTGTTATTGTTGTTATTCATTTGTTACATTCATTTCATTTATTTGTTGTTTGTTGTTTTGGTTGTTGTTGTTCCTTTTGAACTTTGGGGGAGTTGTATGACATTTCTCAACCTGGTCAGTACACAAAGAGTAACAATACTGCCACAAACCTCCTCAGGGTGCAACACGGCAGACAGACAGGTAGAAAAATAGGGGGAAAATAACTTCTGAAAACATCCTGAAATAATGTCATCCTGTATAAAATGTAAAAGTAATTCATTCATTCATTCACAAACGCTGTTACATTTAAACATGCGAATTAACAAATGAACAACTCATGAACTTAAAACTGCATGAGCAGAACCCATTTCCACATAGGAACAAATACGCCCAAATAATAATAACATTGGCTTTAAATCCCAGTTGTTTTTTCTTTATTCCATTATTTTAAGCTTTCCTGTAGACTTGAGCTACATAATTTCATGCAAAACAAATCACTGTTTTACAAAAATCTAAAAGAAATGTAGCTGCCCTTTAAATCTTAATTTTACCTTAACCTACTTAAAAATTCTTTTTCATTACATTGTAGATATATTTTTTCAGTCTTAAGCAACTTGTGATATAGTGTTCATTTCCTGACCTACATTTCTCTTGGTGTTTTCAATAAGAAACAATAGTGATTAGGCAGAAAGCTCTAGGAATCAGAGACTGGATTCAAATTTTGACTGAGCAACTTCTATTTGTATGTTTTGGACAAGGTAGGTGAGTCTCAGTTTCCTCATCTGTTACACAGTTAATAGTGGTTTTTACTTTACAGTTGTCACAGGGATTCCTTAAGAGAATGCAGGTAAAGGTGTCTTACACAGTAACTGTTTACTAAAGTATTACTATAGCCACTCCCCTCAACTAGATAATGTAACTGAGCATTAACTCACAGAGGATATTACATTGTTAGTCTTTACCTTAAATAAAAAATGAAAAACATATTACACTACTTGAGAGCTATTAAAAAACATTCTATAATTGTTGGAATTCTTTAAAATAATTAGGGAAAATATCTAGAAATACTTTCTTCTAAAATTTTAAGTGCTGGCAGGAATTACATAGATGAATTGCAGGCTCAGAAAAGGCAATAGTACACTCCCTTCCATTCTGACTTACTTTGAGTCAACCTTTTGAAACCACTAGTCCTCTCCACAGGTCCCTAAACCTGTTCTCAGTGGATATTGATTAAAGAGAGACAAATAAGACAGGAAAATATAAACAAAATTAGATGACAGGATTAATTTTCATTTATCAAGCCTGGAAATAGTCCATTGCCTTGTTCACATTCTTCTCCATAGACAACTCTGTGCTCAAGAATGGGAAAGAAATAGATGTTTCTCTCCAGCAATTGGCCCAGTTGTACGCCCCAAGAATTGCTATTTCATTCTTATTGAGGTATGGGGTGAAATTTTATACAATCTCAGAAGGAGAGCCACAGTTAAAAAAGCTCCATTGCCCAGTTCAGTGTTATCAAGGACTCAAATACTGGGACACAAAAGACCCTCACAACTTTATCCTCCTGAGACATTCCTGAGGTATTTATACATAAAAGTATTATTGAATTGTGAGATCCTCCTTGTAATATTATAATAAAATTGCTTTTGCAAAGTATTTTTTAGACTGCTATATATTTTTGCTAAAAGCAGCTACTTATGCAGTTCTCACTGTGACACAGTCGGTTAAGGATCTGGTGTTGCTGAAGCTGTGGTGTAGGTCACAGCTGTGGCTCAGATTCAATCCCTGTCCCAGAAACTTCCATATGCCATGAGCATCACAAGACGGGGTTGTGGGGCGGGGGGAGTGGCTACTTATAAGACCTTAAGATAAGCAAATTCTGCAAAACTTCTTCCTTTCTAGCATCTCAAAAATACCTTGTTTCTTTTTTCAAATTCCATAAATTGATAGCCATATTGTTAAATACCAGCCTTAATAATGTTATTTGTCAGTCATGAGAATATTATTCTACATTTTACCTTCTTTCTGAGAGTAGCATGATCAGCAGAATATCTTTTGTCCAGAAAAGTTTAACAGCTTAATATTCTTGTATATTCTATAATAATTATTATAATAGTAGTAACAGTGGCTAACTGCCATTCTGGTATTATTGAAAGACAAACACCATTCTAAGTACTGAACACAAATTAATTCAAATAATCTTCAAAGAAACCCTACCAACAAGGCACTATTATTATTCTCATTTCACAGAGAAAGGAACCAAGGCACAGAGAGGTTTAGTAACTTCCCACAGCTACACAGCTAGTAGCTGGGGAAATCTGAATTCAAGCCTCAGGAGTCTGGCTCCAGAGTCTACATTTCTAAATTCAAGGCTATGAGGCTAGTTATCCACAAACAAGATGCACCTGTGATCAGACCAGGGTCTGATAAAGGTGAACACTGCAGTGTTAGTTTTCTTGTTATATCACAAGCTATGCTAACTACTACCCCCACAAGCCTCACTCCAAAAAAATGAACAGTGAAGGAAATAAAATCCCATTTCAAATATGTGTATTCAAAAACTCTTACATCTTCTGAATACTATATGGTTTTACCATTTTAATTCATATTTCTACCTCTTAAAATACTGCAGTCAGATATGCATTCATTTTAAAAATTTACTCTGGGATTTCCCATGTGGCTCACAACATCAGAAAAATATATTCTGAATTTTATAAAAGTCTAACTTATGATATTTTATCCAATGTATTCTGAAACCATAAAGTAGCATTAGTGTTTAAGATCAATTATTCTCATTCACACTAAGGCATACAAGACCTCAGCCTCAGCCTCAGCCTATACCCTTAACATTATAGGAAACCTTGGAATCCATGGAATCCTCTGAATCAGAGGTTGCCAAGTTGTAATCCTAGAGGGTCCAGGCAGGTGACTTTAATTTATTAACACTATGGAGTATAACATAATCAAGAGTGAGGGGAGCCAGGTGTTATAACTAAAAGGGCACACCCTATACAAGAACATCCAAATTTTTAAATACTGTGTCAATCACATCAAGTATGGCCCAAAATGCATACTGCCCTTAATGGAATAGCATAGACATGTGCTTCTTGGCCTCACCCACCTGACCAGTTGCATTGGTGGTTGGTACAGATACGATGTACTCTTCACTATAATCATTTGTTTATTAACTATCAACCTCGCAGGATAAATTCTCTGAAGGGACAGATTCTATCCCTTTCACCTTTATAACTCTTTCAGTCATTGAAAAAAAGTTTTTGAGCTCCAACTAAACACCATTATTTTAGAAACTAAGCACAAAGCAATGAACAAAACAAGCAAATTCTATACCCATGTATTTTGATCTTATGGAGAGGTGGAGAATAAATAAATAAATAAATAAATAAATAAATAATAAATAAGAAGAATAGTAAGGGCCATATATGATAAACCGACAATAACATCATACTCAATGGTGAAAAGTTGAATGCATTTCCTTGAAGATCAGGGACAAGACAGGATTTCCACCCTTACCACTTTTATTCAGCATAGTTCTGGAAGTCCTAGCCAGAGCAATTAGAAAAGAAAAATAAATAAAAGGGATCCAAGTTGGAAAAGAATAAAACTGTCATGGTTTGCAGATGACATAATATAATACATAGAAAATCTTAAAGATGCTGTCAGAAAACTACTAGAGCTCAAGAATTATATCAGCAAAATTACAGGATAAAAAAATTAATACACATAAATCTGTTGCATGTCTATAGCCTAACAGTGAAACATTGGAAAGAGAAATTAAGGAAATCCTGTTTACCATCATATCAAAAAGAAATTTTTATGGAAATACAAAAGACACTGAATAGTCAAAGCAACCTTGAAAAAGAAAAACAGTTGGAGGAATTAGCCTCCCTGATTTCAGACCATACTAGAAAGCTACAGTAATTAAAACAGTATAGTACTGGCACAAAAACTGACATATAGATCATTGCAACATGATAAAAAGCTCCAAAATAAAGCCATGCACCTATGGTCAATTAAACTCTGACACAGGAGGCAAGAATATACAATGGAGAAAAGATAGTATTTCAGTAAATGGTTCTGGGAAAACTGGACTGCTATATGTAAAACAATAAAATTAGAATATTCTCTAACACCATCCACAAAAACAAACTCAAAATGGAGTAAAGATCTAAATGTAAGAGTGGATATTATAAAACTCATAGAGGAAAAACTAGACAGAACAGAACACTCTTTGACATAAATCACAGCAATATATTTTTGGATCCACCTCTTAGAATAATGGAAAATAAAAACAAAAATAAACAATTGTGATATAATTAAATGTAAAAGCTTCTGCACAGCAATGGAAACCATAAACAAAACAAGAAGACAACACACCAAATGGGAGAAAATATTTGCAAATGAAGTGACTGACAAGGGATTAATCTCCAAAATATACAAACGGTTCATACACCTCAATATATATTTTAAACAAACAAACGAACAACCCAATCTTAAAATGAGCAGATCTAAATAGTCATTTCTCCAAAGAAGATAGATCGATGGTCAACAGGCTCATGAAAAGATGCCCAACATTGCTAATTAGTAGAAAAATACAAATTAAAACTACAATGAGGTAGTTGTAGAAAATGTAGAAAATGAGTAGAAAACTTCACACCAGTCAGAATGGCCATCATAAAAAGCATACGATAAATACTTGGGAGGGTGTGGAGAAAAAGGAACCTTCCTACTCTGTTGGTGGGAATGTAAATTGGTTCAGCTACCATAGAGAACAGTATGGAGATTCCCTAAAAAATTTAAAAAAGATATACCAAATAAATCTGCAAACCTACTCTTAGGCATATATCTGGAGAAATTCCAATTTGAAAAGATATATATTGGAGTTACCATTGTGGCTCAGTGGTTAACAAATCCGACTAGTATCCAGGAGGATGCAGGTTTGGTCCTTGGCCTTGCTTAGTGGGTTAAGGATCTGGTGTTGCCATGAGCTGTGGTGAAGGTCACAGACGTGGCTCGGATCCTGCATTCCTGTGGCTGTTGGGTAGGCCAGTGGCTTCAGCTCAGATTTGAACCCTAGCCTGTGAACCTCCATATGCTGCAGGTGTGGCCCTAAAAAGACAAAAGGAAGGAAGGAAGGAGGGAGGGAGGAAGAAAAGATATATGCACCCAATGTTCAATGCAGCACTATTTACAATAGCAAAGACTTGGAAGCAAACTAAATGTCCATAAACAGATAAAGAAGATGTGGTGTATACAACAGATTGTGATACATACAATGGAGTATTACCTAGCCTTAAAAAATGAAATAATGCCACCTGCAGCAATAGGGATGGATCTAGAGATTCTCATACTATACTAAGTAAAGTAAGCAAGAAAGACAAGTATCATATGATAGTGCTTATATGTAGAATCCAAAAAAAAAGGATACAAATAAACTCATTGACAAAACAGAAATAGACCTACAGAAATAAAAAACCAACTCACGGTTACCAAAGGGGAAAGTGAGGGGTGAGATAAATTGGGAGGTTGGGATTAATATATACACACATCTATATATAAAATAGATACTAACAAGGACATGCTGCATAGCCCAGGGACTATACTCAATATTTTGTAATAATCTATAAGGGAAAGAATATTGATAGGTAGATAGATAGACAGACAGATAGATAGATAGATAGATAGATAGATAGATAGATAGATAGATAGATAGATAGACGTAGATATCACCCCTCTGGGAGAACTGAGACGTAATTATTCTCCAGTTTGTAGGTTGCTAACATGGGTGGTATGGGATTTGATTACAACACAAGGGCACTCCCTCCTACCACTTCATTGTGGTTTCTTCTTTATATCTTTGTATATAGAATATCTTTTTGGGTTAGTTCCAATTTTTTTTATAAATGATTGTTCAGCAGTTAGTTGTGATTTTGGTGTGCCTGTGAGAGGAGGTGAGTGCAAGGTCCATCATCTTGTCTCCCAATCTGGCTTATGTTTTAATAATATTACTCTGGCTGCAACACTGAGAATACATGGAAGGTGAGTAAAGGTAGACAAAAGAAACTATTTAGAAGGGAATTATCACAATGAAATACAATAAATGATGGTGGAATTGACAAGATTGGTAACAGTTGAATACTAAAAGGCTATCAGATTCTGGATATATTTTGAAGTTGGAGCCAACAAGATTTGTTGATAGAGTGGATGTGGGGTATGAAAAAAGAGTCAAAAGTTTAGGCCTGAGGAACTAAACAAAGGATGTTGTAAATTAACTGCAATGGAGAAGACTATGGGAAGAAGAGGTCTGAGGTGAGGGCAAGGTTAGAATCAGGAGTTCAGTCCTGGACAAAACTACCAGGAATCCAAATGAGAATCTTGTAGAGCAATTGGATGTTCATGACTCTGAACTTCAGAGTAGACATTAGACTGCAGATATAAACTTAGGATTGCCTAGAGCACAGATGATATTCAAAAAGACTGATAAAAATGGAATTATCATGGACATTATTGCAGAAGAAGAAGAGATACAAAGACTCAGAGTTTGCCAAGATTTAGATGTTTGGGAGATGAGGAAAAACCAGCAGATGAAACTGAGAGAGTCACAGTGAGGACAGAACCAGGGAGATTCACCAAGTTCCCCTTTAAGGAATAACTTGCTTCCCAGGTTAAGGAAGTATGAGCAGTAGTCACAGCTATCAGCTACTTTACGGTCCACCTCAGCTGTAGAGACTACCTTGGCCGAACAAATGCCTTTCTCTGACAAGCCTACATGAAAAAATAATATTTTCTATATGGAAGCCTATTACAGAAATTTTGATACTACAGTTAGTAACACTGAGGGAAATATCATATAAAGACACTTAAGTGAAACCCCATAATACAATTCAGCTTTCTTCCTCTTTTGAATGGTAATATTTTTAAATGGCACTTTCATTCCAGTAAGTCATATGTTTTCTACCTAAATTAGTAACTATAAGTACTTCCCTAAATATTTGGGAAGTTCTATCACTTCTTTGGTTATGCAATTATAGCAAAAGAGGCAAAATACAGATAAAAAGACAACTTCAAACTACTTATTTTACACAATTGCAATATTTGCTAATTTGTCTATATTCCTAATAGACAATGAGCTTCCTGCAGTCAAGGGCCATGCATTTTTGTATCTGTGGTACCTCAGCAAGGGGTAGTTCTGGCATGTGCTCAATAAACCCTTGATAAGTAAATGAATGAATGAATGAATGTGTCCTAACTGACAGAGCTATTGAGAAGAAAAATCATTTAAATTTTACCTTCTCTTCCCTCCTAGGACAGAAATGTCAATAAAAAATGAAATGGCAGAAAAATAGGATGAGGAGGACAGGAGGCACCAAGATAATACACAATTAATTAGTGGCTGGTCATCTGAATATGTCTTTCATATTTGCTTATTTACATAAAAAGCCTAAAGCATGGCATAGTCAATTATACAATAGAGTAGATTTCTTTCTTTTTTTTTTTTTTTTTTGTCTTTTTTTTTGCCATTTCTTGGGCCACTCCCGTGGCATATGGAGGTTTCCAGGCTAGGGGTCGAATCGGAGCCACAGCCGCTGGCCTACACCAGAGCCACAGCAACGCAGGATCCGAGACGCGTCTGCTACCTACACCACAGTTCACGGCAACGCCAGATCCTTAACCCACTGAGCAAGGCCAGGGATCGAACCCTCAACCTCATGGTTCCTAGTCAGATTCGCTAACCACTGAGCCATGACGGGAACTCCAGATTTCTTTATATACCAGTATATACACCATTCACCAGCGTTCAACCACAATTGTTGGACTGTTTTATTCACTTTTTGAAAATTGTGTTTCACATTTGTAACCTCAAATGTTTATATATTTATTGGAGTTATGTATTTCTAATTGATCTTTTCTACTCTTCACATTTATGATAATTTAAATTGTATTAGTTACCATGGAAACGATGGCATCAAGTAAGGGCAAACCTCAGTGGCATTCACAAGTGAAATATGAAATCAATTAATGTAATGATTTTGCAGTTTATAATAGTTACTTAGAAAGGGTTAGATGATCTAATATAAAATAAATACCATGGAATGGGGGGAGGATGTGGTCAACATCAGACTTCTTTTACAATCTCAGGTGAGTTCTATCATCAGCCACCCTCAAAATATATGCTTCTTTTGGATAAATTAGCCATATAAATCATCTCAGAAATTTTTCACAAATTTAGTTATCCTCAGAAAAAAGAAGAAATTTAAAAAAGGCAATTTACAGCCTATGCTCTGCTCTTCTGTTTTAGGACCTTTGCCTCCTTCTGGCTGTGCCTTACACTGAAGCAGTGATTTCTCCATCCAGTGACTCCTTTTATAAATGACTCTGATTTAGCTCAGGAGAAACCACAATGTCAACTGATCAGATAGTGAGATTTTTAAGGCAACAGAAAGGTCTCTATTTAAGAGTATTACCTCTAAGAGTTCCTGTTTGGGCAGAGCAGAAATGTATCTAATATCCATGAAGATGTGGGTTCAATCCCTGGCCTCGCTCAGTGGGTTGGGGATCCAGCATCGCCATGAGCTGTGGTGTAGGCCCCAGATGCGGCTTGGATCCCACACTGCTGTGGCTGTGGCAAAGGCCTGCAGCTGTAGCTCCAATTCAACCCCTCGCCTAGTAACTACCATATGCTGCAGGTGTGGCCACCAACAGCAAAAATAAAAATAAAGTACTACCTCTAACCCCATGATATCGTGTTTATGATATTCTACCATTTATCTCTATTATTTGAGCATTGTCTTCCCTAGAAGATGCCTCTTAAACTGCATATCCGAAGTGCAGAAATTTGAGACAAGAACTTATCTCAGAGATCCTTATATCTTACAGATGAGAAAAGTTGAGTCACCAAGTGAGGAAGTGGCTTCCCCAGGATACAAATATCAAGTGAAGTACAGAACAAAATGAGAATCTCTATCTCCTAACTCACAGGAATAAGCCTGGAGCACTGGGAGCCCGTAAAAGGGATATAGGGAAAGAAGGGAAAATGGGTACAGGTAGTTTATTTGAGATGTGATCCCAGGGAACAGGAAGGAGGAACCATGGAAAGCAAAACAGGAAAGGAAGGAAAACCAATATAACAATGCTTAGTGAGTGTTTTAACAAAAAAATATTACACAGCAGTGAAAAAGAACCAGCCACTAACACCTACACAACATAGGTGAACCCCATTGGCATAAGATACAGTATGAACCTATATAAAATTTTTAAACAGAGAGGGCACAAGCCAGAATTCTGAAATGCTCAAAATATCTTTTACGCTCAACTTGGTGGTAAGTACACACATGTATACAATGTAAAAATTCATAAAGTTGTATGCCAAATATTTGTGAAGTTTTATGTAAATTGTGACTCAATTTTTAAAATTCTTTTTAAAAATCTTTATTGAGTTGACCATCACTGTAGGCAACAGATATTTAATTCTGCCAGGATCTTCAGGGTAATGGAATGAACCTTAAAACTGTTTACCCAAAGGATGAGTGGGATAAACATTTAACCATCACATCACAGTGCCTACTGATTGAGGTTTTGCAGGAGGGGGCATTAATTCCTCCCTCAGATGCATGAGGTGTCCCCCAGATGTCCACGTTATAGACTCAGAGAAGTCCCAAGGCAGAAAGTAAGAGATGTACACTTCAAGTTTATGATAGGGCACTAGCAACATAAAAAAATACGGAAGTCTGATCAGAACTGTTCTCCATGGCTAGAGCTAGATTCAGAGGTAAAGCTGAGAAGATACAAAACATTGACTGAGACACATCTGATCCACACAGATGTCTGACAATGCCAGCAACATGATACTATCAATAAAGCATAAATGACAAGTCCTGGTGAGTATGAAAATAGAAATCTTAGTAAAAATAGAGAAAAAATTATGACAACAAAATTATACCCCAAATAATATATATTCCCACTTCATCTTATGATGCTTTAAACTGATTTATCCCCATAAGAAAAAGCATTATGTGTGGGAGGGGCAGGGGGCAACAGAGGAGTGAAAGGGGTTGTACTGCATTCTCCACAGCTTTTCCTTTACACGATGAGACACAGGTAGGTCCATAAACAGACAGAGCAAGATAAATATCAGTGAAGATAAACTGACCAATGAGAAGATGCCTTTAATGACAGATTTAGAGAGCTAAGAGAGAGTTTGCGGTTTATGTGAAGATTTCCCTATAATCAAATATGCTGCAACGCAGGCACTGAAACTTCATTAACTACTTATGAAAGTTCCTTTGCAGCAAATAACTTTGAGCACTTTGTAACCTTTTTAGAGAAGAGGGGAAGCCTGAGAAATGTGTTCCTTAGCAATAAAATTAAGTATATTTATATAAATTAGTCTCTCCAAGGGACCCCAATTATATCACTGACTTGACTCTCTAGCAGGATTCAGCTGTTAGAATAGTAACACCTTAAATGTGCTACAGCAAAACTTACCACAGGCAGAGAAAGTAACAGACCTTGTGACAGTCATAAAAACCAATGGTACAGGTACTATTGTTGCCAGACTGTAACTAACCTCCATTCTCTCCTCTTCCTTTCTCCAATTTCTCCTCCTTCTTTCCGTCAGGTAATCCTTCTACAAAGGTCTGATATGATTCAGACTCTGTATGACTGTATATGGCTTAAACCAAACACAACATTCTCTTTTCCTAGCCTCTAATACTGATTGATATTATATGACCATAGAACACAAGCTTGGACTTCTCTGGTGACTCAAAACATATGACCATAGTACATAAGCATGTCCTCTTTTTCCTTGGAATGTTTTCCTGGGTGATTGCAAAGCCAAGAACTGTAGCCTTTACAACCTGAGGATGAATTATACACATGGAGAAAAGTAGGTGACGAGAACACTGCTTGAGGCAACTCTGAAGCCAACACCTTTTAACTTGTAAATATGGGACTAACAACTTTCTCTGTTGTTTAAGACAGTTTGAACCTGGGTTTTCTATTGCTGCTGATTCATTTATTTTCCTTTGGCTTGTCTCTATTTTTAATACCTTTCAATCTTCTCCAAATAAAAGCTGGATAGGCAATGTACTAACTGCCCCACTGAAGCATAAGCACACCTTGGCATTTCTATTCTCTACTGAGGTTCATCATTATTTGCCATAATCTTTGTAGCTATATAAGATATTTCCAAATTAAATAAAATATACTTCTTTTCAGGTAAACTGACTTGTTTATTCCTATTTTTGGAGATTATAGATATGAGTTCTGGCTTCGGTGAGCCTCTGAACCTACCCAAATTCATCCCAAAAATAGCTCTGAGGCTCTAAGCTCTAAGAGTACCTTGGCCTAGAATTTCATCTGAGGTAAGAAATTGGAAGAATAAAATATGATGCATTAGTCTTTCTTTTTTCGTTTGTTTTTAAACAATCTGAGCAATTAAACATACACCTGGGTGATGACTGAGTTTAAGGTAAAAGAATTTTTTTTTCTCCTCCCTCTTCCAAGCTTTTCACTTAGGAATTTTTCAAATGCTGTTAAACTAAAGTAGAACAAAGACAATAAAGCCTCTTATCATCAAATTATTGTTATAAGGTATGCATTCAGAACTATCTGGTCTCTAAATGTGTGCTTCCACTTGTGTGTTTTATATATATATATATATATATATATATATATATATATATATATATATATATATATATATACACACACACACACATAAATATATTTATATGCAGTCCTAGGTATTGAAAATGTTTTTGACTGGATACTAGTTATCTGTTGAAAAAAATGTTAGAAAACCACTAGCTTTCATATATGTTTTTCATGATCAAGATCTGGTTCTCTACTATCTTTTTCTGTTCTTAAATTCCTAACTGGGAAATTCCCTTGTAGCACAGTGGGTTAAGGACCTGGTGTAGCCACAAATGTGGCATGGGTTCAATCCCTGGCCTGGAAACTTCCACATGTTGTGGCTGTGCCCCCCCCCCCAAAAAAAATTCCTAATTGGTGCCTTTTTTGGTAGAAAAGCAAGTTTTCCTGACATCTTTAGGAACCCGTAATTCCCTCATTTTGTATATCTCTCCATTTTGTACATTTATCTTTCATTTTATGATAATTTAAAAAGACATTCTAAAGTAGTTTTTTTTTAGCAATAAAGCTTTCTTTCATCAATGGTCTCCTTGTCCTTTACTTTTTTAAAAACTTCTCAACACAACATATCTATCCTGCATGTTTCAAAAAGTGATTTTGTGCTGTTTTAACTGAGTTATTATTGCTTCTATGTGAAGAAAAATTAAAATCATGAAATAAATGAACATGTCAATCATGTCTTTGTTTCAACAAATTGTGTGATATTGATGAGTATAAGTGATAAGCTACATTGACTTTAAAAATCATAATAATTTAACTTCAGAGCTTAGCTTAGAAGGATTTCCCTTCCTGCTTCTCCAATAAAATATAATCCTTAAGTATAGTTCAGATAACCTAGGTTGTACTGCATTAAGAAATCTCGGCAGCTCAAAAAACAAGGTCTATTTCTTACTCATGATACCTGTCCACTGTAGATCACTGGATCTTCTCTGTGCTATACTCACTCAGAATGCTGGCTAATAGAGGGGTATAACAGCATAGGACCTACTAAAAGTTATCCTGTCTTATTAAATGGAAAAATATGCTGCTGCTCAACTCAGTTAATCTGCGGAAGCTATGTTGTACTGAATTAGCAAGTAATCCAAACATCTCAGTGATACAAAATAAAATATTTATTTTTTGCTTATACTACATCTTTACTTATGTTCTCTGCCAACAGAAGCTTCATGAGAAGGGTTATGGATTGACCTGTGTCCCCAAAATTCATATGTTGGTGTCCTAGCTCCTGTATTTGGAAATAAGGCCTTTAAGAAGTTATTAAGGTTAAATGAGGTCATGAGGATAGGGCCCTAATCCAATAGCACAAGTGTCCTTATAAGAAGGGGAAGAAACCCATGAGAAACCAAACCTGTTGGCACCTTGATCTTGGACTTCCAACCTCCGAAACTGTGAGAAAATAAATTTCTATTGTTTAAACCACACAGTCTGCAGCATTTTGTAATGGCAGTCCTAGCAAACTAGTAAGAAGTAAAAATGAAAAAAGTCAATGGTTTCAAAAATCCTATTCATGTTGGGATGCTGCTCTGCTCCTATGAATTTCCCAAGTGCAATATGAGGAGTAATTTTCATTGTCAATTGGCAAAAATGTGCTGAAGGGCATAGCAGATGATCTCACTATCCGGATGAGACACGAGTTCCTCCAGTCACTCTTCCCATTAAGACCAGTCTTCTCTCGTGTATAGTATTGAACATGCCTGAGGATTTCGATTCAGTACAGTAGAAGGAAAACAAGACCCAGCAGCAGGTTATAAGCAGATCTTATGAGAGAAAGTTGCTCTAGAAGATGTAGACATTTCTCTCTTAGAATTTTTTTTTTCCATTTTTTAGTTATATTGAAGTATAGTTGATTTACAAGGTTGTGACAATTTCTTCTGTACAACAAAGTGATTTGGTTACACATGTATACACATCCATTCTCTTTCAGATTCTTTTCCCACATAGATTATCACAGAATATTGGGTAGAGTAGAAGAGTTTTTTTTAAATACTATATTTCCTCACTATGAGGACTGACAGAAGTGTTTGATCCTTGTTGACAGCCCACTCCATCCCTTTCTTGGTCTACCTTCTTCTTATGGGGCTTCCTTTTGCCTCCTCTGACTGCACAGACTCAACACTGAGACACACTCCAACAATGTCACCTGGAGTAAGTTTCCTATCTGTCTCAATGGTCACTCCTAGGTCTAGGTTAATAAGTTCATTTTTGACACTAAACTTAGCAAATCACCACTCTGATTCAAGACCAAAAAACTGAAGTTGTTCCTTAAAAAAACAGTAAGGTGGAGTTCCCATCATAGCTCAGTGGTTAGCGAATCTGACTAGGAATCATGAGGTTGTGGGTTTGATCCCTGGCCTTGCTCAGTGGGTTAAGGATCCAGCATTGCCATGAGCTATGGTGTAGGTCACAGATGCGGCTTGGATCCCGAGTTGCTGTGGCTCTGGCATAGGCTGGCGGCTACAGCTCCAATTCAACCCCCAGCCTGGGAACCCCCAATATGCCATGAGTATGGCCCTAGAAAAGACAAAAAGACAATAAATAAATAAACAAATAAATAAGTAACAGTAAGGTGTCACATGTTCCTACATCGTCCCATCACTGCACTTGTACAAAAAAAAAAATTTGTATGAATTTGTATTTCACATATTCTTATAGAGGCAGAAATATTATTTTAATTTTGCTACAAAAAAGAACAGTTATATTGATACATTGTCCTTAATAAGGTCATCTACACTGAATATCAAGAAACAAATGCCTTGATAAGTCATTTTTTAAAATCCTGTGATATACTGGCAATGACTTTATTATCATCTATAATAACAAAAAGTAAAATATGCAATTGTAATTTCCATTCCTTGAACAGAAAGAAAAGAGTCCCAATCTAAATTCTATCTACATGAGCCCAGACATAAGGAATGTGATCAATAGCAGTTATCATGGAGACTCTTTAGAATCTGCTGCCTTCTGTCTCTGATAAAGTCTCCAGTTTACCCAGAAGGTATCACTGCCTCCCAAGACAGACTCAGGAAACTCCTGGACCAAAGAAGCTATAGTTTTGATAGAACAGCAGTTTTGGGGTGGCTTATCAGGGAAAGCACCAAGCTCCCCAGATAAAATACTTGATTTATTATCATGCTATTATTGGCATATCTCTCTACCCTTTGGAAGTTATCCTAGAATTGCCTCTAATCCCAGTGCCTGCTTCTCCCCCACATATTTTGCTTCCTGTTTGTGTTCCCATTGGGGCTCGTGGCTACATGATTGGTTGTATCATTCTCCGGCCCATTTCCTGGCCCTTTTTTGGATTTTCTGATTCCTGGAAGTTATCTGGTATGTCCTTTTGGTCTCACAAGTGACTCAGGTAGTGTCCACTTGCAGTCAGTCTATTTATTCTTGAAATCACTGATGATGCCATCTTACCATAGCCTCCCCACCATGGTGTCTTGGACCACAGACATTCATCCCCAGGACCCACCCCCACCCCAATTCTTTTGTGGGGTAGCAGACAAAAAGAAGCTTTGTTATGATTTAGTTTAGTTTGGTTCTTTTAGTTTCTATCTCTGACACTCTGCTCCATAAAGAAGTGGTTTCAGACAGGACAACAGTTCCTGGCTCACACCCTACCCTCACTATCTCAGCCAGGAGGACCACACAATACCTTCTAGTAATGCCCTACTCCAGCCAAAAAGCTCAGCCACTTCTGCCCTGAGACCTTTGGGTAAAATTAACATAAGACTCATGTTTCCTTTTCAATTTTGCTTACATCAGTGACTTTCTATTTCCCTGAAAGTTTTCTAAACTCTCTTGAATTGCAAATCCATGTTGTAGTGTTAATAACAAGGCATTAAGGCAAACAAAACAAACAAAATAGCTTCAGGGTGCTCCTTTTTAAAAGCCTGAAAATGAGGTCAAAACCTGAGTTCCCAGAGTGGCTCAGTGGACAGGATCAGCATCTGGACACATATACACACTGCCACCCTACCTCAGAGAGAAGCATCCTCTCCTAGCAGTTACCTTCCCTGGAATGCTGCCTACTGTCTTTTTTCTGTGCAGCCATGGAGGATGTCTCTGCCCCTTTCCTCAGAGGCACCCATTTCAGATTGCCACCTTACAGTGACTGAGGTGTTCAGCTGTCATTCATTCAGGAGTGTGAGAACGATTACTTGAATAAATAATGTAGATCTGCTAGTTTCTGAATTTTCCCTGTGGAGGTCAGTTTCAGAAAACTTTCTGTTAGCTCTATTTCTATGTTAAATTGCTACATAGATTCTGAGATATATTTGCTAACAGACGATAGGAACACTGCAATAGATGAATTAACTGAAACTTACTTGATCTACTAGTTAACAGACTAAACCTCAGTTAAAAGCCATTGGATAGCTTAGTTATGGTGACAGAGAAGAGGAAGAGAAGATGGGGAAAGTGAAAAATCTAAAGTCCAATACACTGAAATGTGAACAGCTTGAAGAGAGCAGTCAAGAAGAAGCACAACCCAATTTATAAATCAGGGTAGAGTTGAAATCGTCAAGGCAGAGGAGGAGTGGGAAGAGAAAAATAGAACAGCACCAAACCTAACCTTGGTCTAAGGTTTTTGGCCTAATGTTCCCCAAACTCATTAGGAAAAAAGAGCTAGAACAAATAATGAGAAATTTGTAAAAGGGAAGATAAATTGGACACGATAAACTCCTAAGCTTATCTCTATTACAGAACACATACCACTCTCATTGAAATTACCTGTTTATTTGCTTGCACATTTCTCCAGATCATGGGTTTTAAGAGGACAGGGGACTCTGTGTTTATTTTACTCGTGTGTTACTAAAGCCTGGTGCACTACCTGGCACATTGTAAAGGCTCAATTCATGTTTGAAGGATAAATGAATGAAATCAGTTTCCTTTCTCTTCTATTACTCATACATAAAATCTCGGCTATGAAGAACCAGATATACTTCATATATGGTGGAACTTCAGCTGTATACTCAGGATTCTTAGAGCTGTTAGAGCCCTCTAAAAAATATAAATTTCATCATTTACAGAAAAGCAAGTATCTTTACTCAGAAATGTGGTCATGTCCAACATCTAACAAATACTGCTTTGGTGATAATTACTGTTATTTGTAATAGACATTTTACTTATTTTCAGGAGTCTTTATTTATGGTTAAGCATACTTCTTTACATATTCTGTATTTTTATAAATCATTTAATGCAAACTCTGTCTTGACTTCTACTACACTATACTCCAATATATGTAAGACAGATTTAGATAAAATATAGCTAATGATTCCAAAATAGTTCCTCTAGACATGCTATATATTTTAAACTTAATTTCTTTCTTACATACCAAGAAAAAAAAAATAAGATTTTTTTCCCATGCATATCTTTCCTTATTATCAAAGTATTCATACCTAATTATTTTTAAAAAGCAGTGTTTAGTATTCAATCAAATAATAAGGAGAACGTGTTCCTTCCCAGTGGTTTAATAATAATTCTTGCATCACGAACCCTGAATATTCATGTTATGGAAATGTGTCCTACTTCTATAGATTTCATCACTGTCAGCTGGTGTCACAGCAGAACACAGGGACAGTTAGTCAGTCTTAATACATTCAGGATTTCAGCAATTACCAAAATGTCTTCCCTGACTTACCATCAATAATTCAACTTTTGAGGAATATAATACTGAGACACAATAAATATAATACTGACCAATAAATATTCTTCTACTCTTTGGAGAACAGGGACCTAACTGCATAAAACTGTGATATCACTTGACTCAAGCCCTTCTTCAGCTGTATCTCCATGACATAAAGACAACTGATCAATTCTCTGGGGGGGAATAAAGAAATCAAGCCAAGTTTTATTTATTTATTTTTTTTTGGTCTTTAGGTAAATCAACTTATATTCATTTTTCCCTTCATTTTGCTTATAGAACACAGTTTGTCATCATCCAATATTCATCATTCTCATTCCTCAAAACATATTAATCATGCTTTAACCTTAATTCTGACCCTGGGCTAATCTATTTCTCTAGAATTCAGTTTCCTAATCTGCAAAATAAGAAAGTTAGATTGGGTTGGGGTCAACTAATTTGTTCTGTAAAGAGAGAGATACAAGTATTTTATGCTTTGAGGACATAAAGTCTCTATAGCAACCAATCAACTCTGCAGTTTTAATGCAAAAGCAGCCATAGATAGTATATAAATGCATGATCATTTGTATGTTCCAATAAAATGCTATTAACAAAAACAGGCCGGCAGCAGAACAGATTTGGCTTTGTGCAGTAGCTTGCCAAACCCTGTCAGGTCTTTTTCAATCCTATGATTCTATATGTTAGATACATATAATGTACCTGAATACCAAGACAGAATGAAGTCATCAAGTTCCTCAATGACGCAGAATTAAAGGGGCATGGAAATTCCCCATTACTGAAAACTTTCTCTGAAAAAATTAAGTAGGCCTAAGTAAAGCCAGATGATTAACAAAGGTCCTACAACTCTGGTCAGTCAGTGTACATTTTGTTGGTAGCCCAAGGTGCAGAGATACTACAAAATCCAGGCAAAGTCTCCAGGTTGTTTCTGGATGAGTAGAGAATATGCACATCTGCTTATAAGAATAATAGGATTTCACTCCAGGTTTTATTGCTTTTGACTGCACCAAAAGAACTACTAGGCATTAGAACAAATATTAGGTCACATTGCAGCTTCAAACTTAGAGGAAAAAAAAAACCATTCTGCATTTCTGTAGAGAGTACCTATTTCACTGACTAGCTCAGATGGTGAAAGCCAAAAGTCAATGCCATGTTTTAATCCTTTGTGAATGTCTGTCTATGAAGTTCTGCAGTTCAATTTTTCCTACCACTATGAATTACACATACACACAGAGGGAACATAGCTCAAGAATACTCACCAATGGAGAACAAATAGATAACTGTGCTGAAAGATGATTCTGTCACATTCAAAGTAATTTTTTAATTTATGGGTATTATAACTGCCCAAGAAACACGACCACAGTGACAAGGAATCCCAGGATAATAAACAGAATGACAAAATTCTTTTGGTTTACAACAGAGTTTTTCAGCTTCAGCACTACTGACACTGTGACTGAATAATTCTTTGTCCTGGGGAGCTTCCATACAATATAAGATAGTTAACAGCACCCCTAACATTCACCCACTAGATAAGGTAACAGGAGCTCCCTTTTCCTCTCCCTTAGTCATGACAAACAAAAATGTCTCCAGACACTGACAGATATTCTGGGTTGGGGGGGGGGGCAAAATCACAACCTGTTGACAATCTGCGGATTATAGAAATTTAAGATATCAAATTAGCCATAAACTGTCATCTACACCTCAGGAGTCAAGTGGTATGCTAGACCAAACCTAAGATTCACAAATATTTCATTACAGTGTCTTCCAAGATCCCTTATGACTAACTCTTTCCCCTTCCCAATACATCTCAGAATCACCCAGCCAACAATGACAGCAAAAGTGCAAGGGACATTATCTTGAGGGATAGTACTATTAATTCTTTGTCCTAAGCCTGAGCAGTATCTAACCGTTGCCCAATGGCAATGTTACCATTTCTATATTTTACACCCAGGGAAATCAGATTCAACTCACTAGGCACCCCACTTAATTCCTAAACTATTATTCATGATTGCTTGTTCCTGCTATTGGTAAAAAGATTTACAGAGCCTTAGGCCATAGTTCAGTGGCCCAGCAATGAGTCAGTCTGTATGAATTTGAGCTCTTAAGTCCCTGATCTCAAGCTCTGTACCAGGACTTGCGTTTCTTTTTATTCCTACTGTACCTAAATCCCTTCCTGGCTTCCACAGTTTTCTTAGGCAGTACTGCCTGATCTCCAGATTTCACTACTGAGTCTCTACTACTTGTTAAACACTACCCAATTAACCATAATCTATTTGTTGAGATTTCATTGGATTGTTTCCTGCTGATATTTTCCCCTGTCTGTCTTTATGGGTAGAACCTTGCAGTTCTACTCCATTTCTGTGTTCCAATTAAATCTGTTTTATGGGAGTCTCATTGTTGCATCTGGCCATAAAATCAACTATCTATTCATTCTAAAACAATAATAATCATAGATGAAAGAGAAGAGAAGCAGTTGTCTGGTTACTTCAAAGTCATCCCACCTTGAAAAGCTTTCCAGTATAATCTGACAACCAGAACTCTGATTATTAAAAGAAAAATATACTCAGGATACACTATTATGTTGTATTGGGGCTTTATAACATTCTGAGTCATGCAGAAATTTCTACTGATCTCTGATATTACAGGTAGAGAGAGCAACACCAAGAAGAAGTCAGTAAGGTGATATCACTGATGAACGGTTCTTCTTGGCATGGAAAAGAAAAACAATTGTAGAGACAATAACAAGTGGAAACAAAACATAAGATATTCATTTTTAAATCTTGTACAAAATCATGTTTGACTTCAGTTTGAGGGGTAATAATATCAAGTCATGTTTAACTACAAATATAGGGACGTATATTAACGTGCCCTTGTTTTAATAGTCATATACCCAGGAAAAGTTCATTCAAACATAAAAGTGACCAGGAAGATTAATCCCTTATCAGTCGATTCATTTGCAATGATTTTCTCCCATTCTGTGGGTTGCCTTTTCATTTTGTTTAGGATTTGCTTTGCTGTGCAGAAACTTTTAAGTTTAATTAGGTCCCATTTGTTTATTTTTGTTTTTACTGTCATTACTCTAAGAGGTGGATCTGAGAAAATGTTGCTGTGGTTTATGTCAGAAAGTGTTTGGCCTATATTTTCCTCTAAGAGTTTTATAGTGTCTGGTGTTATAGCGAGGTTTTTAATCCATTCTGAGTTTATTTTTCTGTATGGTGTTAGGGAGTGTTCTAATTTCATTCTTTTCCATGTAGCTGTCCAGTTTTCCCAGCAACACTTATTGAACAAGCTGTCCTTTCTCCACTGTATATTCTTGCCTCCTTTGTCATAAATTAGTTGGCTGTAGGTGCATGGGTTTAATTCTTGGCTTTCTATCCTGTTCCACTGATCTATATTTCTGTCTTTGTGCCAGTACCATACAGTTTTGATGATTGCTGCTTTGTAGTATAGTCTGAAGTCTGGGAGCCTGATTCCTCCAACTCCATCTTTCTTTTTCAGGATGTCTTTGGCTATTCTGGGTCTTTTGTGGTTCCAAACAAACTTTAAAATGTTTTCTTCGAGTTCTGTGAAAAATGTCCTTGATAATTTGATAGGGATTGCATTGAATCTGTAGATTGCCTTGGGTTGTATAGTAATTTTGATATTAACTCTTCCAATCCAAGAGCATGATATCTTTTTCCATCTATTTGTATCATCTTTGATTTCTTTAGAGAAGAGCTAATACCTATCCTTCTGAAACTATTTCAAAAAATTGCAGAGGAAGGGATACTCCCAAACTCATTCTATGAGGCCACCATCACCCTGATACCAAAACCAGACAAAGATACCACAAAAAAAGAAAACTACAGGCCAATTTCACTAATGAACACAGTGAGCAAAAATCCTCAACAAAATACTAGCAAACTGCGTCCAATAATACATCAAAAGGATTGTACATCATGATCAAGTGGGATTTATCCCAGGGATGCAAGGGTTCTTCAATATCCACAAATATATCAGTGTGATACACCACATTAACAAACTGAAGAATAAAAACCATATGATCCTTCAATAGACATAGAAAAAGTCTTTGACAAAATCCAACACCCATTTCTGATTAAAAAAAAAAAAAAAACCCTTCAGAAAGTGGGCATAGAAGGAACCTACCTCAACTTATTATGTTGGGCCAAATATTACAAACCCACAGCTAACATCATTCTCAATGGTGAAAAGCTGAAAGAATTCCCACTGAGATCAGGAATGAGACAAGGATGTCCACTCTTGCCACTACTATTCAACATAGTTTTGGAAGTCCTAGCCACAGCAATCAGAGAGGTAAAAGAGATAAAAGGAATCCAAATTGGAAAGGAAAAAATAAAACTATCACCATTCGCAGATGACAAGATACTATATCTAGAGAATCCTAAAGATGCTACCAGAAAACTGTTAGAGCTCATCCATGAATTTGGCAAAGTCTCAGGATACAAAATTAATACACAGAAATCAACGGCATTTCTATATACTAACAATGAAAGATCAGAAAGAGAAATGAGGGACGCAATCCCATTTACCATAGCATCCAAAATAATAAAATACCTAGGAGTAAACCTACCTAAAGACACAAAAGACCTGTACTCTGAAAACTATAAGACACTGATGACAAAGAAAAATTTAAACACAAAAGTGATTTTTATTTTACCTCTGAGGCAAGGTTAAGGAGAAAATTTGTTATCTTGGCTTGTGCTGCATACAACAAGCACCAAGGAAAAAGTATCTGAATTATAAACAACATAAACTGTGGAGGCTTAACCACATGGCATGTAGAAACTCCAAAGTCTGGCAGTGTAAAGAGCATAGGCCAGGATCCCAGGGGGGTAAAGGTTGGCAAGAGGTTGGGGCAGGGGCAGATAGAGCTCATCCAGCTAGAAATATAGAGCATGAGAGTTTGGTTACTATGGAAATCTTAATGATAAGAAGGACTCAAGGTGAGGTTAATTCCACAGAGACATCTAGGTTAAAGCCCAAAAGCAGGCAGGGACCATGGTATTGCTATGAATCAAGGCAGGTCCATCTGGTTGGAAGCCAGACTCTAGCTCAAAGCTAGAAAGAGAGAAAGGAACAAGAAATGTGAGACTGACAAGTTCTAGAATGGCTGTCATGCTGCAGTCAAACATCCTGGACTCCAGATCAAGAATTTAGTCCCATATGGAAAACAGAAGCACAAATGAGTAATAAAGTCAGAAATATAGTTAAAGTCAGTTTCCAGAATCCATCCACTAGAAAGGATAAAGTTCTATCTGAGCCTTGCTAATTCATTCATTCATTCATTTATTTATTCAATACTTTATTCAACAAATCCATAATAAACACCTACCAAACACTGCTAGACATTGTTCATGGCCCTATAGATTCAACAGGGAAAAATAAGCATCATCTCTGTCCTTATAAAGAGCTTTGCTAGAAAGGCCTTGAGTAGTGGTGAATATATGTTTAAAAACTTCATCAAGACAAGGATATTGGACACTACCAATGCTAGCAAAACTGAACTGCCTGTACCTGTGAAAAATTCTGCTCCAGCCCACAGGCAGCCAGATTGATAGGAAGAAAAGAAACACGGTTCTACCACCCTATAAAAAGATATTAAGTAATAAATTGAGGCCAAGGCAATGATGATGATGATGATGATGATGCATATTGATATAATTGTTTCATGATCCAACCAAGAGACTGAGCCAAAATCACACCATTTATTTATTTGTGGCTTTTTTTTTTAGGCCATGCCTGTAGCAAATGGAAGTTTCCAGGCTAGGGATCAAATAGGAGCTGCAGCTGCTGGCTTATGCCACAGCTACAGCAGCTCAAGATCCAAACCATATCTGTGACCTATACCACAGCTCATGGCAACAGTGGATCCTTAACCCACTGAGCAAGGCCAGGGATCGAACCCGCAACTTCGTGGTTACTAATTGGATTTGTTTCCACTGCACCACAACAGGAACTCCATACCATTTACTTAAACACAAAGAGATAAATATAAAAGAATTGCTATATTCACTAATTTGCTGTATTTTTTGGATATCACAAATAAGTGATATCATACAGTATATGACTTTCAACAAACTAGTGAATATAACAAAAAGGAAGCAGACTCACAGATATAGAGAACAACTAGTGGTTACCAGTGGGGAGATGAAAGAGGAAAGGGGCAATAAAGGAGTAGGAAATTAAGAGGTACAAACTATTATGTATAAAATAAGCTATAAGGACATATTGTACAACATGGGGAGTACAGACAACACTTTATAATAACTACAAATGGCATATAACCTTTTAAAAATGTGAATCACTGTATTGGATGCCTGTAGCTTATATAATATCATACAGCAACTACACTGCAACAAAAATTGTTAGTTTAGTAAAAGTTTTTAATTAACTACTAAAAAGACAAAAAGAGGACTCTAAGATACCACATAGATAGTAACTGCAAGAGGCAACTGCCATCACCAAGTTTTGTGGAATAAAGTGATAAAACTAGTATTATTAACGGAAGCCAGAAGACAGACCCCATGTGCTGAAAATCAGACTTCTGAGAAGGGGGGAATACTAAAATAGTTCTAGGTCCCTGAGTTCAGAGGTAAAAGACATCCCAGACATGGGGAAAAGGTAGCCTAGATCTCTGGGAGGGGGTCCCAGACCTCTGAAGATGGGGATCTGGCTAGCTGGTACTGGAGTTTCTAAAGGTGGCTTTACAGCTGTTGAAAAAAAACTGCAAACTGGACTCAACTGCTGTTATTGGAACAAACTTCTGCTACAGGGGTGAAGAAGTACTGCTGGGGTGATGATGCTCATGGAAAAAGAAAGCCAACAGAAAACAGATAGGAAGACAAACAGAAAACAAGAGAAAAGAGAAAGAAATATGTTCCATATACTTCTTCCTGCTTCTAGTCTCATTCTTTAGCACCCCCACTGACAGAATTAAACCAAATGACAAAACAGAAGTGTGATTTGCAGACACCTAGTCCCAGTACCAAAAAGCAAAATACAGGAGAGTAAGTTTGAAACTGAGAGATGATAGTTTAATAACCATCCCAGCAATCTAGGGTAAATGCTTTACTTTTTTGAGACATAGTATATCAGATAATGACAATAATGCCTACCACAAGAAGTTTTGAGAATTAGACAAATATATATATATATATATATATATATATATATACACACACATAAAGCTATATATATACATAAAGCTATATATATATAAAGCTATATATATATAAAGCTTTTCATATAGCACCTGACAAATAAAATGCACTATTTCACAACAGTTAATGGTTTTTGCTCCTAATTCATCCTCCCAAGTACCTCTGCCACCACCGGTGCCTTCCTTAAACAACTACTTTGTAAGACTCCATGTGTGGCCTAATCTATTGCCAGACTATATCTCAGCAGGAAAAGTCTATTTATAAGGCCTCAATCAATCGGGATCTCTTCTAGGTTGGGGATGATATTTGGCTATTGTCTTTTCCCTTTCATTCCTCCCTGTCATCCTGAAAATCTGGCAAAAAAAATATCACCTACACACTTTCTTGCACTTGCCACCATAAATCCAATAGATTGGCTTTCCATTAAAATACATTCAAGTTCCTTCTTTCCACCCTGTGAACAGTTCTAGGAATATTTCAAACTTTATCCAACACCTTTCACCCTAAAGAACTGTGTTTAATACCTTGTAGCCTGGGAGGATCACATGTCCAAAACGCAGACATAGAAATTCACTACTATCTTCCTGATGTTCTCCATCAGCCATTTTCCTCAACAACATTGCAGACAACAGAGACCTGAGGCCTAGAAAGGAGAGTCATTAAAAGTAGGGTAATATCAGATGCTTTCTGGCACATTTTAGAGGCAAGAGCCATCATTCCACAAATGGGAAATAAAAGCCAACTCCTACAAAAAAAAAAAAAAATACAGCTTTTTCTGGAGTTCCCACTGTGGTACAATGGCTTAAGGATCCAGGGTTGTCTCTGCAGAGGTGCGGGTTTGATCCCCAGCCCTGTGCAGTGGGTTAAGTATCCAGTGTTGCTGCAGCTGTGGCAAAGGTCACAACAGCAGCTGGGATTCAATCCCTGTCTCAGAAACTTCCATATACTGTGGGTGCAGCTGAAAATTATGGGCTCCTAATAGCTCATTCACTTCCTGACCATGGCTCATATGGTTCTACCTTTATTAATTATAAGACTTTGGGACATTTTCTTAAATCTCTAAGCATTTAATTCCTTGTAAGGTGGAATCCCTAAAATTATCTTACAATTCTGTTGTAGGAATTAGATAATACAAGTTCAAGAAGAGGGAAGAAATGGAGAGTTGTTTAGTTGGTATAGGGTTTAAGTTTTGCAAGATGAAAAAGTCCCTGAAATCTGTTGCACAATAATGTGAATGCAGTTAACACTACTGAACTATACACTTAAATGGTTACAATGGTAACTTCTATGTTCTGTGTTTTTTACAATTTTTTAAAAAAGTTTATTGAATGAACGAATAAAAAGTTCCTATCATATGCATAGGCACACACACACACACACAACACACATAAATACACACCAGAACACAGGTTCATCACAATGCCTGGCACATCATAAGCATTCAAATATCTATGAGGTTCTGCCTCTTTTGCCTTTGAGTCTCCCAGCAATCACGTGACTTCAGCCCCACCTGCATGAATTCTTAATGTTTCTTCCTCTGAACACTATGTGGACTTAATCACATTCTGTCCAGTGCTACTCCTTAATAGTTCAGTTTGGGCATGCTTTATCTTGCCAAATAGATTGTCAGCTCCTATAGAGCAGAGACTATATCTTATATTTCTTTTATGTTCTCCTTCACATCCAGTGCAATCTTTGCATTAACTGTTGGCTGAGATTCTACTTCAAATTAGACAGACCTTCCCAGATTCAAAACATTCTAGTTGCCCCTGTTTGCTCTTGTTCTTCCACTCATCATCAATCAACATTTATTTATTGACCTGTTAATTTATATAAATATCACTACAGGAAGAGTAGGGAAGAGCAATTGATGGGTAAGATAGTACAAAATTTAAATTATATACAAGATATTATTACTGTCCCCAAAAGGCTTATAATCTATTTGCACAGACAAAGCAAACATAAAGAGATTGTTAAAACTATAAGGAAAAAACTGATAAGTGTCCACTGGACAAAGCAAATATTCAAGAAGCCATGGATACCACAGGGAAAATTTAAAAAGAGAGGAGCTTTAAAAAAAACACAAGCACTATAGCATATATTCTTTAGAGTTAAGATGATTCTTCAGGGAAAAAAAATGTATCTGCCTACTAGCTCTAATTTTGAGATAAAATTATTACATATTTTCAAGATAATATTAATAAAAACAACAACATTATTTCCGGCATTGCAGTAGACTCTATATACCATCACCAATTCTAAAGAAAAGAAGGAAGTATAATCATTATTTATACACAAAGAAACAATGTGAAAGATATTCAGTTACTTCTCTATGGATACAGAGATAGTAAGTATTGGACTTGAACATATCTGTCTGACTCCAAAGCATGAATTCTTCCCACTATATGACTCATTCATTCATTAAATATTTACTGAGCAAGTATTGTGCTGAAGATAAAAAAACTAAATAAAAAATGATGTCTTCCTTCAAGTAGTTCTGGTCTGGTAAGGAGGCAGTTATAAAAAGAGACCATTTCAACAAAATGTGAGGAGTCAAAGAACAAAGATATGTAAAGGAAGTTATGAAGCATGTAAGAAGAAAATCTAACCTATCCTTGAAAGTCCTGGAAGATTTCCTCGAGGGCTGAAATTCTTTATTAAGTCTTAGGAACAAAATAAATAATAATAGCTTACATTTGTGTACCTACTAGGCAGGTACTATTACTAGCCCTGATTTACAGGTGAGAAAATTGATGCACAGAGAAGTGAGCAACTTAACTAGTTTATAAATAAGTGGTAGAGTTAGAATATGTTCCCATTTTATCATAATCCCTATAGTATGCTATATATGACTAGGAGTTTGCCAGAAAAGTGGACTGAAGAGGAACATTTTTTGCAAAAGGAAAACTGAAAGCAAGTTATAAGGCAAGAGACTGCACTATATGGGGCCATGTGAGAAGTATATTACTGCTAAAACAGGAAATAACAAGAGAAGAAATTAGAGACCAGACCACAAAAGATCTTGTATAACATGCCAGGTTCTTAGAATTGATCCTATAAACTATGGAGGATATCTTCAGATTTGTACATAATAAGTGATTATTCAAGCTATTTGGAATATAAATATGAGTTTAGAGAGAAGGAAGTCCATTAAGAGACAGTTATTATTATCATATTATTATTGTTGTTGCTGTTATTGTAAGAAAACGAATAACATAAATATACTCTAACAATCTTTAAGTGTTCAGTACAGTACGGAGACCATTTTAATATGCAGCAGAGAAAGAATGAGAACCTGAATTTGGGTAGAGAGAACAAGATGGAAAACTAAGAACTAAGACATGTCTAGATGGCAAAATAAGCAGAACTTGTTGATGACCTGGATATGTCTACCTCCCTGCCCATCAGACTTTCCTGTTTTAAGTAATTTATTCAGGAAAAGAGAAAGCATAAATGTATGCATTTGTCCTTTCTGATCTGGTTATGCATGGTGCTAGGCACAGCAGCATTAAAACTGAATAAGACACGCTTACCTAGAAGGGTGTCTAGAAGAACCTATAGTCTAGAGTGGGGATGAAAAACAAGACAAGTGCAATAAAGGGTCATGTTGTTATTAAAGAAACAGGAACAACATGCCCTGGGGACCCGAGGGAGGAGTACTTAGCCCTAACATGGGGAGATCAAAGAAGGGTTGAAGGAAGAGATGCCCCAAACTGAATCTGAATAAACTAGCAAACACTTTCAGTGGATCATGTATTGCTTGAGGTGAATGTTTCTCTAGTGCAGTGTGACAGGAACACAACAGAACAAATAGTTTCAATAAATTATGTATAGGAGGAGACCCCCATATTTATCCCATCCCCAAGGTAAATATGTGGGCTCCTGATGGTATCAAAGTAGAGCAAGAATTCGTGATCTGGTGGTTCCTCCATTAAAACACAAAAACAGGAGTTCCCAATGTGGCACAACAGAATGGACAGCGGCATCTCTACAGTGCTAGGAGGCAGGTTTAATCTCTGGCTCACCACGGTGGGTTAAAAGATCCAGGGTTGCTGCAGTTGCAGCATAGGTCATAACTGCAGCTTGGATCTGATCCCTGGCCTAGGAACTCTATATGCCACAGGGCAGCCAAAAAGATAACACACACACACACACACACACACACACACACCAAAAAAAAAAAAAAAAAAAAACACAAGATGGAAAGTGAGGTCACAAAAAGATGAAGGTGGGAGACAAGATAGTGATCTGCAATAAAACTACAAGGAGTGCTGTGGTTTTATAATGCTCTCTGGCATCACATTTCATCTAGCCCCACCTTGAGACACAGTTAGAGCTCAACATGCTTGGAAAAGTATATGAGCTTCACAGTGTTCTACCCTAAACTCTAGTATATCCTTTAATTGTAGGATGTCATCTTGAGATTCACAGTCAGGGGTATGTGTATCAGGCAGTTCCAACTGCTCTTCTAAAGGACTCTAAATTACCTCATAATAGCATATTTAAAAGCCTCACTGCCTCAGTTACAAATATTGGTCTCTGTGAAGAAAAGTACCTTTTTTGACAAGTGTGTTTATACAGATATTATTTTCTTTCTAAATGCAACGCCCAATGCCAAGAAAGCAATTTTTTATGAATATAAACTCTCAGACTTGAAAAAGAACATCTTCATTTAACCTGTTTAATATATAACATCTATTCAAACAATTTCTAACTCTCAAGTATCTTTCTGGAAATGGCTATTTATTCCCTCTAAAGTCAAATTTCTACTGCTGTTCCTAACAATTAAATAAGGAAAAGGGAAATTCAGTTAATGAAACTGATCACAGACTTTTCAGTTCATTAAACATACTGTCGTCAACATAACAGCACAAGCTATAAATCTAGTTCTTTGATTGTGAATTACCTCAATATTCTTTATAGGGAGGCTTAAGGGTATCTTAAGAAAAATAAAGTAATTTACCTAGTGAAAAAAAATGTCTATTAAAGTCATTTTAATTAGATGTACACATTAATCATGAAATTGTACAGAATAATTACAGTGACATTTCTCCACTTATTATAATGAAATATAATGAGAATAGTTAGAATATAAACAGATCAGAGAATACGAAGGTCACTGTTATATGGTATAACCTTAGCATGATTTAGCAAACATTGTATTTCCCAGTATAAAATAACAGGTTCTCATTACATGATGACTTATTTGGAATTGGGAAAACCAAAAACTGTTTATTTCTCACAACCAGCCATCTCTAGTGCAATCCCCACACCCAAGAGTATCAAAATCTCAGATCAAATGCCAAAATCTCTGATCATATGCCAAAATGAATACAGATGGTTATAGAGCTTTCACATATTCAGTCTCTGAGAAAAAATAAGTGGGAGTTACGACAGAAGACAGTAGGCTAAGGGCTAAGGAGTCCTGCTTTTTCATAATAACGGAAAGTTTATTCATCCCATTGTACTTCTACAATTGCCCAATGGGAAAATAAAGTGCTTAAAGTTTCAACTGGGAAAGATGACTCACTCTGCAACTTGCTAAACAGTTTATGAGAATTTACAATGCTTGTGGATTGCTGCTTGTGTCTTGTGTGCCGGGCAATGGTCAGGATGAAACAAGGCAAAAGAGTTTAAAAATGGAAAATAAAAATCTACGGTAGTCATAAATAAAAATGACAATGGATGTATCATAAACCTTTACACAAACAACTTTAGCATATGGTGTATATATCTCAAGTAATATAAATGCAAAAGAAAAAGCCTTTAGCACAAATTGACCTGCTTCAACACTGGAAAAATACAAATTAACAAAAAAAGAAATTCAAAGGGAAATTAATGGATCTCATAAATGTCTCAAGGGTGAAAATACTGCTTTCTCCCAACATAGAAAAGAAACAATTTCTGATAATAAATTCTACCAGATATTTTAGTGATGGTGTTATTTCTATTGCTTTTAAAAACATATTTTAATTGTCCTACAGATTTCCTTCAGCATACAAAAAGAAAGCAGAGACCTGGGATGTAGCCAAGGTAGCAGAGTAGAAGCCCCTGGGCTCACCTCCTCCCACAGGCACACCAAAATGACAACTATTCACTGAACAACTATCTATGAGAATGGCCTGAAGACTAGCTGAAAAGATTTTCCACAACTAAAGATATAAAAAAGGAACCATAATGAAATGGGTAGGAGGGGCAGAGGCACAATATAATCAAGACCCACACCCCAAGATTCCCATTGTGGCTCAGTGGTTACAAACCCAACTAGTATCCATGAGGATGTGGGTTCAATCCCTGGCCTTCCTCAGTGGGTTAAGGATCTGGCATTGCCATGAGCTAAGGTGTAGATGGTAGATATGGCTCAGATCTGGTGTTGCTATGGCTGTGGTGTAGGCTGGCACCTGCAGCTCTGATTTAACCAGCCTGGGAACTTCCATATGCCACGGGTGAAGCCCTAAAAATAAAAGACAAAAAATAAAATAAATAAATAAGGACCCACAAATGGGAAGATAATCATGATTGCGGAGCCGTCCCAAGAAACAAGGGGTCTGAGCTCCCTATCAGGCTCCTCAGCTTGGGGATGTGGCACCAGGAAGACAAGCCCCCAGAACATCTGGCTTTTAAGTCCAGCAGGGTTTGTATACAGGATAGCCAGAAGGCTGTTGGAAATGAGATTCCAGGCACACATGCTCCAAGTCCCAGCACAGAGACCATACTTTGAAAGCAACCTAGGTTAGGACAATTGCTAATCTTAGAAAGCCTCCTAGGCAGGCAGAAGACAACTGGGACTACCCCCCCAGGATATAGACCCTGGTGGCAGCCAATTTGGGGAATCTGATTTACAAAGAGGACACTGATGCTGCTATGCATCATTTTGCAGAACTCTCTCTAGCTTATCAGTGCCAGGGGCTTACTCTCCCACCAGTGGTCCAGTACCAGCCTCAGAACCCTTCCAGGTCATGGAGACAGCCATGCTGGTACCTAAGTGCCCACTGACAGATGAATGGATAAAGAAGATGTGGTATGCAACTAAATATTACTGTTATTTTTAAAAATATTGCCATTTGCAACAACATGGATGCACCTAGAGGGTATTACACTAAGTGAAATAACTCAGACAGTGAAAGACAAATACTGTAAGATTTCATTTACACATGGAATCTAAAACAAACAAACAGAAAACAGAAAAAGACACAGATACATAGAACAAACTGTTGGTTGCCACAGGTGAGGGAAGTGAGGAGAGATTAAGAGAGAAACTTCTAGTTATTAAATAAGTCACAGGGATATAATGTACGGCATGGGGAGTATAGTTAATAATATTGCAATAAATTTGTATGGTGACAGATGACAGCTACACTTATCATGGTGATCATTTTGTTTATGTACAAAAGTACTGACTCACTCACTATTGCACACCTGAAACTAATATAACACTAAGTCAATTATACTTCAATAAAAATTTTAACTAAAAAGAGAAATCAGAGACTCTACTTATCACAGAATATCCTCTAAATAGGCAACACTATTGCCATTCTGGAAGTATATGAAATATATACCAGCATATCCTACATGTCAACTGTTCCCTACAATGCTCTCTCACCAAACTGAAGTGAAAACACAAACAGGATTCAATAGAAACAGAAGTCAGGACAGCTTTTGCAGCTTCTCAAAGCATGATTTACAAAGGAATTCCCTGTCCCTGAGTCATGCAGGCTGATCCCTACTGGTAGCAATGATAATACTAATACGCTGGCTCCACTCATTTGATTTTATTTAAGTACCTCCAACTGATGTGTAATAAAATGAGGTTTTTTTAAAAAATTCTAATTAGGTCCCATTCCTTCCTTCCTTCCATTCTCCCACTTTCTCCCGTTCTCCATTTCTCCAGCTTGTCTTTTTTTTTTTTTTTTTTTTTTTTTTTTTTTTTTTTTTTTGTCCAACAGTTTAAATTAAAAAAAAAAAAGAGTGGTAGCAGGTCTACATTGAGTGATTCAGTACTTTTGAACATTAACAAAATGATCACCATAAATGCAGCTGCCATCTGTCACCATACAAAGTTATTACAATATTATTGACTATACTCCCCATGCTGTACATTATATCCCTGTGACTTATTTATTTAGACACTTCAATGGCTCCCCAATGTTCTTAGGTTAAAGTCTTATGTGCTCACAACATATGTTTTTATAATCAGACCCTTGCTTATCCCCCAACTGCCCTTGGCCTCACTGACTCTTCCAAAAATAGCCTGTTTTTGCTCTCATGAACTACAGTCAAGCTCTAAGGCCTTTGCACTTGCTGCCCTTTCATACTAGAAAAATCCTCCCTGCCATCTTCCTGCTTTTAACATGACTAAATCTTACTCGATTTAAAGGATTCATCTCAGATGTTAGTTCCTCCAGGATGCCTTCTACGCTACCTGCTTGGTGCTCCCATAGAAATTATCACCAACGCATGTTCACTTTTAGCTTCCCCAACACATCAGTACATAAATGTTGAAAAAAAATCTAAAAATTCAAATCACTTTGTTGCATGATTGGTTTGATTGCAGCACACGTGTATAAAGATCCAAGATAAGTCACAACAAACCAAGCTGCTCAGCTTTGCATCCCTCATTTAAGTGCTTGCACACACATAAACTGGGCAATTTTAACTTTATACTATTAAGGGTTGATAGGGACTCTGACATCATCAAAGCCAAATCCTACAAATTAAAAAAATATATGGGTTTATATTTTCCAGAAAACCAAGGTTTGAGTTTGCTAAGTGATCTCTCTAGTTTTATTAATATAGAAATCAACATTTATTATTTCAGGGTCATCTCAGCTGTCTGAAAATTGATCAACTGTTTCCTTTTCACAGTGATTAAGAACTGCCTGGTTAAGAGAGGGTAGGGAATTGCACGGTTCTAACGTACTTAATGTTATCTGACTCTAAACAAATGTGATAAGTGAAAGCAAATTCAATCAAAAGAAACATTACCACTTTCTTGATGATTAACATGAAGCCAGTTATCTAATGGAAAAAAAAATTAAACCCATTTAAAGTGACTCAAAACTTAGGAGTTCATAATGTTAAAGCTTACCTCTAAGTCAGTCATCACCAATATAAACTTTGTATTTGTCCAATTTAGAAGAATCTCTTGGATAAGAAATCTAAGGTTAACTTTCAAAAACAGTATCTCAGCTTTGGTTTTGACTGTGATGGGTAGAGAAGGGGGTAAAAATGAATATTCTCTGTTTCCTTAATGGTCCACAGTAAGCACAGTTCTAATTAATTTTGCATGTAGCAAAAGCCATAGTCCACAATGACTCATCTTCCCAGCTGCTATTATACATCCTATGTGGCTGAGTACAGAATAGCGTGATACGTTACAAAGTAGAGTTGGTACTAGATGCTCCACCTAGATTTCTTCCTCAGGATTAAGGGATCCTTCCCTAGTTGTTGGGAATACCAACTGCTGACAGCTCACAGCTGCATGCCTCACAGAGAAATGCCCTTAGCCACGAGGAATTTCCTCACTTAAAATTAAGCCCTCTCCCATGGGAGAATCTACAGTCAACGAGCCACTCCAAATGAAAACGTACTTGCTTCAGTTTTGAATATCTCTGAGGGTCATCCCATCTCCAGAGCTCCCTAAAGGCTCTGATGCCTTGGTTGCCTTGAGGGTCAGCTACTCCCTCCTACTGATTCTCCTTTTCTCATTTCCTTACAGGTGCATTTCTGGAGAGCACTTCTCAAAAAACCTTCTACATGCAACTCTTATCTCAGAATCTACGTCCAGGCAGCCTAATAATAACTATGAAAGGCAAATTCACCATTATAGAGTAATTTTGCTGACTTTATAGGGAACTGGTCTTGATATCAGTCTTGGTCTTCTGTTAGAGATGTCAACCTACTGATTGAGACAAGATGAGATCGAAAACTTAACCCATCACTAACTGACTCCAGTTCCCATTTAATTGCAACAAAATTTAGGGACCAAGTCATTGGTATTGCAGGTTATATGGTTTTGAACAATTTTAATGTTCAGCAAAAATTATTGGATAATTTTATGATCACCCAATTATAAAAGAAGAAATATTCTAGATGAAATTCTAATTGAAAGAGCACAAGGAGAAAAGGAGAATAAAAATGATTTGTCTACAACAGATCACTATTTTCTCAAAGATATGGGAAACGTCCTTTGTTAGACTTATAAAGACTTAGGCCTTTCATGCTCAAAATATAAAAGAATTATTAGAGATTAGCATCCACTTTATATGTTCTCAATCACTCTCTTAAAATCTCCTTAGGAAATGAATGAAAAGTTGTCATGGGATCAACTTATTCTTTTATTTTAATTCAAAGGATATGAGAAAAAATATAAGTTTTAAAGTCCTGGAGTTCCCGTCGTGGTGCAGTGGTTAGCGAATCCGACTAGGAACCATGAGGTTGCGGGTTCGGTCCCTGCCCTTGCTCAGTGGGTTGACGATCTGGCGTTGCTGTGAGCTGTGGTGTAGGTTGCAGACACGGCTCGGATCCCGCGTTGCTGTGGCTCTGGCGTAGGCCGGTGGCTACAGCTCCGATTCAACCCCTAGCCTGGGAACCTCCATATGCCGCGGGAGCGGCCCAAGAAATAGCAACAACAACAACAACAACAACAAAAAAGACAAAAAAAAAAGTCCTTTTGTTTGTTTGTTTTGAGTTTTGTTGTTTTAGTACCACCATTTTGAAGAATAGAAATTAAATCAGTCGGTCTGCCTAACTGTAGTCTCATCTGCTTAGCTGATAGAAACACCTAAGTTTCTCTTCTAGAGCATATGGACACATAGAAAACTCCTAAATAGATATCAAGGTACAATAGCAAATGCTGATATGCCACCCTTTTAAGAAAATATAACATAGGTAGGCAGATAGATGATACATAGATAGATAGATAGATAGATAGATAGATAGATAGATAACTTACTTAGAAGTTGCCACACAGAAAAGAAGCCTTGCCTGCAAAAATGAATCTTCTGTTTCAAGTAGAAATTTTTCTCAAGTACAAATACATCACTAACTTGACTGGTTTCCTAGAACTGAATTATAAAGCCTTATTCCTGTTGGGGAAAGGAGGATGCAAAGGGAGGCAGGATCCATTCTTTTATATTTTCTGGGAAAGATAAAGTAGCATTGTGTCTTCCTCTTTCACTCCCAGTGAACTGAACCTAGACTAGTATCTCCAGATTTTTCTAAAGTTGTCTCTCAACATTCACAGGCAATTGGTTACGGGACCCAACACAGAAACCAAATCCAAGTATGCTCAAGTCCCGTAGAGGGCCCTCCGAATCCATGGGTACAGAACTAACAGATTCAGAACCAGCATATATGAACAATTGATTATACATTTATTGAAAGAAATCTTCTTTTAAGAGGACTTGCGCAGTCCAAAACTACATGTTGTTCAGGGATCAACTGAACTATGTACCTTTATGAGTAAAACTGTTTAAAATATTCTCATATATATAATGTATAAAATATATCCATTACTGTACTAGTAGGTACATTTCAAAACATATAATAATATAAGAATTATAAAGATAAAACAAAAAGTAAATTAAAACTTTTCATAACTTCAGTTTAATTGGAAATTTTATAATTTCAGTTTGTTAACTTAAATTGAATTTTCTGTCCAAAAATGTTTCCTGACATTAAAATATTCTTAATAATAATTTTAAAATAAAGATCAGTGCAATCAAATATACATAATTTTTTTCAAACTTAGCTTAACATGTATTGATGCTATGATTCAAAAGTCTGGCTCTAAATTCAATTATGTTTGTCGTAAGCTACAAAAGAAAATGCCACACAAAAATAAAGAGATCCAAATAGATGAGGTACATTATTGGCTTAATTATTAAATCATGATGTTCATTTTACCATCCTTTGAGTGATTAGTATTATATTCAACCCATGTTTTTTTTTCCAACAACCTGTGAAATTTAATTGAACTAAAACTAGATAGTATTATAGGCTCACCTACTTAACCAGAAAGACAAACACTACAGTAAACTATGACATGTTGAAAGTAAACTAATAAATATGAGCTCTATGGTTGACTGCCCCACTCTTCCTAGAATAGCTAAGAGACTCTTTAGAACATATGAGAACATATGGCTACTTGAAAAGTGGGCAGCATAAAGGCACCAGTGTTAAACCACATAGTACATATTAGTAAATTCATATTTCTTACTTTTCAGAGGAAATTAACTATAAAAATAATTTGAATATTTTCTTCCCAAACTCTCTGACAATCCAGGGAGAAAATCTCTCTGGCCTAAACAACTGATTCTAGGAAATTGTCTAGAAAACGAGACACCAAAAATTTAACCTATGTCTTTTTTCCATAAGTTTGCATCATTGATTTACAAGTTGAATTGCCTGTGAGTACCTATATCAATACTGCCATATACAATATAAAACACTATATATGTCATACATAATACTAACACTGAACATAAAAAATAAAGACATAATGTGAAAAGGAAATTCATATTTATTTACAGGTATAGTGATTTATGCATTAATAGTGAAGAAGCAGCAATGTGATTGCTTTATAGTAGCCTAGTGCAATTGATACAAGCGCTTCACAGTAGCCTAGACTATACACTAATGAATGAGTTGTTATAAAATTTTTATGGCATAGAGTGTTACGGTCAAATTCATAATTCAGTGTTGGAAACACTGTTATTTAAAACACACACACAAAAATGACTCATACCATTTTTGCTACAACACCACAACAGCAACAGAAGGTGGCTATGAAATTATAACAGTAGGAACAGTAACTACTACAGATTTTATACAGTTATAATTTAAAACTGTGTCTTTATATTTGTTTACAATTCTCTCAACTGCAAATGATGCCATGTAAGGTCTGAAAGTATATGTTTTTGCGTAAGTCTTTGAAATTTCAACTTTTTATAATAGATTTGTGTATACTTGTGGTATTAAATGATAAAAAGACTTGTATATACATGTATTTAATGCATTTATGACATACTTCTACTCACTCAAAAATTAAATCAAAATAGCTCATTTCCCAGGAAAGCACAATTTGAAATTTAGAATAAGAAGAAATACAAAAACTTAACTTTGGTCCAAGATTTAATCATCCAGAAATGGACAGTACAACAAATTGATATCAACATATCCATTAAAATCAGTCTGATTAATGGCAGGAAGAATTCTGTAGGTATTCTATAATAAATCCATTTTCGGGGCACATCACATTCAAAAGCTTGATTAAGCTTTATCTTGATCGTCAGATTATAAAGTTTGCTGGTCTAAATAAAATATACAGAAACTATTTTTAATCTGTTCACATTTGCCTTACATGATAGTTTATGAAACAGTATCAGTTACACAGGCTGATGAAAAAATGTGAACAATATTTACAATATACCATATATACTTACATATTTATAAATATTAAGAAATCATTAACAAAGCTTTTCTTTTCAGAAATAGGAAAAACGCCCATTTTTCTTCCAATTTGAAGTAAAAAAATACTAAGAATAAAGCCTTTGAAAAGATAAATAGCAGCATCTCAGAGACTCTTGAAACAAACTCTCATAATGAGCACCAGACAACAAACATAAGATCTAGATGTGATGGAAGGAGGAGATAAGAGAATGAATAATGTCAAGTTCAGAAAGAACCTTCAGGGACATCTAAGCCAATCATCCTCTTGAAGTCTGAATCTTTGCTACAACATCATGCAAAGTGTTCATTAAGCCAACCTGAGTTTACTGCTCACCGAGGCAGTCAATTCCCTCTTAGAACATTAGAAAGCATTCCCTTATATTGATCTAAAACATACCTCTCTATCTCTGTCACCCACTGGCCATCCAGTACAACTCCAATTCCTTCCCTTTAGGGCCTCTCCTATGGGATGAGCTATCAAAAATACTAGTTAGTCTCAATGAATCTTTTCATGTACATCCCAAAGTCTTTCAACTATGTTTTCAACAGATGATTCTAGTCTTACCATATCACAGTTCTAGTTAATATTCAGTTTGTTAGTGTTTCTCCGAAAGTGGGGAATCCATAAAGGAACCCATAAAAGAACAGTATGTAGCTAGACTTGGCCCAAATTAGAAAGAGCAAAGCTCAACCTTCCCTCCCCATTCCACTTACTACACACCTGCTCCTGCAGCCCAAGATTACACTCATTGTTTTCATAGCTATGTCACACATACTGATTCAAACTGAGCTTTATATTGATTAAAACTTTAGTCTCAGTTTGTCAAATAAAAATTGTCACTCACCATCTACCTTTACAAGGATAAAGTCATTGAACTTCAATACACTCTGAAAGGAATTTAGGGTATTGATTAGGAAGGAGGCTCTGGGAAAAGACTGGCCTTCAGATAGTTAGATATTTTCAAAAGATTTTTAGAGTCCAATTTCTTACATTTCTCATATCTAGAAAAGCACTAAAATCATTAACGGAGACATGTGCTCCTCATGACTAGCAGCAACTTTCTGCCAAAATGTGTACTTGACTGCACATATCCTCCTTTACCAAAATCATGTATATACTGACCTCTCTTCCTCTGTTCCCTTCAGAGCAATTCCTTGGAGCCATCTGAGAACTGTATCCCAGGCTATAATCCTCATTTTTGCCCCAAATAAAACTTAACTCAAAACTCTCACATTGTGAGCCTTTTTTAGTCAAGTTAATGTACTCAATAACTATGGAATGCTACCACAAGGATATTGCAATACTAGGAATAGTGTGAGAAATCAGTGAGATATAACTGAAAGCAGTAAGACCTACCTGAACCAAAGCCCCCACTTTACCCAGCTACAACTGTGTAGGCAAGAACACTTATTAGAACTACACAATTTTTATAACAGGATAACTATCTTGCTACTTGCTGGTCTCAATTCCTAAGCATATGGATGGGCCCTCAGCCAGCAATTTAGAATACCAGCACTCTAGGTTATCCAGTTCCTTTCCAAACACCTACTGAAAGAAAAAAATTTTTAGAGAAAATAGGTTCAAGGCCTGAAAAATTCAATCCATGCTTAATGTTGAATCACCAGAAAGCTACTTGTTAGGAACCAACTACATAAAATCCTTCTGATCACCTTCAGTGAGTTGTATTCAATGTTTTGTTCTAATCTTTAACAGAAGATTGTTGTTAAGAAGTAAGCATGTGGAAGTCACAACTGCATTATTATATTTTTAAACTGCCAATACTGTCCGTTTTGTTACTGAAGCCTTTTTACTGATGGGAAAGGCTTTGTTTTCTCTGTGGAGTGAGATGTTTCTACAATTTTAAAGATGAAAATCATGAGAATGTTATATAGATTTTTTAAAGTTTTCGAGAGATAAAGTCTATAAGAAATAATGAGAAAAAATGTCATTTGACACATGAACAAATAGCAAGAAATATTTGTATTTCCTGCTTCATCAGCAACTTATTTGAGGCCATGAGAGTAAGATGGATAACTCAAACTGGGTCTTATAAAATACCTATTATGAATTAAGTTAAAGATCATTATTCAGTTACCTCTATGCTTCCTCTTCCCAAATAATCAGACCAAATAACTTATCTTCCCCAATGACAAAGTTCCTAAGATCGGATGAACCTAAGAACTAGCTGGAGAACTTGTTTTAGAAACTTGCATCTTTAAATAAACTTTCCACGTAACTGGGATGCAAGTGAACTACATAATATGTTTTGAGAACGCTCTTCCAGGACCAATTTTTGGATCACTTAAATCAACTCTGTCACATATCCCTGGGCTCTCTGCTGTCTCTCTAGGTCCCTTTTAAAGCCTAGTGACCAAAGGTATGTTGAGTATTCTTACTAAGGATCCTACCAAAGCAGAGCAGATGAAAGGATTATTTCCTTGCTCTTACACAGCACACTACATCCACTTTAATATATCCTAGTGTTGTTGATAGGCATGCTCACAAAAGCAGTGCTTCATTTTGACAGTCAGATTGAGGTCAGCTACTTACTTTAACTCTCCTGAGAAATGAAAGCTTAAAGTGCATTAAAATGGGTATAAATCACAGTAAATGAAACTACAAAGAGCACTGTTTGGAACTTTTTCCTCAACTGAACTAGCTGCAATCATTGTTTTAAAAATATCTGGGAGTTCCCATTGTGTCTCAGGGGTAACGAACCCAATTAGTATCCTTGAGGACATGGGTTTGATACCTGGCCTAGCTCAGTGGGTTAAGGATCAAGTGTTGCCATTAGCTGCGGGATAGGTCACAAACATGGCCTGGATCTGGAGTTGCTGTGGCAGTAGCATAGGTTGGCAGCTGTAGCTCAGATTCGACCCCTAGCCAGGGAAATCCATATGCCACAAGTGCGGCCCTAAAAAGAAAAAAAAAAAAATCTATTCCACTTTTGAAATAAAGAATTTTCTTTTGAACAGAAAATCTGGCAACCTTCTTAAGTAAAACTATTCTTCCAGAAAGTAATTATTTATGAAAATTTTTAATTTAAATAATACCACTTTTAGAATATCTATAGGACCAGGAAACTGTTTTCATAAAAGACTCAGGGAAAAGATTTATAAACAATCAAAATATTGTTTATAAATATCTATAAACATTGCAAAATATTTACAAGTAAGAGTAAAGAAACTTAATTGTTGCTCTCCAGCTCACCATTTCATGGATAAATAAATCATTCCATAACATAGAAACTGATGTTATTTCATAACGTTCTCTACCTAGACTATCTACATGATTTAGCAAAAGAAACAAATTTAAAAACTAAAAGTGACCAATAACTTATAATATGTCAACTAAATATTCACAGTAAATGTCTACATAAAATGTTGAGATACTCATTTAAGTTTCCAAGATCAATCTAAAAGCTACCACTTCCAAGCTAATGCTTATCTATAAAAATTCTAGCCCTATACATTCTATCGTGTCTAAATCGACTTTAGATTTTAAAAAAAAGTATTTTTCAAAGAACAAGTTGAGATATCAAAGCAGAAATTCAGGGTCTGAAAAATGAGTGGTTTTACTCAGAAAATGGATAGCTTAGGAATTTTACAAGCCTTTAGATTCAAGAGTAATCAAGCTAAGACCAGTTGGGTCATGATTCACTCTCCTATGCTACTTGTAATTTTCTATCTGGTATGTTTTTCATTTTATACATTTCATGCTGTTTGTCTCTATGGTTACTTAATCAAAATGAGTACCCGGTCCATACACAGGAAGTACTATTTCCTTGTGAATTCCACATACTAAATTAATAACCTCTTATACTTTTGCAACGACTAGTTTACATTTCACCTCTAAGGAAAAAGTTTCAGAAGATTCTTTTGACTTTCTTTCTTTTTGAATTTCGTATATTATACAGACTTCAGTATTTCATGATAGTTGAGTTTGCCAACACATCACAATCTACGTTCTTTGACATATCATGCCTTTGCCCATCAGTAAGTGCTCTTCTGAGCCTCAGTCAGACATACCTTAGTTTTTAAAAAACACTTTTTTTGTCTGTATCAAATCTAAGTCAAAATCAATTGACAAAATTAGGTGAATACTAGTATTCATTCATTCATCAAACCAGGACCTGGAGAGAAGTACATAAACACCAACTCCTCGGTGACTCACCATGGTTAGGTTTCCTAAGCAACACTAGAGCATCTTATTTTAAAGAAAATTAAAATGTGGTTTGATACTATGTATATTCTCCACCTGAAAGCATGTATGCAATAATTAGGAGTATAGACCTTAGACTTTCTGGGTTCATATCATGAATCTAACATTGACTTGTTATGGACAAATTACTTAACAATGCCTCAGTTTCCTCACTGTAACAGGATTATTTTAAAGAAAAAAAAGAGATTTACATTTTTAATGTGTGGAATAGTTCCTGACCCTATCTAAGCATTGGTTAAATATCAATCAATCAGTCTTACCCCATGTAGCATGAAACCATGGCTTCTAAGAAAAAATTTTTTATGAGAAATATTTTTCCACCCTCCCATGAGGCAAGATAATCCTGACTTTAAATTTCCTTGTATAGCACTTAAATATTAGCCGATCAGCTAGTCTCATATCTATGAGAGTTCTAGGCACTAACCATATTGGGCATTTTATGTATCACTTCATTTAATCTACTGTGGGAATCCTACAAAGATTGGCAATTTTCTCATTACAGATGAGAAAACTCTAGTTTTGAGAAGATAGATAATTTGCACAAATTCACTGAGTTAGTGGCAGAAATGGGCCAACTGAAGACATCTCCTAAGCCAATGTTTTTAATCAGTCCATCACCATGGATAGAGCACTAGAAAAAAAGATAATTTCACAACTTTTCAAAACTAAAAATTTGTCCCATCCAAGTATTCTTAGCCACATCCTGGAAGCCCAGCAATGTAAAATTTGAATACATCAGTGCCTGAGCATGTGTTTCCTGCTTCCTAGAAGCCATGGGCTTATGTGTGTGATTGATCCCCACGGTTTACTAAGGTTCATCAGTGGAAATCAAGGCTACATCGGCAATGGCCTCTAGGTGGTATCTGGAATCACGTCAAAAATGACCTTCTGAAGCTTCCCCATACATGTTTGTAAAATACTGGCACCAGAGTATTTAGTCTTAGCAGCTACATAGTTCTGGAAAGTCCAACTTATCAACCTATTAGCCTAATGATTAGTTAGCTCTAATGTAACAGTCTCAAGGATGAATGTCCTATTATTGATAGGAAACACTGACTAGCTCTGAGTGGGTCTTTTCAAATTGTGAAACTCCAATAAAATGTCTCCACTCACTTGGCTTGGCTCAATTGCTAATGAAGAAGTCTGGATTTTATGAACTCCCTGACCAAAAGCAGTCAGTACAAAATCTTAATGTCAGCCTATCCTGTCTTTGCTGACAGATCCCAGAAGGGCCTACCAATGACTCACTTTCACCAGTTAAAAAATAAGCAGAAGCCACTTCTTTGTTCCTCTCTGAAACAACTGACTTGGGAAGTTTGGCCCTCTACCACTCAGATAAGTGTCTAAAATAATGTTCTTTGTCTCTGAGTATCACTGGCTACCAGTGATCTCTGTTTCAGTGAAGAAGGGTGTAATTTTAGATTCTCCTGAACCGAAAGACTAAATTCTGGATTTGATAACACTAGATACTTAATGCCAAAAGAAGAACCATGCAGAAGGCTGCAGAAGCATTCAGACAGCTTAGGAGGGAAATGGAATGTGGAACTGCTTCAGAAGAGTTGTGGTTCATGTTGCTACCAGACATGCTGAGAGGCAGAACTTGTAGCTGGCAGATGCTCAACACAGAATAAGCTGCTCATCTCTCTAGCACTGCTTAGAAAAGATCACCTCTTTTAGAAGAGGGACTATACATGTACAACATAGCAGTCATCATCCTGGTCAGTGATCTAGACAAAACATCTGAGTTACAGCATGAAAATCACAGTTCATTAAGATGGTTTGCAGGCACATCAAAAATTAAAAAAGCAGCTTCAGATCAAAGGAGTGGAGAGATTATTATATTCATTGTATTCCAGAAATCTGCTTCTACATCACTTAATTCTAGTAAACCCTGGGTTGACACTTCCAACTACAGTATAGATTATAAACTAATTAAAACCATTTATAGGACCCTTGACTTACAAGACTAACTTCAAATAGAAAAAAAAAAAAAAAAAAAAAAAAAAAAGGAGCTTTCAAAGCTATTTGGCAAAACAGGACTCCTTCATCCATTAGTATAAGCAAATGAGTTCTAAGTAGGGGTTGTAAGAATAACGTTTATCCTCTTCAAACAGCGAACCTTACTGAAGGCCAAAGAGGTAAGGTTAAAATCTTGGTACTATGCTCAACACTGAGTGGAATGCCATCTCTTAGGGGTAAGACAAAAAGTATTTCCTCTATCATGCAAGTTCTGCAATTAATTATCCCATAGCTATCAAGAATAATACATTCCTCTGATAACATACGTTCGATTATCATAATTCCCTTTTAGCAAAGCTTCTAATGCTGCCTTTTCTTTTGCCGCACTTTATAGAAAAAGCAACGCAGAGTTATAGATTAGCTGCTCTAATCAAAAAGAGAATTAAAAAGGAATTAGAGTTTGTTTTTTGGGTTTTCTTGGGGGTTCCCTAGAGATCATTTCAGCTGAATGATTTCTTAGAGCTATTCACTCATATCTAGACCCTCTCAATCTTATTTTCAAAACTCTTTGGACCCAATATAAAGAATCACTGTTATGATAATAACTGAATGGAGAATATGTTTTAAACATAAATATAACCACCAGTGGGTATGAAATAGTTAAGTAGTAAAATCCCATCAAGGCAACAAACAGCCTCAATACTAGGGAAGTGTTTTCTAGTCGTCTCCCAACTCACAGCCTAGGAAGCCTAAAATCGCCTCTGTATCCAAGAGTTCCACAGACACTTTCTGTTTACCATGTTTGTCTGCTGAACAGCACTTTCAAAATGGAGAGAAGCTACAGCCTGGAGACCCCATATTTCATGGATTTGATTAACAGTAAAGAGTAACAATAGTTAATATTTAAGGAGGGATTACTACATGCTAGTCAATAATTCCAGAAATTAACTCATTTAATCCTCATAATACACACCCCGTTTTATAGATGGATAAACTGAGTCTTAGAAAAGCTTACTAACTTGTCTATTGCCATACAGTTAGTAAGCAGCAAAGCCAGAATTGTAACCAAGGGGTCTAATGCCAGAAATCTAACTCTTAACCAGTAACCAGGGGAATAGAAATACAAGTAAAGGGGAATTGATAAATACAGAGCTCTGGCAACTTTCTGGTCACTTTAGAAACATTTCATTTAACCCTCACACAATACATTTTATAAAAGGAAAGTAAGTTTCAGAGAGATTGAATAACTACTCAAATGCCCAAAATTCGCAAGGAAAAGACTGATACTCCATACACTACATCACAGCACCTCTCCACAGATTAAAGACTACATGACAGAAATAAGAGCAGAAATATCTCACCTCGATTGGCATATCAGTGCTGTTATAAGAAAGTGACCATTGGAACCCGTCTGGCAGGGATACTGATAGGACACAAGGAAACCTGTAGATAACAACACAACCAGCTTAAGCAAGGAGGAAAGGATCTAAAACATTAGAGCACTGCAGTGTTGGGGGAGGAGAGGTGCATGTATGTGTGTGTACACCGTGTGTGTGCAGTTTCATTCTGTTTTCAACTTTTCCTTTTCTTTTTTTTCCTTGCTTTTTTAGAGGTATATGGTACATGGCGGTATAAGAGGTATATATGTAACCGTGGTATACGGAGGTTCCCAGGCTATAGATGGAATCAGAGGCATGGCTGCTGGCCCACACCATGGCCACAGCAACACAGGATCCAAGCCACATCTGGGACCTACACCACAGCTCGTGGCAACACCAGATCCTTAACCCATTGATCAGGGTCAGTGATCGAACCTACATCCTCATGGATATTAGTCGGGTTCATTTCCTCTAAACCACAATGAGAACTCCAAATTCTTTTATCTTGATGAAATCTTGAGTAGCTCTCAACTAGGGACAGTATCTCACCAAAGAGTGTCTGGTACCATGTGAGGGCAGTTGATTGTCTCCATGATTGGGAGATTCTGTTGGCATTTAGGGGCCATGGGGTAGAGATGTCAAACATCTTGCAGTATTATGTCTGCACAACTAAGTACTGTCCCACCAAAAAAAATCAAATTCTGATTGTCCAGCATTAAGAAGTACATAAAAGAAACCATTCACGTAACATCAAGAAAAAAACACCATCCAGGTAGACTTAATATTTGTACCCCAAGTGGACATCAGTAGTAAATGTGGACCATTATAGACAGATTCCTGAATAAAGTACATTCCTGAATTAGGCACTGCTGTGCCTTATATACACATAAACATAAGGTCTTGCTATTAATATTATGGAGAATATACGTAAGACCCAAATTTTGAATGAAGACTCAAAATAATCTCAGTCCAAATACCTTCAGAGTTTAGTCCAAAAGCAGACTTCTTACTTAAATGTAGTTTCCACTAAGAACAGTATAACAGTGACTAAGTATTAATCAACAAAATTTGATTCAATACAAATTGAATCATAAAACCACTAAATTTGCATATTTAAGAAACAACAAAAAGAAGAATGTGATTGGAATGGAATGAGCATGAGTGAGTGGTAGGCTGATGTCAGAGAAGCAGGCAGAGGCCTGAATGTGTGGGGCATTGTGAGGCTTGATAAAGAGCTTGGATGTCTGCTTACTGTAATGGAAATGGATAGCTTTAAGCAAAGGAATAAATGATCTGGTTTCATTTTAAATCACTTGTTAGGGCAGTAAGAAGAGAAAACTGAGAACTAGGATACCATTTGGAAACTAGGATTGAGATAAGGAAGACAAAAGCATGTACAGCAATACCTTTGTTAAACAGCCTGATTAGGGTAGATGCTGGTTAGAAGTTAACTAATTTTATTGTAAAACTATATGGGCCCAAAACATCCCTGCACAAACTTCTGCCCTCTTTTTCAGATAGGCCGGGTCATCAGATGATCTCTTAACAAAATAATTTGTTTTCTTTTTATGGCTGCACCTGCTGCATATGGAGGGTCCCAGGCTAGGGTTGAAACGGAGCTACAGCTGCCAGTCTATACCACAGCCACAGAAACAAAGGATCCCTAACCCACTGAGTGATGCCAAGGATGGAACCCACATCCTCATGGATACTAGTCAGATTCTTAACTCACTGAGCCACAACAGGAACTCTCATAATAATTTAAAGAAAAAGCATTTTACTATCCACAGACTCTTCAAACTTAAAAATAAACCATTATCTTCAAGACTGACACAAGTAGAAATAAGACTGTAATAATACTGAATTTAGCATAATCTCTGCTGATATCAGCTAACTGAATAAACATATAGGGAAAAATTTAATTTCCCCCCAAATTGTTCACATTAGAGTGCAGAGAATATTTTGTAAGGCAAAAAAAAAAAAATTGCTATTTCAAATATAACTGATTATAAAGGTACAAAACCACAAGTAGCTCAAGGCAAATGAAGCAAAGATACAATTTGTTAAACCAAGTTCAGAGGAGCAATGCTGACAACATTATTGTGTAGTTATCCTTAGACTTCCAACTGCAAGACACCTTGCTTTGGTTTATTGGGCACGTCTTTCATGACATCCTATTGGCACATTTATTTATTGAAATAACTATTACCCAACATTACTGAGCACCTGTGCTGTGTGCTAGGAGCTAGGAATATAGAGCTTTGCTCTATATTCATTCTAGAGAGATAAGTAATGTGTAAGAAAAAAGATAATCAACAATTTAAAAAAAAAATTACATGCCAGCTATGGGCACTAAGCTGAAATATAACCTGCTGCATCTGAGGGATTGTATCTGACAGACTGAACCAGGGGGACTTTTAAGACAGGGCAAGTGTCTTCACCTCTAACGCACATCATTAATAACATCAATAATAATTTGGTTTCCAGAGCACCAAATAAATTTTCCTGTCAGGATATGTGAATTCAAAAGACTGGGTGACTACAAAGGTTCAGAAAGGGTTTCACAGGTAAAAGACTTCAAGAGAGACTTTCAGAAAGGCTTATGCAAATAATTCATCCTTATAACTTAAAAATAAGTATCTGGGGACATTGAGGATTGGTATCATAAACACATGAGTGAGAAGAAATCTCTAAAATGTACCAATACACTGCACTCCTCAACTAACAGGGAAAGTCAGAACTCTAGAACATAAGAGATCTTCTTACAGTGCTTAACCTATTTTTCTCCTAAACTGCTTTTCCTACGAGCGTTTTTACGTTTCCAAAATGTCTTATTAAACATGTTTTCCCCATTGCTCAAAAAGAGCGAACAAATGTCATAAAACACATTTAGAAGATGGTGACGAGACACCCCTCGTCAAAAGTGTTGGAAGCCACTCATTTAAATGCACCTGAAAACAGATGGTTCTGCCCGGGTGATCTCCTCCTGCTGTTGGCTTTCATTTCACTCAGAGGAAAAGACTTAACTACTTGAGCGTCTTGAAACCTTGAACAGGATAAAAAAGCACTTGCTGTCTTTTTTTTTTTTTTTCCCCTTGAGTGAGCTTTCGTACAAGCACATTAAACCACTTTACCAGGAACAGAGTTTAGGCCACGTGAGGAAGCCCTGAGAGGTCGCGCCTCAGCAGCTTCGGCGGAGCTTGACGGTCATCCCAGGCCAGTTACTGGAGCGCCCGGGTGCATCTGGGAGTCGACGGCACCGGGTATTGTGGGAAATGTAGTTTGGAGACTCCGCCCTGCTCGCCATTTCTGTAATGGCCGCTTCCTGGGAGGTAACGTACCAACTTGGCTCCGAAAGCTAGTTAGATTGCCCAGTGTTTTTGTAAAACAGGGGGCACTTTTGCACCTTGCCTGACCGACGTAGGGATTGTTTCTGAAGTCTTAATATCACGTCCTAGAACGAACTTGTTTTTCGGTTGATTTTAATTTTTATTTTTAGTTTTTCCTTTGCAGGCAAACTGATCAACTTTTAAGTCTAGTTCTCCTGCTTGAACAAACTGTTGTCTCTAGTTTTTACCCATTCTTGCCCCTTCCGTATAACCTCCCCGCTCTGCATTGACTCTAGCTTCTTCTTTAAAGTAATGATAATTAATAATATGTAATGTTTAAATCCTGCTACGCTTCTCTGATAATAGGCGCTGTCACGTGGAACCTCTTAGCCTCAGCATCTGGAGTCCTGGAGGGGAGCGGATAGATTTAAACAATTACCGCAGTCTTTGGTACGTCTTACTATTTACCCTACGACTTAACAGACTGTTATGTTGTTTGACTTTGCCAAGGATGTCTGCATTTCCTGGTTGAGCGAGACCCTGAAAAAATGTGATTTTCATTACCTAGGATATTTTAAGTTTCCATGTCAGCTTGTGCATCTTCTGTCTCAATTATGTTCTGCTGTTGAGTTTCTTTTTTGTTGACTCACACGATGTTAGCATTATAGAGTGTACATAATCGTTGGATTCAGGGAATTACCATAAGAAGGGAAGATTATCCTCAAATGACTATCTCTAAGTACCGATTACTTATCTCAGTTTTTCCTACTAAAATGAGGAGATGGTTCTGAAATAATTTCTAAAACCTCTAAAAAGTGTGTACTGGAGTTCACATTGTGGCTTAATGGGTTAAGAACCTGATATAATCTCCTTGAGGATTCTGGTTTGATCCCTGGCCTTGCTCAGTGGGTTAAGGATCCCACATTGCTGCAAGCTGCTGCATAGGTCACAGATGCTGGCATCCAGTGCTGCTATGGCTGTGGCATAGGCCTGCAGTGGCAGCTCAGATTCAACCCCTAGCTTGGGAACTCCCATATGCTGCAGGTGGGCCCAAAAAAAAAACAACAAAAAATGAACTGTTATTTGACAGATATTCATATTGTCACTTGAAAAGGTAGGAATTTTTAATGGTTCGTTTTTGTTTCCATGTTTAATTTTTAGAAGAAACCTTCAGCCTTCAAGAACCAGCCACCTCAAGATCTCAACATCATGATCTCAGTTTCAACCCAGTTGTTCTTAATTCTCTTTTCATTGCTTTTGGTGCTGCCTGTTGTTGAAGCAGTAGAAGCTGGAGATGCAATCGCTCTCTTGTTAGGTGTGGTTCTCAGCATTACAGGCATTTGTGCTTGTTTGGGGGTATATGCACGAAAGAGAAATGGACAGATGTGACTTGGAAGGATTTCCTGAACCAAACCTTGCCCTGAAAACCTGTGTGCTATTTGAGGTTCAAAACTGAGCTTTGGTGTCTGAAAGTTACAGTTAAATAGAGTAGTTTCATATTCTTGGTTATTTCCCTATGAATGGGAACAAATTGATATACTAATGGTCAAATGGAAAACAAAATGTTTTCTTCACAGCAAATAATGCATTGAAAAATGCCGTCTGTAATTTGTATTTGCTAGTTAGAAAGAGGGCCAAAAATGAAATGATTGAAATTTGCATTAAGTGCTATTTCATAGTTTCAGAATTCTCAATAGGAAGAAGGAAACACTTGCCCAGAATCCCTGGTAGTTGCCACTGTTAAGTTATAATCACTGCCTCCTACATCGTTGAGGAGTCTTTTCTCTATATTTTTACTGGATTTTTTTGTTGTTGTTGTTGTTATCTCCCAAGTGAATGTTATACTTACGTATTAAATACAATTGGTCAAATATTAAAACATTTCTTAGCAGGGAGTGAAAAGTGTAGAAATTGTATTCAGTGTATCTAACATTGAATTAAAGGAAAGATATAAAGATATGTAAAAAAAGTACTTTATATTGACATTGAAATGGAGAAGAGATTTAATGTTAAAAAATCTTTATATTAACTGACACTCTATTGCGAGAAGTACTATATTAAATATAAACCCATTATGTAACTTAATGTGTGGTGTCCATTTCTGTTTATTTCAGACTGTCTTTATCTTTGTGTGAACTTTTTATAAGCTAAGTGGAGACAAACAAATAGGATACCTTAACCTTAACTGATCACACTAGCTTGTAGAGATACAATCAGTGAAAAATGAGAAATAAGCATCATCAAAGCAGGGGAGAGGCCTCTGGTAGAGAATCTCTAGCTGCAGAAGGAAAATGTAATAGCCTCTACTGATTTACATACCAGACAGATGAGACATATTCTCCCTGATGTTGCTACTTAAGTATCTTCAAACCAGCAATATCACCTGAGGACTTGTTAGAACTGCAGAATCTCAGGCCCCAGCCAGACCAATTGGATCGGAATATGCTTTTGTTTCAAGAGCCCAGGGTAATTTTTATGCACATTCCAGTTTAAGAATATTGTTCTTTTTATTTATTTATTTGTCTTTTTGTCTTTTGAGGGCCGCACCCTCAGCACATGGAGGTTCCCAGGCTAGGGGTCGAATCAGAGCTCTAGCCGCTGGCCTGCGACACAGCCACAGCAACGCCAGATCCAACCTGTGTCTGCGACCTACACCACAGCTCACAGCAATGCCAGATCCTTAATGCATTGAGCAAAGCCAGGGGTTGAACCCACAACCTCATGGTTTCTAGTCAGATTCATATTCACTGCACCACAACGGGAGCTCCAAAGAAGATTGTTCTAACTTGTTTGAACCCCAGAATCACCTGAAGCATTTCATAAAAACTCAGATTCCCAGGTTCTTCTGGTTGTATTGTAGTAATTGTAGGTTGGGGCCTGGAATTTTATGTTTAGAAAAGGATCCCCAGTGATTCCTCTGTATAGATGCAGCCAGCATAGGATTGTATGAGTAAACCAAAATTCTGTAAAGTCTTAATAGAAACATGTCAAGTTTTTCCCTAAAATAATGCATTGTCCAATCTTTAGCTCTCCAAGGGACGTTGAGAGCCTTAATTTTGATCAGAAAGCAGGCAGCAGCAATCTAAAATCCTTTCTGTGCATTTCTCCAGGAGTGAGCTGACCTGGCTTGCGTGATGGATTTGGTTGAGGGTACAAAGACGGACTGCCACGCTATAAAGACATTATAGAAACCACACGGATCTGTTTTTGCCATAGCTGTTTTGTTTTTTCACCAAACACTACACATTGTGTAATTAATAGAACTTTTTTACATGCCTTTTTTTTTTTCTTTGAAAGATAAAAGAATGCAGATTGGGAGAGTCTGTCCTATCTCTTGTAAACCAGCCCATTGGTATTGATGTATAGAAGCTGCTGCTGCTTCCTTGTTGTATGTCTGAACTTGTCCATTGGCATTGGGAGAAATCAAACCTAAAGTGCATTTTTTAAAAAAATAATAGGAAAGAAGTTCCTGTCGTAGCTCAGTGGTTAACGAACCTGACTAGAATCCATAAGGATTCGGGTTCATTCCCTGGCCTTGCTCAGTGGGTTAAGGATCTGGCATTGCCGTTGCCCTGAGCTGTGGTTGTAGGGTACAGACACAGCTTGGATTCTGCCTTGCTATGGCTCTGGCATAGGCCGGTGGCTACAGCTCAGATTGGACTCCTAGCCTGAGAACCTCCATATGCCATGAGTGCAGCCCCCAAAAATAAAAATAATAATAAATACAAAATAGGAACTGCCATTTTCCTATTTTCTCATTAAAAATAGAGACTTGTGAGGTGGCATTCCGGAATTTTGATGTATATAATGGGGAATACTTTTAGCTCTTGTCTTGTCTATCTGGGTTGGATTATATGGTTTTGCCTGAAAAGAGCAGAAACTCTTATGGTGGCTCTTAACATTTTTGAGGCTATCATGAGGGATTTGGTTGAGGGATTCTCCTTTGAGAATCTGAAATCTATGGTTCTTTCCCTAGAAAAATGCACTTACATGCTGGCATTTTTCAGGGTGTTGACAGTGCTAAAGCCTATCTAGAAATCTCTGATTTCTGCTCTCATTCTTTTTTTTTTTCTTTCCAATACTGAAATTCCTTCATTTGCTCTGAGGGGTAATACCCACTGTGGAGCAGTTACAGAAAGAATGGGATTAGCAAATGTCCCCTGAGTGCCCATGATAATTTGTAGATGTCTAGTAAATGCTCCATACGTGTTAGCTTGGTTGAGTCCAGTTAAAAAGAAGACTGATAGCTGAAATATAGCTGAAATCGACAGAAATGCTGATAACCAGTCTATTCCTCTAATGCCAAAAATCAGTGAATTTCCTGTATCATTTCTCTCTGGCTGCTTTCAAGATTTTTTTTCTCCATTCTTAGTTTTTAGAAGGTGATCTATGATGTGTCTTGGCATAAGTATTTTTGGATTTATTCTGTTTGAAGTTCCTTCAGCTTGAACCTATATATTTGTGTCTTTTCCCACATTTAGGTAATTTCCAGCCATTATTTTTTCAATCCTATTGACTACTTTCTTTCTTGGAATTCCTGCCTTATTACTGCCAGATAGAGGTAAAAGTCCAGGGAAAACCTCATTATTGTTCCCTATGTACTCTCACTGACCTTGCATGGGGTACCTGTGGCTATTGGGTCAGAATGGAAGTTCACACTCCTTACAGGGTCTCTACTGGTCCATGGCTATGTGTGAGCCCATTGGCATTTCTGGGCTGCCAGTTTCTCCAGTACTAGTCAGAGATCTGTAAGACAAAAGAAAATCTAGAGAATTCACCATCTTTCTTGTGGGAGGTCCCTAGCCAGTCTGCTTTCTTTCTACCTATCAGAATCTTATTTTGTGCATAAAATGTAGGATTTTTAGCTGTAATTAGTGGGAGAAATAAGAAAAAAAGATGTCTACTCCATCTTCCTGGAAGCATAAGTCTCCTCAGTGCATATTTAAGGAGTGGACTTTCTGGAGGGATAAAACACCAGGTAAATTATCGACTCAAGATATCTTACTCACAAACCTTTTTCCTGTAATCTCCCACATCTACCCTCCTCTTTTCAGCCATCCAATAATATATTGTTTATTCCTATTTTTAACCCGGTAAGTTCAATCAAGAATGCAGGGGTGCACCCCTAGATTCACTGCAGCACTACTCACACTAGGCAAGACATGGAAACAACCTAAATGTCCATCAACAGATGAATGGGTTAAGAAGATGCAGTACATATATGCAATGAGATACTACTCAGCCCTGAAAAAGAATGAAATAGTACCATTTTCAGCAACATAGATGCAACTAGAGATTATCATACTAAGTAGATCAGACAGAGAAAGATAAATACTATATGATATCACTTATATGTGGAATCTAAAATATGGCACTAATGAACCTAACTACAAAAGAGAAATAGACTCACGGACATAGAGAACAGAGTTGTGGTTGCCAAGGGTAGGAAGAGGGAGTGGTTTAGATTGGCAGTTTGGGATCAGTAAATGCAAACTATTACATTTAGAATGGATAAACAAAGTCCTACTGTGTAGTACAGGGAACTATATTCAATCTCCTGAGATAGACCATGATGGAAAATAATATTTAAAAAAGAATATATAGGATTTTCCACTGTGGCACAATGGGTTAAAAATCTGACTGCAGTGGCTCAAGTTACTGCAGAGGCACAAGTTCATTCCCTAGCCTGGCACAGTGGATTAAAGGATCCAGCATTGCCACAGCTGTGGCATAGTTTGCAGCTGCACCTCAGATTCGATCCCTGGCCCAGAAACTTCCATTTGCTGTGGGTATGGCCACTTAAAAAAAAAAAAAAAGTGTGTGTGTGTGTGTGTGTGTGTGTGTGTGTGTGTGTGTGTGTGTGTTGCTGTATTGCAGAAATTGGCACAACATTGTAGATCAAATACACTTTAATGAAAAAAAGAATGCATGGGTGCAAATGAAGTTTTAAAATGAACTGTACCCATATTTTGATTCAGCATTGAAAGTGCAAGTGGCCAAGTGGCAGCTTGTTGAAAAACTAATGTGGTACCACATGTACCAACTGTGAAGAACAAGCCAGGCCCAGGAAATCTCAGAAGCTATACATCACATGCACCTTTACCCTCTAAGGCTTTCTAAGCTCAACAGAAGCTTGTCAAATTCCATTTTCAACCTGAATGTAGGAAAGGTAACGTACCTATATAACTTGAAGCACTTAATGAAGGGAGGATTCACTGCATAGGAACCAAACCATCCCCTCCTGGAGTCACATAATCAGTCTCTGGTATCACAATAGGGATTAGAAGCCCATGCTCTGGAATCCCATAGATCTAGATAAATAACCAGATTCCATCACCTAAAAATGTGATCTTGGACAAGTGACTTAATCTCTAATATGTTAAAAGGGAAAAATATAGTACCTGTCCCATGAATGAAGAATACATGAAATACTAACTATGAAAGACTTAGCATGGTGGATGTTATTACTATAATTGGTATTTGGAGATATTTTCTAGACATTAGGGGAAAAAAACTAGCATCAATTTTGCACTAATACATAGAGAGCATCTTTAGAAAATTATATAAACAAATTACATTTTAAACGGTTTGTTATATTTTAATTTTGACATTTTCCTTTTTGTTTTCTTTATTACAGTTTTCCCCTCATCATCATAGGCTTACAAACTGATAAAACTCAAAGGCATCTGTGAAGAAAAGAAAATGCGGCTTCCCTAAAGTTTCCTCAAGCCTTCCTTTTTGTACCTGAGTCCCTTGAAGAAAAGAAAAAGAGAGAGAAAATAATTGAATCTAGGAGCTGGGAATTCCTGTTGTGGCTCAGTGGGTTAAGAACCCAACCAGAATCCATAAAGATTCAGGTTCAATCCCTGGCCATGCTCAGTGGGTTAAGGATCCAGCGTTGCCCAAGTGCAGGGTAGGTTGCAGATGCAGTTTGGGTCTGGCATTGTTGTGGCTGTGGCGTAGGCCAGCAGCTGAAGTTCCAATTTGACACCTATCCTGGGAAGCTCCATGTGCCACAGGTGCAGCCCTAAAAAGAAAAAAAAAATGAATCTGTTTTAGTAATTCCTAACATTCTCAACCATGTGTCTTTCCTAAGTGAAGTAACAAAAGTTTAGCAGCAACTGCCCAGGTCATTTAGGACATACAAGGAATCTACTTCTGTCTGTGCAGGAAAATAGAAGATCTGGTCCATTTTCCACCAGGAAAAATACTCTTAACCTAGCTTTTCTAATTAGAAGTCAGAATGATATAAGCAACATAAAATTTGTTTAATATTTGTTTCTTATGTGGGGAGTGTAGAGGAAGCCCATATTTTGACTTACATCAGACAGGATTTTTATTCAGAGGTAATAATAGGTCCAAATCAATAAATATACATGCAGAATACCATATTTAAGTTTTTTTTCTAATTTCTAGTAACTTCATTTTTCTAAATCATTTCTATAAGTAATATTCATTCTAACATCCAAAGGCAAAAAGCAGAAGACCAGAAGAATATGACTGCTTAAAAACACTAAAATGTGGTTTTAGCTTCTCACTGAATTATAATATCAGAGCTACAATACCCCCTCTCACACATATTTTCACTAAATCTGTTACATATGAGTGATTAAATTTTTGAAAATATTAGTTAGCATTTGATAATCTGAAATGGAATTATGAAATTTTATATACAAGAGGGTTAATTATTTTTAGAGGGCTAATCATGAAGTACTATTAAACATGGGATCATAAATACCATATTTCTCAATATTAATCAAGATAATTATGCTCTGGATAAATGTGCATAAATCACTTAACAAAAGAAGTTAGAAGCAGGCATGATCACCAAGAATGGAAAATATACCCATATTCCATTTCAGATGATTTAGCAGAACATCCCTTTCATTTTGCCACAAAAATTATCAGGGTATTTTGATACCAACATAAAACAATTGTATAGGTCCTATGATGACATCTACTCCTTTTCACTTGTTTAATCAACACTTTTCAAGACATCATCAGTGCTATTTAGAAAGAAATTAATCAGCTACCGGTGACTGACCTTGAGCCAATAACTTAATCTCCACAGTTTTTTCATTTGTAAAATTATTTATTAATAAAAGGTTCTAAAAGGCTTCCTGGTGATAGAAATTGCAGCTCCATATAAACAGTTTTCCTAATATCAAAAATAATAAGGCCTGGGAGTTCCCTGGTGGCCTATCAGTTAAGGATCCAGTGTTGTCACTGCTGTGGCACAAGTACTACTCTATCATGGGTTTGCTTCCTGGCCCTGGAACTTCCCCAGGCCACAGGTGTGGCCAAAAATTAAAAAAAAAAAAAAACAAGGCCTAATGTGTTTAAAAAATATTGTAATTACCCATTTTCATATGTCAGCATGAGGACCTGATTTCCTCTTGGATGAAAACTGTAGTCTAGTCATTTGGTACATTTTTGGACTTCAATTTAGTGAAGCAGAGGCAGTTCATTTTCTGTACTGAACTCACATGCTGCATTATACTATACAGAGTATGATTCCCTAATCAAGAAGGATTGTCTCAAGAAGGAAGAGTAAAAACAAATTGTAGTCCTGCCACTCCCACTCACAGCAAACACGCAAGCACTAATTGATGTCAGCCTGACAGAATCCAGGAGCAAGCAACTTTGAAGTTTCATGGGCTCAGTCCTTTCTTGCACTGCTGGTGAGACTTAGCTAAGAGACACCATCTCCCCAGTGGCCAAAACAGACATATGAGAGGATGCATGACCCCCTCCTCTCCCTCATACTCCTCATCCAGTCCATCTCCAAGACGTATGGACTCCACCTCCAAATTATGCCTAGGATCCACCCACTTCTCTCCATCCTCAAGGCTCCTCCCCAAGTTCAGACCACCATCATAATACGGATGAGATCCACAGCAGCTCCCTAGCTGGTCTTCTGACTGCTCATCTTAACCCTCTACAGCCTTTTCTAAACACAATGGTGCACATCTTAAAACGCAAAGCTGGGAGTTCCTGTCATGGCTCAGCAGAAACGAATCTGACTAGTATCCATGAGGATGCAGGTTCGATCCCTGGCCTTGCTTAGTGGGTCAGGGATCCTGTGTTGCTGTGAGCTGCAGTATAGATCAGCTCAGATCATGCATTGCTATGGCTCTGGCATAGACTGGAAACTGTAGCTCCGACTCAACCCCTAGCCTGGGAACCTCCATATACTGGAGTGCAGCCTATAAAGCAAAATAACGACAACAACAACAACAAAACCCAAGGACTCAGAAATCTGATCCCGTTACATCCCAGCTCACAACTCTTTAGCATGTATAAATGGGTCTCTATGCTGTACAGCAGAAATTGATACAAAACTGTAAATCAACTGCACCCTTTATAAAATCCTTAACAAGCCTTAGCACTGTTAATCTACCCTGATTTCCTTCCCTACTTTTCTAGTCTCATCTATGTCTATGACCCTCTACCTATCTTAGAGTCTAGTTTCAACTACATTAAGCTTTTCCCTTCTCAGGAAAAAACACCAGGTGTGCTCCTTTCCTCCCTCCCTCTCTCTCTCATTCTCCCCACTTACTCTGCTCTCTGTATGTGCTTGTTGTTTCTTCTGCCCAGCCTAGCTTTCCTCAGTTCCCCCACCTTATTCCTAACTTCTTAGTTTTGAACAGCACTTCTTTAGGACATCTCCCCTGACCCTTTCTCCCTGAACCACATAGCCTACTGTATGCTCACACCGTAGATGTTCTTTGTATCTCCCATCAGGAACACAGCACTCTGTCATTGAATCTCTATTTATCTTTATCTCAATCAAGATCAACCCGTCTTAGGATTCTAAGCTCTGTGAGGACAGAGACTGAATCACTAATTCGCCGATGTATTCCTAGCTTCTAGCACAATGCCTGAAAAATAGAAACTGCTGCTCATTCAATCTTTTGCAGACTGAGTATATGATACAGAGTTAATGTGGCAAAGGGATGCCCCAACCCAGGATACGCAGTGGATCATGGCATCCTCTCAATGCACCTGTATGTGCACCTACCATACTCAGATGGTACCAATCCTTCATGTTTCCTCTAAATACCATCCACTGAAAAACGTCCATTGTGAAGTAATCACAAGACAGTTGTCAGAACACTGTAGTTCTTAGATGATGCTACCCACAGGTGATGTCAAAGCCTATATTTCCTTCAAGTAAGAAGCCTTTATCAGACAAAAATTTACAAAAAGAAGAAAAGATAAGTGGTGCCGCAAAGTCCTTTTACATTTCCAAAGATGACTTTCAAATAAAGAGTCCCCAATCAGGGTTCTACTTCCTGCCTTTAGCTATGGCAAATGGATCATGGAGCCACTCTGTGATTCCACAGAGTATTATACTGGGTCTTTCACCTGGGCCCTATGACTTTCCCCTTCTGAAGAATAAATCAATTTGGTGCCTAGCTATGACTAAAGGTACAAAGAAACAATAAAAGTCATTTAAAAAAAAAAAAAACTTGTTCATCCAAATGTTTAGGCCTCGATAATATAGTTCTCTTAGTTCTCTTATTATACTGGAGTGCAGCCTACAAAGCAAAATAACGACAACAACAACAACAAAACCCAAGGACTCACAAATCTGATCCCGTTACATCCCAGCTCACAACTCTTTAGCATGTATAAATGGGTCTCTAGAAAAATGTGAACCTAATTTCATTGATGCTGCCATTATTCAAAGCATATTTGATAGTCATATTTGGCCTGTGATATGCTCCTTCAAGTATCCCCAATGCATGGAAGATTTTACCATTGAGCATTTGGTTTTGGAAATGCCCCAGAAGTAGATCAACACTGAGCCCTCCGTGTGAATGAGGTAGGTGACCAGAAATAGAAAGAACAACTTGATGAGCTAATTCTCAAATTCTCTGAGAGCTTTGTGCTTCACATTTTACAGACGAAGACACTAAGGCTTGGACCTGTTAAGTTACCTGGAGAAGTAAAGTTGCATAGTTTGATAAAATCAATGACAAGTGACCTCAAAGAAACAAAAAAAAAAAATTTCTGCAACTTATAAGCCAAATTAACGAGTTGTTATGCTTTGTAATGTATTACATTTTTAACTAAAAAGATATGAAATAGCATGAAATAATAATATAGCACAACAAAAAAATGATGCATACCCCCTGTCCTCAGTAAAACTATTCTTACTTTTGCATGCCACCATCCACAAACATAAACTTAACAAAACTGTAATAGACCATACATACCATTTTTTTCTAGCTTTTGTTTAATATTTAAGTATTTAAAAGATATTTTAGCAACCAAATAATATTACATCCTATACTTTCATCATTATTTATTCAATATCAATTTTATAAATAATGTTGGATGTTTCAGTAGCTTCCAACATCTTATCATTTATCGATAACACTGTACCGCAAACACCGTAAGCAAAATAGGCAGTTCTTACCAATTACCAAACAAATATTCCTGTCCTTTGAACCAGCCTAGAAATGAAATTTTCTTAAATTGAGATATAGTTGATGCACAGTATTATATTAGTTTCAGATATATGGCATAGTGATTCAAAAATTTTATAGATTATACTCCAGTTAAAGTTATTATAAAATATTGGCTATATTCCCTGCACTGTACAATATATCCTTGTAGCTTATTTATTGTATATATAGCTGTTTGTACCTCCTAATCCTCTCTGCCTCTGTTTTGTCCCTCTTCCCTTCCCTCTCTCCACTGATAACCATTAGTTTGTTCTCTGAGTTTTTGTTTTGTCTTGTTATATGCATTCACTTTATATTTCAGATTCTACATATAAGTGATAACATACAGTATTTGTTTTTATCTGACTTATTTCACTGAGCACAATACCCTTTAGATCTATCTGCATACATCTTACTGTACTCAAATGACAGTACTCAAAAAATAAAAGAAGGCAGGAAGGAAGGAAAGGAGGGAGGGAGGTAGGAAATTATTCTATTTAAGAGAATCCATAATCATTTTAAAGATCTTTTACTATAATGAGTAATTGTATAGACAAAATAAATTTTCACTTATGCTTTTATTTGCTATAAAAGCAAAAAACAAAAACAAAAAGCATACATACTTGTCCAATTACAAACCTGCTACAGTGGCTTTAGAAAGAGTCTGGTCCTGTTTTCAAGAGAGCCTCAGGGAGGGGCTGAGAATGATTGGATTGTTTTCCTCATACCTCTTTGTTGCTCCTTTATTTATTTACTATCTTAACTGGTTTTTCTTGCCCTTCTGATGCCTTAATACCCATTTATTCTTCAAGTCTCAGACTGGCCTTCTCTTCTGTCTATTCTCTTTATTAGGGAATTCCTTTCTCCATATTACTTCCCCAAGAGTGTGGTCCCAGGGCTTTCTTTATGAACAGACAACTCCAGATGGCTAACCCTGACTCTCTGAACCAACTAGCACTTATAAATGATGCCATGTGAATGGAGAGCTGTTACCTCATGTACACTTGCTAAAATTGAACATCTTCCTGTCAAAACTGAATGCTTTGTCTGATTTCACCCCCTGTCCCCGCTTCTCTCTCTCTCTGTGGGTGGGGGTGTGTGTGTCCCCATCAATCTACTACCCAACCAAGTCTGAACTTGGTCTACTCTCATACCCAGGCAATAATTCTGACCTACCTTGGTTCTTTCTCATTACAGTTCTTTCCATGGACTGCTCTAGCACTCTAGTACTCACCCCTGGACCATTTTTCATAAGGTCAAATATTTTAAAATTGTAAGTCTCTGGCTATCATCAGTCTGTCAAGGAGAAAAAATGAGGGGAGTGGTATGGTACAGGCTAAATCACTGTTTTTCACTGTGTTAATTAGATATCTAGGCTCCACAGAGCTGCCTTGGCAGCTGCCAAGTCAAACAATAAAAGACCAACAGAGTATTGCTCCAGTCCCCAGAGTATGGCTCCTGCCCCAATCCCACTTCACTCATAGCACTTCCACCATCATCTGCTTTTTGTGTGAATCCCAAGTATGAGCACATACAAAAAGGATTTATACCATTACCTTAAGGGGAAAAAATTCCAAAGCCACTGTTAGGTGCCTTTTTAAGGTCTTGTGACTTTGAAAATTCAAGTCCTATGGAAAATAGTAATATAATTGTTAAGATAGAATTAAAGAAATCCCTAGTTTAAGCATCTACTTATTAATATACACCTTAAGTCAGTTCAGCTCTGGCAGCTCGAAAGGAGTATAAAAAGCCTCTAAGATTCCACAGTGTCTGTGACAAAGGTGAGCAACATCTTTTAGACAGCACACTTTCTGAAATCCATAGCATTCTAGCCTTCTTCCCAGACAGATGCACGTTACAATGACATGTTTTCCACTGCCCATTTCTATTTAAACAGAGCAAATGAATCTATGAAAAGAGGATGTTTCTGGGCTCCGATGTTCTATGGAGATTTAAACTTTTTTTTCTTTTTCTTTCTGTTTTGTGCAACTTGGTAACAGTAAATAAGTAAACAAATAGGGTTTAACAGTGTTCCACTAGAAAGTAAAATCAGCTAGTTTGGCCTTTAAGGTTTGGAAGATGAGATGTAGTATAACAGGTTCTGGGCGTTTAGGTCCAGAGACTGGCTTCTGAGAAAAACCATGCAGGAGAAGGTGTCTCAGAGCCATACCTCACACAGTAGAGCAGCAGAGGTTTCATGGGCTTCAAGTCTTGGCAACTGATTTTTTATTTTATGTCTGGTCATCAATTCGACATTTATGCATCTGATTAACTCTGAGTATGGGAATTCATTTCTCTGAGCTTATGATTCTTATCAATACATAAAGATTTTAAGCTTGATGGCTCAGATCTGGTTTGCATGCTGGAAATGTGGCTAGACTAAATTTAGATGCCTTGTAAGTTCTGCAAAGCACATAGTGGATTTTGGAGACATAGAAAAAAATATATAAAATATCTCTTTAATCCTTTTGAACTAACTACACGTTGGCTTAATATTTTGGGTACTGTTTTAGGTATATGGTTCAATATACTTAAAATATTGTTTAAAATACATTTAAACAATATGTATTATTACAATTAGTTTTACTTGTTTCTTATTACTTTTTTATTTTGGCTATTAGGAAATTAAAAATTACATATATGTCTCACATGAAATATCTCTGGACTGGTTTGGAGTCTAGAGGCACTGTGGTGCATCGAAAGTATATAAGATTTAGCATAAGAAAAATCTAAATCAAGTTGCTGGTTTTACCACTTCTTGAGGTTAAGTCATTTAGCACAAATTTCAGCTTTTCCATTGACCTTGGGCATGTTCTTACATCTCTCTGTGCTTCAAGTTTCCTCACCAGTAAAATGAATCATGAGGCCTACCTGATAAGGTTTTGTGAAAAGCAAATAAGAACAATACCTATCACATTATAAGCACTGAATAACTATTAATTATTTCTATCTCTGAACTTGTTTTTTACTATATTGAGAGGAGAATAATACTTCATAGGATGAAGTTAAAATCCAATAAAATAATGTATTTAAAAAAATCATAAAAACTAGGTAAACATTGGAAAATGTTCAGCTCTAAAAGTCAACCCAGGAGTTCCCATCGTGGCGCAGCGGAAACAAATCCGATGAGGATCCATGAGGTTGCCGGTTCAATCCCTGGCCTAGCTCAGTAGGTTAAGGATCAGGTGTTGCCAGGGGTTGCGGTGTAGGTCGCAGACACAGCTCGGATCTGGCATTGCTGTGGCTATGGCATAGGCCAGCAGCAACAGCTCTGATTAGACCCCTAGCCTGGGAACCTCCATATTCCTTGCGTGTGGCCCTAAAAAGACAAAAACCAAACAAACGAACACTTTCTTAAAAAAAAGAAGTCAACCAATCTGTGCAATTGTAGTGGTCATTACAAAATTTCAGTCCTCAAGGATAAACATGAGTCCAATTATTATAGTCCTTCACTGGAGAGTATCAGTATATTGGTTTACTGCACATATTTTTTTTGTATTTCACTAGAGGCTATTTTCAGAATGACTTCAGTAGAAAGTCAAGAGCTCAGGATTGATGCCAACCTTATTCTCAAAGTTGTGTATATACACATATACTGGGCATTTAACTTACTCCCCTGATTTTTTTTTTTTTTTTTTTTTTTTTTGGGTCTCTCCAGGGCCTCACTGTAGCACATGGAGACTCCCAGTCCAGGGGTCGAATCAGAGCTGTAGCCGCCAGCCAATGTCACAGCCACAGCAACGTGAGATCCAAGCCACATCTGTGATGTACATACACCACAGCCCACAGCAACGCTGGATCCCCAACCCACTGAGCAAGGCCAGAGATGGAACCTGCATCCTCATGGATACTAGTCAGATTAGTTTCCACTGAGCCACGATGGGAACTCCCCTTGATAATTTTAATATAGCATAGTTTTCAAGTTGACTTGGAGCTTTCTCAAACATATTGTACTTTAGAGGTAATTTAACATATTGTGCAAAAGAGTTTAGTCATAATATATGGTGCACCTTCTGAGAGGAAGGAAGAGATTATTCTTTAATTCATATTTAAAGTACCACACATACTTGAGGACTTAGTAGGAGAAACAGGTATAAAAGAAAAAGCATTTAATTATTAATTACAATGATTTTTTAAAGGGAAACATTACTCCACCATTAATTACTAAATGCCTGTTACATGCCAGGCACTATTCTAGGCAACAGGGACACAAAAATAGTCAAAATAGACAGAAGTCTTGCCCTTCTGAAGCTATTCAGTACCAAAATCATTGAGAGAGGATTTTTGTTGTTGTTGTCGTTGTTGTTGTTATTGTTGTTTTGTTTGTGTTTTTTTGCTTTTTAGGGCTACAGATGACAGCCTATGTCACAGCCACAGCAATGCCAGATCCAAGCCGTATCTGCAACCTATACCAGAGCTCACCACAGTGCCAGATCTTGAACCTGCACCCTCATAGAGACTAGTGGTATTTGTAACCCGCTACACTACAACAGGAACTCCTGAGAGAGAAAATTAAATATTGAGCATATGCGTATGTGCCCAAGTTAAAGAGTGGTTGTTGGCATGTATCAATACTGAGCTTTTTCGACTTTTTACTAAAATATCATTTTGAACATAGTCTGTGAGTATGATCAAACGTCAGCCCACTCTTCATCAAATCTCAATGTATGTATGATCTTCTATGGTAGTAAGGCTCACCCTGAAACCCCAGCAAGAATCTCACCAAGTCAATACCAGATGGCACAACAAACAAACAATTTATAGGGTAGATTACATGTAAGCTATGTACAAAAGTGATCTTTCTACATGATTCCTAGTTGTTCAAACAAGTGCCAAGCATTTATGTACTTAATTCCCATTAGAATTTATGGGAATTAACAATGCATGAATAGGAAAAAAATATATTTAAATGGAAAGCGAAATCTTGACAAGCCCTAAGATAAAAGTGCCCATTTTATATATGTTGTTGATAAGGATCTCATAAAGTTAAATTTTAGGCCTGTTTAGGTTGTAAGGAGGGGAGCAGATTAAGCATGTACTGACTTGGCTTAATGGAGGCTGAATGTTGAAAAGGCTGCATGATGTAGTGGAAAATATCCCCTGGGCAGGATATCTACAAATAAACTGGTTTTCAGTACCTGACTCAATAACTTACAAGCTTTTGGGGGCAGGAGAACCAAGGCATGTGAAAGTGATTTATATAATGCTAAGTGATAAATATACCTGGACCTGCATGCAGGATATCCCTGGGAGAAGTGAATATCTAATGGATAAAGAATTTATAATTTTATATGATGGATTTGTTGTGTTTAATTAACTGACCAGATTTGCTATGAAGGAAATGCAAGAGACCCATGGTCTATTGGAAAAAAAAACCTGATAGTAAAGACCTGGAAGCTTAAACAGATTTGGTTAAAGGATTTCATACAAGCAGCATACCACAAACCCACAGAAACCAGAGGAGATGCTACACCAACTAAAACTGTCAGAAATTTCCACACTAAGAATTCTCACAGGAGGACAAAATATTTACCTAGGACTAACATCAGTCTGGAACTCTCCACCTTACTTAGATGACTGATTGCCCAAACAACTGGCCACTACAGTCATAACTCTATTCTACAGTTTTAATTAAGATTAAGTGGCATGAAATCTATATTCAAAAAATATTTCAAATCTTGGAACTCTTGGCATGGAACTATTTCCATTTCCACCTCAAAAACCTGTTCACCTGCCCATGTCTACGCAATGCAGTGACATTCAAGGAAATGGTGGATAACAGCTAGTGGTACAGATTATAGAGTTTGTAGATGTAAGGCATTTGGTGTTTTGAATCTCTATAAATAAGACTCACATTTTTCATAATGCATGCAAGTAACAGTATTCCTTATACCCCATGGAAATGATTAATGACCCATTAAAGATAGCTGTGGAAGAGAAAAACTGCTATAAATCACATACCAACTGCCAATACAGGATGCCACGATTCTAGATCAAATCAAGGAAAAAGGTAATCTGAACCAAATTCTATACAGCTAAATTGCATACACCCAGCCCCAGTTATTACCACTTTCTGAAAATGAGCTACCATCCTATCTAAAGTTGGAAGCATTATTCCATGCCTTCCTCATTTTGAAGATTATAAACACTATCATCAACTCTGGCCTTTGTTCAAGCTAAGGGGACTTAAAAGAGTGATTTAGCTTTCTTATTGGATTCAATTAATAAGATGAATCAGCACTATTTTATAGAAGAACCTCTTATATCTAGCTCTGATTTATGTCTAGTAAAGGAGGGGAAGGACTATCTTCCAAAAAGAAGGCAAAGAAAATGCAAGAAAAGATAATCCTGATTTTCACCTAAGAGTCATATCCTTATGAAGTTTTTTTTTTTCCAAGTAGCTAAATGGTCAGTTTCTGTTTCAACCCTTTTCCTGTCTGTGCTAAAGACAATTATGAAAATCCATTTGCAAAATTAAAGAGTATTCATCATTTAAATTTTTCTTTTTATATTATCAAGTTTTCACTTACATATTGGTAAATCAGATTTAATTTTGTTTTTAGGGTATACCATCCTTTCAGCTGTTAAAAAAGTAATGAGCATAAGTCCAAAGCCAAATAAAAGCTGAGCTATTTTTACATGTACTTGAGCACCAGGTTAAGAGCTCAAAGCATTAAATATCTGCTCTTGTCTCATAATCTGCATAAGAGACATTAAGTTATTAGAAAATGGTTTGAAATTACTAAGTAGTAAGGCAAATAAGGAATCATGTAAATTCTAATGTAATAAGGATAAGAAGCAAATAAAATTTCCCCAAATCCAGGGTAAATCCTTGGCCAAAAAAACTTTCTGCCCATAATACAAATAATTATCCCAACCTTATTAAATTAAGAAACATAGAGTTTAGCTGGAGCCTTCTTCACTATTCTTTTTTTTTTTTTCTTTTATGTCCTCCTCACAGTGCCTACCACATCACCCTTTATGCAATAGGTTCATAATCATCCATTCAACAAAAAGCGTGGAGTGCCTTCTCTATGCCAAGTGTGGGCACCAGGGAAGAATAGGGCAAAATAAGATAGCATCTGAACTCTGATAGGTTTCATGTTCTGATGGAGACTATGACATTTGCAGAATGAATGAAATAGTGTTGCACAGGATTTACTCTTATGTTCTTTTACATGTAAAATTAGGCAAAAATCACACTTATTTTCACCAAATGCCAAGCTAATAATGAAGTATGGGAATTACGGTTTTGTCTTTGTCTTGTAGAAATATTACTCTGTAAAGAGAAAATTATAAACTTTAAAAGTAGGAGAAATGAAAGTAAAGGGCTGAGTGGAAAATTAGAAAGCAGGGCTGGATGGTTAATATGGGAAGCTCTTAAATTAGAGTCTAAGGTAACATTCTTTACTTTCAGCCACACTTTAATTATGCCCATTTATCAAAGAGCTAAACACCACAAAAACTTAAGTAACCATAATCTGCTCATATTATCATATAACTGGTGCTTATAATGATAGCCTTAACACACTGTAGGATTAAAGTAACTTCTGAATAATCAAGAAAAAAATGCCTTATACTTCTTGAGTTTTAAAAATCAGGTTGTACTTTTATTCTGCAAAAATTTATAATCCATATAAAATACATATGACTCTCCATTAACCTGAATATTAAATTAAACTTCCCGATTCTTAATTATTTTACCGACACTTGTTTTGCCTCCCTACCTCCTTCCAACACACACACACAATTCACTCTCATGCCACCCCCACATGGGTCACTTTTCTCTTTTTCATGGTTGAGACTAAATTTATCTAAGAAGGAGAAGGAGAAGAAGAAGAAGAAAACTTAGAATATTTTAATAGGACAAGGTCTTTTGATCAAATCGATAAAGTTTTTCAAGACATTGGTAGGGAAACAGATTTGCTCTCATTCACATGATCACATTTAAATAATGTATAATAGAAGAAGAGTTTTACAAGACTTCCAGAAGAAGACATACCATATTCATTTTTGTAATTAATATTCTGTTCGTGAAACGTCAAGAGAATTCATCAAAACCTTCCATTGACAGTGCTGTCCTTAATAGTCCAATAGTTTCTGAGCCTGACCTTATAAGCCTTTAAGCCTGTGTCCCTTTCAGTTTGACTTGCTCTTCTGAAACTATTCTCTCCAAGGTTGCTAATGATTTCCTTATGACCAGATCCAACTGATAGGTTCTAATCATTGTCCTCTTAAACCTCCTAAATATGATTTAGATTGATGACCACTCCCTCCGTGAAATACTCTCCTTCCTCAGAGTCTATGACACTGGTGCTTTTTCCTTTCAGTTTGTTCTAGCTCTGGTTCTTGCATGTTTCCTCTTGTTTCTTAAATGTAGGTATTCGCTTAGCCTTTCAGTTTGTCCAGAAAGAATGGACATGTTTGTTTATTTATTTAACCTCACCCTTATCTTTCAACATTCTGTCCCTTGGGAGTGTAATCCGCCATTTACCCTAGTTCCACCATCACCTACCTATAAGTACTTGAATTTGGGGTCTTCACTGCCAACTGCATATACGATATAAGCATTTCATGTTTCACCAGCATTTCACATTCAATATGTCTAAAATTAACTCATTGTCTTTCTTACCAAACCAGCTCCCTCTTTTAACTTTTGCTATCCCCTAGTGTATGGCATCTCCTACCTCCCAGTTATCTAAGCTCCAAACATTACAGTTCTTATTCCTCATTATCCTTTGTTTCCCTTATTTAATCACTTGATTTAAAAAATATGCTTCTGTCTCCTCTTACCAATCAGATTTATCCCTTTGTTTCTGTTCATTCTACCCACTCTATTTCTACAAGTTCAGGCTTTCCCTGCATTGATGCAACCCCCTATACACTGATCCTATCTCTTGACTTTTCCTTTCTTTTTTTTTTTTTTTTTTTTTTTTTGGCTTTTTGCTATTTCTTTGGGCCGCTTCCGCGGCATATGGAGGTTCCCAGGCTAGGGGTCTAATCGGAGCTGTAGCCACCGGCCTACGCCAGAGCCACAGCAACGCGGGATCCGAGCCGCGTCTGCAACCTACACCACAGCTCACGGCAACGCCGGATTGTTAACCCACTGAGCAAGGGCAGGGACCGAACCCGCAACCTCATGGTTCCTAGTCGGATTTGTTAACCACTGCGCCACGACGGGAACTCCGACTTTTCCTTTCTTGCAAGATCTAGCATAATTATTCCTACAGAGTAAGCGCAACAAATGTTTGTTAAGCGAATTAAATAAAGGAATAAGTTTTAAAGTTTTCAGATAGGAAATTGTCAATACAAATATCAGAAAATTTGAATAGCCTGGATCTTAAATTAAGACGGAAGGTCTTAGAGATGCTGGGTTTAAAATTAAAAATGTATTATATTAACACTTTGGAACCTGTTTTGTGACAGAGTAAAGAGAAAAATCTGACAAATGAACCCATTAGCAGTTTGGAAAGGAACATTCTATATTCTTAATCTTCAAAACATTAAAATTCCGAAGAAATCTCACTGTTTGTGGTGTTCACAATTATGTTCATTCCAGACATCAAAGGCAAGGTTTTTAAAATCTGATGGCAGTCTTCCAGGTCTAGTATATTTTTTCACCATTCTGTTTTTCAAGCACATGAGCACAAAGCCCTAGAAACTTTCAGTTACCTGGATGTCTGTGAAAAAGGGTCACTCTTTTGCTGCAAGCTAGGTGAAAATCATTATCAAAACATAAATGTATACACTCTCTTTCTGTTAGTCACATGTTCTAGGATAGATAATTTTTTTTTTTAATGGTGGTATATGGAAGTTCCCAATGCATAGAACAAAAATACTGCATGTGTCCATCATGAGACTGTGCATCACTTGGCAAAAATCTGAAATGTCCAATTAATTTTGAGAAGAAGATAATTGCTGCTTTTAGATAAAATTGCATATATTTATTACAAGAACCAAATAAAGCAGATTACATCAGTTTTCCTAAACCACTAATCAATAATAGTAAATGTGATATGCTAAGAGCTTAAAAACCCTTAGACTTCTTCAAACTTTTAGAACCCTTCGAATCCAGGGTGTATAGTATTTTGTGGTTTGCTTTGTCTCTTAACTCTTAACCTGACAGTCAACTTTTCCAGGTTTAGTGATATAAGGAATGAAAAAAATTAGCTATGATCAAATAAGGTTATGATCTATACAATTTGAAGCAATAATTTTACATTTTAGAACTTGTAGATGATATCAAGCCTTTGTCTATTAATATAATAAATAATTTCTAAAAATTCTGGTTGATGGAAGATAGAGACTTCAGTGTTTTCTCCAGTAGTTAATGAACTAAATGTAAAATACCTCATTAATTTCTTAAACCCCCTTGTGAGGCAAGAAAATGACACTCTCATCTAACAGCTGGGAAAACTGAAGAGCTAGTGGATGTAACTTCACACAGTTACAAAGGAAAATAATGGCTCTAGTATATCCTGAATTGTGAGCATGAAAGAATATTACACACACTATCCCCTCCCTTGTTTTTAAGGAATCAATCCCTGCTTCTTAAAATTTAAGGATATTTTAATTTTTGGATCTTCTCCCTATACCTTTCGGCAGAGTAAATTATTGCCTCATGGTTAGGCCATGCAGTCACCCTTTTAATTTACTTTTAAATAGCTTTTCCCTAATCCATACAACTGAAGAACTGAACAATCATGAAATTTAACAAACTTAAGTCACTTATTCTATAGATTTCTTTTAACTGTAAAATTTCAGGAAATAATAACTCTTTGCAAAGTACATTTGGACACTAATTGGGAAATAAAAGAAAGCAAATTGATTTGTAGTTCCACAAAAAATGAATTTGACATTTTACTTACAAGTTGCAAACCACTGTATAGTTTTGAGTACTTCTGAATTTATTTCTTTGGAAAAAATATGGAATATTTCCCTCAAATGGAAATGCCTTCAAATTACTTCCAGTACTGCTGTAGAACTGATTTTTCTAGGTTAAGGGAATGCCAAAGTTAGGCATTTAATATACATATATTTGATCATTATGTGTTTTTCTTAACTGGGTTTAGGACATCCCAAAACAGATCAGGAAGGAAAATGTAACATCATCATTTCAGTATTACCAACATTGGGCTTTGTTTAATGACTGTGACATCATGAGAGTGAAGTACTCATTTTTAAGCTTTAAACAGAGAAAGCTTTACCTCCGTATGTCCAATAGAAATACAATATGTAAATTAACCCATTTTATCTGTATGCTGATTGGCTTGAGTTCCCCCGAATGTCACAATCTCACCACCCAGCAATGAGGTATTTTACTGCTGTCTGGAGATCAAATTATTGCTGTAGAAAAGATCTTTTTTTTTTTCCTGTTTCATTAACAGATTATTATAAAGCAATAAGCATGCAGGAGGAAAAGCAGACGTTCTACTTTGGGAGTTAATGAAAGCATGTCTTTTTTTTTTTTTTTTTTTTTTTTTTTGAAGTGTGGTCCTTTAAAATCTTATACCACCCCCCACAAACAAAATTATTCGGAAACGATGAAATAAAGAACTGTATGATTCCAGAGACATCCCTAAGGACCCAGGTGTCAGGCTATGTGGTGTCTTGTGATATCATCGGATCTTTTGGACTGGTGTAAGTTTTATGAATTCGTTATATTCCTAGTATTTTTCTTCTGTAACGACAAAGGGGGGAAAGAAACTCACATACACACATGTGCTTTGACATTTCCAGTCTCTTGCTCAGCCACACCAGCAAAAAGGAAAAAGGCTGTTGCTCAGCGGGGCGAAATGTGAGGAATAGTCATTTAAAATTTGTGTAAGCCTGATTCTATTGCCAGATTCGTTAAGACAGAACGGACATAAATCATTTTGCAGTTGTCCTCAGAACTTAGCTTCTTCTTACTTAAGGCATATCTGCGTGCATTGGAGAACAGAAGATTACCAACAAAGACAGGGCTCCCCTAACCTGCTTTCCCTTCTTCCCCATTGACAAGATTTTTCCTGACTGTGCTTTTTCTTTTCTTTTCTTTTCTTTTTCTTTCTTTTTTTCTCCCCTCATCCCCCTCATACACACCTCCGCCCCCCAGCTAACCTGCAAAGGCAAGGGTCAGCTGAAGAGATCATTAAAGAAGAAACCTAAAAGAAGCTTTCAATGCTTTGGACCACACTAACAGAGCATGGAAGAAAATGCTTGGGGAAAAGCGAGGGTTCCAGGAAGCTAAGGAGGGGGCGGCACCCCGCGGCACCATCGTGTGCTGCCCTAAGGGAAGAGGGTGGGCCTGAGGTCCTAAACAAGCCTTTCCAAACCCCTACTTCCTACGCAGAGAGGGAAAAGTTCAGAAGCAGCCACAAGGGGACAAAAGCCCAATTTCGCCAGTTCAACAAGACAGGACTTTCAACAAACCCAGCCTGCTCTGGAAACGGGTTGGGGCCCCTGTTTGCTCCACAGAGGCTTAAGAAGCCCCTGCCGCCGCCCTCGACACCGCTGCCGCCGCCGCCGCGCGGGCCCCTGCGTTACTGGGGGAGTCGGTGCCGCTGCGACAGGGGAGGACGCGGCTGGAGCTCAAGGAGGCTCCAGCGCGCAGGCGCCGCCGAGCCCTGCCTGGATGCTCAGTCAAGGCACTAAGGCAAAAAAAAAATCAGCAATTTATAGAAAGAAGAAGCTATAGTCTGTCGGGATATCCAACACCAACAGGTAGGAGGATATACTCTCGGTTAAGTTGAGGGGGGGGAAGGGGCTCACAGTGTTGATGAAACTGCAGGTTCTCTGGGAAAGAGCCCTCCTTGAGTGGGTTTTTTTTTTTTTTTTTTTTTGACAATAAACTGCATAATGGAAGTACATTCAGACAATGCATCTTCAGTAGGGCTTATTGAGAGCTGCATTTCTGGAAAGCGTTGCAAGACTGAGGAATATCGGACTGCGAATCACCGGGAACAACAGTTCCCTTGCAGCACAGAAGCAATCTCTCTCCCCATCTTCGCGTATGTAATGCATGTCTCTCTCCCCCTCCCCCTCCTCCACCCCCCATTATAAATCCAGGGGTGGCAGATTTCAGGTTTCGTAATGTTGCATGATGAGATCCGGTATTTACCCGGGGATGTACCGGTGGGGAAATTAAAAGCATCGAACGCAGTTTTGCCTGGGTTTCTATCAGCATATTCTGGGCAAGTGAAAAGTGGCAAAGGAAACATGCTTCGTGGGAATAACAGAGGAAACCGATTTCCCTGGTGGGGCTCCTAGACACCTAGGAGACAATGTGCATTTTGTTTTAGAATGAAGCCACTTGCGATTTGCAACAGAGATTATCAGTGTAAATGGGAAAAGCTTAATTGCCCAAGAAATACAGGTTCATGTCAAATTCTTTTGAATCCAGTCAGCCAAGGTTTACAAATGGAAGTGCTTATTCCTCTGGGTGTTTCCCTGGCCAATATTTACATTAATCATTTTTAATAATCATGTGGGCTTAAAAGAGAAAAGATTTGCCAAAAATGGGGAGTGGGGTGAGGAGGGAAAGACAAAAGATTAAATCGCATCAAATCCTGGGACAAGTTCCTATTAATTTCCAAAGTCTAATGGTGAAATTATGCTTTAAGATGAATCAACAAATACTCCTCTTATAATATGCAGCATGAATAGTGGCACTTGAGTTAAAAGATAGATATTTTGCAAGGGTTCTTTGGATTCATGTCAGCAGAGAAGCTGCCGGGAAAACACTGACAGATACTAACAGACCTCAAATAAATGTGGATAGTCTCCTCTCTGTCTCCTATTAGCAATCTTGTAGATTCCATTGCAACACTAGTGATTAATTCCTGGAGTGGCAGATTTTACAATTGGGGAACATTTTATTCCTTCTCACTTCAAGATGCCCAATCAAATACATGTTCTTTTAAATAGGGACATTTTAAAATCCACCTATCTCGGAAAACTAAACAAGCCAAATCTCAAACAAAAATACTAAAGCAAATAACATTATTCAAAATTAAAACTTTATTTGCTTCCCCATAAATGAACAGTTTTATGTTGGCACTGCCTGACATCATCGCTTGTTAACTTAAGAACTGATAGCTCTTTTCTTTTTTTTTTTTTTTTCCAGATATTCTGATGGCAAATCAAATGGAAGAAAAGAAGAAGCATGACTGCAGATCGGATCACTTCTCTTTGTGGATTACATTTTCAGTAAAATGTATGGATCTATCTTTTCCTTGTTCTTATATCTAGATCATGAGACTTGACTGAGGCTGTATCTTTATCCTCCATCCATCTATGGCGAACTATAGCCATGCAGCTGACAACATTTTGCAAAATCTCTCTCCTTTAACAGCCTTTCTGAAACTGACTTCCTTGGGTTTCATAATAGGAGTCAGCGTGGTGGGCAACCTTCTGATCTCCATTTTGCTAGTGAAAGATAAGACCTTGCATAGAGCACCTTATTACTTCCTGTTGGATCTTTGCTGTTCAGATATCCTCAGATCTGCAATTTGTTTCCCATTTGTATTCAACTCTGTCAAAAATGGCTCTACCTGGACGTATGGGACTTTGACTTGCAAAGTGATTGCCTTTCTGGGGGTTTTGTCCTGTTTCCACACTGCTTTCATGCTCTTCTGTATCAGTGTCACCAGATACTTAGCTATCGCCCATCACCGCTTCTATACAAAAAGGCTGACCTTTTGGACGTGTCTGGCTGTGATCTGCATGGTGTGGACTCTGTCTGTGGCCATGGCATTCCCCCCAGTTTTAGATGTGGGCACTTACTCATTCATTAGGGAAGAAGATCAATGTACCTTCCAGCACCGCTCCTTCAGGGCTAATGATTCCTTAGGATTTATGCTGCTTCTTGCTCTCATCCTCCTAGCCACACAGCTTGTCTACCTCAAGCTGATATTTTTTGTTCATGACCGAAGGAAAATGAAGCCAGTCCAGTTTGTAGCAGCAGTCAGCCAGAACTGGACTTTTCATGGCCCTGGAGCCAGTGGCCAGGCAGCTGCCAATTGGCTAGCGGGATTTGGAAGGGGTCCCACACCACCCACCTTGCTGGGCATCAGGCAAAATGCAAACACCACGGGCAGAAGAAGGCTACTGGTCTTAGACGAGTTCAAAATGGAGAAAAGAATCAGCAGAATGTTCTATATAATGACTTTTCTCTTCCTAACCTTGTGGGGCCCCTACCTGGTGGCCTGTTATTGGAGAGTTTTTGCACGAGGGCCTGTAGTACCAGGGGGATTTCTAACAGCCGCTGTCTGGATGAGTTTTGCCCAAGCAGGAATCAATCCTTTTGTCTGCATTTTCTCCAACAGGGAGCTGAGGCGCTGTTTCAGCACAACCCTTCTTTACTGCAGAAAATCCAGGTTACCAAGGGAACCTTACTGTGTTATATGAAGGAGCATCTGTAAATCTTTAGCCTTGTGAAACACTAACCTTCTCTGCTAAGCAATTGTGGCCTGTAGCCATTTCTTGAGAAGAAAATCAAGAATGGGATCAGCAGTCATAAGGATGTGGGCAACATTCTGCAGTCTTTGCAATAGTTCACCTATAATCCTATTTTAAATCTCAGAGTGATCCTGCTGACTGCCGGCGAAGGTTTGTAATTAAGAAAGGACTGAACCACTGCCCTAAGTTCCTTTATGTGGTTGAAAACTAGATAATGAAAGTAGCAGGTGCTAAGTATCAGTGCTAAATGCTGTGTATATCACTACTTATGAAAAAAAATCAAAAAAACCCAATTAGCATTGGACATCTTAATAAATTAAGTTGACATGAGGTAAATGTGTTGATAAAAACTAATTTTAGAAGTTTGAAGACTTTAAAACATTTCATACTATTATTGTTTTGCAAGGACTAAAATATTTGGGGACTTAAAGTACTGTAATTCACTAAAGATATGCCATGAATTACTGGATTATCACTTTAAAAAAATCGCCTTGTAAGTTTTGGGGAGCATTCCAAAGCAGTATATTGGTTCAAAATAGAGTTTACTTTTTTTGTATTAATACATTACTATTTCTAAATACCACTTTCCTTACCTACTAGTGAAATTGCTAGCATCAAACTGTATTATGCGGTTTTTGTTGATTTGGTATAAAGTTTTTTCCAGTTCATCTCTATTTTATGAATACTAGATATTGGACTGGGAGGCAACATTAATGGTACCAACTGGTCACAACTGAGCAGTTCTAATAATGCAGAATAAACACATGTTGCCTTAAAGGGTTATCTAGTATCTTTCATCTTATTTAGCATTGGAGCAAAGTGGAGTCAAGGGAAATCGAATCAGGAACTGGTCATGGTCATGCCTCTGGAAGTGCATGGGCGATCACTTAATACTTTTTCCTTTTTCCTCACATGGTTTGAAAATTAAGGTGCACATCACTGGGATAATGAGATTTTCTTCTGAGGTGTGATACCCATTCTAGTATGTTCTAAGAAGCAGGCAGTTGATGTGTGTTTATATTTTAAGCCAGCTGTCAAGGGGAGACCACAGCCTTAGTATGACATCCTGCACAATTTGTGAAGCATTTATTCTACTGAAGGCACAGTCTTGTTTATACTTTCTGCACATTCAGTGTATTGGTCGTTTAAATTATTTCAGTTTTAACTTGTGAAAGCTTATTATATGATTTCTGGTATTTTAGAAGTACATTAGAGTCTGTGAGTCTCATTCTTTAAGATACAGATGTGTGAATTTCAATATAAAGTTGCATTTGCCAAAATTTACTTGTGTAGCCTGTTACTTTTTTGGAATAAATTTTACATTTTTTGGCACTTAATTTATTTTTATCTGGGAGGCAAGCACAAACTAGGAAGATTAGCTTTATTATGGTTTCCTTTTTTTTCTTTTTGTAACTGCTATATTCTGGAATTGGAAATCATGAATGACAGGGAGCATAAAGCTGATTAAACTGACAAATAATATCTTCAAAAGCATTATTTGGAAGCTAATCATAATTATCCCTCTATTTATTCTTACAAGCCAGTAATATTTAAAGATGTGTACTTGCTTAGTTGATTGGCTCAGAATTTTAATATAAATATCACATTTTAATTTGAGCCACAGTAGAAATTTTGGATTCCGAATATATGACTTGTAAGAAGAATGGTTTACAATTACATATGACAAAACCAGAAAAGTTGTTATTGTTTTTGTTAATTTTTCATTGTTTTCATTTGTTTGGAATTTTTTTTGGTACTTGAAAAATAAGATTAGGAATCTAATGGAATATAATTCTTTACTGTTAGTGCCTCTGTAAAGAAAGTATAAACATAAGTAAGGAAAAATAAATCACTAAAATCTCAATGATATATGCAACTATTTAGTTTTGCTCATATAAGGACAGCTGAAGGAGTGATTTAGTGAGCACTCTGTTTGAACTCATTTTTACTTTATACCAAAGTTGATTAGATCAGAGACAGTGTAATGTACAACATTGAATTGAATCTAGCAATAAAAGTCCCTGTTGATACTAAAATCATTATCTAAAATATGATAACGGAAATGTTATCAAAAGATATCCTGATAACATTATGTTTCCAACTCAAAAAAAATCTGCAGCAGACATAGTTACCATAACTATATTTTCAAGAACTTTGCTTAAAGATTCAAATATCACCAGCATTCAGGAGATAATTCAGCAATGATCTTGAGGCCAGAAAGACCAGGTTTTATCAACCCTAGTCTCCATTATATAGACAAAAACCCGAAACATGAATTAAGAGTAAGAGATTGAAGAGTCAAGAGCAACAACCAGTGAGACTGCCTGACTCCACCTAGCTATTTGGAATAACATATTTCAACAGTTTTGGTAAGTGACCAGCCCCAGTGATCAGTGAATAATACTGAAATGTAGTGATTTTCATTTAAGCTTACTCTTGACTAACTTGGTATTTCAGCTCAAGAGGCAAGCAGTGTGTGAGAAAAATCCCCAGGTAACCAATGCCATTTGTAAGTGAATGAGTAATGGTAGCAATCATATAAAATAAAAGTCTACTTGAATGTCTTAATGGCCAAATTACATTATCTATTTTGGCACCCATTCCAATATTCAGTATTTAAAAACAGTTGTAACTAATTCACCCTGAAAATGTTATTAATCTTCAACCCATACAAATACATTCCCACTGGGGAATCCAACTTCCCTGTGAGAAAAACCCATTATCAATAATAATGTGTCCCTCTTGGACTAATTATATGATTTGAACAGACTTTAAATTGCTTTCCTTAATAGTGATGATGTGTTTGCATGGATGGTCTATACAATCTCATCTGGTTCCTTTTGGGCACAGTGGATTTATTTGCGAGATTCCTGCCAGAAGCTAGGCATTCACTCTGTGATTGTGAAATCGTATTCAGATATTAACTGAGTCATAAGGAGAAAACCAGCTCAGTTTCCCACATAGTCTCCAATTAAATAATACAAAATTATTAGATTTTAAAATTATTTGTAGGACAACCTGTTGACTGAACTATCTTCTTCAAATGTTAGCTGATTGGATTTCAACACCAGGATTTTTCATAGAGGACAACTGATTTGTTTTTATAGGGATATATGTTGACCCATCATCTATTTGCCTCTATGCCCATAAATACTAACTGAATTGCTTATTCATTTATTCATTCACTCAGTAAATATGTGTTGGGCCCTGGGCTTGGTGCTGGGAGCATAGTGTAAAACAAGGCAGAACAGAATTAAACACGTAATAGCAACAAGTGTTATAACAGTAAATATTTCTAAGCTAATGGCCATAAATAGACTGTTCTCTATTTTCCTGTCAGTGCCTTATCTCTCAGAATCTTTTCTCAGTATCCCCTGAGATTTTTGTATATTTTCTATATATCATACTTCCTCAATTCAGAAGGACCCCCCCCAACTCTGCTCACATTTCATTTAGATGAATCACCATGTTGTGTTTTCCAACTCTGAGTTCCCATGTTGTTAGTGCTATACACAAAATAACAACAAAACCTAAGAGTTAAAGTCTTCCCCTGTTCTGACTGTCCGCTTCCACGTGAGATATTTCAATTCTTTTAAGAGACAGGGAGGAGTTCTTTCTTCCATTCTCAAAACTTCCTGCAAGTTAGTGCGAGAATGCCTGGGTAAAGCGCAATCAAAGAAAGTCTCTAAAATGCCCAAGGGCCCTTCCATGGTGCTCAGGCAAAGATGGGAATGACCTGTGAAACAGGATAAACATCTTTTATCACGGAGTTCCCGTCGTGGCGCAGTGGTTAACGAATCCGACTAGGAACCATGAGGTTGCGGGTTCGGTCCCTGCCCTTGCTCAGTGGGTTAACGATCTGGCGTTGCCGTGAGCTGTGGTGTAGGTCGCAGACTCGGCTCGGATCCCGAGTTGCTGTGGCTCTGGCGTAGGCCGGTGGCTACAGCTCCGATTCAACCCCTAGCCTGGGAACCTCCATATGCCGCGGGAGCGGCCCAAGAAATAGCAACAACAACAACAACAAAAGACTAAAAGACAAAAAAAAAAAAAAAAACATCTTTTATCACAAAAGCATGCTACTCCTTCAATGTTTTTCTTATTCCTTACTGGAGATGCCGCCAAACTCCCCAACCCAGCCCCCACCCCATCAGCTGAAAATTTTGGCCTCCAGAATTTACCTTTATTGCAAATACAATGAAATGTATTTACAACTATGGAGACATATCTTTTTCAGCTACAGCAAGAAAGAGTTTTGTTGCAACTGGGATTACTATAGCTCTTCACTTCTGTGTATTCATCATTAAATTTACTTTGTCCCTTTATTACACGTGTAGCATATACTGTACTGTTATTAAAAAAAGCAAAACAAAACAAAAACTCTAGCTTATATTAACTCCATATTAAAAAGAAAATTTTTAAAAAGGTGATAAATGGTAGTGTTTCAAATACTGGCTAAACACAAGGTAGTATTTATCAGAATTACGGGTTATTTACAATTCTAAAGTCTTGTGAGTTTGGTTTTCTATGCAAAAATTCATCACTTTCATGTTCGTTAATATTCTCTCCTAAATGTTTTGAATGGAAATTACAGGGTCTACTAAAATAATTGTTGCTGACATTTGTTGTTGTTCTCAGTTCTGGGCATGCTAGTATTCTGTGACTTTCCTAATTCTCTCAGTAACTTTTTTCATACCATATTAAAATAATAGAATTGCTCAATTTTGAGGCACACATTCATAATTAGTCTGTATGGTGTTTAAAAAAAAAGTACCATTTGGAAATGACTGGATTTTTTTTTTTTTTGGTCAAAATAGTCAAATAAGCTAAAAGTCTATTGAGGACTGGGGCAATGGAGAGAAGATTGTTTTGATCATTTTGCTATTACTGCACTGTAACAAGCTCTAACAAAATATATTGAAACCAAGAGGCTTTAACTTTATAAAAGGATTATATAAAATAAGAACTTATTTTTAAAATGGAGGAGTTTTTGTATCATCTCCTTTTGCAAATGGGATAATGTCCATTAGCTGCTCAAACTCTTTGGATTAAAAGGCTTTTTTTTTTTTTTTTTTTGTCCTTTTAGGGCCGCACCCGTGACATATGGGGGTTCCCAGGCTAGGGGTCGAATCAGAGTTAGAGCTACTGTCCTACACCACAGCCACAGCCATGCAGGAATGTGAGCCAGGTCTGCAACCAACACCATAGTTTACAGCAATCTGGATCCTTAACCCACTGAGCAAGGACAGGGATCGAACCTGCAACCTCATGGTTCCTAGTCAGGTTCATTTTCCTCTGCACCACAATGGGAACTCCCTGGATTAAAAGGCTTTTAAAGCCAGTTTTTCCTCCCACCTGATTAGTCAACTAATACAAGGGCCGGATCTCTGAAAGGCCCAAGAGGAAAGTAAAAAGAATGCGTTTCCCTCTGAGTGATTGTGAGAAAGGCCTTAAAAGAGTCACAGGTGGTTTAGGGTTTGAAATTATTCACACCTGTCAGTCACAGCTAGCCCACTCCCCCCACTTCTCATTCCACAGGACTTCATAATCCTCAGAAAGATACAGGCTCTCAGGCTTGGCTTGGAGGCAGAAAACAGTTCATCTTTTTTCTCTGTGTATTTAGAAAATTATAGATTCTTGATATAAGTATTAAAATTTAATATTTTAATGTAATGCATGTCCTGGATTTGGGGGTTTTGAATAGACAATAAAATCGCATTTAATTTATAGGGATATTCAAGATCATGGGACTAGTAATCATGGGAAGTAATTTATTGTAACATGGAGAAAAGTTACTATAATCCTAAAAAACCTGAAAGCTAAATTGATAATTGAGCTTCAACTAGTTAAAGTTAATTAGTTATTTCTTTTCATTGCTTTAAGAAAGCAAAAAATTGGACTAAAGAGGAGTTTGTTCTTCTCTTCTCCATCCAAAAAGATTTTGAATTGAGAGAGTTGATTTTCTCTAGGGGGAAAAAAGGAGTTTTTGATCATTTTATAAGCATTTTTACTTAGATATAATTCAATTCAACAATAATTTATTGTGTGCCTACTCCACATATGATCTTGGGCAAGTTATTTAACCTTTCTCTGCCTTCTCAATAAAAAAAGGGGTAATAGAACATACATACACCTTAGGGTTATTGAAGGGATTCAATGAGTACATCTTTGTGAAGCCCTTAGAAGAGAGTCTGGCATCTTAAATTTTACTTTTCATTGCTTCTCTCATAGTTTACCATCTAGCAGCAGAGACATGAACAAATTATGAGACAATGTGATAAGTGCTGTAAGAGAGATATGTGAGATAAGTGTAAAAGAAACACAGACAGGCAATTAACTCTGAAGATGGGAGAAGGAAGGTGAGATAGAAAAGGTGGCAGCTGAACTCAGGCTTGAAGGATAATTTTAATTTTATCTACTTGACAAAGTTAGGAAAGCCATTTCAGGGAAAGGAAATAATAAAGTGCGCAAACTCTAGAGAGATTTGAAAGCTCATGATGAGTTCAACCTAAGAGTCCACTACTAATCAGAGAAGTTTAATGTGGTGCGGCTAGAATGTGGTGTGGCTAGAGCTGAGGTGCCTGAAAGGGGAGGACCAAAATGGCATAGATGTTAAAAAGCACAAGACTTGGCAGTTTAAATCCTTATTCTGTCCCTTACTAGCTTTATGATCCTGAAAAAGTTCATTAAACTCTTTGAGTCTCAATTGGGTTATCTGTAAATTGGGGAGTAATAGCAGCATCCACTATTTTGAAGATTAAATGAGATAATGATGACAACTATTATTAAGTACTTACTATGTGCTAAAGACTTAACAATTTTCATATATGAATTTATGTGATAATCAGGATACATAGATATTATTATTTTCCATACTTTACAAAAGAAACTGAAGTACAGAGAAATTAACTAACACAGAGCAGTAAAAGTCAAAAGATGGTTATAAAGCACTTAGTACAGCATGCAGCCCAGAGTGAGCATTAAATAATAAATATTGGCTCTCATTATTGTTGTTATTGCTGCTGCTATCGCTGTTCATTTTAACAAAACAATGAAAGAAGGATAGAGATGATTCGGAGCTAAAGTGAGCAGAAACAGAGCTCCAGCCTTCAGATTTCAGTTTCATCTTAAGGTTCTCCTTTTCCCACAAAAGGAAGCAAAGAATACTAGGCAGTTGCCTACCAGCCCTCTCCACTTTTACTTAGGATCATATTACCACGGAAATAGGAGAATCCACCTGAACTTTCAAATGATTGGGACATTTAGAAGGACACTGCTCACATCACATCAATCAAATTTTAAAAATGGGCTACACGACTCATCCCACATGGAGTGTTTTACCTACATCTGGCTCATACTCTTCAGTTCTAAATCAGTTTTGTCACATTTTATACAAAGTGGAGATCTGAAAGGGTCTGTTTTCATAGGCTGGGTAAATTCCTTTCATGGAGTCTGTCATCTAGCCTCCCTTTAATGTCCACCTTTCAGATCACCATTCCCAGCCATATCCAAACTACTTACACTTATTTCCCTACTCAAAAAACTCTCCAAAGCCTTCTGTAAATGTAGCATTTATAACTATACAGAGTAAAGGAATGATTAGTGGAGAATGTAATGGCAGAATTCTCTCTCAAGTCCTGCTTACTTAGCATTCACTCATCTCCATGGTCCTCACACTTTCATAACTATCGACTTATGGTCAATTGTTTACACGCCTGGCCATCCTTTGCTGTATTTTCTAAAGGTGCTGTGTTGCCCATTTGAACCCCCCAGTTCATCCCAATTGTTTCATTCGTTTTATTTGATCTCTTACTTTACCTGTAATTGTACCAAGGTGATTCCATATTCTAAAGTGACAACCACTGCCATACTGCCATTCCACTTTGGTGATATTTGTGGTCTCAGTTAACATAGTTTTTATTTCATTATCCTGTGCCATATGGAAAGGGGTGCCAGCCTAGGTGTCAGGAGCTGAACTGCTAACCAGCTATAGGCCATGGTCCATTCATTTGGCCTCTTAGTTTGCTCAGTTATAAAATAAAGCAGTTGATCCCTAAAATTCTTCCAGCCTGGACAAATCTGTGGTTTTGTGTATCTGAGTCAGATGTGTCCCTAGGACATTAATGGCGTGATTATTTCTAACAAACATAGTTTCCCATGGCTGACACTGGCCCACTGAGAGCCATTTCGTACATATAATATTTTATATAACTAGGTTCCTATCTAAGCAGTTATAGGCTCGAACTGATCCCAGCTTGTTGATATCAACACTAGAGAATATCTATAGCACATTAAAATATTCCTTCACTGGGCTTCTGCTTTATTCCTGTGCTAACTTCATAATAGCACTTTTAATTTTAATCAGACAGGCTTGATGCTCTGTTTCCATTTCTAACGACCAAATTATGGATATTCGTGCCCTGTTATTCCTTTTTATATTCTATTCTCAATTATAAATAATTCATGGATTTCTTTTAGGGGGCACTACATTTGTTCCAAGTTCCTGTTTCAAATATATAAAACTTAGACTTTAGGAAGATATTTTAGTACCTCCACAGTTTGTGATTACAGAATGATCTGTCTTTGAACTGTTACTTAATAAGCACCTACTCTGTATAAGGAGCTTTACTGTGTGCTTTAAAAATCTTTTTATTGAATTTAGTATGGCTAAGATCTTTGTATTAAAGATGGGGCTTTTTTTCATTTTTTAAAATTCTATTAAATTAGAGTTGATTCACAATGTTGTATTAATTTCTTCTTACAAGAAACTAATTCAGTTATACATATACACATATCCATTCTTTTTCAGATTCTTTTCCAACATAGGTTATCATAGAATATCGAGTAGAGGTCCCTGTGCTATACAGCAGATCCCTGTTGGTGACTGTCCATTCCGTGTATAATAGTGTGCCTATGCCAATCCCTATTTGTACTTTCAGTTTAAAGACTTGTGAAATGAACACAAGTCTAGTTTTCTTTTTGCAGTTATTTTTGCTGTGCTTTGCATGCATGAAAAAATTGGATTTTAAATTCAACCTGGTACAAAAGTGTTTTTCTATTATTTTTAATCACACTCTAGACTTAGGTTCAAGTGGCTATAATTAACTGCACATTTTACATTTACAAATTCTGATTTACAACAACAAACTGATTTAGTTATACCCATTTTTAATATATCTTCAGTCTAGTAGCTTGTTGACTTTTAAGAGAATGAACTAGAAAAAAAAAATTCTTATCATAGTAGTTAAATTTTTAGCTGCTAAGAAAGAATTTGGTAGGTAACATGGGAAAATATTCATGAGTTCTAGAATTTGTAATTCAGGGAAACAAATGTTCCCATTTTTACATGCTCCTGATACAACCAACTTGCTCCAAGAATTCTGTAAAATTATTGCATCAGTGCTTTTAGATATGATGCCTTTCAGTTCCCTGATACAGAAAGAACCTGCATTCTTCTCTGTGGTACTAATATTTGTTATGCTTGGAAGGTCTTGAGCATTTTCTGCAGTGCCAGAGTTCCAGTGTCTTGTATTTCTATCATAGGCATGAAAAAACTATCATTGTTAGGAAGAAAAAATAGCAAGAAAAAAAGACTTTTTTTTTTTTTTACTGTATTTAGATTTGCTGATGAATATTTGCTCTCTGTTATAATTTTAAGACCAACTTAAATGTATGTATATGACAAAATAGAGCCTCATAAATATTCATCCAAGAACTATTCTATTTTCAGTTAACTAAAACTATCCTTATATCAATAATCATGATCAATTATAGAGTCTTCATTATAATGAACAGGAGGAAATATAAAGAAAATTCCAGACCCAACTTACTCCGTAGATGTTTCTCTACGGCAGAAGACAGAAAAATACAGTTTTGGTTTTTCTTTTTTTTTTTTTTTTTTGTCTTTTTAGGGCCGCACTCGCGGTATATGGAGGTTCCCAGGCTAGGAATCTAATCCGAGCTATCGCCGCCGGCCTGCGCCAGAGCCACAGCAACGCCAGATCCGAGCAGCGTCTGTGACCTGCACCACAGCTCATGGCAACAATGGATCCTTAACCCACTGAACAAGGCCAGGGATCGAACCTGCAACCTCAGGGTTCCCAGTCGGATTCGTTTCTGCCGTGCCATGAAGGGAACTCCAGAAAAATATAGTTAAGTCCATTGCACCACTAGTAGCAGAAACCAAGATGTAGCGAGACACATGTAAGTAATCACCAAAAATATGCCACATAAGAAATGAGGGAGAATGGTAAAGTTGTTCTAGTGACGTGAAATAGTGTTCCTAGGGGGAAAAAATCTTCAACTGTAAGAGAGTTAGAAAAGTATGAAAGTTGGAAATTCCTATTGTGGTGCAGCGGAAATGAATCCAACTAGTATACATGAGGATGCGGGTTGGATCCCTGGCCTCACCCAGTGGGGAACCCCCGTTGCTATGGCTGTGGTGTAGGCAGTCAGCTACAGCTCCTTATTGGACCCCCAGCCTGGGAAACTCCATATGCTATGGGTGTGGCCATAAAAAAAGCAAAAAAAATATATATGTGTGTGTGTATGTGTATATATATATGTGTGTGTGTGTGTGTGTGTGTGTGTGTGTATATTTATATATGAAAGCAATAGGAAAAAAGCATGGGGCTAATATTTTAAGCAGATCAGAATTTGATCTTATTTTAAAGAAACTTCAACCTCTGTTGTGCACATAAGATCAAGTTCAGACTCCGTTATAAGACATTTTATGATATAGCACTGTTCTCCTTTATCTGTATTCTTCTCTCATTCTTTTCTATTTTCCAGTTCTTATCCACACCATATAAGCGCATGTGCACATACCCACAAACACACACACACCACCCCTCCCCTAATGTTGAGGCACATGCTTCTCTTTGTCTCCCAAGCTAACCACCCAATCTATAGCCCCACTCAAATTCCATCTTTGATCACTTTGACCCATGTCAATTTCTCAGTTCTCCATAGGCCTAGATTATATATGATCTGTGTAGTTCTATATGACATGATGCTATTCTCTTAATTTCTTTAGATTTCTCTAGTAAAATTGTAAGGTCATGGGCCTCGTCATCTGCCTATTTTCCACCCATACAAAGTACCTTAGCTTACTACTAGATGATAAATAAATGCTTAAATGTAGAAATATTATTTGCACATAAGGATAGAAGAGCAAAAATATTAATTTTAGAAAATTTTAAATCAGAAATCCTTTTGTGTTGTCCCATTTGAGGTGTTAACTCAAATGCTATTTCCGGGAGTCCTGTTGTGGCACACCGGGATCAGCAGCATCTCTGCAGTGCCAGGATGCAGGTTCGATCCCCAGCCCATCACAGTGGGTTAAAGGATTCAGCATTGCTGTAGCTGTGTCAGAGGTTGGAGTTCTTGCTCAGATCTGATCCCTGGCCCAGGAACTCCATATGCCCTGGGGTGGCCAAAAAAAGGAAAAAAAAAATGTTATTTCCAAAATAGGCAGAGAGAAATAGAGAGAGAATTTGTAATCAAAATCTGGATAATCCTGCCCTCTTCTTTGTAAATGAATATGATACTAATCTTTTAAAGGCAAATGAACTTTAAAGTTTTCTTTAGTGGTGATGAATTTTGAACTATCATGCTTTCTCACTTGGCTCCTTTGTGATCAGTTTCAGACCAATGGCCTACTCGGTTAGAAAAGCTATGTGATGTTTTATTTACAATAGCTCTGCAATTTTAACATAAACATGCTGAAGTAATATGGAAGCTATATATTCAAATTTTAAAGACATTTTTATATTGACAAATTATTCATATTCTTCATATTGGACAACATTCATAGGCGGGCATGTTGTACTAATCAAAGACATCCCTTAATCTCTTCTTCAACAGGGACTTAGTCTCTAATACATCACTTATCATGACTTCAAAAACATCATCATTTAGCTGTAGCAGAATAAGGCACATGAAGGCATTTTTAAATCACTAAGAATAAGATCACGAACAAGAATTAGGCTTATCAAGTAGAAATAAATATTGTTTTAACATCAGTATATTTTTCCTAATAATTAAAATAAAATTGTAAAATGTATTCTAGAGTAACCCAATTTTTACTAGATTATTCAAATGCAGTGAATGAAAAATCTCTTTGAAATACCATTAAGAATATGAGCTTATAATTTTATATTCCATTTTTATGTGCTGAAAATACTAACTTTCTAATAGCAACATTTTTTAATGTACATTCCAGTACCCCTAGAATAATTTTGTTTCATTTCAAATATATTATAGACTGTTAACAACAACATAACAACATAAATGCTGTTGAGTTTGGTATATGAGGCCACTTATTTTATTAAATCATTATTGCGATCATAATTATATATTTTCAGCTGCTCTTGCAGCATGTGGAAGTTCCCGGACCAGGGATTGAACCCATGCCACAGCAGCAACCCAAGCTGCTACAGTGACAATGCCAGATCCTTAATCCACTGAGCCACACAGGAACTCCATGATCACAGCTATTTTAAAGCAAAATAAAAGGGGACAATTTGGGTGTCAGTTAGACATAACTGTAAGAGAGCCTTAAAATCTCATTACTTTGTTAGAGAAATGAATACTCTGGATATTAATCAGTGATAAGTAAAACTGAATGGTTGAACTTCTTGATTTTACAATGATTTAAAAGAAAAAGAAAAAAAAAGGCATATGTCTATATAAACTCCATTCCTATAGCAAATACCTTTTTAAAAAACAAAAAATATTCAGTTCAGAATCTCCCCTGAGAGTTAGTTAATTGTAAGAATCAGGGACAAATAATTATAAACCTTTATTTTATTAACCCAGAAAAACTAGAGTAATGAGTATTTCTATTCAGCTAACCGATCTTAGCTGGTGGTTTATTTCTGAAGGAGTGATCATAAAGATTGTTTAATGATTGTAAATCAATTATCAAGAGAATTTATTCACTCACTCAGCAAATGTTTACACACCATCTACTACGTTCCACTCTATTCAGTGGAATGATACAATAGTGAATAAAACACAGACACAATACACACTTCATATAAAATTGTTCTTATAAATATAGAATAACTTTACATGTTTTGTTAATCTGGACAACTGATTAGCTCAACTCCAAAAAGAATTACACCACTTAAAAAAAATATTGCCATAACTAAGGTTCTCACGCTCACTTTAAAATTTTAATGATTAAAGAAAACAAATTTAACTCATTTATTTACATCTAAAACAACTTGTCTCCCAAATCTGGAAAGCAAATATTCCATCCTTCCCAAAAGGATTGCATTCTGGGTACCTTAACTTCAGGAAAACATCAATTATATCAGAAAACTGCATTTCACAGATAGCAGGCAATCCTAGAGGAATGAGATTATTAGCTTCTAATATATGGGTATACGATTTTGTGCAGTGATAAGTAAAATCATCTTTCTGGCCAGCTCCCCAGGCTTTCTGGTAAAGTCAGGTCTCAGCAACATAGAAAGAGTATTCATCTACCTGGGCTGTATGATTTGGTATATTCTATACTTAGTAGGAAGGAAATTAATTACTACTGATTTGATTAGCATTGGTTTTTTGAATTGCCAGGAAAAGTGCCCAAAAAAATGAAGGAGAGTGTAGATTTCTTTTTTTTTTTCGAGCTTAGAAATATCTTCCTGAAGACACCTTTTCCATAAATACAGGTAGTGCTGGACAAGCTGAATAGAGGAACAGGCTAGAATGGATTCATGGAAAATAGTTTTAGAGTAAACAGTATGTACCTGGGAGACCTGAGAGTGACCCACTGGTAGCTTCAGCCTCTTCAGTAGTCAGGTAAGTTTTGATTTTTCAAACTTGAACAACACAGCACTGAAGTAAGTATAAGATGATGGAAAAACTGGATTGTTTGGAAAGCAGAAGAATTTTACAATCCCTGTTATTTCTCTAGGGTCAGTTCTACTTCTCTACTCCACAATGTACCTGCCGTCCTTTCATAAAATGGCTAAAGGCCAATACTAGCCTGACTTTATCATGTCGATGTCAAACACATCAGCAGTAATAGGATCTGCTTTTGGGGTGAAGAGATTCAAATGACTGTTTTGAGTGACCATGACCAATACAAACATTTCACTATTGAATTTGCTTTTTTAAAATTTGCATGCTTCTATTTTGCAAAAATTTATATTGCTTTCATTTTGAATTTCAATTCTATTTCAAAACTTTTAGTGAGGCTTATCTTTGAGAAATTCAGATACAATTACACTGCATTCACCTCAAAAGAAGGCATGTGAAAAATGGAATTTCCTATTTCTCTTCCCTCATCACCATTGTAAAGACTTGAAATTGCTAGGTGCTTCCTCTTTCTAATGGATATACCATAAAATTAAGATTTTTCAAGTTGATTGTGGTAGAAGGAATTTGAATAAATCCATATGTGAATGGATGCACATCAAAAGGAAAATCAGAGGCCACAAAACCAAGGCTACCAACCCCACATTGGCTTCAGGATCCCAGTGACTCAGTCTCATGAACCATCCGAAGTTAAGAGAAGAGAAAACACAAAACAAAGGTCATGATTCCTGCTGACAAAATAAATGGCATCGTGGGATGAATAATACAAATAGCTATTTTAAGTCTACGAAATAGAGGCATTTCTAAGGCATAAGTATCACAATAGGGATGAATTAATGGGAAAATGGAGTCTGAAAGGCTCTAAAGAAGACAGACCTAAGTTTATGAGTCTGATGAATATTCCTAGGCAGTAATATAACAACAGATTGAATTCTTATTATAGCACATCACATTGTTTCAGTGAAATAAAAGGAATTACAAATCATTGCATGGAGTAAAATTTCAGGGGATCAGGAATTATTTTGTTGGCTATCCTGGAAGTCTTCTTGAAAGGAATTTATGTTTTTTAGTTTCTATATTATCAATTGACAGCAAGTCACTGGTTTGTTTATTTGCATAGAACAAAAAATTCAATGGGGGAAAAATGTTAGTTAACCTATCCATAGGTATTATGTAGCCAAAAATGTATGTGTATTATTCATATTTTTTTACTTTTAAATTGATTTAGAAATAAACTGGGTCACCTTGCTGTACAGTAGAATATGCTTAAGTATCATAATATGACAGAAGTACAGTTCTAAGAGTCAGAAGACCTGAATTCTAATTCAGGGCTACTGATAAGCTACTGAGTGACCCAGCCAATGTCATCAGTCTTTCTTGACTTCAGTCTCATCAATCTTTTTTTTTTAATCATTTTTATTTTTTCCATCATAGGTGGTTTACAGTATTCTGTCAATTTTCTACTGTACAGCAAAGTGACCCAGTCACACATACATATATACATTTTCTCACATTATCCTTCATCATGCTCCATCACATGTAATTAGATATAGTTCTCAGGGCTATACAGTAGGACCTCATTGCTTATCCATTCCACATGTAATAGTTTGTATCTATTAATCCTGGATTCCCAGTCCTTCCCACTCCCTCCCCCTCCATCTTGGCAAGCACAAGTCAGTCTCATCCTTAAAACAACCTGAGACAAACTCTTTCTGCTCTGACAGTTTCTTCTACTGCTTTAAACTGTTTTTTTTTTTTTTATTCTAAGACTATAATAACAAAATTTCAATTCCTATACACTGCATTATTTCTTCCAAATTGATTAAAGAATGATGGACTCATATAGTAACAATAAACCCTACTTCCATAAATAGCACCCAAATGGTCTAAAAGAAATTGTAGAGATTCTAAACATGTGTAAAGAATCTGCTCTACATATATAAAACACTCAGTGTGTGGAAAGGAACTTTAAACAAGTATATATTCTGTAAGTTATACATGCTATAAAATGAAGAGAAAATATTTTTGATGTTAGAAAGAAAGATAATATATCACTTTGATACTTTAAAGGAGATAAGTTTGAGAATGACTGAAATAACATAGTAGGTGGCTGGAACATGACCTGCATCCAGATTCAGATCCCATGGGTGCCAAGAGGCCAGTTATTATTTTATTTATGGTTCAAGGAACCAAATAGTGGCAGATACTAAGTGTACAATGAAAGCTCAAGAGAACTTGGAGAACTCAGATTTAATTGCAGCTTTAGAAGGTACTTGTACCTTGAAATCAACTACAAGGTATTTTATTGAGAGCAGAACTACTGCAGGTAAGGGAGCTTGCAATACGGACAACAGCTGGTTAGGACTAACACACAGAGTAGATGACCATCTACAGTGTATAATTTGAAGGACCTCAAGATTCTTTCCCTCAAAATAATTTTTTGCACTTACTTGGTCTGAAATTACTGCCCTGCAAGAGGAGTAGCCTCCAGAAGGACACTGTTAAATTGGATATGTGTGACACTGGAAATCTGAGGAGGTCCCATATCCCATCCAATTCTTGCCCAAACTTCTAAGAGAACTTATTCTATCAATAACCACCACTCCACGCCTGGAACTTGATCTTTCCCTTTCTATGGGCTTCTTATATTCAGCATTTAAATATATTCACGACTCTGTTTTCTCTAATTTCTCTTCTCAATTCTGTATCTCCCTCCAGTTGCTATGACGTCTCACATTTTCGTAATCAAATATGATCTTCTATTCACTTCTTCATCCATGGCAGCCAGGTTTTCTGCACCATTTCTATTCCCAAGGTCACCAATAATGTCCTGGTTGTTAATCCAGTGACACTTCTTGGCCCTCAGGTTGCTTGATTTCTCAGCATCCTTTAGGATAGTTTACCGCTGTGCCTTTCTTGTTATGCTCTCTGTTATGCTCTCTTTTCCTGGTCTTCACAATGTCATAAGTATCTGATTTTCCTGTTACTTCTTGGCCAGCCTTTTTCAGGCTCCTTTGCAGGTTCTCACTATTCCTTAAATGCTGTTTTTGATCCTCGAGGTGTGATTCTAGGCCTTTCATGACTCTCTCTTAACACTCTTTCCTTGGGCAATCTCATACCATAGAGATAACACTGATAATCAACTATATTAGGGCTGCTATTAACTATTTCAGTATCTTTGTACAAATAGAAAAAGATAACCTCCCCTTGTTTACATCTGCCAAATAGATGTTATCAAAATATGTAAATCTACTACATCTATATAAATAGTGTCACCTTAGGTGTGGCACCTTTGTGACACGCACAACTCATACAAAAATGTATGAGTATCCCGGAAAAGGAAAAAAAAAAAAAGGATTTCCCACTGCGCAGCAATGGGTTTGGCTCATCTCTACAGCACCAGGACACAGGTTCTATCCTCAGCCTGGTACAATAAGTTAAAGGATCCAGCATTCCCATAACTGCAGCATAAGTCGCAACTGCGGCTCAGATCTGATCCCTGGACAGGGAATTCCATGTGCCATGGGGTGGCCAAAAAAGAAAAAAAGAAAGTATGAGTATGATCCCCAAATATACAGCTCTATCTTCAGATACAACAATGACTAACACTTATTTAGGACTTATCATGTGCCATCCACCATGCACCGTTCTAATCCTCACAACAACCTTATAAGTTGTTACTATTATTATCACCATTGTACAGATGAGGAAATCAAGGTGCAAGAAGGTTAAGTAACTGATCCAAGGTAATGGAGCTTTATAAATGGTGGAATCAGTATTCAAACCCAGGCAATCTATATACAAAGCTCACATGTTTAACCATCTTATAATATTGTTTACTGAAGGATTCTTGATATCTCTGGGATACCTCAGACTCAACATGTTCAAAACTGAGCTCTTCATTTCTTACTCAAACCTGCTCTTCTTCCTGAATTCTCTGGACATCAATTGGTCTTGCTTTCTTAATCTTTTTTACCTTTGATCATCAATCAATTTCATAAAATCTATCACCATCCCCTATTTTAGGTTTTACTGATGTTCATGAATCAGAAGACTAGAGAGGAAAGCTTGCACTAGAACATAAGCCCCAAGACCTAGAGATTTTTTTCTTCTTCACTGCTCTATCTACCATGCCAAGAAGAGTTCTTGAAACACAAGAAATGTTTAATAAATATTTGTGGAATAACTGAATTTAGATATGATCTCACTTTTTATTTGTTTTACTTGCCTTTCAGTTGGCCCCTCCATGTATCAGCCAGATACTCTGCCTATCAGACCTCAGCATACAGTCCTAACACTTATCACTACCAGTCAGAATCCCCACTAAAGGCTGGGATCCTCTAGCCTCTTTCATTTACCATTTAACTTCTCTAAAACCAGTACTGGTAAAATATGTATTTGTTGGATGAATAAATAAATGGATACATAAATGATTGCAGAATTTCCTCTATTTCTTGGCTCAAGCAATCTCATTGCTCACCTAAATCACCACAGAAGCTCTCTAACTGAATGAACTATTTTCAGAATTTCAGCCCCCTTCCAGACCATTTTCTATAAATGAGCTTTCTAAAACCAAACTTTATCATGTCTCTGCCCTATTTCAAACCTTTTAATGGCTCCCTAATGCTCTTAGGGTAAAGTCTAAAGTCTAAACTCTTTGATATATATTATAAAGCCACTTATAACCTTAGCCCTGTGTACCTCTATCAACTAATCTATTTTCTTTCTTTCTTTCTTTCTTTCTTGGGCCAGGGATCAGATCCGGGCCACAGTCACAAACTAAACTGCAGCTGCAGCAACCCCCGATCCTTAATGCACTGTGCCAGGTAGGGAATTGAACTTGCATTGCAGCTCTCCCAAGATGCCACCAATCCCATTGCACCACAGCAGGAATTCCAGAAAATATCTATTCTTTCTTTCTTTTTCTTTCTTTTTTTTTTTGACTTCAGATCCAAGCTGTAGTTGCGACCTACTCGAGGCAATCTAGTATCCTTGACCCACTGTGCTGGGCTGGGGATTGAATCTACATCCCAGGGCTCCAGAGATGCCACTGATTCCTTTGTGCCACAGCGGGAACTCCTAATCTATTTTCAATCCATGTTTATATGCCATGCCGAATGTTTCCTATTACCATGAACAAGGCAGGCCCTCTCTTTTCTCAGAACTGTTGTACTTGCCTTAGCCTGAAACACTGACTTGCAACCATCCATTTCTCTTGGTTAAGACCTATCTTCTTCCAGGAAGCCATCCCTGATCCCTCACTTCTGGATTAGGTGCACATCCTAAGTGGTTCCCCAGCCATAGAAATCTTCACTGCACGCTGTTTTGTCTATTTACTTCCCCTCTTGACTAATATCTGTGGTGACAAATACTACATCCATCTAATTCACCACTGACTTGCACAGAAGTTACTATAGTGCCTAGCATCTGGTAGACTCTTGGAGTATATTTATTGGATGGATAATATCCTCTAATTCTTAAGCTCAGAATGGTTTACCAAATAAGCTCACTGTCAAATTAGATAGCTCAAGAACCTGAACCTGAAAGAAGAAAATAAGGGAGAAATAAGTTACAGGAGGAGGAAGTCTTGAGTATTAGTTTAAGAGCAAAAAGTTCTGTATTAGAAGTAGAGCCAATCAGCCTCAAGTAGAAAGGACAAGCTCAGGGGCCACGGGATATGGCTCCAGTACCCATAGAAGGACAGGGGAGACTGAAATTTCTGAAGACTTGGAAATAAATGAGAGGTGAAAGACTCTGGGAACAGACCTAGCTATCAGTTATGGGAGGAAGTCCAATGCAGAGGTCAAAAAAGGACAGCAATAGCCAATAATAGATACTGTTGTATGAATAAATAAATGGATGGACAGATAAGTGCAGACTTCGATTTTTCTGGGTAATGTGCTTAGATTCCAGGAGGGCAGCAAGAGGGTAACCCTGAGAAGTCAGAGAAAGGCAATGTAATACAGCATGAACTCAATTTCTTGCATTCTCTCTCCAGATATACCATAGACAGCCAAGAAATTTAGAGCTTCTATCTCACTAAATCTTCTGCAAAGTAGACACTATTGTTCATTTAATTTTGCAAATGAGAACACTGAGGCTCTGAAAAAAAATAACTTGCTCGTGATGAGTGGCATCAGGATTTAAATACATGTCTGTCTGCTTCCCAAGCCCAATCTCTCACTGTCCATGCTATCCTGCCTCACATCATTATAAACACCATATACTGGTACTTACTCCTCTTTGCCAGATTAACTGCATTAATTCTCTCATTTAAGCCTCCTATAACTCTAATTTGTAGAAACTAAAATGCAGAAAGGAAAAATATTTTGCCTAATGTCAAAGAGGTAACAAGGGCTAGAGTCAAATTTTAAATTTAGGTCCGCCTATCTCCAGAGCTCAAATGCTTAACCTCTGCATTATTATACTGGCTCTGAAAAATAAATCTTTAGCAAGAAAAGAGTCCTGGGTTAGGGTCATACGATTAAAAGTGTGTGTTAAGAGAAAGTCTCTCCATACTGGGCTAGAAAAGAAGGGCTTCAATCTTTCCTGCAGCAAGCACTGGCTATGACTGATCTCAGTAGGGGTGAGTCTAGTTGGGGTGAGGGGTGGTTATTTTGTGAGCAGAGGTCTATGAAGAGAAGGGAGAGGGAGTGCCAGGCAATCTGGATAGAAGCTACTAGAGGACTGATGGTTCCAAGAATGCAGAATTGAGAACCAGGCAAGTTAAATACCCAGCCAAGAATGAATGGCAGCTGATAGAAATAATAAAGAGAAAAAGAAGAATATAGGGAAAGGAATATAATATCTTAATACTTAGAGTTTGGTTAGCAATACCTCTAACCATAGACCAAGACACATTTCCATATTTATATGTGTTTCTGTTTCTGTACACTTTATAGCCTATAACTTTGTCATCTTACAGTGTTGTGATGGGACAGAATTTTCGCTGCTATAACCACCTAATACAGAGTATTTATATTAGGATATTTGAACACAGTCACAGACCATACAATCAAGATGAAGAGACTGGGGGATGATAGCTTATGTAATTCCAGGAAAATACCCACAATATTAAATGATCTAGAAGAGATCAACAATGTGTTGATTGTGAAAGGTTTTTTCCCCCTCTCTCTCAGCTTGCCTTAATTGTTTTCTCCAATGTTTGTAGTGCAATTGGATTATATTAAAAATAATAATGACTGTTAATTAGAAGATTTAAATTAAGCTGCAAATATTTTTCCTTTCTAATGTGCTAATTGCCAAAGAAGAAAGTCTGTGTGGAAACTCTGGAGAGAATCTACTGAATAAGGAAATGCTTTCTTAAGGCAAAATTTCCAACAAACAGCTAATTCCTTTGTTTGTTTCACACATTCATACTGTGGCGGGGGGGGGGGGGGGAGTCAACAGATGATATTTTTATTCATCTCCTTGTTAAGTGTTTGGCAATATAGTGTGATAGTAAGAGTGATAGATTCAAAGTTAGGAATCTGGAGTTGGGTATCCCCAACTACCAGTAACTAGCTGTGTAACTTCGGGCAAATCTCCTTCCTTCTTTTGTCTCTTCGGTAAAAATGTCCTAAGCCCTTTCGTTTATGAGATGCAGTAGTGCTGACCTAATTGATTCTAACAGCTCTATAATGTTAAGTGTTCGAGTACTACTGAAATCCTGATTGTGAGCCTAGCTACAACACAGTAGTAGTTATGAGTAGTAATTCATTTCATAGCAAGTCCCAACCGGTGACCATTCACCCCCTTCCTTCAATACTTAGTGCTTACCTATTTCAAAACAAGAAATAATGCTAGAATGGAAATAGAAGCCAAATTTCCCCACGGAACCCTGAGAGTAGTCCCACAGCACCTGCTTCTCTATTCTGTTCATTACAAAAAATAAAATAGAATCTCCATGTCCATCTGGTATCATTCAAAGGTTGCCAACCTGGCAACATTTGTGGGTATTAAATCCACTGACTCTTATCTAAAGTAAATTTTATACTTTCTGTTCATAGGCATAGCATGAATGAAATGAGATTTTGCTGTAACTTGTTAGGGACATTTATTTCCAATAAACAAATCACAAATTCCATATAACTAATTTTGTCCCATGCTCTTCCGAACAGATAAGAAAAGGCAATCTAAATTTGGGAGGAAAATAAAACAATCCCACCAGTGCTTAGAGTTTATTTTAAAATAATAATTTGATAGAGTTCCCATTGTGCTCAGTGGTAATGAACCCAACTAGTATCCATGAAGCGAGGGTTCGATGCCTGGCTTCACTCAGTGGGTTAAGTATTCGGCATTGTTGTGAATTATGGTGTAGGTTGCAGATGTGGCTCAGATCCTGCTTTGCTCTGGCTGTTGTGTGGGCCAGCAGCTGCAGCTCCGATTCAAACCCTAGCCCAGGAACTTCCATATGCCACACATGAGGCCCTAAAAAGCAAAAAAAAAAAAAAATTAAAAATTAAAAATTAAAAAATAATTTGAAATCTAATGCCATATTAAATGACTGTTAGAAAATAAACCTTCAAAAACAAAACTGTAAATTAGTATTCAACTGGATATACCTATGTATATACACTACAAACTACCAAATCTATAAAACAATGGCCAAATAACTATTTTTAATAAAAAGTTACTATGGCTATATATGCAATCTCAGGAACCTTCATAATAGAAGTAATAAGGAAACAGGAAAACACTGCCTATTCATTCCACTAAATATAGTACCATGAGTATGTATGATCAACCTGATGAGCTGCTAAAATGGTTTTATGACTATTATTACATGAAAATTAACATTCTGTTCATTTTAAAAACATTGTCAAATATCCACTTGTGTTCATCATATTTTTCCAAAAACTAAGAGTGAAAAAAACACTGAATCTTTTGGTATTTTTAATTTGTGTGAGTTTCTATTGTGTCTCCATGTAAGGTGAAGTTTAGATGTCCTGTATAAAATTGATTTCTATCAAATGAAAGAAGGAATCTTAAAAATTTTATAACATCAATATCCTTAGGTTAGGATATCTAAGAAGATTTTCCTTAAGAGTTCCAAGTAGCTCTTCTCCTTTCTCAAGGAGCTAAGTCCATGTTGATGTCCAATCCTGAGTCGAGCCAAGACTTTGCTGTGAGAGAATTACATTATCCTTTGCCCAGAGCTTTACAGCAGGCATTCCTTCTGTGTGTAGCACTAAAGATAGTTTTTCCTCAGCAGTAATATCCTGGGGAGATAGAAGACTGAAAACACATGGCATGTGGGCATATGTTACATAAGAATGGTACAGAAAAGACAACATTTAGTCCCCTCCCCTCTCCTTGCAAAGGCTCGTCGAACTCAGGATGTCATCTCCATCCTCCCAGGGAAAGTACTTTCTGAAAGTAAGTTGGAGAGCAGAGTGGTAGAGAAGACATGAGGTAAGCTTGATCCACACCTACAAATTGTTAACATCGTAAAAAGAGAATTTAGGGCCAATGAAATGCATGGTATTTAAATTAAAATTTTTCACATGCCTCCCTAAATAGAAACAATAATACCTACCATTTATTGGAAGCATTATATGCCAGGCACTGTGCTATGTGCTCTACATACAATATTTCATTTAAAACTAACCCCCCAATTCTGCAAAGTAAATGTTATTTTTTCCTTTTTAAGAATAAGAAAATCGATGCTGACAAAGGTTAAATAATTTGCTCACTCACTGGGGAACTCAAATTTAGGCTTATCTAATTCAAAGGCATGTGTTCTATTCACAAATAACAAAATGTCCTATCAAGTCAACAATCCATGGCTCAAGACTATCACAAAATAAAATGGTAAGGGTTATTCCTTTGTAGGTCCTCAGTTCCATCTTTCAATTCAATTAGGTAGCAAGAATAAAAGAGAAGTTACTAACAGAAGGATTAGAAGACAAGGGGAGAGGGAACAAAGATTAGCAGAGGCGATACTAGTAATTCCTAGGCATACCTCAGAAAATATATGTCCAATTAATGCGCTAAAGCACTAGAGACAGTGGCCATTGCTGTGTATGAAGAAAGAAACAAAGAAAAAAAGAAAGGAAGGAACGAACGAACGAATGAAGGAAAATTTGTCATGAATCTCATCTTGCGTTCCCAAATGACATTTTATACATCGTTCATTTGTTGAGGTTACAGTACTAAGAAGTCCAGAATTTATCCTCCCAGTTTTGCATTTGCAATCCTCAGCATTATGTTAGTTTGTCTTGTGGCAGACAAGATAGAGGCAAAGAATGCTTACACTGAAAACCCTCTGGGAAACAACAGATAGTATTCTGAATAAATCTACAAATTGTATCATAGACATACACAGTAAAGAGAGCTTTTGGTGTAAGGTGATACCTCACAGTAGTTTTGATCTGCATTTATCTAATAGCTAGAGATGTTGAGCATCTTTTCATGTGTGTTTTTGCCCATTTGTATGTCTTCTTTGGAGAAATGTCAATTTAGATCTTCTGTCCATTTTTTATTGGGTTGTTTGTTTTTTATATTGAGCGTCATGCATTGCAGTCAGAATGGCCATCATGAGAAAGTCTGCAAACAATAAATTCTGGAGAGGGTGTGGAGAAAAGGGATCCCTCCTACACTGTTGGTGGGAATGTAAATTGGTATAACCACTATTGAAAACAGTATGGAAGTTCTTAAAAAAACTAAAAACAGAACTACCATATGATCCAGCAATCCCACTACTGGGCATCTATCTTGAGAAAACTATAATTCAAAAAGATACATGCACCTCAATGCTCATTTCAGCACTATTTATAATAGCCAAGACATAGAAAAAACATAAATGTTCCATCAACCAAGGAATGGATAAAGAAGATGTGGTACATATATACAATAGGATATTACTCAGTCACAAAAAGGAATGAAGTAATGCCATTTACAGCAATATGGATATACCTAGAGATTATCATATTAAGCTAGTCAAACAGTGAAAGACAAACATCATATAATACCATTTACATGTGGAATCAAAAAAAAAGGATATAAATGAACTTATTTGTAGAATAGAAACAGAATCATAAACTTTAATAACAAACTTATGGTTACCCAAGGAGGAAGTCAGGGAAGGATGGATTGGAGATTTGGGATTGGCATATGTACACTGTGGTCTATAGAATGATTGGCCAACAGGGAACTTCTGTGTAGCACAGGGAACTCTACCCAACACCCTGTTACAATCTATATGGGAAATGAATCTAAAAAAGAATGGATGTGTGTATATGTATAACTGAATCACTTTGTTGTATAGCAGAAATTATTACAACATTGTAAATCAACTATACTTTAATAAAACGTTAAAAAAATAAAAGAGGGCTTTTGGTTGCTTTTACGACTTTGCTCACCCACATAGAGAGAAAAAAATAGATCTATTATCTCATTTATCTTTTAAATTCACTTTGAATTAGGAAATAATATATTACAGTAAGACATACCAAAGCACACTGGTTATTAAAAACTTGAGCCTCAGAGCTCCTGCTGTGGCACAGTGGGTTAAGAATCTGACTGCAGTGGAGGTGAGGGTTTGATCCCCAGCCCGGCACAATGGGTTAAAGGATCCAGTGTTGCCACAGCTGTGGCTCAGATAGCAGCTGCAGCTTGGATTCAATCCTGGCCCAGGAACTTTCAAATGCCTGGATATGGCCAAAAAAAGGAGAAAAAAAAAAAATGAGCTTCATGTGTTAGATTCCCTAGGGTTTCTTCTTTTTTGAGGTGAGGGGAGGATGGTTTTTCTTGGTTCCTTTTGATTTGGTTTTGGAGGATTATTCTATCATCCCCCCAAAATGGTGATTCTACACTAAGATTCCTATGTTTAGAAATTTTCAGATACCTAGATAAATAATTAAACATGTAACTAGTTTTTTGACTATAATTATTAAACAGTAATTTAAAAGTGTTTATTGGAGTTTCTGTCATGGCTCAGAGGAAACCAATCTAATATCCATGACGACGCAGGTTCGATCCCTGGCCTTGCTCAGTGCGTTAATGATCTGGCAGTGCCGTGAGCTGTAGTGTAGGTCACAGATGCTGCTCCCATCTTGCATTGCTGTGGCTGTGGTGTAGGTTGGCAGCTGTAGCTCTGATTCAATTCCTAGTCTGAGAACCTCCATTTGCCATGGGTGAGGCTCTAAAAAGACCAAAAGAAAGTATTTATTTACTTATTCAACAGTATTTTTTTAAATCTATTACATGCAGGCAACAAAGGATATAGAAAGATTAATAAAATTGCACACCTGCCCCAAAGAAGCTTAGAATGTATTATGATAAAAAAGGGGAATGTATACATTATAGTAATAAAATAATTGCCATATAACTTGTGGAATGTATGTTATAAAAGGGAAAAAGAGCAGTACCAGCTGGGTGATGAGGAATGCCTTGATGGAGAGCCAGTATTTGAATAGGATCTTGAAAGGTAGAAATTATTTTATTTAGACAGATGGGGAGTGAAAAATAGCTGCATTCAGAAGCATGAAATATTAGCAGAGACATAAAGTTGAGAAATTTTAAAGCCTATTTGGGGGTGGCATATATCCTACTTGAACTGTAGTTCAAGATATAAACAGGAAATATTCTCAGGAAAGTAAATTTCAGCTAACAGTTGGAGGCTTGCATTGGCTGACTGCATAGACAATTATAAGAAATCCAAAGAGTGGAGTTATTTGTAGAAGGAATGCAATAAATTCCACTTTTTAGACACTGAGGGCACTAAGTCACATGGGCTGCACCTCACTAAAGTGGAAGACAAGATGATTTACCAAGACAAGAGGTGAATTTGATTAGAGAGAGGAGAATAGGACAGAAGGATTGCTATGAAAATGTCATTATGGCTGTGCAATAGCAAGGCCCCAGCTGAGAGTAGATAGCATAAATGGATATTGACCTAACAGTGCTAGTTTGTCATTTTATCCAACAAAGTCAGAAGAGAGAAATGGGCAATGTGAGTAACACCGATCACGGATGTCAGAAAGTCAAGGCTGCAAAGACTTTCAGGATGCCATAGAAAATACTGAGGACAGTCTGATTACAGAGGCAAGTGAATATACAGGATCAGTGGCCTGGCAGAAGATTGACAAGTCCATGATTTGGGGATTACACAAGGGAAGAACAGAGAGAGGAGGTATGAAGGAGGAGATAGAGGAAGAATCAGAGAACATTTTTTCATTATGATAGATTTCAAAGTATTTTGTGCCAATAGTTAGAATTAAAATGCCAGTTTTTATTTAAAGTGAAAAAAGTTGAAGAAATACTCAGAGAAGATGAAAGGATTTTTTCAGGCAATAAATGGAAGAAACTAGTATAGGATAAGGAGAGGCAGTGGCATAGAGCAGGTGTGAAAAGAGCTGAAATACATAGATATTCTGTAAGAGGAAGATGAGTGGAGAGGTACTGATTATCTCACAGATGAAGGAAGCTGTAAGATCCAGAGAGCTGCAATGTAGGCAAACTGTTTTTCTTAGGATTTGAGACTCGACTGGTTCTGGTAGACCAAGTGAAATGTGGTGTATTCATTTTCTAGGACTGCTGTAACAAAGTGCCACAAACTGGGTGGCTTAAATAAGAGACACTTATCTTCTTGAGGATCTGGAGGCTCAAGGCTGAGATTCAGGTGTGTGCAGGGCTGGTCCCTTCTGAGAATTGTGAGGGAGAATCTGTTCCATGTCTTTCACCTAGCTTCTGGTGCTTCACTGGAAATCTTTGGCATTCCTTGGCCTGCAGAAATATTACCCTGACCTCTGCCTTTATCTTCATATAAAATTCTCCCTGCGTGTGAGTCCAAATTTACCCATTTTATAAAGACACCAAGCCATGTTGGATGAGAGGCCTGTTCTACTCCAATTTGATCTCTTCTTAAATAATTATGTCCACAGCCATCCTATTTCCAAATAAGGTCACATCCTGAGGTACTGGGGGATAAAGCCTTCAAAACATGAATTGGGGAGCAACACAATTCAACCCATGAGAGTGGACTTAGCAAAATGTTTGTGGGATTGGAGCTGTGAGAGGCAGTTTCCCTTGGGGCTATGTTTGGTCTCCATGTCTTTTCACAGTTTCCAGCAATGGAAACAGTAAAGGCGAACTCCTGAATATTTGACCTCATGCAGACAAAGCCTTTAGATAATTGACTGCAGTATTTGCTTTTTGTCTGGATGCTTAGACATTCATATATTCAGAAACACAAACTGTATGCATATAACTGTCTGCTAAAATAACTGTATACCAGTCATTCAAGTGCAAAGTTTAGAAGAGGGAATAATGTAAAGGATGGCAAAATTGTAATTTGATAATCCATAAGACCAGCGTTACCATTTTATCCTGAATTCCCAAGGTGTTCTCTCTACAGAGTTGAACCTAAGGCCCCAAGACAATCAACATAAGGTTGATGAACCACAATTAAAACACATCAAGATCTAAAAGTTATTGAAGACAAATCGTCTTTCATTGAAGAGGTTTCTAGGAATAGAGTAAATGATAGTCCTGGGAGACCAGAAATCAGTTTGGGGAACACCTTAGCCTACTCATCTTCAGGAAAAGCTGACAACATTCAAAATGCTGAGATTTTCAACAATCTAGAAAAACACTCCTTTTATGTCTTTGGTTTTCCAAGGAATCTCTCGAAAGTAAGATCTAAGAATGTATTGATAAGAAGATGTGCCCGTTAGTGTTCAAAATAGTAATAATAAAAAGGCTATAGAAATTTATACGAAAGGCCATGATCTCTGAAACTGTTGTTACAAGTACACAGGGAGCCGAGATGAAAGATTTTACTTTGATTTTTTTAATTTCCATTTTAAAAATTATTCCTAATTTTGTGAACTGTGTGATAATTTGAAAGGTGCTAATTCCATTTATAATTTTGCTTTTAGGAAAAAAGTCAAAGCAAAATGAGCCTAAAATACTCTACCCCTTCCCTTCTCCTCTGGATAACACCAATTCATGACTTGACTTCCCACTATTACCCTTGCCCCCACTTTAAGTAAGCTTCCTTGAACCTTTCCCTTAAAATATTAGAGCTCCAACATGCATATGTATTTGAGAAAAGTACCTCTCCACACTAGATTCTAAATGTCATCAAACCGAGAATGATGTCCTTCTTGCTTCTACTTTATGCCTAGTCTAAATAGGTATTTGATGAATAAATGAATGAATAGACTTTAAGGTAGAAAAAATAAACAGTAAATAATATTCAGTCTAAGCTGCTTAACTAGTTCTAATAACAGAGGATAATAGCATACATATTATATGATTTTTTTTGTCATTTTAGGGCTGCACCTATGGTATACGGAGGTTCCCAGGCTAGCGGTTGAATCAGAGCTGTAGGGGCCAGCCAACACCAGGGCCACAGCAACACCAGATCCAAGCTGCATCTGCAACCTATGCTGCAGCTTACAGCAACTCCAGATCCTTATCCTACTGAATGAGGTCAGGGATCGACCCTGCACCTTCATGGATACTAGGTGGGTTTTTAACTCCTATTTTATGTTTTGTATAGATCCACTTTTTCCTACATCTCTCATACTTTCCAGGGCTTCAGTTACCCGAAGGAAGGGAGAAGTCCATACTAGGGCTACCTAGGAGAAGCTTTGGTACCATCACCACTCCTTCACTAGGAACTAAGGATTCTACTCAGACAGTCAATTGCAGAGTTTTCACACAACTTCAAAATGGTGCAATCCCTCATTAGAGGATCAAAAAGAACTAATCTCTTTTTCCAGATCTTAGTACCGAGGTATTTAAAAATAGAGAGGATGCCCGCTAATTCTAGAAAGGACACAGAGAAAATGTTAACCAACACCTAGAAAAATGGAAAGAAAGCTTTGTTTCACTACTTAGAGATATAAGATAGAAAAATAATCTCTTACCAGATTCGTGTAATTCTTGTATGGGTAGGTTTTTGACTAATGAAATGTCTTTATCTGTAATTGAAACGAATCATTCATTTCCTATGGAAACATCCTACACTTCAAATTCATAGTGAATTTCAAAAATTCATTTCCCCTAAGGAGAGAGAGATAATATTTACACACCATACACACAAACACACACACAACAGTTTTTTTTTTTTTTCTGCACAGTACAATTTGGAAACATAGGTAAACATTTCTATATATATCATAGTTCTGCTCTAATCTCTCCCTATGCACCAGGAAAACTACTTTTCCAGCTGCGAGGAGAAAAGCAAATGTTTAAGGAAAATATTTGATCTAGAGTGAGCTCTTCATGGGCTATGGGCATATATGGCCTTTGTAACACAAGTATATTGTCAATGGTGATGGAGGGGTGGGATGGGAGTGGAAGTACTAATCTTGTATGTAAAATGGAACTGTATTAACCAAAGGCGTGTAGTAATATTTGCATTCAGATAATAAGCTAGCTGTAATTATAAATGAGTCATTTGTAATAGTCTCTATTAGATTTTAAAATATCATTTATAAGGTATGCTTAATTTAATTGTCAAAAGTTTTAGGATAGGTTATAATAAAAATATATCTTAACTATACAGGTCATTAAATATGAAAATAAGAGATATCATAAGTTATAAAAATGAAGGATATTTGCAGAGTAATGGTTGAAAAAGAAGATAATTACTACTACAAACTGAACACTGAATTTGACTCTGAGCATACTTGTATACAGCACAAAAAAGGAAACTTAATTGGTTGCTTAGTTCTTGATTAACAATTTCATGTCAATTTCATGTCCAATTGCACTAGAAGAAAAATAGATCTTTCTTTTCCTAAGTTGGAGGAAAATTTTTTCACATCTTTTGTATAAAAGGAGTATTGAATAGTAACATGATGGATTCTTCCGAAGTGCTTCTGAAAAACGGTGAAATGTTTTTCATTGACTATTTTTTTTTATTTCACTCCTTATATAAAGTGGATATTGAATTGTAATTCATTAAAGGCATTTCTAAGGGGAACTAAGCTAATGCAATCCAAATACTTACTTTGAGTGATCTAAGTGATAGATCTGAAAGGCCATAGAAAACTGTCATTCAAAAGCTGCTTTAACCCAAGGAAAACGCTGTTCCAACTGTACCTTACTCAGAAGTCAGACATGGAAAACAAGTCAAAGTATGGCCCCTTTGGTTGGAGAAGAGACAGAAGAGGCCTGGGACCCTATCTTTCAGTAACCCCTCTTTATTTTACTCGCTCGCCCCATTTTTGGTCAGCTCCAATGATCAGGTAGACCTCCTTAGGGCACTTTTCAAATACCACTGCCCTAGAAAAAAAACGTGTATTAATTGGTCCTTTGGCTATCTCTCAAATAAAGCTCCTTTGACAGGTTCTAAGTAGTCACTAGTTAAAGCTTAGGCTCCATAGTGAGAGTATAGAGTACAGATGTAATGTGTCGGAAAAAAAAAAAAAATCACATGCAAGACACCCTCCCCCACCTTCCTAGAACAAAATAAATCAGAATTAAGACAGTTTCCATGATAGTTCTAATGAGTTTGTTAAACAATTTTTTAAATCTACCTAAGAAAAGTAAAATGTGCATTTTTCTAATTTTGTAAGACATTTTTTATTATTGCTGAAAATTTAGAAAACTCAGAGAATACAAAGAAGAAATAAAAGTGTTGTATAACCTTACTTCCCAGAGAAAATCAATGATAACATTTTATTATATTTCCTTTCTTTTTTTAATGCATTGATACATCTTTGCTGAGTATGCTTCTTAGAAAGCTGTTATTTTTACATGCTATAGGTATTTTTGTAATCTATTAAATGTTTCCCGGCAGTGTCATTTTTCATGGCCTTGTGATAATTGTATGGTTGAAACAATTTTGCAAATATCCAAGAGTTAGCCATGTAGATTGTCTGTACAGTTTCTACTTTATCAATCGTGCTGCAAATGATATCTTTAGAAATACATCTTTTCCTATATTCCTGACTATTTTTTTGGAAATAAAATTGCTGAGTCAAAGAGCAAGCTACATTTAAGTCTTTTGATACCTACCTATAACCAGTTTACCCTCCAACAAAACAAAACAAAGCAATAGTTGCCCTTTGGAGCTAGAATAGCTCTTCAGAATTGTTCTGGGTTGGGCTGAAATGACTGGGGATTTAAGCATCCACACAGATCAAGTGCTGGATGTGGACCCCCTAAGGAAGGAATGTGACTTTGGATAATGATTTCTTCCACTATGGCAATGACTGAATCCCTGCAGATAAAGTAGCCCCAGCATCTGAATCAATAGGTGCTTCACTGAAGGAGGATCCAGGCCTTGCCCAGTGTTCTCCACATGGATATCACCACTACTGTATGAGATTGCCTGATTCCCCTCACCTTGACATCTCTTGTAATCATTAGTTCTTTCATCTTTGTTGTTTTGAAAGGTGAATAATGATATCTTGTTTGTTCGTAATTTTTAAATACTTTATGAATTGCCTATTCATGATATCTGCCCATTTTTCCATAAGGGTGATTTGCCAAGGGTGGCGGGAGGTTGTTATTCTTGTTAAAAAATTCTTTATATACTAAGAAAACTAAACCTCCCATAAACATGCAAATATTCATCCTCAGTCTGTAATATTTATATTCAATTTTTATGGTATTTGACAGGAAAAGCTTTTTATTTATGTGACAAAATATTTTTATCTTTTTTCTTTATGATTTCTGATTTGGGAATCATGCTTAGAAAGCTCCACCTCAAGATTATATCAATGTTGATCTATATTTTATTGGCAATTACACATATACATATATATTTATACATGTATATAAACATATAATCTTTAATTTATCTGGAAATCCTTGCAGATTATATATGGTAAAGATATTTTCCCAAATAGTCAACTGTCTCAACATCATTTATTCAGTTATCTTTCTTTTTCTCAGTGGTTTGAAATGCCATTTTTATCATGTTCTAAATTCTTATTATACTAGTATACAACGGATTTTTAATAATTTGAAAATAATTCATGAAAAATGCTCCCAGTGTGTCACACTGCATAGGATAGTGCTATATATAAACATTTTTAGTCAAAATTTCCTACCATTTCTCAAAAAAGAATATTTTGATATAAAGAAATTAAAATATTAATAGAAATATAATTTCCATTTTTGAATGATGACCTTTAATTATATTTAGCAACTACCTTACCTATAGAATGCTAATATTATCTAGAATCCTTATACACCACTTTGGCACATTTTGTTTAAATAGCTAAGATGATTCTTTCTCTATTACGCCAAACCCATGAGATTAAATCCTATTAAAAGTAATTCACGTTAGCATCATTAAGAAGATAATCCTATTTGGCCTACATACAGTTCATTTCTTTTTTTTTTTTTTTTTTTTTTTAAAACAGTGCAACTTAGCTGTGTGTTTCTTTTCACAAAAAGAGAAAGAAAGATAAAGGGGTTAATCTAGAAAATACTGTCTCTATCACTTCATCCAGCATTCAGAAATGTGTTTTTTACTGCGGCCTGTCTCTATACAATACATTAGATAATGAATTAGAAGCAAGACATCATTTAATAAAACAATTTAGCTACTGAAATTCCATTCTGTAAAGACAGTCACACTCTGCCTTTTACCCAAATAAGGATGCTCAGTCTTCTTATACACTGGAATGCTTCAGCTGGGGCAAGAACTCTGACTTCAGGCCTTGGGTCACCTGGAGGAGTCTGAGAGGTGTCACCAATCTCTCAAATGTCTCATGGCTCCGCAGTGAAACGAAAAAGTTTTCGGGCTCACTCTACTGACATATTAACTCTGCTGTGGTTCAATAACAGTGCTCTTTTCCCAAATAAAACTTAATTCCCAATGCAATAAATTCCTAAAACAAAATATTTCAGATATGCTTGCTTAATACTTTTCCTTCCGTGAAAATGTTCAGAATCATCATGTCCATATTTCCATGTTTATTGTACCAGCACCTGACGCCTTTATCACATGCTAAGAATACATAACTAAAATTATATGGCAATATCTCCACAAATGATACTGTGGTTATCCAGTGTTGGGAGGTGTGGGTGCAGGAATGAAGAGGAGAAAAATTTGATTACTTTCAAATAAACTGAAATGTCTTTATTTGCATCATAGAAGTGTATTGCTGGTAAAGACATAAGATGAAACCTAAGCTCTAAACTCAGGCATCTTATCTTCCCATTCCTCATCCTCTAGAATCCCCCAAAATTATTTACCCCCACAACATACCTTGTTTTTTCTGCTTTTCTATCAAAAGGAAGACGTTTTCTCCTATAAAAACCTGTCCTTCCTGTGTGCTTTCCATGATGCCTCTGCAAAGAACTTGCTCCAATAATTATTCTCTTTTCTTCGTCCCCCGTCCCTCTCCACAACCTTGCGGCTTTGGGCCTATAACAATCATGCCCTCACTTCTGGCTGATCACATATTATGTCTCTCCTTTAAGCTTCTGTATTCTGACTCATTTCTCACTTACTTTTTCTTCAATTCACTAAAATTTGTCTTTAGCATGCTACTGAAACGGTTCCTGCTAAAGATCCAATTACCAAGTCCAATGTATTATTTTCAGCCCTTGTATTATCTGTTCTCTCTGTTACATTTAACACTGGTAACTACACGCCTCCTAACATTTTCTTTCATCCCTCATTCTTTGGCTTCACTCGCCACTCAGCTGCCTTGGATGAATCCTCTTATTCCACCTGCCTTTCAAACAGTAATGTCACTGGGGTTCTGGCGCCAGGCACTGTTTTCTCCTATACACTTTCCTGAGAGGTGTTGTCCATTCCACGATCTCAAAGCAGCTGTACCCTTATGGATCCCAAATCTCAATATCCAATCCAAATCTATCAAGCCTTAGGCTTACCAAATAGCCACACAAGAGAGTTAATTACTTGCTCATTTGAGTCTACGTAAAGATGTAGCAAACTTGGCAGTTTTAACTCCATAAAGTATAGGATTCAAGATATAAGCACCTAATTCATGCTACTTAATTTATAATGCTAATGCGTCTCTTGCTATAACTGAAAAAAATGCTTCACCTACTCTGAAGAAGAGAATTTTTTTTACTCCACCTAACATACAATAACATTGACTTAAGGGGAACAGAACATAAGATATAGTGATGTAGATAACACATAAAATTTAATAATTCAAGACAATTTCCTTCCAGATTCATTAGGTGGGAATTCTCATTTGCATAGTTTTCCAGTTGCTATTTTCGTCTTTCTTAAATTAGTAGGGTCACCTACCCTGTCTTTGATAATAATAACTATGTTTTTAATTGTGTGTGAGTATAAATGTTTGAATCAATTAAAATGTCACTAAGAGACTAGATTCTGTCTTATAGATAATAGGGTCTGAGATGAATTCATTATCTAAAAATAACCAGAGTTTTTGCAAAAAAAAATTGATATACAATATTCCATAAACATATTGTGCAGAAGTCTTAGATGGTGATCATGCTTTCTTGGTATAAATGAAGGCTGGGTGAATAATTTCCAGGCAGTATTATTTAGGTCAAACAGAAAACAGTACTAGCATGAAGATGCTGGAAGCATTCACGTTAAAGAAATGCAGATTTTGAATGTGGACATTATTATCAGTGAATCCATTCAACAATGCTTGTCTTGACTATTTAATTATTATGATTTTTTTTACTAGCGCCTCACTATAATATCTGCTCTCACATATCAGCAAATCTTGATTGTTCTTCCTTCAAAATGTATACAGAATCCAATTATTCCTCATCCCTTCCTCCACTATAACCTTAGAACAAGCCACAGTAATCTCCCTCTGATCTAGGCTACTGTGCTAGCTTAATACATCATTTTCCTACTGGCACCCTTACGACCCTTATAGGAGGATATTCTTCACACATCAGCTAGAGTATCTTTGGAAAACATAAATAAAATCATATCACTCTTCTGCACAAAACCCTCAGAATAGAATCCAATGCCCTTAAAACAGCCTACAAGGCTCTGCGCAACCTGCACCACTCTCTCCCCTCATCTCACACCAACTCCAGGGCCTCGTTTCCTGCCATTCTTTCCCTAAATCCATGTTCCAGCCTAATTGACTTCTTTACTGTGCCTGCCACAGACTCAGGACAAGCTCTCCTAAGGGCCTTGACTCTGCCTAGAATGCTCTCTCCCCAGATAGAACTAAATGTCTTATCTTCCTACAAATCAAGATTCAAATCCCAGCACCACCCACCACCCAGCGACCCTACCATGGTTACCTACCCTTTCTTTTATCCAGGTCTCTTTTTCATAGATGTGAAATAATGCCACATACTTGGACATTTGCTTTTATGATTCTCTTTGCTCAATAACCACTGCACTCAGATTTCTGCATAAGTCTACCTCATTTCCCTCAGGACTCTGCTCATATTGTTTCTCGATCAGAAACCTTCTTTGGTCAGCCCATGTAAAACAGCACACACATCACCCCCTCATCTTCCAGCTCCCTTTATCCTGCTTTATTTTTCTTCAGAGCACTTTTTACCACCTCCCCTATTATCTAAATATTTACTCATTTGCTTATGGTTCGTCTTCCCTCATTAAAACCAAAGGTTCCTTTCTGATAAAGACTTCATCCATTTTGTTCATTGCTGTACCCCAGCATCTAGAATTTTGCCTGGCAAATACCCGGAGCTTAACAAATACATATTTGTTGAATAAACTAAAGAATGAATGAAATGCATTTCACCCAAGGTCAATTCATTCTGAAAATTAATCAGAGGGATTATTTTTGAAATACTCCGTAGATTTCAATATGACCCAAGTTTCACCTATATTCCAGAGAATATATCTGGAGAATGGTCATGTTTACTTCAGTATGATTCACACTGTGTATGTTCACAAGATAAACTAGGATGCAGCAAAATAAACACCAATCTAGATAATGCTGGCCCTCAGAATAATTACAGAGTGGTTCAGAAATACACATTTTAATCACCTACAATAATGAAATTATCCAACAAGCGTCTAAAACCTCTACTCCATCTGTGTGTGTGAACAGTTTGGGGCATTAAGTCCAAACTGAAGGTTATCTCATATGATTATAAAAGCCAGGCAGGTATTCAGGGATCTGCATTTATTGCCTCAAGAAATAAAATGATCAAAGTTCCCACGCTAAGACTAGTATAATTTCTTGTCAGCAGATCTACTCATTGTTTTCCATGAGGAAGTCCTAGGTGATTACATATCTTTTGGTAATAGACTCATTTTAATAAACCCTTTTCCATATTTAAAATGGCCCTACAATACATGTCTGCATCAAAGCGCCAAAGGAACTTAATCATCCCCAAAATTATTTGCAAATTATTATGCTGGGGATTCTATTTATATTGGAAGTATATCTATGTTTGAGATCATTTCTTTCTCTGGAGACCATTCCTTAGCTAAAACAATATGAATTCCCTAGCTGCATTCTCATGTAGCAAATCTATAATGCTCAAATTACGCAGCGTTAAAATGACAAACTTTAATAGATTGCTAAAATAGATAATTTCAAAAACAGACTTTATGGTAAAATGCTAAAAAGTTTTGTTGTGAAGCGATACCTTGGAGATTAGACAAATCTGTTAACTAATGTCTGTTAAGTTTTTGTCACATTATTTTTCTATTTGATGTAATTATGGATATATCTCATTTTATTGCACTTCATAGATAGCGCATGTTTTACAAAGTGAAGCTTTGTGATAACCCAGGAGCAACCTACTGGCGCCATTTTTCCCACAGCATTTGCTTATTTCATGTCTCTGTGTAATATTTTGGTAATTCTCAGAATATTTCAAATGTTTTCATTATTATCATATTTGTTTTGGTGGTCTATGATTAGTGACCTTTGATGTTACCATTGTAATTGTTTTGGGGCACCGCAAACCACACCCACATAAGACAGTGAACTTAATAGATAAAATGTTGCATATGCTCTGACTGCTTCCCTGACAGGCTGATTCCATCTCTCCCATTCTCCTCAGGCCCCCCCCTACTCTCTGGGATACTACAATATTGAAATTAGACCAATTTATAACCCTACAATGGCCTCTAAGTGTTGAAGTGAAAGGAAGAGTCAATTGATGGGACAAACTTCATTGTTGTCATTACTTAAGAAGGTGATGGAGTTCCCGTCGTGGCGCAGTGGTTAACGAATCCGACTAGGAACCATGAGGTTGCGGGTTCGGTCCCTGTGCTTGCTCAGTGGGTTAACGATCCGGCGTTGCCGTGAGCTGTGGTGTAGGTTGCAGACACGGCTCGGATCTCGCGTTGCTGTGGCTCTGGCCTAAGCCGGTGGCTACAGCTCCGATTCGACCCCTAGCCTGGGAACCTCCATATGCCGCGGGAGCGGCCCAAGAAATAGCAAAAAGACAAAAAAAAAAAAAAAAAAAAAGAAAGTTCTGCAGCTGCCCCACCCTTCAGTCACCACCACCCTGATCAGTCAGGAGCTATCAACATTGAGGCAAAACCCTCCACAAGCAAAAAGTCACCACTTACTGAAGGCTCAAATGATGGTTAGAATTTTTTAGCAATAAAGTATTGTTTAATTAAGGGATGTTCATTTTTTGGACATAATGCAATTGCACATGTAATGGACTATATAGTATAGTATAAACATAACTTTAATATGCACTGACAAACCAAAAAATTCATGTGCATCCCTTTATTGTGATATTGCAGTAGTCTGAAACTGCATTATTGCTGAGGTATGCCTATATTCAAAATCTTTATAATACATCGCAAGATTCTGAAGGAGTAGCTTAGGATTGGGTATTTTACAATAGGTATGGTCTGTAAAGAAAATATAGCAAAGAAGAATGATTTTCACATTCACATAAACTAGAGCAGATGACTGCTATCTGCAACTCTGTGCTATATTAATACATACAATAAGTTTCCAAGCTGCTGTTGCTGCTGTCTCTATGTAGAGTTAGCTTTTACAATATGAAATCATTGTCAAACAAATCACTATCACGCTAAAGATGGTATAGAGAGAATAAATCAAGTCCAAATCAAATAAACCTTTATTCTTTCCCTCCAGGAATATCAGAATTCATTTAACTATCCATTTGTCCTAATGAAATGTTCTGTTGTACTCATAATGCAGGTGAGCTGAGCAGCATCGCCAATTTGATGGGCTCTCCCAAACCAGAGCAAATTACCATTCTGGTGCAGCAGAAAGCACTGCAGATCTGGTTACAGCCCTGGATCCTCAGCCAACTATATTGGTTGACTAATTCCTCATGTGGAACATGTAGAAGATAAACCATGGAGTTCCCATCGTGGCGCAGTGGTTAACAAATCCGACTAGGAACCATGAGATTGCGGGTTCAATCCCTGGCTTCGCTCAGTGGGTTAAGCATCCGGCATTGCCGTGAGCTGCAGTTAGGCCGCAGGTGCGACTCGGATCCCGTGTTGCTGTGGCTGTGGCACAGCCCAGCGGCTGCAGCTCGGTTAGACCCCTAGCCTGGGAACCTCCATATGTCATGGGTGCAGCCCTAGAAAAGACAAAAAGACCAAAAAAAAAAAAAAAAAAAAAGAAGAAGAAGAAGAAGATAAGAGGGCTTCTTAGGTCTCTTCTAGCTATAAGTTGCTATATTTTCCCCTTTAAAACACACTTTTTTTACTCTAAAAGGGTGAGGAAGAGAGAGGTAGTTTGTTTCTTCAATGACTACAGCAATAACATCTCACTAAAAGTACAGAGGAGAATTTTAGAGCTATTAAGAGCTAGAGACTGTTAGAGATTTGACTCTGGTGTCCACTCTGTGTTTCCAGAATTTTATCAAATTTTTCTTTATAAAAATCTGATGATGTCACACCTCTGGCTAAAATTTTGCTTCCCCATTTGCTCTAAAGCTGATTGGACATCTTTACACTTAGCGCTAGGGACAAAGATCTGTATAATTTGGTCCAATGAAACACTGCTGCCCCATTTCCTGCCAAGCCTTTCATTCTCTTCATATATTGCACAGAAAATATCCAAAAAAATTCTACACATCTGCACATACTATTCCCCCACCTCCAGAATTCTTATTCCCCCTTTCCCCTGGCAAACTCACATATAGAGGGATGGTCCCTATTGAGTATCTAACATCTGTTTATTTATATTTCTATTACACTCTTCATTACATTGTATTGTAACTTCTCTGTTAAAGTTTGTCTTACTCACTTAACCTTCCTTTCCATGGAAAAGAGATTATATCTTATTTATTTTTGTGTTGTCAGTGCCGAGTACCATATCTGGCACATAGTAAGTGTTCCATAGCTATTTGCTTTATGTGGAACTACAGATAGGTTTAGGCAATGAATAATACATGCTATGAACAAGCTCCAGTCTCAGTTGCTGTCTGATGTTAAAACAGTGACCTAAAATTTCCAAAAACATCCCCAGTATACATATTTTTTTCATCCTTATAACAAATATAAGGGTGAAAAGATTGGGTAGGTTTATCAGTCAGAAAAAAATTAACACATCCTTCACTTAGAATTTTTTTTAAAAAAAGATCAAAGTGTAATTATCAACAGAAATTCATTCATAAACATTTTCGTTTCTTCTCAATGGATGAAACAAATTGACAGAACATCCTTAGTAATAAGAAATGTGGAGAGTTTGAAATTTTGAAAGGTCATTTTTTCCTCAAAAAAATCTGCCTCAGGGCATCTCACTTGCAAGCTCCTTTGAGTCTCACCAATTTCTTGCTTAATGAAGTTAAAATGTAACAGAAAAGGTTTTCTCCCCCAAGTCAATAAATTCAAGTAAGGACTGGTATGTGGGTTAGGAAGAAGTAACTATAAACCTTGTATGTTTAAATTTATTGACACAAGCTATTAATTATTGCTGTAGTAGGAGCAGCACCAAACTGTTTAAGGAAGAGTCTCCTATAAGCAAAAAAATCTTGTCCTGAAACGGCTCTCCAAAATCGAAATAGATTTTTAGAGAGCCCAGAAATAAACCAATGGCTCTATATAGTCAACTAAATTTCATCAAGAGTTCCAAGAAAACAGGGAGTTCCCATTGTGGCTCAGTGGTTAACGAATCCGACTAGGAACCATGAGGTTTCAGCTTCAATCCCTGGCCTTGCTCAGTGGGTTGAGGATCCAGCGTTGCCGTGAGCTGTGGTGTAGGTTGCAGTCGCGGCTTGGCCCCCGTGTTGCTGTGGCTGTGGCATAGGCTGGTGGCTACAGCTCTGGTTCAACCCCTAGCCTGGGAACCTCCATATGCCACAGGAATGGCCCAGGAAATAGCAGAAAGACTAAAAAAAAAAAAAAAAAAAAGGAGTTCCAAGAAAACAAAATGGGGACAGGACTGTCTCTCCTATAAACAGTGTTGGGCAAACTGGATATCCACATGCAGAAGAATGAAACTGGACCTTTAATTCACACTATGTAAAAAAATGTAAAATGGATTAAAAACCTAAACCTAAGACCTAAAACTGTAAAACTACTAGAAGAAAACATAGGAAGAAATTTTTTGAGGTTAGTCTGAGCAATGATTCTTTTGGATATGACACCAAGAGCACAAGCAACAAAAAAATAAGTAGAAAATGGGATTGTATTAAACTAAAAAGCTTCTGCAGTTCTTAGTCTTAGCACAGTCTTCTTGGAAACCTCTGTACCTTGAGAGCCAAGTGAAAAAAGAAGCAAATGCGCAGGCTAAAGCACAGAAGTAGAAAGATGAGTCAGAGGGTCCAAGTATTTCACCCATGAAAGACACAGGAGCAAAAATATTAAAAGCTGGAAGTCCCAGATTGCCCAACTGCCTACTACTTTCTAGAAATGTCTCATTGAATCTAGCACATCCGGTACCGTCTGATCCTTGTGACCACCTCCGAGAGACCCACCTTGATCATACCAAAAGAATTCCTTTTGGTCCTTTGCCCTGGACCTGGTAACATTCTGGGCTGATTCTGTTCTCAGTTGTGGCTGAATGTAACATATATGATAAATCATCTCTTCTGCTGCCTTAACTGAAAAACAAATAGCTTCTGCACAGCAAAAGAAGCAATCAACAGTGAAAAGTCACTTGTAAACCATATATCTGATAATGGATTAAGATTCCAAATATGTAAGGAACTCACAACTCAAAAGCAAAAATAAAATAACCCAATTTAAAAATAGCAAAGGGTATTAATAGGTATCTCTCACAGAAAAAAAAAAGACATGCAAATGGCCAACAGATATATGAAAAGGTGCTCAATTTCAGAGGGAAATGCAAACCAAAACCACAGTGAAATATTACCTCACACCTGTTAGAATGGCTATTATCAGAAAGATGAAAGATATGTTAGCAAAGATTTGAAGAATAGTAACCCTTGCATACTGTTACTGAGAATATATTAGTATAGCCATTGTAGAAAACTGTGTGAACTTTCTTCATAAAATTAAAAATGGTACTACCTTATGATTCAGAAATCTTACTTCTAGCTGTATATCCAAACAAAAAGAAATCAGAATCTCAAAGAGATACCTGCACTCCCATGTTCATTTCAACATCATTCACAAAAACCGAGATATGGAAACAACCTAAATGTCTATGAATGTATGAATGGATAAAGAAAATGTGATATGCACATACAATGGAATATCATTCTTCCTTAAAAAAGAAGGATATCCCACTATTTGTAACAACATGGATGAAACTGCAGAACATTATGCTCAGTGAAATCAGCCAGATGCAGAAAGACAAATAACGCATATCTCACTTATGTGTGGAACCTAAAATAATAAATTTCATGGAAGCAAGGAGTAGAATGGCAGTTACCAGGGGCTAGAGGAAGGGGAAAATGGGAGATCTGGGTTAAAGAGCACAAAGTTTTAGTTATGTAAGATGAATAAATTCTGGGGAGATCGAATGCACAACAATATGACTATAGTTAACAATATTTGATTGTATACTTGAAATTTGCTAAAAGATTTTACATGTTCTCACCACACACATAGAAAAGAAAATGCTAATTATCTGAGGTGATGTATGTGTTAATGATTCGATTGTGGTGACACTTTCACAGTGTATATGTTATGTATATCAACTCATCAGATTGTATACCTTAAATATTTTAATTGTCAAATATATCTCAATAAAGAAATCAAGATGAATTCTACATGAAGTATATGTGGTCATTTCCTAAGAAAAGACAAGAGAATTATGTACATTATAAAAGGCAGCCTTTTACAGTCTTTTCAATATCTGAATCAATTCAACCTACTAAGAGTAAAAATTAGAAAATATATTCTTATAAAAATGCTCCTATATGGACTACATGTGTTACAATGAACATGATATAATATCTAATAACTTATTATACATACCATGTGCCAGGCCTAAATTGCTTGTCATGTAATAACTCAGTTAATCATCACAGCAATCTTTTAGGTAGGAGTTATGATTTCAATTTTTCACTTGAGGAGGCTGAAGCATAGAAGTACTAAGTAATTTTTCATATCACTTGACTAGTTAGGGTCAGAGATACATTTACAAATCCAGAACCAACACCTGCAATCACATCACCCCATTCATCAACACTGGACTATGGTAACTTCTATATAAGAGGAATTTTAAAAAATAAATATCTTTAATAGGTGATCTTTCCCCTGTAATAAAAATGAATCATGCTTATTGCAGAATATTTTTATAATCAAAAAGTAAAATAAAATTATAATTAAAAAGAAAGCAACCCAAAGAGGTTGAAATAGCACAAATTGTACCAAAGTGGCAATAGAACTGACTGTGGAATTTTAGGACCCAGTGCAAGAGAGCAGACCTAATTAACGATTTGTGAGTCATGCTCCAATCTGTAGATGATACTCCTTTTGTTAAGAAAGCAACAATTACCTCAATACCATGTGATGTTTTATGGATAGGTCCAGCTCCAACACCGAAAAATAGGGTATCAGCGGTCAGAAACATCTCTCTGTAGTTATTGTTCTTTCTTATGGTTCACAAAATTATAAGTGCCTGACATAATGGAAGTCTTTTTTTTTTTTTTTTTTTTTGTCTTTTTGCTATTTCTTTGGGCCACTCCCGCGGCATATGGAGATTCCCAGGCTAGGGGTCTAATCGAAACTGTAGCCGCCGGCCTACGCCAGAGCCACAGCAACGCGGGATCCGAGCCGCATCTGCAACCTACACCACTGCTCAGGGCAACGCCGGATCGTTAACCCACTGAGCAGGGGCAGGGATCGAATCTGCAGCCTTATGGTTCCTAGTCGGATTCGTTAACCGCTGCGCCACGACGGGAACTCCTGGAAGGCATTTTTGTGCCAGCAAAGCATGTAGTAACTTTTTCTGATAGGTTCCTCAAATGCTTCATTTTGTTTGAGAAAAACATGGAAAGAATTAGGGTAGCCTCAGGAATGATCGAAGTTTTTCCTATATTTTTTTTCCTGTATATCTTGGATAGAGTGAATATAAAAATTACTGATGCTAAGAATAGGAAAGAGATATCAGAATTGTTCTATGTCTTTTCTTTTTTCATTCAGATGCATATCAAAATCACATAGGAATTTTTTTTTCAACTTTATATAATGATTTTTTTTCATTATAACTAGTTTACAGTGTTCTGTCAATTTTCTACTGTACAGCATGGTGATCCAGTTACACATACATGTATACGTTCCTTTTTCTCACATTATCATGCTCCATCATAAGTGACTAGACATACTTCCCAGTGCTACACAGCAAGATCTCATTGCTAATCCATTCCAAAGGCAATAATCTGCATCTGTTAACCCCAAGTTCCCAGTCCATCCCGCTCCCTCCCCCGCCCCCTTGGCAACCACAAGTCTGTTCTTCAAGTCCATGATTTTCTTTTCTGTGGAAAGGTTCATCTGTGCCATATATTAGATTCCAGATATAAGTGATATCACATGGTATTTGTCTTTTTCTTTTTGACTTACTTCACTCAGTATGAGAGTCTCTAGTTTCATCCATGTTGCTGCAAATGGAATTATTTTGGTCTTTTTTCACGTAGGAATTTAAAAAAAAAATTTTTTTTATTATAGTTGACTTACAATGTTTTATTACTTTCTGCTGCACAGCAAATTGACCAACTTGCAGGAATTCTTAAACTTTTCCTGTGAGTTCTTAATATGTTCATCTTACAAAAAATGGGAATAGTCTACCCTAGCACACTGGAAGGCCGCCAGGAAGCACTAGGAAATTAAAGAGCAAAACTTAAGTTTATAAAATATTTCATATTCGCCACATAATTCATATTACAATATCAACTGTGTTCAACTGTTGTTACCTCAACAACTTAGGTAAGTATCATGTGAGAAATAATTACAGAAGATATATGTATGTATTATGAGTTTCAAAATTCTAAAATAGAAAAGTATAAGTATATATTCATCCATCTAACAGTATAACATTGAAGGTAATAACAGCCAGCCTAGTCATGTCTAGCAATGGTACGTGCAAAATAAGTATTATACACTGAAAATAAATTATCCAAAAATGACACTTTCATTATTCTTTATTACAGAAGTTAAAATGAGACAACATAAATTGGCATGTGTGATATTTTCAATAATCTGAAATAGATTAGAATTGATTGAATACATCAAAATGACATGAGGTAAAACATCTCTGTTTCTAAACTAAATTAGAGTGAAATCTACATTTAAATTTAATGCATCCTAGGCTAGAAATGAAATAGTGGACATGCAGTAATAAATCATGTTGGTATTTCTATGTCCTATATTTAAAAAAACCCACAAAATTTAAGTAGACCCTTTGGTCAAAGTAGACTGAAAATCAGGTGTTAGTCATTAGTCATCATTAGAACTATTAGGATACTTAGAGGAAAATGTTCATATACTGAGAAAATAATCCCATATGGATTTTGTTTGTATCTTTTGATTTACCTGGAGTCAATGCAGTGAGCTACATCAATTCTGTTGTTTTGCCAAAGTAATTAATTGCAAAATGTGTCTCATCCTCAGAGAGCATGCTACTTAACTTTAGGAAGCTTACCACAAGCATGACGGAGAATTTAATTACGGATATATTCAAAAATAATTATATATAGATAAGTATTTTTATAAATTTCTACCTTCATCTTTGTATATGCTGTAAACTGATGCCAAAATAACACAGACTGTATGTTATTTCTGAGCCTTTCCTGCTTATGTTTTCTGGCGTTCATGCAAAAGAAGTTCTTAATCTTTTAAAAACCATGGATCCACCCAGATCCTGATGAGAGCTACATTTCCCTTTTAAAAAATGTACATATTCACAGTTTCAGATCATCTATGGATCAAGATTAGGAAATTGTATCCTAAATCGTGGGCTTGGAGAATAGACTTGTGGTTGCCAAGGGGGCGGTGGAGGGAGCGGGATGGACTGGGAACTTGGGGTTAACAGATGCAGATTATTGCCTTTGGAGTGGTTTAGCAATGAGATCTTGCTGTGTAGCACTGGGAAGTATGTCTAGTCACTTATGATGGAGCATGATAATGTGAGAAAAAGGAACGTATGCATGTATGAGTAACTGGGTTACCATGCTCTACAGTAGAAAAAAAAATGTATTGGGGGAACAATCTTTTAAAAATTAAAAAAAAAGAAATTGTATTCTGTAATAAATAGTTGATTTTTCCAGAGGGGATGTATGAAATGTGTAGAAGTTCTCAAAAGAAAAATGGATCAGTGAGTTTGACTAGACTTTTACAAGATTTGAAGGGGGGTGATTACATACAGCATTGAAAGTGGAGTTTATCCATTTATTGAAAAACATATCTCATTTTCATAAATGAATGCTTTTATATCAACAAAGGAGCCTCCATTGGTTTATTCATCTCTTTTGCAAGATGTCTTCTCCAGGTGTCTCATCATTGTCTATTCAAAGGACTTGGTGCTGCCACACAAGTAAAATGGTTTTTATCTTCCACCCATTCATTTATTAAACAGATATTTATTGAGCACCTATTATATGTTATGATCCTCCTAGAACACTTGGCTTTGAGGATACAGACACAAACAAAAAATACAAGGTTCCCACTCTAGTGGAGCTTGCTTTCTAGCAGAAAGGAAGAAAAACATTAAGCAAGTAAACAACCAAAATAATTTCAGATAGGTATCATGACGACTATAAATGAAGGTCATGTGATGAGTCATCTTGAAGGAAGAGACCAGAATGTGATATTTATCTGAAATCTCAAAGGATAAGAAAGAGCCAACTGTGAAAGGACTTAAGCAAAGGGAATCTAGCAGAGGGACCACCAGGTTAAGGGCCTTGAGATGAGAACATACTTGGCTAATTCAAGAATCATAAATATGATCAGTTGGCTAGAATATTCTAAAGGGAAGATGAAGTCAGGTGGGTGGGGTGCAGATCCTATAGGACCTTGAATATTATTAAATGAGTTTAGATTTTATTCTAAATGTGATGAGAAACCATTAAAGTGTTTTAAGCAGAGAAGTGGGTAGCATAACCAGATTTTTATTTTTTAAGGATTATTTTGTCTGTTGTAACCTTAGACCCAATAGTGGCCAAAATAGAAAATGCAGCAACTTTCATTCAGGACACATAAATAAAATTTTCTACTACTAATACCAAGGCAAAACAAGTTACAGTTTGTAAGGAAGAAGTTATTTTATGACTAGCAACATATATTTTTTATGATTTGCCCTTAACCACTAATTTATAATAATGTGAGACTTCAAAAATCTCTGGATCTATCTATACTTTATTGAAGGCTCTAACCTTTCATTTGTCCAATAAATAATTATTGTACAATTTCTATATGTCAGGTATGGTTCTAGCTTACTGCTTTTCAAACTATCTATGGAGAAGTATTTCATTGTTAACTAATATTTTTATAAAATACAATAAAAATAAGTTATCAAAATGATTTTAAAAGACATAAGAGGAGTTCCCCTCTTGGCACAGTGGAAACAAATCCAACTAGGAACCATGAGGTTGCGGGTTTGATCCCTGGCCTCGCTAATTGTGTTAAGGATCTGGCGTTGCCATGAGCTGTGATGTAGGTCACAGAAGCAGCTTGGATCTGGCATTGCTGTGGCTCTGGTGTAGGCCGGCAGCAACAGCTCCAATTAGACCCCTAGCCTAGGAACTTCCATATGCCGTGGGTGCAGCCCTAAAAAGACAAAAGACAAAGGCAAAAAAAACCAAAAAGGACATGAGATACATATATTATTATCAAATTCAACAATCATAAAATTACATTTCAGTAGATGTACTCAGAAGAAACATAGACAAAAGGGAGAACAAAAATTACAGAGAACTGCAAAACTATGCATATTTAAAAGTGTGTGCATAGGCATATAATACTGAGAATTTTTAATACACTTGTAAATTTTTGTCACTCCATAAGAGTAACTAAAGAGTATGTGAAGAAATAGTGGTTTCCCATATTAAGCACCTATTCACACACTTCAAATACCAAGATTTAAAGTTTTTAGTGCAATAAATGAGATTGCTTCTTGCTTGCCAAATTATCTAATCAAGTTTGGATGGATAACAATGTATTTCTAAATGACTTCTGTTTTGTTTTAAAAACACTCAAAAGTAGAGAAACCAGTCTTGCAGAATATTGATAAGAATGAAAATGATTTTAAAGCAATTTTGGCAAGATTAAGATCTTTGTTTTTAACTTTTATATAAAATGAGGCATAATATTTTCAAAATTAATCTTCAATCCTTCATCATAGCCAGATATAACAAGTTACGCTATAAAAGTATAACAAAAGCCCAAACTGCTTACTCCCCATTCAATGACTATAGCCCAGAGTCCACTGGTCATGAACTTGGATGTTGCAGCAATGTCAAATACTATAAAGGCTTCCAAATATCTACTTCAACTTCTACACTTTTCTTAACAGAGAAGTTACACACAAGTCTTAGATCCACACCAGCTTGTGGACTATAATTTGGGAAGCACTACTCTAGACCTTTTCTATGAAGAAAATAAAACTGTATGTTTTCAAAATCATTAAATACATGTAGAGGAGTGCTTTCTTCTCATTGTTATAGATAGGAAATATTAGAAACAGCAATAAAAGTCAGTGTTAACTTGAAGGGATTTCTCTTCAGATGAAAAAGGATTTGGGATAATTTATGTCTGACTGTCTGGCTCTATTTCTGATGTCTGGGATTTGTTGTAACACAGAATTTCCCACAATGATCATCTGTTTAGAAGTACTCATTATTTTCTTCCTTCACTCCTCTCAAAAATGAACAACCAAAGAGGAAACACATACAAAATGCATATTATTAAAGTAATTTAGCATATAAAAAATCTATTAGGATTTTTAAAAACTGCACTTAAAACAATCTTATAAATTCAGATTTTATTAGGTCAAAAGCCTATTTATAAAAATAGAATTATAATTAGTTGTTAGCTGTAGCTAGCTCACACTGATTTGAGAGAACCAATTACATGCATATCTTCCTATTCAGCATTCAGTGACATCAGGTTGGTAGTTGAAATCAGTCTTGGTAAAAGTATTTACACCATGGAAATCAGAAAGGATTTTTTTAGAGAGTTGGTTAGGAAACAGTTACTAATATATAACTGGTTGTAATGTTAATTTTAAATTTCTTTAGAGTAAGAAGAATTGACAGAAATGGTATTATAAAATTTGAAATATTTCAGGTACTATTTTTAAGATAATTGAATTTATTCATGGTCTTTAGTATCAGGCTAAGAACAAAAAAAAAGTCTTCCTGGATTATGGAAAATAATTTCATTTGGTATAAATTCATCTCAAATATGCATCCACCAAATCGCAAGAATAGCAACAGATATACAAGAAGAATAATAGTATATTGTGTTTACATGTGTAAAATTGTTTTCAAATGTGAGTTAATAATTATGTTGGTAAGAATATACAAGAAAAACTCCAATAATTTATTCTAGACAGCAATAAAAACTAGAGCTGGTGAAAAACTGTTTGAAACGGTAGAAGAAGCAAAAGTCACTGTGCTACAATGAGGTATTACCTCACACCAGTAAAAATGTCCATCACCAAAATATCTACAAACAATACATGCAGGAGAGGGTGCGGTGAAAATGGAACCCTTCTACATTGTTGGTAGGTATGTAAATTAGTACAACCACTATGGAAAACAGTATGGAGGTTCCTCAGAAAGCTATAGAACTACCATATGATCCAGCTATCCCACTCCTGGGCATATGTCCCAACAAAACTACAATTCAAAAAGTTATATGCACCCCTTTGTTCATTGCAGCACTATTTACAATAGCCAAGACATGAAAGCAACCTAAATGTCCATGGACAGATGAATGGATTAAGAAGATTGGTATGTATATACAATGGAATATTAGCCACAAAAAAGAATGAAATAATGCCATTTGCAGCAACATAGATGGACCTACAGATTATCATAATAAGTGAAGCAAGGCAGAGTAAGGCAAACATCATATGCTATCACTTATAAGTGGAAACTAAAAAATGATACAAATGAACTTATTTATGAAAGAGACTCACAGACTTAGAAAAAAAACTTATGGTTACCAAAGGGGAAAAGTAGGAGGGGAGGGATGGATTAGTGGTTTGGGACTGGCATATGCACACTATTGTGCATGGAAGGTCAACAGAATGGAGGGTCAACAGGGATCTGCTGAATAGCACAGGGAACTGTCTCAGTATTCTGTGATAACCTATATGGGAAAAGAATCTAAAAAAGAATGGATATGTGTATACATATAACTGAATCACTTTGTTATACAGCAGAAATTATCACAACATTGTAAATCAATTATATGTCAATAAAACTTTTAAAAAATCATTGTACCAGTTGAAAGCTGTATTTTAAAAATAAAAGTAATAGTATTATTATTTCCAATAATGGTATTAAAGGGAGAACTCATGGCTTGCATCTATGAACAAACAATAGACTATACTAAAACAACTTAAATCTATTGCTGAGATATTAAATTATGAAAACAAAATCATTTTTAAGAGAACTGGGGGAGGTCCCATTGTGGTGCAGCAGAAATGAATCTGACTAGGAACCATGAGGTAGCAGGTTTGATCCCTGGCCTTGCTCAGTGGGTTAAGGATCCGGCATTGCCATGAGCTGTGGTGTAGGTTGCAGACGCGGCTTGGCTCTGGCATAGGCTGGCAGCTGTAGCTCTGATTAGACCCCTAGCCTGAGAAGCTCCATAAGCCACGGGTGTGGGCCTAAAAGGACAAAAGCCGAAAAAATTAAAATAAAATAAAATAAATGGGAAAACCATAGATGTAAGGATTTAATAAATGTTTGGTGAATGAGCAGATAAATGAACACCAAATAATATTTAAAGAAATGAGCAAGTTATGGTAGTTTTAAGGTACATTTCTTCAAACTAGTGGTGTTGGAGGCTTTTCATATACTTTTCTCCATCTACCTCTATTTTGGATGAAGTGTTAACTATTTCATTAAAAATTGTGGATTTTTTTGTCTTAAAAATGAGGAGTTTCCCTTTGCTGGTTAGAGTGTGGCTCCAAAGGAATTAGGGGCAGGTTAGTTCACTTTAATCCATGATTTTAGACTGAACACTTAGCTTGACTGTTGGTCTTGAAAATGAAAGCCTAAATCCACAGGAGAAAGGCAGAAAATTCAATGACTCACAATTACAGTGTTTAAACTCTTAATAACATACTAACTCATCACAATCTTGGGGGCAGTAGGGCAGTAACCCCAGCTTTTGACGCTTTCATAAGCTTTCATAAATCATTAACCTCTATCTTATTTGTATTCTTTTTTTTTTTCTCCTAATCAAGCAAAAACATAGTGAAAGCCAAATTGGAAATAAGGGCAATTCCAAACTTCAGGATAAAGCGTTTTTCAAATTTTGTGAAAGATGTTTACAGCAAAAAATGTTTAACACATTAGCCTCATCTGCACCTTGCAACATGATCTGTTCAAAAGAAATCATCTTAATGATTGCTACCTAACTTCCTTGAATAATCATCTTTTTTATGCTGTTTGAATATGAACTGATTTTCACAGCACAGCAAAAACAGGATCTTATGGAAAGATAAATGCTATTTAAAATAGACAGAGAATGAAGAAGATATCCATATCATAATATATCTACCTTTCCCATTTTTATAAGGATTTTTCTTATAGTGAAAAAAAATTTTAGTGACTAGGATTCAAAAGTTCGCTGCCTTTAATATTATATGAGGGATAATCTCTTTATTCTCAGCTTCTTAATTTATTTTCTTATTCAGAGAGGGAAAAGGCCATGTCACAGTGCTACTCACAGACTACTTGAGAGTCTTCTTAAGTGAGCTATGTCAGGTGATTCCCTGACACCTGCAGCCCTTTAATCACTCCCAGTGATAGCTGAGTGCCCCACGGTTTTTACCAACTATCTATATCTTCCTCAAACATTTCTTACTTCCAAAGACAAAGCAAGGTTTATGTCAATATTAACTTCAATAATATTCATTTAGTAGCTATGAATAAAATTAAAATATAAAGAGCATGTGGAATTACAATCAATGTAAACATTGAAGGAAAACAAGATGCCCTCTCCATTTCCTGATCTATCATCGATTCATGAATTTTTAATTTAAAGTTATAGTAATAAATATGATAGTATTCTTGGAATTTTCAAAAGGCTGAACAATTGCAGTCCATTGAAATAGTTTTCTTGTCACAGGATTAGAACACACTTGCCACTAAGTGATAGCAGTAAATAAGATCAAAGATTAATAAAAGTCATTTGTGTCCAAGTTTCAAGAAGCATGCTCTCAGGCATAATTATATATTCCTAAGTCATAAATTTAACTTCAGCTATTTATTTATATTTTGAGCAATAACAAAAGAAATCTTACATCTAATTTTTAAATGGCCGTCATTTTCTTGCATCATCATAAATAATCCCCACATGAGAAATGAACTATCATTATTCCCATTTTATGGATAAAGCAATGGGGGTAGAATGAAAAGGAAATTAAATGATATTTATTCATTGCTACACAGCTTATATATGGTAGAGGTTTCAAATCAAACCTGACTCAAAAATCCATGCTCTTCATCACCAGGATATATTGCCTCCTTTAGATAACTGCTGAGGACTTTTGAAAGTAATTCTTTTTCTTGACTGCTTTAAGGATAAATATAAAGTTATTAAGACACATAGAAAAAAATCATAGCTTATATGAATAATGATAATTTACATGAGTATAGTCATTTAAAAAATCTGTATTGCAATTCTTTCTTTTGTACATAGTTGTATAAAATTCTGAATTTCCAATGAGTGCTATTTTAAACTTCCTTACAAAGACAATACAACCAGAACAATATTTAGGTTATGTTTCACAGGGTAAGTCCATGACTTCTTCTGGGGCATCTACGCTGCCCTAAGATTAGGTACTTCATATAACTCCAAGAAGGGACCACCCATAATCATGAAGATAATCTTGAAAGACTACTTAGCAGCTTCCTATTTTGAGCCATAATACAAGAAGTTGTGAAAAGTTTATTGTAATCTCATTCTTCAGCTCCTAAGATTACAGAAGTTTTACTACAGTTGGATAGTTGTCAGCCCATCACTTTCTTTCCTACTACGTGAACTGGCCATTTCAAGAACAGGAAGAAAGGCTAAAGTTCAGCCCTTCATTTATCCATTCCATCTTCAGCAAACCTGTACATAACCTTACTTTTCTTTACAAACAGGAGAAAGAATTCTTCTCAGCATTATCCTTTGTATATAAGGAAAGGCAAATAATTAGAGAGAAGTATAGTATGATATTTCATATCCAATCTAATTTGATGAGCATCAACAAAATCTTCATAGCTATATTTTCTTGGTGTGCTTATTATTTCATACCCTACATGTAATATACTGTAACAAAATAATCCAGAATAATCTTTACATGCATGTAGGCCAATCAGAAAGAATTGTTTGGGTCGACCACTTATACAGGCAGAACTTATTTTACCACATTTCACTTTACTGCACTTTAAAGATAGTGGTTTTTTGCAACCTGAAGGTCTGTGGCAACCCTACATTAAGCAAGTCTATAGCAGCCATTTTTTTAACACATTCACTCAATTTGTGTCTGATTCACATTTTGGAAATTCTCACAATATTTTAAACTTTATTATTATTATTATTATTATTATTATTATTATTATTATTATTATTAATAGACAGTGTTTGCAGCACGTGGAAGTTCCCAGGTCAGGGATCAAACCTGAGCCACAGCAGTGACCCAAGCCACTGCAGTGACAACGCCATATCCTTAACACACTGTACCATAAGGCACATCCTCATTATTATTATATTTGTTGTGATCTGTGATCAATGATTTTTGATGTTGCTATTATAATTTCTTTGGGTTCCATACAAGACAGAAACTCCATAAATGTTGTGTGTGCTCTAATTGATTCACTGACCCTCATCTCATTCATTGTTCCCTCATCTCTCTACCTATTCCCTGAGACTCAACAATAAATTAGGCCATTAATAACCCTACAGTGGCCTCTAAGTATTCCAGTGAAAGGAAGAGTAGCATGTCTCTCACTTTAAATCAAAAGCTAAAAATTAGGCTTAGTAAGGGAAGCATATTTAAAACTGAGATAGGCTGAAATCTAGGCCTCTTGCTCCAGTTAGCTAAGATGTGAATGCAAAGGAAAAGCTGTTGAAAGAAATTAAAAGTAGTACTCCAGGGAGTTCCTGTTGTGGCTCAATAGGTTACAAACCTGACTAGTATCCATGAGGATGTGGGTTTGGTCCCTGGCCTCACTCATTGGGTTAAGGATCAGGTGTACTGTGGCTGTGGTGCAGGCCAGCAGCTGTGAATCTGATTCAAACCCTAGCCTGGGAACTTCCATATGCCACAGGTGCAGCCCTAAAAAAAAAGTACTACCCCAGTGATAAGGAAATGTAACAGTCTTATTGCTGATATAGAGAAAGTTTTCATATTCTGGATATCAAATAAAATCAGCCATAATACTTCCTTAAGTCAAAGCCTATTCTGAAGAAAAGCCTAACTCTCTCTATTCCATTTTATGAAGGCTGAGATAGGTGAAGACACTGCAGGAAAAAAAGTTTGAAGCTGACAGAGGTTAGTTCATGAGATTTAAAGAAAGGAGCCACGTTCATAAGACAACAGTGCAAAGGAAAACAGCATGTGCTAATATAGAAGCTGCAGCAAGTTATCCAGAAGATCTAGATAAGATAATTTATGGAAATGACTTACATGTAGACAAAACAGCCTTCTACTGGAAGAAGATGACTTGGATTTCCGTAGCTAGAGAAGAAAAGTCAATGCTTGCCTTCAAACCTTCAAAAGTCAGGCTGACTCTCTTGTTAGGAGCTAATGCAACCAGTGATTTTAAGACGAAGCCAATGTTCATTTACCACTCCAAAAAATCATCAGCCCTTTAATAATTATGATAAATCTATTCTAGTCTGCTCTATAAGTAGAATAACAAAGCTTGGATGACCACCACACATCTATTTATAACATGGCTTATTGAATAATTTAATACTATTGTTGAGACCTACAGCTCAGAAAAAAAAAAAAGTTATTGCTCATTAACAACGCACCTGGTCATCCAAGAAGTCCGATGGAGATGTACCCTAAGATTAATGTTGTTTCCTTGCCTGCTAACACCATATTCATTCTGCAGCCCATGAATCAAGGAGTAATTTTGACTTTCAAGTATTACTATTTAATAAATATTGTGTATAAAGCTGTAATTGACATAGGCAGTAACGCCTCTGGTGTTAAGTAAATTGAAAATCTTCTGGAAAGGATCACCATTCTAGATGTTATTAAGAACATTATTGATTTATGGGAATAGGTCAAAAGATCAGCATTCACAGGAGTTTGGAAGAAGCTGACTCCAACCCTCATGGATGACGTTGAGGGGTTCGACACTTCTGTGGGGAAAGTAACTGCAGATGTGGTAGAAATAGTAGGAGAACGAGAATTAAAGTGGAGTTGGAAAACGTGAGTGAATTGTTGCAATCTCAAGATAAAACTTTAATGGACGAAGGTACTCCTTACAGAAGAGTTAAGAAACTAATATCTTGAGATGGAATATACTCCTGGTGAAGATTGTTGAAATGACAACAATGATTTAGAATATTACATAAAAATTAATTGAAAATTAGTGGCAGAGCTTGAGAAGATTGGCTCCAATTTTGAAAGAAGTTCTACCACGGGTAAATGCTATCAAATATAATTATCTATTAATTTTTAATTAAGGTATGTACATTATTGTTATAGATATTATGCTATTGCACACTTAACAGACTATAGTGTACTGTAAACATAACTTTTATATGTACTAGGAAACCAAAAAATTTATGTGACTCACTTTATTGCAATATTTGCCTTATTGCAGTAGTCTGGAACCAAACCAAGAATATCTCCAAGGTGTGCCTGTAATCTAACTGGTTGCATTGTGCTTGACCAAATCTAGAATAGCCAATATAATACACAACTAATCATATCAGCAATTCAGTACTTATTAGGTAAACAAAAGTAAAAACTAGATTTCTTTTGTCATGTTACAGTTACTTGTTTGTACCTGGACTTTAAAAAATAATTTGAAACACATGTTTATCTAATAGAAATGCACTTTCTATCATAAAGTAATTCATGCATCTTGAAAAAAATTCAGATAATATGAAGATACATAAAATACAAAGTTAAAGTCATCTTAGAATATTGACCTCATTTCTAGTTTTCTGGGCAAATATTACTTTGCCTTTGTAAAGCAATCATTTTTAGATCATCAACTAAATTCCTAAGCAATCATATAATCTCAAAATTATAAAAGGAGAAATCCATAAATTGTGATTTTTAGGCAAAGCAATGGTTGTGGAGACATAGAAAAAAAAAATTCCCTTGCATTTAACAGAAAGTACATGTAGTTTACTCTTGCTTCTCTAACACACCTGTTTATTATTTCTAAATTCAATTACTTTTTATAACTATTTGGTATTACAAAAAAAAGTTGTAATTTTTTTCATGATCATCAATCCATTTAATTTTTATTTTAAAATTTAATTTACCTCTAAGAAAATAACAATTACCTTAAAACACAGAAAGTTTATATTCCAGTTTGCCTAAGTTGTTGAACTTACTCCAAGAGACCTCTATCTATTAGATCTCTATCAATGGTTCTCAAATTTTAAGTATGTACCAGAATCATCTAAAAGGCTTGTCAAAACATGGATTGCTTGGCCCCCTTGTCTAAACTTTCTCTATCAATAGTAGATCTGGACTGAGGCAGAAGAATTGGTATTTTGCACCAGCTCCCAAGCAATAGTGGTGGGGCTAGCAGAGACCATACTTTGAGAACTACTAATCTATATAAAAGCATTAAATATCACTTCAGAACTCATCTTTCCAAATTTTATTGTCAGTGGATCTTGATTTTCATGGACAAAGTTGAGTTTTGTGTATATATTAGGTTTCAGTAAATGCTGTTGACTGATCAATTCTAAAATTACAAATCTACCAGTTATTAAACAACCCATTTCCCTCCCCAGTTAACCAGCTGAGAAAATCTTGGCCTAGTTTTCAGAGAGCACAGATACATAAAATGGTTTTGGATACCAAATCTTTCTCCCTATTAAGTTTTTTTCAATGAGTTTTTATTTTATTTATGAACAGTAACAATCACCATCATCCTGGTACAGGCAATATAATGATAAAATATAATGTACTTAATGAAACCACAGGAAAATTATTGATTAGATTGTTGATTCCAGGAATTATTTTTAGAACAATGTTTTGGTAATAGTGGATAATGATTTATTGAACAAATGAGATCACAGCTTGATTTTTTTTGTTTTAGTATAACATTAAGCTCATGTTGAGAAAATCTGGAATGTGTCTATTAGTTTGTTTTGATGTCTATCTTTCATCCTGTGTGATTAAACAAGACATTTCTTCTGTTTCCAAGCCTACAGTGAAATGTTTCAATCATCTCCCATAGATACACCAGTTCTAACAAATTCTGAATGCTTGTTCAAATATCAATGGAACTGGGAGAAAATATTTAATGATTTTTCCTTTTCCTTTGTCAATATGTTATGGTATTCACATGACTCCCTCTGGTGGCAAATGCAGCATGGAATGTTAATCTTTTCCAAGAAATGTGCATGTATACTTTTCTCTTCATATAAAGTCAATGATTTTTCCCCTTCCTGCCTAAAGTATTTTCTCTAACTTAATGCTATCCTCTATCTAATGTGACCATTGGAAGTTGTCAAAAGTGGTTAGATCAATCAATGCAAAGAAAGACTGAAGCCCTTTGTTAAAAATCAGCCTGGAAAATGGTGTCAAATAATTTTTGTAGCCTTTCACTAATCACACCAGAATATTAAAATACTAAAACAATTAATTTTTTAAAATGGTTGCCCAAAACTTAATCTCAATTCCTCTAAACATAGTCCATTCATAGTCATGTATAAACTTAGTGCAAGAAACTGAGTATCTGCATGCAGAAAATACCCCTAGAGCTCCATACAAATATAATATAGAGTCATGTGAGATGAATTTGAATTCTATCTCTGCCACCTGATGGATGAGTAACTAAAGCCAGGTTATGTAGCCACTGTGAGACATGATTTTTATATCCATAAAATTGAATAATACCTACTTTGTGAACTTTATAAGAATTAAACAAGACAATGTATTTAAATATCTAGCATTGTACCCAATGTTTAGTAAGACACTAGCTATTATTATAGTTATTTCTTTTAATTAACAAACTGAAGTAAACCCCTCTCAAATGTACTGTCTGTAGGATTTATTATCAACTGCTCCCTCTCCTGTACACTTTCTCACAAAGGATCCTTTCAACCATACAATTTTACGATGCCCCACATCTACCTACTCTCACTGTCCTCTTGTACATCAATCATGGCTCCAGCAGAACACAGATGGTACATAAAGCTACATAATTTGAGAGGAGTTTAATAATGGGAATATTTACAAAGCTATGATTGGACCTGAAGGAAACATAAGGGTAATAATGCAGTACCTTGGAAGCCACCACACCCGAGCCAGAATGGGCGAGAGTAGTGAATGGTGAGAGGAAATCTGTATAGATAGGACTGCCAGACACTAGCTATAGGCTTTGCTAGAGGGATGCCACCAACCAGCAGTGGCCAAACTGGGAGGACTCTTGGGGAACCGGTTTCTCACACTCACTCCTCTCCTTCCCTCTGATCACCTACTGGTGTCTCCCACTGGCTACATCTATCTGGAAACTGGAGGGCAAAGTTGATGAAGCCACTATGTGGCAGCTTTCCAAGGCCCAGTGCAGCAGCAAGAAAGGTACAGACAGGAATCTGGAGATGCACCAAAATAATTCAAGCAAATTCTGAAAATCCATAATTTTACTCTAGTGGTCATCATTTCCTGCCTGGATTATTTCAATATCCTCCAAACTGGTCTCCTTCCCTCCAGTCTTGCCTCCTTCTTCCATTATTCACACCAGACAGTGACCTTTCTAAAAGTATAAAATTGTTTATGTTACTTTCCCAATAAAGCCATGCAATGGCTCTCATTTTTCTTGGGACAAATTTCAAACCCTTTAACATGTGTTTTGAGAACTTTGCCCAATCAGCCTTGAAGAGTCTTCCAGTCTCATTATTCACTGTTTTCCTGGTCACTCCACATAAGCAAAAGGTAATATGGGTCATCTAATAAGTCATGCTCACTTTCTGATCTATCTGCAAGATGGTCTTTTGCCCGAGTGATTTCTGCAGATTTAGCTCAAGACTCCCAAATGTCTTCTCCTCCAGGGAGCTTTCTCCATCCTCCCAGAATTAGGTCATATGTCTTCCTGGCATAGCTCCATCTGCTCCAGACATGACGCGAATACATTATTTTAATTGCCTCTTATCTATTTCCCCTTAGAGAATCTAGGCTACTTCAGCATAAAGGATTATATTGTTCATCATTGTCACCCCACCTCCAACCCACGCCTGGCATCATGTGGGCACCAAGGGATTTTTTACTGAATGCTTAAATAAACTAAGAGAAAAAGGTCCAATCTCCATCATGACTTCCAGACTCTCCATAAGCCACCTGACATTACCTAATCACCCTCACTTCACATTACCACCTCTCCAACATCTGTTCCCCAGTCCCATCCTCACCATGAACTCGTCTGTCCAAAGCGAAGGTCTCCTTTCCTTCTCTACCCACCCCTTCCAAAAATTGATTCATATGTAGGCATTTAATTCTATTTCCAAGGAGGAGGAATGTCCTCTTTGATTAAACTATAATATAAGAGGACAGAGTATTTAAAAGGTTTGAGAGGGTACACAAATATAAATATGGCTCCTTGGGGCTTTTTTCCTTACAAGAGACTGGAAAGATAAGGCAGGGCTCCAACCTGCCCCTCTGTTTTTATGCATCTAGGAAGTAAGCCTGGAAGTCTTTCCCTTCCCCCATATCCCACCTGGGCGTTGAGGCAAAGTCTCTCTTTCGTATACAGTCTTGTGTTCCTTGCTGTCATATTAGCTCACAAACCACATTGCAACTGTAAGTGATTTTCGGGTCCAGCCACCAATCGAACGTTAAGGTTTAGTTTAAGGCCTTAGCTTTTAATCAAGAGTTTGATTACCTGGCTTCCATTGTGTGAAATGCTTTCTTAGGATCTTAAGCTTCAGGTACTTCATTTGAGATAAGATTGAGCTATTTCTGTGAACTGGAAAAATACAGGTTTCAGTTTTTAAAGTTGTTGCTGTTTCAATTTTCTTTTTCTTTTTTTTTAAATACTATATGTACATGGTAAAAAAAAAAAAAAAATTCAAACCTCTACAGTGAGATAAGCATCCCTCTTTCCCATGTCCTGTCTCCTGGGAATTAGAAAAAGTATCCTCTAATTATATTTTACCATTACGATAATAGCCATCACAGCATTGGGCTGCCGTATTCTGACGGCAGACAACAGGTAGGAAAAGAGGTAGGTAGCTTCAGACAGATTACCATAGGCCCTGCTTTGATTTGAGGGAGGACGTTAATTTCTCCAACCCTGGAAACGCAGTAGGAGGCTCATAGAGCCCAGAAATAATCAAGATGCAAGGAGAGCTTGGTCATTGCCAAGGCAAAAGGCAGATGCACTTATAAGAATAAGGGTATGAGGTCAAACCTAATCAGCCACACAGATGAACTAACACTGAATCCCACCACTTTGGCCAGTTACTCCTTACATTCCCCTAGGATTGTTTCTAAACTAGGGATTAGGGCTAAGATTGCTGAGATAAGTTTCAGAGGCTAGAAAACCATCCATGGTAGAAGGAAGACAGGCACAGCATTATGGAAATAGTCATTTTTGCAAATGATATATAATTCCTACAGTATTTCCTTTTTCATGTGTGTCTGTCCTCTGTATCAGTTAAACCATGAACACCTTGAAGCTAAGTACCAAGGTTTTCCCTATATTTGTACTCTACAATAATTTAAATAATTTCTGCATACCTACCACTCTATTGAAATGTGAAAATTTTACATATCAAAAAGAAGTTTACTTTCTGAAGTAGAATACTTTCCCAAAAAGTTTAAAATGCTTCTGGAAACTGAAATGAAACTATTTTTCTGGTATACACACACACACTCTGCCTATAAGTTGCCAAAAGCAATTAAGTTACTTTGAACTCAAACGTTATAATCTAACTCCGGAATTTTGACCTTGGATCAAAATGCCATCAGTATAACTATTTATTGAGTAAAAAATAATCAGTTCTGAGAGGTCCAGTATGATTAAGATCTGATTGTTCTTCACAATTTTTCTTTTTGTTTAGTTTTTTTATTATTTCCCCAATACAATTATTGTACTACTGCACAGCATGGTGACCCAGTTATACATATATGTATACATTCTTTTTTCTCCCATTGTCATGCTCCATCATAAGTGACTAGACATTGTTCTCAGTGCTACACAGCAGGATCTCATTGCTAATCCATTCCAAAAGCAATAGTTTGCATCTAATAACCCCAAGATCCCAATTCATCCTGTGTGGCTCACAACACAATTTTTCATTTTTTTAAAGTTTCATTCAAGTGTAGCTGATTTACAAGGTTGTGATAATTTCTGCTGTACAACCAAGTTACATTTATACGCACATCTATTCTCTCTTGGAATCTTTTCCCACATAGATAATCACAGAATATTAGGTAATTTGTGCTATACAGCAGGTCCCCATTGGCCAGTCATTTCATGTACCTCAGTGTACATATGCTAATCACAAACCCCGAGTCCATTCCCCCCCTCCACCTGTCACATTTGGTAACCGTAAGCTTTTCAAAGTCTGTGAGTCTGTTGCTGTTTGCTATTCTGCACATAAGTTCATTTGTATCCTTTAAGATTCTCCATATAAGTTTTATCATATGACGTTTGTCTTTTACTCTCTAACTTCACTTAGTATGATAATTTCTAGGTCCATACATGTTGCTACATATGGAATTATTCCATTCTTTTTTATGGCTGAGTAGTATTTCATTGTATATATGCACCACATCTTCTTTATCCATTTCTCTGTTGATGGACCTTTAGGTTGCTTCCATGTCTTGGCTGCTGCAAATACCACTGCAATGAACATCAGGGGGGGCATGTGTCCTTTTGAATTATGGTTTTCTCCAGATAGATGCCCAGGCCTGGGCTTTTATATATATTGTGATTAGATACACCAGAAAAATTTAATATCATCCAGAGTGATTGGTTCTCAGTGGAACCAATTAGATTACTTTTGAAAAACCTTCCATGGAGCCTGAAATACCTGCCAGGTGTACTGCTCAGAAAAATATGAGCTTTGATACCTAAATTATTAGGAGTTATGTTCAAAGAAACAGCCATACCACTGTAACCCATTATCTCCCTGACCACATCTCTTATTACTCTCCCCTCTCTCCTATTCCACTCTAGCTTCAAAAAGGCCTTTAAATGCCTTTGCATTGCCTCTTCCATCTGCCTTAGCCACTCTTCCCTCAGGTATCCACAAGGCTAACTCCCTCCTGCTCACTTCCTTCATGTCACCTGCATGGAGACACTTTCTCTGACCACAGAGAAATCTATTACTTTGTGGTTCCCATCCCAGTTTGTGTTTATTCATCATTCATTTTTTGCCTAACTGAACGTTCTGTGAAGACGGACCTTATTCTGTTTCCTATTGTTTTTTTTAACAAATAGTCATTCATTACCAACTGTATGCTAAGCACTATTTTAAGGAACATAACTATGAAAGGAGTTTACATTGAAGAAGAATGAGAGGGAGACAGGCAGTAAAAGTAAATGAGTAAAATAGCATGATAGTTCAGATAGTAACCAATCGTTTGCCGAATATAGAACAGGGGAAGGTGATAAATGATGACTACTAAGGCTTGGAAGGTTAGTTTGTATTGGCTCCCAGAATTTGGTCTGGACCTATTTGGTGGATGGATAGCATTTCCACTTATTGAGGCAAATATTCAGTGCTTGGCACATAATAAATGCTTAATAGTTATTGAACACATCAATCAATACTGAGCTTCTGGGCGAAACTGTCTTTGAGTAAATCAGTTCTGATGAAAACAGAGGTTGGAAACTATTACAGTTATAGAGATCGGAGTTGCATATGCTGGTTTCAATTTCATTTGGATGAATCAGAGGTGATGTCTCTGCTATTACAATTTCCCTTGGCAATGCCTCGGATGGAGTAACAATGGGTGTATGCATTCACAGAGCTGACTTCTGGTATGGCCAGAGTAATGCTAGGTTTAAAATGGGTAGTCAGTGAGAGATTTGAAGATTTCCCCCTATGAAGCTAGGTCACTTTGTGAAGTAGTTCTCAGTTGTGTGACCCATGGTTTAGTTGAATATGGTAGAGACTGATGTTGAGTAACACAGAATTATAAAAACAAAACAAAGCAAAAACAAAAACAAACAAACAAACAAACAAAAAAAAACAGAGTGAGCAGACGTTTGAATTTCATGCAGGGAAGATGATTGTGCCCCCAGATAATTTAAATCCTTTTTAATAAAGTAACTGGAAGCCTTCTAGACATGCCAAGTTTATAGGAGGAAATTGGCTGGGGAGTGAGAGGGTAGGGCAAGGTATAGCAGGGTCCTTGCTGAGGGTCTTATAAATCACATCATAGAAGCAGTTACTTTCTTTAACCACACACAAGGCCACCCTTGGGTCTTATTGGTTAAACAAAGTAATCATGGTTTGGAGAGATTATCCACCCTGTAGAACTTCTGGGAAGAGGGTGGAGTAGAACCAAGAACAAATTCTTTATCTCCTAATCAACACTGGAATATTAGGTTGCTCAAACCTGGGTTATTTAGAAACCTGCTGGCACTAGCACCCCCTAGGCAGCTAAGAGGAACCAGCAGCAGCCTCATAGCTGCCCAGGATGGAGATCTCTAGGGTGTCTGCAGTTGAAGGTTATATATATCCTCTGATGTGTCCTCCAGAAAGCTAGAGCTCTGTTTCAGCAGGATTATGAGGCTTAATTGATTAGTGATGCTAAAGTATATACCATCTAGTTGTAGAGTTTGTCGTCTTAGCCTCATAGATTTGAGTTAATTTCCTCCCAAGGGAGGCATCTGCAGTTTTCTTAAGTAATAGTTTTAACCTAATACCCCCAGTGGTTAAAATCCTGATAGTTAAAAGTTAATGGGTTTCTAACAAGCTATCCCCAATATACGCATAATTTGTATTCTTTTCATTTCCATGGTAGTTCCACATTAAGATTGAACTGGATGAAACAGAAGAAATTAAGATTTCTTGTTCAGAATTTGGTTTCTGAGATAATAACAAGTGTTGAAAAATGCTATTCTTTTCTTTTTTGTCTTTTTAGGGCTGTAGCTGTCATACGTAAGTTCCCAGGCTAGGGGTTGAATCAGAACTGCAGCTGCCAGCCTACACCACAGCCACTGCAATACTGGGTCCGAGTCACGTCTGCAACATACAGACGATTTGTGTTTCCTAAGCTCAGAGTACCTCTCTTTCCATTAAATTCTCTGGGAATTGGGGGTTATCAGTGCAAAGGCTGACACTCTGGCCATTGATTTTGCTTTGAGTAATAACCTGTCCTTTGTTCATGGCAATGCCAGATCCTTTAACCTACCGAGCAAGGCTGGGGATCGAACCTGGATCCCCATGGATACTAGTTGGGTTCGTTATTGCTAGCCATGATGGGAACTCCATAAAGAGTGCTATTGTTTTCTCACTGTAAGATTTAACAGTACTGGAGATCCCACTGTTGTAACAGCGAGTTAAAGATCTGTTGTTGCTATAGCTGTGGCTTAGGATTCAATCCCTGGCCCAGGAACTTCATATGCTGCAGCCAAAAAAAAAAAAAAAAAATTAACAGTACCGAATTAAAATTCTATCACCTTGTAGCTATGTAAACTTGGGCAAGTTACTTAATTTCCCTATGTCCTTATTTCCTCACCTGTAATATAGGGGTAATAATAATTGTGAAAATTAAATGAGATAATGCAGGAATAAGAGTTAATACTTGTTTGGCAGATAAATATTTTCTATTAGTTTATTATTATTATTAAATGTTTTGAGAATTTTTTATCCTCCAATTAAATAATTATGTATATGGGTATTTAATTTGTAGGACCAAACTTAAGCTTCAAAGCTCAAGCAAAGACAAATATTTTAAGTGATTTTTCAACTTATTTTTTTATTCCTTTGTGTCAAATCTGCACATGTATCTGGCAGAACACCCCCTAAAGTGAAGTGATTATTATTCTGACAATTCCAATTACCTAATCTTTTAAAGATCCTAATGTGCATATATATTTTCACAGTAATCTTTGAATTTTTCAAAATTATTAATTAAAGAATGGTCTATTTGAAAACATAGATCTTTGTCTATAATTACAGAAGGAAAGGGCATTTTCTGTATGGCTTATCTGTACAGCAAGCTGGTAGATATGGGAAAAAGTCTATTTTAACAATTAATAGAGAAGTTCCCTTTGTGGCTCAGCAGGTTAAGAACCCAATGCAGTCTCCATGAGAATGCAAGTTCAATCCCTGGCCTTGCTCAGTGGGTTAAGGTTTTGGCATTGCTGCAAGCTGTGGCATAGGTCCCAGATGTGGCTTGGATCCAGTATTGCTGTGACTGTGGCATAGGCCTGCAGCTGCAGCTCGAATTCGACCCCTAGCCAAAGAACTCCATATGCAGCAGGTGTGGCCATAAAAAGAAAAAAAATACATTAAGGGAGCTTTCTCAATCTCTAATATAAACAATAAAATAAGGAGAGTGAATGAGCAAATATGTATTACGAACACACCACCTCCAAAAGAGCTAATCTACATTTAAAGCTAATAATAAAATGTTTTAAGGTGTAAAATGTGCATCTTATTTTTATGTTGCCGAAGTTGTGTTATGCTATAACTTTGATCAGAGACAAAGGACAGGTTATTACTCAAAGCAAAATCAATGGCCAGAGTGTCAGCCTTTGCCCTGATAACTCCCCAATTCCCAGAGAATTTAATGGAAAGAGAGGTACTCTGAGCTTAGGAAACACAAATAGTGTATTTGTGAGAGTTCCCGCCCATTGTGCTAGACAGAGACACTATCTCTATACTCCTAGATTAAAAGCAACTCTGGAGGGGAGACAAAATCTCTCTTCCAGGTTCTTTCTTTCTACAATCATCTTTGAGAAGACAGTCAAGAACGAAGAATAGTCAGTGCCTTGTTTTGCAAGAGGTAAAGAAACACAAGACTCATGGTGGGTTGTCTCTAAACAAATCTAAGCTGTGATTTCTGGGGAAAGAGTTTGGAGAAAGAGGAACCTGTCCTGGTAAATCTTCCAGAGCTAAGGGAGATAAGCCCTCTGTACACTGGGTATTCTGATGAGAGAGTTTAGTTTGGGATAAGTTTCCACTGCCACTTGTGGCCCTACAAGAAGAAAATTCCATCTCCTATTCTTCTTTTCTGCCCTGTCTCAATCTCTCAATTACCCAGAACATATTTTAGTTGCCATCTTGGCATCCTGAGAGCTGACTTGGAAATCAAATACCATAGAAATAATTTACACTGGCAATCAAATTCCCTGACTTTTTCCTCTCACTGCCTCAAATCCCAGTCTCCCCAAAGGCCTTATAAAGCCACGATGTATTTGATTTATAAAACATTCAGTTTCAACTGCATTTTGATTTAAATAAACTTGGCAGGCTAGCTGAGTAACATACCACCACTTGTAGAGTCTTTAGTGTGGAAAATGTGCTTTTATTAATGAAAGAACTTAACAGATGATTTTATAGGCCATACCTCTTATTATATTGCATCTTTGTACTTAATAACCAAGTTTCTAGAATATTATTAGAAGTTACCTTTGCAACTGTCCAAGAAAGACAGAACTATTTTCTGTGGCAGCAAAAAAGCTATCCCAGGCCAAAAGCCTGGAGAAAAAAAGGAGACTCAGTCACTAACAGATTAAAGTTAAGTGTACGAGCCAATATGCTGTCAGTTTATCATATTTTTCCCCTAGAAAAGTGTGATAGCCAAAAAATTAGGCAAATTAAAGAAAAAATATATTAATACTAGTTCATAAAACCCTTGAAAAATGAAGTTTATAATATGTCAGGAAGGAAAAAAACCCAAGGAACTATATCCCTCTCACTGGACAAGAATTGTCCCTTTGAGAACCTATTTCCAATTTACATTCAAATTCTCCTGTTTCCTGTTTGGGGGGACTCTTGTTATGCAATGGGACATTACTGCTTGTCATCAAAGTGTTCTCTGTGATATTCCATTTTCAAGTTTGCTTTGCTTGACTGCACCCCATTGCACACAGCTATAGGATGTTTTCTTATCTGCATTCCCATTTAAAACTTGTCAAACATTTTTATCATTTTAATATCAATTTTACATAATTTTTTAAGAATGTATGCTCCCTTTTTTTCTGGATGAAAATTATCTAGTTAGTTTTATTTTTCCCATATGAAGAGAGTAGTCTGAAAGCAGACTAGCAAAGCCAAATGTGATCTTGCCAAGTCGTAGTGAGAAGGGCACTCTTTCTGTGCTCTCATAAATTGCTGACATTTTTTATCAAAGGGAGGATTTTTTTTTTTTTTTTGTAACTTTTCCACCTTGAACTGTCCTTTACTTTTTGATCTTTTCATAGAATTGGATTTCATGTTGCTCTTGGGCAGGGGCGTGGAGGAAACACTGGTTTATTTGCACTTAAAGTGTTCCACCTCTTGATTTATTTATTATTGAGTTTGTATTTTATTTTTCACATTTCTGTGGCATATTCTTGAAATTTTAAAAAATATTATTTAAAATGTCAAATTACTAAACTATTCTAGGAGGTAATTTTGACTATAATAGGAAAGCTCATATTAATTACCACTAAAAGCTTATATTAATTACCACTAAAAGCTTAAAAATACAAATGAATAGTATATACTTCAATACAACTAGCTTAAGAATTTCCACTTTTATTCCATCAGTCATGCCATTGTTTAGAGCAATTATGGGGATTCCTCTTGTGGATTTGCCTTTAGAATCTGCTGCTTTATTTTAAATGAACTCAGTGGTAATATACCTTCATCCTAAGTGTGGACTTTAATTTTTGGATAGAGACAATTGCCATCCATAGTCTAGTATACAGGTTGATGATCAGACTGGGGGAATAAAAAAGGGAATGAGGGTAGTATCCTTGTCTCACTAAGTTGGCTCTGAAGACAACCTCAGGAAGGACTTCTAGAAAGTTCTTGAGCTTTGTCAGGAGCAATTATCTGTCCTGCTTTGGTACAGATCCCTGGTTCAGCCAGTAGTAGTGATGTAACACATATGTCCTCAACTCACCTGGTGGGCCATTTTACTCTAGAGGAAATGGGGAGTTATTGTAGGTTGTGAGCAGATGAATGCCATGAACTGGTACGTTTTTAAAGTTAACAGTAAGGATGCTGTATTGATAAGACACTAAAAAGTTAAGGGTAGAGGTGGGACAGATGCTAAAAGTCTAATTAGAGAAGCTATTGCAGTAATCAAGACAAGGGGTGATGCTGGCTTGAGCAAAGACAGAAAGTAGAAGTAATGAGAGGTGGTTGAATTCTGAATATATTTTGAAGATATAGTCAATAGGATTTCCCAATATTGGTCTAGATTGGGTCCCAGCCAGGGGCCATTTTTCCCTCAAGAGAAAGCCATTTGGCAATGTCTGGAGACTTCTTTGATTATCATGACTAAAAAGCATGCTATAAACATTCAGTGAATAGAGGCTAGGGCTGCTGCAAAGCATTTTATGTTGCACAGGACAGTTTTCCACAACAAAGAATTATCTAGTCCAAAATGTCAATTGTGCTGAGGTTGAGAAACACTGCTCTGGCTGCACTTTGAGCATTACCCTGTGAGTTTCCCTTATGTATGCTTTAGGAGAGCCCTCTATAAGAATTTTTGACATTAAGCTAAAACTATTGCTCAAATGCCCATGGAGGAGGATAGACTCCAGCAAAATTCATTCTGCCGGTAGACTCAAATCCTAAATTAGAAAAAAACCTCCCCAGTGGCCCTGTTCTAGGAATAATGAGAAATAAAGCCACTTCTAAGTGGCTTTATTCACCAATGAACCCAGATGGAGGGTAACTACAGTTAGGACTTCTGCTTCGATGTTTCTACAGGAGCCATTGCTGTCTGTATTTATGAGAGTTCTTTCTGACTCTCCCCGGCAGCGAGGGAGTAACAAATCCTGACATCGTGAGCCCAAGTAGAGCTTGCCCTACCACACACCCCAGGCCCAGAAAGCCAGGGGAAGGACTCTGTTGGCCACCAAAACAAGACAACCATTAAAAAGATTTGCCGTTTTATTTTTTTATTTTTTTGTCTTTTTGCTATTTTTGGGGGCCACTTCCTTGGCATATGGAGGTTCCCAGGCTAGGGGTCTAATTGGAGCTGTAGCCGCTGGCCTACACCAGAGCCATAGCAACGCGGGATCCGAGCCACATCTGGAACCTACACCACAGCTCACGGCAACGCCGGATCATTAACCCACTGAGCAGGGGCAGGGATCGAACCCGCAACCTCATGTGTTCCTAGTCGGATTCGTTAACCGCTGCGCCACGACGGGAACTCCAGATTTGCCGTTTTAGAAATTCATCTAATTGGATGTTCTCACTTTCTGAAGACCTATCACCTCTATGATAACATATCAAATGATTACAACTCAGAGCACTATTCTATGAATGTAGGCATCTTTTACTTTTAGAAATATTTGGTTTAAGAAAAGAATCATCAAATCTCTAAATCCAAATTCTAGGAAATAGAGCTACCATCAAAGTAATGTGGATCCTTCTATTGTCAGTAACACATTAGGAAGGACAAAGCCAAAAGCTTCCCGCTCTGAGTAGAAAAAGATTATACAGGCCATCCTTTTTATCCACATATTTATTATTCAAGCTCTCAAACTTACAGGGTGTCAAAGACAAGCAAAACTATTACAACAGGCAAATATTTGCTCAGGAAATACCACACATAAAATTAGTTCACACTCAAAAATCCTTTCCTGATTCACATTAGCTTTTGTCCTATGTACCATTTTCACATCTTTGCCATTTTCTTACAAAAATTATGACATGTTATAATTATCACTGAAACTGAAAATCTTACAAAAGTTGCAGGCTTTCTCGAAGTCCATAAAAGTGAAATTAGAAAGGCGCTAAGCCACTGAGAAATAAAGATCTGATGACAAAGCAAATCCTTCAAGAAGAAGCCCTTGAATATTTTGCAAAAATAATTTTTATGAGCATGCTACAAAAGTCAAGTGAGAAGTGAAGGATGCAGGAGTTCCTATTGTGGCCCAGGGGAAACAAATCTGACTAGGAATCCTAAGGTTGCAGGTTCAATCCCTGGCCTCGTTCAGTGGGTTGAGGGTCCGGCATTGCTGTGAGCTGTGGTGTAGGTCACAGATGCAGCTTGGATTTGGTATTGCTGTGGCTCTGGCATAGGCTGGCAGCAACAGCTCTGATTAGACCCCTAGCCTGGGAACCTCCATATGCCGCGAGTACGGCTTTCAAAAGACAAAAAAAAAAAAAAAGAAGTGAAAGATGCTCTATTATGCTATTCTGTAACTTGCTTAGAAAAATTAATGCCTTTGATTTCAAAAAGTCTTTGATTTGGGATTTCCTATTGTGGTTCAACAGGCTAAGGACTAGTGTCCATTAAGATGCAGGTTCAATCCCTGGCCTCACTCAGTGGATTAAGAACCCCTATTGCTGCAAGCTGTGGCAAAGGCCAGCAGCTGCAGCTCTGATTCTACACCTGGCCTGGGGACTTCTGTATGCTGTGGGTGGAGCTCTACAGACCAAAAAAAAAGTTTTGTTTTTATTTTTTCATACTAAGAATTAGCACAGTCATATGCAAACTCTAACCTAGATGTTATTAGGAAATAAATAAGCCTATTTTTATAATTTACAGACTAACAGCTTTATTCTTCAATATAAACATATAGAGAAATATTCCTCCAAATTCCCTTACTCCCTGTCATTCCCACCACTCACACTATAAACTCAATCAGACTTAATTACAGCCATAGTTGGCTTCTGTCTGCTTATTAAAGTCTGAAATGTACCCTCAGCCCCAGGACTGGAACAACTTCCTTTTCTGCTTGGTGATTATACACTGGCTGGATTAGTCACTGCTGGTAGTTGGACAAAACTCCAAAGAGCCATGGGAATACCTCAAAGTACCTCAGAACCTCCAGAATCCATTTAAATGTCCTGTGAAGTTGGGTTAAGACCAATACCTGTTTGAGAAGCTTGTCATCTAAACAAATGGATGATCCTCCCAGAAAGCCAGGATGCTCCCCCCGTGCAGACAAGCCCCCCAAAGTGGCAAAACAGCTTAAAGGTGAACAGTCTAAGCAAATATGTCCAGACATAAGATGATTCTAACTTGGTCTATAATTGGACAGCTCTCCTGTCACTTTTCAGAGCCAAACAAAACTCCTGCAATGTTCCAGAAGAGATTCTTCCTCTTTAAACTTTACAGACTGGCCTGGTTCCAGAATGACTTTATTCCAATTCCCTGACCAGCCTACCAATTCAGGCCTAGCTCCTGCCAATCTCCATTTACAGATTAGGAAACTCAGATTTAGAAGTAACTGATTCAAGGTCACAGATTTAATATATTGGTGGAGTTGAAATTTGAACTCCAGCAGCTCATTTCCACAGCCTTCCTGCAATATTCCTGTCACCATTCTGCAATATTGACTCTTGGCATAAGAGTATCAGACAAAAATAGGAAAGAAGGATAGTTCTCTAGTACACCACTGTGAGAGAGATTAAATAATGGCAATACTCTAGTGGTGAAACTTGGATCACACTAAGAACAACTGCCTGCAGCACCTACACAGAAGATGAACTCAACTATGAAGAAATTAACACATTTAAATGCTTGGAAATTCCTTCCAAAACAAAGGCTGTTACAAATCTTACTTAAGAAAACAATGTGGTCTGGTGTTTAAAGCTAGACTAAAATTAAAAAAATATATACCAATCTTATGCACTGATCTTAACGCTTCTTCTAAGTATCAGGCCTTGGGAGCATTAAGAAATCACCATGCCTCTATGTCCATCTTAAATATTCAGCAACACAGGCAATGATGCTTGGCTACTCCCTCTCAATGGCATCGTGAGTACAAATTAATGTTTTAATTCTCAATATTATTTGAGACTATCAGGAAAAGGCTTTTATTCATCTTTTGCTCACTTTTAGCCACTCTTACTATTTCTACACTTGTTTGTATTGCATTCAAATCTTTTTTGTTGGATCATTGCAAGTCATTGCTTGTACTTTTTACTATGTGTATGTACAGATACATAAAGAAGTGTATCCACTATTACTAACTTGTTAAATAGGTTTTATCATTAAACAATAGAGAAGATTTCTTCAATGAGCCAATGTGTGGGAAAAAAATAGACCATTTTTTTAAAATAAAATACGACAGCTTTTGTATTATATCAAAGCACATAATTATTTTGGTCTCTGTTATCATTTTGAATGTAACAGAATAACCATTAAGATTTTCCTTCTTCTTTTATTATTTCTCTAATATTTGCATGGCTTCACCTGGATATGAGCTTGGGTGGGGTTGTATTTATAACTAATGTGAAGCTTTTCTTCCCACCAAATATTTTTACTTATGTCTCATTCCCCTACCGGGTGTTTCTTCTTATTAATAGTACCCTACATATCATTCATAATCTCCAAAATTGTTTCACAGAGTACCATTTCCTCATTTATTTTAAAAAAGGAAATACACATGTATATAGATATAGATATGTCAGAAACATAACTATTTTATTTAAGCTCCATTTTAGGGCCAATGTTAATTGTGCAGACTCAATTGACTGTCTAAAACTTCAATATTTTTATCACATAGAAGCAAAGAAGTCTTTTACAAGTAAAAATTTCTAAGATTCAGGCTCTCCTTTTGCTGCTACAAAAGTTCCATTATAATAGTAGTTCTCAAAGGGTGGCTCCAGGACCAGTAGCCTCAATAACCTCTAGGAACATTTTAGAAATGCAAATGTTTGCTCCTCTACCACTACCCATACCTATGGAATCAGAAGGTATAGGGTTGGTTCCAACAATCTCTATATGAAACATCCCTTCACCTCATTCTGATGTCTGGAGAGCAATGCTGTAGAGAGACTAATTTTAAGGTTCTTAAAATCATGAATGGTGTCTTTTCATCTTTATGTCACTCCCATGAATCTTGAATAACACAGCTGGCACATAATAGATATTTAGTAGATATTTCTTATATGGATGAATTTATTGATTGGTCTATCATTTCCAGGATTTGTTTGGAACTGTATTCTCCTGACTTCTCTTTTCTTCGCATTTGTTATCCATAAAATTGAGGTAATACTATGAAGAATCATTAATTGTGAACAGAACATGGTTTACAATGGGCTGTCATTGTTTTCTCAACACAATACTCTCACAGGGCCTGGCGTTTTAAGTTCTCCATGACCCTTATTTTTCAGGCTGGTTAAAAGTAATTTGCATACCAAGCAGGAAGCTCACAGAAAACCTGCAGGACCTTGAATGGTGCAGAGCATTGCATTACATTTATATCATCACATCATCTTATTTCTCTCCACAAGGCAAGAAACAAAGTCTGTCATAACATAAGCATTCAGCAGTTTCTGCCACATTGTGTCTAAAATATATAGCCAGGAAGATTAACCATGAAATCTAAAACCCTAGGTATAATTCTATGCTCCAGTAGTAATATTTGCCTGACCTGAGAGTTATATAAGAAACATAGTTATTGGGTTTTGTTTTAGAGAAAAGAGTATCTTCATGAAGTTATCGAAAACGCTGTATTTCCATATTTCATGAAATATTTACAGATAATGACAGGTCTGCTGAAATTATGTAATCAGCAGTTCCTAAATAAGTGCAATTATAATTAATGTTTATTTGAAAATCCTCAAAGAGAGACAGAAGATACATCTCTAGTTTTGTAATGATTGAGGTATTCTCCTGGCTGCTCTTCCAAACACCTGGACTAACACCAATGGAAATCAGATGATGCTAATTTGTGTGTACCAATGAGGGTCAAGTTCACTGTTCCCATGGCTAATATAAAAAACATTTCCTCCTTCTTACACTATCAGATTCTCATCCTTGCAGACCCAAATATAACACTGAAAAAATAGAAACCTCTCCATCATGCTTCTAATTCTTTATTTCTTATATTTAGATCCTCTTGATTGCCATTTCTGGTAGTTTTGTCTGATGTGTTGTGAAAAGCCTGCTACAGTTCAAAGAGACTTGTACTTGGGTTCTGAAAACCTGAGTTTCAATCCTTTGGCTACTAATAAAGGTAATCACTTCTTGTTTGAACTGCAGTCTCCACATCTGTAAAGTAAAGATGATAGCTTGGGGAAACGGGACCTTTAAAAAGTCACTTGCTAGAGCTGCTATCAGAACGAAACAAACAAACCAAAACTCCAAACCAAGCAGAAAATAACAAGTGGTTGGCAAGGCTGTGGAAAACCTGAAACCCCTCTACACTGTGGGTGGGAATGTCAAATGGTGCAGCCACAATGGAAAAACAGTATGGCAGTTCCTCAAAAAATTTAAAATAAAGTTACCAAATGATCTGGCAATTCCACCTCTAGGTATATACCCAAAAGAACTAAAATCAGCATCTCAAAGACATATTTGTTCACCTGTATTCATAACAGCATTATTCACAATAGTCAAGAGGTAGAAACAACACAGGTGTCCATTGACAGGTGAATGTGTAAACAATATGTGATACATACATAAATGGACTATTACTCAGTCTTTAAAAGGAAGGAAATCCTGACTACACATAAATAAATCTTGAGGACATTATGATAAGTGAAATAAGCCAGTCATAAAAAAACCCCACACTGTATGGTTTCAGTTATATCAAGCATCAGGAGCAATCAAACTCAGGGAAACAGAAAGTAGAATGGTTCTTGCCAGGTGGTAGGGGGAGGAGGAGATGGAGAGTAGTTGTTTGATGGGTATAGAGTTTCAGTTTTGAAAAAGTTCTAGAGATTTGTGGCACAACAATGTGAAAATTTTTACTACCGAACTGTTCACTTAAAGTTGTTCAGAGATTAAAAAACAATGAGCTATCCCTACACGCCTATTATCATGATCAAAATCCAGAACATAGACAACATGAAGTGCTGACAAGCACGTGAAACAATAGGAACTCTCATTTATTGCTGGGAGGAATGCAAAATGGTAAGTCAATTCAGAAGACATATTTGGCAGGCTCTTAATAAACTAAACATACATCTACCATATAGCCCAGAAACTATACTCCTTGGTATTACCAAAAGGAATGGAAAATTCATATCCACACAAAACCCTGCATATGGATGTAGATTTATTCATAATTGCCAAAGACTGGGAGCAACCAAGAAGTCCTTCATTAGGAGAATGGATAAACTGTGGTACATCCAGACAGTGAAATATATTCAGTACCAAAAGGAAATGAGCTACTAAGCCCTGAGAAGCCATGGAGGAAACTTAAACGTTCGTTACTAAGTGAAAGAGGCCAATATGAAAAGACTACATAATGTCTGATTCCAACTACTGTATTTGACATTCTGGAAGAGGCAAAGGGATAAGGGTAGCAAAAAAAAAAAAAAAAAAAAAAAAAAAAAAAAAAAAAAAAAATCAATGGTCTCCAGGGTCTTGGGAAGGGAAGAAAGAATAGATGGAATACACAGGATTTTTTTAGGGCATTGAAACTATTCTGTATGATACTGAAATGGTGGAAACTTACATGTCACTGTAAATTTCTCCACCTTAGAATGTACAACATCAAGAGTGAACCCTAATGCAAATTATGGACTTTGGGTGATAATGATGTGTTGATGGAGATTCATCAAGTGCAGCAGATGTACCTCTCTGGAGGTGAGAGGGGGAATGTCCCTATATGTTGGGGGGCAGGGGTATGTGGGATATCTCTGTACACTTCTCTCAATTGTTCTATAAGTCTAAAATTCTAAAAAATGAAGTTTTAATTGAAAAAAAATTTTTAAATTTATGTCACTTGTGTTTTCCACAATTAAAAATAAAATCAGTTGCTATATAAAATTTAACTTCTGAAAGAAAAGATTCTGTATTGGTTTGCTATTTACTATCATCCTCAGTGTTATCCCCCCAAAACCATAATCATAAAGTATAATAAAAATATAATAAAAGTATAGAGCTATATTGTAGGTATATAAATATAGTTCATTTACGTGGAAAATTCAGTGCAGCTTTAGAAATGTAACTTTTTTTTTTTTTTTTGGTTTTTTTAGGAGCACACCTGTAGCATATGGAGGTTCTCAGGCTAGCGGTCAAATCAGAGCTACAGCTGCTGGCCTATGCCACAGCCACAGCAACTCCAAATCTGAGCTGCATCTGTGACCTACACAACAGCTCGGGTCAAAGCCAGACCTTTATTCCACTAAGCGAGGCCAGGGATCGAACCTGTGTCCTCCTGGATACTAGTCAGGTTCATTACTGCTGAGCCAGGATGGGAACTCCACACATCTTCTTAAATTGACTTGCTCCAGACTCTGCCCTGGAGCCAGGAGCAAGAAGCATATTTCTATGAAGAGAGGATATTTCCCCAGAGAGAGGGGGGCTTTTTCTCTGTTCACCAACCTGGTCATTTTGTTCTGCCAGATGGAGGAACTCCAGAGTCCACAGTACTGAAAACAGCTGAGAGGACAGGTGCAGGGCAATCGTAAGAAGCAGGCTCTATGAGTGTGCTGAGTAGACTAGCAGTCACAGCACTCTCCCTCCCCCTCCTTCTTGGCTTCTCACAATCCTCCCACCCACCTCATGAAAGCCCCATGCATGAGAAAAACCAAGGTTAGGAAAGGACATTTTCTCAAGGCTCCAAAGGTAACCATGGTGACGGTTCAGCTATCCTCTGGAGAATCCAACAGATAACCAGTAGGAAGAAATGTCCCCATCCCCTTTTAGCCCTCCAGGCCATAAAGAGAAAACCACCGTAGTAAGTTGGGCCAGGTCTCTTTCTTTCACAGGTGGGCTTTTGTAAGGGAGCTCCAATTTCTCCTCTGTTATCCCTATACCACCACCGCCACAGCCATCAGCACCCACTCTGTATGGGACCCCTTTTCATACAAGATCTCGGCCCCTGGCCAGCCCTCGCCTCACTGCTCCAAATACCCTGAGTACAAACATTTCAGGTTCCCACTTCTGCTTCTCATCCCTCTTCCTCAGAAATCAAAGGATTTTTTCTGTGCTAAATCTCTCAGAATGATGACATTAGTGATTTACACTAATTGATTTTTTTTTTTAATCTTTTTAGGGCCACACCCATGGTTTCCAGGCTAGGGGTCAAATTGGAGCTGTAGCCACTGGCCTACGCCACAGCAACGCCAGATCTGAGCCACGTCTGCGACCTGCACCACAGCTCACAGCAACATCAGATACCTAACCCACTAAGGGAGGCCAGGGATTGAAACCCACATCCTCATGGATAATAGTCAGGTTTGTTAACCACTGAGCCATGATAGGAACTCCCTGCACTTGTTGATTATTGATTAAGATTTATCTCCAGAATAATTTCCATTTTAGAACAGCATTCAGTGCCCAAGTATAAAGTTAATATTTGTAAACCTAAGGTGAGTATCCCAGGCACTATATTACTTCTGCCAACTTCAGGGACCAGTTTTTTAGTGCCTTTCAAATGACGTCAAGTTATTAGCAGCCTGCACCACTATGCAAAGAGCCCTTTTGACTTTGCTCATGCAGTTGTCTCTTGTCACCAGAAAAGCCCACTGGGGTCCCCGGAAAAATCAGACGGTATCTATGTGATAAAGTCTCACCTCTTCTTCTTCACTTAATCCATTTTCACTTGTCTAGAGGGTGCTGTGTCCAGAGGCTGGGTGCCTAACGTGTCAGATTAGCGTTTCCAGCACAGAACTGCTGCATCGGCAGGTCCGCTCTCAGCAGGCAAGTGTGCACCACACCTCAGTGCAAGATGGTGGGGTGTGCCTTGTGCAGAGACAGTGCACCCGGCACTTCAAACTGAAGTGCTGCGAGCAGCACAGGCGCTCCTTTCCTGAGAACTCCACCCCCCACCCCAGGAGAACCCAATAAGGTAGCCCCGCCCACCACCTGTCCAGAGAGCTGTGCTCTAGGGTACAAGCTCGCACCTCTCCATTCTCTGATGAAAAAAAGAATAAACCTTTCCTTTGCTTCTGAGCCGAACTTGGTTTCCAGTGATACCGGGCAGAAGGACCCTTGTTGGGGACTGACTTGGGAGGGTCAGTAACACGTCTAAGTACTTACTAAGCTCATGCTATGTACAGGGCACTGTACTTCAAGCACTTTTTTGGCAGCCCTATACACAGCCATTCCCCACCACTCACCAAAATGCCAGTAAAGACACGGAAAGAACAAAGAAACTCACTACTGCACTGGTAGTCAAGACAGAAGCCAGCCTAATGGGAAAGAGTATTGCTAATTTCATAGCAGGGAGAACTTGATAAAGACATCTTCTCAGAGATAAGGACATAACATTCCCTGCCTTCAGCGTATGAAAAAAAATGTCCTTAGAGAAAGGTGAGGGGTGGAGGGGAAAAAAGAAAAAAGAAAAAAAAAAAAAAAAAGAAAGGTACACTGCTTGATTTTTTTGTCTTTTTAGGGCCGTACCAGCAGCATATGGAAGTTCCCAGGCTCGGGGTTGAATCAGAGCTGTAGCCACTGGCCTACGACACAGCCACAGCAATGCCAGGTCCAAGCTGTGCCTGTGACCTACACCATAGCTCACAGCAATACTGGATCCTTAACCCACTGAGCAAGGTCAGGGATCAAATCCGAGTCCTCGTGGACACTACTCAGGTTCATTACCACTGAGCCGCAGTGGGAACTCCCAGGTGTATTGCTTTTAAGGCCTGGATCCCAACACAAAATTTAGAGTACAGTAAAGATTTTACACAAGTATAATTAAGATTCATGATAAAGTGTTTCCCGCTCAATGTTACCATTGTCTCCAAATATGCCTGGTTCTCCTGCAGAGTTCATTTACCTCTGGTTTTAAAACATAGCGCTCCCACTATGCAGGCTTTAATTTCTCCACTTTTATATTATACTGCTGACTTAACCCTTTATAATAAAATAACAATAAATTCAACACATTGTTGCCAAATTTGCAAAGGTAATTGACTCATTTATGCATTCTCTTTTTTGATAACAGCATTTCATGGCTGACTCTCACCCAGGTTAAACTATGCTAACACTCCCAGAGCTTACAGTTTCTTTTCAATATTGCCATTAAATATTCTTCTCTTGTAACTGATTTTCACTGGTTTCTGCCAGGACTAGATTTTTAACATAGTACCTCAAGTGTAGAACAGTTGCACAATCAATACAATTCAAGTAAATTTGCTTTTTATTAAAGATAGAGAGCCTCAAAAGTAAAAAAGCAAAAGCTGACCTCTGTTCTCAAGCAAATTCCATATTTAAAAAATAGTCTTTATCCAGATGCATTTGAAATAAATTAACAATTATTGGAGATGACAGTGAACTGGCATGAAGATTACTTGAACTATTCCATCTGGAGAAAAGAAAGTGGAAGAAAGACAATCACAGATATAGGGCTTAAAAGATTATTTTAAAATATACACCAAGGAGTTCCCATCATGGCTCAATGCAAATAAATCTGACTAGTATCCATGAGAACACAGGTTCGATCCCTGGCCTCACTTGGTGGGTTAAGGATCCTGCATTGCCGTGAGCTGTTGTGTAGGTCGCAGACGTGACTCAGACCTGTTGCTGTTTCTGTGGCATAGGCCAGCAGCTACAGCTTCATTTCCACCCCTAGCCTGGGAACCTCCCTATGCCGCAGGTGTGGCCCTAAAAAAAATAAAATGTACGCCAAATAGAAAATTTGTCCAAAAATGTACGCTCATCTATAGACAAAGAGGCAGAAATGTTGACCACTGAACAATATAGAAAGAAGAATAGAAAACCTTCCGAATTTGAGGGTCTTTTTTGTTTGTTCTTGTGCTCCAACCAGTATTCCACTTCTCCATTTTAAGTGTATCCCCAAATAATCAGAATACAAAGAAAAGGGATATGAAGAAAGACCTCGAGCTTAAAATGACATAAAAACAAAACAGGAACATATAAATGAATAGTTTTGGTATAGCCGTGTTTGCAAGCAGAAATTTTGTGGAAGATAATAAACTATCACATGGGTTAAAAAATACAGTATTCATTACTGGATTTCTAAAATAATGTTACGGAAAATGTTCATTTCTATAGCACCGTGTCCTTTATTAAATATTATGTGCCATAGCCCAGATGTAAATCTGACCTAGCTTTTTGTACAAGATAGTTCATGAGAATGTTAGAAAAGCTAAATGTCAGGATTGTTCAGAGCCAAAATTAGCTGAGCATGGATAAAAGTATGGAAAGATATATTCCAAATTGCTAACAGGGGTTCCCTCTGCAGGATGGAAATAGATCTGGGAAAAGAAGAGAATTACCACTTTCCAATCCCATGTTTTCTGTTTAAATTTTTTCTAACTTAAATTGGCTATAATGGTCATATATTACCTTTATAATTTAAAAAATGTGTTACTGAAATTTCTGCCCAGATGTCAAATTATGTTGCTTCTCAGTTGAGACAATTTCCAACTTAGAGAAACAGCACTTACTGATAATTCCTAAATTCCATCCCCTGAACTCGAGCTCTACCTTTTCTCCCTCTAATTGGACACACCAGAAAACCCCCACAGAAAAGTCGCAGAAACTATTGCCTGGTGAGTTGGCGTGGGATGTAGAAAAGGAGAAGTACAGGTAGGTGGATTTTTTTTAGACAACCCTTACATTCAGAAGAGTAAGGGAAGAAGTTGTGAAAAGAGTGACTAGACCCTGAATCCAGATTCCCAAAGCGAACTTCTTGCTTAAATATGCACAAAATACTTCCTGATTTGTTTGGGGTTTTTGGCACTTCGGTTGTTAACCATAGAATTGCACTATAGAATTCTACCAAAAAGATTATCCTCTGGTTTACCTCTCTCTTTAAAATACAAATACTTCTTGAAAGAGTAAAGTGCTATGGGTAAATGTTAGTTTAATCATAGCTCCTCATAACAGCCAGGTGAAATCAGGCTTGCTGATGAGAGAAAAAGCATATGAGAGAGTAATTGCCGAAGGGAGACCTGGATGTTGAACTGAAGAGGACTTGTTACAAAAGGGCCCTAGAAGTCATGAAAAAAAGGATAGGTCATAATGGAAGTTAGTGAAAAACTGGACTGCTGAAAAAAGCACTCAATGAGAAAAAGATAGATTCTTTATGTTCCCTTCACCTTCTTCTCTTCTTTCCTCGTCTTCTATTTTGCTTCAACTACTAAAGCAAGTATTAGTACCACACGTGAGTTACATATAATGGCTTAAATAAACTTCAGCTGAAACTCCCTCCTCCATGCCTGTATCCCAAAGACTCACCATCTAAACCCATAGCCTAAACACACAATCATTTGCCCACTTCCCAGGAAGAGGTTTGAAAAATAGCTCATTGAACCCTGCTAGAGAGAAATACATTGTGTCAATGATACTTCTATAGACTAGATGTTTCTGTCCCCCCAATATTCATCTGTTGAAACCTAATCCCCAATGTGGTGGTATTTGGAAGTGGGGCCTTTGGGAGGTGATTAGGTCATAAGGATGGAGCCCTCCTGAAGGGAATTAGTGCTGTTACAAAATAGACCACAGATAGCTTCCTTGCTCCCTCCCCCATGTGAGGTTACAGAGAGAAGTCTATGAAGTCCAGGAAGTAGGCCTTTACCAGACACCAAATCTGCTTTGATCTTGGACTTTCCAGTCTCCAGAACTGTAAGAAACGAATTTCTATTATTATAAGGCACCTGGTTTATGATATTTTTTAAATAGCAGCCTGAACAGAGTAAGATAGGTATAAAATCTACATGGGGAGGATGAAATTACACCCCAGCAGGGCACACCTGAAAAATAATAGCTGCCTGATGATTTTGGCAAGATGTAAATGAAAGCTAAGAAGAGCTGAATCGCCAGGGCTAGCTGAGGGGACTCTAAAGGGATGGGAGGGGGTAGAAGAGATGGAGACACTGGGCAGGACAGAGGAACAGTGGAGTTGGGGAGAAGATGGAGAAGTCTAATGTAAAATGATATTAAGTTTCTCTCTTTTTTTTTTTTTTTTTTTGTCTTTTTGTTATTTCTTTGGGCCGCTCCCGTGGCATATGGAGGTTCCCAGGTTAGGGGTCGAATTGGAGCTGTAGCCACTGGCCTACGCCAGAGCCACAGCAACGCGGGATCCGAGCCGCGTCTGCAAACTACACCACAGCTCAGGGCAACGCCGGATCCTTAACCCACTGAGCAAGGGCAGAGACCGAACCCCCAACCTCATGTGTTCCTAGTCGGATTCGTTAACCACTGTGCCACGACGGGAACTCCTTAAGTTTCTCTTATATGCTGTGCTCTCTGAGTCCTCTTCCTCAATTCCCCGTTAAACCCTTGGGAAAATACCCACTTGTCATTATTGGAATTAGCTCTATATTTTTCAGGGAAAGTTAAGTGATATAAGTGTAAGATAAAATAGAGGCTTTCTCCTAGGGCCCTGCAATACTCCACATGAAAATATAAAATATTTACATGTGTGACAAAATAAAAAGAATTTTTGATAGGGTGGTGACAATCTAATTTTTTTCCTGTTATTATTATCATGCTATTTTACAATACACAAGCATTTGGTAAACAAGAAAAAACTTTGGTAAACAAGAAAAAACTAGTAGCCATGAGGATGCGGGTTCAATCCCTGGCCTCGCTCTGTGGGTTAAGGATCTGGTGTTGCCGTGAGCTGTGGTATAGGTTCCAGATGCAGCTTGGATCTGGCAATACTGTGGCCGTGGTATAGGCCAGCAGCCATAGCTCTGGTTTGACCCCTAGCCTGGGAACGTCCATATGCCACAGGTGCAGCCCTAAAAAGCGCATATATTTATACAGTCTAGGGTATGGGGAGGTTCCAGCAAAGTCTTCTCTCCAGCCTGGCCTGAGATAATTCACCTCTGCCAAATATTGTGCTTCCTTGCAAGGTTTGAAAGGTCTTCAGAACATAGGCCTGAAACGACTCAGCGATTCTGAAATGAGCCTTCTGTGTATTCCAAAGACAAAGCAAGCTATCCAGGAGCAGAGCTGGCTGTGCCTTATAAAACCGTGACCATGAAATTCAAGCAGGACAGCCAGGGATAGAGAACTCACTTTACACACCATCAAAAATGGTTGATAAAGTGAGCTAAATGAAAGACTGACATTCACTAGAGGTGTTTTCTTGGTTTCCCAACATTATTTTGTTCCTCAATTGAGGACATCTAATACTTTTAAGGAGAACTGGGAAGCTAAGTGTGATAACGCATAAACTGTTTGGAGCATTTGATTCAATACCAGGTATCCTAGGAGTAGCTAGGACATATTGGCCTATTATATATAGGCCATGGGGCCTAAATAATCACAGCTTTTAAAAATAGATTTCAAAAATCATTAGACAATTTTGACCACCAATTTACAATAACCTCCCTCATACTTCCGCTTTCCCAGATATTTCACCTTTCTTCCTCTCTGTATGAATGCATGAAAGAACACAAGCATCCTGCTGAAGCAAAACTAGTAAAAGCATTTTCACAGGCAAAGGCTTTTATGAAAACAAAATCAGAGGACTTGGGGAAAAATGGAGCATATGCACCTTCTTTTGAGAACACATTGCTTTTCCTTGTAGACTTTCTGATCCTAACCTCAATTTTTATAATCTAATTAATGCTATTATTTGGAAATTTCACTGTCCTTCTAGCATCTTCAGGTGATGGGAGGATTATAACTGGAGTCCCCTAATGGAGGAACATAAAAACGTGTGAAGATCATGGAATTGCATAATAATAGTTATCCCAGAGCCAGCTTGTTCAGATTCAAAACCTCAGCACTTCCCCTAACTGTATGACTGTGAAAAAGTTACCTAACCTCTCTGTGCCTCTTTCCTTTTATAAGTTTTAAACTGGTAATAAGTACCAGTTTCTAGAGTTGGATAAATTGAATAAATTCATATAAAGTGCTTAGGACACAGCCTAACGTGTAGTAAGACCTCAATAAACTTGATCATTAATATTGGAAGTATCAAATTAACTTTTGTGGCACTTTAGGAACTCATACTGTGGTTTACTTGGAGTTGACACTGGAAGGAAGGAAATGAGGCTGCAGGGAAGGGCTATCTTTACTTTCATGATCCTTTTGAGGGCATTTCAGCTTGTAAATGGGGAAATAGAAAGGTTTCTTAATAATAATAATGATTCTATGATGATTATAATGCACAAAATATGTAATTTATTTATGAGTCAATGAGATTAAATTATCACTGTGAAAACTTAAAAAAAAAAAAAAAAAAAAAAGAGTTCCCAGTGTGGCGCAGAGGAAACGAATCTGACTGGGAACCATGAGATTGCGGGTTCAATCCCTGGCCTCACTCAGTGGGTTAAAGATCCGGCATTGCCATGAGCTGTGGTGTAGTTCTCAAACGCGGCTTGGATCTGGCGTTGCTGTGGCTGTGGAATAGGCCAGCAGCAACAGCTCGGATTGTACCCCTAGCCTGGGAACTTTCACATGCCGCAGGCATGGCCCTAAAAAAACCGAAGAAAAAAAAAAGGAAAAGAAATTGTATTCTCTGTTAACCAAGTGAAGTTCAGTACTGGAAGTGACTTTCTAACTGTTTGCCTAACTATAGCATGGGCATACACATTAAAAGATTTCTGGTCTTGCATAGTTAAAGGAAGCAAACAGGAATAAATATGGATACATGATTAAAAACTTTGCAATAAGCAAAGAGTAATTTTTAACACTAAAAAAATTACCTGACAATTTGTTATCCTACATAAAATTGAGATAGACCCTAACACCTGCACATAAGACAGAATAGGTGAGAGAAGCTGACACTGAACAATTACATAAAATGACACTTGGCAAAGAAAACCAAAGAATGACTGCAAATGTTCTATCACTGGTAATTTGATACTGCAGGAAGAGGTAAATAAAATAAGAGAGAAAATTGGGAGGCATGTGAGGAATTGCTGAAACAGAGTTATGAGTGAGAAATATGAAGTTGCTTTTTGGAGTTCCCGTCGTGGCTCAGTGGTTAACGAATCCGACTAGGTTGTGGGTTCGACCCCTGGCCTTGCTCAGTGGGTTAAGGATCCAGCGTTGCCATGAGCTGTGGTGCAGGTTGCAGATGTGGCTCAGATCCTGCGTGGCTGTGGCATAGGCCGGCGGCTGCAGCTCCGATTCAACCCCTAGCCTGGGAACCTCCATGTGCCACGGGAGCAGCCCAAGAAATGGCAAAAAAAGACAAAAAAAAAAATATGAAGTTGCTTTTAAAAAACATCAGAAATTTTTCAAACCACCTGGCTCCCCAAGTATTGCTTAATAAGCACTTCGGATGGAATAGTACTATGACAGTTTCTACATCTCCAAGCTTTCTTGCTGTCCCCAAAGACAAACATGTAGGGCTTCTGGTTTAAAGGGATGATGAAACCAAAATACATGGGAAAATCATGTTTAAGTAACTTTCCGATGTTCTTATGACTACGTTTCCTGATCTGTGATTGTTGGCTTCTAAGTGGTTATTGGACCTCTGCTCCCTAGGACTTACTCTTGACCATGATCTCTCAGTCTTAACCCTGTCTACTAGATCTTCAGCTTGTGTCTCTTGCCTAGAGAGAAAAATAATGACAACCCTTCATTCAAGAAAGATCCCCATGCAAAGCTGAGGGTCCAGTCAGTAAAGAGCAAGTGTCAGCTTTTCCTTACAGTGGGTGACAACCAATTCAATAGGTCCTTATCTTTTATGTGAATGCTTTCTTTGGAGTATTTCCCTACAAGGAGTCCTATTGTCATTTGATCATCGGTTTGAAAGATCTTATTGCAATTGCAATATTTGTTGTTAATTAAAAAAAACACAAAATGATGAAAATAACTAGATGTAATCAAATTCAAACAGTCTGAACTATGCTCCCAAATTTCATATTGATTCAGATCAAATGATGCCTTTAGGATTTGAAATAGGAACTACACCTGCAATAACACAATAGAGTAGATTTTATTTAAAATATATCATTAAGAAATCTGAAAGGTAAAAATAAGCAAAATAACAAAAATATATAAATGCTAGAGTAGTCTTTGGTTTAATCTCAGTGAGGTTTCAAATGTACATATTATCTTTATGCTTCTGAGCTATTAATCAGCACTTCTGTTTTCTTAATTTTTTGCCCCTTTTGACCTAAAATAAAAATTTAAGTGTAATATTTAGACATTAAAATCTTCCACTTTTACATTTTTGCAGTTTTTTAAATCTGTGCTTGAAGTTAAGGAATATTCAGAAATGTTTTTTGTGCCTTGAATGTGTAGCATTGCCTTTATTTATGAAGGTATTTTACTCTGAGATAATTGATAACAGAATTATACTAGGATCCAAGGCCCAGGGTAGCAAATGAGTAAATTTGTACTTTCTACAGTTCATCATAGAGCTTAGGGAGAGCAAGTAAAAATTTTGTCTAAGAAAGTAATTAAAATAAGTTGAAAAAATAATTAATTATAATGTGGGTTCATTTTATTCTGTGACTCATAACTTTATTGGAGTCAAATATTTTTAATTTGGAAACATTTATGATTAATGTCATTTGATCTAAATAAAATTCATCAATCTAAATTAAGTTATCAATACAAGGAAATTTAGTAATCATTATTGCAGCCATCAAATTATTTGTCCATGAATAATCTAGATCAATTCAAAAGAACCATATCTTTTAGCTTTGTATTTCCCAAATATGTGTGGTGATGAATAGCAGTAATTTTCAATATGCTACTAATAACATTATTTTATTTTCACAAAAATTGGCTTTATATCAAATTGTTTTTCATTTTTATTTTTTTCTCTCAGAATAATACATGCTTTCAGTTACCTGCATTCACTGTCATATTTTTTTAATAAGTCAGTTAACTGGTAAATCCACATATGCCTTGAGATCTCCATCAACTCCTCTTCATTAGGTATTTATCTCACCAAGGTAGATATGGTAGATAAATTGTCCAAACAATCAAGCTTCTTAATTTATTTTTATTTTTATTTATTTATTTGTTTCTTTTTAAGGCCACACCTGTGGCAGATGGAAGTTCTTGGGCTAGGGATTAAATCAGAGCTGGAGCTGCTGGCCTACACCATAGCCACAGCAATGCCATATCTGATCCATGTCTGTGACCTACACTGCAGTTCATGGGCAGCACTGAATCCTTTAACCCCCTGAGCAAGGCCAGGGATGAACCACATCTTCATGGATATTAGTCTGGTTCTTAACCCACTGAGACACAATAGGAATTCCCAATCAAGCTTCTTGAAGGCAGATTTAATGTTTCCTTGTAAAATAAAATACCACATAGAAGAAACTCAGATAATTGTTTATAAAACAATAAAAATCCAAGCTAAAGTGTTTTAAATTCTAGTAAGAAAAAGTATAAAAGACCAAAATGTATTAAGAGAATATTGTCCTTTTTTTAAGTTTTATTGAAGTATAGGTGATTTATAATTTTGTGATAATTGCTGCTGTACAACCAAGTGATTTGGTTACACATATACACACATCCATTCTTTTTCAGATTCTTTTCCTGTATAGATTATCACAGAATATTGGGTAGACCTCCTTGTGCTATATGGCAGGTCCTCATTTCCTTTTATGTGAAACTATTGTTAGGCTTAAACAGCTATCCCATACAGAGACAACATTTTTAAGGTAGGCCTCTCCCAAAGATATGCAGCTCATAAACTTCCGTCTTTAAATATATTAACAAATTATATCCATGGAACCTAGGTCAGAGAAGATTAATGCATATGAGATGCAGATGGACAACTTAACAGGTACCATTCTTTTTTTCTTTTTTAACTTTTTAAAAAAGGATTTATTTTCATAAGACTTTCTTATCAGGTACCATTCTTGAGACAAGTGTAATTGGTGCTATCCTGAAGGTGTGGAAGGGAAAGGAGGTTGCCAGGGACACAAACCGACTGAATGGACATGTATGGCTCTCAGATACTTTATGATACCACTGAGTGCACAAGGGCGCACTCAGAAGAGCATACACAGAGGGTGTATTGATGTATGTGCCAGAGCTCATTGGCTGTTGCCATGGAGGCAGCCAGTAATGGTGTATAGGGAACAAGCAGAAGGACATAAAAAGAGATGACTGCGCCACATACACTGAGAAAGAAACCTGTGAAATCTTCTCCTCTCATTGGCCATCACTATGGAGACAGACTTTAAAAGCCTATAGGATATGGAAGTTAAATTCTGGTTTAAACACACATACATACACACATGCACCTCACAGAGGTGAGTATTAGCATGGAAGATACTTGAGGTCAATCTCATCAGCTGTTTTCAGAAATAGTTACTAAGATATAGCAAGGAAGATCCCCTAGACAGAAGAATATTGACATTATTCAATCAGTAATATCTTTTTTCCTCTTCTGGTATTCATTTTGAAAGGTTATCCATTTCACTCAATTTTATCTCTAGGTTGTATGTCAGATGCCAATACCACTAGATCCCATTAACAGGTCATCCTTTCAAGTAATGGATACAACCCCCTGCTGCACAGAAAGTGCTTAGAGACTTTGAAACTTGATGTTTATCAGGTAGATATATTTCAAGTTTTGTCAGCTCTCTATATGTTGGGTAAATGTTTTTCAGTTATGCATTATTAACAAGCTTCCTCAGAACCCCGTTATGTTAAAAAAAAAATCAATTGAGTTTTAACCAGCTGCTCACAAGGCATAAAGGAAATCATTGTTTCTTAAATTATCTTCTTCTGCTTTTTATCACATGATGGTAGTTTGCCCTGACTCAGTTACCAGTATAACCATCATCTCTTGAGTCCTTTTCAATTTTTCATTGGCTCTAACCTTCTGCTATATGTAGTAACCAAGCTGCCTAAAAGCTTAGGTTTATCCTGATCCCCAAAATATGCATAAATATACAACTTGGTTTAAGTAACATGCATATTGTAGGGGAAAAAAAGATATAAAAATGAAATCTTTTGGAGTTCCCACCATGGCTCAGCAGAAACAAATCTGACTAGTATCCATGAGGACACAGGTTTGATCACTGGCCTCGGTCAATGGATTAAGGATCTGGCATTGCCGTGAGCTGTGGTGTAGGTTGCAGACATGGCTCAGATTTGGCACTGTTGTGGCTATGGTATAAGCCGGCAGCTACAGCTCTGATTCGACCCCTCGTCTGAGAACCTCCATATGCCACAGGTGCAGCCCTGAAAAGTAAAAAAAAAAAAAAAAAAAAAAAAAATTAAGCCTTTTAAGAATATGGAAATTAATCACCACTACTTATTTACTAAGATAAGTACTCAGCACATTTAAAAATTGAGCTATTATGTGAAATAACTTAAAGGATTTTTCTTCCCTTTGTGACAGAAATTTGTTAGGCAATAAATTAAGAAAGATCTCGGGTTTGAATGTTCTTGACATTAACATATTGAGGTAGAATTGCCCCTTGGGCTGAGTTCATTAGAAGGTTTGAAACAGGTATTACAAAGTTTACATTTGAAGTGACTTGGAGGTGGGATGCATGGGTATAGTTCATTACTCTTTGCAAGGACTATTCTAGCCATGAAATGGAATTGAGAGAGACAGAAGAGAGTCACAGGTAGCAAAACTCTCTAATGTACTCCTGATAACTTTAAAATAAGAAATTCTGTGACCCAGAGAGGCACATACTTTGGTTGCAAAAGTCAAAATATTAAGAGAGGTATAAGTTACTGTGAAATGTTCTAAGTTGCCACTCTACGTGAGGGGCAGGATTATGTCTTCTGGCTGTAAAAGAAAGCACTAGGGAGAAAAAGGCCCAAACAGAGGTATACTTGTCCAACTCTCTGCAACCAAATATTTAAAACACTTCTGCCCTCCAAAAGCATAGCCAAATGAGGTAGCTGATGGAAAATTTAATGAATCCTCACTGTAAACCAGGATGCCCTAGAATTACAGATTTTTTTTTTTCAGCTAGGAATCAGCCTGTATTTGAAAATGGATAAAGTTCTATCCACGTACTTGGTGTCAGAAGCAATCTTGATCCCAACGAACCTGAACACTTGTTGAATATATCTGCTGCAAGCTGCCTACACAACAGTGTGACAGCTAAAAAGCACCTGAACTATTAAGACAATGGGCTGGATTTTATCAGCCTGAAAGGTGTGCTTACATGGCCTCTGAAATATTCCATGGTACATAATTTTATTTCTTTGATGCCTAAAAAAAATGTGATTTGGCCTTCAAGCATGAGGGGTGCAGCATTTTTAAGCAGAAGGAGAAATCTAGTTAAATGTAAATATTAAGTATCATTGCTTATATAGGTTTTTTTACACTAGGATTTGACCTGAACTTTTTAGCAAGTTGTGGGATGGGCTGTGAAGCATATTGTCTCATTCCTTTGATCCAAAACATTATCCTCAGAAATTTTATTTGCACAATGAGTTTCATTTTCAAAGGACTTAGTATAAATAGTAATAGAATAATAATAACTTATTTCATGTGATAATAAAGGTGTGAAAATTTTAGAAAATTGTTTAATTTCCCTGAAGGGGTTTAATGTACTTATTTTAGGTTATTATACACAAGATCATTAATATTTTTTTAGCTTAGTTGAATTTTCATGCTCTAACTTTAGTTGCCAAGATACAGACCTTCAGTTTCAAAAAAAACAAAAACCAAAAAACTCTAGGGGTTATTTCTAAGTTATGTACTTAAAAGTCCTATAATTACCCAACCAATAAATAGGAGCATCTAGGCTATGGCTCCATATCCAAGAAGTCTGACTTTCCATGAGTTACTGTGTGATGAAAACAAAACATTTATTTATACTCAATTTTGTTATTTTTATAAAACATTTACTCATAATGTTATATTTCAGCAGTAAAAATAGCAAAGTTTCAACACTCTTACAAATGTATTCATCAAAGCAGTAAGAAAAGACACAAAAACCACAACAATAGATGAGAAAGGACATGAATGAGTCAACAAGTCACATAAGATGATAACAAAAAGTTCAACCTTATTAAAATTTAAATATGCAAAATAAAATGAAATAATATTTTAGCATATTGTAGTTAAAGTGCCCCCCAAAAAACTCATAAATTTTAGAACAAATGATAAAATGAAAATGATATCTCTTGAAGATTAGACAACTTAGATCAAAGTTTAAAGAGGTAAAAATACTTGAGCAAAATTTGAGATCAGGTTCACTAATTTATAACAACTATGAACCTTAATCCCAAATGTGTTCCCTAAGATTTAAAAAGAATATTCAAGTTTTGGAAGTACAACATTCTTCAATTGTTGGAGTTAAAAGTTTACTGCACCTTTTTTCATTTTAATAGTTATCTATGATCTCAGCTTACCTTTGACTTAGCTAGAAAAGTAATTCCTCAGAGGTTTAATTCCCTGTGCTTCACAGTACTAACTTTTCCTTCCTTATAGGATGTGACAGAAACAGCTCAAGGTTGAACATATTCTATATTTCCCAGGATAAGTTCCATGTGACAACATTTTTCAAATCAGCAGAAAACTTTCCTCTCTGGCCATATTTATTTTTTCATGCCCACTCTTCTCCTTTTTGAAGTCAGGGCTTGTTTAAATCCAAGTTTGCACTGTATATTTAGGCTTACATTGCTTTTTCCATTGGTAATGGGTAGAGCAGGCTTTAGATCACTCATAAATAAACTTGTTTTTGTTGTTATTTAAAAGAGCATGCCCTTTTCATTTCAAAACAGACTATAATATACATTTAATCAGATATATATATAATTGGTTCTTTCTCTATACCAATTAAATAAACTGTCCTCAGGAGTTCCCTTTGTGGCTCAGCAGAAACAAGTCCAACTAGTATCCATGAGGATGTGGGTTCAATCCTAAAAGGTATAGCCCTAAAAGCAAAACAACAAAGGAGCTCCTCACAGTTACTCAAAAGCACAGATTTAATCTACCATAACATTTTCCTAATTCAATGCTCCTAGAAAACAAATTACAACATTCAGAAATTTCATCATATATTTTTTTTCTATCTTTAGGGCCGTACCCATGGCATATGAAAGTTCCCAGGCCAGGGTCAAATTGGAACTGCAGCTGCCAGCCTACACCACAGCCACATATTTTTAAATGATGGGATTATACAAACCTTTGATAAAACAAATAATGTTGCATATTTGGAAAAAAGATAAAATATTTGTGATCCCACACTAGCTTAGCAGGTGCTTTCAGTGACTGAAAATAAAATTTTGTATTTTCAGTGGCTAAATTATTTTTTAAATTCCTATTTATATAGCACCCATTAGTAAAATTAAAGATCCTAAAGATGGTTAAGTAAATTTGATATATTCTTCTGAATTTTTGGTTTAAATATTTTAATTTAGATAGTTTTATTTATTCATCAAGGAGGAAAATTCTAATTTTTTTTTTTTTTGTCTTTTTGGGCCACAGTCGTGGCACATGGAGGTTCCCAGGCTAGGGGTGGTATCAGAGCTGTAGCTGCCAGCCTATGCCACAGCCACTGCAACATAGGATCCCAGCTGCATCTGCAATCTATACCACAGCTCATGGCAACACCAGATCCCTAAATCACTGAGCAAGGCCAGGGATTGAACCTGTGTCTCCATGGATGCTAGTCAGGTTCAGTAACCCCTGGGCCATGATGGGAAGTCCAGAAAATTCTAACTTTTTTTATAATAGGGAAAAAGATTACTTATTCAGCCTTATTTGCTGCTAACCCTTTCCTGCTTACTATTACATGGTAGTCAAAAAACATTTGGTTTTTTTCCTCACATTTGGCAGATTCATCATTATTTTTCAAGACCAACTTGAAAGTCCTAAATGAAGCCATCATTAACAACTAGATTTGAATTACTTATTTCATTCACTGCTGAGCTAAAACAAATAGAATGCCAATTATTTCCCCATCAAAAAATGGTTTTATTCAAATTCAGCAAAGAATTGCAATTCAGGATCTGCAATCATGGCAAGCCACTGTGCAAGGACTAAGCAAAAATGGAGAGAACTCTTTCCTAAAGGAGAAAAGGAAGTTGGGAGGCCTATAGTTAAACAAAGAGTCTGTGGCTTTACATTCACTGAATTGTGACTTTCTTTCACTGGTTGAGCTCTTGCCATGATGGGAGAGGAAGTCTTCTTCCTGTTGGGCTCCCAGTATCATCATAGAGCATGAGAGCTCCCCCTCTGGTCTCCTGACTATATTTTATTCTTTTTCTCATTGTATTGTATTGTATTGTATTGTATTGTATTGTATTATATTGTATTGACATACAGTTGATTTATAAATGTTAGTTTCAGATGTACAGCACAGTTATTCATATAAATATATATTCCTTTTCAGATTCTTTCCTGACTCTATTTAATTGAAGCTTCTGTTCATTAATCTTTTACAGCACTATGTGTGATCCCCTAGGTCTTTGTCCACACTTCTTTCTAAATGCTTGTTATCTTTTATTACAGTTCATCTCACAAATGTCTATATCGCCTTCTAGACTGAGATCCTCAAGTATCATATCATGTTTATATTTTCAGGATCTGGCAAAGTAGCTAATACTAAGTAAGGCCACACAAGCATTTAATGAAAAAATAAATCAATACTGAGATTAGGAATAGGGAGAGTAGTATAACCTAGAAGGAAGCAAACTAATTCTTCCTCTGAAACAAGAGAAAAGAAAACTGTACATATATAGTATTGCTCCTTCATGAGAGTGCCTCACCATTTCAAAGGTAAGGTAAAAAATCTTACCTTACCTTTGGAAAAAAAATGATTCAGCTAATTATAAGCTTGTGTCCTAGGTATTCATCCTTTTAGTTTGGCCAAACTACAAAGAGGGTGAATAAATTTTATAAGATATTCTTCAAGGAACCAGGAAAAACAAAGAAAGTGATTCAGAAAATTAGAGAATAGTTCGATGGGGTGATAAACATCCCACCCATTATCAGACCAGGCTGTCCTGAGGAAGAACACACCCAGCTTCATCCTATTTTAGGACCAAGGCTAGTAAACAAGTCTATGAAATCTTGAATGTCTGCAATATCTAAATGTATAGGTATTTTTTTCTTTTTCAAGGGCACTGAGTAGAGTTTTATTTTGGCTGAAACTTATAAGTAAGCTGTTGTGGTATTGTGATTTATACTAAGAAATATATATCTGGTCTTCATCCCAATTAAAGGCATAGTGCTCCTAAAAACCTTGAAATTTCCTAAGTGATAGGAGCAATAAAAGTGTCTTTTGTTATGTTCTTGATATGATTTTGAAAAGCCCTCGTGTAACCTTAGGTGGGGGGCAGGTTGCCATGGAACCCAACCAGATTATTAAAAGGATGGAACTCTAAGTTCCTTTGAAGGGAGAGGAGCTAGAGTTCCATGGCCAGAGCCAATGATTTAAATCAATTGTTCCTATGTAATGAAACCTCCATAATACCCAAAAGAATGGGTTTTGGAGAATTCCGGGTTGGTGAACACATGGAGATTCAGGGAAAGTGGCACTCCCACTGAGCTCTTTCCCCATGCCTTACCCTAAGCATAACTTTCATCAGGTTGTTCCTGAGTTATATCCTTTTATAATAAATCCTTTTATCCTTTTATATCCTTCTATAATAAATCAGTGATCTTGTGAATAAACAGATTTCCTGATTTCTGTGAGCTGCTCTAGCAAATTAACCAAGCCCAAGGAGACAGTCATGGAAACCTCTGATGTATATCCCATAGGTCAGAAGTACAGGTGATAACCAGGACTTGTGATTGGCATCCTGAGTTGGAGGAGGATGCCAATTTATCAGAAGCACAGGTAAGAACCTGGGCTTGCAACTGACTGGCATCTGAGATGGGAAGAGGGGTCATCTTGTAGGACTGAGTCCTTAACCTGTGGAATCTGATCCTATTTCTCAATAGATAGCATCAGAATTGTACGATACCCACCTGGTAACCTGAGCATTGCTTGTTGGTGTGGGGAACACCACCCTTTTTCCCCACACACATACATTGGGATTGGGTCAAGGAACTCCAAAAGGGAAGATTTTTAGATATAACTCTTGTTCCTCAAGCCAGTCAGGAGCCATCCTCTAACACAAGCAATTGTAAATCCGTTCCTGTGTTCTGATCAGAGTCAACGGAGTGTGCGAGTAAACACATACAGACTCTATTCCTGTTCTTCCCTAGACTCCTTTAGATTTTTCCTCATTTGTAAACCAATCTATCTTCAGATATGTGTTAATATGACTAGGTGCTAGCTCCTTTCACATTTAATCTTATTTTAACTGTATCTCTAGGCCTAATTCTTCCACCCATAAAACCACATAAATTTTCTGATTTTGTGCATTGAAAGTGTTCGTAGTTTCGTTCTTAGAATTTCACCATAATATTCCTAATTCGAAGATCATCCCACTTTAGCCTTTAGTAATATCTCTAATTCTCAGGGGATTGCATTAATTGTAACTGTTCAAGCCTAGTGTTTTAAGCCTTTATGAAGACTACCATTAGACAAATGGTAGTCCTTATGTCCTTAGACAACCCTCATAAACATTACCCACGGTCGGTCAACTCCATTCTTGCTGAAGGGGAAGATTTTTGCAAAACTTGACATTGCCCAAGTTAGGCAGCTTGTTTAGCAACCCTGGAGGGTAGACATCCAATCATCATTAACTGAGGAATCTTTCAAAGATTTATTTGTTCAGCCTGGACATTCTAATCCTTGGGATTTTCTAATATTTGATGGAGATACTGTTTTCTGGGGCTCCAGATAAGGTAGTAAGTTTTTATACCATATTAGCCATAAGAGCTACAGAAGATAAATTCTTTTGAAAACCTCCACATCATTTCCCTTGGAATCATCCTTGATCCTTGTTTCACTTTCACTCTTCAAGAAATTTTTTTTTTGTCTTTTTGTCTTTTTTAGGGTCACATCCATGGCATATGGAGGTTCCCAGGCTAGGGGTCTAATCAGAGCTGTAGCCACCGGCCTATGCCAGAACCATAGCAATGCAGGATTGGAGCTGTGTCTGTAACCTGCACCACAGCTCACAGCAATACCAGATCCTTAACCCACTGAGCAGAGCCAGGGATCAAACCCTTAACCTCATGGTTCCTAGTCAGATTTGTTAACCACTGAACCACGACGGAAACTCCACAATTTTCAAGAAATTTTGATGGCTCTTCTTTCAACATATATCAGAATCTCACCATCTCTCACTCTTCTCTCCCTCCCATGGCAGTGCTAACACCTATCTAGACTGCCACGAATGATTACACCCTGAATTACAGTCTGCCCTCCATATCCACCATAGATTCAACTAACTGCAGATTGAAAAAATATTTCAATTCAATATTTAATTTCAGAAAGTTTCAAAAGGCATGACTTGAATTTGCTGTGGAACAGTAACTATTTATATAGTATTTACATTGTATTAGGTATTAAAAGTAATTTAGAGATGATTTAAAGTATATGGAAGGATGTATGTATATTATATGCAAATGCTATGTCATTTTATATAAAGTAGTAGAGCTCCCTCAGATTTTGGTATCTGCAGGGGCCCGAGAACAAGTTCCCCATGGTTACCAACGGAAAACTGTACTGCAATGACTTCCCACCTTCTCTATTTCTATCCTCTCTCCTACAGTCTATCCTCAGTGCAGAAGCCACAGAGATCATTTTAAGTATTAGTCTGCTCTTCTCTGTTCAAAACCTTACAGGTGTTCCCCTTCACTCAAGTAAAAGCCAAAGTCCTTACTGTCACCCACAAGGCATGCATGGTCTGCTTCCCTACCTCCCCTGCCACAATACCTCTCTGACTTCTTTCCCTGTCTCACACCACCTATACCACATTGGCCTCTTTGCTGTTCCTCCAATATACAAAGTGGCCATTCAGCCACTTAGGACCTACATATTGTGCCATCTGTCTGCAATTACCCTTATTTCCCTGATTCCTCTATGCAACATCACCTCTTCGATAGGACGACATGAGTATCATATTTAAAATGGATACTTTACTATCCTCAAGGTACTATTGATACCACCTATCCTGTTCTACCTTCTCTTTCTCATAGCATTTCTCATCTTCTAATAAACTAAATAATTAACTTATTTATTGTGTTTATTGTTTTCCACTATTTCTGTAATGTCAGCTCTTTGAGAGCAGATATCTTTATCTGTTTTGTGCATTGATAAATCCCATCTACCTAGATTACTGTCTGGCACCTAATAAGTGGACAACAAATACTTGTTGAATGAGAGGATGAATGAATTGCTAATAGGGAAAAATTCTATCATTGGCCGAATCAGTTAAGGTTTAGATTCAGATGTATATAATAGAAACATGACTGCTGTGTCTTATGTACATTTTTTTCACGTAAAGAAGGCAGTACCAAGTAGTATCATATTTCTTAGGCCTTTTCACCCCATGATCTTTATCATGGCATTCTTTCCTCTAATTCTTAAGAAGGCTGCTTCACATTCAAGCACTATCCTCTGAATCTGTGCCTTTCCTGGATTCCCAGTCTAATTACTCTTGATTGCATTTCATTGGCCAGAATTAAAACCAGGGCCATTCATAGCCTTAAAGGAAATTATTATTACATGTCCATATTTTTAAATGGACACATTGTAGCCCATCACATATCAGAATAAACACACGTAAATGGTTAGAACAAAGTATGGCATGGAGTATATGGCATGTACATGTTAGCCATTACTTTACCTTTGTTTTTTATTATTTTTAATTCTAAAAGTGTTCTGTAAATACTTACACAATGAGGAAATCATGTATTATGACTATATTGAATTAATATAATTAATATAGTAAAGATTTTCATTTTAAAATAAAAAATGATTAAAGCGGTGAAAATGAATTTACTTTAAAAAAAATTGACAGTAAATTTAGAGTTTAATTATGCAAAAAAATCTTCAAGTTTAAGGCAACTTTGTTTTGAGTCAGTTTCAAGTTCACATAGATAAAATCATACTTGTGTACCTTTGCCCAAATATTGCTTGTTCATTTACGTCTAAATGCCTATTATGTGCCAAGCACTGTTCTAGGTTCTATGGACTAAACAATAAATGAACAAAAACATATTTCTAGAGTTAACATTCTAATCATCATGAACATGGAGTCTCTACTATTAAAAAAAAAATCTGGGAGTTCCCACTGTGGCTCAGTGAGTTAAGGACCGATGTTGTCCCTGTGAGGATGTGGGTTCAATCCTAGTCTTGCTCAGTGGCTTAAGGATCTGGTGTTGCCAAATCATTGGTCTTCATCTGAGCTGTGGCATCAGTCTCAAATGCATCTTGAATCCAGTGTTGCTGGCTGTGGCATATGCCTCAGCTGTAGCTCTGATTTGACCCCTAACCTGGGAACTTCCATATGCCACACGTGCAGCCATAGAAAGAAAAAAAAAAATCCGTCTATACTCCAAACTCTCCATATGTCCTCCTAATTAATTTATCTAACACCTGAATAATAATAAACTGCTCTGAAGTAAGCAACTTATTTTAAAATAAGTTTCTCTTAAAGAATAATATACAATTGCATTTTATTCTTTACTTTTATAGTTCAGTTAGGTTAATCTTTCCATGGTTGCATAGCATTCTTGCATATTCATTCTAATTACCAAAAATGTGTCTAATGTTTTAGTTTGGTGTACTATTCCAAATATAAATTTATTTTAGTTCATTCATGTCTGTAAACATTTTAAACATAAAGAGACTATTAGTCTAGACCTGGGGAAATTATTTTATTGTCAAATTAATTTGCAGAGTCATAAGTATTAAGGAAAATTCCTTTAAATTAGTGCCAGGTATATAGGATGATTTTGGCAAGTGGGGAGAAAATTGGGAAAGGTCTGTATATTTAAAAAGTCTTTATTTAGAATTAATTACTATCTGAAACTGATATGAAACAATTTTCTATCTTAGGTTAGGTCAAGATTCTAGAATGAGAAGCAGCATTTGGGTAGGAAATATGCAACACATCTCAGAAATCCTATGAAAAAAACTTTCCAAAAAATATTTACTTCAAAATCCTATATTCCTAAGAGGTTTGGTTCCAGGAGTTCAGTCAAGATAGCAGAGTATAAAGACCCTGAGCTTACCTCTTCCCATGAGCAGAACAAAATCACAACTATCTGAATATTAATATTAGAAGCAGCAAGCAAAAAGCAATAAATAATATGCAAGTGAACTCCCATATAGCTATCAGCTGATTTTTTGGAAGAAACTCTGCAGGCCAGAAGAAAGTGGCCTGATATATTTAAATTGATGAAAAGGAAAAGCATACAACCAAGAATACTCTACCCAGCAAGGCTCTAGTTCAAATTTGATGGAAAAATCAAAAGCTTCACAGACAAGCAAAAGCTATAAGAGCTCAGCACCACCAAACCGACTTTACAACAAATGTTAAAGAATTTCTCTGGGCAAAAAGAAAAGGTTACAACTAGACACAAAAATACTATGAAATGGAAAACCTCACCAGTAAAGGCAAACATACAGTAAAGTAGGAAATCATTCACACACAAACCTAGTAGGGAAGTTAAAATGCAAAGGAGTAAAATCATCTATATCTACAATAGGCAGTTGAGAGATATGCAAAACAGTTTAGATGTTAAAGATGTTATCAAAAACAGTAATCATGAGAGGAGTAGAGTAAAACTGCTGGGTTTTAAAATGCATTTGAAATTAAAATCAATTTAAAACAATTACATATACAGATCACTATATAAAAATCTCATGGTAACCACAAACCAAAAATCTCTAATAGATACACATGCACTCGCACACAGTATCAAACATAACACTAATGATAGTTATCAAATCACAATCAAAGAGAACAAAAGAGGAAGAAAAGGGGAAAAAATCTACAAAAGAAATCCAAAACAATTAAAAAGTGGCAATAAGAACATACATATCAATAGTCCTTAAATATAAACAGTCTAAATGCTACAACCAAAATACATAGACTGACTGAATTGACACAAAAGAAAGACCCATGTATTGATATTTACAAGAGACTCATTTCAGCTAAGAGACCCATACAGACCAAAAGTGAGGGGATGGAAAAAGGTATTCTACACAAACAGAAATCAAAAGAAAGCCAGAGTAGCAACATTTATATCAGACAAAATAGACTTTAAAATAAAGATTATTATAGGAGACAAAGAAGGACACTACAAAATGGTCAAGGGATTAATCCAAGAAGAAGATATAACAATTATAAATATGTATACACCCAACTTACAAAAAGGAGTATAATCTTTAAAAATTATATAAAATATTTTAATTAAAAAATTATAATACCATATATTCTGGTTCAGAGTGGTCCTATTGCCTGGCTCTTGGGGACTGTGGCTCACTTCCTAGTCCTCACTTCTACCCAAGGGTCTCTAAGTTGCACTCCTAACATGATATCCTCTACTTTCGTCTCTCATCCAGGACTGAAAATTGCTGCTCCTCATTATAGATCTGTTTGGTAGGAAACAGAAGGAGCCGACTCTTCCCTCTTTTCAGTTCTGACTCAAAGGCTTGCAGTTTCTGCTCATTTTTTCCCTTTGCCCATGAAAAAAAGCAAATAAATTTTTATGGTTCAATTAAAAACTTAGAATAAGGTTAATGGGACCAATTTGTTTATGCTGTCAAATTTAAATTTTGAAATAATATGTCAAATTTTCAAAAAATGGTTAACCTATTACCTATTCCTCAAACTGCACAAAATTGCAGTGCTTAAATCATAGTTAAAAACCCCAAGCCTTTCAGACAAAGAGTTCAGCCACAATGACAATGCTGTAAGTAGTCACAATTCTTTTTCGTCCAAATAGTCACTACTTAAATAAAATATAATTATCTAGTCTGTCCATTCTGTTTAAAGTGGAAATAAACTTTTACAGAATTCTTTACCCTTTTAGCATTGAATTTTGTGGAGATTCAAAACATTGTACATATGTTCACATCTCTACTCACCACTTCCATTAGGACATGTGTATGTGTGTGTATATAAGGGTAACTGGAAACCATTAGAAATAATAAAATTCATGGGTCCATAGTTTATACAATTAATATTAAAAATAATGTTAACTTTCTAATATTTAGGCAATAACCAGATAGAAAGCATACTGGAAGAAATTATCCCATTTATAAGAACAATAAAAAGATTAAATACCTAAGTATATAAGTTTATAGGAAATTTACAGAATCTATATGCCTAAAACTTTAAAACTATACCCAGGAAAATGTGAAAATATTTAAAGAAATTGTTATACCTACTATCCACTTGTATACAAAAGAGGCAATTCTGTCATTTCCTCTCTAGATTATTTTATAAATTAAATGCAGCCACAAAACACCAAAAGGATTTTGTTTGCTCCTGAACAAAATTATACTAAAGACCATTGGAAAAATAGCACACTGAGTGGCATTGACAACTTTGTCTAGATACTCATGTTGCAACAGAACAAAGGGTGGGGAAAAAATGTAATTGTAATGTATACATGTAAGGATAACTTGATCCCCTTGCTGTACAGTGGTAAAATAAAAAAAAAGAAAAGAAAAAATAGCGCAACAAAAAATGATGAGAAAAATTCTAAGGGGGAAGAGTATTAGCTCGTAAAATAGCTTCCATTATTAAACAGATTAGAATTTGAGAAGAAATAGATTAATGGGACAGAACAAAGTCAAGAAATAGAGCACATCATGTACACATTTTCTTTATCTTAGAGTTGTGTTTCAAATAAATATGGAAAAAACTTCTGCATGGTAAAAACTAAAATTATAACTACCAAGAAAATCAATCAATACATAAGGGAAAATATTTGTAACATTTAAAAAAGAATTTCCTTAATTTACAAAGAACTCAAAAATTAACAAGGAAAAATGTTCATTTCATGAGAGAGAATGAGAGGAGTAGATGTGATTTTTTTTTTTCTGGAAAAAAGCAAGAAAATGGTGCCTATCATTACTTTAGGCAAAATAAATAAATAAATAAATAAACACTGTGGTTTTGAGTAAAGATGTTTGAGGAGAGATGAGAAATAAGGCTGTCACTTTTCAATTTGTATCTTTGTCTATAGCATGGGTTTTTCTAATCATATGCAAGTATTTATTCACTTGACATGTCAATATGTTACTGAATCAGGTCCAGCTGCTCACTGTTCAAAAATCAGTTCTTGAGGGAGTTCCTGATGAAGCACAATGGATTAAGAATCCAACTGCAGGGGCTCAAGTTGCTGCAGAGGCACAGGTTCAATCCCCAGCCTGGACCAGTGGGTTAACAATCCTGTGTTGCCACCACCACTGTGGTATATGTCACAGATGTGGCTCGGATTGAATCTCTGGCCCAGGAACTTCCATATGCCATCAGTGTAGTCATAAGAATTTTTTAAATAAAATTTAAAAAAATAAATAAAAATCAGTACTTGAGAGGGTCAAATGTTGGTAGAAAGTAAAGTTCCTTTTCATCAGAATGCCAACAATCCGTGGATATGGTGGACTCAGTTTCTCCCCAAAACCACCTCTCAATATTCTGCTCAGTCAAGAAAGTTTTAAAGGAAAAAAGGGAAGTAATCTCAGTTAATCATTGAGACAGGGGATGGAGATGTCACTATCCCTCACTGTATCCAGTCTTGTGTGCATGCTTGTCAACTTCTTGTGATTCTTCTTTGGACCTATCCTATTCACACAGTTTGTTCTTGAGACCACTGAAAGGGAATCTAGGGAAGAGAGCTTTTCATCTGTTAACTACTTATTCTTCATCTCTACTTCTTTGATCTATGGAAAGAACAAACAGGGTAGGCAAGGTATGTGTGATCAAAAGATCTGAAAGGTGTCCTAGTGCCAGAGATGAGTAGAGTAGGGGGTGCCATGTTGAAGGTTAGAGACAAAAGGGGCCTCCTGCAAAGAGCTCTTTCTTGCCAAAAGCTACTTACAAAACCCCACTTGTTAGAACATCATCCCATTTCTTTGGGATTATGGGCAAAATTCCATCTTCTGTTAAGTTCTTCATGCTGACATAGGGCATCATATTCTTAGAGTCAACATCTCTGTAACAATCTGTAGCATCTCTTTGCTGACAGTTGTAGTTGCTCATTTGTATATACAGGTAGAATAAGCTACAATTATTTTGATGCCCACAAAAAATATAAATTATTGTGAGCAATAGTGTTAATTCCATTCTCTTAAGGCCAGTTCCTGGAACTGTGCTAGCCATAGATTTCGTACTGCTCAATATGGAGCATCTGATGTCATGGTCATCGAACAGTTAGCTATTGCTTTCTGGTAGTAGTTATACTTATTCACAAAACAACTCAGGAATGTACATCAGGTACTGAGTCTGTGACCCTTTGGTCCTCATCATTGGCTGCTGTTTTATGATTCAGGGAGGCCTGGGAGACTTCAGCTTTTCTATAAACAAGAGGCAGGAGACATTGAAGGAACTTTGCAGTTGGGGAGCGGGAAAGTGGCCAATGGGTTTTACTTTGTTCCAAACATATTACCTAGGCGATGTAATTTTAGGCCAGTATTTATTTTCATTATTTTGTTTATTTATAAACAAACCCATATTATTATTTAATCCTTTAAGGAAATTGCTCCGTATTGTCTAAAATTTACTTTAGAGTATTTCAGTGTGGATGGAGGGATGTATAAGTTTCAGTTTAATTTTACCCTAGGAGAAGATAATTATCCTTTGAAGTGTTCTAATCAGGAACATACAATCTGTGGGTGCTCAGACAGCTTCAAATATCTCTAATCAAAACAATCTACAAGCAGCTGCCTCAGCCTTTCAAATACCTTTATCTCCAATCAACACAAGAGGCTTTGTTAAATGTTAGAGGTGATTTTCACCATGAAATGAATGGTGTTTAAAATATATAAATTGGATAGAAATATTGTACAGATTTTCACACCTTTGAATGAATAATCTAATATCTAAGTAGCCTAATATCCTACACCTTTTATTTTTTTAATTTAATTTTTATTTTTTTTTACAGAATAAAATACATATATTTAAACACAATTATATTCACACAGATTATTATATCACGGATCTTAAGAAACAGATTAAGCAACTCCCTCTGGAGAAGTGGAATGGGAAATATGTTGAAACAAATAGGAAATTTATTCTATACTTTACCCCATTTTGTATGGCTTGCATCTTTGCTATTTAGTATTACCTATTACATTTCAATTTTTCTTTAAATATTACCATTATGTTAAAATTGTGTATATTATGCAACTAAAATTTATAAAGAAGAAAGCCTTATATACCATTAAATATCTTATATAGCATAATAAAAAGAATAAGTTCACTGGTAAGAATAACAAAAATAATACACCCTCTGAAAATAAGTAAAATATAAAATGCATAAATTGGTTACAAAATAGTGTAACTATATAAATATGTCCTCACAATTTGTTACATCTTACTAATTCTTCAATATAGGCATTACACCATTCTAGGTGATGTGATAAACAAGACATTATAGACCTTAATGTTTTACCATGGAGAGAAATGGTTATTAATAATACAATTGTAGAACTGTATTATTTAATTGTACAGTTGCATTATTTAATTATAACTATCAGGGAGTTCCCATCGTGGCGCAGTGGTTAATGAATCCGACTAGGAACCATGAGGTTGCGGGTTCGGTCCCTGCCCTTGCTCAGTGGGTTAACGGTCCAGCGTTGTCGTGAGCTGTGGTGTAGGTTGCAGACGCGGCTCGGATCCCGCGTTGCTGTGGCTTTGGCGTAGGCCGGTGGCTGCAGCTCCGATTGGACCCCTAGCCTGGGAACCTCCATATGCCGTGGGAGCGGCCCAAAGAAATAGCAAAAAGACAAAAAAAAAATTATAACTATCATGAATTCTTTGATGGAGAGGAAATCAGAATCAGATGTAAGAAGACTTCAGCATTCCAAGAATGATGTCAAATGACCCCCTTCATGGTGGATTGTGCACTTATTTACTATGAGATATATTTATTCTCCAGAGATTTCTTACTTGTGTATCAATTGTAGATTTTTGGTTTGCAGTTATTCTGAAGTTTTGATATGAGTCTACATGTATATGAGATTGTTTTAAGTTGTTGTTCTCTTAATTGCAAGTTCATCTCCACTGTCCTGCATTTGTACCCACCTCTTCTCATGATTTCGGATTTGGGTGGTATAATTGTGCATGGATGATTTCATATCTTTACTGTATATATACTTTTACTGGTGAGCCTTGTCATTTGCGGAATTTTTGTTCCCTGTTGCGGGCTTTTCTTTTCTGCCTAGAGAAGTTCCTTTAGTATTTGTTGTAAGGCTGGTTTAGTGTTGCTGAATTCTCTCAGCTTTTGCTTATCTGTGAAGGTTTTTATTTCTCCTTCAAATCTGAATGAGAGCCTTGCTGGGTAAAGTAATCTTGGTTGGAGGTTTTTTCCTTTCATCATGTTAAGGATATCATGCCACTCCCTTCTGGCCTGCAGAGTTTCTGCTGAAAAATCTGCCGATAACATTATGGGGGTTCCCTTGTATGTTACTTGTTTCTTTTCCTAGCTGCTTTTAAGATTTTGTCTTTAATCTTGGTTAGTGTGATTAATATGTGTCTTGGTGTATTCCTCCTTGGGTTTATTTTAAATGGTACTTGTTGTGTTTCCTGGATTTGAGTGAGTGGTTCCTCTCCCATGTTAGGGAAGTTTTTGGCTATTATTTCTTGGAATATTTTTTCTGTTCCCTTCTCTCTCTCTTCTCCTTCTGGCACCCCTATAATAAGGATGTTGGTGCATTTAACGTTGTCCCAGAGTTCTCTGAGACTCTCTTCATTTGTTTTCAATCTTTTTTCTCTTTTCTGTTCTGCATCCATAATTTCCACTAGTCTGTCCTCCACTTTGCTTATTTGTTCTTCTGCCTCCTATATTCTGCTGTTAGCTGCTTCTAGTGCATTTTTTATTTCCGTTATTGTATTTTTCATCTCTTCCTGTTTAAGTTTTATATCTTGTATCTCTTTGGTCAGTGTTTCCTGTAAGTTATCCATCTTTGCCTCCAGTTTATTTCCAATGTCTTGCATCATCTTCAGCATCAACAATCTAAAGTCTTTCCTGGATGCTGAGAATCTCCTCATCACTTAGCTGATTTTCTGGGGTTTTTCCTTTCTCCCTCATCTGAGTTATAGCTCTCTGTCTTTTCATTTTTATAGGTTTTTGGTGTGGTGACCTTTTTACAGATAGAGTTGTAGCCTCTCTTACTTCTGGTGTCTGCCCCCCTTGTGGCTGAAGTCAGTATGGGGGCTTGCTGTAGGCTTCCTGATGAGAGGGGCTGATGCCTGCCCACTGGTAGGTGGAGCTGAATCTAATCCCTCTGGGGGTGGGGCTTGGTCTCTGGATGAGAGTAGAGGCTGCTGTGTGCCTGAGGGGTCTTTAGATAGCCTGTTTCCTGAGGGGCGGGGCTGTGATCCCACCTGGATTGTTGTTTGCCCTGGGGCTTCTCAGTGCTGACTGACAGGTGGGGCCAGATTTTTCCAAAATGTCCACCTCCAGAGAAAGGCAACTGCTGAATATTCCCGAGAGCTTTGCTTTCAATGTCCCTCCCTCACAACAAGCCACATTCACCCCTGTTTTCCCAGGATGTCCTCCAAGAACTGCAATCAGGTTTGACCCAGATTCCTATGGAGACCTCACTCTTCCCTGGGACCCAGTGCACATGAAAGTCCATGTGCACCTTTTAAGAATGGGGTCTCCATTTCCCCCAGTCCTGTGGAGCTCCTGCACACAAGCCCCATGGCCTTCAATGCCAGATGCTCCAGGGGCTCTTTCTCCCTGTGACAGATCCCCACATGTGAGGGATTGATTTGAGGCTCAGAACTCTCACTCCTGTAGGTGAGTCTCTGTGAACCAGTTAGTTTTCAGTCTGTGGAGCTTCCCACCCGGGAGGTATGGGGTTGTTTATATCATGAAATCACCCCTCCTACCTCTTGATGTGGCCTCTTCTTTTTCTTCTGGAGTAGGGTATCTTTTTTAAGGTTTTCATTCCATTTGGGTGTAGATTGCTCAGCCTTTAGTTGTGAATTTTGTTGTTTTTAGGAGAGAAGTTGAGCTCCAGTCCTTCTATTCTGCCATCTTAATCCTCTCTCCCTATCCTACACCTTTTAAAATAAAGACCTAATTTAGGTTTATGACCAAACACTTTGGCTGCCTAACAGCAGATTTTCTCACCTGACTCTAACTAAAATATTAGCTATATTTGACATTAACCTGTAGCCACATTTGTCTATATTGAAGGTTATGTGCAAGAGTCTGTCAAAGTGTCTAAAATGATGCAGTTTGTTAAGCAAGTTCTATGAATTTTTCCAATAAACATTGCTTACAATATTTGCATCTGTGGCAAACCTGGGCTTGCTTTCACTGTGACATTTCACCTCTTGGTGAAGCTATGGGGGAGAAGACTTGTAACCTCACCTAACTTTTAATGGAGGTCCCTCCACTTATTTACCCCCAAAGCCTAAAATGACTAAATTACCTTAGATCAATTTGTAAGAAACTTACAGTAGGGGTCTTAGAGGTGAAAGCTCTGAGGAGAAAGTCTGGGAACTCAGCACGGTATCCTCCCTTCCAGTTATCATACTCAGTATCCAGAAATACAGACAGAATTCAAAATGTAAAATTTAATCATAGCATTGATCTGGGTCTTTATATCTCTTCACTTAAGTTTACAGAGTTGTCTTTCCTTCCTTTTCTATGTATTCTGAGATCACTATCTATATCCCATGAGCATCTTTGCCAGGTATATTATCAACTTTTCTCTTGAGATATGCTTGGTATTCTGATGGTGTCTCAACTTCGCAAGGGCTTGTTTAGGACCTTTGCTAAAAGCCCTGGAAAACTCTGCTGACTTAGAAAAACTCTGAACTAGCAATCAAAGTAGAGCCTTCATAATGTAAATTTCTCTGTTTTCATTCCAGTTGTCTATATTTAGCATTGCCAGGATACCTGCATTATCTGAAATAATCGTTGCACATTTGGGAAAAGTTTATTTTCTTACCAACTTTACTTTTTGGGTGTGTGTCAATTTTTAATTCCCCATGCAAAAATTTAAATGATCAATCTTTTGTATCATTTATTATCAACTCTTGAAATTTCATTTATAATTTTAAAAGTTTTTTTTCTTGAAATCTAATGTAATCTCTAGAATGGTTCACATAAACTTGAATATCCGAATATCCTGCCTTTGCAAGTCTAAACCTTTAATTATTTTAATCTTGGCATCAACCTAGCATTATTAATTTAAATTATAATCAGAGTTTCTTCAGTCTCATATCATCCTTCCCTATGGGCCTTAACACAACTCTCACCCCAAACATTAATACATTCTTTAATTCTCAAGCAAGATTCTACCTTCTACATTGTGAATTGACTCCTTGGTTGGGAAAAAAAATACCAACCAAACTGAATCTTTTTATGTGGAAATAATTAATTCCACACCTTGCTGTGCATTCACTATGTTCTCAAATCACCTGATATCTGTGAAAGCAGAGGCAAAACAATTATTAGAAAAAAATTGCAGCAATATCTGGTTTGGTGTCCGTATTTTAGAGATGGACTGTGTTCCTCAAAGAGGTTTAGCAATTTTCTCAGTTATTCAGCAGGTTAGTGTCAAAGTTGAATTCAGAACACAGATTTCCTGACTTCCTTATGCTATTCCCTCCAAGAATACCACTCCAGTTCCTTATTCAATTGTTTAAATCATTAAGTATTTTTCCTAAAAAGCCTGCAAAAGCCAACATTTCAGCAGTGGAAATATTGAAATATAGTGAAATTGAAATAAAAACTATATGGGAATTTCAAGCTTTATTGTTTAGATCTAGACAAACACCCTGAGGAGTAGCAACAGTAATTCTTTGACTTTTTTTAACAATAAAAATACTATCTCTTTTATCCTTTTTTCTTTATATTCCCAGATTATAAGAAGTGGAGAGAGTGGTAGTTTTATTTCTCTTTGATCTCTTCGGAGCCATCAGATAAAATTAAGAACCCTAAATATCTTGCTCTGATTAAGCCATTTCTTTTCTAAATCACATCTGTAATTGTATAATGATCATACAATCCAGTTTCACAGGATTTCCATCCCACAACCCAAGTACATACCCCCACCCCCCCAAACTCTCTCCTTCAGAGACCATAAGTTTTTCAATGTCTGTGAGTCAGCATCTGTTTTGCAAAGAAGTTCAGTATGTCCTTTTTTCAGATTCCACATGTCAGTGAAAGCATTTGATGTTGGTGTCTCATTGTATGGCTGACTTCACTTAGCATGATAACTTCTAGGTCCATCCATGTTGCTAAAAACTTTTCACATTCCATCCTTTGTGTAATTATTTTGCTTCTAACACTGAAAGTGCCAACTTCTTTCCCTGACATTTTTTTTCAGCTTTACACAAATTGACGAAGGATGGACAAATAGGTTCATAAATAAATGAGACTGTAAAATGGGTTAGTCTATCCTGAAGCCAAGATAATTTTTCCATTATATACATTTACTGCTTTATGATAATTGGTAAAGAACCTGAATGCTACTGTTTCCAAATAACTAACTGATTCCATAGCATCAGAAATGATAGTGATATGCTATGAAGAAAAAGCAAGGGTTATACATCTACCAAGTTATGTATGAAATCTAACATCTGTTAGGGCCATTCAAGGAGCAATATAACTTAGTGAGTTAGGATATACAATAATTTAGAAATGTCTAAATATTGTTAGATATTGCTGATTAATTTTTTAAAGATTTAACTTGGCATCTTGTTTTATTTTGACCATATGTTTTATATTGAGCTTTTTAGTACCTCTCTCTAGAAAATTCTAAGTTATTTTTGTTTTCTAATCTGCACTATCAATGCAATCCAATTTCCCATTCCATAGCATAGCTCTTTTTTCAAGTACCAGAAATAAACATTTAACATTTGCAAACAGAAAGCTCTGTTTTTCTATATGCATGAGACATGATACACTTGGAGAAATGATTATCAACTGAATTTAGATGTGGGGGAAGGAAAGATCAATTTTAAAATAAGTTTTTTTTTTTCTTTTTACTTCTTAAGGAATCTCTGTGATTAGCCTCTATGAACTGCTTTTCTTCATCTGTAAAATAGGAATGCTAAACTCTATAACCTAAGACTTAATGATAGGAAATTAAAGCAGCCATTTTTATATCTATCCCATAATTATATCATGGTAATATAACGAGATAACAATGTGATCCAAATTGTTAGCCAGTGAATGCTCCTCCCCTTTCATGCTGCATGACTAAATTCAGGTTTTTAATAAACATTCATTTCCAAAAGATTCATAAAGGTAAAATCATGAGATTGTCCCATTGTGATGGCATGTCTACAGAAGAATGAAGTGATAGTTTCTAATTATAAAATTATGCAATATGATAGATATTGTGGTAAGCCTAATCATCTTACTGTAAAATACTCAGAATTTTAAAGATAAGATAGACTTTCTATGAAGTTGAAACTGTCTAATGCATGTATATAGTCTTATCTCCCCCCTTAATGCACTACGTACTTCACTAACAAGGAACCTCCCCCCCCTTAAATTTTAAACTATTTCTTTTGTGTGGCTACAACTGGAAAAAAACTGACAGTAAATCAGCACTGTACTATATATTAGAACACTTAGTACATTACTATTATAATACATTACTATTATAAAATTATATAAAATCACGTATAGTATTGGATTATAGTGTTATGATAACATATTTATTTTGCTTAACAATAGTAGCAATATAGTTAAATGAACCAAAACTGGAAAACCTAAAAATCTTCCCCTTTCTCAAAAGTACTCACAAGAATGATGGTAAAAGATTCCTTATTCAGTTTGTTTAATGCCTACCTCTGAATATAATCTTGAGTGACACGTTTGACGTAATACAAATCTAAGGTAAGTTTGATGCCACATTTTTAAATACGAGATATTGCATTTCACCGTCAGTTTCCATGTTCTAGAGAATTTCAGAATCATTCAAGAAATCTTAAGAATTGGGTCCTATCTTCTAATTTGTGAATATGAATGATTTCAAAATATAAAGGACATGGAGAGGAAGAGAAAATTTAAGGAAAATAATAAGATTACTTGGTCAAAGAAATCTAAATGGCTATTAGCCTAGTAATTAACAACATGACTTGAATAGTCAAGGTTGTCAGTCTTGATGATTAGACTTCTTGGGCTGCTATAACAAAGTACCACACACTGAATGATTTAAACAATAGAAACTAACTTTCTCACACAAGAAGTCTAGGATCAAGGTGATGGCAATTTTTGGTTTCTGGTGAGAGCTCACTTCCTGACTTGCAGAGAATCACCTTCTCAGTGTGTACTCACATGGCCTTTCCTCTGTGTATGTGCAGAGACAGTGAGTGAGCTTTGTGTCCCTTCCTCTTCTTATGAAGACACCAGTCCTATTAGTTTAGAGCCCCACCTTTATGACCTCATTTAACTTTAATTACCTTCTTAAAGGCCCTATCTCCAAGGACAGTCACATCAAGGGTTAGACATTTAATATAAGAATTTTGTAGGGACACAATTCAGTTCATAATATTTGGTATCCACTGGAAATTCCTCAGAATATTTTACCCCCAGGAGAATACAGAGGCATTATAACACAATCTAGTTGGCAAATTTGTGTTTAAATGAGAATTTGGCTAGCCCTTTAAATAATCTCAGTGTCTTCTACTAGGACTATGTCTTCCATAATTGTTATATCATAAAGTGGGATTTTAAGAAGAGGGTATTTATAGGAAATTTGTTTTTATAGTAATGGTAACAATACTGTAACAGAACAGTAGCTAGTATCAGACTAAATCTCTTGTAAATATGAATCACAAATCCTGGTAAAATACACACAAAGACACTCTCTTTTAAAGCACTGTAGAATAATCAAAACCAAGCAGGAACTAGGAAGGAATTCGACCCTTAGAAAAGAAGGAAACTGAACTCAATGAGATTTATATTTATAATGTTTTCCTCTGAGGATATGGAGCAATTATGAGCAGAAAGCCACAGTCATATTGTCTTAAGTAGCAGAGGACAGAATTTGGGGCTGCCAAAGTAACTGAAAATTTAGTGGGTAAATCCACGGGGGGAAAAGTCCATAGAGGGGCAAGCTCCAACATCTTTATATAAACTACTATCAAACGCTTGGGTAACCCCCAAATTGCACATATTTAAAGCAGATGCCAAGATGACCAGAAAAAGCAACAGTAAGGAAAAAAAAAATTGGGCCAGGAACCTCAGAAAAGATGGAGTTTGGAGTTTGAGTCAGTTAAGTCGAAGGGACTTGATAAGCACCCGAAGCTTTCTACTGAAATCTCAGGACAATTATGATTGTTGATAAAGAAAAAACTACTTTCTGGGATTAAATCACATATCTTAACACTAAGGACAAAACTAATTCCTAAGATTTTTGGCAAAACTTTCCCTAAGAAAGTATAAAAACCAAGCCTCTACAAGAGCATGGTTATCAGTCAGTAACATAATTTCCTGGTTATACAAAAATCAAGACTTCTCAGAGAAATATAATGAAATCCAGAATCTTTACAATCCATCATCTATAATATCCAGTGTTTAATCAAAAGTATTAGACATACCAAGAAACAAAGAGTATAATCCCTAGATAAAAGAGAAAAGATTCAATAGAAAGAGTGATCTAGATGTTAAAATTAGCATACAAGGTCTTTAAAGAAATAATTATGTTCATGACTTAGGAAAAAGACTGTCAAAATGAGTGAACAGAGAGGCAAATCTCAGCAGAGAAATGAAACTATATAAAATAACTAAATGGAATTCCAGAATTAAAAGTATGATAAGTATGTGAAAAACAATCAACTTAATTAGTTATAAGGGAAATGCAAATGAAAACACAATGAAATACCACTTCATACCCTTAAAATAGCTAAAATTTAAAAGCTGACAATACCAACTATAAACAAGGATGTAGGACAAATGGAACTTTCATGCATTGCTAGGGTGACAGAGCCACTCTGGAAAAATTTTATCAGTTCTTTATAAAGTAAAATGTACACTTACCCTATGAACTAGTGTTTCTATTTCATTAGTCCAGAGAATGAAAATATATGTCCACACAAATACTTGTAAATAAATGTTAATAGCAGAAACAGTTTAAAGGGCCAACAACAGTTGAATAAACTAAATATGACCTATTTATACAATGGACTACTACTCAGCAATAGGAAAAAATGTATTATTGTGTAACAACATGAATCAATATGAAAGATATCATGTTGTTTCAAAGAAGTCAGACACAAAGGAGCACTGACTGTATTATTCCTTTTACAAAAAGTTGAAGAATAGGAAATATATTTCTATGGTGACACAATTAGAACATCAGTTATATATGTGGAGTGAACACTGAACAGAAGGTATACAATGTAATCTCTTGGAGTGATGAAAACATTCCATATCTTATTTGAATTAATGCTTACATGACTATATTCATCTATTGTAACTCACCAAATTGCACCCATATTTTACTCAATAAAAATGATATCACAGAGTTCCCACTGTGGACAATGGGGTTGGGGCATCTCTGAAGAGCCATGATGCAAATTCACTCCTCTGCCTGGCACAGTGGGTAAAAGGATCCGGTGCTGCCACAGCTGCAATATAGGTCCCAACTGTGACTTGGATCTGATTCCTGGCCTTGGGAACTCCATATGCTGTGGGGCAGCCCCCCGAAACAGAAAAAAGAAAAATAAAACACTTATCTGCAAATGCCATCAATGTCTTAAAAATATAGTATCAGAAGGTATCTACAGACTATACATTCACTTGCAAAATTTGAATTCTTTAATGTCATTAGAGAATATGGACCTATAGCATATAATTATCCTCCATGAATCGTTAGCACTACATACAATTCTCCATGCAATCAGATATAAATATTAAATATAGGTAATGCTATAAAATTGGGTTGTGATCATCATTGTACTATTATAAATGTAATAAAATTCATTGAGTAATTAAAAAAAAGTAGTGAGAAAAAAAATGGAACAAGAAATTTTCCAACCTTACAAAACAGTGCTTACTTGGGAAAGGGAAACTAGAAAGATATTTTCTATTCCTTGTTAAGATTCTTTTTGCCTTCAGGATTCAAATTTACATTCTAAAGGGGAGAGAATTCAAATTATTCCACTCCTCTTGAATGGATTCTGTGTCCAGCTAAGCAGAGTAAATCATTGTATTATAGCATTGTATCTTACATTTTCATTTTATTCTAAAATCTTTTAAGTTAAAAAAGCAAATAGTGAGTGACACTTTGAAAGTGAATTCTCACTCTGATAGAAAAAGTTGTCTCTAGAGATGCATGGCCCAAAAAAAGGCAATAAGGAGTGTATCATCCTAAAACGATGTTTTCAACCCCAGCTATACATAGAATAACCTAGGCAGATTGTAAAACACTAACTTCCAAGGCTTAAGCCTCCCTAAAGCAGAATCTTTGAGGTATTATTCTCACTAAAATAAAAATTTCATGAGGGAAGAATTGTTTTTTGTTTGTTTGTGTGTTTCCATTTTGTTCATTTTTATATCCCCAAAGCTCAGAACAGTGTTGGTGCTAATATACTCTCAATATTTGAGGAATAGGTCTTGTTTATGATGGCACAATTCTTCTAGATGATATAGAGCACATCAGTCTGAAGCAGTTATTTTACAAGCAGGAGGCATAACTCTCCCAGACTTCAGGCAATATTACAAAGCCACAGTGATCAAGACAGTGTGGTACTGGTATCAAAACAGACAGACAGACCAATGGAACAGAATAGAGAATGCAGAAATAAACCCTGATACCTATGGTCAATTAATCTTTGACAAAGGAGGCAAGAGCATAAAATGGAAAAAAGACAGTTTATTAAGCAAGAATTGCTGGGAAACCTGGACAGCTGTATGCAAATCAATGAAACTAGAACACACCCTCACACCATGCACCAAAATAAACTCAAAATGACTTAAAGACTTAAATATAAGACAAGACACCATCAAACTCCTGGAAGAGAACACAGGCAAAACACTCTCTGACATCAACATCATGAATATTTTCTCAGGTCAGTCTCCCAAAGCAACAGAAATAAAAGCAAAAATAAACAATGGGACCTAATCAAACTGACAAGCTTTGCACAGCAAAGGAAACCAAAAAGAAAACAAAAAGACACCTTACAGAATGGGAGAAAACAGTTGCAAATGATGCAGCTGACAAGGGCTTAATCTCTAGAATATACAAGCAACTTATACAACTCAACAGTAAAAAGCCAACAATCCAAAAATGGGCGAAAGACCTGAATAGACATTTCTCCAAGGAAGATATACAGATAGCCAACAAGCACATGAAAAAATGCTCAACAACCCAGATTATTAGAGAAATGCAAATCAAAACTACCATGAGGCACCACCTCACACCTGTCAGAATGGCCATCATTAATAAGTCCACAAATAACAACTGCTCTATTCACAATAGCCAAGATCTGTAAACAACCCAAATGTCCATTGACAGACGATTGGATTAGGAAGATGTGGTATATATACACAGTGGAATACCACTCAGCCGTAAAACGGAACGAAGTAATGCCATTTGCAGCAACATGGATGGAACTAGAGACTCTCATACTAAGTGAAGTAAGCCAGAAAGAGAAAGACAAATACCATATCACTCATATCTGGTATCTAATATACAGCACTAATGACCCTTTCTACAGAAAAGAAAATCATGGACTTGGAGAATAGTCTTGTGGTTGCCTGGGGGGAGGGGGAGGGATGGGGAGGGATTGGGAGCTTAGGGTCAATAGATGCCAACTATTGCTCATGGAATGGATTTACAATGAGATCCTGCTGTGTGGCACTGAAAACTATGTCTAGATACTTACAATGCAACACGACAATGGGAGAAAAAATTATGTATACATGTATGTGTAACTGGGTCCCCATGCTATACAGTGGGGAGGGAAAATGTGTGTTGGGGAAATAACAATAAAAAATAAATTTAAAAAAAAAGAAGAGAGTATTCCAAGATTTTAAGCTTGAGTAATAGGGTAAATAGGATGGCTGATAAATGAGACTGAAAAACAAGAAAACAAACAAAATTCCACCAAGGTTTGAGGAGGCAATATCTAGCCTAAAGAGTTACAGTAAATCCAATGACAAATCCAGAACTCAAGAAAGAGTTGAAAAATCACTATTTGAGACACACAAAGGTAATAGCTGAAACGTTAGGATTGCATGAGATCATTCAGGAAGATGATGTAAAGTGAGAAAAGATAGGAGCTCCCTTGGAAAACTCCAGCAGAAGAGATAGAACTAGAAGAATGTAAAAAGCAATCAGAGACATAAAGGAAAAATAAGATAACTCTGTCTTAGAAGCCAAAAAAAAGCATTACAGGAAGAAAAAATGATCAATAATGTCAAATTTTGCTGGAAGGCAAAGTAGGCTGAGGGCTCAAAAGAGGTTAACATAGTTGACAATCACATGATTGCTAACCTTTCTCTGAGCAATTTCAGTAGAGTGGTGGGGGTGGAAACCAGATTGCAGTGGGTTGAGGAGTAACTAAGAGGAAGTAGAAACAGTGCTTATGACCTGCTCTTTCCAAAAGTTATATATAAACTAGAATATACATCAGTATAGAATGACTTATTCTATTATAACTTATTTGGTTGAACTAAAACCAAATCTTTGACAAACTCCGATTGAGCCATGGACTCCTTGCTCCCAAATACCTTGAGATCACCTTATATTTAGGTAAATTAATTATATGGCCTTTTAGAGAGGTAGATCCAATGACACTATATCTCATTTATATTTTTACTGGTTTTCATGGCATTGTCTTTAATGAATTCTCCCACCATCATTCCTCTTTAACTCCCTTTCAGGTCTCAGACACATGACCTTTTTGACGATCTCATTAAAGCTTGTGCTCATTTTCTCAAGTTTCCTATCAATTGGGGTAATTGCTTCCTACACAAAACCCAGTCTCCTATTAACTGGCTCATTGCCTTGAGTTAAAAGTTCAGAAACTTCTTCGAACTGAAATCACTTCAGTGTCCTGAAAAGAAACTGCTATTGAAGATGCTGACACATCTGTAAGCCAAGACATTTTTTTTTAATTGAATTCACTGTTTTACAGATCCAACTTTTTCCTTGTCAAGTTCCTGTTTTCACCAGTTCTCTTTCCTCACTGTGATGGTGCATTTATTATTCTCCAAGTCATAATAGTTGTAAACATATGAAGTAGTAGAGGACAAAATAAGTTAATGTGTTGATCACAGATCTGTGTTGATAGAGCTAATGTGGTTCAGAAAAGGTATGCTGTTAAAGTTCCTTTAGTTCACTCTCCAGTTGAAGACAATTAGGTTAATAAACATTTCTTCTCATTATTTGCATGCTAATTAATTTTAACTTTGCATTTTCTAGGCTTACCTCACAGATGCTGAACATTCCAAAGAGGCTTTGCTTCTTTGGATCAGTGAGAAAGACCAAGAGATACAAAGTGAAAAAAAAAAAAAAAAAGACTTGAACAAAACGTAATAAAATAAATGATCCAAATTCATTGTACCTAATGAGTAATTTAAATTCCTCTTTGATAGTATAGATAAACATCTCCTCAAATGGATTTTTTTTTTACAAAGCATCTATAAAAATTTAAGGCATACCTCACTTCAAGTGGAATAATATCTTCTAAAAAGAACTAAAATGCCCCAATTTCCAACTGTCCTTGCCATCAAACATTTATTTAGCACATATTACATGGTGGGCACTGTGATATAGAGATATGGACCTTGGTTTATGTCCTCAAGAATCACACTGTAGTTTGAGTAGAAAGGATATACTATCCATAGGAAAGTAAATAACAATGTAAGATTGTTATTTTCAGTGAAATGAATAGTACAGATGACTAAAGTTATCAGATTTCAAAAGGAAAAGGTTACCATACCAATATAGAATATTTAGGAAAGTTTTCATGAAGGATGTGCTCCTGGTGCGGGATCTCGGAGGAAGTATAAGATGTAGATTAGCCAAAAATCATGGAGGAGGACATTACAGGTAGAAGAGACAAGTTAAAAATGATCCAGAGGAAATGCAGAAAGAATTGTTCAGGATGTATTTGACCAATTTGACCTAAAGAAGGTCTAGAAGTATCTTTTGTGCTCTGGAGGAAGTGAGCCACCTTGAATAAAGTCTAACTACTCTGAACCCATCATACTGTGAGAAGCCCCACCCAGCCATGTGGAAAGGTCACAGTAGAAACCTGACGGCCCTGGCCCTGAGCTCCCAGATGAAATAGCACCAATATGCTGAAAACTTGAGCGAGGTCATCTAGGAAGTGGGTCTTCTAGAAGTGGTTGAGCTACTCACCTGATATCGTGTCTGAACCCTGCCTAAATTTCAGAAAATTTGGGCAAATAAATGATTGATACTATTTTAAATTGCTAAATTTTGAAATGAATCACTGTTTTGTTTCTTGATATGGGCTAAAATTGTAACAAGTAAAATTTATCTGTGAGGATCTCTTACTTCACTGTTATTTACTTTCCCAACTTTGTCTTCTCTGCCATTTAGCATCTTAAAATCCTAAGATTTTATAAGATGACCGGTTAATTTATTTTTTAAAAGAGGTCAAATGTTCCTTCTCATGTTATTTATCTTTTAACAAAGGAAGATAGGAATAACATTAAGATGCAAATACTGAAATAGATGTTGGGTGGGGGAGAGGATGTAATGAAGAAGGAAGAAAAGGAGAAGTATAAAATCATCATATAAAAACCCAAAACATCTAAGTGAAGCTACATTGCTTAAGGTTGGTTACCTAGCTCACAATTTTCTTTGCTTGATTGCTCTACTTAAAAGTGTTATATCACCTACTGCAGGGTTTTGTCAAAGAGAAAAGTTAATCTTTATGATTGTTTTATAACCCTCATATGTCAATTTATTAAAGGCCAAAATAAATTTGACAGATAATTTTATTTTAAGGCTGCACCTGCCGCATATGGAAGTGCTCAGGCTAAGGGTTGAACTGGAATTGCAGCTGGGGCCTATGCCGCAGATTGTGGCAACACCAGATCCTTAACCCACTGAGCAAGGCCAGGGTTGGAATCTGAATCCTCATAGAGACAATGTCAGGTCCTTAACCCACTGAGCCACAATGGGAATGCCATAAATATTTTTAAATACCTAACAAAATATTTTCCCCATTTGATACTTTCCCCAAAACATGTAAAGTGAACCATAGTGTAAAAAAATGTATTATACTTTTCTTCAAATAGTCTGCCACCAGTCTGATATTTCATGGGAAATTTTCTTTAAAAAATATATTTTCCTAAAATTAAGCAGCATGTATTTCAATTCAACACAAAAATCCAAGGAATATATTCAATCCCAAACCTATCGACTTACTGGAATTAAACCAAAATAAGAATTTTCAAGTTTGTCTTTCATTTTCTACTTTAAAGTCATGGGCACTGTTAAGATGTCTATATTCTTGTCTATATTCAAAAATTGCTTGATATATCTCTTTCAATTTTATATATCTTCTCAGTTACAGATATGTTAAGTCTTTGCTATTTTTACATTAAATTTATCTAGGTAGTAAAAGAAATAACTAGAAAGTATCAAATGTCCACTTAATTTTAGAAATAGTAAATAAATAAGAATTCCATTGGTTTGCACCCTCTTATTCATGACTGCAAACTTTATGACAATACAGACAATCTTTCTCTCTCCCTTTCTTTTCTTTTCTCTTTTTTTAAATTTTTTTAATTTTTTTGCTCCTAAATCCACAAGACTTAGCAGAATGACTGGCATAAATAGGTATGGAATATATTACTTTTAACAAGTTTATTGAGGTACAATTAATATGCAGTAAAGGACACGCATTTGAAGTGCAAAATGTAGGAGTTCCCTGGTGGCTCAGTGGGTTAAGGATCCAGTATTGTCACTGATATGGCTCTGGTTACTGCCATGGCACAAGTTTCATTCCTGGCCTGGGAACTTCCATGGGCACAGTCAAAAAAAAAAAAAAAAAAAAAAAAAAAAAAGCACAGTGCAATAAATTTTTATATCTGTGCAGACCCAAAAAACTATCTCCAAAATCAAGAATAAACATATCTATTGCTCTTAAAAGTTTCCTCTTGCTCCTTTGTAACCCTTCCTATTAAATTTTTTTATATGTTGTAATTTGTGACATATCTAAAAAATATTCACCCAACCCAGGGTCACAAAGATTTTCCTCCATAAATTTTACAGTCTTAGGTTTTATATTTAGGTCTGTGTTCTATTTCGAGTTAATTTTTATATATGGCATGAGGTAGGGATTGAAGGACATTGTTTTGCATATGGATGTCCAATTATTCTAGCAACATTTGTTAAAAACTATCCCTTCTCCACTTGCAACTTTATGGCAAAACCAGTTGTCTATCCATGTGTGGGTCTATTTCTGAGTGTTCTCTTCTGTTCCACTGATCAATTTGTTTCTCTTTATGCCAATGCTACACTGTCTTGATTGTCATGGTTCTATGCTAAATTTTGAAATCTCCAACTCTTCTTCATTTTCAAAATTGTTTTGAATCTTCTGGGGGTTTTTTGTTGGTGTTTTTTGTCTGTTTGTTTTTGTTTGTATTTCCACATGAACTTTAGAAATAGTCTGTCAAGTTCTCCAAAAGATTTGCTTGGATTTTTATTGGAATTTCCCTGAATGTTTATGTCAACTTGGGGAGAGATGACAGTCTAACAATATTGAGTCTTCTGACCCATGGCTGAATACATTTTTACTGAATAAAAGAGTAATTTTTAGAATAAAGAATTTTCAGAAGCTCTACATAAATTGGAAATATCATATTTAATAAATATGTCAGGAAATTTTGATTTGGCTTTTCAAAAAATTCTATTTTTTAAATTTGGGGGAGATATGTGGTCAACTTTAGAAAATATATTGTGATTTCTTCATTCTTTGACATATAACAACACCTTGTAATTTCAGACCTAATATAAGCTCTTTGGAGCATGCTCTACTTTTAGAAAAAGAAAAAATGATGATTCAGTGACAAACCATGAAAATCTAAAGGGAGACTGTTGTATATTCAATAAAAGAAATTCTAAATTTAGCTTTCTACATTCAAGAAAATTTCACTTTTTCAGGCCCCTTAGAAATAAATAATACCTATCACATTTATTTGCTTTTGTCTTCGGTTCATATTTCTTTAATTCATATAACAACTTAGTGAAAATAGCAAGTCAACATCATTTGGCAGCTGAGGATATTGAGGTACCCATCAGATAACAGACGATGAATTGTCACAGTGAAAGCTAATGAAAACTGCTTCCAGATCACCCAATTCTCTTCTGAGATCTCTCTTCACTAGACACTTTTGTGCAAAAAAAATAGAACTCATTCAAATAGAAAAATACATTTATTAAAGGATGTTCTGTGCCCCCCCACCCCAAACTCCAGAAAGACCAGCAAGGCGGACCTGCATACGACCCAGCCCAGAACAACACCTAAGTCAGACCCAGCAACTACTGTGTCGGGTCAGAGCCCTACTACCTCTGTTTCTTGGCTTGAAGGGCATGTGTTGGACACTGGAAAATGGAACCTCAGTAGCTATGATCCTAAAAGACCCAAAACCAGCACAGTCTCCTTCAACAAACCAAAATGTTCCCTGTAGCTTCTGCTTCATTGTTCTCTTTTCCGGACAGACAGTTTATTTTAGGTAACATGATTAGCAGAGTCTAGTCAATTATTTGAGCCTATATTCATAATGGAGGAAATTCCCCAAATATAAAAATGATATTCAAAAGGTACTGAGTAGCCTCAACATGGCAAGGTACATATCACAAAGCATTCTTAAAATCAGTGTGAGTCATAGAATTATGATGTTTTGAGAGTTGAAAGGGATCTTTTAAATTGACAGTGTTTTCCAAATTTTAAACTATGACTCATTAGAAGATGATGAAAAGCAACGTAAGATGCTCCATAGTTGTAAAAACTAAATAGAATTGAAACTACCCTCATTGATTGCATTTAAGTATTGTGTGATGAACATTTTGTCCTAATTATATATGTGTGTCTATATACACATATATGGAAGATATATATGTATTTTTATAATACATATTTATATTTATGTATATATGCATACATATTTATATATACATACATATCACAGGCCCCAATGTAAACTGTAATTTTTTAAATGGCTGGACCCGTGGCATATGGAAGTTCTTGTGCCAGGGATTGAATTTGAGCTGTAGCTGTGGCAACAGCAGATACTTTAACTCACTGTACCAGGACAGGAATTGAATCCCGGCCTCCTCAGTGACCTGAACCACTGAGGTCAGATGTTCAACCCACTGCACCACAGTAGGGACTCCTAAAATGTATTCCATACTGTGAGTTTAAAAAAAAAAAAAAAAGTTGAAATATGCTAGTTTAATCCAATCTCGTCATTTTACACTTAAAGGAGAAAAAGTGAGTCTCAGAGAAATCAAGTACCTTGCTCTGAAAGTTAACGTAAAGCTAGAATCAGGATGCAAAAAATCTCTCAGTCCTATTCTGCGTTATAAGGACATCATCTATTACCTCGAGAATACTTCCCGTTTCCTACGTACATCTTTTCCTATACTAGCACTGTTGTGGTATTAACTGCATTTCATTAGTATGTCACAAAATATTATAAATTTTATGGCTGCATTTGGAATGAGGCAGTAATTAATGGTTACTATCATTTTGCATATTAACTGGTAAAACAGCTAATCTGTGTTATTTTAGAAATGTTTAAGTTGGCAGATATGTTAAGAATTGCATTAGAGACTATACTAGTAAGTGTAAGCAAATTTTTAAAGAAAATAACTTTATTTTCAATAAATAGAAGGAATTTTAAAGATGTAATCTGCCATATTGAATGAAAATATATCACTGAAAATATTTCTTTTCTTCCAAGTTCTCTGATGTGTTTGTTTCTATCAAAACATTAAGTACATTTTCCAAAAAAAGTTTCTATGATTTGAAATAAAATACGAAATATAAAAGCTTTTCAGTAGTTTCTGTGTCCAATTAATGATACATCTACATTTAAAAAATTTGAATTACTAGAAAAAAGTACTTAAACTTTATAGATACTTTAATATCATAAGAATTATACAAATAATATATAAATATTTAAAACATAATATAGATTTTATTTTTCCAGTTCTCATTTTAATTGAATTTCTAAAAATTATATTTCTAAATAGCTATGAGCCAAAAATTTGACCAGCTTGGAATAGCTCTACCATCAATAAAAAGAGGTTCATCAAGTTTTTTTGCTCTATTGAACCCATTGTATATTTTATAAACATAAATTTAGTGTTAATACTTTTAACACACAATGTTAAAACCTAATTTTTTTTAAGATTTTGATGATAAAGAGGGTCAAAAAGCAGTCAAAAATACCAATGATTAGTGCTTTAGATAATCCAGTAACTCAATTTCTATTGTGTAGTCTACTCCCTCCTATAGGAAAACTCAGTAAATGCAGCAATAAAAGTACAACACTTTTGCAAAGTGAACACAGAATATTTCCATTTGCTAACTCAGTGCCACCACCCAGATTTTGATATGGATTTTACAAGTTTACTTTTCATCACCAATTAATATTTCTGAATTCATACCAAAAACAGAATACACCTTACTTGTATATGTTGATTCTCTGTCTATGGGAGTTTGTTTTCCTCACAAAGAACACAGCTACAAAGAAGACATGGTATTTTTCTTGCCAAAGACATTTTACTATACTGAGTGGTTCTATGACCTAGGACGCTTGCTTTGACATACCAAATGTGCAAAAGTCCATCAGGTAAGGCAAAGAATGAGGATGAGAAATGTAGTTTTCAGGGATTTAGTGCAGTCATTAGAAATGTCTCTTCCTCCCTGACTGGTTTGTCCTGTTCAGTAAATACTATTTTATTCCAACATCTCTTTTCCCAACAGCCATTTAAAATAATAATGAGAAAATTTTAAAATGATGTTTACAGTAAATGAAATTCTGTCACACATGGAGAGAGCTACAGGAAGCTGCTTATATTTTCCTGAGTGTAGAATATGCTCTTTGATTATGGCATTAAGCTTACTTCCTGCAGTGAATCCTTCTCACTAGCAGTTGGGACAATTATTTTACTTAAATAGAAAATCTTATTACCATTCTTCTGATACCTTAGCAGTGAGAAAGCTTTCCCCAGTATTACTAATTCAAACTGGAAGAAGATAATAAACTCCTTTGGAGGACCAGTTACCATAGCCTTCCAAAGAAAATTCAGTATTAGTATTTCTCAGGGCACGTTGGCCTTTGCCCTATGTGAATTCATTCACACTAAAATACAGCTGTTTCGTTTCTATTCTTGAGTTGCTTCTCAAGAAAGTGTGAAACGAAAAAATAAAAAGATGGAGCTCTTCAATTTTCTCGAAAGATAACGACTAGATAAATTAAGTTTGCTTCACTTGATCTTATATTAGTATTTAGTGTTAAAAATTACGCCAACCAGACTAGCCTAAGAAACAGCAGAAAACTCCTACATATTTCTTAAAAGTAGAGACCTTTAAAAAAAACTCATTAATGACTTCGTAAATTGTACTACCTATATTTGGTAAAGGTGCAGGGAAATAGACGCATGTACAGCTAGAGGAGATATAAATTGCTACCACTTTTTAAAAAAGGCAACTTTGCAATATACATAAAAAGCCTTTAATATGTTTAACCCTTTGACTCAGAAATTCAACTTTTAGAAATTTTGTCTAGTGAAATGTATAATTAAAGAAAAGGACAAGCATTTGTGTACAAGGGTGTTCATCACAGTACTGTTTGGAATACAGAAAAACTGGAAACAACCTAAATATACAATAGTTGGGAACACATTAAAATCATGGGCTATTCATGATAGATAACCACACAGCCATCAAGATATATCCCATTTGAGATAAGTATATATAAAAGAGAATTAAAAAATATTAACAGCTTTTATCTTTCAGTGGTGGGTTTCCAGGTAATGTTTACTTTTCCCCCCTCAGTAAAGTAAATTGCCTTACTGAGATGCAATTGACACATAGCATTGTGTAAGTTTAAGGTGTACAATTGACTTTATACTCTTATAAATTGCAAAATGATTACTACCATGGTATGAGCTACCACCTCCATCCCATTATATAGTCATCACTTCTTTTTGGTGATGAGAAAACTTAAGATCTACTCTCTTAGCACTTTTACTCTCTTTACCCTTCTGTATTTCCCAGATGGCCTTCAGTGTACATCTCTACTTTTTAAAAGGACTTAAAAGTTCATTTGCTGGTAGTAGTATGGAGAAGAAACAATTTTTAACTACAGTTGAGTACAAACAAAATTTTAATGCTCTCTTTACTATAATTATAACTCCCATCTTAAATCTTCCGTATTATAAATTCCATTATATCTGTCTGCCTCATATTAAAATACGGAAAGAACCAAAAGAGGTATCTTTATCAAATTCCCCTTTTTCCAAATGAAATCCCCTCCCAAATAAAATCTCCTATCTTCATCTTGTTAGGCATGTGCGTTTAATTTCTCTTCATAATTACAATTAGTTCTTATGAAGTTTATTTGTGTCTGATCTGCTTCTTCATTGGGCAGGTAGGGACACATCTTCCATCTTAAATTTCACCAATTTCTCCCTTTACTTCCTCCCTGTTATTCCCCCTATGTTCTGGAGAGTTATAAACTCTGGAGAGTTGAAAACTACAACCTAGCACAATTCATTAAGGGCTCTCAGCCGGTTGAATCTCTGACACTCCAGCAGCCCAAGTACCACTTTCCAAGCTAATGCAGTCTTTTCTTTGGAAAAGAGCTTTCCACCTTTCTGGGACAGAAGTTTGTAACCACATTCCCCATAAGCTTCCCATGAAATCAGGAGTTAAGGAGGTAGAACAAGTTGCCAAACCCCCCTAGGCACACTCCGCATAGATTAACCCACCAAATTAAAGGGTGGGAGGTCATCCAGGTCATCTTTAAATAAAACTGTTTCAAGTTCTGTTGCGAATTAGACCAAAGCAGTCTTTCTCTGACACCCGGGAGGACCACCATAAAAGTTCTTGAGTGCATCTGTTGTGGATTCTTAACTACCCATTCTCCCTTTTCCACCATCTTCTATTGTTTTTCTTGACCCTCTCCTTTCTCCAATTTCTATGTCTTTTGCTCAGCACTGGAACTAGAGGCATTAACCACTGCTGGCCCGTGAATTAAACCAGTACTTGTTAGCTAGACCTCTTCTTGCACCTAACAAAGCATCCATGCCTGGGTTCCTTAAAGTACAAAATTCCAGTGCTGCCTTCATTTCTAAAGCCCTTCTCAGCGCTATGCAGCTAAAGGGAACCTACAACTGACCAGGTGCAGCGGGAGCTCAGGTAGAGGACCCTGATCACATCATGCCAGAATATAACTCGCAGGAAGGGTAATGGCTGAAAAATGTGAAAGAGCTGGGCGGGAGAACAAAATCCAACCTAAGCAAACTCAGACGCGCAAGCGCGTGGCTCACAGCGCGTCTCCCGTGGCTTCACCACAGCGCCTGCGCACAGGATCCCAGGAGCGGCGGGGAAAGGAGAGAAGCGTCTGGCCTAGTGCCACCGCCTCGACAACGTAGCCTGCAAGCCCCGCCTCCTCCAGCTGCTCGCCTTCCCAAACAAGCGGGTGCGCCCCTAGCGCTCTCTGTCCATTGGCCCTTGGCCTTTTCCGTTTCCGCCCAGCCCTCCAGAGTTCGCCAATCAGCTTGGGTGTTTGAGCAAGGGTCCACCTCCAAGGCCGTCGCTCCGCCTCCGCTGCCTCCTCCCGCTGCTGCCTCCGCTGCTGCCTCCTCCTTCCCCACCTCCTCCGTCAGGCGGGCGTCCGCGGGGGCCCGAGGGGCGGCGGCGGCAGCGATATGGAGCCGGGGGCCGGCGGCCGAAGCGCTGCTCGCGGGCACGGGGCCGGGCCCCTAAGCACCCCGCCGCCCCGGGAGCAAGAGCGGAAGCTGGAGCAGGAGAAGCTCTCCGGGGTGGTGAAGAGCGTCCACCGGCGGCTCCGCAAGAAGTACCGGGAAGGTAAACAGCGAGCTGAGCGGGGGGGAAGCGGCGGCCTCGTCGCCCCCAGCCCCTTGTCAACCTCTCCCCTCCCCCCCCCCCCCCCGAGGCCACCATTACAACCTGAAGGAGCTGCACGTCAGCCCCTGCCAGGGCCGCTCACCCAGGCCTGGACGCCCCCTTCTTGGTCGAGTCCTCTGTAGGCGTCAGGCGCGCTCCTCCCGCCCCCTTTTCTTCGAGGGCCCTTCAGGAGCGTTCCAGGCCTTTGGAGGAGCCGAGTCCCCACCTCCTCCCATCCCTGTCCCCAGCTGGGGTGCTGAGATTGTTGTCACCACACATACAACACATAGACCCTCACCCAGGAGGTGGAGGTCTCTTGTTGCAAGAGACCTGAAGCTGAAACACGAAGGCAGGTAGAATCCATTCGAGAAAGACGGACTGAAAGAAGCACTCCCTCGCATTTGACCTGCCTGTTTGATTTGCTGCCCCGTCAGACCCCCTACCTAGTACCTCATTCCAGCGGGTTTAGCCCGGGCAAGAGCTTCCTCGCTTTGGCTTCCAGGGCTGCCAAGTCAGCAGGCCTTTTAGCTGACTGGACTTCACCTTGTTAAAAGGGGGAGGGGCTCCATCCTTGCCCCCCTCCCCCATTCTTCAAATTCTGGATCTTATTATTCAGGTGGGAGAGGAAGAGATCTGGGTCAGGTGCTCGAAATACTGTTTATTTTCGAATGGTCTGTGTAACTACTAACTCTCCTAAGGGGACAGATTCCGGTTGCCATTGCTGGGGACCTCTCTTATGGAAGATCTTGAGCAAAAGAAGAAGCTGTAGTAGCTTTTCGTTGGGCCTGAGGAGTGTTTATAGTTGGGATCTACAGGTATCCTTAGTATTTTAAAATGTAGGCTTTTTTTACAGAGCTTTTTTTAATAGGAAATCGACAGTGAAAATTCTCAAATTTTTTATGTGCTCAGTAGATATTTCTTCTAAGGATCAAAATGAGGAATAACTTTCTTTTTTGCACTGGCTTTAGTTTAATTGCAATAATAGAAGACTGAAAAGTGGGAGCCTTCTTGTGTTACTCTTATACTTAGTTAAGTTAGGATTAGAAGCAAAATTATGAGTGAAGGAACAGGCAGGTAAAATCAGGTTACATTTGAATTACAAACACTTTGCATTTAGTCTAGAAGATTAAAGCTAAGTGTCTTTTGTTCTGAGTGTAGTTATGTGATTCATTTTTCAAACTTTAAATTCAAGGTTTTTTTTCCCTTGGCAACTCAAGCCTCGATTTTTTAGCCACCCTCAAAGGTAGCCTATAGTTATTATTTAATAGGTATCAATAGAAGGAGACTTACCGGGCACACTGAGATGTTGAGATTTGTTTTTTAAAAGAATGCTTTAAACCCCACAATTTATTCAATAAAATGAGTAGTTACCATGGAAACCATTGCATCATTCTTCATATTCAGAGAATGCACTTACATAATGGCATTCACTGTAGGTTCCTGTGTTGTTTGGAGAAATGAGGAAATAAATGGACATGCTTTCCTTTAATTTAGCATGCTAGTTTGTACAAATTTAAGCAAGTATGTCTTTTTAAAGAAAGACGGTAGCATATAATTCAATTCCATTTTTTATCTTTTTGTTATAATTCCATTATTATTCATTTTTAATTTATTCATAAATGAATAGGTTCTACCTAATAACACTACTAATGTTTCATCGTACATTTGAGTGCTGTTTATACTTGCTTTGTTGCCACATGTTGAAACATGTCTTTAAGCCTGAATATTAACTGAGGGAACACTTATTTGTAATGGAATTTAGTAGTTGAAAGTTACCAGAGGTAGAATAGGTACATGTATATCATAAGTGAATGATCTCGTGTGCTTCTGGGGGGGTAAAGTCCTGGCGGTTTAAACGTATGAATGAAGCTGCTCTATAGGCATTTTTAATGCCCTGAATTCCACCAGTGATCCAGGCTTCTCTAGGCTTTACTCCAGTGATATAGAGCCCCATTAGTGAAATAGCAAGGTAAAAGATCCTAAAGAGCATGCCCTTTCTATCTTTATTTCTGACATGTAGGTCAGATCTTAGTTGTGGTTTGACAAAAATCCATGAAAAAGCCATCTGTGAAAAAGTCTGATTATGCACATAATACCAAAGAAATGATTTTTAGTGCTTTCCTTTGAAGTCTTAGTATTGTTATAATACTGATGGTTCCCAGTGTGTGATACATATTTTACAAGTTCATTTGCCAGTCAGCTCTGGTCATAAGTTAATATAAATGGTGCTTAGGCAGTAGGTCAGGTTACAAAAGTCAGTAACATACCTGAGCTGTAATACCAATAACCATGGATTCTATAATGCTTTTATAACAATAATCCTATCAGAAAATGCAGTGAAAATTCCAGCTTAGATTCTTGAAATGTTAAACTGGAAGGAAATTTAGCATTTATCAGTGATTCCCAAACATGGATGAACAGTAGACTCATATGGGTACCGTTCAGAAAATTCCTGCATTCCACCTCAGGTATAAAGTTTCAGAATCCCTATCAATAGTGCTTGGAAATTTTGTCAGCCCTGTTTTGGCGTGGTGATCCAAACTAGTTCCTTCCTTTTTACATATGAGTGAGCTGAATCCCAAAACTAGTAAAATAACTTGGTGGTAGTTGAATAGTTCATCATTAGCACCAAACACATTTCATGGGAGTAATATTTTTTTCTTCCCAATTCGAAGCTTCATGGTGACTCCGAATGTTGTTGGAATGGGAGAGAAAATGGAAAGCAGAAAGTAGCCCTAGAATTTGTGTTCGGTAAAAGGATGTAAATTGATGGGAATGGGGCATTCCATGGGATAGGTATGATTAGCTGAGTTAGGGCTATGTGAAGTGTGGGCTTCCTGGGGAGTGATGGCAGAGAAGGAAATAAGTTGAGGGTAGAATGAAGAAGGAGGCAAAAAATTCACTGGGTAGTGAGGACAGGAGTGAGAACTGGATGATGAGTGTAGGGTTGAATAATGTAGTTTCCTCTTATTTCTGGTAGTGGAATTGAAAATGAAGCAGGACAAAGAACGAAAATAAGAATTTTCTGCCATAGTAGAAAATGGTTTCTCTCTACCTTTCCCAATCCATTTGTCCACCCGATGCTTGTGGCAATGAGCAGGCTTGGAGTAGGGGGTAGTGGACAGGATCGTAAAGACTAGCGGATAGGTATAATACACTCTTTTCTTTTGCTGCTTTTCCCCTCTCTGCTCCATTTTACTGCCTGTCCTATGTCACCACTTAGAGATCCTTTGCCTATTTGTATAAGAGTAAAGTGAGAATTGGAGATAAAGGTTAGTGTTCCAGGCAGTGCTGATAACTGAAGTAGTTACCAAAAGGAAATGGTCTGGAAATGTTTAGCAGTGGTGATGAGAAGGGGTGTTTCTGGTGTCAGCCATTAATAGATAAGGGACAGTCTTTTAGGTTGAGTTTATATAGATGGAAATACGCTTTCAGTTGTAGGTGTTTTCTGTCTTTGCTATACAGAATTTTCAAAATATGGCCTCCCATGTAAGCCAACAATATTTAAAATATACCATAGAGCTGTAGACAGTTTTTTAATAAGAAACAGCTAGTTTTGCTTTCCAAACAGGGAGTTCATTGTTTAATCAAATCTGCCTGATAAGTACATATCTAATTGAAAACCAAAGTAGAGCCAAGTGTATTTTCAGTTGTCTTTGTGTGATTTTTTTTCCCATAATCCTAGTCACATAATCCCATTCCTATAATTATTATTATTATGCTTGTCATCTCTTTTCAAACTGAAAGTATTCACGTAAAAACTGCAGGAAAAATTAAAGGCTACAGGTGTTAGGAATAAAAGTATGATCTTTATATATTCCATTTAGTTTTGATTTTTTAACCTGTCTTGTGAATGTCTTTACTTTAGCAATTTTCATCAGTTTAATTCAGTCTCTGAATTTACTTATTTTATATGTTAAAACAGTTTGTCATATAAACCCATGCAGGTTATCTATCAGCCAGAAAAAAAAAAATTCCTCTTAACCTGTTAACAGTGATATCCTAAAGATTATGGGTTAATAGCTGATCTTTATTATACATTTCTATATTAAAAATCATTGTTAATAGTAGTGATGGTAATATTATAAGAGTTTTAGAATAAATAACTAGAGATTACTAATATTGAAACAGAAAAGAAGAACACAAGATATGTGGGTTCTGTAGACTAAATCTTGAAAAATTGTGTCACAAAGGTTAACGGCTGTGAGCAGCATATTAAGAGTCAGCTACTAAAATAGCCTCGTTTAGATGTTTAATTCTTATTGATTATTCAAAATATTCTCCTTGTTTGAGGTGGAGGGTGAGCTAGAATAGTTTAGGATAAGCTGAAAAATACATTTGGGATTGATTGTTCTTTAGTATATCTAAAATAGAATTGTAGAGGGGAAGGGAAAAAAACCTTTTGAATTAGAATAATTTTTTTTTTTTTTTTTTTTTTTTTGTCTTTTTGTCTTTTTGTCTTTGTTGTTGTTGTTGTTGCTATTTCTTGGGCCGCTCCTGCGGCATACGGAGGTTCCCAGGCTAGGGGTCGAATCGGAGCGGTAGCCACCGGCCTACGCCAGAGCCACAGCAACGCAGGATCCGAGCCGCGTCTGCAACCTACACCACAGCTCACGGCAACGCCGGATCGTTAACCCACTGAGCAAGGGCAGGGACCAAACCCGCAACCTCATGGTTCCTAGTCGGATTCGTTAACCACTGCGCCACGACGGGAACTCCTGAATTAGAATAATTTTAAACTAAAATCAAAAGGTCTAAAAATGAAAGAATAAATGTAATGTGAGAGTTATTTCTGACACAAAGTTTGGAAATTGTTTTTAAAATTAGGACAGCAGACTGTTTTTAATTGAAATTTCCTAATTTTTTTTTCCCTTTGATGGCTTTCAATATTATTTTAAAATTCCAACTCCATGACCCTAAGATATTTTTAATGGATTCTTTGTTTTACTTTTTTTTCAAGGGAAGTTTTACTCTGTTGTCTTTACATGTTCTTTTCTGGTTCTGATATCAGAAAGTGCTGCTTTTTGTGATAGAATCTTTGCTCAATCAACAAAGTAAGTTAGGTAAAAACTATCCACAGAAGGGCTTGTTAACTTTGCCCCAGGGGAGTTTGAATTGCTACTTTAGCAGGGGGAAAAATAAAAAGAGTTTGATAATCAGTAATATTTATTAAAAGGTAAGAGGAACATTGACTGGTAAATAGTCAACTCACTGAGGAGCACATAGTGTGTTAACTATTTAATTTTATTACTTTTAGTCATCTTTGTAGTAAGGTATCTTTTTAGGAGTGTTTTACACTTCAAAAGATACAATAAAAATCAAAAGTATTGATATAGATCCTTTGATTGATTTTTGAGAAAAAAAAATAATGACAAATGCAGTGGGTATTAGCCTTGATTCCACATCAGTATCATCTATTGAACTTTGTGGAACACAGACATCTATGTTATTTGAATTGCCATAGATTATGCAGTGGACAAAGGGGTTGAGGAACGCATAGCTAAAGTACTATAGATTAGAGTAAGAAGGAATCCAGAAGAAAGTAGATCAGCTAGGAGAGTCACACTAATCTACTTTTAAAGGTTAATAATAAAGAGTACCCATCGTGGCTCAGCCAGCTAAGCACCCGATGTTGTCTCTGTGAGGATGTGGGTTTGAACCCTGGCCTTGCTCAGTGGGTTAAGGATCCATTGTTGCTGCAAGTTATGGCATAGGCCCCAGCTGTGGCTCCAATTGGACCCCCAACCCAGGAACTTAACATATGCCACAGGTGTAGCCATAAAAAGAAAAAAAAAAAAAAAAAAAGGATAATAATAGCATAAATAACAGTAGTGATCATGAAAATAGAGAAACATAGGTTAAATATTTTTTAAAGATTGGAGCGAGCAGTTTTAATGAAAGTAAAGGGGAAGAGTCAAAGATAATGCCAAGATTTCTTGCCTAGGAAAATATAAGTAGCCATTTGCATCCATCCAGTTTGGAAATGTGTGTTTTTGGGATGGGGGCAGGGAGGAAAGAGTAGATAGGCAGGTTGCCTTGTAATAGAGATAGCCATAATGATTTAGTTTGAAATGTATCCCTTGGAAGTGAAGGATTGGAAGCTCTCTCTTGAAGTTGAAAATGAGGTCAGATGAACTGCCCAATAGAGTGATGTTAATATGTAACTGAGGACAGATCCTTGGAAGATCCAGTAGTGTCCAGTTTTACATAAGTAAGTGCTCCCCACTCTACCTTATGCTCCCATAGCACACTTTTCTTGCTCTTATTGTAGTTATCACTTAGCAGTTCACTTGTCTGTCTTTCACACTAAACTAAGTCCTTTGAGTAGGACTCTGCCTTTTATATTTGTATCCATATTACCTAGCACCTTGCCTTGTAGATTTAAGGCACACACACACACAGCAGAAAGAAACTTATACAGATATTTCCAGATAGTTTGAGTCTAGCCTTTTTGTATCATAACTTTTAAATTCGAACTTTCGGATACAGATTTAAAGAAAACATTTTAGGAATATAGTTGATTTACAATGTTGTGTTAGTTTCAGGTGTACAACAACGATTCAGTTATACACATAGCCATTCTTTTTCAGATTCTTTCCCCATATAGGTTATTACAGAATATTGAGTAGAGTTTGGATACACTTTTTTTGTAATGAATTTATGGTCATAGCTTCTAAATGAGTATACTAGATTAATTTAACCTTTTGGTAATGGTCCAAATTATCATTATTACATAATTCTAGTTTTCTATTTAAAAAAACCTGTAAATATTGGGGAATATAAACACAGTAAAGTACCTTGTTCTAACATTTGATAAATGTTTTTTGAATCAACTTGCCTTATTTTACTGTTTACTATGAATTCTGTTTCTCCTCTTATCTGCTACTCCCCCTTCTGTAGCCATTGGTTCCCAGATAGCAGTGTCAGTCTAAGATTAAAAAAACATTTTTGTTCTCAAAAAAATGAAAACTAATAAGGATATTATAATGATGTAATGTGTGTCTGTGTGTGTTGGTATTAGAAGATAATTTTGTGTATGTATTTATGTATATTTACTTATGTACTCTAACTTCTCACACAAAAACTTAGCAGCCCTAATATCAATTTCTTAAATTTTGGTGGTGAAATTTATACTGGTTATAAATCCAGACATCTGAGAACTGTTCATCTAAACCGTACTAGTTTATTGTGCTTTAAGTGTAGATATATTGATGCTTATTGCAAGTGTTATATTAGAATCCCCATACCTTTAGAGGGATATCTGAGTATCCCTTACTCTCATTTATGCAGAAATTCCTCTACTTATATAGAAATTCCTCTTCCCACTTATATAGAAATTACATCCCAGTTGGTTCTCCAGAAGTCCTTTGTTTACACTAAACAAGTGATCCCTGTGGTTGTACACATACCAATAAACTTGTTTCACAGGATTCTGACTTTTCTTGATTCTTTCCATCTCTTGAACAGGGTGTATTCAAAGAGTTTTACATTTTAGATTAACTTTTTATCATAAGTATGTTTATAATAAGAGAGTGTTCCAAGTGCAGAAGTTGCAACATGGGCCAAATTATGTTTATAAATGGGAAATTTTATCCCTGTATTGTTTTGTTTTTTAATTAAATTTGACTTTTCAGCTTGCCTTAAGTCTTAATTGCTCTGTGTATTATTTCACCAGGAATTTGAGTTTACAACCTTGTCATAGGCCTGCACAGTGGATTCATTTAGAAAACAGTGAAATAAATGACCAGTTCCCACTTCAGACCAATTGAATGAAACTTCTAGGTGATTCCAGTGTGCAGTCGGAGTTGAAATCACTGCCACAAATCTAACAGATAATGCAGTTGCAGAGACTAAATAACTGCATTTGACTGACAAAAGACCATTTGTTTGAGGCTAGTAGAGTCAGTGTACTTTGCTTTAGTGCAAAGCTTTGTCCATATCCATGAAAGTTCATAAATTAAAAACTCATAACTAAAGGCAAGGTGGTGCAGTGGTTATGGACATGGATTTTGGCACTTGACCGCCAGGTTTGATGTGTACCCTTGAGAAGGTGCTTAATCTCTCTATACCTCAGTTTCCTTATTTGTAAAGTAAAATATCTGCCTCAGCAGGTCGATACTAGAATTAAATGAGTTAATATTGTAAAGTACTTAAAACAGTATCTGACACATAAGACACATTACATGTGTTAAATACATAATTTTAAAAATAATAGGTGTATCTGTAGCTAATGCCTAAATGCATTTAAGGATATTGAAGGTTGAATGGTTCCTGGATTTTCTACCTAGACTGTGCTATAGTGTCTCTCTTCTTCAGTATTAGGTTGGCCATAGCTTTGTTTCCCCCCCTTTGCTTCTTATATTTCTGACTTTTTATGTGAAAGGTCCAACTTTTCTAGTAGATTAGAATATTGAGTTTTTCCCTTATCAGAGAAATGGCTAGTCGCAGAAAAAGAGAGGTATAAGATGCAGGTTTTCAGGTGGTTCCTTTGTTTGATTATCAGAGCTACTTCAACACCAAATGCCTTGAATGTTTTTGTCCCACCTTTAGGTGTGTCGCTGTATCTAATGCTCAAGAATGCTAAGAAGGCTGGTCTGTGTGTGGTTTAACTATGTTGTGCAACAGTCTGGTCCTGATCACTTTGTTTTAATGTCCTGGAAAGGCTACTAAACTTGTTTCTACTTGGTCATGAGTTTCTCTGCTTACCTCATAGTAGAGGAAATGACCTTTAAATGCTCTTTGAACTTGAATTTGGTCATTTGGTCATCTACAGACAATGCCTCTTATAGCCCATATTTGGTAATATACCCAAGAAAAAATCAAATTTTTCTGAATTTCTAAATGTTTAAGACTTGTTTGTGATACTTAAAGTTATTGGTTTTTTTTAGAGTATTTGATGATCTTCAAAGTTAATGAAGTACAATTTTTATTTTGTAACTTTTGCTTTGTTCATAGTGCATCATATTTTAAAATGAGATTTATTGAGGTACAATTTATGTATAATAAGCTACACCCAGTTAAAGTGTATAACTCAGTAGGTTTTGACAGATGTATATATATTGTATGAAAACTTTACCACAATTAAGTCATAGAATATATCTCTTGTTCCCCCAAATTTTCGTGTGCTCTTTGCAGTCATTCCCTTTTTCTACTCTCCCTTTTTTTTTTGGCCACACCCATAGCGTGAGTAAGTTCCCAGGCCATGGATCAAACCTGTGCCACAGCAGTGATCCTGACCCAAGCCACTGCAGTGACAACACCAGTTCCTTAACCTGCTCTCTTTCTACTCTTGACCCCACTGATCTCTTGTGCTATAAATTTGTGCAATTTTATATACACAGAATCATGTGATACCTTCTTTGCATTGTATGTCATTTCAGGACCACTGTACTACAGTGTTAATTTTTGGTATCCTGACTCACAAGGCTAAACTAGTGAGAATAATGATATACTATTCTTTTTTTTTTGTCTTTTTTGTCTTTTTTTTGTCTTTTGTTGTTGTTGTTGTTGCTATTTCTTGGGCCGCTCCCGCGGCATATGGAGGTTCCCAGGCTAGGGGTTGAATCGGAGCTGTAGCCACCGGCCTACGCCAGAGCCACAGCAACGCGGGATCGGAGCCGCGTCTGCAACCTACACCACAGCTCACGGCAACGCCGGATCCTTAACCCACTGAGCAAGGGCAGGGACCGAACCCGCAACCTCATGGTTCCTAGTCGGATTCGTTAACCACTGCGCCACGACGGGAACTCCGATATACTATTCTTATCATAAATTGGTCTCAGATTTAGGCTTCATAAATTTATCTCCTGTGCTTTTTATTCTACTTTTTTTTTTTTTTTAGGACTGCACCCGTGGCATATGGAAGTTTCTAGACAAAAGGTCAAATTGAGCTACATTTGCTGGCCTATGCCACAGCCACAGCAACGCAAGATCCGACCCGCATCTTCGACCTACACCATAGCTTCCGGCAGCGCTAGATCTTTACTAACCCACTGAGTGAGGCCAGAGATCGAACCTGCATCCTCATGGATACTAGTCAGATTCGTTACCACTGAGCCACAACAGGAACTCCAAAAGATTATTTCTAATGTAGTTCTCAACATCCAACGGCCCTGGCATGTAAAAATGCATGAACTTTGGCATCTTTTATTAATTTTTTTCATATAGAAGTAATTCTTTATTGAGTGTGTAACCAATAGTTTCTACATAGTCTTACAGATTTTTCCAAAAAGACCCATGTACTGTTATCAAAGAACTTAATGGATGTGGCTATATTTCACATGCAAGTTTTTTTTTTAATAATAATGAGAAGTGAAAAGAAATTATAAATTAGTTTAAAACAGTGGAGAGAGTCTCTAGAAAGTTGACTTTGAACCTATAGCTTTTCTAAACCTCTTATAACTCATATTTTGAGAACATTATTTTGAAGTATTCAAATTCTGCTTATTCCTCATTGTAATCTGTTGACGGTTATCAACTGTCTGAATTTTATTCTAACAACTAATTTAATTTGTAATTTTTGACCATGGTGAAAATTTAAGTATTTACTTCTCCATTAATGGGGCACCATGGTTAGCATCTGTAGTTTTTATAAGTCAAAAGTAGTCTTTGGTTTTCAATTTATACTTTCTAAAGGGAAAATCACACCTAGTTTTAGTAAACAATTCTGTATATAAACAAGTGACAAAGTACCATGAGGATGGCAGATGCATGTATGGGGCAGTTCTAAGATGATCAAATAGGAGCCAGATGAACCCCCTCAAAGATTATGGGAATTCAGTTATATTTTGAAGGAAAGAAATCTGCTATACCAGATGGCATGAGAGAGGTTAATTCAAAAGAAGAGGAGTATCAATTCTAAAGAACAGGTTAGGGGTTCCACTGGTTTACTTGAGTTTGGACCTATAATACAGCTGTTTTGAGGTTACTGAGTAAGAGCAAAATTAAGTAACTCTTTAACTTATTGTACTTGGTTCTTACAAAGACAGTTACAATAAAAGTAATATTTTAAACTAGTCACAAAAATTATTAAAAATGGAACTCTGTCTTTTTAACATTCATATGACATATTTATTTTATAACTTTAAGTTTATGCCTTTTGACCCTTCTCACCTATTTTGCCCACTCCCCTACTCCCTGCCTTTGGCAACTACCAGTCTGTTCTCTGTGTCTGAGCTTGGTGGTTATTATTATTATTACTATTATTTTCTTTTTTGGCCGCCCCATGGTATATGGAGTTCTCCAGCCAGGGATCAGATCCAAGCCACTGTTGCAACCTGTGCCAGAGCTGTGGCAATGTTGGATCCTTTAACCCCGTGCCAGGGATCAAACCTGGGACCTGGCATTGCAGACGCCGCCTGATCCTGTTGCATCACAGCAGGAACTCTTTTTTTTCTTCTTGGATTCCATGAAACTCTATCTTTTTAATCAATTAATGAATGCTTTTTTTTTTCTTAGTTATTGTCTTTTCATAGGAAATAGATTATATTTATCCTTTATTTGTGGCATATGTTTGTGAAAGTGAATTCAGTCAGTAATTATGGTATTCTCCTGATAGTAGGCCTAAGATTCAGAATAATTTGGTTCATTGATTTCAATACTGAACCTGGTTGTGACTTCTAAATATAATTTCTGAATTGTACAAATTTTTCTGTATTTGGGCAAAGCGAAATATATGTATTGGAGATTTTCTTCTCTCCCTTCTTTCCCTCTTCTTTCCTTCTCTCCTCCTCCCTCCTTGCTCTCTTTCTCTTTTAACTTTGACACATTCATATTTTTATAGGATGCCTGTAAGAAATTAAGAAGAAAGCAGATTATTAATCACAATGATTTTGAGTCATCACAAATGTCAATATATAAAAATTATAAGACTGATCATTAATTCATTGAGAGCTCTGATTGATTAAACATGAATACTTATTTCTTATTCTCTTAAGTAGATCTTTGATACATACCTCATGAAGTTCTTAGTTCTTTATTTTTTAAAATTTTTTAATTTTTTTAAATTTTTTTGCTTTTCAGGGCTACACCTACGGCTTATGGAGGTTCCCAGGCTAGGGGTCTAACTGGAGCTGTAGCTGCCAGCCTACACCAGAGCCACAGCAACAGATCTGTGCCAGGTCTGCAACCTGATCTGTGCTTGCGGCAACACCTGATCTTTAACTCAATGAGTGGGGCCAGGGATCAACCTCATGGTAACGCCAGATTCTTAACCTACTGAGCGAGGCCAGGGATCAACCTCATGGTTTCTAGTCAGATTCATTTCCATTGCGCCATGACGGGAACTCCTCTTAGTTCTTGATTTGCCTTTTGATAATGAAAAAGTATTATCCTTTTTAAATATGACAATCTTTTAAATATTGGTTGACCTAATATCTAAATGATAACAAAAATCCCCAGATGAGTTTTAGCATAATTTAAACCTTTTTAAAATGTTTAAAATATTTTAAAACATATCTTAAATCTTTAATAATTTTTTTCAGTTTAATACATTATAGAATGATATAAATGTCAGTAAATTCATTCAGAGTTCTACATCTTAATGGAGTGATTACATGGTTTCGAAATAGCCTTAGGCAACTACATTCTTACTCATGAAAAATCTCACAAAGTACATAGACTCAAGCTGTAATTGAAAACTGTGGTTTTTAACTTCAAACTAATCATTCATAGTAACAAACTTTTTTTGCAGCAGTACAGCTGAAATCTCATTCTGGAAAAAAAAAAAAAATGAAAGCATTCATTTGTCCTGCCAATATTAGCCAAATTTCTATATGTTTTTCCTTTGGTAAAAACATTATATTGGCTTACTAGATATACTGCTCATGACTATGAATGCAGGCATACAAAACACTATGCACACATCCCAATCTTGTATTTTTTGTATTTTCCATTTGACCAATTTAGCAAGAGGGTTTTGAATATATACACTGTGCAGTGGTCAACCATAACTTTTTTTGGCTTTTAGAATCCACATCATCAATTATTTTGAAAATACGCTGTTTCAAGGGTAGATAATATTATTTTGCGTACAGTAAAAACAAAATAATGGGCTATTGTGAAAAAAGCTGAATTTTCTCACTCTGTCTAATAAATTTATTTATTTTAAAAGTACGCTTTCAAGAAAGAGATTGAAGTTGTATTCTGGAAAAAACTTATATTCTAGAGAGTGGAATTTTCTTATACCTGAAGGTGAACTGTTTTTTCTTCAGCTTTGTAACCACCAGACATGTATTGTAGCATACACCTAAGTAGTTGGGGGTTGATACTTTTTTGTTGAGTAAATAGTGATTTAAAAGTTTGGGGTCCAGGAGTTCCCATTTCGGCTCAGCGGAAAGGAACCCATCTAGTATCCATGAGGATGCGGGTTCCATTCCTGGCCCCACTCATTGAGTTAAAGATCAGGTGTTGCCGCAAGCTGTGGTGTGTAGGTCGAAGACTTGGCTTGGATCTGGTATTGCTGTGGCTGTGGCATTGGCCAGCAGCTGTAGCTCCAATTCAGCCCCTAGCCTGGGAACTTCCATATGCCGCAGGTGTGGCCCTAAAAAAAAATAAGTAAATAAATAATAATAAAAGTTTGGGGTCTAGAATGTCTTACATGGTCCATAGGGAATATATCAGGTTCATATCTCTATGAGATCAGCTATTACATTTTATTATATGTCTTTCCTTTGATGCCATTAAATTTATTATTCTCTTGTAGTGTTTGACATACAGTATTTTTTCAGCAAATCTGTTGAAAGAATGAAAAATATATACAATTGCATTAGTCTCAATAATATATTAAGTGTACTGACTTCATTAATCATATTAATTTAAGTATCAGCAAATTTGGAGGGAGTCTGGAGACTCTTAAATATTAATGAAAACATTAAATTGAAGCTTACATTCAGTTTGAGTTGAACAGCTTCCAAAATTTGAATCTATCTTTAAAACTCCAGTAGAGCAGATAGTAAGCCTTCAAACTTTCTAAGATTAAAAAAAAGCAAAAAGAAGAAAACTTCTTAAATTCAAAGTATTTAGAGAGAATTTTGAGTGTGACAAGCTAGACGTCCTCTCAAGCAGAAAGACAATGGGTTTCCATAGATATGTATGTATTTGTCTTTGCAAATCAAGCTAGTAGAATAATTCTAGAATAAACCAAGTTTTTCAGTATACAATGGCTAGTAAGGACTCTGAGGATTTATAGTAGATGCCTTTGGTGTTTCATATAACACACTGTTGGTCCTCAGGTGTGGGGGACAGACTGTGAACTCAGAAGCACCTAACCCTGACAGATTTCCATTTTAAATGTATGCCACTTTCTCTTCTACTTTCCACCTTTCTCCACTGCTGGAGGCCACTGAAGGCATCCCCCTTTTCAGTGCCTAAAAGTACAGGCTATAAAAAACAACCCTCAAGTTAATGAGGGATAGTAACTGTTAGATAAGTGTTCCAGGCCCCCATTCTTTTGGTGCACAACTTCAGAGGCATTCTCTATGCTTCTCTGTTGCCCACAGCAGCACCCTTCCTTAACTTGTTCTTCCCGTTTCCTTACTCCTGTTTCCTCCAGTTCTCTCCTAAATAAACTACTTGAACCTACATCCTTGTCTTATATTGTACCTTCTATAGGCTCTAAACTAAGAAATCTTAAAGAAAGGAAATGTGTTTAGATATATTAAACATAGCTTTTCCCAAATGTATTTGATCATAGAACTTTTGTTTGAATGAGTTCTATTACCAGAAAATCTTATAAATTTATGTATTTATAATAATGTATATTACATAGGGCAGTGAAACTTAATGTTCACACAAAGGATCTTTTAGAGTTGGTGTTCTCCATCTCAAAAAATGGTAAATCACACATAAAAAAATGGTAAATTACCTTTAAAAGGATACTGTACCTTAATGAACCATATGGTATCAAGTCTGATGAGTAAAGTCAGAAATAGTTTGGGGGCCATTATAGGTTTATTAAAGTATTGTTAATCAAAATACTTTTTTAAAAAGACTTTACTTCCTCTAGTTCTATTTAGAGACTTGATAAATAACTACTAAAAGATGTTACTAAGTTTTTCTTTGAGAATTTAGAAAAATCTGTTTGCTTGTTTTTAGTGGACAGTTGCTTCCATTATGCTCTATAACAAATTGAGAGCCCTGTCACTACACAAGTAGTAGTGATAAATGAAAATACTGTTGTATAGGAATATAACTACAAAAAAAGAGAAAACTTTTCATCCTTTCTGGGTTTAAAATCGGTATTCAGACCAAGACTGAGACTGATACATATTTGTACCCTTACTGCTCTTTCTTGTATTGGTTAACTAGAAGGCTAATAGTTTTGTTTCCAACTCAGTACCTACTGGACTGAGTGTTAAAAATAACCAGTAAAACTTTTCAGATTTTGAGTAGATAAGTGTTGTTAAATTTGAACTATTATAATTCATTTTCTATTTTAAAAACTCCAATTCTTAAATACTAGAATCTAATTGTCTCACCTGGGAAAAGTATTTGATTATAATTACTATCTGGAAATTTGGTTGTTCTATTTATATTTTTAAGTTTGTTCTGTGACTAAACAATTGCCTACATTTGAGCATGTGGCAAGGGAACCTAAATCTTCTAAGATTATTGAATGAGGCTGCTTTGATAATTTCTGTTTACTTTTTTACCCATGAAATTATGTTAGTGTTATTTATTTGGCCATGGCATTCTCATGCCTTTTTTTTTTAAAATCAGAATTCACATTGTTTTTTTAGATTTCGTATTAAATGTGATAACTGATTTAAATAAAAAAGAAAAAAGGTAGTAGCTGGAAATAATGCTGTGACCAGATTATGTAGTTAGCTTATAATTTTTATTCATTTTGAAAAGACTCAAAAATTTGGAGAGGTTTCCAAAGTAATTTCTCTAACAACATTTTTGCCCTAGGATTTATAATTGTTTTTAAGTGTATTGTGGCTATAACAGGTTCAAGTGTAACAATACAAATATTTAACTTGCTTGATAATTTATGTTGCCATCTCACTTATCAACTCCTTGTAATATAGGAGACTGATAAATATGTAGAGGTCCAAGAAAATAACAAGCAAAAGCAGGTTTAAGTGGTTTTTCTGTTACTGCAGAGTCATATTGCCCATTGGTAGCAGAACAGTCAGTGTTTGTATGCCCAGCCATGTTTGCCCCCCTACCAGAATGTTTTTGGTTTATAAACTGATAACTCATGTGTGTCTACTTATATTTACTAGTTTTATTCAGTTTCACAGATCTATTTGTTTAATATCATAGTTTATTTAGTTGTTGAATCATTGTGGTTAAAAAATGATGAAATCTATTTGCATAAAGGATCTTCAAAAATTATAGAGTATAAACTTCATGAAATTTTACTTCATAATTTTTCTTATTCATCTTTAAATAATTTTAGATTATGATGACACTTTTAAGAGCCTGACTCTATTTTTAAGTAAAGTTAACTTAATTTTTTTTCCTTATTTTTAGTGGGAGATTTTGATAAGATCTGGAGAGAACATTGTGAGGATGAGGAAACACTTTGTGAATATGCTGTTGCAATGAAAAATTTGGCAGATAATCATTGGGCAAAAACTTGTGAGGGTGAAGGTCGTATTGAATGGTGTTGTAGGTGAGTATTTTTATGAACTAATATTTTGGTTTCTAATGTATTAAACTCTTAAGTCTAAGTAATGCTGTATATGATTCCTTGTAGCAAAATAGAAATGTTTTAAAACAAGGGATGTCTTTTAAACAACTCTCCCCACTGCCTCACTTTCTCTAGGTTTGTTTCATTTATCTTTGTTTAATCAAAACATTTTTCTTTGATATAATTTAAATTCTTTTTCAACTCTTTAAAAGTATAACTTTAAATACATTTAATGTGTTTATGCAATGGTATATTTAAAATATGAGATTTAGCACTTGGCTAATCATTAAGTTATGGAAATTTTTTCAGATATTTGAGTTCAAGTAAAAATAAATACTTTTCCATTCTTTAAAACCGAAAATATCTTAAAAGTTTTCAAATCCTAAATTTTCATATGTGATTGAGGGTATTCCAGCACTTATGTCGACTTTGGATATTGTTTTTTTTCCTGTAGCAAAGCTTCTAATGTTAAAAAAAAAATCAGAAAATGGAGTATGCTGATCATTTCTCTCAAGTGGTAGAATTATAAGAATGGATGTGTATATTGACTGAATTTAAAAAATGAATTCTCAGAAAACAAAACATTTTTCTGCTTGGACAATAAGTTTATGGCAACTTTAGGTTTATATTTCATTAAGATTATTTTTTATTCTAAGTTTCTGTTTTAATCTCATTTAAAAATTATGTAATAATGCATATTTCATTCGTTTAACAAATAATCCAGCGAAAAATATGTTTTTAACTTATTCATTTAATAATTTTAAATAATTGTCCACTGTGTACCAGCCATATCATAGTCACTGTGAGTACAACAATCAACCAAACAGATAAAACCCTTGCTCTCATGGAACTTACATGCCAGTGGGAGTTAGAAGCAAGAAAAACACATAAATTAAATATATATTAGGTCAGCTAATGATAAGTGCAATGAGAAAAATAAAGCAAGGAAAAATAAAACCATTTAAAATAGGGTAGACAAAGAAGCTCTCACTGAAGTGATGTGTAAAAGACACGAAGGAAGTGAGAGAGCGTGCCTTAACAAGTCCAGAGGTCTTGAGGCGGGAGGTTGCTGACATGTTTCAGAAGGAGCAAGGAGACCAATTTGGCTAGAGCGGAGTGGTAGGAGGAGAGTGGTAGAAAATAAGATAACAGAGTTTGTAGACTCTTGTGGATCACTGTGAAGACATTGGCCTTTATTCTGCATTAGATGAGAAGTCATTAAGTTTATTAACTTTTTAAAATGTGTCAATAATTTTAAAGAATTAATTGCTGTAAAGTGAAGATAGACTATAGAAAGGGCAAGGGTCTAAATAAGGAAACCAGTTAGGAAGCTACTACAGTAATCAAGCATGAGGTTATAGTGAAACAGTTTTCTTGGAGAAGGAGAAAGCAAATAGACAGGATAGTGTGGTAGGATTAACGGTCAAAGGCTGTGGTGACTGAAGAGAGGAGCAGAGGGATGCCGATGTGTACATTGTGGTGATTTTGATGACATGGGAGAAGTGAGCTGAAAATGTGAGGTAGGTAAGGAGCAGTGAAAAGATTGGTATCATCATTGTGGAGTCAAAGAATTGAGGAGTTGGGGAACTGAAGAAAAGAGCTGGAGTAATAAAAAATGAGATGCTTGGAATTAAAGCGGTTTTTTTTGCTTGTTCTGGAGAGAAAATGGTTATAAATTTTATTATTCTACAGAGTGTACTTTTTCTCATTCAAGCTAAAAAACACAAAATGAGGCATGCTACTGAGCCAAATATTTCCCTTGTGACACAAAGTAATAATGTAATCCAATCAGGAAATCAGTACCATCACTATTTAAGACCATCATTCTTTGCTTTTAGCAGCACTGCTTTTAAATTAGTACTCCATACATTAGACAGACTTCAGACTTGATTTCAAATATCACTTTGTTATGTGGTGTTCTCTTAGGAGCATTTCCTTATACCTTCCACTTGAATAATGAATCTGCCTCACACTTCACTCCTCTTTGTTTTTCCTCAGATATGTGTTTTTATCAATAGTTATTATATCTAAATGTGTTCTGAAAGAGGTCATTTTTAGGTCAAACTGCTGAAAAAGAACATTAATAAGAATTTAGGTCAAAATGTTGAGAAAGAACAGTGGCAAAGTATGGTAAAAAGATTTTCCTGTGGGAAGTAATCCCAAGAGAAGTTTTATAATGTCTTTACTTTAAATTTAAAACTAGATTGGGGAAAAAAGGCTTCAAAACAATATTAAATTTTGAAACGAGTCATCTGTAATTCAAACTTGGGTTATATGTAATTCCTTTCTCTGTTGGCAGTTCTAAGAGAGTAGTGTCACTCTGAAAGCTAAAATGGTCTTAAAAAAAGGGTTTGACAAAAGTTTGCTTCCAGTAGTTACACTTAAAATTTTATAGGAATTTGGTATATAAAATAAGTCTTACTGACATTACCCTGCTAAGATTTTGTTGACTCTTTAGCTTGAAGAATTATACAGAATAATTATTTTTTTATTTCCTCAAAAAATTAATAAAAATTTATGTGTAATATGAAATATTTAAATTAGAAACAAAATGCAATATGAAGTTTTAGTTGTATGTTTAGTAAAAGAATATGCCTTTTCTAACTCTACGCACAGAATACTCTTTCCTGAACCATTTGAAAGTAAATTGCAGATAACATGACAGTTCATCTCCTTGCATCTCCTAAGAATATGGATAGTCTTCTATATAACCACAGTACTATCATCAAGACCATTAACAGTAATTTCCTAATTTCTTAAAATATCTAGTTCATAAATTCTGATTTTTGATACTGTCCGCAAAACATAAGATTTTTTTTTTTTTTCTAAAACAAGGCACATGCATTGGTGATTACGTTTCTTTAGGTTCTTATTTTTGTTTTCCCTAACATTGAGGTTTTAGAGAAACGTCAGTTGATTTGTAAAATATTCAACATTTTGTAGTTTGGATTGTTGGCTCAAGGTTAATAGTATTGTTCAAGTATTCTATATTTCCCTACTGATTTTTCTTGTTGACTTTTTACTCTAATTACCAAGAGAGATATTTTCAGAATATCATTTTTCTTGATTTTTCTATAATAATATGGCTCTTTAAAAATTTCATTTTTCTATTGAAGTTCATCTGTTTGGTTAATATTTTTCTCCATTAAAAATTTGTAATAGTTATTTTAAGTTATCTGCTTATTTCAACATAAAGTTAATATGTAGAATCTGTTTCTTTGGGCTGTTTTTTCTCTTAGTTATAGATCATTTTTTCCTGCTTCCTTGTGTATCTGGTAATTTTAAAAAATATATATACTGGCATTATGTTTAGAAGAGACTGGGGTAAATATTATTTTTTCCCTAGAGAGGGCATACTTTTTTTTATGATAGGTAGCTGAGATGAGACACTGAACACTTTGACCTCATGAGACGTTAAACTAGTTCCAAGTGGATAACCTCTTTAGATAGTTTCAGTTCACCTCTGGCTTAAGGTGCTTTTAGGGTGACTCTTGTTCTGTGTTTATTGTAGGTACCACCCTTTGGCAGGACTTTGGGGCCTAAGCCCATGGAAGAGTGCGGAGAATTTTCTTTGTTTTTTTAATCCCACTTCAAGCATCCAGTGCTCCCTTTATCCCCTACCTTTTTCTTACTTAAAAAAGATGTATAGGACAAAGAAGGGGAATGGGGAGAACAATTGTGAATTCTTAAACTTTCCAGTCTGTTACATCCTTCTAAGCAGCCATTGAAAGCTCTGCTAGTTTCCCTTTAATGTAATAAAATTCCTCCTACTATAGAAGGCTTATTCCTCTACCGCTATTCAGGCACTTTCAGCATATACACAAAGTGCCTGTGATCCATTTTCACCTCAGAAGGGCTTGTCTCTGTCTAGAATTTAGTTCCATTAGACCTCTTTGCATCCTCAGTTCTCTCGAGTTCTTTTTAACAAATTACTTTTTAGATTGTATAGATTAATTTTTTTCTAGTCATAGCACAACTAGGGGTGTGTTGTGATTATCTGTATCCTAATCCAAAGCTAGCTTTGGGTTTTTATTTTGGATTTATTTGATTGTTTTTGTCTGGTGCCATTTACTTCCTCAATCTCCTTTGCTTCTTATAAACTGGAAGGTGAGTCAAAAGCATTGATTTAGGACCCATATTTTTGCCAAAATATTTATTAGGTGAAATTGCATATGTCATATTGCATCATGTTAGCAAGTCCTTACTGTCAAGTTATTCCACTATTACAGATAATAAATTTTGCCATTTGGTTAAGGTGGTAGCTACTGGATCCTTCCATTGTAAACTTGTTTTCCCTTTGCAATTAGCAAGTAGTGTGTGGATTGATTTTTTTTTTTTTTTTTTTTTTTTTTTTTGTCTTTTTAGGGCCACACCTGTGGCATATGGAGGTTCCCAGGCTAGGGGTCTAATCAGGGTCTAATCAGAGCTACAGCTGCTGGCCTACACCACAGCCACAGCAATGCCAGATCTGAGCCACATCTGGAACCTTCACCACAGCTCACGGCAACGCTCAATCCTTAACCCACTGAGCGAGGCCAGAGATTGAACCCTCAACCTCATGGTTCCTAGTCAGATTCGTTTCCACTGCGCCACGAGGGGACCTCCTGGGGTGACATTTTTGACTGGTGGATCGATTCTGTCTCCCAGTAATCCTTCAACTAACAGGTTTCCCTATTTATTAAGTTAATTACTTCATTTGTGGCTGCAAAATGATTTTTTAAATTGTATCATTCCTTGCATTTATTAGCAGTAATTCTGTAAATAAAAATTTTCTTTATGAACAGGGAATGATTACATGTTTTCCAGAAAGGCTAGGAAAAACTATACATATGTACATAATTCTGTTTAATTACCTGTTTTCTGAGTAAGAAACTGGTGTAATAGTCAATTTAAGTTGTGACAAGTGATTTTTTTTTGATGGGATTTATTTACTTTTTCCATTAGTCTTCGATTTGTGTGTTTATATTCAAATTATTCCATGTTTAGCTAATGGGAATCTCTTCAAAACAGGCTTCTGTGTTCTGACATCTCATTCAAACACTTTCTTGCTATTTGTTATGAGATAAGCCTTTACTTTCCCTGTCAAGACCTAGAATAAAGGCACCTTGATTTCTTGTAGTGAGAAATAGCAATTAGAAATTAAGATCTGGGTACTACATATGCTTCCGGGGTATCCTTTCTTCTAGAATTTTTCAGTGAACAGAGTGAGAAAAATTATGTATATGTAGTCTTAAATTCATAATTGATATTTTCTATTCAAATGTAACATTAGGGTCTTTTTTGCCTAAATTCTTTGTTTTTTTGTTTTGTTTTGTTTTTGTTTTTTTGTCTTTTTTTGCCATTTCTTGGGCCGCTCCCGCGGCATATGGAGGTTCCCAGGCTAGGGGTCTAATCAGAGCTGGAGCTGCCAGCCTACGCCAGAGCCACAGCAACGCAGGATCCGAGCCGCGTCTGCGACCTACACCACAGCTCACGGCAACGCCGGAACCTTGACCCACTGAGCAGGGGCAGGGACCGAACCCGCAACCTCATGGTTCCTAGTCGGATTCGTTAACCACTGCGCCACGACGGGAACTCCAAAATTGTATATTTAGGAAAGAATCCCTTCCATTTTCTTAATTTCTTTCTCACTTTTCTTTTTAGCAGAAATAAACAAATTCACATACATACCTACCCTTTCTTAATCTCTTCAAGTGGTGCATACATACACTCTCTTTTGTACTTTTCTTTTTTTACTTAATAATATGTCATAGAGATCATTCTATTTGGTATTGTATTTGTGAGGGTTCTCCAGAGAATGAGCTCATTTGTTTGTGAAGGCTGACAAATCCCAAGATGTACAGGATGAATTGACAGGTTGGAGAACCACAAATGGTATCCTTCTAGTATTAAGGCCAGCAGGCTCAGGACTCTGGAACAGCTGCTATTTCAGTTTGAGTCTGAAGGCAGGAAAAATTCAGTGTTGCACTTCAAAGGCAGTCAGACAGGAAGAATCTCTCATACTCTGGGGAGGGTCAACTTTTTCATTTCATGCAGACTTTCAAGTAATTGGATATGGCCTTACTTCATTAAGAACAGTCTGGACAGAATACCTAAATAGACATTTCTCCAAAGAAGATATACCAATGGCCAGTGGGCACATGAAAAGATGCTCAACATTGCTAATTATTAGAGAAATGCAAATCAAAACTACAATTGGGTAGGCACTGCTTCACACTGGTCAGAATGGCCATCATTAATAAGTCTACAAATAACAAATGCCAGAGAGGGCATGGAGAAAAGGGAACCCTTCTACACTGTCAGTGGGAATGTAAATTGGTACAGCCACTACGGAAAACAGTAGGGAAGTTCCTCAGAAAATTAAAAACAGAATTATCATATGATCCAACAATCCTACTCCTGGGCATCTATCCAGACAAAAAATGTAATTCAAAATGAAAATGCATGCACCCCTATGTTCATAGCAGTATTATTCAAAATAGCCAAGACACGAAAACAATCTAAATGCCCATTGACAGATGAATGGATAAAAAAGATTTGGTACATGTGTATGATGGAGTACTACTCAGCCATAAAAAAGAATGGAATAATGCCATTAGCAGCAACTAGAGGTTTTCATAACTAAGTAAAGTAAGTTAGGAAGAGTAAGACAAATACCGTATGATATCACTTATATGTGCAATCTAAAATATGACACAAATGGCCCTATCTACAAAACTGAAACAAATTCATGGACATAGAAAACAAACTTGTGATTTCCAAAGGGGAGAGGGTTGGAGGATGCAGGAAAATGTAGGTTGGGGTTAGCAGATATAAGCTATTATATGTAGAATAAATAAACAACAGGGTCATACTGTATAGCACAGGGAACAATATTCAGTATCCTATGATAAACCATAATGGAAAAGAATATAAAAAATTTTGTATAAAAAAAAGAAAACTGATTAAACTGCTCAGTCAAGGGAATAATTTTTTTTTCCCAAGGACAATCTGCTTTACTCAATCTACCCATTTAAATGTTATCCTCATTCAGAAACATCTTCACAGAAACACCCAAAATGTTTGACCAGATGTATGGGCGCCCCATAGCCTAGTCGAGTGGACATATAAATTAACTATCATGAGTTTTTAGATCACTTCCTCATTTTGTTAAATTATAAGCTTTTTCTGTTACAAATAGTGCTGTGATGAATAACTACATATTCATTTTATATTTTTGGCATTGTATCTTTGTAGACATGGAATTGCAGGGTAAAAGAGTAAATGCATATGTCATTTTGTTGGGTATTGCCAAATCATGCTCCGTAGAAGTTATAATAATTTCCAATTCTATCAGCAAAAGTGAGAATACCTGTTTCTCCACAATCTCGCCAACAGAGTATGTTGCCCACCTGTTGAATTTTTGCCAGTCTGGTAGGTGGGAATTGATATCTGTGATTTTAATTTATATTTCTCTTATGAATGAGGTTAAGTTTCATATATTGAGGAATTATTTGCCTTTTTTCTTTGAATTATGTGTTTATGTTTTTGACACTGTTTTCAATAAGGGTTTTTGGTTCCATCTTGACTTTTTTTTTTTCAAGAGTTCTGTGTATGATTTAGAGATACGTGCCCTTTTTCTTTGAGTTTGTATCTTTTGCCATTCACAAGATTTTTGTTTTTGCATAATCAGATATATCTGTCTCTTCTTTTATTGCTTCCAGATTTCAGTTGTCTTTGAAAAGCTTTTCTGATTCCCAGACTGTAAGAATTCCTATTAGAAATTCACTCATGATCTTTGACCTTTTTGAAATTCAGTGTAGTGTTTGTTGTGAAGTATAGCTTGAACTCTTCCCCCCCAAAAAGATTTTTCTGTTTTTCCAACATAATTTATGAAAATGTTTGCCTTTTCTGCAGTGATTTCGCTTGATACTTATACACCAGTTTTCCCCACATAGTTGATTCTTTTTAGCACTTTCTGTTATCAATATTGTCTGTAACTTATAATCCATGCTATTCTATAACATCTTCTCCCTCTCCCCTCCCACTATTACTTTCTTAGGATTTTTTTGGTTGTTCTTGCTTTTGGGTTTTTCTCCCATATGTACTTTAGAATCACCTAATGTAACTAAATTTTTTAAAGTTTTGACTTTTATTAGGATTAAATTTTTTACTAATTGGAAAAAGTGGCATCTTTATAATATTGAATAATTGTATGAAAAAGTCATATATCCTTCCATTTGTTCAAGTTTCTTTTTGAGTCTTTCACTGGTGTTTTAAAAAGGTTTTCTCTAAGTGATTATGCATAGTTCTTATGTTTATTCTTAGGTATTTGAGTTTGTTGCTGTTTTAAATGTAATCTTCCCTTCTGTTGTATATTCTAACAGGTTACTGTTTGGATATATGTGGAGGCTTTTGATTTTTGTATGTTTTACATCTTACTGAGTTCTCTTGTTTGTATTTATGATTTTTTTTTTTTTTTGGATTGTCTAGGTATATTATCATATGTGTATACATGGAGTTTTATTTCTTCCTAATTCATTTGCCTAACTAGTTTTATCTTTTGCATTAGCTGTGTCTTTTTTACTGATGTGTGTGGCATGTCCCCATTAATAAGTTGTGGGCTTTTTGGCTCATATATAAATACAATTTTACTGTTAGGGATTATTTACCAAGCTCTGATTGATCGATTGATTTTATTAGAACTATGTGTTGGATTTTGTTGAATGTCCTTTCAGCATCTATGGAAATGAATATGTTTTCTCCTTAGATTTATGAATACAGTGAATGATATGAATGGACTTTTTTGTATTGAATCATCCTTGTAGTCCTAAAATAACATACTCCTTGGTTGTATTTGATTCTTTTTGCTAAAATTATATTTCATATTTTTACATTGATATTTATAAGTTATTGATAATGGTCTGTATTTTTTGTAGATATTTTCAGACCTAATTTCCATTATTATTTGCTCTCAAAATAACTTTAGAAATTTTTCCTCTGTTTATATGGTCTGGAACTGTTTAAATAGTTTTGGTGTTGTCTAATTTGTATTTGGGGGTTTTATTTATAGAGGTGACTGAGTGATGGCTGGAGAGATCATTGCCATTGGAAGAATTTACTGATTACACTTCCTAAGAGAAGGGGATATACATGTCACTTGGAGCCACAGGGGAAGCACCATATTTGGTCAGGAGGCCAAACAGGAGTGAGGAAAGAGACTAGGTCTCATCCTTTGTGGTGTTTCCATGGGAAAGGCAAAGCAGCGTAGAGTAAACAGTATAGGATTGGCTAGTTTGAATAATTTTGGTAGGCTTTAGGGTATAGTCACTGTCCCTAACTGTCTGGTACCTAGACCTGGGTTAATTTAGAGCAGGGGAAATATTGACTTGTGTGAGAGTTAAATAGAGGACATGGTTAGCTTGCATATGAGCAGTGTGCTCCCAAGTAAGTTGTTTATTACCTTTAGGAATCAGCTAGCCTTGGGAGAGGCAGTTTCTCTCTGGGTCTGTAAGGCTCTCTCCAAGATAGCAAAACATGATAAGAAACAAAATTAAAAACATGATTTGTACACAGGTTATCTGGTCTGGTGGCTCTTGGTAGAATTCTTCATTGGAGACTAGTGCTTTTTGGTGATGTAACTCAAACTTTCTCGTATTTATTATGAATTTTGGTTTTGTTTAAACTTTGCAGTTTAAATGCAAAATTAATTACAGTGAATTAACTCTACCAGTAATTGAATCAAGTTTGATAAATTTTCCTATATTCCTGTATCCTATATTTAGTATACTTACCTAAGAAAGTTATGTTTCATCTAAATTTTCAGCTTTATTTGCATAAAGTAATGCAAATTAAAGAACCAGCTTGCATATTTATTTTCCTAACATTAATATCTTAACTCCTTTCTTTTGATTTACTTTTCCCCCAATCCTTTGATTTTGATGTTAATTTTATTTATTTTTATTCTTTTATTTGTATTGATATAAATATTACAGGGTCTGAATTACCTCAGGTCACTATTTTAGTGCATTTCTAAGATTCTGACGTGGTAATTTTACTGTTGTTTTAGAAGTCCTGTGACTTTTATTAGTACTTTGCTTTTAACTCCGCAGTTATTTAATTTAAAAAATTTGCAGGTGAAATGGATTTTTTGTTTTATTTTGTTGTTATAGCTTTATTGCATTGAGATTGGATGATTTTGTCTATTATTTTTCCTATGGCTCTTACAGTGCTTTTCTTCACCACTTAGTACCATATCTATTATGGAATTTTATAAATATTCTGTGTGCATTTGAAAAAGATCCTACACTCTCTCTACTAAGGCCAAGTTTGTTATGTAGTGATAAACTTTATTATGCTCTTGAGGGCTTCTGTAACCCTACTTATTCATTGACTTGATGGAGAGTGGTATTTAAAGTTCTCTATTTTTCCGTGCATCTCATGGAGTTCCTGCTTTGTGAGGACAGTAGATGGCACATACTATACCCATAACTATTATGTCTTCCTTGGGAATTGTGGCCTTCAGCATTATAAAGTATCCTTTTTAAATTCATTTAATGTTTTTTATTCACTACCAGCCTCTTCACCAACATTTCCTAGTCATCTCATAGATGAAGTTCATACTTTGAAAAAGCTTGCAACTATAATATTCTGAGTTCTTACATATCAAAAGCTGTTTTTCTGTAGTTTTGTTACAAGATGTACAACTTGGCTAGTTATGAAATCCTTAATTCACACTTTATGTCCTTTGGTTTTGAAAAAAATGTTGGTCTATTTTAGTCTTATATTGTATCTTGTTTTCCCTTTGTCTCCACACCCTCACCACTACCATCCACCTTGCCTTTTCCCTTCACTCTCTACTGAACCATTTGTAAGGACGTTGCAGAAATTACAAGGTTTTGCTCTTGGGTACTTCAGAGTGTATCATGGCACTTAGTTATTATCCCTCTCTGATCTTCTTTAATCCAAGGAGTTTTTCTAGCTTATTTATTTATATTTTGGTCTTTTTTGACATGGACATTTTATTTTGTCAAAAGTCAAAGTTTGGATTTGTGTGGTTTTTCTTTGTGATTAGATTCAAGTTAAGCATATTATTAGCAGCAGTATTACATAGGATATTGTATCCTTCTTAGTGTACTACATCAGGAGGCACATGATGTCTATTCTGGGTTCTTTTTGTTTCCCTCTTCAAAAAGTCTTCATATTTTTTTAGTGCAGTTTTAGGTTCATAGCAAAATTAAGCATAAAATGCAGTAGTTCACATATACACCCTATCCCCACACATGGACAGTCATGCCACAATCAGCATCCATCTATAGTGCTTCATTTGTCACAGTTGATGAACTCACACTGATACATCATTATCATCCAAAGTCCATAGTTTACATTAGGGTTCACTTTTGGTGTTATGTATTTTACAGGTGTTGACAAATGTATAATGACAACTATCCACCATTATTGTATCATACAGAATAGTTTCACTGCCTAAAAATCTTTTGTGCTCCAGCTGTTGACCCCTTCCTCCCAAACCCCCTCCCCCAGCAACCACTGACTTTTTTTTAATGCCTCCATAGTTCTGCCTTTTCTAAAATGTATATAGATGGAATTGCAATAGTTAGCCTCTTCATTTTGACATCTTTCACTGAATACTGTGCATTTAAGTTTCCACCGTGTCTTTTTTGGCTTGATAGCTTATTTTATTTTAGTGGTAATAATACTCCATTACCTAGCTTATCTATCCATTCACCTACTGAAGGATATCTTGGTTACCTCCAGATTTGGTAGTTGTGAATAAAACTTCTATAAACATACATATCCAGATTTTTATGTGGAAGTAAGTTTTCAACTCTTTTAGTAAAGACCAATGTGCTGGATTGCTAAATTATATGGTAAGAGTATATTTAATTTTGTAAGAAACTGCCAGACTCTCTTCCAAAGTGACTACCATTTTGCATTTCCACCAGCAGTGAATGAAAGTCCTTCTTGCTTCACATCTTCACCAATATTTGGCGTTGTTAGTGTTAATGAATTTTGATCATTCTAATAGTGTGTAATAGTATCTCATTGCTGTTTTAGTTTGTATTTCTCCAGCGACATGATTTAGATCATTGTTTTTTATGCTTATTTGACACCTATAACTTCTTTGGTAAGGTATCTGTTCAGGACTTTTGCTCATTTAAATTTTTTTCTTTTTTCTTTTGTTTCATTATTTATTTATTTATTTATTGTTTTTTGTCTTTTCTAGGGCCGCACCCATGGCATATGGAGGTTCCCAGGCTAGGGGTCTAATCAGAGCCATAGCTGCTGGCCTACACCAGAGCCACAGTAACCTGGGATCCAAGCCGCATCTGCGACCTACACCACACCTTGCGGCAACGCCAGATCCTTAATCCACTGAGCAAGGCCAGGGATCAAACCCGCAACCTCATGGCTCCTAGCCGGGTTCATTAACCACTGCACCACGATGGGAACTCCTGTTTCATTTTTTAAGGTTTTATTGAAATGTAGTTGCTTTACAATGTTGTGATTGTACAGCAAAGTGATTCAGTTATATATGTATACACATCCATAGTCTTTCAGATTCTTTTCCCATATAGATTATCACAGGATATTGGGTAGTTCTCTGTGTTATACAGAAGGTCCCTGTTGGCCAGTCATTCTGTATACCTCCATGTGCATGTGCCAGTCCCAAATCCCCAGTCCATCCCTTCCCCCTCACCTGTCCCGTTGGTAATCATTAAGTTTTCAAAGTTTGTGAGTCTGTTTTTGTTTTGAAATAAATTCATTTGCTTCCTTTTTTTTTTAGATTCCACATGTAAGCTACATCATATGGTGCTTGGCTTTCACTGTCTAACTTCATTTAGTATGATAATCTCTAGTTGCAACCATGTTTCTGCAAAGGGCATTATTTCATTGTTTTTTATGACTGAGTACTATTCCATCATATATATGCACCACTTTTTTAACCATTCCTCTGTTCATGGATATTTAGGTTGCTTCCATGTCTTGGCTATTATAAATAGCTTAGCAGTGAACACTGGAGTTTGTGTATCTTTTTGAATTACAGTTTTGTCTGGATAGATGCCCAGGAGTGGAATAGCTGCATCATATGGTAGTTCTGTTTTCAGTTTTCTGAGAAAACCTGTACTGTTTTCATAGTGGTTGCACCAGTGTACATTCCCAGCATCAGTTTAAGAGGGTTCCCTTTCCCCTGCACCCTCTTCAGCATTTATTGGCTGGTGTGAGGTGGCACCTCACTGTAGCTTTGACTTGCATTTCTCTAATAATTAGTGATATTGATCATCTTCTCATGTGTTTTTTGGCCATCTCTTATGTCTATTTTTGAGAAATGCCTGCTTAGATCTTCTGCCTATTTTTGATTGGCTTGTTTGTTTGTTTGGTAATGAACTACAAGGAGCTGTTTGTATATTTCAGAGATTAATGCCTTGTCAGTTGTATCATTTGCAAATATTTTCTTCCATTATGTGGGAGTATTTTCTTTTCTTTTCCAGTGGTTTCCTTTGCTGTGCAAAAACCTTTTAAGTTTAATTAGGTCTCATTTGTTTATTTTTGTTTTTATTTTCATTACTCTAGGAGGTGGCTACAAAAAGATACTGCTGCAGTTTATGTCAGGGTGTGTTCAGCCTATGTTTTCCTCTAAGAGTTTTATAGTATCTAGTCCTATATTTAGATCTTTAATCTGTTTTGAATTTATTTTTGTGTATGGTGTTGGAGAATGTTCTAATTTCGTTCTTTTACATATGACTGTCCAGTTTTCCAGCACCACTTATTTTTCTTAAGGTATTGGTTTTTTTATTACTATTATTACTACTCAGGGAATTTTATTACATTTATAGTTGTACAGTGATCATCGCAACCAAATTTTATAGCATTTCCAACCCAAACCCCCAGTGCATCCCCCCACCCTGCAACCTGTCTCATTTGGAAACCGTAAGTTTTTCAAAGTCTGTGGGTCAGTACCTGTTCTGCAAAGAAATTTATTCTGTCCTTTTTTAGATTACACATGTAAGTGGTAGCATATGATGTTGGTGTCTGTCTGACTGACATTGCTTACTATCATGATAATTTCTAGGTCCATCCATGTTGCTGCAAATGCCATTCTTTCCTTTTAATGGATGAGTAATATTCCATTGTGTATATGTACCATGTCCTCTTTATCCACTCCTCTGTCAGTGGGCATTTAGGTTGTTTCCATGTCTTGGCTATTGAAAATAGTGCTGCAGTGAACATTGGAGTACATGTGTCTTTTCGAGTCGTGGTTTTCTCTGGATAGATGCCCAGGAGTGGGATTGCTGGATCAAATGGTAATTCTATGTTTAGTTTTCTGAGGCATCTCCATACTGTTTTCCACAGTGGTTGCACCAATTTACATTCCCACCAACAGTGTAATAGTGTTCCTTTTTCTCCACACCCTCCAGTACTTACTGTTCATAGACTTTTTGATGAATGCCATTCTGGCTGGTGTAAGGTGGTACCTCATAGTGGTTTTAATTTTCATTTCTCTAATAATTAGTGATGATGAACATCTTTTCATGTGTTTTTTGGCCATCAGTATGTCTTCTTTGGAGAATTGTCCATTTTTTGATGGGGCTTGGTTTTTTTTTTTTTTTTTTGGTATTGAGCTGCAGGAGGTGTTTATAAATTTTGAAGATTAATCCCTTTTCAGTCACTTCATTTGCAACTATTTTTTCCCATTCTGTGTGTTATCTTTTCGGTTTTTGTAGGGTTTCCTTTGCTGTGCAGAAACTTTTAAGTTTAATTAAGTCCCATTTGTTTATTTTTGTTTTTATTGTCATTACTCTAGGAGGTGGATCTGAGAGGATGTTGCTGTGGTTTATGTCAGAGAGTGTTTGGCCTATGTTTTCTAAGAATTTTATAGTATTGGTCTTATATTTAGGTCTTTAACCTATTTCGAGTTTATTTTTGTGTATGGTGTTACATACACAAAAGAAGTGTTCTAATTTCATTCTTTTCCATGTAGCTGTCCAGTTTTCCCAGCACCACTTATTGAAGGGGCTGTCTTTTCTCCATTGTATATTCCTGCCTCCTTTGTCATAGATTACTTGACTGTAGGTGCGTGGGTTTAATTCTGAGCTTTCTATCGTGTTCCACTGATCTATATTTCTGTCTTTGTGCCAGTATCCTACGGATTTGATTACCGTAGCTTTGTACTAAAGTCTGATGTCAGGGAGCCTGATTCCTCCAGCTCCATTTTTCCTTTTCAGGATGTCTTTGGCTATTCTTGGTCTTTTGTGCTTCCAAACAAACTTTAAAATATTTTGTTCAAGTTCTGTGAAGAATGTCCTTGGTAATTTGATAGGGATTGCATTGAATCTGTAGATTGCCTTGGGTAGTACAGACATCTTGATAATGTAGATTCGTCCAATCCAAGAGCATAGTATGTCTTTCCATCTATTTGTATCATCTTTGATTTCTTTCATTAGCGTCTTATAGTTTTCAGAGTACAGGTCTTTTGTCTCTTTAGGTAGGTTTATTCCTAAGTATTTTTATTCTTTTTGATGCAATGGTAAATGGTATTGTTTCCCTGATTTCTCTTTCTGATCTTTCATTGTTAGTATATAGAAATTAAGTCAATTTCTGTGTATTAATTTTGTATCTTGTGACTTTGCTAATAAATTCACTGATGAGCTCTAACAGTTTTCTGGTAGCATCTTTAGGATTTTCTAGGTATAATATCATGTCATCCTCAAATAGTGATAGTTTTACTTCTTTGTTTCCAATTTGGATTTCTTTTATTTGTTTTTCTTCTCTGATTGCCATGGCTAGGACTTCCAAAACTATGTTGAATGGTAGTGGTGAGAGCGGACATCCTTGTCTTGTTTCTGATCTCATTGGGAATTCTTTCAGCTTTTCACCATTGAGAATGATGTTAGCTGTGGGTTGGTCATATATGGCCTTTATTATGTTGTGGTAGGTTCCCTCCATGCACACCTTCTGAAGGGTTTTTATCAGAAATGGATGTTGGATTTTGTCAAAGGCTTTTTATGCAGCTATTGAGAGGATCGTATGGCTTTTATTCTTCAGCTTTTTCAGGTTTATCACACTGATTGATTTGCAGATATTGAAGAATCCTTGCGTCCCTGGGATAAAGCCCACTTGATCATGATGTACAATCCTTTTAATGTACTGTTGGATTTGGCTTGCTAGTATTTTGTTGAGGATTTTTGCATCAGAGAAATTGGCCTGCAGTTTTCTTTTTTTGTGGTATCTTTGTCTGGTTTTGGTATCAGGGTGGCCTCATAAAAGAGTTTGGGAGTGTTCTTTCCTCTGCAGTTTCTTGGACGAGTTTCAGAAGGATAGGTATCAGCTCTTCTTTAAATGTTTGAGAGAATTCACCTGTGAAACCATCTGGTCCTGAATTTTTTGTTTGTTGGAAGTTTTTTAATCACAGTTTCAATTTCAATACTTGTGATTGGTCCATTCATCTTTTCTGTCTTGGTTTAGTCTTAGAAGATTGTACTTTTCTAAAGAATTTGTCCATTTCTTCTGTGTTTTCTGTTTTACTGGCATATAGTTGCATGTAGTAGTCTCTTAGGACACTTTGTATTTCTGTGATGTCCATTGTAACTTCTCTTTTTTCATTTCTAATTTTATTGATTTGAGCCCTCTCTTTTTCTTGATAAGTCTGGCTAAAGGTTTATCAATTTCTTTGATCTTTTCAAAGAATCAGCTTTTAGTTTCATTGATCTTTTCTGTGATTTTCTTCATTTCTATTTCATTAATTTCTGCTCTGATATTTATGATTTCTTTTCTTCTCCTAATGTTGGGTTTTGTTTGTTCTTGTTTCTCTAGTTGCTTTAGCTGTAAAGTTAGGTTGTTTATTTGAGCTTTTTCTTGTTTCCCAAGGTAGGCTTTTATTGCTATAAACTTTCCTCTTAGAACTGCTTTTGTTGCATCCCATAGGTTTTGGAGTGTTGTATCTTTGTTGTCATTTGCTTCTAGGTATTTTTTCATTTCCACTTTGATTTCTTCAGTGTTCCATTGGCCGTTTAGTAGTATGTTGTTTAGTCTCCACGTTTGTGTTTTTTGCAGTTTTTTTCTTGTTGTTGATTTCTAGTCGTATAGCGTTGTGGTGGGAAAAGATGCTTGCTTGATATGATTTCAATTTTCTAAAAGTTACTGAGGTTGGATTTGTAGCCCAGGATGTGATCAGTCTTAGAGAATGTCCCATGTGCACTTGAGAAGAATGTATATTCTGCTGCTTTGGGATGGAATGTCCTATAACTATCTATTAAGTCCATCTGGTCTAATGCTTCATTTAGGGCCTGTGTTTTCTTGCTAATTTTCTGTCTGAATGATCTGTCCATTGCTGTATATGGGGTGTTAAAGTGCCCTGCTGTTATTGTGTTATTGTCAACTTCTCCTTTTAAGGTTGTTAGCAGTTGCATATATATTTACAATTGTTATTTCTTTTTCTTGGATTGATCCTTTGATCATTACATCATGTCCTTCTTTGTCTCTTGTAATATTTAGTTTATGGTCTATTTTATCTGATAGGAGTATTGCTACTCCAACTTTCTTTTGATTCCCATTTGCATGGAATATTTTCTTCCATCCTCTTACTTTCAATTTGTATGTGTCCCTAGAAGTGAAGTGGGTCTCTTGAAGACAGCATATATGTGGATCTTGTTTTTGTATCCACTCAGCCAGTCTAGGTCTTTTGGTTGGACCATTTAGTCCATGTACATTTATGGTAATTATTGATATGTATGTTCTTATTGCCATTTTATGAACTGTTTTGGATTTGTTTTTGTTGCTCTTTTTTCTTCCCTTCTTCTCTTGTGGTTTGATGACTATCTTTAGTGTTGTATTTGAATTGATTTTTCTTATTTGTGTATCAGTTGTGGATTTTTGGTTTGCAGCTACCCTGAAGTTTTTATATAGGAATATATCTATATGTATCTATATATATATATGTGTGTATGACATTGTTTTCAGTTGTTGGTCTCTCAATTGCAACTGCATCTCCAGTGTCCTGCATTTGTAACTTCCTCTTCTCATGATTTCTGATTTTGTAGCATATTCATGTGTGGATGATTTCCTACCTTTACTGTATATATGCCTTTCCTGGTGAGCCTTGTCATTTGTGGACTTTTTGTTTCTAGTTGTGGCCTTTTCTTTTCTGCCTAGAGAAATTCCTTTAGTATTTATTGTAAAGCTGGTTTAGTGTTGCTGAATTCTCTTAGCTTTTGCTTATCTGTAAAGCTTTTGATTTCTCCTTCAAATCTGAATGAGAGCCTTGCTGGATAAAGTAATCTTGGTTAGAGGGGTTTTTTTCCCTTTCATCACATTGAGTATATCATGCCTTCACTTCTGGCCTGCAGAGTTCCTACTGAAAAATCTGCTGATAACCTTATCGGAGTTCTCTTGTATGTTACTTGTTTCTTTTCCCTGGCTGCTTTCAATATTTTCTCTTTGTCTTTAATTTTGTTCAGTTTGATTAATATGTGTCTCAGGGTATTCCTCCTTGGGTTTATTTTATATGGTACTCGTTGTGCTTCCTGGTTTTGAGTGAGTGTTTCCTTTCCCACCTTAGGGAAATTTTCAGCTATTATCTCTTCAGATATTTTTTCTGTCCCTTTCTCTCTCTCGTCTCCTTCTCGCACCCCAATATTATAGGCGTTGGTGCGTTTAATGTTGTCCCAGAGTTCTCTTATAATCTCTTCATTTTTCAGTCTTTTTTCTCTTTTATGTTCTGCATCAGGGCTTTCCACTACTCTGTCCTCCACCTCGCTTATTTGTTCATCTGCTGTTGTTGCTTCTATTGAATTTTTTATTTCATTTTGCATCTCTGCTTGCTTAAGTTTTAATCTTGTATTTCTTTGCTCAGTGTTTACTTTAAATTATCAGTCTTTGCCTCCAGTTTATTTCCAGTGTCTTGCATCATGTTCAGCATCATCAGTCTAAAGTCTTTTTCCTGGAGGCTGAGAATCTCCATATCATTAGCTGTCTTTCTGGGTTTTTTTCTTTCTCACTTATCTGAGTTATAGTTCGCTGCCTTTTCATTTTTATAGGTTTTTGGTGTGGTCTCCTTTTTGCAGATAATAGAGTTGTAGCCTCTCTTACTTCTGGTTTCTGCCCCCTTTGTGGCTAAAGTTGGTATGGGGGCTTGTTCTAGGCTTCTTTATGGAAGGGACTTGTGCCTGCCCACTGGTGGGTAGGGCTTTGTCTCTAGGTGAGATTAGATGTGGCTGTGTGTCTGGGGGGGGGAGTCTTTAGACACCCTGTTTACTGGTGGGTAGGTCTATGATCCCACATGGATTATTGTTTGGCCTGGGGCTTGTCAGCACTGATGGGTGGGGCCAGATTTTCCCAAAATGGCCACCTCTAGAGGAACACATGCTAATGAATATTCCTGAGATCTTGCCTCCAATGTCCTTCCCCCACAATGAGTCATAGTCACCCCCTGTTTTCCCAGGAAATCCTCCAAGAACTGCATTCAGTTCTGACCCATTCCTGTGGAGCCTCTGCTTTGCCCTGGGACCCAGTGCATGTGCAAGCCTGTGTGTGCTTTTCAAGAATGGGGTCTCCATTTACCCCAGTCCCCTGGAGTTCCTGTCCACAAGCCCCACTGGCCTTCAATGCCGAGATGCTTCTGGGGCTCTTTCTCCCAATGCCAGATCCCCAGGCATGGGGACCTGATGTGGGGCTCGGAACCCTCACTCCTGTAGGTGAGTCTCTGTGGTAGTTACTTTCCAGTCTGTAGGCTTCCCACCCAGCAGGTATGGGGATGCTTATATCACATAATCGCCCCTCCTACCTCTTGATGTGGCCTCCTCTTTGTCTTCTGGAGTAGGTTATCTTTTTGAAAGTTTCCAGTCCATTTGCTTGAAGGTTGTCAGCATTTGGTTGTAATTGTTTTGTTTTTATGAGAGAAGGTGAGCTCCAGTCCTTCTATTTCTCCATCTTACTTCCTCCAGCACCAGTTATTAAAGAGACTCTTTTCTCAGTTGTATATTCTTGCCTCCTGTATCATAGATTAGTTAACCATAAGTGTGTGGGTTTATTTTTGGGCTTTCTACCCTGTTCCGTTGATGTATATCTCTGTTTTTCTGCCAGTACCATACTATTTTGATGACTGTAGCTTTGTAGTTAATCTGCAGTTTGGGAGCCTTAATTCCTCCAGCTCCATTTTCCTGTTTTAGGATTGCTTTTGCTTTTTAGTGTCTTGAGTTTCTGTACAAATTTTAAAGTATTTTATTCTAGTTCTTTGAAAAATGCAATTGGTAAATTAATAGCAATTACATTGAATCTGTACAGGTGGTGATTTTTTTTTTTTTTTTTTTTTTAAACAGCCACATCTGTGGCATATGGAAGTTCCAGGGCTAAGAGTCAGATCCAAGCGGTAGCTACTGGCCTATACCACAGCAGCAGCAACACTGGATCCAAGTCACATCTTTGATCAATATGGCAGCCTGTGGCAACACCAGATCCTTAATCCACTGAGCGAGGCCAGGGATCAAACCCACATCCTCATGGATACAAGTTGAGTTCTTAACCTGCTGAGCCACAACAGGAATTCTCAGGCAGTGGCTTTTCAGATACAAGATCATCTAGATTTTCTCCTAGGAAATTTATAAAACTGTCCAAGACTTTTAAAGTGTTATGTTTTACATTTAGGTCCATGACTCATTTGGTGTTAATTTTTGTGAAGGATGTAATGCCTGTATTCAGCTTCATTTTTTGGCATGTTGGTATCTATTTGTTCTAGTGCTACTTGTTAAAAGGACTGTCTTTACTCCACTGTATTGCTTTTTCTCCTTTGTCAAAGATCAATTGAGTATATTTATGTGGATCTATATCTGGGCTCTCTTTTCTGTTCCATTGGTCTTTGTCTGTATAACACACTGTCTTGATTACTAATAGTAATAGTATAGTAATAGCTTTATTTTAAGTCTTAAAATCAGATAGTGTCTGTTCCCCAACTTTGTTCTTCTCCCTCAATATTGTGCCGGCTATTCTGGGTCTTTTGCTTATCCATATAAACTTTAGAATCTGTTTTGTTCCATCTATAAAATTGTTTGCCCTGATTTTGATTGGGATTGTGTTGAATGTATAAATCCATTTAGGAAGAACTACCAGTGACAGTACTGAGTCTTCCTATCCATGTTCATGGAATATCTGTCCATTTATTTAGTTCTGTTTTTTAATTTAAAATTTAAAAATTTTTCATATCTGTAATTGCTTAATTCTAATTAATATTCAAATGTTATGTTACATTCCTTTTTATAGCTGTCTTTGTTTTCTGTGTTCTTGAGAATTTTCATCCATTGAAATGTTTTGATAATCTTTCTCTTCTCTTCTAATAGAAACATGTTGGGCTGCTGGTTTCATTGGATATTTCTTTTATGTGTTTTATCTGTATAGGTATGAGTTTGGATAGCTTACTTTGTTTCTTAATTCCAAAGAACCTTGCTTGATTGCTGCAAATACAGAAGTGGAGTTCCTTTAATAAATATTATCTTTTGGCTGATTTATTATTTCTTAATTGGTATAGCTTATAATATCTCAGTATGCTCTTTACTCTTAACATCTTCATTCTTCCCTTTTGTCAACACATCTCTAGAAATATCCCCTTTTCTCAAGATGCCTCCTTTCTCCCTCAGAAAAAATATTTTTTCGAGGCTCTTACCTTTGGCAAATATAGACACACACACCCATATATTTGACAAACTTTCTTTTGGTCCTTTTGTGTCTAATGCTTTGATATATTTTGACATATATTTGACAAACTTTATTTTTGCCCTTTTGTGTCTAATGCTTTGATACACTAGATCCCAAATCTCTTCCTAAGAGTTTTCTACTCAGTGTTGAACTCCCTGTTGGTGGTGAACTTTAGCTGGTATTACATGTTTGTTTGCTTGTGTTTTTTATGGGTGATTTTTTTGTGTGTGCCAACTCAGGACCTCATCATACATTTCTTTCTACACAGTGTACTTTGGGTAACTCCAGAGACAACTCAGTTGGTCTCAGATTTTTACTTCCCCAATTATGTGTAAAAGGAGATTCTTTTTCTTTTTCTATTTCCTACTTAAGCCTTAGGTGTGAACTGTGTGTGTTTTTATTTGCTCTTCCTAATCATTTGTATATTTTTTGCAAGTTGTGTAGAGAGATTGGGATTTAGATGGTTGTTACTACCCTATGAGTATCTAGAATTCCAGCTCTTTAAATATTTTGCTGCCAGGTTTCTAGGTAACTATGTGATCAAGCCATATAAAATTGCGATTTCTGTGGCTCAAGAACTGTTGAATATCAGCAGTTCTGTATGATTCCACCTAATAGAAAGGTAGGCAATCTCTTTATCCTAGTGATTCAAGCCTTAGTGAAATGTTATATGATAGGGGTATTATTTTTAGTATTAATTCCAAGGTGATTAGGGCTGCATTTTTTATATGCAATAAAATACACTCATCCTAGTGTACAGTTCAGTGAGTATTGACAGTTGTTTATACTTAGGTAACCACCACCACTATCAGTATATAGAACATCTGCTGTATAACACAGGGAACTATTTCCAATCACTTGTGATAGAACATGATAGAAGATACTATGAGAAAAAATGTGTGTGTGTGTGTGTGTGTGTGTGTATAACTGGATCACTTTGCTATACAGCAGAAGTTGACAAAACATTGTAAATCAACATTATAATAAAGTTTTTTAAATGTATATAGAACATTTCCATCATTCTAAAACCTCTAGTGTACACCTTTGTAGCCAGCCCCACCTCCCACTCCAGGAAACCACTGAACTGTTTCTATCATTCGATTAGATTTCTAAAGGCCACATTACTAAATTGTCCTGTCAGTCTTGCATGATCTGAAATTTGCTTATCTCTCCAGTGTCATCTATCTATTATTCCTTTCTATATATGTGCTGGCCTCGGGGCCTTTTCACTTATGAGGCCATCCATCCATTTTCTGCCTGACATTTTAAATTCCCATACCCTGAACTGATGTTCATCTCTCTAGGACCCATGATACTTTTTCTCTTCCATGCCTTTGATCATGGTTATTCTCTCTGCCAAGAGAGCACTTTCCTCCTTAATGAACATTCTTCCTAGACTGATTTATTCCTATTCATCTTTATAAAATCAGCTTATGTTACTGATTTTAGATTGGATTAGTTATTTATTGGTCGTATTTTTTTTTTACATAATTATTTGCTCCTTACCTAGTCTGAGCTCCTTGAGGGTAATGATGCCTTCTTCAGTTTGTCTTCCCATCATTGTGCCTGGTACATGATAGGTACTTAATAAATGTTTAATTAATCTTAAACGAGTTTCAACAACTGTATATAATTTGAGTTTAAAATTAAATTTCCAGAGGATAAGTTAAAGAAGTCTTAAATTATAGATACTTAACAAAACTGAAATTGAACTAATGGTGTCTTTTAAGTGTGAGGAGAAATGGGCATTGTTTCATGGACACCATAGTTCTACTTGCAGAAATAAGTTTTAATTTTTTAGCTCTTCTCTAGCCATGTGTTTTTGGAATTGCACCAAGCAGTGTCTATGGAGAAAATTAGTCTAGCTTTGATCAGAGCATGAGCTATATGGAATAATAATGTGGCTTGTTTTAAGAATCTAAAAAGAAAGGAAATTTGTTTTGCTTCCATTTACATACACTTTAAGCCTTGATAAAGTATATCACTTAATTCTTTAAGTGTGTATCTCCTGTCATACTGTAAGCTCATGGGCCAGAGGCAGATCTTACCATCTTTGTTTTTTTTTCCTTTGAGTTTCTTGGTTTTAGTAGCTAATAAGTGTTTTGAGTTGATTCTGTGGTTCATGTTTGCTACACATGTGGACTTGGCACCCTTCTATATTCACCCTAAAATTATACTAGGTATGAATAAAAATTTTTAACATTATGCCAGTCATTAATTTCTGATTCTGAATAGCAACCTGATACAGGTTAAACTATATGAACTTAAAATAATACTTCTTGAAAAGTTTGCATTTTAATATTCATTTATATTATAAGAATTGGGACAAGCAGGGAATGGTTTGTTGTTGGATGGGAATAATTTCCAAGCATTATAAAAACCACCGTTATATTCAAACCTTTGTTCTCCCTGAATGGATACCTTTATAATATGATATCAGTTTTACCTGAACTAGATTTTTATGTCCTTCTTTCAGAGCAAATAGCAGGATTCTTATTATTTGGCAACCTGACTTTATGACTCTGTTTTTATAAACCAAGAGGGATCTGAAGAACAACTGTATACTACCAGCAAAGCTGGCACAGAATTAACTGTGTCTGCTATTCTTTTGGGATGCTGTCAATGAATAGCAGAGTTATTTAAACTTTTCTGGAGTAACTAAGTAAACTTTTCTGTTTTAGCTAAGAATAAAGTTCAGCAGAACATACAGGCACATTGTAGTTCTGAAAAAACACTTTTAATTTATTAAACATAATATATGATCATGCTATATCATGTGGTAACTTAAAAAAATTGAAAGTGCTACAGATGCTAAAACTTACCTCTGTATGACACTTTTAAAATAGGAAACTAATTTAGAAGTTTCCCATTTTGTTTAATAAAGCTAATGTTTTGCTGTTTTATTTTACATTCATACCTATTATTTTAAAATATAACTTCATTTTGCCTTGTAGTGTGTGCAGAGAATATTTCCAAAATGGTGGGAAGAGAAAAGCGCTTGAAAAAGATGAAAAAAGAGCAGTACTCGCCACTAAGACCACTCCAGCCTTAAATATGCATGATTCTTCTAAACTTGAAGGTCATTTAACTAACCTCAGCTTTACAAACCCTGAATTTATAACTGAGTAAGTACATTTTTCCTACTTAGATGATTAACATTATCTAGGATAATGTTTATTCTATTGCAGTCTGAGAGAATACTTTCTATAATTTAAATATTTCTAAATTTGTTAAGGTGTGTTTTATGTCTGGAACATGGCTATTTGGTAAATGTTTTTGGAAAAAATATAAATACTGTAAGATCATATGGTATTTGCCTTTTCATGTCTGACTTAGTGTAACGACCTCAAAGTCCACCCATGTTGTAAATGTCAGGATTTTGCATTTTTTTGTGGATAAATAGTATTTCAACGTGTGTGTTATTATAACCCAAGTAATTATTAATAGTATTAAAATTATTTGTATACCCTAGTATCAGAATAAATTTGTGGAATCAAGTAATATTTCGTTAACCTCTTGAAAATGTTAAACTTGAATAATTCTAGAAATATTCCTGATAGACACTGAAGTATAACCATGAAAATAAAATGAAATTAACCTCTCAAAACAGATACAAACCTGTAGATATCAACATAACATTATCTTTAGTTACTTTGATTTTATACCATGTTGAAATATTACCTAGTTAGGTATAAGCAGTTTAATTTAAAACTTAAACACCTTTGATTAGTTCTGAAGGAAAGGATCTTTACCTTTATTTAAAGGTTACTACAAAGCTTACAAAGCATAATGGGTTACTAAGCATCTTATAACTCAGGTGTTATGAACCTTATAAATATTTTAAAAATATTGACCAGTTTAAGAAATTATATAGTTACAGCGCTATCAAAAACACTGGAAAATATCAACCCTTGAATTTCCGTATCGTTCTTATTTTATTATGCTTTATAGTCTCTGTTTCATTGTTGAGAATACCTTGTTTGTTGACTCATTGTTATATTTTCCTTTAATTCTTTAAACATGGTTTCTTTGAACCCTATGAACCTTTTTTATAATAGCTGATTTGAAGTCTTTGCTAAAAACTTTGCTAAAAAATATAAAAATTTTATATTTTTTCAACATGAAGTCTTTCAACATTTGGGCTCACTCAGAGTCTGTTTATTTACTGCTCTTGTTCTTTCTTTCTTTCTTTGGTCTTTATAGCGCCATATCCGCAGCATATGGAAGTTCCCGGGCTAGGGGTCCAATCAGAGCCATAGCTGCCTGCACCACAGCCTCAGCAACTCAGGATCTGAGCCACATTTCCAACCTACATACAGCACAGCTCATGGCAATGCCAGATCCTTAATCCCTGAGCAATGCCAGGGATTGAACCTTCATCCTCATGGATTCTAGTCGGGTTCGTTACCACTGAGCCACAGTGGGAACTCCTACTGTTCTTTTTCTTGAATGTGAGCTACACTTGCCTGTTTTTTTAATTCATGTCTCATAATTTTTTGTTGAAAATTCTCCAGTATATTTTTGATAATATATTTTAAAAACTCCCATTTTGGGTTTTTTCCCCAGAGACGGTAGTGGTAGTAGTTTTTAGTAATCTGCTAGCAATCAATCTGTGGGATCTGTTTCCGTAATAGTTTGTACATTACTGTTATTTTTATTTTTTTAGGCTGGTTTCCTAGGGTTTGCACCTGTGTCTGCGTAGACTGGTAGTCAATGATAGGCCCAAGATTGTGTTCAAACCTCTCCAGCCTATCTGGCTTCCACCCTCTGCCAGTGAATGTGTGTTGATTTGGGAGTACATTTAAAATTCAGGCAGCTTTCAAGTTGGCCTCATCTTTTGCTTTTCACCGGGCCCTCATGTATCTCCCATGTGTATTCATTTAGCTTCCCAATCAGCTAAGGCTGTGTGGAAAGCTTATCTAGCCCCTTTATGCTCCTCTCATTTCCAGGATCATTGTGAAATTCCTAAATTTCTGACCAGTCTTCCAGTCTGCAGTTCAGCCCAACTGTAGCCTGACGCTCTCATAGCTGCTGACTTTTCCTGTTTGTTTCTTACCAAGTTTGATTCTTTTATTGACAGTGCTCTCTGGGTTTTTCATCTTTTGTTAAATCCACTTGGCCCATTTCAGCAGTGAAGCTACTGTTTTTTCATAGCCAGCCGTATCCTCAAACAAACTCCATACCAACTCAGCAAGGGATGGGTAATGAGAGTGGCTTCAGGCAAAGACACCACAGATCCCCACTGTTGTTAACCTAGGTTCAGCTGGTTTTCCTGAATAAACACGTCTTAATAGTGTTTGCCTTTGTTTGAGCCCTAATGGTTGGTTGTTTTGATGATTGTGTTTCGTTGTAGCTGTTTCTTGAAGAATGGATTTGCCGTCTTCTCTCCTGCCACTGGTTTAATTTTAAAAGAGAAAAAATTAGTTTTAAGCGTTTAAAGCAAATATAATTGTTATAGGTCAGGATTTCCTTAGTATTGAAATTAAACATTGAAACATCATAGCCTAGGATGGCTAGGTTTAGAAGGTCTTCATTTCAGAAACTGTAGCGTTTGGCCCCAACATGTGTATATAGACTCATTCTTCCCACTCCTCCTACCATATTGTAGCCTGTATTCTAATCTCTTAAAACAATTTAAATTCCCCTAGTAGTACATGTTTGTTCTCATTTTCTGGCAGTTGCAAATGCATTATATCCTCTTTCTGATCAACTATTGCTATATAATATTAGGCTATATTTGATACATCTTCCTTCCCTTCTTGAACTTAACTTGAGCTTCTCAAAAGAATTTATACTCTGGTACCAATATCAAACCTTTTTATACCTCTAATTATAGTACTTATATTGTATTAAAATCAGTATTGTATATTTTTCTGATCACAAGTGAAATAATACCACAGTATAAAATATTTCACATGTAGAGAAGATTATAGATGTGGAAAAATTATTGCTCAATACTGGTTACATTTAAGTGCATTTCTTTCCAGTCTTTTTAATTGTTTTCTTACACAATAGGGATCATGTAGTTTAAAAATTTTTGTGTAAACTGATCTTCCAATGTGTTAAAACACTCATTACTCATTCTTCATGTTATTTAATTAATTTATTTATTTTTCAATTTTGGCCACCCCATGGCATATGGAGCTCCCCGGGCCAGGGATCAGATCTGAGCTGCAGTTGTGACCTAAGCCACAATCATGGCAATGCCAGATCCTTAACCCACTGTGCTGGGCTGGGGATCAAACCTGCGTCCCAGCATTCCCAAAATGCTGCCGATCCCATTATGCCACAGCAGGAGCTCCTGCATTATATTATATCTACCACCATGTGTGTCTATATTAAGTATTCCTCAATACAAAATAATACGCAGTTTTCCCAAAGAGAACCTCTTGTTCTCTTATGCAGACACCCTTTTAGAGAAGTAGATGAAATAGTCAAAGGTCAGATGTTTACTCTCTTTATTTATAGATATTATTATATAGAAGATTGTATCCATTACTATTGAAATCTGCTTGACTTCTGACTTTGGATAACAAGTTTAGATAGCAAAGGTTATCTTTTTCCCAGTTTTATCTCAAAATCATTTTGATTTCTGGGCTCAGATGGTGAGGGCTCATATAGCAAAAATATCTTGGGTTTTTTTTTAATTTACATTTTATGAAAACCAAAAATATTTTACTACTAGAAACACTTTTTAAAGTCATCTATCTCTCAAAATTGAGATGTAATTTTTTTGAGTCTTTACTATGTATAAGTACTTACTTTGCTGCCTTTTAAAAAGTATAGTTTTTTTTCAAAACATTTATCAAATATACCATATTCTGGACATATATTAGAAAAGAAGGAAAATGTAAAATCAATAATAGAAGCTTCTAACTTAGGAAACCAGAAAAACAAGAGCAAATTAGATCCAAAGTAAGCAGGGAAAAAGAAATAATAAAAATTAGGGCAGAAATTAATGAAATTGAAAACAGGAAAACCATAGAAAAAATCAGTGAAACTGAAAGCTGGTTCTTTGAAGGTCAGTAAAATTGGTAAACCTCTGGTCAAGCTAACCGAGAAAAAAGAAACAAATTACTCATGTTAGAAATGAAGGAAGGGCTATCACTACTGATCCCATGGACAGTAAAAGGATAATATAAGAATATTATGAATAACTCTATATGCACAAATTTGGTAACTTAGATGAAATGGACCAGTTCCTTGAAAGATGCAATCTACCAAAACTCACACGAAGAGAAATAGATCATCTGGATAGGTCTGTATTTATTAAGTTAAATTAATAATGAATAGTCTTCCAAAACAGAAAGCACCAGGCCCAATTGGTTGCACTGATGAAATCTACTGTTAAAAAAAGAATGACACCAATTCACTATAGTATATTTCTGAATATAGAATCAGAAGGAGTATTTCTTAATTCATTCTGTGAGGCCAGCAAAATATAGTTTAAGATGCTGAACCAGTCTTCCCCTTTCCCAAACTAACATAAAAAAGAAAATTTTAAAATAAAGGAAAATCATATAAAATCAGAAAAATGAGATTCATTCTGTGATATTCTTTTATTTGCCAAGGTAGAAATATGGCATATATCTTTCATAATACCTTCCAAAATCCATGATAATCATAGTTAGTTGGATCTTTCTTACAGAGCATGGACTTAGCTTCAGAAACGTTTTTACATGGCACTCTGAGAAACTGTTACCAATTAATCAGTCAGTATAAGAGAAAAAACTCATCTTCCATTTATGTCCATTGCATTGTTGCTGTTGTAGGACCCACAATTTTGACTCTTAAGTCTCTTAGCAGCTAAGCCAAAGCTTTGAATAAGATCATTTTAGTATTTCCTTTTTTGTGAGAATTGTTTATGTCATTTGTTCAGTTAAGTATGGCAGTCTTTAGTATATCAATCTGTTTGAACTCTTTAGTAATCAGAATATTACTTGATATTTATAGTTATCAGAGTGGGAGCTTAACACATGCTTCATGGGTAAAACAGACAGATGGACAGGAAAATGTAAGAAGAAAGGACAATGGTAGGACAGTACAATCAGGTGTTTTTAATTATCTACTTGATATTAGGTAATTGGTGGAGAAAAGGGGGAAGGATGAGGGGGCATTGAGCAAAGAGAAAGACTATGTATTAGATGGTCATTGCCAATCCAGGAGTCTTACTATAGGTCTTATCTCTATTCTGCCTAAAGTAGTAAGATAATTGGACATATTCTTAAAAGTTTTGGGCCACAGAGAGAATATAATACATGATGATAGGTAATATCTTATAAAGAGGACCTGATTAGACATATTAACGCTGGTTTTGAGAGTTTGGTTTATAATAATGAAACACTAGTTTTTAATACTATATGTTCTTTTTTTCAAGTTTTAGCACTTGATTTCTATTCAGTTTTAGCATTTTTTATATTCTTTGGCTTTTAATGTTGAAGTGTATCCTAATAACTAAAAGATAATCAGCATAGTAAATGAGGAAGCTACATATCTTTTGAACATAATTCAGTATATAGATGAAAAATTTGTTTCAGTAGTGCTTTTCAGATATTTTGCTTTTAGTTTAAAATGCATTATGTATTAATCAAATACAGATTTGAACCTGGAAGTAAAATTCATCTATTTTACTGTCACACCAGATGGTTAAAATGATTACAAACATCAAATTTGAAATTTTAGTTATATTAAGTCCCATTTAAAGCCATATATGCTATAATATTTTAAAGCTATATATATCTCTATATATCGGAGGTTATGAATAAGCTAAATGCTAATAATTCATGGTTATTAGTTCTTCCTTTTTAAGAAGTTAGTTACTTTCCCAAAGCGCTGGCTCAGAGAATATCTAACATACCTGAGTCTTCTTTTCTTTATAAAAGTAAAATAATGCTGTAGGGTCTTATATTAAAAAATAGGAAGAACTATGTATAGAAACCCCAAAGCTTTCAGGTAATGACCCAAACTATTGAATGTTGAAAATGAAAGTAATGATAATTATATTGGTTCAAAACATAATTTCAGTAACAGCAGCACTATTGGCAAATTGTCTTGAGAAGAATACCATGATCCAGACCTCTATGATCTGTTTATAAAGGAAAATGCCAGTAAAGATTGCTACCTAAAAGAAATTATTATTTTTAGTAACTGGAATTGAACCTAAATTGATCTAATAAAAATATAAAGCTAATTAGACTTATGTGAAATTAGAGAAAGATAACTTAGGAAATAGACTTTGGTATTTGAACTAACAAATTACCATTTTCTAATGAATTATTTAAAGCCTAATAAAATTCTTCCTTAAGCAAATATCAGTGAATGTTACTCATTTAATGGGGGTGGCAGAGTCATGTGCTATTACCTATTTTATAAGTCTTATGGGTAATTTATTGGTTATTGACCATCAACTTCTGTGTTCTCCTTATCACTGCAGTGTTATCTTTAAAAAATAAATCAGGAGTTCCCATCGTGGCTCAGTGGTTAACGAATCCGATTAGGAACCATGAGATTTTGGGTTTGATCCCTGGCCTTGCTCAGTGGGTTAAGGATCTGGTGTTGCCGTGAGCTGTGCTGTAGGTGGCAGACGTGGCTCAGATCCCGCGTGGCTGTGGCATAGGCCAGCAGCTACAGCTCCTATTGGACACTGGCCTGGGAACCTCCATATGCCACAGGAGTGGCCCTAGGAAAGATAAAAAGACAAAAATCAGTCACTCAATCTTCATCTTAGTACATGTGCTATAAGGCCACATCCTTTTATCAGTCCATTTACTTGTCCTTTCTTAATAGCAGTATATCCCCCATCTTGCCTCTTAAATGCTAGTCCTGGGCTCACTACTCTTCATTTTCATATCCTCTCATGGCGGCTTAATTTACATAGATAGTTTAGCTCACCAGGTGAAGGCTGAAGATACCAAATCTGTATCTCCAGTTAAGAGCTCTGAAATGACCTTTATATTATCTAGGTGCCTACTAAACTTCTCTGTGTTAATAGCATGAGATATCCTTGTGTCATGACCAAGCTAATTTTCTCCTTTCTTTCTCTCTGAACCACCCCAATCTGTTCCTCTTCCATTGTTTCCTGTTTCATTAAATGCACCTGTGTGCCTACCTAGAAGCTTTTTTTTTTTTTTTTTTTCACTTTTTAGGGCTGTACCTGTGGCATGTGGAAGTTCCCAGACTATGTGTTCAATCAGAGCTACAGCTGCCAGCCTACACCACAGCCATAGCAATGCAGGATCCGAGCCGCATCCGCAACCTACACCACAGCCCACGGCAATGCCAGATCCTCAACCCACTGAGTGAGGCCAGGGATGGAACCCACATCTTCATGGTTCCTAGTCGGCTTTGTTAACCACTGAGCCACAAAGGGAACTCCTAGAAACTTTTAAGTTTCTTGACTCCTTCCCCATCTCACTTCCCACATCTAGTTAAATCACCATCAGTTCCAAGTTCTTGGTACCACTTCCTTATTGCTCACCAGGGCAATTACAATAGGCTTCTATTTCCAGTCTAATTCCAGTTCATTCTCCACAGTTCAACTTGAGAGTTTTTTCTGAAACATAAACTTGATAATGCCAACTCTCTTACAGTGTTACTGTTACGGTATTTTCTTTTGCTTTTGAGATAAAATGTAGGCTCCTTAATACAACATTTAAAAATCCTTCATTATTAACTTTTGTGTCCCTCATTTTCTTAGTACCTTTTCTTTTTAACTGTATGACTCAATAATACTGATCTTCCTTTCATTCATATAGAATTCCAGCACATGCCTGTTGTTTTTCCTTGTGCCTAGAACATTCTTTCCGAGCCCATTATTCAGTCCTTCACCTGGATAATTTCCCATTAATCCTTACATGTAGTCGTAAACATTTAACACTGCAAGGAAGAACTTCTTTACTCCCAGGCTTGGTGTCATCAATAAGGTTATATACTCCTCTAACACTCCTTCTCTCTCAAAGTATGATTCATGGATCTCTAAGAGTTTCTGAGGCCCTTTTGGGGAGGTCTATGGATTCAAAGTATTCCATGTCAGTATTAAAATATGACTTCCTTTTTTTTAATCATGTTGCTGTTTGTATTGCTAGTTCAGAAGCAATGATGGATAAAGTTGCTATCAACTTAGCACAAATTATGGCAGTGAAACCAAGTTATATTAATAGTCATTGTATTCTTCACCATGAACCACATATTTTTTTTAAAAAGGGCACTTTCAACTTTTGTCGGTGATAAAGCTTAAAATTTACAGATTTTATTAAATTTAACTTTTAAGTAGTTATCTTTTTAATGTCATGTGATGAAATGAGAAGTATACAAAAACATACTAAAGCATGATGTCATGATTTTTCACCTATTATCTACCTTAGCCAGACATTAGAGATTTGCCAAAAATGACACACATCTCATTAATCTCTTTATTTTGGAAAATGTAATTCTTTTTCAAAAAATGTAATTTTGGTAGCTTATGATGATATTATTGTTGCTGTTTTTATGAATTTAAAAAATTTTTCTCAGCCGTAATATTTATACAGTGAATTTCAATTGATATAACCCACATAAGCAAAAGTTCTTTGAGGTCTTCAGTAGTTTTTGAGAGTAAAAAAGGATTCATAGAACAAAAAGTTTGAAAATCCATGCTCTAACACAGTGTATTTTCCTTATTCTGTTTATGGTTTGTCTTTCCTCTTCACATTGTGAACTCTGAAGAAAAGGTCCACATCTACTTTGTGGGTAACTCGGCTCCTAGCACAGTGTCAGCATGTACAAGGCACCTAATAGATATTTGGCAAATTAATGAATTCAGTAGCATATGTTTATTATTATTGTTGCATATGGTTGCAAATGTAAGTCTAGAGCTAAGAAAAAAATTAATCAAAAATATATTTAGAATTATCTGCATTTGCTGTTTATTTTGATTGTTGGAACTACATGATATCATATGAATATACAGATTATTACCTAATCAGTCTGGAGAAGGACTATAGAGTGGAAAGAGAGAAACCTCAATTATGAGACTTTAGGGAATGCTTTTGGGTAATTAGAATGAAAAGGAAACTTTAATAGACATAAGAGTTCAGAAGGATAATCATTCATTGGATACACATTGAGAGAAGTCCTTCAGGGGCTTATAGTAATGGTACTGTTAGGAGAAGCATAGTAACAAGTGAAAAGGAAAAATAGGATAATGTCTTTAGGGAAATTGAAGAGTTATCCCCAAGTGACTACAACACACATGTTATTTTGTATGTCTATAGAGTAAACTTTTTATTATCTTGAATGACTTAAATAAGAATATAACTGAATTTATTTTTACTGCTATACAACAGCATTTACTAAATTAGGGGATGGAAAGATACTAGCAGTTGGCTAAAGTCAGGGAACAGAAGATGTATGTGTATGTATAGAATTGGGTGGGTTGAAAGCAAATTGTGTTGTTCTTGCTGCAACTTGAAATTGTCACCTCCTTATCCTGAGGAGAATCACTTTCTTAGTAAAAAATCTCTTGTTTTGTACTTCTCCAAAGAAATACTTTATTCAAAAGTTTTATTCTTATCTCCCCATCTATAGATAATAAGTCTTTCTGCTCCATAGTTTTATTAATTTTTAAAATCACTCATTACACTCAGAATACATTTTCCATTAGTTAATTCCATAGTTCCTAGTTCACTGGGATAATTTGGTTTTTGGTATTGAACCTTAGAAAACATTTACTGATTTTATATGGAGTGTTGAAGAGTGATGATACTTATGTTTTCTTTGCCATTTTCCTTAAATTACTTGCATTTTGCTAAGTATAATTAATTATTTGTCACTTTGTCATTTTGATATGAAAGTGTCAAAATATTCCTGTGATAGCTGTTATGGTTAAGGATAGTACTATGCAGATTTTAACTATTTATGCTGTACATGTAGTAATGGTTTTCAGAGAATTCAGAGAAAGTATATTTCATGCTAGAGTATTATTGAACATACATGGGTTCTTCATTGTCTTATTTTGAAGTGTCCTAACACTTATTAAGAGGGAAAATCAATTGAGACAAATTTTAACTGGTGGAATGCTAATTTCTATAATTTTAATTTGTTACACTAAATACAGTGATCATATGCCATGGATTGTCTTAAACGGTATTGGTTTATGCTTGTTAATAGCGCTTCCTTTTATTTTAAGAAGCATTGCAGTTTGCACTATAAACTATATGATGACCCTTTCTGTAAAAACACAGTATAACCGTAGCTCAGTTAGAATGTACAATAAGAAAAGACAGATTTAGAGAGTAGACAAAGGAGATATAAATAAGTAAACATACAACCTTTCAGATTGCTCCACTTCCCCCAACAATAAAAACTGGGTAATTTTTTTAATGGCCTAAAAGAGCAAGCAAACAAAAAAGATTGAGACTATTGGAATTGAAAACATTGAGTCTGAAAGTCTGTAATTGAATGACAGAAGCAGTGACTAGCAGGGTGAAGTGTTAAGTAGCCCCAGCAACCAAAACACTTAGGCAGGTGTATTTTCAGTCATTCAAAAAATAATATTTACTGAATTCTGTTCTATTTCTAGGCTAGTTAACATGGAAAATAGAAGAAGGTAAGATTTTTGAAAACACAGCATAATACCAAGGGAGATAAATGTATGTAAAAGTATTAGGTGGCTTAGTTTACATTTACTTCAACTTCATATTTCTATATTTGTTACTCTTGGTTGCTTACTTAGTAGTTTGCAAGAATAGAGTGTTCCTAGAGCAAAGCCATTATTTTCCATGTTTTGCTTTTGAATATTAACAATATTATATAGTCAAACAAATTGACTCATTTGCATTTTAATTTAAATGTAGTTCTTTTATGGTAAGTATAGGAAAAATAGATCTTGTGCTTTTCAGAATTATTAGGCCATGTTTTATGATTTATCCAACCAGGAATATTATTCTAAAAATATTTTTATACGTCCAGATAATATACGGTAGCAAGGAAAAAAATGCGAAACAGACTGATTTCATTTGCCGTCTCGGTGTACTAAATGGCATTGGACCTGTAGACACTTTAACCTCTTTGTGGACAGGTACTCTTCATACATTGAAAGTTCCTTAGAAAATATTTAAAAGAGTCAGATGGATTCATATAAGATAGTTGGACAGTTGTAAAAGGTCTATTATTCCCATTCCCTTAAAAGATAAAAGAAAATTCTTAATTATATCTCATGCTTTAATCAGCATTATACATCAATATATTACAATATATTTCCAGTATGTTATACATGTTCTTTAATAATGATAAAATTGAGGACACAGTTTAATTTTAGCCTCTCACATACCTGGTAAGCATGAAACTGGGAGGTTGAAAATTCACTGCTTTAAGCAGGCTTAATGAATTTTATCTCTGTCTCAGTTGTACTAAAACTGATAACTAAGCTTCTTATTATGGTGTCATTTTAATTTTCCAATTATTTGTGTGAAATAATGGACAGTGCAGTAAGTAGTATAAATATTGATGGCATATGCAGGGGAAAACATGAAGCCCAGTTGTTAAATACCTTCATCTGGTGTTATTAACAGTTTCCCACTTTGCTTACAGTCTCATTCTTTTAAGAAAGTGTAGTTGTAACATTGTTTAAAGGCATGTTTAAGAAGGAAAAAATAAAAGTATGGATAAATTTGAAGACTGTTGTTAAATAAAACAAAGAAAGGAAATATAATACTCTTCTGAGATCTAGTACTTATGCCTGGACAGGATCTGTAGTTCGAGACCTGTAGGGTTAGAGTCTTTGGCTTTTTAAACCTTCTGCCATGAAACTAAAGGGGAAACTGCTATTTAAAGAGATAATATAGGAACTGAAACTCTGTAATCAATAAACACCTACCTTCCTGGGTTTCAGCCCACTCCCTCCTGACCTCTTATGTTTCACCAGGCAGCAGCTATTAGCCACAGGCTGCTGATCACTGGAACTTACTGCCTCACTTGGCTTATGGAGACTGAGTACCTGAAGATCTGCCAAAATCAGAGCTGGAATATTTAGATTAGTCACAGTGTTGCACAAAACTCCAAAGTGTTTCCCTGTACCAAATTTAATAACGCATTATTACTAAGTTTATTCTTAAAATATTGATAATGCCCAAATTAGTTGTATTGGGTGGTAACTGTATATGGAAGAGGGAATAGATGCTTCAGTTGCTAAATCATGTATTATTTATGTTTTTTTTTTAAAAGTGGTAGTCCTCATGTAGTACTTTGTATTTATTTATTGTGTATATTTCCCATTCTCCCTCAGTTCAGCCCTACTTAAATAATATATGACATTCATGATACTTTATTTATGCAGCAGTTACCTAAATTATTTTCCCACTGTGTAAATTTAAGAACAATACTACTGTATCATCAACACCTATGGAATACCTAGCACATAACAAGTACAGTATATATCTGAATAAGTGAAAGAAAAATATGGAAACATTTGAGTAATCTAATACAGAAAGTACAAGGGAATTGCTTTACTTTAGGAGAGTATTTTAAAATTAAGAGTGTGGCCTTAAGAACATGACCAGAGAAGAAATGTGAACCTCAGGTGGAAGCCTTTTTTGAAATATGTCAGTTGATAAAGAACCTTAAATAGCTGCATTCTTTTCTACCTCAGTTTTCCAAAGCAGTGGTGGTTGGGTTTCAAAAAAATGTTGTTACCTGTGTTAATTTCTACCTAATCCAATAAAGATAGTCAAAGCATAGAACTTTTAAACTATAAATATGAGTGTAGAGTAGCAAGATATTTCAGAATTACATTGTCTAAGGCTTTAGGCAATATTTATTTGCTTTAAAAACCATTTAAGAGGAAAAGTGTATTCCTCCCAAGATCTCTGTACTGCCATGGATTAACTGTAGATTGAATACCTGTTCACAAGAGGTAGAAACAATTTTGAAAACCTGGGAAGGTATGTTTGTGTGACAGAATTCATAGTATTCTAAGTAAATTACTGTGTCATACAATCAGAAGAGAACCTGTGTCTGTCTAAAGGACAAGCTTTCTTTAGGCTTTAGTAGTAGTTGAGAACTTTAAAAAAGGATTAGAGAATTATAGAAGAGTGAAGTTATTCACTTAGTAACTGCCCCAGGGTCATTATAATATTCCTAATCATTATAATTTTCCAAATCATTGTACTAGTGTGTAAAACTTCATAAGGACAAATGTTTGAACGCTGTTATTTTCTGCTATGATTTGGGGGCTTAATACAGTAACCTTGCACATAAACAAACACAATAAATCAGTGAATGAATGGATTCTGTTAGAAGGGACTGTAGAATTCATTTTAACCAAAATCTCAAGTAGTGCCAATTTCATGATTAACTGTGGCTTTAGAACAAAGATAATTTAATGAGGTTAGAAATGGAACATTAGTAGTACTCTGCTTATTTTCTTTTTATCCCTATGAGATCTTTTCAGTTCTGTGTACCATTGAGTAAGGCAATTTTGGCCCCAAACATTTTGAGTAGAATGGAGCGATAAATACAGCAGATTATGACTGATCTCGAGGAGTAAAACAAAGGACTAAAATGTTAGCAGTAGACTAAGAAAATGTTTTTAAAAGATGGGGGTGGCAGGTGTATATGACACTTTATATCTTTAGAAAACAATGGTGGTAGTCTAATATCTGTACTATTTGGCTTCTTACCTAGTTAATAAAAAACTGTTATATCTAGTTTTAGCAGACTTGTATTTAACCACTCTGAGTAAAGATGAGATCAGTTCAAGTAATTGCCATGGAATGCGCCTTCATACACAAAAATGAAGAAGGAGAAAGGGAGAATTTTTCAGTGTCACAGATTAGAAACCTAAAAAAAAAAAAAAATAGAAGAGTCAGATATATAACAAAATGTGACAGTGAGAGAAAAGACCAACTGTCTTAGAGAAAAGCAGCAGGATTATTCTAGAGACGTAAGTATTTTTTTTGGTAGGGGCAGAGCCCTTGTATATCTTTTAAAATGATTGGTAGTTATGATAAATACCCCTAATGTCAAGAAAAGATTATGTTCATTTAAGTCACTTTTAAGGAGACAGATAAGACTCTGTTAACTCTTAGAAGATTTCCATTCCATATAAAATATATTCTCACTCATACACTAGACCCTTGCCTTTAAAGAATCATGCCCTATCATAAAATTTTGTGTTGTTAAAAAATACTGAAGTGTAGATTACCAAAAAAAATGTTTATTTCATAAATAATAGATGAGATAATTGAAATAAAAAGTATTTTAAAATATCACTTAGAAAAAAAATATCACTTTAGGACAAGGTCATGAGTGAATATAAATATGCATTTCAGTTAACTTTATTTATAATTTTGAATTTATCCAATTTCTTGCCAGATCTGATTTAGTCTTTTTTTTTTTTTTTTTTGCTTCAGTAGCTAAAAAGTGTTTTATTAGGGGAGCTCCGGTCGTGGCGCAGTGGTTAAAGAATCCAACTAGGAACCATGAGGTTGCAGGTTTGGTCCCTGCCCTTGCTCAGTGGGTTAATGATCTGGCATTGCCGTGAGCTGCGGTGTAGGTTACAGACGCGGCTTGGATCCCGCGTTGCTGTGGCTCTGGCATAGGCCGGTGGCTACAGCTCCGATTCGACTCCTAGCCTGGGAACCTCCATATGCCACGGGAGCGGCCCAAGAAATAGCAAAAAGACAAAAAAAAAAAAAAAAAAAAAAGTGTTTTATTAGGAATAAAAGTGTCAGATCTGTTTTTTTGTAACTCCCTCGTATTTGCATTTTTAGGTTATCTTCAATTTTAAGTTTCTTTACCAGGAATCTTGATAAGCTACTGTTTCATGAGGCTTCGTTTAATTAAAACTAATAATTCAGTCTATCTATTGACTTACCTGGGGGCAAGGAAACTCAATATGTTGTGGTATGCTGCTAGGGAATAGTAGGGATATGCCACTGATACTCCTCCATGTTTTGGAACTCACTCTCATCTAGAATTCAGGTAACCCTATGCAAAAACAGGAAGCTTGACCACCAGATACAGGGACTCTGGGGGTATGTGTATTAGTCAGTGTTCTGCAGAGGAATAGAACCAATATAGTCAGTGGTTTTGTGTAGAGAGATTTATTTTAAGGAATTGGCTCACATGATTGTGGGGGCTGGCAGGTCCAAAATCTGTAGGGCAAGAGAGCAGGCTAGACACCCAGGGAAGAGGTGATGTTGCACTTGGAATCTAAAGGTAATCTGGAGGCAGAATTCCCACGTCCTCAGGTGACCTCAGTCTTTTTCTGGTAAGGCCTTCAACTGGATGAGGATCATGCACTTTTATAGAGGGTGCCTTCTCTACTCAGAGTCTTCCAATTTAAGTGTTAGTCTCATCTAAAAAATACCTTAACAGTAATACCTAGACTGATGTTTTATCAAATATCTCTGGGTACTGTAGTCTAGTCAAGTTAACATAAAATTAACCATTATAGGGCGTCAGTGTCAATTCCTATATCAGTGAAGCTTAATTTATTACAGAAATGAAAATCACAGATTAGTGTAAGTTCTAATATTGGCTTCCCATACTAAGAGATGAGTTTATATATTCCCCATTTTTAGGAACATGTAATGGATGCCCTTTACAAATAGCCTTACTTGTTAGAACTCAAAGAAAATATTTACAAATATTTAATTAAAAAATGAGCTTTCAGAAGTAAATGACTGACATATAGTAAAACTTCACTAATTTGAATGTCATGATTATTAATGACTCATCAAAAATTTATCTTTTTGCAAAGATAAATAAATTTTCAGACTAAAAAAGATAGATAAATTTTCAGACTAAAAAATCATTATAGACATTTAAAAAACATTCTTTAGTAATTTTACCATCTCAAAATTATTGTTACCTTCCACGTATATGTTATTTTTACATTGTTGCTTTCAAAATTCTGTTCCGTTTTCACCAGCACAGTAAACATACATGTCTTCTGTGGTCTTTATATTTATTTATTTTTAATAGTTGTAATAATAATTCATAAAACTCATGTTTGATATCTTCTGCCCTCTTGCCCTTAAGATAAAATTTATAATGACGTTGCAAATTAAAGGTATGAATATTTCAGTGCTCTTGCTAAACATTTCTATTTTGTTTTACTAAATGAGTTACAAAAGTTGCCACAAATAGTATTCAGGTTGTATAACATAAAAGCTCACCACATCCAAGGAGAAGCTATTCACGTGGTAGGCATATATACTGACTTAATTGAGAGTGGGGTGGTCTTGCCTCCTGCCCTACCTTGGAGCAGTGGGAGAGAACACCATTATTCATAAAACAGTACCCACACATTCAAAACATGGCTTGTTCTGTCCCAGCTATGCTGGCATCTCAATAGTCACCTCCCCTGCCCATTTGCTGCTATTAGAGGCCCAACATTTGCTCACATCCCACCCTGACACTGACATGCTTATCTTATTGGAGGTGCCATCGTGGTTGTAATAGGTTGCTAACAGTGTGTGTACTTCAGGATTTACAACATGTGTGACCCATGCATTTGCACAGCCAGGTTGCTTCTCTTGGCTTTGGAAAACCTCTCTGGGCAGTTATATACAAAATTAGTTTATATTGAATGCAACTTTTTCAAATAACTTTAAAACTGTCCTTTAACAAAAAATATGTTGTGCAGAGATGCCAGTATTACTTGGCTCATATTTGCTCCTTTTAATCCTTATAATAAACTCCAATTTCTTTTTTTTTTTTTTAACTTGTAGTTCAGGTATTAATTTCTACTGCCATTGTGATTTTTCTTCATTTTTAACATGAAATGAAGTTCTTCATTTTAACTGAATTTCCAAGTTAATTGTATACTTGTCTATATTTATGGCTTCAAAATAAGCAATATAGGATTCAAAGTGATCTATAAGGAGCTAGTGTGTACATATATATATGCACAGAAAGCTCTCAGTTCTTTTCCTGCCTCTATCTAACTGCACAAGCAAATATTCTGAATAAACTTCTAAAATTATTAGTGGCTAATATAAAGGCTTTTTTCCCCAAGTATGATGGGGTAGGCATAATTCTGAAGATGCCCACCCACCTCTTGCTGCCAAAATTTTCATTTCTTGTTTGTTCAGTCAAATAATAATCTAGGTACTGCTGTCAGGAGACTTTACAGATGTAATTAAGGTTACTAATCAGTTGGCGAAGATAGGAAGATTATTTTGGTGGCCCTAATCTAATTATGTGAGCCCTTAAAATCAGAGAACTTTTCCCAAATGTAACAGAAGAGGAGGGGAAGATTTAAAGTATAAAAAGGATTCAGCATTCTGTTATTAGCTTTAAATATGGGGTGGGCTGTGAGCCTTGATATACAGGTAGCTTCTAGAAGCTGAGCAGATAACAAGAAAACAGGGCTCTCAGTCCTACATCCCCATGGAACTGGATTCTGCCAACAACCTAAATGAGCCTAGAAGTGGATTCTCCTCTCACAGAACCCTCAAATAAGAGCCTAGACCTGCTAAAATCTAGGTTTCAACTTTATTACACCCTAGGCATGCCTGAACTTCTAACTCATAGAATTAGGTTGTGTTTTAAAGTTAAGCTTGTGGTAGTTAATCACAGTGATAAAAAGCTAATACATGAGATATAAGAACTTTACATTACTCATGTGTAACAGCCATTATTCTGTAATTACAATGATCATGCCCTTCTCTGATCTCTGTATATGGATTTTCTGGGTTATCTTTTTGGTTGTTTTTGTTTTTCAGATTTTTTGCTTAAAAAGTAGGTATTTATACTTTTTTCATGAATCCCCTATCTCTGATCTCAAAAGTTTCCCAGAGCAGTTTTGTAAAATAAGTAATACATAATTAAAAGAGGAGTCTATTAACAAAATTAATTTGGACATTAAGCTAAAATTATTTCTTAGTTATAGAGCTATTATATAGTCATATGCCTATAGCTCTTTAAAAAAGAGCTGCATATTTTCCACATTCATTGACCTATTGACAGAGGAGCATCTTGCATGACTATTTGATGAAATGCACTTCAGGAAAAATTGTCCCTTCAGCTATGAAATATTAATGCCATAAGCCAACGCTTGTCTTCTCTTTTCCTTGTTAAGCCTGACTTCATCTACTTAGTGTGGATTATTTAGCCCATAAACAACCTTTACTCACACACTTAATCTCCCTCCAATACGTTTTTTGCTCTTTGCTACCAAAATATGGAGGGGAAGCTGAAGTCTGGCCTTACACATTGCCATCAAAAGCAATAATCTCTAGCAGTCATAATTCCAAGGATTTGTGATATATATAGAAATGAAATGGATTGTACAAAATTCTAAGAATGACTTGCTAAATAAATAATAATAAGCCAAGTCTTTAATCAGAGTCAGTAGTTTTCTTTTTTAACCAATTTTTCTGTTCCTTTAAGAAGTGATTGAGACAAGAGGGCAGGTGGAACTAATGATTTTTATGTGATCCAAGGTATCTAGTAATAAATTCTACCCATTTATTTGTCATCTATTAGCCCCAAAAGTTGGCTTTAGCAAAGTTTCTCATGCATATGACTGTCATGAATTCAAGGAGTGACAGTGCTGTTTACATACTGACTCTCAAAAAAACATTTACTTATTTTTTCTGCTCAAGAAAATAGGTCAATGATTTCAACCACTTAAACCATAGAATCTTCTCTTCAGAGGAAACAGTTTACAACCTGGTCAAAGAGTATAGAAGTTGAAGACTTCTGATATCTCACATATCTACTTTTGCTGTCTCCTGAATGGACTCTGGAAAATACCTACAGACTTGGAGAGAGCACTTGGAAAAAAAAAAAAAAAATGTTGTAAACTGCATACTTAGGTAAATATTGCCAGGTTTTCTTAAGTAATGAGAAAAAAAAAAACTATGGTTTACAGCTCCCTCTTAATATGTCTTAAGAAGTTCAAGATGCTGTTGTTGACACTGGCAGCATGCCAGACAAAACTTTGTAGGAAATTCTTTTAAACTGCTTAACCAACAGAGTGGGAATTGAGAGAGTAAAGAAATATGATCTTGTATTTTAACTGTTTTAGAAAAAAGAACAAAGACAGTATTGAGTAAAAAACAGCATAGGAAATTTTTTTCTTTTTTGGGTCGCACATGTGGCATATGGAGGTTCCCAAGCTAGGGATTGAATTGGAGCTATATCTGCTGACCTACACCACAGCCACAGAAACGTGGGATCCGAGCCCTGTCTGTGACTTACACCACAACTCACAGCAACACCAGATCCTTATTAACCCCCTGAGCAAGGCCAGGGATAGAACCCGCGTCCTCATGGATGCTAGTCAGATTCGTTTCCGGTGAGCCATGACAGGAACTCCAGCATAGGAAATTTAAATAGAAAGTTATCATTTGAACAAGCCTATACATTTTTACATATAATAAGATTTTTCTTAACACTTTTGAAAAACTGGCAAATGAAGTTAGAAGACTATAAAATCTCAAGTTTTAAAAATGTTTTCAAATAATACAGTTTTAAGATTCTGTATTATTTAAGTTTTTCTGTCCAAAGAAGCAAAATGAAAATTTACTAAGGAATGTAAATAAACATTTCAAAGAGGCATTAAAATGTAGAGGAAACATAACAAACTTTCTAGCCAAACTTTGTTTTCTAATCAGTACATTTACTTCACAGAATGTAAATGAAGAGACTGCATATTTGCTGAAATTAGGAACCAGTCTAACTGTATTTCAATTAGCTGTCCTTTAGAAAATCAGTTGTTTCCTAACTAATCAGACTTTTGACCTGTTATATAGATTTTCCTTATCAGAAACTAATTTTTCCAAATATTTGCTTCAACAACATTAGTAAATTCAGCCATTCCTTTTTTGTTTTGATTCTCATAAAGTATAATATATTTTTTTCTCAGTCTCTTTGGGATCATATTTTGTATGTCCAAAAAGAAAATGGCTTTCAAGTATAGGGTTTACATACAGCCTAGTGCACATTTAGAAAAATGTGTACCGGTGCCCCAAGGTAGACTCCAGAGAGCATTAACGTATGCCAACAATGCTGCCATAGACCACAACATTTATCACAACTGTTTAATGAAATTACAATGTATGCATCACATTCCTTTTAAACATTCTTAATGATAGCAGATTGTCTACATTGGTTGAGTTTGGTGTTAATTTTTGAAGGTATGTTTCAGGAGACAATGATACAGCTATAAGAACCCCTGAGAAGGGCTATCTGAGGGTTATAGGTGTTTTAGAAGGGAATTTAAAGAGCATATATCCTAATAAAGAAAGCTCAGAATTAACTTAGAGAGGAGTTCACAGATTTACTCAATAGTTCTATCTCATATCCTGTGTTTGTGAATACTAAGTACTCTAAGCTGAAGTGAGAAATAATTATACTTTAATAGTATAGTCTAGGGATAAAGGACCATGTCTTTTTTTAGTCATTAAGTTCAGGGATTTTTTGTGATTAACTGAGGCAGCTTTCAGGAAAGAAAGAGACAGAAGAATATCTACTTGGTAACTTTTCTGTTCCCATGAAGACCAACTCTGCTTCTTAAAGTTGCATTCAAGATGTCTTTTCATATTTAAAGTTAATCGGAGAATACATGTAGGGATAACTTGATCCCCTTGCTGTACAGTGGGAAAATAATAAATAAATAAATAAATAAAGTTAATTGGCCTTGGAGTTCTCATCGTGGGCCAGCTGTAACGAATCCAACTAGTATCCAGGAGATGCAGGTTCGATCCCTTGCATCACTCCGTGGGTTAAGGATCTGGCCTTGCCATGATCTGTGTTGTAGGTCACAGACACGGCTCGGATCCCAAGTTGCTGTGGCTGTAGCTCCGATTTGACCCCTAGCCTGGGAATTTCCATATGCCACAGGTGTGGCCCTGAAAAGACAAAAAAAGAAAAAAAAAAAAAAAAAAAAAAAAAAAAAACCCTGCCTTTTACTTAAATCTAGTTTAAGTGGTTCCTTGCAACTAAACTATACCAGGCCAAGATAATGATTCTGTAAGGCCTGGTCTTCATCATCACTGCCTATGCATAGAAATTCAGATGATCTGTGTATCATATGTACATTGCTTTCTAGGGGAAAAGATCATAGATATCATCAGCTACTCTAAGAAGTTTGGTACCTGAAAAGATTAAGAACCATTGGTAGAGAACCTAATGCTGAGTCTCTTACTGCCTAAGTGTAGTGCCCCTTTCCATTCTGCCTCCATGTTGGGGCAGCGAAGGATTTTGATTCATTTTTGTTGCATCTGACCATGCCATAATTATGCCAATTTTTATCTTGTATATGGCACACTGAAAAAGTGCCCCTTAGAGCTTTGCTGTTATTGGGTGTCTACTAATAATCTGACAGAATAGATTTTCATGAAATTTGGCCCTCAGCAAAATTCACTAGGTAATAATTTTTTAATGAGTCTTGGTTTTTATTAATTTGATTATTTTCAGCTGGATATTGACATAGACAGGTTTCAAATGGTAAAGAGTGGTATTTTATTCTATCAAGAACTGATCCTAGAATTTTAGAATTAGAATGGCCTTTGGAGGCCATCTACTCCAGTCCTTTCATTTTACAGATGAGGAAACTGAGATGCAAATAGTTTAAGTAAAATTTCTAAGGTTACTTGGTAGTAAAGCACAAGTAAAGATAGAATCCTGTTGATTATCTGTCTCCAGAGCTTTTTTTTTTTTTTTTAACTGTATCAAACTTTCGATAACTGTTATTATTTACTCCTTGTCCCCATCTATGGTATGAAGTTAACACATTTAATCATTATACACTATGAAGAAGGTGTTATTATTTGCATTTTAGCAACTGTTTATACATTCTATATGTAATAGTTTGCATCTGCTAACCTGCAACTCCCAGTCTATCCCTACTCCATTCCTTCTCCCCCCCGCCCCTGGCAACCACAAGATTGTTTTCTGTGTCTGTGAATCTGTTTCTGTCTGTAGGTGAGTTCATTTGTGTCCTATCTTAGATTTTGCATATAAGTAATATTATATGGTATTTGTCTTTCTCACTTAACTTCACTTAGTTGTATCCATGTTGCTGCAAATGGCATTATTTCATTTTTTGTGGCTGAATAGTATTCCATTGTATGTATGTACCACATCTTCGTTATCAATTCCTCTGTCTATGGATATTTAGGTTGTTTCTATGTCTTGGCTATTGTGAATAGTTCTGCTGTGAACACAGGGGTGCATATATCTTTCTGAATTATAGTTTTGTCCGGATATGTGGCCAGGAATGAAATTCTGAATCATGGCAACTCTATTTTTAGTTTTTGAATTAGCCTCCATACCTTTTTCTGTAGTGGCTTCACCCAGCTTATATTCCCACTAATAATGTAGGGTGGTTCCCTTTTCTCTACACCTTCTCCAGCATTTGTTATTTGTAGACTTATTAATGATGGCCATTCTGAGTGGTGCAAGGTGGTAACTCAGTAGTTTTGATTTGCATTTCTGCAATAATTAGCAATGTTGAGCATCTTTTCACATGCCTCTTGGCCATCTTTATGTCTTCTTTGGAGAAACGTCAATTTAGTTCTTCTGCCCACCTTTTGATTGGGTTGTTTTTCTGTTGTTGAGTTGTATGAGCTCTTTGTATATTTTGAAAATTAAGCCCTTGTTGGTCACATCATTTGCAAGTATTTTCTCCCATTCTGTAGGTTTTCATTATGGTTTCCTTTGCTGTATAGAAGCTTATAAGTTTAAATAGGTCCCGTTTCTTTATTTTTACTTTTCTGTTGTGTTCTTTAGGGTCTCTGTTGCCTTATTGATTTTCTGTCTACAGGGTCTGTCCTTTGATGTGAATGGGGTGTTAAAGTATCCTACTACCATTGTGTTCCCATCTATTTCTCCTTTTATACCTGTTGGTATTTGTTCTCTGTATTTGGGTGCTCCTGTATTAGGGACATATATATTGATGAGTATGATATCTTCTTGAATTGATCATTTTAACATTAAATAGTGTCCTTTCTTTCTGGCGTCATTTTAAAGTCTGTTTTGTGTGATATCAGTATTGTTAACTCCTGCTTTCCTGTCTTTTCCATTCACATGAAATAATTTTTTTCATCCCCTCACTTTGAATTTATATGTGTCCTTTGTCCTAAGGTGAATCTCCTGTAGGCAGTGTATTGTAGGGTCTTGTTTTTTGTCCAATCTGCCGCTCTGTCTTTTGACTGGAGCATTCAGTCCACTGACATTTAAAATAATTATTGATAAATATATGTTTGTTGCCATTTTAAAGCTTATTTTCCAATTGATCCATGTTTCTCCTTTGTTCTTTTTTTTTTTGGTTGGATGATTTATTTTATGCTTGTTTTGTGAATGTATCTTTTGGTTTAGACTTGTGGTTGCCTTATTTTTCAAGAATATTTGTCCCTTCCTATATCTGCTTGTTTTAGCCTGGTAGTCAGGTAGGCTCAAACACATTCTTAAAAAAAAGTCTAGATTTTCTTAATTTCTTTCCCCACATTTTATGATTTCAGTATCCTTTTTTAACATCTTCATGTTTATCCTTTTGCTGTTCCTTATGCTTATTGTTGCTTTTACAATAGGCTCCCCCCCCTTTAGGATTTGTATACTGACTCATTTAAGTGATTACTTCTCAACTGTGATTTCCTCCATCCTATTTCCTCTTACTGCTTTTTTATTTAGATGAGCCCTTTCAGGATTTCTTTTAGAGTGGGTTTAGTATTGCTGTACTCTTTTAGTTTTTGTTAGAAGGAGAAATAAAGAATTTCTCCAACAATTTTAAATGATATCCTTGCTGGGTAGAGTATATTCTAGGCTGCAGTCTTTTCTCTTTGAGAGCTTTGAATAGATCTCTCCACTCTCTTCTGACCTGTAGTGTTCTGTAGGGACAAGAGCTGATGGCCTTACGTAGGTTGCCTTGTAATTAATTACTTGTTTTTTCTCTTGGTGCTTTTAGAATCCTCTCTTTGTCTGTAACGTTTGTCATTTTTATTATACTGTGTCTTGGTGTGGGCCTGTTTGGGTTCCACTTGTTTGGGGCCCTCTGTGCTTCCTGATGTCTGTTTGCTTTAGAATTGGGAGGTTTCAGCCGTAATTTCTTCAACTATATTGTCAGTCCCCTTTTCTTTTTCTTCGCCTTCTGGAATCCCTATTATGTGTAGATTGGCCTGCTTTGTATTATCCCATAGATCTCTTATATTGCTTTCATGTTTTTTCATTTGGTTTCCTGTCTGCTGTCCAGATTGGGTCATTTCCATTATTCCGTCTTCCAAGTCACTAGTTGGTTCCTCTGCATTATTCATTCCGCTCTTCAGTGGCTTTAACTCAGTTAGCATCTCTGCAAATGAATTTTCTAATTTTTCTTGGCTCCTCCTTAGAGCGTCTAGTTCCTTTCTAAAGTAATCTGCAATATGGTCTATGTCTGCTCTTAACTCTTTCATAGTCACCCTTAATTCCTTCAGTATTTTCACTGTCTCCTTTTTGAACTCAGTGTCTGTTAGACTGCAGAGGTCCGTTTCAGTGTTTGCTCCTTCAGGTGAGTTAATTTGTTCTATTAACTGGGAAGGGTTCCCGAGCTGCTTCATTTTGCTTATATTTTTCTTATTCTGTGAGTTTAGGGAAACCAACTACTGCAGTCTTGGAGGGCTGTTTATATGCACGAGTGCCCCTGGGTATTTCGTGTGGTCTTCCTATTTATCTTTGGCATGGGAGTTTGGATGCTTGTGGGCTCTTTCCTCAGTGTGAGCAGGCTGTTGTCCCCTGGATAGGGTGCTGCGTGTGCTTCTGGGGAGATGGAGGCAGCGGTCAGGTCTAGTAGCCAGTTCCTGGTTGCTGGGCCCTTGACAGTAGCAGGGACCCATGGGAAGGTTGCACAGGCTTCTCCTAGTTGCAGCGCTGTGGGAAGTGGCAGCTGAGCTGTGGGAAGTGGCAGCTAGGTTCAGGAAGGTGTAGGCAGCACCCAGAGCATTTGGCAGTGTCAGTGACAGGATGTGTGCATTCCCAGGGGTGTGAGAGCAACAATGAGCGTTTGCAATGCCCTCCTCAGTGCCGACCTCTGAGATGACTGGGGCCACAGGAGGTGCCTGTTCATGGACCCCTAGTGGCAACACCCACCTCTGGGAGATTACTGTGGTGGTTTGCTCCTACCACCTGTAGCCCATGCAAGAATCACCCCATCCTGCTTATCCCACTCAGGAGGTGCTACCACCCATAGTGGGTGCAAGAGGGGCCATCACCCATAGCCCATGTAAGAGGCACCTCCCTGCCCGTAGCCTCACCTTCCAAAAGTACTCATGTGCAGTGAAAGATATTCCTATGTCAGTCCATCCCCCTCCTCTTGCCCTCCCCAGTAATGGTGCCTTGCTTTTCCTGAGAGCCCAGACCTCCCAGGTTCCCTCAGCTGTGGCTTTTTCCTCCCCAGCCCTTGGTGCACTGCTTCCTGGCTCCCTCAAGCTCTCTCCACACCACCAACGTATTCCTCTCTCTAGAAATGAACTCTGGAGCCTGGGTCACAGTGCCCAGCCCCTGCCTGAGCACTTCAGGCTCTGGTGTCTGGGGGTAGTGGTACCAATGATCTTTTTGCAGCTCTCTCTCTCTGTTTTGTCCTCCTTGGTCCAGCTGCTGCACTTTTCTCTGTGGCTTTGAGATCCCCCCGTCTTGGCTGATCTCGCTGTCCGTTAAGTGGTTTCTGAGGGTATGGGTTCCTTTCCTCTTTCTCAGCTCACCCTCAGGAGTGTTGGTCCCATCCTAATTCCTTTCTCTCTCTCTTTTTTTTTTTCTACCCAGTCATGTGGAGGGTTTCTTGCTCTTTCTTGGATGTTTAAGGTCTTCTGCCAGCATTCAGTAGGTGTTCTGTGCGAATCATTCTACATGTAGATGGGGTTTTTTTTTGATGTGTTTGTGGGAGCAGGTGAGTACAATGTCTTAATCCTCCACCATCTTGATCCTGTTCCCACAAATTGCTTTTTAAAAAGAAAAAAATTGCCTGAAAGTTTCTGCAAAAACTAGAAACTTTAAGGATCTTCAAGCCATTTGGAAAGCCAAAATTAAAAAGAAAATTCTATGAGTTCCCATTGTGGCTCAGTGGTAATGAACCCTAATAGTACCCAGATGTGGGTTTGATCCCTGGCCTCCTCAGTGGGTTAAGGATCCTGTGTTGCTATGAGGTGTGAGCTGTGGTGTGGGTTGCAGATGCAGCTCAGATCCCACATTGCTGTTGCTATGGTATGGTCTGGCAGCTGCTGCTCTGATTTTGATCCCTAGCTTGGGAACTTCCGTATGCCATTGGTACAGCCCTAAAGAGAGAGAAAAAAAAAAAAAAGGAAAACTTATAGAAATGAAAAATAAAATAATTAAAATAAATAACTCAGCTAATGACCTGAATTAAAGAGGAAATTATTGAACTGGGTGAGACAGAGTAAATGAAATTATCCAGAATACTACATATAGACAAGAAAATACAATTTACAAAAAATCAAATTAAAATAAAATTGTTAAAGACATGGAAGATAAAATAAGGTCTTAACTGCCTATCAGAGTTGCAGAACCAGAGGAAAGAATGGGACAGAAGACCTTTACTAAAAGAAATTCTAAAGATACATTCCATGCAGAACGAAAATGATCGCAGATGGAAAGTCTGAAATGAAAAAAGGAATGAAAAGTAAAACAAAAAAAATGGTAAATATGTTGGTAAATCTAGACAAACATTTATAAAATATACAAAAAGACTAACATACCCACAATTTAACAGAATTGTCATCTCAGGCATTTGTATGTTTTGAGAGAGGTCTAAGATTCTTCTGTAGTTAAGTATACATTTTTCTAAAAGAACAGAAACTATGAATTTTTCAAATCAGTAAAATGAAACAGAATAATTTTAACAATAATTTAACAATACACTCACCTGGAAAGCTTTTGAAAATGCCCAGACTTTATCCTATATCAGTTAAATCAGAATCTTTAAGTAATTTTGAACCTCCCAGGTGATTCAAAAGAGAGCAAGGAGGGGAGGAAAGAAACTTAGAACAGGAGTTCCCCTCGTGGCGCAGTGGTTAACGAATCCAACTAGGAACCATGAGGTTGCGGGTTCGGTCCCTGCCCTTGCTCAGTGGGTTAACGATCCGGCGTTGCCGTGAGCTGTGGTGTAGGTTGCAGACGCGGCTCAGATCCCGCGTTGCTGTGGCTCTGGCGTAGGCCGGTGGCTACAGCTCCGATTGGACCCCTAGCCTGGGAACCTCCATATGCCGCGGGAGCAGCGCAAGAAATAGCAAAAAGACAAAAAAAAAAAAAAAAAAAAAAAAAAAAAATTTGACAGACCAAGCTACAGTTGTTTGGGGGAGTTTTTTTTTCACCCAATATTACAGCTTAATAAATTGCAAAACTCTAAGGAAAATTTTAAGAGTAGTAACAACTAATACCTTTACATATGTTTATTACCTGACATTCATTAACAGTTAATATTTTGCTACACTTGTGCAATAATTCAGTGTCTGTATGTGTAGACATATTTTTCTTTTTGTTTCTTTTCTGAACCATTTGAGTTACTTCAACCTTGAATACTTTAGCATGTATCACCAAAGATACATAGAGGACATTTGCCTGCATAACCACAATACAGTTGTTGTCATACTCAGGAAATGTTAGTATTCTTCTTAAAAAAATCTTTCTCCTTTTCCTGTTCTTTTTTTAAAGTTCTATTAACTGATAGATTTTTTTAAAAAATTCAATGTACTGTAATTCATTCCTATCATTATTATAGTGCTGCAGTCATCCCAGATTAGGCCATTGGAAACTTATATAAGCTACGTTCTCTGACCTTTTAATATGTCCCTATAAGATTTTGAGCATTACCTTACTTTCTTGTACAAGATAATATAGGCTCATCTTTTGCTTTCTCTGCTTTAATCCTGGAATGCCTTTCTTTAAGAAGTGTGAGTTTCTTTCACAAAGGACCAAATTATGGTATTATGTATCCTCAGTGCTACTGGGACATCATTGCATCTATACTCTATTATATATTATATATATTTAATTCTAGTTCATTACTAAAGGGTTCTTTCCCTGCTTTACCCTATTTTGATTTCAAATCTCCCAACTTTAGTTTATTTCTCTATATGCTCAGCCCTTCAGTACACACAAAATAATTTTAAAATGGCTGCACCAGTACCACAGTAACAACAAAGTAAAATTCAGTATTTCTTTGCAGGTTTTTTTCCTTAAAATATCACCCACTGAAATTATTATAGTCATAATACTGTGTTCAGAGTTATTGAATTTTTTTTTCTTCTATGTTACTAGATAATAACTAGGTATATTAGTTTCTCTTCTTACTGTTTTGGGTTTTTTTTTTTTTTCCCATTCCTGTGATTTAATTTTCTTTTCTGAATATGTGAAACATTAACAACTTAGAAAAGTTAAAATTACAAAGAAAGGTATACTCAGATATTGCATCCCTTCCTTAAAACATCTACCTCATTTCCAAATCCTCTAATTCTGGTTTATCCTTCCTGAGGTTTGTTTTTTTGTTTTTTTGCAAAACTGAAAAATACTATCATTCAAATAAATTTAGAGAGATCTTTCTTTTTCTTCCTCTTTAAAAAAAAGTTGGAAGATTTTTGTTGTTCTACTAATATTCTCTGTTAAACAATTTTTATTTCTTTTTTATTAAAGTATAGTCAGTTTACAATGTTGTGCCAGTTTCTGCTGTACAACAAAGTGACCCAGTCATATGTATATATGTATTCTTTTTATCATATTATCTTCCATCATGTTCCATCGCAAGAGATTGGATATCATTCCCAATCAAGAACTATACAGTTCTTACAGTTAAGAGCTCCTTGTTTATCCATTCTAAATGTAATAGTTTTCGTCTATTAACCCGAACTCCCACTCCCTTTCCCATCCCCTCTGGCAACCGCAAGTTCATTCTCTATGCCTGTGAGTCTGTTTCTGTTATGTAGATAGGTTCATTTGTGCCATATTTTAGATTTCACATATAAGTGATATCATATGGTATTTGTCTTTCTCTTTCTGGCTTGCTTTGGTTTATATGAGAATCTCTAGTTGCATCCATGTTGCTGCAAATAGCATTATTCTGTTTTGTTTTGTTGTGTTTTTTTAATGACCAAGTAGTATTCCATGTCTTCATAATCCATTCATCTGTCAGTGGACATTCAGGTTGTTTCCCTCTCTTGGCTGTTGTGAATAGTGCTACGATGAACATAGGGGTACGTGTTTCTTTTTGAGTTACAGTTTTGTCCAGATAGATGCCCAGGAGTGGGATTGCTGGATCATATAGTAGTTCTATATTTAGTTTTCTGAGGAACCTCCATACTGTTCTCCAGAATGGTTTCTACTAGTTCACATTCCCATTAACAGTATAGAGGGATCCCTTTTCTCCACACCCTCTCCAGCATGTTATTTGTAGACTTAGTAGTGATGGCCATTATGAACAGTGTGAGGTAGTACCTCATGTGTCTACTGGCCAACTATGTCTTCTTTAGAGAAATGTCTGTTTAAGTCTTCTGCCCATTTTTGGATTGGGTTATTGTTTTAGTTGTTGTTGAGTTGTATGAGTTGTTTGTATATTTTGGAGATTAAGCCCTAGTCTGTTACATCGTTTGCAGAGATTTTTCTCCCATTCTGTGGGTTGTCTTTTTGGGTTTTTTTACGGCTTCCTTTGCTGTGCAAAAGCTAGTTTAATTAGGTCCTATTGGTTTATTTTTGTTTTTATTATCATTATTCTAGGAGCTGGATCAAACAGGCTATTGATGTGATTTATGTCACAGAGCCTGTGTTTCCCTCTAGGAGTTTTATGGTATCTGGCCTTACATTTAGGTCTTCAATCCATTTTGAGTTTATTTTTGTGTGTGGTGTTAGTGAATTTCTAATTTCATTCTTTTACATGTAGCTGCCCTGTTTTCCCAGCATAATGAAGAGAATGTCCTTCCTCGACTGTATGTGCTTGCTTCCTTTGTCATAGATCAGTTGGCCATAGGTGTCTGGGTTTATTTTTGGGCTTTCTATCCTGTCCACTGATCTATATTTCTGTTTTTGTGCCAGTACCATATTGTTTTGATTACTGTAGCTTTGTAGTATAGTCTGAAATCAGGAAGCCTTATTCCTCCACTTCCTTTTTTCTTTTTCAATATTGCTTTGGTTATTTGGGGTCTTTTGTATTTCCATACAATTTTTATTTATTTTTTATGAGTTATCATTTTTTTCTCTACATTTTTACTATAGTTGATTTACAATGTTCTGTCAATTTCTGCTATATAGCAAAGTGACCCAGTTATACATCTATGTGTATATATATATATATATTCTTATATTATCTTCCATCATGTTCCATCACAAATGATTGAATATAGTTCCCAGTGCTATACAGCAGGACCTCATTTGGTTATCCACTCCAGATGCAATAGTTTGCATCTACTAACCCCCAGCTCCCACTCCATCCCACTCCCTTCCCCATCCCCCTTGACGCCACCAAATCTGTTCTCTATATCCATGAATTTGTTTCTGTTCTGTAAATAGGTTCATTTGTGCCGTTATTTTAGATTCCACATGTAAGTGGTATCATATGGTATTTGTCTTTCTCTTTCTGACTTACTTCATTTAGTATGATAATCTGGCTCCATCCTTGTTGGTGCAAATGACATTATTTTGTTCTTATTTATGACTCAGTAGTAGCCATATTAATTTTTTAAACTTTTGTTCTAGTTCTGTGAAAAATGCCATTGGTAATTTGATAGGGATTGCACTGAATCTGTAGACTATCTTGAATAGTATAGTCATTTTAACAATGTTGATTTTTCCATTCTAAGAGCATGGTATTTCTTTGCATCTGTTTGTATCATCTTTAATTTCTTTTATCAGTGTCTTACAGTTTTCAGAATAAAGGTCATTTTGTTTCTTTGGGTAGGTTTATTCCTAAGTATTTTGTTCTTTTTGATGAAGTGGTAGATATGTTTTTTTCCCCAATTTCTTTCTGATTTTTCACTGTTAGTATATGGAAATGCAGTAGATTTCCGTGTGTTGATTTCATATCCTGCATCTTTACCAAATTCGTTGATGAGGTCTAACCATTTTCTGATAGCATCTTTAGGTTTTTCTAGGTATAGTATCATGTCATCTGCTAACAGCGATGGTTTCATTTCTTTTCCAATTTGAATTCTCTTCTTTTCCAATTTGAATTTCTTTCATTCCTTTTTATTGTCTGATTGCTATGGCTAGGACTTCCAAAACTATAGTGAATAACGATGGTGAAAGTGAACATCCTTGTCTTGTTCCTGATCCTAGAAGAAATGCTTTCAGTTTTTCACCAGTGAGAATGATGTTAGCTGTGAGTTTGTCATATGGCTTTTATTATGTTGAGGCAATTTCCCTCTATTCCCACTTTCTGGAGAGGTTTTATAAAAAATGGGTTTTGAATTTTGTCAGAAACTTTTTCTGAATCTATCTAGATGATCACATGGTTTTTATTCTTCAGTTTGTTGATGTGGTGTATCACACTGATTGATTTGTGGATACTCAAGAATTCTTACATCCCTGGGATAAATCCCACTTGATCATGGTATATGATCCTTTTACTATATAGTTGGATTAGGTTTGCTAATATTCTCCTGAGGTTTTTTTTTGCATCTATGTTCATCATTGATATTTGTCTATAGTTTTCTTTTTTTGTGGTATCTTTGTCAGGTTTTGATATCAGGGTGATGAGCTTGGGAGTGTTCCTTCCTTTGCAATTTTTTGGAAGAATGTCAGAAGAATAGGTGTTAACTCTTCTCTAAATGTTTGCTAGAATTCCTCTGTGAAGTGATAAAATCCTGGTCTTCTGTTTTTTGGAAGTTTTTAAATCACATTTTCAATTTGAGTACTTGTAATTGGTGTATTCAGATTTTCTATTCCTAGTTCAGTCTTGGAAGGTTGTACCTTTGTATGAATCTGCCCATTTCTTCTAGGTTGTCCATTTTATTGGCATATATTCTCTTATGATCCTTTATATATTTCTGTGGTGTCAATTCTCACTTCTCCTTTTTCATTTCTAAGTTTATTTATTTAAGCGCTCTCCCTTTTTTCTTTGAGCCTCTATCAATTTTGTTCTTCTTTTCTAGGAACCAACAAAAAAGTTGAAAGATTTTTTTTTAACATACCTTCTCAATAACAGAGGACAAGCATTTCACAGTAAGACTACAGAGTATTTGAACAATATAATTAACAAAATAATAGCCATATATAAACTATTGTACCCCCAGACTACAAAGTAATATTCATTTCAGCTATATATATAACATTTATATACAATTTTAATGAAAATTTGTAAATTTTAAAAATTATATCAAATATTTAAAATGCTAATTTATAAAGCAAATGTCAGACTCATAGGGTTGAATTGTATAGACAATGCTATTAAGCTAGATACGGGTACCAGATGGCAATTAGGACATACTCAAAAGTTTTGACATTAGTAAATAACCTTTACCTCCCCAAAAAATCCATGAGCTAAAGAAATTGTAATAAAAATTAGAATATATTTTCAACTAAATAACACCTTTTTGTGATAAACTTTTTCAAAAAATGTTATAAAAATGCTTTTCATTATAACTTATGGATATAACTATAGCATTGCTTAAAGCAAAATTTATAGTTAAATACATGTATTATAAAGAAGAATCTACCTCAAAAAGTTAAAAATTAAAAAAGTGAAAAGGAAATAGTAAAAAGCAAGAAGATGGAAAAAGTCAACAGATAAAAGTTGAAATTTTATAAAAGTTGAAATTTTATAAGGGCTATATTAAAATTTGAAAGCTCTGAGTGAGACATATTACAAAAAACCAAAGTCACAAATAACCAACTTCAGGATTCAGAAAGGTGAATGAAACTATACATACTGAAGACATTTAAAAGATAACAGAAGTATAATGAATAACTTATTGCTCAAAATTTGACAGAATGACCTATGTTTATTAAAGACATTAAATCAGTGGGTAAAAATCTTTTCAAAAAATAAAACTTCAGGCCCAAATGTCTTTACCAGCAAGTTGTGGTAAACATTCATGGAAAAAAATGAATTCTATTCTTACACATACTCTTTAAAAATAGAATGAAAGGAATTCTTCTATGCTCTTAAGAGTCTAGCATAAACCGTGATATTAAAACCCTCTGTGGACAGTACAAGAACAAAAAATTATGGTCCAGTCTCACTTATGAACATAGATGAAAAACCCTAATTTATATATAACTCTTTTATATACATGTGCACACACACACATACATATAGTTTATCCTCATTGTTCAAAAATTCAGTATCTGCAAATTCATCTACTTGCTGAAATTTAACTCTGAGATTAGTACTCATGGCATTTTCAGAGTCGTTCATGGGCATGCAGAGTGGCAAAAAGTTTGAGTCATCGCAAACACACCTTCCCAGCTGAAGTCAAATAAGGCAAGCTCTGCCTTATTGTTTCAGTTGTCATGTATAAAAATGTTCCTTTTTCAGTCTTTTCAGTAAACTTTTTGTTGATGATTTCACTTTTTTTTTTTTTTTTTTTTTTTTTTTTTTTTTTTTTTTTTGGTTTTTTAGGGCCACACCCGCAGCATGTGGAAGTTCCCCGGCTAGGGGTTGAATCAGAGCTACAGCTGCCAGCCTACACCACAGCCACAGCAACACCAGATCTGAGCCCACGTCTGTGACCTGCACCACAGCTCATGGCAATGCTGGATCCTTAACCGGCTGAGTGAGGCCAGGGATCAAACCTGCGTCCTCATGGATACTAGTCACATTCGTTCCCACTGAGCTATGACAGGAACTCCTGATGTCACTTTTTAAATGACCCTTAAGCATAATGTTAAAGTGCTGTCAAGTCTATCTAAGCACAGAAAGTCTGAATCATGCCTTAAAGAAAAGATATGCTTCCGTTAGACATGAGTTATAATTCTGTTGGCTGAGAGTTTAGGGTTAATGTACCATAATATATATAAGTAAGGTATCTTTAATCAGAAATACACATAAATCCAAGTTTTGTATTGATCTGGTGATGTAAATGTTATAACCAGAGGCCTAACCTTATATTGCCCTTAGGAGCATGGTTCAAAGATTGTGGCAACTTTACAAACCAGAACCACCACATATAGTGAGAACCAACTATATATAAATACATGAAACAAATCCTTTAAATTATGAAGAGAATAATTTACTATAACCAAATTTGGTTCTTCCCAATAATTTAAAGATTAATATAACAATGCAGAATTAATAAAACTTTAATCTGTTTATGTGACAGAGTACACGTATCTCAGCAGCATTTGATACAATGCATTTGATAAAATCCAATATATATTTGTGTGAATTTTTATTTAAAAGAAAATAGCAAAATATGGAAGAAGCTTCTTCAGCTTTATCAAAGGGTTCTATAAAGAACCTGCAAGAGTCATTATATTTAATGGTAAGTATTATACTTAACATTCCCTCTGAGACTGGAAACAAAATAGTGCCTGCTTGTATTTGTCCTGTTTAATACTGTATTATAAGTTGTGGGCAAAGGAGTGAGGCGCAAATATAAATGGACAGGTGGGTAGATGGATAGCCAAGAAGAAATACAAATATTATTTTTCATAGGTTATGTAACTATGCACTTAGCTTAGAATACTCAGTATACAGATAAGCAGTTAAAATAACAGAAACTTAGTGGAGTTACTAGATACAAAATCATTATAAAAAATGAATTGTATTTCTGTAACCAACACTGAAAAATTAAATTTTAAAAAATAGTAAGGTTTATCCATAGAAGAAAAGCAGTAATAGCATTAAAAATGAATTAACAAGAAGTGTAAATCCAACAGAAGATATATGGAAACCTTTTAAGAGAAACTGTTAAAGCTATCAGGAGACAGTGGAGAAAAAAACTAAGTAGATGGAGAACTGTGCCATGACCATGGATTAAAAGACTCAATACTGTAAAGATGTTAATTGATGTTTAGACTCAGTGCCACTTAAATCAAAATCACAATGAGATGTGTTGTATAAAGGTACTACGATGCAGCAATAAATGTGAATTAACTATAGAAACACAGATGACACTCACAGACTTAATATTAAATGAAAGAAGAAAGCCATGAATGCAAATGTGTAGTATAAAACCAAACTATACTATTCAGAAAACATTCAGTCATAGGTAGTAAGACTATAAAAGGAAACCAAAGGAATGATTATCACTAAAATCAAGACAGTAGCTACCATTACAATGGGGTGGGTTGGCGTCAGGGAGAATCATGGTTCTAGGATACAGATAGTGTGTTATTTCTTGACCTTGGTGGTAATTACTTGGATGTTCTGTTCATTTTGTGATTCGTCTCTAAACTGTAAATAAATGTTTGATGAAAAAAATAATTACAGAGCTTAACCAAGTTTGAAATGGATTAGGTGTATTACTGAGAGTTTATGTTATTAAGTTAGTCCATGTTATTAAGTTATTGGTGATTAGGTTGAGTAATTGGGGATGCTCCATCCAGGGGGAAATTTTTATTTATAAGAGACACTTTTTTTTTTTTTTCAGCCACCCTGTGGCATATGGAGCTCTGGGGCCAGGGATCAGATCCAAGCCCACTGTTGCTACCTAAGCCACAGCTTGGCAATGCTGGATCCAAGAAGCACTTTTTTTTAAAAAGACCGTCAGAAATTTTTTGTTACTCAGTTTACTAGAATCTGTGAGTATAGAATTTAGTGTGAGGCAAATTCTGCTTTTACTATGTTCGGGAAGATCACTTATTAGTGGACAAACCACAAAAGATTTAACATAGAACATGATATTAATAGCCAACAGTAATACCTACCACTTTTTGAGCATTTACCATGTTCTAGATACTGGGTCAAGCATTATAAATGCATTATCTCATTTAGTCCTGGAAACAGGTCTTAAGTGAAGGTACCATTGTTGACTCCCTATTACACAGATAAAGGACAGAATCAGGTTTGGATTTTAGTTTCTGTGATTCCAAAACTCTGGTTCTTAACATGTAATCTACTAATGTATTAGTATTACACATTGTTATAGATTCTTATGTATTTCAACTAGTTATGATTTGAGTATTCAGATTTGTTAATTCAGGAGCAAATGTCAGGTTCATGAGTGACATTTCTGTTGCCCCTATCTACTGGGTCTTTTGCTCTGTTTAGCAACTTGGAACCTGTGCCACAGAGGTTCACTGATCCCCTTCTTCCTTGGAGCTAGAATATTGTGGTATTTCAAATATTGCTAAACTTAGTTCAGCTTTAAAGATTATTATTTGTTATATACATCACCTAAACTACATAGTAATCTACTTCCTAATTTGGCTGCAGTACAGAAAATTACCTCTTGAGCCCTAGGAGCAGTTCTTTTTGCTCAGAAATTTTCTAGCTATTCCTTATATTTCCTTATACCCTCATAATTCCTTCTTTGGACATGTTCTTAAAATTTTATTGATAAAAATCTTTTAATTGGTTTATATTGTTTTTATGGTACTATAAAGTGTCATGTACTGTATTCAAATAGGTCTTATATATAGTTCATTTATAATTAAATGGTGATTATGGACACTTGTATAAAAAATAGTAGGACATCAGGCTCTTATAATCCCAATTCTTTGCATTCCTTTTCTGAAAAAAAAATCATTAGATTGTATTATTTTGACTTAAGTACCTTTTCCAGGAGCTTACCCTACAGTCTGTAGTTTAACACCTCTCTAATGGACCATAAGTCAGTATGTTAGTCAAGGTGTAAAGAAATAGAACCAAGATTCTGTTTTCACCCTCTTATTTTCCTGTATTTCTTTCCTTTATGTTTCCAGTATCTACTCATAATTTTTAAAAGAAAATTGATAGTAAGATAATGAAAATGGCATATATCTGAAGTTGGTTTTCTTTATTGCTTTACTGTCTAAACATTAGGACTACAGGCTTCAAACCAGCAAAAATCCACTCTTTTCTTTCATCCTTATTTGCTATGCAGATCCATTTTAGTTGCATTTGACTAACTTTAATGGTCACATCTGGTTTTTATAAAAAATACTATTCTGTTATTGCTTTTCTCTTTGGTTGGTCCTTTTAAAATCATTGAGACATAGCCATCATTAAAAGTCAACAAATAACAAATGCTAGAGAGGGTGTGGAGAAAAGGGAACCCTCCTACACTGTTGGTGGGAATGTAAATTTGGTACAATGACTATGGAAAACAGTATGGGGGTACCTCAGAAAACTACATATACAACTACCATATGATCTAGCAATCCCTCTCCTGGGTTATATAGCCAGACAAAACTTTCCTTGAAAAAGACACATGTACCTGCATGTTCATTGCAGAACTATTCACAATCGCCAAGACATGGAAACAATCTAAATGTCCATTGACAGATGAATGGACTTAGAAGATGTGGTGTATATACACAATGGAACACTACTCGGCTATAAAAAAGAACAAAATAATGCCATTTGCAGCAACATGGATGGAGCTAGAGACTCTTATACTAAGTGAATTAAGCCAGAAAGAGAAAGACAAATACCATATGATATCACTTAACTAAAATCTAATATACAGCACAAATGAACCTTTCTACAGAAAAGAAACAAACTCCATGGACTTGGAGTACAGATATGTGGTTGCGGAGGGGAGGGAGTGGGATCGACTGGGAGTTTGGGGTTAGTAAATACAAACTACTGCATTTGAAATGGATACTCAGTGAGATCTGGCTGTATAACACAGGGAACTATAGTTGCTTGTAATGGAATATGATGGAGTGTGTGTGTGTGTGTGTGTGTGTGTGTGTGTGTGTGTGTGTGAGTGACTGGGTCACTTTGCTGTATAGCAGAAATTGGCAGAACAATGTACTTCAAGATAATAGAAAAAAATAAAATCATTGAGACAAATTAAAGTCCAAAGAAATCATTTTATTGACTACTAAGAATTAATTTGTGAATGAATTCTTTCGTCTACAAAGACAGTTTTCAAAGGGTGGCCTCTGTGTGTGGGGGGTGGGTATTATTTTGAAAATAATACTAAAATGTCATTTTCCTTTTCTAGCATTTTCCTGTGAGTATAGGGTTAAATTTTCTAAAAACTTCATGGTATGAGATGTTACCTTGAATGCAAAGCAGATATGAGAATCCATATGTCTTCTTTTAAGCCAGACATTAAAGAGACTTGAAAAAAATGTAAAACATTAACTCACTTTTACTATTTGCTAATCTAGATTTTTATTTTAAAAGTATGATTTAATGTATAGTATTATTGTTGTATAAGTTAATGTTTTTAAACCACTCAGTTTTTAATTTCAAATATGGTATTATTGATACATAGAACCCACAAACACAAAAGAGCTCTTCAGGGCCCTCAGTAATTTTTAAACATGTAAAGGAATATGATTGTTTTTATTCTCAAATGTTTTAATTTCCTCTTAAACTGTATTTCACTTTATAAAAGCATACTGAAAATAATTGTTTTTAGGTTGCTACAAACCTCAGGAAAGATCAGATTACTTGATGTTGGCAGCTGCTTTAACCCATTTTTGAAGTTTGAAGAATTTCTGACTGTTGGCATAGACATTGTACCTGCTGTAGAGGTATGTGTAGTTGTCTATTTTGTTTTTTGAGATTTGAATATTTTACGTGTCTGTTTACTAAGTAAAGCACTGTCTTTACATTTCTGAAAAGGCAAATATATTTCCTGTGTACACGTTGATAAGAGATTATTTCAATTCCAAACTAAGTGGATATTCTGTCAAAATTTGAGCGTTTAGTTAGCCTATGTTAATTTGAATAATAACATATCTGTCTTCAATTTGTTTTGTTCTTTGTTTATCGTCTGTTATTACAATCAAGAAACCTTAGTAGATTGCAAAGATTCCCAGATAGCTATAGTATTTGGGCTGTTTATTTGGGTTTTTTTTTTTAATGCATTTCTTTCTAAAACACACTGTGATATAGAGACATTACAGAATAGTGGAAAGAGCAGGGCCTTTGGAGACAGCCACAATTTATTAAATTCCAGCCATTTGTACTTAGTAGATAAAATTACTTAACTTTTTACAAAGAATGTTTCTTCTACCTTTAGATTTTTTTTTCCCTCATTGACATTAATTCATAATGTTTGCCATTTTGCTTTGAATATGGGGCACCAGGCACAAAAACTCCTTTATAAATTACACTTTTATTGTTAACAAAGAGATTATGTGTTAGAGTATAAACTCTTTGAGTCAGAGATTTTTTTTTCTCTCCCACTATATATTCCCAGCACCTAAAAGAGTGCTTAGCATATTAAGTACTCATTAAGTACTTTTTGAATAAAAGATTGAGATCTTACTTTCAACCTTTGACTCTGAACCTCAGTCTTCTCATCTGTGCAGTGGGGTTGCTAATAGGCCAGACCTTATAGAATTGGTATCATGTTTACTTCAGGAAAAGTATTTAAAGCACTGAGCAAAGCGCTTTATAGTGAGCACTAAAGGAGTGTTTGCTATTATTATTGAAAGTTGCTACATGGAGAGTCAACTTTCATGTGAATTTTTATTTAATTTTGATGAGCTTGACTGTCTGTATTGAATCTATGTGAGTAACACTGATGAATAGGAAAATGCTAACAGTGTCACTAATACCTCCACTTTTAAAGATAGACACATACTTTCTTTATAGTAAAGTAGCTATTCTTAGCTCACCACTGCAGACAATTCCTGTGTAGTCAGAAGCTCTAGTTTTAAAGTAGAGCTTTTTGTATATGGAGTCTGTCCTCTTCCTTCCTCAAGACACACCTTAGAGATGTCCTTCAGGGCCTGCTAAGACATGATGACCATTTGATCTCCTCAGGCTTAAATATTATTCTTAAAATATTGTTTGTTTATGGATAGGGCAATAAATTTTCAACTGTGAAGTCATTAAAGTGAAAGAATTACTATGCATTAAGTTCAGTAGTAGAATCAGACTTTTACAGTTCTAGAGTCCTATAACTAATTTTGAAATATATGTATATAAAAAACTAAATCACTTTGCTGTTCAGTAGAAATTGATACAATATTGTTAGTCAACTATACTTCAAGAAATTAAGTTTTTGGGGTTTTTTCGTTTTGTTTTTTTTTTTATTTTTTTTTCTATTTTGGCTGCCCTTTGGCATATGGAATTCCTGGGCCAGGGATCAGATCCTAGCCACAGTTGCGACCCACAGATACAGCAGTGTTGGATTCTTTAACCCACTGTGCCAGGCCAGGAATTGAACCTGTGTACTGGAGCTACAGAGATGCTGTCAATCCTGTTGTGCCACAGCGAGAACTCCAGTAGATTTTTTTTTAATGAAATAAGAAAATATAACAATATAAAGCCATCTAGTACCCAGAAAGTAAAATTCACCATGTCTGGCATCCAACAAAGAAGTAATCAGCCAGTAAAGGAAGATGAAACACAATCATAAAGAAATTTCTTTAGTCCAAAAGATGGCAGAAAAGAGAAAAAGGGAAACAACGAACAGATGGGACAAATAGAAAATAAATTGCAAAATTGTAGATTTAAACCTAATTTGCCAATAATCACATTAAATAGATATGCCTAAATATGCCAATTAAAAGATAGAGATATTCAGATTGGATAAAGTAGCAAGTGTCAAAAAAATACTTTGCTTATTAGAGATGCACTTCAGGAGTTCCCACTGTGGTACAGTGGATTAAGAATCTGACTGCAGCAGCTTGTGTTATTGCAGAGGTGCAGGTTCAATCCCTGGCCCTGCACCATGTGTTAAAGGATCCAACATTGCCGAAACTGTGGTGTAGGTCTCAGCTGTGGCTTGGATTCAGTCCCTGGCCCAAGAACTTCCATATGCCATAGGTGTGGCCATAAAAAAAAATGTACTTCCGAGTTCCCATTGTGTCTCAGCAGTAACAAACCAAACTAGTATCCATGAGGACATGGGTTCAATCCCTGGCCTTGCTCAGTGGTTTAAGAATCCAGCATTGCCATGAGCTGTGGTTTAAGTCACAGATGCAGTTCACATCTGGCATTGCTGTAGCTATGGTTTAGGCTGGCAGCTGCAGGTCCAATTTGACCCCTAGCCGGGGAACTCCATATGCCATGGGAGCAGCCCTAAAAAGACAAACAAACAAACAAAAATGCACTTGCAATTATAAAGACACAAATAGGCTCGTCAAAAGAAAAACGATGTGGGGAGTTCCTGTTGTGGCTCAGCAGGCTAAGGAGCCAATGTAGTCTCTATGAGGATGCAGATTCAATCCCTGGCCCACTCAGTGGGTTAAGGATGCAGTGTTGCCACAAGATACAGTGTAGGTTGCAGATGTGGTTTGGATCTCTTGTTGCAGTGGCTTGTGGCATAAGCCTGCAGCTGCAGCTCCAATTCAGCTCCTAGCCTGGGAACCTCTCTGTGCTGTGGGTGTACCCATAAAAAGAAAAAAAAAAAAATAGAAGAAAAAATAGTATCTGTTTCACAAAGTAATTGTCAGAGCAAAAAATATTACCAGCAATAAAAATGGTCATTTCACAATGACAAAAAGGTCAATTCATCAAGAGTATAGAACAATCCTAAACATTTATACACCTAATAACAGAGCTTCAAAATACATAAACCAAAAACTGATTAAGTAGCAGTGACAAATAGACATTTATAAAATTATAGTTGAAGATTTCATTATCCCTGTCAGTAATTGATGGAACACTTAGAACAGCAAAGAAGAAACTCACCAGGAAAATTAGATCATATTTTGGAATGAAAATAAAGACATAAGATAACAAAAACATAAAGTATTCATAGGATGCCACCAAAATCACGAAAGTAGTACCTAGAGGAAATTTTCAGTGCTAAACACCTTTATTAGAAAAGATGAAAGGTCTCAAAGCAATGCCATCAACCTTCCATTTGGGGGTGGGAATGACCCAAACCACACCAAAGTATGAGAAAATAATATAGATCACAGCAAAAATCATTGGAATATAAAATTTTCAAAAAACAGTAGGAAAATTTGACGAGAAAGCAAAGCTACTTCTTTGAGAAGATCAATTAAACAGGTAAATCACTAGCCAATAGGAAATAGAAATATGTGCCATCACATATGTTACCAATACTAAAAGAAAGGATAATAAATAGGATGAAAACTTTACGCCAGTGCATTCCACAACTTAAACAAAATGGACAAATTCCTTGGAAGAAACATACTACCAAAAGCTTACTCATGGAGAAATAGATAACCTGAATGTATTAAAGAAATTTGAATTGGCAGTTTAAAAATTCCAGGATCAAATGGCTTCACTTCCCAAATCATTGTATGAAGCCATTATCCTGATACCAAAACCAGACAGACTTTACTGAACAACAACAACAAAAACTTAGGAGACATATCCGTTATGAGCATAAACACAAAAGTTCTCTACAAAATTTTGCCATATTGAATCCAACAATATTTCAAAATGGTTAATATACAACTTGGCTAAATTTGGATTATTCCAGGAGTACAAAATGGGTTTAATGTTCAAAAAGCAATCTCTGACACCTGTTCAAAAATAAACTTAAAATGGATTAAAGACCTAAAATTATGACCAGATACTATAAAACTCCTAGAAGAAAGCATAGGCAGAACATTCTTTAACATAAAATGCAGTAAGATTTTTTTTAGATCCATCTCCCAAAGAAATGGAAATAAAAACAAACAAATGGGACCTAATTAAACTTAAAGGTTTTGCACAGTCAAGGAAACCATAAACAAAGTGAAAGACAGCCTATGGACTGCAAGATAATATTTGCAAATGATGTTACCAACAAGGGATTAATTTCCAGTATGTACAAATATCTCATATAGCTTAATATCAAAACAATAACTCATTCCAAAAAGAGGCAGAAGACCTAAATAGACTTTTCTCCAAGGAAATCATACATATGGCCAATAGGTGTATGAAAAGACATTCATTATTGCTAATTATTAGAGAAATGCAAATCAAAACTACAATGAGTTATCACCTCACACCAGTCAGAATGTCGTGTCATTAAAAAGTCTACAGGAGTTCCCGTCATGGCACAACAGAAATGAGTATGACTAGGAACCACGAGGCTGCGGGTTCATTCCCTGGCCTCACTCAGTGGGTTAAGGATCAACCGTTGCTGTGAGCTGTGGTGTAGGTCACGGTCACGGCTCGGATCTGGCATTGCTGTGTCTCTGGCGTAGGCTGGTAGCAACAGCTCTGATTAGACCACTAGCCTGGGAACCTCCATATGCCGCAGATGTTCCCCCCTCCCAAGAAAGACGTGAAAGACCAAAAAAAAAAAAAGTCTACAAATAGCAAATGCTGGCAAGAGTGTGGAGAAAAGGGGACCCTCCTACATGTTGATGGGAATGTAAATTAGTGCAGCTGCTATAGAGAACTGTATGGAGGCTCCTTCAAAAACTAAAATGGAGTTACGAGATGATCGGGTAATCCTACTCCTGGGCATATATCTGGAGAAAATTCTTAACTAAAAATGATACACACACTCTAATGTTCAAAGCAGTACTGTTTTCAAAGGCCAAGACACAGAAGCAACCTAGATGCCATTGACTGATGAATGGATAAAGAAGGTATGGCGTGTGTGTGTGTGTGTGTGTGTGCACGCATATATGTATATACACATACATATAGTGGACTATTACTCAGCCGTAAGAAAAGAATGCAATAATGCCATCTGTGGCAACATAAATGGACCTAGAGATTATCATATTAAGTGCAGTAAGTCAGAGAAAAAAAATCATGATATTACTTGTATGGGGAATCTAAAAAAGTTATATAAATGAACATATTTACAAGACAGAAATAGACAACAAACAGAAATAGCAAACATGGATCAGCACAGTGGGATTGGCAGTGGCTCTACAGTGCCAGGATGCAGGTTTGAGCCCTGGCCCAGCACGGTGGATTAAAGAATCCAGTGTTGCCACATCCGTGGCATAGGTTGCAACTACAGTTTGGATCTGATCCATGGCACAGGAACTCCATATGCCATGGGGGAGCCAAAAAAGAAGGAAAAAAAAAAAAAAAAGAGGAAAGGAATAGCAAACACACTTATGGTTTCCAAAAGGGACAGTGGGGAGAGAAGAAGGATAAATTAGGAGTTTTGGATTAATATATACACACTACTATATATAAAATAAACAAAGACCTTTATACTATCTAGCACAAGAAACTATATTCAGTGGCCTGTAATAACCTATAATGGGAAAGAACTGAAGAGAAATATATATGTATTTATAGGTACCTAGGTATGTACATAACTGAATCACTTTGCTGTTATACCTGAAACTAATACAACATTGTAAATGAACTATTCTTCTGTTTTTAAAAATGGTTAAAAATAAACGTACATATACCATTAAAATTTTCAAAAACTGAAGTAGTACATTAAGAAAGAGACCTACAGCTAACATCATTCTAAATAGTGAAAGAAAAAGACTTTTTCAATAAAAATGAAATAATAACAAGATAAAGATATTTACTCTCACTTCCTCTATTTAGCATTTTCTGGAGGTTTTAGCCAGTGCAGTAAAACAAGAAAAAGCAATGATAGGTATCCAGATTGGAAAGAAAGATGTAAAACTGTCTTTGTTCACAGATGATATCAATCATCTATTAGACTCTTCTGTAGAATCTACAGAGAAGCTATTAGAACTCACTAGTGAGTTTACATGGAAACTAAACAACATGCTACTGAAAAAAAAAAAAACCAATGGGTCAGTGAGGAAATCAAGACAGAAATAAAAAAATACCTCAAATGATAATGAAGACATAACCATTCAAAATCTATGGGATGCCACAAGAGCAGTGCTTAGAGGGAAATTCATAGCAACACCGGTATTCCTCAAAAAAGAAGAAAAATCTCAAATCAACAACTTAACCCACCACCTAAATGAATTAGAAAAAGAACAACGAAAAAAACCTAAAGTGAGCAGAAGGAAGGAAATCAAAGATCAGAGAGGAAATCAATAAAATAGAGATTCAAAAAACAATACCAAAAAAAAAAAATCAATAAAACCAAGAGCTGGTTCTTTGAAAAGGTAAATAGAATTGACAGACCTTTGGCCAGACTCATCAAGAAGAAAGAAAAAACCCAAATAAAATAAATAAAAAGAAGAAATCACAATAGATACTGCAGAAATATAAAAAACCATAAGAGAATAAATACTATGAACAATCGTATGCCAACAAATTTGACAACCTAGAAGAAACGGACAACTTTCTAGACGCTTATAGCCTGCCAAAACTAATTCAAGCACAGCCTGCCAAAACTAACTCAAGAAGAAATAAATAAACTGAACAGACTGATCACTAGAAATGAAATTGAATATGTCAATAAAAACAATCCCTACAAATAAAAGTCAAGGACCAGATGGCTTCACACACAAATTCTACCAAAAATACAAAGAAGAACTATACCCATCCTTCTTAAGGTTTTCCAAAAGGTTGAAGAAGAAGGAACACTACCAAAGACATTCTGTGATGCCACCATCACCCTAATACCAAAACCAGACAAAGATAGCACCAAAAAAGAAAACTATAGGCCAACATCTTTGATGAATATAGAAGCAAAAATTCTCAACAAAATTTTAGCCAACCAAATCCAACAACATTTAAAAAGATCATACACCATGACCAAGTGGGATTCATCTCAGGTTCACAAGGATGGCTCAACATATGCACATCAATCAACATCATACACCACATTAATAAAAGAAAAGTAAAAGACCACATGATCATCTGAATAGATGCAGAATAAGCATTTGACAAAGTCCAATGTCCATTCATGATCAAAACTCTTACCAAAGTGGGTATTGAGGGAACATAGCTTAACATAATCAAAGCCATTTATGACAAACCCACAGCCAATATAATACCCAACAGGGAAAAGCTGAAAGCCTTCCCACTAAAATCTGGAACAAGACAAGAATGCCCACTCTCACCACATTCATTCAACATAGTATTGGAAGCCCTAGCCACAGCAATCAGACAAACAAAAGAAAAAGTATCTAGATTGGAAGAAAAGAGGTAAAATTGCCACTCGATGCAGATGATGTGGTACTATACATAGAAAACCCTAAGGACTCCACACAAAAACTATTCGAACTGATCAATGAATTCAGCAAAGTAGCAGGATATAAGATTAACATTCAGAAACCAGTCACATTTCTGTATACTAACAATGAGATCTTAGAAAAGGAATAAAAAAATGCAATACCTTTTAAAAGTGCACCCCCCAAAAAATCAAATACCTGGGAATAAACGTGACCAAGGAGGTGAAAGACTTATATGCTGAGAGCTATAAAACATTCATCAAGGAAACTAAAGAGGATTCAAAGAAACAGAAAGATATTCCATGCTTCTGGGTTGGAAAAATTACTGTCATTAGCATGGCCATACTACCCAAAACAGTCTACAGATTCAATGCAATCCCTATCAAATCTCCCACGACATTTTTCACAGAACTAGAACAGTCCAAAAGTTTATACGGAACCACAAAAGACCAGAATTGCCAAAAGTAATCCTGAGGAACAAAAACCAAGCAGGAGGCATACCTCTCTTAGACTTCGCACAATATTACACAGCTACAGTAATCAAGACAGTGTGGTACTGGTACCAAAACAGACATACTGACCAATGGACCATGATGGTGGATGCAGAATGAAACCCAGACACCTGTGGTCAATTAATCTTTAGCAAAGGAGACAAGAACATGAAACGGGAAAAAGACAGTCTCTTTCAGCAAGTGGTGCTGGGAAAACTGGACAGCTGCATGCAAATCAGTGAAACTGGAACACACCTCACACCATGCACAAAATTTAACTCAAAACGGCTTGAAGACTTAAACATAAGACAATGCACCATAGAACTTCTTAAAGAGAACATAAGCAAAACATTCTCTGATGTTGATCTTACAAATCTATTCTTAAGTCATTCTCCCAAAGCAACAGAAATAAAAGCAAAAATAAACCAATGAGACCCAATCAAACTGACAAAGTTTTGCACAGCAAAGGAAACCATAAAAAAAAAAAAAAAACCCACACACACACACACAGAAAGACAATTTATAGAATGGGAGAAAATAGTTGCAAATGATGCAACTGACAAGGGCTTAATCTCTCATATTTACAAACAACTTATACAACTCAACAGGAGAAAAGCCAACAACCCAATGGAAAAATGGGCAAAAGACATGAATAGACATTTCTCCAGGAAAGATATACAGATGGCCAACAAGCACATGAAAAAATGCTCAACATCACTGATTGTTAGAGAAATGCAAATCAAAACTAGTGAGGCACCACCTCACACATGTCAGAATATCCATCATTAATATGTCCACAAATAACAAATGCTGGAGAGGGCGTGGAGAAAAGGGAACCCTCCTGCACTGTTCGTGGGAATGTAAATTGGTACAGCCACCATGGAGAACAGTATGGAAAACTATATATAGGACTACCATATGACCCAGTGATCCCACTTTTGAGCCTATGTCCAGACAAAACTTTCCTTGAAAAAGACACATGCACCCGTATGTTCATTGCAGCACTGTTTACAATAGCCAAGACATGGAAACAACATAAATGTCCATCGATAGATGATTAGATTAAGAAGATGTGTGTATAGATACACAATGGAATACTACTCAACCATAGAAAGAACAAAATATTGCCATTTGCAGCAACATGAATGAAACTAGAGACTCTCATCCTGAGTGAAGTAAGTCAGAGAAAGACAAATACCGTACGATATCACTTATATCTGGAATCTAATATACAGCACAAATGAACCTTTCTACAGAAAAGAAAATCAGGGACATGGAGAACAGACTTGTGGTTGCCAAGCGAGAGGGAGAGGGTGTAGGATGGACTGGGAATTTGGGGTTAGTAAATGCAAACTGTTGCCTTTGGAGTGAATAAGCAATGAGATCCTGCTGTATAGCACTGGGAACTATATCTAGTCAGTTACGATAGAGCATGATAATGTGAGAAAAAATAATGTATATATATTTATGTGTGACTGGGTCACCTTGCTGTACAGTAGAAAATTCACAGAACACTGTAAACCAGCTGTAATGGAAAAAAATAAAAATAATTAAAAAAAGAAAACTAGTAGTGAGTTTAACAAAATTGCAAGATAGAAGACTAATGTACCAAAAAAATCAATTCATATACTAGCCACAATCAAGTAGATATTTAAGATAGTACCATTTATTATAGCATCAGGAGTATGAAGTATTTAATATATGAGCATATATTTATTTGAAATATAAAGCTGACAAAAATACGGCAGACTTGCACATTGAAAACTAAACTATTAAGAGAAAGTAAAGAAGACTTAAGTAGAGAGATTTACAGTGTTTATTGGTGGGGGAAAAAAACTCATTAACATGTTCATTTTCCCAAATTTGATCTGTCAATTCATGCAAACCTGATCAAAAAGAACAGTGTTGGAGAGTAACATTACCTAATTTTGAAATTTAGTTTCAACCTAGAGTAATGAAAACAGTGTTGTATTAGAGTCAAGATTAAGGTAAAACAGAGGATCTACAAATAGGGCTAAACTTATGGAATACCAGTTTTTAAGTAAGATGGAAAGGGTAGTTTTTCAGCAAATAGTATTTGAACAACTAGATATCCATAAATAGAAGGGAATACTTCAGCCTGTAATTCACATTATATACAAAAAAAATGAACTCAAAATTGCTCATAGACCTAAGTGAAAAGCCTAAAACTGTAAAAGTTCTAGAAGGAAGCATCAAAGAAAATCTTTTTGATGTTGGATTAGGAAACTTTTTTTTTTTTTTCTTTCCTAGGGCCACACCCGTGGCACATGGATGTTCCCAGGCTAGGGGTCAGTCTAACCAGAGCTGTAGCTGCCAGCCTACGCCAGACCACAGCAACTCGGGATCCGAGCCCCGTCTGCAACCTATACCACAGCTCACGGCAATGCCGGATTCTTAACCCACTGAGTGAGGCCCAAGGATCGAACCCGCAACCTCATGGTTCCTAGTCGGATTCGTTAACCACTGCGCCATGACGAGAACTACCAAGGAAAATATTTCTTATATACTCTGTCCTTGACAAAAAGCAGTCCATGAAAGAACAAATTGATAAATTGGCTTTTATAAAAACTTAAAACTTAAGTGCTGTTCAGAAGGCACTGTTAAGAGAAACATCAATCAAGATGGTGGAATAATAGGAGGACCTAGAACTTACTTCTCCCCATGAACCTATCAAAAGTTCATTTACATGTGGACTAATTCTTACTGAAACTAATTGAAATCTGACACAAGGACTCCTGTACAACCAAGTCTGTAAGAAAAATTCTGACATAATCAGACAGGAAGGGAAGAAAAGTGATCAGTTTGAGACCTTTTCCTCTAGGAGGGGGCTCAGAGAAAAAGCTTTGAGTGTCCCAGTTCTAGGTTCCTACACGGGGAAGTTGAACCTCTCCCTTGGCTGGTTGGAGACTGCTGGGAAGCCTGGAATACACTAGTGAGGAACACATTTGCGCTGGCCTGCCCCCAAGGCAGGACAGAGAGGGTGGTTTAAAGACTTTAGTACCTGTCAGGTTTCCCATGACTGCCTTAGCACATTCCCTAGCCCAAAATGAGTGAATGCTCTAGCCTCATGAACTCGATGCTGCAACATGGCACAGGACCTAGAGCTGCCAAAACTGGAGAGAAAATTTGGTCATGGGTTACAGAGGTTCCCAGGACAGAGCTTAGGTGTGGCAACAGCAACCATTGTTGGATCAGGCAGCACATGAGAAGCAGCCCACAACTCTAGCAGCTGCCCTACCATAGCTTATGCCCTGACTTATGCCAAGAATCTATGTGCCCTGCAGTGCAACCCCACAGCTGGGCAGGGGTAGCTAGGGGCAGTGAGCAACTGTGATAGACAAAAGGGACTTGCAGCCAAGGCTATGTCTGAGCATAATGAGAAAAACAGTGGCAGGGACCTGCATAGGCAGTACGTGGAAGACAGTTCAGATCTCTGCAGTAACCATGAGTTGAGATCCCACACAGGCACGCCTTTGCTTCAGTACTCCTCCACTCTGAGGCTGGGAAAGGAGAAAGCTCACATTTAATCCAGTGGTGATGGCCACTGAGCAAAGAGGTGGAGCCCCACCTCACACCTGACTTTACTGTAGCCCCTCTGTCTCCAGCCTTAGTCCCTACCAAGGTCATAGCTGCTGACACATACTGAGGAAGGATGTGACTTCCATCCTTGTCAGATCCATCTCTCCCACCAAAAGCACAGAGCACATTCTGGAGAGGGATGCTCCCATATAAGAACACCACTTCAGGACCACAATAAGTAGCTGTTCCACCTAAGTTCATAGGGGCAAAGAAAGTTAAGCAAAATGAAAAGGAAGAGGAAGTGCTCTCAATTGAATGAGTTAGAGAAAACCCTTAAAAAAATAAAAAAAAAGAAAAAGAAGCAATTTAACTATTTCAAAACATTGGTAAAAAATTTTTTTAATTGAATTAAGGAAAAGGATAGATGAACACAGTGGAAATTTTAACAAGGAACTTGAAAATATTAAAAAGACCCAGTCAGAAATGAATTCAGTAACTTAAATAAACACACTAGAAGGAATGAACTGCAGATTAAGTGATACAGAAGAACACATAACTGATCTAAAAGATAAAATAATGGAAACACCCAATCAGATGAGCAAAACAAACAAATTTTTAAAAATTAAAATAGTATAAGAGATCTCTGGGATAACATTAATTATACCAACATTTGCCTTAGAGGAATTCCAGAGGGAAAAGAGAGAGAGGAGGGGATCAAAAATGTATTTGAGAACATCATGGCTGAAAACTTCCCAAACCTGAGGAAGAAAACATATCTAGGTACAGAAAGTACAGAGGATCCCAAAGAAGTTGAACCCAAATAGACCCATACCAAGACATCCCATAACTGAAATGGCAAAAGTTAAAGATAGGATTTAAAGGCATCAAGAGAAAAACAAAGAGTCATATACAAGGGAATCCCCATAATGCTATCAGCTGATTTCTTTGCAGAAACTTTGCAGGCCAGAAAGGAATGGCATGATATATTCAAAGTGCTAAAAGGGAAAAGCCTGCAACTTAGGATATCCAGCAAAACTATCATTTAGAGTAGATGGAAAGATAAAGAACTTCCCAGATTAGCAAAAAATAAAGAAGTTCATCAATACTAAATGTACCTTTAAAAAATGTTAAAGGGTCTTCACCAAGTGGAAAAGAAGGATATAGAGGAAAGGGAAATCACACTAGGAAAGTCAAATATATATTAAAGATGGAGGATCAACCACTTAAATAAGCCAGCCTGAAGGTTAAAAGACAAAATTGTGAAAACAACAGTAACTGCAATGAACAATTAAAGAATTGTGAAGATGTAAAATATAACATCAGAAACACAAATGTATGGGAGAGGAGTTAAAAAATATACATCTTTTAGAATGTGAACTTAAATGACTACCAGTTTAAGTAGATGTAGGTCAGTACACATCAATACTATGGTAACCATAAATAAAAGACTTAAAGTAGATATACAGAAATTAAAAAGAGAAGAACAGAAGCTTAACACTAAAATTTCATCAAACCACAAAAGAAGAAAAAAGAAAAAAACAGAAGAACTATGAAAACAACTAGAAAACAAGTATAAAATGGCAGTAAGTACATGCCTAGCTATAATCACTTTAAATGCCAGTGGACCAAATGTTCTAATCAAAAGACATAGGATGGTTCATTGGATGAAAAATAAGACCCATCTAGATGCTGCCAATGAAGGACTTTAAAGACAAACACAGAATGAAAGTGAGGGAATATGGAAAAATATATTTCATGCAAACGACAAGAAAATGAGGGTAGCAGTATTCGTATCAGACAAAATAAAATTTAACGAAGTCTATAACAAAGGACAAAGAAGGACATTATATAATGATAAAGGGATCAATACAAGAAGAGGAGTTAAATTTATTTTTTTTTATTGATTAGTTTCTTCCTTCTCATACTTCTTTTTTTTTAATGATTTTTATTTTTTTCCATTATAGCTGGTTAAGAGTTACATTTATTAACATATATATATCTAACACAACAGCACCTAAAAAGCAAATGCTGACAAACATAAAGAGAGAAACTGACAAGAATAAAATACTATTAGAGGAACACCCCACTGACATCAATGTGCAGGTCATCCAGACAGGAAACTAGTAAGATAACAGTGGTCATGAATGACACAGTGGACCACTTAGACTCAATATAAGCAGGATATTATATCCAAAACCAGCAAGATAGATGTTGTTTTCAAGGTACATAGAGTGTTCTCTAGGATAGATCACATGTTAGGCAAAAAATAAGTCTCAACAAATATAAGAGTATAGAAATTATAACAAGCATTTTTTTCTGACCACAATATATGAAACTAGAAATCAGTTACAGGAAGAAAAATGAGAAAAGAACAAACAAGGAGAGACTAAACAACATACTGGTTAAAAACCAATGGGTCAATTAAAAAATCCAAGAGGAAGTCAGAGAACTCTTTGAGGAAAATGGAAATGGAAAACTCAACTTTCCAAAATCTATGGGATGCAAAAGCAGTTCGAAGAAGGAAGTTTTTAGCAACACAGACCTTCCTTTAGAAAAATCTCAAAAAAACCAACCTAGTGTACCACCTAAAAGAATTAGAGAAAGAACAAAGCCCAGAGTCAGCAGAAGGAAGGAAATGATAAAGATCAGAGAGGAAGGAAGTAAAATAGAGACCAAAAAATAATGGAAAAGATCAGTGAGACCAAGAGCTGGTTCTATGAAAAGACAAAACTTATAAACCTGTAGTCAGGCTCACCAAGAAAAAAAGAACCCAAATTAACAAAATAAGAAGAGAAAAGTAACACTCAATACCATAGAGATACCAAAAAAAAAAAACATGAGAATACTATGAATAATTATACGCTGACATTTTGGACAATCTAAAAGAAATGGATAAATTTCTAGAAATATACAGCCTGCCAAGGCTGAATCAAGTAGAAACACAATCTGAACAGTGTGATTACTGGTAACTAAATTGAATTTGTAATTTAAAAAAAAAAATCCATCAGACAAAAGCCTAGAAATGGAGAGCTTCACAGAGGATTTCAACCAAACATTCAAAGAATAGCTAATACCTTTCCTCTTCCAACTAGCTAAAATACTGAAAAGGACAGAATACTCCCAAATTCATTCTACAAGGCCACCATTACCCTGATACCAAAAATAGAGACACTACAAAGAAGAAAATTACAAGCCAGTATCTTTGATGAATATAGATACATAAATCCTCAACAAAGTATTAGATAACTGAATTCAGCAATATGTTAAAAAGATCATATACTGTCATCCATCAAGTGGGCTTTATTCTAGGAATGCACAGATATTTCATTATTTGCAGGTTAATGTGATGCACACCACATTAATAAAACAGTAAGTCACATGATCATCTCAATAGACACAGAAAAAGTATTCAACATCCATTTATGATAAAAACTCTCACCACTTATGTTTATCATAATATTGCTAGTCCTAGACACACAGTCTTGCAAAAAAAAAAAAAAAAGAAAGAAAAAGAAAAGAAATGCATCTAAGTTGGAAGGGAAGAAGTAAAACTGTCACTCTTGCAGATCACATGCTACTTTATACAGAAAACCCTGAAGTCTCCACCACCAAACTATTAGAACTAAAAAATGAATTTAGTAAATTTGCCAGGATACATGGTTAGTATATATAGGCATCTTTTGTTTTCCTATACTCTAATAATGAACTTCCAGAAAGAGAAATCTCATTTAAAATCATTGTTAAAAGAGTCTTACAACCCAAAGCAATCTACAGATTTAATGCAATTCCTATCAAAACACCCATGACATTTTTCACAGAACTAGAGCAATTAATCCTCAAATTCACATGAAATCACATAAGATCACAAATTGCCAAAATAATCTTGAGGGGGGAAAAAAATTGGAGGTATAACCCTATCCAGCTTTGGATTATATTACAGAGCTACATAGCAGCATGGTACTGGCACAAAAACAGAGACACAGATCAATGTAATGGAAGAGAGAGCCCAGAAATAAACCCACACACACATGGTCAATTAATGTATGACAAGAGAGGCGAGAATTATACAACAGAGAAAAGATATTTTGTTCAAGAAGTGGTGCTGGGAAAACTGGACAGCTCCATGTAAAACAATGAGATTAAAGATTTCCTCACACTGTTGACAAAAACAAACTCAAAGTAGATTAAAGACCTGAATGTACACCCTGAAACTAGAAAACTCCTGGACAAGAACATAAGCAGAATGCTTTTTGATATAAATCATAGCAATTTTTTTTTTAGATTCGTCTAAGGCAAAAGAAATAAAAGCAATTATAAGCAAATGGGGCCTAATCAAACTCAAAAGCTTTTGCACAGCTAAGAAAACCATTGGCAATAGGAAACGAAAACCTATAGAATGGGAGAAAATATTTGCAAGAGATATGACTGATAAGGGGTTAATATCCAAAACGTAAATAACTCATATAATGCAATATCAAAAGAAAAAAAAAATACACACACCAAAAAAAGTTTAAAAATGGGCCAAAGAGCTAGACATTTTTCTGAAGAAGACATAAAGATGGCCAACAGGCACATGAAAATGTGTGTGATATTGATAATCAGAGAAATGCAAATCAAAGTAACAATGAAATATCACCTTATACTTTTGGCTATCATCAAAAAGCCTACAAATAACACATGTTGGAGAGGATATGGAGAAAAGGGGCCCTGTCTACACTGTTGGTGGGAATGTAAACTGGTGAAGCTACTAAGGGAAATAATACAGAGGTTCCTCAGAAAACTAAAAATAAAAAAACTCTATGATCCAGTGATTCCACTTCTGAGTATATATTTGAAGAAAATGAAAACACTAATTTGAAGAGATAGTTGTACCCCAGTATTCATAACAGCATTATTTATAATAGCCAAGATATGGAAGCAACCTAAGTATCTATCATTAGATGGATGGATCAAGCTATAATACACATGCACACATGCAGGAGTATTACTTTGCCATAAAAAACAAATGAAATTTCTGCCATTTGCAGCAATTTGGATGGAAATAGAGAATATTATGCTTAGTAAAATAAGTCAGAGAAAGACAAATACTGTACAGTATCACTTATATGTAGAATCTAAAAGATGAAATAAGTGAATATATGTGGTGAAACAGAAACAGACTCACAGACACAGAAAACAAACTAGTGGTTACCAGTGGGGAGAGAGAAGAAGGGCAAGATAGGAGTATGTGATTTAAGAGATACAAACTACTATGTATAAAATTGATAAGCAACAAGGATATATTGTACAGCACTGAGGAATGAATATAGCTATTATTTTGTGATCATTTTTAATGGAGTATAATCTACAAAAATATTGAATCACTATGCTCTACACCTGAAACTAATATTGTAAAATATCAACCATACTTCAGTAAAAAAGAAAAAGACATTGTTTAGAGAAAGAGAAGACAAGTGATAATCAGAGAGATATTTTCAGGTCATATATCTGGTTAAAGACTTGTATCCAGAATAAAGAACTCTCAAAATTCAATAAGAATATAGATTTTTAAAATTTAAAAGAATTCTATTTTTAATTCAACCAAAGATTTTAATAGCTCTTTCACCAGAGAAGATACTGAGATGGTAAATAAGTACATGTAAAAAAGGTAAATATCACCACTCATTAGGGAAATCCAAATTAAAACTTCAGTATACTACTATACATCTATGGCTATGATTAATTTAAAAGGCTGGTTATTCCAAGTGTTGTTGAGGATTTGGAGGAACGGGAAATCCCATAAACTCCTGGTGGCAATGTAAAACCTTGAATAAGTGCTTTTGAAACTAGTTGTGGAGTTTCTTTAAAAGTTAAATATGCATATACTACATGCTCCAGCCACCCCTTTCTTCAGTATTTACCTAAGACAAATGAAAGCATGTCCATTCAAAGATAAACAGGAATGCTCATTCATAGCAGCATTATGTGTTAACAGCCAAAAACTAGAAACAACCAAACTACCTATTAAAGGTATATGGATAAACAAACAATGATATATCCTTGATATAGTAGGATATATATCAGTGCTAAAAAGGAATGAATGATCAGTACATGAAAAAAGATGAATCTCAAAATAATTGTACTGTATAAAAGAAGCCAGGCAAAATAAGAGTATAATATTCTGTATTATTCCATTTATGTAAACATTCTGGAAAATACACACTATAGTAGTAGAAATCACATCAGTGATTGCCTAGTGGAAAGGAAAGAACAGAAAGGATATAAGGAAAGGATTATTTAAGGGGCACAAAAAAAACAATTCAGTTATAGTAGTAATTATAGTGGTGATTTCATGAGTGTATAAATGTTAAAACTTACCCAAACTGTACATTTTAATTCTGTTTGTGTGTTAGTTATATTTCAGTTATACGTCAATGAAAAAAAAAAAAGCAAAAGGTAGAAGAAAAACAATCTTTTTTCTTATAACAGAATTTTGTTTCCCTATCTATTAGGGACGGTGATCTGGACTATCACCGTCCCTAATACATAGTCCAGATCCGTATGTGACCAGTTGTCTACATACTAACAAGAATGAGAGACTAAGGTATTAGCTCATATCTTTGATAATTAACTATTGTTATATGTAAGGGTAACTAATTTATCTAATTTTAAACTGCTTTCTTATTCTAGATTATTTCCAATGAGTTTTAATCAGCAAATTATACAGTGCTGTTTATTCCTATCTCAGTCATTTGACTTAGTTAATAAATTTAATATACAATATGGTTCAAGAGATTAACTTTTTAATAGGATAAATGTATTACTAAAATTACTTTTGAGATGATAAAGTTAATGGTTGAAAAGATGTTTTTCATGACCTTAAAAATTTTGGTATTTTGCTTGAGTTCCCATTGTGGCACAGCAAAAACCAATATGACTAGTATCCCTGAGGATGCAGGTTCAATCCCTGGCCTCATTCAGTGGGTTGGCAATCTGGCAGTGCTGTAAATTGTGGTGTAGGTTGCAGAGGCTGCTAGGATACCACATTGCTGTGGCTGTGGTGTACACCAGCAGTAGCCCAGATTCAACCCTTAGCCTGGATACTTCCATATACCTCATCTGTGGCCCTAAAAAGCCCCCCCCCAAAAAAAAATTGGTATTTTGCATTTGCAGATCTTTAATGCTACTTTCACTATCCTCTTGTACATCTTTGTTTCATCTTTATTTCATGGTATTTCTTGTTTATTTTTAATGTTAGCCTGGTTTCAGTAACTATAAATATTTAAATGAATATAAATATGATTATGTTAGGAAACAAATCATCTTGTAAGCTCTTATCCACATTAAATTTCAAATAAACTTACTATTTTAAAAATATATGCTTAAAAATTATTTCTAATTTTTAATTAATTTTTACACAAAAAGATATTTTTAAATGAATACTGGAAAGACTCTAGGCTTAATTATGCTTTGAGATTTTTCTGAGTAAGAGTTTTGATTGACTAAGTCTGTGCCAATAGAATAATTTAAAAGGGAAAGATACACTATTAAAGCTTGAATTATATAGAAATGCTCTGAAATAGTGTGGTTTAAAATCTATGTAATTAGGTATAGATAATCTTAAAATTCTTAATATGACTTCTTTTTCCCTTTCTGCAGAGTGTATATAAATGTGACTTCCTGAACTTGCAGCTTCAGCAACCACTCCAGCTTGCTCAAGATGCTATAGATGCCTTTTTGAAGCAGCTAAAAAATCCTATTGATATTCTTCCTGGAGAACTTTTCCATGTGGTTGTTTTCTCTCTCCTTCTTTCTTATTTTCCATCACCTTACCAGCGATGGATTTGTTGCAAGAAAGCCCATGAACTGTTAGTGTTAAATGGTTTATTGCTCATCATCACACCTGATTCCTCCCATCAGAACCGTCATGCTATGATGATGAAAAGCTGGAAGATTGCTATCGAGTCCCTGGGCTTTAAACGTTTCAAGTATTCAAAATTTTCACATATGCATCTGATGGCATTTAGAAAAACCTCCCTAAAAACCACAAGTGACTTGGTTAGTAGGAACTACCCAGGGATGCTATACATTCCTCAAGATTTCAACAGTATAGAAGATGAGGAATATTCTAACCCTTCCTGCTACGTTCGATCAGATATAGAAGATGAACAACTAGCATATGGTTTCACAGAGCTCCCTGATGCTCCATATGACTCAGATTCTGGAGAAAGTCAAGCCAGCTCTATTCCTTTCTATGAGCTAGAAGATCCCATATTACTTTTAAGTTAGTATAAAAGCAAAAGGCTCTTTCACTCCAGACTCCTCAACTTAATTGCTTACACTAATCAGAAATACTAACATGAACTCAGTACTTAAAACCTGGTTTGCATAGAGGAAATGCAAAGGTTTACAGAGTTTGCTATTTTTTTCTACTTCTGGATTTTAAAATTTATTCTTATATAGAAAGCTTAAAGTTTCATGCAGAGTGATTCCTGTCATAGCAGAAACCACTGTTACTTTAGCATTTAGCACTAAGATATCATAGAAAGGTACATTTTTCTCTCTAGTGCTATTGTGAAAAATGAAGCATAATTTGCTATGTATTTTTCTTATTTTCATCTTTTCAGTGTTGACTTCAAACCATTGCGATGAGAAACTAAGACATGTAGAAAGCTGTAGTTGCACTTTGATGACTCACAAGTTAAATGTGACACAGAGATAGAATGGTTTAGTAGTTTTGTGATGCACTTATCTTACTCTTTTTTTCTAACGTGTTACTTGTTACAGAAAGCCATTTTGACTCAGTTTTGTCTTGATCCAATATTCCCTGAACTTTTTGTAATTGATAATTCTTATTCTTTCTTTCTTGCTCATTTTGCAGCATCAGACATGGGGGAGAGAGTTCCCCCAAAGTATGTATTCCAGTTGATTAGCACAGTAGAGTAAACAGCATTGCCAAAATAGAGTTTTCATATCTTTCTTTTTGACTTGAGCCTTGTTGTTAAATGCATTTAACTATGAAAATTCACTTTTACCTTTTTTAAATTTAGGTTTCATTTACAAAAATTTTCTATTTAAGCAAGGAACAATGTAATACTCAATACTGACCTGAAACACCTTTGTGAAAGGGTTTGCACTTGTAAGAGAGCTTATATTCTACCTAGACCAACTTTAATAAGGTCCTCACCTTTCCATTAAGGAGGTGCTGCACTACAAGTCTGGAATTATATTAAAAAATTTAAATTAACCTGCTAGTAATCTCATAAAATGGTTTTGACCTTTCGGTATTCTAATTTCTATCTAAATCCTAGCAGAAAATTTCTTTGAATATATAAACCATTAGTTGGCTGTGGGAGTTTTCCCTTTCCACATTGATAAATGCCTTTCTGTGTTTCTGAATCAGAAGCAAATGATAACAGAAATATGTCCAACAAGACAAGATTAGTTTAAATGGCTAAGAACATCTAGTCCACATTGTCTTGTCAGCCAGCAATTGTCATGTAAACTATCATTTTTAAGAGTGCCACTGTGTGGATTTTTTTTTCAAGTGGTTATTACATTAAAATTACCTCATACTGAGGTTTTTGCACTGAAATATCACAGTTTCAGATTTCATGGTTAATGTTATGTATGTGTGTTTTTAAAGAAAACTTGCATTTTCAATAGTTGATCCTAAATTCATAAACTGCACTTCTTTACCCTGGTAAAAGTGTTTTTGTGATTATTGTGAATTGCTGTAGTTAACTTTGAATGTCAAACTTTATTTAGAAATACAAAATTTACCCTTTAAGATATAAATGGTGAGTGTGTGTACCCGATATTTCAAATTAAATTTCACATTCTAAATTTAAGTAACAAGATTGTAATTAACCTAAAAGTCAGTTGAGTAAATGCAATAAATATTGGTTGCTCATATATGCCAGAAGTAACTTGAAGTTTTTCATTTACTTTCAATAGCACAAGATTCCTTAATTAATTAGGGAATAATTATGACTTCCTTTCCAATTAAGCACTACAGGTCAAGTATTGTAGCTCCCCCAAAAGAAGGGCGGGGGGAGAAGTCGTCGGGGAGTGTTCAAGTTAACACAGAAATACGTGTTGGTAGTACCTCCTTTACCATAGAGTTTGTTCCCTGTGATTCGGGTAAATAATATCTCAAGGGCAAAGAAAACAAATACCAAACAAAAGCGCTTTGAAAGTAAATGAAAACAGTTCTTTTGACAGGCCGGTGTGAGTTTATGACCTTGGAGTTAGCCTTTGTGTTACAGCTAAAATGTTGGTGCTATAAATTCTTCTGATTGTTTACAGATGTTGATTCTGCTTATGCTCCAAAGTGTGCATGATGTATTTTAAGTAGTACTTTAAAGAAAAAAATCTCTTTATAAAATCTGTAATCCCACTTAGTATAAATTTGTTTGGATTTATATATCTCATTTGTTACTGGAAATTCATCTTCTTTGAAATTAGGTTGGCGCAGAATTTAATATGTATTCCACCAAAGCCAATTTGAAATATAAATGTTAAAATATAAGTAGTCATGTGACTTGGTGCCAGATTATATATGTAATGACAAGAGAAGTTAACAGAGCTTTCTAATACTGTATGGGTACTCTTAAGAATGATTTTGTTTGGATATAAAGATGTTAAAGGGCCTCCTGTCACATTCACAACAGTATTCTCCAAAATAATTCGATGCTTCAAAAACAAATGATCATTTGCTTGTATTCTTTGGGATTATGATTAGATCAAGTGGTTTATATCATAGTTGCCAAGTGGTGGGAGGTGGCTTACCTGAAAATGTATGTTTGTGTTTGTTGTATTTTTTCACATTTTGTGAACAAAGCACATTTATTAAAAATTTTAAATTTTCTAATATTCATTGTCTGTTACTTATGAAGAGAAAGTTTTGTGGTATGTGACCTACCTTGCTAAATGATTTCAAAATTGGGAAGCAATTTAAAAACATAAATGACTTAGTCCATTCCCTTAAATTCATCCACTAAGATCCAGAGAGCTCAAGGAACTTCCCCATTGTCCTGGTTCACCAGTAAATAGAGTGACAACAGCCACCATAAATTCTAGTTCATTATATGTCAACCATATCATCTTCTACTTTGCTTGAAAGCTAATTATATCTGAGATCATTTACCTAAGTATGTCAGTTATTTTTAGGGCAGCAGATGGCTTTCTCATGATGTGAAAGAGTTCTTTATTCATTGAACATATATTTGAATTCTACCCTGTCAGTATACTGGGGAAACAGCAGGGCTTCGTGTGGTCACAGTCCCATGCTTTCACGGAACTTATGATCTAACGATGACAGTAGACATTCTACACGAAGCCAACATCTGTATCTACGAATGATGTCCTAGTGATCCTGCACCTCTGCCCCTGCTTAACTAAGTCCCTTGTTTCCTAAAAATGCAACAGGAGGCAAAAACAAATTTTTAACAGCAAAAACTAGCAAATTACAAACACATAGATTAAAGGAATGTACTACTTATCCCTCTAGAAGAGAGCCAACTAAAAATAAATTGTGATTTATGGAAGAGAGCGTTTTGCTCATGTTCCCTCACTTTTCTGAGCACAGTGTTGCAATGGTATGTATCCCTCTTCCGGAGTCCACATCCTAGGTAAGCCGAATGTAGACTTGCTTTTGCAAGTTGTTAGCTAGTGAAGGTGAAAAATTCCTCTAAATTACTAATCAAAAAATTTATTATGAAGAATTTTTGTACTATAGTAATTTCATTTTTCCCAAAAACCAGATTTGTAGTAACTTCCATGATATTCACAATAAAAATTAATGTCCATGACCCACTGAACATAAAGCTCCAAGATTACTAGTGGTGGTCTACATTACCTGATACCTAATAAACATGTTACAATAGCTAACAATTTAATTAGGGACCTCTGAATGTTAAAAAGGAGATGAGTATTAGCTTTTCTAAACCTTGTTTTGTCTTAAATTCAAAGTGTAACAATTGTAATCTCTTAATTTCTGTTAAAACACACATTCAAACCTGAGTTTATCCCAAATTGGTTTCGGAATGAGCTCTAGTTTAATATGTAGTTTTCAAATAAGAATCTGTTACGAATGGCAATAGCGAGTGGTAAATTTGAGTTTTCAAAAGCAGTGTTCAACTCAATTTTATTTTTAAACACCTTTGCTCAATTAATAGAAAGCTATTTCACTTTTTGCAATAATATAAAACACTTACCAATATTTTTCATTATTAAAGACAAGCAATGACAACTATTTTGCATCATATATTTTTAAACATTTTTAAGATTGGGCCCATCAGGTACCAAAGATGGTACCTATGTTTTTAAAAGAAAATAGAATTAGGGCATGGGCATTGACTACAAAACTGGTTCTTGAATTCGTCACTAATAATTACGAGACTATAAAACAAATTTATTAATATTGTATTGGAATGCCCATGTAAATCATGAAAGTAGCAGGAAGCAGTACCCAAAAGACAGAACAGGAGTTCCCGTTGTGGCTCAGTGGTTAACGAATCCGACTAGGAACCATGAGGTTGCAGGTTCGATCCCTCTCCTTGCTCAGTGGGTTAAGGATCTGGCAATGCTGTGAGCTGTGGTGTAGGTCGCAGACATGGCTCGGATCCCAAGTTGCTGTGGCTCTGGCGTAGGCCGGTGACTATAGCTCCAATTCGACCCCTAGCCTGGGAACCTCCATATGCCGCGGGAGCAGCCCAAGAAAATGGCAAATACACACAACACACACAAAGACAGAACAATCAATGCCTGGTAGTATTTCCTGGACCTCTGCTTATTTGCAGTTCTTTACAAGAAGAACCAGGAGAATATACGTGCCTCTTTTTACTGCATGTATGTCTTATCTACGGAAGGCAGTCACAACCAAGTAAATCTTTTAGTAGTCTCCTGATGTCACCATTCTTTCCATACACCTTTGAGCTGGTGGCAAATCAGATATATAAAAGTAAAAGATTTGTTGTCATAGTTATATTCTACATGGGGTTATTAATAAATCCACATTTAAGTCACTTACATTTATTCCCCAGACCTACCTACCAATCTTTCTTACAGTTAACCAGTGCCACTCTAGCTATTCCCATTGCCTTCTACCAAGGAAAAAGTATACAAACATGGCAATGGCCAGTATTAATTTAGCTCTCCCTCAAGCTCCTGTGCTATAACTCATCCCCTGTTTGTTAAGAGTTTGCAGGGACAGGCTAAAATATGTAGGAAAGATGAAGCCAGCAAGAAAACAATTATAGTTTTTAAATTGCCACAGGCCTTTTCACTAGGAATGAGAGAACATGTTTCCCAAAGCCAGGCCTGAAAGTAAGAATAGATGCATGATTTGCTGGAAAGAGGAGAGACAAGCAGGCTAAATCCTTGCAGCCTCCTGCAGGTAAAAGGATACTTGAGAAACAACCTGAGACAGAAACAGGAGCTAATTAATGGCTCAACTGTAAAAGGAGCTTATATGTTTTCCAGCCCTGCTGAAGCATTAGCACATATTAAAATACGAGAGTGCAAGAGACCTGGAAATTTCAAAGTTAACATTTTGATATGAAAAGGTCTGGAGCTTGTGTCAACAGTATTATTAAGGTAGGAGGGACCCTGGTGGCCTGGAGAATGGTGTCTATTGCTATGGGAGTTAGAATGTCACAAACCATTTCCTTAGTCTTGCCCCCATCCCCACCCTGCCTTTTTTTGGGGGGAGGGGGACATTTGAGCCACAGCTGCAGCAACCTCTGATCTTTAGCCTATTGAGCAAGGCTAGGATTGAACCCACACCTTCACAGAGAACTGCGACTCTGCAGTCAGATCCTTAACCCACTGTACCACAGCAGGAACTCCTCCTTAGTCATGCTTGATTCGCCAACTGAGGCTTCACTAGTTAATAGTGTAATTAACACACTATTACACTTGACTAGGTACTATAAGCAATAGATATCTGCTTTACTTTTCAGGGCTGACAATGTAAATTAAGAAAAAAAAAGAAATACATTAGCATTAATATGAGGCAAGAAAATCCTTAAAATTCAAGAATAGCATATTCTTGCACTGCAGTATGTGACGGTACATATCAATGAAATCTGTTCATGTGATCTTTTGGCACACCATTCAAAACCAATCTAGATGGGAATACCCGTTGTGGCTCAGTTGTAACAAACCCAGCTAGTATCCATGAGGACACAGGCTTGACCCTTGGCCCCACTCAGTGGGTTAAGGATCCAGCATTGCCATGAGTTGTGGTGTAGGTTGCAGATGCAAAATCTAGAGTTTTGGTGGCTGTGGTGTAAGCCAGCAGCTGTAGCTCTGATTCAACCCCTAACCTGGGAACTTCCATATGCAGCAGGTGAGGCCCTAAAAATAAGAAGAAAAAAAAAAACAAAAAAAAAAACACAATCTAGATGTAATTTACTTAAATATGAGTATGCTTCAACATGAAAGTAGCAAATGTAAATGAAGTTGCTCCTCCCTGCCTTTCCCAATTCAGCCTCCTACATTCTCTTTCACCTTCTATGTTAAAAATCCTGGAGGTTTGGGGTTGGGAAACAAGCCTGTGCCCACTTTTGTAGAACCTAGTCCCTCCCACTAGAATTTCTTGCTCTTATATTGGATTTGCATGGCTAGTTCATTTTTGTTCACCAGATCTTAGCTTACATGTCACCTCCTGAGAAGAACCTCCCTAGTCCACATGATCTAAAGTAGTCTCTGTATTGTTTTTTCCAAGTTTTTTTTTTTCCTTGTTTGTGTGTGTGTATACATATATATACATGATGGCACGGCCCTCATCCATCCTGTTTTGTATCTTTGGCCTAGAAAGTGCCTTGTACAAACAGGTAATCAAATACTTGCAAATGAATTCATTTTACCTTATAGAATGCAAGAGGACACAGGATCACTACCAATGCTTAGTTTATAAATTTATTGCTGGTGGGGTGGGCAGTAGTTGTCTAGTTCTCTCTTATATTGTTAATTACTTAATGTATTCTCAGAATTATGCTATAGCTAAATTTATACTTCAGAAAAGTCTGAATTGGTTTGTATACAATGGAGCTTAGATCAATACTAGATAATTTCTTTTTTGCTCCCTCTGCTTACTCCTACCCATTTAGATTTCTTATACCTTAATTTCAGATCCTATTTTCTCACCATGTCTCTGTGGAATCCAATCCCCAGTTCCCTCTCACTGCCAATAAAAGAATTTAAGTTTGTAAGCCATCATTAGCTTTACTCCATATTTAAAAGGAAGATTTAATGAATTGATCTCTTCAACTCCACAAGCAGTGCTCCAGCAGTTTCTTAATTCATGGAAGGGATAGATGATTCCAACTACTTTCCACTAACTTTATATCCAGATAGGTTTCTGCCATTAAATAATGACATCTTGGGCAAATTATTTCAGGACTTATTTCTTAATCCACACATTTTGCAAGGTTGATGATAGGTTTAAAAACAATTTCTATAAAGTTAACAACACAATATTGTCACTTGGTATGGATACAACACATAGTGATTAATATTTATCTTAGCAAAGAGGCTTTAATGGCCCTGTTATTTGCTCTCAGATTTGCCTGTTCTGGTGCCTTCTACACACATTGACCATTCATCATGACCATGACATCTCCACTGTCATTATCCAATTCAAAATCCCTGATATCCACTCCTTAGAACCAACTGAGCAAGTCAGATGGTGTTAATTTTATCTTGGGATTTTCTTCCTTATGAATTCCCAGCAAATGACATTAAAGATACTCAGTTCATTACAACCTACCCTGCAAAGCTTCAATGGCAAGGACAAAACAAAGGTCAACACAAGATTGTCTTGGTCTTTTTAAAACATGATTTATATTTACCATCAAGAGGAGCAAAGCATACTAAAGTGGTTACACAATATCTAATTATTAAGCATGAAGGAGTTCCTATAAATATAAACAATGGCAGTTAACACGAACTAGGAGAATTACCGATTTATCTGAGGGGGAAGATACTAGGCACATTATAGCATTAAATGGGAATAAAATCTTTGAAACATAGTTCAGCTACAGAAGTACTGACTTTTCTAACTCTTAAACATACCTACTGTTGCTTCTATTCACATTCCAAATCATAGGTGTTACCTCATCCATGAAGAGTATTTGGATCCACCATCTAGCTCTGGCACTATAGAAGCCTTGTACACAAGAACAAATTGAAGACTTAGTATCCCATTTTGACATTCCAACAGCTTAGAAAATTACCAAGGAGCAACAGAAAAGACACATTTTGAAAAATACCACTCAGTTCTAAATAAAATCCTTTCAGTGATAGTGAAAATAACTACAATCATTTACTCAGAAACTATTGCATATCAGGTATTATGGTTAGTAAGCATGCCACAAACAGTGCCGCACTTTCATCCTCTCAGCAAGCCTACAAAGTCAGTACCATTGTCATTATTGCACTAGTGAGGAAACAACCATTGAAATGTTAAACAACTGTCCAAATTTATGGAGTTAGAAAAGACCCTCAAACAAAATGTAACTTGGGTCTATCGAGCTTTGATGTTTATGTTCATTTACCACATTGCCTGAGTTGCCTAGCCAATATAGTTGTTTGAATGACTATGTATTTTTGAAACTGACTTCATGAAGAATGGACACTGTACAAAGCTATAATCATCAAAACCAAGACATCTATGATCAACTCATCTACATCAAAGGAGGCAAGACTATACAATGGAGAAAAGACTGTTTTCAATAAATGGTGCTGGGAAAACTGAACAGTTACATGTAAAAGAATGAAATTTGAACATTCTCTAATACCACACACAAAAATAGATGGATTAAAGACCTAAATGTAATACCAGATACTATAAAACTCTTAAGAGAAAAACACAAGGCAGAACACTCTTTGATGTAAAATGCAGCAATATCTTTTTGAATCCACCTCCTAGAGTAATGGAAGTAAAAACAAAAACAGACAAATGACACCTAGTTAAACTTGAAAGCTTTTGTACAGCAAATGAAACCTCAACAGAACAAAATGACAATCCAGAGAATGGGAGAAAATCTTTGCAAACTAAAACAACTGAGAAGGCATTAGCCTCCAAAATATATGAACAATTCATACAGCTTTATATATTAAAAAAAATACAACCCAATCAAAAATGGGCAGAGAATCCAAATAGACATTTCTACAAAAGAAGACATATAGAGGACCAAAAATACACGAAAAGATGCTCAACATCACTCATTATTACAGAAATGCAAATCAAAAATATAATGAGGTATTACCTCATATCAATCAGAATGGCCATCATTAAAAGTCTACAAACAATAGATGCTAGAGAGGGTGCAGAGCAAAAGAAACCCTGTTGCACTATTGGTGGGAATGTAGGCTAGTGCAGCCACTGTGGAGAGCATTATGGAGGTTTGTTCAAAAACTAAATATAGAACTGCAATATAATATAGCAATCCTATTCCTGGGCATCTATCCAGAGGAAATAATAATACACATGCTGCAATATTCATTGTGCACTATTTACAATAGCCAAGACATGGAAACAATGTAAATGTCCATCAACAGACGAATGGATAAAGAAGGTATGGTGTATCTATATAGATATCTCATGGAATGAAATAATGCCATTTGCAGGAACACGGATGTACCTAAAACTTATCATACTAAGTGAAGTAAGTCAGACAGAGAAAGACAAAATCATATGATATCTCTTATATGGGGAATCTTTAAAAAAAGGATACAAAAGAACTTATTTACAAAAGAGAAACAGACTCAGACTTTGAAAACAAACATGGTTAGCAAAGGGGGACAGGTGAGGGAGAGGGATGGATTGGGGTTTGGGGTTGGTATGTGCACACTATCGGATACAGATGGATGGCCAATGAGGACCTGCTGTATAGAACAGGGAACTCTACCCAATATTCTGTGATCATTTATGTGAGAAAATAATCTGAAAAAGAATTAATATGTGTAAGTGTATAACTGAATCACTTTGTTGTATAGCAGAAATTATCACAACATTGTAAATCAATGATACTTTAATAAAACTTTAAAAGAAAAAATGATTAAAAAAAGAGTGGGCCTTGTACACACAGTGCTATGAGGATGCAAAGATGAATGACATGTGCATATAAGTGTTCTCATTACTTTGCGCAAGGCATTCTTTTACATAGGAGTTCTGATATCAGATAAATTGGACAGATTATGCCTTCAAGAAACTTTCAATCTAGTAGGAAAGACAAAATACATACATGAAAATTATTATACAAGATAGAGGTGGGATCAAGATGGCAGAGGAGTAATATGTCATTCACCATCTCCCAGAACACGCCAAAAAAACCACCTACATGTAGAATGATTCACACAGAACATCTACTGAATGCTGGTAGAAGACTTTAAACCTTCAAAAGGTCAAAATACCCGCCACATAACTGGGTAGAACAAAAGGAAAAAAAGAGACAGAGAAAGGAATCAGGACAGGACCAGCACTCCTTAGAGGGAGCTGAGAAAGAGGAAAGAAACTCACACCCTGGGAGGCCACCTAATTGACGAAGGGATCAGCTGAGATGGAGAGACCTGCAAACCTCAGAGAAAAGCATAGTAGCTGGACTGAGGAGGGCAAAGCAGGGAGAGAGCTACAAAGTCTCTTGGTAGCACCTCCCCAGATACCACAGCCTGAGATGTTCAGAAGAGGGCTGGGCACTGAGACTCAGACTCCGGATAGGGTCCTGGGAGAGGACTAGGGCTGGCTGTGTGGAGAAAGCCTGAGTGCCAGGGAGTGGTACACCAAGGGCTGTGGAGCAGAGCACTACAACAGAGGGAAACAGGGAGGAGGTCTGGGCCCACAGGAGAAGCAAGGAGCCACGGTTGGAGAGGGCAAGAGGAAGAGGGGTGGACCGCATAGGAATATCTTTTTCTGCATGTGTGAACTCTCAGAGGGTGGGGCTATGGATGGCAAGGCACCTCATGCATAGACTATGGGCAGCAGTGCCTCCTGCATGTGCTAAGCACAATGGGGCACTTCTTGCATGGTCTAAAGGTGGTTGGGCAAACCATTGCAGTCACCTCTGACTCCAGAGGTGGGTATGGCCCACCATCACTAGGGGTCTATGAGAAAGTATCACTTGTGGACTCAGTCATCGCAGAGGTCAACACAGAGGAGAGCAGGGCAAATGAGCACCACCCATTGTTGCTCTCACGCCCCTGGGAATGCACACATCCTGTCACTGACACTGCCAAACGCTCTGGGTGCTGCCTACACCTTCCTGAACCTAGCTGCCACTTCCCACAGCCCTGCAACTAGGAGAAGTCTGTGCAACCTTCCCATGGGTCCCTGCTACTGCCAAGGGCCCAGCAACCAGGCACTGGCTACTAGACCTGACTGCTGCCTCCATCTCCCCAGAAGCACACACAGCACCCTAACCAGGGGACAACAGCCTGCTCACACTGAGGAAAGAGCCCACAAGCATCCAAACTCCCATGCCAAAGATAAATAGGAAGACCACACGAAATACCCAGGGGCACTCGTGCATATAAACAGCCCTCCAAGACTGCAGTAGTTGGTTTCCCTAAACTCACAGAATAAGAAAAATATAAGCAAAATGAAGCAGCTCGGGAACCCTTCCCAGTTAATAGAACAAATTAACTCACCTGAAGGAGCAAACACTGAAACGGACCTCTGCAGTCTAACAGACACTGAGTTCAAAAAGGAGACAGTGAAAATACTGAAGGAATTAAGGGTGACTATGAAAGAGTTAAGAGCAGACATAGACCATATTGCAGATTACTTTAGAAAGGAACTAGACGCTCTAAGGAGGAGCCAAGAAAAATTAGAAAATTCATTTGCAGAGATGCTAACTGAGTTAAAGCCACTGAAGAGCGGAATGAATAATGCAGAGGAACCAACTAGTGACTTGGAAGACGGAATAATGGAAATGACCCAATCTGGACAGCAGACAGGAAACCAAATGAAAAAACATGAAAGCAATATAAGAGATCTATGGGATAATACAAAGCAGGCCAATCTACACATAATAGGGATTCCAGAAGGCGAAGAAAAAGAAAAGGGGACTGACAATATAGTTGAAGAAATTACGGCTGAAACCTCCCAATTCTAAAGCAAACAGACATCAGGAAGCACAGAGGGCCCCAAACAAGTGGAACCCAAACAGGCCCACACCAAGACACAGTATAATAAAAATGACAAACGTTACAGACAAAGAGAGGATTCTAAAAGCACCAAGAGAAAAAACAAGTAATTAATTACAAGGCAACCTACGTAAGGCCATCAGCTCTTGTCCCTACAGAACACTACAGGTCAGAAGAGAGTGGAGAGATCTATTCAAAGCTCTCAAAGAGAAAAGACTGCAGCCTAGAATATACTCTACCCAGCAAGGATATCATTTAAAATTGTTGGAGAAATTCTTTATTTCTCCTTCTAACAAAAACTAAAAGAGTACAGCAATACTAAACCCACTCTAAAAGAAATCCTGAAAGGGCTCATCTAAATAAAAAAGCAGTAAGAGGAAATAGGATGGAGGAAATCACAGTTGAGAAGTAATCACTTAAATGAGTCAGTATACAAATCCTAAAGGGGGGGGAGCCTATTGTAAAAGCAACAATAAGCATAAGGAACAGCAAAAGGATAAACATGAAGATGTTAAAAAAGGATACTGAAATCATAAAATGTGGGGAAAGAAATTAAGAAAATCTAGACTTTTTTTTAAGAATGTGTTTGAGCCTACCTGACTACCAGGCTAAAACAAGCAGATATAGGAAGGGACAAATATTCTTGAAAAATAAGGCAACCACAAGTCTAAACCAAAAGATACATTCACAAAACAAGCATAAAATAAATCATCCAACCAAAAAAAAAAAAAGAACAAAGGAGAAACATGGATCAATTGGAAAATAAGCTTTAAAATGGCAACAAACATATATTTATCAATAATTATTTTAAATGTCAGTGGACTGAATGCTCCAGTCAAAAGACAGAGCGGCAGATTGGACAAAAAACAAGACCCTACAATACACTGCCTACAGGAGATTCACCTTAGGACAAAGGACACATATAAATTCAAAGTGAGGGGATGAAAAAAGATGTTTCATGTGAATGGAAAAGACAGGAAACCAGGAGTTGTAATACTCATATCACACAAAATAGACTTTAATACGAAGGCCATAAAGAAAGGCAAAGAAGGACACTGTTTAGTGAAAAAAGGGTTAATTCAAGAAGAGGATATTACACTCGTCAATATACATGCCCCTAATACAGGAGCACCCAAATGTGTACTAACAAACATAAAAGGAGAAAGCAATGGAATACAGTAATAGTAGGAGACTTTAACACCCCACTCACATCAGTGGACAGATCCTCTAGATAGAAAATCAGCAAGGTGGCAGAGACCCTAAATGACACAATAGAAAAGTTATACTTAATTGACATTTTTAAGACATTACAGCCAAAAAATCTGGATATACATTCTTTTCAAGTGCACATGGAACATTCTCAAGGATTGACCACATACTGGGGCACAAAAATAACCTCAAGAAATACAAGAGTATAGAAATTATTTCAATTATCTTCTTTGACTACAATGACATAGAACTAGAAACCAACCACAGGAAATGAAAAAAAATACTGACTACATGGAGACTAAATAACATGCTACTAAAAATCAATGGGTCACAAGGAAATCAAAAGGGAGATTAAAAAGTATGTCAAGACAAATGACAATGAAAACACAACCACGAAAAATTAATGGGAAGGCACAAAGCCAGTTTTTAGAGGGAAGTTCATAGTAATACAGGCCTTCCTCAAAAAAGAAGAAAAATCTCAAATGGACAGTGTAACCCACCACCTAAAAGAATTAGAAAAAGAAGAACAAATAAACCTAAAGTCAGCAGAAGGAAGGAAATCGTAAAGATCAGAGAGGAAATCAATAAAATAAAGATTTCAAAAAAACAGTAGAAAAAAAAATATATAACCAAAATCTGGTTCTTGAAAGGGTAAACAAAACTGACAAACCTCTGGCCAGACTCACCAAGAGGAGGGAAAGAACTCAAATAAATAAAATAGAAATGAAAAAGGAGAAATCTCAATGGATACTGAAGAAATACAAAAAAAAAAAAAAAAAAAAAAAAAAGCACTGTAAGAGAATACTGTGAACAATTTGACAACCTAGAAGAAATGGACAACTTTCTAGAGAAATTCAGCCCACCAAAACTGAATTAAGAAGACGTAGACCAACCGAACAGAACAATCATTAGAAAGGAAGTTGAATGTATCATAAAAACATTCCCTACAAACAAAAGTCCAGGACCAGATGGCTTCACAGGTGACTTCTATCAAAACATAGAAAGAAGAACTTAAATCCGTCCTTCTTAAAGTTTCCAAAAGGTTGAAGAAGGAACACTATCAAAGACAATCTATGAAGCCACTACCATTCTAATATTAAAACCAGACAAAGAATACTACCAAAAAAGAAAATTATAGGCCAATATCTTTTATTAATATACACACGAAAATTCCCAACAAAATTTTAGCCAACCAAATCCAACAACATTTAAAAAAAGATTATACACCACAACCAAGTGGGATTCATCCCAAGTCACAAGGATGGCTCAACATTTGCAAATCAATCAACATCATACACCACATTAAAGAAGAAAGTTAAAAACCACAAGATCATCTGAATAGACACAGAAAAAAAAATTGACAATATTCAATGTCCATTCATGATCAAAACTCTTACCAAAGTGGGTATTGAGGGAACATAGCTTAACATAATCAAAGCCATTTATGACAAACCCACAGCCAATATAATACCCAACAGGGAAAAGCTGAAAGCCTTCCCACTAAAATCTGGAACAAGACAAGAATGCCCACTCTCACCACATTCATTCAACATAGTATTGGAAGCCCTAGCCACAGCAATCAGACAAACAAAAGAAAAAGTATCTAGATTGGAAGAAAAGAGGTAAAATTGCCACTCGATGCAGATGATGTGGTACTATACATAGAAAACCCTAAGGACTCCACACAAAAACTATTCGAACTGATCAATGAATTCAGCAAAGTAGCAGGATATAAGATTAACATTCAGAAACCAGTCGCATTTCTGTATACTAACAATGAGATCTTAGAAAAGGAATAAAAAAATGCAATACCTTTTAAAAGTGCACCCCCCAAAAAATCAAATACCTGGGAATAAACCTGACCAAGGAGGTGAAAGACTTATATGCTGAGAGCTATAAAACATTCATCAAGGAAACTAAAGAGGATTCAAAGAAACAGAAAGATATTCCATGCTTCTGGGTTGGAAAAATTACTGTCATTAGCATGGCCATACTACCCAAAACAGTCTACAGATTCAATGCAATCCCTATCAAATCTCCCACGACATTTTTCACAGAACTAGAACAGTCCAAAAGTTTATACGGAACCACAAAAGACCAGAATTGCCAAAAGTAATCCTGAGGAACAAAAACCAAGCAGGAGGCATACCTCTCTTAGACTTCGCACAATATTACACAGCTACAGTAATCAAGACAGTGTGGTACTGGTACCAAAACAGACATACTGACCAATGGACCATGATGGTGGATGCAGAATGAAACCCAGACACCTGTGGTCAATTAATCTTTAGCAAAGGAGACAAGAACATAAAACGGGAAAAAGACAGTCTCTTTCAGCAAGTGGTGCTGGGAAAACTGGACAGCTGCATGCAAATCAGTGAAACTGGAACACACCTCACACCATGCACAAAATTTAACTCAAAACGGCTTGAAGACTTAAACATAAGACAATGCACCATAGAACTTCTTAAAGAGAACATAAGCAAAACATTCTCTGATGTTGATCTTACAAATCTATTCTTAAGTCATTCTCCCAAAGCAATAGAAATAAAAACAAGAATAAACCAATGGGACTTAATCAAAATGACAAGCTTTTGCACAGCAAGGGAAACCATAAAAAAAAAAAGAGACAACCTATGGAACAGGAGAAAATAATTTCAAATGACACAACCAACAAGGGCTTCATCTTCAACTCGTACAACTCAACAACAAGAAAACAAACAACCCAACTGAAAAATGGGTAGAAGACATGAATAGACATTCCTCCAAAGAAGATATACAGATGGCCAACAGGCACATGAAAAAATGCTCAACATCACCAATTATTAGAGAAATAAAAATCAAAACTACAATGAGATACCACTTCGTACTGGTCAGAATATAATAAGCCTACAAACAACAAATGCTGGAGAGGGTATGGAGAAAAGGGTCCCCTCCTACACTGCTGATGGGAATGTAAATTGTTACAACTTCTATGGAAAACTGTATGGAGGTACCTCAGAAAACTGAAAATACAACTACCCAGCAATCCCACCCCTAGGCATATATTCAGGCAAAATTTTCACTGAAAAAGATACATGCACCTCTGTGTTCATTGCAGCACTATTCACAAGAGCCAAGGCATAGAAACAGCCTAAGTGTCTGTTGACAGATGAATGGAGCAAGAACATGTGGTGTATATATATGCAATGAAATACTACTCAACCATATGAAAGAACAAAATAATGCCATTTGCATCAACATAGATGGAACTAGAGACTCTCATAGCAAGTGAGGTAAATAAGAAAGAGAAAGACAAATACCATATTTGACAATATCATTTATATCTGCAATCTGATACATTGCACAAATGAACCTATCTATAGAAAAGAAACTCATGGACATGGAGAACAAACCTGTGGTTGCCAAGGGGGTAGGGGAGGGAGTGGGAAAGACTGGGATTTGGGGGTTAATAGGTGCAAATTATTGTATTTGGAGTGGATAAGCAATGAGATCCTGCTGTATAGCACAGGGAACTGTATCTAATTACCTGTGATGGAACATGATGGAGGATAATGTGAGAAAAACGAGTGTGTGTGCGTGTGTGTATGTGTGTGTGTGTGTGTGTTTAATTAGGTCACTTCGCTGTACAGCAGAAATTGACAGAACACTCTAAATCAACTATAAGTAAATTTTTAAATGGAAAAGGAGACATCACTGAAAAAATTGAAAAGAGTAAAATATTTTCTCCTTTAAAAAGGAGAAAACATTAAGCAGTAGTTTTACAGGTGAATTTTATTAAACATCTACTAATGATTTTTTTCTAAAATTTCTTCCAAAGCATTAAAAAGAACTCGAAATATCAAAAAGAAAAAGGGAACTTTCAACTATAGTTGATTCAGATTTGGAGAGCACATAGATATAATTACAAACTGTATTTAAATTTCTATTGCTGCTATAACAAATTGCCATAAACTTAGTAGCTTAAAAAACATGAATTCATTGTCTTACAGTTTAGTAGGTCAGAAGTATGACAGGGGTGTCACTGGGCCAAAATCAAGGTGTTCACAAAGTTGCATTCCTTTCCGGAGGCTCTGGCAAAGTATTCCTTTCCTTGCATTTTCCAGCTGGAGACCACCTGCAATCCTTGGCTCACAGTTCCCTTCTTCCAATTTTAGAACCAGCGATGTCAGAACATGTCTGTCTTAGATTCAGAACTCTGCACCTCTTTGTATCTCTCTCCATCTATCTCTAACTGCAGCCAGGAAAGGTTTTCCCCTTTTAAGGGCTCATGACTAGATTGGGCCAATGAGAATCATTCAGGAAAACCACTTTAGCAAAGGGTCTTTAACCTAAATCACATGTGTAAAGTCTCTGCCAAGTAAAGCAGTCTATTCACATGTTCCATGAATTAGGACATCTTTGGAATGCTATTATCCTACCTATCTCACAGGCCATTTTACTTACAACTATTAATGCAAAACTAATAAATAAAAAACACTGGGAAAAAAAACAAGTGAAAGTAATATATTGACACAATTAATTCTTACCAACGAGGGTTCTTTTTCTTTCAAGAATGAATTCAGGTAAGTAATGATAGAAGTCACTATATGCACGAATTAAGGAGAAAAACCATATACTCATCTGGATGCTGAGAAAAGCATATTTTAAATCCAACACTCATTCATGAATAAGCTCTTAGATTAATAGAAGAAAGCCTCCTTAAGACGACAAAAAGAATCTACCAGAAACCTACAGGAATACCTCATAATTAATGAACAAAAAGTAAGAAATTTTCATTAAGGGTAGAAAGAAGAATAATGATGCCCAGTGGCACTAGATGTCTTCAAAATACAAACAGACTTAATTTAGTAAAATGAGATAAATTAATGAGGTATAATACTAGAAAAGAAGAGATAAAGCTCATTATACATGATATCATTGACTAAAAAGTATAAGAGAAATGACCAAAAAAACTATGCGAATTAATAAGAAAGTTTAGTAGGTTAGCTTTCCTATGAATCATTAAAAACCAATTACCTAGTAGAAAAATATCCCATTCATGTTGCAAAAATAAACAATGAAAAATACTTAGCAATAAATATAATATTAAAAAGTATTGAAACCTTTATAAAGAAAATACTAAAACTTTACCAAATAATGTAAGACTGAATAGCTGCAGGCATCGTCAAGTTCCTGATGGGAAGACTAAATATCAGAGATAAATCTGTGACTTGGGGAAATATTAATATTTGGAAAATGTCAAATTTCCCCATCTCGATCAAAACCCAAATAAGACTTTTGTATCAATTTTATTACCTGATTAAAATTCCATGTGAGAGATAAAATAGTCAAGAAAAACCAAGAAATCTTTTAACAAAGAATAAAGAAAATGCTGGTACAAAAATGTACAAGTCATAATACTATAAATGGTAAGGTATAGGTGCAAAAAGATAAACAGAATATAAACTCCAGAAACTGCTCAATGTACATATAGGAATTTAGAATAAGACAAACATGACATTTCGAGTCAGCAGAGAAAGAATAAACAATAATGCTGGTGGTAGACAATTGAATAAATGGTAATAAATATGAACAAAAATAGGAACTGACAGTTCACACGGGAAAAAATACAAATTGAAAAAATAAAATGACAAAGGGCTCAACTCACTAATAAAGAGAAAAAGAGCAAATTAAAACAACAGAGATACTCTAATTCATCCATCAGCCTGACAAAAATGAAAATGGAAATTTGTACTGATGCGGGTGTGGGGAATCAGAATATTCTCTTTCACAATTGGGAGAAATTTAGTATAAATTCAAAAAGGAAGTCTGGCGAAAAATTTAGCAATATCAACAGTTTGAATATGCACTTAATCCAGCAATTTCTAATCCATAAACATATCACCATGTCTGCAAATTTTACGTATTCACTGAAGCACAATTCCTAATAACAGCAAAACTAGAACGACTAAATGTCCATCAATAGAAAAACAGTTAATATGAATCAATTACAATGATCTTATATACTTGTTTAAAACTTTTTTAAAAAACCATGGGAGTTCCCAACGTGGCTCAGTGGTTAACAAATCCAACTAGGAACCATGAGGTTGTGGGTTTGATCCCTGGCCTTGCTCAGGGGGTTAAGGATCTGGCGTTGCCGTGAGCTGTGGTGTAGGTTGCAGATGCGGCTCGGATCCCTCGTTGCTGTGGCTCTGGTGTAGGCTGGAGGCTACAGCTCTGATTGGACCCCTAGCCTGGGAACTTCCATATGCCACCGAAGCGGCCCAAGAAATGGCAAAAAGACAAAAAACAAAAACAGAAAAAAAAAAAAACAAAAACAAAACCCCACAGGGATCTCTGTGTCCTATCTTGAGAAAATCTCTAAGATGAGTTACTAAAAGTAAAAAAGCAAGTCAAATAACGGTAACAGGAATATAACGATCAAACAAAACCAAATTATACTTTTGTGTAAGAATTCCTATTAACACATGGAAAGAAGATAAGATTAATGTTTCACAAAATTTAAGTTTGACTGAGAATGGATCAAAGTGTAGCTTCCTAGGTCCCACTTTGATGTGGTTCTGATTCAGGGCTGGGTTGATGCACAGGTGCCTCCATCTTTAAAAGCCCCCCCCCCCCCCCCCCCCCCCCCCCCCGCCCCAAGATTCGGAGTGGAGTTTACGGCCAACATGCTGAGAAATGGTGACTTTAGAAGGACATAGTAGATGAAAAAGTAATACAGTTTTCATGTACATATGGGAGTGGCTCCGGCAAAGTGCTGAAAAGAACTTTCACTTTTTACTCTGTGTAGCGCAACTTATTTGAATTGTGTGAATTAGTGTAGTTCGTACATTTTAAAAGTAATTAAACAACAACAGAAAAGGAAAATACAAAAAAGGTAAAGTGTCTGCAGTCACCTAACAGATAAAAATCTATGAGAAATCAAAGGAGGAAAATATTTTCACCTGAGGCAATCAGAGAAAACTTCCTAGAGAAAGTGGCATTTAAAATGAACTTTGAAGGAAAAGCTAAGGTTAGGACAAATAAAACAGGAAAAAAGTATTCCGGGTAGAGAAATGAGATGAGAACACAAAGGGGGTAAATAAGGGCTCTTAATAAGAGACTATTTCTATTTGATTGAGCTCATGGCACACAAGAGAAATTACTTGGAAATAAGAGTATAATAATAAGGCAACAATTGTGGTGGGTCTTGATTATCAGGCTAAGGTATTTGAGTTCTATAAATAGTGAAAAACAAGTGAAAGAGACCGAGTTTAAGAATCTTTTAAGAGTAGAATGATATTTTCAGAAGGCTAATTGGATACCAGGATGCACTGAAGAAGTGGGAGGCTATGTAGTCCTTTCCAAAAAAATGAACATGAATTATGGTAGAGACAGTGGTAACAGAGGAAAGCAGAACCAGGGCTCTGAGGAGAAAACACATGAAGGAGAGCTGAGAGGAAGAGTTCAGTTTGGAAGAAATAGCATTTAGGCATGTTTAAAACAGGCCCTGGATTTCAGGAGAAACTTGAGGCACATGGCCTTGGGAATCAGCTGCACTGAAGTGAAATTCACATCAAGATCTAGCCAAGGGCACGAAAAAAAGGAAAAGAGGACCAAATGGCATTAGGAATAATCTATTCAAGAGAAAGTGGGCCAGTTTTTTAAGCAATTTAAAGAAATAAAGTGAAGAAAAAGTAGTCAGAGATGTAGGATTAGAACTAGGAGAATATTGGTGTTCTAAGCGACTGGAGAAGGGGTCTTGGTCAATCCAACAACCACCTCTTCACCTCCACCGCTCCCCTCACCGGTTTTGGCTTTTAGTTTCATTTCTCTATTGGCTACAGCAATGAGTCCCAAACATGGCATTAAACTGGAATCACCTGGAAATGAGGCCTTTAAAGAGGTATGGAAGCAGCACCTCTAGAACTTGTCATTCGGTAGGTTTTCTGCGCAGCCTCAAACTCTGTGTATTCAGACAGTTCCTTATAGTTTTGGGGCCACTGAGCCATATATATAATTGGGGGTATAGTATGAAAGGAAAGAAAGTGAACACCTACAAATAAATAAAGCATAAATAACATATAAATGATGCATAACTAACACAAAATTGAAAGAAAGCTATTAAATTCCTAGGGTATATGGGAAAGTAATAAATGGACAAGGGAGAGGAAAAGATGAAGCAAAGTTGGACTAAATCACTTTACATGTGAAAGTCAAAGGTTATTATTTCGTCTCTTTTTATGATTAGATGTGATAAAGATAAAAGACATTAAGAGTATTTGTAGCCTTCTTCCTGCTTCCTAAAACCTGCTTCCTAAAAAGCTTTATGCCTTTATAGATGAGTGCTGAGTATTAAGGAGCTGATCTGAAAAATGAGAGAAGGGAAAAATGGAAAGAAGCCCTGAGAGGCTATAACGATCTAAATTAAAATGAAAATGGCTAACAGTTGAGAGCTTACTAATTGTTGGAGATTATTCTAAATACTTTACAAATATTAATTCATTTAATACTTATGATAACCACATGAAGAAATGCTGTTTCCGTTTTACACATGGAGAAACTCATAGAACTAAGTGTTCCAGACAGATTCATTCCAAAATGCTTAATCCTAACCACTACCCTATACTCTTTCTCAAGATAAATAGCAAATGGCCAAGCCAAGACGTGAGGTAAATAAATTAGTGGAATACAGGTGTTTTGGAGAGTACATGGGGACCAAGGAAATAGAAGATATCAAGTGATTTCGCAGAAATTAAATTTTTAAATATAGGACACACTTTTAAACTATCTAAAAAAATTGCAAAATCTTGATCAAATGGTCAATATTATGAAAACATATTAGTTACTAAGAGAAACCCAAAAGGAGTAAAATCTTGAAAGACCAGTATTTATTTTAATAAAGAACTACCTCTAAAAAATATATACATATTTTAATAAAGAACTACCTCTCAAAAATACACATATATATTTTAATAAAGAACTACCTCTCAAAAAAAGCCCACGAAACCCCAAAATATATATTTTAATGAAGAAATACCTCTCAAAAACAAAACAAAACAAAGGCCCACAAACCCCAATAAACTCTAGTTCCAAATTTTTCAGGATTGAGTTGTTTCCAACTTAAGAGGTGATTTCCATACCAAATAATCTGTTGTGCAAAATATAAAAATATAAGGAAAACTATGAAATTTGTTAAATAGAACAGATATACCACTTACACAAAAATCTAAAAGATAATACTAGAAGATAAAATCATGTACAAATCTCTCTTCAAATTATATCCAAAATAAAATATTGGGTATTTAATCCTATGGTTAATTAAAAGACCAGTGAGGGTTTATTACAGAATTGCAAGGATAGATTAATATTAATATTAGTAATTAATATGATAGTAATTAATATGATAGATCAATCTATCATCCCAAAAGATTCTTTTTTATTTTTTTAAGGGCCACACCCACCGCATAGTTCCCAGGCTAGGGGTCAAATCAGATCTAGCCCTGCAGCTGGCGACCTAGCCACAGCCACAGCAGCTCTAGATCTGAGCCACATCTGCGACCAATACTGCAGCACACGGCAATGCTGGATCCTTAAGTCACTGAGCAAGGCCAGAGATCGAACTCACATCCTCACAGATACTAGTTAGGTTTGTTTCCAGTGAGCCAGGACAGGAACTCCTCAAAAGATTCTTCAACAGAATTTGATTGAATTCAAAACCAGTTTGTGAACTAAAACGTACAATGAAAAATTTCTCAGGAAGAATGAAAGAACATATTCATTAAACATCCTTCTTAAATTAACCGTCAAGAATATGTTCAATGGTGAAACTACCAAAAGCTTTTCCAGTAATGTCAGGAACATGACAAAAATGGCCTATTTTTACCACCTATTTAAAGTCAAACTAAAATTAATAAACAATGCTTTACATTTTGATTGAAAAATAAGAAAAATGGGAAGAAAATAAGTAAGCATCATTTTTAGAAAAAAATGCTAAGTATAATATTAAAAGTTCAGTGAGATGGCCCCATTTAAAAAATGAAATATATTTCTAATAAAGTAATACTCAATTAGAAGATTTAAAACAAGTTCCCACTGTGGCTTAGCTATAACAAACCCCACTAGTATCCATAAGGACTTGAGTTCAATCCCTGGCTTCACTCAGTGGGTTAAGGATCCACTGAAGCAGTGAGCTTCAGTGTAAGTCACAGATGAAGCTTGGACCTGGCGTTGCTGTGGCTGTGGCATAGGCCGGCCCCTGCATCTCTAATTCCACCCCTAGTCAGGGAACTCCCATATGCCTGTGCCATGGGTGTGGCCCTAAAAAAGACAAAAAGTAGGGGGTGGGGGGGAGTTCCCATAGTGGCTCAGCAGAAATGAATCTGACTAGTATCCACGAAGACACAGTTTTGATCCTTGGCCTTGCTCAGTGGGTTAAGGTTCAGGCATTGCTGGGAGCTCTGGTGCAGTTTGCAGATGTGGCTTGAATCTGGCATTGCTGTGTCAGTGGTGTAGACTGGCAGCTGCAACTATGATTCAACCCCCAGCCTGGGAACCTCCATATACCTTGGATGAGGCCCTAAAAAGACCAAAAAAAAAAAAAAAAGCTATAAAAAGTATAAAACAAAATTCAAGAAGGTAAAATTAGTGTATGCCAAAATACCCCCTTCCTAAATGAGTCCAGAAAAATAATAGAGAATATGTTTTATATAACTTAATATAAATATAGCTGCATTGAAAATTGGGAGGTAACTCTCAAAAGAGGACCGCAAGCAAAAAAACTCTATCAGATTAAAAGAAGGCTTGGGGGGTCAGAGCAGGAAAGCTACTGTGGAAAAGCAACAATTTCTTACACTTGAAGAAAGTCAACACTTTGTGAAAGACAGATGACAAATATAGCAAATGGAAGAACAGATGCTAAAATACAGCAAAATAAGCAGTCAGAACAGGATTAAAAATATGTACATTTAATCCTAAAAGGAGGGCAATGCCATAAAGTGATAAATAGATCTTAAAAGGATAATAGGTATTTCAAGGGGAAAAAAAAGAAATAAAAAGAGTCCTAAAAGTTTTTTTTAATAGCCTGAGTAGTAAATTAGTAGCTATAAAATCAAACTGAAAAATTCTTCCAGAAAACAGCACAAAGAAAAAAAAAAGAGTAAAAAATACGATGGAAGCATAAAGTCTAGATAAAATTCTAACATATATTAGAAATAAGAGTTCCAGATAAGAGAAAATGGAAGAAAGGAAAATAACGGCCAATATTTTTCCAGAATTTAAGAATGGTTAGAATCCTTCAATTAAAAAAAAAAAGATGGATAAATTAAAAATACAGGGTTTTTCTGGAGGTCCCACTAAGGCTCAGCAGGACCCAATGTAGTCTCTGTGAAGATGCAGATTCGATCCCTGGTCTCACTCAGCAGGTTAAGTTTCTGGCATTGCCTCAAGCTGCAGAGTAAGTCACAGATATGGCTCAGATCTGGTATTGCTGTGGCTCTGGAGTAGGCCTCGCTGCAGCTCTGATTCAACTCCTAGCCAGGGAACTTTCATATGCCGTAGGTATGGCTGTAAAAAATAAATAAATGAATACATAAATAGGAGTTCCCATTGTGGCTCAGTGGTAAGGAACCCCACTAGTATTCATGAGGACTTGGGTCTGACCCTGGTCTCACTCAGTGGGTTAAGGATCCAGCATTGCCGTGAGTTATGGTGTAGGTCGCAGATGCGGCTTGGATCCTGTGTTGCTGTGGCATAGGCCTGCAGCTGCAGCTCTGATGCGACCCCTATCCTGGGAATTCGACCTTTAAAAAAAAAATCAATCAATCAAGAAATAAAATATAGGATTTTCCTAAGCTTAAACATAATGAAATTTCAGAAGGATTAATATAAAAGCAATTTTTTAAGATTAATTAATTTATTTATTTAGTCTTTTGTAGGGCCGCACCCACAGCATATGGAGGTTCCCAGGCTAGGGGTCCAATCAGAGCTGTAGCCACCAGCCTACACCAGAGAGCCACAGCAGTGCAGGATCCAAGCCGTGTCTTGGACTTAACCACCACTCATGGCAACGCCAAATCCTTAACCCACTGAGTGAGGCCAGGGATCAAACCCGCAACCTCATGGTTCCTGGTCAGATTCGTTAACCACTGAGCCACAACGGGAACTCCCAGCAATTTTTTTTTTAAGTAAGAGAAAAGACAGTTTACCTACAAAGGAATGGGAATCAAATTGCTATCCAACTCTTCATTGGTATCTTTAGATTGTGAGAGTACCGCATTAATTTTCAAAATGTTAGAGGAACATTAGCAAAAATCTTAAAAAGACCAAATTTTCTCTTTCTAAAAATGCAGTTCACTGACAGTGTGAGCACAAAAGGGATGGTTCCTTTCTGGCACGAAAATCAGCAGCATGAATTAAGACCTTTAAAAATGTTCATGTTCTTTAACCTATCTAGGAATCTATCCCAAAATGATAATCAGAAATGTAATATATCACAAGGGCAATGAGCTGAAGTGCTCATCAATGTAGCATTTCTCAATAGCAAGAATAAAAACATCCTAATTTTTCAAATTAAGGAAAAGGTTAACTAATCATGGTTCAGCCACATGATCAAAGATCTGCCATCACTAATCCAGTAGAAAAGCTAATGAAATAAGGTGCATCACTACAATACCAAAGCAAAAATGGTTCAAACAGTAATGCTTAGTACTTCGCTTAAGGATTTGGTAGGTAGGAAAAAAGCAAAGTTAGTTAAACTCTGGAAAAAACGGCTTATTGTCCATTATTTATTCTCCCTTCTTTCTCAGAAAGAGAAGTCTGATTTTTAGATGGGCATATGGACAGCCAAAACCCCACCACATTTTCCAGACTCCATAAATGCTAAATGCTAGTCAATGTGAAGTGGCTGATACAGCTTCCAAGAAGTGTCATTAAAGTAAGGGTGCAGGGAGAACTTTTGCCTCTTGTCTGTCTTCCTTTGTGTTGACAGGAATTCAGAAGTGACAGCTAAAAACTGAGCAGCCGTCTTTGACTTGAGGAGGAAGCCATGGCCTGAGTGAAAGGACAGCGAGACAGAAGGAATCAGGATCTCTAACACCAAGGAGCTCCAAACCTGGTCTGGAACCCCTAATTCTAGATTGCTTTTACATGAGAGAGCAATAACTGCCGTTAAGCAACAGTTACGAATTTTTTTGACACACACACATGAATTTCATCCTAAAATCTGGGCTCTACACTTTGAGTTTCAGATTTAGCAGATGTGGAGGTAGGGCCTGAGAAGCTGCATTTCTAACTAGTTCCCAGGTGACGCTGATGTGTCTGGACTAGGGCCCACACTTGGAGAACCACTGCACTAGTAGAAGTAGTAACTCAGTAGTTCTCAACCCTTGATTACTTTACGTGTAAAATGGTGATGAAAATATTTACATCAATGTCTTTTTGTATAGATTATATGATATAGGTGAAAGCATTTTGTATTCTCAAAGTATTATGCAGAAATATCAAGGAATCTGACCCAGCAGATCATCTATGGAGAACGTGGGCTGAAAAATGGAAAGAAGTAGGAGGAAAACAAGAGAGTTTAGAAAGAAATAATGTAGAAGTCATCTGTGACCCCCTGCCATGGAGGACTGAAATCGATCATCCATTTCTCTTGCCACAGGTGCTGCCCCTTCATCCTTTCCCTGGTTTTTTTATCATGATTGTTTGTGTGTGTGTGTGTGTGTGTGTATATATATATATATATATATATATATATATATGTATTTAAAATGGCCACACCCATGGCATATGGAATTTCTCCAGGCCAGGTACAGCTTCAATCTAAGCTGCAGCTGCAGTAACACCAGAAAAGAAATCCACTATCCCGGGCCAGGGATCGAACCCATGCCTCTGCAGCAACCTGAGCTGCTTCAGTCAGGTTTTTAATCCACTGCACCACAGGGGGAACTCCATGATTATATTTTCAACAGGTGTTCTTAGTCTGAAATAAGTCCTCTGGTGAAATTCCTGGCCTGGAGCACCCAGACTTTGAAGCAAGTGTTGAAGAATGGAGGGTACAGCTCTTAGGAGCATTACACTGTCAATAACTGCAGCTTGAAATCTGTCACTGAGATGGTTCCCAGGTGGCTGTTTTATATCCAGGTGTTTGGCTGTCTATGCACCAGTTGTCAGGAACTGACCCTAATACTTCTAATTTTAAGAGAAATGCACCAGGCAAAGGGGGTGGTGGGAGGAGTTAGGTCATACCCTGGAGGGCCTGTAGACTTTATTCTCTAGTTTGTAGAAGTTGTTGATTTGAATCCAAGTAGTGACACAGAGTCACAGAGTGGTACCCTGAGTATATCAGTCGGGGTCCCATGTGATAGATTAGGCTGGGGTGAGGCTGACATCCGTGACCGGTATAGAAGTTTCTGATGTAATTCAGGGTCAGGACCACAACTAGGGTAGAAACAATGGAAGTTGACAGGAAATCACAAATCTGAGAAATACAGTGAATGAAAATAAACATTTGGCCTTTACATTTGTCAGGTCCTTTTAGTAAATACTGGTAGGCTTCAACAACTAAGGATTGATGAGCACTACCCATCTCTTCCCTTGGTACTAGGTAGTGTCCTAGAGTGAAAGCAAGTCTCCGACGTAATGCTAATCAAGAAGCAGGCACAAAAAAAAAAAAAAAAAAGTACACAAATAATATTTTGTGACAGAGTACTAAACAGCAGTCTAGTTTCTTGATAGGAGTCAGTCTGCTAGACCCAGCAGATATATTTATTCAAGGACAGAAGTGCCTCTTCAATATTCTAGCCAGACATTTATCGTGATCACCAGTTATTTCCACAATGAAAAATTCTGATCTTTTATGCTAATTAATATACCCCTAGTGCACTTGTGCATCCAGCTCTGTAGTGACGATTCCTGATTAATGTCTTTCAAATGCTAATTACCTACCCTAGAGTGTGCAGATGAAAGTTAACTGTGAAACATATACACATCTCACTTAAGTATTCTAAAATATACCGACAAGATAACAAGCATTGAAAATGGTTTCAAGGTCACACGGCAGAGGATATCATGTTTGAGGAAGACAAAAAGCTTTTTCAATGAGGGGTCTTTGTGGTAAGGAACAGAAAATAGCTATGGCTGATTTAAATGGGAAATAAGTTGATTAGAAAATATCCGGTAGCTCAAAGACTGTTGGAGCTTGAGGCTTAGGCCTGCATGGCCAAGCCTACAACTAATAACAGATAACAGAACTGATGGGAGAAAGCTCTGGGGTTGCCCTCACTACGCACAGGCATCTTGAATCAATGACCACTCATACTGAATGCCTCTGCTAGAGCCACTCTCACTACTGCCCCAGGAGCTTACCTTGCTACACTCCAGCAGTTACTCAGGGAGTGGAGTTTCGTGCCTGCTTTTTTGAGTCAATAGCTGCCAGCTGGTGCACATGATTAACTGAGTAAGTATTTGGCATTTCAGTTTCAGCTACTAGACTCCTAAGGTGGGGTGTGTGTGTGTGTGTGTGTGTGCGTGTGTAGAATTCCCAAGTGGTGGAATGCAGAAAATAAGTAGATAAATGTCCATTAAAGGCAAGTTGAATTAGAAATGAATGACAATATATTCAAGTAGAAACATCTAGCAGGTGGGGTGGAAATGTGACACTATTCCCCAGAGAGCTAGAGTTACAGATTTGGGAGTTGGGTACTGATTGAATTGTGAGTTGGGAGTCTGGAGAGATTCAAACACAAACTTTTCATTTGCATATGAGGAATCTGCATCTGAGAGTGCTTTATCACTATAAATGTGCTGCCCACCCCAACCCCCCAACATTTATTAACTGAAAAATTAAAAAATTCATATTAGAGGAAATAGGATAAGAATATAGACAACACTAATAGAAAATTAGTGGAAGAAGAGAACCAGTGATTGTTGGGGACCTATTGTGCTTTTTATTTTTAAATGAAGATTTAAGTGCCAACTATATGTCAGGCACTATGCTAGGCCAACTTAATGGTAAGCAAAACTGGACGTGTCCTTGCAGCTGGAGAAACTGAAACAGGCTGGAGTGCACAGAGTTGGGGAAATGTGGCGAGAGGTCAAGTTAAGCTAAAGGTAAAAAGGAAGTAGAAGACACAGCAATTTGTCTGTACTTGTATAAAGATTTTGAGCTTTATGCCAAAGGGGTTAAGCTATGTAAAGGTTATATGGCAATTTTTACATTCATCATCTCATTTAATCCCTACACAACTCTGTAAGGCAGTATTAGCATTCTATTTTCATATGCAGAGACTGGAGTTCAGAAAGACTGACCTCCTAAATGCTATAAATAGTAGGAAATGATAGTGGGGGCAGACGGCTGGCAGGCAGGAAAGGGCTTCTCGGAGAGGGAGGGAGAATTCATACTTTTTAATGATGCCAGAAAAACAAAAAAAACAACAGTGTGTCACCAAATATTCACAACTTTGCAAGCAAGGTTTCATTACTATTTTTTAGATGGAGAAATTTTGGTCGCCCTTAGAAAGCGGAGAAACTGCCTTTCAAATCCCAAGACCATCAGCTCCACAGCTGCTGTGAAACGCTGCTTCCGAAAAACATCCCCTGACGTTCATTCGGTAGGTTTTAGATACAAATGAGAATCACCCCCGGCATCTGAAGGACCCTCAGGAAGCGGGGCCAGTGAGTGGGTAAAAGTCAGGGCGCGGTGGAGTCAAGACCGGGAGGTGTATTAAAGGGAGTCTTAATAAGAAAAGGAGGCATGAAGGGCTCTGAAGGAGAGCCTAAGGAGCTTGAGCTTTAGCCAGACCGCGGACACAAAGGCATAGATTATGCGATACATATTAAAGAGCAGCAACGCCTCCTGCAGTATTTACAGTACTCAAGTAGCCCGCCCGTCCTGTCCCAGTTTCGGTCCAGCCCGAGGCGGCGGCCTAGATGCTTGATGGACACGGTCGGCCAGATCGTTTGCGGTTTTCCAGCTCCCGCTTTCCCGCGGAATTCAGGTCTCGCCAGGGCTCGGAACACCGGCTCAGCTGGCGCCGTAGGTAAGGCCAGAAGCGTTCGCTCAGCGTCCCGCGCCCCTGGGTCCGCCGCGGGGGCGGGGAGGGGGCCGGGCCTGGGCCGGGTCTCCGGGAGGAAGCGCGTCGCGCGGCTTGACCCCGGCGGCGTTCCGTACCGTCGCGGCTTCGGCGGCGGAAACATGGCGGCCGTGGCCGGGCCGGTCGTGGAGAAAGTTTCCGACGAGAGGGGCCTGTGCTAGAACGTGCAGCCTCGGGCCGTCGCCTCCCCTGGCGTGTCGCCTCCCTGCTCCGAGTAGCGGGCTCAGCCCTAAATCTCTCCCTTTTCCGTGTTGGCCCCAGAGACGACTCCGAGGTAGGAGAGAGTGTTGGTGGCGGCGGTCGAGTCAGGAAGGGGGCCCAAGGGGGTCATCGGCAGGTTGGCGAGACCTGGGCACAGATACTGCCCAGGGCTCCGCGTGGTGCAGGTCCCAAGCTCCGCCCAGCCGGCCTCCCGAGGCGGGGATAGGGATACCGGCCCGAGGAGATGTCGATGGTGAGGGGTGGAGAATGGAAGGCTGGGCGCCTCTCGTTAGCTGCGAGTGGTTCCCCAGTCAGCTGAGCGCCCAGTTTTGGTTGCCTTCTCCCAAAGTAGAAGACAGCCAGGCTCCTTCTTGGGCCTTCCACATCTTGTTAGGAGGAGGCAGAATGGAAGAAGAATTGCAGTTGCTGCCCTATTGCTGAGGAATTTAATGTTCACGGAGCCATTCTTCTTGTCTGAGATGAGTCCAAAGAGTTATTATCATGAATTCATAGAAGCAAAGCACTGGAGTTCCTCGACTCCGTGCACAGTAGCTTCTTTCAACTTTTGGCACTCCGCATAGATGGGACGGAAATCGTTTCAGAGTCAAAAAATGTTGCACGTGATAGAGTGTGTCTCGGACTCAGTAAACCCTTCTCCCGAAGTAGGACAGAAAGAGAACTTGTTGGTTTGGGGGAAGTTGGATGAGTTAAGTGAAGGCTGGAGTAAGGCGGACAGAGAAACAAAACATTGATGGAAACTCCCTTAGCTCTGTCACTTCTTAACTGTGGGGTATTAGAAAACTTGTTTATTCTCTCCTTATTAATATGTGTTCTATAGCTGGCACTGTTATGAAATAGTTATTTCTGTATAAGTCCCTATTTCTTCAACAGATACTTGGTACCAAACTTTCTGCTTAACAGTGGATGTACAGTATTGAAGACAGACTTTCAGAGACCAAGTACAGGGATCAAATAAATGGGTTTAGGGTGATCACCCTAAGAAAATGGTTTAGGCGGAGACTTGAAGGGAGGAAAGAGCCAGGTGTGAGGAATGGGGTGGGGCCAGGAGGAGGGAAAGGAGTGCACCTGGAAGGGAATAGCATTAGTGCAGTTCACAACTGAAAGGTCAGTATGGCTGTAATACAGAGTTCAAGAAGAAAAGTGTTAAGAAATAAGTAAGGTCAGCTATAATGGAAAAAAATAAAAATCATTATTAAAAAATAAAAAAAAAACAAAAAGAAATGAGGCAGGAGAGTTACTCACATCCAACAAGGAGAGCCTTGTAAGGCATTTTAAGTTTAGACTTTTTTGCTTAGAGTGATGAGAAGCGGTTGAAGGGTTTTATGTAGCAGAATGATGTGACAAATTGTTATAAAAAAGGATATTTCTTGGAGAAGGGCAAGAGTGAATACAGGAAGACATTCAAGCATGAGATGATGACGGCCAAAATTGGAATTGTGACTCTGGTAATGGAAAGAAGTTGAAACATATAGGAGGTGTGTAGGAAGACGAGTGGACGGGACTTGGTGAGAATTAAATGTAGGTGGGGAAGGAGAGGAGAGTTGGAGTAGGATAGAGGATTTTATAAAACAGACTCTGGCAGTTACTAAGTGTATAGTGAGAAAAGCCTGGGCTTTGGATTGAACATCCTAAGGATAGATTCAGAATGAAGAACCTGTGAGGTGATGGAGAAGGAGAGACCACTGAGTTAGGGAAAGAAATCTGGAGACTGGTCTTTGGAAGCTAAAGAAAGAGCAGGTTTCAGAAGGTGAGAGGAGTCAAAAATGTTAGAGGTTGTTTGAAAAATGTGCAGGATAGTAAGTGGAAAGTACCCACTGGATTTAGGAATTTACAGGTTATTTAAGAACTTGGCAGGGCAGTTTGTTGTTGTGTGGTTTAAAACCCTGGTTTAGTTGGTTTGGTATGAGAAGTAAAGCCATCAGATATTGGCTGTCAAGAGGTCAGAGGATTAAACCTGGAAGAGGAGATGAGGATTAGTGAGGATTGTTTTAGTTTTGCTGTTTCTGTGTTTTTGGGTATAGTTTTTAAAAAGAGCTTTGTAATTGTTTAAGTGCTAATGGGTAAGAGAAGAATGAAAGTTGGAAGAGAGAGGAAAGAGTGTGAAGTTCTGGAAGAGGCAGAGGGGAAGAGATATGCCTATGGCATAGAGTTAGCCTTTGGAGTTCCCTTCGTGGCTCCGCAGTTAATGAACCCAACTAGGATTCATGAAGATGCAGGGTCGATCCCTGGCCTCATTCAATGGGTTAAGGATCCAGCATTGCTGTGAGTTGTGTGTGTGTGTGTGTAGGTTGAAGACGAGGCTCAGATACCATGTTGCTCTGGCTGTGGTGTAGGCTGGCACCCGTAGCTCCAATTCGACTCCGAGCCTGGGAACTTCCATATGCCTTTGGGTGTAGCCCTAAAAAGCAAAAAAATAAAAAAAGAGTTAGCCTTAGGGAAGGGAAGCTTTTCTTTCCTTGAATCAGGAGATGTATTAAGAGGTGGGTTTGTAGTGTTGAAAACTCAAGTAACCCCTGTTTTGATGACTCCATTGGAGGCAAAGTCATCTGGTGAGAATTTGGTGGGAAGTGGGTGTCAAAGATTTGAGGATAGGTAAGAGATGTTTGGACAGTCACAGAGAATAAGAGAACGTTGACCAGAGAATCACAGAAGTATGTCTCATGAATTAAGTGGCAAGCATTTAGCCAGGGGTGTGTTTGTGTGTTTTCTCCAACAGTGTTCAGTCATCTGAGCCCAAACTGTACTATCAATTCTTGGAGGATATATATTCCAACATATTTGTTGAATGATTATATAACCCATAGAAGTGATGTTTTAAAAAATGCAGTGCACCCTAGATACTATCAGTTTCTTATATGTAAGTGAAAAGATAAAACCTAAATATACTGAAGGAAGGTATTTTCTTCAGTGGTGTGTGGTATCCTCAAGTAAGAGATGATTGAATGAAAATGTAATTGAGGAAAATTAGCATTCCAAGTTAGTTAATAAACAGCTATAGAAAATATACTTTCTGAACATGTAAAATTAGTAATAATACTTGGAACCTCTCAGAGACCCTAAAGTTGTCACCCAGTGCCATTTTTCTCCAGCCAAATAGGTAATTAAGGGTTAATTTCAGGTTATCTCATGTTTCTGTTGGGTCTGTCTTTTAGTGTCCTGCTATTAGAAAGTATAAATAAGCTAATCACAAACCAGTTACTTTCTGAGTTTTTATCTGATAGTTCTCTATGGATATTCAGTGTAACCATGAGCTTTTGCATGGATCATTTCTTCTGAAATAGCACACTAGAAAATTTGAAGAATTACACAGTATATTTAAATTGTTTTTTGACTGTCATGTTTGAATTGCAACTTGAAAGGGCACTTAAGGTTGAAATAATTATCTGGGTCCTTTAACAAATAATTGTTGTGGTAACTTTTTAAAAGTTAAAGTTATAGTTTTTAATTTACTTTATAATAAATACTGGTCTGCATTCCAGCTTTACAGTTTTGACTAGAAACATCCAGAATTGGTTTGCTGCAGAGATTGTATTTAGATTTAGGAAGTAGGTTTGATCGTCAAAGTAATTTAGTAGAGATAAAAGCTCATGGAGGATTAATACATCAACCTTAATGGCTAACTTTAATACAGTTAAACTTCTAGTCAGTTTATTAAACAATGGCAAGACTAAGATTTTTTAGCATTTTAGAAGTGACTTGTGAAAAGATGTATGGGATTTTTGGCAGGAAGTAATGGTGCTATTATTGGATACTGATGCTTTACAAATTAGAAGTGATGATGAAGTCCCTCATTTCATTTAAGCGTTGAATAGCTTTCTATTGTGACAAACCCATCAGCTACAGCTCCGCTAACTTGAATATCCCATCTTTCCCTGTTACTGAAAAACCAGATAATTGGAATTAAAATGGATTAGGTGAATCCCTCACTATCTCTGGAGGAACACTTTCATTGATGCTTAGTCATAAAATTCTAGTGTATGATGGTAGAAAGCACTGCCATTTTGTTCAGCTAAACTGCAGAGTTTTTAAGCCAGAGACAGAGATAGTTACCATTAAGGTACATGCAAATCAGAACAAACCTTATTTCTCACTTACTCATTATTTTGTATAAAGAAGACATATGTGAAAGGTAAATTACATAAAATTAACAATGAAATATTTTTTCTTCTTTTTAGATCGCTATAAACAAATCCCACCCAAGAAAATGCTGAAATAGGAGTTCAGATACATTGGATTTGCTGGATGAAATACAAGCAGTTAATTTTTGTAAAGTGGGGAGAAAGCCCAAATTAACAGATTAATGTGTAAATCACTGCGTTATTGCTTTAGTCATTGTCTCTATTTAGCAATGACAAGACTGGGAGAAGTAAACAAAGAAGTAAACATGCATTCTTCAGTGCGTTATCTTGGCTATTTAGCCAGAATCAATTTACTGGTTGCCATATGCCTAGGTCTTTATGTAAGATGGGAAAAAATAGCAAATTCTTTAATTTTGGTCATTTTTATTCTTGGTCTTTTTGTTCTTGGAATTGCCAGCATACTCTATTATTATTTTTCAATGGAAGCAGCAAGTTTAAGTCTCTCCAATCTTTGGTTTGGATTCTTGCTTGGCCTCTTATGTTTTCTTGATAATTCGTCCTTTAAAAATGACGTGAAAGAAGAATCAACCAAATATTTGCTTCTAACATCCATAGTATTAAGGATACTCTGCTCTTTGGTGGAGAGAATTTCTGGTTATGTCCGTCATCGACCCACCTTACTAACCACAGTTGAATTTCTGGAACTTGTTGGCTTTGCCATTGCCAGCACAACGATGTTGGTGGAAAAGTCTCTGAGTGTCATTTTACTTGTTGTAGCTTTGGCCATGCTGATTATTGACCTGAGAATGAAGTCTTTTCTAGCTATTCCAAACTTAGTTATTTTTTCAGTCTTGTTGTTTTTCTCTTCATTGGAAACTCCCAAAAATCCGGTTGCTTTTGCATGTTTTTTTATTTGCCTGATAACTGATCCTTTCCTTGACATTTATTTTAGTGGACTTTCAGTAACTGAAAGGTGGAAACCCTTTTTGTACCGTGGAAGAATTTGCAGAAGACTTTCAGTTGTTTTCACTGGGATGATTGAGCTTACATTTTTTATTCTCTCAGCATTTAAACTTAGAGACACTCATCTCTGGTATTTTGTAATACCAGGCTTTTCCATTTTTGGAATTTTCTGGATGATTTGCCATATTATTTTCCTTTTAACTCTTTGGGGATTCCACACTAAATTAAATGACTGCCATAAAGTATATTTTACCCATAGGATAGATAATAATAGCCTCGACAGAATCATGGCATCCAAAGGGATGCGTCATTTTTGCTTAATTTCAGAGCAGTTAGTTTTTTTCAGTCTTCTTGCAACAGCAATTTTGGGAGCAGTTTCCTGGCAGGTAAGCTTATAGTTTGTTTATTATGTGAATGTATATGATATGTGATTAAATGCTTGCTTCAGTGGTTGAATTATTAGAATCGGAAGATTGATGTTCCTGATTTCAGAAGTTTTTTTTTTTTTTTTTTTTTTGGCACTTATTTAATTTCGTTCCTGGAATTGAAGTACTTAATGAATATGAATATTGACAGGATAATTTCATTTGATCTCTAGCAAGAGATACCAAAATGTTGGGATTACCCAGCATGTGACATGCCTCCTACTTTCTGATTATTCATTAATGAAATGTTCATAGATTAAAGATCCTTAGAATATTAACATTTGAAGAGTTCTTAGAGATTGCACTTTAATTTTACACGAGGAAATTGAAAGCCAGGGTCACTGGTACTAGCCAGAACTAGGTTACCTAGCTTCTATCTAGTTATCGGTCTTCTCGCTGCATTTCTTTCATACAGCCATCTCCTCAGAAATTTTATATAAAACGTGATTAGATATATAATAACAAATCAGGTTCTTAATTACAGATTAGAACCTCTCCTAAGATAAGAAAATAACTTTTACAATGTATTTGCTGCTCACAATATGTTTTTTATAAAGTCTTTTATAGACAAAGACTTTCAGATACTATGGTTGGAGTTTGTAGTTTATATTCCATTCTCTGAACATTTATTGACTATACTGTGTATCAGGTATTGTTCAGATGCTGAAGATCTCAAGATGAATAATAAAATGTCTGTCATTAAAGAAGGCACAATCTCTAATGGGAAGCAAAAAAGACATGCATGTAAACAAACATTATTTACAGCGTGGCAAATGCTATATGTGATTTGGGTACATCAGGGCAAAATGGAGAAGAATGTTGCTTGGTGCACGTCTCTGCTTTGCCCAAGTTGCAGCAAAGTGATTTCTAGATGTGAGTGTTTGAAAAGGAGATGTGCCTGGGCATGGTGCTTTTTTTGTGGGCTAGGCATGGAGCCTGTGTGGGAGTCAACATCCTGGGTTGTTGCCTAAGTATGTACTGTGCTTGCCTCTGGTAGGTCCTGTCAGAATGATGATGATGGATGAAGTTGGAAACTCTTTACCAAGGGTTCTCCTTCCTCTTCCTCACCTCGCTCCTTCCTGTTAGCTCCTTTCCCAGCTGTGCTTTTTTTCATTTCCAGATCATCCTCATTCATGCTCCATACCTTTCCAGATCGTCAAATCCTATTAACTAAGTATTTTGAAAGTCACCAATTTCTGGTTTTCTTATATAAGTGGTCTTCAAACATGGTTTGTGTACCACTGGAGGTACACAGGAGCTTTCCAGTGGATATGTCAGCGCAGATAATTTTAAGTCGATCAGTTTCTAGATTCTCACCTTTCACTCTACTCTTTCTTAAAGTTTATCTACTTGAGAATGCCTCTCAATTTAGGCGTGGAGTGGTATCTTACTGTGGTTTTAATTTGCATGTCTCTAATGACTAACAATGTTGAACATCTTTTAATACGTGTATTAGTCATTCACTTATCTTTGTTATCTATGAAAATCTTTTTTTGATCTAAATTGTGTTACTCGTCTTACAGTTGAATTATAAGGGTTCTTTTTATATTCTGAATACAAGCATTTTATCAGATACATGACTTGGAAATGTTTTCTCCTAGTCTGTAGCTTATCTTTTTTCTTAATAATACCTTTTACAAGTTTTTAGCTTTATGAAGTCCAGTTTATCAACTTTTTCTTTTATGGACTGTGCTTTTAGGTTCATATCTAAGAAATCTTTGCTCAACCCTAGGTCACAGAGATTTTTCTCCTATAGTTTTTCTTCTGGTAGTTTTATCATTTTTTTTGCTTTTACATTTAGGTATGTAATTGAGTCAATTTTTGTTTGGGATAAAGTAAGGATTTTTTTTTTTAATTTGGCTTTCTAATCATTCCAATAACCATTCGTTGAAAAGACTATTCTTTCCCTTGTTGAGTTGCCTTGGTACTTTTGTCCAAAATCAGTTTCTGAGTTCTCTTTTTTGTTCCAAATAACTGTGCTGTCTCACAAGATATTTTCTAATTTCTCTTGAAATTTCTTCTTTGACTTATGCAATATTTACAAGTTTGTTGTGTGGTATTGTAATATTTGGAGGATTTCCCACATTTCTTTATGTTATTAATTTCTAATTCCATGTAATCAGAGAACATAGTTTGTATGATTTTAGTCTTTTATTAAGCCTTTTTTTTTTGTGGCCTAGCATGTTTTACTCTGGAGTTGAATATCATATTTACTTGGAAAGAATGAGTATTCTGCTGTTGTTGAATGACAGTGTTCTATATAAAGATCAGCTAGTTTGGTTGGTTGGTGTTGGTCATGTGTCTATATGCTTGGTGATTTTCTAATTCTGAGAGAGTGATATTGAAAATCTCCACTAAAATTACTAAATTGTATATTTCTCCTTTCAATTCTGTCATTTTCTTGCCTCATGCATTTTGGGGCTCTGTTCCTGTGTGTATATACCTCTTCGGTTACACCTTCTGAATATATCAACCTTTTTATTATTATGATCAGCAACATAGTTGAATAGTTACAATAGAGATGTAATGGCTTGCAAAGCCTTACATTTTAACTCTCTGGCTCTAAGTGTGCCAACTTCTGTTTTAGACCAGTGCTTCTCAAACTTTATTATGCATAGGAATCATGTGGGGATCTTGTTAAAATTCTGAAGACTAGAATTAAGTAATTTGTGGGAAGATCCTGAAACTCTGCATTTCCAGAAATCTTAAAGGTGATGCGGAAAGTCCTAGTCAGAGGTACACCCGTTGAGTGGTAAGGTTTTAAGTTACCTATTCAAGACTAATGTGTATCTACCAGAGTTTTGTCTGCATTAGTTGCTATTTGGTAACTGCTGCCTGTGGTATAGGCATTATGTCTTTGATGCAATTTTTGCTTAACATTCCTAAATGATATTGATACTGATTAGCTTTTTTTTTTTTTCCTTTGTCTCTTTTTAGGCCACACCCATGGTCTATGGAGGTTCCCAGGCTAAGGGTTGAATCGGAGCTGTAGCCACTGGCCTATGCCACAGCCATGCCAGATCCAAGTCACATCTGCAACCTACACCACAGCTTATAGCAACACTGGATCCTTAACCCACTGAGTGAGACCAGGGATTGAACCTGTGTCCTAATGGATTCTAGTCAGATTTGTTTCTCCTGAGCCACAACAGTAACTCCCCTGGTTAGCTTTTTAATAATATAATCTAGATTCATGTTTCACATTTCTGTAAGAGTAATACTAAAATGTTAAACTGATCTTCCCCATTGTCCCATTAAAATATCCTTCAGTGTATGGATGCCCACTGGAAAAAGTACAATTCATCAATTTTTTTTTCTTATATGAATCATCTTTTGATGTCATATCTAAGAAATCTTTGACCTCATTTGAGAAGAATCTCTGGCTAACCCCACATGGATAGCTTTGGTTTTTGTTAGTTTTACTGAGTTTAATAACATTTTCAGAATGAGTAAGTTGTTATCATTCCAAGTTATTTACACTAAAAAGCTCGAATTTTACCATTAACTTCTGTAGTGTTTTGTTCATAATCTCATTTCAGTTTTAAAATGCAACATTACAGCTGCTGTGTCCTGCAGTTTGTATGGTGTTCACTGAATATGCTTTTTGCTTTTGTCTTTAGTACTTTTTTCCTTAAATAAGTCAATAAGAAGTACTTACCCAGTACCATAGCCATTTGGTGCTAGTTTTATTTCTTAACTACAGGGTTTTCTGAAATTGATACTTGACTATTCACATAAGGATAAAAAGAGAGGAGAATGTCTAAATACCCAAGGAGGCATACCCATAGCTTGCCTCTTAGGTGTAGTGATTTTCTCTGAAATCTTTGATTTGAGATTTTATATGCCTTTCCTTGCCACCCACTGTCATTTGCAGATTCCCTGGGGCTTTGATGCAACAGCTTTTTGGAGGACCCCTTTGACTCAAACCAAAAAAACCATAATTACATTTAATTTCTCTGTAGGGGAAGCCATAGTAATCACTGGATTTGACAGAACAAGATCAACCTCACATCCAAGGAAGGGAGGGAATCCACAGATACTGCATGATTTCATTTCTAGCAAGATGGCTGAATCAGCCTTATTATTTCACGTGGCATGGGGAGTAGGGAGTTTTCAAAACTTTTGCCAAAACTAGAAGTACACATTTCGTAATTTTTGGTTTTGTTTCATTTGTCTTCCTAAAGTTTTGAGATATTTTAGATTAGTTGGGAGACACTAAGTCTTTTTATTTTTATTTTTTATTTTATTTTTTTTTTCTTTTTAGGGCCACACCCATGGCATGTGGAAGTACCCAGGCTAGGGGGCAAATTGGAACTGCAGCTGCTGGCCTACACCACAGCCACAGCAACACAGGACCCAAGCCACACCTGTGACCTATGCCACAGCTTATGGCAACAACAGATCCCTAATCCACTGAGCAAGGCTGGGGATTGAACTCACATCCTCATGGAACCAGTTGGATTCTTAGCCTGCTGAGCCACAACAGGAACTCCTAAGACACTGTCTTGTTAGCTTGAAGGTGTACTTTTAATTTCTTATCTATTCTGCCAGAACACTATGAAATGTTTTTTTTTTCCCCTAAAACAGCAACAGTGATCTGAATATTTATTCATGAAATAAGAACGTGAATTTTTTCTTTACCCTGACTTTCTAGCTTTTAAAAATTAAAACATTTAATGACGAGATTTTTATTTTAATAATAAGACAACATTTATTTGTTTTTCGATGTGTTAGGTACAATTCTGTGTACTTTGTGTGTTTAATCCTCATGACACTCTGAAATAGGTACCATTATTATTCTCATTTTGTAGAGAAGAAACATGCTTGAGAGACTACATGACTGGTGTGCATCCAGGCAGTCTGCCTTCATGGCATTCACTCTTAATCATTTTTCTTAAGTCCTTGTTTTAGAGTTGGAAATGCACATCGAGATTTAATGTAAACTCTTTATTTTGCCCATGGGGAAAAGTAAGTTTCAATAGACTGTCCAAGTTTGATTTCCATGTCAGTGTTTCACCTTTATCAGGATTGTGGTCTAAAGAAAATTCTAATTTTGCTATCTCAGTTAAGACTACTAAAAAAAGAAATTTGTTTTCTAATGCATATTTTAGGTCTTCACTCTACAACAAGGTCTTCTAAATAGCTGTAATCACTTACACTGCCAACTGGAGATTGGCACTTGCCGTCTCCCTCTACAGGGATTAAATCATGAGCTGCTGCAGCTGCTGACCTTCAACACCCCTGAAAAAGTCGAGGTTGGAGATCAGGAGTGAGGTACTCTTTGCTCTGGGAAATTAGAACAGGTCTCAAGATATTTTCAGATTTTTATGAGCATAATTCTTACACCTCATATCTAGAAAAGCACTAAAATCCTTCATGGTAATGTCTGCTCTTCATGACTAGCAGCAACCTTTTGCAAAATGTGTGCTTAATTGCATGTATATCCCCTTCACCAAAATCGCATATATACTGACCTTCCTTCCCCCTACCTCTTTGGAGCAGTTTCTCAGAGCCAGCTGAAATGCTGCCCTCTGGGCTGTAATCCTCATTTTATCCCAAATGACAACTCTCATGTAGTGCATTTTTTTCTTTCAGTTGACAATATAAAAAATTAACCATCATTTAAATTTTGTCATTCTGCTCATAATATCTCATTTTGATTTAAAAATGCTTCATTGTAAACTACCATTTTACTGTTAGACATATTTCTAATCTATGGAATAAGCTTGTAAAATATCCCTCTTTTATAGATTTGGACTCAAAAGCTTAATTTGTTCATGTACACACAGATGGTAAGTGGCTAAGTTAGGAATGAACCAAAGTCTTAACTCCAAAGCTTGAGTCCTTTCCTCTGCATCCTATTGGCTACCTAAGGAAATCCATGCTTTAAAACTAAAGTAGCTTTTCTAATGTTCTTAAATTTCTTGAACTAAGCAAAGTTTTGGAAGTTGCCTGTTTCTCAGATATGGGTTTCTTATGTTGAAGAGCATAATATCCACATTTATGTATTGCTTTAAAACATACATTTATATATTCTGTTTCTTAGACTTCTATGTATAATGTTTCCTAAACCTGGCTTACTTAAGGTGACTCATACAGAAATATTTCTATACAAGCAATATTCGTATCTCTTATGTAAGAGCTAGGTTTTTAAAACAATGAGATTCCAATGTTAGGTAAACAGATTTTGTTCCTATTACCTGAGAAATTTTTAGGGTATGAAAATAATATCTTGACCATGAGTTGAAAGCCCAGCCTGAATAGACATTAACTAATAACTACTTTTATGCAGTGAATATTAAAGTTGTTTATTAGTCTGCTATTATGTTCAGCTTATATCTGCTTTGAAATTTGAACCATATCTTAAAGTTTGATAGTGAGCTTAGAGTGATTTATAGAAGCAAAGGAAGAAAAGTACCATACTTAACTAGTTTTGATCAAGTAAGTTGATCTCATTTGTTATAGGGAGTTGCTTGAACTGTAAGTTATACTCCAACGTCATAAATGACTTTTAGGTTGAAGTTTTGAATAAAGGGTTGCAGGCCAGTAAAATTGAAGCTTTCTGAATGTAGTGAATGGATAAAACATCATAAATTTATTTTGGCTTCCCTTGGACATACTTGCCGTCAGTTAACAATGCAAATTTTTTGTATAGTTAAACCGTCCACTTCTGTCTGTGTGTTTTCTTGATAGTATATTTAATGTTGTTTCTTTAAACTCACTAAAAGTAGTTGTATTTAATGATTTTGTTCCTGATACATTTGCTTTTTAAAAATTAATTAGACTTACTACTTGAGTTATCTGCAGGTTGATTAGAAATTAACTTTATCGTTTAGGCAGTTCACTGCGAAGTTATAAACTGTTTAATACCCTTTTCTAATGGTAGAAACTGTATTTTAATTTCACAACAAAAATCTTAGTACTTGTAGCTTTATAAGATTCTTTAATGCAGAAGTCAGTAATAATCATTGGTATTCTATACATATGAATATAGAAAGGCTAGTCTCTATAATTGACCTATTTAGATAAATAGATCCAAGTTTAAAATAAATATTTCTAGGCCTGCTTTCAGGAATGAGAATTTTCATTCTCATTTCTGTATGAAATAAGAAAAATCGATAGGTAGCAAATTAATAAGTTTTAAAGATGGGTTGACTAAACAAAACAAAAATAATATATTTTGATGGTACAGCATTCTAATCTTTTACCATTTACATGGTAAATTTAGTTCCCACTTTAAGTAGAATATCAAATTCCTTAATATTTATAAATTTTGTTTGATATATACATTCTTTCCTGTCATGAAATTTCCTGATCACTCTTGTACAAAAGGCTATTTATAAACCTGAATTTCTCATTCTTGCTTCTAAAAACTATCCTATTTAAGGATTAATGTGCAGAGTTTTTTTGTTTGTTTGTTTGTTTTTAAGGATGGTATTTCCTTGTTTCTGCTTTTTTTTTTTAATCTTGTAATTATGTCCTCATACCACAGTAAACAGGCATGACTGTAAGATTATTGAGTAGACACATTTTTATTTGTCCAGAACATTTTTTTAAAATGAACTGTTTACTTTTAGGTAGCAATGCATTTGCCTTTACAATCCTTACCACTGCTTGTTACTTCTACAGCTGCTTCACATATTTGCTTTTCTAACTCCTGAAAGCTTTTGTGACCCTTGCTATAAATTATAACACAGTGAATTACTTAGTTTTTTATATTGCTTATATTGCTACCTGGATCAGAGAAACACTAGTTATGTAAAATTGTAGGTAGAAGTATTGGTGATGTTATTTAGTGATTATTTTTTATAAATGGCTGATGTAATTTGAAAGTACAGCTCTTCCTCAGTATCTCCAGGAGATTGCTTCCAGTACCCCCTGTGAATAACAAAATTTGCAGTCCTTTCTATTCATGGTGTAGTACAGTTGGCCATCAATATAGGAGAGTTCCCTGTCCACTGAAATACTTTAATATAAACAAAGGTTTAATTGGTCAAAGCATTTTCTTTTAAAGCAGAACAACATAGACAATAGAAGTTTTAGAAATTGAAAAGAAAGTAATGAAATTATCAATATTTATAGATAAGATGATTACCTGGTAAGCCTAAGGGTTAACTGAAAAACCCTTGAAGTTGCTATAGTAATAATTATGAGAATTGTTGCATCTTGAAAGTTGTAAACTATGTTATAAAAGGGTGATTTTGCTCATTGATACATTTATCATTAACCCAACCAGTATAAAAACTATATAAATTCTCTTGAACTTACATAAGTTGAATATGAGGAAAGAAGTGATAACGGAAATATATTTTAATACCATTTAGGTGGCAAATGATAACATGTAAATTTACACAAATCAGTATCTTGGAAATCAATAATCAGTTAGAAAATGTAAGGAAATAATTCTACTCATAGAACAACAGAAACATAAAATGGCTATAAATTGGTTTAAAAGAAATTTAGGAAATTTTTATGAAGACTGTAAAACTCCACTGAAAGAAGATGTGTGAAAAAATGATACTGTCCCTTTTGGGATACGAAACTCAATACCATGCTTTACAGACATTGTTATAGAGGAAACAGTTTTCACACTGATCTGTACTTATGCTGCTGTCAAGAGGAGCAAAAATCAAGAGGAGCTTCAGAGGTAGGGTCCCTGGTAACTTACCTCCCAATTTAAGATGGCACATTAAAGGAAAAGGATGGAGCCATGTACACGACATCAGTCATGAATTTACATCCTAACATTGGATCATCCTAGTGATCTAACCTGGAGTAAGTGGTCAAATCTGGAGTAAGATATCTAGACTGGTAATGCCCCCAGCACCCTTTAAGAAACAAAAATCCTCTTGGAGGAGGTATAATTATCCTAGGTCTGAAATTAGTATATAACTTTTTTTGCATATGGTGTTCAGCTAATAAATGTAACCGTACACACACACATAGAATTAAGAGCCAGGAGTAGCAGAACCAAAAGAAAATAGACTGAAAAGTCTTGAGATACTGGAATTATCAAACACAGAGAAAGCCATCATACTTGGTAAGTGGAAGAAAAATAAAAGCAGAGATACTGCATAATGATAGGAAGTTGGAAAGTATAAAAAAGTTACAAAGCAGATTTGAAAAAGAACTAGAGGAAAGTTGTGGAATAAGAAAATAAAATACCTGAAATGCATTTACTGTACAAATTTAACAGATTAGACAAATGAGAAATGAGCATTAGTTAACTGGAAAATATAGTTCAGAAGAAGCAATGGAAGAAGCTCAAAGAAGGAAAAAATAGGGAAAACACAGAAGAAAAGGGTAAGATTCAAAGAGGGTAATACCTTGTGATCTCATGTGAGTTTTACTGAAGTCCTAGAAAGAAAACAAGAAATGAAAGCACAAGGAAATATTTGAAAGGATAGATAGGTCAGTGAAACAGTACAGTACAAAAACAAATATCAGAATTCCTGATTTATGACAGAGATGGTACAGTAAGGTAGAATGGTTGAGATTTTCAGTTACTGGTAATTAGACAATTGGACGTTCATATAAAAGACTTAATTTGGACCATTAGCATAAAAATCAGTTCAGTTTGTGTTGATTCAAATGCAAAGTGCAAAACAGTAAAGCCTTTTGAGGGTAATATAAAATACTTTCTTGACCTTTGGATGGAGGAAGATTTAACAAGGCACAAAATGACTACATTACACTTAAGAAGCAGTAACAGCATTAACAAAGTCAGAGTGGGGAAGGTATTTACGTTGCAATGAACTCAATGAACTGTGGAACCAACAGTGCAATGAAACTCAAATCAATGATGGAAAGGCAGCCGCATGGCAAAATATTTAATACTTAACCAAAGACAAAACCCAAATGATCAATGATATTTAACATAATAATCAGAGAACTTGATATTTATACTGGTTTTATCATAGAGGAAAATTAAAAGGAATCTAAATACAAACAGTGGGGAATCAGCTAATTAAAGTATTATAAATATGTTAAGAACACCATTTGGTCTGAACAAATAATTTAGGATTTAGTAGGCTTATAATATATTTAAAAGTTTGCAGAACATTATGTAATCCCACTTTGATAAAAATAAGTATTTGTGAATATAAATTGCATGACGTCTGGACACATTTTTAAAAGTTCACTGTGTATGGATAATGCTACTTGGAATCATTCTAATCATATCTTTTTACTTATTTTGTTTCTAAATTGAGCATATAATGTATAATTTATATATTTGGTAACACAAAATGTACTCTAAATTGGGCATTATATCCATATTTCCATTTGGGGAGTTATCTTTTTTATTGAAATGCTGATCAAATGAACCACTTCTTACTCATGCACATAGGCACATAACTGTGTAGTATGTGCAGTAGCAATACAAAGAATGTGGAATATTAATCTGAACTGTAAAAATATAGATTAGGACTGAATGACTCTAATCCTTTCGTTTTTGGTTTTGTTTTTTTTTCATTTAAGTGAGTTCTTTTTGTTTGTTTCTTTTCATTGCAAATACTACCTAATGCTGTTAAAATATTTCTCCTGCCTCTTTCCATTCTGTTTTTAGTTTTCTTAAATATCCTTAATTTTTTTTTATAGTTTTGAATTTACTCTAGAGAAAGTCTAAAACTTGTCAAAGGAAAACTGTTATAAATTTAATATGAGTGGAATTCATTTTGATAGCTTTAGGATTTGAAGGTTTTTAATTTCTAGACTTTTCACAGGGAAAAAGAAAACCCTTCTAAAATATATTTTCTCATAAGTAATTGTGTTATTTGAAAAACAATTTAGAGCATGTCGGTTTTAACAGGAAAGGATTTGTTTCTGGCTTTTTCTCTGTCATTCAAGAATGGTTGTATTTTTATTTTGTCTTCTTTTGGGTGGGATGTCATTTGACAAATTTAAAAAAGCATGATATGCTCTATTTGTTTTGCCACGACTTCCAAAGAGCTTAGAGATAAATTTAGGGTTTGTTTTTATCCATGTATTCTTTGCTCTTTCAACTTATAATGGTTTTTAGGTCATTGTCCTTTTATCCTTTTTGGAAGTATGGGCAAAAGATAAATAAATATACATGTATGTAAGTATATATATATATATATATATGTATATACACACACACATACATACATAAGTTCAGTCACATACTTTGTAAACATGCTATTTTAAACTTTTTTTTAGCCAACAAATGGAATCTTCTTGAGCATGTTTCTAATTGTTTTACCATTGGAATCCATGGCTCATGGTCTCTTCCATGAATTGGGTAACTGTTTAGGAGGAACATCTGTTGGATATGCTATTGTGATTCCCACCAACTTCTGCAGGTACAGTAACCTAGTTTATTTAGTAATAGCTACTTGACTCTTAAATACTTGTATGAATATAAGATGATAGCTCATTTTTTCAAAACTGTAATATTCTCAAAATATAATCTCTTGCATTTTTTAATTTATTCCAAATGTTTAAAAACTTATCTATTCTGAGTAACAATATAATCTTAAACATTCAATTAAAACTTTTTGATAAATGTGATTAGCTTGTATTTTAACTAAAAATCAGAAAATATACTTTGTTTTTAGAGAAGGATATCTTGTTTAAGAAAATGTCCTATGAAACAACATGGTGAAGTATTATAGAATGTACACTGGCCCTGAGCATCCTAAATTCTAGTTCTGTGTTACCTTGGGTAAACCATAACTTCTCTGAACTTTAGTGTCTTTATCTAAAATGCAAACAATAGGAGTTCGCATCAGGGAGCAATGGAAACAAATCTGAATAGGAACCATGAGGTTGCTGGTTCGATCCTTGGCCTCACTCAGTGGGTTAAGGATCCCGTGTTGCCACGAGCTCTGGTGTAGGTCTCAGACGCAGCTTGGATCTGGCGTTGCTGTGGTTGTGGCACAGGCCGGCCATTGTAGTTCTGATTAGACCCCTAGCCTGGGAACCTCCATATGCTGCGGGTGTGGCCCTAAAAAGCAAAAATGAAATAAAATACAAACTATCATTCTGCCCATAGCAGAGGAATGGTATGAAGAGCTAATGAGAATATGAATTTAAAAACACTGTCCACTAGAAAATGTCATATAAATACTAGGAATTCAGAAACAATGGCAATGAAGTTACATGTTCAATTCCAGTTTTATTTCATAATAATTTTGAACCCAAATGTATGGCAAATCTTTTGAATCTGTAAGTATTGCCAAATTTTTACTTTTATTTTATAGTTAAGTACCTTTGAAATAGAAAAAAATAATTCCTTGCCATTAATGAATTCTGATGACCAAATAAGTATTCATTGTGATTTCCTTGGCGGGGTGGGGGAAGACTTGAAATCAAGTTTTTATATGATTTCAAATATTTGACATAAAAATACGAAATAGACTATTTGTAGTAAATATTTTCTTCCATATTAAAGGCTTGATTAAAAAGTTGAAGATTCTCATGAGAAGTAAAAGAAATACATTTAAAAGTATCCCATAGAGTAAGATGTGATAACTCTGCAGAAAGAACATGTGGAAATAGTAATTTGCACAGTTAGATTTTTATTCCATTATAATTTTTGATTATGTGTTGTTTATTCTTTTGCTTTTTTGTAGCTATCAAATGACACAAATATGGGACAAAATGTTTTATTCTTTTGATGAAAATTTTATAGTATTGATAATATATGAAACAAAATTTTCAAACTTCCTAGCAGAAATCTTGTTTCTGGATAGAAGTATTGATTTTTTTCTTCCTCAAAATTGATTTGGTTCTGTAGTTTAAGACTTGATTTATCATCTTGACTAGACTACTGTTTTGCATTTTTGCATGTGTTCTGGGATCAGGTCTAAGTCTACAATTAGTATTTAGTACATAGTATAAAGCAAGAGACCTAAATTTTAACAATTGTTTTAAACTATCATTTATTAAAAGGTAAGTTCTTTTATCAGTTAGTAAAACCTGAACACAACTTTTTTATTTATTTACTTATTTATTTCTTTGCTTTTTAGGGCCACACCCGCAGCATATAGGGGTTCTCAGGCTAGGGGTCAAATCAGAGCAACAGCTGCCGACCTACACCATAGCCACAGCAACACCTGATCCAAGCCGCATCTGCAGCCTACATCACAGCTCACGGCAATGCCAGATCCTTAACCCACTGAGTGAAGCCAGGGATCAAACTTGCATCCTCATGGATCCTAGTCAGATTCGTTTCCGATGAGCCACAATGGGAACTCCTAAATACAGCTTTATAAAGATTGTCTTTTTCAGTGCAAAATTAAATATAATTTAAAATATTGCTTCCATACTTTGCAAATTTTTTTTCTCAAGGACAAAGTAATTATGATTCCCATCCAAGATGTTCTTGAAACACTTTTGGGGTAAAATTAATACAGTCTTGCTTTTTAAAGTCTTGGTTAATATCTGTCATGTGGAAAGAAGATATGAATAAAGAATGAAGAATAGTACTACCTATATTTGGAGATACTCCTCCAGCTTTCAGTGTGCTTATTATTTTTTTATCAATAAGAAACATAATTTTTAGAAATGAGGCTTTGATTTTCCAAGCTTAATTCTTGGCACTACAGGAAATTTAGGAAAGATTTTTTAAATCCTGCCATTTAGTTTGCAGCAACTTAGAATTCTTAGATAATTTATTATAAACGAAGAATGGGAATGTGACATAGAATGTATACTTCTTAAATATCAAAATAATCTTTTTTTCCCCTCCTTCTTCAGTCCTGATGGTCAGCCAACACTTCTTCCACCAGAACATGTACAAGAGTTAAATTTGAGGTCTACTGGAATGCTGAATGCTATCCAAAGATTTTTTGCATATCACATGATTGAGACATATGGATGTGACTATTCCACAAGTGGACTGTCTTTTGATACTCTGCATTCCAAACTGAAAGCTTTCCTTGAACTTCGGACTGTGGATGGCCCTAGACACGATACATACATTTTGTATTACAGTGGACATACCCATGGTACAGGAGAGTGGGCTCTTGCAGGTAAGTCCACTTGCAGGCAGTTTCACTATTGTGAAGATATACCTATTCATGGAACTCTGTCCGTCACACTGAAACTTTAAGTTTCCAGAATTCTCAATTCCTACTTCACAGTTTACCAAGTATACAAATGACTGTTTTGTTTTCCTTTTCTCTAGCATACTTGTTTAGCATAATTTTAGTAATTGCTAAAGGTTTTCAGAATTATGTTTTGTATTAGAAGGCTTGACTGCTTGACATGAGACTTATAAGTAATTTCCCTTTAAACTATTTTCAGAATTATTAAATATAGTTACATTTTTCAGAAGCTGATTGACTTGCCAGACTAAACTTCTAAGGCTTTAAATCTTGAGGATGTTGATTTCAGTAGTTCCTCACATGTGCAGTTTTATTTATGTTAGAAAACTCACCATGATTTTAAGCAGTAAGTGATATGTTATGGTCGGAGTAGTGCTTAGGACAGGAGAACTTGGTTCTCGCCCTAATTTGCCCCAACAGTGTTTTAAGCAAATTTCTTCTCTCAGTTTCAGTTCTTTCATCTGCATTTAGAGGGAGTAATATTAAACCTCCCTGCTAAGGGAAAGATGAAATTTATATATAAGTTGTTTTGTTGGTCTTCCAAACTAGAATAGAGAGCCTGTAAGTCAAAGGCTTTATTTTATGAATTACTTGCGGTGCCTACAGGAAAGCCTGGCATGTAATAGGAGATACTTAAGTAATAGATAGATGGAATGAATCATTGAATCATGAAAAAAGGGGGGGTAATTTTCTAGTTTAGATTAGAAATGCTTCTTTTAGGAGTTCCATGCGGCTCAGCAGTAATGAACCCAGCTAGTATCCATGAGGATGCGGGTTCCAATCCCTGGCCTTGCTCAGTGGATTGATGCAGGTTCAATCCCTGGCCTCACTCAGTGGGTTAAGGATCTGGCGTTGCCATGAGCTGTGGTGTAGGTTACAGTCATGGCTCAGATCTGGCGTTGCTGTGGCTGTGGTGTAGGCCGGCGGCTGTGGCTCTTATTCGATCCTTAGCCTGGAACTTCCATGTGCCATGGGTGTAGCTCTAAAAATACTAAATAACAATTAAAAAAAAAAATAGTTCTTTTAGACTTAATTATACTCTACTTTTTTTTCTTTAAGATAATTTAGATTTTTACACCACAAACACAAACAATAATCATAAAGTATAAGAAGATATTCATATCAAAGAAAAATATAAACAGAAGCATTACAGAGCACCAATATAAGAATTCCACAGAAAAGGAAACAAACTCCAGGATTAAAATAGAGATGATGTCAAACCATCATGGTCTCACTAATTTCATTCCAGATTGGTGATGAAGGTTTTGTCATAAAAATACTTTTATAATTTTTTGAATTTGCTAATAAGTATTGAGTAACTCAATGGCTGTCTAGAAGGAGTAAAGGCAAATTAGTACTTGGTACATTTGAAGCACAGCTACTCTGCTTGGTACTTTTTACACATTATTAGATTTAATTCTTTGAGGTAAATACTATCACTTCTATGTTCATTTTTCAAAGGATGAAATGAAAGCCAGTGGTCAGACTACTACTTAGTGATGAAACCATGATTCAAGCCCACATCAGCTTGACCCCTAAAATCCCATACATACATGAGTACACACGCACACACCCCCACACTGTGCCATGTTGCCACCAAAGGTGAAAACCATGGAGGTAAAGAAACGTTCTAGTTAAGTAGGTATTTTGTTAGCATGGTAAACCCATTTTTCAAATACTGTGGTGTAGAGGAAGCTAGTCAACATTAAATCTACTTCAACAGTTTGTAAAATCATTTACTTGACCTATAATTTTTTAATAACACCATGTATAAAATAACTTTTTAACCTTTAAAGATATTTTAATTCCAGGTGAAGTATAGCATTCTGTATACTTTAGAGCACAAGGGAAAAAGTTCTAGTCAATTCAAAAATCTTTACAGAAATAAATATCAGACCTAAAGCAGGGAAAACTATGGCAGTGCTTATAATAATAAAATATTCCCAAATCAAATAGGGAGAAAAAAGGCTTAATTTTGATGGTCTTACATATATCCATAGTTTTCAGTTATATAAGAAAGTAATTTTATTTATTTATTTATTTATTTATTTTGTCTTTTTGCTATTTCTTGGGCCGCTCCCGCGGCATATGGAGGTTCCCAGGCTAGGGGTCAAATTGGAGCTGTAATCTCTGGCCTATGCCAGAGCCACAGCAACGCGGGATCCGAGCCGCGTCTGCAACCTACACCACAGCTCACGGCAACACTGGATCGTTAACCCACTGAGCAAGGGCAGGGACCAAACCCGCAACCTCATGGTTCCTAGTCGGATTCGTTAACCACTGCGCCACGACGGGAACTCCAGAAAATAATTTTAAAAGCACCATTTTAAACATTTATTAACATAAATGTTTTTCTACAGGTGCATTTTCTTAAATCTTTTAAAACTTATTTCAACTATCTAAAGATAGCTTTGGAAATAAATTCTAGATGTTCAGATTTACTGATATTTTTATTAGATTTTTCTTTTCCTGGGAAAAGTAACAGACACCAAGATAAATAGCATATATGTTAGAGTTCCTAAATTTTTATTCACTATGAGTTAAGAATAATTTATGAAGACCTAAACTTTAAAGTAGCATTCTATTTTAGGTAAATATTTAGCAGTTACATTCTGCAGTGGTATCTTTATGACATTTTTGGAAGTATGTCATTAATAAGTTGACCATTATAGAATTCTTCTATTAGCCAGGAAGATTTGTTCCTGTATTATGTAACTTTTTTTGTGAGAGACTTTGTTGTAAAAGTAGAAAACAAACAAGAAAACAATGGAGAAAGCATAGCTTGACAAGCCTCCCCTTTCCCAAGGGAAATAGGTTTTCTCCCATAATTTAGCAACTATATACTCCCCCACAGCCTGAGGCACCTGGCCCATTTGCAAGTTAAACCAGACCCATAGGCTGAGCCCTCTTTACAGTCAGTTCTTGGGCCTGCCTGAGATGGCCCTTGAAGGTTAATTCTATCTCAGAAATATTGTTAAGCACCCCTGCTCTGAAGAAAATGCTTTAATTCATTACAATCCAAGTGACAGAACTCTAAGCTCTAAAAATGTATTAGTAAGTATCTTTCTAAAAACCTCTTAAATAGAAACATCATGACTGGATTTTCTGTGAGCTAGAAAGTTAAGAGCAGGTCCAGAACTTATTGAGAAAGAGAATCTGTATGTGCCCTTTATCCCATACTTTTACTCACAGTACTTCCTAGAATATGTAGTCTTCTTACATATATGAGGTTTCATAATATAGAACCTGATAATTTTGCCTCTTTTCTTCAAGGTAAAAAACAATTATGGTAATAACAAGAGAGAAATAAATGAAAAAATGGAGATGAACCTTTAAAGCAGTTTATCACAGATAAACAAAGCCTTTAAAAAGCAGTCTCAAACTCTTGAACTGCATCAGATGGCTGTTATCTGAGATAAATGTAAGTACTTTGCATCTGGGCCAAAAACCAAGTGCAACATAGAATCTATTCATAGGAGAAAGTGGAGCAAAACAAAACAAGAGAAGAGAAATAGTGTAAAAGACTTTAATGCTGCTTTAAGTCTCTAGTTGATATCTAAAGAGCATGTATATAAGAGAATTAGTATAGAGGGGTAAAGAATATTTATTTAAACAGTTGTGGAAGGCAAGTTAGACAATGATGTTATGTGACAGATGGAATTTGTATAACTCTTGTAATCTATGTCATCCTCTCATGTCCAGAGAAGTTTAATAAAACTGGCAGTAATGAAAAGTGAGCTTGATGTCTTTAAAAAGATATCTCTGGAGGTCTTTGTGAAGCAATACATTAGTAATATGTGAAGAACATTAAAATAGTGCCTCTGAGATTATATGCACGTTACGAGCAATTCATGAAACAAATTTTTCATTGTCACAATCTTAAGATCTGGCAGGCTGATGAATAAAAGAGTACTAATTATTCATAAAGAATGTGATACACCTGGCTTCAGAGGTCATATTATTTAATGACCTAAAGATTCTAAAGGATTCTTTCTCTCCAAATTGTCAGTTTGATAGTTTAACAAAGAGAATGACTGCTTTTGATAGAAATATATATTTTGAAGCCAGATTATTGGAGCTTGTATTAATAAATTGTAGCATATTTTTTTTTTAGTTATAAAAGCAAAATATACTCAATGCAAAAATTTTGGAAAATAATAAAGTATAACAAAAACCACCTGAAATCCAAACACCCAGAAATAACTATTGCTATTACATTACAAATGTAAAATTCATTGTTAGTTCTCAGGCCTTTGCAAAAACAGGTGGCAGACTGGATTTGACTCCAAGCCATAATATCCTGCCCCTAATGTAGAGCAGCTTTGCTGTATAATTTTAATTTTGTTCACTAAATTTAATTTTGTTCACTAAATTTAATTTTATAAAATAATAATGTGATTGACAGGATGATTAGGGGTTCAGGGTTTTCTGTTTGTTTTTTACCTGAAGCTGAAAGTGTTTTCTGGTTTTAAAAATTCTTCTAAAAAGATATTTTGAAAGGCAGGCTCCTTCTATGTTTTTGTTTTTGGGGGGGTTGTTTTACTTACATATTTAATTTTAAGAATTTAAAGAAAATACACTTAAAAAAAGAAAGAAGAAAGGAGAAACATAGAATCAACTGGAAAACAAGGTTTAAAATGGCAAGAAATATGTATTTATCAATAAGTACCTTAAATGTCAATGGACAGAATGCTCCAATCAAAAGACATAGAGTGGCAGACTGGATTAAAAAACAAGACCCTGAAATACGCTGCCTATGAGAGACTCACCTTAGGGCAAAGGACATACATACATTGAAAGGGAGGGAATGGAAAAAGATGTTTCATGTGAATGGAAAAGACAGGAAAGCAGGAATTGTAATACTCATATCACACAAAATAGACTTAAAACAAAGGCCATAAAGAAAGATAAAGACACCATTTAATGATAAAAATCAAAATTCAAGAAGAGGATATTACACTCGTCAATATACATGCCCCTAATATAGGAGCACCCAAATACATACTAACAAACATAAAAGGAGAAAGCAATGGAATACAGTAATAAGTAGGAGACTTTAACATCCCACTCACATCAGTGGACAGATCCTCTAGACAGAAAATCAGTAAGGTGACAGAGACCCTAAATGACACAATAGAAAAATTAGACTTAATTGACATTTTCAGGACATTACAGCCAAAAAAAATCAGAATATACATTGTTTTCAAGTGCGCATGGAACGTTCTCGGGATTGACGACATACTGGGACACAAAAATAACCTCAACAAATTTAAGAGTAGAGAAATTATTTCAAGTATCTTCTCATGAAACTAGAAACCAACCCCAGGAAAAGAAATGAGAAAAAACTGACTAGATAAAGACTAAACAACACGCTACTAAAAAGCAATACATCAACAAGGAAATCAAATGGGAAATTTAAAAGTACGCCAAGACAAATGATGAAAACACAACCATTTAAAATCTATGGGATGCCACAAAAACAGTGCTTAGAGGGAATTTCATAGCAACACAAGCCTTCCTCAAAAAAGAAGAAAAATCTCAAGTGAACAACTTAACCCACCACCTAATTAGAAAAAAAGAAGAACAAACAAAACCTAAAATCAGCAGAAGAAAGGAAATCATAAAGATCAGAGAGGAAATCAATAAAATAGAGATTCAAAAAAAAAAAAAATAGGAAAAAAAATCAGTAAAACCAAGAGCTGGGTCTTTGAAAGGGTAAACAAAATTGACGGGAAACTTCTGGCAGACTCACCAAGAAGAGGAAAGAAAGAACTCGACATAATAAATGAAAAAGGATAAATCTCAATGGATACTGCAGAAATACCACAAAAAAAAAAAAAAAAAAAAAAAAAAAAAAAAAAACAGAGAATACTGTGAATAATTTTATGCCAACAAATTTGACAACCGAGAAGAAATGGACAACTTTCTAGAGACATTCATCCCACCAAAACTTAATCAAGAAGAAATAGATCAGAAGTTCCCACTCTGGCTCAATGGTTAACAAATCCAACTAGGAACCATGAGGTTGCGGGTTCAATTCCTGGCCTTGCTCAGTGGGTTAAGGATCTGGCAATGTCGTGAGCTGTGGTGTAGGTCACAGACAAGGCTCGGATCCCGAGTTGCTGTGGCTCTGGCATAGGCCAGTGGCTACAGCTCCGATTTGACCCCTAGCCTGAGAACCTCCATATGTTGCGGGAGTGGCCCTAGAAAAAGCGAAAAGACAAAAACAAAAAAAGAAGTAGATCAATTGGACAGACCAGTCACTAGAAATGAAATTGAATATGTTATACAAAACAACACTCCCCACAAACAAAAGTCAAGGACCAGATCACAGGTGAATTCTGCCAAACATACAAAGAAGAACTAATACTCATCCTTCCTAAACTTTTCCAAAAGGTTGAAGAAGAAGGAATAATCCCAAAGACATTTTATGAAGCCACCATCAATCTAATACCAAAATCAAAGTTACTACCACAAAAGAAAATTATAGGCCAAAATCCTTGATGAATATAGATTCAAAATTTCTCAACAAAATTTTAGCCAGCCGAATCCAGCAACACATAAAAAAGATCATATACCACGACCAAGTGGGATTCATCCCAAGTTTACAAGGATGGTTCAACATATGCAGATCAATCAATGCCATACACCACATTAACAAAAGAAAAGAATAGACTTGGAGGAAAGACTTGTGGTTTCCAGGGGAGACGGGGAGGAAGTGGGATGGACTGGGAATCTGGGGTTAATAGAGGCAAACTATTGCCTTTGGAATGGATAAGCAATGAGATCCTGCTGTGTAGCACTGGTAACTATATCTAGTCACTTATGATGGAGCATGATATGAGAAAAAGAATGTATATATGTGTGTGTGACTGGGTCACCTTGCTGTACAGTAGAAAATTGGCAGAACACTGTAAACCAGCTATGATGAAAAAAATAAAAATCATTAAAACCCTCAGAAGTCAAAAGCCACATGATCATCTGAATAGACGCAGAAAAAGCATTTGACAAAAAAAATCCAACGTCCATTCATAAAAACTCTTACCAAAGTGGGTATAACATAATAAAAGCCATTTATGACAAACCCACAGCCAGTATGCTACTCAACAGAGAAAAGCTGAAAGCCTTCCCACTAAAATCTGGAACAAGATAAGGATGCCCACTCTCACCACGTTCATTCAACACAGTATTGTTAATCCTAGCCACAGCAATCAGACAAACGAAAGAAATAAAAGGTATCCAAATAGGAAAAGAAGTGGTAAAATTGCCACTCTATGCAGATGACAGATACTATATATAGAAATAGAAAACTCTAAGGACTCCACACAGAAACTGCTGCAGCTGATCAATGAATTCAGCAGAGTAGCAGTACACAAGATTAACATTGAGAAATCAGTTGGATTTCTGTATTAGAAAAGGAATATAAAAATACCTTTTAAAATTGCATCCCAAAAAATCAAATACCTAGGAATAAACCTAACTAAGGCGGTAAAAGACTTACATGCTGAGAACTATAAAACACTTATCAAGGAACTTAAAGAGGATGTAAAGAAATGGAAAGATATTCCATGCTCCTGGATTGCAAAAATTAATATTGTAAAAATGGTCATACTACCCAAAGCAATCTATAGATTCAAGGTAATCCCTATCAAATTACCCATGTCATTTTTCACAGAACTAGAACAAACAATCCAAAAGTTTATATGTAACCATGAAAGACCAGAATTGCCAAAGCAATCCTGAGGAACAAAAACCAAGCAGGCGGCATAACTCTCTCAGACTTCACACGATATTACACAGCTACAGTGTAAGACAGTGTGGTACTGGTACCAAACAGACATACCAACCAACAGACCCGAATAGGGAACCCAGAAATAAACCCAGATACCTATGGTCAATTAATCTTTGAAAATGAGGCAAGAATATAAAATGGGCAAAAGACAGTCTCTTCAGCAGGTGGTGCTGGGAAAACTGGACAGCCACATGTAAATCAATGAAACTAGAATACACTCTCATACCATGCACAAAAATAAACTCAAAATGGCTTAAAGACTTAAAGATGAGACAAGACACCATAAAACCCATAGAAGAGAACATAGGCAAAACATTCTCTGACATCAACCTTAGAGATGTTTTCTCAGGTCAGTCTCCCAAAGCAACAGAAATAAAAGCAAAAATAAACCAATGAGACCTAATCAAACTGACAAGCTTTTGCATAGCAAAGAAAACAATTTTAAAAAAAAGCCTACAAATGGGAGAAAATAGTTTCAAATGATGCAACTGATAGGACTTAATCTCCAAAATATACAAACAACTCATACAACTCAACAGCAAAAAAAGAAACAATGCAGTTGAAAAAAGGGCAGAGGACCTGAATAGACATTTCTCCAAAGAAGATACACAGATGGCCAACAGATACTGAAAAAATGATCAACTTCACAAATTATTAGAGAAATGCAAATCAAAACTACAATAAGGTGCCACTTCACCCTGGTCAGAATGCTCATCATTAGTAAGTCTACTAATAACAAATGCTGGAGAGGGAGTGAAGAAAAGGGTACCCTCTCACTGTTGATGGCAATGTAAATTGGTATAACCGCTATGGAAAACAGTATAGAGGTATCTTGGAAAACTAAAAACACAACTACCATATGACCCAGCAATCCCACTCTGGGGCATATGTCCAGACAACACTTTCATTGAAAAAGATACAACATGCCCCCTTTTGTTCATAGCAGCACTATTCACAATAGTCAAGGTAGGGAAACAACCTAAATGTCCACTGACAGATGAATGGATTAAGAAGATGTGGTATATATACACAATGAAATACTACTCAGCCATAAAAAAGAACAAAAGAATGCCATTTGCAGCAACATAGATGGAACTAGAAACAGTAATTATACTAAGTGAGGTAAGTCAGAGGGGAAAGACAAAAACCATATGATATCACTTATATCTGGAATTTAATATATGACACAAATGAACCTTTCTATCGTAAAAGAAACTAACTCATGGAGAACAGACTTGTGGTTGCCAAGGGGAATGGGGAGGGAATGGGAAGGCCTGGGAGTTTGAGGTTAGTAGATGCAAACTATTACTTTTGTAGTGGATGAGCAATGAGATCCTGCTGTATATTACAGGGAACTATATCTAATTACTTGTTATGGAACATGATGGAAGATAGAAAAAGAATGTGTATATATATATATGATTGGGTCACTTTGCTCTACAGCAGAAATTTACGGACAATTGTAAATCAACTGTAATTTTAAAAAAGTACACAAAAGAGTCTTCTTAGTAAGAGATGTCAGAAATTCTTGCTGTACTGAATTTTCTTTTCTTCTCAGGTGGAGACATACTACGCCTTGACACACTTTTAGAATGGTGGCGAGAAAAGAATGGTTCCTTCTGTTCCCGACTCATTATCATATTAGACAGTGAGAATTCAATTCCTTGGGTGAAAGAAGTGAGAAAAATCAATGACCAGTATATCGCAGTGCAAGGAGCAGAGTTGACAAAGCCAGTAGATATTGAAGAAGCTGACCCGCCACAGCTGGGTGACTTTACAAAGGACTGGGTAGAATATAACTGCAACTCCAGTAATAACATCTGCTGGACTGAAAAGGGACGCACAGTGAAAGCAGTGTATGGCGTGTCAAAACGGTGGAGTGATTACACCCTGCATTTGCCAACAGGAAGTGATGTGGCCAAACACTGGATGTTACACTTTCCTCGTATTACATATCCACTAGTGCATTTGGCAAATTGGTTGTGTGGTCTGAACCTCTTTTGGATCTGCAAAACTTGTTTTAGGTGCTTGAAAAGATTAAAAATGAGTTGGTTTCTTCCTACTGTGCTGGACACAGGACAAGGCTTCAAACTTGTTAAATCTTAATTTGGAACCCAGAGTGGAATATTACTGAGAGTACGTACTACCAGTTATCGCTAACTTGCCATTTTTTTGTATATTTTTATTTGTAAAAAAAAAAAAAAAAAAAAATCTTGCTACTTCTGTTGTGTTCTCATTTTATCTTTTCTCAAGTAATTATGGTGTATGTAAGGTGTTGGAAATAAGCATTATTTTGTACTAAAAGTATGTAGGGAGTCACAGATGCTGACTTTGTACATGTATAAGAGATGTTAAAAATAATTACAATGCACTTTGAGGAATGTTTGCATATGCCTCTGATTAGAAAGGAGACCCTTGTCTCTGCTCTGCAGTGGCCAATGAAGAATTACTGATGCCTTATTTTCTAGGCATAGATTAGAGAATGTAAACCGGACAATTTGTTTACTGTTATATAAGAAAACTACCAATTTGCTTATAGAAGATTATTTTTTGTGAACAGTAGGTTTGGGTCCAAGACCATTTGAAGCATTACAGACTCTTTCATAGAAAAGGAAAAAAGGAAGAAGTCTGCTTAAAATGAATGCAAAATTTGCTTATAGTCCATCACATTTAGATTCTTGGATGTGACCTGTTACCGGTATCACAGAGAAGCCCAAATCACTATTTAGGTCAAAACATTCTTCATGTGGGTAACTGTAAGAAGCTAGAGCCTACACATTGCTCCTTCAAGCCTTGTTGGGGGCCTCTGAAAGCACTGGCAAAGAGTCTTTCTCAGGGTAACAATGTTTTCAGCTACAAATTCGTTCCAGATAAATTGTCTTCCCTTCTAAAATTAGTCTTAGGAAAGAAATCTAGCACGTTGTCATTGATTTAGGCTATTTTCTGTATTCAGAAGCGATTTTAATCTTTTCAGAGTTAATGCTCTGCCATGAAAACTATTTTTCAAATCCTCTTTAGTGGTAACATTTTTTTCAACTGAAGGTCAAAGGATTGGAAACAGGTCATTTTTTTTTTTTTTCTTGTATACATGTATTATGTAAAAAAAAGTATTCGTATTGATGATTTTAGTTCAGCAGAATGGTGTGGTTGAAATTTTTAAAACTTGATTCAGTGTTTTATCTGATTAAAGCAAGCAAGGATCAGAGTATCTCCTAAGAGGTAATTTACCTTCTGTTCCCTTCCAGTAATCCTTACATTCTAAGTTTTCATCTCTGAGAAATAACAAGAAGGGAGAAAAATTACATTAGGGGATAATCTAATCTTTGTTGTTTAAATGGTGTGACTTCTCACCATCAAAAGCCATTTTTCTAGCCTCAGAGAGAGGAAATAATGCCTCTACCATTTTCTACCTGGTGACTTGAAAATTGAAGTTTTAGTTAGGAAGTCACTTAGCGTCAGGGAACTTGTATACCACTATCTATGCAGCATTGTTATATAGTCTGATTATTTCTATGTTTTGAGTATGATTTTCCTAATGTTCTGAATAAAATTTTGTCAAAAATTAATTTTTGACATATAATGTGCAAATAAATAACAGTTGTTCACTATCTGTACTGACAGGGATGGTCACAAAAGTGTTCATGAACTAGAGTTCATGTTTAGTAAGTAGCAGGTTGATTTTTCCAATATTTGGTTACATGTTTATATTAACATCAACCAAATCAAACAGTATAGTGTTTCATTACTATTCATAAATAGTGTAGCAGAAAAGCCAAGTGTTAAAATTATGAGCTTACAGCTACAAGATGTGGTTAAATTAAAATCTCATTTAAATTCCTGAGCAAATTCACTCGAACAAAAGCTTATATCTCTTTACTGAGAAAGCCAAATATAAAAGTATAGCTTACATTCTTTATAAAGTGGTATTAAAATTTTACTAAAAGGCATAATCAAAAGGTAGCAGGACATTTTTTACACTCACAAAGCTAATGGTTTGATGTATATTTTGTATGAAAGTACAGCTGAAAAAGATCTGGATTAAAAATGTGATATGAGCCAATTTACTAAATTTGACAAATTCTCCTACCCAAACAAAAAAGAAACTATAAATAAATGACTCTTAGGAGATGGCATCCTAAATTAAAGATGCCAGTTTTAAAACATGAAAGTAAATGTATATAGAGAAGAAATATTATAAGAAGGACAGATTGGTTACTTTTATCTAAAGATTAAAAAACAGTTCTGGTAATTAATGAGATTAATTTTCTATGGCTTCCATTTTATATATCATATATTTAGGAAGGAGTTACTTGAAGTGATAGAAATTATGTTAGGGCAAAATTTTATCATTCCACTAAAAAGAAATAGATAACATAGAGATGTTTTTCAACGTAATGTTGACTTTGTTTCCTTATATGATACCTTACTAAAACCACAGAAGCAGTCCTGTTTGAAAAATCTTTTTAAGGGAGTTCCCATGTGGCTCAGCAGTTACAAACCCAACCACTATCCACGAGGATGCAGGTTCAATCCCTGGCCTCTCTGAGTGGGTTAAGGATATGACATTGTCATGAGCTGTGGTATAGGTCGCAGATACGGCTTGAATCCTGTGTGGCTGTGGTATAGAGGCAGCTGCAGCTCCAATTTGACCCCTAGCCTGGGAACTTCCATATGCTGTGTGTGTGGCCCTAAAAAGAAAAAAAAAAAAAAACCCAAGACAAAAAAGTGCACATTGTTACATGATAAATTAAGGAGCCAAGTTTTATTCATAACTTTCCAATTATGCTATTATTTCATTCAAATTTTGTTTTAATTTGCTCTGACTAAACTCTTCCTGAGATATTTAGTGTTATCTTTGCATAGTTTTCTATCTCACTCTTAATAAATTTATAGAAAATCCTATAGAAAAGAACTTTTTCAGAACACCATTTTTATGATGAGTGTTTTCATAAGTTATATGCTTTTAAAAAGTTACATTGCTAGTAAAATGCATTTATATTTAATTCATTTGTGAGTACATTTTTTTTTGGAGTAAAACCTTCATTACAATCTATTTGTAACTGTACATTTTGTTTATAAATTTCAGTTTAAATATATTTGCTGTTTTGGATACTACCTTTTTATAGTATTATTTCACACTTAGAGCTTAGTCTCTTTCAAAGTAATGTTTTACATTACCACTCCACAGGTGACATAAAGTTAATATGTATGCCAGATGAAAATAGCTTAATTTAAACATGTGGTCAGGCATATTGATGGTAAATGCTCAAAGAGGTTTGGTTTGGCGGTACTTTTTAATGTTTCCTCCATTGCAAAGTTACTAGACTGTCATCTCTTTTCAGGCAGAGCCTTACACATCCTGGTATTTCAGGTACACAATTACTCAGAAGAGTGCCTTGCTCCTAAGAGGTATGTAAAACAGTATTTTTGACTGAGTGAATGAATTTAGAACCCTAAAGAGAAATTGGAATAACTTGATTGTAAATTATTATATTTCTTGACAGTTTAAGTGGCTATCATTTCAATATCCTCATTAAGAATTACCAAAGACTATCACAGAATTAGTGAAAGGAAAACAAATCTCACATTTGTAGTTAAAGAGCAATAAAGGTCAAGATTAGGGAAGGGAAAACTTTTGAGATAGGTTGGAATGAAAACAGCTGATACCACCAAAAAGTGGCTTTCAGTGGGTTGAGTCCCATTATATCATGTCTCTCTGATATAATTAAGATTTAATCTTTGATTTCCCACTGGAAACATACAGACAGATTGGAGATTTATCACAAATGAAAATTATTAAAAGAAATTTTTATTGATAAAGAAGAAATTTGGCTGTGCATATCAGTGACAATTAGGTTGTAAAATCAGAAGAAAAGAAAAGGGGCATGTAAACATGTGTAGGTTCAGGACAAGCTAGGGAAAACAAAGTATCTTTGAAGTGTCCTCACTAGCTGCAATACATAGGGATAAAGTATCAAGCAATTAAATTTAAGCAGTAATTGTTTTGAGCAACTATTATGTTGATAAAGTAATTTACATTTTTTTATTAGGAAATATTTAGACCAAACCTGATTTGAATTGAAAACTGTAGGCTAATCACTAAAAACCTTTTTTTTTTTTTTGTCTTTTTGCTATTTCTTGGGCCGCTCCCGCGGCATATGGAGGTTCCCAGGCTAGGGGTCAAATCGGAGCTGTAGTCTCCAGCCTACGCCAGAGCCACAGCAACGCAGGATCCGAGCTGCGTCTGCAACCTACAACACAGCTTACAGCAATGCTGGATCCTTAACCCACTGAGCAAGGCCAGGGATTGAACCCGAAACCTCATGGTTCCTAGTCAGATTCGTTAACCACTGGGCCGCGACGGGAACTCCCACTAAAAACCATTTTGATTGACAAGCCAATTGGCTAGTCATCTGTGATGACAGGAGAATATAAGTATGAACTTAGAATAAGTGGACAATTTTATCAAACTTTTGTTGTTACTATTTGGTCTGGACCTAAAAATATTGATCTATCCTAAATCAATGTGGAAGGAATAAGTGAGGAAAATGGCACATCTTCCTAGACCAGCAATGTTTACTCCATATGAAATAAAAATATTTTTATATTAAAACATACCAATGTATTGATAAGCAATATTTGCGGTAATTTTTACTGTAAATTATAAGACTTTAAAGCAGTTTTAATCTTGCAGTGGATCCTTTAGTCTCTCCTCACCCCAGAACACTGACAGGTTTGGGTGACAATTTGGGGATGTTAATGACACCCTATACAGAATATTAAAAAAAAAAAAAAAAAAAGAATAAAGAAAGCCTTTGTCTTATGTCTTGGAAGTGCATATAGTGCCATGAATTTTCTCTAAACAAATACTTTTGTCTGAATATATATAGAAATTCATATGGATGACATTTTAATGCAGTTTTATAATAGATATTTCTAGGATCTTTGGAGTCGTTATACATACTGCTTTCTTGTTATACACAGCTAGATATTGGTAAGAAAAGTAGGTGGGGAATTTTTGGGGGGGGATTTTGATTTATAATCTATATTCATGTGAACTGATACCCATTCTCACCTACTTCTACCTGGTGAAAAGAGATAGTATGCTTTCTTTCCAAAACTTAAACTTGGGATCCTTTCTTCCTTTCCACATAAAACAACTCATCAATGACAATAAAAATCACAATGGCTATTATCTATTGAATGTTTATTATATTCTAGGCACTGTCCTAAGCACTTCTGTATTCATGACTGTGTACACGATTTCATTAAATCATCAACCAACTTTTAAGATAGGTATACTTTTACTGCATAAGTGAGGAGAACAAAGCAGTGAACTTAACTTTCCCCATTGGCAAAGCTACGGCTGAGAAATTGCATCTCAAACTCAGCCCTGAACCATATTTTATGCTGTGGGAACACCTATATACCAGGAAAAGTTAGGGTATAAATATCTGCATGCCCTCTAGAGAAATGTTTGGGTGTTTTGTCAAAGGGATAAACGCCTGCCTATGAGCATAGGGAAGAGGGACAATTGGTCAAATATAAAGACCTGCAATTACTTATTGCACCAATAGCCCCACTTCTCAGCTCCTTCCTTGATATTCCAGCAACCTCTGATGCTAGAGCCTTTCTGGGGTTGTGTTGGACTGCTTAGACAGTCCTTCCTAGAAGCATCTTCTGCCAGGCATGTTACTTGTTTTTCTCTGCTCCCCAGTTCATACTCTTCTATTCATTTTATCTTCTGGATATGTGTTGAAATCTCTGGTCTGAGGATAAGTCCTCCCATTCCCTACATCTTGATGGCATAGTCACTTGTTAATTCCTTTACTATTAGTATAATGGGAATTGGAGAAGATATAAAGGAATATGTTAACTATCTTAAACTCAAAGCCAACATAAATTCCTTTTAAAAAAAAATGATGAAATTGACTTTTGGGTAGAATATAAAATACAAAATAACTTTAAGTGGAAACATTAGAAAAATTCCAAATAAAATAAATATATTCTTTATTGGAGCTGTTGCAGGGTGGTTTATACTAGCAAGTCCAGATGAAATAAATCCCAGATAGCAATGTTCTTTATAAATAAGCAGAAACTGCAGTAGCATCTGTACCTGGGGCAAATGCCTATCTGGGTGCTAGTGGGTTAAAACTGGAGCTGCCACAGATTGGGAAATTTGGCAGGAAAGGGGAAATCAGCCAAACTTTTGACAGCATTGTGGGCTGGTGAGATGGGTCTGCAAGGGCATTAAGTTCTTGACCCCAAATTGTGCCCCCTTTCCTTGGAATTTTGCCAAGAAATTGGCAGTGGATGAGGACCTAGTCAACAGAGAATTCATGCAGCCTTGCACATCTGACTTAATTGCCAGACTTGGAACCAAACTGGAGTCCCAACTATCTAAAATAGACATATTTCAGTTCAAACACTAAAATGATCAAATTGCAGATAAGGTATGGGGAGGTGAGGGACAGGACTAACTGAAGATGAACTCAATCTAAAGCTTCAACCCAGCTCTAACTCAGATGTAAATATGTGTAAGGATATGTGTATTTATTTTTATACATATAATCCCTAGCTTTGTTTACTAAGAAGGTCTGAGATTATTAGTGCCCCAATAGCAATGAACACACCTACATCCCAGATCATGGCGGCTTCTGAATATTATTCTCTACTGAAAGTACCAAGGGCTTTTTGTAGAAATAACTGATTATTTCTGACTGCTTTTGCTGGAGCATCAAAAGAACAAGGTGAGCCTGGGATGTATGCTAGTTTCAGAAGGCAAACAATGCTTAAGAATAATAGGGACAAGGGGTTCCCATCATGGCCTAGCAGAAACAAATCTAACTAGCATCCATGAGGACGCAGTTTGATCCCTGGCCTCACTCAGCAGGTTAAGGATATGGTGTTGCTTGAGCTGTGGTGTAGGCCACAGGTGTGCTCAGATCCTGCATTGCCTTGGCTGTGGTGTAGGCCACAGATGTGCTCAGATCCTGCATTGCTTTGGCTGTGGTGTAGGCTGGCAGCTATAGCTCCAATTTGACCCCTAGCCTGTGAACCTCCATATGCCATGGGTGCAGGCCTAAAAAAAAAAATGGGGACAAGTCAAAAAGGCACAAAAATCAGCTTGAAGCAACCTCCAATGGCCAGAGCTTGGACAATCTGAACATTAAGAAACTAAGTACCCATAGAGATTGAAACACACACACACACACACCCACGGTTAATGACTTTGATTAACAAGATAGTTACATTAAAGAGGCATAATTTAAAAAATCTATAGAGGAGATAAAATTTGAACCCATAAGACACATAGAAAACAAATAGCAAGTTGCCATAGTTAAAATTAACCTTATTGTTAATTATATTGAATGTAAATCAGCTAATGGCTTCAATTAAAGTCAGAGATTGTCAGATTAGATCAGTTTCTAAACCTCAGCACTATTCACATTTTGGGTCACATATTTATTTGTTACAGGAGGCTGTCCTGTGCAATGCAGGGTATTTAACAGCATCTGTGGTGTCTACCCACTAGATACCAGTAATGCCATCCTTTTCCCTTCAATTATGACAACCAAAATTACCTCCAGGTATTTCAAAATGTGCCCTACAGGACAAAATAACCCCTAATTGAGAACCATTTGACTAGATGAAAATCAAGATCTAACAATATGCTGCTTACCAACAAATACATGTTAAATATAAACACTGATACTTTTAAAGGGAAAAGGATGCAAATATTAATTATAAGAAAGCTAGTATGACTATTTTAATATCAAATAATGCAGATTTAAAGACAAAGTGCATTTTCAGATAAAGAGATACTTCATAATAATAAAAAGATCTACCTATCAACAGGGCTTAAATGTGCATGAGCTTCAAAATACATAAAGCATGGATTGACAGAAACAAAACAGACAAATCTATAATCATATTTGGAGACTAAAATACTGCTTTTTCAGTAATTGATGGAATAACTTAAATGAAAATCAGTAAGGTTATAGAAGATGTGAACTACACTTTTAACCAACTTGACCTAAATGATACTTTTAGAATATCACATTCAACAATTGCAAAGTAAACAATTCTTTTCAAGTGCACCTGGAATGTTCACCAAGATAGACCATATTCTGGGACAAAATAAAAGTCTTATTAAATTACAAATGATGGAGTTCCTGTTGTGGCATAGTGGAAATGAATCCGACTAGGAACCATGAGGTTGTAGGTTGGATCCCTGGCCTCACTCAATGGGTTAAGGATCCAGCATTGCTGTGAGCTGTGATGTAGGTCACAGACGCAGCTTGAATCCTGTGTTGCTATGGCTGTGGCGTAGACTGGTGGCTATAGCTCCGATTCAACCCCTAGCCTGGGAACCTCCATATGCCATGGGTGTGGCCCTAAAAAGTGGGGGGGGGGAGGGGGAGGGAGGGGAGAAAGGAAAAGAAAAAGAAATTACAGATGACTGCAATCAAATAATATTTTCTATGACAAATAAATTAAAAATCAATTATGGTGATGAGGGATGATATGAGAAAAGAACATGTATACATGTATGGCTGGGTCACTCTGCTGCACAGCAAAAATTGGCACAACAGGAGTTCCCGTCATGGCTCAGTGGTTAATGAATCCAACTAGGAACCATGCTGTTGCAGGTTCGATTCCTGGCCTCGCTTGGTGGGTTAAGTATCCGATGTTGCTGTGAGCTGTGGTGTAGGTCACAGACGGGTCTCTGATCTTGCATGGCTGTGGCTGCTGCTGTGGCCGGCAGCCATAGCTCTGATTCGACCCCTAGCCTTGGAACCTCCATATGCTGTGGGTATGGCCCTAAAAAGACAAAAAAAAAAAAAAAAAAGGCACAACAATGTAAATTAACTATACTCTAATAAAAAAATACAAAAAAATCAATGATGAAAACAATCTACAAAAATTCCCAAATATTGTAAAGTAACATACTTCTAAACATATGCTGGGTCAAAGATAAAGCTACAGGGTAATTTTAAAATTTTTTAAATTAAACATCAAAATTCTTCAAAATAATTTGTTTTCAAACCCACCCACCCCCTTCTCAAGACCAGTTGACTTGGAAGTTCAAAAGAAGTTTCACTAAAACCATTCAATTGCCTTCCTTGAATACTTGGGCAGTCACTTACCCTTCATTTTTAACCTCATACTTAGAGGAATGGAAAGCTAAAAAAAAAAAAAGTAATCTGTTATATTCACAGTTTGTTATTCAGAAAGAGGTGGAAAATAAATAAAAATACTTTTATGTTCTCTTATGTTATAAGTCCAGAAATAATTGTTTTCTTTGAGTGTAGAGTGTGTTAGGATTGTAGAAAATTATGCTTACAACTAGCTTTTTGCAAGTAAAGTGTTTCCAAGTAGGAATGATCTTATAACTTTAACTATGATGTGAAAAGGAATTATTTTAGTGGTGGATTTTGATCAAGATATTTTTTTAAAAAATCTACAACTAGATATATAGTGAAATTCCAGGGGAAAAAATATAAAGCCACTACATCTTTCTTTAAGAAAAGGATCAATTATCTTCAAAGAGGCAAAATGTATACTGACAACTCTACTTAAGCACCTGCAGCAAGAAAAACAAAAAAAATCCCAAAAAACAAAAAACAAAAGAATTATACAATCAATATTCTGAAAGAAAATAATGACCAACATTGAATTCTATACCCAGCAAAAACAGCCTTCAGGAATGAAGATGAAACAAATTCATTGTTGAGCAAAAAAAATAGGGAATTTACTACCCAACAATAGGAAACTTCAGGAAGGAAATAAATATATTCTTTGGGCAGAAGGTAAATGATCCTGGTTGGAAGGTTAGCTATGTAGGAAGGAAAGAATTCCAAAGAAAGTCATCAATGCATGGTAAATTTAAATGAACATTGACTACGTAAAGTTGTAATAATATTAAAGTGGGATTTAAAGTATAGAGAGAATTAAAGAGTATATGTAAATAATAGCATATTGGTTATATTTTCCTTTTGGAGGGTTAAAGTACTAATTAGCTTATAATTATTTAGGGTAAAAAATTGCACAACTTTCAGACTAACAGAGGAAAAGTAGAGTTAAAAAGAATGATTCCATAAAAGGCACAAAATGGTGGAGTACCCATTGTGACTCAGCAGTAATGAACCTGATTAGTATCCATGAGAATATGGGTTTGATTCCCCAGTCCTTCTCAATGGGTTAACAAGTTTACCAAACTTAGCCTAGGATCTGGTGTTGCCATGATCTGTGGTGTAGGTCCCAGATGTCACTCAGATCTGGCATTGCTGTGGTATAGGCTGGCAGCTATGGCTCTGATTCAACCCCTAACCTGGGAAATTCCATATGCTGCAGGTGAAGCAAAAAAAAAAAAAAAAAAAAAAAAGCAAGAAAGGGAAAAAAAACCAGAACATAGAACTGGCAGGATAAATAGAAAGTGCAGTAAGATGGTAGATTTAAACTCACATTTACTGATTTAAGACTTTTTGAGGATAGTACATGGGAGTGTGATAGAAAAGAAAGTAAATGACCTAGTTAATTATTTTACCTTTAATAAGTTCCCATAAATGGAAGTTTAAAAATTTCTCATTCCCACTGTGATGCAAGGAATCAGGGGCATCTCTGCAGGGCCAGGACTCAGGTTCAGTCCCCAGTCTGGCACAGTGGGTTAAAGGATCCACCATTGCTGCAGCTGTGGAGTAGATCACTGTGATTCTGATCTGATCCCTGGCCCAGGAATTTCATATGCCTCAGCGTGGCCAAAAAAGAAAAAAACAAAAAATTGCTACTTCTTGAATATTTCAGATACCTTCAGCACCAGCGAAACACTGCATCCATCCTGACTTTTTATCCTCACAATGAACCTGCAAGGTAGGTTTTGTACACCCAATTTAGAGGTGAGAATTACCTAAGGATGCTCAGACAGTAAGTGACCAAACAGGATTCAAGACAGTTCAAACTCATCCATCATGATACAATTTCGACCATTTAATAAACACAGTTTAGTCATGTTGTTTAAATATATCTTAAGTTCTTAACTGCCCAGAAGAAACAGATGGACAAATGTTTTGCAACAAACCTAACTTTTAAAAAGTAAAATTCCTGAGACTCCTCGAGTTAAATAAACAGATCTTTAAAACAAGTTTACCAAACTTAGCCTATAATCCTGTGCACAGCTACTCGTATTCAAAGCAAGCATTTATGGAGATGTTATGCATCTTATATTTTTCCATTCCGTGGCCCACACTGCATATGCATTTCAGTTTCTACTTTAATCTCCATTTAATTCTTCTAAGAATATGCATTCATTTCTTGTTAAAAGTAGAGTTTTCATTTCTGAAATGATTTATACCGGAGGACAATTTAATTACATTAGAAGACATTTTAATTTGCAAATTCATTTCCAGCCAAGATTTGTGCAAAATAAAATCTAATTTATGCCAAAGAATATCAAACCTGTTAATCAATTCTTTTTTAATGACTTCCCAGGAAGAAACTGGTGTTGGTTATGATTCTTTACACAGCACTTTTATCTTCCAACCACATTACTTTTTAAAAGTGTTCAATCTATTTTTATACTCTTTCAGAAATGAGAATTGCATTATCTATTTACCACAAAATGAGAACTTTGTGGCTCAAATGATAAAAAAAAGGAAGACTTTGATTGTTTTCCTTCAAGTCATTATCTCCAGGTATATTCACTTTTATTTATTTATAACTTTTATTTCCATCACCTTTTTTACTGTTTGATCCCTAATGACTTCTATACTGATTTGTTAACTATGTTTTAATAGTATACAATATAATACTGAGGTGAATGTGGCTTGTCCCAAGACCATTGCAAGAGAACAATTTGGAAAAAAAAAAAAAAATCACTAAAAAAGAAAAATAAATGATACCCTGGACCTTAAACTCCATTTCTAAAGGAAATTCCTATGCAATAGATTAAAAAGTTGTCAGAAAACATGAACTGCCTCATTAACTTTGTGCCTAAGTTCTATCAGTGATTGGTTTTTTCTGTTTGTTTGTCTGCGCTTCCCTGTGGAAGTTCCCGGCTAGGGGCAGAACCAATGCCACAGCAGCGAGTCAAGTCCTCATAGTGACAACACAAGATCCTTAACTTGCTGTGCCACAAGGGAACGCCATTGATGGACTTTTAATGCCTATGTTCATCATTTATGAGCTCTTTTTATACATGTTAAGTTAAGCTTTATAAAAGTGAATTAGTTACATTGTGACGCTTACTGCACCATCTATACAACACATCTTCAAGAATAATTCAAAGAGAAGAAACAAAGTTGTTGAGTTAGTACTGTTTTGTGAAGCATATAACTAATTATTAGATGTTTAATGTAGCAGCTATAATTGCTCCTCTAAATGACCTTAAAAATCACCAACATGTCATGAGGATTCTTTTGGAAAAGCACAGTAACATTGCTTTCTTTTTTTATATATTCATGGCATCTTTCAGCCAAGGTTTCTGACAATACTGCAATGAGGCCATACATATCACCAACATATTTGTCATTGACAGGTGACAGATTTAGAAACTGATGCACATCAAAACAAATCAGATTAAAGTGAGTGAAAGGCAGTTTCAAAGTGAGTTCTAAAATACCAATCCCACAGATGCAGTAAATAATCCTTTGAGCTTTCTTGAGTTGCTTGGAATCATTTTTTTTTTTTCAATAGAGTCCCTTTTTAAAAAATAAGTAGAAAACCTGATTTTATTTTTATTTATTTTTTATTACTCAATGGAATTTATTACATTTATAGTTGTACAATGATCATCACAATCCAAAATCTGACTTTAAACATGATTTCATTAGTGTGCTTACTTAGTCAGTGGTGAGAAAAAGCTGATAAGGCTAGCTTTGCTGTTACTGAAACTAAGATAAAAACAAATTTCCAGGCATTCATCTTGTGGCTCAGCAGTAACGAACCCACCTAATATCTATGAGGATGTGGGTTTGATCCCTGGCCTCTCTCAGTGGGTTAAGGATCCAGGGTTGAAGGAGCTATGGTGTAGGTTGCAGGTGTGACTGGGATCCTGCCTTGCGATGACTGTGATGTAGGCCCGCAGCTCTGGCTCCAATTAGACCCCCATGCTGGGAACTTCCATATGCTGCAGGCGTAGGCCTCCCCCCCACAAAAAAAAAAAAAAAATTCCAGAAGCCAGGTTAACTTGGGACATATTTTTGAATTTATTCCCAATATTGGCTAACACAACCAACCTCTGTTGTAAGCCTTGACATACATTAACTCATTTAATCCTTTCAACAACTCTGTGAAGGAGGTATTATTACTATAATATTTCAGGGATGAGAAAATGAGGCAGCGGGTAAAATAAGTCACCTGGATCACTGGGTAGGCAAGGGAAGGATGCCACCTGGGTGGTCTGGTTCTAAAGACTGATTCTAACCACTGCGCTCTCTCTTCGATTGAAGTGCTCGGATTGAGTGAAAAATGTTTTCTTTCTTCAAAGGCAGAGAAGAATATTTCCAGGGATTCTAATATACGCAGGAATCCTCAAAGAATCTTCAAAATGGAGCCAGTCACTAACTGGCTTAGTGGATCATCAGTAGGTTCTTCCTTCTCCAAGAGAAGGCAGACCGGCAGACTTTCAGCCTCTGATATTTAAAGTCTTGCTCAGTGCACAGGATCTCTTTCAGTATCTCATCTAATCCTCACAACATCCACAGATGGCGATGGATTTATTATTTTCATTTAAATTGACACATGACATGGACTTTTGTGAAAATGAGGGCAGAGGACACTACAAATATTCCAAAAGGGTTTAATATAGTTCTACAACACGTTCATATATTTGCGAAAAAAGTTTTGCTTTACAAATTTGAGACCACAAATATCAACAGTTATTCTTATAGTCTGGTCCTCTATAACAAAGCTTTTCTTCTTTCTTTTCTTTTTTTTAATTGAAGTATAGCTGGTTTACAATATTGTATTAGTTTCAGGTATACAGCAAAGCGAATCGCTTATATTTTTTTTCAGATTCTTTTACATTATAGGTCATTATGAGATATTGAATATAGTTTCCTGTGATTACAGTTAACTCCTTGTTATTCATCTACTCTATATGTAGAGGTGTGTATCTACTAATCCCATACTCCTAATTCACTCTTCCCCCACCCCGTTCCCCTTTGGTAACCATAAATTTGTTTTCTAGGTCTGTAATACTATTTTTGTTTTGTAAATAAATTCATTTGTAATTTTTTTAGCTATCACATATAAGTGATAAATATGCTATTTGTCTTCCTGTCTGACTTAGCTTACTCAGTATGATAATCTCTAGGTCTATCCATTAAACAGTTTTTCTAACATAGGAAAGTTAATACAGTTAATATGGGGTACTGATGTTCAGATAATGTGGAATCTGAGTTGGTTCAAGGCTGTTTTTTTCAGGTCAAGGGGATTTGAAATTGCAGAAATAGAAAAAGGAAGAGAAAAAGACCTCAGCTGGGCTGGTGACCTGGCAACAGGAATTTTTAGCTGTATTTCAAAAAATTTTGCAACAAAAGTCTATACCTACCACTATCTCCCCAGAGAGGCACCCCAGCCTGGAGCATTTCTTGGCTTCTGGCAGGTCCAGTGCCTCCTGTGTCTGTTGTGAGGGCAGCTCCAAAGGCTCTGATTTCTTTGTCTTAGCCAAGACTACTCCTTGCTTAATTAAATTTTGTCCTCATTCCTAGTCTATTGTTTTGTGCAATCTAATATTCCTTGTGGCAGATTCCAGCCACACTGAGCTGCCTTCCTTGATGGGCCATTTTAATCCTCAGTTAAGAATAAGGATTTTTTTTTTTTTTTTTTTTGGTAGTGGTAGCAGTTGTTAGTGCTCTGGTTATCATGATGTACACTAGCTTATAATGTAAAGCAATAAAATAATCATAAACAATCATGTGGAAAATATTTTTTTAAATGTAACATGTTTTCAGATATTGCAATTCTCTACCTCCATGTTTGCCTTTTCCCCAGGTTCTAAAGCTGGCGTGCGAGAAGGGAGAATATCAAAGTCACCAAGGAAAAGTTTTAAACAACTCATACCGCTCTACCCTTCCCCTTTGTAAGACTATGTTGTGTTGAAAATCACCATTCTTGGGAGAAAAAAAAAAAATGGATTCTAAACTACGTTTCCCTATTTCCTCGAAACTTTTAAACTCAAACAAGAGTTTCTGGATCATTAGGAATTTATAGACTTTTTTTTTTTTTAATGGAAGGGAGGGTTCTATGTTTAAATGCACTTATGTAACAAACTTTCCTTAGAGAAAGTAAAAGCATCCTGTTTTATGTTAAATACTATCGCATGAGCTGTATCCGTATGTATTTTTGGCAGCAATTTTCTTCTTTTTTAATCTTTTGTCTTTTGAGGGCCGCACCCATGGCATATGGAGGTTCCCAGGCTAGAGGTCTAATTAGAGCTGTTGCTGCTGGCGTATGCCAGAGCCATAGCAGTGCCAGATTCAAGCCACGTCTGCGACCTACACTACAGCTCACGGCAATGCCAGACCCTTAACCCAGTAAGCAAGGCCAGGGATCCAACCCGCAACCTCTTGGTTCCTGGTTGGATTTGTTTCTGCTGCGTGGGCCAAGATGGGAAACTCCTGCAGCAATTTTCAAGATTCATATCTAAATTGACAAAGATGCTGTTAATTTTTAAAATCTGAAAAGAAGTAAAGTTTCCTCCTAATTCTCTGAAGGTTTTCAGAGTAAAATTATTTCCATTTTGCTTTTAAAGAAATCTTAGCTCTCTTAGTTTAAATATGTATGTACTCTGTCGACAATTTTCTATGTCTCCCAAGCAGTTTTTTCATCCCCAAACTGGAAGGCACGCTCTTAGGTGGGTGACCCTCAGGTGAATGAGAAATGCAGTTGAGACTGAGGAAATGTTGTGTCTGATCAAACTGCTCTGTCTTCCACCAAGTCCTGCTATCTAGCTTGAAAGGTCAGCTATTAAAACTTCACTCCTCTTCTCAGGTTAGAAAACTGAGGAATTGCTGGGAATCTGTTTTATTAGTTGGCACAACTGAGTTTTATTAGTTGGCACAACAATTTATACTCCATGTATTGCCAACATTTGAGGTGGTCAACAATAAAACTATGTCCATAATAAGAAGTATAATAATAAATTTTTTAAAAATTCCCCTCTTTTGTACTAATCCATCCCAATAATAAAAAAAGTAAAAGTCAACTTTGAATCAACATTTGTCGAAATTCTAGGAAACCAGAGGCCACACTAACTTTTGTTTGTTTCGTATCAGAACATTCTGGTGCTATCAGGCAAAGGGAAACCGGATAGGTAGGGAAAGATTTTATTTGGGATTAAAGGAATGTGCCAGTTACTAAGTTTTTGTCTCTCAGCATCAGATCTACCTTATCAATCATGTTGCCTGATACTGGAGTGAGGACTTAGCAAACCTTAGTTCTGCTTTGCCAGCTGGCTCTCCATTAAGCTCTGCTAATCGTGGTGTGTGTATAAATGAGAGACAGAAATTGACAGAACACTGTAAACCAACTACAATAGAAAAAATAAAAATCATTTTTTAAAAAAAGAAAAGCAAAAAGAGAGAGAGAGAGATTGTGTGTGGGGGGAATTAATAGAGGGAGAGAGCAAAGTAGAAGACAGAAGAAGGAGCTACTTGCTTTCTGTCTGTTTCCTGGGAGTTTCGACCTCAAACACTTCATCGCACCCCAAGACAGCAAATCCTACCCAGTAAGTACACTTGTAGAACCAGCCTTTTCGCACTTCCTCAGAGACACTGAAACTGAGCAGGGCCCTACGGCTTTCTGTGTCCTCCAATTCTTGTTTTTAAGAATAAGTTTCAGCCTCCATGACCTTCCCTGAGTTCCAAAGGGCAGGTTCAAACAGTTGCTAATAAAGGAAGAGTGGGGATGCAGAGACCAGGGAGGAACAGGCAAGAGAAAAGTGTGCAGCCTTGGGGCAGGGTCCTGGTTCCTACTCAAGGAATATGGATAACAATATCTTTTGAGATCTTCCGCAGAACTAAAACCCCCAACAAATGGGAGATGTTAATGAAGCATTCTTCATTCGTGAAAGAAGGATTGCCAGCTTTGAAAAACAATGAAAGCTTGCATCTACCCCGATCCTTATCTGTAGCCCTACTTTTCACTTCTAAACTATAAAACCTCCCAAACTCTCTGAAGGGGGTTCACTTATTATGGCACTAGCCTGCTGTGGCCCCCTTTGCCTGACAAAGCAATAAAAGCTGTCTTTGTCTCCTTCACCAAAAACTCTGTCTTGGCATTTCTATTCAGTACTGGTGGATAGAGGCTGAGTTTCAGCAACAACACCATACCAGCTGCCTGGACACTCCTCTTCAGAGATCAAAGTTTCAGTTCCATGAGGCTTCTTAATCAAGCCTTTAAGTTTTATATATATCCAACATCTCTCCTTAATTCCTCCGGCCCTAGGGGAGGTAGTTACTTCCTTATTTTCTCTTTTTTTTTTTTTTTTTTTTTTTTTGCCTTTGCAGTCACCAACCAACTTTATACCTAATTAAAAATTCTTTATGTTCTCTTTTCTCTGTTAAATGACTAGTCTGACTGCTGTCTCTCAACTGTATCTTAATGGATACAGTGACTACCCGGCCGTGTTTCATAGCTTCACATACTTGAAGTGGTGTGCTTCCTAATGACAGTCACACACTCTTTCTGAGCTATTAATGGAAAAGCCTTTCCAGGATACCCAATTTTTGTAAAATACAATTTTTATTAAGGAAGCTTATGAAGCATTGTTTTATTCCCTTTTAATTTTTTTGTAAAATGCTACTGTAAAGCTTGTAATTTGTTTCCTTTGAATGTGTAAATGAACCAAATTAGTCACATCCCTGATGGTATGATTCACATCTGGTTTAGAAAAGCCCCACACCAGGGCTTTTTTCTATATGCGATAGCTTGGTAAATAAAATAAGGATGGTGGTCCTAGCAGCTTAAAAACTAAACCCAAATGGAAATCTGGTTTCTTTAATGATTTGCTCTCAGAATATTTAAAAACAAAATATTTAAAAGGTTGCTAGTGGAACTCCTGTCGTGGATCAGTGGTTAACAAACCCAACTAGCATCCATGAAGATGTGGGTTCGATCCCTGGCCTCGCTCAATGGGTTAAGGATAGGGTATTGCCGTTAGCTGTGGTGTAGGTTGCAGACTTGGCTCGGATTCTGTGTGGCTACGGCATGGGCAGATGACTACAGCTCCAATTGTACCCCTAGCCTGGGAAGCTCCATATGCCGCAAGTGCAGCCCTAAAAAGACACACACACACACACACACACACACACAAAAGTTGCTAGAAAGATGGCTAGTTCTATAAAGAAGGAAATGATTATATCAAGAGACAGTGATTATTTTTTACATGAAGTTTAACTTTTAGCAGCTTGCAAATCATGGTAATAGTATTGTTTTTATGGACAAGTAAAATAAAGCTCAATTTTTCTTCCGGAGATCAGTCCATTAATAGTAAGAAAACACAATCACAAAGGCTTACGGGTTTTCAGGAGATAAGGAAATATATGGCCAAGAGAGTCCAAAAAAGGACAAAATAAATGCCAAGATTATGAGGCAGAAAGGACTTGGATTTTGAGTTCAAAAAGAAGGTAGGAGCCAAACTTACGTAGAATTACCTTAACAGTGGAGAGCAGAGGACAGAGGAATAGCATATTTAAAATGCTGGAAGAAGAAACTATCAACCAAGAATTCCATACCCTGCAAATTCTGAGAGAACTTACATCTGCCTAACAAGAAATTTTAAAGAAACTCCTTCAGACAAGTAGGAAATGACTCAGGATGGTAATTTGAATCCACAGGAAGAAAGGAAGAAACACTAGAAATGGTGAATATATGGGTAACTACCCCCCCCAAAATGTATAAATGTTCCTTTTCTTTTCTTCTTATATTGCTTTAAGAGACATAAGATTGTATAAAGCAGTAATATAACATTGTATTATTGGGTTTATAATATAAATTGATAATATATTAGTACAAAGAAGAAGGGAGGGGAAAAAGCCATATTGGGGTAAAGCTGCTATATTTTATCAGAATTAAATCTGTATTAACCTGATGTAAATTGTGATACATTGTGATGCATATAATACCTAGCACAACCACTAAGAAAGTAACTCAAAAAGTATATTTAAAATTTTGACAGAGGAATTAAAATAATACAGTTTAACAAAAAAGAAGGCTGTAAAAGAGGAACAGATAAACAGGAAATATGTCATTCATACAATAGTCAGAATGGCTAGTATCAAAAAGATAAAAAATAACAAAAAGTGTTAGTGAGAATGTGGAAAAAAGGGAACCCTCATATACTGCTGGTGGAATGTAAATTGGTTCAGCCACTATAGAAGAGAGTTTGGAGGGTTCTGCAAAAGTTAAAAATAGAACTACCATATTATCCAGCAATTGCACTTCTGGATATTTATCAGTAAAAAGTAAAAACTTTAACTTGAAATGAGATATGCATCCCTATATTCACTGCAGCATTATTTACAATACCCAAGATATGGAAGCAAACTACATGTCCAATAGATGAATGAATAAAGAAGATGTGCCATATGTATACAATGAAATATATTCTTTGACCAGAAAAAAGAAGGAAATCTTGCCATTTGTAACAACATGGATAGATGATCCTTAAGGGCATTACACTAAGTGCAATAAGTCAGAAACAACATGTGATCTCACTTATATGTGGAGTATTAAAAACTAAAAAAAAAACAAAAAAAAAACAAACATCTTTATAGATGAAGAGAACAGATTGGTGTTTGACAGAGGTGGGATAGGGAAGGCAAATTAGATGAAGGGGGTCAAAAGGTACAAACTTCCAATTATAAAATAAATACATCATAGGATGTAATATACAACATGGGTGGCTAAAGTTACTAAAACTGCATTGCATTTTTGAAAGTTGTTAAGAAAGTGGGTCTTTAAAGTTCTCATTACAGGAAAAAATTTTGTAACTATGGTGACAAATATTAACTATAAACTTGTGATCATTTCATAATAAATATAAATATTGAATGTTATACACCTGAAACTAATGTAATATTTATCCATTTTATCTCAAGTTAAAAAACATACATGTGACATCTAAAGGATAGATAACAAAATGCAGATATATCTTCAGTGAAATTAATACTTGCATTAACATTATTACCTTCTAATCAAAAGGCAGAGATTGTCAGACTGATAAAGAAGCGACATCAACTATATACTGTTTTTAAGAGACACAACACAGATTCTAAGACACACTGTTGAAAAATAAAAGAATATTAATATACTTGGAGAGGCTACATTATGACCAATAGACTTTTAGGCAAGAGACAGAGACATTTCATAGTGATGAGTCAACATATCATGAAGAGAAAGCAAATTTAATTTATACTAACAAAAGAGACTCAAATCATAAGAAAAAAACTTATAGAACCAAACTCAAAGGTGAAAAAGAATTAAACAAGTATAATTAGAGACTTCAATATTGGATAGAACAGACAAAATAGAAATGGGTAAAGAGGAATTAAACAATGCTATTAACCCATATAACCTAACTAGTGTAGGCTGTGATACATTAAGATGCATATAGCCACTTACATTTTATGCAGCACCAGTGAAATACATATTCATTTCAAGTACCTATGGAATATTCTCTAGGATAGACCATGAGTAAGCCATAAAGCAAAGCATGCCCTCTGACCAGAATGAATAAAATTACAAATTAATTGCAAAAGAAAATTTGAGAAATCCCAAAATATTTGGAAATTAAACAATATGCTTATGAAAATCTGTGAAACCAAGAAGAAATCATGGGGCAAATTAGAAAGTTTTGGACCTGAATTTAAAAAATCTGAAAAAATTTCAAAATAGAGAATGCAGCTAAAGCAGTAATTAAAAGAAAATGTACCTCTCCGAATACCATTATTTAAAAAGAAATGTCAAATCAATAATTTAACCTTCTACTTTACAAATGAAAAAAGAGCAAATTAAACCCAAAACAAGCAGGAGAAAAACAAAACAAACAAACAAACAAAAAACAATGAGGAGGAAAATAATGAGGAGAGAAAATGTCCCAACTCATTTTAAGAGGCTTGGCATCAAAATCAGACAGAAACTGCCAGAAAGGAGAAAAAGAGACCAGCATTAACATGGACACAAAATTTCTTAACAAAATATAAGAGATTGAATCCAGCAACTTGAAAAAGTGTTACAAACCATGGCAAAGTAGGAATTATCCCAGGAATGCAAACTTGGTTAACAAATGAAAATCAACTAATGTAAAACAGTGTATCAATAAAATAAATGCAAAAATCACATGATTATCTCAATTGACTTAGACAAATCATTCCACAAAATCCAACAATTCATAATTAAAAACTCTTAAACTGGAAAGAGATTGCTTTCTTAGCCTGATAAAAGAGTCTACAGAAATATATTAATTGCCTCCTATTTACCCCCTTGGTGAGGGAGGGATTCTTACCCTAGGGTTCTGGGGATGACTGATACACAACACTTGGTCCTTGGCAGATGTGAGCAACAGTAGTTTATTAGTCATATATGCTCACAGCCCAGGACACTACATGTCATGCAGGGCTATACAGTGGTTGCACTAGGGAACAGAGTGAACAACCAGGGACTGTAGGAGGCAGGCTTTGTAGTATCAAGAGAATGAGGTACCCTTGATGATGCAAGAAGATGGGGTGGCTTATTTGAATAATTCCATGGGCTGGCAGGGAACTGAAACCCCCTACTCAGAGATAAACAGGAATTTAATTGCACCTGGGCTGTTTGAGAAGGAGAATTGTTTGGCTATGTGACCTTCTTCATGGCAACAGATTGGGAGGGGAAGCTGTGGTTTGGCCATTTGAAGCCTTCCCATTTTTACCAGATGTCAAGATAGTCCATAATTCTGAGATATTTTAGGCTTTATACCACAAAAAACAAACAAACAAAAAAAAACCCCAAAACAAACAAAAAACCCATACAGCTAATATAATCCTTCCTGGAGAAAAATGAATGCTTCCTCCCTAAATCAGGAAAAAGTCAAGGATATTCACTCTAATTACTTCTATTTCAATGTTTTATGAGCAGTTTAGCCAACATAATAAGATAAATTATAGTCAGGTAGATTAGAAAGAAAGATATAAAACTTTTTAGTTGCACAAAACATGATGTTATATGTGGAAAATCCTAAAGAATCTACAAAAAAAGAAATAAACCCTAATAAAACTAATCAGTTTAACAAGTTTTCAGGATATAAATAAAATTAATACACAAGAATCCATTATGTATCTGTATGAAAGCAATGAACATTCTGAAAATAAAATCAACCATTTCATTCACAATAGCTACAAAAGAAATAAAATAGGAACGAATTTAGCAAGAGAAACACAGTTTACCCCATGACCTTTGCTAAAAGTAAAGAAGATCTAATAAATGGAGAGACTTAGTTTTTTAGATTGGAAGACTCAGTATTGTTAAGATGGCAATTTCCCTCAAATTGATCTATAGAGTGAAGGTCAGCCCTATCAAAAACTTAGGAATTTTTTTGTAGAAATGGACAAGCCAATTCTAAACCTATGTAGAAATATGAAGAACCTAGAATGGTTTAAAAAACTTTTGAAGAACAAAAGTTAGAGGCCTTACACTTTATTTCAAAACACACTATAAAGCTTTAGTAATCAAGATATTGTAGTAGTGACATAAGAATAGACATATAATGAGTATGTATTAAGGTTAAGTGAGATAAAGTACAAATATATTTTTTAAAGAATTTAATGTATATATATATGTATATACATACACATGTATATGTTTTTTTAATTGGGAATTTATTTATTTATTTAATAATTTTTATTTTTTTCCATTACAGTTGGTTTACAGTGTTCTGTCAATTTCTGCTGTACAGCAAAGTGACCCAGTCACACACATATATACATCAACATATACAGAAATAAAATAGAATGTTAGTACTTCTTTAATCTTACTCTTTAAAAATGATCACTGTGAACTTTTTGTATATGTATTTCCATATTTTTTAATGTCTATATACAGAACTATCTAGATTTTTAAAAACAAAACAGAAATCACATAAGGGATTATGTTAACATTATGTATTTTAGTAGACATATATGGACAGATAGCATTCCATTATGCATTTTCCTAATCAATTATTTTTTCCAGAAATCATCCCTCAGTATGGTCTGTTAGCAAAATTAAAAATGAAATTTGAATATAAATTGTTTTTAAAATTAAAAAAAATAGGCATATATATCAATGCAATAGAAGAGCCTAGAAATAAACCTTTACATTTATGCTCAATTGATTTTTGACAAAATGTCAAGCAATTCAATAGAGAAAGGAAAATCTTTATAGAAAATGGTGCTAAAACAATTGGCAGAGTTCCCGTTGTGTCTCGGCAGAAACAAATCTGACTAATATCCATGAGGACGAAGGTTTGATCTCTGGCCTTGCTCAGTGGGTTAAGGATCCAGCATTGCCTTGAGCTGTGATGTAGGTAGCTGATGCAGCCTGGATCTGGCATTGCTGTGGCTGTAATGCAGGCTGGCAGCTACAGCTCTAATTTGACCCCTAGCCTGGGAACCTCCATGTGCCACGGGTATGGCCCTAAAAAGAAAAACAAACAAACAAAAATTGGCTTTCCATATTAAAAAAAAAAAAAGAACTCAGATCCTCATCTCATATGATAGAGGAAAATAAACTCAAAATGGATCATAGAAGTAAATATATGAGCTAAAAATGTAAAACTTCTAGAAGAAAACATAGAAAATCTTTGTGACACTGGGTTAGAAAAGATTTCTTAAACACCAAGAACATAATCCATAAAAGAAAAAATTAATAAATTCAACTTCATAAAATTAAAAATGTTTGCTCTTCAAAAGGCATCATTAATAAAAAGCCACAGATTAGCAGGAAACATTTGCAAATCACATGTCTGATAAAGACTTTAAATCCAAAATATATTTTTTCAAAGCTCTTAAAACTCCATTCTAAGATTTTAAGTAGCCCAATTTAAAAATGGGCAACAAACCAAGAGGATAGGGCGAGTGGGATGGACTGGGAGTTTGGGGTTAGTAAATGCAGACTATTACGTTTAGAATGGATAAGCAATGATGTCCTACTGTATAACACAGGGAACTATATCCAATCTCCTGGGATAGAATATGATGGAAGAAAATATGAGATAAAGAATGTGTGTGTGTGTATATATATATATATACATATACATATATATAGGACTGGGTCACTTTGCTCTATCGAAGAAATGGGCATGACACTGTAAACAACTAAAATAAAGCAAAGAAAAGAAAGAAAGGGAAGGAAGGAAGGAAAGAAAGAAAGAAAAAAGGAAAGAGAGGGAAGGAGGAAGGAAGAAGGGAAGAAAGAAAAATAAATTTAAAAAAATGGAAAATAAATTTGAACAGACATTTCACTGAAAAATATATGAGTGGCTAATAAGCCCCCAAAAAGGATGCTCATTAGAGAAATGCAGATTAAAATCACAGTGAGAAATACCACTCCAAACCAATCAGAATAACTATAATGAAACAGACTGTCAATAACCAAGTGTTGGCAAGTATGAGAAGACTCTGGAATCCTCATACATTGCTAATGGGAAACATTTTGGCAACCACCTCAAAAGTTAAACATTAACGTACTATTACCATAGTTGACTTACCATTATCTAGCAATTTCACCCTTACGTGTCTCCCTAAGAAAATGAAAACTTAGGTCCACATAAAGACTCACACATGATATTCACAACAGCATTATTCATGGTAGACAAAGATTGGAAACAATCCAAATGTCCATTGGCTAGTGGATGGATAAACAATGATACAGAATGTATTCATTATAAGGACACCTATGCTGCCTTTTGTAATCACACTCAACTCCCTTCCCCACTAAGCATCCACCTCTACTCCCCGCCCTGACTGCTGGCAACAACTGATGTCTCCTTGATTTTTATAATTTCATCATTTCAAGAATACTATATTATAGAAGTATACAGATAGTGTATAATTGTTTTGGATTGGCTTTTTTCACTCAGGATAATTCCCCAGAAGATTCATTCAAACCGTGTATCAATCTATTTCTTTTCATTACTGAGTAGTACTCCAGGATAGGAATTACAGTTTCTTTAGTCATTGACCACTGAAGAATATTTGCTCTTTTCCCCAGATTTTGGGGAATAAAGCTGTATAGACATTTGTTTAGAAGTTTTTGTGTGAGGATAAGTTTTATTTTTCTGGGATAAACACCCAATAGTATAACTGCTGGGTCTTAGTGTAGTTGCATGTTTCATTTTTAACGACACTGCCAACTGTTTTCCCCAGTGGCTAGGAATTATCTTTTAGAAAAGTAGTTCTGGGCTGGGAACAGGTAGCAGATCAGGTCTATTGAGTGGAGTTCAGGCCAGGCTATGGAGAAGGTAAATGAGCTAAAAGGAAGGGCAGTAAGGCCCCTAGGCCATGGATGGTGCATTACAGAGCTGCTGTGAAGCAGTAATTTAGATACCCAGACCTAAGTATGAAGCCAAGAATGGAGGCCGCCAGGACGCTTTTGAGGATGCAAAACCGTTGACTTAAAGCCTGACTGAGACAAGGCCTATTCCTGAAGATATTTCACTTGAACCTATGGGGAGAGTTGAAAACAAGAAGCAAACAATTCTCAACCCCCAAAAAGCTTTTCAGAAAACGGAGCCCCAGTCTGAATAGAGAAAATCCATGAATCCTTTCAATGTACCCAGTCTGTTCCAGAAGTTGAAGCATGATCCTAGGACAAGGACACTGCTCGTTGATCCTACCTACCGGGAACTGATAGAGCAACAGGAAACAAGATGTCTGACCTGGGCAAGAACTGCAAAATCCCCAAACCATGACTACCCTCAGTGTCCCCCTCCAAGCCCATCTGGAGAGTATGGATAAGGAGCATGACATTGAGACATCTTTGTCACCTTCTCCCAAAAGGAGACCAAGCCAGAGCCAATGGAAGAAGATCTTCCAGAGAATGAGCAGCAGGCACTGAAAGAAAAAGGGTTGTGGAATGATGCCTATAAAAAAAAAGATTTTGCAGCCTTGAAGCACTATGATAAAGCCAATGCCCAGGACCCCAACCAACATGACTTGACCAATCAAGCAGCCATGTACGTCACAAAAGGTGCTTAAGTGAATGCCAGGAGCTTTCTGTGAAGGCCATTGAAAGGTGGGTAGAAAACCAAGAAGATAATTAGCAACAGGTTCCAAAGCCTGTGTTGGAATTGGCAGCTCCTATTTCACAGAAGAAAAGTGCCAGGATGCCATCCATTTCTTCAAGTCCCTGCAGAACACCAATCCCAGATGTGCTCAAGAAATGCCAACAGCATCCCACTAACTATGGGGCATTTATTTAATCTGAGCCTCAGTTTACCTCTCTTTTAAATGGGGATGAACAATACCTATTTCAAGGATAGGTTGTGAGAATTAAGAGATTGTACATGTAACATGCTTTAGCACACTGCCTCACACAAAGTTAATGTTACATAAAGAGTAACAATTATTGTTATAATCAATAACAAAGATAATGATAAATTCCTGGGGAAAAAAGAAAGAAATGCTAATAGGCAGAGAAAATCCTCAAGGAGCCAGAGTGGCTGGCCTATATCCCTGGCCTGGCTTTGGAGAAGAACAAAGGCAATGCATGCTTTCAGAAAGGGGACTATTCCCAGACCAGGAAGTAGTATGCAGAAGCCATCAAATGAGAACCCAAGAGATGCCAAGTTGTACAGCAATGAAGCTGCCTGCTCCTTTGAACTCCTGGGGTTTCAGCTGCCACTCTGGGACTGTGAGGAATGTATCCAAGTAGAACCAAGCTTCACCAAGTGTTATACATGGAAATCAGCTGCCCTAACAATGAAGGACTATGCAAAGGCCACAGGTGTCTGCCAGGCAGTGGAGAGAGGTGTAAGGAGGTGGCAGAAGGTTACTATGGCTACATGATGGTCTAGTACAACCAATAAGACCTCCCCAAAGACGCATCCTAGGGTATAGCAGATGAGTGACCCAGTCATGCAGTTCATTCTGGAACAGATGCAGAAGGACCCCCCAGGTACTCGGCAGACACTTTAAGAATCCTATAATAGCACAGAAGATACAGAAACTAATGGATGTGGGTCTGACTGCAATTCACTGATGACTTGCTTATCATCTCCCTTCCCTTCACCCTTACTTGGAAAAAGGAGCTGGAACTGCAGCAAGCAGCATGGAACAGAAGGGAGAGAAGGGGAAAAGGCAAATAACTTCTCTCTATATATTTATACAGACCTATGTGGAAGAAATAGAGACTTGTTAGTACATGGTCTCTTCTGCCGCCTTGAGTTCCATCTCCTACTCCTGCCCCTCAGCAGCTTTCCCACCAATCAAAGTTGGTGATGTTTGCTTTGGGGCAGTGGGCATGTGTGGGGGAGGGAGGGTGTTCTTCCCAACCTCAGGCCCCAGCTGATTTACAACATGTCAATTTCTGTGTCAATGTTCATATTATTAACTCCATGTCCCCTTTACCAACGAAACAAGCAAGTCGGACATAGTTACACAATTTTTAAAAAAGAAAGAAAAGGTAGTTCTTATATGTGGAATGTAAAATATGGCACGAATGAACCTATCTTGAGAACAGAAACAGACTCATAGACATGGAGAACAGACTTGTGGTTGCCAACAGGGAGGTGGGAAGGAGTGGGCTGGACAGGGAGTTTGTGGTTAGTAGATGCAAACTATTACATTTAGAATGGATAAGCAACGAGGTCCTGCTGTATAGCATGGGGAACTCATTCCAATCTCTTGGAGTAGAACATGATGGAAGATAACATGATAAAAAATAACATATATATTGTTTATATAAATATATACACAGATAATACCTATCTGGGCCACTGCTGTATAGCAGAAACTGACACAGTGTAATTAAATTAAATTTTAATTTTAAAAAATTAAATCAAAAGTTCTGTTTATTGTTAAGACTAACCAGACAAGATAAAAACAAAGAAAATATGTCTTTATTAAAGCTTCGGTCTTTTACCAGGATAGGAAACTAGAAGTCTATTCAGATTGTCTTATCAGAGCTTAGTTAATGAGAAAAGGTGCAGTGCCTTATTATCACGGTGCCTTTGAAGAAAAGGCAACTTGTTAATAAAAGCCACTTAAAACTTCACAGCTATGTTTAGCATTGAACTGGGAGCTCAGTATCAGTAGTACATTCATGGTCTACTGATGAAATAGTTGGTGATAAGACTCTGAATGTTTTACTCAGCATTTTGGGATTAAAAATTGGGAGATATACTTCCTACATTCCCAAATATGTAAACCTATTTACCTTGATTTATTTCTATAAAAGAACAAGCTCTCAGAAATACAGATTCATGTGCTCTTCTTCAAAACAAAATAAGCCATATTCTATGAGGCTGAAAAAAATACAACTTTCAGAAGATTTTTGAATAATTTAGAAGATTGTAAACCCTGAGACATAATATTCCCATTATGAAATCATTACCACACAATAAGTAACTTTGGCCCAATCTGTTCTTTTGAAAATCTGAAGTCAGTAGGAGTTCTGGGCAGAAGACAACCAATACAGGACCACTCCCAACCTTAAAGCTTCAGTTCATGAAATATTTGTGCATCCTGAACTGAATGCCTCATGGTCATCTCCCTGCAGGCAAACTATCTAGTGCTTTCTGCCTTCTCCACATGCCAGCTGCCTGGAATCCCACCCATTCCCCTCTAGCATTTCATACTATTCTCTTCACAACTCTGTTCTACCACATCTGAGTATCTGAATGCCGGAGATCATAGCTCCCAAGACATTTGGTGCAGGAAGGCCCCCAGAAGTCCTATTTATCATCACTGTAGGTCGGCTTGTTCCTTTCATACAGACAAAAATTCTCATCCTTAATTTCCCTCCTCATTCTATCCTGGTTGGAGCTGCTATAATGTCTGTCTTTGTTCCTATTATTTATTAATCATCAATATTTATTTTCTCCTACAGCAGTTTGTATTAATTCACTCTCTGTATCCAGAAAATATAAATTTTATTTAAATTATTTTTTTCTAATTAGTCCAGAATTCCTTCCCTTCCTGTAACAACACCCATAATTAAGAGTTTTCATTTCTTAGCTGTGTAATAACACTGGCTTATTTGAAGGAGTTGTGGCCTTTCCTTATATCCAATAAATATAATACATATTCAACAAGGGTGTACTATTTTCACCATGATATCACTGGAAATTTTGTGGTTAAAATGATGGATATAGATCTTACCCTGATGGAACTTATAGCCTAATGGTAAAGAGAGACATTTAATAGATCACACAAGTAATTAAGTACAATGCTAACAAGCATGAGAAAAAAAATGCTTCAAATGTACACATAAAGAAACTAATAATTTGGCAGGAATTGGAGGCTATCAAAAATGATGCTCAGCCTGAGATCGGAAAATGATTTGCAGTTAACAGAGACAGATGGAAGAGGAAGTGGGTCACTAGAAGGAAAAGGAATTTGGCATAGTTAAGAACTCACAGAACAGCGCTGTGACTGGAACTCCAAGCATGAAGGGGAGAAAGCTGCAGAAAGCCAAAACCAGATCCTGCTGAGTCTAGTAGGCTTAGAATTTTATTTAGTCAAGTTGCATTTGAAATATTTTTAGGCAAGGGATTGCCATGATCAGCTTTACACTTTAAAAGGATAACTCCTGGAAAATGAAATAAGTAAACATTTTTTTGACTTGAATGAGGGGAGAAGAAGAATGGACAAAGGAGTCTTATTAGGAGCCTCTTATAGATGCCTAGGAGAGGAATGATGGATCTCTTGGATGACTGGGTTGGCACTGAAGAGGAAAAAAATACCTTAAAGTTAAAGTTAATGAGATGTGGTTTTGAGCCAAAGCAATTGAATGGCTTACACAGGTTTAGGGTATTTGATTTCTGCTTGGGACAGTTTTGAATATGGGCTAGAATGTGAGTTCCAAGATGACATATTTTTTGCCTGTCTTGTTCGGTGTTGCCTCCGCTTCCTCCTGGGACATTCAAGTGGAGATGCTGAATAGGCAGTGAGATTATATGCAACTGCATCTCAGAAGAGAGGTTGCATTGGTACTAAAAATGTGGGATGTACAGTGTAGACTCTCTCAGAAGCTGGGATAACAGAGAGCTCCTCAGGGAGAAGGCTGAAGAGTGGGAAAGTCAAGATCAAGGACTGGTGCCCAGCCCACTTGCTAATAACTCTCTGCAGCAGCATGTGGTTGCCTAAGCATGGACCCATACTCCTCATGTTCTCTGTGAGACCCAGTGTAGCACATGCATGTGCTGAAGATGTTCAGGCCTCAGTATCTCCCATGACATTTCACTTTGGACCTGTCCCATAGGAATACGAAGGCTTCATTTCTCTCTTTCTACGCCTTCTTTCAAGAGCAATGCATGGGGGAAAAAAATTAGTCAAATGGGTTACATTATAAAATGAAAGATGATGCTGAATCGGTGATGGAAGATACAGATTGCACGCTTGACCCTTTGCAGCTATCAGGACCCACATCTAATGTACCTAAAAATGTAGGCACATTTTTAGCCAGGAACTCATCTCTATACCCTTTATTACTCAGCATACATTTCACACTTAATTTCTCTTTCCTAAAATAATATGCAATGAGAACTTTTCATAGTATTTCAGTTGCTAAAGAGGAAAAACTTCTTCTTTTTTTTTTTTAAGACCATACCCAGTCCATTCCACTCCCTCCCCACTACCCCTTGGCAACCACAAGTCTGTTCTCCATGTCTGTGGGTCTGTTTCTATTCTGTAGATAGGTTCATTTGTGCCATATTTTAGATTCCACATACACATGATATCATATGATAAACCCTAAGAATTTAGATTCCAGGTATCTGCATTTGCTTTGGGGTAGAGCAGAATTTTATGTTTACTCGCAATCCTGATTTCAGCTCACAGTTTTTCCTTTTGGTTCTTGGCAATATACTTATTAGCAACTTGGTCATTTTTTAAAGTATATTTGTTATTCAGGACATATGTGTACTTCAGCAATATAGCTTTTTAGAATATCTGGCCCATAAAAGAGCTCAAAGTGGAAATCTCTTCATTAAACTGGCCCTTTTGTAACATAGAGTCTGGTCAGAAAGCAATCAGTAGATGAGTAGAAGTCTTGTCCACATTCCCTACACTATGCCCTTGGGCTTTTTAATATTCTAAGAATCTTTAGGGTTTTATGAATAACCTAGGATTATTTTCTAGATTATTTTATAAACTGTTGATTATGGCCAGTGGGGATGGGAGACACAAACACACCAAATGCTTATGGTGCGCTACAGCATGTTACCAAGAATGAGAATTGTGAATTTCAAGGTTTGAGCAGTCTCCTCTCTTGCTTAGACAGCCACTGATCATTAGGCTTGCACGCTTTATCGATCACTCACTCGCTGCATCATAACCAGTAACCACCATCACTACACCACTGAAACAATGGACTAGCTCAGAAGACTACTTAAGTCCAGATGGCTTTCTCACAGCACAATACAACCTTTGCTTTAGCGTAAGCACAGGTTCAGTGAAACCCCAAATATTCCTATGAGATTGAACCACGTAAATCAAGTCAACCTGTCACAATGATGGCAGATCATGCACGAGAAGCAACCAAAGGGTTCACACAGCAATAAAAGTTTGCATTTCCCACCTGTGGTGAAAAGGCCAGAAAGAGGGCAAAGCCCAGGCTGGGTGCTTGGATTATTGGGCTACTCTCAGGCATCAGTACTAAGAGCCACACCTGTCCTTATTTTTTTTTTCAAGCCATTTTTTAGCCAGTTACATTGAATGGGAATTAAATGGGAATCCCCATACAATTACCTTTTCCTGTGTGTTTCTAGGCTCCATCTCACTAAAGATGGAATATTCACACCTGGAAAAGGGAAATAAAACCTGGTAGGGCAGGCATGGTGCTCAGACAGCTCTTCTGGCCTGGCCTTGGCCTTGCTCAGTTTCTCTGGTTGTTTCTGACCCGCCCTCTTGCTCCTTCCTGAGCCCTTCATCTAGTGGTTTTCAAATTGTCTGCATCAAGATCACATGGGAACTTCCTAGAAACATTTCAGAAAAAAAAAGCCCTGGTTCCACTTTAAAACTAGCAAGTGAGAAACTGAAGGAAGGGCATGGAGGACTTCATGAGCTTCTCAGGTGACAGAGAGCTGACCCCAGCACTGCACATGCAGAAACACTCTCAGGTCCCTGTTTCTGGCTACCTGTGGAGCTGCTCTGGCTCTTGGCCCTCTGGTATTTGCTCACCTTGCCTGACCTCCTGTGTCTGTCTATCTGTTCTCTTTGGCCCTGCCCTCCATTCCCCCTGCAGCCTTTATCTAATTGGGTTGTAGGTCCTTGCTCCAGCTGCCCTGCAACAGAGGCCCGCCTTCTGCATGAGCCTAGTGCTACGACTCTGGGGTAGCTGAGGAGTCCAGTTCCTGACCAAAAGCCACATGTGACTCTGAGGCCTGACTATAGCAATTACCAAGGCTTGCTTGGTGGGCCTCACAAGGGATCGATGCCCTCTCCGTGCCAGACTTGGTGCACAATCAATGCATTTCAGTCTCTGAAGGCAGTTTCAAGTCAAGGACTCAAGCCCCTCTGGCCAGCCCAGGCACGCTTGGGCCAAGGCATTCTTCAGATGCCTCTATGTGGGGTGGAAGAAGGAGGAGGTATTGGAAGACACTTTTCTGCCTCTGACTCAGTACCCTGGACTTCTCCACTCCCCGCCTCATGCATGACCAGCACATCCCCCAAGGGGGCAGATGGAATAAGGACAGTTGATACCTCTTCTGGGTTTGGACTCTTCCTTCTGCCCTTGCAGTAAGTGATTAAACGGTTCTGTGTTAATTCCTTTTGAGCCTGTGCTTTAATCTGCTACTCCAATGTCTGACAGCTCAGCTCTCTTTCTAGCTTAGCTAAGCTCCTGACGCTGAGAATCCTGAGCCAAAACCACTTACTTTCAGAAACTGTGTGAGATAATAAATATTTGCTATTTTAAGCTGCTAACTTACTGGGGTCATTTGTTATATAGCAGTAGACAGCTAATACTGTATCTTCCTTACTTATTTAATGTACATCTGGACTTTCAACCCTTTCAAAGTGCTTTCCCCATCTATTATCTCACATCTTCCTAGTTTACATTTATAGAATATTTACTTTGTGCCAGGCACTGTATTAAGTCCTTAACAGGCAATATCTGCGCGAATTGCCACTATTCTGAGATGGGTCCTTTTCTCTCCTTTACAAGTGAAGAGACTGAGGCACTAGACATTGGATAATTTGCCCCAAATGACACAAATAGAAAGTGAAATCATGAGTCAAACCCTTGATCCTACCACTAAAAGAAAACAAAGCTCAGAGAAGTCATGCTTTTGTGTCAGGACACACAGCTGGCTAGTCCTGGAGGCAAAACCAAGACTATGGTCTCTTGATTCCCCATCCAGGAGTCTGGGCTTGTGAACAGACCTAAAAACCATTCTCAGCCTCCAGCAGGGCAGAGAGACGTGCCCAGCGGGCTAAAGGTAGGAAATGGACTCAGGTGGCAACGTCTTACGCACCTGTGTCTTCATCTACAGCCTGAGGCAATAACCTGCCAGGGTGTAGAGACCTTGCCTTCTGATGAAATGGATCAAGTCTTCTCCTCCCATCTCAATGACACCCAGACAAAACTCACTTCAGCATGTTAGGGAGGAGAGTGGGGAATAAGATACACAAAATAAAGATACGGTTTGGATTGTTCAAGGACACTGTCTCATGGGCAGCTGCACAGCAGGGGTGGGTGCTGCAGTTGCAGAGGAATAGGATTATGGATGATTTTCAGGAATTAAAAATGCACCAGGTAATGCTTATTCAATTGGATGTCATGACAATTCTAGGAAGCACTGAACTAGAACTACACATTGGAGTTTAACAAGAAGCTGTATTTATCTATGTATTTATAGGATACTTTGGGGAAAGGAATGCTTAAACCTATTTGTGAAAGCAATATCTTCAAACTTCCCAATTCTTTGGAGCACTTGAATCACCACGTGGAATAAACTTGGCAGGTCTCTAAAGGGAAGGTGTCATCCACGCTATAGTTCCCTGGGAAGACTGGAGAAATTTTAGATCCCTAGGCTTTCTCAGATACTGTCCACAGGCTGTCCGTGGGCCTGAGACTTTAATCTTAAAGCGCCAGCAGGTGTTTCAAATGCATCTGAGTCAGGCACCCGTGCTGGCGGAACTCTGCAGAATTACACAGCAGTGCATCTTATCCATCAATTTACTATTATTATTTATTAACAGATACCCTAAGGACTTCCAGTCTTGTAATCATTGGAATCTAAGAATGTTTTCAAAAATGCTTGATGAAATTTGCAGTTACTAGCTGTTCACACTGTTACTTTATCATTTATTCATTTATCACCATGGCAGTTATACCAGATTAATAAATTTCATTTGCAACTTGCATTCCCCCCCTTCCCAAAGAAGTTGTAACTATGACAGTGTACCTGGAACCTGAAGACTCAGCCACACTCCAGGTTCTCACAGCAGTCCATAAAGAGAATTTAAGAAACACGTGATCGCCACTGTACCTTATGTCTAGATGTCCTGGAAGTGGTCCTTGTACCAACTCCTTACCTTGAGCCTTAACTCCAACAGCAGAATCCTCATACCTGTGTCCCAGCACAAGGGTCTTTCCAGATTCCTTTTCAATTTCATCAGATGTTTTTCAACAGGCACCGATTCCAAGGGCTGAAACTCCACCCATGAGCCAGCAAAGGGTCTTTTGAGCTTTCTGGCTTGACCTCTGACCTTCAGGTGCTACAAGATTCCCCCAGTGGTCCAGCTGTCTTCACTGATCACAGTCTCTCATCCATTAAGAGAACTGCCTTAATCACCTGCCATCTTCTGCTGGCTCTATTTGCTACGGCCCTCCTCCAACTCAGTTCAAGTTCTGATATTGACTGTGTATCTTAGTCCTGGAAATTCCCAAAATATGGTGTTTTCAAAATATCTCTGCATACTTCAGCTATATTAAATCTCTTTGCTTGTAATCACTTACTAAAAACACCTATGAATCGATTTAAGAAATATAATGAACTGCCAAAATAAAACCCTCACATTTTTTTAATAAAACAAAAAAAAAGAAACAGACTCACAGATATAGAAAACAAACCAGTGGTTATCAGTGGGGAAAAGGAAGTGGGGGAGGGTAGCTTTTACGGGTAGAACCTTAAAGGTACAAACTATTGTGTATAAAATCAGCTATAAGGATATAGTATACGTGAGAGAAAATAGAGCCAATATTTTATAACTATAAATGGAGTATAACCTTTGAAAATTGTGAATCACTATATTGTGCCCCTGTAACTTATATAATATTGTACAGCAAGTATATTTCAATTGGAAAAAACTCACATTTTTAACAGAATTTAAATTTTCTGGTTTTTCAGGAGAGTTCTTTGACTTTTATTCAGGTTCATGAATAATGGATCCCATTTCTTGTAAGATGTCTCATTACATTGGCAGCATGCAAATATACAGTTTCTTAAAATGTCCTCCTGTCAAATATGTATGATTTCTATTTGTCTGCTGTTAATGTAATTGACTAAACACTAGATTCTACTGATTAGGCTTTCCCTCGGAAACCACTTACTTTCGAGGCATAAGCAGCTGTGTTTATGCTGCTGTGATTTGGGGGTTTCATTATGAAGTTTTCAGCACAAGATTCAAGAGCAATAGTCGGGCTTAGCACCCAGGCACCAGCTGGCAATTCTTACCGAGAAAGGCCGTGTTCTGTCAACACTTGTGTTTGTCATGTCGAAGGATACACAGATGCACATATGAAGCCACTGTACGCACCATAATTGTGAACGTGAACAGGAAGAAAAACACTGTTAACCCCTCAGGGAAGAATTGATCAACAAGGACCTGAATTTAACCAAGAGAATAAAGGCTTCTTCTCCTGCCCCTCTCTCGATGGGTAACTAAGAAGAGTTTTGTTTATTAACAGAGTGTGATATACGTGTTCTGAAGGAGGCGTTAAGAGAGGTGGGCAAACAGAAGGGAAAGGGAGAAAGGCTGGCAGACGGCAGCCACCAAGAGGAGGAGAGAAATTCCTGCGGAGAAACCGCAGGAAAAGCAGGAGCAAAGGGAAGGACACTGAAGGGAACTAAGGTACAGGAGAAATAATTGTGGCAAAGACACTGCACAGTCACCAGGAGGTGTTTGTGACCCATACCCCTGTGACATTACTACACTTATTTGATAACCTCATGAAGAACACTGGAGAAAGGGATGGGTTAAAATCTGGCTCTGCCATCCACCATTGCCAACCTACACCAAATCTACAACCTTGTCAGGATTCGGTTTCCTCGGGTATACACAATGAGTAGTGTGTGGCCAGGTCTGGGTGAGGATTCAATGAGATAAGAAAGGAGTATTGGAGGCAAAAGACAGTGGTTAAGAAGCTAGGCTTGGAGTTCCTGTCGTGGCTCAGTGGAAACGAATCTGACTAGCATCCATGAGGATGCAGGTTAAATTCCTGGCCTGGCTCAGTGGGTTAAGGATCAGGTGTTGCTGTAAGCTGTGGTGTAGGTCGCAGACATGGCTTGGATCTGGTATTGCTATGGCTGTGGTGTAGGCCAGTGGCTATAGCTCTGATTTGACCCCAGCCTGGAAACCTCCATATGCTGTGGGTATGGCCCTAAAAAGACACACACACACACACACACACACACACACACACAAAAGGAAGCTAGGCTTTGGGAGTTCCCTGGTGGCTCAGTGGGTTCAGGATATGACATTGTTACTGCTGTAGCTCAGGTTCCATTCCTGGCCTGGGTGGGATGAACCCCAGATTCTAGCTGAAGGACTTTAAGCAAGTAACTCACCCGTCGTGCTTAATTTCTTATCTTTAAAACAGGAATAATAAAAATAATGCCTATGCCCATGTGGTTGCATGAGGATTGACTGGAAAATCACATGTAAAACAGGGCAGACATGTGGAGCCGTGCTTGGCGTTTGGTTAGCGCCCAATAAATGTTGATGTCTAGGAATAAAAGCTGGTGGGAAGAGCATAGCATCCCTGAGGCTCCCTCTCTCACAGGAAGGCAGACACCACTTTGCTTCCTTTTTTACTCCTAGTATCTTGTTGGCCCATTTCAAGCACCTACCAAAGGTCCACTATGCTCTCGGAATTGATAGAAAACTGTTCTTTTCCACCTTTGTTCTGCATGCACTGATGTTAGCAGCAACTTCCCTTTGCCTTGGGGGGTGTTGATTAGACAGTTATCCAGGCTTTCCACTGTTCTTTGCTTTGAAAAATGCTTTTTTAATTGCACAAGAAATATATGAATATCTTCTTTGGGGGTGTGTGTGTGAGTGATTAAAACCCAATTCTAAGTTCAAAGTCTATCCTTGGTCCTCTCCAAACAACCATTTTGTTGACTTGGTTCTTTCACATAGAGTGTTTTACAAACATGTATGAACTTAATGTATATTCCTGTGTTATTCAGGATTGTACCACAGAAACAGAACATTTTATTTATTTTTATTTTATTTATTTATTTATTTTTTGACATTTCTTGGGCCGCTCCCGCAGCACAAGGAGGTTCCCAGGCTAGGGGTCGAATCGGAGCTGTAGCTGCCGGCCTACACCAGAGCCACAGCAACGTGGGATCTGAGCCGCGTCTGCAACCCACACCACAGCTCACAGTAATGCCAGATCCTTAACCCACTGAGCAAGGTCAGGGATCGAACCTGTAACCTCATGGTTCCTAGTCGGATTCGTTAACCACTGAGCCATGAGGGGAACTCCAGAAACAGAACATTTTAATGGCCACAGGATTGACAGTAATGGCCTGTCTTTCATTTCTGATAGTAGAAATGAAAGAATGTTAATGTGTATCTTGCCCTTTTTTTCTTTTTCTTGGTTACCTGGCTAGAGGTTTATCAATTTTTTATAAATCTTTTCAAAGAACCAGCTTTGATTTTATTAATTTTCTCTATTAATTTCCTATCTTCAATTTCACTGATTTATGTTGTAATTTTTTATCATTTACTTTCTTCTTCTTGCTTTAGGTTTATATTACTCTTCTTTGTCCAGTTTCCTAAGGCAGAAACTTAGATTACTAATTAAAGGTCTTTCTTGTATAATATATGCATTCAATGCTATAAAATTCCCTCCAGGCACTGCTTTTGCTGCATGTCACAATTTTTGTTGTGTTTGTTTTTAATTTGCTCAAAGAATGTTAAAATTTCTCTTGAGCCTTCTTTAACCCGTGTTTTATTTACAAGTCTGTTGTTTAATATGCAAATATTGTGGTATTTTCCAGCTTTCTGTTATTGATTTTTAGTTTCATTTCATTGTGGTCTAAGAGCACACTTTGCATGATTTCTATACTTTCAAATTTGTTGAGGTGTGTTTTATCTGTATTAATTACCAGAATGTAGTCTATCTTGGTGAATGTTCCATGCGAGCTTGAGAAGAATATGTATCTTACTCCTGATGGATGAAATATTTGATATTATAAATTAGATCCAGTTGATTGACAGTACTGTTCGGTTTAACTACATCCTTACTGAGTTTCTGGCTGCTGCAACTGCTTACGAATGGAGCAGTGTTGAAGTCTCCAGCTATAACAATAGATTTATCTGTTTTCCCCTGCAGTTTTATCAACTTTTGCCTCATGTGTGTGGACCCTCTATTGTCAGGCAAGTAGACATTAAGGATTTGTATATTTTCTTGAAGAAATGACCCCTTTATCATTATATAATGCCCTTCTTTACAATAATCCCTGTAATAATCCCTGTTAATTTCCTTGCTCTGAAGTCTTCCTTCTCTGAGATTAATATAGCTACTGCAGCTTTCTTTTGATTGCTATTAACTGTGGTATATCATTTTCACTGCCTTTCTTTAAATTATCTGTCCTTTCATTTAAAGTGTTCTCTTATAGACAATGTACAGTTGGGTCTTGTTTTTATATTCACTGTGACAGTTTCTGTCTTTTCGTTGGCTCATTCAGACCAGTCACATTTAAAGTGATTACTGACATAGTTGGATTAATATTGGCCATATCTGCGACTGTTTTCTATTTGTCGCCATTGCTACGGTTGTTGCTGTTCCTGCTGTTGCTGTCGTCCTTCGTGTTCTTTTTCCTCTTCCTCTTCCACTTCCTTTTATTCACTCTTTTTCTGCTTTCTTTAGTTTGATTTTTATCGCATTTCATAAAATTTCTTTAAAAAATGTTAGTGGTTGTCCTAGAGTTTACAATACACACTTCTAACCAATCCAAGTCCACTTTCAACACTGTATTGTTTCATGGGTAGTATGAGCATCTTAGAATATTCCTAATCCATCCTGTCTCCTATAATATCACGGTCATTTACTTCACGTAACCCATATACTGTAATCACCAAGTACAATGGTATTGTTATTACGAACAAATTTCTATCTGCAGGATTAATTTTTAAAAGAAAAAGATTTCATCTCATCTTCATTTATTCCTTCTCCCATATACTTTCTTACTTTATGAAGATCGAAGTTTCTGACCTACATTATTATTTTTTCTTTCTGAAGAGCTTCTTTTAACATTTCATACTAGGTTAGTCTACTGGGAACAAATTACCTTAGTTTTTGTTTGATAAAGTCATTATGTCTCCTTCACGTTTGAAAGATAATTTTACTAGATACAGGCTTTTAGGTTGGTGGGTTTCAGTGTTGCTAGGATAACTCTAGCATAAAACTGCCTACGGCCTTACTTTTAAGGCATGGCCTTTCTGGATGCCTGGGGCAATAAAATTCTCTCTGGGCTATAACTCCAATGTCTCCCAACATTTCTCAACCTCTAAAGTCTTTGTTTCAATCTCAACCTCATAGCAAACACTCTCTGTTCAGCCTGGTCATCTTACCCAATGCACATGCAAGACCCATGACCTTCTGTGCCTTCTCGCCCACTGCTCGCGAGTTCCTACCCTGCTCATTCCAGCGTGCCCCAGTCTATACCCGCCCCAATTCTGAGTCTTCTAAGTGGGACTTCCATGCTCTGCTCAGGCTTTATTTCCCTGTGCCACAACTGATTGTCTCCAGGCAGAGGGCCAGAGTGATTATGGGGTATTACCTGATGAGTTTTCTTTTCAGGGACCATAATTTTGTGAGGTCTCCAAGGCCTGAAAACAATGGCCTCTTATATTTTGCAGTTATACGGCTTTTCAAAGCATGAGGTTAATTTAGTACCAATTACTCACTCAGTAGTCAGAAGCAGAAATACCTCTTATTCGATATTCTTTTTCCATTATCTGGCACAGTTTTTGGCTTACAGAGGCAATCAATAAGAAATCAATACATGAATTGATATGTAAATCTATGAATTCAGGGAAGGGAGAAAAGAGAGGGAAGGGGGAAAAATAAATTTGAGAGGGTTTGGGAGGGTTTGAATTTGAGTGAATAGATATCAGTGTATTCAAAAAATTAAAAGTTTTAGTATGGAATCTGACTTAAACTCAGAACATCCAGGAGTTAGGCTTCGTATCTTTGAGGTGAAAATATTCAATAATGGCTCAGGTATTCCCAATTTGTCAATACAGTATATATTGAAAAGCTTGAGCCAAGATTTCTGGAATCTTTTATAATTCCCCTTATATATCATATAATCAATAAACTAGTTCCAAAATAAATCAAGGCACACATATATTTGATGATATTCAGATATAGAGTAGTTGTTAGATTTCAATGTTTCACTCACACTTTTTCTTTTTGCTTTTTAGGCCCACACCTTTGGCAAGTTCCCAGGCTAGGGGGCAAATCGGAGTTGCATCTGTGACCTACACCACAGCTCACAGCAACACTGGATCCTTAACCCACTGAGTGAGGCCAGGGATCAAACCCACATCCTTCATATATACTAGTTGGGTTCATTACCACTGAGCCACAATATGAACTCCCCACTCATGCATATTTTTGAATGTTGGCAACTGACATGCTAGTGCCAGATTTTGAAATAATTTAAGTTTTGAGGAAATCTGTTACAAGGATTTTTTTTCAAAAACTTTGCTCCCTATTTCAGACATACTGAGGGGGGGGATTATAATCAATTAACCAATTAATTATGTTATTAAGATACATTATTATTACTGTGTGATTAAGTAATCAATTTGCTTTTTAGAAATACATTTGAGAAGAATAATTTTATCGGTCTTTTTTTTCCCTTTTTTTGGCCACACCTGCATCATGCAGAAGTTCCCAGGCCAGGGATCGAAACTGTGCCACAACTGTAACCATAGCCACAGCAGTGACAATACCATTTCCTTAACTCACTGAGCCACCAGGAAACTCCCTAATCAGCATTGTATTTCTGTTCACCCACTTATTTATTTATTTGTCTTTTTAAGGCCACACTCGAGGCATATGGAGGTTTCTGGGCTAGGTGTCGAATCGGAGATGTCGCTGCTGGCCTATGCCATAGTCCCAGCAATGTCAGATCCAAGCCGCATCTGCAACCTGGCACCACAGCTTTCGGCAACACTGGATCCTTAACCCACTGAGCGAGGCTAGGGATTGAACCTGTGTCCTCGTGGATGTTAGAAGATTCGTTTCCACTGAGCCATGATGGGAACTACCATTTATTTTTTAAAGTGTATTTGAAACATGTATACAAAAGTAAGCTTATAACTTTTCTATTCTATTTATTTATATAACATCAGGTGGTGGTTGTTTGTTTTCAAGGTAGGATTTCTAGATGCTACAGTTAAACAAAAGCTATTTCATTCTTTATGGGTCTAATTTAATTTCTCAATTAACAAGCTCTGATTTATTTCATACTTAAATCACTGTCTTGCTAATATTTTTTGACAATAAAATGAATAGATACCTATATCAAAGAAAATTTTTTAATTTGATGTTATTATAGAATAGGCAGAATAACTTTTCTTAAATGTAAGCATAATCCAGTGAATTATTTAAGGGTGATGAATATATTTTATAATGAAGAAAACAAGAAAGAGAGATTTGTAGATGAAGACCTGACCTGACCTTAAAAGTCCCCTTGGGAGTTCCCATTGTGGCTCAGTGGTAATGAACCCAACTAATATCCATGAGGATGAGGTTTGATCCCTGGCCTCACTCAGTGGGGTAAGGATCCAGTGTTGCTGTGTGAGCTGTGGTGTAGGTCACAGATGCAGCTCAGATCTGGCGTTGCTGTGGTTGTGCTGTAGGCTGGCAGCTGCAGCTCCAATTCAACCCCTAGCCTGGGAACCTCCATATGAAGCAGATGCACCCCACCCCGAAAAAGCAAAAAAAAACAAAACTTAAAAACTCTCCAGCCACTCACCTATTATAATATCTTATGGTCTAAGCAGTGGGAGAATATAAGACAAAATTTTTGTTTGTCTTGAATAATATTTTACTTTCAAGTAAACTTTGAAGGAGACAGAGAAAATTATCTTTGAGTAGTCCCAAAGGAAACAATAATTATTCATTTATAAAAACTGGACTTTAAAAAATAACTGGGAGTTCCCGTCATGGCTCAGTGGTTAACGACCCTGACTAGTAGCCATGAGGACACAGGTTCGATCCCTGGCCTTGCTCAGTGGGTTAAGGATCTGGCATTGCCTGTGGGCTGTGTTGTAGGTCGCAGACACAGCTTGGATTCCTCATTGCTGTGGCTGTGGTGTAGGCTGGCCGCAACAGCGCCAATTTGACCTCTAGACTGGGAATCTCCATATGCTGCAGGTACGGCCCTAAAAAAAAGACAAAAGACGAAAAAAAAAAAAAAATCGACCTTAGGGGAAAATTATGTGAGGAAGAAGCAGAGACGTTTGAATAGGAAAGTCCAGCATCCTTCGAAGGTATGTGCCTGTGTTCAAAAAATCCTAAGTGCACCAAGACAGAGGAAATAGACATGAAAAGCTTGACCTAGAGACCAGATGTTTCCTAAACCTCACAGTGTGGGTAAACCTACTGGTATTGACACTCACCGTGTTGCTTGGAAATATTGTCAAGGTACAATAAAAAGATGTTTGCTTAAAGAAGCTGAAATAGTGGTCAATATTTGTACTGAAACAATGCAAAGAAAAATGAAGATACACGTTGATTTCACGTGTCAGACATTTTTTAAAGCATTCCAGCTTAATTTTTTTAACCCCAAACATCAGTATCACAGAGAAAAATATTTCTAATATCATGATTGCTGTAATATAATTTGCCAAGTGGAAGTACCAGCTAATTTTTTTTTCCCAGGGAAAATATTGTTGCAGAAAAAAAAACACATGAATGATTCTCTTTTAGCATGCTACCTATATGTGGCCTTTAATTTCTCCTCTTCCTGCTTCTTATTCTTTTCTCTCTTGCTTAGTACTGCTCTTCTGAGTCTCCAAAAGAAAAAACAAAACAAAACAAAACACAAGAGAAAGATGTTTATTTTTATTGCCTTATTGAAGTCTGTTGCAGCTTATAGTCTACTTTAAAACATAATTTAATCAAAATACTACATTTTATCTAGGTGGAGAAGTTGATTTCTATTCCTTATTCTTCCCTGGATTTTCTAAGTTTTCTGCAATGATCATATACTGCTTCTACAATCATAAGCAAATAAACAAATTGAAAGGAAATTATGGATCTATTTCTTTCATTCCAGTTAGGCACTTTATGGTCCTATTGTCTCTTTGATACTCTGATCATCACAGCTTTAATAAATCTGGAATTTAAAAAAATATTTAGGGAATTCTAAATAAATTGCTTGGCCTAAAGACATTATAATCTGAGCACTTTGGGTAAATTGAGGATCGAACAGCAGTATCTCCCAGGTCTGGGGGGAGAAGAGAACAATGAAGGAAAAGTTTTATACTACAGAGGGATACTTTTATAAAGATCTTTCAAAAATTTAAGAATTCTGAAACTAATGTAGGTGGTGAAAAATAGAGAAAATCATTTAGAAAAATTCTGAGTAGAGCTGAAATGAACTAAAGCTAATCAGTCTTATAGTTGCAAGACAGACTGTCTGCTGAGATTACAAGATTTATATAAGACACAGGAGTTCCGGCTGTGGCGCAGCGGAAACGAATCCAACTAGGAACCATGAGGTTGTGGGTTCCATCCCTGGCCTCACTCAGTGGGTTAAGCATCCAGTGTTGCTGTGAGCTGTGGTGTATGTCACAGATGCTGCTTGGATCCTGTGTTGCTGTGGCTGTGGCATAGGCTGTTGGCAATAGCTCTGATTAAGTCCCTAGCCTGGGAACCTCCATATGCCACGGGTGCAGCCCTAAAAAGACAAAAGAGACAAAAAACAAACAAACAAAAAAAAGATGTTAGCATCCAAAAAGCAAGAAATCAGTATACTCTGATGCATTAATACAAGGTAGAGGAAAAAACTAAGAGGAAAAAACTGAAGTTTTCAAGTCTTTTCATTATTACCATAAAAAAGCAAAGCAATAAGATATATATCTATAGAGAGATCATAGTTCCTGGTATACATGTTACATATAGTGGATTGTTTCTATGTTTTTTTCTGTTTTTAATCAGAAAATATTAGACATAGAAAGTATTCCTGGAGTTTGTGCTGTCACTGAAAAATTGCTCTCCAGGAGTTTCCGTCGTGGCTCAGAGGTTAATGAATCCAACTAGGAACCATGAGGTTGCAGGTTCGATCCCTGGCCTCGCTCAATGGATTAAGGATCCGGCATTGCCGTGAGCTGTGGCGTAGGTTGCAGACGCGGCTCGGATCCCACGTTGCTGTGGCTCTGGCGTAGGCCGGCGGCTACAGCTCTGGTTACACCCCTAGCCTGGGAACCTCCATATGCCGCGGGAGCAACCCTAGAAAAGGCCAAAAAAAAAAAAAAATTCTACATCATATCCTTTTCATACTTCACTATTTGTTCAGCAACGTCCAACTTCAGCTTGAGGATTTTTTCTTTAGTAAGTGATATTACTTAGTATGTGTTTTGTGGAAGTGCTAAACAACTTACCTGAGATAAATTTGTTTTCTAAGAACACAATTATAATAATTATAATAATTTTTCTAATAGTTTAATACCCCACTGTAAGCAGAATCTTTTAACTAATTGGGTTGCAAAAGTAAATGCAAACACACAAACACTTTTTGTTCATGACATTACTGCTACATTTCAGATTAGCCCTGCTTGCCAATTCATTAAAATAGGGTGCTGCCACTTTTTCTCTCTCTGTCTTCAAGGGGAGACTGCACTTCCTTGTCCCTTTGAACCACAGGTGTGGTCAAATTATTTGCTCTGGCCAATCAAATGAGAATGGACCTGATCAAGGTCATATTTTGTGATACTTAGTCTTTTTTTTTTTTTTTTTGGTCTCTTTAGGACCACACCCACAGCACATGGTGGTTCCCAGGCTAGGGGTTGAATAAGAGCTGTAGCTCTGTAAATTCTGTTAATATTTATTTTCCCTTTCTCTGTTCTCATAAAAGGCAAATACGTCTCTACTACAATTTGAAAACAAAATGCCACAAAGACATTGTTTTTTCTCCTGCTTCTTTTCAATAAAGTGAGAATTTTAAATAATTTTATTTTCACTACCATACAACCCAGAAATCCCACTCTTGGGCATATATCTGGACAAAACTTTCCTTGAAAAAGACACATGTACCTGCATGTTCACTGCAGCACTGTTCACAATAGCCAAGACATGGAAACAACCTAAATGTCCATCGACAGAAGAATGGATTAAGAAGATGTGGTCTATATACACAATGGAATACTACTCAGCCATAAAAAAGAACAAAATAATGCCATTGGCAGCAACATGGATGGAATTAGAGACTCTCATACTAAGTGAAGTCAGTCAGAAAGACAAATACCACATGATATCACTTATATCTGGAATCTAATATATGGCACAAATGAACCTTTCCACAGAAAAGAAAATCATGGACATGGAGAACAGACTTGTGGTTTCACAGGGGGAGGGGGAGGGAGTGGGATGGACTGGGAATTTGGGGTTAATAGAGGCAAACTACTGCCTTTGGAATGGATAAGCACTGAGATTCTGCCGTATAGCACTGGGAGCTATATCTAGTCACTTATGATGGAGTAAGATAATGTGAGAAAAAAGAATGTATACATGTATGTGTGACTGGGTCACCTTGCTGTACAGTAGAAAATTGACAAAACACTGTAAACTAGGTAGAGTGGAAAAAATAAAAATCATTACAAGATAAAATAAGTAAATAAGTAATTTTATTTTCAATTATACCACTATGATTTCTTCTACATTAGACTTTTAACTGAGAGGAATAAAAAATTGCAGCTGGGGTCTAAGCTGAAATTTCCTGGGTCATGAATCCTTATCCTTCATGACCTTGGAGGTAGGACAAATGCTGAAGAGGGAGGCAGGGAGAGGCTTCCAATTAAATTATCATTTATGTCTGGAACACTGAGGCATTTTAATGTCCCTTACCGGGCACCTGTGGGAAACATTGCTTCCTCTGAGAAGGCAGGTGCTGAGGCTGTGCTGAAGAAAATGGCTAAAGGAGAATGATGGGAGATATTATAGCTCTCAGAAATGAAAGGACAGAACACATTTTTGGCAAGGGAAAAATGGCTTCCTTCAGCAAGTTTCTATATAACTGTTGATTTTGTTTTTGTTTTCATTTTATGGCCACACCTGTAGCACATGGAAGTTCCCAGTCCCAGTTCAGGGACTGAATCTGAGCCACAGCTGCAGCAATGCTGGATATTTTAACCCACTGCACTAGGCTGGGGATTGAACCCACACATCTGCAGTGACCTGAGCCACTGCAGTCAAATTCTTAACCCACTTCACCATGACATGAACTCCATAACTGGGTTTTAAAGATAATTTTCTTTCCAATATTCCCTTTTGCTTCTGCTTGCATTCAAAGAAACTTAATTATAAAGTAAAATAGTAATAATGGTAACAATAATATTTCATCCCTTTTTACCTCCCTCCTTTCCCTATGAATGAGTGCTTTTATTTCCCATCCCTTCTGTATTCTTCACTAACTCCTGAGTTTTGCTAAGGTAGTTTAATACATTTAATTTTAAACTTTTATGAGAATTTCTCATATTGAACATCCCTTCTGTTTCTAAGATTTTTACGTAGTGTTTATCTTACAGGGCTCACCTCTTTCTTATCCACTTAGCCTTCAACTGAATAAGTAATTTTAATTTAATGTATATATTTGTTTCTTATCACCATTCCCTTATGTCTTAGATTCCCCATCTCTAGACTTCTGTTGTAGTCTGTGACATTTATTGTTTCATTCATCTTTTTGAGAATCTTCCTCTGAACGCTAGCAAATCCTTAAATAGCTTTATTTTGTTCTGACAGATGGATAATTTCTTGACTATATGGGAGTCTAACATTGAAATTTTTTTCTCTCAATAGTCCTCAGATATTACTCCATTGAGTTTTAGCTTCTAGTATTACAAATAAGAAGTTCAAAGCCAGTATTACAGGCTTTTTTCCCTTCACAGTTGGTTCATTCTTTTTGATAGAAAGTTTTTAATATTTTTTTACTTATCTTTAGAATTCAGAAACTTCCTAGGCTATATCTAAGTATATGTCTCGGCTCATGAATATGGCCGGGTACTTGGTGAACATTTCACTATAAAAATTCAGATCTTTCTTTCGCTCAAGGATGCTTTCTTCCTCTCTTGCTTTTATTACAGCCTCGTCTCTATTTATGGATGTATTTTTCTGCTGGAACGACTATTGTTTCCATGTTTAGTTTCCGAGACATATCGTCCAATTCTCTTATCTTTTATCTAATGGTTTATATGTCAATATATTTTTTGCTTTGAGCTTTGAGATATGTTGCGAGTTGAACTGGGTGCCCTAAAAGGAAATGTTGAAGTCTTAACCTCCACTGTGATTTTATTTGGGAAAGGGGACAGACACAAAGGGTAAGAAAGCCATGTATTGAAGGAGCAGAGACTGGAGGGATGCAGGTCAAGGAAGGCTAAAGACGGATAGCAACCACCAGAAGCCAGGGGGAAGCAAGGAAGGATTTCTCCCTCGAGCCTTCAGAGACAACATGCCTCTGCTGACACCTTGATTCCAGCCTTCTAGCTTCTAGACTTGTTAGAGAATAAAGTTCTGTTGTATTAAGTCCTCAATTCTTTGTAATTTGTTACAGCCACCCTAGGAAACAACTAATACAAGACAGTTCTTCCACTACATATTTCAGGTCACTAGTTTAAATCTCCTTCATTTCATTTACTGAGTCATGTGATTAATGAATGACTTAGGTTTTGGTTACTGTTTTTAAATTTTATTTTTTTATTTTTATTTATTTATTTATTTGTCTTTTTGCCTTTTCTAGGGCCGCTCCCACGGCATATGGAGATTCCCAGGCTAGAGGTCTAATCGGAGCCATAGCCACCAGCCTGCTCCAGAGCCACAGCAACTGGGATCCAAGCCAAGTCTGCAACCTACACCACAGCTCACTGGCAACGCCGGATCCTTAACCCACTGAGCAAGGCCAGGGATCGAACCCACAACCTCATGGTTCCTAGTCAGATTCGTTAACCACTGCACCGTTTTTAAATTTTAAATGGTCTCCACTAGAATCTAAAGTCACTTTGATATTTCATAACTCGGGTTTTGACTCTGTCTTATCTAAAAGCTCTCTTTCACAGCAGTTAGTTCTGTGGTGTGACTAATTTTCATTTCCGGGTGCGAGGTTCCCTTTGATGGTATTTACTGACCGACTGGAGCTCAGGTCTGATGTGGAGGTACCTTAAGTTTGTGGCAATCCTGTGGGTGGTGGCAGAGTAAGAAATCTCTGCCTCCGTGGCTGCTGGTGGTGGAGGAGGAAAAGGCCAATTTCCTGCTGAGGTGTACAGTGAACGTTTCTCTGCAACTTCCTATATCCAACCTCCAGCATCAGGAGCAAGGCAGGCGTGGCTCATCCATTCAGCAGCTTTGCGTCCTTTGGGGAGTCAGGATGACATGGACTATTCGTGTTGGACTAATGTTTATCTCTCCAGGAACATCCATAGTTTTCACTTTTTTAAAAAAATTCCTTACCTGGGAATTTTGTCCTGCTCACCAGGTGTTTTTCCATTTAAGTGGAAGAAAATGCCACAGTTTTTCTCCCTCATGGATCCCAGCAGCATTATTCTTGTACCTGTAGCATTTAAATTGCTTTAATTCTAAATTTTGGAGTACGCATGTGTATGTTCAACAATAAATAACTAACTATTTCTGGCATTCTAGAATGGTTACCAGCTAAAATCTTCAATATGGACCACTCCTGGGCATCTATCCAAAGAAAACCATGACTCACAAAGACACATGTACTCCGATATTCATTGCAGCACTATTTGCAATAGCCAAGACATGGAAACAACCTCAATGTCCATCGACAGAGGAGTGGATCAAGAAGATGTGGTACATATACACAATGGAATATTACTCAGCCATTAAAAGGAACGAAATACTGGCATTTTTAGCAACATGGATAGACCCAGAAATTATCATGCTAAGTGAAGTCAGCCATACCATGAGATACCAACATCAAATGCTTTCACTGACATATGGAATCCTAAAAAAAGGACAGAATGAACTCTGCAGAACAGATACTGACTCACAGACTTTGAAAAACTTATGGTCTCCAAAGGAGACAGTTTGGGGGTCGGGGAGATGTGCTGGGGTTGTAGGATGGAAATCCTATAAAATTGGATTGTGATGATCATTTTACAACTACAAATGTAATAAATTCATTGAGTAATTTAAAAAATTTTTAAAAATAGAAGAAAAAATAAAATAAATAAAATCTTCAACATGGAGCAAGTATAGGGAAAAGGGTTGCAAAGTCATATGGAATATCTAACCAGAAAGAGGACAGGGAAATGTAAGAGTATTTATGTAAGCCACTGTTGGTGAACTTGATATAATCCCAGTCTCTGTTCTGTAAATCAGCTCTGCCTCTGGGCTTTAAAGTGAAAGAATTTTAATTCTGTATACATAAGGTGGCCTTTTTAGAATAATGCAATTTGAAAATGAATCTCATGATTTTATTAATCGTGGTCTTTACAACCTTAGTATATGCTTTTCTAGAAAATAGTTTCCTAAATTATTTGTGTAAATCATTTAAATATTTAGCATTCACAGGAGTTCCCATCTTGGCTCAGTGGTTAACGAATCCAACTAGGAACCCTGGGTTCGATCCCTGGCCTTGCTCAGTGAGTTAAGGATCCGGCGTTGCCAGTGAGCTGTGGTGTAGGTTGCAGACGTGGCTCAGATCCCATGTTGCTGTGGCTCTGGCGTAGGCCGGTGGCTACAGCTCTGATTAGACCTCTAGCCTGGGAACCTCCATATGCTGCAGGAGCAGCCCTAGAAATGGCAAAAAGACAAGAAAAAATATATATATCTAGCATTCATAGATAAGATGATGGTTTAATGCCCAATGTAAATAGTCGATTTTTTTTTTCCTGTATACTCTGATTTCCTTTTAAAAAATAAATTTAGGGGAGTTCCTCTTGTGGCTCAGCAAGTTAAGAACCGAATGTAGCGTCCATGAGGATGTGGGTTCCACCCCTGGCCTCGGTCAGTGGGTTAAGGATCCAGAGTTGCCATGGCTGTGGTGTAGGCTGGGAGCTACAGCTCTGATTTGACCTCTAGCCTAGGAACTGCCACATGTCATTGGTGCAGGCTTAAAAAAAAAAAAACAAAAAAACAAAAAAAACAAACATTAGTTGAATCAAGATGGCAAATTTCGGAGTTCCCGTCGTGGCACAGTGGTTAACGAATCCGACTAGGAACCATGAGGTTGCGGGTTCGGTCCCTGCCCTTGCTCAGTGGGTGAAGGATCCGGCTTTGCCAGTGAGCTGTGGTGTAGGTTGCAGACTTGGCTTGGATCCCGGTTGCTGTGGCTCTGGCGCAGGCTGGTGGCTATGGCTCCGATCTGACCCCTAGTCTGGGAATCTCCATATGCCGCAGGAGCGGCCCAAGAAATAGCAAAGACAAAAATAAAAAAATTTAAAAAAAAAAAGATGGCAAATTTCCCTATTCTTTCCAACATCCTAGAAAGAAAAAATTTCTGAAAAGAATAAATTATTAACAGCACTAGATAACAAGGGGATCAAAAAATTTTTTAAATACTTTAAAAATAAAAAGTAATACCATATGATTTCACTTATATCTGGAATCTAATATATGGCACAAAAGAAGATTTCCACAGAAGAGAAAATCATGGACATGGAGACAGATCTATTAACCCCAAATTCCCACTCCCTCCCCCTCCCTCTTGGCAACCATATGTGAGGGAGGGAGTGGGAAGGACTGGGAATTCGGGGTTAATAGATGCAAACTATTGCTTCTGGAGTGGATAAGCAATGGGATCCTACTGTATAGCACTGGGAACTCTGTCCAGTTGTGATGGAACATGATAATGTGAGAAAAAAGAATGTATACATGTGCAGTAGAAAATTGACAGAACACTGTAAATCAGCTATGATGAAAAAATAAAAACCATTATAAAAAAATAAAAAGTAGACAGCCTCAGATTTCTGGGGGAGTAGATATAGAAAATGATATCCCAAAGTAAGACTCAAAGAGAAGATTGCTGTGGCTATGGGGTGGGTCTCAGGGAAGCTGCAAGTTCAGAGAAAAGGGACTCAAAAAGAGAAGGGAGGTCAGTGGATAATTTTTATGGTGGCCAAGTGGGCAGCTAAAGTTGGAACACCACCCCTCCCTTGCTTGCACTTCCTGAGCAGAGTGTGTAATCTGGCTGTGGGACTCTGTTTTGGTTTTTTGGTTGGTTTTTGGGGAAGTGGGGTGGAGGGTAGATTGAGAACTAGCTGATGAGTGATACCTTCCTACAGGCTGAAATGGAACTACTCTCTCCAACATGAGCAAAGCAAGGCAAGTTTTACTGTTTTACTACCAGCTTTATGGCTTACCACCCCCTCCAGGAAATAAACACCCAGAAGTTAAGTTACGGCACACCCTTTGCAGCATTATGTCTTGACTTTCTCCTACAATTACCAGAAGCAGGCTAACAAATTGTCAGATTGAAAGAGGTGAGGAGGTGCACTTATTCGCATTCTCATGATTGTGACGTTGTTTGGCTAAACTGGTACCTGGCCTTCTCTATGCCAAATTACCCACACACTTTTCTCATGACTTAGTCTATTAATGTCCCATCTGTCCAAGAGTTAGGAGTTCCTACTTGTTTCCTGTTAATATTATCCCTACGAAGCTTTTATTTTATTTTTTGTCTTTTTTTTTTTTTTAAGGCCACACCCACAGCATATGGAGGTTCCCAGGCTAGGGGTCCAATCAGAGCTGTAGCCACCGGCCTATGCCAGAGCCACAGCAACGCGGGATCCGAGCCGCGTCTGCAACCTACACCACAGCTCACGGCAATGCCGGATCGTTAACCCACTGAGCAAGGGCAGGGACCGAACCCGCAACCTCATGGTTCCTAGTCGGATTCGTTAACCACTGCACCACGACAGGAACTCCGTATAAATACTTTAAAAATAAAAGGTAATACCATGTGATTTAGTCAGTGCAGCATAGAGATGTTACGAACGGTGCTGCATTAACAGTAGAATGAAGCAGTGGTTGGATTTTGTCTCCTTTTAAAACAAACTTGCTTGAAGAACATAGCCATCTAGAATGTTCCCAGTCTCTATCACCTCATCCAAAGGGGCACATCAGTTCCGTCTGTCCATTGGAGGACAATGTTCTGTTTCTATCAGGCAGGAAACGAATCCGAGTGAAGCATTTCACTAGATTTAGGACCCAGCGGTCAAGAAAATGTTTAAACATCTCTGAAGGCACAGTCTTCACTAGAGCCTTGTCTGACCAAGAGGTCTTTGCTCTCTCCTAGGGTGACAGGCAGCTGCCGAAGTGCATTAGTCATGTATATTAAACAACCTGCTGTACACCCAGTGTGGAACCCTAAAGATTTTATTACAACCTTATCAATCCTAACTGGAATGAGTCCAGTGACCAGAGGGCAATTTTTTTTCAAGACAAACAACCAAAAATACCAGAATCAAGATTTGTGTCTATGTCTTTTCAGTTTGACTAATCCTAATTCTTGCCCTTGCCATTTGGCACATTCCCTTTCTGATTCAAGAGTTCCTTTGGAGATAATCACAAAAAGGATAAATGTATATAACCCTCCACCTTCACCATATCAATGTGTTGGTCTAGTGCAATTCTCTAGATGCTTTCCCTATCTTGTCCCATCCCTTATCAAATGATCTTCTTTAAAAAATGTGGTCTAAGGAGAGTAAGGAGATTCATTGGGGAAAACTGTCAGCCGTAAGCATTAGCAGTGCAAAGGAGAAAGACAAAAAGCATTATGGTTTGCATTTCTCTTAATAATCAGTGATGTTGAGCATTTTTCATGTGCTTGTTGGCCATCTGTGTATCTTCTTTGGAGAAATGTCTATTCAGGTCCTTTGCCCATTTTTCAGTTGGGTTGTTGGCTTTTTGGCTGCTGAGTTGTATAAGTTATTTGTGCATCTTAGTGATGGAAAAAAATAAAATCATTAAAAAAAAGCATTATGGCTAGATTTTGCATGTCAGAGATAAGCAATGCTATGGTAAATTTGAAAGAAGCTAATGAGAATGTGTTTAGTTAAAACAAATAAACAAAACTGTATTAAATGGCTTTGTATTTATTGGCTCTCCAAAATCCATTTTTACTTTCAAATAGCACATCAATTTTTTTAGGGTTTTTTTGTTGTCTTTTTTTTTTTTTACATTGTGTCAGCCTTTCCTAAATGCACCCTGTTTTGCTCTGATGAATTCTCCAGAGAAAGCTGCTCTGACTTCAGAGCAGGCTCTTATTCAGCCTGAGGGAACAATCGTGCACTCTCCGATGGAGTGGCACCTGAGGGCATGATGGTTTTTGCTCCTGCAGCTGTGGCCATTGCTATCGGGAGTCATAGTGTGATGTCTGCAGGAGGCAAATGACTTTCACAAAAGGATACTTGTATCAGCTTGCCAGGGCTGCCATAACAAAGGACCACAGCCTGAGGCTTCAACAACAGAAATTTATTTCTCACAATTCTGGAGATTAGATGTCCAAATCGAGGTATCCACAGGGATGGTTTCCTGTGAAGCTCTCACTCCTTGGCTCCTACATGGCTGTCTTCTCCACGTGCCTTGACTTGGTTTTCCCTGTTTCTGCATCCCAAACCTCTCTTCTTCTAAGGACACCCGTCATGTTGGGTTAGGACCTACACATAGGATCTCATTTTACTTTCATTACCTCTTCAAGATTCTGTCTCCAAATACAGTCACATTCTGAGGTCCTAGGGTCGGGAATGCTGGGGGGACGGGAGAGACAAAAATGAGCTGTAATATGATCCTCTCCTCTCTGGAGAGTGGGGCTGTTCAAATGGTGAGATCTGCTCCATGTTTCAAAATCTGCCTGCGTCAGAGTCAAGCATATCAAACATATCATTTATCGGAGGGTGAAAAGTTTTAGAAGAGGCAAGAAGCTTGCACAAGTTGAATTTGCCTCCGCATGGCCACCAAAGCAAGATAGGGTGAATACAGTGCCAGGAGGTAGTTTTCTGAGTTCAGCATTTGAACACATACTAATGCCTCATTCTTTGTCCCTCAGGTTGGTAGTCATTAGACAGTTAGGAGTAGAGAAATGAGTTAGTGGGGGAAAAAAGACTCATTTCCGTTCTTCATGTCCCCAGTCTCACCGTCACTTTCTTCCCCTCTCAGGGGATGAAGGCTCCTCTGTGTGGGCTGCCTCAGCTTCCCTTCCTCTCCACTCCACCTGCTTTGTACCTTCATACAGCCTGTCTCCCTGCCCTCCTCTCTCAAAGGCACAGGCCCTTCCATCTTCCCAAGGCCAACTTCTCTACGTGTGCCTTTGCCTCTGTGGTCAAGCATAACCTCCAAGACTTTTTTCTTCAGTGACTCTTTCCTGTCTCCCCGCTCCAGGCTGAGGCCATAAGTCTCTCCTTCTTCACCAGTTTTCCTGAATTACCAAAACAAGCCCAGAGTTCCATGATTTTATAAGCAAAACAAAACACGATTCCCTCCAGTTGGGTGCTATCCCTCGTCTTTGCCGTCAAAGAACCAGGATGACCACACACCGGAATCCACTGGTCAGTCATCTTCCTCAGGCGTCATTCAGAGCCAGGCACAGCTGACAACATTCTCCTGAGCAGTTCCCTCCCCTGGTCTGTTTCGGCTCTGCCTGTCCCTGTTCTTCCCAGAGCCCAGCTCTGGATCCAGTCTTCTTCTTGCTCTGTAGCTTCTCAGTAAGTGATCTCATCTGTTCCTATGGCTCCAATACAAACCTCTGCTCAAATATTTACCAAATAATTTGCCTTGACCTAAGCTCCTTAACCACACTGCCAACCGTTTCCAGAACAGTTCCCCAGATGGTCAACGGGAACATCCAACACAACATGAACAAGGCAAAAATCCAATGTTTTGCCCTAATATCCATTTTTTTAAACAAATAACTGCAGTTTTAAAAAAGGAAAAAGAAAGAAATATAAGGGAAACCTATAGATTAAGAGACTTAAGAGACATATCAACTCTGTGGACCTGATGTAGAATCTTATTTTTAAAAATTACAGTATAGGAGGTCTCATTATGGCTCAGTGGTTAATAAACCCGACTAGTATCCATGAGGATGCGGTTTGATCCCTGGCCTTGCCCAATGGCTTAAGGATCTGTTGTTGCCATGAGCTGTGGTGTAGGTCGCAGAGGTGGCTCGGATCTCTGGCAGATACGTCTCCGATTAGACCCCTAGCCTGGGAACTTCCATAGCCATGGGTATGCGCCCCCCAAAAAAAAAGACAAAAAATTACAGATTCAATTGGGGAATAATATGGAAAATTACGTATAATCAAGGAAATTTTAACACTGATAATATTATGAACATATTGCTAAACTGCATGTGCAATAATGGTATTGAAGTTATGTTTTAAAACAGTACTTATCTTTTTGAGATGCATACTAAAATATTTATGGATGAAATTATGTGATGTGTGAGATTTTTCTCTTAAATCCTCTGGCAGGAAAGGGACTAGAGGTCATAGGCGAAGTAAGATGAGGCATGAGCTGATGCTGGTAATGGTTACACGAGCGGTCATGCACATAATTATCTGTAATTTGGTGTTTGTTTAAAATTCCTTCTCATAAAAAGGCTTTAAAATATCAAGAAAAGGTTAAAAAATGAAATTAAGCTTTAAAAAACTATACTATTAACTGAAGTAATTTTTAAAGAATTATTCTACATCAATATTATAAGCAAAGTATTAAAGTCAGGCATGAACAAAATGCGAAAGCATATAGCAATGGAATTAATGATATAAAAACAGGCATTGGGAGTTCACGTTGTGGCTCAGCAGAAACAAATCTGACTAGCATCCATGAGGACGTAGGTCTGATCCCTGGCTTCACTCAGGGGGTCAGGGATCTGGTGTTGCCCTGAGCTGTGGTGTAGGTCGCAGATGGGGCTCAGATCCCACGTTGCTGTGGCTGTGGCACAGGCCAGCAGCCGTACCTCCGGTTTTACCCCTAGGTTGGGAACCTCTGTATGCAATGGGTGTGCCCCCCCCCAAAAAAAGGACATTGAGATATAGTATGTTCCTAATATTTTTATTAAAAGATGAACAGCTGGTAGTGAATTTTTAAATTCTAAGCCATGCTGGAGTGAATTTTTAAATTTTAAGCCATGTATGTGTAACTGGGTCACCATGCTGTACAGTAGAAAAAAAAATTGTATTGGGGAAATAACAATGAAAAAAATAAAAATAAATTTTGAAAAATAAATTTTAAGCAGAGGTTTGCTGGTTTTCTCATACTTAAGAGAGCTACTGGATTTAAAGATGGTGGAGGGGAGTTCCTGTCATGGCTCAGTGGTTAATGAATCTAACTAGGAACCATGAGGATGCAGGTTTGATCCCTGGCCTCACTCAGTGGGTTAAGGATCCGGTGTTGCCATGAGCTCTGGTGTAGGTCACAAATGTGGCTCGGATCTGGCATTGCTGTGGCTGTGGCGTAAGCCGGCAGCTGCAGTTCCAACTAGACCACTAGCCTGGGAACCTCCATATGCCATGGGTGCAGCCCTGGAAAAGACAAAAGAAAAAAAAGAGATGGTGGAGGGAGTTCCCATTGTGGCTCAGTGGTAATGAACCCAACTAGCATCCATGAGGAATCAAGTTTTATACCTGGCCTCACTCAGTGGGTCAAGGATCTGGCATTGCCGTGAGCTGTGGTGTAGGTCACAGATGTGGCTTGGATCCCACATTGCTATGGCTGTGGTGTAGGCTTGCAACTGCAGCTCCAGTTCAACCCCTAGCCTGGGAACTTCCATTTGCTGCAATGAGCCCTAAAAAGAAAATAAAATTTAAAAAAAAATAAAGACATTTTTCTTTTCCAGAGACAAATGTGATAAACTTGTGGCAATAAGTAGTAAGCTATCCATCAAATGTTTTCAAACACATGAACATGCCTAATCTGTCCTTTAACAGTTAAAAAAGGAGAGGGAAATTGCTAGATTTATTTGAAGAAACTCTTTCAAAATAAATGATACTACAGAAACAGTACTTTCAAAACATATTTGAAAATGTTTCCATTGCTATGCAATTCTGGGGTAAAACCAATGTAATTTATCACTTTGATACATTTTTATGTCTGAGCACCTTAAAAACTTGGAAACAGAAATTTATCATTTGTTTTAACATCTTCTAAATGAAGAAGAGCTTGAGTTTGAACCTCTCTCTAACAATATCAAAATGCAAAACCATCCAACTTAGTGCACAAAAGCAAGTGATAGGCATGATGGAAGATGGAAATTCACCAGTCAGATTTCATCAGGATTAAAAGTGATTTACTAAGAAAAAACCCAACAATGGTATTTTCCCAGCTAAGACACCATTAAAATCAAGTATCAAAATCAACTGAATCAGAACCAGGACTTTAAAAACAAGAAAGCATTTCAATCACATTACATTCACCAAAAATATTAGTATAATTACGATCACTTATAATTTAATAATACAATATTTTTGAAAAGAGCAATGATATTTTGTACCGCACATAAATACGAAGTATCTTTCAAAAAGTTTATTTAGAATAATTTCATCATTCAAAAATGCATAAAGTAAGTCATTTATAACGTGCATAATGTATTAGTAAAGCATGTGTCTATGTATACTCACGAGTGTGTATGAGAATGTGTGTGATTTCCAATTAATTACAATCAGATTCTACTTCTAGCAAGACACTGTGAGGAGTTCCATGGCCCCATTTCCATTTCACTAGTGAAACTGGTGAAAATTATTAAAAAAAAAAAAAAGACCATTTAAAGTCATGGGAAATTTTCTGAGGGTATACAGCAAATAAAGAACCGTTTACTCAAAATCTATTAAAATTTAGTAACAACAGAATCCATGGTATTTGAACCAATACATATTTCCTGGCTATTCCCTCCCAGCTCAGCCAAAACTCCTCTCTGGACTAGTGCAGACAATTACACAGGGCTCTCTCTTCTACCCCACCCCACTCCCTGCCCGGGCCCCTGCCAGGTCCCCGCTAGAGGGCTGTCATTCAGGAGAAGCTCAATGTCAACATTTCTCATCCTGCCTCCAGATACCTGTGGCTGAGGCTAAGTTCTGGGTGAATGCAGGTGAGAGGTGGGGCTCTCTTCTTCTATCCATCACCCACTGGTGGGATACAAGCTCCATCTTGGTACAGCATGCTAAGAGTGCCAGGCACGGGTCCCCCTTGCCACGCTCATCCTGTTGGACTCTAATTCGGATCGTCAGTGTTGCAAAGTGAGACACATGAACATGAGGACATCTCAACAAGGCTCTTTACTTCGGCAGAAGGGTGCAGGTCCTCAAAAAGTGTGTGAAGAAGAAAAGACCCTCCCTATTTATCCCTAACGCAGGTGGTATACCTGTCCCCTTCCCATTGGTCGGGTCAGGGCACACATTCTTCTTGGTTGGCTAATTGAAACAAACGGTTGCTGGAGAAGAGGGAAAGAGGAGGGGGCCGCAGGAGGGTGTTTCAGCCGAAACCAGAGCAAAATGGAGTAACCAAGATTTCCTTTGATAGAAAAGACATGTGTTACTTTCCACAATTCGTAGCTTATAAACCAGAGGTTCCAAGCCAGGAGAGGCAAACCAAGAAGACCTGAAGCTACTACCACTTCCTCCACCAAGGGCTCGGCTCCTGGAATGAAGGGGTCACTCAGAGAGAAAAAGAAACTCGTCCTCACTTCTAGCTCAAGCCCTGGCTCAGAGACTTTGCTCAGAGTAAGAAGCAGGCCATAAAACAGGCAGCTCCAAACCTCATCCTAAATTAACTGACTCCATTTGTACCAGATTATAGAGAAGTTAAAGTCTAAGCATCCTCTCAAAAGCAGTGAAGGTGTGGTAAAAGAAAACTGGGACGAAATTGATAGATTCATTGGAGATAAAAGCTAAACTCTACATCAGCTAGCTTGTCAGAGAGGACAGACAGCTGGGAAGAGACATTTGGGAGAAGCCCTCCTGGGCTCAATAAAAATCTCAAGCCCTGACATCTGCAGTATCCCTTCCAAGTATCCTGAATTTCACTGGATGAGAAAATGGTGCAATTTATGCCCAGGGCATGTTGAAAACAATAGAGCAATCAGCCAGCAATAGTATTGGAAATTAACAGATAGGTATACTTAGGAAGAAGACAATCTAAAAAAGCCCTGGAAAAAAGCATGGTGATTATGGCCTACCCAAGGCTTTACCCCCTCCCCCTCTTCCCACCCCTAATCCCCTGTGGAGCTACATCAGAGACTTTACCCTACAGGGAGGAAATAGACGTCACCATAAAAATTCTGCCAGCCAATAAACAAGAAAACAACAATACCAAGCCCTGCTGAGGGGTGAGAGGGACAGGTATTCAGAGCTGCCACGATATATTTTCTTTTCTTCTTTCTTTCTTTTCCTTTTTGCTTTTTCTTTCTTTCTTTCTTTTTTTTTTTTTTTTTTTTTTAATCAGAGGTACAGACGCTGCCAGCCTACTCCACAGTCAAAGCAATGCCAGATACAAGAGGTGTCTTCAACCTACACCACAGCTCATGTCAACGTTGGAGTGAGGCCAGGGATCAAACCCAAATCCTCATGGCTACTAGTTGGGTTCATTTCTGCTGCTCCACAATGGGAACTCCTACAATATATTTTCTAAAATATTCAGTTTCTAACAACAACAACAACAAATTATGAGACATGAAAAGGAACAGAAAAATAGGATATCTAAAAAAAAAAAAATGCAGACAGCAGTAACTGCTTGTGAAAACAACCAGATTGTTGGAATGAATGAAGACTTCAAAGAAGTCATTACAAAAATATTAAACTAAATGAAATCATGATTAAAGAAAGGTATGATAACATTGCATCAATTATAAAACATCAATAGATTAATACAGTTATTTTTAAAAAGCCAAATGAAGATTCTGAGTTGAAAAAAATAGTAACTGAAATGAAAAAAATCACTACATACAAGAAAAGTACAGATTGATATCACTCATGAACGTAGATAAAATTCTTCAACAAAAGATTAGAAAATTGAGACTAAAAAGGTATAAAAAGAATTACAGGAGTTCCCGTCGTGGCGCAGTGGTTAACGAATCCGACTAGGAACCATGAGGTCGCGGGTTCGGTCCCTGCCCGTGCTCAGTGGGTTAACGATCCGGCATTGCCGTGAGCTGTGGTGTAGGTTGCAGACGCGGCTCGGATCCCGCGTTGCTGTGGCTCTGGTGTAGGCGGGTGGCTACAGCTCCGATTCAACCCCTAGCCTGGGAACCTCCATATGCCGCAGGAGCGGCCCAAGAAATAGCAACAACAACAACAACAAAAAGACAAAAAAAAAAAAAAAAAAGAATTACACTCCATGACCAGGTAGGAAAGGCTGATTCAACATTTGAAAAATCAATTAATGTAATCCATCATATCAAGAGACTAAAAAAAAAATCATATGATCATATCATATCAAAATTCAACATTCATTCATGATTTAAAACAAAACAAAATAAAACAAAACAAAACAAAACAAACCTCTCAGTAAACTAGGAATAGAAGGGAAATTTATAAACTGAAAAAAGACTATCTACCAAAAACCTACACCTAAAATCATACTTAACGTTAAGAAACTACAACCATTCATGCAAAGATCAGGTACAAGACGAGGATATTTCCTTTTATCACACCTTTTAACATGATAGAAGTCCTTGTTAATTCACTAAAGGACAAAAAGGGAATACAAGATATACAGATTTGAAAAGACAAAAAGTGGTTTTTGTTCATAGGGTTACATGATTGTCTATGGAGGAAATCCTAAAGAACTGACCAAAAATCTCCTAGAATCAGTTAGTGACTATAGCAAGGTTACAAGATACAAGGTAATACACAAAAGCCAATGACTTTCCTATATACCAATGAAGAAGGCGAATTTGAAATAAAAAACACAATGTGATTTACATTGGAACCCCCAAAGAAGAAATACTGAGGCATGAATCTAACAAGATCTCTACAAGGGATATATGAGAAAAACCAGAAGACTCTGACGAATGACATCAAAGAAAAATTAAAATAAATGGAGAGATATATCATATTCAAGGAGAAGACTCAAAATTGTCAAGTGGTCACTTCTTTGTAACTTGATCTATATTATATATTCAATGCAACCCCAATCAAAATCCCAGCAAGTTATTTTATTAATATTGACACACTGATTCTAAAGTCTCTATGGAGAGGCAAAAGACCCAAAGAGCCAACACAATATTTAAGGAGAAGAACAAAGTTGGAGGACTGATGTTATCCAACTTCAAGACTACTAAAAAAAGTGATAATCCAGACAGTGTATTATTGCAAAAGAATAGACAAATACGTCAATAGGATATAATAGAGAACCTAGAAATAGACCTCCCATATAGTCAAGCTGAGGTAATAAAATGAAGTCAAAATAATCTCCTCCATAAATGGTTCTGGAACAACTGGACATCCCTATGCCAAATAATGAATCTGGAAATAGACCTTACATCTTTCACAAAAAATAACTCAAAATGGATTATAGACCTAAATGTATATGCTAAACTATAAAAGTCCTAGAAGATAATATAGGAGAAAACCTAGAAGAACTTGGGTGTAATGAAAGGAGATACAATGCTAAGAACACAATCAGTGAACAAAACATTGGTAATCTGGACTTCATTTACATATTCTTAATTCAGGAGTTCCCATCGTGGCGCAGTGGTTAACCAATCCGACTAGGAACCATGAGGTTGTGGGTTCGGTCCCTGCCCTTGCTCAGTGGGTTAAGGATCCGGTGTTGCCGTGAGCTGTGGTGTAGGTTGCAGACACGGCTCGGATCCAGGGTTGCTGTGGCTCTGGTGTAGGCCAATGGCTACAGCTCCGGCTGGACCCCTAGCCTGGGAACCTCCATATGCCGCGGGAGCGGCCCAAGAAATAGCAAAAAGACAAAAAACAAAGAAAAACAAAACAATACATATTCTTAATTCATATATTATATGATATATTTACAAAATGGGTTAAAACCCATCCAACGAATTTTAAAATGAGTTATGGGAAAAGGACCTAATATACATTACTTCAAAGAAAATGTACAAATAGCCAATGAGCACATGAAAAGATGCTCAATATAATTAGTCATAAGGTAAACATATATTTAAAAATATATTAAAACCACAATAAGATAGGACTTCACACCCACTAGTATGGTTAGAATAAAAAAAGTCAGATAAGAACAAGCGTTGGTGAGAATGTGGAGAAGCCAAACTCTCATACACTGCTCATAGGACTATAAAATGTCACAACCACTTTGAAAAATATTTGGTGGTTCTCAAACAATGACACCAAATTACCATTTAATCCAGCAATTCCACTACTTAGTATATACCCAAGAGAAATGATATCATGTCTATATAAAACCTTGTACACAAATGTTTATAGCAGTACTATTTCCAAAAGCCAAAAGATGGAGGCAATACAAATGTCCATCAGCTGATGGGCAGATAAACAAAATATGGCTTATTCATACAATATAAGATTATTCAGCCACAAAAGGAATGAAGTGCTGGTACATGCTACTACATGAAGGGGACCTGAAAACGTTATGGTAAGTTAAAGAATGATTCCATTTATATGAAACACTCAGGAGAGGCAAATCTGTACAGACCCAATGTATACTAGTGATATAGGATTTAGAACTGCAGGGAATAGGAAAATGGGATGATAATTAATGATTATGGGATTTCTTTTTTAGGTGATGAAAACGTTCTAAAATTGACTGTAATGATGGTTGCACATATCTGTGAATATACTAAAAACCACCGAACTGTACATTTTAAGTGAGTAAAATGTGCACTGTATGAATCATATCTCAATAAATGTGTTTTTAAAAAGAATGTGAATTACTTGCCATAAATTCTGCTGTTGATGGTGCACAATTAAAAAAATTAGAGACAGAGCTCCTGTCGTAGCTCAGTGGTTAACGAATCTGACTAGGAACCATGAGGTTGTGGGTTTGATCCCTGGCCTTGCTCAGTGGGTTTAAGAATCCGGCTTTGCCGTGAGCTGTGGTGTAGGCTGCAGATGTGGCTCGGATCCCGTGTTGCTGTGGCTCTGGCGTAGGCTGGTGGATACAGCTCCGATTGGACCCCTAGCCTGGGAACCTCCACATGCCGCGGGAGCAGCCCTAGAAAAGGCAAAAAGACAAAAAGACAAAAAAAAAAAAAAAAAAGACAAAACAAATTAGAGACCACTTGTTAAGTGTTCTTGGTGGATGGGTGTATTAAAAATACATCCTCATTCTAGACATTTGTATCACTCTTTACAAGTTATAAGGTCGCCTCATCTATATCTGTGTTGTTTATGAGCCAGCACAAATTTTAATAAACAAGGGTGCAACTCCACAGATCAAATTGAAACCAATTCCAATCTCATTAGATATAAGAAATAAACCTCAGATATAGTGTAAATACTGTAATGCCTATTCTCTTTCATTCTAATTCCCTTCACTAAATTCTAGTCTCTTAGCCAGGCATTTATAGACCAATAAGACAGACTTGCCTGATGTCCATTTATCTTTGTTATATCATTTAATAGCTGGGCTTTTCTTCCCCTTTGTCTTTTCCTTAAATTACATGTGTAGTTTGTGAACAAGACTGGTCTAGAGCAGACATTGGCAAATTTTTCTGTAAAGAGCCAGACAGTAAATATTTTAGATTCTGCGGCTATAAGAAATCTGTCTCAACCACTCAACTCTGCTATTATGGTGCTAAATCAGTTGTAGATCATCTTTTAATCAATGATTAATAGGTACTGTAACACAGATTTTTAAAACTGTGTTCCAATGTACTTTAGTATGAACACTGATATTTGAATTTCATATTATTTTCATGTAAAATTTATTTGGGATAATATTATTCTTCTTTCAATTGTTTTCAACTATTTAAAAGTACAAAAAGCATTCTTAGCTCATGGGCCTTATAAAAACAGGTGGCTGGCTGAATTCGACCTATGGGCCATAATTTGCTGATGACTGTCTTTGGCTAGACTGAATAAAAATTTAACTAAAGAAACTTTCTTATTAACCTTTAAACATACATCTATTTTCCTCAAATATCCTATGTAGAGCTCATGGTGGAAGTAAAGTTACCACAAGCATTGCACTTCTGGTTTTATACTTAAAACCTCTCCAATCTAACTATGTACAAGTAAAATTAATTCATCATTGACTGAGAACATAAATACACACAAACAAATAAGCGATCCCCCGAGTGGTTTAGTAATCTGCTTGGCAAGCTTGTAAATTGAAAATTGATTTTCATCCTCTTCAACTGAATGAATTTTATAGTTACTGTAATCTTGAAAACTAGACAATGGGGGAAGAAAGTACATCCAATCATTCCCAGGGGCCCCATGAGAAACTTGCTTCCTTTCCTCAAGTTCTCCCTTCCTCTCTCCCTTTCTTTCTTGGATTTATTATCATTCGTAAACTCACGCTACCAATCATTATGTTATTTTCTTTCTTTTTCTTTTTCTTTTCACAGTTGCACCAGCGGCATATGAAAGTTTCCAAGCCAGGGATCAAATTGGAGCTGCAGCTGGGATCTACACCACAGCCATGGCAACACTGGATCCAAGCTGCCTTAACACAAGGAGCCAAGCCAGGGATTGAACCTGCATCCTCACAGAGGCAATGTTGGGTCTTTAACCTACTGAGCCAAAACAAGAACTCCTCATTGTGTCATTTGCTAATATACAGATTGTAGCTAAGGAACGTAAAACTGGTTGAAAAGTGAAAAAGTCAACCTACCAAATTATTATTTTACTTATTTACAAATTACTTTGTCTGGATTTTCAAAACTGAACTGACGCGAAACCTCAAAACCCATATGCATAGCTGGGACCCAAACTTGTCTTTTGGTTTAGAGCTCTGGTAGTTTTACTTCTAGGTGAAAATACATATAACCCTTATATATTTAGCCGTCATCTGTTTTAATGGCTTGAAAATCAACGTGTATCTGATTAACATTTACCCCCCAACTTTGAGTATACATACCTAGATCTGAATACCTACTGCTGAAAGATGAGACAAGTCTGTGAGAGAGTTTCACCACTGTGATAGTTTGAGGGACATCCAGAGACAAGAATCTAAAAGAAAGACAATTTTAATAAGCCAAATGTAATTGTTTCTCTCTTGCCTCACCTTTATTACTGTTCCGGTTATTTTAAATATGATACAGACTCCATACATTGTTTCACATTAAGATTACATGCTATTCATGACGGGAAAACAAAGAAAAACATTAAAGCTGGAGGAAGCTGGTACCTTCTCCAAGCACAATTCAATACTGCAATGCGAAGGCAACTCCTATACACTGGGAGGCAATCAGGTTATGAATCATGTCATATTTGATTCCATTGTGGGACCCAATATGTTCATATATTTGGCATGAGAATACCTGTGCCTCTTTTCCATGGATTGACTGAAGTGTATTTACTTTTCTGTTATCATTATCCTTCTCTATGTTCATTTTTTTATCTAAGCCTTTCAGACAAATTTAGGACAGAATGTGTCATAACTATGGGGAGTCAGCGGTATAATCAATGTAAAATGAGTTATCAGAATGATTTATTTAAATGTGTAGGATAATCTTTTCAGTATACTATGATATCTTTATGAAAATGATTAATGAGAATTTATAGTTAAATAACCCCTGGTGGCAAAAGAAAAAAAAAAAAAGAGTTTGATGGTATATGAATTAGACTCCAGCTTTTCTGGGCTTCTGAACTACTGAATTAGGAATTTCTTCCCTGGACAAGTCAACTTGAGGAATTTCTGTAAGAAAACTACAACTTTGGGAGTTCCCGTCGTGGCGCAGTGGTTAACGAATCCAACTAGGAACCATGAGGTGGCGGGTTCGGTCCCTGCCCTTGCTCAGTGGGTTAACGATCCGGCGTTGCCGTGAGCTGTGGTGTAGGTTGCAGACGCGGCTCGGATCCCGCGTTGCTGTGGCTCTGGCGTAGGCCGGTGGCTACAGCTCCGATTGGACCCCTAGCCTGGGAACCTTCATATGCCGCGGGAGCGGCCCAAGAAATGGCAACAACAACAAAAAAAGACAAAAAAAAGAAAAAGAAAAAAAAAAAGAAAACTACAACTTCGCATTATTTTCAGTCTGAAGCCAAAATATCCTGAATTTTGGCTTATAAACAAACTTCTGTAATATTCCTAACATCGGCAAATACCATGCTCAGGAATGTTGCACAAATTTAATATAGATATATTTTAAGTTCTCCAAGACTGGCAAAGATGCAAATGGGCATACAGTTAATTGAAAAAGCGTCTCCAACTGCTGTAGAGATTTGGGGAAAAAACCCAGTCTTTGGGATATGGCTACCTAATCTGCAAATCGCTAATAGTGAAGGGAAATAAAATCACATGAAGATAGTCTAAAATCATTATTAAGAGTTCTCACACCTTTTTTTTTTTTAAGCAGGGAAACTTTATTTTCAAACAAAACCAAGCATGGAATTCCCAGAGTGTAGATTTTAAAAAATAAGAGCTTACTTCATAAAACACACAAGCAAGCAAGAGAGATTCTCTAGATTAGGGGTTATCCACCAAAGCCTCAGGGCCAAATTTGCCTACCTCCTATTTTTATACAACTCATAAAAATGGTTTTTACATTTTTAAGATATTTAAAAATATATTTCATGACACATGAAAAGTATATGGACTTCAGATTTCAGTGTCCATAACCAGAATTTGATTGAAATACAGCCATAGTTGTGTGTCTGGCTGCCTTCACATTACAACACACACTTGAGTGCTTGTGATAAAGGCATTATCACCCCCAAAGACAAGAATATTTACCATCTGGCCCTTTGCAGAAAAAGTTTGCCAACCTCTGCTATAAATGAGAACAATGTAGCTCACTTCCAAAAAACAGATTTTGCAACAATTTACTTTCCTCTTACATGTGGGTATGTTATCTACTCTGCCAACTGTAAATATTCCTAACAATTGTCCATCACGTCTACTTGGGGGCAATTTTTATCACTGGTAAGTTGGGGAGGTGATTTCCCAGCTCTGTGCTTTGCCTTATGGAGAATCTCAAGGAAATTAAGTAGTAACTTCTGCCCTCAAGGAGCTTAAAATCTCACTCAGAAGAAAACAATATTCTATTCTGCACCACATCAAACGAGAAACAGCTCATTTCTGTGATTTCCATGAGGAAACCCTCCTACTAGGCCTGTGTGCAGAGAGCAAGTCAAAGGAAGTTTGAGGAAAATGGAGAATGGGGGATCCATCACGGCAAAGCAAAGATTTTCACTCTGAATATGGACCCTCCCTTTTCTTGAAACATTTTCCTGTGGCTTGGCCACGTGTTACTCTCTGCTCTCTTCCATTGCTGAGTCCACCCACCTCTGGTGCAGAGAAAGAAATCAGGGATTCCTCTTCTGTCTTACTTGCTGCTGACCATGACCTCAAATTCCTCCTTTCACTCCAAGCAGCTTATCAAAATTTAGTGTCTGTGCTTCCTAAGCAACGATTCTCTTCCTAAGAAAAACTCTGATGCCACCTGTCAAGATAATACTACTTTTTTTATTTTATTTTTTTTTATTTATTTTTTTTTTGTCTTTTGTCTTTTTTGTTGTTGTTGTTATTGTTGCTATTTCTTGGGCCGCTCCCGCGGCATATGGAGGTTCCCAGGCTAGGGGTTGAATCGGAGCTGTAGCCACTGGCCTACACCAGGGCCACAGCAACCCTGGATCCGAGTCGTGTCTGCAACCTACACCACAGCTCACGGCAACGCCAGATCGTTAACCCACTGAGCAAGGGCAGGGATCGAACCCGCAACCTCATGGTTCCTAGTCGGATTCGTTAACCACTGCGCCACGACGGGAACTCCTACTTTTTTTATTTTAAAGGAAAGTATTTCAGCTGCGCAGGAGAGGGGAGAAGCAAAGCAGCCTTGGTGAGGGAGGGGTTTGGAGACAGGGCACGGGGCAGCAGAAAACAAGCTAAACAAGAGTGGAACTGGATAACAGAGGTTAAAAGGAAATAAGGACAGACAGACAAGAAAGCAAGATACTTACTGCCAAAGGGCAAAGGTAAAACTTAGCAAGGAAGTAGAGAATCATTGTAAGTTTCTGAGTATATGAGTAGCATAATGAAATCAGCACTTACTGAGTGGGGATATTGAGGTTAGATTCAAGGGAATAACCTCTTGGGTATTAAGGCCAAGAGGTCAGATAGGAGGATGTTGCAATAATTCAGGCAAAAAAATGGTAAGAGCCTGGATGTCAGTGGGAGCAATGGGGGTGGAGGGAGAAAATGGCTCTAAAGATTTTCTAGAGAAAAAGCTGATGTGACATAGCTTTAAGGAGTGAAGGAGAAAGAGAGGGATATAAGATTTGACCCTGGATGACTGGAAAAAATGGTGGAGACTGTATCGAATACATTATTACTTTTAAAATAAAAGTATCTCTTTCCTACTTTCATAAAAAGAATCCAGTCTTCTTATAGAAAAGGCACATACATATATACACAGGGAAATAAAATTAAAACAGAATCTAAAGTAATAGGAGAAAAAAAAGGAAACTGAGGGTGATGTAATCCTCTGCCTGAGTACTAAATTTAGCCCCGAACTTCCTTGCAGCTGAGGCAGGTGGCTTCACAGCTGTTACTATCTATACCATTTTCCCCGGAGATCATTCCTTGCCTGGCAGCAAATTCTGGGGGAGAAAAAAAAAAAAGAAAAATCACACTGCTCTTTACTGAGTAATGTCATAGATAAAGTCTCAGTTGCGGTTCCTCAAAAAGATGCAAAAAATGTTCTTCACCTGGTCAAAGCATTGACCACCACCTGAGAAAGTATGTGAAGTCATAGTCCTGGGAAGGCTTTTCTAAATGAAATGAGGCTGGTATAGATCAAGTAGGATGATAACTGTGCCCGTTCAGGACTAGGGTGTGGAGCTGGACTCAGTGGAGATGCAAGCCACAGCATATCCCTTCTTGGACCAGAGATACTCAACTTAAGTTCTGAAGCAAAAAGGAGACGCTGAGACTTGGCTCAAGAGCGAATGAACAAGAGGACAAGGTGAGGAATGAAGCAAGTTGGCTGGCCATGATTCTTCAAGAGCTCTGGCCATTTCTCCATCTTCTCTGGAATCTCATTGGTAGAGAACAAATAGTCCATTACTAACACAGGATCCTCGCAAAGTTAATTAAAACCACCTCCCACTGCAGCAGGAAATTATCACACATGCCCCTTCCCCAACCTGTGCCTGGACATGGTGTGGGAAGTGAAGGAATGCTGAGAGGGTGAGCAGTCACATGCTCCACCTGGAGAGAGCATGACCCTTGTGAAATCTTAGGACGAGGGTATTTAAGAGGCACAACACACCTCCCTTACAGCTGTTACAATCACAAAATTTTACATTTTCCTTCAAAATTTTTGGAAAAAAACATAGTAAATCTTAGGCTGAACACAAGAATGTGTGTTCTCAGATCACCCTGTCTTTCTCAACACACTGTAACTGCTTGTTTTCTTGTCTGCCTTTTCCACTGAGTGATAAATAAGTTTCAGAGGGCAAGACCTTGTAATTCCATTCATCACTGCATCCCTAGCACCTCTCATGGTGTTCAATAAATACTTGAATGAAAGCCTTCCCCCATTTTTCTCCTTTAGCTGTTTCTACTGTTCACGATCCTGACCCAATTTCTTCCCAGGCAAAGGGACCATTTCTCATTCTGACTCAAGAGGTCTGAAGATGGATATTTGGAGTCTAACTACTAATTGTTTAGGACTTTGTCCTGTACTTTTTAGTAGAGTTATATTAACAATAAGGATAGAGATCAAATAGTCTTTTCTCTTCAATCACCTCTATTCCAATCTCTGTAGTTCTTCCCAAAGTCACCAAAAAATCCTGTTTCATGGCAATCCCTACTACCTCTTTGCCTACATTGTAAAAGAAAATTAATGACAACATGGCATTTATTGGATGTTTACTATATACCAGCCTCTGTTCTCAATTCTTCATAAATATAAAGTCACTTAAAACTCGCACCAGCTCTACGTGGTCGGTAGTTACCTCCACATACAAATTAGGAAAAAGAGGCACAGAATAATTTTAAAAGGTGTCCAAGATCCAAGGCTATGCACGTGCACTGCACAACTCCAGGGGGTACCATTAGACACCGTGCACTGCTGTATGCAGTTTCCCTGCCAAGGTGATAGAGATAGTAATCAGTGCAGCTAGGATTGGAACCCAGGCATTCTGGCTGTAGCCCCTACCCTTAACCATTGTAACTAATCTAGGACTTTTTCCTTTCACGTAATTCCTGTCCTCAGGGGCTTATCCCTAGGAATGTTGGCAATGCCTCAAAGCTCACTACTGGTGAGTCCTGGATTCCATCAAGGTTAATTCTTTTGTATTATCTGGGAACTATTCATTCTCATGCATACGAATGTTATGCTCCAGTTAAGCATAGCTTCAAGTAGCTAGAGCAGTGACTGGCAGGTCACAGGTAGAAGCTAAGGAGAGCTGAGTCTTCTTTAACCTAAACCAGAACTCGATCAAGTAAATTAGTTCTTTTATACATTTATAAAGCCATTTTTCATTATGCCAGCAGGATGCTTGATGTCTCCTTTCTGTTCTTAACAGTAAATCTACATTTATATTGCCCATGTACATTTTTATTGCTATTTAAAACAGAATAAAACAAAGCTAAACTGACTTCAGCTGCTTCTGCATTTGATTCAAGGAAGGAGAGTTTAATTTATAAAAGAGTTAGATGTATTCTCTGTATAGAAACTAGCAGTTGAGTTAAGGGAGCAAAGCCTCAGAGTTAAATCCTATTACTTTAAATGACTACACAAGTGTTTTCTAAGGGTAGAGACACTCGGAGATGGCATTTTATTCAGCAAAGCAGTTGAGTATTGGGATAAAGCAAGGTTTCTAAACCACAGCACTGTTGACACTTTGGACTGGGTAATTCATTTTGGGAGGGGGGCTGTCCTGTGCATTATAGGATATTTAGCAGCATCCCTGGCCTCGACCCATGGGGTACAAATTGTACTCTTCCCCCAGTTCAACTATGACAATGAAAAATGTCTCCAGACATTACCAAATGTCCCTTAGGGGGTAAAACTGACTCCAGTTGAGAACTACTGGGATAGACAAAGGTAGGCTCAGAAAGAGAGACCAGTGCTAGGTTGTTCCAGGCCAGTGGTTCTAAATGCATGCTCCTTAGACTAGAGACACCAGCATTACCTGGGAGCTTGTTAGAAATGCAGAATCTCTGGCCCTGCTCCAGACACAGGATCTGTAGTGTAACATGACCTCCAGGCGATCCACGTGCACATTAAGTTTGAGAAGGACTGCTCCAGTTGGTGCATGAACATGAAGGCACTTCTGAAAACCCTTAGGTATTAAGGGGTTCCAGAGAGCTGAGAGAATGGGACAATGACAAGGGTCTGAAGAAAGAGGGAGGGGGGAGGGTGATATGGTGTTGGGCAAAACCTTCTAAGACAAGTGGTTAAGGACCTCCAGAAAAAAAAAGTTTCATTCTCAATTACATTGTTTGCTGTGCTATCATACAATCCCTTGTCCCTCACCTCCTCTGTCCTTTATGTCCCCGAACCTGCAATACTCCTCTTGCATATGTACTGAAGAAAATCTGTCTGTTCCATATTTGTATTGGGTGCAGGACAGACAGAAGAGACCCGTTGTAGGGGACAATACACAGAGCAGACCAAGAGCTCAGTGGAAGCAGGAACTTAAAAGCAAGAGATGACAAGAGAAACTCAGGTCTCCAAATATCTAGTAATGTGGGAAGGGGTGGGTTGCTAGTTCCACGTGTGGAATGGGGGTGATAGTCATTTTCATGCTAAAGGAAGAAAACCCCATAAAGCAGGAGAGCAGGGCTGAGGACAGGCATCTATAAATTTGCATTCAACTCTATATGTTCTATGGCTTGTGTGTTAAGCTTGGTTACTTACTGTTTCTAAGAAAATAATGTATTTCCAGAATTAAATCTTTTTCTGAGATGCCTGGTTTCAATTAATCTGTATTTATAACAAAATCTCCATATGATGAAAATTCTAACTTGGATATTTTAGTAAAAGTCTTTCCATTAACCTCAAAATAAACAAGGGAAGAAGCAAAGCAAGTGACTGACATATTTGTGCAACAACCCATGCAATGGAACGGATGCCTCAAACGAATACTGAGATAATATTTGATATATCAGCTTTAAATATATTGAAAAAAAATCTCTCGGAGCAAACTTTAGCATGTCAATCAAAAATTTAAAACAGATCGACTCAATTAGACTAATTTGATTAATTAGTTTAATAATACACACACACCCACCAGGGATCAACTGTTTCAAAAAGTGCAGGTTAAATTTTATGTTGATAAAATATTTGTTTTTTAAACAGTTTGTTTGACTTACATTTTAGAAACCAGTTTGGCAGTCTCCTAAAAAGTTAAACATACAATAACCATATAAAGCAGCTTTCCTGCTCCTAAGGTAACTGAAACAATACAGCTATTCCAAGACTAGTACATAAATGTTCATAGCAGCTTCATGTGCAAGACCTTAAAGTTAGTTAAAACCAAATGTCCATCAGCAGGTGAATTATAAGTAAATCATAGACTATCTATACAATGGAATACAACTCAGCAATTAAAAGGAAAGAAATATTTATATATGTTCACGTTATGGAAGGATCTCTGAGTGAAAGAACCTTGACCAAAAAAAATAGTATATACTGTATTCCATTTATAGAAAACTCTAGAAAATGCAAACTAATCTGTAGTGACAGAAAGCAGTTTTGTGATTGCCTGGGGAGTGGGCTCTGGGCAAGGAATGACAAAGGGGCATTGGAAAAATTTGGAAGTGTTCATTATCTTGGTGGTGCTGACGATTTCACAGCACATAAATATGTCAAAACTCATCAAACTGTACACTGTAAATACAAGATACTATATGCCAATTAACCCTCAGTAAAGCTGTAGGAAAACATCACACCAAAAACTGTTTTTAAAAGATGATCAGCCATAAATTAATCACAAAAGGAATGAGTGCTAAATATATTTAACATTTTTAAAGCAAAAATAAGCTGCATTTCCTACTTCACAGGAATCATTCCAATTAATCTTAAGCAGCAGTAGAGCTGGTTGTACTTTTCTTTAGCTTAGTCCAACGCTCAGCAGGTAGACCACTATAATTTTGGATGTTAAAATGCTCTCTTTGTGCCTTTCATATTAATTAAATCTGTTATTCATGTTGCAACTGATATTTGGTCCACATAAACTTCTTACTGAAATAGGCCTTGGAACAAAAGTCAGTCTCTGTGGTTGTGAGAAAAGAGTTACCCACCCTCACTTAAATAGAAAGAGCATTTTGTTTACCTAAAGGGCCAATCAAAGGCATGCTGCATTCACTGCATGCTCATTTATCAAAAGAGATAAATCTGTGAAATACTAGATAGCTGGAAGTAGTTACTGCTACTGCTTCTGCTGCTATTAATTAATTAGGATGGTGACTGGTGATTATTAATTCATTTGGTCAATAGTACAATTTGCTAATTTAGCAGACTTGAGTTTCAAAGTGAACTGATGCATTCATAATAAACTTCACGTGAAACTGATAAATGAGTAAATGAGCTAGGTGCACCACAGGCACACACACACACACCCCATATGGGTGTGACCAGCACTGCTTTTTTCTTCTCTAAAAGAATTATTATATTTATACATATGTACAGAGGTGTGTGGAGAGGGGTAAGGGTGGACTGTGCACATATAGCAGTCCCAGGGATTATTAAGATTGTAAAGAAATAATAAAAGTTTAAGAATTACCATATGGTACAGCAATCCCACTCCTGGGCCTAAATTCAAAAACATACACGCACCCTTATGTTTACAGCAGCACAATTCACAATAGCCAAGACATTAACTAACTAAATGTCCATCAACAGAGGAATGGTTTGAGAAGATGTGGTGCATATATACGATGGAGTACTGCTCATCCATTAAAAAAGAATGAATTAATGCCATTTGCAACAACACGGATACAAATAGAGATTCCCATACTAAAGTAAAGTAAGTCAAAAAGAGAAAGTCAATATGGTATCACTTATACGTGGAATCTAAAATATGACACAAAATGAAGCTATCTGCAAAAGAGAAACAGACCCACAGATATAGAGAACAGATTCGTGGTTACCAAGGACAAAAGCTAGGGAGAGGGATGCACTAGGGGTTTGGGGTTGACAGACGCAAACTATTACCTTTGGAAGGCATAAAGTTCCTACTGTGTAGCACAGGGACCTACATTCAGTCTCCTAGGCTAGACCATGATGGAAAAGAATGTATAAATATATGCTAATATATATATAAGAATATATAAATATATATAAAACTCTGTCACTTTCCTGAACAGCAAAAATTGGCACAACATTATAAATCAACTATACTTTAATATAAAAATTTTGTTTAAGTTTAGGTACAAGCTAGGCATTTTTCCTGTCAAATAAATCTCTGGTCAATGAGTGTCATGAACACTTAACATGAGGTCAAATCAACATCCCTGAAGTAATAACCCCTCTTTCACTCTTCTGCATGTTAGAGAGCACCGTCTTGAAGCAAATGCATCTCACAATCTCCTGTTTTATTTACGGATGTCTCTGCAGCTCCTTTTCCACCCTCTACATTTTACCTTCCTTCTTTCTTCCCAACTACCTTCTTTAATTCCTTCTGGTCAGCTGGGCTTTTGCAAGACAAATCACAAGTTCAATTTCTCTGCCTCGTTCTCTTAGTCTTTTTCCTTTCATGCAGGGGTCATTTATGTCAATCAACTCCTCATACATTCATTCACATAAATTTTTTCAGAGCAATGTCACTGAGTTTTGCTGAAATTTGTTATTTTTCTTGCTCATTTTGAGCACATCATATACGCAAAGATCTTTGCAAGCTTGTTTTGCACATTTGCACATGGACATGAAAACAGAGTTTCCCACTTCTCAGGTAAAGCCTTTAAAAATGTGGCATTACCTTTGACTCAGGCTTCTCACTTATTTCTGAGCCTGGAGATGGTCTGGGATGATCACTCTTGGGCCTGATTTCCCTTCTCAATATACCACATAATGGATTTTTAAAAAAGACAACCCCAAGAGTACTAATTTAATTAGCAGAAGCCTATAGACCTCAAATCTCAACAAAGTAATATGATGATATATATGGGTTTGCATTTTGAACAATGTGGCTGTTGGTATGGAATAAAGAGTGAATGACTGGTTTATGTGGTAGTAACTGGTAAGAGCCACAATACACCATAAGCCTCATAAAAAGAAGATTCCTTCCTTTCCCATGAACTTGACTGCATGAACAGTATCTCTTTGGCCAACCATGGACATGGCCTTCTCTGCTGGAACCTAACGACTGAAGGAACTATAACCCAGGGTCCCAGAGGCCCAGAAGTATACTGAGCCCTCACTCTTTATCAGCACAGACTGACCACCACCCAGCTGGAAAGGTTGCAGGATGCCCCTCCTGCAGGGAAACCCTCCCATCCATAGGAGACAGTATCAAAATTTATATACTTTTTATTAAAGTATAGTTGATTTATAATGTGCCAATTTCTGCTGTACAACAAAAATTACCCAAGCATATTATATATATATGTATATATTCTTTATCTATATATAAATATAGATATTCTTTATATTATATATTATATATGTAATATATATATTCTTTTTCTCCTACTATCTTCCCTCGTGTTCTATCCCAAGAAATTGAATATAGTTCCCTGTGCCATACAGAGGGACCTCATTGCTTATCCATTCTAAATGTAATAGTTTTCATCTAACAACCCCCAAATCCCAGTCCATCCCACTCCCTCCTCCCTCCACCTTGGCAACCCCAAGTTTGTTCTATACATCTGTGAGTCTGTTTCTGTTCCATGAATAGGTTCATTTGCGCCATATTTTAGATTCCACATGAGTGATATCATACGGTGTTTCTTTCTCTTTCTGACTTCACTTAGTAGAAGAATCTCTAGTTGGATCCCCGTTGCTGTGAAAAAACTTTCATTTTAATGTAACCTGAAGTCTATGACTGCTCTGTGTTATAAGGCACAGCCAAAAGATAAAACATCCAAAGTGATAGCCCCTGTCCACCATCAATACAATCCACAAACCAATCCACATCTATCTGAGTTTCCTTCAAAATATTTATTAGTTCCTATCACTGGTATCCAGCCCAGGCCTTGTTTTTTTCCGCAGGCTGATTGCATAAGTGACATACCCTTAAAGGTGTGAGACAGGACAGGCACCTTACATGCATTACTGTTAATACTCACAGGTACATTATAACCCAATAGTAAAGTTTTACAAGTGAGGCATGGAGGAAAGCTATTGTTCTTGTCTGCCTGACACCCCTCTCCTTCCCCTCATGGTCTTTTGGGGTCATTACTCCTTCCACACCCCATTCCCTGGTGCCAAGGACAGCGTCCCTATCCCTCCTCCCAGATATGTTTAGGTCTTGGAATCACACTCTTGGCCACAGGGGATGGGAATCCACGCTCTTGGCCACACTCAGGGCTATGACAACAGCAAACAACAACAACAGTGATAGCATTGTGCTGGCAACTACTCCAAATATTTTAAATTTTTTAAGGCATTTAATCCTCACAACCACTCTGTCACAGGTCCTAGTATTGTTCCCACTTATCAGATAAAGAGACAAGAGGCACGAGAGGTTAAGGAACGTGCTAAGGTCATAAATTAATCTTATCTCAAAAGTAAGAACTGCAGTCCTTTTCTCTTGGCGAAGAAGCTAGGAAGGCCTACATGTGGCAGCCCAAGCTGAGATCTGCTCACCTCCCTCCCCCAGAGAGGAAGAGGGAATACGGGTGGCTTTTAATCTCTGGTTCCATTTTTTGAGTACCCCCCCACCCCAACTGGCTTTGGTTTGTGTGTTCACAGGGCTTGGTTGCTCAGCTTTCGCTCAGCTTTGGGAGTCAATCCAGTTTACTGTCCAATACATTTTTTAAAACATAGATTGAAGTGAGATTCAATCACTTGCCAGTGAAAGATGACTGATGAACACAAGGAAAAGGAGGCTTAGAGAGGCCTGATGATAGAGCTGGGAGAACAGCCAGGCTCTTCTGATTTGAAAGCCCTTGTCCATTCCACTTGATCAATCCTCAGCTGGCCTGTCCTTCAGAGAATCTCAACACTGCAGCAACTTCTGCTCAGACTGCAGTTAGCCTTTTTGAAACAATGTTTTCACCACTCTTCAATTTCCCCAACAGCTTTCTGTATCTCCTGACACATCAAACCCACATCTCTCTGCCTACTTTTTGATGCCTTCCAAATCAGGCCTCACTTAAATTTTAGCATTCCCACCATCCCCGACTCATCAAGAACCTAGCCCAAATTATGTCTTTCGCAGTTCTGTGATTTCTTTACTCAAGTCCGGTTGAATGACTAAAATTAAACCAACTCAAGACTCAGTTCAAGTCTTGTTCCCTTTACAGGAATCCTGACTACTCTAATCACTATTAATTTCTTTAACCAAGAGCATGGAGACTCTTGTTTAATAGAAAGATAGTTTAATAAGGCAAGTGGGGCCAGAGTGTTTCTCTTTGTAGTTATATACACTTTTATTTCATTTGTTAGTTCATGAAAATATTCCCAATTGGAAGTGTAAAACAGGGGTTGAGAAAGGAAGGAAAAAAGGAAGCAAGGAAGGAAGGGGAACAGAGAGAAAGGAAGAGGAAGAAAAACCAGACTGTAGAACAGATTCCATTTTAAGTAACAGTAAAGCTGATTTCCCTTAATACTTTTATCTTTCAGGTAAATGGCTCATGTTTTATTTTCTGTTCAGTGACAAACACACCAGGTTTCAGATAACAATCCGAATGAATGGAAAAAGACAATGACTATGATTTTCTCCAAACGTCTATTTCTTAGTTGATAGGTACTGCCTTTCCTACAAGTTCAAAGCCCTGCCTCTGTATGAGGTGTGCTGCTCACCACTGATAGTCGCAGAGAAACCGGGCTTGCATTCCCAATATGCCCAAGCAACTCATTTTTTAGCACACTCAGGAATATCGCAATCCAATTAAGTGGAAAATCACAAAGCCCACAGCTGCCAGGATGAACAACCAATGTTCCTAAAAATGCTATTTATATCTTCCTTCTTCTGAACCTTGGAATATATTTTATCATTTTTTTCTTCAAATAAAAACTGCTTGAGCCTTTGACTTGGAGCCATTTATAATGAACTTGAGATCCTCCACTTTTCCTAGATAATGTTCCCACAAGCCTTGTTTGGTTTGTTCTCTAATTCCTACAATGTCTGGAAGTGATTTACAAAAGGCAAATCAGAAAATATTTAGACAATATAAGAAATAGTTTCATGCCTCCAAGAGGAGAGTCTGACTTCTTTCACAGAAAATATAAAGTGCTAACCATAAAAGGAAAACATTGAAAAATACGGCTTTATTGGAATTAAAAATATATGTTCTGAGTTCCTGCTGTGGCACAGCAGGTTAAAGATCTGGCACTCTCTCTGTGGCAGCATAGGTTCATTTCCCTGGCCCGGTGCAATGGGTTAAGGACCCCTGTTGCCACAGTTGAGGCATAGGCCACAGCTACTGCTTATATTTGATCCCTGGCCCAGGAACTTCCATACTCTGTGGGTGATTTTTTTTAAAAAAAGAGTACATTCATCAAAAGACACAATTAAGACAATAAAAGGCAACCTACAGACTAGGAGGAGAAATGTGTACACACATAACCACAAATCAATAAGAAAAAGACAACCTATGTTTTAGACCAAGCATGAGCCTGGAATCAGCACCACACAAAAAAAGGGAAAACCAAGTCAACAAAAGACTTGTGAAAAGGGGCGCATTGCACCAGTAGTTGAAAATATGTAAATAAACATTGCAATGCAAATACCATACCATTAATCACCTACCGAAACAATTAAAATTTAAGACTCAAAGAACATGTTTATAGAAGTAGGACCCTCATACGGCTCTGGTGGAGACATAAATCGTTACCACCCTTTTAGTGAACTTTTTGGCACTGTTAACAGCAGTTGAGAATATCCCATGACAGAGCAATCCACTCCTAAATACATGACTCAATAGAAATATGTGCACAGAAGTGTTCAGGGAAGCATTATTTGTCATAGCCAAAACCTGGTCAAAAGCCAAATGTCCATCAGCAATAAAATGGGTACATTATATTCTACAGTAGCATACTCTACAGAAATATAAATAAATAGCTATACATAATAACATAGAAGAATTTCAAAAATACAATGTGCAGCAAAAGAAGCCTGGGTGGGGGGATACCATGTGGTTGTATCCACGTAAATTTAAAAAATCAGACAAAACTAAACCAGAGATAAGAATAGTGGTTATCCTTAGACAAGAGAATCCATTGTACAGTTATGATCTGTACATTTCCCCATGTGTTATGTTAAACTTATTTAAAATATATTAAAAATTATTGGCACTGGCAATTAGAAAATCATTGGACTTTTCAGAACATTTCAATAGAGTCATTTGGCTAAAAGACAAAGTTTTTACATAAGGAGAAAGTGAGGGGAAAAAAATGGAAGTAGTGGGCAGATTAAGTGTTGAAAAGACTGAAGCAACTGAGATAGGCTGGAACGTGGGACCCTTTACTCTAGTGCTTGCACCTGGACAGCCATCCACTTGAGCAATAGAATACAAAGAAACTATACAAGACTAAAAATAACTACATAGATGCACAGCAGAAAGGAATCTGACTAGTATCCTTGAGGATGCAGGTTCAATTCCTGGCCTGGCTCAGTGGATTAAGAATCTGGCATTGCTGTGAACTGTGGTGTAGGTCACAGACACAGCTTGAATTCCACATTGCTGTGGCTGTGGCTAGCAGCTCTAGCTCTATTTGACCCCTAGCCTGGACACCTCCATATGCCACACATGCGGCCCTAAAAAGCCAAAAAAAAAAAAAAAAAAAAAAAGTACAAAAGGCCAAAACCCAACTATCATTTCTTTTTTTTTTTTTTTTTTTTTTTTTTTTTTTTTTTTTTTTTTTGTCTTTTTGCTATTTCTTTGGGCCGCTCCTGCGGCATATGGAGGTTCCCAGGCTAGGGGTTGAATAGGAGCTGTAACCACCGGCCTACGCCAGAGCCACAGCAACGCGGGATCCGAGCCGCGTCTGCAACCTACACCACAGCTCACGGCAACGCCGGATCGTTAACCCACTGAGCAAGGGCAGGGACCGAACCCGCAACCTCATGGTTCCTAGTCGGATTCGTTAACCACTGCGCCATGACGGGAACTCCCCAACTATCATTTCTGAGGGGCTGGGAGCAAATGCAGGGAACTACACATGATCCCTGCACTCAGTGCCCACCAAGGAGGTGGGCAAACCATATGAACCATCCCTTCTGGCCTGATCCACCTATGTACCACTACCCTCACCTATCTATGCACCTCCTACCCACTTAAGGAACCAACCAGCCTTCCTGGGAGTGAGCAAGGGCACCTGTTACTTTTTTTCACCCATTCTGCAGCAGCAAGAGTCCCACTAAAGCCTTGCCTGAATTTCTCCTTTGGGCATCATCAATTTCTATTGACTAAGAAATGTGTCAACACATTCTTAACCCTAACCCTAACCCAGCTGGTAACACATCCAGTAACAGTTCACCCCAGTGTAAACGTGATAACATATCTGTTTATGTGCATGTTAAATGTTCTGGTTATTCAACCGTTAATTTCACTTTAGTGCAAATCTTCAAAAAATTGCTGTTTCTCATTGTTTAAATCTCAACAATGTATATACATAACCCAACCCACAGAAATGAAAAACATTTTCAGTTTTGAGATATAAATAGCCAATTTTGGAGGAAAAATAATTTTGACTTTAAGTTAATATTATATCTGGCATAAAATTTTGTTTTTAACATACATAAAGTTTATCTTGAGTCCCAACAGCAATATATTTTCAGTATCCATATTCTATTTTTCACATTCTGAGTAAGATAACTCAGCAACCCCTATTGTAATAAGAATTTTAATATAAATATTGGAAATACACTCCATTTATAAAAGTTAAGGCAGAGGTAATTGGAATGAAATAAATTTTCGTTAAAGAAAGTAACCAATAAGGACTTTGCTGTCTGTGTTCATAAGTCTGATTTCCTCATTAGAATTAGCTATTAGTCTTCCATTTTAGAACTTGCTTACTTTCTTTTTATATAATACAAAAGCCATTATCATTTAATTAAAACGATTCCATTAAATAGCTGATCTTTCACTTTATAAGACTTGGTGTTAAATATGATTCAAATTCCAAGTTAAAATCATTCTCAGCTGAAGGCAGAGGTATGTCTGTGAGTCTCAGATTCAGGGAGCTGGCTCCAAACCAGCTCTCAGTGCATGTGGGTTCTCTGTCTAAGTCAATGATTCAGATTTTGCACATCTTTAGGAATGTCACTCCTTGGGAGTGATTACTGCAATTCTAACTCACAAATTTAATTAAGTGTTCAATTCCATGGTCATGAAGCTATCCAAGAAATAAATTGAAATATTGATTAAATTTTAAATTCCATGGAATCATAATTTATGAAGATATTCTCCAAATGAAAGTCAAAAGTTAAATGCATTTTGAAAATTTACCAAAAATGTAAACTTAATAACATGAACTTTGTTCACTGCTATAAACTTAAGATTATGTCAAAGGGCATGATTGTTTTCCTAGCTACTAATACAATTGCCAGGTTATCTTCCCAAAACAGGATTGATAGTTTCTTTTCTGTGCACTAGATTCTGTTTTACTTGGCTCTGGTTTTTTTGGGGGGGAGAGGTCTTTAAATTACATTTATAATGTTAAGATGAGGCCACAATACCTTAATGTATTCAAGTCTCAAATACATGAAGCAAAATGGTCTGTTTCAAAACAAAAAGACAACCCATACAATGGGAGAGAATCTTTGCAAATAAAGGAACTGACAAGGTTTAATCTCCAAAATAATACAAATTTGTCATACAGCTTTATACCAAAAAAAAAAAAAACCAAAAAACCCAATTAAAAAATGTTCAGAAGTCTAAACAGCTATTTCTCCAAAGAAGACACACAGATGGCCAAAAACACATGAAAAGATACTCAACATCATTAATTATTAGAGAAATGCAGATCAAAACTACAATGAGGAATCACCTCACACCAGTCAGAAAGGGTGTTATCAAAAAGTCTACAAACAACACATGCTGGAAACGGTATAGAGAAAAGGGAACCCTCCTCCACTGCCAGTGGGAATGTAAGCTGGTGCAACCACTATGAAGAACGGTACAGAAGTTCCTTAAAAACTAAATCTAGGATTACCATATGATCTAACAATCCCACTCCTGGGTATCTATCCATACAAAGCCATAATTTGAAAAGATACTTGCACCCCAAAGTTCACTGCAGCACTATCTACAATAGCCAAGACATGGAAGCAACTTAATGTCCAACAACAGAAGATTAGATAATGAAGGTGGGGTATACATATATATACATGGAATATTACCAGCCATAAAAAGAACAAAATAATGCCATTTGCAGCAACATAGAATGATAATTTCTAGGTCCATCCAAGTGAAGTAAGTTAGACAGAGAAAGACAAAGCCCATATGAGATCACTAATACATGGAATCTAATAAAAAAATGATACAAAAGAATTTACAAAACAGACTCAAAGGTTTTGAAACTAAACGTAATGGTTACCAAAGGGGAAACATGGAGGGGAGGAGTAAATTAGGGGGTTCGAGTTGACATGCTACTATATATAAAGTAGGTAACAAGGACCTACTGTATAGCCAGGAAAATCTACTCAAAACTGTGTAATAACCTACACGGGAAAAGAATCTGAAAAGGAGCTGATATATGTATATGCATAATTGATTTACTTTGCTGTACACCTGAAACTAACACAACTTTGTAAGCCAATTATACTCCAAGAGAAAAAAATCTTTTTATGGTCTGTTTCATTTTTTCATTGGTCTGTTGCTTGCAACCAACAACCTCTAACTGAAATACCCCTCACATGTAAAAAACTTCCAGATAATCTATCTTTCTACCTGGACCTAATGCCACAAAGTAGTAGAGGTGAATTAAGGTAAGACCCAAGGCAGAGAAAGGTGAGGAAGTAAATATTTAGCCATGGGATTCTATTTCTTTTGTCATACTTACACATTTTTCCTGATATCCAGATAGGGGTTTGAAAGAAATCTGTGTAGGGCAGACTTCTGCAGGTTTGCATGTCTGCAAAGATCTACAGACCCTGAAAAAAGTATAGCCAGCATTCTATGCAACCTGCTTTCCTCACGGGATTGTAGGTGGACCCAGAATGTTTGTTCTGGTAACATATGGATGACCTTGGACTACACTGCTCTCCTGTCTCAAGGGACAGATTGAGGGCTGCCACACACAAACAGGACATGCTTTGAATCTCTCTCTAGTGGTACCAGAAGAAGACAGGTAATGAGAAAGGAAGGCTTTTACATGTTTCTGTTTTCTAATTCCATTAGATTCCAGATCATACATGTAAATATCTGAGTGAAGGACCTGATTCCAAGCCAGCTACCAAGAAGGAAAAAGACCACCAGTTTAAAGATAAGCCAGTTCTTGTTTCTCATAGAAAGTAAGATTAGCAGCTCTTTGGAAAAGGAAAGAAATGGAAATGGAATGGAACAATGCCTATTTTAAAAACAACAGTGCAGAATTTAAATAATCTGTTGCAAAAATCTTGACAAGACATTGGAAATACCTTCTTGAAAAGATGAGTTAAAGTAAACATAGCAAGTTTTCCTGGTATAGTAAATAAAATGTCATAGTTAACTTTCTTCCATGGAGCAGTCGTACAGATAAAAGGCATTTTAACAATTCAAGAATATACTATTTGTGCCTATACCTTACCAAGTATGCCTAGAAATTTGCATACCACATTCATTTTCAAAGAGCAAGGGGAAAATAAACAAGTAGTTAAGAAGACACAGCTGCTAATTTCAATAAATTGAATAGCTGGTGTGAATCTTTGACTTTAAGTGTATATTAAAGGCACATTAAAAGATTTCTAACCACACAACAATAGATACTCAAGCTGCCAAATATTTATGCATTTTTCTCATTGAAGCCCAAGAATTTTGTGCAAAATCTTCATTTAAATTTCAGGCAAAATTTCAAAAGCATTTTGCTTTAAAAAAAAAAATCTCCAATCTGTTCCTCCAATCTGTAAGGGAATAAAACATAAAGACGTCTCTGAACTTTCATCTCTATTATCAATAATCCCTGGATCCTGTAGGAATACCTAATTTGAAATTTTTCACTCAATCCATCAAAACTGGTTGCAGATATATATACAATTTATATATACTTATTTTCTCTCGCTCAACCATAAACCCTCTGAGGGCAAAGATTATTTTAGTCAGGACTGTATTCCAGTGCTCAAGGCCAGACACAGAGCAGGCAGGCAGTGTACATCTCTGTTTAGTCAATACACACACAACTGTTCACACTGAGAAAAAAAATATATTACAGGATTGAGGAAAAGCCTTTTCTACATCTTCTGGAGAGGAACTGTGTATGAGTATTTAATATTAAGCATACAGTGTTCATTTGAGTCAAACCAAGTGCCTAAAATGGAATTCATCCCTTGAAGTCCTCAAGGGATGTGAGCATGCCTCTGAGATGTGAGCATGTCAGTCTTTGGTGAAGAGCTGGGTGGGCAGGAGAGACCTCAGTTTGGAAAGAGGGACTGTTCACCCAAAGGAGGAGCTGGAGGCTATGCTGGAAACCTCCAGACCCTGATGCTTTCAGTCCAGCAGGTCTTCACCACTCCCTCAATAGAGTTTTTCCAGAGACGCGTAGGATACCCGATATATCCCATCACATCCATTACACCCCAAAACTACACTTATTAGTCAAAATTAGTCTAGTGCTGGAGTTCCCATTTCAGCACAGTGGAAATGAATCCAACTAGTACCCACGAGGATGCAGGTTCAATCCCTCGCCCCCCACAGTGGATGGGGGATCTGGAGATGCCTTGAGCTGTGGTGTAGGTCACAGATGCATCTTGGATCCTGCATTGCTATGGCTATGTTGTAGGCTGGCAGCTGTAGATACAATTAGACCCCTAGCCTGGGAACTTCCATATGCCACAGGTGCAGCCCTAAAAAAGCAGAAAAAAAAAATCGTCTAATGCTGTGCAGAGAGTCAAGTAAAAAACAAGATCCCTGCTTTGGGGAAGCTTATGTTCTGGTAATTGGTAGTTTGATGCAGAACCTGAAGAAGCCCATCCCCCAAACCAGATGAAAAAAACAACAAAACAGCAAACAGTCAGCACTGCCAATAAGAAAGAATTCCAAACTCAAACCTTACACTTTGAGAAATATTATTTCATGCCTCTTGAGAAAATAGTACAGTTGGTTAAAGAAGGAAGACAAAATTCTGGAAAAGAAAAAAACAAAAAAAAAAACCCAAACCAAAAACAAAACATTAACTCTACTTTGAGGGATGCGACTGGGGCATGTGGCATCTGTGACAACATAGAACACCCCAAGAGGGATTCTTCCTTATGATCAGTGGACAGAGATTTGGCCTGAGCTGAAAGAATCCCTTACATCCTGCTCTTTAAAAAAAATTTCTACCAGGAGAAGAAAGGCAAAGAGGGTATAAGAAAAAAATGTTTTAAGGATAATGTTCCTGACAACACAAACAAGCTTGACCAGATTGGGGGTGGGGGGGGAGGAATGAGAGTAAAGCAAAGCCTGAAGCCTCAAAGTTCTGTGCATTAGATCAGAATCCAAGTTCTGCAAGGAAGACATAGACCTCAAGTCTGGGGTGGCCTTTGTGTGGGTTTGGAACATAATTTCAGAATAAAAAAGCACAGCAGACCTGATTTAGCTGTTCAGGCCTGAGTGCCCTTCCCTCCCCAGGCTCTTAGACCTTGGTATTGATGGGTGTTTATACTAACAGATTCAAAAAAAATTAATTAAGCCTATTTCATTATGGCAGTGAATTTTTTTTAAAGTAGCTTAAACTCTCCTCATCTGATACAGCGTTTACTTGTCATAGAAATCAGCCGTTTTAGGACTGTTGAGGTCTGCAACATCCAAGAAACACTCCTCGGGCGTATTTTAGAAAACTATTAAAGAAAAAAATGACATCTCAGCTGTATTAACATGAATTGCTAATGCTTCATTAACGATGCTTAAATGCAAGGATCACTCAGAGAACAAAATTGTGAGAAATTTTTAATCTCCAAAGTCATTACTGCTTTAAGTCATTTGTTTGTTTAGAGTGACTAATTGTATACTTTTTTGTACAAAGTCTATTTCTGCGGTGCAAAAAGATGTTTTACAATTACAAGCAATTTCATAAATGACTCTCAAGAGTTTGATGGCAATGTAAGCATCCAGTGATGAGTTTCTTATGTAGTTCATGGCTTCATTGCAGTAAGAAACGTCATTGTTCAGAAATACATAGAGAAGAAATTTTTTAGAACCACGACTAACTTTTTCAGCAAACAGAAGTTTGAATTTTTCTACTTATAACTCAATAAAGCTGTGTTATTTACTCAATTGGAACAAGAAGTCCAGCAGCCAGTCTTCATGACTGGATGGCTTAAATAACTCCCCTTCCCGCGGCATCGTCAGAGCTTATTCATTTAATTTGATTACTTTAAGCATAAAACCTGCACAAAGGGACACTTTCTCTCATTTTTCCACATTTTCTCTTCTAGAGATTGAGGAAAACACTGTTGCTGGTTTTCTATAACCCTCAGTTTTGGCAATTATTAAATCTTTAAGTTAAGGGCAGAGCCGATGCTCCAAGTATTCATTAATCCAAATTGGAATATTTCATGTTCAGGTAGCTTCTTACTGGGTATGTTATTACTTTGTGTAGAGCATTTGTAAAAAGACTTATCTGAAAATTGGAGAGTTGCTTAGACTTTGAAGATAAGTTTCAAATACAACCAAGTCATAGGAAAGACGAGGTCAATGTGTATGTATGAACATGGAAAGATGTACTATTGACAACAGAAGTTGCAAAAGAATATTATGGTTTCTTCCTAATTTGGATTTGAGTTTTGGGTTTTTTGTTTGTTTGTTTGTTTTCTTTTTTGGCTGCCCTGCAGCACATGGAGTTCCCAGGCCAGGGATCATATCCGGGCCACAGCCGTGACCCAAGCCACAGCTGTGGCCACACCAGATCCTTAACACACTGTGCCGGACTGGGGATAGAACCTGCATCCCAGCTCTGCCAAGATGTCGTCAATCCTGTGCCACAGTGGGAACTCTGGATTTGAGTATTTTTAAAGAATAGGAATTCTCTTGAAAAAACTATCTGCTTACCCTTCCTGGAAGGATACACCCAAAACTACTGTAGGCAAGAGGACTGGAAATCAGGTATTTATAAGTGTAAAGATTTAAATATATTCTTTCAAAGGTAAAATATAGAAAGTGTAAATTAGTGTATTCTACTTTGAGAGTTTATGTGCTATATCTTTACATCACTCCCATATACAAGGATTTATTTTGTTTTATAATTTGGCTTGGCTAATGCTATCAGTATGCAGTAATTTCTAAATCTCTCCTCCCAAATTTATAACTACTAATTTAGTGTTTTTCACACCACATTTCTTATTAGAGTTAAAACTTTAGGCAATAGAAGGAACACATATTAATTTCAAATTTGTGATGTCAAAAGCTTTTTGAAAACTATGTTTACCTTTTTACGATCTTTATTCTCATGAAACTGATCATTTTCATCTCCAATAAACTTGGTGATGGCCCCTCTTAATATTAAAGTACAAGTGTGAGAAGGATTTAGCTTAAGGCCATAGTTCAAATCACGTATGGCTCTTTTGGTTTCTTTGCATGACTTCCACACCAGACCTCTAACATGGTACATTAAAGCTCATTTTAAAAATGTGGTTTGTCTTTAGACTTTGGGAAAAAAAAAGAAATAAAAAAAAAGAATCAAAACAAGAAAAAAAAGATAGGCTAGAGTAGAATAAAGAACTCCAGCCCAGCAGTTCAGAAATCTGAATTTTTATTAACTAACAGAGTTGCATTAACTGTACAGCCATGCAGGTTGTACACTGGAAACTCAGGAGCTCCATTCACATGGTCCGAACTTAGATCATGTGATCTGCGCCCCTCAGGAGTGATGTCATTTACAACTCAGTGGCCCTGAAACTCACATAACTATAACTAATCAGTTCCCTGGATCTCACTTTCCCCATCTGCAAAATGAGAAGGTACCTTTCAAGCTTGTCAAACTGTAGACTTAAAACCATCTTCTCCATGCATTTTCATTCACTGCATTTCCTTAGCTCTGCTTATCTTTTCAAAAATCCACATATACCATTTGACAATAAATTGTTAATAACATTAATGCAACATTTTATCAATCTACATCACAGAAAGTGAAGTTTTTAAAGGCACATTTTATGAAGATGATGTGTAATAGTATATTAGCTATATATAGTATTGTTGATTATAATAATTTTTAACTTTATTCCTCAATTTCATTCTTATATTCCAAGGTGCACAACATTCACTGACTTGAAAACTGGTCAAGGAGATATATGGTGACATAAACAAACATAAAAATAGGGAGATGTAATTACAATGTCTAAAAAATAGCAAGCAGAGATTATAAAGGAAAGAATCTTAGGAATAATACACTATTATTAGTCATTTGTTTTATTACTAATAGTTATCAAACCTACCAGATTAAGAATGTCCAAAGAAATAGCTTTGTTAGCATCCTTTATTGCTTCTCTCACCTGTCCTAAATCAATGTAGATAAGGTAGAAAGAAATATTTTCCCATAATCTTTCTTATTATTTTATTGCCAAGGATAAACTGGATAATAAATGCATTTATTATCTATGAACATATATGACATGTTCATAGATGGTTGTGACTTTCTGAAAAACTACCAAAGGCATACTGAAATATGTCTCACAGATTTATAATGTAAGAACAGATTTTTTTAAATTGAAATGAGCCACTAGACTAATGTAAATGCAGCTAATGGTAGTAAAGGATCTACCACCTCAAACCAGAACAGGAGAGTTCCCTTTGGACATAGCTTGAATTGGAGGTGAAGACAAGCAGATATAAAAGGCCTAGGGAAGAAAATAAAAAATCTCAGAGGAAAATTGCCTTTCATAATTATTTACTTTTTTTGTCTTTTTAGGGCTGCACCCATGGCATATGGAAGTTCCCAGGCTAAGGGCTGAATCAGAGCTGCAGCTGCACCACAGCCACAGCCATGCTGGATCCTTAATCCACTGAGTGAGGCCAGGGATTGAACCTGCATCCTCATGCATACTAGTCAGGTTCATTACTCCTGAAACACAATGGGAATTCCAATAATCCTTTACTTCTTTGAATAGAAAGCTAATAAAATGCTTTAGAGAGATTTGAAAAATATTGTTGATAAAATATAATTGTTCCCCCTTCATTTGTATAGACTGTGGATGAAAGTGAAAGTGAAGATTATAAGGGGCTTTTGCCTCCTATGCTATAATGTATTAATTATATGTTGCTGAGAAAAAAAATAATATAATGCAAAGAGCTTGGCCATGGCCAGAGTCTCTTCTGGGGAAGAATCCATTCCCCCACTCATATAGGTGATGGAAGCATTTACTTTCTTGTGGGTATAGGATTCATGAAGGTTTACTGGTTTAAAAACAGAAAACAGAAAGAGAGACAAAGTCTGCTGGCAAGATAGATTCTAGTATAACATAATGTAATCATGAAAGTGGTATCCCATCATTGCCATATTCTCTTGGTTAGAATCAAATCACAGGTCTTGTAAGAGGAGGTAATTACACCAGGAAACAGAGATCATGGGGGCCACCTTAGCATCTATTTGCTACAATCCACCCTCTGGCCATCAATAATTCACATCTTTTGCCCATGCAAAATACATTTTTCTCTCTTTAAGGTTCTCAAGACTCTCATTGCTCTATAGCTGCAACTCAAAAGTTCAAACTCTCATCATCTAAATTAGGTTCAGGTGCAGATTAGGCTCCTAGGTGTAATCTGTAAAATATAGGTACTGAGAAATAGTTCCTCTCCACTTTCAGACCTGTGAAACTAAAGTTATCTGTTGCAACATAGCCAACATGCAATGGTGGGATAGGTATAGGAAAACTGCTATAGACATCTCAGTTTGTAAAGGGGGATGATCAAAGGTAAAAATGTTACTGGTCTATAGGAACTCAGAAATCAATCCAGCCAGACAAAACTTGGGAGTTACTGTACTAATGTTCAAAGGCTGGAAATAATCCTCCATGGCTCCCTGACCATGGAGGATCGTGGTTCGTCAACTCATCTTTCCTTTTTCATAAATGGTAGCATATGCTTATAGCCAAGTAGTGTTGTCAGCCAACTTCCTGACAGAAGAATGTTGGAGATCAACAGCCTCCTTTCATTTTGTACTCTCTCTGCCACTTTCCACCCAAGCTTGGAAATGTTTCTGCTGAAATAATTTTCTCAAAAATTTTGTGGGTCTCCCTTGGGTTTCAAAGGAGTTTGTTCCATTAGACAAAAGACGCACCTAGAGATCTTTTCAAGATAATCTTTTTCTTTTTTTTGTCTTTGCCTTTATTGAAGTAGTTGAAGAAAAAACAGGAACAATTTGCTTGCTTTCTGCTATTATACAAAAATCCCCCTTTCTCCATTTTCCAATAACATGCTCACTTCCTTTTGAGTCTTCCAACAGGGTCCTTAAAGTCCAAATATCTACCAATAGCCCGTTTGAGGGAATTTAGGCCTTTTGTATTATCTTAAAAATTCTCTAGACTATCTATTGCCTGGTTTCAAAGCCACCCCCACATTTTTAGGTTAGAGCAGCATTTTACTTCCAAATACTAAAATCTGTTTTTGTTTACTATTGCTGAAGACCAAATCACCACCAACTTAAAAGCTTAAAACAAGATACATTTATTATCTTAAGGTTTCTGAGGGTCCGTAGTGTGGACATGACTTAGTTGGGTTGTCTGTTTAGAGTCTCATAGGCTGTAATCAAGGTGTTAGCCAGGGCTACATTCTTATCTGGAGGCTCCAGTAGGGACAGGCTTGCTTCCCTGCTCATGTGATTGTTGGCAGCATCCAGTTCCTTTTGGCTGCAGAGTTCACAGCACTTGTTTCCTCAAAACCATCAAAGTAAAAGGGGGAGTGAGCCTGCTAGCAAGCTGGAGTTTGTAGAAGGTGATGTTATCATAGGACATCTCATCACCTGTGCCACACTCTATTGATTAGAATCAAATAACAAGTTCTGCTCACATTTAAGGGGAGAGGATTACATGTGAATAACAGGAGGCAGGGATTACAGGGGCCACCTTGGATCTTCTGCTCTTTTCCAAAAGTCGCTAACACTTTCCTCCTTCCCTGCTCCCTCACATTCTATTTTCCTACTGAATGAAAGTATGAGAAAATCTTCGAACTTAATACACACCTTCACATCTCTGGTCCTTTTGTACATTCTGTTTTGTCTAACGAGAATGTCTTTTGTCCTCTTCTAACCAGCAGTGCATGCATGTGTTCAGTTCCTTCCTATTCAGGACCAGAAGGCAGCTCTGCCCTTATCTCTGCTGTCTGTTAAAATATTAGATTCTATTCTACCTACATGAGTTCTCTATACCTCAAGTTCTTTGCAGAAAAAAATAACTTGGGGAGTTCCTGTCGTGGCTCAGTGGTTAGCGAATCCAACTAGGAACCGTGAGGTTGTGGGCTCGATCCCTGGCCTTGCTCAGTGGGTTAAGGATCCAGCGTTGCTGTGAGCTGTGGTGTAGGTTGCAGACGTGGCTTGGATCCCGCGTTGCTGTGGCTCTGGTGTAGGCCGGTGGCTATAGCTCCAATTGGACCCCTAGCCTGGGAACCTCCATATGTCACGGGAGTGACCCAAGAAATGGCGAAAAGACAAAAAAAAAAAAAAAAAAAAAAAAAAACTTGGCCCTCTGTGCTGCAGGAGAGCTACTAGCAGAGCCTAGAGAAAAGATAATACAGGATCTATGTTCTCATTATATTCAATTTTATACTTGACTCAATCTGTATCTTTGGTTCCTGACCTCAAGTGCAACTCCCATCACATTCTCAGTCTGGTTCCCTCTTCCCTGGGACTTGAACACTTGTCAGAGCTCTGCTTCCACTCTAGTCTGGGCCAGGTTTGCAGACACTCCCTCTGCCAGCTTCTCCCCTCCCAAAGTTTTCCGCCTATGAAAACCAAAGGGTCATCTCTTTGGAACATCACATTAGCTTTGCATGCACTCTACAGGAGTCATTAAATCATTCATTCACTCAACTAATGTGGCCTCTGTTAGCTGCTCCATATACTAGTGAACAAAACATGGCCTCTGTCCTGAGTGCCTGACAATCTAGTGAAGGGGGCAAGTGTAAGCAGATAATGGCCATGTGTTGGTAATATGCTATCAAAAAATATTTAAACAAAGGTATGGAATCATGGAAAGGCCTCCTGCACTGAGGAAATGGAAACAATTCGCTGTGTCTGAATCAGATGTGAGATGCATAAGAGAGAGTTAAAAAGTGGTGATCAGTTACCAGCCTTTAATTTTCAAATTAAAAGAAATTTGGGCCTTCTCTCACAGGTAGGAGAGCCACCAAAGATTTTTAATATAAAAATAAAATGTTTGAGGAGTTCCTGTCATGGCACAGCGGAAAAGAATCCAGCTAGGAACCATGAGGTTTCGGGTTCGATCTCTGGCCTTGATCAGTGGGCTAAGGATCAATGCTCAAGGCATTGCCATGAGACATGGTGTAGGTTGCAGATGTGGCTCAGATCCTGTGTTGCTATGGCTATGGAGTACACAGGCAGGCTCCAATTGGATCCCCAGCCTGGGAACCTCCATATGCCTCAGGTGTGGCCCTAAAAAGCAAAAAAATAATAATAAAAAATAAAATGTTTGAAATTGTTTGAGGAATAAGACTCTGGTAGAAACCTATCAAAAAGCTAATACAATAGATGTACACATTAACAAACTGAAGAATAAAAACCATATGATCATCTCAATAGATGCAGAAAAGGCTTTTGGCAAAATTCAACACCCATTTTTGATAAAAACTCTCCAGAAAGTGGGCATAGAAGGAATCTACCTCAAAGTAATAAAGGCCATATATGACAAACGCACAGTTAACAGCCTTCTCAATGGTGAAAAGCTGAAGGCGTTTCCACTAAGATCAGGAATAACACATGGATGTCCACTCTCACCACTTATATTCAACATAGTTTTGGAAGTCATAGCCATGGCAATCAGAGAAGAAAAAGAAATAAAAGGAATCCAAATTGGAAAAGAAGTAGAACTGTCTTGTTTGCAGATGATGTGATGCATAGAAAGTCCTAAGAATGCTACCAGAAAATTACTAAGCTCATCAATGAATTTGGTTAAGTTGTAGGATATAAAATTAATACACTTTTCTTTCATCCCTATGCACTTAACAGTGAAAGATCAGAAAGAGAAATTAAGGAAACAATCTCATTTACCATCACATAAAAGAGAATAAAATACCTAGGAGTAAACTACGTAAAGAGGCAAAAGACCTGTACTCTGAAAACTATAAGACACTGATGAAGGAAATCAAAGATGACACAAACAGATGGAAAGAAATAGCATGCCCTTGGATTGGAAGAAAACATTGTCAAAATGATTATACTACCCGAGGTAATCTATAGATTCAGTACAATCCCTATCAGATTACCAATTACCACAGAACAAAACAAAAAAATTTAAAATTTGTATGGAATCACAAAAGACTGTGAATAGCCTTTTTTGGGGGGGATATGGAGGGTTCCTAGGCCAGGGGTCAAATCAAGCCTGTAGCTGCTGGCCTATGCCACAACAACACCAGATCCAAGCCGTGTCTGTGACCTACACCACAGCTCACAGCAATTCCAGATCCTTAACCCACTGAGCGAGGCCTGGGATCAAACCTGCATCCTCATGGATGCCAGTCAGATTTGTTTCTGCTGAACCACAATGGGAACTCTCATCTTGAGGATATTTTTTTAATGATTTTATTTTTTCCATTGTAATTGGTTTACAGTGTTCTGTCAGTTTCTACTGTAGAGCAAAGTGATCCAGTCACACACACACACACATACATACATATATATCCTTATTCTCACATTATCCTCTGTCATGTTCCATCATAAGTGACTATAGTTCCCTGTGCTATACAGCAGGATCTCATTGCTTATCCACTCCAAATGCAGTAGTTTGCATTTATTACCTCCAGACTTGCAGTCCATCTCACACTCACCTCCCCCCCCTTGGCAATCACAAGTCTGTTCTCCAAGTCTATGGGTTCCTTTTCTGTGCAAAGGTTCACAGAAAAGTCTGTATATTAGATTCCATATATAAGTGATATCATATGGTATTTGTCTTTCTCTTTCTGACTTACCTCACTTAGCATGAGAGTCTCTAGTTCCATCTGTGTTGCTGCCAATGGCATTATTTTGTTTTTTATGGCTGAGTAGTATTCCATTGTGTATATATACCACATCTTCTTAACCTATTCATCTGTCGATGGACATTTAGGTTGTTTCCATGTCTTGACTCTTGTAAACAGTGCTGCAATGAACATATGGCGGGTGCATGTATCTTCTTCAAGAAAATTTTTGTCCAGATATATGCCCAAGAGTGGGATTACTACATCATATGGTAGTTCTCTATTTAGTTTTCTGAGGTACCTCCATTCTGTTTTCCATAGTGGTTGTACCAATTTACCTTTCCACCAACAGTGTAGGAGGGTACACTTTTCCGATCTTGAGAAAGAAAAACAGAATTGAAGGAATCAGTTTCCCAGACTTCAGAGTTACAGTGATCAAAGTGATCAAAACAATACGGCACTAGCACACACACAAAAAAAGAAATATAGATCAGTGGAACAGGACAGAAAGTCCAAAAATAAACCTGCTCCACTATAGGCAATTAATTTATGACACAGGAGGCAAGAATATACAATGGAGAAAAGACAGCCTCTTCAATAGGTGGTACTGGGCAAACTGGAAAGCTACACGTAAAAGGATGAAGTTAGAACATTCTTTTATACCATACACAAAAACAAACTCAAAATGGATTAAAGACCTACATGTAAGGCCAGAAACTATAAAAATATTAGAGGAAAACAGAGACAGAACACTCTTCAACATAAACTGCAGCAATATCTTTTTGGATCCACCTCCCATTGTAATGAAAATAAAAACAAATATAAACAAATGGGACCTAATTAATATAAAAATTTTTGTACCGCAAAGAAAACCATAAAAAAAAAGACAAACCACAGAACTGGAGAAAAATCAAATGAAGCAACCAACAAGGTGTATTTTAATCTCCAAAATATATATTTTTAAAAAAATGAAAAAATGGGCAGGGTATCTAAATAAACATTTCTCCAAAGATGACACAGAGATGGGCAAAAACATGAAAACATGTTCAACACCACTAATTATTAGAGAAATGCAAATTAAAACTACAATGATGTATCACTTCACACCAGTCAGAATGGCCATCATCAAAAAGTCAACAGGGAGTTCCCGTCGTGGCGCAGTGGTTAATGAATCCAACTAGGAACCATGAGGTTGCGGGTTCAGTCCCTGCCCTTGCTCAGTGGGTTGACAATCTGGCGTTGCTGTGAGCTGTGGTGTTAGGTCGCAGACGCAGCTCAGATCCAGCATTGCTATGGCTCTGGCATAGGCTGGCAACTACAGCTCCGATTAGACCCCTAGCCTGGGAACCTCCCATATGCCACAGGAACGCCCCAAGAAATGGCAAAAAGACAAAAAAAAAAAAAAAAAAAAAAAGTCAACAAACAACAAATGCTGGAGAGGGTGTGGAGAAAAGGGAACCCTCCTCCACCATTGGTGGGAATGTAAGCTGGTACAACCACTATGGAGAACAGTATGGAGGTTCCTTTAAAAACTAAATATAGAACTACCTTAGGATCTGGCAATCCCACTCCTGGGCATCTATCCAGATAAAGCCAAAATTTGAAAATATACATGCACCCCAATGTTCATTGCAGCACTATCTACAATAGCCAAGACATGGAAGCAACATAAATGTCCATCAAAAGATGACTGGATAAAGAAAATATGGTATATACACACAATGGAACATTACTCAGCCATAAAAAATGAAATAATGTCATTTGCAGCAACATGGATATACCTAGAGTTTGTCATACTGACTAAAGTAAGTCAGAGAAAGACAGATTATCATGTGAGATCACTAATAAGTGGAATCTAACAAAAAAAAAAACTCACAAAATAGAAACAGACTCAAAGATTTCAAAATCAAATTTATAGTTGCCAAAGGGGAAATAGTGAGGGGAAGGATAAATTGGGAGGTTGGTATTGGCGTACACACACTACTATACACAAAATCAATGGGTATCAAAGACCTACTGTATAGTACAGGGAAATCTACATCTGTTCTATGATGGCCTATATGGGGAAAAAATCTGGAAAAAAATGGATATGCAGATATGATTCACTTTGCTGTGCACCGAAATTAACACATTTTAGGTCAATTATACTCCAACAAAAATGTTTTTAAAAAATAGTCCAGAGGTGTAAATAAAGAGGGAATCAACTTAAGAAGCATTTTAAAGGTTTAGTTGACAGAAGTTGACCATCTTTGGAAGGAGAGGGGAGGCTGAAAAATCACTGAGGTGTTTCTTTTAGGTAAATTCCTGAAAAATGGGACCATGAATTAAGATGGGGAAAAAGGGAAGAGAGGCAGACTTGAGGAAAAAGTCTCAGGAATGTGGAGTCTTGCATGAAACTGGATATAGCATCAATGTTTGAGCTCAAGATATTTGCACCCTTCTCTGCTTAACCCACAAAAGTGGGTTTCTCTCCAAGTTAGGTTTTGGGTAATCTAGGAGGTGAAGGATAGAAACAAAGGGAACTTGATTCATCTTCTAAGGGACGAAAGCCTTGAATTTAAGTACATCTCCCCTGGCACACATAGCATGGTTTTCCTAAGTGGTACCTCCCTCAAAAATAGTAGTTCTGTGTTTGAAACTCTGGGTTTAAACGTCTCTTGTGCATATGAAGATGTTGTCCCACACCATTTTTAAAATGCAGTGCTTTAATCAACTTGATTGTAAGTTATGAATACATAAAAACATCTTAGTAGAGGAAGCACTTTTCATTTCAAAATAAAGGCTTTTTGTTAACAACTGCTTATATACAGTAAGAGTAAGGTCTCTGGTGGAAACAATTTCGTAGAGGAAACAGGTTTGATAGCATGAAAATTACCCTCAGCCCAATAATTCAGAGAAAAATAATGCATTTTACTACAGACTACATGAGAATCTGCCATTCTTGAAAATTTTGGTGTGTGGAAGAAGGATTCATTACAGCCAACATTTCAGCCATACTGGAAATAAGTGTAGAATATTATTAAAATACTATGAATTAACATTTTTATTAAGAATTATAAAAATATTGCAGAATATTTGAAAAATAGATGGGGGAACTATGTAATTCCAATATCCTTAAATAAGCTACAAATTATGTTTCCCTTTGGTCTTCTCTACATAATTGTATATAGCTATAATAATAACCTGCATTCCATTTCATGTACTTATTTTTTACTTAAGATAGTATTTAACACATTTCTATATTGCTATGTTATGTTTATGATCATTTCTTCTAATTGGAAAATCTTCTAACAAGTAGGTCCAAAATTTATCTAGTATGATATCATTGTGGGATATTTTTTTCTTCCCATATTTTTTTGCAATTATAAATAATACTGCAATGAACATCTTCATCAATAAGATTTCCCCCTTATTTTAGTTTACATTAATAAGACAAATTCAGTAAATTGACCTGCAAGTTTAAATACTGTGAATCTTTTCATGGCTCTTGGTTCCTGTTATCACAATGCTTTTCATGAGGGTTTTTACCATTTGTCTTCCAACTTGCAAAATACAAAAATATCATTTCCATGATTGCTTTTTGGTCATTTCCTTTAAACTAATTTGAGTGGAAAAATAACTCATCTGCCTTTTAATTTCACTCTATGATTACTAGCAATCACAAACATTTTTACTGTTTCCTTAACAGTTCTTCTTTTTTGATGAAATTTTATTTGTGTTTGCCAATCCTATTGCGGTACAATTTTTTGCTTATAACTGAATGTACTTTTCTCTTTTTTTCCATTTTTTAAATTAAAGTGTAGTTGATTTACAATGTTATGCCAATTTCTGCTGAATATAAATGTTACCTAGTTATATATATATGTGTGTGTATATATATATGTATGTATATATGTATACACATACATACATTTCCTTCCTCATATTATCTTTCATCATGGCCTATCCCAAGAGACTGGATATAGTTTCCTGTGCTATACAGTAGGACATCATTGCTTATCCACTCTAAATGTCATAGTCTGCATCTACTAACCCCAAATTCCCAGTCCATCCCACTCCCCCCTCCCTCTCCCTCAGCAATCACAAGACTGTTCTCTATATCTGCAAGTTTGTTTTTTTTTTGTAGATAGGTTTATATGTGCCATATTTTAGTTTCCACATATAGTGATATCATATGGTATTTGTCTTTCTCTTTCTGACTTAGTTCATTTAGTATGAAAATCTCTAGTTGCATCCATGTCGCTGCAAATGGCATTATTTCATTCTTTTTTATGGCTGAGTAGTCAGAATGTACTTTTCATATGTCATGTTTAGCTTTGTTACATATACTAAAATACTTTCCTCTCTCATTCCTTTTGTTTGTTTGTTTGTTTGTCTTTTTAGGGCCACATCTGCGGCATATGGAAATTCCCAGGCTAGGGATCAAATTGAAGCTGTAGCCACTGGCCTAACCAGATCCAAGCTGCATCTGCAACCTACACCAAGCTCATGGCAACCTCAGATCCTTAACCCACTGAGCGAGGCCAGGGATTGAACCTGCATCCTCATGGTTATTAATCAGATTTGTTTCCCCTTAGCCATGATGGGAATTCCTCTGTCATTTCTTTGGTGGCACAGTTTTGCAGAGCAATGTAATGGTCCACTAGAACCGCCAAATAGAAAAATCCCTCACAATAAATCTAACAATATTTTTATATCATAATGGACAAGCACAAGTGGTTCTTTATTTTAAATCACCACCCTTATCAATCTTAATAGGACTCTACAAGACTACTCCAGGACTTCTGTTGTTCCTTTAGGGCTGACTTTTACCATCATTCCATAAATGAATGTTTCCTATAATAACACTCAGTTTTTAAAAACAATATGAAAACCCAAAAAGTTATTAAAAAACACCCTCTAATATTAGCCACACATTAATATAAATCAGTTTACTTCCTTAGAGATAATTTTTAAATATATTTAACAGACACAAAAATTACAGTTAACGGTAAATATACTTTCAAAACACAATGCATCACACAGAAAAAAATATAAAAACAAAAAATTAGCATTTATGTTAGGTTCCTTTGCAACAAATATTATCTTCAATGTCTCTTTAAGGGTCATCAGTACCCATGGGTAATAGCACAACTGCGAGATGAAACGGGAAGAGAAGAGATTCTAGAGTCTGATAACCTGAGTTCAAACCCTGGCTTTGCCAATTAGTGGTAAGTAATTAATCCACATCTGTTTCTCACTTATATAATAACACCTTCCTCTCTCTTCACTCAGCACAGGGAGATTTGGATAGTTTAACCCACAGTCTTACAACATTGCTTGAAGGCAGAAATTGGAGCTTCCATTTGACATGGAGATCTCACACTTCTCTGCTCAACAGTAACCTGCCCTTACACTCCAGATTTCCTCTCCCCTTTTATCCATCTCCAGCACGACTCGCCATCTGATATATTATGTATGTTTACTGTCTGCATTTTGTCACTAGAAGGTAATATCCTTGAGCGTAGGAACTTTGCTTTTCTCACTGCTGTGTCTTCAACAGAAGTCAAAGAGTATATTCAACAGCTCTTCATTAAATTAATAAACTATGATACCACTCTTAAGACAGATTTTTCATATTGCTTTTCCCTATGATTTTTATTTATTTATTTATTTTTTTGCCATTTCTTGGGCCGCTCCCGCGGCATATGGAAGTTCCCAGGCTAGGGGTCGAATTGGAGCTGAAGCCACTGGCCTACACCAGGGCCACAGCAACCCTGGATCCGAGTCGCGTCTGCAACCTACCCCACAGCTCATGGCAACGCCGGATCGTTAACCCACTGAGCAAGGGCAGGGATCGAACCCGCAACCTCATGGGTCCTAGTCGGATTCGTTAACCACTGCGCCACGACGGGAACTCCTTCCCTATGATTTATAATTCCTTTTAAAAGTTATTTCACAGGCAAAGATATATATCTAAGTTACGACAAACCTGTTTATTTGTCATTTGTTATCTAATCAGGAAATGAGGGAACATTTTTGACTGGGAAAACTTCAGCAATGTGCTTGAATTCCTCCTACACATATTTAAAATGCTCTCACTTTTAAGTCAGAGTGTCAAATCCATTCTTTCCAATTTATTTTAAATTGAGATTCAACATTAAAATATCAAGACATTAGACCATGCATTCTGGGGGTTATGTTGAATCTCTGGTGGAATTCTCCAAGCTGGACCTCAAGGTCTAAGTCAGCATGAATCTTTGGGTTGACAGAGTCCTCAAATTGAGTGCATATTAACCTGTACACATTTATAAACAGAGGCAGCATGTTTTTATCTTATAAATCCGTGTGAAAAGAACGAGATGTAAAAATAATTTTCTCTTGTGGTTGACTAGGAATGACAGCTTTGGAAACAGCTGAGTCAGTCTCCTAGCTCCACCACTTATTAGCTGTGTGACTTTTAATAAAGCATTTAATCCCCCAAAGCCTCAGTTTCCACCTTTGAAACTAAAATATTATTTACCTTGTGAGGCTGTGAAGATTGAACACGATCAGCAAGGCACGCAACCAGCACCAGGACTGACAAGGCGAGGTTCCATAAATTCCCTCCTTCCCTCCGTTCCTTTCCCCGATGAGGGAGTGGAATGATTGCAGAGGATTGGGTATGAATCCTGGTTTCCCACATTACCAGCTGAGGGACCTTGGCTGCCTTATATAATCAATCTGATTCTTCCACTAACCCACCTGTATTAAGTTAACGGAATTCATGCCAATCTTCTGGGTTTCTTGGGAGGACAAAGTGAGATAACTCATGTGCTGTGCTTAGCATTCTGCCCCACACATGCTAAGTGCTCCGGGAAAAGAGTTTACTTTTAGTAATAATAATGTAATAATAATGTAAGGAAGGAGTTCCCGCTGTGGCCCAGTGGGTTAAGAATGTGACGGCATTGGCTCAGATAGCTGCTGAGACACTTCAGGCTTAATCCCTGGCCTGGCACAGTGGTTTTAAAAGGATCTGGCATTTCCACAGCTGCGGCTCAGATTCAACCCCTGGCCCAGGAATTTCCATATGCTGCTGGTGTGGCCATTAAAAAAAAAAAAAAAAAATGTGTGTAAGTAAACACAAAGTAAAATAATGCTAAATAACAATCAGAAGGGCTAATTTCTCCCTAAGCTTACTCTACTAGATGCAAATTTAATGGAAAAGAAAAATTGTGTTCTTAAAATAAGCCTCTCATTTACACATTTGAGAGTGATATCATTGTTTTATGAAATGCAGGAGATGTTACGGTTGATAGGATTTGTACTTTTCTTCATCTTCCAAATTCTCCACACAGAATACATATGACCTCTGTAATCAGAAAAAAAAAATACTTAAAAAAACAACAAAGCAGGAGTCAGCATAAAATAGTCATAAAAATGATTTACGGTACGACTTGATATGAACCAAGCAATGCGCTGTTTTCCGGGGTGGAATATTTCATGTATCTTACATCATGCTGTGTTCTGCTGCATGGAAACACATGGCTGTCATCAAACTGACACATTAAACTCCAATAATGTGCACCTTTTTTTGAAATCCTAAGTAACAGCCCCCTGGTTTATCTTTGGTGTGAAGGCAGTCCTTGCTGCATTTGTTCACTGCTACATGGCTTTCTTGTGGAGATTCGGGTTTGGGAAGGCAACTGCTAAATGAAAATGACTCATATAGAGCTGGAAGAGAAAAAGAGTGCCAAAGGACTTAAAGGTTTCTGTTTTTATTTTTATTTTCTTTAAGTAGTAAGACTCCACATTTAAGTAATAAAAGAGAAGTTATTTCTGCCCCTTCAGTAATATCATCCATGCTGCTGAGGAAGTTGTCTCAGTCTCCCCTGTGCCAGTGAGAACAGACCAGTCCAAAGACACATAAGCCAAAGCAAGCTTGTGGTCTATGACGACACATCCATACACAGTAGAGCTCCAAACCCTCACTGGTCTAGGAGTTTAGTCGTTCAAAATGACAGGCACATGCTCTTCTTGCACAAACACACATTTCTCATAGGTTTTTGTCAGTCAGTTTGCATTCCTAGCCATGTAAGAGCAAATCTGGCTTGTGAGCAAACAGATGCATAGGATGGGTGGCAGAGGTAAAAAAGTAACAGGGCTGACTCCAGCAGCCTGTCTTCTATGAGGATGTGTTAAACTACACAAAATGATACGGAAATTCACTCTTAAAATCCTAATCGCTGTTCTTTTTCAGTATTTCCCAATGCGACAAGTTTTGTGTCACAATTTAAAAGTTTTTAAATATCTATTTCCAGAAAAACTATATATTTCATTCCAACACTACTGACTCTATGTTCTTATTAAGTCTAAAAGAAGCTCTGAGGCACTCAAAGATTTAAAACAAACAAACCAGACACAGTTCAATGTTCTGAGTCAATAATGAAGGATTTCTTAAAGTCTATTTTTTTTGGTCTAAGGTCACCAATATGTGACAGTGGTGCAAGTCGAGATACGGTCCGCCTACCCTCTGAAACTGCAGGTTCCACATCCCTGGACCTACATTGTATTTATAACTATTTACGTAGAATTTACACTGCATTCAGTAATATAAATAATCTGGAAATGATCTAAAACGAATGCAAACTTGTGCATAAATTACATGCAAATACTATGCCATCTCATAGAAAGGACTTGAGCACCTAAGAATTTTTCTATTGGGGAGGAAACCAACCCCACCCTGTGGAAATTTAGGAAGGACTGAATATGTAAGTCAGAAAAGAGCCTAAGGCTTTTAGCTAACTCTACCTGTTCCCAAGCCACTGGAGACACATCAGAAAGAGCAGGGACCTGGATTTGGCTCAGACCTCCAGGCCCATCTCGGGGAGCTTCTCTCTGATGAGCTTCACCTCCGCTGCCCCCGTCTTAACTCTGCATTTACGATAAAGCTCAACTCTCCCCTGCACTTTTCTCCGTATGTTCACTTGCTTGGAAAAATCCTACTTTCTCATCTATTAACCTACATTTTCTACGTTATAGATTTTCCACTCCATCTGCATAGTTCAGGTTTCTGCCCTAATCGCATATGACTAACTGTCTCCAGGACCGATATTTATACATCCTGACATCATGCCATTCTAACCTGTCCCGAATTAAATTCATCATCTCCCCTTTCTCTGTTTGCCAAGAAAATCTAGGCTAGGACATCTCTCCAGTCTTTTAATTTTCATTAATGACACTGCTCTTTCCTCAAACCACTGGCCTCAAAAGCTTGGGACTTTCTTTTGTATTCTGCTGTGGTTAATGGGGGGTCAGACTGCCTCTGTTTAAATCTCAAGATAACCACCGGCTGGCTTTGTGACCTGGGCAAGTTCATCCACCTCTCTGTGCCTCAGTTTCCTCAACTGTAGAGCAGGGATGGTAACAACACTTACCTCATGGGAGAAGGGCAAGAAGGAAATCGTTACTATAGTATAACCTGTTTAGCACAGGGTCTGCCATATGCTGAGTGTTCAATTAAAAATAGACAACCAGGAGTTCCCATCGTGACTCAGGGGAAACGAATCCAACTAGGAACCATGAGGTTGTGGGTTCGATCCCTGGCCTCACTTAGTGGGTTAAGGAACCTGCATTGCTGTGAGCTGTGGTGTAGGTCAAAGATACAGCTTGGATCTGACGTTGCTGTGACTCTGGCATAGGCGGGCAGCTGTAGCGCCGATTCGACCCCTAGCCTGGGACCCTCCATGTGCCCTGAGTGTGGCCCTAAAAAGAAAAAAAAAAAAAAGATAACCAAGGAAAAAAACTATATTAACTCCAGGAAAAACAAGTGGTACAAAAATACACCTGAAATTAACACAACTTTGTAAATCAAGTGCATTCCAATATAAAATTTTAAAAAGGAAATGTAATAGCTATATACTATGTGTGGTTCATCTGTGAACAATAATTGTGTCATAATGATGTAACTATTGAATGTGGACTTAACTAAAAACATGTGAAATAAATACATTGGGAGGATGAGGAAGTGGCAGTATGTGGAGGGTATGTGCAGTTGAGAATATGAGTGTGAGTGTGTGTGTGATCCTCTTGTGTCTAAGAGAGATGACATGAGAGAACTAAATCATCATATTTCAGAGTAGAAAACCAATATGCAATGTCTAAACAGAAACATCAAGAAATGGCAATATAAGCATGTTATTGAGTAGTATAGAGGTAAATAGTAGGAGAAAAACATTGAATTAAAAGACTAAGCACAGGGAGTTCCCGTCGTGGCGCAGTGGTTAACGAATCCGACTAGGAACCATGAGGTTGCGGGTTCGGTCCCTGCCCTTGCTCAGTGGGTTAACGATCCGGCGTTGCCATGAGCTGTGGTGTAGGTTGCAGACGCGGCTCGGATCCTGCGTTGCTGTGCCTCTGGCGTAGGCCAGTGGCTACAGCTCCTATTCAACCCCTAGCCTGGGAACCTCCATATGCCACAGGAGTGGCCCAAGAAATAGCAACAACAACAACAACAAAAGACAAAAAGACAAAAGACAAAAAAAAAATAAAAAATAAAAATAAAATAAAATAAAATAAAAGACTAAGCACAGGAACCAGGGTTGGCATGGAATATATCCGAGGGCTACTCTTTTTGTTCCACAAAAATCTTACAGTAGTATCTGACTTTAAACACTCAACCCAAGTATTACTTTCATAAAAATCAAAAATCTACAAGTAACTCATTAAATCATGGTGTACTTTTTCAGAGGTCGCATAAATCTTGGGAAAATGCTGATGTCTGTAATTTCTGTAAGAGGTATTACTTGCACATTTTGATTTCCCACACTATAACTTGTAGTCTAAGCTAAAAATATAAACTAATTCAGAAAATGGTTAGGGAAATTCATGATAAATGTATGACCAAGGCATAAAAAAAGGTGGGGATGTCTGAGTGACAGCTTAGCTTTCTGAGGCATCATCAACGGCAAGAATGATCTCAGAAAAATGTCCCTTATCACCAAGACTAGAAAGCCAGGTTGCAAGAAACCCTTAAATCTGACCGGAAATGCAACAAGCAGAGTTTCTTCATGTGTAAATATTTATTCAAATGTTGGTCAGGCCTAAGATGGTTTCGATAATATGATCCAAAATAATTTTGGCTAATAATCTTTTCTATTTAAGCATGACAGTTGCCATTTTTATTGTTTTACAATATTTCTATCAGATATCATTGCCAATACATACTTGGAATAATATTTATAGAAACCATTATTTGCAAAGCATGTTGAATTTCACAGATTGAAACTACAGTTTCAGCACCATTAAAAAAAAACCTCCTAAATATGTGCCACCTAATAAATTTAGATGGGTTTGTTATTCTTTCCTAAAAAATTAGACCAATGAAATTAATGGTATTTAATAAAAGTGAGGAGCTCAAAACCACGAATTAATAATTTTCAGTAATTAATGGGTTAGAAAATGATTTGTTAAGATTGTCCAAAGCCAATTTGACAGTAGGAGGACAGGAGGAAGCTTAATGTGGAAAATGCCTTGGGGCTAATTTCCGCTTTGTTCTGTCTTGATTCAATGAGCTTTTGAAAACCAATCTTAAACTCAAAAGCACCAAAACCGCATCTGTGCTACTGCGCTCAGAAGAAGTGGGTAGTTTTCTGAGGAGGATGAGCTGAGCACCGCTAAGATGTTGAGGGAAGAGTGGGTTGGCGAAAATCAAGGGTATCCTCAGAGAAGAGACTCAGACACAGCCCTCAAAGTGCGCACTCAGGCACTTGACGTAGCTTTAGTGCTACCTCTTCAATATCTTCGAGAGTGAGGAAATAAGTTCATCAGAAGAGTAATTCCAACCTGAATATGTGAATAAATGAAAAGCATCTGGAACCAAAAAAGATTAAAAAAAAAAAAAAAAGCAGTCAGTGCTTGTAAAATTAGCAGCTTTAGTGGTTCTACAGGAAAGACAACAGAATTTGATGAGCCTTCTTATCATGCTCAGGTTTCAAGTCATGTGGACGAGCACTGCCAAGAATCAAGTTTTTCTCAGATGTTTCCTCCCCCCCATCTAAGGAATTGGGTTTTGGCATATCACACCGAATTGAGAATCTTTTTACATATGGCCTTCTTACCGCAAAGGCGCACACTTGGTTGCGAAGTCTTCCCCTTCTCAGAGAAACAGTATTAAAAAGAACTGCGACTCTGCTGCTATGATCCCCGTGATAAAATGTGCATTTTGTTTTCAATTCAGGCTCATATTTAAAAGTCTTTTCTCAAGTTTAAAAGAATAAAATCCATTAGCAGGCTGATCATTATACTTAATTCTCTAACTTCAATGCCCATTAAAATCACCAAAGGAGCTTTAAAAAATATGCAACCTGAATCACACCCCCAGAGATCCTGATGTGCAAGCAGGGCAACTCCCCAGGTGAGTTTACTGTGCAGCCCCGTGGAGAAGCACTGCTCTAGGGGACAGGTGCTCTCAGCACTGCAGTCCGTATGTTTATCAGCCTCGTCAGGTGGTACCCTCTATGAGCACAGCAGAGAGAGTTGTTTTTTCTGTCTACTCATTTGATTTCTTTTTGTTCTAGTCTTTGCAAAGGTGAGTCCAACAAAATGATGCTGCATAAATATCCTTTAGGTAAGGCCTAATCATTACACTGATCCAGTCTCACTAGGTTTTTCTAAATCACAAAGAACCGTACTTTGTACCCACAACCAAATACTACTTAGGGCAATAGTAAGCAACAAAACACAGTAATGAAAATCATAAATCATTTCCATTCCAGATATTCAACTCTGTTTTCTAGCATCATTTTATTACTACCCAAAATAAGACTTTTTGGCAAGAAAATTAAAAATGGGCTAAAGGAATGTCAGGGTCAGACATTGGGTGTATTTCCACTTGGACTAGAACATCCCATAGTTCAGTGTAATAGTCAACAACCTAAAACTGGAAGGAAAAAATTAAATAAACTGTCAGGCTTGGTCATATTAATTTCTAGAATTTGATTTTCACATTTATAATTACCATGGCAGAGCCTTATTTTAAGAGCGATGATACCTCTTTAGCATAGGAATGACGTTGCTTCTTCACAGGAAACCTGAAAGAAGACCAGGTTGAAAAACATGAGTTTGATTCAGGACTACTGATTTTGAAACGACTGAAACATCCACATAGAAGTATCGCTAGTTAGTTGGCTGTGCTGTGAGGCGAGAAGAAAATTTGCAAGTTTCTACAAAGAGAAGGTAACTGAAATTATGGGCAAATGAAAGGGCCTTGGGAAAGAGAATGAGAAGAGTGAGGAACTCTATGTACGGTCAGATATAAGAGGATAGCAACTAAAAGGGAAAAAAAGGCAGTAAATACACTTCTCTCCTAATCTCTGTCCATAATCTCTGTCTTATTCTATTTCTTCTTGTATAAGACTAGAAATGGAATTACAAGGTTAAAGAGCATTTAAAATCTCTTGACCCAGACTGAAAAACAGCTCTCCAGAAAGATTGCTGTCTCCAGCTCCCTACAGCTCCACTTAAAAGGCCAACATGTCTCCTTGTCTAGAAATTAAAGGACTCCCAACTCTTCCTCAGTCAAGCGAGTTGGCTTTGCCTCCTATGATCTTATTCCAGCAGTTATCGTGATATGTTGCTTCAAGTTCATACCTTCAAATTATACCCCTGCTTCCAGTTGCTTTCTTTGGAAAATGGTTTAAAGCTCCTGCCTGGATTTGAATCCTGGCCTCACCCTTTACAACATTGCAGGCTCTTTAACCTCTCAGGCGCCTCAGTTCCTTCCTCTGTACATGAGCGATAGATGCTACTTACTCACATAGGTGATAGAGCATGTCCTGTAAGCATTAATTATCAATATTGTGCCTGGCTGTTTCTTGCTATTGTTGTTCCTTTTTACTGTTTGTTTTTGGATGCTCATTGGTTTGTTTGGGGAGATGGCGGTGAGAAATGGACCACTTGCAACCTCACCCAGCGCACAACACAGCCGTGGTAGGAAGAGTCTAATTTATCAGCCCAGCTGATGCAGGGGCTGTGACCTTGGTGTGCCCCGGCTTGCCAACAAAAGCAAGGCTCATGGGAATTTCCAAAACCATTTCCCAGAGTCTTCACGTAACACTACGGGTACACTCAGGTCCTATTTTGGTATACACACCAGGAAACACTGAGTCTGTGCATATAAAATTCAGCCCACTTGCGCAAATAAAAATAAGCCATAGACTCCTCCTTCCCTCCTTCCTTTCTTCCCTCCCTTCTTCTCCTCCTCCCCCTCCTCCTTCTCTCTCTCTCACACACACATATATACATACCCACCCCTCTGTGGTGGGACCATGAAGAATAAATTTGAAAGCAAGCCTGAGACTGGAAAGCCAATTGGAAAGCCAGCGCAACCGTCTCTGGGTACTAGAGGGTGAAAGGGCCCTTGTGGAGACAAGTAAAACACAGAAAATGATGCAGTTACAGCAGTGAGAAGCTGAACAGCGTGTTTTACCTGGATTTTTTTTTTTTTTTTTTTTTTTTTTTTGATGCACCTGTGTCTCTCAAGCACACAGGACTGTTGAGAAGAGGGCTCTAGTCTCCGTGATAGGCAGGGAGGGCTTTGTGGAAACTGGGAGAGCAGAACCTGACCCAACCTTCGCCCCTCACCCCACCTGGGGACCCAGCCTTCCCACCAGAGCCCTGTGGGTCCAACCCCGTTACCTTCGTCCAGGAGCGCTTGCACTGGCCGACCAGGGCCCTGTGAGGGGCCACAGACGTGGCATCCTGCCCACTGCTCTGAGACTGATGACCTGCTAAACAGGGACATCTGATCCCCTGGGGCTGGTCTGCAGGCCGGTGGTGGCCGGGGAGAGGACTGAGGATGAGAGTGGAAGGGAGTCACCCTCATGTCCCCTTCCTGGACACTTTCAGAGCATCACAAAGGGATCTTGGGGAGGGGAGACCCTGAGAAAGGACAGAGCCCCTCTAGAGGCCACCTAGACCCCAAAGGCAGGGCCTGCAGGGGCCACCCTGAATTCTTTAAACAAAAAACGCCTTCCTCTAAGCAATCAGGACAAATATTTCCATTTTGCAGCCTACTGCTGCCTCCTATTCTGCTAATAATGAGACAAATCACTGTTGTTGCCTTGCTAATTTTTTCCTTTGCTATTCCCTTTCCAGCATTCAGGAATTCCTCCTCCCCTCCCCCCCCCCCCCCCCCCGTGGGGCTTCAGGTGCAGTGTCAGCAAAAGGCTTTTCCTCCCACATTGCTTCCCCCCCACCACCACCCCCACCGACCCCAGCCCCTGCTGCCCCAGTGCTGGTTGATGACCACAGCCCCACCCAGACCTTTGGGAACTTTCTTGAATGTCTCATTTGTTTCCCACCAGAACCCTGATAGATAGACCTATATTTGACTGAAATTCTTCAGTTACACAGTCTGAAATTCACCTACAAGCACTAAGTTTTCTATTTAAAGTACAGACACTTCTGCATATGTAGGAGGTCTTTTTTACCCAAATTAGATATGTTCAATCACGTTCTTTTCTAAAAAGCAAAGAGAGCAGGCTCAGAGAGAAGCTGGTGTAGTGGAATCAGGGAACATTGGTGGATAAGGTACTTGGGGAGGCCAGCCCTGTTTGGCTCAGCAGCAGGAAATTCTATTTGCTATGGACAGTATGGTCATCAGAGGCATCAGAGGCACCAGAGGCAGTGGGAAGGAATCCAGGCTCAAAGAAACACTTTACAAGATCCAAGGAGTGTTTGAGGATTTGGCATAAAAGTCAGGGAAAGGAATCACAGTTTAAGCTACAAACACTAACATGTTACAGTCAAAGATTTTTAAGGAAAAAATAATCATTTAAAATCAACTGAAGGGAGTTCCCACTGTGGCTCAGTGGAAATGAACCCAACTTGTATCCATGAGGATGTGGGTTGGATACCAGGCCTTGCTCAGCGGGTTAAGGATCTGGTGTTGCCGTGAGTTCTGGTATAGGTCACAGATGCAGCTCAGATCTGGTACAGCTGTGACTGTGGCATAGGCTGGTGGCTGCAGCCCCAATTCTATTTCTAGTCTGGGAACTTCCATATACCAAAGATATAGCTCTAAAAAGCAAAAAAAAAAAAAAGCGACTGAAGACCTCACCAAAATGTGTAAAACAAGAAGGAAAGACTTCATCATCTACAGTAACATTTAATAATATCCACTCCCACCTGCCCTTTCTGTATCTCATACGCACACTATAGATGCCCCTTCAGATCTTTCTTCTCCCACCTCTCATTCTCCCAAACTGTTCTCCCAACTCAGACAGAATGGCATACCCGTGGCACATGGATGTTTCAGGCCAGGGATTGAATCCAAGGCACTGGATCCTTAACCCACTGCACCAGGCCACCGGATCAAACCTGAGCTTCTGCAGCAACCTGAGCCACTGCAGTCACATTCTTAACCACTGTGCCACAGTGGGAACTCCCCGTTTTCTTAATCTATATCCTTTGATCTGCTGGAACTGAAGGAGAAATGTTGGCTGTCACTGTAATTCCTTGATAAACTTTTGTCTAAGCTGTCAATAAATGTTACCATAGAGAAAAAGAGAAAGGAAGACTGACTTTATTTTTTAATAAGGGAATTGATCATCATGTCTTCCTAATTTTCTATTTCTTCAAGGCTGTTTGCTTTGTCTGTTTTCTGAGTCGCAAGACACATAATCCAACCTCCTTCTTAGCATGAGAGCAGTCTTCTTCTTCATTTGAAGATTCACACAATGTTTGATTTTTACACTCTAGAAAGCTAGTGGCCACATGAGCATTTTCGGTTCCTAAAAATAAGCAGGTATATAAATAGACAGGTAAGCAAAAACAGAAGACTATATTTATTGGCAGATATTCCACAGAGTTCTAGCAGAGACTTTGAATATAAAGACTTGTGGAATTATCAGTGACCGTGGCCCATGGGAACAAGATAGTTTTTAATCAGATTTTAAAAATATGTATTAGAGGGAGTTGACAGAGACTGCAGGTGCTCCTGACTTGGTATAGAAGACTGACCACCCTCCCCTTAGACTGAATAAGCCCAGCATTATGGGAATCCTAGGAGAAAGGCCAACTCTAGACCTTCTAGAAGATCACATCACGCTGGATGTCCTGCCACTCTGAGCAGGTGAGAACAGGGACCTAAGGCATAGGTGCAGTTTCTCAGGAGGTACCACTCCATTCCTCACTGAAACCCGCATCAAGGACCTCCCCTCCACTTTCAGCTGCCACCTAGGGATCATTTCAGGACCCAATATCACTGCTGTTCCAAATTACTTTTCACTAAACTGATTTTCCTCTGCTTGAGTCGTCCTCTTAATTATTTAGCTAGAAAAAGCTTATCATATGCACAACATTTCTTTGTATGTTCAGGACCAGGAAAAAATAAAGAGAAAGAGAGAGGAGGTGAAGGGAAAGGCGTAGGAAGGAGGAGGATGGGGTGAGGAGGTTAAAAAAAAAAAATAGAATGATAGTTTCCTGCATTGCCTTTGTCCTCCACTAATACACAGTATTTTTCATTACTACGCCCAGAATATAACATGCCTGAGAGAACAGGGGAGGTGAGAGGGAAAATTACCCTGGAAGAAGTCATCTATTCATGCAACTTCAAGCATCATACTCTTTGGAAGGTCTCACATCATTTACCTTCAGCCACAAGCTTCCTCCTAGTTTCCTATCACCACTTGTCTAGATTATTTCCACTTGCATGTCTTACTGTCACTTCAAAGTAACCATTTCTAAAATCTTTTTAACTGGCTTCATCCCTAAACCAGGCCTCTTTCCCTGCATTCACGTTTCTATTAATGGCCCCAGGGCTTTCTAAATCACTCAACCTGATCCCCAGTGCCAACACTGACTCTCCTGCCTTCTTCTCACCTTTGCACCATCAGTGTTTTTATCTTCCTGATATTATCTCTCTCCCCAATCCCTTCCTTTCCATTCTTAAATTTATCAAGGCCTTATCATTTCATGGGCACCTGAGTTCTAAAGACAAACTCTAATAACTGCACAGATTTTTTTCTTCTGAGCTTATTCTGATTGAGGATATCCTGAACTGAAAGGGAAAATTACTAATGGGGATAAATAAAGAAGAAAAATTATAATAATTATAATAATAGTAGTTACTGTTGCTTGAGCGCTATTTGTCAAGTACTTCTTAAAGGCCATTTATACAGATTAACACATTTAAGGGTCACGATAAAGTCTGTGAAAAAGACACTCTTTGTACCTTCCTTACAGTGGGCAGAGAAACACAGGAGTGGAAGTGAAATTTGCTTGGTGTACTGGGATTCTAAGGACCTGGATTCAAGCTCTCAAAATCATTATTTGTAAAACTTCCCCTTGGACATGGTCTAAGTTTCTACTTCATAGCTGAGATAAGAAACTGGGTATGAAAAAGAAAGGGACTCCTGGAATTCTCCAAATCCTATCTTATTCCCAAGGGGTTATTTGTAAAGAAACAATGATTCAGTCATTCAAAATATTCCTTGAATCCCCACAAAGTACCGTTGGCCATGAACAGTTGTTGGGTCACTTCATATAGACTGCTCATTTGCGTCAACTCTTCTCTTATTATTGCTAAAGTCTTACCTGCTGTAGAGAAGAGGCCAAAGAAAAGAAGAACTAAGAAAAGATAATGAATCTTCATAGTAAGGCAGCTCAGAAACAACTGTCTCAAAAAGATAAGCCAATATAAATGGAGATGATTCTAGAATCAGTATTCCTATACTTAGAGACTTTCAAGGGTGAGCAAGACCTTACATGTTCTGATCTTTCTTAGATTTGTGGGGAAGCCAACTCCCACAACCCTTTTGCACGACCTATCTGTTTAGATCCTATTATGACATGTGTAAGCCCTTATTACATCTTTGGAACACTTCTTGCTTGTCTATGTCCCTACACACTGTCTCAGTGACCCACCATCAGAGCTTAACTGTGGGGCCCCTTACCACTTAGCATATTTCTAACTTGGTGGCCCCCTGCAAGGTGGCACCACCTTTCCACACACCTATTCCACCCCTCCACACAGGAGTAGCGCTCCCCCTTAGGCCCACATCTCCTTCCCTACTCTGGATGCTATGTTCATAAGATCATTATTGCCTTGCATGGCCATAAGGTCCTTAGTCAACCTGAATCTGCGGAGACCTTAATGTCCTCTCCTCCTAAGTCTAACACACAAGGTTGAAGACTGCCATGTGATTATGGTAGTGTTTCACTTCCCTTTGCTTCCAGCTGGGCCCTATGGCAGCTTTCCCGTCAATGGTGACACCCACAAGGAAAGGGACTGTATCTTCTCTGAGCCTGTGTCTACACAGGACCTCAGCATGGTAATGCTCATAGAAGTTTGTCAAACAGTTGAATTGGCCAGCCAGCTTTTTTTGTTACTCTTCGACTGAGTCCTCTCACCTCAGTGGGGCATTCATATCAGAACTAAACCCAGTTCCTGCCTTTTTCACACCAATGACTTGAAACCTTCCCTTTACTTCTTTCCTTCCTGAAAATATTGAGCTATCACTTGTAAATTCCCTCATCTCAGCTGGTATCCACAGCAAAATATCCGTCTTTACCTCCACCGTGACTTCTGTTTCAGAAGAAATATCACTCCCTCCTTCAAAATCTATGTCATCTTCCTAGGCTCTCTCTTCTATCTTTTCCCACCATTTCCCTCAAGCCTAAACTTCAAAATTCTTCACCCATTAGGTAGACCAGAGATGCTTACAGATTGATATCATCTTAGATCAAAATCACTTTAAACATTCCTGAAAATGAATGGGGAAGTTATATTTAATGTTCAGCAGAGACAGTTAATGTAACCCTTAGCACAACATTAGAGTCTGTCTGACACAAGGAATTAATGATGAATCCTTCAAGTAAGTTACGGTTATATATTTTTTATTATGTATCCTTCTAAAAAAGAACTTAAGGCACCTTACTTACCATACTCTAGAGGTTAAAAATGAACAGAATATAAAACTGGGTTGCTTTTCATAGGTAGAAATCCTTCTGAGAATTTAATAAAATGTAGACTCTCCACCTTGAAAAAAGAGAAATGGGGTTTGGTGGAAGGATGGATTGGGAGGTTAAGGTTAATAGATGCAAACTATTACATATAGAATGGGTAAACAACAAGGCCCTACGGTATAGCACACGGAACTATATTCAATATCCTGGGATAAACCATAATGCAAAAGAATAAGAAAAGGAATGTAGGGAGTTCCCGTCGTGGCGCAGTGGTTAACGAATCCGACTAGGAACCATGAGGTCGCGGGTTCGGTCCCTGCCCTTGCTCAGTGGGTTAACGATCCGGCGTTGCCATGAGCTGTGGTGTAGGTTGCAGACGCGGCTGGGATCCCGCGTTGCTGTGGCTCTGGCGTAGGCTGGTGGCTACAGCTCCGATTCAACCCCTAGCCTGGGGACCTCCATATGCCGCAGGAGCGGCCCAAGAAATAGCAACAACAACAACAACAAAAGACAAAAGACAAAAAAAAAGAAAAAAAGAAAAGGAATGTACACATGTGAGTCACTTTGCAGAAATTAAGAAAACACTATAAATCAAATATACTTCAGTTAAAAAGAAATTTAAAAAAGAAATACATCCATGCACAAATCCATAAAAGTCCATATTTAATGCAAGAAGTTTTCACAGGCTCCTCTTACCTCAAGTCAGTGCCTTAAGGGTGCATGTTCCCAGGTTGAAGATCTCTACTGTAGAAGAAACCAGATAAAGAAGGAAATACAGACATCTAGGAGATCAAAAAGTTGGGCCATGCTCTGGAGTCAGAACCCTGGCCAACAAGCTGGACAGCTAGGGATTATGAACCAGAACACTCAAAAAGACTGAGAGATAATGTATGACTATCATTTCACCTTGAGGATTCCAGTTCACACAGCCCTCTGTTACAACAGAAAAAATAACCCTTAAGGCAAAGGAGTCACGAAGTCCCCCCATCTCCTCACCCCTCCCTTCTCCAAATAAACTGTACAATATCCATAGGATAACAGTAACAAACCTTCCTTAGTAATTAGAGATCCTGGAGTTCCCTTCGTGGCTCAGCGGAAATGAATCCAATTAGGAACCGTGAGGTTGCCAGTTCAACCCCTGGCCTCACTTGGTGGGTTAAGGATCTGGGTTTCTGTGAGCTGTGGTGAAGGTCATATACATGGCTGGGATCCTGCATTGCTGTGGCTGTGGTGTAGGCTGGCAGCTATAGCTCTGATTCAACCCCTAGCCTGGGAACCTCCATATGCCATGGTGTGGCCCTAAAAAAGCAAAAAAAGAAAAAACAAGTAATTAGAGAGCCTTACCATCCCATTCAAAATTCCCTTGTTTTTCCTAAGGCATCAGCCAATTCTAGGTCAGGACCTTTCTGAGGAATTGAATAAGTAAACTTGAGTGAAAAGTGTGTCTGAAGTTCAATAATGAAGACTTACAGTGGTTGGTGGGGAGAGGGGACACAGGTAAATATTCAGGCGAGTACTGCCACCAGGATATGCGTAGAGAGTAAACTTCGTGTGTGTCTATGTTAGTTAGAATTAGGCATAGCTATAAGAAATGTAAATGTAAAATTATAGTGACTTTAAAATGTTAAGAGGAGTTCCCGTCGTGGCGCAGTGGTTAAAGAATCCAACTAGGAACCATGAGGGTGCGGGTTCGGTCCCTGCCCTTGCTCAGTGGGTTAACGACCTGGCGTTGCCGTGAGCTGTGGTGTAGGTTGCAGACGCGGCTCGGATCCCGAGTTGCTGTGGCTCTGGCTTAGGCTGGTGGCTACAGCTCCGATTCGACCCCTAGCCTGGGAACCTCCATATGCCGCGGGAGTAGCCCAAAGAAATAGCAAAAAGACAAAAATAAATAAATAAATAAATAAATAAATAAATAAATAAATAAATAAAATAAAATGTTAAGATTTTACTTCTTTCCCTCTTAAAGCCTGAAGGTAAACTATCCAGAGCTGAATGGTGGCTCCACAACCACAAGTCTCCTGTCCTATTGCTCCACTGAACTCAAGACATAGATGCCACCTCACGGTCCAGGATGACTGCTGAGCTCCCATCCCAATCAACAGGAGGAAGTAATGTGAGAAGGACATACTCCCTCTCTTTAAGGAAACTTCCTGAAGTTGCACCTAACACTTCCGTATACATAGCATTGACTAGACCTGGTTATATGACCACAGTCACCGCCTAAAGAGGCCAGAGAAATTAGTCTTTATTCTAGACCGTCCTGTGCCCAGTTATAAACTGGGAGCTTTATTACTAAGTAACAAGGGAATAACATATATTGAGGTAGTTAACTCACATTCTTACTATGCTATGAGACTTTTCTCAAGATTCTCTAATTCTCTGCAATATAGAGACACCATGGCAACATGAAAATAAAAGGGGAAAAATCAATATGTTTGCTTGTCATGGGGTTTTAAGAAGCTTTCCCTTATAGGCTGGGATTTTCTATGAGCTTCTGGAGCAGGGAGAGGTCATTCCCAAGGAAACACATCCAAATCAGATGGGAGAGGACCACAGAGAGGAAGAGAAGCGTGGAACTTTATGTGTATCACAATGCTACCAAGGTTAGGGTTCTTTCTGGTAAGAGGTGAGGACACATGAGTAAATACATTTAATGTGTGGCTAAATGTACTGACAGAAATGTAAACAGTGTGCTTTGGTGGAGGGGCTTGAAGAGAGTCAGCCCTGCCTGGGTCCTTTCCTTGCATAGACACTCTCCCTGCAGCTGGAGCCATGCTCAGGCCCTCCCTCAATCAATAGAAGATTATCTTGGATCCAGAGGTTTTCTCATAAAAATGTTGAGATCTATGTCAGTATTCAAAGTCTTATTAGCATAGAGGTATTATTGGGATAAATAAGGAATGAGCGGCTATGTAGTGCAGTAGTTAAGAGCACAGATTCTAGAGCCATATACCTGGATTTGAATCTTCAATTCTCCAGCCACGTCAGCTTAGGCAAGTCACTAATGTCTGCATGTTTCAGTTTCTTCATCTCTAAAATGGGATTATTTAAGAGGGCATCACACATTCTTTGAATCTATTTGGCTCCTGAATTAAGATAGGAAGGCAAACTCTAGCATCTCCCTCATGGGGTTGTGGTGTGGAGTTAACAGGTTAATTGCACATATGATATTATTTACGCCTAGAACACAGTAAGAGCTATGCGAGTGTTTGCTGTTATTCTTAACTGTGTTTTACTCAGTGGATGAGATCTCAGCTCTCCAACATGCAGCTGCCCTCCAGCGTCTGTCTGCTGCCCGGGGGAGCAGGAAGAGCCCACATCATGCACCTGCCTAGCTGACTGTCTTACTGCTATTAACTGGGTCATGCTCGTTGGGTTTGTCTCTGAAAGGCCACTAAAGACAGAGAATACGGAGCTCCTGTTGTGGCTCAGTGGTAACAAACCCAACGAGGAACCATGAGTTGAAGGTTTGATCCCTGGCCTCGCTCAATGGTTGAGGATTCAGCGTTGCCATGACTGTGGTGTAGGTGGCAGACACGGCTTGGATCCCTCATTGCTGACATGCTGCCAGTGAAGTGAGGCCCTGAAAAAAATAAAAACAGACTCCTGCTGTACCCAAACACATTAATGGTTCAGACAGGAAGTCCCTTTTGGGGCAGGGCCCATATCTCTTCAGTTTACCCAGAAAGTAGCAGGAGGGCTGCCTGACACAGAGTAAACCCTCAACACAGGCATAACTTAAAAAGTCTCAGCAGTTTCCTTCAACGCCAGGATTTAAGTCCCAAAGAAGTGAGTAAAAACTTCAGGCTATATTCCTGAGCTTTCCCAAGTCCAGTCTGCTGCCAAGAAAGTACAGAGAAGCCTCCTCTCCAGCCTCTCACACACTAGCCTCTCTTCAGAGGAACATTCATGAACGGCAGAGATTCGCTTGGAATTCTTTGACCCTCTTCCTCGGAAACTAACTTTTTCATTTAGATTTTCTTTTCAAATGTGAAATATACTTTAATACATTTCAAAATACGATAGCTCATTCTCCGCGTGTCAACCATTTTTTCTTAGTCTTCCAGTTTTAGCAGCATAGCGTTGGTTTGTTTTTTCTTTTTTTTTTTTTTTTTTTTGGTCTACAATAACATGACTAAAGTTCAAAAAAAAAAAGATAATCCATTCTTAATAATCCTAGGGACAAAGAGTTGTTTTGAAATCTTAAAATATGTATGAAATTTTGATGTGGAGATACTGCAGAATGCTTTTAATGAAAGATTTGATGCCAGGATGCAGACAGACCATCTAGCTTAGGTCAGCCTTGCAGAACGGGGCTTCTGTGAAACAGTACAGAAAGCTACCAATTTCAGGGGATTTATTTTAGTTTCAAATCCTTAAATCAGATGAGAAGGACCCCCACACACACATTTTTAAATTGAGGTTTCTGACCTAAGTAAAAATCCATCAAAAAGCAATTTTTATACTAAAGAGAAAATAGACATATTCCATATTAAAATTTAGAACAGGGAACATCAAGCCAGCCTATATTTTAGTTCTGTCCTATATTCAGTTAAGGTAGAATGTAACAGATGAGAGAGAGAGAGAAAAAAAAAAAAGTAAAATCTAGGTAGATGAAAGTAGGTAGATGAAAATTTGGTATTCATCATATGCTGAAAGGACAAAAGTTGAATGGACTTCCCAGTATCATTTTAAGTCATCTCTAACCTCAGAAAATCCAACCTTTTTGAAATTATTTTTATTTTTCTAATTTTAAACTGAAAAACAGGATTTATACAATCTGTAACCATTGAGGGAAAAATAAACTTTAATAATATTAATAACATTACCTAAGAGGTTTCCATTTGGATCCCACAAAAATTCTGAATCTTTTGTCAAAGAATCAGCAAAAGATTTCCAAACATTATTCCAGTTGAAGTTCTAACTACACCCTCATAGCAATATTTGAACTCTAATATCTCTTTCTACATCATTTCTTCTGCTCCTTTTAGTATTATTGTAGATCATTGTAGACCATTTCTTCCTTAAATTTGGCAACATGATGTTATAAAAAATTTTTGACTCATTCATCAAAGAAGCTATATAGTAGCTCAAATTTATAAACTATAGATACACTTATTTTGATAGATAAATCTTAAACAATGTGTTAGCAAAACCAGTTTGCAGAAAGATACACACCATTGGATCCAATTATATAAAGTTTGAAATGTAGTAAACAGAAAAGCATGATAAATATATAGTTTAGGATAGTTTTTTCTCATGAATGATATATAAGGAACTTTATAGCTGAAATATTTTATTTCTTAAGGCAAATTTGGCAAAATATTAAGATGTGTCTGAGTTGTATGAAGAATATAGACATATCCTCTAAACTTATTTGTTTGCTTGATACAATTTATAATTTTAAGGAAAAAATGAATAAGTTAATTTCTCAGATCAAGTAGCTAGAAAAACAATAATAAACTATCTTCAGAGAAAGAAGAAAAGAGAATTCATAAAGATTAAAAAGAATGAAATAGAAAACAAAGTCAAAAAATTGATCAATAAAATCAAAATAAGCACTTTGAAAAGTCCCAGAAAATAAATAACAGCTTTGAATCTTTTGCTTAGAATAAATGAAAAAAAAATAAACAACATTCATAATCAGAAAAGAGATGTATCTACAAATACAGAGATTGTTATACTTTAAAAGAATACTGAACTTTCTAATAAGAATTAATTTGAAAATATAGATTAAATTGTTTTCTCTTAAAAATATAGCTTACCAGAGTTCCCACTGTGGTGCAGTGGGATTGGTAGTGTTTCTGCAGTGCCAGGATGCAGGTTAGATCCCCAGGTTAAAGTATCCAGCATTGTCATAGCCGAGATGTAGGTCGCAACTGCAGCTCTGATCTGACCCCTGGCCTGGGAATTTCCATAGGCCACAGGGAGGCCAAAAAAGAAAAAAAAAAAGAGGAAAAAAAATATAGATCACCAAACTGAACCGGAAAGAAGTAAAAAGTGTGAATATAGCAATAACTATAAAAAAAATAATTGCAAGAGTTGTCAAAGCTCTCTCCTAAAAATAGGCTCTAGTCCCAGATGGTTTTATAAATTGTACTAAACCTATAAAAGGTAGGTAATTACTATGTTATATAAACTCTTTCAGAGCATAGAAAGCATGAAAATCTTCACATTATCATTCTATAAGAACAGCCTAACTTCATATAAAAAATAAATAAGGGTGGCTCAAAAGTAGAATGCTATAGATAATCTCATTTAAAAACATTGATGTAACAATCCTAAATAAAATATTATCTAACAGAAACCAACAGTTTATTTTTAACACATCAGAACTATCAGGGACATTTAGTCATTCTTCTGGGTGACTTGTACCTGACAGTCTGTCCTTTGTTTAGGGAATTCCCAATCTCCCATCAAAATGATTCCCATGCCAACATATTTTCTTTCCCAATTTCCCTCAAAGCTAAAGTGAAAGGTACATGACCTGGGCTTTGCCCATCTGATACCACTCCAGATTTTGAGTTAGAAGCACCTGACATGAAAAGCAGGGACTGCTCAGAATCCATTGGTTGGACAGCAGAGGCTGCATCCAAGCACAAAGATGTTGGGGCAAGAGGGAGTATCTGCTGACCAGGTTAGGTGATAAAAGTCATGACATCGCTGTTCTGCAGTTTCTGCAGTGTAGCTCTGCCGGGCCAGTTCTATGAAATAATGTGAGGCTATGTTCTGGACTCTGTAGCCTACAAGCCTAATTCTTTTAACTTCCCAGATACTCCAGGAGTTCTCTGATTGCTTTCTATAAGTTGCTTTTCTGTTCAACTTAGCATGAGTGGATTTTGTTCCTTGCAACTAAAAACAACTAATATGCTAACAAAGGAGAGTTTAATGCAAGGATAACTTAACACTAATAAATCCATCGATGTGATTCACTACAAGAACAGATTTAAAAAAAAAAAAAAAAGAGGAGTCATTGATTATACAGCCCAAGATTATCTGGTAAAGTTCCACACCTCTTTCTGACTAAAAATAATTTAAAATAAAATCTTATCGGAGTTCCCGTTGTGGCGCAGTAGTTGACGAATCCGACTAGGAACCATGAGGTTGCGGGTTCGGTCCCTGCCCTTGCTCAGTGGGTTGACGATCCGGCGTTGCCGTGAGCTGTGGTGTAGGTTGCAGACGCGGCTCGGATCCCGCGTTGCTGTGGCTCTGGCGTAGGCTGGTGGCCACGGCTCCGATTCGACCCCTAGCCTGGGAACCTCCATATGCCGCGGGAGCAGCCCAAGAAATAGCAAAAAGACAAAAAAAAAAAAAAAAAATCTTATCAAGTAGGAAATTTTCTTAATTCATAAAGGATATCTACCAAAAAGAGACAACAAATATCATACCCACTGTGAACACAGTGAAAATAATTCCACTTGATGTCATGAATAGGACAAAAATGTCCACTCTTACCAGGGCTATTCAACCATGTACCTGAGATCATGCCCAACACAATTACATAATTAAATAAATGAGATTATAGAAAAGTGATCAAACTCATTATTTACAAAGAATTATGGTTGCTTAGCTAGAAAATCAAGAGAAATCTATTAAAAAAAACTTAGTTTTTTTAAAGCGTTTAATAACATAGGCATATATAAGTATTAAAAACATCTATAACATTGTGATGTACTAATCAGTAATTTTAATACAATATAAAAGCTACCATTTATAACACAAAAGAAACATAAAATATATAGGAAGACACCTATAAAAATGTTCAAAAAGTATAAAAAGAAAACTAGAAAACTCAACGGAAGGACATAAAATTATATTCGAATAAATACAGAGGCCCACCTTGTTCTTAATGGTTTTCTCCAAGTGCATTGCTATTAATTTAATTCATGTAATTTTATTCAAAATCCCAACAAGACATTTGTTGTGTATGTAATTTAACAAGCTGACTCTAAAGTTCATCCAAAAGAAAAAAATACTCAATTATATCTGGAAATGTTTGCAAATACAAAGGATAAAAGAGAAACTACCCTAACATTTATTCAAATACACTATGAAACCCCAATAATAAAGCGTTGAATTTGTTGGCACAGAGCCATATAAACACAGATCAGTGAAAGAGACTAGGGAGTTGAGAAACTGCCCTTTAGATAACTCCATGGTATTCCATTTCCATAATGAAATATGTGGTGAAGTTGATGTTTAATATCTATATGGAAAGAGGGACTTTTCTAAACACAATATGACAAATAATTATACCTTAGAGTTGGGGGAGAATTCAATCCCTTCTCTGCACCAAACATAAAATTAAATATCTAAGCATAAAAGAATTTGAAAAAAAAATGAGGAAAGATTTAAAATCTTTGGATGGGAAGGGTCTCTCTAAGCAAGACACAAAACCAAGAAACCATAGAGAAAAAGTCTAAGAAACTGGACTACGCAAAAACATGAACAAGGTAAAAGGTATCACAAAGAAAGGTGTTTTTTTGTTTGTTTGTTTTGGTTTTTTTGTCTTTAGGGCCACACCCGTGGCATATGGAGGTTCCCAGGCTAGAGGTCTAATCAGAGTTGCAGTCACCAGCCTACACCAGAGCCACAGCAACACAGGATCCAAGCCGCATCTTTGACCTACGCTACAGCTCACGGCAATGCCGGATCCTTAACCCACTGAGCGAGGACAGGGATCGAACCCACAACTTCATGGTTTCTAGTTCGATTCGTTAACCACTGAGCCACGACAGGAACTCGAAGATAGTTTTAGAAGAGGAGAGGGAGGAGAGAGTAGCAGAAAATATTCAAAAATAACAGACAAGTGTTTGTATCCATAATACATGAAAAGAACATACTCATAAAAACAAAGTTTTGGTTTTTCATTTGTTACTCCAAGTACTTCTGTATCGTCTGACTATTCAACAAGAATTTTTTCATACACTCTTTTTAAGATTAAAAAGCGCAAAAGGAGTTCCCGTCATGGCGCAGTGGTTAACAAATCCAACCAGGAACCATGAGGTTGCGGGTTCGATCCCTGCCCTTGCTCAGTGGGTTAACGATCCGGAGTTGCCTGAGCTGTGGTGGAGGTCGCAGACGAGGCTCGGATCCCGCGTTGCTGTGGCTCTGGTGTAGACCAGCAGCTATAGCTCCAATTGGACCCCTAGCCTGGGAATCTCCACATGCTGCGGGAGCAGCCCAAGAAATGGCAAAAAGACAAAAAAAATAAAAATAAAAATAAAATAAAAAGCACAAAAGAATTTTGAATGTGGAAAGTAACATCATTCTTCCCAGTTTTCTACTGAAAAATATTTCAAGTTCAAGACCTCAAAGTATATAAAAAATATGGCTCCCTCTACTCAGTTCTTTAAACTTAAAATAATCTTACTTGGGGAGTTCCTTTGTGGCTCAATGAATTAAGGATCCAGCATTGTCACTGCTGTAGTTCAGGTTGCTGCTATGGCATGGATTGGATCCCTGGCCTGGGAACTTCCACATGCCACAGGTGCAGCCAAAAAATAAAAAGTAAAATAAAATAATCTTACTTAGAAGGAGGAAGCAATGCATCATATGTCTGTGTTCTGTTGCAGCAATTAATAAAGAAAAATAACATTGCCATTATTTCCAGTCAAGATAAATTTGCACCTTGAGCTGCTTTAATATTCTTATACTAGAATTGATGAATGCTTGATAAATGGTTTTGTAAACAGTGGTGCCACAGCATCAAAATAATTTAGGATACCTGAAATAAATTGTCGCCTTGCCTCTTGTTACTATGACTGCTTAACTACCACAGTGACAATTTTGGGAAAAAATTTCCACAAACTTGGTGGCTCAAAACAACTGAATTATATTCTCTCATAGTTCTGGAGGCCAGAGTCTGAAATCAAGGTGATTTCAGGGTTGGTTTTTTTCTGGAGGTTCCAAGGGAGAATCTTTTCCATGTTTCTTCTATATTTGGGTGGCTACTGGCCATCCTTGGTATTCCTTGGTTTAACTTGTGGCTACTGTCCACTCGCCATCTTCTTCTTCATATGGCCTTTTCCTCTTTTTTTTTAGACACACACTGTGTTTGTGTGTCTCTGGGTCCTCTCCTTTTCTATCAGTTGTAAGAATAGTTGTCATTGGATTTAAGGTCTACCCCAAATCTAGAATGATCCCATCTCTAGGTCCTTACCTTAATTAAGTCTTCAAGATCCTATTCCCAAATAAGGTCACATTCATAGGTCCAGGTTTAGGACTTAAATTTGCATTTTAAGGATACGTATTTTAGCACACTATAGGCATCAAGGCAGGGGAAGCCCCTGGGCTGAGAAGACTGACGAAGGCTGAATGGAGGAGGTTGCACCTCATGTGGTCCTTGAAGTATGTCCAAGAGTTTGAGAATTAAGAGGAGCACACAGAAATTTACATGGTAGGGAAACATTAGAAAAGGTGGGCCTGGAGTCCCCGTCATGGCGCAGTGGTTAACAAATCCGACTAGGAACCATGAGGTTGCGGGTTCAATCCCTGGCCTTGCTCAGTGGGTTAAGGATCCAGCGTTGCCAGTGAGCTGTGGTGTAGGTCGCAGACGTGGCTTGGATCCTGCGTTGCTGTGGCTCTGCAGTAGGCCAGAGGCTATAGCTCCGATTGAACCCCTAGCCTGGGAATCTCCATATGCCGCGGGAGCGGCCCTAGAAAAGGCAAAAAGACAGGAAAAAAAGAAAGAAAGAAAGAAAGAAATGGTGGGCTTGGGAGTTCCCATTGTGGCGCAGAGCAAATGAATCTCACTAGTAACCATGAGGTTCGCTGCTCAGTGGGTTAGGGATCCGGCACTGCCATGAGCCGTGGTGTAGGTCACAGACACAGCTCAGATCTGGCATTGCTGTGGGTGTGGCAGAGGCCAGCAACTACAACTCTGACTCGACCCCCCAGCCTGGGAACCTCCATATTCCACCAGCACAGCCCTAAAAAAAAAAAAAAGAAAGAAAAAAAAAAGAAAGAAATGGTGGGTCTGAGTGAAGGGCAGAGTCAGGACATAGTCTTCCTTGCAGGGCAACATGGAGACTCCACTAGCTTATGAAGAATGTGCCAAATTATGTTTGGATATTTACTGAGAAGTGAGGAAGATTTTCTAAAAAACAGGATTGACTAGCTGTATCCTTTAAAATAAAGTTATCTGTTTCTAGAAATAACAAACTCTCCACATGAGAAGGCTTTTTTCTTGAAATGTTTTTTTCTATAAATTATTTTAACATATTTTAGATAGTTATTAGAGGGAAAAATCAATTCCCATGGAATAGTGAAGAAAAACCCCTGGCCCTGGAAGTGCATCACTTGAGCAGTTAGGCTCGTATATTGCAAAGCTGCACTGGAATAGCTTGCACAACCGACAACTCCATGTCATTAGCAGGTGCAGCCTAGCCGATGACCTTTTGGTAACTGGCACTGGGAAAGAATGTCAGCTCTTGCATCTGTGGGAGGCACTGAAGGTGATAGTTAAGGATAACAGTTATTACACAGCCTTGCTTCAAATCCAAGTTCTACTCTTGTCCCTTTAGCAACTATATAATTTTGAGCAAATAACTCCATTTCCTAGTCTGTAAAATGAGGTCACTGGTATTATCTAACTCATGTTTATTGAGAGGATTAAATATGATGCTATGTTAGTTTCCTAGGGCTGCCAGCAAAGGACCACAAACTAGGTGGCTTAAAATAAATGTATTGTCTTGAAGTTCTGGAAGCTGGAAGCCCAAAATTAAGGTTTTTGTGGGACCATGCTCCCCTCAAAACCAATAAGGGAGAATCCATCTTGCCTCTTCCAGCTTCTAGTGTTGGCTGGCAGTCCTCAGTGTCCCTTTGCTTATAGACACATCACTCCGATCTCTGCCTCTGTCATCACACAACCATCTTCTGCCTGTATCTTTCTCTTCTCTTCTTCTAAGAACAATGGTAAGGTGGATTAAGGGCCCACCTTACTCCAATATAAACTCATCTTAGCTAATTTCGTCTGCAACCACCCTGTTTCACGCACACACACACACACACACAAACACACACACACACACACAAACACACACACACACACACACACACACACACAAAGTCACATTTTGAGATCCTGGGGGTTAGGATTTCAAGATATGTGTTTGGGGGGGGGTACACAATTCAACCCATAAGAAATGGTATCTGAAAATCTGTTGGCACTCAATAAACATTTGCCTCTATCACAAAGACAGGAAAAGGCAAAAATTATGATCCAGGCTGACAGTGTATTATCTCGCATTTAGCAAGCACTTAGGTTGTTGATATGATGATTTTGTATGTACTTTTAGATGTCTCTGTGTGTGTGTGTTGTGTAATTTGGGGAGGGGGTATTCCCAGGCCAGGGATTGAACCCACACCACAGCAGTGACCTGAGCCACAGCAGTGACAATGCCAGATCCTTAACCCTCTGAGCTACCAGAAAACTCCAGCATTTATGTGTTTATGCTAGGAATTTAAATAAGTTCTTTGCAAAATTAGAAACAATATCCTTAAGTACAAGAAGCATGTTCTCTACTTCTCTCACATGGCCCAGAATTTACTAAGATGTAAGAATTTAAATGTCAGATGAATAAACACACCTTTATAACCACAGCTCTGTAGTTTCAAATGGATTCACAGCATCATTAAAAGTGTTATTAAACTTGTTTAATTTATGTTTAGAAGCAAAGTTAGACAGCCCTACCTTCCTTGAGGTGAGGTTAGGCTTCATCTTTTTCAGTGGCAGAACCCTCCTAACACATAGAATTTAGTATGATTTTTACAGTCCTGACAGGTTCCTTCCCTAAGACATAGCCCTCCTTATGTTGCTAATAACTTAGAATTGCTCATCTTCTATCTCCCAAAATGAAAAGGAGAAAAATGTGTTTCTTTATAAACATTTTGATAGTGATTTAAGACTACAGAAGATTGACGGGAAGGGTACCAAAATTGAATGAAATCATAAGGTTTATCAAGATGAAAATATTCCATTCAGAACCAAAAGATTTTAGGGGCTATGGAATCTGCTGTAACTAGAAAATCAGTTCAATTATCAGACTGGGAAATATACATGAAGAAACACTTCTTACTGAACTCTTATATTTCCTTAAATGTAGTTTTAAAAGTTACTCCTGGGACAAACTGCAATATTGTATCTCTAATGTCTTTCAAAATCAATCCATGACAAAAACAGACTGCAAACATTTAGGAGAGGAGCATTAATAAAGGAAATGTTAAATATGCCAATTTAACCATAATATGCTTTTTTTCTGTTTTATTTGTCTATTCTTTTGCCTATGCCACTGTGTCTTTATCTTATGATTTTTATTTTTTCCATTATAGTTGATTTACAGTATTCTGTCAATTTCTACTGTACAGCAAAGTGACCCAGTCATATACATTCTTTTTCTAACATTATCCTCCATCATGTTCTATCATAAGTGACTGAGTATAGTTCCTTGTGCTATACAGCAGGATCTCATTGCTTATCCATTCCAAATGCAGTAGTTCGAATATATTAACCCAGACTCCCAGTCCATCCACTCCTCCACCCCTTCCCTCCAACTTGGCAACTGCCAGTCTGTTCTCCAAGTCCATGAGTTTTTTTTTTTTTTTTCTTCTGTGGAAAGGATCATTTGTGCTATATGTTAGATTCCAGATATAAGTGATATCATGATATCATATGGTATTTGTCTTTCTCTTTCAATGAAACTGGAACACCCTCTCACACCATGCACAAAAATAAACTCAAAATGGCTCAAAGACTTAAACCTAAGACAAGACACCATCAAACTCCTGGCAGAGAACATAGGCAAAACATTCTCTGACAACCTTACAAATGTTTTCTTAGGTCAGTCTCCCAAGGCAACAGAAATAAAAGCAAAAACAAACCAATGGGACCCAATCAAACTGACAAATTTTGCACAGCAAAAGAAACCATAAGAAAAACAAAAAGCCAACCTAGAGAATGGGAGAAAATAGTTTCAAACAATGCAACTGACAAGGGCTTAATCTCTAAAATATATAAGCAACTTATACAACTCAACAACAAAAAAGCCAACAACCCAATTGAAAAACAGGCAAAAGACCTGAATAGACATTTCTCCAAAGTAGATATACAGATGGCCAACAAACATATGAAAAAATGCTCAACATCACTGATTAGAGAAATGCAAATCAAAACAACTATGAGGTATCACTTCATACCTGTCAGAATGGCCATCATTAACAAGTCAACAAATAACAGATGCTGGAGAGGATGTGGAGAAAAGGGAAGCTTCGTACACTGTTGGTAGGAATATAAATTTGTACAACCACTATGGAAAACAGTATGTAGGAACCTCAGAAAACTAACTATAGAACTACCAAATGACCCAGCTATCCCACTGTTGGCCATATATCTGGACAAAAGTTTCCCTGAAAAAATACATGCACCCATATGTTCACTGGAGCACTATTCACAATGGCCAAGACATGGAAATAACCTAAATGTTCATCAACAGATGAATGCATTAATAAGATGTGGTACATATATACAATGGAATACTACTTAGCCATAAAAAAGACCAAAATAATGCCATTTCCAGCAACATGGATGGAACTAGAGACTCTCATACTAAGTGAAGTATATGTTATTTTTAAGTAAATATATAATGGAAAGAAAGTACAGAGCATAGATGGAAGTGAATGTGAAAAAGAAGAAAGCATTACTGTTTCCATATGGGAAAAAAACAGGCTTAAGAATTTAAGTAGAGAAGGATGACCAAGACAGGTCTGGGAGAATTTTTAGCCAGCAAGATATCTTCCACAGAATGGGAATTTTAGGAAGGTTAAAAGGCAGAAGCCAGGGAGAAGATGCTGGAAAATGAGAAAAGAGGGGAAAATTTTACACTAAAGTACTTATATTCACTGTTGCTAGCTATTGTTAAAATACCAAGGTCAGTTAGAAAAACAAAAGCTTAAAATAAAAATGATTGAGGTCCATTAAAAGGTAGAGGGCAACTTACCCAAATATGTACACATATTTATCTTTCTTCAAACCTTGGTCTTCAATGGAAGTTATTGAGAGAAAGCAGAATGCCCTTTAACTAGAGATATGGCAGATATGGCTTATAGGCTTGATTCTGCCTCTTTTTGTCTCTCTCTCCTTGGGTAAGCCACAAAAGCCCTCTGGTTTCCAAATGTTGCCAATGATCATTTGTTTCTCTTGGTGTGGTTCAGAGTAAGTATATAGCTCTAAAATCTAAAATTATATGATTCTGAGTTAATGGATATAATATTTTTATAGAGATAGATGGATAGATGTATAATGTTGTGAATATACATATACAGGAATGATATTTAAAATATTCCACAATCAGTGCAACATCAGTTAGTCATGACAGAAGATGGCTGCAGCCAGTAGAGTCATACCAACACATGTCTCTTGGATATCAGCTGTGCAAGGAAAAACATATATAAATAGATGGACTGATTTGAGTGTAATGATGGCTATACATATTTTCATTGAACCAAATCGATATTCACATCATAAAAATGAAATCTGTGTGCTACTGTTCCACTGTTCACCTGGTAGTAATATTCCCACATTGTAGACCTAGTGAGTAGGAGAATATATACAGCTTCCATTAAGGAAGGGAGGGAGGGAAGAAAGGAGAGAGAAAGGGAGGGAGGGAAGGAGAGAGAGGAGACAGCCTACCCAAGGGAGCCAGAATTGTTCCCCATTCCCATCAAGATATCAACTTTCCCAATTCAGAAGAACAAACTGTTAGAAGAATAACTTTATAATGATTTAAAACTGCAACTATCACCACCTGGAACAGGTTGAAGAACTGGCTTGGGGATGATGCCAGGGTTGAGAAAACAAGAACCACCTGTAGAACAACTGAGGATGTGTGGAGCTGCCCAGAGTCCAAGTTGAATTCCAAGCCCAAGATTGTCACAGAAAAAGGGCTGGATTAAGTGCAGAAGTTAGAAGTTGGAAATAGGGCTAAGGTCAAAAAGAATCAGGTGCCAGATCATCATTCAGAAACAACACAGGAGTTAGCTGACCAACCCTAAAGGTATACTGGCCTGTTGGCTCCCCCAGGTGGTGGAGCCACTCAAAAAACAGCCCCATGAAAAGGGTCCATTTCATGACATAGGACTTAACTTGCCCTAGAGGATTGGGAAGAGGGAAGGAGCTTGCAGAAGGTCACTTTTAAAAGATTGGAGAAATAAAATGCTTAACTTTGGTTCAGAAGTTGATTATTTTGAGTTTTTTTTTTCCAATGTCATGCATTGATATAAAAATAATGTTAATATAGCCCAAAACCACTACTTTCAATGGTTTAAAACATCATAAACAAGTTCTTAAAATCAGTCATTCAACTAGAAACACATGTATGCTTTTATCAAGAGTTAAATACACAATTTGGAGTGAGGATATGTGGCCATAAGATATAATCACGAAAACTATTTTAGTGTGTATGAGAGGATTCTCTTTTGTTTCAGAAATGTAAAAAATCAGCATCTTCATTTTTTTCTGGTTTACTCTGTAGCCTTATGTGTTAATGAGTTTACATATAAAAGCAGTTGCCTTGGTGGCCAGGGACCTCCTTCTAAGTAGATGACACATGAGTATTAATGTTTTGGACCCATTGTTGTCAACTCTGTACCTTCTATATGTCTCTTGCCCATTAATATTACAGCATTAAGATGATCCGCAACACACTTAAACTCTTTGCTCTGACTATCAAGATGACTCAGCCACCCTGTCCTATAAATAATAAGGTTTCGACATATACATATTACTCCTGTCAACTAAAAGTGGTTAAAGTGAAAATTACCCAGTCCTGGCAGACATTCATGTGACCTAAGGTTTGGGCCTTTTCTTGGGATTTATAACCATGACAGTTAATTTTGTGAGCCTCTTTTTTAAAGCCTGTCATTTAGCACAAATTGACATTTAAGCAGCTTTTTAAAACTCCGAGTATAAAAATGTTAAAACAGCCTGGGTTTTTTCCTATTAACATTGCCTATTATTTATTTTTGTAGTCAGAGAAGTGAATCATCAATTTTCCCCTTTCAACATTTTTTCAGGAATTGGAGGCAGTGGAGAATATAGAACACCCTCAGTCAATTTTATGTCCTTCTTCAAAAAGAAAAAAAAAGCTACTTAGACAAACATTAATAACTTGTTACCACAAAAGACACTATAGAATGAAGACAAGCCACCAGCTGAGAGCTATAAAATACATTAAACAATAAAGAGTTGGCTATCACTAAAAAGACAAGAGGTAATAAGTGTTGGCAAGAATGTGGAGTGAGAGAAATTCTTGTGCACTGTTGGTAGGAATGAAAATTGGTGTAACCACTGTGGAAAACAGAATGGAGTTTACTCAAAAGAATTTTTTAAACTACCATATGATCCAGCAATCCCACATCTGGGTATTTATTCAAAGGAAACAAAACACCAATTCAGGAGTTCCCGTTGTGGCTCAGTGGTTAACAAATCCGACTAGGAACCATTAGGTTGCAGGTTCAATCCCTGGCCTTGCTCAGTGGGTTAAAGATTTGGCGTTGCCATGAGCTGTGGTATAGGTCGCAGATGAGGCTCAGATCTGGTATTGCTGTGGCTGTGGTGTAGGCCAGTGGCTACAGCTCCAATTAGGCCCCTGGCCTGGGGAACCTCCATATGGGCATGGGTGCAGCCCTAGAAAAGACTAAAAAACAAACAAAAAAAACAAAACAAAAAACCCGCTAATTCAAAAAGACCTGCAGGAGTTCCTGTCATAGCACAGTGGAAAAGAATCAGACTAGGAACCATGAGGTTTTGGGTTTGATCCCTGGCCTCACTCAGTAGGTTAAGGATCCAGTGTTGCTGTGACCTGTGGTGTAGGTCGCAGACGTGGCTAGGATCCTGAGTTGCTGTGGATGTGGCATAGGCCAGCAGCTGTAGCTCCAATTCCACCCCGAGCCTGGGAAACTCCATATGCTGCCAGTGTGGCCCTAAAAATAAAAAAATAAATTAAATTAAAAAAAGAGAGAGAGAACTGCACCCGCATATTCATAACAGCTTTATTTACAATAGCCAAGACATGGAAACAACCTGAGTGTTCATGGATAGATGAATGGATAAAGAAAATGTGATATACATACATATACAATGGAATATTATTCAGCCATAAAAAAGGAAATCCTGTCATTTGTAACAATATGGATCGGCCTTGAGTCCATTAAGATAAGTGGGATAAGTCAGAGAGAGAAAGACAGATACTATATGGTGACACGTGCAGAATCAATCAAAAAACTTACAAGAAGAAAGATCAGATTTGTGGTTATCAAAGGCAGGGGGAGGAGAATGGGGAAACTGGATAAAGGTGATCAAAAGATACAATCTTCCAATTATAAAATAAATAAGTACTCGATATGTAATATACAACATGACTGTAGTTAACCCTGCTATGTGGTATATTTGAAAGTTGCCAAGAGAATAAATCCAAAATTTCTCATCACGGGGAAATAAAAAAGCACTTTCTTTTTTTTTTTTTTTTGTATGTATGTGAAGTGATAGATGTTAACTAAATTTATTGTGGCGACCATTTCAGAATATATTTCAGTCAAGTCATTATGCTGTACACCTTAAACTCATACAGGGCTGTATGTCAATTACATATCGATAAAACAAAGAAAAAATCAACAACAAAGGGTTAGTCCAGAACATATAGTTATATTTATAGAATTACAAACTATTAGAAAAAATTTAACAAGCCAAAAGAAAATGGAAGGGAGAGTATCAGTTTTTAAAAGAGAGAGTGTAATTATATAAAAAGATGCTCAATCCTACTAATAATTAAAGAAAGTCAAATTAACACGATGAAGTGCCATTTTATGCTCATTAAGACTGGTGAACATTCAAGAGTCTGAGAGAGGAAGGTGGTGGTTAGAACTGGTCTCTATGCTCTCCTATTCACTGGCTCTCTCCTCGATCTTACAGCCATACCACTTTCCAGCCAAATGTCTCCTGGGGTTACAGGGTGTAACCCCAGGCAGGCTGCAGATCTGGCCAGTCTTCTTCTTCTTCTTTTTTTTTTTTTTAAGTTGTATTCAAGTATAGTTGATTTATAATGTTGTGCTAATTTCTGATGTACAACCAACAAAGTGATTCAGTTATACATATACACACATCCATTCTCTTTCAGATTCTTTTCCCACATAGATTATCGCAGAATATTGGGTAAAGCTCTCTGTGCTATACATTAGTTTCCCATTTTTGTTTGTTTTTCTAATGTTTCAAGCATTATTTTATTTCATTATTTTTTTGGCCACCCCATGGCATATAGAGTTCCCCTGCCAGAGATCAAATCTGAGCCACATTTGCAACCTACACCACAGCTGCAGCAATGTTCTGGATTGTCCCAGAACCTGTGTCCCATTGCTCCAGAGACACCACTGATCCCATTGCACCACAGCAGGAACTCCTGGCCACTCTGAAGGAGAGAAATGAATCCCAGAAACAGCCAGGACCAGCAGCAAAATGGCTTAGGGGAAAGAGTAGACCAGGCTGAGGATTCTAGGGAAAGCTTGGCCTGGGGAGATCCTTGCTCCCCTGGATGAAGGCTGCTGTTCTTTCTATCCCCTGAGGAACTACAGAGGAACCAGACACGTGTACAAGTCTTCCCTGTCTTGAAAGATGGAAGGCTGACACCCTTTGCTACTAGCATTTTGCTTTTTTTAGGGATTGTATTTTATTTTTTTAAACTCCAAAAACACGGAGTTAACTTGTAGGGATGCCCATCACAAAGGGCCAGACAGGAACACTGCAGAGGGACTGCAGTCGGCATAGAACCATCATCTGGGAAAGAAAAGAATTAAGTCTGGTTGACAAAGAGTGGGGAAATAGAAAAGAACTCACTATATGTAGATCCCTCTTGCTATTGTCATGTACAAAATATCATCAAGGCTGCGACACTGGTCTTTCATTACAGGATGAAGTCCATATGTGCTTTCTTCTCCATTAACGTCGTCATTTATGAAAATGGGTCTCTTCTCGAAATCTGAAATTGCTCAGGTGAAAAACAGATCCACAAGGTTGGGATAAGGTTGGACCATTACTTTTTCAATATCTCAAGCTCAGAAAGATGAGTTAACTCCTGTATTGAATTCAGCTGCTTCAATTTTAAAAGGCTCACTGGTTAAAAACAAAGATACCAGCAAAGTTTTGGATAGTATCTGTGTTCAACAAAGGAACAGTTCAGTGGGCAGATCAACAATGTCTGGGAGCTGCCCAGCTACAGAAACAATGAGATGCCGAACCCTGCTTACTGCATGTTTGTGATATTTAAAGGGCACAACTGAAATCATCTATTAAAATACAGATGTGAAGGTAAAATAAAGGCATTTTGAGACATTCAAAACCATTTCTAAGCAATTCATGCATTAAAGAAAAAAATCACATCTAAAATTACTGATAAAATGATTTTATCATTTTCTCCAGTATGGCACACAGCCACAGCATCAGCAGAAATGTACATTCTTAAGTGTATGTATTAGAAAACAAAACAGAAAATGAACACATTAAGCTTTAACTCTCAATGATAGAAGAAAAACAAACCAAACCAAAAAATTAGGAAGGAATTTAAAAAAGATGAAAACAAATAAATTAAATAGAAAACAGGCAGACTAGATTAATTAAGTATGGTTAGTTCCTTGAAAAGGGTAATAAAAATTCATAAGCCTCGGGTAATTCTGATGATAGAGAGGGAGAGAAAGAAATAACGCCAGAAATAAGTTAAAACATAGCCAAAGATACAGATTATACTTGCAAAATCAAGAGAGAATTATATCTAATACTTAAACCAATAAATTTAAAATTTTAGAGGAAAGAATTGTTTGGGACATATATATTATCAAAATAATATCAGAGAGGATGTAAAACTGAATAAATATCCACAGGAAAAAAATTAAAAACATAATTTTTAAAAAATCTACCATTTAAAAAAGGCAACAGTTCCAGACTGTTTTATGAGCAAGTTCTACAAAACTGTGAAAGAACAGATTGTTTTTTCATGTTTTATTTGAATTGTTTCAGAGCACATAACAAATATGAAACTCCCTTACTTGTTCTATAGGGCTAGCATATTACCAAATTGAGCAAAAACTGCCCCAAATAGCCTTTTCTAAATCTCATATATAATTATAAAACTAAAAGTCTTTTTTAAAAATTACAAGTCAAAACTATCGGAATTTTCTAAGAATAATATATCATGACCAAGTAGGACCTTTTATAGGCATGAAAGTGTGGTTAAATGTTAAACAATGTGATATGTATAATTCCTTGTATAAATAGAAAAGCAGAGAAATTCTATATGATCTTGTAATAGATGCTGAAAAGGAATTTAAAAAAAAAAATCCTAAACCTATTCCTGAAATAAACTATTACTTAGGAATAGGATGAGACTAGGATACCCTGTAAAAAATTAATCTAAGTTTTTTTCCCACTCCTTTAGACTGATTAATTAAGAATAAGAGAAAGCATTACCCCTTCCCGGGAGGATAGCTAAATTATGGTCTAGGTTCTCCCTAACCCCAGCTGGAATGGAGTTTTTAAGTTTCCAGGCGAGTAGAGGGAAGTGAGCACTCAAGCACTGGCTGTCCTGGAGATAATCAGGCTCTGGGATTAGAAGATCTTGTTCCCCGAGGCTATTGAAACTAGATTATCCAGGAGGCAGGCAGAAAGAAAAGGGCTTTGACTTGGTGGAATTTGAAAAGAATAAAAGCTCCACTGAGAAACCAAATGAAGAAAACCCTGCCATTTTCATAGATGTGGTGACTTGAAGGGCAAGGGATGACCAGAGCCAAGTGTCATGTTGCTCTGGCTCTGAGTTCGAAATATCAAGGCCATATAGAAACCAAGCCAGCAAGTCTGAGACCCTGGATGCCTGGTGAGGTTCTGTGTGCTCTGCAGCAAACTGTGCCTGCTCATGGATGCTTGTGTACGTATGTGTGTCCTTTGTGTGTGCATACGGTACACATACGTTTGTGTGTTTGTACATACTCATGTGTGATGTTCCGGATTTGGCCTATCAGTTATCACCATGAATATGTAACACTTGTGAAACATTTTAAAACCATGAGAACCAACAGAAGAATTTTTTTCAGATGGCCAAATATAAGATCAACACATGAATGGGACTTCCTGTTCCACATGCTGGCACTAACAAACCTGCAGAGTAATGCAGGAAATATTCACTCACATGAGCAACAAAACCTATAAAACACCTTGGAAAGAACATCACAAGATGTGTGTCAAACCTATGAGAAAAAAATCGTAAAACTTTACTGAAGGAAATATTTAAACACTTGATTAAGTGAAGTGACATATTGTGTTTCTGTATACACTATTTTTCTACTTGGATAAGTAAATTATTTAACCTATCTGTGTCTTCTTTCCCTTGTGGGTTAGACAAAAATGAATCTACTTTATTGGGTTATTAGGAGAATTAAATGTATTAATTTATGTAAAGTATAATATAATCATGATTATTAGTAATAGTAAAAACATGTCCATTTTCAAAGTAACCCATAATTTTAAACTATATAGAAACATGAAAATAATCTCATCCTGACAATAAGTAAGTAAATGAATAAAATATAGATTCATGATATTGGCACCCAGAATAATCAAAATGCAGATTATTAAATGAAAAATCAAGTAAGAGAACAATGCACCCGAATGTTCATTTCAGTACTACTCACAATAGCCAAGACATGGAATCAACCCAAATGTCCCCTGATAGATGATTGGATCAGGAAGATGTGGTATATACACACAATGGAATACTACTCGACCATAAAAAAGAACAAAATAATGCCATTTCCAGCAACATGGATGGAACTAGAGACTCTCATCCTGAGTGACGTAAGTCAGAACAAGAAAGGCAAATACCATGTGATATCACTTATATCTGGAATCTAACATACGGCACAAAGGAAACTTTTCACAGAAAAGAAAATCAAGGATTTGGAAAATAGACTTGTGGTTGCCAAGGGGGAGGGGGAGGGACTGGGAGGTACTGGGAGTTTGGGGTAAATAGAGGCAGAATGTTGCCTTCAGGATGGATCAGCAGTGGGATCCTGCTGTGTAGCTCTGGGAGCTCTGTCTAGTCACTTATGATGGAACATGTAATGTGAGAAAAAATACTGTATACATGTATGTGTAACTGGGTCACCAAGCTGTACAGTAGAAAAAATATATGTATATATGTATATGTATAAATAAATGATAAAAAAATAAATAAATAGGATCTTACTATATGAAACTGGTAAACCATATCATTAACATTCTTCCATTTTTGGGAAAGGGACTTTTAACTAGATACATTTGTTATTGACTATGGCTGTGGAACTAGGGCTGATTTTTACCTTCTTTTCTGTATTTTCCAGATTTCCTACAACAAACATTAGTTTTATAATAACTGTTACCTTTTTAATAGTCAACACCAATTCAGTCATCACTAGTTCGCTCAACTTTGCTCAACTTTGCTCAACTTTATACTTCAAGACAGCTACAAGATTAATAAATTGTATCTGTTACTGAGTTTATCATTTAATCCAAAAGGGGAATGATGTACTATTATTGATAGAATGTGGTTCTCTTCTTCTGCTGTTTATAAATGTTTGCCTCACAATAACTTTTTAAAATCTCATTCATTTAGCAGCATTTATTATGTATCTATTACATACTTAGCATCGTAATTGGCCAAGTTTGTAATAGATGGCCCTTCCTTGACTCACAATCTACTGAAGGGTAAAAGACCTGTGGTGGAATGTATACTGTAATTCCCTAGGATAAACAACAGCATGTGAATTAAGTGTGAGTGCATCTTGTAAGGAAGCCTCCCTCCTGCCTAGAGAAATGGGGAATGTTTCATGAAAAGGTAACATTTGAAATAGCTCCTGAAGAAATCATATCGCAATGCAGCTGATGGTAATTGTGATACCAGGAAATGAGATCTTTACTCACCCATTAAAGAATATGAACACATAGCTTAAGCTCAGTTTGCAATTTTTTTTTTTTTTTTTTTTTTTAGGGCCACACTTGCGGCATATGGAGGTTCCCAGGCTAGGGGTCTAATTGGAGCTACAGCAGCCTGCCTACCCCACAACCACCTCAATGCCAGATCCTTAACCCACTGAGTGAGGCCAAGGATCAAATCCGCAACTTCATGGTTCCTAGTCAGATTTGTTTCCATTGCATCATGACAGGAACTCTTGCAATTTGATTTTTAAACCAAATGATTATACAAATGTCCAACATATCAGAGAAACTTGGTCTGTGAGGAGACAGAGGGATACATGTGACTGAGCTGAGTGGGGTCTCTAGAACAGGTATTATTGCAAGTTGGGGGTTATCTAGGTGAATACAATTCTAACTCTTAAAAAGTAAGTCATGTGAAACAGATGTTCTTGTCAAAGTAAGGTAGGCAATAATCTTGGGATTAAGTTTTGAGACTTAAGTTCCTTTTGTCCTGTTTTTGTGGTTTTGGGGGGTTGTTTGTTCGTTCGTTGTGGTTTTTTTTTTTTTTTGTTTTTCAGTTTTTTTGTTTTTCTTTTTTTTTTTTTTTTTGGTCATTTTGCTATTTCTTGGGCCGCTCCCACGGCATATGGAGGTTCCCAGGCTAGGGGTCGAATCGGAGCTGTTGCTGCCAGCCTACACCACAGCTCACAGCAACACTGGATCCTTAACCCACTGAGCAAGACCAGAGATCAAACCCGAAACCTCATGGTTCCTAGTCGGATTCGTTAACCACTGCACCATAACAGAAACTCTCTGTTCGTTGTCTTTTTAGGGCTACACCCGCGGCATATGGAGGTTCCCAGGCTACGGGTTGAATTGGAGTTACAGCTGTCAACCTACGCCACAGCCACAGCAATGGGAGACTCTGAGCTGTGTCTGCCACCTACACCATAGCTCACGGCAATGCTGGATCCTTAACCCACGGAGCAAGACCAGGGATTGAACCTGTGTCCTCGTGGATCCTAGTCAGATTCATTTCCACTGAGCCACAGTGGGAACTCTGAGACTTAAGGTCCTTTGATTCAAAGTGAAAATTTCTGGTTGCTGCTGTGTCCACTCTTCATTACCCCAACAGAGATTTGAGAGTGAAGGTTAAATCAGTAGATCTCAAAATGTGGGCCTCAGATGAGAAACATCAGCATCACCTCAGAACTGGTAAGAGACGCAAATTCTCAGTACCCACTCCAGAGCTACTGAATCAGAAGCCTCAGGGGTGGAGTCCAGCAACCTGTGTTTTTACAAGCTTTTCAGGTGATTCTGATGTGCATTGTACACTCGAGCTTGAGACTCACCATGCTAACCTAAGTTCTCAATCATTGACATACAACCACAGGCTGGCTTTCATTTAACTAGCTACCTTTTCTTTACATAGCACTAGGAAGGAGGAAGCATGGACAGAATGATGAATCGAAGAAGGAAACATTTTGTTCTTTCTCTCAAATACATGTATGAAAATAATATTTAGCGGGTGCTTGAGTAAAAATAAATTTGATTTTAGAGAAAGCCCTACAAGTGGTGGGATGGCTACTTCAGTCTCTATTGTTCTTGGGCTTCAGCGAACCAGTGGAAGCTGCATCAGGACCAGTCTTTACGATGATAAAGCAGGCCATCTTGGATGTATTGTGACTTGGGGAAGCCAGGAAGATGCCCCTTGTCTCAAACACTTATCCAACCAGAGGCCATGTGACTAAAAGTCCACTATCAAAGACTCATTATTTTTCCTCTTAAGCTAAGCATTTCCCTGAGTATTGGCTTTTAAAAATTCAAATCCCTTCTTTACATTGTGACCAGTCTGATTCAATCATGAATTCATTAATCATAACCTTTTCTTCTGAAATGAGAGGTCCCAGAATTGTACACCGTAAGGCCCTGGTTTGTTGGGGTTGAATGACTCAGATAAGGGAGGTAGGTCATTAGTCACTGGAAAGAAATTTCCACTTTTTCACCCACAATAGACTTAGATTCTATGGTCTAATTCCAGCCTAACTTTAGATAAGCCCTCAATCTCTTCAATGCCTCAGATTCTAAGCTGTTAAAAGTCTCACAAGTTTAGTGCTTTAAAAATACTTGGCAGTCCTTGAGTATTAAATATGAGAAGAGAGGCATTCCTGTCGTGGTGCAGTGGTAATGAATTGGAGTAGTATCCATGAGGACGTGGGTTTTATCCCTGGCCTTTCTCAGTGGGTTAAGGATCCAGCATCATCATGAGCTATGGTATAGGTCAGAGACGCAGCTTGGATCTGGCATTGCAGTGGCTGCAGTATAGGCTGGCACCTACAACTCCAGTTTGACCCCTAGCCTGGGAACTTCTATATGCCATGGGTGTGGCCCTAAAAAGCTAAAAAATAAAATAAAATAAAAATTTTAATTTTAAAAAAATATGTGAAGAGAAAAAATATTCACATCAGTGTATAATAGACAATCATTTTGGCTAACTTTACTCATTACTCTTATTCCTAGTGCCAATCTAAAGACCATTGTGAGTTCTTGATGAAATCCGGGAAGTCACTTGTCTGGCACCCAAATACTATCTCCTGACAACAACTTATTTCACCCCAGTGAGTGAAAGGATGATTAAATTAAAACCAAATGTTAATGGATGCTCAAAGCCTTGACTTAATCTTGCGGAGACTGAGCTGTGGCAAAGATACAAGTACTATTTTTCAGTAACCTACGCAGGTATATGGCTCATTTTCTATATTTTGCTTTTTTCCCTCCTCTTCTAAGATGGAGAGAAAAAATCCCTATACTTCAGTATAGAACAGAGCTGAGTGGTTAATTAATAACTTAGACAAGGACTTTAAACCACTTCCCTGCTGCCTAATGAAGAATAAGATGTCTCAGGATTTTCTTTCTATTCCTGGCAGCAGAGTTGCTGAAGAGATAAACAACCAGAGCTGCTCGCATAAATCACTCTCGAGGAGATACGCTGCTTGACCTTTGGGGGAGCGAGTTACACTTGTATAACATTGAAACCTGAGGCGCTCAAAACTCTTGGGGAAAGTTATTGGGCATGGGCATTTTCACGTATTTACTCTTGCCGTTCCTTAAGAAAGAGATCCAAAGAGTTTGGAATATACTTTCCTGGCCCTACACACCCCAGCAGGGAGAGATCAAAGAAAGCCCCAATCTTCTCATATCCTGGTTCTGTATCTGTCAAGTCCCAGGCACTGCTCTGGGCCTCTTTGGGGCTGCCTTGCACTCCTCTGCTGAAAGTGAATGGAACACAATTTTAATCATAAAAATATGCCCGTTCACTGCCACTGGAAGAAACGCCTCACTTGAAGTGCTCAGGTGATGTCACTCATTTGTGACATGGGTGTTGCTACCGGGGCTCCCAAGGGTGCCGCTAAAAAGCACAACCTTTTCATCAAAGGTTATAGATAAACAAATCACAAAGCGACTTCCCTGAGGATAGTGGAGGAGAAGCGCCTTTACAGATATGTAAGCGTAAGGAGATAGGGTTCAAGGCCCAGGTCTGCTGTTTACAACATATGTAATTTGGGGCAAGTTACTTTATCCCTCTGTGCACCAGTTATACATCTTTTTCTTAGTTATTTATTTTTAGGGCCGCACCCACAGCATATAGAAGTTCCCAGGCCAGGGATCGCATCAGAGCTGCAGCTGCCGGCCTGCACCACAGCCACAGCAACACCAGATACGAGTGGCATCTGCGACTTAGACCACAGCTCATGGCAACACCGGATCCTTAGCCCACTGATTGAGGCCAGGGATTGAACCTGTCTCCTCATGGATTCATAGTCAGATTCATTTCCGCTGAGCCACGACGGGAAGTCCTATACCTCTTTTAAAGACAGTATCATTAATAACTTTCCTGCTTACCTCATCGAGTTATAACCATCAATGAAACAGGGCAGCTAAGAACACTCTGCGTCCTGAATATACATGTGGTTTAGGATTATAAACCCGCACGTGCTCATCTACACAGAAAGGATTACAACCAATGTTACATGGTTTATGAATTATAGTTGCCACTTAGGGGCCGTTACCTCATGTTCATTGCAAACGATTCCTCCCTAGAAGAGTAGCTGAATGTTTCCAAATACATTTGTTTGAAATAGATTTCCCCAACACAACCTCATTTCTGGAGACTCTTCCTCGATCTGTCCCTAGGCATGGGTCCCCTACCTAAAGAAGGAGTCCCAAGCATTGGAATTGTCCATCAGCAGCAGCAATGACTCCTTTCTAAAAAGAAACTAAACTCAGAACCCAGACCAACCTTCAGTTATGGCTGCAACAACATGCTTAGTGAACTAAAACTCCCCCAGCTATTACTTTCTGAAACTAAATTTTAGCCACCAGTGATGATACCAGTCAGAGAAAAACTGACACACTGAATCCCCAGTGTGAGTGCAGTATGTAGAGAGACAGGCCAGGATAGGTCACTCTGATGGAACCGTCTATGTGGATAATTGTTAGGCCTCTCTGGATGCACTGTAGATACTCATTATCAATGAACTTCTCGACCAGCATAGTTTTCCAAGCTATGGATTTAATAAAGGGGAGAGAAGAAAGTGCCATCTTAAAATTCTAAATGACTTCTTGACAAATATTCCTAGACAAAACCAAACTGTATTTTTTTAAAGCTTTCTTTTGACTCTCTTGCCTTAAAGGCTAAATCTGGTGTTCTTATGTCTTTCTAGTTCAAAGTCATTTGTATTTCATCAATTATTAGGTACCTATTTCATTTGACAATTTCTTGAGGCCCCTTCTTAATTATTTAAACACTCAGGATTATAAACTAAATAGGCCTGTGTGAACCTTGAGCTTTAAAAGACTTTTAACAATTTTTCTCAGATGGGCAGTTTTAAGAACTAGACCACAAAGGGGTTGGATATGTGTAAGGAGGACAAGAGTCTGTAAAGGAAAAAATGAAAGGTAGTTCCAGTTTAGGAACTACTAGGTATTAGGAATCACCCTCCCTTCTATCTTACAATGCTCAAGTCCATCCTCTGTGACCTCACTCCTAAACCTTGCAGAGTTCGTTTCTTAAGACACTTCTGAGTGACCAGAGTGTATAAGGAGATTCTTCGTGAAAGAAGAAGGTAGCTTCAGAATCAAGGATCTTAGCATCTACTGCTGGCTGCTGCCCCATCATAGTTCTGTAGGTGGTTTCAGAGCTTGTCTCTGAATTCAAGGTTTGCATCCAATCCGGAGCCTGTGTTGGGTGGCTGTTAATATAAACATTCAGAAAGAGTCCCAATTCCTACGAGGCCCAGAATTAAATAAGTGTGGTTTTGTATGTGTGTGTTTTTAAGAAAGTAGGACAATAGGTTTAACTAGAAACAAAGAACCGTGGATCTCCACTATCTGTGTCCTCCTGGCTTCTGCATTCTTTCTAGTTTGACTTATTGCCTTGCTTCAAACTCAAGCTTCAGGATGTGCCCAGATATAGAACCCAACCTCACTGTGACCCGCTGGGACAGCTCATCTCGTACCAGCCCTTAGCCATCCGTAGCCATCATCCCCTGGGCACTTTCCTGGCCTCACCCCTCTCCTAAGTGTCCACTCTTCTTTATATATTTTGCTATAGCTTTTGCTTTTGGTCCCAAGGCCAATATGCACATCCATAGTTCAACCATACATGCTGATCTTTAATCCAATTCTTATGATCCTACTCATTATCAAAACAACTTTCTCTCACCAATTAGAAATACATTATCCTTGGAGTTCCCATTGTGGCTCAGCCATAACGAACTTGAGTAGTATCCATGAGGATGCGGGTTCAGTCACTGGCCTCGCTCAGTGGTTTAAAGGATCTGGCATTGCAGTGAGCTGTGGTGGAGTTCACAGACACAACATGGATACTGCATTGTTGTGGCTGTGGTCTAGGCTGGCAGCTGCAGCTCCAATTTGACCCCTAGTCTGGGAAGCTCCATATGCCACGGGTGTGGCTTTAAAAAGGAAAAAAAAAAAGAAGTACATTATCCTTAACAGATCCCCTTTACTTGACACTCAATTCTATTAAAGATATATAATATCGCTATTATATATAAACCTTTATATGTAAAGTACAAGAACTTAAAGTACTTTGATACAATGTGATGGCTGGCTGTGGAACTGGAAAGGACTTTTCACTAAATGTTTGTGGTTTTAAACATAGCATAAGCCAATCAGAACAGGAGTTCTCTATTAGTATCTTGGTCCATAAATGAATTCTTAATTCTCAAGCAACAGACAGAGGAAAGAATGAGTTCTCAGGACTGGCAGATAACTACTTGGAAATTTCTAGCAAATTTCATCATTGGAGTGAGCATTTAGATGATCTGAAAGTCCTGCCTGTAGAGAAGAGCTGTTTCATTCAAAATTCAAGAAGTATACCTTTAAACTTGGTAAAAGATCTTACATCTTTGTACCCTAATTTCTGGCTTATGTATAATCTACAAAAGATATTATACACCATCACAACTAGCATTTTTCCTGAGGATAGAGCCATATTATTAGCCAATTAAAATTGAATGATATACATTGCATATATAATATAGATCTCATATACTTATAAATTATAATTGTCTTAAAATTTAATGATATCCCTGTCTATTTTAGCCAGAATGGTAAGATGGATTCCCATGATTCCTATTCCCTAGTTATTCAGTTGAACACTAATCTATGCACTGCTACAACAGAATTTTTTTTTGTCTTTTCAGGGCTGCACCATAAAAAATTTTATGCACAATTGCTGGCCTTCAAAATAGAGAGGGCACCATGCAAGAACCAGAGAGCCACCTGTAAGAGCTAAGAAGACCCCAAGCAACAGCCAGTAAAGAAATGGCAACCTCTCTCCCACCACTGCAAGAAACTGAATTCTACTAATAACCTGAATGAGTGTGACTCTGTCCAGAGCCTCCATATAAGAACTGCCCCCTCTCACAAGGCTTGATTTTTGCCTTGTGAAACCCAGAGAACTCAGCTCAGCCCCTACTACAGGTCTGTGAGCTAATAAATGAGAGGTAAGCCACTAACTCTGTGGTAATTTTCCAGATAGAAATAGATAACTAATCCACTATCCTTCTATAAACTTATATGTCATGCTTCTTTTGTATCTAATGTTTTCTTGCAGCTTTTACAAAATTCAAAATCTGAGCCACATGGAGAAACAGAGATGCCATCAGCTGACCATCGGAAAAGTTCTGTTGACCACTGTGAAAATCATTTGTTTAGTGACAATGAGCTATAAGAAGAAAATGACTCACTTAGCTACCATAGCATGCCTAAAGAGAAGAATCAGCAGAACCATCTACCCAAAATGATTTTAACCAACATTTTCAAGACTGAGATGCTTATTAGGAAGTTTTAGCAGAGGTCTCTGATGAAGTTAAATGCTTATTTTAGAACAACAATTTTCCAACAAAAGCAAGTGGTTGTGAAATCAAAGAAGCAGAACTATATTAGATGATTCCATGGAAACACACAAGTAGATTCATACCTACAGATGTGCAAAAGTAGGTTTCAACATTCTGCTACCAGCATCTCTCAACATTGCTCAGCTGTGCTTACCTTTCCCCAAGTTTCTGCTTCCCTCTCAACAGAATAAATATAATTGGAGGGTGAGGAAATTGGTAGCCCACAGGGACCACAGAGCAAGTGCATTAATCAGAATTCTCCTGGGAAAGCAGTACCGTGCTGCCTCCACTCATAGCGTGGAAATAGCTCAGCATGATTCTTCGATTAAAAATTAATCAAGTGAATAAGACCCTGCAATACAAAACTGTAAAAGAAAATTAAACATCTCCCCAGGGGAAAGCCTACAATTCATAAAAAATTAAAACATAAAATTGAATATTTACAAATATCATTTACAAACTTCAGACTGTTGATGACTCATGCTCATGGAAAGATCACAAGTGCTCAGGGACATTCAAGACTTTTCAGGGACCAAGCAAAGCTCCTGGTTGAGGGTGCCCCAGGATTGCCACCTGGGCCTTGGTAGGGGAAGATTCTTGGAACCCAGCCCCAGAGGTGCTGACTCACAATTTCTGGGAGGCAGAAGACCTGGTTTAGGTAATTGTAACAAGTTATCTGAAGGGATACTGATGGACGTCTAATCTGGGCAGCCCTGTAGAATCAGTTTCCTCCCAGCTGTGTCACACACCTAATGCCCTCACAAGGCAACATGCTGGCTATTGTTCTCCTGCTTATTCAGGACCTAAACTGTATTTGCAAACTATTCAAGCACTTTGCAATGCAATTTTCTCTCAGAGTTAACAAATGAGATCATCCTAAGCAGAACTAACTTGAGGCTAAACATGGGTGAGTAAAACTTTTCCCATGGCTATTTCCTTCATTCATTTATTAATTCAACAGAAAATGAGAAGCTATTATATGCCAACCCTGGCTAAGGTCCTGGAGATTTCATGATAAATAAATAGCCCTTCCTCTCAGGATGTTCACAGCATAATATCACTACTAAGCAAATATATATGGTGAGTGGCAGGAGGAGAAAAAAATACAAAAAGCAGAAAGAGTGTTCCTGGAAGCAGGAACCACATGTACAAAACTTAAGAGTTAAGAAGGAAGCTTAGTATGGTGGAGTGGAGTCTGTCTGTCTGCACTACAGGTGTTGGGAGGGAATAATGAAAGATGAGATAGAAGAGAAAATGGGGACCAAACTACTCCTCCTTAAAGGTAATCTCCTCTTGGCAAAAGGCACTGGTAACCTTGACAAGAGCCATTATTCACTGAACTCTGTTCACATGAAGACAAAGCTAATAAGCCTGGATACTATAATAAAGTGTGTTTTTAAGACTCAAAAATCTTCCAACAGCATGACACTTCCTGTTAGGGCAATTCCTGTGTAAATTCAGAAAGATGTATGACTTTTCTTCTTTTCCCCATCCGCCTGATGGGTTTTAGGAGAGGTTGGTACAGCAGATAGTGACCTAAAAGACAAATATTGTGTACTTTGGTATGCTACCAATATCATCATGCTTCTAACTCATCATATTCATAGACTTCAGAAGTCACGGTCCGACTGTCCACCTAAGGCATTTCTTCTTAAATTTGGGAGAAGCCACTCCATGGGAATGGAGAGAGAAGAATCAGATAGAACCTCCATTCCCATGTAGTGGCTTCTCCCAAATTTAAGAAGCCATGCTCATCCAGTTTAAGATAAAGCTTTTCTGGACTGGAATGGAAATTTGAGCTATACTTCTAGAAATAAATGACCTGGGGTGGATAAAATGTAGGGGAGATCATCCAGCATGTACCATAGGAAAAAAAAAAAAGAGGAAGTGTGAGAGTAAAAGAAACATTTGTCAAGACGGAAATAATGGGTGGCATTCAAAAGGAGTGACATTATCTGGGCCAATAAAAATTAACTGACTCCAAATGAATTGATGTAGGCCATAAACATTAGACTTAGCCTGTGAACTGCGTGTATTCACTTACTCTTCCAGAGCAAATTCACTCTCAGTGCCTCTCTTCTCTGCTTTGTGTTCTGGGGGCTGATGTGTATGAAGTGCATCAATCAGTTGTGTTGTCTTCTGGTTTCCAGCTGGGTCCATCCAATGGGAGACACTAGTACAAAGTGAGAGAGAGGTGAGTGAGACTAGGTATCTGTTCCTTTGACCTTGGTGACTCTTTCTATCTACCAAAGACCACAACACCTGCCAGACAAGATCCTCCACCTGCTTTCTCTCTCTGGGTTCTGGTGACTGCTCCCTTGTCTTGCTGCTTCAGACCTAGGAAGATGAGACCTCCCTGCAATTGCTAGTTCTGTGTATGTCATCATTCCCTGCTGATTGACTGTGACATTGACTACCTTACCTGCATCTTTGTAGCAGGCCTTTCACTAAGCTCTCCTCTATTACTTGGTTTAAGGAAATCATTTTTTTTTCTTTTTTTGTCTTTTTAGGGCTGCACTCACAGCAATATGGAGGTTCCCAGGCTAGGAGTCCAATCAGAGCTGTAGCCACCAGGCTACACCAGAGCCACAGCACACCAGATCAAAGCCATGTCTGCAACCTACACCACAGTCCACAGCAATGCCGGATCCTTAATCCGCTGAGCAAGGCCAGGGACTGAACCTGAGTCCTCATGGACACTAGTTGGTTTTGCTAACCACTGAGCAATTTATTTTTTTGTCTGCAGCCAGACTGGTAGGACCTGCCATGCTTCTTACAAGGGCAACATAGAGTTAGCCTGATAGTTAAAACAATCAGAAATTGCTATTCACTAAGTTGTCTATTTTCTCATTCTTTATTCATTACTATTAAAACTCAGACCTCGCCTGCTCTACTGAAGTAATAATTATACATAACGAAAGCAAATGTCGATATTTACTACCATATTCTTAAGAATTCCTGAACCCAAATGTTGTATAGTCTTTTAAAGTTGAATAAATTAAAGCCTCATTATATAAATTGGCTCTACGTCCTTCATCTGGGCTCCAAGTACTTTGAATTAGCTAATAGTCATTTTTTAAGCTTTCATTTCTATTGGGAAATTTCTAAGGGCAAATTGTCAGAAGAGGCAGGGTTATGAATCAGAAATTAATCATGAGCTGGTAGATATGTAAGACCATATTTTACATTGATATTTGAATCAATTAAGAATAGAAGTCTGACAAACCAGTTGTTTAGTGCCATATAGATAAATGACTGTATTAAGTGTTTTCCCTATTTTTAACCACATATTTCTTCTTTATTTGGACACAACCCAAATCTCTTTACTATGTCAGTAAAAAAAAAAAATACATAGAACAATTTTTTAATGCAAACATTTGTGATTCTAAACAGAGAAGGACAAAGAGGAAACATCTCTAGAATAAACCTGATAACCAACTTCATAGGATACTGAATTCCCAAAATAAGTAATTCCATAATGATTGTACACAAAATGGAGTTAAGAAAGATGTGAAAATGTAACCTAATATTTGAGCAGATAGTCTGTGCCTTTATAGTAAAGACGTTGTTGAAGGTTTAGAAGAAAGATTCTTGTGGTAAGAGCCAGGGAGTTTGGTGGCCCTCTAAGGTAAAAGGAAGTAGATTGGACAAAGAACTCAACTGGGATTACTTCTGCAAAGCTGGAACTTCCCCCACCTCAACCCTTTATACACAGAAAACCAGAGGGCCTGAATCATTGAATATCCAAAAATGTAAAATCTAGATTTTTTTTCTGATATATGGTATCAAATATAAAATAACCCCACCACCACCAAAAAAATAACAGACACAATAAAGACCCCATCTCCTTTTAGTAAAGAAACCATCATCATTGGAAGGATATCCAGGTGTACAAGAAATCTATGGTATAATGACTAAACGTAAGACAGAACCTCAACTTGAATGACTTGCCCCAAATTTAACAATCCAAACTCATATGGTTCAAGATAAGGTTTTTCTAACCAAGCTCATCCAGTTTGAGATAAAGCTTTTCTAGCCTAGAAGAGAGAAGTAATTTGAGGGTAGGGAGAAGAGGCAAAAATCATCCAATATATATGCACAATATGTACAACGGAAAGAAGAGAAAGTATGAGATTAAAAAGAAACATTTGATTTTCAATAAGGAAGTAATCTGTGACATTTAAGTGTACGGCTTAGTAGGGGGGAGATTATGTACCAAAAAGTCATAATGAGTGGAAAGGAAGTGAAGATAGTAATCAGAGTCCATGAAAAGAAGAAATGAAAAGAGGGAAAACAATCACTATGGTGGTTGATCTACATAACACTCTAAGCTGGTTTGGAAGATTTTTATCCCTAAGTGATTTGTCATTATAAAATATGGTCCTAGATCTATCTGCCTGCTCATGATTAATTTCTAATATTTCAGAAAGTTTGCTTATGAAAAGGGAAGAACTTGTTCTTGTGCTGCTCTGTAGCCCTAGGACTCAGTAGCTAATGCCTGTTAAATGGATGCCCAGACTCATATCCCAGGTCAGTCACTAGTTCAACCAATGATTAAAAAGGGTTCAAAGACCAAGGGAAACTTTCTTCACATTAGAAGAGGGCTGTGTATTTTTGAAGGCAAAGAAGATGAAGCCAATGGAGGGATGAAACAGTTCATTTTAAAAGGAAGACCTTGATTAAAGAGAAACATGGAAAAAAGTTCTTAGTGGTGATGGTCAAAGACATGACAAAAACCTTACCAGACCTCTCCCCACTGTTTCTAGGAATTGTGTCTGTGCCTCCTTTTCTCATCCCAATCAATCTTCCTTTCCCCTCAACTTCCTAGTCCTTATTTTCATTTCTGCTTTTCATTTCCTCTTTGCCTCTCCTCACTTCTCTCTCTCCCATCTAGCTGTAATATAGAAGCAAAATAAAAATGTTAGCTTTTACAAAATTATATTAAGTTTTATGACTGTCCTTAAGCTAAAAATAGGTGAATTGAATGTCTTATATTTATCTCTCTTTTTTTGTATGTAGCTCTAGAATAAATAGTTTTCCTTTAAATAAAAGACATTATAAAGAAAAGCCTCTCCCCAAATTAGACTCTTGGAAAAAGAAATTGATTTTTGGAGAGAGGGGTTAGTGTGTGACAGGAAGCATTATGTTACAATCATAATTTAAAGCACAGTATCCAGGGTTAAGCAGACCAAAGTTGAAATTACAAATCCACCATTTACCAGCTATGGGATTTTGGCAAATTTCGTCTATGAAGGGGTGCCATTATATTCCTTACAGAGTGATTTAAGTTGTAAATGCAGGGATGGTAGAGCTTTAGCCTAGTACCTAGCATAAACACTCAATAATGGTAGTCATTGCCATTATTAGCTGCTTTACACATCCTAAATTCACTGAACAGAAGAATTAAGCCAAGAAAATATTCTTCTAGACATTTAATTTTTCATGGCCCCAGTTTGGACTGGTAAATTTACCAATGCCACTATTCACATTATCCTCATCTTGTTTAAAAAGAAAGAAAGAAAGAATTGAAATCAAATCCAGTCTCTTGCTAAAATGCACAGAAATAACTACTGGTTGCAGCCAACTGCCCCAAGATGTAGCATTGCTGAAAAAGCAAAAGATGCATGTATTGACTTGACAGTTCAAGAGACAAATAAGCATAACAACTTTAATTTAACTCCCCAAGCTAGCTAGCTGTCATTCAAGATCACTTGTTCTACCAATTATCTGGCATTAAATACTGTTATGATTTCTGATATCAAATCCATGGTAAAACCTTATCTTAGAGTGACAGTTCAGTGGAAAATTCCCAGTACTTCCCCTCTGCAATCTGGGCTGGTGAGGTTTAATTAAAAAAGCCAAATTACAAGCTGCCTCAGAAGATTTTTTAGCAGAATTGCTGGCTGGCCTTTGGTGATAATGGTGCTACAGACCACTGCTTACTGTCACATGTGCTTGCCTAGATATGAAAGGATCGGCCATCGATTCAGTAATAGAAGCCGAGACTTTTTATTGCTGTCATTTCTGCTGCATTTAATGACAATGAAAGTAGGAAATTGAAAAGTCTCAGTTGTTCTTTTAAATATGTCCAGTCATGGAAAAGCAAAGGGAAGGGCTGATATTTTAAAGGTCAGGCATCTGAAAATCTGTTGAAGGCTAAATCATGTAAAATCTTAAGGACTTTGAACTCTTATTTCAGACACTAACAGGAAAACACAGTTTGGTCTGAGCTCAGGCAGGTCATTGTTGAGCCCTCCTGCCCCTGTTTTCCTCTGCAACTCAGGCGGAATGATTCAGGACAGAGAAAGAGGCCATCCCAAGCTTCTGTTCTGTTGAGTGGGGATGTAAATAGGGCATCAAGCTTTTTGCCTCAGCAACAGCTTATTCCCCTGTGAGCACCCTGGAATTTTCTAGCAGAGAAACCTCTCATAGGATAGTATTATTCCTCTCATCCTAGTGACATTAGCTCGCAATCTTGCTAATTAATATACACCCTTCAGCACCTTTATTGTCCTTTACACACCTCTATCTGTCTTTAGAGGCTTTGATCCATTTTTTCAAGCTAACCTCAATACTCTTCTCTCCTAATCTGCTCAGACTAGCTGCCTAGACATCAACCAAATAGCCCAGCTCCACCCTTCTTCATTTCTCTAGTTGTTATGCTAGCATCTTCCTACAGCTTGGAAACTGCATATATTTATAAAATATATGATTAAGCAATCTCCAATTCAGGTCAAAGTGTGAGAAATGAGCAAAGAAATCATATTTCTTTGCACTGTAATAAATGTATTTAATGCAACTCCCTTGGAAATATAATATATGAAAGTGGAAACTCCCATTGTTAACACTCGGGAATGTTTAAGATGGCATTATATACTTCTATTTACTCTTTTGTGGGACCTCCTCTCTTTCAAATACTTAGAATCAAACTGTGAGAGAAAAATATATTAACAGTATATCACCATACTCCTTGTTTTTAAAAAATACGTAAATATAACAGGGAGAATTGTCATAATGTCTATAAAGAGAAATTTTAGCACAAGAATCTGAAGTACTAGTGCCAAAACTTTCACCCAGTATCTAGTAAGAGTCATTCAATTATTCAGGCAGTATATGTGAAAAGATCTTTGATTGACAATGGAGAGTAAATTACCATAAAACTTTTACCCATTAGTAAAATAGTTGTCCATTTGGAGTTTCATCACCAAACATTATCCCTGTATCACTTTCTCCCCTAGTCATAAACAGATCACAGAGACAGCTCTGGAGCTGGGCTGCCTGGGGTTGAACTTGCCACTTCCTGTTAACTGTGTGACCATAGGCAAGTTTCTTAACTTCTCTGACCCTCAGATTCTTTATCTGTAAAATGAGGATGAATAATAACAGCACCAACCATAAAGGCACTTGTGGAGATTAAACAAGTCAATATGTGTAAGGCACTAGAACTCTGCCAGGCGCCTACTAAGCACTCATCAGCCCTGACTCTCTAGGTGGGAGTGCCACAAGGGTAGGAACTTAGGTTCCACTGTGTCTCTAGCTGCAGTCCTGGGATAGCACAGAGTATGCGCTCCGTAAATAGTTGCTAAGTGAAGGAACCAGAACATTTATTATAAAAGCAGGTTTCAAAATCATTTTTCATCATTTTTTCATTTATTCACTTGATATTTATTAAACCCCTTTGTACAGTTCCCAGATAAGTTTCTGTTAGTGAAATCCATAGAAACAAGAAAAGAAAGTAATGAAAATATGGACTCTACCAACTTTGGGTAATATGACAAATTGTAAATTCTGCCAGCATCTATTAATTCTATAAGAAAACTTGGTCTTTAAGCAATTTCCTATGGCTCCAAGTTGTAGACCTAATTAACTGAAAATTTTTAAAATGTATTCAAGGTTTTCCTCACAGACGCAGCTCATGTTGTGTGGCTGTAGCATAGGCCGGCAGCTGTAGCTCAGTTCGACCCTTAGCCTGGAAACGTCCATGTGCTCCGGGTGTAGCCCTAAAAAGTGAAAATAAATAAATAAACAAACAAATAAATAAAATTCTCTAAAAGAATGTATTCAAGGTTTTCCTTCCCAGTAACTACAACCTAAATGCATTTCCCCTCTATTCATCCTTGAAATACACATGTAATAGATTATTTCTATCGTAAGAATTTCCCCCAGATTTATTGAGAAGTAATTGACAAATATCACTGTAGAAGCTTAATGTGTAGAGCATGATGGTTTAATTTATATATATTCTGAAATGATTACAATAGATTTAGTTAACATCCATCTTCTCATATACATACACTAAAAGGAAAGAAAGAAAAAAGGAAAAACATTTCTTTCTGATGAGAATTAGGATTTACTCTCTTAATAACTTTCTTCTATATCATTAGCCATAGTCATCATATTGTATATTACATCCTTAGTACTTATTTATCTTATAGCTGAAAGTTTGTACATTTGACTTCCTTCTTCCAATTTTCCCTACCCCTACTCTTCATCTCTGGTAAACACAAGTCTGACTCTTTTTCTATTAGTTTGATTTTTGTTTGGTTTGCTTTGCTTTGTTTTTAGATTCCACATATAAGTGAGATAATACAGTATTTGGCTTTCTCTGTCCGACAAACCACTTAGCATAATGCCTTCAAGATCCATCAAAGTTGTTGCAAATGCTAGGATTTCCTTATTTTTTATGGCTGAGTAATATGCCATGAGTTCATTATCCATTCATCCACTGATGGACAATAAGTTTGTCTTGGCTCTTATAAATAATGCTACTATGAACATTGTATTACAGATATCTCTGAGTTAGTGTTTTTGCTTCCTTTGTTTATAGTCTCAGAGGTGGAATTGCTAGATCATATGGTAGTTTCATTTTTAATTTTTTGAAGAATCTCCATAATGTTTTCCATAGTTGCTGTGCCAATTTACAATTCCACCAACAGTGCACTGGATTTCCCTTTTCTCCACATCCATGTCAGCATTTGTTATCTCTTGTCTTTTTTTTTTTTTTTTTTTCCTCATTTGGCCACCTTGCGGCATATGGAGTTCCTGGGCTAGGAATCAGATCCGAGCCACAGCTGCAATCAGCACTGCTGTTGCGGCAACACTGAATCCTTTAACCGACTGTGCCAGGCCAGGAATCGAACCTGAATCCTGGTGCTACAGAGACATTGTCGATCCCCTTGCACCACATCACGAACTCCTCTCTTAACTTTTTGATAATGGCCATTCTAAGATGTATGAAGTGACACCTTATTGTGGTTTTAATTTGCATTTCCCTAGTAACTAGTGATATTGAGCATCTTTTCATGTACCTGTTGGATATCTTATTTGGAGAAATATCTATTCATGTCCTTTGTCCATTTTTAAATTTGATTATTTGTCTTTTTGCTGTTCAATCATATCACAAGATCTTTGGATATAACATCTGGTTGGTACACCATGATTTAACTAGACTCGTGGGTATTTCTGCATCCATATTTAAATAAGTAAACAATGGTTATGGTATTTGCTGATCATGTATGGTTGGCTTAGAAAATACACACCAGTCAGAAAGCCCTTAATTATACATAGCAGGTTAATTTAAATAGGCATTTTAATTACATATAGTTTGAGCCACAAAAAAATGGCAATGTCTCTCTAAACCATCAATGTTTTCTATCCCTCAAAAATGTGTGGATAATTTGTTATATTTTATTCACTCATTATAGAAAATATTTCTTAAGCACTCATGATGAGGCAGTTACATATTGGGGGCAAAAGACAGATATGACCTGTGCTTACAATCTAGAACATTATAATGCTCATATTATAGAGATAATTTTATATTTGTATTCCAGATTTTATAATTTTAGCTCATAGTATTATATATAATTTGATTTACCTTCTATTGTCCTAAGAATAGTAAAATAAACCTTAACTTAAACTTCAATTTACCCAACTGTCATTTAATCATTTAAAGTCACTTGAAATTATCACGAGCCTAAGGAAACTACTAGTTTTAGTAACTCACAAGCTTGAATATCTGTGTCAAAATATTATCTTACATATTTTTATATTTATGGTTTTGGGAGAAAAGAAAAACTTAAAATTAATTAACCGTAATAATCTACACTAAGTGGAAGTACATATGAGGCTTATAGCATAAGGTGCTATAGTCACATTGCTGACTGGCAGGGGAATGAAGTAGGGCTGCAGTTCTTAGTGTTTATGAGTTCTTTAGAAAATAAATAATCATTTTCCATTAACATATTCATTGGTACTGTTCAAATACTCTAAATATGGTTTTCCAAATTCTTCTGAAAATGGCTTATTGGACTAAGGGACTTCATTCAAATAATCTGTTCATTTCCTTTGTTTACATGATTAATATTCATATCAAACACATTTTTCTTAATGCAAAGATATAAAAATTCTGACTACAGGGCAGAATTATCATCAATTCCAATGAAGTCTGTTAATGAGGTGTTTGTTTTTGTGTAGCGTACTATTCAAACAATTATTAATGTACATCCCAAGTAGTTCATGTTGACTTTTTTTTATTATGCAATCAAGCATATTCACAGGGACAACTTGCCCTTGTCTGTTTACCATGTCTCTTTGTTTATTTATTCATTGATTTATGAAGGACAGTATGGTGCAAAGGCTCTCAGTAATTATGGGAAATTACTAAAGTTCCTCTGTATAGTATTTCTCATTATAAGATTTCACAGAAAATGAAATTATGTAAACTAAAGATAAACGTTTGCATCCAAATGATGACAAAAACCTTGGTAAATCCAGTCCCACTTTCAATTAATTCAGAAAAAAAAATCACTCAATGCATGATCGATCATGTAGGCCAGTGGTTGGTAAATTTTCAGAGGTTCAAAGACCACTTTGAGAATTTAATGAAAGTTTTGGATTCTCCTTCCAGAAAATCTAGACCAGGTGAAGAACTTTTGGCTGAGGAAAAAAACAAAACAGTAGTTTCTTGTGGAAATCATGGATGCAGTACAGAAACGAGAAAAAAGATTGAAAACAAATGGAGAGAGTCTCAGAGAACTCTGGGACAACGTTAAATGCACCAATTTCCATGTTATAGGGGTGCCAGAAGAAGAAGAGAGAGAGAAGGGGACAGAAAAAATATTCGAAGAGATAATAGCCAAAAACTTCCCTAACATAGGAAAGGAACCACTCACTCAAATCCAGGAAGCACAATGAGTACCATATAAAATAAACCCAAGAAGGAATACCCCCAGACACATATTAATCAAGCTGACCAAAATTAAAGACAAAGAGAAAATCTTGAAAGCAGCTAGGGAAAAGAAACGAATAACATACAAGGGAACCGCAATAAGGTTATTGGCAGATTTTTTTCAGCAGAAACTCTGCAGGCCAGAAGGGAGTGGCATGATATATTTAACGTGATGAAAGGAAAAAATCTCCAACCAAGATTACTTTAGCCAGGAAGGCTCTCATTCAGATTTGAAGGAGAAATCAAAAGCTTCACAGATAAGCAAAAGCTAAGAGAATTCAGCAAGACTAAACCAGTTTTACAAGAAATACTAAAGGAACTTCTCTCTAGACAGGAAAGAAAAGGCCACAACAGGAAACAAAAATACCAAAAATGACAAGGCTCACCAGGAAAGGCATATATAGAGTAAAGACATGAAATCATCCATGCACAATTATGCCACCAAAATCAGAAATCGTGAGAAGTGGAGGGTACAAATGCAGGACACTGAAGATGAACTTGCAATTAAGAGACCAACAACTTAAAACAATCTCATGTGTGTATATAAATATATATACTCCTATATCAAAACTTCAGAATAACTGCAAACCAAAAAGCTACAATTGATACACAAACAAATAAGAAAAATCAATTCAAATACAACACTAAAGATAGCCATCAAACTACAAGAAGAGAGAACAAGAGAAGGGAAGAAAAAAGAGCAACAAAAAAAAAAATCCAAAGCAACTAATAAAATGGCAATAAGAACATACATATCAGAGTTCCCCCTGTGGCACAGTGGAAACAAATCCAACTAGGAACCATGAGGTTGCAGGTTCCGATCCCTGTCCTTGCTCAGTGGGTTAAGAATCCAGTGTTGCTGTGAGCTGTGGTGTAGTTCACAGACACAGCTCAGATCTGGCATTACTGTGGCTCTGGCGTAGGCCAGCAGCAACAGCTCCAATTCAACCCCTAGCCTGGGACTCTCCACATGCCATGGGTGTGGACCTCAAAAGACAAAAGACAAAAAAAAAAAAAGTATATACATGTCAATAATTACCTTAAATGTTAATGGACTAAACACCCCAACCAAAAGATATAGACCAGATGAATGGATAAAAAAACAAGACCCATATATATGCTGTCTTCAAGAGAGCCACTTCACTTCTAGGAACACATACAAATTGAAAGTAAGAGGATGGAAGAAAATACTCCATGCAAATGGGAAGCAAAAGAAAGCTGGAGTAGCAATAGTCATTCAGACAAAATAGACTTTAAAATGAAGAATATTTTAAGAGACAAGGAAGGACACTACATAATAATCAAAGGATCAATCCAAAAAGAAGATATAACAATTTTAAATTTCTATGCACCCAACATAGGTTCACCACAATATATAAGACAACTGCTAACAACCTTAAAAGAACAAATTGACATCATAGTGGGGGACTTTAACACCCCATTTACAGAAATGGACAGATCATCCAGACAGAAAATCAATAAAGAAACATAGGCTCAGAATGAAGCATTAGACCAGATGGACTTAATAGATACTTATAGAACATTCCCTCCAAAAGCAACAGATTACACATTCAGAATGTGTATATGACAAACCCACAGCTAACATCATTCTCAATGGTGAAAAGCTGAAAAAATTCCCACTGAGATCAGGAACAAGACAAGGATCTCTGCTCTCACCACTACCATTCAACATAGTTTTGGAAGTCCTAGCCATAGCAATCAGAGAGGTAAAAGAAATAAAAGGCATCAAAATTGGAAAGGAAAAAGTAAAATTATCACTATTTGCAGATGACATGGTACTATACCTACAGAATCCTAAGGACTCTACCAGAAAACTGTTAGAGCTCACCCATGAATTTGGCAAAGTCACAGGATACAAAATACACAGAAATCAACTGCATTTCTACATACTAACAATGAAAGATCAGAAAGAGAAATTATGGAAGCAATCCCATTTACCACTGCATCCAAAAAATAAAATACCTAGGAGTAAACCTACCTAAAGAGACAAAAGACCTGTACTCTGAAAATTATGACACTGATGAAAGAAATCAAAGATGACACAAATAAATGGAAAGATATACCATGCTCTTGGATTGGAAGAGTCAATATTATCAAAATGACTATACTACCCAAGGCAATCTACAGATTCAATGCAAATCCCTATCAAATTACCAAGGACATTTTTCACAGAACTTGAACAAAATATTTTAAAGTTTGTTTGGAAGCACAAAAGACTCAGAATAGCCAAAGACATCCTGAAAAAGAAAAATGGAGCTGGAGGAATCAGCTCCCTGACTGCAGACTATACTACAAAGCAATAGTCATCAAAACAGTATGGTACTGTCACAAAGACAGAAATATAGATCAGTGGAACAGAATAGAAAGCCCAGAATTAAGAGTTCCCATCATGGCTCAGTGGTTAACAAATCCAACTAGGAACAATGAGGTTGTGGGTTTGATCCCTGACCTTGCTCAGTGGGTTAAAGATCCGGCATTGCCATGAGCTGTGGTGTGGATTGCAGATGTGGCTCAGATCCCATGTAGCTGTGGCTCTGGTGTAGGCCAGCAGCTACAGCTCCAATTAGACCCCTAGCCTTGGAACCTCCATATGCCACGGGAGCAGCCCCAGAAAAGGCAAAAAGACAAAAAAAAAGAAAAGAAAAAAAAAAAAGAAAGCCAAAAATTAAACCCACGCACCTACAGCCAACTAATCTATGACAAAGGAGGCAGGAATATACAATGGAGAAAAGACAGCTTGTTCAATAGGCGGTGCTGGGAAAACTGGACAGCCACATGGAAAAGAATGAAATTAGAACACTCCCTAACACCATGCACAAAAATAAACTCAAAATGGATTAAAGACCTAGATATAAGACCAGACACTATAAATCTCTTAGAGGAAAACATAGGCCAAACACTCTCTGACATAAACAACAGCAACATCTTCTCAGATCCACCACTTAGAGTAATGACAGTAAAAACAAAAATAAACAAATTGGACCTAATTAAACTTAAAAGTTTTGGCACAGCAAAGGAAACCCTAAACAGAATGAAAAGACAACCCACAGAATGGGAGAAGATATTTGCAAATGAATTGACTGTAAAAGGAATAATCTCCAAAATTTATAAATACCTACCACTCAATACCAAAAAAAAAAAAAAAAAAGACCGCATCAAAAATGAGCAGAAGATCTAAACAGAGAACTCTTCAAAGAAGACATATAGATGGCCGAGAAACACATGAATAGATATTCAACATCACTCATTATTAGAGAAATGAAAATCAAAACCACGAGGAGGTACCACCTTACACCAGCCAGAATGGCCATCATCACAAAGTCTACAAACAAGAAGTGCTGGAGAAGGTGTGGAGAAAAAGGAACCCTCGTACACCATTGGCGGGATTGTAAATTGGTGCAACCACTGTGGAAAACAGTATGGAGATTCCTCAGAAAACTAAACAGAGAACTACCATTTGATCCAGCAATCCCATTCCTGGGCATCTATCCAGAGAAAACCATGACTTGAAAAGACACATGTACTCCAATGTTCATTGCAGCACTATTTACAATAGCCAAGACATGGAAACAACCTCAATGTCCATCGACAGAGGAGTGGATCAAGAAGATGTGGTACATATACACAATGGAATATTACTCAGCCATTAAAAGGAATGAAATACTGGCATTTTTAGCAACATGGATGGACCTAGAAATTATCATGCTGAGTGAAGTCAGTCAGACAATGAGACACCAACATCAAATGCTATCACTGACATGTAGAATCTTAAAAAAAGGGACACAATGAACTTCTTTGCAGAGCAGATACTGATGCACAGACTTTGAAAAACTTATGGTTTCCAAATAAGTTTGGAAACAGGTTGGGGGGTGGGGGGATGCACTGGGGGTGTGGGATAGAAATACTATAAAATTGGATTGTGATGATCATTGTACAACTATAAATGTAATAAATTCATTGAGTAATAAAAATAATAATAATGATTTTAAAAATAGCAGTTTCTTTTATTTATCGTCCAGTTATTGTATATTATTAGATGGTGTCCTGCTAATGCCTTATCATTTTCTGAGCTCTGAAAATTTCTACCAGCATATTTATTAAACAAGCTCTACATGAACCACAAGTTCATAATTATAAATTGAAAATAAGTTCATGCCATAGAAGCTTGCTATATTCCTACTCTTACCTAAAATCTCCACAATTCTAAAATTTAGAAAAACAAGTCTCATAGGATGTTTAATCACTGAGGTAAGTATCAAGACCCTTTGGCCCTCTCAGAGTGCCAACTTCATACCCAAGATACTATCTCTTCCCTTTTGAAAGTCCAACACTCTTCCATGGTCATCAGCTTCCCCTCTCTGCTCAGTACATCCCTGAATCTGACCCAGTCCTCCCTTCCACCTGTTCTTCTTGAATTTTCTATAATTCCTCAGCAATAAATACTGTAACTTCAATGTCTTCTCTGAACATTCTCTTCTCTTTGCCTTAAGTGAAACCAGTCTATCTCCTAACAGCACTGCTTCCTCTGCAATCTTCTCAAGTAGAGGCTTTATTTTTTTCCCTTCTCACATCTCACGTGCCAAAGGGTTATAAGGAAATTATCCTCCATGCTTTCCATTGCAACCTCGAATCATTTTCCCCTTCCTTTTGCCTTCGCAGCTCATTCCAGCCAGCTATACTAGCTGCTCCACCTCCCCATGGCTGTCCTCTTCTTATCTCCCAGTTACTGCCCTCCTTTGACAGGGTTAGATCCTAGACCTTAGAGTCTTCCTCATCCCTCCTTCTGTCATCATTCTTGGTGATGACAACATCCACCTGGATGACCCATTATACACTGTAGTGTCTCAATTTCTCAACCACCTGAATTGCAGGGACCTTTTTCTCCACCCTATCTCAGCCAGCCACTCCCATGACCACTCCCTTCCATACTCTGTTTCAAACATTCCATTCCTAGCCCCCACCTTCTATTTATTTGAGATCATTTATTCTATTAACAACCTCCTCCACTGCCACAATTTTTGATATTGATCTTCTATCTATTGCTAACACACCCATCTTCTATCTTTTTTGTAACCATCAAGACTATCACTGCTCTGATGCTCTCTTCTTTGAGTGTGCTTATCCTAACAAAACACTGGACTGGTTCATTGAACCTGAATATCCACTCTTCCTCTATCATAATGATGCTAGAGCTCATCATTTCTATTTATGAACACAAATCTCAAATGGGCATATAACACATCCTGGAACATCTACAATGTTTCTCTGATAAGTTCACTTTCCCTCAAAAAAAATTATTTCATACCTCCTCCTCCCTCAAAAAAACCTTCTATACCCCCTTCCCTTTTCATTCTCCATTGATGCTCTTGACTCATACTTCCTAAGATAACAGACATCAATAGATGGGAATGCCCTCACTTTTTCACGTATATATGTGAAACCTGCCTGTATCAATACCAGTTTCTCTATCTTTCCTCCTGTTACTGTTGAAGATATGTCCCTCTGCCCTTAAAAGCTCATCTTTCCCTTAAACTCCAGTCCCCAGACCATCACTCTTTCAAGTTGGACAGGCTCCCCTCTCACAAATCTCACAGACTGGTGAGGATGCCTACAGGCTCATGAATCCTAAATGCCAGAAGAAGCAATGCCCCAATCCAAACCCTACTAAGCCCCCAATCCAAACCCTACTCACTCCCTGAAGGATCTTGTTTGGCTCTAATTATGGAGGCATACTGAGAAACAATCTGTGTGTCCCAGTCATGTGGCAAATCTGAATCTTTGCCGTGATTACCTTATTTTCCCCATCTTCAGACAGGTACCCATTTTGTACAGAAATGAACAAGGGAGCCCAGCATCTCCTGTGATATGGGGGCTAAGGTACCAGTCTTTTCTCCTTGCGAGGTGATGTAAAGATTTTGACAACTCTTACATTTTTTAATTCATTTTGTAGGGAGACAACCTGTCCATGTACTTTTGAAATTCTTTCAACACTTGTTAGACTAAAGAATTTTAGCATGGGTGAGGATATCAGAGACTATTCATTTAACTGCCATTTAAAGCCTCAACAAAGCGAAGTGTCTAAGCTAACGTCACACGTTAGGTAGTGGTGAACACAGTATTAGAATCATATTCTTCAGACAGAAGCTATTTCTACTGTGCTCTTTATGATCATGAGCTCCGTGGAATAAAATGCCCTTAAAGGAGTTCTCGTCATGGCGCAGTGGTCAACGAATCCGACTAGGAACCATGAGGTTGTGGGTTCTGTCCCTGCCCTTGCTCAGCAGGTTGGGGATCCGGCGTTGCTGTGAGCTGTGGTGTAGGTTGCAGACGTGCCTTGGATCCCGAGTTGCTGTGGCTCTGGCGTAGACCGGTGGCTACAGCTCCGATTGGACCCCCTAGCCTGGGAACCTCCATGTGCTGCCGGAGTGGCCCAAGAAATAGCAAAAAGACAAAAAAAAAATTTAAATAAATAAAATGCCCTTAAAGTATGATTATGTGAGCACCTGACTGAAAGAATATGAGATGGATTTATAGATTCACCTAGTGGATTCCATGTGGAGACCCAAAAGACATCCATAGTTACAGACTGGAAACCACTCACCAGTGTGTAAAAGTAACAAATTCTAGGAGTGAAACAACTGGTTAACTATTTTGTATATGACTTCTCCTGAATAGTAACCTCAACGATGGCCTTATTATGAAAGGACAATTCTAAAGAACTCTGGGAGTTCCCATTGTGGCTCAGCAGGTTAAGAACCAGACATAGTGTCCATGAGGATGCAGGTTCAACCCCTGGCCTCGCTCAGTGGGTTAAGGATCTAGAATTGCCACAAGCTTCAGCGTATGTCACAGATGTGGCTGGATTTGGCATTGCCATGGCTATGGTGTGGGCCAGCAGCTCCAGCTCTGATTCAGCGTCCAGCCCAGGAACTTCTATATGTTGCAAAGCAGCCATAAAAAAAATAAATGCATAAATAAAGAACTCTGGACTCGGAAGCTGCCTTTAGACAGCTGGACACATCTGGAGATGGTCACCCTCAATCTCCAAAGAATTGTAAAAAAATTTTTTTAATTTTATAATTCATCAACCAGTCCCCATTAAACAGCCACACAAAAAGTACGTGCTATTGTCAGAAAGTGCACTAGACTCTGGGTATAGAGAGACAACCTTGAGGCACCTCCAGCTCTTAGGGACCCATGATCCTGCAGAGGGGCACCCATAGCACATCCATGTAGTATAACCACTTCAAAGGACAAGCACGAGTGATTTGCTCTTCCTAACAAAGCACTGAAGTTGGTGAATGGATTCACTTATCCTCATAATAACTTGGTACTCATTTGCTGGCATCATGATACAAATTCTTGAGTAGGAATAAAAGGGATGGAGTTACAATTCACAAAATGCAGATAATCCATGTCCTTTGCTGCAGTTCATCATTTGGATAAGTCCAGGGGGTGTATCAGCAAACAAAAATCACTATCACGTGTCAAAGTAGAAAACATTGCTGACAAGCTCTAGCCTAGCGTTCTAGCGAGAGAGGGAGACATGCAGAAATGACTACAGGAGAGCCTATTAGCACAATCATAGGCACCTGGTGTGCACACAGGAAGCCTTGGGCAGGCGGAGAAAGAGTCAGAGAAAACTGTGCCAATAAGAGGGGGTACAGTCAGGATTAGAGGAAACTGTGCCACAACATAGCTAAAGTGGCATAAGGCTGATCAGGAGCACAGAACCAGGAGCTGGTTTGGGACAACTTGGGGAGTGCACAGATTATGGATCTTGGTCCCACCAGTCTCACATCAAAGCAGAGTTGAGAGTGTGGGTTGAACTGGAGAGACCTGGCAAGGTTCACAGTCCAGCACATAGGCTGCAGTCAGCTTCCAGACATACAAGTCCAACCGTGGCCAGGCGTGGTACACAGCACAGCCAAAATCTTGGTGGCATGAGTCAGAGTTCAAATTCAGATTCCGCCTTTGGAAAGATAATCTGGAAAAAGGCCCTCTGCAACCATCAGAACACATAGGACCATATAACAGCAGGGGCAGGGGATGAGGTAAACCAAGACAGAACTGTTTGATCTCTCTTCTAAAGCTTCAATTTCAGTATGTGGGAGGGGATGGGCCAGTAGCTGTCAAGCAGTGTCAAGCTGGGAAAAGATGCAGAAGGAAAAAAAAGATAGCATTATCTTTGCCAGTGAAAAACTCTCAATCTAAAAAGAGAGGACAAAACACAAGAGCAAACCAACTCTAGAGATGCTATGATAGAAGTTTGTATGCAAGGTACAGAATGGAACGCAAAAGCCAGAGCGGTCAGGTCAGCCTGGGAAGCTTGGGTAAAGGTATTGAAATGGAGGTGACTGGTGATTAGACTTGGAAGCAGCATTTGGATTTAAGCACATTGACAGTGAGGGGTCTGAGGGCTGGCAAGGGGAGTGGTTTGGCAGGTAGCTGGATAGAAGTCCCTGAGGTAGTAGTTCAACTGTCTGTTTCAAATATTTAAACTACAAAGAAGCTCAGGATTTGCTATTTCAAATGCCTAGAATGTGCCATCCTGTTTGCCCTTTATCATAGTAAATGGAGTTTGAAATTAGGAAATCGGTCCAGATATTCAATCAAAAGTAATTTGGGGGAGGTGTTTAGTTAAAAAAAAAAAAAAAATAGGAGTTCCATAAGGACACGGGTTGGATCCCTGGCCTTGCTCGTGGGTTAAAGATCTGGCTTTGCCCAGAGCTGTGGTGTAGGTCGCAGACGCACCTCGAATCCTGCATTGCTGTGGCTCTGGTGTAGGCCGACAGCTACAGCTCTGATTGGACCCCTAGCCTGGGAACCCCCATATGCTGTGGGTGAGGCCCTAAAAATAAAATAAAATAAAATAAAATAAAATAAAATAAAATAAAATAATAGCTATGCGTTCCCCCAGTTCTGTTCTTTGCTGGTGATTATGCCCTCTTTCAGAATTCAAATCTAATCATGGACTTTCCCCAAACCTGAATTCATTCGTTCATTTAGTCATTCATTCGAAAGAAATGTACCGAGTGCCAGGTTCTGTTCAGGTGCTCAAGATGACAAAATACATGTGGCCTCTGCCCCTCCATGGAGTCATCTCCATGGTTTTTCTCACTCAAAAGCTATTCATTTTTTTCTGGGAAAGGCAATCATTTAGTATCTGGAAATTGAAATAGGAATATTTTATTTCATGTGTCAAATAATTTTCTAATAACTGTTTAAACCACGTTAGAAAAGCACTTAAATTGTTGGCAGTTCTCTTAGGATATTAAACTTTACGAACAGCATTGAAAAAAATGGTTAAAACAGTTTAACTCGCCAAAGGATATGTTTTTAATTTAATTTTCTAAAGCAAGATAAGAATTTAAAAGCCTGGTTTAAAAGTGGAAATTCAGAATAAATGTTAACACAAGACTATAAATAGTGCAGCACTGCTTGCCCTGGCTCAAAAAGAAAAAGAAAAAATAGAGGGGTGACAATACTGATGTTTGCAAGGTTTTTTGGCAAGAAAAATCTTACTAACATCAAATTGATGGTGCAGCTTTGGTGATAAAAATGAATAAAACCCTAGATTAGCCCACTAACACCTTTTTAACCAAAGAGTAATTGCATTTGCTAAATTGTTATTGAAGTATAATTTACATACAACAAAACAGACTAATTGTGAGTATACAATGTGATGAGTTTTGACAGATGTATACAGCAGCGTATTCTTCAACACAATGAGCATACAGAGCAGCGCTGTCCAATAGAATTTTTGGTAACGATGAAAATGTTCTATATCTGCCCAATAAGGGAGCCATTCACCACACTGGTTACTTGAAATGTGGGCTTGGAGACCGAGGAACTGAATTATTGATTTTAATTAATTTAAATCTTAATTTAAACAGCTGCATGTGATGCAGGGGTACTGTATTAGATAGGGAATAGCATTTCTATCATCCCAAAAATTTCCTCTTGTGATCATCTTGCGATGTTACCCTAGTGCCCTCTATCGGCAGATCTTGGCATTACACTAACTGGCAAAGGTTGCAACTCTGCTACTAAAAAACGTGGCCTAGAAGGTTGGGTTTGGAACTCAGAGAAAACAGATGATTAATCCAATTGGTGTATGGTTAAACTTGACGGATTTCAATTTTCGGTATTTTTTTCTTCGTGCTTTTTGTGTTGTGCCTTAGAAATCTTTGACTAATGGATCATCATAAATGTTTCCTTCTATGTTTCCTTTTAGAATTGTATAGTTTTAACCTGTGTTAAAAACTTTATATGGGGAGTTCCTTTCGTTGGCTCTGTGGTTAACGACTCCGACTACGAACCATGAGGTTGCAGGTTCGATCCCTGGCCTTGCTCAGTGGGTTAAGGATCCAGCATTGCCGTGAGCTGTGGTGTAGGTTGCAGATGCGGCTCGGATCCCTTGTTGCTGTGGCTCTGCCTAAGCCGGTGGCTAGGCTCCGATTCGACCCCTAGCCTGGGAACCTCCATATGCCACCGGAACGGCCCAAGAAATGGCAAAAAAAAAAAAATCTTTATATGGTTTGAGGTTAAGATGGACTTTACTGTTTTGCATATGGGTGTTCAATAGCTTTAACATTTGTTGAAAAAATATCTTTTCTTCCCCTTATTGAATTATATTAGCACATTTGTCCAAAATCACTTGACCATATGTATAGGTCAATTTCTGGACTCTCTAGTTTATGTCTATCCTTATGCTGATTAAACTATCTTGATTACAGTTGTTTTAATAGTTAATCTTCAAATAAAGTAGAATGAGTCCTTCAACTTTTTTCATTTTCTCACTCAAAACCTATCCAATTTTGCTCACTCAAAACTGTTTCAGTTATTCTAGGTAATATACTTTCATAGAAATTTTAGAATCAGCTTATCAATTTATATTTTTAAATGCCCACTGAGATATTTGATTGGGATTTTATTAAATCTAGAAGTTAAATTTATTCTTACATAATTTATTATCTTTGCTGCTTTTATAAAAGAGTTTGGGTTTTTTTGTGGGGTTTTTTTGTTTGTTTGTTTGTTTGTTTGTCTTTTTGTCTTTATAGGGCCACACCCGCGTCATTTGGAGGTTCCCAGGTTAGGGGTCTAATCGGAGCTGCAGCCACCGGCCTACACCAGAGCCACAGCAACGCCAGATCCCAGCCACATCTGCGACCTACACCACAGCTCACGGCAATGCCGGATCCTTAACCCACTGAGCAAAGCCAGGGATCAAACCCGCAACCTTACAATTCCTAGTTGGATTCATTTCCACTGTGCCATGACGGGAACTCTGGGGGTTTTTTATATAGCCACACCCATGGCATATGGAAGTTCCTGGGCCAGGGACTGAATCCAAGTCAGAGCTTCAACCGGTGCCGGATCCTTTAACCTGTGCCTCTACAGTGATCCCTGCTGCTACAGTCAGATTCTTAACCCACTGCACCACAGAGAGGACCCCAGTAGATGCATTTTCTTTTTAAGTTTCTCTTTTAGATTGTCCATTGTTAGTGTACAGGAACACAGCTGATTTTTGCTGATTTTGTATCCTGCAACTTTACTGAATTCATTTCTTAGTTCTAAAGGTTTTTAGACGAAGTCTTTAGGATTTTCTATAGCACTGGCAAACACAGATAATTTTACTTTTCTTTTTTGATTTGGATGATTTTATTACTTTTTCTTGTCTAATTGCTCTGGCTAAAAACTCAGTATCATGTTGAATAGTTGAATATGATGTTGGCCTTTGGTTTGCAATAAAATAATTCGTAACACATGCACTTCTTTTTCACTTTGTTATATCATTGCCTACTTTTGTGTTGTTTCTGTTTTTATGTGGTGATCAAAGGGAAATTTTAACTTGGAAAAAATTACTCTCATGAAATTTTCTAAAATGTTGCTCAGAAATAGTTTCTTTTAGTCAGCATTTACAGAGTACCTACTGGAAAACAGGCAACACTTTAGGTATTGGGGAAATATTTTGATTTAAAAAAAGCTTTCAAAATCTATTCTATGATAGACTATCTCTGGAAACATAAGAAACTGTTAACAGGTTTCCCTCTGGGGAGGAGACTTAATTTTTATAGTACACCATTTTTTATTTTTTGGATTTTGTAGTCTACATATTACTTAAAAAGTTTGATTTCTAAAATCCTATAAACTTTATAATCCTCTAAAAAATTATTTTTTTAGAAAATAATTTTTAACATATTCTGTTACAAATGAGACTCGTTTCCTGTAATGAGTTTTTATATCTCATTGAAAGCCATTCCACATTGTAGCAAGTTAACAAATGCTGAAACACTTTTCTGGTCTCTTGTCTTAATTTTTTTCTAAAGAAAGGAGCCTGTCGTTGACCTCAATTTGCCAACCAGCACAGGTTGTTGTTGCTAACAGAGGATCATATGACCTTTAACCTGTTCTTAATTAACTCTGGTAGCACCATGGGGAGGATTCTAATATGTAGCATTCATCTCTACTTGAAAATCAGCCTATCTGTATTTACCACCAGCTCTTCCAAAGCTCTCCCATGACTCTCCACTAGGTCCTCCTTCTCATGGTAAGGTAGCATCTCAATCCCTGTGCTGATAGAGATTATGAGACCATTTTTCATCTAATTCCCTTGCCCCACAGCACTCATCTCCATCAATGAGAGCTGTAGCTGGGAGGAACTCAGCAGGATGCCAAGGAAAGCTGAAATGAATCCCCTGTGAATACTAAACATATCAAGACTAAGCTCTGGAAGAATGGCTGATTACCTACTATTTCAGTTGCTTAAAATGAAATAAAAGGTTTATCACACTGGGATTCCAGAAGAAAAGCAAAGAGGGGTAAAGTGTTACATGAAACATTGCTTTGAGGGTCTATAAAGGATTAGTCTGACACAGAAGGGTAAATGCCAAAGTGTGCCAGTTGGAGAGGATTGAAAGAGACAAAATGGAGCAGAGAGAGCATTTAGAGGACTGGATTACTGTAGGAAGAGTGGGGTAGAAAGAATAGGCCAAATATATCACCCATTAGGAAGAAAGATCTAAAATATAACAGCCAGGTAGAATCAGTCAGACCTGAGAACTGACTGGCAATTAAAATGGAGGGGACTAAAAGGAGGACTCTGAAAGCAGTGAATTCTGGCTCATAGTATTAATAATTACGGCTTAGCAAAAACCAACAGAAATAGCAGCCAGTGGTATTATTGTAATATTAATTGGGAAGAGTGAGAGAAAGGAATGGTTCCCAGGTTTCTAGGTTACATGACTGGTAAACAGACATGTCATTCACTGGGCTGGAAATACAGAAGGAAAAACAGGTTTGGGTGAGAGGAAGGAAAGATGAAAAAGATGCTCATTTAGAGGCGCTTGGGAAACAGCCAGTGGGGAAACGCATATATGTTATGTATGTTGCACATGTGAAAACTGGCCAGGAGAAGGGTTGAGGTCTAGAAATGTAGATCTGTGAGTGGTCACACATAATTGTTATTTTGACTCCATCGGTATAAATGAGAATGAGAGAACCAAGAGAAACATGTACAATGTCAAAATGGGGAAGTGTGGTGAGAAGGAAGACCAGAAAACTTGCAGAGAAACGGGGGTGGGGATGGGGGTGGTGGGAGACAGTGACACAGAAGAAGGAGGGGAGAGTTTGAGAAAAAGACCTGATTGGGTGTTCCTCCCTTATCAGATCAACCAAAGCAAAGTTCTGTCTAGAAATGAACAAGATTTGAGGTCTTGTCTAGAACCTCAGGCCCAAGCATCCAAGAGTATCCAGCCCATGGGGTGCAGCCTTCCTAAAATCTCCCATGACAACAAAGGCCCAGGACAGAAGAGGCCTCTGCACTTATATCTCACAGCAGCCAGAAGCCCTGTGGCTTCCACAAAGCAGAGAGAAGCATTTGTCCCATGGTTCAGCAGCTGACCCATAGTAGCTTCAGGTCAGTGGGAAAATTTTAGAAAGCATGGAACCATGGGAGGCAGACAAAACAACCTGCCTATTTTTTAAAAAAATTTTACCAAAGTATATAATTGATTTACAATGTTGTGTCAATTTCTACTGTACAGCAAAGTGACCCAGTTTTATATATATACTATTCTTTTTCTCATATTATCTTCCATCATGTTCTACCACAAGAGACTGAACATAGTTCCCTGTGCTATACAGTAGGACCTCATTACTTATCCATTCCAAATACAATAGTTTGAATCTACTAACTCCAAACTCCCAATCCCTCCCACTCCCTCCCTTGCCTTTTAGCAAATAAGTTAGAGATTACAGTTTTGTTGCAAGTATAAATTCAGTACCCTCAAATTCCTCTATGTCATTGTAGCACAAAAATGCCTATATTTGTATAAGTGAATTTTCTAGATAACGTTCACTATTTTAGGAACAAAACCTTTAATTTTAGCCACATTTTATGTCAGTCTCACTAAAACTTCCCTACCTTCCTAAAATACAGTACAATAGACATAATATAATCTTGCGGAGTTCCTGTCGTGGCACAGTGGTTAACGAATCCGAGTAGGAAGCATGAGGTTGCGGATTCGATCCCTGCCCTTGCTCAGTGGGTTAACGATCCGGTGTTGCCGTGAGCTGTGGTGTAGATTGCAGACGCGGCTCGGATCCCGCGTTGCTGTGGCTCCGGCGTAGGCTGGCAGCTACAGCTCTGATTGGACCCCTAGCCTGGGAACCTCCATATGCCGCAGGAGCGGCCCAAAGAAATAGCAAAAAGACAAAAAAAAAATATATATATATATATATATGTATATATAATCTTGCTTGCAAAGTCAGGGTCACCATTATAATCATTATTTATTATAGTAAAAGATGCATAGGATGAGAAGTAACATTTATTATGCTTCTCCTATGTGCCTGATACATAACACTTAACTTCTTCACTCATCCCATACACTAGGCACTAGCTCCATTCTACAGAGAAAGACGCTGAGATTTAGAAAGATGGACTTGTTCAAAATCAAACATGTCTTTAGCCAGAATTTATATCTAGTTGTGTCTGATTCCAAAGCCTTCCTCTTTTCCTTCCCATCCTTCCCCCGCCCCTTTTATTTTTGCTTTTTTTAGGGCCACACCCAGGGGCACATGGAGATTCCCAGGCTAGGGGTCAAATCAGAGCTACAGCTGCCAGTATATGCCACAGCCACAGCCACAGCCACTCAAGAGCTAAGCCACATCTGCGACATAAGCCACAGCTCACAGCAATACCAGATCCTTAACCCACTGAGCGAGGCCAGGGATTGAACCTGCAATGTCATGGCTCCTAGTCAGATTCGTTTCCCCTGAGCCACTGCAGGAACTCCTCCCCTCCCCTTTTGAAAGTTGCTTTTATAGCTCTTTCTTTCTGGGGGTTCCCTCAGGGACTGTTCACTCTACAACTAAACAGGCCAGGTTTCTGAGCCCTTACAAGATGATTTACCTCTTCCCTCCCTTGGTACCAATAAATACTTTCAGTATATCGGCTTCAGCAGTCACCTTCCCTGCTCCTAATATCTTTTTTTCTGAAACCTAGGCACCTTGCCAGGGAAAACCAAATTACCAATTTCATTAAATGAATAACTTAATTTAACACAGTATTTAACAATATCTTCTCACCTCTCTTGTGAAGATTGTTTTCATCCCTTCTTAGAGATGTTCTTACTGTCAGATGTATCACTGCATTCAAGAAGGTTAAGGTTAACCAAAGTCTAAATGTTAGATAAATGACTCTCTGTTTGCCCAGCAAGGCTTCCTCCCAGTCACCTGCCCATATGTGGGCCACAGCAACTGGTCCAGAGGAGGACATATACCCAAGTCAAGCAATCAGAGCCTTTCTTGGGGATTTCTCCGGATGGTGCTAGCAGGAAGAATATGCTCTCATCATTGGAGCTACCACAAGATGAGTTCAGAGCGTTCCACAGGTCTTTGCAGACAGCCCATTGCTATAGTGAGAATGAACGCCACTTACAGAGAGGGCAGAGACAAGAGATGGAGAAAAAGGGAATCAAGAGAGCTTTCATTTCTGGATCCAATTATTCCTAGCTCTGCAACCACCATGATCTTATAAACTTATAAGTCTTTCTCTTCATTATTTTTTAAGCTAGTTGGGTTTCTGTTGCTCATCACTAAAATACTCTTGGCCAACAAATGTAGGCATTGATCAAGAATAGTAATTCTCAGCTTTGGCTGCACATTAGAAGCATCAGGGGAATTTTTAAAGGTCTTGATGCCCAGGCTGCATCCCAGACCAATTAGACCAGAATCTCTAGAGGCTGGGACCAGGCATCAGTATTTTTATAAAACTCCCCAGGGGAGTCCAGTGTGCATCCAGGATAAGAATCACTGCTCTGGAACAGCTTTAAGTTTTCTATCAAAGACCAACAGCAAAGGATAAATCTTTGGAAACATTCTCATTGAAGTAAAAACTAGGAGAACAATTGCCACTATTTCCTGTACTATTCAAGGTATACTGAAAGTCATAATTGATTCAGGAACACTGAGAAATGTTGTATGAAGTTTTAAAACAGGATGTGGAGAGACAATGCTGTAATCTTTCAGAGAAAATACGGTTGTCCATGTAGATATCCTAGAGATTATATAGACAAATTATTAGAATCAGTGTTAGAAAGACAGCTGGATGTTTGTAGCAACATGGATGGACCTAGAGATTCTCATACTAAGTGAAGTAAATCAGAAAGAGAAAGACAAATACCATATAATATCACTTTTATGTGGAATCTACAATATGGTATAAATGAACTTATTCGCAAAAGAGAAACAGACTCACAGACCTAAGAGAAAAAAACTTATAGTTACCTAAGTGGAAAGGGGGTGGGATAGGGATATATTAGGAGTTTAGGAATAGCAGATACAAAGTATCGAATGTAAAATAGATAAACAACAAGGTCTTACTTATTACCAAATATTGAATATAATAAAAAAATGTTACTTCTCATCCTATGCATCTTTTACCATAATAAATAATGATTATAATGGTGACCCTGACTTTGCAAAAAATCCAGTTAACATTATTCTTAATAGTGATCTACTTGATACTTTCAGAATAACATAAAATTGTCCACTCTTGCCACTTCTATGAAATATTGTGCTGTAGGTTCTGGACAAGGAAATCAGGCAAGAAAATGAAATAAAGGCATCTAGACTGGAAATTAAGTAGCAAACCTATATTTACCAACAGAATAATCTTATGTATAGAAAATCCTAAGAAATCAATTAAAATCAATTAGGACCAATACACAAGTTCAGCAATACTGCAGAATATTCATAGACAAAAATTAGTTGTTATATACACTTACAATGAAAAATATGATAATTAAATTAACAAAACAATTCAAATTACAAAGCATCAAAAAGAATAAAACAATAATGAATAAACATAACAAAAAAGTACAAAACTTATCATCTGAACACAATAAGGTATTGTTGAAAGAGGTTTTTAAAGATCTAAATAGAGAAACATCCCTGCATTTGGAGGCTGGAAGGTTTGACATTGTTAAGATGATGGAGCTCCCAAATTGATCTAGAGCCTTAGTATTTATTAGCATTTCAGGTGACATCTTTGTAGAAATTAATAAGCTTATTCTTTTTTTTTTTTTTTTTTTCTTTTCAGGGCCGAACCCATGGCATATGGAAGTTCTCAGTCTAGGGTTCAAATCAGATCTATAGTTGCTGGCCTATGCCACCACCACAGCCACAGTCACATCAGATCCAAGCCACTTCTGTGACCTACACCACAGCTCACGGCAATGCTGGATCCTTAATCCACTGAGGAAAGCCAGGGATTGAACCCACAACCTCATGGTTCCTAGTCGGATTCATTTCCAGCTGCACCACAACAGGAACTCTGACAAACTTGTTCTTAAAGGCACACTGACTAGCAAGGAACCAGAAAAGCCAAAACTATTTTAAAGAGAAGAACAAAGGAGGACTCACACTTCCTGATTTCAAAGCTTGCTACAAAAAAGTAATCAAGACAGTGTAGTACTGGCACAAGGGCAGATAAATACATCAATGGAATAGAACTGAGTCTTGAAATAAATCCATATCTCTATAGTCAGTTGATTTTTGGCTAGGGTGCCAAGATTATTCAATAGGAAAAGAATGATCTTTTCAACAAATGGTGCTGAGACAGCAAAATAGCCACATGCACAAGAATTATGTTGGACCCTTACCTGACACCAAATTTAAAAATTAATTCAATATGGATCAAAGACATATTTATGAGACCATAAACCCTTAGAGGACTACATAGAGGGAAGTCTTTATAATCCTGAGTTATACAACAGATTCTTAGATTCAACACCAAAGTATGAGAAAAAAGAGGTAACTAAACTTCATCAAAACTAAAAATGTGCTTCAAAGGATACCATGAAGAAAGTGAAAAGACAATTGACACAATGTGAGAAAATATTTGCAAATCATATATTTGATAAGGGACTTGTATCCAGATCTATATAAAGTACATCCATTAGAATGGCTGACATTAAAAAGTCAGACAATAAGAAAAGATAAAAAAAAAAAAAAATACAACCAAGAGTTCCCGTTGTGGCTCAGTGGTTAACGAATCCGATTAGGAACCACAGGTTGTGGGTTCGATCCCTGGCCTCACTGAATAGGTTAAGGATCCAACACTGTAAGGATCATACATCACAGCATTGCTGTGAGCTGTGGTGTAGGTCACAGACGCGGCTCGGATCCCGCGTTGCTGTGGCTCTGGTGTAGGCCGGTGGCTACGGCTCCAATTAGACCCCTAGCCTGGGAACCTCCATATGCCGTGGGTGTTGCCCTAGAAAAGACTAAAAAAAAAAAAAAAAAAGTCAGACAATAGCAGGTGTTAAGATTTTGGAAAAACAAGAATTCTCATTCACTACTGATGGAAATGGGAAATGGCACAGATGCTTTTATAATCTGGTGATTCTTCAAAAGGTTAAATGTGAAGTTAACATATGACCCAGAAATTCCACTCTTAGGTATATACTCAAGAGAAATGAAAACATATGTCCACACAAAAACTGGTTCACAAATGTTTACAGCAGCATTATTTATAATAACCCAAAGAGAGAAACAACTTAAATGTCCATCAGGGATGAATAAATAAAATGTGGTTTAGCCACACACTCTCATATTATTTGGCCATAAAAAAAGGAATTAAGTACTGGCACATGGCACAATATTGATGAACCTTGAAAACTAGGCTAAATGAAAGAAGCCAGTCACAAAAGACCACATATTATATAGCTTCATTCCTGTAAAATGTTCATAATGGAAAAACCTAAGACACATAAAATATATTAATGGTTGCTTAGGATTGGGGTCAGGGCAGAAGGGTGGCAGAAAGTTCGTGGGCACAGGTTTTCTTTTTTTAGATGATGAAAACGTTCATCTTCTAAAAATCACGGCGATGGTGTGTGTGTCTGCAGATATGCTAGAATCCATTGCATTGTACACTGCCATTGGGTGAATTATATGGTACGATGAGTTATATCTCAATAAAGCTGCTAGTGAGTTAAATAATATGTAGGATATGACATTTATACTATATTTATATATAATATCATTTCCTTAAAGTTTACAAAAAAATAATGTTTGTGGATACAAATACAGTATCTTCTTAAAAGTAATTTAAGCAGGAAAACATACACATTTCCAAACAATGGATTAGCTTTGGGAAAGATTAAAAAAAAAGCGGGGGGGGTAAAATTACAAAGGGTACAAAGGGGGCTTCAATCATATCTGTAATATTAAAATATTAAAGCAAAAGCAAAATAATTATAGTAGTTTTCTTTTAAAATTTTAATGAATCTTTCTTATTGGCTCTAGTAAGGGCCAAATTGAAACAAGCCACAATTATCCTAACTGCTAAATCTATGTTTCCAAAAAACATAGAAATGATGTTTCTACGATACCCTTCTTTGTTTATTTTGAACAGAAAGAAGGACCTGGGTCTATGCATAATGAGGGCTTGCTGTATTTTACATCTTTTGACCTTCTTAGTCTCTTTTCAAAATTCTTTTCACTTTCTATTCTATTTTACTAAAGTGCTTTGACCAAAAATAAGCATAATATAACTTAATAAGTGTCTGACTAATGGAAGGATTTTGCATATGATATAGGCTCAATGTCAGCCTTCAGGTCACTCACTGTGTTGATATTTAGCCACAAAAACAACCCTGGGTATCAGCACATAAAATATCCTGACCTGTCTACTCTAAGACTCAGCATTTGCTTTGCTAGATTTCTTGTTGCCACAATATGAGAATTATAACCCTTCTAGAGTATTTGAAATGCCTCTTGTAAACAGAGTTAAAAAATCTACTCCCTGAGCCCCTGATATTTTAGCTCAGTAATTTCAATTCAGGAAACATCAAGACTTTTCTTTTTTTCTTTTTATGGAGGCACCTGTGGCACATGAAATTTCCCAGGCTAGGGGTCGAATCGGAGCTGTAGCTGCTGGTCTACGCCACAGTCACAGCCATGCCAGACCCAAGCTGCATCTGCCACCTGCACCACATCTGCCACCTGCACCACAGTTCACAGCAACACCAGATCCTTAACCCACTGAGCAAGGACAGGGATTGAACCCTCATCCTCATGGATGCTAGTCAGATTTGTTTCCACTGAGCCACAACCGGAACTCCAAGACTTCTTTTCCTTTTTCTCTGTCTCTTTCTCTCCCTCTGTTTCCGTTCCCCCTTCCCCATGTTTACCACGGTTCTCAGATGCCACAGAGCCCTGGCAGAAGAGACTCTCAACGCATGGTAGAGAATGACTTAAATGTGTTCATAATAAATACTCCTAGTTTTAGACCCAAAAAAATGAGGGGGAACAAAAGCACAATTTTCGTTTTAGGGTGCTGGCTTCCCAGACAGAAACCACAGCTTTGCTAAATGACAATTATTTAGAAGATAATTTTGCATGTAATGAACAAGATTTAAAACTCTCTTTTACAGTGACACTAAAGTATTTTAAAGTGGGCTGGTTTTGTTTGTTTGTTTGTTTCATGGCCAGTTTGCACTCTGCATGATGGAGCCCATTGTTCTTTCAGTGACTAGAAATGTACTCCCTGGTCAGTCGGGACACACAGAAGACAATCATCTGGGAAGATTTAAAGTCACCACAAATATAACAGATGTGAAATATCTCCCACCCTCCAAAAGGAATATTTCAAAATAGATCTGACTTGAGCCCACTCCTCCCCAGCACTCAACAAGATTGAAAAGAAATTAGATATTTGTGGATTTTGAAGGACATCACCTCCTGTCTTTGGATCATCCAAGAATCCCAGGCCATGGACACAAGATCTAGAAGAATGAGGAGAGGGATTTGACTCTCAGACCACGTGGGTAGGGGCCCAGGCCCCTGGAAAGGAACTGACTTCGTTGGCAACTCCACGCCCTCCATCCCACGCTTGACCAAGGAAACCTGCACCACCATCCACAGAGCCAAGTCTTCATGGGCAGCTCTCTCCGGGACCTTTCTCAGGCCTTGCAACTTCGCAAGGTGGCAGCTCTCCTCTTCTGGGCCCAGATGTTTTCCCCTGGGAGAAAAGGAAACCCTCCATTTCCCTTCTCCATCTGGAAAGCAGGTAGGTGGTTTGCAAATTTCCCTTTCAGCACTTCAACCTCCAGGGTTCAAACTTCCTACACAAAAGCTTGGTTTTTTGTTTGTTTTTTGTTTGTTTGTTTTTGTTTTGTTTGTTTGTTTGTTTGGCCACCCTGCAGCATATGGATTTCCTGGGCCAAGGATCACATCTGAGCTGCAGCTGCCACCTAAACCGCATGTGTGGCGACATTGGATCCTTAACCACTGTGCCAGGCTGGGGATCGACCCTGAGTCCCAGCACTCTCAAGATGCCACACATCCCATTGTGCCACAGGGGGAGCTCCAAGCCCATCTTGATTTGTCTTCAGGAAGGTTCACCACCCTCTGCCAAGTCTCCTCCTTCTAAGACACCCAAAGACAGATCACATCCCCTCTCCCTCATCATATCGCCCTCCAAGGATCCCTTTTTGGAGAAGTAGAGAAGGGGACAACAAAGGAATTATTTTTCTCTGGTGAGTCAACAATATGAAGCAGAGAAAAAAATTTAATAAATTTCAGTTTTAAGATACAGACTCCCCCACATCACCAAACAGCCTGAATTTTGATCCAATTCTTTCACTCGTAAATCCAGTGCTTTTAATGACAGCACTGTCTGCAGAAGGGCAGAATGCATTCATTTGCTCATTCAAAGGAGCAGCTTTAAGGATAAAGACAAAGAGTCCAGTTGGGAATAAGTTAATTTGAGGTGCTGAGTGGTGATGTGCAAGTAGGCAATTAAATAACCTGGACATAGAGACAAGCTTGGACATCTTCTCCTAGTGTGTAGAGCTATGGGCACGAATGACAGGCTATGGATTAAGAGAAGATGGCCTTGAACCCAGGCCCGAGTCACCCACCAGCAAAGCTATCTGAAAAGGAAAGTCCTCAGGGGCAAAATGGAAAGTAACTCTGTGGCCACAGAGGGCCAGAAAGACTGAGCTTCTAGAAGCAAATATGAACAGATGTTTCAAATGCAGCTGGTTAAACATGCCCTTTGGGGAATGGGAGAAAGGGTTTGGGAGCAAGCTCTTCCCCATTAAGAATTTAGCCACCATCAGAGTTCCTGTCATGGCTCAGTGGAAAGGAATCTAACTAGCATCCATGAGGACGCAGGTTCGATCCCTGACCTTGTTCAGTGGGTTAAGGATCTGGTATTGTTGTGAACTGTGGTGCAGGTTGCAAACAGGGCTCAGATCCCGCATTGCTGTGGCTCTGGTGTAGGCTGGTGGCTACAGCTCCAATTCGACTCCTAGCCTGGGAACCTCCATATGTCGCAGGTGCGGCCCTAAAAAGGCAAAAGCCAAAAAAAAGAAAAGAATTTAGCCACCATTATCACATCGAAGCAGGTTACTTCAGCAGATTATAGCTAAAGCTATTGCGAATAAATGAGACCTGAGGGAACTGGATGACATGAGTATAATTTGATGAAAGGAGCAAGGGAAAGAATGCTCTGGAACAAGCCCTGAGTGTAGACAGCCCTGGGTGGACATTCATCTACCCCCACCCCTCTTTTATCTTTCTTTATGGAAAAATGACAGTCTGGCTGTCCCGCCTTTCCCCACTCCCTGATTGGTTGTCACACGCACACGACTTCCACAGCAACTCCCAGAGGTTTCCACTGTAGTAAGGTACCAAGCCCAGAACTTAGGCTGCAGGAGTCTCTGGCTCTTCTCTTTTTTAAATTTTATTTATTTTTTAATAACTGCACCCAATGTATATGGAAGTTTCCAGCTGGGGGGCGGGGGTCAGAGATCAAACCTCAGCAGTGACCCTGTCCGCTGCAAGGGATTCCTAACCTACTGCGCCACAGCGGGAACTCTCTAAAAATTTTAAACGTTAGCAAGGTTATGGAACATCACCTGGAAACTCCCTTATACTGGTGGTGAAACTGCAAATTAGTAAATTTAGAAAAGAGTTTGGTGTTATTTTTTTTTTTAAGTCCAAACAGCCATCCTTATGACCGAACAAATACACTCCTAGGTATATACCCAACAGAAATGTTTGCACCAGAATGTTAACTGTAATACCTAATATCCCTAAATTGGAAACAATTCCAAAGTCAATTATTAGCAGAATAGATCATTTGAGGTGCATTCATACAATGGACTCTTCTGAAGCAATGAAAATGAACTGTAAGTGTACATAAGAACAGGAAAGAATTTAACAATATTGAGCAAAAGGCAGACACAAAAGAACACATACTCCAATTTACTTACATTAGACAGACAGACAAACAGACAAAGCCAGTACATGGGGTGAGAAGTCAGGAGGGCTGTGACTTTTGGACGAGAAGGTGGGGGCACATGTGAGGTTCTATGAGAAGAGTCTACTTCGCTGGCAAGGTTTTAATTTTTTGCCTGAAGCCATTAGCCACTATTAGCCAGCAGAAGTCTCCTGTGAGAGAAGAGACAACAGCCGCAAGAGCTGGAAGGAACAGGTAGGAGAGTCTTCGGTGAGCAATGCCAAGACCTGCAAAGAACACAGCGCCCTGGCCCCTCTTCCTGAAGACACAACTTCCAGATCTTAAGAGCTCTACTGAAATATTTCTTGATTTAAAAATTAAAACAAAGGAGCTCCCATAGTGGCTCAGCAGTAACGAACCTATTATCCACGAGGATGCAGGTTCGATCCCTGACCTTGCTCAGTGGGTTAAGGATCCAGCACTGGCGTGAGCTGTGGTGTAGGTCACAGATATGGCTTGGATCCCACGTTGCTGTGGCTGTGGCGTAGGCTGGCAGCTGTAGCTCCAATTCTACCCCTAGCCTGGGAACTTCCATATGCTGCAGATGCAACCCTAAAGAAAAAAAAAAAAAAACCTCAAAAAAAATGAAGATTAATGTATATATATGATATAAGTAAGTAAATAGGCCCAGAACTTCTAATGAAAAAGAAGGGTCTCTCACTAGACCACTCTGATCCCCAGTCCTGTTCCACAGAGACCACCACTTGAAACCACTTGCGGTTTGAGTTCTCTGGCTGATTACCTCCATACCTTTAAAGAATGTGTTCATACCACTATTTCTTGATTTATCAACTTTAGGCCACATGTATTTGTTGATTTTCTGCCACAGCTGGTAAGGATTCAGCTCATACCGTGGCCCACCTTCTCTTCCTCCTATCTCCTCATTTTTTATATTTAGACAACTATATTTAATCCATCCACTGCTTACCCTTATAATTTGAAATAATTTATTAAACTACCATCAACTTTCAACACAATCACTTGACTCCAGAGTTTCTAAAAGAAGGCTATTACCACCCCTACCCTGACTCCATCCTCACCATCCCCCTTCCCTTCCCACCTCTGGACAGCTCGCTCTTCCACTCCCATTTTCAAAGTTGATACCATGTATTTTGTGTTCTGTATTCACAACTGCGTGTTCCACACTCTCGAAACACAGGTTTCTTTAAATGGTTTCAAAATCAGCATGTTAGGTCAGAATCAATTTGCAATTATTTGGGTTTAGAGACATACTCTGATGTAGTCATTTGGATGGAGCATCATCAAAATGTAAAAATCTCTATTTTTTTAAGCAAGAATTAGAAAAGAAAAAGAGAAAGAAAGAAAGAAAGAAAGAAAGAGAAAAGAAAAAGAAAAGAGAAATGAATGCAACAGTCTTCCCTAAGTCCCAGCCCACGCCTGAGCCTAAGACAGTGCGAGAGGATTGAGAGTGTCTATGGCATACATATCTTGCCTGATTTTAAGAGAAATGCTTAGAGGTGTACATATTAGGCTGCCTCAACGTGCCATGTACCTTCTGTCCTCCCTGTACTCATTTTATCAAGGCCTATTTCCAGAAGAAATTATTGGAAAACTCAATTATCTCCTGAATGTGGGACAGGCTAGGCAGCCAATCTGCAAAGAATAATAGCAAAACCTCACAAGAGAGCACATGTGACAATGCAAACAGCCCTATGGGGAAATGTAGCAAAATTACGAAGAAACATGCTTTATCAAAATGACGTCTTGTCTGAAAAAGCCAGTGCTAAATCTCTTCAATAAAACATAAAACTGCGAAAATAAAATACTATAAACACTCGTTCGTCTTCGATCTTCCAAGAAGGCTGTAAAAGAGCCACTGTTCTCTTTTTACACCTATTAGCCCACCATTAATTTAAGCGAGTTCCCTAAAACTATAGCAGGGGTGCTAGAGGGTTACCACTGTAACCCAGTCTCACACAGCTTGAAAACTGTTATAAGACAAAAGTTAGTCTTGGACTCTGTACTTTAATTCTCAAATCTAAAAAATAAAAAAAAATCACTTCACTTTATTTTAATGATCCATAATTCCTTGACATACCTCCCAAAGCCAAGTCTGTGTTACAGCAAGCCTTCAGAATATTTGACAATTCACTAAGTCTGCAAATATTCAGTACTGTATTAACTAACACCTTAGTTTCGGGAGTTCCCATTGTGGCTCAGTGGAAACAAATCCGACTAGTATCCATGAGGATGCAGGTTCCATCCCTGGCCTGGCTCAGTGGATTAAGGATCCGGCGTTGCAGTGAGCTGTGGTATGTTGCAGATGCGGCTCAGATCCCATGTTGCTGTGGCATACGCTGGCAGCTGCAGCTCCAATTCCATCCCTAGCCTGGAAACTTCCATATGCCTCAGGTGTAGCGCTAAAATGAAAAAAAAAAAAAAATTAGTTTCTCTTCAGACGTGGAAGAGACTGGAAACCCCTTAGTGCAGACACCCCTCATATATAAGTTGCCAGGATATTTTTGAAAGAGAGCAGAAAAGAAAAAAGAAAACGATGAGCGCAGGAGTTGTAAAAAATAAATGAATAAATGTTTCAATTGTGATTGATTTCTAGACAAGTATTTGAGTCTGAAAATTTGGGTAAGACCTCTAAAACAGAGCCTCCTTCTGCTTCTGCTCAATCTTAAAATAAAATTTCTTCAAAATAAAAAAAACCACTTGACTAAAAAATGAGCAGAAGATCTAAATAGACTTTTTTTAAAGACAGGCAGATGGCTAACGGGCACATGAAAAGATGTTCAACATCACTAATTATTAGGGAAATAAAAATGAAAACCACAATGAGAAATCACCTCACATCCATCAGAACGGCCGTCGTCCAAAAGACAAGAAATAGCAAATGTTGGAGAGGATGTACACTGCTGAAAACGGCATGGAGATTCCTCAAAAAATTGAGTTGAACTACCACATGACCCACCTCTTCCACTTCTTAGTATTTATCCAAAGAACACAAAAACACTCATTCAAAAAGATACATGCACCCCTATGTTCACTGCAGCATTATTTACAATAGCTAAGACATGGAAACAATTAAATACTCACCAATGGATGAATGAATAAAGATGTGGTTTATATGTGTGTCTGTGTGTATATACACACACACCTACACAATGGAATATTACTCAGCCACAATAAAAGAATAAAATCCTGTCATTTGCCTTCCTTTCCATTTTCTTTTTAGTACCCACAAAGAGTGGATTTATTAAAAAGATTCAGAGATCTTGCATAGAAACCAAGGGCAGAAAGGCAGACTCAAGAAGAACTTGGAACAAATAAAAAACAAAAACACCAATTCAAAAAGATACACGTGGTGTTCCTGTCGTGGCTCGGCGGTAATGAATCTGACTATTGTCTCTGAGGATGCAGGTTCAATCCCTGACCTGGATCAGTGGGTTAAGGATCTGGTGTTGCCGTGAGCTGCGGTGCAGGTCGCAGACACAGCTCAGATCCCATGTTGCTGTGGCTGTGGTGTAGTCCAACAGCTGTAGCTCCAATTCAACCCCCAGCCTGGGAACTTTCCTATGCAGTGGATGTAGCCCTAAAAAAACAAAACAAACAAACAAAAAAAAAAGATACATGCACCTCAATGTCCATAGCGGCATTATTTATAATTGCCAAGATTTTGTCCATTATCATCAGATGAATGGATAAAGAAGTTATTGTGTGTACGTGTACACACACACACACACACACACACACACAGAATGCTACTCAGCCATAGCCATAAAAAAGAATAAGATGCTTGGACTTGGAAGGCATTATGCTAAGTCAGACAGAGAAAGACAAATATTGTATCATATCACTTACACGTGGAATCTAAAAAATATAACAAACTAGTGAATGTGAGAAACAAGAAGCAGATTCATGAATATAGAGAACAAACTAATGGTTACCAGTGAGGAGGAGGAGCAATAAAGGGGTGGGAGATCAAGAGGTACAAACTCTTGGGGATAAAGTCAACTATAAGGATATAATATACAACAGGGAATAAAGCACATTTTTTTTTGGTTTGTAAAGAGTAAGTAAACTTCAATAATATAACAAAATGTATTTCCACAAGATGTATAATTCATTTAAAATTCATTAAAATAAATATAATATTTCAAAACATCCTGCACAAAATAGCAATGTCCGGATTACATTTTCCTAATAAAATGCATGAATATAAAAATGCTTTTAATTTAAGAACATACTACAGGAGTTCCCTTGTGGATCAGCGGGTTAAGGCTATGGTATTGTCACTGCAGCGGGGCCTGGGTTGCTGCCGTGGCATGAGTTCAATCCTTGGCCTGGGAAATTTGACATGCTGCGGCACAGCCAAAAAAAAAAAAAAAAGAAGAAGAACCTACTACAAAAAAATTTTCAAAACCAAAGCAAAAAACATCAGGTAGATCACTGATTGGCATATGACATGATGATCTTACATAGGCAACACCACGGCAGATTTTTCGTCTAAGTTTCATTGAAGTGGAGTTGATTTACGAGGTTGCAATCATTTCTGCTGTACAGCAAAGTGACTCAGCCACACATATACACACACATCCATTCTCTTTCAGATTACTTTCCTACATAGATTATCTCAGACTACTGGGAAGAGTTCTCTGTACAGCACGTATTTTGCAAGAACCATAAATGGATTCCCCTTTATAAAAATTATAAATCATTGTATTGTACACCTATAACCTGTATAATGTTGTACGGCAACTATGCTTCAATTAAAATGAGGGAGTTCCCAGCGTGGTGCAGCGGAAACCAATCCGACTAGGAACCATAAGGTTGTGGGTTTGATCCCTGGCCTCACTCAGTGGGTTAAGGATCCTGCGTGAGCTGTGGTATAGGTCGCAGATGCATCTCAGATCCTACATTGCTGTGGCTGTGACGCAGGCTGGGAGTTGTAGCTCTGATTAGACCCCTAACCTGGGAACCTTCATATGTCATGGGTGTGGCCCTAAAAAGCAAAATAAATAAATAAAAAATAAAAATGAAAGACCAGGCACCAGGAACAGGGAAGTCATCAGAACTCCTGCTCTCCCTCCTTTCTGATTCTTTGTATCTGCTTTGCTCTTCCTTCTCAGAGGAGATGCATGCTCTCTGTTGTCTGGTCCACATGGAGGGTATGGCCACCCCACAGATAAACCCAAGTTCATGTGTCTCATAGACTACATCACTGGCTTTGATTCTTCTCACCACCCACCACTCACCCCTCAGGCCCCATATCCATGCAACATGCCTCATGACTGCAGTTCTACCAAGGCGCAGTGTCTTTAGCTTTGTCCTTTTTGTCACTGTTGTTGATTTTTTATCCTTCATGGTCCTTTAAAATATATGAACTGAAAGTGGTTTTTCCCTCCCCATGGAAGAAATCTGGGCAGACCCCAGGAATTTTCTGGTGGTTTTAAGTAGTAGAAAGTCCTAGAGTCACATTAAGCTCCAAATAGTCTCAACTCAGAAAATAGAATACCCAGTGTCCAACAATCCTCAAAACTTTTTTTTTATTGAAGTATAGTTGATTTACAATGTTGTACCAATTTCTGCTCTACAGCAATGTATAGCAGTCACATATATTCTTTTTCTCTTATTACTTTCTATCATATTCTATCCCAGGGGAGTGGATATATTTCCCTGTGCTATATATAGTAGGATCCCACTGCTTATCCATTCTAAATGGCTGGGTTCAACCTGTGACTTACTAGGCAAACAGAACAAGGCAGAAGTGAAAGCACGCTACTTCTAAACCCAGGCTCTAAAGGCCTGCCTCTCCACATATACCCTTGTGCTCTGCCATTGCCATGTGTCCTAGTCTGTTCAGGCTGCTGTAACAACATGCCATAAACTAAGTGGCTTATAAACAACACAAGTTTATTTCTCACAGTTTTGGGCTGGGAAGCCCAAGATCAAGGCACCAGCAGATTCAGTCTCTGGTGAGAGATTGCTTCATGGTTCAAAGACAGTATCTTTTCACTCTGTCCTTACATAGTGGCGGGGGCCAGGGATCTAGCGGGGTTGCTTTCATGAGGGCACTAATCATATTCATGAGGGCTTCACTCTCATGACTTAATCACCTTCCCACCTCCTTATACCACCCCCTTAGGAGTTAGGATTTCAACATATGAATATGAGGGTGCAGGACCATTCAGACCACAGCACCATGAGAACAGCCCAGCCTGGGCCACTGGTTCCAGGATGAGGATAAAAGGTACACAGAGCAGAGCTGCTCACTTGGGCCCAGACTAGATCAGCCAAACCCCTGGCAAGCCCAGGCACGTGAGCATGTATAAATACTGATGGTTGTATGACCCTGGGATATGCAGTTGTTTGCTTTGTGACATTATGGTTCCTAGAGTTAACTGATACCTGTGCAGTCACTGTGACTCATGGAGACTAAGTATCTGTATCTGAATCCTAAACTTACTTTCTGAAGAGAGAGACTAAGTAGATTAAGTTTGAGTCAAGCATCAAGCCCTACAGCCAGAGGAGGTAGGCAAGACTCTAAGTATAAACGTACCTAACAAAGGGTGGGGAAAAAATGTAAATGTAATGTGTACATGTAAGGATAACTTGATCCCCTTGCTGTACAGTGGGAAAATAAAAATAAATAAATAAATAAACGTAGCTACCCTACAGATCAGGGGACAGTTCCCAAATGAAGGCAGAGGTAGGGTAGTTACTGTGAGCTGAGCAGGTACCCCAAAGGAGTCCACTTCTACTTGGTTACAAAGTGCTCCCTGGAAAAAGAACTGCCTGAAGGCAAAAATTGTTTCCTGTGAGAAAATTGTCTCTGGCAAGAGAGTTCTGAATTTCAGAGGCAATTTAACTTGGAAGGATGAGAAGGAGAAGAAGAAGAAAGTGGAGGAGAAGAAAAGAAGAGGGAGGGGGAGGAGGAGAGAAAAAGAAGAGGGAGGGGGAGGAGGAGAAGAAAAAGAAGAGGAAGAGTAGGGAGAAGGAGAAGAAAAACAGCCACATTCTTTAAAAAGGGATGGTAGAAAGGAAGTGGAGATAGGATTTGGGTAGAATTTCATCAACAGTTCACAAAGAAATCAAGTGCAGATTAGGAGGGATAGCAAGTAATTTCAGCACTCAGTCTTCTGAGAATCTAGAATCTAGAAGCATCAGCTTCTCCTGGTCACTTCTTGAAACTGGCCATCAGGCACAGATCTGCGCCCAATAGGAATGAAAAATTGTCTCTTGATGAAGAAAATGGTCAAAGGCAGAAACAAGAAGTTGACATAATCACAACTATTTCAAATGTGAATACACAGGTGATGTTAATCCTTTAGTTGAATGATAAATTTTAAACCAGAGTTACTGCAAGGTAAAAAGAAAAAAATATATGTATATATATATGTGTGTGTGTGTGTGTGTGTATTCAAATTAGCTTCATGGTAACAAGAAAAATTGATAAGATTCTAAGTTGCTTTTTGCCTTAAACAGAAGATTCTCTTTCCTCTAATCACACTTTGAAGAGATATGATGAGACTGTCTGGATTTTTGAACGTTCGAATAGAAAGAAATGTTTGCAATAGTGCACATTTGCATCTAATTTTTAAATAACTCTGATTTCCGAGCCATATCTCAAAATACTAACACAAGGATAGAGATTACATTTTTCCTTTACATGTCACTTCTAAAGAAGAAATGACTGATTATGTCATTTATCTACTTATATAAAGACAAGCAAATATCCATAAATACATATTTGAAATACCATGATTATTACAGTCTCTATGCTGAAAATTTAAATTGAATAAATAACATCATATAATAAATCATGGCCAAATGGACTATAAACAGTTCTTTGAATAACTGATATAATTTTGAAAGCAAAGCACAATACTTGCCAAGGAGCAATGCTTTCTGAAAGATTCTATTTGGAAGCAATTAATTAATGTCACTAATGCTAATGAGGGTATTTGGGAGGTACGTGATGTCCCACCAATTATTTGCCAGGCAAGCAATAAAATTTTCAACAAAGAATCTAATTTAAAGAGAGAGTTACAAGAAAAATGAGAAGAAATAGAAAGCCGTTCCAAATATAAGAAATCACATTGGGACTCAAGTCAGCTAACAGACCAGTTCTTCAGTGGGTTTATGTTTTAAGGCAAAATGGAAAGAGCTGGTCTTCAGGGTTGGGTCTGTACCTAGCCAAAAATCCCAGAGGAAAGGAAATGGCTGCTACCTGCCCTGAAGGCAGGACAGGTCCATGCATCACCTCAGACCTACTGAATCTGATATCCCAAACTAGACTATGACTCTATATTTTTAATATGTTTCCTGGGTGGTTCTGTTGAGCAACCAGGTTTGGAAACAACTGCTCTGGGGGAAAAAATATCAAGCTAATGTTAACATTTTTGGGATCTCTGGTAACACTAAAGCAGGCCTTCAGAACAGTCAGGAACCACATAGTCAGAAATCGTCACTTTGGTTTAACACTCCACACTTCTCCCCTCCCTCATAGGAATTAACAATCTCCCTTTCTTGAACGCTCCTACACTGCTGGTTGCAATGTAAATTGGTGCAACCACTAGGGAGAACAGTATGATGGTTCATTAAAAAACTAAATATGGAACTGCTATATGATCCATCAATCCCACTCCTGGGCACCTATCCAGAGAAAACCATAATTTGAAAAGATACATGCATGGAACATTCTCAAGAATTGATCACATATTGGGGCACAAAGCTAACCTCAACAAATTTAGGAGCATAGAAATTATTTCAAGTATCTTCTCTGACCACAATGGCATGAAACTAGAAATTGACTACAGGAAAAGAAATGAGAAAAAACCTACTACATGGAGACTAAACAACATGCTACTAAAAAACCAATGGGTCAATGAGAAAATCAAGAAGGAAATTAAAAATACCTCAAGACAAATGATAATGAAGGCACAACTTCTCAAAACCTATGGGATGCCGCAAAAGCAGTGCTCAGAGGGAAATTCATAGTAATACAGGCCTTCCTTAAAAAAGAAGAAAGATCTCAAATTGACAACCTAAGCCACCACCTAAATGAATTAGAAAAAGAAGAACAAAAAAGACCTAAAGTCAGCAGAAGGAAGGAAATCATAAAGATCAAAGAGGAAATCAATAAAATAGAGATTCAAAAAACAACAGAGAAAATTAATAAAACCAAGAGGTGGTTCTTTGAAAAGGTAAACAAACCTGACAAACCTCCAGCTAGACTCACTAAGAAGAGGAGAAAAAGAACCCAAATAAACAAAATTAGAAATGAAAAAGGAGAAATCACAATGGATAATGCAGAAATGCAAAAAACCATAAGAGAATACTATGAACAACTATATGCCAACAAATTTGACAATCTGGAAGAAATGGACAACTTTCTAGAATCTTACAGCCTGCCAAAACTGAATCAAGAAGAAATAGACCAACTGAACAGACCAATCACTGGAAATGAAATTGAATACATCATAAAAACACTCCCTACAAATAAAAGCCCAGGACCCGATGGCTTCACAGGCGAATTCTACCAAACATACAAAGAGGACCTGGTGCCCATCCCCCTTAAACTTTTTCAAAAGGTTGAAGAAGAAGGAACACTCCCAAAGACATTCAATGATGCCACCATCACCCTAATTCCAAAAATAGACAAAGATACCACCAAAAAAGAAAACTATTGGCCAATATCTTTGATGAATATAGATGCAAAAATTCTCAACAAAATTTTAGCCAACCAAATCCAACAACACATCAAAAAGATAGTGCACCATGGGTTCACCCTAGGTTCACAAGGATGGTTCAACATACACAAATCAATCAACATCGGAGTTCCCGTCGTGGCACAATGGTTAACAAGTCCAACTAGGAAACATGAGGTTGCAGGTTCAATCCCTGGCCTTGCTCAGTGGGTTAAGGATCCGGCATTGCCATGAGCTGTGGTGTAGGTCACAGACGCGGCTCGTATCCCATGCTGCTGTAGCTTGGGCCGGGGGCTACAGCTCTGATTAGACCCCTAGCCTGGGAATCTCCACATGCCACAGGAGTGGCCCCAGAAGGGCAAAAAGCCAAAAAAAAGACAAGAAAAAAAAATCAACATCATACACCACATCAACAAAAGAAAAGTCAAAAACCATATGATCATCTCAATAGATGCAGAAAAAGCATTTGACAAAGTACAACATCCATTTATGATTAAAAACTCTCATCAAAGTGGGTATAGAGGGAACGCTCCTTAACATAATCAAATCCATTTATGACAAACCCACAGCAAATATATTACTCAAATATATATTTGAGCCTTCTCACTCAAATCTGCAACAAGGCAGGGATGCCCTCTCTCACCACTGCTATTCAGCATAGTATTGGAAGTCCTAGCCACAGCAATTAGAAACAAAGAAATAAAAGGCATCCAAATAGGAAGAGAAGAGATAAAGTTGTCACTGTATGCAGATGGCATGATACTATACATAGAAAACCCTAAGGACTCAACCCAAAAACTTCTTGAACTGATTAATAAATTCAGCAATGTAGCAGGATATGAACGTTCAGAAATCAGTCGCATTTCTGTATACTAACAATGAAATATTAGAAAAAGGAATACAAAAATACAATACCTTTTAAAATTGCACCTCAAAAAATCAAATACCTTGGAATACACCTGACCAAGGAGGTTAAAGGACTTGTATGCTGAGAACTATAAAACATTAATCAAGCAAATTAAAGAAGACGTAAAGAAATGGAAAGATATTCCATGTTCCTGGATTGGAAAAACTAATATTGTAAAAATGGCCACACTACTCAAAGCAATCTACAGATTCAATGCAACCCCTATCAAATTACCCATGACATTTTTCACAGAACTAGAACAAACAATCCAAAAATTTATATAGAACCACAAAAGACCCAGAATTGCCGAAGCAATTCTGAAGAACAATAAACCAAGCAGGAGGCATAACTCTCCCAGACTTCCGGCAAAATTACAAAGCCACGGTCATCAAGACAGTGTGGTACTGGTACCAAAACAGACATACAGACCAATGGAACAGAATAGAGAACCCAGAAATAAACCCTGACACCTATGGTCAATTAATCTTTGACAAAGGAGGCAAGAGCATAAAATGGGGGAAAGAAAGTCTATTCAGCAAGAACTTCTGGGAAAACTGGACAGCTGCATGCAAATCAGTGAAACTAAAACCCACCCTCACACCATGCATGAAAATAAACTCAAAATGGCTGAAAGACTTAAATATAGGACAAGACACCATCAAACTCCTGGAAGAGAACATAGGCAAAATACTCTCTGACATCAACCTCATGAATATTTTCTCTGGTCATTCTCCCAAGGCAACAGAAATAAGAGCAAAAATAAACCAATGGGACCTAATCAAACTGACAAGCGTTTGCACAGCAAAGGAAACCAAAAAAGAAAGAAAAAAGACAACTTACAGAATGCGAGAAAATAATTTCAAATGATGTAACCAACAAGGGCTTAATCTCTAGAATATACAAGCAACTTACACAACTCAACAGCAAAAAAGCCAACAACCCAATGGAAAAATAGGCAAAAGACCTGAATATACTGTTCTCCAAGAAAGATATACAGATGGCCAACAAGCACATGAAAAAATGCTCAACATCCCTGATTATTAGAGAAATGCAAATCGAAACTACCTTGAGATACCACCTCACACCAGTCAGAATGGCCATCATTAATACATCCACAAATAACAAGTGCTGGAGGGGCTGTGGAGAAAAGGGAACCCTCCTGCACTGTTGGTGGATGTTGGATGTTGGTGAATGTAAGCTGGTACAACCACTATGGAGAACAGTATGGAAGTACCTTAGAAAACTATACATAGAACTACCATATGACCCAGCAATCCCGCTCTTGGGCATATATCCAGACAAAACTTTCCTTGAAAAAGACATATATACCTGCATGTTCATTGCAGCTCTATTCACAATAGCCAAGACATGGAAACAACCCAAATGTCCATCAACAGACAATTGGATTAGGAAGATGTGGTATATATACACAATGAAATACCTCTCAGCCATAAAAAAAAAATGACATAATGCCATTTACAGCAACATGGATGGAACTAGAGACTCTCATACTGAGTGAAATAAGTCAGAAAGAGAAAGACAAATACCATATGATATCACTTATAACTGGAATCTAATATACAGCATAAATGAACCTTTCCACAGAAAAGAAAATCATAGACTTGGAGAATAGACTTGTGGCTGCCCAGGGGGAGGGAGGGAGTGGGAGGGATGGGGAGCTTGGGGTTAACGGATGCAAACTATTGCTCTTGGAATGGATTTACAATAAGATCCTGTAGCATTGAGATCTATGTCTAGATACTTACATCACAATACAATGGGAGGAAAAAGTTTGTATACATGTATGTGTAACTTGGTCCCCATGATGTACAGTGGAGAAAGAAAGAAAGAAAGAGGGAGGGAAGGAAGGAAGGAAGGAGGGAAGTAAACGAAGGAAGGAAAGGAAGGAAGGAAGGATACATGCACCCCAATGTTCACTGCAGTACTGTTTACAACAACCAACACATGGAAACAACCTAAAATATCTATCAACAGAGGAATGGATAAAGAAGTTTGGTACATATATACAATGGAATATCACGCAGCCATTAAACAAATGAACTTATCTGGAGTTCCCACTGTGGCGCAGTGGAAACGAGTCTGACTAGGAACCATGAGGTTATGGGTTCGATCCCTGGCCTCGCTCAGTGGGTTAAGGATCTGGCATTGCTGTGAGCTGTACTTGCAGATGCAGCTCGGATCTGGCATTGCTGTGGCTCTGGTGTAGGCTGGCAGCAACAGCTCTAAGTAGACCCCCTAGCATGGGAACCTCCACATGCCGCAAGTGTGGCCCTATAAAGACAAAAGGACCAAAAAAAAAAAAAGTGAAATAATATCATTTGCAGCAACATGGACGGACTTAGAAATCATTCATACCAAGTGAAATCAGGCAGAAAAAGACAAATATAATATGAGATCACTAATACATGGACACTAAAAAAAATGATACAAAAGAACTTATTCATAAAACAGAAACAGACTCAAAGATTTAAAAAGCAAAATTTTGGTTACCAAAGGGGAAATATGGGGGGAGGAATAAATTAGGAGGTTGGGATTAACATACACACACTACTCTACATAAAATAGGTAAGTAACAAGGACCTACTGTATAGCACAGGGAAATCTACTCATTACTGTGTAATCATCTATATGGGAAAAGAATCTGAAAAAAATAACGGATATATGTATGTGTATAACTGACTCACTTTGCTATACACTTGAAACTAACAAACATTGTAAATCAAATATACTTCAGTTAAAAAATTATTTAATCTTTTTTTTTTTTTTTTTGGTCTTTTTATGGTATATGGAAGTTCCCAGGCTAGGGGCTGAATTGGAGCTGCAGCTGCCAGCCTACAACAGAGCCAGAGCAATACAGGCTTCAAGCAGTGTCTGTGACCTACCCCACAGCTCACAGCAACTCCCTCTGGATCCTTAATCCACTGAGCGAGGCCAAGGATGGAACCCGAATCCTCATGGATACTAGTCGGGTTCATTACCACTGAGCCATGCCAGGAACTCCTAAATCTCCGTTTCTTTAGCTAGAGTAGATATATAATAGCGGACGTTTCTATCAGCTTCTATAGTAGAAAACTGTAAGTTTCTTTAATTGTTGAAAAAAATCTCAAGTTAAAATCAGATCCATTCGGTGACATGATTTGGGATTAAACTGGCACAGGACCATGACAACAGAATCTCTGAATTATTCAGGACTGTGATACAAAGAGAAACAACTGACCTTATGTGGTTTTCCTTTAAATGTGTGTTTTACATCTACTTTGGTGGTTTTACTTTTGAAAAAAAAATACACACCCTACCTAATTCACGACTCTTTTGTTCTTGGTTTATTGATCTTGTAAATTACAGAGCCCCAACTGCGCCAAATTGCCTGAGTGGGATTATGCTATGTGACAAACTGCTAATAAGTGAAAAACTACAAAGAGCCTCCATCTGTCCACCCAGCCTCCTGATGAGCAGTTGAGTGGCGCTCGTGCTAAGCTGTGAGAAGCCCTGCTCGACCTGCACGACTCCTGGCGGCCTCCGTAGCCCAGGTGCCCCCAGCACTGGGAAGGGCCGGCTCTACCAGAAACCGCACACCTGGGAGTGGACAGGAAGAGGTGGGTAGAGATTCCTGCTCTCCTCAAAGCTCAGGTTGCAATTTGCACATTTCCCTCAATGTGAATCAAGTCGGTAATGTCTGAAGAACCTGTGCTCAGAAGCCCTAGTGGGCTTTAGATTTCCCACAAGATAGGAAGGACAAAATCTACTCCTCTGACTTTGATACACGGTGTTTGAAGGTATCCAAGAACAATTCAGGACAGTCCAAAAGGAAAGGGACAAAAAGAGGAGCTTACAGGGTAGCCACTCCTGGATTTTTTGGTGTGATGCCAATAAAACGGAGAGAAGTAGGCATACAACTTGTATATAACACACAGAGAGAGACACACGAGTATTAATGGCCATGGCTGGGAAGAGGATGCTAGGAAGCAAGAGTCTGGGCACATCCCAGGAAGAAAACTAGAAAGGCCGGTGGGGGCAGACCCCTCCCATGGTTCTATTTGTATGAGGGATCAAAAAGGAGAATAAAATCATACAAACTTGACCCAAGAACTCTACTGGGTCCATATAGGAAGAGAAAGGAGATTTTGAGACATTTGTTCCTCTGAATCCCAGCAAAAGAGCCTGAAATACAAGAAAGGAAAAAGAAAAGACCTGTTTCACTAAATTTCCAGTTAGAGAACATAAAAAACAGAATATAGAGGAGTTCGCAGCATGGCTCAGAGGAAACAAATGCTACTCTTATCCATGAGGACCCAGGTTTGATCCCTGGCCTCGATCCGTGCATTAACGATCTGGCATTGCCGTGAGCTGCCGGGTAGCTCGCAGATACTCTCAGATCCGGCATTGCTGTGGCTGTGGTGTAGGCCAGCAGCGGTAGCTCTGATTCAACCCCTAGCCTGGGAACTTCCATATGCCACATGTGTGGCCCTAAAAAGGCAAAAAAAAAAAAAACAGAATATTGAGAAGTTCAGTATCTTTCCACCTGGAAAGATCTGAGAGCCATTTGAGATTCCACAATTATAGATGGGAGCAGAGCAAGAGAAAGAACTTTTTATCCTCTCTCACATTATTATGATCCCACTGTCATTGTCGCCTCCAAGAGGGCATAGCCCAGGGAAATAGGAATCATACATTTTTTTAAAAAGAATGTGATGATGTCATAAAGATGCCTCATATCTTCAACTAGCATATGGCTTTATCAGTGGATAAAAGGAGATTTTATGTGTATGTGTACAACATACATATGCATTGCAGCTGTGTTCGTGTATATTTAAGTGTAGACACATACACTCTCACACACACCTTTTTTGGCAGAAATGACAGGTCTTGCTGGTGAATTTGATGACAATCCCGGTGATGGATATTGATGTCATTTACTGAGAAGAGGAAACCAGGAGAAGAGTCAGATCGGGTCAGTGGGAGCTGTAAACATGAATTCAGCTCAGGGTGTGTTCTGTTTGAGATGAAAATGCCAAGTAGGCAGTGGATACACTCTGTAGAGTTCAGAGGAGATACTGCATGGAAATGTCAAGTTGGGTGCCATCTGCAGTTCAAGTCATGGCCCCACATAAGCCCTCCTGTGAGGAGAGCACAGATCGAAAAGAAAAGCCATCTCAGAATTGAACCCCAGGGAATGCCATTTCTGTGACTGGAGAGGGGAAATGGAAGTATGGAAAACTAAGCTCTCTGTTTAACTCAACAGAATTTCATAGAATTGTGTTTTTCCGACTCAAGTCTGTGTGATACTCAGTGGGAAAAGTGTTTTATGTTCAGATCAGTGTGTGATGTGCAGCATACATGGTCCCCCCTGGGAGCTTCAGAGTACCAGAGTAATATTTGTAGATGAAAGATTCAGAGATGTCCTACATTGAAAAACTTGGTTTAATTTTATTGAACCGAGCACTTGCTAAGTCAGAGGTCCTGGAAGTGTGGTCCCAGTCCAGTGGCAGCAGCAGCACCTGAGAACTGGTTAGAAATGTCAATTCTCCTCCCACCTGAGAGTGTTTGGGGAAGGCCCCTGCAGTCTGTGTTATGATCCCACTGTAATTGTCAAGGTGACTTCTGATGGGTGGTCTGAGGACCACCATCCTAAAATTGACTCTTCTTCTACTTTTGGCAAGTAACTATAGTTTCCAAAGTGATTTACTTGGAAAATATTGTAATTGCAAACTCTAGCTTTTAGATTCTCAGTTTAGCAAACCTTCTAATGAGGAATGCCTACGGAGGATTAAATCCTGTATCTCTCCATTTACTTGTTTGTTGCTAAATCAACATGTCACAAAATATTTCTATTCATAAAGACATTACTGGCCAAGAAGTAACAACTGGGTATAAGCTAGTCTGTGATATATTTAAAAGGTTTTTTTTTCACAATAAAAAAAGTGACCCCTTTTTGTTTTCCTAAACAAGTCAAATCATCTATCCCTATACCATCCAATAAGGAAGCCATAAGCCACATGTGGCTATTTACATTTAAGTTGACTAAATAAAGTGATAAACATAAATAAAAAATTCAGTTCCTGAACCACATTAGCCACCTCTCTAGTGCTATCCACATGTACTTAGTGGACAGAGCAGATATAGAACATTTGTTAAACAGCACTGATTTAGACAAGGGATAATGCCTTCCTTTTCTTTGTTATCAATGAATGCCTCACAGTCAACAGTTTAGGGAAGAGAGGTGATGCATAAGCATGATCCTCACGTTTCCAGACAACATCAGTCTTGATAGAAAGAACAGGAAGTTTCAGTAAAGAGCACAGGTAAGAAAAGCTGAGATCTAGAACTTTAGGCTCAAATGTCTCCCTCATTTTTTAAGATGAGTTTCCCACTCTAAGACTACGAAAGTTCTCCTGCCCAGGAAGCCTTCTCACTATACCACTTCACGACCTTGTTCACCAGCCACCCTTTCTTTTTTTTTTTTTTTTTTTGTCTTTTGTCTTTTGTCTTTTTTGTTGTTGTTTTGTTGTTGTTGTTGTTGTTGTTATTGCTATTTCTTGGGCCGCTCCCGCGGCATATGGAGGTTCCCAGGCCAGGGGTTGAATCGGAGCTGTAGCCACTGGCCTACGCCAGAGCCACAGCAACGAGACCAGCCACCCTTTCACCGCTACCGCTGCCACTGGTGTAAATTCTGGCCACCATTGCCATTCTCACCACACAGGACACTCTGGCCCCTCAGCACCTTTGGAAATTTTTCTTTGTTGGGCACCCAAGTGTATGAACCCACGAATTCTCAAAGTTGATGCCTTCTCCTTGCCAGCCTCCCTCGAAGCCTACATACAGGCATTGACCTACACTCACCAGTCAGGTGCATCCATGGAGATATCAATTTGGAAGAAAGCAACACAACTAGAAGGCAACATTTAGGCACTACATAACCAGCTGCTGGCAAGGATGGGGGAGGGTGGAAAGAGAGACTGCCCATATTCAGAGGCATGCCCATGCTCAGTGCAGGACCAGCATGGTAGGAAGACCTTCACCAGAACAAAGAACTGACATAGCATGCATCTTATTCCTTTCCTGGCTATAAAAAAAATCCAAGCCCCATTTTCTGACTTCTTGGAAATCCTGTGAGCTACCTCATAACCCTTAATAAATTCCTTTTCAGCTCAAATTTGCCCAATTCTGTTGCTTATAAGTAGCATCCAAAGCAGAAATTCCTACCAAGTTAGAAAGAATTCTCTCCATAGCATTTACTCACATGCATTGATTACATGGCTTCTCTCAGACACTGACAGGGTCCAGGGATGCCCTTACAGGGCCTGTTCTCAGGGGCCTTAAAATTCAGGGAAAGAGGAGTTCCCGTGGTGGCGCAGTGGTTAAGGAATCCGACTAGGAACCATGAGGTTGCGGGTTCGGTCCCTGCCCTTGCTCAGTGGGTTAACGATCCGGCGTTGCCGTGAGCTGTGGTGTAGGTTGCAGACGCGGCTCGGATCCCGCGTTGCTGTGGCTCTGGCGTAGGCCGGTGGCTACAGCTCCGATTCAACCCCTGGCCTGGGAACCTCCATATGCCTCGGGAGCGGCCCAAGAAATAGCAACAACAACAACAACAACAAAAGACAAAAGACAAAAAGACAAAAAAAAAAAAAATTCAGGGAAAGAGACACATTGGCAAACCCAGAAGAACTTTAAAATATTGTAGGTGGCCATGACAGAAATAAAAACACAGCATCATGAAGAACCATAGGATAGGGGGAAGGAGGGCAAGTTTGGAAAAATCTTCAAGGCCGTGGCTCTTGACCTGAGTTGTAAAATATAAACAGATGGTTGATGTGCAGGTGGGCAGTAGGACAAGGGCAATAGGACAAAGTCAAGGGCATAAGCAAGGACAAGGAGGCTGCTGTGGTCTTCCACCTCCCGGGAGGACATCAAAGCAGGAGTTGGTGGGAGAGGAAGGAGTGCTGGCTGCAAGAGAAAAGATTTCAGATATCAAATCAACACACTGGGCACTGTTAACTTACATGATGGTATGTATCAGCTATATCTCAATAAAGCTGGATAATATTTTTTAAATGTTGAAGAAATCCTAATAATAACAGCTCACATCACCTGAGTGCTTACTGTATGTGCTAAATAGCTTACACTGCCTTAACTCATCCACCGCTCACACAACCTCCCATGGTACATGACTCCATCACTCCTATTATACAAAAAATATATATACCTGAAGCAGAGTTTAAGTGACTTGTCCAAGGTCATGCACACTTCGGTAGCAGCAGAGAGGGGATTTTATCCCCAACCCAGCTCCAGTCCACACTCTTAAGCACTGCCACTGGAGTCAGGTGGGTCCAGTTCAGAGAGGATTTTATATCCCATCCTAAGGAGCTTGTGGTTTGCTTGTGTGTGTGTGTGGCTGCACCTGCGACCTATGAAAGTTCTCAGGCCAGGGATCAAACCTGCACCACAGCAGCGACCCAAACCACTGCAGGGACAATGGTCAGCAAGGACCCATTTTCTGACTGTGTACCATGGACCAGACATGGTGTCACCAGGCCACCTACCCCAACTTAAGATGGCACAAGCTCCGCCTCCTCTCCTCTCCAGCCCTCCATTCTGTTCCCTTGTCTCCACCAGAGTCTCGCTTAATCATCATCATACCATCACCATCATCATGCTTCCTTGATACATTGCTTTAAGATTTTACTTAGGGAGTTCCCATTGTGGCTCAGTAGGTTAAGGACCTGATGTTGTCTCTCTGAGGATGAGGGTTCCACCCCTGGCCTCTCTCAGGAGGTTAAGGAACTCGGAATTGCTGTGGCTGTGGCGTAGGCCGCAGCTGCAGCTCCAATTCAGCCTAGGCCAGGAACTTCTGCAAGCCACAGATGTAGCCATAAAAAGAAAAAAATAATTTACTTAGGACTCTTATGTACATTACGTTGTTTCTGCCTCACAGTCACATGGGGTTGTTCTTATTAAATCGATTTCACAGGCGAGGAAACTGAAGCCTTGGGAAGGCTATTGGTTGGTACCTATGTCTTATCCTTCTTTTCCGTGGCCATGGTCTCCTCAGCCAGCCAGCCTTCTCACAGCAAATAATTTCCAAAAAATGCTGGTTGTTTGGTGGGTAGAAGCCATGGAGACAAAAAAGAAAAAAAAAATGAAGCAAACAAAGACTTATCACACCCAGAGACCAAGCCACCAATCCATTCTGCCTGTTTGTCTGGGAGTCAAGGGGCCTCCCTGGACTGGAGATCAGGCCTGACCTGCAGGATGACAGCAGGCTACCCATCAGCAAAGAACAGGAAAGAGACTGAGGACTGGCATTTCCGTGGTCATTACCAAGGACAGAGGTTTCCAAACCTTGGCTGAGCATCAGCTGCAACCTGGGAGATTTTTTTTTTTTTGGTCTTTTTTTTTTTTTAGGGCCATACCCGCCATACATGGTGGTTCCCAGGCTAGGGGTTAAATCAGAGCTGTAACTGCCATCCTACACCATGGCCACAGCGATGCTGGATACAAGCTGTGCCTGAAACCTACACCAGAGCTCACAGCAATGCCGGATCCTTAACCCCATGATCGAGGCCAGGGATCAAACCCACATCATCATAGATACTAGTTGGATTCGTTAACCATTGAGCCACAATGGGAACTCCCCTGGGAGATTTATTTAAATCCAGATTTCCAGGTCTCATCCCCAGAGATTGTGAGATCATGGCTGTGAGGGGAAGGACAGCAACCTGCACGTCATCATGCTCCCTGGATGATTCTAACACCAGGCAGTCTTAGGACGCCATGACCTAGAAAATCAGAAAATGCAGGTGACAGAAAAATCAACTTTAAACATACTAAACTCTAATTTCCAGCAACTATAAAGTCAGTGGCCACACTGGGGACAGAAAGAAAGTGACCTAGGAATATTAATACATCCAGCTGTAGTATCTGCTCACTTGGGATAGCCTTTGGAGAAATGACACAAAGGCTTTAAGAGGGAAGCACAAAATTGTAAAAATGCAAAGCCCAATTTTGGACAGAACGACCAATAAATAGTGGGCAGCTTTGTGTGAAATTGTTGCCCTTGCCCCCCGCTCCCATGCTCTCCTCCAGCTCCCCACGGCCCCCCCTCTATGTTCCTCAGGTGGAAGCTGCCTTCGGTGGCAGGCTGACACCAGAAATCAAATGAAAAGCGAAAAATTACTTCTCTGGTGAGCATCTGTGTGGCAATATGTTTACTGCCTCTGTTCAGCCCTGAGCCATTGTCAGTGAAGCCAAAAGGAGGGCAAGAGCTCTATTCATCTAATTACTTCAGCAGAAGAAAAATGTGTTAATTAACTGACCTTAATAATTCATATATATCCCAACCCGGGGATCACTACATTGCACGCAAGGGCTGGCATCTGAAGAAAGCGTCATGGAAGTGATCTCGGGGACAGGCTCATTCTGAAGAGGTGATCGGTTTTTTTTTCTCAAGAACAAATCCACCACCTTCAAAATGATTGAGGAACCTTTCTGCACATTACGAGTTTGCCATCATACCTTGATTCCTCCGATTTCCTCAGCCCCTCCGGGGGATGGGAACTATTTTTAGAATCACAACAGCCTAAACACATTAATTGGATTTCATTGTGCTGGCTGCTGATTGGAACATTCTACCGGAAAAGGGAACGCGACTGTGTGTCCTCTGCAGACTTCCCAATCAGAAAGAGGAGGGGCAGCAAGGAGGCTTGCTTTTCTGGGGAGTTAATAGAATAATTCACATCAGAGTTTCCTATCAAATATGCTGCCGCGTAGAAACCAGCCAAGAAATGCGTTCAACAGGCCTCAGCTCTTGAAGTGAGACGAAGAAAAAGAAAGGATGCTGATAATTTTATTCTCAAAGATAATGGTGCCCCCAAGCAGGTGTACCGTTTACATGTACCTTCCTGGGATCTAAGCAGGTGGAAGGAAACGCATTTTAAGGCCACAGAGAGGAAGGGGGGAATGGATCATGGGGCACTTGCAAGTGGGACAAAGTCATTTGCCAAAAGCATTGATTAAGCAATTACATCAGCATCACAGACACACAAGCACACAGATGGAGGCTGGGAGTCTGTTTTGCAGAAGACAAACAGGAACGTGATCAAAGAGCAGGAGGTTCTCCGGCAGGTCAGTAAGACCTGATGGGGATGACAAAGGGGCAGCTAGTGGTGTGGCAGGGGAAGAACATTTGCCCCTGGCAGCGACTCCAGCCCATCCGGCCAAGGCCATCACTGCAGCGTGCATGCCACAGCTGAGCCCCAGAGCCAGCTGCAGAGCCAGGGAGACACCTGCCTCATGAGCAAAGGAAACTTTGCCAGAGACCCAGTCAGAGGAAAGAGCCGAGAGGACTGCCAAGAGGCAGGACCCCTGTGCATGGGCTCCTGGGTGTTACAATTTGAATTCCATCCCCCCAGAATCATATGCTGAAGTCCTACGCCACAGAGCCTCAGAACCTTATTTGGAAAGAGGGTGTTGCAGATGTGATCAGTTAAAATGAAGTCATACTGGAGGAGGGTGGGTCCTTAATCCCGTATGACTGACGCCTTTATAAAAGAAGAACACCCTGTGGAGTTCCTGCGATGGCACAGCAGTTAAAGATCCAGCACTGTCTCTGCAGCAGCTCAGCTCACTGCTGAGGTGGGAGTTTGATTCCTAGTCCAACACAGTGGGTTAAGGATCTGGCTTTGTCACAGCTGTGGCATAGCTTACAGCTGCAGCTCGGATGCAGTCCTTGGCCTGGGAACTTCCACGTGCCATGGATGCAGCCCCAAAAACACCACCCCTTTGTGAAGAGACAGACACATGTATGGAAGGATGCCTTGTGAAGGTGTGATTGACACTGCTGAAGCCAGAGAACTACCAGAAGCTGAGACAGGCCTGGAACAGATCCTTCCCTAGCATTTTCAGAGGGAGCATGGTCCTGCTGACACCTTGATTTCTGGGTTCCGGTCTCTAGACTGTGAGACAATAGAGTTCTGTTGTCCTAAGGCACCCAGTTTGTGGGCCTTTGTTCCTGCAGCCCTGGGAAACATACACTGGGCCAAAGCCAATGATTATGAGCGGGTGGGAAAGGCCCTATCCCCTGGCACTGGGATCCAGCCACATGCTCTGTGATCTTAGACAACTGGCTGGCTCTTCAAGCCATTTCTCCAGCTACAAAATAGCCTTGCTTAGATAGTGCCTGTCTGTAGGGTTGTTATGAGGATTAAATGAGATAGTCCTGTCACATGGTTAGCCCCGTGCCTTCCACATAGTAAATATTCAATAAATATGAATTATCTCCTGTTCAGGGGCTGCAGAATCAAATTATCAAAGTATGGTGACAGTGGACATCCATCTGTCATCTTTCCCATTTGACTTTGTACACCCCATAAATTGTGACACACATTTTCTACCGTGACAGCTAAAATTATTTATCTGAATAGCTGATGCACAAACATCATAACTCTCCTCAAATCTTTTTTTTCCATATGGCTGCAGCACTAAATCACTCCTGCCTTGCAAGTCCTCCATCAGCTCCTCTTTCTGCACCTTCCTCTCTCCGTGCATCTCCATCCATCTCCGCCCACAGCCTTCCCTCCCGGGAACGTGCCTTTTCCTCCTCGCCCTTTCTGTTGGCTTCGCCCACCTCCAGCTATAAATCTTCCTTGCTCTCTAGCTCCTCTGCCTGGAGCAGTCTCCCAGGTAGGCCCTCCCCTCCTTTCCTTAAACCCCCTCCCATCCCACCTTCGCCTCAAAAACCCATCCACCACCAGTTATAGTGAATGGAAACAGGAGGCAGGTTACCACTCCCCCCTAAACATGGTCAACTACCTTCTAACTCCAACTCACCCACAGCTGATAAAAATAAGCCTTTCAAAAACAGAATGAGTCAGATTAATCCAATGTCTCCTTGTTGCACCAGGAGGAGCTCTGTCTCCACGCCCTGCATAAAAACAGCCTGTGCAAGACAGGGGAGGTCTGTGTGGGTGAGGGAGGTGGCTGGGGCCCCTGACCTTCCCTGCCCTGTACCAGTGTCTACCAAACACTCCCAGGGCAAAAGCAGGACAAAGCGCCCAATAATTCATTTGCAAACCCATAGAAGGAGAGCCAAGTCACACAGGCAGTCTCTCCCACCCTGCACCACTCTTATCACCACAAGTCCACTTTTTCGATTTCCCACCACCTATTTAGAGGCAGCATCCAAGATACCAGTTGAATCAAGAACAACAGTGCACAAGGCAGTAGTGAGAGAAGCTCTTCTGCTCTTTACCCAATGTCTTGCTATCAATCAGCAAAGGTAGATGTTTTTTATATTTGCCTGCCAGGAACTCTTGATCCCGTTACTACTCCATATGAGCCTCCCAACAATCAGGCAGAAGCACACACGGAGTAACAGAAGTGATCTCACCCGTCTGGCAACAGTGATTAGACTAGGAATGAGCACATGACCTAAGATGGACCAATCAGAGTCTTTCCCTATGTTAACATATACATGGGGTGAAAGAGGTGCCTCTTCCCATTGGAATGGCTCAACAGGAAGGATGTTTCCATGGTACTTGCATTCTATCTTTCTTACTACATTGAGAGCCTGACTTCAGGAGGCAGCCAAATTGCAGAGAGAAGTGAGAAGAGACTGACAGGCATACTCAGAGCCCTAAGAGCACTATTTGAGCATGTAAGCAGCTACACCCAGCAAAGCTTAAGCCATATGAAACATCCACCCTAAAGGGTTGCAAGAGCTCTTTTTCATTTAACCCAGTTGGAGTTGGAGTCCTAGCTCTTGCAACCAGAATTGATATTTAGCTAACTTACACCTGTCTAGCATTAGCTATGGTTTATGGTCATCAACTGACCTGATTCTTAGTGGTTGCTGATTATCGCCTTTGTTTTTAGCAAAAAAGTGAGTGGTTGCAGTGTTCTCTAGGCTGCAGGGAAGCAGCTTCCATTCCTTGTAGGCTGTGGCTGCCTCCCCCATTCCCACCTCAACAGGGTATGAGCAAGACTGAAGACACTCTTCTCTTCCCCGAGGTGTGGAGAGGAGAGCTGCTGGGGCAGAATTAAGTCTTTATTCTTTTTTAATCATGACCCAGTCCCTAGCTAGAGGGTCTCCACAAGAGAAGATGCAAGACCACAGGGAAATGTGCCTTAAAGAGATTGGAGGGCTGGGAAAATCCAAATCAAGGAAAATAAAAATGATTGTTTAGAAGAATGAATCTCAGAGAAAGAGCAGATGCTTTCCCTAGGAAGATGGCCCACTTAAAAGTGCAAGAAGTGGGAGTTCCCACTGTGGCCCAGTAATAACAAACCTGACTATTATCCATGAGGATGTGGGTTCTATCCCTGGCCTTGCTCAGTAGGTTAAGGATCCAGCATTGCCATGAGCTGTGGTGTAGGTCCAAGACATGGCTCACATACCTGGGGTTGCTGTGAGGGTGGTGTAGGCTGGCAGCTACAGCTCCTATTCGACTCCTAGCCTGGGAAATTCCCTATGCTGTGAGTGCAGCCCAAAAAGGCAAAAAATAAATAAATAAAGAGAAGGAAGGAAGGGGAAAAAGAAAAAAAGGAAGGAAGGAGGGAAGGGAGAGAAAGAAGTGCAGAAAGTTCCTGCTGTGGCACAGTGGGTTAAGAACCTAACTGCAGCAGCTCGGGTCACTGAGGAGGCCTGGGTTTGATCCGTGGCCTACAGGATGGGTTAATGGATTCCACTTCACAGCTGCAGTTCAGAGTAAATCCCTGGTTCAGGAACGTCCATGTAATGTGGGTGCAACCATAAAAATAAATTAATTAAAAATTAAAATAGTAAAAAAAAAAGAAGAGCAGATTCTGGTTTCCAAGTAGACTGAGATGTGAGTGGAAGATTTCAGAGCAACCCATGTGTTATGAACTGAATCGTGCCCGCCTCCAAATGCATATGTTGAAGCTCTAATTCCCAAGGTGATGGTATTTGGAGATTGCATCTTTGAGAATTGATTAGGATTAGATAAGATTGTGAGGGAGGGGCCCTCATGATGCAATTAGTGCCCTTTTTAAGAAGAGACACAGAGAGCTTACTTCCCACCCTCCCTACCACTGAGGACACAGCACAAAGTCAGCTGTCTACAAGCCAGGAAGAGAGCATGCACCAGAACCCAATCACACTGGCACCTTGACCTTGAATTTCTAGCCTCCAGAACTGTGAGAAAAAGATTTCTGCTGCTTCAGCCACCTAGTCTGCGGCATTTTGTTATGGTGCTCCGACCATATTAAGACACCCTGCAACCAAGAACCTGGCTGAGTCCGTGGGGATTCTGCAAAGAAGGAAGCAACTCATGTTGAGAAGACAGTTCACCCCTTCAGCCATGCAGGTGAGAGGATGGATACCCTCAGAATTTTGCTGAATGACCCCAGGCTGCCCCAACTTTGGTCTACAAATGGTGTCCTATAAATACGTATAGCCCAATTTTTGTTGATTCTTTCCAATCAGGCAGAAATTCCAACCTCATGAAGACTCTCTCCAGCCCCTCGTGAGGAGTCAGCAAAAGCTCTCTCACACGTTCTCACAAGTCAGGCAAAGCTGCCTCCGCATGCCTGCGTCTGCAGCACCCCCCTTCCCGTGTGCCTGCAGGGCCTTGCCACCTGGTACCCTCACTCCTCCAGGTGCCTCAGCAGCTCAGAGGCGTCTCTGCCAAGGACACAGGACAAGAGGGACTTCTCTTTGGGTAACACTCAGTGGCTAAGCTTCACAAGCTCAACATGTTACAGGCCTTGGGCCTTGATGAGATCATTTCAGCTCCCTTGAAACCCTGAATTTTCCCTATAACAAAATCCTGACTCTGAGAGAGCAGAAGGGGCGCCCCCTCCACAGCTTCTATGCACACCCATCCACCTTCTCATCAGATTTTACACATCAAGAGAGAAGTTGGCTCTTCCAAGTCAGACAAAAAGTCCCCTCATCCCTTTGCCCAGAGCAGGGACCAACTTGCCTTATAGTAATTTCTTTGACTCTCAACTAAAGATGTAGTCCTGTGTGCTTCCACTCACTAGGGATATAGCTGTCCATTTCTCTCTCAAACAAAAAAAAAAAAAAAAAGGCTTAAGGATAGCACCCTTGGGGCACCTTGTGATACAAGCAGAGGCACGAGCAGAAAGGTCGTCACCCCTATGCCAGATACACATCTATTCCTGTCCTTGTGACACAGATACACAGCTACCAATCTGGTTTCTACTGTGTTGAGACCTATTAATTAAAGTGCCACACAAGTGATTCTGGGAGAAGAGTTGAGGGGACACAGGGAGGTGGTGGCACTTGGCAGAGCACAGCGAGGAGATTAAACTGGCCAAGCACCTGGAGAGTGGGAGAGAAATGGGCTTTTGGGGACCCCTCCTCAACAGGTCCCTCCCCTCCACTTAAGACTCTTTCTCAGGAATTTCTAAGAAACAGGACACATAGAGGGCTCATCTCCGCTCCACACTCCGAGAGGCGCTTAGCCAGCTCATCCCTGCGAGGATGGAAAGTGATCAACAACTCTCAGTCTTTCAGAATGAGAGGCTCCATGCATGGTTTCCTCCAGCCCCACACAGAAAAGGAAGGAAAGCTCCCCTTTCCTGGGCCTCCGCCCAGCCTATTACCCTCCTAAGAACTTGTGTGTGTTTGTTTTTCAAACACAGGCTCCAGGAACATCTGCTTGGGGCTTTGCAGAGCCCCATTTAGATCCCTGGCTTTGGCTCTTAATTTACGGTTTTGCTGCCATCATCAGGAAGGCTCTGGGCAAAGGCAACAGCATCTCAATAGCTCTGTAGATGACAGGGCCCAGGGATCTTGAGAAATTTTGCTTGGTTGAAGGGAACACAGAAAGCAGAAATATACCCAGGAAGGCATTTTAGCTCTGTTCATCCCCAAATCATCTTTACAAAGAAAAACTAAAGGCAGATTTAGAATAAAGCAAGGGATATTATAAACAGAAAGTGGAATTCCTGTCATAGTGCAGCAGAAACAAATCCGACTAGGAACCATGAGGTTGTGGGTTTGATCCCTGGCCTCGCTCAGTGGGTTAAGGATCCAGCATTGCTGTGGCTGTGGTGTAGGCCAGCAGCTGCAGCTCCTATTAGACCTCTAGCCTGGGAACGTCCATATGCCATGGGTGCAGCCCTAAAAAAGACAAAAGACAAAAAAAATAAAATAAACTGAAAGTGTTATGGGTCTGCTAGGCAAGTGAACATATGGAAGTTACTGAGAGAAGCCAGATTTGTGTACCCTAAGCTCTGGGTAAAGACTGAATTAACTGGTAAATACCACTGATATTGAAGAAATTATAAACTGAAATAGGGACAAAAATACCCAGAGGGAAACCTCAAAGATGTTACTAATATTATTGATTAAAAAATCATTCACAGCAACATGGTAGATAAAACATGGTAGATAAAAGCATGATAAGGGGAGTTCCCGTCGTGGCGCAGTGGTTAACGAATCCGACTAGGAACCATGAGGTTGCGGGTTCGGTCCCTGCCCTTGCTCAGTGGGTTAACGATCCGGCGTTGCCGTGAGCTGTGGTGTAGGTTGCAGACACGGCTCGGGTCTGGCGTTGCTGTGGCTCTGGCGTAGGCCAGTGGCTACAGCTCCAATTCGACCCCTAACCTGGGAACCTCCATATGCCACGGGAGCGGCCCAAGAAATAGCAACAACAACAAAAGACAAAAAAAAAAAAAAAGCATGACAAGATGGCCCAAACAGAGTGAGAGGTTTGTTACTGGAAGTTCCTTTATCATTTATAAAGGTGATTCTGGAGTTCTTGTCATGGCTCATCGGAAATGAATCTGATAAGTATCCACGAGAACACTGCTGACCACAAGGGTTCCAACTATTCTGAGGCTGTCACATTGTGAAGAAGCCCACAGGTAGGTGTTCTGGTTGATAGCTTCTGCCCGGGAGTCAGACATGTGAGTGAAAACACCAGTGATTCCAGCCCTCAGCATTGAGTTACTCCCCCTCCATTTGAGTCTTCTAGGCTCAGGTCCCAGCCATTGTGGAACAGAGAAGAACAGATCCCACTGTGTCGTTTCCAAATGCCTGACCAACAAATTCTGTGCGTATAATAACCTTGTGGTATTACACCACTCAGTTTTCCGCCAATTTGTTACCCAGCTCTAGAAACTGATACACATTCCTGGAGACTCCTATTCTCCAGACTCCCACAGCATCTTTACCATCCTAACTTTTCAGACTGAAATATCATTGTCAAGTCACTCATCTCTCCTCCATGCTGGGTAATATCTGTGAAATCACAGACCACATTAGGTATCTAAATCTCCTCAGGACTCTGCACAGTGTCTGGCAAAAAATAGGCAATCCATAATAATTGTCCAACAAATTTCCAATAAGAGTGTGCCATGGGAACAGCAGAAAACCTGCCAAAAATATCACACAACAGGGGAACAAAGTCCAGAACATGCACCCAGTGAACTGGATACATCATTTTCCTATATAGAGGGAAGCACCTCAGGTCAGCATGTGGGTTAATGAGAGCCTAAGCCCAATTCCACCACAAAAATAGCTTTCAATTTTTGAATTTTTCATGAAAGGAAGGCAAGCTCTGCGTTGGAAGAAAGACCTAGAGAGCAGAAAGGCCAAAAGGTTGGGACTATAGCTCTGGATGGCAAATTACACTGTGAGTTTAGACCACAAAAGGACTCAGAGGAACAATGTCAATCCAAACTTTATCTGAGACCCGAAATTAATTACTAATCACAGAGCCTGACCCAGATTTATTGAAGTGAGAGCTGAATCCTGTTTTCAACAGAGGTTTCTATGGTGTTCAAAAGATCCACTTTTGGCCCAATAGGATCAGCAGCATCTTAGGAGCACTGGGATGCAGGTTCAATGCCCAGCCTTAACTGGATCCAGCTAAGGATCTGGTGTTACCATAGCTGCCGCTTAGGTTGCAACTACAGCTCGGATCTGATCCCTGGTCAGGAAACTCCATATGCCCCAAGGAGGTCAAAAAAGAAAAATAATAAAAATAATCAATTCTGACAAATGCTGGAATGTCGTCTTTGCTAAAAACACTCAACAATCGGAGAGGACTGAAGTCTTGCAAAGATTCAAGACAGTTCTTTAAAAATTTGAGTCAAAATTTTACTAACTTTTTGAATATGTGAAAAATGTGTATGGTATAAAATTCCATAGGTATAATAAAGCCTAACAGAAAAAATATGAAAAAGAGTAGGTATGTAGATATAACTGAATCATTTTGCTGTATACCAGAAACTAACATGACATTATAAATCAACTGTACTCCAATTAAATTTAAAAAATTTAAATAATCAACAGGTGTGAAAGAGTATAAACTACAAACTAGGTCTCTAAGCGTGTTCTTTAAAATTCCAGTTGTATCCTAACAATTTAGAATGTTTCAATTGCTTTATTTGGGGCCTACTTCAAGAATAGCATTAGAAGTAATTTTCTAAGTGTTGCACAGTGGAAAGGAATCCGACTAGTATCCATGAGGATTCAGGTTTGAACCTGGGCTTCGCTCAGTGGGTGGGGATTCAGCATTGCTGTGGTGTAGGCTGGTAGCTGTATCTCTGATTCAACCCCTGGCCTGGGAACTTCCATATGCCATGGGTGCTGCCCTAAAAAGAAAAAGAAAAAAAAGAAAGAAAAAAAGTTGTCCATGTTTGCAAAAAAAAAAAAAAAATCTATTCAATCAATGTGTAGTGTCATTATTCCAGTCACTTTCTATCTTAATTCAACTCATTGATTTTAAGTTACTTTAACCTCCTCCCAGCATTTTGAGACTGATGACCATGGCAAAATCCTACCACCTAGTGGAAAAACTCTCCATTCTTTAAATACTTTCTAGAATTTAGAATACTGTTAGCCCTTAGCTACATGAGTAGGTTTTAAAGGAATGAGTTGTTTAAAACATCTTTATTCAATGCAAGATTGTGTCAATTTGGGGCTCAGAGACTTTACCACTTCTTAGGTAGGCGGTAGTTCCTGGGATCTACCGAGATCTACTTCCATTATTAGGGCTTCTTTCACTTTTTGTGTTTAGTGTTGATAACATGAAAATACAGGCACAAGTGGGTGACACCAGGCAGAGTCCTAACCTCTTGCACACGTACGTTAAGCACGATAAATACACAACCACATCTGCCTAAGGGAGTCAATCAAACTGAGAGTTAAGATAACCTTTTCCCTCAAGTCTGTGAAGCAGGGTCCCAGTCTTTAGCGATTTCAAGGTTGCACGTTTACGATGAGTGGACAACAATTCTGTTTTACTCAGAGATATGAAATTTATGATGCTTTAGTTTGGCTACCCCACCACAGGCAATAGTGTTGAAGGCACAAAACTTGCCGCAGAAATCATGGACTGACAGTCTGACAGAAACAACAAAGAAGAAAGAGAGAGGAGAGAGGAGAGGGAAACAAACTGATCAATTTTCCTGAGAGAATTCCATCCATTCCAGCACTAAACCAACATGAGTTGACATTGAAAGAAAAACAAGATATTTGTACTTCTCCACATTTCCCTCCAGCTTCCAGATGGAATCATAGTTTTAGTTCATTCCATCACTGACCCCAGCCCAAGACGACTCCAGACAGGGTAGAAGGAAAAAAAACAAATCTATAAACAGGGACACAGGAATAATACTTTCCATATTCCAACACCCTACTTGGTAGGTGTTATGCCTTGTCTGCTTACCTGTTGGAATATCCAGGTGCTTGCTCATCACTGGGCATTGGACTCATTTACCTTGGGATACCTGAACCATGAAATGGAATGTCCCCTTTCCCCAAAATATCTTCTACTTTCACATTTCGCATTCTAGAAATGATCTAACTCCATTCCCTATGCAATATGTGGGTGCCCTGTGTCTTAAACACGTCTTCCCTTTCTTCCTACCTCCTCCATTAAGGAAAATGCTGGCTGTCTCCTGTCAACAGATTTTGCCCCTGCCATTCATTTATTTATTTATTTAGTCTTTTTTAAGGTCACACCAGTGGCATATGGAGGTTCCCAGGCTAGGGGTCAAATTAGAGCTGTAGTCGCTGGCCTACACCACAGCAACAGCAACACAGGATCCGAGCCACATCCACGACCTACACCACAGCTCTGCAGCACTGGATCCTTAACCCACTGTGTCCTCATGGATGCTAGTCAGATTCTTTTCGCTGAGCCATGATGGGAACTACCCTGCCTTTTTAAATGGAGCTTTGATCTCTTCTAGATTATTTCGTCTTGATGAGATCACAAATATCCTCTTCAACTTCCCATCTTCTCAAGCCTGTGCCACACCACACTCAGAGTCACCACACCAAAGTCTATGCACAGACTTTATGTCCTTGCTTCTGACAAATTTGAGCCCAAACTAATGTTAGCTCTCCCTTCTCATCTTCTGCCATAAAATTTGGTCCCTCAATATCCATGGTGATGACTCCTTGGCATTCCTATTTCTCAATGAATTTTTAGGATTAATTCAGATTCAGAAATTTCCAAGACAAGTTCAATGAAAGGATGAGATATAAGGCAATTGAAGGCTTGATGACCTTTAGGTGTATGTCCAGCTTATAATAAAACCCTTTTTCTAAGAACTATCCCTTAAAAGTCATGCTTAGACAATATGGTCCCACACCCCAATTCAGCCACATGTGAATGGACCAGAAACAGACACCTATTGTAAGCTGGGCCACAGATGCACTTAGAATTTTGGAATGGGTTCAAAGACAGCCAGAGAATTTCTGAACTTAGGACATAAACCCAAAGCTGTTGAGAAGTTATTCCACAATAAAGCAGAGATTTGTCTGCAGAGACAAAAGAATGAAGCCGAGACAGAAGAACCACATAGACCCACAGGAAACAGACTGAGAAGATGCCTGAGCTCATCCCTTCTTTGTCCCAAGAACCTCCCACTTCCTTCTGCTGAAGGACTTTCTTGAACATTTCTTGTAGCGTGGATCTGGTGATGACGGATACTTTCATCTTTTGAGGAGTTCCCGTCATGGCGCAGTGGTTAACGAATCCGACTAAGAACCATGAGGTTGCAGGTTTGATCCCTGGCCTTGCTCAGTGGGTTAAGGATCTGGCGTTGCCGTGAGCTGTGGTGTAGGTTGCAGACACAGCTAGGATCCCATGTTGCTGTGGCTCTGGTATAGGCCAGCATCTACAGCTCCGATTAGACCCCTAGCCTAGGTACCTCCATATGCCGCGGGAGTGGCGCCAGAAATGGCAAAAAGCCAAAAATAAAAAAAAAAAAACCCTTTCATCTTTTGATTGTCTGGAATAGTCTATCTCTCCTTTGTTTTTCAAAGTTATTTTTTCAGGTACAGAATTATGGGTCGAGAGGTTTGGGTTTTTGTTTTAAATTTGGGTGCTTTAAAGATGCTGTTTCAGGAGTTCCACTGTGACTCAGCAGGTTAAGAACCTAACTATGATCCATGAGGATGCGGGTATGGGTTCGATCCCTGGCCTTGTTCAGTGGGCTAAGAATGGGCATTGCCATGAGCTGTGGTACAGGTCACAGACGCAGCTTGGATCCCACATTGCTGTGGCTATGGCTGTAGCTGTGGCATAGGCCAGCAGCTGCAGCTCCTATTCCACCCCTGGCCTGGGAACTTCCATAAGCTGCAGATGAGGCCTTAAAAAATAACTAACTAAATATACTGCTTCACTATCTTTTCATTTATATTTCTCCCAATGAGAAATCTACTGTCACCCTTATCTTTGTTCCTCTGTATTTAACTTGTCTCTTTTTTTCCCCTTAGCTTTTAACATTTTCTCATTACTGATTTTCAGAAATTTTATTATAATAAATTTCTTCATCTAGCTTGTGCTTGGGTTTTGTCCAGCTTCTTGGATCCTTGGGTTTTTAGTTTCCATCAAATATTTGGCCTTTATTCCTTCAAATATTTTTTCTGTCTTTTCAAGACTTCCAACTACACAAATATTAGACTGCTGGAGGTGTCCTACAGCTCATTGATGTTCTATTTCCTTTTTTGTTTCTCTTTTCTCTACGTGTTTCTTTAAGTGTTTTCTATGGCTATGTCTTCAAATTCACTGATAATTTCTAATAATCTGCTAATGATACTATTGATTAATGTCTAATCTGCTATTGATACCATCTACTGGATGGTATCACTGTAGTTTTTCTCTCTAGATGCTTTTATTTGGATATTTTTAATATTTTTATTATCTCTGGCTTTTTAAACATATGGAATATAGTTCAAGGCAGTACACTGAGACAGCTATAGTCTCACCTTGATTCTTTCCAATCTTTAGAGATATGTTGTTCAATGCCTGATGCCCATTGTCTTGAAACCATAGCTGTATATATTTTCAAAATGGGGTTTTGGGGTGACATCCAGTCCCAGTTACTCAGTCTTGATCAGAAACAGAAGCTCCATCTTCCATTTCCTAAGGCCTTGTTGTTCAACTTTTTTTTTTTTTTTGGATTTCATATTAATCAAGACTTTCAAAGAAATCCCCTTTTTTACCCTAAGCAAAAGTTTCTGACACACTGAACAAATGGAATTCATGTGTTTTTTAAGGAATTTTTTTCATTTTTAAAATTATAGTTGATTTACAGTGTTGTGTCAATTTCTGATATACAGCACAGTGACTCAGTCATATGTAAGATAAATATGGTTTCACATTAAGGCAGGAGGTGTTGGGGCCATGGTTCCGGTACCTGGAAAAACCATTCTTAATGAAAATTAAAAAATAAATTTAAAAAGAATAAGGCCGACACACAGAAGAAAGAGGGCCAAGAGAGGATGATCCTGATGGCTTTTGTGTTCCTATTTGCAACTGTCCCTGAGACCCAGCTTCTATGAACCAATCAAGTCCCCTTTTTGCCTTAACTGGTTAAAAAAAAAAAAAGTAAGCATGGTTTCTACTGCCATGGTCGTCGTGGTCCAGGGGAAAACTGACAACGAACCTTAAGCTGTGTTACATGCTTCCCGAATGTTATCTCCTTTCAAACACACCATGAGGTTGATGATTCATTCTCATTTTTAGGGAGGAGAGAACTAAAGTGAAGAAAGGTTAAGTTTCCTTCCCAAGGCCACACAGCTATGGAGAATTAGACCTAAGATTCTAACCCAGTGAACCCAACTCCAAGTCTTTTTGGTACCTGAAAATATTAGGGTAGGTCTCCTTGAGGTGATTAATCCAAAAATGTTTTAGAGACCACGTCTGAGAAGCCTGGCTATCTGAAGAATGGGGGTCGAGATGGAGAGATTGGAAAAGGTCCCCCACACAGAAGGGACATCATGAACAAAGGCATTGCCATGGAAACGGCAAGCTGTGAGCAGGGACCTACCAAGTAGGATCTGGGGACCATTAAACATTTTTCCATTGGGGAGAATATGGATTTCCAGTTTTATGAAGATTATTCTAATGACTTTGCAGAATGAGGACTTGCAAGAGACAAACTCTGAGAGACCAGTTAGGTGGATGTTTTGATGATTCAGACAAAGGGCGATGATGACCTTAAATAGGGCATAGGAGCTAGAGATAGAGAGGAAAGGTTGGATTTGAGAAATGACTCAGGTCAAAAAAATTTTTTTGGAGTTTCCCAGGCTAGGGATCAAATTGGAGCTACAGCTGCTGGCCTAAGCCACAGCCACAGAAATGCTAGATCCAAGCCTTTTCTTCGACCTACACCACAGCTCACAGCAATGCCGGATCCTTAACCCACTGAGCCAGGCCAGCAATTGAACCCACAACTTCGTGGTTCCTTAGTCAGATTCCTTTCCAATGCGCCACGATGGGAACTCCTGAGGTAAAATTTTTTAAAATACTTAATGACTAAATTGCATATGGTAAGTAAGGAAAAGGGAGCAATCAGAGCTGACCCCCAGGTTTTCAACTTGAGTACCTGGGCAAATGGTGATGCCCCCAGCTGAGGCAGGGGCTACAAGAGGAGGAAGTGTAGTGGGGAATGGGTGATTTTTTTTTTTTTTGTATTGGACACATTGAGGTTATCTCCATCCAGATACTCAACAGGCAGTTAGTTCTATATCTGAAGCACATTAGAGAGATCTGGATTGAATAAATTAACATGGAAGTCATCTATGTATAACAATCACATCTGAAACCATAAAATGAACTAACCCAGAAATAGTGCGTAGAGATAGAAGAGTAGGAACAGCTACCCTGAAGAGGCAAGCAGAGCAGGAGGGGCCCTAGAAATAGAATAGAACCCCTAGAAATACGGAAGGAAACCCAGGAGACCGCTGAGCTGGGGCTCAAGAGCGTGAGCGTTTTGGGAAGGGAAGGATCAACAATGTCAACTGCAGCAGTGACAAAGGCAACAAAAAGTCCATTAAGAACAAGTTTGGGAGTTCCCGTCGTGGCTAGGTGGTTAACGAATCCGACTAGGAACCATGAGGTTGCGGGTTCGATCCCTGGCCTTGCTCAGTGGGTTAAGGATCCAGTGTTGCCGTGAGCTGTGGTGTAGGTCGCAGACGCGGCTCAGATCCCAAGTTATTGTGGCTGTGGTGTAGGACGGTGGCTGCAGCTCTGATTCGACCCCTAGCCTGGGAACCTCCATATGCCGCGGGAGCGACCCTAGAAATGGCAAAGAAGACAAAAAAAAAAAAAAAAAAAAGAACAACTTTGAGGAGTTCCTTTCTTGACTCAGTGGTTAACAAACCCAACCAGGACCTATGAGGTTGCGGGTTTGATCCCTGGCCTCAATCAGTGGGAGGATCTGGGGTTGCCATGAGCTGTGGTGTAGATGGCAGACGAGGCTCCAATCTGGTGCTACCGTAGCTGTGGTGTAGGCCAGTGACTACAGCTCCAGTTTGACCCCTAGCCTGGGAATCTCCTTATGCCACAGGTGGCCCTAAAAAGTAAAAAAAAAAAAAAAAAGTTTGAAAAATGGTCACTGGATCTAGCCATAAGGTCGGCAGTTATAACTTTAGCACAGACAGTTTCAGTAGACAGGTGAGGGCGAATGTCACGTTGCAGCCCACTTTGAAGAATGGACAGGAGGTTAAACAATAAGAAACAGTGGTAGAAATTCTTCTACCATTTTGAGAAATCTAGGCGAGGAAAGTAAGAAAAAAAAAGATAATGACTAGTAGGGGTAAGGGGAGAAGGATTCACAAGGATGGGAGAGATGTAAGTGGGCGTCTACAGAAAAGGAGAAGCTAGTGGAAAGGCACAGAAGGACTAAATAGAACATGGTACCAGGCGAGGAAAAGAGATGGAATGGAAGGCAGTTCACCTTGGTCTGAGGCTTGGGGGAAGCCACAGCTGGGTGAGGTTGTAGGTAGGTCTGTGGAGAGAGAAGGCGGGCATCCAGAGAAACCCTCCCGACTACATCAGTCTTTGCTCTGAAAGTACTAAGACTGAAGATTCGGCTCTGCCCGGAATTAGGGGCTTTTCCCAGGGCAGGTGGTCAGCCTATTGTCTGCTCAGGGGGATGCCTTCCCTCCCCGAACCTTTCCAGCTCTTATTCTCTGGACCACAAAACTGGGGATTTAACCATGCCTTACGTCTCATTTTGCCACTGTCGGGGAATCCTGTCTTCCCACTTAGGGGTAAGCTCCACAAGGGCAGTGTGTCCGCAGGGTGAAAAGACCCTGGAGCTTAATAAGTTCCTACTGCCTCATGGGAAGATGCTTCCTAACAGAGACCTGATAATAGGTTAGCTTGTGCGGACCTTCCCAAAAGTGGGATCTGAAAGGCCCCTTCCAGGGAATTTCTCCAAATCCCAAAGAACTATCAGCCCCTCACAAGAGCCAGCAGAAAACCTCTCCTTCACTTCAGACTCTCACCTTCTTCCCGTAAATAAGTAATAGCCAATCTCATTAATTAAGGGCTTGCCAAGGGCTAGGCATCACTTTGTCCAGTCTTCACAACCACACTGTGAAGGTTGGTATTCTTCCCGTTTTGTAGATGAGGTGACCAAGACTCAGAAAAGGTAAGTAGCTTAATCAGGGCACACGGCTTGTGAGCAACAGAGCTAGATTCAAAGGCAAGACCCTAGACTCCGAAGCCACAGTCTTCACCACCACCTAGGTGGCCTCCTAGCCTGGTGGGATTCCTCCCAGATGGAGCCCCCAGCTGTCCTACGTCTGATGCGAACATTCACTTTGCCTCCAGCATACACACTATATTTTAACTCTTACCTTCTTTCTGCTTTTCAAATTGACCTTCTTCCCCTGAAATAATCAACTGCCACCAGGTGTCCCTGCTGGCTCATTTGCCAGCGCCATTTTCCTCTATTGTAAATCAGAGACAATGCAGGCAGCCTGCAAACCCATCCTGGCTTAATTCAGTTATACGAATTCCCAATATTGAGCCATCACTATACCCAAGGAAACCCAGATGAGAGCATCATGCAAAGGGTCCAATACAAGTCCACGATCACAAGGCAAAATCTGAGAGATTCACAGGCAGTTCTAGGCTCAAAAGGAAGGACAGACTGCATCAAGGCCGTGGGGAAAACAATTATGAAAAATTCCTTTGTGACGTCTACAGGTAATAGGGAAAGAACCTGGCTTTTCTATCATCTGTACTAAATGAAGTTTAAAAATAAGTCTGAGGAGTTCCCATCGCGGTGCAGCGGGAACAAATCTGACTAGGAACCATGAGGTTGCAGGTTCGATCCCTGGCCTTGCTCAGTGGGTTAAGGATCCGGTGTTGCCATGAGCTGTGGTGTAAGTCGCAGACACGGCTCAGATCTGGCATTGCTGTGGCTCTGGCGTAGGCTGGCAGCAACAGCTCCGATTAGACCCCTAGCCTGGGAACCTCCGTGTGCTGCAGGTGTGGCCCTAAAAGGACAAAAGATTTAAAAAAAAAAAAAAAAGGTCTAAGAATATATCTTAAAGGCTACCTGTCTCTTCCATCCTTGTTTTTTTCTGAGTTTGTAAGAAACTGTTTTTGAGCCCCTAAATGGATTTACAGTAACTCAGAAGTTGACCCCAACTCATCAATATTAAAGAAGTTGGGGGGAGGGGGGAGGATGTGGAACGGAATTCTAATTTTCGTCTGTCTATGGCAATATTTAAAATCACTTTAGGGCATGGAACACCAGATATTTTTAGCATTTGAGAAGACATAATTAAATTATTAACTGGTTTTTCAATTGTTTGACCTGCCCCATCTGTTCATCAGACTAAATGCTCTTTGGCTACAGGGTCCCACATTCAGGAAGGATACTCCTCATGGAATAAGCTTGTTACCATCCATTTCTTTCAGGATTCATGCATGAAGACTGGAAATCATGTTTCACAATTTAAAAGAGGATTGAGAGTCAAAGGAGACCAAGAAACAAAGAGAAATTAGGATTTCGACTTCATCTTCCACAGCCCATCATGTATCCAGGAAGATGCGGAATAGCTTCTATTTCCCTCCGTCCAGGAAGACTTAAAATGGCACAGCCTTACAAGTGGGCTCTAGACTTCACTCCAGAGCTGCTTTCTCTGCTCTTACTTTCACATATTACCTCCCCCCCCCCCACACACACACATGCAATCCTGGCCTAAAAGCAAATGTCTACGGAAAAATCCCTGCATATTTTATTGGCCAGACCAACTTTGACGAAAAGCAAAAGGGGGGGACAGAAGAAATAAAACCAGAGTAAAAGTGTCTTTGATTTCTTTTTAACCAACTATGTGCCTTTGTCTAGGTGCAATTTATTTCTCTTAAGTGGTGAGGAATTCAAGGGCAACACAAGTTGTGTCCAAATGAACTCTTACAAAGACAGAAAATGCAACCAAATCGAAGACAGGTTTTTAATCCTTGCACTTTTTTTTTTTTTTTTTGCTTTTTAGGGCCAAACCCATGGCATATGGAGAGTCCCAGGCTAGGGGTCTAATCGGAACTACAGCTGCCGGCCTACGCCACAGCTCACAGCAGCGTTGGCTCCTTAACCCAATGAGCGAGGCCAGGACTCGAACCCACAATCTCATGGTTCCTAGTCGGATTTGTTTCCACTGTACCACAATGGGAACTCCTAATCCTTGCACTTTTAAGAGTTATATCTCACTGCCTAACAGACGATCACAGTTTTAACAATCTGTTTGCAACTCAGTGGCTGAGAATTGAGCTAATCCCTTTGCCACGCCTCATGGCCCATGATTGTCATGGGTTTCAGTTGACTGTTGAATATTTTGGTGTTGATTTTACTCATCCCACCGACTCTGCAGAGTAGTTTCTAAATCACTTATAACAGGCATATCAAAGAGGAGGGACATCTGACTGTTGCTGGACATGCTTCTCAACAGCCAAGGAAAGTCACAATTCCTATCAAAGGATGCAACTCTTCAAGACAGCTTCCTACTCCAATCCAAGAATCCAATGATGATGCTGACAGTAGTACTGTGGGTGAGGCCAGGCCACTCGCAGGTAGGGCCCTGGGCAGCATTACTTTTCTTAAAAACAAAGCTGAAATCTGAACCATTTGTGTCTTGAGATCAAAGACAAATCTCAATTTTTCCAACATGTGAAAAGACAAACTGCCAGACAGTCTGCCAGCCTGGCCAGGCCTGCATGTCTGGCGTTTCTGGGAAGCCCGCAGGGGGTGTGACCACAACGTTTCTATTACAAGAATTCTTCCCTGCTCTCCTGGCAGCAAGTGGAACAGACCCCTTGTCTGGCTTCTGCCCGAGGTTTCCTACCCTTCAGGGTTCCCAGGTTCTCACTCACACCTTCTGCTACCAGAATGGCCCTCAACAGCCCTTCAGACCATGGAACAGCCCCTTAAACTGGAGGCTCACCTGAGCACCTGAGTAGAGAAGGGGCAGGAGAGGGGAAAGGGAGGCTAGTGAGAGGAAGCAGAGTGTTCTTCTGGAGACTTTTGTGGGTCCTTTAACAAAAGGTTTATAGTGTTCCCTGGAGATTAAAAATAATAGCCACTGATAATCAGATGCCCCCCCCTTAATGTATAACTTATTAGTGACTTATGAACAACACAGAGCCTAAAGAACTTTCTATCAACTTCACTGTTCTCACCAGCAGCAGCAGCAGCATTCCCACCTCACAGAGGGAAAAAATTCCTGAGAGTCAGGGAGTCAAGGAACAGAGTCAGGAGAGGTGAAGGCCTCAATGGTTACTCGTGCACAGCACCGGAATCTAAATACAAGTTTACTCCGAAGCCATCATTTGTCCTGTCACTCAACCAAACCAAGACGCGGACCCATCACAGCAGCTTTTTAAAATCATGAATTCCCTATCCCACCCCCTGCCTGCTAAAGCAGAATCTCTCAGAGTAGGGGTCAGGAATCGGAATCTTTCCAAGCTTCCCAGGTGGTCCTTGGAGAGTCACACTGGGGAGCTGCTTTCTCATGTTCCCAGTGATAGTCCTTACTAGCTTCTCACCTGTCTTGTTTGCGCAACCAGATCAGAAGCCTGTTGGCATCACGTCTCTGCCTCCTCTGAATGCCCTGCAGAGGCAGCCCACACGTATGCCCAATACCCACCTGCTACATGGAATTAAGTTTGTTCTGAATTGCTTTTCATTGCTTTTATAAAAAAATCCTTTCCATCTTCATAAAAAGCAGAATTAAATTTCAATGAGGTTTTCCCTATAAAAAATATTTACTGAGAGGTTATCTTCACCAAACGAGAATAAGTAGACACCTGGGTTCCAATAAGAATGTTTTTAATTTCCCCTTTAAAAAAAAATACACTTCCTAACTCCGTGGAAAGGTAGCTCATCGCCCTAAGGCTCTCTCTCCTTTTCACAGCTTCTTCTGGGCAAACTCATTCACAGAGGAGACAGAGGACCAGTCCTTCTGATGATCTGTTTCCTTTGCTCATTCTCTACCGAATTTAAATGGGGTCATTATTTTAAGCTGGAATAAAGTTGTTTTATACACCAGGACTCAGAGAGATCTTGTTTCCCCTAGAATTCTCTTTCTAAGCAATAAAAATGGGTTATAACACCATGGTGCGTGCAATATTTCCCAAGACACCTCAGTCCACATGTCACGCACACCTAAATTCTTCTCTTCTCCACCACGGACTGCTATTAGGAAAGAAAAGCAATTGTTCTGTGTTGTTTTAAAGCCTCCTGGTTTTCTTGTTCTTACCCCAGAGCCTTGCTTCAGAGATTGGTGTTCACTGGCAGAGTCCTGGCCGGATGACCCTGGTCTTTTCAGGAGAGAAAAACACCCCATGTGCCCTAACTGGTGGCTGGGCAGCCACACTGAGAGGCTGAAGCCTTCTCCTTCCAGGTCGTTCCACACCCCAAGGGCCTCCAGGTGTCACAGCCGAGCGTGGTGGGCAGGGCTTCACCGGGCTCACCTGCAGAGGGTTACCAATCATAGCACCTAGAGGGGCTACAGGAAGGCTCTCCCAGGGTCCTCATGGTAGAATAGGGCATGCATGGCCTCGGCCCTGGGGTCAGAAGATGTGTGTAATCCCTCCACCACAGCAATGCCAGGGGCATGCCGGCAGAGCCCACTGCTGGAAAATATCTCTCTTTTAGCCCCTTATGAACATAGACAAAGTTCTAAGAAAGATGCAAAACTTTCTTTTTCCTCCTATCAAGTCATGCCTGGGTTCGTGGTCCCTTCTCTTTCTCTACTCGGCCTCACACCAGCATTCGGCTCCCTCCTTCCACTGCACCTTGTTTGTGGTCAAGGCATTGGGCCAGGACACACAGTTCCTGGCTCCACCGCAGGGAGGCACATGTGGACCCTTATGCTCTTCAGACTAGATCAGCTGAAAACAACAAAGCCTCCTGCTTATACTGATCACCTGTTGTACCCAAGCCTCGTAAGTTATTTTGCCAAAGGCTCTTACCCCACCACCCCCGGTCAGATCAGATTAGGAGGCACAGGAGAAAAATATTTAGCCCTAGTCCCTGTCAGTTGGGGATTTTTGTTGTTGTTGTTTGTTTTGCTTTTTTAGGACCACACCCATGGCATATGGAAGATCGCAGGCTAGGGGTTGAATCGGAGCTACAGCTTCTGGCCTACACCACAGCCACAGCCACAGCAACGCAGGATCCAAGCTGCATCTGCTGACTGCACCACAGCTCACAGCAACACAGCTCACAGCAACACGAGAACCTTAACCCACTGCGGGGCCAGGGATGGAACCACATCCTCATGGAGGGATAATAGTCGGATTCATTTCCGCTGAGCCACGATGAGAACTCCCTCAGCTGATGTTTAAATTTAGTGGGATTATATAACACTTACTACTTTGGACATCAATAATGATAATTACAATAACAACTGGCATTATTGAGTACTTTGTTTCTGACACTCTCATCAGTCATTTATCACCCCTTTTAAGCCTCCTAACTACTAAAAAATTGATTTTTTTTATTTTTTTATTTTTTTGCTTTTTAGGGCTGCACCCACAGCATATGGAAGTTCCCAGGCTAGGGGTCGAATCAGAGCTGCAGCCGCTGGCCTACACCATAGCCACAGCAATGCAAGATCTGAGCCGTATCTTTAACTTACAGCACAGCTGGTGGCAATGCTGGATTCTTAACCTACTGAGCGAGGTCAGGAATCGAACCCACAACTTCATGGGTACTAGTTGGGTTCATTTCCACTCCAACACAACAGGAACTCCAAAAGTTGATTTTATAATTATCCAGTTTTTACTGATAGGAGGAAAGAGGTCAATTTCCCCAAAGTCACAGTAAGTGGCAGCATGAGGACTTGAACCAGAAAGCTGGGTTCCCCAGCCCACGTCTCAAACGCTGTATATGAGGGCCATGAGACTACATGGCAACCAAAGTGAATGAAAGTTCAGCTATGTGAGACGAACAAGGTCTCAGGGCCTAATGTCCAATACGGTGACAAGAGTTTAACAATACTGTATTACATACTCGAAATTTGCTGAGTTCAAATCATAAATCTTTCCATCCACACTACACACAGAAACACACTCATACAAATAGTAACCACGTGGAGGAGATGAATATGTTAACTAGCTCATTCATAGTGGTCATTTAACAATGTACACGTAGATTGAAACATCAAGTTGTACACCTTAAATATATATCATTTTTGGGAGTTCCCGTCGTGGCGCAGTGGTTAACGAATCCGACTAGGAACCATGAGGTTGCGGGTTCGATCCCTGCCCTTGCTCAGTGGGTTAAGGATCTGGCATTGCCATGAGCTGTGGTGTAGGTCGCAGACACGGCTCGGATCCCACGTTGCTGTGGCTATGGTGTAGGCTGATAGCTACAGCTCCGATTAGACCCCTAGCCTGGGAACCTCCATATGCCGTGGGAGCGGCCCAAGAAATGGCAAAAAGACAAAAAAAAAAAAAAACAAAAACATTTTTATGTCAAGTATATCTCAAAGCTGTTTTTTAAAAAAGAAAAAAAGGATGATTTCATTAAATAACAATCTCCAAATGTTAACATTTACCAGGGGCTTTATACACATATACATCCTTATTTTCTGAGCCATTTTGGAATTGAAGATATTATGTCCTTTTATCCCTAAATGTTTCCATATATATTTCCTAAAAACAATCTCTTATATGACCATGATATTTTATTAAAATCAGGAAATTATTGCATTGATAGAATGTCATTATCTAATTTATAGATCTTAGATTATTCCAATTTTTCCAATAGCTTCATTAGCAAATTTAAATCCCTGTTTTGCCAGAAGGAAAAAAAGACCAGATGTAGCCAGTTGATATTTTAATACAGAGTCGATAGAATAGATTTGGTTCACCTGTGAATCCAAATACCAGGAGCTGTGGTGCCTGGTGTTCTCCAGGCTGTGTGTGTGACCATGGCTCCATCGATGCCACACAGGCAGGGCAGTGAATGTCCAACAGGATGGACCCAAAAGGTGGATGAAATGATTTGTCAGACACTGTACTACTTCAGATAAAAATCATAAACTTCTTGGAATAAAGATTATTTATTACTGAGCACAAAATACATCCACTGTGCAGGTAAAAATGAAAAAAAGTATAACAAGAACAGATTCAAAGGAAAAAAATGGGTGTTTTTTTCAAAGAGCCATTGCATCAGCTATTCTGTGGTTTCTGAAACAATGTTGTAACAAATCTTGACTACAGGTTATTTTTACCCCACCTCCTATCAGGTCAATGAGAATTTTTCAGACAAATACAAATTTCAGTTTTAAAATATCCTGCAAGAAAGCAAATAAAAAGATAAGTATTCAGTACAAATGTTTTCGAGTGCAAAAATGGATAGGTGAAATGTGTTTATTTTATTAGCTATTGAGTGTTACATAATGTGTTTGTATATGTGTGTGTAATTTTGGAATAAACCCAAATGTTTTTGATAAACCCCAAATGATAGCTTTTCAATGACTTCACACAGTAGACCTACACAGTATATTTATCTTAAATAAAAGATTTTCCAAGACTCATCCTCATTTTTATATTATACCATATCTAAAAGGTGTGCCTTACTTTTGGGGTGAAACAAGGCAGGTTTGAAACACTCCAAATAGACAGTTTCCCACTGTAGTTTAGTAAAGTCTAGACACAATTTATTTTATTTTATTTTATTTTATTTTATTGCTTTTTAGGGCTGAACCTGCGGCATATGGAGGTTCCCAGGCTAAGGGTCGAATCCGAGCTAGAGCTGCCGGCCTACGCCACAGCCACATGGGATCAGAGCTGCATCTGCAACCTACATCACAGCTCACAGCAACGCTGGATCCTTAACCCACTGAGCGAGGCCAGGGATCGAACCTGCATCCTCATGGATCCTAGTCGGGTTCGTTAACCACTGTGCCACGACTGTGCCACGACGGGAACTCCTAGACACAATTTAGACTTAAGTTCTTCACAATTAATCAGCAGAGTACTGAAGGATCTTTCCCCGTAAGAAACAAAGTCAAGAAGTTTATATATCTATATACAACTATACATCTCCTGTGTTCCCCACTTGAATGTAAGCTCCTCTAGAATATGGTTGTTTGCACAAAGAAGCTGCTCATTAAACATGAGCTGAAAAATCGGGCTCTCTTTTGACCTGCACCCCACCATACACACGAAACTACTATTAACAAATACCAGTAGGCAACTAGTTCGGAGTCGGCCCTCTCCCTGTCCTTGAGGAAGTGAATCAAACTTTAATCACTCGAGCAGAACCTCTTTTATTGAAAAGAGTTATCGCCTGATTCCTTTGAACACAAAAAATTCAGTGTATTCCTTAGGCTTCTGTGGAAGTTCATAAGGGTACATGAGGTGCCATGACGTCCACTGGCCACAGTGAACTTATTCTGGTGACAAAGCTCCGTGTGTAAAAGAAGCTGTAAGTACAGAGCCAGAGTGCCCTTCTTTCTTACTGTTGGTTCTCCTCGGCGCCAGCCACCCTTATCCCCATGAAAGCCCAAGGACCTTAACGCAAAACGAGCCTCAGCCCCTTTCAGGCAGCTGTCCCCACCCCACCCCGCTTGCCTCGGCGTTGCTCCCATCCTTGTGGTAGGAGGTTGGCCTTTAGTTGCCTGCAGAAATGCCCTTAGTCGGTTCTCATCCCTGTAAACTCCCAGTACAGCGCGAAGCTCACGTGCCGCAGTTGCTCTCGGAAGCCCATTTCCTTAGTTCCGTTCCAAGTCCAGTTGGTTGAGTCGCTTTACAATTATGCTGTTCATTTGCTTAAGATCATCGATGTCCTTTCCCTCGGCTGCTAGTCTTCTGGACACATCTTCCATCTTGTTGCCAGTTTGCACTTTAAAATGAAAACACAGTGTTACCCGCGTTTCCAGCATGTTCCCTCGGGGTGCTCAGCAGAGCCCTCTGGGGGGGAGGGGAGAGGCTGGGCTGAGCTAGAGGCCTTCTTGGCAAACCCCCTGCTCCAGCAGCCCACGCAGCCCAGGAGCCGCGGAGAGACACTGCTGAAGTTACCCGTCAAGTGAGTGATTTTTACAACTTCTTAGTGCCAGACTTGATTAGCTCCAGCAGCTCTGCACAGATTTTGGCAGAGAAAGATGTGGCTGTGAGCAACCAAAGGAAAGTGCCAGCACGTGTGATTATCCCCAGAGAAGTGACTGCTACATCGTCTCATTGTGAGACCCATTCTCAGAAAAGGTTCCCTCCCCCCTCCTCATTTGGGAGGTGAGATATTTTGAGTTGCAGCCTATTTTGACATAGCTCTCTTGGTCCTAAATTACCAGCCCAGGATGAATGTATAATAATCTCCCTCAGACCACCCTGAGAGGAGAGAGATCATGTTTCCAGAATAAACAGAACCTTTGGGTATTAAGTCAGTCAGGGAATGGAACACTCTGAGGTCTGCTTATCAGAGTCCAAATTTCCAAGAAAGACAGCACAAAATCAGTTTTAACCTCTGGGCTTCTTATCATTTCTATTTTAGGCAAGTTTTTTCCAAGACAGCTTTCAGGAACCAGTGATGATTATAAACATGCCATGGGGTTTAGCTAAAAACTAATGTGGAAGTGTTAGAGCTTCACCTTCCAGCCTTGGGACAAACTGTTGCCCAGAAGCTGCTGCTACCTCATGTCTGGAAAACTGTGTTGGATGAATTATAGTCCAAGACATGAGGGGAGGGTCTTCACTGAGCGTGGCCACACACTGAGGCAGAGGTGTCGGTTGCTTCTGAAGAGCAGTGTGAAACAAGTAAATCCATAGCTGGTGACATCCTCTTCCCTCTAAGGAGCCGCCAACGTTAGTCAAACAGAGGAGGAAGGAACAGCCACGTTGGACGAAGTCTGTTCCCCAACATGCTGGTTCCAAATTAAATTCCAAAAAGGAAAAGGGTTCCATGTTCAGAAATGTTAGAGAAAAATCATATAATGACCTGCCTTTTGGGATTTCACCACACACACACCTTGAGCCTTACCTAACAATTCTCAAACTCATTCAACTATAGAAACCTTTTCGTAACTAAGGCGACACTTAGGAACATTCCACATGCTTAATATCTATACTGCTTGGCCCCTGGAAACTGCTTCCGGAGCGGGTAGGCCCTCGTGGTAATCTTTCCCTGCCGTCCGTTCCTCCTCTTTAGGTCGGAGACTATGACACAAATATAAAGCCCCACGGCTTAATCAATGTCATCAGTATAAAACAGCCCTGTTTCTCCTGGCTAAAAATTCCAGAGTGTTGGAACTCTAAATGTAAGTTCTTGCACTTGGTTTAAAATGATACAAACTTGCTAGATCCCATTAAGAGCAAAAAAGCTTCCTTGATGAAGATGAGCACAGGCCAGGTTCATTGACAGATGCCTATGCCCATTCTGGTCTTCAGTTGGGCTAAAGTCTATCTGGAAACCCCAGGAAACCTCTAGTATGACTTCAACGCAGGCCGTGGAGTGCTGGGGAGCTCTGGAGGCAAGCAGGGCAGGGTGCAAATCCCAGTGCTGCCTCTGCTTAGATGGATCAACAAGGAGAGTTAAACACTCTGGGCTTTAGTCTTTCATCAGTCAATCAGAAATAGGAGACACTACCTTGAAGGGAAGAGTACGGATTTAAGATAAAGAATTTAATGTGTTTGACACCACGTCATTGTCCAATAAAAAGACATTCTTTATTCATATCTCCTTTCTGTTTTTTTCTTTTTCTTTTTATTGCCTCACTTACCAGGGCATCGGTCAAGGATGCAGCTTGAATCCAGCGTTGCCGTGGCTGTGGCATAGGCTGGAAGCTGCAGCTCCGATTTTACTCCTGGCCTGGGAACTTCCATATGCCACAGGTGCAGCCCTAAAAAGAAAAACAAAAATGTTTAAAGCCCCCATTTGTGATCTTCTGGCACTGTGGGCTTGTCTGCAACCTGTCCCAGAGCAGCAGGGTATCCTGGGCGTGTGTTGGCCCTCCCCTGTCCTTCAGTGTGAGCCCTGATGCCAAGAAGCCTTGCCTTATTGCAGGAGCAAAGTCAAACACCAGCTACGAAGGGCACGGCCGTGATGAGAAACATCTCCAAGGGACTTACCTATTAGGAATATCACGAAGGAAACCAGCGCCAGGCTGACAACCAGCACAATTATCAGCCCCACCAAAAACAGCCCGTGGCTTCCATTTCCTGAGTTACTGCTGTCGGCTGGGATTTTCTCCTCCAGAGCTAAGGCAAAAACAAACAGCAACAAAGACAAAAACTCCTCAGCAGACAGCTTCACAGGGAACTGAACAGTCCCCAGCATTAGAGGCATGCGTGAGAGATATGTCCATTTTGCCCTCTGATCACTCTAGAAAGAGACTTGTTTTAGGAATGTCTTTGGGCCGGGTGGTCTTTGAGAATTTTTCATGCTCTTCTCTATTAGTATTCAAAGAACAAGCCGAGTCCAGTTGTCTCCTTAACCCTTACTGGGAAAATTCTTTGCAGATCATGTTAACAACTGACGTAGCAGGACATGGATTGTTCTTTTGGAAGGTGGGTGAGGGGGATAAAGAAAGGTCAAGGTGATGGAGGTGCTATTGCCCTTTTCCCAAAATGATCCAGGAGTTACACAAAGCTGGCTGTGGGCCACTTACTCCAGGTGACATGCTGAAGGCACTGAGATATCTCCCAGAAAACTTTGTTTCCTATTAAAAAAAATAACCTATTATGGGGAGTTGCTGTTGTGGCTTGGCAGGTTAAGAACCCGACAGAGTGTCCATGAGGATGTGGGTTCGATCCCTGGCCTTGCTCAGTGGGTCATGGATCCAGCACTGCCGTGACCGTGGCTGTGATGTAGGCCAGCAACTGCGGCTCCAATGTGACTCCTCGCGTGGGAACTTCCATATGCGGCAGATGCAGAAGCCAAGGAAAGAAAAGAAATAAAATAACCTGTAATGCCTACATTCATTTAAATAACAATAACAAAATACCCTGATATACTTTGGTTTCTTAAAACTGTTTTCAGGATGGACACGCTCGGAAAGCAAGGTTTTCTTAAATGTTGTGCAGCTGAACTGAGAAGGCAACCAAGCGTATAAACCAGTTCGGTTCACCCAAACCATGAATTGTCTGCACTTGGTCACCATTTTGTAAGACCTATTTGCCTAATAATACCCAAATTAAATTGAAAAAGAGATACAGAAACTGGATTACCTTCCATATTCTCTCCTACTTTATATCAGCCCACAGCCTCTGCTACTTGCTTATGGACAGATGGGTGGTGTAGGTCCCACACTTTTCAGGGGCATCTTATGTCACAGCCTCCACAGCCTTTGCTTCCTAATCAAAGCCTTGGCACAGGCCAGCACCCAAACCCCTATGCTTATTGAGACCGACTGCAGTGAAAACAAGCGAAAGTCTGAACAAATCAAAATGAAGAGAAAAACAAGAATTCAAAAAAGATTTAGGGAGTTCCCATCATGGCTCAGTGGTTAACGAATCCAACTAGGAACCATGAGGTTGCAGGTTTGATCCCCAGCCTCGCTCAGTGGGTTAAAGATTCAGTGTTGCCATGACCTGTAGTGTAGGTCCCAGACGCGGCTCGGATCCCGAGTTGCTGTGGCTGTGGCGTAGGCCGGCAGCTATAATTCTGATTGGACCCCAAGCCTGGGAACCTCCATATACCTCTGGTGCAGCCCTAGAAAAGACAAAAAGACCAAAAAAAAAAAAAAAATTATTTAGAAGGGGAATAATAGATATAAAATTGAGAGAGTAAGAGTTTAAGAGTGTTCGCGAAACAAACACCAAGGGGGCATTTATCACCTGTGCTGGAAAGTCAGCACTGAAGCTAGAAAAGATGGGGTTCTAATAATCTTGGAACTCATTTGTAATATTTAAGGGACAAGACATACATTTATAGTTTGTTGGGTTTTGGGGGGGCGGGAGGCACACCCACAGCATGCAAGCATTCCAGAGATCAAACTTGAGCCACAGCAGTGACAATGCTAAATCTTTAAACACTAAGCCACAAGGGAACTCCCACATTAAGTTATTTGGTACTTAACAGATTTTCATTTTAGTCTCCCCCTCTTTTTTCTAATACTTTAATTGGGGCAATCTGCGAATTAAAAAAAAAAAAAAAAAAAAAAGTTGACTCTTTTGCCCAAAAAACGTTAATGATTTTTTCAAAAACCAGGTAAACGCGTGGAACATTTTCTCAGCAATCCGCTCCGAGTAAGACCTCTCTAGGAAAGCGGGCACCACAGGTGACCTGCCTGTGGTCACTAGAAGGCACGAAAGCAGCCAGGAGGATGAGTGAGCCTCTGGGGGCCCATCTCGGCAGCCTCCACCCCTTTCCAGGGGGAGAAAGGCCACAGGGACTTTTCGGGACTTTTGCAGACAAGAGTTCAAATCTTGCCACGAGCCAAGAAGGCCCATAAGCCTGGCAAGCATTCAGAAAACAAAAGCACAAATTGCCTAATACGAAACAGCATTTCTAACGCGGAGCCGTCCTAATGCCCACCCAGCCCCCACCACGCCCACAGGTCTGGCTGGACGGTGGCTATTTTTAGGTGGCCTAGAAGCCAGGACGGGCCGCCAAGCCTGGGAGGGCTCACGTACGGAACAGATGCTGCGATCCGGCAGGACAGAGGTTTAGTCTGTTTAGGTCATTTATGGAATCCACAACGTAAAGCTTTCTTTCTTCAGGAAGGCCGCGAGAGCCGGTGTCCTGGGAAGAACGATTCATTGTCCCCGGAAGAAAACGCGGACCTTAAACGCAGGACGCTGGGCTGGGGAGCTGGACTTGGCCAGGATCACAGTCCACAGGAAGCTGGGCAGGCACTTGAAGAACCACCCACACGAATTACTTCCCAATGAAGGGCCAGAAAAGCTTTGCTTGTCCAAAAGAAAATACTCCCTTGTGGGGGCAACTCTTGTTTTTGCTTTGCTTGCCAGGAAGCTCAGCGTCTGCCGTGAGGCCCATTTTTAATGCTTTAATACTCTGCTTACATGCATATGTGCTTTCCTCCTCAGATTTCTCACTTCTGCCTATATTTCCCTTGGGTCTCTTTTTTAATTTTGTAATTGACTTTTCAATATTTCTCTTTTATCACATTGTTCATACGCTAGTGAGATGCCTCAAATCTTGTGTGCAAGACGACTATGCATAAACACCCAGAAAGACAAAATTAAGTGAGGCAGCCTGTGGCCATAAAGATGCTGAGGGGAGAAAATATTACTGAGAACCATTCTAACTGATGAGGCCTTAATACAAAACTGTACTTTTGTGCAGTATAAAGGTCTAGAAGCCAGTGACTTATGTTAAGGTGGAACACATAAAATATTTTATTTAGGGTTTAAATCTTCCTATTTCCAAAAGAATTGGAGGCAGTTAATAGTACACTGACAAATAAAATTGAGGTAAAGAGCCTCATGTGATATCTAGATCTTAGTAAAAGCAATGTAATAAACTTCATACCTGCCTTTAATGTGACAACACACTATTTATTTACTTCCTTTAACATTTTTAAAATTTCCTTTAATACACAGCTACAGAATAAACAGAAATATGACCAGAGTTAGGAGAAACCAAATACAGAAATAAAAAAATAAGAACACCTATAGAAGATCTGAAAAAAAAAAAATCAGCCATTTACTAAACAGACTAAACTGCACTCTAAAATATTAAAACTCAGGAGTTCCCATTGTGGCTAAGCAGTTAACGAATCTGACTAGCATCCATGAGGACGCAGGTTCGATTCCGGGTCTTGTTCAGTGGGTTAAGGATCCAGTGTTGCAGTGAGCTGTGGTATAGGTCGAAATCAGGACTGGGATCCCGAGTTGCTGTGGCTGTGGTGTAGACTGACAGCTACAGTTCCCATTCAGCCCCTAGCCTGGGAACTTCCATATGCCATGGGTGCAGCCCTAAAAAGACAATAAATAAACAAACAAACAAATAAAATCTTGAAACTCAGCAATTTCCCAGTAAAACCTAAAACCTACTAGCATGTGTAAAAAATATGCTTCCAGAACCCTAAGAAAATGTGAGTTCAAAAAGTAATGAACTAGTTAATTTTTTTCAAAGTTAAAAAAAAAATTTTAAAGGGTGTTTCAGTTCTTCAGAAATTTTAATTAACAAGAACACATCACCCCCTGAGTATTTTTGATGAGATACTACTGAAGCACTTCAGACATTGATATTACCTAATTCCAAATATACTTCAGGGAGCATTCCTAAGGGACTGACTTTAAGTGATTAAAATAAAAAGAAGAGCAGAGGGGCCTTAGAAACCCATCAAATTCTCTTACAGATAAAACCCAAAGTGTTGACTGATGTATGGTCACAGATTTCTAAACTATCCTTCGAGAAATGTTTTCTATTTTGTCTTCTCTTTACACTTTATCATCGCAAACACTAACATTTGATGAGGCATAACGGTTGTGTCACATCAGAGGATCATCGTTCCAAACACGGCTTCTATTTTAGGCTTGGTGGCTGACACATGGTTCATTTTGGCATCTCTCACTTGACATCCTTGAGCCTTGCCTTCCCCTGCAGGAATGCAATTACGCTTGCTTAAATTTCATACGGAGGCTTAATCGTGGATTACAAAGTGGACGGCTAGCTAGAAAATTACAGCCACAAAAAAACTGACTTAAGAGCTGGACAGCTAATAAAATCTCCAGGTTACCACTGGCCTTGCCGCGAACTCAAAAGGCGATTCAATGCAGCATCGAATTCAAGAGCGCTAAGATAACAACTTAGAGTGAGCTCCAAAAGGAAATTTCTTCATTTGGGTAAAGTCACAACATAAATAGATGCTATTTCAAAATGCATTTGAAATTAAGTGCAGCAGGCAAATGGAAAAGAGCCAGCAGAGAAAAATGAGCTGAGTGTGGTTCATGGCCACTAAGATCCTGCAAATGACCCTGTGAGCAAATGGATTCAAGATCACATGGCCCTGGAACCCTGGACCCACAGCTGTTTGATGCCCAGTTGTTGCTATCTTTGGCATCTCCATATGAGGGCATCTGGGAACAACCAGCCGTGTTGGAGAAGCCGGTGTTACTGAATTCTGCTCGCACTAACTTGACTCTCCTTCTCCACTGCTGTGTACAGATTTGCTCATTAAGATGGACCAAGGCAGCATCCTTTTCCGGGAACCCTTTCTAATACCTTGAGCTGAAAAACATAAGTAATTGCATTTTCTTCTGTTAGATCAGTGCTAACAGCTGATTCCTTTTGTCATTTATGAATTTTTGACTGCCAACAAATGAATATTCTGACCAGTATAGTTATCTATGAAAATTCACTTTGCTCTCTTTTTTTTTCCCCCCTTAGGTGCTTGGTATCAAACTACAGAAATAACTTACACCAGTCTTGCTTGCCACAGAATCAGAATCGTTATAATAGGGCTTAATTCAAAGCTAATAGGAAGCTTTATTGAGTGAGTCATGGTAATTTGTTCTTTAATTCCATTTCAGTCAGTGCCTCTTCACATTCAGGAAGTAATTTTTAAAATCAAGTCTAAATCATTTCTATCTAAAGTTAAAAGCACAGAGCATATGTGACAGAAAAACACCCCAGCCTCAAGAATCATAATTCCGTCTCAGTAGGGCAATAACATGCAAATTACTTACAAAAATGTGAGCTTTAACTGCTAGGTTACCAGGAAAAAATTATTCAGAAACAGCTATAATAAAACTTTTTACAAATTCTATAGTTCTTTGCCTTCCTTCAGCACACAGGTGCTCCTATAAGGCCCATAAACCCCAGCATGAAACTGTTGGTCTATATTTAGTGTTAACTTAGCCAAGTAGTATAAGATTCCAAATAGTAACTTTTCCATAATGCCTAAGGTTTTTAGTAAATATGTTACTGAAACTATGCTTTAAAAAGAAACGGGAAAAAAAAAAAAAAAAAAAACAAACCCACCGTGCCTTGATTCAACTGGTAACTGATGAGATTCTTACTAGATTGAGATTGATGTCCTTATTTGGCTGATGTGATTTGTAAACGGACACTTTTCCCCACTTCTGCCATGATGAGCTCACATACATAAATACCGGGTAGCAGGTGGAGCTGCCACTCTGACAACTAACCTGCCCAGGACTCCAGACCAACCAGAGAGTTATCAGGACAGAATGAGGTTGTGACACCCGAACCAGGATGAGGGCTGATCAGAGGACTCCTAGAGCTTCCTGTAGCTGCAAAAGTGGACTGTGCCTGGGAGATCGTATGGCTACAGACACGCTGCCCCCACTGCCAGTGATGGACGCACTTTATCTCTTCACCTTTCTTTAAAGCTTTATTCTCTGAGTTTTTATGCATCCTCCTTTCTTCGGAATGCCTGCCTCTTAACGTGGTTCTCACACACACATGCCAAGGAGTCTGCCCTCTGGTGGACATAAGAGAAACTACAGTCAGGAGACCAGCAGTCCCACAAGCCCACTCCGCAGATCGCAGGGCATTTACTATTCCAGCAGGACACCAAGAGTTAAGTGGCGAACTGGTCTGTAATCCTTTATAATCCTACCCTCCATGGCCATGACTAGATGTACATTTTTCACCCCTTGAAACATGTTGCATGTTGTCAATTGGAGAATGTTTGCCCCCAAAATTCCTTTTACAACTTGTATTCAATATGGACCTCATTCTACTCTGGGGGAAAAGGAATGCCTGTCATTTTTTTTTTCTAAAAAACTTCAGCTATACCAGAGAACCACTTCATGAAGAAGCATGATATAACTAATAACTGTTCTCTCAGAAGCACATGACACATTAAAATCTATGCCAAATTTCTTGAAAACTGAAAATGCTTGTTAGTTATTATCATGCTCAGCTTTTATTTCCCAACTACCCGATCTGTTTTAAACCATCTATTTTTTGAAGAAATAATAGCCTCAGTTTGAACACTATGTGTTTTTCTCTCTCCTGTAAACTTCCAACCCTGTGAAGTATGTATTAATCCCTCAAAGATGTGGGAAATGGAAACCCGACAATTCTTCACACCAGTCTGAATTCAGCCGTATTTTACACCAGTGAGGGAGGTGAGGTTTTTTTTTTTATGGTGTGTGACCACTTAGACTTCTGGAGAACCACTTCAGAGCAAAGCAAGATAACCTGCCTCCTTTTAGCTATTATGTAACTGAAAGGTCACATCCAGAAGTTTTGAGTCACAAGAAAATAGGTATTCTCCCGTGAATTATTCAATCCGGAGATATTCTAAAGTACTTCTGCCTTTTCCTTTCAATTATTATATCTCATTCCCAGGAAATTAAACTATATATCGTCAATGACTTGAGTCGAAGATGACAGTTGGTTCAAAATTAATGCATGAACCTCAAAACCAAGAACTTACTAGGCAGGGACCATTTTAAAGTCCTTTAACCCACCAAGATTAACCAAGAATCAGGGAATGAATTGGTCTATCATATGCTATTTTACTTACTTTGAAGAAAATTCAAGCATTCTTAACACATTGAATTCCATTATCCTATCCAGCAACTACCCCACAATTTCATGAGGAATAAGGCATTTAACATACAAATTAACACTTGCTTATCTCTTCTTCCCCCTAAAATTCCAGTAAAAAGGCAAAATAAGGAGAGAGTCCTCCTGAGGCACAGCAGGTTAAGGATCCACTGTTGTCACTGCAGCAGTTCACTGCTACAGCACAGGTTCAATTCCTGGCCCAGGAACATCTACATGCTGCGATATGCAGCAAAGAAAAAAAAGAAAGAAAAAAGAATAAAAAAGAATAAAAATTACAAAACCTCAGGAAAATAGGAGGAAACAATACTGAGCAAGATGTCAACAAATGTATTCAACACAAAGAGAGTGGTTGGTATGTGCCTTGGCAGACCCATCACTGATGAGTGAGGGGACAGAAGCTGTAGAACTCAGGCAGGCTTAGGAACTGGATGGAGGTAACGTACACAGCTAAATACAGGCAGTTAATTTCATGTTAGCCAAAAACAGAAAGCAAAAGAAAGACTGGAAAGCCATGTCACAGAAATCTCCCAGAAAGAGAAAGAAAGAAATAAGAAATAAGGCCAGAGGCTCAACCCAGCAGCTGTAGGATCTCAGAGTTCCAGAACAAAGAAAATGTGTCATGTGTATGGCTGAGGAGGGCAGGAGCTTAACATTTTCAATTGCCACAGTCCACCAAAGCACAGTAAACCACACGTCTAGAATAGTAGACAGAGATTTAAAGAACAAAAACACATTAGAAGTGAAAATTGCATCAGACATCACCAACACTTTAATCACAACAGAGCGCTGCCTTCAACTCTGAATTTGGTGTTCTACCTAGAATGTTATATCCCAAGACAATTTACCTGTCAGGCATGTGAAATTTCAAAATAACTGACCTCCCGCACACTCATGCCCAGAAGTCAACCGAAGGAAGTGTTCCACTTTAACAAGAAAGTAATCCAACCACCAAGACATAGGGTGCAGATGTGGAATCCAGCTCAAAGAGGGAAGAAAACAAATTCCAGGACGATGAAATCTCAGGAAACAGCTGCGAACTCAGATGTGAGAGAAAAAAAGACACAAGTATTCTGTTGGGCCCTGACCATGTAGAAAATAGATCAAGATTAGTTTTACAAATGTATGTGGGACTGCTGGGGAAGAATTAGTTATGTAAAAGCAAGACAAGATGTCCTGTGTGTGGGAGTTCCCACGGTGGCACAGCAGAAACGAATCTGATAGTTAGTATTCGGGAGGATGTGGGTTCCATCCCTGGCCTCCCTCAGAGGGTCAAGGATCCAGTGGTGCCCTGAGCTGTGGTACCGCCACACCTGCAGCCCTAAAAAATAAAAGCAAAAACAAACAAAAAATTCTGATTCAGAAATGAACAGAAATAGGCTCACTATAATGCAAACATGGATGGTGATTTAACAACAAAAAAAAAATTGGGAGGAGAAATCTTTTTAGGGCCACACCTGCGGCATATGGAGCTCCCCAGGCTAGGGGTCGAATCAACGCTCTAGCTGCCAGCCTACACCACAGCCACAGCAACGCCAGATCTGAGCCGCATCTGTGACCTACACCACAGCTCACGGCAACGCCAGATCCTTAACCCACTGGGCGACGCCAGGGATCGAACCCGAAATCTCATGGTTCCTAGTCAGATTGTTTCCGCTGCATGATGGGAACTTCTCTTCAGTTAGCAAATAAATAAATAACTGTATAAACATATTACTTAGAAATCTGAAACCAAGGTGCTAGGAAAAACCTAAAGGCGGAAATGAAATGCCTCCTGAGAAATAAATGAGAAAGGATGGAGCAGGGGCTACCTTCCTTATAAGCTTTGAAATACTACTAAACTATGTATGTTACTTTTATAAAGATTATTATTTTAAAACACACATATATGAAGTTGAAAGTGTAGGAAAAAATACTGCTTGAAATCTCTTCTCTATAGTTCTAACCTATTTGGAATATAAAGAGGTGACTAACATGCAACCCCAAGTTCAAGATTCCAGGTCGGTTTTTCAAGGCACTGTATGAGAGATGGAACTTATCCTCCTAGCAGCAGCAGCGACTCCAAAGGCCAGTCAGTGATTTCCAATTAAGGGGCACATCAGACCTCCCAGTAGCTTAGAAAAAATACCTCCATTGATTTTGGTCCTTATTTATATGCCTCCACAGCCCCCTTCTGCTTTGTGCACCAATATAAATAAACCTTATAAATTCTAAACTGCAGATAGATTTGTGCAATATAGTCTTAACATAACGTATAACAGTAACAAAATCCTAATGCACTGTCAAAATGCTTACAAATTGTAAAAAAACGATCACCACATTGGGGGAACAAACAGCAACAGTTTTAAAAGTAGTTGGAATGCCAATAATATATTGCTATATCTCTTCATTTATTTTCATGTTTCCGAATATACAGAGTAAGTTGTTTCAGGCTCTCCCTACCCGACTTGGTCATTGTGAACTCTGAACCTCAACCCATAAATGTTTCTTCTATTAGAAAAGAAGCACTTTCGGTGTGAAAAGATCTTTATTTCAAAAAAAAGAGCACAAGGTCTTACACAGCAAGTGAAGTTAGTGTTAGTGCCCTCAGAGGTCAAGGTCAGCAACCTTTCTGGCAGATACTAGTTCATCCTAACTCCCAACAGATGGACTGAAAGGCCTCATGATATAATTCCCTTTGATGATCCCAGTGACAAAATTATTAGGTTCCATTTAAAACTGAAAATAACAGCAGCTTTTCCAGAAGAACTAGCTCCCAAAATTATATCTGGAACTCATTTGGCTAAGATCTTAAGTTATCTATACCATTCTAATCAATTTTTCTGACAACCACACCATAAGAAGTTTAACCTTGGCTAATAGTTTTTTGTCATGAAATCAAGTGAAATACCATATTTTCGCTCTCTTCATAAATAGAAAATGACCAAACATTACAAACACTTCATTCAAGTTTACTGATTATATATACAGAATATTCAATAATCAGAACTCACCATTTGCAATACTATACATTAAATATAACCCCTACTACAAAAGCTGTTGGCCCAAGATAAAAACTGTCTCTAGAGTAAATACATTAGAAATTACAAAAAGGGGAGGGGGGTGTTTACAGGTCTTCAAATGCTAAAAATCTAGAAGAATTCTCCAACATCTGCTCTTTTATCTCGACATTTGCTTCGAGCTTTTGTTCGAGCTTTGAAGGCTGCAGAATTGTATAAATGCTGCAAAGAGGAAAAGGCAAATACATGTGAGCTACTAAAGCTTAAGATATTCTTATAATAAGTAAAAAAAAAAAAAAAAGGGTAAATTAAAAAATCACAAAGGAGAAATGAACTAATTTGGCCCTGTAAATATTTTTAACATTTATAAAACACACACAAAGAATGAAGGGAAAAATTAACACATAAAAGTTCATGGCTACTTTGTTTAAAGAAAACTATAATCAAATATGTAAAAATACCAAGAAAACTCCAGGAAAAAAAGTTTTAAAAAGTGTATCAACATTAAATTTGATCAAGGAAAAGACAAATCATGAATTAATGTAAACAAAATATTCAATTTTGCTGTTAATTAAAATAAGGAAGAAATTAGGTCTCATTCAAACTAACAAATTTTCAAAATTATGAAACCCAATGCTGTCAAATAGGTACATGCAATAGCTACGCGTCACTGCTGAAAACAATTTAAAGTCACAGAATAACTTTGGAAGGTAATTTGGCAAATTTTTTTTAAGGACAACTTTTATTGCTACCATTGCATCATTAAGACATGGGTTCTGACTGCAATGGCATCTTCAGACTGCACAGGGAGCTCATTAAGAGAAACACAGGTGGGCTGGAGAGGCAGGGGAACTCACTTTTACGGAGAAAATCCTAAGAGCTCCACATATAACTAGGGTACTGGATTCAGTTACTACACGTTACACACCTGAATCACAGCTGCCCTGACCTCGGACAGTCTCTCTGACTGTAAGTGAGTGAACTGATCAGTTTTTTTTAAAACCTAATTTCAGTTGTTAGATACTTCCCTGGTCAGCACCTTGATGTATTAACTATATCAAACTGTTTTATACAAATGTCAAAAATGCTTTCAACAAATCTAAGAGTGTCCTAATCACATGGCCCTTTTAAGCTTCAACTTAAGACAAACAAAAATGAAACAAGTAATTTTTGTTCCCAAACTCCAGCAATTGAAAGGAGACAAACAAATCACCATGGTAAGGGGAGTCCTTTTTCTATGACCACCTAATGCAGGTGGGGCAGTTGTGAGGTACCTTTTTCAGATTAACCTGCATTTAAATCATGGCCATGGCCTGTCACAGTGAAATAATCTGTACTAAACTGCTAAGAAACTTTTTGAGGGTTTCCTCATCAGTGGAAGACAGGCTACAGATCATCTTAAAAAATCATAATCCAGCCCTTAGTCCCATGCAGGGATTTCTTTCAAGAAATTTAAAAGAAAAAATGTAGGCAAAAAATTAATATTTATTAAAAACAGTTTTAAAGTACTAAACAGTCAATTATGTGGCCATCAAAATGGTTCCAGATTCTATAAATAAACAATTCACTTCTACCAAGATGCCTATAACTTAAAACAAAAATAAAAGCAAAGAAAGTGTTGGCAAGGATGTCAAAATCTGAACTCTTCTACTGCTGGTGGGAATGTGATATGGTACAGTCACCATAGAAAACAGGTAAACACAGAATTAATCACATAACCAAACAGCTCTAGTCCTACAAGACTGGAAAACAGGCAAAAATGTGTATTGTTATCACAGCACTATTTAAAAGGGCCAGAAAGTGCAAACACCAAAAGTTCACCATCTAATGAATGGATAAGCATGTGGAGTGGCTGCACAGTGGAGTATTATTCAGCCCCAAAATGAGTGAAGTATGGATACATGCCTGTATCACAGATCAACCTTGGCAACATTACGCTAAGTGCAAGAAAAAAAAAAAAAAAAAGTCACAAAGAGTCATGTTATGTGGTTCTGTGTATACAAAATATCCAGAACAGGAAAACCCATAGAGAAAGAAGGCGCACTCATGATTGTCAGCCGCTGGGGGGAGGAGGGAGTCGAGTAAAAAGCGAATACTTAATAGACATGAGTTTCCTTTTGAGAAATGTTTAGAAACTAGATAGTGGCTGGTAATGGCTAAATGCCAGTACACTTTAAAAGTTTATTTTACATTATGTGAATTTTTCCTCAGTAAAAAAAAAAAAATACAAATATAAGGATTTTCAAAATGTTAAATGAAAATACTATTAGTCACTATTTAATGTTACAAACTCTCTGAGCACATGTTTCCCTACTTATAAAATCAATCTGGAACTTACTAAATTTAGGCTCAGTGATCTGATATGAAAGAAGCATTGGAGTTCCCGTCGTGGCGCAGTGGTTAGCGAATCCGACTAGGAACCATGAGGTTGCGGGTTCGATCCCTGCCCTTGCTCAGTGGGTTAAGGATCCGGTGTTGCCGTGAGCTGTGTTGTAGGTCGCAGACACGGCTTGGATCCTGTGTTGCTGTGGCTCTGGCACAGGCTGGAGGCTACAGCTCTGATTAGACCCCTAGCCTGGGAATCTCCATATGCCGTGGGAGCGGCCCAAGAAATGGCAAAAAAACAAAAACAAAAACAAAAAAAACAAAAAATGAAAGAAGCATTGTATAAATATTTGTTCTTAAGTATATAAACTTCATGGAGTAAAAGCAAACGAAAAAGGAAAATAACTTCTATGATCTATGATAATAGGATTATGGATAAAGAATTTCTCATCGTATTCTAAATACAGTAGTTTCTATGCTTTTGGTGTAGCTATTCTGTCTGAAACATCATGAACTAAAACCTCACACACAAAGCTAAAAACCTATCACCTGGCACAATCAAAACTTTGGCTCTACTTTTCTCCCATGTACTTAGTTCTATTGAAAACAAAAACAAAACCTACCCTTTCGAAACGAGAAATCTTCATTGTTTTAAGTGTTGCAGCATCAAGCATCACTGGGGGTCCAAGTTCAAACACATTGCGAAGGAATTCATTTGACTTAAAAGAAAAATGTAGTAAGACTCGGTATTAAAAATCAGCTCTTTTTTTTAACTACATAAAGTGAAATCTGCGTGACAAGTTATGTGAAGTTTATAAATGTGAACTTAGGTCACATATTTTCCCTCGGTTTCTCATAAAACCAAACTGTTTTCCAATGCCTTACATTCAAGAAAGCTCTAGCAAACTATTTGCTTTCCAACAAAGATACCAATAGGGCTCCAACAGCTTTAGAGATGCTCCACCAAACCTAACACAACACAAAACAGGAAGGACAGTTTCACATTTACTCAATTTAATTTCCAAAAATAAAATTTCTACTTTGTATTATCACTAAGCTGAAAATCTTCTGTATACTCAAGCTTCAAAAGCCAATTAAGTGAGGTACATTCAAAACTGCTCCCTTAGCAAACACAGGAGTTCTCTGATGGCCTAGCAGTTTAAAGATTTGGATTGTCACTGCTATGGCTTGGGTTCAATCCCTGGCCCAGAAATTTCTGCATGCCATGAGCTCAGCCCAAAAAACAAACAAACAAACAAACAAACAAAAAAGCAAACATAGAGAAAGATGTCACCGACTCACCTGCAAGTGGTACTGCATCCCTGATCCAAGAATCTCCTTAAATGTGTCATAAGTACGTTTTTTCACCCAGCAATCAATATACATGCGTTCAGGACCAAATTTAACAGTTTCTGTTGGAAAATCCCGTTCCTGGTCAAAAAAAGGACAAAAATTACAAGAGGAACTAAAAGGACCTAAAGAGAGCCTACATAAACATAATTTCTAAATAGACAAATACATGTTAAAATGAACAGCATGGTCTAAAGCCACATCTCCATCCCTGACATACGTAGGAATAGACTAGAAAGCAGAAGTACTATCCTAAGGGCGTAGAATTAATTTGTCTCACTGTGGTAGACTTGAAGGCACAACTAAGTTTGGGTAAATATTAATGGCAAAACCACACTGTTGTACATGTTTTTACATTTCGATGGCACTCAGCAAACTTGGGGGGAAGTCAGATACTGTACGGGTCTAGGATTGGTGCAGCAGGGGAGAAGGCTGCAGGACAAGTCAGAAAGCCAAGACATCCCTACAAGTCAGCAGTGGAATTCAGGGAAGCAAAAAATCTAGGAAAGTGAAGATGGGGTTGATAGGCCAACCAAAAAGGAGGATGAGCAACCAGAGGGTTGCCAAGGGCCTAAGAGGAGTCTTATTAAGAAAATGAGGGATAATGTTTGAATTTAAGGCTTCAGAGAGGGAACAGAATTTTGCCACAGGATAATTTCTAAAGCATAACCACAAAAGGGGGGCCCAAATGAAATGGAAATTCACATTCCCAAACACATGGAGAAGTCACCCAGAGTGGTGACAGAACGTGAGATGGGGGGGGGGGGGAAGGCTGCTCCACTCTTTGATGACTCACGATATGGAAGAGCAACCGGGAAGGGAAGGAACAGGGGCTCTTCACAGAGACCACAGAAGTAGGGGGATGCACCTGAGAAGTAAGACCACGACGAGAGGAACCACCACATGGACCTAGCCCACCTCTCTCGGCAGACACAGCAGCTTATGCAGAACAGAATGTGCATCTTGGGACTTCGTGAACATGCTTAGTGGTTATGCCCCTCCCTGGCAAGTGATTTAACCTGTCTGGGTGTGTTCTCTTGCCTGTAAGATGGGGCTATCGAACCTCTACGACAGAGAATCAGCAGAGGTCTAAGACAGCATGTCTGTGAAGCACCTACAGCAACCGGTCTGTTAACAGTTCAAAAAAGACCAGTGGGATTCTATTATTTCAGCCTTTGTTATTTCAGAAAACACTGAGACACCAGACAGAACTCGCAGCATCCTTGCCTATTCCATCCTCAATCAGACAGACAGGCCCTCCTGCCCTTCGATGTTAGTTATTACTTTTCAACCACATCACACTCCCAATCTTTCGCTTACACTTCCAAATGCTCCTTTCTCTATCCGTTCCTTCTCCCATAAACTGTCTCCAGCAGCTAAAACAAAACAACAAACCCTCCCACAATCCGGCTATCAACTCTCTTCCCGTTCCCATTTCAGCCACATTTTTAAAAATAATAGTCAACTCTTCCACTTCCCATTCACTTTCAAACCACTTCAACCTGCCTTTGCTCCATCGCTGTACTGAAGCTGCACTTGGTCACCGATGACCAAGCTGACAAATCCAATAGACATGCTTCATTCCCTCTCACCTGACCTACCTGCAGCATTTGGCCCTGCTGAAAAGCAGCACAGGACAGTGCGTTCAAATTCCAGCTTTGCTACTTACTGTCATTTATTCCTTGGGTCTTCATTTTTCCTTAAAAAGATAATTCTATTGCTTGAGAGTTGTAATGGGACTGAAATAAGATAACTGTATGTCCAAGCACCTAACATATTAAATGTCTGCTGATTTAACACATGAGCTTCAAGAAGGGTTTTCGGATGTAAAGAAATGGTGAGGCAACAGCCACCACACCCCAAATGGACAATTCTCTGTAGCAGTTGGACCATCTTTCTTTCAAAGATCCATCAAAGAAACAGAGTCCTTCAGAGAGCTGGGTTTCAATGAAAGAAGAGATAAGAACACTTAGCACAGCTCTGAGACTAGGCAGGTGCCCTGAAGCAGAGCTGGAGGAACAAGGAACCGAGTCCAAGAGCAGAGAAGGAACAGAAACTGAGATAAGGAGGTGAGGGTGGGTTAAGGCTGGGAGCCTTACACTAGAGGAGAATGAAGCAAACAGAGAGCTTTCATTTTCAGCAGTGCCTAGAGGGCTAGCGGGGAGGCAGGGAGGACACAGACGGACACACCAGGAGGCTTGTGAAAGCTGGTGCAAGTTCAGATTTCATCTGTACCTTTCTCAGGAGAGTCAGGGCTATGTGCTGTGGCCGGCCCAGGCTGAGGGGGCCTGTATTCAATGGGGCCTGTTGGGTCCTACCAACCCTTAAAACCTATTACCTGGAGAGGATCATTCAAGACAGAAAATCTGAAATCAGGTCTAATCCAGAAAAATCTAGGACATCTCATTTTATCTTTTGGAGGTTACGGGGTCCAAATATTGGATTCCATGATAAGAAAATTTTTTACATTAAAACTTTTTTACGCTTACATATATTTTTTTGGGGGGCCACACCTGTGACATACAAAGTTCCCAGGCCAGGGACTGAATCTGTGCCACAGCAGTGGCCTGAGACACAGTGACAACGCCAGATCCTTAATCAATAGGGCACCAGGGAACTCCTTAAAAATTGTATTTATTTTTCTTTAATTTTGATTTTCAGTGCTGTGTTAATATCTGCTATATAGCAAAGTGATTCAGCCACACACATACACATATCCATTCCCATACGTGTAATTATGACACAGTTCCGAGTAGAGCTCCTTGTGCCACATACAGCAGATCCCAGGGATCACCCATTGCATACACAAAAGTGTGTCTTCGCCATTCCCAAACCCTCAGTCCATCCAATTTAAAATTGTTAAAATCCCCGCCCTAAAATTTCACGTACATGTCACACTGAACAACGCCTTGATAATATTCTTTTTGGGTTTTTTTTTTTTAATTTATTTATTTTTCCCACTGCACAGCATGGGGACCAAGTTACACATACACGTATACATACTTTTTCCTCCCATTGCTGTATTGTGATGTAAGTATTCAGACATAGTTCTCAGTGCTACACAGCAGGATCTCACAGTAAATCCATTCCAAGAGCAATAGTTTGCATCCATTAACCCCAGGCTCCCCATCCTTCCCACTCCCTCCCCCTCCCCCCAGGCAACCACAAGTCTATTCTCCAAATCCATGATTTTCTTTTCTGTGGAGAGCTTCATTTGTGCCTCATATTAGATTCCAGATGTAAGTGATATCATATGGTATTTGTCTTTCTCTTTCTGACTTATTTCACTCAGGATGAGAGTCTCTAGTTCCGTCCATGTTGCTGCAAACGGCATTATGTTGTTCTTTTTTATGGCTGAGTCGTAATTGGTAATATTCTTTAATGGACTGCCCTATCAGATAGCATGAACCTGAGAAACTTATCCTTTATATCCAAGAAATGTTTTTACCTGGCCACACACAAAAAATTGCTATTCTCCACAATAAGAGTGCCCTTGTCCTAGAGTCACTTTAACCGTATGTTCTGATCTCTAAAGGTTTCTAAATCGATGTACTGGCCAGGGAGGCTAGGGCAGGTTAGAGGACTACAGTAGGGATTCAAGCATCAAAAAATGATTTCTAAGTGACCCTGCTAAGATGCTGGGGGGTGTTATTTCAGTTTAGCAACTAGCCTTCCTGGGGAGATCACAACGGTCTTTGCTTAAAGGGACTAGGCAGTAATTTACTATTCACAAAAAATAATTCACTATCATACACCCTTGCTTCAATGGTGGCAACACCACCAAAGTGAAACACATTTCTATCACATTAACCTTTTTGATTGTCTTAACATTAAAAAGAAAACTTCTATAATATCTGAATTAAATTTCCCTTTCTTTAAAAAGAAATTTTTGTTGTTAAAAACTTGTTCTGTCTTAAAATGAGAGAAAGATTTTAGTCAAAGGCGAAGTTCAATCAGCAAAACCACCCAAATGTCAAGCCTGGTATGCAAGAATCGAACTTCAAAATTTCAGCATTAAGAGGTCTATCTCTCGAGTTCCCGCTGTGGCACAGTGTGTCAAGGATACAACTGCGGTGGCTTGGCTTGGGTTCGATACCCGGCCCAGCGCAGCAGGGTAAAAGGACCCAGCGTTGCCAAATCTGTGTGGCTCAGATTCAATTCCTAGCCTAGGAACTTCCATATGCTATGAGTGTAGCTGTTTAAAAAAATAAATAAAAATTTTAAAAATCAAATAATTAAAAAAATTTTTAAAGGCCTACCTCCACCGCCCTCAGGATGTCTCTGAACACCGACCGCTGCTTCCTCTTATCGACTTTGGCCCGGTGTTTATTTCCATCTGTAGCCAAAGTCCTCAACATCTGAGTCAAAGACTCCATGTCTTCATAAAAAAAGTCCTGGTCAGGAGGAAACACACACACATGTACATGTACACAAAACATGACAAAAATAGTCCATAAACAGCACCCAAAAGCTAATTTACCGGAGTTTGGGATAATTGTATAGTAAAATTACGCACTTAGGGACAAATGAAAAAGGGGTTCTTGGAGGCACAATTAGGTCTTATCAATAATGAAAAGAAAATTGCATAGTTATTACCACACAACAGGGTCCAAAGTCCTGGATCAGAATCTCAAATTTACTCCTCACTAAACCAAGTTTTAAAAATTATGAATGTGTTTTGTCACCTGTAAAAAGAAACTATCTACCCTCACACATGACAGTTTTAAGGATAAGACAATAAATATAAATGTGCCCAGTAAGTAATAAAGTCTACTATGTCAATATTCCAGATTTAGAGGAACTTAAATAGAATTGGACTTTAAACCATCAGGGCAGCAATTACCCCTGTGTGAGGATGTTTACTGTCAAACAAAACATGAGGTTCTGCAGGAAGAATATCTAAGGTTTGAACCATAAATATCCATTATTTAGACAGATAGATAGATAGATGAAAAAAACCTTGGGCATAATTACATTAGCAATCATGCTACAAAATCCTAACTTTAAATCAAACTATGGTTTAATTAATTTTCTGTACACCTTACAACTACCCAACCCACCACTAGACACTCATCTCCCTTCAAAAAAGTTACTCAACGAAAATAGCAACCCAGTTCATTTCTGTCTTTGACAAGGACTTAGGTCAAATTAAACATGTCTGGATGAGTTCTCCTGGCTATCACCTATGATTTATTAAGTCAGAAAACATGATATGTAGGCAGTAATATATTTACACAACTTCAAACAAATTCAGTATGTATAATTTAAATTGTTCACTTTTAAGATGCATTTCCAAGGAAGAAGAAAAGAATTACCATTTCCAGTCAGAGGAGGAATACAAGATTAAAAACTGGAACATCTGGCTTCTGTGCCTTGAGGTTAAGGAGCCATTAACTAGCTCAATAAAATTAAATTTATTGCTCAACGGTTGAGTCCAATTTCTCACATAAAGAGACTTCATTATATTAAGGCTGACAGTATTATTAACTTACTTTTAATTCATACCTATCTTTCAAAAAAAGCAGGGGTGTGGAGTTCCCATTGTGGCTCAGCGATTAACAAACCCGAACCTGACTAGCATCTGTGAGGACATGGGTATGATCCCTGGCCTCGCTCAGTGGGTTCGTGAGCTGTGGTGTAGGTTGCACAGACAAGGCTCGGTTCCTGCGTCTCTATGGCTCTGGTGTAGGCCAGTGGCTACAGCTCCAATTTGACCCCTGGCCTGGAACCTCCATAAGCCATACATGCAACCCTAGGAGGACAAAAAAAAAAATATAGCAGGGGTGGAGGGGAGCAACAAAACACAGGCCTAGAATGGAATATGAAGAACTGAGGCAATCCAGAACACATGTTAACCTTATGTAGAGTTAGCCACTGTTAATAACTTCCTTGATTGCAGAAAAATTTTCATTTCAGAAATACAGTCTTGGAGTTCCCATCGTAGCACAGTGGTTAACGAATTCGACTAGGAACCATGAGGTTGCGGGTTCGGTCCCTGGCCTTGCTCAGTGGGTTAAGGATCCGTAGTTGCCGTGAGCTGTGGTGTAGGTTGCAGACGTGGTTCGGATCCCGCGTTGCTGTGGCTCTGGCGTAGGCCAGTGGCTACAGCTCCGACTGGACTCCTAGCCTGGGAACCTCCATATGCCGCGGGAGCGGCCCAAAGAAATAGCAAAAAAACAAACAAAAAAAAGAAATACAGTCTTGCTCTTAAATTAAAAATCAGCTGTTAAGTAACCCAAGATTCTCTATGACAGAGATCACAAAGCAGGGTGATCAGCTGTCCCACATAGCCTACGACGAAGGGTTTCCTAGAACAAGACTTTTCAGTGCTAAACCTGCAACAGCACCAGGACGATGGAGCACCTTCCACAAACTCAAATACCTCTGAAAGCCAAAGTGTGGTGAAAAAGACAACCATGAGCAGACAGCGGTGAAGAACTGCAAAGCACATGTCCCAGGCTAAAGGGCCATGTAGCTTTTCCATCTTTGGCTTAGAAAAGTTAGACAGTAACTAAGCTCATCTTAGTCCCAAACCTACACTGACTTAATATTTCATCCATTTTGTCTGACATTTATTATAAAGCATCCAAGCCTGATTTTTTTTTTTTTTTTTGGTCTTTTTAGGTCTGCACCCACGGCACATGGAGATTCCCAGGCTAGGGGTCAAATCAGAGATACAGCTGCCAGCCTACACCACAGCCACAGCCACACCAAATCCGAGCCACATCCTCAATTTATTCCGCAGCTCACGGCAACACCGGATCCTTAACCCACTAAGCAAGGCCAGGGATCGAACCTGCGTCCTCATGGATGCGAGTCAGATTCACTTTCCCTGAGCCATGACAGGAACTCCTCCAAGCCTGATTTATGTTAATGCATCTCATGTCTGAGAAATCCAAGCAGATCCACAGATAAGAAAGGACAACTTTCTCCATGAGTAACACAGTTGTACCCAAACTTCAGTTCCAGAGGCAGCAACAATTAAGTATATAATGAACTACATTCAAAGACTGCCCTACAACGCCTACTACTTTATGCTCTTAGAAGTATTCTATCACCACGTCCAAGAAGCAGGACAATCTCACTAGAGTCTCAAGTGTGCCACACTCTCAAGTTATCACCAAGCTCTTAATCGTGAGGGTAACGACGGATTAATGGTCCTTGAGACACAAGTTTTTTGCTTTACGAGCCAGATACTTACACTCTCCATTCCTCTGGCCAATTCAAACAGAAGCGCCAGAGATTCACCCGCAGCGATTCTCATGTTTACATCATCAGAAGAGAGGAGGCTTGGAAGTTTATGGACATGCCTAGAAGAGAGTCAGTCATTACCATATGAACACAATCCATCACATTTTCATAAAATAAGAAACGAGAAATACATACATCTCGAGCTTTTTCTTGACTTCACTGAGTGGGCATATGGTCAGTAACAACGTCCACGCGAGAAGCGAGCTGATGTGAAGGGCTGTGTTAGGGGTGCTGCAAATTACATTAGAGTCCTTCTCTTTGAGATAAGACTTGGTGAAGATATTTTCCAAACACTGCAAAGTTGAATACAGCTCCTGATGCGTAAGAACAGGAAATACGGTGACCATCTTAAATGACAAACGTGCAAAAAACTGGAACAAACAGCTGTCTACTTACAGTGATGTCATCTGTGGCAATAAAACAGCAAACACCAAAGCAAGTTGCACACTGAAAAAAAGCAAAAGGAAAACGGACATTAGTGTTTGTCATTTTCTTATGAATTCTACATCTTCCTACTTTACTAATTCAATGTGAAAAGTGTCTCGAGTACATGACTACATTAGGTCTCAAGCAAAACACAAAAATACAGGAATACAGGGCCAAGAGTTCAGGGCTAAAACCCACGTGGGTCTGCGACTAAACTCAGAGACGGCTTTAAAGAAAGCTACTCTGCTTCTCTCGGCTCCTCCTTGGTTCATCTAGCAGATCACCTCAAACGTCAACTCCAAGTCAAAGGCATAGATGAAGTCTGGAATTGGAAATAAAGACACCTACTCTCTCTACTAAAAACCTTTAAAACGCAAATCCCCAAAAAATTTAAATAACTGTCCTCACACTTGTCACTTAGAGAAAGATCTCTCATTAACTCAGATTTTACTTCTTTTGGAATATGCTGGAAGGCGGTTAGGAATCCTGTAATTGCTTTTAGGAGGTGGGAGGAAGGGCTAAACAAGTGAGTACATTCCAAGATGACCAAGGCAAAGCTTACCTAAAAAAACAGGTCAAGAATATTTACATGCAATCTACTTGCAACATAAATCAATTCACAGAACACTGGCTCAAGGAATTTCATCACATAAAAACAGAATTGGAAGTTTGTAAGGCTTTATTAGTCTTCATTCCCTTTGTCTCTGTTATCACTGAAACTCCTTCATGCGGTTCCAAGTACCACCAAAGCTTTTAAGTTTCTAATCTTTAAAGTCACCATTCACACGCCCAGGTTTCAGCCAGTTCTGTTCCAGTGCTGTGAGGGCACTTGTAATACTCATCCGCTTGGTGTCACTATTTTATTTTCAATTAGTTCATCCTGGTAAAAACTGGACACTGTTAAAATCCAAAAGTAGCTGAAGCATTATTCTCACTAAAGGAAAACTCCCAACTGTAACCCCATCTCCTGAGTAAGCAGCCGAAGCAAGCCCACCTCTCTCCTTTTGATTACTAAGAGAAATGGCAGATTAAAAATTAGGACTGCCTGCACTTAGTAAAGATTCCTTCTGTTAATATGCAGAAAAATGGTAAGCTGTCTTTTTTAAATTCACAGCAAGAGTGAGAGGTATGAAGAAAGTGCCTTTAGAGGACAACAAACTCACATGCAATCAAAATTGCCCCAAATATCTAATCATTTCAAATACCACTACAGCCCTGAATTATTTAAATAAAAGTTGCATCACAGTGCCCCAAAAGGAAAAACAGTTTAAAAGCAAAGCTTCATTCAACATTTTAGGATTACTAACTATTGGAGGGCAGAGATTCCTATAAGGTCACCAAACTCCTATTCCTTCGCCTCCAGGAGCAACAGCTCAACCATACCCAGCGTGCACACAGTTGGTAAACCAAGGAACTCTGGGCAGACGTGACAGGCCTCTGTCCCCTGGCCTTCCCTATCCAGCTGCCATAGCTGCCATCTGAAAAGGACCCAGAGGCAGGGCAGAGCTGCAGCACGGATGCCTAGCAACCCTGCTGATTGGACTGGGCAGTGATACAAACATGACATAAACTTTTATTAAGCCACTAAGATTTCAAGGTTTATCTGCTACAAAGATTAATATAATTTACCTCAGGTAAATACTAAAGAGGAAGCTAATTTGAATAATCAGTATTAAAAAGTTTTAAACTTGAACTGGTTTTCTTGTTAAGGCAAACAGCTCAAGATGCAAACCCACTAAGATTAAATTCTTAGCATCTATTAAGATTAAGATTCCAGGAGTTCCCGTCGTGGCGCAGTGGTTAACGAATCCAACTAGGAACCATGAGGTTGCGGGTTCGGTCCCTGGCCTTGCTCAGTGGGTTAAGGATCCGGCGTTGCCGTGAGCTGTGGTGTAGGTTGCAGACACGGCTTGGATCCCGCGTTGCTGTGGCTCTGGCGTAGGCCGGTGGCTACAGCTCCGATTCGACCCCTAGCCTGGGAACCTCCATATGCCGCGGGAGCGGCCCAAGAAATAAAGAAATAGCAACAACAACAACAACAAAGATAAAAAAAAAAAAAAAAAAAAAGATTAAGATTCCAATCTTTTTTTTTTTTTTTTTTTTTTTTTTTTTGCTTTTTAGGGCCACACCCACGGCAATACAGAGGTTCCTGGGCCAGGGGCTGAATCAGAGCTGTAGCTGCCGGCCTCCACCACAGCCATGCAGGATCCAAGCCACGTCTGCGACCTACACCACAACTCACGGCAATACCAGATCTTTAACCACCCACTGAGCAAGGCAAGGGATTGAACCCACAACCTCAGGGTTACTGGTCAGACTCATTTTATGCTGCGCCACAACAGGAACTCAAAGACTCCACAGGAACTCAAAGACTCCAATCTTAAATTCTACTAAGATTCAAACGCACTTTCCAAATCCACTAAAGCCACTTTGTATGTTTCTGTGATAAAGCAAAACATGTTCATGTGGTCATTTAAATCACTTCTGAGCACACCAAAACCAACCAACACTCTCCCCTCCGCCAAAATCCAGAATTAAGTCACATGTCATAAGTGGTAAATATCCCTTAGAGAAAGAAAGCTTTCCCAAACCCCCAAACCAGATGAACATTTCACAAGTCAGAGCTTCAGAGTTTTCTATATCTATCAAATCTACCCACATAGCCATAGCATTCAGCTTTCCCCTAAGAACTTGTAGGCCACAGCAGCCAAAAACTTTTTTGTTCAAACACTCCATTACACTTACTAGAATAAAAAATAACCGCACAATAAACAATGTCTAGACCATTGAAGTCCAATAAAAACTAGATCATTCTAAACTGAACATAGCACTGTATTTCCTATCAGCATACGATTTTCAATTCCAAATATGTAGAAATTTGCTCTATCTGGGATGCTCTATTGAGTCTCAGAAAATTTAAGACAACTGTCATATTGAATCCACTCACTAAAACGAAAACCAAATGAGAATAAAATGGTAATAAAAGCAACTTTCCTAGAACATTTCTCACAAGGTGTGAGTGTCATGCCTAGATCGATCTAGAAATTTAAAACTTCGATACTTACAGTTTGCCTAGCCTGGATACTAGCTGTTCCATCACAAATGATCTTCTTCAGGACGGGTCCGAGAGTCTTTAAGACCTCTTCACTTTCAATTCCAGGACCCAACTGAATACAAAGAACAGACGCCAAGGCTGCAGCTGCACGCTGCTCATCACTTTTACCTGCAAAAGAAGTCACAGTGCAACTCTAAGTCGTTAAGTAGACTTATTAAGGCAGCAATTTCGCAAATTTGTTTAATTTCGAAGTAACACCTACCATCTATGAAACCCACAATATGCTTTAAGTTTTGACAGAAGCTATAAACCTAGCAAGGTTAAAGACCTCAAACTCTGGAAACGGACCTCACTCAAATTCTAGGTCTACCACTTACCAGCCAAAAAATTCGAAAAACCAATTTCCTCATCTATAAAATGTAAATTAACACCTACTTTTTTTTTTTTTTTTTTCTTTTTAGGGCCTCACTTTAGGCATATGCAAGTACCCACGCTATGGGCTGAATCAGAACTACAGCTGCTGGCCTACGCCACAGCCACAGCAACCAACATGGGATCTGAGCCCCATCTGCGACCTACACCACAGTTCACAGCTGCCCGATCCTTAACTCAGTGAACAAGGCCAGGGGTCAAACCCGCATCATTACTGATACTAGCTGGGTTTCTAATCTGCTGAGGCACAATGGTAACTCCTAGGAGACAGTTTCAATGTAAGCACCTTCAACAAAGTCACTGTAACCTCTCAAAAAAGTTGGCTCTACTAACAACTAGACCTCAAGTTATGTAACTTTAGACCAGCCTGTTTCCTAGGCCCTTCTTTTTTTTTTTTTTCCTCTACATTGAGTAGATTAGACCAAAGATTTCCAAACACCCATTCCCGACAAAGCTTTCAACAGAGGCGAAATGAGAATAAGGACATAAAACTAAGCTCATTCAATTTAAATGTGCTTCTACATTTTTGGTGCTGCAAATACTACTTTTTTTTTTTTTTTTTTTTTTTTTTGCTTCTTAGGGCCACATCTGCAATATATGGAGGGTCCCAGGCTAGGGGTCCAATTGGGAGCTATAGCTGCCGGCCTACACCACAGCCACAGCAATGCAGGATCCTTAACCCACTGAGCGAGGCCAGAGATCGAACCCACAACCTCATGGTTCCTAGTTAGATTTGTTTCCACTGAGCCACCCGGGAACTCCAGTGCTGCAAATACTTTGTTGCTAAAGTGAAAATGATAGTAGAAGCTAATTATTTTCATAATGTTCTTACTTGGCCAAACAATTAAGCTGGCAGCCTCAAATCTTTTTAATTCTAATGGTTCTCACAACTGCAAGTCTGATGATTCCAGACTTAATCTTTAAGGTCTCTTAAAAGTTCTATGATTGTAACAATATGAATTCCAGAATCTCTATTACAAAGTTCTAGAATTCAAATATTCCAAAGGATACCCTGAAATGATGTCACCATCAGGTATGACTGATGTTTTAAATAAAAAAATGAGGTAAAAAGTTATGATACTTTTCCAATTTTAGAAAAATAAAGTAGGATGGCTTTTTAAAAAAGACTTTTTGTTGACATCTGACACAAGCTTTCAAGCCTTTCTTATATACAAAGAGAATGGCAATCATCTCTTCCGATACAAGAAAAGATGACACTCCACCCCAATCTTCCTAGCTTCCAACTGTAGTAAACAAAAACAAAGCTTCTAACAAGTCTGATTTTGAATTCTAACAAGTCTGGCATATTCCCTGCCAATTGCAAAGTTATGAGTGAAACAGCCTTCTGGTGCTATAAACAAGTAGCACTTTACAGGGTGGCACATTTTCCAGTTCTGTGACTGAAAAGTAAGGATATTACCTTTCTTCAGACAGCGTTCAATGCTATCAGTTAAAGTCATTCTTCTTTCCAGAATAAACTCATAAAGCATCCTTGAAGCCAGTGCATTTTTAATACCTTCAAGAGCTGCCTGCCTTGTCTTCGCACTATTTAGAACAAAACAAGAGAAAGAGGATCCAGTTGGAGTGTACCATTAGTCAATGAGACTTTTAAAAATTTAGCTTATTTCCCTCTCAATTTTTTCTGTTTACAGATTTTTTTAAATCTAATTTTCATCAAACTCTCACCATCTTTCAATAAATTAATTTTCATCTGTAACGCATTATTACACAGAAAATTTTCATCTGTAACGCATTATTACACAGAAGATTTTAAGCTCCTTTATATCATACCATTTTTCTGTTTATTAGTTTAATAACCACAGCTTTAGATGGCAACATAGTATTTTACAGTTTCAATGTATAAGACATGTTCTCCTACATTTCATATTAAAGTAAACTCATATTTTTTTAACACTACAAAAGTCTAGAGTTCTTATTTACATCTTCTGGGCTTTATAATTCCATTTGGTTTAAGTTGGTTTTTACAGCTACTGTTATGTAAGAAAACAATTTAACTTTGATATTTTGCAAAGATTAGTAATCCCTTCTAGTTGAAGATTAACTTTTTAATTGAACAAATCCATTTCAATTATCAAATAGTTACGTGCTTTTATGCTGGAACAGTGACTAATCTGAGTCAAATAATCTAAATTCTAGTGGCATGTTTCTATCTACATTAAGAGTCCAAAGGTATAAGAAACATTAAAATATCCAAAGTAAATAAGGCAAGCTTTAGAAAAACATAATGTTAAAGGAAAGAAGTGCCCATATTTTAAATGAAAAGTGGCTGACAGAATCACCCAGAACAAAGAGCAGTTCCAGTATTTGCTACCTCTTATCCAGGGTTAGGTCAATCAATCCCTTCAACTTGTACTCTAAGTCTTCTTGAGTTCCTTCCTCATCCAGGACCTCTGGTCCTAGGGAATAATAAAAACCAACCACTGTAATTTAAACAGAAAGCAGCAGATAGGAACAGTAACAGTACACTTAGTTACAAGAATTCCTCCCCCTAAAACATCCTTTGATCTAACACTGCAAATCTAAACCGAAAACTCATACCATCTTCAGCAAAACTGGAAGGATCGCTGTAACCACTGCAGTGGCTCATTGTTTCAATCGATGCATCCTCATCACTAAAAGGTTGAACGTTTCGATGCTGGCCACCTGGCAGGTAAAGGAGAATGGAGGTAAAAAAGTTTGTTGCCATTTATATGCAAATATTTACCTTGGGAATTTAAAAATTTACTTAAGAGAAATCCAATAATAAAAACCCAAACTCACTTGAGAGATGATTTTTTACAAGAGAACACACTTAACTATTTCTAATATAAGCCAATTCACCTAATATGTATTTCAGAGCACCAACTATATTATTCACAATATATATCAACTTCAGAAATATATCAATTATCCAACATGCAGCACCATTTTTGATGATAACAAAAACCGGTATTACAGATAAAAAAAAAAAAAAAAAAACCTACTTCCACACCATTACTTCAAATCCTGAAGACAATGAAAAGAGATCCAGTAAGATGTCACAGATCATCATAAGAGTAAGACAAATAGATTTTCCAGTGGAAATAACTGGGCTTAATAAATATTAAATGCTAAACAGGTTAGTGTTTAGATTACACATCTTACATGAAGGGGTATTTATGGAGTTATGGATGGGTTGTTTTTAAAGACAATTTGAACTGAGGTGGGAAAAGGCTAAAAATAGGTGTTGAGTGAGGATGCTGACAAGTGGATCTAAGATGGCATAGAAAGTAATGACGGAATTGGATGAAGTAATTATCACTAAAGAACTACAGTGGGAATGAGACGTGTAAGAGATTATAAAGAGCTCCGGTGGGCTATTTGGGTGATTCCCAGTGCAGTGAACTACAGGATGGATTTCTGTTCTGGAATCGTGGTAGGCAGAAAAGCTGAGAAGTCACGTGAACAAGTGTGTGAATCACTTAAGAGGTAGGACTACAAAAAGGCCCTCCAGCACCGACGGAGGCCTCCCTTGTCTCAGCCAGTCCTCACTGGCAGACGTCACAGGGCCGTGTCCACTGGAGACAGAAAGCATCAAAACTGAGTCTTCTTTACAGAACTCCCTCATTTCTGTATATGAAAAATAATGAGCAAACTGATGAAGACTAGGCATGCTATGTTTAAAATCAGGACTTTTGCTTCTAAGATTCTGAATTATTTAACTGAGCAGCATTTAAGATTTGACTTTTTCCCATGCCAATTTCACAAGCGGCTACTTTTAAAAAATCCACCTTACTGTGACCAGTGGCTAATTTGTATGATGGCTTTCCTACTGCAATGGGTGTACATGTGAACATGAGTTCCTAGTCACAAGTGTTGACATTCCTGTCACTCCTTTGGGAAGACTCACAGTGTCCTTTTAAAGTTTGTGTAAGAGCTCCCCTTACGGCTCAGCAGTAACGAACCCGACTAGCATCCATGAGGATGTGGTTTAGATCCCTGGCTTTGCTCACTGGGTTAAGTATCCAGCATCACTGTGAGCTACGGTTTAAGTCACAGACGAGGACCCCATCTTGCTAAGGCTGTGGCGTAGGCCAGCAGCTGTAGCTCCAATTCAACCCCTAGCTTGGGAACTTCATATGCTACAGGTGCAGCCCTAAAAAGAAAAAAAAAAAAAAAAAAAAAATGGCTCTTCATTGACTGAAAATACACGAACTTTATTTGTGTATTTATTTACTTACTTTTTAGGGCTGCACCTGCAGCAAATGGAAGTTCCCAGCCTAGAGATTGAATTAGAGCTGCAGCTGCCGGCCTATGCCACAGCCACAGCCACAGCAACTCAGGACCTGAGCCTTATCTGTGACCTACACCACAGTTCACAGCAAGGCCAGATCCTTAACCCACTGAGCGAGGCCAGGGATTGAACCTGCGTCCTCATGGATACTAGTCAGGTTCATTGCTGCTAAGCCACGACAGGAACTCCCACCAGAGAGCCAAATTTTAAGAACCAAAAAAACAAAAAAAGTTTTGGTATTTGATATAGCATAAAAGCCTGTTAGATAAATTACCTTTAAAAGAAAGGTTCTAACATATCCAACAGTTTTAAATATCAGTGCTGTTAGGAAAAATCTCCTTTTTAAAAGGGGAAACTTTCTTTCAACTTCATTAACCTAAGCAATAATTTATATTCACTAGCCACTTTTGTTTCATAGGAATTTCACATTAATAAAAGGATTACTCAGTCAGCAATTACCCTGAGCTCTGAGTTAAAATACGCCCCAGATTCTGCCCCAAAAGTCATCTTGAGTCACCTGATTTACCTCTGAGCCCGAACTGATTGACGATTGCACTAGATATCACTAGGTCCTTATGTTTAAGAAATTTGTGTCATATATTACAACTTAAGACAGTTTTTCAAAAATCCTCTAAGTTTAATTAAGCCTGTTGCTGATTTTTTTTCTTTTAAAAAGACAACAATGGGGGGTTGTCTTTTTTAAATCAAAATAGAGAAATGAGCAGATTTTACAATCAACCAGGAAGCAAGTGGCTTTCAAAGCTGCTGCTACTCAAAAGAGAATAAAATGTACCAAAGTAGTAAAGTATAAAGAATAAGCAAAGAAGCCAAGAGCCCAAAATATCTTAATCATAGTGCTTAGGACAAAAATAAACAAATAAACAAAGATGTATGACATCATACTCTATTTCTAGGTCTATCTTCATGTGTTTTCATGATTTGAAGTTACAGTAGTAGCTGAGAGTCATCTGCCTAGCTTTTACTAACATTTATTCACAAATCAATTTACATTTTTTTAATTTTTCATACTCAGCCTATTTTTAAACTGTCAAGAAGAGTTTCCTATACAGGTCTTACTCAGGTCCCTTCTGTTTCAATGATTTCCCAAGGCTCAAGGGAAAAAAAAAAAAAAAAGAGGGAGAGAGATTTAAAAAAAAAAAAAAATCAAGAAAGAGAATGTTTAAGTGTCTGACAGCTAAGAGACACTCACCCACCTTGTGATCCTAAGTACTATTAATGAGGCAGCACTCTAGACACATGAAGTCCTTATTTTTTAGAGGGCTTACTTACCAACAAGGTTTTATTCTTTCCTAAAAATGCTCTTTTCAAATTAAGTGCTATGACAAATATGCATACTTGAGTAATAGGTCAATTATTATTAACTTCCTAGACCCCTCCACTAAAACTAGAGAATTCAAATGGGAAACCTATTAAGTGATGAGAGAAGTTGGTTATCTTTTGGTTGTACATGACAAGATATCGCTTGAATCCCATTCTTTCTGGATGTCACTTAAAAAAATAACAGTAAGGTAAGGGACTTTTAAGTACAAGTTTATGACAATTTGTCTTCTTCTGCTCTACTACTAAGGTCTTCCAAAACAAATCTCACTTCCAAACCCCAATTATCAGAGGTAAGCACAGCTAACAAGTTCTAGTATAAAGTTATAAAGATAGTCAAAGCATGTTTGGTTGTATAAACTAATCAAAGAATTATTTTCCTGCAGATGAAAGGTCACAAATGAGCTTTGAGGTAAGACAATCTCCCACTGCCTCCAGAGATGATTCTTTAAGTACCAGGAAGGAAGGAGGCTGGGCAGGAAGCTTCAGAAGGGCATAAAGGTTTGTCTGTGATTCAAGGAGGCCATTAGTAATCACTACCATTTTCAAAATGACTTTGCTTGGTACATCGCCATAACTTGTTTCATCAACAAAAGGTAAACTTAAAGAATAAAATTAATATAATCCTTGAGACAGAATTTGAATGTTCACTTCCTGGGAGGAAAAGCTCAGGCAGAAAGAGGTAACTTCAATTCACACAAAACAACTGGATCCCACAACAAACTATGTATTTTGTATCTTGATCAAGAATGAACTTCATAAACAGCAAGAGCATTCAATCAAAATAAAGAACAATGTAAAAGCTAAAAAACAAAAAAAAACCCCTGCATTCCTATTGTCAATTGTTAGATTTTAATACATGATCACAAGTTTTCGTGCAGCTATAAATCCTACAGGAAAACTTTTTAAATAAATACCAGTTTCCAATCAACTTTAACAAGAAAACTGGCCTATTTACTTGCACAACATTCTGAGGGTCAAAGTGGATACTGTGTTTGTATGGCTAGTATTCCGATATGATAACATCTGAGAATATTCCGATATTTAATTTCAAAGTCTCAAAAAAGGATTAAATGAGATGACTTTTACCCAGCTTAACACTAGTTTTTAGTACGGTGTCTCGTAGGAATTTCTGCTTTCAGTCCGTTGTTCTTAACCGTACAGTGAGGAATAATGTATCATTAATTCAGGTAAGCACCTACCCATCCGGGAAAAGCTTCAGCTTTGCAAAGAGAAGACAAAAACCTAAACTTCTGGCCAACTGCAATCTGAGCTCTCCACCCCCAACCCCCCACCCCCGCCTAACACGGGCTCCCAGCAGAGAACCTAGAGAATACTGCACAAAGGAGGACGAGGTTTCGGCTCAGGGAAGCAAGAGGTCACCTCGACTGGTCACAGAAGAGCTGGGGGCTCGGGGTCAGGGAGGGGTAGGAGCAGAGCCTAAGCTGGGACAGTGGCCCCCAGCATCCGACATCTCCGCCGGGCCACGTGGACACGCGGGATGAGCAAGAAGGCAGCGGAACGGGATGCCACACGGGCGCCTACGCGTCACGCCTGCCCTACAGCGCAAGGCCCAGGCCGCGTGACGCAAGAGCCGGTCCAAACCCGCCGGACGTTTGGCATTCCCGAGAACTCCATGTTGGAGCCGGGTAGTCAAAAACGACCAGTGACAGCAGGACACAACTCCGAGCTTGGCCCCCTCCGTCTGGGAGTGATCTAGAGAACAGACACCAGCCTTTGAGAACAGTTCCCATCTCCCGGTCACCCTCGACCCTGACCCACTCTCAATCCCAAGGACCCATTCGTCCCCTCCCTGCCCCCAAGGCGGGTGCCCAAGAATTCGGGTCGCACGCCAGATCCAAATCGCGCGAGGTACGGCCCTCGGGGCACACTGGGAAGTGTAGTTCCCCCGGCACGCCAGGCGCCCCGCCGACGCAAACGTCTAGAGGAAAAGAACTACAACTCCCACGGGGCCCAAGACTAAGAGACTCGCTAGCCCGGCCGGCAACTGGGATGCCGGTGGCGGGGATACCCTCCTACCTGCCGTCGCCGCCGTCGTTGCGGCTGCCCCTGAGCCGCCGCCACCACTGCCACCACGGTGGGGTGTGTTCCGCTTCTTATTCTTCGGCATCGTGGGACGCCCGGTGCCGCCTAAACTCGGAGCTTAGCGAGGATCAGCCAATGGAGCTGCACTTTTTACTCGTGCGTCTGTGCGGCGGGCGGCTGAGAGGCGATTCTTCGGCTAACAACAGAGGCGAGAAGCGGCGCGGGTAAGAGTGGGCGGTGGCGGCAGCAGAAATCCCCGTGAAGAGCTGTGATCGGAAACGATACATGTTTCTCTCTAGCGCAGGAGCTAAGGCGGGGCGGTCGCGGCCACGACGCCTTAAGTACAAGACAGCTGCCTGTCGTCACCATATATGGGCGGGACTCGAACTCTCACTAGCCAATCCCTATAGATTCCCCCACCGAAGTCTACTTCGGGCGGCCGAAGGATGTTGACTACCGATCCCATGCCACAAGTCTTCCAGCGGCGCCCAGGGAGCCAGGCATAGTTGCCGCTCTGAAGTCTGGGAAATGTGGTCTCACGGGGGAGCCGGCTCCCAGCTCCTCCCAACTGGCTTTTGTACGCACTTCCCTTCCCGTAACCCCTCCCTTCTCTCCCCGCAGCCCCGCCTTGGAATTGACGAAGGTGGTCATGGATGGTGAGCAATGCCGCGGGTATGCTGGATGACGACAGCCCGCTTCCAACTGGGAGCTAAGCAATCCGCGTGGCTGGTCTGTCTCCAGAGGATCGTGTTCTTCTCCTTCACCTTTCCCCTACTTGCCTGCGTCCTCTGCCCCGGCACAGCCATACCCTCTCCTTAGGAACGTTCCCATGGTTTTAGTCTTTTAATTATTAGTTTAGAGATCATCAGTATCTACCATTGAATTGTGGTTCAGGGCTCTTGTGCCCCCCAAACCTTCAGAAAGGTGTGCTTTAATCTACTTAGTCGTGTAGTTCGTGTATTTCTTCTATTCTGCACCGGAAAGATCTGGCGATTCAGGTTTCTGTACAAGAATGTGTCCTTTTGACAATTCTGCCTGCCAGTTAGGAGGTCAGCCTGGGATAAGAATTGGGTTTGGGTAACTTAACAGCTGATAAAACAAACATGGGCTATGAATACCAATAATCGCACTGTTTTTTATTTTCCCAGGTGCTCCTAAGAGTTCTGTCTTCCTTGTTGCATTCGTCAGGTATTTAGGACCTGTTATTAAGCTCATATCCTTATGACAGACCATAGTGACTGATTCACCTCAGTGTAGGTGATTCATCCCCCACTCCACCTCTCTCCTGAGCTCCTTCTCTTATTTTCTTTTCAATTGCATTGTAGCACATTTACACCTGCATGTTCCATATGCATCTCAATCCACCATCTCTAATACTGTATTTCTCTCTTAATGCCTTCCTTTTGTATGTTCACAGTACTACTATCTTCCCATATGTCCAGATTCAAAGACTCAAATTCATACATGGTTTCCCTAAAACCATCAGTATTACCATAAAACTCTGAAGTTCATGTGCTCTTTTCCAGTCACACATGACCTCAGCTGGTGCCTGGGCATTTTAAGGGATCTTGCCAGTCATTTCACCATGTTTCATGCATAATAATGTTGCCAGATTTATTTGTGTATCCCTATTTTGCTAATTCACATGGTTTAGTAGTTGTTCAGAAACATTTCCTGGGTCCCATTACCAATATATTAAATGTCAATCCTCCCCTGGCCTGGACTCCCTTTCCAGCCCATCTTTCACTGCTTCCCCGGACACACGGACGTGCCCTGTGCTTCGGCCACACTGCACTGCTCTTCATTTCCAGGACACAGCCCTGCTCTCCTACCTCCTGTTGTCCCCTCATCCAGCGTTCTTGTAACGTCCTTCCTCCCACATTCACCTTCGAAAAGGGTATCCGTCTTCCAAGATCTCACTCAGATTCCACTTCCTTCATGAAGCCTCCAACCAGAATTGTTTCTTTTTCTTCACAACTCTTAAAAAACTTTTTGTTATGCTCTAATGGCACTTACGACATCTCCCCAGACCTCACGGCCTATTCCAAGGGCAACATTGCAGGGTTGCTTTTACTTTGTTTTCTCCTGAAACAGCATGTATACCAGGATGCAGGTTGGTGGACATAGCTCCCACCGATGCCCCTGTATGATCTCTTCACATGACTGTGCATCTGAAGCCCAGTGGCCTTGACTTGGCCCACACTGGAGGATCACAGAACTGTATCTTTCATGCCCCCAGGCTCTTTATCATCCAGAAATACTGTACTATACATAAGGCAACACTTTTGCTGCTGTGAGCCACATCACCCAGGTTCAGTGTCCTGCCTCCAGGCCTTGAAGTTTGTGCTTTGCCTGCATGTGGGGCACGCTCCTTTTACCTGCATCCATCCACGTCCACTTAGAGGCTTTTCCTGGGCAGGCCTGACCGTGGCCTGTCACATCGCATACATACTCGTTTGACATTTATTTGTAAACACATCTGTCGTCTTAAGGAATTGTTAACTCCTCAAAAACAAGAACCTTATTTTCATCATCTCTGTCCCTCATGGCACATATAGAAGTGTTATCTTTGTAATGATAGGTGTCAGTGTATGTTAAATGAATGTTTGAGAAATACTTGTTGACTAGATTTTTCTAGGTCAAGAAAAGGCAGCAACATTACGTACATGAAGTGTTGCTTTTAGTATAATGAACTCTGAGAGGAACTTTTGATAAAATCATCTTGCTGCCTTTTAACATCCACAGCTTTTTTTTTTTTTTCTCTTTAAGGCTGCACCTGCAGCATATGAAGTTCCTGCACCTGCAGCATACGGAAGTTTCCAGGAATCGGAGCTGCAGCTGCTGGCCACAGTCACAGCCACTCCAGATCTGAGCCACATCTGTGACTTACACCACAGCTCATGGCAATGCCAGATCCTTAACCCACTGAGCAAGGCCAGAGATCATCCTCGTGGATACTAGTCAGGTTCATAACCCACTGAACCACAACAGGACTCCCTACACCACAGATTAATTCCAGATCAGTATAAGCACCAGAAAGTTGTAGCCAAAGACTGCAGAAGACAGTGGTCTCTGAACAACTCAATGTATGTGTTTTGCAACACATTTGAAGACTCCAAACACCACCACGTAAGTCATGAAATAACTGCAAATCCCAAGAGGAAAAGGGAACAGGACCAAAGGGCTTTCTCCTAGCCAGGCTTTGCCTCTGCAGGGACTCCAGCCTATTGTCCCACTGGCTATACTTTTGTCTTAAATCATTCCTAGTCACAAGGGAGTCTAGAAGGAAAATATTTTTAGTTGAGCTCACTGATAATCAAATCTGAGGTTCTGTTGTTGATGATGCAGATCATGGATATAAGCTAGGCAGCTAGCAGCGTCTCCCTCGGGGGAGGCAAAGGTCCCCCTTGAAATGCTCAAATAAATGTCACGTATTTGTTAGCATCTTGACATTATGTGCTGCCTCTTACCTCTTACTCATGGGAAAATGTATCCGCCTATAAAACACAACCTACCCAGTTTATCATTCCACCTAACAGGTATCATCACCATCATGGTGAGCATATTCGGATGTTGCAGAAATAAACTTTACATTAATCTGAATGTACGGAGGAGTTCCCATCATGGCTTAGTGGTAACGAATCTGACTAGCGTCCATGAGGATGCAGGTTCAATCCGTGGCCTTGCTCAGTGGGTTAAGGATCCGGCTTTGCTGAGAGCTGTGGCTGTGGTATAGGTCACAGATGCAGCTCGGATCCTGCGTTACTGTGGCTGTAGCATAAGCCGGCCGCTGTTAGCTCCAATTTGACCCCTGGCATGGGAGCTTCCATGTGCCACAGGTCTGGCACTGAAAAAAAAAAAAAAAAAGCGGGGGAAAAAAAAAAGCGAAAAAAAAAATTTGAATGTGTGGACACAGCTGAGAAGAGTTCTAACCTCTCGTGGGGTTTATATATTGAGAATTTGGGTTTAGTAACTAGTAACACAAGTATGACTTGGTATTCCCACATCCCTTCAAGACAAACATGCAAGGATTTCCTTGCCTGACTTAGTCATGGCTTCCTTGGGATTCTTTCCATAGCTTTAAGCAGAAATAAATGCCTCCCAGACCCTCCACCTAAGACTTGTCCAGTCTGGTTCCTACCTGTTTGTCCCAGCTTCCCTCTCATCCCCTAACAACACAGGCCCCTCCCTCTGCCATGTGGGAGGCCTCACAGGCCTGGGAGTTCCCCAAGCTCCAGCTTCTGGGCCTCACACAGGTTTGGTCTCCATCTCCCCTCCGGCGCCTCTTCTCACCCACTCATTCCAGCCACCTCAGGAGTCACGGTCATTCCCTCCTTGAGGCTTTTGTAACAGCCCCTCCCTCCTTCTGATGTGATCCTCCCCTGAGCTGCTCAAAGCTGCCATGCAAACCTCAGCTTAGACTCCTCCCTGATGACACCTGCCTGACTCTCCATGCTCCTGTAGCCACCTCAGCCACCTGGCCCCACCCATCACCACCCAGCCTACAGTATTCTCCCAAGGCTACCTAGTCACTACCTAATGTTTTGCTAGCTCCGTTTTCATGTCTCTCTGCCCTCATGGAATGTTGGGATTAGGAGAGGAGATTTTGTTTTATTTACTGCTGTGTCTTCAAGTACTGGAACTTGATAGCTGTTCAGTTCGTGTGTACTTTGTGAATAAGTGGATGCATAATTAATGTCACTGCTCTGCCCGGAATCTTCTTCTCCACAATTTCCCCTGTCATCCTTTAAAGTCAGAGATTCTGAACACCCTTGTCTCATTAAATGTCTCTCTTCTGTGTGCTTATGGTATTTTCCCTATAATACCATTAGTTTTACATATCATAACCCTTGATTACTTGTCCATTTCCCATCAGTCACAAAATGGGCAAAGTTCAAGTTCATTATCTCTGAGTCAGATACCAGAGCTTTACAAGCACACGTAGCACCTTTATGCAAATTAGGAAGAGAGGCCAGGGCACCCAGCTTGATGGGTGCTAATGGGCTGGAATTCACCTCCTACAAACACTTCAGCAGGGAACAACCTGTGCACCTGGACATACTGGCCCTGGTAGACACTCACTGTTTAATGCAATGAGGGAGTGAATTTCCTCTGTATCTTAGTTTCTTAAAGGCAAGGAAAGTCAGGTCCAGGAATGGATGAGACTTAACAATTTTCAAAAGTCCACTCTGTCAGTGGTACTGTCTAGGTTATTTTGTTTCTTTAAAAAAACCACTTTATTGGGGTAAGACTGACATACGAAAAAGCTGTACATGTTTAATATACAACTTGACGAATCTGAAGATAAGTGTATATGTGTGAAACCATCAGCATAATCAATGACCTAGACATAACTGTCAAATCTGAGTTTCCTCCCACCCGTGTGTGTGTGTGTGTGTGTGTGTGTGTGTGTGAAGAACACTTCATTCTAGGTTCTTTTCACATATCTCACAACACCCCCGTGAAAGAAAGATTAGTCTTTCCAACTTTGTGGATGAAGAAATGGGCTCAGAGAAGTTTTGCAAATTCCCCAGCCTTGTGCCATTGGTAAACAGTGAGTCTGTGATTAAATCCCAGGCCCTTCTGATTCCAAGGTTGTCCTTGGCTGGCCTTGGCCACACAGGAACCTGACTGAGTGTTCCCAGGAGTCATGGGTTACATATGCAGTTCTACTGGGACAGGCCCACCTGGGCAAAATCTTGCCTTGTTCCTTTTTATTCAGTTCCTTTGTATTCTCTTGACCCCTAGTTTTGTTGACTTCCTGATGACTCCCCTTTAGGAGTTTTAGCTTTTTCTAATAGGTCTCAGGCTGTAACAGACCTGTATAATCAAATAGCAACATTATTCAATCAAATAATTTTAAAATGGACTATCACTTATGTTTTGTTACACTGCTTTCTTAACATGTTTTCAAGTTTTGTTTTATTGCCAGGAATGGTGATAATGCTGCATGGTAAATGTGAGGTCTGTATTTGTTCCTTTTCTTCCCCCCCCACCCCCTTCTTTTTACGCACTTGGGGCATATGGAAATTCCAGGGCTAGGGGTTGAATCCAAACTGCACCTGCAATCTACGCAGTGGCTTGTGCCAACGCCAGATCCTTAATCCACTGAGTGAGGCTAGGGATCAAGCCCACACCCTCGCATAGACAGTGGGAGTCCTTAACTCACTGAGCCACAATGGGAACTTCCCAGTTTGTTTCTTTTAAGCAAAGATACAGTGACAAATTCGGTTAGAACTCTTAAGCCTGAAAATGTATTTTGTTTGCCTTTTTTCTTATGTAGGAGACATTTCCTTGTGGGTTTTTTTTTTATTTCCCCAAGTTAAAATAATCAAGTTTATCAAATAGGCCAGTGCCGTGGTGGAGGGAGAACACAGGGTTCTTTGTGGTTTTCAATCTTGAAATTGTATACACTTCCTCTAATGAAATTTCTCACAAATAAAACAGTAAGTTCAATTGTCTTTTTCTAAAGAGAATGATGCCTATCTCACAAAGCTATGGTATTAGCCCCAGTACAGTATGAAGCTGTGTTAGAAGAGTACTGTGAGCTATAAGGCAGTAACACTTATGACATACGGTGTTGGAAAAGCTTTTCATACCAACAGCCCATGTGTGAATTATCTTTTTTTTTGGCTTTTTGCCTTTTCTTGAGCCGCTCCCGCGGCACATGGAGGTTCCCAGGCTAGGGGTCGAATCAGAGCTGTAGCCACCGGCCTACACCAGAGCCACAGCAACGCGGGATCCGAGCCGAGTCTGTGACCTGCACCACAGCTCACGGCAACGCTGGATCCTTAACCCCCTGAGCAAGGCCAGGGGTGGCACCTGCAACCTCATGGTTCCTAGTAGGATTCATTAACCACTGTGCCACGACGGGAACTCCTGAATTATCTTTTCTTTGAAGAGAAAGATACCGTTGGACTTTTCCGTTTGGATATCCTCTGACACTTCATATCAAACGTAATCAAAATCAACTTGTTCTCTATCCTTAAGCCTACAACGGTTCTCCTTCCCTACTTTCTCTCTGTGTGTGGTAGCACCAACCTTCTGGCCAAACAACCAGAGAATCTCAAAGTTGAAAAAGACTTGAGAGGTAATCTGCTTCAAACTCCTGTCTCATCTAGAAGTCATTGGACAGCATGACTGAGATCCAGATCTCTAAGTCAGTCTTCCAGGGTTCAAATCCTGACCACACCACTTCCAGGGGATTCTTGAGCAAGTCACTTCACCTCTCTGTGCCTTGGCTTCAATGAGGATAATAATAGAACCTGTTTCATGGAGTCGGAGTGAGGAATACATGAAACAATACCTGCAGAGCACTTCAAAGTGCTCAACACATTATAAATGCTCCATAAACGTTAGCCTTTAATATTAGTAAGCAGATACGTATCCATCTTTTTTTAAGGTCTGCCATTGCTAGGAATCACCCAGTTTTGAAGGCAGTTCATCCCAGTATTGAATGTTATCATTTTTAGGGAAGTCTCATATTCCTCTAATAAACATTCATCAAGTGTCTTCTGTGTACCCAATACTTGAGAACAAAGAGATGGCTAAGAACAAGGTATCTGGCCTCATGAAGTCCCCAGACCAGCAGCAAAGCTCAGGACCAAATGGCCTGTGCCTGTCCTGCCCTCTCAGCCCACTTGGGTCCCCCAGGGACATGACCAAGGAGATCCTTCATCTATCCTGAATGACTAGTCCACCTCCCCAAGGAATTCAGTCCCCTCTTCTAGAGCAAATCACCTTGCCCCTGTGAACCTCGACTTCCTCATCTGCAAATGGAAGTAAGTAATTCTAGCCTACTACATCACTGGACGGTTGTAAAATAAAATCAGATCATTATGGGAACTTTGTAACCATCACACACTCTGTAATGACAAGACACGCCTTGGGTTGAGCCAAGGAAAGAAATGGCTCCTCTAATGATGGAATTTTAGACATCAGTCAGCAAGGGAAGATCTTTTGGCTGGGAGTTGATAGAGGCCGTGAGAAGAGAAACTGAGCAAGCCCCCGAATCAGGCTTATGAATAGGCACAAGGCTGGACGGAGCCGACAAGGTATTCTGCTCCTGGAAATCTCGCTGGCGCTCACATATTTTGTTGGAAGGTCACCAAGTTTTAGTTAGACCCAAACAGACCTAGAGTCAAAATGCCTTATCAGCCACTTCCTAGTTGGGGGACCTTGTGCAAGATACTTCCTCTAAGCCACAGTTTCCTCATTTGTAAATCAGATTCTCTCTCCTGGGGATTCAGATTTAGAACTGAGAGACACTCGGTCTGGAATAGTCTTTGGAGCAGAGGAGAAGTAATAAAGAAATAAAAATTGGCTCCCATCTGCCAACCACAGACTGGAAAAACGAGAACATGTCTGCAGAGAGAAAAGAGCTCAACAGGTCTGTAGTGAGAAGCAGAGATGAGAGATGGAACATCTTAGCTCCAAAGAGGCTTCCACTTTCAGGCAGCAGAACTTCCAGACTTGACTGAATTCTTGCCTTCAGGTTCCAGGATTCACCCTTGGAACTGTTAAAGGAAACCCTTTTCTGTATGCTTGAGTTAGGTCTAGTCAGTTTCTCTCTCTTGTGAGGCAGAGCGACTGATAGTTTCTTGTTGGACATTCCCCTATTATCTTGAGTCTGCTATCTCTGGGAAACCCAGGAAACTGTCCAGGACATTGCAAATGGGATTTGCAAAGCCTATATTTTAGTCTCAGATGAAAGGCAGTAGGAAGTAGGAACAGATTCTCCAACACTAGCATTTTTCTAAATTATGGAGAATGAGTGAACTGCCAAATTTCATTCATCATCAGTGATATTTACCATGAACCAGCCCAGCCAAAAGAATTCTAAAAGATGCTTTAAAAACTTTAGCCAAACTGAGCTGATGGTACCAGGTTTATCACACTAAAATAAAAATTAAGTAGTTCTAAAATTATCATTTAAACTATTTTACTAAAAATAAGAGAAAACCAGCCATTGAACAAAAGCTAAAAGACTAAAAATTTTATTAAGATACATTTAATAAATACTTTGTCATTCCATTCAAAAAAGGCTTTTGTAATTAATTTGTAACAGATATCATTGATGGCCTACCCAATAGCTGTCCAACCCTCCTTCATTCACAAAACCCCAATTTTGTCCAGATTTCCAACTTGCTTTGAGTGGCCATGTGCTTCGGGGAAGGCTGGACCTAGCCTCAGCTCCAGGAGCGGGGTCATGATTGACTCCAAGACTGATCCCCTTTACAAATGGTCGGTTTAGTCTTAGACAAGCAGCATAATTCTAGCCAACTAAGTGTAAGAGTTTAGGGGTTTTACAGAATGACTTTTTCCTTTCCACAAGAAATACAAATGAAGAGATGCTTTTCTCTTTCTCTGGATGATGTCATTTGTGACCATGAGGGCCAACAAAGCTAACAAACAAGGAATGGCAAAAGGGAAGGATTAAATAATTTGTATGAGATTTTGGTGTTTTTTTGTTTGTTTGTTTGTTTGTTTGTTTTTCTCTTTAGGGCCACACTCGCATCATATGGAGGTTTCCAGCCAAGGTGTCAAATTGGAGCTATAGCTGCTGGCCTACATCTCAACCACAGCAATGCAGAATCCCCTCCATGTCTGCGACCTACACCACAGCTCACGGCAATGCCGGATTCTTAACCCACTGAGCAAGGCCAGGGATCAAACCCGCAACCTCATGGTTCCTAGTCAGATTTGTTTCCACTGCACCACAAGAGGAACTCCAGATTTTTGAATCACTCAGTTCCCAACTGGCTCCACCAACTATCTCTAGTCCATCCATTGTGTGAGATAATAAAGGCTCTTAATATTTAAGTGAATTTTAACTAGAGATTTCTGTGACTTGGGGCTGATATATCAGTATTTCCACTGATAGCATTCTATTTCACAATCCCTTTAAAAAGATGGTAGCATATTGGCAATTTCTAACATTCTTATATGTGTTCAAAAGCAAGTTGAATAAAAATAATCCCCAACTATTCCCCTACAACCCTTAAAAGTCCCATATGTTCTAAGAGAGAAAATGTCTTTGAAACCTCATTCCTCTCATCTGCTGTTTTGTACATAGAATGTACCAACATAGCGGCACTGCCCACTTCATGCCGCCTCCACAGAATCCTGTCCAAGAACATCCTGTTAAAACTCCTTCTTTGCATAATTTCCTTTCCTCCACTCCCACTATTATTGTGTACCAGTGTTTTGGAGACTTTTTTCCCCAGTATCCTTCTCTTTCTCCATCTTTGGCATTCCTAATTAAGAGTTTTTATTTACCTTAGTGGTTCTTAATAGGGTCGTTTGTTGCTGTTGTTAATTGGCATCAGAATTTCTGTAACTGACACAGCTTCCAATGGGAGGAATCAATTTCTCTGTCAATAGTATCCCAAGTGGCTAACTTGCATTATGCTTAAGTTGATGATTCATGAATGGTAGTTTTCCTTAAACAAGGGGTGCCACGATGGGTGAACAATGGTGTCTTCCCTGCGTTCCAAAGACCAAGGGAATTCGATGTATGATACCCACATGATTATAGGATTTATTTAATTCCATATATATAGAATATATTTTTAATTCTAAATATAATATATAACTTATTTCTTTGAAGATTATTTATTTCTTAGCTTGATTTTCATAGCCTAGTCTTTTTTGTATAGGAGTTAGCTTCTAATCTCAATTTATTTCCATTCATGCAGCCATTGAAACAAATTTGCTTTTGTCTCCTAGTTCTGTTTCCTAGGATGCATTTTAAGAAGCCCCAGGCTGATTAAGGAATGCTGAAAATAGGAAGTGAACCAATAACTTATATGTTTGTACTCTCCATATGCTTAAGGCAATGTTCAGTAATATTCTTCCCCTGCTCTTGTTCTCTGAAGTTCTACCTCTTATGTCTTAATCTACCTTCTCCTCTTCCCCAGGGCTTCCCTGCCCAAAGAGTACACAGTGCTAAATTACCATTTCTTCACAGCCCCATAAGCTAGAATAACTGCCTACATGTTTTCTTTAAAATTGGGTGGTACATTTTGCCAGCTTCACTATTTACTTTCTAGTGGTATTATCCATTTGTTATATTTGACACAATTTTTTGGATAGAATCTATAGTTATAATTTGACACTTAGGGAGATACCGTCAATTAACGAATACATTCATTACTCATTCTTAAATCTTCAAAGATGACAGTCAATGTAATATCTAGCTTTGATAATTCTTCCTAAACTCCAGAACTACATATCCAATCACTGACTTTTACTATCCTGCAGACTCCAAAAATTCAACAACTTTCAAACATACATACCTCCCCCCCTCCATGCCCACCTCTTTCTCCTTTGGCTTATAAATCATGATTAATGGCTTTACTATCCATCCTGAGAGCCAAGTCAGAAACCTAACTTCATCCAGAAAAATAAACCATTTCACATCTAAAATATCTTTGGGAGTTCCCACTGTGGCTCAGTGGTAATGAACTAGTAACCTTGAAGATGCAGGTTAGATCCCTGGCCTTGCTCAATGGGTTAAGTATCCAGTGTTGCCATGAGCTGTGGTGTAGGTTGCAGACACAGCTTGCATTTTGCCTTGCTATAGCTGTGGCATCAGCAGGCAGCTGCAGCTCTGATTCAGCCCCTAGCCAGTGAGCTTATATACGCTGTACATGCAGCCCTAAACAATTAAAAAAAAAAAAAAAAGGCAAAAAATAAAATGTCTTTGGATTCTATCCTCTCCTCTCATTTGCACTGATACTACCCACTGTTACCTAGCTCCTAACTCACCTTCCCACTTCTGGTCTTGCCCAGCTCCAAGCTGCAGAGTGACCTTCCATAAGGCAAATCCAATCATTATCTTCACGAAGACTTTCCAACCTAACCTCTATTTCTGCAGAATGTATAATGTAGCGGTCTTGGAAATCAGAGAGAGTTCTGTCATGGGGAAGCAACATAGTTCTTAGTGGTAAAAAGCACATTTCCTGGAGTCAGATCACTAGGATTTGGACAACGGCCCCACCACTTACCAGAGGCAAGTTCCTAGACGTCTGTGCTTCAGTTTTCCTCTTCTGTAAAATGGCACTAATCAATAGTGTTCCTTAGAGTTATTGGGAGAATTAAATAAGATGATGCATTTTAGCACTTAGCAAATGCCTGGAACTTAGTAAATACTAAATAAATGTAATAATAATGTTATTAGAGAAAGTCTATGACTTTCATTGCACTAACTTGTTTATAGTTTTCTTTACTAGGTTGTGAGTTGCTTGTCTCTAATTCATCCTTGTAGCTCAGCCCCTAGCACTGGTCTGAAAAGTAGCAGACACTCCATAAATACTTTTTGATTGAATGACCGTGTTACTGCCTGGCTCATAACCCTCCACTGGCTCCCGATTGCCTGCCTGTCATATAAAATCCATACTCTTCAGCATGGTTCACAAAACCTCTGAAACCTGGCTCCTACCCATCAATTCTACCTCATCTTCTCCAGCTAAACAGGATCACTCACAGTTCCCCAAACACACATGTTCTTTAACCAGGAATGTCTTTCCAGGCCCTTTCCTCAAACCTGGTGAACTTCTTTTGATATTCAAGACCCAAATCAAGTATGCTTTCTTTAACGTCTTTCCTGACTTTCTCACTGATAGCCAGCAAATCTAAAAACACAGGCAAATGCAGAATAAGGGGCTTGACAGTATTATATTCCAATATAGGATGGAATAATGTATCTTCACTTCCCAGACTTCATGGCCACCCTGCAGCAAGAACTGATCCCTCCCTTCTTCATGTTCCCACATGGACCTCTGCCTGTTTGGCGACACACAGATTTCTCCAGGACTCAGCATGCAGGGGCTCTGCCCTATTCATCTTTGTATTCCAACCACCCAACTGCAAGACCGACACAGATCAGGCACTCACCGAATATTTCTGAATGAATACAATGTCAACCAATATTTATGGAGTATCTATGTATAAGGCAAGGAAAACGGTCACCCACCGAATCATTGATGGTGAATATTCCCAACCTACAACCTCCCTCCCCACCATCCCTTTCATCCTGCTGTTCTAGATGGTGAAGAAAAATGTTTGGCATGTGGTCTGCTGATCTCATGCTGCATTTCTTGCCTTCAGCTGTCATTCATGATCCCTAAAATTGTGTTCAAAGGAGACACATGTCCTTTGAACAAATATCCCCATTTTTTTATAAAGGAAAAATTTAAAGAAATAAAGTCTACTTTTTTTTTTTTTTTTTTTTTTTTTTTTTTTTTGTCTTTTTTGTCTTTTGTTGTTGTTGTTGTTGTTGTTGCTATCTCTTGGGCCACTCCCGCGGCATATGGAGGTTCCCAGGCTAGGGGTTGAATCGGAGCTGGAGCCACCGGCCTACGCCAGAGCCACAGCAACGCGGGATCCGAGCCGCGTCTGCAACCTACACCACAGCTCACGGCAACGCCGGATCGTTAACCCACTGAGCAAGGGCAGGGACCGAACCCGCGACCTCATGGTTCCTAGTCGGATTCGTTAACCACTGCGCCACGACGGGAACTCCAATAAAGTCTACTTTAATGAGTCACCATTATTTGATATCTTCAAAAAGATAAACATTGATAGAGAATAAAATAAAAAATTTCAAAATGACTGACACATTCAAGTATGACTGTTCATATTAATGAGTCAATTTAAACTTTATAAGGAGCTGGTCTCTGGACTAGATAAATATATTGCTGTTAAGGTGAACTTTAACTCATACTGGCTGATGGAGCTCATGTATGTGGCTGCTGTCAGACTCAAGGGGCATTTTCTTTTTTTTTTTTTTTACCATTTTAATAAATATCAACTTTATTTATGAATCAACATCCAAATGTGTGATCTATTTAGTCTTAGAGTACAATGCCTAGAGTTTTTATAAAACCCCAAAATTACCACCTCCGAGAATTCCATATCCTAATCTTTTTTTCAGTATGACCTGTTTTCCAGATTCTTTTTAATTTAAAAAAAAAAATTTTCAAGTTTTGCTGAAGTACAGTTGATTTACAATGTTGTGATAATTTCTGCCACACAAGGAGATTCTATTATATATATACATCTATCCATTCTTTTCCAGATTCTTTTCCCACATAGGTTAGCACAGAATATTGGGTAGGGTTCCCTGTGCTATATAGCAGGTCTTCGTTGACCATTCATTCCATATACCACGATGTCCATGTGCTCCTCCCAAGTCCCAGTCCATCCCTCTCCCCTACCTTTCCCCTTTGGAAACCGTAAGTTTGTTTTTGAAGTCTGTGAGTCTGTTTTTTCTGTTTTGTAAATAAGTTCATTTTTATCATTTTTTTAGAATCCACATATAATCAAGGGGCATTTGCAACCAGTCAACTAGTTAATGGTCCCCCACCCCTTCCATCTGCAGCAGATTTCTTCTGGCTCACAATAAAAATCCAATCCAATCTCCTCTCAGCAAACTCGCCAGTGATATAGTTCTTGAAGATGACATTTGGTCAGGAAAATAAACACTTAACATGTCAGTTTCCTGACATAGTCTGTGACATGAAGACAGCCTCTGGCTAGTGGTGATAACCACACTGTCAGATGCAAGTTTTACAGTCTCACACTGGCTCTTCTAATAAGGGAGGCATTTAGAGGCGCTCTCTGCTGTAACAATAACTCATTGTCCCAGGAAACCTCACTTTCGATGAGAATGAGCCCTGGAAGAGCTCATAATTTCATGATCACTATGACAACTCTGAACCTTTCTGAGACCCTGGGGATCTGATCTTGAGGGAGTGCTACAGTGGCGAGGTAAGGTCACCATCACTCATTGAAACCTAAAGTAAATTTATAGTCACCCAATAAAGCATATTCTGTTCACGATGAATCCAGCCTATAAGAGCCTTACAAAGTGAGCCTCGATAAATACATATTCAAGGTACAAGAGCACCCCAAACTAGGAATGCTCAGTTGTCATTTAAACCCGCTCAGAGGAAGTTGTTAAATAACAGAGCGATTCAAAAAGAATCGAACATTTACAGAATGGACGACTCGGGCATTAACCTGTAAATAAACACCATGCATGTGCCAAATTGTGGATGACCTTTTATGTATCTAGCCAAACGGAAAGGATTAGATTTTGACATGTTTGTATTTGTTACAAATAAATGCCACAAACATATAAACACCTTTTATTTGTCAATTCTCTTTGAATCATTCTGTACCATAACATGGGTTAGCTAATCTGAAGTCCAAAAATAGGATTCAAATGCTTTGTGAAATCCCTAAAATTATGTGCAAAAATATCATGGGGTTGAGAATTAAAGTCATTACATTTTATACCACATTACTATTTGTTTTTATGCAATAACATGGAATCAGTCACATTTTTCACTAACGGATTTTACAATGTTGTTAGTTATTACTTACTGACGGAAATTTAATTTTGAATTTAATAAACTCCTACAGGATTTTAAAGTCTGTAGTAGAGATAGGAAACACTGTCCTATTAAACACCACCTTCAACCCTGGCTGCTACAAGCGCTGTTATCATTGCTCTCACTGTAGGACCCAGGGTCACTGCTAGCCTACAAACAATCTTTTCTAACTCCTACAAAATTTAAAAAGGCACCAGATGGCCTTCCTCTTGGGAGGAAAGCAATCTTGCAATGAGGAGCATTGTTTGATGTGGGAAATGCGGACTGGATTTCAACCCCTTTGCTGGATGCTTTAGTGTAACCCACAAATTGTACAACTGCACACAGCAGTCCTGCTGGGACCTCAATGAAAATGAAAATATATTATGCCTTGTCTCTGCTTTCTCTGCTTAGAATATCTTGAACATAGACCAAGACATAATCTTATTGCCAAAAAACTGTATTTAATTGACTTGAATATCTACAGGTTTTTAGCAATGTAATGCCACCGAAATTGTCGTTTCTTTTTTTTTTTTTTTTTTTGTCTTTTTGTCTTTTGTTGTTGTTGTTGCTATTTCTTGGGCCGCTCCCGCGGCATATGGAGGTTCCCAGGCTAGGGGTTGAATCGGAGCTGTAGCCACCGGCCTACGCCAGAGCCACAGCAACGCGGGATCCGAGCCACATCTGCAACCTACACCACAGCTCACGGCAACGCCGGATCGTTAACCCACTGAGCAAGGGCAGGGACCGAACCCGCAACCTCATGGTTCCTAGTCGGATTCGTTAACCACTGCGCCACGACGGGAACTCCGAAATTGTCGTTTCTTACAGTGCTATACCCAGGCAGCCATTCAATACATTTTATATAATACATATACCTACTAAACAAAAAAAGAGAAGTGAAACAATCCTAACTTCTATTTATTATATTTTTCACTAGAATAATGGATTTTTCTTCCTGCTTGAAGATGATACCCTGTAGATCTAATCGAAGAGAGCTCTTTCCCTGTCCTCTGTTTTCAAGTGCTCCTTAGACTAAAATAATCCCTCCTCAACCCCAAAGCACTTTGTTCATACCCTCCTTATGGCCGTCTTCCATTAGTCTTTTACTTAAGTGTATTTTATTTCTCTCCTCTGCTGTCGGGTAAGCTCCGGCAGGGCCGGGCCTATGGATCTTTGTCTTCCCTGCTACAGGGGGCAGCAGCATGGGCAAGTGGAAGCGGCATGGGCTCTGGAACCAGGTCACCCTTCACACAAACCTTGGCCCCGCTGTCCCCCAGCTATAAGATCATGAGCAAGGTATTTAACCTCTCCAAGTCCCATTTCCTCGCTTGTCAAATGGAGATAGCGACACTTAACATATGAGATTGGTCTGAAGGCTTGAAAATGAGTGAGGTCGTGAAGGAGCAGCACTTTCTTTCTAACCACCTCTCATTACGGAGTCAGCATGAGTTTTGGAATCAAACAGATTCAAATCTTAGCTGGGTCCCTCAGTGTGTCCCCTCACCCCAAGTTACTCCTCTAAGCCTCAGTGTCTTAGCACCGTGAAGGTTAAATTCTGTCTACCTCATGGACTGATGTGTCCTCACCACCTAACACAGAGCCCAGCAGTTGCCGAATGGACCTCTGAATGACTTAAAAAACCAAGATCAGGGAGTTCTCTTCGTGGCGCGGCAGAAACAAATCCGACTGGGAACCATGAGGTTGCAGGTTCGGGCCCTGGCCTCGCTCAGTGGGTTAAGGATCCAGCATAGCCATGAGCTGTGGTGTAGGTCGCAGATGCAGCTCGGATCCTGTGTTGCTGTGGCTCTGGCATAGGCCAGTGGCTACAGCTCTGATTAGGTCCCTAGCCTGGGAACCTCCATATGCCACAGGTGTGGCCCTTAAAAGACAAAGGACAAAAAATACCCCAAAAAGCCAAGGTCATTTCTTACAGTACTACTGCAAGAATTACAAAGAATGGAAATACATAGTAGGCCACAATAACTGATTTTTGATTGTCAAAACAAATGGTTATGAAAAATAGGATCAAAAAAATGCGATGGGCATCATGCCCATGTCTTTATCACAACAGGAAGAGGTAATAAGAGGACATGCAGTGAGGCTGGCTGATGACTAATACCCTCTACCATTAAACTGTGCTCATACCTCCAACACCACACTGATAGAGATAGCAAGCATCATTTGTTTAGTAAATAGTGAGCACTTTAGGATGGGGAGAACACCAAAATGGATACAAATATCCAGGGACATGTACATCTTTGTCAGGGACAGAACATGGCAGTGCTCGCTGTTCCAGAATCTGAGATCTCAGATGACCAGGATTTCCATGTAAAAAAAGATATTAAAAAAAAAAAAAAAAAGAGCATAATGAACAGATAGGAATGCATCTTTTCTCTATTTCAAATACTACTTTCCTAACTGTGACCTTTCTGCTCCCTCTCACTTGGGCAGAGGGAGGTAGCCCCTCTAACTTTAGTGGCAAATACAGACAGTACAGAAACACAGAGTATGGCGGTCAGGACAAGGGAGTTTCCTGCTGCCCTGGATAGTACACTCCCACTGGTACAAGATGGAACTCTGCAGGTATGAGAGGTGCATGGAGGGCGGGTAAATCAAAGCTGTGAGTCTACAGAGATTTCGAAACCAAATTTATGTTTACCAAAGGGGAAACGTGGAGGGGACAGAGAAATCAGGGGTTGGGATTGACATATGCACATTTCTATGTATACAATGGATAGGTAACAAGGACCTACAGTATAGCACAGGGTAACCTACTCCATTATAAAAATCTGTATAGGAAAAGAATCTGAAAAGGAATGGATATACCTATAACTGATTTACTTTGCTGTATGCCTGAAACTGACATGACTTTGTTAAATCAACTATAGTCCATGAAATTTTTTTTTTTTTTAAAAAGCTGTGAGTCTAAAGACAAATGACTAAATCTCATCTGTAACCTGGCTTCTAGGTGATCTCACTTAAAACAGTCCAAATCAATGCTTGTCACTCTTTTTCTCCAAGATACGAAAGTAGACCCCATAAACCTACTGGGGTACCAGTGATCAAAGAAGAGGGAAAAGTACCCAGGCCTTTATGCTGAGTTGCCAGTTTGAATTTTACATGTCTATATATTGAGATTCTTTTTTTTTGTCTTTTCTAGGACTACAACAACGCTGGATCTGAGCCTCGTCTGCAACCTACACCAGAGCTCACGGCAACACCAGATCCTTAACCCACTGAGAGAGGCCAGGGATCAAACCCACAACCTCATGGTTCCTAGTCAGGTTCGTTAACCACTGAGCCATGATGGGAACTCCTACACTGAGATTCCTAATGCAAAATAAATAATAGGAGCTAGAGTTAAAACAATGTTACAGGTCTTTACCTAAATCATTTCTAGGCAAAAAGGTCTAAGCAATAACCTAGAGGCCTAGGCCTAAGCTTCCTCAGGCCCCTCTTGGTTTCTAAGCCTTTAATGATGGGAGCAGCCTTTGGACACTGCAGAGAACACATGATGCTGGGAGTAAGTAGCAACACTGCTCAGAAGATAATGCGCAGACAACTTCCTAGGACCAAAGATGCAATAAGGAAAGAAGGAAAGGCAGAGAGAAGGTGGAAGGGAGAGAAGAAAAATGAGAGAAGAGGGAGAAAGGAAAGAAATAATAAATGAACCTAACAAGTTCCATCCATCTCAAGGATTAATTGTGTAAAACATTGAGCTGAAGGAGCTTTGAGAAATGGCCCTACAACTCCCAGTCAAGGGGTTGTCTGTTACCAATTATCTGAGCAACATGATGCTGACCTACATGAAACAGGCTGCTGGGAGAACCCTTGGTTTCAGACAGCAGGCTCCCGGAGTGTCCAGGGCCACTTCTTGGGGTACCAAGCTGCAAACAGGTGAGACGGGTCTTTGACATCCTCCTCACTCCCTTTATGTAAAATACCTTCTAGTTTGCTCCTCCCACTTGGGCAGCCCCCATTGAAAGAGACAGGAGGGGCATGAAAGGCAGCTAGAGTACGTGGGTGTGTGTATTAACAGAGGGGGGATGTGGTCCCTTCCGGGTCATGGGCTCATCGATGTTTCTTCTGGGCAGGACAGATGTCAAAGGCCTCTCTAACCTTCCAGGGGCAACAAGGATCAGGGCTCATGTCATGTGTGACAAGAGGAAGTTTATCTTTTACCAGGTCCCCCTTCCAGGTATTTCCAAGAACCCTTGAGGTCAGCTGCTTACATGCTCCCACCTCTGCACTGGCTACTGTCTGTTCCCTGAGAACAGGTCACCTCTCTTGCCTCATAACCACCTGCCCCAGGCTGCTGCCAGGCTTCCCTTTTTCTGCTCTACTACAACCACCCACACATACCTATCCCCGAGTCCTTCAAACACCACCGAGATCAGAAGGCTTGGGCCAAGAGAAGAGAATTACAATACAGAAAACAGCATTTTCCCCAAAAACAACTGGGCTTTCCCAAAAAAGAATCCTCTTCCTGCCCCAGGTTGCATCCGTCCTATATCACTTCGAATCGTAATTTTTGCTTTCCTTGGCTCATAACGCCTTCTGTGGAATTTTAGTGGGCAGATCCAAATCCCTTTACCCAAGAGAAGGCCTCGGGCCTCCGCAGGTGCTCTCAGCCTCGCCACACTTTGGATTTGCATCTGCCAATGTATAACAGAGAGACGGAGAGGCCGAAGCATCACAAAGGCGCTGGGAAGAAGGAACAGGAAAGATCCAGCATGAAATATCAGCACTGTGCTCTATGGCTCAAAACTGTTTCCCAGTAGTAACATTCTATATTTTATTTACATAACAACCTTTCTCCATAATAAGTTATCACCTTACAAGAAAAACTGAAGGACTACCAGTGGAAATTCTAACCAAGCTGCAATTCTTGTAAATGAGGCCATATTGTATATTCCTATTAGGAAGATGCTAGGCCTTCCTTATCCCTGAAGAAAAAAGAACATAGTGAGACTGTCTTGTTTACTGAGATTGCTAAGATAATCGATAGTATGAGTCCCACTTTAGTGTGTCTGAGTGAGAACCTGTTCTCAGCAGAAGGGACATTATGGTAGAAAAGCTTAGGAAATAAAGTGAGATTTTTCACACCCAGAGTAGGAATTGCACAGATAGCAGAAAAAGCCTACGAAGTCATTCATCAGGCATCAAACAAGGAAAAAGACACTTCCTTCAGATGAGAGGATGGTCCAGCACAGCTTTGTGACAGCAGGTGACAGTATGTCATGTGTCTGAGCAGAACTACTGAACAACTCCTGCTCAAAGGTTTACAGCCTAAAATGAACATTTTAGAGTGCAAATTGCCTTTGACTCAACATTATCAAAAGACAGAATTTTAGGAGTTCCCATGGTGGCTCAGCAGATTAAGAATCTGACTAGTATCCATTAGGAAGAGGGTGAGGGTTCAATCCCTGGCCTTGCTCAGTGGGTTAAGGATCTGGTGTTGCCCCAAGTGCAGTGTAGGTTGCAGATGTGGCTCAGATCCAGTGTTTCTGTGGTACAGGCCTGCAGCTGTAGCTCTGATTCTACCCCTAGCCTGGGAACTTCCACAGGCTGCAAGTGTGGCCCTTAAAAATTTTTTTTATAAAAACCCCAACAAAACCAGAAATTTAAAGTGTCTCCATATGTTGAATATACACCAGGGTCATAGTATGGAGTGATGTGTGCTTATTTATGCCAGAGGCTTTCTGTGGGTATGAAACATTCCAGAGACCAGCGACCACTGAAGGGCTGAGTCAAAGATTAGATACATATTTAACACAGAAAAGCCACAACTGGCCTAAAAATAAAGCAAGACGATTGGTAGCAAACAAAGTTCAACAGAGCACAGCTGGCCTTTGCACAACGGGTTTGAACTGTGCGGGTCCCTGAGACGTGGATATTTGTCAGTAATATAAACTACGGTATCACCTGATCGATGGTCGGTTACATCTGCAGACGCTGAGGAAGTGAGGATACAAAGGAACAACTATAAATTATGCACAGATTAAACCGCACGTCATTCAAGGATCAACTGTAATTGCGACTAAAGCAGCTTGACTGGGAGATAGGTCTTAAGGGAGCAAACACTTGGAACATTTATAAATGACACCCTTGCTCTTTGGCAGACAGGTCACGTTATTTTTCTGAGACTTTAGACATGGTTTCAGAGAGGACGTAAAAGGCAACCCCAAGGTAAAACTGCCGAGCTGGTAAAGGGCTAATGTCACCACAAGAGCTTTCGAGAGGATTGACACGATGTCAGTGGCTTTCTTACGAGGATTCATCTAGGGGCCATAAGCAGAGGGCACCGAAAGAGCATGGGCACAGGGGCATTCAGGTTGTGTGTGTCTGAAGCTAATACCAGCTTAAAGAGGGTGTGGGCCCTCTTCGAGAAAAAGAATACAGGCTGAGGAACACACAACTGTTAGGGGAAGCCCCAGAGCCTTTGAATGGGCCCAAGCACGGAAGGAAGCCTGAAGGTTAAGCATCTCACCTTCACAACAAGCTACCTCCTGAGTAAGCAGACACCTGAAGCCACTAATCCCGTCACTCCCATCTACCCAGCACCCACACCAGAAACCCAGGAGTCATCTTTGATCCTTCCTCTTATTGTCTCTTCAGTCACCAAGCCACGCCCATTTTATTTCCCGACTCTTTCTCAAATTCATTTCTCCCTTCATTTTTCCTGCCAACATCTTGCATCGAGCCATCACCACCTCTTGTCTATTCCACTGCCAGCGGCCTCCAAACCATTTCCCTGTTGCCACTCTTCTTTACCTGCCAGGCATCCATCCTTCACCCAACCACCCCGACCACAAAGGTGGATCTACAACTTCACACTTCAGCGGAGTACCCTTTGGGAAGGGCTTCTCAGGAGAACGCTGGGAGGGAGCTGCTTTAGCATGACAAGCAACGCTTCCATGACCTTGCCCTTTTGCCCCCTGAACCCTCAGCAAAACCTCTCAGAATCAACACCATGTGGCCTAAACACCCTTGCAAACACCCTGAAGGTTTGCACACCCAGGCTTTTGGTTTCTCCCTGAACTAAGGGCTTGGAATCAACTCCCTTTCTCCTCATTCCTCCTCCTTTCTGCCCTTCTTTAGCAGGCTCACCTTCTCCTGGTGGCCTTCATCAACACCAGCCCTCTGCACCAACAAGCTGCTCAGATTCCCTCCTCTGGAATCCCACATACGGGGCTCCATCAAGATACTCAGCATGCGGAATTCCTGTTGGGGTTCAGCGGATTAAGAACTGGACTAGTCCATGAGGATGCAGGTTTAAGTTTGATCCCCAGCCTTGCTCAGTGGGTTAAGGATCGGCATTGCCATGAGCTGTGGTGTAGGTTGCAGATGCTGCTGGGATGTGGTATTGCTGTGGCTGTGGCATAGGTCAGCAGCTGCAGCTCCAGCTGGACCCCTAGCCTGGAAATTTCCATCTGCGACAGTACAGCCTTAAAAAGACAAAAAAAAAAAAAAAAAAAAAAAAAGATACTCAGCACATTATGTTCTTAATATGACAATATGTTCACTTGTTTATAGTTCGCCTTTCCTTCTCCTCTCCAGCTTGTGATCTCCTTGGGGTTAGGAGACATGTCTGATTAATTTTTAGCAAAACATAGCTCCCCAGCCCTTAGCAGAATATATGTCCTCATGAGATTTTTTTGGAATGAATAAACTCAGGACTAAATCAATCACTTTATAAGCCATTCTCTGAGACACACAGGCAAGAGAGCAGAGAAGTTAGTTCTGGACCATACCCAGGATTGTAGGTGGGAGAAAGAAAAGAAAATTAGGCATAGGCTACTGAGAATAATCAATCAGAAAGGTGGAAGGATTTGATGGGGTAGAGTAGGAGAGTCACAGAGGTAGCTGTGGAAGTCCCAGCAGGGGACAGGAGATAGAGCAGGAAACCCAGGGAACTTTGGGAGAGCACTGTAAGTTAATGATGGCTCAAGAAAGCCCTCAGTGCATCTGGGAATGACGCAGCCTTGCTTAACAATAAGACCGTAAATAAAAGCACAAGATATACTTCAGGTCGTTAAGTGAAAGATAAAATGAGGCCTGCATTCAGGTGCTGCGAGATAATGATCCTTAAGACCCAGGACAGGAATTTAAGGGAGCATAGCATTCCAAAGAGGCAACCCTGATTATACAGAAACCTGAGAGGATTCAGCATATTTTAGCACATGCTACCACCCTTCTGCTCATTTGAATAAGCACCCTGACAGTCCTAGTTTGACCTCATAGGGTCAAGTACTCTCTTATCTGATATGAAGGAGAAGCTAATGATGTAAGCCTGGTGTGTATCTGAAGAATGGGGAAGAAGGTGGCTTTTCCTGCTCCTGCACTCCCCTTGGATTCTAAAAATGTAGCCCACTTAAAGCTAGGGACAGAGCCTCCTCACCTGCCCGCTTTTATCCCTCACAAGCATCCTATCTTAAGAACCCTATTTCTTGCCTATCACTTTGTCTCTGGCTGAATTCCTTCTGTTTCTGAGACACAAAGAACCTGAGGCTCCATAAGTTTAGACACTGGGTGAGCAATTCTAATTAAAAAAAAAAAAAAAAAAGTGGGGGATTTCTCAGGGTGGCTCAGGGAGTTATGAACCTGACCAGTATTCATGAGGATGTGGGTTCAATCCCTAGCCTCACTCAGTGGGGTTAAGGATCCAGCTGTGGCGTGTATGGCAGATGTGGCTCGGATCTGGCATTGCTGTGGCTGTGGCGTAGGCTGACAGCTGCAGCTCCAATTTGACCTATAGCCTGGGAATGTCCATGTGACACTGGTGCAGCCCTTAAAAAAAAAAAGGAAAGAGAAGAAAACAAAACAAAACAAAAACCTCGTGGGTTCAAGTTCCAATCTCGGTTTAAGCTGGGTTCAAGTCAGAGGTGTTTCAGTTTCAGATCCACAGGAACTTTTGCCATATTCTTTCTACTTATCATTAAGTTTCTATGCATATTATTTTTTAAATTAACAAAAGGAGTTTATTAGAGTACATGCTAAGTTGTTTAACAAAAAGACCGTGAAATGGAATGATTAAAATACAGTGTAAGTTTATTTCTCTCTCGTGTAAAGATCCAGAGAGGATCTGTCCAGGGCTGGTGGACAGCACTGCTGTCCTGAAGATGACCAAGCTGACTGACAATTTCCAAGGCTGCTTCTCTAAGGAACAGTGGGAACAAAACAGGAAGGACAGGACAGTTGGCTTTCAGGGAAGCAGGAATTTGCCCTCAGCTTGTGGCCAATTATCCACATCCAGCTGCAAAAAAAGACCAGGAATTGTGGTCTCCAGTGGGCACCCATATGCCCAGCTAAAGCTCGGGAGAGCGTTATTCCTAAAAAAGAATAGCAAAGGAATACCAGAGACAGCTAGTGTTCTGAGGTGGTATTCTGTTTTTTGTTTGTTTTCTCTTTTTTTGGTTTGCATTTTTTTCTTTACTTCTCTCTTTTTTTTTTTTTTTTTTTGGTCTTTTTAGGGCTGCACTTGTGGCATATGGAGGTTCCCAGGCACCATGACAGGAACTCCTGTGTTTTTTTTCTTTTTACCATGCGGCACACGGAAGTTCCCAGGCTAGAGGTCGAATTGGAGTTACAGCTGCCAGCCTACACCATAGCCACAGGCATAGCAATGCCAGATCTGAGCCAAGTTTGTGACCTACACCACAGCTCACGGCAATGCTGGATCCTTAACCCACTGAGCAAGGCCAGGGATCAAACCTACATCTTCATGGACACTAGTCAGGTTCTTAACCCACTGAGCTACAATGGGAACTCCTGTTTGTTTTCCATAAAAGAGAGAGATAGAGAAAGATAATGTTTTAGAAAAGTAGAGAGTTCCCTTCGTGGTTCAGCAGTTAACAAACCCAACTAGAACCCATGAGGATGTGAGTTCGATCCCTGGCCTCGCTCAGTGGGTTAAGGATCCAGCGTTGCTGTGAGCTATGACATCGATGGCAGACAAGGCTCGGATCCCACATTGTTGTGGCTGTGGCCGTGGCCGTGGCTGTGGCCGGCAGCTGCAGCTCCAATTCGACCCCTAGCTTAGGAACTTCCATATGCCGCGGGTACGGCCCCAAAAAGAAAAAAAAAACAGTCAAAACAGAAGGAGAAGCCAGATTTCAAGGGACTAAGAGTTTTGGGGAGTGGATAAATAAAGATTAAAAACTACAGGCTATTTATTCAAGTTTAACAGTAAATGGAGGCAGAGAAATAGGGTATTAGAGGCAGAGAAATAAAAAGAAATACAGAGTCAAACAAGGTTTGTTTTTGTTTTGTTTTTCTTGAAGGAGGACTACCTGTACTACTTTGAAGGCACCCATAGAAAGATTAAAAAACGCTGGAAATGCTAGTGATTTAAGCCTTGGTAAATCAGGATTTGGCTCCTGAAACTGAAGGAAGAATGACAGGAGAGTGTAGAGACATTGATATTAAAGTGCAGAGGAACGTAGGTTGGCAAGGTGACAGGTGCCACCAGCTCGCCAGTACCTCTCTTCTAGAGCCCCATGCCCCAAAGTTTCCCACCCCTAATCCTACCCAAGCACACCTCCACCCAGCCTACTACCTGTGACCCATTCCTCCCCATTCTGAAAGCAATGAATCAGCTAGATCAGAGCATCAGCAAAGGCTTCAGGGGACACTGCCTCCTGCTCACATCTCTAATTCATTTATTTATATATTCTTTTTTTTTTTTTTTTTTTTTTGGTGGCCGCACCTGCAGCATATGGAAGCTCCCAAGCCAGGGATCCAGCCACAGCCACTGTAGAAGCAACACCATGTAATTATGCTGTGAGCGACAAGGTAAGACCTATTTCTACATTCTTAACTCAGTATGTAAAAATCCCCTTCCAAGCCCTTAGAGGTAGGAGGCAAACAAGACAGAATCCTTGCCTTCATGGATGTACAACATGGGCCTTTCAACAATAACTTTCAATAACTGTCTTCAGCAATGCCCAGCGTCTGCTGCCTCACCCAATTACTTTGGCAGTGAAGTTTCCATCCACGGTGAGTGGGCGAGGGGGCAACAGTGTGACAACTGCCTCTCCGGTGACACTGAATACACACTGGTCCCCAGGTGGCTGGAAGAATACAGATCTAGGTAATAAACCCATGGAGTGCATACACGGAAAATGGAGATGATGAAACATGTCCATCTTGAAGTCATGTCAACAAGGTAAACAAGCCTCCAGGTAGGACCTTACACAGATATAAAGAACCAGTGTTTTACCCACCTTGACTTTCAACCAGCAGCTTAGGCTCCCTTCCTTCCATCGGTCTCTTTTCATCTATTCCTGGCCCACTGTTTGCTTTTTATTTTCTCCATGCTCTCCCGCCTATGATCGCCTTCTGACTTGTGTTTAAGCTCCACAAACCACCTCTAATCTCTGCCAGGCAGCAGAGGGTACAGGTAAAGCGCGCAGACTCTTAAGTGAAAAGGCCTGAGTTCGGCTCTCAGTCCTTGAGCAATTAACATCTCTAAGCCTCAGCTTTCCCATCTGCAGGTAGAGATAATACTACTCACCTTGTGGCCCGCTTCTGAGAATGCGAAGGGATATTCTTGTCAAGTTTCCTCAATATGTCAGCATCCAGCAATCCCTGATAAAGGTTACTTACCATTATGGGACAATGCGATAAGATAAGGCAGCCGATGTCAGCCCAAAGCCTGACCAGATCAGGCTATTGGTTTAAGTAGAAGACACAGTAATAAAAGAGCATTAAGTACCAGGATGAATTACACACCCCTTCTGGAACAGCCTTTTTACTCTATGGACCTAGAATGAACCGAGGGCCAGAAGGAGAATAGCTCAGTTTTAACAGCAGTCAGCCTTGCTGGGGCCTCTGGGTTGGCCTTAATAATAGTAATAATAGGAAATGCTGAGTCACCCCACCCCCGGGGTGGGGTGGGGACTGAAATCCTCTGGGGGCAGGCCTCCCCGCTGAACCTTCCAGGGCCTACTCGGTCACTCAGATCTCCTGACCCACTTGAAGCTGACCTTCTCTTTGTCTCGGGCCTATTTCTGCTCTCCTCTCTTGCCCACTGATCCAACTGGTTATTTTCCTTCCGTGAGCAAGCGCTTCCTGACCTCAGTTCTTGAGCCGCAGCCAAATGGGCAGGTGCTTTTACCTGGGAATTTCCACCTGCTAATCAGGGGCGGCCCTAAGCAGAGAAAGAGGCTGACTTTCTTCATGCTCAGGTGCTTCTTTTAAGAGGGTTAAAGGAGAGGGAGGAGGAAGCAAGCGAAAAACTTGCTCATCGTGGAACTGGATCAAAGTGAAGGAAAGGGCAAAAGCTAGATGTGTTTTGCAGAAGATAGATGGGTGCAACTACTTTATTAATTTCCCATCCTATCTGTGCAGTCTGAGAGTGCTGCCAGAGTTAGAAAGATGACTTGCCATCTCTTCTGTTATAAATTCTCCCCATAATAAATATCAGTTTTGGTGACTAACCCTTGCTTTATGCGGTAGGACTGTGAGATGAATGGTTGGTTCTGATTTTCAGGCTGCAGAGCTTGGCAACAGACAGCAGATGTCCAGAGTTAGTGAGCTGGTCGACACTCTGTAAAAGAAGCCACATGGGAAATGCATTTCAGCATCTTCACTTACCGGACAACCTCTCCTGACAAAAACAAATTGCCCTTTGAAGTTGTGAGTGTACAGCTGCCAGCCCCATGTTCCCTTCTAAGGCTCCACTTCCTATTTCCTCAGTTGTGAAACGCCAGTGGTTAGACGTCTCATGCCTGAGTCCCCATTGCCTCCTCTGCCCCCACTGTTCCTCTTGCAACCTTGACCACAGCCCCTGCAAGTGACAGGAGGTGGGAGTGGCTGGCAGGTCCGAAGAGCAGCAGCCACCAACTCTGCCACTTCCTGCCCTCTTGGGTTCCAATCTCTGATAACTGTCCTCACCCCGCCTCCCCACCACCAAGTGATACAAACACTGCCATCCCGTTGTGGGGGCATGCCCAACCCGCTGTGACATCTTTCTCCATGCTGGCCACCGAGGGTGGCTGTAGCAGGGCTGAGTGCTGCTTGCCTCCCTGCTCCACACATGACCTTCCAGAAGGGCCAATGAAGAGTCTGCCTTCCCCGCAGAGAGAGGGAGCTGCTCTGGACCTGCACCCCGACTCTGCTCTCTGGCTCACGAGGGCACTCTCCTGAGCCCTTCCCTAATTTTGAGATTGTTCTTCATGGAGTTCCCATCGTGGCACAACGGAAATGAATCCAACTAGGAACGATGAGGTTGCGGGTTCGACCCCTGGCCTTGGTCAGTGGGTTAAGGATCCAGCCTTGCCATGAGATGTGGTGTAGGTCACAGATGCGGCTTGGATCCTGTGTTGATGTGGCTGTGGCAAAGGCCAGCAGCTGTAGCTCTGACTCGATCCCTAGCCTGGGAACCTTCACATGCTGTGGGTGCAGCCCCCAAACCCAAAAAAAGATTGTTCTTCTTGACCAACACTTTAAAAGAGACATACCATCTGCTCGCTAGGTCCTAAAAGTTCTGACTTCAACATCTGTACCAAAAATCAAGTCCTTTTTTCATTCTTACATTTGTTTGCAGACTGATTTTTTTTTCAGGCCTTGGGTCTGTGTGCTTATATTAATTCTTTTGGTTTGTCATGAGATGAACCAACACAAATTCTCTTATTTAGTTTGATTTTGGTTGTGAGTTATTATTGAGAAATGGGATGGAATCATGGAAAGAGAACTGAGAAATTTTTTATCCATGAAGGATTATACAAGTTATCATTTTTTTTCATGTTTTCTGATTATAAAACTACTATATAATCATTTTACAAGATGTGACAAGTCCAGGCAAGTTTAAATCACCACGATAAAAAGCACAATAATCTCGACACCCCACAGTAATGACTATGAACATTTTGATGTATTTCCCTCCAATCTCTTTTTCCTACAATTTTTAGTGGGAATAGGAGGGCTGTTTTTATTAACAGCGCTCCTCAACCAAGAACCAGCGCTGTACTGGGAGAGAGACATAAATATATGCTAGTATTACCAGCAACTCAGAAAGAAAGGTGTTGTTGAAACTGTGGAAACTGAGCCACAGGAAGGTGGGCTAGTTCAAATCCACACCTCTCACTCCAGGGGAGAAATTTTCTAAATGGACTCCAAACTGAAGCCTTTTAGCGGATTATATGGAGAAAAGGAAATGAGGAGAGAGGAATGAGGGAAAGTTGATGCTATTCTTAGTGAGAGTCAGATCTATCCAATTTATTATGAAATCTGACCTACGGAAAGAAATTTCTTCATCTGTATATAGTCATTTTAAAGAGATTTGGGGAGTTCCCGTTGTGGCTCAGTGATAATGAACCCAACTAGCATCCATGACGATGTGGGTTCAATCCCTCGCACTGCTCAGTGAGTTAAGGATCTGGCTTTGTCATCAGCTGCGGTACAGGTCGCAAATGTGGCTCGGATCTGGCATTGCTGTGGCTGTGGCATAGGCCGACAGCTGCAGCTCTGATTTGACCCCTAGTCTGGGAAGCTTCATATACTGTGGGTGCAGCCCTAAAAAGAAATAAAATAAAATTTAAAAAGAGAGATTTATTTCTTCCTGAATCCAAAACATCACTGCTTGTCATTATAAGCTGACTAGAAAGAAATGGAGAGAAACCTCTGAAACATCTACAGAGCAGCTCAGCTGGAAGTCTGGACATTAAAGTAAGAAGGAGAGTAAATCTTGGGCAGTTTGGGCCACAGTCAACACAGCACGAGGCTGGGCAATGTCTTGACTGCCAGGGACTGCCAGCTGCAGATAAAGTCACAGCAGCAGGGTCCCAGGCTATTGGCCAGACATGAAAAACGACGGTGCGGATAAAACTGTAGTTGGAGTTCTGCTAAAAACAAATGGGCTCCGATCAAAATATATATTTAGCAATTCCAGTGCTAGCCCACTACTCGCTTTGGGGCATAAAGACAGTACATATAAGAAATAGCTTCCTTCATTTGCAGTAGCATGGATGGACCTAGAGATTATCATATTAAGTGAAGTAAGTCAGACAGAGAAAGACAAATACCATATGACATCACTTATTTGTGGAATCTAAAAAAATGATACACATGAACTTATTTACAAAACACAGACTCACAGACACAGAAAACAAACTTATGGTTACCAAAGGGGAAAGCAGGAGGAGAGGGGAAGTAAATTAGGAGTTTTGGATTAAAAGATAGATACTACAATATATAAAAAAGATAAACAACGAGCACCTACTGTGTAGCACAGGAAATATACTCAATATTTTATAATAACCTGTAATGGAAAAGAATCAGAATATATAGCTGAATCACTTTGCTGTATATCTGAAACTAACATGACACTGTAAATTAACTATCCTTCAATTTTAAAAAATGGCTTAAAAAATGGTTTAAAAAAAGGAATGGCTTCCTTGCTCACAAGGAGTTTCATTCATTTAACAAATTTTTATTGAGCACCTACTATGTGACGGACACTGTGTAGGCTGTTTAGATACATCAGTGAACAAAACCAATACAGATCCCTTCCCTGAGGAGCTGATTGTTCAGTGGGAAAATACAGACAACAGACAGGAAGCATAACTGAGGCACCTTGTACAAATTCCATGGCATTCCGTGGTTTGGGTATGAAGAGCAAGCCTAACTGGGGAAGCTCACAAGTGGAAGGGCAACAAGAAGAGGCGCTGAGTCCCTCAGTCAGTTATTCACGTAAAAAGTTTGTCTTCAATGTTAGGGTTGCTTTTGTTTTCGTCTTCCATTTTATTTTATTATTTTTAAAATCTGTAAAATGTGGGAGTTCTTTTGTGGCACAGCAGGTTAAGAATCCGGCATTGTCACTGCAGCCGCTTAGGTCGCTGCTGTGGTTTTGGTTCAGTCCCTGGCCCAGGAACTTCCACATGCCATGGGCAAGGCCCCCCAAAATCTGTAAGATGTTTACAGTGTTCAATACATTTAGAGAAGTGTCACCTCCATATCTGTCTTCTCAGCCCCGTTTTCCTGCCCCATCTAGGAAACCGTATTTACTCATTTTTTACTTATCATTTGAGGGCTTTTGTTTTGGGCAAAAATAAGCAAACATTCTTATTTTTCCTTCTTCCATAAAAAAAGATAGTGTTCTATACATGCCTTTTTTTCTGTCTAATCTCTAATCTTGGTTCTTTTTTTTTTTAGGGCCTTGGTTTAGTTTAGGGCCTAGGACTGGTTTCTGCTGTGCCACAACAGGAACTCCTACAGAGCTGTTTCTTTTCTTTTTTAACAGCTGCTCTGTTTTCTACTTTAGGTAACAAGTCCCCTATTGATGGATATTTAGATTGTTTATAAGCTTTTGCTACCATAAATAATGTCAGAATGAATAACTCCCTGCACATATGGTTATGAATTTGTAGAGATCCTAAAGTAGAATTGTTAAGTCCATAGGCAAATGCACATACAGCTTTATTAGTTATTTCCAAATTACTCTCCATAGAGGCTGGACCATTCCGTACTCCCCAAAATTATGACAGCACCTGTTTCTCCACAGCCTCATTCACTGAAGGTACTATCAAACTTTTTGAGTTTTGCCAATCAGGTAGGTGAGTATTCATATTTTAAAACATTTATTTACCTTTCTCTTAATGTAAGCAAAATTGAGTAGCCTTTTTAGATATGTAAGTGACATTTTCTTTACTTTTTAAAAAATTTTTTTCTTCTGCTTTGGACAGCCTGTTCATATCTTTTGTCCATTGCGCCTCTTTTCCAGGGTTTTCCTGAGTCTTCTTGCTTGCTCACTTTTGTTGGGTACTTTAGAATCAACTTTTCTGATTCCAGGGGAAAAGTAAATGGCCGTTTTTAACACAATCTCGATAAATGCGTATTGGCTTGGGGAGAACCAGCCTCTCCTTGGGGCTGCTTTGTCTAATCCAAGAACATGGTGTGTCTCCCTCTTTGTTCAACTCTACTTTTCATGCCTCACAGGAGTGCTTTGAAGTTTTCCTCCTGTTCGATACGTTTGTTTGTACTCATCCTGCAAAACCACAACAGGAAGCAGCGAAATTGAACGTGGCAGGAGAAAAGCTGTGATCATGCTGACTGGTCTTCCTTTAGATTTATCACCACAAAATTCGAGTGGTGCCTCTGTGCTGTTGGGCAGTCAGACTGCCCTCTCCTCCAGTCTCCAGCTTCTCGGGAAAGCTATTCACACCCTCTGCCCTCTCCTTCCCCAGCCTCATTCAGCGGATGGCTTTGTTTTCTACCTCAGTGAGAAAAACAACACAAAAGAGCTTAGAAGAAATCAGAACTCCTGCAACTTTCCCATGGGGTAATAATGCCAGCCACCCAAACTCAAATCTACGCACACACCCTCCCTCTAGGAAAAAAAAGGACAGATGGAGAGGGGGTCATGGGGGAGGGAGCTTGCATCTTCAAAATAACCAGAAGACAGAGAACGATGGGGGGGCAGGGTTGGCCTCACCCTCACCCACAGCATGAGGAAGTTCCCAGGGCCAGGAATTGAAACGGGCCACAGCAGGGACCCAGGCCACAACAGTGACAACGCCGGAGCCTTACTCCCCCGCGCCATCAGGGAACTCCCAGATTGCAATCTAGATGTAAATGGGAAAGTAGAAATCCAAGAGCAGCAGTCCCTCTGGAGTCTACCCTAGAACATCGGACTTGTGAGAATTAAGTGAAAGACAGGAGAGAGCTGTCTCAGGAGCGGCAGAACCTAAATAACATCAGCTGAAATTCACCACTGGCAGGAGACTCGGGGAATTGGGTCTAAGACTGAGCTGGTTCATGCTTCTCCACTGGGCTCACCTGACCTTACTCAAGTGTGTGCCCTCCACCTTGGTCCCTGCAAGTAGACTGGAGGATGCCTGGGAATGGCAGGTCACAGCAAGAACGAGGGCCTCCTCATCACTCCATGAAGGTTGAGGGGACATGTGAAGGCTTCGTTTCCACGGCTGAGACCTCTTTTAAATTCAGTTCATGGGGTTGAAGGCCTAGAGAACTGGCAGTCCCACTGGGAAAACAAGACAAATACCAAGTAGTTAACAGCCAAGACAGATTGATACAGCTTGTATTTACACACTGATATATCTACTAAATGATGCAGTAGAGCCAATTCAGGAATAGTGGAGTAGATAATAAGGTGCTCATCATGGGATGCTGGTGGTAAATACAAAAGATGCTTGAGAACGGATAGTTCTCCTGAGCTGGAACCATCAGCTCATGTGTATCTTGATGAGAGGTGTGTGTGTGGGGGGGGGGTCTAAAGCTAGATTTTTACCTCTGGCATAAAGACCATTAAAGAGGCTTTTGTCAGACCTAAAATTGAGCAGGACAGAAGGTAGCTGATTGACATGCTTCCAAGGAAGGTCTCGATTTAGCCAGCAGAGGGCGAGAGAACACAGAAACCATTCCAGGATTTACATCTCAGAAATATTTGGAATTAAAGGACTGGTTAGATGCAAAAGCAAACAATGAAAGCAGGGACGAATGTGGTTCTTTTGTTTTGTTTGTTTTGTTTTTGCTTTCTAGGGCCGCACCTGCAGCATATGGAGGTTCCCAGGCTAGGGGCCGAATAAGAGCTATAGCTGCAGGCCTACGTCACAGCCATAGCAATGCAGGATCCAAGCTGAGTCTGCAACCTACACCACAGCTCACAGCAATGCGGGATCCTTAACCCACTGATCAAGGTCAGGGATCAAACCCAGAACCTCATGATTCCTAGTCGGATTAATTTCTGCTGCGCCACAATGGGAACTCCTGTGGTTCTTTTGAAAAAATATATTTAAAAACTACATGCCTAAAGTGGGAATTGATTACTGTCATCATTGCAACAAATTCTTACTTTTTTACAAGTCAGGATCTCTTTAATGATGCATACATTTCTTTATAGATCCTTAAATGCTGAACCAAAATATGGGAATATGTGTGAATAATTGGACCTCACATTTTAAGAAACACTTTTATTTGAAGATTCCACAGAAATGATAGTCTCTAAAACTTTAATAAGCCTAGACGGCAGTGATTAATTTTACAAATCTCAGGAAGAGATTTCTCTGAAGAATGCAATGCTCTCGTCAATATAGCATGTGACGATGTTTGTTAAATGGAATAACAAATGTCAAAACAGTAAATAGATTGTTTATGAAAATAAACATTTATTTGATCTACCAGGTAAGTAAGAATGGAGGTAGAAAAAGTGAGCACAGGACTGCCCTTTTCAGTAGATAGAAGGCATGAGCAGGCTTAGACCTATGGCACAGGTTTGATCCTTGGTCCAGGGACTTTGGAAAGCCTTGGGCATGGTCAAAAAAAAAAAAAAAAAAAAAAAAAAAAAAGAAGAAGGGAGGACAGCCAGTTCTAAAACTCCTCTAGGCTGTGGTATAAGGAAGCATTACTTCCTACCCAAACTCTTGACTGTCTATAGCAGCTGAAAGGCATTCAGCTCCAGTGAACAGAACAGTCAACCACAGAAGCTTAAACCATAAGGAAGAAGAAGTTCAGAGCCACCTCTTCCGTAGTGGTCAGCAGTTCAATGGTTTCATCCAGAGAATTAATACCTGATGGTTACCAGCTGTCTGCCAGGCTCTAGGCAGACCAACCTCACATAAAAGCTCCATCAGCAGGAAGGGATGAGGGAGCAAGTGTAACTTGCTTCTCCTGCAACTCTTGTTCTTCCTGGGGAGGAAAATCTTTCCCTTACACTTGCTCTTACATTTCAGTGGCCAGAACTAGATCACAGGCATCTCTCACAGTTCTGGAGGCTGGGAAGTCCAAGATCAAGATACCAACTGAAAGCAAAACCTCAACAAAATACTAGCAAACTAAATTCAGCAGCATTGTAAAAGGATCATGCACCATGATCAAGTGGGATTTACTGCGAGGATGCAATGATGGGTCAAGAATCACAGATCAGGAGTTCCCGTCATGGCTCAGTGGTTAATGAATCCAACTAGGAAACATGAGGTTGCGGGTTTGATCCCTGGCCTTGCTCAGTGGGTTAAGGATCTGGCGTTGCCATGAGCTGTGGTGTAGGTCGCAGAGGCGACTCGGATCTGGCGTTGCTGTGGCTGTTGCTGTGGCTGGCAGCTGTAGCTCCGATTAGACCCCTAGCCTGGGAACCTCCATATGCCACAGGTACAGCCCTAGAAAAGGCAAAAAGACCAAAAAAACAAAAAAAAAAAACAAAAAAAACAAAAAAAAAAAAAGAAGAAGAAGAAAAAAAGTAAAAGGAACCACAGATCAATAAATGTTGATATACCACATTAACAGACTAAAGGGGAGTTCCCGTCGTGGCGCAGTGGTTAACGAATCCGACTAGGAACCATGAGGTTGCGGGTTCGGTCCCTGCCCTTGCTCAGTGGGTTAACGATCCGGCGTTGCCGTGGGCTGTGGTGTAGGTTGCAGACGCGGCTCGGATCCCGCGTTGCTGTGGCTCTGGCATAGGCTGGTGGCTACAGCTCCAATTCGACCCCTAGCCTGGGAATCTCCATATGCCGCGGGAGCGGCCCAAGAAATAGCAACAACAACAACAACAAAAAAAGACAAAAAAAACCCCAAAAAAACAAAAAAAAAACAACAGACTAAAGGATAAAAATCATGGGATGAGCTCAATAAATGCAGAAAAAGTATTTCTTTTATAAAAGCACTAACCCCATACACCAAGACTATGCCTTCATGATGTAATAATCTCCCAAAGACCCCACTCCAAATGTTATCACATTGGGATTAGGGTTTTAGCATATGAATTTACAGGGGATACAAACATTCAGCACCCACCAAAGGAGATTTAACCTACTTTGTTTCTTAGGTTAAAGAAACCTAAGAAACCTGCTTAGCTTACTGGGTTTCTCTTGCCCTTCAGCTGAAAGAAGAGTCTCTGTGTTGAATACGCAGCCAGATTATTCCCAGGGAAGTGACTGGAGACATTTCCTTGGGAAGACTTTCTTGGCAGACAAACATAATTTGTCCTGCACGTTTCCGCAGCGGCCCAATAGAGAGCAGCACTGTACCACTCACTCCTGCCTGGGGACTGAACTGTACCAGCTGTCAAATTAATTTCTTTCTTCCTTCTGAAACATAAACACAGTTCATTCTGGGTTTCTATCTATTCTTTGAGAGGTTAGAGCCATTAATTGCATGCTGATAAAATGTCAGAAATGATTGTGCCTAAGGTAACTGTGCATTTTTTAAAAACAATGCCTCCAGGATTACAAGAGAGATTTGCGTATAACTGGCTTATAACTCATCAAAAAATCTTGAATCTATGCGCAAAGAGGGAATTCTCCTCTACAAGCCATTAGGCTGTGTCTTTCTACCTTTCACATTGCAAATTGCATCGTTAATACAAAACATTAAACGATTGGTCAACAAAGTTGGTTAACCTATTTTTAACTTGAAAGGGTGGTTTTTACCTCCCTAGGAAAACCTTAAGGATGAATGAGGGTCGCTGTTTGGGAAATGCTTATTTCACAGACTACAGCCGGTGCGCCTCATGTTAAACCACGAGGAGCTGTATCCGAAGCTCACTTGCTCTAACAGTCTTTTTTACTTTAAAAGGAAACACTCAGGAGTTCCCGTTGTGGCTTAGTGGAAACAAATCTAGGAACCATGAGGTTGCAGTGTTCGATCCCTGGCCTTGCTCAGTGGGTTAAGGATCCAGTGTTGCCGTGAGCTGTGGTGTAGGTCGCAGAAGCAATTCGTGTCCTGTGTGGCTCTGGCTGTGGCATAGGCCCCTGGCTTCAGCTCTGATTGGACCCCTGGCCTGGGAACCTCCATAAAAAGACAAAAAATAAAAAATAAAAATAAAAGGAAACACCCAAAGATGACAAGGACATGGCTTAACTTTCAAGGTCATCCAATTAGATAAAGAAGTGCTGCAGGCGAAGGCAGAGATAGTCAAGCAAAGCATGGTACCACCTCTGGTACCCAAACTCCCAGGGTTCACAGGTCAGCAGCTAAGACAACTGCTAATACCTATGAACACAGAAGCATCTTCCCAGAGGGAAGATTGTATTTTAGTTCAGGTAAGACAATTCTCTGAGAGAGTGATTGATGAGAGGCAAGATACAAAAGGTGGGAGTTTCCACTGTGGCTCAGAGATTAAGAACATGACATAGTCTCTGTGAGGATGCGGGTTTGATACCTGGCCTCGCTCAGTGGGTTAAGGATCCAGTGTTGCCACAAGCTGCAGCGTAGGTTGTGGATGCAGCTCAGATCTGGCATTGTGGCTGTAGCACAGGCTGGCAGCTGCAGCTCCAAGTTGACCCTTAACCCCAGGAACTTCCATATGCCACAAGTGTGGCCATAAAAAAGATAAAAAAAATTTTTAAAGATACAAAAGTTCTAACACATTTGTCACTATCCTCAGTATTTAAGCAATAAAGCAAATATATGTGTGTGTATGTACATACACACACATATATATAGAAGTATATATTTCTATTTTAGGGGATAAAGCACCCTTCAGTCACCTAGTTTACTCTTCAGTCCAACTGCCTCTTCTTGAGTTCAATACAAGAGTTCATATACATACACATCTCAACTAAAAAAAAAAAGACCTGATCAACAAGTCTGAAGTTTCAAAACAAAGAAACACAAATACTCCCATATTCTTGTTATCGAATCACAAAACTTTTAGCTGCTGGAGTTCTTTCAATTGCAGCTCACAACCCTTGGAAACTTCTAATTCCTCTGTTCGACTCTCCAGGGTACACAGACAACACCTCATTATTTTGGTTAATGGTGATTGCAAATGACCCCCTGGGTCCCATAAGTACACTCACCACCGCTTCAAAGAAAGCCTGAGGCAGGTCCTCATGTAGCTACAGACACTGCCTACACTCAGGTATGTATTCCTAAGCTTGTCAGGGCTTGCAGCTAAGCAACTTGAAGCTGAGTCATAATTGCCAAGGCAAGAGAAATTTTTTAATGTTTAAATAAACATACGTGCAGAAAATTCCAAAAAAAATATTAAGAGTACCGCTCAGGGAAGAGTTACTATCAAAGAGAAATTTTCTGGAAGAGCTGTCAGCCTACAAAGAAATGCTTTAGGATTAGAGAGAGAGGCCAGTGAGTGAGACCAAAGTAAGACTGTTTGACATGTGTTCCCCAAACTTTGAAGGATGTGGCAATTGGTACTTGATTTTCACCGGCAAGGATGTAAGTGGATGGGCTGGGTAGAGCTCCCAGAACAAGAAAAGAGCAGAGCAGAGGAAGCAGCAATAGTTCTACCAACGGTGGACAGGGCTGCCTGTTCCCCATGGGCCAAATTAATACCACAGGGGACCACCACACCATACTCATCTTCATAAGACCCCAGAAGAATGTGTGGTGGGATGAGGATGTCAACGAAAAAACTAATCAATAGTCAATCTAAGAAACAGAAAACTTTAGTTGTGCCAATCTGAGGATTATAACCCAGGAGACAGTCTCTCAGAGAGTTCTGAGAACTGTTCCCAGGACGTAAAGGGGAGGGGGCCAGTATAAATGTGATTTTGGTGAAGGGGGTACAGGCAACCAAGCACATATCTTGGCAGGAGGTTGCTGCTGAACAGATATCTTAGTTAATGGTTTCAGTACTTTTCCAAATATGGGAAGATACAAGAATCCAGGTTCCTAAATCATTTCTCCTGAAAATATCTCACTATCTGAAGGCCTGTTCTGCCAGTTTGCCTAGAATATAAAGTGTTTGTACTCTTAGGCAGGATTTTAGGCGAGATGGAGAAGCATTTTAACTAAAGTCAGATGCTAATAACAGGTGACATCAAGTTTTCCCTGTCACTTAAAAGCAGGAAGATGAAAATGACAGCTTGGGAGTTCCCGTCATGGCTCAATCGTTAACGAATCCAATTAGGAACCATGAGGTTGCAGGTTTGATCCCTGGCCTTGCTCAGTGAGCTGTGGTGTAGGTTGCAGACGTGGCTCAGATCTGGTGGCTCGGATCTGGCATTGCTGTGGCTCTGGCGTAGGCTGGCAGCTGTAGCTCCGATTAGACCCCTAGCCTGGGAACCTCCATATGCCTCGGGAGCGGCCCTAGAAATGGCAAAAAAAAAGACAAAAAAGAAAAAAGAAAATGACAGCTTGGATACCTTAACCATCCTACGAGTAGACTACAGTATTTATTGGGTATAGTCTAGATTTTCTCAACAAGCTTCATGAGTAGAAATAACCTACCTGAGTGGTTATCATTTATCTGCTGGCCCTGTCACTACCCACCTGGAGTCAAGGATTTCACTCCACTTTCAGAGGCAAGTGGCCCAAAGGTAATAGACGAATTGTAAACAGGAGAGGAAGAAGATTCCAAGCCCTAATAAATAAGCAAGGGGAAGGAACCTGGGAGATGGAGTCACAAAGATACTTAACGGATCCATTTTGAGGACCGTGGCCTGTCTCGTGGTAGCAGTCATAGGTGCCTCCAGGTGGCACAGCAGCCACTGTGTTGGCAAGTTTTGCCTTAGGAACCTTTGTGTCAAATTGACCATGAACCATCTTTCAGGGGAGATGGTTAGCCTAAGACCTAATGGACAAGGTCATTCCCTTCTGGTGAGCCCCTCTCCCTTGAAATGCCCAGTGTCAACGACAGAATAATTCTTCAGACATGGAACTAGAATTTAAAGGTGGGCTGAGAAGCAGGTAAGGATGGAATCATGTATCTTAGGCCTTGTTCTCATTGGTCTGCATCTCAAGGAGGAAAAACATTCCGAGTTGATTCCTGGGGGAGAATGGGAGAGATTCTGGCCTCTAATCCATAATGAGGTTAGCATTCAGAATGGAAGAAAGAAATCTTAGTAAATTTAAACAGGTCAAATAGAATTTGATTTACTGATTTCAGGTTACTTTCAAGGCCCCCCAATCCCCATATGCCCTGTTGATATTACCAATTTGGAATTCCAGAGAAATATGGGGGGTTCTGGTCCCACAGCTCCTTGGCCTTTGGGAGTGAATGTTGGACGGGAGCCAAGCAGAGGCCCTGGTGCCAGGGAGGACCGTATGTTTTTCTCATCAGCCACTCAATTAACTCCAAGCTGTTGTTATTAAGACCTGTGGGACACAATTTTGAAATATAAGAAAGCAAAGACCAAAACTCTTTGGCAAGTAATATCATAAATCTCATCTAAGAACTCTTGCCTCCCACTTCTTGTCCTTGTTTTCCATAGCATCTGTAGCATATTTCAAGAACAGGCATGAAAAATAAACTCCTTCTATGCTCTTAAGAAGAATCATTTCAAAACCTGTGGGGTATATTAACGGCAGTGACTTAAAATGGACTGCCCACCCTCAACCACCTCATCTTTTGGCGCAAGGGTGACCCACTGCCATTATCACGGGATCCTTGAGCTGTTTGTTTTATTTTAGTAATTTGGAGTGGTGATGAGTTTGAATTGATCTACTCAACACTCTCCTAACGAACACATCCTGCAAGGTAGGCATCTAAGCTTAGAAGTGTAATCAGTCCACAGAGGGGAGCAGATACACACAGATAAAGAGACAATCGTTATAAATAATATTTATTGAATGCTTGGTATGTACCAAACCCCATTCTAGTGTTTCATTCACATACATAATATCATTTCATCATCATAGTAGTCTAATGAGATAAGAACCATCATGATCCCTCCTTCTATGGAAGGAACCCAGACAGGTCAGGTGACTATTCCAAAGCCAAACAGTTTGTAAGGGCTGCCCTCTAAATGCTGGCAGCCAGGCCTGTTATTTTGTATTCACACAGTAACATCATAATTCCATGCTCCCAAGAACAGCACTTTCTGGACACAACCCATTTGCTCTGATAACATGCAATTCTAAAATTTCCCCAAATACCTGCACCTCCTGCCAAGCATTTAGCCTTTTGAAAACAGAGCCAGGTGGGTCTGATTTAATGAAAATCTTGAGAATGAGTTCAAGGTTTCTCATTAATATTTCTGAGCATGCACCTGATCTGTTTAGCATCTTAAAACAGCACTTGAAAGTGTGTCTTAAGGGTGTGTCCATTATGATATTTTTCTCTTGAAGATAAATGAAAAGTCCAGATACATCAATTGTGGGCTGTCACTAAGATCACTGTTCAGGAGTTCCCATTATGGCTCAGCGGGTGAAGAATCTGACTAGTATCCATGAGGATGCAAGTCTGATCCCTGGCCTTGCGAAGTGGGTTAAGAATCTGGTGCTGCTGCATAGGTCACAGACATGGCTCCGATCTGGAGTTGCTGTGGCTGTGGTGCAGGCCTACAGCTGCAGCTCCCATTTGACCCCTAACCTGGGAACTTCCATATGCCGCAGGTGCAGCTCTGAAAAGGGAAAAAAAAAAATCACTATTTGGTTTCCATGGAAGACAATATGCTTTCCTGCTTTATAATATCCACTCCTCATTGCTGGTTTCAATCTTGGCAACATTTACACCAAATACTACAAGTCTTCTTGCTCTGCCCCTTGGGATTTTATTCTTCCCACTTCACCCCTCCCTCTGTCCATTTGACCCAGCTTGGGCCAGGAGAAGGGGTTCTGGCATATTTTAAATCGATTGGGACAAGTTATAGTTAAGAATCAGATTTCTGGAGTTCCTGTCGTTGCTCAGTGGCAATGAACCCAACTCATATCCATGAGGACGTGGGTTTGATGCCTGGCCTTGCTCAGTGGGTTAAGGATCTAGCATTGCCATGAGCTGTGGTGTAGGTTGCAGACATGGCTCAGATCCCATGTTGCTCTAGCGGTGGTGTAAACTGGCAGCTATAGCTCCAATTTGACCTCTGTCCTGGGAACTTCCATATGCCCAGGGTGTAACCATAAAAAACAAAAAAAAAAGAATCAGATTTCTGAAACAATAATGTGCACATAAAAAACAGGCTGTTAGGGTCAGATTGCTACACATAGGGCAGAGAGAAAAATGGAAACTGGGCAGGCCTTCATGTTTGTGGGGATGAAGGGTCTGAGCAAAACTGAAAATTATTCTTTTTTTTTTTTTGCCTTTTTTAGGGCCACATCTGTGGCAAATGGAAGTTCCCAGGCTAGGGGTTGAATTGGAGCTGCAGCTGCTGGCCACAGCCACAGCCATACCAATGAAAGATCCAGGCCCAACCTACACTGCAGCTCACAGCAACACCAGATCCTTAACCCACTGAGTGCGAGGCCAGGGATCAAACCTGCATCCTCATAGATACCAGTTGGGTTTGTAACCCACTGAGCCACAACAGGAATTTTTATTTTTTATTCTTGTTTCAAAATGTTCTATTAAAATGAAAAGGTAAAATACTGATTATAGTGAAGGATTATAAAAATGTGTTAATTGTATAAAAATTGTGCTAAAAAAACACTTAACATAAAATTTACCATCTTAATCATTTTTAACCATATACCTTGCTGTACAGCTGATCTCTAGAACTTTCTCATCTTGCAAAACTGAAACTCTATACCCCATTCATCTCCCCGCAGCCCCTGGCTACCACCATCGCACTTTCTTTTTCTAAGAGTTTGACCCCTTTGGGTATCTCATGTCAGAGGAATCATGCAGTATTTGTCTTTTTGTGGCTGGCTTATTTCACATAGTGTGGTGTCCTTAAGGTTCAGCCTTGTTGTAGCATGATTATCAAAAGTCTTAATCAAAATTATGTAAACAAAGGGATGTTTCAGTTGAATTTTTTGAAAGCATTATTAAGTCTCCATTTTTTCATAAAAATGAAATGAGTCACAGCTTTTACCGGTCATAAAAAGGAGTCCCTCAGATCTCCCTTCAAAGAGAAAAATGGCCGTGAGGTGTGCAGTTATCTATGGCCTCCAGCTAGAGCAACTTCAGGATTTGCCTCAGTGTCCAAGCTGAGGCTATCCTCTCACCAGGAAGCTCTCAGAAGCTGCACAGTAGGGCGATGATGGCTTAGTCATTTCTGCTTGAGACAGGACTCCTCCACTCTGGTACAATCTAAGCTCCAGAGATCTCTACGGGCTGGTCAAGATTTTCTCAGAGCTGTGCTGCCATCTGAGACTCCTCCTACCCAAACTTCCTTCCTTTCCACTCTCCTTTCATAAGAATTAGACCTACTCTGTGGTCTGAAGGCTTTTCCTGCCCACTCCTGCTCCCTCTTCCCCATATCCTTCACAGCAATTTCCCCCAAATAAATCTCTTACAGTTCTGACCCTTTTTTGGCATTTGCTTTCTGAAAAACTCACACTGGCATAACAGTACCCATTTAGTCAACAGTGTTCAGAATTGGTATTGCATTTCACTCATGTCAATATAGGCCTACATATAAACAAAATTTAAGATAGTGTGAATTTAATATTGCAAAGTATTTCTTGGTCACTATATGCAATGGTTGTGAATGCTCTGCTCTGGAACCACAGATTGGAACAGGAGGAGAACATAAACACTCAGCACTAATGGAAAATGACATTTCATTGTGCAAGAATCTGTCGCGTTCAAGTCATCCTAGAGGAGGCAGTCAACATTTAATTCGTCTTCTCTATACTAAACAATTCTGCTACTCAAATGCTCATGCCAAAGCAGTGTCCATTGCTCATACAGACCCTCAAGATGCTCAGATGTCATCACCTGTTGTTTAAAAGGACTTTGATGGGGGGAGTTTCCATTGTGGCTCAGTGGACGAATCCGATTAATATCCATGAGGATTTGGGTTCCATCCCTGGCCTCACTCACGGGGTGAAGGATCTGGTGTTGCTGTGAGCTGTGGTGTAGGTTGCAGACACAGCTCAGATCCCGTGTTGCTGTTGCTGTGGCTGTGGTGTAGGCCAGCAGTTACAGCTCTGATTGAACTCCTAGCCTGGGAATCTCCATACGCCACAGGTGTGGCCCTAAAATGAAAAAAAAAGACTTTGGGGGGAGAGAAATATTAGGAGTTTGGGATTAGTAGATGCCAACTATTACATATAAGATGGATAAACAACAGGGAACTATATTCAATATCCTGTAATAAATCATAATGGAAAAGAATATGAAAAAAATGTATGTATGTGTGTAGCTGAATCACTTTGCTGTACAACATTACATAGAAATTAACACAACATTATAAATCAATTATACTTTCAAAAATTAAAAATAAATAAAAATAAAAGGACTTTGGACAAAAGTTGTGGGTAAGTGTTTCCTTGAGTCCTGAACAGTATTAGTCATGAGAATAGCTGTGTAACATCACATGTTATACCACACCAGAGCTGAGCTGACTGGACATTGCGTGTTTTTAATAAAGTTATGTTTTCTGCATTTGTGAAATAAAGATGTCTAAAGCACAGGGCTCAGGACCAAAAACCATCTCGCCTGGATCTAAGGATGGTGCTGACCCTTTAAAATGGCATCCAAACCACTATGGAATATAGTATGGAGGCACCTCAGCAAATTAAATATAGAACTACTATATGACCCAGCAACACTACTCCTGGCTTATATCCAGACAAAAGTTTCACTGAAAAAGATACATGCACCCCTATGTTCACCACAGCACTGTTCACAACAGCCAAGACATGGAAACAACCTAGATGTCTATCCACAGATGAATGGATTAACAAGATACAAAGTGGAATACTACTCAGCCATAAAAAGGGACAAAATAATGTCATTTGTAGCAGCATGGATGGAAATAGATATTCTCATACTAAATAAAGTCAAAAAGAGAAAGACAAAGAAAAAAAAAAAAGGCATCCAAAGGACTAAAGGAGGGAGGCAGCCAGCAGCTCCCAGGCACCGGAGGATCACCTGGAAGTCAGAAGTTTCCAGCTGCACTTGCTGCCCCTGCTCATTAGCTGGCTCTGCCCTATGGAAAAACCAGGATAACAAGTACTTGGAAAAAATATTTGTTGAGGAGTTCCTGTTGTGGCGCAGCAGAAACGAATCCAACTAGGAACCACGAGGTTGCGGGTTCAATCCCTGGCCTTGCTCAGTGGGTTAAGGATCTGGCGTTGCTATGGTGTAGGTCACAGATGCAGCTCAGGTCCCCTGTGGCTGTGGCTGTGGCGTAGGCTGGCGGCTATAGCTCCAATTCGACCCCTAGCCTGGGAACTTCTATATGCCATGGGTGTGGCCCTAAAAAAATATATTTGTTGAGGGAATATTTGCTGAATTGGGGAACACAGTCAGTGCAGTAATTCCCTTGACATGGTGTCTTCTTCCATGCTCTCCTTAACATTTTTCCACTCTTTCAAAAACCTCCTACACATAATCTTCCTGGGTGAACTCCTTTCTATTCAAGAAATAGAAAAGCAACTGCACCTGAACAGTTAGCACGAGCTTCATATTTGAAAAGAGGACTAATAACAGTTCAATTAGACATAAAATGAACATTATTCTATATTCTAAAATGTTTTTTAAATTCTGCATTTATTTTAGTTTTATCATAAAATTAAGCCAAGATGGAATAACAGAGACCATATGTATTCTCTTACCTTAAACAGCTAGGACAATAAAAAAACTATTTTCACACATTGGAAAACAGGCAGAGCAGATCCATGACCTCTAAAAGAAAGGAAATAAACAAGGGCAGCCCTACAGCTGTACCAGTTTACAGCCTGGAGGTAGTTTCAGGCTACGGTATGAAGAACAGGGAACCCACACAGATTCCAGAAGTCTTGCTGAGTTGAAAGGCAGGTATTGGCCATGGTAAGTAGAATTTTCAAGACAAATTACCAGAAGGGAAGGAACCACTGCGAAAGAGAGAGAGGATGAGAGAGAGCCGGAGATCTGCAGAGAAATATCCTCAAGTATTTGGCTGAGTTCTACTGTTTGCTTGTGTGAAAGGAAACTACCCAAGGCAAGGAAAGGGAGCACTGGAAATGAGAAGGCATAACAATTCCCAGAACTCACACAGGCTGGGAATGCTTTGTGCTGCTCAAACTGGAGTGGAAAGGTCTTTTAGTACATGGGGCATTGTGAAGAAGCCTTGAAAGTGTGCCACCTTAGCAGAAGGGCTAAATTATCTCCTGACTGAAGGCAGCTCTGGACCTGTCCTGACAAAACTTCAAAGCCAAATTTGAAAGGATTCAACTGATCCCAAGTACCTAACTGTGTGCCAGAACAAAACACAACACAATTTAAGGGAAAACAACAAAACCAAACATTCAAAAAAGTAAAATTCACAATGTCCAAAATGTAATCATAAATCACCATGCATGCAAAGAAGCAGGCAATATTTTCTATAACCAAGAGATACTTTGATTAAAAAAAAAGAAAGAAAAACAGAGCCAGGAATGAAAAATATGATGGAATTAGTAAAGATGTTGAAAAAGATATTATGAATGTGGTCTGTATTCCAGACGATGGAGAAAAACATGACCATTGTGACGAGAGAAATGGAAGCTTTTTAAAAAGACTCAAATGGGGGCGGAGTTCCCGTTGTGGCGCAGTGGTTAACGAATCCGACTGGGAACCATGAGGTTGCAGGTTCCATCCATGCCCTTTCTCAGTGGGTTAAGGATCTGGCGTTGCCGTGAGCTGTGGTGTGGGTCACAGACGTGGCTTGGATCCCGTGTTGCTGTGGCTCTGGTGTAGACCAGTGGCTATAGCTCCGATTCGACCCGTACCCTGGGAACCTCCCTATGCCACGGGATCGGCCCAAGAAATGGCAGAAAGACAAAAAAAAAAAAAGACTCAAATGGGGCTTTCAGAGATGAAAAATACAATATTTGGATGGAAATTATACTAGATGAGATTAATAACAGGAGAATAAAAGATAACCGCAGAAGAAAAAATAACTGAAGTTGAAGAAATAGCAGTAAAAATACCTGTGGTAGGCAGAATCCTAAGATGTGCCTCCAAGATTTTGTGCCTCTGGTATGCACACCCAACATATTCCACAAGACTGTGCATATGATGGATTCCACAACGGTGACTGCTATGTTCCAGGCCACAGTGATGTTAAGAAAGAGAGATGATCAAGGTGGGCCTGACCTGAGCACCAGAGCCCTTTGAAAGCAGAGACTTTCTCTGCCTGCTCAGAGGGATGAAGTCAAGGATTAAAAGCAGAAGTGTTCAAAGCACTGCTGCTGGCTTGGCAATGGAAAAGCCCATGGGTAAGGGAGGTGGGCAGCTTCCAGTTGCTAAAAACAGAAATGAGTTGAGAAATAGCAAGAGAAATGGGGACCTCAATTCTATGACACCAAGAAAATGAATTTTGTCAACAACTAATGAGCTTGCAAGAATTCCTGTCGTGGCTCAGCAGTTAATGAACCTGACTGGCGTCTCTGAGGACACAGGATCGATCCCTGGCCTTGCTCAGTGGGTTAAGGATCCGGCATTGCTGTGAGCTGTTGTGTAGGTTGCAGACGGGGCTCAGATCCTGCTTTGCTGTGGCCCTGGAGGAGACTGGCGACTAGAGTTCCACTTGGACCCCTAGCCTGGGAACCTCTGTATGCCGCAGGTGTGGCCCTAAAAAGAGAGAGAGACAAAAACAAAACGAAAAAAAAAAAAGTAAGTTTCATTAGAAACCATGCAGGCCAGAAGACACTGATACAATAGCTTTAAAATACTGAAAAAAAAAAAAAACAAACAAAAAAACAAAAACTGTCACGCTAGAATGCTTTACTCAAAGAAAATATCAGATAAATAAAAGCTGAGAAAATTCATTGCCAGAGGATTTGCACTGAAAGAAATATTACATGAAGTTCTTCAGGCAAAAAGAAAATGATATTGGTTGGTTTTATCATAGCATATCTTCTTCTTCCTTTCTTTCTTTCTTTTTTTTTTTTTTTTTTTTTTTTTTTTGTCTTTTTTAGGGCCGCTCCCATGGCATATGGAGGTTCCCAGGCTAGGGGGTTGAATCAGAGCTGCAGCCACAGTCCTACGCCAGAGCCACAGCAACCCGGGATCTGAGCTGCGTCTGCGACCTACACCACAGCTCACGTCAACGCCGGACCTTTAACCCAGTGAGCAAGGCCAGGGATCGAACCTGCAACCTCATGGTTCCTAGTCAGATTCGTTAACCACTGAGCGACAAAAGGAACTCCTTATCATAGTATATCTTCTACTAATTGACATAAGTTCTTAGAAATTAAAGTCATTAACACACACACTTGTCTTTTATTTAGGAAGTATGTATAATGTTTAGCCTGATGATGCCAAATATACAAGCCACATTCTTACCATGTAAAATGTACTTCCTGTTCATTAGGTTTTAAAAAATTGAAATTAGTTTACTATTTAATTTACTGAAAGATAATTTACTAGATGAACTGTAATGAATCTATAAAAATATTATGTAGATTTTATAGGCTCAGTGCCTGCAAATAGGTCATAAAACTTAACCTGACATTATGCACAGTCTAAGATATTATCAGCAGATATCTAACCTCACAAAACTTTTTCATTAGCAAATATCTAATATTAGCTACTATGTAAAAACAAAATAATTTGTTAAAATGAAGACCATCTGTGAAACCATTATTTAGAAATTGTGAAACTCTCATGCCATTGTTATAGGAAGCCACTCCGATAATCCCTAATGATCTCCACTATCTGACATTCATGCCCTGTGTACTCCTCCCAGTCCTGTAGACTGGACTTAACTGGCTCACTTTCAATGAATGAAACATGACAGAAGTGGTAACACGTTACTTTGGGGATTAAGCTTTAAAATGACTAGCTTCTGGTTCTCTCTGATCACTGGCCCTGTGGAAAACCAGTTGCTAAGTCATGACACAGCCCTGTGGAAAGGCCTACATGGCAAGGGATTGGGGCCTGTCAATGACCATGGAAGTAAGCTTTAGGGTGGACTCCAGCACTAATACCAGCCGAGCTGCCAGATGAGATCACAACCCTGGTTGGTAGCTTGGTTGCGAATTCCTGACATGCTTTGAGCCAGAGGCACCCAACCGTCCTGTGCTCCCGAACCACAGGAATTCTTTTAAGCCTCTCAGGGTTTAGGTGATTTTTTTACACAGCAGCTTTTTCTTTCTTTCTTTTTTTTTTTTTTTTTAATGATTTTTATTTTTTCCATTATAGCTGGTTTACAGTGTTCTGTCAATTTTTTTTCTGTACAGCAAAGTGACCCAATCACACACATATATATACATTCTTTTTCTCATATTATCCTCCATCATGCTCCATCATAAGTGACTATACAGCAGGATCTCATAACTTATTCATTCCAAAGGCAATATTTTGCACCTATTAACCCCATATTCCCAGTCCATCCCACTCCCTCCCTCTTCCCCTTGGCAACCAGGAGTCTGTTCTCAAAGTCCATGAGTTTCTTTTCTACACAGAGGCTTTTATTCAGCAATTTCACTCTCTTATTCACTAAGAAATCCTGAAGACCCTTTCTTCATAATATATATATTATGTGGGGAAATAATTCTCTTGCTACTTTGTATACTATGGTATTTTCATGAATCAGTCAACACATCAGCATGTGGTAAGCTATTACACGGCCATTACAAATCTGGAATAATTTGGCACTCTGCTCTATTCAACTATTGTCACCAAAGACAATGTGGTAAGAAGACAGAGTTTACCAGGAATCAAAGTAACACTATTATTATCCAACTCCTATTATCATTTTATAATCTCAGAGAATTATTAGGTTGTTTTAAGAGTGTTCCAGAGAGATATCTTTAATTGCTGATGCTAGGTTCAAATTAAACAACTTTCTACCCACACTAAATGATTCACTAATTCTCCCACTGAACAGAGCTGCATGCAACCTTTCAGCCATCTGGCTAAGGAGGCACCATTGGGACGAACAACCTAGGACTCTCTGGGACCTAATACTTATATCAGATAGTACATATAAATCCTGCTATCTAAGTAATGACATCTGGGCTGGAGCCGAAAGACAAAGAAAATGATGATTAATAACATTGGTGGGGCAGTTTAAAGTTGAAAATATTCTTTCTCATTCACAGTTTCATTTGTTTCTCACCAAAAATCTTATGTACTGGATGCTATTTTTACTGTAAGCCCTTTTCATCATGCTACGTTCTTTGCCATGTATCCTAGACAGGGCTTCATAACTCTAGAATTCAAAGACAATTTGCCACAAACAGTAGCTGTTGATCCCTTAAGTCACGAAATGCCTATATAGGAAGTAAATAGATCCATCATAATGAGAAAAATCCTACTACCCTACTGCCTGCCTACCCAGCCTACACTTGGCTGGACTTCACAATTGTTTCTATTCCACATTGCTTAAGATTTTTTTTTTTTTTTTTTTTTTTTTGGTTGCTTTCCTCTGGCTTAATGAGCCAAATTCTTTGAGCCAACAACTGCCTTCCCTACCAGCCCCATAAACAAAATCGACCATATTTGTTACGGGAAAAGGCAGCCCAATGACATGGTAATGAGTGCCTACTGTGGGATTTTCATCTCCTGCAGAAATTTATGGCCCCATTCACTACAGCATCATATGCCTCCTAGAAAAAGAAGCAATGGGTAGTTTATTTCTGTCTAGAAATTGATGTGTAGCCAGGGGTAACATGTGCACATTCACATCTGCCTAAAGCAGGGCATAAAATGTGCCCATGAATCAAAGATGCTCTAGAATTTTTAAATCAAAGAAAGTCAGAATTAGTTGCAAGAGGCAGGCTTTTGCAGCCAGGCTGCAGTCTGCTGAAATATGTGCCTGGATCTGTCACTGTGCTATTTCCTAGACTGGATATCCTCTACAGGTCCTTTTGATTCTAACGTTGTAAGATTTGTGGACAGGCCAAGTTGGTTTACAAAATCTTCCTAAACTCTGTTAGCCATGTGTCAGATCCTTGATGTCATCTAATATTTTTCATGCGTGCTTTGGATTAGAAGTTATAGTACATACATGGAAGAGTATTACAATATAGCCATGGCTGGGAAAGAGTCATCAAAAATTGGAAAATTTTTTGAATGAAAAAGAAAATAGGTTAGAAAGTAGTATGTCTGGCAAAGACCACTATTGGTGTCCCAATTTTCCATTCTCCCATATTTTCTTTATATTAGAACTCCTGGTTTTAAGCTGGGTACATGACGATCTGACATAAAGATATTGCTCAGTAGCTCACCAGTAGATATGGTCATGTATCTAAGCCCTGGCCAGTGAGATAGAGGCCTAAGTGTTACGTGCAATATCTGAAAAATGTCCTGTTGGCTGGAATGCAGACGAGATGGCTGGAGCACAAGTAGCCATCCTGAACTATGAGATGGAAATGGTATGCTGAGGAAGACAGAACCGCAAGACAAAGAGCCTTGATCCCTGACACCAAGAGTGCTATCTATACCAGCCGTGAACCATCTCCAAGCTCTGCTATATGATGGAGCAATAAACTGCTACCTTGTTTATGTTACTACTATTTTGGATCTTCTGACACTCACAGCAGAATTCATCTTTCTGATAGAGCAGAAATATTTATATCCTATTATAATAAACTCATATAGATATGTATGTATGTATGTGTGTGTTGGGATGTGTGTGTGCATGTGTGTGTGTGTGGGGGGGGGTTCCAGATACCCAGGATCCATTCTATCGTTTAATATTATTTTGATTCTCCTTTGGTGAATTACCCTCTCTTGTTGTGTGATGCCGTGGTGAATGGTCTAGACTAGGAGCCTATTCACCCTTTAATGGAGCCAAGGGAGTCCCCAGGGGCTCCATTCATTAGGTTCTTCTTCTCATTGTTCTGTTTCAGTAGGAAGCAAGGTAGGGATTCTTAAAATGTCATCCTAAACTCTCTCCACTTCTTGACTGCGCTCCCCAACCAAGGAATTTAACATCCACCTCAGCTTCTGCCACATCTATAAACAGGTGGTTCACAAAATACATCTCCAGCCTGAACCCGTTCTTTAAATTCTGTATGCTTGCATCAGTACAGATCCTGGCAGAAACAAGTGATACCCTCAGATCGGTGCAATTTGAGTGAGTAGACAGAAAATAGGAACATTATCCAAGATATAGCACAGTATTCTGCAACAAGCAAGAGTGTAGCCAGACCCTGCAGAGAGAGGGCGTGGAGGGGAAGGCTTTCTGACAAGAGCATGACTTTGGTTCAGGGTTGCAGCCAGCCCACAGCAACTCTGCAGGGAAGAAACCGGGAAAACAAAGACCCACCTCACTCCTTTCCCTCCTCTGATCTCCTGCCATTGCTCCCCACTGAACTAACCCAATCTGAGGCCAAAAGCAGAGGGAGTTTGTTGATGCAGGTCAGCTTCCCAGGGTGGAGAGGAGATACGGAGATGCAGATAGAAAACCTGCAGCACAAACCATGTATCCAGTTGCCCATGGAACATGCTTTGGATGCTTCGAGGCACCTCAAATTCAGCATGCCCCAAACCAAACCATTCATCTAACCCCTTCTGAGACATAGCCAGCCCGGTTCTCTTTCATGTTCTTAATCTTAGGAACTGGCACCATTAGCAAGGTATTTATGGAAGCCAGAAACCTGGAGAACATTCCTGGCCTCTTTCTTTCTTTCTATCACCAAATCGAGATAGTTTTATGTAACCTAAATTCAGCAAAACAAAACAGGAACCATTCTCTCCTAGTACTTTGATTTTTTGAGAAGAGACAGACAAGTAAGGAAGCAAGGCCAGGCCAGGACCACCAGATCCCTGTCCATTATCAGCTCTGTTCTTCAGCTTCCCTCTAATCTCATGAGACCCCTATATTTTGCTGGTAAAACCTCTTTTTACTTAGTGAGAGTTAGTTTCTGCTGCTTGAACAAAGCCTTAATGAATAAAGCAAAATGTTTAATTAGGAAACTAACTGAAAAAGTACTTGCTCCTCAAGCATGTCATCACCTTTCAGAACTTACAGGGTGTCTGAAACGATTCACTATTTTTAAAAACCTTCTCCAAAGAGAAGCAATAAAAGATAATTTTGTTAATGAAAAAATGTAAAGTACTGCAACGTATAATGCAATTGTAACACGCAGCTTATGTGAACAACAGGCGTCTCTCGGAGAAGGGATTGGAGGTAATTTGTAGTTTTCTTTTTGTCTTTGGTCCCGGGTTTTTTATTCTGCATACATATTATTTTGGTAATTGGGTTTTACAAAGTAAGTAAATGTTATCATAAAAATAAATTAAATAAATTGTGGTGTATTAATGCTGGAAAAATAGAAAGCTTGATACTGCATACCAAGGCAAGTAGCAAGAAACAGCTATTATAGAACTGTATTAAAAAACCAAACTAGGAGTTCCCTTCGTGGCTCAGCAGTTAATGAGTCCGACCAGGATCCATGAGGATGCGGGTTCCATCCCTGGCCTCGCCCAGTGGGTTGGGAATCTGGCGTTGCTGTGGCTGTGGTGTAGGCCAGCAGCTGCAGCTCCGATTCAACCCCTAGACTGGGAACTTCCATGTACCATGGGTGAGGCCCTAAAACGCAAAAAACGAAAACAAGCTAAAGTTCGGGTTTTAGATAGGTGTTCCCCAAACACACATACATACGCGCACATATGTAGTAGCGGAGGCCGTTCATTCAATAAACGTGTATTCATTTATTGAGGGTCTGTTTATACGCTCTTATACTTCAAACAGGTCAACTGTTTGACTAATGGATTTTACCTTTGTTTTGTACCTGTGTAAAGCACATAGTCTATACAGGTCTTGGAGACGCAAATAAATGAAACATGACCTTCATTCTTGAAACACTTAGAGTCTTGCGTGGGGTAACACAAAGTGTAGCCTGTGGACCTGGACCACCTGCATCAGTTGCATGCAGCATCACTTCCAAGGAAAACACCTAGGTCCTTCTCTGGGAATGAGGGAAGATAACACAGTGAAGGTGACATTTAGGTTTGACGTTTAATAATATAAGGAGTTAACTGGGTAAAGAAACAGGGAACTGGCATTCTCATTAGTATAAGAAAAAGAATATTCAAGAACATAATTCTAAAGCTTCTCAATTTATCAGTTTGTAAATAATATGTTACAATATCATAGACTCAATTTTTCCACCATAAGAGTTTATATGCTAGAGTTAAAAGCAGAATGCTGCCAGTGTCCATAGCCTGAAAGAAGAGTCAACATATTTATTAATTACCTTCCTGCTTATACTTCAAGTAGGTAATTGTTTGACTAACAGATTGTACCTTTATTATATGTCATGTATGGCCAATGAGCTGGACTTTACAGCTATCTTTGAGTTAGAAATGTTTTATATCTCACACCTGGAGCCAAGTTCAACTGGCTCTATACTAAAACTGCCTTTGAGTTACAAAACATCAAGAAAACGTACGTTGAAGTTGTTTTCTAAAAGCCAAAGGATTATTTAAAAAAACATAACCCCCTAGGCTGCTCTTCTCTTGACTTGTAGTTTATTCATTCATCCATTGATTGATTTATTGATTCATAAATTCATTCACACATACATAGTACATGCTATACATGTATGAGAAACTGAGGGTTAAAAGATTACTAAATTCCAGAGTTCCTGTCGTGGCTCAGTGGTTAACAAATCTGACTAGGAACCATGAGGTTGCGGGTTCGATCCCTGGCCTTGCTCAGTGGGTTAAGGATCCGGCATTGCTGTGAGCTGTGGTGTAGGTCACAGATGTAGCTTGGATCCCGCGTTGCTATGAATGTGGTGTAGGCCAGCAGCTACAGCTCCGATTAGACCCCTAGCCTGGGAAACTCCATATGCGGCGGGAACGGCTCAAGAAATGGCAAAAAGACAAAAAAAAAAAATTACTAAATTCCTTCCTTCATAAAAAACGTCTATAAATAAGATGTGTGAAAAAACAAACATGAGAGATAGTATGTAATAAATGCCACAGAATTGAAATATACAGGGTTTAAGAAAGCACAGAGGTGAGAGAGCTGACTGCCAACGGATTTGCCAGGATGGCCTTGTCACTGAGAGATCAAATAATTAGGAGGAATATGACAGCCTCTGCAGCAGTTTGGATGCAGGAATCCAAAAATCAAGTGAAGTAAAGAGAAAAAGCATGTTGATTTTATTATTTATTTATTTTTAGGGCCACATCCATGGCATGTGGAAGTTCTCAGGCTAAGCGTCGAATCAGAGCTGTAGCTGCTTGCTATGCCACAGCCACAGCAATGCCAGATCTGAGCCATGTCTGTGACCTGGACCACAGCTCATGGCAATGCTGGATCCTTAACCCACTGAGAGAGGCCAGGGATCAAACCTGCATCCTCATGGATCCTAGGCGGGTTTGTACCACTGAGCCACAATGGAAACTCCGCATGTTGATTTTATAGAAATATTCTGTAAATTATTCAGGCAGCAGACTGCTAAGTTGGAAATTTTGAAGATAGTTTGCAAATGATAAGTTTGGAAAACTAAGTTTTAGGTTGTCCAGAAGGTGCTTCATACTCAACAGTCCTAAATTCTCTCTAGGTTTTATTTTCACAGGTATTTTCACAGATGGAAGTGGAGGAATAGGTACAGTCATTAAGGAAGAGTATGTAAAAGGAGAAAGGATTCAGGGCAGAGTGTCGGGGGTCCTGCAATGAAGAAATGGAGGGGAGGAGGAACAGGACAGGGTAGTCCTGCTGGCAGGCTTGGATGGAGGTGGGAGTGCTACAGGCAGAGGAGAAGGAGGCAAAGAGGAAAGGCAGGGATTTATGCCTCTTTCTTTACTCCTGGAGGTGGGATGCAGGAGCCTGTCCTGTGTAGAGGGGGCAGAGAGGAGAGTGGAAGAGATGGGCAGTTACTTGCACTGAGGATGCCCCCGTGCCAAGTGGAAGTTCTTGGACCCTCCTACTCAGTGTGCTCAAGGAGAAGGACAGGGACATTAGCAGTACACAGTAGAACAACCAGCCCGATCACACTCAGAATCAAACTCCCACACTCTTGTCTGCACCTACAATCTGTGCAATTCTTCCCCATCAGACATTTAGCTGGTGACATTTCAGACACGATTCAAGGTGGCGGGAATTCAGAAAGGATGGGATGAGACAGAGTCACTGCCCTAGAGAGCCTACAGCATAGAAAGAAAAGCAGACAGGTTCATAAATAAATTAGAATTCAGGGTGATGAGTCCAAGTAGAAAAGTTCATGCAATGAACATCAGTGGCAGAGAAGAGAAAGTTAGAACCTCCGCTTGGATGAAAGCAAGAGAAGAAAGGAGGTGATCGGGGAAGACCGCCCAGAAATAGGCGACCCTGAGTCACAGAGGAAACTTTGCATTTTATATCACACACTCCAAGATTTATTCATTCAAACAATATTTATTGAGATCCTGAGACAAGCTGGCAGCATAGAAGGACTCAAGCTCACCTCCTCTTACAAAAACACCAAAATTACCACTAACTGCTGAATAACCATCAATAAAATAGACTGGAAATTACCAAAAAAGATATCCTACACCCCGAAACAAGGAAGAAGCCACACCAAGACAGTAGGAGGGGCGCCTTTGCGATATAAGCAATCCCGTACCCACTGGATGGGCAAACTGCAGACCGGAAAATAACTATAACGCAGAGGCTCACCCGCAGGAGTGAGAGTTCTGAGCCCCACATCAGTTCCCCAACCTGGGGGTCTGGCGTTGGGAGGAGGAGACCCTGGAGCATTTGAAGGCCAGCAGGGCTTGAGCACAGGGGTTCCACAGGACTGGGGGAAACAGAGACTCCATTCTTGGAGGATGCACACAGGCTTTCATGTGCACTGGGTCCCAGGGCAAAGCGAGGACTCCATAAGAATCTGGGGCAGACCTACCTGCAGGTCTTGGAGGCTCCCCTGGGAAAGCAGGAGGCAGCTGTGGCTTGCGGGGGCAGTTGGGGAAGGACATTAGAGGCTGAGGTCCCAAGAATGATCATGGGTGTGAATGCCCCTGGAGGCTCCCATTTAGGCAAAACCTGGCCCTAAGCATCAGGGCTGGGAAGCCCCAGGCCAAACCACAAACGATGCTTACTGAATGCCAGGCACTAATCTAGACACTGGGGATAAAGCAGCAAACACAAGTGACAAAAATCCCAGCTCTTACGGTGCTTATTTGAGGGCACCATCCCTGAGCTGAGCCTCCAGAGGGAACTGCGGGGTTACTCCTAGAACTAAAGAGAGAAACTGTCAAATGCAGACAGTGTGATCCATGGCAAAATCTCAGGAGAAGACTCCTCTGCAGTGAGCTAATCAAGTAATACCAACCTGGTAGCACTAGTTACACAACAACAGTCATGCAACTTTCTAGAAACTACTTATTAAATTTAATAACTTTATACTTATTAAAACATATATTTCATGTTTCCCTACCCAAATGAGCAGTTTCACATACGGGTTTTAATTGCTAAGGTAGAACATTTGCCTCAGGGAGGAAATCTGTGAAAAAAAATTAAGTGTATGCACATGCATGCATGTGTGTGTGTGTGTGTACCTGCATGTGCATTGCCATAGAATTTGGCATTGTTTTATCATCCACATTGAAATGCCTAGGCAGACGGCCAAAAACTTCAGAGTACGCTTTTTTGGCTCAAATAAATAATAATAGTGGAAAATTTGAGTTTATTACGTTGAATTGCAATCAGTACTAAGTATGAGATTATGTTAACATAGTTCATGCACTATTCAATCAACTCCTTTAATTATAATTTTAGTTATGTTTTCTGCAATAATAAAAGACAAATATGACATGTACTTGTGGATTACACCAATAGCAATGTTAAAAAGCAATGAACTGTTGAGTGCGAATCCATAAAAAAAAATTTTATGTACTGCAGTCTAAGAACAATTTAGAAAATAATGCTTCCATATGTATTTGAATGGGCTCATAATAATAAGCAAATAAATAGTAGCATAGAAACCAGTATTCCCCTACTTGATAAAACTAACAATACAGTGTCGACTAGTAAAAACCTGAAGGTGGGGGTGGGGGGGAGAATCAGGAGAGAAAGAATAAGAGAGAACAGAGAGATGCTCAAAGATAAAATTCCAGGTATCAGTTCCCAAAACAAAGTGGTCTTTAAAAGTTCTCCTTTCCAGATATGCCTCAAAATTCATAATTATATCAATATACAGTAACTCATACTGCTATTTTAAATTTATTTTCATTAATAATTGTAACCGTTAAACCTCTTTTCCCTTAGCTTTAAGCACTGTTGGTGAAATGTTAGCAAACCCTACCTTGGAATGCTATGTGTTGGGGGAATGGCTGGTTCTTGACAAACTTACATCCACAGGCCTTGTATCACGTGACTATACTTACGAAGGACAAACGTGTTCCGAAGGCCTCCTCTGATTCATGGTAGTAACCCTATGTGTTGCGTACAAAAGATCCTTGACCAATGAAGATGGAAAGACACAGAGATTTGTCGCACGCGCGCGCGCACACACACGTAACAAAGGTCAAAGGTTTTCTAGAAATCAAGAGGGTTCCAGGCAGAAGGGACCCCGAGTGCCTCCGAGGTGGGAGCATGCCTGTCACGCGCAAGGAGCAGCGCGGAGGCCAGTGTGCCGGGCAAGTAAGCAGGACAGGGAGACTGCGGAGCAGAAGGCAATGGGAGTAGGTCCCGCGGGGTCTCATAGGACCTTGGAAGGACTTTAGCTTTTGTCCTGGGTGGAACTGGAGCATTTTGAGCAGAGCAAAGGCCTGACTTACACTCTGTTAGAACCCCCTGTCTGTGACGGGTCTTCCAGTCGGCCTGAGGGCGCCCAAGCTGAGAAGAGCAGGGGAAGCATGGGAGAAAAGAGAAGGAAGAAAGGAAGGGGAGGCAGGCAGCCTGAGTAGCAGCGCAAGGGTTGGGGGTGGGGTGGGGGTGGGTTGTGATGAGGAGCAGCGGAAAGAAAGCGGGGTCTATGTTTGCCGTTTGCTGACCTTGAGGCAGTGTCAGCTGTCACTGATATGAAGGGGATATAAACACACGTGTTGGATAGCAAAACCCCCTAACCCATCTTAATAACCCCAGAGGGTTCTACAGCTCAAAGTATGATTTCGACTCATAAACTTAAAATGTGAGCCAAAGAGATAAGCTGTTTTCACTTGATTGTATCGTGAAGTACCACCATTTGGGGAACATTCTGCCAGCCATGCCCCACCACTTGCAGCATCATGTTCTATGCAGTGTCTGCATAAGATACAAACCATCCATTTTATAATCAGCCCTTGGAATATTCCAAGACAGAAAAGTATATAAGGAAAGAAGACAAAGAAATTCCAAGGTCTGGTGCTGGGCAAAGCCGGAGAGTGAGAAAGGATATCTGATAGGCAATCTCAGACAGATTGACCAGTTGGACACTGGCCCCTGTCCCTGGGGCAATGAAGCAGAGACTGGAGGACAGAAAGCCTGGGCAAGGCAGGTGGGTCTTTTGAGGGCCTCCGTTATATCTTCTCTGCCTATTTCATTCCCAAACTCATGCTCATTCACTGTAATTTTTTTCCTAAAAATTAAAGGAGGAAAGAATTTAAAAATCCTTCCTCTCCAACACAGTTAATAATTTGATGTTTATCTTTTACATATTTTTCTGTGCATATACCCTACCTATGAATATACATTTCATATATACTCACATTACAGATATATAAGCAAAATTATTGAGATAATGCAAAAGGAAATATGCTTAACTTACTGTTCTCCTCTTCTTGTCCCACTTATTTCTTCGTGGCTTCCTTTCTGGATTAGGATGTATAGATCTGCTTCACTCTTTTCCTGTTTTGTTTTGTTTTTTTTAATAGATTTTATTTTAAAATTGTCTTAATATATAAATGAGCAGTTTGGTCATTTTAAGTACATTCACATTGCTTTGTGCCTCATACTTCCTAAGAAAACAGCAGAAGGGTCTGACATGGCTTTGGAATCGCATTGCCTGGGTTCAACTCCCAGCTCCCATTTCTATCAGCTGTGGCTTTGGGCAAGTTATTTCACCTCTGGATGTGACTCTTTCTACACCTATAAACTGTAACAGTATCATCTATCTCATAGGAGTGTCCTGAAGAGCAAAGGCATATTAATATTTCAAGTACTCAGAACCGGTCCTAATATATAAGAAGGTTTAGCTAGAGGACACATGATCTTTCTTTATAAGGCCATATCATAATTTATCTAACCGATTCCCTACAACTGGCCTGTTATACATTTTGGTAAGTAGTGCCTCAGAGGGAGTTGGAAGGGGGGAGAGGATACACATCCGCTAACCTCTGAGACTAGAGGGTGTTGTGGGCATGTAGCGGGGGAAGAACAGCCATGGCAAACATGCTACACTAAGCACGACAGTCATGAACCATGAAGAATTACCCCGCCCTTAAAGTCAACAGCAGAGAAACACTGCCATACCTCTTAATACTTAATTTTTTTCCCGCACATCTATTTGCACACAAATGAAATGAAAAATGTAGAAGTTTATTCAGTGTAGTTTTGTTTATAATAGTAACAGATTGGAAATAAATCAAATGTCCTTCTCGACTTGGGACTAAATAATAATTTGTAGTCCTTTATACAGTGGAATGCTATGCAGCTGTTCAAAGATTGAGAAATTTCCCCATATTATGGAAAGATTTCCAAAATGTATTAAAGTGGAAAAGATAAAGTTTAGAGTGATACACATAGTATGCAAACATTTCAGGGGTTGACAAGAAGTTATATTTACATATAGTTTTATTTGTGTACAAAATACAAGAAATTAATGAACATGGTTATATGGGAAAGGGTTTGCAGGCAGAGATGGGGATTGGGTAGATGGGCTATGGTGGTAATTAGACTTTTCAATGTTTGCCTCTTTCTTCCTTCCTTCCTTCCTTCCTTCCTTCCTTCCTTCCTTCCTTCCTTCCTTCCTTCCTTCCTTCCTTTCTTTCTCTCTCTCTCTCTCTCTCTTTCTTTTTGTCTTTTTAGGCCTGCAACCATGGAATATGGAGGTTCCCAGGCTAGGATTCTTTTTTTTTTTGTCGTTTTTTGCTATTACTTGGGCCGCTCCTGTGGCATATGGAGGTTCCCAGGCTAGGGGTCTAATTGGAGCTGTAGCCCCCGGCCTACGCCAGAGCCACAGCAACGCGGGATCCGAGCCGCATCTGCAACCTACACCACAGCTCACGGCAATGCCAGATCCTTAAAACCCACTGAGCAAGGGTAGGGACGGAACCTGCAACCTCGTGGTTCCTAGTTGGACTCGTTAACCACTGCGCCACGACGGGAACTCCCCCAGGCTAGGATTCTATTCGGAGCTACAGCAGCCAGCCTGCAACAGAGCCACAGCAATGTGGGATCTGAGCCATGTTTGAGACCCACTCCACAGCTCACGGCAACGTCATATCCTTAACCCACTGAGCAAGGTCAAGGATTGAACCTTCGTCCTCATGGATACTAGTCAGGTTCGTTACCACTGAACCATGGTGGGAACCCGAGCTTTTTTTTTTAACTAAGGAATGGCCCCGGGGGAGTGGGGTAGGCTTCCCCCAGGCATTTGTGGATGTGGGCCAAGAGCTCAAATGGAGGCTCACAGACTTCAAGTCTAAATACGCATAAGTTACGTGATGAGGGTGGGCACATTCAGGGTGGTAGTGCTATAGACTATGTAGAAATTGTAAATCAAGCCAACAAACTGTTAAAATATATTCTCTTCTCCTACCTTGAAAAATAAGCTTTCTTAATGACAAACTAAATAAATAAGTGTAGAATCGAAAGTTGGCAAATTAGCAAGCACCAAAGAATTAAATTATTGGGCATATCAGGGTGGCCCATTTGCTTGGCAAAGTTTGTAACAGTAATGAAATAATGACATGCAAAATTCACAATGCATCTTGTATTCCACATTTTTCCCTTGCCTTCATTTCAATAAAACCACTAATTATGTGGTTTTAATCAAGACCTTCACATATTTAGGAAGTCTTTTCTGGGTAAAGTTTTTAGGTTTTTTCCTTAATTAGTTTCAGTTTGAAGAAACTGCCCTGGTGAGGCAGAAAGAATTGGAATTGTCAATAACTTTTTAAAGCGATGCTTAGATTGGAAACAAACCATGAAATTTAGTTATCTTGTCCAAACATTGCAACAGGATCTTTACTGCAGAAATTAATACAAAATATTTAAATTTTATCCTATGAACCAATAGCACTCAATCGCCCTTTTCATCATCTCTCAAAACTGTTATCTATGTCAATACAGTATTTTTAAAATTCTTCTTAGAGTTGTCATTGTGGCTCAGCGGTAATGAACCAGATTAGTATCCATGAGGATGAGGGTTCGATTCCTGGCCCTGCTCAGTGAGTTAAGGATCCAGCGTTGCCTTCAGCTGCTGTGTAGGTCACAGACACGTCTTAGATCAGGAGTTGCTGTGGCTGTGGTGTAGGCCTGGGAACTTCCATATGCCACAGGTGTGGCCCTAAAAAGACAGTAAATGAATGAATGAATGAATTCTCATTTCTGAATTTTCAGTGCTGAGATAAAAGAAAGAAAGTCAGAAATAACACATCTCCTTCAGCACCCTACTTCAAAGGACTTAAAGTCTCAGTACTTGTCCAGGTTTTTCTGAAGTATGAATACCACTGGTTTCTTTTAAATAGGTAGATATGTAAATTAAAATAAAATAAATTATGAGAAAGCATCTGTAATACTTAAACACTCGAGATTGATAAGGTGGTTATGAAAAGGAACTCTGAAGTAAACTGGCACAGGTAAGGATGCGGTCACCATGGTGCAGGCAGCAATGAACTACTTTTCTTTCAAAATATCTCAAATCATGACAGAGCTGAGGAAATAATGGCAAACAATTTCACACAACCACTAAAAGCACATAGGAAAACCCAAACTAGCCATCTAAGACAGATGGAGATAGATGCTTAGGGCTAGGCAATAAAACTTTCTCTAAAGAGACTTGCTTGGAGGAGAAAAATCCCAGGTCTCAGAGGAGAAGATGATTAAGCCAATTATTTCAATAAATGTGGGCTTCTTGCTACAATATTTCTAGAATATTCATGTGACTGTGATCTTGACTGTATTATCTATTTATAATAAAGCAGTGAGGGTTTGATACAAAATTATAATATTCCAAGAGTACTTTATTACTGTAGAGAGTTGGAATCTGATACTCTGATTACTCACTAAAGGGATATATCTTAAAGTTAGCTGAGTGCAAGAAAATGGTTATTAGAGAGCAAGAGAAAAAGAGAAAACTGAAGGAGTCCATTACATGGAAAGAGGACTGGATGAGATAAGCACTGAGTGGATTGACTAATCAAGGCAGACCTATAGTTACTCGTAACCCCGATGCTCACCTCGTGTAGCACATGAATTAGATTGTGTTGCAGTGGCCTTTTTATTTGACTACCTCACCACTATATTCTAAGCTTAAATATAAAAATGGTGACTGTTGTATTCTTCACTGTCTCCACTAATCACACAGGTGTAACACACAGTAGGTACTGGTACCTGGATGGGTGGGTGAATGGATGCATGGATGGGTGGGTGGATGGGTGGATGGGTGGATGGATGGATGATGACTGGATGAATGAGGGGGTGGGTAGGTGCGTGAATTAGCTCATGTGTCTCTGGTGTTAGGGGGCTGCACAATCCTTGGCTGCAGTAGTAAATGGGAAGATTTCTTCACATCCACGGGAACTCAACTGCCAACACCACAGTCAGAAACATCTCTCATGCACCACTAACCTCTCTGCAACAGCTTTTTCAAATTCCTGGGGTTTACCTTAAAAAGGTTCCAAGTATTCAAAGAGAAATCTTGGAGATCAAAACATAAAAATTTATTTAAAAAATACTCTGTTCTCATAACTGGCCAACACCTTTCAATGATAGCTCTGCTTAGGGTCAATGCAAAGCCGTCTTTTTTTACTTGAAATCCTTTATTATTTTAAAGCTTTGTTGAGAAATAATTCACATATGATTTATCCATTTAAAGTACACAATGCAATAGTATTTTCACAAAATTGTACAACCACCACAATAAATTTAAAACATTTTTGTCATCCTAAAAAGAAACCCTGTACCCATGAGCAGCCTCTTCTCATTTCTCCTTTCCCCAACTCCTGGAAACCACTTACCTCCTTTCTGTATCTATAGATCCCCTGTCTGGATAGTTCACATAACTTGTATCAGAGAATATGCGGTCTTTTGTGCTGGCTTCTTTCGCTTAGCATAATGTTTTCAAGGTTCATTCATGTTGTAGCGTATCTGCACTTCATTCCTTTCTACTGCTGAATAATGTTCCATTGCATGCGTGTATCGCATTTTGTTTATCCATTCATCAATTGACTGACATTTGGATTGTTTCCATTTGGGGGCTATTATTAATAATGCTGCTATAAACATTCATGTGCTAGTTTTTGTGTGGACATACATGTTCAGTTCTCTTGTGTATATAACAGACTGGAATTGATGGCAAACATTAACTCTATGTTTAATATCTTGAAGAACTGCTAGATTAAAGCAGCTGCAACATTTTACAACCCATAGCAATATATGAGGGTTCCAGTTGCTGCTCATCCTCATTCAGCCCTGTTTTTTATCTGGTTTTTTGTTTGTTTGTTCTTAACACAAAGCAGTCATATAGGTTAGGCAATTTTTTTTTTTTTCTGTCTTTTTAGGGCCACACCCGAGGCATATGGAGGGAGGTACCTAGGCTAGGGGTTGAATTGGAGCTGTAGCTGCTGGCCTAAGCCACAGCAACGCCAGATCCTTAACCCACTTAGTAAGGCCAGGGATCCAACCTGCATCCTCATGGATACTAGTCAGGTTCGTTTCCACTGAGCCAGGAAGGGAAGTCCACGGCTAGGCAATTCTGAGTCCTGGACCCTCCTTTCCCCTTTTCCCTCTCCTTCTTAGCCAGGTCTTCTTCCAAGTACCAGTGCCTTTCCCAGGCAGTGCCTCTTTTCATTCTTTTTTTTTTTTTCCTTTTCTTTTTATGGCTGCACCTGCAGCTTAAGGAAGCACCTGGGCTAGGGGTTGAAATGGAACTGCTGTTGCAGGCCTAAGTCACAGCCACAGAAATGCCAGACCCCCAAGCCGCATCTGTGGCCTACGCTGAAGTTTGCAGCAACGCCAGATTCTTAACCCACTGAGCAAGGCTAGGGATCGAACCTGCATCCTCACAAACATTAGTTGAGTTCTTAACCTGCTGAGCCACAGTGGGAGCTCCCCCTCTTTTTATTCTTACATGCTGCCGTGGCCCAAACTCTAGAGCACTGATTCCACCTCAATTCTTCAGCCATTATACCTTTTACTTGAAGACTCTGAGGGGGATCACATTCAAGAAGCACAAGTTAACAAGCTGAAACATCATTTTACAATAACTCAAGTTCTTGCCTTAGCTTCTCAAGACTGAGAAAGGGGCTGTCTGGGGTAGCTACACAGATGGGGGCCCAAACCTCCCTCAAAGAAGGCCTTGCTTCCCAGCTGGGAGTTGGGGGAGGAGCCTGTGCCAGCCGGCTCACTGCTGGGAGCTGCTTCTCCTAAGTTCTCTCCCTTTTCAAAGCAGCCCACATACTCTGACTGAGCAAATTGGGGATTTAAAGGCACATTCATTTTGGTTTGGCACAGAACACTCGCTCCACACCTCCTTGCCAAATTGGCCAAGGCTATGTTGAGCCTGCATTGCAGTTCTACGTCTTCCTCTGCCCAATTCTGTTTCCTGTTTCTTCCCTCATCAGTGTTGATTCCTAATAAACACCCTGCACTTCAAATGCCATCTCAGCATCTGCTTCCAGAGAGCCCAAACTATGAGAGGTGGTACCAAGAACGGTCCAAGAAAGTAGGCAATACGATTGGTTTTCAATCACCTCTGGCTGGCAGTGAGGATACCAATTACTGGTAACAGGGGAACACGGACAGCCCTGGGCAAGGGAACAGCACAACTGTTAAAACTTTCACCTCTGGTGGATTGGGAGCATGTACTGGTAGAAGGAAATGAAACAGCTAGAATGTTACCAGGCATTTGAGATGTATGGAGAAAAGAGCAGCTGCATGGATAAGAGTATCAGAACGATTGTTAAAGGGCCAGTGATGCTCTACAGAAAGATAATGAACACAGAAGAGCTAAGAAGCAATTGAAAGCCAGGTCTGGAAGCCAGAGGGCCTCTTTCAGTGTAGGTGAAGAAACTCTCATCTTCTCTAGGAGGGTGGAGAAAGCCAAGGGCCAAGTTCAAGAGGCTTTAGCACCCAGTGAAGTCTCCTGAGATTTTGACTCCCAGACTCCCCTGAACTTGCTGAGCCTGCAGACTTATAGAAGCTGCTCACTCCACTTTCAGGGGCCATCATCCTCCCACCTCCCCACCCCAGGAGACAATGCAAAAACCTTTCCCTCTTCAAAGCATCATGTGGCATCTGCTCAGACAACTGTGCAATGGAAAAGGTGGGAGCCCCTGGACAGTAGAAGGACTGTTGGACAAGATCTGAGTAGACATTGATGAACAGAAACTTGAAGCACCACCTTGGGCCTTTGGTTACAGGGAGATGATATGGAAACTAGATAATAAATGAAATTCTATCAAATCTTGGCTTAGTGGTTTACTGTGTCTATGAATCTATTCTGTGATCTGTTCCTCTCTCACCAAATGTACAACTGGGATTGACATAGTTGACAACTGGTGCAATTTTCATATCAAGTCATTGGTCTGTGGGGTAAAAGTGTCATGAGAAAGGCCACATGGAAGTCTCTGAGCCCCTTCTCTCCTTGGGATAGATACTGCATCCTGGGAGAAAAAGTAGAAATTAGTGCCATTCTTAAGGATAAAAAAGATGCAGGGTGGTGGTCATCATAATATCTCCAGACGGATCATGGAAGACTGCTGTGGACCAGGGGTCAATGAAGTTTTTCCATAAAGGGCCAGATAATAAATATCTAGATTTTGCTGGCCATAGAGTTTCTGTTTCACCTACTCAAGTTTGCTGTTGTAGCGTAAAAACAACTACAGACAATTTGTAAAATGTAACTGGGTTCCAATAAAAAAAAAGTAACATATTTTTAAAATAAAAGTAGAGGGTTGGATTTGACTCTTAGGCTCAAGTTTGCTGACTCCTGCTGCAGACCACAATGGGATCAGCCACACAGGGGCCTAAATTACAGCCATCAGTCAAGTGTGTTTTGTTTTTTTTTTTTTTTTTTTTTTTTTTTTTAGGGCTGTACCCACGGCATATGGAGCTTCCCAGGTTAGGGGTTGAAGCAGAACTACAGCTGCCGACCTACGCCACAGCCACAGCCACAGCAATGCAGGATCTGAGCTGAGTCTGCAACCCACACCACAGCTCACTGCAACACCGGATCCTTAACCCACTGAGCGAGACCAGGGATCGAACCCTCAACCTCATGGTTACTAGTCGGATTCATTTCTGCTGTGCCGCAATGGGAACTCCAAGATGTGGTATCTTTACTAGAGAAAGAAATATGGCCTGAGGAGTATGGTACGTGGTCTTAACGTGGTGAAGGCATTTTTTTTCTATCACAGTCAAGAAAGGGGATCAGAAATGGTTCATATTCACATCAAATGGACAATAATATACATTTTAAGTTTTATCCCCGAGCTATGTAAACTTTGGCCTTCTGCATTGATATATTACAGGAGATCTCAGGGCTATCCTGGGACTCCTTAGAAAAAGGGGTATTTACCTATTTCATTATGGGCATTATGTTGATTCAATCAGATGAGTGAGAGGTGACCAGCAGGCTGGAGGTCGTGGGAAGACCTCCACTGGTGCTCCAGAAGATGAGAGATAAAGTCTGAACACATAGGGGTCTGCTATATCTTTTAAATTTTTATGGTCCAGTGGTCAGGGATATGCTGAAATCCCCTCTGAGGGAAAGACAAATTATTACATGTTTCATAATCTCTTATCATGAAGAAGGATGCACCATGCCTGGTAGGCCTGTTTGGGTTCTGAATACATCATATTTTATAGCTAGTGATAGTTTTATGATAAAGCCCAGGAGTGAGGTGAGTAGCTGCTGGATTAGAGGGCTGCAAAACAGGAAAGGGCTCCATAGCAGGTTCAGGCTGTGACATGAGCAGCCCTCGAGTGTGAGGCACATGATTCAGCAGATCCTATGGTGTTGCAAATATCAATGGGGAAAAAAGAGGCTGTGTTGAGTTTGTGGCAAGCCCCAGTAGAAGAATCATGACATAGGTTCCTGTGGTTCAGAAGCACGGCCATGCCCTTTGAGAAACATTCTAGTCCTGGCATTCTACTGGCCCCTGGTTGAGACAGAAGGCTTAACATGGGATACCAAGTGACAAGCTTCAAGAGCTGCCCATCAATAAGCTAGGTCTTGTCAAACCCACTGAGTCATTTTAGACTGAGCTAAAAATGATCCTTCACAAAGTGGAAGTGGTGTCTCCCAGACTGAGCATGAACAGGACCAGTGGGCATAAATAAGCTACATGAGGAATTGGGCTAGACTCCTGTGGCACCCACCACTGCTGCACCAGCACCCCTCCCTCAACTCACTAGCAAACTTCCTTAGCTCACATTTATGACTGCATGGGTGACCCTGGACGACAAACTGCAGAAGGACGCGAAAGCTAAAACTTAATCGATGGATGATTCAGCTCGATGTGTGTATGCAGTCTGAAAATGGATGGCAGCTGTCCTTCGGTCTCACTTAGGGGTGGCTTTGACAGACAGTGGCAAGAGAAAATTCTCCCAAAGGATAGAACTCTGGGTACATCTGGTTATTGACTTTGTATAGTAAGAGAAATGGCTCAAGGTTAGACGATCCCTGGATTCACAGGTGGTATGGGCCAGCTGCTGGTGAGGGGTGTGCAAGAAGAAAGACTGAAAGACTGGGGACAAGGAGGTCTAGGGGAGAGCATGTGGTTGGACACGCAGGTGGGGGCACAGAGCGTGAAGATCTCTGTATCACACATCAGCATCCACCAACTGTCTATCACAGAAGAGGCAACAAACAGCCAAGTGGACCAAAAGACCAGGCCAGTTCACAGCTGCCAGCCTTTCTCATAGCTCTGCCAGCACTGGTAAATGAATGAAGTAGCCGTAGTGGCAAAGATGGAGGTGATGCTTGGGCCAGCAGTACTCACCACTGGCTCCAGGACAACAGCACCCCCTGCCCCCACCCAAAGTGTATTTCTTCTTCCCCATTCACTGCCAGACCTCAGGGGAGGGGAAGCTCTGGACAGGCACACGCTATATTTTTGTCCCAATCACACATATCCTATGAGTGCTAATAGTTTCATCATGTACACCCCAGAGTTATTTGCTTTTTTAAAAAGATATTAATCCAAGACTGCCTCTCTAATGGAGAAGTTCAGGCAACAACTACATAATAGCAAGGCTGACCTTCCCTGTATCCTTCCAAATGCACCGCTACTCTGCCTGCCCACAGCCCCTTGGCTCATTCAAATGCCAAAGAGCATTAAGACAACAAAAATAACAAATGACTGAGCCTTTAACATGTGCGAGCCACTGGGCTGGGCCTTTTACATTCCTCTAAACCCCACACCAACTTCGGGTGAGATAAATAGCTGAGGCTTGGAAAGCCGAAGTGGCTCCCTGGGGGAACTCAGCTTGGAAGTGGCAGAGAGAAAATCCACTCAGCTATTTTGACTTAAGAGTGCCCAGCCCACTGGAGGACCTGGAAAGCCACTCGTGGGCACAAGCACGGCTGCCTTGGCAACAGCTCAGCAGCACACCACAGAGCGGCACGCATTTTATTGCTGAATAATGTCCAGCAGGCACTGTTCACTATTTAGGGTCTGAAACAGTATACTGGCTGCGAAGGAAATGTTTGGGCGGGACATTCTTGGATCAGTAGAGAAATTTCCAAAGCTTTCTTACTTTAAAGCAATAATGAAACCATCTACCTTTATGAGTGCTGTGAGTTAGAAACAAGTCCTCCGTGTTGGGGTGGGAAGTATCTTCAGCGTTGGCGAAGAGCTGCTACTTTCAGAGATCTGAGGCTAGATCTCCGTGAAGGTCAGTTGTTTCAGATGTGTGCTCAGGGCCAAGGAGAACACCTTGCCCCAGCCCTCCACAGACCCGGTGCTTGAGCCCCAGTGAGGGGTTTGGGGTGGTGAAGGACAGCTGACATGGTGTAGGCAAAGAGCCTACGAGCTGCCTCTCCTCCGAGGCAACACTGCCCTTCCTTGTTAATTCCGGTTCATCCTGTTGTAGCACATTTAGAAAAATGTAGACAAGTGACAGTGGGGTCCTTCCACAACCATCTCAGTAAGTACAGACCTGTGGTACCTCCCTTGTGAAAGTGACAGAGATTTAGGAGCAGGGGAGGATAGCTGTGACCACGAGTGTAGTCAAAATATTTCAACACCATGGACCCAAAGATGCCATGCAAAAGTGACTCCTGGGGAAGGCAAGCAGGATGCTGCAGCCTTGAGGGGCCCAGGGTGGGCACTGGGCAGATTTCCCTACAGGAGAACAGTCACCCTCCCAGGAAGGTTAGGGTCTGAGCGTGCTCTGGCACAGTGGGGGAAGGTGGACTGGGGAGAGGGCATGTGCCAGACAGTCTTGGGCAGGCAGGAAACTTAGCCAGGTCCGTGGCTTCCTGCCTCTAGCACCCGTCAGGGCCTCCTGGGAGCAGGGTGTCTGCAGAGGTGGAAGGGCACTCAGGACCCTGGGCCGATGACTATTCACCAACTGGTGAGGCGCATTTAACATGTTCCCAACGCTCACTGCTGCAGGGAGCAGCCCTGGTTGTGACGCACAGACACAGGATGTCTTCCTGAGCAGCACTGGGAGATCTTTGCATGGTGCCATAACCAGAACATCCCTGAACTACCAACCATTCCTTCCAGGGGCTAGTCTTCTTCAGGAGCTTTCTGGACACCTGGGGACTCACTACAACTACTCAGCCAAAATTCGAAATACGTCCCCATTGGCAAAAGACTTCCAGGACAGATATAATAATCCAGGGCTAGGTCTTAATCTCCAAGTGGACTTGAACGTTGTGGAACCAGGAGATGGCCTGTCATTGTATCAGTTCCTTCCTTCTGACAAGATTTGGTAAATAGGCATCATCTCGGAAACCAACTCCAGTTGATTGCAGGTGGCTGCCTGATGCTCTGTGTTGAGTAAGATTCTGAAGTTAAGTCCAGTCTCTGAGAGAAGGAGTCCCATGATAAGTGCAAGGTAACATCCTTACCCTAGATGAGGGCTTTTTTTTTAAGCTTTTTTGGCATGTTATGGGCCCACTGCCACCTGGAGAAGACTCTAGGCATTTTTTTCTAAAAACAAAATTAAATACAGGGGAAATCAAATATGTTAAATGTAGTTATAAAAATATTAATAAAAGTTAAGATATAATAATATATGTGCATCTTTATGAATGCATTCAACAACAAGATCCAGTGGTGGGTACGGTAACTGTTGAATTAGTAATGAGTTGTAAATGATATTTTGCAATGTCTGCAACAGCTGAATGTGATATGAATATATCAGTGGTTTCTATTATCAAAAGCACTGCTAATTCCACTGTGATTTGTTGCCTACATTCACAGTGGAAGGAAGTGCTAAATTTCACTTTAAGGCTAGTGATGATAAAGATGTCATTTCTTTCCATTCATATTCAGAGATTCCTTGAACTCTAGCCAGAGACCCTTAGGGAGAAGAGTCTGGGGATCCCAGGTCACTAGCCTCCAGTTGAGACTGTAGCACAGACCCAGCCCCTGATGTGTCATGTTCTCTTAAAATGTCCAGAACCTGTGTCCACTCAAGTCCAGAGCTGTGCACACTAGCAGCTGGTGCCTATTTATTTACTTAAATGTTTATCATGCTGTGACTCCTTGTGGGAGTTGGAGGGAAGCATACAAATGTCCTTCTGATTTTCATCAGGGTCCATATCCTGAGAAAACAGAAAACTCTCCTTCTAGTGTACAAATTCCCTGCAAAGCTCAGGTTGCCCTAGGGTCTCCGGGATAGAGCTGCAGAGACAAGGATCTGGGCGTTCAGTGAGGTGACAGGTCCCTGTTGTATCATGCCTCGGGTATGGCTGAGACACAAGAGAAGAGTGACTCCAACAGAATCCATCTGTGACGGCATCGACAACACACTGTGGAGAAGAGGGGCTGGCACCCCTTCCTCGGCTGTGTTTTTAAGAGTTATACCTGCTTGTAGTTTGATGTGTTTCTAATTATTTCCTGGTAAAAAATGGGACAAAGACAGGTTACCTCCTAGACATGGACCTTTAAGTAAAAATCAGCAGTAATAGATTTTTACAATGGCATAAATGGAGTAAGCTGGGACCAGAAAATTTTGTAATATGAGATGAAACTCAAATTTGGTCATTGCCATTGACAATATTTAAATTGTAGCTGTTATTTCAGAGAAGAAAAAAAGCAAACAGCTTCCATTTGGGACATCAAATAACGTTGCTCTGAGAGAATGTCAATCCAGAATATTGGCATAGTTGTTGATAAATACTTGGAAATTTTCTTGGCTCTTGTTAAGCCCCTCTGGAACTCCAGAAGTAGTTGTAGCTGAAGGCAGAGAAAAATGCACGCCCAGGGAGTTCCCTGGTAGTCTAGTGGTTAGGCGCTTTCACTGCTGCAGCCTGGGTTCAATCCCTGGTTTGGGGACTGAGATTTGACATCAAGCCACTGCACACTGCAGCCAAAAAAAGGAAAGGAAAGGAAAGGAAAGGAAAGGAAAGGAAAGGAAAGGAAAGGAAAGGAAAGGAAAGGAAAGGAAAGGGAAGGAAAGGAAAAAAGCAAAGAAAAACACATGCCCAGGCCTTGACCTCTGAGCTGTCTGCTCAACATTTTACTCCTTGATCTAAAGGATGCTCTGAAATTACTTGCACCATAAAATTCTCCTTTAGTCTGTTTGTTTCATTCTCTGCGCAGCCAGCTGTTGAAAACGTACCCAGTCGTGTGGCATAAGAGCACAAACCCCATTTGGCCTCCCATATGCTGAGGACCCTGTACAAGTTATAAACGGTGCCTAGGGATCCATAACTGGCTTTTGTGTGAGCTGTGGTTTTGCCTGTAGACTTGCTGACGGCCACTGCTCAACCAGTAACTCCTAACTGTGGGACAAAGATAATTTCCTTCATTTCTTTTCAAAACCCTGGAAGGCAGAAAAGATTCTGTCAGGGTGAGATTGGAACCCATTCTTTCTCACTTAATCCCTGCCTGATTACCATTTCTCCGTATACCTGGTCAACATCTGCCAAACTCAAAGTCTATAAAGAAGTAAAGAAATGAACCTGAATTAAGTGGCTGACATCAGCAGTCAGTATATAGAGAAGGAGACTGGGAGAAAAACTGGTAATTATAATCAGGCTTAGTGATGATGATGATGATGGTGCCTTTAGTAAAGCCTCCCATATGCTGGAAACTATGTTATTTCTGAGCTCTCTATTCTATTTCCTTGATCTAGGTGTCTGTCTTTATGCTAATACCACACTTTGATTACTGTAGCTTTGTGATATGTTTTGATATTCAGAAGTATGAGCTCTCCAACTTTGTTCTTCTTTTTCAAGATTGTTTTGGCTATTTGGGCCCCTCAAAATTCCATTTGAATTTCAGGATAGAGCTTTTCCACTTGTGCAAAAAATGCCATCGATATTTTGATAGGTTTGTGTTGTGGGAACCATGTGATTTATTTCTTACGACCCCTCAGGACATAGGTCCCATTATTTTATCCAAAATACATATAAAGCAGAGGCACTGATCTAATGCCTTTTTACAAAGATCTTGGGCTCTGAGTTGTGGAAATTCAGGAAAGTGCTTTAAATTTCTTTCTCAGTGGTAATAATGAATATTCATCTAGCTACATTCTTTTTATCTCATTCCTGCTATCATCTGCTTTGTCTGTGGAGTGTCCTTTTTTTTTTTTTTTTTTTTTGTCTTTCTGTCTTTTTAGGACTGCACCTGCCACATATGGAAGTTCCCAGGCTAGGGGTAGAATCTGAGCTACAACTGCCAGCCTACACAACAGCCACAGCCACAGTAACTCGGGATCCAAGCCTCGTCTGCGACCTACACCACAACTCACAGCAACGCCAGATCCTTAACCCACTGAGCAAGGCCAGAGAATGAACTGCATCCTTATGGATACTAGGCGGGTTCATTAACCACTGAGCCATGACGGGAACTCCCTGTGGGGTGTCTTGACAAGAGTTTGAGATTTGGCCCCAGGGTCCCAGACAACGCCTGGCCAACTGGATTATCCCAGCAGTGAGACCACCATAGTCAACCAGGAAACATTGGGCTCCAACAGCTCTGACAAATGGGCATGCATTGCATGTGCTGGGATGGCCGGCGTTCTTCACACAAGGGCATCCTAGGACCATGAATAAGGTTTGCACTTTATACGTATTGTTGCCATGGCAGTTCTCCAGTGATTCACATGTGGTAGGAGTTCCAGAGAAGGTACCCGCAATTCTCGGTCCAGGTGGAAATTTCATGTGCTGTTAGTCAGAGCCATCCTCAGACAGGGTGTGTTTGGAGCAGTCGGAGTGAATAATGACTTCCAAAAACTTTTTATTAGGAAAATTTCTTACACATACATAAGTAGAAAGATTAGTATCATGAGTGCTCATGTCTGTGAATACTTTTATACAGATGACATCAAGTTAAAAACGCATCAAGGGCAGCTTTGAAGAGGAAAAGATTTGAGAAAGAGGTGACAAAGAAGGGTGTAATGAAAACGGGAGGGATTGTGCTCAGACAAAGGCTCTTTATAAGAGGAACGACAAGGACCACAAAGGTGATGCTCACCTGGCCTAGGGACATTCCTGACACCTCCCACAGGATTTAGAATAAATCCATCATAAGATACTTAATATTTATTAAAACTTCCCCGTGTGCTAAGCACTGTTTTACAAACTTAGGAGGTAACCATTATTGTTGTTGTTATTATTATGATGATGCCCATTTTACAAATGAGAAAATTACAGCTTTGAGAAGTTAAATGTAACTTTCTCAAAGTCCCACGGCTGATCCATGTTGGAGGCAAGATTTGAATCCAGGATGTTTTGCCTCAAGAGCCTCTACTAACAATATGCCTGTGTTTATTAAAGCTGGTCCACCGGCTTTTTGACTCAAGAATACGAGGGCACTTGAAAAAAAGGCGGCTTTATCACTCCTACCCTAGATGAGTGTATCGGACCCCATGGTGTGTGCTCTAGGAATACGCATCTGACATGAGCTTTTTCACTAAGCCCACCCAAGTTTGAGAACTGGCCCCAGGATAGAGTGTGGGGCACAGTCGTGACCAGAGCGTCTCTGAACTTTCTGGAGGCTACACCTTTATTTGTAAAATGCTTTAAAAGACGTTCCCTCAGTGTGTTCCCACTCTCTCTCCAAATTATATCTACTCTTTGTAAATTACTCTTTACAATTTAATATATAGATGCCATTGTCCTAATGTGGTATGTATACCACACATACACACAAATACACATTTAAAAGTAGCCCCTGAGTGGATTCACGCTACCCTTCCTTTGAGAACACTGGTCTAGAATCAGCACGACGTGAATTTACTATTGTTTTATCACGTCATCCCTATCAAGAGTCATAGCCCCACGGAATTAAAAATCAGGAAATGTCATATAAAAATCCAGATTTGACTCCTTTTTAAAAAATAGTAGGTTTGGCCACCTGTGCCTGAGTTGCTGATGTAACAACTGATAGGGGCCGTTCGTTCGGGAAAATGGGCTGGAGCCTGCAGTGAGTCCTGGGCGGGAGGGGTGGGGGGAATGCCAGGTGCGGCTGGGGGTCGCTGCAATCTGCCTAGACTACCCCACTCGAGGAGATCCGGGAAAGTGAGGATTTGACATCAGATCTACTGCCCAGACATGAGGATTTCTGATTCTACCCTGACACAAACATAATCTCATCTTGGCACATTGTGTGCTGCCAAATAATTTCCTGCCCCCCCTACCCCCCGCGCTTAACTTTTAAAACCAATCTTCTTAGCTTCTTGACTCATACGAATTTGCCATTTTTAAAGGTTCCAAATACTAAGAAGAAAGTGATTTTGCAGGGGTCAACCTACTCATAAGTCTGCTCATTATGTGCACCATGGTGAGAGCCTGCTTTAATAATTTAACCCAGGCTATTTCAGTGGCTGGGGTAATCACATGCTATTGAAAGAATTTCACAAACAAAGGCATTTAAAAAACATGATTAATATTGTCACTGGTTTTGAGGGAGATTTCAAATAACTATGTTGTCACTTTCTGAGGAAAAGAAGAATGTATAAAGAAGAAAATTATCTTATAAATTAATAAGCCAGATTCTCTCCAGAGTTTAAATTATTCACTGATTGTAAGGCAGGGGCTTGGAGAGCCAAAAGAACTTTCATTAGTGTCTCGGAATTTTACTGATAACAGGATACTTTAAGTATCACCCTGAAAATTGTGTTTGTCCCTTTGTAACTGCGTTACCACAAGGCTGTCTTGGGTCCAGCTTCTGCATAGCACATCCAAAAAGAACAAAGACCAACTCCAGAACCCTTGACAAGAGATGTTTATCCAGGACATTTTTACCCAAGGTATAATGAATTTTTTAGAAGGAATAATTTCAAAATAGAACTGATAATGGTTAAAATGTCACACCATACAATTTGTTAGAGATTTTTAAAAAGATCAAAGTGTCTTGATAAAATTTGTATCTGCAAATATTTGTCTAGGGAAATTGGATTTGATAAAAAAGTGTTCACAGAAGAAAACTGACAAAGGCAGAAGCTATAATGGATGCAATCTGATAGATGTATTAAATACTTCTTGCACAATGTTCACAACACAGAATTAAATTCTTTGAAAATAATTTTAGTAAAACAAAAGTAAAAAGTATTAGATACAAGTTACAAGGCAGAACAGAACTGATCTAGGAATTCAACTGCTTAACGGAATTCACTTCAGAAAATGTATGACATCTGCATTCATAAACATGGAATCCAAGAGACTGTAGTCAAAACATTCACGTGGTGTGAATGGCCAGGGCCACACTCTGAGGAGAGAATGCCCAGTTCCCACCAGAGGCCAGTTTCCTGAACCCAGTGGTACTCGGGCACGTGTGTGCAGACAGCCTGATTAATTCTACTCAAACCCCACAGCCTACTAGTTACGACAGCTACGACTGGGCACGACCCACCTCTCCAACCATCCCTGCCTTCCCCCAACCTCCGCCATTCAGACTGGGTGATTCTTGGAGTTCTCGTCGTGGCTCAGTGGTTAATAAATCCGAGTAGTATCCACAAGGATGTGGGTTCGATCCCTGGCCTCGCTCAGTGGGTTAAGGACCCAGCGTTGCTGTGAGCTGTGGTGTAGGTCGCTGACACAGCTTGGATCCTGTGTTGCCCTGGCTGGGTAAAGGCCAGCAGCTGCAGCTCTGATTTGACCCCTAGCCTGGGAATCTCCACATGCCTCGGGTCTGGCCCTAAAAAAAAAAAAAAAAAAGCAAAAATATAAACAAACAAACAAACAAACAAACTGGGTGATTCCCCAGCCTGGGTTCTCCGCCTGGCAGGTCTTTCCAACCCTTACCTCCAGATGCAGGTCCAGCTCTTCTGCACTGCCTCCCACATGGCCTCCAATCCACTGTAATCCAGACCTTGCCCCTTGGCATAAACTCCTCCTGCCAAAGTCATCAATAACGTCTATGTTGCCAAATCCAGCGGAGACTCTCAGATTGCCTTCTCTGCCCATCACTCCTTCCTTCTGGTAACTGTTTCTTCCTGAGTTTCCACAACCCTTGTACAACGCAGCTCCATGTGGCCAATGGCAATGCCCAGAGAGGGCATTGTGGGCAATTCTCAACCGGCACCCAGGCCAGCTGGGGAAATGAAGACTTCAGTCCTGAAGGAGGGAGCTGGGCAGTACCCTCCACATGCCCCAAACTCAGCAGGTCCAAAGCCAAATGCATATTGTCCTGAGCACCCTATTTCCAATTTTCCCGTCACTGCCCAAGCTAAGTTTCTTATCGCCTCCTGACCAGAATAATGTGCCAGTCTCCTTCTTGGTAGTTTGACCTTCTCTAGTTCACTCTTTACACAGTTAGGGAATTTTATTTTTCAAAAAATCTCTTCTTTTTTGGTATTTTAGACAACTATGGTAAAGCATGCATAACATACAATTGGCCATTGTGACATCTTAAGTGGCATTAATTAAATTCACCTGTTGTGCAACCATCACCACTATTTCTAGAACTTTTCCACTATACCAAACAGAAACACTGTAACTATCAAACAGTAACTCCCATTCTCCCTCCCCCAACCTTGGTAACCTCCAGTCTATTTTCTGTTTCCTAAGGAATGTTTTCAAGAAGGACAACTGTGCACCGAGCATTGTTCATCAAAAAAATATCCTCAAAGTCCTCCTCTCTGGGGCTGAACAGCCTGCCCCTCTGACTCCTGCAGTTTCCCTCATCTTTTACTGCCTTGCTGCCATCTCTCCCTCCGCCTCCCGCTCGTGTCCCATCCCCACCAGCTTTCAGCCCAGACACCTTCTAGACCTGCACAGCCAGCAGCAAAGTGCAGTCCGACTTTTGTCTCATGGGATGCAGCCTCTTGACATTCTTGGCAATAAAATTCTCCATCTTAAATCCAGAAAAATTTGATGTTCCCACAAATCTATTGTATAATTTTCTCCCAGAGGTGACAGCAGGAGGAGAGCAAGTTAAATATTTGCTTATGGTACCCAAGACGATTTCCAGCTCTCACCCTGACCGTCCCCCTCTCCTTCTCTTACGGGGTTTCAGAACTGGAAACTGCACTGCAGGAGATGAGTTAGCAACAGGATAGAAAGTGGACAGGGCTGGTGTGTGCAGAGGATCAAAGTGAGGCCTGATAAGCTAAGGACACCCTAATGTTAATGAGCTGGGGCAAAAGTACACAGATGGAGAGCACAAAATGTGCTTGCAACACCGAGGTGGGAAAAGCACGGTCAGCTCAGGGAACAGAAGGAGGCCTGGTTGCCTGGAGAGCAGTGGGCACACAGGAGGGTGACTCGAAATGAGGTTGGAGATGTCTCTAGGGCTAAACTGTTGCGGGCTTTGGAGAGCATGTCAGAGGTTTAGACTAACTTTCCTGCTTGGTGGGAAGCTCTCACTGTATGAAACAGAAACCCCCCACTTCGAGGGTTTAAACAATAAAGGGGATTTATTGACCTGAGTTACAGAGAAGTCCAGAGGACCTTGAGGTGAGGGCTCTGGCTTCATTTCTCAGAAATTCTCTTCTTTGCTCTTCTCTAAGAGTCCTTGGTGTAGTTTCTCTCAGGGTTGCAAGATGGATTTTGGCTGCAACTAGGGTATGGGTGTCTTTTTTTTTTTTTCCAACAGGAAAGGGAGGTTCTAGCTTCTCCAAGCCACGTAGCAGAATTCCTCACCTTCACTCTGACTGGGTCAGCTTGGACCAATCACAATGTGTAGGCCCTTGCTAGGCACCTCTCTGTATAACCCAGTCTCTGTAGTCAAGTTCTTCCTCCAAACAGGATCGCCCTGCAGCTAGGGCTTGGGTCTATACCAATGGCATGGCTGATACTTAGTAAGAGTGGAATGGGTTCCCCAAATAATCTGTTAGGAAAGGAAGAGAGGGGAAGAGGAGGCTGGGTAAATAATCAAGCAAGTTCGTTATACCATTAGAAGGATTCTTTTTTTTTTTTGTCTTTTTGCCTTTTCTAGGGCCGCTCCCACGGCATATGGAGGTTCCCAGGCTAGGGGTCGAATCAGAGCTGTAGCCGCCAGCCTACGCCAGAGCCACAGCAACGCGGGATCCGAGCCGCGTCTGCAACCTACACCACAGCTCACATCATCGCTGGATCCTTAACCCACTGAGCAAGGCCAGGGATCGAACCCGCAACCTCATGGTACCTAGTCGGATTCGTTAACCACTGCGCCACGACGGGAACTCCCCATTAGAAGGATTCTTAAAGATCACTCTAGCTGCTGTGAGGACAGACTGGAAGAACAAGCCAGCAAGGAAGGAGGGAGGCCCACTGAGAGTCCAGAGATGATGGTCATAGAGACTGAGATGAATTTTGGAAACAGAATCGACTGGACTTAGTGATGGCTTGGGTGTTGGAAGAGGTAGTTTAGGCAGACTCTACAAGGTCTCAGATGCCAAGCTTTGGACTTCATCTTAGTGGTCCATGATGAAGGTGTCGAAGTGGGTTGACTTTTGTGAGTAAGAGATAAATAATTTTTATTTTTTGGTTTGCCTTTCACTTTCTCCTCCATTTTTTTTTTTTGTTTTAAAAATTTACCACTGCATATTCTTTTGTTCTTCTGTTTTCCAGATGATGAAAACACCAAAATCATAATCTTTGGTTTTATTAGCATTCCCTTTGCTGTTCACTCTGTATCCAAGTCAAGTGACTAAGAATATCCCCCCAAATCCTTTTTTTTTTGTAGTCTAATTTTACAAGCCCAAAAGGACATAGCTTCAGTTGAATCTTAGAACACTGTGAAATTAATATTAACCAAGCTGAATGTTTTCAGTTTGAATCAACATGCTTGCAATGCCATTCACTCTTGCAATTTGCCATCATCAGAAATTGAACATGCTTAAGCTTTTCAAAATATCATTTATAAGGCCTCAGAGTTCAACTGCAGCTCCTGATTTAATCCTTTAGATATCTATCTAAAAAAGCTTACAGAAATAGTTGAATTAAACTTCAAGGATGCAGGGTGGCTATTTTTGCAAACTAAGCAAATAATAGCTGCAACTTGATGCCCTTGATGGAAGTAGACTGGCATGTTAATTCTGTATATAAATTCAGCAAAGCACTTACATCAAAGAGTCTACTCTTATGCTCACTCAAGTTTGACTCCATCCTCTCAAAAAGAATTGCTATTCCTCCATTCATTAAGGAGGTCCAGGACTTGGTTTTGTCTCATTTTAAATGTCCACATATTATTTTGTCATATATTACTTTGCTGTGCTTTTTTCTTTTGGGGAAGTTCCCATCTCTCTGATCTTTAGTTTTCTCCTCCTCTCTTTACCCTTGATGAGGACAGAATTCCTGACTAGAGACCTCACAACACTGTTGTGAAGGTCAAGTGAGTTGATACGTGGAAAAGTTGTGAAGACTGCTAAGGTCTATCCAAAACCTTTTCTTTTGTGATAATGTAGCATCTATAGTTGTAGCAATTACTGTGGGGGTCCTTTTGCATTATGTGAGGGTCTTCTTCAGCCTCCCGAGGGCACTAGATCAATGTGCAAGGCAGGCTGAAAGCGCCAGAGAATTTATGCTCCTGAGAGTAGCTTTCAGACCATGACCAATGGAGATGGTGAAGAAACATTCCAGTTTCTTGCCCTTGGTAGTGCTGGCAGGTGGGGGCAACTCTACAAAGTTCCAAATGTCCTCACTACGGTTAAGACCACTTCCCAGAGCAACACCATCTTCAATAATGAACATTGTTTTGTGTTTCTGCCATTCCATTTTTTTATTCCCTCACTTTCAGAGCTGGTATTTTCTGGGCTTACCTCTCAAATTAATGACCTGCCCTCAAATACTTATCTTTAGGTCTGTTTCTGGTGGAAGTCAACCTAAGACCCTAGACTCATGGTCTTTTAAAACCTGTATGTGCAGCTAGCTCACCAATGACATTCTCGTCCAGCCTTAATCTTGGATGGAACTAAGTCTATTTTGCCTCCTGTTTGCTGGGACTTAGTGTTTAGTGGTAAACTCCCTGACAGGTAGTTTTCCTGGCTTTTCCCTGACAAACTCTGTACCTTATAGAAGGGCTAGCTGATACATGAGTCAAGCAGTCAGAGATTAGATATTGCTGTCATTGCTACCAGGATGATAGTGGAGAATAGGGCTCAAAGCTGTGGACAAATGATTTCCCTAACATTGAACCCCAACGTCAGACAGACTTACCCACACAGTTGTGGACAATGTTGGACAAGTGCTGGCCTCCAACTGCACTGGCAGAGCCTGCCACCCCTGAAATTTGCGGAAAGGAGGAGCAGAACAGGATGTGTTTTCTCTACAGACAGAGACAGATCCCAAAAAGAAAAAGGAGGAGGAGGGGGCTGAGTCACACATGCCAAACTCCTATTCTCCAAATTGCCAGTTAGAAAATTCACTCCTCCTTTGCAGGAATGAGAGGGCCAGAAAGAAACCCAGAATGTTATTGTAATAGATTCCTTCTATCATGGAAACAAGATGCTGGGGAAATGAGTTCCCCCTTTCCAACATTCCCCAGGCTTTTGCTCTCTTAGCTTCTAGGGCTTAACCATTAAACTCCAGTCCAACTAAGAGTGACCATCCCCTCTGCAGGAAGAGATCAACCATCTATGATGACAGTGCAGCTCCACTATGAGCACATCCCCCACCCCTCCCACACAAATGGCAACTACGCTTTCCTTGTGTGTTCTCTTGGTCCTGGAGGTGAAGAGTGTGGCTACTGCCCTCAGAAGGCAATTCATTGACTGAAGTAATTCTAGGCCATGCTGAACCTCGTTTTTCACTCCAAACTAAAAACTAACCACACTGTTCAGAACAGTCTATCAGAGGTTCTGCAAAGAGATTACATAACAGTGTAAGGATGTCCCCAATTTAAATTAAAGCCTCTACTGCTGTCTATTTCCCAGGGAGAAATTAAAGTTGTGAGATTAGATTCTCTCGTCTGTTTGAGTTAAAGTTAAAAGGCATTCAAGTCTAAAACTCATCCTTCCCAATTTCTGATTCTGCTTGTTCTGAACCAGAAGGGTTCTTCATATCTGGATAGCACTGTGGTTCTTTCAACAGCCTGGACAGGTCTCCCTAGAATCACTGGTGTGGCTTTTTTTCAGAGTGTCAGAAGTTAAACACCAAAATTCTGTTATACCTCACTTTTTGCTTTTTGCTTTTTTTTTTTTTTTTAGGGCCGAATGCCGTGCATGCACGGCATATGGAGGTTCCCAGGCTAGGGGTCTAATCGGAGCTACAGCTGCCAGCCTATACCACAGCCACAGCAACGCCACATCTGAGCCACATCTATGACCTACACCACAGCTCACAGCAACACCAGATCCTTAACCCACTGATTAAGGCCAGGGATAGAACCCGCAACCTCATGGTTCCTAGTCAGATTCGTTTCCGCTGTGCCGTGACAGGAATTTTTTTTTTTTTTTTATACCTCACTTTTAAAAGAATATCATCAAAGCACTCAACAACAACAAAATTAAATAAAAGAAAAAAGTCAATACCAAGATCAAGTAATTATCAAGACAAAGTGGTGCTCCCAGAACCTTGCATTTTCCAGAAGAGAGGCTAAGTGGCATCCTGATTTGGGCTTCACCCGGATGCTAGTCCATCTGTGTGAGTTATCTGAAATCCTTGATCTGTAAACAAAACCAACTGGCAGCAGCTCCTTCAAAAAGTTAATACTGGCAACACATTTTATCATTCCTGTGGAAAGAATCAACAGATATTTCTCTCTGGGTGACATATGAGATTGCAGGAGGTCAGAATACACCATCCACCATCCGCCATCCACTTATGCCACTCTTGCATAAGGATTATTTTGAGCTGAAGGCAACTGAGAAAAAGCAGACATAAGATGAGCTCTCTGCTGTCCCCTTATCTACCTGAAAACAAGATCACAAATTCCCCTTGTGAAGGTGTCTCCCTCTCCCACTGTCCACAGGAGGAAGGAAATAACAACCTCCGGTGATAGAGATGGGATGGCCCCTGAGTCAACACAAACAAACTTTACTCACTAGCCCTTACCTACCATTGATTTCCCATGTATTCGTTTTCCTACGACTTGCTGCCCTTAGAAGCTCAAAGTCCTTCTCATTTGTCTTCACACTTTTTAAATATAACGTCTTTTGTCCAAATGGTATCAAGGCCTCTAAGTCTAGCTGCTTCTTTGTGAGTTTTCTCTTTCTGGGAAGCCCCCTCAACATGTAAAACTTTTATTTAACATCTAAGAAATTTGCATGTCTTTCCTCATATTAATGTCTGTTGTCAGATTACTTTGCAGACCCAGCCAGAGAGCCTAAGAGGGTAAAAGAGAATTTTCCCCACAGGATGCTAACATTCTTGCAAGGTTTAGAAATAGCACTGATGGTGAACCCAGTCATGAGGTTTTTTTTTTTTTTTTTTTTTTGTCTTTTTGCTATTTCTTGGTCTTGGGCCGCTCCCACGGCATATGGAGGTTCCCAGGCTAGGGGTCGAATCGGAGCCTAGCCGCCGGCTTAGGCCAGAGCCACAGCAACGAGCCGCGTCTGCAACCTACACCACAGCTCACGGCAACGCCGGATCGTTAACCCACTGAGCAGGGGCAGGGACCGAACCCGCAACCTCATGGTTCCTAGTCGGATTCGTTAACTGCTGCGCCACGACGGGAACTACAGTCATGAGTTTTTTTTGAGAGATTTTTCTTTCCTATCTTGAATCTTAAACACTTATTTCCATTTCCCCTTTGAGCCCTTTGTCTCCAACACTCCTTGACCCATGGAGTCTGGGCTCTGAACAATGATAACGTGGCTCCTGTTGCTGCCTTTTGTTGTGGAATCACTTGGGTGTGTGAAGCCTGACGCACAAGGGGAGTGTCTCCTTCATCCCCTCATTTGTTTCAGCTGGAAAACATCCTCAGCAGATTCTTGAACTGAAGCTGCTGTTGACATTTCTGCAGCTTGCATCTCCAGGTATGTTAGGATTAGTTTCAGTTATGGAAATCCAAACCAAGAGGGGGAAGGTTAAAGTTTAATCTGTTCACACAAATGTCTGGGTGTAGCCTTCCAGGGTCAGGGATCCAGACTGTTGTCCACCATGTGTGGTCTGGACCTCCCTGTCCCACAGGCAGACATCTACACCTAAGCAACAGGAGGCAGGAAAGGATGAAAGTAAAGCAAAGAGTGTTTGCATTAAGGAAGACACGAGAGTATAGTCATACATTTGAGATAGCGCAGGTTTGTTTTCAGATCACTGCAATGAAGCGAGTATCACAACAAAGCAAGTCACACAAATTTTTTTTCTTTTCCAGTACATATAAAAGCTATGTTTACACAATACTGTAGTCTACTAAATATGTAATAGTATTAGGTCTTAATTAAAAAACACTTTATTGCTAAAAAATGCAAACCATCATCTGAGCCATCAGTGAGTCATAATCTTTTTGCTGGTAGAGGGTCTTGCCTCACTTTTTTTTTTTTGGTCTTTTTGCCTTTTCTAGGGCTGCTCCCATGGCACATGGAGGTTTCCAGGCTAGGGGTTGAAGTGGAGCTGTAGCCGCTGGTCTACGCCATAGCCACAGCAACGTGGGATCTGAGCCGAGTCTGTGACCAATACCACAGCTCACAGCAACGCCAGATCCTTAACCCACTGAACAAGGTCAGGGATCAAACCCACAACCTCATGGTTCCTAGTCAGATTCGTTAACCACTGAGCCACGATGGGAACTCCTTGCCTCACTGTTGATGGTGCTAACTGAGCAAGTGGTGGCTGCTCAAAGTTGGGGTGGATATGACAGTTTCTTAAAATGAGACAATGAAGTTTGACTCATGGATTGGCTCTTCCCTTCATGAACCATCTGTATGTAGTACACAATGCTTTTTGACAACATTTTGTCCACAGTAGGACTTCTTTCAAAATTGGAGCCAATCCTCTCAAATCTTGATGCTGCTTTATGAACTTAGTTTATGTAATACTCTAAATCCTTTGTTGTCATTTCAACAATTCTCACAGCATCTTCACCAGGAGTAGATGTTCACTTTCATTGCTCATCCTTAGGAAGCAACTCTGCATCCATTCAAGTTTTGCATGAGATTGCAGCCATTTAGTCACATCTTCAGGCTCTGCTTCTAATTCTAGTTCTCTTGCTATTTCTACCACATTTGCAGTTACTTCCTCCACTTAGGTTTTATACTCCTCAAACTCATTTATGAGTGCTGGAATTAACTTCTTCCAAGCTCTTGCTAATGTTGACATTTTGGCCTCTTTCTGTAAATCACAAATTAAAAAAAATTTTTTTTTTCCAGCCACCCTCAGGGCATATGTAAGTTCTCTGCCTGGGATGGAATCCAAGCCGGAGCTGTGACCTATGCCTGCTGCAGCAACACTGGATACTTAACCCACTGCACCGGCCTGGGTACTGAACCAGCGCCCCCAGAGGCAAGCCAGATTATTAACCCATTGCGCCACAGCGGAACTCCCACGAATGTCCTTAATGGTATCTAGAACAGTGAATCTTTTCCAGAAGGTTTCCAATTGGCTTTGCACGAATCCATTAGAAGAATCACTACCTATGGCTAGTGTAGTCTTTGGGCTGCAAAATGGATGTTATGTTAGCAGGCATGGAAACTTTAATCTGCTTGCACTCTTCATCAGAGTTCTTGGGTGACTAGGTGCATTGTCAATAAATAGTAACATTTTGAAAGGAATCTTTTTCTGAGCAGGTCTCAGCAGCAGGCTTAGAATATTCAGCAAACCATGTTGTAAATAAATGTGCTATCATCCAGGTTTTGTTGTTCCATTTACAGAGCCGAGGCAGAGTAGATTTGGCATAATTCTTAAGGGCCTATGATTTTTGGAATGGTAAATGAACATTGGCTTCAACTTAAAGTCACTAGCTGCATTAGTCCCTGACAGTCAGCCTGTCCTTTGAAGTTTTCGAGCCAGGCACTGACTTCTCTCCAGCTATGAAAGTCCTAAATGTCATCGTCTTCCAACAGAAGGCTGTTTGTCTACATTGAAAATCTGTTTAGTATAGTCGTCTTCATAAATTATCTTAGCTACATCTGGTAACTGGCTGCATCTTCTCCATTAGTACCTGCTGCTCTTTGCACTTTGATGTTACAAAGACGACTTCTTTCCTTAAACCTCATAAACCCACCTCTGCCAGTTTCAAACTTTTCTTCAGCAGCTTCTTGACCTCTTTCATTCTTCATAGAACTGAAGACTTAGGGACTTGCTGTGGATCAGCCTTTGTTAAGGGAATATTGTGGCTGGTTTGAGCTTCCATATAGAACAAGTGGTCCAGACTCTCAGGTACACTTGGCACCACTGTCCCACTCTTTAAAGTGCAATTCCCCAGTGGTTCTTCCCAAGGAGTCTCTGTGAGGCTCCAAGAGAGCACTTAGCCAGTTGTAGCCTTTATCTGTGCTCCCTATGGGAGTCAGTAAAGTCTGCAGATATTTTGCTTCTATTCTTGTTCAGTTTCTTTGGGACTAAGTTGTTATTTCTGTCTTTATGTTCCAGATGATCCCCCAAATATCTACCCATTTAAGAAATACCCTCTTAAATGGGTGAAACCCCAAGCACAGCACCTTTTCCCTTTTATCTGCTGGTCTGTTCTTCAATTTTACTTCCCCTTTTATGTCTACCAGAACTCTTCTCTAAAACTCAACTTTATTTCCAAAAAGTTTTCTCCTTCTCAAGCTTAATTATTCTTCATTAATTTCACTCTCAGTCTGTCAGTGCTCCTGTTCTAAGACTGAAGCACATTTTAGAAACACTCCAGACATGCCTTGATTTCCTGAAAAAATCTGATGCCTAAGGACTTAAGTTTCCAGGCATAGGACTAATTGCCTTCTTGATCTCTGGTTTTAAAACAACTTAATTGTGTCTTTAACTTAGGTAGTTTTCATTAAGTAGGGGCTCCCATTTATTGTCTGCTGGTTTTCAATTAAAAGCCTTGTATGGGTGTCTGCACAGCTGGAGGCTTGGAAATCTAATCTAAAGTCTTGGCTACAGCTCCTACAATTTACAAATCCAGTCAATTTAGGATTACATAACGGGAAATTATTCTTGAGGTTGTGGACAGGGCATATGACTTCAAGATTAGTCTTTTTTTGTTCTGTTTTCTCAGAAAATTCCTTCCAACTGATTCCCCCCACCCCCCTTTTTCAGCTGCCCCCATGGCATATGGAAGTTCCTGGGCCAGGGATCAAATCCGAGCCCCTATGCCATAGCTGTGGCAATGCCAGATCCTTAACCCACTGCGCCAGGATGGGGATCAAACCAGCAACACCACAGAGACAGAGACAAAGAGGGTCATTAACCCACTGCACCACAGTGGGAACTCCCAAGATTTGTCTTTGGGTACTGCCTACATAGCTTGGCATTAACAGTTGAGAACTAGAACTTCAGACTCCAAATGCTGTGTAAAGAACTCATTTGTAAAGAAATGACAGAATTAGAAATCAGCATTTTTGCCAGCACCCCCCAATATATATATATATATAACACATATACCAATATATACTAAAATAGTTTAATAGGGAACTCTATGATGATGCATCAGACTGACAGTACCTGAATGCACTGATCAATTCTGACACTTCTAAAGCCAGCACATCAATATGAGGGAAACTACATGCTCTCTTATGAGTTGTTCTTGTAAAAATTTCTCTGAATGCAAATTTAATGGAGCGTCTAGATCTACCACTTTGCAGGAAAAACTGGTGACAGAGAAACATGTTAAATGACACAAAGATGATACAGTATCCAAATTTAGAAAGTGAGGAAAATGATCCAGTTTCTTAACAAGCAAGTGGCAGTTAAAATGAAAGTGAGTGTGAACTGTTACACATAAGGCCCTTAAGGACCACACCAACCAAATGCAAAGTATGTATCTCGCTAGGATCCTCATTGAAACAAAACAACTATAAAGACATCCTAAAAAGTTTTAATTTTGATATGTTTTTACTTACAGAAAAGCTGCCATAGCACAAAGAATTCCCCCATACCTTTTGTTTGGATTCCCCAAATATTAACATCCTACTGGCTTTCCTTTATCCCTTTCTCTCTGTATATACCCATATTATTTTTTTTAAAGTAAGTTACCAACAAAGTGCTCCTTTATCTCTAAATACTTCGGTGTATATTTCCTAAAGACAAGAACGTTCTCATACATAACCACAGTACTATTACCAAAATTTGGAAATTAATATCTTGTGGTATCTCTTTATACTTCTTTAACTTGGAGCAGTTATTTCAGTCTTTGTTTTTCATGACCCTGATTTCTGAAGGGTAAAGGCCAATTTTTTTTTGCAGATGTCCCTCAATTGATGATTCTTCAGTATATTCACAGTATACATTTTTGGGAGGTACCCTCAAAAGTGATGTTTTGTCTTGCGCACTGCATCTTATCAGAAGCAAACAATATTTGTTCTGTAACTAGTAATGTAAAGAGATATTTTTGAGACAACTAGGGGAAACCGAAATCACATGATACTAAACTACTGTTAATTATGTTAGATGTCATAATGGTATTGTGGTTATGTTTTTTTTATAAATGGTCCTCATCTGTTTACCATACATACATTGTAGGGAAGGTAAAGTTATGTGATTTGATGTCTGTTTCTAGGGAGTTTAGCAACTTTAGGCAGAAGGCAATAATAATAATATAGTCAGACCTTGATTATTCCAAAACAGTGTCCAATTTGTGCAATATCCAGGACTTTGACCATTTTCCCTCCTCCCTGGCTCCTCTTTCGGTCACTGCATTTACGACTTACTCAGTGTAGTATAGAAAGCATACATCTGTCAAGTTTTGTGACTTGTTGGATGAAGAAAGCCTGTGGGGAAGAGATAAACTACGGATTGAAATTAGGTTTATAAATAATTTGAACATTTCATTTCTCTGTGATTTGTATGTTTTAATATTATAGATAAATATGAGTCTAATGAAATGAGATCATTTACAATGATCACATAGTAAAATTTTAGAGCCCAAATACAAAAGCCTTCATTTTATTTTCTATTTTTTGAAAAAAGAAATTCATTTTTTTAAAAAGTTAATTTTACCAAGGACTAATCCTTTGCTGATGTTCAAATTTAAAGTGTTCCTTCATGTCTGTCTCATAGGAGAAAACATAAAACGTTGCTTCTGTGGCAGTTTCTTCTAGTTTTTCAAGGACTCATGTAGTAGCAACTGGTTCAAAATACTGCTTTGCTTCAAAGCACGCAGTTTAGATGTGTCTTCACTAATGATGGCAATATTTCCATTTTGTTCCTGAGCCGTCAGATCACTTTCACTGTCAGACAGCGTACACAGCAGAGTGTCATTTTCATAGGTTGGAAAATAATACCTGAAAACAATCACAGATATATTGAATAACCAAAACTATAAATTATCCAGAAAATTTCTAAGCAGCTGAATGTACCCATTACTACAATTTTGCTAGGCTTTCTTGCCAACAATTTTAACCACATTTTGCAAAGGCTGTAAGGAAAACAACTTCAGAATTTTACTTTGACCTTTACTGACTGACATTAGTCTTCTTCTTCTTCTTCTTTTTTTTTTTTTTGTCTTTTTGCTATTTCTAGGGCCACTCCCTCAGCATATGGAGGTTCCCAGGCTAGGGGTCGAATCAGAGCTGTAGGGCCACTGGCCTATGCCAGAGCCACAGCAACGCAGGATCCGAGCTGCGTCTGCAACTTACACCACAGCTCACGGCAACGCCAGATCCTTAACCCACCGAGCAAGGCCAGGGATCAAACCTGCAACCTCATGGTTCCTAGTCAGATTCGCTAACCAGTGAGCCACGACGGGAACTCCTGACTGACATTAGTCTTAACTAGTATCCTTGCTAGTTGGCCATTCAGCCTTTGCTTGATATCTACCATAATAAAAAAAACTTACTATCTTAAAAGGCAGCTGATTTTATTATCAGGCAGCTCTAGCTAATAAATAATACCTCCTTGTATAAAGCTAAAAAAGACATGCCTCCTATTTCTACCCAAAGGTCCCAGTTTTTCCCTAGGACTAGCCAAGTTCAACTATATTGACTCTTTATACACCATTCCTTCAAATATCTGTTAAGAACAGTTTCCCCTGTGGGTCCCCCCCCCCATTATTTTTCCTATTCATTAATAACCTAATCATCACTATTTCCTTTATTATAGATGATCAAAAGTAAAAACATTTACAGAATTTTTTTTTTCTTTTTTTTCTTCCCATGGCATATGGAAGTTCCCAGGATAGGGGTCAAATCAGAGCTCAGCTGCTGGCCTAGGCCACAGCCACAGCCATGCAGGATCTGAGCCACATCTGTGATATACCACGACTCATGGCAACGCCAGATCCTTAACCTGCCAAATGAGACCAGGGATTGAACCCATATCCTCACGGGTACTAGTAGGGTTTGCAATGTTTGAGCCACAATGGGAACTCCCATCTACTGATTTTTTTTTTTTTTTTTTTTGTCTTTTTAGGGCCGCACCCACAGCATATGGAGGTTCCCAGGCTAGGGGTCGAATTGGAGCTGTAGCTGCTGGCCTACACCAAAGTCACAGCAATGTGGGATCTGAGCCACATCTGCAACCTACACCACAGCTCACAGCAACGCCGGATCCTTAACCCACTGAGCAAGGCCAGGGATCGAACCTGCAACCTCATGGTTCCTAGTTGGATTCACTAACCACTGAGCCATGATGGGAACTCCAGGAACTCCTATAGAATTTCAAATCTTAATTACTCTGGTTCCTTCTCTGGACACTCTTTGTGCTTCTGGGTTATTTTTAAAGATTTCAACCTATATAAGAAGATTATAGGAACAGGTTTCTGGTCAACTCAGGGCTGACTTTGCCTCATTTAAACCTGGAATTTTCTAAAGAGGAGAAACTTTCTAGCTTTTTGGCTAGACTACTGGGAACTCTGATTTAACATTCTCTGAGAATGGAGAAACTTCTGAGGAGCTAGAACCCCACAACTTTTCAGAGGTTCCCTCAACTGGGGTTATGCAGAGTGATCTGAGAACCATTCGAGAAGGCTGGACTGACCAGGGATACCTGAGTCTGATAACTCCTCGATAGGAACCAGGACAACGGCTTAACGCTTTTAGGTGCCAAGATGCAAACTACATAACAAAAGCCCTAGTAGTTACATACTTTTTGACAGAGTTATTTTATTTCTAAGAGTTTATCTAGATGAAACAACTGGAAAACTGTGCAATAATGTAGACATATGGATCTTAATCATATCCCTAATGTATAAGAGCAGAATATAAAATTCTAAATATATAACAAATTAGAGTATATTTATACAACAGAATATTTGACAACTATTAAAAATGATGCATTAGATGTGTACTGGATATAGAAGATGCTTATACATATTCTTAACCATATATTTTATCACTGCACCAGTGGCATATGGGAAGTTCCTGGGTCAGGGACTGAATCCAAGCTGTAGCTGTGACCTATGTCGCACCGTATCCTTTAACCTACAATGCTGGGCCAGGGATCAAACCCATGCCTCTGCAGTGACCCCAACTGCTGCAGTTGGATTCTTAACCCACTGCACTACAGTAGGAACGCTAACAAAATATTATTTAGAAAATACGCTTCTTTATTCTGTCAATATCTATCCATATCTCCACAGTATAAAATCTGAGATAGCTGATTACATCTGTATTTTAAAAATAAAGTTTTTGAAGATTTTTACTTTTTTACAATAAACTTTTTTTTTTTTTTTTTAAATTTAAGTTTAAAGGGGAGTTCCCGTCATGGCTCAGCAATTGATGAACCCGACTAGGATCAATGAGGATGTGGGTTCAATCCCCAGCCTTGCTCAGTGGATTAAGGATCCAGTGTTGCTGTGGCTGTGGTTATAGGCCAGTGGCTATAGCTCTGATTTGACACCTAGCCTGGGGACTTCCATACGCCATAGGTGAAGCCCTAAAAAAATCAAAAAGAAAAAAAAAATAAGTTTAAAGGAATTAAATAAAGGGACAAAATAGGAGAGAGGGAACAAAAAATGTATGTCTGGCTGAGCAGTTCTCACTGTGGTTGATCCCATGTCTGTCTTTCAGGAAGCAGTGAAGTATGTTTAGTTTCTTCCATGTGAGTCCTTAAGTCAGCTTTGGACTTGAACTTCTCATGGCAGCCATAACACCTACATTGGTGAATTTGCCTTCGAATGAAATTGACCAGTTTTACTTGCTGATAGAAATTCAGTCCTGAAAATGATAGCACATAGAATCACTGGGCATCAGGTCAGGCTCATTTTCTGCAATGTTACAATTTTTTTAAAAGAACCACTTCTTTTTATTAGACAACCTGAAGAGGCAGAGCAATTTTAATGTGTAATAACAGATACCAAATAATAACAGCCAATACTTACATAGGGTTTATGTGTTAGGCACTGTTCTAATTACTTTCCATGCATTAATACAGTTGATCCTCACAAAACCCTGTCACGTAGGTGTTTATATGTTAGTAAATTGTCCAAGGTTGCATAGCTAGTAAGTGGTAGAGCCAGGATTTGACACCAGGCTGATGGCTTCCCAGCCCATGTTCTTAACTAAAAGTTAAGTTATATATGCAACAGATATACATGTCTGTAAGAGCAGCGAAGTAAAGTAACACGCCTAAGAGTCTAGCAAAGGAGTCAGTGACCTGAAGTATGGGAAGTGTGTTTTGATGGTCTCAGACACATTAGCAAGTCAGTACTTTTCGTCTTCATGCCTCTAATCTATCATAGTGATCCAGCTGGTTTAATATATAATAAACACTCTAGCTACACTACCAAGCCGTGCAGTAGGTTTTTTATATATATATTATCCACTCTCTGTAATATTCTGTTGACCTGAGGCCCAACATCACACAGCCAGTAAGTGCTGAAGCTGGAATATGCACTCTTGTCTCACTTCAAAATCCATGTCTTTTCCACTAGCTCCCCCCCCACTTTATCATATATATTAATCATTAACTTGTATTTTATTTGAAGCAATCAGATATGTAGGAAAGAAGAAGAAATACTATATGAAATAAAAAACCACATTTAAAAATTGTAGTTTAAAAGGGCTGTGAATCAGTGGTTCAGGCAGTTCTGCAGAGACCATCTGTGGAGAGACACATTTTGGCTGTGTGCTCTCCAGTCATGACTGTGGAACACAGGCACTGTTATGGGATGGTGTATAGAAAAATGCAGCATCATGGAAAACAACTTCCAAATCAGACTTACCAAGTTCTGACTTTATTTTGAGAAGATCAAATTCATGTGCATCCTAAAAAAAGGAATGAATATATCTGTGAGCATATAAATTATTTAATCTTTCAGGCTGAATTTATAAACAGACAGCTCATTCACAGGAGTTTGAACACTGTAGAAACTCAGTCTCAGATCATCTGCTTTTGAAGTCTTCGAAATTTAACTGCTTCCCCCTACATCCAACTGCTTTTTAAAGCACAGTCTAAACAAGTCATGTCAATCAGTTAAAACATTTTAATTGTTCACAGCTTCTATCTACAGTTTTTACAATTTACTCTGTATGCATTCTGCAGTCTGACAAAAGTGTCTCAGTCTCTATGTAAGATGTGGCCCTACTGTGTTGTGTCTGGACTAGATTTATGAATACAGGCCCTTTGCTCCACAAGCAGATAGGTAATTTTTAAAATTATGCTTTTTGTCTTATGCTGTCAAATACAGTGTTTAAACCCGTAAGTTTCTCTTCACTCATATCTTCCCACAAATTACATGTGATTTGATTGTTATGATGTCCAGACTTACTTTTATTCTGTTCCATTCCTGCAATTGTCCACATGGGTAAATGTTTCAACTTACAAACTTACAGAGCATACATAAACACCATCTAACTCCCTGTGAAGGCATTCAGTATAGCACCATAGGCAGCATAATTAAGAATTCCATGATCTTATCACTGAAAGTGACTGAGAAGAGGCTGACACCAGTCAAGGATGCTGCAAAGGGAATTCTTATACAGGATAGGGGTACTAAGGCTCCTTTCCTTTCGAAGATACAAGGTTATTATGAACTGCATTCATAATACACACATACTAGTGGCAACCTGTTTCAGACAAACTGATTCTCTGCTTTCACAAGGAAATGCCCACAGCCCTTTAAACATCTTCCAGGTCCTTGTTTACTGAACTAAGAACAGTGTTTATGGATAAGAATGGAGTGAAGTGGGTGGACCTGGAGCCTCCGCTCCACTACTGCAGAACTGAGTGGGGGAGGGGTACATCAGAATCATCTGGTAATATTTTTCTTTTTTTTTTTTTTTTTTTTTTTTTTTTTTTTTTGTCTTTTGTCTTTTTGTCTTTTGTTGTTGTTGTTGCTATTTCTTGGGCCGCTCCGGCGGCATATGGAGGTTCCCAGGCTAGGGGTCCAATCGGAGCTGTAGCCACCGGCCTACGCCAGAGCCACAGCAACGCAGGATCCGAGCCGCGTCTGCAACCTACACCACAGCTCACGGCAACGCCGGATCGTTAACCCACTGAGCAAGGGCAGGGATCGAACCCGCAACCTCATGGTTCCTAGTCAGATTTGTTAACCACTAAGCCACGACAGGAACTCCTGGTAATATTTTTCTATCACACTCAACTCTACTCTCAACGTAATAGGAAGATAGCGTCTAGAAGGAAAGGCACAAACTGGAAATGTCCTCAAATTTCTTCTCTCCAGATCCTTGTAGTTGAAGGAGCTGCAAGACCACATCCTATACCCTCTCCACCTCCATGCTTCCCCCACCCCCATTTCCCCCAAGGGCTTTGCAAATGACAACGTTCTCTCTCGCCCAGACCTCCGTATTCACTGGAAAAAGATTCCTGGGTACTGTTAATGGTGGCTGCAGATCCCACCTCTAAGCTAGAACTATCTCATTAGCATCTCAAAGGTGGGAAGGCCTCAGCGGTTTGTGAAATCCCGAACAGTTCACCCAGGTCCGGTCAACTGTACTGAAGGCCATTTGCTCTGGTTCTCCTTTTTGGACCCTCCCTGTCTCTTCTGTTTTGCTTATAGCACAATCAGAAGGAGAAAATGTTTGGGGGAGTTCCCGTCGTGGCGCAGTGGTTGACGAATCCAACTAGGAACCATGAGGTTGCGGGTTTGGTCCCTGCCCTCGCTCAGTGGGTTAACGATCCGGCGTTGCCGCGAGCTGTGGTGTGGGTTGCAGACGCGGCTCGGATCCCGCGTTGCTGTGGCTCTGGCGTAGGCTGGCAGCCACGGCTCCAATTCGACCCCTAGCCTGGGAACCTCCATGTGCCGCGGGAGCGGCCCAAAGAAATAGCAAAAAGACAAAATAAATAAATAAATAAATAAAATGTTTGGAAAACTAAAGGTATAAAATGTTGAGTTTGCAGTCATTATCAGCTTGTCCCTGTCAGAACACAACAAAATCAAATGAATAAAATATCTTACCTTCATGTGGACACATAACTTCTCAATTGTTTCTGCTTGCTTTTCACAAAACAGGCAGACAGCAGAGATAGGGTGTTCCTCCCAATCAGACCAGTCACTGTGTTAAAAAGAAAACAGCAAACATGGAGATTCCCTTCATTTAGGAGGCGTCTTGCACAGTGACTTAGTATTTCTTCCCCCTAGGAAACCCCACCAGTCTCTTTCAATTCTGGTATTTTGTATATCATATTATGACTTTTTGATACAGCTTTTGAAATTCAAAGCAGCACCATGAAATTAATATAAACAGCAAACAGGTGCAGCCATATCTTCTTATATGTGCCTCTCTATCTGAGCAGCTATTTCACTGCAGAATCAGCTCAATGTCTTTCTGAGACAAGCAGCTTAATTTGCAGAGGAGCCATGTCAGTGGATGTGATGCTCTCTCTCATTAACCACAGCACTAAGTGCCGCTTGCTGTGAGGTGCAGTGCTGGGAGTGGGTTTCTGCATGACAAAGGGTGTATTTTTAAAAGGCAAGCTGTGTATCTTCCATGGGGAAATACTGATCGTTTTAAATGGGGCAAGTGTTAAATTTCACGGTAGACGGAGAAATCAAAAGACATACAGGGCCCTTTTTTATTATTTCCCCCCTCCTTGCATTTATTTTTTGAGATACTGTCAACCTCTTGTCATTCCTAAACAAGGAAAATCAAAATCCCAGGAGAGACAAGAGGCTGGACATCTTTCAATAAAAAGAGGATAAATAACAGGGAATCCTTTTAGGCTGAAAACACTGCTCAAACTTCTAAGTTCAAGCAAAGAAGCTATGGATGTTTTAAGTTAGTCATCAATGGGTTGAACACAGAACAAGGTTAACCTCAATTCAGTTACAGTCTCTAATCCAAAAGCGAGCAGCATGGAGAGTTCAAAGATCATGGCATTTTAAGGTCTGGGGACCAACAGACTAATAAGCAAAGCACCTTGGAATATATACATTTTTCTGAATTATGTACTACCTGTGTGTTCAATGAATAGCTTAATAGCAAAACACTATTTAGTCAGAATAATAGTTGCTTTAGTGATTTTTCTGTCAAAGTTATTTTGGTATTATGATTATTATTTTTTATTGGAATATTGTTGATTTACAAAGCTATGTTAGTTTCAGGTAAAGTGATTCATGTAAGTGATATCATACAGTCTTTGTCTTTCTGACTTACTGCACTTAGTATGATAATCTCTAGGTCTATCCATGTTGCTGCAAATGGCATTATTTTATTCTTCATGGCTGAGTAATATTTCATTGTGTATATGTACCACATCTTCTTTATCCATTCCCCTGATAATGGACATTTAGGTTTCTTCCATGTCTTGGCTATTGTAAGTAGTACTGCTATGAACACTGGGGTGCATCTAGCTTTTCAAATTAGAGGTTTCATCTTTTCCAGATACATGCCCAGGAGTGGTACTACTGAATCACGTGGTAACTCTATTTCTATTTTTTTAAGAAATCTCCATACAATTCTCCATAGTGGCTACATCAATTTACATTACTACCAGCAGTGTAGGAGGGTTCCCTTTCTCTACATCTTCTCCAGATTTATTATTTGTAGATTTTTTGATGATGGTCCTTCTGCGGTGTGAGGTGTCAGTTATTTTCAATTCAAGTTTTTGCTACATTACATGAAATGATGCATGGCTTAGAGAGAGAGTTCTCTTTCTTTTTATTCTATCTTTTCAGAATGATAATTTTAAATCAAACTAAAGAACTATTTTCCTTCTTTTAAAACAATGTAATTAAGTAGCATCAATAATAAGTCTTACTCTTCCTGATGGTCTAGCAACTCTTGATCATCTTCTAGTTGAACTTCTTCCCATGATTTTCCAAGTTCCTTTTGTAGGAAGAACAGAGGGATTAGAGATTAAGTGGGTAGGGGGTGGGGGTAAGGTTAAAGGGGAAAGAGAGGAAAGGAGAGAGAAAGTGGACACAGAACTCAAAAATGAAACAAAACAGAACTCACACTCAAATGGTTTTAAAACAATACAAGTAGGATATGTTACAGCTGTTATTTCAGGGATAAGAAAGGATATATCCTAAATAAAATTTTAGGATTTAGGGTATATCCGAAATGGTTAGGATTTGGGATATATACTAAACCAAATATTTAAAAACATTTAAGAACGTTTAATAACATTTTAATATTTCTTTTTGGAGAAGTGGCAATAACCTTTCAAACTCTTTTCTCAAATGCAGATCAGCGTTTCTCAACTCTGGGTGCACAGAAGAATATCTTGGGGTTCTTTTTTAAAAAACCACCAGTATCTTTTGAAAGAGACTCTGAAACAGACACCTAGCTGGACTCTTTTTCTTTTTGAGGTGCTGTACATTCTATTTCCCAGACAGCAGCCGCACTGAGCTTTCTAAAGGACATCTCCTTGTTTGTATAAACTTTCCCAGGGCTTCTCACACACTTAGAATACAATTCAGAGTCCTTACCGTGGCTTACAAAACCCATATGTTCTGCCCTGGTTTCCTCTCCATCTCTACACCCCACCACTTTTTCTTTTGCTCAGCTGGCTCCAGCCCAACTGCTGTTTTGCTGCTGCTTGAGCACGGCAAGTAGACTTCCACCCAGCTATTTTGGTTCTTGTTGCATTGCCTGCCTCAAACACTGCACCCTCACATATTCTCCTGTGGCTCTGTCATCCTGGCCTCTGCCTAAATGTTACAACCTCTTTTTCAGACTGCTCTGTCTAAAACACCCCTCTTTTAAGTTACTTTTAATTTCTCTACATTTTATTTTTCTTCAAAGCATTTATCACGCCCTGAAATCATTTTGTTTATCTATTTGTTTTCTTATTTGTTATCCATCTCCCCCACTAGAGAGAGTATTTGTGAGGATATGGCCTTTGATCACTGTTACATTTCTAGAGCTGGGCACACAGTGGGTACCAGAAAGTCTTTTTTGAATTGAATTTTAACTGAAAAAGTCTAAAAATGTGATGTCAATTTAGATCCTACTTCAAAAGGTTTCTGTAAGGTGATTAAATAGTTAATGTACACAAAGCACATGGTACTATGTAACTGCAGGTACTCAGGTATCTACTCAACTCCCTTTTATCTCTTACAGTTCATGGAGGAGTGACACCCTTTTATGGCTATGTGGCAAATTTAGCCATAGTTTCAGAAAAACTTTATGCATTGATGAGCAGGAATGATTTCTTTTGGCCCAGCCATGTCTCTTTTCTCCCTCGAGTAATTTCTTTCTTTCTTTTGTCCTTTCTTCTCTTGTCACTCAATCTTCCCACTGGGCTGTGCAAAAGCAGACACTGCATTAAAGGGGGATATAGAAATATTAGCAGGCATTTTTTTCAAGCAGTTAAACTCTGCTAACAGTCAAGCCCACTGTCACCAGATATAAATACAGATATCTTTGCTTGATATCTTTCCTTTGGAAAAACATTACCAGAATTCATTCTCAGGAACATTTATTTTCTCAAAAAAAGAATTCCTTTAACTAAAAACAAAGAACTACAAGAGACATTATGATTTAGAGAAAAAGAAAATCTATCATTCATCAACTTAATGAGAGGTTTTGAAGCTGTCATTATCTATCAGCTAAATGATGCATAAATTCAGACATGCAGAGATTTACCATAACGTCATTAGAAACAGTTAATCTGGATTCTATAATGTACTTCCCAGAGTCATCAGGAAGTGTCTAAGCCTCATTATAAACATCAAGAATGGCCTCGCCACTGCCAAAAGAATCTTTGTTAGGTGGAATTTCTGGTGATGAACTAAATCTTTTATGCATCACTTGGTCTCTCTGGACTTGGACTTAAGGCTACTGCTCTAAGATATTACTCAAGGATGGCCATTTAGGGTATTACCATTCTCAATGATATGGGCAAATGTTACTTATTAACAGATGGTTTCAGCCCCAAATGATTAAAAATATCCTACTGTCAAACTTCCAGACTCGAAGCATTACTTGCAGCGTTTTCAGTGTTTGGTAAAACACAGGGATTTATCTAGGCAGTGCAGCACTAACCATTTACCACTTGTGAGGAGAATGGAACACTCTGTTCAGTCGTATAATAGGAAACAAGTGATTTGCATGTGACAGTGGCTGAGACTTTCCTAGAGTGTTCTGCCTTGGTACAGTTAAATATGTGATTTATTACAGGAACAAGCCCCAAAGAGAAAAAAAATTTAGTTTCTAATTAAGACACTATGTCTGCTAATGAATCATGTCAGGAAAGAAAAGTATGCAAGAAAAACAAAGTTTGGAAGGCATGTCAGTAAAGATGTTCAGAACACCCCCTCAAACCCCTGCATCAGATGGCTATGATCAATGAGAAGGTGGAAAAAGAAAAACATGGGAAAAAAAAGATCCCTTTCACCCAGCGCCCCTTCATTCCAAAACATACACCCTTATAGGAACTTTTACAAAAAGTCCATGAGAAACAGAGACAGTGTTTTAAATGTAAATAACTGCAGTAGAGAAAACTATTAACAGAACTGAAAACAAGGTTAAAGGTCTATCTTTGTTACAAATGACGTTGTATATTATTTACTTATTTATTTATTTATAATAAATAATTATTATGTCTTTTTAGAGCCATACCTGTGGCATATGGAGGTTCCCAGGCTAAGGGTCAAATTGGATCTATAGCCGCCAGCCTACGTCACAGCCACATCAGATCTGAGCCGTGTCTGTGACCTACACCACAGCTCACGGCAAAGCCAGATCCTTAACCCACTGAGCAAGGCCAGGGATCGAACCTGCATCCTCATGGATGCCACTCATATTTGTTTCCACTGAGCTATGATGGGAACTCCTGCATATTAAAAAAAATTAAATCAAAAAATGAAAAACGATAATACCACTGCATAAAGAGTTCCCTTCAGAAAAACTCAGGGCTTGAAATATGAACACTGAAGGAAACACCGAGCTGAAGCCTCGATGATGAGGTTTCGTGTCTGCTGTCCTCTGAGGCAGGGATATTTGAATGTGAAATTGCCTGGGACCACGCTGCCTTAGCTTTCCCCACTATCCACTGAACCCTTCTGTTTGTGAGAGAACACAGCAAGAACTCTTAGGTAGATAATTTAGACTATGCAAAGACCTTTAATGCATTCATTTGGAAGTCTGTTATTTAAAAATTGACATAAGTGGAAATGAAAATTATTTTATCCAATAAAGAAAAAGGAATCTATCAATTTGCTGAGCTCAGAAGGGATTAAAAACAGCCTCTTTGTTCCTTGGCTCTCCCACCCTTTATGGCTCTCAGAGTTTATCTTGCCAGGAATATACTGGATGCTTCCATTACTACTGGTCTGGAAGTTCTGTCTAGAGATGAGAAATCTTGTGGGTGCATTACTCAATTACTGCATAGATCCACTACAGGAGAGGTCAAAATATTAACTCCATACACTCCATTATAAAGTGCTGAAATTAATGTGCTGATATGTTTGGTTCTCATATCAACTTCTAAATTCTTTGAAAGTAGTGGCTCAAATCAGCACTTTTTCTACAATATTTTTCTTTCTGTTCTACCAGCACCGGGTTCCTAGAAGGCACTCAAAAGTTTGTAGAATGTATGAAGCCAATGAAATTGCTTCTAAAGGAAAGAGGATGTGAGAAATGGACATCCAGACACTAACTACTAATACAACAATTCAATCTTCTGCCCACATCCACCTATTCATGACAGCCTTTTCCCTTAGAGGAATAAACAATCCTTTTTATTTTAGTCTTTTAAAAAGTAAAGCAACGTTTTTACTGCTTAATTAAATTTTTAGAATAATTTAGTCTTCATATTAAATACTTTTCATTAATTTGGTCTAAAAGAAAACTAAAATCAAAAGGCTTTGCCCCTCATTTTTCTCTAACTCTATGTTTTAAGAGTTCCTGCTGTCGCACAACAGAATTGGTGGCATCTCTGGAGCCCTGGGATGTTGGTTTGATCTCTGGCCAAGTGTGGTGAGTTAAGGATCCAATGTTGCTGCACTCAGATGTGATCCCTGGCCCAGGAGCTCCACATGTTACAGGGCAGCCAAAAAAGAAAAAACCAAAAAACCAAAAAAAACCCTATACATTATTAGTATTTGGGACATTTTTAATATCTCATTCTATATATTATTATACCTTTTATTTATAAAAATATTCCTAGGATGTTATTAAGATTGATACTTCCAGTAAGCACTCCTCTAGTTTAAGACACTTACACATCTTTAGAGACTTTATTAGCTTCTTCAATCCTTTCCAAAGTTAAGTTTACATCATTTCCCAAAAAAAACTAAGGCATCATAACACATTTCAGGTTTTCTTTTTTAAACTTTCTTGTTGTTGGCTTTGGTGGGAAAGCAGACAGAGCTAGGAAGGCTAAGGTTGTAGGTTAGAGCCCCTAAGGAGCTGATTAAAGTCAGCCCGACCTTGACCTTGGCTCACTATCTAGTTTGATATAAAAGATAACGGGCAAAGAGGGCTGTGTGTGTGTGTGTGTGTGTGTGCATGTGAATAGCTCATTATAAATTTATCACCATTAATGGACCAAAAAACCCAACCAAAGCATATGAGATAGGTCCTAGTATTATTTCAATTGTTAAAAACTGAGAAAAAAATGGAAGGAAACTGATGCAGAAAACTCTAGCTACGTGACCCTAGGAAAATTACTCTACTCTGTGCTCTAGTCTCCTAATCTACAAATGAGGATAATGATAAAACCTGTGTCATAGGGATGTGGCTGAGAGTAAATGACTTAGGAGTTCCCATTGTGGCTGGGTGGTAATGAGCCTGACTAGTATCCATGAGGAAGCAGGTTCGATCCCTGGCCTCACTCAGTGGATTAAGGATCTGGTGTTGCCATGAGCTGTGGCATAGGTTGCAGATATGGCTCGGATCTGGGTGTGGCTGTGGTTGTGGCTCCGATTCGACCCCTAGCCTGAGAACTTCCATTTGCTGTGGGTGTGGCCCTAAAAATACAGAAAAAAAAAAAAAAAAGGGTAAATGTCTTAATCTAAATACCTAAGATAATAATGGGCAAGTACTCAAATGCTGCTAGTTCAAACCAAACAAACCAAATCAAACCTTTCTATCAATATTATCCTAAAGTGATTTAATTTTAATTTTATATGTTATCGAAGCCTTTACATTTTCATGAAGCACTTCTCTCAAGCCGTGATTCATCCCACGTGAAATCTGGGTACTCTGTGGGCAGTACAATCTAGCACACTCATCTAGAGACAGCTGGCCCTCACAGAGAATGTCAGTTTTTATAGTCACACTACTTGATGCCCAGGGAAGGAAGTATCAAACTTTTTTAAAAGTGCCAGCAGAATCTGAGTGAGCAGGTTCTTTGAAGTCTCCTCTAAAAGGTAAACACCTCCAGCTATATACAATGTTCTGCTAGTTCCAAGCTCTTCACTATTAGTTTAAAAGAGCCCCAGAAGGAAGACTATTAAATTGCTTCCACAGCTTTCAAGAGATGAATATTTCTCAGAGTTAACACTGAATCTACTCCCTATCACATTGGGCAGGGCCCTGAAGTAGCATTTGCTCTAGGAATTAATGACTGAGTGATTTCAAGAGAAGACTGAAAGACTCAGAGTGTCTTTGCCTTTAGCTAGTTGTAAAACATTTGTAGCAAACCATGGCAACCTCTCTGAGTCAATCTTCAAACACATGCTAAACTTGTTTCTCAAGGGGAATTTTATTTTAACACGATAAGGATTAGTTAGAACAGGCAAAAATTCTAACCTAAAGCAGAGATTTCCAGCATAATTCAGCATAGGCTTGTTTCTGTCTAATAGGTAAAATGGCTCAATTATGCCTTTTGTGGCCATTGGGTTTGGATTTGAACTCTCATATTAAGACAAAAAACAATTTCCATTTGCTTAAGAAAAGCGTCAGACATAAAATTCTCAATCTTTCTTTCAATTGCCCTGGAAATTACTTAACTTTCTCTCTTTTCCTGAGTAGCTTCCCTTCTTTGTTACGCATACCTAAAAAACCCAGCAGATCAGGGGATGGTAGGTAGTACTCTCTAGTCACTGTGTCAATCAAAAATCCCCTCTTAAATTTCCAAATGCCCTTCCAGAGATGGACATCTGCCTCCAACTGAAGACTTCTTAAACAAAAGGGACTGTAATCTACAGAGGCCAGCAAGTACTACTGAAGTTTCTGAAAAACAAGAGCTTTCAAAGTATTTAAAATCCTTGACATGGTAACCCCATTACTACTTGTCTAATTAAGAGTCCTTTGGTCTAGAGAAATCACTTGGTTTCTTTAAAATTTCAATTACAAATAAGATGGCCCAAGAGAGTGGTAAAGACAATTTTTTTTTTTGGTGTGTGTGGGTAAAGGGAAGGCATTTTAATGGGGGGAAAAGGAATGAGTGAAGAGTCTGTAAATAATTATCTAGCATAGCACAACCAGAAGACAACAAATTTTTTTTTGAATAGCATACTGAAGTCCCTGGCCTCATGGTAACAGACGATACGATAAATGGGGGTCAATGTTGGGTATCTAGGTGCTTTACATTTATTTACTTATTTTAGATCAAGTGACTATTAGAGACATGATTTTTTTACTATATAAACATCTGGTAAATCAGAGACAAACCAAATCAAGTTACACTTTGAAAACCAACCATTTTTGAAGCTAATCATTGCTTAAAAATATCCCTCAATTACCTATGACCTTTGCATTAACTGCTTGTTTAAAAAAAATTTTTTTTTAATGGCCTCACCTGCAGCATATGGAAGTTCCCAGGCCAGGGATTGAATCTGAGCTCCAAATGTGATCTACGTCACAGCTGTGCCAATGCTGGATCCTTTAACCCACTGTGCTGGGCCAGAGATTGAATCTGTACCTCTCTCTTCAGGGACCCGAGTCATTGCAGTCAGATTCTTAACCCACTGTGCCACAGCAGGAACTCCTGCTTGTTTAAATATTAGATGGTCCTTAGAAAGAGTTCTGTTTGTAGATATGCAATACAATTTTAAATTATAAAGAGAAAAGAGGAGTTCCCATCGTGGTGCAGCGGAAAAGAACCCGACTAGGAACCATGAGGTTGTGGGTTCGATCCCTGGCCTCACTCAGTGGGTTAATGATCTGGCGTTGCCGTGAGCTGTGGTGTAGGTCACAGACGTGGCTAGGATCTGGTGTTGCAGTGGCTGTGGTGGCGTAGGCCGGCAGCTATAGCTACGATTAGACCCCTAGCCTGGGAACCTGCATATGCCGAGAGTGCGGCCCTAAAAAAACAAAAGACAAAAGACAACAACAACAACAACAACAAAAAAAAAAAAAAAAAAAAAAAAAAGAGAGAGAGAAAAGAAAGCCTCACCAAATAATTGATGACATAAAATCGGTCATATTCTCTGTTCTTAGGATTGATCCTACGATGCTGTTTTTTCCTCATGTGATCTTTAAGTGTATTTTTGTCCCTGAAAGTCTTCTCACAGTACAAGCACTGCAAGCTACAAAAAGATACAAACACTGAGATTAAGTAAGTCTCTGGAATAGTTGTTGCAATAGCCTTTTATTATTATTATTATTATTGGGCCTTATAATTTGTTCACTTCAGGTCTCACAGAATCTTCAAATGGGATATTGTACATTTCTCAGAACCCCTCTAACTTTATTCATTTGGCTTTGGAGGATAAATGCTGTGGTTTATTTGGTAGTTGGCTAAATTGGCCAACTTGGCTTTTTAGTTAAAATAAAGATATCAATTATCTAAAAGTTATTTTGGTGCTTTATTTATTGAATTATTTATTCTGAAAATGAAAATGTAGGTATGTTTTTCAAATAATTATAATAATGATAACTAGCACTGGCTGCCTTCATTGGGTATAACAACTAGTCCATGGTTTGGTCTATCTTGTAACCTGCTTTGCAGGGCCTGATTCATAGTTCCAGCTGTGGGACTTGGTCAAGTTACTTGCCCACTCTGTTACCACTCATTTTCTGACCTCTAAACTGAAGATAATTTCTATATTTTAGAGAATTTTTATAACATATACATATATATACATATAAATTCATATATAATAATGAGAATTTGCACACAATATGAATATATACATACACACACACACACATATATATACATGGTCAGTTTATTCATATATATTTATGAACAAAATACCCAGCACATTCACAAAACACAGTAAGTGCTATTTTTACCATCTTACCATTTACATGTACCTTCGGCTAGAATATTTCCACTGACTGGGAATTCAATACCTAATAAGGTATGATCAGTTCTTGAACAGACTATTAACAAAATATCATTCTTAGATTAAGCCTGAAAGTTGATATTGCCTGGAACCTTTACCCAACAGTCATTAGAGTTCTACTTTTTGGAGTCACGCAGAATAAACATACATGAAAACACTGAAACTGCAACCAAGCAGGGGCCTTGGGGCCTTCCTGAGACAGACCCTTCCCAACGTGTCCTCTGTTTGCCTCTTGTTTGTAGAAAAGCTGTAGTCTTTCAGGCCTCCCTCAGGTCGCAAAAGCCTGGCTCAAGACTGAAAGGATGTGAACATGTAATGACAAGAATAGCAGTTGGGCCAGGAGAACTTGTAAGAATTTAAACAGTAAATTAGCCACATGGCAGTCAGAGAATCTTTTCTTCCTCCCTGAGGTAGCAAGATAACAGTGTCTGATGCTGATGCTAAAACCCCCACCAAATGGAAGAAGTGAACTAGTGGATGACCATGAGCATATTTCTCCCAGACCTACTGGAGCCAGGGGATTGACGATGTTAACCCCTGTGACACCTGTCTGCACCTTGCCATCAATCGGAGAATTGTGCATGAGCTCATCACACACCTTTCAACTCCCTTCCTTTTCCTTGCCTTTAAAAATGCTCCCTTGAAACCCATAAGGGAGTTCTGGTCTTTTGAGCATGAGTCACCTGTATTCCTTGCATGGTCCATGTAATAAACCTTTCTCTGCTCTAAACGCCAAAGTTTTTGTTTGGCCTCATGGTGCGTTGGGCAAACGAACTTGGGTTTTGCAACAAATGACTGAAATCAGTTGTTTCTATTCCGCATTCTTTTTTGTCTTCACTAAACACCCTTTCAACTATTTCTTATGCCACAGAACTAACTATAGGTTGATTAGAGATTTTCATTACTGCTATCTTGCTAGAAAGCACAGCTACTATTATTTTATAAATGAAGGGTCATTCAATAAAAGAGTGAAGAGATTTATTTTAACGTCCTCTTGATACCAGAATTTGAATTCCAACCTTTTAATAATGGGTACTACTTTTTCAATGTTAATGCTCCAAACGTTGTGGGCTGAGATACCACATGCTCTAGTACTGTATTTAAATGAAAAAAAAAAAAAAAAAAAAAAAACAGCTTTTGCGAGTAAACTCTTGGGTCCTTTCCTAGAAATAAATGTGGACAGATTTCTGAAAGCCATTTTGGTGATGTAGAAAATTTCTTCCTTTATTTCTACAAACTAACTCTAGATACTCAAGGTTGCCAGAATATGACCTTGAGAAAAGGTAGGAATGTTATGATATATAAATGTGGATAAATATTAAAAGGTGAAATAATGGATGCAGCATGTTATGTTTAATATAGATTTGGATAATATGTAACAATTTGACAATATATTTACTAAATGTATAGAAAAATTACAGAGAAAAGTAAAGAAATTATAAATCCGAAATCAAGAATAGTGGTCCCTGGGAGAGATTAATGAGGAAGGGCACACAGGGAGATTCAAAGTAATTATTAGCAATCTCTTTCTTAGGCTAAGTAATTTTTTCATATCCCATATAACATAGCTCTTACTGGTATAAACACTGGTATATATGACAATTATTTAAAACAAAATGTAAATTCCTTCAATTTGAAAAATGAGAAAATTCCATCTTTAACTACTTCTGACTACTAAATGAATTTAAAAAATTCACAACAGAGTCCAAGATTAATATAGCTTCAGGTCATGCTTCATAAAGAAGTACTTACTTGTCAAGCTTTTTCTGCAACGTACACAGAAACTCACTGCAGTTAACAATGTTGTCTGGCAATCCAATGTTGAAAGCATGTTCTCTGGCCATGTGGTTCAAAAGAACAGATCTAGGAAGAAGTTTGAGCAATTTGCATTATTTATAAATCACCTAGGAACAAATCAGGTCAGGAGAAGCATTTGTGCAATAACAACACTAATTAGAAGTACAAGTAAAGGTTAAGCAGTGAAACACACATTTGAGTTATGTCAGAGTGATATGTTATAAAGTAAGTGCACATATAATCACATTCATTCTTTAAAAAAGGGTGTCCAAGCTTGTTCCACAATCTGCCACCACTGGGCAGCATTACACCTATAGGTGAACTGAGTGTCTGTTCTTTGAACTATTCAATAAATTGTGTTTTGCCTACCTTTCCATTTCATGAAAAAGAGGAAGAAGCAACTGTCCAAGAGAAATACGACCTGCTACAAACTGGGATCATACGCATTTAGTCAGCTCATCATTGGACAGAGACTTGGAACCCACAGTTCACACATCTAATTTCATGCAAGGGTTATGATAACCTGGATACACAATGACTATCTTGCTGCTCAGTTTATGCAGAAAAGGAAAAATTTATGTAACTTTTACATAGCAAACACCCTGTCTGTAAAATACATTCTACTGGGCCTTCACAACAACTTTAGTTCATAAAATAAAGGTGACAGTTTTTTTGGAACTCATTAGTACACATACCATTGAGAGACTACGAATAGTGACATTACAGTTTATTTTTTCCAGCTTATTTAGACACATTTCTGGCCCCAAATAAGGTGTTTTTAGTATCTCCCCCCCTTCAGAGACTGAAATAAAACAACCACCTTTATGAAGATGTTTGTTGATTTTTTTAAAACTACATAGGGGATACATTTGTTAACCTCATAGTTAATACGTCCATTTCTCCAACCAATTAACTATTCCCGATAACTTTGAATAAACCCAGTATATAGTGCAGTACTTCACAGTGCTTTCTGAGCCCTTAAGAAGATTCCCCAGGGACAGCAGAGACAGAGCTGAACTTTCCCAGGGGTTCTAGGCCTGAGGCCCAGGCTGTGGAAAGGTCCAGGCAGAAGCAAAGGTGGGGTCCTCTTGTAGGTGGTGGGGTGGGTGTGTGAGGCAGAGGGTTGGAAGGCTTTCCCTAATCCCATGGCACTCTGGGGCAGGGTATAGTGCCTCTAGATCCAGACTCTATGTTGTGCTAGTTCAAGGTCTATGGATGGACTGGGAGATTTCCCTCACCCCAGTCTTTGTTGCATCAAGGTCTCTTGATTTTAAGAGTCATACTGAATGTATTAATGGGGGACTAGTTCTGCTTTCAACCTCTCTGGGATTTAAGGCCTGGATCTACGGTCCATAAGATAGGAGACGGAGGCAAAGCCAATGTATTCTCCCCTCTCCAATATTTTTCCCTCTTCATACCTCGGGGATGAATAAAAGTTTCCCTACATATTTCAACAAGGCAGTGTGCCTGAAGCAATATCAACTGGGGTGAACAATAGGCTGGCCAAAAGACTTAAAAGGAAAACCTGAAGAGTGAGATGACCATAAGGGACTTTGAACAAAGTTCTGTCACACTCCTGGGGATCCAGAAGAACACACGCATGCGCAGGGCTGTGTGCATCCCAAGGACATCCCTGAGAAGACCCTCGTCTCTCTTCTCTGGTGGACTCTGTGACTCTATATAAGCAGGAAGTGAAGGCTAAGGCAGAGGTGTAAACTGATCGAGCATCAAAGACATGTCCCAACCCACACACAGAACACCTTGTCAAAGGCAGAAGATATATTTACTGAAGACATTTAAGTAAATTGCTGTCATGACATTAGCTGAACATTATAAGTAGATAGTCCAGCAGCCATCCTTGACAAGAATACACATTTTAGAGAATTAGTCCAGTAAAGTCACTAAATGCACAAACAGCAACAAAAACGCTGGTTGGGTAGGGGAGATAGCTAATTTCTATAGTTACCACATTATATTATTTAAAATGTTGAGTTTTCAACAAACAGTTATAAGACATGCAAAGAAAAGAAACTATATCCCATCATATGAAAAGAGAGCAGTAAATAGACACTGCCATTGAGGAAGCCCAAATGTTGGACTTAACAAAGACTTTAAATCAGATAATATACAAATGTTCAAAGAAAACCATGTCTAAAAAATCAAGAAAAAAAAGTATGAGAATAATATCTTACCAAAAAGGAAATACTAATAAAAAGATAGGAATTAGGGAGTTTCCGTTGTGACTTAGTGATAATGAACCCAACTAGCATCCATGAGGATGTGGGTTTGATTCTTGGCTCCATTCAGTGGGTTAAGGATCCAGCATTGCCGTGAGCTATGGTGTAGGTCACAGATGTGGCTCGACTGGGTGTTGCTGTGGCTTGGTGTAGGCCAGCAGCTGCAGCTCTGATTGGACCCCTGGCCTGGGAACTTCCATATGCTGCAGGTTTGGCCCTAAAAGGACCAAAAAAAAAAAAAAAAAAACAAATAAAAAATATATAAATTCTGGAAATGAAATGTGCAGTAACTGAAAAATTCACTAGAGGTGCTCAAAATAAAATTTGAACTAGACTCAAAGACTCAATTGAATTTGAAAATCAACTAAGTTCCTGTTGTGGCTCAGTGGGTTAAGAACCTGACATACTGTCCATGAGGATGAGTGTTTGATCCCTGGCCTCACTCAGGGGCTTAAGGATCCAGTGTTGCTATGAGCTGTGGTGTAGGTTGTAGGCACGAGTAGGATCTGGTATTGCTGTGGCCGTGGCATAGGCTGGCAGCTGCAGCTCTGATTCAGCCCCTATCCTGGGAGCTTCCTTATGCTGTGGGTGTGGCCATAAAAAGAAAAAAGATAAAAAAGAAAAAAAAGGGGAAAAAAAAAAGAAAATCAATTAAGATTTTTTCCAGTCTGCAGAATGTAAGAAAAAAAGAAAGAAAAACCAAGTGAGCCTCAGAGACCACATCTACCAACACATGTGTCACAGGATTCCCAGAAGGTGAAGAAAGAAGTAGAAACAATATTTGAAGAAATAATGGCCAAAAACTTCCCAATTTTTTATTTTTTGGCCATGCCTGCAGCACGTTGCAGTTCCATGGGCAGGGATCAAACCCAAGCCATAGTAGTGACAGAGCCAAATCCTTAACTGCTAGGCCACCCAGGAACTCCAAACTTCCCAAGTCTGATAGAAAACATTAACCTAAACATCAAAGAAGCCCAATCAACTTCAAGTAGAATAAATCAGAGACCCATATCAATGTGCTGAAATCCAAAGAATCTTCAAAGTAGCACAAAAGGAAGCTTAATATCCATAAAAGATTTGTGTGTGTGTGTGTGTGTGTGTGTGTGTGTGCGCCATGCCCTGTAGCTTGCAGAAGTTCTGGGGCCAGGGATTGAACACACCCCATAGCTTTACCCAGAGGCACAGCACAATGTCAGATCTTTAACTCACTGAGCCACGAGGAACTCTTACAAAGATTTTTTTTTTTCTTTTTCTTTTTATGGCTACACCTACATCACATTGAAGTTCCTGGGCTAGGGGTCAGGTCTGTGGCCTATGCCACAGCCATGGCAAAACTGGACCCTTAACCCACTGAGTGAGGCCAGGGATTGAACTTGTATTTTCGAAGAGACAACACTGGGTCTTTAACTTGCTGAGCCACAGGAACTCCCCACACAAGATTCACATCATCATCCATATTATCATCTTACTTACCAAAAATCATGGAAACTAGAAGCCAGTGGGATGATATATTCACACTGCTTATATACAGCTGAACAAGAATTTGATACCCAGAAAACCCTGTTCGAGCCCATGCACATTGTTGGTGGGAACGCCTGAATTTGTAGCTAGCTGGCCAAAAAGTGCAGGTGTCCTGGGGAACCCCTGAACTTGCGAATGGTGTCCAAAGTGGGGGTAGTCTTGTTAAGGATAATGCCCTTAAACCTAAAGAGTCTGATACTAACTTTGGGTGGTTAATGTTAGAATTAAATTACAGTACACCAGCTAGTTTTGGACGAATTGGGGGTGGTGACAGAATTACTAATCCCCCCCCCCTTTTTTTCATAGATCTTCATTATTTTTAATGTTCAAAAGTGAAACACTAAAAACTGCTAAAAGTTAATACAGTTAATACAGAAGGGCACATCTGTAGTAGTTTGCTACACCTGGTCTTGCCTGTCGGCCAATTTAAGAGGCCCTACAATGTTAAACACAAGTCTGTTTCTGGCATTTAAAAAATTTATTTCCCACTCTGCTTAGAGAACGTACATTCCATCTTTGATGTTGGTGTATGAAAAAAAATTTCTGTGGATACACGAAGGGATCGTGAGCCAATTCACAGAACTTAATCTATATAACCATTGCGGATATTTTGACAAGTCTTTGGATGAAAAACAGCAACATTTAAAGACATACTTAATAGCTACCTGTTTCCAAGGAATTCCTCATTGCAAAACATACAAATGCCATGAAAATTGTTATCATTTCGTTCTTGTTGCTGTTGTTCCAGAATTTCTTTCTGTAAAGTAGAAACATATACATAATACCATCTTTAATAAATACACAGTTAGCTAATGAAAAATGGCATAGGCTGGATGGGGGGAAATTGGGGTAGAAGCACAAAAGAAGTATGTGAACTCTGATGACATTTCAAATTTTTCCATTTTTGTCCTTGTACCAAAACTCCAAGTTTAAACTGTTAAATGCCAGCCAACACACCGTCTGGATAGCTATAGAGGAAACGTGAAGTCATCAGGGTCTCACCGTCCTTCCCTACCTTGTCTTTCCTCCCATCTTCATAAACTCCTAACCTCACTCTCTTCCAAAAGCAAAAACGTGATGGGACTGTTGACTTGTTACTTTCTGTAATTCTCAGTTTAGTTTGTAATCAAGCTCTGATCAACCTTTCACTTGAACCTTCTTCCATATTACTTCTCTCCACCATATCCAGTCTCATCGCCCTGAGTCCAGTCTTTGATCAGTTATTATGAGATTATCGTATGTGTCTCCTAGAGGGTCTGCCAGATTTCTATCCTTTTTTCTATCACATCTACCCTCTTTTTTGCTGCTAGAAAAACCTGTTAAAATTATTTTCATGTACAATTATCTTGTTACTCTCCAACTCAAATAATTTTAAATATGCACTGGTACCAACCTATTCTAATCAAGGTGGTCCTACACATTATTCTTCCTTGAGGTAATTTTATTTCTCTTGCTTTTTCACTCTTACAAGTACCAAATGTTAAGATCCAACTTGATTCCCATTTCAGTCATGTAGCCATTTCTGGACTATATTACAATAGTTTAGAGTTCAGACTCAGGAACATTGAACAGAACTACACTTGGATCTGTCTCGCACCTTTACTCAATATTTTATTTAATCTCTTTAATACTCAATTTTCTCATTTTTAAGATGAAAATATCATCTCAGAGCATTGTTTACAGGATTATATCAGAAAAATTTCTGATCTAAAAAGAATTCAAATTATAAATAATTCAAATTATGCATGGGTCATTAAATACTATTGTTAGCCAGCCAATGTCAGTTTCCCTATCATCTTATTCCCTATCATCTCTCTGGTAACTACTGCTTGCCAATGGATATGAAAACTATTTGATGTTAAGAGAAAGTCTTTATGCTCTTCTTATATTAAGCTTATATTATACTTCGCTTATAACATGGAGTACAAAATAGGAACTTCATAAAGTTTATTGCTGATTCTATAGATATTTACGGAACAGCATAAAAATGAGCTAATATCTAGAAGCTTAATAAATTTCATGTGTCATTTCTGGAAATCTATCAACAAACATCTAGAAGTATTCATTCATTGAGGAGAAAAATTAATAAGCCACTGTGATAAAAATCAATTCAATCAACTTCTGGTTTCAGCCACAATGAAATAATGGATATCACACTTTCCTTTCTCCTGTAAATTATTATAAAATAAATTGATTCATATACTTTATCTGTTTTTGGACAATGGATAATAGCACACATCTCTGACTGATCAATGAAAAAACAATACATTGTCACTCTTCTATTGTGCAGTATTTTTCAAACTGCAACACAGGGAAGTTAAAACGGAATAAATAGTATGTAGCTACCTCACCTGGTGGAGAAGAAAAAAAAGACTGGCGTTCAGGATACAAAATTGAGTGGAATTTGGGGGACAAAGTACTAGAGAGAAGAAAGCAGCAGAGAAGGAGCTCACAAAACCTGTATTGGGATTCTTTTAATCTTTGTCCAGATACTGAGCTGTACATGTACAAGGCGGTACTCTTTGAGGCCTGACAGAGGAGTTCCCTGGCGCTGTGAAGCTTAATGGGGACTCCAGAAGTTATAGCACTGGAATATGCTGGAACTCTGACATACAGAATAGAGAGACCTTGCTCAATGCTTTAGGTACACAGAAAATATAAAAGAACACTTTTTACTTCATGAAGCTTAGGACTTAACACTAGCAGCAAGTAGACAGATAAAAGCAAAAGAAATAAAGGGGAGTAAGGCTGATAAGACAATTTTAATTAAAAAAATAAAAAACTACGAGTTCCTGTTGTGGTGCAGTGGAAACAAATCCAACTAGGAACCATGAGGTTGCGGGTTCAAGCCCCGGCCTCGCTCAGTGGGTTAAGGATCCGGCGTTGCCGTGAGCTGTGGTGTAGGTTGCAGACGCGGCTCGGATCCCGCGTTGCTGTGGCTCTGGCGTAGGCCAGAAGTTGTAGCTCCGATTTGACCCCTAGCCTGGAAACCACCATATGCCGAGGGTGAGACACTAAAAAGCAAAACAACAATAACAACAACAAAAACTAGACTATATCCAAAAGTGAAACAAGTAGAACTGGTACTTAAAGTAACATGAAATTGCCCCCTATTTTCTACTGAATAAAATTCACAATCTTTCGAATGCCATGCCTATTGCTTTGTATCTGAGTTTACCCTATGTTTTTAAAGGTCTTCTCCTGCATTGCTTCCCCATATAAACTCTGTTACAGGGAAAAACAAGAACATTTGCTATAATTTATTTGTGTGTTATTATCCTCAATGGCAGTTCACAGTTACCTACCGTGACTTCTCAGGCCACTCAATAGTCTTGAATAACAATTCTTTCTTTTTCTTCACCCATTTTTGCCTACTAAAGTTCTCTTCTCTAATCCTTCAGAGCTCATCTCAAACACTACATAAATCTGACACACTACACACAACCACTACATACAACACTACATATAACAACTGATGGAGTTCCCATGATGGCTCAGTGGTTAACATATCCGACTAGGAACCATGAGGTTGCGGGTGCGATCCCTGCCCTTGCTCAGTGGGCTAAGGATCTGGCGTTGCCGTGAGCTGTGGTGTAGGTCACAGATGTGGCTCGGATCCTGTGTTGCTGTGGCTCTGGCTTAGGATGGTGGCTACAGCTCCGATTAGACCCCCAGCCTGGGAACCTCCATATGCTGTGGGAGTGGCCCTAGAAAAGGCAAAAAGACACACAAACAAACAAACAAACAAACAAAAACAACTGATGGGAACTCAGGAGACATGTATTCTTGTCCTATTTTTATGACTAACTAGTTCTAAATGTGGCCTTGAACATGCCACTTCTCTAGGACTTAGATTATGGTGCTCTCCAAGTTGCTTTTGAAACATTCTACAAATCATAAAGGTGATCCCGGCCATTGGTGTGCCAGAAGTATCTTTTTTTGCCACAGTTTGTAGTGTTCCATTGAAATCTATATCACTTGGCTTTAAAGAAAAGTGTGTCCCAACATCTCTACTAATAAAACATGAGGTCCTTTATGCCATAGGCACATAATTTACTACAGTATTGTGTTAATAAATACATGATAACTAAATTCATACCCCTGGTGCAACAACATGCACAGTAGAAATCTGAATGCTCTCCTGAAAATCAAAATGAACTTTTCAAAGGAGAGGAGTTCATACATCACTTAATGTCCCTTATTCACACAGGAATGGCACTTCTTATGTGGTTTACATTTCACATAGACTATAAAAAATGGAGAGCTTTCCACAGCAAGAGTAAGTTGATGAGATACTTAAACAAAGCTAATAGCCTACTGTATATGTAAACTATCTGAAAGAAATGAATTTACTATTGGTTATTATTTTAAAATTAAAGATTTTTTTTTTTAAACTCATCCAGGAGTTCCCTTGTGTCACTGTGCTATGGCATGGGGAATGAGTTGATCCATGGCTTGGGAACTTTCGCATGCTATGAGTCTGGCAAATAAAAAACAACAAAAAAACCCCCTCGCAGCTGATAATTTTTATGAACATGCAGAGTAACATAGAGAATTCTATAGTGCTATGGGATAAGAATTTGGAGGACAAGTTTTTACTTTTTTCAATGAACCACTTTTATTTTTATTATTTATTTTTTTATTTTTCAGCTGCACTTGTGGCATATGGAAGTTTTAGACCAGAGAGCAAGTCCAAGCTGCGGTCAGATCCTTAACCCACTGAGCCAGGCCAGGGATTGAACCTGTGCTACTCCAGAGATCACGCCAGATCCTTAACCCATTATGCTGCAGTGGGAACTCCAATTAATCACTTTTATTTTTAATATGGTATACATTATTTTAATAAGTTTATATCTTAAAATCTTTTTTTTTGTCTTTTTTGTTGTTGTTGTTGTTGCTATTTCTCGGGCCGATCCCGTGGCATATGGAGGTTCCCAGGCTAGGGGTTGAATCGGAGCTGTAGTCACCGGCCTACGCCAGAGCCACAGCAACGTGGGATCCGAGCCGCGTCTGCAACCTACACCACAGCTTACGGCAACGCCGGATTGTTAACCCACTGAGCAAGGGCAGGGACCGAACCCTCAACCTCATGGTTCCTAGTCGGATTCGTTAACCACTGCGCCACTACGGGAACTCCAATATATCTTAAAATCTTAACTACACATTTGTTACTAAGATGGCTTTCTGAGAAAAACAGGAGATGCAAATCAAGATAAGGAAATGAGCTAGATTGATAATTATTGAATCCAACAATTAAGGAAACTAAGTATATTGAAGTAGAACAAAATTATTCTTGTAGTATTATTCTTTAAAAATATTAAGAAATGAAATCGTGGGAACATACTTTCCCTTTCATTCATTCTAATAGAGCCTACTCTATAAAGTATGTCTGCACATTAAAAAAGAAATAGGAAATTATCCTTAATTCTTAATACAGGAACACCAAACACATATATACTTTTAATCAAATTTTACTTATTCATAAAATAAATCATATGAAGATGAAATCATTTTAATAATTTTGCAACTATTATATCTATAATAGCTTTCATCATCCTATTGTGATTAATTCAGTAAATTAAGGGGACAGTTCTCATTTACTTGTTGAAATTGGCTGTGCTGACAGTTAAGTCATGATATGCCAAATGAGTTAGTAAATCTGGAAGCTATTCAAGCCAAGTAACTCCATCACTTTCTCTTTTAACCTTTTTCTTAATTATGAAAATTTTCACAAACAGCTAAGTTGAAAGACTAGTAGTACAATGAACATTCCTATACCCAATATTTATATTCAGTAACTGTTCACATTTTGCAGTTTCTCTGTCTGCAAACATACACACGTGCTCGAATAGACACATACATATATTTAGCACTACACCTTTTATTTTGCTGAATCATTTGAAGGTTGCCGATATCATGACACTTAACTCTTAAATAAATACTTCAGCGTCCCTTTCTAAGAATAAGGACAGTCTTCTACATACAACAATGCCACTATCATATACCTAAGAAAATCAATAATAATTCCAAAACAGTATGCAATATCCAGGAAGTATTTTAAGTTTCTTCAATGGTCCAAAAAATGTCTTTTAATCTTCTTTTCCCCACCTCCCACCAAGACCATCCTAGGTTCACATATTTCATTTGGTTGTTAGGTTCCCTGTCTCTAAATCTTTCTTAAAAATTTTTTTTTCACCCAATTCCCTCACCCTCTAAATCATGAGCCACAAAATAATTCAGCAGCAGCCTGGGACTTAGGCTCTGATGTATGGAAGAGGGAAATTTTTCCCAACTCAGTAACAGCCTTCTAAAGTATATGGATGACTGCTGGGAAAACCTTGTTAATGTGACTTTTATGTAATGTACTGCACCAGATGAAAAGCTCGCTGAGGGGCACAACTGCTTTTTTCATCTTTGTCCCTACTGTGTCTCACCGATGGGAGCAAGCGGTAACTGCTGAATGGAGGTGCTTTGTTTCCTATGGTCTCTACTTCCTCAGAGACCTTGAAGGAGTCACACACCCTTAATTCCCATCCCATTGCTGCTAACTTGCTAAGATGTAGGAAAACAATAATGAGCTTGAAAGATTCTGTATTTGCTTCTTCTGTAGCTCACATGTTGACTGCTGCCGATCAGGCATCAGCAAGGAAGAAACTGAGTGGAAGCCACTTGGGTGATCAACAAGAAAAATTTTTTTCTTTTCCCCTTTTCCATCTTTCCTTCTGTCTTTCCCTTCTTCTTTCATTAAGCTTAGTGTCTGACAGAATTAATCACAGCATATGTTTGAAGTAACTTACAAACAGAAAAATGTAATATTAGGAGACAATCCATAGAAAGCATCACAAAGATGTGCAAATCAAAGCTTGCCATCTTTGTGCCTTTATTTTTCTAAAACATCTCATGCTGGGTAGATACACTATTTTATTCATGGATTTACAGAATAGAGGGATAAAGAGAAGGTCACAGATGTTATATGTTTGAGCTTCTCAAAGCAGCTGATGAAATCAGATAAAATTTTCATTACAAAATAGGCTTAGATAAAAACCATAGTTGTAAGAATACAACATCAGCTTATGTATTAGGCAAAGAATCATAATAACAAGCTATATGTTTGTGTAATTGGTTTAAAATGTCATGAATGGTAGCAAAGAGGTCAGTGCATAGTCTTTCATCTTTATTCATAAGCTGATGCAGAGGAAACATTAACGAAACAGCAGATACAGCAGATGGCATGCAACACAGTCATAGGGGACTGACATGTAGGTAGAAAATGAAATTTGGAGGTAGGTTGGAAATTGTAAATATCAGCCAATTTGGGAAAAAAGCAATTTAGAAAATGTCAATTTAGATAAGTATTTATATACAAGAAAGCAAAAGCTGATGCTTAACTGATAAATCCAATGGAAATAGCGTGCATTAACATAAGGAAGCAAAATTAAGGCTAATATTATTAATTACAGCTATCGAAAACATTTTACAGATACTGACATATTACATTCGCAATGGAGTTTCCCGGCTGAATGGTTGTATGAGTGACTCTGAGAGAAAATAACACACGCCTAAGGTTTGCTCCCCGCCCAGCTCAAAGGCAGCAGCATGGCAGAACCTGCCAGGAATTCTCAGTCCCGGAGCCTGGGTATGCTCTTCCAACAGTGAATATAACAAATCTCCCTACCAAAGTTAGAGCAGTGGGCCACAGGCTCCACAGACAGGCAGCAGAATCTCGTATTCCTCCTACTTTCTACTTCTAGAACCATAGATTATCTCTGAGGTATTTGGGATTATTTCATTTACATTTCTATCTTGTTCTAATGAGTATTCCAGACTGTTATAAAATAATGTAGCATAAAAATGAGTAAAGGAAGAAAGGAAAATCAGGGTAGGATGGGCACATCAATTGAAGATAAAAAATAAAAAGAAATAAATACACATGTACATGTACACACACACAAATCCACACATTCAAACCTAAAGGTGGGCCTCAAATTTAGCTATCAGCTTTCTTAGAAAAGGAAAATGGATGGACAGGAGTTTTTGTAACAAAGAATTTGGTTGATTTTGTTCCCTGTTCTAAAGCCTTGGAATTTCTTGAGTGGCTGGAGTGTCTTTGTTACTCCTGGTGGGACTCCACCTGACAGTTCATGCTAATAAGAACTCGGGATGAGAGCTGCCCTACCAGAAATACCAGCAATGTGATTAGTGGGTTAGGGCTTTGAGCCACAGGACAGCAGCATGACTTTAGGAAGGTGAGGGGAACTGGAATTTGAGCTTAGCCATGGTCAATGGGTCAATCAATGAAACTCAATGAAGCTTCAGTAAAACCTCTGGACACCAAAGCTCAGGTAATTGTTCCTGGTTGGCAATACTATGTATATTGTCACACAGGGATGTTCCAGGGGGCAAATCATCCCTGCTGATGACAGAGGCTTTGTGTTTGGGGCTCTCCCAAACCTCACCCTACATGTATCTCTCTGCATAGTTCTGATTTGTACCTACTTCTATAATAAAACTGTAATTATAAATGTAGTGCTTTCCTGAGGTATGTGAGTTTTTAAAGCGAATTGATGTACTCAAGGGGGTAGTGGGACCCCCCCCCCCTGAATTTGTAGTCAGCTGGTCAGACGTGAAGGCAGCAGCCTGGGGATCCCCCAACTTGTGGCTGATCTTTGAGGTAAGGATAGTCTTGTAAAGTCTGGCCTAACTCTGTGAAGCTAGAAGTCATTGATAACACTATGTGATCTAATGGGTGATATATTTAGAATTAAGTAGAGCAAATAAGATGGACTGTTTCTCCTACTGATTTTCAAAAGCTGACTCTCATGCCAAAGCATAACCCAAAACTTAGTGAAAGCAAGGCAGAAGGATGGGTTAAGAGCTGTCACGATACAATATAGTTACCTGCTTCCTCTAGATTGCAGGTTCAGAGTTTAAGGCTACCTAGAAAAACTATGAATTTCCTCAAACAATTTTTCCTGAACATTGCTTTTATAAATATGGTTGATAATATTCTTGACGTTGTCCTTCCATTCAAATAGCTGGAATGCTGCTTTTCTAAGCTGTTACTTGGATGCAAAGCCATAGACCTTAGAAGTAACCAAGAAACATTTGAGTTGACATCTCCCTGTTAAAAACTGTATAGTTCTAAACATGGACTGGAGTTGGCAGGGAAAGTCATTTAATTCTTTGTCAAAAATGACTCAAGGGATAGACACACATTAGACAAAAGAGTCCCCTAAAAATTCACCCTCTCAATGCCATCTACTAGCCTCTGAAGTTCTACTTCACTTATCATGGTCACAACTGTTAACATGGATTACAGTTTAAGGAAGGTGTCACCAGCTGCTTGGCCCTGATTGAGTAGGAATGTACCCAAAGAACATCTGACAATGAGTGACGATTTGCTGGTATATTCTCCAAGGAAAAACTTCTGGCAACATGTATACCAAGGTAACTAAATGTAGTAATTTACTGATACAGTATTCACTGATAACTCAGCCAAAAGGCTAAGGTTAAATACTAAAGAATAATGGGTTTGAGAATTTATTTATGACAACTAGTTAGGTCAATTGTTTCTTTTCTTAGACAAATACATTTGTGTGCGTATGTCTTTTTGAGTTCTATGAAAAGAAGAAAAGCATCTACTTTAACCAAAAGAGGCACTTTAATCACCAAAATATTAATTAAAATAAAGCAGAGGTAGAAAGGATTTCTGTCTGTTTAGGATGAGGAAAACCACAAGAGAATATCCTTACAATGAGAAAAAGCTGGATTAAAAACAAAAACCCCCAAACATTAACTTATTTTGACTCCAAAAAGCTGAAGTCATAAAGCAACCAAACTGAATTCCAGAAGGTGACAAGCTCTCCGAAGAGAGGCAGGGACACATGAACTACTTTACCTTTGGCAGAACGTGAGAGGAAAGGGGCAAGTAAGAAGAAAACAGCTGAAATTTTAAACAAGTTTTCAAGGCTAAATCTGGGAGGCCTGGACACAAAGGGATCTAGCTCTTTTCTACAGGTTTCCTCCAAGTTCTCAGGAGAAAGAAATATGAACAAGAGCCCTTCGATGGTGAACAGGCGTAAAATAAAATCCTGCTTGCTTCCTAGGACCATTCTTTAACACACAACAAAAGCGTGATATGGCTGGCTGGGGGAAGGACCCAGACTCCACAATGATACAAAGCAGAGGTCTGCTGGTGCTGGGGAAAGGAGCAAAAATGCTGAGGAAGTAAGTAGTATTATTCTTGAGTTCTTTCTGAGTGTTAGATAGTGTTCTGCGGCACAAGAGCTGGGTATAAAGACAGGCCTGGAAGATAACTAACTTAACGGTTTTAAAACAAGTTTGAAAATGCAGTTTTCTCAGAACACCCAAGAAAATTATAGGCATGTATTTTGGCGTTGAAGGATTTAAACATTAAAAAAAATTAATATTTAAGATGCTTAACATTTACAGAGATGAAGTTTGTCTTCTTAAAAGTTGGGGTAGGTCTGGCCCCAACCTGATGGAATAGCAGGGAAAGAAAGCAGACTGAGGAGACCTGCAGCACCACCCTTTGGTGATTCTGCTCCCCTGTTATGTCCAGGGACCAGTGAAAGTCCAGAGGTATTTGCTTTTTGCTTATATGCTGGGATTACAAAAGACCCTCCCAAGAAAAAAATGAGCATTCCACAATCTTAAAGGAGGAAAAACTTAGGAAGAATCAGTTCTGGAACAGTTTAGAATTTTACATTTTCAGCTATCAATAAAACTTCAGGGTAGAAAATGAAGCAGTAGTTAACACAATGGAGGTTTAAAAGAAAAATAATAAGAATTCTTAATAGGCAGATGCAGAAAAGGGTCTGTACTGTTGATACAAATGAGTCACGATGTACCAGCTTTCTTCTCAAGTCATCTGTTTACCACACCAGAACCCAGACTGCAAACCCAAATGGCAAAGCCCCTCATTCACATAGGGTGTGCTGATGGGCCTTTTCTCCCAGAGTGTGAACACTCACTGCTTTGAGGTACAGCACTGGAGATTCCGGACTGGCATTCCTTTGAGGAACTGACCTCGAGGCACAGAGAATGATTCATCAGCTATCACTGGTGATAAATAAGAAAGAGGCCAAGGAAGTTTGTTTCCTAACCATGTCCTGTCCTTCATTCCCCCACCACCTTGAGGAGTAAATGATGGGAAAATAATACATAAACGTTTGCAAGTTTTGAGTGTCTACACTGTAGCTAGTAGCTAAATCAATGCTCCACAGAAGGCAATTTTTCCTAAATCACTTCGGTCAACCACTGGAATTACTCTAAATGTCTTTACCTTCCAAAAGCATTTCCAAGACATTCATTTGCCTATAGCTCCATTCTAGAGGCTCATCTCAGGTACCACCTTCTCCAAAAACTCTTCCCCTTCAAAAAGCGATTAGATTTTAGAGAAGAGCATTCCAAGTGGCGCTGGAGAAAGCTTGGTGTGTGTGAGGAACAGGCATGGCTGGTGTGACTGGATACAGTGAGTAAAGGGAGTGGGTGAGGGAAAGAGGCACCAGACCTTTAGGGATCTTGGTGAGGAGGCTGAATTTTTATTCTAAATAAATTTGAAAGTATTGGCAAATTTTAATATTGGAGTTATATGAATTGAATAAGTAAACATGACATAAATTATTATAAATTAATTATAATTAATAATAATTATTATAAATTATTATTTGTTAACCCGTCGTGGCGCAGTGGTTAACAAATCCGACTAGGAACCATGAGGTTGCGGGTTCGGTCCCTGCCCTTGCTCAGTGGGTTAACGATCCGGCGTTGCCGTGAGCTGTGGTGTAGGTTGCAGATGCGGCTCGGATCCCGCGTTGCTGTGGCTCTGGCGTAGCCCAGTGGCTACAGCTCCAATTCGACCCCTAGCCTGGGAACCTCCATATGCCGCAGGAGCGGCCCAAGAAATAGCAAAAAGACGGAAAAAAAAAAAATATTAAAATGGGTCTTGAGATTGTTTCAAACTCACATTCAGGATAAAAAATAACGTCATCTCTTCTTGTTCTTTCTGCCATTTCTTATATCTTCTGACAGTAAGCATGGTATTTTCATCTAATCTCAGAGTTACAGTAAAAGCTTATTTCTATCACACCTTTATTTCTATCTGATGTAACGCTTACTATGAGCAAATTACAGTATAAAATGCTAAGTAACACGAATTTAAGGATTAGGGGACAGATTTGCTAATAAAGTAAAGTACAAACAAGAATAAATTTTGTGTACAGATACTGATGTCCTGTTTTAACCCAACCACTTTTGGGACAGAATCTGCTTGCACTTAAATATTTTAGAAACTCCCTGACCAGAGGTCACGTAAAAAGCTACTTTCCCCCCAAAAAATTCCCCTTTTTTTTTTTCTATTTCTTGGGCCGCTCCTGCGGCATATGGAGGTTACCAGGCTAGGGGTTGAATGAGAGCTGTAGCCACCGGCCTACGCCAGAGCCACAGCAACGTGGGATCCAAGCCACGTCTGCAACCTACACCACAGCCTCACGGCAAGGTGGGATCGGCAAGGCGGGACCGTTAACGCACTGAGCAAGGGCAGGGACCAAACCCGCAATCTCATGGTTCCTAGTCGGATTCGTTAACCACTGCGCCATGACGGGAACTTCAAGAATTCCCTTTTAAGTGTCAAAAATTGTTAGGTAGCCTCGAGAAAGACTAACCTGCTTGCCAGAATCTGATGACTTAATAAGCACATGAATTTATGTCAGAATGAAATTCATGCAATAATACTTAAACAAAAACACATCTCTGCATGTAGAGGCAGAAATAACTGCATTTAAACAAGAATTATCAATGACACAATACAGCTTCTTAAAAATAAATCAATAAAGTCCAGTGTTTTCAGCATTTTATGTGATGAGGGAAAGTTAACTTTATGACCCTATCAAGATATCTTAGATGAATAAGAAAACATATGTTTCCTTTGTCATAGAGTAGTTGGCTGTAAGTGCATGGGTTTAATTCTGGGCTTTCTATCCTGTTCCACTGATCTATATTTCTGTCTTTGTGCCAGTACCATGCAGTTTTGACGACTGTTGCTTTGTAGTATAGTCTGAAGTCCGGGAGCCTGATTCCTTCAGCTCCATTTTTCTGTTTCAGGATGTCTTTGGCTATTCTGGGTCTTTTGTACTTCCAGACAAACTTTAAAATATTTTGTTCAAGTTCTGTGAAAAATGTCCTTGGTATTTGATAGGGATTGCATTGAATCTGTAGATTGCCTTGGGTAGTATAGTCATTATGATAATATTAACTCTTCCAATCCATGAGCATGGTATATCTTTCCATCTATTTGTGTCATCTTTGATTTCTTTCATCAGTGGCCTGTAGTTTTCAGAGTACAGGTCTTTTGTCTCTTTCGGTAGGTTTACTCCTAGGTATTTTATTCTTTTGGATGTGATGGTAAATGGGATTGCTTCCCTAATTTCCTTTTCTGCTTTTTCATTGTTAGTATATAGAAACGCTATCGATTTCTGTGTATTGATTTTGTATCCTGCAACTTTGCCAAATTCGTGGATGAGCTCTAATAGTTTTCTGGTAGAGTCCTTAGGATTCTCTAGGTATAGTATCATGTCATCTGCAAATAGCGATAGCTTTACTATAGACTATACAATGGAGAAAGGAGAGCTTGTTCAATAAGTGGTGCTGGGAAAACTGGACAGCCACATGGAAAAGAATGAAATTAGAACACTCCCTAACACCATAAACAAAAAGAAACTCCAAACGATGAGGTACCACCTTACACCAGCCAGAATGGCCATCATCCAAAAGTCTACAAACAAGAAGTGCTGGAGAGGGTGTGGAGAAAAAGGAACCCTAGTACACTGTTGGTGGAATTGTAAATTGGTGCAACCACTGTGGAAAGCAGTATGGAGATTCCTCAGAAAACTAAACAGAGAACTACCATTTGATCCAGCAATCTCACTCCTGGGCATCTATCCAGAGAAAACCATGACTCGAAAAGACACATGTACTCCAATGTTCATTGCAGCACTATTTACAATAGCCAAGACATGGAAACAACTTAAATGTCCATCGACAGAGGAGTGGATCCAGAAGATGTGGTACATATACACAATGGAATATTACTCAGCCATTAAAAAGAACGAAATACCAGCATTATTTGCAACATGGATGGATCTAGAAACTATCATGTTAAGTGAAGTCAGCCATACAATGAGACACCAATATCAAATGCTTTCACTTACATGTGGAATTTGAAAAAAGGACAGACGGAACTTCTTTGCAGAACAGATGCTGACTCACAGACATTGAAAAACTTATGGTCTCCATAGGAGACAGTTTGGGGGGGTGGGGGGAATGTGCCTGGGCTGTGGGATGGAAATCCTGTGAAATCAGACTGTTATGATCATTATACAACTACAGATGTGATATATTCATTTGAGTAATTAAAAAAAAAAGAAAAAAAATTAAATAATAAAATGTGTAATCTGTCTTTAAAAATAAATAAATAGAATTCTAAAAAAAAAAAAAAAAGAAAAAGAAAACATATGTCAATGACTAAAGAAGACAGACAGTACAATAAAAAAAGTCAGGGAGAAATTTAACTGGATGATGAAGTACCCCTCCAAATCCATGAGATTTAATCTGACTAATATCTCACCTTTTTGAAAGATATCAGTATCTCCCACCTTTTTGAAATTGCAACAATAAAGGCAATAACCATCTGCTTGCTACATAGGATACAGTCAGTATTTTCCTCCTACTTTGAATCTCTGTGAGGTGGCTTTTGAAGAGTAAGGGAGAGAAACAGAACATCTTTAAAAAATTAACTAGTAGACAAAAAAAATTACATAGATCTAATCATTTACATGGAAAAGATCATCTCAATGAAAAAAAGAAGTTGAAATACAGAACAAAAAAATGCAAGAGTTAAACACATGAGAACTAGAAAAGCCTAATTTCTATTTGTATAGAATCTAACCTAAGCAGGAAGAGAACTTTTTATAAAAACTGGAAGGTGACTAAGGGAGATTGAAAAACGCTCACCTTTTACACTAAAGAAGAGAGAAGCTATGAGGATGGCATAGATCAGTATAGTATTACCTGCATGAAGAAGTATTTTATTGGCTTAACTCAAGGTCAAGTATAGCCCTATGGCTCTCTAAAGATAGAAGCAACTCTAAAAACACACTATTTTTTAGTTTTAAAAGAAAATATAAGCTTCTTAGGCCCAAAAGAATAAGAAATTCCTATCCACCACTGACTTAATAAGAAATTAGATGAAAAAATTATTAGCGATGGAAACAGAACACTATTATTTATTTACACGTGTTTTTGTTCTGTTCATCCATTTTTATTAATTCTAAAATTATCAATTTAGAAAATGTCACATGTTGCATCATTCTCTACCAGGAGGATCCTTTATCAAATTGGATCTTTGTTTTATTGATACAGGATCCTGTTAGAGAATGATGCTGGAAGTTGGAAAACAGGAGTTTGAGTTCTTTCCTCCCTGTTTATTACAGTATATAACTGTGGCCTTGAGCATATTTCCTAACATTCAACCCTGTTGTTTCATCTAAACAGAGACAATAATAGTGCCTTAGAGATCTCCTAGAGCCAGTGTATATAAAAATAGCCATGTAAATTTTAAGTTTCTGTTGAAGAAGTTCTAAGTGGTAAACTTCAGGATTCAGCTTAGTATTATTTCAGACTGGGTTTACAATGTTCCTAAATGAAAACATTAATTAATCTGAAGGTTAACATCACTCAGTGGTCACTCTAGCTAACTTGATCTCGATGGTACTGCTAATAATAACACTACATTCAATGCGTAATATCATCTTGTATTTGGGAAAGTTACTCTAGAAGCAGTTAGAGAATTTGTGCTACAAAGTTTGGGATTATGCAAGAAAGGTACAAATGTATATCGACTTTTCATTTTGAGTTTCTTTTTCTTTCTTTTTTTTTTTTTTTGCCTTTCTAGGGCTGCTCCCGCGGCATATGGAGGTTCCCAGGCTAGGGGTCGAATTGGAGCTGTAGCCACCAGCCTACGCCAGAGCCACAGCAATGCAGGATCCGAGCTACATCTGCAACCTAAACCACAGCTCACGGCAATGATGGATCCTTAACCCACTGAGCAAGGCCAGGGACCGAACCCACAACCTCATGGTTCCTAGTCGGATTCGTTAACCACTGCGCCATGATGGGAACTCCCATTTTGAGTTTCTTATTAAAAAAAATCTCTGAAATCTATAAAGAAAAGTGGCACAAAGAAGAAAAATCTTAGTGGGAGATATATAATTTCATTTTGTTATTTTGCTGTGGGGGGAGGTGGAATATATGAAGTAGTATTGAAAAACAAACACCCCCCCCCCCCGCCTATTTCTCTTCAGAGGATCAACTTGCAATATAGGTTAAATCATCATGAAATTGACCTCTCAAGCTGGCATTTATAATAGTGATTAAAAAAAACCCTTTGATGCAGATAACTGGATGTCTCCCCTCATTCCAACTTAATTAAAAGTTATATACTGCTCTGAGAGCTTATGAATGCCACTTCTACTGTAGGCAAATGTAAAAACTCATTTTTTTTTTTTTTTTTTTTTGTCTTTTTGCTATTTCTTGGGCTGCTCCCACGGCATATGGAGGTTCCCAGGCTAGGGGTCCAATCGGAGCTGTAGCCACCGGCCTACACCAGAGCCACAGCAACGCGGGATCCGAGCCGCGTCTGCAACCTACACCACAGCTCACAGCAACGCCAGATGGTTAACTCACTGAGCAAGGGCAGGGACGGAACTCGCAACCGCGTGGTTCTTAGTCGGATTCATTAACCACTGAGCCACGATGGGAACTCCCTGAAAAGTTTATTTTTAAATTTAAAAGAAAAGAGGGCAAAGAACTACTGGAGGAGGTTAAGGCAGAATGATGAAATCAGGGGAAAATTTTTAAAGAAGCAAGCTAAAGGGAGGAAGGTGCACAGACTATATTCAAACCCTCAAAAATTTTCCCTAATTCTCTAGTTTCCTTCAGAGTGCAGGTGAAGGCATTCAAAGTGCCAAGCAGGACTCTTTAAAATACAACTGGTAACACAGACAAATCTCATAAATGTCACAACAAACCAGTGAGGTCTACAAAAAAATGGAAAAAGTGGATCAATTAGACTCTATATGCTTCCAGCCACTTACACACAAACTAATTTTTTTTTTTTTAAAAGGGGTTTGGAAAAAATACCAACATAAACTTAGCAGTATAGTGAGCACTACTGAAGGATATTTGAATATAAGACATATTCCCTGCCCTCAAAGAAATTACAAAGTCATTTTGAACTAAGGCAGATCATAAAAAGGTATTTATATTAAATCCTTTATTTACAGAGTTCCAAATAAGAGAGTAAATACAAATTATATCTATGCAAGTCATCACTAAAGCAAGTCAGGAGAGCAAATGCCACTCTAATTTGAAGGCCTTCCCTCACAGACTTGAGCTTGAGTTGAGATCCTACTTACACTGAACTGAGTCATTCAAACATAGAATCGATTATATACTCATTACAATAAGCCAATTTAAGTGGTTTAAACTACATTTAAGCATCTTTCAGGAATGGTATACCAATTCGCAGTCTTTAAAGTGGCTGAAAAAGTGCTTGTCTTTTTAACACTCTTGCCACCACTTAGTATTACAGTTCTCAAATCTTGTTAACTTGATAGAACAAAAAAGGTGTATGATTACTTTCCTTGAAAGCTATCTCATTTGATCATTTGAGCTTCCTTCTGGAAATGCCTGATACTGATTTGTAGAGCTCATTATACATAAAAGAGAGACATCTTGTCTTCATTGCCAGCTCCCAAAGGAAGATCACCCAGGCCAATCTCATGCTTCCACACTACAGAGCATAAAATTGTGATGAAATGGCTGGTTGCGAATTCAGCCCATCTTCTTGCTATGTGGCAAATCTTTTCTTTCTATTGATCTTCTAGCCATCATTCCCAGTGGTAGCCTATTATAAACCTCCTTTGCTTTCCCTATAGTCCAATCCTAGCCCAAAACCCCTGTCTACATAGACATGTCAGACTATGAGCAAGTCTCAGAGCCTAGAAAAAAAAAAGAATACAAGGCAGAGTTCCCTGGTGGCCTAGCCATTAAGGACTCAGTGCTGTTACTGCTGTGGGTTGGGTCGATCCCTGGCCCAGGAACTTCTGCATGCTGTGGTAACTGGCAAAAAAAAAAAAAAAAAAAAAGTACAAGGCACTTGGTAAGCAGAATAAATAACTACTAGTCTCGCATGGGTAGCAAGGCCTGAAAAGCCATGAAAAATTTGGCTTAATTCCCCAGCTTTGCTTCTCATTCACTAAGTGCTCCTGGGCAAAATAATCTCTCTATACCAGTTTCCTCATCAGCAGAACAGCACTTCATAGCTACTTCACAGGGTTACTATGAAGCAAGGATCTACTGAAGGCATGGCATAAAGCTGGCACTCAGTAATTGTTAACTTCTTTCCATAGCTCCAACTTGGTCTGCAGTCTGTCAGAAGTTATCTAGCTTTCAACAGATTTTTCTACAGTTATATTTATCATCTTTTCTTCATTTTACTCTCATGGGCAATAAGGAGACAGACATCAATGGGTCTTTATCACTAGAAAGTCCTGGGAGTTCCTGTCGTGGCGCAGTGGTTAACGAATCCGACTAGGAACCATGAGGTTGTGGGTTCGGTCCCTGCCCTTGCTCAGTGGGTTAACGATCTGGCGTTGCCATGAGCTGTGGTGTAGGTTGCAGACGCGGCTCGGATCCCGCGTTGCTGTGGCTCTGGCGTAGGCCGGTGGCTACAGCTCCGATTCAACCCCTAGCTTGGGAACCTCCATATGCCGCGGGAGCGGCCCAAGAAATAGCAACAACAACAACAAAAAAGACAAAAGACAAAAAAAAAAAAAAAAAAAAAAAAAAAATCTTTCTACCTCAGCCAGAACAGATTTAATCAACTTTTCTGAATATAGCTTGAACATAAAGAGCCGTATCTATTTTCCTCCATTTTCCAAATACCCAAATACATCTCATTGTTAAGATACAATATTACTGTTATTTGTATTATTGGCAACATTTATTGAGTGCTTCCTATGTGGCAGATACTGTCCTAAGTATCTTACATGCATTATCCCAGTCTTCACAAGCCCTATGAGGTGCTCTACCATTACCTCCCTTCCCAAGACAAGAGCATGTACTTGCCTTTTTTTCTCTAGACTGTACACTCTTTTATGACATGAACTAGGCCTTGTGCTTTTTTTGTATGATCATCTAGTTACATAGGAATTCAAAGAATATGCATGGATGTACGAACTGACTGCAATTTCATATTTTCTTTCTTTTAAGCTGCCATAATGCTCACTTTAATCAAATCTACCACTGTGTCAGGGTATAAAGTTGGAAAAAGATGGGATGTTGTGATTTGTCAAAAGAAATAAATATTTGGCTTTAATCCCCACTCCTGACATTTAGCTTCTAAAATCCTTGGAATTTTCTAAATGTTTAGAGGTATGAAAGTGCTTCTTGTTATGTTAATGAGCTGACTTTGGAGAGCACACAGGTAACCTAGGGATGAGGGCCAAACATGTGTTTTTGAGGGTTGGAACTTTCACTCCCTCAATGGTTGATGATTTTATCAGCCATCCCTAGGTAATGAGATTTTCATAAAACCCAAAATGACAAGGTTCAGAGAACTTCTAGGTTGATGAACCAGAACACATCTACATGCTGCCTTGGTGGGCCTCAAATTCCATGGGAACAGAGCTTCTTTGTTTAGGATGTCATTCTATGTGTCTTTTCATATGGCTGTTCATTTGCATTCATTAATGTCCTTTGTAATAAACCAGTAATCTAGTGAGTAAACTAGCTTCTTGAGTTCTGAGAGCCACTCTAGCAAATTAATTAAGCCCAAGGAAGAGGGGTTGTGAGAATTTCCGATATTACAGCCAGTCAGTCAGAAATCTCAGTATCAATCTGGATTTGTAACTGGCATCTGGAGTGGAGGGCAGTCTTGTGGGACAGAGCCCTTAACCTGTGGGATCTGATTCTGTCTTTGGGTAGATGGTGTCAGGACTGAGTTCAACTGGAGAACATCCGGCTGGTGTTAGAGTTGTTCGGTGTGAGGGAAAAACCCACATGTTGCAGTTGGTGTCAGAATCTTAAAAGGTTATCTAAATCTTATAGATGTAGCTATTTCTAGGGACTTGAGTCTACCTGCAGACATACAGTAAAGACTCTTGTGTACTAAGGAACAGTAACACCGAAGTAGTAATGGTTTGAGTTCTTATAAAGAAATAGATATGGGTACTAGGATTGTTACAGTTTGATCATTCATGATTAAAACCGCTGTGAACAAGAGTGAAAACACTCATAGAAATAAAAAATTATGAGTAACCAGACAAAATCAAAACAAAATCCCTAAAATCTGACAGTAAATTTAACCTTATGCTGCAGATTTCGTAGATACTACAATAGGGAAAGAAGAGAAACTCATGAAGTCCTACTTCTTCATTGGGTTTGTTGCTACAGGAAAAGCATAATTTTTCTTATACATAAATCAATACCCAACAATATTATCTCTCCTTAGGGGAGAAATAATCATTTGAGATGTTGATAAAATATAATGTGCTTCAGGGGACTTTCCCAAATCTCATGTCTTTGGTAGATAGAATTTATTTTCCTCCTAAATCTCTTGAGGATTCAGCAGAAACACTGAAATCAAGGCTTTTTCTTACAACAAATCTAGCCAGGTTGAAAGATACGGGGAATTTTTGTAAATAACCACTAAAGGAAGCAAGTTATAAACAAGTAATAGTTGAGATTAAGTGACAAAAAATGGAAAATTGGACAATTTTAAACAAACTAATAACTTCAAAAGAAATAACCAATTTTTTGTTCAACTTAAGAAAACAAAAAATTTCATACTTGCAAATGCTGTTGTCTTTTTTAAAGACTAAACATGCTGAGATTTTCAAATTAGTTTACTTATAGTTAAGGGTAAAAATGAAAAAGGCTATTATGATCAAACTATATGCTTAATTCATAAAGGGGAATAAAAGAAGTGCTAGTGCATAGCACATTCCAGAGGGACCAAACCAAGTTAATCAATTCAACTCAATTTTAGCTGAGGGCATTTTTCCACAACTGCTAAACCCTAGCATGTGTCAGGCAGCTAAAATTACACTAAAATGTGTAAGCTGTGTTGTTATTTTAGAGATAATCCAGGAAGCAAAACAAAGCCAAAAATTTTCTCTGCATTTTTAACATGAAATGCTTTAATCTTCTATCCATGTGTATATTTAAAGTTTTAAGATCTTTATGTAGTATCTGCTTTTTTATATATGTTAGAAAGTTTCCAGAATAAAAACAAACAAAAAAAGAGCAGTAACAAAAATGATCTTGTATATTTTTCCAACACACTGTTTATCCTTTAAAATAGTTCTTACCAGTCTCTGTTTCTGAAGCTCTTCTCTAAGTACTCTATCTTCTGGTAAAACATCACATAACAAAAAATAATTGTCTTGTTCTTCTGTTGACAGATTAGGAAAATAAATGAGAAAGGGTATTTATCACTTTTTCCAAAATAGTTTTATTTCTTAAAAAATACATCTGTCTATGTCTATGACGATCTCTCTTCTGGTATATAGTTCTGTTTTAGTTTTACTGAAGTGAGGCAACATAAACACAACAGTTTAATTTTAGATTTAATTTTAGAGAATTATAATTTAATAAAGATTATTCCTTTGAATTTTTGAATTGTAGGACAAAAATGGTAGTCAAGATATACACTTACCAATTGGAGCTGTGGAATTGATTCTTATCACACTACAAAAATCTGTAATGGGCTGTTCAGTGAACCTTTTCCTCCAATATAAAATGTACCTTAGAACAATCAAAACAAAAGAATGTGAAGACTCAACACACTACTTTAGAACAATAGGATTTTATAAGAACATTTAATTATCCTAAAACAACAAATCAAATGTTGACTGAAAACTGCTAGAAAATTTGTAAATAGAAAGGCAGCAGAGCACTGTAGAAATATGAAATAAGTATTTAATGAAATGAAATTACTCTGTAAAGGCATGAAAATGATTAAATTTTACCATCCCCAAATTCAATAAACCGACATATAGGAAAGTTAAAATGAATTATTTTTATGTGAAAATGAAGTTTTTCTGAAATCACATCTAAGTTTATGTGAATTTAAAATGCAGCAATGATTAAATAGGCTTTATCACATATTTTCCAATAAAGTGAAAGCAGAGTGGTTAAAGAACAGATCATAATAACAATGGAATGAAAAGTCAGTCTAAATTCATTATCTATATAACAAGATAGAACAATTCCATATGTGCACACTGTGTCTGAAATTAGGCAAATTTACCTTTTAGAAAAATAGTCAGGCTTACAATTCCTGTATCTAATGAGCTGAGTTAGAAGAATATACTGGCTAATATAAAAGGATAGCCTAACACCCAGACCTGCATTATCTGATGAAAGAGGGAGTAAGGTGACAGGATTCAACAAGCTGTTCATCTTTCCACTTATCTAACGAGATTTATATTGACAAATGCAACTTCATTTATCAAATGGTACCAGGAAGAGAAGGTGATCTCCTTCATGAGGATAAAGGAAACAGAAAGGCTGACACCATAGCTGACAATTTATCAGGTTACATGGCTGATGTATAAAAAAGAAACTTAAAACAAAGAACCAAAACCTGTGAAAGAGATGGAACTTAGTGAAATGGATGAAGTACACCAAAAAAGGCAGGAACTTGGACATTTTAAATGGTTTGATATAGCACCTAGCAATGTTTACACATGGTCCACATTAAACGGTTTAAAGAGTACCTGAAGAGTCCTATAAGGTTCTCTAAGTAGCCACCAACTCCTAGTATTTTGTCTTCTTTTATTATTCTTACTTCCCTTTTCCTTAACATTTATTTCCCAATCCCATGGTGCTCTATAGAAAGGGCATTCATCAATTAGCAAAAAAAAATGTGAGAGAGGCAGAGAAACATGACAAGAGCTAACATAAAATACCAATGGGTGACAACACTGAGTAATAAAGTTCATAAGTAAAAGGAGTAAAAGAATAATGCATGAAAATAGAACCACTTGCTTTACTTCTTCTTCCTCATGTATAACCACACTGTCAACCTGGATGATTAAGAAGGGGCAACTCTTTCCTTATAAAACAGTGATAGGCCTTATTTTAAGAGATCTGAAAATGATGTATTTAGGCTCCAGCTTAACCTCAAACCATAAATACCATAAATGATGCACCACAACCCTATGGCTAGCTCACTGGCTTTCATATTAGAAGTATCAGAGTAAAAGGCATGTCAGATCCATCAAAGTACGGAAAGAGGAAAAGTACCCACAAAAGGCTTAAACATTATTTCCTTTGCCATCCTGGGCCAGCTTCTGCACCTTTCACTCCTCAGTATCTTACACAGCTACTCTTACTCCTTCTTTACTTCACCATTAGTTGCTTTTTTCCCCTACAGGGGAAAGAGGGTAAAAAAGAGAAAGACAAGACTTAAAGAGAATAAAAATAACATTCCTCGCCACTTTTCTTATTCTTCCCTCGGCATATTTTCTATTGCAAAGTGGTGACAGGGACGAAGGACCACAGGGGAACCACCAGTGGAAATGTAGGAACAGAAGATGGATTGTTCTTCTAAACTGACATATAGGTATCTATTTTCATGAGTAATCAAGTTTAAACAGCAGAACCAGGTGCTGAGATAACTGACAAAAAAACCAGGAGAGTCAGGTTCCTTCTGGAGGTCTGGCACGGTTACCACTAGAACACACCAAGGAGAGATTCATCCATCATTCCTGACTACTTCACTGGAGGCCATGGGGGTGATACCCTCTGGACAAAATGGAGAATGGTTGTCAGCCCTTTATTTTTTTTTTTTTTAGCCCTTTATAATATTATTTCCATTCAGAGCCTATAGTTTGTTAAAAGACAGTGATAACTCCTTGAACACACAGGCTGTTTACCTTTAGAAAATGATCACAGACTTAGAAAAGTATCTGTGTGAAACTACATGAAGCAGATAACCAGGTAAGAGCAGATACTAGTGATTAGACTGTCCTTTGAGTTGTCATTGACTTCTTCTGTAATAAAGAATCAACACCATAAGAGTCTCTTATCTGCATAGATCCTTGTGCTAGAAGTAGTTTTGCTTATAGTTTGCTTAAGACTATGGTCAAATCTTCAAAGCTGATGTTCTAGTAACTGACTCCGGCAGTCCTGCAGGCAGTAGTGAATAGAAGAGCAGGGACTCTGCATTCAGAGATGTGAACCTGAACTGTAAGTTTTTTTTTTTTTTTCTTTTGTCTTTTTAGCTATTTCTTGGGCCGCTCCTGCAGCATATGGAGGTTCCCAGGCTAGGGGTTGAATCGGAGCTGGAGCCACCGGCCTACACCAGAGCTACAGCAACTCGGGATCCGAGCCGCGTCTGCAACCTACACCACAGCTCACGGCAACGCCGGATCGTTAACCCACTGAGCAAGGGCAGGGACCAAACCTGCAACCTCATGGTTCCTGTGCCACGACAGGAACTCCTGAAAAAAATTTTTTTAACCTTTCTGAAACTCAGTTTGAGCACTTGCAACATGAATTGTTGATAATTAAATAGGATAATACATATAAAGCAGTGTTTACCATCCTGGGTGTTTAATAAACGGCAATTATTATTATAAGAAAAGTAACATATTTAGATAAGATTTAAGTAGTAAAAATTGGTTTATTCTAGAGAAATATTGTTGTCTAAAACAACAATGATAACGTTTCCTCAAACATTTAATGAACAAGGTAAAACAGTTATATTAGGGTGTCAGAGGGTACACACAGGTGGTTAAGGTGGGGCAAGAGCAAAGTGATGGTGATGATGATGACAGGGATGGCAATTATTAGCAGCTACCATTATTGAGACCCTACCCGCCCAAGGTCACACAATTAGAATAAAATTAGGATGAGAATTGGGATCTCTCTAGCTCCAAATCCAAACTCAACTCTTCTACAAAACAGTGCCTCTCACATCACACGAGGACCAATCTAGGCAAGAATTGCAGAAAAAGGCAGGAACAAGAGACAGCCCCTAGAATTACAGTTGTGATGAATACCTGAAGAATTTTTTTTCCTTAGAGACCAAGGAGAATGGTTTTTGATAGGCAAAACCAAAGTACAGAATTGAAGTAGGAAGAGAAAGGGAAGGTTTTCCTTTTTGAAAAGCACACTACCTGAAAGCAGCTCTTGTTCAGAACTGCTCCTAACTTCCTCCTCAGGTATTAAAAGTTGACACAAGCTGTCTGGGGCTGTCGAACTGGAACTGCTTGACTAGGCAAGAAGTACAAAAAGGTAACCCCTACAGAGGCGCTGATTCCTTGATGTGCTGATTCCAAAAGTCAATGGCTCTTAGTCTCCAGGCCTTCATTCTGGGTCCTATTCTCCTTGATCTTTGAAGAGAAGGTTCACATCACCTATTTGTTTTATTATAGTTTACCTCACATAGTAGGCACACAATTACAGCATCAGTTGACTTAAAATCATGGTTTTGTCTGACAGAACTTAACTTTCCTCAAACAGTTAAGGTTTCCCATGGGATGGAGGGAGAGAAGACACTGCTATATGCTTATAGCCTGGCAGATTTTACACTGGTTAAAAGTTAGTTTATTGCTCCATGAATAAGTGGTCATGAATTCTGGAAAGGATGTTTTTCAAATACCATCTCTAGGAACATCTCTGAGATATTGTTAGGCAGTTTCTGAGGGAAGGAGGATAAAGCAGGTAACAGGTCAGTCCAATAGGCACAAAGCTATCATTTCAGTGGTTTCCTCCTGACCAAAGGTTAGATGACAGCAACATCAAAGAAAAACTCATGTTACAAAAGCAAAATATGACCATAAATTATCACATAATTCAAATATATAAAATTGTGTATCATATCTTATTGTGGTATACTATATAAATAGATGTGAATTACAACATTTGACGTAAGTCTAAATTTAAGATGCACTCCAGTTAAATACATAATAATACTTCTTCAGTTTATAATTAGAATTAGAAGGTGTCAGTATATCCATTTTTCTTATGGTTGGTAAAAGCATATAGATAAACTGGATTCAATAGAGTGAAGTCTTAAAGACAGCAGATCTTCAATACATGCTCTTGAGGCATTTCTGCCCACCCACTAAAACTTACTGTTCAATCATTTAGTATTCCTATTTCTCTTCTTCATTTTTTTCCAACTTATTTAAAGTTGTGATTGCAGCCACTCAATATATAAAGGAAGCCATGAAATAATATGTGGCTATGAACCTTTTATTTGGAGGACAGTTATCATGGCATTTCATATTTTATCACAGACATAAAAATAATTATTAGGCCATCTGCAAATACTTTCTTTAAAAGGACTTCAATAATGTCTTATCAAAAAAAAAATCCTGGTAGCAGTATCTTGCCTGCTTAGTTCCCTACTTGTTACTGGTGTGCTTACTGACAGAAGCATAAAGATTTGAGATATTGTTGTTAATTAAGTAGCACTGAATGAGTAGAATTTAATATAGAAAGGGGCAAGAATCAAGGAGTTAACATTTTTCTTCTGGAAAAATTTTATCTACTGAATAAAAGTTAGCAAATAGTTCAGCATAAATAATTATGTTAATAAATGGCTCGAAGGAGAGATTTTTATTACTTTGTTCCTATAGAAAAATGTCAAATACATTTAACATGAAAATTTAGAGCTTATTTCTTAAAAAGGACAAGGTAAATCCATCTCTTACTTATTATTTATCATTTTATTACTTATTATATGGAAGCAACAAATTCTCTCTGAAGAGTTATAGCTATCTAAGAATTATTCAACCTATAAAGAAGTTCTGAGTGAAATAATTCATGCCAATTGAACCTCTCACTGCCCCTCCCTCCCCTCAATAAATGCTTTTCACAAGGTAAGAAAAAGTTATATTATGTTGAGAAAATTCCAACCTAACTCTGATCACAGGTAGTCAATGCTTGTACTGTTTTGGAGAGGAATTTCTATTTTCTCTAAATAGTAGGAGGATATGTGAAAGAATGAATATACTAAAAGGTATTTAAAAACAATAAAGTTTACTCATATACATTCCTGGTTAATTTGAATTGATCACATTTTTACTTCCTAAAACTTTATCTAAGTAGCAAGACAGTTGACAAGGAAAATCTAGGTTTCCAAATTTAAAGTACATGTTAACTACATACTTTATTTAGAAAGCATTTATATCTGATATGTATTATTTTCTTTTTAAATATCTATTTTATTACATAAGTGCATTTAGAGCATGATTGATCTCAATATTTAATTATTGACTCTTAAGCCCTGAGACCTAGTAAATAATTTGATTTTCCTGCCCACATACTGATGAGATTTATATCAATGATAAGAGAGACTGATTGGTATAAATGTAGCTACTTACCTGTTACATATTAAGTATAAATAATAATTCTGATTAAAAAATTCCTCACAGATTTTAAGAGAAAGAAAATCTTAATATCACTCAACTATCACTGGTTGACCATCTCTGTTTCTGAAATTCCTGAGGGAGAATTTGCACTTACATGGTGAATGAAAAAAAGTTTTATATCAAAGAAAAGGGATACAAGATTTGTAAAAGTAACACATTTGATAGTCCTATCAATGGTTATTTGAATAAAAAAAGAATTTAAAGTTTTGTAGCCTAAGAAGTGTGTAAAAAATCAACAGATCTGACTACATATAACTAAGTATCATATATGAAAAAACTTTCAGACTCCCAATACATATACATACACAGATATTTTAATTGAAAATAAATAATTAATGAGAATGAGAAGGCCAGAGCGCTTCCTCTGAAAGCAAGAAAGAATTAAGTTTATTCTAGCAGTTGGTGGCATATATTGTTCATTTAAACCTTCTTCCCTATTCTATTTCTGCCCCCTAACCATAGACTCCCAAAGTCCACTCAAAAATAGCAATGCTGAGTGTATATAAAGCGCCATAACACAGAAGGCACACGGCAGACATTCAGCATTGGTGCTGTTCAGCTGAGAAGAATATGAAGGGATAGAGAATATCTAATATTACCCCTGTGGGTACTGTGGCTATTTGTTCATAAAAACAAACTGTCAGTCTAAAAGTTTAGAGTTTTAGAACCCTAAATGAAATTTTCTCAAGACTAAAGTTTTACAAACGATAACTAGGTTTTCAGACCAGCATGAACGCCTGTTGAAAACTTAAGCTACAGTTGCAGAAAACTAAGAGTTTAAATATATCTTCTGTAATCAAAATAAAATAAAACATTTGGTTACCACTTATTGGGTATAAAAGATGTCTCGGACACTAGCTGGTGCTATACATACCCTTTTTATATGATATTTAATAATCTTAGGAGGCCTGGTGTTTACCCCCATCTTACTTTGAGAAAACTGATGCTTAGAGTGTTAAGTAGCTTGCTGGAATTCATGTGGTAAGGAAATCACTGAGTCTGCTTCAAACCTAGGCCTGCCAGGTTTCATAGTCCACTCTTAATATAGCTTGGTCTTGCAAGACCCATCATAAGAAAAAAGTTGCTTGCTAAGAATAATGTGTTCTGGGAGATACGGAATATATCTGGGATAGTATATCTGGGCTACTCTAATGTTTTGTTTGGAAATCAGGGCAGAACATTTTGAAATAGAATCTTACCAGATACACCAAAATGTGTGCTTTCAGTACCTATACAAAGCCAGTTACCTACTGTGATACTGTTTGTATGGAAAAAAATTCCAAATTTCAATTAATAATGACCTGAACATAACTACTCTACTACATCTGCTTAAGAGAAGGCATTTACCTCGGACAGTCACTTCCAGGAATTAGTTTAGAGATTAGTTTAGTGAGCTCATTTTAGACCCTGGAGCTATAAATCAGGTTCCTACATTTCACACATGCCCAGTGTTGGCTGTTCCTTAACTACTCATCCCTATCCACTCTTCATCTTCCTCATCCTCTTCCTCTAAGTACCTCAGTCACTGACCTTAGCAGCTGTCTACCCTTATACCCTTATGGCTCATTGAATGACTCAATTTTTTTCTAGTTTTCAACCTTATCATGGTTGTTTGGATGATACCCTTTTGGCTTAAAAGGCTCCCAGGAGCTGGTTTTTTTCCAAACACTAACACTTGGGTGGCCTTTTACTAAGTCTATTTTGGGCTTTCTGTAAGGACTCACTTGGATGGAGAAGGTATATTCCTGAAACTGAAAAGAACATCAGTCTGGAGTTTTCACTATGGTTCAGTGGAAACTAATCTGACTAGTATCCATGAGGATGCAGGTTCAGTCCCTAGTATCACTCAGTGGGTTATGGATCTGGTGTTGCTGTGAGATGTGGTGTAGGTTGCAGACATGGCTTGGATCTGGCATTGCTGTGGCTGTGGTGTAGGCTGGTGGCTACAGCTCCAATTTGACTCCTAGCCTGGGAACCTCCATATGCCACGGGTGCAGCTCTTAAAAAAAAAAGAAAGAAAAGAAAAGAAAAATCAGCCTGCTAGAGATCAACAGTGTCAACAACTGCATGGAATGTGGCAAAGGGAGTATTATCGACTCCTTGGGAGTCTGGTCTGTTTCCAGAATTTGTAGGTAGGATATTCAACAGTATGTGACATTCTCAAATACAACTTACAAACTCAAGAAGGCAAATAAGTACAAAGATTTTTTAAAAGACTAAGGCAAAACCTGAAAAAGAATATGAATTTTTGTATTTGTACATGAATAATTCTATATATATGTTATACCTTCCTTCTAAGAAATAATAAACTTAATTCTTTTATAGAGACAGATGAAATTTACCTTTGGAAATCAGCAACCAACTTGACATCAGCTATAACAATCTTATGTTCAATAATCATGTGCTTCAGAAGTTTGCCTTGTTCATCCATAGGAAAATGTTCTTCACAGAAAATACAAGGCACAGATGGAGAACCTTCTAAACTGGTGGTGCCACCTGGACTTTCTGGCAGGGAAAGTGGCTCCAGGATACAATCCTTACTGTCTGGGATAGACAAAAAGAAAAAGAAAAAAAGCTGAAATCAACTCTCTTGAGAAGGATGATTTCTCACCTTTTGCATTAAAAGGATCCTAAAGATATTTGCATAATTCCCAAAAGAAAAATACACAGTATCAGAGAGCAGGATTCTTTATTACCATTTAAAACAGCGTCTGCACTGCAGAAGCAAGGAGTATTGCAAAGCAACTCAAACTCCCCATTTGCCAGTTTGAATGGGGGAAACCCATTTGTCGGGACAGCTGTTCAGACATTCTTTTTGGATACTGGCCAATGGGAGCAATTCCAGGGGTACTTGGAGGGAGAAGGCTGCAAATGCGAGATTAGGGTTCCAAGGCCCAACTGTGACCTAAGGTTGAGAATCATCATACTGGGAAGTAAATGGTATATACTGAGGCTACAGATGATGCCAGGGCAATCTTTTAAGCTTCTTCCAGTTGCACCTGCAAACTTGTTCCTATTTCTGATTACTTGTCACACACAAAAAAGATAAGTCTCACACTGGGTTGACACAGCATGTGCTGGGTGGCCCAGGTGGCAAATTTTGATGTTGATTTATGCCTATCATTTAATTACTACACAATTATGTATCATAACTCAAGTTCCTGTGAATAAAGAGATGCTCAATTACTAGACATACATGGTAAACATTTTTCTTGTCTACACCACTCCTTTTCCTAACATCATCTATAAAATATCTAAGAAGCTGAGGTATGTAAGGTCTAGAGCTCTCAATTCACAGCCTCCTCCTACAGCCTTGTGCCGGGGGTCTCCTTCAGTCTTCTAGGGTAGAAGGCTGGACCTGTCATCTTATGCAGGCTATTGAGTAGTTAGTAACCAGGTAACTAGTGCAAAGCATTTGGCATCTGAGGAAGGGCAGGAAACCTTCTTCAGAAAGAAAGACAGCTATTTCACATGCAACAGTCTTTGGAATTTGGTTACTATTAACTTTATTGTTAAATTTTATTTCTTATTTTTATCTTACTTATCTCATTTCTAAAGGCCTTCTTAAGTAAATAATTAATGGAATCAGTTACTGGTAAACTGCTGACCATGACCTAAGAACTGGATAGGTAATTTAAAATGGCAGCATTCACTCACCCACTTAAAAAAAAATCAGCTGAGTATCTACCAAGTGCTGGTCTTTTCCCACTTGATGTTTCATGATACTGTCAAGACTAAAGTCCTTGAAATTTGTTTAAAGGTATAGATAAGTTAAAAGGATAAAAAAAAAGAGAATGTACAGGGTGAATGGGAGCATAGGTTTAGGGGAGACACCTAAGTGAGCTGGGGAGGGAAGGTGTCCCATAGGAGATGTCTTCCAATATATCACTTGTAATACTGTGCTCAGAGTGCAGTATGCGAAATCAAGCTTGTTTATAAAGTTTTTAAATACCACAAAAGGAGAAAACAGGGTACATATAACAACAGAGAGAATACTAAAACTATTTAGGCACTTGAAGCACTGTTAGTAAAATTGGTGTGTTACTAATTATTGTATTCATTAAGTTGGATAATGGGATTAAAGAGTTCCGGAATTTTACAGCCTTTAGTTGTAGGATATATTTTTCAGTTATAAGTTAACTTCTGTAGGAACTTAAACCTGCATGTGAAAAACAGGATGTGGAAAGAGCAATGTGATATGGTTATGACACTCCCTAATAATATTTTATGTTCCCTAGAATAGGACAACAAAAGGCAGCATATTCTAAATAAAGGTAATTTTAGTAGCATTACCTGCCAGCTAGGAAATAACACATACTATACATATTTTCCTCCCCAAATTCGATTAAGGTATTTGTAAATTTGCTTTGCTTGACTGAAGAAAGCAAACAATATATTAATAACAGCAAGAACTAACCTTACTAGGTGTCTGCTATTTGTAAATTTCCACTGAAGTGTTTTAGGATACTTTCTCAATTAATCCTAGCTGCCTTATTCGATTAGTACTGTTACAACTCCCATCTTCCAGGTGAGAATCTCACAGTGTTAGTAAACGGCCTAAATTTAGTAATTCGAGCCTATATTCAAATACTATATTCTTTTGCTTCCAAAACCAAAAGGCAATTCTCAATTCTGTTTCTTCTTTAAACCATTTGTTCAGTGCTGTTTTGAATTCATAGGTATTTATAAGTCATAGTGAATTTATATGTATTCTGCCAGTGTCCTGCAGGCTCTGTGATACAACCTCTACCAGCAGCTCTTCAACTGACCTCAGCAGACCACATCCTTGAAAAATCACTGGGCACAGTAATCTCTACCATGGTCTTTATTCTTTCTTGAGGCTTTACTGCACACCAGTATTCTTCTGTGGTTCTTTTCTCTTTCCTGCTGAATGTTCAATGTCAGTTTTTCTTTTTCCAAATTATTCCTTAGCGAATGAACCTAAATGTTCACACATACTAGAACCAAATTTCTTGCCACTGTCAAGGTATACAGGAACAAAATCAGGAATTTGTGAATTTCACGAACAAGGAACTTGTGGTTTGGGAGGTACTAAGTTGTATTTGGGAGCTTGAATTACAATGTACCCAGAAAATAAAAATTTTAATATTTTTATATCACAAGATTTTACAATTTTCTCTCTGATTCTCTAATCATTTAACATTGTGTTCAAATTTATAACAGTACTGACCATCAGAAGTAATTTGTTTACCTTCAGACTGTTAGTTTCTGGAAGGCAAGGTAAGTCATGGTCATCTGTATCTACCTGGCATGTACACTGTGTATTATTATCTTACCACGAGTGCCACCACCACTGTGCTTACTTCGTGCCAGCCATTGTTAAACACTTTATTTGTACAGTATCAACTCAACCCTCACTAGAACTCTATGACATAGAGTCAATTTCTACCCCTATTTTACAGTTGATGAAACTTAGGCACTGAGTGGCTAAGTGGCTTGTCCTAGACAGCTAATAAGACAGCCGGGATTTGAATCCAAGCAGTCTGGCTCAAGCATTAGCACTCTCAACCTATACATAACACTACGGAGTTCAGACCTTTCCCTATGGGAGGCGGGACCACTCCTGTTTTAAAATGACATAGGGGGAATAGATTGGCAAGAGGCAAGTCTGAAGATGGGGAGACCAACCAGGTGGGAGACTACTGCAGATGTCCAAGTTTGAGGGCTTGTCTCAGAGAGCAATGTTAGAGTGCTTAGAAGGGAGGGACAATCGACAGATGATTGGATTCGGAAGATGTGGTATTTTTACACAATGGAATACTACTCAGCCATAAAAAGAACGACATAATGCCATTTGCAGCAACATGGATGGAACTAGAGACTCTCATACTGAGTGAAATGAGCCAGAAAGACAAAGACAAATACCATATGATATCACTTATAACTGAAATCTAATATCCAGCACAAATGAACATCTCCTCAGAAAAGAAAATCATGGACTTGGAGAAGAGACTTGTGGCTGCCTGATGGGAGGGGGAGGGAGTGGGAGGGATCGGGAGCTTGGACTTAGACACAACTTAGAATAGATATACAAGGAGATCCTGCTAAATAGCATTGAGAACTTTGTCTAGATACTCTTGTTGCAACAGAAGAAAGGGTGGGGGAAAAATGTAATTGTAATGTATACATGTAAGGATAACCTGACCCCCTTGCTGTACAGTGGGAAAATAAAAAAATTAAAAAAAAATAAAAAAAAAAAGAAGGGAGGGACAGAGAAGAGGCTTATAAGAGATTGAACTGACAGTTCCTGATTAATGATTGGCCATACAAGTAAAGGAGGAGATGAGGAAGCCGCCCAGATTTCTGGCTAGAAAGACTGTATGAATGGTGCTACTAGATCTAGAAATACACATAGAGAAGCAGTTTTTTTTGGTTTTGTGAGAAGGATAGATAAAAGTTTTAGATGAGCTCAGGTGATGTGCTCAGAATTTAGAAATTCCTGACATGGCTGGTAGACAAAGGCAGCACTGACTGATGTCTCATGTGATACATGTGTGTTATTCTCTTTGTGTACCAGCCTTCCCCAACTTCTCAAGAGCTGATTCTCTGCACTCCCTCACCGCCCCACTGCCCCCAGCCCCCGTCTGCTTGTGGGCTTGACCTACTCCATCTCCCCAAACTCAACAATTGCAAATATCTCAGTTGTAATTAATTGCTTACATGCACATCTCTGCCATTAGGGTAGTCTGTGAACTCCTCAAGGTCAAGGGCGAGGGTCTTATTTTTAGGTCTCTGATAATAGATTATATAGTACCTGAAATATAGGCTGTATTTGATAAATGTCTGCAGAACAAAAAAATGAAAGAATGAATAGTGGACCAGAAGTACTTATGACTAGAGTTACACCTTTAACTCAGTTTCTGGGTAAGTTCTATTTTAGGAAGTGCCTGTGGCTGTATCTTTAGGAGCTTTCTCTGCCCTGGATTGAGAGTCCAACTATAAATATAGCCAGATTGTTAGTGCCGTGGGCCTTGGTGTAACAGGCCCACTGCTAGTTAATAAATAATGATATAAAATTTACATTGAATTCTAAAATAACAATAAATATTATTGAGTGTAATCAAAGTATTTTATCTCTAATTAGGGATTTTAAAATTATTTTAAAAATTTTAATGTAAAGGAGCAAATGGCATTTGGAATGCAGAGTAAGTTATAACCACTTCATCTGAGGATGTTTCCATGGGACAGACCCCAATCCTCAGTATACACTTTACTGTGGAGTAGTGATTGACAAACTGTTTCATCACCTGGAAGGCTTTTTAAATGTACTTTTTTCAGGACCTTATCGTATTCCGTAGAAATGTACTTATTTATTACCAAGCAGTAGTCTCTACCCTGAAGCCTGGAAATCAAGGGTTTAGAGGATGATCACATGGGGATTATGGGTCTACTGGTCACACACGAGAGTGTGGGTATCATGGACTCCCAGAGAAATCCATAAATTAGGTGACAAATTCTTTTGGCAAACCTAACTTTATAGTGTAATCTGTCCTAAAGAGAAACCCTCAAATACTAAGCACTGTTTCAGCAGAAGAAATTCAGTAATATTTGTGTAACAGTTTATTTCCAGCTATTACAATAACAATCACGTTTACATCTTACTACAGAGTAAAAAGACAATGGACATAGAAATGTATATTTCTTTGCTCTAAGAACCTTGAACTCTAAAAGGTAAGTGGAAGTAAATTATATCTCACTCTTTTCAGCAAAGAGGCAAAGCATCTTGGAAATTCCGTTTTGGCCCCAAATCTGCTTGACACATTTGTTACAAATTAACAACAAATTATCTGCTCTAGTTCTCACTGTGAACACCAACTCTCTTCAAATGAACTGTAAAAAATACTATCCCAAAAGAGCTGAGTTTTTGAGGTGATCCTATGGTGATTACAAATAATTTTTGCTGACTCTGGGAAAGATCCCCAAAGTGTCAAATTATTATTCTAGAATAGTTCTTTTCAAAGTTTAACATACTATAATCACCTGAAGGTTTTGCTGGCTGCGGTAGGTGTGGCAGCCAGGGAAATGCGGCAGTCAAATCTCCGGCTGCTATGACCACAACTAAGAGAAGGCCTCGGGTGCTGTGCTCTGAAATCCCACTTGCACTGAAGCCAAGCCTTCCATACACTGCTCTCAGTAAGGCAGACTCATTCCTGTGAGAGACGGGACTTTATGGACATGTGACACTGGCTGGAGGACTCCCCACCAGCTTGCGAGGAACCTGCTTAGATCTGTACTGTACTCTGAGATACTATACAGTCCTCCTTTCTGCCTGTCCTTCACACAGGTCGGGCCTCTCTTTTTCCCTCTGGTGTCCTTCCCAACAAATGTCCTAGACATCAAATTCCATCCTGGTGTGTGCTTTCTGGAGGACATGAACTAATAAAGTGGGCCTAGGAGATAGAGAGGCTTAAAATGCTGCAGATTTCAGTGCCCAGTTGATGCCAGCCCACTCATCCACAAACCACACTTTGTGAGGCAAAGTTCTATCTAGGGAACAAACCAGTCATGAATTCATAATATACCTATGTGCTAAAATAGGCAGCTCTAGACTTTGCAATATATCATTACTGCCAAACAGATAAAGACTGCTAGTGCTTTGAAGGAAAAATAAGAAAACTCTGAGGTTTCGGTTCTCCTTAAGTTGAACGAGAGAAAAGCCCAAATCAACAAATAATTGCTGAGAAAACTTTCGGCATTCCATTATAAAGAACTGCACACATCTCACATATCAGTTCTCCTTTAAGGAAGTCCCCCCAACCTACTTTGCACACTACCACCACGCCACTACTGAAACTGAAAAGCAGTAATCTGGTGATATACTCAACCCAGATAAACCTGGTTTAGTTGCTATCCTCGCCACACTCTGATCATCTAATTAACTGATAAACCATCATAAAAAACTGGAATATCGAGACAGGTGGAGTGTTTTTGTTTTTGTTGTTTTTATTTTTTATTATTTATTTATTTATTTTTTTTTTTGGTCTTTTCTTTTTTTATTTTGCTATTTCCTGGGCCACTCCCCTGGCATATGGAGGTTCCCAGGCCAGGGGTCCAATCGGAGCTGTAGCTACCCGGCCTACACCAGAGCCACAGCAACGTGGGATCCGAGCCATGTCTGCAACCTACACCATAGCTCACGGCAACGCCCGATCCTTAATGCACTGAGCAAGGGCAGGGATCGAATCCTAGTCGGATTCGTTAACCACTGCGCCACGACGGGAACTCCTGTTTTTGTTGTTTTAATGCTGAAAATGCGGTAAACAAACTCCTAGTTTCCAAAAGAAACACTTCCTTTACATTGGTTTGGTTATAATTTATTTGATTCTAGCTTACTTAAGTATTTTAACAACCCTGGATACTATTTTCAGGCTCGTTCTCTAAGCTTCTGTTTGACACACACTCTATCTTTCCATAGGATTCCAATGCCTATCTAGCTCATTTTTTATGTGTGGATTTTATTCAAAACAGTAAACTCCAAGAAGCTAACTTTATTTCAAAATTCTCGAGGGTATTTCTAATACTAAAAAATGGCCTTCTACATCCTAAACAAATCAGTTCTTTGATTTCTAAGAGCATCTCCCCTGCAGATGCATTTGGAAAATGGAAAAGACTAGGTCTACTCTTTTTTTAACCATAATCAATCTCTAAAGCTCAGAGTAAGAATATAATACCATTATTTAATTACCCCTGGGCTAATAATTCATTTTATAAATTAATGAGGCCCAATATTTAAAAGATTCACTATATTCCTACTAAGAGTGGGAGGGGTATGGGGTGATGGACTTAAATCAGAATTGTTACATATTCTCAATAACACATTAAGACAGCTGATGAGGCTGTGCTGGATCAGTACACTCATAACATACCCCTGGAAGGTTTGCCACTTCTTTTGGTATAAAAACAAAAACAGATTCAATCCTTAAACCTAATAAAGCCATGGTTGAAAGATTTAAGGAGATAATTTAACAGCAAAAAGATATGAAAACTTTACTACAGCATCACCTATAAAACAAAGTAATAGAAACAACCTAAATATCATGCAAATAAAAACTGTTCTATAATGTATGGCATATCTGTGCTGTGTAACATTATGTATTTGCTAACTGGCAATTATGAAAACAATGGAGAAATACTGACAACCATGTTTAATATTAACTGAAAAGAGCCTAATCCACAATTAATTGCCAACAATTCCTCCCTCAAACACAAATATACATGTATATACACCCAAATATAATATTTTCAAGAAAATATACAAAACAGAGATTATGAATGCATTTATCCCAAATATTAACACTGAAAAATTTTTAAATAAGAAGCATATTAAGGGAGTTCCTGTTGTGGCTCAGTGGTTAACTAATCCGACTAGGAACCATGAGGTTGCGGGTTGGGTCCCTGGCCTTGCTCAGTGGGTTAAGGATCCAGTGTTGCCGTGAGCTGTGGTGTGGGTCACAGATGTAGCTTGGATCCTGCGTTGCTGTGGCTCTGGCGTAGGCTGGCAGCAACAGCTCCGATTAGACCCCTAGCCTGGGACCCTCCATATGCCGCAGGTGTGGCCCTAAAAAAGACAAAAGACAGGAAACAAGCATAGTTTTATTCAATTTTTTTCTTTTGTCTTTTTAGGGCTGCACTCCACTCACCCACTGAGTGAGGCTAGGGATTGAACCTGCATCCTCATGGATGCTAGTCAGATTTGTTTCTGCTGAGCCATGATGGGAACTCCCAAGCACAGTTTTACTTAGTCACTTTCTAAGTCTTGATATCTAAGATGAAAAACTCTGATTAAATTTACCACTTAAAAATTGAATGTCTACTAAGCGGAAGGTATATTTCAGATATTATAATAAGCACAAAGATAATTAAAGTCCCTATCTCAAAGAAGTTGTCAGTCTAGAGGAAGTTTTGAGATAACTGTACAAATAATTATAAGTCAACATGTGTGAAGTGGACCATATACATCAAGGGCTAAGAATAGGAAGAAAAAAATAACTTAAATCTGGAGAAATGAAGTGTAGTCTTACAGAGGATTCTTGAAATGGTACAGAATTCCAGCAGGTATATAGTTAAAAAAGTCCAAATAGTCCAATTAGTGCTAGAGTCTAAGTAAGAAAAGGCTGCAAAGGTAGATGAATCACATGCTGGTGAGCATTAAGGCCAGGTCAAAGATTTACATTTAATGTGAAAGTTGTGAGTAGATCCTGAAGGTATTTAATCAGGGAAGATAACATATTAGCTCACAGGTCTTAACAAAATGAAAATACAAGATATCAAAATTTGTGGGATTCAGCAAAAATAGTACCTAGAGATAAGTTTATACTGGTACATGTGTATGTTAAAAGGAAGAAAGATCTCACAAAAAACAACCAAACTTTGTAACTCAAGGAGCTAGTCAAAGAAGAACAAACTAAGCTCCAAGTTAGCCGAAGGAAAGAAATTTTTAAGATCAGGACAGAAATAAATGAAATAGAGAATAGAAAAAAAAAATCAACAAAATTAAGAGTTGGTGTTTTGAAAAGATAAAATCAGGCAAGAAAGGAGATATTACAATAACACAGAAATACAAAGAATCATAAGATGACTCTGAATAATCACCCTCCAATAAATTGGATAACCTAGAAGAAATGGATACATTTCTAAAAATATACAACTTACCAAACTGAATCATCAAGAAATAGGAGAAGGAACATTTCCAAACTCATTTTAGGAGGCCAGCATTACCCTGATACCAGAGCCAGACATCGATTGCACTAGAAAACTACAAGCTAATATTCCTAATGAATAATGACACAAAACTCCTCAACAAATTACTAGCAAAACAAATTCAACAGCACATTAAAAGTATCATATACCATAAACAAGTGGAATTTTATTCTTGGGATGGTTAAGCTTATGAAAATCAATCATTATGATTTACTGCATTAAGAAAATGAAAGATATAAATCACATGATCTTTGATACAGAAAAAAGCAATTGATAAAATTCAACATCCTTTCATGATAAAAACACTCAACAAACTTAGAAAAAGAAGGACATTATTTCAACATTATAAAGGTCATATACGAAAAGTTCACAGTTAATATATTTATATATTTATTTATTTTTATTTTATTATTATTATTATTATTATTTGTCTTTTTGCTATTTCTTGGGCCGCTCCCGTGGCATATGGAGGTTCCCAGGCTAGGGGTCTAATCGGAGCTGTAGCCACCAGCCTACGCCAGAGCCACAGCAACGCAGGATCCGAGCCGCGTCTGTGACCTACACCTCAGCTCACAGCAATGCCAGATCGTTAACCCACTGAGCAAGGCCAGGGACCGAACCCGCAACCTCATGGTTCCTAGTCGGATTCGTTAACCACTGCGCCACGACGGGAACTCCTCACAGTTAATATATTTAAGTGTGAAAAGCTGATAGCTTTCCCCCTAAGATCAGGAACAAGGAAATTAAGGATGCCTACTCTTGACATTTATATTCAACATATTATTGGAAGTCTTAACTAGAGATGTTGGGCAAGAAACAAAGAAAATAACAAAAAAGGCATCCAAATCAGAAGAGAACTAAAATTATCTGTTTGCAGATTACATGGTCTTATGTGTGAAATACTATGAAGATTCTATACACAGACCAAAATGTTTAGAATAAACAAATCCGGCAAAGTTGCAGGCCACATCAACATACAAAAATTAGATGTGCTCTTCTGTACACCAACAATGAACACTTTGAAAAGGAAATTTAAAGAATTTCATTTACAATAGCTCCAAAAAGAATAAAATATGTAGGAATAAACTTACCCAAAGGCAAAAAGACTTATACACTAAAAACTACAAAACACTAATGAAAGAAAGATACAAATAATTTGAAAGATAGCCCATCTTCTTGGGTAGGAAGACATAAAATGTTAAATGGCCCATACTAACCAAAGCAACCTACTGATTCAATGCAATCCTATAAAATTCCAATTGTATTTTTTTTGTGTATGGACGCGCACGCACACACACACACGCACACATACATTCTAAAATTCATGTGGAACCACAAAAGACCATGAATAGCCAGAACAACCTTGAGAAAGAATAACAAAGCTAAAGAGCAGCTGACTTCAAAAACATCTTACAAAACTACAGTAATCAAAAGAGTATTACTAGCTTAACAAGAGATGTACATGGATAAACGAATAGAATAGAGAGCCCAGAAATAAACCCACACGTAGAGGGTCAAACGATCTTTGCTAAAGATGCCAAGAATATGCAATGAGGAAAAGATAGTTTTTTTCAATAACCATTTATTAAAGAACACTATTGTTGGGTGAACTGGATATTCATATGTAAAAGAATGAAAGTGGACCCTTACCTTACACCAAAACAAAAATCAACTTGAAATAAAGACTTAAATATAAGACCTAAACCTATAAAACTCCTAGAAGAAAACATAGGGAAAAAACTTCCTAACATTACCCTTGGCAATGACTTCTTGGATATTACACCAAAGTACAGGCAACAAAAACAATAGACTAGTAGGACTATATCAAACTAGAAAGTTTCAGGAAAGGAAATAATGAACAAAATGATCTATGGAATGGGATACAATACTTGCAAACTGTATATCTGATAAGGGATTAATATCTAAAACATCTAAGCTATTCATACAACTCAAAAGTAAAAACACATAACACAACTAAAATGGGCAAAAGACCCTAGTAGACATTTTTCCAAAGAAGACTTACAAATAGCCAACAGGTATATGAAGAGGTGCTCAACATCACTAATCACTGGGAAAATGCAAATTAAAGCACAGTGAGATACCACCTCACATATGTTAGAATGGCTGTTTCTAAAAAGACAAGAGATGGCAAGTGTTGGCAAGGGTTTTGAGATACAGGAACCCTTGTACACTGCTGCCGGGAATGTAAATTGGTACAGCTATTTCAGAAAACAAGATGGAAGGTCCTCAACAAATTAAAAATAGAACTACTGTGCAATTCAGCAGTATTTATCAAAGAGAATTGAAAACAGGATCTTGAGATTTGCAGTCCCATGTTCATCAAGCATTATTCATAATAGCAAAGAGGTGGAAACAGGCTACATGTCTATTGACACATGAACAGATAATGCAGTTGTGGTACAGATATACAATGAACTATTATTTAGCCTTAAAAAAGGACATTCTGTCATATCATACAACATGGATGAACCTGAAGGACATCATGCTAAGTGAAATAAGCCAATCACAAAATGATAAATACTTCACAATTCCACTTACATGAGGCACTTACAGTGGTCACACTCATAGAAGCATAAAATAGAATGGTGGTTATCAGGGGATGGAAGAAATCAAAATACACATTCCATGGTCCTAAAATAGATCTAAAGCATGAAATCATGTAAGAATAGAGTCCAGGCTTCTAAAAGAGAGTAAGCTAACTTCACAACTATCTATCTATCTACTCTTAGGTCCTGACTATATCATTAAAATTCAAAGGCTTTTGCATTGTCTTAATATTACATCTTGCTATTTCCTAGCATATTTTAATAGCAGAACACAGTGAGATTTTTATTCAAAGATAAGGGAAGTTGAAGGAATTTATATTAATAACCCCAATTTTCTGAACATAGGAGTGAGGTCTCCAACCATACTGAAGACAAGAACTTAAGGGAAACATGGGAAAGATTTAGAACTACTACTAACTGAAAATGCAATTTAGATAAAAGTCATTATAGAACAGTTCTGCAGGTCCAGCTGAGGTCAACAAGCTGCCTTACTCTTTGTCACTTTTATGTTTCAGGAACAGATCTGTATTGTGCCTAAAAGAATTTAACTTTTCTTATAGACATTCTGGGTTGTCAAATTATGCAGTTCTATACAAATACATACATAAATATACATAATGGTAAGATTCTTAAATAGAGTATTTCAGAAACAGAAACATCTAGCTCAGTGCTATCCCAAATCCTCTGAGACGATGGATATGTTCTACATCTGCTCTGTCCTCCTGGCTACTGTCCCTGGTGGCCATTAGCCACATCTGGCCATTGATCATTGAGAATGTGGACAGTGAAACTGGGGAACTTCAATTTTGTTTAATTTTAATTAATTTAAATGGCTAGTGTGAATTATTGGCTATCATAATTGACAGAGCAGATCTAATTAATGCAAAAGTCCTTAATCTTAGGTCCCTGGGTAGCTAGAGGAATCACAGACTTGTCTGTAAAGTTCAATGTGAAACTGTATTCAAAATTATTCCTGTCGTGGCTCAGTGGTTAATGAATCCGATTAGACACCATGAAGTTGCGGTTTGATCCCTGGCCTTGCTCAGTGGGTTAAGGATCCGGCGTTGCCGTGAGCTGTGGTGTAGGTTGCAGACGCGGCTCAAATCCTACGTTGCTGTGGCTCTGGTGTAGGCCGGCGGCTCCAATTTGACCCCTAGCCTGGGAACCTCCATATGCCATGGGAGTGGCCCAAGAAATGGCAAAAAAGACAAAAAAGACAAAAAAAAAAAAAATTATGTACGTTTGAATTTTTCTGGGAAAAAGGTCTTTTGATTTAATAGAGTCTTAAAGGGTTCTTGGGACTCTAAAAAGCTTTAAAACTATGCATCCTGTCACATGATATTTTTAATCATTTGGTCTAACATTTTTACTTATGACATGTATGTGAACAGTGTCCTTATGTTGCGATTTCATGCAACTACAAACTCCACCACTGTGGAGTAGGACTTAACATGATTTCACTTGGTAGCCAGAGCAGAAGGAGAGAGCCTGAAACAATAATTACACAAAGTATAACAGAAAAACTACAAACAAATGCCCTGGCAAAACTAATTTTTATTTTAGAAAAAAATAACATGTTTTCATATAGAATCATGATTAACAACTAACTTTCTTGCTCCCCAATGATTTTCCTTTTTACATTCCCATTCTATAAAGAAAAACTGTTTAGGTAAGCTTGGTAGCATGTTGTATCACCTCATTATTTCTAGTGAAGCAGGTTTGTTCAGTTTGCATGTAAGCATAATCAAGAGCAAAGAGGGGTCAGGAAAAGACTGAGAACCTGTGGCAATCATCCTACTGTTATATTAAAGTTATTAGCATGTCCCATCTTTCTAGAAATACTCAGAAATTGCTTTCTCATAACTCCCTGAACCACTGTATCCCATCAAATTCCCTGAGGATGGGCTGGGGGGTTGGTTATTTGTAGATCTATTCTTCTTGTCTAGAAAACTCACTTACTTTAGGAGTTACTAAAAAAATGGAACTCAAGAGCAAACCCTGTAGAAGAGAGGGTGCAGAAATGGCTTGATTTCCTGTCCAGATTATTGACTAATGAGATGAGACTAATTAGTTCCTTTTTTTTTACTATAATATGAAAGCACTGCAGAATCTAAAATATTGACTACCGCCTACCTTTCATGTTACAATTCTTATTTTCAAAACTAGTGGTCAAAAGTGACTAAGTTTCCTTTCTCAGGCAACTTTAGTGCAAAACTGGGAAACTAAATGGTACCTTGGTTTCATTTCTTGGTTATCAATTACTTGTTTATGGTTTACACACGATACCTTCTTAATCCATTCCAAAAAGAGGAAATTACTAGTGTCTACTTTAATAATGCAGTAGCAATAATGTGAAAGCAACAGCTGCTTAAAATATTTTAAGTTCATGACATTTCAGAGGGAAATAAATCCTAGGAAGAGGAAGTAAATGGATAAAAACAAACCCTTCCTTATTAATAAGATAAATGATTACTTACAGATTTAAATCACACAGAATTTCTACTGTTAAAATGTACTTTAGGAGTTTCTACTGTGGCACAGTGGGTTAAGAATCTAATTAAATACTCAGCCATAGAAAAGAATGAAATAATGCCATTTGCAGCAATATGGATGCAACTAGAGATTATCATTCTAAGTGAAGTCAGAAAGAGAAAGATAAATACCTGTGATATCACTTATAAGTTGAATCTAAAATATGGTACAAATTTTATTTCTTTAAAAAAAATTTTTTTTGTCTCTTTAGGGCCACACCCGAGGCATATGGAGGTTCCCAGGCTAGGGGTCCAACTGGAGCTGTTGCTGCCAGCCTATGCCAGAGCCACAGCAATGTCAGATCCGAGCCGCATCTGTGACCTATACCACAGCTCATGGCAACACCGGATCCTTAACCCACTGAGCGAGGCCAGGGATCGAACCTGCAACCTCATGGTGCTTAGTTGGATTCGTTTCCACTGTGCCATGACAGGAACTCCTATTTCTTTAAATTTTAAAACATTTACTAATTAATTTATTTTGTCTTTTTTAGGGCCATACCTGGGGCACATGTAAGTTCCCAGGTTAGGGTCAAATTGGAGCTGTAGCTGCCTGCCTACACCACAGCCACAGCAATTCCAGATCCGAGCCATGTCTGAGACCTGCACCACAGCTCACAGCAGCGCCAGATCCTTAAGCCACTGACCAGCGAGGGCCAGGGATCGAACCTGAGTCCTCATGGATTCTAGTCAGATTCGTTTCTGCTGAGCCACAAAGGGAACTCCAAAAATATAGCACAAAACCTATCTACAAAACCAAAACAAACTTACAGAAAAAGAGAACAGAAGTGTGGTTGCCAAGGGGGAGGGGAGAGGGAGTGGGATGTACTCCCTGGCCTCGGAACTTCTATATGCCATGGGTGTGGCCATTAAAAAAATGTACTCTAAAACACATGTGGTTAAGTATACTCATTTTTCTAGAAATATTTTCTCCAGCTCTAAAGTTTATTGGCAATGAGAGATTTAGAATCCAGAAAGAAGTGGAATGGGAGTTCCCATAGTGGTGCAGTGGGTTAGGAACAGGCATTGTCTCTGTGGTGGCATAGATTTGATTCCCAGGCCCGGCACAGTGCGTGAAAGATCCAGTGTTGCCATAGCCGCAGCTGAGGTGCAGGCTGCAGCTGTGGCTCAGATTCAGTCCCTGACTCCGGTACGTCCATATAACGCGGGTGTGGCCACAAACCAAAACAAAACAATGGAGGTTAAAAGACTTCTGCCTGTGTAATATGATTACTTTAAATATTTGCTCACATCAGTGATATTTCACATCCTCTACTGCTCCTATTCTACATTATAAAAGATATTTTAGAATATTTAAATGAAAAACTACTAAAAGTCTTTCTTTAATAGGGATGCTGGGACTCTAAATGGAATTCAAGCCTTGGTATATACATTTTATTCTACATAATGGAACAAATGGGAACTAAGTTCTCAACTTTATCTCCCCTCCACCAGTAGAAGGCAGTAGTAGGCAGGAGGCAGACATCAGGGATTTAGGACTATAAATCTGGAAGTAAACAAAAAAGGCACTAAAATTTTCAGCTCAGTTAACAGAAACTTTAATTAACCAGAATAACCTATTTCAGACAATGCTGGTGATCCTGACAGGAGGATCAAGGTAACAAAAGATACTGACAAACAGGACTTTTTGGCAGGAAAGGTGAAACAACACAAACTAGTGGATACTCTTATTTATTGAAATCTATGGGGGAAAAAGATAGAAAAGAAGAAAGGGTAAAGACCTTCCTCACTCATAAAGACCTGACTGGTTACTGGCCTGCCTTATTCTTTGTAAATAAGTAGTGCCTAGTGGAGATTTCACAGTGCATCCACAGAGGCTGGGTTTAAACCTAATTTAAATGATTTGATTTGACAGGCAATTACTCCAGAATTAGTATTCTAGTCGATATTTTAATGAAATGGGTTGGCAACTAGAAAATTGTAAATTACCTATACGATATTTTCCTATTAAGTATAATTAGTGTTTTTGACAGAATCATATATTTTCTGAGTTGTGGGACTAATATATCTCTGTTTACAAAATTAAATAGCTATGTCATCTTTTAATTTTAATGTTTAATGTCTTAATTCATCAATATAAATAATTTTTTAGTACAATGGTTTTGTTTTCTTAGAACAGATATGAATAATAATTTTTAGGCACAAAAAAGCACATTAATAAATACGAACTTTTCAAAAGTACCACACACTCACTTAAATTCCTGTTTTAGAACATTTTAATTTCTCACACTTGTATACATATGTGTACTATGTACGCATATAGCAGATATAATTTAGTTCCTTTAAAAAATTAGTTTTTTTCTTTCATTGAATGAAAAGTGTTGTCTTGGCAACAACTCTACAAATGCATTTCTCTCTTTGGCTTATGTCCTAAACATATTAATAACGTAGAATAAAGTCAAGCAGTAGTTTCAAATCGGTACCTATGCTGAATGGATTTTTCACATGTTAAAAAGGCACTGAATATGTCCTCTGCTCTTCTGACAAGTGATTTGTTAAAATCACTATGTTAAACAGTAAATACCACAACAAATTCTATAATTAAGAAGATGTGCTAATTCTTTTCTGATCTTCGGGTGACATGTTAAAGTTAACAATTACTAATGTAGTCTAACTTCTTTTTATTATTAAAACAGTGAATTTGGCTATGGCAGTGTTTACTAGATTATTCAGCATTGGGTAAGTCAGCTGAGACTCCATCTGAAGGATTTTAATTGCTGAAATAATAAAAGACCTCTTTATAACAGCTTCTGCAGCAATAAAACAGCTCTGTAATATCAAGGCTCTAAATGATTTGAAAATGAAAAATAATAACAAATTGTCTTTCAGCCCTGATATTGAAACAGAGACTTCCCTGAAGTTAAGCAAAGTCTTAGCTGATATTCATTGTATCACTAGTTTTATAAAAATATTTCCCTACAAAATAATTTTTCCTTCCAGTCCACTTTCAGGCAAAAGGCTCTGCTAGATACTAGGGAGCAAATAAGGAAAAATACAAGTGACCCTGCCCTCAAGGAACCCACATCTTTTCCACCGGGGAGCCTGGTCATGTTCACAGATGCATCTCATACAACTTAGAATGTCAGAAGCACCAGGGGAAAGAACAAAGCACAGTGGAAAGTGAGTCTACATCCATCCAGTGAAATATTCAAGCACTACATGTGCTTCCTCAGTTCCAGTCACATGCCAGACTGCTTGGGTAGTTGTTTGGTCTTACTTTGAGGTATTTTACAAATTTTTTTTCCTCAAGTTGCTTGGACCTGCTATTTTTATAAAGACACAGTTATGAGTAGACCTTTGAAGCTTCTGCAAAACACTGGAGATTCAATCATTTTTTTCAGGACATTTAAAAAAACAGAATTCTCAATTTACTTGTCTACTGACAACCTCTCTTTATCTTCTGTGAAGTTTGGTATAAATTCTGTCTCCATGATAATCTTCTATAAATGTGACAATATCACAAAAATCACTTGACTTCTGATATAGAGGATAGGGAAGTAAAAAGATGCTGAACAGGAGTTCCCATCGTGGTGCACCGGAAACAAATCCAACTAAGAACCATGAGGTTGTGGGTTCGATCCCTGGCCTCGCTCAGTGGGTTAAGGATCTGGTGTTGCTGCGAGCTGTGGTGTAGGTTGTAGGTGTGGCTCATCTGGCATTGCTGTGTCCTAGCATGGGATCCTCCATATGCTACAGGTGTGGCTCTAAAAAGCAAAGCAAAACAAAACAAACAAACCAAAAAACCCCAAAAAGATGATGAACAGTAAAACATACAACTGATTTTAGTCCTAGAATTTTACATGCAGTGTAAATTTCAAATGTTTTACATAATTATAAAAATTAAGTCAGAAGGTAATATAAGTCTTGTACCCATACAAGAATAGGTGGAAGTCAGCAACAGCAAACGCGGAATTTTGGTGGCAGTTAATCAGACCAGCACTGGCTTCATTGGGATGTCCAAATGCAATTTTACTAAAAATGATAACCAACAAATACCTTTAGTTATCTTGATTTTCAGGCAGTGATTCTCAAACCTGATGGCATATATAAATCAATCAGGGAGCTTTTTAAACATGATGTTTTTCACACAGATTCTACTGTAATCAATCACTCTACAGTGACTGGTACATGTTTTATGTGAATCCACAAACTACTGTTCCAAGGAAAATCTGTTATGATCAACTCTATAACTTCATATTTTAGTATAAGAGTAAAAAGATAGACATTTTATGGGGGAAGAGTAAAAAATGGTTTCTGGTTTGGGGAAAACAACATCTTTTCTACAGATTTTTAGAAGGGATATTTTTGTGACAGATAAAATTGCACTTTGTAGATAGTAAGCTGACTAAAACCGAAAGTGCTTTATGAAAGGTAATCAAATTAGTCATTATTGATCAAATTTTTTGTTGTTGTTGTTGTTGTTGCTATTTCTTGGGCCGCTCCCTCGGCATATGGAGGTTCCCAGGCTAGGGGTTGAATCGGAGCTGTAGCCACCGGCCTACGCCAGAGCCACAGCAACGTAGGATTTGAGCCGCGTCTGCAACCTACACCACAGCTCACGGCAACGCCGGATCGTTAACCCACTGAGCAAGGGCAGGGACCGAACCTGCAACCTCATGGTTCCTAGTCGGATTCGTTAACCACTGCGCCACGACGGGAACTCCCTGATCAAATTTTTTTAAATGTGAATCTGCTCATACACACTTGATAAACTGAAGAATACTGTCAGCCTAACACAGAAGTTGTATTGGTTTATGTGTGGTTTTTTTCTCAGCAAAATAATGATTTGAAACAGTCATGGCAAACTTACTCATTATTTAAAGAAAGCCTAAGCAATATGTAACGATATTTAACAAAGCTACTGAAAATTTTAGTTAAGTTCTTCCTTATAGCAAGCAGGGGCTTCAAGAACTGCTAGTCTTTCCATTATGCTGAGCTATTTAAAGAAGCTGATAATGCAGATGAAGAAGGTGCAACAGCATTTCTTCCTGTGTTTTAAAACATCCGATTGGCAAAGAGAGTCTTTTCAACAAATGGTATGGAACAAGGGAAAATTCACAGGCAAAAAGGGGAATCTAAGCACAGACTTTACAACCTTCACAAAAGTTAAATCAAAATGGATCACAGACCTAATTGCCCAACACAAAACTGTTAATCTCCTAGACAATAACGCCAACAAAATAATGCCACTTGCCATCCGGCTCCACAAGGATTGAATCATTTAGCCACTGCAGTGGGTGAAAGGAGTTCAGGGTGGAGATCAGGAGTGAGGCACTCTGTGCTCTGGGAAAACTGGCAGAACAGGCCTTTAGACAGTGAGGTATTTTCAGGAGAAATTTTTTATGAACCTGGGTTCTTCCATCTTCCCAGACTGAGAAAAGCACTAAAACTATTAGCTAAGATATCTGCTCCTTGTGACCAGCAGCAACCCCCTACCAAGATGTGTGCTTGGTTGCACATACTTCCTCTGTCAAAATCTCATGTATGCTGACCCCTGCCCCCACCAGCCTGCCCCTTATCTCTTTGGAAGAGTTTCTCTGAGCTGAGAGGCTGTTTTCTGGGCAACAGACCTTAGTAAGTCACTGAATAAACTCAACTTATGGCTTTTATGTTGTGCATTTTTTTTTTAAAGTCAGTAATAACGTAGTAGAAAACCTTGATGATCTTGAGCATAACGATGCCTTTCCAGATACAACACCAAAGACATGATCCATGAAATAACTGATAGCCTGAACTTCCTTAAAATTAAAAACTTCTACTCTGAAAAAGACAGTATCAAGAAAATTAGAAGACAAGCCACAGACTGGGAGAAAAGATTTGCAAAACAAACACTAGATAAAGGACTGTTATCCAAAATGTACACATAAAAAAAACCCTCTTAAAACTTGACAATAGGAGTTCCCATTGTGGCGCAGTGGTTAATGAATCTGACTAGGAACCATGAGGTTGCGGGTTCGATCCCTGCCTTTGCTCAGTGGGTTAACGATCAGGTGTTGCCGTGAGCTGTGGTGTAGGTTGCAGATGTGGCTTGGATCCTGCGTTGCTGTGGCTCTGGCGTAGGCTGGTGGTTGCAGCTCCGATTCAACCCCTAGCCTGGGAACCTCCATATGCCGCGAGAGCGGCCCAAAGAAATAGCAAAAAGAAAAAAAAAAACAAAAACCAAAAAAACAAAACAAAACTTGACAATAAGATTACGATCTGACTGAAAAATGAGCTGGAGATCTTTATTATTTTTTAATTTTATTTTTAAGCATATAGTTGATTTACAATACTATATAGGGCTAAAGACACTGACAGACATCTCACCAAAGAAGACACAGAGAAGGCAAATAAGCATATGAAAAGATGCTCCACATTATATTATTAGGGAAATGCAAACTAAAATAACAAGATCCTATACATAGGAGTTTCCCTTGTGGCGCAGTGGAAAAGAATCCGACTAGGAACCATGAGGTTGCAGCGTTCAATCACTGGCCTCGCTCAGTGGGTTAAGGATCCAGCATTGCTGTGAGCTGTGCAGTAGGTTACAGACACGGCTTGGATCCCGCCCTGCTGTGGCTCTGGCATAGGCTGGCAGCTGTAGCTCTGATTCGACCTCTGGCCTGAGAACCTCCGCGATTGAGGCTCTAAAAAGCAAAAAAAAAATCTCATATACAGCTATTGGAATGGCCAAAATCCAGAACACTGTATATACCAAATGCTTGTGAGGATGAGGAGCAAAAGGAATTCTCATTCATAGCTAGTGGGAACATAAAATTACTGGTGCAGTCACCCTGGAAGACTGTGTAGCAGTTTGTTACCATGCTGAACATACTCTTATCTTATGATCCAGCAATCATATGCCCTGGCGTTTATCCAAAAGAGTGGAAAACTGATGTCCACACAAAAAGTTGCACACAGACATTGACAACAGGTTTAATCATAATCTCTTGGAAGCAACCAAGATGTCCTTTAGCAGGCGACCAGATAAATTTTGGTCATCTAGGCAATGCATATTACCAGCACTAAAAAGAAACACAGTATTAAGACATACAAATACTTGGAACAATCTTAAATACATATTACTAAGTGATCGAAGTCTATCTGAAAAGGCTGCATGTTGTATCGCTCCAACTATATGACATTCTGGAAAAGGCAACTATGGAGATCATTATACATTTGCAAAACCCTTAGAATGTATAACACCAAGGGTATACCCTAAACAATGGACCTTGGATGATTATTATATGTCAATATAGGCTCATCCTTGGTAAAAAATGTACCATTCTGATGAATAATGTTGATAATAAGAGAGACTATTCATGTGTGCGGATAAGGAGTATATGGGAAATAGCTCTCATTTTTGTTGTAAATCTAAAACTGCATTTAAAAAAATAGTCTTAAAAACAAAATGCCTGATTGATAGAAGTCTACACATTGAGTCAGATATTTAATTTCTGTAAAACTGGTCTTCATTAGGAGTAAATGTTGCTAAGGAACACTGAAGAAGGCAGCATGAATTCTAGAGTTCTATGATGCAAAAGATTAACTGGACTCTGATTGCTCTTTTTATTAGGATTGCTCTGATTTACAAAATTCTACTGGTTTTGAGTGATCTGACCCTAACCTTATTTCCCCTGCAAGATCTCTTATCTGTATTGTATTGTATGCTTTTGTAGAATGCAAAGTTTTCCAGAAATGCATATAAGGTTACTAGAGCAGAAGCACCTTTGTTATTTATATATAACAAAATATTTTTAGGGCTGAATACACTGGGATAGACAAGGGTATCTACTGATAATACAGTTCAGCTTTTTTTTTTTTTTTTTTGTCTTCTGAGGGCCGCACCAGCAGCATACAGAGGTTCCCAGGCTAGGGGTCAAATTGGAGCTACAGCTGCCGGCCTACACCACAGTCACAGCCACACCAGATCTGAGCCCAATCTGCAGCTTACACCACAGATCATGGCAACGCCGGATCCTTAACCCACTCGGTGAGGCCAGGGATCCAACCCACAACCTCATGGTTCCTAGTTGGATTTGTTTCTGCTGCGCCATGACGGGAACTGCAATACAGCTCAGGTTTTAGACTTAAACCTTTAATAAAGCAATGTAGGGCCAGGAAATCAAAATATCCCACATACAGAAAAAGTGCTTCTGGTTAGTATGTCACAGCTTACAGCTAGCAGGGACCTAGAATACAAACTACACTTTAGGGATAAGAAAACTATAACCTAAAAGTTCTTTTCTGCTTTGCATCTTGCCACTCTAGAAGTGTTACAACAGGCCTTCTTGTATAGGCCAATGCTCATTTTATGCCAAATGACTGGCCATCTTAAGAGTTTCTGTATCATGTGACAGCCAAGTCAAGAAGGAGGCTTTGTCCTTCCCAATGCAGTTCCAGTTTTATTTTGCAAAACAATGAGAAAATAGCAGTTGTTTTATGAAAACATGCTTTATAACCAGTTTTACTGGAATAGTTATTTCTCCCAAATCCACATATAAAATTGCCATTCAGAGAGAAAAATACTAAATGGAGAAAGACAGTAAATATCACTCAAGAGTTCCAGTCTAAATTTCAGGGTATTGACTCATGGAATAAAAACACTGATATCAAAGAGATGCAGAGTCTTAAAAGTGAAGAAATCCCTCAAGAAATCTAGATTAGAACAAAACACTGAAGTGACTGTATTTGAAGTTATTAAGTGGCAATCAATGAAACCTAACCAAATGTTTATATAAACCAGTTAAAACAGGTATAAAATTAAAAATTGCAGTTTTTTGCATATCTGTTTTACTGAGAGTAATCGAAATGAGCAAGTCAAGGAAAGATTATATGCACTGACAAAATAGCAGCAACCCATCCATAGTTTCTATACATTTTACTTTGATCTGAAGGTACATAATTCCACAGAATCCTCCCACTTTGAATTTTAATTTTGGACATGCCCTCCCCCCCAAAAAAAGTTCAGAAGCAATGATCTATATCTGTGTACTTCTGGTGTTATAAAATCACTCCAAATTTCAAGTGTTCCTATGTGGGATAGAGTTCTGTACAAAAAGAACAGAGAAAGACAAAAAACCAACATGGCACATTATAAATTCCCAAGCAACAGACAAATTCATCTTCATGTCAAACTGTCATGTGGTACATTTGACCTTCTACAAATGGCATTCAGCACCATTCAAAAAATCATTTAGATGGGTCTTATCCTAGGCCAGAGTTAATCTTGGGGAAGGTCTCTGTTGGGCAAGTTGCTACCACTATTATTTTGAAAGTGCAATGGGCTCAGATCCCCTTTCTGGAATGAGGAGATATCGACAGTAAAGAAATCCTTTACTCTATGTCTATTAGGTCTGAAGACTCAAATCTCCTAGTCTTTTTCCACTCCGCACAAATTCCCTAGCAATCAGAGGTACACTAACAAAAAGGAAAGGAAAAACAGGAAAGGGGAAAAAAAATGAAGGGGACTTTTGGAAGTAGGCAAGAGATTAAGAAATACCCCCAACTCTCACAAACAGCCAGCAAAGCTAGTCAAATGCTAGTTATTTAAAGGTTATTTATCACCCTTGCTCTGTTGCCTGTATTCTCCAACCTCTTCTCATTCTCAGCTCTGATTCTATAAAGCTTTCTTATTTCCTAAAATAAGGCTTTTTGAAAAGAATGTAAAGTTAAAACACAGTGGGTAAATATTTGATAAAATCAACAAAAAGTAGCATCAAAAGACCCTAGGTTTCCCAAATTCCAGCACTCTTAAACAGTGATTATTGATCATGCACAATGGCTACCAAATAAAACATAAAATGCCAAATAAATTATTTGGCTGTATTAAATAAGCTTACAGGACAATAATTCTATTTGACATGTTCAATATACTTAGGAATATAAAAGGACAGCACGCTGGTCAAAGGAAATCTACTACAGAGCAGAAAGGTGCTTCACTCTGAATCTTGCTGCCACCTGTCATTTCTGCTATGTTCTAAACGTAATTTACAATGGGAGAAGGGGATATTGTTATAATAATTTGGGAAGCTTTGTAAACCACTCCTCCAGGTGAAAGGCATTGGGGTAAACAAACTCTTACTTAAAAAAGAATAGAGTAGAAAGAATGCTTATTAATATTAAAGAGATGAGTCCTACATCTATTAAAAGATACTTTTATGGTGACTTAAGGGATTTTTTTTTTCATTTTTTTTAATTACTCAAACGAATTTATCACATCTATAGCTGTATAATGATCATAACAATCTGATTTCACGGGATTATTAAGACACTTTAAGATGAGTTCTCTAAAATCTAACATATCTGTGACACCAACAGCTCCGTAAGAGAAGATCCAGAACTATAAATAACCAAGGGATATTAGCACTGCTAGTTTCTGGTAAGAAACTGTTTTAGGAGTACAATAAAACTTTAGAGCTTTCAATGGAGTTTTCAATGTTCAAAACACCTAAGTCTTATAATTATTTTCAAGAGTCAGTTTGTTTTGATATGCTGGTGAGGTCTTCAAATATCTTACTGGAAATTTTAGAAATTACTGCAATTCCTAACCAGAGTCCAAAAAAAAGAAAAGATCTTCATTTCTTGGTTTGGGATTTTATTGCCAGTGATAACCCTGGACCACTCTTAGTGATGTACTATATACTTATTTTAAGAATTAAAAAAGTAAATGTGGAAATGTTAATAACAGGCAGAGTTGCCTCTCTTGGTAATGAGATGACAAAGGCTAACAGCACAGCCAGCAGATATCTGCCTCCAGGAGTGTCCTTCTGGACCCTTCCGCCCTCGCTGCTAACCTTTCTTTTCCACAGAGGAGCACCCAGTACGGTTCTGGGATTTCTTACCTTTTTTTTATTCAGAATGTAAGAAAGAGCTCTCAGTTATTTTCTGTATGTCTTGGTTGACAGGTATAATACTTTGATTAAAATTCTCACTAAACTAGTTTAACTAAGTCTTATTTCTAAAACAAAATTTTCAGACAGCAAAATGAAGGGGAAAAGCACCCATAATTCCACCATTCAGAAATAAGCACCATTAATATTAGCATGATTTTACTTCATATATATATCTCAACTCATCTTTTTATTAAAAATTTAAGATATCTTCTTGACACATATCTTTTTCTCCACTTAATATGTCATAAGGTACTTTCCACACCACTAAATATCTTTCTATAAAATTACTTACATTAACCAGAACATTCTAACATTGGAACATAATTGAGCTTATTTAACCAGCTGTACACATTTCTTGGTATTATAAACAGTGAATATACTTGTGCCTAAATCACTGTTTTTGTTTTTAAGGGCCGCATCCGCAGCATATGGAAGTTCCCAGGCTAGGGGTTGAATCACAGCTGTAGCTTAACACCACAATTCACAGCAACACTGGATCCTTAACCCACTGAGCAAGGCGAGGGATTGAACCTGTATCCTCATGGATGCTAGTCAGATTCGTTTCTGCTGAGCCAAGATAGGATCTCTCACTGTCCTTTTTAAAATAAATTTCTTAGGATTAAACAGAAGTGGAATTTCTAGGTCAAAGGGTACCAATATTTTAATGTGGATCACTTACATCTTTAATTATGGAGTGGTTAAAGACAGTCTGGACACTAGCAATTAGGAGAGGTTAGCAAGGGGAACCAGATATCGTAATGGTTGACTTTAATATGAACTTGCTTGCTTTTTTTTCACCCAATTTTTTTTTTTTTTTTTTTGCCATTTTTAGGCATATGGAGGTTCCCAGGCTAGGGTTTGAATCGGAGCTGTAGCCGCTGGCCCACGCCGAGCAGTGTCTGCAACCTACACCACAGCTCACGGCAACGCCAGATTCTTAACCCACTGAGCAAGGGCAGGGATCGAACCCTCAACCTCATGGTTCCTAGTCGGATTCAGATTCGTTGATCACTGCGCCGCGATGGGAACTCCTCACCCAATTTTTTAAACATTAAAGTATAGTTGATTTTCAATGTTGTGCCAATTTCTGCTGTACAGCAAAGTGACCCAGTCATACATATATACAGATTTTTTATTTTTTTCTTTTATTCTGATATGAAAAGAGTCAGAAAAGATGGTTAATAATCTCTCTAGCCACAGGAGTTCTTTATTTCCTTCCTAAGGAAGCATAACCTAGGTAGGGCCATATTGTAAGTGCGACCGATTCCTGGTTAAGGATGCAGCCCCTGTTCAAAAGTTTTTCTCACCTAGAGTCAGGCTAGGTTCTAGAAGAAGCAATCTGCACTTTACTAAAATTTTTGTTTAAAATTTTCTTTCTGCCCTTGTCTTACTCTCTCAAGACAGAAGATATTTTTGCAATACTTTTGATTGTTAGATACTAACCAAGAGCAATTACCTCTTTCAAATGAGCTAGAGTAATTATCAATTATTACTTAACATGAGTTAACCTTATTGAGTTTGAGCAGCTGGCATGAACAATCTAGTGTCTGCGACTAGTGGTAAATGGGCCTGGAGGAACAATGATATATCAAGGTCTCAAAGTGTGGTCCATGGACTAGCAACATCAGAATCACCTGAAAACTCAGTAGAAATGCAATCATTGGGCCCCAGACCAGGACCTACTGAACTGGAAACTCTGACGGCGGGGGTGGGGTGGGGTGGGGTGAGGAATCTGAACAAGCAACCTGTTTTAATAGGTAATGCAATTTAAGAACCAAAGGCCCAAGGCCCAGCAATCTGACACCATAAAATCTTCTAGAGAAGATCTGTTTTAGAGGATTCATTAAGGTGCAAGAGGGGATAGATATTAAAAAACTGGACTGGAGAGGAAATTAGGGAAAACCTGCTGTTGCATAACGATGTTTGGATTTGATAAAGTAATTCAATTTTTCTCTAAGAATAGTTAGGACCAGGAGTTCCTGTTGGGGCGCAGTGGTTAATGAATCCGACTAGGAACCATGAGGTTGTGGGGTCGGTCCCTGGCCTTGCTCAGTGGGTTAAGGATCTGGCATTGCTGTGAGCTGTGGTATAGGTTGCAAACACGGCTCGGATCCCATATTGCTGTGGCTGTGGTGTAGGCCCGCAGCTACAGCTGTGATTCAACCCTAGCCTGGGAACCTCCATATGCTGTGGGAGTGGCCCTAGAAAAGGCAAAAAGACAAAAAAACAAACAAACAAACAAACAAAAAAAAAACTATCCAGTGCCAGATCTAACCAATAAAATTCTGGGGATTGGGGCTAGAGCAGGATCCCCATGTGTTGCTTATGTACACTAATATTCAAAGCCTAGTGCCCACTCTTCACTGTTGCCTAGAAAGGGCCACTGTGGCCTCTAAGACCTGGCATTTTCTTGTCTAATCTATTTTAACCTTTACTCTAAACCTCAATCACGACATACATTTTATGTTTTCTATCATAAAGGGCTTTTTTATTGGTATTACCCTATGTCCTACAATCAAAATCTGTGCTTCTATATATAAAGATTCTCACAGAAAACTATCTTTTTGAACAGAGATAGTGTTAAAGAACAGGGCCTGGGCCTTCATGGAATCTGACAAACCAAGAAATTGTCAAATTTTATATACAATTTTTATTGTATATAAAAATGTGTATATGCACAATATACCACTCAGGGGAAAGAATTTATAGCTTTTACCAGGTTCTCAAAGAGATCTGTGATGCTCATAAAAGCTTCAAAACCAAACCAAATGCACAAAAAGCCCAATGGTCTAGAAAGCAAATGATACCTATTTTTTTTTTTTAAGAGTGAATGGTTTTTTTTTTATTATTTTTTTAACAGTTATTTCCCCAATACAATTTTTTTCTACTGTACAGCATGTACACATGTTTTGGCAGCTGTCAGCAGCCCAAGGCTGGAGTGTATCAGCTCTGGTGGCAGCCCCATGGCCAGTGTACCAGCAACAGCAGCTCTGTGGCTGCAGCGTACAGCTCCAGCAGCTCTTTCACCTGGTGAGAAACCAAGCAAGCACTGGGAGAGTTGGAGAGCTCAGAGGAGATCGCTCTCCGGAGTCGGAGCCCCGAAGAGGGGTTTCACAAGGCTTTTATGGGCTAGTTCTTCTGGGTCCGTGCTTGGTGGACCAGATTGAGAACTGGTAAAGTAACAGATGCGGAAACAAGTTTACAAAAGCAGATGTGTGGGGGAGGGGTGGCTGGGGCAGTTGGCCAGACTTTGCTTCGTCATCATGGCTGGGGTCTCCTTTCTACATTTTTATCGGGATATTGTCTCCTACAGACATACATGTACACACTCTATTTTCACATATTATCATGTTCCATCTTAAGTGACTAGACAGAGTTCCCAGTGCCACACAGCAGGATCTCATCACTAATCCATTCCAAAGGCAATAGTTTGTATCTATGAACCCCAAGCTCCCCAACCACCCCACTCCCTCCCTCTCCCCCTTGGCAACAATGAGTCTATTCTGCAAGTCCATGATTTTCTTTTCTATGGAAAGGTTCATTTGTGCCTTATATTAGATTCCAGATATAAGTGATATCATATGGTACTTGTCTTTCTGACTTACTTCACTCAGTATGAGTCTCTGTTTCATCCATGTTGCTGCAAACGGCATTATTTCATTCTTTTTAATGGAATGATATCTGTTTAAAAGTGAAATAAACACTGCCTAAAATGTTACTGTTGTAGAGCTGTGTATTAAGCACCTATAAGAGTGAAAATGAATAGCATGTAGTATGTAACACTAGGGACTGAGGCAAGTTTAAGGTGCTACACTGCCCCGATATGATGATCTAATGCTCTAAAGCTGGTCTTTCACAGTTTAGGGGCTTTACTACTCTCTTTCAGGCCAGACTGATTCTATTAGGCATTATGCTAGGAAGATTATACACAACCTCTGATTTAATTATCAAAAATTTCTATGAGGAAGGCAGTTTTGTTATTGTTAAGTAGCAAGAGAGTCATAGTTTAGAACTCATCTCAATGGGTCAGTTACCACACTTTCGAAAGCCAGTTAACTGGCAACAGCTTCATTCAGTGACTACACTGCTGCAGCTAAAGTCTACCAATCCTCACACAGTACTGCTTCTCACAGTCCAACAGTCTTTGACCTCTGATTCCTCAAATCCAAAACAAGATCAGCAGTCTGCTTTGTTCAGAAAGACGATGATTTTCCAGCACAGGTCTCCACTCTCCAGCAGCAGTAAACCCAGCCTTCTGATTCAGAGATTGAGCAATGACCTCCTTGACCAAAGGGTAACACAGAGGATTAGAATCCAGGCAGATTCCAGGGCCTAACCTTGGAGTCACTGTATTTTCCCTTGTATTGTATTTTAGGGCAAATATCTTAATATTTGGATTATGATGGAGAGACCTGGATTCCCTCTTCCTTTCATGACCACACCAATATTGTTATTTAAAACAGTGTATAGTAACTTATTATTGCTCCTTTCTAATTTTATTTTTTTATGGGCATCATGAATGGCAAAGTCCCTATAAAGTGAGGCAGTACTATTCATCATCATTTACAACCAAAGTATCCACATATTTAATTGAAATGAATTTAAAACAAAATTACCTCTTAAATCCTAAGCTTTAAAGAGTTTCTAAATATGAGTAACAGCGTATTTTTGTACTAATAAGACAAAATGTATTTAAAAAAATAATGATTCTCCATTGTTTACAAAACATTCTAATAGATAAAGCCATGGAACAAATTTTTTATGCCATTACATTACCTTTACTAATATAATTAATTTATTAAGGTTTTAACATACTAACACAGGAAATAAATCACATGCAATAATTTTTTCATTAATAAAAAAGTAATTAAGGCAAATAGACCAAAAAAAAAAAAACCCTCTTAAAAAACTGAAGCTAAAAGTATAATTTGCCATGGGAACTTAAAGTCCAAAGTTCTCTTTGTTATGACAATACTCTTTACTTTGCTCTCCCCTTGGCTTTCTTTCTGAGCTTTAATATGAAAGCTGAAAATTCCTGGCCAGTAGCTTCGCCATTTTAGGATCCATAAATTTGGGCAAGCAGTCTATACACATGGCTCAATAATAGTCTTTTTAAATTTAATTGCTTTTTAAAATGCCTCAGTAATTTGGAAGATAGAACTTGAAGAGAGATGAAGTCTATTGAGACCACAAAACTAGAAGGGCAGATTGTAGGAAGGAGTAGAGGTATTAAATGCAGGCAGGCTGAGAGCAGTGGACAGAACTCATCGTAGAGAAATATAATGAATGTACTGAGTTAGGAAACACCAAATTCTACAAAAAATGAATATACCCCCTGGTACTCATATGCTACAAGACACTGAACAGAAGAATACATGTTTAGTAGAGGAATAGAGTCTAATTTTTAGTAAAGTGCTCAAAAAACTAAGTAGAATTTTAAAATGTTTATTGCCTTGGTGTAAGTCAAAGGATGTTATTTAACAATGAAGTAACTTTATTTGGAACAAAGGGTAGTTCAGGTCACCTTGCTTTAAAAAAGTCTTCTATTACAGACATTCAAGTAAAAGCAAGCAGAATGACACAAAAGCTTTGACTAGAGGCTTTGATATTCAAGAGGATTAAACAAATGAGCACTAGAGTCTTTTAATGGAGAGCAGATTATGAAGAAACTCATAAAAGCACAATTCTAAAGAGACCACGGAGGTTAAGGAATATAAGGATTTGCGGCAAAATGTTACATGTGGTAAAATTCAGACAGAAGCGCAAAAATAAACTCAGGGAGAGGTTGACACTAAAAAATGAGGTTTTGTTTCCACTTTCAATACAAGTTATCATTCTTTCCTCCCAGAAAAAAACAAGAGATAAGGTCTAAATGAAGTTACAGTTGACCCTTTAACAATGCAGAGATGAGGGGCACCAACACCTTCACAGTTGAAATCCGAATATAACTTTACAGTGGGCCCTCTGTATCCGTGGTTCTGCAGCAACTGCAGATTCTGTAGTACTCACAGAAGAAATCCATGTATAAGGAGACCCTAGCTGTTCAAACCCCTATCATTCAAGGGTTTTAATCACCTCTCTAAATCTGAAAAATCAAAAACACAACCAGAAAGCAGACATAGCTAGGCATATAAAATGCTATCCATAGCCTTTTATGGGATTTAGTAAATTTATTTTGCATCCTTTTTTTTAAAAAAAAAAAATAGGCAGAAAAGCTAATTGTTGGCTATTCGGTAAAACAGACTTTACGAATTGTGAAATGAGATACAGTTTTGGTCCCAGGTACATTATGACTAGTTTTGAGTAAAAAGTCAAAGCTGAACTTTCACTACAATCACCCAAGCACCTGCTCGAAGCTGACACCACCAGTCTATAGTAAAGCGGAGTAGGGAATTAAGAATGAATGAATTCTGAAAGACACTTAAAATTCATGAAGCTACTTAATGTCTCAAGTTTTTATGGTGGCTGGAATCTTCTCAAGCTGCCTGAGTAGACTTATAAAAAGGAGACCCACTAAGCCAAGTTCTACTTATAGACTATTCCTAGGGGTTATGGTAGCCTACCATCACAAACGCTAATCTCACACACATTTCTGTGGTTGTGTATGAATGACATTAAAAATCTTACCAAGTCCTTGAAAGAACTGTTAAAACTAAAAGAAAATACTGCAAATCTGTAAGAAATGAACCTCAGATGAAAAAAAAAAGCAATCACTCTAGGCTGCAACAATTCAATGCAGATGTTAAGATGGTACAGAAACCAAGGTAGGCAAAACTTTCTGTTCCACTAGCATTTCTCTATGCCTAGCCTACCCTCTTGATTTCATTCTCTTCCTGCCCTAATTTTAGAAAACTGTTGCTTTCCTTACACTCTGAAATGTAATGTGAAAATTAAACTTTAACTGGTACCCGAGGCTGATCCTTCCCCAGAAATAACTGCCCTATATAAAAGCAAGATTGGGGGGGTTTATTAAAGGATACCTATTCATGTTAAGTTAATGATAGAAAAAAATTAAAATGTCCTAATATCAAATAATAAGAATGATTAAGTGAATTACAGAAATTGAGCAAATCATTAAAAATGTTTCTTTTGAGAGTTTTAGTGGCATGGGGAAGTACTCGGGAAAAAATTATACAAATCCACATTTACATTAAGATCTCCACTTTATTTTTTTTATTTTTTAAAAGTTTTTGTCTTTTTAGGGCTGCACCGGTGGCATATGGAAATTTCCAGGCTAAGGGCTGAATTGGAGCTACAGTTACCAGCCTACACCACAGCCACAGCAACACAGGATCTGAGCCAAGACAGCAACCTATACCACAGCTCATGGGGCACCACTGGATCCTAACCACTGACTGAAGCCAGGGATCAAACCTGTACCCTCATGGACACTAATCGGGTTCCTTACCGCTGAGTCATTACATGAACTCCAAGATCCCTAATTTAAAAAAAAACACACATTTTTAAACAAAAGGAACTACTGAACAAAAAACAAAAACAAAAACAGAAAATGCTAAGCTGGAAAGGTGAAGGGAATTACTTTTGTCTTCTTCCTCCTTTTTCTCTTTAGCTACTCTACAAGGCTTTATGCCCCTATCTCAGGAAGTATGCCCAGGATGGAAGAACTTACCCATCTGGTAATTTTTTTAAAGACGATTTTTTCCTAGTGTATCTGTACTTTGCTTTGTATCTGTGTATTGCTTAATTCACATCATCTATCAGCCTGGTGTCTGGGACACTGCATAAAATCCTTTCATTCCTTTCTTAGGAGGGGCATGCTGGAGGCTGAAGCTCTAAAGCAAGGACAGTTTGTATGAGCTGTTACTTTTGTGCATGCACTAACGCATTTAAAACTTCCCCTGACAGTTTCTCTAATAAAAGTCCTGAACATTAAAATCTCTCCTAAAACTTTGCCTTGTTCTTTCTTTCTTTTTTTTTAAAGTAAAAATCTCTTTCAATACAAGCAAAACCATGAAAAGCAAACAAAAAAACTCATTAGAGTGTCTCTGGAGTTACAGTTCTTTTTTTGGGAGGGGAGAGAGCAACCATTCTTCTTTTTTTTTTGGCTGTGCCCAGGGCATGTGGTAGTTGCTAGGTCAGGGTCTGAATCTGAGCCTTAGCAGTGACAACACTGAATCCTTAACCAGTAGGCTACCAGGGAACTCCTAGAACTACATTTCTTCAGTAAAGTTTTTTTATTGCTTAATTAATTTAGAAGCTGCATTCCTATCCAAGTACTGAAAAAAAAACTTTATAATGCACCTACGGCTTAGTTTCCTTTACACAGATTTGAGGGTCACGATACCCTTAACTCCTAGACTTCACTCTTGTGCCGGTTACAGTATTTTTAGAAGGAAACTCATTTTCCTTCTGATATTTGGAATACAATGGTAAAAAAAACTCCACTGTATTAGTTAGCCTTTTACAATATATGATAGAGTAACAAATCTTGATTTAATTTATGCCAAAAATATAAAAATTCATTGTATTCTATTATATTTGGGGACAATTAAACAAAACCAGAACATCTGCTGGCATGTTAAATGTCTTTCTAATTAAACCTAGCAGTTGAATGAATCAATTCATTAGCAACCAGCCTGGTTTATTATCTCATTAATACAGATGGTTAATATTACAAAGGGAAGAACAGGAGAATCTCAAAAAGTACAAAAGCAGTTGCAAAGTGACGTGGGCATCAGGGAGAATATTATATGAAGCAAAATGCTCAGAACTTAGCTTTTCAAAGATTAAAATAAAAATCAATGTGCTAACATGGAAAGGGCATTTACAAAGATAGGGTTTCTTTAAAGGTCCTACAAAGGCAATCTGGTGGTATGGGGAGAAATACGTAGATAAAAATGTTAATTTGAACCACAGAACTATTATTTTTGTGCCAAAATAATAAAACTCTGTAAAAACATTTTTAGGTATATATATATATATATATATATATATATATATATATATATATATATGAAGGCTAAATAAGAAAGCTTCCCCTTAGACAGATTTAAAAACCAAAACCAAAACCAAACCCTTTGTATTTGAAAGTATGCCCAGCTTGGCATACAGACATCACTTAATAAAAATTGTAATTTAATTATTTAAATTATTTTTTATTTTTTACTTTTACTTTTTGCTTTTTAGGGCCATACCCACGGTACATGGAAGTTCCCAGCCTAGAGATCAACTCAGAGCTACAGCTGCTGGCCTACATCACAGCAACCTGGGATCCAAGCCACATCTGTGATCTACACCACACCTCATGGCAATGCCAGATCCCTAACCCACTGAGCGAGGCCAGGGATCGAACCTGCATCCTCATGGACACTAGTTGGATTTGCTTCTGCTGTGCCACAGTGGAAACTCCTAAGTTAATTGTTAATAAATAGGAAAAATGGTTAAATACTTCACAGATAGACCATTTATTTGGCAAACTTAAATTCAAAAATTTAATGCTAGGAATAGGGTTACCAGGTAAAATACAGGAGGCCCAGTTAAATTTGAATTTCAGATATACAACGAATACTGTTTTAGTATAAGTATGTCCCAGATACTGCATGGTATTGCATAGCATAAGCATACACTGAGCAATATTCAGGATATATACTAAAAAAGTTATTAGTTGCTTATCTGAAATGCAAATATAACTGGGTCTCAACCTTTATTTTCACTTGACTGAACTGGTAATTCTAAAAAGAAAGGAAGCAAAAAAGGCTTTTGTCTTAAAATTAGATGCTAAAACTCATGTAGTTAACTCCTAGGGAGCTCTGACTCTGAGTTTATATACTGGCAACCCTCACGCCAAATCCATCCCTCTGATACATTTTGATATGTACAGTATTTAAATTTCAATTAGCCTCCATCATTAACATTGAAACAGTATACATTAAAAGAATTTCCAGATTCTGCAAACACTGCGAGCCCACTTCCACATGTCAATAATCCAGACTGGATGGCTGGTTCCTCAGGCAGGGTAGGTATGTTCCCATTTGCCACAATCATCACTACTCCTTACAGTTCCCAAATCAAGCTGAAGGTAGCAGTGATTCAAAATGGTCATTTTGCACCCCATTTCCATCATTTCTGTTACCTGGCAGTCCATTATAATCTCTCTGAGGTTGTGGTCTGGCTTCTGCTATATAAATTCATTTTATACCCAGTTCTCTCCACCACAGATCAGAAGCCACATATTACGATATGGAGAGAAGATGAAATGCTGCTAAAGTCTACTTCTCCCACTAGTTTTAAAGTCTGAAGGCAGAAAGTTTGTCGATTTAATACATTCTTCTGGTTTTAACCCCGGCCCAGTGCCCAGCATACAGTAGATGCTAAGTGAATATTCATTTGATCAATAAGTAAATGATCAAAGAGGAAGAAAGAATAACTATGGCAACGAAAAACAAGTGAAGCTATTTAGGAATATTTGCATGGAATCAGTAGGTAAAAATATTTGCGTTTGATTTTGTTGACAGTCATCAAGACAGGATGTTTCTAGTCAGTGATGTGTGCAATCCCTTTGAAAAGCTACCCAACACAATAATTTTCAGAAACCTGGTAAGTGCCTTAAACAATTTTCAGAAAACTTAAAAAATTTTCAGAAAACTTATGTGCCTTAAACAAAACATCATATTGTTTTCTGAGATGTTGCCAGATAAATTAAAGGACATTATAATACACTAACCATGGAGAAAATCTAGTATTTCCTTTTATTTCTCAATTCTAACCACATAACACTAAAATTCTGAATTTTGGATTAACGTGGAAATGCAAAGAGAGGAGAGAACAGAAGAGGTTTTCTATAAGGTCTGGACAATTCAGTCCAAGAATTCTATTAAATAAATACCTGAAACAAGCACAGAAACACCCTAGTCCAACCTCCTACCTTAAGATTCCACTAATGGACTTCCCTGGAGATTTTCTGAAATGGCTAACATATCCTTCTGTAAAGGTAAAAATATAGTCTTCCACTTTCCAGATTCCCTGGTATATAGTAACTTTATTTAAAGCATTTTTCTTATATCTGTATATAAGACATTAAGGAGATAAATTTGGGACACTAAAACAGCTGAAGTTACTGGAAGCTGAGAAAAATGGACAAAGAAATTCCAAATAAAAATTATACATTTTCTGAAATAATTTTTATTTGGAATTTCTTTGTCCATTTTTCTCAGCCATGCCTGTTATAATATGAGAAACACTCTTAATCATTCATTCCAAAATGTTTACTGAAAATCTACAGTGTGCTAGGCACCAAGCAAAGAAAAAGGATTAGAGAGATGAAGACATGGATCCAGTTACCAAAGCACAGGTAGAGGCACAAATAATTACAATATATGGCATTGGTTATAATGCTATGTACAAGGTATAGGGAAAATCCAGGGTAAGGAGAGGATCTAAGTCTGCCAATCAAAGCTGAAAACGTTCATTATTTGAACTAAGACCTTAAGGGCAAATATGAGTATACGGCAGGAGCAAACCCACTTGGGGAGGACAGCGTGGCTGCGGGCATTTTAGGAGTCATGGGGCAGAGACAGTATATTCAGGGGACTATGAATATTACTAATATCCAGGGATCTGACCCCAACATACAACAGTCTTGGTTAGCTATTGAGACGATCTGAATTATGGAGGTGGTGATCAAGAGGAAGGAGCAAATGCCAGGTGCTGATGAGAATCACTCTGCTGCTACTGTTTCCTTGGACTAATCTCTGGATTCCTGATCAGGGGAATCTTAGTTATGTTGGTTTCTGAACCCCATTTGCCTCTTTTTAATAATGCCTCACAGCCTGGCTTTCGGACTTAACTAGATCACCAAAAAGTGCAATTTCCTTTGTGGTAAACAGCAATTTAAAATATCTTAACTTGCAGCCTCTCTACAGCCCAAATTTCTGCCTGAATTTCCCCGTTTGAGGGCCTACCTGACTCTTAAAACTTTAGATGGCATGATAAGCTGGCCCTTTTGTGAAGCTCTCTATTACATCTGCTTTCTACTTTTGTTCTCTAAACCATGGTCTCCAAAAGATTCTTGCTTGTGCAGGAATGTGCAGGTCCATTTATATGCAGATTTTTTTCAATAGTAAATACTAGTACTATGTGATCTAAGGTTAGTTGAATCTGAGGTTGTGGAATTGTGAATTTGGTTATACTCAGATTTTCAACTGCGTGAAGAGTTGGCAGCCCTAACCCCTGTGATGTTCAAGGGTCAACTGTACCCCTTTCAAAAAGGTGAATACCTATCAGCATCTACACATCAAAACATGAGACAGAATTTTTAAAAAAAATCTCATGCTTTTGTACTCTGAGCCATTACCTATTATCATAGACTAACTGGTAATTACTTGGCTTTAAAAAAAAACCAAAAAAAAAAAAAAAAAAAAACCCTGTTAATAATGGATAAATAAGTATCAGGAAACATTTATCTATAGTTGCTAAAATCAATCACACGCTCCGCTGCCATAATTTATCTTAACACAAATTGGTATTCAGCTAATATTTTATGATATAAATAAATTTAGGTGATATAAAAACAAAAAGTAGGATAATTTCTAATCATGTGAGTAGATTCCATCAAACTGGATGTGATGTTACTGCCCAGTGCAAGTCTGTTTATCCTGTACACCAGTAGTTTTCAAACTTCAGTGTGCATCCCAGTCACCTGGAGTACTTGTTAAAACAAGGACTGGGCCCCATCCTGAGTAGCTGATTCAATAGGTCTGGGGTGTAACACATGAATCTGCATTTCTAACCAGTACCCAGACGATGCGATGCTGTTGGGAAATCATATTTTGAAAACCACTTCATTCACCAACATGGAGTATGAATGTGGGGGAAGAAGTGGTATTCCAATCACCTTCGAAAAATCTTCTCTAAATCAGAGGCTTCAATTCTGGCCAGAGAATTTAGGAAGTTAAGCCTCAATCACCAGGAAAGATCCCAAAACATCAACTCCTTTTAAGCAAAGGAAATAATAAAGGCAACCGTGTTTCATGGCTATTTTAACTGAGATGCTCTGTGGGAGAGCTGAAGATGTCGCAGTTTCTTTAGCATTAACTGGTGTTGCTATGGGGACTAACTGGAGAGGAATCATCAGTACATAAGTAAATGAAAAGAAGGAATTGATGAATTAAAAAAATTTTTCTGAGAAATTAAATTCAAGTCTTATTGCCCATTTTCCGGCATTTATATAAATTAAAATTATCTCCTTTGATGATGAGATATAGCCACATATAGATCTTTCCAATTTGAGAGGATGTATAGTCCCTCTTAATTCAGGGAGGGAAGTAAAAACAAAGTCTTTTAAAAAAGAAAAGGAAAGTGGCATTATGGGGTTTATTAGGCATCAATAAAGCATGACGACCCCCAGGCTAGGGTCTATAAGCAAAGCATGTGCGTTTGTTCAACTGGATTCAGTTTTGCACAGAATGGGAGATAGAAGGCTCAGGCAGGTATGACACAGAGCACTGGGGACTGAGAGAGGAGAAGGATAGGTGGCTGGATTGCTCTCAGTTTCTCAAATAATGAAACTAAGAAGAGCCAGAGAGGAAGGAATAACTTGAGAATAAGCATCAATTCTCTTCCTAAATCATCTTGCACTTGCTGCCAATCTCCCTTCTTCAAGTCTTCTTTCATCACTTTAGTTCCTAAGATTAAAACCCTAGTGTCTCCCTATTTTCTTTGTCAACAAATCTCAACATTTCTGCCTGCTTTTCTAGCTTAGACCTAATATCTACCTACCCTCCTTACCCAACTTCATTTCTCACTACCCTCAATTGTTTATGTTTTTTAAACACCAACTTGAGAAGGAATTCCTACCTGGGATTTTCCTCTCCTTGTCAGATTTAGAGTGGATTTTCCTTTTTTTCTCAGTTTACCTCAAGTTTACATGCTGAATTTAATGATTTTTGTGTTCCCAGATGCCTTAAGATCCCAAGCGGCCCACTGGGGATGAAGGGACAACCAGAGCAGATGGCTCCCTTGGCTTCACCTCACCCTCTCTAACCAAAGAGGACCAACTTCCATAGGTTTTATGTATTGGGATTTTGTGTAAGATAACTTGGAAAACTGTTCTATCGCTTAAAAAAATTTGAGAAACATTGCTCTCTCATGTACCAAATCTTTCTCCAATCAATAAAATATTGCCGGAACTTTTGTTTTATGCGTATATGGTTAGTCTCATAAATTACACTGGAAGCTCCTTAAAATTAGCTTATCTTTCTTTCCCCATTGTGCTCAGCTCAGCCATGAGCAAAAGGAGTCCATTTTGTTGATTGACTCATTTTAAAATTCATTTTGTAAATGACCTGGTGAAATTCACACTGAGGTGACCTCTACAGAGGTGAGTGACATGATGTACTGCCTCTCTGTGATGAATAGTTCACATTTTTTAAAAAAACAGTGCTTCACAGTGGATAGTGTGTAATGAAAAGTATTGGACTGATGAAGATAATTTTTTTTATATCAGCAGCAAACGAGGAAGACAGGCTTTTGAGAAATGGAGGTTTTTCAATGCCTCTCAAATCAGGCCACCTAAATTAGCACTTAATCTGCAGCACTGGATCAGTTCTGGCACATACCGTTAATTTATCAACCCTATTTATGTCTTTTGGGTTTATGTAACTTCTTGTACATTGATGCAGAGATACATGAACTGGTACATTGTGCTAAACTACATGCTTGCAAAGACTGTTATTTATGTTTTCCTTATCTCATTATTTAAGAAATTCACAACTAATAAAACCTTCACTGATGTGGTTATTTCCTTTGGATTACAACTACATTTCAGATGCAAGAGGTTAGCTTATTGCAATTAAGGAGAAGAAAGACAAGGCTGCCAAGTGGAATACTGAACTGAGAATAAAGTGCCTTTGTCACCATAGGGCCCTGCTGTTCTTTAAGCATTTCCTTAAAAGGGTGAGTGAGTAGAGCAGGACAGCATGGTAATATTGTTCCTGCAGCCAGTACACGAGTAGAACTGTGGTTTTGAGTCACCGAGGGAAAAAAAAAAATAACAAAACTCTTTTTTGGCAAAAAGGTACATTATACGTCCACAATGTCTCTAGGAGGGAAGCAACTTTGCCTGATTCCTGGAGTCTCTGAGGTAGAAGAGGCCGCCTAGAATCTGGGGACTTGCAATGTCCTCTGCCAGTGATAGCCTTGGACCTCAGACACAACATTTGATCCTTTCTTGCTTCTGTTTGTTTCCTTACCTGGGCAGCAGTGATGAAGTGCACTCCTCGAATGTGTTTAGGCTACTGTATTCAAGTGTAGTGACAATACGAATAAGGTCCTGACCATGCAATCCAGTAAGACACTAAAGATATTCAGCATTTCAGGCTTTGTAAAGTTGGTGAGTGAGTCCACAGAGAAACAAACAAGCTAAAGACTATTTCCCAAAATGTAGCATGAGGAAGTTCCTGGGTCAGGGATTGAATCTACGCCACAGTTTTAGCCTGTCACAGCTGTGGTAATGGTGGATCCTTAACCTGCTGTGCCACATAGGAGCTTTCAATACCCATACATTCTAACAGGATTTAATGCTGATGATGGAAATGAAATGTGAGAAGAGGAAATGCTAAGTTACCTTTTGAATGGAGGCAAGGAGTCAAAAACATTCCAAAGGAAAGGTGAAGGTGGTATCTTAACTAAGTCTTAAGGCATGAGTAGGGGGTCGAAAGGCAGGGAAAAATGCTAGGCAGAGAGAATATATGAGTTAGGTCTGCACTGGTGAACTGGCTAGAAGATGACAAAATTTCTCCAAAATATGCGAGGATAATGGAAGTGAACTAACTACTCAAGAAACTTTACACATCATACTCAAGATTACAAGGTACTTCAGTGACTACAGACAAAAGTTCAATGTAGTGAGGCAGATGGGGTAAGACCAGTATCCCTAGGTATTTGGACACTACATAAAATATTTGATATGTAACCAATCTAACATAACTGCTACTAAACTGTTATTCAGGTTCAGGACTCAAGAGGATCTTGAGGAGAGGACATCCCAAGTAGGAGGCAGTTTCAACTTGTGCTCATCCCTTACAACACCCAGATTATCATCAACTAGTAGTTGTGCTATTGTTTGTGCACATACATATGCCTAAACTTTCACTAATCTCGGCGAAGTAGCCTTAATCTCAGTACTCCATTTGTAATCTGGTTTTCAAATTAATTCAAAGAAGCCCAATCAATCAACACAAAATAGGTACTGGAGTGGAACACCTGAAAATTAAGAGCATTATCCTGCACGAATTCATGTCAATCTACAAACTATCCCAGACCAACTACTCTGTTCTGTTCTGCAAATCTCAGTTTCTTCTATTGTCTAGTTGACACCTTGTTTCCTTTTTCGAGCAATTCATGTTGTCTTCCTTTGAGAATTTAATCCCAGGGGATTATACTGACTCCAAGCCCTATCTTAATTCCCCAGATCTCATTATTCACTTTTAAAATCACTGTCTAGTCTTTAATACATGACACAGGCAAAGACTTTAAAATCACTGTAGTTAAGGGAGAAAATCCTTTTATGGGGGAAGGGGTGGCAGGTAGTCCTTGGATACTGCTCCATTTTTGCCAAGGGAACTCAGTGGAGAATACAGCAGAATATTTTACTTGTCTTCTTAGGGCCACACCCATGGCATATGGCAGTTCCCAGGCTAGGGATTAAATTGGGGCTGCAGCTGCCATCCTATACCACAGCCACAGCAATGCCAGATCCGAGCTGTGTCTGTGACCTATACCACAGCTAATGGCAATGCCGGATCCTTAACCCACTGAGTGAGACCAGGAATTGAACCCAAGTCCTCATGGATACTAGCCTGGTTTGTTACTGCTGAGCCACAAGAGGAATGCCAGAATATTTTAAATTGTTACCAGTCTTTCCTAATGAGGTGGAAACTACCATTTGGTCTTTTTTTTTTAAAGAGTAGACTCCTCTCCCCCAAATTATTGATTTCAAGCAAATACACTTGATATTAGGAAGGAATACATAAAATAAGCTGTACCCTGATCTTATGGGTTACTGCTCCTAATACATGATATGAGATAGTATCATGCTGATGTTTGCTTACTTTCAGAAATGAAAGATGTCATTCATGTCTAACAAAATTGAAAGAAAAATAGCAAAAAAAAAAAATTAAGGCAATGAACTAATCTTTTAAATAATAAATTATCAAAATGGAAAAAATAGCAGTGTGGAGATGGAAGGAGACAAAAATATATAAATACATAAAAAAATGCACTCCATCATTAGGACCAGATGGCATTCGTTAGAGATTTCAGAAGTAACTGAGCTATTCTCTCACACACACACACACACACACACACACACACACACACGTGTACAACGAAGCAGTTTACCATTAAAAAGAGGTACTGCAGTGGAAGATTAAATATCTCTGAAAGGATGATCCTGGGCTTAACAGTTGTGCTAAATCAGAATAAAGGATTTGTAGTACATATGTATGTAAGTTTTCAGTAAGAGAACAATGACAGAAACAAAGCAGCATTTCTCCTTTTTGGCTAACCAGACTAAACCTCACTCCAATGAACACATCAACATTTTAAAAATGTTTACAACAAACTGACATTTTTATTACACACACACACGTGTATATGCGCACATGCACAATTTTACAGACACAATCCCTCTCCCTCCCAAATGATGTGAGGGCTTGTTTGAAAATTCTTAGAAGATTTGTATAAAGTCTAGAGCTTAATTAGGAGTATCTGGTAAACTGTGTCATGGATCAAAAGAATACAGAATCACAAAGGTATATGGCCATGTTTAATTATGAAATAATATCAACTTTTCTTAGAAAGCAAAAATTTCCTAGAAATAATAAAGAAAAATGTAACTTTAAAAATCCACTTTCATTTAGAAAATAACATTTAAAATTGCAGATTTCCACACGACAAAGTCAAGTGAGCACTCAATGACTAGGCTTTACTCCTCCATCTGTGTGCCTCTTAGATTAACTCATACCTCAAGAGTGGTTACATCAAGCAAGAGAGAAAAAGAAAACCCACAACTAACTCTGGTTGAGAAGTGGCAGATTAAATTAGTGGGGCCTGGCAAAGAGGAGTCCTGAATGAAAATATTCTTTGATTTTGGAATTTTTCCTATAGACACAGAGAAATTACAGCTGGTTCTTGAGCTGCAAGGTTACATGATGGTTTATACATCTTAGAGAGACTTATTTAGCTTGGTACCCTGTTTGGACTACATAAGAAATGTGGTCTTCCCACAAGAGCCTCTGAAGGGTGAATTCATTTTCACATTAAAACTGCCCCAAGGCTCTTTCTACCAGCAAATCTGATTCACTCACCTAAAACATTTCCTGTCATGTAGGAGATAGCCTGAGTTCTTCCACATGGCCCACAAGCTCTTTTTTAATACAGCCCGGTCTCCTTTTTACCCTTGTCTCCTACTCCACCACATCACTTAGGGTTTTGGTAATATGCAGGTGTAGGGCAACTCCAAGCCTTTCGGCCTCCTCTGTCAAGAAGACCCACCCCACCTTGCAAAGACCGCTGCCTAGGTCTCACTTCCTGGTGAAGCCTACCCAATGTCACACACTGGTTAGTAGCACAGTAGACAAAGTCATCTCATTGCTTCAGTGTGACTCTTTTATTCTGTAACATTTTCTTCTACTAGACAAGTGGCTCATTCAGGGTAGGAACACCGTTTTGTTCTTTTTGATGCCTTCAGGACCTGGCACATAATTAGCACTCAATAAATGCCTCCTGAAACTCTGAGGAAGATCAAGAGTTTCCTTTTGACATCTAAGGAGAATTGTTTGTGTGCTTTTATTCTTAACTGTGGAGGTTCCACTAACTACATTTGGAGACCATTCAGTCTGATGGAGAACAAAGGTCCAAATCTGTGAAACTCCACATCCACATAAATAAGGGCTTGAGCACCGGATGGTTTCTTGGTTTTTGTAAGATGGTTATCATATGCAGTCTTATCTCACCCTTTATCCCAGTTAATTTCCCACTACTTCTCCCTGGGGCCTGAATGTTTTTAAGTAGTTTCTACAATATGCTTGGGATGACATCTGGCTCTTTTTTCCATGTATATTTCATGCAGGCTCAGGTACTCTATCCACCTACATGCCTGCTGGAGTCCTTTCTAGCTAGTCCTCTAGTCTCACTTCTTCTACAAAGTCAACTATGATCACTTCTTTCAAGCAAGTATTTTCTCTCTCCATTTACTTTTATCCACCTTTCTAGCCACTTACTCAGAGCTTAACCTAGTTACTGTATGTGCCTTTTCCTTTAGACTATAAACTCAAAGAAGACAGAAACAATGTGTCCTTTTAAAATATTTCCCAAAGTGAATTATCCCCAGATCAAATATTCTGTGAATATTTAGCTGATAAGTGACAGTGTAAAGGGGGAACAAGCTTGTCATACTATACAGTCAAGACAGAAAGGCATTTATCAGTAAAACCAAAGCTGGTCACTTCAAGTAGGATATTAATATAACACCGCTAACCTTACATAACTCTCTGTATTTCATAAAATCACCTCCTAAACACACTAATATTAACCTGTGAAGTAAGAAAGATTATTATTTCTTAGTTATGAGGAAAAAGAAGTTCAGGGTAATTTATTTAAGGTCGCACAACTAATACATGAACTGGATTCTTTTGTCCCTAAGTTCAGAGTTCTTTGCACCACACTACGCTGTCAATCTCAGGATGAAACCAAATTTCAAGGACTGTAAGCATAAGGGACAAACGTCCAGCTATCAGTCAACAAGCAAAGGGACTTAGCATGTACCTAAAATAATAAAAGATAAGTAAAAAAAATAACAATGATGGAAAGTCTCCAGCATAAAAAGACTACACATTTTAAGTAGTAAGCTATCCAAATCCTCAGTGGTAACCTTCTAGAAAGAATTTAATATTAATGAGAACAATAAGGTAAAAAAGTAAGTCCTAGAGTTCCCATCATGGCTCAGTGGATAAAAATCTGACTAGTATCCATGAGGATGCAGGTTCGATCCCTGGCCTTGTTCAGTGGGTTAAGGATCCTGCGTTGCTGTGGCTGTGGGGTAGGCCAGCAGCTACAGCTTCAATTCAACCCCTAGCACTGAAACCTCTATATGCCTTGGGTGCAGCCCTAAAAAGACAAAAAAAAGAATAAGTGCCAATGTCCATAAAGTCAGGTAGTAGGTACTATCTGCTGTAGAGTGCTTAAACAAAAAGACAGGATCCTCCCCCTTCCCCCACTCACATTTTTATGTGTGTACTCACTAGTGCAGACACCCCCAGCCAGATAAGAAAGAAGACTATCTGGAAACAAGGGAGTATCTTTAACACATGGAATGGCTTCAATGATGACTCGCAGGACATATATTCACCTAGAACCTCAGAAAGTGACCCTATCTGGAATAACAGTCTTTGCAGATAAAATTAGGATCCTGAAACCTTAAAATCTAGAGATGAAATCATCCTGGATTAGTGTGAGCCCTCAATGAATGAAGTCATTGTAAGAGACAGAAAAGGAGATGACAAAGAGACACAGGGAAGAAGGCCACTTGAAGACTGAGGCAGACACTGCAGTTATGCTGTCACAAGTCAAGAAATGCCTGGTGCTACCAGTATCTGAAAAGAGGCAAGGAAGAGATTCTCCTTGAAAGATGTAGAAACACGGCCCTGCTGACACCTTGATTTTGGCCTCCTGGACTTCAGAACTGTGAGAATAAACTTCTGCTGTTTTAAGTCATTCCATGTGTGTAGTTTGTTACAGGCAGCCCTTGGAAACTAACATAGTGTGTATATATATGTATGTATACACACACACATATAGAACTATTAGAATTAAAATTTAGAATTTAGAATTTAGAAAACTATTAGAATTAAAATTTAGAATTTTAAACTATTAGAATTAGAATTTAGAATTTAGAATTCTAAACTATTAGAATTAAAATTTCTCTCTCTATGAGCAGGTAATGGTGTTCTCCTAGATAACTATATAGTATAATATGATTCAAGCTCCAAAGAAGTGTGTAGCTAATTCAGTCTACGATTCAAGAAGAGTTCCATAAAAAAAGTGACATTTAAACTAAGATTTGAAATACTAGTATGACTAAACCAGAAAAAGAAAGGGAGGCAGGATATATTTATACTGAGGATTATAATATTTATGAAGTGTAACAATGGGATACAACATAAAAAAATTATGAAAATGTGTTTGAGTTTCCACAAGTATGTATGCATTTCACAGCAGGGTCCGAAAAACAGCTAATAACATTATAATAATTTTTGATAAGCATCTATAAACCAGATGAGTTCAGAATATGATTTATTAAGGTATAAGGGACATAAGCAAATACGTAATTTTAGAAAAGGTGACAAGATAAAGGATGCCATCCAGTTGTTTCACTTAACACACTGCTTGCCTAAATCGGTCTACTCTGAAATCACATTTAATGTAACAGAATCCTGGAGAAATGGAGACTTGCCGGTTGGCTCTAACTACTGCTAACTAAAAGTGAATAACAATGATCCCATGAATCATTTCTAAGCTAAAAAAACCCTTTCACTAAAAAATTCCTCTCGATAACACTAGTTGTGGATTTTACATCAAAGAGATGCCTGGATTCATCATTTTATTAATAAACAGTAATTCAGAAACTCTGACATTTCTGACAATGATGCCAAACACAGGCAATTAAAAAAAACTGCAACTAACCTATATTTTTGAAGTCAATGAAAACTGATAGAGAAATGTAAATTAAAATTTTATAACCTTAAATAATGTATCAAATAGCTATGGTTACCTGCCTTAACAAGAAACACAGGCTTGTTGAGTGCTCTGGAACAGTAGATCAGAAATTGGTTACTTAGGAACAACTTCTTTTATCGGTCAATATGCAAATGTACTAAGGAAGGGACACTAAAATAAACACAAGACAAAAATTTGAAGAGTTCTCAAGCTGCGCTAAAGTGCTTATACAAATATTATTTCAATGCTACCTTGAACGTTTTTAAAAGAATTCTGGCTTTCTGGATATAAGAAAAGAAAATACTCCTTAGAGGATGTCATATGTCTGTGACATAGAACAAAGAGTTCTGGTTGTTGGTTTTACCCTGTGCTTAATACTCTATTATAGACTCAGGGTGAACAATCTTTTCTTAAAGATGTTTACAGATGAACTGTTGGGAATGTCTAAGTTCTTAATAAATATGATCTGTTTAAGGGCGAGACAACCCTGGTTAGCATTAGCATTTGCCAAATCAAATTCCATGGATACTAGCATCCCATTAAATGTTAATAGGTGCTATCTGAGGAAAAGGTAGTATAGTTAAATATTTGGGAAACTGCAATCTGATGTTTATTTTTTGTGACAGTCACAAAAATTGCACACTTAAGTCCTAAAGTAAGAAAGAAGTAACTTTATTCAATTCAGTATTTGCACATGAACATCTTAGGGCAAAGGGTAGTGCAATACTTTTTCTGTCTTAGAATTTCATGGAGTCCTGAAATACTGTCTCTAAAAACAAATAGCATACTAAATTTACATTAGTCCTACCTATGCAGATGAACAAAAAATGAGAATGCATTTTTCTATGAATGTATCTCAAAAGTATGACAGCAAAGAAATGAATTTCTTTTCACTCCACTATTTAAAAGTTTAATTCATTTTTAATTAAAATGAAAGACTAAGAACATGTAAATGTGTATGGTGTGATGTACTCTGGGTTTCACGTAATGAAAGGAAAATGGGACTGTGCTCTGTTTATGGAAACAATTATAACAACTGATACCTAAAGATACCTTATTAACAGGGGAAAATAATTAACATTATAGGTTTAATCTGTTTTGTCAATAAACTCTAAGATGTTTCAAAAGGAAAAAGATCAAGAACGGGATCTTTCTTTGTGGCATCAAATACCCATGTAGTCTAGGGGTCAAGAAAAAGAAAGAGTATTATCACCTTATACTTGAGAATTACATTACAGCTGGCTGATTATTCAGGATTAATGAGCTCAGGGTTAGGAGTTCAGTGGCCATATGAGCGACTGTAATGAGTTGCCTGGAGCTAAGCCCCTGCCAATACTGCCAATCAGCAAGGTAGGGGTCCCTACGCCCACTAGCAGTTTGGCTCTACTCCAGCAGGGGACCACCTCAAGCCAGTGGCCCAGTCTTCTTGGCTTCATCTCCATCTGGGTCTGGGATGCTAGTCATTGGGCATATGACTAATTTCTTGGAACCAAGCTTTAATGTATACCTTTTCTAGTAACTGAGTCTTCAATCTGCTGCCCTGATTCTGTAAACTGTCTGACCCCACGCCTTACCCGGAATCCCTGTTCCTCTAAATCTGTTTTCCTAAGGCCTTTCACTGATTTGAGTCCTGTCTCTAAAATCCAGTTTACTTGTGGTTGTGTTCCTGCTACAGAGACTCTCTCCTTGACCAAACTTTAGTCAGACCCCTCTCAACCCTTTTCTCAACCAGGCCTTGCTAGACCTGTACAGCCTGGTTTTAGCAAGAAACCTGCTAAGTCAGTTTGGAGAGGATCCCCGACCCTCCATCTCTGATGGGGTTCTTCCATTGCTACCATACTCCAGGTGCTATCTTACTACCCCAGCTGGCCTTCAACAAGAATCTTGTTAAGTCTGTTTAGCCCTGGAAACCATGTCCTCCTAAAATAGAGCTGCCCTGCTGAGTTTATGATTAACCTCTTTATCCAAAACTTTATTCCCTTTCTTATCCCCTCTGACCTCAATCTCCAGCTAAATGAACACTCACCATCCAGAGTCAGATGACTAACATTGCTGGTGATAACATCATTCATATACAAATTCAGATTGTTTCTCCAGGGCAAGATGAGCTAATAGATCCCCAAGCCAAGGACCACCTGGCCAGAGAATTGTAAACCAGAGACATCCTAACTCCCAAAATTACAATTAAGAAGTTAGAGTGGCTCTAAGGCTCGTCTCCCACTCCCTTGTGTGGTGCCCTGCAATAAATCCCTGACTTTGCTGCAAACTTGCACCATCAAGAGTTTGGCTTTCTGCATTGCAGGCATGTGAACCCCTGCTCTGTTATACCAGAATCCCTTGATGTTTCCTTAATTTTCCATCACCCAACTCCCCTCAACCTACTCTTTGTCTTTTTGTCTAAAAATCCCCACCTTCCCTTGAATCTGGAAGTAAGCACAGTTTTATGTTGAGATCTTTTCCCTTCTATTGCAATAGTTGCTGAATAAAATCTTTTTTTTTTAACCACTTTATTGTCCCACTCAGGTTTTCTTTACACTACCTGAGATCTCTCTACCTGTCTGTTCTCTGATGCTTGATTTATCATCTATATGGTGTTCTCTGCCTGCACTCTGAGCCGTCCTTGTAACAGAGCTCAAGTGGACCTCAAGCTATCAAAGACAGCTCTTCATAGTTCTCGTCAAAGAATCAACCAGCTCTGCCCTGGCATATTTTCCTAATCTCAGGAATTTCCTTATAGGACTGACTGGTCACCTGACTTTATCAACAAGGGCATATTATTAAAATCTAGTATGAGTCTCCATTATCTCCTGCTTTGGTAAATACCCATGCCTCCTGACTCAATTTCCCCTCTTCAGTACACTGTTACCTCATTAAACCTTGACTTTGTTATTCCCTTTCCTCAAGTCTGCAGAGTCAGGGTCTAACATCTGAGACTATATGATATAGCTTCAACTCAACTTTCTAAACTTTTCATTGCTCCTATATGCCCTCAGTTTTTTTTTGTTGTTGTTGTTCCCTCTCTTTGTCTAAGCCTAATGCTTTTCCTTATTTCTGCATATCCAAGTCTTACTCAACTTGAAGGCTCAGGACCACCTGTTCAGTACCATCTTTTTCTTGCTCAACTCCATCTTGATCACTCTGATGGTCCTTAGCACTTTCTACTTTGTAATATAGTTATTTATGCACTTAGTATCTTCCCTATTAGGCCATAATATCCTTGATGGCAAGACCTATCTTATTTTCACCTCTGTATTCTACAGTATCTAAAATACACAAGTTTGGAGTTCCCTGGTGACTCAGGGGGTGAAAGATCCAGTGTTGTCTCTGCTGTGGCTGGGATTGCTGTTGTTGTGGGGGTCTGACTGAAGGTTCGACCGCTGGCCTAAGGACTTTCGCAGGCTGTGGGGGCAGCTACGGAAGCTTGCACACAGCAGATGTTTAATAAAAATTTTTGAATGAATTCTCAGTTCTATCAAAGCTCTTTCAGATATGCATCATTCAATAAAACATGTAAAGGAGAGAGGGTGGGGTAAGATGCCATGCATTATAAGGATCAATCCATAATCTCTTGGATTAAGAGACCCTAGAAGCTATTGCCAGTGGTTCTCCACTAAATTTCTAGCTGGATATGCTTGATTAATGACATTCACATGTGCAACTAATGTGTAACTAATTCTCAAGGGAAAATCAAAATACCGTTTTTTTCTTTGCTACACAGACTCTGATATATATAATTGGACTTCCTAGCTGAAAGCCTACCTTCTCTTTCTTTTATTTAGATTTGTAAGATTAGTTGAAAGCATGCTAATGTAAACAAATTCTCTGGTTTACAAACCAGGAAATCTTAACCAGGAGTGCAAATAACTTCTTTAAAATCACAGAACCAAGAGGAAGCATGAGTGGGCTTAAAACCCAGGTCTTCTGTCCAGTGGGCTTTCCACTAAACATACTGACTATGATCACTGATGCTGGAAAAATAGCACACAGCTCCAGGAGATAATCAGCATTACTTTCCTTCATGTGGGTGCATATTTATAAAGCATTCAACAGTTACCCATCAACTAATTTGTAAGAAATTCCAATATGCTTTCAGACACCTTTTCCCCTTCCTCTTCCCTCTTCCATCTGTGGAAATTAGTTGTATGGTGCTTTAGCAAAGATAGCTTGATTGATGTTACATTACTGTTCAGCAACAGTTCCCTCTATTAATTGCTTTATAATGGTAATTACGATTTGTGGTACAAGATATTTTCTTTTCTAATTGGCTATTACTGGTGAATAGCAGCTTGTTACATAACAGAAGACTGTGTTAAATAAATAACCACAATTATAATTCTGAAGTCTTTCTCTTAAAAAACAAGTCTAAGCTTTTGGATAAAAACACTAAAAAAAAAAAAAAGAAAAAAAAAAGAATTGTTAAAGGCAAGGCCTCTGTAATTACTTGGGGGAGGGTTCATCTTTTAGTTGAGAAAAAGCATGAAATAAGGACAGTGTTAGGGAAACCAGGAGATGGAGCATGCATTTCCTTTCTTTTAAATAACCACATTTAAAAGCTTTACTCTGCTCCTCAGTCAATGAATACAAATTGCAGATCCAAATGTATCCACTTCTTCCCAGAGTGTAATATGAACAAACAAAGGGCTCTCCCATTAGCTCTGGTAAAATATGAATGTGGAGCCCCCCCCCCCCAATTACATTGAAATGTCCCCATGGATAAGGCCAGGGGTTTCTTCTTCACTTGTGGCCCACACAGTCCCCAAAGTGGAGCTGATCCACAGTTACCACTCAGCCAACACCAGATGCCATGATCATGGCACTGTCGCAGAAGTTGAGGTGAACCAAAGCACTATGTGATAGTCCCTGTCCCAAAGGGTTTACATATTATAAAACCACAGACATGTCTTTATTTATTTAATTTTTTTGGTCTTTTTGCTATTTCTTGGGCCGCTCGTGCGGCATATGGAGGTTCCCAGGCTAGGGGTCCAATCGGAGCTGTAGCCACCGGCCTACGCCAGAGCCACAGCAATGCAGGATCTGAGCCAGAGCCACAGCAATGCAGGATCTGAGCCGTGTCTGCAACCTACACCACAGCTCACGGCAATGCCGGATCCTTAACCCACTGAGCAAGGCCAGGGACTGAACCCAAAATCTCATGGTTCCTAGTCGGATTCGTTAACCACTGCGACGGGAACTCCCAGACATGTCTTGATTCAAATTCTAATGTTAGTCTGTAAGCATTTTAAAGTCATAGTTCCAAACCACTGTAGTAGCAGTGGCAGTTGTGATGAAAACAATAGTGAGGTCACATGACTTGCTCAAGGCCAAACAGGTTTTAACGGACAGCTATTTTGGAATCCAGTTTGTCCAATTCTAAAAACCCACTGCTCATGTGCCAGACCTTCATAGAATCACTCATCTCTATATTTTCATAGTGTATCAAAGTTTACAGAGTGCCTCACTCAATCTCCCAAGAATACTTAGCTACAGCATTTTTATAATGAGACTGAGGCTCAGAGGGCTTAAATGATTTTTTTTCCAAGGTTCATACTGCTACAAAGGAGCAAATTCAGTATCAGAATCCAGGTTTCTAACTCTCTCTCTCTCTTTTTTTTTGCTTTTTAGGGCTACACCCTTGGCATATGGAGGTTCCCAGCCTAGGGGTCTAATCGGAACTGTACCTGCAGGTCTACACCACAGCTCACGGCAACACTGGATTCTCAACCCACTGAGCAAGGCCAGGGATGTAACCTGCGTCCTGATGGATGTTAGATGTTAGTCAGATTTGTTAACTGCTGAGCTACGATGGGAACTCCAAGATTTCTAACTTTTTTTTTTTGGGTCGTTTTTCTAGGGCCACACCCATGATATTTGGAGGTTCCCAGGCTAGGGGTCTAATTGGAGCTGTAGCCGCCAGCCTACACCAGAGCCACAGCAACTGGGGTTGCATTCGTTTTTGCTGCGTCACGATGGGAATCCAGATTTATAACTCTTAATTCAGGTTTTCCTTCCACACATATTTACTGAATGTACTGATTAAATATATACTACACATAAAAAAGCTCTAAAGTATCCCACATTAGTTTATACCACTTAAAATAGTCTATCACTTCTCAACTGTTGACACCCCCTCTGGCTTCCCCCTGGCCCCCATTTAAACAAAGGTTTTAAGTCCTGTTTAGGTCTAAAAACTTTACTTGGTCCCTGCAGCTAAAGATAGTACTCAACCCCAGTTGTCTATCTTACAAATAAATGACACTGGTCACAAAGAGCATTGGCCGAGATGTAAAGAAAAGGCAGAAGACTGATCAGACAAATTCATCACCACTTCTGGAAAAAGCTGCCCTGCTCACCTTTGGGTCAATGAAGTCAGTAGAACACATTTGTTCCAGCAAGAGATGGTAATTCTTCAAGGCACTGTAAGTGAAGTGCCAATTCATTGAGAGTGTGATAAGTTTTTTAAATAAATCACAGCAAAACTAAACCCGAGCTCTGGCAAAGTTCTCCAAGAACAGCTAATAAAAGCATTTAACGATTCAACTGCTGGACGGGCAGTTTATGTACACTTCTTGTTTCGATGCACTTACGGATTTATGTTTAGAAGAAAGCAGGACTTTTATTATTTGAACCTGGTCAACAGCATCTTCAGTTTTTCAAACGTGTTGTGGAGGGCAGTGCTATTCTTTTACATGAATGGAAGGTCTATGTCAATCAATGAGAAATGTACATAAATTCAGTGTCTGACACTGTAAATATCTACCAGATCCCTCCACAGAAGCCTGGTCATAAAATGGAAAAGACACATTAAGGTTGTAGCACTCAAAATTATCACCCGTATCACCTTAGGCACACATGGTCTACACTTATGACTGAAATAAATGTCATCATCTATTGAAGACCAGGCATCTCATTAATCATTTCAACATTCCATCATGACAGATAATGACTATTACTTATTTCACAGATGAGAAACTGAGTTCAGAGGCTGTTTAACTTGTCTGTGGCTGGTAAGTAACCAGGATTTGATAGTGAATTGTTCCAACCTCAGAATGTACACTTACACTCTTTTCTAATACCACTTTACTTCTCTATATGAACATTAACTTTAGACACATTTATGTTTACAGAAAGTGTTTCAGACCTCATCTAGTGGAATTTAGTTACTATGAGACATCTTTGTAATAGTAAATAGGATAAAGGTTCTCTGTGACCTTGTGTAAGCTGCTCTTTGTACCAGTTTCCTCATTTGTAAATAAAAAGGAGATAATATGAGTATCTACTTCAGGGATGTTGTGAGACAAAATGAAGTAAGATCTGTAAAAGCACTGGAAATAGCACTTGGCACAGTTACTGCTCAAATGTTAGCTACCATCAGCATCATCATTGTGATAATATCTCCTTTATAATATTGCCTCTTAATATTCTACAAGTGGGGTCCCACATATGTTTTAAAGGAAAACAAAAGGATGTTCTGAAGAAGGCCCCTTCAGAATCTTATACCAAACCTAGCACAGGTAATTCTTTTTCTTCCATGACACCCTCTGGCCTGTACCTTGCAAGGCCATCCCAGTATGTCAGATTATCTGAGCTTGCTGACTCTGAATGTGGGTGTTATGTGTGAAGAGCTGGGAGCTGGATATGAGGGGGCAGTGCTGGGCAGGGGTGAGAAAGAGTATAAGAGAGAATATAAAAGGCCTTCAGACCACATAGTTGCAATACCAATATGGGGCACCAGCAGACACTCTGACAATCCCTAGGAATGCATGGGCGGACTAAGCAGTTATCACCACCACATTCCTAAGCTTCCCCTTGGTTACACCACAATTTAGATTGCTTCCTAAGTGAATTGGAGAGTAGGCAGTTTTATGGTTCAATTAGGCATATTTTTATACTGAATGTAACTGATATTTATTGAGTTTCAACTTTATAAAAGGAACTTTATGTTGGGTTTTCATAAATATACAATTCCATGAAATAATCAGAGCAACTCCGCAAGGTAGGCAATATATCTACATTTTCATAAATGTAGCAGATACGCAATAAAACTATGTTACACAGCTCCTAAATGTCAGAATTGAAATTTAAATACAGTTTTTCCAAGATAGGGTCTAGTCCTTTTTCCAATGTCATGTCAAATATATGAGACTGGACCTAAGCATTAATGTTGGAAATGAGATGACAACCTGTGGAAAGTTGGATAAAAGCCATACAGAAATTGGAAGACAGATTTCAAAGTCTCTGCAGCAGTTCACTCACAAGGTTACAATGTTATAAAGGAAAGAACTGAAGTATTCTTGTAAACATTTAATCATTATCTAAACACTAACACTTCACTTAAAAAAGACTGAAAAACTATGCTAAAATGCTAACTATGATTACCTCTGGCAAAGTATCATCTTCAAGATGCTATTTGCATCTTCCAGTTGGGATGCCTAATTTTCACAAGCATATAACATCTACTCAGTTTTTTATTCTACTCAGTTTTTTATTCTACTTTAATACGTCTGCTTAAAATACTAGTCATTTTAAGTATTTTGGATAAATTTCATACAGATCCTAACTGTTAAATTGTTATAGAGGGTTGACTACACACAGTTCTGATAAGCACTGGATGTATGAAAGTAAGATAAGATAACTCTTGCCCTCAGGAAGTTCACGGTCTATTGATGTAGAAAAAAAACTGCCAACAACTAACTATAATCTGATATGGAAAGTGTGATAATGGACACTTGGGAAGGGAAGCAGGGTATGGATGATGAGGCTTATAAAGTAGATTAGAACCTTAAATACCACATGTTAGAGTTACTCTAAAGATCTGATTAAAGACTCATGAATATATTTGAGTTTTGGAAGATGGATTAAGAGAGAGAAAATCAAGGGCCAGTGAGATCAATAGGAAGATTTTGTAATCATTCAAGCTAGAATTCAGTTCTGGTCAAACATTTATTAAATACTGCCAAGAATAGGGTCGAGCAGACAAAAACTAATGACAAGGTTTTAGTTCCCAAAAGCACAGCTTGGAGAGTCAGGACACAAGTAATTCAGCAGTGATGGTGAGGGTTAGAATAGTGGCTATTCTAAGAGATGAAGAGAAAGAAGGGATTCAAAAGATTCTTTCAGGCACAGGAAGATAAGACATGGTAACTGATCAGATTTAGGACCTGAGGGCAAGACAGAAATCAAGGGTGCTTCCTAGGTTTTTAAAGCTTGATGCTATTTATCAAAATGGGAAATATAAGAATGAGGAGATGACACCACCTGCTACCCCCATTTCTTCTAGAGACATCACAAATGAGTTAATAAGGTCTCCAGAGGAAAAGAATTATAAATCCAAAGAGGTATTACCATGATCATCATCTACTGGTCATGCATTTGCAGAGAAAAAAAGTTGACTCTGTCAGACTCTTATGATACCGATGGAAGCACAGGTTGACACTGTCAGAAAAAATCAACTTCATCGGAAAAATTTCCCCAGTAATATCCCCAAGTGTGAGAACTATTGGAAGGTTTATTACCTGTTCTTAATTTTAGGGGACAATATGAAATGCTAGTTACTGTTCAAATGGTTGGAAAGCAGTGTTGTGGAAGATTAGGGCCTTCCCTGGAAAGAGATGGTGCCTCAGGAAGTATGACACACAGACCTCAGGGAAGGTGCTGAACCTGCATGCATACTACCCAGTGACTCATTCTAGCAGAAATTTGTAGAATTGCAAGGATTCCTATAAAAAGACTCCCTAGTCCCTTCTGTTTCATAATATAAATACACAGATTGATATTTTAATTAGAGAGAAACCTGTTAAAAGAGGCATTTTTCAAGAAATCAGTGATTTTATAGGGGAAGACATTTTTGATAACTGAAGTAGTTGCTTTAACAGAAAAATATGAATCTACATTATTTCCACCAAAACCTGTATCACACTTTGCAGGCTTGTAAAAGAATGTTGGTAAAGTCACAGGATAATAAACAGGTTATTAAGAGATTTTTTTTTTTTTTTTTTTTTTTTTTTTTGCTTTTTAGGGCTGCACCCACAGCATATGGCATATGGAGGTTCCCAGGCTAGGCACTGAATCAGAGCCATGCTGCCGGCCTACACCAGAGCCACAGCAACGCAGGGTCCGAGCCACGTCTGCAACCTACACCACAGCTCATGGCAATGCCAGATCCCTAACCCACTGAGCAAGGCCAGGGATCGAACCCGCAACCTCATGGTTACTAGTCAGATTCGTTTCCGCTGCGCCACAACGGGAACTCTGAAGAGAATTTTTAATGACAACCTTAACACATATAAAAACAACATAAAAATCAACCATTAAACTTCCATTGACTGCTACAAATCAGTGAGACTACTAGGCAGTTCTGCTGCTCAATATCTTCGTTGTAAAATTGGAACCTAAAATTATGCTTCCTATCAGTTACTCAATTCAATCTAATAGTTATCTAAAAATTCATCCTGAATTAATGCTGGTCATCACAGTTTGGTAAGTATATGGAGAAAAGAATATTCATATGACTACTGGTAGGAATGTTTATATACACTCTTTAAGAGGAAAATCTGATATCTACCACAATTTTAAATGTGTGTCATCTTTGACCCAATTCCTCAAGAAATACACACCTGGTGAACAAGCATGTATGTGAAGTTGTTCGCTACATTACTGAAAAACTAAAGCTACAGTATACGTTCATTAACAGAGGAAAAGCTGAAGTAGGGTATGTCCATACTATGGAATACTACGGGCATAGTCCTTGAAAAGAATGAATCAATAAATGTACTGATGTAGAAGAATGTCTCTAACAGATCATTGTGAGAAAGAAGGTGACAGATCTTTATGCTTACACGGAATGAGCCCTTTTTATTTAAAAAAAACCCCCAAAACTATACAGATGTGTGTCACACAGCCATATATTAGAACACACACCAAACCTGTAAAAGTTGTTACTTTGGGAATGGGACTGTGTGTGATGGGGAAACTTTGAAATGTTGCAGTTTTTTACCATACACATTTCTGAACAGTTTGAACAGTTTATAATGAAAAGTTTTATAATTTAAAAACAAGTAATGATATTTAAAAGTTTTACAATGTTTTTGAAAGGCACACCATTTTCTTCTTTATGAGTTAATCTATGAGATCAATTTACAAAGGATTCCACCTTCAAATGTTCAAACACGTAACCCTCTGGAATTTTGAGAAGCTGGAAAACCTTAAGAGTATGTTACTGTTAGATAAGATCTGACTATATGGCCAACCCTGGAATGAATTGTTTAGGATGTGGATATAACTCAATATTTAAGTACGGAGCTTACCAAAGATTTCTTTGGCAGAAGTGCTGAAATAATTTCAGAGGTAGGAGGTTCCACTAGGATGGGAAGTGGGAAGACATAGCACAGTCTGTGTGCTAAGACAAAAATGTCAATTTAACCACGAATGCAAAAGCAAAGAAAGAAATTTTACAAAACCGCAATAAGGGTGGAGAACTAAAATGAAGCTCCAAAACCATGTCCATTAGAAAAAGACAACTAGCTGTGTTAAGTTACATATCAAATCAAAAAAGAAGGGAGTCAGGTGGGGGATAAATATATAGATTAAAGGTAAAAGAATTGGGCTAGGAATTCTAAAGATAATCCCCCAGCAGCTTTCAAAGTTTGATTTTTTTGCCCTCTGCACCGGATAAAAGGACAACTTGAAAGTTAGGTAAAGCCAAAGAAGCTGTGAAGATTTTCTCTCAAGCCACGAGAGCCAATTGCCGCTTCTTTCCTCTTGCTCCAAGGACCCAGCTCCACCAATCCCGGAGAATGCCAAGGGCAGTCAATGAGCAACGGGAGAAGCTCTGAGAGCCACACACTCTCCCTTCAGAGGCTGCACGAGCCAGCCACTGAGAAAATCTGGGGCGTGCAAGGCAGCGACCAGTCTGCAACTGGAAATCCGCCCGAACCCAAATAAAACTTATCTTCAGAGGCCAAAGCAAGCAAATCGAAGCGGGGGTAGGGTACTGGCGAGGAAAACGCTGCTAATCCCAGAGTTAACAGCACACAGGCCGGAACCTGACCTGACCCACGCCCACTCACTCGGCAGAGAGCGCAAAGGTGCGAGCTCCAAAGGCAGGATAAACGCTCAGAGAACTTCCTTGGCTTCGGAAAAGCCATTCCATCCCATTTTCTCTTCCTTCTCAGAAAGACCCCTTCAAGTTGCCGCCGCCCACCCCACCATGTCCCTCGGGGCCCCTCATGTGGCCCCTTCGCGCCCCCAGGTGGCCTTAGAGCTGGGGTCCGCCCCGCAGTCAGCTGCACTCTAGGTGGGAGAAAAAGGAAAATAAACCACTTGCACCTCAGAGGTACTGTACTCACCCTCATAAGTGAAAACTCCGGCTCCGCCGCTGCTGCCATCACCGTCTTCCTCCTTTTGGGGAGCAGCCCCCTGGGTCTTGGGAGCAGCCATTACGCGGCTGAAGAAAAAAGGGAGGGTCACGGGCAGGAGCGCAACCAATGGAAACGCGCCTAGAAACGAAGTCCCCATCGACGCGGCGTTTCCTCCACTCCCACGCCGTGCCGTCACGTTCTGGGCCAATAGGACGTGACGATCAGAACATAACCCCGCCCTACATGCTAGTGCCACGCCCCCTTCCGGGATGGAGAGACCCAGAACTACAATTCCCAGTGTGCTGCGCAGGCTCTGGGCAGGGAGGGCTGGAAGAGGCGCTGGCGGGCGGGGGTGCGCCCGAGAGTGCCCCGGCGTGTTCGCTTAGTTCAGTGAATCAGAACAATGACTGCGCCGCTGGGTTCCCGGGAGCGCGTCGGAGGACTGTGAGCAGCCGCCGCCTGGAGAGCGGCGGGCGGCGCAGCCTCGGCCGCGCGGTGTCAACCTCGGACTCGCGAGCTTCCAGTGCAGACCCTGCCCAGCGCCCGCAGCCCGCGCGGAGCCGCCGGGCTCCAGCGCTGCAGACGCTACTCCGGAGCTGTGCATTGTTGTGAGCTGGAGAAGGGGTGAGGGGATTACAAAGCCCGAAGACCCCGAACCCCTCTTTAGCCATGTGGATGCCTACAGAGCACGAGAAATACGGCGTGGGTGAGTCTCCGCGGGGCGAACTTTTTATTCCGCTCTGGCCGGAGCGGGTGCGTATTTCGCGTCCTTGCCCTGGCGACTCTCTCTTCTCCCGGCTGGAAATGCCTCATCCTGGCATCGCGCTGCGGGTTCGGGGCTTTACCCAGCCAGCTCCGGGCAGAGGGGTGCGCTCTGGGGTCTCGCCGCTCAGTGTCTGATGGGCGCTCCGGGCAGCGGCTGGGGGGAGCGCGCGGCCAGCCCGCCCGCTGCAGGCTCTGCCTGCGGAGTTTGTAGTGGCGACGGGGCGTGTGTGTGTCAAGTTGCAAGAGGAGAGCGAACCGCGTTCCTCTCCAGCTTCTACCTTTCCCCAAGGCGGCAAGGGCTGTAACGATTTCCCAGGGTGGAGAGGGAGACAACAACAATCGCGCTAAGTGAACAGCCCCAAAACAGAAGGGAGGCGCAGAACCTTCCCTCTGCCTCCCTTCAGCATTCCCAGAGTGCGGAATGTGGCACCGTCCTCAAAAGAGCCGCTCTGACAGAGTCCGGCCGGGGACTCTCATCCCGGGTTACCCTGTGTGTGTGTTGACGGGCGGGGGGGATTGGTAAATTTCAACATCTGCGCCGCTCTGCTCTTTGGTCTTTGGAGGGGAACCGGTATTTCAGCAATGTTTTTACTTCTGATCACCCTCTCTGCCCGGGGTGAGCCGGTGGGGGTGGTGATGGAGGACAGCTGTGGAGCGATAATGGGGAGAGGGAATCGGAAAGCTTGGGTCTTAGAGGCACGGAGACGGCTTTTGGGGAAGGACTACCCTGACACTGGTGTTTGGAGGAGAAGGAACAGGGTAACGCTCGCCGTTCTGTGCAAAGGTGAACAACAAAGGACATTAATGTTGACGGATGAATACAGGAGTCTCCCTTCCTTTCCCTCCTCCCATTTCAGGCCGATTACAGTTCCCGTTTTTGTTGTTTGATTTCAGCTGGGTCGCCCCTTGACAGTTACTCCTTTTAGGGTAGTGACTATTAAGAAGCCAGGCTCTCTGACAAGCTTGTAGCAGCCAAATGCAATTATAACCTCTCAAAAGATTTAACAGAGAGAAAGCGTTATGGATTTTACTAACAATCTTTATTTCCTATAATGCCCTGTCCTGCTGATTGGTGGACTTTTTTTTTTTAAATAAATTGAGTATAGATCTAGTGACTTAGATAATGTGTAGGTATCTGCTTATGTTCTAAATTCATTTTTCTATGATTTAAAAAATCTGGAAAGCCTTTCCAGGGAGTCATAGTCATAAGATTATTATTATTTTTTTTCAACTTAGCCAAGGGATAGGATTTTGGAGTCCTCTGAAAGGACTGTGTAATTAAACAAAGTCAATCTCCTATATTACATTAGCTTTCATTCTGGATTTTGACTGGTTGGCAAGACAATAGTTTGTCCAGGACCCATCTTTGGGAGGGAGTTCCAGCTTTCCCTGTCTTTAAAGCGTTAAGGGGAGTCTTTGCCAGGCACTGTACTGGCAAAGCATAGACATTTCCTTCTCTTCACTCGCCCCCTTTTTGGGATAGATTAGCCCTTGCAAGGGAGAGACATTGCCTTAGCTGAACTGGTGAGGAACCGAGTTCCCTTGTCACCAGGCTTAACATCCAGTGCAGGAAGCACAGACATCAAGCAACACTGTCCCGTTTGGAGTTCATCCCAGATGTTGCTTTCTTCCAAGTGTTAAATTATACAGATTATGGAGGGGATTTATTTTCTTGATTTCTTTATGTGCCAGGTCACAGCTGGGGTGCTTGTATTGATTAGTTCTTCTCTCGCCTTTCTTTGCAAGCTGTGGGCAGAGGCTTAAGACACACTGTGGGATTTCCTGGAATGGCAAACCGGATGTTATCAGTCAAATGTTTTGGGCTGCAGCCGACACCTCGCCTTTGGGTGGTTGTGATTTGGTTGCAGAGGAGGTTGGAGGAGGTAGAAGGGTGAGCACACACTTGGGAAAAAGGAGGTTTAGTGAGATGAGAGCAGAGAGGGGTCCATTGTGCTCATTTATACAATATCACACATAGAGCACTGTGTGTGTCATCTTTTACTATATTACATTATAACATGTAATTATAGTATATGAAGTTAATCATCTTTTATTAATTTTTGAACATTTGGCTTATGGAATGCTTAGCTGTTTTTTAGAATCCATCTGTTAGGTGTGTGTGTAGTGAAAATTTTGCTAGAATATTTATGTGTGGACTTTATTTCTCACCATAGCGAGCACTATTTGTAGCTGCCTATGCTGCAAGTTGTTATTTATTAATAAACTTGGGTAGTGTTTATGCTTTCCTTGCCTAGTTTTTTTTAATAAGTACTAAGAAAAAGATATATGATGGTCCCAAATGTTTGGCTGATATCAGGTATCGTCGTATTGCAATTTCTTTATTCTTTGAAATAAATTCATCTTTGTAACTTTGAATACTTGAAGTTTCCATGCAAATTGTATATTTCTAATATGATACTTCTTATCTGCCACCCATCATGTACGAAATAATTGAATGTTTTTATACATTAGTGTTTCGCTTTCAAGCAACCTACTGTGAACAAGGATGAAATTACTTAAATTTCATACCCGTAGTAGGGTATATCGGAGATAGAAATTCTTTTCAAACCTGGTATGTGGGCTCCATCTCCTTCATTTAATTGATGAACCGTCTTACAAGAATGTATATTTAGTCATATACCTGAGTGTTCTAGGGAATTACATAGGTATAATGATAAAGCTAGGGTCCAGTGTGATAAGGAACCTTGTGAAAACGTGTTAGTAGGCACAATGATAGGCATATTTTATCTTGGGAAATTCTGTTTAGCTCTTGGTCCTAGGCTAGACAATGCTGCCAGCAGTGTGAGCTTAGATGAGTCCTGTAACGTTTCAGGGTCAAATGATATCCAAGATACTTCGAAGTATTAATTCTGTAGAGCTCTTCTCAACAAATGTGTTCTTTGGTTGGAAAAACATACCCATTGTGTAGAGATTGTTCTGACAAAGACACTTTTGCTGTGACACATCACACGTGTTTTCCAACTAAGATCACAGGTAAGCAAAAGCTACCTGGCAGGCTGCCAGAACCAAGGTGCTGGCTGCTCGCTTTTGAAATCTATTTGATTCTCTCGCTCCACTAAGACCTCTGTGGGCAGTGACTAAAACATTCTTGATGGCCCCTTTACAACTTTGCTCATGTTCACTGTCTGCCTTCTGCAGGTCCTCATCTGTCATACCCCCCTTCCCTCCTTTCAAGTGGTGGGAATTAGTCACAGAGAAAGTTAAGACCATTGCAGATCTATCTCTACATTCATTTGCTCAGCAGGCTTCCTTGCAGCATTCCCAGGTGAGCCTGTGAGCCTGATTGAACCCTAGCCTAAGAGACTCAGCCAGATGTTTTACATGTGTGAACCCAGTTAAATTTTGAAGGCGAAAACAGTCTGGATTGATCAGCGCAAACATCTCCAAGGGGCTTACAAAAAACAAAACTCCAAACAAGCTTATATGAAGGTCATGCCATTTAAAAAAATGAAGTATTCTCGTATGGGTATCACTGAGTTCGCACAAATACTCATGTCCTCCATTTATCCTGAAGCGGTTTTTGAGCTGATCCATGTTGGAATCCAAGTGCCCTTTTAAAGCGCCCTGTATTTTAGGGGAAGACGTCCCATCTCTTATTTACACAGGCTCTTTAGAATGCCTTTTTCTCAGAAGCGTGCTTTAATGGTAGCCTGTGTGGGAGAGTTACAAGGGAGTGTACCTTTCCTCTTAGCTGTTTTCAGTTTCTTAGCCAGAGTCTTAAATGTTTCCTGTTTGTGGTACTATGATGTGTGGGACTATGATGTGTTATCACATGTATTGCTAAAGAATGATGCGCGCCCTGGAATTGTTTGTGGCATTTAGAGCCTGGCATGGAATTCTGAACTTTCAGTGGGAAGCAAAGGGGAGTGAGTGATTTCTACCTCCAAGTAAAGTACCATTGAAGGGCTGCACAGACAGTGGGGTGGCAGCTGATGTTCTTGATCTGGCCTCCTGTGGGAATAGCCTATGAATGTTCTCCTGAGTGATGATTTCACGAGGCCCCGCAGTAACACCGAGATGCTGCTTCTCTTCTTCAGTCTTGTTTTTCCCCCAGAAGCTTAATGGTAAGTACTACCCATTTCAAGAAATTTAAGGCTTTCGTATCTCTAGCTCCACTTTTTAGGAGACTACATTCTCAGAATGATCTTTGCTAAGTATGACCAAGTTTCTAGCATAGTGACTTTCTGTTGTGAGCATACATAGCAGAGAAACATTTCACTCTAAAGAAACCCAACCAAAGTGCCGTAGCCATAACATATGAATACAATGTTTTATAGTTGAACAAATGTGAAATTATTTTATTTTGGATGACTCTCTGAAGTAGAGTGATTAAAAAAATTTTCCATTTAAGAGATGAGGAAACAACTTGACAGCGGTTAAGTGACTTATAGGCAGACCTGGGAGATATTGTGGGTTCAGTTCCAGGCCAATGCAATAAAGCGAATTATACAGCAAAGCAAGTCACATAATTTTTTTGGTTTCCTAGTGCATTTAAAAGTTATGCTTACATAGTGCTATAGTCTATTAAGTGTTCAATAGCATTATGTTTAAAAAGCAATGTAAATGCCTTAATTAAAAATACCTTATTGCTTAAAAAATTGCAAACATCATCTGATAATGCAGGGTTGCCCCCAACCTTCATTTTGTAAAAACAAACAAAAACGCAGTATCCGCGAAGTGCAGTAAAATGAGATATGCCTATACTCTAAATTAGTGGCTTTTAATCTTGTTTAACTGGCATCTGTAATAGGAAATGTATTTTATTTCCTGACACCACCAGTACCAACCAGCACCACCCAAACACATATAAGTGAAACAGCATTTGCTCTTATTTTCTGTGATGTATTCTTTTTTGTAAGAAAAAAAAGATTGTCACTACCTTGGCTTAATGACTTTATTAATGGGTCCCAACCCATAGTTGAAAAAGCTCTAGATACCACAATTGTGGTATAGGAAGGACTGAAACTCAGACCTTGTTGGGTTTCTAGTTAAGTTCATTCATGGAGGTGGTGGTGTTTTTAACAAATATCAATTTGTTTTTATTTTAACCTAGGATTTACTTTTTTCTTTCCATGTAAGTCAAAGTCTGTCTTTTTATGTAGTATTTCTCATTAAAGACGAAACACATATCCAAAGCCATCACATACATTGTACAAATTGTCTCTTTAAGGTTGTGTGTGTCTTTTTATGGGAATCCTTTTGACATGGACTGGGATCAACTGCCTAATGACCAATTTTGGATTTTTGTCTATAATTTCCTTTGACAATGATCTCTGTCAGCTCTAACAGAAGAACAAATGTAATGACTCTAATGAGGTGTCTTGCCAGTTGTAGGGGTGCCTTCTTTTCTATCCTTTTACATATTGCTGATCCTTCTTAAAAGAGAAAACGGTAACTCATATAATTGTTTTCTTAAAAATTTGACCTGGTAAGCTTATTTGGCCAGAGTATATATAATACTAAAGAATAAAGAAATAACGTTCCCCAAGCCTATTTTTAATTAAAGCAATTTAAGTTTATTAAGAAACAAAAAATGTGTGCTAAGATACACTGGATATCTACTAAGTAAATAAGAATCACCAAAAAATTGTGTTGATGCCTTTTGGTGAAAGTTGTGGCAAAAGGATATGCATTATCCTACTGGTTGTATTGAATATGAACGTGATCCTGTATATGAAAATAGCCTTTTTGGCGTACTCGCTGCTTGCCAAGCATAGTTCTAAGAACTTGTCACATGTTTTCTCGCTGATCCTCGGGACAGCTCCATGAGGGGAGTCTCAATTATCACTCATATTTTACAGGAAACTGAGTCCTAGAGAGGTTAAGTAACTTGTCTAAGGTCACACAGGAAATGGTGGAACTAGGATTGGAACCCCAAAAGTCTTACACAGAGCCTGCTCTCTTATCCACTGAGCTGTATTGCCTAATATGACAGTTTTTAGCAGGAGTTTGAATTAGTAATCTGACTGCTCAAAGTTTACATGAAAAAAAAAATTAAGAGACAAAACACTTTATGCACAGATTTGTTCTTTGCCATGTTGTCTGTGAAAGAACATAAATTCCAATGCAGGAATAGTTTAATCACTTTTGGTTATCAGCACAGCAAGGTATTTATATGGTCATGAAATGGTGTAATTCCATAAATAATTCTATTTCCAAAATACATTCCAGTTAGCTATTGTCAAGTGACAAAATAAATCAAAGTAAATATAGTGATTGAAACTACATAAAATGTGCAGCATTACAGAGAAGATGTAGTTAACGTGTAGACCCAGATGATGTAATTAGCGCCCAGATGAGAATTGTTAGAATACAAAGAATACCAGCAAATTCTTTTTTAAAAATTACTTTGTTTGGCTATATGAATATTCAACTTTATAAAACACATATTGTTGCTCGTGGTTGAGGGGCCTGGCATAAAAATGATTAAAGAGAAATTGTTGCAATAGATGAGGTAAGAGAGAAGTACCCGAACCAGGTAAGCAATCCTGCATAGAGAATTCTTCATAAATTTAAGATATTTCGGAGATGGGAACAGAAGGGCTTGGTAATTGGACGTCAGAAGCTAGGGAAAGGAGGAAGTTTAGGATGTCTTCCTGGCTTCTGGCTTGAATGACTGGGTGAACACAGGTGCTTTTCAACAAAAGAGACATTTTTGTAAGTGGGCAAAAAATCTTATGGTATTAAGAGTTTTATTTGGCCACCGTGAGTTTGCCATACCCATCCAACATTCATATATGCCTTTCCAGGAATAGGAAGTTGGTCTGGAGCAAAGGAGAGAGGTTCTAGACTAAAGAGTATGATTAGAGGCTCATTTGATTTATGTGCGATTCACCTGGATAAGACCTTATTAATTGTATTGATTTTGATTATGCAGTCTGCTTGTCTGTTCTAAGTTTTAAAGTGACAAGTCCCAAATTTTCAAAGAGCGGTTATCTTGAAGCACTTTATTTATATGGGTAACAGGACTGCCAAATAAGAAATATTAGCTGTCCATGTGGTTGGTAGCAAACTAGATTTTCTGGTCTTTTCTTGCTTCCCATTAGTGCATTGCCTGGCTCAGGCATTAGTTATTTCTATTTCTGTGACAGTTCGCTCCCAAGCAGATACCTCATGCCAGATTGTGCATGTCTGTGAGATTTCCCCAACAGGATGTTGAAAAACAGAAACCACAAATAATATTTCAATAAACAAGATTTATATGTCCTTCAAACAGCATACAAGTGTATACACACATCCAAAAAATGGGGAAATGCTCAGATAGCCAAAGCAGTGTATTTGTACACACAGATATTTTGTGCGTGTGTGTGTGTGTGGTAAATGTGTAGTAATACTTCTTAGGAACCACAAAGTCAAATTTAGAATCCTCAAAGTGTATAGCTTTAGTATACTGTACTCCTGAAAAACATGTGATTTGAAGTAAGGGATTCCAGTTTAAGTTAGCATTATGCTCCCTTCCCCTAATGTAGCTTGTAATAACTTTCCATTGAAATTTCATAAATGCACACAAAGAGGCAAACACGGATAATATCAGAAATGAAGTTTGACAGAAAGCCTATTGGCAGAATTTGGGAGGAATATCTCCAAGGCGGGTGGAACTGCATTAAAAAAAAATGACAAGGTGGGTGGTTGAGTGAGTGGAAGAAAGTCCTCAGAAGATGCTACTTTGTGTTTGACATGTGTGTTGTGGTCTGCATAAAAAATATGATTTTTGTGGGCACCTTTGAAATTCTGCAGTAACAAAGCGTGCTGGATATTATAGTGGATATGCGGATATGATAGCACGCTGAATTGCCAAAAACCATGATGCACAGAACAGGATGACTGGAAACTTGGCTTGGAGCTGTGCTCTTGGTCCAGGGAGGCATTGAACCCATGCCTTTATTTTTAGCCCCATCTTTGTTACTGCAGGGAGGGTCAGGACCCAGGTTATATCGGTCAGTGATCACTTCCTGTTGAGGAAGGAAAGCCACTAAATCCGCAAAGAGGCATCTGCTACTCTGTAATGAACAAAAGCATGACTGCTTCTCAGCAAGGGGGGAGGAGAAAGCATGACATTCACTTGGGAAGCTTTCGGAAGCAGCTAGTTACACATGTGTGTTTGTGCTCCACCCCCATTCATGTCCCCTTGTGCACCCCAGCAAGAGAAGGTTGGTGGGATGGAGGTTGGCGAGAACCCTTCTGGATATGAAATTTGCAAGTCTTCCCCGGGTGAATTTGGTAACCAGTCCTCCCCCAAATTGGGAACGGTTTTCTTAAGCCAGGCAATTTCTTGTTCCATTTTATGAGAGTGTTAATTGGGCATTAATCTGAACATGTCTCCCAGAAATCATTAAGCAGACCTGTAGGGCTTTGGTTCTCCTTTCCTCTCCTCCGCAGTAAAGAATCCTGTCTATATTCGTGACCAAGGGGGACATGTTTGGGGACACAGGTATGCATGTATAGGAGGCAACTAAAAATAGCCCCAACTTAGCTCCTAGAGAAAACAGTACTCACCCTCTTGGGGAGAGGAAAGAGCCTGTTGGCCCTTCTCCGAGGGTGTCGAGTGGGTTGAAGGGTCTGTGAGCCTTCCTTGATAACAGATTTAGGATTTCGCTGTGCTGTTGAAGAAACAGGAAAACCCAAGCAAGCAAAGGCAGTTTTATAAAGAAGCAAGCAAGGACAAATAACTAGATTTTTCTCAGCAATCTAGACAATAAATAATTACATCTTTATTAACTGCATTGTGCATTTCATTTAATATTCCCTTCTGTAGTTTCTAGGAATTCAGAACGCCAAACATTTATGTTCTTGGCCCCGAGTTAGAAGAGGAAATATTATGTATAAATTATGTAAAAATTATGGTAATGAGTCTTAAAATGAGAAAATACTTATGAGAGGTGAAGAATTAGGATACAAATTACATGTTGCAACATGCTGTTACAATCAATTGTTGCAATTGAGAGGTGGCTCTTTTTTTTTTTTTTTTTTTAGACTTTCTTCTTTTAATTTTTTAAATTAAAAAATTTTTTTTTTTTTTTTTTTTGTCTTTTTGGGGTATATGGAAGTTCTTAGGCTAGTGGTTGAATCAGAGCTGTAGCTGCCGGCCTACGCCACAGCCACAGCAACGTGGGTTTTGAGCCGCGTCTGCGCCCCACACCACAGCTCATGGCAATGTCGGATCCTTAACCCACTGGGTAAGGCCAGGGATCAAACCCACAACTCAATACTAGTTGGGTTCATTAACTGCTGAGCCATGATGTGAACTCCCATAGACTTAGTCCTTTCCATAATTAACATAGATTTTCAAAATCAGAAATAATTATATAAAGTCTTTTGTAATCCAAACATCATTTTCTATATAGAGTTTTTCTCTCAGATTGGAGGTAAGATTGGTGGAAGTTGAGTCTGAAATGCCTGAATCTAGTTTGTCATTTATGTCTAGGAAGTACTCTGTTCCAAAGTTTCAAAGTGGCTTTCCTTGCTATACCTACCTGATTATTTGTGATGTGTCGGCTCTCTTTACTTCCCAGTAGTCGCAAAGCTGTGTTTTCAGATGGCCGTGGGGTACAGATCTTTGGAAAAGAGCCCCAATCCTTCTTTGAAAAAGAGCTTCAAAGAAATTCATCTAAGATAAAAACACTGTTCTCTCCAAGAAGTATTTGTTTAGAAGATGAATGTCGGTGTTACCGCTCACTTCTCATTGCTCTGTAAACTCTGTCCTGTGAGAGAAATTGATCACTATGGAGAGTCAAGAACTTGAGGAGGCTTTGTTTAGCAATTACGGGGAATCATTGCTTATTCGCAAGTGTTATGGATTGAGGGTTTTTGCCCTTCCAGAATTTTTACATTGATGCTCTAACCCCCACCCTGGCTGTATTTGAAATAAGGAGGTAATTAAGGTTGAATGAGGTCATAAGGGTGGAGCCCTGTTCCAATAGGACTACTGTCCTTATAAGGAGATCCTAGAGAGCTTGGGGCTCTCTCTAGGAACACAAGCATGCACACATGCACGCACCTTGGAAAGGGCATGTGAAGACATGGTGAGAAAGTGGCCGTCTACAAGCCAGGGAGGGAGCCCTCACCAGTAACTGACCCTCCTGGATCTTGATCTGCAACTTCTGGCCTCTACAGCTGTGAGAAAAAAAAGCTGTTGTTAAGCCACCCAGGCTGCAGTCTTTTATTAGGGCGGCTGAGCTGACTAGTACACTAGGCACTGTAGGAAGAGGAACAAAAGAACTAGAAGCAGAACCCTGGACATGTGTGTAATAGATGTAATCCGTGTTAGCCCTCTCTGTGGTCTGAGATGTAACTCCCCTGATCCACCCCCAGAAGCACAGACTTAATTGAATGAGAGTGTTTGATGATGGTTATCTACTAATAACTCCAGGAATATGTTTATTTGAATAATGGCATTTGTGCAGAATTGCTCATACTGACTTAAGTCATTAAATCACTTTGGGTACATTCAAGCAACCAGGTCTTGAGTCATTTTTTCCCTGCTACAATTGTTTATGAAAAACTCAGGGCAATAGGTGTGACCATTTGGGTTGGCATCTAGAACAAGTAGTTGAAGTTGTATTATATAGCAGCTTGGTTGGAGCTATCACTTCAGGTGTACTTTGTTTTTGAAAGGCTTGGGCAGTAAATGCCAGGGCCTTGAGAAGAGTAAAGCAATTTGGGGGGATTTTTTTTTTCTTTCTCATCTTATGTCCTTAAATATATGTTTCCTAATAGCCGGAAGTACATCCTTGTAAGAATTTACTTGCCACATATATATATTTTTTTCCCTTAGTGATTAAGTATAAAGGCATATCCTTTGATGAGACACTGAGGGCAAACCTGTGTTGGGTGATTATTTATTGGGTATGCCTACTGCATGTAAGGCATTGTGCTGGCTTTATAGAAGCACATGAAGAGGTATCAAACTGAGTCCCTTAAGGGAAGAAGCTAGAAATATTCCATAGTTTTCTCTCATTTAATATATGCATTTTTTTCAAGATAGGTGTTATATATATATATTTTAAATACTATTCTGTTAGTAAGGCAGCATATAAACCTATCATAGAGAAATCAGTGTGAAGGCTAAGACATCTTTCCCCTCAAATTTAAAATGAAGAGAAGGACTTGGGATGGTGATACTGTTCATTTGTGAGACCAAGGAACTAGCCCCGAGGATGGAGTGTCTCATATCCTGGAAAACTCAGAACTTGTGCAGAAGAATAGAAGTTTCATCTCAAGATACTCCCCATAGAGTGAGTCATTAGCTGCTGAGATTGGCCTGTAGAAACACTCGAGTGGAGTTGTACTTTAAATAGCTGGAAGACCTTCTTCCTCTTCCTACTGGGTAATTTCCGTTCCCCCTGGACTCATTCCTGTCACCTGACCAAAGTTAGGTGTCTTGGACAATGGATTGTCCTTTTTCGTAATTTCCTTCTAAGACTGGGCCAAGGAAAAAAGATGGACTCAGTATAACTAAAAATGGGTAGGCAGAGGAAGAACCAACTTTAAGATGCATGCTTCCGGGGACTAGGCCTGTGTGATTGACCCACTGTATACACACAGAAGCCTTAACAAACGTAGGGAGAGCAAGTGATTTGTTCAGGGTGACTCAGCTGAGATTTGGACACATCGTCTGAGTCTGAAGCCTGTCGCCCTGTCATGGTACCACAGGCCTGGGCACACACAAGCCTGTGGCCAGAATCTGGAGGCCTAGCTCCTGACTTTGGGGTTCTGTGGACAGTGGTGAAGAAATTACTTACCATACTTTACTTGTTGTATAAAACACTGGTATTAATTCCAATGTTTTATGAAATAAGTACCTGCCTTGTCTTTTGATGTCAGCCTTAGTCACTGGTGGTCATGGTCAGGCCCTGATGTGCTGCCTGTCTATGGGAGTGGGGGGGATACCGAACCCAGTGGTGCTGGAGGGGCCACAGGGTGGGTCAGGAGATGGATAGGTACCAAAATGGGGGCTGGGGAGGATGAGAGCCAAGGACCAAACAGGGCTGCATGGCAGAAAGTGGGTAAAAATAGGCATTTGGCCAGGTATGACCAGGAACATGGAGGAGCCTTGGAGTAAAGTGCAAGTTCTCAGTAACAGGGAGGAGAGCGAGAAGGGAGGGCCCATCAACACTGATGGACGAGGCTTGGAAACCCTAGGCTCTGAGGCTTGTGGTACTGATGTTGGAAGCCCTTGCTTTGCATGGACCTGGGCCCCATCTGTGCTCAGGGAAGCCTCATCCTGCAGGGCCAAGGATTTGGTGCCATAAGCAACCTGGGCATGCCGGGTAGGTCCTTCTTGTCGGGGTTACTGCAGCACCCTCCTAAGTTGTCTCCTCCCTGTGGTCTCTCCTTTCTCTAGCACATGCCTTGCAATGAACCTGAGTGATCTTTTAAATAAAGCAAATTCCAGGTGCTCCATCTGGAAAAACAAAAAATCAAATACCTGTAATGTTTCCTTGGTAGTTGGGATAGAGTGCAAAGTCAGTTGGTAGCACACTAAGTCCTTCCAAAATTGGCCCCTGACTGCAGTCCAGTCCCATGATGTACTGTTCTTCCTCCTGCACCTTGTGCTCCATCCTAGGGAACCATTTAGAGCTGTTCAGAGGTGATGTGCTCTTTGCTTCTGGACTTTTGGTCCCTGCACTTACAGTAACTCTGACTGGCTGCACCATTCTTCTTCTTTTTTTTCCTTTTAGGGCCACACATATGGAAGTTCCCAGGTTAGGGAGTCGAATTGGAGCTGCAGCTGCTAGCCTTCACCATAGCCATAGCAGCGTGGGACCTATACCCTGCACCACAGCTCACTGCAACACTGTCTCCTTAACCCACTGCATGGGGCCAGCGATTGAACCCACATCCTCATGGATGCTAGTCTGGTTCATTACCACTGAGCCACAATGGGAACTCTCCTCCTTCCCCTTCTTTACCTGAAAAACCTAACTGTGGTGTCTCGTCTCTGAGGGTTTCCATATCTGATGCCTCCAGGCAGAAATGAAAACTGCTCTTTCTTCCTCATCTGTGCCCACAGCTGCCTCCCTCGGTAGCTCTTGCTACTATCATCAGAAACTGTCTACCTTTGCTGCAGGCTTATCAAGCCCTAGATGCTGTGTTTTCAGCTTTGATTTCCCTGGAGGCTAACTCAGAGCTAACTTTTAGTAGGCTCAGTAAGTGGTAAATCAATGAATAAATAGTATCCTAGTCCATTCATGCTGCTGTAACAAAATACCATAGACTGGGTGGCTTATAAACAATGGAAATTTAGTTTTCATGGATTTGGAGGCTGGGAGTCCAAGATTAGGGTGCCAGTTGGTTTTGGGTTCTGAGGTTACAGACTTCTCATTGTATCCTTACAGGGTGGAAGGAATTAAGGAACTCTGTAAGGTCTCTTATAAAAGCATTAATCCCGTTCATGGGGGCAGTACTCTCATGAGCTAAGCACCTTCCAAAGGCTTCATCTCCTTATACCATCACATTGGGCATTAGGATTTCAACTTATGAATGTGGGAGGAGGGGGCACACATTCACTGAGACCCTAGCCAATGGGTTCCTTGGATGAGGGAGAAAACTCTCAGCCCAGTGTGTTGTAGCTATTTGTTAAGTTTATCTATCTGGTTGTCCAGACTGAATACACCAAACTCTGAGAAGGTGAGGGCAACCAGATTAGCCAGGATGTGCCTCTTACATCCTACAGAGCTGATCCAGGAAGACATATATTTGTCAGAGAGGTGACAGAATTTGTCAAAAGTGTATTAAAGTACCTACAGAAATTCTGAAACATATGGCATGGTTCTGTTTGTTCTGTGACCATATAAAATTGGCATCAAAAAATCCAGATGGAGAATAAAAACAAGAAAGTTGTGAGTGCTATTTCATGAACAAATACTGCTCACCACTAAACTCCATGAAGACAGAACTGGATTTTTTGTTTCCTCTTGTATTTCCTCCTCTTAGTGTGGTATTTGCTACATAATAAATTATAATTTATAATCAATTATAATATAAAAATAAATTTTATTTAAGCCAGTGTGGGTAGGTCCAGAGTTTTAAGAGTGTTTACAAGTGAAGTCTCCACAATAGCATGTGGCTGTTGGACCTGCTTAAACACCAGAAGATGTTCAGGCACATCTGTTTGTCACATGCTCTGGCCACCATGTAATCATCACTTGGAGAGAATCTTCTGGCAAACAGTGTATCTTAGACATTCTTCGTGCTTCCTGCAAGTTTGGGGTGCTTTTCCAACTTTTTAGTGGTCCACTTTTGCAACAAAAGTTTGCCACAGCTGCTCTTTCAGAATAAGAGTATCCTGAGATGGCAAGGCAGACTGTTATCAAAAGAGAAACAAAACTGCTACCAAATATGCATTTAGCCATTGGTGAGAAATAGCATTTTCACTCTACTGGGCAACTAAAACAAATTATAGACATATATAGCATGCTGAAGAGATAGAATAGTCATTTATGGCTTCCCATTTTTAATTTTTGTCTTCATGGGGACAATCTTATTCATCAGAACATTTTATTAAAAGCCATCTGTCATGCCCAGTGTATGGCATTACAGGATGTGCTCTGTACAAGGTGGTTGGAATTGGGAATGTCTCCACTGGGAAGGACTGTCCCTTTTCTGATTTGCATGTGGTGTGATGAGGGGCCAACAGGAACCCTGTGATCAGTGTCTTCACTGACTGACTTGATACTGAGCAGATACAAATGAGAAAATAGAAATTTTGTTAGGATAAATGCTGAATTTTATTGATGTTATATGCTGAAGTTCTATCTAAGGGTTCCTTAAAAAACCAACCAACCAACCAACCATCAAAATAGGAAAACTTTACCGTGAACACCAAATTTGAAAACCATTGACATGGGAGAATGCCTTGAAATGAGACTGGAGTATCCCAGGTAAATATCGGTTACAACAGACTTTGAAATTATGGTCCAGATTCTCCTGATGGTTGACATCTTCCTGCTTTAAGTGGTGGGGATGGGGAGAAACCCTCTGGCTTAGGGGATATGAGTTGTCATGGAATGATTGCATTTTTCAGAACATATATGCCATGTAGCACAGTTCACACCATTTATATCAATGTAATAAAACTATTCATATCTGAAAAATGCATTTGTAATCATCATGCTATAAAGTACCTCTTAGAAAGGGTTAACATGAGCTTGTCTTATGAAAGGAAGAGCCTAGGGTTCTAATTTTGGTTCCTTCATAATAACCGTATGAAAGCATTTATCTCTTAGGGCCTTTCTGAAAAATCAGAGAGTGGAATGAGGAAACTTGAGTGGATTTCCAAATTTGCTTGCAATTCTCAAATTCATTGTAAGTTAGAGATTTCCTTGGGCACTCCTTTGACTAGATGTCAGAGAAACTGTCTGGAATATTCTGTATCTGAAATATTCAGTTGTCTTTAGATAACTGAAGGTGAAGCATATGAGGTATTTACTCTTTGTGTGGTTCTTCTTCCATACAATTTACTGCGTTTGCAGCCTTGTCTATTTCTGGATGCTCTTGGGAGACTCCCTATAGAATTTGGTTCAGTGAATTTTCCTCAGTGTTGATAAATATCATATAAAACCACTCTAAGTCTTTCTATCTGTAGTAAGGCATTGCCAAGTTTATTAACATATACAAATGAATAAACTCAAGCCCATACTCTCTTTTTTGAGTCACATGTACCAATTGAAAGAAAGCAAATTGGTGAAAGGAATCAGATTTGGAAATAATTTATTTCTGAAAGGCTTCTTTTCTTTTTAGTTGTGAAGAAAGAGCTCAGGGATAGAAATACAATATTACCTTAGCCATCAAAAGGAAAAGAATCCTCTCAGATGTTACTCTACATCAAAATTATAGCATTCACATACCACACAGTGCAAGACTGGTTGGGTTCCATCGACTGGTTGTGATCACTTCCCTAATTGGAAAAAATTAGGACTATTAATCATTGTGACACAAGGCGAAATGTCAGCATGGAGTGACAATCTTATTTTCCACCTGAGAAATGGTAGCTTTGAAGGGCAAAGCCAGACTCTCCTTTCCCCACTTTCCCTTCCCATTTCCTTTCTGGCTGTAGTTCTGGGAGTAGATCAGACAAAGACTTAACAAAAGGCAGAGGGCACAGAAACAGAAGAAGAAAGCTTTCCTTCATTTTGTATTCCACAGAAACATCTGTGAAAATGAAAATGGGAGTGGGGCAGGAAGACCTCACAAACCAGGGAAATGTTGCAGAGACATTGAAAATTATTTGCATGTACTAATTGATGGAGATAAAGCCTTCTTAGGCAGGGGGACATCAAAATGACTGAACTCTGAATTTGCATTTATTCTTCCTCATTCCACTCAGAAGGGAAATGCTTTAAGCAGTTTGCTGGGATTTTCTTATGAGGATAATAATTTTCTAACTATACAAGTAATTATGGTTGTAACACATGAATTATTTTGGTATTGAGTTTTGTAATTTCTTAGTGTTTTTGGCATACTTAAAATTTACTCGGGCAATTGCACATTTTGAGTGAGATTGAAAAGAAAAAGGTAACTGACAAACGTTAGTCTGTCTCATGGTTAACTTTATTTTTTTTTATTACTTAGTGAATTGTATTACATTTATAGGTGTACAACAGTCATCACAGCCAAATTTTGCTGCATGTCCATCCCAAACTCGTGGCTGACTTTACAAACACTTTTTTTCCTTGAGGCATCAGTATGAACTTTTATTAGCTTTTTTTTTTTTTTTTTTAAAGGGAAACAAATATAAGCATAGTACAATATTGTGTAATTAGAGGACCCCCCCCCCCCCGTCTCCTCTCACCATCTATTCATTTTGGTAATCATGGGATTTTTGCTGAATCAAGACTTTTGTTTCTTGAATATAAGCAGTTTCTTTTATATGTCCCTGAGTTCTGTCCCCCTCCCATCAGAGTTCTTGGAGCACTCTAATGGAGGTAATGACCTTTTTGGTATTTTTAATGTCTTCAAGAAGAAAATCTATTATGACATGTTGGATATCACGTCCATATCCTGCACGTTTTTTGATTGTTTTGTGTGTGTGTATCTCATTAAGCACTGTGGAAAGATCTTTGCATTTATATTTCTATCTCAGTAACAGTGTTAATCTGTTGATGCAACTGTATTTTGTGCTGACATAGTCGGTTAAAGGCAGTACCTTGCTTTTATGATAATAGTAAACATTTCCTGAGCTCTTAGTATGTGACAGGCACCATGCCAAAGTTGTGTACATGGTATATCATTTCATGCTCACGGCAGCTTCGTGGTATGGTTTGTAATTTTACGCATGAGAAACTGAGGCACAGAAATGTTACAGAACCTGCCCAAGACCTCAAGGCTCAGGAGCTGTGGAGCTGAGATTTGCTATCACGCTGTCACCACTATGTTATAGTGTCTTCCCAGTCAGGTCTTTGTTGCTCATTTATCTTGTTTTGTGTTGGTGGTGCTGGTGGTGACTTTGGGGTGTCAATTAAGGTTAAGCTATCAACAAAAGGCATAGTTTTTACTGCAGCATTTATTGTTGTGTGTGTTTGTTTTTGTTTTTTGTTTTTTTAATAAACTGGCTGGTCCACTGGGATCTAGGGGGGTAAGCTAGCTACTGACACAGAGCCAAGGCTGATGGTTGGACAGCCCGTGACTTTGAAACTTTGCATTGGTGGATTGAGCCCTTGTCTGTCTGTTCCATTGAGAACCCCCATGATGTCCCAGAGAAGTTCTACAGCCCAGCCCAGCTTATCACTGCTACGGGGCTCATCAGAAATGTGGGCTGAGGCTCCGCCAATCGAGGCTTGCTTCCAGGAGCCAGGGGTTGAAGCATCCCTGAGTGTGCAGCTGAGATGGCCCCCCCCATCAGTGGGACCCCCTTCTTTCAGCTGCAGCCAGTGGGCAGGTACCCTCCTACCTTGTGGTAGTTGTCATTTGTCGGGAGATGCATAAGAGACTAGATGCCACTTAGGAAAGGCAGCTCAGGACTGTGCAGCCATAATGTAGGAAAGGCAGGTTCATCAAATAGAATGTGTGACAGTAGAGACCTGCTGGGGGCGGATCTGGGCAGTATCAGGGAAAGCTAACCGTCACCCCATGGTGCAGGTTAAGCGTTGTGGCCAGATGATCTCTTTGATTTCAAGTGACTTTTGCCCCAGATAGCTCTCTCTCTCTGAGGGTGACCCACATTCCCCACTCCCTTGTGAATTCATTGGGCTTGATGGACAGAATAGGTCCTGACTGCTTTAATCATAACTTTCCTGGGGGGCGGGGATAATACCGCATTCCACTGAAATGGGGCTTATAACTCTGTTGCCTTATTTTCTCACGTGTCCTTTTAGATCTTTTTAAGCCTCCTAGATGTGGATAGGAAGGACTTGTTCCTGTTCTAAGGGTGATTTGGTTAAGAAAAAGCAAATGAATTGACCAGTCGAGCATAAATCAAATGTGACCGGTCAGGATAGCCCAGGTCTGCTGTTCATTTGAAGAACTATCTCAGTTTGTTTCTCTCTTTGCTTATTTTCCACTCTGCAGAAATTCGATCATCTACCACATGCTTTGTGCATATATGTGTCCAGGTAGTGGGTTCAACCAGATTCTCATGAGTGGTCTCCATCGTTAGATGAGAACACCAGCGTGTAGCCTATTCTTTGCTCCTGGTTCCCCAGACCAGCCTCAGCCTCTGTACTGTCAGTCATGTGGAGTCTGGCATCTCTGTAGTTCAGTATTGCTGGTGTCCTATAGATTCTTTATAATTTTTATCTCCTATGTCATTGTTTTTTAAGTGTGGGAAAGATCCTTTTAAGGGAAACTACAGGGAAGCTTTAGTTTCTTGCTTTGTAAACAGGGATAATAATGCCTGCTTTGCTTATTCACGGTATAATTATCATGATCCAGTGAGATCATTCTTAAGAAGCCATGTAAATTATAAAGGGCTTTACAAGCCTAAGAAATGATTATGGATGACCTGGAGTTCAAGATAGAAGTCCATGCTAATTGGAATAATTGGTCATGATACCATCTATAACTCTTCTCTCAAGACCCTCTGCGAGCCCCATGGGGAGGTATGGCAGTAGCCCAAGTGTTTGTGAAGGAGCAAAAAGACTTCTAGCCCCCTTGGCGTCCCACTGCTGGTTTCACATTACTGGGAGCCAGTGTGCAAGGCGTGCGACTGTAGGAACAGAGACCCACAGTCAGGAAGGAGTCACCAGCTGATCTCCAGGCATCTCCTGGGTGTTGATAAGGAGGGTCAGTGCCATGCTGCCTGAACCAGGCAAAACAAGGGTAGTAGCTTGTGCCTTTTGCTCAAAAAAGGAAAAAAAGAAGAGAAATGAAAGACAGGTTGGAGCATGTGTTTTATTAAACCAGTTGGAGTTAGCCCAAATGCTTGGGTTCCCTATGTAATGCTCCTGTATGAGACTGAGACAGAGACTACAGTGCACCTTGAAGAAATTGCCTAGGGCAGCACCCACAGGAAGTGCCCACCGATCCTGCAGGGTCAGACGAGGGAGGAGAGAAGGTTTGGAAGACCCTGTTCCTGCCCATGCAGCTACCTCCCTGTGATGTCCACTGATCTGAGTTCCTCTTTTGCTGGATGCTGTGCTGGTGCTGGGTTGACACTGGGGAGGGGAGGGTGTTTGGACCTCAGGAAGTTTAGAAGTTCACCCCCCATTAAATATGTGTTAGGTACATGCATTAGGCCTGTGCAGTGTGCTGTGGGTGCAGAGATAAACAGCAAATTTGAAGGAACTCAGATCTGCAAGGAGAGGGCGGAGGAGTCGTGGATGGTGGGCCTGGGAGACAGGTGTGCACAGAGGAAGGGTCCCTTCTATCTGGGCAGCAAGAGTGTCCTGGAGAAGGTGACATCTGAATGGAATTGAGAAGGAGTTGTGGGAGATGACTAGGTGGAAGAGAAGGGAGAAGACTTTCCTAGATAAAGAAATAGTACAAGTAAAGGCACGTAAGCTGCGGGTGTGCGTGGAATGGCTGGGGAGCTGTGCGTAAGTGACGCCCATATAAATTGTCATCATCCTAATACTGCTTCATGTAGCTGACACAGTACCTTAGTCCAGTTTAGATCAGTGGCTCTCAACTTGGCTGAATCCCTCACCCTCTACCCCTACTCCCATGGATGTTTAAAAATGTGTTGTTTTTCATGAATAACTAGTGGCCTTCATTGGACAGAGCCAGGGATGCTACATGCCTTCGGCAGGGACGACTCTCCCATCCCGAATGCCTATGACGTACTCTTTGCAAAGCTCTGGTAGACATGATCCCATGAGGTAACAAGGTGGTGAGTATGCCTGCTGTTTTTTATTGAAGACACAAAACGCGGAGTCCACAGCTTGTAGGTCATCAGTAGAGCCTGGCGTGCTTTTTCCATTAATATGTTATGTTTGATGTTTCTGTTGCTTTTTTCTAGTTTCCATGTTTTATTGCTATTCTGCCTTAGAGAATTCTAGATAATACCTTATATTGCTAGTATCTTTGTTAAGAACACTTAGTTTTCCTTCTGTTCCCAAGTGGAGAGCTCCATTAGTGAAGCAGTCTGCTTTCACTCTGCCCCTTTTCTCTTTCCCTCCCTGCCTGATAGGATTGGCAGTTGGCTGGCTAGTGTGAGATTGGAGACCAGGTTGGCTTGGCTCAGTCCCTCCTCTCCTTTGGAATCTGCCCTCTGTGGAAAGTCTGCCTTCTGATTTATGCGGTTAGTGGTGGTGCGGGATGCCTGTATGTTCATGACTTAAACTCGGTGTAGCAGAGTGTTAGCAGGGCCCTGTGTACAGTGATGCAGTCTGTGCACTGCACAAAGGGGGAGAGTGGTATTTGGAAGCCAGCCAGAGCTCCGCTGGGCCCAGCCAGCTGTGCTGGGACCCAAGCAGTTCCTTTTGCTCATTTGAACGAGGACATTGTGTACTCCAGTGGCTGCCCTGTTGCACAACCCCAAGGGTACCATTGTGTTCCTTTGTGTTCTGTGTCTACTGTTCTAGGTCTTGTGTGCCCTCCCTTGGTAGTGAGCCAAAGGTCCACACACCAACTCTGTCCTTCCGTGTGGAGCTGAATGTCAGAAGCTGACATTATGATCCCCATTGGTTTGACCTGCTTCCTCTATCTCTCCAGAGGATGGAAGGGGTGCTAATTTTTATTTGAACTGTCTTTTAGCTTCCTTAGTGGAATGAGGCTTTAGTGCTTTGTAAGTTCCAAATTTTGTCACTCTCATGCAAATTTATGCATGAACATAACTGAACATGCAATTTATGAATGCAGATATGAAGCTGCAGTCTCCCTTTCCCTCCTTCCTCCAATCTCCTAATTTTTAGAAATTATCATTACTAATGCTTTGGGGTGGAGCCTCAGCTCTTTTTTTTTTTCCTGCAGGTGTGTATATTTTAAAAAATGTGATCATATTATTTATGTTCTGCAGCTTAAAAAAATCATATCTATCCATGTAAGTACATTATAAATCTAGCTGTTTTAAAAACTTTTTTTTTTTTTTTTTTAATAGCTTTACCTACAGCATATGGAAGTTCCTGGGCCAAGGTTTGAATTTGAGGCCCTGCTGCAGCAATGCCAGATACTTTAACTGATGGTGTGAGGCTGGGGATTGAGCCCATGCCTCCACAGCGACCTGAGCCACTGCAGTTGGATTCTTTTTTTTTTTTTTTTTTTGTCTTTTTAGGACTGTACCCATGGCATATGGAAGTTCCCAGGCTAAGGGTTGAATCCGAGCTGTAGCTACTGGCCTGCCCCACAGCCACAGCAATGCCAGATCAGAGCTGCATCTGAGACCTACACCACAGCTCATTGCAATGCTGAATCCTTAACCCACTGAACAAGGCCAGGGATTGAACCCACGTCCTCATGGATGCTAGTCGAGTTTATTACCGCTGAGCCATAATGGGAATTCCTGCAGTTGGATTCTTTAACCCACTGCACCACAACAGGAACTGTCTAAAAACTAATATATTTAAAATTGATTTATTTGAAATATTATCTCTAGTAATAATAATAACCATGATAAGTTTGAGTATGTTCTGTTGAGTTTGCACTGTTCTAAGCTCTCTGCGTGTATCAGAACAACCTTATGGGATATGTAGTGTTAGTACTATTTTCTTACTTAAGAAACAGAGGCCCAAAGATCTGGTAACTTCTCTAAGATCATGCAGGACAAGGATATAAAATTGGTATTTGAAGCCAGGTGGCATGGTTCCAAAATGCATACTCTTAAATATACTTGACAACATATGGTATAAAATTCAAAAGGTGCAAAAAGTTAGTGATAAGGTGACAGTTGAGGTTACCATCCATTTCAACCCTGTAATTCTGCTTTCTGTTAACCTTTCTTTTTTTTTTTTTTTCTTTAAATTCCATTGAAACTACCATTCTACTCTTTGCTCTAGGTGTTTGAATATTTCGTATCTCAAATATAAATGAAATCATGCAGTATTTTTCTTTCTGTGTTTGGCTTATTTCACTGAGCATAATGTCGTCTAGGTCCATCCATCTTGTTACAAATGGCAGGATTTCATACTTTTTTTTAAGGCTGAATAGTAGTCCATTGTATGTATATATCACATTTTCTTTATCCATTCATCCCTCAACATATATTTAGGTTGTTTCCATATCTTGGTTACTACTCTTTTTAATAGCTGCATACTATTCTATAGTAGGAATGTGTCCTAATTTATTTAAAACCCTTCCTTTTGTAGTTGCCAGTGTCATGTTCTTGTAAATAATGCTGCCTGAGAGATGTCAGATTTTGTATCAATATGCAACTGTATGAAATCAGGTAGTTACAATGTGTGAATATCTCTGTAGAAAATATTCTTGGAAGTACAATTGCTTGGTCAAAAGGGATGCACATTTAGACTTTTTGTAGATCTTGACAAATTACATTCCCTCAGATGTCTACCATGTTATATTCCCACCAACCTGCTTGTTTCCTCTTCCTTTGCTTGATTTTATTGTTAGGATTTTATTTATAAAAGTGATGTTGGTATACCAAACAAGCAACATCAGTAACATTTGACGTTGGTGATCTTTTAGCCTGTCCAGTCTTGCTAGGATTCACTTGCTCAAGAAGAGGATTTATGTGTAAGTTATGCAGGTGCTCCGCACGTTATTAAGAATTGACTTCCACTCTTTTTCCTTTAAAGCATAGCTCTTACATGTCATTTTCATCTCCTTCAGGAAAACCGCCTTTGCCGCATCACAACCAGGGAGTGCTTCCTCGATCAGGGCCCTGCAGTTATTGTTAATTAGGAAGTTTGCCCTTACTGCCCTGGATACAGACACCAGCCTTCTTTGTTAACCCCAGACAAAGGCAGAGAAGCAGTGTGTGTAACCACAAAGTCCCGGGTGGCACCTTGGGGACCCCAGCAACTCAAAGAAAGGATGCCAATCATTGGGACACTGTTAAACTGGCAGGAAGCTCATGCCATCATCAAGGAATTGAGAAAGCTGTACAAGTGACTCTCCAGCTTGTGCTTTTATCACTGGTGCCTTTCTTCTTTGAGCATTTTCTAGAAAAGCCAGTGCTTTTACCTACATGCCTGTAGATTCTGTTTCAGAATGTTTTGGCTCCACAGAATCAACTCATATTAACTGTCAAGCCTGGAGAGCAGATCTGCCTGGCAGATCCCAGATTGTGTTGTGTAGGGTACAAGATTGTTTGCTGAAGGAAGAGGGGAGTTTTGTGTGTCAGAGTGCGCTGTACCTCTCTTTTCCTGAGGTCTCTGATCCTCCGAATGCCTTTTAAGTGATTTGGACCGGGGTCGGTGGGGATGGGGGAAGAGGTTTTGCAGCTGCCAGGGTTCTGTTTTGGGGTGTGCTGGGTCTTTCCTTGCTGTGTTCTGTGGGCTGCCCAACCTTGGGCTCAGTGCATGCCCTTTGTCTTCTCAGTTGTTTGCCTAATGAACTATGAGTACATGATACTGACAGCTGCTCGGGTTGACCTTGAAGTTACTAAGTTTTAGTTTTTACTTTGGAATTTTGTTTGCTAGTCCTGTTCTGTTTTAGATGTGTGGACTTCATATGGAACAAGGAACTGATCTTGTGTCTCTCCACCCCCACCCCTTAAAACTGACTTGACATCTTGTCAGTTTACTAATGATGTGCCAGGGGTTTGTATAATAGAAAGAATCTAAATTTCAAAATGTTTATGTTTATGCTAAAGTGATCCAAGTGTAAGTTTAATATTTATCACACATTTCAGGTGCCTGTCTCATTGGCACATTGCTGATTTTGAGGCGTTTCAGTAAAGCTATCCTGATCTCCTAAATCTTGACAGTAGAACTGCCAGTTTTATTTCCATATTTCTAATTAAGCTAGGTTTTTGTAAGGTGAGGAAGAAAGGGTTTTGAGGCGACCTTATGTGTCGGTTAAAAATTATGTAGTGATTCTAGGAAAAACTTCCTTCAGAAGCACTTGTATTCTTGAAGGGGTTCTTTGAGTGCCAGGCATCTTTAATTCAGGTTTTTGTATCCATGTGTCCAGGCTTAAAAGACAACTCTTTGTGTTGGGTATTTTGCTGAAAATCCCTAATGAGTAACGATACATTAGTACTGTTTTACTCAATACCTGTAAGGCAGTGTTTAGAGAAGTCACATAGAAATTTTTCTCCTGTGGTCATTACTGTGTCTATTTCTGTTCCTAAATAACATTTTGTGTACTTGTAACTTCTGAGGAGTTGATTACACTCCTGCACAATTTAAAATTTTTTCATTCATTTTACCATCATAGGTTCATTTTATGCCTACAGTTGCTGCATCTTTCAGGTAACCTTTATAATGGATAGTGTCCAAATTTCTTGTGGATTGATAAATGCATTGAGATCTTACAAAAGCCTCTAATTTAGTGGCCAGCTATTCTTTGCATGTGTATTCTGCATGTGAGCTGTCCTGTAGTTCTGAACTGAGAATGAAAGGGCCAATTGAAGGGAAGTGTGATGCATGATGGATAGAAAAATTAATTTATTTTTTGGATCACTTTTTTTTTAAAAAGCATACAAACCCATCATTTCCACATGACTAGCTGCTAGCAGCAACAAAGTGATGTCCTTGTCTTTGCAGTCAGGTAGCTGCTTTGTGAGGCTAGGATTCAGTGTGTGATGTGTGTGTCTGGTACTTAGAGACAGATTTAAGGAGATGGCATCTTTTCAGTTCAGCTCTTTTCCTAGTGTTTTCCTGCAGCTTCCTTCTGGTGGATATTTCTGTTCCTGGCTAAGTTGTAGAGGCTGGAAGGAGAGAAGTGGAAGAGTTTTACAAAGTGCATCTTCTCTATAGGGCTGGCTGGGAGATAAAGGTGCTGTTGCTGCTGATTTTTCTCTTGCAGCTCCCTCATTCCCTTGCCAACATCTCCTCTCCTCTCCTCCTTGACTCTCTTCTGGCAAAGTCCTTCATTCATTTACATTATTGAATGACTTAGGACCATTCACAACGAGATAAGCAAGAAAAGCATACTATAAAGCTTCACTTCGTAAGTACGTAGAAGAGTGATATGGCCAAACTCCTTACATCTTATGGCGGAAACACTACAACTTAGTACATGCACTGCTGTAACACTGTGTTGCATTTCATGAAAGATATGCTGTGATGAAAGAAAATGAGACCAGAAGCAGCCTTCAGAAAGGTCTTAGAGAATGAAAGAATGCTTCTAGCATCAGTAAGCTTTTCGGGATTTTCTGAATCCTGATCGTAGGCACTTAAAACAATTCGTGTATGGCGTTGACCATGGTCCCACAGCTGTTGTCCTATCACTGTAAACGTCCTAGGGGATGAGTGTCTAAGGATGTGTTATGTACATGCCTGAATTTGCAAACATACACACACACACACACACACACACACACACACACACACGCACACACACACAGCTTGTGCTAAGCGGATGACAGTTGGTGGCCAGGCATGCCCAAGAGACTGCCCATCAAGAAGAAGAGCATTTCTGCAAGCAGATGTTCTTTCCTGTAAGCAAACCTAATACCATGTTGATAAAGATCTGGATATCCCCAAAAGGGTGAATCTTTTTTTTTAACCTTATAAAAAAGCTCATTTCAAATTTCTTTGAACAAAAATCAATACTCCCCTATTGTATCTGATGTATCATCTATGGATTTATTTTTAAGAGAAATTGATTTGCAAATGTGTAAGAGAATATTTTGTTTGACAGCAATAGCTATAGTTAAATGAGCAATTCTATTTGCCAGGCACCAGGTCAAGTGCTTTTAAATGCATTATTAGCTTGTCTTCTCAAAATAATCTCGTGAAATAGGTGCTGCTATCCTCCCTGTGTTTCAGGAGAGCTGTCTAAGGTTTGGAAAGATGACTTGATGAAGGACACAGAGGTGCAGGAAGGGGTGATACCAGACTTGGCACCCAGGGTTGTCTGATCTCTGAGCCTAAACTTTTAACCAGTTCTTCAGCTTGTACTAATTGTGGCCTGATGTCTTTAACGGCAAGACAGGCACCACTTTTTAGGGACAGCATAGATTCCCAGCATCTCTGCCTACCTACTTGGTCTGGCTGTGGTGGTGTGCCCCAGAGCTTAATTGTCTGACGGTGATGATTGGAATTGGAAGTTGGTTGGCAGGAGAATTCTTTCCTTCCTACCCCACCCATCTCACTCTCTTTGGTAACCTAGGCAACCTAGGTCACAAAAGGATGACCTTACCCATGGCCTTGATGGAAAATGGTACATCAGGCCTGCTGACACCTAGATGATCAACATCTATGCATCGATTTCATTAAAAAGCAAACACAAACAACAACAGTCACAAGACCGGCTTTTGTCTTATCTGCAGTCTCAGCACTGGATGCAGGGCTCTCGGAACAATTGCACTTGGTTAGAGAAGCAGGTACTCAGGAGACAGCTTATTATAATCAGGCACTTTCAACATTGTTGCTGAGCAGGACTTGGTGGTTAGAAAACTCTGGGGGATAAAAAGTGCAGTAATTAAAATGTAGTAATTGGCAGGTTTGTGCAAAATACAGGTTTTTCTATTTTGATTCTGAAAAAGCCAATAAGGGCATTGTATATATGAGGTTTTTTGTTTTTTGTTTTTTGTTTTTTTTTTTCCGGTACAGTTTTCAGTCCCAATAAACAGATGCATTAAAACTAATGTATTGTTACTAATGACAAGGTGAAAAGAGAGGTGATGCAGACAGGACTGCATTACTGTAGGAGGGAAGAACAAAGCTCCCAGCTCTGTGTTGTCTTTGAAATCGGGACCAAACAGGACATTGTGGGGTCAAGGGGAGATATTCAGACTGGCGTTTGTGGACCCATAGAGGTCTAACAAGTACGAGGTGGTGGTGGGGGTTGAGGGTGGATTTCAGGGAATCTATTTCTAAATCTCAACTTTCTTCCTTTAGTACTAGAGTCTCCTTTCCCACACACCCCCTTCCCTAATACATCTACCTCTGGACAAGAGAAAGGCTGTCGCCGACGCATCCCTGATTTTCCTAGGGTGCTTTTCAGATCCCTGTCTTAGAAAAAACTCCTGGGCTCCAAACAAAGGGCTGATTGAAATAGTGGTGTTGGTGTTGATGAAAATTAATGACTCTAATGACAGGATAGCAAATACTTTTGCAATTCAGGTGGTGTCCGATTCTTTATTTTCCTCAAATTGAAAGAGGACCTAATTGAGTTGTCAGTTGATCATTAAAAATAATTTTGGTGATAGATCACCCTGAGATGGTTTTTGGCATATGTCCCAGAAGGAATTCAAACTAGTGAGGAAAATTATTACGACAAATTTGAATTTCCATGTAGTTATTTGTGTGAACATGTTTTTCTCAGCTTTTAGATTAATAAAGGGGGAGAGACAGGAATAAACCTCTTGCCGAATTGTCTCATTTTAGCAATATTCATCTGCAAGTGCATAATTTAACTGGAAAAGGTGGCTCATTCATCTCGTTAAATGATGCATTTCTAAAAGAGCTAATTTTTACTTTGATAATTATTTATACAATTATAATATAGTTTTATCAGTTCCATATAACTAATAAGTAACGTACATCAATTCAGTTGAAAAAAATAATGAAACTCTTATGGTCACAGGAAACCTAAATGTTCACATTTGTGTTCTATGTACGTAAATTTAAAAAGATCCCGTGACCACAACATATTTATATTTATATATAAATTTTTATTTATTTATTTTATTTTATTTTGTCTTTCTGTCTTTTTAGGGCCGCTCCCACAGCACATGGAGGTTCCCAGGCTAGGGGTCGAATCGGAGCTGTAGCCACCAGCCTACGCCAGAGCCACAGCAACGCGGGATCCGAGCCGGGTCTGCAACCTACACCACAGCTCGCAGCAACAATGGATCCTTAACCCACTGAGCAAGATGAGAGATGGAATCCATAACCTCGTGGTTCCTAGTCGGATTCATTAACCACTGAGCCACGATGGGAACTCCGTATGTAAGTTTTTAAAGTTTCTTGAGACCATATTTACATATATATATATATATAATGTTTTCTATAAAATATGCAAATATATTGTTTATAATTAATTTGCAGAGATATATGACAGAGTGATAAAACTCTCAAACATAAAAATATTTTAAGTAGGCATGCTGAAATGGACGTAACAAATTCAAAGGGAATAAGGAACAATGAAAATTTTTGTTATACAAGTGCTCTTTCTTTCTTTTTCTTTTTTAAATGAATAATGGTAGACAGCAAATAGCTCTGGTATTTTGATTCACTTGGATACGTTTTAAAGAATCAGGTTACATTTTAATTTTCAAATGTCATTATACGATGTCTTGGAAATTAGATTCTTTCATACTATTTAAAATTGAGATGAAGGAGTTCTTGTCATGGTGCAGTGGTTAACAAATCTGATGAGGAACCATGAAGTTGCGGATTCAATCCCTCACCTTGCTCAGTGGGTTTAAGGATCCGGCGTTGCCATGAGCTGTGGTGTAGGTCACAGACGTGGCTCAGATCCCGCATTGCTGTGGCTCTGGCATAGGCCGGCGGCTACAGCTCTGATTCGACCCCTAGCCTGGGAACCTCTGGCCCAAGAAATGGCAAAAAGACAAAAAAAACAAAAAAAACAAAACAAAAAAAAACTTGAGACAAAAAACCTTATATGTCAACTTAAACATGTGCAGGGGGGAACACAGTTATAATTCTTTTAGCAGGCATGCAAACAAAAACTCTCTGGAAAACATTGAGATAAACCATCATCTAGTGAGAACCAGGTGCCAGTCATTTTGGAGCACAATATGGAAGTGACAGAGCCTTAAAATCAGATGTTATAAATCTCTGGAGTCTTTTAGGGTCACACGAAGAAAGGCACTGGGGAAGCATCTTATACTGTCCTAAGGTGGTGAGATCTTTTAATTAAAATAGTGTAATTATTGTTATTACTTGAGAACCTGCCTTTATTTCCTGAAATCATGTTTTCTTTCATATATATGAGTGTGTGCATGTGTGTGTCTAATTGTTTGGCGTCATGGTAAAGAGAAGGTTTTGGGGTCCTTTTACCAAAACATCAGTGAGCTTGCAATTGGTGCAGGGTTGCACCCTAGTACCTTTCCGTGATGGCATGTCCACAGCTGTCCCTGAAGCAGTGAATTAGATGAGCTTCTGAGTCGTCTGGGTCCTTGGAGGATAGCAGATCAAGGTAACAAAGGCAGAGTGTGTTTTGAAGGATTATGGCCGTCTTTTTCGGATGATGTGGGCATGTGTGAACAATTTCTGTTTTTCAGATTGTGTACTAAAGTCTGATGGGACCCCACGGACTCTCACACCCAGCTGAATTGTCAAAGAGCTTCAGCAGGTCAAGGGTGAGAGTCTGCAGATGGCATGGTCTCGGCCATGGTCCCAATGATACCTGGCAGGCCAGGGTGGAGCATAACACAGGTGGAGAACCAGGAGGGAATGGGGGGGGGGGGAAGGGAAAGAGAAAGAGGAAGGGAAAGCCTGCACTGGGAGGCTCAGAAACCACCCCCTGCACCCTGCTGTCCTCTCTGAGGTGTTTTATGGGTCACCTGCTGGGGCTGCTGCTGGAGGTCCAGTGCCCCTGTGACAGGCTGTGCAGATACCCTGCTTGATCTCCTGACTTACTTTGCTCACTGTATTGTTGGACATGATACTGTTAAGGAAACTTTCTTGGGGACCCTTTTCCACTTGGAATTGCCGATGGTAGTGTCTTGCTGTGGGGTTGTGCTTGGCCAGACCCTGCCCTTGGGCATTTTCAAGCTTTCCCTGAGCTGGCATAGCCATGACCCAGGTCTCCCGCAGGTCTTTGTAGTGTGTTCAGAGTGTGCGGTAGCCTTTGGGAGCAGGTGATTCCTAAATATTGCCCAACTAATAACTATTTGGAAAGCCAGACAAGATCCCAGTGGAACCCTTTTGAGCTAAGTGCTGCTTGCCTTTAAAAGAGCAAGGCAGGCTTCAAAGCCACTTCTGTTTGGCTCTGTTATTAATCTCTTTAGGAAATGATTCCTTAGGGAACCGGGATAAGAGGACCCGCTGCCTGCAAAACAGCTGCCTCGCCACTAAGTCTTTAGAAAGAGACAATGGAAAATAATCTAGTACAACAAGGGCTATTGTCCAGAGTGACATTTCCCTCCTTCCCCTGAGTTGAAACAGTTGTGTTGAAACACGGAAAAGTAATTATAAATTGGGGGGTGGGGGTGGGAGTCATCCCTTTTGCTGTTTCTTTCTTACACAATGCTCATGGGAGATCATGCTTTTTAGCAGTTTGTTTCCTCCCTGGTTTTTGAACAGAACCCCCCCCCCCCAAAAAAAATCTGACACTAAATTAATCAGGCAAAAGTATAGAATGTCAGAGGGATTACATTGGATTCTGGGTAATCATTGGTTGGCCTTTGAGCTGTTGACATGCCAGATGTCTTTGGCATCAGTGAAATGATAAATGTTCATGTGATCAGACTGGTTCTCGTGAAAGGCTCACAGGAGGTCATTAAGCTTCTTTCTAGTTCCCAGATTTTGTTTGGATCTGAGTCTGTGTCCTCTGGGCTAAGGTCTACCCTTGAAGATCCTTCAGGACAATAGGCTGTCATTTTTACCTGTGTATCCATATAGCAGAAAAGAAGATAACATTATATGGTTGCAAATGTGGAACTATCAAAAGTATAAAGAAAAGGGATCATCTATAACCCCATCATCAGAAATAACCTACAGTTATTTTTTAAAGTCTATCCTTCATGTCTTTATATTTTTTATTTCTGTATTTGATGTATTTTAACAACAGGATCATGCAATATTTACCATTCCGTATTGTGGTTCTTTTATTTAACGATAGATTGCAAGCTAATGAATTTATCTCTTTTGCAGAAGATAAACACTTGAACATGTGAATTGCTATAATTTTAGTTAATTAGTGTAGTCTGGCTTTGGAGGGAGCAATTGCCCTGATTTTTACCTCTGTTTTCTAACACTGGCAGTGAGTATCTAAAAGTCACTTGTTTTCTTCATATGCTGGAAATAGCCTTTATTTGAGATCTCATGCCTCTAATGATTTGCTTCCTATTAGAGGTGGAGAGGGAATAGGCTTTCTCAGAGATTCAGTCCGAACTTTCTTCTTAAAGGGACCTACCACAGGACCCCAAGAGAGAGGCAGACACATTAAAGTAAGCCCACAAAAAAAGAGAGAAAGTTTTCTTATTCTAGAAGTGTTTCTCTTGTTTTTGTGGGGATTTCTTCTGGCCAAATGAATGTTAGCTTCTAAATGGAATATTTCCTTAAATTACTATGAAGAATTCCAAGATGCACAGCTTAAGAGACTTACTGGAATATTTGCTTCAAATTTCATTTGTGCAGTGCTAATGGGATGAATTGTATCCCATACCCCCAGATTCGGGTTGATGCCCTAATCCCCAGAACCTCAGAATGGAACTCTATTTGGAGACAGGTCCTTGAAAGAGATGATTACATCAAATATGGCCCTAGAATGGACCCTAATCTGATCTGACTGGTGTCCTTATAAGAAGAGGAAATTGAGATCCATAAGGAGACTCCAGTGGTGTGAGTACGCAGAGGGCCACCACGTGAAGACATAGCGGGTAGGTAGCCTTCTGCAAGTCAAGGAGAGAGACCTCAGAGGAAACCAACCCTGCCAACACCTTGACCTTGGACTTCCAGGCTCCAGAGGTGTGAGGAAATACATTTCTGTTGTTGAAGCCATATAGTCTGTGGTATCAAAAGAAAGTACACTATTAAATGTTACAAATAATTCTTCTACCTGCCTTATTAAAATGTATATATATATATATATGTGTATATATATATATATATACTACCTGTGAAGATGAACACTGTGGGAAACAGGAGGCAGGGGTGGGGAGAGGTGGACCTGGATAGATGCGGCTCCTGAATCCTGTGGTCTGATCATTGTGTTCCATTGCATTATTATGCTTTGTACCTTCATCTACTTAATAACATGCGACTTTCCATGAATCAAACATTGTATAAAGATGAAGAAAAAAATCCATTCTATATAAAAAAAGAAAAAAACACTTATTTACAGGGATTGCATTTCATGAAATAAAATAGGACATGGTCAGAATACTTAGTAATATCATTTACACAGTTTTCTTTTCAATAGCTAGTCTGTTTTCTGAAGCAAATTGTAACAGCATTCATTTCTTTATGGGAAATAGGTTAAGTTTTTTCCACTTGAGGTGAAAATTAATATCAGAAGTATGATTAGGTCCCATTGGTTTATTTTTGCTTTTACTTCTGTTGCTTTGGGAGACTGACCTGAGACCACATTTGTAAGGTTTTGCCTATGTTCTCTTCCAGAAGTTTGATGGTGTCTTGTCTTATATTTACGTCTTTAAGTCATTTTGAGTTCCTGTTGTGTAGCACTGGGAACTATGTCTAGTCACTTATGATGGAGCATGATAATGGGAGAAAAAAAGAATGTATATACGTATGTGTAACTGGGTCACCATGCTGTACCATAGGAGAAAAAATTGTTTGGGGGAAACAACAATTAAAAATATATATATATCAGAAGTGAGGTATTCAGCCTTGCCAATGTGATGTGAAAATGCAGAAGTTGATGCCATTGAAGAATGATCCTAAAATACCTGTGCTATGAAGGACAGTCAAGACGGTTTATAAAAGTTTATTTATTAATTTTTTTTAGGGCCACACCCATGGCATATGGAGGTTCCCAGGCTAGGGGTCGAATTGGAGCTACAGCTGCCAGCCTACGCCACAGCCACAGCAACATGGGATCTGAGCTGCATCTGCAACCTGTATGACATCTCATGGCAACACCTGATCCTTAACCCACTGAGTGAGGGCAGGGGTCGAACCTGCGTCCTCATGGATACTAGTCAGATTCGTTTCCACTGAACCACGACGCTTCTGACATTTAGAGTTGAAAATATTTACCATGACCTGGAGAGGAAGGTATGGGGTGTGGGCATTTAGTGGAAAGGAGTGTAATGCACATTCATGTCAGTTCGTCGGTTTAGCCTTTTTTTTTTTTTTAAGTGCAGTGACTATAGAGATTTTTCACATTAATAGATCACATTGGAAATGCATGGCACTAGCTGCAAGGTAGAATTGAGTGGAGCTTTGTGCTGGAAAGACACCCCTTTCAGCGTATATGGTACTGCTTCTGAGTATTTTGTTCTCTGAGGTGGTAGCTGACCACAGTTCTGCATATCCCAATATCTTGATAATTATTCATAAGGAGCTTTTGGCTTTAAAATTTCTTAGGTTACTTAAGCATTTCATAGGCTTTCTGGGTCCCTAAGGTTCTCCTTTTAGCACCGGAATTAAAAATATTTCTTAGGAAAATTTGTGTAAAACATGTTAATTGTTGTGTCTCTCTTAGATATTCCGAACCTAGCCTGACCTTTTGTGTAATTAATCAAAGTCATCATTATTTATAAAACCGGTTCTTGTTCTGCAATATAATGATGGCTTTGAGCTACTGAGATCAGTAGAGTATGTTCCTACAATAAATAACCTAAATATATATGATTTTTGAATGTTTTCCTTGCCCTTCTTTTCTCTTCTCTTTTGTTAGCAGATCCTACTTGTAATTTTCTTGGCTGCTTTATTGTACCCCCTTCGCTTTGTACCCCCTTCCCTCCCTGTAGTTTGCTGCTTCGGCTTTGCTTGTGAGAATGGTGATTATAATAATTGAACTTAGAGTGCTTGTGTATAGATCAGTGACTTGAGAGGCCTAAGAAACTCTGCTTCAGGAAAAAGTGCTGATGGACCTCATGGTATCTAGTTGAGTTCCTCGACTCTTCAGATTAATGTAACTTCTACTGGGTGCTTGGTATAGGCAAGGCCTGCCCAGGGCCAGCCCTGGTCCATTCCCTGAATTCCAGAGATGAGCTTTCTCCCTACTCTCTTATCAGCTCTGACCATTTATGCAGTTGAGAAATAAATGTTTCTGCTTCACTCAGTCTTGATTCGTACTTTGAAATAGAGGCCAAAAGTCTTATCTGAGGCTACAAGAGAGAAAGGCTTTGAATGGTCCACAAGCTTAAGACCACATCCCTTAGCTATTGGCATGATATTTTCCAAAAATTTCTTCATGGAATCAACCGCCGAATACTTTATAATCTTCCTCTATAGAAGATGCTTCCTTTAAAAAAGATCAAATATTTGGGTTGTAAAATTCTCACTTTCTCCCTCCAGAGACTTAAATGAGCTTGTTCTAAGAGGCATCTTAATTTTGGTGTATAAAATTTTATCCTTCAAGCTGAGTTATTACTGTTTTACTTGGAAAGCTATAGTTTTGGCGCAGTAGTGATAATATAAAAGTATGTGTGTGTATCTTCCTCAGAAGGACCACCTAGGGTGCTGGAACTTTTTTTTAAAAGAGGATTAATGTGCTTAATTTGCAATTTTTCAGGGACTTCTGACCCAAACTGGGACAACAGATGTACCAGATTTTCCTTTTCAGTGATAGCTGTATATAATATTAAAAATTATTCTTTTCATCAGCCATGGTCAGTGTTTACCTTGCCTAATTCCTTGTATTGCTTTATTGTGTTTATAGAGGAACATCTTGTATGTGTGCTGGCAGTTTGTCCAAAACCAGAGTCACTTTCTCTAGAGACTTTAACTTACACAGCTCCAAACTGTATATCTAGATGCCACGATGGGTGTGATGCGTCTAAGATGTTACATTTAAAACTTAATTAATACTTGATTTTTTTCTTTTTTTACTAGGAAGTACTAGATAGCTTTTTTTGCAAACAGAAAGATTTTCAAATACTCATGAAGAAGAATATTTTTCTGCCAGGAAGTGTGTGGTGGATTCAATGATTAAAAAGTGTGATATGGTTTTCAAATTTTAATTCAAATAGACCATGATCATGACTGTATTTTGCATCCTAGTCAATAGATTTTAAATTGTAGGACAATTATTTAGAGTCATGGAGGGTGAGGAGGGGCTGGAGAAAAATTTGCTGGCATAGGAGAAAGTCAGGATTTTTTTTTTTCTTTTTACCACCACACCTACAGCAGCATATTGAAGTTCCCAGGCTAGGGGCTGAATCACAGCTGCAGCTGCCAACTTATGCTACAGCTACAGCAGCTTAGAATCTGAGCCACATCTGTGACCTATACTGAAGCTTGCAGCGATGCTGGATCCTTAACCCACTGAACGAGGCAGGGATCAAACCTGTATCCTCCGGGAGACTATATCGGGTCCTTAACCCGCTGAGCCGCAGTGGGAACTCTGGAAGTCAGGATTTTAATTTTGTAATAATGAAATGAAAAATCTTAAACAGATCTTGGAGATTATTTATTTATTACTCAAATGAATTTATCACGTCTGTAGTTTTATAATGATCATAACAATCCAATCTTACAGGATTTCCATCCCATAACCCAAGCACATCCCCCACCCCCCAAACTGTCTCCTCTGGAGACCATAAGTTTTTCAATGTCTGTGAGTCAGCATCTGTTCTGCAAAGAAGTTCAGTCTGTCCTTTTTTCAAATTCCACATGTCAGTGAAAGCATTTGATGTTGGTGTCTCGTTGTATGGCTGTGTTCACTTAGTATGATAATTTCTAGGTCCATCCGTGTTGCTAAAAATGCTGGTATTTCATTCATTTTAATGGCTGAGTACTATTCCATTGTGTATATGTACCACATCTTCTTGATCCGCTCCTCTGTCGATGGACATTTAAGTTGTTTCCATGTCTTGGCTATTGCAAATAGTGCTGCAATGAACATTGGAGTACATGTGTCTTTGGGAGTTGTGGTTTTCTCTGGATAGATGCCCAGGAATGGGATTGCTGGATCCGAATGGTCGTTCTATTTTTAGTTTTCTGAGGAATCTCTTGGAGATTATTTAGTATAGTACAGTTGACCTTTGAACAATGCAGGAGTTAGGGATGCTGACCCTTTGTGCAATAGAAAATCCAGGTATAACTTATAATTGGCCCTCCACATTCACAGTTCCAAATTTGCTAATTTAACCAACTGCAGATCCTACAGGCTCCTATAGTACTGTAGTGTTTACTCTTAAAGAAATCTGCATGTAAGTGGACCTGTGAAGTTCAAACTCCTTTTGTTCAAAGGTCAATTGTACATTTTTTTAAAATTATTTTTTTCTAAACAAACCATCAAGTCCCAGAGTGGGTATTTGAACTTCTTAAATTAACTCACATGTATGTCGGCCAGAGATTGAGTTGACAGTACAAAGGCCGAGAGGCATTTAAAATGAACCATGAAGTCTATAAAGGATGATCCCGTAGAGTGAAGGTGGACAGTTCGGATGATTGATATTTTAAATTCCTTGAATATGTATGACCCATTCCTTCCAAGAACATCTGTGTCTTTGCTGTTCTTCCCTTTGCCATGAGCATTTTAAATTAATGGGCTGATTTTCTAACGATCATTATGGCGCTAACATATTCAGTGTTCAGATGTGTGTTTTTTTGGCTGTGCCTTTTCTTGTCTTTCACAAGCATTTTCTTATAAAGGTAGGACTGGCCACTGTACAGCTGTGTGTTGGGGAGTCACTGGTGACCTTGACCAAGATGGAATTTATGCCATCCAGTTACTGGCCAGAAGCACTGCCAGTTTAGCTACTTGACCACCTGCTTCTGTTTTTCTGTCCCACTTGCAAATGGAGGTTGTTTATTCCTCTTCTGGCATCAACATCAACTTCAAAAAAAAAAAAAAAATTCCTTGGAAGAACTTGGAAAGGGAGGTAAAAAGTTGATTGGTGTTCCTGGTTTTGTTCTCTGAAGAATAACAACTCTTAATTGAGGACCTGGGATGCTGGTCCAGCTATAGGCCGTTTAGCTGAATGAAATTTCGTCCATTAATGAACACTTTTGTAGTTGAGCACTTTTGAAGATGTGTCTCATGGGAACCTTGAAAATTATAAACAATTTCATCTGTTTCTCTTTTATGTCTCCCTCAATAAATATGTAGAGGGTTTCATTGAAGTAATGAGAATTTCTTTTCTTTCTTTTTTTATGGCTGTGCCCACAGCATATGGAAGTTCCTGGGACAGGGATTGAATCTCAGCTGCAGCTATGACCCATGTCATAGCTGTGGCAACACCAGATCCTTTAACCAACTGCATTGGGCTGGGGATCAAACCCACGCTTCTGCAGAGACCCAAGCCACTGCCGTCAGATTCTTAACCCACTGTGCTATAGCTCGAACTCCCTAAAGTAATGAGAATTTAAACAGCTATAATTATCAGAATTTATTCTTCTAAGAAACTATTATGACCTAAGACAAGTGAATTTAAATATTTAATCTATTTTTCAGTGCTACTGCCATTATTGAAGAGTGGAATTAAAATTTTTTTTTCTAATTATAGTTGATTTACATTGTTCTGTCAATTTCTGCTGTACAGCAAAGTGACCCAGTTATACATCTATACACACTCTCTTTCTCATATTATCTTTCATCATGTTCCATCGCAAGTGAGTGGATATAGTTCCCTGTGCTATACAGCAGGACCTCATTGTTTATCCATTCTATTTTTTTTTTAAAGCCTGCACCTGTGGCATATGGAAGTTCCCAGGCTAAGAGTGGAATTGGAGCTGCAGCTGCCAGCCACAGCCACGGCCATAGCAACACTAGATTCAAGCTGAGTTTCCAACCTACACTGCAGCTCGTGGCAATGCTCGATCCTTAATCCACTGAGTGGGGGTCAGGGATCGAACCCTCATCCTCATGGATACTAATCGGGTTCGTAACCCACTGAGCCATGATGGGAACTCCATGTCTCTCCATTCTCAATGTAATAGTTTGCATCTATTAACCCCAAACTCCCAGTCCATCCCACTCCCTCCCCTTTCCCCTCCCCCTTGGCAGCCACAAGTGTGCTGTCCATGTCTATGAGTCTGTTTCTGTTCTGTAGATAGGTTCATCTCTGTCATATTTTAGATGTGATATCATAGGGTATTTGTCTTTCTCTTTCTGACTTACTTCACATAGTATGAGCATCTCTATTTCCATCCATGTTGTTGCAAATGGCATTATCTTGTTCTTTCTTATGGCTGAGTAGTATTAGATTGTGTATATGTACTACATCTTCTTAATCCATTCATCTGTCAATGGACATTCCGGTTGTTTCCATGTCTTGGCTATTGTGAATAGTGCTGCAGTGAACACAGGGGTGCATGTATCTTTTTGAATGAAAGTTTTTTTTTCATATATATGCCCAGGAATGGAATTGCTGCATCATAAGGTAGTGGTATATTTAGTTTTCTGAAGTACCTCCATACTGTTTTTCATAATGGGTATACCAGTTTGTATTCCCACCAATAGTGCAGGAAGGTTCCCCTTTCTCCATACCTTCTCCACCATTCGTTATTTGTAGTCTTATTAATGATAGTCATTCTGACGAGTGTGAGATGGTACCTCATTGTAGTTTTGATTTGTATTTCTCTAATAATTAGTGATGTTGAGCATTTTTTCATGTGCCTGTTGGTCATTCATATGTCTTCTTTGGAGAAATGTCTATTTAGGTCTTCTACCTATTTTTCAATTGGGTTGTTTGCTTTTTTGTTGTTGAATTCTATGAGTTGTTTGTATATTTTAGAGATTAAGCTCTTGTCAGTTGCATTGTTTGCATCTGTTTGCTCCCACTCCGTCAATTCTCTTTTAATTTTTATTTTTTGTGGTTTCCTTTGCTATGCAAAAGCTTGTAAGTTTGATTAGGTCTTGTTGGTTTATTTTTATTTCTATTGCCTTGGCAAAGTGACCTAAAAACACATTTGTATCATTGATGTTAGAGAATGTTTTGCCTATGTGCTCTTCTAGGAGTTTGATGGTGTCTCGTCTTATGTTTAAATCTTGAAGCCACTTTGAATTAATTTTTGTGCATGGTATGACAGTGTGTTCTAGTTTCATTGATTTGCATGGGGCTGCCTAGTTTTCCTGAGAGGAATTTTTTTTTTAATTGAAGTATAGTTGCTGTACAATATTATGTAAGTTATAGGTATAAAATACAGTGATTCATAATTTTTAAAAGTTATACTCCATTTATGGTTAGTATAAAATATAGGCTATAGTCCCTGTGTTGTACAGTATATCCTTGTAACTTATTTTATAACTAACGATTTGTACTTCTTAATCCCCTACTGCTATATTGCCACTCCCCCATTCCCTCTCCCCAATGATAACCACTAGTTTGTTTTCTATATCTGTGCTTCTTTTTTTCTTTATTAAAGTATCATCGATGTATAATATTGTGCCAATTTCTGCTGTACAGCAAAGCGACATAGTCATATATATATATATATATATATATATATATACACATATATACACATATGCATATACATTCTCTTTTTTATGTCATTTTTCCATCGTGGTCTATCCCAAGAGACTGGATATAGTTCTCTGTGCTAAACAGTATGACTCATTGTTTATCCATCCTAAATGTGATAGTTTGCATCTACTAACTCCAAACTCCTGTTGGCCATCTGAGTTTTCTCTTTGGAAAAATGTCTGTTTAGTCTTCTGCCCATTCCTCTGAAAACAGAGGAATTTATTATAGCCTAATAAGGTCATAGTTTTTTTTTTTTTTAACTTTTAGGGTTCTAGGTGGATTGCTATATCCTATTCTTTTGAGAGAATTGAGATTTCAATTTAAGTCATATCCTTTTTGGCAGTTCCTGCTGTGGCCTCGGTAGGTTAATGATCTGGCCTGTCTCTGTGGAGGCACCGGTTTGATTTCTGGATCAGTGCAGTGGGTTCAGGTGTCAACATTGCTGCAGCTGCGGTGTAGGTCACAGCCCTGGCTTGGATTCAGTCCCTGGCCCCAGAAACTTCACAATGCAGCAGAAAGGAAAAAAAAAAAAAATCACATTCCTTCTTAAAGGATTTGACTTGAAATACACTGTAGGCTCTGAAGACATCTCTAGTGACAAGATATGGCTAAAGTAATCGTTTCAGACTTCCAGAGTGGTTGCTTTGAAGAACAAAACACTTTGCTTTTCCTCTTTAAGGGCATAGTTTTATCAGCTAGGTTATTTTATACTTAAAACTTGCCTTTTTGTTTCCCAGGTTGCCTGGTTCAGGTTGTGTAATGGATAGTGGTATTTAAAAGCGCCTAACTTTCTTTGCCTCTCATACACGGAATATTAAAAAGAAGAAAGCTAGCATGTGGTTTTCCTCTTGGAAAGGGAGAAACGCTATGACAGAAATGGCTGTAGAGATGCTCTCTTTACTTTCTGAATAGCAGTAGTAGTGATAGAGTAGGTTGTGACCGTGCTACAGATACCAGAAGATGGCAGTTACTTCAAGGAGGGGTCCAGCGGCGTTCAAAGCTTGCACAGGATGAGCCGTGTGAAAGGGATGTTTAAGTAGCAGGGTTCTTTGATCACCTTTGTGTTATTGAATGATTTCTAAATATTCTCTTTTACCTTGGCCTACTTCTAACAGAATTTATCCTATGCTTAATTCAGTTTCTCAGAGAAGGATATGAACTTCTTGATTTTTTTTTCTCATGTTACTTTAAGAAATAAACTTTATATTTAAGTATCCATTAAGAGAAGGGAGTAATAATTCTCACACTGGAGTTTATTATCCAAGGAAAGAAATCCGCTTTATAGACCATGTAAGGGACAAGTTTTGTTTGTAGTCATAGACTGAAGCCCTATGATTGAAGCAGAAGCCCTAATACCCTGCTTAATATTAGTTAACATTAATTAATATTAATATTAGTAAGTTCACGTTAAAACTAATTTGGCAGTTTATGCTGATGCTAGTGTTTAGAAAGATAAAGATTTTTTTATGCCTTAACTGATAGTCCTTTGTCCTTTGTCCCAATGGGTGACATTTTCCCAATAGTCTGTAGTGGAGCTCAAGCAGATCCCAGTTTGTTTTCTGGCCTTGCCACTTACTAGGTGTTTGAGCCTTAACTTTCTCATCTGAATAAAGGAGTAATAGTACCCACCTTAGAATAGCCGTGAACATTAAATGAAGTGAAGTATGTGGTGAAGTTAGCACATTGCCTGGCACGCTTAATAGAAAGATTTTTTTTTTAAATTAATTGTAAATTTTGAGCCTGAGACAGGATCTCAGGACAGTTCCAGAATTGGACTGATGAGCTGTACATCCATCTTTTGAACTTTAGGAAGAGCACACAGGCTTGGAGCATATATGTAAGATGAAGGAATGCACACTGAGTATAGTTCCTGGCACAGAGTGAATGAATAACCCAGACAGGTTAGAGAGCAATAACTCGGAGTATTGTTTCTTACTCAGTTTTCCAAAAGTCTAAAATGCGTGCCTTATTAACATGGCTGTATATAGGCTGTACCATCACAATAAAGGTGTAAATTTAAAGGACACTGAGTATGCTGCGTAATAAAGATGAGCAAGTTAATCTTAATACAATCAAATATAAACTCCTTCAAGGCAAGTTTTTTGTGTGTTTTGTTCACTGCTATCTCCTCACAGACTAAAATGGGCCTGACACTTAAAAGATGCTCCAGAAATTTGATCGAATGAACAGATGGATGAATGTGTACTGAACTCATTTCAGAAAGTGCATTCCTAGCTTCATGCAGTCCTGATTACGAAATTTTCTGTGGCACAGTGGTTAATAGTATAAACTGCCCCCAGACAGTCTCATCTCGGTTCCACTATAGACTGCCAACCTTGGGGCAGTTGTTTACTTCTATATACCTTAGTCTTCTCATCTGTATAATGGGCTAATAATTGCACCTACCTCATCAGTTTCTTATAAGTATTAATTTAATGAATGTTTGTAAAGCACTTAGCATCTGCCTCCGCTAAGTTCTCTGTCAATGTTTGTTAAATAAATAATGGATAAACAAATCAAAGGGACCTCTCTTTGGCTACCGCTAATTGTGTTCAGAATAGACACACAAGCCAGAGATGTTCCTCTATCAGCTGATACTGGCATGATGTTGGGTTGTTGGTCTAGCTCACAAAGAAGAGCTAGATTTCATTCCTCTTCCAGGAAGTTACCCTTGGAAAGTAGGCTGTGGGAAAGATGACTCACAGCTCAGAGAAGGGTACCCATTAGAGGATGCAGGCAACAAGGGCTACCATTGGCCCGGGCAGTGGTGAGGATGGAGTGTTTTGTGCAGAGAAAAACAAAAGTGGGGTTGGGGTGGGGTGGGGATGGTGCAGAATGCCAGGGGTGGGTCTAGGCTCTGTTGGAGTGGCTGCATTTGTGTAAAGTGGACTTCCTGCCCCCTACCTCCCCATCTTTTTAGTTTATTTATCTTGTAACTTGAGTGAAGCTCCATTCCTTGTGCAACAAAGGACAGGGTATGATTAGTCATTCATAACAACTAGCTTGTCATGTCTTAATTTGTTCCTCTTTAGTAAATGGTTTCTGGTCTGTAAATGGTCTGTTGTCCTGGGATGTGGTGGTAGAAGCAGCTACTGGGGAGGATAAATTCACATCTGGTCCCTACAGGCTCAGGCAGTGTTATATTGCTTACAGTGTAACAAAGGCAGGAATCTGCTACAAAGTGGTATTGACTTATTTAGTCAAGAGTCAAGTATCCCTGAATAATACTTTAGCCCTTGAGACTATCTATGTTACTATGTAAGTGACTAGATCAATAAAAAAAGGTTAAATGATGTTTATTGTAGCTTTTTCCCCCCTTTCTGTAATGTAGAGAAGCATGCAGTTTGTTTTGGCAAGTTTTCTTGTAATACCAGGTAAACTTTAAATCACAGGAAGTCTGGACAGTGAATCATAATTCTAGTAAGTTGTAAGTGATAAAAACACATCTTGAAAACATGTAACTAGAAGTTCAAAGGCATTACTAACTTGGGGCAAAGCAGTGGTAAGGAGGGTTAGTGTAATTTCTTAGGGCTCTGTTACTTTTGCTCCGTATCTCCAAGATTGGGGCTTTTAGATAAAGAAGAAAACAGATCCTCTTCCTCCTGATGTCTGTACACAAAACTAAGTGAAAGGACACAGATCCTGTTTGGGTCACATGCCTACTTCTAGATGTACCACCATATCCAGGGGGTGCTGGCTCTGATTGGTCCAGTCTGTGTCACATGTTTCCTCTGAGGCCATGGGGCTGGGCTACCATGAGTGACAGCCCAGCCAGGACAGAGTGGAGGAGGGGAGGCCCCAGAGGGGAAGAGTGCTGGCAGGAGAGACTCTTCCACTCCAGGCAATTGAATGGCAGAGTGTTTGTTATTCAGGAAACCACTCCTCCTGAGCCACTCTCTTGATGCCAGATAAATAAGATTTCACACTATTTGGAGTTACCCTCTTTGGAAACATGCAAAATAAAAATGGCATTACATTAAAAAAGTACACTGTCATTTTAAATCACATTTTTAATACCTATAGCGTAATGGAAAGGAAACCTTTTTCCACTAGCTTTTTCACCATCACAGTGGTACCGATGTACCCTCTTTCCACCCTCCAAATCTTAAAAGAAAAGTTGAAATCAGTCTGGGTGGGTGTTGCAATACGAGTTCGATATACTGTACTCTTTAGTTAGCATGCTCAGGATGAAAGCTTTTGGCATCCTTTTCTTAACAGTCACAGAGGAAAAAATTGCTTTGGCATAAAGGTCCTCTGGTTTTGCTATGCCACATTAACCAAGATGTGTAAGTGTCGTAAGTGAACTATTGATATTGCTTAAGTGGTCCAGAGAGACTATTCCAGAGTTAAAGTTGTTATCCCCAGGAGAGCTTAACCTACCTTCCTCCCATAAATAAAGCATCCCTTCCATCACATAAATTAGCCCGGTCTCTCCAGACAGTCAGCGTTTTGTTTTACCCTAAAAGGCTCTGCTGTGTGAAATTGGAATGCAGGATTAATAAGCTGCTTTTGTGTTACACAGGTTGATACTACGATAAAGACAGATTCCAGGATCAAAGCACAATCCTCTGATTTACCTTTCTAGTCTAATTAGAATTTGTAGGAAATGTAACCTTCCATTAGTTTTCCCCATGCCAGGCATAAAAGATGTATTGAGCCTTTTTTTTTTTTTCCTTCTGTGCCTAGCCAGATTGTTTCGTGCTGTTAACTAGCAGCTTACATGGTAAAGTGAAAGAAATTGTCTGACTCGGATTCTTCAACAGGCATGTGCGCTGTTCAGTTTTCTAAACAAGACCAGCCAGCTTACTAGTTCACAGAAGTGGTTCCTTATTCTTTTCCTATGTTTTGGACTTAGAGAGGTAGGACTAAGTATGCTACACAAAGAGTCTAGAAATATTTGTGTATGGGATGTTTTTGAAGACTAGCCAGCTATCACCAAGTAGACATAACAGGAAAGGAAACAATAGGAAATTTGTCACTGTTAGGCCTTTTCTGTGCATGTCTGCCTTCAAAGCAGTTTTTTTAATTATTAAAACCCTGTGATTCACTTTACGTGTCAATTCTTTCTGTCCCCCGGCAAGAATTATTTAAATGTCTGTGTGGGAGGAAGTGCAGGATCACAGTGGTGCTCCCGATCGTGGGCCTTGGTCCTGCTTCACAGAATCCAGAGTTCATGTTGGCTTACGAAAATATCTGATAAGCTTGGAAAAAGTTGTGAAATGCAGACTGCTGAATGCAATGATAGGCTCTTTAATAGAGGCCATAGCTAAGTACAAGCAAGTCATTTAGAAGGATAAGTGTATAGAAAGCTAAAATTTAACCCATGTATTGTGGTTCCCCACTGAAGGAACATTCTGTTTCCCTTCCTGCGGTGGCCACTGGCCTCTGGCTGGGGAAATGGAGGTGCCTCTTTGAGGAGGCCACCCAGGGCTGTTGAGAAGATTTCTAAGGAACCCCTGACTGCCATGTTCGAGTTCTTGATGATTTACTAGGAGATGAAGAAATGTTTCAGAGAGACATTACCAGGCGGGCTTGGTAACATCCTCATCTGAGCTGCTCCTCTTTTATTTGGGAATCTATAGCTCCCTCAAATCCTCCTCTCTAAGAGAACTTTGCCCAGGGTTCCCATGAAGCCTGCAATGGTCCATGCCGTCCTTGAATTCCTATGGTGGTCTAGTCCCCAGAACTTGAGAACATAGGGCCTCGTTTGGGTCTCTGGGACTGTCTGAAGGCACATCTGCCTCTCCAATTACGTTATCCTACCAATGCAATTTGTAGGGTTTTCACAGAAAGATTTTATTATCCCATTTGAAATACACAAAGCCCTTTGAGAGAAGCAGCACAGGAGGGTACTTTTGCAGATGAACTGAGGCACGGAGGCGTGGTTCCTGGAGTCACGTGTTGATGGAGCACTGCTCTGAATGCAGGTGCATGGTGGTGGTTGGTGGACAGCTGTCCGCAAGTGTGATACACAATCCTTGCTGTGGGAGCTTACTGTTGCACCAAGAAGAGATGTGTGCACAGTCATCTGAAATACGTGACTTTATTTTGTGGAAAGTAGGGAAGGGATTGTTTATTGGGATAAGGAAGGCTTCTGGAGGAGGTGGGGGTCATTCATGTGCTGGATCTCAACAGATGTGTGAGACTTTCATTCACAGATGCAGGATATCATTGTCAGGGAGGAAACAGAGCAAAAGAAATATGGAAGCCAAAGGCATGTTTTGATAAGAGGAAGTAGGACAGTTTTGGCTGGAGTGAAGAGTTTGTTTAGAGAAGCAGGAAAGAAATAAGTTGGAAACTCAAGTTGGAGTCAAATGATGGAGAACTTTGATTGCCAGACCCAGGATCTTGGTTGGGCCAAGAGTGTACTTGAGGGGGAGAGTGTGATAAAGGCTGTGTGGTGGGCAAGCATCAGGGAGCTTCTGGGGAGGAGGAGAAAGGTAAGGAAGAGACAGCTGCCAGGTCTACCTGAGAGGTCCCCGAGCAGGATGATGGGAGTTGGGGGTGAAGAAATGCAGATGTGAGTGACATCATGAAGGACACCCCCAAGCAAGTGATGGTCTGGTGGTGGGGTGGTGTAGTTTGTAGAGTGGTGTAGCCTTGAAAAGGTGCTGGAAGTTCATTCCAAGGGAAGAGGACATATTTCAGAGAAGGACGTGTTTGTGGAGCTATGCTGATAGGTTGAACACCAAAAGGATTTGGTAATGTGCACAGAGCTCAATCGTGGCTGACTTCCTCTTTGGTGTCTATAATCTCCTCCATAGCAACCAACACAGAGCAGCCTACCTTACACATACATGTGGACATCAATAGTGGAATTCTTCTAGTTAGCTTGTAGTAACTTAGATGAAGCTGGGCTGAATCTTAAGTGTAAACTTTACATTGTGGTTATAGATTTTTGTTGTTGTTGTTTTGTCTTTTTAGGGCCGCGCCCATGGCATATGGAGGTTCCCAGGCTAGGGGTCCAATTGGAGCTGTAGCCGCCGGCCTACACCACAGCCACCCGCAACACGGGATCCAAGCCACATCTGCGACCTACACCACAGCTCCTGGCAACCCACTGATCCTTAACCCACTGAACAAGGCCAGAGATCGAACCCGCGTCCTCATGGATGCTAGTCAGGTTTGTTAACCACTGAGCCACGACGGGAACTCCTACACTGTGGTTATAGTAAATGAGAACTAACCAGGAATATTTAAAATATTGTGGAGACAGCTGACATTTTAAGCACTGTCAGGAGTCAGAGAAACATCTGTTTATAACTCAGTCATTGAGATACTAATTAAAAATAGTTTTCACCTATTTATTATAAAAGAGTCCCGAAAAAGTTTTTACTGGTCAAATCTTTGAACTCTGCTGAGTTTATTATAAGTGATAATTTCTTTGAAATTTTCTGTATTTGACACTGTTAGCCTTAATAGGAGAGATATTTCTTAAATAAGAATAGACAATTCAGCATCTTCATTGATTGCCCAAGTATTATTTTGAAATGTAAATGTATACTGTAAGTATTTGTCTTATATACAGAGGAATGTAACTGGCAACTTGATCATTTCCTGAATCTTAGAAAGGTTTGTAAATTAGATCAAAACAGTGTAATCCATTGTCTTTAGGAGTCCCAAGATTACAGAAAAGGTACTTAATGAAAACCCAGTGAAGGTATAACTTAGCCAAACATTAAGCACTGAACTCACCGTTGTGTCTGTATTGCTGCTTCATTTGTTCTCAAGGTATCTATTGAATTCATACAGTGCAACAAGCTGTAGGCTCTGGGGATACAGTGGTAAGCAAGCACCTCAAGAATACCAAGCCCACCTAGGTTTCTTGGCACCCTGTCTTCCTAAGTGGGTTTCCCAGACGAGCATCATCAGCATCATGAGAATTTAGAGGTGGGTCCCAGCAATATATATATATATATATTTAATTGAGATGTAGTTGCTATATAATATTATATAAGTTTAAGGTGTACAACCCAGTAATTGACAATTTTTAAAGGGTATAGTTTTTATAGTTATTACAAAATATTAGCTCTGTTCCCTGTGTTGTGTAATATATCCTTGTAGCTTATTTATCCAGCAATCTGTTTTAATAAGCCATTCTAGCATTTTTGTTATGGGCTAAAAGTTGAGAGCCCTAGATTATTAGTCAGGGCTTCCATGGAAAGTACTTCACTGGTACTAGTCTCCTTTTAATTCCACGTGTTTTATTTTCTGCACTTAAAAACACTTTGAGAAACATGTCTCAGAATCGCCGCCCCACAGGAAAGTGGTGCGGGGCACTGAAAAGCTTAGTTAGGAATCCTGTTGGCCTACATTCCTTCTTTCCTTTCTCCCTTCCTCCTTTCCTCTCTTATCAATCAGTTCATCAGACCTCTGGATTCTACTCTTGGGGGAATCTCTCCAATCTGCCCTTTCTTTTTATCCCCATTGTTGTTTGTTTAGCTTAAAGCTCATTTCCTTTTAAAACTACTGCAGTTACCACCAAAGGGTCCTGCCTTTCAGCAGGCTCACTACTCCCCATGTCCCTCTCCCCACTGTGGCCAAAGGGGTCATTCTTAGCTGGGCATCCTTTAAGGCCTTCAAATCATTAAGTCACTGATCAGATGGAATCACATTCAAATTCTTTAGAGTAGCTTGCAAGGAGTTTTCACGGTGTAGACCTTGTCGGCCTTTCTCGGCTCCCCTCTCACGTTACTCAGCACATACCTTGTAACGTAGCTTTAGCAGAAGTTACCCCTCAGTTCTTGGTCCTGTGATGTCTCCCCTTTGCACTTTTCCTGCACCTGGAACGTCCCTCCTTTCTTCCCTGCCCGGTGAACATTTATTCACACAGAAATCCTATAGCCAGGTATTCCTCAGCAACCCAGATGGTGTTTGAAGCTCTGTCCTCTGAGCTGCTCTAGTGGTTTTCTTCCAGAAGTCATTCCCCAAATTATTTGACCGCTGACTTGATTTTTTTTTTTCTCGCTTTTTAGGGTTGCACCTGTGCCATATGGAAGTTCCCAGGGTAGGGGTTGAATCAGAGCTGCAGCTGCCAGTCTACAGCACAGCCACAGCAACACCAGATCCAAGCCACATCAGCAACCTACACCACAGCTCACGGCAACACCGGATCCTTAACCCACTGAGCGAGGCCAGGGATCGAACCCACATCCTTGTGGATACTAGTTGGGTTCGTAACCCACTGAGCCACAGTGGGAACTCCCAGACTTGATATTTTTAAAATCTTTGGTACCCAAGGAAGACCTTTCGTGCAGGTTACTTCCATGTGTTGTTGCTACAGGAGAGTACTTCTTCATCCTTACCGTGTTCCTTCCTACCTCTGGGGAGCAAACCAACAGCTGGTGCAGAACCTCGTGTGTCATCCTTCAGGGCCGGGAGGAGAAGGTAGTGTGGCCAGTGGCTGCCACAGGGAGGGTGTGGGCTGAGCACTCTGTAATCACTCTCATTGCCTTGCTGCCAGGCTGCCGGAGCCAAAACACATTTGAGGTATTGTGGTTTGAGCTCTTGTCCTTCCACAGTACCGTGAGCCACTTTCAAATGATGGGAAACAAGGATGACGGGGGCCCAGCCACAATGAACAACTGGAAAAACATTTGTGTCCCACCTCCCACTATAGAAGTCATACATACTCATTATTGAAATCTAGGAAGATAGAGACGCGTAAGGGAAAAAAAATTATGTTGCTCCATCTCTTAATAAAAACGGCTTTTCCCCCCACCATTTTTCTATATTTTAAATTAAAGAATCACACTATCTATACTTTCATAACCTTATTTCTTTATTATCCTCTGAACTCATTACAAACTCTTAAGATTACACGCAATTCCATTGAATGAATATATTTTACTTAATTATATAATTCCACTGCAATGGAATGCTAAAGTTGTCCGTTTTTTTCTTTGGAAGTAAAGCTACTTTGAATATGGTGACTAATGTGAATGTGTGAATAATATTTGAATAATTTCTATAGCCAGGCATACAATTAAAGATGTCAGTAATGACGCTTGTGCTCTGTCCCTTTTACAACCAACGAAACATTCATTGAGCACTAGAATGATGCTGATAGATACTCCCTTACCCGGGAATGTAGAGAGGCTCCAGATCTGCCCCATGTGAAGTCTGCATCACAGAAAGTAATGTTGACATAACTTTATTTGGTTTTTATAGTCACTTTTATAGACTGTTACACCCTGTGAGATAAGCGAGGCGCATGCTTTTGCTTTCCAGTTCGTTAGTAAAGTGTAGTTGTGATTAAGCAAATATTTAATAAATGAGTAAAGTTTATAATTCTTTGATAAAATTCATAAATTTTTTTTTCAAGCTAAAATGTAAATCTAGAAGTTCCCTTTGCGGCATGACAGAAACAAATCCGACTAGTATCCATGAGGATGCGGGTTCGATACCTGGTCTGGCTCAGTGGGTTAAGGATCCGGCGTTGCTGTAAGCTGTGGTGTAGGTTGCAGATGTGGCTTGGATCTGGAGTTGCTGTGGCTGTGGTGTAGGCCAGCAGCTGTAGCTCCGATTCGACCCCTAGCCTGGGAACATCCATATGCCACAGGTGCAGCCCTAAAAACAAAAAATAAAAAAATAAAAAAATAAAATAAAACGTAAGCCTAAATGTGATTTTCTTTTTTCTTCCTTACCTTTACTTCTAAGAAGCTCACACATTTTTATAAGTCGTTTGTAAAATTATCTCTCATAGTTTCCCAGTTGGTCCCAAGTGTCTAGGTCTTTTGGATTGAAGGGATTGCTGAGGATGGTGGGGGAGAGAGACTAATTTTTTTTTTTTTTTTGTCTTTTTGCTATTTCTTGGGCTGTTTCCACGGCATATGGAGGTTCCCAGGCGAGGGGTCTAATCAGAGCTGTAGCCACCGGCCTACGCCAGAGCCACAGCAACGCGGGATCCGAGCTGCGCCGTCTGCAACCTACACCACAGCTCACGGCAACGCCGGATCGTTAGCCCACTCAGTGAGGCCGGGGACCGAACCCGCAACCTCAGTGGATTCGTTAACCACTGAGCCACGATGGGAACTCTGAGAGACTAATGTTTTACAGAGTGTTTTGTGTGTTAGACACAGCGGGAGGGGAGCCCTTTCCTCCCAACCATCCTGAGAAATTGGCACTGCGATTCCCAGTGTACACCCGAAGAAGCTGAGACTCAGTAAAGTCCACCTTCAACGTGGCACAGCTTCTAAGAGAGCCTAGTCTGTCAGCCTCCAAAGCCGCAGCTCGCTTTGTTACACCCAGGGGTCTGAGCCCTGTGGGGACAAATGGGGCTCTCATTCCCGTGTGGAGTGATGCTCTTACTCTAGAGAGGGGCTATTCATATGTGGGTCTGTACATGTAGTTTTAAGTAAATTTAAATAAAATGCGAAGTTCAGTCTCTCTGCTGCACTAACCATGTTTCGAGTGCTCAGTGGCCACGTGTCACCAGGGATCACTACATCAATTAGTGCAGAAAGAGAGCATTTCCCTTGTCACAGAAAGTTCTCTTGCACAGGGCTGGCCTGGAGGCCCCCTCTGGAAAAGCCCTTATAGGGTCCCATCCATTATCTTCATTGGTAGAATTAGTAATGAACCTAGAAGTATTATTTGGGACTCTGAGTTCTCCTCAGGCTTAGCCACTCCTGCACTCACATATCTTTTTAAACTCTGGAATCCACACTGGCCACAGTGGAGGAGGGGAGAAGCATTGCATAACCCACTGTGGGCACTTGAAGCATAACTGTAATACTACTGTATATGGAATATTACCCAGAGAGCGTTTTTATTTTGAATAGGTCAGACCATGGGAGGAATCATGATCTGTTGCTCTTTGCCCCATAAATGCTAAACTGTGTATCTCTCAGGTAAAAATTATTCTTTTATATTTGCTTAATATTTCCTCAACACAGGATCTGAATTCAGTTGGGAAAGAATAAACCACAATGCGTGAGAATTGAAATTCAGAATGTCCACGAGTGAATACTAAAATCCTTAGTATTCTCTTCAGGAAATTTTTTTTGTCATATAGGGAATAGATTTTTTAAGGAATTTTTTGGGGAAAGGGGTACATAAAGGGGGTTTAACCTGATGTCTGTCTGTTTTATTATTATGGCTTTTAAAAGTAGTTCAGTAAAAAAGATCATTTTGACAAGTGAGTCCGTGTCCTATAAAAGAAAAAGTGAGTTACGATGGCTCTCCAGGAAGTCATTTAACTCTGCTGAGCTTTACCAATTTCCTTGTCCATTTCTTCATCAATAAATTGGAATAATAATGTCTGCCTTGCTTGTCGGAGTCATTGGAGACTCCCATAAAGTGATGTACATGATAGTGTTTGGGAAACTGACCAGTGCTTTGCGAGTGTCCATATGGCATCATGTTGCAGTTACTTCTTTTTTTTTTCTGAACCCTTTTTGAATCTAAAGATGAACAAGATATTGCATGAGGTCCAGCTCTCCTTAAGGGCACTCCCTCTTGTTTCATGTCTCTGGCATACACTTGTGATGATAGATCTTGCTCTTGAGAGAGGGTCAGTAGTGGTTTGATGGGCATGATGAAAAATGCTTTGTGTGGGGCGGAGGAGTCTGATGCTAGGGACCACATGAGCTGTCTTCACTTTATGAACTCCTTCAGCCGGAGCCAGTGTTCCTGGGAGATGAGAGAGGCTTTATCTCCTGGAGGAATAAATACCAGTCTCCGTCTTAGCACATCTATAGCAGAGAACAGTTGTCTTGATAGATAGTAGACAGGACTCTGTGTATCAGCTGCCGTCTTTGTTCATGAAAGGGGGAAGTTATCCAATGCTTTTACTAGTTAGGCTTGGAAGGATGTTGTGACAAATGTATAACACCATTGTGGAATTGCACAGTAATCTGTATTTCAGAAAGCAAGTGCGAAGAAAAAGGAGTTGCTCAAACAAAAATCTCAGCAGTATGGAGATGTTGCTCTTAGCTGGGAAGGCAGCAGATTCTTGATTAGTGATGACTGTAACTCTCAACCCTATAATTTCTTCAGGTATGGTGTCATTTAAAGATGACTTATTCATTTCACCTAAAATGACATTAAAATATGCTACATCATTAGATTATTTTGACAGGAAGTTTGTCACCTCTATCACAATGGCTCATTTCTGTTATTGCTAGCTTTTAAACTGAAGGCTGCTGCTGCTGCAGTAGGACCGCTTTGGTCCTCCACAGTACCCAGGATGATGCCTCATACACGTTGCTTGCTGATTTGGTAGCTGGGGTTGGTAGATACGGGAGGGTGATCTCTTTGTTTCGCTGGGACAATGTGTCCTACACACATCCCACACTCTATATTGGGACTGGCAATTAATTTTCCAGTTGGAATAATGTTATAAATAATGGGTCTGTTCCCAGAATGGTCCAGCAAACTAAATTAACCCATCCCGTGGCCTAGCTGGAGAAGAAACACATTTGCTAGCATCTGAAGATGCTCTCAAAAACTGACTCAGAGCCAAATTTCACACAGCTGGTAACTTACCCTGATAAGTTGAGAACTGCCTGTTCATTTTTTTTGTAAAATAAATTACAATTAGCTATCTTAGCTGTTCCATTTTAAGTTATTGTTTGTTTGTTTGTTTGTTTTGCCTTTTCTAGGGCTGTACCCGCGGCATATGGAGGTTCCCAGGCTAGGGGTCTGATTGGAGCTGTAGCTGCCGGCCACAGCCACAGAAACGGGGGATCCGAACTGCGTTTGTGACCTACACCACAGCTCACGGCAACGCCAGATCCTTAACCTACTGAGCGAGGCCAGGGATTGAACCTGCAAACTCATGGTTGCTAGTCGAATTCAGTAACCACTGAGCCACAACGGGAACTCCTTAAGTTATTTCTGACTTCTCAGTATACAAATCACCTCCCTTCAGAGGACCTTTACCCTGCAATCTAAAACAAATCAAAAGGAAACCAAAAAGAAAACAAAAAGACAACTTACAGAATGGGAGAAAATAGTTTTGAAATGACGCAACTGACAAGGGATTAATCTCTAAAACATACAAACAGCTTATACAACTCAACAGCAAGAAAGCCAACAACCCAACGGAAAAATGGGCAAAAGACCTAAAGAGACATTTCTCCAAGGAAAATATACAGATAGCCAACAAGCACATGAAAAAATGCTCAACATCGCTGATTATTGGAGAAATGCAAATCAAAACTACCATGAGGTACCACCTCACACCAGTCAGAATGGCCATCATTAATAAGTCCACAAATAACAATTGCTGGAGCGGGTGTGGAGAAAAGGGAACCCTCCTGCACTGTTGGTAGGAATATAAGCTGGCACAACCACTGTGGAGAACAGTGTGGTGATACCTTAGAAATCTATACATAGAACTACCATATGACCCAGCAATCCCACTCTTGGGCATATATCCAGACAAAACTCTACTTAAAAAAGACACATGTACCCGCATGTTCATTGCAGCACTATTCACAATAGCCAAGACATGGAAACAACCCAAATGTCCATCAACAGATGATTGGATTAGGAAGAAGTGGTATATATACACAATGGAATACTACTCAGCCATAAAAAAGGAACTAGAGACTCTCATACTGAGTGAAGTAAGTCAGAAAGAGACAGACAAATATCATATGATATCACTTCTACCTGGAATCTAATATATGGCACAAAGAACTTTTCCACAGAAAAGAAAATCATAGTCTTGGAGAACAGACTTGTGGTTGCCAATGGGGAGGGGGAGGGAGTGGGGTGGATTGGGAGCTTGGGGTTAATAGATGCAGACTATTGCCTTTGGAATGGATTAGCAATGACATCTTGCTATGTAGCTCTGGGAACTCTGTCTAGTCACTTATGATGGAGCATGATAATGTGAGAAAAAAAAATGTATACATGTATGTGTAACTGGGTCAGTTACTGTACAGTAGAAAAAATAATGTATTGGGGAAATAAAGAAAAAAGAATGGATACATGTATGTGTAACTGGGTCAGTATGCTGTACAGTAGAAAAAAATAATGTATTGGGGAAATAAAGAAAAAATACATATAAAAAATAAAAGATATAAAATAAAACAAATCAAAATTTAGCAATGAGTGCATGGTGAGCTGAATTTAATGTTGTCTGCTTATCTGCCAAAATTTTGCTCAAAACCAGCGCTGTGGTTTTTAAGTTTTCTTCTGCCTTTTGATTAAATGTAATTTAAAAATGATCTCATTTTATTGACTTACACTGTTTTCCCTTGTAAAGAGAACAGCAAGGCAGCCCATAGTGGTATTATATGGTAGCAAAGGCATATAGCCAAGAATTTATTGTGCTACATCCTGCAAAGGTAAATAGAATTTATTATACATTAATGTTTATGTATAAACACTACTTTATAAAAGTACTTCCCATCTGCCATTCCGAATTGTAGTCTTTAAATTACCATTGAGGGGAGTTCCTGTCGTGGCTCAGTGGTTAATGACTCCGACTAGGAACCATGAGGTTGTGTGTTCGGTCCCTGGCCTCGCTCAGTGGGTTAAGGATCCGGCGTTGCCATGAGCTGTGGTGTAGGTTGCAGATGTGGCTCGGATCTTGAATCACTGTGGCTCTGGCATAGGCCAGTGGCTACAGCTCCAATTCGACCCCTAGCTTGGGAACCTCCATATGCCGCGGAAGCGGCCCAAGAAATGGCAGAAAGACAAAAAAGTAAATAAATAAAAATAAATAATAAATAAATAAATCACTATTGAAACTGACATCCATATCCTCTTTGAAGCTTGACCCTGTTTATGACATGTTTTTGAAATAGTTCAACGTGAAAATATATTTAAATTCTTATTACATCATAGACTATGTACATTTACTCTCATAGGATCTTACTTTGAGTAAATGTTGATGTTTTCATATTTTACTGCTTTAGATGTATTCTTCACTTGATGGCTGTAAACTAAAAAATACTACTGAGTCAATCTTGGGTGTGTTTTGAGTAATGAGTAAGTTTTTGGTGCTTTAAAATCTGGGGGGCCATTGGGACTGCATATATCCCATGTGTTTCTTTTCAGTTGAAATGAGTAAATAGAACCTTTTCAAGGCTGCAAGCTCAGAATTGCTGTACACAGGCCTTCCTGTGGGGCTCTGTGACGTGCTCCCCATCACACCAAGAGCTGTGTCCTTAGGAGGCATGTGGGTCCAATTATCATCCCCATGACTATTTCACTGGATGGAGGAATTTGTAGTAAATCAAGAATATTAAGTCTGTTTGTTAATATTGAAGTCTTAGAAGCCAGCTGTGTCGAAACTGTTTATTGCTTATATTTATAGAAGTTTGTTAAATGCTGATCTTCTCTGTCATGGAATGGTCTAATTGTTCATTTTCTAAGATTATTACTTACATAGTAAGTGGAAGAGTTATTTTTTTCTTCAGTTTTTCCAAACTTAAAGTTGAGCATGGGCCTTTATATAAATAGAGCATTTATGAAAATAGCATTCATTATTCATTTGTACATCTTTGAATGAATTTTGAATTTTTAGTTTTTCCTGCTGCCTCGAATGTAGCAAAGGCATCAACTTATTGTATATTAGCTTGAATCAGTTGGAGTTTGTTTTCTAACGGCTCAGCAGCAGTTTGGCGCTGGAGTTAAAGATCCATGGTCTACAGCCTGCATTTGTGTGTGACTGTTTTCTTCCTATCAAGCTCCATCTACAGCCAGACACGGGTCGTTTTTTTGATGATCAGATTTGTGTGGGTGGTTGGGTTGTAGAAACCTTTATGTTCAACTACAGGTCTACAATTTGCTGAACTTTCCTCATTATTGAAAAAAAGATAACTATTTGATAAAAATGTGATGAAAAACCAACAGAGCTCTCTGAGAAAAGCATTTAGAGGCCCACAGTAACAGAACTTTGCATTTGCAGAATTTAACCTTAGCACGAAAGTGTGTTTTGGGAAAAGATACTCCCCTCCTATGCATGACTCAGAGATGTATATTGGTGGTAAGCTCCAGACACAGGAATGTCCACCTGCATCTCGAATGTGCCTGCCTGCAAACTGAAATAAAAATGAAACGGGGAGTTTCCTTGTGTTACAGCAGGTTAAGGATCTGGTGGTGTTACTGCTGTCGTGCAGGTTTGACCCCTGGCCAGGGAACTTCCACATGCTGCAGGCATGGCTGAAAAAAAAAGTTTAATGAATGCTGTAACTGTAGGATCGCTTAGCCTTGCTGTGTGTTGGTTGTGTATGTTATTGAGTTACTCCTTTTTTTTTTTTTTTTTTTACTACCACTAGTAATTAGTATTTGCTCTTTTTTGAGTGTTAAGTACCTAATATCCATTATTTTATAGTCCTACTGTAAGGTGGGTAGTAATATTATTGCAATTGTACAGGTGAGGAAACAGGCTGCAGGAGGCGAATGTAGCTGCTGGGTAAGGGCTGCCAGCTCAGGTTCAGAAGCCACAGCCCCAGGTTTTAGCCACCAAAGTGACCTAGCTGTAAGTACAGATCTTTGCTATTGTAAAACTGCTTCAGAGATGGTGGTGGCATCATCTCTCCCAGGAGCTGGCTCCAGGGTATAGTAAAAGAATCCAGAATTAAGTTACTTGCTTTATATGTGCTGCGCTTAGTGGCGATAAAGTGGTGCGCCCACCTTCTACTTAATAGCTCTGAAAGACGCATTTTGAAGATGCTCTTTCCTAAGTCACTCAGCATCGTCACGTCTGGCTGGTGCCAAGCGGTGCCTTGTGATTAAGTTGTGAACATGCTCTTGGTCTTGCTGTTCTAGAAGAAAGTGGCTGGGAAATGGCATCTGAACAGCCGGAAGCCTGGAGAAGGTGCTGTTAGTCACCCACTGGGATTTTGGAGGTCCCGGGACGTTGAGGACAGGGATTGTTAAGTCCCTCCGGTACTCAGGGCTGTGAGGCACCCTGGAGCAGACGACTTGGTGTTGTGTCAGAAACTCGGCTCAAGGGATGAGCAGTAGGTGAGCTGAACAGATGCTGGGAAAGCCACCACTGTAAGATGGGGGGGGAACTAGGAAGCCCTGCAGCCCCATGTCAGGAGACTTGCAAGCAGGAGCAGGGTTGACTTGCTGGTGAAATGTAGACCTTGTTTCTGTTTTTGGAGGAACTAGTTCAGCGCAAGACTCTTTGAGGGGGTAAAGCAAGACAAGACAAGATTATCTCTAAGTGTGAGAGGCAGAGGCTGAGAGCCAGGGACTTGCACCTGGAACCACTATTGACAGAGAAAGTCTCCCTTTTTCTTTCTTGCTCCCTTCTTGCCTCCCTTCTTTCTTTCTTTCTTTCTTTCTTTCTTTCTTTCTTTCTTTCTTTCTTTCTTTCTTTCTTTCTTATTTATTTATTTATTTATTTATTTTGGTCTTTCTAGGGCTGTACCCACGGCATATGAAGGTTCCCAGGCTAGGGGTCAAATTGGAGCTGTAGCTATTGGCCTATGCCACAGCCACAGCAATGCTGGATCCGAGCCACATTTGCGACCTATTCCTGCTCATGGCAACACCAGATCCTTAACCCACTCAGTGAGGCCGGGGATCGAACTCATGTCCTCATGGATACTAGTCGGGTTCGTTACCACTGAGCCACGATGGGAACTACTATTTAACTTTTTCCTGAAGTAGAGTTGACTGACAATGTTGGCTTCAGGGGTACAGCATAGCGATTCAGTATTTTCATAGATCATACTCCATTATAGGTTATTGCAAGCTAATGGCTGTGATTCCCTGTGCTCTAAAGTATATCCTTGTTACTTATCTATTTTATACATTGTAGTTTATATCTATTAATCCCATATCTCTTATTTGTTCTTCTTCTATGCCATCTCCCTTTTGGTAGCCACAAGTTTGTTTTTTACATCTCTGAGTCTATTTTGTATATATGTTCATTTATTTGTTGTTTTTTTTAAATTTTACATGTAAGTGATATGTTTTTGTCTTTGATTTCTTTCACTAAGCATAACATTATCTAGATCCATCTGTGTTGTTGGAAATGGTAGTATTTCATTCTTTTTTATGGTTGAGTAATATTCTATGGTATGCCCATGCACATGTGTGTGTAAGAGTGTGTGTGTGTACACCACATCCTCTTAATCCAGTCATCTGTTGATGGGTATTTGGGTCGCTTCCATGTCTTGGCTAGTGTAAATAATGCTCCTATGAACACTGGGTACATGTTTCTTTTTGAATTCGTGGTTTTGTTTTTTCTGGATATATTGCTAGGGTGGAATTTCTGGATTATATGGTAGTTTATTTTTAGTTGTTTGAAGAACCTCCATGCTGTTTTTCATAGTTGGTAAATTCCCACCAACAGTGTAGGAGGGTTTTCTTTTCTCCATGCACTCCCCAGCATTAATTATTTGTAGAACTTTTGATGATAGCCATTCTGACAGGGGTGAGGTAATGGGTCATTGTTTTGACTTGCATTTGTCAGAAAGTCTCATTCTTCAGGTAAAGATAATTGAGAACATTGAAATTACTTACCCATAAACTACCTAATTATTGGGTAATTGTACCGTGTTACTTCTGCCAACGAGAATAAAACAATATGCATTTACCACTGTAATTGCACCATGCAGTGGTCATTTTGGGAGATGTCGGGTTAAAGAGATAGTGTTAGGGTCTTAGGAGGAGAAATTCCTTAGACAGGGAAGTATTTCAAAGCTTTGGAGTTCCACCTAGGTTCAAATCCAGGTCGAGGCTCTTACAAGTTTTGTTATTTTAGCCAAATGACTTAACTTCTCTAGGTCAGTAGTGCTTTTGTGAGGATTGGATAGTGCATGTGAGGCACTTGGTACCTTGCCTGGCCCATAGTAAGTGTTCAGTGACTGTCCGCAGCTGTTGCCTCTTGCCACCCTCCCCCCGCTTCAACCCGTGCTCTTGAGTCTGGTCTAGACACCTCTAGGGGCTGCTCTTAGGGCATATTTCAGAAGCCTTTGGGTACTTGCCTGTTGATCAGACTGGCAGATCGGGTGGCTTGGCCTGCAAGCTCATTTTTTTTTCTACCAATATTTTTCATCCTTCTCCCAGATGTACTGAGTAATGAAATAAGCACCTTAGAAATGATGTCTTCTAATGTGGGGTAAATCTTCTTTTCCTAGCTTAGGTGAACTTCTGTTCCTCTGTCTGTGATAGCGTGTTCTCTTCTTGGATAGTCTTATTTTCTGCAAAATAAGGATACTGGCTATACTTTTAATAATATTCCTTTTTTCTCCTTTTCCTTTAAATTTCTCTTTCTTTTCTACAAAGACTTTAATAAGACCCTATATTTTCATACACAGAGGAGTTATCAGAACACGTTGGCATGTGGAATCAGAAAAATGATCCCATGTGCTCTGAATCTGAAAGGCCCGATTGCTGCAAACCTGATTGTTTTACATTTTTACGCCTAGTGCTTGGCTTATATTAGTCTACAGCCTCAATGCTTAAGCATACAAGTAGTGGTATATTCCAGTGGGAAGGCAAGAATTTGTAATGATAGGAGTTCCTGTCATGGTGCAGCGGAAACGGATCCAACTACGAACCAAGAGGTTGTGGGTTCGATCCCTGGACTGCTCAGTGGGTTAAGGATCTGGCGTTGCTGTGAGGTGTGGTGTAGGCCAACAGCTGTACCTCCGATTCGACCCCTAGCCTGGGAACCTCCATGTGTTGCAGGTGCGGCCCTAAAAAATAAAGAAAAAAAAAAAGAATTTGTAATGACAAAAGGATGGCAGTGGACTCTTACAGAACCTGGGGCTGGTCCTGTAGCTGCACCATCTTTTACGCCATAGATGTTAATGAATCATAAGCCCCTGTTCACTGGCATGAAAAACTTCCATGGAGAGTCTCTCTATACACATGCCAGAAAGAGATGTGCTACCAAATAGCACTTCTTAAACTGTGAGGAAAAAAAAAAGTTGAAAGTGTTGTTCAGACAGGAATCAGGCAAGACAAAGCCATAGAGGATAGCTGAGAAGGTGAACCCTGCAGCAGTATAGCCTGGGTTGAACCAAGTTTTGCAACTTAGTAGCTGTATGAGCTTGAGCTAGTCATTCAGCCTCATCTGTAGGGTGGGGAGTGTTAGCTACTATGTCATAGGATTGTCTTGAAAATGAACTGGTTTAACATAAAGTGTTTCGAATGATAGCTGGCACTATACAAGTATTTGTCAAATATTAAATAATAGAAATGATAGTAATGGGTATTTGAGCTGATTGGTTGGCATATTTCTGTCCAAGACTAAAATACACTTAAGCATTGGTTAAATAAATTGCATCAATTCATAAAATCTAAGGGCTAATATTTTGGAATCTTATGTAACAATTTCACTTTTCAAATATCTTCAGCTTAAGAGTAGTATTTAGCATATTCAGAATAACATGAAATCACTTATATTTTTTGTTCAGTTCTAAGTCAGAGGCATTCTACTACCCCTCCCCTGATCCTTTAATATCTAAAAATTATATGTATTTTAAAATCCATGGATGTACTTAATGTTGTGTCTCCCCTGCTCCTGCAATTTAAAAACAAAACAAAACTGATCTTTGAATGGGAACACAGTGATTCATGAGTCCACACAAATGTGCTTGTGTGTCTTCAGTTGGGAAATACAAAATTAATGTCTAGAAATAAGAGAGATGCTACAGACCCTGTTGAAGGGAGGACAGCATCCTTAGTGACCAGAGCCTTCATCTCTCTTCTAGGGAATCAGACTTGAGGGCTGCAGGGGCTTCATTGTATTCACAAAGCACTGGAGTTATCGTTAGACCTTTTGGTCCAGTAGCTGTGTGCTCCATTATCACTGAATTGGATGTGGTATTGGCTTTGTATTGATGTGAACTTAGAGGTCATTCCTTTGAGACGCTTGAGTTATTTTGGGATCTGGCAAGTGTAACTGTGGCAGGGGTTCTTAATCAGAAAGCCCATGGACAGAATTCTAGTCTCTGAACTTGGATGGAAGAAAAAAAATCTTCATTTTCACTAATCCTTAAGTGAAACGTGGCATTTCCTTTAAGTATGACTGTAGACAACAATCATGATAGCATTTAACATTTGAAGTTTTAATACTTAGGAAATAGGCCACTAGATCCTGTTCTTCAATGTGTTAATAAGGGAGCACAAGTATAACTATATCAGAACTTAAAAAAATGTGATGTCTGTTTCAATCGAATTATGTTCCTTGGTAATCCTATATTTGTTATGCTTTTGGAATCGTTATTCTGAGAAAAGTTCCCTAGACTTCATCAGATTGCCAAAGGGTTCTGGGCTTAAAAAAAGTTAAGAACCCTGTGTTCTGGTAGTTTGCCTGTATGTTAGTGCTGATTTTCTTCTGTCCCATGATCCTCTGCCTGCACTCTGGGGAGCTGAGGTGTGCACTCTGAAAGGTCCAGCATCAGTCGCATCACTGGAATCTGTTCTATGTTCTTGGACTCTGGCAACAGAGATTCTTCATCTGTTTTTGTCCATGGTTCATAGGTCTTAGAAGAGCAGACTTTCTTTAGCTTTTCTGCCTCCCCAGGATAGTACTGTCTACGTAAACTTGGAGGGAAAGGTGTTGATTCAGTGACACTTTATTGGAAAGCTGGCTGCTGTGAAAACAAGACACAGAAAGCAGAGAACATTTAACCACGTGGGGAGTGGGGAGGAGGGGGTGCTAGAGTGTGTGCTTGTACAAAGAGGTGATAGGAGGCCCCAGGGGAGAGCTGGCGGAGGCTGTGAAATGAGATGGGGAAGTAGTAAGTTGGGCGGAATAATAAGGTGCAGAGGTATTTAAATTGAGGCTTTCCAGCCTGCTCCTGATAAGGGGCTTCTCCTTATCCAAATCCGCGTTTGCTCCTGGAAACCATTCTTGTGTGCTTAAGGATGGATGCTTCACCTGTGACTTCAATGACCTGAATTTGGTGTGATGCTTTTATGACTCACTGCTTTCTGTAAAGGCTCCCTGATCTCCCAGATAACTCCCTTAGTTTAGCTGGACTTTTCTGATAGGGTATTACCAGATTTTATAGTGAAGAGGGGAAAGTGGGCGAACTGTTGACTTGCAGCAAATATTGTCTGCCTTTGAGGGTGTTTGGAGGGATTGGGCATGGAAATGGGTTAAAAACCATTCTAATAGAAAATGTTTTTAGGCAGGCTATCCAGAAACAATAGGAATATTGAGCCAGAAGGGAAAGGTTACAGGTCACGAGGATGCAAGACAAAGTGTGAAGTGACACACATGCACTGATATGTCCATAGCTATGCTTAAACATGAATTCAAATTGTTTATTCTTTTAATAGCAGAACCTAGGTTCAGATCGCCTTGAAACTCCTGCCTTTTATTTGATGCTCCTGCAATGGGGGTGACCAGGAAGGAGAGGGGTCAAGTTTTGCCAGTATATGAAGGAACGCCTTGGAAAACCCCTCGCGGGATACCCGAGCTCTGGGGACCCCTGTAGCTTTGGGTTGGAGATTGGCAAACTCCTCCCCATGCCAGCCCTCGAAAAGACTGATTTTATGAAATCTTTCTGGTGAAGCATTTAAGATTCAACTGCTTCTCAAAGCTGAGTTCCTCTGTAAAGTCACCTTGAATTCCTGCTGCAAAAGCTGATGATGGATGTTGTAAGTTTTTGATAAATATTGCCACAGTGTATTTTTAGATGTTGGATTTGTTTCATGGGTTTCCCACCATTGGGAGGCACGTTTTATCTGGTTAGAGTATTATATCTTCCAGTTGCTTTCTCTCTCTCTCTCTCTTTTTTTTTTATAAGGGCCGCACCCATGGCATATGAAAGTTCCCAGGCTAGGAGTAGAATTGGAGCTGAGGCCTCTGGCCTATGTCACAGCCGCAGCAATGCCGGATCTGAGCCAAATCTGTGACCTACACTGCAGCTTACAGCAACGCCAGATCCATAACCCACTGAGTGAGGCCGGGGATCCAACCCGCGTCCTCGTGGATACTAGTGACATTTGTTACCACTGAGCCATGATGAGAGCTCCTCTTCCAGTCTCTGTCATTTTCTCCTTCGGAAATAAACATTTGAACACATTCTGATAAGGTATGCAGTGTTAGAGAAGTTAGATGACATATAATAGACTGTCATAAATACTTTTTTGCGTTAATTGCTGTCATACCCTCCCCCTACCTTGTTTTAATTTTTTCTTTCAGGAAATTCAGGTCTGTGACTTGGAGGCTGTGACCTCGGCTTCTGACTTTACAGGCAAAGTCAGATGAGAATAAGCATTTCCATGCAAATCATGTTTTTAAAATCATCCCTTGAGTGCATGTCTGTCTAGTGAAATGCAAAGCTTACTAGAAAAAAGGATGAAATTAGGTGAGCCTGAAGGAAGAATAAAAATCCTGTTTAATGACCCTGTTTGGGTTTTATTTAGATTAACTGTTATTAAGTGTGGGATCGTAAGTCCGTCTGGAATTTCTCATCCTCTGAATAGCTGGTTTTGGCTCCATAAACTGGGAAGACTTCTCTTTTATCTCCGAATATGTAGAAGTGCAGTATTGCAAGCCCTAAGGCCCATTTCGTGAACAACATACGCTTGCATGTAGCTTGTTTTTATGTGAGCCAAACCAATCTGAGGTCCAGGGTGGGAGTTTGTGTGTGTGTGCGTTGTTTAAGAGGGGTTTTAGGGCCTGGAATAAGGAGGCATGGCCATTAGACCAAAGCATTGGTTAGGGATGTGGTTGTGTGATCACAGCCTGACCCTGAACACTTATGTTTGTAAAATACCCTCATTACAGACCTTAAGTAGACAAGCTGCCTTCCATTTGCACCCGCCTTGCCTTTCCTGCTGCTCTTCCCTCCCCTCTGACACCACCTGCCTCTGACCCCCCCATCCAGCAAGGTGCCCAGTCCCTCCCTCAGCTCCTTCAGCTCCCCTCCTTCTCACCACATAAATACTGTTTCATCACAAAGGGAGCTGCCCTTACAGAGGCATGAGAAAAGGTCTGAGTTCATAGCTTACAGAGTGAAGCACTGTTTAAAATTTTAACAAGCAAAAGGTGTTTCATAACCCAGTAGGAATCAAATCTCTGATGATAAAATCCAGGCTTCCAGGAAAAGAGGTTATTGGGGGCAGGGAGCAGGTGGGATCTGTCTTTTCACCCCTTGTGCTCTCACTGTCCCCGGAGTTCCAATAGGCTCCTTGATGATGGCACGCATTCCTGGGAGAGTGAGCAGATCGTGGTAGGCTTCAGAAGGCTGGCATTTCACTGTGGTGCCTGCTTACAGGATACCTCTGATGGAAAGACACTTGGTTTCCCCCCCCACCCCCCCGTGTGTTTTTCAGCTATGCCAGGTATCTGGGTAAATGAGCATTAGATTATTAGTTTTGGCGTCATGGTGCTGAACCACCAGGCTCTGTGGCTGCTGCTCTGGCTGCTTGCTGACCTGGCATCCTGGACAGCTCCTGGCGCTCCTGGACCTGGCTGCAGCTGTGAGCCCGGGGCCTGCTGCCATCCACATGGGCAAGCGTGGGAAATGCCAGGCGGCCTGGCGAGTTTTAGTGTGGCCTTTGAATCCTCGCTGAGCCATATGGTGTGAAAATGTCAAACTGTTCCTGAGTGTGGGCCACGACTGAGGAGGCTAGAGAGAGAAAACACACTTCGGATAAAGGATCCGCTGACTGTTTATTTTCCAGCCACTGGCTTTATCAGTTGGTTACTTTAACCAACATTTGTTAAGTACTCTTTGGTTGATAGTGAGCTACTTATACTGTAGGAGGTATCAAAATGTAAGATAATCAGATATTTCTTATTGGCAGGGATTTCATCTCCCAGGGTTCGTGTATCTTGCCTGTAATAAACTGTCAGTAGAAGAAGGTGAGAATGAATGGGTGATTTATAAATAGAATCTAATGGGAGGAAATTGTCTTAGAAATGAAAGAAAGAATTTGAAGAAAGGCAGTCCTCCCAAAGATGATAATATCCTTAGGCTGTGGTTGCAGAGATCTTACTGGAAACCAAGGAGTCTCCTTGGTTTCACTTCAGCTTCTTTCTGCTATATTCTGGCACTTGCCCGTGGTGATGGATTGACCTAATGACTCAAGAAGCTTACAATCTGTGTAGGAAGAGGAAAACATAACAAGGACTTACAGATGATCCCAGTCAAAACATCTACAAGTGCTAAGTGAGTGAGGCCACAGGGAATGTGCAAGTCCAGTGGGAGAGAGGAGGAGCTGAGTGATGTGGTTCAGATGAGGTTAGTCCTGGCAGGCTTCCTAGGGGAGGTGGCTGAGCTTGGGTTTGGCCCATGCAGTTCTTGTCAGTCCCACTCTCTGGACCTTTACATAAACATAATTTTCTCATAGCACAGGGTATCTACCCGGTTAGAAAGAAGAGGAAGAAAAAGAAGAGATGTTTGGACTCAGAGGATTTTTTTTCTCCTTCATAGGTGTAAGAGGCCTCAAACTTTTAGATGTGTCCCTACATGCGTAGAATGAAACAAACACCAGATTCAGTTTAAGCCTCTGAAAAAGACAAGTCATTACATACAGTGGAGAGGTGCTATAGTTTGAGTGGCTTTTTGATTCTAATGAATCTTTGCTATCTGTTTTGATTTAAATAACTTCTTCCTGTCTGGTTCATAAATTTTCAAAGAATTGCTTTGATTTTACTTAACACACTTGACCATATGTAAGCTTAGCTATTTGAAGCATTCTAAACAGCCCTGTGCACGTGGCGGTGTTGTGACATTTCTGGGCTTGGGTGCCAGGGAGCCAGCCTCTTCCTGTTACCACTGTCTGGTATTTAGCCCAAAGCTTTGCAGCCTTGTAGAGGGATTGCCTTGAGTGGCTCCACTGTATTCTTTTTCTTTTTAAAACCTTTTTGTTTTGAAGTAATTTTAGAATTACAGACAAATTGCAAAATTATGCAGAATCCCCTTACCTCTCTCACCTGTTACCATAGTGTAACTGTCACCCCCACTCCTCTACCCCCAGAGGAAGCCTCAGGCTTGTCCACAAGAAGATACGTATAAGAATGTGCCATGTTGCATTGTGCATAATGGAACTATGTATCCGATAACAAACAAATGGATAAATACCTTGTGTTATTTTCATACAATGGAATGTTAAGCAATATAGAAAAGAAATGTCAAATGCTTCACTGTGAGAAAATAAAAGCAAGTTGCAGATGGGTATATACACCTTCTGGTACCATTTACTTCAGGCTTAAAGGCACACACAGTGGCCATTAGATGCTATACATGCACGTGAAGTACCCGGAAACACTGCCACATACATATTAATGATACACACAAAATTCAGAATTCTGGTTTCTTCTGTAAGTGGTCAAGAATACTTGTGAGCTTTCTGTGGTGCTTGTGATATTTAATTTTTTTTTTTTTTTTGTCCTTTTAGGGCGGCACCTGTGGCATATGGAGGTTCCCAGGCTAGGGGTCTAATCTGAGCTGTTGCTGCTGGCCTTCGCCAGAGCCACAGCAACACCAGATCTGAGCCAGGTCTGCGACCTTCACCACAGCTCATGGCATTGCTGGATCCTTAACCCACTGAGTGAGGCTAGGGATGGAACCTGCAACCTCATGGTTCCTAGTGGGATTCGTTTGTGCTGCGCCACGACAGGAACTGCTAATTTTTTAAACTAGTGGTAGGCACTCTGGGATTCTGTATTGTTTTCCAAGCTTTTCAATGACTAAAATGCTTAATGTGAAAACTTGGTAATGAATAATAATACAATAATAATACAATGTAATGATAATACAGTAAGCCCAGCCACATTTTTCATTAGAAATTCATTAATGGGAGTTCCTATCATGGCTCAACGAAAATGAACCTGAGGATGCAGGTTTGATCCTTGGCCTCGTTCAGTGGGTTAAAGATCTGGCGTTTCTGCGAACCGTGGCGTAAGTTGCAGATGAGGCTCGGATCTGGCATTGCTGTGGCTATGGCATAGGCTGGTGGCTACAGCTCTATTTTGACCGCTGGCCTGGGAACCTCCTTATGCCGTGGGTGCAGCCCTACAAAGACCCCGCCCCCCAAAAGAAATGCATTAGTAATTGGCTCTCTTGAGAGAATGGTGTGTCTTCTGAGTTTAAAGGCAGAGGAGAGAGGCATCAGTTGAATTACTGGCTCAGCTATGTGAGTGAGCCCTTTAATATGTCATTAGTTTCCTGTGTCACATTTTCTCCCTCTGTAAAGTTTCCATGGCTGCCTCTGCAAGCCTGTGAAAACATCCAGAAATGAAAAGTCAGAGCTTCAAGCTTTTCAATGTAAGGACTCTAGACAAAGGTAAGCAAAGTTGTCTGTGGCCCTGAATTATGTAAGGATGACGTCCTGGCCGCTCCACTTACTAGTCATGTGACCTTGACTGCTGTGCTGCAGTTTCCTCATCTGCAAAAAGGGCAGCCTAATGGTACCTGCCTATGGGGAGTAAATGAATTAATGCGTATGTAGAATTCATAGAGCCTGTTTTCCTCCTCCCTCCCATCTGGCTCACAGACTTCGTTTACTTGATCTCCGTAGAATTGGATTCCAGGATGCTTTAAATTTGAATTAGTTGCCTGTACTTATGAACTGAGGGGAGGTTACCATTAAAAAGTATGGATTTCTGGAGTTCCCATCGTGGCGCAGTGGTTAACGAATCCGACTAGGAACCCTGAGGTTGCCGGTTCGGTCCCTGGCCTTGTTCAGTGGGTTAAGGATCTGGTGTTGCCATGAGCTGTGGTATAGGTCACAGATGTGGCTCAGATCCCGTGTTGCTGTGGCTCTGGCCTAGGCCAGTGGCTACAGCTCCGATTCGATCCCTAGCCTGGGAACCTCCATATGCCGCAGGAGCGGCCCAAGAAGAGGCAAAAAGACAAAAATAAATAAATAAAATAAAATAAAAAAATAAAAAGTATGGATTTCTGGCTTCTCTTAGACAAATAGAACACCTGCTGGCACTGGTTCCCCATTGAAGCCTGGCAATACGGCTCTCCCCTGTGGGTAGAAGTGCCCACAGTTCAGTGTATTTCCCAGCAACTCCCTCATGTCTTCTGAGCACTGAGGCAGCCTGTTCATTGCTGTGTGATTAACTAACAGCCATTCTCCCCAGAGATGCTACCTACTTGGCTCCCACTGGCACTTGCTTTTACAATCTCTATTTTAAAAGGTCTGTAGTGATGTGAATAGGGAACTGGAATATGTGTCAGTAATTGAGGCTTCCCAAGAATAGAACTGGTGGGAAAGTGTGTGTGTGTATGTCTATATCTCTGTATATGGCCCAATATATATATTTATATTACAGCCCTTCCTATGTAAGGAAACCAATTCTTGGACAAGAATTGACGCTGCACTCTTGAGGCAGAATTTCTTCAGGACCTGCGTTTCTTTTTAAGGCCTTTTAAATGGTAGGATGAGGCCCCACCCACATGATCAAGCATATTATAGATGTTCCCAGTATTATAGATGTTAATCATATCCACAAAATACCTTCATAGCAGATAGTTTTGCTTAGGTTAGTGTTTGATTGGATGCTATAGCCTAGCCAAGCTGACACGTGAAGCTAACCATCACGGATTGCATTTTTGAGCAATCTTAGGATATACATGTGTCACCTATGGACTTATTTCTGTCCCTTATAGTAGAAGATTGTGCTGGCATTTAGGATTTTTTGAAGGGATTGAATATAAAGAACTGAGAATCACTAAGCTTTGCAAATAAAACTGCTGTGTCTGGGTTGGCATCTAAGAGGCTGCATGTTGGTGACTGACGATGCAGAATGCTTCCTCTGGGTAGGGGGTGACAAGGATCCTGGCTTTGGCAGTATAGGCTATGCCGTTGAGGGCTCTAAATAGTCATGTGTAGACTCTCAGGGGAGGTTTGGAGGTAGAAATGTATTTAGAAGAAACTAGATTTCCGCACCAATTGTAGAGCCTCCTACAAACCAGCTGTATAGGTGTGTGTTGTTCCTGCTTCAGGTCAGGTGCTAATGCAGATTCTGAAAACCTGTCTTCACAGCAAGCCTCATGTGGCCTTGTGCATGGAAAGGTTTCCAACAAAGCTCAGACGGAATTCTCCCAAAGCCTTCTTTGTTTCTCAGAGATTTTTGCAAAGTGGCTAAAGAGAAGCTGAAAGGCAAGGCAAAAACCATCTTCTATGTATGTTTGTCTCTGCCTTATTATTATTTTTTAATGTCTCAGGGAAAATGATTTTGAGCTCCATCTCTACATGTCTTGGGCTAATTCACAACTTAAAATCCTGAATATTTGTGTTTCATTTCTGTGAAGAATGACTGACTAGAAGAACCAAATTAACCTTAAGGAATGACACAAGACCCCCCAGCAGCTCAGCCTCAGAGTTTTAGTGTCAAGAAGTGTGTTCCGCGTGGAGCATGCTAAGACGCCGTGGAGCAAGCATGTAGGAGCCTAGTTCATGGGCTCTGGGTGTAGTCTGGACATTACCTGCTTGGCATGAGGGACCGCGTCCTACAGATGGCAGATAGAGGCACCAGCATTTCTATATGTCAGGGTTTCCTGTTCGAGGGAGAGCTTAGAGCCTTCTGTTGATTGGGTTGTTAATCTAACTGATCTTCTGCTTGTATCCTTCTTTAAAGCCATGCAGATCAGCCTTGGGTTTTCTGGGGAGAATTCCAGCTGTATTCGTTTTTATTCTTGGTCTGGGTCGGTAGGAAGGAAGAGCAGTGAATTTGGACTTGGGAGCTGGGTGTCTAATCTTGACTCAGTTGTTGGGGTACCTTAACTTTGCATCCACGGGCGGGTCATTTTGGGTCTTTTCTTCCTCATCTTTACCACAAGGGGGTTGAATGGGATGGTAACTAAAAATTCCATACATAGTGTATTTTAATTGCCCTAAAAACTGGCCCTTGGCAAAAACGTCTAGGTTGGTTGGAGCCTCTCATGGTCCCTTGATTCCTCTTTTTCCGCAGCTAACATCCTCTCTTATTCAGTGGTGACCTTTGGTCTGTGATGTCAACTGCTCTCTTATCAGTATCTCCGTTCCCTGGCTCTCTTCGAGCCCAGGACTCCCCGTCTCCCTGTGCCTCCTCAGTCAAGGACTTTACTCTCTTTTCAGTATATCTTTATGGAGTCTCTTAGCTGTATGGCCTTGACTTTTCTCTCCCAGGAAAACTTTTAATTATCACTGTTAATCTGTAAAGCACTTACTATTTTGTCACACCAGGCTACAGAATTATCAGCTGCTGCTGAATTTGTTAATTTGATACTTTTCCCATTCCCTCCTCATTTTAGGTTAGATAAAATGAGATTCCATTCTCACATATTCTAAGGCTAGACTTTAGATGGTGCCCTTTTCCTAAGCTGTGTTTTGTCCAAAGGTTGTCCTTAATATTTCAAAAAATGATAACTTTTGATGATACTGCTGCATAAAGAAGCAATGGGAGGGAGTTCCCGTTGTGGCTCAGCAGTAATGAACCTGACTAGTATCCATGAGGATGTGGGTTCCATCCCAGGTCTTGCTCAGTGGGTTAAGGATCCGGCTTTGCCATGAGCTGTGGCGTAGGTCACAGACGCAACTTGGATCTGGTGTTGCTGTGGCTGTGGTGCAGCTGCAGCTCTGATTCAACCCCTGGTCTGGGAAGTTTGATATGCCACTCATGCGGCCCTAAAAAGCCCCCCCCCCCCAAAAAAAAAAGGAAGGAAAGAAGAAACAATAGTAGTCCCTGCTGTTGGGAGTAATGGTTACTGGAACTAGAACCCCTTTTTTCTCATGGCTGATTGTCTTGCTTGGGGAATTCATGGTGGTTTTATTCAAAGGAATCACTCCCTTTGGGAGGTGGGTTGGTATTTTCATGCTTCCTATCTTACATGCAGGAGGTAGCTTCTTTGTCAGTTTGGAGGTAGCTAGACTCAGATTGTTTCCTGAATCCCTGAGGCCCTGGTTTTGAATGTGCATCAATTATAGGAGCTGCTGCTGCTGTTGGTGCTGCCAGTTTCTTGCAGGGCAGGCAGTTGTGGTGGAATTAGGTATGGCCAGAGATGCTGCAAGCGGCTCTTCTCAGAATCTGGATGTATAATGAGTCAGAAACCAGCCACGCATGGTCTCTTCCTGTGCTGTGTTCTGCCACTCTGGTTTCCATCTTTGGTCTCCACATGTGTTCCCTGAATGTATAAATTATAACATTTCTTCTGCAAATTCACTCTTGGTCATTCTGTTTTAGCTCTACCAAAGAGACCGTAGCTCGTGCTCTTTATTCAGGGTCAGGAGTAAGGGCATATCCCAGGAGTTCCCATTGTGGCTAAGAACCCAACATAGCCTGCATGGGATGTGTGGTTCAATTGCTGGCCTCCCGCTGTGGATTAAGGGTCCAGCATTGCTGCAAGCTGCAACATAGGTTGCAGTCGCAGCTCAGATCCATTGCTGCCACGACTGGGGTATAGGCCTCAGCTGCAGCTCCAAGTTGACCTCTAGCCTGGGAACTTCCATAAGCCGCAGGTGTGGCTGTAAATTAAAAAAAAAGGTGGGGCATGGTCCAACTAAACCATGAGAGCATTTTGATTTGTTTCTGAATGAAACATAGGTTGGAATAGACTCAGAAGTGGGCACGTGTCTTAGAAATGATGTCATATGGAGGATGATTGTAGGCAGGGAATTATTTAGTCTAAAGGTAGATGATGATGATAGTGGCTGACATGTCACTAGTGTTGATTGTGTGCCAGGCACCGTGCAGAGGGTTTTACGTGTGTTGTCCCATGTAGCGCTCGTCCAAAAAGCCTGTGGGGCAGGTATGGCCGGGCTGTTAGCCCCGTTTTACAGATGAAGGTCCTGAAGTACTGAGTTCCATTTTTCTCTCTAGGAAAGTTCAGACTTTTTGGCTCAGCTCTGGGGGCACTCTGCACTTGCACTCACCTCACCTCGTCTGCCTTTTTGCTTCTTTCTCAGATGCTGTAGCTGAATCCCATTGTGCTTCTCCATTGGAAAGGAATTATGAGATACCATAAATAAAAGCACATGGCCCCGTGGCAGCATATGTTCTAGCCTTCGGAGAAATGTTAGCACTCTCTTCTCATTTTTCAAATGATCCATACATCTCTGCTTTTCAAAATCCTGTCCATCCTTCAAGACCCAATTTAAATTTGATCTCCTCCGAAGGACCCTGCCTGATCACATAAAGTGATGATAATCTACCTCTTCTTGACTCCTAGGATTTTTTTTTTTAATTTCATTCTGATGGTATTTACAACATTTGACCTTGAACTCTAGTTATTGTCCCCCCACCAGGTGATAAACTCTGAGGGGCAGAGGCGAATCTTTTTCACTACATCATCCTCAAGCAGAGGGCTTGACACGTAGCAGGTGCTATGTACATATGTGAATGAGTGACTGAATTATGGCATTTCATGGCAGACTTATCTTTTCATAACTGTCTGGATTAAGCTAATAAAAATTATTTTGTGTTCGCTGAGTGCATTTTACTTGACTCTGGGAGTGGGGATTGTGGCATGATTTTAGGCTGAGTGATTTACAAACCAGCTTGGGATTGCAGACATGAAATAAACCACAGAGAAAAACCTACAAGCACATAATGGCTTTTTGTGCGTTGCTTGTTTGTCATGGTTTCTATAATTCTTTTATATATGAAAACACTTATATTAGACATAAAATAAAACAATTTTCATTTATTTTGTTCTCAGTTTCTTCAAAGCTTTGACATTTTGCCAGCTATTGATTTGGGTTATAAACCACAGTGAGGTAAAAACTTCAGAGAGTCTCTTTAATTTACAATGACATCTTTGGAAATTGGCCCAAATAATTCTCCTTTAAACCTGTGATAGTGGTGTATGACATGGGAGAAAAATCCAATTAGCTCTTGATCATTGCTGAGTACCTGGTTTTCTTCTTTTGGCTTTAGATGTAGATGATTATTTAGGGGCAAGTGGCCAGTAATTAGGATGAATGTACAGGATAGTTGATAGGGATGGTTTATATAATTTTCTCTACCCATTGGCCTTTTAGCTGGCCTTTCACGTATTCCTGGGAAAGGAAACAAATTTATCATTTCCTTGTTGTATTTTGGGGGTATTTTGGAATGGTTTAATTTTTTTGATGAGAGGAATTATTAGAATTTTATGTAATCTTTGGAAAAGAGAGAATTAGAAAAAGCTATTAGGTCTTTTTTTTTTTTTAAGTTTCTGATAGTTGAATTGCTCTTCTATATGCTCTTTAATTCCTTGCATAATAGCCTGAACACAGCTTAATCAAGGCAGCAAGCTGTCAATTGAATGGATATAAGACTGAATGCTTGGATTGGTGGCTTTCTGTCCATTAAAGGAGATAGGTTGCAGAGCTAATAATAAGAACTTGATTTAGGGAATAAAATTTGATAAATAAATAACTGTAACTGGGTATTTGAATAAATTTAATGTATCTTAGATAATCTTTCCATTCAGAATCCTTTCAGATTTTATTTTTTTATTTTTAGGGCTGCACCCACAGCATATGGAAGTTCCCAGGCTAAGGGTCGAATTGGAGCTACGGCTGCTGGCCTACGCCACTTTCCCAGCAACAGGGGAGCCGAGCCGCGTCTGCGACCTACACCACAGCTCACGGCAATGCCGGATCCTTAACCCACTGAGCGAGGCCAGGGATTGAACCTGCAACCTCATGGTTATTAGTCAGATTTGTTTCTGCTGTGCCACAATGGGAAATTCCAGAAAATAATTTTTTCTCAAGTACTCATTACATGTAAGGTACTGTGTCAAGAAAGAGACAGATGATTGATGGATAGACACACAAACTCATAGATACATAGGGATTTTAATGCCCTGGTTTTGAGAGAAGCATAAAGAAGGAGAGAAAGGAAAAGCTTAAATAGACAGTTATAAGTCATTTACTTTCATAGTTTGGGCTGTTTTTAAATGACTTAAAGTGAGCTTTTATCAATAAGATTGAACCATATTTACTTGAAAAATACACTGACTTTTAATTTAGCAATGTAAAAGAATCGATCTAAAGAGCCCTGATCAGAATAATTATGTTTTTGTTAAAGCAAATTATGTCTTAGTTAAGGCAAAATTGATTGACTAAAGGATTTAGAAAGAGTGGATTATACAGAAAGGACTTCATTAAATAAAGGTGGTATTTTTATTTAAAGCTTGCTTGTGTATATCTCTTTTAAGGGTGAAAGGAGTTTTACAGCAATTGTTAAGTACTGATTATGGACATGTTTTATTATCACGACATATTACTACTACTCTGAGATATACCTCGTTGAATCATAGGCCAGACATTTTCTTACTAAAAAAGACAATACACGTGAGAATTTTTGAAACATACCTTGATATACTTATCATTTTAGAATTTTCTTCTTTGTTTTGGAGACTTCACTATTTTATCTATTATAATTTTTAAAAGTCATTGAAAATATTAGTAAAAACCCTTCTATAATTCATTGGGTCAGTTCTTACAATTCATGGGGTCAGGACGCCAGGTCCAAGTCTAATGTCTTCGGGACAGATTACTTTAAGAGATGTAGGATCTTGATGATTTTGGATGGGGAATTTACCTCTTCTTCAAGTTGTTGGTGTTATACAGACTTTCAAAGCCTTAGGGATGAGAAGGCTCCACCCTTTTTATTAATTTTTTTTTATCTTGAGGCTAAACTGTAAAAGGTTTGCGACTTGGTCTGATTACAAAACCAATGATCCTGAAGTGATGTAATGGAGTGAAGAATTCAAAGAAATGTGAATAGTATGAATAGTGCATTTATATTTTTTGAAATGTCAAGGTGACATCATCCAAAGTAGTGGCTTTTTATCTTAAAAACCAAATCTTGGTGTGCCCTATGGTATGTTTCACCAAATAATTGTTAACTTGACAGTATGTGATACCTCCTAATATTTTCCTTTTTTTTTTTTTTTTTTTTTTTTGTCTTTTTGCTATTTCTTGGGCCGCTCCCACGGCATATGGAGGTTCCCAGGCTAGGGGTCCAATCGGAGCTGTAGCCACCGGCCTACGCCAGAGCCACAGCAACGTGGGATCCAAGCCGCATCTGCAACCTACACCACAGCTCATGGCAACGCCGGATCGTTAACCCACTGAGCAAGGGCAGGGACTGAACCTGCAACCTCATGGTTCCTAGTCGGATTCGTCAACCACTGCGCCACGACGGGAACTCCTATTTTTCTTTTCATTCTCTTCCATTCCATTGAACTTTATTCCATTCAAAATGTTGATTTCACAAACCAGTTTAGGAACCATTAATGATATGTAACTCACAGTTTGAGAAATGCCAATTCAGAATAATAAACATCTGCCTGTATATGGTGCTTTTCCAAGAAGCAGTCTTTGTCCTTTATAAGCATACATCCAAACAGCCTTTTTATACTATATTTTTTTTCATTGAGGCAAGGAGACATAAGATCCAAAGGTCAAATTATAATGTTAAACAAGAAAGCATGGCTTATTTATTTGAGAAAGTTTAAGACTCATGACAGAAACATTTATGGAATGGCAAGATAAATTCTGCCTCCGTCAGTCCTAGATTCCATTCTGGTACCTTTCTAGCTAAACAGAACTCTACCAGGACACACTTTTGCATACTGGAGGCTCAGTGGCTCCCACAGGTGCACACATGGCTGCATCATCCTCACCTACCACCACCCCTCCCTCCAAGACTTGAGAGGTAACACCTGTGTCCCTCTTCTGGGAATTAGATTGGAATGAAGATGTAGAAGTCTCCAGGGAACTTCAGTATTAGCGATGCTGATAATTCTGGAATTTAGGGGTATACGGTGATTTCGGAATCCGATAGTTCTGGAACTGGGAAGTATGGGTGATTCTGGAATTCGAGATTCTAAATTCTAAGGAAGCTGAAAACGAAATGTCTGCTTTTGTCCATTTCACTTTCATGTCAGGACATGTCTTTGTCCTTCCATCCATTGTCAGTTGAAACTTGGTAGTGACACTTGGGATTCGTGACAAAAAGTAAGAACTGGTTTGTGTGGGCCTCCCTGCTTAATGAATCCTGCAAGGGGAATGAATCTACCAAGCTAAGGGGCAGTGCCCAAGGAGCACTATAAACCAGGAGTAACTTGTCTGAAGGCCAGAGAATATTCTGCCCACCCTTTAGTAACCTTTCTGTGTCTGTCCCATGCTCCCTCCTACTTTGTAACCTAGGATATTGAATGTAGGTGAAATAGCAAAACCACAAGGTCCCCCCCTCCTTTTTTTCCTTTAAAGCATCTCTCTAAATATCTTGCTGTGTGCATGCCTGCCTATGGTCTGTAGCTTCCTCCTTTAAGGGCCTTCCTGGGGACGGAATGCCATCAATCTTTGTGCTGTTTCTAGATACCATCTCCACGTGAATGTTTGTTGATTCTATTTTTAACATTGCATCCTTTGTGCGAGCTGCCACCAGGCTGGGATGACCAAATGTCCTGTTTTTCCCCTAGGTTTTTCCTGGTCAAGTTCCATTCTTTTGTCCGTGATAGCTAGAAATCCTTTTGGGATGACAATCTGTTCTTTAACTGTGTTGAACCGCATTTCAAGCAAAACTGTGCCTTTGAAATCCTGTGGCTTAAACCTCTTAGAGAATCCCTGTAGTTCAGACAAAATGACCACGGAGAAAATGACCTCTGGCTCTGAAGGAGGGGGCAGTTTACATGGGGTTAGAGAGCCTATCAAAGCAAGACTCCTAAACCAAATGTTATGCCAGTCCACTGTTTTCCTAATGGTCTGAGGAACTGCCAGTCCCCTTGTCCCACATCCTTTTCATCTTAGCGCTCATGCGGGTATTAATAAATATTTCTGAAATGAGATTTTAATTTTTTAATTTTTTAATTTTTTTTGTCTTTTTGCCATTTCTTGGGCCGCTCCCGTGGCATATGGAGGTTCCCAGGCTAGGGGTCCAATCGGAGCTGTAGCCACCGGCCTACGCCAGAGCCATAGCAACGCGGGATCCGAGCCACATCTGCAACCTACACCACAGCACACGGCAACGCCGGATCATTAACCCACTGAGCAAGGGCAGGGATCGAACCCGCAACCTTATGGTTCCTAGTCGGATTTGTTAACCACTACGCCATGAGGGGAACTCCTGAAATGAGATTTTTAAAGCTTTCAGACCCACAGTGATGATGAGCCTGCGAAGGCCCCTTGTGTCTGAGTCTCCTGCCTCTAGACCCTGCAGGACATCAGCCTCTTTCCAGGGATGGAATTGAAAAGCCTCTCCTTTGGCCCTCATACCAATGAATGAGTTTGAAATCACGCAGTTTATTAGGACCATGCTTAGTCCTTTCCCCTCTCCTCTCTGGGTCCTGTCTTTCTCTGCTGTCACCTATTAGCCGTCTCCTACTGTCTCCTCCTCATTGGCTGGCATGGTACTTGGCTCACTACAAGCACCCGATAAATGTTTGTAACAAAATAAGTGAAGTAATAAATGATGTGTATGTTACCTTTTAACTGGTTTTTTTTGTTTGTTTGTTTTTGGTTTTGTTTTTTTGCATTGCACCGTGCGTGCCTTCATTCTGTCAGTCGCTCATTTAATCCAAAAACAGTTATCAAGTGGCATCATATTAGGGACTGAGGATGCGAAGAGGCATAAGACATAGTTATCCCCCTCAAAAAGCCCATGGTTTATTAGATGTCAACATAGTTGGTTCCTTCCTTAAAAAGCTGGGAGACCAGTAAGTACCTCACATAGGTGAATGACCCGCCCTGCTGTTTGACCTTTAAGCTGGCAGCCCTGTGTCCTGCTGGAATTGCTTGCCTCCTTTTGCCCTCCCCAGGTAGACAGGGATCACTTTACTTCATGTTCCTGATGCTCTAGTCATTGCAGAGTTGACTCGTCAATCACAGGCCAAAGGGCATTGAAAACAGCCTAAGTGCTGAGCACAGGGTTGATCTCATTCAACACACAGCGTGTATTTCATACTCGGAGTTTTAGATTAATTTGACGGGCAGAAGACACCTCAACGAATACATGAAGCAGAATCACATTTGGTAGTTTTGACATATTTATGAGATCCGGCATGCTATTTATTTGCTATCATGGAGGTTTTCACTATTAGAAAACTGGCATATTTCAGAGCCAACTTGACATTGGGAGAAATGGCTCTATTTATTGTCTAAAATATTGGAAGTCAAATGAATTTATTTTTGGTAAATTTTACTGGTGTAATGACTTAAAATAAAGACTTTGTTTCAGAGATTGTGAATTACTGCCCATGTGAATTCAACTTTGCAAAACCATTAATATTTTACTGCCACAGTGAACAAAGCTGTTAAATTTAAATCAAGAATTATTGGTTCCTTTTGGTAGGATGCCTCTGTATTTTTACTCACCCCCGTACATTTCCTCCCCCCTCCCATTTGCTGACTTAAAACATGGTTTACATTCATTTTGAGAGGTAGACAAGCTTTGAGAAAGGGCAAGATTGAGTAAAATCAAATATGCTTGGAGTAGGTTACATGAAATTCCTTTAGCTTTTGTGTGTATTTTGGGTAGTGATTTTGATAGCATTTCTCATCAGCTTAATTTTACTTCCGCAGAAGAATCTACTTGCTTTGCTTAGTCAGAAAACAAATTGACAAAGCATCACATTGTCATAATTATTGGGAGAATTGTTAGAACCATGATATCTTGTTTGTATTAACTAGCGGAGGACATGCATGTGAGGAAAAGAAATATCCTGTAGGTATTTTAACAAAATATAAAGGGAGGAAGTACTTAAGAGACTCCTGTCATCGGTAGAGTGTGGTAGGTTGGCAACCTTAAACTTTAAGACTTCATGCTTTTAACAGAGCTCTATGGACCTTTAAGACCTGGTGCCCACTCCTTTCCCATGGCTATGTTGTACTGTTGTCATACCCCCTTGCCCCTTTCTTGCAGTTCTCTTAACCTAGGGTGCTGTCCTAGGCCCGTGGTTTCTTGGAATGCCCTTTCCTTCTGGTTCTGCCAGGTGACATCCTACATAACCTTCAAGCTCAGCTCAAATTTCCTTTCTTAGAAGAAGCCTCTCCTGACCTTTTCAGGCAGAGTCAAGTGCCTCCAAGGCTAGATGTAGTCAAAGCCTTGTTCATTTGAGTAAGGATTCCCATGGACTTGACCCTGATGGAATGGCCTTAGTGAAAGCCAAGGTTATGGCTGTATGCATACATTTGTGTTTTCATTGTCTTCCAGTATAAAAGCTGTGATGGAGAATTGGATTGCGAGTTGGCGACATGGGTTCTAGTCTCCAGTCTGCTGCTGGTTCAAGGTGCTTTGGGGAAATCGCAGTCTCATAGAAGGAGGAATGTTGCTCAGGCTGTTTAGAGGTATCTCCATGTGGATGAGTTAAAAAGCTGCTTGGGATTTTTTTTTTTAAATTTTCACTTTTGAAATATTTATAATTATAGACTCAGAGAAGATTACTTACACATGAAGAGGCCCACGTGCCCTTCACCCAACTGCTACAATGATGATATCTAATGTAGATGTAATATAGTATTGAAACCAGCACTTTGAAATTGGCATATGCCTTCTTCAGTTGTATGTGCCCTAGTGTGTGTATAGTTCTGTGCAGTTTAATCCCATGGAGATTAAGGTAACCATCACCCTAATCAGCATACAGACTGTTGCATTACCACCTAAGACCTTCCTCAAGCTCCTCCTTTATAGGGAGTTCCCATTGTGGCTCAGCTGTAATGAACCTGCCTGGTATCCATGAGGATGTGTGCTTGATCCCTGGTCTCGCTCAGTGGGTTAAGGATCTGGTGTTGCTGTGAGCTGCTGAGTGGGTTGCAGACGTGGCTTGGATCTGGCATTGCTGTGGCTGTGGTTGGCGGCTGTAGCTCTGATTCAACCCCTAGCCTGGGAACTTCCATATGCCATGGGTGTGGCCCTAAAAAATAAATAAATAAAAAGTAGACTACTTGTTTATAGATTCACCTGTCTCTCCACTGTCCCTGGCTCTGGTAACTACTTGTCTGTTCTCCATCTCTGTAATTTTGTCATTTTGAAGATGATATCTAATTGGAATCATACTATACATAACCTTTTGAGATTGGCTTTTTAAAAGAACTAAGCATAATGCCTCGAGATCCATTCACATTGTTGCATATATTAATAGTTCACCAGAGTTCCCATTGTGGTTCAGTGGTAACAAACCTGGCTAGTTTGTTATCAGGTTCCATGAGGACGTGGGTTTGATCCCTGGCCTGGCTCAGTGGGTTAAGGATGCAGCATTGCTGTGAGCTGTGGTGTAGGTTGCAGATGTGGCTTGGATGTGGCATTGCTGTGGCTGTGGTGTAGGCTGACAGCTGTAGCTCTGATTCGATCCCTAGCCTAGGAACTTCCATATTGGCCGTTAAAAAAAAATGCTCACCCCTTTTTATTGCAGAGTGCTGATTGGTGGTATGGTTGTACCAGTTTACACATTCATCCACTGAAGGACATTTGGGTTGTTTCCACTCTGGAGCTATAATAAATAAGGCTGCAATAAGTGTTCATGTATAAGTTTTCATGTGCGCATTAGACACACATGCACATACTTACTGGCTGTATAATATTGGTTTATTTCATTGCTCTTTATTGTTTTCATTGCCAAACATTTGGTCTGAGATGTGTGTCAGACTCCAAGGGGGACATCCTGATCTAATGTGCAGATACAGAAGTGAGGGTCAGACACGGTGTTTAACTCACAATTCTTCCTTTTTGGCTGTTCTTAGATATCTGAGTTTTAGCTTCATCTTTAATTTGGAGATAACAATACCTAATATCTGGGCTGTTGGGAGGATGAAGTAGGCTAGTAGCCTGTTTTCCTGGCTTCTGGTCAGTACTCAGAGGTTCTCTATTTTGAAGATTTCAATGTTGTCTTTTCGATTAATTTTTATGTTGATTGGAAACAGCTAATATTTTCATTAGCTCTAGTTTTTCTTAAAAAAGAGAAACATTCACTGATAGTTCTTTAAGAATAGTGATGATGAGCCTTCCATTTATTGGTAGCATATTGAGTGTAATGCCATTCTTGAGAAGTGGGGATTACCTGTCTCATTTAAGCTTTGGAGCAGAGCCATGGCTAGGTACTCTTATAAGCCATTTTTTAGATGAGGAAGACTGAGGTATAGAGAGATTAATTAACTTGACAAAGATCACATATCTTGGGAAGCTAGAATTTGAATCTATAGAGTCTGACTCTGGTGCTCTAATCATTCATCTATACCTCTTCCTTAGCGTCAGTTGCTTTTCAAATGCAATTCTCTGCACAGTGTAGTGATAACGGAAGTGCCAGGTATACGTGCTGCATCCATTAGGAGCCAGCTCTACTAAAACTGCTTTTAGGCTTTGTCTCAAGGACAGTGGAAGCAACCACATGTACAGAATCACTTCTCATTTGAGAAAGAAAGAATCCAACTAACCTTAGTATTTTTTAAATAGCCGGTTTGGATTTTTGAGAGGCAAGATAATTACTCTAAATGACATGAGAGGGAAGGCTTGGGGTCACCCTTTGGGGGGTAGGGAATCATTGTCTCTAAAACATATGATTTTCCCCACACACTGTAATTTAAATCATAAAGATATTATAGAAAGTACTAGATATTACAATTACCTGAGAGTGAACTCACCCATCTCTTCATCGGGCACATAACTTTTAAAATAGATAATTCGTATTACTCAACCATAAAAAAAAAAAGAGTGAAATAACGGATGGACCTAGCGATTGTCATACTAAATGAAGTGAGTCAGACAGAGAAAGATAAATATCATATGAGATACTTATATGTGGAATCTAATTAAAACATGGTACAAATGAACTTATTTACAGAATAGAAACGGACTCACAGATCTCAAAGTCAAACTTACGGTTGCTGGGTGTAGGGGGGAAGCGATAAATTGGGAGGTTGGAACTGACATATACACACTGCTATGTATAGAATAGATGCAGACAAGGACCTACTGTATAGCACAGGGAACTCTGCTCAATAGTCTGTAATAACCTAGATGGGAAGAGAATCTGAAGAAGAGTGGATATGTATATATGTTGGCTGATTACATTGCACATCAGCCAAACTCCAATAAAATTTAAAAAATATATACATGTGTGTATATATATATTATATATATATATACATATATATATATATATAATTGTATCTTGTTTATATTTCAAACTTGGAGCTCTGGGCTTTCAGGTTTATTGCTTTCACAAGGAGGCTCCAGCTTAACTCACTGCTTCAGGGCTTTGCTCACCCATGAAGCTTCCTTATGAAAAAAGGTTTTGATACTAAGGGAAGCCACACTCATTTTTGGTAAGAATGTCTTATCTAAGTCTTGTTTATTTTTTTGTCATTTATCAACACACTAATAGATTCAAATACAGCGTATATTTTAAGAGATTAATAAGCAGGTTATGGTTTGGAAACTGATGAAAAAATAAACTAAATTATATGTGAGATATATCGGTGAATATATTACCTTAATGAATGTGGGTTTGTTCTTTAGACTAAAGACAGGGAAATTGACCAAGTGTTATTCATTTTTTAAAAAACAGTATTTAATGAACACCTGCCATGGGCCAGGCAGCATGCTAGGAGGTTGATAATACATTATTTCATTTTATCCTTAAAATGGTCTTATGATGTGGTTAGTGATATTATCCTCATTTTATAAATGAGAAAATGAGGAGTTCCCATCGTGGCTCAGTGGTTAACGAATCCGACTAAGAATGACAAGGTTTCAGGTTCAATCCCTGGCCTTACTCAGTGGGTTAAGGATCCAGCATTGCCGTGAGCTGTGGTGTAGGTCGCGGACACAGATCAGATCCCGTGTCGCTGTGGCTCTGGCGTAGGCCACCTACAGCTCCTATTCGACCCCTAGCCTGGGAACCTCCATATGCCACAGGAGCGGCCCAAAAAATGGCAAAAAAACAAAAACAAACAAAAAAACCCTCCAAAAAAACCCAAAAAAACAAAAAAAGAAAATGAGGTTTCCCAGGTCATGTGGCCAGTGAGTGGTTAGACCTCTCTTCCTTTATTGTTCTTTTGTTTCCAGGTCATGATCATCCCTCTTTTATGCTGGAGGAAGGAGAAATACAGCAGGATTTGGTCCTTGGTCGAAAGAGCAGTACCCTTTAATACGGCCATGAGATCACAGGTGGAATAGTCTAGTCAATTCATTTCTTATTTAAAGGAAAATGACAAAATGTGTTCCGGTTAACCACTTCTCACTTATCTGATATGTTGTTACACATAATAAGTTGAAGAGAATGTTGGCTTATGATGTCACCTAAATGTTTTCTCCATAATCAGAAAAACACTCTATTCTCATAATAAACTCCTGATGATAATTAGTACAAGGACAGATCAGTGGAGGTGCCAACTAACTGTGAGTTGCACGTCTATTACTTCTAGACAAATTCCTTCTACCCAGATGGAGTCCTTCTCTTAGGATTTAGAGCATATTCTTTAGTGTTAAAGGCAGATTTTCCTTCCCTGTTAGAGCTGATTTAGGGGAGAATGGAAATTAGTTTGACTGCCTCGAGTTATAACAGAAGAACATAAAGTAAGAAGATAGTTCAAGGCCACGCTAGATGCAGAGTGAACAATTTACCATGAGTATTCCAGGGGTAAGTGGTTGAAAACTTACTGAGTACATAGTTGATACAGTGGATGGAGTCACTTAGAAAGTTACTTCCTCTTTTCTACAGGATAAGAGATTTCCTACTTTGATAGCTAAAATTCCAGATGCTGTTGGCTTCAGTTATAGAAATGATTAATGGAAACTGGATTTAGTTGTTTAACTAGACCCTCGTTTTAACTTCGAGTTGAGGGTTCATTCAGCCTACTTTTTACAAAGAGCATCCCTCAGGTCACTCTCTTGTGATGCTAAATTTCTTATCCCAGCTGTGAGCAAATTGCAATTGATCTTGCTCTTGACTTCATAATTAGAGACATAAAGGGTGTTTTATTAGAGAAGTAAAAAGTTCTCAAATAGTGTGTATTTGAGAACTTAGAGATAACCACAAGTAAAATAAAAACAAGATTTCAGCTTACAAAATACTAAAACAAAAGCAGACAAAAACCTAGTCTTTGTAAGGAAATGGAGATCAAGTTCATGGCACATAAATATGCAAAAAGGAGTAAATAAAATATCAAAGATAAATGCAAACATCTGTCATCTTAATGAATGCATTTAGGCTAAACACTAGAAAGTTCAGACTCAGTTTGGGTTTGAAAAATCCAACTACCTAGTATCCATATGACAATTATAGTCTTAAAACATAGTGACTCAGTTCTTAAGTAATGAAATTCAAAGAACTAGCAAGCAGAATGGTGGTTTCCAGGGGTTGAGAGGAAGGAATAGAGAGTGGAGAATTGCTGTCGAATGGTATAGAGTTTCAGATTTGCAGGATCTGTTTCACAACCATATGAATATACTTCACACACTGAACTGACACTGAAAAATGGTTAAGATGGTAAATTTCATGTTCTGTGGCTTTTTTCCCCCACAGTTAAACAAACGTAATGACCTACCACAATTAAAAATAAAAAGACAAGCTAAAGTCTATTAGCAGCGGCAAGTGAGAATTCAAATGTGACGCTATTAATATTGGACAAAGCAGAATTTAAAGGATATTGGTTGCAGCGTTTTTTGCACTCAGGAATAAATGTAAATCAAATAGCACTAGAAGTGGGTGGAGAAATTGGTTAAACATATGCTAGTGGTAGCTCACTTTTATATTCTACTTTCTAATACAAGGCAATCTTGTCGATGTTAGGGGTTCAGTTATCATTTTGCACCAGAACATCATCTGGTAGCTTTGGTGAGAGCAGTTTTGGTGGAGGCGTGGAGTCAAAAACCACGTGCCTCATGTAGAGCAATGAAGGGGAACTGTGAAGAGGGGACCTGCAGGCTGAAATATATACATGTTAGTCCGTGAGTCTTCCTGCCTGGAATTAATCTCTTCTGATGCATGCAGATACAATCTAATTTGTGAACAGTACAGGTCCTCAAACAGTGTGTGTCTGTTCTCTCTCTAATCTCTGCTAAACATTTTTTCAATGCAGAGCGTGTGTGGAGCTGCCTGAGCAGCGCCAGGGCCCTGTGTTCAGCCAAACACAAAGGACTCATCGAATCTGATTTCGGGGTAAAGTCCTCCTCCTGCCCCAGAAGGAAGAGGAAGGCGTGCAAGTTAGAGACTTGATTGAAAGATGCAGAAGCTGTATATGTAATGTGGAACTGCTATTTGAGGTGGGAAGGAAGCATGAGATTGGGAGTCATGCTGACCGAGGTTAAAATCCCCGCTTTGCCATTTTGGCCGTATGTGATGTTGGACAAGTGACGTTTATCTTGCAGTTCGATCATGAGGATAGAGGGTACGTAAGATACCTCGCCTGGTGTCTGGCACAGAGAGGGTTGGTCAGTACATGAGCGCTGTTAGCTCATCTTATCCTTTGTAAGATGACTGCCTGGAACCAAGGCCACAGAGGGGTGGAGCTGGAAACTGAACCCAGGCTGTCTGACTTCAGAGTCCACACCTCATCACCAGCCCGAGCTGCTGCTTTATGAAAGGGCTGGTGATTCCAGAATTCGTTTAGGATGCAGTTGCATGGCTTTGGCACACGTGTTGCCGTAGACACTGTGTTCTGATCAGTTTTAGGTTCTCGGGCCAGCCTTAATGAGTCCAAGGCATCTGAATGCCAAAACATCAGGGAGCTTAAAGCCCTTCTGAGATCCTGGGACAGTGTTGGCTCGTTAACTTTGGAGGGCCAGAAACTACTCTTTGCACAGTGCTGTGCTGTTCTCAGGCATTTCTACCCTCTCCTGCACGCCTCCACCTGCTGCCGGGCTGGTGGTGGTCTCCTGCAGCTGATGGGTGGGGACAGAGGCTAAGGGCTCTGGGCTTTGGGGCCCGGTAGGATGGAGCCTTCTAGCAAAGCCTCTGAGATTCTACAGTTCCTTCAGTGCCCTATCATCTGCTGCCTTATTCCCATTTCTGAGTTTTCTGCTGTGGTTTCCACTTCTCTTCTTGGAGTAGAATCCCTGTCTCCTATCCCCTCCAGGCCTTGGCGGAATGACATAACTTCTTGGCTGTTGTCTAAGGATATTTTTTTCTGCCAATAGTTGTTGGAAACAGGCAGCTAACAGGAGTGACTAGCTCTGGCCCCATACCATTTCTGTTGAGATGCACCAGGTCATCAGGAAAAGATGAAGAGACATGTAAGATCTATCGGAGCATTTAGATTTCTGGGGAAATGGGCACATCTACGTTTAGGGGCAGATGAAGACTTTTGTGTATCTTCTGGGTAGTCACTGAAGCAGCTGGGCTACGAACAACTCCATGTCCACTATAGATGTAACGCTTGAGAAGCTGCAGGAGGCGGGAGCTCAGGAGTGACAATTGCCAGAGCTCTCTCCCCTCCCTGCAGCTGCCTGTGTTTGCCAAATAGACCTGTTGATTCATAGGTTGAAGACAGGCCCTGGACTAGGATTCTAAAAGTTAGAAAACACGATAGTTTTAGCCCCGTGGGCTGCATTACAGAGGGGAGGAATGTGGAAGGGGAATTGACAGTAAGCAGAGACCTCCTGGTGGCCACCTGGCGATTAGGGCTAGGATAGGAAAGCTTTGGGGACAGTTATTACGATATAATGTAGAGCTATTGAGTAGTTATTCCTCTGCTTTTTCATGAAGTATGAATTTTATTTTAGTAGAATATATGGATATGGTGAGAGGCCAAAATGCTCTTCCCAAATTAATCTGAACTCTTCAGTGGTCATCTTGCCTGTCTCTGAATGGTTTCCATTTGAAGTCGTCCAGTTAAGTCGTGTTAAGTGTGGCAATAAATTACTCAATAATTCCCATAAATTCTCTAAAATGTAAGTGGGATAACATTGAATATAGCGTAAGTAAGCTCTAGGAATTTTCAGAGAAACAATTCCTTTAATTTTGTGTCTCTGGTTCTGTTGTCATTCCTTTAAAACATGAGAATCTGCAAGCGAATCACAGATTTTTGTGGAAAATAGGGATGATTTGATAAGTGCAAAGAGAGTTTACTTCCATAGCAGCTCTGCATTTTGTGCGAGAAGTCTTACCGGGATTTTTCTGTGGAGGAGGAGGCCATTCCTACTTCTGGTGATGTGAGAAGAAATTTTACTGGGAGTTGAATGGAGAGAGGTTTTTAATAAGTGCACTGACATCTTTGTTGGGATGCCTGGAATTCACTCAAAGGAAGAAGCAGCTCATGAAAGCTTGGTCTTAGACCCAACCTTCTTTGAAATAAAAGCCATACAGTCAGTTCTGCTGTAATGCAACTTCTGCATTCCCCCAGATCATCATGCTGCACAGAATTGCATAACAAAACCCACAGCACGTATGGGAAAAATTGGGACCCAACTTTCAAAAACATAATCAATGACACATTTTTTTAAAACATAGGAACCAAAAAAAAAAAAAAAAAAATGGAGGTATGGTTTTACACACATTGAATAGTTAAGACATATAAGTACTACCAAAAAAAAAAAAAAAAATACTTTCATTTGAAAAAGACCTGAAATTTTCTTTTGAAGTTTGGCTTCCGAGGACTGCAGCTTGGGAGTTGTTGCGAAGTGGTGGAAGGAAAGCTATAAGAACTCTTAGAGAATCATCAATGTGTGGCTCATACATATCACATATTGCACAGAGATATAGAAAATATACAGTTGACTCTTGAACCATGTGGGGGTAAGATGCTTACCTTCCATACAGTTAAAAATTCTTGTAGGAGTCCCCCTCATGGTGCAGCAGAAATGAATAGGACTGGGAACCATGAGGTTGCGGGTTCGATCCCTGGCCTCGCAAAGTGTGTTAAGGATCTGGTGTTGCTGTGAGCTGTGGTGTAGGTTGCAGATGTGGCTCGGATTCCATGTTGCTGTGGCTATGGTGTAGGCCGGCTGCTGTAGCTCCAATTAGACCCCTAAAAAAAAGACAAAAAAGACCAAAACAAAAAAAAAAAGTCTTATGTAATTTACATCTATTTATTTGTCTTTTTAGGGCCATACCCACAGCATATGGAATTTCCCAGGCTTGGGATCAAATCCGAGCTGCAGCAGCTGGCCTACACCACAGCCACAGCAAAGCCAGATGTGAGCTGCATCTGTGGCCTACACCATAGCTCACGGCAATGCTCCTTAACCCACTGAGCGAGGCCAGGGACCAAACCTGTGTCCTCATGGATATTAGTCAGATTTGTTTCTACTGAGCCACGACAGGAACTCCAAAATTACTTACATAATTTATCTGTGGCGCCTCTGTATCCATGGCTCCTCTTCTGTGGATTCAGCCACCAGTTGATTGCATCATACTGTAATATTTACTATTGAAAAAAATCTACATGTAAGTGGACCTGTACAGTTCAAACCATGTTGTTCAAGGGTTAATTGTATGTAGATATATACATGTTGGCTTATGTACCATATCTGTTTATAATCCACAGAGACAAGAAAGTTGTGGTTGCAGAGGGCTGCCCTGGAGTAGGGCAGGGTATGGGGCACGATTGCTAATGGATATGGGGTTCCCATTTGGGGTGATGAATATCTCCTAGAACTAGCCAGTGATGATGATTGCAACAACATTGAGGTTGTACTTTGTGCTGCTGAATTATGTACTTTAAAATGGTTAATGGGAGTTCCAATTGTGGTGCAGCGGAAACGAATCCAACTAGGAACCACGAGGTTGTGGGTCCGATCTCTGGCCTTGCTCAGTGGGTTAAGGATCCGGTGTTGCCGTGAGCTGTGTAGGTTGCAGATGCGGCGCAGATCTGGCATTGCTGTGGCTCTGGTATAGGCTGGCAGCTGTAGCTCTGATTAGACCCCTAGCCTGGGAGCCTCCATATGCCATGTGTGCAGCTCTGAAAAAAAAAAAAAAAGTTACAATGGTGAACTTTATGTGTACTTTACCAAAACACAAACAAAAAAAAAAGGAGCAGCCTATTTTGAATCTGTGTCCTGGGCAGAGCTCTCTGAGCACGGGGAATGAAGTGACAAGTGTGGTGAGGTGCTGTCTTGAGGGATTGGGCAGATTGCTTGGGAAACAAGGCAGATGGAACAATAGCTAGATTATAAGGCAGAAATAAAGTGCACCACATAGGAGGTTTAAACAGAATGCAGGTGTACATAAAAATGCACCTGTTCTTCTGGAGGAATCTAAAGGGCTTTCCTTCAGGCAGTAGCACATAAAGTGGACTCATTGTGTCTCAACTGAGTGTCAGAAAGCTCTAAAAATGCCCATCCCCAGGCTTGACCTCATTCAAATTAAATCAAAACCTCTGTTAGGAGGGGCTTAGGAATAGACCCCCATGGGATTCTCAAACACAGCCAGGGGTGTGAGGAGCACAGGTTTAAGGAACAATGGGATATTGACAGGTGCATTCTGTGCAGAGGAAATTATAGAAGCAAATGCCCAGCTGGGAAGAACCTAAGATCTGTTTAACTGTACAGGTGTCAATGAATGCAGGAGTTGGGGAGCCAGGCAGGAAAAGCAGCTCGGTCAACCTCACCGAGCATCTTTACTGTAAAGGTGGGAATCTGCAGTTCATTTTGTCGTCAATGGAAAGAATTCAAAGGATTTTGATGGGGGAGGGAGGTACAGATATCTGTACTTGTTTTAGATAGATGAATCTGGCAGCATTTTGAGATAATCATGATCTGTCCTATAAATCACTGCAGACAGGAAGGCCTGGAAGGAATGCATTTTAATGGTCTAGACCTGAGTTTCTCAAGGTGAAATAGGTAGGTTCCTAGAGATTTCCCCGACCCTCTTGGGGAAGGTTCTGCAAAGAAAAAGCTATTTGCATAATGCTAAGATATTATTTACCTTTTTCACTGGGTTTAGCATTTGTATTGATGGTGCAAAAGCAGTGCTGGGGAAACTTTTGATGCCTTCGCACAAATCAAGGTCAAGGCACTGAGCTGTAATCCTCTTTTTTTGTTTTTGTTTTGTTTTGTGTTTTCTTTTTATGGCTGCACCTGCGGCATATGGAAGTTCCCTGGCTGGGGGTCAAATCAGAGCTGCAGCTTCCGGGCTTTGCCACAGCCACTTTAACACCAGATCTGAGCCACAACTGTGACCTACTCTGCAACTTGGAACAATGCCAGATCCTTAACCGACTGAGCCACAACAGGAACTTCCCTCCTATGTTTCACCTCCATGCACCTACAGAAAAACGTAGTTTCCTTGATGGGGCAGTAAAAATCTCCAACGAAGGATTCACATCTTTTTAATATTATGTATGACAAAACTGGAAACACTCATAAAACACTTCCACTGCATGCCAAACAGCATTGGTTGTCTTAAGCAAAAGCACTTGTGCATAAGTTTGAGTCACTGAACTACCTCCTTTTTTCTTTTATTATTATTATTTTTTGGTCTTTTTAGGGCCACACTGGCCTGTCCTACAGCCACAGCAATGGCGGATCCTTAACCCACTGAGTGGGATCAGGGATTGAACAGGTGTCCTTATGGATACTAGTCAGGTTCATTACCGCTAAGCCACAATGGGAACTTCTTGAACTAGCTCCTTTTTTTTTTTTTTTCAAGGAACATCCTTTTACATGGAAGACTAATTGACATATTACAGTCCTTCAGCCTTGGGTATTTGGCAGATACTTTCAACTGGATATGAGCAGTGCCAGCCTGTCACTTCAGGGCATTTGACAGCAGATACTGCTGATGATAACATTTGCCCTCTTGAGCAAAAAATGAGAATTTAAAAAAAAATTGTGCCTGCTAACCTGAACCTACTTGCATACCAATACTTTTTTTCCAATGAGATTTTGTGATATTTTGATATTGTATAATGAGATGCATCAGCATTTGGAAGCTCTGTATTACTGAGTGAGCCAGTATTTCCATTATTAGTCATTGGGAGTGACTGAATCATGAGGACTCGCCTGGGATGGCTCATGTATTCATGCCGTCAACCCGGGAGCACAATGAGGTAGGTCAATTTTGCAGGGTTTGCCTCCTGCCTGGGGGATGGTCAGTCAAAAAGTCAGACACAAAACAGGTGTTTTGAGGCTGATGGATTTAGAAAAAAGAAGTCTTTTTTTTTTTTTTTTTTTTTCTTTTTTATCCTGTTCTAACCTAAGAGTCTGGACACAGTTTCCTGTGCTGTACAACAGGACCCCACCTCCCATCCATTCTAAATCTAACAGTCTGCATCTACCAGAGTTCCCATCGTGGCTCAGCAGTAACCATCCCGCTAGTATCCATGAGGACATGAGTTCGATCCCTGATCTCACTCTGTGGGTTAAGGATGTAGCATTGCTGTGGGTGTGGGGTAGGCCGGCAGCTACAGCTCCCATTTGACCCCTAGCCTGGGAACCTCCACATGCCACGGGTTGGGCCCTAAAAAGACAAAACAGACAAACAAGAACAACAAAAACACTCTTCATCTACCAACCCCAGACTCTCTGTCTGTCCCCCTCTCTCCCCCTTTCCCTCCTGACAAACACAAGTCTGCCCCCATGTCCATGTTCTGTTAATGAAACATGCAGGTCAACTGAGGGAGCTGGTCGGGGAGGAGGGGGAGGTTAAGGAAAATAATGTTTTGCTTTTGGCTGGGTCCTGATATGAAATTTTCTAAATCCTTCATCAGATCTTTTGAGAAGCAGCTAAATCTATTAAAGCTTTTCTGTTTGGGGAAGACGTTATGGAGTCAGATGTGGAGAAATCAATTTTCACAGAATTTTTTTTTCCTTTTCTTACTTACCTTAACAAACATATTTTTCTGTTTTTGTTGCCTTTAAAAAATTGTTTTATGGTGCCAATCCGATCTCCTTGTCAGAACCCCTGCATTTTTGCACAGCTGCCCCTTCTTCCTCAGCCCAGCTGGTTCACCAGGCTCCCAGTTCTTCAGTTGCTTCTTCTGCTCACTTGAGACTTTTCTTCCGGGTCTCAGATACGGGTCTTTGTATTTGCAAACTCAGGAACAGATCTCTTTGGTTTTTAAATAGCTAGAACTGGGCTTACACCCCACTTTGTCTCAGGAAAGCCCCAATAATAGTTTCCTTCGCTATAGCCTAATTTGTTGCTGTTTGTATTTTTTTAAATTTGCAAGTTTGTTTTTATTGACCATCCAGTAGTCATTGTTCATTTTCCTCTTGGTCACCTCCGATTGCCTTCCAAGGACCCTTACTGTGGGAAATCCGTGGTTTGCTTAGCATAGCATCAGCTCTCTCACAGTAATAGCCTGCCATGTCCTTGAAAACAGTGTTAGGTGCTAGGTGAAGGGTATAAGAGACGAGGTAGAAACTCGGAGAGAACTAAACTTTTCTGTGTGGGGAAGTGGGAGCGGTTGAGAGGTCCCTGAAAATGTCTGCAAGGGAAGACATAAGCCAGAGAGATTCAAAGCCCTCTCATGGAAAGGCAAGAGACTGGAGCCTAAAAACAGACTTGAGAAGAGCTCTGCCTACAGGGCTTGATGTAATTGTGTGGGTGGAAACATGTTGGCACTTCTCCCTGTGAAATCTGTAGTGAAATCCACTCAGTCACAGTTTACTCAGAGGGATCTTCTCGATGAATGTGAAAGAATCTTCGTGCAGGTTGGGGCTGAGGAGGCACGTGGAGGCCCTTCGAGGGTAACATGAGGATTGTGGAGACTCTTGGCCTCTCTTCTCTATGAATGAAGAAGCCTGGACTCAATGAGAATAGTTAGTCATCTGAGGGAAGACCGGCCGGTCATACTCTGTCCAGAACAGGAGCTTTGTCCCTGACCCTTGCAGGTGGGACCAGGGGCCCTCCAGGTTAGGGTACCATCACAGGAGTTCTGAGAGCAAAAGGCAAGGATGGTAACTGAATGTCATGGCGTGATAACTTTTTCTGAATAAAAGCTTCACGAACATTAAACATTTTCAGTGAAAAATTGCCAAAGATGTCTCAATATGGAAAATAGAAAGGACTAATTGTAATTTAATTTGAGATAAAACTTGACTGGCAAGAATACCCCACATGGACAGAAGTTTTGTGTGTGGTCACTGATGTCCCTGTAAGCTGGTAATTTCCACTAAGTTGTAAAACTAAAGTGTCTTTCTCAGCCTGGTATAGACCATACTGAGACCAGGACTCCCACTTAAATCCTAAGGACAAGCTGGCAGAAATAATTGAAACTTAGGCAGTCCCTTATCTCCTCCCCACATAAGGTAGTGTCTTCATGTCCCCTGTTGACACCTCAGGATATTGCTAAGGACACTGGGACCCTCAAGGTGGCTCCGTTCTTCCCCGTTGAGCTCACATCCCCTTCCTAGTGTCATTCAGCCTACATGGATGCTGCAAGAACCAGCTATTGAGGCAAGACTAGGTGCTCTTTCAGATGAAGAGCTCAAAGAGCCAGCTCTTCCTATTCCCAGGTGACATCATCTGCTGAGGGCGCTTTTTAGAAATGACTACACCCATTTTCTCACTCGGATCTCCTGCACATCCTGCAGTCTGCTATGTGAAGACCTGAGGGTAGATGTCAAAAGGGTGAGGGGGGGTTTGGAGGGGAGGAATGGATGGGACTATAGGTGGAAATTCTCCTTGCTGAGGCAGGTGCATTCTGAGTGGGGAAGATGCAGGCAGGTGCCTCTGTATATTTAACTGTGGGAGGTGAGTTGCATGGACCTGATGGGACAGGCCCTTCCTGCAGCATGTGAGCTGCACCCATCTTCCAACTGATACCCGTCTGATTTCCCTGAGCAGAGGACCCTTGGTCTATCACGAGAGGGTCTAAAGGGTGGCAGCTGGGGAGTGCCTGACCAGAAAGGCTGCAATCAGCAAGTCACCCCAACCAGGGACAAGCTTGGCTCTGAAAATATGGGCACTGTCTTCTTGGCTGAGAAATTTTTGAATGATCGCCACTGTGCATGATGCTTGCTAGACTCGGCCTCTACCGCGCCTCGTCTGCTGATAAAGGTGGCTTGGTGGTCTGTCTGCTGTGCGGCTCTTCCCTCGAAAGGCTTAATGTTGAGGCCTCAACACAGGGGCAGTAACACATAAATGTTTCCTATCCTATTTAGTTCAGTTTCTTGACATATAATAACCCAGTCATGTCTTTGAAGCCTAAGGTTCTAAGATGGTCAGGTGGGTAGTAGGCCTAGATCAACCTGGACTCAGTCCACAGAGCAAGGCATGTGCTGGATAGATGGATGCCACTGTACATATTTATATGAAATACTCTTTTTTGCTTTGGAATTTTATTCTAATCATAACCGAGTTCTGCAAGTGTTAACAGTGTTTTTAAGACAAGCTTTTCTAGTATTTGAAATTATTTTTTACTTTTATTGGGAAGATATCTGTTAATATACTACATTTTAATTAAAAAAAAAAAAACAGGAGACTTAGAGGCTCATATTCATGTTTGGTGGTCCTTTAGCTTTTCTGGGAGGCCATCCACAAATGATGCTGCTTTTGGATACAATATTGCATTCAAAGATGATTTTTACTGCAGCTTAACTGAAAAATAGTGCTATGTATAGAAATATACCCTGGTCGCTCACATATATGTAGCTTTTGTTCAATAACCAGCCTCCCTCCAAACTTTCTTAAAACCTCAGTACCTTCCTTTTCTGCTGAGACACAATATCCCTAAAAATCAATACATTCTTATTTTTAGTTCAGTAGTTTTACCTTGAGAGAGCAGGTGGCCCAGGAGTTTCTATCATGAAAGCTGGTTGCATTTATGTGAGAGTTGGATTGTCTGACTTTATATAGTAGTTTCTTCTAAAGAACAGTCCCACTTTTTGTATTTTAAGCTTCCCACGTATTTTTTTTCCCCTTCTTGTTGTCTCATTTGGGGTTGCGGAGGAATTGCGTTGGCCAGTGGCCTACCCCTCAATGCTGCCTCCTTCATTATTCCAGCTGGATGGAAGAAGCCTGGTCAGCAGAGATCTTTCATCTCTTGTCTGTTTGGCAGTTGGGAAAGGGTCCCTTGTCATTCACCGCTGGGCGTGTGTGCGTGTGTGTGTGTGTGCGCGTGTGTGCGTGTGTGCACGCATGTGTGTGTTTTCCTTGGGGAAATAGCAGCGGTAGGTGGGAAGAGAGCTGTGGGGAGCCAGTGCTGCAGCATTCTTGGGCACCGCTCCTGCCATTCACTGCATTTGGGAAACCCTGGCCTCCTGACCACACCACGGGAATGTCGCCACGTAGCCAGGGAGTTAGTGTCTATTTCCTAAATGAAGGAAACTCCTCTTTCTGAGAGAAATCCTTCAGGAGGGGGAAAGCGCTTTCTTCTCACATCGGTCTTTTGAAATACAGCTATGATCGAGGTATTTTCTCTCTCTCCTCCCCTAAATAAAACAGGACCAGGTACTGGAAGTGATGGGTCCTTTACATCCCTGAATCCTAGCAGCATGTGGAAACAGGAGTCTGGCTTTGTTTTCTGCAAACTGAGATTCCCTACATTCTACTAGAGTATATCCTTAAAAAGCAGGATTACAGCATCCATTTTCATTGTTTCTTTAGCAATTGTTGGGTTTCTCCTGGCATTGAGATGCAGTGACCTGGGTGTTTGATATTTGTCTGCAATACATAGAAAGGTTGGCTTCTGAAGTGAGTTTTTAGTTTGTTTTGATATCAGCAGAAATTTATTGTGCTTAGCCAGTATGTTTTTTTTAAATTTATTTTTTATTGTTATTTCCCCCAACGCACTTTTTTTTTCTTCCCCTGTGCAGCATGGGGTCCCAGTTACCCATACATGTATATGTAATTTTTTTCTCCCATTGTCGTGCTGCGTTGTAAATATCCTTTTAATTGCCTGTTTGACTGGGGTCTGCAAAGTAAGGGAGTATAAATAAATGTCTTGCTGCTGGGAGAGTGATCTAACAGTATCATCAGTGGTCTAATAATAAATAGTATAGTTGATGGTGTAAAATGTTACACCTTCTTATTTATTAATTGAGGTGGAAGTTTCAATTCAGGAGTGTGACTCCTTGACTAGAAGCGTAGAGCACTTCCGTGAGGGATTTGTGTAGTTCAGTCGTTTTCTATTCAGTTTCCTAGAAGGATATGTATCACTCCAGTGTTGTGTGTGACACCTAACAGATTATGTAATGAATATGAATTTAGAATTCGGGTGAGTATCCCTTTTTAGAGAGTGGCATTTATTTTTGCAAGCTCTTCAGAATTCATATGAGCTTGCAGTGAAATAATATCACCGTCTATCTAAGGATGTAATCCCAGAAATGTTTGTATTACACTAATTTAAATTCTTATAATAGATTTGTACTTAGAACTTTAGTGTGTGTGTTAAAAAAGAAAAACGAAGAAACTTTATTAATTGCATTGCCCTGTATAAGACTCTTCTCCATATTCAGAAATAGTCATTCCTGTTGCACTCGAAGGCTGTGTAATTGACATTATTTCTCTTATGTGCAGTCCTGCCTCTACCCAATTCCGGATGAATCCCTTTGCTGTATGACTTTAATAGGATCTCACTTCCTTGCCCACAGGAAATCAGAATGTCACCAAACCGGGCAACTGGCAGCTTTCCAAATTGCTTACTGTTTGCTACCCTGGGATGTTGGCTCATTCCTGGAATGATTTCTTTCCCTCCTCTTCCCGCACCTTCATGTTCCAGAATTCCATGTATCCATCCCATGAGCTTTTCCCAGAAAATCCCTCCTGCTTCCTTTGATTCAATAAAATATCACTTTCATCTATGGTATGTATCATTACTTCCCCAACAGAGTGGCTCTATTATTAGTCTGCTAGGGTGACCATAACAAAATATCCCAAACTAGGTGACAACAGAAATTCATTTTCTCACAGTTGTGGAGGCTGGAAGTCCAAGATCAGGGTGTCAGCAGGGTTCGTTCTCCTGAGGCCTTTGACTGGCAGAGGTCCCTTTGTGTCCTCACGTGTTTGTTTGTTTTTTCTGTTCCAACCCCCCCCCCCACCCCATGTATCCTGGCGTGTCTTCCTCCTCTTAGAAGGACACCAGTCAGGTTGGGTATGGTCCACCCACATGACCTCATTTATCTTTAATTACCTCTCCGAAGGTCCAGCCTCCAAATATAGCTGTATTCTAAGGTCCTGGGGGTGAGAACTTCAAATATGAATTTTGGGGGAATACAATTCAGTCCCAAACAGTGGCTGTTTATAGACGTGCCTCTTTTCTTTTCTTGATTAGATTGTGAGGTATTTGAAGGTAGGACCTTCTATAAATGGGCTTATTGAATTTTATGTAATGCCTCATACATAATAAGTAGTCGATAAATGTCTGTTGGATATAATTTTAAATAACTCAACTGTTCCAAAGTTAGTGTAGCTATGATGTTCCCCCCACCCCCAGGAAAAGTGTAAGGATTCTGTATTTTATTTTATTACGCCCGAATTTGTTTTCTTCTTTTTTCTTTTTCTTTTCTTTTTTTTTTTGCTATATTGTTTTGTCCTAAAGAAGATTGTTTTACATACATATATATATATATTTTTTTTTCAGATTCCTTTCCATTATAGGTTCTTACATGATTTGAATCTAGTTCCCTGTGCTATACAGTAGATCCTTGTTGTTTACCTATTTTATGTATGGTAGTGTGTATATGTTAATCCCAAATTCCTAATTTATCCCTCCCTCACTACCTCCCACTCCCACTGTCCCCTTTGGTAACCATAAATTTGTTTTCTATGTCTGTGAGTCCATTTCTATTTTGCAAATAAGTTCATTTGTATCGTTTTTTAAAGATTCCACATATAATATCATCAAATGATATTTGTCTTTGATTTGCTTCACTTAATATGATGTTCTGTAAGTCCATCCGTGTTGCTGCAGATGGCATTATCTCATTCTTTTTTCATGGCTAGTACTATTCCTTTTTTTTGGTTTTGTTTTGTCTTTGTGTCTTTTATAGCTGCACCCGCAGCATATGGAGGTTCCCAGGCTAGAGGTCGAATCAGAGCTATAGCTCCCCGCCTACACCTGAACCACAGCAACATGGGATCCAGGCCACATCTTCAACCTACACCACAGCTCACAGCAATGCCAGATCCGTCACCCATTGAGTGAGGCCAGGGATTGAACCCACATCCTCATGGATGCAAGTCAGGTTCGCTAACGGCTGAGCCATGTCGGGAACTCCGTGGCTAGTCCTATTCCATTGTATATACATGCCACATCTTCTTTATCACTTTACCCATTTTTTTGTTGATGGATACTTTCTTTTCTTTCTACCTGAGTTATTGTAAATAATGCTACAGTGGACATTTGGGGTGCCTGTATCTTTTTGAATTAGTGTTTTCATTTTCCTGGACATGTATCCAGGAGTGGAATTGCAGGATCATATGGTAACTCTATTTTTGGATTTTATGAAACCTCCATACTGTTCTTCATTTTTGCTGTACCACTATTATGCTTTTATGGAAATAATCTATGGCCAAAACACGGTACTTAAAATTTCTTTACGGAATTAGCCAAATGCTGCCAAGTAATTTTTAAAACAGAACATTGCCAGAATAATATGTTAGTCTTCTTTCTTTTTCCTTCAGACTTAAGAAATGCTCATGGCTCTTTTGCACACATATTCTCTCTGTCTTACAAACTCAAGGTGAAAATAGAAGTCAAGACAGAACTTAATACATCTACCTTTTAAATCCACACATGCATCTTTGCTGCTTTTGGCAGTCATTCTCTGCATTCGACTGGCAAATGTTAAATAACATTGGTGTAACAAGCCACTTCACTCAGCTCTTTGGGGCTAGTGACATCAAAGGCCTCATCACAGAGCCCTGCCACTCAAAATTAGATGTTCCTTGGGAATATTTTTGAAGTTATCATTGGTTAGGTTAAGAAAGTGGTTATTTCCATTTTGAAAACCCATAAGGTTCACAGCATTTCTGCCATTCTCCACTGTGTGGATTCCCAGACTCGCTGGCAAATACGTGTCTACGTGTCGGAGGAGACGCTTTGCTGCTACCCAAGAAAAAAAATATCTTGTTTAGCCCATAGCCTTCTCAGCACTCCAATTCTGCATGGATGCTTTGTTTGGAAAGGTCTGGCAAAATTTCTCAATTTGATTTACAGGGTCCTGCCCTGCTGTCTGCGGGGTCTGATCTTCTGTGTACAGAATTGTCCTCACTAGCAGTTTGGAATATCAGTCTCTGGGTGCAGATTAGAACATACTCTCAACCTTTCAGACAAACACCTTTTATCAGAAACCTGCCTAGGAGGAAGGGGCGTTTGAAAGTGCATCTGAAGACCTATATCCGTTCATGCCTCGAGGTCCCAGGACCCTTTAGATTCTTTCGTCACCTCCCAAAGCTGAACCTGAACGTTATGTCCTCTGCTCTTGCAGAAGACTGCATACATGTCTTAGTCTGATCCCAGCTGCTATAACAAAACTCCCCAAATGGGGTGGTTTATAAATAAGACACGTTTTATTGTTTGCAGTTCTGGAGGCTGGGAGGTCCAAGATCAAGGTGCTGACAGATTTGGTATCTGGTGAGGGCCCAGTTTCTGGTTCATAGACAGCCATCTTCTCACTGTGTCCTCACATGATGGAAAGGGCCAGAGGTGGTTTCTCAGGACTCTTTTTTTTTTTTTGTCTTTTTGCCTTTTCTAGGGCCATTCCCGCGGCATATGGAGGTTCCCAGGCTAGGGGTCAATTGGAGCTGTAGCCGCCCACCTACGCCAGCAGCAACACGGGATCTGAGCTGAGTTTTCGACCTACACCACAGCTCATGGCAATGCTGGATCCTTAACCCACTGAGTGAGACTGGGGATCGAACCCGCAATCTCATGGTTCCTAGTCAAATTCTTTAACCACTGATCCACGATGGGAACTCCTCAGGACTCTTTTATAGGGGCAGTAATCCCAGTCATTGGAGCTTGGCTGTCATGACCTAGTCACCTCCTAACACCATCACGTTGGGGGTTTGGATTCAGCATATGAATTTGGGGGCGGGGGGGGGGGGACAATCATTCAGACCATAGCAATTAGGAACTGCCCCACAGAATCAGCTGTGGAATCCATTGCCGATTGCATGCCTTCCTACCCTTCATAGAACTGTGCAGATTCTTATAAGAAGTTTCTTTTAATGTTTGGAGGCTTTATGCTTTTGCTTCAGGGAAGCTTGGAACCAAATTTGAAACTTCCTCATGGTTACTCAGGTCAGTGCCTACAGCGTTTGCATTTTGATTTTGTTCTCATGATGATTTAAAAAGATGATTTTTAGATTATTACTAAGAAGTTGTGAAAACAATACAAAGAGGTCCTGGTACCCATTACTCAGCTTTCCTCATGGTTAGTGGAGGAAACATAGACATTTTTAGGAGACTTTTAGGTTTTCACATTGATTTTTAAATTTGTTTCCATAAGGTTATTGACATGTTCTTTATTGTAGGTTTTCCATGATTCATGGAAACTCCATTTTTCCTGTTTTTTAATGATCCCAGCGGATTATTAAGCGGATAGTGTCTACGTGATAATCTAAAGTAATGCTTTAGGAGTTCCCGTTGTGGCTCAGTGATAACGAATCTGACTAGTATCCATGAGGATGCGGGTTTGATCCCTGGCCTCATTCAGTGGGTTAAGGATCTGGCATTGCCATGAGCTGTGGTGTAGGTAACAGGTGTGACTCGGATCTGGCATTGCTGTGGCTGTGGTGTAGGCCAGCAGCTGCAGCTCTGATTTGACTCCTAGCCTGGGAACTTCCATATGCCAGGGGTTTGGCCCCAAAAAGACCAAAAAAAAAAAAAGATGCTTTGATCCCTTTCTTAAGTTATAATAGTTATTCTTTTTTTTTTGGTCACACCCTTAACCTGCTGAGCCACGAGGGAACTCCCATAATAGTTATTCTTGAACGTGTCGTCTCCCATCATTACTGATCTCATCCTTGTCTGATCCCATGTACTGCTTATTTTTTGACATATCATACCATTTGGCATTGCGTTAATTATATACTATCTTCTATTTTTCCAGACTCATTTCTTAGTCTATTCTCTTTCCCTTTCCCCAAGATTAGAAGTATTTTGAAACTTCTGCCTTATACTTTTTATATTCTTCCTATAAAATTTAAAATATAGGAGGTCATTTGAATACATAAGAGGTCATTGGATATTTTTCTCCTAAAAAGTGGTATTTTAAACTTACCCATTTTAAACGATACCGTCCAGTATAGAGGGGTGGAAAACAGATTCCTTCTGATGATTGCTTCTCCAAGTTTGTTAGCAGCCAAGGTTAATTTTAAGTTTTGGCACTTCACTTGTAATTGGAGAGCCATGTTTCACAAGCCACAGCTCACGGTTTTGTGCAAAGATGCTGCAGAGTTTCTGAGTTGGGAGCTTTTCCCTCCTTCCTCTTAGAAGGTCCTACTCTAATAATTAGTTCGCTAATGGAGAGAGCAGGGCTGGTTAATGAGGCATTCTCTTTCAGTGATGTACTTAAAAGTCACTCAGTAATAATTGCTTTGTGTTATGATTCATATTCAGAACACACAGTAGCAATGACACATCTGTTGTGAAAGTACCATTATAAGATTGAGAGGGCATTAACCTACCTAACCTGTGTTCTTTAATGACCATAATCCTAGGAAAAAATTCAGACTCAGTCTTTTAATGCACCTGCCCCACAGCACTGGCCTCAGCTGAGAGAAGAGAGTGGCAAATAGGGTGCAGGAGCTTGGATTTACTCTCTGTCCTGTCCTAAAGCTCAGGCTGGTAAGGCAGGTCCACCTCTGAGAAGCTGGCACTGCATCATGTCCCAAAGGGATAGGCAGGACTGGGTCTCTGGTCTCAGAAAAAGGAAATGATTGTTTAGGGCTATTTTTTATTTATGTATGTATTTATTTAAATCCTATGAATAGACCATCTTTCACTAGCCTACTCTACCCCAAGACTGAACATTTGGTTTTAAGTGCCATAGCCAAGTATTCTGCAGCTCTGATGCCTCTGAGTAAATAGGCCTCCTGCCCAGGTACGAGGTGGCCCTACGGGCTTTCCCACTGGCTCTCTGGGGCCTGGGGTTGGGACTAGAAAGCAAGGAAGGAGGTCACCTGAATTCGTGGTTATGACTTCTAGGATGCAAGTTCCCCTTCATTTTTTTCAGTACTTTTGTACCTGTAGTCTTGTTAGAAAAATTCTACTTTATTCTTATATGTTTATTATTAAAGTAGAGTTGATTTACAATGTTTCTTCAGTTGCTGTTGTACAGCCAAGTGACTCAGTCACACCGAGTTCCCTGTGCTATACAGTCGGAGCCCATTGCCCATCATTCCAAATGTTACAGTTTGCATGCCCCAAACCCAAACTTCCTGTCCTTCCCACTCCCTCCTCCCTCCCCTGTAGCAACCCCAAGTCTGCTTCCATGTCTGTGTTCTGTTGCTGTTTGTAGATAGGATCATCTGTGCCATATTTTAGATCCCACATATAAGTGATATCATATGGTATTTGTCTTTCTCTTTCTGACTTACTTCACTGAGTATGAGAATCTCTAGTTCCATCCATATTGCTGCAAATGGCATGATTTTGCCCTTTTTTATGGCTGAGTAGTATTCCATTACACATATATGTACCACAACTTCTTAATCCATTCATATGTCAATGAAAATTTAGGTTGTTTTCATGTTTCCATTTCCTCTCCAAAGCTTGCGGATCGTCATCTAGGAATTTACAAAATGTACTGTCTTCCTGTAGTACCTTGGGAGAAATGGGTGTAATTCATAAGTTTTAAAAATGGCAATGTTTCATATAAATGGAGTTAATCTTGTAGATATTTTAAGTGACCGTTGTTACAGGTGACCTTAGGCATGTGCATAAGTCAGCATTATCAGAGGCAGAAATCTAGGCATCTGTGGATTTCCTTCTTTTCAGTAAGACAACTCTTTAAAAATTTTTGCACTAGCTGTTTTATTAATAACTTTAAAAGTCTTATTATTTACACACTCAGTAGCCAGAATTCTTAAAGGGATAATCCACTGTGTAAATATTAATGTCCAACACTCAGAGTGTTTAGAATGCTTAAAGGTACTTTTCTGAGTGCTTCCCATATACTGACTCAGTTATTCCTCATGACATTCATAAGGTGGGTACCTTTCCTAAGGACTAGAAAGTAGCAGGCCTGGGTCTTGAACCCTGGCAGTTTGTTGGGGTGTTTTTCTTCTTAACCACTATGCTGTGCCTCCTTTCAGAGCTCACAGTGTTTGTAGCTTTCTCTTTCTTCCTCACCTACTTATCAGTGCCCCAGCCACTTGCTCACTAATCTTATATTTACTGAGACCTTCTCTTCATTGGGTGTTGGCGTTGAGTGTATGTCCCGTCCTCAAAAGCCTCAGGCTGGCAGTGAAAGACAGATACATAAATAGTCACAGAAGGAGGAGCAAGCAGAATCAGGAAGCATAGCAAGAACTAATGAGAAGGGTGGGAGGAGAAAGCCACTGTGTTGGAGGAAGAAGGGTGCATGTGGATCTCTGGGAAGACCTCGGAGCACTGGCATTTAAAGGAAAGCGAAGGATAAGAGCTGCAAAAAGACCTTAGGAAAAGTTAGTCCAAGGGCATAAAATGTAAAAGGTTTGGGAATGAGCTATAGATCTGTTTGAAAGCAAAAGGAAAAATGAATATATTTCCCAGTATAGGAAAGGCCAAATTGTTAATGGTTGAAAAGTGAAGTAGTGGAGTTAAAAATACCAAGGGAGAGGGGTTATGAGGGATTTCATTGTGCGAAGAATCATAACAGGAGTAAACAGCAAATTCAACTGAGAGAATTGCTTCGGGAAGTTGGCACTGGGTCATGACTTTTCTAGGGCTGATTGGTAGCCTTTGTAATAAGCTGTTTTATTGGTGCCATTTGTCTTTTGACATAAAAGTACTTGATGCTAAGCAACCACATGTAAAAATCAAGCCTTTCTTCTTTAGAGCACATATTTCACCCACCTGGGGACCAGAGCTATGGTGTAGGCAGGGTCACCGTCATCCTGATAGGGAGACTTTTTGAGATATATGGTATAGATGAGTTTCTTAACTAGCCTGTGAAATACTTAGTAAATCAGCATGACCTTATACCAGGATGATGAAGCTGAATTGATACCCGAGCACTTCTGCCTGTGATAAAATTCCTTGTTAATTCTTAGTAGATGATATTTTTTTGGTGGATTGCTGTTATAATTCTCATCTTTAAAAGTGATGCCAACAGGGGAACTCTCACTGTGCATGTTGCCCTATCCTCTCCTTTCATAACAGACACCTAGATTCAGTTCCTAGGAGACCCTCACAGTTTTAACAAGTGCTTTACATAGTTACCAATACCTGAACTATATCAAAACATTATACGAAATGCTTCATGCATAATACAATATCTCGTGTTCACAGTTGGAAGGAGGTATAATAGTTGGCGTATGTATGTTTGAAACACAGCTCATTTTCATTGCCAGAATTTATTTTTGTTATACTATTCCATGGAGTCTAAAAATAAAGATATGATTGTAAAATTATAATAACCTAGAATTAAGAGGATAAAATACTATTTGTGAGTCCTTGTTTTGCAGATATTTATCCGTGTTTAATTTGTACAGTAAACCCACAAAAACAAAACCTGTTCATTATTTTTTGATTGATTTTTAGTTTTTACATCTTAGCTACAATTATGTCAGTAACGATAGATTAGTGGGCTGAAATGCCACGGAATATGTTGATAAATGTGAGTGAGGGGATAGTTTTATCTGTTACTGTGTCCATCTGGCCAGTTGTTTATGTTAATGCATCTTTTAAGTTTTCTTTCCTTCCTACGTACATTTCGTGTAGTTTCCGAGCCAACTTTGTACTTGGTTGTTTTGCAAGGCAGGTTTTTCTGATTGATGTGTCTGTGTAAGTTCTGTGAACTTAAAAGGACATAGTGTGTATTCATGAATTCAGTCACTCAATCTATCAGTTTTAATGAATGAATGCCTACCATGTGTTAGAGTAGTTGCTTAGTGGTGAACAGAACTGTCACCTTCCCTGACCTCATGGAACTTACAATGAAGTACTGGAGACAGGCATTGAATGAGTAAACAAACAAGTAAATACATAATTGTTGATTGTGTTAAGGAACACAATAAACTATTTTTTCCTGTTAAAGAGAATAAGGGAGTATTGTTAAAGAGAGGCTGTATGTGGAGGATCCTAGGGTAGATATGGTTGGTTATCAGGGCTAGTGTCTGCTGCTGTTTCTGTGGACTATTATTTATTTGCCTTTTTAGACTGTAAACAGTGATAGTAAGTCTTAGGAATTGAAATCTCTTCTTCACTGTTTCTTTTTAGGTGTTTTAAAAGTATTTCTTGGATTAAAGTTCAGTGTATGTTAATTTGAGTCTAGTTACTTCAAAGTATCTTATTTCAAAGTATATGATATATATCTATTCTATTAAACTATTTACCACTAAAGGAAGTTATTATGTATGTAATTTAATTATAATACGTATAATTTATACAATGAAAAATAAATTTCCTTTAATGGTAAATAGTTTATTTTTAGGGCATTTACATAGAGGATTATGGATTATCTTTGTATTTTTTAGCACTTATGACTTACAATTTTGGCATTTGCTCACATTTAAGGAGTTTCTAATAATTGTACAGAATGGAAACATTTGAGACACAGGCAGAAGACAAGGAAAGCATTTCCTCAAAGAGTGTACTATTGGAGTTCCCGTCATGGCTCAGTGGTTAACAAATCTGACTAGGAACCATGAGGTTGTGGGTTCGATCCCTGGCCTCACTTAGTGGGTTAAGGATCCAGTGTTGCCATGAGCTGTGGTGTAGGTTGCAGACGCGGCTTGGATCCCACGTTGCTTGGCAGCTGCAGCTCTGACTAGACTCCTAGCCTGGGAACCTCCATATGCTGTGGGTACGGCCCTAGAAAAGGCAAAAAGACAAAAAAAAAAAAAAGAGTGTACTATCGTGTGTAATACTTAAAGCTCTGGTTATATAACACAATTTCCATACTGAAATACACAGTAGAATCCTTTGAGTTTCATCCCAAACTTTCAGCTTCCTATGGGCAGACCTCTGGTGTCTTAAGCCCTCTTAGAACTGGGAGTTAGTCTGGCATTCTAGCATTTAGTATCTCCTCCTGCATCTTGGCCTAATGATGGGAAAGTTATTAATAATCTGTTCTCAGCTTAAGTGGTTCTGACTGGCCTTGAACTTAATAGACCTGGAACGTTTTGAGAGTTCTGTCCGTATGCTCACCTCTGTCATCCCTGTCAATAATACGGATTAGGATAGCCAAAGTATGCATGACTACATTGCTGTAAAAATAGTGTTCAAAACATGTGTTTAGTCTATGGAAGGCTTATGGAACAAACTGAATCCTTGTCCCTTTACCTAGAGCTTTGTAAACTTTTCAGTATGTTCAGATCTTCCCTGAGATATGAAACTGATCCATTTCTAGCCAAAAAAGTGTGTGAATCTTCATTTTGATGGCTCAATGACTTGGGACTAGTACCCTTCTACCACTTCTCTTCTGATTGATTACTTGGCTTCTGTTGACTAAACTTCTCTTTTTCCCTTTGGGTGAGAGTGGCTCTAGTTGTGATTACCAGGTCCTGTGTTGAATTCCTGCACCCTCTGTCAGTGTGTCCCATTTGATACACATTCCATTTGTTCTGTATTGGTGCCCTGCTTTCTATAGACAGATCCCCATAGACTGAATCTTGCCCTTGAACCCCTGCCTCTTTTACAGACTGTTGACTTCTCTGTTGCAACACCAGTTGATTTTCTGTTCTTGTATTTTCCAGTGTGTGTCCTGTGGTCCATTGCTGGAACATCCAGTTGCCCATGTCCATGTTGGCTTGGCCAGTGTCTTTCCTGATCTTCTCACTAGGATCTTTACTCATCAGACATACCTTGGTCTTTGGGTCTGGCCAGCACCAGATCTCACTCCTTCAGGAGTACCTTAGTGACAGTTAACACAGTCTTGGCTCCTGGAGGAATCCAAAGGCACTGGAATTCATTTTGGCTAAATCAACATTTGTGGAGTACCAAGTGTATAGAAGGCAGTGCTATGTGTTGTGACAGAGAGATGAGTGAGACTGGATCCCAAGTTCTAAAACCATAATCATTGAGAGGACAAATTAAAATTGGTAATGATACATGATGAGTAAAGGAATGCCCTTAAAAAAAAAAAAAAGACACGCAATTTTATATAATTGTGGAATTTGCTTCAGAAAGAACTCATTACACCCATTCCTTTTCAGTTCTGGATTCACCTAAGTTCATGAAACTTAACTTATTCTACCTGCTTAAGGGAATTTGGTGAAATATTTTATGGTTTCTTAAAATTTGTTGCTTTTATTTTTGTCCCTCTCTACATCATTGAACTTTATCAAAGTATTTCAAATTAGCATGCATGCTTTGGAAAGAATGAAGCCATTTTTTTAATGGAGTTATCACTGTAACAGTAGGAGAAAGAAGACCCCTGTGAAATGTTGGCTGCATTTTCTATCCGTAGGATTTGTACAGCTAAGTAACTTTAAGAAGTGTCATGGGCCACTTAATCACATATTCTGTCTCTTCATAGTTTGAAACTTTGAGGTTTAACTGCCTTTTGTTTCCTAGTCACCATTTCTCCTTTGATTTTCAAGTAAATCTAAACTAAGTCTTTCTTACAGCAAATGAAATCCCTTACTCTTGTCCATTTCTTTGTTCTTAAGCCTTTTATTTTCCTTTAGCCACTGAATGCCTTTATCCATTTCACCATAATTCAACATTACCCTCTCAACTGATTGTACTGCCTTTTTTGGACTTCACCTTGTCCGAGTTGTATATAAAATAAAAGAGCCTAAATTCAACCCTCTACCTTTGAAAGATTGATCACTGGTAAGTAAAATGGAGGGATTTTTTTTTTTCCTCTTTTGGTCTTTTTTTTTTTTCAGGGCTGCAGCCACAGCATATGGAGGTTCCCAGGCTAGGGGTCTCATTGGAGCTACAGCTGCCGGCCTATACCACAGCCACAGCAAAGCCAGATCCAAGCCGTGTCTGCGACCTACACCACAGCTCACGGCAATGCTGGATCCTTAACCCACTGAGCGAGGCCAGGGATCGAACCCGCAACCTCATGGTTCCTAGTTGGATTCCTTTCCGCTGAACCACAACAGGAACTCTGAGAGGGATTTTTTTTTTTTTAATACACAATTGCAAATTATTCTTTTGCTGCGCAAAAGTTAATAATAAAGCCCTGTTATAATTGTGGACATACACTCTAAAACATTGGTCATTTTTTCCATTTTAGAACTTTGTTGCTGATGCTGTCATTTTCTATTACATGTGATATATTTTTTTATCCCTGTATAAACAGTTGTCATGTTTCTGTCATTCAAGTTAGCTACAACTAAACTGGTGTGATTTACCAAGGGTCCTTTTCTAAATGGCAGTGCTGATAAAGCCTAGAGATTCCTCAGGTGTAAACTCACAATCTTTGGAAGAAATTTTGATCTAAAATGATCTTCATTTCCTAAGACTGTCATTTGGGAAGGCCTGGGCCTTGATGAAAGGCAACTCTATTTCTCATATTCCCATTTCATCTGAATAACTTCTCATTGTGTCACCAGAGAAAATTCTATATGGCTCATCCTTGAACCCTGACCTGATAATACTGCGTTTTTCCCATTGTGATAACTATTAATTTAACCTATGAAAGACTGATGTTTCTGAAGAAAGGAGTTTATTATTTTAGTGGCATTAAATAATTGTAATTTTTTTGAGAGAAACATGGCATGGATGTGCTTTTGAAAGGTCTTGTTAATGTGTATTTTAATATAAATATTTCTAAGTCAGTTGCTGATATTTCAGTACATTTTTCTATCTGCTTCAGATAAGTCAAATGCTCTTCCAATGTCTAGGCTTAGTATGTTTTTCTAATCTCAAATTTTCAGTAGAGCTTTTCTAAAAGGCAAGCATTGTAAAAACTAACTTCTTATTAGATGGGTATAGAACCTTCTGTTCCTTAAAAATTAGGATCAGAAATCACTGGATTTTTTATACTAGTTTTTTTTTTTTTTTTGGTCTTTTTAGGGCCACACTTGTGGCAGATGGAGGTTCCCAGGCCAGGGGTCAAATCGGAGCTGTAGCTGCCAGTCTATGCCACAACAACACTGGATTCGAGCCATGTCTGCAACCTACAGCACAGCTCACGGCAACACTGTATCCTTAACCCACTGAGTGAGGCCAAGGATCGAACCTGTGTCCTCATGGATACTAGTCCTGAGCCACAACAGGAACTCCTACATTAGTCTTTGAGGTCATATATTACAGTAATAAGAGTTTCCTTATGGAAAGGTGGTTTTGCTTATACAGCATTTCTCATTTAAAAGAAACAATGTCTTTGCTGACTTCCGGCTCTACTGCAGGAATGTTTTATTTGTTTTTATTTATTTATTTATTTTTAATTGTTATTTCCCCAGTTCAGCTTTTTTTTTTTTTTTCCTACTGTATAGCATTGTGACCCAGTTACACATACATGTATACATTTTTTTTCTCCCATTATCATGCTTCATCATAAGTGACTAGACATAGTTCCCAGGGCTACACAGCAGGATCTCATTGCTAATCCATTCCAAAGGCAATAGTCTGCATCTATTAACCCCAAGCTCCCAGTCCACCCTACTCCAAGAAAACAGTCCTGCTTCTTAGAATTGTTGGCTCACATGAATCAATCAGGGGCATAGTCATCATGAACTTCAAAAGTGGTAATATTAATATAATTGTTTTTTCCCTTTATGAAACTTGTGATGACTTTTAATTTAATTGGCTCTGTTAAGTTGTAGGTTGTTTTTGTGAAGAGAATATTAATGATGGTTTGCAGAACAGTTTAAATGATACTTTTAACAGGTTAGTTGCCAAGAGAGAATTAATTACAGTGTTTATGATCAGTGATTTATGGGGATAGGAGGCAAAGTGGGCATTGAGAAAGGGCACCTGTGACAGGGACCATTCGATGTTTATTTGTGATCAGGTGACCATTAAGCATTTCCTTGTATCCTTTCAAGCAACAGGATATCTATCTGCCTACTTAAGAATTCAGTAAGACACTTTCACTGTGTTTGGGTTACATTCTTTTCTGCCTTCTGATACAATTATCTCTGCATGTGCTCAAATCTTCTATAATGACACCAATATGGGAAAGACAGAAAAGGTACATCCTTTGTTGTTAAACTGGGGTTTGATTCCTCCGGACACCTTGAGTATTTTGGCTGGTAGGGATTTCATTATTCTGTTCCCACTTCTTCCAGATGCCCGCTGAGAGCAGCACCTCTTTGACATCCTGAGGTGTGTGGGGGGGGGGGCTGTAATTTACTGGTACCCAGAACCTGCTGGCTGTGCTTTTTATTCTGTCTTCTTGGGGAAGGAAGACAGTGCAGTTTCAAAACTGGGATCATGATTATGGCTTTCTGATCTAAGGCTGCCTGCTGGGCATGTTAGAAAAGGAAGGGAAGTTTAATGCAAATCACCATCTCTTTGAGACCAGGGCATCCTTAGCTGCTTCACACTGCAGTAGCCTTTGGAGAAACTGTTTTTCACTTGAGTGCATTTAAATGCAGCTTTCAAGAACCTGGACACTTGGAGCCAAAAGTCCTCGTGCAGGTCCAAGGACAAGTCAGAGCCCAGATTCTTCCTTTTCATGTAGAGGGAGGCTGTCTCTCCCTTGGCTAGAGTTCTCTGAGCCTTGACACCAAAAGTGTACACAAGTCGGATCTGCAGGGAACTGTTTTGTGGACATATAATTGAATTTTAAAGTCTTCATCTGTTGGAAAGCGTAGGTAAAAATATCTCAGGGTTGTTGAGGGGATTAAAAAATAAAATGTGATAACTAAAGTAGTGCTCTGTACATGACAGGTGCTCAGTAAATGTTCATTTAGTTCCTTGCAGATTACAAATCCGTGTAGTGAACATATTCCGTGATGAGGGAACATGAGGCAGAATATGATATTTAGTATTCTTATTAGTCTGGTAAGAATTAGTTCATGGCAGTCCCTGGCATTTTTGTTTATTAAACAAAATAACTGCACAAGCAGCCTTGGTGAGGAGATGGGATATTAGAGAGCAGGGCTGAAAGTGGACCTGATTCCATTAATGACACACAAAAACCTCAGGCAGTGTGCTTGCGAGTGCTCAGGTTTGGTTTTTTTTGTTGTTTTGTTTTGAGAATCAGAGCATCCCACATAGGTCCAAATACAGTGTGGCTTGCGGATGCCATCAGAGGGGTGGGGTGAGGTAAGACTGATGAGGTTGCTCTGACGATACTCAGAAAGAAGGGACAGACTTAAAAAGAGGACTTTATGGGTTCGATGCTTTTCAGCTCTTGAAGCCTTCAGAAGCTACAGGAAAGATTCTGGGTGTCAGTTATGGACTGCCATTCGTTTCATTTTTTATTTTATTTTATTTTTGTCTTTTTGCTATTTCTTTCGGCCGCTCCCACGGCATATGGAGGTTCCCAGGCTAGGGGTCTAATCGGAGCTGCAGCCACCGGCCTATGCCAGAGGCACAGCAACACGGGATCCGAGCCGCATCTGCAACCTACACCACAGCTCACGGCAACGCCGGATCGTTAACCCACTGAGCAAGGGCAGGGAGCGAACCCGCAACCTCATGGTTCCTAGTCGGATTCGTTAACCACTGCGCCACAACGGGAACTCCCCATTCATTTCATATCTCAGGAGCATGGGCACTCTTAATCAAGGGCTTAGATGGGTAGGGCCCTCTTCTCTGGGTGAAGACCTGAGAAATGTCACTGAGAATGTTTTCTGCTCTTTTCGGGGCCATGGAATGAGTGTGGTGGAGCTTACCTTATCGACCCTATATACACAGGTATTTTTATGATTAAAGTAAACCTGGTTTGCAGCTGTAGATAGGCGTGGAGATAACGGATCTCTAGTTTCAAAGATCAACCTGTAGAGCAGCCTTGTCCAGTGGACACAAAATGCCATCCCACATAGTCTTTGTAAATTTTTCAGTAGGTACACTAAAAAGTTTAAAAAGCAATTAAAGTAAAAAAGGTGAAATTCATTCTGATGCTATTTTATTTAACCTGGTGTATTCAAAACATTATCATTTCAGTATGCAACAACATAAAAATTTAGATATTCTGTATTTTTTTTTTTAGAATCAAGTCTTCAAAATCGAGTGTGTCTTTTACACTGACAACATATAATAACAAGCACATTTGAGCACTTGGTACTTACCAAGCATCATTGTGAGCTCATTAAATGCATTAAGTTATTTAATCTTTTCCGTCACCTTAAATGTCAAACCCTAGGTACTGCTATTATTATTCCCATTTTATAAGAACCTGAGACTCAGAGAGGTTAAGGAAGTTTCCTAAGGTTGCAGAACAAGTAAAAGCTAGGATACAGTCTCAGGCAGCCCAGCCCCAGAATGAGTGATATTAGTAGCAGGTTATCCTGCCTCAATTACCCTGATCCTTCAGGGTAGGAAACTGAATGAGTGGAAACTTGCCATGAAAAAGAGCTATCACTGCTGGAGACGGACCTCATCTAAACTGGCATTGTGGAGTGTGAAACCTGAACTCCTGTACCACAAGCCCTGGTGTGGTGAGCTGTCTTGTCTGTACCACAAAATGTAGAACCAGGAATCCTGAGTTTCCTCTTTGGTCTCCTGATTTTTATTCCTTCTTACACTTGGTAAACCATGCAACATTCGCCATTGAAATCCCATCTATTTTGGGGGTGGTGGTGGGGTGGTGGGGTGGTGGTGGTGGAATGTTTCAGTCTTCCTGAGGGATCTTGCTTTCCTATTCTTGGTGAGCTACTGGCCATGTACACTGTGACAAACTCCGCTCTGATCTTTGAATACTATTGGATTCCTTTGCATGCGTTTTTCCTTCACAGCTAACATTTAATGAGCTTGGGCAGGAAAGCTTGGGCTCAGTGTAAACCCTGTCAGGATCAGTTAGATGTGACTTTGGAGTTGGCTTTATTGACATTATGCATGCCAGAGTTGATTTGGGAAAGTTCATCTGTTACCACATCCTTATTTCTGATCTTAATGTGGAAGCTGATATGTGTCAGATTTTTAGCAACCACTATTTTGACAAGATGGACTTGTGTCTTTGACACTGAGGGTTTCCCACAGCCTTGGACTGGGAAGGAGAAAGTAGAGAGTTAATATTTAGTAAATGAATGAATTTTGGTGCTCTCCATTCTAGTTTTTTTTTTTTAATTAAAAAAAAATATATATGTTTTTGCCTTTTTTAGGGCCGCACCCAAGGTGTATAGAGGTTCCCAGGCTAGGGGTCGAATCAGAACTGCAGCTGCCAGCCTACACCACAGCCACAGCAACGTGGAAACCAAGCCTTGTCTTCAACCTACACCACAGGTCACAGCAATGCCAGATCCTTAACCGAGTGAGCGAGGCCAAGGATTGAACCCAGTCCTCATGGATATTAGTCAGGTTCATTACTGCTGAGCCACGACGGGAGCTCCCCTTCTATTTTTTTTTTTTTTTAATTTCTGTTTCATTGACTTTCTTGTTAAAGAAAACACAACTTCTCCCAAATGTGGTTATTTAATACAAAACTATAATTTCGAAAGTAGAAAAAAAAAGAGGGACAGGCAGGTCAACACTAACTGAAACGTGACCAACAGCCCCCGGATTTAAAAGCACATTAGCTATTATGGGTTAGTTTTTCTTGATTTCTTTTTTGCCTCATTTTATTATAGAAATTTGAACACATGTTTACACAAAGGTAGTATATCTGCATATATTTTAGGAACTTCAAGAATTGGCTCTATTTTGCTAATCTTACTTACCTAACATCACATTGTTACGCCCCCTCCCCCCTTATTTTTGGAGTATTTTAAGTCAAATCCAGGATATTATGTCATTTTACCTCAAAATTCTTCAGCATGTCTTTCTGAGAAGGACTGTTTTTTTTTTTTTAAGTATCATTTCATCATCGCACCTGTTATAATGAACATTAATTTCAAGAGTTAAATTAACAGTCCATATTTCTGGTGATCTCAAGGATATGCTTTTTTTTTTTTTTTTTTTTTTTTTTTTTCAGTTGTTCTCTGACTCTTTCTAATTCAGGACTTAAACAGAGTCCACATTTTTCAGTGGTTATTGGGTCTCTTAAGTTTTATTTTATCATTGTCCTTCCCTCTCCTGCTATTTTGTTTTTTCCCCTTCATGCCATTTCCTTGGTGGCAAAATGAGCTCGTTTATAGGTTCAAATGTGCCCTATTGTGGATTTACCCACGGTGTGGTAACTTTCACTTTTTTTTTTTTTAATAACCTGTATTTTCTGTAAATTGAATATTAGGTCTAGAGATGTGATTAGTTCCAGCCTTATTTGTTTTAGTTCTTTTGGGAGAAATGTCTCATAGGTGTTGCTGTGTACTTTTACCTTCCTTCAATAAGGACCTGATGTCTGGCTGTCCCTTCAGTGGCACTGCTCTGGCTACATCAGTCAGGAAATTCAAATGCTGTCAGCCTGATTCCATTAGAAAGTTCCCCAACATCCTCTCATCTTGATGGACCCAGTATCCATTGATAGTTGCTGCCTAGATCCAGTCTTTCTCTTGGGAATTAGAAAATGGTGGCTTTTCTTTTCTTTTCTTTCCTTTTTTCTTTTTGTCTTTTTTCGGGCCACATCCACATTATACGGAGGTTTCCAGGCTAGGTGTCAATTCAGAGCTGTAGCTGCTTGGCCTATACCACATCCATAGCAATACCAGATCCGAGCCATGTCTGCGGCCCACACCACAGCTTAGAGCAACTCTGGATCCTTAACCCACTTAGCAAGGCCAGGAATTGAACTTGTGTCCTCATGGATGCTAGTCACATTTGTTTCCGCTGAGCCATGACAGGAACTCCAGAAAATGGTGATTTTTCTAATTCTGTTATTTTGTCTACATTTATTGCCCAGAATTCTTCTATAAAGAAGACTTCATGTACTGTTTGATTACCTCGACGTACAGTGTGCATGAAAACGACAAGATAAATACTTCATACTTTTCCATATTTTAAATTTGGGGAGTAATAAATTTGTGTCCTTGCAGCCTCCAATAAGGAGTAATTAACTTTTTCCCATAAGTAATATTAGACATTGGATATCTTTCAGTCCATTGTAGTCATTCTTCCTTATTCCTTTTACTCAGATTGCTCTATCTTAGGCCAGTCTGTCTGATCCCGATGTCTTTTTGACTGAATCCCATCAATCTTTGGTCAAGTACAGGTTTTTGATCTCTAATCTTGTTTACTGGTTTCTAAAGGGTATTTGAAATTAGTCAGTGGGCATCCTATTTGATGACAAGTAGGCATTTGGGAGTTACGAGGGAGCACTGCAGTAATTCCTCCAAATGTTATCACGTCAGATCCTTTTCATTTTCAGGAGAAAGGATTAGAAGGTAGCTTTGTGGTAGGATCTACAATGGCAGATTCTGGTCTTAAAACCAAGATCTTGAAACTATTCTCTCAGAGTACAGGGTGTGAGTAAGGGCACTGGTCTTGAGTAAGACGTACTGGCTCCAAATCCCTACCTGATCACTTCTGGGCTCTACAGCTTAGTCAAGTTACTCATGAGCTTTACATTTTTGCTTTTTCAGTCTCTAAAGTGCAGGTGATAGTGATATATACCTCCTAGACTGCTTGTGTGGTAACAGTGAAACACAAAGCCTGCCACACCCAGGAAGCAGTAGCAAAAAAATGGCAGCAGGTCACGTTCATGGGATTTGGCATTAAGTCTAAATCTGTTGCTTCCCTCTGTGCAGACATGAAGGAGGATTTTCTTTTGTTTTCATTATTCAGGTCTTGAAGTTTCCTGCACTGGTTTATTTGTGGGAATAGAAGAAAACATTTTCTCCGTCTGCAGCATCATGTGACTGTTACTTCTTGTCAGCGGTGTGAAATCTCAGATGGAAGTATATTAACTCAGGGTTCAGTATGACTGTTCAGCAAAGCTAAGCAGGCTTTATTTAAAGAAAGTGTTTGTTCTCTTTTTCTGGACACACAACTCGCAACAACTATATATGCATCATGCTGTTGAGTAGTGGCTTTGGGATGCTTTTCATATAAATGAATTTTCCCATCAGTTGAAAGTTACTCTTTTTCAATGCTAAACTTTAAAATATTTTCGGGAGTCCCCGTCGTGGCGCAGCGGTTAACGAATCCGACTAGGAACCATGAGGTTGCGGGTTCAGTCCCTGCCCTTGCTCAGTGGGTTAAGGACCTGGCGTTGCCATGAGCTGTGGTGTAGGTCGCAGATGCGGCTCGGATCCAGCGTTGCTGTGGCTCTGGATAGGCTGGTGGCTGCAGCTCTGATTCAACCCCTAGCCTGGGAACCTCCATATGCCACGGGAATGGCCCAAGAAATAGCAAAAAAAGACCAAGAAAAAAGAAAAATTTTTTTTCATAGCTTCTGATAAGCTATGAAATTTTACTAAATTTCATAAAAATTTACTAAATTTTACTAAAAATGTAAGTGGCTTAAACAGAGGCAATTTAAACATCTTTTAACCTTTTCTCTATGACTGCACCAGACAGCTATTGTTACATAACAAATAATCCCACAAGCCAGTGGCTTAAAAATAATTTACATTCATTCTCATTCCTCTGGATGCTGATTGGCTGGGGTTATTGTAAGTTATGTTGCAGGCTTTCCTGAGCTTGTGGTCTTACTTGGATTGGGTTTAGTCTTGGGCCCAATCTGAAGGGGCATCCAACCAAGGGAAATTTTTCTTATGGTGATGGCAGAGATACAAAATAACTTCACAAGCATGTTTCAAGTCTCCTTGTATCACATCTGATTCCATTTCATTGGTCAAAGTAGGTCAGTTAGTGACTGAGCCTAATATCAGTAGCACAGGGAGTTACAATACCTCTTTCGTGGAGGTGAGGAAGGAAAGAGTTTGCTAAACAGCGATCTGCTTTATCATAATAACCAGGGTCATTGATAAGAGTTTGCAACATGGTTTTCTGTTATGTACAGTTTTTATTTGTACCTTTGAGAACCCTGCCAACAATCCTAACTTTGAACTTGCTCATTCTGTACCACAGATAACCCAGTTTTAGGTAAGGATAAATGAATTCTAGATGTGGACTTAAGGCCTTCTCCTGGGAAGTGAAGCATTTTCATGGCTACTTTGGATACTTTGTGAATTTCTTTTATTTTCCTCTATACAATTTGTTCTAAAAAGAATCCTTGATGTTGTCAGAAATTTGACTTCTGGGAGTAAGAGGTTAACACAGTATGTAAAGGTAAACCTCTAGGAAACAGAGGTTAATTCATTTTGTTACACTAACTGGGTCATGCACTATGCTAGTAACTAGCTTTTCAGATTCTAATCTTACAGAACAACAGGGGCAAATTGCCTAGTCTCTGGGTACTTTGTGAATGTAACCAGAGGAGATGATAAATATGAAAGCTTGAGAAATTGTGATGTAATCAAATATCAAATAAATTATTGTCAGTTACTTTCAAATCATAGTAATATAAAATCCTGCTAATTCCTAATTATTTTGCCCTAGATGTATTGAAACTCACTTTAGTGCAATTAATAGAGAAAGACTTTGTCAAAAAAATTAGTGTTAAGAACCTACTGAAAAAAGTACATCATAAAAATTAGAACATTTGATTGGGAATATAATCAGTGCTAATTATAATTAGTGCTAATTTCAAGTATGCTTAATTTGTTCACAAAGCAGACCCAATGGACTTTAAATTCACAATCTCCATAATGAATTAAAAGTAATAGTGTTTTTAAATTTAAATATGTTCTACAATAAATCATATTTTCTTCAAAATTTATTTTTAACTAAATCGCATGGATAGGATTTTAGCGTGTTTACAAAATTATGTATTTTTTTGAACGCAAGAAAAGCACTACCCGTCTCATGTAGTTTTGATATGAAATGTCTCAGTAAGGGATGTGGTGATTAGTATCCTTCTCTCCCCTAACGTGCTCGCTCGCTTGCTCTCTTTCGTAATAAACCCTTAAATGTATTAAATGTAATATAATTTAATTAGGAGAGAGGTGGAGTTGCCACTCTCTGTAGGTGCCTCACTGTCTCTGTTAGCTACGGGTATAACTTAGCAGTACATTCTCCTTAGGCTTTTTCAGCATCTTAGAGTAAGAAAAAATTGTTTTGTAATAAACTACAATTAGGATGTTTGATTTGATGGGAAATCCCAGCCTGCTGAGGGCTTTCCAATGTTGTCATCCCCCAGTAGAGATTTAAATAAAAAAAAAAAAAAGGTAGTTTTTCTAACCACAGAAACCACTGCCCCTATTTCTAACCATTGTTTTGTTCCCATCATCACTGTGGAATAACGAATGCCTACCTAGCATGTTCTCAGTCTTCCAGACCCACAGATCAGGGTGTGGTGATGGTTATTATTTTCTCTGCTGACATTACAATTTAGGGGAATTTCAGGGTAAAATATCCTATTTTTGAGATCCCACAAAGCATGGTTCTCTTGGCATAGATGTTTCACCTTAGTCATGACATAGGTTTTTTAAAGGAAGTTTGTCAGTTTTCAGTATTTTATCATTTATTGAGGCTGTATTCCATGCTGGGCACTGTGATAGGGACTCTATATGGGTAGGAATCTCCTTTAATTCCCACAACTCTCTGCAGAGAGTGTTCCTCCAACACCATTGGATGCACAAGGATGCTGAGGCCCAGAAAGGATGAGCAGCCTGCCTAGTTTGTCACGTGGCTGTAAGAAGCAGAGCAGGGCTCCAGCTCAAGTCTGTGTCCCTGTAGAGGCTGTACCCTTGAGCATGATGCCATGTGCCACATTACCCTGTGATCTGCCTCCTTGGGTCTTGATGCTTGTGCATTATGACACCTCGGGTGGTTTCCCCTCTTTTCATTCTTGAGTCCCAAGTTCCCCGTTGCCATCTTCCTTTTTGGTCCTTTAAAGGGAAGAAGCATTACATAAACCTGTAATTTAATAGACCTGTGTTAAACATCAGCTGTGTGAGGAGAACTGTGTCAGAAACTGGAGCGACAAACATTTTGGTTTTCTCGATACAGTCTAGAAAACATTTGAGGTAGCTGATAAAATACATCAAATAAAAAAGGGATTGAAAAAAAAAGTCTCAAAGACCATGAAGATAGAATGAATTCCTTCCAGGGGACCCTCTAGAAGAGTTCCACTTGCAGAACATTCTTTCATGTTCTTTGTCTCCCTGGTCCGTTCTGCAGAACAGAAGGAAAACTCCCATTGGCGCTTTCCATCTTGGACTTCTTAGGGCTCTGCCGTCAACTTGAGTGTTGGGTTCAAGCCATCCGATACATGACCTCAATGACCAGCATCTCCTAAAGACTTTGTAATGTGCAGAATATTTTCACAAGGATTGTCTTGTTTGTTCCCTATAACTTTGAGAAGCAGCAGTCATACCGAAACTGAGTCACGTTAACACAGCCGGCCCGCATTCTGCCAGGCTCCTCCAACCCCACTGCTTCCTTGAATTATCCACTGGACTTGCATTCTTCTGACTTGGGGTTCCTTTTTCCTGTTTCACTTCTTCTTTCGTAGGCTTTTAGCAGCACCCCCACTCCCTTTAACATCGCAGCAGTTTTGTTACTGGTTTTACCCTTGTCTCATCAGATGGTGCCCTCTCATCCATGGTCTAGGGACCACTTGGCAGACCCTCCAGTAATGGACCTCCACAGTTATTTTTATTCTTTAAAAATGTCTTTTATATTGTTGAACACTAGCTAGAACAGGAGCTTAAATCTTTTTCATTTCTCGTATCCCACAGATCGCACAATATAAATTTTTAGTGACATAGATATAAATGTTGTTGAAACAGCAAAGTATCTTACTGTCTCCATCCTGTTACCAGTGTGTAGTATTCAGGTGATGGTGGCTCTGTTTGTAGAGCTTGAGCAAAATGTTCTTTGACAATGGTCATTTCAAATATTTGTATATATTGGCTGTGTAAATATTCCTGGAGCAGAGGATTTGTGTTATCTGTGCCTAACAGAAATGAAAACAAAAATCTCCCACCAGGTCTGTCTTCCTTTAGCCACATGGGAAGTGATGGTTCTACAAGTTGCCAAATGTGCATGGCTGATCATAACCTCCTCTTGAGCAGTTTAAGCTGGCACCGGAAATCTGAGATATGACTGAAGGATGTGTCATGGAGGAAAAATTTCTGAAATGTTGTTTAAAACAAAAAGTAACAGATACATAGCATTTCCCTATCCATGTTAGTGAACCTTCTAAATGTAAAGGGATCTTTAAATTTTTTGTTTAAAAAACATTTTCAGTTACTTTGAGTTTTGTGCACATTTAAGTAAAGTTGCCAGATTTAGCAAATAAAAATACAGGACACCCAGTTAAATTTTAATTTTAGGTAAACAACGAAAACATTTTTTAGCAAAAGTAGATTTCCCATGCAATTTGGGGGACCTTCTTATACTAAAAACTTACTCCTTTTTTTTCCCCCTGAAATTCATGTTTAGCTGGGCATCCCTTATTTTATCCGAAAATCCTACTTTAAAAAGTGTTTAATGATCTATATTTACCTAATATGTAAGATAGAGTACTTACTCTTTTTTAAATGTAAATAATGTTTACTAAAGCAATTGCTCTAAATTTGGTTCTTTTGATAGAAATTTAAGTTAGAAAACTAAAGAAGTGTAAGAGTTTAAATCTGAAGTAACTGCAATTTGATTACATTAAAACGAAGCACAGGGATCTCCAAAATAGGAAAGTAGGATTTATAGTTAATATTCCATTTTTACTTTCCTTCAGCATTTCCCCATTGCTCCTTATTCTGCCCTCTGGAGGCTCTAGAAAATAATGAAGAAGATGTTATTAACGAGAGCCAGCACTTGCTGAGATCAGTGACACGCTAGGCACTGTTGTTGTATTTGTCTTAATTTATTTAATCTTTACAACAGCCTTATGATTTTTGTATTGCAAATTAGGAAACTAAAGCAGAGACATTAATTAACTTAACCAAGCTTATCTCTCTCTCAGCTCTTCAAGTATTTTCTCCTTTGTAGCCTTTAAGTTTTCAGTTCCTTCTTTCATACTTTGTGGGACAAGGGCTCCAGACCCCTCTCTGTCTCCGTTCAGCTCTGGGGTTGCTGAGGTTTGCCAGTGCCCTTGAATGTGTTATGGCCAATTTTTTTTTTTCTGTGTCTTTTTAGGGCCACACCCACAGCATATTGAAGTTCCCAGGCTAAGGGTTGAATCAGAGCTGTAGCTGCCAATCTACACCATAGCCAGAGCAACGCAGGATCTGAGCTGTGTCTGCGACCTACACCACACAGCTCATGGCAACACTGCATCCGTAACCCACTGAGTGAGGCCAGGAATCAAACCCGCATCCTCATGGGTACTAGTTGGGTTCGTTACTGCTGAGAATGGCCAAAATTTAAAAGGCCGTGTCACATGTCATGTAACTTACAAGCAGGATGCAATGGGATTTTTAATGGCTCTCATACTGGATACTGTAATTCTCATAGTGGCCCAAGGACTACATGAGATCATGTGTTTGTTTTTGGGGTAAATACACTCCCACAGAAAACCATTGCCTCACACTGAACCCTTAGACAGGCAGACTTTCTAGGGTGTCTGCCTACACACAGTGCAAATAAGTCAAGTGTCCCTCAGTTTGTACATGTGCAGTTTTGTTTTGTTTTTTTTATTTGTATAATTTTTAGGAAGTGTTTTCCTTTACTTCACGCTTCTTGCCTGGTAGTCATCTTGTATAACGCTGTATAATATAACGATGGTAACGACAGGAGTTAAGAGCAGAGACCTGGAGTCTGCGGGAAAGCAGGTGCATGATGTGTGAGCGCCTGCATTCATCCTCACCCTGGACCATCCATAGCCTCTTCTCAGGTGGCTCACGTAGCCATAGTCGAGTGACAGCGGCGTGTATCTGCTATTTGACCATATCATCTTTGGGGAAGACGGTGGATCTATGTGACAGCATTTTTCTCGCTAATAATCTGACAAACTCTTCAGTCACTTTCCTTTGATAATCTGCAGCAATCTTGCCTTCTCAGATATACTATCCCTGAATCACCATGTCATGCTGTGCCCTGCTTGGAGCTCTAGTTTCTCCCCAGATGATAAAACTGTTAATCATAATCCTTTGCTCATAGTAATCATAGTGGGAGAGACTTAATAGGAAGATGTCCTGAGCAATTGTAGACTATTTCATGCTCGAAAACCTACCAGCTCTAGTGGTTTTAGATATAGGTGGGAGCAGTATATATTGAGAGAAATGGGGTAGAATGTGAAACAGAGGGCATTTCTCGTATGTTTGAAGGAATGCTCTGAGTTAGGTACCAATTAATTCAGCATCTTTTAATTAAAAAATAGAGGAGAGATCGGAGTTCCCTGTGGTGGCTCAGTGGAAACGAATCCGACTAGGAACCACGAGGTTGCAGGTTCAATCCCTGGCCTTACTCAGTGGGTTAAGGATCTGGTGTTGCCGTGAGCTGTGGTGTAGGTCACCGATGTGGCTTGGATCTGGCATTGCTGTGGCTCTGGTGTAGGCTGGCAGCAACAGCTCCGATTCAACCCCTAGCCTGGGAACTTCCATATGCCACTGGTGCAGCCCTAAAAAGACAAAAGGCAAAAAAAAAAAAAAAAGAAGAAGAAGAGGAGGAATTTTCATATGCTGCAGGTTTGGCCGTAAAAAGAAAAAAATATATAATACATGGTATCACCATTCATTATAGAATGCTTATAAATGATTTATTACTGAAAGGCTTTTTCTTTTTTTTTTTCTTTTTTTTTTTTTTTTTTTTTTGTCTTTTTGCTATTTCTAGGGCCACTCCCGCGGCACATGGAGGTTCCCAGGCGAGGGGTCAAATCAGAGCTGTAGCCACCTGCCTACGCCAGAGCCACAGCAACGCTGGATCCAAGCCGCATCTGCAACCTACACCACAGCTCATGGCAACGCCGGATCGTTAACCCACTGAGCAAGGGCAGGGACCAAACCCGCAACCTCATGGTTCCTAATCGGATTCGTTAACCACTGCGCCACCACGGGAACTCCTGAAAGGCTTTTTCTAAATATTTACTTCATCATTCTTAAGTACATGGCAGTATTGATTTATAATTTTCTGTTTTGTAAACAATATATTTTTTAAAGACTTGCTATTTTCTACAAATGTTCAAAATATTTTTAAGCCATAAGGAGTATAAACTAAAGGATGTTCTAATTTGGTTCCCTTTTATATAGTTTATTTTTCCCACAGTGTAGATAAGAATACCATTGCATTTTTGTCCTTAATATTTACAGGGAGGCTAACTATGCAGCATTTTTGGGCTAGTGGGATATTTGTCTAATTCTTGTAGCATTTTTCCTTTCTGGATAGCTTAATTTACTATGTAATCATCCATGTTGGGGATGAGGAAAAGATATAGCCCAAAGGTCACTTTTGTCAGAAAAGGTTTTTTTTTTTTTTGTCTTTTTGCCTTTTCTTGGGCCGCTCCCACAGCATATGGAGGTTCCCAGGCTAGGGGTCCTATGGCAGAGCCACAGCAACGCGGGATCCGAGCCGCATCTGCAACTTACACCACAGCTCATGGCAATGCTGGATCCTTAATCCACTGAGCAAGGCCAGGGATTGAACCTTCAACCTCATGGTTCCTAGTCAGATTCGTTAGCCACTGAGCCATGACGGGAACTCCAGAAAAGGGGCATTGCTCTTGGGTTTCCCACTTTTGACGACCAACAGACATTAACCTTATTTGTTGAATATCGGTTGGTGTTCAATCGCTCTTTCCCTGTCCCATTGACTTTTCTCTCCCTGTTTCTCATTTGGCATCACATGGAATAAAATCAAACGTAACTAACTACTCTATTTACCAGATGCACCTTGACTTTTATGTTTAATAGATTTCTTGGAGAAAAGAATCTTCAAACTATAATATTTTTGTCGTATGCCATTGGAAATAAGACTTGTAGTTGTCAACCTTTAAGAAAGAGTGTATTTAGTCATCTCTTGATTAACCGTGGTACTTTTTCCCTGAAAAATGATACTCTGTACAATGTTTAGTTCTTACCTATATCATACACAGAAAAATGAGACAAATTGAGCAGTTTGAAGCTTAATTTCAGTTTTAAATTAGAAATGAATTTTTAAAAATTTCATTTGGTTTCATAAAACCCTGAACAGACTTTTCTTAGAATTTAGGACTTAATTGTAATCATAAAGAAATAATAATCAAACTTCCCAGTAAGATGAGTGTTTGGGGAAATGTGAATTAAACCAGCTACCTGGAGAATGTCCAAATATTTCAAAACATATTTTGGAATTATCAAGTGGGCCTTAGGGTAGAATTCCATAAATAATCAAAGAAGCCAGATGTCTTTGATCATCAAATAATCTGTGGAAATGTGCCAATATGTCCTAAGCTTTCCTCATCTGTTTTTTTTTTAATAACCTGTTTAATATGAAAATGAGTTCCAAAAATTTTAACTATTTTTGCCAAATCCAGTTTGTCTTTATGAACCTTGATTGTTCTGATCCTAAATTAATGGAGAATTTGATTTCAGAATAATTTAATGACCCTTGATTCTCTTCCTCAGTCAACTCAAATCAGCAAGTATATCTGAGCAAGAGCTTATACTTATTTCCCAGGGATATAAAGAAAGTAAATAAATCACAGTTTAAATTACTGAGAACTGCCCTAAAAAATAATTCTACACAGTATTTTTTATAGAGTTCTTTAAGTGAATATCTGAAAATACTATATGTTTGGCATACAAATGAGCAGATGTTTCAGGAGTTTTTAGTCACTGTGACACATGCTAGGAGGACATAGCAAAAATGTCATATGTGATTCTTTCCCTTGACAAAGTAATTTTATGATCTAGCTTAAGACAGAAGGTAAAATAACAGATAATGCAAGGGCAAGTCAGTGATAATTGTATTAAAACTGTAAGTGCTACAGGAATCCAAAGAAAATGAAATTAAGAAGTCACTGCATTTATTTGGGTACTTCTTTTGCACTAGAAGAGTTTATTCCTGTTACAGTACATACTCATACTAGGGGACTTTCTTTTTTTAATAAAGGCAGAGTCTAGCCCAACCTTTTCATAATCCAGGTTTCATCATGGTCATGTGTATATGTGGGAGGGTGGTTAGATCTATGTGGAAATACTTTTTAATGAAAATCTTCAGTTCAGAGTTAAAGTTGTCTTACCACTTATTGAAGTGGACTCAAATTCCTTTGTTTACTACCAGTGAATGCGGATCAAAATCTGGGATCCAGTTGGAGTTCCCTTTGTGGCGCAGTGGTTAACGAAACCGACGAGGAACCATGAGGTTGCGGGTTCGATCCTTGGCCTTGTTCAGTGGGTTAAGGATCCAGTGTTGCCGTGAGCTGTGGTGTGGGTCGAAGACGTGGCTTGGATCCCGCGTTGCTGTGGCTCTGGTGTAGGCCGGTGGCTACAGCTCCAATTCAACCCCAAGACTGGGAACCTCCATGTGCCTCGGGAGCGGCTCAAGAAAAGGCAGACAAAAAAAAAAAAAAAAAAAAATTAATAATAAAAAAAATCTGGGATCCAGTTATATTTAATTATACAGTATTTAGTGAATTGTGTCTGGGTGTGGCTGGCCCTGCTAGTGTGGGGGAAACTGGCCAACTGGATTCCGGTGCTGCTGGAGGGACCTGCCACTGCCTAGGGGAAGACGCATTGCCTGGATATTACTCACAGGAACTGCCAACAGACAAGAGGTGGCACGAGAACATCCATCCACTAAAAGGCACGTGCCCCTTCTCCCTCTCTGATCTTCCAGTCTCTCACGACATCCTTGTTGCAGACAGAGGAACCAGAGGCTGGCAAAGCAGAAATGTGGTTTGCTGAGCCCAGCCTCCCAGAACAGAGGGTAGAAGGCAAACTTGGAACTGATCTGTGATGGCTTATTCACTGACTCAGAGAGATAAATAAACATCTTCCTCTTAGTTGACTGTGAGCACTTTGATATAGGAATAGTATATTATTTTTCTCTCATTCCCAAATCCCTCCAATATCTACATCTTTTCCTGACTTACTTGACAGTAAAATGTAATCTAATTTGTTGAGACAGTATTCATACATACTGGTGCAGAAGTATTAACACTGACCCACATCCTCCTGGGGAGGTTAGTAATAACATGATCTTTGATACAGCTTACTTAGCAAAACCTGGCAATGTCCTCGATTACACAATACATCTGAGGCTGGGGTTTCTGATAAGTGATCTTGGAGCAAAAGGGCTGAGCAGGTCGTGTGGAGGTGTTCAGTAAAGATTCAGTGAAATGCAGATAAGTCATTGGCTGACTTGCTATTACCATGTTCTTGTGCAAACTGATAATCTGGTCATGGATAGTTTTTCTGCACATGAGAATCCCCAAAGAGAAAATGAATGGGTGAGCACTTTGCACTTCCTGAGTTACAGAGAACTATTGTGGTTTATGAGAGCTTTCCAAATGGAAATGGAAGCTTTTTTGTTGGATTGAGAAAAAAGCCCGAAGGTGTTTTGGATTCCCATTCAGTATGGCATTTAGCAGAGTATGACTCAGGAATGAATTTTCACCTTGGTTTATAGAAAAGCGAGTTCAGCAGGATGAAGGGGGTATGAATTTCACTTTGACTTTAGAGAGTCAAGAAAATTCTCTGTAGAAAGAAGAGTAATTTGGGGTTTCTTCAGTCTGATCTTTTTAAGTGAAAATATGAAGTAAGGCAACGTTTACTTTGACAAGGCTCAGATGATAATTTCCTACTAGCTTTATTTCTGACAGTATTGAATATTGCTCCTGATACAGTTTTCTAAAGCTAGTGTCTTTGTGTTTTCTATGCTAAGGGCAAGGACGTGCAAGAAAGAAGATCAGTATTTGGCAGGTAATTGTGAATGAAAATAAATTCAAAGTTTAGAAGATATTTAAGAGGATTATACTTGCATTCCTTTGAGAAGATTGAAGACTGCTCTGAGAATGGAACACTTTTACACTTTGTATTAACATTCCTATTGAAATAGAATTATTCTTGAGTTCTTCCCAGTTAGAGAAGTAAAAGAACTCTAATTTTTTTGTTAATGTTTTTGCCTTCAGGTGATGGAACGATAAAGATTTATAACTTGAATCTGATGGGGTCATTTAAATTTCAGCCTATCCTTAATAATGTTGCTAAAGGAGTTTGTGTTGTGGCGCAGTAGAAATGGATCTGACTAGGAACCGTGAGGTTGCGGGTTCGATCCCTGGTCTCGCTCAGTGAGTTAAGGATCTGGCATTGCCATGAGCTGTGGTGAAGGTTGCAGACACGGCTCTGATCTGATGTGGCTGTGGTGTAGGCCTGCAGCTGTATCTCTAAATGGATCCCTAGCCTGGGAACTTCCATGAGCCATGAGTACAGCCCTAAAAAGCAAAAAAAAAAAAAAAAAAAAAAAAAAAAAAAAAAGGATGCTAAAGAATTCTTTTCTTTTTCTTTAGTCAACATGCGTTGGTCCTTCTCAAAAGTTTAGTACATTATGCCAGGCGGGGGCTATGGAAAAGACAAGAGGTAGAAGTTTCTGATCTGAAAATACTTAAAACTGCTAGTTGGGAGGAGATAAAGTGGAGAACTAAGTCATAATGGTTAAGAAGAGCAGAAAAAAAAAGTGGTGCAAGGTGCTGGTGTCAGCTGTCAACAAAAATGCTAGATATTTTAGGAGGAGAGCCCCATTGTGGGCTGTGGTAAAATCATATTATAACCGATGCTGTTCTTTTTTTAAAAACAGAATGGCTTTGGAGAACAAATCAGTTTTCCATGTGTCATGTAACCCCCTCTCTGATTTGGTTACAAGAAATTCTGTAGAGTGAGCTGTCTTCTGCCCCAGTGCTTTACTTTAAGCACTTGTATGCATGAGGGAAGCAGTTGTTGGACCATCCAGCTCCATCTTCCTGCCTCCAAAGTGGGGGAAAAAAAAAAGAGAGGCCTGTTGGCAAATGCCATCTTTGGTTTTCCCTCTTCTTTCCTGTTTGACTGTTTGTAGGCGAGTAGTTCCTTTGTGGTTTCTTCCCCCTGGAGCCTGGGACGCTTCGTCTGTACTCTGACCCCAGCCCACCCTTGCGTCTGCCACGGGACATCCTCTCTCTCTACCACCATGACTGCTAATGGCAGTCCTGTCTTAGTTGGTTCAGGCTGATGACATATTACCTTAGACTGGAGGGCGTGGACGCCAGACATTTATTTCTGCAGTTCTGGAGGCTGGCACTCTGAGATCAGGGTACCAGCAAGGTGGGGTTCTTGGTGAGGGCTGTCCTCCTGGTTTACAGAGGGCCCTTCTTACTGTGTCTTCCCGGGGCAGAAAGAGAGCTAGGTAGGTCTCTGATCTCTTCTTATAAGAGTGGTAGGTTCTATTTCCCCCACTTGTAAATAAGGGAAATGAGAATGGGAGATGTTAAGCCATTTTCTCTAAGTCTTCAGCAAGAGGTTAGCCTTCCTGTAGAGCCTCCCTTTTAACGACGACCCCGTGCTGCTTCCTCCATTAGGCTAAGAGCCTCTTAAAAGCAAGAATTGTGTCTTTCATCAACAGCTGGGTAAAGGACTGCTTGAATGAGAAGAAGAGCAAAGGTGTGAGTGTTAAAAATGTATTTTGCCTACAGCACCAAAGATAACTCATTCTTCTCACAAGAAAAGCATTGAGCCGGCATCCACCCGGTGACATGAATTTATTGGTTTATTTGTGGTCTGGCAGTACTCATGTCAGGCAACAGGTGATCATCTGGATGCTCAGAACAGCCAGTCACTGTTATTTGAGGCTCTCGGAGTGCGTTTTAAATGTCAGGCACATTTACTGCTCTGAAGGAGGCACTTTTGTGCAGCACGGAGGAATTAGAGATGAAGGTTGGGAAACCATCCTAATGATACCATTCATTAATATTGCTGTTTGTCGTTGTTTTTAACTGCTTCACTTGGATACTTTCATGTTAACTTTTGTGAATCGTTTGGGGGCAAATCCTCTGCTTCCTCTCAGAATCCACCAGAAGGCTCTTGGCGCCATGAACTTGCCCGGAGTGTGAACCTCCACCAAGTGCAGGGCCCTGCGGGTGATGTTCAGGAATTCAGGGGTGAAAAGGACACTACCTCTGTCTCTAGAAATCTCAGCCTCTCTCCAGCCGGTGGGAGGATCCCCCAAATTTTCTATCTGGGACGGCATGTCTTTCTGTAGGGTGCCTTATAGATTCATCCTTGCTTAAGACAGAGGTTATCATTTATAATAACTCGTATGTGTTTGTGATGTGTCTGGAACTTTATGTGAATTATTATTTTTTAATTTCATAATAAACCTATGGGTTAGAGATCATTATCTGTCTCTTACAGATGAGGAATAACGTGTCCACATTCGCAAACCTAGAAGGCATGGGGCTGAAAAATGCACGCCCAGAGCCAGTGCTCTTCATCACTGCACTATTCTTCCTCCTGATCTGACCCAGAGCAGTCTAGGAAAATAGAACTGTCAAGGTCATCACAGGATGCTTTAGCATCATTTGGTCATTTTAATGGACCAGTGAGGCATACAAGACACTCTTCCCATTTTGTGCTTGAAAAAAAACGGACCCAGAAGGGTTGTCAGGAGCAAAGTAACCCTCTTATTACAAACTAGTGACATTGGGTTGTGAACACAATTGTCCAGTCTTCTTAATACAGCTTCCAGTAACAATGAAACAAACTGGAACAGTGTTATTATGCCAGAACAAAGACATTTGGAGTTTATTATATTTTCCTTCATTTTTTCCTTTCCCTTATTGTGCAGGCTATGCATGATTTTCTTGGCCCCATATGTAGTTACATACCTGCTTTGAGATGAACACTCTAAGTGCAGTGAGTAACGGGCTGAGATGGGATGTGGTCGCCCTGTAGCCGAAGTCATTCAATATCTTTCACCAAAAATGCTAATAATTAAAGTGCTCGTGGCAGCCACCCAGAGTTCATCTGATAGGTGTCTGCCGTAGTTTTCCATGGCAAGGATTTGAGAGTTCCTGGGGATTTCAAGGGGTGGCCTTTGAAGGCATGTTTTGAACATCTCTGCTGCTCTGGGGAGTTTTCCTGTTCCCCAGAGGTGCTGGAGGCGAGTCAAAGCTATCAGCTCTAGAAGGGCTGGCAGGAAACCCGTCCCTGCCTGTTTCCTGCAAGACATGAATGCCTCTTCGCAGCAGGCAGCAGTCCAGTACTTTACCATGTCATTTACACTTCTTTTTTTTTTTTTTTTTCATTTTAGCCCCAGGTTATCACCCAGGGAGCATGTAAAAGACTTAATTTATTTCGCTCAGAGTATTTTCCTTTCCTTTACCACTTAGCTGAAGTCGCCCCTCCTTTGGGGCCACCTCCCTGGCTGACTCCTACCCTTGTCTCCTGCCCATCTCACGATGCCTCTCATTGCTCTGGCCAACCATTCGGGGAGCTGGATGCACTGCCTCCAGGGCCTTTCTGGCCAGGCCCGCAACAAAACGATGCCCGTGGGTTTTGTTTGTTTGGTGTCATGGCACTATCCAGTTCAATTCTAGAAAGAGGATTTTTTTTTTTTTTTTTTTTTTGTCTTTTGTCTTTTTGTCTGTTGTTGTTGTTGTTGCTGTTGTTGCTATTTCTTGGGCCGCTCCCGCGGCATATGGAGGTTCCCAGGCTAGGGGTTGAATCGGAGCTGTAGCCACCGGCCTACGCCAGAGCCACAGCAGCACGGGATCCGAGCCGCGTCTGCGACCTACACCACAGCTCACGGCAACGCCGGATCGTTAACCCACTGAGCAAGGGCAGGGACCGAACCCGCAACCTCATGGTTCCTAGTCGGATTCGTTAACCACTGCGCCACGACGGGAACTCCGGATTTTTTTTTTAAAGTAACATGATTATCTTTCCTGATTATAAATGCAGTAATATTCATTGTGTAACATTTTTTGAAGAGATGAGAAGAAAGGATATGAAATCACCCATGAACTCACCATCTGGAGATAACCAGTGTTAAATATTTTGGGCCATTTGCTTTTAGTCTCAGGTGTGACAGTCACTATCTGCGTTTATTTTGTCCTTGGACAGAAGCTCCATTCTGGATACCTGAAATTTTATCACAGGGAAATGCCATGGATCACTTTTAATTTTTTATTTTTTTGATCCTTGGACAAGAGACCCCTTTCTTCTTTCTTTCTTTCTTTCTTTCTTTCTTATTTTTTTGGGGGGGGGGTGCTGCACCTGCATCATATATAAGTTCCCAGGCTAGGGGTCGAATTGGTCCTACAGCTGCCAGCCTACACCACAGCCACAGCAATGCAGGATCCAAGCCACATCTTTGACCTACATCACATCTCACAGCAGTGCTGGGTCCTTAACTCACTGAGCAAGGCCAGGGATTGGACCCACATCTTCATGGATACTAGTTGGGTTTGTTTCTGCTGAGCCACAATGGGAATTCCAGGAGCCCCATTTTGGATGCTGGGTGTAATCACATAGTCATGGCAGTGACTCTTCCTTAATAATCCCACCAACAGTGTTTATTTTGTCTTAGAATAGCTTATATGATAACTTGAGGGGGGACAGTACCATGACACAAAACAATGACATGGAGAGAAATTAGTTTTAAAGGGGATCTTGGAAGGCATCTCGTCCAGTGACTCCCCAAATCCAGCCGTGCCTGAGAACATCTGGGGAACTTGTTAAATTGCTGTCATCCTAGGCCAGTTGAATCAGTATCTTAACGATGGAGCTTGAGAAGAGTTAAGTGCCTAGGCATTTCCTAGAGTTATCTGGGCACCGCTCAGTAGACTAGAATTTGAGAGCCAGTTCACTGATTTATTCATCAAACATCTATTGAGAGCTTAACTGGGGGCCAGGCACTCTGCTAGGCTTTAGGAACACAGTGACCAGGGTAGAGACATGGTATCCTCCCTCTTGGAGTTTGTCTTACTAGGGAAAACAGCAAAAGACCAAATAAATAAAAATAATAATTAAAATTATGGCCAGTAGTTTGAAGATAAGGCACTAAGAGAGAATTGACTGGAGATAAGTGTGGTTGGGGATGGCCTCTCTGAACAAGATGCAGAGTCTCAGAACTTGCAGCTGAGAAGGAGCCACGGCCACAACAACACCAGATCTGAGTCTCATCTATGACATACACCGCAGCTTGTGGTAACACCAGATCCTTAACCCACTGATCGAGGCCGGGGATCGAACCCGCATCCTCACACTCGCTGTGAAGAGAATGGGAGACAGGCTTCAGGCTGAGGAATGGCACATGCAGGTGTCCTGATAGGAGCAAAAACTTGGCCTTTTTCAGGAACTGAGAGAGCAGTGTGTCTGCAGTGTAGCGAGGGAAGGAGAGGGCAAAGATGATCCCAAAGTTATTTTAATTTGCTACCTGAGAACCCTACTGGCAACTCACAGAATGAAGGCCAGACCTTCTTTGGTTGATCGCATGTCCATTCAGTGCCTTTTATGCTGCTGTATTAGTCAGCTCAAGCTGCCATAACAAAAGACCCCAGACTGAGTGGCTTAAATAACATTTATTTTCTCACATTTCTGGAGGCTAGAAATTCAAGGGCAGGCTGTCAGCTGGCTTGCTTTCTCCTGAGGCCTCTGTCCTTGGCTTGTAGACAGCTTCCTTTTCACTGTGGCCTCACATATTTTTTTTTTCCTAGGTGTCTGTGTGTCCAAACTTCCTGGAAGGAAGTCAGTCAGCTTGGGTTAGGACCCACCCTGATGGCCTCATTTTAACTTAGTCACTTGCTTAAATATTCTATGTCCAGATACAATCACATGCTGAAGTACTGGGCGACTTCAGTACTTCAACCTAGGAATTTTGAGTTGGGGAAGGGACACACAATTCAGCCTCTAAGAGCTGTCTTCTTATCGTTGCCCATCCCCCATTGTCATAGGAGTTTGCCTAACAAGACAAAGCACCTGCTTCTCAGCTGCTCTTGGCACCAAGAGAGAAATCTGTGTTACTATTTGGATTGAAAGAACCCTAAGCAAGAGAGAGACAGGTTTAGTGTCCTTATACCCTCACGTGTAGACGGAGGGGTGGTAAGTGATATAAGCGGCTTATAAAATTTTTCCTTCCACTCACTGGGATCTTTTGCAGTTTCCAAACCGTTCATTTCCAGAGAGTTCTGTCTCTGCTAGGGTTCTTTGATGCAGATAATAGCATCCACGCTCGCTGGTTTAAGTGGGATTTGTTATGGGATATTAGCTGGCTTATAGACTCATGGAAAGGATGCAGCAACATGCTCTAGGCTAAATTTCCATGAACATTTCTTAGAGCCACCTCACAGGACTGGTCTGATAAGAGAACTGCTGTTGCTGCCAATCCCCAAACCACATGGCCTCTGCTGAGATCCACAGAGCTGCTGCACCCCTGACTCCTGTACCCACCCCTCCACCATCCCCTGTGCCATCGCAGTGGAGGTCCTGGGTCTCACACTGTTCACGTACAAATCAAAACTCACATCTGAGCAATAGAACCTGGTCTCATGGCTACCTTCCAGCCTCAAGGGAGGATTGACAGTGTGGGGAGCTGTCAGAAGTAGCCCTTCCTTTGAAGAGGAAAAAAAGTCAGGGAAGGAGTTCCCATTGTGGCTCAGTGGTTAACGAATCCGACTAGGAACCATGAGGTTGCGGGTTCAGTCCTTGGCCTTGCTCAGTGGGTTAAGGATCCGGCATTGCCGTGAGCTGTGGTGTAGGTTGCAGACGTGGCTTGGATCCCGCGTTGCTGTGGCATAGGTCAGCAGCAAAAGCTCGATTAGACCCCTAGCCTGGGAACCTCCATATGCTGTGGGTGTGGCCCTAGAAAAGGCAAAAAAAAAAAAAAAAAAAAAAAAACCCAAAAAACAAAAAAACAAACAAAAAAAAGTGAGGGAAGGACAAGATTTGCATGCCCCCCAATGTCATATGACAGATGTCCTCCTCTCTAATCCTCTTTTCCAAGATTGGATCACTTTATAAGTCTCCCAATCCTACCTGGGGAAAGTTGTTGAACTTGAGTAGAGGCTGTGCTCATTGTCTGTTAGTCTTTGCAAGGGTGCAGATGAGACACACAGGGCATAAAGTAGCAGATGTGACATGGAGCGATCTTAAGTGTCCCATCAGTAGTGCCGTTCATTTTTATGACCTTATTATGTGGGAGAGCGGGAAGATGGAAGGCTGTGAGCAAAAGGCTGTTGTGGAGTTCTCTGGTGGCCTAGAGGTTAAGGATTCAGTGTTATTACCACCGTGGCTCAGGTTCGGTCCCTGGCCCAGGAACTTCTGGATGCTGCGGGCAGAGCCAAAACACCCCAAACAAATAAATGAACAAAAAACCAAGAAAGGCTGGTGTGTAGTAAGTGTAAACTCAACATTCTAGAGCCCCTGGGCTTTTGTCTTGAGGCTCCTGTGGAACCACAGCTTTAATCTTCCAGATAGTCTTTTCCAGTTTGGTCAGAGTGGGAGGTATTTAGATATCTTCACCTGCTGTGATTTATTTTGAACGGAGGGATTTTTCATGCTTTGCAATTTTCAGGTGACATCTTCTTATTCATTAGTTTTCTGCTCATAACTTCCCTTTTGATGGGGGGACAGGAGCGGGGACAGTGCCGATGCGCAGCCACACCTGAGTGTGCACAGGAGAGAAAGGCAGTGAGAGCTGCGGTCCTATCTGGAAGGCCACGGTCAGACTTGCAGAATACACCCCTGTATCTATGCACGCATTTGCAAATAGAATTGTTTAATGTCGACCCTCAGCTCTCATCCAAAGTATCACTGTCTTTGGTGCTGGAGGTAGAGGAGAGAGAAAGATATATTGGCACATCTTAATGGTCCTTACAATATATTCATCAAGAGGTGCTGTATAAAGCACTAGCTAAATTTACACATGCTGACAACTGCCTTTACTTTGAAATAAAATGTAAGATTTAAGAAATTAGCCTTGCTTTTATCAGTGACAGAACTGTCCCTTCAGAATGTCCCGTGAATGTTTGTAGTGCTTTTTGCCACTTTCATGACTTCGCTTATGTTCTTTTCATCTTTGAAACTTACGTTGCTTTACACAAAGTGCATTTCACAGGCAGAAGAACTGGATGATCATTAGGCTTTCCTTTCAACTCCTTTAGGTTTAATAATTTGTAAAATATCAAGTTGGCAGGAGGAGAGATATTGGTCATGATTGATTATCAGCATTATTGTCAGGGATGAGCACGTATTAGTTAAGAGCAGAGTAAATGATTCCTACCTTATTGAATGAAAAGTGAGTGAATGCATGAGTAAATGAATGAATGAATGAACAAAAGTACCTTGCAGCCAGATCTGGGTTCAAGTTCCTGCTGTGCTCCTTACTAGTTGTGTTATGATGATTGCCCTGAGTTTCAGTTTATTCATCTACACTGTAGAATTTTACTTACTACCCAGGTTTGTTTTGAGGATTAAATAAGCTAACTTATGTTAAAAAATTAAATGATGCTGGTCTGGTTTCTGTTGAAGCATTCCAGAAACATTTCCATCACCACCACCATCATCATCACTTTATTCTCCCCTTGGAAATTCTCGGTGAAGATGAACATAACAAAGACACTGGAAAGTTCTCCAGCAAAAGAACCTCTTGACATTAAAAAAAAATCATATGCGCCTTTTTTGAGTGTTTGGGATATTATTATCATCTTCCCAGACTGTTGTACCACGAAATAAAATTTGAGAAAGGCTACTATGAATTATGAATTAAAGTTACATTCATAATTCTTCTTAAAACTTCAGTGTATTTATTTTTAAGACTTCTTAAGTGGCCAGAGAGAGTTTAAAGGCTTTGCTTGTGTGCTGACCCTCACTGAGTATCAGATGGATGGCTGGGATAGTGGAAAGCAAGTGACAGGAGTGCTGGTATGTGGCAGGCCCTGGGCTCAGCTCCCTTGAAGGAAGGCCTTGCTGGCAGCCCATCTCCTGGGCATCTGTCTTGAACTCCCTCATGAACCAAAGCCTGGCACTCGGAGACAGTTTTTTCCAGTGTGGTTCTCTTTCCCTTTGTGACGGTGACTATCTCTCATGGTTTCATTCTGCCACTCTCGGTGTGACCCACTTTTGCAGTCCTCCAGGTGCTGGGCAGGCCAGCCAGGGCAGGATGTAGCTGTTCCCCGAAGGATGCGCAGCAGTCCCTTCTGTCCATGGGCTGTAGCCTCAAATCCATCCAAAGTGGTGATCATTGAAAATGTCAATGCACCCAGGTGTGATCATCCCTTTGTAGGAAAGACGCCGATGGGTGGGGAGAGGTGAGTAGTTTTTAACTCCATCCATTCCCTTTTATTTTGGAAAGTGTTCATTTGTGTGAAATGAAGGAATGCAAGAAGAGAACGAGTGGTAAAGTAGGGCTCGAGGGCTTATTAACAGTCATCTCAGATACCTCCTTATCTTATGAACTCAAGCCATTTTTTCCCAGTTAGATTGTGCTTTTGACCTTTAAATGGCTAAAAAATAAAGGAAGTTCATCTATTCCTTTTCTCCATAACTCTCCTTGAAGGAGCTGAAAGTGAAATCTGCTGTCTGCTGAAGCTGGCAGCCCTTTGCAGATGTGTTTTCTCTCTGCCCAACTGTGAAATGCATTTCATGAACTTGATGTTCACGAAGCCTGTGAAGTTCCTAATTTGAACGCAATGATCCTTTTAGCCCCTACCTTGGAAATGATCTTAATTCCTTTCTGTTGTAACCAAGAGTTTTTCTAAGGGTTTCTCTTGAAAGTTAAAGAAATTCTTAATTTTCAAGAAACATTTTCATTGGCTCTTAAATGTATTCTCTTTCTTCTTCTGAGTTGTGTAGATTTTGACAGCAGTAGTTGTGAGTGGTTCTATTGGAACAGAGCTCTGTAGGGAGTTTGGTAAATGCCAGTATCTGAAAGGGAGGATTTCTTAATATTTTAGGTACAGCCACGGGAAAACATCCACATCCTCATGTCTGTAACTGCTGATTGGCTTCCAGGTCCCATGGTTTTCATCATTTTTTTCTTTTGATGTGTCCATGTTTATCTTAATTTTTATTATTAATGAAAAATTATTGCTTCAGCCAGCTATCTTTATGAAACTCTTTGAGGCGATAGGATTGGTTAGTCAGAGCTGCATATCTAGAATTCTCTTTGATTAATTGTATCATGATATCTGATGCTATCACTTTTGCTGCTAAATGAAAACAAAGGTAAATGGAAGATGATTGTTATCATCACATCTTGATTTGATACGTGAACAAGAATGGGTTCCTTAGTTGTGCTGTGATGATTTTATATTCACTGAAGTGAAAAACTCTGAAATGCAGTGAAACTTTATGAATGTGAAATTGTTACATGCATTCAAGAACTATTATTGTGACTTCATTCGCCTCAGAACGTCCTGAGTGGTTGAAACAAGATTGAACACCTGAATCTTCTGAATTTAGGCCAGATCAGACTAGGAAACCCCTGGTGTCCTCAGAGTGGAGCTTAATCTTTTAACCAAACAAGCTTTTCCTTCAGCGTTTTGACCTGTGACTTGGAAAGAACTTGTTTCCTTGTTCCTTTCTGGCCTGGAGTTCTTTGCCCTCACTTCCCAGTTTCCAGGACCGAGTGATCCTTGGAGAGATAAGAAGAGGAAGAGGAAATAGCCTTTGACCTTTGTCAGTATTGCCCCATAGAACCCACTTCCAGATCTGGCTTTTCTCTTTTCCTCTTCTCTGCCTTTCTTCTGTCCTGCTTAGTCTGCTGTCTTCTTACTCATGATCTGTCTATGTTCCTTATAATGCAGCAAACAAGGCTGTAATCAAGGCTCTTGCCTCACTGAAGCTCTGAGAATTGGTTACATGTGGCCTTTGCCCAAGGGACTCCATATTCAGTGTGTTCATGATTGATTGGGTTAATGAAACAGGGAGCAGGTGACAAATTTAGTTTATGGAAGCCCCATTCAGGATTGTAAGCATTTGAAAGGGCTGAAAAGACATACCAGAGATTCTAATCAAGCAGGGTGGCTTAGAAGAAAGGTCACAAATGAAATTTAATGTGAATTATGCTAGGGTGGGTAATTCATATTATGAAAATAATTTAGGCATGTGACATTCGGTTGTCACTTACTGCTTTTGGAAACTTCCTGGAGTAGAGGAGGCTGTGCTTGCTAGTCTTTATAACAGAGGTTTTAATGATTTATTTTTAAAAATTACCTAGACCATATATTCTAAAAAAAAACAATTGTCCATGGTAGAGTGAAGAGAGAGGAATAAGAAGAGGGAGGAGATGCAAAGATAAGATGCTATCACTGCTACTGGCCTTCTTTTCTCTCCAAGGACCTGTCCACACACTTTCCAAACATTTCTGCTTCATGTAATTCAGACAGTGTCTTCTATATTAGTGAAACATGTCTGGTAACAAAAAATCAGAGTCTACACTTACAAAATATGTATTTTCGTTTATAAGTTATGGACATGTACTGCCTGCTCTTATTTAACATAGTAAAAGTGCCTCCAAAACACATGTTATGAGATAAAGGTAAAATAAACTTGATTATTTAATTTTGATTAATACTGTAAAGCCCTTTTAATCATATACAAAAATAGAATTTTAGTGAGAGCAGTGTGATTAAATATGCTTCATTTGAAGGTTAGTTTCCAAGAGCTTTATTATCTTTGGCCTTATTAGCTTTATATAATTTATGTACAAAAAACTGCATCTGTTTTAAAGTATGTAGTTTAATGAGTTTTTTCTGAGTAGTTTGTTCTGATATCTAGTTTTCATAGCTTATACCTTAGAAACAAGGTATAGTTAGGACACAATTCATTATTAGTGATAATGGGCATATATATATAATCCATATTTCACAGTTTTCTTTATGATTTCAGCCTGGGTTGCAGGATTTGTTGTCACCCTCTTATTTTTAGATCTTATTAGCTCGTCAATTTTTACCTATAACATACGGCTGATTAAGGTAAATCCATAGGAGTGTCAGTTTTACCATTCTGTTTGCTTGCTCGTGCTCATGTTGTTAGCGCCATCCTTAATCCATGTTTTCTTTGCAGGAATCTTTTTAAGCCATTTGCACACATTTGTAAACGAATTCAGTTAAACTGATGTAATCTTATTTGTAAATCCACTTAGTCAGGCCCAGGTGCATGGCAGCCTTTCACCATATGCTGGGAGTGAAGAACTGTGTGGACCCTTCCCTCTGGACGGAACCCCCTCTCTTCTCTCTCAGCGCCTCACAGCTCCAGTCCCATGTGCTTTAGGGCATGCACCAGTGAGAGGTCAAACAAGACTTTAGGAGAGCTTACCTTATTTTTAAGGTAAAGCCATTACGTATATCATATCATACACATGCAAAGAAATGCTAATCCATTCTCCGTGCCTCCGTGGCTCATCTTGTGGACCTAACTCCATCAATGGTTGTCAATTTGCTGTTTAAAATAAAGCCACCCCCCACCCCACTTACTTCTTGCACAGTGGCCAATTATGTAAAAATACCCAGAGCTGCTGTTCCTGCAGCAGCAGCATTGAACGGCTGAGATCTGTCTGATCGCACCTGCTTCATTCCTTTTCCACCTGCCTCCCTTCTCCCTCCCAGCCTACGCTAGCAGACCACAGTTTAACTCAAGATAGGAAGGGAAAAGTTGTCTCTGATCTTAGTATCAGATCTCACTCTGCTTCTCCTTCGATGTCTCTTTGTTTTTCTCTCCTGGATCCTAAGATTCTTGTCAGCGATCACATTTCCCTCATGGCCTTTCTTTAGGAAGAGCTTAGCGCCAGCTCCATCTTTTGTGCTAAGTGGTACAGTTCAGTTCCATCTGTTACCTCTTTTGCAGTGTATGGTCATGCATGGGATACACTTTTGATTCCAGGCGATTCCTGCCTTTATCTTGCTTTTATACCTTGATTTTCCTTTGCTTCATATTTAATTTATATTTTCTTTTTATATTAAACACATTAAGTGTATCTAACTTCTCATTATATATATGTGTGTGTGTGTATGTAAGTACATATAATGCTATATATGTGTGTGTGTGTGTATATATAGTGCTAAATAAATGGTAGATAAGTGAATTCAAAATGGAGTGAATGACTTAGGCTTGATTTGAGAGAAGGCAAGTAAATCCAATGTTACCTGAAAAATTTTTTTTCTCCCTAAAAAAAAAAAAAGGAAAATACATCATTTTTTATTTCTTTATCTTGTAGATTTGGGGGGGTGGAGGGGTCAGTAATTCCAAAGTTCAGAGGCTCATTTAGAAAAGCAGACCATCCGGGCTCTGTCATTCTTCATTAGAAGTCAGTATAGTTATGACTTCTGTGTTATTTTGGCAACAAGGTCAGGGGTTTAATGCTGGGATTACTTGGAAAATGGAGGTCGTTTTCTCTAGAAATTGGGGTCAGTTGTTGTAGGGACAGATGGAGATTTACTAAGGTATGTAATAGATCTTGTTATTTTGGAATTGGAAAGCAATTTTAAAATAACTTTTATCTGAGGAATTCAAGATTTTGTGGTCTCAAACTAGATGCCAAGCGAGTCATTATTTCGTGACCCAGCTCCGAAGTGGAGGTTCTTGTTTTCTGAACCTCCCTGTTGTGAATGCTTTAATTTGCTCAGTGGTCCCATCGGAGGGGTTCTTGCAATTTCATACACAGAGGGAGGTACAGAAGCTTGGAGGCTGAGCTCTTGGACGTTTGTTGCTGGCCCCCCTCCGGGAGTCAGTGCCCCCTCTTCTGGGACCAGCTCCCGTCTTGGTTTGAGATTTGTCTTTCTTTACTCCTAAGTACCCAAGCGCTTGGGATAGATTCCAGCCCAAGGGATTGACTCAGGGTGTGATGCTGATGATCTTGCCCTCGATGCCTTTCCCTCAGACCTTTCCCCTACAGGCTCTGACACATATAACTGGTTTTGCAAGATCTAGTCATTGCATGCATACCATCGAGTGGAAAAACGAACAAAATTCTAGATAAGCCATGGAAACAAATCTCCTATTTTATAGTGTAAGTTGAGGATTATCAAATGTTTGGAAAAGGCCTTTTTTTGTTGTTATTAGGATGTTTGTGACACTTTGTAATTAAGCTGGCTGATGCCTTGTTGGGTTGCACTAGCTGGTGGAACTTTCATGAGACAGGGCAAAGTTACTTTTTGAACGTTTGAGAAATAGGGATCGGAATAGGAAGGAAATGAGTGGAATCTTTTTTTTTTTTTTTTCTTCCTCACAGAAAAACCCCTTTAAAAGTATGCATACAGATTAAGTCGTAAAAATGAAATGACCAAGGGTGTTTTTACCTGCATTGTGGTACGGTCTGCAGCAGTAAACTCTAATTATGCACCTTGCTTGTCCTTCCCTTGAACTTCAAACCCTTGAACTTGATCTGAGGAGTAGGCTATAAATAGCATGTGTCTTGCATGTAGCCAAACATTGTACTATAATTAGTGAGGTTTATGGCTTGCTATTGCCTCTCCAGAATGATGGCTGGTCAGTAAGAATCAGAGTTTTTATTAGCACCGGGCTTTGAATGGTTGAGAATTGAGTCTCTTTCTATATAAGTCCTTTGAAGTAACAATCATGGAAGTAAATAAACAATGGGCAGGGGAAGCTGTAGCATTTAACGGGCTTTTCTCTTGGCCTTTTGACTCCTCTAGGTTTGGTGATATAGAAAGCAGGGCAAGAAATTGGCATCATATGGGGGTAGGTTCTGTCAATTGATTCTAAAACAAATGACTTTGTATGTGGTATGAATTACATCAAGTTCACTGGGCTTTAGCTTGTAAAGCTGTTAAATAAGAATGTTGAGAGGAAGAATGAATTTTTTCAATATTAAGATTGAGGAGGAGTGTGAAATCAGTGCAGGGACATCTCAGAGGGAGTGGAGGGAGGGGGTGGGTGTGTAGTCCAGCTGCTGCTATGGGGAAACTGTAGCCATTCTTGCTCCTGTGTGAGTGGGAAGCAGCAGAGCTTTTTGTGTAATAGTGCAGGGATGGGTCTAGGGCGTTATGACAGAATGTGGAGATACAGGTGGCCAGTTGATAAGTTTGGGAACAGGTCTGACCTAACATAGGGCTGGTGATCCAGCACTGAAAGAACATGACCTTGTTATGGATTTCAAAAAAATCTAGCAGGGAGAGCTGTAGTCCATTGTATGCCCCAAAAGGGAATCAGAGGGGACATAGGAAAGAATGTTGAGTGATAACTTAAAATTCTACTGAATGCAACATGTATTTATAGAACTTTCTTTGACAGGAATATTGGAATTGGGATGTTAAAGGAGTTCCCTGGTGGCTTATGGGTTGAGGATCTGGTGTTATCACTGCTGATGGCACGAGTACATCCCTGGCCTAGGAACTTCCATATGCTGCAGGTGCAGCCAAAAAAAAAAAAAGGATCCTTAATCTATACAATTATCTATCTATATACATAATGTAAATACTTAAGGATATAGATCTCTAAATATAGATATAAATATGTAGAGATCTGTCTATCCAGATAGACCTTTTTATAGGTTTTAATTAAAAGTATGTCTTCTGAGAAATAAATTGAAATAGCCTTCGGATATAGAGTATTTTTTTTTGCCTTTTTGAAAAGTGCTTGAATAATTTTCATAGCAATATCAAATCATCTCATATAATAATACAGTATCATTTAAACAGCTCCCGAGGTTCTTTCCTTCATACTCTCAAGTTTTTATTGAAAAAATATTTGCAGCCAGGTGCAAATTAAACTTTTTCATTATTACAAAATGTCATTCTTTTCTCTGATCTTTTTTCTCTGAAAATGATTGCAATCATTTTTAAAATATATTCTTTCAGAAATTAACATCAAAAGGTGTTGACTCTACATATTCATCTCCTAATTCCTCCTTCTCTCTTCCTGGCTTCTCTTTTCCTCAGTAGAAGAGGTTATTTAAAAAGAATCTGTAGCTTCGTATGGTTGAAACTTCCCTATCTAAAAAGTATAACTAATGTGTATATAGACATTTCAAGATGTTTTGCCATTTGGTGCCACTAAATTTACCCTCCATCATATGAATAAATCCTGCCACTGAAATGTCTTACCTCATCCTTCCTGAGAGTTTTTTGTTTTTGTTTTGTCTTTTTAGGGCCGTACCTGTGGCATCTGTAGGTTCTCAGCTAGGAGTCATATCAGAGCTGTAGCCACTGGTCTACACCACAGCTCACAGCAACACCCGATCCTTAACCCACTGAGCAAGGCCAGGGATCAAACCTGTGTCCTCATGGATGCTAGTCAGATTCGTTTTTGCTGAGCCACGACAGGAACTCCCTGAGAATTTTTAACCTTTCACCCCCAAAGCCTTGAGAAAATCCCAACTCATTCCTGAAACTTTTCATTACAATCCTCACCCACCCTTATTTTGCTGTTCCATTGCTCTACTTTCCTAAACCTGAAAAATAACGTTATTTTTTTTCAAATTATGTTTATTTTTTCCATCATAGGGAAATTAGAGTGTTCTGTGAATTTTCTACTGTACAGCAAAGTGATCTGGTCACACATACATATATACATTCTTTTTCTTGCATTATCATGCTCCATCATAAGTGACTAGACATAGTTCCCAGTGCTATATAGCATGATCTCATTGCTTGTCCATTCTAAAGGTAATAGTTTACATCTGTTAACCATATTCCCAGTGCATCCTACTCCCTCCTGCTCCTCCTTGGCAATCACAGGTCTGTTCTCCAAGTCCATGAGTTTCTTTTCTGTGGAAAGTTTCATTTGTGCCCTATATTAGATTCCAGATATAAGTGATATCATATAGTATTTGTCTTTCTCTTTCTGACTTAATTTACTTAGTATGAGGATCTCGAGTTCCATCCATGTTGCTGCAAATGGCATGATTTTGTCCTCTTTTATGGCTGAATAGTATTCCCTTGTGTGTATATATACCACGTCTTAATCTGCTCATCTTTCAATGGACATTTAGGTTGTTTCCATATCTTGGCTATTGTGAATAGTGGTACAATGAACATACGGGTGCATGCATCTTTTTCAAGGAAAGTTTTGTTGTAATATGTGCCCAAGAGTGAGTTTGTTAGGTCATATGGTAGTTTTCTCTTTCGTTTTCTGAGGTAGTTCCACACTGTTTTCCATAGTGGTTGTACCAATGTACATTCCCACCAACAGTGCAGGAGGGTTCCCTTTTCTCCATACCCTCTCCAGCATTTGTTATTTGTTGGCTTATTAATGATGGCCATTCTGACTGGTGTGAGGTGGTACTTCATAGTAGTTTTGATTTTGATTTCTCTAATAATCAGTGATGTTGAGCATTTTTTTCATGTGCTTGTTGGCCATCTGTGTATCTCCCTTGGAGAAATGTCTCTTCAGGTCTTTTGCCCATATTTCCATTGGGTTGTGGGCTTTTTTGCTGTTGAGTTGTGTAAGTTGTTTGTATATTTTAGAGATTAAGGTGTTGTCAGTTGCATCATTTGAAACTATTTTCTCCCATTCCATAGGTTGTCTTTTTGTTTTCGTTGTAGTTTCCTTTGCTGTGCAAAAGTTTGTCAGTTTGATTAGGTCCCATTGGTTTATTTTTGCTTTTATTTCTGTCGCCTTAAGGAGACTGACCTGAGAAAACATTTGTAAGGTTGATATCAGAGAATGTTTTGCATATGTTCTCTTCCAGGAGTTTGATGATGTCTTGTCTTATGTTTAAGTCTTTGAGCCATTTTGAGTTTATTTTTGTGCATGGTGTGAGGATGTGTTCCAGTTTCATTGATTTGCATGCAGCTGTCCAGTTTTCCCAACACCACTTGGGGAAAGACTGGCTTTTTCCCATTTTATATTTTTGCCTACTTTGTCAAAGATTAATTGACCACAGGTATCTGCATTTATTTCTGGGTTCTCTATTCTGTTCCCTTGGTCTGTCTGTCTGTTTTGATACCAGTACCACACTGTCTTGATGACTGTGGCTTTGTAATATTGCCTGAAGTCTGGGAGAGTTATGCTTCCTGCTTGGTTTTTATTCTTCAGGGTTGCTTTGGCAATTCTGTGTCTTTTGTGGTTCCATATAAATTTTTGGATTGTTTGTTCTAGTTCTGTGAAAAATACCATGGGTAATTTGATAGGGATTGCATTGAATCTGTAGATTGCTTTGGATAGTGTGGCCATTTTTACAATATTAATTTTTCCAACCCAGGAACATAGACTATCTTTCCATTTCTTTGAATCCTTTTTAATTTCCTTTATGAACATTTTATTATTCTCAGCATAGAAGTCTTTCACCTCCTTTTGGGCAGGTTTATTACCAGGTATTTGATTTTTTGTGGTGCAATTTTAAAAGGCATTGTATTTTTTATTCATTTTCTAATATTTCATTGTAAAATAACCTTATTTTTAAATTATTTCTCCAGTTGATCTAGGTGTGAGCTTAGTACTGTGCAGTACAGTAGTATTGTATAGTACTAATATATGTATTATATAGTACTAATATAAGTGTACTGTATGTGCACCTAATACTGCCTTTTTTTTTTTTTAACTTTAGACAATAGCTGTATTTTCCTCTTAAAATTATATTCCTGGTAGGCTGTATTGCAAAGCCACAAAGGATTTTCACAAATCATTGATTCATCTGTAATTATGCCATAATCAGAATTTATTAATTGTGAAATAGTGAGCCAAACAAAAAATAGCCCATAGATATTCCAGCTTCAGAATTTGCATTTTAGTAATATTTGGCAATCTTAATTTGTCTTGACAACATGAACTCTTAAGTAGACTTTTAAATCAGTGAAAAATCAGATTTGAGATGAGCAGTTTCAAAGTTCCCATTGTGGCTCAGTGGAAACAAACTCGACTAGTATCCATGAGGATGTAGGTTTGATCCCTGGCCTTGCTCCATGGTTAAGGATGCTGTATTGCTGTGAGCTGTGGTATAGGTCATAGACATGGCTTGATCTGGCATTGCTGTGGCTGTGGCATAGGTTGGCAGCTGCAGCTCTGACTTGACCCCTAGCCTGAGAATTTCCATATGCCACAGGTGCAGCCCTAAAAAGCAAAAAAAAAAAAATAGCCTAGCAGTTTCTTTAATGTGAAATGTGAAAGTTAATGGTGAAAAGAATGCACTGCGAGCTAGAGCTCTCTCTTTTGTTTTTGTTTTGTTTTTGTTTATGATTCCCCAGTGAATTCCAACATTTGGCTTTTGTTGAAAAAAGTATTATCATGATTGTTTTTACAAGTCATTCATAGCAATAGCTCTCTTTAATTTTCTGCATAAATAGTTGTTTGACAATGTGGAAGAACAATCTGAATTCGATTCTCAAAATTTTTTCTTTCTGGATCGTAATGTTGTATAACCTGTATGAGTGTAACAGAATACTAAAAAGGCTTTTGGGCAAATAAACACCAAGTTGAGGATTGTTCTGATTTGTGTGCCCTTCATTAAAAGTCAGGGAAGAAAACCCAGTGCCCATGGCTTTGGATGGCAGCAGAGCTACCACCGCCATAGGCCACTTGCTTTTTATCTCAGTTGGAGGGTGCCCATAAAACTTAAACAAAAACAAGCCTGATCTGAAGATGACCAATAGTTTAAAGACTTTTAGGAGAGGCCTCTTTAAATTCTTGGGGGAAATGTTAGATTTTATTTGTGATGACAAATCTCGTATTTTAGACGGGAATGCTGCAATAGACATTCCAAAAGGAGGAGAGAATAACCAGTCTTGAGTTCCTGCTGTGATCAGACATGCTATGTGATGAGACAAATCCTCTTAAATCCTTAAAATAGATAGGTTTGAAGATATCTGAAGAAATGATGCTCTGAGGGATTCTGTCATTTGCCCTGGGTCACAAAATTAACAGTGGTAAGGCTAATATTCAGATTTAAGCCTCTAGGCCTCTGAATATCACACAATTTCCAACCCATCTGATATGATAGAACTCTAATTAGAGGAGTTTTGAAGTTCTGTTGTTACGCATATAAATGTTCTATTGTTTGTTCTATTCTCTTAATGAATTGACTCTTCTGTCATTATGAAATGACTTTATTTGTGCTAGTATTTTGTACTCTTGAAATTTACTCTGCACGATGGTAGCCTAGCTATTCCAGCTTTCTTTTGGTTATTGTTCCATGTGAAAATTAACTGATCCCTTTAGAGTGTAGTCACTTTCTTATAGAAAATTTATGGTTGGATCTTGATTTTTTTTTTTTTAAGTCTAACAATCCTGCCTTTTAATTGTGGTGTTTAGGCAATTTGCATTTAATGTGGTTATTGGTATGTTTAGATTTTAATCTGTTCTGTCATCTTGTTGTGTTGTATGCTATTTGTCCCATCTGTTTTTGTCCCTTTCCCTCTTTTTCTGTCTTCTTTTTGTTTGAGTATTTTTCATAATTGTATTTTATCTCTTCTATTGGCTTATCAACTATAATTTTTTGTCTTGGTTACTCAGTGGTTGCTTTATGGTTTTAGCATACATCTTGAATTTACCATAGTTTACCTTCAAGCGATTCATCGTTTCATATAGAGCATAAGAACCTTACAGTAGTACATTTCTATTCCTCCCCCCAGATCTTTGCACTGTTATCATACATTTTATTTATACACGTTTTAAACTTTAGAATACATTATAATTATTCTTGTTAAAACAGTCAATTAACTTTTAAAGTCATTTACATAATAGAACATTTTTTAAAAATTGGAGTTCCCAATTGTGGCTCAGTGAGTTAAGAATCTGACTGGTATCCATGAAGATGCAGGTTTGATCCCTGGCCTTTCTCAGCAGGTTAAGGATCTGGCATTGATGCAAGGTCACAGATGTGGCTTAGATCTGATGCTGCTATGGTTGTGGCATAGGCTGGCAGCTGCAGCTCCAATTCAACCCCTGGCCTGGGAACTTCATATGGGGCTGTGACAGTAAAAAGAAAAGAAAAGAAAAAAAAAAAGATTTGCTAATCAGGACAGAGTGGTGATTAGTCTACGATTGCTTTTGCTGTACTACTGAGGCAAAACCCTTTTCTATCTAATACTTCATGAATTATGAGGATTTCCAGTCTGGCTGTTGGGAACAGGTCTTATCTGAGTTCTAGAGAGTGTTTCTTCCAATCCTTTAGGGTGGGTCTTTTTCCAGACTCATAGTTTGAGTTTGCATGCACTGATGGGTATTCTCCTGAATTCTCGAGGTAGACTTTCTGCAGAACTTTGGAGGTCTTTCTCTGTAGAACCCTATCTCATTTCCTACTGTAAGTTTCCTGAGTGTCCCCACACTCCCATCTCTATTTCCTCAAGTCAGTAAGTCTACTGGGCTCCATTCAAGCTTCTCCTTGGGGCTCCATGTCCTGGGCCATCTTTCAAGGCAGAAAGCTGGAGCAGTCACAGGGCTCACCTCGGTGTAGAACCTCTTTCAAGGATTACTTTCTGTTGATGTCTCATGTCCACTGTCTTGAAAATTATTATTACATATATTTTAGGCTGTTTTTTTGGTTGTTTCACGTAGCAGGTGAAATCAAGTCCCTGTTACTCCAACTTGTTTGGAAACAGAAGTATCACTGAAGGATTATTATTTTTTTCTTTTCCAATTTTGTAGCTTCCTCGGAGACTATTTTTCCATACCTTAATGTTAACCTTTTTATTACTGACCTGTATCCTTTATTACAAGAATGCAGTTTCCCTAAATCTTTTTTTTCCCCACCGTTTGAGTTTTCTCAAATATTTCAAGATGGGACAAATGAGATAGACCTTTGGTCCCTGACACCGGCCTCAGACTTGAACAAAGGCGATCTGGTACCCAAAGCTTCCTGAAGGATACTGCTTTGTTTAATTCTAAGGTTGTATGGATGGTGATGGCTTGCATGGCTATGGATGGTTATTGACTTTTATGTTGTCTAACGTTGTCTGGTGCAGATTTTAAGGTATGGGATTCCTTTAAGGCTGGGATTCCTTTATTTTCACCAGTACTAGTAAAAGGTCCCAGAATCTAGCAGATAACAAGTATATCCAACAAAGAAACAAATTCAAGTCATGTGTAGGTTTTTGGTTGAAAAGTTTTTATTTATTTATTTATTTTAAAGTACAGTTGTTATTTAAGAGTCAGGGTACTGAACAGTGATCTCCCTAAGCAGTAGTTCCATATGCCATGATATAAAGTTATAAATGATAGCTAAGGGGAACTTGCTTTTTACTTCATGGAAAAAGTACTGTTATTTTTCTGTACTTCATATTATGAGGCATACATTTTAATTAATTAATTAATTAATCTATTTATTTGCTAAATGGCAATTTTCTCTCATGTTCTAAATGGTAGCATTTGCTCTGGCCATGCCTTTGATGTCTGTTAGAGCTTCCTTTTCTTTTTCTTTTTTTTTGGTCAACAGTGCTCTTTTAAACAAAACAGAAAACTTTCACCAGCTGATCAGATTTAGAGGCAAGACTTTGGAATCTATTAGTTCTTAACATGTCATAGAAAGGAGTTAGTATATATCCAGGAAAAAACACCTTTACTTATTTGATATGTATTATTGAACAATTATTATCTTTCAGGGAAATGCTAAGTTTTGGGTGCATATGGTTGAAAAGACTTGATCCTTGTCCTCAGCCAAGGAGCATTTAGTGTCAAATGATCATGATAACACATAGTGGTCATATTTACTGGTGTGCTTATTTAGTGAGTATGTATTGGGAATCTGCTATGTGTCATAGTCTGTGTGTTCTAGACAGAGACAGGGACAACAACTGGAAAAGGAGAGTATGTTTGACACTAATTGTGGAATCACAGAGAGTGGGGTGGCCAGTGGAATGAGCACGGAGAGAATGGTAGGACTTGAGCTCCACCAAGAAAAGGGAGGGGGTGAGGCACCAGATCACCTGGCTTTTGTTTTCCATAGTGGGAAGAATGTGAGCTTTCACTGTGAGTGAGATGGGAAGGCACTCAAAGATTCTGCATAATGGAGAAATCTGAGTACCTTAGATGTTAGAAGGAACCCTCTGGTTGCTGCCCTGTGAAGCAAGGGAGGAAGCTTGGCATTTTCTCCATTGATGGTGTTTATGGATGTGTTTTTAACAGAGCTCTTAATCTTGCCTTTCACATAAGCAGTGTCTTAGTTAGCTACACTGTAATCTTTCATGATAACGTGTTTCTGTGTTATCAGTGCATCATGGTATATGGATCAAAGCAAGTAAGCTCCTGTTTTTAAGACTCTATCCTTTTTAAATAAGCATTAATTTGTGGCAGTTTCTTGGGTGTAGAAGAATGTGATTAGTAGTGAATGTGAGTATTAGTGAAGCTGCAAAGTTTCCCAGAGAGAAGAATGGGATTATGGATTCGATTCTTTTTGATTGGAAAAGAGATATAATGACATCGTTTTGGTCAAGATGTGTGAACGTCTCTCTGTCTCATTGAGTAGGTGGTGATGTCTGCTTATTTTTCCCTTCCACCTGACATGCTGATTGTCATGCAAGCTGAGTGAATAGAGCCGTTACTGTCCATGGGTAATTGGTCATTCCTACAGCAAGCAGTTGGCTAGCAGAGACTTAATTTTGTAGAGCACATACATTATCAACTAAATACCTTTCCTTTCCCCTGATGCATTAGCTCTTGCCACGTGGCATTCATGGCATTTTCACTCAGCACATACTGGCCTAGCCTTTTCCCATATGACTACAAGTTTTATTTCTCTTTTTTTCATTTTGTAAAGTTTTATTGACTTACAGATGATTTACAGGGTGACAGTTTCTGCTGTACAACAAAGTGATTCGGTTATACATGTGCACACATCCATTCTCTTTCAGATGCTTTTCCCAGATAGAGTGTCACAGAATATTGGGTCGAGTGCTGTGTGCTATACAGTAGTTTTATTTATCATTACTGTCTTGGATGTGAGTTTTACCAGTGGTGTTTGGTAACTTCTTGATCCTTTCTTGTTGTCTTTGATCCACTATCCTTTCACATTCTGAACACGATTTTCCTGTCCAGGCACAAATAAGACATGAGGATAAGGTTTTCAGTTCCCCACCTTTGATTTCTCTGTACTACAGTGGTGTCTATTCCAGTGGAGGGAGTTGGGGGGTCATTACAATGATAAGTAAACATCCTCAGAGATTACTGCTCTTCAGCACCTAGTAACTGGCTGTTCTTTTTGTTCCATTGTGAACTAGAGAATATTTCACTTCGACAGCCGCTCCCCTATGAGCCTACCGGCTGGGACTCTCAGCCGAATGGGGTACAGCCTGGGTCTCCAGAAGCCAACTGTGCAGGGCAGGAAGGGGCAGCCTGCGACCCAAGCAGATGTCTTCGCTTTGCCATCAGATCACGGAATTTTAGGGCTGGGGGGTCATGGATATCATGTAGGTCTGCTCTTTCACTTTGCTGACGAGGAAAGGAAACTCATAAATGGGAAGTGTCTCTGCCAAAATGAAAGTTCATAACAGTACAGGAACCATAACTAAAAGGTCTTTTTGCTCCCATGGTTCCCTATGGTGAAATGGAAAAAAACGCAGGGTGGATAGAGTAGAAATAGCATAGGGTTTACCACCTTTTTTTTTTTTTTTGGTCTTTTTAGGGCCACACCCGCAACATATGGAAGTTCCCAAGCAAGGGGTTGAATCAGAGCTACAGCTGCCAGCCACAGCCATAGCCACACAGGATCCTTAACCCAATGGGTGAGGCTAAGGATTGAACCCAAGTCCTCATGGATACTAGTTGGATTCGTTACTGCTGAACCACAATGGGAACTCTGGTTCACCCTTTGAAGATGGGTTTTATGCCCAGGTCTGTTGTTACTTAATAGTTGCATGATTAGGAGTAATTTAATCATTTTTAAATTGTTTCTTATCCATTGAAGGTTGGATTTGTCAGTGACCTCCCTGCCTTCATCTAAAATGTATCTGTTTTCTGTTCAGTATACATAGAGTTATAGCATATTTTGATTTTTTTTTTTTTTTGTCTTTTTTTGCTATTTCTTTGGGCCGCTCCCGCGGCATATGGAGGTTCCCAGGCTAGGGGTCGAATTGGAGCTGTAGCCACTGGCCTACGCCAGAGCCACAGCAACATGGGATCCGAGCCACGTCTGCAACCTACACCACGGCTCACGGCAACGCCGGATCCTTAACCCACTGAGCAAGGGCAGGGACCGAACCCGCAACCTCATGGTTCCTAGTTGGATTCGTTAACCACTGCGCCACGACGGGAACTCCCCATATTTTGATTCTTAAAATTCATTCAGGTTTGTGATTGGATGCAAAATGTTGACTCTTCCGGAAATATACTGTGACCTCATTTTCTTCTCTCCCCCGTTTCCTTGAGGTCAGAGGAAATACATTTTTTAACTCCTATAATTGTATATTCTTATCTACTCTGACAGCTACACCTCAGGGTCTCACGTCTCCTGAAAAGAATTATAATAATTGGGCATTCTGTGACCTTCCTGTCACAATAGATGGATACTTGAGGCTCTGGAAGGGTTTTTATCAGCAGTGTTCCTCAATGTTTTGCCTGTTAAACCCAAGGAAAGTAGTTCATAAGATGTCTCAACTAACGGTTTCAACTTAGAGCTGCATCTCAGCATGAGCTGGCAGGTTATCATTGTCTTACTAAAAAATAATATTTAATCATTGTTAAAAATGGAAAAATGGAAACATAATAATTACTTCTAAATCCATCACCCAGAGATAATTACTTTAGACATTATATGTATTTTGTATCTTTTTAAATGCATGTTTATAGAACCTAATACATACAACTGTACATTGTTAATACCTTATGAATAATTATGTACATATTTTTAAAGGAGTTATGTTGTATATACTGTTTTAGAATGTGATCCTTTCCCTGAGTGATACTACTTGATCAGATTTTATACAGTTAAATTTCCTTCTACAATATGGTTCTTAATGCTAGCATCCTTCTGTATGGAGCATCGTGATTTACTTAGTTAAACCCTGCCGTTGGATATTGGACATTGGACGTTGGACATTTTAAAACAAAATTGCAGAGTCTACCTGTGCCATAATTTCCCATATTCATGACACTTAAATACGAAGACCTTTCTCTTTAGAATTCTAATCAGTTAGAAGATAAGATTTGATAGTATAGAAACTAGAAATTTAATCTCTGGCATTTGAGAATCCTGTTGGAGGATTTCCATTTAATCACTTGTTGCTATTTCATATTGATTTTATTAAATTTGCTCTGTAAAATATCTTGACCTCACTTTAAATTGGGTCAGCGTATGTATGAAATTCCTTATTTTCCCAGCTAGTGGGCTGTGTACAAGATGGCTTGAGGCTGTCACATTTTACAACATTATGAGTAGTTACCAGTGAAATACACCTGATGTTTGGTGGGGCCTGAAAATTCAAATACTTATTGGTGACAGACCTGAGTGGAAAGGGCCAGGTGGAAGTACTAGGGCTAATTGGAGGCTATCTTTTGCATCTCAATTTCATCAGCTGTTATTTAAAGCAAATTAAGTTGTTAGCATGGGAAATAAGGACCCAGATTAACTGGATTTTGGGGTTTTTCAAGGAAAACTGGAAATTAAATTTATTTATGAAAAATTCCTAATTCTTAAATGTTGGTAGTAATTATAATTGTTTTAAAACACAGTGCACATGGAACTGGAAACATCTCTGGATCTAATCTAGCCCAAAGTCTAGATGAAAGTAGCTCCTGGGGCAAGTTTTCAGCTCTTTGGAGATGAGGAAATCCTTCAGAAAGAGAAGGCTTTGCTTCCTTCATCCAGGGTTATTTTAAGGATAGGTATGAAAGCCAGAAGACTTCAAGTAGGAAATTACTTCAGATGAAAAAGAAAAAAGAGAGAGAACGAATAACAGTTTATAACTAGATTTGTGCATTTCTAAAGGCTCCCACATGAAATCTTCTTTATAACCTTCAGTTTTCTGCATAGCACAGTAAGTACTTGGTAATTCAACCTTATCAGCAGGAATCGTGGCAGGGTTCCTTACACTGTGGGTAATCAGTAAGTATCTCTCTATTGAAATAATTCTGACATCACTTAAGTGTGGAATGCATTTGAAATCTGTGTTTAAATATGCCTGATGATTCTGGGGAATCTAGGAAATTCACTGAGCCTGAAACAATAAAATATATCATGGTATATGAATGTTAACAATCCTAGCTTCTCTTTTCTGCCTATGCTGTTTAACTCTCTTTCCTATTATTTATTCTGGGTTGTGAGGAGACCAAACCACTTCTCTGAAGCCAGGGACCAGTCTAAGGTGGACATGAGCAAACTTGGCATCACTAGGCACCATTGCTTAGGCCCAGAAGATAGTGACATTGGTCCAATGTGCTGCTTTTCTAAAAAGTACCTGCTGAGTGAAACACACATGATCCTCTTCATAGGTACAAAACAGTATGGTTGGTAACTCAGTAGCAGGGGTGGAAATCGCCCTAGCTGATGCCAAAAGTTATATATCCTTTCTAAAGAACCCAGCAGGGTTTGACTCGCATCTCTGATTGAGGATTATATCCAGCTTCTACTTGGATTTTACATTTTTGTCACTTTGTCACCTGGAAAAGAAATACGGTCCTACTGGTGCTGGTTTTCAGGATACACACTCAGTGATGGTATAGGGTTTAGCCTGTCTTGAGTGCCCGTGAAGCTGCACAGCCAGCAGTGGCACTGAAGTGACAGTTCTGCCACCTCCAAGCCGTTGTTCTTGACTGCACTTGGCATATCAATCTGCAGTCCTCATCCACTTGTGTGGCGGGGTGACATTACCATTCATCACTACTAAGCCTCCTGCTCCTCCGTATAGAGTTCTTAAGGAATCAAAAGTCCCCCAGATTGAGATGACCTGTTGATATGCCTGTTAATTAATTTTTCAAAAGTACTTGTACTTCACCTCCATAGTTTTCTCTCTATGCATTTATATGGTGTCTGATCCCCAGCAAACAACAGATAGTGGCTTTATAATTTTTCTAAAATATGAGAGATGCTCATTTTCTAAAATTCAAGGAATATAGAAGAATACAAAGAAAACAGTTACAAATCACCTTAAGACCTTACCCGACTGAAATAAAATGTTATCATTTGGGGAATATCAGCATCTGCAAATTTATGGATGGAAGGGTGAGTGAATGGATATAGGTGGACAGGCATGAATAATTTTAAAACAGTGTGATCATGTTGTATATGTTATTTAAAATTTTTAAAGCATTACATTTAATGAAGTGAAACTGGAGAAATTTTGAACTTCTGATTCTTAATCTCAAAAATACGAATATCTAAGAGTGCCTCCAGGGTAAGGAAGAGAGTTAAGAAGAACCGTTAGGAGGTTGGCACCCTCGTGGTATCACCACTGTACACCCGTTAAGATGGCTGAAATTTACAATGCAAAATTTACATGAGAATGTGAAACAATTGGAACTCTCATATACTCCTAGTGGGAATGTAAAATGATACAGACCCTATGGGAAAGTGTTTCTTATGACATGGCATGTGCCCCGGCATTAGGATCCAGTAATTCCACTGTTACCTCCCTCAAATGGAAACCCATGTCCACAAAAAGGTTTGTGCAAGAATGATGTTCCTTTCACATCTATTCATAAGCTCTTAAAGGCAATGGAATAGCATCCATCACTCAACAAAAGGGGTTATTAAGAGATGCAACAACGTGGATAGCTTTCACAGACATTGTGTTGAGCAAAGAAGGCAGACTTGAAAGAGTATACACTCTTCAGATCCATTTGTATTATGTTCTAGAACAGGCAAAACGTTTCTCTGGTGATGGATCAGAACAGTGGTTGCCTATGAGATGAATAGAGTATAGACTGGAAAGGAACTTTCCAGGATTGTGTCGATATTCTATATCTTAACTGGGATATTGGTTAAACAAGTATATGTACTTGTCAAAATCTATCAAAATATACACTTAAGATCTCTGTACTTTACTATATATAACTAAATCTCAACTTAAACATTTTAAAAACAAACTAAATTTAAACATCTCAGATATTATAGATTGTCTCCCTGTTAGGAAACGACAGGATTTAACAAACTTGTGCTTCCTCCCACCTCCCCTTATGCTGCTTATATTCCTTTTTCTTTTTTCAGGTTCCATAGCATTCACACTCTGATTTGCAGTCATGATGCCCTGGTTGTTTAGTCTTGGCTCTGTATTTAAATAGACTCTGTGCTTATTACCACGTGTTCTTTCGCCACAGTTTTTCCATTTCTGAGTTCTTTATTTTGATTCATCTCTTGTTTATCCAGATTTCACGGTCAAGCAGGTTTTGTGTGTGGGTTTTTTTTTTTTTTTTTGGTTTGTTTATTCTAAAGGAAGACTCATGGATATCCTATTTCCTGAGTTTTCCAGTGTTTGCAAATATCAGCCTTTTGTTTTTATACTTGGACTGTAAATTGGCTGGATTTAATATTCTTCAGTCATGTTTTCTCTTGTAAAGACGTGGCCCCACTGTCTTCTGACACGGAGTGTTATCATGACCATGTCTGTAGTCAACCTAGTTTTGTTGTCTTTCTCCCTCTAGTAGATGACTTGCTTTTTATGCTTGATAGCTGAAACGTTTTTAATTCTGATGTTGAATAACTTAAGATATGACTTGTTTTTTTAAACTAATAAAAACTTTCTCTGGCATAAGAATGCCCTTTGGATCCACAGTTTTAGCTCTTCATTTATTTTAGAGAGCTTTTAGGGAGTGCGTTGTAAGTCTTGGTATTTTATTTGCTGAATATGAACCCTTCTTTTCTTCTTTTCTCTTTCCTCCTTGTGGATATGGTATGTGTTACTTAAAGAACAACAGTCGGGAGTTCCTGTTGTGGCTCAGCAGGTTAAGAAACCGACATAGTGTCTGTGAGGATGCAGGTTCGATCCCTGGCCTTCCTCAGTGGGTTTAAGGATCTGGCGTTGCCTCACGCTGCAGTGTAGGTCACCAGTGAGGCTCAGATCTGGTGTGGCTGGGGCTGTAGGGTAGACCTCAGGCTGTAGCTCTAATTTGTCTCCTAGCCCAGGAACTTCCATATGCCACAGGTACAGCCCTAAAAAGAGAAAGAAAAAAAAAAAAAAAAGAATAATGATCATCCTGTCCTTTGCTTTCTTGATTCTCCATGTATCACCTCTCTAGTTCCTTAATTCCTTAGTCCTTTCTTGCCCCATTCAGTGTGATATCTAACCTTTACTCTATGCCATTAATTAGATTTCATCTCTTCTTCCCCTTGCATTTTCTAATTTATTACCTACCTAATACTGTTGTTTTCTATGTAATTTCTTTATTTCTGTAATCTTCCTTTCATTTTGGCCTTTTGTTCTGTCATTATCTAGTCTTTGAAGGTTTTATATATATATATATATACAGTGTGAAACACTCCGAAAGTCTTCCCTTTCTAGGGTTACGTTCCTTAACAGTCTTAGTTCTGCATCTGTTGTTTGCAGGTGGATCCACCTCTTGCCTTTTTTTTTTTTTTTTTTTTTTTTGGTTTTAGCATAGTTTTAGACTTGTTCGTATTTCTTCTCACTCATGTATGATCTCCATCTGCATCACCTATATACTCTGATCAAGTAGAAGTGAATTCATTTGATCTTGTTTCTCCTTTATCTGGGTCTAAATTGTCTTCACAGTCTCTACCTATAATTTGAAGGCCGGCCATCAGCTTCACTGCTGTATTTCTATTCCAAGGGTATGTGAGTGGGGAGAACTCAGCTGGAGCTGTGTACAGTCTTTGCTGGAGACCTGGATCTGGGATGACTAACCATCCCAGTATGTCCAGGACGTCCCCAAATTTAGCAATGGAAGCCCCACATCCCAGAAACCCTCTGAGTCCCAGGCTTATCAGGATGGCTGGTCCCTCCATCTGGATCTACTTTCTTTTCTACTAATTTTTAAATGGTCTAGGCTCCTGTCTACTCCATGTAGCTGCAGCTGGTTCAGTTTGAGCCCAATTCTGCTTGGTTTCCTGGAATGTGGCAAGCCTGGGGCATGTGGGGAAGTACAGGACTCTAGTCTCAAGGATTTTTGTTGTTGTTGTTGTTGCCCCCTTATGGCTTCTAATTCCAATTCAGCTTCTTACGGTTGAGAGCATTTAAGTGAGATTGTTCAGAGTTGAGTCAGCTCATTCTTTTCTTCATAACCACTTCCTGGGCAGAGTTCAAGAAATGGGCTCAGGTGTGCCAGAGTCTTGGCCTATTCCTCCAGATGTCACTTATTCAAAAGATATCACATAGTTTCCTTAGTTTCCTTTCTTTGTTTAGTTACTTTAGAGAAAAATATTGGAAATTTTCCTTTTAGCCATTTGAGGAAGTAGATTTGATAATCCTGTTGGATTCCACAACTGTTTCTCAGTCCTTTCTATAACTTTGGTGAACTTGGTCAAATGATTCATCCTTGTATATTTTCTCTTTCTGCTTCTCCTGTTCTCCCCCCAGATACGCACATGAATCTCTCTTGTTTTCTTTTTCCCATTCATGGATACAAGTGAAAAATTAGTCTCTTAAATAAAAATAGTGGTTTGAGAGTGAGCTTGTAACCCAAACCCGATCAAAAGCATGATTAGTTCAGGAATTGAAAGTGTTCTCCTTTATTGAAAGATTTGTCAATTGAGATGCTGTCCTGTAAGATTTCTCTTTCTAGGGACTTTTCCAGACTGAGCAGTATATTTAACAATGAAACATTCATGCTGATGTGAGTTTTACATTGAACTTGCTCATTCTCTTAAGAGCATGTGGAGAAGATTATGATCCCCCAAAGGTGAAGTAGTGGCTCAGATTTCCAAGGACTGTGCTACTTGGGGCAGTGAGTATGAACTTTGGAAGCTAGTACTGGCTCTCTGTCCACGTCCTTTACAACACTGGTTTAATAATTTTATGTCCACTAATACTGATCAAGCAGTCATAATAAATCTGAAGTGATAGGGTCAGGAAAACAATACCACAGTGATGTAGCCTAAAAGAGGGTAAGGTTTGAATTTGTGAATGAAGGTGAGGAGGCATTGCAGGTAACTTTCAGGAGGAAGTATAAGACACACCTTGAAAGGTATTGTTGAATTTGTTAGTAGGATGTAGCTAGCATATGCCATCAGTCTAATAGATAATCACCTCTGCCCTCCTGAAGAAGGTTTTTTGTTTGGCTTTCTTTTGTTTTAAGGGATGGAGTTGGGCATATTCAAATTCCATTTATAAATTTGATAGTTTATGCTTTTTCATCATTCTCTTCAAGCCTGAAACAGTAGCTAACAAAAGAAATAATCATTTTTATATTTTCTTTTGTTAGTCTATTTTTTCTAGTCTGGAAAGGTAAAGGAGTTTGGCCTGTCTTTTAATTTTGTTGAATCTGTATGTCCGTCTGTTGTATTTCTTTTGGGGTTATTTACTTTTCAGAAATATGAGAAATATAAAAATTAATTCTAATAAAAAATTAAGATGGTGCTTTTATGTCTCATCAGATTGTTTGCTCAGATTTATTTTATTTTATTTATTTGGCCATGCCTGTGACATACAGAGGTTCCTGGGCCAGAGATCAAAGTGGCACCGCAGCAGTGACAACACCAGATCCTTAACTGCTAAGCCACCAGGGTAATCATGCTTAGGTTTATTACAGCTAAAATAAATAGATAAATTTCATGATTGAAGTCAGAGGTGATTCCAATGAGTTTTACTTTATTTACATTTGTTAGCTAAATAAATGAGCTAAATAAATACCTCCTTTGCCCTTCCCTTTGGGGTTGTTGTAGTAAAAGATTTTTTTTTTCCCCTCAGAGATTAGATTGTATTCTTTTTATGGAAAATAAAATATTTTGAGAAAACTATTCAATTAATACTTAAATGTTAACTTGAAGCCACAAATAAAAGGCAATATAATAGGCCCTCCATATCTGTGGATTTCAACCACATTTGTGATTCAACCCACTGTGGATACAGAGGACCTAATAATGTATGACTCTCTTTTATGGAAGGAACTTGAGCATCCTCAGATTTCGGTGTCTGAGGAGGTCAGGGAACCAATCCCCCATGACTACGCATTTGCTTTCACCCCTTCCCTACCCATCCTTCCCTTTTAGGTGCGTAGAGGGCTTTGGGGAAGAATGAGACAAAGGGAACTAAGGCAGAGTCACAGTAGAACAGGGTAAAATCTAGTCCACCTTTCAGCCACTTCTTTACTTGCTGTTTTATATGGTGTTGGTGTAATGCAAAGGAATCCAATTGCAACACAGTAACATACTGGGAGGAATTCAGAGTAAGACAGACCCTTCCTGAATGCTTTGGTGCCTTGTAATGAAGACCAACATACCAAAGGCCCTTATTAAAAACAAAGCCAGCAGTCCCAGACATGGAAGCAAGGATGGCATTTATGTGAGATGTCACTCCAGTAAGACATTAAAGATTTGGTTTTTTTATTTAATCAATTTTTTTTCCATTTTTTTTATTACTCAAATGAATTTATCACATCTGTAGTTGTATAATGATCATAACAATCTGATTTCACAGGATTTCCATCCCACAGCCCAGGTACATCCCCCCACCCCCCAAACTGTCTCCTCCAGAGACCATAAGTTTTTCAGTGTCTGTGAGTCAGCATCTGTTCTGCAAAGAAGTTCCGTCTGTCCTTTTTTCAGATTCCACATGTCAGTAAAAGCATTTGATATTGGTGTCTCATTGTATGGCTGACTTCACTTAGCATGATAGTTTCTAGGTCCATCCATGTTGCAAAAAATGCTGGTATTTCATTCATTTTAATGGCTGAGTAATATTCCAATGTGCATATGTACCACATCTTCTGGATCCACTCCTCTGTCGATGGACATTTAAGTTGTTTCCATGTCTTGGCTATTGTAAATAGTGCCTCATTGAACATTGGAGTACATGTGTCTTTGCGAGTCATGGTTTTCTCTGGATAGATGCCCAGGAGTGGGATTGCTGAATCAAATGGTAGTTCTCTGTTTAGTTTTCTGAGGAATCTCCATACTGCTTTCCACAGTGGTTGCACCACTTTACAATTCCACCAACAGTGTACCAGGATTCCTTTTTCTCCACACCCTCTCCAGCACTTCTTGTTTGTAGACTTTTGGATGATGGCCATTCTGGCAAGTGTAAGGTGGTACCTCTTCATGGTTTTGATTTGCATCTCTCTAATAATGAGTGACGCTGAACATCTTTTCATGTGTTTCTCGGCCATCTGTATGTCTTCTTTGGAGAATTGTCTGTTTAGATCTTCTGCCCATTTTTTGGTAGGCTTGTTGTTATTTAATCAATTTCTTGATAAATAACTTCTTTGCTGTATTTGGTGTTTATAGCCATTCACTTAGGATTTCCAGTTTTAGGTAGACAGTACCTTAAGCCTAATTAGTTGAAGTATTTTAGTTGAAGATGGTAGAATACTTCCTTTAGTTTCTCTGTTGGAGTAGGTGAGTAGGTATTTTTTGTACATGCTCTTCCTAAATATTTAATAATTTTAATGTAGCTGTGGTTTGGTCAGAATCACAAAATACTGACTTTTCCTCCAAGATGATGTACACATTGTCACCCATCACCCTTTTCTCGCTGTCAAAATTTTTTAAGCTTGCTATGACCTACTTAAGGGTCTTATGACAAGATTAAAAATTCTAGTGCATTTTGTGCTGCAGACTGCAGCGCATTCAGCAATTGTACTCGTGTTTTCCAGTCTTGTTCCTATGGAGATAATGGCCAGGCTTGTCATGCAGACCCACGGCCTTCTTTTTTTGGTAGATGTGCTTTGTGTTCCGACTCTCAGGAAGCAATATCATTTGATTTCGTCGATTTGAGTTTCTAACATACACTGCTTGTATCTTTCGATGTTTTGGTCAGCGACATTTTAGTGATCTGTTCACCTCGCTTTAATTCAGGTTTGTCAGCGCTTTCACTTATAAGTCTGTATTTTTCAAGCCTTCATCTAATGGTTTCAAAACAGTTCTTGGCGTGAAGCAAGAAGTCACCCTGGAGCAGTGAGATTAATTTGAAGAGGCTTGAAATGACACACTACGCACAGCGAGTTCTCTTTGAAAAGAAGTCAGTCCCTGAGTTCCAGCTCAGGAGAGGAAAAGGAGGAAGGTGAGGAGTGAGGAAAGAGGCTCCAGCTTGATTAAAGGTTAGAAAGCAGGGCGCACTTGGAAAGGTTGTAAAAACCAGGCTTAGTTTTCTTTGTGAGCAGTTTGTAGGAAGATTTAATCAGTCTTTAACAAAATAAAGCTCCTGCGAAGAAGGACAGCTGGAAGGAAAGGGAGAATTGTGAAGAATAAGAGTGGAATTAAGGTCTCCTAAAGAAAAAAACCCTCTGGCATCTAACTTAAACAGGCGAGAGAGTGATATTCCAGCTCCCCTGAAGGTCAGCACATGAGAGAGGGAATCCATTGCCTGCGTGGAGGGTGTCTTAGTGGGGTCAGCAGTGAATTGGGGTGAAGGCCAACCTTACTTACTGGGAATCTGTTCTTTGGGCTGAATGTTTGTGTTCTCTCCAAGTTCATATGTTGAAATCTGACCCCAATGTGATGGTATTTGGAGGTGAGAACCTTTGGGAAGTAATTAGATCATGCGGGTGGAGCACTCATGAATGGGATTAGCGCCCTATATGAAGAGGCCACAGAGCTAGCTCACTCCCTTTTCAGCATGTAGGGATTCCATAAGAAGCTGGCCACCTGCCAACCAGGAAGATGATGCTGACTCCCTAATATCAGACCTCCAGCCTCTGCAGTTACTTGTACAACACCTCTGCTATTCATGTAATACTCCTGCTATTTCCCCCTCTGCTCTGTTCTGGTTTGGTGGCACTAAATGAAGGGCACCAATAGGCATGCATTCACCATGCCACAAAAGAATATATGCCAGTACTCCTGACTTTAAAAGGCTGCATCCCTTGTCCTGTATTGCATCCTTTTCCGAGTATTTGTCATGGTATGTGGCCAGTTCTCTTAGTTACAAGGGGCAATCCCACCAAATTCAAACTAGCTAAAAAATAGTTCATTAAACTGAGAAATCTGAGGTGTTGACTTTTGTTGTAGCAATTGCTCCATCCAGGAGCTCTTTTCATCTCTCTGGGAAGCCTTCTTTTTCTAGAAGGCTCTGTCACTGGGGCTCTAGCCTTTCATGTCTCTTAAAGCTCCAAGTCCCCAAAGAAGTGAAAGATCATCTGTCTCATCAGTTCTGGCTAAAGTCGGAGGGAAGAACCTGTCCACTGGTGGGCTGAAGACGGTGTCAGATGTGTGAGGCCTTTCTCAAACTACAGGGGCCACGCAGAGTGATAAGAAATGGTGAGAGGCACACTGCACAAGTGTGGTCCCTCCAGCCGCCTTGTTAATGTTTTGTTTTTTGTAGTTACTTTGTGATTTAGAAACACCTGGGAAATGTGACTCCGGTATTGAGCTGCATTGGTTGAGGTGGCCTTAACACAGCCCAGAGGGTTCTCTATGGTAGGTGTTGGGTGGCGATGGTATTTGCACAGTGGGATGTGTGTGTCAGAGATGTGAGCAGTCACTCTTCAGACCCAGCCTGACCTCCCACGCCAGCCCTCTTCCCTGTCTTGATGTGTGTTCTTCTTAGGAAACAAATACAGATCCAAGCCCGGTTGCTAGTTTAGGCCTAAAAAGCCATCTTCTCTGGGTTCTGCAAAACCAAAGTCCTAGTCATGTGGGTTGGTCCGTATGAATCTGAGGCCAGCGTTTGGTTTAGAGACATGACATTCCACTATCAAAGTTCTTGACCTCAGTAAAGTTTTTCCTGCAGATGTAGAGGTTTACTCGCTTAAAGACTTGGCTTATATTAAGAAAGCAAACTCCTTGAGTTGTTTTGAACCCAAAAGTTGCATTTGCGGTGACTTAGACCTTCAGATCTTTTTTGGAAATATTACTGCTATTTAATTGTCATGAATGTTTAGAGAAACAATGAATCGTGATCGTGTTTAGGTTCAGCCATATTACAATTAATTTCTTTCTGTACTGCATCAGTAGTTTCCCCTTGTACTTCCAAGGATTAAGTAGGATCATATTCATTCATAATAGCATCGCCTCCCGTCGACACCAGCAGACAAAACACGCAGTGAGTACAGTTACCATTCTCATTAACACTGCTGTCTGTAGGAACTAATTAATTTCCATCCGAGTTCAAGAGTGAGTGCTGGCTGACATTTTAGATTATCCAAGCCCAAGTGACAAGTGACTGTCCTTCATATTAGCATGGGAGTTCAGGGGTTAATGAGAGTTTTCATCCACTGTCAATTTGACTTTGCAGAACATGTTGCCAACACCAACCATTGGTCCGCTGCAGAAAATGAATGGTGACATTTTATGAATTGTTTTCCCCTGCTTATTTTCATCCCTCGAGGCTGCTTAGGATTTTCCTTTTGACCTAACAGATCTATATCCTGGACCGACCTATGAAAGAAGAGGTTCTAAGCTGCATGATTTCCAAAGCGCTCTTCCTCCTCCTGTAGGGGCCCAGAGAGTCACGTGTGCTGGGTGGAAGGGTGGGGGTGTGTTCTTCACCCAGATGGCTGTAGTTGAGGTGACTGGACTCGCTGGGGATAGCCAGTAAGCCTTGCTGTACCTGCAAGTTCACAATGATTAACTCATCATCGGCTTTGGATTCTGTGGGCCCAGTGATGATGGGAGACAGAACCAAGAGATGAGAAGGCATATTTCTAAGCTGGGGCTACCAGCTCCATGACAGATTCTTCAAGGGCAGCTGGAAGGAGCTGGGTGCTGAGAGAAAGAAAGAAAAACTCAGAATGTGCTTTGCTCACATCACATCCTAATATGGCAGGACCAGCCTGGCTGGGTATCCGATTTACATTTTGGTAGTTGGTTGGAAAATGCTAACCCTAGCATTATTATTTTTAAGTGATTAGAGTTGTATGTGATTCAGTGTGTAATGTGTGTTTTCCCTGCTGAGAGAGAAATGGATGAAGAGGACCCAGGGAGGCAGTTAGACTCAGAAAGCCATTGTGACTTGCTGTGTAGCGGATGATGGGAGATGTTCAGTCTTCTCCAGGTTTCCATTTCACTTGATCCAGGTTCTTTGAGAAAGCTTTTCTTTCTGGGTTGAAATTCTTCCCGCTTGATTTCAGCCACATGAGGATTCTTTAAGAGAAGAGGTTAACTAGATCTTTTAAAGGCATTATCTGGCAATTGCAATTCAGCCAGTTACTTACACTGAGCTCCTCCTAGCAAGAGGAGGTAGTTCTGTGTTCGGAACAGTAGGGTAGCCTTTTTCCAACATACACCGATCAAGCCTTTTGGTGCACCCTCTGGCCTCCATTCTGCCAACAAAATGCTTTTGCTCTCGGGAAAATAGTATGTTGTCACAGCGTTCTAGGAAGGTTGGAATCCACTTCTTATCTTTGCTGTAACCTATTAGGTCGTCACCCTAAGAGAATGAGGACACAGCTCTGTGTATATTACTGGAGTGGGCAGGGAAGGTGGCCAGAGAGGAAGTGACACTCTTAGCTGAATTAAAAATGATTTAGCATAAAGCAGGCAGTGAATGGGCTGAAGGCTGTTCCCAGCAGAAGGACCCACATGAGCCAGTAGCATTGATGAAACAGCATCATGCGTGCGAGACCCTCTAGGGATCTGATGATACTGATGCAAAATAAAGGATGGTGAAAGAGGAAGTGTCACGGTGAGGCAGGCAGCTGGGCTGGGCCACAGAGGATGAGAACGTGATCTTAACAGTTGGGGAGCAAGTGGTGCTGCCGAGGGCTTTATGCGTGAGAGACCTAATGAGCTCAGCTTGGAGCACTAGAATGGAGGGCATCGCATCAGAGGTGCTGAGGCAACAGGCAGCATAAGGGTGGCTGAAAAAGAAGTTTAGCATTCTGGTAGAGTATGTTATCCTCTCCTTAGCTAGTGTGTTAACTGAGCACTTTGAACGGAGACAGCAAGGCCAAGAAAGATCCAAAATAACTCAAACAAACAGTGTGTCACTACTACCCACTTGAGACGAGAAGCTGGGTCTGTTTTTTTTTTTTTTTTGTCTTTTTGCTATTTCTTGGGTTGCTCCCGCAGCATATGGAGGTTCCTAGGCTAGGGGTCGAATTGGAGCTGTAGCCACTGGCCTACGCCAGAGCCACAGCAACGCAGGATCCGAGCCGCGTCTGCAACCTACACCACAGCTCACGGCAACGCCGGATCCTTAACCCACTGAGCAAGGGCAGGGATTGAACCCGCAACCTCATGGTTCCTAGTCAGATTTGCTCATCACTGCGCCACGATGGGAACTCCCTGGGTTTGTTTTTAATTCTTGTCCTCCTCCTGGGAGTCTCTGAGCTGGGTGTGATTTCACACGCATGGACTCGAGCTGAATTGGAAGCTCTGTGAGTGCTTAGGGAACTCAGGTGAGGCTAAAGTAGGAACAGCAGCTTTTTAAAAATCCATCACTGGATCGCTAGCCCCTCAGCACGGTGCCTGGCATATGGGCGGTATTGAGGCAGTGTCAAGGATTCGGCTTATGTCAGCACTTGGAAAACATCTGTACTATCATCAGTGTCACTAAATGCTTTAAGTTGGTCTTCAACATTTCAGTTGATTAGTGCTTTCTCAATGACCAGCTGTGTTATGCAAACCAAGTTTCTAAACTTGGAGATTTGGTTATTTTGTAAATGTATTTAGTAGCATGAAATACTGAGGAAGGAGTTGTATCACTTCACTAATTTTGTGAAAGATTTTGTATCACTTTGCTAATTTTACATTACACGTGGCTAAGGATACAGGTCTTGATGGCAGCCCTGTTCTGAAGAGCAGAATGTCTGAAAATAACCAATGTCAATGTTCAGTGGAGGAAAAGATTGTGTTATTTTGAGCAGAGGTGTGCCATGATCTGCCTTTGGTTTTAGAAAAATTGCTCTGGCGGCCCTATGGAGAATTGACTCTTTGAAAGTCAAGGTCTTGGAAACAGGGAGAGCTTTAGGAGTGAGGACAGTAATCCAGGCTTGAGACAATGGTGGTTTGACCAGGTAGGAATTGAATTGATGCAGAGCCTAAGAAGTGGCCAGAACTCGAGGTAGACTTTACAAATAGAGGACAGGATTTGTTGATGGGTTGGCTAAAGAATATAAGGGTAGGGAGGCAAGGATGACTCCCAGGTTTGGGCCTGAGCAGCTGGAATGGTGCAAACCATTTCCTGAAATGGTCGGCTGACACGGAACAGGTTTTGGATTGTGGTGTCGGAGAGTGTGGGAAAGAGAGATTGAGTTCCTTGTAGGAGTTCCTGTTGTGGCTCAGCAGTAACAAACCCAACTAGTATCCATGAGGACATGGGCTTGATCCCTGGCCTCACTCAGTGGGTTAAGGATCCGGTGTAGGTCGCAGATTTGGCTTGGATCCTGCTTTGCTGTGGCTATGGCGTTGGCTGGCAACTGCAGCTGCAAATAGACCTATATAGAACTCCCATATGCTGTGGGTGCAGACCTAAAAAGACCAAAAAAAAAAAAAAAAAAAAAAAAAGTGTTCGAAGGAGAGATCTCAACTAGATAGATCAGTTTGGGAGTCAGCATTTAGATGATAAATAAAGCCAGGAAGCTGAGAAAGGTCTCTTGAAACATGTGGATTATATACTCATTAAGTGTTTAAGGCAAGTTGGTTATTTTTATGAAGTCATTATATTAGAAAATTGAAAGCACTGTATCCTCGCTTATGTCTTTCAAAGATGTGCACATAAGTAATCCTTCTTGAAGATGAACCAGCATGTAAATGATAAACATTTTCTCGCCTCTGAAAGGCGTAATCAAAGCGGTTTAGGAAGGAAAGCTATTGGCCAGCCATGGCTGTCAAATCAAGGGGAAGAAACACTTGCATGTGCTGGTATCACTTGGTCTCCTGGCTAGCCGTTAGCAACATTAAATATCAAAGTTTTACTTTGTAATGACATGAAGAGAGCTGGAATATAAATTAAAGGATAAGGCTGTCTTTGAGAATTATTTTTGCTAATTCCTCAAAGGCACATCCTGAATCGACAAGTTGAGGGGTTTTTTGTGGATTTTCCACTTGCAGAAATAACAGCACACCAGTTACGTATTACCAGTATTCAGGGGCTGGGGCACAGAGTGCCTGTCTCTCTCTCGTTCCTGTTCTAGTGGTGAGATTCCAAGGACAAAGTCTGGGGCGGGGGGAGGTGTAAAAAAGCCTTCACCACTACTGATGTTAAAGATAGTAAGCGCGAGAGCCTAAGGTCTCTGTTCTCAGATTGAGAGGGCCTGATGTTATCTAACGTTTCACTTTCTTACTGAGCAGTAAATGCCAAGTCTTGAGGTGGGAAACAGAGGCCTTTGCCATGTGATCTGCAGCAGGAACTCGGCACCAAGTATGTGTCACAGCTTCCCGGCTTTGACTTCCTCCTGCCTGCCTCCCTCCCTCGGCTTCTTGGAATGACTCTGGAAATCCTGTCAAGAAGACTTCTTAGAAAAGGCTTCCCTTTGATAGAAGTTGTACTTTATTTCTGGGGCAATCTGTGGGCCGTTCGCTTTGAGTGTTTATTAATAGAAAATTACAGCCAGTAAATCTCAGAGGCTGGAAATTCAGGAAGTAAACATTCTTTGATGTGAACTACTTGCCAGGTAGGAGAGGCAACAACTGTAACGTGTAACAGCTTAAATATACTGACCGCGCAGGTGTGCCAGCCCCTGTGCTGAACGCCTGCCCTGTTCTTCGTGGACCCAGAACCCTGTGGAGCAGATACTGGTATCTCTTCACTGTACAGGTTGAGGAAACTGAGGCACGACAAGATTAATAGCTTGCTTGAGGGCCCTTGGTGGAGAAGTGGCAGACATGGGATTTGCACACGCCTGTGCAGAAGTCCAGGTGATGCCTGTCCTCCCCTCAAGCAGCAGTAAGCCCAACGGGGACATCCATCTGCCAACCAAGGTTGGGACTCTTTCAAGCTTGGTGACCTGAAGCACATGACTTCCCTTGTCTAAACTCAGCTTTCCTCCTCTGTGAGATACAAATGGAGGTGCCTATGGCAGAGAGCTGGTGAGAAGAGACATCGTGATAGGTTTGTGGCTGCTCTAGCTCAGTACCTGGAGCAGTGCCCAGTCTTTAGGAGATCTTTTTTGGTTTTTTGTTTGTTTTGTGGTAGGTGGATCTTTAATAATCATTTACTGAGGCGGTGACTCTCATGTGCTGAGCACGTAGCATAGCATCTTCTGGGGGAAACCCAGGTGGGGACAGAGGAGTGTTGCATGTGAAGAGAAAAAAGTAAAACTCTATTCTAAGGGTTTCTCATAGCATCACGGTACAGACTGGCACTAAGCAAAGTGCGCCCCTGCCAATAGCTAGTGGTCTTTCTCAGCTTCCAATTTTGACATTAAGTAGCATAGATAGTCAAATACATATTTTGTAAAAATAGGAGGTCATATGCCCTTAGCATGCTGTGGGGCTTTCTAGAGATTGTCCCAGGTGCCTGCCCTGTAGTCCGCAGGTGGTGAAGACCAGCTGACTCTAGGGAATTAGAAGGTGCTCGGCAGGACACCGGTAAGGAAGAACTGTGGTCCTTTTGTGTGTAGTCATGTTTGGCAGATAGGAATAGTTTGGGAATTGTCTGAGGAACTATTGGACCAGAACTCTCTGGTGCAGTAAGTAAATTAAGACATAGATTTTAAGAAAGCTATGAAAAGATGCAGGAAGTTTAGCTTACTGAGTAGATTTGGGGGAATTTATGGAGATGATGATGAGATCCTTTGTGGATGATACAAAATGCTTCAGATGACAGCCTCTAGGAGTTGGATTAGTCTAACTGTTGAATTAGTCTTGCCTGTTGAAGATGTTACACTCCCTTCTGGACTGCAGGTAGCCTAGGGTTTTCACTCTGTTTATGTGGGAAACCTACCTATGAAATTCATGCACTGCTTGTTTCCTTTTCTAAGCTAGTCAAAGGATTGACAGGATTGGTTTTTTTTTTTTTTTTCCACTCATTTGTGATGTGTATCTGCCCATTTTCTTCACCTGGGTGTAGGCCACTTGAGGACAGGTGCCTGGTCTTAACATCCCACGTCTCTGGGGCTCACCTCCCCTAAACACAGCAAGAACTAACAAGTAATTTTATGAACACACAGAATAGATTTGCCTAAGTCCATGCGCTAATGCTCATGATACTCATTCGAGTGGTTTAATGATTCTCTTTCATGTCTCATTCTAAAGGGCTGATTTCTGGACCAAAATAATTGGGAGGACAGACAGTACGATAGTTTTGGGTATCAGCCCTTGTCCTCTGTGTACCCTTGGCGTTTGTCTCCCAGCCTGGGTAGGACATGGTAAGGGGCCGTTTCCCATCCTCACCTGGCCTCCACATTCAGTCTAGTTGGTGCTATTGACCCTTCAGGACTCAGCCTGGCATCTCCATCCAGTGCAGGCTCTGGGCTCTTGACTCTGCAGCCTTGCAGACCTGGCAGGAAGGTGATTCTGTGTTCTCAGTTGCCTTCTGCTGCCCTTTGGAGAGGGAGAGACTGTCTTGAGGGGAGGCAAGAAGGTTGCCTTATTCAGACCATCATGAAATGTACCCGGCTGCCCCTTCTACTCTCTTTTGGCTGCTCTTCTTATTGAGGTCCTGCTCGCAGTACCACAGAGCAGGGAGCACAGACCTTTTTTACTTCGTAATTTCCAAACTCCATCAGGGAATCTGTTCAGCCTTTCTCCCCATTCCTGGTCTCACCCCAGTAGGACACCAAGCAGGTGCTGTGCTTGTATACAACCCTCTGGCTCACCTCTTCCTTTCCCTACTTGCCTTTCCCTCCCTTTCTAGATAGGTAGAGATGTTCTCCTTCCCATTTTGGGAAACCATTCTGCCTCTTTCATGCTTTGGGGTTTGTAACAAAACTCTTGGGTTCTCCAGATTGTAGTCTGGATATTTAAAGGACCGCCTTAGGAATTTAGAAAACACTTCTCCCAGTAAAGCCAAGTCCTTGTTAATGAAAGCCCTGGCGGATGGAAGCCTGGAATTTCACAACTGTTGACTAGGAAATGAGCCACGCCTGTTTGGGAAGTGGAAGACCGATCACGTCTCCTTTGTTTTGTTGTCCCCATGATAACAATGTGACTGCCTCAGTGGGAGGAGGGTAAGGAGCACCGGAAATTACTGGGAATAAAAAGGCAAATGCTGCTGTGTAAACACTGTCCAGCTAGAGAATCAAGTATGGACCTGTAAAGCCAAAAACTGTCCTCCCAGAGTTCCTGAAGTTGAATCTTACCGGTGACAATATTCTGTTGAACGACAGGAATGGAGAGGGCAGAAAGAGAGTGAGATGTTCTTTTTTGATTGTATCGAGTCAATGCCAAATGTATAAAACTACACTGCTTTATAGACCTTAAAGTCCTAGGACCTAATGTCCAGAGATAATATTCACCTCACCAGGCTCTTATGAACAGAAATTACCATACCTTCTCATTATTTTGTGCTCCCTGCCTCTATTTGCCCAGCATTTGCTCATTCATTGAATTTCTTTTACTCATAGGCTACAAGTGGCTCTTGGGCATGGAAAACAAAATCACTTTCAGCCTCTTTTCAGTCTCACGTGATCTTGTAAGGTCCTCGGGTTTGAAATACTGAAGCTTTGATCATGTAAGCCAAAGGCTGGTTTTCAAGAAATGATTGACATCTACTCATTTCCCGAAAACAAGCATAAATCCGAAATTTGATTTTCATGTGGCCAGGAGGTGCATACTTCAGACTCGATGACGGTCGTCAGGGATTCAAACTAAGATGGGTTGGTTGGTTTGTTTTTAACAACCAGAAGGTCCTGCCATAGCTAGGGAATCATAGGAAGCTGAACTTTTTCACCTTGGGGCTTGGAGACTCATGCACACACTAAGTAGCTTGACATATGTGACTTCCAGCAGGACCTCACTCCTCTTTGGGAAACTGACGGAATGATTTATTATTTCTACTTATGTATCAGGAGCTGAAAAAGGCTCAGTGTTATAGCAAAGAAAGAAAAATAGTAGCTTGATGGACGGAAGGATAGGCACATTTTAACTCCTCTGTTTTGATGTCCTTTTTGCTTACTGTGTCCAGATTGGGGTAGATGGTGGGGAAGAGACGATTGAGCAACAAGACATCTCTCTGTGGTGCAGCTTCAGCTACAGTGTAGCAAAGTTTTTTCCCTATAACGTTGGGTATTTTTAACTGTGTAGTTCCAATTTTAAATTGGCATTTCCTGGCATGAAATAATTTCGTCCTACAAAAGTCTCCTACATAAACAAACACAAAGTTGACCTTGCTGGCTGTGCATGCTTTTAGAAAGAACTCAAAGAAAAATGCAGAATTTTTTTAAACTACATTTTCTAGTAGGCAGATCTGCTCCTCTGGATTAATTGAAGATGCTGAAAAAAACCCCAAAAAACCACAAATGTTTAGTGCCCAAAAAGACTTTAAAATTGAATGATTGAAAACTCTTTGAAGAAATATCTTAATCTTTTGCCAATGTTTCACTCAATGATAAGAGCCAGAGATAGGAGAGATGGCAAGAACATTTATTTATTATTTATTTGTTTATATTTTTGTATTGGAATTTTATAAGAAGTTGATAAAGTCAGGATTTTTAAGCATATTCTTATGGGGTCTTGATAGCATATGGTCAGTTTTTTGATCCCTTCATTTGTATTTAAAAATAGCTAAATTATTTGTTTATATAGGTGAATTTATAGCTTTTTACCTTTCAGCATTCACTACACTTACCTACATATATTATTATTATTTATTTATTTTTTTGCCATTTCTTGGGCCGCTCCCGTGGCACATGGAGGTTCCCAGGCTAGGGGTCTAATCGAAGCTGTAGCTGCCGGCCTACACCACACCCATAGCAATGCAGGATCTGAGCCCCATCTGCGACCTACACCACAGCTCACGGCAACGCTGGATCCTTAACCCACTGAGCAAGGCCAGGGATTGAACCCACAACCTCATGGTTCCTAGTCGGATGCGTTTCCACTGCGCCACGACGGGAACTCCTGCCTACATTTATTATTAATAGCAAATCTTATAGTAAATCGTCAATGCTTTATAAAGCATAACTAACATATGGCTGTTACCAGAAGTTATAAAACAAGATACTTTTAATTATAGTAGTGAATAAAAGAAGAAGTAGCTGTATTTTCTTATATGTAATTTTGTTGTAGATGTCACTTCTTTTGGTGATGCTTCGGAGTTTGGCCTCCTCATTTTTCTTTTTGGTGAAGGGAATTATCCTTAAATTCACCCACACTTGTGGAAGAATTCATCGCAATTTCAATTTAACTTTTACATTGAGGTTATTTTTGGGCATTGGAGATTATCGTCAAAAAATTAAAAATGTCTGTGATGTTGGAAAATTGTTTTCTCTTTTGAACCTTATCATCTTTGAGCACTTGTTTTTTCACTCCGTGTTGGCTGGACTATTAAAGGCAGTCACTTTGTCCATGACCCCAAGGGCATTCGCATTGTCAGATTTAGTTCACCAACAGGCTGACTCACCTCCAGTGATGCTCAGAAAAATAAAAACAAATGCAAAATTACCCTTCAAAGCAAAGAATTGCAATAGATGGATTGTTCCTAATTAACATATTGTGAAACAAGGGACTGGGTTTGGCCCTTGCACCAGACCTGCTGTCTGTTTTTGAAGACAGTTTGGAAAACTTATCAAATGTGTTGGGCAAGTTCAGTTGTAGAGGGGGAAGGACAAATATTGACAAAGATTTTTAACCCTAGCCAAGCACAGTGATGTTTAATCTGAAAATTGAAAAAAACGAAAGATGAAAATGGAAAAAAAAATGAGAACAAAAGGAAATGTGTTTGGGGTGGGGGTTCATTTTTAAAAGTTTCTTTTAAATGGTGCAGCAATTCGCTAACAACGAACCCAGATTTCAGTTACTCTAGGAAACATCTGGGATCCATAGTTAGCTGAAATTTACAGTGAGGAGAAAGGCATGGGAAGCAACTGCTTCATTAGTTTATAAAATTGGAAGAGGCGAAGAACAGAGGACGTGATCCCCAGGGGAACTCGATGCCCTCTAAAAACCCCAAGGAGGGATTTAAAAGTTCATTTATAATTGATCAGTGCTGAGTCAGTAATGTTCATTTTTATCCTGGTTCCCTGATTTGGCTATTATCGTTTTATGAGTTTTGCCTTAACTTGTCATTAAAATCTCAACGATAAACTAGCAGCAATTCTTTTCTCAATATCTATTAATTTTAAAAAACAGTCATTGAGGGGAAGCAGAAGGGATTCCCCGATAATTTATAAAATAGAAATAATAGGTTAGATGAATTTCCTGGATAATATAAGCCACCTGAGTGCCAGGTTCACAGATACCATGTCTAGGAATCATCACACCTAGAATGTCCTTCCAGTCTTAATACTTTCTAAGTCCAGAGAATGGTTGGGCTGGGCTCCTGCCAGATTCCAGAGGACATGGGTGTTTATTTCTTCACCTCCTGTTGGTCAGATCGCTACTGGGTCTGCACAGCTGATTGAGGCGAGAGTGAGGTTGAGACAGATGTTCTTATACACCTGAGTTTCCTTGGGGAAAAAGGAAATGATGAAAGATGGTGTGTGGGGTGTACTGAGTAGTGTGGCTGGGTCACCAGGTCACAGCAAAGTTGAGGAAGGTGTGGTGGCCCCCACCAGGACTGGGGGTTTCTAGGAGACCAGGATGAGAAACATGGGAGGAATAAGTTTGTGCCCACTGTCTCTGCATATTTGCCAGTACCTCTCCACCTCTGCCATAGTACACCTCCCCTCCTATGGCTCCCTCCCATGCCCTGATTTTCATTGCATGTGAAAGTTTTGTTATAGCTGCTTAATCAAGCAAGTAGACTCCTATGTGATAGCTTGAGAATCCATTCATTTTCAATAACCAACTTCATAAAATGGCCGAGTTATAAGTCACTTGTAAGTTAGAGACTCTCTCTAGTTTGTAATCTATATCTTCTTTGAAGGAAGATCTTCGTAAGCAGTTCTAATACAGTCCGCAACAGAATTGATAATGTGAGCTATTGTGAACGTCAGTAAAACCTAAGACTTTAGTTAAAAATCCGTATTATTGAACAAAATTATTAGGCAAGTGTATTAGGGTTCTCCAGAGAAACTGAACCAATCAGATGGCCATAGAGACTGATCGATTAATTGAGTGTAAAGAATTGGCTCAGGTGAAGATAGTCGCAGAGAAGTCCCATCATGCAAGTTGGATGTATGTATAAAACCTATGATGTAGTTCTGACAAGTAGAAGGCCAGTGATTTAAGTCCTAGTCCAGGGCAAGGGATGACTCATGTTCCAGCTCAATCAGGCAGAGAGATCAAATCCCTCCTCCGACCTTTTTGTTGAATTCAGCCCACTGGATGAGGCTTAGCCACGTTGGGTAGGGTAGGGCTGTCTGCTTTCCTCTGTCTACTGATTTAAATGCTAATCTCTTCCAGAAACATTCTCCCAGGCATATCCAGAAATAATGTTTCATCTGGGCACTCTCTGTCCCATTCAAGTTGTCACACGAAATTAGCCATCACAGAAAGCTAGATTCCTTCCCTGCAATAAGAGAAATCGAAAATTTTAACATGGTTTGCTTATCAGTGACCCATAAGTGCAGTTAAAACAAAATGGCTTTGGAGTTCCCGTCATGGCTCAGCAGAATCAAACCCAACTAGTGTCCATGAGGGTTCAGGTTCAATCCCTGCCTTTGCTAAGGGGGTTAAGGATCCAGTGTTGCTGTGAGCTGTGGTGTAGGTCACAGACATGCCTCGGATCCTGCATTGTTGTGGCTGTGGGTGGAGGCTGGCAGCTACCGCTGATTTGACCCTTAACCTGGGAACTTCAATATGCGGTGGGTGTGGCCCTAAAAAGACAAAAAAAAAAAAAAAAAAAAGGAAAAGAAAAGGAAAGGTAGAAGGACCTCATTTGGACCTGCAGAGGGTTATAGTTAATGATAAAGACCCATTCAGTCTTTCTTCAAAGTATTGGCTGAAACAGTTCAAAAGCTATCTTTGATCAAACTCACATATATCCATTCTTTGGTTAAAAAAGCTGTATTTCAGGAGACCAAATAGTGTACTAAAAAAATTAAGCAAAAATGTTAATTCTGTTCACTTCCTGAAACAAATGAAATGTTACGGTTGAGATTTAACTTTGTTTGGTGTGACGAGTGGGTCATCTCAAGGATACCTATGGTAACGGTGGTGTTGATTTTACGCTTTGTGCTTAAGAAATCAAGGCTGAAGTCAGGATATTGGGCCAACTTCAAAAATGACCTGTTATAAATTTTGGCTTCAATGAAAATAAACCATCTGTGTGTAGATAGCCCTGTGAAAAAACAGCAGAGTTAAATTTTCTAAGATTGCAGGCAAGCATCATCACTGGATGCTATAAACTATGATGAAAATGATATATTTGCATAGTCTCAAACTCCCCACAAGATACTTGTTAATTACACAGGGAAAAATAACAGCTCCACAGTGGAGACACCACCTTAACCAAATGGTCAAGGTTAATAACATCGTCATCAGTGAGACACGTGGCCATCGTATATCTTCTGATAAGGTACACCGAGCAGGTACACATCATCCCTTCTGTGGCGGTATTCTTGCCAGAATCACAGACCCTGCATTTAATCACGAGGGAACATCAGACAAAACTGAATTTAGAGACATTCTGCAAAATAACTGGACAGTATTCTTAAAAGCAGCAAGGTCATGAAAGGCAAACTGAGAACCTGTCAAATGAGAGAAGACCAAGGAAATACAACAACTGAATGAAATGTGGACTCCTGGGTTGGATTCTTAACCAGACAGAGGACATTGGGTGGACAGTTGGTGAAACTTGTATCAACGTTAATTCCTGCCTTATATTAAGTGTGCTTTATTTAATAACATTTGCTGAAGCTAACTTAAGGGTACATTAATTTTTTGGGGGGGGGGTCTCTTTAGGGCCATACTCGGGGCATATGGAGGTTCCCAGCCTAGGGGTCTAATCAGAGCTGTAGCCGCTGGCCTACGCCCCAGCCACAGCAACACCGGATCTGAGCCGTGTCTGTGACCTACACCACAGCTCACGGCAACGTCAAATCCTTAACCCACTGAGCAGTGCCAGGGTTCAAACCTGCTTCCTCATGGATCCTCGTCAGATCCGTTTCCACTGAGCCATGACGGGAACTCTGGGTCTATCAGTTTTTATGATGTATTGATACTTTGGTGTACCAGTACTATTTTTGTAAGTTTTAAAAATAAATCTGCAATGATCTCAACATTAAAAATTTTTTTAAATAGCAATAAATTTGTTTCTTTTTCCCCCTACACAAGAATGTTAGCATGGTAAGTGTGTCATTTAAAAATCACTGGGGGTACAAAATTCAGAGCTGTATTTTGTAGGTATCAAAAGATATAGGAAACACTCTTTCTCATGCCTTATGGACTAGATGAAGTTCGTGCAGTAATTCCCTTCACCATTGTATTTCCGGAGCCTGCCACGGTGCTGGCACATCGAAGGTGAATGGAGGAGTAAGCTGTACACATTTTGCTTTCAATCAGTGTTGATTGAATACCCACTAGGCGGTGCTGGGAACATAAAGGGGCCTCAAGCCTGCAGGTGCTGGGTGAGATAAGTGTTGGCGGGATGGCAATGGGAAGGGTACATTGGAGGCGGGGAGGCTTGAGCCGATTTGGAGAATACTTTGTGGACAAGGACATAAAATCCCAAGTAGAAGGCAAAGCATTTGCAGGACTTGCTAAGCCCCATGGGAGAGGTTCAGTGTGACTGTTGAGTGTGGTCGGTAAAAGCTGAGGTTGGAAACGGGGGCAGGAACCATTTTTAGAGAACTTTGAACTTTGTTTTACTTCTGCTGAACTCTTTGCTGGCTTCCCATTTTCTAGGGAAATTGCTGTTGCGTGGTTTTCAGTGGTCAAAACTGGTGTTTATTCTAAATTGGAAATTAGCTTCATCGTCAGAGACGAGGAGGGAGTAATACCTAGTAAGAATTAGGGGTTGATTGTCTTGAGATGGAAGTTACGTAGTTTGTAAGTAATATCTCAGCAGACCTCTTGAGAGGTGAGCAGTGGGAATAGAAGGCAGAATTCACATTGGAAAAATAGAAGCCTGTGGAAGAAAAATTAAAAATGTGAGTGCTTTGTTGTGTGGGGCAGATAAAAGACCAGGTGAGACAGGACTGGATGTGACGTTGGAGAGGACCTTAGAAGAAGCTGCCAGAACAAGCTGGCCTCTTCCCATTTGGGGGCGACCCTCTGGTGTAGGTGGAGAAGGCAAAGATAACCCGGCCCAGGTGTGCTACTTCAGTTCTCCTGTGCTGTTTTGTGACTTTGAGTATTGAGTCCTTGGAGAGATAAATCAGAACAAAGAAAAGAAGGATATGACACATCTTTTTCTTCTCTTACAGCAAAGCATTAAAAAAAAAATCAAAAAGGTCAGGAAACTTAATCTTGGGTTTCAAAAATTCTCTCGAATAATATAATTGTAGTAGTAACCATCACACATTGGAAAAAGAATATATATATTTTATATAAATAAATTTTATATAGGTATATACATTTTATATATACATTTTTTAAACGAAATATTTGGTGGTAGATTTAGTATGTTTGCCTGGAAAATGGTATTTTTATTTCTCAGTGAAAAAATTTCCCTTGGATTGTGGGGAAAGCAATTATTATCTTCTGTAACTTCATTCCCCTTTGTGACATGAAGGCTGTGTTGTTAATTTTCCCTCCTGATGTTTTGTTCAGTATCCCTCAGACAAATACTGCACTCTTTGGCAGAATGAGGGTTAGAAGCTGAATCTCCTTTTCCTATCTCTGCCTTAGCACTTAAGGAAACTCTCTCTTAACTCTGTTGCTTTTTTTATCCGTCTCATTTGCCAAAGATTTTTTCCCCCTGTTTTATCAGCTTTTCTCCCTCTCTGGAGTAGTTGAACCTGAATCTTTCTAAGTTTAACTTGTTGATCATGATTTCCAAGAATCCATCATAGCAAAACAGAGCAAGGGTTTCTGACGTAACGACTATAAATGGAAGCCTTGTTTTTGGCCGTGACAGATTCATACCCAGTCTCCAAGCTTCCAGTTAGCCATGATGATGAAAAAAAAAAGCACATCCTGTATTTCCTTACACTTCCAGGCTTATATATCCACTTCTCCTCCATTTGTTGGAGCCTCACAACACCTCTGTGAGGTAGGCCGGGCAGGTGGTGTCATCCTGCCTGAAGAGGGAAGCACCAAAGACCGTGTGGTTGATGAGCAGTGGAGCCAAACCCCAGGCCTCCATCTCCCTGTTCCGTTTTGTCTTCTTCTCCTAAGTGCTGGGGTACTTCTGAGATAATTGTCTAAGTCCTGTCTCTTCCAAGATGCTCCTCTTGGCTGGCAGTTGGCCCAAACCATAACCTTTTCTATCATATTAAGGTGTTTTTAAAAGTACTGATGGGTGGATGCAGTCCTCAGTTCACAGCATTACGGTTTGACCTTCAATTGTTCTTGTAGCCACTTAGCCAAGTGCCTTTGCATTTGTAACATTAAAGCCAAGGTGAAGAGTATGTTTATGACTCTTTGGGGAGTAAAACTGGTTCATTTACTGCCACAGTGACAATGTCTTCAAATAAATCTTAATGTGGAACAATTCTCTCATGATGTTGATATGTCTTCTTGTTGGCCTCTTTTCTTTGTCTCTAAAATGGGAATGGAAAACACCTACATCATAGAAGATTAGAAATAATACCTAACAAACTTAGCAAAACCACAAGATGGTATTGTAGTTTTGCTGCTCTCCTTCTCGTTGAAAATGGATCTGGCAAGAAGTCAGTTCTAAATGGGTGACGCCTAAGCTTGGAGCAGCTTGGGCTCTCAGGCTCTCAAGAAAGCAGACTGGGAGATAGAGGTTAGCTTGCAAGATATTTATCAGGGAGGGGAAAGGAGCAGGACTGGGCAGAGGGAGCAGTTGGCCTGTGATGCCAGCCCAGTGAAACCTTAGTCGCTTCGGCGAGAGTGGCCCTCAGACTTGTACCAAGTGGTAGCCGAAGGGCCTGGCCCTCGTAGTCCCCCCCAAGTCAGTCACTGAATGCAGGCCACCTTGGGAAAAGGGCATAGCCTTGGGCAAAGCAGCTCTCTTTAGCTGAGGCAACCTCAGAAGTCTGCCCCTGGGCTGTCCACCCTGACACTCTTGGCAGCTGGGAGGATAAGTCATCCATTTCTGAAGAGGGGTCCTGGTATTGGGGCACCCACCGCCATACTTTATGTCTCCCTCAAGCGGCGGTGGTTCAAACAGAATGTGGTTCTGCAGTTGATAGAAATGTCCTCTTAACAGTCAAGGACAGTAGTATATTTTCAGGTGGTACTTGTAAAATCTCAGAAATGAATACATTTTATTCTGCCATCTAGCCCTAAAGCAAAAAATAATAATGAAATTGCACTCTCAGGGCCCTTAGGACTGAGACAATAGTATGAAACCTTTATATTTCCAGCTCTGTGAAGGGTTAATTCTCTGTGATCTTTTCTGTAGCTACTAAATGTATTCTATTTATAAGAAAACAAATCAGAAAAGGAAACCAAGGGATAAAGACAGCGTGTGGTCATGTTCAGTAAACCCCGGTATTACTGGGGGAGAAATGCCCCTGGAAAGTGTACAATGAGAAGACTTGGGTATAAAGGCAGAGTTACTTTTCAATAACTGGGGACAAGATGAATTTTCAATTATAGACTTGTTTCATGCAAAAAATGTTTAGATCTTTTTTTTTTTTTTTTACATCTGCATAGTATTCCATTACATGTATCAAACACAACTTTTTTTTTTTTTTTTTTTTTTTTTTTTTTTTTTTTTTTTTGTCTTTTTAGCTATTTCTAGAGCCGCTCCCACGGCATATGGAGGTTCCCAGGCTAGGGGTCGAATTGGAGCTGTAGCCGCCGGCCTACGCCAGAGCCACAGCAACTCGGGATCCGAGCCGCGAGTTAACCCACTGAGCAAGGGCAGGGACCGAACCCGCAACCTCATGGTTCCTAGTCAGATTCGTTAACCACTGAGCCACGAGGGGAACTCCTGTTTAGAAGATCTTAACGGGATTTGGTTGAAAAGTTATATCCAAAATGGAATCTAGAAATAACATGTGCTTCAAGTGCATTTGAAAGAAATCGAAGCTGAGGTTTCATGAATGTCTGTTTCCTTTGAATTTTGCTTTGCTAAACCAGTTTTCCTTACTTTGTGATACATTACATGCTACAACTAGTAAACACGAGTCAATCATGTTTTCAAATCTTTTGCTCTTTTGGCTGGAGCTGCTTTCCCCTTTAACGTTCTGTTTCACAACCTGAAGCATAGATAGTATAGCATTCACCCATCCATGCATGAGGTTGGTACATCGCAAAGTAGGGTTACCTGTGTAATTCAGAGATTAGAAATGGCTTGCCAGTTTAGAAGGTAAAGATCAAAGTCATACCTTGAACTATATCCTAAAAAAGTGTCATTCTCCAGTATGATCTGCAGTTTAATACTAACTTTTAGATGTTTTGAGTTATGAGAGGTGCCCCTGACAGTCGCTGAATCCATTCAAACCTGGGCGCCATTCTTCAGTGGCTTCATTCATTTCATGCCTTCCATGTGTTTGTTCATCGTCTACTCACGCACTAACACATTCATATGCTAGCTAATAGAAGATGAATTAGAAATAGTTCAAGTTCTTGGAGATCCCGTCGTGGCACAGTGGTCAACGAGTCCGGCTAGGAACCATGATGTTGCAGGTTCAATCCCTGGCCTTGCTCAGTGGCTTAAGGATCCGGCTTTGCCGTGAGCTATGGTGTAGGTCACAGAAGCGGTGCAGATCTGGCATTGCTGTGGCTCTGGCGTAGGCCGATGGCTGCATTTCCGATCACACCCCTAGCCTGGGAACCTCCATGTGCCATGGGAGCGGCCCAAGAAAAAGCAAAAAGACAAAAAAAAAAAAAAAAAAATAGTTCACGTTCTCAAGTAGAAAGATACAGATGAATAAAGTGCTAAATAGTATGTGATACTTTACACTATTTAAGATGTGGTCAGAATGCCCTTGGGAGTACAGATGAGAGAGTAATTGATTCCATTTGGATCCATGAATGGGGAAAGGGAAGGGGTGGCATCAGGAAATTGAAAGACCTAACCTTGGAGTGAGACCTTATACAAAGGCTACTTTGCAGTTCCCAGTGTAGAAGCAGTGGGGGGAGGCGGTTCCCCCAAAAGAGAATAATATATATAAAGGCCCCAAGGCTGGTGTGAAAGAGTTTGATGAGGCTTTGGGTACAGCAGAGTGTGCAGGGCAGTTTCTGCAGAGGCAGGTGGGACGGGAGCCTGGAAAGTTAGCAGGAGAGCAGAGGACCTTGTTGAAGATGCTGAGAGCAGGCTTTCCTTTCTGCTTCATCAGATGGCTGTTGGAGGTGGGGACAGATGTCCATTCCTTCAGAACTCAGGAAGTGACTGAAACCAAAGCAGGGGTGGTTTGGAGGCAGAGTTCTTCACTTATGTATTAAGCTGGGTCAATCTAGCTCAGAATTGCAAAGCCCTCCTCCAGACTCAGAATTGCAGGGCGGCAGGGACCTTTCAGTTCATCTATCTAGCTCCTTTGTTTTATAGAGGAGGCTTCTGAAGCTCAATGAGATTGAAGAACTTAATAGCTTGCCCTTAACACCTTTCAAATATTATATGGCTGAAGAGTAAAATCAGAATTCATCCATATTGACTTCTTGGGGAAGAAATGAAATGATACACACTTATGGCCTAGACAGCCTGTCATCCCAGTTTTAAACAGTTCCTATGAAAGAAGGAGTTTTCACAGGTAATATAGTTTGGTTCTTAGAATCTTGAGTGCCCTCTTAAAATAGAATTGCCAATAATAAAGGAACCTGACTGCTTAAGACCAGAACACTTAACAGGAACGGCTGTGCCCTCATTCATTCCCTCTGTGATTATTTACTGAACTCAGATTATGTGCTGGGCTCTGAGCTGAGTTGCTTATACAGTTGGGAGCTACAACCAACCTTGTCCTTATACCCACAGAACTTACAGTCTGTTGCAGAAGACATCATTCAGAAATTTGCCCAAATACAAAGGGGCCGTTCAGTGGTATATGGTGCCATGAGTTTACACGGTTGGGGTGAGGGGATGGGCATCAAAGAAAACTGTTCAGAGAAGTCACCACTGAACCAACATCCGTAGGATGAATAGAGCTGAACGTGGGGAGGGGAAGGCAGAGGATTCCTTGCAAGGTGTCCTGGGTGCAGTCCTGTGCAGGAGGGAGTACTGGCAAGGAAGGTTGTTGTGACGGGAGTACAGAAAGTCAGGGTTGGGTCGTACAGGGTGAAACCAGAGAGAAGGGCATGGTCTTACAGGCTGTGGGACTGATTTTTCTGCTATTCTCAGAGCTTTGATGTATTTAGGAGGAGGACGACATCCTCAGATGTGTATTTTGCAAAGACCTCTCTAACTGCTGTGTGAGAAATAGATTGGAGAGGACCCTGAGTGCGTGGACACGGCGCTATAAGGAGACGGCTGGAGAAGACCAGGCAAGAAGTGATAGCGACGCTGGGGTGGCTGTGGGCGTGGAGATAATGAGAAAAAGATGGCTTCGGGAGGTATTTAAGAGACAAGATCATTGCGATGTGGTCATGGATCGTGTGGATGACCCCTGGCTTTCTGGCTTATCTACTCGCTGGACATGGCACTACCATCCAGCAGAATTGGGAGCCATGGAAGAGGATCTGTTCTGGAACACGTAAGGATGGTATGAGCTAAACGGCAGCATGAAATAAGAAGAACACCACCTCATTAAGCTGTTGTCTGATTAGACCATGACATATTTTATTAACTGTTCCTTTAATACAAAAGGAATCGAACCTAATCACATTTTCCTGATGCCACATTTGCAAAAAGCCTTGAAGTACAAATGTGACAGTATCAAAGGTAACTCTGGTGGTGTCACAGATATTGTGTTGGGGAAAGACAGCCATGGAGACAAGGAGCCTTCCTGGAAGGCTTTGCAGTGGCCTTCTTGAGAGGTGCAGAGAAATCCCCTTAGGAAGAGCAAGCTAAAGCAGGACTCACAGTAGAAGTCTAACTTCTTAGAGTGAGTGATTGGAGCAGAGAAAATTGCTTGGGTTTGGCTAGGGGCTGAGGGGAGATGATGAGTTCAGTTGGAGGCTTGTTAAGTTGTAGGTGCGTAGACATCTAAATAGAGATAAACAAGTTAGAAGTCGGTGTCACCTGCTCAGGGCACAGCTTAGGCCTGGAGGGATGCTTGGCAGGTGATATTATCAATAGATGGTTCTGGAGGTCTTGGAAATCTCTCCAAATAGGGAGGATGTGTATGGGTAGAAGGGGGGGAGTAGAGTTTCACAGTTGGGGAATTTATTAAATGATCAGACTATCCCAGTCTCTGAGGTAGATCATTTCTGATAGATGTCTTATTTAATCTTCTACTACTTTTTGCGATTTCTTTACTGTCAGCTTCATATTCCTAATGAAGTCATGGAGATTCTGAGAGCTTGGTATCTTGACCAAAGTCACACAGCTAATAAATATTAAGATCTGGATTCAAACCCACAGCTCATGATGCCCAGTTTGATGTTATTTTGCTACACCCTCCAGCCTCTGTGACAGTGACATTTAAGAAAAAGACTGAGAAAAGAAGGTCAGCAGAAGACTGGAGGGGAGGGGATGAGGAAAGCAGTAGACGATCGAAGAGAGGCTGGACTCCCCAAAGGCAAAGGCAGTGAGGCACAGCGTTTGAGAACACAGTGGCGGGAAGGGCTGAGGTGTGAGGGACGGTGAAGGCGGAATTCACGAATGGTACTGCCGTGTTCAAGAAGGTGATGAGAGCTAGGAGAGAGCAGCCATCAGCGAGGGAGGTATTCATGGCAGCCTTGGAGTTACAAGGGCTTTCATGAGTGTTAACAGCTGTCGCCTGAGCTGTGCTGGGGCGCCCGTGCACTTGAACCTCTAAGGGAAGCATCAGCGGTGCGGACTTGAACCACTAGGGTTGTGAGAGGTTATGATGACTTCAAAGAGTGTAGAGAAGCAATTCCAGGTACATGTTTGCTTTGGCGTCTTTTAAATTGTATGCAACCTACTATCTGTTCCATTGTTGATCTCTTGTAAGAAGAGGTCTCTGGGAGTTATTTGAAGTAATCTGTCCAGATAAAAAAGACCTTTGATTACTGTTCAAGCAGACATCTTCTGAGACATCAGCATGAGGTCATACGGCATTTTATGGTTATAGTTAGAAAATGACATCATGGATTAGTGCTTATCTAAAATGTTCTAACTTGGTTACTATGTAGTTATTTTTATTCATCTCATGTACTTTGGGTTATGTTTTCTGTCCTGTGTTTTTATTTCTGCTGCTAATTTTGTTTGGAGATCATAAAAGGGCTTTAGTCTTCTCTGAAAGCCCATTACTTACTGGCCTGTTTCGACTTTTGACAGATTCATGTATTCCTTCAGGCTTTTAAAATACATTCATAGCAGTAACAATAACTTATTTTGGGGATGGGGTTTTATCTAACCCTCAGCCTTCTGAAAGAGAATGATAAAATTCACTTCCAGAATTTCAGGCTTTTAAAAGTCATGCAGTCAAAGCATTTACCATCTTTTTTTTTTTTTTAATGCGATTAGCAAGGTGATTTTTAGCATATGTAGTATTTAACAGGCGATGGATGTCTCTTTTCTTGTGTTGGGGTACCTTTTTAAATTTTCCATCCTTGTCTCCTTTATGACTTGAGTGTTATTATCCCAAGGAGAATCACTGTGCTTCCTTTTCTCTGTAACCCCGCAAATCGATCAGAGATGGTTAATCTACACCTGTTCTCTGTGGTAGGGTGTCCTAGTCCTGCCCAGTCCTGAGAAATGTTTCAGAAACCAATCAATGTGTAACCATTAATAAGACAACATGGGGACTCCTCTGTGCCAACCCCCCCATCCCAAATGGTCTGAGAGCTCAGGCATATGGGAATTGTCCTATGGCTCTGTGTTTAGACCTAGAGCAGAGCTCCTGTCATCACCATTGATTTTCAGAGAAGCAGAAGATTGTGCCATTTACTAGGCTAAACCCTGGGGACATATTAGTGTGCACATAGATGCAGTCTCTTCTCTTGGACCTTACAGTCTAGGGAAAAGAGCAGGAAGGTCAACCAAGCTTATTAATGAGTAAGAGATAAGTTCCTCTTATAGGGCCACAGGTGTGGCATATGGAAGTTCCCAGGCTAGGGGTCCAATCAGAGCTATAGCTGCCAGCCTATGACACAGCCACAGCAACGAGGGATCTGAGCCACGTCTGCGATCTGCACCACGGCTCATAGCAACGCCGGCTCTGTAACCCACTGAGCGAGACCAGGCATTGATCCTACATCCTCGTGGATGTTAGTTGGGTTCATTACCTCTGAGCCCTAACGGGCACTCCCACATTCCTTATTTATTATTGAACAAATATTTGTCGAGTAACTACCATGGGGCAGGCACTGGATGGGGAGTGATTGCAGTGGGAGGGGCACAGCGCCTTATGAAGCTCTTCGGGCAATACCTTTGTTTACATGTGTTATTAGGTGATATTGTTGACGTTTTGTCTACTGTCTTAGTAAATGCCACACCTTTGAAATTTGGATTAATAATGCTTATTCAACCAAGAAGTTGGCAAAGTATGTAAAATTTAAAGAATAATTTTCTTCCAGAGTGTCACATTAAAATGTGACAGCCGGTTCTGGCTATCCATGTGTAATTCCTACTCCCATTCATTTTTTCTAGTCAATAACATTTAATCGTCCGCTGTATAGCTGGCTGTAACTGATAGGATTATCTTCTATATCATTTCTTACAGTTATTGCCAGTTTTCGAGGAACTGTCCCATATGGCCTGTCATTGGAAATTGGAGATACGGTTCAGATCCTGGAGAAGTGTGATGGTGAGTAGGCTGGTGGTGGTCGTTGGAGGTTGTATGGAACAATCTCTTCAACATTGGGCCACTCAGGAAGTTTATACATTCTGTCCACACATCTCTCAGTCTCTGGAATTTTCCTAGTCGTCACTTGTTTCTTGGATCTTCAGTGTCTGGCTTATGGGAAAGCATGGTGATGTTATTTTTATGCCGATTGTCTTTTTTTCTTAATGTTATTTGCTTATATTCACGAGATGCCAACAGAGAAAGCATTTGAGACTACTGTGTCTGTGGGAGTTCATGACTCAGGGCCAAACTTAGAATGTTAAGCGTCGGGTGGGTTCCCCAGGACAGGGAGGTCCAGGGCAGAAAAGTCTTGCCCAAGGTTGGGTAACCAGAGCCTCAGGCAAGGACTCCTGCCCAGGCCAGCCCTGCTCTAGGCTTGGAGTCTTCTCCTCCCTTCTCCCAAATTTGAACTGAAATTGTTTATTGCATTTGCAGTGTTATATGAACTTACATGATTATTAACAATTTATGTAGCAGGTAGCTCATTAAATCAACCTAATACATTCTCACATGTTTCTCTTCCTGTTCAACAAAACATCTTTAAACTCTAGCCTTTGAAAAGATCCCAGATGAAATGACTCCTCCTTTGTTTCTGAACAAAATGGCCACATTGTAAAGTCCTATCAGCACATCTGAAGGTGCCTGTTTTCCTCCTAAAATGTTGTCCTTATTAGGAATTTATAATTCCTACTATAAATATTCCTTGATTTATCATATCAAGGGTCATTAATGATAAAATTGTGTTCTCCCAAATAGAACTATTACTTTTAGTTAGAGCCTGTCACTTAATGGTGGTGATACATGGACATTTATTTTGTCCAATGTAATTGATATGTTTAAAAATATAGTAAGGTTTTCTTTTTCATTGCCAGATATATTTTATCTGTTTCTACCTTGTTTACAGATAAATAAAAAATTGTTTTGTGAGTTCCCTTGTGGTGCAATGAGTGAAGGATCTGATGTTGTCACTGCAGTGGCTTAGGTTGCTGCGGTTGTCCAGGTTCACGCGACACAGGCTTGGCCAAGAAAAAAAAATCTGTTTTGAATTGGTGCATAAAAATGGGTTTCGTAGCTAATGGAAGCTGTTTTATAACCTAAAAAACCTTCCTGTAAATGTAGTTGGACAGAGACCTTTCTATGACATTTCTGCAGTTAGCAAAAAGTTTTGGCTTCTTTTAGAATAACTATTTAGGAATGGATATTTTTTTGGATGTATGTCTTTAAGGGATTTAATAAACCCTGATATTATAGAGATTCCAATTCTCAATTCATTCTGCTTTCTCCAGCCTGATTTTAAAAGGATGTTTTAACGATATATTCTTTTAAGGAAACATACGAGGAACAAAAATATTTTTAAATACAAAGCTCTAATTCTTTCTAAAAGCCAGTTAATCAAAAAAAAAAAAAAAGATTCACTTCAACAGAACGTTTGTTATGTGATAAAATCGTTTTTTTTTTTTTTTTTTTTTTTTTTTTTGTTTTGTTTGTTTGTTTTTTGTCTTTTTTGTCTTTCTAGGGCCGCACCGGTGGCATATGGAGGTTCCCAGACTAGGGGTCTAATCAGAGCTGTAGCCGCTGGCCTACACCACAGCCACAGCAATGTGGTATCCGAGCTGCATCTGTGACCTACACCACAGCTCACAATAATGCCGGATCCTTAACCCACAACCAGGCCAGGGATCAAACCCACAACCTCATGGTTCCTAGTCGGATTCGTTTCTGCTGCACCACGGCGGGAACTCCATAAAACTACTTCTTACCAATAAGCAAAACAATTTCTATGTTTGAAGAAACAATAAATTGAAAATAATACATTTGGAGTTCCCATCGTGGCGCAGTGGAAATTAATCCAACTAGTAACCATGAGGTTGCGGGTTCAATCCCTGGCCTCAGTGGGTTAAGTATATGGGATTGCTGTAAACTGTGGTGTAGGTTGCAGATGCGGCTCAGATCTGCTGTTGCTCTGGCTGTGGTGTAGGCCGGCAGCTGTAGCTCCGATTGGACACCCCCCCCCGCACCTCGCCCCAGCCTGGGAACCTCCATATGCTGCAGGTGTGGCCCTAAAAAAAAAAAAAAAAACCCACAAGAAAATAATACATTTACAGGGGACTCTATACTAACCATACAAATTCATATACATGTACACATACCTGTAATTGTTTTAAACTATAAAAATATATGTTCTCCCTAAGGGCAGAGCTATAAAATTGATTCAGAGTTGCCTGGAGGTTGAGTAATATGCATTCTACAGAATAAAAATTGTGATGAGCTCAGTTGTAGGACTTTGTGTGGATGAAAGGGTGCCATTAATTCTCTTAGTGGAGAAGACCTGGCTTCACTCTTATGCTATCAGACTGATCCTAACCCAACACAGCAGGCTGAGCACTATTCTTTGGGGGTAAAGTCAGGGCTTTGTCGTCAGACAAAGAGAACTTGGAAATAGAGTATATCTTTTACAAACGCTTGAATTTCCCTGAAACATAGTGTATGTAGCTTTTTATAAAACACAGTGAAACTGAGCTCAGAGAGGTCAGTTAATTTACTTCTTAGCTAATAAGTAACAAAGCCAGAATTTAAGCCCAATGCTGATTCCAAAGCCTTTACTTCCATTATTCGTGTTTCTATTTTTCATAGACATTTCCAAGACAGTTTTACTAGTAGAAGACTTAAACTGGTAGTCACTTGACTGTTAGTCTAACTTAATCCCAACCTCCACCATGTTTCTACCTAGAATATTTACATGTAGGATAAAATTCCATCAGCAAAGAACAGATTGATTTATAATTATATCTTTAAAGGATTGTACTGATTTACTGAAATATGACTGTGATTATTTCTCCACAGGCTGGTACAGAGGATTTGCCTTAAAAAACCCAAATATCAAGGTAAAAATTATTACTTTTAACCATAATTATGGGATTTTTACATGAAGATAGCTAATTTACTTTATTTTATTATACAATTGAAATTACATTTGGGACCCTTAGTTGAAATACTAAATGGTGATACAGATTTTCACAATTTTGGATAGTCCTTTGAACTTGGATTATAGTTAAGACATGCTATTCAAATGATAATCCTATGTAGCTCTCAAAATTTATACTGAGAAGACCTTAATAAGCTTATTATATGTAAACAAAATCTTTTTGAAATGTTAGTTCACTGAGAGTGAAATTAAAATTCAGGCAGGGGAAATATATATTCCAAAAGAAATACTGAATATAGGTATTTAATCTAAGTTTTCTATGGTATCATTTGTAAAAAAAATTGGTGTAGAGAAATAGCTTTATTTTAGGGTATGTTAAGAATCCCTTTGGGTTTGAGGAGCTGAAATATAGGAAAATCATATTGTAAAGAGTCTATCTTTCTTACGATTCGAGACAAAAACTGACTCATTATCCTTTATATATTTATATAAATCCTAAGGAATTATAGTAGGAGGTGATATGATTTTTCTTTGACCTTTCATTGGTGTAGTTTATGATTTTTGACACTAATCCTTACTGATATCTCTGTTTTTCTACTTTGTTCTAATCTCCTCAGCTTTCACCCATGCTTCACATTCTCTAATGTTTTGTTATATGTCATGACCATTTTGGGGCTTAACTCTGGTTTATTAGGATTGTGGATAAGAAATAGTATCATTTCTCATTACCAAAATATAAGTAATCTAAACTCTTTTGCTCGACTTTCTGCTTAAATATACCTTTTTTCTGGATCGTCCACCTGTGTTTAATTACTTTATTTCATTTATTGTAGGTCATGCTAAAGGAGAGCCTGATACTTTAGCCCTCATTTAAATGAATTTTTGGACATCTTCAGGCACATGCAAATGTAGCTTCAGTATTTAATTTTCATTTGGAACATGTTTGAGAAAACCTTTGTTGGGATTTGTTACTTTTTTTACTCTTCTAACAAACCTGAAGTTCTGACTTTTCCTTATTAGTTGCTATAATTACTCTATTTGTTATTCCTATCATATTGAAGTAAATTTAAATTCTAAAGGAAAAAAGTTATTTTTTATACTGTCCACCTATTTCCTACCGTTATATAATCAGAATTTGCTTGTTAAATTTTGTTATCCTTGGATTCACAATGGTGATAATGTATTCAAATGATGTTTATTTTCCTAAATATTTAATTGAATTTGTCATTTAACTGTACGTCAAAAATTATTGAGAGAATATCATCATTTAATGGATAATAAAATCGATGCTTTTAAAATTTTTTTCAATTTTTCACTTAGAATACAGAAATAATTTGCCTGCCCTTGTTTACAATACAATATTTATATTGTATTTATTCCCTACAATAAAGAGCTTTAAGCTAGCCTGACTTCTTTTGTTTAATTTTTTGTTCCATTAGAATGGTAGCCTGGTGGTGAATTGCTGCTCTGTTTTCATCGAAAAGCTTCCCCAACATGTAATATACATATTGTCTCCAAATTCATAGTCGTATTTTTTTAGGGTATATTTTTAAATAGACACATGAGTATTTTGGAGAGAAGAAAAAGAACTATAACTGAAACAAAGAAACAGGGACAAACAAACAAAAAAAAAACCTTCTTTCAAAACTCTGCAGTATATAAAAAAACTTCGTATTCACCATGCTTTGTATGTAGAATTTTTGAAAATGTAAAAGTTTTTCCCTGACATATTTTTGAGTAGGATTTAATTTTTTGATTATACTTCTTTTAGAGTAGCTCTAAATTTCTAAACTAGTAAATAGTAGAAAATAAAACGAATGGCTCTAAGCTGCAATCGATTTAGCCTGTAGAATGTGTTAGAGATTCCTTCTTCCTGGTATTGTTAGGGTTGTGTTTTCTGCACGCGACTTGTGAAACTAACCCTGCTGAAATAACTAGCACCCTAACCTTTACATTTTCTCTTTCAGGGAATATTTCCTTCCAGCTATGTTCACTTGAAAAATGCCTGTGTAAAGAACAAAGGGTAAGAAATGAGTTTTATTGGGTGTTCCCGTCATAGCTCAGCGGTTAATGAACCCGGCTAGGATCCATGAGGATGCGGCTTCGATCCCTGGCCTTGCTCAATGCGTTAAGGATCCGGCATTGCCATGAGCTGTGGTATAGGCTGCAGATGCGACTCGGATCCAGCGTTGCTGTGGCTGTGGCGTAGGCTGGTAGCTTTAGGTCTGATTTGACCCCTAGCCTGGGAACTTCCACAGGGTGTGGCCCTAAAAACCAAAAAAAAAAAAAAAAAAAAGGAAAGAAGGAAAAAGAAATAAGTTTTATTAATAGTTGGAGGATTTTCACAGAAGTGCTGTTCATTTTGGAATTTGACTTATTAATTCTCTCAAAAAATGAACTCTTGTCCATGTTGTTTGATAAAGACAAATTACACTAAGGCAGGTGGTGGAAAAAATGAAAGAATCATGTCTGTGTGTTGAACAGCAGTAGGATCTAGGGCAGATCTCTCATGGTTCAGAAATCATGGAATCTGCCTAATTTTAAGCAGAAAGATTTGCTGTTTGGAATTTCCTGCTAGGTAGGGGAAACCTGGCAAACATACCAATCAGTTACTGAATCTTAACCCCAGGAAATTCCTTGATTCACTATTGATTATAAACAGCCAAGTCTGCTGTTATTTTCCTAATTGGGATTAATACCATATCTTTGTGTGACCACTTCACAAAGCCACTCTTCCACTTTAGAGAACATCATTTCTATGCTATTTGGTTTGATTGAGCTCATTGATCACTTAGGATTTCTTATATATTTAAAAAGTTATTCCAGTCTATGTCCAAAAGGTCTTGAAACAGCTGTTAGGGAAACAGATTATTCAAATAAAATATCACAGAATAAAACAATAGCACTTGCTTATTTATTGGTTAACATAAGCAGAGTATTCATTACCAGTATGCCATGGATTTGGACCCAGGAATATGCATTGAATCAAGGAATAATTTTCATTTTATGACAAAAGAAACAATGCAGATTCCACCATAAAAGCTGCATTATTCATCAGTTAGAAAAATATAGGAATTTATTAAATTAATAAAGCAGGAGTTCCTGTTGTGGTACAATGGAAATGAATCCGACTAGAATCTATGAGGATGTGGGTTTGATCCCTGGCCTCACTCCTTGGGTTAAGGATCTGGTGTTGCCGTGAGCTGTGGTGTAGATTGCAGAAGTGGCTCAGATCCCATGTTGCCATGGCTATGGCGTAGGCCAGCAGCTGTAGCTCCAATTCGACCCTTAGCCTGGAAATTTACATATGCTGCGGGTGCAGCCCTAAAAAGCAAAGAAAAAAATTAATAAAACACATTTTAAAGCATATTAAAATATCTTCAGACTTTATCAAAAAAGTTCCATGGATGCTATTCAAATGGATGACATATATATCTGCTCTCTATAAAGGAGGCCGCTTAATCTCAATTTCGTGAAATAATTTCTACAGGTGGCTGAAAGTTTGTGATGTAACTACTTGTATGGATAAGGCTAGAATATCCTTACACTGTATGTCTTATATATGCCAATTACTTCAAGCAACATTATTATTATTTTGTTAATGTAGTAATAACTATTCAAAATAGTAGATTAAAAAAATAGAGTTGCCATATGATCTACCCAGCCCATATTTTATACTCTGATTGAGGAAGGTAAGAGAGAATGCTAGCTAGCAAGGACCATGTCAAACACGCCACCCAGTGAAATTCCTCCCTCTCAAACTGTATTGGGGTGGAACATAGCTTTAATTATAATAAATATTTAAATTTTTTTTTTTTTTTTTTGTCCCAGCCAGTAACTGGTGAATATCTAGTTTCCTTCCTTGAGTCCTAGGAAGTTTCCATTTGGATAAAGGTGTCACAGAATTTGGTGTTCTAAGTTTAAGACTTGATTGTGGGTTCTCTGCCCAACACAGGGCATGATAAGCATTATATAGCAGGAGAACTTCAGGGTAGAACCAAAATTTGTTTTCTTTAAAAAAAAAATTATTGAAGCGTTCTCGCTGTGGCGCCATGGGGTAGCATCGCCTCTGTGACACCAGGACTCAGGTTGGATGTCTGGCCCAGCATAGTGGGTTAAAAGATCTGGTGTTGCTGCAGCTGCTGCGTAGGTCACAACCATGGCTCGGATCTGATCCCTGGCCCGGGAACTTGAGGGGTGGCCAAAAAGAAAAAAAGAAAAAAAAATTATTGAAATTGATTCAGACCCTAGGTTCTAGGACTGTTAGCTGGAAGAAAACTTTGACCTTGAAAATATCTGAGAAATTATACTGTCAGGGGATTGCTTCTCTACAGAGAAACCTCTTTGGGATTTTGATGTCACCTGTCTTATTTTAAAAGGATTTAGCAACCTGATGGCTCACCAAGTTGAAATAGTTGCAGAGTACCTCTCAGAATAACGGAACAAAATGTAATTCCAGGGGCAGCTACTTGTAACAGACCATTTGAGTGCTGATTTTGGTTTTTGTGTAATTAAGAGGAAACAGCTGCCTTACCGAAAATGACAATTTTGTGCTTCTTAAAAATTTACATTTTGGTTGAACAAACCCCAAATCAACTTCCCACAGACCGAATTGCCTTTATGTTCTTTCTTGGGTCTTCAGAGCAATGGAGGACTGCGATGGGAGTCCTTAAATTAAATTATAGTTCGTGAATGGTGAGGTCATTTCTGTATTGTTTAATTCCTCCTGAAATCATGCCACTTTTTAAATGTTAAGTAAGTTGTTGAGTTTTCCTGGAAATTTATTGTTCCCTCCTCGACCTTGCATCTGATCATTTTATAGTCTCTATCTCCAAATATTCTCATGTAAATTGCAGTAGCTGTTTCAAAGGCAAAATAAATGCCCTACTGTTGGAAAATGTTGTATGAAGACTTGATAAAAGGTTCTGTATATGTCACAGTTCATATATTACTGTTTACTTTTATTTCTAGTTTTACATCCCAGCTTTACATTTTCAGCTGTGTTTAAGCTCTAGGAAGAAGTAAAATATTCACAAGGTAAGGATGTTAGCAGCAGCAGTGTGAAATGAGATGAGGCTCTGTGGGTGAAGAAATCAAGGCAAGATTTTAGTTCCCATACTCGATGTTAAGAAGGCTTTACAAAGGCAGTTATATACACTTTGGACATAACATCGAAAAGGAATGCAGAGCAGTTATTATCCTCATATTAAGGAATAATTTTCCCTTGTTGCATAACCTGGTTCAGTGTCTAATAGCCTGTTACTTCTGTATATTAGATATTGTCCTCGAAAGAAAAACCTCAAATGAAGAAAATACTCCCATCAATATAGTTGGTAGCATTCTTTTGAGAAGCTGTAATGTTAATAGCCATTCACCCATTTTAACATGCACAAATAAGTTCTCTGATGCATAACATTACTAATCGTACGAATCATTTTTCATGGTCCCATTTGCAAGTAATAAAAATGCGGTCTCGTTCAGTCAGTACTTCGGTTGTCTGGTTGTTGATAATACGGAGTTAGTTTGGGTGTTTGCAGTCATCATATCCTGATCTTTGAATGAGCCTGTCACTCCCTTTGAGTCCTACAGTCATAGCACTTGGAAGGCAAAAGCCATCTCACAGTTTATGTAGCCTGGTGACCTCATGTTAGACACGAGGACTTTGGGGCTTGGAGGAGTGAAATGAGTTGCTGTTTAGAGGTCAAACTGTGGCTGGGGGCAGAACTCTTCTTCTTCTTCTTCTTCTTTTTTTTTTTTTTTTGTGTGTGTGTCTTTTGAGGGCCTCACCCTTGGCATATGGAAGTTCCCAGGCTAGGGGTTGAATCGCAGTTGTAGCTGTTGGCCTACGCCACAGCCACAGCAGGTGGTCTACACCACAGCCACAGCAACGCCAGGTCCGAGCCGCGTCTGTGACCTATACCATAGCTCACAGCAATGCCTGATCCTTAACCCACTGAGTGAGGCCAGGGATCAAACTTGTGCCCTCATGGATATTAGTCAGATTCATCTCTGCTGAGCCACGCAGAAACTCCAAGAACTCTTTGGCTATTGCTGCTTTTCCACCACACTGCTCAGACTTGATGTGGATGAAGTGCCTGGTCATCCTGGTGTTGTCCTGCCTGCCACGACCCATGTCACATTCCTCATACAAGTTCATGGTCAGATCCTGGTTATGGGCTGCAGAACCAAAAATAACTTCCTTTCCTCGTTAGTCTTTTACAGCATTAGGAAGAAGATTGTTGTGTATGTTATTTGCATATATACTTTGCTGCTATTATTGTTTAATTTCACAGACAATTTGAAATGGTGATTCCCACTGAAGACTCTGTTATCACAGAAATGACATCAACATTAAGAGACTGGGGAACCATGTGGAAACAACTCTATGTGGTAAGTAACCTTTTAATGGCATCATTTTTTGGATAGAGATTTTTTTTTTAAGAAATATCTAAACAAGAGTAAGTATCGACTAATATTTGAGCATCTGCTGTAAGTCATTAGTGTTCCTCTGGGAATTGGGCGTTCATAGCCAAATAAGACAAATCTTGTTTTAATCCCCGTGTCCATCCAGCATGGATTTTCTAAGTTCTTTTTCAAGCTGCAGGAATATACAAGATTACTTTGCTGGCATCTCATCACATTGGATGGTTTACATGAAACTAGCATTAGGGTTTCTGAGTATTTTTAACTTTTAGGGAAAATTAAACTTATTTTCCATGCAATTTTCATATGGGTGTATGCATTTTTATATTCTAGGTCTCTATCAATTATTCAATTTTACTAAAAATGATAGGGTACCTAGAATCAATGAGAAATTCCTAAATATACAAGAGAGAGGAGTGTTTCTTGGGGAAAGAAAGGGGTCAGTGTTTTGGATGTATGTATATATGTGCCTGTTTACTTATTACACTTACCGAGAGCCTTCCATGTTGCAAACCCTGTGGGAAGTACGCTATACACAGTATCTCATTTAGTCCTTAAAACCACTCAAGGAAATAAAGGCTGATCACCGGGAGCTTACAAACAAATGAGGAACATGAGGCAGAGAGTGAAATACTTGCTCCAGGCCAAGTAGTTGGGAAATGGCTGAGTTGGGATTCAGCTGTAAATCTCGTGCCCCCAGCCCCAGCCACTCTGAACCACTTTATAAGGGGGAGTTGGGAGTGAGGTCTGGGGGAAGATGAATGCAGTTTTCTTCTTTGATTTTCAAAGGAATGTGTAGAACAGCTTAATCATTTGAAGGGATGTGCTAGGAATACAAAGGTGTACTTAGCCTGATAACGCGATTTGATACAGCCTGTCCAAGAGAAAATCCAAATTAGTGAGGGACCTGGGCACCGAATGACCATTTTTATTTTCTGCTGTATAGAACATGCGATAGGCTATTTCACTGAGGCAAGAAAATCTTGAAAAGTCCCTAATAAAACCCCTTTTGATGTTGGATTTCTCTGACTCTGCCCTCCTGAGGTTAGTGGCTTTAGGGTTCACTACTAAAATCCACCAGATGATCTTAGATGAAATGCTAGCATCTAGGCTCTGCTGGGATGAGCTAAATGCACAGTCAAGCTACCTGAACTCAGGGGCTCTGTGCTGAGAGGCCACAAAGGAAATGTAGATCTGCTTTTTAGATTTAAAAAAATGTATTGGAAAGAATGTAAAACCCAAGTATTATTTCACTTAGCATAATACTGTGCATGATACAAGATGGAAAATGAAACTGTGTGAAATGTTCAAAATACTCCATCCTAAATACCCAACGTAAGAGTTATAAAAATAATGACAGTTTAAGTGTCATTCCTTAGTTGAGCTAAGGTACCAGCACTTTTCCTTTTATGTGGCTGCTGGTGGGGAACAAAGTTGAATTTCCTCTTGATTCTGCCTCATCTAGCTATTTTTACCAGCTTTTGAGGTTGTGATCATGTTTTGGGGACATATTTGACTGGCTTGAAAATCTATGTTGTAAGCTGTCAGAGTAACCTCCTCACCCCCACCATCCTGAGAAACAGACAGAGAATTATTTCAAAATAGACTTGGATGCTGGAATGGTAGTCAGTTCTATTAGGAGCAAATATACACAACTTAACCTGGAGATACCAGATTTTTGACCTTGAGAATGAGGCTGACTTGGACCTTTTGGTTTCTCTTTTCCTGATGTAAACGTTTTGTGCCAAATGTTTTGGTTCAAGTTCATCATGCTTGCGCCTATTGGGGTACTGTCCATTTTCTTCCCTAACGGTTTTAAGGTGCCTAGCTTCTCCACTGGAAAGTGTTTGATGAGCCACTAGTATCTTGTAAACTGTAAGAGTATATGAAGTATACTTAATAAATGTAGGACATTTACCATTAAGAATAAAAGCACATGGTACATGCTTGAGAAATACTAGTTGTTCTTTTTAATAGCATTGGTAAGTGCCTAAAATATGACTTAGTAAAAAATTAATAGTCTAACCAGAAAAAGCTTAGGAGAAATAAAGCCATCTTTCACTAAGAGCTTTTGTGCAGGCCTTTGCCTGAGTGTTTTACAACTCTCTTCCCTAGGACTCTGCCAGGTAGTTTTTATTCTGGAATCTCATCAAAGATAGATTTTAAACAATTTTAGATGTTTTTAAATGTTTAATATTGTACCTTACCTTTATCATTTAACAGTAAATCAAAAGCATTTTCATGTTTCTGAAGTCTTCATAACTATCCCATTTTTATTTTTATTTATTTTAGTTTGTTTTTTGTGATTTTAATTTTTCCATTATAGTTGGCGTACAGTGTTCTGTCAGTTTCTACTGTACAGCAAACTATCCAATTTTTTTTCCTTTTTTAAATTTTTTTAATTTTTTTTCCCACTGTACAGCAAGGGGATCAAGTTATCCTTACATGTATACATTTTTTCCCCCACCCTTTGTTCTGTTGCAATATGAGTATCTAGACATAGTTCTCAATGCTACTAGGCAGGATCTCCTTGTAAATCTATTCCAAATTGTGTCTGATAAGCCCAAGCTCCCAATCCCTCCCACTCCCTCCCCCTCCCATCAGGCAGCCACAAGTCTATTTTCCACGTCCATGATTTTCTTTTCTGAGGAGATGTTCATTTGTGCTGGATATTAGATTCCAGTTATAAGTGATATCATGTGGTATTTGTCTTTGTCTTTCTGGCTCATTTCACTCAGTATGAGAGTCTCTAGTTCCATCCATGTTGCTGCAAATGGCATTATGTCATCCTTTTTTATGGCTGAGTAGTATTCCATTGTGTATATATATATACACCACATCTTCCGAATCCAATCATCTGTTTTTTTTTTTTTTTATTTTCCCACTTTTTTTTTCCCCACCTTTTTTTTTTAATTGTGGGAAAATAAAAAAAAAAGTGGGAAAAAAAAAGCTGTACAGTGGGAAAACTATCCAGTTTTTAAAGAAGCATCATTTTTTGACTAGCAGTGCAAACAGGTGTGTTCTGTTTTCATGAACTACTAGGGCAGGTCTGCTGGTCAGGGCTGTGCTCTGCCACTGTTCCTGTCCCCTTCTCAAAAGGGAAAGCAGACCAACTGGTTTTAGTTTTTATGAAGTATTTGGCTTTTTCTCATCTCACCATTCTCTTAAACTGAAATACTAAAGGTGACATTATTAGGAAAGCAAGCCCATTCTTCTGGAAAACTGCAGATTGCCTTCCCCAAGAGCAGGACAGATGACTTTCACACTGTGATAGTCTTTTCAAGCAAGAGCTGGCTCTCCTCTTGGCTGCATGAAATTTGACTTATTTTATATCTTCCTTATGTAATGTCTTTGACCTGACTGGACTTTTCCTTCGGACCATAGAGTTCCTCAAGTTTTTCTGTCTGTTTTTTTTTTCTTTTACTTTTAAATTTTAGTGTATTTTTTATTGAAGTATAATGTTGTGTTAGTTTCTGGTGTACAGCAGAGTGATTCATAGTGATACAACATCTTGAATCTTATTACAAGATACTGAATATATATATAAAACTGAATATAATGTGCCATACAGAAGGTCCTTGTTGTTTGTCGATTTTGTAGATAGTAGTTTGTATCCGTTAACCCCATGCTCCTAATTTATACCCTCCTTCTTTCCCCTTTGGTGACCATAAGTTTGTTGACTATGTCTGTAGGTCTATTTCTGTTTGGTAAATAAGTTCATTTGTATCATTTTTTTTTTTTTTTTTTTTTTAGCTTCCACATGTAAGTGCTATCATATGATATTTGTCCGACTTAACTTCACTTAGTGTAATAATCTCTAGGTCCATCCTCCTCAGGATCCACCAAAACTAATCCCTATAAATCAAGGTATTCTTTCCTTCCTTCTTCAGCTGCTGGGACTACACAGGGCAGTCCTGGCCATTGTACTTGGGGGTTTATACCAGGCGAAGAACACAGCCACTGTCCAGGGAATTGAGGGTATTGCATTACGGCACTCTTGTAATGCCTTGTGTGGGAGTGTAAAACAAGAGTCAGGAGTGAGAGGCATCAAAAGAACAGACTCAAGAGAGTGCTCTAGGAGTTGAGAGTAAGATTATTTAGATCTCAGAGGATCAGGGATGGTGTGGTGGAGAATACTTCTTGGTCAGCTGGCACATTCGTCTGACCTGCACAATCATGAGAAGGCTGCTAGTCACCAAGTATTGATAAGGCAGAAGATCCATCACTACTTTTTATAATTAAAAAAAAATGTTATGACTGATCATCTTCACCCATCACACAAACCTTGATATTTCTGGCAGCTTATCTCTGCGGAGGACTTTAGATGAATGGTAATCTCAGTACTTTCATACCCCCATTCATGTAGCCTGCTCATCATGTTTGTAGACAGTGAAAGCCTGGCTTCTGGTTAAGAAAGATGAAAGGCTGATGAAACGAAATGCTTATGAAGGGTTTACTCTAAATGTCTCTGGGTAAGAGACAGATTTTGATAAAGACACAGTATTCTAGGCGGGTTTATTCTGGGTCAAGCCCATAGTGATAACAGCATTAGTAACAGCCAATACTAACACAGGATTCATTCTGGGCCGGGCGTTGTTCTCAAAGTTTTAATATATGAAGTCATCAGTCCTCACAGCCACCTGATGAGACAGGTACTGTGATCACCGTTGTACAGATAAGAAAATAAGCACAAAGGTTTTTCAGCCGGCAAAGGGCAAAATTAGAATGCAGATTGAGGTAGTTTGTCTTTCGAGTCTATGCTCCACGTCACTGTGTTATGGGGTTCTCTTCACAAATGTTATCTCTAATCCCCGAAATAGCCTTACAGGAAGATAGTACTGGGCCTGTTTCACAGATGACAAAACTCATACTCAAAGCCTATAAAACTAGTAAGTGGCAAAACCAAAAGATTTGAAGCCAGGAGTTTAACACGTCTTTCCTTCTAAGCCTCCTTGCTTGATGAATTTCACAGGAGATTAGCTTGAATTTACATGAGTGTTTAACAAGTAAAAAAGAAAACCCTTTTTTTTTTTTTTGGTCTTTTTAGGGCTGCACTCTTAGCATAGGACACTCCCAGGCTAGGGGTCGAAGCCAGCTCCTGGCAATGCTGAATCCTTAACCCACTAAGCGGGGCCAGGGATCAAATCTGCATCCTCATGGATACCAGTTGGGTTCGTTACCACTGAACCGCAATGGGAACTCTGAAAACAATTTTTTAAAAAGTCTGAATCTGCCCAGATAATAGCAGTGAACATCCCTCAGTGAAGGAGTGTGAGGCCCTCTGTGTGCACCACTTCTAATGGAAAGCATGGTAAAGCATAATGACCAATGTGCAAGAAATGTGCAAAGCGGTGTTTCCCATTGAATGGATTTCAATTGCAGGCAGCCTTGGTTCAGAGAAGGGAGAAAGGGATATGAACAAGCATTGTCAGGGAAGATTTCCTGGTGGAAGTGGAAGTCAGGTGAAGCCTTGAAGGACAGAAGAATTGGATGGAGTTAAGGAAAGGGGATTTGAGGTGGAAAGGGAAGCAGAGTGTGGAAAGCCGGAGACCTGGCCAAGCTTGGGTGTGGAGGCTTAGGACCCTGGAACACAAGTTCTGTTGGGGAGTCTGAGGAGTGAAGTTAGATTCCTGGGCAAGAGAGCAGCCTTGTGAAATGGGACATAAGCATGCAGAGCAGTGTGTGGTTTGAGGAAGAGTTTGTTAATAGAGACGTGGTCCACAGAGTGGCCAGCACGTAGAGGGTAAGCAGGACTCGCCCTCCCCATCCCCATGGTTACCCCACGTCTCAGTGACTGACCTTTGACTCTCCACATTTGCATATTTCCTAGAGAAATGAAGGCGATCTCTTCCACCGGCTGTGGCACATCATGAATGAAATCCTGGATCTGCGGCGGCAGGTGCTGGTGGGGCATCTCACCCACGACCGGATGAAGGATGTGAAGCGCCATATCACCGCCCGCCTGGACTGGGGCAATGAGTGAGTACTAGCCACCTCGGGTCGCTGCGGTCTCTGGTAAGGTAACCAAACACAACAGATGCAATGGCAGCAGCAGTGAGCCGCTGTGCTCTGATATCTCCAAGACACCAGAGGAGATTTTTCCAGTTTTCTCCTTTAGGGGACATAGTGAAAACTGATGGTACTGAGAACCGCCTCCTCTTGGGCTGGTATGGGCTCTAGGACTTTGTCCGTTCTCTTGTGTCTTGTTTGGTCTGACAGTGTGCACATGCTCATGAAATAGGAAATGTCTGCTTGGATCAATCAATTACGGCATCTGCTAAAAATACATCTTGTTTCAAAAAGGCTTTAGGTTTGGCATGTATATCTCTTTTAAATATTTTCCTCTTCTGTATTGTGGTAATAGGTCATTAGTGTACTCTGGAGGGAGACACCGATGCTATCAGCTCTGTTAAAAGTCTCAAGCTAGGTGTGAGGAGCGGCAGGAGTGTTCCTTATTGCTCTGATTGCATCTGTGCGTATATATTAATATATATTAGGCTCTTTGAGGTGTTGCTTGGCAGAACTCCAGTCAAAAGCTCTTCTTGACCAAGATGTACTTTTAAATAAAACTGTAAGTGACTAGTCTAAAATAACAGCCAAACACTTTAAATGGCAAATCTAATCACTTAAATCTCTGATCAAGGTTGATATTACGCTAAGTATGAATGTTAATATATGGGTGAGAAATTAGAATGAGCCAGCTCTGCCTGTGATGTTAGGCTCGTATGGGCTCGAGTTTAAGAAAAGTAAATGGTCCCTCAGTATCTTTCAAGGTCAGAGCCTCCCTCCCTGTCCTCTCCCCAACAGTGCGTCCCCATTTGCTACTTGGGCCTTGAAGGATATTAGGGCAACAGAATAAAAGGGAAGCAGACAGAAAAGGAGAAGGTGGTTAAAGGTACACCACAGATAAATTTGCCTCTTACTCAATCTGGAAAAACCAACTTGAAATCAGAGCACTGCTTCCTCTAACTGTAGCAAGTTGCTTTATCAGAAGCCAGTTTTGGTTCCTGCCAAGACATCGTGTACTACAGGTGTGAAGACACAGACCTCCTAAGACGTACTATACCTCCATCTCACCCAGAGTCCTGGTATTTCTTTGAGTGAGCTGTGCCATTCATCCTTTGACAGGTGATCAGGAGAACAGCCCTAACTCATTTATCTCTGGGAGAGTTATTCCTTGGGGGGAATCAAAAACAAGAGCAGGTGTAGCGTGCAGCAAGACGCTGGGCTTGGAACTCTGCTCTTTTAGGATGGGAGGAAAATTCCTGAGCTTGACTTGGCTTCAGTGTCTTCACCTGTGGAAGGAGTAAGTTGAGCTGGAAGAGATCCAAGGCCCCTTTCGGCTCCAGGACAATGTGATTCAAAGCACAGAGCACTACCTGAGAGAGACACTTTGCCAGCTCTGTGCATGGAGCCTCTGGTCTTGCTGTGTGAAATGGGGTAGTGCTTTGAGGGGTAGATCCAAAGACTTTTTGACTGTGATCTGGGCTGTCCGTCTTTCATGTCTTTCTTTTTTGTTTTGAAAAATCTTTGAGATTTTGGCTCATAGTCATTGCGCTGGTCCTCCTTTAGAAGACCAGTTTGTCAATAGGAAGAAAGTTGGATGAAGTTAGCTTATCAAAAATAGCTTAGAAAGGTAGAGCAGGCAAGAAGATGATACTTTTTCAGTTTTAGGAAGGAAGGCAAAGACAGAGGAAAGGGAAAGGAGGGAAAAGCATTAATTATGACTGATTCATGGCTCAGTTTTGACTCACCTAAGTTCTAGCTTGTACTTCAGGCAGTTCTGTGGCTAATTTATGATAAGTTGGTAAAACATTGATGTGCGAAACTGAGCAGTGTAATTTTTTTGGAAATCATCCTCATATTCGTGTATCGAATTTGAAGCCTCATAACTGGAAGGGTTATCTGAAGGACATACCTAGGGATTAACAGAACAAGGTAGAAACAGATAAATGTCTCATTAAAAGCCAGGACTCCAGGAAGCCAAGAGAAGCTGAACAGTCCAAGTCTTACGAGACAAAGACACTTTCACATCATTGGCTTCAGGGGCCCCAAACTGAGGAGTGTTCTGGATTCCACACCTACTCCAGAATCTCTGCCCCTGGAGTTGGTCTTGACTCACTCATTGTTCAGTGATACAGATCAGCTGCCCTTCATGTTTCTCAGGTGGCTGATGCTGTGTGAACGTCCATGTTCAAATTCTCAAAGGAGACCGTCGTTGACAGCTAATATCAATTATTCCCATTCAAACTGAGCGTTTTATACTAGCCACTCATAAGCTGCTGGCCACTCTGGGCCTTATTTGTCCTTTAGTCAGGTGCCTACCTGTGGACCAGTCAGGTGTGGCTATGGAAGGAGAGATAATCAGATGGCTGGACTACTTCAGCTGTCCCCTGCCCCTCCCAGCAGAGACTGTGATAGGGCAGCTTCTCACAGAACATGGAGGTAGGTGCCCTGATTCATAGGTGATTATATACAGGCATACCTCAGAGATACTGCAGGTTCAATCCCAGCCTACCACAATAAAGCGAATATCACAATAAAGCAAGTCACAACATTTTTTGGTTTCCCAGGACATATAAAAATCATATTTACACTATACTATGGTCTGTCGAGTGTGCAGTGGCAATATGCCTTTAAAATATTCATACCTTAATTGAAAAGTACTCTATATTGTTGAGAGTTCCCATTGTGGCTCAGTGGTAACAAAACTGACTGGTATCCATGAGGACACGGGTTCGGTCCCTGGCCCTGCTCAGTGGCTTAAGGATCCAGCTTTGCGTGAGTGAGCTGTGATGTAGGTTGCAGATGCGGCTCAGATCTGGCATTGCTATGGCTCTGATTCGACCCCTAGCCTGGGAGCTTCCATATGTCATGGGGGTGGCCCTAAAAAGACAAAACAACAACAACAAAAACTCTATTGTTAAAAAAAAAAGCCAAAACAATTAAAACGTCTCAGATCACTGATCACAGTTCACCATAACAGCTATAATAATGAAAATGTTTGAAATGTTTACAAAAAGGTGACCCAGAGACGTGAAGTGAGCAGATGCTGTTGGAAAAATGGCTCCATAGAGCAGTGTCTAGACCTGGTGTCTTTGGACATCTTACATTGTGGAGCAGTGGTTCTCTCTTGATAGGAGAGATGGAGAATGGGGACCAGACCCGATCAGAAGCCCTGGTGAGGGGAGTGTCTTAGTCTGCTCAGGCTGCCATAACAAAATGCCATACATAGACTGGGTGGCATTAAACAACAGACATTTAATTTTCTCATGGATCTGGAGGTAGATGTCCATGAGCAAGGTTGGCAGCAAATTCAGTTTCTGGTGAGGGCTCCCTTGCAGGCTTGGAGATGGCTGCCTTAATATGTATTCATTCCTTACAGTCCCGATCTCCAAATTCAACCGTATCGGGGTTAGGGCATTAAAATACACATTTTGGGGGGGCACAGTTCAGTCCATAACAGGGAGACATGGGTATGACAAAAACAACAACACAGTGTTGATTAGGCCTTGAATGTTGGACAAAAATTCAAGAATGGGAGTGTGGTATTTTAGTTTCTCAAAGAGAAACATTGTTGATGAAAATTGAGAAACTGTTTTAGTATCTAAAAGCCAACTCCTGCCATCAAGAAGACCAGTCTTCTACTCTGAAGGACAGCTATCTGGTAGACATTGTGAAGCCTTTGGGATGGTCATGGATGGTTAAGAGAAGAGCAGATTTATATAGCACTGATAGCAGTGTATATAAGGTGGGTGTCAGGAGAGGAATAAATTAGGGTCAGTAGAGGGAAACTGGCAGGATTTTGCTCAATTTCCTCTGTCCGTGATAAGACATTACGCATCTGTCACCATATGTGGTCCCTCTGAGGCTGGATATCACCATAGAATATTTCTCAGCACAGTAATCCATGCAGCACCCACCGTGGCACCTGAGCTAAGAGACTAAGCCATTTTTGCTACCAGAGCCTAGAGCTATGCTGCCCTACTTTCTGTCCCCTGCCTTTACTGAGTCTCTCGTAATGACTGATCCCAGAACATGAATGACAGCCATGCACATGCTGGCAGAAATTCCCACTGGAAATGTGTTAACTCTGGATGTAATTAGGTTTTTGGTGCGAGGTTAGACTGTGAAGGCTACACTTGCTTCTCCTCAACTCTTATTTCTAGAACAAAACTATGTCCACCTCTAGTTTCCACCCTCGTCAGTGAGGAAGGGTTTCTGTGGCAATCATTTGTAAGGTGCTAAAGGCTCCGCCATGTATCACCAAGGCTCCCAAGGGCAGGAGCAGTCCACCGAGAGTGCCAGCCCACCCCTTAACCCCCGGTGTGCCTGCCTTTGTCATCTTCTGTTTCTCAAATTATGCCCAGTGTTCCGCCTGGTTGCTTACTTACTCCAACCACAGGAAGAGGTTAATATAAAGTAAACATGGGTGAGAGAAGCGTGGTGGGTGATGTAGCTAATTTCAAGGCAATGCGGTGAAAAGAGTTCTTTTTAATATATCCTATAGAGGTGGCTTTTCCCCCAAACGTTTGTAATTTGTTTTCTAGACAACTGGGATTGGACCTGGTGCCTAGGAAAGAGTATGCGATGGTGGACCCCGAGGACATCAGCGTTACTGAGCTCTACCGATTGGTAGGTATAGGAATCCTTGGCTCACAGCCTCAGTGCTAATTTTGTGGTTTCCATGACGGTCTTCATAGCTGCTTGATTTCTTAAGAACAGGATGTTCCCAGTGTCATTTGGAGCAAGTAAGGAGAATTGAGAGCTGAGGTGACCATGCCCTAAGTACAAAACAGAAACAATTTACCCATCTCCGAAGGACCTGATGTTTCCTGCTGAGCCCTCAACTCCCAGGAAGTAAAGCTCAAGAAGTTTTAAGTATTTGTGCTTTGCCTAGTCTAGTGACATGCTTACAAGTCATGCATCTTTATCTGTTGTGTTTCAGGTCAGTGTTGTGGCTAATGGGTTCCAGCTAGTGCTCACCATGTATTAGCCCCCCTCCCTGGCCCGTTATCACTGTATGCGCAGAACCCTGAAAGTGTCTCCTCCTTGGTCTCCAAATGCTGAGCTTATCCCCACTCCTCCCAGACCCCAGTCCATTCCCAAGTGCTGAAGCTTTTTAATAATCTTAAGATAGTTGACCATGTTGCCCGTCACGGCATCACCCATGGACTTGAGTTTTCATGTAACTAACTTGGTAGGTTGAAGTCCAATTATTTACTTGGCATCTAGGTTCTTCAAATCTGGTCCATTCTGTCTTTTTTTTTTTTTTTTCTTTTTTTTTTTTGTCTTTTTGCTATTTCTTTGGGCTGCTCCTGCGGCATACGGAGGTTCCCAGGCTAGGGGTCCAATTGGAGCTGTAGCCACCAGCCTATGCCAGGGCCACAGCAACGCGGGATCCGAGCCGCGTCTGCAACCTACACCACAGCTCACGGCAACGCCGGATCGTTAACCCACTGAGCAAGGGCAGGGATCGAACCCGCAACCTCATGGTTCCTAGTCGGATTCATTAACAACTGCGCCAGGACAGGAACTCCTGGTCCCTTCTGTCTTGTTCTTAACAGCATACTGCTTTTTTTTTTTTTTTTCTTCCATCTGGAGTGACTTTATTTTTTTTAATTTAATTTTTATTTTATATTGGAGTATAGTTGATTTACAATGTTGTGTTAATTTCAGGTGTACAGCAAGATGATTATTCACTTAAACATATACGTATATCCATTATCTTTCAGATGCTTTTCCCATAGAGGTTATTATAGAATTTTGAGTAGCGTTCCCTTGTAGGTCCTTGTTGGTTATCTGTTTCATATATAGTATGTATCTGTTAACCCCAAACTTCCAAATTTATCCCCCACCCTTACCTTTCCCCTTTGGTAACCATAGGTTTGGTTTTTATAGTCTGTGAGTTTATTTCTCTTTTGTGAATAAGTTCATTTGTATCATTTTTTTTTTTTAGATTCCACACATAAGTGATATCGTATATTATTTGTCTTTCTCTGACTTACTTCACTTAATATGATCATATCTAGATCCACCCACTTTGCTGCGATTGGCATTATTTCATTCTTTCTTATGGCTAATATTCCATTGTATATATGAGACCACATCTTCTTTATCCATTCCTCTGTTGATGGACATTTAAGTTGCTTCCATGTCTTGGCTATTGTAGATAGGGCTGCAGTGAATATTGAGGTGAATGTATTCTTTTCAGATTATGGTTTTCTCCAGATAAGTTAAGTTTTTGAAGGAAGCTCCCTACTGTTTTCCATTGTGGTTGTACCACTTTACATTCCCGCCAACAGCGTAAGAGGGTTCCCTTTTCTCCTCACCCTCTCCAGCACTTATTATGATATCGGTTGGCATAAATTCTGGTTTCGTGGAAATTTTCTTTATATTGAGCTTCTTGAGAGTGATGTTTCCTGCTGCTCCCCTCTATGGCATCAGTAACAAGCAGAATATCGAGGATGGAACAAGAACACTGTTAAAGGTTAGGTGGAGGGAGGTGGGCAGAGAAGGAGGAAGGGAACACAGGAAGGATATTCCAAGTTAAAGTCATCACTGACTTTTAGCTTTTATAACAATAACAACAACAAAAAATCACCATCTTTTATTTGTCAGCCACATCTTCTAGTGGGACATTTTTATTACAGATAGTTTATTTAACTCATTGAACATTGTACTTTTTCTCTCACTTTTTTTTTTTTTTTTTTTTGTCTTTTGTCTTTTTGTTGTTGTTGTTGTTGCTATTTCTTGGGCCGCTCCCGCGGCATGTGGAGGTTCCCAGGCTAGGGGTTGAATCGGAGCTGCAGCCACTGGCCTACGCCAGAGCCACAGCAACGCGGGATCCGAGCCGCGTCTGCAACCTACACCACAGCTCATGGCAACGCCGGATCGTTAACCCACTGAGCAAGGGCAGGGACCGAACCCGCAACCTCATGGTTCCTAGTTGGATTCGTTAACCACTGCGCCACGACGGGAACTCCATTCTCTCACTTTTGTTTTAATCTCTTGCTCAGTTTAAAGTTTCTTCAGGTAGGCACTATGTCTTAAACCTCTTCTGTTATGCCACGATAATCTCGTACAGGGCTTTGTGCTTAATTGGCAATCTGTAAATGATGTTGAAGTCATTATGGTATTATGAAATGACTGTGAGTATAGATCCAAAAAACTAGATTTGAATTTCATCTCTTCCTTATACTGGCTCTCTGATCTTGGACTTATTGCTAAATTTTTCAGGGCTTCAGTTTCTTAATCTATTAAATGGAGAAATAATTCTTATGTTTATTAGGAAGATTAAATAAGAGCCGCATATAAAATGGCTTTCCTTGACAGATAACATTTGCAAAGCACCTAAGCATTCAGTCAGTTTTCATTCCTTTTTCATCTTTATATCATTCGTATTAGAGATGCAAAGGAGTAAGAATGATTGCTGCCTCATATACTAAATCTTCAGATTAGATTTGGCTGTCTTCAATAAATTAAATAAATTATAGAGTCTTAGATATGATGGAAATTTATTTTTCTTTCACAGTATGTAAACCTAAAGGCAGGAGGTCCTGGGCTTATGTGTAGTCTCATGGTGTCAGAAGCAAAACAGATTCCATCATCAAGGATACTTCAAAGTACAACGTAGCTGCAAGGACTCTGGCCATTACATCTGCTCTCCAGTAGTAGAAAGCAGAAAGATCTCTCTCAGTTGACTCAACTGCCTTCCTGAGAATTTCACACATACTGGCACTTATATTTCATTGGCCAGAACACAGCCACATCTCCATATTTAGTTAGGGATGTCAGATATTTATAAGCATCTAATAGTGTCTGACACACACGCTTTATTTTCCTTAGTTTGATTTTATACGCATGTGATTTTTTTGGAGGGTCTTTTTAGGGCTGCCCCAAGGCATATGGAAGTTCCCAAGCTAGGGGTCAAAGTGGAGCTGCAGCCGCCAGCCTACACCACAGCCACAACACCGCCAGATCCAAGCTGCCACTGTGACCTGCACCATGGTTCACAGCAATGCTGGATCCTTAACCCACTGAACAGGGCTAGGGATTGGACCCACATCCTCATGGATCCTAGTCAGGTTCATGACTGCTGAACCACAACAGGAATTACCTGCATGTGATTTTATGTCTGTTTTTTTTTTTTTTCACTTAGCATCATATATAGGACAGGAAATTGATTTCATCTCTTTCAACATTCTAATTTGTTAGTGGTGGCTGCTAGGAGTGCTGTGTTGATAAGATACTGGGGTCTCATCAGGGCTGTATCTGATTAGCAATGACTGCCATTGGAGGGGGCTTTTCATATTTTACAGGAAAACATTGTGATTTTACATGAAACTGTAATGTCTCCCACATAGCGGTTGCATTTTTCTTTTTCTGAAGCAAAAGCAATAGCCCAAGAAAACCCCCAATGATTATAAGCTTCAGAAGGACGTTTCTTTAAAGCACCTTCAGGTTCCTGTTTATGTCTTGGCCTAGCAATAAGCAGGTTCTTGGTAGCACTGGCGCTTTTCTCTGTGCAACATAAACGTGGCTGACATCACCAGGGAGAGCTGACAGGCCTCACCACCAATCCGTGATGATGTGGTAGTGGTGGTGGTTTATTGTCACTCCTGGATTAAGGACTGCGGCATGGAGGTCAAATGCCCCAACACAGGATGTAGGATTAGTTGCCACTTAGCTTCTTTTATGCTATAGCCTCTGTGTCCTATTTGAAACACAGGTGTTTGCATCTTACTAAATCTGTATTGCATCATTAGGGAAAAAACCAAAATCTTGTTTGGGATTTTTGATAGCCCTGTTAGCAGATCTTTCTCACCTAATTGTGTTCATCTAAGCAGTAAAATGTGCTAAGCCTCCCAGTGTTAACATATGTCCACTTGGAACATTTGGTTTCCTGCCAACAACCAGAGCTCAGTCCTTCTCTAAATAAAGAGGACCTTATAGGCTGGATTCTCTGGTTATTTGTACACAAAGGAGTTCCTCTTTAGAAACCTTTCTTGGTTTTTATAAGATCATGTTGGCTGCTTGCTTTGTGATCCTTAGTGGGCAGGCCAGTTTTTCTCTAACAGAGAACAGGGCACACTTGGCAGTGTCTGGAGACATTTTTAGTTGTCACAATCGGGCATGGTGTGGCATGGAAGGTGGGAAGAGATGCTATGGGCATCTGGTGGGTAGATACCAGAAAAAGCTGTTAAATATCCTACAAAGCCCAGGACAAGCCCCCAGAACAGAGAAATAACTGGTCCAAATTGTCAATGCTGAAGGTGAGAAACTCTGGTGTAGACAATTCACCCAGGAATCAGCTACTAATGAGAATTAAAAATTTATATCACTTTAATAAATCTTTGGGGTGCCTCTGTTTATTTTCCTAATCAAGGGTGTATTAAACTGCAAGCACATTTAGAGTAACTGCCAGGTGCCTTTGTAACCATAAATTATTTCAGAGATGGATTTTTGTCTATGTGTGAGAAGTACCAAATTATAGCTCTTGAAGTGTGAACCTGCCTTTTTAGTTTTGTTATCATAATAATATTTTCACTGAGATATTTTTAGCAGGTCCCCAAAGTAGTGAAATACTAAGAGATGAACAAGGCATCATAACCTACTTAAGTTCGGTCCCATCTCAGGCTTGGAAGGATGGTGGGGGAGGGGAGAAGGGAGAGTTCAGTGTCATTCGTGAGCGTCCATGTCACACGTATAAAGGAAAGAATTAGGCAGGCTTATTGCTAGTAGGCATGCAAAGACCAAAGGTTCCAAGGCCGTAATTATACTAAAGCTGCATTTTGTAGGCAGCTGTGATTTTCATCGCTCTGCATATGATCTCAATGAGTGATTCTCAGCCCTCATTGCACATTAGAATCACCTGGGGAGCTTTTAAAGCTACCACTGTCTGGACCCCCACCCCCTAGAAATTCTAATTTAATTGTTCTGGGATAGGACCTGGGCATAAGTATTTTTAAAAAGCTCTCTGGGTGATTCTAAAGTGCAGCCAAGGTTGAGAATCACTGATCTAGATCTATTGAATTCTCTGCATGAGTAAGAAAGCTGTTTGTCCCCCTCCCCACCTCAGTTTTGAGTGAGTGTCATGACTGATGCTGGGAACTTTGCACTGTTTGAACTAAAGACCAGATGTCTCCTTGAGGTCTGTTCTTGTCCTAGGTTGGTTTTTGTTTTTGTTTTTGTTTTTTAATATCTGTTTTTCCAGCTCTAGCCTTTACTAGTTGTTCATTTCCTCATTGCAGTTTGTGCTTTGTTACTCTGAACTTTTACGTAAATCAGTAAATAAGGTAGCAATCTCAGAAAATGAAAAGCTGCTTTGTGAGTTAAAAGGATGTAGTGTTATGAATGTATGATGCTTCCTTTGCCCTGTTAGGATTTTGAAAACATAAAATAGAGCAACCTTCACAGAAAAAAAGAGAAGTGTGCTTTTTTTTCCTAGTTAGAGTATCTCTCCGCAAGAGGCCTTTTCTAGTAATTATGGCCAACGTAGACCACAATGCTGAGGTCCAACTATAAAAGAACATGTCCTGGAGTTCCCGCTGTGGTGCAGTGGAAATGAATCTGACTAGTAGCCATGAGGTTGAGGGTTCGATCCCCGGCTTTGCTCAGTGGGTTAAGGATCCAGCATTGCCGTGAGCTATGGTGTAGGTCACAGATGCAGCTCGGATCCTGCGTTGCTGTAGCTGTGGTGTAAGCTGGCAGCTGTAGCTCTGATTCAACCCCTAGCCTGGGAACCTCCATGTGCCAGAGGTGCAGGCCTAAAAGAAATAAATACATAAAAAGAAAAAAGAAAACGTCCTTACTCTTCACATTTACAGAGGTATGTTCAGTGCGCCTGTGGAGTATACAGTGATTATGATGCATTTGGTTAATTGCATTTTTTAGCTGTTTACTTTTCAAGTAGTTCAAATCAAAAGATAAAAGCATGAAAAACTTCTGGTGATTTTATGCTGTGGCATGTATAATGGTAAATGTAAATGACATTTTTTTTTTTTGCCCTAAAATATTATTAGTTAGCTAGTAGTTACTACACTGTACTTAGAAACATAAAAAGATGGCTAATGTAGAAAAGGGGCTTTGTACCTTAATCTCAAGCAAAGAATATGCCTTCTTTGGAGGTAATCCCTGAACCTTTTTTTTTTCAACTGTTAAGTGATCCAAAGAGGTGGCCTCATTAGTAGTCTGTGCTATGAAAGCAATAATCCTCTATACTCTTAGCACCTGTTCTGTTAATACACAGCTTTTCTGTATTTTTTCCCTGTGCTCTTACCCTGAGGCAGTTCTGCTCAAAGGGTGGTCCAAGAACTAGCTGGACCATGAACTGTTTCTAACTGGTCCAAGTACAGAAATGGCAAGTAAATGTTTAGAAAGCTTTGTAACAGGTTGACATTGCCATGACATTTTTCATTGTATTTTATGAAAATACAAGTCTGTGGTAAGTTAGGGGGGAGAGCAAGGTGGTCCTTCACTGCAGGTGGTTTGAGAAGCGCTGTGCTAGATGGTTGATAATCCCTGCTCAGTCTTTCACTCTCAGCCAAAGTGTCACTTTGTCAGGAAGTCTTCCCCAACTGTCCAGACACAAGTCAAATCCCCTTTTATAGACTTTCATGATAATCTGGTTCCTTCCCTCCATTCATCCCAGTTGCAGCTTTCCATTTGTATTTGTGACAGTTTTATTGATGTCACCTCCCTCTGGTTGATAAGCTGCATGAAGGCATAGGCTATTTCTGTTTTTAATCCATCATTGCATTCTCGGTGCTTGGCACATAATAGATGCTTAACAAATACATGTCGAATATAAGACCATTCCCATGTTCTTTTCACCCCTGGAACCCTAGGTGATTCTTGCCTTTTCCATCTTGGGAGGACTCTTAATTCAGGTCCTGCCTCTCAAGTGCAGCTTAGTCTGGCTATAATTAAGGACAGACATGAGAAATGGACACAGATGCTGTTTGTATCTTTAGATACCTTGAGGCATTCTTAAGTCGGTCTCTCTATAACTCAACTACAAGTTAGAAACACTTTCTTGTTCTAGTGATTGAATATCATTTGCCACTGCCTGCCTCAGAAAATTACCACAATTCTGCAATCTAGTATACTTAAAAAAAAAGCTTAAGTATGAAAAATGTGAAGTCATAGCCACATTCTTCAGCAGCCATTAATGAAATGACCATCAGATATAATTTAGTCTGTTTTTTTTTTTTTTTTTTAAGAGGGCGAATAATTTGTTGTCACCCTGGGTGGTAATAAGAGATCAATAGAATCTTTTGAGCTTCATATTGCCTGAATCTACTCCGTGAGTTGGTATCATTTTAACGTGACTGATTAAAAAGCAAATCTTCTTGAAGCTGGGTTCCTTGAAGGCCCGCAAACTTCACAGTTTCTTATTTTAGAAGTTGGAAGAAAATTTGGAATTTAGCATCCAGCTAGATACCAAATCCACAGCAAAAAAACCCCCCCAAACATCCTGGATATCATAATCTTGTCATCACTGACGAGCTTGTGGGGTTCCATTATCTTCTTGGACCATGCTGATGATGTTTGTTTGGGGGTGTCATACAGATGGAGCATCGACACCGGAAGAAAGATACCCCAGTGCAGGCCAGCAGTCACCACCTCTTTGTGCAGATGAAGAGCCTCATGTGTTCTAACCTGGGAGAGGAGCTCGAAGTCATCTTTTCACTCTTTGATAGTAAAGAGAATCGACCGATCAGGTAACTGCACGTGGAGGTACTGTTTGTATTGCTTCATGTTGAAATGGTGAATATTTGCAACTGGCAAGCTTTAGGATATGTGACCTTGTATACTTGTCCTCTTTCAGCCTCAGTTTTCTCATTTCTAGAATTCTGTGAATTTCCCAGGTGCCTCACCTCTGGAGGTTTCCCTGGAAGTTAGATAAGATTATGCATGCAGAAGTTTTTTGAAGAACTCAAAAGGGCTGTAGAACCCTAGTAATTATTATTAAATGAAAGTATGGTATCAATATCAGGTCTGTTATTTTGTATTGATAATGCAAGGAAGACATAGTATCTCTAAAATCTGAAGTTTGTTATCAAGGTCAATATATTCTATCTTTTCAGATTTGCAGGAAACAGTTACATTATTCTTATCCTGTGTGCAGCAAATGATACTGAGAGACAGCTAAATACTTGGAAACTTTATCATTAGAGTTTCAGAGCTGAAAAATGATAAAACAGTTTTCACATGTATTTTTGTCTTCTCAGTCCTAACTGTTGTAATCTTTAATGGCAAGTTTTTGATATTTAGGAAAAACTTAAAGTGGAATTTTGGTTGTTATCCCAAAGTCTCAACCTTCTGTGAGATTCTTTTAGGTTTGAAATCTTTTTTAATTTTAAAGTTGAACGCAGTACATACTGTCTTTCACATTTAAAATTTGAAATTTGAATTTAGAAAGACCACAGGTTATATACCCAACTGTACCACACTTTAAAAGATAATACTTACTGAAATAAATGTTGGCAATTTTCAGCAACAATGAGCCACATGTACTGTTTTATCAGCACCAAATAATCCTAGAATATTTCTTTTCTGGTTAAAAAAAAAAGTCTTTTTTGAGGAAATATGTGTAAAGTTTATTTTAATGTATTTATAACCATAAAACATTTGGTGAATTAACTTATATGTTATTCATTACCTACTAGAAAGTGTACTTTCTATTTCTTGACAGTGGACTGTGTCCATGGAATTTAAAAGTGGTATTTTTGTGCAGCAAGGACAGATTGATGAGGTGTGGAAATAACGATGGTAATACAGTTTCAGACTCTACTTTATACACTTGTTGGAGGAAATGAATCAGTGAGTTAAAAAACCTTTTCCTCTTCCCAAATCAGCACTGCTAAAAAGGAAAGATAAAGGTATGAATAAAGGATCTAAATTACAGCTTAGAAACTGGCTTTAGAAATGTGAAAGATTACTTACAGAGAATAGCTGCTTACATATTGAATTGTGTGTTAGCTTGGTTTCCAGGTAGTTTAGTGTTTTGTTTGTTTGTTTGTTTGTTTGTTTTTAAGGGTGCAGGTGCAGCATATGAAAATTTCCAGGCTAGAGGCTGAATCGGAATTGCAGCTGCCAGCCTGCACCATAGCCACAGCAACGCAGGATCTGAGCTGCATCTGTGACCTACACCACAGCTCATGGCAATGCCGGATCCTTAACCCACTGAGCGAGGCCAGGGATAGAACCCGCATCCGCATGGTTACTAATGAGGTTTGGTTCCACTGAGCCATGAGACAGGAATTCCTAACCAAAATCTTCATAACATAGTCTGTGTAATGTATGGTCTCTAAAATATTTAACAAAGAATATGGAACATGAAAGGGAGAAACCAGGTCACTCTTTTGCTACTTCCTATTCAGCTAACGTTTTTGATGAATATTCATACCCCTTTGCCACTGATGTTGAAATTGCATCCATGTAGGATTAACATCAGTTTGTCTTTCAGTTTTGTCTTGTGATAAACATTTTCATATTTTCTAAAATGTTCTTTTAGGTTTTGATCAACAGAGTTCCCTTTCTATTATCCCTATTTACTTGATGAAAGTAGGAAGATGACCTGGATGCAGAATCCCCAAAATATTGTTTGTGTGGTCCTTAGGTGGTGGCCAGGAGCTGGGCCTTTTTCCTGCTGTGACGTGACCTGGCTTGTACCTGTCTCCCCCCTTTCCCCTCTCATTTTTACCCCCTCCTCTCTCTCCCTTTCCCCTCCTCTTCCCTCTCCCACCTGTCTCCGTATCCCTCTGTGACACACACACCCGCACAGAATGCGGTCTGGCGAAATCAAGCTTGAAACCAATGACAAGTCTTGCTTCCTTCACTGCTCTGGGCATAGTTAATGGATGTAAAGTCTTTGCCTCTCCTCAGAAAAAGGTGTTATAAATGGAAGATAAGATCTTTGGGGCATAGTTGTGTTTCTCTTTATGCCCCACAATGAATGCAGTGTGAGATGTGTCTTTAGAAATCAATTCATATTTCTTTTTTAAACTTATTTTAGAAAATATCAGACATATAAAAAAGTAGAAGAGTATCATGAAGCCTCATGGACCCACCACCAATGACAGCAGTGATCCACTCTGGGCTGCTCTTGCTTTAACCACGTCCCTTTCCAGTCTTCCTCTTTTCCCCTGCTTATTTGGAGGCAAATCCTTGAGATCGAATTTTCATATGTAAATATTTCAAGATGTACCTAGCTCTCAAAAAAGGAGCTCTAAAGAAATTACCACCCCCAAAATAAATATTCTCTTAACATCATCAAATAACCATTTCTAGTCAGTATTCAGATTTCTACTATCGATTGATGGGTATTGTTTTACAGATTCCAAGTAAGGAATTTGTAATTTACAAGATCCAAAGAAATCACATCCATTGCATGGTTGATAAATTTTGCAAGCCACTTTTTAGTTATCCTTCCCGCTTCCATCTCTCTCTTAAATTCCATGTTAATTTATTTGTTGAAGACACTGTCGCATTGGATTTTTTTTTTTTCTTTTTCAGAATTCAAAGTCCAATCCAAACGATGAAATGTAGTAGACAAAAGATGGTAGAGTTCAGGGAATGCATTTGTTGTTAAAGGGGATCTTTCGTGTTGTAATTCACAACAAATAAAATACAATCTCGGGGTCATCTGACCATTAATCACAGGCTATTTTACCTTGTCTGAGTACAGGTGGAGGGGCCAAGGCAGACAAAGCCACTAGAGGTTTGATGAGGAAGGGCAGATGTTTACCCCTCTCACAAGGCAAATAACTGGTTAGGACTTTTTCATTTAATTTCTGTCCTCTAAGAAGGAAACAGCCAGCATTTTGTTGAGCACTAACCATCTGCCAGACTTTGCTCTAACTTCTCTCAATATATTATCAGCACTGATTGTCGAAGTGAGGAAGCAAGATACAGAACAGTTAGGGAACGTGCCCAAGCTTACCAAACTGGCGAGAAGCGAGAGGCGGAGCAGAGTGGCAGGGCAGCAGTCTAGCTCAGTAGCCTGCCCTCTAGACCCCACCCCATGGTCTCAGCCACATTCCTCCACCAGGGCTTCAGTATGGGTCTGCCTATTTCCATCCCTAAGCAGAATTTTATTGACCAGAGTGAGAGCTTCAAAGATGGATAGCCCTAATAATAAGTTGTTATAAATTATTGATAACGACAACACTGCAACTAATATAGGGCCTCAGATATTCTATGCCGTAGAAATGGGTTTTCCAAATTGAGTCCTTCTCAGGATACTTTAAGAATAGCAAAATAGCTTTGACTCTTCCTATGTGCCATCAATCAAAAAGCCAAGCCTCAGTACTTGGAGATGTCAAATGAGAAAGGAGCAGCGCATGACAATTATCCCCTTTCAGTTCACTTGGTGGAACAATGAAACACATGGCATTTTCTCAGCACCAGGAAGGGTATGTTTTTTGACAAAAACTTAAAACAGTGTGTCGTTAACACTGGGTGATACTTAGAAAGCCCATTAATTTTGTCTCAGAACAGTTTCAGCCTGAAGGTGACCTAGGATATTAAGCCTCTGATGCATGTTGCAGACATCTCTTACTGTACTGGAAAGATTCAGGCATATTCTGACAGCTTCTTGCTAACATACTTCTTTTCCAGTTTTCCTGTGTAACAGCACCTGCCTAGACAGAGCCCCTGGCAGGTACAGCTACATTGGACTCAACTATTAGCAAAAATAATGTACTTACATTTATTTGAGTGAGTTTTGCAGTCTTTGGCATGTAGCATTGATTTCTCACCATTAAAGATAATATATTAGTTAAAAAAATTTGTCAAATTAAGTTCTGTATGAATAAAATGTTTTTAGAGAGCATCTGCCTAGTTGAAAATTTATTTCCCTAGTCTGTAAGAGTGTAGCTAGAAAAGTCAGGGCATCGTTTCCCTAGGTAGCATCTGAATTTTATTTTAATTCAGTTCTATCCAGTTCATTTAACTAATACTTACATAGTGCTTACCATATGCCCGACAATGTTCTTAAGCTCTTTAAAAAATATTACCTTATTTTCCCTTGAAACAACCCTATGAGATGGGTACTATTTATGTTGCTTCCCTCAGTATCTGTTGGGGATTGGTTCTGGGACCCTCCTCATATCAAAATCCATGGATACTCAAGTCTCTTATATAAAAGGGTGTATCTTTTGCCTATCACCTCTGCACATCCCCCCATATACTTTTCATCATCTCTAGATTACTTACAATACCTAACACACTATAAATGCAGTGTAAATAGTTGCTGGCATGTTGCAAATTCCAGTTTTGCTTTTTGGAACTTTATGGAATTTTTTTTTTTTTTTGCAAACATTTTTTATTTGAATCTGTGGATGCAGAACCTACAGATATGAAAAGCTGACTATATGCCCATTTGTTATAGGTGGGAAAACTGAAACACAGAGAGATTAATAACTTGCCCAATGTCACACAGCTGGCATGTAATGGAGCTGTATTTTAAAATGCAGTCTGATCAGGCATCAGGACTCTAAATCACTTTTCTATACCCATTCTCAACAAACTTCAGTATTTATAGTATTCTCGTTTTTCCCCTCAACCGATTTTTTACTCACCAGTGTGAAGGAAGGGGTCCGTTGAGAGGTGGGGTTTTTTTGTTTGTTTTAAGAAACTGGAATGGAGGAGACTTGAGCTTGTGAAATTGACAGGAAGGATCCAGGAATGTGGGAGAGGCTCTACTCAGAGGAAAGGGGAAGTCATTGCTGGATCAAAGTCCCTTAGGAGGAATTAGCAAACAGGCTTGATATTGTAGGTGAGAAGATCAGCCATGGGCCAAGAAAAAGGGAGAAAGGGCCGAGTGTGGATGTGTATAAACTGGGTATAGAATTGGGAATATGGGGGAGGGGCACATAAAGAAATCGAACCTCGGTTACCTTGCTGATGTTACAGACTCAAGTCACCTAATTTTTTTGGTTTCCCAATACCTATAAAAGTTATGCTTATACTATATTATAGTCTATTAAGTGTGCAATAAAATGGTATTAAAAACAATATGCATATTTTAATAAAAAATTTTTATTGCTAAAAATACCATCCATCGTCTGAACCTTCATCTGTTTTTTTTGTTTTTTGGTTGTTTTTTTTTTTTTTGTCTCTTTGCCATTTTTTGGGCCGCTCACACGGCATATGGAGGTTCCCAGGCTAGGGGTCCAATCGGAGCTGTAGCCACCAGCCTACGCCAGAGCCACAGCAACGCAGGATCCAAGCCGCATCTGCAACCTACACCACAGCTCACGGCAACGCCAGATCGTTAACCCACTGAGCAAGGGCAGGGATCGAACCCAAAACCTCATGGTTCCTAGTCGGACTCGTCAACCACTGCGCCACGACGGGAACTCCTGAACTTTTATCTGTTTTTTGCTGGTGGAGTGTCTTCCTTCAATGTTGGTGGCTGCTGACTGATCAAGGTATTAGTTGCTGAAGGCTGTTGTAGTTGTGACAATTGATTAAACTAAGACAGCAATGAAGTTTGCTGCCTTTGTTGACTTTTTTTTTTTTTTTTTTTTTTGCTGAATGATTTCTCTGTAACATGCAGTGCCATTTGAGAGCATTTTACTCCAGTAGAAGTTCTTTCAGAACTGGAGTCAATCCTTTGGAAACCTTGCCTAATCCACTAAATTTATATAATATTCTAGATCATTTGTTGTCATTTCAACCATCTCCACAGCATTGTCACCAGGAGTAGATTTCATCTCAAGAAACCACTTTCACTGCTCATCCTTTCAAGTTTTATCGTGAGATTACAGCAATTCAGGCTCCACTTCTAATTCTAGTTCTCTTGCTCTTCCCACCATGTCTGCAATTACGTCCTCTGCTGAAGTTTTGAACTTCTCAAAGTCATCCATGCGGGTTGGACTCAACTTCTTCCAAACTTCTGTTAATGTTATTTGGTCCTCTTCCCATGAATCGCAGATGTTCTTCACAGCATCTAGAATGATGAATCCTTTCCAGAAGATTTTCAATTGACTTTGCCCAGAGCCGCCTGAGGAATCACTATCTGTGGCAGCTTACGAGATGTATGTCTTAAGTAATAAGACCTGAAAGTCAAAATGACTCTGTGATCCATGGGCTGAAGAAAGGATGTTGTGTTAAAAGGCATGATGACAACATTAATCTGGTGATACATCTCCATCAGAGTGCTTGAGTGACCCAGTGCATTGTCAGTGAGCAGTGATATTTTTAAAGGAATCTTTTTTCCCAGGGCAGTGGTTCTCAACAATGGCCTTGAAATATTTAGGAAACCATGTAGTAAACAGATGTGCTGTCATCTAGGCTTTATTGCTCCCTATGTAGAGCACAGGCACAGTTAGATTTAGCATTATTCTTAAAGGTCCTAGAATTTTCAGAATAGTAACTGAGCATTGGCTTCAACTTAAAGTCACCAAGTGTGTTAGCCCCGAACTTTGAGATTTAAAGCCAGGCATTGACTTGCCCTCTTGAGCTATGAAAATCCTATATGGCATCTTCTTCCAGTATAAGGCTGCTTCATCTACACTGAAGATCTGTTGTTGAGTTTAGTCATATTTATGGATTATCTTAACCAGATCTTCTGGACAGCTTGCTGCAGCTTCTGCATTAGCACTAGCAGCTTTACCTTGCACTTTAATGTTAGCGGAAACGGTTTCTTTCCTTGACCCTATGAGCCAATCTCCCGCCGGCTTCAAACAAGTCTTCTGCAGCTTCCTCACCTGTCTCAGCCTTCACAGATCTGAAGAGCTAGGACCTTGCTTTGGATCTGGCTTTGGCTTAAGAGAATGTTGTGACTGGTGTGACCTTCTATCCAGACCACTGTCAGCAATAAGGCTGTTGAGCTCTTATCATTCATGTGGTCACTGGAGCAGCACTTTTAATTTTCTTCTTTTCCTTTGCATTTACGACTTGGCTAATTGTTTGGTACGAGAAGCCCAGCTTTCAACCTCTAGCAGCTTTCCACGTGCCTTCCTCACTAAACTAAATCATGTCTCGCTTTTGATTTAAAGTGATACACATGCTGGTCTTCCTTTCATTGGCCTAATTTCAGTGTTGTGTCTCAGAGAACAGGGAGGCGCTAGGAGAGGGAGAGAGATGGGGAATAAGCAGTCAGAACACCCATCTTATACAGGCACGGTTCGAGATGCCCCAATAAAATTACAATAGTTACATTAAAGATCACTGGGCACAGGCCACCATGACAAATATAATAACAATAAAAAGGTTTGATATATTGAGAGAATTACCCAAATGTGTCCCAGAAGCATGAGATGAGCAAATGCGGTTGGGAAAGTGGTGCGGATAGACTTACCCGACACAGGGTTGCCACAGACCTTCAATTTGTAAAAAATGCAGGATCTATGAAGTGCAATAAAGTGAAGCACAATAAAATGAGATCTGCCTGTGGTTAAGCATCATGTACTACAAATGTTTCTTTCAGCTTGCATTGAAAATTGGATGTTGCACTCTTTGGTGATAGAAATAGTCACAGTGTTTATGCTTTTTATCGGTTGTGCAGTTATGGATGCATGTTTCTTTATCTTTCTTGTATCGATATATGTCAATCTGCAATGGAGGAGCTCCTATTGCGGCTCAGTGGGTTAAGAACCTGGCGTGGTCTCCATCAGGATGTGGGTTTGATCCCTGGCCTCATCATCCCTGGTGATTAAATACAAAAGTCTTTTCATGGTAATTAAATTTAGATAAAGTTGACATTCTTGCTGGTGCACTATGCACATACTTTCCTGAAGTTATGTATTTTTTCCACCATCACACAGTTAAATTCTCCATTTTCATTAAATGTTTCATTTTTAATTTTATACCGCCTAAAATTACCTTCTTTTCAGTATATCCCACATCTGTCATTAATAGAAAGTAGTGAATATTATTGGTGAAGTACTGATTTTTTAGCAAATATTTCATTCTAGACTAGGAAATATATCCAAATTTTTCTCCATCCTCAAGGCACATACCTTGATGTGTCTCTTACAGGTGCCACTTTGTAAGTATGTAAGTGGCCAGGCACTGGGGTCCAAGGGACTGCCTTTGCCATTCATTAGCTACATCAGCCTGGGCAAGTTAATTCATTTCTCTTTTGTCTGTAATTTATCTGCTAAATGAGGATAATAGTAGTACTTTGTTCATGGGATTATTTGAGGATTACATGAGATAATGCATATACACCTTAGTCTAATGCTTGACAGTGGTCAGTAATTATCAGCTATAATGATGATGATTTGAAAAAAAAAAACAGGAAATGTATTTTGGCATAACTAGAAATGATATGGGGTGTTTGGTCTTAAATTCTTAAAGAAATCATTATTCTAGGAAATTATTATTAATTTGTTAGGTATGTGTTACGTAAGATTTAGAGGGACTTGCTGGTAAACAGGTGGAATGGCCTCAGGGATAGGATTTGCTTTAAAATACTTCAACATAAAATAAAACAAAAAACAAAGGGATCAATGGCACATGCTAACCGAATTGAATGGTTGTGAATTCCCTGTGATAGGTGTATGAGTTCCTGGTTCAAATTTTAGCATATAGTGTGTATGGTTAATGAATTATCTGATTCAAAATCAGTAATGTTTTATGCATGGGAGAATAAAGAAATAAGGGCAGGCTTTTTTCCCCTCCAATTTCTTAAAAGAAGACTAGTTTATTAATCTGAACTAGTTACTAGCCCCATGCATGGCTTAGATTCCATTCTGCCTCAAATAATATTCATGATTTTATATGAACTGACAATGATATTTTTGATAATGTATTTGGAAGAACTTAATGTTTTCTGAAGGTCTAGGATATTCGGTATTATTATAACACACATTATAATAATATTGTCTTTAAAGCATAAGTTTTGACATGTATTTTAAAACATAGGCAACTTTTTTTTTTGTCTTTTTTAGGACCACATCCACGCCATATGGAGTTTCCCAGTCTAGGGATCAAACTGGAGCTGCAGCTGCCAGCCTATACCACAGCTGTCGCAACACCATATTCGAGCCGTGTCTACGACCTACACCACAGCTCATGGCAATACCGGATACTTTAATCCACTGCATGAGGCCAGGTCCTCATGGATGCTAGTCAGATTCGTTTCTGCTGAGCCACAACAGGAACTCCAGAAACAGGCAACTTTTGGAAGATTAATATTCTGTGAAAAGGAATACCTTGTATGCTTAACCAAAATCCTGTGTCTGTATAAAGGACCAGCTTCCCAGAAACTGAATTAATAGAGGTTTGTCCTAAACAACAAGGTCCTACTGCATACAGCGCAGGGAACTATATAGTCAATATCCTGTGATAAACCACAGTGGAAAAGACGATGAAAAGAATGTTTATCTATTTATAGCTGAATCACTTTGTTGCACAGCAGAAATTAACACAGTATTGTAAATCAACTAAAATTAAAAAATTATTTTAGGAGTTCCCGTCGTGGCGCAGCGGTTAACGAATCCGACTAGGAACCATGAAGTTACGGGTTTGATCCGTGGCCTTGCTCAGTGGGTTAACGATCCGGCGTTGCTGTGAGCTGTGGTGTAGGTCGCAGACGCGGCTCGGATCCCAGGGTTGCTGAGGCCCTGGCATAGGCCGGTGGCTACAGCTCCGATTGGACCCCTAGCCTGGGAACCTCCATATGCTGCAGGAGCGGCCCTAGAAAAGGCAAAAAGACGAAAAACAAAAAAACAAAAAAATTATTTTAACAACAAAAAATAAAGGTTCATCATGCCGAAGGCAAGGAAATTCTAGAGTTACATACATGGCATGTTACCTCGAACCACTCCTTTGTTCATTTCTCACTCATTCACACAGGGCGCAGCAGTGACAGTTGTGTTCCAGCAGCAGGAGACCCTGCTGGACACCAAAAAGTGCCTCTTGCAGCACGTGGCAGAAGGGATCTCGGACACATGTGCAGAAATCTATTTTGAGAAAGAGGAAGGTCACTTCTCCTCCTATCATGGGAGGGAGAGAGGGTGGTGAAACGGATGTAACATGTTGAAACGGAAAAGAGGGGCTGGGTTTGTAGCCTTGGTCTTTTTTAAGGAAAGTGGAGAAACAAAATGAGCTGCTGTTGGAGGACAAAAGAGAGAAGGAGAGGGAGTTCAGGGCTGAAGGTGAGTTCCAGGAACAAGGTCAGCAGCCTTGGGTCAAAAATGTGATGGGAAGTGAGTCAGGGACGAGTACCAAAATTTCTAAGTGCAGGGAGCGCCCCAAGTGGTGCTGAATCCTGGCATCCAAGTGTGTGCTCAGGTGTGCTCAGGAAAGAGGAGTCAGGTGGTAGAGGTGGCACCTAACACCTCGCCTTTGGAAAATAGCCAAGAAGACGAAGCCTCTAGCATAATGAGGAGGAAAATTAAAGAAATCACAACCATAGCTTCCAATTGGTCTCTTTAGAGGCTGACATGATCTCGTAGCCTTTCATTTTTAAGAGGAAATTAAAGACCTCGGGCTTCTTTGGAAAAGACTGAGTTACCAGGGAATTTTTTTCAAGACCTTACAGAAGGGGGCTGTTGGAGAGAATCATTATTTAGTCCACTCTTGGAAAAGACGGTAATAGTCTTGCATATATATTCCAGTCCATAACACCGTTAAGAGAGCACATATGATTTTTTAAATGCTCTGAGCACAGCACCAGAATTTCTCATTTCATACCTCATTTACAGCTTATTATCGTGTGATCACACAAGTTCAGCATCTCCGTATTTACATAAATTAGAAGCATTTGTTGTTTTGAACATAGAAAGATCGTTGGCATAGATCTCTTTTTATATTTTTAGGTGTTAAAATTAAGTCAAAATTGTATCCTCTCCAAAGGCAAGCAATAATAGAGAGGGGAAAGTTGGACTGGCCATGCGTGCAGGGAACACGACTCTATTTGAGAACAGATATAGAAGAAGAAGGCTCTCAGAGATCTTCCTTGGAATGTGGCAATATCAACCATTCCATATGGCCCAGAGCACTTCCTGCTGTGTCTAGACACGCTGGCACAGATTGCTCTGTGGGTGTCTGTACATCACTGACCCACAGTGACCTTCCCTCAGGCCTCATGTTTTAAGGCATGAGTGCTTTTCACTCTCCTTTTTTTCCCATCATTTGATTCTTTCAGCAGGTGCACAAAAAGTGAGATTGTTGTCACTTCAGAGTGCATCAGATTTTGTGGTTTGCTCCCCTTTCTGTCACAGACAACAAAACAATTGCTTTAGAGATGTGGTGGTGTTAATAGGAGAGATTCTAACAAGTGGACTGGGAAAAGGATCTAAATTAAAACAAAAGGAGCAAACACGTAATTTGATTCGTGCTGAGAATACCCAGCATAGAAGTGATCTCCTGTTTTTTTCTCTGTAGCATTTTAAGAGCCACACAATTCCAATTATCTCTGCATTCATAAATCACTCCAATATTATAATAAAAAGTGGATGGAACTTCAAAGTGGCACAAAACCGAAAACTCATAAATGGATTCAGAGCTAGCTTTCTCATCCCCTTTAGCTCCAAGCACTTAGGCAGCCAACTTGTCTTCTTGTACTTAAACAGTGCAGAGTTTTAGAATGAGATCAGAAGGGCTTTCCATCCCTATTCCTGTGTTTTAAAAGTTGACTTGATTGGTGTTCTTCCCCAGGTATCTGGTTGACCCTGTCTTTTCTCCTCTGCCCAGTGTCTCTGTTTATAGGGACTTCAGATTAATTTCGTTTTCCTGAATTCCCTACCAATTAAATTATGCTCACACATAGCAACCCGCCTTGCAAGGACTTCTTTGCTATTCACTGCCATTTGTGTTGTGAGGTGATGCAACATCGACAAAGGAGTTATTCATGATACGGTCCTCCTTGGTTCCTTTTCTGAAGATAAGGCTTTACCCTTTTGTTATCTTTATGTTCCCAGCAGCTTGCAGAGGGCCCTACACAGGCGGGGCACTGATGCAGTTAAAGGCAGTTTACAAGACTTTCGCTGTTGTTGAGGCAGCGTATTAAAAGATCATGTCATTATTGTCTTAATTTTTGCTGTCTCCTTTCCGCTCCGGTGGGATGCACTTATTAATAAGAGAGAGAACTCAAGGTTGAGTGCATCAGAAATGTGGATGGATTTGTTTCATGTTTCCCCATGTTAATCAGAACTGTACTCTCAGACATATCTCTAGGGAAGCATCATTTGCAAAACCTATCTGGCTTTAAAATAAATAAATAAAAAAGGAGGGAAAGTGGCTGATGAACAGGTGCGTAGACCGTCCCTGACTTACAGCGGTTTCACTTTATGATTTTTTGACTTTACAGTGTTGTGAAAATAGTATACATTCAGTGGATACTGTGCTTTGAATTTTGCATTTTGCTCTTTTCCTGGGCAAGCCAAAACATTCCTCAAGCTGAGTGGTTGCAGCTCTCGGTTGGCCCCGTGATCACAGGAGTGGACAACGCGTAACACTTAAAACCATTTGGTACCCACACCACTGTTCTGTTTTCACTTTCAGCACAGTATTCAACCAATTACAGGAGATAATTTAACACTTTGTTATAAAATAGGCTCTGAGTTATGTGATTTGCTCAACCACAGGCTAATGTAAATGTTCTGAGCACGTTTAAGGCAGGCTAGGCTAAGCTGTGATGTTTTCAGCTGATGGAGGGCTCCTCAAGATATAACCTCATTGTAAGCTGAGAAAGGCCTGTGTAGCAGCTTCTTTTAAGTAATTCTGTGTAGAGATCTATGACTGGAATTTAAACAGAGGCTGCGTCTTTTTATTTCCATTGTGCATTTTGGATTTCACACGATTGCTGTTAAATCACTGGTCTTCATTCTTTCAGCAAACCGTTATACTCCCCATCCCTGGGCCAGGCACTGATCTGGGCATGGGGACAGGTCAGTGAATAAAAAGTAAAAGGGTCTTACCTTCCTAGAACTTATATTCTCTTGATGTTCAAAATACTGTTAAGTTTTAAGGCAAGAAATATATCTAAAGGCTAAAGTTTCTACAATACCATCTCTTTGTATGGTAACGAATACGATGTTTTTATTTCACCAAAAATACTTGTGGTGTCTAAAGTGATGCTGCCTAAATTTTTCAGAGCCTAAAGTGCATTTCCAAACTTAGGAAAGGTATAGACCGCTATAGAAAACAGTGTACCTGTCCTCATACACACGAACCTTTACATATCAGTGTAGAGGCTTTGTAGCTCCCTTGTTAGGGGGAAAAAAAAAGCTTTTGACCTTTAGAAAGTACAATTGCATGTATCATCTAGTTAATAAATAATACTTAATGATTCAGATAATTTTTATTTTTTAATCGCAGTGTAGTTGATTCACAGTTTGTGAATCACAATGGAAATAAAAAGACGCAGCCTCTGTTTAAATTCCAGTCATAGATCTCTACACGGAATTACTTAAAAGAAGCTGCTACACAGGCCTTCCTCAGCTTACAATGAGGTTATATCTTGTTTTTGTCTTTTTGCCTTTTCTAGGGCCACTTCCCGTGGCATATGGAGGTTCCCAGCCTAGGGGTCCAATTGGAGCTGTACCTGCCGGCCTACTCCAGAGCCACAGCAATGTGGGATCTGAGCCGCCTCTGCAACCTACACCACAGCTCATGGCAACGCCGAACCATTAACCTACTGAGCAAGGCCAGGGACCGAACCCACAATCTCATGTTTCCTAGTCGGATTCATTAACCACTGAGCCACGACGGGAACTCCTGATTCACAGTTTGTGTTAGTTTCAACTGTACAGCAAGGTGATTCAGTTATTCATCTATATACGTATATATTCAAATACATATCTATCATTTTTCAGTTTATTTTCCATTATAGGTTATTACAAGATATTGCACGTGGTTCCTGTGCTATACAGTAAATCCTTGTTGTTTATTTTATGTATAGTGGTGTGTATTTGTTAATCCCATACTCCTAATTTACCCCTCACCCTTTTCCCTATGGTAACCATAAGTTTTCATCTTTTAAAGTTATAATGAACATGAAGAATCTATGTGTCAGTAAGCTGTTGGAAGGGATATTTGATTTTCGCTTATTTCATTTTAAAAACAGAATGTTTCTAAATTTTCTTTCTTTTTTTATTGTTATTTCCCCAATACATTTTTTTTTTCCTACTGTACAGCATGGTGACCCAGTTACACATGCATGTATACATTCCTTTTTCTCACATTATCATGCTCCATCATAAGTGACTAGACATAGTTCCCAGTGCTACACAGCAGGATCTCATTGCTTATCCATTCCAAAAGCAGTAGTTTGCATCTATTAACCCCAAGCTCCTTGGGGTTAAAACAAAACATTTTTTGAGACAATAAATGTAGGAAAGACACTCTGTTCTTGCAGGGCTCGAATCACTTGGATTTTTACTATTTATTCCATTTTCATTAAGGTTTCTTTGCCTTTGAAAAGAACTCCATGCTTCAACCCAGAGTAATTATAAAGAGCTCAGGTTTGCTTTACTTTCAAGATTCTTTATTATAGATACTTTCCTAACACAGAGGCATCGTTAGAAAGGTCAGAATCATTACCACATATAAATCAGAGCAATTCCTACCTCATGAAATGTCAAAGATTTAGTATTTACCATAATCAAATTATGAAAATTCCAAGAAGAATAGGCAGAAGATATTCTGCCCATAAACATTCTTATTTCACAGTCCCTGATTCCTTTGACCAGATTCTGTCATTACCTACTTGTAGTTACTTCTGTAAGAAACTTGTTTTCTAGTGAAATTCTTAATGAGTTCTCTAGAGATAGACCCAAGCAACTATTTTCCTGAGCAGCTCAGTTAAACAGTTTAGCTGTTTCTAAGGATTTTACTTGAATTCAACAAGGGACTTTTAGAATCTCAAGCCTTTAGAACTTAGAGTCTTTACTATACTCTTTGTACTCATTATTCTTTTTCTCAGGTGAACAGTTGATCCAAATCTTTTAATTCATCATCAGTCAGCAAGTGATCTGTACATCCCTTATTTTTTTATACATATAATGATTTTTTCCCCATTATAGCTGGTTTACAGTGTTCTGTCAATTTTCTGCTGTACAGCATGGTGACCCAGTTTCACATACATATATACGTTCTTTTTTCTCACATTATCGTGCTTCATCATAAGTGACTGGACAGAGTTACCAGTGCTACACAGCAGGATCTCATTGTTAATCTATTCTAAAAACAATACTCTGCATCTATTAACCCCAAGCACCCCATCCATCCCACTCCGTCTTCCTCCCCCTAGGCAACCACGAGTCTATTCTCCAAGTCCATAATTTTCTTTTCTGTGGAAAGGTTCATTTGTGCTGTATATTAGATTCCAGATATAAGTGATGTCGTGTGGTATTTGTCTTTCTCTTTCTGACTGACTGCACTCAGGGTGAGAGTCTCTAGTTCCATCCATATTGCTGTAAATCACATTATTTTGTCCTTTTTCTGGCCGAGTAGTATTCCATTGTTTATATATACCACATCTTCTTAATCCAATCAAATATCATGTACATCCCTTATTTAAAAATCATTGTACTCCTTTTTCTTTCACCTTTACCTTCCCATAAAGCGTTCTGATTCAGTTAGCTTCATTCTCTAAAAAATTCATTCCCATTCCCACAATGGGGAGTTCCCATTATGGCTCAGTGGTAACCAGCCCGTCTAGTATCTGTGAGGATGTGGTTTCTATCCCTGGTCTCGTTCAGTGGGTTAAGGATCTGATGTTGCCATGAGCTGTGGTGTAGGTTGCAGAATGGGCTCTGCTTGAAGTGGTTTTAGGTCATCGTAAATAGTAAGAAAGAATCAACTTAATGTTCAACATTGGCAACGGACTGTAGTTTAAAAAATTATCTCCCATTTTATCATCCAACTAAGGCGAAATCCCTTACTGTCCTAACAAAGCCATCACATTAGTTGGTCACTTAGACCTTCAAACTCAAATATTTGTAAAGTGAATCTGGGCTTGGGCAATTAATATCAAAAAAGAAAAGTCAAAGTCTGTCTGTTCTTTAGGTAAACTGTATCAGAACCCCTGGTGTCAAGGATTCTTGTTTGATTTCCCTTTAATCAGAAGAGCTCATGACTCTCATGTTGCTTTAGTCTTAAAATTAGAAAGTCAGGAGTTCCTGTCATGGCACAGCAGAAACTAATCCGACTAGTATCCATGAGGATGTGGGTTCGATCCCTGGTCTCGCTCAGTGGGTTGGCGATCCGGCGTTGCTGTGAGCTGTGGTATAGGTCTCAGACGTGGCTTGGATCCCATGTTGCTGTGACTGTGGGTTAGGCTGGCGGCTACAGCTCTGATTTGACCCCTAGCCTGGGAACTTCCATCTGCCATGGGTGCAGCCCTATAAAGAAAAAAAAAAAAAATTAGAAAGTCAGGATATCCAGGCTAGGGCCTGGGCTTTATACAGCTCCCTAGGAGAATGCCGTGCATACCCACCTCTAGGAGATATCTTGGGTGAGAATTCCTTCGTCTGTGCCATGGTGAGCACCAAAACTCTTGGTCCAGCAGGCACCACAGGGCAGCCAGCATATCTTCCACCCACTTCCCCAGAGTATTTTTATCTTGCCTGGTCTGCAGTAGCACCAGCCCTAGGGGACGTTACTCTGACACTTTAGAATTCTCCTTGAGCCTTCCCATTTTGAATTCTTCTTTGCCACTGATTCTAGGGAAGAACACAGTGAACAGTTCCTGGCACAAACTGTTTCACTGTTAGTCATTCAGAAAACATTTGATCCTGCTGTATAGCACAGGGAACTACATCTAGTCACTCATGATGGAACATGATGGAGGATAATGTGAGAAAAAGAATGTAAGACTGGGTCACTTTGCTGTACAGCAGAAATTGACAGAACATTGTAAATCAGGTATAATAGAAAAAATAAAAATCTTGGAAAAAAAGGAAAGCATTTGAGAAAATACAGGAGGAGCAGGGACATAGAAGCTTCGAGATCACCATGTATTCACCCTTTTGGCCGCAGGCCCTAGAGTCTGCACATCTGAACCCTTGTCCTACCTCTTCTCACTCTTCTCCCCCAGCATCTTCCTCCTGCCATTTGCTCCTTAGCTCCTGGTGCATCTCCCTGTCCTGCTCCCCAGTGTGGGAGAGATAGTAATTGTCCTCACACACAGCATAGCCCCAGTGAAGACAAGGGGCTTGGCTTTTTCACAGATGCCACATGGAGTATTTGGGGGTACAGCTGTTTTATAAGGTGTGAGTGTGAAAGAACTGGACAGTTCATTTTCTGATTAGTTTACCACAACACAGCCATCTAAGTGTTTTCTCTCTTCTGTTACGGTCACTTTGGGAGAACATAAATTTATTTCAAGGACTTAACTGTTCAAAATAATTTTGGAAGTATTCTTTGTAATTTCTTTTTGCAGATTAATCAGACTTCCACCCAAAATACTACCCGCATGTATTTATGGATAAAGTACACATGGTGTCACTTTCATGTATACTGAGAAGGCAGTTTTGCTTCTTATGAGAGGAGGCTGTAGAGTTGGTAAACATGAGTCCATGTAGAGAAATACAAACATGTCCTTGGCATTGGTCCTTCCTAACTTTAGCGACGTTGCTCTTGGAAGGCAGATGATTGTCTAGGAATACCGTATGGGAGAGCCACTTGATGTGGTCACTCAGAAGGCTGGGAGGACCCTCCCACATCTGCCCAGGGTAGGGACTTTGCTAGAGATCAACAGCTGCTTCTGAGTGTTACGATGGGGAGTGGGGGGCGATAGGAGCACCCTATCCTGCTGAGAAGGGGAAGAGAAGCCTTTAGGGTCTTCAGACCCCTGCTGTGCCTCCCACTTTATTTGCATCACTGGTTAGAACTTTTCATTTCTTTTTTTTTTTTTTTTTTTGTCTTTTTGCTATTTCTTTGGGCCGCTTCTTGCGGCATATGGAGGTTCCCAGGCTAGGGGTCTAATCGGAGCTGTAGCCACTGGCCTACAACAGAGCCACAGCAACGTGGGATCCAAGCCGTGTCTGCAACCTACACCACAGCTCACGGCAACGCCGGGTCGTTAACCCACTGAGCAAGGGCAGGGACCGAACCCGCAACCTCATGGTTCCTAGTCGGATTCGTTAACCACTGTGCCAAGATGGGAACTCCCATGGTTAGAACTTTTCTATCAAACTTGCTGTTGAGGAGTTCCCATGGTGGTGCAGTGGAAACGAATCTGACTAATATCCATGAGGACACAGGTTCCATCCCTTGCCTCACTCACTGGGTTGGGGAGCCAGCATTGCCATGAGCTGTGGTGTAGATTGCAGATGCAGCTTGGATCCCGTGTTGCTGTGCTGTAGGCTGGCTGCTGTGGCTCCGATTCTACCCCTAGCCTGGGAACTTCCGTATGTTGCAGGTGCAGCCCTAAAAAAAAGCAAAAAAAAAAAAAAAAAAAAAAAAAAAAGTGCTGTTGAAGTGCACCTTTTATTATCAGAGGTTGTTTTGAGTACATCATAAGGTCACCAGTCCTGCTGAGCAGGTTCACAGACATAAACTCTCTAAACAGAGTTATGTTTGTAGCTTTGTTACCATTTACAGCTTCATGCATTTTTGTTTGTTTGTTTATTAAAAATATTCATAATAAAAACCCTTGGTTCACAGACATTTTGAGGTATTCTGTTCTCTTAAAGACAGCACTGGATTGTGGTTAAGCGCTGAAATTTTGGCTTAAGACCCTCGAAATTAACTTCCTGGCTCCATCCTTGCCTAATCATACAACTTTGGCCATCTTACCTAATATCGTCAAGTCTCAGCTTTCTCATGTGCAAAATGGGGTTGGGGATGGGGCTCTTATAGGGTGGTTGTGAAAATTAAATGAGAAAATCTATGTAAAGCTTTTATCACAGTGCCCAGCACAGGGTATATTTTGACTTGTACTGGTTTTCCCCAGGGGCCCTCTGGGGATGCTTATGCACGCCTATTTTATTATTGTGTTTTTCTCAAATCCATGTTAGAAGAAGGCAGGCTATAAATAATAAGTAATTGTGATTCTTTATTTTTTTATTTTCAAAGAAAGAATCTGCTGTTGTCAATTTATAATAGAATGATTTGTAATGGCTCACACATGGAATTCAGGTGGATACTAAATTTCTCTGGCAGTGAAATTTCCTCTGGGAGGACACAGCAATATAAGGGGAAGTCAGATGATTTCTCTGCTGGTAATAATATCAATTCTCATTTCTCAGTGTTTCTAAAAGTGTTCTATTTGCTTATTCATTCTTTGGTCATGAAAAAGGTAATAATCTCATTTGAAACCATATATGTCACTAGATTTTTCTATTACTATATGTTTAATATAAGAAAGACATAGAATGTGCATGGGGGACAGTGTTAGATATACAATCTGGAGGGACCAGGAAGTTAATTAGGTGACTCTCATATCTGATGGTGGGACACCATTGACCGAAAGGTCTCTGGAGACTTTCATACATTTCCCTACTGTAAAGTAAAGGAGATATGGAGGAGAGAGGAAAAGTCAATTCCCCCCAAATTTGTATTTTATTGTATTATTGTATATTTTCCTAAGATGCTGTATTTGTTCAGTCTTTAAACACTAAGGAAGTACCAAATCATTGGCTAGCAACTGAGGATGCGAAGGTTAATGGTCATGGGCTGGTACTCTATTTACAATGTAGTAGAAATAAACCTCTTATAATGAGGAAAAAAGTGTACATGATGTCCTAGAAGTATGCACATCTTACGATAGACATTTTTTATTTTTTTACAGGGTGTGCAAAGAATATATATATATATTTTTTTGTCTTTTGTCTTTTTAGGGCCGCACCCATGACATATGGAGGTTCCCAGGCTAGGGGTGAATCAGAGCTGTAGTTGCCAGCCTATAGCCATAGCAACATGGGATCTGAGTCCCGTCTGTGACCTACATCACAGTTCATGGCAGAGCTAGATCCATAACCCACTGAGCAAGGCCAGGGATCCAACCTGCATCCTCATGGATGCCAGTCAGATTCGTTTCTGCTGAGCCATGATGGGAACTCCCAAGGGTAATTTTTTTTTTTTTTTTTTTTTTGGAGGAGGAGGGAGTGGGAGGGATCGGGAGCTTGGGCTTATCAGACACAACTTAGAATAGATTTACAAGGAGATCCTGCTGAATAGCATTGAGAACTATGTCTAGATACTCATGTTGCAACAGAAGAAAGGGTGGGGGAAAAATGTTATTGTAATGTGTACAGGTAAGGATAACCTGACCCCCTTGCTGTACAGTGGGAAAATAAAAAAAAAAAAAAAAAAAAAAAAAAACCAAGGGTAATTTTTTAAATTGAAGTATAGTTGATTTACAACTTGTGTTAATTTCTGGCATAAGCAAAGTGATTCAATAATATATATGGCTCATTACAGGATATTGACTATACTGTCCTATGTTATACGGTAGGACCTTGTTTATCTGTTTTATGTATATGGGTAGTTGTATCTTCTAATCCCAAACTCCTAATTTATTCCTTCCCCCTTTCCCTTTAGTAACTGTAAGTTTGTTTTCTTTGTCCACGAGTCTGTTTCTGTTTCATAAATGAGTTCATTTGTATCATATTTTAGATTCCACATATAAGTAGTATCATAATATTTGTCTTTCTCTTTCTTACTTCACTCAGTATGATAATTTCTAGGTCCATCCATGTTGCTGTAAATGGCATTATCTCTCTCTCTCTCTCTCTTTTTTTTTTTTTTTTTTTTTTTTACAGCTGAGTGGTATTCCATTGTGTATATATATTGCATCTTCTTTATCCATTCATCTGTTGACGGGTGTTTGGGTCGCTTCCATGTCTTGACTGTTGTAAAGAGTGCCACAGTGAACACTGGGGTGCATGTATCTTTTTGAATTATGCTTTTCTCAGATATATGCCTAGGAGTAGGACTGCTGGATCAAATAGTAGTTCTATTTTTAGTTTTGGTGGTGGTAGCAATTTACATTCCAACTAATAATGTAGGAGGGTTTCCTTTTCTTCACACCCTCTCCAGTGTTTGTTATTTGTTGACTTGTTAATGATGGCTGTTCTGACAGGTATGAGGTGATACCTCATTGTAATTTTGACTTGTACTTCTCTAATAATTAGCAATATTGAGTGTCTTATTATATACCTGTTGGCCATCTGTATGTCTTCTTCAGAGAAATGTCCATTTAAGTCTTCTGCCCATTTTTTGATTGGGTCATTTGTTTTTCTGTTATTGAGTTGTAGGAGCTCTTTGTATATTTTGGAAATTAATCCCTTGTCAGTTGCATTGTTTTTGTATCTTTTCTCCCGTTCCATAGGCTGTCTTCTCATTTTGTTTATGGTTTCCTTTGCTAGGCAAAAGCTTATAAGTTTGATTGAATTTCATTTGTTTATTTTGCTTTTATTTCTCCTACCTTGGGAGACTGACCTAAGAAAACATTGATATGATTTATGTCAGAGAATGTTTTGCCCATATTCTCTTCTAGGAGTTTTATGGTATCTTGTCTCATATTTAAGTCTTTAAGCCATTTTGAATTTATTTTTGTACGTGGTGTGAGGGTGTGTTCTAACTTCATTGATTTATATGCAACTGAACAGAACATTCTTAAAATTCACAAAAATTACTTCTGTTTTTAAGTCACTGCTCTTTGGCTTACAATAGAGAGTTGAAAATACCTTTGTGTGTGGTCATAGAAGTTTACAAGAGAACTTTAGAAGATGTGTCATAGTGAAATGTCTATTGATTTGTTGTTTTTTTCAACTGGTCTGGAAGGCAACATTTTGGCATTCACCAAAGGTCTGTGAGCATGTAGGTAGATGTTTATTTGTAATCCAAAGATTCAGAAACATGTTGCAATAGTTCTTTTTTTTCCTCCTCTGAAACCATTTGCTGCTTAAGTGGTTGCTGGATCACCAAAGCTAAGAGAAATTGATTAAATTTGTATACCAACAACTTGTCACCAAATGAATAAAAAAAGATTTTATTAAATTGGGCACAAAAGGTTTGTTTTCCTTTTAAAAGAAGTCTTTAAAAAAAGTTGCATATGACTTATTTTTCTGTAGTACCCATCTTCTGTATATTTTCATCTCCCCCTTCAGGCATGCTTAAGCTAAAGGATAGGACTTAGTATGTATTGGTATTTTTTTCTGAAACAGGATGTGATATAATATAAGACTTGCATAACCAGGATACTGTCTAGACTAGTGAAATTAAAATAGTGGCAGAGCAAAAGGAATCTCTGAAGTGGAATACTTTAGGAAATTTTATTTTCCAGAATATTGATGAAATATGTGAATATGGAAAAATTTTTTATATCAGTACTAGAGTCAAGGTCTCAGTATCTAGAATGCCTTGTTGACTTTTGTGTATTGATATCATTGTTATTTATCATTTTCACTGACCTGTCAGAAGATAAAGTGAAATTTGTTTGCCATGTTTTCATGGGAATAAGTGCACCTCGAAATATAAAGGAAGAGCATGCCATCCATAATCTGGAGAGAGGAAGATGCTCACACTGCTTGTGTTGAGAGCCAGAATATAATCAATGAACATTTTATTTTTGTTGGTGACTGACAACCAAGAAGCAAAACCAAATCCTGGTCTTAAAGTTCTGGTGTTTGACTATCTAGAACCAAATACTGAAATCTTTCTGGAGGTTTGCATTAGTTTAGGTAAACAGTTTACGTCCAAGGTCATTTTTCTTCAAAAGCTGCTAAGTCAAGCTTCCCACTTCTTCCATTCCTCTTAGCCCAGGAAGGGTGTGGGCAGAGTTACCTGACCTCCTGGGACCAGGCTTGACTGAGTCAGTAGTTCTCTCAGGCAGATGAATGACTTCTCCCTTGTCTCAGTATTGTCTCAATATTTGTTATTCTATGAGGCAGAAAAAGAATTTAATTTGGAACATTCACATGAAGTACCAGGGTTTTAAAGTATATGTGGCATAGAATTCCTACTCAGCCACACCCCGGCTCTGTGTGTCCCTCAGGCAAAACCATTTACTATTTCTCAGTTTTCCCAGCTGTAAAATGGGTATAATAATAATACCAACTTCCTAAGGGCATGGTAGGATAAAAGGAGTTAATCCACATGAAGTCCTTAGCAGAAAAAAAAAAAAAAGAAATAGTGAACTCTCAAAAAAAAATAGTATTACTCTGTAATATGATTATTTAAAAGCGTAATTCATTTATCCCAAGGTGGATTTTTGCACATTGCCTTTGAGCACATCTTAAATTTGAAATCACAGTGAGTGTTCTTCCACTTTGAAGACAGCTTGCAGTCCTCATCCTTCAATTACAGTAAATGGCACTCTGCATCCTCACGTGGCCTGTCATACCCAGCCTCTCCTTCAGAATTCTGTCATTTGGGAACTTTATATTTTTCATTTGAGAATTTTTACAGCAGTTGATATTCTCTTCCTTCAGATCTCATCAGCCCCTGCTTTGTGGGAGTAAGACCTAGGTAATAGGTACGGAAGTGACCCCATAGAAATGTATATTTGGTTGCCCTTTCTCCTGCGAGAGGTCCGGAAAAGAAAAGGACAAGATAAGCCAGGTGGTTGGATCTGTTAACTATATCTATCTAGATTTAGATGGCAAAAGAGAATAAAAACATTCCAAGACAGCTATAAATTCAAATCCATATGCTTCCTCAGAGATCTGATTATGGTTCTCATTTTTCCCCCTGTAGGAGAGAAGGGAGATTTTGGATGACAGCGCCATTATTTATGGCAGGAACAAAGTGACGAATAAGCATGGAAACTTGGAAGGTTCTCAGCCTCCTTTTCCCTGCTTATTCCCTAGGCTGAAGCTACACTGACCAAGGCCACCCGATGTCCTCATTTCACGTTCTTTGGATGTTGGTTGTGTGTTCTCTGCCTGAGGCCGTCACCTTTGATTCTGTCATGGGCACCCAAAGCTCAGGGTAGCTGGTAGATTAATTGAGGGGAGGGGTTGATGCTCATTTTTTAAAACATAATTAGTGTAACACATTACCTTGAATCTAAATGGTGTCCTCAAATATTTATTGACTTGAATTAGTGACTCTCATCAATAGCATTATTTGTGTTTGCATTAAATCTGGGTGTCACTGTATCTTCAAATGAAAGTTCTCTGGGCAGTGTGACAAGTCTTCTGTTTGTGGACCAAAGAAAATTCAAGTTTCATTTCTTGGTGTCTCTTCTTGTTACAGGTTTATAAGATCATGAAATACTAAGCCTTCTAAATGGATGGTTACCACTCAGAATGGTATCCTCCTATGATGTTAATTAAATACTATGACGTAAAACATGAAAAAAAATCATCTTAGGCATAAATACACAAAACATGTTTTTTAGTGTATTTGTTTCCACTTTTAAAAATAATGGCAGCGATATCACTGATATGGAAAGCTATTCTTTGAAAGTTAATTTTTTGTTTGCACGTATACTTAAGTTTTCTGCTTTTGCACTTACTTCTTTGCTAATTTTGTCAGAATTGAAGCAGATACTTACTGTCCCGAGTGCTCTCCTAGTTTACATCTGCAGTTTTGTTGTCAAATGAAAGACCTAAGAAGGATTTTTTTGCATTTTATTTTATTTTATTATTTTTAAAAAATTTTTGAGAAGTAGTTGATTTACAATGTTGTGTTAATTTCTGCTGTACAGCAAAGTGATTCAGTTACACATGGACACATATCTATTCTTTTTCAGATTCTTTTCCCACATAGGAGGGACCTAATAAGTTTTGAGCTTAGCGCTTAGGATGAAGAGCAGCTAGAAAAGTGATGAGTCCAACTATTAAGTAATTTTCAAAATATTACACTTTTTTTCTCTTGTAGTGAGAGATTTTTCTTGAGGCTAAATAGAAACGGGCTTCCCAAAGCCCCAGATAAACCAGAACGACATTGCTCTCTCTTTGTGGTAAGTGGATCTTGTTTTCTCCAGGGGGCAGATTCTTCCTTAAGCCCTTTCTCTTATTTAAGGGAAATAAATAAATGAGTGTGAGAGAACATAGTGAATTTGCTTCAACCCTGTAAATAACACACAGATTATAGTAGTGCCCAGAAAACTGAATGCCACCGTGCACAGTCACATCTTTGTCCCTTAGTGTGTATTAGCCTGTCCCCTCTGGCCAAATCACAAGGGTGACAAGGCTCAGCCTGGCATGTGGTATTTAGTATGTACTTAATAAATGTTTAAAGAATGAGTGAGTGAGAGCCTGAAATAAGAATGGGCTTTTCATTTAAGTTTGATTTGAGATCTGCAGGCTTAAAGTTGATTGGAGTGCTATTTTTAGAACAGGATTTGAACTCTATGCTTCTGCTATAAAAATTCCAGTAAGAGTGTCTAGGTTGCGAGTTCCCCTCGTAGCTCAGTGGTTAATGAACCCGACTCACATCCATGAGGTAGAGGGTTCGATCTCTGGCCTCGTTCAGTGGGCTAAGGATCTGACATTGCCGTGAGCTGTGGTGTAGGTCGAAGCCCCGGCTTGGATCCTGCATTGCTGTGCCTGTGGCATGGGCCGGCAGCTACAGCTCCAATTGGACCCCTAGCCAGGGAACCTCCATATGCCACAGGTGTGGCCCTAAAAAGACAAAAAAAAAAAAAAAAAAAAAAAAAAAAAAAAGAATGTCTAGGTTCGTCTTTGTCTTTCTTGTTCTTTATGCCTTTTAAATGGTTCTGCACAAATGATGAGTTCTCAAATAACCAGGCTTGGTTTTTTTGGTAGGACTTGGGCAGCAGCGAGCTGAGAAGGGACATCTATATCACTGTGCACATCATCCGAATCGGTGGGTATGCCGCCTGTTGGTGTGGTGGGACCAGGAGGGAGAACTGCTGACGGGTCTCCCTGTGCTTGTGACTTACGTGCTGTCTGCATCAGAAAGAAATCAGAGCCAGATTTGAATTCAGGAATTGCGGAATTGGGGCTCTGTTCCTTAGTTTCTCCAAACTCACACAGCACCTCCTAAATTACCATAAATAGATTTTGTTCTCTTCCCATATATGCCATTAGACAGTTTCTTGTGTTTCATTTTGTTTTGTTGGACTCTCTGAACATTTTTTTGAGGTTTTGGCTATCCTTTTATTGATAATTACACCTAGGTTTTTAAAAATTTTTTAAATAGATTTTTATTCAAAACATTTTTTTTTCTTTTTCTTTTTTTTTTGTCTTTTTGCCTTTTCTAGGGCCGCTCCCCACGGCATATGGAGGTTCCCAGGCTAGGGGTCTAATCGGAGCTGCCAGCCTACTCCAGAGCCACAGCAACGCGGGATCTGAACTGCGTTTGTGACCTACACCACAGGTTACGGCAATGCCAGATCCTTAACCCACTGAGCAAGGGCAGGGATCAAAGCCACAACCTCATGGTTCCTAGTCGGATTCGTTAACTACTGTGCCACGACAGGAACTCCTATTTTTTAAAAATTTTAAAGATGATCTCCATTTATAGATATTACAGTATACTGGCTATATTCCCTGGTTGTGCAATACGTCTTTGAGCCTGTCTTACACCCAGTAGTTCGTGCCTTCCACTTCCCTGTGATGCCATTCCCTCCACTCTCCACTGGTAACCCCTAGTTTGTTCTCTGTGAGTCTGCCTCTTTTATGTTACATTAACTGGTTTTTCCTTTTTTAATTCGACATGTAAGTGATATCATACAGTATTTATCTTTGTCTGACTTATTTCACTTAGCATAATGCCTTCAAAATCTGTTCATATTGCTGCAAATGACAAAATTTGCTTCTTTTTTATGGCTGAGTAGTATTCCTTGTATATATGTAGGACATCTTTATCAGTTCACCTGTTGATAGACACTTAAGTTGTGGCCATGTCTTGGCTATTATAAATAATGCATCTGTGAACATTGGGGTACATGTATCTTTTCAAATTAATGTTTTTGTTTTTTTCAGATATATACCCAGGAGGGGCATTGCTGGGTCATATAATAGTTCTATTTTTAGTTTTCTGAGAAAACTCCAGACTATTTTCTACAATGGCTGCATCAATTTACATTCCCACCAACAGGGTACAAGGGTTCCCTTTTCTCTGCATTCTTACCCACATTCGTTGTTTGTAGACTTTTTGATGATAGCCATTCTGACAGCTGAGAGGTGATATCTCATTGTGGTTTTGATTTGTGTTTCCCTGATGATTAGCAATGTTGAGCAACATATTTGATTCTAAAACCTGCTATTTGTCTTTTTAAATTCAGCATAAATTAGGAGAGGTGGGATTACGATGGCGGAGTGGAAGTACTGGAGCTCAACTTCTCTCCGAAAAACAACAAAATTCACAACTAAAGGCTGAGCAATCTACAACCAAATTCAGCATAAATTAAACTTTGGAGAGCTAGATTTCCTACAGGTTTATGAAAACTCTGTACCAATTGGCATTTTCCAAGGTGCAGAAGGCTGTAGGGCATTATTGAAGCAAGTGCTCTGAGAGTAATGAAATACTGACTGCTGTGTATATATATATATATTATATATATATTTTACTGAATACTATATATATTTTTTCACTTGTATAATTTTATCAGCTTATTCCAAGGTCTGAGAAGTTCTGCAGGGAAAAATAAAAATGCTTCTCTAACTTTGTTGACCTTAGCTTTCGCCAAATGATTTGACTCTGGAAACACTTATAACATTTTTTAACATCTGACAGGACACACTAAGTGTTTTACAATGAACTTGCACATCAGAGCCAGAACACGGTCACTGGTTTTTACACACATTAGGCCTCTGAAGGTAGGCATTTTATGGTCAAAGAACTAGATAAAAGGAGGAGTGGTGTGGACTCTATCATTTTTCTATTAAAGCTATTCTGCTGATACTGGGAACTGGTTCCCACTTTTTCACTATCCATGCTGCATTCCTTGCTGGGGAATACTTCTGCAGAACAGTAATATCTCGTTATGCAGTCCTGCACAGTGACATTTATTTTTTCTAGATTTTTATTTTATGTACACGAGAACCACATTGTGCATTGAGAGGGACTAAAACTTGTCATTTCAACATAGGTTTTCTGTATATTTTTTCTCATAAAACTGTGTTCTGAAAACCCATCTGAGGGACAATAGAAATAAAAACTAAATTGTTTTCGGTTTTAATTTACTTTTTATAGATGAGCATGTGGGGAGAAAATTGGAAAGAAGCTTTTAAAACATTGGAAAAGTCGAAATGAGTGTTGCTGTGTATTTTTGAGAACAAGCCTCTGTCTGTTTCCAGGATGGCAGGGTGTACAGTTTATGTAATTCTTTGTAGGTTTATAAAAATTTATTCAAATGTGTAATAGCAATTATTAACTCGAACTGTGGTTTTGCATCTCTTCATGTAAACATTGCTAAAACCTGAGTGTAATCTTCTACAGTGTTGAAGGAAAAAGTAAACCACTTTAGAATGTTCTTTGTTCCAGCTCTAGTAAGTATAGGTCATGCTGCCCCTCACAGGCTGCAGAGGGCAGGAGTAACAGCCCCCGCCTCGGAATCCAAGCCCAGATCTTGGATTGGAAAGAAGAGGAGGAGAAAAAGAAAAACAAATAGTGTCCTCACACCCAACTGATTCATAGTAACTGTCAAGTTTCTGTTCAACAGTGATGACTTCAACTTACATCAAAACAAATAATGGCTGTTCGTAACTGTTAAGGGCAGACCTGAGCTTCTATCTGATGCTGACACTTCGATCACTTACTTGGCTCAAGAAACCTAGTAGGTCTTTTGCCACCCACCACCCAACTGTCAGTAAGTGTAGGAGTAGCTATCCCTTTCTGAGTAGGAATGGTCATCACTGGCTTCCACCACAAAACAATAGCATCTCTAACCCATTTTCTACCGCAAGGAACACCCATCCCTTTTATCATTATATTAGTAATTACTGGAACTCTCAGCTTAATTCACCTAATCAGTAACCCTCACTGTATGACCAGTGGCTAATATTACAGCCAGATACCTACTAATTCCTTTAATTGAGGGAGCAACCCTAGCCCTATAAGTGTTGGTCCTACTAGAGCCTTCGTTACATTTATCATTCCTATTTTACTTGTTATTCTTTTTTTTCTTTCTCTCTCTCTCTTTTTCTTTTTTTTTTAGAGCTTACCTGTGGCATATGGAGGTTCCCAGGCTAGGGACTGAATTGGAGCTGCAGCTGCGGGCCTACGCCACAGCCACAGCAACACCAGATCCTTAACCCACTGAGCAAGGCCAGGGATCGAACCCCCGTCCTCATGTATCCTAGTCAGGTTTGTTAACCACTGAGCCACGAGGGAAACTCCTGTTTGTTATTCTTGAATTCACCGAAGTCAAGTTTATGTTTCACCCTCTGAATTAGCTTTTACCTACATGATATTACCTAGTGACCCACCAAGTCATGTATATCACATAGTGAACCCCAGCCCCCGACCTCCGAGAGGAACCCTCTCAATTCTTCTTACAATATCTGATCTAATATATGATTCCATTTTAACTCCACATTCGTATTATCCTTAGGACTGTTAACCAATATATTAATGATATACCGAGGATGACGAGACATCATCCAAGAAAAGCCATTTCAAAGCCATCACCCACCAGTCTTTCAACAGGAACTTCTAAATGGAAAAATCCTATTCATTATTTCAGAAGTCTTTTTTTTTTTTTTTTAAACTGGTTTCTTCTGTGCTTTCTACCACCTTAAGTGGTATTCCAGCTTCTATTTGTAAGCATTTCTCTGAAGATGATACATTGCAGAGGCAATTTTCCTATATTCCTGAAGAATGGAAGCCAAATTGGATATTGCCATCCCTCTGTTTTTTTCTATTTAACATTGGACTTGGAAAGTGCTGGAGTCATCCAGATGTGCTATAGGAGAATTTCACTCAGTTGGAAACCACTTACGGATCTGTCACTATGCCTCTGGAAACAGACTTGCCGATTTTTTTTTTTTCATTATTTTTCCTCACACTAATTTGTTACATTATAGCTCTAGTGTGCTTTCACTTTTTGTCTTCAAAATAACTCATTTGTGATTCAGTACAATGATAAATTAAAATAGGATCTCAACAACACATTTGAAAATGTATGACAATTTAAAGTAGTTGAAACTGCTCAGAGTGAAATCTATCTCAGGAGATTTCAGTCTGAGAACCAAATGAGGAAGGCACATGCTCATTTGATCCCCTGTGCTTATTTGCTATATCTTCAGGCATCTCAAACTGCTTCCTTTTAAAGGTGAAATATTTGAAATAGTTTTTTTTTTTAATATGGAAATGCTTTAAAAAATAGAATATGAAAGAGGCTCCAGTACTGCTTTTTTTTGATGCAAGCCCCCTGGGATGCCTTTATGTATCCTAGGGGGCAGGTACCCAAAAAGTGGCTTACCTCCAGTCTTCAGGTCGTATAGATGGCATCTGATGGTCAGAGTTGACACTGCATGCCGAAGGTCACAGCTAGGTGGCCGGAGGGGAGTGTCCAGAACCTAAGCAGCGTCTTCAGTTGCCCCAAATCTGTGTCTTTTCCAGCATTCAGTTACGTTTCACATGGCGCATCTTGTACCTGGATGTCCTCTGTTCAAGATAGCTTCATCACAAACCTCCATGGGCTGTGTGTGCTTTTTAATTAAACAGGTCGAATGGGGGCAGGTGAAAAAAAGAATGCCTGTAGTGTCCAGTACCGGCGACCCTTTGGCTGTGCAGTTCTTAGCATTGCTGACCTGCTGACGGGAGAGACCAAGGATGACCTCATCCTGAAAGTGTACATGTAAGAAGCTTGCGTTGGGGTGGTGGGCTGGGGCGGGTGCAGGGACACATGGGCGTCCTGTTTGGGTGTCCTGCTTTCTGCGGGTAATGGAAGAGCAAGGAAGGTGTTGAGTTTCTGAGCCATTCCTCAAAAACTCAACAATCTGTAGCTTTGCTACAGGTGAGCTCACATGTCATCATTTGCCTGTCTGAGGAATTAGGAAATCAACAATCAAGAGAATAGAGACAGTTGGGTGGACCATTCACTGCGAAGAGTACCTCCTGTGAATTTAAAACCTAACCTCTCTTTACCCTCAGAAAGTTCATTTGTTTTTAAACTAATTCGAATTAGGAAAAGGAAGTTCAGGCTGGGTGATTTCCCTCTTACTTGATGAATTACTAGTTGGCTAGGGCTGCCCTAACTCAGCACCGTAAACAAGGGGCTTAAACCATAGAAATGTATCGCCTCATGGTTCTGGGGACCACATATCCCAGGTCAAGGGGAGGGCTGCCCTTCTGAGGGCTGTGGGGCAGAATCTGTTCCCTGCCCCTTTCTCCTTGTTTCCTGTGATTTGCTGATAATCCGTGACTTGGACATGCGTCCCCTGATCTCTGCCTTCATCTCCATGTGGCTTTATGCCTGTGTGACTGTGTGACTGTGTCTGTAACCAAATTTCCCTTTTTTTATTAGGACACAGTTATTTAGGGTTAGAGCCCACCCTAAAGACCTAATTTTAACCTAATTAACTATGGGAAGACCCCATTTCCACATAAAGTCCTTAGAATGTGCTTTAGGACTTAAATTGTCTTTTGCAGGTCAGTAGGGGCAGACAGGGTTCCACTTAAACACTCCGCTAAGAGAAGCACTTAATATATTCCACATCCTAAGTGAAATGATTTTTGAAATGTGCCTGGTTTTGGAGGACCCCACCTTGAGAACCTACCGACGGGTTGGAAAACTGACAGTTGATTCACAGTGACATCCTCAGAGCAAACCCCTGGGGGGGCTGAGAAATGGGGGCGCTGGTTTCCCTATCCTAGTTTGAGGACCGTGCCGCTGCCCACCTCCATGAGTGAGCTTGCTTTAGTTTTCTCTTCTGGCCATTGAGTTGCTATACCCAGTGCTTGCCAGTAGTTTTTCCATATGTGGAGGGAATGCACGTGGCGCACTGCCTGCGGGACATATAGTTCAAATTGCTTTTTGACCACAGCTGCAGGGTTTCATGGATTTATCCCATCCTCTCCCCAGAGTCCCCAGGACCTGTGACACACGTTTGCTAATTAGTTGACAAAGGCTTGCTTGTAGCCTGTGGTTTAGGACTGGAAACTCTCTTTATCACTCCTAAGAGGGATAAAGTCTATGACCTTGATTTTAAACGTCAAGACTTCTGGTGAACCTGGTGGGTAGTAAGTAAATCATGCTACTCTTTTTATCACATGGTCGAGCTTAAATCCTTGATAATCCTCTTCCTAAATTCTGTTGGTGATCATAAAACGTAATTTATTTACACCAATACTGATGATCTGCCATTTACTGTGTGCTTGCTACTTGTGAGGAACTGTGTTAAGCACTTTGCTTATATCATATCACTTGACCCTCATGATAAGTTGGCTCCATTTTCCACATAAGGGGACGGAGAAGCTACATAATGCCCTAAGTCGCCTGGCTGATCAGAATAGGAACCAGATGTGAAGTCAGGACTGTATGTTATGAGGTTGTATGTTTCCAGGTGTTATTCCACACTGGTCCATCAAGTTAAAATGATGCTGTTAGGTAGCATTGCTTTTTAAGAAAATGAAAATTCCTTAAGAACACTATCTCACTGCTTTTTAGAGTGGTCTTTCCAGGTGTGGGTAGCCTGTGTTAGATTTATCTCACCATTGGAAAAAATGAAGGGACCCTAAGTTCCATGCATCCCCCCTGATCGTGCAGCCAGCCAAGGAAGACCCATAGCTCCAGTTCTATGTGAGACAGTTACTCTCATAAAATAAATCAAACTGCTCTTTGTGGTTGTTACTGCCTGTTTTTTCATACATGTCAAATAAGGTTTGGGGTTATTCTTGCTGCAAGAGAGATCCCTTAAAAATTCTAGTTTGGTCAATTATGAATCTATTACAGGGTGAGCACAGTCATTATAGATTAAAAATAAACTGTGAAAGTTGGTAAAACGTCTTAAGGATGTGCCTGCTAGAAATACTGCGGAAGAAATTTCTGTTAGTTAAGGTGACTGAATCCCAACCCTATCTGAGACTCAAACAGAGAACAGTAACAAATACCTTACCTGCCTAGGGCAGGCACATCCTTTAAGAGATTTTATTTTATTGGGAGTTTTACAGGTTAAAAACATGAATTCTGGAGATTTTATTTTATTGGGAGTTTTACAGGTTAAAAACATGAATTCTGGAGTCACTTCCTACCTAATAGGGAGCAAGCCATTTTTCTTCCTTCCCCACTGAGCTGAACTAAGAAAACTAGAGGCAGAATGTACTAAATGGCAGTTTGGTATCCTACAGCTGGACAGGTGGGATGGTTTCATTTCATCTTAATTTTCCAGCCGTCTAAGGTTCAGTGCTCTGTTTGGTGTCCTGCTGTTAACCTATTCAAAAATAAACTCCATCATATTCGTCCTGGAAAAGCCTATGGTGATGAAATAAATAAATATGTAAGCAAATTGTGAATTACTGGCTGTAGACAAAATCATAAGGAAAAGGACTTTATACTGAGGGACATTTTGATTGATAGTGTATAGAATCTTTGATATTCAGGACTTTTGGGAAGGAGCATTTATGGCTAATAAAAGATAGTGGTAGGAGTTCCCTGGTAGCACAGTGTGTTAAGAATCAGCATTGTCATTGCAGTGGGTTGGGTAGCTGCTGTGTTGCAAGTTCCATCCCTGGACCGGGAACATCTACATGCCAAGGGCATGGCCAAAAGATAGAAACAAAACAAAACATAGTAGTGAATTCACAAACACATCCAGATGAAGGAGACTCTCCCTGGCCTAAGTGGGGACATCCCAGCAGTAAAGAGAGGGCAGACCCAGATATTTACAAACCATCAGGAGTTACCAGTCCAGAGGAGATCCATCTGGTCATTCACACAGCTGATATCTTTTAAGTACCCACAGTGTTCAAAGTACTGAAGGGAACATATACCTACCCGTCCTAGATCCAATCCTCAAGAGCTTTCAGGGGCTCCTGGGTGAGCTATACACGTAAACAAAGATAACATGAGCCGTGAGTGGCAAGAGCTAAAAAGACCAAGGTCCCAATGGCGGTGAGGATGAGAAGATGGAGAGATGTCTTTGGGCCTAGAAGTAGAAAATTGGGGAGGGTTACTTTTAAATATCTGTCAGTGAATTGTGCCAGCCTTTTGCCAGTGCAGGTTGTGTTAACCTCAGTTGCATTTTGCTTGATTTGTTGCATTTTGATGCCAGCCAACTTGATCATGTTATAATAGGTGGAGACTCGCTAATGAGAACTAACATTTATTGAGCATTTACTATGTACCAGCCTTTATCTTAAGCCCAAGCTGGTTTAATATTCTAGTATATTATCCTGGTTTCATTGATAAAGAAATCAAGGCACAGAGAGCGTAAATAACTTGCCCAGAGAATGTTTCAGTTAATGGTGAGGATTTGAATCCAGGGAGTCAGACTCTGTCTGTGCTTCCTTCCATTGTACGCATTGTTCTCTGAGATTTGGGGGAGAGGGGGCTCTCATAATCTGAATTGCTCATCCCAGCCCCTTCTGGCATGAAGTAGTTGGTCATACAGTAGCAGATATTGTCTTTCCTGCTCATTTGGAGGCAAATAGGCCAAAAATGATCATCACTTGCAGTGGATTGTTGAGAGCTCCAAGGAGGTTTAAGGAAGTTCATTATAGTACTTAGAACAAGAAGGGCAGATGTGCTATTACGGTCATCTCCTGCATCACCAAAGCTTAACAGAATGGTCATGTTTTCCTAGGTGTAATACAGAGAGTGAGTGGTACCAAATCCATGAGAACATCATCAAGAAGTTGAATGCACGTTATAATTTGACTGGCTCCAATGCAGGTATGTGCTGCTGGCTAACTCTCTACACTTTTCATTTCAGGTGCTTTTATTATGTGTGTAGGAAGAAAATGATCAGCCCTTTGTTTTTCTCTCTCCTCACTCCCTAAAAATGCTGTTTAGTCATCATTCTGATACATCGCCCTGTTCTTTGATAGGCTCGTAGCTATAACTTGCTAAATATATATATTCTGTTCTGGTTTAATCAAGGCAGAGCATCTGAATTTGTTCCATAGTACCAAGTCTTGAGACCTCCAAGTTGTTACTGATTGCTAAAAACCACATGATAAATATGCCTGGGTTTGTGACTGTTGTATGGGCTGTGTTTGATGAACAGGAAATTGTCAGCAAGATCCAGGAAAAACATGCTTCACTGATTCTAAGTTGCAAGCAACTATATTGTACTAGAAAATAAACATGCACGTTCAGATATTGAAACTGGCTAAGAAAGAGTATAATGCTGAAGGCATTGTTATGCAGAGAAAAACATGGGCATGCTTCTTCAGCAGGAACTGAAATATAATGTAGCATTATAAGTTATATGTAACATAGTATATGGCAAATAGTCTTATACTGGTAATATACTATATACTGTACTATAACATAGCATATCCAGATTATATAGTATGCAGAGTGATGTCTTTAGGTTTGATTCGTAGACAAAAATTTCATGAATATTGTTTGCTCCCTGTCCCACCTTCAAACCCATGTGAAAGCAAAATAAACGACGGAGTTGTGTGCTTTAAAATTGACATAAAGAAACTTCAGATCAAATTAGCTCTTATTTGAACTGAATGCATTGTTTCGTATGGCTGGCTTTTTAAGTACCCCGAATGGAGATGCTTGTGTTATAATCCAGCTTGCCTGGCAATTAGATGAACCCAATTTAAATTTAGACCACGTTTTTTTTTCAGACCTGTGCACATGTTGCCAGGCCACAACAACCCACAAAGAATAAGTAACTACAGACAGAAACTGTGTGGTTTGGTTCCATTAGAGCCATACGTATCCACAGCTCACATGTGGCAGTGCTTCAGGCCACAGTGAATGGTGAGGTCTAATTTCCCCTCCGTCTCCCCAGAGTTGGGGAGGTAACTTGGCTTTTATTGGATTCACACAAAGCCCTGTATCTACCACTATTTAAACAAAAGACTTGCACTTACTGCTGAAGGCAGAGTCTCTGAAGAACCAGGAGGTTTTAGCAGTGGAATACAACACGAAGTAATAAGAACTCTTCAGACACTGCTGTGGTACACTTGTCTTTATTCTTTCTGTGAAAGAATTACAATAACACTTGCTGTGTAGGGACCAAGTGATTTATTTTAAATGTTCCTTCAGTGAGGTGGTAGAGCAGCTGCTTTTTAAAAAAAAAACTTACCTTGCCAAATTCATGGGCAAATTTCTAGCCAAATCTAGTAGTTTTGTTCAGGCCTTTTGGTGTTTCTTCCTCCCCAGTCCCCGCCTTTTTTTTTTTTTCCCCCTCTTTTCTTTTCACAGCTGTTTCTATGGCCTGTGGAAGTTCCTGGGCCAAGGGTTGAATCGGAGCTGCAGCCGTGGCCTGCAGCACAGCCACAGTAACACCAGATCTGAGCCACATCTGTGACCTGTGCCACAGCTTGTGGCAATGCTGGATCCTTAACTCACTGAGCGAGGCCAGGGATTGAATCCAAATCCTCACAGAGACAACACTGGGTCCTAACCCACTGAGCCACAACAGGAACTCCTGGTATTTCTGGATACTATGGACTCTTTTTTATTATTAAATGTATTCTGTATCTGTGCTATCCAGTTTGATGGGCACCAGCCCACCTGGCCTGTTGAGCATTAGATATGAGGCTAGTACTTGGGATTGAGGTGTTATATTGATTATATGTTCAAAGGTAATATTGTGGATATACTGGATTAAGTAAAATGAAGTTAATTTGTTTCTTTTTATTTTTTTAACAAGGCTACTAGAAAAATTTTAATTTCATTGATGCCTCATATTATACTTCTATTAGATCATGCTGCTCTGGATTCAATTTAAAGAATTTTAAGTTCTTTTGAGGCCTCACAAATATTCGTTATGCGTTGCTCTTTTCCTTCTGCTCACTGACTTTGGGTAGAGAAGTCTGTAGCTATTAAATATCATTCTCTTTCTCCCCAAGACTCCCATTACTCTTAATTTGCTTGCATTTGCCTCTATGAATAAATAAATATAAAAATAACCTTGCCCTTCTGATTTTTCCCATGTATTCCCTTCCCTCCTTATTGTCATAGATGCAACCCTGACTAAGCAGGACATGTTGGCCGGCTCCAATATACTTCTTTCCAAACTCCTTATCAAATACCTAGCCTTTTCTCTTTCCAATATGCCTTAAAATTCTTCGGTCATTGGGTTGTTTGAATATATCTTTGTCCAAACTGAGGCGATACCCAGTTGGCTCTTGAGTCATGGTGAAGTACTCGATGAGCGTTGATTTACACCTCCAAGTAGATTCTTAACATAACTGACTCTGTATCCTGTGAGGTCAGGGTCCAAGTCAGGCCAAACCACACATTTCTCTCTACTTTCAGATGGAAGACGTCTCTAAGAAAGTATCACTCCTAAGAGCTTTGCCCTGGAAGTAAGATGCCCTAAGTTTGAATCAAGTTTTACTGCGATAGTAGGGCTATCCTCCTCCTCCCAGGTTATTAGAAGGATTAAAAGAGAAAATGTATGCAAAGCATGTAGCATGGGACTTGATGCATAATAAATGTCTATTCAGTGTTAGTAGTTGTTACTGTTTACCTACTTTGGAGTCATCCTCTGAAGTATTTTACCCCTTCTTCTTAAGTCGGATCACTTTGTTTTATTTTTTCAAAGTGGATCCTGATTGGATCTTCTTAATGAAGACTTAGAGAATAGTAGAGCTGGGTTATTGGTAGGTTGGCTCATTGAACTGACCCTTCCTACTCTTTGTTTGTTCCATCTCATCTCTGCCCAGTTGATTGCTAACATCTCTTGCTGGGTCTTCTGATTGGTTCCATTGATTAGCTCCAGGAAGGAAAGGCAGCACATTCTATTTCCTTGGGAAATTTTGTGGGTGTTTAGACATGCTCCACATGTTCCATGTGCTTCGTCCATTCTGTTGACTGATTGACCACTTACTCTTCCTGGAATCCTGAATCAGGCTACTAGAAAGTAAGATGAAAACCACCCTATTCCCTGAGTGTTACCAATTCTGTTTACAGCCATTTACTGAAACAAACAGAAACCTCCTTGCTGTATCTTTGGAAAGAGTGAATGAAACTGTTATGCCATAGAGCCCTGTCTACAGGGTCCCCCCACCCCCACTTTGGTAGAGTCCCTCTTCCTTTTTGCTGCCTATTCTGATACTTACGTTGCTAGACAGCCTGATATATGCTCATTATACTTGGCTTTTGCTGCAAAGCCCAGTCTGCTGTCCTGTCTGTATGGCCCACCCTTCTTCATCCTTCTCCTTTCAAGCCTGAGCCCCACCAACTCTACACAGCCAGCATCTATCTGCCTTCTATTCCTCCATTCTCCTCCTGATCCTTCTAGCTTTCTCAAGGCATGGCCAACCCAGCCCTAAGGTTCATCACTCCAAAATACTATTTCAGAGAAAGAAAGCTCAGAAAGAAACTTTTGAAATTTAGTGAATTAGGAATTTCTGCCGTGGCGCAGTGGATTCATGGAGGCACGAGTTCGATCCCTGGCCCAGTGCCATGGGTTAAAGATCCGGTGTTGCTGCAGCTGTGGTGTAAGTCACAGCTCCAGCTCAGATTCGACCCCTGGCCTGGGAACTTCCATGTGCTGTAGGTTTAGCTGAAAAAGAAAAATTAAATTAAAAATGAAAATTAATAACTTAGCCCTTTACTCTTTCCATTTAAGTCTCTCCCATTCAGTCTTGGTAGGTCTTTGTTCTATTGTCACCTTGATCCATTCCCTGTCTTGAGAGAAGGCAGTTATAAAAACAGCAGATGGGTTTTTAGGAACTTTTTGGCTTTATCATTGGAAGAGAGGCATCTAATGACTTTAAAATAGTGGGGGAAGCAAAGGTATACAGAATTGAAGTCGGAAATTGGAGTGCCTAATGTTCAAGCTATCACAGTGGATAGGTGGGTTGACTTCCACTGTTTTCTCCTCGGACCATGGAGTAGCTGATTAAATGGAAGCAATGCATTCAAATGTTTTCAAGAAAATTAAGTTCACTCAACAAAGTATTGTTTTTTCCCCCTGCTTTCTCCCTGCTATTCCTTGGTCATTGTACTAAAAAAAGAAAAAAAAAAAAAAAAGGATAACTTTGAAATTAGCTTTAGAAACAAACTCTACTACCTAATTTCCAGGCCTTTTATGCTTCACTGATATCCTCCTGTCGCTTGGAATTGTAATCTAGTCTATTTAATAGATAAAAAGTTTTGTCTACTTAACTAGTTTTTTTTTTTTCCTCTCTAACCTAAGACTTACATAGCAAAGGTACATTAACCACTATCTTTGTTGAATTTAGAAACTGGGAGAAAATTTCAGATGATCCATTTAACCTTTATTTTTTATTTTTTAATTTTGTTTGTCTTTTTAGGGTTGCACCCGAGGCATATGAAGGTTCCTGGGCCAGGGATCGAATCGGAGCTGTAGCCGCTGGCCTAGGCCACAGCCACACAAGGCCAGGGATTGAACCTGGGTCCTCATAGATGCTAGTCAGATTCATTTCCACTGAGCCACAATGGGAACTCCCCATTTAACTTTTAAAGATAAAAATATAATTGAATTAATGTATCTCTGTGGTTAGATCTAGTTAGGTTGGGTAGTTTGAGAATTCCAAAGTTGTACTTTAGGGGATTTTTAAAATCCGTAAATAATTTTGTGAGAATTTGAAATTCTAAAAATAGTCATGAAAATGAGCCTGGTTTAGGCTTGTTGAGCAAATGATTATTATAAGCATCACCTCTGATAGACATTAGCAGTTGAATTCTAGGAATGTGAATTAGGACTGAGCCAATACGATTTGAAACACATTCAGTTCTACGACCTGAAATAAATTGTGTAAAAATCCTTGGCTCCAGTTCAGTATGTATGTTCTAAGAGAAACTTCAGAGTATTTTCGTATTATCTATGTATTTATGAACCTTATTTCCTATCATTTGCACATGTAGCTTACAACTAGAAGAATCACATTTGCTAATCAGTTCATTTCTACAATCTGCTTTTTGACTTAGTAAGCTGAGTTTTGTGGTTGCATTCGTGTCCACTGTCTGTTTTGCTGCATCTGCGACCTACACCACAACTCACCACAATGCCAGATCCTTAACCCACTGAGTGAGGCCAGGGATCAAACCCGCAACCTGATGGTTCCTAGTCGGATTCGTTAACCACTGTGCCACGACAGGAACTCCCATCCTGTTGTAATTCTTAATGATAGTGTCAATGCTCTTGATTTTTGAACATTGCATTTAGTAACTTTTCTTTCTACTGTTGTCTAAAGAACACTAGTAGTGAAGTTCCCTGGTGGCTCAGAGGGTTAATGATCTAGCATTGGCACTGCTGTAGCTGGACTCCCTGCTATGGTGTTGGTTTGATTCCTGGCCCCATAGTCTCTGAATACCAGGTGCGGCCAAAAAAAAAGAAAGAAAGAGAGAACACTTGTACTTATTGGAACCGCCTATTGGCTAGACATATAGTATGTGACCTTTTTGCTCACTTTTGGAATTTCCTAATTATTAAGCCACACTCTTTCTATTTTTAGAGTTTTTAATTTTCAATTAATTTTACTTTCAGTAAAGCTGCAAGAATAGTACCAAAAAACTCCTAAGTTGGGAGTCCCTGTTGATAATGGAAGTGAATCTGACTAGTGTCCAAGAGGATGCAGGTTTGATCCCTGGCCTCGCTCCGTGGGTCGGGGATCCAGCGTTGCCGTGAGCTGTGGTGTAGGTCACAGACACAGCTCGGATCCCGTGTTGCTGTGGCTGTGGTGTAGGCTGGCACCTGGAACTCTGATTCAGCCCCTAGCCTGAGAACTTCCATATGCCACAAATGTGGCCCTAAAAAGCAAAAAAACAAAAAACAAAAAAAAAACTCCTAAGTTCTCAGAAGTTAGGGTTTTACTGTATCTGCTTTATACTTCTCTCTCTTTCTCTGTATACAGATACACAGACACATGCTTTATATATATATGATACATACGTGTATAATTATATGTTGTATATTATATAGACTCTTTAATATTACTGAATTCTTAAGGATTGCATCAGTGCTCCTGAAGTTTATACATACATATGTATATATATACACACATATACACATACATATATAAACACCCACATACATGTATATCGTACACATGTACTTTTTCCACCTAAGCTGTTTAAGAACAAATTGAAAGAATTATTCCCCTCTGCCCCTGCTTACTCGAGGACATGGCAACATAACTACAATACAATGATCAAAATCAGGAAGCTAATATTGATAAAATATTCTTATCTAATCTATAGATCTTATTCAGATTTTGACAGTTTGCTCAATGTCCGTTGTAACAAAAGAAACTCAGGCTGTATTGCATGCAGTTGTCATATCTTTTTAATTTCCTTTCAGCCATTCTCTTTTCATGACAGTGAAGAAAAAGGATATAGTTCAAAATATGGTACTAAAATATGCTTTAATATGTTTGACTTAAAAAAGACACAAACCCAAACTATAAACTAATGGAAGTAGTGATTGGAGCCAATTTTATTCTTTTAATTATATTTTGCTAATTTAGATATAATCACTAGCAATACTATATGGAAGATTGGCTACACAGAAAAAATTTGCCGTTTATGGCAAGTATTTCAATAAGTTAAAATAATCAGATATTAAATTACACTCGTATGTTATTATGCTCTATATTCATTTTTAAAAAGTAGTTTTTAACCAATGGCTTGCCATGTGCTTCAGATCTTGAAAAAATTGCAAATAAGTAAGTAATAGTTATAGTAGAAATCAAACAAACAACTTTTTTAACCTTAATTCTCCATGTATACCACTGAAATATTAATATCTCAAATCCGAATAAAGATGGAAACTTTAAGGTCAAAAATCGCCTTTGCTAAAAGGAAATGTTAATTCCCTCTGAATGGTTTCATCCACTTCTGCAGTTAGAGCTTCCACTCTGTACCAGTGGGTCCCTCTTCATCTCTCATTTCTGGTCAATAAATTTCTTTTCTGGTTAAGACTCAGTGAAAGTAAACAATTTCAGATGTCTTGTCTGTCCCTTAGTTTGATATCCCATGACTTACATATTACTTCAGTCGTACTTCCTCAATAACTCTTAGCCACGGGCTAACCACTTCTTTTAAGCAAACATAAAAGCCTTCCCAAGACTTTGAAATAGTAGATCTATGGGCTAGTAGTTAAAATTACAGGGTTATTTGCTCATATTTATCATACCTTTTACGTGTGAGGAAGTAGGCATCCCAATGGATAGGGTTATGTATTCAAAGATCTCAGGGAAATGATTTTCAGAAGGTGAGGAAGTGATTTTCAGAGTCTTTGATTTATCCTCTGTGGTGTCAAAATTGCACCCTTTAAGAGTTAAGTTTGCAGATGAAAAAAAAATTATGGCCAGTCTAAGAAAGAAGTGGGAAATCTCCTTCAAGCCAACCAGAGGATTATGAGCCAGGAGACAGTCTCAGAGAGGTCAGAGAACTGCTCCCAAGAGGTGAAGGCAGAAGATGGGGTGAGAGCTCAGGGTGGTCAGGATCGACGTGATTCTGACAGGGGCGTGTGCAGTCAAGCACACGTCTTGGTAGAAGGTTACTGCTGCTCTTGAGGTACACATGTCTTAGGTGATGGTTTTAGAAGTTGTCTAAGTATGGAAAGATGCAAGAACTTGGGTTCATAAAATTTTTTCCTGAAAATATCTGACCCTTTGAGGACCAGTTCTGCTGGTTTTCCCAGAGCACAGAGTGCCTCATCCTGATCTTTGCTCTGTGCTGTTGTTCAGCCACTGCAGTAGCTGAGGACTTAATTCTTGTAGAACTGGATGGTGAGCAGCATTCTCTGTTTCATAATCCTTTTCCTTTTGGTCTTAATTTTGACCAGGCTTTGGGAGGTATTTTGTGACCAGTTTGTCCTATGGTGCTGAGAATGCGCATTCCCAGGTCAGGCAGAGATTTTGTTGGTAAGCCACTCAGTGTGCTCTTACTAGACAAGGTTCTGTTAACAGTAGCAAAAGCCTGTCAACTGCCTGTCTTATTAGTCTGTTGTAGTCTAGGAAATGGTTCCCCCTTGTTGCTTCTTCCCATATCTAGAGTTATACCATTACAATCATTGATCTTATGGGACTGTATATTTGATCAAGTGTTTCAAGTCACCTAATCATCATTAATTTTATCTGAGGCTCAGTCATACATTTGCTAATGCAAGAAACAATAATCCTGTACAGCTAGTAACATAAAGTTCATACGTATTTTTTTATTAATGATTTTTATATTTTTCCATTATAGCTAGTTTAGTGTTCTGTCAAATTTCTACTGTACAGCAAGGTGACCCAGTCACATGTACACCTACCTATACATTCCTTTTTCTCACATTCTCATGCTCCATCATAAGTGACTAGATATAGTTCCCAGTGCTATACAGCAGGATCTCATTGCTTATCCATTCCAAAGGCAATAGTTTGCATCTATTAACCCCAAACTCCTGGTCCATCCCACTCCCTCCCTCTCCCCCTTGTCAACCACAAGTCTTTTTTCCAAGTCCATGATTTTCTTTTCTGTGGAAAGGTTCATTTGTGCCATATATTAGATTCCAGATATGTGATATCATACAGTATTTGTCTTTCTCTTTCAGACTTCACTTAGCATGAGAGTCTCTAGTTCCATCCATGTTGCTGCAAATGGCGTTAGTTTGATCTTTTTTATGGCCGAGTAGTATTCCATTGTGTATATATACCACATCTTCTTAATCCATTCATCTGTTGGTGGACATTTAGGTTGTTTCCATGACTTGGCTATTTTGAATAGTGCTGCAATGAACATACAAGTGCATGTGTGATAAGTGAGTATTTAAGCTAAGAACCGCAAGTAGGTGAGGTCCAGTATCTCCTCAGATTATCTGACCATCTCTTAGCTATACCAACTGTTCTCTTTAAAAAGAAGTGATATATTGGCATTGTGGATAAAGTTCGCCACAGGTATTTATACATGCAAGGTGAGTGGTGGGTACCTTATAGGACTGAGAAAGAAATGTTATCTTCTAAAGAATTACATGGCTAGCTTGAGAAGAAGAAAAACCGATCTTTATGGTTGAGCAGGTATTCCTGCCATTAGGGAGGTCTGGTTAATGCACAGTGCAGATTCAACATACAAGCCAGAGGGGAGGGAATGGACCCAGAAGTGCAAAGAAATATTTTATGTTTTAAATTTGTCTTGCCTTGCCTTAAAATTTAAGTTTTTATTTCCTCAGTTTAAGGAAGTGTTTAGCAATAGACATTTCACAAATTAAATAATACTGGCTGAAAATCAGAAATCAAGCTATGACTATTTAGAAAGGAGAGTAGTACTTTTTTCCCCCTCTTAAATTGGTTTTCAAAGTGCATCCTAAAGAGGAGAAACATCACCAGATTTGAGCAGCCGTGACATTAACGACCTGAGTGTCTAGGTTTTCAATATGCCAGTGTTAAAAAAGATAGTTGTCCTGCTGGGTGGAGGCTCTGAGCCGCTAGCGCCCTGCATTGTGTAATGAGCCTACCTTTCAGAAGGCCTATAATTCTATCACGGCTCCCATTTTATTTCTTCATCTAACCTAGCCCATTTCTGCACTCTCATCTCTTCCCAGTGTCTCTGTGTTTTGCTCAGTTGACTCATTTTCCAGCAGTGTTGTCTCACTTGACACCACTCCTACTAGACATTTGGCTTCCTTTCTCTCCTCTGTTCCAGAAGCCCTGAGACCCTGCATCTGACCTCTCAGTTATAAACGCCTGGCCTGATCCTTTCAAGGTTTTACTGCTTGCTTCAGCCAGGATGTACCCCTGGAAGTTATGTATGCTTCTAGAGTTTTATTTTAAAAGTCAGTTACCTTACCTTAAAGACACAGCGTAGAATATTCTAGTACCCAAAGCAAAACTCAGATGAGCAATCTGATAAATCAAGCACATAGAAGGGAAGAGAAGTAAAAATCCCTCCTCTGATAATAATGAAGTCTGAGGATTTCAGAAATGAGTAGATTTTATTGAAGATGAATTTATGAAAAATCTAATAATATCATCTTTAGGAAGTTTTGCTGAAATCTCACTCTGTTAATAATTTGTGGTTCAAGTGTAGAAGTCCTAGCAATTAGGTTTTACCCTTCGTCCCCTATCTTTCTTTTTTAAAATATTTTTTAAAATTACAGTTGATTCACAATGTTCTGTCAATTTTTGCTGTACAGCAAAGTAACCCAGTCACTTTGCAAATTCTTATATTCACAAGAATGTGAAAAAAAAATATATATATATACATTCTTTTTCTTATATTATCCTCCATCATGTTCCATCACAAGTGACTGGATGTAGTTCCCTCTGCTATACAGCAGGATCTCATTGCCTGTCCACTCCGAATGCAATAGTTAGCATCTACCAACCCCAAACTCCCAGTCCCTCCCACTCCCTCGCCCTCCCACTTGGCAACCACAAGTCTGTTCTCCATGCCCATGAGTCTGTTTCTTTTCTGTAGATAGGTTCATTTGTGCCATATATTAGATTCCCTGTATAAGTGATAGCATATGGCATTTGTCTTTCTCTTTCTGACTTACTTCACTTAGTATGAGGATCTCTAGTTCCATCTGTGTTGCTGCAAAATGACATTATTTTGTTCTTTTTTATGGCTGAGTAGTATTCCACTACATGCATGATAGGATGCATGTATCTTTTTCAGTGATAGTTTTGTCTGGAAATATGCCTGGGAGTGGGATTGCTAGGTCATATGTTAGTCTATATTAAGTTTTCTGAGGTACCTCCATACTATTTTCCACAGTGGTTGTACCAGCTTACATTCCCACCAACAGTGTAGGAAGGTACCCTTTTCTCCATACTCTCTCCAGCATTTGTTATTTCCTGACTTGTTAATGATGGCTGTTCTGACCGGTGTAAGGTGGTACTTCGTTGTAGTTTTGATTTGCATTTCTCTAATAATTAGTGATGTTGAGCATTTTTTCCTGTGTCTTTTGGCCATGTGTATATCTTATTTGGAAAAATGTCTATTCAGGTCTTCTGCCCATTTTTCAATTGGGTTGTTGGTTTAGCCCCCTACCCCTCCTACCTTTCAAACATAGACACAGCATGCAAGGACTGTTAAGAAATAGTGTTTGTAGGGGGAAAAAAAGTTCCCATTGTGGCTTCTACATGGTGTTAATTTTTATTCCAAAATGACCATCCTAGCTGCTTTTGATTTTGTTAATGTGGCAAAATTCTTAAAAGAGGTCTTAATCTCCCCTAATAACCTCATTTCTAAGGCACTATTTTCAAGACATATTCCAAAATGTAGGAGATGTTCTTCATATTATTTCTTATATATATGAGAAACATGAAAGCATTTAAGAGTCTAACAGTAAGGCTTGAATATATAAATTAGGGCTTGAAATCTTCCAAGATGGGGCCCGGCTGCCCTTTCCTGTCTCTCCCTACATTCTGCTGTCAACCCAGTCTACCCTCTTTTGATTGTGGTATGAGTCGCCACATAGTGTTGTGATACTATAAATGAACATACCCCAGAAGTCCATGCTTTTTGACAGTTAGAAACCAAACTCAAGATACAACCTTCAGTAATTTTACTAGGAATCAGAAGACCCCAGTGGTTTAAAAAGAGAAAAACAAACAAACAAACAAAAACAGCAACAAAAGAACAGCAGGGCAGGAGTCCTCGTTGTGGCTCAGTGGTAACAAACCCAACTAGTATTCATGAGGACTCGGGTTCAATCCCTGGCCTTGCTCAATGGGTTAAGGATTCAGCATTGCTGTGAGCTGTGATGTAGGTCACAGACACAACTCGGATCCTGTGTTGCTGTGGCTGTGGTCTAGGCCAGCAACTGCAGCTCCAATTTGACCCCTAGCCTAGGAACTTCCATATGCCATGGGTGCGGCCCTAAAATGGAAAAAAAAAAAAAAAGAACAACAGGGCAAAACATTTTTTACCAATTCCATGTGTTTCTGTCTTTGGTCATACTTCCCTGTTGTATGTTGAGTCCTCTCCCTGTGCCAGCTTTAACAAAAACAAACAAAAAAATAAACAACAAAAAACCTTCTTTGCTAAACAAACCATTCCCTGTCTTTGTTTGTTTATTTAGATTGGTGGCATGTTATATACGATTTTCTTCCAAATATATATAATCTTGTTCATTTAGTCTCATTTGCTGAAATGTTTCCTTAAGTGTTAGAATATCCTGACTTGAGATCAAGAGCCTAATTCAGAGCTCTTTATTTGATACTGAGGGAAAAAGTAAGTGAAGCAGTCTTTTGGACTTTTTCTTAATGTGGATATATTAAAATGCTGAACATGGAATGAAAAGACTATTTCAGTTTAGTCATCAAACTTCATGAAAATTCTTATTTTTTTTTTTTTTTTAGTCTTTTGCCATTTCTTGGGTTGCTCCCGCGGCATATGGAGGTTCCCAGGCTAGGGATCCAATCGGAGCTGTAGCCGCCGGCCTACTCCAGAGCCACAGCAATGCGGGATCCGAGCCGCGTCTGCAACGTACTCCACAGCTCATGGCAACGCCGGATCCTTAACCCACTGAGCAAGGCCAGGAATCGAACCCACAACCTCATCGTTCTTAGTCAGATTCGTTAACCACTGTGCCACGACGGGAACTCCAAATTTCATGAAAATTCTAATGGAGGCAATTAAACGAGTAGGGATTAATAGATATATGCCAAGTATATTCTTCCTTTCCTCCCCCCATAGGTCACTTCAGGGATTTGTTTCTTAACAGTTTTGGTTTGTAATGTGACCTTCGAATACCCCGCTTGTGAAAATACTTCTGCATTACTAGCACATCTATTCTTAGCTCACATGTTTTTGGCACATTTATTTTTAGAACATGTATTTTAAAATTTATCATTTTTCTTCTGTGCTTGTATAGACACTCAGGAGAATTAAAAAGAAAAATGTAATTGTATAGTATTAAGTACTTTTTACACTTCTCAGGTACCTTATTTAATCAATATTGTGATTTTATTTTATGCTTTAATTTGGCACATTTATAAAATTTTTGGAGCAAAGTACAGTCTTTGAATTAAATATTGGTGAGATTGATAGTTCTTACATACTACACAGAGTACATTTTTGCTTGGTTAATTAATTTGCCCATTTACAGTTACAACTTAATTGTTCACTGAAGGCACACTCTTTGTTCTTCATGGACTGCTTGTGTTACTGGAAAACAGTAGTTATTTCAAGGATTTTAAAATGGCTTTTGAAATATGTAGACTGCCTCTTCTAACCTCCCCTTCCTCTACAATCACATAACAACCCAGACCTGGTAAGAAGTAGTAAACTAAGCTCCGAAGAAAGGAAGGGACATCCTGCTGACAATGAAGAGGGAGCTGCAAACCAGAGGGGCAACACTCATTTGGGTGCCCCCAAAGGGAAGGGGGACCTAACACTTGGGGACTTAAGTTTCATTTATGTATTTTTTTTTTTGGCTGCACCTGTGGCATGCAGAAGTTTCCTGGCCTGGGATCAACCCTCAGCACAACAGCAACCCAAACAGCTGCAGTGACAATGCTGGATCCTTAAACTGCTGAGCCACCAGGGAACTCCCAACACATACTTCGTTATATCTGCTCACTCGCCCTCATTGCCTATTATTTCATGATTGATTATTGTTCTTGTTATTTTATTTGTATCTTCAATAGGTGTTGCTTTTTCCATAGCAATCTCGGGTCCCGTAGGTGTGAAAGTGGCATTATGCATAAACGTTTTTTCAGGCCACTCGACTGAGACCAGTTACTTACATTGGATTTCATAGCTATGGATTTTTCCAAACTACTGAGTTAATTTAAATTCAACAGGTTAACCTTGGCATTTCTGTTTCACTGAAATGTACCCTTGTCACCTCTTGAACACAGAGAGTAGCTCTTTCAAGCCCAGTATTAGAGGACTCACTTCTAAGCATCAGTTGTATATTCCCTCAGCTGTGTCTCCCAAAATGTTTAGATAACACACTCTCAGGAAAAGACTTAAGTAAAAGGTAGAAGAATAGGTTGATAATGAAAAAGAAAATATCGTGAAAAAATGAGCAAGGAGAGTTTTCACATTCCTGCATCAAAAAAAAAAAAAAATCTGTATGTCTGCATTATTCAAGACACTAGTAATACAGCAGGTAAGAGAATAAGTCCAAATCTTCGTCCTCTTGGTGCTTAGCTTCTAGCGGTTAGGAAAGAACTATACAGAATTTCTAAAATTATTTTCAAGAAGAAGTTGTCTCAAGGCAATTAGTGGACTGCTTAAATACCAAATGAGCACAGCTGGAAAGAGAAAGAATGGTGTGGTATCATTAATAGCAGTGGTGGTGGTAGTTGTATAGCAGCTGCTAACATGTTTGAGCACTTCCTTTATTTTATGGAGTTGGTATCATTACTCTTTATTTTACAGATATGGAAACCCGAGCATAGAGAAGTTAATATTGAGTCAGGGTCATGAGACTGTGTGATAAACTTCTTAAATTGCACACTTAATCACAGCATGTATTTATCAAATCTATTTGTCACTATTTTCCATTTTTGCATCACTGTACATTTGCAGCTACGTGTTACTTGGTTCATTGGTGGCAAAATGGCTGATCTAGTCTAAAATTAATTTTGCCTGCTACTTATAAATCATGCCGTGCTTGCTACTTTTTATGTAAAAGTGCAGAATTCCATGAATTTAAAAGGAATCGTCTTGTAGAGTGAGTTAGCTTCAATTCATAAGAAATGAGAGCCACCAAATAATCGACCACATTTGGTTTAACAAATGCCAAGCCTTTCTTTCCTGTAGTATTACTCCATAAGCTGAGTTTAATCATGAAAAATATGTTTTGTGACAGACTCTATAGATGAATTCATGACTAGGCATCTGTTTAAAATTAGGTATCAAATCTTTATAATTGGGCATTAAACAATCTAGACTGATTACAAAAGTGTGGTTTAATGATTGTTTCTTTTAATAAGGGGAACATTTCTTTCTTAACTATCTCATTTTTTTTGTATTTATTTGAAGGGCCACAAAAACATTGATTGTGAAACGTTATTGATCTATTTTGTGAAATTAAAAATCCAACCTAGTTTTATCTTATTGGTTGTCATAAATCCCTGTTTAAAAAAAGAAATCTCTGAACTTTCAGATTCTCTCAATAGGTCATGTTTCCTTATTTTAATATTCTTTCATGGGAGTTCTTGTTGTGGCTCAATGGGTTAAGAACCTGACAGGTGTCCATGAGGATGTGGGTTTGATCCCTGGCCTCACTCAGCGGGTTAAGGAACTGGCATTGCCACAAGCTGCTGTTTAAGTTGCAGATATGGCTCAGATCAGGTGTTGCTGTGCCTGTGGCGAAGGCCTGCAACTGACATCCAATCCAGCCTCTAGCCTGGGAATTTCCATATACCACAGGTGCACCCCTAAAAAAAAAATTCCTACCATGCACCTAACCCATACCACTTCATGTTCTACTTACGTGTGTGCTACTTTCATTATTGGATTTATACATCCTTATATCTCATCTTCTACCTTTCTCAAAAGCTGGAAGCTACTGCCTTGCCCAATGTGGACAGTTTGAATTGTGGCAGGAGTAAGTTCAGGTGTGCAGATAAAGTTTTAGAAGTTGCTCTGCCTCTAGAGGTAGCAGATAAGGCAAAGACAGTGAAGTTGTCTGACAAGAAAGAGAATGGGGAAAAAAAATACTGCTCTGTGAACATAGTCTCTGTCATAAATTATACTCTTGAAAGCATAGGACTAATCCTTAAGTCATTGGAAAGGGTGAATATTTGAAAAGTCTCTCCTTTGTAGTGCAGAGTAGTTTCTTTGTGTTAGCACATTATGTCTTATTGTCTAGTGAGTCATTTATCCAACCTGTTCATTGTAGTCATGATAATTAAGAACCACTGTAAAAATAGGCTCAGGAGTTTGCCTCGTTGAAAATTAGATAGTATTATAATAGCTCTTGGTGGGCTGGTCCCTGTTGATTCACCGGTATATTGTGTTTCTTTGTCTTCCTGAAAGTACACCCACTCTTTCATGTTTCTTTGTAAAGTGTTGTGTGTTTTTATGGCAGTTAGTTGATTTGGGAAGACCCAAGCGCTTGGCCCAGTTGACCTTTCCAGGTTTGAATCTCTCCAAGTTCTTCTTTCTGGAGAAATTAAGTCACCTCAAAATGACCGTAACTTCCCCTCTCCCCCAAATTAGTATCAGTTGGCTGGACAAATGCAGCCATTATGCCTGGAGCTTTCATCTATATCTTTCCAAACCTGCAGATTAAAAACTACTATATCTTCCAAACAAATTTTAGGGTGCATTTAACTCTTAAATGCCCAATTTTCCTTTTCTCCCTGTTTTTGTCTTTCCCCCCCCCCCCTCGTGGCCTTCCCTTACCCGCTAGCTGGCTCCTTTCTAATTTTCTTCTACTTGGATCCCCTCTATCTTGTAGTGTCTCCTCCCTATGGCTCTTACTATCTTGAGAACATTGATGCATTTCTCTGCTCATGCTTGTATCGCCGTGTTTCCCTGAAGCATTTTTTTCTCTATTTCCTATCTTTCATTTTTGTTTGCATTCCCCTTGTCTCTGACTGAATGCCTTTTTTCAGTATCTTATCCTCTGTATTAACTTATGCTGGGGAAAAAAAAAAAAAATCACTGACGGTTAAATGAATTGTGGTTCTCATAGGGTCCAGCAAGACTCCTGATCACTTTTCCTCCTCCAGCCTCTACCTCGAACAGCGTGATCGCTTTGTAGTTTTCATTACGGTTTAGTTCTCTTCTCTTCCTTCTTTGTACATAACACATAACGTTGCTAGTGCCTCATCAGATCCTTTTCTGAGATGTTCTGGTAAAATGATCTGCACTTTCAAAACATCACGGGGCCTCAAGAATTTGGTTTGGTGCCCCTAATTCTCTGTGTGAAAGCATTGCTTGTAGTACCCAGAATCGGAACAGTTCTCCGCAGCAGGAAGGACTTATGCACCACGGCTGGCACACACTGCTAGTCTACAAATATCAGCTCCTGGTGATGGTGATGGTGTGGGTGAGTGTTTTGAAGGCAAAGGACAGAAGTAGGAGGCGAACAGAAGCACCAGTACTGAGGTGGGGGTAGCGGAGGAGCATGAGTCAGGAAGAAATAGCTGCTGGGACAGATGGATTATAACATGTGAGTTTGTCTTCGTTCGCTGACTGTGGACTCTAGGTTTTAAAAGGAACCAATAGGACCACGTTGAAATTGTCTCCATCGAACCATCCAGAGCGCTCTTTCTCCCCTGCTTCACTCCATGTGCCTTTGGAGAGCAGACTCTCCTCTGTTTCTCGCCTTCCATCACCCAACTCCTGTGGTGGGGGTGTGGAGGGAGCTAAAGGATAGTTAAGTAAAAATAGGATGAAGATTGAATTAAAGTTCCCACGTGCCTGCCAGATTTAATCTAATTCTCACAACATCTCTCTGACACCAGCCCTCTAGCAGGTCTGCACACCAGGAATCGTGAGGACACAGGGATGCGGTCACAACCCTGTGCTTCATTTCCTGTGTCCTTGCCCCTTGGGTGTGCCTCATCTAGGTCAGGTTTGAACCCCAGGAAAGGCTCTATCTTCTCTCTGAGCTTAGTGCTTTTTTCAGAGAACACATCTTTCTGATGTTTTAATCAGTCTCTTGAAAAGCAAGCAAACCAACCAATAAAGCTCTGCTCTTATGGTTGTTTCTTCACGTCACTGAAGGAGAGTGAAAGGCAGACCCTAATCGAGATAAATGCCAACTGTTTTGCATGTCCGCCTCATCCCAGCATGGTTGTGGGCGTGCTTAGGATCTGTGTTTGCCCATAGTAGTACTGAGAGCTGGGAATTAGAAATGACAGCTTGCACAATAGTATGTACGTTATTGCATGGAAAGGGTGATATGTAATGATGTAAATGGAGGACCTTTGGGCTACAGATTTATCGTCCTCTGGACTCCAACCTCCTCTCTCTTTTTTTTTTTTTTTTTTTTTTGGCTGGATTCACAACATGTGGATGTTCCCAGGCCAGGGATCAAACCCGCACCACAGCGGTGACAACACTGGATCCTTAAATGGTAGGCCACCAGGGAGCCCCCAAATTTATTTTAAAATTGAGTTCAGGTCAGAGTTCCTTTTGTGGCGAAGTGGAAATGAATCCAACTAGGAACCATGAGGTTGTGGGTTCAGTCCCTGGTCTCACTCAGTGGGTTAAGGATCTGGCGTTGGTGTGAGCTGTGGTGTAGGTTACAGATGCAGCTCAGATCCTGCGTTGCTGTGGCTGTGGTGTAGGCCAGCAGCTGTAGCTCTGATTTGACCCCCTAGCCTGGGAACCTCCATATGCCTCAGGTGTGGCCTTAAAAAGCCGGAAAAAAAAAAATAGAGTTCAGGTTAGTGATGACTGAAAGGACTTTTAAAAATAAGTCGCCTTTGGAGTTCCTGTGTGGCTCCACAGGTCAAGGATCAGATGTGTCACTGCTTTGGCTCAGGTTTGATCCCTGGCCTGGGAACTTCTGCATGCTGCAGGTGTGGCCAAAAAAAAAGTCACCTTTGACTGGTTTCATTTTCTATCATTAATGTGCATGAGGGATTTTTTTTTTTTGTCTTTCTTATTTTAAAATAATAGAAGAAAAAAGGAACAGGAAATTAAAAGGCTGAAAGAGAAGTAGCAAATTGGAAATAACACAAACCCATGAAAAAAGATAGGACATTACTTTCTTTTCGATAGTTCTTGCCTGAAAGTTGGGAAAATAAGATATGAAAAAAGTGTCACTTGTCTTATATCTGCCACTGTGGTAATGTCACTATGATTGGGATAAAACAAAAAAAGATAATTTTACTCTTTTACTGAGTAAATTCCCTTTTGTTTTTCAAAGTAGCCTGCATCCTGCTAAATTCCGCTCAGTAGTAAAGAATGGGATTATGACTTTCTACTGTGTATTATATTAAGAATATAATCTTTGTTTCATTGTAATCACCATTGTTACCTAAAATTTTAAAAAATCGCTATGAATGTCCTTAAGGTCTTTGGATTATTATATGACTTTGGTTGGTGTTTATCTTTATGATATTTGATAAATACTCATTCGCAGGCCTTATAGCATTTTTTAAAAAAATTAGACCTCTCATTTTGAGATCAGTGTCTGCTAGGGCTAGATGGCCACTGTCTGTTCCTGAAATGGAGTTGATGCAGCAGTATTTCTGTTGCGTGTGGCACCTAGAGAAGGGGGTTTTGGGAATAGAAGCCAGACATGCTCTTCTTAGTGTTCTGTTCAGGTTTTTTGTTTTTGTTTTTTGCAGTTCCTAGGAACCTTCTTATAAGTGGGAAAACTCAGGTAGTCAAGTTGGAGAAGTGTTATCTAAATATTCATCTTAGAGATTCTGTTGATTTTTGTCTTTGAAACAATGATACCATCGATTGCAGCTGGTCGAAGCAATTTCAGTGTCTGTTTATGCTCTTTCTGCCCTAGTATTTTTAACTCTGGTCTCTGATTTATTTTAGGTTTAGCAGTTTCCCTACAACTCTTGCACGGAGACATTGAACAGATCAGAAGGGAGTACTCATCAGTGTTTTCTCATGGAGTATCCATCACTAGGAAGTTGGGTTTTTCTAATATCATCATGCCTGGTAAGTGACTAAGGATGACCCAGTATGGCTATAAGTATGGCTCTTTTGTCGTTTTGTGACACTCGAGAAATTTGTCACATTGTCAACCTCGACGAGTTCCAGTGGGCCATGCCAAAGAATGAAATGAGGTATATTCATTCTTTTTTAAAAAATATCTTTACAGGCGTTCCTGTTGTGGCTTTGTGGTAACAAACCCCACTAGTTATCCATGAGGATGAGGGTTCAATCCCTGGCCTCACTCAGTGGGTTAAGCATCTGGCTTTGCCATGAGCTGTGGTGTAGGTCGGGGATGCGGCTCAGATCCTATGTTGCTGTAGCTGTGGTGTAGGCTGGCAGCTGCAGCTCTGATTTGACCCTTAGCCTGGGAACTTCTATACGCCGCAGGTGCGGACCTAAAAGGAAAAGAAAAATATGAAGTGAAAAATCTTTACATTTTGATTGCATTGCGGTGGCTAACTTGCAGGGTCTGTGATTGCATTTCATTGTGATCATAATATGAAAGAAAACTGAAGTAGAAGCCGGAAAATAGTTTGCCCTCTGGTGGAACGTGTTATTGAACTCACTTAGGGGAAATCCTTACAGGTTTTGACAAGAACAGTTATTAAGCAATGGTTTGCTTTTCTTGGAGGATTTGTCCACCACAGATATGTATATATGTATGTAAGTAAGCAGCTATATGCAAAGGTCATAGGTATTCTTACTTCTATTTGTCTATGTAAATCAGATCTATATGAGTAACCGAAAGGGACTCTGAAAAAGAGTTTGTTGCTGAGTGGAGACGGTAGAGCGGAGCAAATGCACGCCGTCAAGGGAAATGCCAAGTTATAGTGTTTCTCAGTACTCTATATCCCACCCTCCACAACCAAGAAGAAAATAGAAAGGCCAACTAGTCTCAAAGTGTTGACGGTATTTTCAGAAACAAGAGCCTTTAGAGCACCGTTTAAATCCCATGTGTAAAAAAGCAAGCAACGGAAATTGCATCTGACAAGGCCCCTGGCACGGCTGAGATGGACTGTTGTCCATAAAGACCTAACGTGATGCAGAAACTGACCAGCATTTTCTGTCGCAGCATTTTCTCTCCTGATAGAAATCCATTCATGCAAGAAAGGCTAAGCGAACAGCCTGGAACGTTTCCTGAGATGACCTGACCCAGCTTAGGGACCCCATCTGCCCAAGCATCTCCTGTTACCATTGTGGAAAATGACTGTTTATAGGACTGTTTACTTGGTGGCATGTTATTCAGGGGCACTTGCAACCCTTCATTATTTCCTTCAGTTGCTATAAATAGCTGGTATTTCCTCTTGAACAAAAAAGAAAAAAGTTTTCATCCCACTGGGAAGCAAATTGATGGGTAAATCTAATATACAAAACATATTTTAGAACAGAATGCAGCCAGCTGCTCGAAGAATTCCTCAGCTTGGTCTCTGAGCAGTATCATTGAGAAATGGAAAAATATGAAGCAACATGACACTTCACTGGCTGAGTAATTGTCTGGGCTGGGCTGTGCTCAGCAGCCCTTGTCTGGCCTTAATGATGGAAATGAACTTTCTGTGGAATAAGATGCGCCTCTGTCGCTTTGCTGGCCTATGTTACGATGTCGGGGTTCATGCTGACCAGGGACCTCCAGACACAGGTCTGCAGCACCTGCAACTGCAGGAGAGTTTTGAAAGCGCTTTCTTCTTCATCTTCCCTCATTTTTCTTCTTCAGTTTCTGAGTCATTCAAATTAGTTGGACAAGCTCCCGTCGTGGCTCAGTGGTTAACGAACCCAACTAGCATCCATGAGGACGCAGGTTCGATCCCTGGCCTGTCTCAGGGTTAAGAATCTGGCATTGCCGTGAGCTGTGGTGGAGGTCGCAGGCACAGCTCAGATCCCCCGTTGCTGTGGCTCTGGCGAAGGCTGGTGGCTACAGCTTTGATTGAACCCCTAGCCTGGGAACCTCCAGATGCTGCAGGTGCAGCCGTAAAAGAAAAAGAAAAATTAGTTGGAGAAAGCAGGAATGTGTGTGTTTACTTCAACAGCCGAAAGCAACTTTAAAACTCAATGGGATGTTTTACATTGGCAAACATAACCGTCACTGTTTTGTTTTCCTTTGTTATTTTCAGAATTTTGACTTGTCAGTTAATGCTCGCTGGTGGCTCTGATGAAAACTTGAGCTGAGTTTTCAATGAGAAAATGTATGTGGGCAGCATTTCTCATCCCAGTGTTGCAGTCTGCCAGCGTGATGGGTTTCTTTTCTTTTCTTTTTCTAGATTTGTCCTTCAGAGTTAATTTGTGTTCTGATAGAGGGCAGGATGTGGTGAGGCACATGTTTATACCTCCATCAGTATAGTCACTACCTCCCTGCAGAATGAATTAGCTGCGGTCCTGACCCTGATGGGAACATAGACAAAACTCTTCTCGAGGGTCACAGAGTGTCATCCGTGCCAAACGCTTTTTGGAATGAGAAAAACATGGACACAGAGCTCCTGCTCGTGGTCTGTATTTTACATGGGCTAGTCTCTGGAATGCCAGCTGGTGTAAGGCGGCCACCTGCCCCTGTGCTACTGAGTGGTCAGGAAGTCCTCCGGGCCCTTCTGTCGATAAGGGTCAGTCATTCAGCACTTTGTTTCTTAGGGTGCCTAATTTCCAAAAAGAAAAAGTTACCTTCTGTGAAATTCCATCCCTGCCACCTACACACCAAATAACTCTACAGAAAATTCCATGGTCTGGTCTCTGAGACCATGAGAGGGAGGGCAAGGAAAATATTTAAACCAGTGCTCTCCAATAGAAACATAAGGCGAGCCGCAAATGTAATTCTAACTTTTCTGGTAACCACTTTTTGAAAAAGCAGGAAGAAAGCGGTGAAATACGTTTTTTAACAATACATTGTATTTAACCCAGTGCATCCCAAACATCATTTGAGGTGGTGATTCATATACAGAATTGGTAATGAGTTCTTTTATACTATCAACCTAAGCCTTTGAAGGCTGGTAACTATTACACGTTTACAGCACGTCTCTCTGCAGCCAAGACACATTTCAAGGACTCAGTTGCCACATGTGGCAGTGGTTATGGTATTGGACAGCCAGGCTCTAAGTGTCTTAACAGACTCTGTGCAGAGCACAGCTTGAGCTGATCCTGAGTGTCAGGAAGGACGTAGTTTCCATCCACCAGACATTTTGGAATAAAGCTGGCTGATGTGTCGGGAAGGTCATGAGAAGTCAGGCTGTGCCTCCCGCCCCCAGCCCCCGAGGATCCATTCTAGTCTGAGTTTCTGATTCTCTCTCGACAGTCATCGTGGTCCCCCTGTTTTATCTTCCCGGCCTTTGCCCTGTCTCCCAGACTCTTGTTCTCACACATCAGCCAGTTAAACTCTCACTCTTTGCTAGGGAACCCCTAAATAGGACATTCCAGTGCATTCACTTTTAGTACATCTTTGAGGTTCCTCATCCTAAAAGGAATTGAGGAAAAGTGGTGGACTGATTGGGGGGTGGGGAGAAGGACTGGAATTTAGAGGCTAGAGGCTCAGGCTGAACATGGTTAACAGAACTTGTGTTTCAAATGGTTGCCAGCAATAGTAACTGTGATAGTGATTTCAAAATTTATTTAAGTTTATTTTACAAGTGTCTCCCAGCATAAGCCTCCTTTTTCTTTGGTCTTTAGGCAGTAGAGTCAGATTTCTGTTGGGTCAAAGTTGACTAGATAATGATTTGCAAGGCTAGGGTGAAAAAAATGTTATAGAAATGTTTGCCTTCCATTTAAGAAGATATATAGTCTTTCTTTAAATGTGTGTATATACATAGATATAATTATTTTTGCCACTTACTGCTAGAGACATGTACATTAACAGGTGGAATTGACTCAAATAATCCTTCTTTTGAAGAAAGAAGGTGGGAACTTGCTTGATTTGGTCCTCCCTAAAACATATCCTAAATCTAACCAAAGCTCTCCATCCCCTAGACCAAGTCACTGGGTCTCCACATCGTATAGACGCAACTACTCGGCTTACATCTGAAGCCCTTGATCATGCTGCCGAGGGCTGGTGGTCTTGGAACCAGTGTTTGCCATGGTGACCAAAGAGAGAGGGAGGTTAAGGGTCTCCCACACTTCTTTCCACCCTGAGGTTGGATCCCAGTCTCTGATCACATCAGGGGAGATGCTCCTGACCCCAAATTATGAAGCTTGCCTGCACCACCACCCGAAGATGTAGGACTTCCCCACCTGACACTACCAGAAATCTGTGCCTTGTCCTAGCATGTGATGGGAACCTCATTCCCGCTCCTCTCTCTATGTTCTACTGTCTGGAAAGCCCTTTGTGGCTGCTATTGTATCACTTGCCATTGCTTGCTAGATAGCCATAAAAAACAATTAAAAAGCTACCCCTCAAAAGTTCAGTATCTCAGAGAACTCTTTAAAAATAAAGCAAAGCAAAAATGAGAACAACAGATATGATTTACTAAGTGTACTTTGTGTGTGAAATCTAAGGTTAATTTTTCATCCCATGGGTAAATTTTCCCTGACTGTGGTCTGCTTTGATTTCCAGTTACCTGTGAATCTTGCCCCTATCCCTTACCCCTCACCCTCATGCCACCTCACCTTGAAGGTTTTCTGAAGTAATAGAAGCTGGGTGTGGGTAGCATGTTATATGTATTAGTTTCCTGTGGCTGCTCTAACAAAATCATGGCAATGCACATGAATTCCTTTACAGTCCTGGAGATAAGAAGTTGGCACAGGTCTTACTGGGCCAACCTGTCAGCATGACAGCAGGGCTGAATTTCTTCTGATGGGTCTAAAGGAGAATCCATTTCCTTGCCTTTTCCAGCTTGTAGAGACCATCTATACTCCTTGGCTCACGGCCCTATGCCATCCAGCCTCTGCTTCTCTCATCATATCCCCTTCTCTGACCCTGACCCTTCTGCCTCCCTGTAAGGACCTTTGTAATTATATTGAGCCCACCCTGATAATCTAAGAAGATCTCCTTATCTCAAGATTAGTATCTTAATCCCGAGGGCCAAGTCCCTTGTGCCAGGTACGGTCACAGGTTCCCAGGATCAGGACCTGGACATCTTTGGGGAGGTAAGGGGTTGTCATTTGTCTGCCTGCCACAGACAGGAAGGGCCATCCAGCTCAGCCATGTGTCCAGGGCATTAATTTCCTCCTCGGGTCCCTGAGGGTGGTTTTCTGGCTTATACTTGAATGTTCGTAATGACCAGGATCACGTCACATCTCTCATTGTCTCTCAAAGGGCCCTCTTTCATGTTGGGTGGATTTCTGTCTACCTTCTATCCAGTGGATTGAGTTTTTCTGCTTGTAACCTCAACATTTTAAAATTCAGTTAAGTCTCTTCTCTGCCTCATCTCTCCTTTGATGGGTCTCTTCTCTACTTTTATTCATGGTCTGGATGATAGCATTTCTGTGTGTCTCTGTCTAGAAATGAAATCAGTGCTTCATGACTGGTCTGACCAGTGTGAGCAGGAGTAATACCTTCCCCGCATCTTTTGAAAACAAAGGCTGAATTGCATCAGCTGATTGGATGGTTGGTCTCATCCCGTTGAATTACATTTTCCTGGGGAAAGCAGAGATACCAATAGTACATTGGACATGTCTCTTAATCTCTGTACTTTGGTTTCCTCACCTAATGGAAAAATGGAAACAATAGGGGATTTTTATAAAGTCATGTGAGGATTTAATAAGATATTCTACTTAGAGCACTTGGCCAACTACCTGTGTATCTGCTACTGTCTACTATCCTGCCATCACCATCATCCTCACAATCCAAGTTCACCAAAAACACTTAGACTTTTGCATATGTTCTTTTGGTTTTAAGGACAGGAAGTTTTCTAGTTCCGAAAATAATAACACATATTCAGCACAGAAAGGGCAGTGGAGCAGCCACTATGGCTGGGTACAGCGGTTGATGTGATGTGAAGAGCAAGCCCTCTCTGCCTTTATCCAGGGCATTCAGAGGACAGAATGAAGGAATCAAGGTTTTCAGCTGCTCATAAGGTCAAGCCATCCTCCACCCCATTTGATTGTAGTCACTGGACTCTTTTGAATTTGTTCTTATAGTTGTGGCCTTCTCGTTATCTCCTCTACAGTGGGTGTTTTGAGAAGCCTTCATGGGTAAAGGCTTCCCAACCAGTGGGCCTGTGACGTGGAGGCAAGTGTCAAGCATGTCAGATTTCACAGAGTAGTAGATCCAAGAGGTACGAGGTCTTAATACACATGGTCAGGAAAATAGCTCATCGTGCTTGGTGCTGTGCCTCCACTTCATCCTCACTCTGTATGGTTTCTCTCGTAATTACCCAGGATGCTTTCCTGACACCATTTGGGCTTATTAGTTTTCTCCCCAACCAGCCTCAAGTGTATTGACTTTAATTAGCACTCGTTTCCACTTTGTCCTTCCGCCTATTTTAGCAAACCGTGGCACCTTGCGGTGTTAGAACAGAGCAAGGTGCCGAGTCCCAAGGGGGGGGAAACGCATGGAGAATGTCATCCAGGAGAATGTTCTTCTCATGTGTTCTCTTTTCAAAGGAGTCTTATTTTAGTGTAGCATTTTTGCAAAAGATGAAGGGAGGTATAGGGACAATGACAGTTAAAGAACAGAAAAGTAAAGCACATTTGTAAGGTGATTTCATTTATGAATGTGTTATATTTCAGAAGTTCTTGTAAGCCGCAGAAACAGCAAGCCTAACACAGTCGTCATTGTCCCTCCTCCTGCCTCTCCCACCCCTACCTCTGCCTTTACCCTGTCCCCACTTTAATGATACAAAAACTTGAGGCTCTGAGGTTTATCCTCCCCTGCCTACACTGATATCACAGGGAGCAGATAATAGCAGAGAAGGACTTAAATTCAGATCTCCTTATTCCAGTTTTCCTATGACCCTCCATTTCTTAGGCTTTCCTGAATTCAGAAGAGATAAAAGAATCCACTTAAATTCTAAGCTAAACCAGCTTTGGAGGTCCCTTTGGGAAGCAAACCCCATTTTTCACCTTGCTCCCTTGTGGAAATACACCTTCTTTTTTCCTTTGTCTCTTTTCTTTCTACGGCTGTACTGGGGCATATGGAGATTTCTAGGGTAGGGGTCGAATCAGAGCTGCACCTGCTGGCCTACGCCATGCCCACAGCAACTCAGGATCCGAGCAACCTACACCACAACTCACGGCAACACCAGATCCTTAACCTGATGAGCAAGGCCAGGGATTGAACCCTCGTCCTCGTGGATACCAGTCGGGTTTGTTAACCACTGAGCCACAGTGGGAACTCCACACCTTCCTATTAATGAGGGCTTCTTCATGGCACATCCCCTCTGCCCCATTCAGCACCCCCTGCCCCCTTCTTTGTCTGACTTCTATCCAGGGCATTATTCATTATTATCATTATTCAACATGCTCCATGGTTTATTTCCTCATCCAAGACCTCCTCCTCCTCGAATCTAAGCTCTGCCGGGAAAGCATTTTTGCCTTGTTCACTGCTGAATCTATCCCTCCTAGAATAATATCTGGCACATAGCAGGTGCTCACGATGTATTTGCTGAATGAATACACTCAGAAAGAATCGCACTGTCCCCCGCCCCCGTCCCTCCATAGGCCCGGCCTGCGCCGCAGAGAGAGACGGGTTGCCGTGCAGCTCTTCCTCATCCCCGCTCGTCTTTCCCTGCGTCACAATTGCCGGTCCTTCCAGCAGACGGGAGTTGGACGTCCCCCCTCCCAAGGAACACTTACTCTTCATTTTGCAGGACAGTTAATCCCCGTGTGGTTTGGACAAGCTAATCGCTCCTTATGGGAAATTTCTAAGGTAAAAGCCCCTGTAGCTGAACTTCCCATGAATCAGTGTGCGTTTTATAGTCTGTGTGTAAGCAGAGCTACACATCATGTTTCACCTGCTCCAAGAAGCAAAGGAATTCTGCTCCTGTTAACTGACATCTCTTTGTATTGTTTTTTTAACCTGCCAAATCTGCTGGTGGGAAGACGTGTCGAGTGTTTCCTCCCAGCATATCGTTGAAATAGAACGTATGCAGACCATGAGCATGGCAGACCTGTTTTGTTTTGTTGCCATTTTTGGGGCCGCTCCCACCGCATGTGGAGGTTCCCAGGCTAGGGGTCGAATAGGAGCTGTAGCCACTGGCCTACGCCAGAGCCACAGCAACGCGGGATCCGAGCCACGTCTGCAACCTACACCATAGCTCATGGCAACACTGGATCCTTAACCCACTGAGCAAGGCCAGGGATTGAACCCACAACCTCATGGTTCCTAGTCAGATTTGTTAACCACTGTGTCATGCCGGGAACTCCTGGTAGACCTGTTCTGAATTGAAATGGATGGATTTGGAGGGTAAAGTCTGTGAGCTTATTTCTTCTGTAATGGAATTGTTCAAATAAGTAGCATTAAGAGTGTTTATATGTATGGATAGGTAGGTAGGTAGGTAGATAGATGAGTGTGTGTAATAACTAAATGAACTGCATTATAAAAAACATAAAAATACTGAAAATTTACTGGGCCATTTTCTCCTAATTTTTTTAAATGAAGATGGTTAAAACAAAAAACCTTCTAAAGCACCCAAGTATAAGTTTACATGTGTTGAAATATGTTGTTTTTCTCCTGGGAATTCCAACTTCACTGACTTCCCAAATTGATTTGTATGAGCTGTGTGCAAGTACTAAGAAATTCATAAGACAGAGACCACTGTATCAGTTGTTTCCATTAATGTCTTCATTGTATACTCTTTGTAAAGAGTGGGCGAGACGTCATCCTTTTTAGAGATTATTCATTTTCACTCTTTAGTGGCCCATCTGTTTCCAGGTCAGCCAAGGTCATTTACAAATGATGTTCCTATTAAAAGTTGGTCTTTATGGAGGAAGGTGACCAAGCAAAGTGGTATTCCCCCGTGATCTTGAAAGCTAGGGTACTTTCTTCTACACACTTTGGTCAGGAAGTTTGATAAATTTCCCAAGTGTGGCTATATTTGCATGGTCGTTGTTCCTTCTGGTGACTTGCTTTCTTAAGCAGAGGGTTTTTCATTAGGAAAAAAGAGAAGGTATTGCTTTTGACTCTTTATGTGTCTGAAAGCTGTGTGAAGTAAAAATAAATTCAACCTTGCCAACCACCACCATTTACCCTTCCAATACTTTCTAGTTGCTCTTTATGTACTTACTTCTCATGTCCGTATCTACTCACCACTTGCTCTTAATTGAATTCTTGCAGAAGAAGTAAAAGCATGCTGTCAAGTGTGTTTGCCTCACTTTGCTAGTTGGCATCAAATTTCTCTTTTTTTTTCTAGCAGGAATAAGAAAGGGGCAAGATGAAAAAGCATTCAGGTTTTATAAATAACCACTGCAGAGAAAAAAATTGATGATATATGTGTACATAGACCATGTCCGTTTGAATCCAGGGCTTTTCTCATTTGTTTTATAGCTTGATGGCAAGAAATATTAAGCCAAGTGTGTCTGTATGGCTGAATTATTCTACATCTGTGTTCAGAAAGCACTAATCTGGATTCTTCCAGCAGTGAGATCATTTTGTCCATGAATTTCGGAAAAGATTTAAGTTGTAACCGTAACCCGTTTGCAGTCCTATCATTTTCTTCCATCTAGGTATTTCTTCTACTCTAAGTGCTGGGACTGTAAAGTATTAAGACTGGTTTCTTTGAACCACCCCTGCTAGGTTGTCATTTTGGAATCACACCTCATAAATGAAATAAGGGAAATATTGAAAAATGGTGAAACTTGACAACACCTTTCTACCCAATCCCAGTATTCACCTCCTAAATGTACATTTTTCAGCATTGCTGATTCGGACTAGCAGAGGCTGGCCTTAGCTTTTCTTGGATGTTGGCAGTAAGGGTGGGGGCCTTTTTATAAAAGTATAAATAGGGTATATGTTACTTTTATATGATTGCTATAACACTTTTTTATGCGTAAAGTTTTTCTTGATAGAGTATTTACTACACTCCTACTATACATGACATGGTTTCACTTTTGCCCTCCTCTTAGGTGAAATGCGGAATGATTTATACATCACTATAGAAAGGGGAGAATTTGAGAAAGGAGGAAAGAGTGTGGCCAGAAACGTGGAAGTTACGATGTTCATCGTAGAGAGTAGTGGCCAGATCTTGAAGGTGCGTTAACTTTTTGGTAAAACAATTTCACATTGTTGCTTTGGGTTCATCTCTCATACAACTGGTTAATTTCTGAGTAGCATTATTTTCAGTCTCATTTTACTTCTCCACCCCCTGTGGTTGTTGTTGGTGTTTTTAATCATTTAAGTGCCTTTCAGAAAAGAAAGAAAAACAGAAAGGCTTTTTGGAGTTTAGTTGTTTATCAATTGTGTCAACAATGTCCTCATAAGAGCTCTTCCTTAAATGCCACATTTCTATGCGATTTCATTTTCCTCCTCTCATCTGTGATAGTTGGGGAGACGAGCATTTGGCCAAAATAGGGCATGAAGATTAGGACGTAACTAATTGGGGTGATAATAGTAGGTTCCTTTATGGAAGAAACTTTTCAGGTGAGCCTCGGGCTGCATGAGTTTCCTCGGAGGGCATAGGACAGGCTTTTGCCTGCTGCAGGTGGAGAATTTTGCCACGTAGTTGAAATTGGGCACGCCGTTGCCCATCTTGCCCAGGTTACTAAGGTCTACCCTTGGCTGAGAAGGCCCTGGGAGACCAGCCTCAGGATGTAACAGACTCAGCCTGCCAGTGTTGGTGAGGGCAGCAGTCACCTGCAGAGGACCAAGGAGGAAATTTCCCATGAAGTGCTATTTCGGGAGCAGACACAGTAAAGCAATTGCTCTGCTCCTTCCAAAATCATCTTGAAATGAAGCTGACTTTAACCTGCATGTTTCCTTCATTAGGATTTTATCTCCTTTGGGTCTGGAGAGCCGCCAGCCAGTGAGTACCACTCCTTTGTGCTTTATCATAACAACAGTCCCAGGTGGTCTGAGCTGCTGAAGCTTCCTATCCCTGTGGATAAATTCAGGGGTGCACACATCCGCTTCGAGTTTCGGCATTGTTCCAGTAAGTGTTTGGCGGGATTGTCTCTATGGCTTTGTTGTGTTGGGTGGCCTGCTTATTGAGCTGAACAACAGTGTGGACTAATCTGTAGAAAGTATATGACAAGCCAGAGACCTCCGTGCGGGAGAAATGAAGGTGAGTGAAATCCTAAGAGGTGAGTGGGCTCCCTTTCTTTCAAAGAACTGATAACCTCTCTGGAAACATAGATGAAAGAGAAGGAGGAAACAAAACACCTATGGAAATGTACAGGGGTCTTCTTAAATTGATCACTTTCATAAACATCAATTCACAATCTAGAAAGACTGTCTAAACAGAAAGGGGAGATGTGGCGTTAAAAACCTGGCTGGCTCGGGTGGTCTTTGGCAGTCCTCACCCATCTGCTCTGTTTCTGGCCAAGAGCTGATCCAGCTCTCACAAGGCTCAGGGGAACCCACGGGGACTTTCCTGGTCATATGATGTCACTAGGAAAGTCTATGATTGGCTGAGCTTCATATCTGATTTGCATAAATCTGCGTCACAGTGCAGTCTCGAGCAGTATTCAAATGAGAATCAAGTAATGTCAACTCAAACAAGCTTTAGAGATGATATGAATTCATTGCCTAATTTTAGAGCTAAAAACCCCAAGACATAGAGATATGACAGGATTTGTTTGTGAGGACATTACTAGCCATAAAGTTGTCGTTTCTTGACACCTCTATTTTTATTCTTTGGCACTCCTTACTACCCTCTCAAGCCTGCACTCCCTACCTCCACCAACCTCCAATCCAGGGATCTTCCAGTTCTCCCTGGGTCCCCAGAGGTGTGCACTTCTGGAAGTGTACGTGGTAGTCAGAGAAGATTCAAGAGCAGTATAATAATCAAGCGATAAGAATAATCAATTATTGGGGAAGCAACAGGCTCCTCTCCAGTCTGGAAGGAATGGGAGCATTGCCAGTGCTATGCAGTGACATTGCCTAGTGCTGTATAACTTACCCAAGATTCAGAGAGAGGAGAAGGACTTTGTCTTGTTGCTGAGACTGTGGTATGCTTTGGAATTGGCTGATCTTTTGTGGCTGTTTCAGAATGCAGGGTGATGGCTAGTTGGGTCTTAGCATTCTTCCAAATTCCCAGAAGCGTTACATGGGTAGGATTTGAAGTGGAAAAGCACAAAGGACTTGGCACAGTGCCCTACCATTCCTTCCACCAGACTTTGTTATCATTCTCACTTGGGCCTAATAGGAGCTTTGAGCTTTAAGCTTTAAGGTGAGAAAAAGAGGAAAGTAAAAGTGAAATGGGAGAAAGAGCATTTGGAGAAAACTATTATAACTCAAAACTTGGAAAGTGGATGAAAATTTCAGTAACACCTGTTAGATCTCTGCTTTCTTGTCCTTGTACTTCAAACATTCTTCACAGGGTTTTTTATTTTTATTTTTTTAAATGCTCATTGTTAAAATTCAGAAGAAAATTCAGCAAAGTGTAAAGAAAAACAAAAATCCCCTTAATCCCATGAACTATAATAATTCATGCAATCATTTTATCACATGAGCTTCCAAGGATTTCTTTTGGGTATACATGTAGTTATTTCCAAATATCATTTGTTCATGAAACAGATGTTTATTGAACACCTGCGTCTCAGCCATCTTACTGGTCATTGAAAATGCATCAGTTGTGAACACAACACAGTACCTCCTCTCACAGATCTTTCAGTCTAGAGAGGGAAGACAGACAAATATAAGCAAATAAATATATAATGCATCAGGTAGTGATAAGTACAGTGAAGAAGACTACATTTGCATTAGATGCTAGAAAGCAATGGTGCTAGGTTGCTGTTTCACATAGGGCAGTCAGAGTGGATCTCTCTGATGAAGAGAAGTATCAGCAACACCATAAAAGAAGTGAAGGTGTGAGCCTTTGCGTACCTGAGTAAAGAATATTTCAGGCAGATTGAACAGTAAGTACAAAATACTTGAGGTTGAAACAGTTGGCATTTTCAAGGAATAGCAAGGGGGCCAGAATGAGCAAGAGAGGTGAGAGGTGAAGCCAGAGAGTTGGCAGGGGAGCCACGTCCCCCATTGTCTTTTACGTCATGGGAAAGACTTTGGACTTCATTTGGAGTGAGGAGCACTGTTAAAGGCTTCAGATTGAAGTTAAGTCTGGCTGCTGTATGGATGGGAGATTGTAGGTGGGCCAGGTGGGAACAGAAGAGGCCATTCAGGAGGTGTTTGCAGTCCTCTGAGGAAGAGGTTTAGGTGGTTTGCATGAGGATGGTAGCGGTTTGATTCTTTTTTATAGATTTATTGACTGATTGGATGTGGAAGAAGGAGAAAAACCAAAGTGGACCTCAAGATGTTGGCCTCGGAATAAAGTGGTCATTGAATGAAGTGGGGAAGACAAGAAGGATCTGTCTAGAGAGCAAAACTCAAACAGTCCATTTTAAATTCATTAACTCCGAGAAGCCTGTAGATGTTCAAGATGTCAAATAGGCATTGAATGGGATCCAAGGCGAAGACTTACACTAGATGATGAGAACATAGAGTTCATTGGTGTGCTGTAAATATTGAACCCGCTCTCAGGGTTGTGGAGGGGAGGGGAAGCCCTAAATTATAGCATTTGTTGATTTTCTTGGGGGTAAATATTCCTACCATGTCCGTTTCAAGCTGCCAGCTTGACATCACCGATCTTGGAGTTGGGGAAAGATGCACGCTGTCAGCTCTGTGAGCCATTGCAGCTCAGTTCCCACATATATCACAAATATCGATGGTGTTCAAAGCCATGAGCCTGGATGATAAACCTAAGAAAGTTTAGAAAGCAAAAGGAAGTCTAAGGATGGATCCCTGGAGGCTCTTATACATTTAGATCTGGGGAGAATGAGAGGTAGCTCCTAAGTGAGGTTAGGAAGGAATATCCAGTAAGGTTGAAGGAAAGTGAAGGGAGAGTAGAATCCAGGAGATTAAATGAAGAAAGTTTCTCAAGAAGAGATTGATCAGATGTGTCAGGTGCCAGTGATAATAAGACACGGACAGAGAAATTACAACTCACTTTAGCATTAGGAAGGTCATTGAACCTGGGAAGAGGTTCTAGTGGGTTTGTGGTGTGGAAGGCCCGGCTGGAGTGAGTCAGTGAGTTAAGACGGAGAAAAGGAAGGGCAGAAAGTGAGTAGAGACAAATCTGTTCAGAAACTTTGCTGTAAAGAATACAGGAGAGGAAGTTAAGGATTTGCATTGTCACTGCTGTGGTTCGGGTTTGATCCCAGGCCCAGGAACTTCTTCATGCTATGGGGATGGCCAAAAAAAGACTGCAGGAATACAGTCCAGCAGAGATATGGGGTAGTAGCTATTAAAAAGAGTGGGTCACAGGAAGTCTTTTTTTTGTTTGTTTTTTCTGCTTTTTTGTTTGTTTGTTTAAAATGAAACTTTTAAACCATGTCTTTTGTGAGGAAATCATTCAGTGAAGAGGAGAACCCGATGATGTAGAAAAGTGGGGGCAACTGTAGGAGCCGTGTCCTGGAGTTGGGGAAGGACCATGGGACCCAGTGCTCAAGGTTAAGAATTGGCCTTGGGTGGGAGTGTCGGTACTTGAGGCCTCCCATAGGAGGCAGTACAGGTGGGTAAGAGGCAGATGCTGGAGTGTATGTATGGGAGGTCTCTCTATAGGAGCTGACAGTGAAGAGAGTGCCAGAGTATTGGGGGCTTGAAAGGGGGCGAAAATGAATGAGATTATTGTCCAGAAAAGTAGAGGAATGAGTTGATTAGGTACTTGCAGAAAGTTTGCCCAGCCCAGGGTGCTTTTGTGGTTAGTGTGCCCTCATTAACCTTAGATTAGTGTCGGCATGGAATAGGCCACACATTGGCTTTTACCAGGGTGCAGTGTTATTCATGGAAGCATGCAGGAGGGAGGGGTTCAAGGAAGTGATTAGAATGATGGACCATAGCAGTGGGAAGTGGGAGTGGAGGGGTAAGGGGTCAATAAATTGGAGGTGCCAGGGAGGCAGAATTGTTGGAGTTGGGGTACAAGAATGAATGAAGTGGAAAGTTAGGAGGTGGCATCCATAAATTCAGGGGTTTTATTAGCAAAATCGGAATTATGTTATGCATATTATATATAACAGTCCATTCAGGTTATTAATCTGGATCTAATAGCTTAGGACAAAAGGCCATGTACTTTAAATGGTGTTTGGTTTTTATTTCTAATTTATAGCAGGAGGCAAATTTGGGGAAATTCTTGCTTTGTTCCTTATCTTTGCTAAGTTTATTCATCTTGGATTCTTTTATCTTTCCAAATTGAATACCAAAATCCACACAGCAAAGACAGTCAAAAAAAACCTCAGGAAATTATTTTATTTATTTATTTTTTTTCTTTTTGTCTTTTTGCTATTTCCTGGGCCGCTCCTGCGGCATATGGAGGCTCCCAGGCTAGGGGTCTAATCGGAGCTGTAGTCTCCGGCCTACACTAGAGCCACAGCAACTCGGGATCCGAGCCGCGTCTGCAACCTACACCACAGCTCACGGCAACGCCGGATCCTTAACCCACTGAGCAAGGGCAGGGACCAAACCCGCAACCTGATTGTTCCTAGTCCGATTCGTTAACCACTGCGCCACGATGGGAACTCCTCAGGAAATTATTTCTAAGTGAGTCTTGTCCCCTAAATAGTAAGTTCCAGACTTAGCTTCCTCATTGACATAGAAATCTCTTCCCAGAGATCTTTGCTCTGACTTTTGTTTAACTTTAAAGAATATTGCTTTTTTCCCAGTTTCTCTCTGGGGGTTGAAATTAATAACTTGAAAAAAAATCCGTTACTCTAATCACATTTTCAGGGATGTCCTCATGCTTGGGGCCTAAGTCAACCAGAATTAATACTGTCTGCACAAGGTTCCGTGTCCCTGTGGTTAAATGCCAGAAGCAATTGGAAAGGGATGGTGTGTTTGTTGCTAGAGCCTCTTGTCTGGTCCTCAAGATCACCAATATGTGGTCCCGTTTGTGTGGGTCTTACTGCCTCCCAAAGCTGGACGTTTCTGTCAGGTATCACCTGCATTTCATGACCCTTGATATTTCTAGCCATTGTAATTCACAGTTAGGCATCTGAAAACCGCATTGCCTGTTTCTGGCTTCCAGAACCCTACTGCAGTAAGTGCATATCAAACTGTAGGTTGCAGTTTGCTTTTCAGCATGCCTATTCCAAGGAGGGGCTTCCATGTGGCTCTTTTTTTGTTTATTTTTATTTTTGTTTGTTTTCTTTTTTCTTTCTTTCTATGGCTACACCGGTGACATATGGAAGTTCCTGAGCTTGAAGTTGAATCAGAGCTGCAGCTGTGACCCACACCACAGGCACAGCCAATACCAGATCTGAGTTGTGTCTGTGACCTACACTGTAGCTTGTGGCAACTCGGGATCCTTACCCCATTTAGCAAGGCCAGGGATCGAACCTGCATCCTCACAGACACATATTGGATTCTTAACCCACTGAGCTTAAATGGAAACTCCCACAGGGCTCTGTCTTTACACATGTGCCTGTAGGAAGAGTTCTGTCAAGGACCAAGACAGAGCTAGGAGACTCTTTCCATAAATAATAAGCAAAACATTGCATTTCATGTTCATTCATTTCCCCATTCATTTATCTGCCATATATTTATTGAGAACCTGCTATGGTCTTGACATTCTTTGAGGTACCAAGTGTAGAATAAAATAAAACAAACAAGAATCCTGCCCTCCATAGAGCTTACATTTAAGGGCGGAGGGTAGGTTGCCAGGAGAAGAAACAGGAAATCCACAGATTTTTTTAAAAAAGCATAATTTCAGATAGTGAGCCCCATGAAGAAAATTGGTCAAGGAATGCAACTTGCAGATAACGACACAGGATTATGACATTAGAGGGTGGCTACTGTCTGTAGAGGTGCCAGCATACAAGCTGCTCTTCATTAGTAAAAATATCATCTGAGTACAAAGACAGTGTCCAGTTGAACAATGCTTTTTCCATTCTGGGAGAAAAGGAAGCTGGGTGTGTGGAGTTATATTTCTTGATGATCACACATCTTCACAATTTATGTCTCTGAACACAGATATGGAAGCGTACACTTCAAGAACTGACGGATTCTTTTATTTTCCCCCTACAGCAAAGGAGAAAGGAGAGAAGAAGTTATTTGGTTTCTCCTTCGTCCCCCTGATGCAGGAAGATGGTAGGACTCTTCCGGACGGCACTCATGAGCTCATTGTGCATAAGGTAACAGCAGTCAGGGGTCGGGCTGTGCAAGTCTGGGCTGAATTATTAACTCATTCTCTTATCCTCATTCTGGAAAAGACAACCAAAAAGGACTCCAAAGATACTCTTTTGGAAGTTTGCTAGAAGGAAGAGTATCTTTTTTTTTATTTTTATTTTTAATTTAATTTTTTTTTTTTTTTTTGCTTTTTAGGGCCACACCACAGCAAATGGAGGTTCCCAGGCTAGGGGTCAACTTGGATCTGTAAGTGCCAGCCTACGCCATAGCCACAGCAACACCACATCCTCTGTGACAGAGCCGTGTCTGCGACCTGCACCACAGCTCACAGCAACGCCGGATCCTTAACCCACGGAGCCAGGCCAGGGATCAAACCTGCATCCTCAGGGACACTAGGCACATTCGTTAACCACTGAGCCACAATGGGAACTCCAAGAGTGTCTTTTTGTAGAACATTGTCTCTATATTCTGTCGTATTCTAACATATTTTAAAGAATTTTTTTCTTCTTAATTTAAGTGTAGTTATGAGGATCAGTCTATATGTCGACCTTAAAATCCTTTCCATTGTTCTCAGAGGATTAGATAAACCTCAAAAAGAAGTTTGTAAATATTCCCAATATCTGCTTTCTTATCTGAAGATCTGTGTACCCCTAGAAGCACATTTAGCAAGGTCAAGCTGCACATTTTTCTGGTCTGCTGCTCTAAGCAAGCAGAAAAATGGCTCTCCTTTGTCATGACAGCTTTAGTGGTTGTTAATTTCTATTTTTGGCATCAAGAATTGTCAGACACATTTGGAATCAAGTGTAATGTAGTAGATAATAAAAAGAAAGTTCTCGAAGCAAGAGATCCTCAGAAGTTAGCTGACTCTGCTCGTGATAATGAGGGGTAGAAGTATTAGCAGCTATGAAATAGAGAACTAAAGTACACGATTTTCTCCAAAATATTTCACCTTTTCGTGTCTCCATTTCTGGAACCATATGCTATTCCAGGCCCTTGTCCACTTTCACCTGGGCTAACTAGTCCTGCCAACCTGGGCCTTAGCTCCCTCTAGTTCATTTTCCAGCCAGGCTTGAGGGTGACCAGTCTAAGGTGCAGATCTAACCAGGCCTCTTCCCGCTTTAAACCCATTGAAAAGCTCCCTGTTGCCAGGAGAGAAAATTGCAGGCTTCTGAGGGTGTGTCTGGCTGCCTCCTCCCTCGCGTCACCTCTCACCACTTCTGGTCTTTCACTTGAAGCCACAGCCACATCCAGCCCTTTTTATCTCCTCACGTCCTGTCTACTGGTTCCCCCTCCTCCACCTGGCAGTCCTCCCCTGCCTCCCCATAGCCCACTCCTCATGTGCAGAGGCTCACCTGGGCCAGAACCTTTACTGGGGAGCATGGTCCCCCAGCCTCTACTCCCTGTGTTTCCATCTGGCTAAGCGCCCTCCCCTGAGGTCCCTGGGAATCTTCACACATCTCTTACCTGTCTCCTCATTACATTGTCGCCGTCGTCTGGTGGTCCCTTGGCTTACTCTGGTTGCTTTATGAGCCCTTCAAGAGTGACAGCTGTGTCAGAGGGGTTTGTGACACATGGCAGGTTTGCAATGGAGATATAATGAATGAATGAAGGACATTACGAACAAAAACCCTCCAAAACGACCTTTTGGAGTTCCCTGGTGGCTCAGGGGGTTATGGATCCCGTATTGTCAGTGCTATAGCACAGGGTTGATCCCTGGCCAGGAAACTTCCACATGCCATGGGTGTGGCCATTTAAAAAAAAAAAAACAAAAAACAAAAAAAAAAACCTCTTTATCTTTGGATTAGTAATATTAAACTGAGCGTCCATGCACAAGACACCTGGTAATTTTTGTTTGTGCGTATGTATATGTATATTTCTTTAATCATTTATTTTTCTTGTTATTTGTTCAAGAACAAATAGCAAGACTGGGCCCAGACTGCAGGGCAGGCCCTCTTCTAGGCACTGGGAATACAGTGATGAACCAGACCGTGCTGGTCCCTCCATTTCTGGCACCTCCATTATCTCATCCTAAAAAGTGACTGAAAGGAGCTTACAGTGTTAAAATACAAAGAAAAAAATATCTTAAAGCAGTGTAACCACTAAAGCAAACAGAGGCGCTAAATGCAGCAGCCACCTGAGAGGATCTCTTTATCTCACCTTTAGGTCTGAGGCCCCTGTGGGTGAGGTAGATAACATGACAGGCAGTGTCTTCAGCTCTGCTTTTCCAGAAGATCTAAATGGTACTGGAGAGGAAGGTTTGTGATCTTGCCTCTGTGCAGCCTTAAATCCCCACCCAGAAAAGGCAGGGCTAAGATAATCATTAGCTTCCTAACAGTATTTTGAAGAATAAGTTACTTTTTTATGACATTTCACATGTGGACTTTCTCACCATGGTTCAGAAGGTGTTTTGGGGGCAGGTACTAAATTTCCAGTCTGGTCCAGGTTGACTTCCTCTAAACGAACGTGAGCAGTACCAAGATTCTTAGTTGTGATTAGAGACACTCATGTACTTAAAATGCCAGGAAGACAGATTTCTATATGTGAGTACTTAGGAGTCCAGCTACTGCTAAATCCCAGACAGAAAACCAATTCTCCTCTGTTGCAGGGGCCTGTCAAGGTGCTTTTGGCAGAAACATTTTTCTCAAAAGTAGAGCTTTGAATCATCTCAAGCCTTTGTACAAATTTTCACTGAATCCCCAGAATTCTGATCCATAAAGCATAAGAAAATATATTTGAGCATAAACGTTTTAAAGGACAGGTGTTTCCAATGCTCTTCCTCCATCACAAAGGAGGCTCAGGATGGTATCCATAGAGCATCTAATTTGGGGCAGACCTACCTTGCGTAGACCCATCAGGAAGCATTAGCTCCACAGAAAAACCCTTAGTAGCTGTGTTGCCTTATGATTAGGGTTATTCAGTGTTACTTAAAGAGGTATGGAATAGGAGTTCCCATTGTGGCTCAGTGGTTAACGAACCTGACTAGTATCCATGAGGACACACATCTGATTCCTGGTCTTGCTCAGTGGGCTAAGGATCTGGTGTTGCTGTGAGCTCTGGTATATGTCACAGATGTGGCTTGGATCCTGAGTTGCTGTGGCTGTGTTACAGGCTGGCAGCTACAGCTCCAATTCGACCCCTAGCCTAGGAACCTCCTTTTACCTCGGGTGTGGCCCTTAAAAAAAAAGGGGGGGGGGATGGACTACCTGCTAAGCATAACATTTTTTGTGTTCAATCTAGTGGATGCCATGGTTTGCTTTTTAGTAGTACTAAGCCAAGAAGGTCAGTTTCAGGTTAAGGCCACTTGCAGGTTATGATAATAAAACCATATTATGAGCATAATGCTGATCCTTCCTCTGCCATGGCAGGAAGGCACATGGCGTGCTGATGATTGCAGCCTTGAATTTATTGTTTAAAAAAAAAACAAAAACAAAACAAAGAGGAGTGGATTTCAAATTACTGCTTTAAAAAATACCCTGTTTAATAAGTGGTATTGAGATGACCACAGTAGGTGTTGGAGGGAAAAATAAAGCGCTAGATCCCTAACCTTGCTTCTTATACCAAAACAAATCGCAGATTAAATGTAAAAAATAAAACTGTAAGAGCCTAAATAATACAAATGAACATTTTTAGAAAATTCAGGTAAGGAGAGCCTTTCTAATGATGCCTCTCAAGTGTTAGAAATCAAGTACCAAAAAAATATATAAGTTTGGCTACATAAAGCTTAAAACCTCTTTATTGATAGACCCATCATAACCAAGACTAAATAAACCGAAATATGGTTGCAGCAGAGCTTACAAAGGGGGACTATTCCCAATTTACCAAGAGTTATCACAGACCAGCAGAAAAAGAATATTAGATAAATGCAATAAAAAATCTATTCAAAAATAATAAATATCAGTATATAGAATAAATATATGAGTAATCAAAGAAATGTAAGAGATTTTCAACTCCAGAACATTAGTCATATCTCCCAGTGGCAGATGGCTAAATCCAAAACCTGTCTCTGGAATTACCAATTTGCTAGTAACCATATTTAATCTTATTAAGTTTTGTTATGTTGCTGCATTCTCGTAGGATTGTTGTCTTCCTTAACTTTGTAGGGATATTTTTGGCTACTCCTCACCAGCTACCTGCTGGAAAGCAAGTTAAGAAAAGAGACTGAAATAATGAGTGGAAGAAAATTCTTTTCCCAAAAGTCAAGTCTCTTAAGGAGAATAATGTGAGGAGCCAAAAAAGGAAGATGGGAAGTTAATAGCTATGTGTTCAAGTCTCCATTCTGACTTAGTCCAGTGAAGGATTTTTTAATTCTCAAAAGTACATTCTCAAATACCCTCGGTCTAGTAGGTATGTATAAATAAGCAATAATAATAATAGAGTCTACCTTTAAAGAAATTGGGGTTTTGCAAATTCATCATTGTTGATTAATGCCACTGTGGCTCAAGCGGCCCAGCTCAGCCAGGCTGGGGTTTTGCTTGGTAAAGAATTTGACTCCTTTGACTGGAATTTATTGCATCTGAGCAAGAGAAGGGCCAGGTAAGCAATAGGCCAAATAGAGGATTGATCAGGTTTTCTGGTTGGAGAGGGAATTAATTTAATGTGCTGGCCTAGATCGCAAAAGCCTTTTGCAAATCTGTTTATTTCACTTTTGCTACCTGAGAGTTTGTTCCTAAACGCTTTGTGGCTCATAGTTCTTTTCCCTGTAACTTTTCAGTTTCTTATGCTATATCCCAGTTCCCCACCTGGTCCCCAGAAGGCAGCACAGCCCCTCGATGCACGTTACTGTCTGTGAGGTGAATTTCTCAGATTAAGTTGCTCTCTACTCATCCTTTCCTTTAGTATGTTTGTAGTTATAAGTAAAATGAAAAACAAAAATGAGAGGAGTCTGAAAAATTCAGAGAGACTGATAGGTTTACCATCCATCATGCTGTTCAGAGAGCTCTGCATATTTCCCCAATTATTCTGCGAGAGACGCCCAGTAACCATGATCACTGGCTCTTAGGCAACCACAAACATGTTTGTCCATCTGGGTTTGGGCACAGGAGAATGTGATCACATAACCTTTGTTTTGTTAATAAACACCTGCAAAATTTAATTTAAAAGTTAAGTAACCTGGAGTTCCCGTCATGGCGCAGTGGTTAATGAATCCGACTAGGAACCATGAGGTTGCGGGTTCGGTCCCTGCCCTTGCTCAGTGGGTTAATGATCCGGTGTTGCCGTGAGCTGTGGTGTAGGTTGCAGACGCGGCTCGGATCCCGCGTTGCTGTGGCTCTGGCGTAGGCCGGTGGCTACAGCTCCGATTGGACCCCTAGCCAGGGAACCTCCATATGCCGCAGGAGCGGCCCAAGAAATAGCAAAAAAAAAAAAAAAAAAAAAAAAAAAAAAAGTTAAGTAACCTGGGGAGTTCCCATTGTGGCCCAGCGGAAACGAAACCACCTAGTATCCATGAGGATGCAGGTTTGAGCCCTGGCCTCAGAGGGTTAAGGATCCAGCTTTGCTGTGAGCTGTGGTGTAGGTCACAGATGCAGCTCGAATCTGGTGTTGCTGTGGCTGTGGTGTAGGCCAGCACCTGTAGCTCTGGGAATTTCTATAGGCCACAGGTGTGGCCCTAAAAATAAGTCAATAAATAAAGGTAAGTAACCTGATAAGTTTAGCATGAAAGCATACCAAGCTGAACACAGAAGCATTTAATAGGTGGACTTGATGTTAGCACTGAAGGCTATTAACGTGATGGGCAGAGAGTTCTTTCATTCTCACTAACACATATACCACTGCATCTTTGATCTTTTTAAAATGCTCTGCCTCCGCTGAAACCTGGCTCTCCTCTGCTGAGAGAGCTTCCTGGGAGGCCTTGGGAGTAGAGTGAGCTCACCTTCTAAAGCCTTGTGTCCATTGTCTGGAGGTCAGATGTCTCTAAATGCTCCAGTGCCCTTCAAGATGCTGGTCCCCCACCCTCTTGTATTCCCTGCCCTCCATGAGGCTCATTCCACACAGCTTTCTCCCCTTCCTAGTTACCTGTGTCTTCTTCCCCTATGTGTTTTGCTGGCCAGCAGGGAAGATGGGAGGACGGGGTGGTGGGTAGCTGTGTGCTTTCCTGCTATCGGGCTAACCCCTCGTTCAAAGTTGTCTGCTCCTTTTGGTTGACCGGGCCAGTGTCCCATCCCTTGTTTCTTGGTCACTTCCACTCCAGTGACCTTCATTTGTGTTCTGCCCCCTTGTGGTCTCTCCCTTGGCCGGGATGCATGCCCAGCCAACAGGACCTGCCATGAGGGTGCTAAATAAATGCTGGACACATGCATGGATGCCTGGGTAGACAAGATCATTCAGAGCCACTTCTGATCAAAAATCATAAATTCCTTGTATACTGACCACAACCTTCCAATTTTCTGACTATACCTGTTTTTCTGTCTTATTCTCCTCCAATGCCTGACCCTTTCTTCTTTTTATTGTCCAGAATGTCCCTTGATCTTTAGTTCTGCTGTGCCTACATGGGAAGAAAAAAACCAATCTCTCACCATTGCCCCCTTCTCTCCTCCTCCCTGGGCAGCTGAATGTTAATTAGTGGAGGGAATTATGCAGTTGTTATTGGTTAGCATGAGCCTGATGGGTACAGGTGCAGGACTGTCTACACTGTAGGCAAACAAATCAGCTCCCTCTCTGAGTCCCCAAAGGAGCCATGGACAAGACATTACCATTCTGCCTACCTCACCACTTCCTGTCTCCTCAGTAGAGAAAACAGAAGCCGTCCAACAGGAACTTCCTTATCTCGCTGTGTTTTCTCCTTTGCCACCTGCAGACTTATCTGCATCCTTCCGTTCCTTCCTGCCTCCCATCTCCGGGGGGATGGGGCAGGACTCCTTGCTTCAAGGCTGATCCTTCCACCTGCTTCCCTCAGGATCTTCCTCCTTCCTGGCTCCCCTGGGAGTCCCCTCTTCTCGCTCCTCCCGCTGTGCTTCCTCTCCTCTAATAGTGGTTTCAGCTTTTCAACACACTCAAGCCTTGTTCCTGAAAAAACAAAATTGCAAGCACCACCACTCCGCCTCTGCCCTTCCCATCTCAGCCTCCTACAGGAAAGGCCAGTCGCCATTGACTGTCTCCGCTTCCCGCCCCTCTCTTCCATTTGATCCTCAGGCGACTTCTGTCCCCACGGCGCAAATGAAGTTTCTCCCTCCAGGTCACTGGTGCTCATGTTGGGGCCACAGCCTCCAGACACTTTCTCAATCTTTCTTTATTTGACTTTCCCTGTAGCATGTAACACTATTGATTATCCTTCTTGAAAATCCCGTATTCCATGGTCTGTCCAGTGGTGTTCTCCTGAGTTCCAACCTTCTTCTCCTTTAAGAACTCTCTTATATGCATCTGAGATGTTAGTGGGATCATGGATTTAACCCTTGAGCACCTTCTGTGTCTCCTATGCTCCAGAACCATCGCATCCACTTCTGTGAATTCGCTTGCCACATCTCTGCTGCTGCTGGCCAGATCTGCATTTGTAACCCACAATTTTTTATCAGCCTACCGAACATCATCAGTTGGGTTCACCAGAGACATGTCAAAACTCACCTGGTCCGAAGCCGAGTTCTCTCTCCAACTCTCTGTTCTCTCCTGCTCTAAGTAGAAATCTTCAGGCTTTTTTGACTTCCCAACACTCACACCCTGGCCCCCTCCCCATATTATAGACACCTGGTTTCAGGACCAGTCAGTGCCACCTCCTTGATAGTACTTTAATTTAGGAAATTTAAACCAGAGACAGGTATCACAGTCACCTTGAGGTTTGTTTGTTTTTTGTTTGTTTGTTTGTTTGTTTTTTCTTAAGATGTTTAGGGTAGTCCTAAGGCTTTTTTTGGTGTTGAAAAACATAACATGCTTCAGCCATACTAAACTACGTATTGCTATCTGTCTGTGTATTCTTGTCTGCGTATTGTTTATTTCCTCGTTGCATTTCCTGGACTTTTTAAAACAGTTGTTTGTCAAGATATTTTAGACTTACAGAGGAGTTGCAAAAATAGTACAGAAAATTTCCATATACCCTTCACCCAACTTCTCCTTATGGTAACATCTTACATAACCATAGCACATTTATTGAAACGAAATTAACCTTGGTATAATACTGTTCACAGGAAACGTATTTGGATTTCGCAAGTTTTTCCAGTCCTGTCATTTTCTGTTCGAGGATCCAATCCAGGATCCCTCACTCCATTTTCCGTTTCCATGCCTCATCTCCATAGCCTCACATGTGTTCTTCCCTCCCCCAGGGCTTTTGTATGTATTATTTCTTCCATATAACCTGTCTTTCTCTCCCTTGCCTGCCTGGCAAGCCTCTTACTCTTCATGACTGAAGTCAGATAGCCTGGTTCCCACAAGGCTTTCTCTCCCTTCCCTGGCAGAGCTGGAATCCAGGGGCCTTTATCACAGCTTTGTGGTCAACATTCGCAGATGAGTGCAGAGGTCAGATGAGTCACACTCTCATGGGCAGGGTCCGGGTTTATTTCCTTGTTGCATTCTTCATGTGAAGTTAAAGGACTGGCAAGTAGTAGGAATTTAATGAAGTGTTAATAATGACATTAAGGATGACTATCGTATTGGAAGAATCTCAAGATGGTATTTTGCTGCCCCAACTGTTAAAATCAATCTGGTTTTGATTAACTGGTAACACCACGTTCCACCTGGATTGTCTAACTTACGGTATTTTATAGTTTAATTCTCTACTTCCTGCAAGTTACAGACCCCTTAATTTGATTAATATACTACAAATATCTGTACCAGTTTACACGTGACTAAGTTTCTCATTTATTTATCTCAACACCTAGCTTCTGTTATTGCAAGCTCTTATAAATATCACGTTTCTGGAAGACTGTCTATGACTGATCATTGCATCTCTTTCACGTGCCTAACACACTGGTCAAAAAGTAGTCCAGGGCCTGATACCAACTGATTTTATTTTATTTTATTTTATTTTATTTTATTTTATTTTATTTTATTCTGTTTTATTTATTGGCCACACCCATAGCATGTGGAAGTTCTCAGGCCAGGGATCAGACCCAAGCCACAGCAATAGCAGTGGCAGATTCTTAACCCACTGTGCCAGCAGGGAACTCCTTGTACCACCTGATTTTAATTCCGGGCAAAGAGGTAGACCGTGAGCCACATACTATATAATCTCAAAGACCATGGAGGCTGCCACTGCTGCATCAAAGCCTGCGCTTTAATTCTTCCCTAAGAGTCTGAAGGAGCACATCTCTCCTGTCAGATCTGATTTTGGTCTTGAGTAAAGCAGAGGGCTGGCTTTCATGTCCCTCTTCTCTAATGTGTAGTGAATTAACTTCATGCCATTTTAAAATGACTTGTGCAGATCCCAGCCTATCAAAGCAGGCACAGAGAATTGTTCTTTGCTATGACAATGACATTGTTTTGTTCCCACAGTCCAGCAGCAGCCTCAAGAGGCTGTGGTCCTGTTGCCTTTCTCTCCTACAAAGAATGGCTCAGTTAATTGTTCCCTCATCTCTCTGTCATCATACATCTGCCGTGACACCAGGGACACTGTAGCTGTGTCTCTGTCTGTCGCCAGAAGAGAGGACGGTGCCTTTTATTCTCCTCTCCATATTGCCCTTTTCCGTGCCTGCACTGGATTTGATGGAAGAAAATCATCCTTATGCCAAAACCAAATCAGCTGAGTTAAAACTGTTCCTCAGAATGCAAGTGATCCATATCTAACCACCCATCCAGCTCACGGGTCTAAGTGGATTTTGCTGTGGTAGCAAAACTATCTCTCAACTCTCTGCAGAGGGAGTTGCAAAGCTGCAGGTTTTTGATGTTGAGCCTGCCTTGCTCAAGATTCACAGGTATTCAGACACCCAGCCACAACCTTAAGTACTGATATTTCCACTTCAAGCACAGGCGGTGCCAGGCTGTCCTTTACCACATTCGTTTCTGTGACTTCACGGCTCTTAGCCCTTCCCATGGGGGAGACTGCTCATTCTCATTGGTTTCCTCTGGTCTGTGCCCTGGTTCCAAGTCATACTTACGGTACAGACCCTTCTCCCACCTGCGGGAAGAACATTTGAGGAATTTCTTGCTGACTTTTCCTCACTCCCTGGCTGGTGAGCTCTGCATTTTCTCTTAAGAGTCTGGACAGGCTTTTGGGTTTAAACCCTTGTGACACCTGCCCCTGCCCCTACCTACAGGCCTGTCTTCTGGAACCCATTTCTATTATTTGCTGCTCTGCAACCTCACTTCTTGTCTGCAGGTTCTGCAGTTTCTCTCTCCTCGAGGGAATGAACCGGTGATCTCTTAAGTCATCTGTTGGGGTCCCAGGCTCTGCTGTCATGCCTCTTCTTTTCCTCACTGCTCCTCCTCCCCTTGGCATCCAGATCACGTGACCCCTTTCACTCCCTAGATGATTCTAGGCCATAGACAAGTCACTTCACAGGAGGACTCCTCGGCTGCCGATTGTGTTTATTGGTACTTTTGTTACAGGCAGGTATGCTAAGAAGAATGTCTTCTAATAATCTGATTCTGCTTCTCTAAACATGTTAGGATGTTCTTAAAGATGGATTTTTTTTTTTTTGGTCTTTTTAGGACTATAACTGCAGCATATGGATGTTCCGAGGCTTGGGTTGAATTGGAGCTGCAGCTGCGGGCCTCGCCACAGCCATAGCAACTTGGGATCTGAACCCTGTCTGCAGCCTACATCACATCTCATGGCACTGCGGGATCCTTAACCTGCTGAGTGAGGCCAGGGATCAAACCCGTATCTTCATGGATACTGGTTGGGTTCATTACCACTGAGCCATGATGGGAACGCCCCCAAAATTAATTATTTTTAAAAATAATGAAACTACTTCAGCTGCACAGACCACTCTCTCTCCCAGGATATCTCCCACAAACATACCCTATTTTTTGAAAACGAAAGTCGGCATGGGTTGCAGGGGTGGGGATATCTTTTTTAGCCATACCTGATATTTAGTATGTTACCTATAATCAATCAATTTTAAATTTGTTGTAGCAAAACTCAAAACTTGGTTAAAACAGTAGTGGAAGAGCAATTGCGGTCACAACCACTATGTTGTGTAGTAGGTGTGACCACAAAGTTTGGTTCAGGTCCAAGCTCTGACACATACCAACACTGTGACATTGAGCAAGTCGCATAAGCTCTTTGGGTTACAATATCCCGCCTCATAGGATTATTATCTGAATAAGAAAATACAAAGTGCTCAGCCTGACGTTTAGTAAGCCCTCATGAATGATGGTTGCTTGAATTGTTTTTAAAATCTCCAGAGTTGTGTGATGTGTTAAGGATGCACATGGAAAACCTCAGAGGACAAGAGAAGATAAGCAATGAGATTTTCTGTGTAATTTCTGCCTGCCCCATTTAAGTTCCTCAGAAATAGATTAAAATTCTAACCCCAATACCTAGCATATGGCCTTGATTCCTACTGGACAAAAAAAAAAAAAAAAAAAAATCAATTCTAAAGCTTTGGTAAATATTCTATCAAAAGGTTCATAGAGACCAAAGGGTGATTATGTACTTTACTGAATTGATGGGTAGAATTCCTGCCCCCTCCCACTTCCTCCCCACACCAATACTAAGATACACACAACACACATATACACACACCAGTTTTATTGGTGGAAGTTCTTAAAATAACTTTTCTATCCAAAGTGATGTTTTATTAGTTGTTGTTTTTTGTACTTGAATAAGGGTGATAAGAGTTTAGCTGTGAGAAGCTATCAAGGTGTCATACCTCAGAACCAGAGAGACTTTGGTGCTGCAGTCTTGGCCCCCACAGGCTGGGGGAGAAGTAAAGTGAACTAGAACAGATGGCAATGATCAGGTCATCAAGATTGGCCCCAGTGAAGGCAGCCAGGACTTGTGGTTACAGTGCCCCCTACAGGCACAACACAGCCATCGCGTCTTCCATCACAGAAGTGGTCAGTCCCTGACTGCCAGTTGAGCTCCATGAGCACAGCAAGCAAGAATCCTAAGACGCTTTGAGAAGTGCTCAAGAGCCAGGCCGTCTTTGGCGGGGGCAGGGGGTGGGTACAGGGAGAAGCCCTGTCTCTAGGGGCAGGACTCCTGTGAACAGATGGCGCATACCAGACCAGAGCATGCAGCTCCTGGGGAGGAAGCCTGGAAATAGCGAGACAGTGTCCAGACTGGGTTTGCACGAGCCTCCTGTCCCAAAAGGAAGTAGTGGTTCAGCCTACACAGCACAAGTCAGGCTGGGGATGGCAGACCACAGCATGTTCCTAACCCCACAGACGAGGTCCAGACAGGAAATCAGGTCACTGAGGGGCCCTGTGACGCATGGCTTGCTGTCCTCCAAACCCTGATACCACTGAACAAGACCAAGGAAAAGGGAGACAGTGTCTCTGGGTTCCAGAACACTACTTTGCCTAAGCATTTTTTCTGAGGAAAGCATATGACGTGTTCACTTTATAAATGTTCTTTAAACCATACATACATTCTTCTGTCTAAATGAAATATCTTGTAGTAAGAAAAGAAGGCATTTGGAGTCATAACATGAGAAGCAAATTACGGAGGCTGTTTGTTGTGTTTCTTGGTACTCCTGTTGGTGGGCAGGTGTGCTGGGAAGAACATCTTGTCATATCCCAGTTCTCCATCTCTGAACATATCAGGTCTTTCTTAAAGATTTACTTTTTATTATTTTTTTTTAATTTTGTAAATCACACCAAGTAGTCTAGAAAGCCAGAGGGATTCCCTGCTTAAATTCCTACCTGTTACTGAGACACTGGCCTTGAAAATATACAAAGTTAAAGAAATAACGTTCCTAAAACTATATTAATTTATACTCAAAATAAGCTAAACTATACCAGTTGTATATCTGTTAAAATATTTCTTCTCAAAGTTTTAACTTAAAATCCCCTTCATTACAAAAGCAGTATACAGATAAAAATAAAATAAAAACAGCAGACTCTCATTACCCAGATGAGATGTTTTTTGTCTTTTTGCCTTTTCTAGGGCCGCTCCCGCGGCATATGGAGGTTCCCAGGCTAGGGGTCTAATTGGAGCTGTTGCTGCCGGCCTACACCACAGCTCATGGCAGTACCGGATCCCCAACCCACGGAGCAAGGTCAGGGATCGAGCCCGCAACCTCGTGGTTCCTAGTCGGATTTGTCAACCACTGCGCCATGACGGGAACTCCCAGATGACGTTAACTGTTAACCCCTTAGTGTATATCCTTCTGGATGTTTTCCTGGATGGACTTTTTTTTTTTTTTTTTTAAACCCAAATGATATGTTTTTAATTGACTTCTGAAAAGAGCAGTTTTAGTTTACAGTAAAGTTGAGAAAGTACAGGAAATTCCTGTCCACTCTCTGCCTCCACACATTATCAACATCCCTCCCCAGAATGGTCCTTTTTTTTTTTTTAAACCAAGGATGAACCTACATTGAATTTCATCATTACCCGGAATCCATAGTTTACCATTGGGTTCACTCTTGGTTTTGTATCTTCTGTGGGTTTGGACAAATGTATAATGACATGTATTCATCGTTATAATAGCATACTGCCCTATACACGTCCTCTGAGCTCTGCCTAGTCTTCTCTTTTCCTTCTCCCAACCCCTGGCAACCACTGATCTTTTTTACTATCTCCGTAGTTTTGTACTTTCTAGAATGTCACATAGTTGGAATCATACAGTATGTTGACTTTTCAGATTGGCTCCTTTCACTTGGTGATTATGCATTGCGATTCCCCCATGTCTTTTCATTTATTTTGAGCACTGAATGGTATTCTAGTTTTCTGGATGTACAATAATTAATTCCTTTGTTCATGTACTGAAGGATATCTAGCTTGCTTCATTCTATATATTTTTTACATATCTTTATTTATATATATTTTTAGTTTACTTTTTTTGGTCAGTTATGGACTTTTCCAATCATTAGTTTTTATCTCATCCAGAACTTAGTCATTTAAATTTCAAAAAAAAAAAAAAATCCTCTTTAGCGTGTTTATCCAAATCCAGGACCACTCTGTTATATCTAGCTATTTCTCTCTTAAATGTTGTTTAATTTAGAACAGTCCTTTTTTCATAAAACTTGAAGAGACAAAGCCAGGCATCCCATGGGAAGTGCCGCCTTCTAGATTTGTCTGGTTGCTTCCCCGTAACGCTCAGCACGTTGCTGTCCCTCGTATTTCCTGTGAAGTAGAAGTTGAATCTCTAGGTGTAATAGCGTCAGGTTTCCACCGCTTTGGTGAGAAGGCAGTACAGATGATGATGTGTTTCTCTGCATTGCCCTGCAGTTGAGTGCTGACCTCCCCGTCACCCCACGTGCAGCGATATTCGTCCCCTTGCCTATTGGAGGTCACTGGTGTGTTGCTACATTGGCATCATTTGAATGTTGATTTCCTCATCAACACTTCTCCTGCTGGTTTTAGCACTAAGTGCAATCCTTGACTCAAGGAAGGATTACATTAGGGATAGGAAACAATATTTTTAAAGTTCATAATTCCTTTTACATTTGTTGGCTGGGGCATTTTCTGTACAGTAGACATTTCCCAACATAGGGGGGCTATTCAATTACCCTGCGATGCAGAGTCCTCTAATTGCCAGTTTTCAAAGTAAGGAGTTAATATCTGTCTCAGATGAAATGTTGGAAGAATTTAAACACTTTTTTAAAATGCCACAGCCACTGCAGTGTGATTTGAGCACTTTCAATGTATCAGGCACTATGTTTAAAAGCCTTATGTAATGTAATTCTTATGACAGCACAGTGAGCTTTTAGAGATAGAAAACAGAAATCCTAAGAGGTTAAATAACCTGATGCAGTTACTCATGTGGGAAGTAACAGAGATAAGGTTCAAACCCACAAGGATCTGAGTCCAAAATCCATGTGTAATTCCTTGTAGACATTTGCATTACATTTTACTTAAAAGCCAAATTCTATTTGTAATGATATTTGGAATATTTCCCAGTTCATAAATGCTAGAAATGGATATTATGATTAATAATTCTCATGAGGTCTCTCCTCCACCTCCCCCCCCTTTTTAAACTATTTTTTTTTATAGTGTGAAGAAAACACAAATCTTCAGGATACTACCCGCTACCTCAAACTTCCCTTTTCCAAGGGCATTCTCCTGGGGAATAATAATCAAGCTATGAAGGCCACAAAGGAGTCTTTTTGGATAACATCTTTTCTCTGTTCCACAAAACTCACACAAAATGGTAATGTATGATACTGTTTTTTATTTTCAAGCCTTTGTATTTAAGTACTCATGAATTTTGGTAGGCATATTCAATAAACATCAATGTTATATTTAAGAATTTTGCACTAGAAAAATCATTGATCCTTCTGTTTGTGATTTCCAATAAAATGGAAACAGTTGTGACCCAGTGATCAATTAAATGCATGTAGTTTTAAGGGCTACAGAGTTATCCCACTCTTGGAACCCAGATACACAACGCTTCAAATAAACCATCAAAACCCAGCTGCTTTAAAAAAAAAAAAAAAAAGGCAAAGATTCCCACCACTTTAATCTCTCTTGTTTTATAGCTCCATAAACAGTGCTAATTGCAGGCTTTAGAATAAATGCTGTTTTTTGTTTAATTAGATGGATATTGCTTTTCTATTCTAGCATTACTTTTTTACGTCAGTGATTGTTTAGCAAGCTATGATTAATAAAGCAAGTACTTCTCCTTGGCAAATTGTCATGAAAACATTGTCTGTAATGAAGGAAGTAAATTAAACATTTTTGAGTTCTCCATGGTGCCATGCCAGGCTTCTAGAAAGCAGCGTGAATGCCACATTAAGAAAGTCACACTCATTATGTTGAAGCGAATCACTTCATACATAATAAGGTACAGCTCTTCCTTGACTTAGGATTGAGTTACATCCTGATAAGCCCGTGGTAACTTGGATACGGTAAGTCGAATGTACATTTTATTGTCCCTAACCTACAAAACATCCTAGCTTAGCCTAGCCTACATTGAACATGTTCAGAATACTTACATTAGCTGGCAGTTGGGCAAAATCATATGACTCAGAGCCTATTTTATAATGAAGTATGAAATATTTCCTTTAATTGGTTGAACACTGTACCGAAAGTCAAAAGCAAAATGGTCCTGTGGGTACAGAATGGTTGTAAGTGTGTGGATTGTTTACTTCGTGATCACATGACTGGGAGCCGTGCCTCACTGCCACTGCCTGGCCTGTTGCTGGCCCAGGAAAAGGTCAACACTCAAAATCCAAAGTGTGGTTTCTAAATGATTTCATACCACCTTCACACCAAAGTAAAAAAACCCTAAGTCGAACCATCATAATTCAGGGTTCTGTGTTATGAGTCAGAAAATGCTCCCATGCTTAAGCTTATGTGTTATTAGTTCTTTCTTCTGTGTCATAGGCCAAGAAATGTATTTCTTTTCTTAGAACCTGGAATGAGAAAAGATGCAGATTGGGGCATTATAATAACGACCACTTTTAAGATACCACTCAGTTTCTCATGCAGTGCTACTGTTACATTTTTTAGGACATCGGCAAATGACAGTTGATTCTTATGAATTTATATTGGATTTTGTTCCTCCTCTTCCAAAAGTATTGTTGGAGAAATATTTTTAAAAAATCAACTATATAATTGATTTTAAGTAAATTTGATTGAAGGTGGCTATTGCCAAGTTATGTCATTATATCAGATTTTATCAGTATACAGTGGTTAAATAAAAGCTTCACTGAGAGAACTCTGTAATGATTATAAAACATTTACCAAACCTCAGGCATTTTTTTATGGGACCAGTCTAACCCTTTGGAGGTTGTTAAGATAATAAAATCTGCATGTTATTGACTCCCTTAGGTGGAATTTTTATTCATCTCATGGAGATTGGTTGTGTGTCTCTTAGCCTAGGTTGACATTTAACTGATTGCCTCCAATAGAATATCTTCAGCTTTTTATTAGTTATCTATTGCTGCTCTAATAATTACTATAAAATTTATTGGCATAAAACAACAATAATTTATTATCTTACAATTCTAGAGGTCAAAAATCTGAGATCAGTGGTTAAGTCATAATGTCAGCAGGGCTATATTCCTTCTGGAATCTCTCAGGAAGAATCCTTTTACTCACTTTTTCTAGCTTCTAGGGACTACCTGCATTCCCTGGCTGCTGCCCTCTTTCTTCATCTTCAAAGCCAGCAGCATAGCATCTTTAAATTTCTCTGACTCTGACCATCTTCCAACTTTGAAGAAGTCCTGTAATGAGAGTCGGGCCACTGAATCATTCAGGACAGTACCTCTTTTTAAAAGGTCTTTAAAATTTATGGTGAATAGATGCAAACTACTGCCTTTGGAATGCATAAGGAGTGAGATCCTGCTGTATAGCACTGGGAACTATATCTAGTCACTTATGATGGAGCATGATGGAGGATAATGTGAGAAAAAGAATGTGTGTGTGTATGTGTGATTGGGTCACCTTGATGTACAGTAGAGAATTGACAACACTGTAAACCAGCTATAGTAGAAAAAATAAAAATCCTTTAAAATAAAAGATCTTTAATTTAAGCACATCTGTAAAATGTCTTTTGCCATATAAGGTAAAATTACTCACAGGTTCCGGAGATTAGAATACGGACGTCTTTGGGGGCCATTATTCTTCCAATGACGCAAAGTAACAATAGGTTCTCTGCCATTAAAATATTTGGCCCTGTATCCTAATTTGTTCTAGTTCTAGGGCTTAGGATATTAGACAGAATTGTGAACTTAAGATAGAACCAAATCCTGACAATTAGAAGCTACTACTTTGTAAAAGCAGAGAACATTTGCAGATAAATATGGGTAAATAACCTATTCATGAGATCGTTGTGTTGAAATCTCACTGTATGGAAGGAAAATTATTTTCGGAGACTGATAAGTGCTTAATTATCATTTTGACTTTGCTTAACCTTGTCAATATAAGACGGCTCAAAATGAGCCAGGAAATGAATAGTGTGTTTCAAAGAGATGGGAAGGAGGAAGGAAGTTAGTTGATCTTTCTGAAATTTACATGCCAGACACACATCTCTGTGTAGAAGTAATCCAGTTCCAAATTGGAATTAAATTGCTTTGTATTCATTTTACGAGACTTGGAAAATACGCAAATCCCATTTCCATTACAGTTCTTAAGTGATGTAGTCTCTAAGAGCAGTTTCCTAGAGCAGATCTGCATTTGAGAGTCCCTAAGGTGTGTCTGTCTGCACACTTTCTCTGTGTTCCACTGTCATTCATAGATAGCCTGCCCAGGCCAGAGCGCTCTGCTGGACATCTGTGATTGCCAGATCAGGTAGCTGTTTTAAGCTATTAAAAATAGAGATCAGGGAAGAAATTACTTTACTTGTTTGTTGGCTTCCTTCAGCTGTTCAACACAACTTTAAAGAAAAAAAAAAGTAAAGAAAAAAAAATTTAAGAAAAAAATAAAAACAGTACTTAAATCCAGTCTAACATTTGAGCAGATACTGACTTCCCCACATCTTTTTCTCCCTCAACTAATGGGTGGTTTATTCACTTTCTTCCTGAAATTGTCATTAAAGAAGAAAAAAAAAAAGGATGAGGGATCATGTCATCTGCCTATTTTATAGCATTTGGTAGATTAGGCATACAGTGTTCACTTAAATGCCTATTGAATGGAATGTATAAAGTTCATGTTTTCAGTAGTAGGTCCTAGCTCCTAATTTGCCACTAATGTATCTTTTCATGGCTAACATAGAGACCTAAGAGAGGATGATTTTTTTTTTTTTTTTGTCTTTTGTCTTTTTTGTTGTTGTTTTGTTGTTGTTGTTGTTGTTGTTGCTATTTCTTGGGCCGCTCTCGAGGCATATGGAGGTTCCCAGGCTAGGGATCGAATCGGAGCTGTAGCCACCGGCCTACGCCAGAGCCACAGCAACGCGGGATCCGAACCGCGTCTGCAACCTACACCACAGCTCATGGCAACGCCGGATCGTTAACCCACTGAGCAAGGGCAGGGACCGAACCCGCAACCTCATGGTTCCTAGTCGGATTCGTTAACCACTGCGCCACGACGGGAACTCCAGGATAATTTTGACTGAATTCTGAATACATACGTGATTAATTCTGTCCAGACAACACACTACTTTGCTGTCCTTTTGGCTCTGTTGGGAGCAGCCTAGAGAGTCACCAGACTTCTCTCAGGAAAGGTGAACAGCCCCATCCTGACCTGATGGTCTGGACCACTGTCATCTGTTGTCTGGCTCTGCTGACAGTCCTGTGCCTGGTCCCCCACTGCTGCCTCTGGTGGTGCCGCTCTAAAGCCGGTGGAGCTGCCTCCTTCCTCTGCACACTCTCCACCCCCCACGTTGGGCAGTGTCCTGGATGCCCTTGCAGACGGCCTCCCTCTAAAGCGCAGGGAAAGAGAGAGAGGGGCTGGAGTAAGCGCTGGACTGGAGGTGGCGTGGGGGTGGGGAGTGAATGGCAGGGGGAGCCATAGCCGGGGTGCTGCCAGGGAAGGAAGGCATCCTGACGTTAGATGCAGGAAGCAGGGGGGAGGCAGCAAACAGACAAGGAGAATAATGGAGGCCGCCTCTGCCACCGAGGGTCTCACCCCAGAGAGAATTTAATCTAAATATAACCAATCACTTTTTAAAAGGTTTCAATCATACCTCCAGGATGTCTGAGTGAGACAGGAATATTAAACATTTTCAGGATTTTATGTTAGGAAAATAATCATAAATCTCTTTCAATGTCATTATTTTAAAATTCCCTCATTTTTTCTAATTCTAAATCCTTCTCTTCCCCCTCCTACCCCTATAGGTTATAGCTAAACATTCCTATTTTGTACAAAATGTCTTACCTTTAAGTCCTTTGTGAAGTTTTTCTCTTGAATCTGGCTTTGGTGGAGGGTGCTTCTATTTCCTCTGGAGATTCTTAGGCTTTTTTCCTCATCTTTATTTACCGCATCATATTTGCTTTCTCATCATAATTACTTTCTTGATTTCTTGAGTTGTCATTGGGTTTGGTTTGGTTTTGGTTTTGGTTTTTTTAATTTTTTGGTTTTTGTTTCCATGTTGGCCTTTCTGTCTCTCAGCAGGTCCCATTCAGGTTTCTCCTGAAACAAGTGCTTTGAAGTAGAACATTCCTCCCAGTGTCCCTCTTGGCCATTCTAGTCGCTCAGCCACATAAGCACCAGGAGACCAGCCCTGCCAGGTTCCCCGGCCCTGGGCACATCCCGCTTGCATGAGCCTTGTCTGTTCTTACTGCTGTCGTTGGCCTCCACAAGCCCCCGCCTCCCTGTTCCCTTTGGGGACAAGCAAAGGCAGACACTATGTTTGGGAGCTTCTGCCCAGGGAAGGCGAGGGAAGGATTTGCTTCCTCACCAGGTGAAGAGGTTCTCAAGGGCCCGCATGTTGCCAGTTCAGGGAGAGGAGGAAATTGAAGAGCTGGCCCCATGCTTGCCCAGAGTCTAAGATGGCTGATGACCATGGAGTCAAAGACCTAGCCCTCCAGGCCAGATGGACTGACAATTGGTTGGACTTGCCGTCACTGCGCAAGGACCTTCTAGTCATGCTAGGCTTGGGTCACCTCATCAAGGAGACCTTCATTGCCAGGTGGAATTGGTTGCTAGGCAGAGCGCTGGGGGCTAGGGGCACAAATATGAATGAGGTACATTCTCAGCCCTCAAGAATCTCCCTTTTATTTATTTATTTTTTTTCTTTTCTCTTTTTAGGGTCTCACCCTTGGCATATGTAAGTTCCAGGCTTGGGGTTGAATCAGAGCTGTAGCTGCCGGCCTAACCACAGCCACAGCAACACCAGATCTGAGCTTCGTCTGTGACCTACAGCACAGCTCACGGCAACGCCGGATCCTTATCCCACTGAGCGAGGCCAGGGATGGAACCCACAGCCTCATGGATACTAGTGAGGTTCATTTTTGCTGAGGTACAACGGGAACTCCAAGAATCTGCCATTTTAATGGGAGGAGGCAGAAAATCATTCAGCCGGTGTACACTGAATTCCTGCTGCATGTCTGCTCTGCTTATTCTGGGTGCCAGGATGATGATAGGGCCAAGTGTGGCATGATTTTATTTCTCTTGGAGTTTACAGTCCAGTGGGAGCAAAGACAGCTAAAGGATAAGTAGGAGTTTGTAATTCAAGGGCATTGGGAAGGGAGGAATAATTGGAATACACTGTAATAAATATTGTCTTAGAGGGCTAGTCAGAGGAGCCTGCAACTTGGCTCCTTGGGTGACAGGAGGCAGCATATTTAAGTATTGACTGTTTACCAGAAATACCCTTTCATGTGAGAGACTATTATCTATTAAGGCAATTAATCTTCCTTTTCTCTTTGCAAAGGTGATATGCTTGATCTTTTGAAATGGAGAACCCACCCAGACAAGATCACAGGCTGTCTCTCTAAATTGAAAGAAATCGATGGCTCAGAGATAGTAAAGGTATATGCTATTTTGTTCTCCCTCGCTTAGAAATTCCCACAATAAAGAATATTTAGAGAGGAAGGATAGAGGATGTTTTACTTATGCATTTACTTCTTTAACAGTTTCTGCAAGATACACTGGATACCTTATTTGGAATTTTAGATGAAAATTCCCAAAAATATGGGTCGAAAGTGTTTGATTCTTTGGTGAGTTTAAATTCACTTTAATTGTATCTTCATTTTAACTCTCAGTCTTTAGTCTGTTTCTGTCTCTCTCCTTTTTTTTTTTTTTTTTTTTTTTTTTTTTTCAGGGCTGCACCCTCAGCATATGGAGGTTCCCAGGTGAGGGAACAGCCACAACAACGCTGGATCAAAGCCATGTCTGTGACCAACACTACAGCTCATGGCAACGTCAGATCTTTAACCCATTGAGCGAGCCCAGGGATTGAACCCTCATCCTCATGGATACTAACCCTCGGGTTCTTAACCCACTGAGCCACATCAGCAAGTCCTGTCTCTTAGCCTTAACTCTTATAAGGCTGTTTTTAGAAATGTGCACTTAATAGCATGAGTTCACTTAAAAAGAACCTCCTCTCCCCTGCTGGAAAAAAAAAAAAAAATCTTGGTTTGCATTCAGTTTTATAAAGCTCCATTTTGATTTTTTCTTTTTTAAGGTTCACATAATAAATCTGCTGCAAGATAGCAAATTTCATCATTTTAAACCTGTAATGGACACTTATATTGAGAGTCATTTTGCTGGGGCACTTGCATACAGGTAAGGCCCTTTATCTTATAATTGGTTTAAAAGCAGTTTCTTTTGAGCCTTTTAAAGCAGAACCCGGTATATAGGAAAATTTAAACGGGAGTGTAGAAAGAAATGAAGCACAACCACTGAAGTGTCTCTTGAGACAGTATCTTCCTTTCTCACATTTTTTTTTTTTTAATGGCTAAAACTTATTTTGGTTAAAAGGGGGAAAAAAGGACTTTCTGAATTCTGTTCCTAAAACCTAAAATATAAAGTGTTTTCTTCTTGTCTCTATTTCACTTGATAGTCTTTGGTCTAAAAGGTCTGGTTATTTCACTCCAGTTGTCAAGAACCCCATTTAATCACTATACTCCTTGATGATTCTATCTGTCTTTAAGAAAAAAATATGAGGGGAAAATAGCCTTTGCCGTCATACCATTTTAAAATCATTTGTTCATTCATCTGACCGTATTTACCGAGTACCCGCTGCCTGCCAGGCACTATACTTTGTGCTGATCCTATAAAGACCTGGTCCCTAGCTGCAAGCAACTGAGGCATTGGACTCTCCCAGTTACCAGCTGCCGTTTTAACTGCTGGTCCTTTCCTATCAGCTGAGATTATGCGAACAAGGCTGAAAGGGAATGAATAATGACAGACCTTAGCTGGTACCATCCTCTGTGCCACCTAGTCCATAGTTGCCAGAAGGCCACAATGTCCCTCTTTCTACCCTGTGCTTAGCTTCTTCCTGGTTTGGGGGTCCTGCTTACACACAGCCCTGAAATGTACCCCAAAGTTCTGTCCCCCCACTCCAGTGTTGTTATTGCTATCCTGCCAGCTTTTTTACCTTGTACTTTAAGCACCTATGAGCATATACATGCACAGTTATCTATTCCCAGAGGTGGGTTACAAGAGCACAGAATCAGGGGGTTTGCCCCCCCATCTATGTGCTGTATAAAGACAGTAGGTAACCAGAGAAGCATTCCATCCCATTCTTTTGGGCATTCTCTACCCTGGCATGGTAAGACTTACACCTCTGACGTTTGAATGCATGGAGTTATTTTTGCAAGTCTGAACCCTCCCCCACCAACTTGAGTTTTTCAGAGGATAAAATGTAACAGCAGAGATAGTTCTGCAATATTGGCCTGACTTTGCCCCTTCGTCACTTGGGCCCTGATGTGAGGGGGCATTGGAAGCTAGAGAGCAGGGGTATAATTTCTAAAACTTCAGGTTGCCCCGGAAGGCAGGCTCATCAGTCCTAATATGACAAGTAAGGCCTGTGGAATCTTCTTGGTCTGTGGGTGGATGGCTAGAAACGCATGACAGATCGCCTTCAAAGTAGCTCTCCCAGCAGCATCTACCTGCACGCACATCCATGGACTCTCCCCAGACAAAGAGAAAAGGGGAGCATTTTTTTAAAAGTGCGCTGTTTCCTAGAAACCAAGAACTGACCAGTGTTAAAAGTCACATGACCACAAACTTGAGCATGGGATGAGTTGGGGATTAAACAAGGAACCTTGTTTTTTCTGGAATTTACTAAGGCACCCTTTGATAAATTGTTCTCCCCACAGGTCAGAGAACTGGCTTGATAAATCTGTGGGGGTGTGATTTGAAGGGGGAATGTGTTACTGCCAGTGATTTGAAGTGGGGACGTGTTACCACCAGCCCTCCCCACAACCCCTTTTGCCTCCCGCTGAATATTTCATCCAACTGTTTACGGAGTCGCTGGGGAGGGAATCCCAATTAGCACTTGTCCGAGGGTGACCATGACCATGGCACTGCAGGCACTCCCTGGGCCAGAGTCCTGTCCACTGATGTTTGTGTTCCCCCGTTGGAAACATTGCCAGGAACCGCAGGGCCGATGGAGTGTGTACAGATTGAGAGGAATCTCACTGCAAGTGTCCTTCCTCTCTTCAGCCTCACCAAAGGGGTAGTGGTGTTGATATGCAGACTTGGTGAAATTGTGATGTTATAGCACTTTGGCAGGAAAATGTGAGAACTGATGGGAAAAGAAGCCTCCCCATGACAAAAATTAGCATTTGATTTGTTGGCATTTAATTGAGAGCGAGATGACGTCTACCTTCTGCACATTTCTCCCTGTATTTTAGAGATCTCATCAAAGTGCTCAAGTGGTATGTGGACAGGATCACAGAAGCTGAGAGACAGGAGCACATCCAGGAGGTGTTGAAGGTAAGGCCCCGCTGTTGACAACAGATCACAGTCCAGCGGTGCTGTTGCCTGGTGATGCCTCAACTAGTTGGTTTTCTCTGTGCGGACTGTGAGTGGTGAAGGTATATTACTGACATTCCAATTCAGGGATCTCAATCAGTTTATGGCTGCTCCAGAGCTGATGAAATTTGAAAGGGACTTTGCCAGGCTCACCCCCTAGGGCCTGCTCGGCATTGAATCCTTACCTCTCTGGGTTCCAGATACTTGAACTCTAGGATGGGCAGGAGGAAGGGTTCAGAAGAGAAGACTACAGATGAATGGTTAAGCTTAGACATTCCTGGCTCTTGCTTCTACCACCCTGACAGAAACCACCTGAGGACCATTTGTCTGAAATTTTAAGAGGAAATAGGATGGCACAGCAGGGATCCCCAGGAGGAAACCAGAGGTTTTACTGGGTTTCATGGTTTAACACTGCCCATATCTCTGGGCCCTGTGTGTTTAGTATATATGGAGATGCTTATACCTTATTTGCAAATATATTCATATAGAATGCAGTTTTTTTTTTTTTTTTTTTCTTCTTATGGCTACATCTGTGACATATGAAAGTTCTCGGGCTGGGGACTGAATCCGAGCCACAGCTGCTGCCTGACCCATTGCTGCAGCAAGGACAGATCCTTCAGCCCACTGCACCAGGCCAGGGATCAAACCCGCACCTCTGCAGCAACATAAGCCACCGCGGTTGGATTCCCACGTGGGAACGCCTAGACTACAAATTCTTTTTTTTTTTTTCTTTTTAAGGCCACACATGTGGCATGTGGAAGTTCCCAGGCTCATCGAATTGGAGCTGCAGCTGCCAGCCTGCACCACAGCAGTGCCAGATCCAAGCCACATCTGTGACCTACACCCCAACTTGCAGCAGCGCAGGATCTTAACCCACTGAGCAAGGCCAGGGATCGAACCCATATCCTCACGGACACTGTGTCGGGTCTTAACCCCCTGAGGCACAACAGAAACTCCCTAGAGTACAGATTCTTAAAGGGATTGTCCAGTAACAGCCCTGGCAGTCTTTTGATTCGTATAATTGAATACACCCCATTTGAAGTTAGTAGATAAAAATGCACAGGTATTCATTTCTAAAAAAAAAGCGTTTTACTCATTATAAATTTATCATTTTGGTCTAACAGAAGGTAAAATGCAAGTGGCAAGAGTACCTACCAGCTAAGCAAAATGATCTTTGAAAAACAGACTCTCTCTGCATTAATTAAATTAAAAATCATCTGAGGATCAAAAGACAGTTAATGTTCATACCTCTTGAGAATTACATAGAATTTTAAAAATTCTATGTTTCCTCTCATTAGGCATCAGAGAAAAATGACTCTTTCCCTACGAGTAAATATTCTTCAAAAATCTCACAGGGGAGTTCCCGTCATGGCTCAGTGGTTAACGAATCCGACTAGGAACCATGAGGCTGCGGGTTCAATCCCTGGCCTTGCTCAGTGGGTTAAGGATCCGGTGTTGCCGTGACCTGCGGTGTAGGTTGCAGACGCGGCTTGGATCCCATGTTGCTGTGGTTCTGGCGTAGGCCGGTGGCTGCAGCTCCGATTGGACCCCTAGCCTGGGAATCTCCATATGCCTTTGAGAGAAAAGGCAAAAAAAAAAAAAAAAAAAAAAAAAAAAAAAAAAAAAAAACCTCACAGGGAATTCGTTATTTACATCACCAGTTTTAAAGTCTAATGTACTGTGTTTTTGTGCCATGTCAGTGTTAAATAAACACCTTTGGTTTCCTTCGAAACTAACATTTTAAAAATTTTGTTTTAAGGCCCAAGAATACATTTTTAAGTACATAGTTCAGTCTCGGAGGCTGTTTTCCCTCGCCACCGGCGGACAGAATGAGGAGGAATTTCGCTGCTGCATTCAAGAGCTTCTCATGTCAGTCCGGTTTTTTCTGTCACAAGAGAGCAAAGGGTCTGGAGCATTATCTCAATCACAGGTAATTTTTTTTTTTCATCTCTGCTGAATAGAAGCAAAATGAGTCCAATTTATTTATTTTTACACAGCAGCATAAGTGAATATTCTCTGCATCAGTCATCTGTAGCTCCAGGTTATACATTGTGGCTTAACCGACCTTGAATAGACTTTTAAAAAGCCCCCAGCTTCTGAGCTCCAGCCGAGCAGACGTTGCATTGCTCTTCCTCAGACTGAATGGAGAGCCTCTTGGTTTACATTGGTCTCCATTCCAGTTTCCAGAACACGTGCTAATGATTAGAGACACCCTGTCACCATCAGCCCGGGGGAAGGAAGGAGGGGAACGAGTTTCACGAGAGCCAATTGGCCGCGGTTGTCTTCCCCCAAGCCTTGTGCTACCTTTCAGTCTGTCGACCTGAGACTCATTATATTGGACTTGGCTAAACTGCATGTTGTTTTGTCTTCTTTAACTTGACCCTAATTGTCCTGGGACTGAGTTTATATGTCCAGTGCTGAGTGGTTGCTGCCAAATTCTATTACCAGGAGTAGCTCGTCATGTTTTGTTTAAGAGCAGCATCTATCCACTTTCCAAGTAGCGTGGCCTTGAACATGATCCAAGAGATAAGGCTGAATATCTTTCTCTACACTTTCTTAATCCTTCTTGTATATGTTTAATTCTAAAAACTTGGTTACAAGCCTGTCAGATGGAGAAGCAGCCTCTTTACTGCCATCCCCCGGAGACTGGAGACTTATTGAGAATTGGGATATAAAATGGGAGATTAGGAGACAAAACTAGATCCCTAAGAGTATCATTTTAATTGGGTGTCATTTGACATTAGGAAGGCATTACATATAATGGCAAAACAGTAGAAAGGTACCAACCCTCCAAAAATAGCATCATGCTTCTCTGACTTTTCAGGGGGCTATTCTTGTTGTTTTTTTCATCCCTGCAAAAGCGGACTGATCTTCCATCTGGGCAAGGATACAGGCTTTTTTAAATGTCATTTTGACCTCACTTATCAGCAGTACAATTACTATACTTTAGGAAACTTGCCAGAGACCTCAGTGTCGAATTGCCCACTATCCAACCCCTCTATATTGATATTTGAAAAGGCAAGTCTAGGAGTTCCTGTTGTGGCTCAGTGAAAACGAACCCAACTAGTATCCATGAGGATGATGGTTCAATCCCTAACTTTGATCAATGGGTTAAGGAGCCAGTGTTGCCATTAGCTGTAGTGTATGTCACAGATGCGGCTCACATCCCACATTGCTGTGGCTGCGGTGTAGGCCAGCAGCTGCAGCTCCGATTTGACCCCTAGCCCAGGAACTTCCATATGCCACAGGTTCAGCCCTAAAAAAAGAAAAAAAAAAAGAAAAGGCAGATCCAATACACTAAGCAAATGTTCCTTCAGAATTTCACTACTTTACAAAAGCTGTTGAAAATTTGTGTTTTCGTTTTGAGATTTTCTCTAAAAAAAAAAAACAAAAAAACAAAAAAACAACAACAACTTTTGTCAGCTACAGGGACAAAACTTATCTAATTCTTCTCTGAAAAATATTCTCTTACTCTTGAGAGTAACCTTAAGTCATAGTTTCTCCATGAGATACCTTCCTAAGCACTCAAGAGACGTTTTTTCTTCTTTAAAGTTAGAGAAATATTCTTTTACCTTTGTTATGTTTCCACCAAATCCTAGCAGTCACCCTGAGATGCTTTGGGCCACAAAATGCAGAGCAGCCTCCTGTTCTGTGTATCATACTGCCCTCCACTGCTCTTGATGCTCTGAGTTCTGCAGCTCCATCAAGATAGTGAAACAACTGCAGCTCCTTCAAAGAATCGGACTTTGGAGTTCCCATCATGGCTCAGTGGACAATAATCTGACTAGCATCCATGAGGACACAGGTTCAGTCTCTGGCCTTGCTCAATTGGTTAAGGATCCAGCGTTGCCATGAGCTGTGGTATGTGTTGTAGACACAGCTTGGGTCTGGTGTTGCTGTGGCTGAGGTGTAGGCCGGTGGCTACAGCTCTGATTTGACCTCTAGCCTGGGAACCTCCATATGCCATGGATGCGGCCCTAAAAAGACCAAAAAAAAAAAAGAAAGAATAAAGAATCAGACTTTGTCTTTTTTTGGCCCTTAGCTTTTTATCAAGAGATAATAAGATAATATATAAAATGTGTACATAAAGTTTCTGAGTATCTTCATAAACTCTACTAAAGTCCTTCTGTATTATTTTGTTCATTATCCCATGTTTGTTAAATTCTGATGTGGTACTTTTGTTTGGGTTGATGCTAAGGGAAATTTTATATAAAATGAGGAGGTGCTTAGTTTTCTTCACTAAGCAATGAGGACATTGTCCCTCCGTATCTTGGGAGGGGGAGAATGCTACACGTCTCGCCATTCCAAGTCCCCCTTCTGACCCCGTGCCTTCATAGCTCTCTTCCAAGAAGGAAGGTGTCACCATTCTGTTCCACGGTGTTAGTTTTCTATTGCTGCAGAAGGAATGACCATAATGGCTTTGGATGACACCCATTTCTTAGCTCAGGTTCTGTAGGTCAGAAGGCTTGGTTGAATTTTTGACATAGGCCAAAATTAAGGTGTTGGCACTGATGGCTTATTTGGAGGCATCGATGGCTCACTTTCTGGGTCTTTTGGCAGTTAGCAGTTTCCCTGTGAGTGAGATTCCCATCTCCTAGCTGATGGCTATCAGCCGAGGCAGGAGGTGGCAGGGGTGGGGAATAGAGTGGTCTCGGCTCCTAGAAGTCACTGTCATTCCTTGGTGTGTGGCCTCTCCATCCTCAAAGCCAGCCATGGTATGTCAGTCTCTTCAGGTCTCTATGCCTTCTCCCACCGGGATCCAGAAAAAACTTGTGATTTAAGGGCTGTATATTAGGTCAGGCCCATCTAGATAAACTCCATAGTTTAAGATCAGCTGATTAGGAATCATTACATGTGCAAAATCCCTTTTGCTGCATAGCATAATACAATTATGGGAACCACATCGGGGGACCAAGTTCATGGGGATCTCTTAAGACATTGCCTACCATGTCCAGAGCCATATCCACTGGTCTTGCCTTTTGCCTTAAAGACAAAAACCCACTTTCCTTGATCCATTTTGCACATTTTCCAGATGGGCTACAGCTCAGGGCAAATTCCTTCTCCTAGAGGCAGAATAGCCAGCCCAGCAATCCTTCAGGTTGAATCAATGGATCTGCTATATAGATCTGGCCATCTTGGTCCTAGTAGAGGTTAGTCCACCTGGCCTAAAGCCAGTTCTTTGGGAGTCTTGCCCTGGGCAGGACTGAAGGCTAACTTAGTTGTATGCAGTGGATCTTGTTTTCCCAATCCATGGACAGTTCCCTACCATGGAAACCCCAAGCAAAGAAGAGGAGTGGCAGAAGGAGTTGAGGCCCAAGACTCTGCCTCTAATTCCTATTAATTATCCTTCTCTGTTTGTCTTGGCTACCAGGAAGGTCAAAACAAAATTGTTTTTATTGTTATTTGCAGTAAAAATTTTTATCTTAGATGCATGTACAACTTTTTGTCTGCCCTCATCACAAGGTCTGTGTTCCTTTATCCTTTTTAATAAATGTGTCTTCCATTGTAGGCCCATTCAAATACTTTTTGAAGCAAAGAGGTAAAAATAGGTAATGATTCCTGAAGAAAATCAACTTAGGTGACTTTATAGTGAACAGAGAGCTGGCTTCATTTTATTTTATTTTTTTTTTAAACTTCATCTGTATGACTCAGCTCTTTGCAGAGTGAAATGAAGTTCTATAAATATAGTCTTTACCAGGAAGTATCGGGTTATTAATTTTAAATGCATTCAAGTAAATCTATAATTTCTAAGAGTCAAAGGAAGAGCATAGCTCTTGACCCCAGCACCTTAAGTATTCTAATGGTTCTGACATCAAAAATAGATTTTGGCTCTTTTAGATATTTTTGTTGCTGCTGTATAGATAAACACCAAACTCCATGAATTTGAATTTGATTCTGTGTTTGAATCATCAGCACACGTAGACTTGACCTACTTTCTGCTGGTGTCAGGTCTCATTGGTAAGCCAGCCTGCCCTTGAATCTCAGCATATTAGAAACATGTGCCTCCTTTCTTCACCAGGTGGTTGAGGCTGATCGACTTTCCTTCCATTGCCCTCCTTTTGTGAAATTTTAAAAGGCTGAGTTTGTTTTGCTGTACCGTCCTAGCCCAATTTTTAAAGTATGTCCCTCAGGATTTGATGCTAGCATCTTTTTTTTTTTTTTTTCTCCCTTAGAAAATAATAATTGGGTTTCTTTATGTAAAGAATATTCTTAGTACAGACCGTTCTGGGTTTACAATAGCTCTTGAAGCAACCTAAGGGGTTGTTCTAATGATCTTGTCATTTGAGAGGTGATGAAACCGAAACCTAAGGGTTTAGACTGATTTGTCCAAGGTCACAGAGTTGATTAGAAGCCAGGCTAGTCCTACACATAATTTAGGTCATCTCGGGCCTTCTGATGTCCTGTGTTTCTTTTCTTTAATCATGAATTGTGTGCTTTAGGGAATACATGTGTTTGGTTTCTTAAAGGTAAATGAGATTTAAATGAGCACTTCAGAAAGCTTCTCCCAAAAAGAATGTAACATAACTAATTAGAGTTCAGGTCTTGGTTGAGCATTCTTTCCATTTGATCATGCTGTATTCCACTGATTCTTTGATGGTTTTGCCCATCATTCTGCTAATGTCAGTTGTTTTCCAGAACTGCCCAGTTTTCACTGTGTTACGCCTTTGCATGTTTTGAAAAATTGCTCTATCCTGGCACACTTTTTTTTTTCCCCCTATAATTTGCCTTTTCAGCCTTTTTAAAGTTTTAGGTACCAGAAGCATTTTACATTCATTTTCCTACCATTCAAAAATATTTGTCACAGTCTTAAACTCACTGACATTTTATAGCTGATTTCTCAGGGCTTATCTGGGGGTTGATTTAAGTTTCATCTTTTTAAGGCTGTGTTTCTGAGCTCCTTCCCAGCCGTGTACTCAGAGCTGCTGAAGCTCTTTGACGTCCGAGAAGTGGCCAACTTGGTACAGGACACCCTGGGCAGTCTGCCCACAATCGTGCACGTGGACGACACCCTGCAGGCTGTCAAACTTCAGTGCATTGGCAAAACCGTGGAAAGCCAGCTCTATACCAACCCAGGTAAGGCGGTGGGTCTCTTGAATGAAACAGTGTCCCTAGAAAGCCATTTTTTACATCTTCCAGCCATAGGTCAGCAGAAGCAATTTTAAAAAAGGAAACTAGAAACTGCGTTCTCAAAGGCATTATTTATTTGGATCGTTAGAATGCACGTATTAAATAGCCAGATAAAAAAATATGACTATTAAAAATTTATTTCTAGAAAGAGTGAAACCTCTAATGATTAAATTGATTCTAATCATAACAGGTTGTAGCATAGGGCATGATTTTTTCCTTGTTAAGAGAGGGAGGGGAGTCCTGCCTCTGGAGTTCCCTGGTGGTCTAGCGGTTAGGATTCAGCACTTTCACCACTGTGGCCATGGTTCAGTCCCTGGTCTGGTAACTGAGATGTCACATCAAGCTGCTGCACACCACAACCAAAAAATAGAGAGAGGGAGAGGGAGAGGGAGAGGGAGAGGGAGAAAGAAAGGAAGGAAGGAAGGAAGGAAGGAAGGAAGGAAGGAAGGAAGGAAGAAAGAAAGAAAGAAAGAAAGAAAGAAAGAAAGAAAGAAAGAAAGAAAATAGGCCCTCCTGTGTATACTTGCTTCCCTCATAGAAATTTTCTCTATTGGAGTTCCTGTTGTGGCACCATGAGGTTGCAGGTTTGATCCCTGGCCTCGCTCAGTGGGTTAAGGATCTGGCATTGCCATGAGTTGTGGTGTAGTTCGCAGACATGGCTCAGATCCAGCATTGCTGTGGCTGCGGTGTAGGCTGGCAGCTGTAGCTCTGATTGGATCTCTAGCCTGGGAACCTCCATATGCTGCAGGTGCGGCCCTAAAAAGCAAAAAAAAAGAAATTTTCTCTATCAGTATTTCATTCCTATTTCCTATGTCTTTATTCTATAGAGATGAAAAATACTTTTTTTAACCCTTCCGAAATTTGTTCATCTTTTTAGTCTTTATATGATGACATTATGTTGAATGTCGTTCTGTAGAGTGCTTATTTTTGACAAATATTACAATTTTATATTAATCCATGCTACTAGATATAGCTTTAGAGTTTTCTTTGACTGTTACATGGTATTCCACTGGATGAAATATTCATGGTTAATTTATGTTTCTCCTCTTGATAGACTGTTAATATGTTTCTTCTTTTTTTTTTTTCTGAAATAAACCGCACTTCAGACATTGTGAAATAAAGTTCATCCTTCTGATTTTTTCCACATAAAAACACATCCTGGCGATTTCTTAGAGTAGTTTTCAAACTCTACCCCTAGGAGCCCTAGAGAGTCTTCTGTAGTGATTAAAGCTGCCTCTGGGGTTAGGCGCAGGGGGTATGAAGTGGAGAGCATAAGGGTTCAGACCAGGTACCAGGTACCAATTGGCTAGACTACTAATTCTGTTTTTACCAACCTAAGAAGGGTTCGTTCCCCTCTCAGAGAAATCAGTAATTTCTACCATAGTTCCTGCTCACTGACAAGATAATTCTTTATTAGGTTCAAGTCTGAGCAGCATGAATAATGAAAACTGTTTTCAAATATGAGGAAATTATTTGGGGAGACCCTTCATTACATATATATGCCCCTGGGAGATGTGTTCTGTCTGCGGACTCAGTCCCTTGTTGATCACTGATGTTCATTCAGTAGGTGGTAGAGACATGAGGACCTAGGAAATATGAAAAGAAGTGGCTACAATCCAGGAGAAAAGATAGTGGGTTTCTGTGGGAGGTGGTGAGATTATTTATCGGGGACAGGGTGGAAGAGACCCAGGAAAACGGGACCTTCAAGGGCCTGAGCTGGTGAGCTGGGGGAGAGGTTCAGAGCCAGTGCTGGGAGTTAGTTAGTGATGGTGACACTGGTATGGAGGAGGAAGAGGGGGAGGGGAGACCCGCCTCCCGTGTTACCTGGGACACTCCCCAGGGAAGATGATTATGGGGAAGCATAAACTTTGGAGAAGAAAAGCAGCTCCCAATCAGTGGACCAGTTAGAAGCTGCACCGTGTGCATATTGGTAAGAGGATCGACTTCCGCCAGTGCCCCAGGAAGATGCCATTAGCTTGCCATTCAGTGACTCACCCACCGAGGAATAGACCATCATGTACAAGTGACAGGGCACATCTGGAAGGAGGAAAACAGCAGGTCCTTCCACAACTCAAACTACCCTGCATTTAAATCATGTGGGATCCCACAGTAGTGTTAGAAAAACCTGGAAAGTGTTTCTAGTGTCTCTGAAATGCTAAGTCAGAGACTGTGGACTTGGGGAACAGATGGGGCATATCTGTGTTGTCCCATTCAAAGATGAGCTCTTGTAGGAAAAGACGTGCAGTGCAGATAGTTGGCTTCATAGATCGTGCCAAAGAACTGGGTAGGATACCTTGGCTGGTGGTTAAGAGGAGAGTATGATCCCTACAAGGGCCATGGCACACCTCACAAAAGTAAGCAGATTCTGTCTCACTAGAGGAAGAAGAAAAGGGACCATATAAAACTGTAAGGGCTTGGTGTGGATGCAGAGAACATAGATTCCAGCAGTCATCCACTGAGAATAACAGGTAGAAAAATAAAGTCTAACACATTTGACCTGTACTTAAAAAAACACAAGTGCACAGGGACACACACACACACATCCAAACACACACACACAGGCACACACTTCTTACAATAAGGAATGGATTTTTTTTTTTTAATGGCCAGACCCACGGCATATGGAAGTTCCCTGACCAGGAATTGAATCTGAGCTCCAGCAATGCCAGGTCCTTAACCCACTGCACCAGGATGGTGATCGAACCCGTGCCTCTGCCGCAACCCAAGCCTCTGCAGTGGGATTCTTAACCCACTGCTCCACAGCTGGAACTCCAAGGAAAGTTTTTTTAATGGGAGTTTATAATTCGATTGCCACGCTTTTGTCATATTTCCCCAGAAGTAACGATAACTAAATGATGGAAAATGGTCAAAAACAATTATCAAGGAACCATAAAAAAAAAAAGAATAGCATCACAAAAATACAGTGATATCAGATTTACATTTTAGACTTCGTTTTGGTGTATTAGTTTCCTACTGATGCTGTAACAGCTACTGCAAACTGAGTGGATTAATGCAACACAAATTTCTTATGTTACATTTCTGTAGAGCAGAAGTCCCCAAAAGCTTCTCACTGGGCTAGAATTCTTCTGTCTAGGTATCATTCTTCTGTCTAGGGGATAATTTTTTTCTTGCCATTTATATCTTCTAGAGGCCACTTGCATTCCTTGGTTTCAGCCCCTCCTTTGTCTTTAAAACCTGCTGGGTAGTATCTTCACATCCCTCTATGTGTCTAGATGCTTTCACTTGTAAGGACCCCTTTGTTTACACTGGGCTCACCTGGATGATCCTGGATAATCTCTCCATCTCAGCATCCTTAATTTAATCACCTCTGCCAAGTCCCTTTAATCTAGCATCTTCTTTTCACAAAGCATATTCATAGGTTCTGTGAATTTAGAGGTCTTTGAGGAGGATGACTATTTTTGCCTATGACATATGAGTAAAACAGATTCAAAGACAGTGTGATGACATAGCTCCTTGAAGGTCAAAATCCCTCAGAAATCTATGAAATTTGGTGTTTATTGGAAGTAAAATACATGGCACACAGAAGAGCTGTAGTTATGTGAGTACATGCATCTTGGCTAGGTGGAAATTACAAATGACAATTTCCTGATTAAAAGTATAAAGCTGAACAGGGCAAAAAAAGGAGTGATAAGTACACTACAGGGTATCAACTGGGTATGTATTCAGCTGAAGACAAAGTGCTTAATTCTTGACTGCCTTCATGACAGTTCCATTTCTCAGAACACTGAGTATGGCAAAGATAACTGCTTCTCTAAGCTGAATTCTGTTCAGCAGAAATGAACTGGTTAGTGATGGAGAAGTGAGAAGAATCTGAGGAAGTGACCTCATTTTCTGGGGGTTCATGTTAGCCAAAAGGAGGACAGAGAACATGTGGCCCACACTTTAAGAAAATAAATCTCAAGACATTCTGGAGAAAACGATCTTAGATGTTACAAGCCCCTTAGGAGGGATAGAAAATTCTAAACATTGTCTTTGTGCTGGAATCCTGTATTGCCCAGTGTTGCACAGAGAAGCAACCCAGTAGTGTGTGTGTGTGTGCGCGTGCGTGTGCGCACATTTATGTGTGTAAAGAGATTTATTATGAGGAATTGTCTCATGTTATGAAGGCTGAGAAGTCCCAGTGTCTGTAATTGGTAAGTTGGAGACTCAGGAAAACTGGTGACAGAGATGCAATCTGAGTCCTAAGGCTTGCAAACTAGGAGAGCTGATTGCATAAATTGAGACTAAATCTGAAAGCAGGAAAGGACCAACATCTCAGCTGAAAGACAGGCAGAGAGGGAGCTCTCTCTTCCTTCACCTTTTGTTCTGCTCAGGACTTCAACAAATTAGATGAGACCCACCCACATTGGAAAGGACAGTCTGCTTTACTTAGTCTAGCAAATCATGGAATTCTCATTATCCAGAAACAGTCACACAGACACACCCAGGATAATGTTTTAACCAAATATCTGGGCTTTTATATGTCAAGTGACATATAAAATTAACCCTCACATGGAGTTCCTCTTGTGACTCAGTGGGTTAGGAACCCAACTAGTATCCATGAGGATGCAGGTTCGATCCCTGGCCTCGCTCAGTGGGTTAAGGATCTGGCATTACCACAGGCTGTGGCCTGGGTCACAGATGCAGCTCAGATCTAGCTTTACTGTGGCTCTGGCATAGGCTGGCAGCTGCAGCTTTGATTCAACCCCTAGCCTGGGAACTTCCATATGCTGCAGGTGTGGCCCTAAAAAGCAAAAAAAAAAAAAAAAAAAAAAAAAAAAAAAAAAAAAAAAAAAAAATTAGCCTTTGCAAAGCCCAAGGAGATAAAGTAGAGTGGGCAGGCAAAGGAAGCAGCATGGCTGCAAAATACTTGAAGTTGAGCTTAGATTAGAAATTAATGCATACAGAAGACAGAACGAGTACTACATACTAAGGCCAACACAGCAGAACGCAGTGAAAAAAGTCACAGGGAGGTTCAAGCCACATTGAGTTAAAGGCTACTGTGCAGCCTCAAGGCTGGAGCCTTTCCACAGCCAGGCAGGACTGAATCAACCCTTGTGGTTGCAGCCCCCCCCCCACCCCCATGATCAGAGTCTAGAGCGTCTGGCCAGGCCTGAAGGACTTACCTAAGATTTGGGATCTCCGTATATTGATATTCAATGTCTAAATCATCTGGAGTCCAGGCAGACTTACATAACGTATAAAAAGTTGAGCAATTCACTTTTCCCTTTCACCACCCAATTCTTTTCTTGCTGTTTTTTGAAGGCTGGAAAAGGGTCTAAGGTGTTGGAGAAGACAGCCTTGGCAGTGGCAAAATGAGTAGACTTGAAGTACAGAGGTTGTGGTATAGGGAGGTAGAAGCATGGAGAGTGGGATCAGAGGGTAGTTTGGGCAATGGTAGCGAGAGGCTGGACTCTGGGGGACTGTGGTTCTTGCATCAGCTTTGCCCTGGGCCCCCATTGCTTGGCACTTGACTGGTTCAGCAGAGGTCTGCTGAACTATTGCAGAGCTATTTGCTTATTAAGAAAAAGTCATATATGTTTCTAACTTTGGGATAATTGAGCAGTTTATCAGGCAAAACTCCACGCAGAAAATAGAAGTGAGAATAAATGCCCTGAGTGTGTAGTGATGAGAAACATGCTGATGCTACTTTCTTTTGCCTACAAACCGAAAGAGCAACTATTTTAGGGTGGGGATTTCTTAAGAAACTAGCCGGAAGTCATTTTTTTTTCCCACCCCCATTTTAGGTCATAATATAAAGGAGGGGTGTGTGATGGTTTATCCATTTGACAACTTTAAGAATAAAATCTTGGAGTTCCTATTGGGGTGCAGCAGAAACAAATCTCACTAGTATCCATGAGGATGCGGGTGCGGGTTTGATCCCTGGCCTCGCTTAGTGGTCCGGGGGTCTGGCATTGTGGATCCCAAGCTGTCGTAGCTGTGGTGTAGGACAGCAGCTATAGCTCCGATTCGACCCCTAGCCTGGGAACATATGCAGCCCTCAAAAAAAAAAAAAAAAAAAAAAAAAAAAAGAAAGAAAGAAAAGAAAGAATAAAATCTTAACTACAGTTGATGGGTGCCTAGTAGCTTTTATTTCTTAGAGCTACGGTTAAAGCATACTTGAGTGTTGACTTTGCTTGCACTGCCAGTGATTACATTTTTTTCACATTGGAAAATGCCATTTGTTTCAAACATTTCTGCTGGCCAGAGCTTGCAAAGTAGCAGGCGGACCTTATAAAGATGAGCAAAGTTGCGTGAATACTGGCTGCTCCTTTCCCCCCTAAAAATAGAATAATAATGCAGGACCATTAGAAGAAGTATAAAGACCTTGTTTTTTTTTTACTGTAGATTTCATGTTGTTTGACCAATATAAAAATAGTTTTTTTTTTAAAGAAAAGTCCCCTGAGACCTCAAGAATGCCTTTGTTAAAATAGCATGTGTTCTTCCCCCTCTCATCTCAGACCCTTCATCCCCGCCCCACCTCCTTACCTCCTTTCGCGGTGTTCCCCCCAGGCCCCCCCCTTCCCAAAGTGGAAAAAGGCCTTTCCGAGTAGCCTCCACCATCAGGGAGCTCCGAAAGCACTTGCTGAGCGTCTCCTAGTTTTCACAGTTGTTCAGTCTCTGTTCTTGGCTTTCATTAAAGATCTGCGTGCATAAAATTATTAAGGTGTATATATTAGTTAAAATCATGTTAAGATGTAGGTTCTTAAAGAAGTACTTGGAAAGAGCTTCTTTGGAAACTAATTTCCGCATCTTTCCCTAAAAAGAGACAAAGGTAAAATTAGGAGTTTTAGGTAATGCGTTACTTTGAACATAGACCCTAATATGAAAGATAGGCATCACTGAATTCGTAGTTGAGTTTTATGAGTTGAGTTGTATCTGTGGTGTTTGAAAATAAAGGTAAATATACATATTTTTGACTACTCAACATCTAATTTTAACTTTGTTCTCTGACCATGTTTCTGATCTTTTCAGTACAGATTGACACGAGCAAGCATGCTCCTCCTAGGGAAAGAGTGAACCCATATCTTTTCATTTCTTATCTGTCACTCATCCACATTTGCAGATTTTCAGGGAGTGGGAAGTGGAGCCAGGATGCATGTCTTTTTTCTGATGCCACAAATAGTTGCTGTGGTTTGTGTGGAAGTACGATGCTGGGAAGAGCCACTTTCTCCTGGGGGCCCAGGGTGTGCACCAGCATGTGCAGTCACTGCAAACTGGGCTGTGATAATGTGTCTCCCACTTGCTTCCCACGTAAGCTGTGTTAAAACATTAAGACAAGAAATGTTGGAGTTCCCATCATGGCTCAGCATTGTGACCAGGATCCATGAGGATGTGGGTTCAATCCCTGGCCTTGCTCAGTGGGTCAAGGATCCAGCGTTGCCGTGAACTGTGGTGTAGGTTGCAGATGTGGCTCGGATCTGGTGTTGCTGTGGCTATGGTGTAGGCTGGCAGCTGTAGCTCAGATTGGATCCCTAGCCTGGGAACTTCCATATGCCGCGAGTACAGCCCTAAAAAGAAAAAAAAAAAAGTCAGGTCAGGGAGTTCCTGCATTGCTGTGGCTGTGGTGTAGGCCAGCAGCTGCAGCTCTGAATCGACCTCTAGCCTGGGAATTTCCGTATGCCACAGGTGTGGCCCTAAAAAGACCAAAACAAACAAAAAAAAATGTCATATCAGACAAGATTGGGTGCATTCAGGGTGGTATGGCTGTGCAGTGCATGGACCTAGAAATTGTCATGCTAAATGAAATTAGTGAAAAGTGAAATACAAGCATCATATGATATCGCTTATTTGTGGAATCTAAAAAAAAAGGATACAAATGAACTTTTTTGCAGAGCAGAAACAGACTCCGAGACTTTGAAAAATGTGTGGTTACCAAAGGGGACAGGCGGGGAGTGGGGAGGGGCGGATTGGGAGTTTGGGATTGGCATATGTGCACCGAGGTATGTGCAATGATTGGCCAATGGGGACGGGCTGCATAGCATAAGGAACTCTACCCAATGTTCCGTGATCATCTATGGGGGAAGAATCTGAAAGAGAATGGATGTGTGTATATGTTTAACTGAATCACTTGGTGGCGCAGCAGAAGTTATAACAACCTTGTAAATCCACTATATGTCAACAGAACTTTACAAAATGAGAAAAGAAAAGAAACAAAAAGAAACAAAATGAAAAAAGAAAAGAAAAAAAAAAAAAAGAAACCATTTTACTTGCAGTTCACATCCAGTAGAATTCACCTTGTAGCTCATTCCTTCATTCAGCAGATGTTTATTGCCTGCAGACCCCACTCCAGGAATTATGTTAGCAACACTGCAGCAAATTAAACAGATACATACTACCTGCCTGTAAGCTGCTTCTCCTCTAGCATGAAAGCAGAGTTTGAATGAGTAATTATGCTGTGGTTAAGTACCTTAGCAGTTGTGCTGGGGGGAGTGGATGAGGTGCTATTGACCAGGGAGAAATGAGTGAGTCTTGGGGTTCATCCCACCCACTTGACCTCAGGTAGTCGTCCATATGCTAACATAATAGGCAGGTTGGTATTTCTAGGCCATATCTCTCCACTGAGCTCCGAACATGAAGAGCCATCTGCCCTCTCCACAGCTCTACGTGGAGGTCTCACGGGCTCCTGACACTCAGCCTGCCTAAAATGGAAATCTCAACATCTTTCTCTCTAAGCCTGCTCTTTCCCATCGTAGCAGATGCAGCGCCATGTGCCTGGAGAGCTCAGGGGTGCTCTTGAAACCCTCTCCTCCCTTTGCCTTTCATCTCCACCCATCACCACCCCCGCCCTTGGGGCCTCCCGAGGGTTCCCCATGCCTGGCCACTTCGCCTCTCCCCCACTCCCACTTCTCCCTCCGAACTGCCACCTGGTCTGAACTGCCTCAGACGTTCCCCCAGTATCTCCTTTCTCCTGTCCATCTACAGAACCAAAGTTCCCTTTGGAAACTCATACCAGATGTTGTCACTCCTAACTTTTCTTTTTTTTTTCTTTCTTTCTTTTATTATGTATTTATTTTGTCTTCTAGAGCTGCACCTGAGGCATATGAAGATTCCCAGGCTAGGGGTAGAATCAGAGCTACAGCTGCTGCCTTATGGCACAGCCATAGCCATGTGGGATCCAAGCCATGTCTGTGACCTACACCACAGCTCACAGCAATGCCAGATCCCTGACCCATTGAAGGAGGCCAGGAATCAAACCCACATCCTCAAGGATGCTAGCCAGATTCGTTTCCTCTGAGACACAACAGAAACTCCCCCAGCTTCTTTTCTTACATCCTAGATGTTTGGCTCTGTTTTGAAGGTACATTCCAGAACTGCTGTCCCAGGCCCTGTGCTCTGGCCCTGCCCCCTGCCTGGTCCCATCACTGTATTACTTCACTCTCCTAGGAACCTCCTTTCTCCTGTTCCTTTCTGAACCTTGTTGACTCCCATTCATCCTTCAGGGCTCAGTTGAACTCTTATTTTCTCAAGAAATTTCCTCTCTGCCCCGCCTACGCCATTATAACTCTCATTCCTTAGCTTTTTACTTCTTGGATAACCTAACGCGTCTATAATAACCAAAGAATTGGTGATTTAGTGGTTTCGTGTCTACCTCCCACCCTGCCCCAAAAGGAAAACCCTGGAGGGCAGGGGCTTTCTTTCTTTTAAAGGCAGTTATATCTCCAGCTTCCGTAACAGTGTCTGGTGCAAAATAGATGCTTGATAAGTGTTTCGTGAATGCTATGTACTGGGTCACGGCTAGAGATCAGGATGGAGCTAAGAAGGACCATGAATATGACAACAGAACAGTGTTCAGTGTGAAAGTCCCAGACCAGGAGCAGAGCAAAACTGACAAAGGTAAGAATTAAGGCCAGACCACCTTGTGTTGGTAGCCCAGTGGCAGTCATTAAAAGAAATATGCAGAATTTCCTGGTAGCTCAGTGAGTAAGGATCAGGCATTGTCACCTCTGTGGCTCAAGTTGCAGCTGTGGTGCTATTTTGATCCCTGGCCTGGGAACTTCCACATGCCACAGGTGTACCCCACCCTCCAAAAGAGACTCCAAACCTCATTCCCAGAAGAAATCGAGAAGAATAAGAGAAAGGCCAACAGAGATAAGGCACTTCCCCACTTATGGACACGTGGCATTGCATTCCTTAGGATTTAGCTTTAGGACAGCTACTCCCTGGTGGAGGCACAGGGATGGGGAGGTGGGTGTGGGTGGATTGAGTCCACTGGGTAAGATCCTAAGCCACATTCAGAAATCACCCTTAGCTCTCCCTCCTCCACCCCCCATTCCTTCCATCTGTGATCCTGATGTTGTCTGCATGGCATGGAGCCCCTGAATCACTTGGGGACCTTTCCACCTGTCCTCCAGTGTCCGAAGGGCTTGTTTGCAGGTTTTGTTGCTGTCTGTGACACTTGCAGTTAGTTCCTGGTGGCTTTGGTCACAAATCCCTAATGCAGCTCTGATTTAGGCTTTTCTGTCCAGCTGGTGCTTCCCTCCAGTCAGCAACTCTGCTACCTACAAAGCTCCACCACAGTGTGACCCCTGCGTACTGGTTTCCCATCTCCCCATCCTGACGCTGCCAAGAGCATCTGGCTTGGGTGTCCTGCTGATGTCCAGCCCATGCTGGGCCAGTTTGTGAAGAGTGGCTGGCAACCCTGTGTGGGGGGAGCTCCACAGGACTCCCAGATCTCACTCCCTTGGGGACAGATGTTTTGTTGATAGAGGAGACAGAGGTTATGACACTCCTTGAAATTAACCTCACGGAGGAAATTGATTAGCATTTCTTAATAGCTTCTCCTCCTTCACAGCCCCACACCCATTGGGAATTGCTAACAGGAGCTGGTTTTATCCACGCAAATGTGTACAGGCAAAACAAAAAGTTTTGAGACACACAATGCATTCAATACATGGAGCTCTACCTGAGATATTGAATATGAGTGTATTGAATCTTTCAAGGATGGAGCCTGCATAACAAGTCTTTTGTTTAAATGTATAGAAAGTTAGTGTTTGTTCAACTGTGGCTTTTCTTTTTTTCTTTGGTCCTCCTTGATGAGTCCAGGTGTTTTCTTTTAAAGGTAAGAATTAACATTTTAACCAGTCAGCTTGTTTGGCATTTTCCCACCGAGTCTATCATTTGCATTAGCTGATGCTGCCCTAGTAATGGAAAAGAAGTAAATCTGCAGGCTAGTGTTATTTTCTTTTTACCCACACCACATACAATTTTTTTTTGTATATCTTAGTTACTTTTTTGAAGTAGAGATTTTCTTAACACTTGGTTGCAAATTGAATTTTTAGAGATTAAATCCCAGTGGCTGCAGGAACATATCAGATAAGCTTTATCTTCCTTTCTAATTAAACATCATTAGGTAGTGACTTCTGTCATTTAAGCTTCCAGTTTCTTTTTCTTGGTTCTTTTTGTCAGGTAATTGATTTATAAATAAGTATTTAGGTTTCCTGGTCAGGCTTCCTATTGAAAGGAACCCTGCAGTTAATTTTCACAAGTTTGGGTTTTAATACTCTGTGTTTGTTTTGTTAAAGTGTCTTATGTGGTTTGCTTTGATGGTAAACCTAAGGCCAGTCCATCAGGCTTGTTGGGAGCCTGATAGCCGGCATTAAAAGAAATATGAGACTCCCAACCTCACTCCTAAAAGAGAAAACAATAAGAGAAGTCAGGTAAACACTAAAAAAAGCACTTTCTGAATTGTGAATACCTTACATTTCTTATGATATCTGTTAGAACACAGAATTTTGTATAAATGTATATATTTTACCTATAGATGTACCTTATTTATACTGGCTAGGAATCCAGTGCAATGTTGAATTGAATAGGTGAAATTGGCAATCCTTGCCTTATTTTTTATCTTAAGGAGAAAGCATTCAATCTTTTACTCCTATTATGTGAGCTAACAGCAAGCATTTCATTAATTCCCTGTATCAATTTGAGGAAATTACCTTCTGTTCTTATCTTCCTGACAGCTTTTATCATTAATGGACACTGAATCTTGCACATTTTTTTCCTACATCTACTGCTAATATGGGGAATTACATTGATTGATTGAATATTAAAGCAAACTTGCATTCCCGGGATAAGCCCTCTTTTATCATATTGTATGTGTGTATTTTGCTAAAATTTTACAAGCATTTTTGCATCTGTGTTGACCAGAGATATCAAATCTAGCTTTCTTGTCATGTCTTTGGTTGATTTGGGCATAAATAATGTTGGCCTCATAAAATGAATTAGTGATATTCCCTGTTTATTCTATTTTCTGGGAGGATTTGTATAGAATTGATATGCTTTCTTCCAATGAATACTTCATAAATTCATTGAAGCCACCTGGGTCTGGATTTTTCTTGTATGCTCTTAACAGCAAGTTTAATTTCTTTAATAGGTATAGAATTATTTAGTTACCCATTTTTCCTCGAATGAGTAAAGTGGAATTATAATTTATGCAAACTCTTTATAAGGCACATTTTTAAAATAATTTATTTATTTATTTTTACGCTGTGCAGCATGGGGGCCAAGTTACATGTATACATTTTTTTTTTCCCACCCTTTGTTCTGTTGCAGTGTAAGTATCTAGACATAGTTCTCAATGCTACTCAGCAGGATCTCATTGTAAATCCTTTCCATGGGTTTACACATGGGTTTTTATAAACCAAGATTAATCTATTTGAATTGTTGCACAGGTGACATCTTTTAGAAAATCAAGCAGAGAGGGACAGGGACTAGGGGATTTGCAAGTGGGCATGTCCCATAAGTAATAATGCCCATTATAATAGACAATAATTTTGTACTCTTAACATCATGTTGAAAAACTAGCACTCAGGACAATATGCGTACTTAATTTTACTTTTTCAAATACTGCTTAAGTTTTTAGATTACCTATCACCTTACTATTTCAAATATTAACAACAAGTTAGGGATCAATATAAGACTTCCAGTTAAGGGAGAAATGACGCATGTGCAGTCAAAATTCATTATTTGTGGATTGACTCAACTAAAACTTATTTGTAACCCCCACATCGATACTTAGGGCACTTCAATGCCCATTCATGGACACGCACAGAGTAGTGAATCCGACAAGGTGCAGGATGCATACATTCCCAGCTGTCAAACATGACGATGCTCTATCTTCATTTCCACTCTCACACAGGGATGAGCAGAGGGTGGAGGCAGCAGAGGGCAGGAGGCTCTAGCTCTCAGGCAGCTGACAGTTTGAATCCTCCCTCTGGCCCATGTTTGTGGGACTCCCTCAGGCCGGCCCCTTCGTACTTCTGAACTTCACTTTCTCTTTGTAAAATAATGAAAATAAACTGCCTGGATGAGTTATCTTTGGGAGTTCAGATTGTAAGCTCTGTGAGATATGCACAGGTACATAGAGGTTTCCCCTAGGAAGGATGATTCAGTATTCACTGTTTGATCATTCCCAGTGACTTTTTCGAAATTCACTTCCATGAATAAAATCAACTGTATTTACTTTTCTTTCTTGATGAAAGTAGATGAATATGAGTTTCAGGTATTAAAACTTCCTTTTAGGATGAACCTCATTTGGTCCTAAAGTCTCATTTATCTATGGCTGAAATTGATTTCCTAAAGTTTTGAAAAGGGTTTTTGTATCTATGGACATTAAAGGAATTTTTAAAAATTATGTCTCAAAAAAAAAAAAATGAAGTTCCTGTTCTGGCTCAGTGGTTAACAAACCCAACTAGTAACCACGAGGTTTCGGGTTCAATCCCTGGCCTTGCTCAGCCGGTTAAGGACCCGGCATTGCCATGAGCTGAGGGGTAGGTCGCAGACACGGCTCGGATCCCATGTTGCTGTGGCTCTGGCATAGGCTGGCAGGTACAGCTCCAATTGGACGCCTAGCCTGGGAACCTCCATATGCCATGGGTGCGGCCCTAAAAAGATAAAAGACAAAAAAAAAAATTATGTAATCTCACAAATTTAGGACAGCAGGAAAGATGACAACGCATAAGAGCTATCAACAGTTTTTATGAAGAGTTCCCTTGCAGTGCAGCAGGTTAAAGATCTGATGTTGTCACTGCAGCAGCCCAGGTTGCTGTTGTGGCACAGGTTCGATCCCTGACCCCGAAGCTTCCACATGCCAGGGACGCAGCCAGAAAAGGGGGTGGGGGGTGCAGTTTATTTGCTGGAGAAAATGAATGAGATATGCCTGTATTCAGGAAAACTAGACAATGCTAAATGCAGGGATGAGGCACCGCACTGTAAATAGGGCCTCATTAAACAGGTTAAACAGAGAGGCTTCTACTAACCACTTCTTGTGTTGATTTCAAATGGCCAAAAAAAGGATGAGTTCATGCTTGCCAGAGGGGAGACTGGCAGCTTCCTCTCTGGAGAAACTGACCAGCCCTAAAACAGACATCTCAAATTTGGAAATTTGGAGGTCCCCTCATGAAACATCTGTATGTCTGTCCTCCCTGTGGTAAAGCCTCGTCCGTCCACAGGCTTGCCTAGGCATACAGGTTTTGGGTTGTAATTTTTTTCCCCCCTAGTTAGCATTTTAGTACCTCACTTATAAAGCTGAATGGACAATGAAAGATCACCAGATGTTGGAGAAAAACCTCTAATGTGAAAGGCAGAGACCTAAAGGAAAAAGCAAGCAAACTAAAAGAACTTGAAAGGAAAAGATAAATTCAGGGAGAAAAAATAAAAATAAAAAAATTGTCTCTGATTTCCCCAGAGAGAGAAGATAGTGTATCCATGAAACAAGAATGGGAAACTATAAAAAGAGAAATAAAGAATATAATAAATAAATATAAATATAATAAAGAATAAATAAAGGAATAAAGAGGAATGGCTGCATAATGAAAATGCAGCACCTCATGTTTGAAAATACTGAGTTTCATGATGGCTGCAGTAGAGCCTTAAGGTGTGGGACCATTCTGGGCACAGGGACCCGTGTGACTGCACAGGTTGAGCAGCTGCAACACTGGCCTTGGAAGTAAGAAGGACTCTTGGAGATTAAATATATGACAGCATAAACAAGGATATTGAATAGAAGCTTTGGAAGATAAAGTAAGGAAAATGCCTAGAGTTATTCAAGTAGAAGACAGTTTGAGATTGATAATGTAGGAGTTCCCACTGTGGCACAGTGGGTTAATGATCTGGCTTATCTCTGTGTGGTCCTGGTTTGATCCCTGGCCCCATGCAGTGGGTTAAGGATCTGGCATTGCCACAGGTGTGGTGTAGGTCAAAGCTCCAACTCAGATTCAATCCCTGGCCTAGGAAAAGGGAAAGATTCATAGTGAAAATGTAGTAAAAATTTCAGGCAGAGGACATAGAAATACCAGGAAGGAGATAATCCCGGAAGTAATTCAGAGCAAGTCCCCAGAACTGAAAGACATGAGTTTATAGAGTTAAGTAACCTAGACAAGGGACATAATTATGAAATTTTAAATTACCAAGAATAATTTCCTGGAAGCTTTCAGAAAGAGAGAAACAAAAATAAAACAAAATCCAGTTATAGAGAGTTCTTGTCGTGGCTCAGCAGTAACAAACCCAACTAAGATCCATGAAGACTTGGTTCAATCCCTGGCATCACTCATTGGGTTAAGGATCCGGCATTGCCATGATCTGTGATGTGGGTCACAGACTCGGCTCAGATCCTGTGTTGCTGTGGCTGTGGTGTAGGCCAGCAGCTACAACTCTGATTCGACCCCTCGCCTGGTAACTTCCATATGCCGCAGGTGCAGCCATGAAAAAAAAAAAAAAAAAAAAACTGGTTACAGACAAAGGTTTTGAAAGCAGAATGGTAGCAGCCACAAAATGTTAATTTAGTGGGAAATTGTGATAGAACTCTTTTGAGAGGCTGTAGGGACTAACCTGGGAACCTTTAGTTCCTACTGTGGCTCAGTGAAAAGGAGTCTGACTAGTATCCATGAGGGTGTAGATTCCATCCCTGGCCTCGCTCAGTGGGTTAATGATCCAGCATTGCTGTGAGCTGCAGTGTAGGTTGCAGAAGTGGCTCGGATCTGGCATTGCTGTGGCTGTGGTTGTAGGCCGGTGGCTGCAGCTCCCATTCAACCCCCAGCCTGGGAACCTCCATATGCCACACCTCTGGGCCTAAAAAGCCAAAAAAAAAAAAAGGGGGGGAGGGATAAAAAGCTAAATGCTAATCTGTCATATTGGAAAGTCAGTAGATGATCTGTCTCAATGATAAATCTGGAAATAGCAAGAGAAGCTTGCCATTTAGGTCTTTGGAGGTAAAATGAACAATTTTTTTTTTTAATTTAAAAAAAAAACCTATCTCCATGAAAGAGTCAGAGGCCTTGCAAGTGCAGGAATCATAGTTTGGGGAAGACACTACTGTTTTTGAATATTAACCATGTAGAACTACTATCTTTCTAACTACACATGTTAATAATTTAGCAGTTACAGTTAGATTAAAGAGTAGATCAGGGTTTGTGTGAGGTTATACAGGACTGTTCGAAGTGACACTAATGCTTCTTCTCCCTCCAGATTCCCGGTACATTCTCTTACCTGTCGTGTTGCATCACCTCCACATGCACCTGCAAGAACAGAAGGACCTGATCATGTGCGCGCGGATCCTTAGCAACGTATTTTGTCTCATCAAGAAGAATAGCTCAGTAAGTAAATACAGGTCATAGGAGGCAGTTCCCATCATATGGCTCCTGGAAATAAAATTTTATAAGTCTTCAAAGAAATCCCACCAAAGAGTCATCCTCTGAGAGAGTCTCACTTTTATTTCCAGCTGGGTTGGACTTTTTGCTCTTCTTCTGAGGGAAAAAAATTTTTAGCCTTGTGGGATAGCCATAACCCCAAATAACCTGGGTTTCCTAAACTTGTATATCAAGGAAGAACTGAATACCCAGTGGGAAAAATTAGAAATCTCGAAGCCTCCCACATGTGTCTTTAATCTTGATGAGTGCTCTGTGGCAAGAATAAATTATTGCTTGCAAAGATGGTCTGTTTTGGTCCATTCTTTGAAAGTTTGCATGATGATGGTCAGAGCTTGGCCAAGGCCCTTGGCCCCGGCCTGTAGAGACAGTGGAAGCAAAGGAGAGCCCCAGCAGCCTGGAGGTATCTTGAACCCAAACCATTACTTACCTGACAGTAATCACTCAGTTGTTTTGGCTTTAGGAATTCCTGTCCATGTCCCTGACTCTTGAGGCAATGCAGTTGCATTAGGTGATGTCCTGTCAACAGAGAACAATCGCATGCTTGCTTATAAATGGAGACAGCTTGGCGTATGCACCGTCATGCACATAGGAAGGCTGTCTTGTTCTAGTTGTGTCACTGTCGCTGTTTGTTAGGCAGTATCATATGCTTCTGTAACAACTTTTACAAAGCAATGAGTGCTGACACTCCTGTTTCTTCCTCTGTTTCCCCATTAACTACGGTGCTACAGTTTCCCCATTTTTGACATCTGGTCCCTTCTGGAGAGCTCAGCAGTCAGCTGGCATGGGCCCCCAGTAGAAGTAATGGAGATAGGGCTCCAGCACTGTAGGAGCAGAGTTGGCACTTGAGAGAAAAAGGTCAGAAGCTCTGTTGTGGGTCAGAACCCAACATAGTCTCCAAGAGGATGCAGGTTTGATCCCCAGCCTGGCTCAGCGGGTTAAGGTTCTGGTGTTGCTGCCTGCTGTGGTGTAGTCTGCGGATGCAGTTCGGAGTCAGTGCCTGGCCCAGAACTTCCATATGCTGCAGGTGCAGCCATAAAAATAAAAAAATTAAAATTAAAAAAAAAAAGTGTAATAAGACAGACTTGCCTGGAGAAGGACCATGGTTTTTATACACCCAGTTGAATAAAGCCTAGTTGTGCCTAGTTGGAATTTTTTTTTTCTAACTTTAATCACTGAGACTAAAAAGTAAGTTCACTGCAGAACACTGAAAACATCAGGTGGTAGTAGAGGTGATTTTTTTCCCCCTACTATTTCAGTGTTGAAGTTGCAATCAATTTGGGGGCTTATCAATGAGGAATTCAGGACAGAAACTCTGGCTTGGAGGAAAAAAGCCTTAGTAGTGTTCTTGCAAGAGTGTAAGGAAGTTTATCATAAAATCCTAGCCAAAAAGCTCTTTCAAACTCATAGTTTCTTAAAGTTTCCTTTGCCAAGGCAGTCTTCTTGGTACACAAAGCATTTGTAATCGTAGTGCTTCGTCTTGTGAAGCTATAATAGAAACTCAAATCCACTACATACAATCAGTGCAGAGCATATTGGGTTTTTCTCTCAAGTCCTGGGGGCCTAGATAGGATTAATTTTATTCTGGAAGAGCGTTCCCACCATAGCCACGGACGTCCAGCCTGCAGCTACCAGTATTCACCTCAATTGAAAGTGCTCTTTGCTAACCTTTAATGTAGGAATTTTTTTTAAGGTCATTTTTATAAGAATACTCATTTGCACTTAAAATAGATTTTTGGAAAATAAGCTGTGCAACTCCAGTGATGAGAAAAGTTAAATGTAAGCAAAATCTGAAACCAAAACACTGTCGATTCTTAAAACCAAGAGGAACACTTCCTGAAGAATCAGGCTCAGAAGGGCAAACTGACTTACTCAGGGCCTCCCACCCTATCAGTGGCATTGGTTTTTGCTCCGAATTAGTCTGCGGTGCTTTTCAGAACATCACCCCACATTTTTATTTGTATCTCCAGGACCCATTGCCTCCTTGGGTAGAGCTGTCAACATTTTCTTTCCCTTTGATTTCTAATAAAAGAAGGTCATTGACTTAAGCGAGTTAGGGTGGGTCCCTAGGTCTGTCCAGCTCTTGAGTTCTCTGACTCTGATTCTAGATTTGGGCATGTGCTTTTCCCCCTGTTGCACCAAAGAGAGATTAATGTACACATTAAGCCCCTATTTCTTAAACGCGGTATTTTTTTCTCTCTTAAGGAAAAGTCTGTGCTGGAGGAAATAGACGTGATAGTGGCCAGCCTGCTGGACATCCTGTTGAGAACCATACTGGAGATCACCAGTCGACCCCAGCCGCCCGGTTCCACGATGCGGCTCCAGTTCCAGGATGTCACTGTAAGGCCATAGCGCAAATGGCGTGCAAGGAGCAGCAGAGTTGTGCTTGTTAAAGCCTCGGTTGCTCGGAGGGTGGGTTGCTGTAAAAATCAGGGAAATCTGGCCTTGGGAGGTCGTTTCACATGTATGTGAGTTTACCTTCATTTTAGCAGAGGATGAGGATACGATTCAAGTTTGTTAAAAGATCTTGGATTGCGATGTTTTTAGTTACAGAAGGACCACATGTGCCCAATTTATCTTCACTTTGCTCAGTTTAAGTTAACCTGTGATTCTATTGCATCAGTATTCTCAATACCTTTTGATTCTTTTCTCAGCGATTGGATTTTGATTGAGGAAGTGAGAATGGTCAGATAGAGCAAGAGCACCCAGGGGTCCTGAGGGCTCCTTTTAAATTTCTCACTGTGACTAGTAAGGATCTTTGTTTGGGGTGAGGAAGAGCTGTTTCCTCAGCTGTGAATGGAGAAAGTTTGATGATTTCTAATGTGTATTCAAACTCCACTCTTTTATGAATCTAGTATGACATGATTTATATAAAATCTTAAAAAATAATTTATGTGATAGGTTATATGTGTGTATGTGTGTGGAGAGAGAGAAAGATGGATGGATGGATGGATGGATTTCTATTTAAAACTCACATCCAATTGAGCAAATATGTGTTTTTTTAGATCTAAGAACATTCTTCCATATACCATTTGCTGTAGTTTTCACATATTTTTATTTACCAAAATGTCAGCCTTTTGACATTATTTTTACATTATTTTGTAGAACCCCATCTTAAGAATTTTTGCCTAGCCCCTGAAAATAATTTTTGCTTTTATTTAAAACACATAAAGAGTCCACCCTGGCTTGACTGTTTCAATATGGCCATCTTGTGTTGAATTTTATTTTCTCCGCTTTCAGAACTGAAATTTACTCAGGAATCCAAGCCCTGGGTTTGGGAAGTAAAGTTAAACTCTTCCTTTTTAACAAACTAATGCTAAAGATAGTATGAAAAACACTTCTTAATTGTATGTTTAATAGTGGTTGCAGCCTCATTTAAAGAAAAGAAGGGCACACAGTTAATTTCTCAGGGTCTGATGTAATTTCATGTGTAAAATGATACCTACCTCATTAGTACACCACTTGGTTCTTAGTAAATGCTCAAAACATGTTTTTTTGTTTTTTGTTTTCTTCCTAATGCTTCTAGAGTTCACTATGGGTCTGAAAGTTTGGGAATTTTTGTTTTGAATTTTTGTATTCTGTATTTTCGTGTTTTTATGAACTTTTTTATTTTGTAGTAATTGTAAAATCACATGCAGTTGTGAAAAATAATAGAGATATCCCATGTAGCTTTTATCCAATTTACCCAGTGGTAATGTCTTACAGAACTATAGGATGCAGTCACAACTAGGATATTGATATTAATACAGTCGAGACACAGAATATTTCCATCATCCCAAGAATCCCCCTTGTTGCCCTTTTATAGCCAAACCTGCTTTCCTCCCATCTCCACCTCCTCCTTAACCCTGGCAACCACACATCTCCTCTCCATTTTTGTTATTTTGTCATTTCAGGAGTTTTATATAAAATGGAATCATGCAATATGTAACCTATTGTGATGAGCATTTTTTTTTTTTCTACTCACCATAATTCTCTGGAGATCCATCCAGGTCACTGTGTGTATTTTTTATTATTTATTTATTTATTCCCCTCCCGCCCCCCACCTCACCCTGCGCTCAGTGGTTTTCATGGTATGGACATACCGTATTTAACCATACCCAATGAAGGCCGTCAGAGTTGTTCCAGATTTTGCCTTTACTAACAAAGTTGTTTTAAACATTTGAGTGCAAGTTTTTATGTCAGCCTAAGTCTTCGTTTCTCTAGGATAAATGCCCAGGAGCGTGGTTGCTGGGTTGTACAATAGTTTTGCATTGTTTTGTTTTGTTTTGTTTTAAGAAACATACTGCTTTCCCTAGTAGCTGTATTATTTTATATTCTCATATACACAGTGTTTAATGAATGATTCAATTTTGCAATACCTTTATCAGCATTTAGTGTTGTCACTTTTTGGGGAGAGGGGAACATTCTAATAGGTGGGTAGTGATATCGTATGTGTTTCAATTTGAATTTCCTTAATGGCTAATAAGGATGCACATCTTTTCACATACTTATTTGCCATTTATATATCCTCATTGGTGGACTGTCTCTTCATGTCTTTTCCTCATTTTCTAATTGGACTACTTTTTACTCTTGAGTTTTGAGAGTTCTTTATATATTCCAGATTCTTGTCCTTTATTAAATGTATGGTTTAAAAATATTTTCTCCCACTCTGTAGTTTATTTTTTCATTTTTTTCCTTTTTCATCCTATAGGGTCTTTAGTAGAGCAGAAGTTTTTGATTTTGATGAAGTCCAACTTATCAGTTTTTATTTTTATGAATCGTGCTTTCGATGTCAAGTTTAAAGAACTCTCTTTGTCTAGCCCTATATCCTGAAGGTTATCTCCTAGACTTTTTTTCCTACAAATATTAATAGTCTTATATATTGTATTTAACTCCATGTACCATTTTGAGTTAATTTTTGTATTAGCTGTGTCAGAAAATTTTAACGTCTCTTATCACCTCAGTATTAATGTCTGTTGTCTCTTTTCATTCAATTTGAGATCTTTTTGGGTTTGGGTAGGATGAGTGATTTGCAGTTGAAATCTGGACACTTTTATTTTATAAGACTTGGAGTATTATTTAAACCTTCTGTTTTAACTGGCTTTATGTGACACCACCTGACAGGTGAAGGGATTGGGTGCCAATTCATTATGGCCAGATGAATAAAGACGTCCAGGCTCCCCACTTTGTCTCCACTGACACTGAGCAGTAGTCGTGAAAGTACCTGCTCTCTGTTTGGCTCTCCACTCTGGAGAGGGATATTGGGGTACCTCATCAAAGCCTTGTGAACATGGATGTCTGGGCTCCCCATTTGGCTTTTGCAAGTGTGGGAGATGCTGGAGTTTTTGGTAGTGTTTCACTGCAGTAGAGCAGTGATGGCTGAAAGGTTTGTCTTATTAAACTGCCCTTTTCTTGGTCCTTTGGCGCAAGTTTTGTTGGGGGTTGGGGGGAACTGCTGTTGCAGTTGATGGTGTTTCAGCTCCAGAGGAGGGGATGTCTGAGGCTAAAAGAAAATCCCAAGAGTTCAACGCCATGTCCTTCCCTTGGTTCAAGGTGCCTAGCTAGTCTGTTCCAGAGTCGTCTTCTAGCGTTTCATATCTAATGGAGGGATTTTAGTTGTACTTGGCAAGAGGAATTGGGAAAAGCATATATCCTCCATCTCCCCCAAAACAGAAGGTCTCCTTCATTTTGGTTTTGATGGTAACATCTCAACTGCTTCCTGGCAATACAGCTCAGACACAGTTCTAAAATTATAATGGCCTCGTAAACGAAATCATAGCAAGTGCTCCGTGTGGTCAAAGACTGCCTGAGGTCAAAAGCCGAAACACTTTTTCAGACTGCTTTGTATCCATAGGCAAGGTTGTCACTGCCAAATTTCTCTGGGATATGGTTAGCCTGTAGGCCTTCACAGTTGTAATAATCAGAGCAAATTAAGGGGCTTGAGGAGGCAGTGGGTCAGGTTTCTGGATGGCTTTGGGGGTGGGGTGGGTGGGGTGATCGTCTGGCATGCTGAATTTTAGGAAGATCGCATCAAGTGAAACCTTGTCCGGGGAAGTTGTGTTGTGTGCTTTGCTGTGTGAAAAACCAAACTTTCTCAAGGTATGTGTGATGAAGACGGCAAGAAAACACACATTTAAATTATTTGGCACCTTAGATTTCATGCTTTAATATGTTTTTTTTTTTGAGTCCTCAGCCAACCTGGTTTGAATCCCACTCTGCCACTTGATGATCTGCCTATGCTCTTGGGCAAGTTACCTAATATCTCTAAGCTTCAGTTTTTTTAAAGTTTCTATTTCTTTAAAATAGAGAAAATAATTGTACATATCCCAAAGTTACTGTGAGGATTTCATGAAATCTATAAAAGTGTTTAAACAGTATCAGTACACTTTAGCAATTAGTAGTGGTGGTAGCAACAGTAGTCTGGATTTATGATAATTACAGAAGCAGTACTCATACTGTTGTTGTTACAACTAACTTTATAGTGAAAAGTTTGATCTGGTCATTGACAAGGTCATTTCTCGGGGCGCTGAAGACCTGCTGAATTTCTTCATCCTTTTCTCTTAGAATATAGGCTGTCCATATGCGGAAAGAATCTGAAAAAGATTGGATAAATGCATATGTAGAGCTGAATCACTTTGATGTACATCAGAAACTAACACAACATTGTAAATCAACTATACTTCAATAAAAAATTAAAGTTAAAAAAAAAGAAACAAAACAGGCCAAGTAGGGAGTCTTCACACGGCAGTTTTGCACTAAGAACTTTTCAGTACTTACTGAAAAAGTGCCCACAATTAGTGGATATACGGTAGATAGAAGCCATTCCCACAGTGTGTGGTGGTGAAGCATTCAGCTCTCTATTAGTACCACGTCTGTCACCCTGCCTCCCAGGAACACCCATCAGGATGACTATATAAGAATTGCAGATAACAACAGCCTTATTTTTACTGTCTCAAAGGATTGTATTTCTTGTTCTTCTACCAACTGTTCTTCAAACTTTAAAACTCTCTTTATAGCGGGGGTGGGGAGGGGGAAGCACTATTGTAATTGATTCCTTTCAAAAGTCTAAATGTACATGGTAGCAGATTTTATAAAGAGGCATATGTGGCCATCCGTTCACACCCTCAACTAATTGGACTCCAGAGTCCCTTATGGTTGATAAATACTTCTTTGCTTTGCACGTAAATCTGTTCAGCGCCATGTATAGTGCAGATGACTTGAGTTCAGCATGAATGTCAAAGGCATACTCTGCATTTATCTGAACTTTTTGTGCATTGCGGGCTGTGGTTGGGGAAAAGAAGGCTGGAGAATTCTGTAAGAAGTTTCTGGGAACAATTGCGTATGTACAACAGAAGGCTTCCAAAAGACTAACTTGTAGCCATCTAATAATATCATTCACACTTACTGGGGAAAATGCCCATTATACTCAATCTAGTTGTAAAATGGATACAAAGTATTGCAGCACAGAATTCTTTTTAAAGGTGATTTGTAGGTTAAAAAAAATTCCGACACTAAAAGGAAGTGAATCTTGACCAACGATGGATTTTTATTTATTCTTTTTAACAAACTGTGAGTCCAGGATTTTCAGGTAAACACTTGAAATCTTCTATTTATTTTTTGTCTTTTTGGGGCCATACCCACGGCATATGGAGGTTCCTAGACTAGGGGTCAAATCAGAGCTATAGCCACCAGCCTATGCCCACAGCCACAGCAACGCCAGATCCAAGCTGTTTCTGTGACCTACACCACAGCTCAAGGTAACACCGGATCCTTAACCCACTGAGCAAGGCCAGGGTTTGAACCTGCATCCTCATGGATACTAGTCAGATTCATTTCTGCTGAACCCCAGTGGGAACTCCGAAAATCTTTTAAATAAAACAAATAAAATTATATTACTGATGAAAAACATGTCAGTAAGATACTGGATGTCTAAGCCTCTTAGGGTTAAATGTGCTTGGAGTGCCTGAATGCATTAAGTGAATAAATAAAATGACATTGTCGAGTAGACATTGGTGTGTCTCAAATGTGCCAACATTAGACATCGGAATGACAGGTTGTTTGCAATGGACCTAAACCTGATGTGAGAGTTATAAATAGTTAATAACCTGGATTCAAAAGAGGTACTTGCCTAGGTACAGTGACTCTAAGACTTAATGAAAGTCTACTTATTTTTTAATAATTTTTAAATTTTTACTAACATCATTAAAAGTAGTGTATCATTGGAGTTCCTGTTGTGGCACAGTGGGTTAAAAACCCAACTAGTATCCATGAAGATGCGGGTTCGATCCCTGGCCTCGCTCAGTGGGTTAAGAATCTGGCATTGATTTGAGCTGTGGTGTAGGTCTCGGATGCAGCTCAGATCCCACATTGCTGTCGCTGTGGTGGAGGCCGGCAGCTGTAGCTCCCATTCAACCCCTAGCCTGGGAACTTCCGTGTGCTGCAGGCGCTGCCTGTAAAAAGAAAAAAAAAGACTTGTCATTTATGATACTTCACTATTCACAGGATTTATGTTGAAATAAATATTTTAACAATATTAATCTAGTAGCTACATTGGAAATAGTGTAGATATATATAGAAAAATGAGATAAAAAATTGAATGCATTTATACCAATTAGATGTGCATTTTTATGTCAAGATGTAGAAGACGCTACAAAGTACTAGCATTGGTTAACAGAGAGATTTTCATATACCTGCTTATATTTGAAATATAAGCCTCAAGCTTATATTTCAGATGTATTTCCCTATAAAATAAGTCACTCTGAGCAATAGGAAAAAAAGCAAGAGATACCTGGGTTTACACCCCAGCTCACCATTTTCTAGCTATGGAATCTGGAATAAATATGTTATTAACTTTAACACATCTCACTGTAAAGTGAAGTTATTAGTGTCTATGCAACAAGGTTGTAGTAAGGAATAAAATTAACAATATAATCAAAATATAGCAACTTATACGTAGTGCCATTCCATAAATGGTGGTGTTGTCACTGTATTTTTTTAAGTTTTTTAAAGATATAATTGACAAAAGATTATGTGGATTTTTTTCCTTTTCTTTTTACTGCTGCACCTGCAGTATATGCAAGTTCCCAGGCCAGGGCTCAAATCGGAGCTGCAGTTTCAGGCCTACACCATAGCCATGGCAACACCAAATTTGAGCCACATCTGTGGCCTGTGCTGCTGCAGCTTATGGCATCACCAGATCCTTAACCCACTGAATGAGGCCAGGAATTGAACCTGCATCCTCACAGACACTAACACTAACACATAACTCTTAACCCACGGAGCCACCGCAGGAACTCCTATATGTGTTTTTTAATTTTATTTTCTCTTATTGAAGTATAGTTGATTTACAATGTTATGTTAATTTCTGCTGTGTAGCAAAGTGATCGGTTATTCACATTTATGTTCTTTTTTTTTAATAGTCTTTTCCATTATGTTTTATCACAGGATGTTGAATATAGTTCTCTATGCTATACAGTAGGACCTTGTTGCTTTTCCCTTCCATGTATAATAGCTTACATCTGCTAACCCTAACCTCCCACTCCATCTCTCCCCCAGCCTGCTCCCCCTTGGCAACAGCAAGTTTGTTCTCTTTGTCATAGATAGATTCATTTGTCTCATATTTTATTTTATTTATTTTTAAAATACTCAATGAATTTTATTACATTTGTAGTTTTACAATGATCACCACAGCACAATTATATAGCATTTCCATCCCAAACCTCCAGCTGATCCCCCCACCCCCCAACCTGTCTCTGGAAACTGTAAGTTTTTCAAAGTCTATGAGTCAGTATCTGTTCTGCAAAGAAGTTCATTGTGTCCCTTTTTTAGATTCCACATGTAAGTGATAGCATTTGATGTTGGCATCTAATTATCTGACTGACTTAACATGATAATTTCTAGGTCCAGCCATGTTGCTGCAAATCTGTTATTTCCTTCCTTTTAATGGCTGAGTAATATTCCATTGTGTATATGTACCACATCTTCTTTATGCATTCCTCTGTTGATGGACATTTAGGTTGTTTCCGTGTCTTGGCTATTGTATATAGTGCTGCAATGAACATTTTCGAGTCATGGTTTTCTCTGGATAGATGCCCAGGAGTGGGATTGCTGGATCAAATGGTAATTCTATTTTTAATTTTCTGAGGAATCTCCATACTGTTTTCCACAGTGGTTGCATCAATTTACATTCCCATCAACAGTGTAAGAGGGTTCCCTTTTCTCCACACCCTCTCCAGCATTTATTGTTTGTAGACTTTTTGATGGTGGCCATTCTGACCAGTGTAAGGTAATTTTGATTTGCATTTCTGTAATAACTAGTGATATTGAACCTCTTTTCATGTGTTTTTTGGCCATCCGTATGTCTTCTTTGGAGAATTGTCTGTTTAGATCTTTTGCCCATTTTTTGATGGGGTTGTTTGTTTTTTTGGTATTGAGCTGCAGGAGGTGTTTGTAAATTTTGGAGATTAATCCCTTGTCAGTTGCTTCATTTGCAAATATCTTCTCCCATTCTGTGTGTTGTCTTTTGTTTTGTTTAGGGTTTCCTTTGCTGTGTGGAAACTTTTAAGTTTAAGTTCCATTTGTTTATTTTTGTTTTTATCATCATTACTCTAGGAGGTGTATCTGAAAAGATATTGCTGTGGTTTGTGTTGGAGAGTGTTTGACCTATGTTTTCCTCTAAGAGTTTTATAGTATCAGGTCTTATATTTAGGTCTTTAATCCATTTCGAGTTTATTTTTGTGTATGGTGTTAGGGAGTGTTCTGATTTCATTCTTTGACATGCGGCTGTCCAGTTTTTCCAGCACCACTTATTGAAGGGACTATATATTCTTGCCTCCTTTGTCATAGATTAGTTGACTGTAGGTGTGTGGGTTTAATTCTGGGTTTTCTATCCTGTTCCACTGATCTATATTTCTGTCTTTGGTGCCAGTATCATATGGTTTTGATGACTCTAGCTTTGTAGTAGAATCTGAAGTCAGGGAGCCTGATTCTTCCAGCTCCATTTTTCTTTCTTAGTACATCTTTGGCTATTCTGGGTCTTTTGTGCTTCCAAACAAACTTTTGGAAGTTTGTTTAAAATATTTTGTTTGAGTTCTATGAAAAATGTCCTTGGTAATTTGATAGTGATTGCATTGAATCTGTAGATTGCCTTGGGTAGTGTAGCCATTTTGATAATATTGATTCTTCCAATCCAAGAGCATAGTATGTCTTTCCATCTGTTTGTGTCATCTTTGATTCCTTGCATCAGCATCTTATAGTTTTCAGAGTACAGGTCTTTTGTCTCTTTAGGTAGGTTTATTTCTAAATATTTTATTCTTTTTTGATGTGACGGTAAATGGGATTGTTTCCCTAATTTCCCTTTCTGATCTTTTGTTGTTAGTATATAAAAATGCATCAATTTCTGTGTATGAATTTTGTATCCTGCTACTTTGCCAAATTCATTGATGAGCTCTAACAGTTTTCGTGCTTATCTCTGTATGGGAAGTATAAGAGTCTGGGCTTGGTGAAATTGTTCCTTTGATATTCATCTTAACTATCTAGGGCCTGTATCCTGTTTTCCTCCATCCTGAATTCCTCTTAGGGGGCACCTTCAGTGGTTGCTTCAGTGGCTGATGGCTTTATGGCCATAGCATCCTTTGTTCACTGAAATGGCAGGTAATGTCCTTCATCCACAGTCCAATCTGCCATTAGTCCCCCCACTTAGTGAATTTTCATATCACACATGATAGTCTTCAACTCTGGAGATTTAATTTAGGTCCTTTTGAAATCTTTCATGTCTCTAATTAACATGTTCAGTCTTTCCTCAGGCTTCCTAAATATATAGAATACACTAATAATAGCTATTTTAATATCCATGACTGCTAATTCTATTTTTGTGTCATCTAATCTGTTTCCATTGATTGAATTTTTCTTCTCATTTGTATCATCATTTTTTCCTGCTTCTGTGTAAGCCTAATAATTTTTTTTTGAATGCCAGGCATTGTGCTTTCTGCCTTATGGGAGGTGGATTTTTTTTTTAATTTCTAAAAATATCTTTAATTTTCTTGCGGAATGAAGTTAAAATTTTTAGGAACTGTTCAATTGTTTTCACGTCTTGCTTTTGAACTTTCTTAGGTAGGTTCAAAGCAGCATTTGTTCTAGCAGCAGTTTTTCCCCACTACTGAAGAAAGGTTCTTTTTAGTACTCTAACTGATGCCCTGTTAGTAGCATTTTTCAGTCTAGCTGGTAAGAAAAGGCACTCTTCCCAGTCATGTGTGAGCCGCAGGCACTGTTCTCCCAATCCTTTTGAGTAGTTTTTGCTTCGCCTTGGTTTATGTCCTCATACACACATCCATTAAAATATTCATAATTGTCCCCTTACATTTTCTATTTCTTGTGTTTAGTATCAAGGATTCCTTTTTTTCATTATCAATGTAATACGTTGAGCTTAGAGGGTATTTCTGCTAGGCTGTACTGGTTAGTTCTTAAGTATTTTCCCTAAAAAGTACGTAGGGATAACTATTTGTTGTATCTCTGTGTTACAAATAATTATCCGTCCATGTGCAAGGAGTCGGCCTGCATCTCTGGTCACCCTGATTTGGCCACTAAGCAGCATCCTCAGGCTTCCTATGGCCTTAATGAGGATGTGTTTAACTGTCCTGACTTAGTTGTCAAATCCCACATCTCAGAGCTTTTAGTCTCAAATTTTACATCTGAGCCTATAATCTTTTTCCATGTAGATTCAAAGAAACCAATTCCCAATTAAACTGCATTTCTCTAAATCCAGTCAGTTACTACTGACTACTTATCCTGTTGTGCTTGTCTTGTTTTAAATGTAATTACAAGCAGATAAATTCTTTGCTGGAGAAAAAAGTTTGTATTGAAAACAAAAAAAAAAAAAAAATATTTTTATGACCACACCTATGGCATATGTTTCCAGGCCAAGAACTGAATCTGATCCTTTTTTTTCTTTTTCATTATTAATTTTTAAGATTTGAACTTTATAGGAGTCGGTCACATAGTGCCCAAGCCAAAAAGGATCACAGTTAAATTTCACTGTTCTTAAAAGGAAATGGAAACCAACATTATACGATGTATGGCTTTCTCTATACCCAGCAAGTCAGCAGCTAAGCATACTGATGAGCAGGGGAAGGGCAAGTAAATTCAAAACTGGAGCGTGAAGTTACAGCAAGAGGTTTGGAATAGAAAAATCTAGGAATAACTCCATCTTTACCAGTTTCTAGCTGTGTGATTTGGGGCAAGTCTTTTAGCCCACTAAACCTACGTTTTACCTTCTTTGAATTAGTGGTATACCCCTACCTTATAGCACTGATATGAGGCTCAGATGATACTAATGAGAATTCCTGCTGTGACACAGTCGGTTAAGAATCCAATGCAGTGGTTCAAGTTGCTGTGGAGGCATGAGTTTAATCCCCAGCCTGGGGTGGTGGGTTAAATGATCTGACATTGCCCCAGCTGTGGCATAAGGAGCCACTTGGATTCAGTCCCTGGCCTGGAAACTTCCATATACTGCAGGTGCAGCCATCTAAAAATGATAAAAATGAACAAAGGCCTAGTAAATGCTTAATACATGCTTGGGGGCCTCGTTGCCTTACCTTCTTGAAGTGTGTGGAGTTACTTCCCTAGTGAAAAGCTTCCACCCAAGTTTTTTTTTTTTTTTTCAAAAAATCCACTCTAAATTTAAAAATGCGTGTATACCAAGTAAATGGCAATCATCACAGGGAGAAATGTTGACTGTGATACTGTGATTTAGATTAAGACAGCATTATGGGGTAAATTCCATCACAGTGGAGTCTTTTTTCTAATGTTCTATTTGAGGGCAGTTGAAAGTAAGCTACTGATGTCTGTGATATACTTACCAAAAAATGCATTTGCTTTTTTCTTTCTTTTTTTTTTTAATTAATTAGGGGGAGTTTGTTGCTTGTCTCCTGTCCTTACTACGGCAAATGACAGATAGACACTATCAACAGCTTCTTGACAGTTTCAATACTAAAGAAGAACTAAGGGTAAGTATCATTTTTTAAAGTGCCCTTTAATGTATCTTTTTAGTTGCTTTTATTTTTATCCATCATGGTTCAGATGGTTCTTGGACAGTTGCTTTACCTGTTTCAATTTAATTCCATTGTTCCTCAACTTTATCCACAGGTTTGCTCATCCGTATTGACGCTTTAAAATTCCTGTACTCAGTCCAAGCAGTTAACTCTTATTTTAGATAAGGATGTAAGATTCGAAGTCCCTATCATCAAAGTCCAGTGACCTAGTCATGGACTAACAGAACAAGGCAAAAGCAAATAGACTAAGCTTAGTTAAGTGGAATTAGAAATACCGCCTTAGGAGTTCCCGTTGTGGTTCAGCGGAAATGAATCTGACGAGTATCCATGAGGACATAGGTTCAATCCCTGGCCTTGCTCAGTGGGTTAAGGATCCAGCATTGCCATGAGCTGTGGTATAGGTTGCAGATGCGGCTCGGATCCCATGTTGCTGTGGCTGTGGCATAGGCTGGTGGCTATAGCTCCAATTTGACCTCCATATGCTGTGGGTGCAGCCCTAAAAGACAAAAGAAAAGAAGGGCTGCCTTCATAGAAGATAAGGAAGAATATATTACTATTTTCGCTGATTTCATTACACTAAAACCACAATGAGAAGTTATGGTTACAACATTCTGATGAGGGAGGCAGAGTTGTTGGCTATATTCTCATCAATGTGCTGTGCTAGTTTGGTAACAGTCTGATGTTGCATAGAAAATATTGACGCAGGATTTGTAAAAATCCAACTTTGCGAAGACTTAGGGTACTTTAATCTTTCCTTCATAGTGTTCACTAAAGGCTTAGGGGTTGATTGTCCTCAGTCGGAGGAATGACCTGTCATCTGTCCTTAGTTCCTTTTATTTCTCCTCCATTGCTTCAGCTTCAGACAGCTTCATATGTAAACTATCAAAATGGAAGAACTACTGAAGTGCTGAGGGGTGGAGAATTATAGGACAGGGTTATACTCACATTTTAACATTTGCATGATTGGAAGCCTTCATGGGGCCTTAGAGGAAGATTTGTAGATTTTTTTAAAATATAGATAGTGCATAAGGATCGCTTGTCTTTGACTTTTAACTGTTATATAGTCTCAGAAGTATCTTTCAGTTACCTTGGATCAGTGGGCAAATTGAGTCGTATAAAACAAAGAATAGGTTTGGCCAGATGTAATCTAATAGTCAGTTGGTTAGCATGTGCCCAAGCTGTAAAAATATCATAGTTTTATGCTTATATTCAATCTTGAGTTTAGAATTTAAAATGGATATGTCTTAGAACTTACTCTACATACAGAAATCCATATGGTTAAAAAGGAAAACAATCGTGCAGTTATTAGCTTTCATCAGAAGTCGAATATTTAACACAGCTGAGGAACTGTTAGGTTTTACTTAAGAAGCTACAACCTCAGGAGTTCCCGTTGTGGCTCAGTGGTTAACAAATCAGACTAGGAACCATGAGGTTGTGAGTTCGATCCCTGGCCTTGCTCAGTGGGTTGAGGATCTGGTGTTGTCTTGAGCTGCGGTGTAGGTTGTAGATGCAGCTCAGATCTGGTGCTGCTGTGGCCCTGGCATAGGCCGGCGGCTATAGCTCTGATTCAGCCCCTAGCCTGGAAACCTCCATATGCTGCAGGTGTGGCCCTAGAAAAGACAAAGAGACCAAAAAAAAAAAAAAAAAAAAGTGTGACTTCATGTTTCAAAATTTCATGTAGGAAAAGATTACACATTTTCACAGGGCCTGGGAATAAAAAAAATTAGCAAAAAAGCATAAGCTGAAGAACATAATTTATTTAATCTAGGTGTTGAGCTTTATACTTTGATATTCACATTAACAATAATAAAGCAAATGAAAGCAATGAATAAAGTGTTTTATGTGGCTTCCCTTATTTCAGTCAACCACATACCTTTTCAAAAGACACATATTTCCCCTTCAAAATAGCTAGGCCTAAAACAAACAAACAAACAAAAACTGGGTCTTCAAGCCAGGAAAATTATTTAACAATATTAATGACTTTATCTGTTTTTCAGGAAATATAGATTGAGCAGTTCAGGCATACCAAGTGCTACCAGGGCTATTATGTAATGGGAAATAAAAAGGCCAGTTCCTGTACTGGGAGGAGTCAGGCAGGTAACGGCCAATAAGAGTCAGGTAAAGATGACGAGTGCAGAGTAAGCACCCAGTGCTTTGGAGCATCTAGGAAATGCTGGCAGCCCAAACTCAGACAAGAAGAAAACTCTTGGGTTAGGGTTAGGGTTAGGGTTAGGGTTAGGGAAGTCTCTCAGCTGAGAGCTGAGTTGGGAGTGTGCTGGTCATCGTTGACTGAGACACTCATCTCTCTCAACTAAAATGTCACCTGAATACCCTGCCTGGCCTACCACACTGCCATTCCACCTTTCTAATGGTTATTAGAATCTGGAATATTTCAGTTTATTCGTTGATGTATATCCCCAACTCCTAGTTACTAGGTTATAAGCTTGATGTCTGGAAACCATGGCTGGTTCCCTGCTGTAGCCTCAGATCCCAGAACTTACCTAGAACGTTTTAGGCATTCAAAAAACATCTGTAGATTGATGGGCTGACTGTAGAGTATGAGGAAGAGAGTTCTAAGACATAAGGCTCTGTGAACGTGTGACTTTATTTTGAGGTCATTGGGAAGCTATGGAAGTTTTAAAGAAGGGAGAGACCTGATCACATTTGTGTTAAGAAAGACCTATCTGGTTGCACTCTTGAATTATTGAATATTGTTGGTGAACTTGATGAGCAATTTCAATGCTGGCGATGGTGGAAGCCAAGATGTCATAGATTGAGGAATGGAAAAAAAAAAAAAGAAGAAAAAAGAAAAAGATTGGTAGATATAGACAGTTTTAAGAAGAGGAGCAACTTGGGATGTCAGAGGAATGTTTATTATGGAGGAGATTTAAACATATTTAAATATTAATGATCAGAGCTGGTAGAGAGGAAGAAGCTAAAGATAAAAGAGGTGCTAATTTACTGGGTGAGGTCTCTAGGAAAACAGCAGGAGGGAACTAATTAGCCTTGACTGGGAGAAAGCTCATCTTCCCCACTGTCAGAATGGAAGGGGGATAACTGGTGTGAGACTGGAGGTCATTTATTTTACCAAAGGCTAATTAGCCTTCTGGTTTTCATCTGTATTTCAAAAGTTCAGAGGTCACCTTTTAACAAATACATTTTTTTCTCTTCTCAGTTTTCTTCAAAGTCAAATACTCGTATTTGTGCTACCGAAACTCAGAGTGCAAGATTTTCCAAAGACAATAGCACTGGTCCAGAGTCCTTTATCTAAAGTTCATATAGCACATGTATTTCAGAAATTAAAGCTTTTGAAATTTCAGAAAGATGATGTGGCACATATACAGTATAGTATAGCACGTTTAAGGGTAGCAACTACGGTTGACCCTTGAACAGCACACAGTTGAAAATCCACATATAACCTTCAGGCGGCCCTATGTATAGGTGATTCCTCAGTATCCACAGTTCTGCACCTGCAGTTCAACCAACTTCAGATCATGTACTGTTGTATTTACTATTGAAAAAAATTTGTGTATAAGTGAACCTGCACAGCCCAAAGCCATGTTGTCCAAGGGTCAACTGTACAATCAAGTGTCTCACTATTTCAGCAGCTAAACACAGTATTCCTTCTAGGTGGAGTAAATAAAGACTGGTAGTTTGGGTCAGGTTTTGCTGCCAAATGGATCATAAAACTGAAAACCTTAAAGAAGACTTTGGGATTTGGGTGTCATGGTAAAAGAACTGAGGACCTCAAACAGCAAACCTTTACATAGAACTTGGTACCTGTCAGATACTAAGAGGTTGATGAATGTTAACTCATTTAATCCTGCAAAGAACTCTGTGAGGTAAACACTGTCCTTATTTTATTGTGTCCATTGTTTGACTCCGCAGACATTTGTTGAGCACCTTGGCTCGACATTAGGGATAGTGGGGCTAAAAAAACCCATCTCTGTTAATACCTTCGTGTTATTAGGGGCATCTAAATGATTATGTTACAAATGAGTGTGATGTGTATAAACAACAACAGTGATAATGGGTAACAGGTGTATCACCTCACCCCCACCCCCACCCCCACAGGCGCAAGCCGGAGGCAGCGCTAAACTCTGTTCTTGCAGCATCTCATTTCACTGTCCCCTGCGATGCAGTTTGATGTTACCCTCCTTTCCAAGTAGTTGGGAGGGCTAGGATTTCTAGCACCATCTCAGCTCTTTGCTCAGGCAGCTGAACTCAGCTTTTGCCTAAACTTTAATAAACGTTGCTAAACCACCGCTTTTGCTATCACATCGTGTAACATTTCATTCACCACCTCTTTAAAAGGAATACGGTAATTCTTGTCAGGAAGTGGGAAAATTTTAAGAGGCAGATGGGCAGAGGGAGATTGGCAGAGGGAGAGTTATTTGGGAGATTTTTGTATCTACGTGTAGGTTAGAAATGGAATACCTAAGGGAATGATCAGTAAGGAAAGCGACAACTTGATAGAGTGATGTTAGTGAAAAATCATAACTGATATTGGGATTTGACAGTAAAAATCCCATGTAACCCGACTGGTGTAAAGTCATAAACCAAAGCACATGTCCTCTTTTCTTCCGCATGCATGCATTCTAATCCCAGGAGGTAGCTGCTGTTAACACATAGGGGTGCATCCTCACAGGCTATTTTCTGTGCTATCTACACAATTTTTTAGTGGAATGATACTATTCATATTGGTTGCACATATTTTTTCAACACAGTAGTATATCATGGACATTATATAACCCACTACATCATTCCTTATTCTGAGTCTCATTATATGATGCTCCAGAACTTAAGTATTCCCCTTTTGATGGGCCTTCAGGATGTTGATGATTTTTGCCATTAGAAAGCATCCTAATGGCAATATGAACATGGCACTATAAACTGGTACAGCTTCTCTGGAGAATAGTATAGAGGTTCCTTTGAAAATTAAAGCTAGAGTTACCATATTACCCTGCAATCCAACTCCTGAGCATATAGTTGGAGAAAACTCTAGTTTGAAAATATACATGCACCCCGGTGTTCATAGGAGCATATGCAAGGCAAAAAGACACACACACACACACACACACACAAAAAAAAAAAAAAAAAAAAAAAAAAAGAAGAAGAAGAATCTGCTAAGACTTATGGTATTTTACCCCCATTCTTGCTTGGAGAGCCTGGGCATCTCCAGGGCTACTGCTGAAGTAGCTTCCGGCCTCGTGAACACCAGGCCACTTCTTCTCCTTGGTCCTCAGGTAGTTGTGTGTGAGTCACAGTGTCAGCTGGTGTGTAGGAGCGTGGACCTCAGCACTGGTACTCTGCAGTGTTTCTTTCCTTCCCTAGAACATGCCATTATTTTAGAAACAAACAAAAGCAAAAACTAAGCAGTGATGAGGGTTTTTTTCTCCTTCTGTTGTCGGTAATGTTCTATTACACACCCACCTTCTACTGGGGGCTAAGGTTTTGTCCACGTCCCTGCCATTTTATGTAGAGAGAGCGTTGTTGCTCCAGCCGCTTAAGATGACCATGATTATTTTCTATTCCTAAGAAAACATAAAATTAATTTGTAATTCCTCTGCATCAGTTATTTTTGTCTGCCTGCGCTGCCCATTCCACCACCACTTTACTTCCACTGCCTGTTTTGTACCCCTATTGATTCTTTCCCTCATTTCAGCTCCTGCTGTAAAATCCAGCTCAGGTATCGCCTTTTTGAATGAAGCCTTCGCAGACCACAGGGCCTGCTCTGTGATAGCATGTGCAACAATGCATTGAATTACTTATTGTTGTTTCCTTGTATCCTTGATAACTATGGGCCTCCTGAGAGTAGGGACTCTGCCTTTTGTCCTAAGCACAGAGCTTGGAACACTGAATCTCTGTTGAATGAATCAACCCTCCTTATAAATGCCTGCCTGCTTCAGAAGCCATCTTTTTCCATCTAATTATTTTAACTTGTAGTCTTTTATTACAGAAAAATAGTTATATAGCTCTTAGAGATTGAGGATCATTTGGGAGTTACTTTTGCATAATGCGCATAAGTACTCAATTTTAAGGATATAAATTTCAATGTGATAATGATTATTAACATTTTTAATTGAACTCAAATTCTATAACAATGGTGTTACACATTTGAAACTTGTGGCATGTTTTAAAAATAACATTTGACTGTATTTTAAACCATAAGAGAAGGACATGCATACCTAGAAGGTACTGTCACATTCATTGCTCTTGACATAAGCAGACAGTGTCCTGGCCTGTCAACTACTCATGATACTTTTTGCCCAGATGTCTTAACTCAAGTTTCATGATCCCAGTATGTGCTTCCCCAATTCTGTTTCTTATATCTCATATCTATCTTGTGCTATTCTGATACCATGGTATGTGTCAACACAAAACAATATTTTATGTGTTGTAGTCAGAAACTGTGTAAAACATGAATTTGATCCCCTTACCTGTCTGCGTCAAACCCCTCAGTGTCTCCCTATTGCCCTGGGGATAAATTTCCAAACTGCTTACCATGAAGAGTATGAGATTTATTTACCTTTATCTGTTATATACTTATTTATCTTCTGGGTTTTTTTGTTTGCTTGCTTGTTTTTGTTTTTTGTTTTTTATGGCTGCACCCGTGGCATATGGATGTTCCTGGACCAGGAACTGAATACAAGCCACAGCCAAGACCTTTGTGGCAGCTGCAACAACAGCCAGATCCTTTAGCCCACTGCGCCGGGCCAGGGATCGAACCTGCACCTTTGCAGCGATCTGAACCGCTTCAGTCGGTGTCTTAACCCACAGTGCCAGCAAGAACCCCTACTTATTTATCTTCAGTTGGCCCCTAGTGATCATTATCTTCCTGTCTCCCTATCTTTCTACCTACCTCTCAATCTTCTGTTTAGTCCTAGTTACCGACCAACCCCACTTCATATCACTCCCCTTTGCAGCTTGACAGCCCTGTGTTCTGTCTTGCCTCCGAGGAGGCTTGCAGGTACCCTTCCCTCTGGTGGAATACCTGGCCCTCAGACTTAACCTAGGTCCTAACATGTACAGACATAGATTAGCATTCATCTTTCCCACAAAATTGTGAGCTCCCTGCAGGCAAAGGTCACTTCAGTTAGCTCACTCTGGTGTGGCATGTTGCAGGCCCTCTCTAAAATTTCTTCCATGAACAAATTAAAGAATATATTTTACCCCACTAGATGTCCCCAGCATCTAGCACAGTGCCTGGTGCATATTAAAGCAGCCATTGTTTATGAATGATTAAATGTTAATGATAATCTAAACTCTTAGCAATTGTTTCTCCTTTGCTATTTGAATATGAGATTTTTTTTTGTTTTTTTGAAAGTTTTCGCATAAACTTTCCTACTTGAACCTCTTGCATGGCAGGAAAAGTGTTTCTCTGAAGTAATGTCTCTGTTTTTTTTCATTTTGAACCCTTGTTTGAATAATAACCAGGAATGCAGTTAAGGTACCATGTTGTGCTATTTGAAGTAAACAATCAAAAAAGAAACTACTCCCAGGCTGCCGATTTTAATATGGTGGCATATGAAGCACTTATTTCTGTGTGCTTTCCAAACAGGAGTATTATTACAGCAGTGTTCTTTTTTAAAATTATAAAAAGAACCTGTTAACTTTCTTATTGTTGGGTATGCAAAATAATTTTGCATATCCTTGCAGAAGCACTTGTTTAGTGAAATAATCAGAGCTGAAAAGTACTTAGAAAGGATAGCCAAAAAAATCCCACCGTATTTGGGGAGGGAAGGGACAAGACAGTGAGTCTAGCATTTGGATCTTTTTTTTGTTTGTTTTGTTTTTTGTTTTTTGTTTTTTTGGGGGCTACACCTATGGCATGTGGACGTTCCTAGGCTAGAGGTCGAATCGGAGCTGCAGCTGCTGGCTTATGCCACAGCCACAGCAAGCCACGTCTTCAACCGACACCACAGCTCACGGCAGTGCCGGATCCTTAACCCTCTGAGCGAAGCCAGGGATCAAACCGGCATCCTCACGGATACGAGTTGGGTTCATTACTGCTGAGCCACAATAGGAACTCCTAACATTCAGATCCTAATGATTTAAAGAGTTTGAAATGTAACCTGTCACATGACAGTTGACAAGAAATACTTGCTGAACTAAATTACATGTTAAGTACCACAGTGGAAGGTGTTTGTGTTAACATCTGCTGAAACATTAGCCCATAGTTGAGAAATAAGAAAAGATTTTGCGTATTATATGAATGACTAAGTGATTGTATTAAGTATTTTTAATCGCCTCTCATTACAAGGGACCTTAAAGCCCCTGTGTTAGGAAGCCTCAGGGCTCAGTTCCAGAGAGGTTACATAAATTACCAAGGTCACGGAGCTAATAAATTGCAGGGGTAGGATTAAAATCTAGGTTTTCTGACTTCTCAGTATAATGTTCTTTTGTTTTCATTATCAGGTTTCTACAGATTAATGTGTTTGGTTCTATAAAGGTAGATCAAGCTTGAGTAGACACCTCAGAAGGTTCCTTGAGACACTGAGAAGTCTCCTTAGGAGTAAAAAAGACTAATGTCAACACCTAGGCACTGGCACAAGGTTCACGCTGCCACGACTTTTATTTTGTGAGATCCATGGGAATAGGAAAATGAGATGGCACAGAAATAGGTAGTCTGTCCCTGACTCGTACACCTGGAATAACTTTCCCTTTGTCCCCAGCACTGCAAAAGAATCACCACAGTTGCTAGCCCAGAAGATAGCTCTCTTGCCTCCAATAACTGGAGTTTCAGCCAATTATTTCCCAGTGCAACTGACATCACACCCTTCTATTCCCCACCATGAAGGATGCCGCCTCCAATTTCCAATTATTTTAAAAGATTGGAGGAGAAAAGATGAAATGTCAGTATTTTAGAATGTATTTAAACTATTCCTAAATATTTGTTTACCATGAAAAACAAGTGACTCCCCCACCGTTAGGTATTTCTTTAATATCTATCTAAGCAAGCGCCACAAGATAGGAAACTGAAGGAGTTCCCATGTGGCACGGCGGGTTAAGGATCTGGCATTGTCACTGCTGTGGCTTGGGTTGCTGCTCTGTCACAGGCTCTTTCCCTGGCCCAGAAACTTCCATATGCTTTGGGCATGGCCAAAAAACCCTAAAAAGATAGGAAACTGAAGTGGAGCATGACATTTTGAAAGGTAATGCAGACATTCATTTTTGCAGAAATTATGTGTGTTCATGTCTGGAAATCTCAAAAGAATCAGCCTCAAAACCATTTGGAATAAGTTTTAGAAATGCATTAAAAAGAGCTTCTCTCAGTTTTAGTGTGCTAATGACGTCCTGTCCCAGGGGAGGGCTAGCGTGTGAGATGTTTCCCAAAATTTCCTGACCTGCAGTGGAATACATTTGGGAAACTGTCTCCAGTGATTCTGCCAACACAGGGAGAATCTGTCTGGTCATTTAAAGACAGATGACCTAGTGGGCATGTTTCCACACAGCACGAACTGCATATCAACATATGTGTGCTGGTGCCAAAGAAGCTAAAATAAATTCTTGTCAAAATATTTATGGGTTTGATCAAAGCTGTGAGAATATATAAACACACACACACCCATACACACACACTTCCCACATGTTGCTTAGTTTTTTAGATTCTATCTTCTGATGGTACGAGTGACAATCATAATCTTATATTCAAGCAACTTATGTGTTTAATATGATGTGTTGTTGGGTTGGATAAATAAAACCCTGTTGTCGTAGGGTTTTTTTTTTTTCCTAAGCAACACTATACTGTTGCCCTCAGTCAGATTGTTAGAGATGTTTTCTTAGCAGCACTGAAGGTTGCAAAACAGTCTTTGTTTTCTAGGTAGTAAATCCAAATCAAAGCTAGACTGAGCCCAAGTCGTTTTGAGTAGGGCAAGCTCCATTTCATTCATTACCTGTGGTATGTTATCTGTGATTCTGCATTACGTAGACTGCACCACAGCACTTTGGACCTATTGCTTATAATGTTTTAAGAAGAGATATTTCCATGCTTGACAATTGATTCTCGTCAGGAGTATTTCTAGGTGATCAGTTTAAAGATAACATTTCAGTAAATACCACTGCCCTCCGTATGGCATCTCTGAAGAATACCTTGACATTCTCTTAGCCTCTAAGAACTTGTCACTGAGCTCAGCTTAGCACATATCTTTACTTCTATTTATTCTGCACAGGACACTTAGATTCTATCAACCTACATGCATCCCATTAATACTGCACCTTCAGAATACCCTCTAAGAAACATGGGGTTTTTGTTTAAGATGCTTTTTTTCCTTTTCCTTTTTTATGGCCACACCTGCAACATATGGAAGATCCCAGGCTAGGGGTCAAATGGGAGCTGCAGCTGCTGGCCTATATCACAGCCCCAGCAACACCAGATCTGAGCCGTATCTGCGAGCTGATCTGCAGCTTGTGGTAATGCCACATCCTTAACCCACTGAGCAAAGTAGGGATGGAACCCCTATCCTCACAGAGACTACATCATGTTCTTAACCCACTGAGCCACAACAGGAACTCCTTAAGCTGCTTTTTAATGAACGTAGCTTTCTAAATGTTGCCACCCAATTAAAGGAAAGCGGAACTGAGCCAGGACCATGTACTGTTCTCTTGAGCTGAAAGTTCTGATGTTTAGGACACTATAATAGAAAAAAGAAAATATATTTATTTCCCTGCTTATCTTCTGTTATTAGTTTGCTATTTTACTTCCAAAGCCTAAATTTGTAGAGCTTGTGAAGAAAAACAAAAAGTCATTTCCACTGTGCATAAGAAAGAGAAAGAAAAGGGAACATTTGGGCTGGGTAGCAAACCAGCGGGCTGCTGAGAATGGAAAGGTGATGATTCCTTCTCCTGGGTAAACTATGGAAGCATAGCTCCTTCCCATGTGATTGCTGTAGAAATGGTAACGACAGCAGTGTGTGTGTGTGTGTGTGTGTGTGTGTGTGTGTGTGTGTGTGTGTGTGTGTGTGTGTGTGTGTGTGTGTGTTTGCAGGTACAATAACTCAGTAAAATGCTCTCTTTCCTCCTTATCCAAGGATTTCCTGCTGCAGATCTTTACTGTGTTCCGAATATTGATACGTCCAGAGATGTTTCCGAAGGACTGGACTGTCATGCGCCTGGTGGCTAACAAGTAAGACATTTGCATTGATGATAATTGAAGCTGGTGGCAGAGAAGGAGAGGAGAATGCAAAACGCTCTTTTCACTCGATCTCAAGTTTGAAACCTACAAGTCCTGGTATTCTTTTTTTTGCCTCTGAGTTAACTTCTCTCACTCTTTTTCTTTAAAGATTACTATTTGTTTTAAATAGGTAATAAGTTAATATAGTTCAGAAATCACACAATATAACAGGGTATGCCTGGAGAAGTCCCACCTACCTTCTTTATCCCTATCCAAGCCTCCAGTAAACACTTTTATTAGTTTCTTGCACGTCCTTCCATTGTTCCTTTATGCAGAACCTAGCAGGTAGCAGAATAAATAAACTGTCCTGTGCATCTCTCTTTCACATAAAAATCCTGGCAGTCTTTCTAAGACAGTACATAGAAAGCCCCTCATTCATTTATGGGCTTTTATTCTTTCATTGCTGTGTAATATTCCCTTGATTAGATGTACCATTGCTTATTTAACCAGCTCTGTTGCTGCACACTTGAGTCATTTCTGATCTTTCTTCACTCATTTTAACTCAGCAGAATACAGTAAGCATCTTCCATGGGCTGAACATTGGGAGTAAGATACGACCTCTGAGTTGGATGCATGAAGAATGAAGTTCCTTTTATACATCTGTGTGATATGGCCAGCAGAAGGCTGAAAAGAGTGCTCTGGAGGACGTTCAGGACTAGATGCAGACATTTGGGGAGTTATTGGCATAAAAGAAAATCTCTGGGAGTTGATCAAATTAGCTTGTGTCAAGCATGTCTGGAAAACAAGTAAAATCATTTGCAGTCAATCCTTGAATGCATAAGAGCCAAGAAAGGAGAGTAGCGGGCAGTCAGAATGGTAGGAGCTATCCCTGGAGAAAGCAGTATCATGGATTTACCTGCTCTCACACTTCGTGTCTCTGTTATCTCAGGATGCAGAGTGAGGATGAAGTTTTTTCAAGAATTCGGCCTGGTCTTTACCTCCACCCTTGTCGTTTACCTTATTTCATAAGCATCCTTTCCTTCAAGCTCACATGGGCCCACTTCCCCTTCCTCCTCTTCTCCCATCCACAACACCCTCTTGCTCAGGGTGAAGGTTGATTCTCCAGGTATCTTATTCATTGGCCAGGGATGCCATATGTCCTCTGCAGAGGCCCAGACATGATGGTGCTAAGAGCCCCAGGAAAATAGGGTTTGGTTTTGATCAGAGATGCCTAATATGGCTTCTGCTGCAGTATACATTTATAGACGTGGAGGTGTTAAAACGATGTGTTAAAAACTTTGTGCAGTAACAAATATTATAATATGGCATATTATATTTTACATAAGTACAGAAACAGCTTTTCCATTTGGAAGAATAATTGAGCTCCTGAAATAGCTCTCTTTAGAGCTTACTTAGCATGTGTAGCTTAATATCTGTGAGTAGAAGCAAATATCTCTTCATCTGATATTCAGATGCTACAGGTTTAAGTGGGAGCCATTGGTCATGTACGAGCCTTCTTACCAAAGATCAAACATTCCAGGTACCTGTCAAAGGCTATGAAGTGATCCAGGGAGCCATGTGGGCAGGGGTCCAGGCTGCTGACGTCACCATCACACAGTATCGTCATTTTGTCATTCTGTTTGCCCTGTGTGCAGAGGGATATTTTGACCTGAGTTAGAATTTTCAGTGGCAGAAATTCAAACTGAAAGCACATTGGACATTTTGTTCCTTACATACATAGGCTGTGCTTCAGCCTCTGAAGATCATGACAACCACGTGGCTTTTGCCAATAAATACCATCTCGCCCTGCCCCACCTAAAAATCTTTACTACCTTTGTAAAGACTTCATGGTCACGTGAGTGGGTAGCCGACTTAGCAGTCTAGATTCTGCTTTTGAGTAAACACATGATGTTCAGGATTTTACCTATAATGTTACCCACAGAAGAACATGATTTTGTTACAGTTGAGCTCTGTGTAACACATTTAAAGAGAAGATCAATCCCATAGCAAACCTGAGAAAAAGGCCATAAGCCTTTGCAGAATGCAGTAATATCATTCCACTGCCCTCCAAGTCAGTGCTGATAGGAATCTGGCTGCACATTTCCACTGGGGATGGCTGCTAGTGGTGGGCCCAGCCTAGTTCATGGACAGGAGGGCATGAACTAGGCACCTGCTAGGTTGGAAACTGACCACCTGCTCTCCACTGTTCCACTTCCCTCTCCTCTCATCTCCTCATTTAACTGTCACAGTCATTCCCATTCCAGTTATGAAAGCATATGGGATTTTTCTTGTGTTATCATTGCAGTACACAGTTGAGAAAGAAGCCTTCAACTCTTTGTGCCTTATCTGTAAGAGCTGTTAACCTCAGTAATATTCATCGAAAAATCATTTCTAAAAGATGTTAAAGATAGTATACATATGTTAAAAGAGCCTACACCATAAAGAAACAGTTCCCACTTTGTTAAGTTATATCAAAGCAAGTTGCAGGAGCTAGATCGAGGTCTCTGAAGCAGACCACCTTTGTGATACTAACTTTCTTAAATATTTGATAAGGGCCCCTCAAAGCAGCATTTTCCCCCAAACTCCCACTGTTATGACCCACTCATGTGCTTAATACATGTCAAATTGATAGTATTAATTAAACTGGCCTAGAAGTCACTATTGCCCTCTGCTTAAATGCAACTGAATTGCTCATCCTGCAAAACATATATTCTTTTATGGGTTTGGTCCTTCCTTCTCGTGTTTTCAAATCAGTTAAATGCCCTTAACTTTCATCTGTAAACTGTGCTATCCCAAATCCTGAAGCCTCCCTGATTTACGTGAAGTCCCACCAAAAGCTTTGACTGTCAGTTCCTGGCAATGAGTATGGTCTTTGTTTCTTTCCACCTAAATGTCTCATATCATGTAATATAGTCAGTGTGCCCAGGCTGAATTTCATGAGGACAGGAAACCTGCCTTTTCCTCCTTGCTTGCAAAGCTAGATTGTGCCTGCCCACTGTAAGTTCTTGGTAGATCTTTCTGATGAAGACAACTGCTCAATCTGAGAAAGAATGAACATAAGGAAGATGAAAATTAAGTACCACAAATACAGGCCACGTTGAGACAAGTTTCTCTCCACCCTCTTCCCATAAACATTGCAAAATATAGTACAAAAATAAAGTCACAGCTTTATACATACTTTCAAGGAGATAAATCTTTTAACAGACTTGCCTACCAAGGAAAGCAAAAACTTCCTGGCCCTGCAGTTGAAATTTCAGGCCCTTATTTTGTTTATCTTGAGTACTTATTGGCTTCAGACATATCATGCTTTTTCTTTTGTGTTTTTTCCAACCAAACACTGGATTATTTAGTTGATTATTACCTTAACCAGTTTAGTATCCACATGAGATCTGTATAGCAAGTAAGTGATTTATGGAATCAAAGATTCTTAGGGGAGGTCTTCCATTAGCAATCCATTTAGCAATTATTTTCCAGTGCTTCACATGTAAAATAAATGTCATAAAGATAAAAGCACAGTTCTACAAGAGGGGCTATACAAGGTACTATGTTCTGGACTGGGATAGGAGGGATTTTTTTTATGAAGGAGTGAAACTTGAGCTGAAAGCTAAATCAGGCATTAACAGGCAGACAGCAAAGGAAGAATGTTCTTATCATCAAGAATAGCATATGCAAAAGCCCTGTGGTCAAAGTGAATATGGCATATTTGAAGAACTGAAGGATTATGTGGCTGAAATGTGAGAAGGAAATGAACCAGTAAAAATGAGGTTAGGAGAGCAAGACAGGATCAGGATATTAGTAAGCAGAGAGATAAAAGAGAAGCCAAGAAGGACCCATTAGGAACTTAATAAAGCAATCCAGGTAAGAGATGATGATGGCGTGAACAAGTAGCAAAGGTAGTGAGAAGATCAGTTTTGAAGACAGAGATGACTTTTAGATGCCCAGATGTGGGCAAGAGGAAAAAAAAATTGAAGATGGCTCTTAGACTTTTGACCTGAACAGAACTTCAGGTGGTGATGCCATACACTTACATGGAAGAAACTGAGGGAAGAGTAGCACTGGGAGTGGGAGAGGTCAGGAATTCTATGGTGAGAAGAAGTTTGAGGTGCTTTGAATAGAAGTTTTAGATACCCAAGTGGAGATGTAGGAGAAGCAAAACATACTTGCATGGAGCTCAGAGAAGGGGTCAAGGCTGGAGACATATGTATGAGGGGTATTAGCCGGGATGGTATTTGATGCCATGGAATTGAATGACAGCACCCTGGGAGAAAGTATAGATTGAAAAGAGAATAGCACTTGGAGTTCCCCACGTGGTACGGTGGAAACTAAGAATCATGAGGTTGTGGGTTCGATCCCTGACCATGCTTATTGGGTTAAGGATCCAGCATTGCTGTGAGCTGTCGTGTAGGTCACAGACGAGGCTCAGATCTGGCGTTGCTGTGTTTGTGGCATAGGCCAGTGGCAATAGCTCCGATTGGACCCCTAGCCTGGGAACCTCCATATGCCGTGGGTGTGGCCCTAAAAAAAAGACAAAAAAAAAAGAGAGAGAGAGAGAAAGAGAATACTACTTAAGACTGGGCCCTGGAATGTGCCACCCTTTCAAAGGTCAGGATGTCAAGAAGCAACCAGCAACACAGACTGAAAAGGGACAGCCTGTAATGTAAGATGAGAACCAGAAGGGTGTCGTATCTTGTGAAGAAAATATTTTATGAAGGAAGAAGTATGAAGAGCTGTTGGAAGGTTGGAGGATAAGAACTGACAGTTATCCTTGGGTTTGGTCATGTGGTGTAGGCACTGGTGACCTTGACAAGTGCTGTTTCAATGGAGTGGTGGTGATGAAAGTCATTAGAGTAAATTCAGGAACAGATGGGAATTGAAAAAGTGAAAGCAATAATTACAAGCAGCTCTTTAGAAGATTTTACTGCAAAAGGGAGCAGAGAAATGGGGCTATATCTGGAAGGAGATAGGAGGACTAGGATTCATTTCTAAATGTGGAATATTATGCATGTTGATTAACTGATAGAGCCCAGAAAAGAGAAATATTGATGGTGCCAAAGAAAATAGAGGTGAAGGAGCAGTGTCCTTGGGTAGGCAAATAAGCATGTGATCACGTGCCTGAGAGCCTTTCTGTTCTGATACCTGTTCACCATCAGCTTGCACTGGAAATTAAATCAACTGTGTAAGCGTGCAGTTTAGTTCTGCTGCCATTGTTTTTTGTGGTGAGACTTTCTCAAGAAGGAAGCTCACCACACTTAAGAGTAGTGCTGATTTAGTGCACACAAGGAAGCTTGGCCTTAGCTAGCAGCGTTGATGGTGTATCCATGGTAACAGGAAGAAGGACCTAGTGTGTGATACTTACCATGAAAAGTTGGATGTTAAGAGTAGCTAATCTGTTGAACAACCGTTGACACACCGACTACTTTTTTTTGTTGATGATGGTGTTTTTTTTACCCTAATAGGGTAATTATCTTTAAATCCTTTCATTGTTCCGGGAGGGGGGGAAGATAGTGATTTTTATCAAAACTTTATATTACTAAGATGAATGTGCCAAATGTCTGCAGTTATAGCAAATATTTACAGAAGAATTGCCTATATATTGCATCTCCCGGTAAGGAGAGAGGAAAGAGAATGAATCCGTAAAGAAATGCAATGATGTTAGGGTTTAAGCCTAAAGGTCAAAAAAATTGAGGCTGTTGCCATGCGAGTGATTTTTCTGCCAATACTGCCCAGAGGAGGAGGTCAAGGGATTTTTAAAAATCCTTCCATTTCAATCCTTGTTCATTCCTTTTACCTCACCCACACTGCATGCTTCTCTATTCAAAGCAAAATCACTCCTTTTCCTGCTTCCCTGTTTTGGCTCCTGCTGTGCCCTCCACTGGGAATGCCTTTCTCCATCAGCTTTGACTATCCAATTTCAGTCTCTTGTACAAAATACCTATTAAAAAGTATTTAAAGTTTTACAAACTTTGCATTTTAGAATTATCTAGTCTAGCAAGTAATTCTCACAAAGCACAGATTTAAATATAGTTTTGAGGCTATAGTCATTCAACAGATACTGGGCTAGGCCCTGGACAATGCAATGTTTAACAAGGACACATTCCCCAAATGTCCTTGCTTTCCATGTTCCAACCTTGTCTGTCTTCTCTTCCATCTGTAACAACCAGTTTTCAAAGTGAATGATCACATGCATCAGAATCACCGGTGGGGCCCAGCATGATCCCACCAAGCCACAGGCACTGGTGAGGCCCTAAAGTCTTAGGTGTCCTTCGGGAGTTGCTCATGGACTAAAATTTGAGGACTACTTCTGCCAGTTTCCTTGGTGGCCATTCAGGGTTTTTATCTGCCCAGAACATGATGACTTGTGACTTCTTCTGCCCCAGTAATGGGTCTGCTTGTACTCCAGACTTAGAATGTCTTGTACCTGTTTTTCAAAGTACAAACATCAGCCTTGTTGATGCCCAGTTTATCCAAAAGGTGCTTCTCTCAGTCCAGGTATAATTTATGGAGATGGGCTCTTGCTTGAGCAGATTATGAGGTTGGAGTCGTTTTCAAAAGGACAGTCTGTGGGAGATGAGGTTTGTATAGGCGGGATGGCGTGGCTTTAAAAAATACTTTCTGAATGCCAGAACCAAGTGGCAAGTGGAAAACTTGAAGAAATAGCTTTGATTTATTTCCTGTGCACCACTTTCTCTTTTATGTATACACTTTATCATGCTGTGCCGTAGATTATGGTTGTCAGAAGTGATCCTTATGGCCACATTATGGCAGACATCAGTAATTTGACCATTTGTAGTAACAGATTGCAAACCTCTCTTGGCTATTGAATTGCAGCACTGAGATTTGAAATGTCCCTGTATTCAGAAACTGAGTCATGAGTAAAAGAATAAAGCAAAAGAGCCACGTGGTTTTGGATAAATTAGAACAAGCAAAGAAAATTCCATAAACACAATAGGTATCCACTACAGTGAAAGAGCCATAATGTGTACATGCCTTTGACTGGCTTGGGGATCTGTGTGCCAGGAAACTATCTTAGTTCTGGGACATAAAGAGCTCTTGGAGCTGCCTATGTGACTTGGGTTGAATGTTATAAGCATAAATGAAAAGCAGTGGATGTGGAGTCATTTTAAGATCTTTCTAGCCCTGGGAAGCCTTATTTTTGGCAATCTTACCCCTCATCATATCAGACATATTAAACAGACCCACATGCCATATGCCAAAGTAAAAAGCACTTTTTACATTTTGCTTTTTAGATTATCATCCTGTGGAGTAAATCATTTAATTCCAATTGCCTGTGATTTCTCAGCACTTCTGTATATTTAGGAATTCTTGTGAAGTTATAAAAAGTCACCCCTGATTTTTAATATATGTGGTATGAATATGGGACAATTAATGAAAATGACAGTGTTGCATTCTGTGGACCTATAATGCACCTTTTTTTTTTTTTTTGTCTTTTTAGGGCTGCACCTGTGGCATTTGGAGGTTCCCAGGCTAGGGGTGAAATAGAAGCTGTAGCCACCAGCCTATACCACAGCCACAGCAACACCAGATCCGAGCTGCATCTGTGACCTATACCGCAGCTCACAACAACGCTGGATCCTTAACTCACTGAGCAAGGCCAGGGATTGAACCTGTGTCCTCAGGGATACTAGTCAGATTCGTTTCCACTGAGCCATGATGGGATCTCTGAGCCTTTTTTAGTTTTCATTTTGCAGTTTTAATTTTTGATTCCATAACATTTTTTTTTTTAGGGTTTAGGGTAGTTCAAAGCCCCTAAAAAGGTCCTATGTCCTGTGCCTCTTGCGCCTGATGATAAAGCATCCTTGAGAAGAGGGTGAAGTGTTCAGTCTAGAGCAAGGATGCATAGCCTGTTAAAGAACCACAGTAGTTATTGGCCCAAAATTCTAGAAGGCAGGAGAATGGAAAGCAGAGTTGGTTGGAATGTGTTTATGACTTGGACGGCTCTAGAACCTTGCGTTTCAAAGGGTGGATTGTGAATCAACATGAGAGGATGCATGAGCATCTCCAGGAGCTTGTTAGAAATGCAGCACCTCAGACCCCATCTAAGGCCTGCTGAACCATCGCCTGCATCTTAACTCGATCACCAGGTCCCCAATAAGGGTTGCCAAAATTTTAAAGTCTGGAATGGTGGTTCTCAGCCATGGGTGTTCCCTAAGAGTCATCTGGGAGCTTTACTGATCCTGATGTTCAAATCACACCCTAGTCCAGTTATTAAATCTCTGGGGGTGTGATCCAAGGTCTGTGTCTCTAAAGCTCCCAAGTGATTCCATTGAGTGTGGCCAGCATGAGCCTCACTGGTCGTTCCTAAACCAGAGAGACTCCATGTTGTTTGCCAGAAAGCACAGTTCAAGAAGCCATGAATTTTGTTTGTGTGTTTGGGACCTAGCATGTAAATAGCACATGGGTAGTCTTTGCCATTGAATAAATAAGCTCTCTCACTTGGAAGACTGAGTCTGTTGGCTCTTTTTCAGGACATTAGGCCTAATAACCCAAATCCCGGATAGGTCATGATTCACGAACACTCTTTGTGAACAACAATGCAAGCTAGAGTTTGGGGCCAGAAGTGGGTTTTTATGTAAAACTGAGGGGCAATGGGACCATGTGTATTTCTCTATTGAACAAATAAATCAAATCAGAACATTTGTTAAGGATGTAAGGTTTTCTTCTTTAAACCTAGAAGCCTGACAATCCAATAGATACTGGGCAAAGAGCCCTTTCCTTGCCTGTTAGCATTCCATTTTCTGATAATTAAGCTGTAGCTCCATATGGTAAGATTTAAATTAACTACTTTGTGAACTTATTATCATCATTGTTTTCACCAGTGTATATGGAAAATTGCCACTTTTTACTTTATTTGCCAGTGATTAATCTCTTTGATGTGAAATTCATTGTTGATGTCTGCCCTTTGGGAGACAGAAGTAACCACAGGACTTCTTACTCTAATAGGTTTTACTTAACCTTCATAGAAGGATTCATTGAAAGATGTAAATGACATATATAAAAGGCACATTACATGTAATGCAGTACTTGCTCGTGGTAGAGCAAGTACCCATGAAAATGGTGCTTTTCTTCTGTTTTCTTTCTTTCTTTCTTTCTTTTTTTTTTTTTTTTGGTCTTTTTGTCTTTTTCGAGGGCCACATCCCCAGCATGTGGAGGTTCCCAGCCTAGGGGTCTAATCTGAGCTGTAGCCCCTGGCCTACACCAGAGCAACAGCAACGTGGAATCTGAGCCGTGTCTGCAACCTACAGACCTACACCACAGGTCACAGCAACGCTGGATCCGTAACGCACTGAGCGAGGCCAGGGATCGAACCCGAAACCTCATTGTTCCTAGTTGGATTCGTTAACCACTGAGCCACGATGGGAACTCCTGTTTCCTTTTCTTCATTTGAGCTTCCGCATTCAACCATCCAACACCTTAGTCTTATTAATGCTCTCCTGCCCCACAAGAAGACTCTAACAGTGAATTTTCCAGCAGATCACAATAATGGACATTTATGTTCTAAAAAGACTCTAAATACTCTTCTAATTAATAAATATTCTTCTAATCTGTATTTTACCGTGGTGTGAGGTGGGTGAGGTTTCATGTTGTTTTACCTAGGGTCATTCAAGTGTATTCTTCAGTTACAAATCCTGTAATGAGAACTGGGGCCTCATCACATCACAGCACTTCCTTACCGGTGCGTCTTAGAAAAAGCCAAAGAGGTGGTAAATATCAATCATTTATACATTGGTTCTTGGTTTGAGGTACTTTAGGGAGTGACCTATTTCAGTATAAATGCTGTATCTAACATGTAATGACCCAATTGGAAATGCACTCGATTTTGAGTGTCTACTCTTGCAGCTGTGAAAAGGAGCATATTTTGAACAAATTATATCTCAGTAGTTAACCAAGAGTGCTCACCAAATTTTCTATAATATTCACTACCAGTTTCACCCAGCTTAGTACTGGGTTATAGACAATTTCACAGTCTGTAATTGTTTCTTTAGTGGCATTCTTGAGGCCCTGAGAGAGGGAAATCTGACTTCTGCAGCAGCTCTTATATGCCCCCTAACATCTTAAATGGGAGAAAACAGACATATAATAAATATTCAATATAGTCTGTCATTTTATTGTGTCTACGTCATCTTTAGGCTCCATTTCTTTTTCTGTCTTTTTAAAAAGTTTGCTTTTCTTCAATGCTGATCAAGTATGGAATATTATGGTTGTATTAAATCATGTTTGCTTTGGAAATTTTAAAAATTACAAATATCAACATATTAATATAATTCTGAGCCATGAATTCATGGATTTTTTTCTACATGTCATTTCAGTGATAGATTTTTTTTTACTATTAAAATTTATTTTTATTTTTTTTTGCTGGGCGTCTGTTTTCTTTTTTATTTCAAATATGATATGAATTATCTAATTTTGTTCCACAAGCTTATTGAAGAAGGTTTTCTTTTGTCTTAGTTGCTTTATTCTTATCTAATAACTGATTTTCACCAACGTGGAGTTTCCAACTTAAAGTGTATTCTTTTTCATCTCTAGCGTTATTATTACAACAGTTCTGTACCTGTCAGATGCACTTCGTAAGAACTTCTTAAATGAAAACTTTGATTATAAGGTGAGTGTCCATTTAGAGGACTGTTGTGCTTGGGCTAAAGGTTTCACCTTGTCCTTTAGGGAGTTCATGTATTTTCTTTCTCTTAATAATAGGAAAATAAATTAATTCTGGCTACCTCAAATTAATCTTGGGCCATATCAATTTTATTTTATTTTATTTTTTTGAAAAAATGAGGCTTTTAAAAATTTTTTTATTTTATGATGTTTATATTTTCCATTATAGTTGATTGACAGTGTTCTGTCAATTTCTACTGTACAGGAAAGTGACCCAGTTACATATATATTTTTTTCCTCACATTATCCTCCATCAGTTTTGATTATGAATAATATTAGAAGAGTTTTTCATTACATTTGTGAGTAAGTGGAGTCTATAAATATAAACTATCAACTTGGTAGAAATCATGGTGCTTGATCATAGTGCTTAACGTCATTGTTACTGTGTAACTTTTTTTTTTGGCCATACCTGCTTCATGTGCAAGTTCCCAGGCCAGAGGCTGAACCTGTGCCACAGCAGTGACCTGAGCCATAGGATTGACAATGCCAGATCCTTAACCCACTGAGCCAGCAGGGAGCTCCACAATATACTATTGTTTAAGTAAAGATGGGCAGTGTGTATCTTGGCTTCTGTTCTTAATGGTGTTTCATGTTTTCAATAGTTTTATTTCTTATTATTTTAAAAAAACTCTTTAATGTTAACTATTTAGTAAAATTTCCTTATTGAATGACTAGGAAATACAGAAAAATACAATAGAAGCCAGTGGAATTTTAATGGTTGCATAACATGCATACCTTATAATAATATGTCAAAATTTCATAATCAGGGCTCTACTTTTTAATATTCAAGTTTCTAGTTTACTGTTTTTTCAAGTTTCTAGCTTCTTATAAATTATTCTTTTTATGTGTATTCTTACAAAATGAGACTTGGTATGTGTTCCTAGTTATTTCTTTGGATAAATATTTATAAGTGGCAATGTCGAGTTAAAGATTGTACCAATTATATTCTATTGCCTTTTTGTATGACAGCACTAGAAGAGACAGGTTTTTTTCGACAATTTGAAAGGGCAACAACTTTTTGCTTTAATTTACATTTCTTACTAGTTATGTTATTATTCATTATGCATTAGTTATTAGTTATTGACTAAGTAAAATTCATATTTTCTGAAGGATCTATTCTTGACTTTTTATTATTTTGGAATTTTATCAATTCTTTTATATTTCTAAGAACTCTTTATGTATAAAAGATATTAATTCTTTATAATGTTTCTCCTGTTTATCTTTAGTTTTACATAGTGTCAATAGAAAAGTAGTTTTTTCCCATGATGTCCTGCATGTTTTTGATTACATTTATTTCTGGGAATTTTATTCTGATCTCTTTCTGATGCTGTTTTTGGTATGAGAGAACTTAGAAGATTTATATGGGTAGGGAATTTTTATATATTCACCAAGTTTAAAGCAATTAGCATATCCAAAAGAGGGCATGCATCTTTTTTTTTTTTTAAGTTCTACATTAAAAGGGGCTCCAAAAATAAAATCACACAGGAATAAAGTTATCCAGCTTATACCTCAGCCTCCTTTGGAGGGACACGGACATGGTATAATAGAAACAAAGCCTCTACCATTTAGCATGTACCAGAGAGCTCATGAAACTTGGCATACAGCATTGTAGCAATTTAAAAGTAGATAGTATTTTAGTTAAGTTTACTTCTTTGTTGTAGAAAATTTCACACCTATATAAAAGTCAAGAGAATAGTATGCGGAACCCCCATGTAGCCATACCCATCACCTGTAAGTATTTTTTGTAACCCCATAGTATTTAAATATGTTGTTCTCATTTTAGATCTGGGATTCCTACTTTTACCTCGCGGTCATTTTCATAAACCAATTGTGTCTGCAGTTGGAGATGTTTACACCTTCCAAAAAGAAAAAGGTGTTAGAAAAGTAAGTACCGGTGTATAATCAGATGCAAGAGTATGAGACAAATCCAATGTTGTGCCTTTAAAGGGTATTTTAGTTCAAATGATGCATAAATCATATTTCCATAACTGGAAATCATAGTGGAAAGGCAATGGCCAAGGGGACAGCAAGCAGTCTTTTCTGGAAATGTCACTATTTTCAGAACTTATTTAAACATTTTTATCCTCAGCCTTTCAGGATTCAAAATTAAAGAGAAGTAAAAAATGACGAGATGAATCTGTTTTACTAAAGGATTTATGTGAAGATTTGAACTTGCGGCATCAAGACATACATTGTACAAATTTCTAGTTATAAAGTGAATGTCATGGGAATGTAATGAATGTAATAATACTCTATTGCATATTTGAACGTGGCCAGGAGAGTGAATCTTAAGTTTCCATCAAAATAAAAAAATACATAACTAGGTATGGAGATGGAAATTAAGTGAACTTATCGTGGTGACCATTTTGTAATATATGCAAATATTCAAATCATTATGTTGTACACCTGAAATCAGTATGATGTTGTGTCAGTTATACTTCAGTAAAAAGACATGTACTCTAAACATCTTTAATTTAAAACATATTGCCATTTAACATGATGATAGATTGTATCCTAAAGAAACACAGATAGGTCTTTGTTGTGGAGGCTTTGTATCAAGTGTAATTTTTGTTCTGTTTCAGGTATGGTGACATGAGAGTAACAATGGGTTGTGAAATTTTCAGCATGTGGCAGAACCTAGGTAAGTAATGAAAAAAGAAGCCACCTCCATTTTGCAGCTCATCACTGTCCTTTTAAGTGAGCAAATGAAGAAGGACAATTTACCAATGACAGCATTTGAAGCAAAATGTCTAAGTCAATAAAGAAATCTATACAGAATAATTGACACTTTGGCATTGAATAAGGTTACAACAAATTCTTTAAATTGGGGTCTTTCTGAAACATCACCTTTCTGTTGTGTGTTTCATTATTATTGAATGACAAATTTTATAATCTAGCATTGTTCCAATAATATATACAGTTCTAGCAATGAGCTAACCTTTCAGGATTTTGGAATTATAGCAACTCAAAATTTTTATAACTCTTAATTGAGGCTATGATTCATAACAAATTTGGAATAAACTTCATGAAACAATGACTCGAGCATCTGTACTCTTTTTTTTTTTTTTTTTTTTTTTTTTTGTCTTTTTGCCATTTCTTGGGCTGCTCCCGCGGCATATGGAGGTTCCCAGGCTAGGGGTCAATTGGAGCTGTAGCCGCCCACCTACGCCAGAGCCACAGCAACCCAGGATCCGAGCCGCGTCTGCGACCTACACCACAGCTCACGGCAACGCTGGATCGTTAACCCACTGAGCAAGGGCAGGAATCGAACCTGCAACCTCATGGTTCCTAGTCAGATTCGTTAACCACTGCGCCACGACGGGAACTCCGAGCATCTGTACTCTTAAAAACTTGAAACCAATGGCCTATATCATAAAGAGTATAACCAAAGGACTTAAAAGCATCTGAAATTGCTAAGAAATGGTTCAATCTAATTTTGTTAATCTGCCACAGCAGATAGAGCATATTATTCAGCAAATTGATAACACAGACCTGGTTACACAGAAAAGGATAATATTGAGAAAAGAAATCATTTTAAAATTTCCTTGGCACAGAGTTTTGTAGAGATTCGTAACTTAGTTTAGTGTGTTAATTGTGCCAGTTTATAGTATTCATTTAGTATTACTGCATTGTAATTCCTCCTCATGATTTATTAGAGTGATAGACCTATTTGAGTTGAATATGCCATGACCTGGAAGTATCTTTTCTCTTGAGCTTCTCCAAACACAACTTGGAGATGACAGCATTTGTTTACTGTAAGTGAAAATAGAACCTTTATCATTTTACTTCAGTTCATGTTGTTACAGGGTGATTTTTGACCAGGATATCCCTCAAATATGCAATATATACAAGGCAGTTCAAAGAAGCCCGATTATATATAGTTGAGCCCAATATTCAGTGCTTGCTGGTAATTTCACACACCAGAGGATGAGTTAGAGCCTTGAAAGCAACCTCTGACTGTCTAAAACCAGCTAGCAGAAGTCCTTGAGTCGTCTTTAGATTCAGCTTAAAAAGAGCATCCATTGGTCTTATTTGGAAATCAATCCTCTCTGTCTTCATGTTTCAATGATCATTTGTGTCTTTGTTTTTCAGAAACAGATCAAGACCCATAGAATGTCCATATTGCTTTTGGCATTAATTTAACAAGGTGTTTCCCATAGAATGCTGTTGTGGTTTAGGCCCTTGTTGGAGTTCAGATAAGGCCAGGACAGATCATTTGGTTTAACAAAATGTTAAAACACATGGCAGGTCAACTTCTTCTAGATACATCTTAGCATTGCCGTGTATGGTAATTTTGCGTAAATCATTCTCCAAGCCAGGATACCTGTGCACTCAGGCCCGTGACCCATGGCTTGCTAAATAAAGCTGGCACCCTTTGTCTCACTAAGGATGTCCTTGTATATTTCATCAACTTTTCTCCTCTACTTTGTCTTTAAAACAGAAATATTTCTATCCCTCTGGGTTTTATGTTAAATTATTTTGTTTTCCTCAGAAAACTAGATACTGTGAAAAATCTCTGGAGCCTACTGATCCCTGTAATGCATTATGATGTCTCTGCTCTTTAGAACAGTGGTACTCAATAGACAGAATCACCTGGACGCTTGTAAGAAATGCAGATTTTTGGGCACCACCCCAGGCCCATTAAAACAGACTCTCTGACAGTCTCTGAGAGAGGGTACAAAAGCCTCAAGATGATTTTTTAAATAATTTTAATTTTCCCATTATAGTTGGCTTAGTGTTCTGTCAGTTTTCTACTGTACAGCAAAGTGACCTAGTCATGTATATATACACACACACACATTTTTTTCACATTATCCTCCATCATGCTCCATCACACATGATCATTGCTGTACAATAGGATCTCATTGCTTATCCATTCCAAATGCAACAGTTTGCATCTGTTAACTCCAGATTCCCAGTCCATCCCACTCCCTTCCCCTCTGCCTTGGCAACCACCATTCTCTTCTCCAAGTCCATCAGTTTCTTTTCTGTAGAAAGCTTCATTTGTGTTGTGTATGAAATTCCAGTTTTAAATGATATCATATGGTATTTGTCTTTCTCTTTCTGACTTACTTCATTTAGTATGAGAGTCTCTAGTTCCATCCATGTTGCTGCAAATGGCATTATTTTGTTCCTTTTTATGGCTGAGTAGTATTCCATTGTGGATATATACCACATCTTTTTTTTTTTTTTTTTTTGGTTTTTAGGGCCACACCCATGGCATATGGAAGTTCTCAGGCTAGGGGTCAAATCAGAGCTACAAATGCCAGACACACAGCCACAGCAATGCTGGATCCCTGACCCATTGAGTGAGGCTGGGGATCGAACCTGCATCCTCATGGGTACTAGTCAGATTCATTGCCTCTGAGCCCCAAGGGGAACTCCCTATACCACATCTTAATCCATTCATCTGTCGATGGACATTTAAGTTGTTTCCATGTCTTGGCTATTGTGAATAGTGCTGCAATGAACATATGGGTGCGTGTGTCTTTTTCAAGGAAAGTTTTGTCCAGATGTATGCCGGAGAGTGGAATTGCAGGGTCATATGGTAGTTCTATGTATAGTTTTCTAAGGTACCTCCATACTATTTTCCATAGTGGTTGTACAAATCTACATTCCTGCCAACAGTGCAGGAGGGTTCCCTTATCTCCACACCCCCTCCAGCATTTGTCATTTGTGGGCCTATTAATGATGGCCATTCTGACTGGTGTGAGGTAGTACCTCATCATAGTTTTGATTTGGCATTTCTCTAATAATCAGTGATGTTGAGCATTTTTTTCATGTGTTTGTTGGCCATCTGTATATCTTCTTTGTCTATTTAGGTCTTCTGCCCATTTTTCAATTGGGTTGTTGGGTTTGTTTTGTTTTGTTTTGTTGCTGTTGAGTTGTAGAAGTTGTTTGTATATTTTAGAGATTAAGCCCTTGTCAGTTGCATCCTTTGAAACTGTTTGCTCTCATTTAGTAGGTTGTCTTTTTGTTTTTCTTACAGTTTCCTTTGCTGTGCAAAAGCTTGTCAGTTTGATTAGGTCCCATTGGTTTATTTTTGCTTTTATTTCTGCTGTCTTGGGAGACTGACCTGAGAAAACATTTGTTAGGTTGATGTCAAAAAATATTTTGCCTACATTCTCTTCTAGGACTTTGATGGTATCTTGTCTTAGGTTTAAGTCTTTAAGAAATTTTGAGTTTATTTTTGTGCGTGGTATGAGGGTGTAGTCCAGTTTCATTGATTTACATGCAGATGTCCAGTTTTCCCAGCACCACTTCCTGAAAAGACTGTCTTTTTCCCATTTTATATTTTTGCCTCCTTTGTCAAAGATTAATTGACCGTCAGTGTCTGGGTTTATTCTGGGTTCTCTATTGTTCCATTGGTCTGTGTATCTGTTTTGGTACCAGTACCACACTGTCTTGATGACTGTGGCTTTGTAATATTGCCTGAAGTCTGGGAGAGTTAGGCATCCTGCTTGGTTTTTGTTCCTCAGGATTGCTTTGGCAATTTGGGGTCTTTTATGGTTCCATATAGATTTTTGGATTGTTTGTTCTAGTTCTGTGAAAAATGTCATGGGTAGTTGGATAGAGATTGCTTTGAATCTGTCAATTGCTTTTGGTAGTATGGTCATTTTTACGATATTAATTTTTTCAACCCAGGAAACATGGACTATTTTTCCATTTCTTTGAATCCTTTTTAATTTCCTTGATGAATGTTTTATAATTCTCAACATATAAGTCTTTCACCTCCTTGGTCAGGTTTATTCCTAGGGATTTAATTTTTGGGGGTGCGATTTTAAAAGGTATGGTATTTTTGTACTCATTTTCTAATATTTTATTGCTAGTATAAAGAAATGCTACCAATTTCTGAATATTAATCTTGTATCCTGCTGCTTTGATGAATTTGTTGATCAGTTCGAACAGTATTTGTGTGGAGTCCTTAGGGTTTTCTATATGTAGTATCATGTCATCTGCATACAGTGACAATTTTACCTCTTCTCTTCCAGTTTGGATACCTTTTATTTCTTGTTTGTCTGATTGCTGTGGTTAGGACTTCGAATACTATGCTGAATAGCAGTGGTGAGAGTGGGCATCCTTGTCTTGTTCCAGATTTCAGCAGGAAGGCTTTCAGCTTTTCTCTGAGTATTATATTTGCTGTGGGTTTTTCATAAATGGCTTTTATCATGTTAGGTATGTTCCCTCTATACCTACTTTGGTAAGAGTTTTTATCATGAATGGATGTTGGACTTTGTCAAATGCTTTTTCTACATCTATTGAGGTGGTCATGTGGTTTTTGACTTTTCTTTTGTTAGTGTGGTGTATGATGTTGATTGATTTGCATATGCTGAACTATCCTTGTGAACCCAGATGAATCCCAGTTGATTGTGGTGTATGATATCTTTTATATGTTGTTGGATTTGGTTAGCTAAAATTTTGTTGAGAATTTTTGTGTCTATATTTATCAAAAATGTTGGCCTATAATTTTCTTTTTTGGTAGTATCTTTGTCTGGTTTTGGTATTAGAATGATGGTGGTGTCATAGAATGTTTTGGGGAGTGTTCCTTCTTCTTCAACCTTTTGGAAAAGTTTAAGAAGAATGGGTATAAGTTCCTCATTGTATGTTTGGTAGAATTCACGTGTGAAGCCACCTGGACCTGGACTTTTGTTTGTAGTGAGTGTTTTTATGACATACTCAATTTCATTTCTAGCGATCAGACTTTTCAGTTGATCTATTTCTTCTTGATTCAGTTTTGGCAAGCTGTAAGTCTCTAGAAAGTTGTCAGTTTCTTCTAGGTTGTCGTATTTGTTGGCATATAATTTTTCATTGCATTCTCTTATGGTTTTTTTTGTATTTCTGCAGTATCCAGTATCCACTGAGATTTCTCCTTTTTCAGTTCTTATTTTGTTTATTTGGATTTTTTCTCTCCTCTTCTTGCTAAGTCTAACCAGAGGTTTGTCAATTTTGTTTACCTTTTCAAAGAACCATCTCTTGGTTTTATTGGTTTTTCCTATTGTTTTCAATCTCTATTTTATTGATTTCCTCTCTGATCTTTATGATTTCCTTCCTTCTGCTGACTTTAGGTTTTGTTTGTTCTTCTTTTTCTAATTAATTTAGGAGGTGGGTTACGTTGTTGATTTGAGATTTTTCTTCTTGTTTTGAGGAAGGTCTGTATTGCTATAAATTTCCATCTAAGCACTGCTTTTGCAGCATCCCATAGATTTTGAATGGTTGTGTCTTCATTATCATTTGTCCCCAGGTACTCTTTAATTTCCTTTTTTATTTCCTCATTGACCCATTGGTTTTTTAGTAGTATGTTGTTTAGTCTCCATGTAGTCAGTTTTTTCTCATTTCTTTTCCTGTGGTTGATTTCTAGTTTTATGCCATTGTGGTTCAGAGAAGATACTTGAAATAATTTCTATACTCTTAAATTTGTTCAGGTTAGTTTTGTGCCCCAGTATGTGTGCTTGAGAAGAAAGTATATTCTGATCTTTTTGGGTAATATCCTGAAAGTCAAATTAAGTCTAACTATTCTACTATGTCATTTAGGATCTCTGTTGCCTTATTGATTTTCTGTCTAGAGGATCTGTCCATTGATGTGAGTGAGGTTTAAAGTCTCCTACTATTATTGTATTTGCATCAATTTCTCCTTTTATATCTGTTAGTATTTGTTGAATGTATCTGGGTGCTCCTATATTAGAGGCATAAATATTGGCCATTGTAATATCCTCTTCTTGAATGGATCCTTTTATCATTAAATAGTGTCCTTCTTTATCTTTCTTTATGGCCTTCATTTTAACGTCTGTTTTGTCTGATATGAGTATTGCAGCTCCTGCTTTCCTGTCTTGTCCATTGGGATGAAATATCTTTTCCTGTCCCCTTACTTTCAGTCTATACGTGTCCTTTGCCCTAAGGCGAGTTTCTTGTAGACAGAATATTGTAGGCTCTTGCTTTTCTATCCAATCTGCTGCTCTACATCTTTTGATTGGAGCGTTCAGTCCATTGACATTTAAGGTAATTATTGATAAATATGTATTTATTGATACTTTAAGCCTTGTTTTCCAGTTGATTCTATATTTCTCCTTTATTCCTTTTTTTTTTTTTTTGGTTGGATGATGACCATTTTTTTATGTTTGTGTAGTTTTCATTTTAGTTTTGTGAATGTGGTGTTTGGTTTTGATTTGTGGCTGCCCTGTTTTTTAAGTATGTTAATCCCTTCCTATCTCTCCTTGCTTTAGCCTGATAGTCATATAGGCTCAAACACATTATTTAAAAAAAGAGCCAAGGAGTTCCCATTGCAGCTCAGTGGTTAATGAATCTGACTAGGAATCATGAGGTTGCAGGTTTGATCCCTGGCCTTGCTAAGTGGGTTAAGGATCTGGCGTTGCCGTGAGCTGTGGTGTTGATTGCAGATGTGGCTCAGATCCCGCATTGCTGTGGCTCTGGTGTAGGCCAGTGGCTACAGCTCCGATTATATCCCTAGCCTGGAAACCTCCATATGGCACTGGAGCAGCCCTAGAAATGGCAAAAAGACAAAATAAATAAATAAATAAATAAATAAATAAATAAATAACTTAGATTTTCTTACTTTCCTTCCCCACAAATTTTGAAGTCCTTTTTTAACATCTTCATATTCATCCTTTTGCTGTTCCTTGTGTTTATTGTCACTTTTACAGTAGGTTTTTTTTTTTTTTTTCTTTTAGAACTGTATACTGACTTATTTAAGTGATGGCTTTCTAGTTGTGATTTCCTCCATCCTATTTCTTCTTACTTCTTTTTAATTTAGAGAAGCCCTTTCAGTATTTCTTTTATAGTGGGTTTAGTATTGCTGTATTCTTTTAGCTTTTGTTTGTTGGAGAAATTCTTTATTTCTCCTTCTATTTTAAATGATATTTTTGCTGGGTAGAGTATTCTAGGCTGCAATTTTTTTCCTTCCATATATTCCTTTGAATAGATCTTGCCACTCTCTTCTGGCCTGTAGTGTTTCTGTAGAGAAATTAGCTGATAGCCTTATGGGGGTTCCCTTATGATTAATGCCTTGTGTTTCTCTTGCTGCTTTTAGAATCCTCTTTATCGTTGCCATTTTATTATAATATGTCTTGGTGTAGGCCTGTTAGGGTTCAACTTGTTTGGGGCCCTCTGTGTTTCCTGTATCTTTATTTCTGTTTTTTTTTTAGATTTGGAACATTTTCAGACATAATTTCTTCAAATATATTTTCAGTCCCCTTTTCTTTTTCTTCTGCTTCTGGAATTCCTATTATGTGTAGATTGGCCTGCTTTGTATTATCCTATAGATCTCTTATATTGCTTTTGTGTTTTTTCATTTGTTTTCTGTCTGCTGTCCTGATTGGGTGATTTCCATTTTTCTGTTTTCCAAGTCACTAATTCATTCCTTTGCATTATTTGTCTGCTCTTTGGTGCCTTTAGCTCAGTTTGCAACTCTGCAAATGAATTTTCTAATTTTTCTTGTTTCCTCCTTATAGTTTCTAGTTCCTTTCTAAAGTAATCTGCATTACTGTTTATATCTGCTCTTAAATCCTTCAGTATTTTCACTATGTCCCTTTTCAACTCAGTGTCTACTAGACTGTAGAGGTTCATTGTTTGCTGCTTCAGGTGAATTCTCCTATTCTTTTCACTGGGAATGGTTCTGAGTGTCTTCATTTTGCTTATATTTTTCTTATTCTGTGAGTTTAGGGAAACCAAACTGTAGTCTTGGAGGGCTATTTCTGTGCAAGAGCCCCTCCCCTTTGTATTTTGTGGAGGTTGCTATTTATTTTTGGCGTGGGAGTTTGGATGTCTGCTGTCTCTTTATTCAGGGTGAGCAGGCTGTTATCCCTAGGGTGCTGAGTATGTTTCTAGGGAGAAGGAGGCAATTGGTAGGGCTAATAGTCAGTGCCTGGTCACTGGACTCTTGACAGTAGCCAGGGCCTTCAGGGAGATGACGCAGGTTACTCCTAGTTGCAGGGCCTTGGGAAGTGGTAATGAGCCTCAGGCATTTAGGAGGTGCCCAGAGCATTTGGCTGTGCCAGTGGAAAGGTGTGTGAGTTCCCAGGGGAATGAGAGCAACAACAGGTGGTGTTGGGTCACAGTGCCCTCCTCTGTGGTGCCCTCTGAGATGATTGGGGCTGCAAGTGATGCCTGTTCATGGACCTCTAGTGGTAGCAGGCCTCGTCCACCTCTGGAGTCAGAGATAACTGCAGTGGTTTGCCCCACCACCTGTAGACCACGCAAGAAGCACCCTGTCCCACTTAGTCCATGCAGGAGGTGCTGCACAGGCTGCTGCTAGTTGCAGGGTCCTTGGAAGCGACAGTGATCAAGCATGTGTAGGTGCTGTCCAGAGTGTTTGGCAGTGGCAGCAGCAGGGCGGGTGTATTCCTAGGGGAATGAGAGTAGCAATGGGTGGTGCTCGGTTGCAGTGACCTCTTTTCTGCCAACCTCCGAGGTGAGTGGGGCCACAGGTGGAGCTTGTTCACAGACCCTTAGTGGTGGCAGGCCATGCCTCACTCTGGTTTCTGAGATGACTGCTGTGGTTTGTCCTTACTGTCTCCGGACCCTGGGTCTCAGCACCCAAGTGTCTCGGGCTGTGGTGTCCAGTGCAGTGGTGCAAATGATCTGTGCAGCTCTCCCTTTGCTTTGCCCTCCTTGGTCTAGCTGATGAGCTTTTCTTGGAAACTTGAGGTCTCTGCATCGTGGCTGATCTCCCTACTGGTTATGTAGCTTCCCAGGGTGTGGGTTCCTTTTTTCATTCACAGCTCCCTCTCAGGAATACTAGTCCCATCCTGATTCCTTTTCTCTCTCTCTCTTTTTTTCTTTTGTTCTACCCAGTTATGTGGAGGGTTTCTTGCCCTTTTTGGAGGTTTAAGTTCTTCTGCTAGTGTTCAGTAGATGTTCTGTGTGTGTCGTTCTACATGGAGATGTGTTTTTTTTTTTATGTGTTTGTGGGAGAAGGTGAACATGACATCTTATAGCTCCACCATTTTAATCCTTCCTTCTCAAGATGATTCTTAAATGCGCTTGGCTAAGGATCGAAAAGCACTGCTTCAGGCAACACTGTCCCCTTTCTTTGTTTTTCCAGCCCTAAAGACTAGCTCTAGCACTCTGTTAGAAAAGGCTCATTATACTCAAGTACAAATTTCAAGCATGACATAGTTCACCTAAAGAGTAAATTTTCACTTCATTCCTTGGTTTCTGCATTATATATGATCTGAGACTTCCCAGATATCAGGTGACTTTTAAAGGTCATTGCTACTATACAACAACTGGAATTGGAGAATTTCAGAGATACTAAATCTTCTCTTCAAAGATATACTTTTACAAAAATGGTAAGATAAATTAAGTATTCAGGGTGCTGTTTTAACAGTCCTTATAGAGCTTAAGTAAGCTTGTTACTTAAGAATATCAAAATACATCAGTTATAATTTTGTTTTTACCTATAAATATGTCATAGTGAGCATTTTGAATGCCAAAGGAGAATTTATTCAGATAATTATAGATTTACATTTTTAATGGAACAGGCTAATAGATTCAGTTTAACTCTGTTCACAAAGGACTGGCCATGTACAAGTTATTTTGAGAGTTCCAGCAAGTCTTCTTCTGGGTATTTATCCGAAGAATACCATAACAACTTCTTTGAAAGGATATATGCACTCCTATGTTCACTGTAGCATTATGTAATGTGATAAAACAGTGTTACCTCAATAAGTAAAGGGAGGTGGGAAGGCATGAATTTTCTCCCTCAAATTTATACATTTATACCTATGCTGGCAAGAACAGTCTACAAAGGGGAGTTCCTGTTGTGGCTTAGCTGATTAGGAACCTGACTATTATCCATGAGGATATGGGTTTGACCCCTGGCCTCTCTCAGTGGGTTAAAGACCCAGCATTGCAATGATGCGATGTGGTGTGGCTCACAGATGTGGCTCGGATCCTGCATTGCAGTGGCTGTGGCCTAGGCCAGCAGCTGCAGCTCCAATTTGACCCCTAGCCTGGAAATTTCCATATGCCACAGACACTGCCCTAAAAATCAAAGAAAATAAATAAATAAATAAAAAGAATAGTCTATGAAGAAAAGGGTTAGCCTTTAGTGCCATGTCCAGTCCTTGCCATCCATCATGCTGCAAGATTAAACTTTTTCTTTCTATTTTTAGTTGAACTAACATTCTTACTAAATATAAAGTGGGCTCTTTCTTCCACATTTGCAAACACAGTGTCTTATAACTGCTGTAGAAAAATCAATACTTCCCTAACAGGCTGCTCTGTGTGCATAAATATACAACTCCGACAGCCCCAGTAGCAGGTGCCCTAAATACCTCAAAACAAGCCCATGTGGCTGACAATTAGAGATGGGAAAAGTATACCAAATCTGTGATTTAAAAAGAAATATTCTAAATGAAGTTTATTTTGCTGTTGCCGTACATAGCTTAGGATTTTGCTTTGCAGCATGAGTAGGAATAAAATTTCTATGGTGGAGAGCTTGTGCAAATTGCACAGCTTCTTTGTTCCCAAAGTGTGTTTTCAGTAAAGAAAGACTATCCCCATAAATTCCTGAACAATGATTTAAATATGGATATGACCTCTCTACTGTCATAGAAAATCAGGCTACAAAAGAGAGTGTATAGATTTTGTTTGGGTTATGGTTGAAAGACACTAACTGTAAATGACATAGTTTAAAACCATTAGGAAAATTTTAATAGAGGCTGGATTTAGATTAATTTAAGGAATTACCGTTTGCCTTTTTTAAAATGTGTGGTAAAGACATTGTAATTCTGTATTTATAAAATGGCCTACCTGTTAAAGATGCTTACTGGAGTTCCCGTTGTGGCTCAGCAGTAACAAACCCTACTAGTGTCCACAAGGATGTGGGTTGGATCCCTGGCCCTGCTCAGTGGGTTAAGGATCCTGCATTGCCATGAGCTGTGGTGTAGGTCAAAGACTCAGCTCAGATCTGGCATTGCTGTGCCTGGGGTGTAGTCCAGCAGCTGCAGCTCCCAATTGACCCCTTAGCCACCCTAAGAAAAGAAGAAGAAGAAGAAAAAAGATGCTTACTGATATTTGTACAAGTAGAATTATATGATGTTTCTGACTTGGTTTAAAATTTCCTAGGGGAGGAGTTCCCCCCCCCCCCCCCGTCGTGGCTCAATGGTTAACGAATCGGACTAGGTACCATGAGGTTGCGGGTTCAATCCCTGGCCTTGCTCAGTGGGTTAAGGATCCGGCATTGTGTAGATTGCAGATGTGGCTCGGATCCTGCGTTGCCGTGGCTCTGGTGTAGGCCGGCGGCTACAGCTCCTATTCGACCCCTAGCCTGGGAACCTCCATATGCCACGAGAGTAGACCAAGAAATGGCAAAAAGCCAAAAAAAAAAAAAAAAAAATTTCCTAGGGGAAAAATAATTGGGTTGATAGGTGAAACAGGATTAGCAAAAAGTTGTTGATAATTATTGAAGCTAGGTGATAGGTATGTGGGGATTTATTTTACTATCCTCTGGAATCTTAGGTGCATTGGAGATTTTTCATAGTAAAAAAATTTTTAAAGAAGAAAAATCACATTGTAAGATGTCTATAAATGGAAGAGATTTTTTTCAAAAGAGATACAAAAATACTGAAGCAAATTGTGGAAAATAAAATAAGTGTATGCTAACGATGTTCTTGTTAGAGAGGTCAAAGGATGCCAGCTCAGGAAAAATTAAAAACAAAGATTGTTATATAGCAGCCCTGAATCTTGTTCCACCAAAGCAGGTATAAGAGGACTATCCAGGCTGGCAGGAATTTCATTTTATTTTGTATTTCCTGCCTCTCTCATCCTCTTTTCCCTATGCAGACCCAAAAGCTGTGCAAAGGCTTCATGTCTCTTTGGTGTCAAGGTAGCAGGGAGAATATTCACCACTTGCCAAAATGGCCCTTGTCCTGTGCACAGGCTCCTTTCAGTTCATGGTTGTGCTGGAGCCTAGCATCTGTGGCTAGACTTTAAAGCTATGCAGTCATCTCCTAAGGCAGGGTCACCGAACAGGTGTAAGGCTGGCTAATTTCTGGGCTCGCCAGCCTTCATCTCTGCAGGAATCTCCTCTGCTTTTCTTTTTCTTCTCCTCGCTTGCTGGGACATCTTGAACAAGCAGTGAGTAGGTTTAAGCTTTTACAAATGACAGTAAGAGTGATTGAGTTCAGGTTGCTTCTGCTTTCTGCCCTGACAAAAATAACTGCAGAAAGGAATTGCAAATGCTGGTTGCTAGTTACCCATTTGAAATGTGTATGTTGGGAAGATGGGGGAAATACAGGGCGAAGAACTCTGAACTGCTGTTTCTGTATGTTCTGCCACAGTGAGTTTGTTGGTCTTGGAAGTACTCATTCTTTTGGGGAAGATATACACGGGTACACTGATAAGGAAGTTTCTTTTTTCCTCAAGAAGGAGATGTTCTTGCTCTGATGTGAAATATTAAGCAGTCTTTTGGGAAAGATAAAATATTTACCTAGGTCAAAAATAAAGGTAGGAAAGCAAAAGGAATTAGAAGCCAAGTGTATTCCTCACACATAATGGGTATAGATAAGCAGTTTAGAGATGATAAGAAACAATGAAGTTACTTTTTTTTCTTTTCAAAATTTATTTCGTTGACGTATAGTTGATTTACAATGTGTGAATTTCTGCTGTGCAGCACGGTGATTCACCTATATACACACACATATATAAATATACGCACATTCTTTTTCATATCCTTTTCTTTTTTTCTTTATAGTTTATCACAGGATACTGAATAGTTGCCTATGCTATACAGTAGGACCTTGTTGTTTATCTACTCTGTATATGATACCTTAGGTCTGCTAACACCAACCTCCTGCTCCATCCCTCCCCCCACAAAACAGTTAAGAAATAAGCCTTGGAGCCACTATGGAAAAGTGCGGAGGCGCCTCAAAAGAACTAACTAAAGAATTGCCATATGATCTATAAGTCTCCTGGGCATATATCTGGACCAAACTGCAATTCAAAGATACATGCACCTCATTGTTTATTGAAACACTATTTATAATAGCCCAGACATGGACGTAACCTAAATGTTCATTGACAGAAGAATGGATAAAGATGTGGTACATATATACAATGTAATGTTACTCAGCCATAAAAAAGAATGAGAAATGCCATTTTCAGCAACAATGAAGTTACTTTTGATGAAACCTCAAAAAAAAAAAAAAAAAACAAGAGGAAAGAGAGAATTCCTGCTGTGTCAAAGTGGGTTAAGAATCCAACTGCAGCAGTTTGGGTTGCTGTGGAGGTGTGGGTTCGATCCCAGCCTGTTGCAGGGGCTTACAGGAAAGGGTTTCGGTAGATGCTTCAGTATCATATGCTTTCATCCATGGCGTGAAGGGTTATACATGTAATGTACATACATGAAATGTACAATAGTACATTTGTCACAGCATGCCCTTTTCTTACAATAAAAATAGAAACTCTCTGAGATTTAACATGGATGACTGGAGTAATGGACCAAACTCAATATTCATCTTCTAGACAAAATCATCTGTGTCCACCCCACCCTCCATCTTCCTTTCCTTTGAATTATGGGTACCATACCTTTGAGCACCTATTAAACACCAATTTGAGTTCACTATTATCATATTGTAATCTTTTCAGAAAATTGTTCTTTGTTTGTTGGTTTGAGCCACCATTTAAATTTTTACTTTGGCAATATGTTTACTATGTAATAAAACAAGAAAAATTATATAATACACTTAAGAACAACTTTTAAAAATCACCAGGGATATCATCACCCAGAGATAACCACTGTGGATTGTATTAGGAAATATTATATTCTAGCCTATCATATATATTTTCTTTTTAAGTGAAAGTGCTACTTGTGCATAATGTACTTGTACCTTGCGTTTTCAGTTAATTATATTGAAAAAGTTCACCTGTATTACTCTTCTTCAACCTCATTTTTAATGACTGCATAAAAATTTTAATAAGTGAATGTACCATAGTATACCTAACCAATTCCTAATGATTTATACAATATTTCATTGTAACTTATGGCTTTTTAAAACTTTGAATAAGGTAAATCCCTAGTTTTTAAATTAAAAATGATGGAGAAATATTAACACATGGAAATTTACTGTTTATATATCTGCTTAGGGAAATATTTTCTTGCTTGAGAAGACAGCTACAGTTGAATGTATATTTGCAACAGTAGTTTTAAACAAATTTTGTAACATTAATTTTCTGAAATTTTATTAAAACTAAATATACTGAAATGTAAATATTTCATTCAATTTAGGAGAGCACAAGCTTCATTTCATCCCTGCCCTGATTGGCCCTTTCCTAGAAGTGACCTTGATACCCCAGCCAGATCTCCGGAATGTCATGATTCCTATTTTTCATGATATGATGGACTGGGAGCAGAGGCGGAGTGGCAATTTTAAACAGGTAGGTGGATGTGCTGCTCCTCAGAGCAGCTGGAAGAGTTGCAGTTCTCCTTGAGCATCTCTGGGCCTCCACATTCAACTCTGAGTTAGGGAAGGAGCACCGAACCTGCCGTCAATGAACCCAGATTCCAGCCCGGGCTGCCTACTCCTGAGCTATGAGCTACATAGCCTTGGACACCCTCTGGTACTGTGTTTCCCAGAGCCTAGGAGAAGCCCCCCAAAAAACATTTCATTCTCTTTCAGCTAAAAAAGTCCTGTCTGTGTTTAAGAACTGGCAGACGTTTTATTGGCTCCCAGCTGGACACAAGGCAGAGGAATGAGAAGGTTAATGATTCTTAAAATCATTGACCTCTCAGTGGTCTGCATATTGTGTTTGGGGAATGGCTTAGCTTTGAACATTTGATGCGCAGTGTGTTTTATTGCTCTTTGCTTGAAGCATGGAGAATTAATTTAAAGGGAAAAGCAGTAGGGATGGTCATAAGGGAAATTCCAAGGAGATGAGCCCATTATTTATCTTTGACACAGGATCTCACAGTGCTCCCTCAGTTTTGGAAAGACAGTTGTTCTTATTACAGAACCAGATCTCATAGCAGAAATCGGCTGCTTTTGCCATGCCGAGTCATTCATGTTGGAGATTGCAGGCCTAGTACCTGTTCACACAGTCACTTCGCTCACCTGTGGGAAGGAGCTGGGTCTCCCCCTTGCTTCTCCAGATGAAGCCCTTCTCAAGTCTTAGAAATGATCATCAACTGTATGAACAAGCTGAATGCATACATAGAACCCTTCCATTCCCCAAAACATGGCATTTCATCTGTACTAATATCTGCATTTATTTTCAAGAAAGCTAATAGCTGAATGAAAGGCTGTTTAAAAATTGTATTGGGCAAGACCCACTTGCCGTCTCTTTTAACATCTTATGAAGTTTGATTCAAAGAGAAAAATCGGGCTTAGTCCTTTGACAAAGCCAAATATCCCTCCCAGCTCCTAGTTGTTTAACTCTCTCTGGCCAAGCAGATTCTTCATTTTCTGTCTCTTGCTGCCTCAGAGAGATGAAGGGATATTCATTTCTGCCTTTCTGATAGTCAAGTCCTAAAGGATTTACATTCTTGAAAATACAAATATTTTGACTACAGTTTTCAGGAAATATGTCCTTTCTCTCTCATGCTGCTTATTGCTGACTTAGAATATGTGTATGGATCTACCATCTGCACATGGTTAGGACAAATTCTCCACTTCAGCAAAGTTGTGGCGCAACCTCGAAGTGTTTTGAGAAAGAAAATAGAGACAAAGCACATCAAATATTTAAATGAATATTTAAGGATACATTAGTTTGCTGATGTTCTTATATTTATCGTGATTTAAAAAAAAAGACATTGGGCTTGCCAGTTTTTACAGCTCCCAAAAAAGGAATTCAAACGTTTAAGCTGGGCTGAAGGCATTTGTGTTTGAATCAACAAATAAGAGTCTTTGGCGGCAGCACCTGCTACCCCACCGGGAGTTTGGAGTCATGTTGCTGCATCTAAATTGGCCCCCTAGAATTCCAAGGGGGTGTCTCCTGTTAACCAAAGCTGATAATGCCGCTTTCACAAAATTTACTGTGGCTTTCTCCCTTACAGAAATAAATAGGTTTCAATTTGCTTGGGAAAGCCTACTTGAGAAGGGGAGGAAAGAGAGAGTAACACTTGGATATGTTTCAGGTGGAAGCCAAGCTCATTGACAAACTGGACAGCCTGATGTCGGAAGGCAAAGGTGATGAAACATACCGTGAGCTCTTCAACAGTATGTGAGTAACATGTTTATCTCAAGTTGCTTCTACTGGGGGCAGTTGGTGTCAGTGATAAGCAGCGGGAGAACTACAAAGACAGCTTGGGTCTCACAGGAGTGCTTTGTCTTTGTGGAGTGTGAAATAAAGGATAATTGCCTAACTCTGGCAAATGGATCTTATTATACTGATAATTAGACGTATCTCAGATTAGTCTGATTAGGACAGATCACAAGTGTTATGTAACACAGCTCACTCTCTTCATGCCTAATAATTTTAAAACGGGGGTTACGTGATAATGCTTTTAAAGAGGCTGAAGAGGGAGAGGAAAACAAATGGTATGTTGGTCATGTTGGTACGTGGTGCTTTCGAAAGCAAGACATCCTTGGCTGATGTGCTGTTGGGATACTTCATCCAGTTTGCATCTATTCCTCAACACTTGATTTAATTTTTCAGTACCGATTGCTCATTCAGCATTGTTCACTGCTTCCTAAATATTTCTTATTGGAATATCGCAGAAGCAAATCATTTTTAGTCAATTCTACGATTAGGATTTGTCTAGAGGATAGAGAAATAAATGGAGTGTTGGAAGGGGGCTTCAAGGTTGTCCTTATTCATGTAAGAATGTGAGGTTGTCCTCACTAATGTAAGAGTGTGATCACCGGCACAGGGTGAATTACTCGCATCAAGGATTCATCCACCGGGTGAAATGGCCAGAGGACACATAAAGGTTTTAGCGCTTTCGGAGTTTAATTCTAGTGCTTGTTTTCTCTACTGCTTTCTATGGAGCTTAGTCATTTTTCAAACTTTGTGTACTTATGAAATGTTTCTTCCTGAAGAAAGAACCGGCTCACTGGGCTTGGGAAATGTTCACAATTCTTTCAGAAGTACAAAAACAATTTAGCAATATCTTTGTCTATTAAAATTTTTTTTTGCTTATATTTACACCCACGTGTCACCTAAAACGAAATATGAATGCTTTAATACTGATGGCCAAATTTAAAATTCTGTAATTCATGTCACGATCATAAATTTAGACCTGTAAATATATTAGTATACAGGTTTGAAAAGTATTATTAGCGACTGATAGATTTCAGCTTGCCTGGTTCAGAATCATTCTTGAAGCTTTTAAGAAAATTATATTGAAAGGAACAGCCAAGAAGGGGGCATACAGATTTCTTGTGGTGGTGGTGGGTGATAAAATATATTCTTTTGTACCGAATCCTGAACAATGCCATTTTCTTCTGATACCATAATTAAATTGGAACTTTTAATAATTGTTCACCAAGTCCTTGTTCATTCTAATATACAAAGCATCTGTCTTTCATGACAGCTGGAGTTTAGCAAGAATTCTGATTAAAACCTCATCCACTATAATAAATTGCATTTGAGAACCACTCTCAGTTCAGTTACTAGTCCTTGGCTTGAACAAAGAACTAAAATGAGAAAGCACTCAGTGAAATGAATCTCTTGAGATTTGGGATTAATTATTTATAATAAATTCACGAGATTAATAAACACTCACATAGCTCTATAGTGCCTCTTATCTGCTTTAATAAGGGCCTGATGGCATGCAATTTGGACTGCTTGTGTATAAATAGGGCTTTGAAATAGAAGATGTACCTTGACATTAAAAGCAAACCAATAATTAACATATTAAGCCTCTATAATTAGGACTATTTTAAGGTGCCTGATTCATTCAATGGAGATTTTTAGTCTTTTGTTGATTCTTAGCATATTACTAGAAATGTTACTATAAATATTTTTCTTTCATGCTTTTATGATCAGCATATGGGGAATAAATAAAACATAAAGTGATAATTAAATGTCATTACTACCTGGGCTCAGGAAAGAAAGTGAAAAATCTAACTGTATTTCAGGAGACAATAAAATACCTTTTTGGTACTAGAAATCACAGGGAATTAGTGTAATCCCGATGAGTCATTGCACACATTATGAATTAGGAACACATGCCGTTATGGTACAGATTTTCATTTACTCTCTGTAACTCATGGCCAAAATGTCTTTAAATTTGTTCAGAAGCTGAAAGTAGCACACTGCTTCCCAAAATCACCTCTTTAGAATGATACTGTGGATTCGTATCCTATCTTCCTTCTTAAGAACTCATCTTTCCTTAACCCTCTCCTTTGCCCACACAAAATCTTTTTGAAATAAATAGAGTTCAGGATTCATTGTTTTGGATAATACTGAAATAGTGGATCATTGCCGCCCATGCACTATCCAGAAGAGAGTATCAGAATTAAATTCTGCTTCTCTGGGATCACTTAATTCTCTCACTGGGCTTCATTTCTTGAGCATCTCCCTGTGCTAGGTGCTCTTCTAAGGCTGAGGATACAGCATGACTGGGCCGTAGCAGCACATGGTAGAGGTACTGACACCCTCAGAGGCTCTACCCTCCAGAAGAGAAGAGAGAAACTCCACATCAGTCCTCTACCATGCTTTGTAAATATTGCTCTAAATAATTCACTAAGACCCCAAATTATTTCATAAATCTTTGTTTAGTGATCACACATTTAATTATAGCAGCTACATAACAGTATTTTAGGTCTCTAATGTTTCTCTTTGAAATAACAAGAGCACACACAGACACAGGTGTTTTATATAAGCCATGGCCTCTGAACAATCCCACTATGACACAGAGAGGTCAGACGAAGGTCAAATCGTACACCCTTCATATGCTTTCATAGAGTAAAAGCCTGGTGAGCGATGTGTCATCCTACAGGACTGCAAATTATCCTGCTCCTCAATGGTACTGAGTCCCATTGCCTATCAATAAGCAAGAGGATCTCACCTTTCAGGGGTGGGGAGGGATGAATTAAGAGTTTAGGATTAACATATGCACGCTACTGTATATAAAATAGAAACAACAGGGACCCCTTGTATAGCACAGAGAACTATATTTAGGGCTTTATAATAACCTATAATGAAAAGGAATCTGGAAATTCCCACTGTAGCCCAGCCAGTTAAGAACCTGACATAGTGTCCATGAGGATGTGAATTTGATCCCTGGCCTTGCTCAGTGGGTTAAAGATCCGGTGTTGCCACAAGCTGTGCCATAGGTCGCACATGTGACTCAGATTTGGTGTTGCTGTGGCTGTGGTGTAGGATGACAGCTTTGGCCCCAATTTGACCCCTAGCCTGGGAACTTTATGCTGCAGGTGCAGCCCTAAAAAAAAAAAAAGGAAAGAAAAGAATATGAAAAAGAATAGATATTGATATTCTTCTGTATTACTGAATCCTCTTGCTGAAACTAATGCAACATTACACATTAAGTGTACTTCTAAAAATGGTTTAAAAAGTTAAAAAAGAATGATGCATAACTTATGCTCTTTTGACATGTACGTAAAGTTTAGAGCATTAGTTTATGTAACAGCCATTTATCACTTTATTTCCCCCCCAAAAAAGGAAAGGAATCATCTTTCACCATTATTAGATGAGTTCCTTGTGTACTCAACATGAGCACGTCAACACAATTACAGACCAAATGGAAATATACCAAATGGTAGGCCAATGTCACCCAAGTGATCTAGACTCTCCTCCTCTTGCCTGAGAGCCTCTCCTTGTTGGTGTGTATCAGGTAAACTGGGAGGTCTGGCTGCCCCACAGAAAGAGCAAGCCTGGCAGAGAAGGCAGATGGTTTGCATTCTAGGCTTGGTCCCGACATTTGGGTCTTGAGTTACTCAGGAAAACAATCTCTGCAAAGCTGTGCCTCTTTTTACAAGAGGATTGTGTAGCTGAGATTTCCTACTGCATCTGGAGGCTGTGCTAATTAATGAAACTCATGCCTGTAAAAGAAGTCTCCATATATTTTTAGAATTATTACCTAACTTGAGTTCTTTGTTTTTCAGCCTCAAAGTGTATGAGGTGTGGGCTGTCACTTGGGAAGATGTCTCCATCATCCTGCATTGCTTTGGCAGGCAGATTTGCATTTGAGTACTTGATCCAGTACCAGTTTGGCATTTAAGCTTGAAACTGGTGCTTTTCAGAGGTTTTTTTGTTTGTTTGTTTGTTTTAAAGAAAACGCATTTAGAACAAACGAGGGGTCCTTTCCTTGGGGGATTAGTCCGGGCTAACTCCATCCTTTCATGTGCTTTGTCTCCCCCTTGCCCTCCTCTTTAACCTAGGAAGTAGCTCAGAATAAACAGGAAAAACAAATGATCAGGGATGCTTGGGCAACAGATGAGGAGACAAGACTGGGCACTGGAATGGCAATAGCAAGACAAAGTTGAGAGTGGGAAGGAAAATTGAGAGCGAATGTAGCCACAGAACAAAAAAAAAAAAAAAAAAAAAAAAAAAAGATTTGACAAAACAGCTTTTTTTTTCTGCTAGGCACAGTATATGCGAGGCTGAGATGGTGCTTGTAAGAAATGTTTTCTCCCTCTGTGTTATTCCTGAAACCAAGATGAAAGGGAAACAAGATTTTAGGCAGAAATAATGATCACTGAATTTAGGAGGGGAAGGGAAGCATCTTTATATCATCATGCCTATGTTTTTACTTCTATCTTCTGGGGACAGTTCAACCGTAAAGGTTTTTGCCAAGTATATGGTGAATTTGTCACAAGGTGGGAGGGAAAGTCAAACAGCCCCTAATTACTATGATTGTTACTGTTTTGTGTTTACATAGCAGTGCCTCTGCTCCAAGGTGCTTAAGTGTAGGGAAAATGTAGGAGGAGAGATGTGGTTTGGTACTTGTCATCAGTCTGCTGTAATAACCACATAGAAAAAGCCTCTGTGATTAATGACAAAATGAATGAAACTGTTGAGTGAGCGCACAGATAGTACAATATGTATTGAGTGGGCAAATGTTAAGTGAAAGGAAAAAACGCAAAACGTCATACCGTCTGTACAAGGATTTTCCTGTAGCAGTTGCATTGCAGTAAAACTGCTTGGATGAAGATGCATTCCACTGAGAGGTAGGAAAACGTTTTTATGTGAATAAAGCAAGCTCTTACTTAAAAGTAAACTTAGAGGCACTCCTGTTTTCGCTTTTCGCAGTGTTATTTGATGTGGTGGGGCGCGAGCCTCTGTTAGTGGAAGAGAGAAGCTAGGAAACAGTGTCTTTGAGCTGTGAGGTGCTTGCATATTTTGAAAATATGATTATATGCATGTGTTCGTATTTGATGACTTGGATAATCTGAAAATCAATTTGCTTTGTCAATGCTTCCTGGATTAGAATTCCACTATTTGGTCCGTATCCTAGGTAAGACATTGTTTGCAAATTGTGCTACTTGTGAGATGTTGCCGTGGTTGCTAAGGCATTTAAGGTACTGATGAAAGTAAAATAGTTGTCATGGTGACTGATAAAAATAAATGTTGAAAATGCCCTGGGTTCTTTCTTTTCCAGTCTACTAAAGAAAATTGAGCGGGAAACATGGAGGGAAAGTGGTGTTTCATTAATCGCCACTGTAACTCGACTCATGGAGAGGTTGTTAGATTACAGGTAAGCCGAGTCCCCCATTTTCCAGATGTGCTGCGCTACATTTAGAAAGTCCAGGAGTTAGAACAGAGTCAATGTTCCACTTGAGTTAATCACTCAAAAGAGTTAATCATCAGAGAGTGGAACTTTGTGCAGTAAATGATGGACTTCTAACTAGCTGGTTCAGAGTTATTTGTTTTTCCCTATGTTTTGTTCTGGGGTTTTTTGGCAGTTCTTTCAAAGTCTTAATGAACTAAGAGGGTTCTCAGAGTCCTGTCTTTAAAGAAAAAAATTTTTTTTGTGTGTTTAGACTCGTCTGTTAGAATCAGTAGATCCATTTGTCTTAGGGGGACAACAGAGTAACAGAGAATTGTACAGTCATGCTGTTTTCTTACCAAAGGGGAGGGGAAATGAAACGCACACTGTTACCTTTCATAGACATCATTTTTTGATTTTGAAATGACCTAAACTGCTAAAGCAGTTCATCCCACTTAAACGCATGGCATTTTAAGAATAAAAGCCTCATTCTCACTGTGATGACCAGCTCCTTCTCCTCCCAGTGCAAGTGTATAATATGACACCTTCAGTATACTGTCCGCCTGAGCCCCTGGTCTTTTGAAAGGAAGCGCAATCTACCTGGAAGTGAAAATTCTCAGTGGAAAATGGGGCTCAGGAGGGTCTGACACCCCCAACCCCCCAGCCTCCGCTGAGCTCACACCTCCCAGGGCCCTTCCTCTATTCCACTGAGCCTTTATCCCAGCAGCAACCTGCTCATTGCTTCTAGTCTCTGATGGGTTTTTTGTTTTTGTTGTGTTTTCCCCTGAAAGAACAAACTATGTTTGCCCCTAGGAAGGAAGTTCTAAGTTCTGACTCTTGCTTTTTGTTTTTAGGGACTGCATGAAAGTGGGTGAGGTAGACGGCAAAAAGATTGGCTGCACAGTTAGCCTCCTGGTTAGTAGACGCTTCCCCTTTTCTTCCTTATATTCCTAATGTGTGTTATTTCACAGAAACACTAGGCTTTGTTTGTTTTTCACCCACAATATGTCTTGAGCTGGGTGTTTCTTAGAAGAGTTTAGAACTGTTTTGGCTTCAAGTTGAATTAAAAGCTAGAAGATTCTCAGCTCAGAACATTGCAGAACACACCCACTCGAAGATCCCAGGGCAGTGCCTCCCTTCTCCTGCTACATCACTCTTCTGCTCTGGAGTCTTTTGTGCTCTCCTAGGAAAAAGCACGAGGTCCCTGGAGAAGGGGACACGTCTCACCTCTGTGTGCACAGTTTCTGTCCTTCTTACATTTATTCTAGATTTTAATAAATATTAACACTCTTCTTTTGTAAACAGACCTGTTTCCTGTTTCACACATGAATTTCTACTCTCTGGCTTTTTTGCAGATTAAATCCTTAATACCACTATTGTTAAAGTTTGGGTTGTAACCAGAATGACCGTATAATATCTCAGCCAAACAAGACATTTTTGAGAACAAAAATAGGATTATGTAAGGATAATTGGCTACACCAGAACTGTGGAAGTAAAATAAAATTTATATTGAAATGTCTCATAACTAACTATTAAGTAAAATGGTAATCTCACTACAGAGCAAAAGAATGACCAGAGGTTTACATTCCTTTTTCAAATTATAATATGGATAAATTGATGCTTTAAATAGTTTACCTTAATCGGATTTCAAATACAGGAATGCCTTGTGACTGCTTCCAGTTCTAAATTTGTGAATATCATGGTCTCTTTTTCTTGTTCTGCAGAATAGTTGAAACCTCATCATCTATTCTAAGTACTTGCACAGACAGAATTCCAGTTCTTACCCTGATCCATATGAGTCTCTCACATGTCTTTTGCTCTATTTGCCTGCACCTTTGAAATTTTATTTTGTCCCCCACTCTGATGCTGTCTTGTCCTAGCTCTCTGATTTCAGTTTGTTTTGTTTTGTTTTGTTTATTCCCCTAATAGCCCCTCTTCAGCGCTCAGGATTTTGCTGTCTGATGACTGCCTTGTTAATCTGATTCCCTAATGTGTTTTCTCTCTGCGCATTTCTTCATCTCTGAATATATGACTTTATCCTTCTTTACCACACCCACCACTTCCTCCTCATTTTTGCATTTAATTGTTACATCTCCACCTCCGATATCAGTCACTAAAAATAGCACAGCCTGAGCATCCTCTGTCAGGCCACATCTTATTATGCAGTTTCTTCCATAATTTTTGTCATCTGACCCAACAGTAACCTCCAGGCCATCAAGTCAAGCTCACTGGGTCAGCCCATTACCTCTCCTCTTAGCACTTATTTCTAACCTTGAGCACAGTCATTCCCACTTTTAAATTTCCTATCTGTGCTTCCCCAGCTTTTTGCCAGCCTTTCACCAGGAACAAGGTCCCCCACCTGATCTCCTTCCATGTCCCTAGTTGTACATCAGTATTTGGGGAGAAAAACAAAGAGCTGTATAAGCTTCAGGTTTTCTCAGTCTGTCTCCTGGTTCTGCTGCAACTCCAGGAACGAAGTCTCATAAATGACTTCAAAGAAAGCCTTGGCCAGTGTTCCCTGGTGGCCTAGTGCTTAAGGATCTAGCATGGTCCCTGCCGCAGCTTGGGTGGCTGCTATGGCTCAGGTTCCCTCCCTGACCTGGGAACTTCTGCATGCTGCAGGTATGACAAAAAAAGAAAAAAAAAAGAAAGCTTTTCCCTTTTCCTAAAGAAATCATCTTCTATTGATTATCTCCGTCTTCTCTCCCAGGGCCCTCCGTGTGGAGGTACACAAACAAACGTAGACCCTGGATTCATTTCCTCATTTGCTCTAACAGATCATTTCTTTGGATGAAAGAATGCATATTCTGACCTACATGTGTTTCGCATAGTTTTCCAGTGGGAATAAGCCCGAGACTTAATAAAATCAGTGGCCCCATCAATGGTCACTTGAGACAAATAATTTATCCTGATAGTTTGACACAAGAATAATCTTTATAGGAAATGCTCACATTTTGAAAGCTGTTCTAATTTCAACTAGCATGAGAATACTTTTTATTAAAAGACCACATATATAACGTTGAAGCTGATCTTTTTAGATTCTACTCCATATGGAAAGTTTTTGATGTTTTCTAGCTGCAGTATGGTTCTCTTTAACCACTTACTTCCTCCTAGAGCTCAGTCTTAACTCTTTGAAAAGATCAATTCCAGATTTTCTGCAGGAGAACTCTGACTTTCTTTATAAGATCAGAGTTAAACTGTAGTGCTAGATGGGTAAAAATGTGTAATCTTTGACATAACTAATACTAGGAAATGGAATTATTGTTTTGTTCTTTGTGTCACTCACTAGTTTTGCCAGACATACCTGACAGAGTCTCATCTGCTGCCTGGAGAGATCTTTTTTGTTGTTGTTAAGAACTCTTCATTTACAGAGTAATAGCTTGTTTTGTTCCTAAAGAAATCTTCTTAGCAGAGAAGTATGAAAGCAAATCATCCTTCAATAATATAAAAGCCTGCTATGGAGCTGTTAGAGTTATGTTTATGGTACAGCAACTCTTGCTAATGAAATGATTTTGGTTCTAATCAGAGAGATGTGAACAGCATTCTTTACTTAGCTTTTTAAAGAATGCCAAGATCTCCAGGACACAAGAGGAAGGGGTTGGATAATGGTGTCAATTAGAAAAAATATTGTTTATGATGCATTCAACTAAGTTTCAGTGCCTCAAGGTTAGACGAGTCCTCATATTGAAGAATGGACACCTGTTAGGAAGTGGCCAGAAAATTCATTGACAGCAGATCCTTAGGCTTCAAGCCCAAGTTACAGTTTAATTAGCCACATTGGCTCGTTTGGTCCATTATCAAAGCTCTTTCTGGCTAATCAGCTTCAAAATTTTTTAGAATTCCTGGCCTTCCCCCCTTAGAAAAACCTGTCACTCCTTCAGGTCGACAGACTTATCATCACTATTCCTTTTTCCTTCTTTTGTATACGAGCTAACATCGGTAAAGTGACAGCAGCAAGGCTGATAGTAGTTAATATGGCTTAAGTCGGGATTTCATAGTGTATCATGATCCACTCACTAAAAGTGTCTGAGAGTCTCAGAACATCATGCTTATGCTGGAATCCAACTTATTACACATTTGCTCCTATGTTTACCAAGTTCAGTCTGGACTAATATGTTTTCTGGTATGGTAAAGGAATGGATGCCTATAAAATATACCTTTAAAATGCCAACATCACATGTCCAGGTCAAAGTTGAGTTTTTGATGACTAATGTTAAAGCATTTTAGACACGTATGGTAAGATCCAGATACTTTTTTTATAAACAAAATATTTTCAATAAGCTCCAAAACAGTAATCTGAAATAAAATCTCTCATTAATCCTTTTATGTTCTGGTCATAAACTGGAAACCTTTCATTTAAAACCAAATAAGTTTAAAATTAAAGAAACTATCCTTTGAATATCACTGATCAAATTTAATAAACAGGTTATTCTCTTACATGCATTTAATATTTCTGATTGAATTAACTGATTGTCCATTGGCAGTTGGAAAACAATATTAAACTTTGCTGAACAGCAGAAATTGACAGACCATTGTAAATCAACTATAATAAAAATTTTTTTAAAATCTATCACTGGGTCTCCTTACTTGATTTTTAAAGTACATTTGTATGGAAAAATGTATCTGTTCTCTTGGTGCAAGACATGGAACATCGAGCAGAGTAAAGAGCAGATACTTGCCAGCCTGATTGTTGAAATATCCATATTTATGCTCTTTTTTATAGAACTTCTATAAGACTGAACTGAACAAGGAAGAGATGTATATACGCTACATCCACAAGCTCTATGATCTGCATCTCAAAGCTCAGAACTTCACAGGTAATTGTGTCTTTTCTCTCAGGCCTGGGGTAGTGGGCTGGACACTGGTATATTCAACATAATAACTCCTCTATTTTTTAATCAGAGCTGAGAACTCAAGCATTTCTCCTTTAAAAATGAAATGGGGAGTTCCCTTCGTGGCTCAGTGGTTAATGAACCCGACTAGCATCCATGAGGACACGGGTTCCATCCTTGGCCTTGCTCAGTGGGTTAAGGATCCAGCATTGCTGTGAGCTGTGGTGTAGGCCTCAGACAAGGCTCAGATCCAGCGTTGCTATGGCTGTGGCGTAGGCCAGGGGCTATAGCTCCGGTTGGACTCCTAGCCTGGGAACCTCCATATGTCATGCGTGTGGCCCTAAAAAAACAAAAAAACTTAAAAAAAATCAAAATGTATTTTTTATTAAATTTATGTTTTCTAAGTACTCCATTTTATTTTATATATTGGCTTTTTAAAAAACTGTTATCTCTTTGCATAGTTTTTTAAAGGTCACTTTTGGGATTATAAACTACAGACCTGGCTTTTCACAGTCTACCTAAATTTAGCATTTCACCACTTAAGGTAAATATAGGAAGTTAAATATAGGAACTTTACAACCTCCCTACTTTATGTTGTAGTTATCATAGGTATTACATTTGTGTACCTTAAAAACTCCTTTGGATAATGTCATAATTTTCAAGTCATACCTATTTTAAAGAATTTAAGAGGATAAAAATAATCTATTGTATTTATTCAGATAGTTACCTATTATTCTGTTGCTCTTTTTTCATTCATGAAAATCTCAGTTTTCCTCTGTTAACGGTTTCATTCAACTCAAAAAACTTGTTTTAGTATTTCCTTTTTTTTTTTTTTTTTTGCTTTTTAGGGCCACATCTGCAGCATATGGAAGTTCCTGGGCTAGGGGTAGAATTGGAGCCACAGCCGGTGGCCTGTACCACAGCCAAAGCAACGAAGGATCTGAGCCGCGTCTGCAACCTACACCACAGATCACAGCAATGCTGGATCCTTAACCTACTGAGCAAGGCCAGGAATCAAACCCGCATCCTCATGGATCCTAGTCGGATTTGTTAACTGCTGAGCCGCGAAGGGAACTCCATGTTTTAGTATTTCTTTTAGAGCAGATCTAGCAGTGAAGAATTCTTAGTTTTCCTTAATTTTTATTTCACCTTCATTCCTGAAGGAAATGTTGGCTGAATATAGAATTCTAGGTGGACAGTTTCTTTGTTTCAGTACGTAGAAAATGTTGCAGTTCCCCGGTGGCCCAGCAGTTAAGGACCTGGTGGTGTCATGGCTACAGGTCGTGTTAACTACTGAGGTTGGAGTTCGATCCCTGGACTATTGTTTTACTTTCTTCTGGCCTCCATTGTTTCTGATGAGAAATTTAAACAGTTTAAATTGTTATTACCTTGTTAGTAATTTGTAATTTACCCTGGTTGCCTTCAAGACGTCATCTTTGGTTTTCAGCACTTCAATTATGATGTATATGAGTACAGTTTTCCTTAAGTTTATCCTGGTTGGGTTTGCTGAGTTTCTTGGATCTATAAACTCACTTCCTTATCAAAATTTGGGAAGTTTTATGGCATTATTTCCTCAAATATATTTTCTTCTCTCTTTTGGGACTCCACTGATATGGAAGTGAGGCCTTTTGGTATTATTCCTTAAGTTTCTAGAATTCTGTTCTTTTTTTCTTTTCAAATTTTCTTCTTTCTGTCTTCAGAATAATAATTTCTGTTGATCCATTTTCAAGTCCATTGTCTTTCCTTTGTCATTTCCATTCAAATACTGAGCCCTTCTAGTGAAATTTTAATTTTTGTTATTTTTTATTATACAGATCTAAAATTTTTATTTAACCATTTTGTTTAATAGCTTCAATTTCTTTGCTAAGAGCCCATAACTTTCTATTTGTTTCACAAGTGTTCACTTTTACTTCAAGTGGCATGGTTATAATAGCTCTTTCATAGTATTTGCCTGTAATTTCAACATCTGAATCATCTTCAAGTTGGCATCTGTTAATTGCCTTTTCCCTTCGAGATTCATTTAGTTTTCCTGGTTCTTTGAATGTGAAGTAATTTTGGATTGTATCCCAGATATTCTGAATGTTATAAGATTCTGGCTTCTGTTAAAAATATTCTGCAGAATATTGACTATTTTTATTTTAGCAGAAAATCAATCCAGTTAGTTTCAGATCTCAAGTACTGAGCCATCTTCTGAGGGTCAGTTTAGTTTTCAAAGTCTTTGCAAGTACTTTTCTGGTCTTTCCCACATGTTTGTCACCCAGGAAGAGTCTGGGACCTGGAATGTTATCTATAGTTTAGTTCATTTGTCAAAATCTTTGTTTTGTTGATTCTAGTTCATTCTATACATGTATAGCCTGGAGTGAGCCCAAGAAGTCCTATACAGAATTTTAAAATCCCTTTCAGGAGTTCCCTACTGACTCAGCGGAAATGAATCTGACTAGCATCCATGTGGACACAAGTTCAATCCCTGCCCTTGTTCAGTGGGTTAAGGAAGTGGTGTTGCCTTGAGCTGTGGTGTAGGTCGCAAATGCTGTTGCTGTGGCTGTGATTAGACCCCTAGCCTGGGAACTTCCATATGCTAGGGGTGCAGGCCTAAAAAGACAAAATGAAATGAAATGAAATGAAATGAAATGAAATGAAATGAAATGAAATGAAATGAAATCCCTGTCTTCCTCTCTCTGATCTTTCTCGCTCTTCCCATCTCCTGGAGGCTCCCTGTCCTAGACTTCTCACCTGGTTAGAGCCAAGGCTTGAGTCTCCATGCTGTGATGCACTATATGACAGTTGGTCTCCCTGGGAAAAAATGGAAGCTGCTGCTGCCGCCACTGTGGTTGTCCTCACTGTCCCACTGCAGGTTTGCAGATTTGCAGTTAGTTTGTCCTGGGACTCGAGTGGTCCCAAAGAGTCCAAAGTGTTCCATCCCACAGAAGGTCCTTTCCCAGTCCTCTGACTAGAGGAGCTTTTCTTGGAGCTTTTTCTGTCTGTTTCCATTTCCAGTTCCAGGAGACAGGGAAGGCTAAGCCAGGAGATGTAAGGGGCAAAAAATAAAACCAGAGAATTCACCACTATATGGCCCTTCTTTGAGTATTGATGTTTCCTACCTTCTCATTTATGTTTCTGAATCCTCCAATAGTTGATTCATATTTTCTGTCTAGGGTTTTTAGTTGCATCAGTGTGAAAGATAGGCTAGAATGTGCTTACGACACCTTAACCAGAATGAGAATTCTCTAACTAGATTTAGGAATGACCAATCTTAGTCTTTTGCCTCAGTGTTCTTCCAAAGAACTTCTGAATCATGGTTCCTCCATCAGCTTGAAAAGAGTATAGGAACTCTCTCTGAAATGGTGCTCAAAGTCCCAGAATTTAAGCATGCGCCTCTAGCTATGGTTCCCCTACGTAAATTAAAAGCATCAGTGTTTACTAGGTCTGGAGAACTTCGTGATAGCTTTGAGTGCCCTCATTCATGAAGTGCTATTAATTCTGCTTCCTAAAAATCAAAACCACTTCCTTTACATTGTTTCTGGTTTTCCTGCCTCAATGAGGTCTTCCTCCTCTCTCACCTGGACTGCTTCTTAACTATCCCCAAAGTTACTCACTAGAGCTGGAGTCAGGGAACTTCAGTCTGCAGGCCAGCCACCTGATTTTGTAAAGAAATTTCTATTAGAACTCAGTTACACCCACTTAATTACATGGTGTCTACGGTTGCTATTGTGCTCCAGTGGCAGAGTTGTGTCGTTGCAACAAAAGCTGTATGGCCTGCAAGCCTAAATTATTGACTGTCTGGCCCTTTGAGAAAATTTTGCAAGCTGCTTCTCTAAATATAACTGTCAATTCATGTGTTCTGCAAAATAAGCTCAAACTCTTTATTCAAGGACCATCATTCATTGAACCAACACATGTCTGTTCAACCTCATCTGCACTCTTGTATTACAGTCCTTCTTTTTCTCCTTCAGAGCCAGCTCCTATAGCATCTTTTCCATAAAGTCCTGGCCTCCCCTCTCTTTCCCTCGCAAACTCCATGACCCAGCACCCCTGCCTTGATGTTTCCAAATCTTCTTCTAGTTAATGTTTCCAACTCTTTTCTCATTGCAGGTTTTTTTCAGACTTCCATTAAAGCATCCATCTATCATGGTGTTTGTTGTGGTGGTGGTTGTTGTTTTGTTTGTTTGGGTTTTGTTGTTGTTTTGTGTTTTTTGGTGTTTTTGTTTGTTTGTTTTGTTTTTTGTCTTTTCTAGGACTGCACTTGCGGCCTATATAGGTTCCCAGGCTAGGGGTCGAATTGGAGCTGTAGCTGCCGGCCTGTGCCACAGCCACAGCAACATCAGATCCAAGCCATGTCTGCAATCTACACCACAGCTCACGGGAACGCCGGATTGTTAACCCATTGAGCAGGGCCAGGGATCAAACCTGCAATCTTATGGTTCCTAGTCGGATTCGTTGATCACTGCGCCATAACGGGAACTCCTGTCATGTTGTTTGTATTAATAGGTATGTGTGTGTGTGTTGATAGGGAGATAGGTAAATAGACAGATTTTTAAAGTTCTGTGAGGATAGAGGTGATGTTTTCTTCTTCTTAATCTTCTCATTCCTTAGACTAGTGCCTAGCAATGTGTAATTTAAAAAATATATATCACTAATGAATGCACGCAAGGAAATGTTAACACCTTGAGAGCAGGCTTTTCTCCTCAGTCCTGGTAATCCCTAGTCACTAAGGGAGCCCTGGTGTCTCTTCACACAGATGTGCTGATAGTTTTTATTTAAAATAAACTAAGATTTCTGAGCTGATTCTGTTGTCTGGGAGTTTTAAAGTAGTTTGTAGCCAGTTTTTGAGAGAAATGGTGAACCTAGTTTTTCTAACTGTGTAAACAACCTCGTAGACTTGTTTTATTTGAAAGATCATTTAAGAAAGAACTGAGAGAGGAAAGTGAGGACAAGCCCTTGAAGATACGTAACAGATATATTTTGGTTTTCTGAAAATCCAAATCTGTCTGATTATATTTTGAAAACGGCTACATCTTTTTCTTTAATTTGTTTACCCAGCTTGCAGTTTTTATGTTCCCCAAAGTCATAAGAAATACGTTCTTTTCCCGTGAAGCGTTTTACTCATCTCTCCTCTGTCCTCATTTTTGTGTGTCCTTGAAGAAAGTGAAATTGATGGAGACACTTTTCTGTCTTTGTAAGATTTGGTTTAAGAGACTTCACCCTTTCCAGCTTTTTGTGACGGGGCCCTTCTTTGCTCAGTTCATCTCCACCCTTCACCTGTTCTTTCTTTTTGTTTATTGGTGTCTTCCCTGTACACAAATGATGACATGAGATGGCCTATCATTAATTATGTGACGATGGCTTTTTCTCAAAATCATAAGCACTTTTAAAAACATTGTCTGTTGGAAATTTGGGATGGGATTCATTTTTCCTTTTTCAATGTGTAACATTGTCTTCTAAAGATGCAGAAAAATAAAGCTACAATGTATTGTAACAAAACATCTATAGTTTACTATTATGTGTCACCAGCCTCCATAGTCTGCAGTATTGTCCATGCCACAAAGGTATCCATGTTTCCTTGAATGAAACTTTTCTACAGCTTCCTTCACACACCCTGTTTTCCCAGATATACTCCATCATTTTCCCAAATCCATTTCTCAAACAGGTGTAATTTGTTCTCACAACTTTCCCACGTCACCATTCAGTCACCTGTCAGCTTCCTCTGCTGGCCCACCATTGCTTACTTCTCAGGGGCAGCCCACCCCCACCTGACTTTCCAGCCATCCCCTGGACATCCCCAGGGCAAGAATGATTTGGAAAGCAGTTTAGGGACTAGAAATGCTTAATTGCTCCCCAACCCCACCCCCCTTTTTTTTCATTTTTTTTTATTGTCGTAAAATCTACATAACGTAAAGTTTACCATCTTACCCATTTTGTGTACAGCTCAGTGGCATTAGGTATACTCACATTGTTGTGAACCGTCGCCTCCATCCGTCTCTAGAACTTTCTCACCTGCCCAAACCAAAAGCCTATAGCCATTAAATAATAACTTCCCATGTCCCCCTCCCCCAGTCCCTGGTACTTTCTGTGTCTGTGAATTTGACCTTCATTGCCTTTTACGTCCCTCCCTGTGGGCAGCTGAAGGCTTCAGCTGTGGGGTGGAGTTCCCTCAGCCCTCACCCCTCTTCCTTTTCACTGTGACATGCTTAGTCTCAGGGATGTTTTTTGAGTACTCTGTGCCCACTGAAAAAAAAAGGCACAACTTTAAGGTTGAGAGTTATGTTTTAGGCAGTGGACAAATCTGAGGACTTAAGCCCACAACACAGCAACTCAGAACCAAGGGACGGCTCAGTAGAAGAAAAGGGGGAGGGGGTAAGCCAGGGTACACATGAGTTTTTGCAACAGAAGCTGGGTAGCCAGAACATCAGAAGATTACTGTTAATAAAAGAAAACCAGATGATCTCAAATTAAGGAGTTAGTGCTTTTCTATCTATGGGAGGGTCTAGGCTCACTGAAATCATTCAAAAAAAAAAAAAAATCTGCAAGAGTCTAGGCTCCCTGAAGTCCTTCCTTTGATATGCACCTTAGCTCTCTGGGGCCAGGATCCTGTGCCCTCTCCTTCTGAGTCTCCTCAGGCGTGGTCTCGGGGTGGCTGCAGCCCTTGACTCCTAGATGGCCGTATTCTTTGTTTCCATCCCAAGGTCCCTCGGGGCTCACTGTTTGGTCAGCTATAATGTGGTAGCCTGGTGGCTGCAGCATCCTTTGTTTAGTGATATGGCAGGTGGATGTGTTTCATTCACATCAGGGAGACACAAAAGAAATCCGAGAGACAAAGATGATAATTCCTGCTCTGTCATTAAGAGGATAGGAGTTATTCAGTAGATAAAAGGGAAAGGCTCTGAAGGGCCTTAGGTGTTAGTTGCTGTGGTAAGTGAGGGGAACCATAGTTTGTTCCCATGGCAGGAGCAAAGCGTGTGGATGGAAGAACAAAGACACACGTGGGGTTTTCTTAGACGCTTCATGTGATAAGATGTGTGGGGAATTAGAAGATTAGGAAATGATCTCAGGAGACCTTAGAAAAAACTAGAAGGCTCTTCAAGTACAGCACAGCTATGATGTTCTGGTTATTATCATCATCATTCTTGTGCTGTCTCAAGCAGTCTGCCATGGCAACCTACACTGCGGCAGCATGGCTGTTTCTGCATCCACCAATTAAGCAACACCCTCTAGGGATGCTCTGTCTATCTCACTGTATAAAAGAGTTTGTCCAGAGCTCAGGCAGCACGAGGCGCCTCTGTCCCTGTTAGGCAGCTATGTCTGGATCAGGATGCATCTTGTTTCCTTCAGCAAAACTTGATGATGTGATAAAAGGGGGCTCGAGGCGTCTTAAGGGAGACAGTGGTGGGCTCCTTCTTACCTGTACTCTATGGAGCGCAGCCTTCTCTGTCCCTTTAGGAAGTCGAAATTTATCCAATTAGCTATGGAGAATTAGTATTAGTATTAGTGGCTAGTCTTAATCATGGGAGCAGCATGATCGTTTGCAGTGGAGGAGATCGTATCGGTAACAGGGCACAGACTGAGTGGTGGGGAGCGAGAGGCTGCTGGTGGGCGATGAACGCTCTTGCAACAATCACTGAAGCCACAGACTGGAGCGTCACCAAAGGTAATTACAAAGAAAAAAGGCCAGAGCCTGTGCCTACTGGCCTTCTACAATTAGAGATGAGAAAAGTGATAAGAATCCAGACCTTTCTTATCACAACTATATTTTATACATTGACGGAGCTAAATCATAATACTAGGACTTAACATGTTCCTTAAGAGCTTTATGTGTAGTGACCCTTAAGGCAAAGAAATGAGGAAAAAGGATTACCATTTATTGATAGTGCGTTGAAAGCTACTCCTGTGTCTTTTGAGACACATGGAGGGATTATAACATAAGGGCTTGTTCATTTTATTCATTTTGTTCATTTTATTCAGTTTAGTAAATGAGTTGGCTATTGTTGTGTCGGAGGGGAAAAATTACTCTAGTCCTTCATCAATGGCAATGAATTCTGGTTCCTCTTCTTGATCGATTTGGCCATATTAATGGTTCAGGAAGAGACCTGCAGAATAGCAAGTATTCTCTTAAAGACATTACCTGTCAACTACGCTTAAGCTTATGTGTCACCATTTCTACATGTATGTTTAGAATATCATCTCTTTACATGTTTTCCCAAGAAATCCCAACCACCCTGAACAAGTCCTGATTTGAGTAGCCTTTGCCAAAGATTTGTGAGGCCAACCAGGGGAGTCATAATGAGACAGGAGGTAGATGGGTCCCAGGCAGAGCAACTGTAATCTGTTCCCTGTGGACAGATAACTTCAAGATGAAAGATTATGCCAGGGGAATTACGGCGTGGCTCAGTGGTAACGAACCCAACTGGTATCCATGAGGACTTGGGTTCCATCCCTGGCCTCGCTCAGTGGAATTGGGTGTTGTCATGAGCTGTGGTATAAATTACACACATGGCTCAGATTCCATATTGTTGTTGTGTCTGTGGCCTAAGCCGGCAGCTGTAGCTTGGGTTCAACCCCTGACCTGGGAACTTCCATATGCCACAGGTGCAGCAGCCCTAAAAAGCAAGAAAAAAAAAAAAATGATGGCAGGAGCAAGGATAAGCTGTGTCTTGCTTGAATAAACTATGGAGACCACCTATTTCTCATTCTTGAGGTCAAGGATAACCTCCAGAACTACATGCCACAGGAAAGTTCCCAGGGGTCAGAGAAGAGAGGGGCACCAGACCATATACATCCTGTCAGGTGCCCAGAGACCCCTGCACGAGGATCCATCCTGGGCTAAGAAATGTGCTTGCACACAGGGGAAGGCCCCGAATCAGGCCACATGTGTGCTCACGGCCAGACAATGCAAGCTGATTGGCCAGAGGAGGCCCAGAAGGACTGTCCCCATACAAGTGATTTAAACCACCTCCAAAGCTCATGGCACTCTCTTCCTCTCTTTCTGTTTCTATCTCTCTGCTCACCACCCCCGAAACAGGGCCTGCCTGTGCTTCTCCACACTTATTTTCTCTCTCTTCCCTCTTAATAAACACTTCTTTGCCTCCCTACTCTCAGTCGCTTTGTCGAATTCTTTCTCCAAAGGGACAGGTACTGGGGACCTACATCAAGCGGCTAAGATTCAACCTTCTCATCTCACAGCCACCTGAGAACAATATCACACAGCTCTCACGGTGCCTTCCTTCCCTCCTCCATGTCTCTCTGTCTGTCCGTCTGTCTCTCTCACTCACACACACACGCATGCACTTCTCATCCAACACTTTTACCCTTTCTAATCCCTCCTCTGTTGCTGAACTTAAAAAATTTTTCTTTCTCCGAACTCAGGTCCTCTTTAGCTTTGCGCCTCCTACATTCTGCCTCTGCCCTGACACACACGCTCCCACACACAACTTTCAAATTTTTTAGTTTTTCATTATCCAGAAGAATTTAGCTATCATTCTTTGTTTCCTGAACACGCCCTTGGGAAGATGCCCATAGTCCCGCCCCAAGGCTTTACCAGGAAACTCCCCTACCAGGCAAAGGCATGTCTCCCCTACATCTTTGAACCAGCTACAGAAGACTTTTTTTTGTCTTTTTAGGGCTGCACCTGCAGCGTGTGGAAGTTCCAGGCTAGGGATCGAATTGGAGTTACAGCTGCCAGCCTACACCACAGCCACAGCAACGTCAGATCTGAGCCAGGTCTGTGACCTACCCCAGAGCTCACAGCAACGCCAGATCCTCAACCCACTGAGTGAGACCAGGGATCAAACCTGCATCCTCATGGATAGCTAGTCGGGTTCTTAACCTGCCGAGGCGCAAAGGGAACTCTGATATCTTTAAACATTTTTATGACACCAGTAGCCTATGAGCATTGTGGAAAAAGAAAGAAGGAAAAGGAAAGAGAGAAACCGCATGATTATACACAAATCTCTGATAATTCCATCTCCATGGGGAACTCAACATTCATTAACTTTCTTGTGCAAATATTCTAGACGTTGTTTTCTTCAGGATCATGAAATTCAGAAAGTAGTATTTTCTGCAGTTTGTCCCAAACCAGGCCCATTTGAGGGGAGTTGTTTGGGGTCCTGTGTTGATCTCACTTCCCACTTGACTTTCAGAGGCTGCCTATACTCTCCTGCTATATGATGAGCTGCTGGAATGGTCTGATCGGCCCCTCCGGGAATTCCTGACCTACCCCATGCAAACTGAATGGCAGCGCAAGGAGCACCTGCACCTGGCCATCATCCAGAACTTTGACAGAGGCAAGGTGAGCGGCACCACCCACCTGTGGCCCCACCCATGGCTATTGTGTGGGTGTCACATTCCCCCCCCCTTTTTTTACAGCCACTCCTGCAGCGTATGAATGTTCCTGCGTCAGGAGTCGAACTGAAGCTGCAGCTTCAGGCCTATGCCACAGCCACAGCCACACCAACTATAAGCCGCATTTGGGACCTGCGCTGCAGCTTGTGGCAATGCCAGATCCTTGACTCACTGAGCGAGGCCTGGGATTGAACCTGTATCCTCATGGACATATGTCAGATTCTTAACCCACTGAGCCACAGTGGGAATGCTTCCTTTATTCGTAGTTCATAGATGGTCACCACTCCCATGATTCCTTTAACATGTATTAAAGATCCCCAAGAGTTTGTTGAAATTCAGATTCCCAGGCCCCACCCCTGGCCATTCTGATTAAGTTGGCCTGGCTTTTTTCCCCCCCTGCAGCCACAGCCACAGCATATGAAAGTTCCTAGGCCAGGTATCAATCCAAGCCGCATCTAAAGCCTATGAAACAATTGCAGCAACGCAGGATCCTTAACCTGCTGCACCAGACTGGGGATTGAACTAGCAATGCCACAGAGGCAAGCCAGGTCATTAACCCATCACGCCACAGCAGAAACTCCTGGCCTGGCTTGGAGCAGGGAATTCTGCTCTTTTAACGAGAACGCCAGGAAATTCCACTCTGTATGAACATTGAAGCCCACTTTGAGAAACACTGATCTAGGCGTTTGGATACCCAGACATTTTATCACACCTTACTCAACTCCCCAAATGTATATAGTATTTGGCTCCATTCTACTTTTTCTCAAGGTAAAATAAATGAAACTAAATTTGTTTACAGAATCTTATGGCATTGTGTCATATACTTGAGGTTGTTGCCATGAGGTGTTAAAAAACCTCACTGAGCTAATAAAGCAATTCAGCTCGTGACCCCCTGCACCCTTTTCCCTCTTCAAGGGTTTTTTCCTTTTATTCTTTAGGGAAACATAATTGCGAATCTGACCCCAGTTGAACACTTGGCTGCTTTGGTGATACATGTCTTAAATATATCTTCCAAAGTGCCAAGGTTAAACAGGGAATAAACATACAACCAGTGACTGTCATTCTTTTACAAAACGTAATTGGGTACACCTAAAAATTTGATGCAAATGCATGGCTTCTTTCCTACGTTCCTCTATTATTTATCAAACTATGCTGACATAGCATTCTCTACATTACCAGGAAAGAAATGCCTCTGTACCTCTCTGCAGTAAAGTTGTCACCTGTAGAATAAGCTGTTGCAAAACCTCTGGTTCTGCCTTTTGGCCCAGTCCCACGAGCTTCTGCTGGATCAGGGCTGGGAGACTACAGCCCATGGGTCAAATGGTTCGCTGCCTGTTTCTGTTCGGCTCACAGTCTAAGATTCACTTTTACATTTTTAAATGGTTGGAAAAAATCAGAAGAAGAAAAAGTTTTGACGTGAAAATTACATGAAATTCACACTTCATTCTCTATAGATTAAAGTTTTCTTGCAACATCCCCAAGCTCATGTGTCTATGGCTGTTTTAATGCTTTAATGGCAGTTGAGTAGTTGTTTGTGACAAAGGCTACATGGCCCACAAAGCCTACTGTCTTTATTGTTTGGGGAAAAAAATTGCCAACACATGAGTTGATCAAAGGCTAGGGTTTTTGCATTTCTATTGAGAGTAACCAGCTTGGCTAGACCTTCACAATTTACAAGTACAGTTGGGTCAAACAAAGAATCCACTGTGCCAGTTGTGGATAATTGGGCCTTAGGGGTCAGTGGCAGTTCCCTCTACTTCAGAGCTGAGGGTCTGTGGACTCCTTACCTTGACCGTTGTAGAGCTGCCGTCATTTCAAGGTGATAATTCTGAAATGACACCAGAAAATGTTATTTTTGCACCATATGTTAATGACTTGTGGTGGTTTATCATTTCCAACTTTCTATAGATTATTAAGAAATTACATGTTAATTACATGCTGTTTTCATGCTGAAAATTGCAATGATACTGTTAAGGGTAGGTTATAAAGGTTAAGAAGTGAAGCTTGATCAGCTGCAAGCGGTCACCTCCTGACCTCTGGGTGGAAGTTAGTAAATGTTGTGCCATCGTTAACATTTCTGTCATTCACTGGTCCACAGTGTTGGGAGAATGGTATCATATTGTGCCGGAAGATTGCAGAGCAGTACGAGAGTTACTATGACTACAGAAACTTGAGCAAGATGAGGGTAAGGTACCAGGATGCATCCTGATTGGGTTTTGGAATCCTCTTTCGATTAGCTTTCCCTTGTGATGCTGTGAAATTAACTCTGTGATCATCTTGATGGGTATGGTAGATCGCTTTTTAAGGATGCTTTTCCTCTGAAACAAACTCCTGTTTATACCGAGACAGAGCCCGATGATCTTTGTGATGCTTCTGATTGGTATACAAAAAGCGTCAACTATATTACAATTAAATTTTTAAATAAAAAACCATTTGTCTTAAAAAAAAATAAAAAGTAAGCCCCTGTTCCCTTCCAAACTCTACATCTGACCTCTGAAATATAAAATGTAACCCAGAATTAATACTTCCCATTTATTAGGGGGAACTCTGCACACTGTTTAAAGAGCTTGCCACTGGTAACCAAATCTCTATAACAGCATACCATTCTTAGTCCCATCATCTGCCCAGCAAAATAGTAGAAATAGCTCGCTGACCCATTTTTAAATATTTGGGGGCTAGCTGCTATAGGTGTCAAATATTTTTAGCTTCAGAAATATGTTTTTATCTGCTAAACTGAAACGAAAGTCTTAGTCCCCAAGAGCTCAAGGAGTTTAATATTCTCTGTCCCTGAACCAAACGTTTTATACCCTCTTCAGGTTCAAGCCAGTCCCTCTGGTCCTCAAGTCTGTATTCTTTAAAGTCATGAACATTTTGTGTCATCTTGTACCACTTTAGGGTTTCTAAAACAGAATCATCAACTTTGCTTTTTCTTTCTTTTTTTCTTTTCTTTTCCTTTTTTTTTTTTTTTTTTTTTTTTTCAGGGCTGCACCTGCGGCATATGGTAGTTCCCAAGCCAGGGGTCGAATCCGAGCTGCAGCTCCCACCACAGCCATGTCAGATCTGAGCCTTGTCTGCGACCTACACTGCAGCTCATGGCAACACCGGATCCTTTGCCCACTGAACAAGGTCAGGGATTGAATCCCATGTCCTCATGGATCCTAGTCAGGTGCGTTACCACTGAGCCACAATAGGAACTCCAGGATCGTCAGCTTTTATATATATATATATTTTTTAAAAAAGATGATGATGTTGCCTTTTAATTCTGAGATAGCAGTTTAAGAGATGATATCATAAAGCTTTAACAGCTCAAAATCCCTTACACCACAAGTCACTTATTGAGCTGCTGGGAGCTGGCCTGGTACGTTTGACCTCTTATTTCACGTCTGTACTTCATCAGTACCTCTCCTAACATGAAGACCAAGGAGGAAAAAAACTTGGTCTTAACTTTGGTCCATCCTGCTCGCTCTGGCAGGCCCTGCAGTTTTATAGAAAACGTTGCTGTGCTTCTCTTGGCATCCTGTCCCCAGAACAGAAGCGAGGTTACAATGTTTACCCGTGAGAACCCTTGGGTGCCATAGATGCTAAGATTTTTATAAACCCAAAGCATTACACTTCATGCCAACTGCTCTTTTGGGTGCTGTTACCAGGGGCGGGGGAAGGGGGGATGTTTTCAAGTGCAATATTAGTCTTTCTCTGGGAACCCTGGGGAGGATAATACCACGGATGGGAAACCATAAGCTTTACGTACTTCCTAGTTCCAATGTTGTGAGAGACACACTTAAGAGCTTTCAGCCCAGATAGCACTTTGCACTATGGGCCCCCTTTGGTTTGGTTTGTCACGTTGTCCCTGTCCACCCTGTACAACGTTGCACCTGCCACATGTCCTGAAATAAAATAAACACCGTGACCCAGGAGAACTGAATTCACAGGTGACAACATCTAGCATGAGAATGCTCCAGAACGGTTTTGCCTCTAAGAGGTCAGGTTCTTTTTTATTTGATTGTGAAGAAAATATTTCCTCAATAGACTGCGGAGAAAACATGCTCTGGATGAGAACATGTAATAATACACTCAACCCTTTAAAGCAGGGTCAGGCAACTACAGCCTGTGGGCCTCACAGAGTTGAGTAGTGGTAACAGGGACCATGTAGCCTGCAAAGCCTGGAATATGTATTGTCTGGCCATTTGCAGAATAAGTTTGCCCATCCCCACCTTAAAGGATCGAAAGGGAATCAAACCTTTTCTGCAAACCTAATTAAAATGACCTTCTCCTTTGTATAGAGGAAATGTCTTCTTCTATAAAGTGATGGAGCTAAAAGATGAGGTAAGATGATTAAAACATCTCCTGTGCTTTACTAGATGATGGAAGCCTCTTTGTATGACAAAATTATGGACCAGCAACGTCTTGAGCCAGAGTTCTTCAGAGTTGGATTTTACGGGAAAAAGTTTCCATTTTTCTTAAGAGTAAGTAATTTACTGTTTAATTTGCTTTCCTACTTCCAACATAGGTATGCCAGTCAAAAAAACTAAAATATTAATGACATTGTATCCTATAAGATAGACAATCACATCATGAGATTGTGTTTTAACTTCGTCGTTTGCAAAGACCATGCTAAGCTAGAAAGCCTTCCTTGTTTCTTTTTTTGTTTATTTTTTTGTTTTGTCTTTTCTAGGGCCACACCTGTGGCATATGGAGGTTCCCAGGCTAGGGGTCAAATCGGAGCTGTAGCTGCCGGCCTACGCCAGAGCCACAGCAATGCGGGATCCGAGCCGTGTCTGCAACCTACACCACAGTTCATGGCAACGCTGGCTCCTTAACCCATTGAGTGAGGCCAGGGATCGAACCCGCAACCTCATGGTTCCTAGTCAGATTCATTAACCACTGAGCCATAACAGGAACTCCAAATGCCCTGTCATGTTTTGAATAATTTCCCAAGATTTGAATAATTTCCGAAGATTTGAAACAGTCATTTTATTTTTCTTCTTAAGTTTCTAAGCTTCCTGTATTTTATGAGCCTTCTTTGGTAATTGCAGTTTTTTCTATGTGTATGATTGGTGTTGACTGTCCTATTCGGTGCGATTCCCATGGAGTTAGCATGAGAGAAAAATGGCAGGTGTTGCAAGGTCTGAGAATTGCAGACGATCGAAGACATTGTGGTTTCACATCATGTGGAAACTCTCCCTCCAGAATCATGTGAACAGCCTTGCTTGGCCTAGTTGTTTTTGTGACACGGTAAATGTCATCCACAAGGAGATCCAATTCATTGCTATAAACTGTTTCTACAAAAGAAAAATTTCCAGATAGTCTAAAGTACTACTGGATAATAAAATACTTGACTCCATTCTTACCATTGTTCACCTTGTGGCCAGGTAGTAGGACCTCGTATGCTTAAATGCTTAGGTCACACTTCAATATGTAACATCGCTCGTATGCTTACTTACATAAAACCATTGGTTGGGAGCAGAGATGCACCATCCCAAGCAACTAAGAAGTGCCTGGGATAATTTGTAACATTGAGTGAACTCACTGCAAACTTTATTTATTTATTTATTTTTATTTATTTCTTTTGGGGGTCTTTTTTAGGGGTACCCCCACGGCCTATGGAAGTTCCCAGACTAGAGGTCGGATCGGAGCTGCAGCTGCCGGCCTACACCACAGCCACAGCAACGTGGGCTCCGAGCCACTTCTGTGACCTACACCACAGCTCAAGTCAACGCCAGATCCTTAACCCACTGAACAAGGGCAGGGATCGAACCCACATCCTCATGGATACTAGTTGGGTTGGTTACCACTGAGCCGTGACAGGAGCTCCTCACTACAAACTTTAAATCTTAATATTTTGGTATTTGTTTTGCCCTAAATATTTTGCTTTAACTGTCAGTACATATGAATGGATATAGGTTAGGGGTACTTGAAGGAGAAGAGAAAGGGGAAAGATTTGACTTCATTGTTTCTTTAACAATAACTTATCTGGCTTGCATAATAATGGCTTCGTGTGTGTGTGTGTGTGTGTGTGTGTGTGTGTGTGTGTGTGTGTGTATGTATTATCCAGACACCATGGGCAAAGATTCATTAAGTATTACATAGAACAAACACTTAAATAACAAATCAGTCTCTTTTCTTCCCAGCCACACCTATGGCATGGGGAAGTTCCAGGGCCAGGGATTGAACCCATGCCACAGTGGCAACAACAGCAAGTCCTTAACAGGCTGAGCCACCAGGAAACTCCCAAATCAGTCATTTTTAATTGATGGAAATGACCGTGTATTCAGGTGCCACACAGACACAAGCAAACCCTCTTTGTTGTCTTAGAAGAGGATCCCCACAACGTGTGTGGTCACAGTGTTGGCTCTGCAGGTGGACCTGCCTGAACACAGAGGAAAGCTCGATTCCAACTCAAAAATAATGGCAAGTTTAGAACACTTGCCGAATTTGAAAGACGAAGTCTGAAAGAGGGACATGGTGGTCCTGGGCTGTCATTAGCCACCCCCTGCAGAGTGCATGGGCCTGGGTCCAGGTTCTAAGGGGAAGGTCGGGCATTCTAAAGCTGTGGGCGGCACAGAGAGCCAGAGACCCCACAGGAGGGTGCAGGCATGACTGTGCTGCAGGAGACCCCTTTTCCCCACTTGGCTCAAAAATCATAACATAGATTACGTTTCCCTCAATGCTCAGGGCTACCTCATCCACTATGCATGGTAGGTATAATGTTTAGAGACTAATATTTTTAGATAGCCCATAAAACTGTTTGAATTTATTTTAAAAACCAGAAGAAAAGAGTGGACTTTTAGGTTAAAGAAGATATTAAAATATATATTATAATGAATATTATACATTATTATTGGTATATTTGTCTTTCTATCAAATCAGTCATACAATATGATTTTTATGGATAAAGAAGCCCACAAAAGTCATATTATAGCCTAGATCAAATTCTAAATTCAACTGGCAACTATATTATGAAGTATCCTAGACGTCTATCTAGTGTGTGCAATTAGTGTAAAATAAAAGTGTAAAGATTTTTAAAAATCAGGGAGTTCCCATCATGGTGCAGCAGAAACGAATCCAGCTAGGAACCATGAGGTTATGGGTTTGATTCTTGGCCTCATCACTCAGTGGGTTAAGGATCCGGCATTGCCATGAGCTGTGTAGGTCACAGATGCGACTTGGATCTGGTGTTGCTGTGGCTGTGGCGTAGGCCGGCAGCTGTAGGTCTGATTTGACCCCTAGCCTGGGAACCTCCATTTGCTATGGGTGCGGCCCTAGAAAGCAAAAAAAAAAAAAAGATTTTTAAAAATCAGAAGTAGTTTAGTAGAGCCATAACTTTAAAGTAAATTTAGCAAACCAGAAGACAGCATCAACTAATAAAATAAATTTTATTAAAAATCAATTGGAATAAATCAATCTCTGTATCATCATTCTTTTGAAACAGATTTTTAATAAATAAATGGCATTTTCTTCCAAATGAAAGGGAAGGGTCACCCTCTATTGGTTTCTAAAGAGCACTGCACCCTTCAGAAGCATGAGGATTGACCTTTATTTAGGAAAGCAGATTATAATCTGTTCTTTGATTTAAAAAGAAACAATTACCAACTTTAATAATTTCCTTTTGTTGTTTAGCATATTTCCAGTTAATGTTTAAAGCTCAAATAAATGAATACATGTATATAATTGTATGACCAAAGTAGTTTTTTTCACCCTCATGGCAAGTGGGTTCTTTATTGACAATGTTTTATATGCATAGAATATCTTTAAGTACTGATTTGTCTGAGGACAATGACTGAGGTCAGGGATGGGAAAGAGATTCACTTTTCGTTGTATGCCCTGTATTATTTGGGATTTTTTTTTTTAATACCATAAGGATGTATTTGCTTTCCCCCAAAAAAGGCAATTTAAAAATTAAGCGTTAAAAATATGACCCAGAAATTCCACCTAGGTATATATAATCAAGAGAATTGAAAACATAGGGCCACATAAAGACATGGAAACAAGTATTTGTAACAGCATTATTCATAATTGCCAAAAAATGGAAGCAGCCCAAATGTCCATTCACTGATGAATGGATAAACTAAGTATGGTATAGCTGTGCATTGGAATATTCAGCAGGAAGAAAGGAATGAAATGCTGATTTATGCTACAAAATGAGTGAACCTTGAGACTATTATGAAGCCAGTCACAAAAGGCCACATGTTATGTAATTCCATTTATATGAAATGTCCAGAATAGGCAAATCCATGGAAACAGAAAATAGATTAGTGGTTGCCAAGGACTGAGGGGAGGGGGAAATAGGGAATGACTGCTAATTAGTACAAGTTTCTTTTTGACATAGTGAAAATATTCAGAGATTAGGGCTTGATAGTTACTCACCTCTGTGAATATACTAAAACCAACTTAGTTGCATACTTTAAAAGGGTGAGTTTTATGCTATGCGAACTGTATCTCAGTAAAGCTGTGTTTTTTTTAAAAAAAATGGTGGAAATGCTTAATTCCTTTTTATTTATCAGCAATTCAAATATCAGACACAGGAGTTCCTGCTGTGGCACAACGAGATTGCCGCCAATACGCTGGGATGCAGGTTCGATCCCCAGCCCGGCACAGCTGCAGCTTAGATCACAACTGTGGCTTGTAACTGATCCCTAGCCCAGAACTCCATATGCTACAGAGTGGCCAAAAAAATTTTTTTAAATAAATAAGACCCCAAATTTATATTTATTCCAAAATGATTTTTTTTTTTTAAATCTTTTCTAGGGCTGCATCCACGGCACGTGGAGGTTCCCAGGCTAGGGGTCGAATCGGAGCTGTAGCCACCAGCCTGCACCAGAGCCACAGCAACGTGGGATCCAAGCCATGTCTGCTACCCACACCACAGCTCACAGCAACACCAGATCCTTAACCCACTGAGCAAGGCCAGGGATTGAACCACAACCCCGTGGTTCCCAGTCGGATTCCTTAACCACTGAGCCATGACGGGAACTCCTGAAAAATGATTTCTTAATACCAGCGAATGACTTTGTGCTTAGAGTAACTCCTTTGATTTTATAAACTGTTGCATTGCTTTAAAGCTGTTTCAATTTTGGGGGTATTCTAACATTTATTGGAGGATTTCTGTAATATGCAGGAAGGTATGTATTATCTTATTGTATAAAGCAACTTTATTATCTTTGGAGGTGTGGGTTCAATCCCCGTCCTGGCACAGTGGGTTAGAGAATCTGGCGTAGGTCGCAGCGGCTGCTCAGATTCAATCCCTGGCCTGGGAATGCTGCAGGTGTGGCCATTAAAAAAAGAAGAAGGGAGTTCCCGTCGTGGCACAGTGGTTAACGAATCCAACTAGGAACCATGAGGTGGCGGGTTCGATCCCTGCCCTTGCCCAGTGGGTTAATGATCCGGTGTTGCCGTGGGCTGTGGTGTAGGTTGCAGATGCAGCTCGGATCCCGCATTGCTGTGGCTCTGGTGTAGGCCGGTGGCTACAGCTCCGAATGGACCCCTAGCCTGGGAACCTCCATATGCCGCGGGAGCAGCCCAAGAAATGGCAAAAAAAAAAAAAAAAAAAAGAAGAAGAAGAGAAAGTTATGACTTCTATCAAGAAAGTTTTGAAGAGAGGATTGTTTGGGGGACCTGATTTCTAGGGAGTACTGTGTCAGCTTGTGTCTTTCAAAGGATCATGATTTATTTCGAGGTTTGTGGAGAATTATGGCAGGTTCACCGAGCCCAGTCCTGCTGTTGTTTCCTCTCCTTGTCTGCAGGGGCTTTTTCCCTGCCCACGGGTGATTTCTGACTTCCTCGCTTTGGCCCAGAGTTCTTCCTCTGTTGGCATTTGGCACAGTCACAGAAACCTCCCAGAGCTGAGAAAGGCTGAGAGCCTTGGTTCTTAATTCCCCAGACCACAAATCACTCTCCTTTGTTCTTAAAGATCTTCAGGGCATGTTCTCTCACAATCTTTCTTGGTGTCAGCAGCTCTGAGGAGCTTTTCCTGGACAAACGAGGCCACATTCAGAACAGAGAGAGCTCAGGCTTTGCACGCAGACCTGAGCGTGAATCTAGCACACGTGGACAAAGTATGAAGCACTCTTGATCCTCAGTTCCCAATTATAAATTGGGGGGCGGGTGGAGCTCTCAAGTTCACTTGGGTTAAATAAGATGCGCAGAGTGCCTAGTCAATGACGCTGCTCAGCAGTTATAATCTCATCATCATTAAACTGTCAGAAAGAGTTCCTGCCAATCTGTAACCACATCATAAAGGCACTTGTTGAAAATAGACCTCTCTTTCCAGCTCTGTAGCCTCCATCAAGGAGAACCTTCACCATTCTTACCTGGATGAGAGAGAGTCCTAGCCCACAGAATATTTCTACATATTGCAAAAACAAACACAACAACCAGACAAAGATTTGTCCAATATTTAGCAAGGCCTCAAAGTCCTAAATCTTAGCTTTGGCCATTCAACAGAATTCTGGCTACAGGAGGCTGAGTTGAGCTGGTGATGCCAGCTCAGCTCCTGTGTCAGCCCCATTGAGAGCTGGAATGCGGGGGGCTTAGCCTTCCTTTCCATGGAAGGATCTTGGAGTGAAAGTGTTAAGGCTGATCTCTGTGGCCTTTATAGAAAATGTACTTAAAATGTTTTTTTGTTTTTTTTTTTTCTTTTTGCCTTTTATAGGGCTGCTCTCGCGGTATATGGAGGTTCCCAGGCTAGGGGTCCAATTGGAGCTGTAGCCACTGGCCTATGCCAGAGCCACGGCAATGCAGGATCCGAGCCGCGTCTGCACCCTACATCACAGCTCACGGCAATGCCGGATCCTTAACCCACTGAGCAAGGCGAGGGATCGAACCTGCAACGTCATGGTTCCTAGTCAGATTCGTTAACCACTGTGCCACGACGGGAACTCCCCTAAAATGTATTTTTAGAGATTGCGCTTACTTTCCTTTCTTCCAAATTGAGAATTTACCCACTCAACTTTGATGTCTAGTTTATAAAAATAATCTGTAACACATGTTTACTAACATTTAAAGGAAAGACGATTGCTTTGTTTTGTATTTGGGTGGTCTAAGAATCAGCCACCCCTTTGCACTTCACACAGGAGAAGCAGAAGAGTGAGGGGTGTTGCTGGGACTTATTAAAAGCAATAAAGGAGTTCCCATAGTGGTTCAGTGGGTTAAGAACCCAGCACCGAATTGTGAGGATGTGGGTTCAATCCCCAGCCTTGCTCAGTAGGTTAAATATCTGGCATTGTCTCAAGCTGCAGCATAGATTGCAGATGCGGCTTGGATCCAGCATTGCTGTGGCTGTGGTATAGGCTGGCAGCTGCAGCTCCAACTTGACCCCTAGCCCAGGAACTTCCATATGCTGCAGATGTAGCCATTAAAAAAAAAAAAAAAAAAAAAAAAAAAAAAAAAAAAAAGGAGTTCCCGTCGTGTCTCAGTGATTAACGAATCCAACTAGAAACCATGAGGTTGGGGGTTCGATCCCTGGCCTCGCTCAGTGGGTTAAGAATCTAGCATTGCCTTGAGCTGTGGTGTAGGTCACAGACTTGGCTCAGCTCCCATGTTGCCGTGGATCTGGCGTAGGCCAGCAGCTGTAGCTCCAATTGGACCCCTAGCCTGGGAACCTCCATAAGTCACAGGTGCGGCCCTAGAAAAAGACAGAAAGTCAAAAAAAATAAATAAATAAAAAGCAATAGGGAATGAAGCTTATGACCTTTGCTCTGCATTTTTAGTTTTTGGACTGTTCCAGTTTATTTATTTATTTTTTTTTTGGTTCTAGTCTGTTGAAGTTGGGCATATGCTTGGTTACTGCCAGTGCCATATTTTTTGGCTTTTCTCTGTAATTAATGCACTCATTATATAGTCTTTTCTTTTTTTTATGGTTTCACCTCCAGAATAAAGAGTTTGTGTGTCGAGGGCATGACTACGAAAGGCTGGAGGCCTTCCAACAGAGGATGCTGAACGAATTCCCCCATGCCATCGCCATGCAACATGCCAACCAGCCCGATGAGACCATCTTCCAGGCCGAAGCTCAGTGTATCCACACCTAGAAGGACTGGATCCCAGTTAGATCACCCTGGCCTTTAGCAACAGAGGAATTTCATGCGAGTGGTTCAGCCACTGGCCCCTTTTCCATAGTCCTCTTCTTCCTCCCCCTCTTTCTTGTCATCTTAATTTTAGCTTAGCTCCTTCTAAACTGAATTGCGCTAGTTATTATTATGGTATCATTTGAAAAGGAACCCCTTTAGTATTCTGTTAGAGAATTGTTTTCCTTTTAGTTTCAACTTTTCTGTATCTCACCCCTGCTTTTAAAACCCCTTTCTAGCGATTTCCCTTAGAATAATTTTCCTGCTATACCCCATAGAAACTCCTTCAGTTCAAGGAAACGATATAGCATTATAGTTACTGGCACATATCATTCAGCTCCTTTTCCCTTGATGTTTTTATTCTGGGTGAAGGGAAGAGAGAGAGGTACCCCCTGTAGCTTTCGGGGCTCTTAGCCATGGTGTCCTGGGCAGCATTTAATAATTGCTGTATAATTGACACTCCCATTGTCTAAACATGAGCAATTCAACTGAAATTACACAGGCATTAGAAACAAAGAGATTTCATCCCAGCATTCTTTTCTGAATTCCTCTGTCTCTTCCTGGAACTGAGGATCTTAAAGAAAACCAGAAACTCCCACTGAAAATTACGGATGCCATTTCATAGGAGAAATTGAAAGGGAACAGAAGCCAGAAATTATGTAAGGAAAAAGATTTTGCTATCTTTCTTTGAATGAGAAGAGGGGAAGGTAAATATACAAGTAAATGTACCCTTTTGATGTAATTTTTAAAAACATCACATACAACTAAACACTCTGCTTATCATTACAAGATTTGGGAGGGTGGCTACTGTAAATATGGGAAGTCTAGAGACGAGGAACTTAAAAATTACTGTTGATACTGGGTACTATCTTTGGTTTCATGGGTATTTATACATTATTTGACACCAATTTTAAAAAGGCTTATGCATGAACTAAAGATAAGAGTGTCACATCAACAAGGATTAGGGTACAATCCTCAGTACCCAAGATCTAAGCCATTCTCGCTTATCCCATTAAAAAAAAAATCATTGATAAATAAATTCGTGGTCATGGAAATTTCAAACTGATAGTTGGTCAGCATTGCCTCCATAAATCTACTTCGAGGCCTGTAGTCTGAGAAGTGATGTGCTGTGAACTGAGTTCTTGGTACCTTGGTAGTTTTTTAAATGACTTTGCCCCAAATAGAAACACCACATTGTTACCCAATCCCCTTCTCTCTGCCACAGCTCAGCTGGAGCAGGCCTCCGTGGAGTTTGCCAAGTCGGGTTTCTCCTTGACTCTTTAATCCTAGATTTGCAGATATACGCTGTGACTCCCATTCCGGAGAGCCAGGAGGTCCTGCAGAGAGAGGGTGTTCCAGACAACATCAAAAGTTTCTACAAAGTGAATCACATCTGGAAATTCCGCTACGACAGACCATTTCACAAAGGCACCAAAGATAAAGAGAATGAATTCAAGGTACTGGGCAGTTCTTATGACATTGAAGTTTCCTCAGATAGACTTTGAGCTCCTCAAGGCAAGATGTTTGATAAATATTTACTTAGAAGAGAGTCAGGTCTAATATCATATGATATCTCTTATATGTGGAATTTTAAAAAAAGATACAGGGAGCTCCCAGCGTGGCTCAGAGATAACGAACCCAACTAGTATCCATGAGGACATGGGTTTGATCGCTGGCCTTGCTCAGTGGGTTAAGGATCCAGTGTGCGTTTCAGAGCTACACTGCTTTTTGCCATGAGCTGCCGCTTAGGTTGCAGAGGAGGCTTGGATCTGGCATTGCTGTGGCTATGGCGTAGATGTTCTTAGCCTGGGAACTTCCATATGCTGTGGGTGTGGCCCAAGAAAAAAAAAGGAAAAAAAAATTTTTAATTAAAAAAAAATACAGATAGGAGTTCCCATTGTGGCGCAGCAGAAACAAATCCAACTAGGAACCATGAGGTTGTGGGTTCGATCCCTGGCCTCGTTCAGTGGGTTAAGGATCCGGCGGTGCCATGAGCTGTGATGTAGGTCACAGACTCGGCTTGGATCTGGCGTGGCTCTGGCTCTGGCGTAGGCTGGTAGCTGCAGCTCTGATTCGACCCCTAGCCTGGGAACCTCCATATGCTGCGGGAGCGGCCCTAGAAAAGGCAAAAAGACAAAAAAAAAAAAAAAAAGAAAACAAACAAAAAACCAATTCAACAGTTACCCAAGGGGAAGGAGTGCGGAGGGACAGATTAGGAATTTGGGATTAACATATACACACTACTATATATGTAAATTAGATAACAAGCAAGGACCTATGTATAGTATAGGGAACTATACTCAATACTTGTAAAAACCTATAAGGGAAAAGAATCTGGAAAAAGAATATATATATATATATATATATATATATCTGTATATCTGTATAACTGAGTCACTGTGCTATACACCTGAAACTAACACAGTGTCCATCAACTGTACTTCCATAAAAAGTAAATTAAATGAACAGAATAGAATCTAGTGATAGAACTAGAAGGGACCAGAAATGATTTGGACTAGTTGTTCTCAAACTCTGTCCTGAATGACGGTGACATGGGGTGCTGTCCAACCAGGCAGATTTCTCAACCCAGGAATTCTGACTCAGTGGGTCTCAGAGGATGCCCTGAAGTTATGGCCCTTTCAACAGTGGTCCTCAGTTCAGTTTTTTGAGATTTCCTGGTTCAGCTCCAGTCCTCTCATCATTCATGCTGAACCAACGGTGGGAAGCTCAGGATATTTATTCTCAGGTGCAGGAGACAGCCATGCATAGACCAGAAGGAACAGGAGATTCTGAGACAGACGTGGTGCGTAGACTGCTGGTGCAGTGGGAGAGTTCTGGACTGTCTTCCACTGCTTTTTTTATTAGAATGGTGTGTGATAGGACTTCTGAGAGGACCCGAAGTAGGAACAAACCATAGACTCTTCACATGCATTGAGTTCTCTGTCTCAGTGCTTCTGAAATGCCTTGCTAATTCTCCCTAAGCCCAAAAGGCCAAGGTTTCTTACAGCCCCACTGGGGGAGAGGGGTAAAATTGTTCCACAGATAAATCATAATCTGCTCTTTCCTTGATAACAGGGACAGACTGAGACTGCACATCCCCAGTTAGTATTTTCCCCCTAGCAAAGAATGTAAGGGTCTCTACTTATGCTGGGAAATGTTCTCCTGACACCATCATCAGAGATTGTCTGATGTGTACCCCCCATGTCACCCTGCCTAAGTGTCATTTCCCGGTGCTCCCAGCAGTAATGTCAGGAATTACTCACAGCCAAGTGATCAGAGGGAAAGCTGTGGCAGTTCTGCAGTGTTATGATGGGACTGAGCAAAGCATAATCCTTTGGAGTTCCCTTGTGGCACAGTGGGTTAAGGATCTGGTGTTGTCACTGCAGCAGCTTGGGTCACTGCCGTGGCATAGGTTGGATCCCTGACCTGGGAACTTCTGCATGCCTGTGGGCATGGCAAAAAAAAAAAAAAAAAAGGCACAGTCCTTTAGGTAAGAAGGTTGACAGGTTGTATATCAAGGCCAGGAAACCATTGGAAAATAGTGCTGGGGTGTAAGTTACTAAAAAGATCCATAATCATTTTCTAATTCTTTTGAACACTTGGGTTTTTCTTTTTGGCTTCCAAGTAAAGATCATTAGTATATACTGTAGTTTTCATTGCCTTTATTTGCAGTGAAGAAAAAAGTCCAAGATCCACCAGAGTCAGGCAGGTGACTTGCTCAGAGTCACATTTTCATTGTCCCAGACCCTGCACTGGAACCCACACCTTCTGATACCTTCTCCATGGCTCTTTCTGCTGCACCACATTTCCTCTTGGCCGTCACTTTAAGTATTTATTGGTGGTGTAGTGTTTCCCCCTTAACATTTTTAAAAATCCGGCTCCTTATTCCTGGGCTCACAGCCCTCAGCATCTGGCTCCAAACCGCCCCTCCAGGAGTCTCATCTCCACCACAGCCCACTCGCCCACCCTCCCCTTGGGCTCCTGCAGCACCAAACGTCTCCATCTCTTGCCCTTTCACAAGCCCCTCGCATCTCTGTGCCTGCTGCTTCCTGCTGCCTGAGCTGCCTCCTCCACTTGCCGCCTGGCAAACTCCTACGCACTCTTCAAAATTCCACTCACGTGTCACTGCCTCTAAGAAGCACTGTCCTCCTCCCACAGGATGCTGTGCCCACCTGCTTCCTCCTCTGCTTTTCCTCAGCACCTGTAGCCTTCCTTTCTCTCCTCCCTGATTCCTTCTCGGTCTGCTTGCCTCCATGTCATCAGCAGAGTGTGCATAGCTCCTGCCCCAGGGCTTCTGCCCTATTCCTTTCAGTAGATCCTGGCTGGCACAAAGAAATCCTTTCCTTTGTTGTTGTTGAATAAATGGCACTATTTCAGGAATTCTGTGAAGTGCTTTATCCACATGGGAATATGCTTGGTTTAAATAAGAAACATGAAGTGGAGATGCGGAAGCCTGGTTTGACAAAGGAGAACCTCATTCCCAACTGCAGCTCTGACCAAAGGCAGTTGTGGTTTCACGCTTTGGGGGCCGGGGGAGGCTCATCCTGGCCAGAGGGAGCCCTGGCTTGTGAATACAGATTCTCCTGGATTAGAGCAGTGCAGATCAGCACGAGAAAGTATGCTATAGTGGCTCTAGCCATGGAGAAGTTCTAGTGCAGGGGTTCCAGGGCTGCCTCCACAGGTGATGAGACTGTTGCTTTGAGGAGATCACATTGCCTCTTGGAGGCTTAATATCATCATTTTTAAAATGGAAATATCAGGCTATGTGATTCCTAAAGCCCCTTCCTCCTTGAGGATTTTGTTAGTCTAATCTCGTGTTGACTAGCTGATACCACTACCCCCTCCAAATAAAAACAGCTAGACCCCCCTCCCCCGAGGAATGGAGAGTGTTTAAATGAGAAATTTAGAGAAATAGTAAAGAAAACAATGTGATGGCCTGTTTTTACATTTTGAAGCTTGCTGCCTGAGGTAGATCCTGTATTCTACCCCGAAAAAAAGTTCCAGATGATATGCAATGAAATTAACATACGCTTCCCTGTCTTACTGTGATAGCTTCCCGAGTGCAAAGGGATTGCCGAGTGCTGGAGTGCATACTAAAGAAAAGCTGGCAAAAGCAGAAAACGTGATAAAACTCAATGGCAGACATGAGTCACAGCTCAGTAATCAGAAGGAAGGGTAACTTGGGATCTTCCTCTGTTTTGTTTCTCGTAGAGTCTCTGGGTGGAGAGGACATCGTTATACTTGGTGCAGAGTTTACCTGGAATTTCCCGCTGGTTTGAGGTGGAGAAGCGTGAAGTGGTAAGGATCAGAGCTTGTTCTCATGTACTTTCTCATCACAGTTGTTCTACATGGGAGTCAAACCATGTAGACATTGCTTCTGCTTTGGACTTGAAGTCCCTGGAAACACTTACCGTAAGTTAATGAATGTTTGCGCGATGGACCGCTATGACCAGAGCTGGCAGGGCACCGTACCATTGACTTAGCTCAGCCAGCCAGAGGGATTCCTCAAAAACAGCTTTGACAGCAACATGTAAACAGCGTGGGCCCTTGCGTTAGAAGAACTGGAATTCCAGCTCTCCTAACTACTCTAGCTATGCAACCTTCACTGTGTGCCTTCAGTGCCAGGCCAGTGGAAGAGATGTATCACATTATCTTATTTAATCACCATATCAAAGCTATGGGGTATGTATTCGTTTTGTTTCTTTGTTATAATGCATTCATTTGTTTTTAGATTCCACATTTTAGAGATTAACAAAGAGTGTTTGTCATTCTTTGTATTATCTCTCTAAGTACAATAATACCCTCTAGGTCCATCCACGGGGTTACAAATGAGAGTTTCACTCTTTTCTGTGGCTTAGTAATATTCCTGTGTGTGTGTGTGTGTGTGTGTGTGTACACTTATGTATTTATCACATCTTCTCTATCCATCTGGGGTTTTGGGGGGGAGGATTATTTTTGTTTTTGTTCTTTTTTTTGGCTGCACCCAAAGCATGCAGAAGTTATTGGGGTAGGGATCCAGTCCAAGCCACAGCAGTGACAAAATCAAGTCCTTAACTGCCAGGCCACCAGGGAACTTCAATCCATTCATCGGCTGGACACTTAGATTGCTTGCATATCTTGGCTATTATACTCAGTGCCGCTGTGAACATTGAGGTACACATGTCTTTTTTGAATTAGTATTTTCATTTTCTTTGGGTATATATCCAGGAGTGGGATTACTGGATCATATGGTCGTTCTGTTTTTAGTCTTTTGAGGAACCTCCATTCTGTTTTTAAGGTGACTGAATCAGTTTATTTTCCCACCAACAGTGGACTAGCATTCTCATTTCTCCCATATCCGAGGTATGCTTATCCATATTTTCTTAAGTTATAACAGGAGGTTAAAAGCCTTTGCCAGAGGTCCCAAAGCAAGATATTGAAAAAAGGGTAGACTCGAACCCAGATTTTACTGACTCCACCATCAGCTGTTTATCTCTTCCAGCCTTATGGCAACATGAGGCCAGCGTCAAGCGCCAGGATGGTATCTGACATGCAGTAGGTCCATCCTGTCACACTTCACAGAAGGGATGCTGCTCTCTCAGCCTCACTGAGCACCAGCAGAAGGGTGGGTGTTATTCTAGAACCTGGAAACCTAGCACCCAGGAAGCCTTTAGGTTGTAAAACATGCCCCCAGCTTCAGTTCCCAGATGTGGGAACAGAGAGCAGCTGCTGAAGGCAGCCACAGCCAGAGTGAGACTCTGCCCTTCTGTCTAGGCTGCTCTTCAAGCTGACAGCCACAACAGCCCTGCAGTCTTAAGCATCCCTCTCTCACCCTTGGTCCAGCTGTTAGGGCTGGGGCCAGCCTTTCGATTGCTTCAGTCCTCTGGCTGATAGAAAATGTGCCAATTGTGAAAATATAATGTAACCCCTTCCTTCTTTAGGTAACAAACCCACTCTGTCCACGAATAAGTAAGAGCAGTTCCTGCCCAAATTGTCTTCCAAAAATAGCTTGTCCTCCATGAAATCTCTCTCAGCCTTGATACCACCCTGAACTTGGGAGTTTTCATGTGGCACAGCGGGGATAAGGATCCAGTGCTGTCACTGCAGCAGCTTGAGCCGCTGCCGTGGTGTGGGTTCAGTCCCTGGCCCTGGGGACTTACTTCCATATGCTGCGGGCATGGCCAAAAACCAAAAAACAGCAACAACAAAACCCACTCTCGGCTTATCTTGTTTAATCATGCCAAGGATTTAATGACATTATCACTTTGCAGGACTGAAAAATTCACATAGCTCCCTTAACAAATTGAACTCCGTTCAGCAGATCACATCAGCACGGTTGGGTTCTTGTCAGATCTGAATGAAGGGGCCACAAAGCTGGTTGCTTCCATGGTGGACCCCATGGCCTTCCGTGGAAGAGGAGAGGGTGATGAAGGCAGGGCTCCGAAAGTCTAAGTGATATGCTTCCTGCTGAATGGCGTGGACCCAACCCACAGACGAGTGCTGAGTCCCCCATGCTGCATGAGTGATTCAGAGCACCTTCCCAGCCACTCATTACCCAGAGCATTCAGTCCCTTGAAGTCTCACCATGTTCCTAACCTTGGAAATATGACACACGCTCCCAGACACCCTGCTAATAAAAAGTAGCATGCGGATAACGATGAAAAGAGCATGACTGAACACAGTCTTTTCAACATGAGCTGCCTGTTTTATTAGGGTTTGCCGTCTTGCATTCTGCCGAACAGAACAAATCCAGCCGGGCCGTTTTGTTTCCTGAACGCAGCCCACTTCTGATAACCTCGCGTCTTTCTCTTGTTCCCACTGCCTGGCCTGTCCCCACCTGCTGTGAAAGCTGTTGGTTGACTGCTTTAATTCCTGGTGCAGAAGGTCCCGAAGGTCGGAGCACAGAGTAGGTACTCAACACAGAGATGCCACACGGAATTGAAAATCCCCTAGGTCCTCTGCCAAAATAGAGAAGATTCTGGATACCAAAAGATGTTTTCATAAATGTGGCTCCAGAATTCAGTTGATAAAAAGCTAACCTGACCTAAGGCCATCGAAGATCTTTATCTCAGTATGACTACGTATATGTTTTACTACAGAAATATTAATGCATTTGATTAAAGGGAACTTTCCTGGACCCTGCTTGAGGATTACCTAGTAGAACATAGGTGCCTTATATCACCTTTCTCAAATCTGAAAAACTCTGAATTCTGAAACCTCCTATCCAAAGATTTCAGATATGGACCTTTCTTGTCTAAATTGTAACCCCAGAATATAGTACTGCATGCTTTCAAAGTTGAGAATGCCTTAGAACTACTGTTTCCTCATTCATTGTTTTTGTTGTTTTCAAAGCACACAAACAAAAAATATATTTTTTTGTTTGCTTTTTAGGGCTGCACCCACAGCATATAGAGGTTCCCAGGCTAGGGGTCCAAGCTATAGCTGTGGGCCTACACCACAGCCACAGCAACATCAGGTCCGAGCCATGTCTGCAACCCACACCACAGCTCATGGCAATGCCAGATCCTTAACCCACTGAGTGAGGCCAGGGATCGAACCCACAACCTCATGGTTCCTTGTGGGATTTGTTTCTGTTGCGCCACGATGGGAACTCCCCCCCCCAAAATCTATTTTTGATTAAAAAGGCAGCTTACTTAAAAATTTTTAAACAAGATGAAAAAGTTATAAAACAGAATGTATTGATAATTATTTTTTAAACTCTAAAGATAACGACAGTATTATCACACCTTACATCATATCCATCAGAAAATCCTGTGGCTGTACTTTCAAAATGACCCAGATTATTTCGGGTCATTATCACCGCCCTCCTGATAGCATCACCTAATGCCTAATGTCTTCACTAGTCTTCTAAGGGGTCGTCTGCTTCTGCCCTTCTGCCCTTTCCCTGTGCAGTCATTTCTGTGCACAAGAGCCAGTGTCCTTTTTAAACTGAAGTTGTATCATAGAAAAATAGGGAACATATATAATTAACCTGGTTTACCCATCATTTTACTTCAACACCTATCAAAAAGGCCCATTTTATTTCATTTATACCTCTCTCCATTCCCTTCCACAATGGATTATTTTGAAGTAAATCTCAGACATCATTTCATTTTATCTATGTAAGAATATTTGTCTGTATATTAACGAAAAATGTCCATCTAAAAATTTTCATGTTAATTCCTTGATCATAAAATATCCAAGTCATTCATACGTCTCCAAGTTTTATAGGTTTTTCTCCAACCTATTTTATAGGTTTTTGTTTGTTTTTGCATTTGTTGTTTTAATTGGGGCCTAAATAAGGACCACACATTGTAATGGTTGAAATACCTCCTCAGTCCCATTTGATCTATAGGTTCCCCCCTGAATTACTTTTTTTTCCCCTTGCTTTTTTTTGGGGGGGGGTGGGGTGAAGGGAAAAAAAACAGGTTGTTTATATGGAAGTGTTTCCCTAAGTCTGGATTTTGCAGACTATAAATCAGTGGAGTCATTTAACATGTTTCTTTGTTGCTATTTTTTGTAATTTGGCATTTAGACTTAGAAGCTTGATGAGGTGTTGTTTTTATTTTTATTTATTTATGTATGTATTTAATTTTTTTTTTTTTCCTGCACCGACTGCATGCAGAAGTTCCCAGGGCCAGGGATCAAACCCATGCCATGACAGTGACCCAAGCCACTGCAGTAACAACACTGGATGCTTAAGCCACTGAGCCACACAGAAACTCCTATTGTTTTTATTTTTTGCAAAACTACTTCATAGGTAGTGATATATGCTGTGGCAGCCAGTGATGATCATTGCGTCTATCCAGTAATCTATTAGGGGTTGCAAAATGGTATTTTATCATTCTTTGTTGATTGGAATGCTTCTATAAAGAGAAATATACCTTCATCAACCATTTGATGACCCTGAGGTACAGGAAAGGAAGGATAATGCTCTATTCTTTCCCTTTATTTAACAGTTTTCAGGATAATAATTTGGTTCCCTAACACCCTATAAAAGTGACCAGGGAGGGTTTTGTTTGGTTGGTTTTGTTTTTAGTATCAGTAGTAGCTCATGGATTTAAATATATTTGTTTTGTTTCAATTCATCACAATTATTAGTCTCATTACGTTTCAAATTGTTCCATTTTGCCCTTTGAGAGTCTCTTCAAATTGGCTTCTCAGTCTTTTTGACAATAAGCAAGTTGTCTTTATTACTGAGCTAACACACAGGATTGGATTGTCAAATCAAGCATAGGAATCAGCATCAAGCTTTACTAACAATTTTAAGGCAATCAAGAGGCTTGGATGAGCAGAGAGATGAATGAGACCTCAAGCCTTGTCCTCTAGGTCCTTCTTTCTCACATCAATAATAATCCAGATTAAAAGATGGAGTCTCTAAGTGAAGTTCATTGAGTTCCCCCATACAGGGAGTACATTTGAATTATGAAATTTAAGCTGTGGAATATTCCATTTTATATTCCAGAGAGTTATCACACTTCTCTGGGGCATTCTCTAGGGAAGCATGCCTTATGGACTCTGGGATTATGGACTATAAGCAATCCTTTAGCTTGGGACTTCCTGCTGAGGGCATTCTTTAGACACTACCTCTTCCTCCTAACAATTAGTCTATTTATTTGAAGGTTAAATTAACTAGGAGATAAGACCAAGTCACCTACTTTCTTTTCTGTTCCCCAAGGACATCCCTCCAGTAAAGACAGGGAATGGACCATAGACCAGCTGTTTTAATGCATTCCTCCAGCTGCCTTCCTTGCTTACTGGTATAAGTAGGTAGTGCAGGCCCATGTGTACGGTCCTACCCCAGACCTGAAAGGAACCATTTCTCCAATGACTCCTGATTATTTTTAGAAGCAAAAGCAGTATTTAAAGATCACAATCTAGGACTAAAAGAAAATAATTCCTTGGTGAGCATTTTTTACACATTATTCTTTGTACACTTCTTTGACCATCCCTTTAGAATAATTTCACTAGAAGTGAATTGAGCTATCAAGGGGTCTACAAGGTAACCTTTGATTCATGGACCAGCAATGGCATGTATCAGTTTGTGCCCTGTCTGGAGGAGATGATTGTTCTGGGAAATATCCAATTTCCCAGCGTTCTCCCCAACACTGGTTGTTGTATTTTATTTTAATCTTTCCAAAAAATAGACCAAAAATGATCATGGTAGGTTGATTTTTTTTGGCATTTGTTGAGTGCTAGTAAGATGATATATTTTCATGAATTTACTCTCTTTTTTTGTGAATATACTGATCATATCCTTTGTCTAGTTTTCTTCAGTATTTTAGATATATGGATAATTCATCTGAAATACATGCTGGAAATATCTTCCCAAGTTATATGTCTTTTGTCTGTACTTTCTGTATTTTATTTCATTTACATTTTTAATTTTTTTTTCCTGGTCATGCCTATAACATGTGGAAATTCCCAGGCCAGGGATCAAACCTATGCCACAGCAGCAACCTGAACCACTGCAGTGACAATGCCAGATCCTTAACCCTCTGCACCATAAGGAATACATAAAAGCTACCATCCTAACCATTTTTAAATGTATAATACAGCGTATTGAGTATACACACATTGTTGTACAATATCCATTGAACAACAATTTCCCTTTTCCCCTACCCCCAACAGCTGGCAACCACTCTTCTCCTCTCTGTTTCTAAGATGTTTTGTTCACTTTTTTTTTTTAAGAAAGTCTCTTTTCACCTCTTTTTTTTTTTTTCATTTTTAATTTTTAAAAATTTTTGTCTTTTTAGGGCCCCACCCAGAGCATATAGAGGTTCCCAGGCTAGGGGTCAAATCAGAGCTGTAGCTGCTAGCCTCCACCACAGCTACAGCAATGCAGGATCCGAGTTGCATCTGCCACCTACACCATAGCTCATGGCAACACCAGATCCTTAACCCACTGAGCAGAGCCAGGGATCGAACCTGTATCCTCATGGATGCTAGTCAGATTCATTTCCACTGAGCCATGACAGGAACTTCTGTTTTGTTCACTTTTTAACTTTCAGTTCATCAGAATCCTCAAACTTCTTTATGGTTTAGCTTTTGTGATCATAAAACCAAAGTGTAATGTCCGAAGTAATTGGAAAATAAAAACCCCTTTCCTACCACTCAGGTAAAGAAACAGAACACTGCCGGAAGTACCCTATAGACCTCCCATGCCTCCTTTTCCAGTTACAATTCCCTCCCTTACCCTGACTCTTATGGTATCCATTCACTTGCTTCATTTATGGCCTATATATATATGCCTCTTTAAAGAAGTCAGTTTACTTTTGCCTGATTTTGAACTTCCCACAAGCATACCTCAGAGATATTGTGGGTTTAGTTCTAGACCGTCACAATAAAGCATGTTAAACAGATTCGTTGGTTTCCCAGTGCATATAAAAGTGATGTTTACACTATACTGTAGTACATTAAATATGTCATAGCATCATATCTTAGAAAAACAATATACACACCTTAATTTTCAAATATTTTATTGCCATAACAATTACAATAGTGACACCCAAGATCACTGATCATAAACCACCATAACAAACATAATAATAATGAAAAAGTTTGAAATATTGTGAGAATTACCAAAATGTGACACAGAGACATGAAGTGAGCATAGGCTGTTGAAAAATGGCAACAATAGACTTACTCAGTGGAGGGTTTTGTGAACCTTCAATTTGTAAGAAGAACAGTATCTGTGAAGCACAGCAAAGCAAAGCATAATAAAATGAGTTAGGCCTTATATAACTGTATCATACTGTATATATTCTATTGTAACTTGCATCTGTCACTCAGTATTATTTGTAATATTATTCCATGTTATTATATGTGACTTAAGTTTGTTTTCATTGCTGTGTAGTATTCTGTTGTATGAGCATTCTGCAGTATGCTTATGCATTCTGTTCTTAATGGACATATGGATTTTGGAGCTGATTATAACAATTTTTGTCCATGTTTCCTAGTATACATGTATACACATCTCCTTCACTTTTCTTGAGATATATGCCTATAAGTAGAATTGCTGGATCATAAAATATAATATATAGATATCTTCATTTTTAATAAATAATTCCAAACTGCTTTCCAAAGTGATTGAACCAGTGTGAACTCCCAACAGCAGGAATTGAGAGATTCAGTTGCTCACATTCTCTCTCTTATTTGCTATTGCCATATTTATTTTTGCCATTCTGGTGAGTTCTTGATAGTATGTCATTGTGGTATTATTTTTAACTTCTTTGATCACAAAATGAGGTTCAACACCTCTTCATACATTTACTGGTCATTTGGGTTTCTTCCTTTGTAAACCAGCTGCGTCTTTTGTCCATTTTTAATTGGGCTGTTTGCCTTTTTTCTTTTGTAATTCTAGACACAGACTCTTTGATGGTTTTACATGTTGCACATATCTACTCTTTCTAGCTTATCTTTCCTTTTTTTTAGTATCTTTTGATGAAGGTACATTCTTAAGTTTGACATAGTCATATTATTCTAGTACTTTTCAGTGTTGGTTTAAGATGGTCTAAGTGACCTTTAAAAACTCTATAATTTGTTTCTTTCACTGAAAGAACTGATATTTAAATGTGCTTATTGTAAGCTTGAATTATTATACAGCTGAGAGCTTGGCAGACCTTCTCTTCAAAGAGAAAGTCAATGACAGTAACAGTCACAAAGTATACATTTGAAGAGTACTTTCATCATTTTCACAATGAGGTCTCCCATACAACCTAGAATTTTTAAGTCATTATGATTCTATTTGGCGCTCCTTCAACAAATAGATCCTACAGCGTATATGATTATCTTATTTTCTATAAATTCCCAACTGGGTTCCCTCCTGTGCCACCTTATGGTGCTGTTACATATGCAAATGAGGTCCATATGGGCATGTGTCCCATCTTTTCAATTGGGTTGAAATCCCCTTGACATCAGATGATCTGTAAATACATCTTATGCATCTCTGTACCTTCTGTGGGACTTTGCATTCAGTATGTATCTAGAAAGGTGCTAATGATATGCAGAGCCTTTCAATACTTAGCCTTCTAAAGAAAAGAGGAATACATTTTATAAGACATATGCTTGTATTTTCTTTTAAGGGTTAAATTGATTGTTGCAGAGCTAGTACATAATTGATGATCACTGATTATCCAAACCACATTTCAGCCAATGAATATAATCACCTTCTCTTTCCAGACCTTACTAATGAACAGCGAATTCATCTTCCACATCCTTGTCTGTTCCACTGGGTGGCTCCTGGTCGAGATATTGATGAGAGCCAAGGGGGAGCACAGATCATTCCGAACATGGATAATCTACTGTGTCTTTTTTCTTGAATGTCACAAAATCCAATATATATTTATGCTCATTTGTTCTCAGGTAGAAATGAGTCCTCTGGAAAATGCAATTGAAGTATTGGAAAACAAGAATCAGCAGCTGAAGACTCTGATTAGTCAGTGTCAGACCAGACAGATGCAGAATATTAATCCCCTGACCATGTGCCTGAACGGAGTTATAGATGCTGCGGTTAATGGTGGAGTTTCCAGGTATCAAGAGGTGAGGATTAGGTACTGATGTCTGAAAATTTTTATATGTGATGTCTTAAGGTTTCAGAAGTATTTTTTTCAAAATATACATGCACATCAGCCTGTTAACATAGGGCTGCAGTTAACGCAAACAGGTTTATTTTTTAAATAGAACATTAGTCATTTGTAATGCACACTTACTCCTTTTTTCAAAATGTGGTATTTTGAGGATAAAAGTGTGTGTGTGTGTGTGTGTGTGTGTGTGTGTGTGTATGTTTTATTGAATGAAGAAAAGTAGTGAGGGTAGCAGGATTGTTTAATAAATGTCTATGTACAACCATTTCCCTGAGCAAACAGTGGTTCTTGGACATAGAAAAATCTGACCCTGTTTGGAAGATACTGGACTTTTCACCTGCTGTCTTAGTTTTAAACAGAAAGGTACAGTAGCTTAGAAGGTGAGGCCACCATCTTGATCATTCAGAATCTTGAGGCAGTTTATTTTAGGATATAATGTCATAAAGCTTATTGATTTGCATTTGCTATTTCTTTGTTTTACCAAAATGCAAAGTGTGTATAATCTCTGATCTCATTTCAACAATAGTTTCCTTCTATTCCTATCTGACCAGCTGACCACACTCAGAATCACTGCCTCTGCCCCAAAAGTGACGGATAATGGTGTCATTTCTTTAAAGATGTTTTTAAACACAACTGTGTCTTTCACTTCCTTTGTAACACTCTTGAAGTAAACTGACTGTCCCTTCTCTTACTAGGCATTCTTCGTCAAAGACTATATCTTAAGTCACCCTGAAGATGGAGAGAAAATTGCACGGTTAAGAGAGCTGATGCTGGAGCAGGTAAGGGGGACAGAAGCCCATCGCCTTCCCCCCTCTTCTCTGTAGACATGTGTTTGCCTACCCAGAATCCCACCTACATGGCTTTCTACAATGCTAGCTTCTCACTGAAGCTAGCAGTCAAGGGTTATAGATTTGCTTGTAATATATCTCAATTTGCTAATCTCTACTTTTTCTTCCCACTTTGATGCAAACAAACACAAGCAAAAAAAAACTGTGAGTTGACAACAACAGCTCCTTCTAACAACTTCATGAAGTCTCTTCTTTGCATGCTCTTTCCCCAAGGACTTGGTGCCCACTTTTCACTCAAGATTTGGGGATCGAATATGTTCAGGCCAACTCAAAATAAAATGATGTAATGAATGAATGAAATTCTTACTTAAACGTCACCATAAGGAAGTAGACAATCAATACCCTTTGCTTTAAAACAGTACCATGTTGTGCAGGCTAAGCCTCTAGATTAGATGATATAGACAAAAACTAAATACAACCTCATCATTTTCTGCTTCAAGAAGCATAGTTTGTTTTTATTTCTTTGGTCCCATCAAGTATGAAGAACCAAAGTGAATAATCTGTTGCCTGTTGTGCCCCTACTAATTATTAGCTCTTGGCCTGAAGATGGTTTGAAAACCTCTGAGGTGTGAGACATTATGGTTGGGAGGCTGGCTTCAGTAGGAAATGAAGATATTTTATACCCATGAAAAATGGAATATGCATGATAAAATGTGAGAGAAGCGTCTCTTTCCTTGATAGTACCAAATACTACTTGATAATACCAAATTAATAAATAAAGCACACTCTTTTGGATTAGGAAATAACAAGGTCGTATCTAGTTTTATTTCACAGTTTATGCTCCATAGGCTTAGTCCTCAAACCTGCATACTGAAGGGAGAGAAATGGCCATGGACAAGGGCCATGGCTGGAAGAGGGTCAGTGATACCGCTTCTGGAAAAGAGAGAGGAATTACTAGACGCTGACCTGCAAGGAAATAGAGAATAAGTTAAATTCTCATTCTGGCCCTGGGGGTGATGTAGATTCTAGAAGTGAGCGGCTTAGGTAATCCAGTACTTGGGATTATGGAATGACCTTGGCCTTCGTGGATGTTTAAAAGTTTGCCCCACCCCAGGATTCTTACCTGGTGTATTCAGTCTGACTGAATTCTTTCCCTAGAAAAATCAAAGGGATTAGGAAACCACTCAAGAAAAATAAAATCGAGAGACCTTTGTTTCCTCCACATCCTGCCCGATTGTGTCCCTGGGGACTTGTGGCAAGAGCCAGGGCCTCAGAAGCATTAAATCTCCATCGCCTTGTGGTGGTGCAGGTCACCTTGGGCGGTCCACATCGCCTTTGTGGGACCGTGGAAAGCGGCCTGGGCTGGAGAGGGCCTGTCCTTCTCTGGACCGCCTCCTCTGTGAGCTGGTTCAGAGAACAGTTGTGGCGAGGCACTGCCCCACGGCTCCTTCCACAAAGGACTTGTGGCCTCCCAGCTGCTGGAAGCCACCTTGGGCTTGGGCTCAGGTCCTCAAGGATTGCCTCTGCTGCTGGGAGCCACCTAGCCTGAGTGGCCTGCATCCAGGGACTGAGGAGGGGACACCGAGCCTGGCCACGTGACAGACCATTAAAGGTTCAGCGCTCCCTTGGGGTCATGCCGTTGAGTTTCTTTTTTGGTCACGTCCCATCTCTGCCCTCCCTCCCTCCCACAGGCAGCGACCCCAAGGATCCATCCCATGTCAGATCCATCCCATGCCTAATCTCCATGTCAGAGCCTGCTTCCGGGAGAAGCCAACCCAACGCTATCTGGGCCAAAGGGAGGGCCCCTCCCAGCTGGTGTCAGCGATGGAGGAGGCCCCTGCCCTTGGGCTCACCTGCTCCATCCCTCCTTCCCTCTCCACACACCACACTGGCCCTTTATGCCTTACACAGACACGCCACTCAAGCTGTTCCTTTCAAGGTGTCCTTGATGTTTATTTCAAGGCATTTTTATCTTTATGCAAATGTGCTGGTGGTGGTGGGGCCTCCAGAGCAGAAGGTGCCACACTTCTGACCCCTCAGGCAGGTGGCTGGGTGCTCTGACACTCCAGGGTCAGTCCTGTTCGACCTGAGCTTTCAACCTTGAATCTTCACAGGCTGTAAAGATAAAGGACTGTCGTGGTGATGTGTGATTTGTTTTCCTGTCAGCCTCTGGAATTTGTTCTTTTGACCACTGTAGTGCATTTTTTAAAATGTAAAAGACAGCTGCTACTCAAATCAAAGGAATTAAGCACTATTGATAGTTGAACAAAGCAAACTTGCAAGTTTATAGTCATCTCGGTTTAGGTCCTCACAGCAGGAAGACTTTTTAAAATAGCAGCTCTATCTTTTTGCATTATAATAAGTGAACAAGAATAATGTAAATTTTTTTTTTTTTAACAAAAACAACTGAAGCATAGCAACTGTCATAGAATTCCTGTTCTCTTGTTACTTCCTCCCTGACAGATTTTGACAATCTGGGAGAGGAAGGGATGAGCACAGAAGAACCAGATGGGAGAGAGAAGGGTAGCATGGCAAAGAGGGTGCCACCCAAAAGGCGATCCCTCCAGGAGAACCACCTGACTTTCCTAACGGGAAGCCCCAGTTCCCTGCACCATCCTGAGAAGTGCAGGAAGGGGCCTCAGGGACACTTAGCTGTTTAAAAGGTTGTGGTTATATGGAGTTCCCTTTGTGGCTCAGCGGAAGCGCATCTGACTAGCATCCATGAGGACGCAGGTTCGATCCCTGGCCTTGCTCAGTGGGTTAAGGATCCGGCATTGCTGTGAGCTGTGGTGTAGGTCGCAGACACGGCTCGGGATCTGGTGTTGCTGTGGCTGTGGCGTAGGCCGGCAGCTACAGCTCTGATTTGACCCCTAGCCTGGGAACCTCCATATGCCTCAGGTGCGGCCCAGAAAAGACAAAAAAAAAAAAAAAAAAAAAAAGTTGTGGTTATAGATGAAAAACACGTGGGAAGAAAACTTGGGGTAGTAGGAAAATCCAATCTTTGGAATCAGAGAGACTACGTTCAGATCCTCATTTGTCCTCGAGTACACTGGAATTTTCGGATGCTCGGTCTCCTCACCTGTAAACTAAGGATTGTTCCTGTCACGTCAGATTGAAAGATTAACAATAACGTGTACAATGTGCTTGGTCCTGTGCTTGAATTTTCCCAGCAGGCACGTAGCAGAGGTACTCATTGATGTGGATTATTTTCCTTATATTACTATCAAGGCACAGATTCTGGAATTTGGCTTGGCCGTGCATGAGAAGTTTGTACCTCAAGACATGAGGCCCCTTCACAAAAAGCTGGTGGACCAGTTCTTCGTGATGAAGTCCAGTTTGGGAATACAGGTACATTCACCAAGTGTCCACGGGGGGGCAGTCTGACCTCCGCCTGTTGCCTTTTGTCAGAGAGACGATGCAGTGTCCAATAGTGACATCTTTTGGTGTTTCTACCCAACTGCACCACTGTACCAGAGAGCCCTCACATATTCAAATTGCAGTCACTTTTATTTGCCATGCTCAACTTGTATGAAAACAAAAACAGTAAATGAGAGAAAACCTTCTCCTACTGAAACCTGACCTTGATGGGTCCCTGTGTAAAGGTTTCGTGGCAATTAGCCTGCACATGTAGTACGTGACTGATTGTGCCCATATCATTACTATTCTGAAATGTTTTCTTTCCTGTCTCTTCAGGAATTCTCCGCTTGTATCCAAGCCAGTCCAGTCCATTTTCCTAATGGAAGCCCTCGCGTGTGTAGAAACTCCGCACCTGCTTCTATGAGCCCAGATGGCACCAGGGTAATTCCTAGACGCAGGTAAGTCATATTCTGAATTATCTGACAATTGGCATCCCCACTAGATGATTTGGAACGATTCTCTCGTTCTTTATGGCACCATTTGTCAAATACGCTATTTCTTAATGAAATAATCAACCCTCGAGGCAGCTGCAGACATCTGCCACTGGTACAACAGCAGCAGCATGAGAAATAAATAAACTCAAACATGTGACTATATTGAGGCAAACAGGAGACGACAAAATGGGATGTCTATTTTCCCCCCTCTGGTTTCATACCGTCCCAGCATGTGCTAAAGCATAATTCAGAGACTGTGAGTTAACGACCATTTTTTTTTTCCCCCCAAACAGCCCATTAAGTTACCCAGCTGTCAACCGATATTCTTCCTCCTCACTGTCCTCACAAGCTTCTGCTGAAGTAAGCAATATTACAGGGCAATCAGAAAGCTCTGATGAAGTCTTTAACATGCAGGTACTTGATTAGCTTTTTTGTCTGGTCGTGTGTAGTCCCTTTCTGTCTCGATCGTGAGAGTTTCTGTTCCGTCTGCTCCTCTGATGAACAGCCCCATGAGCAAGCAGTTGACTTAAGGACACACCTTTAAACCCTCCTGTGGCCTCATTGGTCTGTGGAGGCTGCAGAGATGATTCTCTGAGAACTGCCCCCTCCGCTTGAAGAAGACCTGACTGAGCCGTGGGCAGTGTGTGTGCTGGGGGGCAGAGGGGGGAGGTGGGGAGCACGTGGAGCTCTGGCTCCGATTCTGGCCTTCATTTGGGACTCAGATAAGCTTGTCACCACCAATGAGGGTTTAAGTGTTTTGGTTTTTTTAAGAAGATAAAAACCATATTTAAGTGTTTTGGGTTTTTAAGAAGATAAGAGTTTAGGAGTCCATTGTAATATCTCTGTACTTAGGTACATGTTGAAAATTTTCCCTAATAATTTTTTTTTTTTTTTTTTTTTTTGTACAAAAGCCAAAACATAGTTTGGAGGGATTTGAGAGTCAGTGTAACCCTTGCCACAAAAAATTGTATGTAGACCCAGTGAGCCAGGTCTAAATAACTCAGTAAGACTCAGGTGAGGAGTCCCCGTTGTGGCTTAGCATTTCCTCGTGGATACTCTGACTAGTATCCATGAGGATGCAGGTTCGATCCCTGGCCCGGATCAGTGGGCTAAGGATCCAGCATTGCCTTGAGCTGTGGAGTAGGTCACAGATGCGGCTCCGATCTAGTGTTGCTGTGGCGGTGGTGTAGGCCAGTGGCTGCAGCTCAATTCAACCCCTAGCCTGGGAACCTCCATGTGCTGTGGGTGTGGCCCTAAAAGGACAAAAGAAAGAAAGAAAAAAAAAAAAGAGAGACTTGGCTGAAATTTTCCTCACCAGTCTTTGGAAAAGGGGCGTGATACATACTGTCGGATTCATGCTTTGAATACGTACATTGGAGAACGTGCAAAGGCACATTCTCTGCCTTTCAAAGGACTCCCCTCTTTACCTGCCCGAGGCTGGGAGTCCTTCTTCTTGAGCTTGAGTCAGGCAGCCGCTGCTAACTGGTCCTAAGTTGTAGGATTTATGTAGCTCAAAGGGACACTAATGCATTTCTTTGGCGGGAGTCAAAATCTCGGATTCTTGATTAATTCAGACCAGTGCCTCCTTATTAGTATGAGTTAGTGAGATTTTTTTTTTTTTTTTTTTTTTTTTTTTTTGCTAATTTGGAAAAAAAAAACCTGGTGATTTTTTTTCAAATGTGTCAGTGTTGTCTGCAGCCTCTAAGCCTTGTGTGATAACAACTCCCATGTATTTCCAGCCAAGTCCATCTACCTCAAGCTTGAGTTCTACTCACTCTGCCTCACCTAATGTGACAAGTTCGGCTCCATCGAGTGCCAGAGGTCAGTGCCAGGGTCTGGGGTGGACTACAGGTGCCCAGAGAACCTTCTAGCCCCCAGGAGCCACGGCAGCTCCCCCACACTCAGGCTTTCCCCTCCACGCGGACTAGTCCCATCACCCCGCTGACGGGCCTTTCTTTGCTTCTCTTCCCAGCTTCTCCTTTGTTGTCTGACAAACACAAACATTCCAGAGAAAACTCTTGCCTGTCCCCAAGAGAGAGGCCGTGCAGCGCCATCTATCCGACCCCCGTGGAACCTTCTCAGGTAGTCCTTGTGGGATGGAAATATTAGCAGACAAGGAATAGTCTGGGTGTTGCTTACATCTCTGCAGAAACACACCTTAGCTGCCAGGGGCCGCCCTGTGGGCTGTGTTGATGGCAGGTCCTGCCAGGTGGCGAGCAGACCTCTGCCCTGGGTCTGCTGTTAGGAATTTTTGTGTGAACCATGGATCTGATGTGGATAGCTGGGTAGTTGGCAGAGCAAAGGCTGAGAGGGAAATGGGAAATGATCAGACTCTGCATTTTGTTGCTGTTTCTGGAACACTAGGAGGGGTGGGTGAATGAGTTGGGGGGCGCGGGTGTGTCCATGCGCATGTGTCTTTAGCAGAAATTTGGTGGAACATCTTTTTTTTTTTTTTTTTTTTTTTTTTTTTTTTTTTTTTTTTGTCTTTTTGCTATTTCTTGGGCCGCTCCCGCGGCATATGGAGGTTCCCAGGCTAGGGGTCGAATCCGAGCTGTAGCCACCGGCCTACGCCAGAGCCACAGCAACGCGGGATCCGAGCCGCGTCTGCAACCTACGCCACAGCTCACGGCAACGCCGGATCGTCAACCCACCGAGCAAGGGCAGGGACCGAACCCGCAACCTCATGGTTACTAGTCGGATTCGTTAACCACTGCGCCACGACGGGAACTCCTGGTGGAACATCTTATATCAGCCAAAGAACCTGAGGGGCTTTCTTTTTACTTCTACCCAGTTTGTGAGAACTTGGGTTCCTTGGGCATGTCTCTTGGCCTCTGCCAGTCTCCTTTCGTGCACTGAGGAGGAGGCAGCCAAGTCCTGGGGCCTCCCTGGCAGGCCTCAGGAGGAAAGCACCGTGGCCCTCCCCCCTCCCCCCCACTTGATTTTGAGGTGACCCCTCTTAGTCCAAGGGAGAGCAGGGCCGGCCAGGTTTTGACCCTCTGGGCCCTTTAAGCACTTTGAAGGGGGGGTTCAAAGTTGAAGGTTCATATGGAGCCCTGAGTTCCGGTGATTACTGGGGAATACCTTAGGAGCAGGGAAAAATGGTCACCTTTACTCCAGCTCATTTCTGTTTTTCTACACCCTCCTGGCAGAGAAGTCTGTAGCTGCATCTGGAAATGTATAAGCATGAGTGGGCTTTGGCTCCATTGGTTTATCTTTGCTGATGTGTGATCTTCCCCCAAATCCTAGGATGCCTCCTCTGAACAACACTGCTGTCTCCCAGAAATTAAAGCTGGGTGCATTTGGCTGAACCAGCTAACTGGTCTAATGCCCTTCTGTCACTTGATACTGTGAAGGAACTTCGCAGTTCCATCTGCTCCTAGAGAATGTGTCGCCAGCACGAGGGACTCTGCAAGACTTCCTTGATTAGCCGCTCAAGTTTTCTGCTTTGGATACAATTGCAAGCAGTGTGTATGTTGCCAGCATTTCAGGGGGTTCCCTGGCGGCCTAGCAGGTTTAGAATCTGGAGTTGTCACTGCTGTGGCTCAGGTCCCTGCTATGGTGCAGGTTCAGTCCCTGGCCCGGGGACTTCCACATGCCACAGACGCAACCAAAAATAAATAAGAGCAATTTTTCAAGTACACACTCTGGTGTATCTACCTTTAAGGACTTAGTGCCTATTAGGTAGAACCATGTAAAACTGGCATTTGTGTAGGTTAAAAATTGTAACATGTGGATCATTTCATATGTTTTAACCTCATTTAGGACTTAAAATGTAAAGTCAGTTCACCAGGGTTTTGGAGCTAATATTTCTTAATTCTTACTTGCATTTTGTATTGCCAGCCTAGCATTTGTATTTATAAAGAACACCATAACTTAACTGCTACTTACTGTTTATTTTTTTCCTAGCATTTTATTACAGAAGCTTATTTGCCATTTATATAGACTTTTAAAATACTCTTTCAGGAATTCCTGTTGTGGCGCAGCAGGAACTAATCCGATTAGGAACCATGAGGTTGCAGGTTGGATCCCTGGCCCCGCTCAGTGGGTTAAGGATCTGGTGTTGCTGTGAGCGGTGGTGTAGGTCGCAGACACAGCTAGGATCCCGCGTGGCTGTGGCATAGGCTGGCGGCTACAGCTCCAATTTGACCCCTAGCCTGGGAACTTCCATATGCCACGGCCTCCATATGCGGCTCTAAAAAGCCAAAAAAAAGAAATTACTGTTTCAAACCTAAGGCTTTTCTCCCCTTTTCCCCTTAAATATAATTGAATTCTTTGCTCTTAGGCTCATCATACTATACAAAAAATTAACACAAAGGTTCAGTCATGAGCGAATCATCTCATTTTCGAGAAGGTCTCACATGTCAGCATATTGCACCATAAAAATAGATTCCTGTACCTTTCCAGAGGCTGCTGTTTAATCATATTGGAGACGGGGCCTTGCCACGAAGTGATCCAAATCTTTCTGCGCCTGAGAAAGGTGAGTGTAGAGCCAGCCCCTTCGTCGTCCTGGAGCATGTGAGGGTTTGTTTTGTCCTCATTTTCTCCAGTCTCCCATGTGTCTGTGTGGAAGGCAGAGCTCCAGGCCTTTAACGATGGGGACTGATTTGCTCTCACGGGGATAAAGGAAAGGCAGTGATTCCTGATGTCGTCTCCACAAACTGTTTTCTTGTAGGATTTAACAGCAGAATCAGAGCAAGGCAGGGACTCCTCTGTCTGATGGCTTTTGGTGTCATTCCATGAGTCATGGAGGCACTTCCTGTGCTGCCTGAAACCAAGTTGCCAATGAGGCTCCTTGTTCAGCACAATGAAAACAAGTACCTTGAGTCCCTGGTCCCACTTTTTGTCTGCCTCACCAAGCTCATTCTGCCAGCTCATCTGTTGTTTGTGGTGACTCAGATGCTATTTAAGAATGGCAATCCAGTGCATAATGGAGTGTGCCCTGCCTCAAGGTCACATGAAAACTAAGGAACAAACACATGCATAGCAGTTAATAGCTAATTAGCATCAATCTGTGCAACACAGCAGAGGACAAAGAGCCAATTAAATGTGGGGTCCTCAGTTGGGGGAGGAGAGGTAGGGGTGGCAGCAAGGCACCCACTCACCTCCCAGGGTCAAGCTTCAAAAATCAGAGCAGTCACCAAACTGGTGAATTAAGAGCCAGTAAAGAAATGTCCGTGTTAAATGCATTTTAATTGCCATCATTAAGAGCTAGATGGCGTCGTCATTTGACTACACTGATACATTAAACCTTTCCTTGGGAGATAGCCATCAGCGAGACTGTGGCCAAAAATTATCATAGAACACACATTTTGCTTTAAAGTTGCAAAGCAAATATTGATCTTTGTCTGGGGAACTTAGGAATGTGGTCTTTTTCTCACCTTTTCTACCAAAGAAAACCACAAAGCCCATCTAAAAGGAACAGAGGAAAAGTATCTTACCTGTGCCAGCTCCATCCAATGAAAGTGGTAATACAAAGAATGATGAAATGTTGAAATTCTAGATGCAGCCATCAGGTGGCAGTGTCTGTTCAGGGAGCAAGCTGTTGGCACTCTCTCAAGGCTTGGTTTTGTAAACCTCATCTGCAAAGCGGCTATTTATAACCTTGTGTGTCTTGCCCTTGTTCCTAACGGGGTTGTTCCGTATTTCTGCATCTTACTGAAGCATGGCGCAGGCAGATCACAAAAAAAGGAATGATACTGTCAGTATTCCAAATTATTTTCTTGAGGACGTTCTTCCGTACAGCCGATAGACTTCAGGAACAAGGGCCCAGAGGCCGGTGTGGCGGGGCTGTTCCTGCCCAGTAATTCTGCCAGACAGTGGAAATATGGGCGTGCCATGGTCTTCCCCCCGTTAGGGTGCACTTGTCCAGAAACTTCCACTAAGAATCAAGTTTTAAAAGAGCCCAGTGACAACATCTTCCATCTGTTAGCCAGCATCTAAACACGTTTGTCATTCTCCAAAAGTTTCTACCCCTTCGTGTAGCGATTTGTAGTTCGGTTTGACTGCTTGAGGAAAAGACAGAGACGTGTTATCACCCAATTCAATGTCCACTGTCACTGTGAGGTAGGCAATTAGATAAAGTTTGGGTATGGAGGAGGGTTCCTTTTTTTTTTTTTTTTTAATCGAGTTGATTTCTTTTTTCCTTCTGGAATGGTTCTTTCTTCTAAAATGTCAAGCGTTCGAAGAGCAAAGTAGACCGTGTGTTTTTAGCTGTGTTATTCCCTTCCAGCTGTGAATCCCACCCCTAGCAGCTGGAGCCTGGACAGTGGGAAAGAAGCCAAGAACATGTCGGATGGTGGGAAACTTATCTCTCCCCCTGTCCCTCCAAGACCCACACAGACTGGTGGGTATTTGAAGCATTTAACAATCACTTCTTTAAAATAACTTTTTTTTTTTCCCGACTACTCCAACCTGTCCTGATTTCCTCAAAAAGGTAGGCATTTGATGTCCAAGCTAAAACCCTTACCAGTAGCTACATAATGCGTTTGCAGGGTTCCCCCTCTTTCCTGAACTTCTGTTGCACTAAGTCAAACAGTGCACCATTCCTAACAAACCCCACAGATTGGGTCGAATGTTCTTTTCCTGGGTACCATCCTCAGGATGGGGGGGGTACCCTAACCTTGCTCAGCCATTAGCATCTTCTCCATTGAATGACCTCATTCTTACCAACCTCTGCTGATTCCAGCCATTTTACTCAGGACTGACGTCACGGGTTCAGGTGGCCCCCAAATAGGACTGACTGGCTGTAATTTTGATAGGCTTGTGGGGAACAAGTAACCTTGCATCTGCAGTTATGTGTGCTCAGAGGGATCTGTATCAAAGGGTCATAGTCTCAAAGGGCTCATTCAAGGCATTGCATCCCCTATGGCCTAGGCCACACCCACAGCAATGCAGGATCTGAGCCACATCTGTGGCCTACACCACAGCTCACAGCCACGCTGGATCCTTAACCCACTAAGTGAGGCCAGGGATTGAACCCACAATTTCATGGTTCCTAGTCAGATTGGTGTCCACCATGCCCTAGTGGGAACTCCTTGAAAAGCATTTTCTAAAAAACAGTAGTATCTACGGTACGTTGGTTCTTGGGCCAATTCAAACTTGTAGGTAAGGATGCCGATAGCTCTATTCTAGGTCTCTGTGGGAGAACATCTTTCCAGGGAAACATGGCTGTGAACATGCAGTGGGTGCAGGGGCTGCTGTGGCGTCCACCGTGATGGTGTCAGGGGACACCTTAGCCAAGAGGAAGAGGGTCCCAAGCACCATACGCCTTGACTTCTGCCAGAAATGCCATTCCCAGTCAAGGTCTGCTTCTCTACACACACACATGCTCCTCTCCCAAACTCCACCCCCACAGTGGATGGGCTAGGAGAAGCCATGGGGGGGATGGAACATGACACGTGCTGCCGGCCATGCTGTAGCCCAGGATGGAGGCTGCACAACCCCGCAGTGTGGGAACCCAAGCTCAGGGTGCCTAGGCGACCATGTAGCTCCCCCGTGAACCTGGCAGGGCTGCCTTCCTTTCTGCACTGATTGCTGTCATGGTCTGTCCTCATGTCCTCATGTGTGCTCACTGTTGGGGGGGGTGGGTAACTGCCTTTTTTTCCCTTCAGCCTTTCCGTAGCTTTCTTACATTTCACACCTCACTGTGACAGCTGGGAGAATGGCAGCTCATCACCGAGCCAGAGACGCTGAGCTCCCTGAAACCTCTGTAGGTGGAACCGGGAGGTCTGGCTCATCCTCACCGTGCTGACGATGTCACAGCAGGGTTTTAGTGTGTGTGGTTATGCCTTGGAGAGCTGGATTTGACTCACAAGCCACACACAGAGCAGTGCCACCACCCAGGCTGTGTTCTTGATGTAGGGCTTGAAAATCGGTGGGGGGGGGGGGTGTGAGGTAAAAAGAGGGTTCTTCTTTGCCACAATGATGAAATGCATAGGGCACCATCCCCCAGAGAGAAAGGGAGGACTCAAGCACAGACATTAGAGGGAGAAATTGACAACTTCCCACATCTTGTGTGGACATGGTCAATTTCAAGAGCCTAAGGGCTGTGGAAGGGGAGGCTGATGTCAGCATATTCCCATGGACCTATCCTCGGCTGCCTGGATGACCTGCCTCTTCCTATTCCTGCTCAGGCCAAAATGAGCAACTATTTCCCAACATCTGCTCCCTGGCACCTCACACCTAAAAGTACCTTTTGAAATAGACCAAGTATCTAGACTTTGAGGAAATGGAAAGGAGGTTGGACCAGTTTGGGTTAAGGCATCGTGTGTGCACTGGTGACTTTTCACTAAGTTTCCCCTGTCTTGGAGCCGCCGCCCTTTGTGAGAAGTCTGTTTTGGGTGGGCATCATTTAGTCTCTCCCCCAACCCCCTGGCCTAGGAAGTCTTGTGCACTGGATTACCTGTATGGGTTTGTACACATAGAGGGCTTTTGCAGGTAGTCAGCTGTCTGGTTTTTCTGACTTGAAATGATCTCCCTCTGTTCACAGCTTCACCAGCAAGACACACGACATCCGTATCATCCCCTTCGCCTGCCGGGCGATCTCCATTGAAGGTACAGGTTCTTATGAGACTGAAGCTAGAAACTGGCCTCATATTACTTTTTTCCCCTAAGATTCATCCCTGCTCCATCAATGGGTTCCTTTATCTGGACAGACTAGGCAGAGCACATATAAAGAGGGGGGAGAGGAAGAAGAATAAGAAATCCCCACACCAGGCTTGCCCTTAGGGGAGTCTCCTCATGAATGAGGCCATTTATTTTCAGATTATTAGCCTTTTTCTCCAAATGGTGGCAATGAGCAAGTACCAACTAGAGTGAGGAGATACACTGAATTAGGAAAGAAATGGTCCCTGTGTCTCTCTCAGGGCTGGTCTTTTGGTTTCAGAGACATCAAAAACAAACTCAATTTAAAAACATCAGCAATCAAGATCTAGTAAGTATTCTCCAATGCCTTTTTCATCAGCCTCACCCATTTTGAAAATGTCAAACCCAACTTTTTCTCTTTGAATATTTTACACCACGGCTTTCATTTACATTTGGAGACACATCCTTGATAATGAAAAACAAGGCCAGAAAAATTCTGGGAAACAAACTGGAAAGGTTTAAAGGTCAGATGTTTGATTTGGTCTGTAGACATAGGCTATTTAACACCTTAAATGCACAAAAATCCCTCTTGAAGGTGAAGAATAACATTTAGTCTCTATCCAAATGAAATCAGGCTGGAAGCAAGGATTGTCGGTCCATTCAGAGGTAGGTGTGCAGCGTTACTACATCAGGGGCTGATGTGCGGTTGAAGTGAGTCTTCAGAGAATGATTTTGTACCTGAATGACTTAGGATTTACATGCACCATGTCCTTTTGGTGGATGAGACATTTCTAACTAATGTGAAAGCAAAAGACAAATTAGCTTCTGCAAACACACAGGGGCAGGTTTTGATCCAGTGCATCAGTGGTGCTAAGGATCGGTGCTGATAGAAATTGAGAATCTGGAAGGAAAACTCCCCAAATGGAGAAAATTACAAACCAGGTGTGATTTGGTTTGCACTGCCAGCGTTTCTGATGTCAAAATTTGCTGGTGGGTGCAAACGGTCTGCTCGTTTTGCTGTCAGTCTGCTGTACGGCCATTAATCAGAAAGCACATGGGACTGCACCCAGCCGGGAAGCCACAGGCTGTCACCTTGATGTGATGGGAACAAAGCAGCACGGGCGTTTCCACATCTTTCCCTCTCCCTCATTTGCCTAGAGCCCCCATGTTGCTGTAGATGTAACACATGCATCTTTTCAACTTGATGGTACAGAGTAGTCATAAGTCTTAGGAATTGATTCCGAAGTAAAGAACCCAAGGGCTACAGTTGTGTTCAAGTAGCCACCAGATAGTCCTGTCCCCAGATTTGCCTGTGCTCCTACTGGCCGCAGGTAGCCTTGCAGCCTTTGCTTTACAGGGAGGTTTGAAGAGAAAATGGATGGAACGTTCCTGTTCTAACTCCTGGGTTTCATTAGAGGGCATCGCTCTACCAAGTACAAGCTTTGCTGTGCTCGGAATGCAGAAAACTCTACCTGATAGTTTTTTTTTCCCCCCCTGCAATGAAAAGATGGAATAAACCCCATGGAGAAGACTGAGCTTACCTGCCTTGTTTTGAACTTAGGGTCTAATATGTAACAAAAACAACAGTGAAGCTGGATCTCTTAATTGGCCATGCTTAATTTTAGGCTCCTGCTAAATGAAAGGATTTGTGTCTACCAACGTTATTTTGTTTAAAAAGAGACACCAGGGTAAAGTTAGTCTAGGATAGCATTTCTCAACGTTTGTTCCAAAGAACATTAGTTTTATAGGCCATTATGTGATAAATGAAGGAAAAAAAAAGTCTATGGTCAAATTAGGTTAGAAAACACTGGTCTGAATAAAGTCATTTAGGTTTCTTTTTTTTTTTTTTTTTTTTTTTTTTTTTTGGTCTTTTTGCCTTTTCTAGGGCTGCTCCCGTGGCACATGGAGGTTCCCAGGCTAGGGGTCCAATTGGAGCTGTAGCCGCTGGCCTACACCACAGCCACAGCAACGTGGGATCTGAGCCTCGTCTTCAACCTACACCACAGCTCAAGGCAACACTGGATCGTTAACCCAATGAGCAAGGCCAGGGATCGAATCCGCAACCTCATGGTTCCTAGTCGGATTCGTTAACCGTTGAGCCACGACGGGAACTCCTAGGTTTCTTTATTATAAGACTTTAACAAGCTAATATGCTTTGAATGGACTCAAGGAGGACATAGGATACGGCCTTTCCCAAGGGAACCCTCTTTTCACAGAGCCTCTCTTGGGACACCAGTTAGGCAAGTAGCAAATGCCGATGCCAGCAAGGCTTAGGCAGCCACCAAATGAGGGAGGCGGCCAGGAGGACTCAGTGTGGTGTGGTGAGGACTGAGAAAACTGAGGAACTCATGCCCGCTCTGAAGGGGACAGCCCCTGCTCAGCTTCAAAAGATTATCTCTAGATAAAATATGAGCTGGTGTTGCTAAAACTTCCAGGGCTTAATGAAATGCTGGAAATCTGGAGTTCTGTAGGAGATCGTCCTATCTTAAAAAATTAACAACTAAGGCTTTTTAAAAAACACTGCAGATGAAACAGCTTATCTCTCACACTAAAACCTGAGGGCTGCCAACATGCAGCTTCAGCCTGAGAGTCGGGACTGGGTGCTGAAGACTCCAGGGCAGGGCCGAGGGGCCTCCTGCCCTCCTTCTGAGGGCTGTGGTGGGATTCCCACCCCACTTCCAGCTGCCCTGCATCCTTCTCTGCAGTTCACATGCCCTGCAGAGCTAGAAAGGGAAATGAGTCCCTGGATTTTTTTTTTTTTTTTTTTTTTTTTTTTGGTCAGTTTTCTCTTTTTCTAAACCTGGGACTAATATGTTCCTGCATTTTCCCTCTGATTATTTGAACCTTCTTTCTCTCCTGCCCATGCTGAGGAGTAAAGTGAGGGGAACTGAATGACTGCTGGGCCTGGCAGATCAATGCCTGATGCTAAGTCCAGTCAGCTCACACATTGGACTCTGGGTGTCTGCCTGTGCCTTGCGGGGCTGCCAGAACAAAGCACCGCAGACCAGAAGTTCTCTAGGAACAAACGTGTTCTCTCCCTGTTCTGGAGGCTTCAAGTCCAAGATCAAGGTGTCACCAAGTTTAGTTTCTCCTGAGGCCTCTGGGCTTGCTTTGCAGCTGGCCACCTTCTCCCTTTGTCCCCAGGGTCATTTGTCAGTATGCATGCATCTTTCGCGATTCGGTGTCCAGTTTCTTTTTTCCTGTAAATCAGATTGGATTGGGGTCCGCCCTGAGGATGCGTTAACTTAGCGCCTCTTGAAAGGCACTGTCTCCAAAAGTGGGGGGCTGAGGCTTCAACCTGTGGGTTTCTGGGAGACTCCGTGGCCGCTCATCGCAGGGCAGTGAACTCCATGCTTTGCCCCCGCTTCTCCTCCTCTGCGCAGGGCTCGGTGCAGTCCTTCACCCCCTCTCCAGTGGAGTACCACTCCCCGGGACTCATCTCCAACTCCCCCGTCCTGTCGGGCAGCTACAGCAGTGGGATTTCGTCCCTCAGCCGGTGCAGCACGTCCGAAACCTCAGGTTTTGAAAATCAGGTGAACGACCCGTCGGCGGGGCCGGGCCTGAGCTACAGCGGCCCGGAGGAGCCGGTGCGCAAAGAGAGCAAGACGCCGCCCCCGTACAGCGTGTACGAGCGGACTCTGCGGCGCCCGGTGCCGCTACCTCACAGCCTCTCCATCCCGGTCACGGCCGAGCCGCCCGCGCTGCCCCCCAAGCCCCTGGCGGCGCGATCGGGCCACCTGGAGAATGGGACCAGGAGGACGGACCCCGGCCCGCGGCCCAGGCCCCTGCCCCGGAAGGTCTCGCAGCTGTAAGGCCCTTTTCGATTTCCCCGCGGTGACTCCTTGGCCGTTTACAAGCAGTGAGACGTATGGGGAGAAGACATTTAGTGTAGGCACTTTAATAACTTACTCAGATTTGTCTTTCAATGAATGGAATTAAAACTCGCTTATTGAATAAAATGTTGCACAATATTAAAAGTTACTGATCTCAAACGCCAGATGTTCCAAGTATGGCTGAATTTCATTACAACGTCTCTCATTTGAAAATGATAAATAGTGAGAAAGACTTCTTTTCGATCTTTTTAGGTTCACTTTTTTTTTTTACATAGTTTAATCTTGAAACCCATACGATATTGTCGGACAAGACACACCCTGAAAATGTTGTATACTTTTTACTGAATACTTGATACTTCTTGAAAGCTTATTAAGTGAATGCACATCCTAACAATGGTCCTTACTTTAGAAGACTTCTGTAAATAAGGTGAGATTTCCAGCTCTTTGGATGAGCAGACTGATGAATGCCCCCGCCATCAGAATTAACAGTTAAAGCAGGCAAGTGAGACGAAAAGCTTAAGGGGTTGCAAGGATTGGGACTGGAAGTGGTTTTGTTGTTGCAACAAAAATACTTCTTTGAAGTTGCTTTTGACATTTGACTGACGTCTGCATTCTTAGAACGCTACTTTACCAACCGGTTGGTAAATCCTTTAGCACCCTGACACCGTGGGATCTACTGTATTTCTTTTCAAGGTGCAATGTACTTCCAGAGTTCCAATAGGGTCGATTCAGCAAAAGCCCCCTGGAGAAATGTTTACTTGAATCTCGTGCTTCCTTTACTTGATAGGTTCCTCTACCAAATTTGTCATTGAAGAAGAGCAGGTGTTCAGGTAGGCACAAATTAATGTGTCCCATTAACAAGAATTCAGGAATCAATACAGGACAGTATTAAATCAATAGAGTAAATGAAGAAAAAAAAGAAAACGTAGAGGAAATATATGAGCATGATTAAATGGCAAAAGGACTTTCAAAAAGGCAAGGGCATTAATTCTCAATCCTGCACAACATACAAAATTCCTCACAACTCTCCAGTGTTACCAGTGGAGCTTGTCTTCTGAGCTAATCCTATTGTCCTTTTATTGAAGGATGGCTGTAGACTGCTCTAGCTTGAATATTGCAACATAGCATCTTAGATCTAGATAGGGACGCTAATGCCACAGTTGTAGGAGTGTGAAAAAAAGCACCTTGTATGTAGTAATGTATTTTGTATCTTTGTTTTCTTTACTGACTGTTTATAACACTCAACTGACAATAGCTATGAACTGTATTTTAAATCATACTGTTGAATATTTTCCCTCTTTTGTTGGGAAGCGCATTTTAGTTTAACTGTGTCTGTTTTTGTTGATAGCTTACCTGGAAGGCAGTGACCACTTTTTTATATTCCCTTAATGAAACCATTCAGCAGGGATACGCTGTTGAGGCTGGTTATAGAGGTTTTCTATAATAAATGTTCAAGTATTTTTGTACATAACTGGTTAATTTTAATAAGAGATACCATTATGTGTAAAAAAAAAAAAAGTAAAAATAAAAGCAAACAATTGTGGATGCAGTATGATTGTTATAATTATGCCAAATACTTTATGTATGGAAAAAGAATATTTGTACATATGTGCTTTTAACAATAATTCTGCCATATTGACTTTACAATTTTGAATGTCAGAAAAAATAATATATGTTAAAATATTTATGTTTAGTGAAAGTATTCATAATTGAGAAAAGGAACATATGAATTTTAGCTTTGTATCTTGCAAGTTTTTCAGTTAGAAATTTCTTGAACTAGCTTTTACTTTTGATGATAACACCTTGTGTTTGTAATCACATCCTCAAATATATCTCTCTCTATATATAGGAAGATCCATATTTCTGTTGCTTTAAAAAAGTAAAGCCTTCCTTCCATTTAAATAAGGTGACATGCATAAGATAACAAAGCTTCTTTGATTTCCTTTTCCTCTGTAATTTAATAGATTTGTTGACTAGTGCTTGGGCACAGTATAAATTGGTGTCATTCGCTCTTGAAGCCATTTTTTAAAAAAATTTTTTTGGGCAATGAGCAGTTGATCATGTGTGTGTATTTCTGAAGCAGCTGTATAGCAGAACATTTTCAAGAGATTCTGTTAGCTCGGATGTTCACGTTGGTGGCTGCTGACTGGTAAATATTAAATAAAATGACCTGATTAATCTTGATATTTCTATCTTTATTCGTGTCATCAGCATATCTTTACCTGGAACAGAAGCTGTGTACATCACTGCCAAGTGTACAAAAGGAATAGGTGAGAGTTGCTTTTGCCAGCTAGACAAACTATCTGCGTGCCAGCTTTCTCCCTGATTTTCATAAAACATGAAATACCTTTAACGCTGCAAAATCCATTGACTACCAAATTTGTTAATAAAGTCAAGCTGTTAATTCTGTGAGATTCACCTATGCTATGTTAGACTTAGAACATTTATGTAACTCAGTGCTAAGCAAGCCCTTGTTTAAAGCCTCTGTCCCATTAAATACCAAAACCCTTTTAAAGGTCATTGTTAGTGTCCTCCTCATTATTTCACAACATGAAGTGATTTTTTAGAGCATTCTTGGATCATTTTTATTACCACTGACCCCACAAGTATTTCAATTCTACAAGCCTAATTACAATATGAATAGCTCCTTTTCCCACCTGAGTTGTCTTCTCTCTGGATTGATATTGATTGTTCTACAAAACATGACAAAATAACCAGTTGCACAGGTTTGCCTTTATTTGATCTTTACACAATGAAAGATGGCTTGTGCCAAAACGAAGTCTTTAGGCATTGATGGAAACAAACCTTGACCTCATTACCCAAGAATATGGTTAAGAAGACTTGAAAATTTGATAGAATGCTAATCCCCTGACATTACTATTATTTCACATATTCCTTTTGTCTTTTTCTCTAGGCATATACGACAGTTCTCCTACATTGTTGAGGGCTGGTTCCCCAAGTATCCCAGCACAATCTGTTCATAGTACTGGGCTGAGTTCACTGCTCACTGACATAAAGGAGAGCATCACCTAGGGTCTCAAAGGGTCAAGGGCAAGATCAGATTTTATTGAAATTCTGGGCTTCTATTTAAGGTGGCTCTTTCCATGAGCAGGCCTTAAGATTGGGTCAAGATCATGATATCATTGTTGAGGGTTCGTTACAAACAGCAGGGCAAGGATTTGGGGTGGAGGGGTTCAGAGAGGCTTAGGACCTAAACTGTAAGTTGATACTTGCTATTGACAATTGGATGGGTCTGTTGAGAAATTAAATTATGAAGAATAAAGTTATTCCCCTGGCAAAAGATTCCTGGAAGAGTGAAGTTATGCCCGCGAACTTCGGAATAGTGAAGTCATGTTCACGTAGAAAGAAGTTGTATGGAAGCGACAGTCTCAGTGTTCAACGTGTATGTTGACATCGAGGTCATCGCAGTGTACCTGGAGGGGCTATCTTTATTTTTTGTTTAATGTTAAAGTATTTTCATACTATTGCATTGTACGTAAAAAGCAAAATAGATATTCCCGCCATTTACTTAGCCATTCCCCAATTAACAGACATGATACTGTTTCCAGTTTTTCACCACTGCAAATAACACACTGCGACTATACTTTTGCACCGCTTTTCCCATGTTTTGGATGAGTTCCTTAAAATGGAGACCTAGACTAAAATTGCAAAAACAAGGGAAGGATGCCTTTGTAGTTATTTCACATATTTGGGCAAATGATTTCCCCAAATAACTTTAGTGCCACCAGCAATATTTTTCCCAGATTGGATATTTGATGCAGTCATTTGGTGTGTGTATGTGCGGGAAGAAAATACTGCCCCACTACCTAAGATTTGAGACAATGTTAAAAAATCAATTATGTAAAGAATTTTGTGCAAGGAAATTGATATCCTTATTAAGTAAATGAAAAGGAGAGATGAGGAGACATTAAAGGAACTGGCACTGACACTTAGAGGGTGCCTTCTGAAAATACCTCATCCCAGAGAAGAGATTGCTAGGAAGGTATGTTAGATCCTCTCTCTGTATAGAATACGAGAGCAGCCCCAACATTCTGAACACAAGTACCCTCTCACTTACCCAGCCTTTACCCCTGTCATTCATAATCAGTGAAGGAGCCAAAAGGCTAGAAGAGAGAAGAACACCGACCTCAACAGCCATCATAAATGCCACCGGCAGCTGAATGGAATGTCCCAAAGAAGATGAGGCTGATGAAATGCCTGATGTGTTGGGACTTATAATCAGGAGATTGTACTTTTGGAAGAGACTTGAGGGATGGATGAGAAAGATACCTAGACAATTACGTAAGTGAAGGGGGAAAAAATGAACTCCAGCGAGAACAAAAAATTGGTTAGATAAGTAAATATAATTAGACTATACTATGTGGGTCAGCTACGCATACTATTCACACAGTCAGGGAAATATAAAACATAGATTCATCTAACCACAAATTACTATTATTTTTGTCTTTTTGCCTTTTCGAGGGCCGCTCCCACGGCATATGGAGGTTCCCAGGCTAGGAGTCTAATCGGAGCTGTAGCCGCCAGCCTACACCAGGGCCACAGCAACACAGGATCTGAGCCGTGTCTGCAACCTACACCACAGCTCACGGCAATGACGGATCGTTAACCCACTGAGCAAGGCCAGGGATCGAACCCACAACCTTGTGGTTCTTAGTCGGATTTGTTAACCACTGAGCCACGAAGGGAAATCCTAACCACAAATTATAATTATTACATTGGAAGGATGAGAGTAAGGAAGGAGTTTGTGTACAGGCAGAGTAACCAAGGTCCTATCTTCCATATAGGAATGTCAATCGGTAATGCCTAGAATGTAAAGACTGTCACGCAGCAGCTATTTAGGTGTATGAGTAAGAGTTAAGAAATAACTTAAAAATTGAAGATAATGGCCTTTCTGGAGTGAAACTGGTTGGAGGACAGGAATGTTGCAAGGAACCTGTTTTTCATAATGGTTTCGACAACTACCAGCATGTTCGACTGTGATATATTTTAAGAGATTAAAAAATAATTTCTCCAACATTCCTTTAGGTATCACCACACTGGTTTCACTTCTCTTCCTTGTTCGTTTCCCTTCCTTTATGTGACAGAGCAAATCTGGATTTGAGCTCCTTGAGAAGTACATCTGGAGTTTGCAAGGAGATTTCTGCTTAAAAGGAATGGGTGTGGCAGGTGGTGGCCCATGAGGAAGAAAAGTTTCTGGTGCCTTGTTGGACTCCTTGGAGAAGTGATTGGCAGTAATACAAGCAAATTTTAATCCTGTTCGTTACTTAATCCTGTTTGTTAAGTCATTTGCAGTAGATTAAAGAGGCTGACTCCTCTTTAATAGCACTGAGCAGCCAATAGAAAAATTTTAGTCAGGTCTGAAAAGGACTTTGCAGGTAAAAGCAGTTTACAAGTTCCCTTTGCATCAATGATGTGAATTTTCTTGTCCTGAAAAAAGCACACACAGGTCTTGGTGTGACTGACTTGAGAACAACCGTCAACAGTCCTGGGTTATTTCTCTCCAAGAGGGGAAAATGATGTTATTAGCAAATAATTCATTAAAAAAAAAATTAGTGAACACACGGTGAGCATTACAAGAACTTCAAGCCTGTGATGGAGAACAGACTTGTGGCTGTCAAGGGGGAGGGGAAGGAGTGGGATGGACTGGGCGTTTGGGATTGGTACATGTCAACTATTGCATTTGGACTGGATAAGTAATGCAATCCTGCTGTATAGCACTGGGAAGTGTATCTAATCACTAGTGATGGAACATGATGGAGGATAATGTGAAAAAAGATTGTATATAAATGTATAAATGGGTCACTTTGCTGTACCGTGGAAATTGACAGAACATTGTAAATCCACTGTAATAAAAAATAAAATTAAAAAAAGGAACTTGGCAGAGGATCTCCTGGTACCCTCCCCATTTTTCCCCTCACTGTACCTCAGCCTCTTGTCACAACTTCCAAATCTTTGTTCCAAACCCAGACAAAGAAGGGCTCCCCTCGTGAGTCCCCCATGAATCCACTCCACCTCACCTCCCTCTTCTGAATCCTTCCTCACCAAAGAGGAAGTGTGGGGGAATCTAGTTGTGATTTTTGATTGGGTTCATCCAGATCTGAGAGCTGGGCTTGAAGAACAAATAGAACTAAATGTTTACTAATTTCAGGTAACTTTTCTTCTTTTTTATTCATTTTGGTCTGACTTGAGAATTTACAATTTGGCATTAAATTTCAAAACATAGTTCAGAGAAAAATATAGCCAAGATAAAAGGGCAAGCAGACTAAAAAAAAAAAAAAATATATATATATATATATATATATATATATATTTGCACCAAATATAACAATATTAATATCCTTATAAATAATTCATATAAATTGATCTTTTAAAAATGATAATTAAGTCTGTTAAGAGGGGAGTTCCCTTTGTGGCTCAGTAGGTTACAAACCCAACTAGTATCCATGAGGATGAGGGTTTAACACCCGGCCTCACTCAGTGGGTTAAAGGTCCTGCATTGCTGTGGCAAAGGCCAGCAGCTGCAGCTCTGATTTGACACTTGGGAACTGTCCATATGCCACAGCTGTTGCCCTAAAAAGCAAAAAAAGAAAAGAAAAAAAGACTGTTAAGAGGCATAAGGATTGGAAAGGAAGGGAGAAAATATACTAATAGGCAAATAGATAATTCACAAAAGATAAACCATAAACAAACATATGGTAAAATAATTATCTGAATTACTAATCAAGCAAAACAAATGAAAACAACAATGAAGTAACATTTGTTGCTTATGAAATTAGCTGAATGTATAAATGACAGAACCAATTCTAGGAAGAGTATGATGATAAGTTGTACTCCTGGACATGGCTAATGGCACTAAATTAAGATAAATTTTTGGTTTTTTTTTTTTTAATGGCCACACCCAAGGCCATGGAGTTTCCAGGACAGGGACTGAATCCAAGCCGCAGTTTCAGCCTACCCCACAGCTGCAGCAATACCAGATCTTTTAACCCACTGCACCAGATCAGGAATAGAACCCATGCCTCCACAGTGACCCATGCTGCTTCAGTCAGATTCTTAACCCACGGTGTCATGGCAGGAACTCCAGGATAACATATTGAGATGCAATTTGGCAATATGGATCCAGAGTCTCAAAAAATGGTCATGGTCCTTTGAGCTATAACTCCATTACTGGAAATCTATGAGAAGAAAATAAATCTAAATGTGACATGAGTCTATGGAGAGACAAAAGGCAAAACTTTCAAGTCATAGAAAGGTCAGTATGGAGATGGTTACGTAAAATGTAACAGTCAGTGGAACAGTATACACTATTTTTAAAAATGTTTTTGAGGACTGGTAGCAAGCACTTTAAAAAATACACCAAAGTGATAGTAGTAAGAGTTGTTTCAAAGTAGTGAATTATGGGTGATAATTGTTCTTTAAATTTTCCAAATTTCTGAACAAATAGTTTTTTGTTTTTTTTTTTTAAGTTTTAATGGAATTAGACAAGAAGGCCAAGGATCAACCAACTGAGAGTATTAGCTAGAAGTAAGAAAACCCTGAATAAGCAGGAGGAGCAACCTCAGGCCTGGGTCTGGTTTAAGTTTATTAGTCTCTCCAGAGTGAATGGGGTGAACTGATCCCTCCTACTCACCAATGCTGGAGCCCCCAGGAATGGAGTGTCGTTTTTTTGTTTTTGTCTTTTTAGGGCAGACCTGAAGCATATGGAAGTTCCCAGGCGAGGGGTTGAATCAGAGCTGCAGCTGCTGACCTACACCACCTCCAGTAGTGTGGGATCCGAGCTGCATCTGCAACCTACACCATCTCGCATGGCAACACAGGACTCTCAACCCACTGAGGGGGCCAGGGATCAAACCCTCATTCTCATGGATATTAGTCAGATTCATTACTGCTGAGCCACAGTGGAAACCCTGGAATGGAGTGGATTTGGGGCATCTGGGATGCAATTTCAAGGTGGGAACTGAGGAACAAAAGAAGTAAGAAAAAGGAGTATTGGCCTGCCATGGAATCAGTGCTCCATCGGGTAAAAGAGGGGTGCGTGTCAGCAGTAAAAAGGCTTGGGGAGTGAAGCAGGTGGAAAGAGGTAGCCTAGAGCAACAGCCTGGAAATAACAAGAAGGGACCGTGAAGAGTGTGGTTGGGAAAAGTGGCAAACCTGACTGCGAGGACTAAGGGAGTTCCTCGCAAGCCAGTGTTGCTCTGTTTCGGAGTTTTCACACATTTTTTCATAAGATAAGAAAAATGAGAATAATATGACTCGCATATATTGACTCAAATATCTAACGGTCTTTACTTGGGAAGAACTTTTCTTTGATCTTCTTTATCTAGGGGTTACAATAATGTTCAGTATTTGAACTGCTAGTGGTAGCAGATAGAGGTTTTCCCAGTAATTTGCAGAGTTAAAAGCGAACAACTTTATAACTGGCATCCATTTTTTTGTTTTGTTTTTGTTTTCGTCTTTTAGGGCCACACCTGCAGCATATGGAAGGTCCCAGGCTAGCGGTCCAATCAGAGCTGCAGCTGCTGGCCTGCACCAAAGGCACAGCAACTCGGGATCCAAGCCACATCTGCGACCTACACCACAGCTCATGGCAATGCCAGATCCTTAACACAGTGAGTGAGGCCAGGGATCAAACCTGCATCCTCATGGATACTAGGCGTTAGTATCCTTGGGTTCCTTACTGCTGAAACACGATGGGAACTCCACTCCATTTTTTTTCATTGTACTGCTTCGTGAAACCTCAAAGCCTAGGACGCACAGTAGGAGGAGTGGAGGTGGAGGGCCAGCTATCTGAATGGAGATTGTGTAGGTGCTGGGGCTTCCATCACTCTTGACAGATGCAGAAACTTGTAATACTCCTATTGCAAGAGTCTAAAAGACTCAGCATTTACAGGAATGCAGTGATTAGTTCTCACCTTGGCTTCGAGTATTGAGTGAGATCTAGTCCTTAGTAGTCATTTTTATGCCATTTAGTAAGTTTCAACCTGTTTTACTTCCTCTCTACCTCATCCTACTCAGCTGTGATTTCAAAGACTTTCTAGGCGAAGAGCCTAGGGTTCATTTTGAAGCTTGATTGCTGCAGAATTCACGTCGAAAGTACTTAAGTGACCGGGTGCGTGGGTAATGGCGGCCAGACACTGATTTACTTTTCTCCCGCATTTCTGCTACTGGCTTTTAAAGAACATCCCCATATTCTTTAAACTGGTGGAAGACTCTGTTATTCAGAAAATTTGCTCAAGTCAGATGCATAAACTGTTAGGAACACAGTACTGAAAAAACGGATGTGCTGAAGGTTGGGGCTAGGTGGCAATAGTAAGCATGCGTTTATTTGAGGTGCTGAAATGGTCCTGGACCTCCCATGGGACTCCTAGGAATGCCCACCAGCTGCCTCGGGCAAGAGCATCCACTCATTACCACCTGTCAGTGATGCTGAGCAGAGTCATCCATTCATCTATATTTAATGAGTGGGCTGAGGCTCACTGCGGAAGGCAGTTCATTCTCTTATTTGGCCCTTTATGAGGGATGGAAACTATTAGCAGAATGAGGCCCATGTCCCTCCCCTTAGCAGTTTCTAGATCAAGATTAGATTTATCGGGGTGATTAAAAGTATTTATTGAGGGCCTACAAAGAACACAAAATTATGTGTATACAAAGTTTTATAATCATCGCCATTTTTGGAGAATTTATTCCCAAGGAAAAAAATGGAGCTATGTGTATTAACTAGTGAAAATATCACAAGAAATGCCATCAAGAGAATGGCCAAATGATTAGTCACCAAATGAGGGGCACAGCCCATAAATGCAGACTTTACATGACACATAACCCATCCAAAACCTAGGTTCAAACACCCTGCGTATCATGTCATTGGGTTCATTTATTTTCATGGAAACTCTGGAACAAAGTTTGTCCAGGACTCATGATCCTGATGCCTTTTGTGTTTCCTTAGTCCTAGAAAAGGGCCATCGGCTAGATGGCATGAATCTGACATGTTTGATGTGAGGCCGTGATACTCCCAGTTGTGGTCCTGGGGACATAGGAAGTAACAAGACAGTGTTTCCACCTTGTCTAAGAGTCTCCACCCTGATGGAAAGGAAGATAAACAGACCAACACTTAAACACAGCATTATTCTCCTATTGTGCAAATAACTACCAGCCCTCTCTAAAATTCTCCTTGACCCAGAAATTGAACTTCTAAAAATTTATTCTAAGAAAATACCCTTACCAGAAATGTACACAAAGATTTATGCATAATCATTGCATTATAATCATTTTTATAATAGTAAAAAATTTGAAATATTTTAAACAGCTAACAGTAGCCAATAGATTTAATCAAATATATATACACTAATTCCCATCAGGTATTAAAAACTATGACCTGTATGTATATTTTTTGACCGGGTAATTTATTTACCACACTGCTAACTAAAAACCTTATGATCTAAATTTTTTATTTTTTAAAGTCTAAGTGGGTATAATATAAACCCTTTATCAAACAATTATATATACATACTTGAATATATGCCCCAATGTTAGTACTAATTAAATCTAATTAGAGGAATTTTAGGTTTGGGTTTTTCTCTTTTTGCTTATATATATTTTCAATTTTTCTATGCTTTTTTTTTTTTTTTTTTTTGCGCGCTTTTTAGGGCCTCATCTGTGGGGATATAGAAGTTCCCAGGCTAGGGGTCGAAGCGAAGCTACAGCCACTAGCCTACACCACAGCCACAGCAATGCAGGATCTGAGCCAGGTCTGCGACATACACCACATCTCATGGCAACTTGGGGGTCTTTAACCCACTGAGCGAGGCCAGGGATCAAACCCCCATCCTCATGGATCCTAGTGGTTTTCGTTAACAGCTAAGCCATGAAGAGAACTCCCTAATTACTTTTGTAAATAAAGAAATAACTAGCTAAGAAGATGAATAAATGATAAGACATGAAAAAGACTATAAGAGAATGGTGAGAAGGATGCCATGGTAGTATTGAGGCATTTAACCTAGAGTGAGGGTTTGTGGGTAAAGTGGGACAGAGAAGACATCACAGAGGTGGTAGACCTCGGTCAAAGACTAAAGAATCATCAAGAATGACACAACAGGGAGAAGACATTCCAGGAAGAGAAACTCATAGAAGCAGACACCTGGAAGCAAGCATGCAGTGTTTAGAGGATGGTAAATGGGCCAGCTCTGATTGCAGGAGCATCTGGTGGCAAACAGAGAGCAGAAATGGAACTCAAGAGGTGAGCAGAAACCAGGTCAGGAAAGGCATGGTTTGGCATGCCAGGGAACTTAGACTTTTTTTCCAGTGGTGATAAAGCCTCTAAAGCATTTTAAGGAGGAGGAAAGCATGCTCAGGCTAATGTTTTAGAAAGATTGCTGTGCAAGATGACTCAGTGGTGAGGAGGATAGATTAGAAGAAGCCAAGATTGGGAGAGGCAGGAAGACAAGCTAGGGGTGCCCATGGGTTTGCAGTAAGGGCAATGAAGGCAGAGTTGTAGAGAGCAGGAATGACAAATAGAACAGATCTGTCTGCAGCAGAAATAATAGGATTCATCCAGGAGAGAAATAGCCCGTAGGGAAGGTGAAACTGTTCCTGAGGATGGAAAGGGATCTAGAGGATGGATGAAAGGAGGGATGTCTATTTATCTGGGACTCGATGCTCAATATAGAACAGTTGTGTTTTAGAGATATAGTATGACTTGATAAAATTCACTACTAGTGGCCCTATTTTATCCATATATCAGAAAGAGTTATTTGCTGAAAGTAAAGACAGTGAACTGGTAAAGTAGACCTCAGGAGAATTGTGAAATTTTGGCCAAATTTGTTGGAGCTAGTGATGCCTAAATACATATAAGAATGGAGTTCCCATCATAGCTCAGTGGTAATGAACCCCACTAGTATCTATGAGGATGTGGGTTCAATCCCTGGCCTCACTCATTAGGTTAAGGATCTGGCATTACCATGAGCTGAGGTGTAGGTCACAGACGTGGCTTGGATCTTGAGTTGCTGAGGCTGTGGTTTAGGCCAGCAGCTATAGCTCCTATTCAACCCCTAGCATGGGAATTTCCATATGCTGCACGTGCTGTCCTAAAAACAAACAAACAAAAAACAGCGATTACTAGGCAGTGAAGGCTGTGCTTAGAATACAGATCATGAATTTGTGATGGCACCAGTTGGTACAACTTTGTAACTTTCTCTAAAACATTCAGTGGCCAACATCCAGTACCTAGGAAGGCAAATAAAAGTTGCCTTCATCTTGATTCACTGTAGTTGAGGAGTAGTAGGGCTTGAAGGACCAAGGCCCCAAGACAGATGTAAAGCACTGGGGCTTCGGCTAGGCGAGGTAGGGGAGGAAGTAAAATACCCACTGGGGGTCTAACAGTCTTGGAGGAATGTACTTAGAGTATCGAATGAAGCTAAAGAACGCGTTTGGAAGAGAGAGAGCTGGAAGGAGAGAGAGCAATGAGCTACAAGTAGGGTATTGTGGATTATTTCAGAGCAGTTCTGGGGAACCAACAGTCTATGGGGTGCAGTGGAAGTGAGTGGTTGTTTGTTTGCCATAATGCAGATTTGATGTAATGGCCCTTGATGCATTCTTCTTTGGAATACTTTAGCTATTTTATTATTTGTACAAATAATTATTAATACAAATAATTTTCTACCCCAAATATACTATCACTCATGTCTTTAGAGGACTTTGATTTTCCATTGGTTAAAATACTTGATTATTCTATTCTGTAGATAAGAATCCACCAGGGTTGGGGGAGTGGAGGAAGATGGGGTGCAATCTCCTGGCTCTCTCACCGGCCCACGCTGTAGAGTATACTTCTCCAGACCTTTCCCCACATTTGGGACGTTTCATTGTAACACCTTAACAGATTCATCACGAGAAGCTTTGGACTCCAAGACCCTTGTTTGGTACGCTCAAAAACTCTTCTTCAAATATTTCTCTCTCCAAAGCACTGGTAGGGAATCAAATGAACATTTATGGCCCCAAGCCCATGGAGGTACAACTTCAGAAATCTTTCTTCATGAACGGCTCCTAAATGAGCCCCCCCAATCATATTTTTAGTCTCCAGATGGCAATTTGCCCTTCCTTTGTACCATCCTTCTCATGCTTTTCTTCATGCCCCAGCACTTTCTCACTGACTAGTCATCACTTCAGATATAACCCCCAAAATGTTGTTTATACAAACAGCAATGAGAAGATGAAAAGGTTTGCTTCCTCTCTATATATAAAAGAAGTCCAAAGAGGAGTTCCCGTCGTGGCTCAGTGGTTAATGAACCCAACTAGGAACCATGAGGTTGCAGGTTCGATCCCAAGCCTTGCTCAGTGGGTTAAGGATCCGGCGTTGCTGTGAGCTGTGGTGTAAGTTGCAGATGTGGCTCGGGTCCCATGTTGCTGTGGCTGTGGTGTAGGCCGGTGGCTACAGCTCCGATTAGACTCCTAGCCTGGGAACCTCCATATGCCAAGGGAGTAGCCCTAGAAATGGCAAAAAAAAAAAAAAAAAAGTCCAAAGAGGCTGAGTTTCAGAGCCTTGGGAACTCTGTTAGACATAATGAGCCAACAAACATCTGGTCAAACAGACACATGCATTAAAACTAGGTTGTGGGGCGTTCCTGTCATGGCGCAGTGGTTAACAAATGCTACTAGGAACCATGAGGTTGCGGGTTCGATCTCTGACCTTGCTCAGTGGGTTAATGATCCGGCAGTGCCGTGAGCTGTGGCGTAGGTCGCAGATGAGGCTCGGATCCCATGTTGTTGTGGCTCTGGCATAGGCCGGCAGCTACAGCTCCGATTCGACCCCTAGCCTGGGAACCTCCATATGCCGCGGGAGCGGCCCAAGAAATGGCAAAAAACCAAAAAACCAAACAACCAAACACAAGAACAAAAACAACAACAACAAAAAAACTAGGTTGTGGTGCCCAACAGATATGAGTAGATGCTGAGGAGCAGAGGTGGCCACAAAGACCTCGAAGACTGAATTTCACAGTAAGTATTTTTCATCTTTTCTGTTTTCTTTTTTATGGTTGTACCCTCAGCATATGCATATAGAAGTTCCTGGGATAGGGATAGAATCCAAGCTGCAGCTGTGACCTATGCCACAGGTGCAGCAATGCTGGATCCTTAACCTACTGCACCAGGCTGGGGATCAAACCCATGCCTCTATAGCAACCCAGGCTGCTACAGTAGGATACCTAACCCACTGCACCACAGTAGGAACCCCATTTTTCATTATTTTCTCATTATTTTCTACCACGAATAGTGTCCAGGTCATTTGTGTCACATTTGGAATAACTAGCTTAAGTACTGAGATAATCTTTTTCCCATGGAACCACAGCCATAAATTGTGGTTATCAATCAAACAAGACAGCACCGGAAAGAATTAAAGACCCCTATCTTCCTTATCAATTACAACCAGGCCAATCTCTCTGACGCTGTTCAGAAGACAGATTCTCAAAAAAGCACTGTTGTTATTTTCACCTGTGGGTTTCCCTTGCTTAGTGACTCATTATCCATTCATTTAACAATTATTAGGAGGATGTTATATGTTCAAAAATACCCTCTCAGAGGTCATTTTTTCTTTACTTTAAAAAGGAGACCTCACCAACCCTCAGGGCTTCAGTGGTATTGTTAGAAGAACAAATCACAAACCCCTAAATAGTGAGAATTGTACCTGAGGATTTGTGGCTGAGATGGAACAGTTTTCCGGTAGTGAGAGCAGCGAAGTGGGACCGGCCTGGCACTAGACTAATCTATAAGGTCAGACCTGCTGCTGGAGTTCTGATCAGCTGTGGGGACTAAGAGCTGACATTGTTCCACCAAGAAAAGCACAAGGTCCAAGTCTTACAGGAATCTTCTATCATGGCTTAGGCATGACTAATCCATGCCTAAGCTTGGGCAGGGGAAACTCCACAGGGAAACCAGAAGGTAATGGAGGCTTAGGAGCCTGGTAGGTAGTTCTACTGGAATCTATGAAGTCTTCTCAGAGACAACAGAGTGCCAGCCTCCAGACCAGGGGCAGGGACAGCCAGTGTCCATCAGAGTTCCAACCAGGAGTCAGGGTGGGGAGTGGAGAGCAGCCCAGTTGTGTAAATTGACATTTACATGGAAGACTTGGGCTTAATAAGATTCTAGAGCCCACTGATATAAAATGACAGTAGGAAGCGAAGTGATAGATAGCAGAGAGCAGTTCAGAAGCCCGCAGCCAGCTCTGGGATACCACATCTCAAATGAGAGACAAAACCCCATATACTGAGGATACAATTCCAGAACCTCCTGCAGAGCACTGGGCAACCAGTACCATGATGGGTGAATCAGTAGTCCAAGTCAATGCTGGAGTCTGGAGGTGAGCTATGGAGAATTTTAAATATTTTCTGCTTCCAATATTATTATCTCTGGAACTGAATAGGACACAGCTTTCACCGGAGGTGGGAGAGATACAAGAATAATGTGGAATAATTACCATCATGTTGCTAGAGAAAACAAAGACACGAGAAAGGAAGAGTTGGATAGTTGACATTGGTCCGGCTGCCTAGTGATGCTAACAGGGCTCTGGTCTTTCTGCAGTTCTGTGACACCATCCTTAGGGATTTGGTTCCTTCTTCTCGAGTGTTGCTTTATGGGCACAAGGTAACTGCTGTAGTCTCAGACATCATGTACAGATTATAAGGGGGAAAGAGGAAGAAGGGACAATTACAGCTATGTCTTCCTCATTTATTAGTAAAAGTAAAAGTTTCCTGAGTCTTAAATAGACATCAGTACATCTCATCAGCCACAGCTGTATTGCATGTCTCCCTGGCTTCAAGGTGGGCCAGGAAAGTAGATTTCTTTTTTTTTTTTTTTTTTATCCGAGTCTGAACAGATTGCTGCCTTGGATAAAATTAGATGTTGAATAATAAGCAACAAAGGGTAATGGATATTTGAGAGGCAATTAACACTGCCTATCAGAAAGACCAGAGGGCCACATCAAGTGGTACAAAGAGGGTAGTAAAATGGGCATCTATACATGCAGGGAGCTTGAAGTGTAGGAGCAGAGGCAGTGGACAAGGGTTGCCCGAGGGGAGATTTGAAGTCAAAGTTTATACAGTTCTGAAAATGAATGGTCTAGAAGTGGTTTGAAAGGAAGAAATAGAATGAGCCAGCACACAAAGCAGCAAGGTGTTGGGAATGGAGGAAAACTTTCAGGAGGAGGAGAAGAGATGAAGCTGGAAAAGTTCTAGAAGATAAGAGGTGAAGAAGGCAACCAAGTGTGGCCATGGTTGCGCTTTGAAAAGTACAGCCCGTGTTAATACAAACAATTTCAAGATATTTTAATAATTGAAAACATCAGCTAAAAAGCAATTAATTACCCCCCGTGGCTACTAGAATATAAACTAATATCAATTGAATCATGCCATATAACCCAGGCACTGTTCCAAGCCTTTTCATCCTTATCACCCTCATAAGGAAATAGTGCACAGAAAAGTTGTCATTTACTCAAGAGTCCCAGAGCCACTACATAGCAAAGCTTGTAGTTCCCATGTTCTCGAATCTAATGTTTGTTTCTTTGAGTTTTTTTTGCTTTTTTTTTTTTAAAGGCTGCACCCACAATGTATGGAAGTTCCCAGGCTAGGGTTTGAATCAGAGCTACAGCTGCCAGCCTACGGCACTGCCACAGCAGCTTGGGATCTGAGCCTCATTTGCACCCTGCACCACAGCTCATGGCAATGCCAGATCCCCCACCCACTGAGCAAGGCTAGCGATCAAAACTGCATCCTCCTAGATACTAGTCATTTCTACTGTGCCACAGCGGGAACTCTAATTGCTTCTTGCCTTTAAAGAGCAGAGTAGGAGTTCCTTGTTCAGTTCTACACTCCTCTCTGCACTTTATTGTGGCAAGGATTGAACTGACTATAGAAAAACTGAGAAACTTTCACATATTAGCTGTCCCCTGATTTGGCAGAAATTGCTCAACTCGTATCCATTTGTTCTTCTTAAGGTCTAGAACGTGTTTGTTTTAGCTGGGCTCAACACAAAGACGTTTCCCAGCCCCCTTCTCAGCTAGGAATGGCCATGTGACTAAATTGAGGCCAATGGGGTGTGATCATAAGTGAGGTATGCACTTTCTGGGGCAACTCTAATGCAGACAAGTTGCTGGCCCTGGACCATAGCCTTTCCCCCTTACTGCCAGTTGGAAATGGGATGAACCAAAACAGTGGCCTTGGGCCCAGAGATGGAAGCCACACATTCAGAGTGAAGATTACTAGGTATGGAGCAGAGCCATTTACCCATCCTTGAACATGTGGATTATTGCGTGGGGAAAAAGAAAAAAACTGTCACATTTAATCCACGGAACTTAAGCAGCTTAGACTGAACCCAAACCAACACATGTAGAATTTAAATCAGCAAATTGATGCAAGTGTGTCAGTAAAATTAAACTATGTTTGCCAAGGGCTTCTTGTTGGATTTTATGCTGCAGCAAGCAGCCATAGGTAGAAGAGGAAAAATCAAAGCAGATGCCTAGCATATTTTTACATATACAGGAAAGATTATTTTCATGAATCTTCTTTATATGTGCTTGTGTTGAAAATACTTTAACTCTAGAGTTCTCGTCATGGGGCAGTGGAAACAAATCTGACGAGTATCCATGAGGATGAGGGCTCGATACTTGGCCTCGCTCGGTGGGTTGGGGATCTGGGAACCTCCATATGCCTTGGGTGCAGCACTACAAAAAAGAAAAAGAAAAAGAAAACACTTTAACTCCAAGAATGTATGATGCATTAAAAATGCTTTTGAAGACTGCACTCTCTTGAAAAAAAATCTAGGCTGATCTAATCCATACCTCAAACCATCTAGACCAAACATATTGTTAAAGGTGACAGCACATCAGCTGTTTTTATGTGAATTTGATTCAGTATTCAATCTTCGTCACCTAGCCAGGAAGATTTTATCTAAAAGAGTCTTTTAAAATAGACACAAAAATTTAACCAATAGTCTATATAGCATATTTTTGAGTTGGGGATGAACAATAACTCAGAATCTCATCTCTATTCCCAAGTTAGAGATGCCTCCCCCACAGGCCATCTTGGTAGGAGGCGGTACTCAAATTCCCACTAAGTCAAGAGAGCTGAACTTCATTTCTCTCTGCTCCCTGGGAAAAAGAGGTCTCTAATTGGATAGATGACCTCAGGATTTTGAATTTGGGTCTAGTTTTGCAAAGACAAAGGGTCGATTTAGAATTCATTCCAGGCTTCCCCTCAAAGTGGCCCTATCTACCACTCACACCCCAGCCCATAAACCTTCCCTGTGCCCTAACATCCCAACACTAATCAACAAAGTGGCTGATGTTGGGAGTTTCCCTTGTGACTCAGTGATCATGAATCTGACTAGTATCCATGAAAATGTGGGTTTGATCCCTGGCCTTGCTCAGTGGGTTAAGGATCTGGCATTGCCGTGAGCTGTGGTACAGGTTGCAGACATGGCTCGAATCCCACAGCATTGCTGTGGTTGTGGCATAGGCTGGTAGCTGCAGCTCCAATTCAACCCCTAGCCTGGGACCTTCCATATGCTGCAGATGTGGCCCTAAAAAGCAAGAAAAAAAATGGGGGGTTGATGTTGTTAATCTCTTTCCTGAACATTCCCTTGACTCCCTGTCTTAACTAAAAGGTAACATTTCTGAGGACATTTCCCTTGCAAGTTGCAGCCCTCTCAAGTGGAAGCTGTTTCCTCTCTTGTACCCCAGGTCTTTGAGGACTAGGAGTTGGCTCAGGCGGTCTCCTTAGTCCTTCACAATGTACTCCAGCAGAAGTCTAACCTCAACATTCTAGAAACCTTCTTCCAAGGTCACGAATGACTTCCTTGTTGCCAAACCTGTGGATAGTTCTGTCTCTGTTTCAACTGTGCTTTCCCAGGAGGCAAAGCACAGTTGACCATGACACCGAAAGCATGAGCCACCAAATCTAAAACACCTAAGATGGACTTCATCAAAATTAAAAGTGTTTATGCTTCAAAGTACATCACTAAAAAAGTGAAAAGACAACACACAGAATGAGAGAAAACATTCACAAATCACATATCTGGTAAGGGACTTGTCTACAGAATATATAAAAATATTCTTACAACACAGAAATAAAAGACCAATACTCCTATTAAAACTCTGGCAAAGGATTTCTCCCAAGAAGATTGACAAATGGCCAAGTAGCACATGAGAAGATACTCAACATCAGTAATCCTCAGAGAAATGCAAATCAAAGCCACTTTACTTAGACTGGGATAGCCACAATCAGAAAGATGGTTGGTAACAAATGTTGATGAGGATGTGAAGAAACTGGGGCCTCATTCATTGCTGCCTGAGAGAATAAAGTAATGTAAATAGTAAAATAGTGAAGTTATTTTGGAAAACATTCCAGCCATTCCTCAAACAGTTACATACAGAGCTAGTGGATGACTCAGCAATTCCACTTTCTCTCTCTCTCTCTCTCTCTCACTATATATGCTAACATCAACATTTCTTCTCCAAGTTCATGGCTGGTTGATCAAATAGCCTACCTGAAATCTCTTCTTGAATATCTTAGAATCAACTTAGGTTTAGTTTGCCCAAAACTGAACTCTTGAAGCACACAAAGTACACAGACTATATTGGGAGCAAAACTTCAACTTAGGAGAGCTGCTAGGAGTTCAAGTAAATGGCCATCTGAGAGGGAGGAAATAGACGGATGCTCCCTAGAAATGGACAAGTTGTAGACAGGAGGCATTTCAAGGTCAGCTGATACCCTTGAAATCCTTGAGTGACTGCGTGAGTGCTCAGTTGTGTCTGATACAACTTACACAATGAGAGAATGTGTATGAATCCACATAAGGTTAGCCCTCACCATACTGTATTCATAACAAGGCACATAATAAAGCCACATTCTCTCTCTCTCTTTTTTTTTTTTGTCTTTTTTTGCCATTTATAGGGCCACTCCTGTGGCATATGGAGGTTCCCAGGCTAGGGGTCTAATCAGAGCTATAGCCACCGCCCTATACCACAGCCACAGCAATGCCAGGTCTGAGCTACGTCTGCAACCTACACCACAGCTCACTGCAACCGCCGGATCCTTAACCCACTGAGCGAGGCCAGGGATCGAACCCGCAACCTCATGGTTCCTAGTCGGATTCGCTAACCACTGAGCCACGACGGGAACTCGGCCACCATCTCTCTTACCCATAGGGTAGAGACAAAGAAATGTGGAAAAAGTCTTAGGGCTGAAAAACGAAATCAGCCTGGTCCAAGTCCACCATATGCCTGCAAGCAAGGCCTTGTGACATAACTGTATGCTATAGCTGGGTGTCCAAGAAACAGACTCTGGGAAAGAGACTAAGGTTTAAGATTTTATTGGGGAACTCAACAACATTGTAAGGGGTAAGGGATGCAATATTCCTCAGAGGGAGAAGCGGAACTGAGATGCTCTTGCCAAAGAGCCTGAGCTGATGCCACAGGGAGCTCTGGAGCAGAGGTCATGTAACAGGAGTCAGGCATTGCCCTTTGACTGAGGGCAATTCCTGCAGGAAGGGGAAGACAACACCTGTGAGCTCAGTCCTGAGGAGGATCTGAGTTGCAAACGGCAGCTCCACTACTCTGCCTGCTTTCTTATATCACTGCCTTTATGAACCATGTCACCATAGCTGCCACCAGCCATCACAACAAAGCAAGCACTTCAAGCCACAGAATTCTTTGATGTGCAACTATTCATTGACTAGATAAAACACAAAGGGGCTTAATTTATTCCCTTGGGTTTAGATCAAGAAAGGAACTGTTTAGACTCCCACCAATTGATTTTGGAAAATTGTTTTCTGCTTAGGAGACCATAAATAGGTTGAGAGGTACACAACTAGTCACTAGACTGGTAGATAAGTTGTAAATGAGGCTGTTCGAAGGGACCTGCACTGAACAGGGTTAAAGTTTCATAGGCAATGGATGAAATGCTCTACCCAAGAAGAGAAATGACAGCAGATGGTGAGGTCAGCTTGTTAGCTATATTTATCTAATTAAAAGCTTTACACGCATTGTCAGGTAAAAATCTGCTGTCAAATAGTCCACCTGGTCATCATTGATCATCATTAATAAGTCTGTTCTAGCTACTGTTGCCAAAATCTTAGTTATGATCATATAATCTCAATTAATTAAGAAAACAACCGAATAACCGAGCTTGGCATTACTTTCCCAAACAGGAATGATGGACAGCAAAGAGCAAGTTGGAACATGTTTGTCAGGTGAATATATCTTGATTCTAGAGCCAAGTACCATTATAGATCAGGGAGCTATGGTCAAGCTTCTCTGCTCGGACTGAATTTAATTATGACGTGTGTTGTGGGTACAGCAAAATGCTGATGAAAACAAATGAGTCTGGAGTTCCTATTTGCCCTTTGAAACCAAATTCAGTTTAGGGCATCCTCTTGACCTTTACTTTAGGGTATCTTCATCTAAAATATCCATTTGCATAAATCCACTGAGTGAAATTAGCCTTGACTTGCCGAGAAAGTCTGATACCTGCTCTCTCTTTAGAGGCAAGGAGGACTGATTATCCATTTTCATTTGAAAGAAATTTGACGAGCCAATGGGATGTATGTCATCAATTTTTAGAAATATGCAGTAAGAGGTGAAATTCAACCCTTTGGGATAACTTCTCTGCCCTCTTATATGACCCACACGTGCATTTCAAAAGCAACTGACTAGGTCAATAGAACAGAAACAGGACACATCTGTCCTATCTGTTCATTCCACCAATGATGTGGACTCTATGTTGCTTATATAACACATACCCTAGATTTCAACTACATGCTGATGCATTTTGAAGTTACTATTTATTATAATGCACAGTTCTCAAGAATATGCCAACCGAATTTTTCTTAAAAAGTATGTAGTTGAGGCAAAGGGGAGTGACAGTAAGGCAAACTCGCATGGGAGTTGCACCTCTCCATTAATACCCAGTCCATCAGAACTTTCAGACATCAAGGAAAGAAAAAGAAGGAAAGAGAAATGGGAGATCATATAAGGGTAATATGCTTAGAAACATGATCCGGTTTCTAAGATGGGCAAAACTCTCTTTGAAGTCAAAAAGAGTTTTACTTACCCAAGAAGCAAAGGATTTAGTTCTCAAGGAATATTATATGAAATGATGTTAGCTTAAATTAGCTCTCAGTAAGTAGAAAGCAGATACGCCTATAATTGGCTTTGTCGTATAAAAAAAATCACACCAACTCAGACCTCAGAGCTCCAGAAATTATATTTTCTTGTAAAGCAAATTTCCCAGCCTCTGGGCCTGTTTTAACCCCATTGGGATAGTTTTGATATTCCCAATGAAAGTTTCACTAAGAAGTGGGAGATGATTTTAAGTAAAAATATCAAAGGTTACCCAATACTTTCGAAAAATGACTTTAAAGATTTAATATATTCAACAATTCTTCTTGTTGCTTTTAAACTATTTTTTTGGTCACTATGTGGGAGCAAACTCAAAATGTTCGAGGAAGTAGCTTGGCTCTATCTTATTTGACCAAAAATCAATGTTACACATTAGAAACAGCATATTGAGCTCTTGGGTTTGTTTCTTTTTATAAGTGGGATGTTTAAGAGGGAATTATAATAGAGCTCTGACATTTCCAAGTTTAAAAATCACAAACGACTTTGTGAGGGAGCTGCACCCATGGCATGCAGAAGATCCTGGGCCAGGGATCAAACCCACACCACAGCAGGGACAAATCTGGATCCTTTAACCACTAGGCTACCAGGGAACTCCCAAACTTGACTTATTAATAGTTATCTTGGAAGTTTGTGATTTTATAAATTATAAGTCTCGGATCAACTTTTTTTTTTTTTTTTTTTTTTTTTTTGTCTTTTTGTATTTTTAGGGTCGCACCTGCGGCATAAGGATGTTCCCAGGCTAGGCGTCTAATGGGAGCTGTAGCCGCCAGCCTACAACACAGCCACAGCAATGTGGGATCCAAGCCGCGTCTGCGACCTACACCAGAGTTCATGGCAACACCAGATTCTCAGCCCACTGAGTGAGGCCAGGGATCGAACCTGAAACCTCATGGTTCCTAGTCGGATTCGTTTCCACTGCGCCATGATGGGAACTCCTCAGGTCAACTTTTTAATTTTCTAAAATTGTAATTCATCTAAATCTAACAATTATTTAGCAATTGCTCTGTACCAAGTACTGTGATCAAACTTTCTACCACTTCGGTATTTGCCCATTTATACCACCCACCAGGGACCACAGACCACCCAGAGCAGGTATGGATACCTGATCCAAGTTCAGCCGATCAAAACTCTTTGCCAGAAATTTAGAAATGGCTTTAAGCTTGCATGTAGACCTGTGAGGCAGCACCGTGTGTGGATAAGCCAAGATAGCTCATCTGCAAAGAGAGCAATGAAGCTGATAGGCTGATTACAGGTATAAAAAGACCACGTGGCCACATAAAGGGTGTGACTGCCTGATGGAGTCTCTCAGACTTGATTGTACTTCCTGCCTTGGATTTTGTGCAATAGCTCAGTTAAAACTTCAGGTAAATTCTACAGTTTCCCTGTGCTGGTTTGAAGTGGATTTCCAGGATTCACAAATACAAAAGCCTGATTCTCCAAGCAGGAGGTTACACGGCCCCAGCTGCAGTGGCCAGGAAGCTAAAGTGTTAGGGCACTGGGTCCATGCTCACAGAGGTCTCTAACGAAGGTGTCAACATTTTTTTTCCCATATTCTGAGTTACAGCTAATATACATCACAGAACAGAGAATGTATAGAGGGAGTCCTTGCTGAAACTTTAGTGTTTAACATAGAATAATTTGTTGACTTAGTTGGTAAGTGTTGTCACCGAGTCAATGAGTCATTGAGTCTCAGCGCTGGAAGGGACTTGCCCATGACTTCCTTAGCAGATGGCCACCCAGCCTCTACTTGACTCACCTCCACCCCTCATGAGACATTGTATCCTCTTGCTGAGGAGATTTGGGGCGGTTTTGACAGAGCCAAAGGCTTTCTTGCTGCAACATTAGCCCACTGAGGTCTAGTTCTTTGAGAAACAAGTCTCTCTTTGCCCAAAGACAACGCTTCATGTGTTCGAATACGACATAGCTTGCTATCGGACAATACATTCCTTCCAATACCCTGTGTGCCACGGGTCCAGGACCCCTAACTCCTGTGAGACAAGCTCTAGCAGTCTTCTCTGCAGCTCTCGGAGGATCTGGAGTATCGTATAAAGTAGGGGGCATTTTAAGAGAGACCATTATTTACAACAGTCTGAACTCCAGACATACATGCAGCTTAGAATGCCTTAATTTTTTTCTTCTTTTTTTTCTTTTTAGGGCTGCACCTGGGGCATATATGGACGTTCCCAGGCTGGGGGTCAAATGGGAGCTGCTGCGGGCCTGGACCACAGCCACAGCCATGCCAGATCTGAGGCACATCTATGACGTACACTGCAGCTTTCTCTAGGCCAGATCCTTAACCCACTAAGCAATGCCAGGGATTGAACTTGCATTCTCTTGGATACTAGTCAGGCTTTTAACACATTGAGCCACAATGGGAACTCTACCCTAACCGTTTTTTAAATGTACTTATTTTCTTTAATTAGTTAAGTGTTTAGTTTTATTGTGGTAAAAATATATAACATGAGATATACTCTTAAATTTTGAAGAATAGGGTATGTTAACTATAAGCTCAAGGTTGTACAGTAGACTTCTAGAATTTTTTCATCTTCTATGACTGAAACTCTAAACCCACTGAACAGTAAATTCTCATTTCCTCCTTGCCCCAGCCCCTTGCAACTACCATTCTCTGTTTCTCTGAGTTCAGCTCTTCTAGATAGCTCATATAAGTGATATCGTGTGGTAATTACATATAATAGAATATTTTCTGACCATATAAAAAAAATTCTGTCACACCCTACCACATGGATAAATCCTGAGGAAACCTCACTAAGCGAAACAAGCCAGTCATAAAAGTACCCCATGCACAAAATTCTTTCACTGGTGAATTCTATCCAACAATTATAGAAGAATTAAATCTAATCCTCCTCAAACTCCTCCAAAACATTGAAGAGGAGGGAATACTCCAAACTCATTTTATGAGGCTAGCATTACCCTGATAGAGAAGCCAGATAAGGATAATACAAGGAAAGAAAAGTATAGGCCAATATTTCTGATCAATACAGATGCAAAAATTCCCAACACTAGTAAACTACAGTCAACAGCACATTAAAATACCCTATACTTTGATCAAGTGGGATTCACCCCTGGGATACAAGGATGGTTCAACAAGTGCAAATCAATGTGATGCCTTACTTAATAGACTGAAAGATAAAAATCACATCTCAATAGACACAGGAAAAGCAATTGACAAAATTCAACTCCATTCATGATAAAAGCTGTCAAGAAGGCTACACAAAGAACATACCTCAACATAAGGCCATGACAGCCTACATTATACTAGATATGCTATGGTCTATGACTTGAATATTATACTCAATAGCGAAAGGCTATCTTTTCCCTTAAGTTAAAGAACAAGGCAGTGGTGCCCACACTTACCGCTCCTATTCAACATAGTGCTGGAAGTTCCAACCAGAACAATCAAGCAGGAAAAAGAGATAAAAGGCATCCAGTTAATCAGGAAAAAGTAAAAGTGTACCTATTTGCATATGGAATAATCTTACATAGAAAATCGTAAAGCCTCTACCAAAAAAAAAGTTAGAATAAATTTAATAAAGTTGCAGGTTTCAAAATTGATACACAAAAAGCAGTTGTTTCTCTAAAGAAAAATAAATTATCCAAAGATGAAATAGAAAAGCAACCCCATTTACAATAGCATTGAAAACAATAAAATACTAGGAGAAAATTTATCCTGTGAGGTGAAATATCTATACACGAAGACTTTAAGACATTAATGAAAGAAACTGAAGAAGACACAAATAAATGAAAGGGTATTTGCATCTTGCTTCTTCAAGAAGAGTGTCAAAGAATTTGTGGCCAAGTTTCCAAACTGCTACAATTGGCCCAACAGCCCTAAGTATTTACATTCCTCCCACAGATGAAACATACTCGCTCTCTGTGAAGAACTCAAAAAAGTACCAGGATTCTATAATATTAAGTTCAGGTTTGAGGTCCAGGATGTTATCATCTAAATCAGGTCCAGATGTGAATGAGACCCCTGGGGTATATTTCCTCAGATATAATCTCTCCTGATTGAAAAAGCTGGGAACTAAAGAAACAAGTTACCTGCCTGATAAATAGCAAACATACAGGGGCAGGACAGGTCTAGAATTACTGACTCTGGATCAAAAAGAGGAGAACCAGTAAATAAGCACCATGGATATGCTGTAGAGCTCAGGGAAACATAGCCATTGCTTTGAAGTAACTTTATTTTTGGCCACACCCATGGCATGTGGAAGTTCCTGGCCTAGGGACTGAAACCAAGCCATAGCAGTGGCTTGAACCACAGCTGACAAGGCCAGGTCCTTAACTACTAAGCCACCAGGAAACTCCGATAATAACTTTAAATAGAGTGTTATCTATAAAAAAATTGAATCACAATATTGCATACCTGAAAATAATATAAATTGACTACATTTAAAAAAGGGGTGGGTGGGGGGAGAAGCAGAGGCACACAGCAGTCACTGGTCCATAGCAATTCTGAAATCAATCAGGCCCATGTTGCTAATTTCTTCATCAGAGCCTTCCTGGATATGGTTCCTCCCAGCTCTAGGCCCCACACTCTGGGTTCTTGGTTTCACTTTCAGTGAGGTCCTTCTTTTCCCAAAAAAATCACCCATTTTTGCACTGGATAAGTATTCTCAGTTTGCTTCCTGCCCATAGAAGTTCAGGGGTCCAAATCCTTTTATTTTATATTATTTCTGTCCCTTTCATTCCAAGCAGACATAATTTCTTTAAAAATTGTTTATTATTTTTCCATTTATAGTATATTTCATTAGACATATCTAGAAATCTCTTCTAAAAGACTTTCTACTTTGGACCTCCTCTGAGCTTTCTGTGAAACAATGCCTTTAAGGTTCTTACATTTGTCTGCCATATGTTCACCTGTGGTTCTTAGAAAGGCTATTTTTGTTTCTTTCTTTGTCTGTTTCTATGGCCACATCTGTGGCATGGGCCAGGAATTCAATCTGAGCTGCAGCTGAAACCTCCTGTGGCAACACCAGATCCTTTAACCCACTGTGCCAAGCCAGGCATTGAACCAGTGTCTCAGCAGTGACCCGAGCTACAGCAGCTGGACCCTTAACACTCTGTGCCACAGCAGGAACTCCTAGAAAGCCTATGTTTAAGGGAGAATGTCTACAAGGAACACCCTTAAGATCCTTAGAAGATTTTTTTTTAAAGAGCCTGTGAGGCCCCACCTTACATTTTTGTGAATTTTAAACGCAGGTTTGTAAATCACACCCTAAGTACTGCCCTTTCCCCCAAGTCCCCATTTTCCTAACAGCGGCTAGGATCTGATCTTTCTCCTGAGGTCATTTCTTACTTTGAGAACATTTTACTAGATGGGAAAATTCACTTGGGCCATTTTCCTTTTTTCCAAACTCTACTCTTTAGTGCATTCTTCTTCTATCACATCTTTTAAACTAGGCAGAGAGATGAAAACAGGAGAGGGTTTTGGTGTTTGGCACAGAACTCTTCGGCTAGATCATGGAGTTCTTAGGTATATTTTCCATTGTCCATATTATCACAGGTGACAGTGTTACCAGATTTTCCACTGAGACTAACAAAAATCTTCTTTCCTTCTACTTCCCCAAACATCTCTATTTCTTTCATTATTTCACCTCCACTCGTCAAGGTACATCACGCTTCTACCTGCTGCCTGGCCCCCAAATCAGTGCAACATGTTTTATTATGATGGCACCCCTTTTGCAGGGACTAAGCTATGTTTCAGTTATCTACTGCTGAATAACAAACAGCCTTAGGACCATCACCTTTTATTGTGCTCATGGATTCTGGAAGGGAGGATAAATTCTCTCTTTTCCACAATGTCTGGGGCCTCCAATGAGGACATGTGAATAGCTGGGGGTGACTCAAAGCCTAGGGGCCCAGCATCATCTGGGAGGCTCTTTTACGCATGCCTGGCACCTTTGTGCCAAAGGCGGGAAGGCTGGACCCAACCAGAACTGTCAGCTAGAAAATTTACATGGGGCTTCTCCAGCCTGATGCTCTCCAGGTAGCTGAACGTCTCACGTGTGGCTTAGGGCTCTAAGAGCAAGTGTTCCAGCCAACAAGTTTTGTGGTTTTCATAGATCAATTTGTGTGACTTCGGCTAAGCTCTATATGGTTGAAGTTTTCAAAACCTACCCAATTTCAAGGGGAGGGGTGAAAAAAGGCCAGGATGTTTAAGCTTTCTAAACAACCACAAGCTTATTTTATGTAATCAAGTTTGCCATAGTTCAGAAGCTGAAGTCTTAAGTTTCTTTACTTGCCTCACACATGCTCTTATTTCGAAACACAATTTACTAAAACATATCCAACTACTCATGAATGGAATAAGATGTTGTGAATTGGAATTTCAAATGAACAGTTAAGTATCATCATGTAGCTGGAGGAAACAGTTCAAATAACTTTAAGGAGCTGCTGAAATTAGATCTTGACTCAACATTAACCTCAATAAAAATGATATATAACTTGGGGAACAATTGTATTTAACCTTATGAAGGAAGATCAATGCAATTAAAATGAATTTTCTCTGGAGACTAACATATGACTGTGCTCTCATTTCATTTGCCTTTGGTTGGGATGCTTGAGAAAAGCAAAACTCTCAAAGAAAATACTATAATTTGCAGCAGGTAATTTTAGTTTCCAGGACCAACATTTTTTTTTTCCACTAAGAATCAGTATGCAAATGCTAAACTTGGAATAGTCTAATTATGAATAACTCACAAAGATGAAACAGTTCTTAAAGTTTATCCTCTAAATTATGAGTAAGACAATTTTTGTAAGGAAAAACTACTATGTTTTCCCCTCTCTAGAACACAAGAATTTTAAATTTAACCATAATAATGTATATGTTTTCACTTCTTTTTCTTCCATACTTACACTTAAAAATAAAAAAAAACCAGGAAAAAATTTTATTTTCTTTGTGTGGATATTAGAAAATATGACCTCAGATACTCATTAGAAATTTATTTTCAAACTGGTATCTGGAGACTAGTTAATTTTAAAAAGGAAGAAAAAAATGATAATTTGGTGTTTTAAAAACCCTAAGTTTTCAACTTTTCTTTCCCCCTCCCGCTCTCCCGCTCCCGCTGTGCCCGTGGCATATGGAAGTTCCTGGGCCAGAGACGAAACCTGTGCCACAGCAGTGACCAAAGCCACTGCAGTGATAATGCCCAATCCTTCACCCACTGCATCACATGAAAACTCCTTAAAATCATAAATTTTAAAAATCACTTTTATTGAATTCCAGCTAGCAAATTAAGGGATAAAATTCTTAAGACAAATAACCCAATTTCTTTTTGAACCCTTAAACTCATCCTCAAAGTTGGGACAATTTGTTCTATGAAATTGGAAATGAATTATGTAATCCACTTTATTTTGGACTTGCTCAGTCAGAGGCAAACAATTTTGGATTTAAGAATCACGAGCATGAAAATTGGCAAAACCTTATTGTGTATTTTGTGAAATTTACTTTTACAGATTATGAAATCTCATGAAGACATACAGTTCTAGAGGCAGTTTCTGTAAAATGCGTAGGGGAGGAAAACTTGCCCTTCTTCCTTTTGTAGGGGAGCAAAATTTGCCGCCCCAAAAACGCTTATTTGGCATATTCATTATTTTAACCTATTTTCTTTTCTTTTCTTTTTTTTTTTTTTTTTTTGGTCTTTTCTAGGGTCGCACCTGCAGCATATGGAGGTTCCCAGGCTAGGGGTCTAATAGGAGCTGTAGCCACCAGCCTACACCCCCGCCACAGCAACGTAGGATCGGAGGCTCATCTGCGACCTACATACACCACAGCCCACAGCAACACTGGATCCTTAACCCACTGAGCGAGGGAAGGGATTGAACCCACAACCTCGTAGTTCCTAGTCGGATTCGTTAACCACTGAGCCACGATGGGAACTCCATGAGATAGCTATTTTCTAAGAAACAGGAGACATGGGAAAATCTCTGATAACCAAGTAGGAGTTACGGTTTTATAAGAATCCATTACATTTCTCAGGGAAATTTCCATTTGTAAGGGCATCTCCCTCCTACCTAGAAGAGGAAAAGGACTAGATCTCCAGGAACTTAACCTGGAGGAAGCCATGACTTAAATCCGCATAAGAACCTTCCCCTCAGGTACCTGCTTTTCCTGTTAACCTTCCCAACTGACTCCCCATTCTCAACACCCTCTTTTGTTGGTAGCTGAGGGTGGCATTTAAAGTGAGGGCTTCAGCCACCAAACATTTTCGTGATGTTTCTGTTTCCTGGGTCTCTCCCATGGATCCATGCTATTAAACTTCTGTTTCATTTTCTCCTATTGACCAGTCTCATGCAGATTTAATTCATAGACCGGCCAGAAGAACCTTGTAGGGGAGAGGGAAATTTCTTCCTCCCGACACCTTGTAGGTTCTTCGGCTGGCCTAGTCATTAAATTGACATAAGACACATTAACAGGAGGAAAAAAAATTCTGTACATACAGGAGTCCCATAAAAACTTCAGACTCAGAGGCAGGCAGGCAATTGATTCTTATGTGCCATCCTGAACTAAAGAATGGGAGAGCGGCTTGGGGCCTCAAAGAGAAGGAAGACAAATCACAGGCAGATGACAAGAGCAGATGCTTGGGAAACAAGGGTGTGCCAGGCCGTGCAGATGAGCCTTTCTAATAGACAGCTGGTACTAGCTCTCTCTTGGTCCAGGCCCTCTCTCTAAATTCTGTTAGGCAGTTAAGAGAGAGGCAAAGAGGCTTTTCCTGAGTCTGCTGGGTCTCCATTTCCTTTAGCTCAAAACAGTCCCTGTGCCAAAGAGGCACATTTTGGGGTGTCGTAGGCAGCTCCCTCTTAGGCCCCTCTATTGGTTTCTATCTCCTTAGGTGAGTAGATAATATTGGGTTGCGTAAAGAAGAGAAATAATGAGGTTTCCCAGCACCTTCACAAAATTGAATTTAAACGTTAAAACTTGGGCAGCCCATGAAGTAACATGAAACCACAAAGACAACTGCTACATGATACATCAAGGGAGAAAACAGGAAGCATGTAAATGCTAACTGGGCAATGACTGAGGCCATACGTACTTCCAGAAAAGATTACAGCAAGCATGGCAAATGCCTGGTACTCACGCTGGCAAGCCCTGGTCCAGAACCCATGGGAGACATTTCTAATGAATCCTTTCCTCTGAAACAGTCTCCCAGTGCAGAGCCCCAGACAGCCTCTGCCTGCTGTTCGCCTCGACATTCAGATGAAACCTGTCTACCATCTCTGAATGAAATGTTCACAGTGATCCCAAACTGAAAACGAGGCGTAGGCTTTATTACTCAGAATACAGCAAGGAGGAAGCTCAAGGCAATGCTACAGTGATGCTGAGCCATGACGCGACTACTGAAAAAACTGCAGCGCATTCAAAGAGGTGGCACTGAGTAGGGGTGAACAAACAGGCCACTTAAACCGCCAGCTCATAATGGTCAGCAGAGTTGTCCCATCTGTGAAATAGGGATCCTGATAGCTATTTTCTCAAGGTTGTTATCGAGATTAATAGACAGAGACCGTGTACATTACCTTTAAAAAGGTGCTTGCTAGATGTCAGTTTCAAATCCTAACTGCCTTTTTTTTCTTTTTTTTTTTTTTTTGGCCATACCCATGGCATGTGGAAGTTTCCAGGCCAGGATTGAAGAGGTGTCATACAGCAACTTGAGCCATAATGGTGACAATGCCAGATCCTTAACCTGTTGAGCCACCTGAGAAATCCTAAATACATGATTTTTTTTTTCAGTTAAAAATTTTTTTTTCTTTAATTTTATGGCTGCACCCATGGCATATGGAAGTTCCGGGCTAGGGACTGAATCTGAGCCAAAACTACAACCTACACCACAGCTGTGGCAATGCTAGATCCTTCAACCCACTATGCCAGGCTGGGGGTTGAACCCATGCCTCCAGAGTGACCCGAGCTGGTGCAGTTAGATTCTTAACCTACTGCACCATGTCAGGAACTCCTTAACTGCACGTTTTTTATTTTTATTTATTATTTTGTCATTTTTATTTTTTGTCTCTTTGCCTTTTCTTGAGCCACTCCCGCAGCATATGGAGGTTCCCAGGCTAGGGGTGTAACGGAGCTGTAGCTGCCAGCCTACGCCACAGCCACAGCAACACAGGATCCAAGCCATGTCTGCAGCCTACACCACAGATCGTGGCAACGCCGGATCCTTAGCCCACTGAGCAAGGTCAGGGATCGAACCCACGACCTCATGGTTCCTAGTCGGATTCGTTAACCACTGAGCCATAACGGGAACTCCCACTGCATGTTTTTTAAAAGGATACCAAGAGGGTCCCAGAGCCACACATTTCAAGTGGTTAAAAGTGTTGGAGAGTAAAATAGGAAAGATGTTAAAGTAATCAGAATTTTTTGTGGTATATAAATGAGGGAAAAAAAATCAGGAATGCCTACTCAATGTAGATAGTAGCAAGGTTTTCACCTATTTTCATACTGAAAACTTCAGCAATGTCATCCTAGGTGTGGAATAGGTATCAGCCATGGTCCATGATGTCAACGAAAAAGTTAGTCAATAGTCAATCTAAAGAAAAAAATGCAGGGAGCTTCTATTGTGGCTCAGTAGTAATAAACCTGATTTGTAACCATGAGGATGTGAGTTCAATCCCTGGCCTTGCTCGGGGGGTTAAGGATTCAGCATGGCTATAAGCTGTGGTGTAGGTCACAGAAGCGGCTGAGATCTCGAGTTGCTGTGGTTGTGGTACTGGCCAGTAGCTGCAGCTCCAATTCGACCCCTAGCCTGGAAACCTCCACATGCCACAAGTATGGCCTGAAAAGAAAAAAATGGAAATTTTTATTCAAGCCAAACTGAGGATTATAACCTGGGAGACAGTCTCTCTGAGAGTTCTGAGAGCTGTTGCAGAAAAAAGGGTTGGGGGCGGCGGGGGTGTGTTCTGGTGTATGTGTGATTTTGGCCAAGAAATATGTGCAATCAAGCCCCCGTCTCAGTAGAAGGTTGCCTCTAGCCACTAAAAACAGATATCTTAACGGTTTAGTGCTTTTTTGAGTATGGTAGGACACAAGAATCCAAACGCATAAAAATTATTTCCTGAAAACATCTAACTCTCTGAGGACCAGTTCTGCAAGTTTTCCTAGAGCTCAAAGTGCCTCATCCTGATCTTGGCCCTGAATTCCTGCCAGTGTGTATCATAGGTCAACAACTGCAGTGGTTAATGGCTTGATTCTTGCAGACCCAGAGGGTGGATGACATCATTCCATAATCCCTTCCTTTTCTGCCTTAAGTTCAACGAAGACTTCAGAGGCGTTTTGTGACCAGTTCATCCCACGGTCCTAGGAACGCTCATCCCCAGGGCAGGCGAAGACTTCATTGATAAACCGCTCCGGGTGCTCTTACTGGACTAGGTCCCGTTAACAATTACCAAAAGCCTCTCAACCACCTGTCTTATGAGTTTGTTACGGTCCAGGAACTGGTTCCCTCTTGTTGCTTCGTCCCATATCTAGAATTACACTATTATGACCTTGATCTTATAGAACTGTATGTTTGCTCAATTGTTGCAAGCCACCTCATCTGTCATTTTATCTGAGGCTCAGTCACACATTTGGTAATGCACGAAATAATCTTATAAAATAGTCAGAATACCAGTCATATAGCTAGTAACATGACTAGGTCATAAGTAAGTCTTTCAACCCAAGAGCTTCCATTTGGTGAAGCCCAGGACCTCCCCAGGTCATCTGACGGGTCTGTGGTGCACCAGGGGCTGATTTTAAGGCCATGATGTATTGGCATTGTAAGTTCACCAAGGATGTCTCCACATACATGGTGAGTCATTGTAACCCTTACAAAACTGAGAAAGAAACCTTATCTTCTGAGGAGTTACATGGCTGGTACCAGGAGGAGGAAAAACTGATTATCCTGATTGAGCAGGTGTTTCTGCCATGGGGGCTGCCTGGTGAACCCATAATGCAGAGAAGCACACCACACGTTAGAGGGGCAGGAGGAGGCCAAAACTGGCAGAGGAAAAATTTATGTTTGAATTTCTCTTGCCCTAAAATCTGAATTTGTATCCCATCAATGGGTGTCTGGCTTTAGATAAGACCCGCATGATAATTTCAAACACAGCCTTTCAACTCATACAAAACCGATAAAATCAAGGAGGGAGGCCTGTAGAGGTGACCAGGATCCTTTAGAGCGGCTCTTTTTGAATTTTTCTGTTCCATCAAGGTGGAGCAGGATATGCTACATACATGGGGGGTGAACTTTGGCTCATGATGAGTAATACTGTCTACTGTTTAAGGTAGTCATATCAAGTTTGCCTTTTGTGCTCATTAAGAAAGGACATGAGCTACATAAAAATATTAATGGGACATAGAAGTGGCAGAAATTATTAAAACTATCCTCTGTCATAATGACTAAAAGTTGGGAAGAGTTAACTAAAATGTAAAAGAGAGAAAAAAAAAAAAAAGAAAGAAGAAGGGGAAAAAAGACAAGTAGGGAGGCATCTTCTCATTTAAGTGGCCCAAGATTTCCTTCGGTGGGGTGGGAGCTGCTTTTGACATTGGGTACCTGCCCTCCCCGCCTCATCCAGAACTGAGGCCCGAAACAAACTGAGGGTGATTCTAAAGATTCAGCATGGGTCACTTTAAACAATTATCACATCATTTAATTCAATTGCTTTCTCCCTTTAATTAAGACAACTCGTTCTTTGCAATTTAGTCACTTTTGACATTTAATTAGGGCTCCTAATCGGTAAAGGGTGAGGGCTCTCAGTCACATCAGAACAGAACAGCAGCAACGCTCATTTCCACATAAACAACATGGAGGTGGTTATGGCTATGGATGGTCCACTCTAAACCTTTGATCATTTAAGCAGGTGGCTTCTTTCTCCAGCAAACATTAAGTCCTTTCTCACCCGGCACTGTGTACCTCAGAGTCTACAAGGGTTTTTCCTGTTTTAAAGTAAATAAATGGAGAGTTCCCTTTGAGGCTTAGCAGTACCACCCAACTGGGATCCATGAGGATGTGGGTTTGATCCCTGGCCTCGCTCAGTGGGTTAAGGATCCAGCTTTGCTGTGGCATAGGCCGGCAGCTACAGCTCAGATTTGACCCCTAGCCTGGGAACCTCCTTATGCTGCGGGCGTGGCCCTAAAATAGCAGTAAATAAATAATAAATACATGGGAGACTTCTAACATAGCACATCCAAACTAGTGATAAATCAACAAAATGCTGTCAGTTGTGGAGGTGGTTAAGGAAATCTTCCAAAAACAGGAGATAGCGGAGTTTGGTTTTGAAGGATGATTGGGGACGAGCTGGCAAGATGAGGTGAGCAAAGAGTTCTGCCCAGACGATGCAGCCTGTGCAAAGGCAGCTGACCCAGAAGAACGTGGCGCTAACAGTAGGGCACAGGTGGGCTGTGGGGCTGGAGGACAGAGTTTGTTGCAAAAGCAGCAAAGGGGGAGGCTGGGCTTAGACCATGAAGGGCCTTCTGTGAACTGCCAAGGAGTGTGGACTTGTGAAAGAAAATGCATCCAACAGTTAAGCAAATGATTTAATTCAGGGAATTGCAATAGAGAGAATATTCATTAACAAGTACTGTCTCAGAGAGGGCGGACACCGAAGGTTTTTTAAAACAAGCCAAGTCACCAAGGAAAGGTGGAGTTGAGTCTTGTCTGGGATTATTCGAGGTCAGGCTGGTCCTTTATGGTGAGTCTTTTCTCAGAACACAGGGGGATCACAAGGATGAGGGGTGGTTTCTCTACCACTGCTGCCTCCTATAGCAAGGGACCCAGCTAAAGTCCAAGACTGTCAGACTTCATCCTGGTCATACCAAAGAGGATATTCGAGGTACTCGGTGTGTGTAAGCAGGAGTGAGGCCTCATCAGCTGAGTGCTCCAGAGCAATGGTACACACAAGCCAGCTGCCACCACTTCCCCCTGTCCCAGAAGAACTTGCCTCTGGCCCCTGTTCCTGGCTTTTGAAACCAAGTCCCTCCCACACCCCCTGACCCATTCCCCTGTAGAGTTTATGATTAATTTATCATGAGAAGTAATGATAACAGTTCAGCAATAAAACAATCCTAGTTCCTCCTCAGGGAACATACACAGCAATCTGATTCCTATCTTTGAGCTGTTTTGCAGAAACTAAGACCCTCGTGCAGGTGGAAGATGGTGACGACATACTGACCACAAGCCTGTAGGCTCCAGACTGTTTGGAACCAGAAGGTTGATAATAAGGATTCCTGAAACAACACCCTGTTATCTCCCCACCAACCCATCAGGAGGAAGTCATGCATCCTGCAACCCTCACTTCAAATGTTATCTTTAAACTCCCTTCCCTGAAAGCCATCACGGAGTTTGAGCCTTTTGAGCATTAGCTGCCCATCCTCCTTGTTTGGTGCCTGCAATAAATGCTGTGTTTTCCTTCACCACAACCCAATGTCAGTAAATTGGCTTCATAGCGAGGCAGGGGAGCCAGACCCAAGTTTGGTTCAGCCAGACTTTCATCTTTGCCATCATCACTGGATTCTCTGGATCCCAGTCCAACCATCATGTCTTAGTTTGATGACCAGGGGTCTTTAGTTCCTACCTCTTGCCCTGAGACTTGCACATACCTGAGATCTCAATGCCTAACAAAATCACCACCATATTTTGGCATGTTTGCTTGGAGAATTTATCTTTTCACTCCTGCTCCATCTCATACCTGGCCACAGCTTCTAATCCATTCTTGGAATGTCTTGAGTCAATAGCTCTCTCTGGGTAAAGAAGGTTACTGGCAAACTCTGCATTGGTGCAGCAACCCAGCTATGTTCTCAACAGCTGGAGTGTTGTCCCACAGTCTGGGCAATGGCTAGGCCTTGGGATCCAGTCCTCAGCTGCTGCAGGTTGGATGTAAACAAAAGCAACTTTAGACCCATGAGCTAGCACAATTCTGTATCGGGCTACTCAACTCCTGGCCATTCAATCCTGAGCCACACAGTAATTGGGGTTTGTAAACCTTAGCTTTCATGAATTAGCTTCAAATTATTATTCTACTTAAATCATTAGCCCTGAAAAGGGAATCAACAGCTAAGAATGACATTATACCATAAGATGGACTGAGGGAGAATAAAACACTACCAGTTACACTGAAATTGTGTTATCAGATAAACATGTTCAACTCAGCTGTTATGCTTCAAAAAAGCTCTAAAACAAATAAAATGCAAGTCCTTTCTGAGGCTGCTGAACTTTCCCAAGAAGTAACCCAACCAATACAGTAAACAGCTCCGACAGGCATCCAAAAGAAATTTGGAGAAAGAACGATCTCAGAATAAATCCAATTAGCATCTTGGTGGCTGGGGTATGTTTTCTCATTCAACTTTACAGAAAACAAAACGTCCTTACCCATAAGGGCTTTTTTAGGAGACAGATATCATAGGAACAGCAGATTTTAATCTCTGTAACAAATGGTTTTAATGTAGGTGGTTGTTTGTACTCGGATTATGAATTTAAACAAAATTATACTGAGCCATGAAACTTAATACCTTGGATTTATAGACCACTATTCTTAAGATAACGCCCTTTATTCCTGGGTGCTTATAAAATCAATTCGCTTCTGTCTGAAATCATTTTCTAAGGAAAACATAAGATTTACCAATTAAATTCTCTTCCTCTCCCAATAAATTTTACTAGCATTTCCCCTCACAGTAATCTTCTGCAATTACATAGTAATTTCTACATAAGGTCCTCCAAGTGTTTTGCAAACATTAATTAAGTTTGCAATACCCCAGCAAGGAAGACCAGCTTTATACCCAGGAGTCTTCCTCCTGCAGAGAGGGTGGTTGGAATGACATTTGTTCCTGTCACTCAGAATCAGCACATGGCGCTCTAACCTGTGGGGGGAGAGGATGTGCTGATTCTGCCAAAATTACAAATGACACTGTGATGCCTCTGCTTGCTCTAACAAAGCAAGATGGGGTGACTTTTCCTATCAAGTCATTTCAATTTTATAAAGATGTATTTGTAGCTCTGCTTCTGAATAACTGATCTGATTTTTCATTAAATTAACGTTTTGCAATCATCTGAAATTCAATGTTCTGCCATTTCTGTTCTATTCATAAATACTGTTTTAGTAGCGCTGTTTTAAACTTTACATAACCAACAATTAGAAAATGAGAAACTTTACAGGGAATAGTAGAAATGTCTGCTGCTAAACACACATGGACCTCATCCCATCTTCTAAAGGCACATACACAACCTTAGTTTAAAAGGCACGTAGAAAAATAAAGAAAAGAAGGTACTTTTCTCCAGCCATGAGATGTGAACTGTGGAGATCAAGATGCTTAAAAATTAAGCAAATAGATCCTTGGAGTTCCTGCTGTGGTGCAGTCGGTTAAGAATCTGACTGCAATGGCTCAGTCGCTGCAAAAGCATGAGTTCAATCCCCTGCCCGGCATAGTGGGTTAAAGGCTCCAGCATTGACACAGTTGAAGTCAGATTCAATCCCTGGCCTGGGAACTTCCATATGCTGCTGGTGCAGCCATTAAACAAACAAACAAACAAACAAACAAGAGATCCTGAACTTGTTAAACTAAGCTAAAATTGACCCAGGAATTTCTTAAATCGACTTTGTTTCGCAGGATACAGACAGCACGGTTGGTCTAACCAAGCCACCAGTGGGGTCTTGGGGTGTAACCCTGGAGGAGTCTGCTTCACCCTCTCATCCCCCCTCCAGCTGGGGCCCCTTAACTGCTATTAAAGCTCCAGAGGTGGACAGTGTCTGCGAAGTATGATGCCCTCTTGGTTCTCAACTCTGATCACACCTCATAACCACTTGGGGAGCTCTTTGCAAATACTTCTGCAGGTACTCCGCACCAGTTAAAACCGCCTCTATAAATGAGGCTGGTTGTGAGGGGTTTAAATGCTCCAGGAGTAGTTGGCTACTTGCAGCCCTGCCTAATGCCTTGCGGGGAGCAGCTGGGGAGCTTCCCAGGAGTCAAGTGAAACTGCTAAGCCTTCCTTAAAGGATAAGAACTATGTGACCAATTTCTGCCAAATTCTTTTAAGAGTCTTTGCACTTGCCACACTACCTTTTATGATTTCTGCCTTTCTCATGTTGCAGGTACCTACTGCTTGGTTTGAAACATTGTGGTAGGAAGGGATTTCCTGGGCTCAATCTCTTCTCACTTTTGAGGTCATTGTGTGTTCCTGTTTAAGTGCTAACCCTGGTACCTTGCCTAGTGCCCAGCTCAGGCTTTGCTGGCCACCCCCGTGATGGTATTCCAGGCTTGGGTGCCTAGAGCCCCTGCTGAGCCCTCGTTGAACCAAACGAGTACTGCAGAGGGAGAATGAACTTAGCTTTGAAGAGCAGGAGGAAGGAGCTGTGATAATATACAGGCCAATGGGTCAGGGAATACAAACTGTAAACATAGTTTGTAGACATTTTGCAAAACAGGTCAGCTGGGATGATACCAAAGATGATACCTAAGTTAGCACTGAGTAAAGTAAGACTTCTTTTACTCCTATTCCCTACATGAATCTTTTGATAAGGCGGATTGTCTACATGAATTTTAATAAAGGAATACATACAATATTAATTGTGCTTTACTGCCGTGTTTGATACCCCTGATAGTTTTAGGTTGTGCCACAGAAAGTGCATTATGTCTATGTAGAATTACTCTAAGAAAATAATTTTTTCTATTCCTAAGTTTTCTTAATATTTAAAATTCTCTTTTAATTTTACCTCTGAATATACCAAGGTGAAAGTCTCAGTTTGGTGTTGTTAATAAGCAGTTTTTGTTTTTTGGGGTTTTTTGTTCATTTGTTTTTTGCTTCTTAGGGCTGCAGGGGCAGCTTATGGAAGTTCCCAGGCTAGGGGTCAAATCGAAGCTGCAGTTGCTGGGAAGCCACAGTAGCAAGCGATCCGAGTTGCGTCTGCGACCTATACCACAGCTCAGGTCAATGCTGGATCCTTAACCCACTGACTGAGGCCAGGGATTCAACCTGAATTCTCATGGATACTCGTCAGGTTCGTTACCACTGAGCCACAACAGGAACTCTCATTTTTAACATCTTTCTGGTACTGATAATATCTCTTTTTAACAAAGAATGGAGGAACAGTGGCAACCAGCTGAAATTTAGTAAGAGGTTTTTTTTTTTTTTTTGGATGAGCCCTCAGCATACAGATGTTTCCAGGCTGGTGATCGAACATACACCACAGCAGTAACCAGAGCCACAGTAGGGACAATGCCAGATCCTTAACCTGCTGAGCCACCAGGGAACTCCAAGAAGAGTTTTTATTTGTATTTTATGTGTTACTTTTACTCATGACAAGCAACAATGTTATCCAGTTTACAGTAGTGATTTAGAGCTACTTCACAAATTACATTCAAGAAAAATATGACTTCAGACATGGAGAACAAACTTGTGGTTGCCAAGAGGGAGGAGGGAGGGAGAGGAAGGGACTGCAATTTTGGAATTAGCAGATGTAAACTATTACATTCAGAATGGATAGTTTCCTACTGCACAGCATAAGGGACTGTATCCCATCTCTGGAGATAGAGCATGATGGAAAATACAAAAAAAGAATGTATATGTATGTATGACTGAGTCACTTTACTGTACAGCAGAAATTGGCACAATATAGTAAATCAACTATAATTTAAAAAAACAAAGAAAATGTGAGTTGACTTAAGGAAATAACACGCACCCATATATAGCAAAAAGTGTGAAGGGGATATATAACTTTTGCTGAAAAGTATGCCCCCACCATGAATTTTTTTTTTTAGAGGTGAAAATGTTTTGAAAACAAACTTCATTACCAGCTTGATCCTAAGGCAAATGTAAAAAGCATTATGCCTGATTTTTAAAAATTCATACTTGAGGAGTTCCCATCATGGTGCAGTGGTTAACGAATCCAACTAGGAACCATGAGGTTGTGGGTTCGATCCCTGCCCTTGCTCAGTAGGTTAACGATCCAGCGTTGCCATGAGCTGTGGTGTTGGTTGCAGACACGGCTCGGATCCCGTGTTGCTGTGGCTCTGTTGTAGGCTGGTGGCTACAGCTCTGATTTGACCCCTAGCCGGGGAACCTCCATATGCTGCGGGAGCGGCCCAAGAAATGGCAAAAAGACAAACAACAACAACAACAAAAAACTTGAAATGCCCCTTAGATGTATCCGGCACACCTATTCCTAACTTTGTTATGAAGGGGAAGCCCTTAATAGTATCATATCGTATTTGGCCACACGAAAATCCCCAAGAACTGGCAAACTGAATTCAGCAATACATTAAAAGCATCATACACTGTAATCAAGTGGTGTTTACTCCAGAGATGGAAGGATGACTCAACATTCACAAATCAATAAATATGACACAACATATTAACACAATGAAGGGTAAAAAGTCCTGTGATCCTCTCAATAGATGCAGAAAAATATGTGAAAAAATTTAACACCTATTATTAAAAAACCTAAGTAGGTACAGAGGGAACTTACCACAACATAATAAAGGCGATAAATGATAAGCCCACAGCTAACATCATACTCAATGCTGTAATGCTGAAAGCTTTTCCTCTAAAATAAGGAATGAGATCAGTGTAACCACTCTTACCACTTTTACTTAACATAGGACTGCAAGTCTTAGCCAGAGGAATCAGACAAGAAAAGGAAACAAAGACACTCAAAGGACAAAGAAAAAAGTAAATTATTTCTGTTTGCAGATTACATGACAGTTAATACAGTAAGCTCAGAAGATAACACCAACTGTTGGAATAAATGAATTTAGTAGAGTTGCAGGATACCAGGTCAATATATCATTTGCATTTGTATACATCACCAAACTAACAGAAAAAGAAAACAATTCCACTTATAATAGCATCAAAAACAATACCTACAAACAAATTTAACAAGGAGGTAAAATATCTGTATTCTGTGTTCATCATCATTGACAAAAGACATTGAAGAAGGCAAAAAAAAATGGAAAGATTCTGTGTTGATGGATTGGAATAATTAATAATTAATGTTAAAAGGGCTATACTACTCAAAGCTATATACAGATTCAATGTAATCACCATCCAATTCCAATAGTATTTTTTCACAGAAATAGATAAACAATCCCAAAACTTGTATGGAACCACAAAAGACCTAGAAGAGCCAAGGAAATCCTGAGGAGGGAGAATAAAACTAGAAGTATCATACTTTGATTTCCAACTATATTTAAAAGCTACAGTCATCAAAACAGTATGGCACTGGCATAGAAACAGCCACATAGACCAATGGAACAGAATAGAAGGCCCAGAGATAAACCCATGCATATATGGTCAATTAATTTACAAAGAAGCCACGACTATACAATGGGGAAAGGAAGTCTCTTTAATAAATGGAGTTGGGAAAACTAAACAGCCACACGCAAAGGAATGAAACTATACCCATACCTTATACCATACACAAAAATAAACTCAAAATAGATTAAAAACTTGAAACTCTAAAACTCCTAGAAGAAAACAGAGTTAAAAGCCTTGAGTCAGCCTTGACAATTTTTTTTTTAATTGATACCAAAAGTAAGAAAAAAAAAATGGAGTTCCCGTTGTGGTTCAGTGGGTTAAGTACACAACATTGTCTCTGTGAGGATGTGGGTTTGATCCCTGAAATGGCTCAAATGGGTTAGGGATCCAGTGTTGCTGACAAGCTGTGACATAGGCCTCAGATGTAGCTCCAATTTGACCCTGAGCTGGGAACTTCCATATGCCCCAGGTGCGGTCATAAAAAGAAAAAAAAAAAAAAAAAAAAAGCAAAGGTAACTAAAATAAAATAACCAAGTGGGACTGCATCAAACTTAAAATCTTCAGCACAGCAAAGGAAGCCATCAACAATATTAAAAGGCAACCAAGAAATGGAAGAAAATATTTCCAAATTACATATCTGATAAGGGGTTAACATCCAAAATGTGCAGGGAATTCATACAATAGCAAAAAAAAAAAAAAAAAAAAAAAAATCAAGTAACTCCATTTAAAAATGGACAAAAGATCTGAATGGACATTTTCTAAAGAAAACATAGCCAAGAGATACATGGAAAGGTGTTCAACATCACTAATCACCAGGGAAATGCAGAAGAGAAGCACAGGGATATACCATCTTACACCTGTTAGGATGTCTGTATTTTATTTTTTTGGCCATGCCCATGGCATGTGAAAGTTCCCAAGCCAAAGATCCAACCCAAGATGCCACAGTGACAATGCCCTTAACTCATGTGCCACAAGCGAACTCCTAGGATATCTATTATTCAAAACGATATTAAGGCAAGAATGTGGAGAAAACGGAACACTTGGTAGGAATGTAAACTAGAGTAGCCACTATGGAAAACAGCCTTGAGTTTCCTGAAGAGATTGTATCTAGAACTTCCATATGATTCAGCAGTTCCACTCCTGGGTATATATTTAAAAGAAATGAAATCATCTCAAAAAGCTCTCTGTACCTCCATGGTCATAGCAGCATTATTCACAATAGACAACACCTCAAATCTCCAGCAACAGATGAATGGATACAGAAAATGTGGCATATAAATACAATGAAATATTATTTAGCCATGAAAAGCAAGAAATCCTCTCACTTGCAGCAACATGGATGAAACTGGTGGGCATTATGCTAAGTGAAATAGACCAGGCAGAGAAAGACAAATACCAAATGGCATCACGTTTCTGTGAAATCCAGAAAAAGTCAAGAGTAGAAAACTAGTTGTCAGAGGTGGTGGATGGGAAAATAGAGGTTTATAAAAGGGTACAAACTCAGTTATACAGTTATACAATAAATAAGATCTGAGGATCTAATGTATCACATGGTAACTATAGTTGATAACACTGTATTATTATGTAATCAAAACTTGCTCAGAGAGTAGAGCTTAAATATTCTCACCAGAAAAAAAAAGTATATATGTGACTTGATGGATCCAACAATTAACTTATGAGGGAATACTTTCATAACATATACATATATCAAATATATCAAAGCATCACATTGTACATTTTAACTACCTTACCATTTTATTTGTGACATATAATTCAATAAAGCTGAAATTTTTTTATTTCCAAAACAAAATTAAATAATCATACCTTTTGTAGAAACTGAAGTTTTTTAAGTTTTGTTTTTGTGATATTAGACATTGAATTGAATCAAAAAGTATGCTTTAAGTAACAGTACTCTTGGAATTTATCTCAGAGTAATGAAAACTTACTCCATTCAAAAGCCTGTACATATATGTTGAGAACAGCATTCTTTTTAATAGCCCCAAAGTGGGAACAACTCAGATGACCTTCAACAGATAAGCAGTCAAACAAGACATTATATCCATGCAGTGTAATACTATTCGGTAATAAAAAGGCATGAGCTACTGATACATGCAAAAACCTGGATGGACCTCAAGGTCATGTTGCTGAGTGAAAAAAGCCAGCCTAAACAGGTTATGTTGTGTAGGATTCCATTTATGTAACATTCTCGAAATCACAAAAACCATAGAGACAAAGACTAGATTAATGCTTGTCAGGGCATGGGGACTGGGACTGGGTGATAGGCAGACAGAATTCTTTTGTGCTGATAAATATTTCTCTCTCTTAATGCTGGTAATGATTACATGGGATAAAACCACATAGAATTACACACACACGCATATGAGTGCAATCAAAAATGTCAAAGAAAACTCTCTTTCCTCGACTCTCCCCATCACCTTTTTAAATTTAACAATTATTTATTTTTTTCCATTTTTTGAAGTTTTGTTGATGTGTCGTTGATTTACAAGGTTGCAATCATTCCCACTGTACCACAGCGTGATTCGCTTATGCAAACACACCCATTCGTTCTCGTCCAGATTTTTTTGTTTCATTACTCCATGAACTTATCACCCCTGTAGTTGTACATCCCTGTCACTTCTGATGTCAAAGAGGTGAGGGTGTCCCCCACCCCAACCAATTCTTCAACTCTCTGGCTACCAACGAGGTGTCCTTCAGTTCCATTACACAGAGGGAAGTAACACAGACCCAGTAGGTGAGGGACAGCCTCACAGGACTGCCCCCTCCCTCAGATGCCAACGGCAAGTTGTCAGTCCCCAGGGTGCCACACTTCTAACTTAGCCATAAATTGTTAATGCCCACAACCCCCCTTCAGGTTCAATAATTGACTATGATTCACAGAACTCAAGGGAAAGGCTCATATTTACTGGTTTATCATAGAGGACATAGGATTCAGAAGAACAGCTAAATAAGGAGGTGCAGAGGGTGACACGTGTGCCTTGATGGATGTGTGACTGTGTTGGGGTAGGAGGGACACATTTTCCTTTTCTCCCTTGGGAAACTGATGACAAATAAATAGGCATCAACCACAGTGAAACGCAAGATGCCCCCATCCTGATGCAACCAATTTTCCTGTTTTCCTTCCATGTCCTTTGTGTGACAGCCACTCAGCATGTGGCACGCTGTGAGATTGGAAACAGGCATTCTCCCTCCCCTACCGTTAACCAACTCGAAAATTCTTTTCATCTAAAATCCCAGGACTTCAAACTCAGCAATCATGTCTGAAGCAAAAGTAACAAAGGAAGCTTAATTTAAAGACAGATTCTCCTCTTTTACAGGTGGTGCCACTTGCAAAACAGAGGGAAGAATCTCGCATGAGCTTTGTTCTGTGGCATGAACTGTACACAATTCTGCAGTTACGAAAGCACCAAAATATCCTTCTTGTGGCTGTTCTCCTTAGGATGCTTGAGCACCTGAGGGCCACATTCTCATAAACATCGAGCCAAGAATTAAGGTTTATACCTGGATAATTCAGGTTTTCCCCAAATCCCTCTTACCCGTATCACCCCTCAGGGGGCTTAGGCTTAAACAACTCAATTTACACTTCGTGTGTGGCTACATAAAGCCATTAGAACCCTCTGGGTGCTTTATTATCTCCACGATGGACAGAATGATCAGGAACCCCACAAACACATGTGCGCAACCCAGCAATGACTTCAGTACAAACATGGCATCCTCTAAACTGACGGCCTTGTGGTTAACTTGGTGGTTTTTAAAAGAGTTTTTTTCCCCCCACCTGGAGCATATGGACGTGCCGGGGCCAAAGATCGAACCCACGCCCCAAGAGCCCCCCATGCCACAGCAGTGACAATGGTGGATCCTTTACGTACTGAACCACCAGGGACCTCCTTAAAGAGTTTTGGTTTTTCGGCTTCATATGGCCAGGAGTTAGGCCACTAGCACAGGCTCCTCTCCCCTGATTGTTTTCTGCCATCAAAAACAAAACTTTTTCTAATGGTGAGGCAGGGATATTTGAAAAAACAAGTGTAAAGATCAATATACACTCAAATGACACTAGTGTGCAACTGAATACAGCTTCTGCCCTAGAATCTGAATAGATCCAGTACTTGAAAATGAATGTTTGGGGCTTATTGAACAGCTTGAAGTATCACATAGCCAGAAATGTATATACTGAGAGGCTTTCTTTCCAATCTGAAACAGAAAGACGAATGGCCTGGCATTACTTTCCTATTTCTGCCCAGCAAACAACTGTAGCAGCTTAAAACAACAGCTAATCTTACACTCCCGTAGATCAGAAATTGGAGTCACTGTCACTGGGCTAAAAGCAAGGTGTTGGGAGGCCTGCGTTCCTTTCTGGAGGCTCCAAATAGAATCTGTCACCTTACCTTTTCCAGCTTCCAGAGGCTTCCCACATTCCTCAGCTCGCGGCTGCCTTCCTCTGTTTTCCAAACCAGCAAGAGGGGTTGAGGTCGCTCCCGTGCTGCCATGTCTCTGATTTTCCACAACTGAGAGTGCTTCTCTGCTTTTAAAGACACATGGGAGTAGATTGGCTCCACCTGGATAATCCAGATTCCTCTGCCCACCTCCAGGTCGACTTGAATCACAGAATCACACCTGCAAAGTCTCTACGGCCGTGTAAGAAAAGTTCACATGTTCTGGGGATTTGAAAGTGGGCCTCTTTAGGGGCATTTATGATGCCTGCCACAAGCCTCTAAGAGAAGCATGCCAGGCTCATTGCATACGCCATATGTCTTCGTTCTGGCTGCTACCACAAAGTGTCATCGCTTTAAACAAAGGAAAGCTACTTCTCATGGTTTTGGAGGCTGGAAGTCCAAAATAATGGTGCCAATTGGGTCAGATTCTAATGAAAGCCCTCTCTTGGGTTGGAGACAGCCAATTTCTTGCTTCCTCACACAGTGAAGAGCAGAAAGGGGGAAGAAACAAGGTCTCTCCTGTCTTCTTATAAGAATACTAATCCCATTCACGAGGGCATCACCCACATGAGCTAATTATCTCCCAAAGCCCCACCTCTTAAGATCATCACACTGGGGCTTAGGATTTCAAAGCATGAATGGGGGTGGGGCAAGTGTCCAGTTTACAGCACCTGGTGCTCCTTTTCTACCAAAACACAGGTCATTAAGAGTTTATAGGGGAGTTCCCGGTGGTTGACAAATCCGACTAGGAACCACGAAGTTGCGGGTTCGATCCTTGGCCTTGCTCAGTGGGTTTAGGATCTGGTGTTGCCATGCCCTGTGGTGTAGGTTGCAGATGCGGCTCGGATCCTGCATTGCTGTGGCTCTGGCGTAGGCCAATGGCTACAGCTCCGATTAGACCCCTAGCCTGGGAACCTCCATATGCCACAGGAACAGCCCTAGAAAAGGCAAACAAACAAACAAACAAAAAAAAAGGAGGGTTTATAGGATTACTGAAGCCTCCTTTCATCAGCTGTTCCTGTTAGAGATTTACATCCCAGATCATGCACAGCCTGATGAAAGCCCTGTTTTCTTGTGGACAAGTTTATGGCCCTTCTCTCAATAGCAGTGGGAGCCATTACAACCCCCAGGCCTCCAGGGCCAAGGGTAGGGGCCACTCCTTGGAACGTGGGGAGACCTGTAGCCATGGCAGAGGGCATTCCCAACAGAAGCTGCCATCTTAGGCCCAAAGGGATGGGACTGGGCTTTTTAGATCATGTGTTGGGAAACTCGCAATGCACAACCAGAGAAGTGGGGTTTGCATTCATTACGTTTCTCCTCTTAAAAAAGGCTTGCTTTGGATTTCCCATTGTGGCTCAGTAGGTTAAGAACCTGGCATAGTATCTATGAGGATTCAGGTTTGATCCTTGGCCTCCCTCAGTGAGTTAAGGCCCTGGCATTGCCCCAAGCTGTGGTGCAGGTCATGGATGCAGCTCAGATCCAGGATTGCTGTGGCTGTGGCTTGGGCCAGCAGCAGCTACGATTCAACTCCTAGATCAGCAACTTCCATATGCCTCAGGTGTGGATCTAAAAAGAAAGGAAGAAAAAAAAAAAAAAAAGGCTCACTTCTATGGATTGTATGTCACAGGTGACTTTGGGGTTTCTTTTTGTTTTTCATTTTTGGTCTTTTTAGGGCGGCAACCAAAGCATACAGAGGATCCCAGGCTAGGGGTCAAATCAGAGCTACAGCTGCCGGCCTACACCACAGCCACAGCAATCCCAGATCCGAGCGGTGTCTGAGACCTACACCACAGCTCACAGCAAAGCCAGATGCTTTACCCACTGAGCGAGGCCAGGGATCGAACTGGCAACCTCGTGGTTCCTAGTCGGATTTGTCTCTGTTGCGCCATGATGGGAATGCCACAGGTGACTTGGCTTTCTACCTAAGGTTGATTTGGACAATGGGGTGCAATGGCAGACCAGAAAGATGCTGAGAGCTGGGGGAATTTACTCTGTCAACCCCATCCCTTTGGGCCTAAGATGACAGCTTCTATTGGGAATGCCCTCTGCCATGGCTACAGGTCTCCCCGAGTTCCAGGGAGTGCTCCCTGCCCTTGGCCCTAGAGGCCTGGGGGTTGCAATGGGTCCCACTGCTGATCCTGCTTGTTCCAGCCCACACCTGGACAAGCACTTCTTTCGTGAAACTCTCACTTAAGTGTCCCAGGACCCTGTCTGATACCCCTGGCAGTGCCAGCCACTACTGATTTTGGGCAAGTTACTTGACCTTCTCAAGCTTCAGGATTTTCATATCTGAAATGGAGATAAAAAATAGCTCCCTGACAGGGCAGTGTGGATGAGTAAATTATTTAATTCATTTACACCTTGACACAGTGCTCAGCACACAATAAACACTTAAACGTATTTTTTTGCCAAAATAGAGGAAATGGATTGTCTGGGGAACTGAAGGCTCCATCTGGATCCACATGTTCCACCAAGTCATTTCTTAAAATGCACTTTGCTCCAACAAAGACAAGTTCTTCTGAGCAACTACTAAAACCTTTGGATTTACCAATAGCCAACTGTTAGTGATGCTGCTGGAGGTACCTAAACTGTCCCCACATACTGAGGGCTGTTCAAATGCAAGCATATTTACTTGATAATTTCAGGTCTCTGAAATTTTCTAGGCTGACACTGAGGCTCTGCTTTCTAGTTTTCTGTATACAGAATAATTTAAATAATGTAGGTGGAGAAACATTATAGCCGAATAGGTAATATTTGTGAAATAAAAGTCTGTAAATCAGCTCAGATGCACTAATTGCTTCTCAGCTTACAAAGAGTTTATACCATGATCTGCTTACAGGTGTAAGAATATAAATGGAGAATTTTGAATAGCACATTCATCTTTAGTATTTATTTATTTAATGGCCACACCCATGTATATGGAAGTTCCCAGGCCAGGGACTGAATCGGAGCTGCAACTGTGACCTACACCATACTGTGGCAACACTGGATCCTTTTTTTTTTTGCCTTTTCTAGGGCCGCACTTACGGCATATGGAGGTTCCCAGGCTAGGTGTCTAATCGGAGCTATAGATGCAGACCTACACGACAGCCACGGCAGCGTGGGATCCGAGCCATGTCTTCGACTTACACCACTGCTCGTGGCAACGCTGGATCCTTAACCCACTGAGCAAGGCCAGGGATCGAACCTGCAACCTCATGGTTCCTAGTTGGATTCATTAACCACTGCGCCATGATGGAAACTCCAACACTGGATCCTTTAACTCACTGTGCTGGGCAAGGATCGAAGATCAAACTCACACCTCTGCAGCAACCCGAGCCACTGCAGTAAGATTGCTGTGCCACAGTGGGAACTCCAAAGCTGAGTAATTTGTTTTTTTTCTTTTTTTGATAGGAAGATGGGAGTTTATTTTTGCCTCTACCTTCAGGGGATAGTTCTTTCTTTCTTTCTTTCTTTCTCTCCTTTTTTTTTTTTTTTTTTTTTTGTCTTTTTGTCTTTTGTCTCTTGTTGTTGTTGTTGTTGCTATTTCTTGGGCCGCTCCCGCGGCATATGGAGATTCCCAGGCTAGGGGTTGAATCGGAGCTGTAGCCACCGGCCTACGCCAGAGCCACAGCAACGCGGGATCCGAGCCTCGTCTGCAACCTACACCACAGCTTACGGCAACGCCGGATCGTTAACCCACCGAGCAAGGGCAGGGACCGAACCCGCAACCTCATGGTTCCTAGTCAGATTCGTTAACCACTGCGCCACGACGGGAACTCCTCTTTCTTTCCTTTTTTTGCCACACCCACAGCGTATGAAAGTTCCCAAGCTGGGGATGGAGGCAATGCTGGATCCTTCACCTGCTGTGCCATAAGGAGAACTTCCACATTTAAATTTTAAAAGGCAATGCTTATCATGGAATCAGAAAGGTGAAATTGCAAAAAACTACAGGAAGTCTGGTATTTTTGTGCATGAAGATGCAAGTTCAGAATCAGAGGTAGATTTGGAATTGGAACTTCCCATGTCACCTTTTCAGACATAGATGAAAAAATGAATATAACAGCTGGCACCAGACCCTTTAGGCAGTATTGCTGTTGGTTTAAGACTATATACTGAATGATCACTCCCAGAGGGAAGTAGAGCCCTAAGGGTTGAATCTATGAGAAGAATGAACTGCTCTGAATAAGAAATGACAGAAATTTGGTTGTGAGGGAAGCAGGGAAGGGGAGGGAACAAAAGTGTGGGTAGGAGACATAAGAGGAAAAAGCCACGCTTTTGTGTGGATGGCTCCAGCTGTGCAAATTTTAAGTTGCTTGCCCTGCTGTGGTTTAACCATTGGTTTCCCCAAATCTTGGATAAAGACTGCTACACATACCCAAATTTCCAATGTAGGGGATTTTCTCAAGAGGGAAATGGGGTCCATCCCTGGTCACTACTCAACAGAGGTAGGTGGAGTAGGGGTGAAGGTGGGGATCAGACAAAAGAGACACTAAAATTCGGCACAAGTGGGAACTCCAAGCAGCGGTGTCCATAGAAACATGAGATCTAAGAACTTTGTGAAAATATCAGGGAAAGAATTAGACTTCCCACAGGACAGAAGGGAGACTTAGGCCAATTTTATTTAAATCTGAAAGGCCAGGACAACCTCAGCTGATATCTGAATTACAATTTATCAGGGATCCAAGTGAAAACATAGAAATATAAAATTGGAGCTACTGGTGTCAGTCTGTTAAGACAGATGTGTTTTTATGGCTAGTATTTTCTTGAACCCACATTTGGTAGTTCTTGCTGAATCTATACTAAAAAGAGAGGAAGAGTTTCAAACTTGTTAAATGATCACTCACACTTTTTTCCTTGATAAGAGACAGCCATTGCTAAAACACATTACCAGCAGCTGGGAGAAGGAAGTTAATAGCATTAGATTTAAACACATAGAGATGTTAAAATGTTTTATTTAGTTAGTCGTTTACTGTCAAGCATCTATTGACTTTCAAATCTAAGCTAGGATATTGACTGATTTCAAACCATGGCCTTATCCTGTGACACCTCACCTCACCTTTTCAGGATTAACTGCAAAATCCCACACAGCATCAATGCTCAGTATTTGATAGCCCTGTTTTCAATAAAATAAAAAGACACGTGTCCATCATAACACACACACACACACACACACACACACATACACAAACACACACACACATACACACACATTTCTTGTTTTCTGAATCAACATGTTTTACAATGATCTCCAAACCAGTTGTAGTTTGCATTGATCACAACAGTTGCTAAATTTTTGCAGTTTGCAAAGATCACAAGCCTCTTCGTGCATATTTTGCGGGGCTAAAGACTTCTGCCCAAGGGCGTATGGCTTCACATTTTCCTCCAAGCTGAGAAGAGCTGCATGTAGCAGCTGATGTTCTAGACCACTGTCAATCAAAGACCCCGGATTCTATTGGGCCACCTCCAGTGGAAATGTTGATGTTGGAAGACTTTCCATCTCACTTTTTATCTTGTTTAGAGGATATAAATAATCAAATATGCCTTGTTTAGAAAAGCAACTGACTGAGCAATTTAGCAGGAGTTTCCCCAATATGATGGGGACCCTTCCTGGTGAAAGTAAATTTTTGATTGTTCCCTTGATCTCATTGTAAGAAAGTCCCCTCACATTTATCAACCACCTGCTCTCCTGAACACCGCTATGCCCAGGGACCTCATAGATAAGTGAAGATACAAAGCAGGCAAGGCCAAAATAATGTACGTATTTGGAATAATTTACCTGTGATGTCTAATTTTATGTGTCAACTTTGTTGAGTTACAGTGCCTAGATTTGGGTCAAACATTATTCCCAATGTTTCTGTGAAGGTATTTTGGGGGCGAGATTAACATTTAAACTGATGGATTTTGAGGAGAGCACATGATCCTCCATAGTGTGGAAGGGCCTTATCCGAAATCTTAGGTCTGAATAGAACAAGGACTGACCTCTCCTGAGGAGGAAGGAATTCTGCCAGTAGACCACAACTCAAACTACAACTCTTCCCTGAGTCTCCAGCCTACTGGCCTCCCTCATAAGATTCTGGACTTGCTAAGCCTCCACCGTCACATGAGCCAATCCTTGAAATAAATCTGCCTCCCTCTCTCTCTACACACACACACTCCCTCTTGGTTCTGTTTCTTCTGGATTAACCTAACGAATATATTATGACAGCCACTTTTATATTTTTGTAGAAAGCAATATTCACAACAAAAGTCTTGGTCCAGAATTCACACTTACTTTGCAGAATTATTCTAGTGGAAAATGTGGGTGTTATTGATGGATTGTTAAAGTAGTCTAAGTAATCATTGCTTCAACTCAGTCTCCTGAAGCAAAGGTTGCAGCTACGAGCAATTGCACCTGGCAGTATTTATGCAACAAATATTTGGGTGGGTACCTATTTCATGCAAAACACTGTTCTAAATGCTGAGGATAAAGCAGGAAATGAAAGAGACCAACATCTCTGCTTTCATGGAGTTCATATCGTGGTGGAAGGAGATAGACAGGAAACAAATAAATGTGTATTAGCCGGGTAGTGATGAAGTACAGAGAATTAAACTAAAAGAGTTCCCCTGATTTAGGATGGAGAGTGATGAGATAAGGTGTGTCTTGGAGTTTTATATCAGGTATCTGTAGTAAGTGACATTTAAGCAGAAGTCTAAGTGAAGTGAAAGAGAGTCATGCAGATTCCTGAGCAGAAAAGGATCCCAGCCCAGAGAGCACCAAGGGCAAGGGCAGTGGGGCAGAAATGTGTCCAGGGTGTTAGAGAAACACAAGGAAGGCAGTGTGTCTGGAGAGGCGTGAGCAGGGGATAGTGGCAGAAGATGAAGCCGGAGAAGCTCCCAGGACTTGACCGTGTAGGCTCTTTCCTGGAGAAGACAGAGGATTTTGTTCAGAATGAAATGGAAAAAAAAGGGAATGTTTCAAGCAGAAGCTTTATATAATTGAACTTAACCTTTGGTGGGCTCCCTGAGCTGCCTTGGGGACCAGAGGTTGGGTGTGTAGCATATATGCAAAGGTGAGAGGGAGAAGCAGTGGAAGTGGGAGACTGGTTGGAGACTAAGGCAGTGATCCTACCCGGAGATGGTGATAATGGAACAGTAGGGTTGGATATCATTCAAAGGTGGAGGCTGACAAAACTGAAAAAGAAAGGGATGAGTCCGGGATGACTCTGTGTTTCTCGACCTGAATAACTAGAAGAATGGAGTTGACTTTATTAAATGGAAAAGTCTGAAAGAGGGGCAATTGGGGGGGGGTGTGCAGGGGAGTGGATTAAGCATCTGGTTCTGGACATGCTGCATTTGAAATGTCAATTAGACAATTAAGTAGAAGTGTCAAAAAGACAGATATAAGGAGTTCCCGTCGTGGCACAGTGGTTATTGAATCTGACCAGGAACCATGAGGTTGCGGGTTCAGTCCCTGGCCTCGCTCAGTGGGTTAAGGATCCGGCGTTGCCGTGAGCTGTGGTGTAGGTCACAGATGCGGCTCGGATCCCCCGTTGCTGTGGCGCTGGCGTAGGTTGGTGGCTACAGCTCCGATTGGACCCCTAGCCTGGGAACCTCCATATGCCGCAGGAGCAGCCCTGGAAAAGACAAAAAAAAAAAGAAGGCATATATAAGTGTGGAATTCAGTGGTGAGTTCCCTGCCAAAGATAGTGGGAATTAACAGTTTAGGTGGTTATAAAGGCTATGATTGGATGAAATCTCCCAGAGGGTAAATATGGACGTTGAAGAGAAGTCTGAGGACCAAGTCTTGGGACCCTCTGGTGTTTAGAGGTCAGAGGAAGAGCTGCATCAAGTCAAGGAGAATAAGGAGCAGCCAGTGATGCAGAAGAAAAACCCAGAGAGAGTGAGATCTTGGAGACCAAGTGAAGGAAATATTTCAAATAAAGGAAAGTGATCAACAGACACATCAAGTATAAGGAGGACTGAGAATTAATCACTGGATTTGTCAATCTGGCAGTTTATTAGAATCCCGCTAATAGGACTTTGTTTTTGTTTTTGTTTTTGTTTTTTTTTTTTGCTGTTTTTTTTGTGTGGGTTTTTTTTTTTTTTTTTTTTGGTCTTTTTTGCCATTTCTAGGGCTGCTCCCATGGCATATGGAGGTTCCCAGGCTGGGGGTCCAATCAGAGCTGTAGCCACTGGCCTACACCAGAGCCACAGCAACTTGGGATCCGAGCCACATCTGCAACCTACACCACAGCTCACGGCAACGCCGGATCCTTAACCCACTGAACCTCATAGTTCCTAGTCAGATTCGTTAACCACTGAGCCATGATGGGAACTCTGCTAATAGGACTTTGAATACAGTGGTGGAAATAAAAGCCTAGTCAGGAGTGACTTCAAGGAGAAGAGTTTAGACAAAAATACAGGCAACTCTTTTCAGAGTTTTGAGGTAAAAGGGAACCCAAAATGGGGTTCTGGCAATGTTAGGTGCATAGGGATCTAGGGAGTGTTTTTTAGAAAAGTGGTTTTGGGATTTTTATTTTTATTTTATTTTTTTAGCTGGAGATGTAATGACATGCATGTGGCCTAAGGGCAATGATTAGGGTGAGGACTGGGGGCAACCGATAAGGCAGAGGTGAAAAGGAATAGAATGAGGGTGCAGAAGTTCCCATTGTTGCTCAGTGGGTTAAGAACCTGACATAGTGTCCGTGAGGCGGTGGGCTCGATCCCTGGCCTTGCTCAGTGGGTTAAGGATCTGGTGCTTCAAGCTGCAGTGTGGCCCACAGATGCAGCTCGGATCTGGTGTTGCCGTCTGTGGGGCAGGCTGGGAGCTGCAGCTCCAATTTGACTCCTAGCCTGAGAATGTCCATATGCTGCAGGTATGGCCCTAAAAAAAAAAAAGAAGAAGAAGAAAAAAAACGAGGGCACGAAGTTGGATTGCATAGGGAAAGAGGCAAAGATGCAAACAGGTCTGTGGTGGCAGCGTGGGGAAGCTCTCATGCGACTGGCCAGTTCATTTCAACGAAATAAAGCAATAAGCCGGGAATGAGATAGAAGAAGAGATGTTAAATTTCAGAAACTTGCTTTTCTGACAGTGGTTCTCTGTTTGCCTCTGTTGAATTTAAGGAATTGGGGTCAGGAGACTTTCTCTTATCCTCTACAAGCCAAAGGTATTTACAGTTGAGGACATCTCTGAGTTTATTTTGGAAAGAGATTAACCAACACCACCTAGCTGCTTTTGCACTGCCTGCCCTGCCCTTCCACTGCTCCAGGCCCAGGGTCTGTCTGGGGACATTCCTCATGGGGATACAACCTTGACTTTTTCTATCTCAGCCCCATGAGAATTTAAGAGTAAAAACTGTGTTCTAGGTGTTGCACTGGCTCTTGTTCCTCGTTCTCAAAGGAATGTCTGGTTCCCAGAGGGGTTCAGAACATCTGCTTTGGAGTTACTAGTAAGCACCGATTTTTTAAAAACTCATTTCCTCTGACAACTTACAAGGCAAATAAAACAAGCCTCTACTGAGTACCCGTTGTATGCAAGGGACTGATCTTTTGTTAAGATCCATGAAGAAGCAAGAATGCTCTGACTCCTAAAATTGCTGAAGGTTAATTTTTTTTTTTTTAATTCTTACAACCTCTCATATCATTTTGAACCATCCTTGAAAAAGGATTCTACCTTATGGTTAAAATATGATTAAGGGGTGACATTTTGACATGTCAAAGGGTGCTTTAAGGTCTAATAGCAATATTTTTGTTTTTTTTTGGAAGATCCTTTTTTCCTTTTCAATTTATATATTGAATTCAGGGCTCTCCCTTCCCAGTGCTGGTCCCACTGTTACAAGTGGGGGGAAACAGAGGAAGAAGGAAACTAACATTTAGCATTAATATGTCAGGTGCTTTCCGGGGGTTATTTAAATCTTAAAGGAATATCGTGAGAGGCGTCTTTGAGTCTCCCTTTTGCAAATTAGGAAACTAGTTATCATAAAAGTAGCTCTAAACCACTTGACATCATGGAGAGTTGTTAATGACAGTGTCTCAGAATATTTTGGAAATAAAACAGTGCTGTGTTTTACTGCAACATGCCATAAGCCCTCCTGCGTAGAAAATCTGCCCTCTGTGTCTTGGCCTGGCATCCTGGCTTTAAGATTGTCCCACTCCACCAGCCCGAGTTAATCAAGGTCATTGAAAACGATTCCCATCTTGCCAGGTGTGGAAGGCTGCTCCAGATTGGTGTTATCAGTAAATTTATTGAACTTCCACTTGCTTCCATCACCCAGTGGATGCCTCAGGCCTGAAGGATGGACACCACTTGATAAATGTCCTCAGGGTGACAAGAAGTCACTGATAGCTACCCTTTGATTGCAGCTCTTCAGCCACTTGACAGCACTGTGATCCAAGCTATGTATTACTGGCTTGTTGAAAAGAAATGTCATGTGAAATGGTACCAGAAGCCTTACTGAGGTCTGGATATATTATAGCCATTACTTCTCCTTTGTCAGTGTGTCAAAGAAAGAAATTAAATTCACTTGGCTGGCTCCTTCCTAAAGATATGTAGGTGACTACCCAACACCTCTTATTTTGTTAATTTGCCCATCAGTGGATTGTTCATATCTTGCCGTGAGTTGAGGTTTTTGCATGTCAACTGCAAGCATTCCTAACGGCATGTTTTAAAAATCTTCAGACACTTTCCGATTGCCTTTCACTCATTTTCTTCTTCTTTTTTTTTCTGCAAAAGCTTTATTGTTTCCATTTGGTCCAAGCCTGGGGAGAGGGCTCCAGGGTGGTTAAAAAGCTGCCTAGTGGCTGCAGACGAGGGCTTGAGTCGGAAGACCTGACCCCAGAGGAGCTCCTCAGAGGAGGTGGGCTCCAGAGGCTCCTTGTCATGTTTGAGAATGAGCCTTTTGAAAAGATACATGCCCAGTCCTGCCTGGGGGTTGCCACGTTACAGAAGTTGGTCAGGTGATTGCCCATCTTCTTGATGAGTTTCACCTGCCCATCCAGGAAGTGGCTCTCCAGGAAGTCACAGAGGCGGGGGTCTGTACGGGCAGACCCCAGGGCATGCAGATCCAAAAGGGCCTGGGTTAGGTTCTTCTCCATGAAAAGGGCAGCTTCCAGAGCATCCTGGGTTTTACCCCCCTCATCCTCTGATGGCTTCTGCACGTCCTGGAAGAGAGCGTGGTCGCTGCGCCGGTTTTGCATTTTCAAGAGGGGCTCTGTGCCTTTGCGCTTCTCAGCCAATCTGTGGAAGAAGTGGCCCACGCCCTCCAGAGCTTCATCAACGCAGTCCAAATAGAAGCCCAGAGAGAGGTAGGTGTAGGAGGGCTGTAGATGCACCACCAGGTGGTCGACGTCGGCCTCCACCCTGGTGGAGTAAGTTTGACGAATCTGGGAGCTCCTGGTTGACAGGTAATAAGGAGTTTAACTCAAAAAATGGTGTTGGCTGGTCCCGAGGATAGCTGAGTGGCTGATTCTGAAGGCTGCGACTACAAAAAGGTTTGGGGGGGCGGTGGTTGGAGGCTGGAGCAAGGGTTGCCCCTGGGTCTGTTCTATCCAAACACTTGAAGCCAGAGGCAGATCCCTGGAACTGAGAACCCACTGCCTGTCTTTCATTAGATTCTATTCTAACTTTATGAGATACAGGAGTAAGCCCTTGGGGTCCAGAGAGTCGTGAAAATGTTCTCTGTCCATTTATAAGTACTGTGCTTAAGTTCAGTGCAAACAAATAAGTATTGGCCACTAGGAAAGGGCTGTCTTCATCTTCCATTCTGACTGCAGCATCTCATGGCAAAGAAGTATCTACTGGTATGAAATCAGCTAGTTCTGTGAGATGGGAGGACTGAGGGAGGGTATGAGTGGTTGTGTGTGTGTAAAAGACGGTATAGAGGGAGTTCCCGTTGTGGTGCAGTGGTTAACGAATCTGACTAGGAACCATAAGGTTGAGGGTTCGATCCCTGCCCTTGCTCAGTGGGTTAACGATCCGGTGTTGCCGTGAGCTGTGGTGTAGGTTGCAGACGCGGCTCGGATCCCAAGTTGCAGTGGCTCTGGTGTAGGCAGGTGGCTACAGCTCTGATTTGACCCCTAGCCTGGGAAACTCCGTATGCTGTGGGAACAGCCCTAGAAAAGGCAAAAGGACAAAAAAAAAAAAAAAAAAAAAAGATGGTACAGAGGAAAGAAGGAGCCCTGCACTTTTAAGGAGTGTTGACTTCTTTCTTATCACTGTGCCCCTATGCCTTGCTTCTTTCCCTTAAATAAACTCAAGTTTTCCTCCAAATTTTCTGTATCACCAAGAAGTGTAATTCAGTCCAGAGATAGAAAACTAAACTTAGTGCACTTACATTTTGAATGACAGATTTGGTTTTGTAAGTTTTCTGTTACCCCCAGTGACTAGTCACCTCTTTGCCCTGACGTCACTTCCTACCTCCTTGCTACCAACTCTTTTGACATCCTATTCAACACCCTCCTGTTTTGGGTGATCCTTAGGCTCTGGGTTTGATGCTGAAGCTACTCTTTTCCATCTCATGTTTCCCATCATGCGGTTCTGACTTCCGGAAAGAGAGCAGAGCAGGGCTGATAAATATATGGCGACTCCTCCTCCATGAACATAGCAGACATAAAAAGTCAGTCATAGGGAGGTCCCATTGTGGCATAGTGGCAACGAATCCTACTAGTATCCATGAGAATGTAGGTTCGATCCCTGGCCCCGGGAATCCGTCGTTGCCATGAGCTGTGGTGTAGTCGCAGATGTGGCTAAGATCTGGCATTGCTGTGGCTGCGGTGTAGGCTGGTAGCTGTAGCTCCAATTCGATCCCTAGCCTGAGAACCTCCATATGCCGAGGGTGCAGCCCTAAAAAGAAAAAAAAAAATATATATGAGAAGAAATGACCTGAAATACTTTGAAGTCATTTCCTTGGAATAGGTACTTTTATACATGCAGTTTGATCACCAAAAGCTTTTCCCCACAGGATTACAAAGAAGGGGAAAACAAACAAACAAACATGCTTAAACTACATTATAATGGGAGAGGATGAAGTTGGCTGCAGCCTAGCAACCATCAATTGTATCTCAATTATTTATGAGATTTAAAATGTGTGGAAGTAATTTAAGTAGTCCTTTTCCTGATTTCTGTTTGCTGACTCCTTAGCCAAATGGATATTTGAAGAGAAGTCTTTGAAAACCTAATGGGATATTTCAGGCAAAAAATAATGTGAAATTTAAAAGATATTTGAAAAGAGAGAGATTTATTTTTCCCAGAAGAATAGTGCTTGAATGGAACTTATCTTTTATTGTCTTCCAGCAAAGATAATTAACAAGCCTCTTAGAACTGTTAAATATTATGTAGTACATCTTTGTATTTTCAAAAGAAAACTGATTTCAATGATAGAATGTTAACATGGGCCCTCTCTGAGGAGGTGGTTTAAGGGACTTCATTCTGTCCTCTCAGGCTGGCACTTATCATCTACATGATTTTACTCTTCTCCCCACATTACTGCCAGCAGAGATCATAAATGTCCTCTTCTCAGATTCTTATCCAGAAAAAAGTACAAAAGACTTCTTCTGAGTCTTTCAAGCCGGAGATTATTTGAAAAGACAAGAAACCTATTTTTATATCTGCTCATTACCTTCAAACGCTTCTTTAATGCAACTTTATCAATTTGGACAATAAAATCTCATTAATTAGTCCTTCATCACTTTGGGTTTTGAGAAAATTTGAGCGGGGCTAGCCTAAAGATGATTGGTTCAGTATTTACGGGAAACTAAAATTATTCATGCCGCTGATTAATGCAAATAACTTACCAAAGCAAGTGAAAAGTTCAATTTAAATGTTAAACTCTTTGGTAGACTTTCAAGGCCCTCTCTGAACTAACCAGAACAAACTCCAGTTTCAGACACCAACTCCATGTAGTTTCCACTGTTGCGGGACTTCTGTACAGAGAGACGGGACACTGAGGCTTTTTGCTGGGAAGCAGCACTGGCTCAGCAGATTCCCAGCCAAAGGCTGAGCCTGGAAGGAAGTGGGGCGTTGCCTTATATACCCTGTTAGGTTTCCCACTACACTTTGGTCCCTTGTCCCCCCCTTATAAGGTAACATACTTTCTGTAAATTCTGATTGGATAGTTCATGTTACATAGTTGCACCTGCGCACAAGGATACCGATTATGTTGTACTGCCACAGAGCTGCGCATGTGCTCAGAGATGCTGGTGGTGTTGTTGGCTTCCCTTTGTTGTGGGAGGTCCCCCCTCCCCCACTACATCACCACAGCCAAAAAGCCAAAGGTCATCCTGTATTACCTTATCCTTTTTTATGCCCTATTTTGCTGTTCTCTGCATTGGGAATGCCTTTTTCTTCCAGTTCTCCATTTCAAAAGTCAAATCCTCCTCTTGAAGCCAAACTGACATTCCACCAGCATTGTGAAGCCTTCTCCAATATTTTGGCCAAGATCAACTCTCCTCTAGCATTTTGGGACACGGGAGTATAGTGGGAGGTATAGTGGGAAGTGCTGATCTACGTGTGTGGCTGAGTCACTGACTGTGACTTCACATATTGTCCAAACATTTACTTCCTTATGCTTTTATGTGGTCATGCCTGAACATGAACATATGAATGTAGATATTCTGTCCTCAATTTCTCTCCTTTTATTTATACCTTATCTTACTGTTGGGCCATTGCATTAAAAGTTTAAAAATCCTATATGTGAGATTACATTATCCACAATTTTCAGTGTATGCAGGGGATAATTACATATTTTTTGATATAAAAAGAGTGTGTTGGGTCTTGATAAAGTTGAGAACATGTGAAAGAGATTCTGGAAAGATCTGTTCCCCTTTCATTTAATTCCTATTTCATGGGAATATTGTTTATAATAGTAAAAAACTGGATAGATAAAAATAAATTAAACTTTAGTGCACATGTATAATGAAATACTATGCAGCAGTTTAAAAGAATGAGGTGGAGCTCTGTAGAGAGGTTGAGTTATACATTGGAAATATGGAGAAAAGTAAACATAGTATGATTCATTTTCTGGGCATGCTAAAAGGATATGCGTATACATGCAAACATTTTTCTAGGGGATAACATGAAATTGATAGCGGTTATTAAGAAGAGCAGGAATTTTTTTTTTTAATTTTTTTATTTTCCCACTGTACAGTAAGGGGGTCAGGTTATCCTTAGATATATACATTGCAGTTACAGTTTTTCCCCCACCCTTTGTTCTGTTGCAACATGAGTATCTAAACAAAGTTCTCAATGCTATTCAGCAGGATCTCCTTGTAAATCTATTCTAGGTTGTGTCTGATAAGTCCAAGCTCCCGATCCCTCCCACTCCCTCCCCCTCCCATCAGAAAGCCACAAGTCTTTTCTCCAAGTCCATGATTTTCTTTTCTGAGGAGATGTTCATTTGTGCTGGATATTAGATTCCAGTTATAAGTGATATCATATGGTATTTGTCTTTGTCTTTCTGGCTCATTTCACTCAGGATGAGATTCTCTAGTTCCATCCATGTTGCTGCAAATGGCATTATGTCATTCTTTTTTATGGCTGAGTAGTATTCCATTGTGTATATATACCACCTCTTCCGAATCCAATCCTCTGTCGATGGACATTTGGGTTGTTTCCATGTCCTGGCTATTGTGGATAGTGCTGCAATGAACATGCAGGTGCACGTGTCTCTTTTAAGTAGAGTTTTGTCCGGATAGATGCCCAGGAGTGGGATTGCAGGGTCATATGGAAGTTCTATGTATAGATTTCTAAAGTATCTCCAAACTGTTCTCCATAGTGGCTGTACCAGTTTACATTCCCACCAACAGTGCAGGAGGGTTCCCTTTTCTCCACAGCCCCTCCAGCACTTGTTGTTTGTGGATTTATTAATGATGGCCATTCTGACTGGCGTGAGGTGGTATCTCATGGTAGTTTTGATTTGCATTTCTCTTATAATCAGCGATGTTGAGCATTTTTTCATGTGTTTGTTGGCCATCTGTATATGTTCTTTGGAGAAATGTCTATTCAGGTCTTTTGCCCATTTTTCCATTGATTGATTGGTTTTTTTGCTGTTGGGTTGTATAAGTTGTTTATATATTCTAGAGATTAAGCCCTTGTTGGTTGCATCATTTGAAACGATTTTCTCCCATTCTGAAAGTTGTCTTTTTGTTTTCTTTTGGGTTTCCTTTGCTGTGCAAAAGCTTTTCAGTTTGATGAGGTCCCATGGGTTTATTTTTGCTCTAATTTCTATTGCTTTGGGAGACTGACCTGAGAAAATATTCATGATGTTGATGTCAGAGAGTGTTTTGCCTATGTTTTCTTCTAGGAGTTTGATGGTGTCCTGTCGTATATTGAAGTCTTTCAGCCATTTCGAGTTTACTTTTGTGCATGGTGTGAGGGTGTGTTCTAGTTTCATTGCTTTGCATGCAGCTGTCCAGGTTTCCCAGCAATGCTTGCTGAATAGACTTTCCTTTTCCCATTTTATGTTCTTGCCTCCCTTGTCAAAGATGAATTGACCATAGGTGTCAGGGTTTATTTCCGGGTTCTCTATTCTGTTCCATTGGTCTGTCTGTCTGTTTTGATACCAGTACCACACTGTTTTGATGACTGTGGCTTTGTAGTATTTCTTGAAGTCTGGGAGAGTGATGCCTCCTGCTTGGTTTTTGTTTCTCAGGATTGCTTTGGCGATTCTGGGTCTTTTGTTGTTCCATATAAATGTTTGGATTGTTTGTTCTAGTTCTGTGAAAAATGTCATGGGTAATTTGATAGGGATTGCATTGAATCTGTAGATTGCTTTGGGTAGTATGGCCATTTTTACAATATTGATTTTCCCAATCCAGGAACATGGAATATCTTTCCATTTCTTTACATCTTCTTTGATTTCTTTGATTAAAGTTTTATAGTTCTCGGCATATAGGTCCTTTACCTCCTTGGTCAGGTGTATTCCGAGGTATTTGATTTTGTGAGGTGCAATTTTAAAAGGTATTATATCTTTGTATTCCTTTTCTAATATTTCATTGTTGGTATACAGAAATGCAACTGACTTCTGAATGTTAATCTTATATCCTGCTACTTTGCTGAATTTATTAATCAGTTCAAGTAGTTTTGGGGTTGAGTCCTTAGGGTTTTCTATGTATAGTATCATGTCATCAGGAGCAGGAATTTTTAAGTATGTGTTGGGGAAGTGTTGGTGATAAAAGATGTGGCAAGAGGGAGGTTTTACCTCTAACTTTCTATTTTACTAGAATTATTTAATGTGTGTTTTAATTTTTATGATGAGTAGAATTATGGGCCATTTTTACTTTCTTATACCTCTGTATTAAAAATATGTATGAGGAATTCCCATTGTGGCTCAGCAGAAATGAACCTGACTAGCATCGATGAGGATGCGGGTTTGATCCCAGTGGGTTAAGCATCTGGCATTGCCACTGGCTGTGGTGTTGTGTCACAGACGCATTGTTTGTTTCTGGCGTTGCTGTGGCTGTGGCTGTGGCTGGCAGCTATAGCTCTGATGTGACCCCTAGCCTGGGAACTTCCATTTGCCATACCTGTGACCCTAAAAAAAAAAAATTACATATGCATGAAGGTTACAGTAAAAATGAACACTCTCAAGTGATTCTCAAACTTTGCTGTGCACCAGAATCACTTGTGCTTATGAAAATGCAAATTTCAGATTCCTATGTCAAACCTCTGAATTAAAATCCCTGCATTTGGGAGCCTAAAGAAATGAATTTTTAACAAGGATCTCAGGTGATTCTGGTACAGGCAATCTGAGCGACATGCTTTGAGAAATACTGCAGAGCAACTCATGGATACTTCACATTGATAGTTCTGCATGTCTAGGACCTCTCCCTTAGCAGTAATAATGATAGTAAGCTGCTGTGAGGATAGAATTAGATAATCAATGTATATCTCTGCTTTTGTGTTTTCTTCTTCCTTTTTTTAGGGCTGCACTCGTGGCATACAGAAGTTCCCCAGGCCAGGGATTGAATCTCAGCTGCAGTCACAACCTACTCTGAGACTGTGGCAAGGCAGGACCCTTTAACCCACTCTTCAGAGCTGGAGATCAAACCCTCACCTCTGCAGTGACCTAAGCCGCTGCAGTCAGATTCTTTTTTTCTTTTTTTTTTTTGTCTTTTTGTCATTTTCTTGGGCCGCTCCCGTGGCATATGGAGGTTCCCAGGCTAGAGGTCGAATTGGAGCTGTAGCTGCTGGCCTACACCAGAGCCACAGCAACGGGGGATCCGAGCCACATCTGCAACGTACACCACAGCTCATGGCAGTGCCGGATCCTTAACCCACTGAGCAAGGCCAGGGATCAAACCCGCAACCTCATGGTTCCTAGTCGGATTCGTTAGCCACTGAGCCACAACGGGAACTCCATGCAGTCAGATTCTTAACCCACTGTGCCATAGCAGGAACTCCAATCTCTTCATACGTGCTTTGCCCACAGCCAGTACCAATGAGGGCTGGGGGCTATGTGTTGTTTGGTTTGGTTGGGATTTTTGTTGTTGGTGGCTGTTATTACTTTAAAGATTACGGGAAGGAAACCATCCTATTTTTAAAAACTGAGACAAGAAAGTGTACACTAAGAAAAATTGTTCTTTGAAAACTTTTAAAAAAATGCTTAATGTTCTCTCCTATTCTTCACTAACAATAGCTACTTTTTCCTTAGGTACAGCAATTATATTTAAAATCTTATTTGATTCTTTGAAGCTATTATTTTACTGTAAAGTTTTGTTTTTCCATTAAAAGAGGAATTTTCATGATGTTTTTGAAGTCAAGATTTATGGTGTGTGGGAATACATATCTTAAAATGCAAAAAGTCAGTGGGCAGAATATTATTATTATTATTATTATTATTATTATTTTGTCTTTTCAGGGCCACACTCACGGCATATGGTGGTTCCCAGGCTAAGGGTCTAATCAGAGCTACAGCTGCCAGCCTACACCACAGCTACAGCAATGCCAGATCTGCGAGCCACGTCTTCAACCTACACCACAGCTCATGGCAACGCTGGATCCTTAACCCAATGAGAGAGGCCAGGGATCAAACCCGCCACCTCATGGTTCCTAGTCAGATTTGTTTCTGCTGTGCCACAATGGGAACTCCCAGAATATTATTTGATTTATAAGAATGTGGTTTTCTTCAAACTTTTCAAAATGTGTTATTATGTAAAGTAGGATACACAGGACTGTGGGGAAGGCCTGGGTTGGTTCTCTGTATTAAGATTCATCCTGTGTTTGCCATTTCTCTGGCCTGGAGGTTGTTTGTGAGTCCTGTGATCAAAAGGAAGGCAGTAAATACACTGGCCAACATAGTAGGCCAGGCTCCACACCTTCCAGAAAACTGACTTAGCAAAACACAGCTCACAGCCCAAGAGCCTGCCGGATTTGTAGTGAGTCATAAATCCTGATCAGCTAGGTCCACTAAATGCCATCTCTGATGACATATTTTGGAGTCCAAGGGACAAGCAGAAAAGTCTGCTACGTATAACCCAGTCGATCCTTCCAGGCATTGCACAAATGTTATAGCTGTAAAAAAAAAAAAAAAAAAAAAAAAAAAAAAAAAAAAAGAAAAAGAAAAAAAAAGGGAGGGGGCACAAGCCACCCCTTTTCTTCAGGGCTTCCTAACTTTTTTTTCCCACAGCTGCCTGGGATCCCTTTCAGTGGTGCCTTACCTGAGGCTCCCCTCCACAAGCATCCCAGTCTGGGATGTAGCCCAGTTTCCTCATCAAATGTTAACCCTGCTAGGGGTTTGGACTCATCTGATAAACTAGAACCATTAAAGTCCCAGTAGCTAAAGTATATCCTAACAGGAACCCTTTGTTACCTCAATCCAAAGAGTGAACGAATGTGGACATTTGAAGCTCTAAAGCCATTTGGTGGTATTAAAAAAATTCACCTGAGTGAATTTTAAAGATTTTACTGGCTTTCTGAATGATTCATGAATCAGGTGGCGTCCTGTATGGAGAGCAGACGGAAGCTCCAAAGGCTCCAGAAAAGGAGACGGGTATAAGGGCAAGACAAGGAAGCCATACACAAAGGAGATTATTTCAGGCTTGGGTAACCCACCTACGGGTGGTGGAAGGGGTCAATGTGGCAGATTACTTCATCATCCTTTGGGGAATGGAGAGGGCCTATGTGACAGATCACTGCATTAGAGCTGACCAGAGAGTTCCCGTCGTGGCGCAGTGGTTAACGAATCCGACTAGGAACCATGAGGTTGCGGGTTCGGTCCCTGCCCTTGCTCAGTGGGTTAACGATCCGGCGTTGCCGTGAGCTGTGGTGTAGATTGCAGACGGCGGGAGCGGCCCAAAGAAATAGCAAAAAGACAAAAAAAAAAAAAAAAAAAAAAAAAGAGCTGACCAGAAAATTCCACACTGGCTGACCCGGGAGGATTGCATTCCTGACGAAGGTTGCAACAGTTAGGTGAGGTAGTCAGTCTTTATTTCAGCACAGGTGACTCCACATGGGGCCTGCCAGTTCTTTTTTAACAACTCCCCCCTTTGATCAGACTCTCAGCTGAAGTGGGAGATGTGATCAAAATGTAAGGCTTTAGCGTCACTCTTGGCTACAGCTCTGAGGTTCTTGCAGCCTTGCTGGTCTTTGTGTCATAGTCACAGGGCATGGCTTCAAGTTCATAGACCTTAAGCTGGTCCTTTTCTTCATTCCTTTTCTGACATTCCAGTCTTGAAGAGATATTTGCTTGGTGGTTATTGGCTATGAACACACATTTAAAGCTGTTGAGAGAATACGATGCACCAGGATAATTCCCAATGTTCACAGGGCACTTTGGAGCCATGGTCCTCAAGACCTAAACCAATCAAAATTGAATAAGTCCAAGACAGACCCCACTGAAGGAGTCACCTTTTTAAGCCAAGATATTTGTTCAAGGATCTTATGTAAATGAGTTTCAACTTCCCCAGATGGGTTAATCCAGGTGTAGCAGATGGTACTGGCCACAAAACAGACATCTTGCTCCACTAGAAGATACAGGGCCTATCCTATTATCAAGGACAATTTTGGTCACAGAGTGTAAGGATTTTTGTTGGGCAGAGGTTGCTTTAGCAGCAGATTCTGGAATGTTTTCAAGAATTAAGGAGAGATTCCTGATCATAGCCTTATTGCATTTACTCCTAACCAGGAAAGTAGGGAATCTGCCAAAGGGAGCTAATTTTCTTCTCTTTCTCTCTCTCTCTCTCTCTCTTTTTTTTTTTTTTTTTTTCTTTTTTGAGGGAGCTAATTTTGAATCATGAATGTCTCCTGCCTGGAAAGATCCCAAGACACACAACTGGTTTTGTTCCAGTTACTCTTCTTGCTTTGTGTTTTTCTTTACCTGGACATAATATTCCCCTAGTTCTGGGTGTTAACCAGAGACAGGGAAACAGACCAGGGGATCTCTAGTGTCATGGACAGATCAGAGCTTTTGATGACAAATCTAGTCTGAAAGCCTATTTCCCCCCCGCCCCCACCTTAGCAATAGCCTGGGAGATGTGGATGATGGCACTATCTTTCCAGGCCAATGCCAGAGTAAAGAGAAAAAAAAGAGAAGATCTTTTAAACAAGGAGTTTCATGTTTAAAGTCTTGATCTGCTGTCTTGGGAGAAAGCTGCCTACCTTGATGTCAGATTCTTCTTTACCTAGTCAATTTGGTTTGGAGGTCTTCAGCATGTGTGTGAGATTAGATATCAGAGACAGTCTTCCTTAGCTGTGAGCTGTGTATCCAAGGCTCAAATCCCAGAAGTCTGACTGCCATCTGGACAGAAAGGAGGACGGGTGTCATTCCTTCCAAGGAGATTCAAGGGCAATGTTTATTCCTGTCAGTTCAGTTTTATGATTTTAACATTATCAGAAACTTGCGCTTGTCAAAAAGCTCATTCCCTGAATTTTTCTGAAGATGAAACACCTTTACAGGAATACCTTTCCAAAGCATCAGAGTAAAGCAGTAACTCTCTGTAAACGAAAAAAAAACGAAAATGCCCATTATTAAGTATCTGATGGAATTGACAAGGAAATTTGGTTATTTCTGACACACCACATTTTGGTGTAATAACTGGAATTACATCTAGTAACATTATATCAGGCCATATCATATTTCTAGGAATTTCATACAATTTCAGAAGTACTTATATACCTATATAAGCACAGCATGAAAACGGATTTGTAGTACTCCTTATTCAGCAAGGCTTCCCATATAATTTAACATACCAGAGAAGCCTAATTAGCTTAATAGCTCCCTTTTTTATAAGAGGGAGAACGAATCTTTTGAAATCTTCCAGGGGTCCTGTGGAAAATTTCAAAGTTAATTCAAGGTCAAAAGAACTTTGCTTAGAATTTGATTTGGGGGAAGTGTTTCAAAAATATCAAAAAAATTTATAAAACTTGACCAAATAGGATCATACATTACTGTGGAACAATACTTAGTTGTCTATGTAATTAAAATAATAGTTTTAAAGACTTCATAGCATATACAGAAGCTTACAAATTCTGAGCAAAACCTAACTCTTTTAATATTGAGAGGACTGGGTTTATTTAAGTAGTACAAGATCTAATAAAAAACATAGAGCATAAGTGATTATTTTGATAAGATACAAGATCTTTGTTTTTTTTTTTTTAGGCAGATTACTTAAAGGCAAAGAAAAATCTTCCATAATCTCCTATTACCAAGAGGAGACCAAAACAAAAAACAAAAAAACAAACTTTGTCCTTTCAACAGAGATAAAAAGAAATTTCCATTTTGAATCAGATACATTTTGATATTAAAATCCATTTCCTTAATTAAATGTATTCCAATCTTATCTAGTCCTGACCACACATAAAATTTCTTTTCCTTATTATTTATGGTAATTTTAATTACAAGTACTAGGACTTTTAATTCTTAGAAATTTTTAATTTCTAGTAAAAACTAAGAAGTAGTCAATTGTGAACTGTCTTTAGCATTCTGAGGATTGGCATGCTTATATTTTTATAATTTCTAGAAACATGCTTCTCAGCATGACATAAAATGTGTTTGCTAATAGACCAAAGTATCTTTAATTTCTCCATAAAAAGAAGCAAAAGTGGATAAACCTATGTTCAATAATTAATGTTTCAGTATTTTATCTCCTTTGGAAATCAATATGAATATTCAACGAACATCCATCATTTAATTTAGCAATACTTAAAGGTTTCAGGTTACCAAAAAGATGTGGGGAAGTGATTTATAAAAATTCATCTGGAAACTTTTATCTCACATTCATTTAATTCACTTATTTTCAAAAAGTATGGTTAAACCACACGCAAAAACATCATGACACATTAGACAAAGTCAGTTATCATTCTAGGTTATTTATCTGCTAGAAAATTTTGTAGGAGATAACAAATTTATATGACTACTTAACCGGGTATAATAAAAAGTTGCATGTCTGCACTATATTCAATTACGGCAATTCTAAGTGTATCCCTCCTTTAATTAAAGCAACAAAGTTAAACTAACTTTTATTTACTAAGGGTTATCCCAGATCACATGAACTTGAAAGGCATTTGGGTCAGGTTGTTTTGCTTTGTTTTGTTTGTCTTTTTAGGGAGGCACCCAAGGCATATGGAGTTTCCCAGGCTACGGGTTAAACAGAGCTACAGCTGCTGGCCTACGCCACAGCCACAGGAACACTGGATCCTTAACCCACTGTTCAAGGTCAGGGTTTGAACCCGCATCCGCATGGATATTAGTTGAGTTTGTTACCGCTGAGCCACAATAGGAACTCCCATGGGTTAGTTTTAATACTAAATTTATAAAAGTTCTTATTTGTTCAACCAATAAAATAGAGCTCTTTTACAAATTAATTTTATCAATACCATATGAAGGTAGAAAAATACCACATATCTACAACACATATATAGAGACACACGAGCATACAGACAAAGGTAAAAAGAGATCTTACAATTTTTGATTTAAAATTTTCTTCAAACTAAATTTTTGGGTAGGGTGTTTCTATAAAAGTTTATATTTCTTAAAAGTCCCCTTTTGGAGTTCCCATTGTGGCTAGGTGGTAAGAAACCCGACTAGTATCCATGAGGATGTGGGTTCGACCCCTGGCCTTGCTCCATGGGTTAAGGATCTGGTATTGGTTTTTTTTTTTTTTTTTTTTTTTTGTCTTTTTGCCATTTCTTGGGCTGCTCCGGCGGCACATGGGAGGTTCCCAGGCTAGGGGTCGATTCGAAGCTGTAACCACCAGTCTATGCCAGGGCCACAGCAACTCGGGATCCGAGCCGCATCTGCAACCTACACCACAGCTCACGGCAACGCTGGATCGTTAACCCACTGAGCAAGGGCAGGGACTGAACCCGCAACCTCATGGTTCCTAGTCGGATTCGTTAACCACTGCGCCACGATGGGAAGTCCCCGGTATTGTTGCGAGCTGAGGTATAGGTCACACAGATGTGGCTCGGATCTGGTGTTGCTGTGGCTGTGGTTGTGGCCAGCAGCTGTAGCTCCAACTTGACTCCTAGCCTTGGAACTTCCATATACCACAAGTGCAGCCCTAAAAAAAAAATAATAATAATAAATAAAAGGGAGTCCCCCTAATCCTCCTTTCCCTTTTTTCTTTTGTGTAGTCCTCTAGAGCTATACTTTTAGGTTCACAAAGATGTATAAGATAAGGACATTTGCTCTCAGTTCCTCAAAGAATTGGGTTGAAGCCTGGATGCTAAAGAACTGACATATCCACCCACCCATGTTGGAATATTTCCCTCTGGTTTCATTTATCTCAGAGGGTTTGATCAATTTTTTTTGTTTTATCAGCCTCTGAATATCAGTTTTCAATTTGGCCAAACCTCTGATTATAAAGTTAGTAAATCGTTTCATATATCTTGTCAGGTCTCAGCTGGGACAAGCAATGACTATCTCTGGCAATGTTATACAACCTCTTGGACTCAAGCGATATCCCCTCAAAGTGTATGAAATATATTAGCTTTTGACCTAGAGTCACTAGAAATAATAAATAGATGATCTAGAGTCACTTCCAAAGACAATCCAACGACAGAACTGACCACTTGTGGGGCCGAGACAAGTAGAAAGCCAAGCCAGGTACTTCGGATGTAAAACAAGACAAGCAAGAAGGTGTTAGCTTATCCCTAGGAGAGAAGGATCAGTAACTGACGGGTTTGGATTTGGAAAGGGAGGGACAGCATGAACTTTTAGTCCCCTCTCGCAGCTGGGCATGACAGACAGAGGTTTGGGTGAGCTGGCTCTGGGAAGCATTTTCACTTTCACTGGCTTCTGCCAGTTTTCCCAGGATCCCCTCTGCAGGCTCTGTTTTTTCATTAAATTTAATTTAAGCTCCCTTTGGCTGTTTAAGGGAAATAATGTCGCAGTTTACTAGAAAATTCTTCAGCGTCTCATCATTTCTGGGAGGGGCCCATACAGGGGGTGTCTTGTAAGGCTATTAACTTCACTTTTAGAATGTTTCTCCAAGGAACTTGAGTTGAGGAGTTCTACTTTTTTAAATAAAGTAATTTACTACACCATAGCAAATTGTCCTGGGGAAAAATCATACCTCTCTCAAAAGAGAGCGATTCACTGGCTTCTTACCAGCAAACTTGAGCTGACCTCAAATGTCTTTTGAACCTGACAACACATAAGTGAGTGATTTCTTGATTGATTTTTAGACTTCTAACAATACCCTTTAATGTTCCCATTCACTCCCTGAAATGTCACTAACCTTGGTGCTAAATTACTGGGAAGTCTATTAGAAAAGTAATCTAGAAAATGGGATTCTTGTAGGCTGCAAGAGTTAATGCAATACTAAAGAGGAGAAACTTAATTGCCTCTCATCTACGGATATCTTAAACTTTTAAATGTTCTTCAAATTTTAGCAAACTACCAACAAATAAGGCAAAGATATCAAAGGCAAAAAACATAAGGAGGTTTGTTGTATTCTCGAGTAAGATTTACGTCTGAAGATATACATTGTTAATTAAATATGAAAAGGCTTAAGAAAATACGAAAAATTGTAGATACATCTAAGAGCATTTTGCATTGACATCTTAAGCCATATATACATGTGTACAATACTGTTATATATATATACTTATTAGAAATAAAATAAGTCAACAGTCATTATCTGATTGTTTAGAAACACACGAGAAGAAATTGTGTTCTTTCTTCTTGAACACTCTTGACAGTATGGGAAACAGTCTTTCAGAGAATAATTACTTTTTTCTAGCGTTTCTAAAATGCAGACGTAAACAAAATTTAAAGTTGCTCTCTAATAACTAAAATATTTTGACTGTTTCGAACTGTGTTGTTTCCATGAAGATCTGAAACTATGCAGCTGGAATACTATGGAACAGAATGCTTAAAAACATCTGCAGTGGAAAGTTAACTCCAAACACAGTTATAAGGGGTGACAGATACACACCCCTTTCTCACTATCAAGAACTTCAAGGTAATCGTCTCCCTCTTAAAATCCTTCATCCAAGAAGAGACGGGATCATATACTGCTGTGAACACAAACATCTGGGCATTTCCTCCCCTTGGCTGACATATTAAATAATAAGAAACCAACATAACATTACAAATGAGTGCTTCCCTAACTGCTTCCAGGAGTCCAAGCCCACCAGCCTGCCTGATAGTCTGGAATCATTTTGATGTAATTTACAAACACTCTTTCCTGGGAGAAGATAAATTGAGGTTAGCATTGAGCAACCTGAGATAAATGGCAGTAGGGCTGAACACTATTGTGTTTATAATGCCTTTCTGTTAAAGCCATTTTATCTGTTATTTTCCTTTCTTCTTCAGCATTTGGGCAAAGACTAGTGGGTGTGTTGGTAAAATACTTTTCAGATTTTCAAATGTGCTATCAATATCTCAACAAGTCCATCACCATGTTCTAAGCTGAAGTAGGGCTCTTGTCCTTAGCTGTACCTCAGTCTGTGGATATTTTACTCCAGGTAGCACAATCTTCCCAAGTTCCTGCAAACTGGGACAGATTTTATAAGAAGTGCATCTCAGGACAGTATCAGACACCCACAAGGATATAAAATTTTCTCAAAAGATAAATTGGAAAAGTTTTTAGAGAGGAGGATGAGAAGAAGGAAAGATGGCATTGAAAGAACTTAGTAATGAGAAAATCGCTGTGACTCAGGTTCTAAACTTCTTTTTGAGCCTCTGAAATTTTTGGCACTTTGTGAAGCCTATGGATCCCCCTTTTGGGAAAACTTTCAGATGCAAGAAGATAGATTTCTTTCCCAAGAAAGTTCACTGAACTCTTCTTCCCCAGGCTGAGAATCTCCTGAGAGTGGCTGAACACTGGCTCTGGATCAAAGTGTAAAGCGGGCTAGGATTGCTTTGGATGCTCTAAAGGCTTTCTCTTTCCATGTGCCCCTCCTTCTCCCGGGTTCCAGGGCCATTGAGCCCCCTCGTTTGGATGTCCTGCTCTCAATTCTATGTGCTCCTCTCTCAGGTTTTATTCTTACTGATTGGAAATTCTTAAGAGGGGATTCATTTTCTCGCAAAGCATATCAGATTGAATCACATACACTTTTCACATCAACATACATCCCCCACACTCCATGAGTGTGGGGCGAGGGGTATCCTTGGCTTCCACAGCTGGTCCCTGTTGAAAATGAGTCAAGGGAGCAAGAGGCGTGATGATTGCCTTGTGTGAGGGACCTGTGTGGAGGCGCAAACAAAGCCTTGTGGCCTCAAGAAAGTTACTGGGGCTTGTTAACTATAGGTGAATTTATATTCAAGTGCGTCCAGCATGGAATCCACTTTATTTAAAACAAGGTTGCCTTTTAAAGATAGAATTGATTTCAGTGCTGGGAATTGAGATAGCACTGTCAGGCCAACATTTGGAGACACTCTTGCCACTTAGCAAGAGGCCAATGGCCTTACCCCTCACATCAGGAGGAGTTGGCCATCGAATATGGGCTCACACCAAGGACTAAGCTTCCCTAACAAGAGAGAAAAAAACAAAAACAAGGAAACAATAAAATTCCTGCCACAACCCACACAACAATAAGCTCCAGATTATGGGGCGAAGAATGTCTCTTCCCCAAGAGAGGAGAGGTGCAATTGGAGAGTCTCAGTCAATACATTGATATGTACTTGGTTTGGATGCTCTCCTGGGTAGAGACATGGGAAGAAGCAGAACGTGATGCACTTTGCCCCTGGTGCATCTTTTGCCCTACCCCTTCCCACCCTCCCACTCCTCAAATCCTGAGCAATGGTGATGGGTGCAAGTTGAAGCTAGAATAAATAGGCCACATCTATTAAAAAGCTTTATTATTTATTTACAATTTGATGGGAAGCTATTTGAAGACTTTAAACTATGTAAGTGATATCAAATTCAAATTTAAGGATAAAATCACTTTAAAATGAGATATTTAACTTTGTGTATGTGTAATAACTAGTAAATGTTGTTAAGTTGGGCACTGCTAATTAATATTTTAATTTCAGGAGTTCCCGTCATGGCTCAGTGGTAATGAACCCGACTAGTAACCATGAGGTCATGGGTTCGATCCCTGGTCTTGCTCAGTAGGTTAAGGATCCAGCATTGCTATGAGCTGTAGTTTAGGTCACAGATGTGGCTTGGATCCTGCATTGCCGTGGCTATGGTGTAGGCCAGGAGGTATGGCTCCAGTTGGACCCCTAGCCTGGGAATTTCCATATGCTGTGGGTACATACCTACAAAGACTAAAAAAAAAAAAAAAAAAAAAAAATTAAATTGAAACTCATTCTTACTAATTTTCTATCTTATTTTTAATATTTTATTTGTTTCTTTTTAGAAAATTTTTTTATTAAAGTATAGTTGATTTACAATGTTGTGTCAATTTCTGCTATAGAGCAAAGTGACCCAGTCATACATATATATATATATATATATATACATTCTTCTTCTCGTATTATCTCCCATGATGTTCTATTCCAAGAGATTAGGTATATTTCTCTGTGCTATGCAGTAGGATCTCATTGCTTGTCTATTCTAAATGCAATAGTTTGAGCCTACTAACCCCAAACTTCCAGTCCATCCCATTATTATTTACATCAGCAGTTGACAGTGATAGATTTTATCTTCCTTTTTGTCTACTCCATTCCAGAACTTTACTCTGATTCCAAATGTTCAAAATATTCATCTTTATTTATGTTTTCAATACAACTCTTAATCAGAAAATGATCACTACTGGCTGAGCGGTACCAACAAACAAACTGAGATTATGTTACTTCTCTTCCAGTGAGCAATGAATTAGAACTGGAGGAGATGGGTTGGAATTTCAGTGCTCTGTTTTGTTCTGTTTAAATGTTGGTAGGAGGAAACCTAGGACTGCAGTGTGACAGAGAAAAGCAAAGTGTAACGGGCAGGAGTGGCAGAATTAGCCAAGAGGGGATGGGAAGGGCAGGCAGTGTACTTATTTGCATTAAAAATTTCAGAGAGGTTGACTGGAGAGTAAGAAGAAATAAGGGATGTGAGTCAAACGGTAATTTTTCTCAGAACTGGCTAAAATTTGACTGGGATTTATGGCAGTTTAAAGCTCTTTCTCTATGGCTGCTCCACGTTTTTTGTATCATTTATTTTTTCTTTCTGATTTACTTTTCTTCTTCTTTGAATCATGTTACATTTAGAGTTTCCTTAGAATTAAAGTAAACCAAATAAAGATTCTTAGAGTAGGATGTGGGGGCTGAGCATTTAAAGGATTGATGAGTAATTCATGTGACATCAGTGTAAATGGAAATACGGTCACAGGTTGGTTTTTATTGTCAAACTAGGAAGAGCCCTCGCCTGAATAAGTGATAGCAGACATTATACCACACTTGCTAAACTATCATTTTCGAAAAGGTAGAATTATGACTCTTACACAAATATAAAATGAACATGTCAATATTTCCTTTAACTTATTAATTGGTAAAGGAGAAAGTAAGATGTTAAAACCGGTGCAAAAATTTTTTTGAAGTACAGACATGCATAGACGCTACCAGAAATGCAGAAATGAACTTGTTAATAACTGCAAACTAATTAATATTCCATAGGACAATAACATGTACTATTTGGAGGTCATCTTTCCTAAAAGGTGGAAATCAGTTACAACTCTCCCAGACAAAAATTATTTGGATTTTTGAAAAAGAATCATTTGCAATATTATAGACAAGAAAATTGGTGTTGTTATCCATTTTCTACAACTTAACTGCTTTCTCTAGAGGTTGTAAAATAGTCTAATCAAAGAAAAAGATACAGTATTTTATATCAAGTGTCATCAGTTCACTCTGGCAGAATAAGTGTTCAAAGCTTAGGACATGCTTACTTTTTTACCTAATTCTTCCCCAAACGATTTAATACCCCAGACTTCAAATCATCTCTTTGTTTTCCTTTCCTCTCTATCACACTTTCCATTTTCACCTTACACAACCTTCCAGACCACCGAGGCTAGTTCAAATTTCCTATGTCATTTGCTCTCAAAACACCCTGTACTTACTTTTCATTCTTCTCAATTTCCATAATTCTGTTTGATTTAGAAAACTACTTGTTTAATATAGGTCTCTCCACCGAAGTTTCATGAGGTCAAAAACTCTTCTCTGTTTTATCCATAATTATCTACTTAGTCCCTAGCAAAATGCCTAGAACACAGTAGCTGGTTAATAAATATCCATCCACGAAGGAATGTATGCATTCTCTCAGTACATGTTCTCACAAGGAGGAAGTTTCTGAAGGCAGTATAATGCATGATTTTTTAAAAAGGGCTTTAATGCCTGACTCTCTGGGCTTGACTTCTAACTCTACTTACCACCTATTATCTATTATAAGGACAAATACAAATTAAAAATAAGAGGCTTAATTCTCCTGGTTAAAAATAAGAGATTTCCCTTTCCTCTTTTTTTTCTAGAAGCATTTACTTAGAAAACTTTTAATCAGAAGTACTTTCTCCTCTCTGTTTTTTGTTTATTTATTTATTTTTAGGTTTTTTGCTCTTTTTTAATTACTCAAATGAATTTATCACATCTGTAGTTATATAATGATCATAACAATCCAATTTCACAGGATTTCCATCCTATAACCCAAGCGCATCCCCCCACCCCCCCAAACTGTCTCCTCTGGAGACCATAAGTTTTTCAATGTCTGTAAGTCAGCATCTGTTCTGCAAAGAAGTTCAGTCTGTCCTTTTTTCAGATTCCATATGTCAGTGAAAGCATTTGATGTTGGTGTCTCATCGTATGGCTGACTTCACTTAGTATGCTAATTTCTAGGTCCATCCTTGTTGCTAAAAATGCTGGTATTTTGTTCTTTTTAATGGCTGAGTAATATTCCATTGTGTATATGTACCACATCTTCTTGATCTGCTCCTCTGTTGATGGACATTTAGGTGGTTTCCATGTCTTGGCTATTGCAGATAATGCTGCAATGAACATCGGAGTACATGTGTCTTTGGGAGTCGTGGTTTTCTCTGGATAGATGCCCAGGAGTGGGAATGCTGGATCAAATGGTAGGTCTATTTTTAGTTTTCTGAGAGTTTCTCCTCTCTTTGAAATGAGTATAAATCCTTTTGAAAATTAGATAGGCTTTTTGTCAGCCTTGGGACCCAGTAATCCTTTCTGAGGATTTCCGGGACCACCTCTTTGACATGTAAACATTAAGAGAGCGGCCACTATCTTCTAATTTCTTTGGAACATGCAAGCCTCACTGATTTAGGCACTTTGCTCCAATTCTCTCCTGTCATAAAGATATGAGATGTTTGTATTTCCTCTGAATAAAACTGAACAGCTAATACAGATGGCCATCCCAACCACCTGGTACAGCTAAGATGAGTTATGTATCAAAAAAGTGCCCCCTAAGGCCTCTTAGTTGAGAACTAGTTATTGCTTATCTTGAGAACACACATGTCACAGGTTGTATTTGTCTGGCTACCAAAAAAAAAAAAAAAAGTAAGACTTCCTTCTGTGTTTGCAATCTCTTTGTGGATTGCCTATGAGGTGCCTCCCATTCTGGTTTGATGCTCATTCGATAATAAAACTGAGGAGAGATTTTCTGGGTTGGCAGACTTCATTTTTAATTATATTTCCCCATCATTCTGTAACCTTAGGCAAGTTACTTTTGATTGTGAAACTGTGCCTCGATTCCTTTGTCTATAAAAAAAGCATCCTAGTTGTATTATCCATGGTCACTGTGGGGTCACTGGGGAGATTCAGTGAATTAAGACCATAGTGAACTTAACACAAAGCCTGTGGGAAGCAGCAGGTGCCAAGCTCGGCTGCCAGGTCATTGAGAGGGTCCTGGAGCTGCAGCTCTAGAAGGAAGGAGCACACGTGGGGTTTTCCATTGTCTGTGACCATCTTCCGTGGTCCCTCTGCAAGGCATGGAAATCCGAGGCAGGGCAGAGTCCGCCTACTGACACCCATGATTTCACTAACACTCTGGGGATGGACCTGGACATGGGTCAAGGGGCCAACCAGCTGGACTGGGGAGCAGGTCCAGGCAAAGGTGAAGGGGCCCAGGGACCTGTCATCCATCCCTGGACACGGATGCGGGCAGGGATGGTATATTCTGAGCACCTACCCTGTGCTGAGCACTGTTCAAGGTGAGTCCTTGCCCTGAGGGACAAAAATCACACAAGAAAATAAGGGAATTTGAGGTGTCAGTGAGGGCGGCAAAGAAGACAAATTAGGTAATGTGGTGAAAGGTATGCAGCCGGGCAGTTTTAGATAGTTGGGTAGGGGACAGTCCCTGAGCCGGGAGCCCACTGAGACACGGTTCAACACTATGCTGTTGTGCCCTTGAAATGAGGCCAGTCCAAAGTGAGATGTGATGTGACACTCACATTGAATTTTGAAGATTTAGTGTGGAGAAAAAAAAATACCTCATTAATAATTTTATATTAATCATAGTTAAACTAATAATATTTTGGATATGTTTAGTTAAATAAAATATTTTTACTGACATTCCCATTGTTGGTTCAGTGCGTTAAGAACTTGACATAGTGTCTGTGAAGATGCAGGTTCAATCCCTGGCCTTGCTCATTGGGTTAAGGATCTAGTGTTGTAGCTGCAGCATAGGTTGCAGATGTGGCTCAGATCCCACATTGCTCTAGCTGCAGTGTAAGCCTGCAGTTGCAGCTCCAATTCGACTCCTATTCTGGGAACTTCCATATGCTGCAGGTGCAGCAGTAAAACGGAAAAAAAAAAAAAGGTTTTTACAACTTCAAAAATAAGCCCCACCAATGCCTGCTATCTATCAAGAACTTAAAAACTGTTGGCTATTAATATCACACAATTTCACCATAGCAGCTTCTGGAGTTGGTGCTGCAAGACAACTGCATTTAGAAATACTATCCTGGAGGCCACAGTGTTCTAGATGGACAGACTGGGGCGACTTTGAAATGTCCCCACTTGTCTAATATCTTAACTTCATTGTATGTCGGCTAACTATCTAGCCAGGCTTATGGGCATGTCTGGGTACATATTTTCACAGATTCTATAGCTTAACTTTTGGTTATGCATTTTTAAAAGGCCAGGACAGAGTTTTTATTCTATTTGTCTTTTCAAACTTATTGACTCAATGTTCTCTCTGGTTCCAAATTACCCCTTTTGGTTACCTACTGATTCTCCATTTAGCCGTTTCTGTTTCAGCAGCATTTTCAATATTCCAGTCTTGTACTTTTAGCAGTTCTCATTCCATTATATTTCTATTTTAAATTTCTTCTCACCCTGGTATTTAAAAATACATTATTAAGTAGGAGGCAAGGCAATCCGAAGGGGAAAGCAAACTATTTTAGTGATAATACAATAATAATAATTGGCAACAAATTACCCCTGTGGGTTACATGACAAATTCTAAAGCAATAAAGTGTGTTAGCTGCAAACATGTGCATTAAAGCCCGTGCCAAGTGCATAGAGGTTATTCCAGAAGTTGTAGGTCAGTATTAGGGCTGAATTCAGCTCACTGGAGGCAATCCCTTAACATTTTGGCCGATAGGACCACATTAGAAGTGCTGTTGTGTGATCACATTTTAGTGCCTATTATGTCTTGATTAGGACTCCCCTGGATATTCCCTTTTAATGGAATTTGAAGAATTAAAAATGGCTTCACAAATCACTTTTTAATCTGGTGAAGTAAGCAGGGAATGAGGAACACCACACTGTCATCTTCAAGTGCAAGGAAAGTTGTAAATAAAGAAAACAAATTAGTGGCTGGTTCACACCTCATCAGCTACCTAACAACCTGTTACCAGTTAATTACACACCTTTAAAATGCGTGTACAAGAGAAATTATTCAGAAATCAGTTTCTCCAAAGGGGAGGGTGGCGGACAAGCTCAGTATTAGAAGAGGCTATATTTAACTCTTTAGATAACTAACCATGAAGGGGGACTTTTTTTTTTTTCTCAAGAATTACAGTCCTGAAAATGTCATCTATTACTGGTCTGGCCTCTGTGCCCCCCAACACCAATAATCTACTCTAGACAGATAAATATTTGTTGAGTACCTCCAGGGAAAGAATCTCCAAGATCCCACTGACCTATTGTAATTTCCTAGATCCATCATTTGCATCCACTGGTTGTTTACTGTGTTCAGAGCCCAGTCCTGAGCTTTGTGAGAAATTAGACCACAGATGACAACACCAAACACCACCAGTGTTAGAAGTTTGAATAGTCTGCTTGTGTGTTTTTCATTCCACAATATCCCCCATTGCCTCCTGTTTTAGCTTCAGCGTAAAGAGAAAGCAGTTGGAAATTATGTATATTGAACACCAAATAAAGTTGGAATGGAAACTGTCTAGGACTATTATGTTATCTTGTCTAAAGCTTGTTGAGGGACTTATGCAAGATTGTATTTGATTTATTTTTCCAAAATTGTTTTCAATAACTAAAAGACTCCAAACTGTGGCTTTGTAAATACTAATAATGTTATGGTGCTATCCTCCAGGGTATTGGTTTGCATACCGGGTTGTCTAGAATCAATCATTTTCTCACCCTCTGCCCCTAGTTACCCTCTGTTAAACTAGGATAATCATAGCCTACCTCACTGGGTTACTTGGGGGTGTAACTGACAGAAGTAATTTCAATGCACTAAGCCTGTGATAAATGTTAATTACTCTTATTTGCCATGGTATTTATAGATAGTGAACCATGACATTGGTTTGGTTACCTGATCAAATTTATTTCCTATAGCGTTTTAGTGTAACTTATGATCCAAATTCTTAAAATGATAATATGTCATGCATCTACTAAAAGGTCAGCTTCAAATTATCCTCTTTTAAAATTGGAAGGATATGCAGTTTGAAATCAATTAACTCCGTAAATATCTTTTAAAGTATGTTAATTCCATTTGAATTATATTCACTTGGAAGTAATTATTTACATGATGGGTATTCAGATCTTTTAGCATTAATTCATCTTCCACTTAATTCTTCCCTGGGTACTATAATCAAAAGACAGCTAGTCATTTCCAGTTTAAAAAATACACACACACTCATACATATATATTCCACGGTCCATAAATTGTTCAAAATCACTTAGGTAAAATTCTCATGGTTATTTGCCCAAATACAGATAGGTAAAGGGTATGATTGGTCTGGGCAAGGCGTATGATCTTTATTAAATCCTAGTCTTAATGTTGTGTGCATCCATAGAAAAATCTTCTCAGAGAGTAATGACCTCTCTCTACTCCATGTAGGTCAATTCCAGAATGCTGTTCTACAACCTTTCTCATTCCTGCTGATACACTGAGTTAATTTATATGATGCAGCCCATTCCAGAACAGTGGAAAAGACACTGACTGTATCAAGCTTAAAAGATAGGATTCTCTTACAGTTGTATCTTCACTATATTATTTTTGCAGATTATAAAAGTAATATAAACATATAACACAAAATGTGTAGTGGCGGGCTTCCATAATCCCACCACTCTAAGAGAACTACTTTATATAGCTATGGTTTTTTAAAAATTATTCTACATACTCTTTTCTGAAGCAACCCCTTACTGATGGAAATGCAGAGTGTTTCAATTTTTGCATTATAGCAATACTAGAAATAAACATTCTTGAACAAATATGATCCCATACTTTTGCCAGTCTTTCACTGATTAAATATCTAAAAGTAGAGTTGCCAGGTTAAAGAGTAGCTGCACTAAAAATTCTAAAAAGTGTTACTAAATAGCCTCCTAAAAAATTTATAACTTGCACACTTTTAAGTTTTTACCACTGTCTTAGATAAGAAAAGATAGTTCATGGTGTTCTTTTTTTTTTTTTTTTTTTTTTTTTTTGGTATGGGGATTTTAGATGATTATGAGATTAAATGTTTATTCACATGTTTTGGGTCACTTTAATATCTTTACCATTAATTATTGTTTACTATTTATCATCTTATATTCATTTTCTGGTTCTGCTGCTTTGAGCAAGTCAATCTCCTTTAGGCTGTGTGCTGTCTATACATTGTCCAAATGAGACGCATTCAAATCTACACATTTTTTGTCCCTTTCTCTCTACTTCAAAATGGATTTCATCCCATTTTGAAATGTATTGTTAAATGACAATTTTTTTAAAAAAGTAAAACTCATGATTCTCAAGCAGATATAAAAATGAACATGTGTTAAAGATTTTACTTTACTCATTTGATGAGAAAACCAGGCAGATGTTGTGCCATTTCAAATATAACAGTTGAAAAGCCACATACAAAAGAATAAAGTTGGATGGATACGTTCCTTACACTATATACAAAATTAATTCAAAGTGGATCATAGACCTAAATATAAGAGATAAAACAATAAATGTCTTAGAACAAGATATAGGAAGTAAATCTTTGTGACCTTTGGGCTAGGCAAAACCTTCTTAGATACAACATCAAAAACCCAAGTGACCAAAAAATATTAGATAAATTGCATTTAACCACAAGTGTGTTTCAAAAGATGCCATTAAGAAAATGCAAAGACAACCCACAGAATGGTAGGAAATGTTAGCATATCGTATATCTGACAAAGAACTTGTATACCAACTATGAAGTAGTCTTACAACTCAATAATAAGAAGGCAATTCAATTTTTAAATGGGCAAAGGAATTGTATAAACATTTCTCAAAAAAAAGATATGAATGGCCAATCAATACAGGAAAAGATGCCCCAAATCATTACCTACCAGTGAAATGTAAATCAAAATCACAGTGTGATACCAATTCACACCTATTAGGATGGCCATAATCAAAAAGACAGACGATAACAAGTGTTGACAAAGATGTGGAGAAACTGGAATTCTCCTACACTGCTGTAAGTAATGTAAAATCGTCCAGGAGCCATCTGGGAAAGCAGACTGTCAGGTCAACATCACAAGAGTTAAACATAGAGTTACCATATGACCCAGCAAACCTACTTCTAGGTATACCCCAAGAGAAGTGAAAACATGTCTACACAAAAACTTATACATGAATGTTTATAGCAGCATTCCAAAAAGTGAAAAGCAACTCCAAATGCCCATCAACTCATGAATGGACAAGTGAAGAAAGTAATATCCATACAATGGAATAATATTGGACAATAACCATGAAATCCTGGTATGTATGACCACATGGATGAATCTTGAAATGTTATGCTAAGGGGAAGAAGTTAATTACAAAAGATCGTGTATTATATGATCCTATTTATGCAAAATTTCCAGAATAGGCAAATCTGGGTTGGTGAGAAAAGGGGAATTACTAATAGGTACAGTGTTTTGTTTTGTTTTTGAGGTGATAAAATTGATCTAAAATGGATTGTGATGATAGTTGCACAATAAACCAAGAACCATTGAATTATATACTTTAAATGGTTGAATTGTATATTATGTGAATTATATCTCAGTAAAGCTGGTATATAAAAAAATGACTAAAATTATGACTGACGACACATGTTGTCTGATATTAGGCAAAGTAGCACCAGGACTCCAATAAATAGAAATCTACCATCAACAGGGGAGCATTAACAACTCTCTAGAAACGTCACATTTAGACTTCGGTTTCTGAAATGTTTGTATAATGAGATTTTACTCATACAAATTTAACCTAGAGCAGGCTAAATGTCTCTTCTGAATTGATAACTCTTTCCATTTAATTCATCAACAATAACATATCAAATAAACCTAAATTTTTTTTTCTAGCACCTCTCTTTTTATAAGATGAAAGAACAAATCTTTGTGATTTTCAAGGAGACTTCAGGGGAGTTTCCACTGTGGCACAGCAGGTTAGGGATCCGGCATTGTTCCTGCAGCAGCTTGGCTTTAATCCCTGTCCAGGTGCCTTGGGTTATGGATCTGGTGTGGCTGCACTGGTGTCATAGGTTGAAGCTGTAGCTCACATTCAGTCTCTGACCCAGGCACTTTCATATGCTTCAGGTGCAGAAAAAAAGGGGAGGGGGAGAAGAGAAAAAGCAAAAAAAAAAAAGTATTTTCTGGAAAAATCTCAAAGACAGTTTTAGTTCTCTGTGGTCCTCAATAAGCTTGATGATCCCTGAGGGGGTCAGAGGCCAAACATGCCCCACTCAGGACAAAATTACTCCTTTTCTCGAAAAATGGAAGCATGTATAATGGCTGCATTTCTCTGAAGCTATGGCTCCTAAGTATAGTCTACACTGGTTATAGCACTTATAAATTTTACCCAAAGTATAGCTAACTTCTATTTCATAGAGAAAACTGGCGAGTAGATAATTGTTGGTCTGTCACACACCAGATTCTGCAGCACACTTGCAGAGGCCATGAACACACCCAACAAACTTTCTGCTACCACACACATCATTGACGTCTGCTTCTCCAAGTGGCGGAAATGAGCCCCTTCATTACAGACTCAAGACATGGGGTCGTAAAAATAAAAAGCAAGAGGATATAAAGTTAAAATTCTGATTAGTAATCAGCATTTCAGTATTCTATCTTACTGTCTTAAGATACTTACTATCATGCTAATTAATATTAAATGTCCACTGATTAACTTAGTGTCAGCCCAAAGTTTTTTTTAATTTAAAAAAAATTTTTGATTGATTGATTTATTTTTAATTGTTATTTCCCCAATACAGTTTTTTTTTCTACTGTACAGCATGGTGACCCAGTTACACATACATGTACACATTCTATTTTCATACATTATCATGTTCTATCAAAAGCGACTAGATTAGACATAGTTCCCAGTGCTACACAGTAGGATCTCATTGCTAATCCATTCCAAAGGCAATAGTTTGCATCTATTAACCTCAAGCTCAAAATCCATCCCACTCCCTCCCCCTCTCCCTCGGCAGCTGCAAGTCTATTCTCCAAGTCCATGATTTTCTTTTCTGTGGAAATATTCATTTGTGCCATATTAGACTCCAGATATAAGTGATATCATATGATATTTTTCTTTCTCTTTCTGACTGACTTCACTTAGTATGAGAGTCTCTAGTTCCATCCATGTTGCTGCAAATGGCATTATTGCATTTATTTTTATGGCTAAGTAGTATCCCATTGTGTATATCATATCTTCCTAATCCAATCATCTGGGACATTTGGGTTGTTTCCATGTCTTGGCTACTGTGAACAGTGCTGCAATGAACATGCAGGTGCATGTGTCTTTTTTAAGGAAAGTTTTGTCCAGATAGATGCCCAAGAGTGGGATTGTGGTCATATGGAAGTTCTATGTATAGATTTCTAAGGTACCTCCATACTGTTCTCCATAGTGGTTGTACCAGTTTACATTCCCACCAACAGTGCAGGAGGGTTCCCTTTTCTCCACACCCCCTCCAGCATTTGTTTTTTGTGGACTTATTAATGATGGCTATTCTGACAGGTGTGAGGTGGTATCTCATGGTAGTTTTGATTTTTTTTAAAATTCAATGAATTTTATTGTAGTTTTAGTTGTACAACCAACATCACAATCTAATTTTAGAACATTTCCATCCCCAATCCCCCAGTGCCCCCCTTACCCCACCCCACCCCTTGCCAACGTGTCTCTTTTGGTAACTGTAAGGTTTTCAAAGTCTCTGAGTCTGCTTCTGTTCTAAAAATAAGTTCATTGTATCCTTTTTTTAGATTCCACATATAAGTGATAGCATATGATGATTGTGTCTCACCATCTGACTGACTTCACTTAGTGTGATAATTTCTAGTCCATCCATGTTGCTGCAAATGCCGTTATTTCATTCATTTTTATGGCTGAGTAATATTTCACTGTGTTTATGTACCATATCTTTATCCATTCCTTTGTCAATGGACATTTAGGTTGCTTCCCTGTCTTGGCTATTGTATATAGTTCTGCAATGAACATCAGGATATATGAAGCTTTTTGAGTGATGGTTTTCTCTGGATAGATGCCCAGGAGTAGGATTGCTGGATCATATGATAATTCTATTTTTAGTTTTTTTGAGCACTTTCCATACTGTTTTCCATAGTGGTTGCACCAATTTACATTCCCACCAACAGTGTAAGAAAGTTCCCTTATCTCCGTACCCTCTTCAGCATTTATTGTTTGTAGATTTTTGATGATGTAGTAGTTTCGTTTCACATTTCTCTAATAATTAGTGATGTTGAACATCTCTTCATGTATTTTTTTGGCAATCTGTACAGCCCAAGGTTTTAAGTTATCTATCGATTTTAGAAATTGTCTTTAAACTGACTTATGACAAAATGTAATTACTGTTGACAAAAGTTTATCAAAATAACTTAATCTAGATAAACACAAATGTACATTTTTCATAATCTTGAACATTAAGTAGAAGTAATGTAGGTTTATTTAATCAATATATCTATTTAAATTTAAGAAGTACATATCCAACTAAAATAAAATTCTATAGTTATGTATTATACTTAACTCTGGCAAATCATAGATGACATAACTTTTTTAACAGAACCAGTAACGTTAAATTTGTCTTGTTTACTAAATTATGTGAAAGTGAATTCTTAAGACATTTCTGAGCTGAGTACTTTTTTAATTTGGCACATTGAAACTATGAGAAGTTCAATTTCCTTATTTTCTGAGAATTTTAGGAACATTCTATCTGTTCTTATTTATTTCCATAAGCCAATCAGAATAAAAAATTTTAAGATACATTTTATAATTTAATTTATTAGTACTATTTGGAAGTAAGAAAATATTACACATTCACCTGATGAAGAGGGAGAAAGCTTATAGCTTCCATTCTAAAATTTTAGCTGTAGGTCAAAAGTAATCAAGGGATTATAAAACTCACCAGTGGGCACAAAATTCTTAATTGATTTGATGTCAAAATAAGCAAACAAAAAAGACTAACACACTGGATTCTCTGCTGTCTCTCAGCCAGCAGAGTTTTCTGTTAACTCTTAATCCATGTACAGAGATCATCAAATGATTTGGTCATAAAACCAAATGGCCAACAACTCCTGGGAAGTAACTTATTGGCCCCAAAGCATCCAAACACAAAACATAAAATTGGTAGAGAGGAAACAAAATTAGAAAAGCAGAGAGGGAGCAAAGTTCTATTGCCATTTTGGATTCACCTCTGGGAGCCACGAGAAGATGACCTTGGGCATAAACTGCTCATGGAGTGTGCGTGTCTCCTAATGAACTTTTCCTGCCCTGGCATGTGAATGCAGTGAGCATCTCAGTGGAACCTCCAAAACTATTAAAGGATGATTTTCTAGAAAAGGTAAAATTATGACTCTCGTATGGATTTAAAAATGAACATGTGTTGTAGATTTTATTTTACTCCTTTGATGAGGGAACCGGGTAGATGTTATAATTGGTTTAAAGGAAAAGTCAAAAGACACAAATTTCTATGGAGTAAAGGAATAGGATGCAAATGGAGGGAAGTCAATTGAAATTCTATCAGACCAGACAGAATATGCATGTGCATCAATTTACAAAGAGTTGTAAAATAGTGCAAAGTTAATGAAAGGCTAAAATCTAATAATCCAGAAGGATATGTTGTGTGTAGATAACGCATAGTTTTCCATTGAAACACAAATTAATTTTTTTCTACAGTCTGTTCTTTTGAATGTCTTTATATAGCATCTGTTCATGTCTCCCGTAGACCCCATAAATGTTTAATTGCTCTGCAAATAAAACCCAGCTCTCCTATGACTGGCTGTTGAGACAAGATTCCTTCTTATATGGTAAATGCAAAGCGGTTTGATTCTTTTCCCCTTTAAATAATATTGAGTTACTGGTTCAACTGATTTTTTTCATTTTTATATTAGTTTTCTGGGCATCATTTGTAGATAAAATACAAAAGAAAAGATACTGCTCATAGTTGGGAACAATTGAATTTATAGGCTGAAGGGGAGGGGCTCAGAGCTCATTTAATTGATTGATTGATAGACTGATTTAATAATCACTTAAGGAGTGTTCTCCATGGGCTAGACACCATGCTATAAGAAAATACAGTTTTGACTTTCAAGAATTTAAAATGTATCCGAGGCAGTAAACAAGGATGTATAATTTCTAAATAGTGGTGAGAATATTTTAATGCACATATACAGAGGGTGTCTTAGGAGCACAGCCTGGGAGTCTAAGACACCTAAACTGAGTCCCGGGGAGTTAGCAAGGTCAGGGGTGTTTGTAGGTCTCAGGCACAATGAGTAACACGTGCATGGGTTGGAAGGCAAAAAAGCAGCTATCATTTTGGAAATGATGATTCCCTCCATGTAACTGAAGAATAGAACGTGAGAGGAGCAGATGGCAAGAGATGAGGGTGGGAGGAAAGTTGGGGTCTGCCGTGGGATGAGCCAATTCGGACACGCTAAAGAACCAGGGCCCTCGTTTGCTGCAGGTAGAGCATTTTAAGCTAGAGAGCTCCGCACTCAAATTTGCATTTTAGAAAGTTCTCTCAAGCAGCAGGGTGGGAAATGGATTGTTAACTCCGATGTTTCTCAGTGTATATTCTATGAATAATTTAGCAAAGATTTTTAAACCGATTTTCAGGTTTCCCCCCTGCAATCTTTGTTTACGATGTTTGGTCTGTAGCCACGGCTTTGCTGCATTTGGAGTGCAAGGCTGTGACTTTGAGATAGAGGATGAATGAAAAGAAATGAAGGGGAAAAATTGATGATATGAAGCAGGAGTCAGCAAACTGTGGCTTGCAGGCCAAAGTCCGTTGCTTGTTATTGTAAAGAACCCTTTATTGGAACCCAGCCACGCCCATCTGCTTCCCTAGAGTCAATGGCTCCTTTTGTGTCACAGCAGCAAAGCTGAGGAGTTGTGACAGGCTGTCTGGAATGCAAAGGCAAACATATTGACTCTCTGGCCCTTCAAGAGAAAACGTTTGCCAACCCCTGATATGAAGAGTTAAAAATTTGTATGTTAACTTATTTAGTTTATTTGATCATTTTTTATTTATTCCCTGTATTCAAAAGGATTTATGCAAATGTGTGTGGCCAGCCCCATGCAAAACCGTGAAAGCTGTGCTAGTAATGACACTTATGAAGATGACTATATTAACCCCATGTAGAAAATCATCTTTATGACATTAATTCTTCTCAACATCCTCCAAGAAGGAGCAGAAAGACCTGGTTTATATACTATGGTGCTTGATCTATTTTTGTTCAAGAAAAGATATTCGATTACAGGTAACATTTAAATATTCTGCCTAACTTTTAGGACTTTTAATTCTGCGTAACTTTTGTGAATTTGAAAACCTCACAGAGAGTAAGTACACGTATACCACAGAATAAAGTGTAATAGCAATGAGTTCCCCTGGATTCCTGGTTTAATGTCTCTGGCCTTAGCACAATGCCATTATGTGTGGGAGAAAAGCAGAGACATATTTTGTCATTGACTAATTTTAGCGCCAATCTAAGCAAGACTGCTTTGGATTGCACCAAATAGGCACCTTACAGGGAGGATGGGACTCAAAGAGGTCAGACACAAACACTTCATAGCCAGTGTTTCACAAGCTGTCTGCTCAGCCACCCTTGGCTAGAACACCTTGAATATTTGAATATTTAGAAAAGAAGCAAAAACCTGTTTCGTGGTTAAATCTCCTGTAGTGTCTCAATACTCATCTCAGGAGACCGACTGACACAATGCTTCAGTAGCATTTACTTAATAAGAAACTTCTTTGAAGATTTTAAGTCCAGAGAACAGTGATGTTAAAAAAAAAAAATGTATTTCAGCCCTTGATTGAAATTATCCAACATTTTGGGAAAAGTCAATTTGCATAACAGTTGGTGTTTCACCTCCTGGTGTTAAACCCATCTTCCCTACGCTGTCTTTTTGGATCTGTTAATCAAGTTTCCTGCCTTCTCTAGACAGCAGCCTAATTGCTTATGTCCTGCAGAAACCCCTCACTGAGAAAGTGATTTAATTTGTAGCTTAATCCAATATTTTTTATGCAGTATGGTGAAACACTATCACTTGTTACAGTATTTTGTCAGCTTCATCATTAGTCTCCTAATAGAATCCCTTCCTTTGGATCTTAATCTGACTTCTCTTTTTCTGCTACCTTCATCACAACTTTTGGCTTTCTTTTTTTGACCCAGAATATCCCTTCCTGCCTGAGAAAAATCATCATCACCTAAGAAATACTGATTGCTCGCCCATGGAGTGCATTGCTCTGTACCTGCTTTCTTCCCTGATGCAGCAGAAAAACAAACAAACAAACAAACAAACAAAAAAACCCAAAGAAAATTCAAAAAGCCAAACAACTACAAAATACAAAGAAAAAGCACCCCACTTTGTGGCATTCTATATATTTGGAGAAAATGAAAAGCAGTATCCCAAAGTGTGAACCAGGCTCTAACAGGAATCTCAAAACCAGGTGACTTAATTAGAAATGTATTCAAGCCTGTAAGTATATTAGGACCGACCTTCCCACCCTGTTTGGTTTTCTGTTTCTTGCCAGCATGACTTTCTCTTCCATCTACCTTCTTCCTTTTTGCCCCCATCTGGCCTTCTGACAGCCACAGAATGAGTGTTAGCTATGTACTATTATTTGACATCCTTCTTTTTATAAAATTGAATTTCTTTTGATAAATGTCAGAAGGGGACACACATTCTTCAGTAAAATGAGCTAAGCCTAGAACAGATTTGTCACTGCCACCTCTCCAGTCATCTCTTTTGCTTCTGACAAATACAGTATGTCCTGAGCTTGTCTGTCCTTGGTGACCTTAAAGAAATGGAAAAGTGATCCCATCCTTTCTGATTTCAGCACTGTGAATTGTCACAGAGGGCAAGTTAGAAATGATTAAAATGTTTACATATTCTTCCTCTGTTACTGTCCCCTCTGGGCAAATGTATAGAAGGACGGCAGAACCAAGCAATGTGAAAAGCCTTCTGGTAAATAAGGTTATTCTGGATTTTGGTTTGGAAACTTTTAATTCTCTGAAGATTCTATTAGTTTTTATTTCACAAATCCTTTTACTGTCCTGATAGAGGGATTGATTTTAAAAATAACCAATTCTTCATCATTGATTTTCCTTTTATGGATCATATTTTTAAAAAAGAAAGTCACATCAAATAAACTTTAGCTTTATTCCAGTGGAAGAGAGGAGGAAAAGCATGTTCCTCTCCCTTTCTAAGTTCTCTGCTGGGACACCTATGACAAAAGAAAGGTTAGCAGAAAAGAGCATGGCAGGGAGCTCCCTCATGGTTCAGTGGGTTAAGGATCTGGCATTGTCACTGCTGTGGCTCTGGTTATAGCTGTGGTGCATGTTTGATCCCTAGCCTGGGTACTTCTGCATGCCACCGGCAGACAGCCCCCCTCAAAAACAGGAAAGCAGAGTGATGCATTTAATGTAAGTTTTAGGGGACACAGAAGTCTTTATAAGGAAATGAAGACTCAAAGAAATGGTTAAACCTGAGTTTTTTTACGTTAGCTTTGATGAAGAGAGGAGAGTCCTGGAAAGATGTAACAGGATAAAGAGTATGAGCTATATAGTAGCTATATAGTAGCTACCGTATAGCTATATAAAAGGGGTGGGGGAGGGATTTAGAAAGGACTGTCTACTCAAATTTCTCTCTGTGTCCCTTTATCTTTGGAGATAAGAATACTTCTTTCCTCCAGGTAAATGGAGGGCACTTCTCACATGAGGGTTTTATGACATACTTCAAGGGGAAGGTCAAAAAGTCCTTCCTTTACACGCCTTTTCTCAAATTTCTTCAGCTTAAAATATTTAATATGCTCAGGTGCTATATTTGGTAAGTGCCCTGTGGTGGATGTCAGCTTAAAGAAAAATGCACAACGTAAGAGCTGTGTGTGAGTTAAGTTTTATTCAGGATTCTACTGAGGACTATAGCATGGGAGACAGACTCTCAGCTGCGCAGAAACTGCTTTGAAGTGGTAGAGAAGCTAGTTTACACATGATTTTTTGGGCTAAGAGATATATTCAGGAAAACATGTGTATTTTGGTCAAAGATTATTGCTAATCACAAAGAACAGATATCTCAAGTTAATGATTTTAATGCTTTTCCAAGTATGGAAAGATGCAAAAATCTGGAGTCATTGAAATTCTTCTGAGGTATGCATCTAACTACATAAAGCCTATTTATCCAAAGCACAGACTTCCTCCTGCTGTTTTTCATTATTAATTCTTCCCAGGTTGCACTGTGCATCCTGACTACAGTGAGTTAGGACTTAGTCCTTATAGAACTGGGTGGTGAGCAATATTCTTTTATTCTTTGTGCACATGGGGAAGAAGAAATTTTCCTCTATCCTTCTAGGGTCTTCACCTGCTCTAAGAATGAAATTGATATGGGATGGGTTAATAGCAGAAAATCAAACAAAAGCTTAGTAACATGCATGCATGGGCGAGACCCAGGAAGACAGTAACTCGCCCAAATGGTCAAAACCCTTACCTTATGTACCAAACTGAGATGAAGACAAAAGAGGATGTTGGGATAGCGGACTGGGACTTCAGAGGGGAGGAAGGCAAATCATATGAAGATGAAAAAGCAAATCTTCGGTAAACAAATATTTGCTGGGCCATGCAGAGACAACCAGGACAAAGAAAAGGATTTTACAAATAGACTTTGCTTAGTTCCTCTCTGTCTACTAATACCTACCTCCTACTGTAGTTTTCTATGGTGATAACTTCCTTCCTGCAAAAGATCTTCTATCTACATTCATTTAGGCACCTAAGGGGAAAGTCAAAATTTCTTCCTGAGTCTTTTCAGCATTGACTGTTTTCATCTTAAAATAATCTGCATGACAATGAGTTATTTTGGGGTGGCAAATTTTGCTCCCCTGCACCTGTCCTGAACTCTGTTACAAGCTAGTGATCAGTCCTTCTCTAAAAACATGGTATTAGGTGTTAGTTATGCCAATGTCAAAACTGCCCCGAAGAGCAGAAACAGGAGATAAAATGAGCATGTTACTGTATTGAGATGAGATATCATCCTATTTTCAGGCAGTTAGTTCTAGCAATGATAGGAAACCCTTCTTTCTCAAATCTGCCTGAAAGTCTATAGGAGAAAGATTCTAGTTAGATTTTACACATCACAAATGAAGTGGATCATTCATCAATTTATTCTTTTAACAAACAGTTAACTAATCTCTATTGTGTGCAGATGAGGTGTTAAGCATGGAATGGGTGAAACTGAATAGACAAGGTTCTTGCTCTCATGGACTTGTCAGTAGACAAGTGAATTAATCTATAGATTATGGTATTGTCATGAAGGAAATAAGACGTGAAATAAAAAGTTAAGGAAGGACTACACTGGACAACAGTATGGAATATTGGAAGGCTTTATTTATTAAATAATTCAACAACACTTGTGGATATTGATCATGTATGGAGCATTTAAGTGTATGCTTAGTAGTCTTCTAAGTGCTTTAAATGTACCAATTAATCATCACAACAATTTTATGATGGAGGTTTTCTTGTTATTCCAGATTATGAGGAAGAAACTGAGGCACAGAGAGGTTTAGTAATTTGCCCAAGGTCACAAAGATAATGTGTAAGAGCCAGGACTTATCTTAGGTGGTCTAGCTCCAAAGCCTGGCCCTTAACTACTATTGTTAGTGTGATTTATGCAATAATTATTACATAATTTACCTAAAGTGTTGAATGTTGCCCAGTGTTGTAACTGAGGTCCAAATATGGATGAAAACGGTGCATTGCTCTCAGAAACTCACAATCTAGAGGGGAGAGAGAATGGTAATTACAAGGCATGGGGATAAATACAGTACTAGAAATATGAACAAATTACATTATGAGCACTGAGGATATAACAACACCATGGTTAGTGCTTATTGTTTTCTTCTTAAAAAAAAAAAAAAGCTAATAGACAGTAATCCGCGGTGAAGTTTAGAAAAGGCTGCTAAATTTGCTGCTAAAGCAAATGGGAAATTAAAGCGCTGCTAATGACTCTTTCCAAACTTGTGGAAATGTGTTGGTCCTTATAAGCCAAGTTCATTAACCCTCAGTGATGCCAACTTTCTCTGTACCCCTGCCATACAGAAACAGAATTTGGAAATGGGAGGAAAACAACTGTGTTGAAGTGGGCAATTAAGCCCTGCAATTATATTCTAAGTTATAGACTATTTTTCGATGAAGTTTACTTTTCTTTGTCCAGCAGTCTCTTTATTCTCCACTCTTCAAACCTATATCCATAATCCCAATCCTGCCTAACATCCCATATGAGTATTTCCCATGTTTCTCATCGTCAACATGTTCAACCCACGGTATTGATGTCTTCCTAGGCTCCTATGCTTGAAGCTTCTCTCTCCTTTACCCTGTAGATGAGTTTCCTAGAGCTGCTGGAACAAAGTGCCATAAACTGGGTGGCTTAAAACAACAGAAATGGATTTTCTCGGAGTTCAAGAGGCCAGAAATTCAAAATCAAAATATCAGCTGAGCCATGCCCCTTCCAAAGGGTTTAATAGAGTCTTGCTTCCTGCCTCTTTTGATGGTTCCTGGTATTCCTTGTTTTTTTGGCATCGTAACTCCAGTCTCTGCCTCTGTCTTCACGTGGGCTTCTTTAGTTTGTGTCTGTATCTTATAACAAAGATTTTCTTTGACCGAACTCTAGTCAGGAGTTCTCTAAACCCTCTTCTTGACTAGGCCTCAGCCTTGGTTTCTTAAAAACTGCAGACTCAGGAGTTCCCCAGTGGCCTAGTGGTGAAAGGATCTTGCATTGTCCCTGTTGTGGCTTGGGTAACCCTTGTGGCATGGGTTTGATCCCTAACCCTGGAACTTCCACATGCCACGGGTATGGCACAAAAAAAAAAAAAAAAAACCCAATGCAGGCTAAGCACAAATGATTTTGTCCATCCTCCCCTCCTGCTTACACATAAAAAGACTTGAATAAACATTAGCATAAACAGTTCAAGGTGGAATTTCTAGGCTGACTAGTCCAGTCCTCTTAAGTTCCTATCTGGGAAAACTCCAGGCTGCCAAAAGAATTTACTGTCTATTCCAGCCAAGATCTGAAGATAGGGCCTTATCTACCAGTCTCTGTGTGAGGGTAGAAGCTAACTCTGATAGTGCCAGATTAACAAACCCAGATGGATTTCATGTGGACCAAACCTACTCCTGGCCCACTTTCTGTAAATTTCCACTTCCTTGACTCTGCTCAAAGCCCTGACCTTTCTCCCTCCCCACTCCTTCATTTTCCCTTTAAAACACCAAGTCACTTCTGCACAAATTGAAGTTGCACTCAGTTCATGCAAGAGCCTCTTGCCTGTTCTGATAGTTTATTACTGATTAAGACTTGTCCTTAACCCTTTAACTAGTGTCTGGCTCTCTCTTTGACGTTTACAAAGACACTCATTGTATCCAGGGCTCATCCTAATCCAGTCTGTTCTCATCGCAGTCATCACCGTATTAACATCTGCAAAGACCCTCTTTCTAAATAAAGTCATGGTCTCAGGTTCTGAGTGAACAGAAATTTTAGGGGCACACAATTCAATCCACTAGTATCCAATTAGTCACTATGGCAGACTCATCATTCACCTAATATCCAACGTCTAATTATTCTGTGCTTTTTTTTTTTTTTTTTTTTCTTTTTCCGAAAAGACATTGTGATCAGCCTCTAATTAGTGTTAGGCATCCATGGTCAGTCTTAGATGATGAAGACACTCCCATCCCCCACTTAACCAGCCTCCCCTGCATGTAGAGGCTGCCATGTGAGCCAGCTCTGGCCAGTGACACCTAATTTTGCTTTCAAGGAGAGGGTTGTTCAACATCTTGGGGCAAAAACCAAGAGAACTGAGAAATGTCCCTGACATTGGCAAGCTTCTGCACCGACACCAGCAGCCACCTGCATTTACTTGAGTAAAATAAGTCCCTACGTGTTAAGCCCTATTCAGCAGATATTCTGTTTGTTGTATTCAGATTCATTTCTAATTGATTTGATCACCAGGCTCAGTTAATTTTCTTTTTGAAATGTCTCTCCTATTTATTGCTTCCTTTCCATTCAATCAAGTCTTCGTCATTTCTCACTGGACAATTATAACATCCTAATTAGCCTCCGAGCCTCATTCCAGTCTCATCTATTTCCTGTGGGCTCACCAGAGTAATTGTTCTGAAACACAGATCGTGCCCTCTGCTCAAATACGTTCCTCAGCTCCCAATTATTTAGAGAATAAAGTCTAAAATGGTTAGCACTAATGATCTGGCCTCAATCTATTGTTTTCTAGTCTCATTTACTTCCATATCCCTCCATATCCCTCTATCCTTTGCACTACCAAATTACTTTCCCAGACCCGCCACTTATTTTCACATCTCAGCCTTTCTCCTCCATCTGGAAAAAATTGTGGGAATCCTATTCGTCCTTCAGAATCCAGCCCAAACATAGTCGTCCTCATGAGGGCTTCTGTAATCATCTAGTAGGAATTCATCTTTGACCTCACACAGCATGTTGTTCCCCTGTATCAGGCAGTCCTAGGCTTTAGGATGCTTGACTTACAGATAACGTGGACCTCCATTCACCGCGCATCTACACAGCTCATCCTCTTTCCTATGCAGAGTGTAGACTTGCATCCTTCACTGGTAAACATTTCACACCGTCACCAGGGGCTTCTGCTAGACAGCGAAAGGTTTTACCTTGGCAGCTTCATCATCTCCATCCCTTTGTAATGTTCATGGAATTATCTGAATGTCCTAATGCATTTTGCTCAATATTCTATAAACATGAACATGGTCCTACTAATGAAAATATAATTGGGGCTAGCAATAAAATCATGAGATGGGCTCAGTTTTGCTGTATCTTTGGCTTTGATCAGATACTCATTCTACTTAAACTGGTCTGCCATGTTTAATTATGAAGAAATGGTACAAAATTTAGAGAATAGGTAGAAAATGTGGGAGTATACTGTGGAAGGTTATGACTGGAAGTCCAGGTCTAGCAATGGGAGAAATGAAGACATATTTTAAGTTACAGATTAAGAATGAGCTGCAAAATACATTGCAATTGTCCAAAGGCATAGAGACTATCGCAGGTCCTTACAGCTGTTGATTGGAAGACAACTTAATAGGAATATTTTCTTTGAAGAAAAGAATGAGGATTGGTGATTTATTATTTTTTTTTAAATTAAAACATGTTGAAAATTTACAGGCCACAAAGTCAGCATTACATTTTCTGCAAAATCTCCATTAGCGAGTCCTTCTCCCCAAAATGGAAATAACTTTTTAAATAGGATATTAAACGCCATCTACGAGAGATAGAGAACTCTAAATTGAAGTAGAAATTACTTTAGAAAATTGCTTTTATTTTCTCTATTTAACATTTAATCTACATTTAGAAGTTTCTTAAATGTTAAAAATAACCGTGTACACATGCCAGAACACTTAGGGATAAAATAAACTGCACATTCATATCCTAATTACTTCTTGCATAACATGTTTAGCTCTGTCTAAAGAGAATCCCCCACATAGCTGGTCCCTGGTAGCTCAGTTTCTGCAGGCACAGTCCAAGGGAGATGTTAATTGAGCTCCAAAAGAAGAAAGACTTCCTGATCAAGTAAGTCTAGGAATGCCTTTACTACGTCCCTGTCTTGGCGGTTCAAAATACACATTAGTGTATTAAAGAAGTCCCACAGTTAAAAAAAAAAAAAATCCATTTAACTTTTTAAAATTATTTATTTGTAAAAAGGAAGAATTTTCCCCCTCGGAACACTAACAAACAGCCTTTTCCCAACAAAAGAGAAAACAAAACTGTGTAAAAATTGAGTAGCTTTCCCTTATTCTCAATTTAAGAATCCTAAACAATTGATTTCAGGGAAAGAGGCTTTATTTTGAATTATCTGCTGTACGTAGCACAGTGTTTAGTATAAAAGCTCTCAATAAATACTTAATACTTAATTAACGGGAGGGAGAAAGGGAAGACATGGTATGTCTGGAGCTCTGAAAAACTTTCAACATGCTTGACTTTCAACCAATAATCTTTTCTGGTGTATGTGCAGTAACATACACCTAACATAAAGTTTACAATTTGAACTTTTTAAAGGATACCATTCAGTGGCATTAAGTACATTCACGTCACTGTACAACCACCACAGCTGTTCATCTCCAGAACCTCGTCATCATCCCAAAAAGAAATTCTATACTTACTGTAGAGGAGGAATAAAGTTTTCTTCAACCCTCTTAGAGTCCCTGGATGGGTCTGGAAATTTTTTCTTTGTTGTTGTTCTTTTTTTTGTTGTTGTCTTTTTTAAGGCCTAACCTGTGGCATATGGAGGTTCCCAGGCTGGGAGTCCAATCAGAGCTACAGATGCCAGCCTATGTCAGAGCCACAGCAGTGCCAGATCCAAGCCACCTCTGTGACCTATATCTATACTGCAGCTCACGGCAATGCCAGATCCTTAACCCACTGAGCAAAGCCAGGGATCGAACCCGCAACCTCATGGTTCCTAGTGGGATTCATTTCTGCTGCACCACGACGGGAACTCTGGGTCTGGAAATTAAACTGAAAAGGACAGATAAGCAGGAGAAGAGCATACAAATTGATTTAATGTACGTTTTACATGACACAGAACCTTCATAATGAAATGAAGACCTGAAGACATGGTTAAACCTAAAGGTTTTCATGGCAGGTTTGATGAAAAGTGGAAAGTTGTGGAAAGGTATTGAAACTGACAGCATTAGCCAGAATGCAGATTGGGACTTGAACCCACATGCCAGGACTCGAACCCAGCCTAAACCCAGGTTGGGACGTAAACCCACGGTTTAAAATTAGAATCACTCACCCTGCGTCTGGACTCACTGAGGTTCAGGTTCTTCATGTCTCTGTGCAGAAGGAATTCAGCGAGAGACAAAGTGATAGGCAAGAAATAGGTTTATTAAGATAGGACACTTTGTGAGAGGTGCAAGTGGGCAGGCACAGGAGCTTTGCCCGGAGGATCTGGTGGGCTGCAGTTTTATCCTCCAAGGGGAGTGGGGGTTGGGGGCTGGAAAAGCCCGCCTCTTCCTTTCCGGGAGTAGCAGCTCCTCCTTGGTATCTAGTAAGGTGTGTACTCAAATCAGTAGAAGGGCAGTCCTCAAACTCCTGCCCTTGCTCTGGATCTGAATGCAGGCTTCATCCTATCCCCTGCCCAATGACCCAAGGCAATGCTAGCACTTCCTTTAGTCAAGCAAGCCTGCCTTGCTCTGATGGCTTTTTGAGCAATTTATTAACTTAGAGTGATCTCCCAATGTCCCTTAAATTTCCCTCATCGTCTATGATCCTCTACTGGGACTTCTACAATGACCTGTGCCTACTCCATCCCTATCAGTATGATGGGACAAAGGTGGGTGAAGTGCACTAAACTGGGGGGAACCTGGCAAGGCCAGCTGGTTTAGATTCTTCTAGATGTCCCTCTGAGGCAGAATATTAACTTGGGTAGTCAGTGTAGGAGCACGGGCTTCCAAGCATTCTTTGACACGGCTATTGATTAACATTTGTGGCTTAAGGGCTCCGCAGTAACATCCCCACAGGCCTTGTTTACTGTAGGGAATGTACCTATGTCCAGATGGACAATAATCCCTAGTCCCCTGTGACTCAGTTTATGGGAAGAAAAGGGCAAAGAAATGATGAAACCTACAGGACATTTCCACTCCTAAAACCCCTATTGGATAAGGACTGATACAGGTGATTGAGCAAGGCCAATGGAGAAAAAACACATCTTTCTGGACCCCACGTGGGCATCCCCCCATCTTTGAGAGATAAAAAACCCCTATAAGACAATAGAAAGCAGGGGATCTTTTCCCCCCTCCCAGCAGCCCTGGGAGCTATTTGCTTTCCTTTAATAAAGACTTTGCTTGCTTGCTGCCTGCGTGTTCAAGGAGTTCATTCTTCGACTGCGTGAACAAGAACCCGGATTCCGGTGACATCTTTGCTGCATCACCTCCATCTTAGTGATAAGGATGCTCCTTTTCTCCAGATACAGGTGTGGTACCTCTCACATGGGGTTTTATAACGTGCTTCTGGAGGTCAGAAAGTCCTTCTTGCACATGCCATTTCTCAATTCTCTCAGCTTGAAATATTCAATATGCCAAGTTGCTATACTTGGGAGTAGTGTGTCCTGAACCCCATCACTATTAAACAATAACCCCATTCTCCACTTCCCCTCAGTCTCTGGAAACTTCTGTCCTTCCTTTCTGTTTCTACACATTTTAGGCACCTCACAGAAGTGGAATCATACAATATTTCACTTCTTTCACTTAGCATAATGTCTTTAAGGTTTACCCACATTATAGTACATATCAGAATTCCATTCCTTTTTAAGGCTGAATAATATTCCATTGTATTGAAGAGGCTCAAAGCAAGCCTCCCTAAAATGAGCCACTCTGGCCATGTGGATTACTTTGAGCTGAAGGTAATCAAAGCCCAAAAAACTCAGGATGCTTTTTTGCTTTGCTTTGTTTTGTTTTAAACCTTCTCCTGAACTACCTAGAAGAATTAGATAGGGGGCTTGGATCAGAGAGAGAGAAGGAGAGATTACCAAAGATAACTTTTTATCTGAATGACCTATGTGTATGGCAAGGCAAACATCTAATTACCAAAAGCCACTCTTTTTTCAGCCTCCTGTGAATCACCTTCCTTCCTACGAAGCCCCAGGCCCCTATACTTTTCCTTAACTCAGGATGGCACATAAACCTCTTCTTGCCTGACTTGCTTTTGGGGACTCCTGTTTTATGGACTCCTGCATATACAAAAGTAAATTGCTTTTCTGCTATTAATCTGTCTTATGTCAGTTTGATTAGTAGACCAGCTAAAAAACTGGGAAAGGTAGAAGGAAAAGTGTTCCCTGCCTATAGTGTCTGTGTTCTGAAGGGGTTCAGAACATGCCGTCCCAGTATATGCCACTTTGGTATATTGATCATTTTGAGCTCGAAGGCACTTGAGAAACAACAGATGCAGGAATGATCTCTCCGTTGATACCTAAAAGCAGACCATAAAATTTCACATGAGAGGGGTGCCCTCTCTGTGCCAGAAAGAGAAGAAACTTCTTATCACTGGAGCCTGAGAGCCTTCACCAAAATGGATCTACAAAAACAAATCTACTAAAATAACCGATTAGTGGAGTTCCTGTCATGGCTCAGTGGTGAACGAACCCGACTAGTACCCATGAGGGTGAAGGTTTGATCCCTGGCCTCACTCAGTGGGTTAAGGATCCGGTGTTGTAGTGAGCTGTGGTGTAGGTTGCAGACACGGCTTGACTCTGGCAGTGCCTTGGCTGTGGGGGGTGTCTGGTGGCTGCAGCTCCGATTCGACCTCTAGCCTGGGAAACTTCATCTGCCGTGGTACAGCCCTAAAAAAAAAAAAAATCTATAGATATATATCCTATTAGTTATTTTAGTACGAACCTACCAAAATTAAACAAACTTATTAAAATAACTTCCATTAGTTTCCCACATATATTTTTTAGCCACTGTCTGACAATTTACTGTCCCAACCCCAAACCCCTTTGTCTCATCACATCTGAACAATTTCCCATTCTTTGATTAAAAGGTACTCAAGGTTTGGGGCCTAAGGGTTTCTTTGGGTGTTCATTTTCCTTTTGGAGATTTCCTATGTACATGGGAAAATATTAATTAAAATTGTATTTTTTTTTCTCCTGTTGATCCGTTTTGCCGGTTTAATTCCTAGGCCCAGCCACAGAGTCTACAAAGGTAAAAGAAGTTTTCCTTCCTGTTTAATACACATTTTGTTAGCCGTTCATCTGTGGAGGGACACGGGTTATTTCCACTTTTTGGGTATTATGAATAAGTCTGCATAAAACAAAGGATGTTGCTTACCATCCAGTCGTGTAAGGATACAAGGATCAAGTCATTAGCCACTGAAATAGCTGACTGACAGTACACCCTGAATTTCAGGATGAAAAACAAGATAAAGCACTCTGTGCTTTGGAAAAGCAGATCCCTTAGAGATATTTGGAAAATACTTTAATGCACCCAGATTCTTGCGTCTTCTCATACATAGACAGCACTGAAATCATTAAGTGAGATAACTGATCCTTGTGACTAGAAATAGCCTTTTATTAAGATACAAGCTTGAGGGAGTTCCCGTCGTGGCGCAGTGGTTAATGAATCCGACTAGGAACCATGAGGTTGCGGGTTCGGTCCCTGCCCTTGCTCAGTGGGTTAACCATCCGGCGTTGCCGTGAGCTGTGGTGTAGGTTGCAGACGCGGCTCGGATCCCGCGTTGCTGTGCCTCTGGCGTAGGCCGGTGGCTACAGCTCCTATTCAACCCCTAGCCTGGGAACCTCCATATGCCGCGGGAGCGGCCCAAGAAATAGCAACAACAACAACAAAAGACAACAAAAGACAAAAAGACAAAAAAAAAAAAAAAAAAAAAAAAAAGATACAAGCTTGAGTGAAAGCACTCCACAGCCAAAATCACATAAATGTATATGGTTGTCCCCCTACCTCTTAGGAGAATTTCCTCAACTCGACCTGAGAGTCTATTTCCTCAGTAAGGTCTCCAAATAAAACTGAAACTCCTTTGGATTTTGTCTTTTTCTTTCAGTTGACAGTTTCTATACCCATTGGCATATAAGTGTTTGAGCTCCTGCCTTCCATTCTTTTGGGTATATACCTGGAAGGGAAAGGCTAGATCCCACATTCACCTTTATGAGGAATCACTAGCCTGTTTCACACAGCGCCTCACCATTCCCCTCAGCAAAGTGTAAAGGGCCCACTCTCATGGATGTGAAATAATATCTCATTGCAGTTTTGATTTTATTTCCCTAGTAATTAGGGATGTTAAACATCTTTTCATGTGTCTATTGACCATTTTAATATTCCCTTTGTCTGTTTTTGAATTCCAGCCAATCCTCTTTTAACACAGTAAGATCAGGGAAATCTCCAGCTTGGTGATCAACTGGATATGTAAGTGTCATAAGTGATATAACACTTCTTTTCAATATAATTTTTGGCAGATGAATGAGAAGGTATAGGAATACATTTAATTAATTAATTAACTAATTTTACTTTTTTAAACTTTTATTATTATCATTATTTTAATAGTTATTTCCCCAATATTAATTTATTAATTTTCTTTGCCTTTCTCTTTTTTCCAGTTCCTATCTGACCTTGTATATAGTGAATAACTAGGTTTATTTAAAGAATGTGACAAAGAAGAATCTAAGAAAATAATTTTATGATTTTTCTAGATTATTCTGTCTCTCATAGATTTTCATATGTTTTTTTAAAAAAATTATAAAATATTTCAAATATTGTAAATTTTCATTTAACTCAAGATTCTCCCAGTTTTTCTTCCTTCCTGTCCTATAAGGAAATCCCATCAGGAAGAATTGTGCAAGATTTTCAAATGGGCGCAATTACTAGGTGTCCTTTCATTGGAATGTCTGACACTGCCCGTCTCTCCCCTCAGGTTCTCTATTCTCTTGGGGCCTCTGCTTTGAACTGTCCTTGACTTAACTATTTCACCACTCAGAACTTTGTAGAAAACTCACTGATAGTAAAATGCAAATTATTATTGTCCATGGACATGTAAATAAATTTTGTCACAGAGACACAGTTGATTTCTTCTCTGTAGAAAAGATGATTAAAACATTATAATTTAGTGCCTATAGGATCTATTTTTTTACATCTATTAGCAAATTTACTTCAGGATTCCTGACTGCCTTACGTATGTCTGTTCTGATTCTTTTTTGAACAGGTGACAGTATCTTACTGGCTTGCTTATTAATTAATGAGTGAAATAAAATCTTTAGCCTATGTTCACTTAGTATTCGTATTTCACCATTTGAAAATCATTCTTTGACAACTTAATTCTCAGGAGTGTTTATGTACATAGTTCTCTGGTCACCTTAGGCAAATTTTTAATGTAAGCAACACTTTGTCTTTGAACAAATCCAACTTTTCCCACTTAGAAAGTCAACACTGCCTATTTACCTATTAATAAAATATATTCTTATTAATTTTAAGAAGTATTATTTTAATATCCTCTCATCTTTTCTTCATCCCCATCTCCCAATACATTCTAATTGTCTGTTGCTTATCCAATCTAGGAGGGGTTTCCTTTTTTTGACAAGATCATTCAACTAGTAGATTAAGGAAATGTTGTGGAATTTAACTGTATATCTGGACTTGAGTATTGCATTTATTCTTTTCTGATAATTTTCCGTATAGAATTGAGAAGTGCAAACTGGGGGAGACTACAATTAGTGCTGTCCCTATCTTAATGAATATTTTACCAATCACTGTTATGCTCATTGTGGGGATGATTTAAATTAATTTTTCTTGAACACATACTGTTTTCAGGCACTTTTATTGTTATCTAATCTATGAAATATTATATTTATCTTATGTATGTTCAAGGACTAAATTAAGATCTGTAACTGAAAGTTATAGGGAAAATAATTTTGCTGAATATACAAGAGCAATTTTTTAGTTGTTAAAGCTCTCTGAAAATGGAAAAGTATGTTTTATGAAGCAGAAGGTAGTGGAGTGGCTAAGAACATAAAGTTTGATGTTAGGCAAACCTATATTTGTGTGTTCCAGGTCCATCATATACTAACTTCATGACCCTAGGAAAGCTCCTTATTTTCTTAACTTGTAAAATTAAGAGATAATAGTACCAATTATTAAATCAATAGTACCTAGTGTTCGCCCCCCCCCCTTTCTTTCCTAGCAGTTAACAATGTCCTCTCACCTCTCCTCCCATAGCGTGTGCCTTCACCAAGTTCACTTTGCTGAGGTGGATATTCTAGTAGAACCAAAGGCAACTGGCACTAGGATTGGAAGTCAAGTTACTTGACTTTATTAGTACTTCAGAGGTAGGTTGAAATGCAGCTGGAACTTCCTGGGAATTTTCATCAATGGACATTTGAGGAGACTCCAGGATCCAGGTTGGGTTAAGCTCTGATGAGTTCTTTTAGAGTCTAGTTACAGCTTGAAGCTCCTCCTAGATCTTTGGGTTCCAGTGGAAGATGATGCTTTAGATCCTAAATTGATGCAAAGTAGCCTGAAACAACTGTAGAGCCAAGAAAGAGGAAGAAAAATTCAAACGTTGACACACTGTGGTGAGAGAAATATCCAGTCTCCTTCATAGTGTTTTTATGAGGAGTAAAAAGGATAGCATTTTAAAGTGTTTATAGCACAGAGTCAGGAACATAGTAAGTCTTCAACAAGTGGCAACTTTAAAAAAATACTGGAATTGCTATTTCTTTCTTTGTGATCCAAGGAGAATGAGAAACATATGGAACAGAATCAGTTCAGTTGAGCCCAGTCTAAGTCAGCCAATCCTTAGCTAGTCCATAGCCAGGAACAAATATAAATGTTCATTGTTTTAAGGTACTGAGTTTTAGGATATTTGTTATACGGCAATGGCTGACTAATATACCAAGATCTCTTTCAGTTTCAACATTCTACCATTCCATGGGAGGGTATCGGGCCTGTTTGCCCCCGCTTATTTGGAAGCTGAATTACAGACACTTTTCAAACATGAAGTGAAGAGTAAAATGCATCTGTTCTCATCACAGATGCTTATCTAGGTTTCCATTTGCTACACAGTTACTGTCTCAAGAATCTACACTTGATTGCTAATCATACTTCATGTTTCTTTTACAATCCTCTCATAGCTTATCTCTCAGAAGAACAGATTATTGTTTGGTATATTACTACAAAAAGGCCAAAGTCTGTATCGCATGCACACAATGACTTATTAATATAAAAAGGACTGCTTTGTGTGTCCGAAATCACTGAAATGTGTTTTCACATTAATTCCTTATGATCTGTTCCTGCCATTGTTAGTGGAAGAATAGGAGAAATCTTTCTAGACTTCAAATAACCTCCTTCACAGCTTCAGGAGCCTAGGAGTTTATTTAAGATACTAGTTAATTTTAGTTATTTATGCTCAAGGATAATCTCTGTGCTTCATATCTGGTTTACTTTGAATTGTTAGTTGAATCTTAGCTATGTACAGGTAAAATACAAATAATAACTTATTTGGAATTGATTATTCAAATCATTAATTCATTTTTTTATTTTGTTGGATTTCAAAAATTACCTCCTTCACAGAAATTAAATAGATCACTAAAAGGAGATAAACTCAGACCACACAGTTTTATTTTATATTGTATGATGTAAATTATTAAAATATTTTAAACATAATTTTCAATTAAGTATGTGTTTTATCAGCAATTCATTCCTTTGTCCCATGTTAGCATACCAGTGTCTAGGATATGCTTACACAGTTTAAAAGAATAGTAACTTTTAATTAGGTAACCAGTTATTTTGAAAGAACTAAGTTGTTGAATTTAGCTCAGCCTTTTCATCTTCTAAATAATCTTCTAAGTTTTGTGGAAGAGTAAATTATTGAGACTCTGAAATGTTTATGTTGGTCTTTATATTCAAAACCTTAGTTTTTGCTACTGATTATTAATTTACAAATTAAAATTAATCCTAAGCATAGAAGAATTGTCCCAATATTTATTGCTAAGACTTTTTCTTTAGAGTTCTGATATTTAATCTTCTCTATGGCCTTGGGCAACTCACTGGAAATCTATGCAGAAAGATGTTTATTTCAGAGTATTTGCCCATCCTTTACTTACTGGGAATTGCTCCTGCAGTTGAAAGGGATGGACTCTGACAATCAGATTTCCTCTACTAGGGCCTGACCAACTGGTACAGCTAATTGCGAGACAGGTAAGTTCTTAGCTGTACAAAGTGATTCTAGCATATTTAAAAAGAAAAAATAATTATTGAAATAATTTAGGAATGCTCACAGCATCCCTGAGAAGAGCTGAAGCACTGGCCTTGGGGGGAAAAAAAAGCAACAACTAAAGGAGACCATAACATAGAACAGCCAAAGTCCTGCCACGCAAGGAACCTTGGGAGCATGTGCCTGCTTTCATTGCTCAGCAGTCATCACTGCTCACCACACTGGAAGCTGCTACTGTACTGCTACCACAGAGAGGTAGATGTTAAAGTCATGGATGCCACAGTTATAGAAAAAAAATCCCAATTGTTTGTATTCCTTGCTCCAGATTCAAAGTTCCAGACAAGAGGATCAGACTGGTTGAGCTAAAGGTCACATATGTTTGTTTTAGGAATCAAAGAGCCAGGAGTTGGAATGTCTGTCCATCCATCCTGAGATTCTCTTTAATTAGACACTTTTGGATGTTGAATAGATACCACTATTCAAGGTTCCCTGGAAGGATAAACTGGGCCAATCAGATTTTCTCTAAATACAGCTAATCGAAAACTCTTGATTTCAGCTTACCATCTTTGGTCTCTCAAATAAAAGATGGCTGTGATCTACCCAGCAAGTGGACTGAGAGGCAGAGAAAGCCTATCTTCCAAGAGAGAAAAATAAAGTAAACATGCAGAAGAAGTTATGAGAGATAAAGTAAGACCTGGTAACTTTTTAGCTCCTTCTTTAGGCTTGACTCTTTTCTGTATCCTGTTTAAAAAAAATTGAGTTATTTTATTTTATTTTCATTTTTGGCTACCTTGCAGCATATGGAGTTCCCAAGCCAGGGGCCAGATAGGAGCTGCAGTGCCTGGAGGGGCTTGAACCTGTGTCCTGGTGTTGCAGAGACACCACTGATCCCATTGTGCCATTGCAGGAGCTCCTCTTGTGTATTCTTTTTTTTTTTTTTTTTTTTTTTTTGGCTTTTTGCTATTTCTTTGGGCCGCTCCTGCGGCATATGGAGGTTCCCAGGCTAGGGGTCGAATCGGAGCTGTAGCCACTGGCCTACGCCAGAGCCACAGCAATGCAGGATCCGAGCCGCGTCTGCAACCTACACCACAGCTCACGGCAACACTGGATCGTTAACCCACTGAGAAGGGCAGGGACCAAACCCGCAACCTCATGGTTCCTAGTCGGATTCGTTAACCACTTCGCCACGACAGGAACTCCCTCTTGTGTATTCTTAAATGACGTTCTTGCTTGGGAAGGCTCAATATAGTTTCTGTTATCTATGACTAGGGGCAATAGAGAAGCCTATTTAATACAAAGTGGGTACCAGGGGCAGGTTTTTAAGAGATTCTTAAGCAGGAAAAGTGGAATTGGTGAAGTCAAGGTAGGATATAGGGTAAGAAGAGAGGGGAGGCATAAAGTCTTGGCATAAAAATTTATCAATTTCCTGTGAAATCAAGTTAGCGGGGGATTGGTTCCACAACAAAATTCACAGATGCTCAAGTCCCTTATATAATGACATAGTACAACCTGCCCTCTGTATCCGCGGGAATCCACATTCGAGGATTCAACCAGTGGCGGATCAAAATTCTATCTCAAACACAGGGTCCCCTTGAGGGAGAAATGCAGGCCAAACAAAATGTCTGAGACTTGAATTTGGCTCACAGGCCGCTAGTTTGAGACCTCCCATGCATTTCATCACATATATCTCATTATATTTTTTTCACTGGCCTTCCTGTGTGCAATCTGTCTTCATCCCTCCATAGCTGCTACCAGTCATTTAGACCTCCTTAACTTTGCTCAAGAACCTGCCATGGCTCCTCACATCTCCTAGAATGAACTCCTATTGTTTGCCATTCTTCAAGGTCAAACTGAAATACAAACCATTTTCTCAAGGGTCACCTTTCCAGTTCTTTCCCCAGCATTCCTCTATACACTATTTTGTTCCTTACTTCTTGCCATTCCCAGCATTCTAGTAATTTTAAAAAATTGATATTTAATTTGCAGTTTTTTGAATCTGTGGATGCAGAACCCATGAATATGGAAGACCGAGTGTGGTTAAATTTATGATGACATACAACTGACACCATTGTCTACCAAACCAACAGAGAACTTGATTTAAAAAAAAATATTGTATCTATTTTTTTAGCTGTCAGTAAAAGATTCAACAGCAGCAAAAGAAAATCAAGTTGCATTTGCATGACTAAACGCATATAGAGAAAATCTGAGCTTTCAAATCCATTGCTGAGGTTCAGATGAAGAAATAAATCAAGGAGGTTTGAACTGCAGTAGTCAAGTCCTGATTTGACTCCTCTTTTTTGGTGGATAAGATAAATGTCCTGACTGGGAAAGTGCAGGATCCTGGAAAGAAGAATGATGCTATCGTGGAGGAACCAGAAAAATTGTGAACCATTGACACTACTCCCACCTCCTTACCCCCATCGCTAAGATAAAATAGAAGAACAGGGACACCGCACCACAGCTCAACAGAAAGAAGGAATGCTGCTATTCTTACTGCCTTCCGTTAGGCCAGAGTTTATAATTTCTGTCCTAGGGTGCAGTGAGGATGGCAGAACCTTCAGAGTTGCTTCAGAAACAGTCAAAGGAAGGCCTGAGTGGAGTGGCCAAATCCTGGTTATTCTGTTGAGAAGGTAGAAAATTTTCAGCACATGACATAGTAAGATGCGTGCTGCTGGATTTTAGCACATGGAGTCCAAAATAATGTGACACATAGCCAGAAAGACCTGTAGGAGTTGAAATGCTGTTAAAAAAAAAAAATCTAGTGAGGAGTTCCCGTCGTGGCGCAGTGGTTAACAAATCCGACTAGGAACCATGAGGTTGCGGGTTCGGTCCCTGCCCTTGCTCAGTGGGTTGACGATCCGGCGTTGCTGTGAGCTGTGGTGTAGGTTGCAGACGCGGCTCGGATCCTGCGTTGCTGTAGCTGTGGTGTAGGCCGGTGGCTACAGCTCCGATTCAATCCCTAGCCTGGGAACCTCCATATGCCGCGGGAGCGGCCCAAGAAATAGCAACAACAACAACAACAACAACAAAAAAGACAAAAGAAAAAAAAAAATCTAGTGAAAGGAACCCTTAGTTGATGCAAACCAGAAGGGAAGGAGACTCAACTCTTAGGAAATTTTCAGACCCAATCCAAAAGACAGTAATACCAACTGGAAGCTCACTATTGGATCACTGAGAAATTTTCCAAAGGATTTATGGCAAAATTATGCCTGGGTAAGTCATAGATAATTTTGCTTTTCAGTCTGCCACTGGCTAGCAGAATAAATCATATGTTCTGAACCAGTGACCACTATGTGTTTTCTCCTTTTGCTACTTCTCTGTATGAGAATTTCCCTCCAGTATTATGTATTAGATATATTGGAGGTGGAGGTGGTTAAAAAATTGTAAGAAGATAGGAACTAAATTAAAATTAAATTAGAGAAGGAAATAGACATCACCAAGAAATCACATATGGCCCCAGGACAACATCATTTTTGGGTATGATATATCATCCAGTCATTACCTGGGGTAGCCTTCTGCTTCAACGCATTTGAGTAGGTATGTGTGCATGTGTATTTGCACTTGAATATGGGGTGCTTGGACCTTAATACCTTTGTCATATAGAGACGGCAGTGTGTGTACTTCTTAATATATGTGTGCACGTAGAGTGTGCTGATCCCCTAGATGCCTTCCTCATGGAATAAGTTGAGTGTACTTATCAGGATATCTGCCTAGCCATCTTTTCCAGGAATTGTCACATCCATAATGGCGATCCACTGACATCCATGTTTTTCCCTTGAGTAACTCAGCTAGAGCCATGATTGATTGGACCTAGATGAATACCTGTCTCAAAGTGGGACAATGAGTTTTTCTATCTCCAGAAAAAGGAACTGGTAATTGAGGGAAGGGTATCCTCTTCCCATCTCCACATTTCTCCCTTACGCCATCATATAACATTTTTAATCTCTTGGCAATATTATGGAACGTTTCTGCCCTTCTTTCTCCCCTTCATCCTCTCTTATCCCCTTGGAAGGTGGTGGAGAGACATAATTGGGAATTTGGGGAAAAGGTCCTTGAGCATTTTCTGACCAGGCTCTTTTTTCTCTTCTTGCATGTGTGCAAATAGAGTATGCTCACCTCCAGGATGGCTTCTCCATGCAGAAAAAATCACCAGATCTGGCCGGCACCCAAGATGGAAGAAATGCAGTTGCTTGATGATCTGCCTTTGATGGAGTGAGTTCAGTTCAAGGGGAAGTTGTAGAAAACTCGGTTTCTGCCCCAAGTTCGAGTCACCTTATCCAATCCAGTTTTACTGTGATTATTTATCAATTGGCATAGAAATCAGAAGAGAGAAGGATGTGATGAATTGGTAACATAAAGTCCAAAATAATTGAGGGAGCCAGTCATTCTGGGCTGGTCTCTTGAATGATAGAGATGTAAACTAGGGAGCTGTGGAATAAATATCTCCCACCTATCACGCAGCTGAGTAGCACAGAAAATACATTTGTAGAAATAGAGAACAAAGCAATTTATAGAGAGAAGCAGAGTCAAGACAGAGAGAGAGTTCTGCTGGCTTCTGTCCCCAGCTGCATTATGCTAGCCTTGGATTCTGTGAACCAGCCCTCAATCTTATACTGTCTTTCATTTTTGCTTAGGCTGGCTCAAGTTGCTTTTGTAATTTACCAAGAGTCCTTCCCAACACATTCTCTGAATTTCATTATTCTTATCCATAAATGGCAATTTTAATACTTGTCCTAAGTATCTCACGAGGAGAATAAAGTGAGATAATAGAGATAGAAAGAGTCATAAACTCTTAAGAGTCCCTTTGATAATATCCCCAATAAGTGGTTGTCCAGCCTTTCTCCTTGACAGGAAATCACTATTTCTTGAGGCAATCTGTTCTTTTTTCAGAGTTCTCTAGTTGCTAGAAAATGGATATTTATGAAATCAAAATTTTCTTCCCTATACCTCCATCTCATTTATCCTAATTCTATCCTCTTGGGTCTCACAGAATAAATGCAATTTCTCTTGTTCAGGACAGCCCTTGAAGTTTATGAAGCTAGATATCAAATTCTCACCTGAGCCTTTTCTTCTGAAGGCTGAACGTTTTCAAGTTGTTTAAGTATATGTCATTATTTCCCTGCATCTGAGTGCCAATAGTGACCAAGTTAAGTCTGGATGTATAAGTGAGAGAGAAAAAAATTTTGATTAAGGCCTACATCTTTGAAAGAGAAAAAAAGACTTTGTTAATAAGGCAATTGGTCTGCGCATTCATGTTTTTACAGTGATTTTCAATCCCCAACAGATATCTTCATGATTAAGGGGAAAAAAAAAGGAATGCCAGGAACCGTAAGTTAATGTTTTTTTTTTAAAATCGTACTTTTGTTTTTAGATAATGATGGGTGACCATAATAATAAGCAGTGTGTCATTTTTGATAATACAGTTATTCTAAAAGTTTCAGAGTTTTCGCTGGAAAAAAAATGAAAAGACAACAAATACATGAGTATATATTTCAATAACGTGTAAAAATGATCTCAACCTGGTAATAGAAAAAGTTAAGAAGAGAAAATTAACACTAAATGAGCTCCAAATAATGCTGATTAAAAAGCTGAAATTTATTTCAAACTTATCATTCTTATTTGTTTGTTTGCTTGCTTTTTAGGGCCGCACCTGAGGCATGTGGAGGTTCCCACGCTAGGGGTCGAATTGGAGCAGCAACAACAATGCAAGATCCCAGCCGTGTCTGCAACCTATGCCACAGCTCACAGCAAGGTTGGATCCTTAACCCACTGAGTGAGGCCAAGGATCGAACCCACAACCTCATGGTTCTTAGTCGGATTCATTTCTACTGAGCCACAATGGGAACTCCTTGAACTTATCATTCTTCAAATAATAATATTAAAATACAAAAAACACAAACTGCCCTGATAATCTTGATCTCTGTTTTGTAACAAAAATTCTACATGTAGAGAATTTTATCTGGCATTGACTCTTGTGGAATTGTTAAGTGTGTGTTTAAAAGCATCTTGAAGTGAGCATTATAGAACATATCATATAAGTGTCTTTATTTTTATTTTGTCTGCTTGCCTTGATTTTGGAAATTGATATTGCTTTTGATAATGAAGATATCAGATCAGCTTCTTTTCACGTTGTAATGTTCCCTAACAATTCATATTTTGGCATGTCTTCTATTAGACTAGTTACAGAGCTGACTTCTGCTTCTAGCCAAATTAAAGCAGCTTTGTTCCTACTGGGTCCTCCTTCTTAGAATTAAAAGGCCTGGGCATAACTCCACAAACAAGCATAGGAAGGCTCTGAAGTTTCAAAAGAAGGTGGCATATTGGGACTTGTGGATGGAGGTGGCAGTGGGTCATTCCCTGGATTTCCAAGTTGCCTCCCTTACATCCTGGATAGGCCCCTGCAGAAGCTTCTAACCGGGAAGTACCAAGAGACGTACACCCAAAAACTCCAAGAAAGGCCTATTTGGCCACAGATTTTTGGTAATACCTGTTCTCCTCCAGTCAAACAACAATGGAAAAACTACACATCTCTCTCACTGGAGGTTTAATTGAGGCCAAACAGAAAGTTGACTTTCTATCCCACTCACTGGAAGCAGGCCACAGCTCTCTGGTTCCTACACAGGGTGGTGTTGACTGGCTGAGGGGCCAGCTGATCTTCCATCATCAGTCTGGCAGAAGCAGGTCTTCCCCAGAGTTTCCTGGTGGCTCACTGGGTTAAGGACCTGGCATTCTCACTTCTGTGGCTCTGGTTACTGTTGTGTCATGGGCTTGATCCTGGTTACTGTTGTGTCATGGGCTTGATCCCTGGCCCAGGAACTTCCACAAGCCTCAGGCTTGCCCCCAAAGTCCCCATAAAAGAAGCAGGTCTTCCCCACTTCCTGCCAGGATAGTATTACATCCATCCTTGGTGGCAAGCAGACTTATTGAGGCAGTAGGATGTAGTGTCACGACCTTGTCTCAGTTCCCACCCACTCCCTATCCCACCCCCAGTGTCGGCATCAACATCCGACACTTCATACCCAGCCAGCATCAGTAAGACTGAAAAAGAAAGTGTGATTCAAGTCTTGTCACATTCCACTCCCCGTGGAAGCAATGGGTTGGGCCAGTGGTTTACCGAGCCTCCACTCCGAGGCAGGGCTAGTTGGCACTCTGCTTACCTCCCTGCCCTCCCCTGGTGTCAGCAAGTCTCCATGAAAAACTGAGAGCTAAGATTCCACCCAACTCTGGCAGCAACAAAATGGTATGAATAGGCTGTCTGCTACTCTGCTCCCTGGTTATACGCCCACTCCGAAGTGTCTAGACGGTGGGAATGGGTGCCTTACTTTCACCCAGTGACATCAGGGGAGAATGAGTGAGGGGTTCCATTTTTGCTTGAGTGCTGTTGGTGGGCCCAAGGTGGGTTAAATATGCAAAATTCCCTGGCTTCCTGCTATACCTCATAGGGGATTTGTTTAAAAAAGTGGAATTCTACGTCTTATAATAGCCACAACATCCAGGATATAATTGAACATTTCCCATCATATGAAAAGCTAGGAAAGTCGCAACTTGAATGAGAAAAGAAAACCAACAGATGATGCCAAACCCAAGATGAATTAGATGTTGGAATGATCTTATATAGATTTTTCTCAGGGCTGCACCTGCCACATATGGAAGTTTCCAGGCTAGGGGTCCAATTGGAGCCAGTTGCTGGCCTATGCCCCAGCCACTGCAACACCAGATCCCGAGCCGTGTCTGTGACTTATACTGCAGCTCACGGCAACGCTGGATCCTTAACCCTCTGAGTGGGGCCAGGAATTGAAACCTCATCCTCTTGGATACCAGTCTGGTTTGTTACCACCGAGCCACAATGAGAATTCCCTTGTTCAGCTTTTAAGGCAGGCGTTATAAAAATGCTTCAACTAACAGTTACACATTATCTTCATACAAATGAAAACAAATCTCAGCAGAGAAATGTTATTTAAAAAAAACAACCAAATAAAAATTATAGAACTAAAATATATAAAAACACAATTAAAAACGTGTTGGATGAGTTCAATTGTAGCGTGGAGATGACTATAGATTGAACTAGTGAATGTGAGGACAGATCAATAGAATTCACTCAACCTGAACAACAGAGAGAAAATTAGCTGGGACAAAAAAATGGACAGGGTCTCAGGAACCTACAGGCGATAACAAAAGAGCTATCATTTATATCAGTGGAATCTCAATAGAGAGGAGAAAGAATGTGAGATTCAGAAAGTATTTGAAGAAATAATAGCTAATAACTTCCAAAATTTGGTGAAAGTCATAACCCTGCTAATTTAAGAGGTTGAACAAACCCTAAATAGGAACAAAAGAAATCCATCCAAAATATCCCAATGCTTCTGAAAACTAAAGATAATTTTTAAAAAATCTTGAAAGCAGCCAGAAGCAACATATTGCTTACAGAAGAACAGTGATTTCAATGAGAACGGATTTCTCATTTGGCAACAACGGGGGCCAGAAGGAAGTGGCACAACATTTTTCAAATACCTTCAGGAATGGGGGAAATAAAGATATTCTCAGATGAAGGAAAGGAGAGAATCTGTCAATTATACATTTTAATCATATGCAGTTTTAGCCATTGCTGCATCATTTAAAAAATTGTTTCTCTTTTATTTTTATTTTTAAATTTATTTTTCTTTTTTTTTTCTTTTTTTTAAGGGATGCACCCACAGCATGTGGAAGTTCCCAGACTAGGGGTTGAAACGCAGCTGTCGCTGCCGGCCTACACCACAGCCCCAGCAACATGGGACGCGAGCCCTGTAGGCGCATACACCACAGCTCAGGGCAACACGGGATTTTTAACCCACTGAGCAAGGCCAGGGATTCTAGTTGGGTTTGTTACCACTGAGCCATGATGGGAACTCCCTCTTGGTTCCTAGCCGAATTCATTAACCCCTGAGCCACGACAGGAACTCCTCTTTCTCTCTCTTTAACATTAAAGTTTAGTTGATTTACAAGGTTGTTAATTTCTGCTGTACAGCCAAGTGATTCAGTTATACTGAATATTTATACATTTATACATTTTAATGTCATTTTCCATTACGGTTTATCATAGGAAATTGGATAGGGCTCCCTGTGCTGCTATGCCCTAGGACCTTGTTGTTTGTCCATTCTCTATATAATAGTTTTCACCTGCTAACCCCAACCTCCTACGCCATCCCTCCCCCACCCTCTCCCCCTTGGCAACTATGTCTGTGAGTCTGTTTCTATGTTACAGATAGATTCATTTGTGTCATATTTGAGAGTCCACATATAAGTGATACCATACGGTATTTTTCTCTCTCTGGCTTCACTGAGGATGATCATCTCTAGTTACATCCGCGTGGCAGCAAATGGCCTTGTTTCATTCTCTTTCGTGGTTGAGTGGTGTTCTACTGTCTTTTATGTGTCCATCGTCTTCATCCATTTATCTGTCAAGGACATTTATGTTGTTTCCATGTTTTGGCTATTGCAAATAATTTTGCTATAAATATTGGGGTGCCTTATCTTTTCAAATCATAGTTTTGTCCAGATGTATGCCTAGGAGTGGGATTGCTAGATCATACAGTAACTCTCTTTTTAGTTTTTTAAGGGGCCTCCGTATTGTTTTCTCTAGTGGTTGTGCAAACTTACATTCCAACCAATGGTGTAGGAGAGTTCCTTTTCTCTACATCCTCTCTGGTGTTTATTTGTAGACTTTTTAATGGTGGCCATTCTGACTGGTGTGAGGTGGTTCCTCACTGTAGTTTTGATTTGCATTTCTCTAGTAACTAGTGTTGTTGTAGATCTTTTCATGTGCCCATGGGTCATCTGTGTTTCTTCTTTATATGAATGTCCTTTTGGGTCTTCTGCCCTTTTTTCTATTGGGTTGCTTTTTTTGTTGTTTAGTTGTATGAACTGCTTGTGTATTTTGGAAATTAAGCCTGTGTCAGTCACATCATTTGCAAGTATTTTCTCTGATTCTGTAAATTGTCTTTTGTTTTGGCTGAATCGTTTCATATTGATTATTCCTACTAAATCTACAATTCAATGTTTTTAATTTTCAGAGTTACCAGCAAGATATGGATCTTGGATTTTTTCCATTTTAAAAGACTTTTACTATATGCAGTTTTATTTGGAATTGTTCATTCCATTAGTAGTTATTATGGAGTGCTGGTTTGTAATTATTATCTGGTTAATTCATCAGAGAGAATTTAAGCAATTCCTTCAGATATGTCAGAATTGTCAATCAAAAGCCAGTGAAAAGAACTGCAAAATGTGAGGCAGGCCAGAATCTTTCATGTAACTGTTTCCTTCCTTCATGAATCTAAGGCTTTGGTTGATAGAATTATTTAGTAAGGCTTAAGGCAATTCTAATCCCAAGAGTTAATTTACATAAGTTATTATAAGGGAAAGAAATGAAAAAGATGAGCTATTTTCTGGCTTTTATATTTTGCATTATCATTTGTTGTTTTCCTATTTACTGCTTTGTTTTAGCTCTATAAGAGAATGGGGGGAGTTTACATTGTGTCTCAGTAGAGACAAATCTGACTAGTATCCATGAGGATGCGGGTTCAATCCCTGGCCTTGCTCAGTGGGTTGAGGATCTGGGGTTGCCATGAGCTGTGGTGTAGGCCACAGACATACCGAGGCTTGGATCTCCCATCACTGTGGCTGTGGTGTAGGTCAGAAGCTGTAGCTCTGATTTAACCCCCAGTCTGGGAACTTCCATATGCTGTGGGAGTAGGTCTAAAAAGCCAAAAAAGGAAAAAAAAAAAAAAAAAAGAAAAAAAAAGAAAAATCGAGAGAGAGAGGGAGAATAGGGGAATGCTGCCTCTCGTTATACCAGATAAGAAAGGCAATGTCTTCACTGGATGGCATTATTGTCAATTATCTTGTGTGTAAAAGAGGGATGCAATCACCTACCTGTAAAAAACTGAGTAGGTCATGTCCCTGGGATTTGATTTTTGATACTTCTCTCTTATCTAGCATTTACCAGACCTTTGGAACTCATTATGAGTAATATCAAACCATAAGGAGAAAAAAAAAGAACTTTGTGGATAACTCTTCTAACTGATTTAGGTTTTAGAAGTCTGAATCTTTATACCTGGGTGATATGAATATCCTCTTAATTAACAGGGAAGAAAAGTAAGGAGAAGGAAGACTTCTTTGATTTTTGGCCAAAAGTGATCCTATAACACTTAGAGCATGAATAGTGTTTCTGAAAATGTGAATCTAGGTCATTCCTATCTTCTGGTCAGTTTGTGTACTGGGGGCTTACTATCCACATTGCAGGCTGACTAAAGACCAAACAGCAGAGAGTAATGACTCTTTAGGGTTAAACCAAGTCACATACTCCTGCTTAGAATTTGTCAAAACGAGGCAAAGCTAACAGATTTGGACATGAAAGGAACAATGAGCCTTTTTTTTTTTTTTTTTTTTTTTTTTTTTTAGATGGGATCAGTTTATTACTTACTTAGCAAAAGCAAGAGTAGCTAAAGGTGCCAGCTCTCTGTATCTCTTACATAGGATGACACGGAAACAAAAGGGGCCCAGATGACTGCAACATGAATGATAGGACTCCCTTTTGTGGCCAATGCCAAGCTTCAGATACATAGTTTTATAGTCTGCAGCTCTACCCTAAGGAGGGTGAGGTAGAAAGTCTCATACCTCATCGGAGCCCAGGAGACAAGGAGAAACTGTCTCGTGATAGCCTTCACAGTAGATAGGGAGGGAAATGAGAAATAGCCTGTTAGCAGCTCCTCCAAAGCCTCCCACGGTTTTTGTGTTATTAAAGGGCATTTCACCAAGATTGAGATCAGCTGTGGTTGACTTGCTCACGTGGCCTGTGTGGAGATGTGCAAGGATGCCAGGGCACCAAAGTAGAGCAATTCGCCGCTCTTAGTTTCTTCCGCTATATGTGCAATTGTGATTTTGCTAATTAATAGTAATGACTTGGGTCAATACATTCTTTTTTTCTTCTTTTCCGGTTGTACATGTGGCATATGGAAATTTTCAAGCAGGGTCAAACTGGAGCTGCAGCAGCGACCTATGCCACAACTTGTCACAGTGCTGGATCCTTAGCCCACTGAGTGAGGCCAGGGTTCAAACCTGCATCCTCGCAGACACAACATCATCTCCTTAACATGCTAAGCCATAGTGGGAACTCCTGAATAAATTATTTCTTGAGGTAAAAGACAGATCAAGTAGGACAATTATTTCAGTAAAAAGAAGTCAAAATAATCTAATATAATAGCTTAGTCTTCACTAAATCAAAGTCACTGATTGGTTTAAATTCTAAATTGTTAGGATGAGTCAATCTGCCACTCTATGAGGCTGTTAATTGCCTCTTCATTTCCACTCTCCTGTCTCCCACCCATGTTTGCCCTGTTTTGTGGAACAAATATTGACCAGTAAGAGACAGAAGGCAGGAAAGAGTCCAGTAGAAAAAAAAATTGCAGGTCCTTTCCCTTCCTGGAGGATGGTTCTGTTATGTGGCACTTTCATGTGGCCTTCTTGAGCTGCCCCATGTGTTGAAGCAGCCAACTGCATACACTGTGGGGCTCTGATCAGCTTGTAACTTACTCCCCACATTTTCCTTCCCACTGTCCCTGCCTCACTCCCCTCTTTCCTCACTTCTGCTCTTTTAGGACTGTACCCAGCCCCTTCCCCCTGCCCCCATTTAGCATGTATACTTTCTCTCAGACATTGTTTTCCAGGAAATCTTAGTGAAAGCAGTTACTTATATTTATTTAAAATCTTTATTATGAAAAAATTTTGAACATACAAAAACAGAGGGAAAAGTATAATGAACTCCCACCTAATCATTAGCTAAAATCATAATTATTCACTTTTGTCAAATTTATGTCATCTATCCCTTTTTCTTTCTTCTTCCCTTTCTTTTTCTTTTTTGGTTCAGGGTTTTTTTTTTTTTTTTTTTTTCTTCTTTTTTTCCCCCAGTTTTCTTGAGAAATAATTGATGTACATCACTGTATATGTTTAAAATATACAGCACGATGATTCGATTTCCATAGATTGTGAAATAATTATCACAATAGGTTTAGATAACAACTATCATCTCATATAGATACAATAAAAACAAAAGTGAAAAAAAATTCTCCTGGTGATGAGAACACTTCGGATCTATACTCTTAACAAATTTTCTGTACAGGAATACCTCAGAGATATTCTGGGTTTTGTTCCAGACTACTGTGATGAAGTGATTATTGTAATAAAGCAAATCTCACAAGCTTTTTAGTTTCCCAGTGCATATAAAAGTATATTTTCACTATATCGCAGTGTATGTACAATATCTTAAAAATGTGTATACCTTAGTTAAAGATGATTTATGCTAGAAAATGCTGTCATCTGTGCCTTTAGTGGGTTGTAATAGTAAGTCACAGATTACTCATCACCAATCACCATAACAAATATAATAATAATAATAATAACATGATGATAATAATAATAAAGTTTTGAAATATTGTGGAATTATTAAATTTGTCACAGAGACATAAAGTGAGCAGATACAGTTGGAAAAATGGCACCAATAGATTTGCTCAGTGCAGGGTTGCCACAACTTTTAATTTGTAAAAAACACACAATCCGCAAAGCATGATAAAGCAAATTGCCATAAAACAAGATGTGCGTACATATCATCCAGCAGTGTTTACAGTTATCATCCCTACCTTCTTTTCCTTTTATTTTGGCCACACCCACAGAATTCAGATGTTCCCAGGCCAGGGATTGGACCCACATCGTAGCAGTGACTCAAGCATTGCAATGACAATGTGAGATACTCAACCCTCTGAGCCACACGGGAACTCTCCACTTATTTTCATTTAACTGGAAATTTGTACCTTTTGACCACCTTCCTCCAATTTCTCCTCCCCCCACTCTCTGCCTCTGGCAACCATAAATCTAGTATCTTTTTCTATGAGTTTAGAGCTTTGTTTTGTTTTGTTTCCTTTAGATTTCACATATAAGTGAAATCTATACTGTATTTGTCTCTGTCTGACTTATTTCACTTAGCAAAATCGTTTCAAGTTCCATTCATGTTGTTGTAAATGGTAGGATTTCCTTTTTTTGGGTGTTTTTTGTCTTTTTAGGGCCACACCCATGGCATATGGAGGTTCCCAGGCTAAGGGTCCAATCAGCGCTATAGCTGCCAGACTATGCCACAGCCAGCAATGCCAGATCCAAGCCGCGTCTGTGACTGACCTACAGCACAGCTCACAGCAACGCCAGATCCTTAACCCACTGAGGGAGGCCAGGGATGGAACCCGCCTCCTCATGGATACTAGTCAGGTTCGTTAACCACTGAGCCACAGGGGGAACTCCGGATTTCTTCATTATTTATGGCTGAATAATATTCCATTGTGTGTGTGTGTGTGTGTGTGTGTGTGTGTGTGTACACTGTGCATGTGTGTGTATGTGTATATATACATTTATATATATAACAACTTTGTCCACTTATTTATGGATGGACATTTAGGTGCTTTTAATGTTTTAGCTATTGTAAATAAAGCTGCTGTGAACATGGAGGTGCAGGTATCTTTTTCAGTTAGTGTTTTTGTTTGCTTTGGATATATTCGCAGAAGAGGAATTTGGCAAGATCGTACGGTAGTTCGATTTGCAATTTTTTGAGAAACCTCCATGACGTGTTCCATAGTGGTTGTACCAATTTACCATCCTACCACTGATGCACAAGTGTTCTCTTTTCCACACATCCATGCCAGTATTTGTTCTCTTGTCTCTTTGATGACGGCTGTTCTGCAATTTGAGGTGATATCTCAGTGTGGTTTTAATTTGCATTTTCCTAATGATTAGTGATGTTAAGCATCTTTTCATGTTCCTGTTGGCTGTTTGTGTATCTTGTTTGGAAAAATGTATATTGCCCATTTTAAAATTGGATTATTTGCTTTTTGCTATTGACTTGTATGAGTTTAGATATTTTGGATATTAACCCCTTATCACAAATACGGCTTGCAAATATTTTTCCTCATTTTATAGGTTTTCTTTTCACTTTGTTGGTGATTTCTTTCGCTGTGAAGAAGTTTTCAGTTTGATATAATACAATTTTTCTTTTTCTTTTTTTTTTGTCTTTTTGTCATTTCTTGGGCCACTCCCATGGCATATGGAGGTTCCCAGGCTAGGGGTCGAATTGGAGCTGTAGCTGGCGGCCTACACCACAGCCACAGCAACTTGGGATCCGAGCCACGTCTGCAACTTACACCACAGCTCACAGCAATGCCGGATCCTTAACCAGCTGAGCGAGGCCAGGGATCGAACCTGCAACCTCATGGTTCCTAGTCGGATTTGTTAACCACTGAGCCACGACAGGAACGCCAATCCAATTTTTCTATTTTTGATTTTGTTGCTTGTGCTTTATGTATGGCTTCCAAAAAATCCTTACCAAGACCTTTGTCAAGGAGCATTTTACCTGTGTTTTCTTTTAGGAGTTTCATGGTTTCAGGTCTTATATTTAAGACTTTAATTGGTTTCAAGTTAATTTTTGTGAATGGAGTAAGATAGGGGTCAAGATTTATTCTTTTGTATGTGAATATCCAATTTTCCCAGCACCATTTACTGAAGAGACTATCTTTTCACCATTCACTATTCTTGGCCCATTTGTCTATTTTTGTTTTTATGTGAAAACCACACTGTTTTACTTACTATAGCTTTACAATATAGCTTGGAATCAGGAAATGTGATGTCTCCTGCTTTGATGTCCTTTCTCAGGATTTCTAGATTTAAAATGTATAGAAACACTACTGATTCTTGCATGCTGATTTTGTACCCTGCAAATTTACTGAATTTGTTGATTAGGTCTAATATTTCTTTTTTGGTGGAATCTTTAATATCATGTCATCTGGAAATAGACACACTTTTACATTTTCCTTTCCAGTTATGATGTCTCTTATTTCTTTTCCTGCCTGACTGCACTAGCTAGGACTTCCAGTACTATGATGAATAGGAGTGATAAGAGTGGGCATCCTGTTTTGTCCCTGATCTTAGAGGAAAATTTGATAATCTTTCACTGTTGAGTGTTTTGTTAGCTGTGGCTTTGTCATATATGGCCTTTATTATGTTGAAATATGTTCCTTTTATACCTAATCTGCTTTTTTTTAAAAAAAAAATCATGAATGGATGTTGAGGTGTGTCTAAAGCTTTTTCTCTTTCTATTGAGTTGATTCTTTTCTTTGATTCTATTAATGTGATGTATCACATTGATTGATTTGTGTATGTTGAACTATCCTTGCATCCCAGGGATAAATCCCACTAGTTCAAATATCTTGAAGCAAATCCCAGACAGTGTGTTAGTATTTATTATTATCTTTAAAAAAAAATTTTAGGGCCACACCTGTGGCATATGGAAGTCCCCTGACTAGGGGTCGAGTTGGAACTGCAGCTGCCAGCCTATGCCACAGCTTGTGGCAATGCTGGATTCTTAACCCACATTGTTGTGGACACTATGTTGGGCTCTTAACCCACTGAGGCAAAAAGGGAACTCCCAGACAGTTTGTCATTTAACTTCAACTACTTCAAAATGTTTCTCCAAAGATAATGGACATCTTCCTAAATGAACACAATGCTATTACTATACTCACTAAAATATCAGTATTTCTTCGGCATTATCTAATACCAGTCCAGAGTCAAATGTCCATGAATATCTTAAAGCTTTTTGACTGTTGCAGTGTTTAAATTAGGACCTAAACAGTTCACACCTCGCATTTTGTTGCTATATTCTCTTTATCTGGAGCTCCTCGTCTTTTCCCTCCCCTTTTTGCCCTGTTATTAACTTGCTGCAGAAACAATGTCTGTTGCTTTATACAGTCTGTCACATTCTAGCTTTATCTGTTACCTTCTTTGTGGTGTCATTTAACTTGTTCCTTTTATCCTCATGTTTCCTGTAAGCCTTTAAGTGGAAAGTCACCTCTAAGCCTTGATTAGGTTGTTTTGCTTTTATTTTGCTTTGTTTTGTTTTGGCAAGAACACTTCATAGGTGTGCTGAGTGCTTCAGATGGCATTAGACGAGGAAGCACATGATGTGTGGAGTCCCATTCGTCGTAATACCTAAGAGTATTAGGCTGAGGTAGTGACACTGGTCTCTATTGTAAAGTACTCCATTGACCTTTCATTTAATTGTTTATTCTATTGATGATTATTGTTTGAATCATTTATTTCACAAAAGATTGCTAAATGGCAATTTTCCACTTCTGATACTTCTTCAATACATGTAAAAAACAACTGACCTTCAACAACGATTTGGTTTTCCGAAATGCAGTTAAATCAGGAAAGGCACTGCAAGTTCCAATTTGTTTCTTTTAATTGATGATTTTAGAATAGGGAATTTGTGTGCTAGTTACTTGCAATGGTGTCCAGTGAATTGTTTTGTGTTTCGTGTTTTTGTTCATTTTTGTCTCCCTTCTTTGGAACATCATTAAGAACTCTTGGGCCTTGGAGTTCCCGTCCTGGCGCAGTGGTTAACGAATCCGACTAGGAACCATGAGGTTGCGGGTTCGATCCCTGCCCTTGCTCAGTGGGTTGGCGATCCAGCGTTGCCGTGAGCTGTGGTGTGGATCGCAGAAGCGGCTCGGATCCTGCGTTGCTGTGGCTCTGGCGTAGGCTGGTGGCCGCAGCTCCGATTAGACCCCTAGCCTGGGAACCTCCATATGCCACAGGAGCGGCCCAAGAAATAGCAAAAAAGACAAAAAAAAAAAAAAAAAAAAAAAAAAAAAGAACTCTTGGGCCTTAATACATTTAATGTATTTCAAACAACTGCATTCCTTACTTTTTTTGATTTTCAAATTGTCCCATCTTTGGCCAAAAGGACTTTTTGATTTTGGTTTCTGTCACCTTTGACACACTTATTTATTGTGGATGGATTCCTTGTTTTGTGTCACAAGATATTCCACACTTGTCTTGTATATATCCTGCCCCAGACCTGAAATCAGACACTCCTTTGAATGGCCCTGGTTTCTCTGAGTTGGAAATTGTATTTTAAATCCAATACTGAATGACTTAAGTTATCTCATTTGTAATAAAAATGAAAACTTATAAAGTTTGACTTCAAGGCAGGAAGTTTAGAAACTAGTATTTGTTTAGGTAATAAATAAAACTGTAGTTGCCTGTTTTTTTTTTTATGTTAAGCTCATTTTAAAATTATCCATGTAAAAGATGCACCTCATTCATTATAAGTAAACATAAAATTCATTAATAACCACATTTCATTTTCTCAGATGGTACAATTTATATTCAAAATTCTCCAAAAATATTTGAAATGATGGCTATAAATGAAATCTCAATTTTTTTTTTTCGGACTTTTTGTCTTCTAGGGCTGCATGCGTGGCATATGGGGGTTCCCAGGCTAGGGGTCGAATTGGAACTGTACCTGCCGGCCTACGCCATAGTCACAGCAACGGCAGATCCGAGCTTCGTCTGCGACCTACACCACAGCTCATGTCAATGCCGGATCCTTAACCCACTGAGCGAGGCCAGGAATTGAACCCACATCCTCATGGATCCTAGTCAGGTTCACTAACCTCTGAGTCATGATGGGAACTCCAAATGTTGTCTATGTATTCAAAGAAGAATATCAATTTCATCAGAGTTGCTATAGTAAAAAGCTTTGAAAAAACTTTCAGAAATGTGATAGTTTGATATCAGCTGTTAAGTTTGAGTTTTAGCTTAGAATAAGTGAAGGACTGTAATTTCAGGTGTTAGAAGACTTCCGTGTGGGAATGCACGATATTCAAGTAAATGAAATGCAAAATGCAGCAATTCTCAAAGTGAGATCTGAGGACTCCTAGGGATTTCTGAGATCTTTTTAGGGGGTTTGTAAGTTGTCTCTTTTTAGCCATGAATTTCAATATGGGCCAGTTTTCTCCATCATATTTTAGTTATAACAACACATCACTACAGATTGAATGCAGAAGCAGAATGTGAGCTCTGTTAAGCCAGACCAAAAAAATGTGAGAAAGGCCACTTTTCTCACTAAAAAAAAAATGTAGTCATTATTCAAAATATTATTAGTAGTAAACATGAGATGGGTTTATTATTTTAAAAATGAGTTAATAAACATTAACATAAAAAATTTTTTTTTTCCCCCTAGGGCCTCAGCTGTAGCATATGGAGGTTCCCAGGCTAGGGGTCTAATTGGAGCTGTAGCTGCCAGCCTACGCCAAAGCCACAGTAACGTCAGATCTGCATCTGCCACCTACACCACAGCTCACAGGCAACGCCAGATCCTTAACCCACTGAGCAAGGCCAGGGATCGAACCCACAACCTCATGGTTCCTAGTCGGATACGTTAACCACTGAGCCATGATGGGAACTCCCTAAATTTTTTTTTTTTTATTTTATTTTTTTTAATTTTATGGCTGCACTGTGGCATATGGATGTTCCCTGGCTGAAGACTGAATCCAGCAGCTGTGGCAATGCTAGATCCTTTTAACCCACTGCACTGGGTCAGGGTTTGAACTGCTGCAGTTGGATTCTTTACCCACTGTACCACAGTGGGAACTCCCTGTTTTAATTTTTAATACAGTAAGTATGGACATATATAAACCTCCTCAGTGACCCGAGCTGCTGCAGTTGGATTCTTTACCCACTGTACCACAGGGGGGAACTCCCTGTTTTAATTTTTAATACAGTAAATATGGACATATAGAAACCACATAAACAAAAGCTGTTTAAAGTCATCAACTTTTTTAAGAATGTAAGATCTTGAGATGAAGAATTTTGAGAACCTTTATTCTATGATATCTTGCACTATTTGCTTACCACTTGTAAGTATGTATGAATAGGGATATATTCAAAATATAAATGTGTACATAGAATTTGTAAACTTTATTTCAAGTTAACTTTCTTATATATCTCCCAGAAAAATAGACATGATATCTAACCATAATTTAATTTTGTAACTTAATTAAAAATATGATTCATTTGTTTTCCTGAAGAAATTAAAATTAATTTTAAAATTAATTGTAAAATTAAAAATTAATTAAAAATATATGATTCATTTGTTTTCCTGCAGACATTAATACCAGATGGAGGGCTGCTCTAATATAAGGAGACAACTCATTATGTTTCCATTATGCATATAAAGCCAAGTATTCAGTTTAGAATTTATGAATTTGAAAAATGAATTTATGAATTTGAAAAATATGGGATATTCTGAGGTTTACCCAAGCTTCTTTTCCCTTCTAGGGCTGCACCTGTAGCATATGGAAGTTCCTGGGCTAGGGGTTGAATCCGATCTACAGCTGCTGTCCTACACCACAGACACAGCGAAGCCAGATCCGAGCTGCGTCTGCGACCTATACCACAGCTCACGACCTATACCTAAGGCCGGATCAGTAACCCACTGAGTGAGGCCAGGGATCGAACCAACATAGTCATGGATACTAGTCCGATTCGTTTCCACTGAGCCACTAGGTGAACTCCCTTCTTTTTCTTTAATCCACGATTTTTTAAAGAAGAGTTTTAGGTTCACAGCAAAACTGAGCATAGAGTACAGAGAACTCACACTTTTCCAGCCTCCCCCACTATCAACATCCCGGCACCAAAGCGGTACATCTGTCACAACTGATGGAGCCACACTGGGACATCGTTATTAGCCAGAGTCTATAGTTTACATCAGGGTTCACTCTTGGTGTTATTCATTCTTGGTGTTATTCATTCTATATATATTCTATATATTCTATATCATACAGAATATATTTTCAGTGTCCTCAATATTCTCTGTGCTCTGCCTATTCTTCCCTTCTTCAATCATAACCCTTGTCAACCACAAATCTTTTACTGTCTCCAGTGGAGAGACTTTATGCTTTTTCAGATGGTCTCAGCTTCTTAAGTACATTTGATGAAACTTAGTGACAGGCTGGTCAGATTTAGCAACTCTTTTTGTATGTTTATTTATAAACATTTAATTAAGAAACACACATATCTGTCTTTGCTGTTTTTCTAGATACAGTCCATTCCAGGCTGCTCAGCTCCTAGTAGCCCAAAATTCCATCTATTTAATTTAGGACCACCTAAGTTAATTATTAATTAATTATTAATTACTAGTGCCAAGGTGTCCCAGTCCAATTTACAAATCGATTTCCATTGCTATTTGATGAGGGTGCTCTTATTAGCTGAGTGCCCTTGGAATTAAATCCTAAGCATTAGCAAATAAGAACTTACCTTACAGTAATTCCTTCAGTGACAAATAAGAAAAACTACAAAAACTGGTACATAACCCCTTCACAGGTGAGCAATTTTACTCTCTTCATGTCCATTTAAGTCTCTGAGTTTGTTTTGAAACCTTTAGAATTATTTTTAAACCAAAATACCAGAGCATCTGGTACTTACATTTGTGTTAAATGATTTGAAAATGCAGAGTAGTTTGTTAGTAACCAGAAGGACAATAAAAACAGACATACTCAGGGACGTATTTTGGAGAGGGGTATAAAAAAGTAGCTCTAGGTTACACTTTCTTTGAAGGTTGAAATAACCCAGCTTAGAGTTTGTGCCGTTTGAAGGCAAAAGCTTTGATATGAAATTCCAGTTTCTCCAAAGTAAACCACCTGTTCTGGATTACTCCCTTTGGCGTATCTAGAAGCAGCAAAACAATAGTTTTCCTGTGCCCACTTCAGCAGAAAAAACGCAGTAAGGAGGAGTCGACAGGGAGAGCCTAATATGGCAGTTTGCCACTGTGGCCTTGCACCCAAAGCAACTGCTGGGGTCTCAGTTTCCCCATCTGTAAGACAAGGGAGGGGGTAAAGACACAGTTTCACAGGTTTTTCAACTCTTGTTTCTCTTTCTGCCCTCAGTATGGTGCAGAGCTTGGAGCAAGTGCTCAATAGTGACTTGCTGTTAGTGTTATTTTGATCCGTTGTCGATCCACGCCGGGTTTTGGGCTTAACCCGCGCAGGCGCCCGGGAAGGCCGCTTAACCGCCCTGGGCGGAGCTTCGCCCGGCTCCCGCGCACAGGGGGCGGGGGCGGAGCTTGCCGCCGGCGGAGGGCGGGGCCTGCGCGGGGACTTCCCTTGGGCTGAGCTGCGCAGCGGGTGCGGAGGGTGGGGGGCTCCAGGACGGGTGGGAGGCTCTGAGGTTGGCGGGGGTGGGCCGGCGCGCCACCCCGGCTGACACCTGGTGGTCCCTAGAGCTTGGGACCCTTCCCCGGGAGCTGGTCCCAGAGGGGGCGGGCGTTGCTGGGAGGCGGAGGGCTGCTTGGCCGCAGGTCCTGCGGTGTTCGCGAGCATGAGTGCGTGCGCGTGTTTCTCTGAGGTCGGGCGCTGCGGCCGACTCTGCCCCCTCCTCCCGCTAACTCGGGTCGGCAGCGGGAGCCTAGAGAAGGCAACGTGGAGCCCAGAGCCGAGGCGCCCTTAGATCGCGCTCTCTGTCCCCAGCAAAGGGGACAACTCTGGCCCAAGTCCTGGCCTAGAGGGAGCGCTGTGGATACGCGCTGCCTTCTGCCTGGAAGTGTTGGGCAGGTGGTGGGAGTTCCTGAATGTCAGGGTTTTAAAACACGTGTTTGTCTCTGTCATTTTTACTTTTTAGGGTTTTGGCCAAATTGGGCGAGGGCACAAAATAACCACTTACCCCTTCTCACCGAGGAAGAACGGGAGAAAGGGTAAGTAAAGAATGGTCAAGGGTGGAAGAAGCTAGCACTTAATTCTGAGAGCGCTAGGGAGAGGAGGACGAGGTCCAGAACTGCCCTAGGGGGATCTTGGGAGCAAGTTTTATCATGTTATTGGGAAACTTTAGCCCACCTTCACGGGTCACAGGCTCCAAGCCCAAGAGTTGTTTCGGGTTTCCAGAGCCCTGGAGTTGGCTGGGAGTTTGACAGCTGGTATAGATCCCTTTTAGCCACTTGACCTGGCAGAAAACTCTCATTACCCTTCCCTTTTCTGGAATGTTGTTTGTCTCAGGCCCCTATGTCTGAGCTAACCTCCACCAGTCTCTGAGACTGTAGTGTTTAGGAGTCTTGGCTCCCTCTCTTCCCTCCCAAAGATCTGTCGTTCTTTCATTCTTTCTGCCTGCTCTCTGGGCATGTGGAAATTTCGGGGCCTGGGGTCAGACCTGTGCCATAGCAGTGACCTGAACCGCTGCAGTGATAATGCCAGATCCTTAACCCATTGCCCCACAAGGGAACTCCCTCAAAGATCTTTCATATTTGGGAAGGGGACTCCTGTAAAAATCCTAGTGGCTGGGGTGTAGGCCTGAAGCTGCAGCTCCAGAGTGGACCCCTAGCCCTGGAACATATGGAAGTTCCATGCCATGGGCGTGGTGGAAAAAAGAAAAAGAAAAGAAAAAAACCCTTTAGGATTCCAAAGTATAAAGTTAATAGTGCCATCACAACTGTTGAAGTTCTTTTGGGATCTTCTCCCAAGCTTACAGAGGAAGGTATTTTGTGAGGGAGAAATGACAGACTAGGCCTTTTTCTCTTGACTTTCACTTGATACCCACCCCTCACCAGCATTCTGTTCACTTCTGAAAAGCTGCCAAATAGCATAGTGAATTCTTTGAAGGTTTGCTGGGATTTTCAGTGCGGGCTCTTTTAATGGTTCTCCTCTGGGACATTTCCATCACTTCTCCAATCCATCACTCCTTCCTGACATGAAACACAGCCACTTTCAGAAGTTTGGGAACACCTTATGCATCCTCTCTCATATAAAAAAATGTTTAAAGTTAGTTAAAATTCAGGTTAGCCACAAGTGAGAATGTTGTAAAGCACATTCTTGGGTACTTACACAGGAAAACTAGACTTGCCCTCCATGGCATCTTGACATTGGATGCATGTGTCCTGAACCTGCCTTCTCATTTGTTTGTGCAGATGACCACATACTTTATTTTCTGAAAAAAAAGAAAAAAGGGAAGTTGTTTTTTGGTGGTAGGTTCATTTATGGACACACTAGATATTTGTCTTTTTTAAATTTTTTATTTTCTTTTTTAATCAAAGTGCAGAAAATAGTTGTTTTTTGGTGGTAGCTTCATTTATGGACACACTAGATATTTGTCTTTTTAAAATTTTTTATTTTCTTTTTTAACCAAAGTGCTGAGCACTTTTGATGCAAGTAGGATGGTAGAGTGAGGAGACTGTTGGAGATGGCTGTTGAGGGGCAGGCCCTTTATCAGTTTTCTTTGGATTTTCTGAATCGCTAGGTGTTAATGAACAAGACCTTCCCTGTCCTCCTGTAGTGGTTGTAGTGATGAGGGAGAACAGTGTTATTTTCTTGCCTTTCTGATATTTTCAGATAAAAACTTGCAAGGATGACTGACCAAGGTGATTTGTGCCCTGTAGTAAAAGTATTATGGTCATTTTCCTGTGTAATAAGTGTATTGAACCAGCATAGTAATTAGATGAAGATAATTTTTTGAAATGTTCCACCAAAACGACCTAAGATTAGAAAGCACAATGTTGGAGTTCCCGTCGTGGCGCAGTGGGAACAATCCGACTAGGAACCATGAGGTTGAGGGTTTGGTCCCGGCCTAAACCACAGCCACAGCAACACCAGATCCGAGCCACATCTGCGACTTACACCACAGCTCATGGCAACACCAGATCCTTAATCCACTGAGCAAGGCCAGGGATCGAACCTGTGTCCTCATGGATGCTAGTCAGATTTGTTTCTGCTGAGCCATGACAGGAATTCCTGCTCCTTAACTTCTTATCTATCAAAACAGAACAATGAGTATATTAAAAAATGTGCAGAAGGCAGTGCCTGGTGCACAGAAACTAAAATTGAATTCCCTCTCTGTTTCTCTATCTGGTCTCCTGCTTTCTCTTGATCTTCCTTGTGATTGTGGGAAGCAATCTAGTGCTTAATTTCCTAAAGGTGTTAAGCCTCCTGGGTATTTGCATTTTCACCTGTTCTATCTGATGCTAGAATTTCTGGGACAGGGACTGACACCCAAGTTCCCCTATCAGATCACTTCACAACCCTTTGGGGAGAATGTCAGCTTGAAAGATGAAGGGGCAGGGTTTCTATGATGTTGCTGAAAAAACTCTGACACTGTTCCCAAAGTGAGAGAGAAACACTACCACATTTAGCTGAGTGCTTAAAGTTAGAATTTCTATTTCAGAAATGCCTTTGGTTTATAAGAATTACCGTAACAAGGCCGATGCTTTGTGTCCAAACTGTCATGATTTGGCCAAGTTGTGGGTTTAATATACAGCTAAGCTGTGTATTTAGTGTAGCTAATACTGCTCTGGAAGCCAAGAAGACAAGTCCACAGACGTCTCATTTCACCCCAGACATCTGATTTCACTTTGCTAAGGACTACGTTTTGTCTATAGATTATAGGCATATCGGCTGTACTGCTGTCGTTGTGGCATTTCTGTCACACACCCTGATCTGTAGGGTTTAGTATGATGTTTTATTCAAATGACAGCACCCTGCAAATGAGCACCTGGTCAGAGAAGCACATTTCCCACAGGTGTCTCCTAGTGTCAATGTTCGTACAAGTAAACAAGGCGAAATTGTCTCTAGCCTTGGTGATTTTTTGTGGAAGAAAAATATTCTTAAGGAGAAGTCTCACTTAACCTCTTGTATGCTCTAAATAAATTTTCAAGACCACTTTTGTTTGTCATGTTTGAACAATGGACTTACAGAGAAAAAAACAACAAAGTGCATTTAGATTTCCAGGCCAGGATCCCAGAGCTTTGTTCACTCATTGTGTGCCGTTATATATCAGCAGTACTGTAGACTCTAACCAGCACTCATGATGGTGTTTTGGGGACTAGCGTTTTCTGGGTTCCAACCTAGAATGGCTGGACCACATTCCCCCTCCGTCTGGAGGTGGTCATTCCTGGCTTCTTGGGCTGGTGCTGTCATTGCCTCGTTGTGTGACCTTGGACACATATTCCTCATCTGTAAAATGGGATTACTGTGAGATTTAGTGAGTTTTTTTTTTTCATTTGTTTAAATTTAGTTTTATTGGTGTATAGTTGACTTACAATATTGTATTCGTTTCAAATGTACAGCAAAGTGAATCAGTCATACGTATGTATAATCCATGCTTTTCCCATATAGATTATTCCAAACTATTGAGTAGATTTTCCTGTGCTGTACAGTAGGTCTTCATTGAGCATCTCTTTTATACAATAGTGCGTGTATGTTATTGTCACCCTCTCAATTCTTTCCTCCCACCAACGGTTTCACCTATGGTCACCATAAGACTGTTTTTGAAATCTATGTTTGTGTTTCATAAATTCTTTTGTATCTTTTTTTTATTAGATCCCACATATAAGTGATATCATATGATGTTTGCCTTTCTCTGTCTGACTTCACACAGTATGATGATCTGTAGGTCCATCCATGTTGCTGCAAATGGTATTTCGTTCTTTTTATGGCTGAATAATATTCCATTGTATATATGTACCACATTTTCTTTATCCATTCCTCTGTTGATGGACATTTAGCTTACTTCCATGTCTTGGCTACTGTAAATAGTTCTGCAGTGAACATGGGGATGCATGTATCTTTTCGAATTATGGTTTTCTCCAGGTGAGTGTTCTTAGAGTAGTGCAGTATCTGGTACAGAATAGATCCTCAGTAAAGAGCAGTTTCATTTTCCTTCCTCTAGGTCCTGGCCACAAGGACGGACTCCTCCTCTCTATTACACCCCAGACTTGTGGCTTCAACTGAAGGGCGTTACCCCTGGAAGCTGGGGTTTGTGGTGGGACGGGGGAAGGGTAAGAGAATAATGACAAAGGAGAGGCACGGTGAACTGAGAGAGGAAGGTGCCGGTCTTTTGCTCAGTCCATGGACTTGGGTTGATGAATTACTTGAACCAGAGGAAAAAACCACCTTTAGTTCTGACCTGTTAATCTTTGGTCGGCTGCTCCATTGGAGACTCTTAGCTCCTAGTTGCCTGCTTAATCCGATGACAACTTTATCACCTTCATACTACCTGAATGACTGTATATTTATATATTTTTATTTTTTTATTTTATTTTTTTTTTTGTCTCTTTGCCTTTTCTAGGGCCTCTCCCGTGGCATATGGAGGTTCCCAGGCTAGGGGTCTAATCAGAGCTGTAGCCATGGCCTACACCAGAGCCACAGCAATGCGGGATCCGAGCTGTGTCTGTGACCTACACCACAACACCACAGTTTGCGGCAATGCTGGAGCCTCAACCCATTGAGCGAGGCCAGGGATCGAACCTGCAACCTCATGGTTCCTAGTCAGATTTGTTAACCACTGAGCCATGACGGGAACTCCTATTTATATTTTTTTAATGTGTGGGACTTAGTAATAGATATCTGTACTTCCTTAAGATCTAGAATTCTTTTTTCTGTACTTCAAGTGCAGTTGATCTTGTCCTTTTGTTAGCCTATAGTTCTTTCATTAATTCCTTTTTTTCCTATATGCTATGTGCATTGAATTAGTGCTGAGGATGTAAAGATGAAAAGTCATTTTCCCTGACCAAGGAGCTTATGGTCCAGAAGGGCAACATCTTGATCAACAGTTCTAATATTGTGTGCTGTTTGCTGTAATGGAGACATGTACACAATGCAAAGGAAGCCTAGGCAGAAGCTCTTGATCCCTGATGGAAATGCCAGGCAAAGGCTTTAGCGGTGGTTGTGTTTGAGCTGAGCCTTTTTTTTTTTTTTTTTCCATTTCTTGGGGTGCTCCCACGGCACATGGAGGTTCCCAGGCTAGGGATTGAATAGGAGCTGTCGCCGCCGACCTACACCATAGCCACAGCAACGTGGGATCCGAGCCGCGTCTGCAGCCTACACCTCATGTTTGAGCTGAGTCTTGAAAGCTGAGTAGGAGTGGCCCGGATGATAAGCAGTGCAGAGAATTTCCAGGTGGAGCTAATAGTGGGAGTAGTTTGGTATTAGGAGAGTGTAGTGTATTCTGGGAGCTTCTGTAGGTCATTATACTAGAGTGTGAAGGGCAAAGTTGAGAGTGAAAGGAGATGAAAGTGGAAAGCTAATTTAGGGTGTGTTTCCTGTCCCGTAAGTTGTCGTGAGCCACGGAAGAATTGTGAGTGACATGACAGATCACTGTGCTGGTAGATTGGGATGGAGGGGGTGGGGGTGCGGGGATCTGCCGAGACTGGGGCCAGAGCAGGCTGTGCAGTTCCTGTGGATCAAAGGAGGCTGAGAGCACAGACAGATGCAAGTAGTGGGGATGCTCAGAAGTGAGAATGTTTGGGAAAATACTTAGGAGGAGGGAGAAGTGGCTGGTTTTTGGTGACTGTTTGTAAAAGGAAGGGGAGCGTGAGGCCACTGCAATGACTACCAGGTTTCTGGGTAGTGAGAGGGAAAAGAGAAGAGGAGGCAGTTGCGAGGGGGAAGGTTTGCACGCATTGCGTTTAACGAGCTTGTGGTGGGTTGAAGGCATCTAGGCGGCAACTGGATATAAAGATCCTGGAGCATCGCAAGAGCTGTGGAGGCTGGAGATAAAGATTTTTGAGTGCTTGTCATATGGAGCGTTGAAGGCATAGGTAAAAAGAGAAGTGCTCAGGGGAACTGCAGAGAAAGAGAAAAGCATGGAAAGTAAGTCTTAGAGCAGACTGAAATTTTAGGGACAAACCAAGCAAAAGAAAGATGTAAAGATACTGAAAGAGAGTGGCCAGAGAGACTGGGAGAAGAGAGAAAACAAAACTTTTCAAGCCCGTGGCAGAGTTTCACAAAGCAGAACCCAGTTAAACTTTAAAGTTGGGAGTCAGTCATTAAGTGTGATGAAGATTGAAAGTGCCTCTTAGAAGTCACTGGTTGGAGTGGGGGGCCAGGTGCTAAACTAAAACTCCACAGCTGATCTTACCTTTGAGTCTCATTTTATCTTGTTCATGCTCCTCTTCCCTGGCTTAGGGGCCCCTGCTGTCTTGCTCTCACCACATCCAGCCTTTTGCATACATTATTCTCTAACCTAATCCAGCTGTGGGGGGAAAATCTCCTTTCTTTTATTAAAAGTGGAAAAATTTCAAGAGAATGTCTACTAGGAGGCCACGAGGGAAATAACCATACCAAACATAAAGATAAGACATACAAAAATCATACAGTTCAGCAAACACTGTTTTCATATCTGCTATCTTCAAGGCCCTGGATATAGAAGATGGCAAGAATGAATAAGATAGGGACCCTACCATTAAAGAGCCCTCAGGCCAGTAAGAGAAATGGATGTGGAAGTAAATGCTTTGTGCAATACGTGCTGTTTAGAGGTAGAGTTCAGTGTAAGATGGATGCAAAAAAAAAAAAAATGGGCTTCTTTACCTTCTGTGATCTGGAAGCCTTTACAGAGGAGGCGATGCTTGAGTTAAAGCTCGTCGCAGAGTTCAGACGGGGGGTGGAGAGGTTCAGGGAGTGGGAGCAGGCAATCAGGGGAATAAAATTTTCCTTGGTGGTCCCACGATAGCAGCAAAATGGGTTTAAGTTTCCCATCTCTTCCTCCTTCTTGTTCTGCTTCATTTATCGCAAGGTATCTTTGTCTTCGGGGATAAGGATGTTTTAACTTATGTATAAAGATATGCACAATTTCTCCCTCTATGGCATACACTTTTTGTGAATTTATAAACCGCTGGTTTGGGAGTTCCCATTGCGGCTCAGCGGTTAACAAATCTGACTGGCATCTGCGAGAACTCGGGTTCGATCCCTGGCCTCGCTCAGTGGGTTAAGGACCTGGTGTGTCTGTGAGCTGTGGTGTAGGTCACTGGTGCACCTCTGATCCCGCATTGCTGTGCTTGTGGCTAAGTTGGCAGCTACAGCTCTGATTTGACCCTTAGCTTGGAACCTCCGTATGCCACGGATGCAGCGTGAAAAGGACCTAAATAAAGAAATAAATAGGGAGTTCCCGTCGTGGCGCAGTGGTTAACGAATTCGACTAGGAACCATGAGGTTGCGGGTTCGGTCCCTGCCCTTGCTCAGTGGGTTAACGATCCGGCGTTGCTGTGAGCTGTGGTGTAGGTTGCAGATGCGGCTCGGATTCAGCGTTGCTGTGGCTCTGGCGTAGGCTGGTGGCTACAGCTCCGATTCAACCCCTAGCCTGGGAACATCCATCTGCCGTGGGAGCGGCCCAAGAAATAGCAAAAAAAAAAGACAAAAAATAAATAAATAAATAAACAAACCACTGGTTTATAATATAATAGATGGCTAAAACAGATCAAAGCAATTAAATCAGAATTTCTGGAGGCTGATACCCAGGTACTGGTAATTGTCAAATTGCCCTATAGGCATTCAGGTAGAGAACTACTGGCTAAAACATGGACAGAAGAAAAGTATGGGATTTGGAGCTAAAAAATTATACGTCGATTTCTTGCAATTCCTTTTAATAACTGGGTGTCCCTGGTTGAGTTACTTAGGCTCTCCTTAGCCCCATCATGCTTTGGAGAATGGGGATGATCAGAAACCTGTCCTACCTGTCTTGTGAGACGGTCAGAGGGGGTGATTGTGTGAGGGAGCCTTTCCTGCAGAGGTGGTTGTAATGGTGAAATGTTCTGTTGACCTTCTCCAGGAGCTGGTAGGCCAAGAGCCAGGCACCTCATCCTCCAGGATAGTAACCACTCTGTGGATTGGGATTCAAGATTTCACTGTCATGAGCATTTTGATGATACATTTCACTATACTTGTGTAATGTGGAAAGTTGAAGACTTAAAGCAAAAAGGCAAATCCTTCAAGAAACAATGAGCAGTTGCGCTAAAAACATTAATTTTGTTTAAAATTATACTCATGTTTATTGTGATTAAGTTTGTAAAGCATACAAATATGCGCAATGTCAATAATGTAATTATTTAGTATTAAAATCCTATCAATATGATAGGTTTTTGTTCTTAAAATCTGTATATTAAGAAAACAAATCTTCCAGGAGTTCCTGTCATGGCTCAGTGGTTAAAGAACCCGACCAATATCTATGTGGACCTGGGTTCGATCCCTGGCCTTGCTCAGTGGATTAAGGGTCTGGTGTTGCCATGAGCTGTGGTGTAGGTCGCAGACGCAGCTTGGATCCCGTGTGGCTGTGGTTGCGGTGTAGGCCGGAAGCCGCAGCTCTGATTCGACCCCTAGCCTGGGAACTTCCATATGCTTTGGGGTGTGGCCCTAAAAAGACCAAAAAAAAAAAAAAAAAAAAAAAAAAGAAAAGAAAAAAAGAAAACAAATTTTCCAGAAGAGAGTAAAAACCCCAACAAGTACCATGGAGAGTCACAAATTCAATTATATTGTAGGTCCCATCGTGTCTGTTAAGTGAGCAGGAATATGTGCTCATCTTTGTACTGTGGAAAGCCTGGTGTATTAGTGCTGGCATGTTGTCGTAGAGGAATGATCATTCTTCTGATATTATAACTTGTTTTACTCGAGAAGTGGTGTTTAATGATGCAAAAACTGAATCTAAAGCTAGAGCCAGGATTCCAGAGGTGGTTTAAGTGCTCACTCCTTTATGACAGTAGGTAAATTTGCCTCTTTGAAGCCTGTGTGTAAAACAGGGCTGTGTTCTCTGTTGCTTTGTAAAACACAGCAAAAACATAGTGGCTGAAAACAGCTGTAATCCTTTATTATCTCATCGTTACTGTGGGTCTGCAGTTCACATGGTTCTGGCTCAGAGGTTCAACCGAGTGAGACTGTCATCAGATGCCAGGTGGAGGTACAGCTAGTCGAGGGCATGCCTGGGGCTAAAAGGGTCCCTTCACAGTGACCTCATCACGCGGCCGGCAAGTTGGTGTTGGCAAGCAGCTTTCCAAGGGGCTGTCCTGACTCTGTTCCTCAGAGTGAGATACAAGAGACTAAGCTCTCTCTGGTGTCACCCAGCACCATTACCCCAGTGCTTGGTACTTTGTTCGTGCTTCATGGGTATTTACTGAACTGAGTTGGATTGCTGGTGCAACTCCAGCTTCTATGCCTCCCCTGAAACATCAGATACAGAAGGGTTGTTTTTTTTTTTTTTTTTTTTTTTCCTTCCTTAGGTGGTGGTGGTGATCATGACTCCTGCCCAGAACCATTTGTAAGCCTGTCTTATGGGTCTCTGATTTGCCCCTGGAGTCCTCAGCCTCTCCCAAACGACTTAGGTATTTGGGTCTGCCAGTGCTGAGCCCGGCCTCCTGATTCATGAACAGAGCGAACCAGCAAAAAAACATGCACACATACCCCACAGTCTTTCTGCATGACTCTTGCAAAATCTCATTGAACTCTTGCTCACGTTGGTAACTCCTAGCATGTTTCTGATGTCTGAGATTAAGAATACCCAGAAGATAAAAGTGTCCATCTTTCTTTCCTATAATAAATCAATTTTATCCAAAAGTGTATTCTGAGAGCTAGGTCTTTGTAATGGCACTTTGACACACACACTTTTACATGTCTTTCTGTTGAAAAATGTTTATAGCATTTATGGTCAATTTTTGAGAAATCATCTTGCTCGTGGCTGGAGGACACACTGTAAACACATCATCAGGGTCTAGTTTTGGAATCATGTTCAGCAGAGACATTTTTTTAAAGATGGGAAATGCTTGTAATACCGTGTTTTGTATTTTAGGGTCATTTCATTTCATTTGTTTTTTGCATTATGTAGACCGGTAAGTTCAGAGCATCTCAGGATTGTTTTCTCCTTTCTGTGTTCTCTCGAGTATTTTCGTATAGATTCCCCTCTTTAGGAATTCTTTATCTTCTTAGCCCCTTCCTGCCTTCTCCATCTGTTTTCTGTGCCTAATTTTCTCCTTGTCTTTGGACTCAGTCTACCAGTATCATGTTAGAGGGTGAGCAGGCTACAAGGGGCAGAGCAGGTGCTGGGAGGAGCAGTGTGCATGCAAAGCAAAGTGTCTGCCAAGGTTAGGGTTGATGGCCAAGGGTGCTTTTGCTAAATGGGTAAAAGTAGATGGATAAAGCAGCAATTGAAAAGACTGTAGAGTTGCCGCAGATAATTTACCTTACATTTTTAACATAGACTTTATTTTTTAGAGGGGTTTTAGGTTTACAGAAACATTGAGTGGAAGGGACAGAGATTTCTCATATACCCCCTATCCCTACACATGCAGAATTTCTCCCATTATCCACATCACTTTCCAGAATGTACAGTTATTGATAGGCCTGCATTGACACATCATTTTTACCTAATGTTCATAGTTTACGTTAGGGTTCACTCTTGGTGTTGTACATTCTGTGGGTTTGGACAAATGTATGATGTCGTGCTTGATTCACCATTAGAGTGTCATTTAGAGTAGTTTCTCTGTCCTAGAAATCCACTGTGTTCCACCCGTTTATTCCTCTTCCCTAACCCCTGGCAACCATAGATCTTTCTACTGTCTCCATAGTTTTGCCTTTTCCAGAATAGTATATACTTGGAATCTGTCTATCTATATGTAGAATGTAGCCATTTTGCCCACATTTTTACTTTGCCTGGTGTAACAGATTATTTACAAAGCATTTTGGTATTTTTTCCAACAGTTTGTTTAGTGGTTACTTTAAGAAGACTTCTATTAGTGTTAGATTAAAATACTAAATAACTATTATTTGGTTTGTTAAATAATAATGATTTAGTATCATTATCTAAGAGTAGTTTGAAGCACTTTATAAACTAATTAGCTTGTGTTTTTTGTGAGTCTCACTTTTTCTTACGGGTAAGAGAGGTACTATAGGAGTTCCCACTGAGACAGTGAGTTAAGTATCTGGTGTTGCTGCAGCTGTGGCATAGGTCGAACCTGCAGTTGGATTCCATCCCTGGCCAGATATGGCCAAAAGGAAAAAAAAGAAGAAGAAGTACTGCAGTCAGAACAAATGGGTTATGATAACACATTAAAAGAGTAATAGTTTACAGCATGTCTGGTGTATATGAGCACATGATGCTAATACTCTAAACAGCTTATTAAAAATTTTTTTTGAAATTAAGAGAGGCATTAAATATAAATTTCTAGACATTAAATTGGTAATATTAGTAAAAAGAATTTGGATGGGGTTATGAAGATTTATTCAAGTGCCAGCTCTGCTGTCAGCCATGTGAAGAACAGGCACTTTTGGTCTCTGAATTCCAGTTTTCTTTTGGGGAAATGGAGATAACACGTACTTCATCAGATAATTTGTGGACTGTGCGAGCTATTTCTAAGAATCCTATGTAAATTTTAATTCATAAAGAAATGTGAGAAGTTATTTGGTTAAGAATCCTATGTAAATTTTATTTCATAAAGAAATGTGAGGAATTATTTGGTTAATGAGGAATTATTTGGTTAATTACTGTCTCCAATTTAAACATTTATTATATTTTTTTAATTTTGTAGAAAAGTAATCAAGGAGAATAATGATGGGGCTGTCCTGCTGAAAAGATGTTTATTTAGTTGTACCTGAGAAAAAACTGCATTTTTTTAAATCTGAGTTTGTCTTATTGATTAAGCCTGCTTGTATCTTCTTATGAAATGTATACACTTTGGGATATTCTGTTTGTGTGCTTGGCTCCTAATCATATTTAGTACCTAGTTGTCAGCTTGAAATGTTAGTCCTCCTTCCAAAAGCATGAATTATAGTGCCACATTCTGTATAGAGTCAGAGACACATTATTTCCTGTTCATGGTGGGAAAAGCCTGGATTCTAAAGCTCTAAGCCTCTGTGTGGTTGAAGCCACAAGGGCAGGGTAGAGTTTTGTATAAAGACTCTGGGAGGGAAAAATAAAAATAGTCCGCTGAAGTTGAAATCCTGAGGCAAGTGAAATGTTAAATACAATTTCGGTTTCAATCAAAATGTTCTTGTAGTTTAAAATACTTAGAGGTATGGTCAGTGACATACTAATGAATTAAAATTATAGGAAATTTTACACTTCTGAGTTTGAAAATGCTCAATAGTGCTTAATTAGTACAAGATAAAACTGTAATAGTCTTTTCCTGTCAGTACAACCGACATCCTTATTATATTGCAATCTCAACTTTTTGTGTCTCTACTAATTTACAGAGTTTTAAGAGAATTAATCTGACAATCGTATAGGATCAGTGCAAGGTAGAGGGAGTAATGAAAATTAGACCAATTGGGAAGCTGTAATTTGTTTGCGAGGTATTAAGGATTTTCACTATCATCATTGTGGGAATAGAAAGTAAGAGAAGCTCAGTAACCACTAAAGAAAAAAATGATAAACCTTGATTATCTGAAAGTTTTACATTGACAAAGGTAGAATTAAAAAAATATCAAAAAGTAAAGACACACTAGGAAGATTTGCAGTTCATATTGTAGGAAAGAGCTAATTTCATAAATGCATATAACACCCCACCAAATCAATTGGAAAAACCAGCAATCAAATAGAAAAAAATGGACAAAGATATGAAAGGATGTGAATAGATAGCTTATACAAGAGAAATGCAAAATAAAACTAAAGTGAGATACTCTTTTTTTAACCCATCAAATTGGTAAAGAAACAAATTTTGAGCACATGAGATATTATCGAGGGTTTGGGGGAATAGGCAATGTTACTACTGCTAGTGGACATAGGAATTTTTCAGTTTTCATTGAGACCAATTTGGAAATAGTTATCAAAACTTAAAATGCATATGTTATTTGATTCTCCTGGTACAGTTAAACCCACCGTAGATCTTGTACGTGTGTGAAATAGTATATATTTTAAGGATATTCTTAGCAGCAATTGGAAACAAATACTCATCCTTAGGAGACTGATTAAATAAATTATGGTATATGTAGTGGAATATTTAATAGTTATTAAAAAGAATAAGGCAGATTATATATACTGAAATGGAACAATTATTAAGTCCAAAAGGCAAGGTCCAGAACAGAGGGTAAGAGTAGGTTACTATTTTGGAGGAGGCTAAATTGAGATACATATTTTCTTGCATATGCAGGAAATTATAAGAAAATGGAGGGAATTATAAGAAAATGGAAAATGCCTCTGGGGATTGAAATGGGAGGGAGTCTCATTTTCCACTGTATACGCTTGTTTGGATTTCCTGAATTTTGTATATGTTTTTGAAAAAGCCTAGAAGAGGAAGAAACATCTTCAACTCAAAGTATAGCTCTGTAGTGCTAATAGTCAACTCTGAAAAATTAGGGAATCGAAAAGTGAATTAAAAAATAACTCTAGGGGAGTCCTCCTTGTGGCTCAGTGGTTAACAAACCTGACTAGGATCCATGAGGATGGGGGTTCCATCCCTGGCCTTGCTCAGTGGGTTAAGGATCTGGAGTTGCTATGAGCTATGGTGTAGGTCGCAGATGAGGCTTGGATCCTGTGTTGCTGTGGCTGTGGTGTAGGCCGGCAGCCACAGCTCAGATTCGACTCCTAGCCTGGGAACCTCCATATGCCACAGGTACGGTCCGAAAAAGACAAAAGACAAAAAACAAAACAAAACTCTGGTTCATATATCTGATAAGGGGTTAACATCCAGAGTATATAAAAATTCTCACAACACAACAACAAAGACAATTCAATTAAAAATTGAGCAAAAGACTCAAAGAAACATTTCTCTGAAGATATGCAAATGACTGATAAGCACATGCGAAACTCAAAGTGACTAACCATTAGGGAAAGGCACCCTTAATACCATGACTATTATTACAAAAATAGAGAGTAGCAAGTGTTGGTGAGGATGTGGAGAAATTGAAAACCCTGTGCACCCTTAATGAAAATGTGAAATGCGGCAGCCACTTTAAAATAAAGTATGGCGGTTCCTCAAAAAATGAAAATAGTATTTTTGTATGATCCAGCAATTCCACTTCTGGGTATTTGCCCAAAAGAATTGAAAGCAAGGTCTCAAGATCTATGTTCACAGCAGCATTATTCATAGTAGCCGAGCGGTGGGAGCAATCCAGGTGTCCATGGGCGGATGACTGGAGAAACATAATGTGTTATATGCACACAGTGCGGTTTATTCAGGCCTGAAGAGGAAGGAAATTCTGACATATGCTTCAAGGTGGATGACCCTTCAGGACCTTTTGCTAACCCCAGTTAGTCACGAGAAGACAAATACTGTATGATTACATCTCTGTGAGGTTCTTGGAATAGTCAACTTCAGAGAGACAGAAAGGAGAAAGATGGGTGCAGGGGCTGGGGATAGAGGGAAATGGGGGGACGTGTTTAGTGGGTATAGAGTTTCAGTTTTACAAGATGAAGCTTTCTGGAGACATCAATGTGAATAGACTTGTCACTACTGAACTGAACTCTATACTTAAAAATGAAAAAGAATCTATATATGTCTGTGTGACTGGGCCACTTTGCTGTACTGTAGAAAGTTGACAGAACACTATAAATTAGCTATAATGGAAAAAAAAATCATTAAAAAAAGAAAATTTCATTTGAATTGCATGATTAAGAAAATGGTGATGATTGTAAATTTTATACCATGCGTATTTTACCACAATTAAAAAAAAACCTGGTTCCTTTGGTGGTCTTTTTGACTAGTATCCACGAAGATGCGGGTTTGATCCCTGGCCTCGCTCAGTGGGTTAAGGATCTGGTGTTGCTGCAAGCTCTGGTATAGGTCGCACATGCAGGTCCGATAGCAGGTTGCTGAGGCTGTGGTGTAGGCCAGCAGCTGCAGCTCCGATTAGACTTCTAGCCTGGGATGTGGTCCTAAAAAGACCAAAAAAAAAAAAAGAAATTAGATAATATAATCTGCCCTCCCCCCAAAAAAAGATCCCCATGGTAAGAAAGATGGCTATGTAGATAAATAGCTGTGATTCTGAATATAATTGTGTCCAGAATGAGGTATAAACAAAGCTTTAGGGTAGCACAAGATGGGATGTCGATAACGGAGATTGCCTATGACTTTACACAATAGGAGGTGATATTTTGAGCTGGTATTAGAATGCAATATTTATGGGGTAGAGAGGGTAGAAAGAAAGTCTGGGCTGAAGGAGTATCACAGGTAAAGGCATATACAGGGAGAGGGACGATGAGAGGTACCATCATCAGAACAAAATGATGCTGGAAAAGAATCAAGACAGAGGAGTTCCCTAGTGGCCTAGCAGGTTAAAGATCTGTGTTGTTGGTGAGGTGGCATGGGTTCAGTCCTTGGCCTGTGAATTTCTGCATGCTGTGGGTGCAGCCAGAAAAAAAACAAAACAAAAGATTCTCAGTGTCTTTGAATGTTGGCGACAACCAGAGCCAGAGCAGTGACAACGTTGGATCCTTAACCCACTGAGTCACAAAGCAACACCTCGTTGTGAAAGCTTTTGAACTGAGTAATATCATAGTTTACATTTTAGAAAAGCATTATTTTTAGACAGGATATAGGGTTGTGTTAGAGGTACTCAGAATACTTAGGAGCCTGTTGAGATTCTGTGGGCTCCTTAAATGTGGCCATTTTGGAAGATTGTGCCTTTGCTTTACCGCAGTGGCCATGCTTCCCTCTCTAGTCAAACAAGTGGATGAATTCTGAGTATACCATTCAGGGTTGACTGGGAGATTAAGATGTGGTCAAGAGAGGTTTCAGAGAATTTGTAGGAAGCCTCTATGGGCAGAACTGACTAAACAGGCATCGATGACTAAACAGGCATCGAGAGATGCCTGTTTTCTTCTTCTTTTTTTTGCTAAGGGCCGCACCCGCGGCATATGGAGGTTCCCAGGCTAGGGGTCCAATGGGAGCTACAGCTGCCAGCCTACGCCAGAGCCACAGCAACATGCGAGCCACGTCTGCGACCTACACCACAGCTCCCGGCAACACTGGATCCTTCACCCACTGAGCGAGGCCAGGGACCGAACCCGCAACCTCATGGTTCCTAGTCGGGTTCATTAACTGCTGAGCTACGATGGGATCTCCTCTGTTTTCTTCTTGATTTTCTTTTTTCTTTTTGTAGTGGGGCAGTTAAGTGTTTATTTAGAGAGAGAAGATAGGTAGAGAGAAAATATAGGCACAGGCAGGCTGGGTGGAGGGCGGGTGAAAGGGAGAGAGAAAGACAGAGACACAGAGAGAAAAAGCAAGAGAGGAAGAGCTTGGTTTTCTCTTAATGCCATAAGGTATGTTGTTCCTTTGATCTGAGAGTAGGAGAGAGACAGAGAGAATGAACACATGAGCCAGAGACTCAGTTCTGGGTGCAGACTTCTTTGTTCTTGGCGATGTATCTTATTCTGCCTCTCTCAGAATAAGAGAAGTAGGGGTTTTGCCTTTTTCCTCCTTGGGTTTGCCTCACTCTTGTTTTGGGGTGTGAACTGCTCTCAGGGCTACTTTAATCCTGCTGTTTTGTTTCTCGCCAAGTTGGTTTCCGCCTATTTCATTCTTAGAGTTACCAGTTACATTCCTTTCCCTGTACAAAGCCAGCATATATGATTTCACGTATGTCGAATGTACATTTTCCCTCTCCAGCCACTTCTCTGTCATCTTGTTTTGCGTCTCTGTTGGAGGGTAGCTTGGGTCCTATTTGCCCTCCCCCCAGAGGTCATTTTCTTAAAGTTTTCCTCCCACCAACGGAGCAGGAAATGTTTAGAACCCAAAAAGCTAAAAACATTGTATTTCAAAGTTTTTCCCTAAATAGGGCAGTGTACAATATCAATTTATGGGGGCTTATCAATAAACATCTAACTTAGTTGTTTTGTTGATGTTTCACTGTTTTTTCTCTCCATGCTGTAATCTTTTTCTTTGACTCTTTGCATTAGAGAAATATGAACTGACTTCCTAGAGTTGAGAGAAACTCCACGCATTTTTAAAGATAGAATTTGTCCTTTCACTAGATATTAGATGGCTCAGTTTGTTTCCTTGAACTCTTTTTCTTCCCGATTCTCAGGTGTTCAAGGCAATGGGATACACATATCCACACACCATTTAGTAAAGGGGAATGGAGTGGATTCTGAATTCATCTTTTCTTGCTAATTTTTCTCTCCTGCTAGGAGAAGTGCAGGAGAGAAAAGTCTGAGAAAAAATATTTTCTGATCAGCTTCTATTGAAAATACTTAATCAAAGTAGTCAAAGGAAGAGAGAGATGCTTAAGGATTGCTACCTGATTATCCCATGAAAAAGTTATAAATCTATCTGAGGTGTGATTCTCTCTTGGGGAATGTTTACCATCCTATTAGCATTGATTTGCATATCTTTACTTTTAACAAATATGTGATTGGATCTGAAGATGGAAGACTACATTTGCTCTCATTCAAAATTTAATTTTATGGTAATATCATCTACCTAATTATTATCTTTGCTAAAAGTATCCATGACTGAGAAGTCTGATTGGTTAGAAAGTGTGCTGTTGAGACCAGTGCCGTGGGGTTAATCAAGGGTGGTCTTGGCTCACAGAGAGGGCCCGTCTTGGCTTTTTACTTGATACATATTTTTGTTCTCATGCAAACTAATGTGGGTAAATCGAGGGAGAATTTGTCATATTAGTTGGCCCTACCAATGACAGGAGGTGACTGGGGTCGACTGACAGTGGTTTCATCAGCTTTGTATTTTAAAAGACAGAACACCCTAATAGGGTTTTAAATGTTTAAGAGTTAATGAAACCACTGCAGAAAAAGTGGTCGTTTAAAATTAATTGCCATTTTTGTTTAAAAAATGTGGTTGATTTTTAAGTACTTTGTTCTGTGTTTGCTTTTCTGTTTGCTGTAAATATTACACATAAAGATTATGCTTTAAACACTGTAAATTCGTTTTCTAGTATTAACTAAATGATCGTGGAAAATGTTACACTTTAAAGGTCACGTTGATTTTGTGGCATTTCCAGTTTTACATTTTACACATACATTTGAATTGGTTTAGTGTCTAGTTGAGTGTTTAGAGATCCAGGTAATAAATATGGAAGAGAAATTGCAAAAGGGCACAGTGTTTTAGAATGCACATATCTCTATATCTTCCATCTTTCTTTTGTTTCATTAGCGAAATTTCAAATTCCAAGAGGCAATTCAAAGGGCCGCAAGGACAGCACAATAATAAGAATGTTCAATACTTAAGTTCAAAGACAACTCTAATTATATTTTTCTATTAATTGTTATTACATATAGATTTGTACTTTTCTTCCTTTTGTAACCCTTCCCATTTGAAAATTAGTTAGAAACGAATGAGACTTAAGCATTTACCTTTTATATAGAAGAATAAACAAATTGTATATTCAGATACATTTTATATAAATTGCATCCCAGTGCTGTAAAAGCGGTTATGACATCAGTAACTCATCCTGCTCAGTGTTTAATGGGAATAGTGAGTATTTATGGGGAGTGATTCATGAATAACTGGGAGACAGTGGAGCGTGGTGCTTAAGTGCATAGACCACAAGGCAAATATTCTGGGTTCAGCTCTGCTGCTTACTATCTGTATGACTTTAGAAAGATTTCTCAAATACACTGAGCATTAGTTTAAATTGATATTTAGGGATAAAGATAGAGTTAATGTAGGGATTAGCTGATGTAATTAGAATAACAATTTTTATTGTAATATTGATATAGTGATATACTGTTTTACACAACACAAAATGAATTTTCCTTACTAGACTGAAATTTTTACTTCATTGGTTTCACAAGGGTTTTTTTTTTTTAACATTTTTTTTCTTTTTCTGATTAATGCCTCTTTCAGAGTTTACAGATTTGATAATAACTTGTAAAAGAGTGTTTTTGACTGATTTTGTGTGAGTGGCCAATCACTCCATCTTCATTACAAATGAAAGAAACCCTCACTGCTCTCTTTGTCAAAAATTTTTATGCAGTTAATATTGTTAACTCCCCAAAGGTAGCAAAATGTTAGTATAATTTTGGCCAAGGAAAAATAACATTTAATTGTTTCCTGGAGGATTGATTCAGTTTTCTATATATCGGTTCTAAAACGGACCTTTCATCTTTGATGGCTCTTTTTGTTAGAAAAGAAGAAATGAAATTGCCACCTTCCTTTTTAATTAATTAGACAACAAATTACTTGGCCAGGGAAAGGTCTTTGGGTGATATGCCTAGTCTTTTTATAGAAAAAAGGCTACTTTGGGTTCTTTAAAACTTCATTATTCAAAACTGAGATATTAATTTAAATTGCTTTGAATTCTTATGTGGCTCACGTTTTTATCTAGCTTGTATAGTCCCCCAAATCTATCAAAATTGTTAGTGGATTTTCTTTCTAAGCCACTTATTGTAACAACTATTGTGACGTTCCCTAATATTATTCGATGTTGATCAGACAATAAAAATAAGTTTCTTACAAAACTGGAAAGATAAGGGAATTATTCTCAGGGCTACTGAACTTTTGATTAAGTTGAAACAACCTAATCAAATTTGGTAACCTATAGGTGATCTATTTGGTGACCAACATGAAAATAATTTTGTTTATTATTAGTGGTGCTTCTTTGCAGATGGGGTCTTAACTTATATTTGCTGCTGTAAGCAGGACTATATTACAAGTTTCCCCAAGTGTGGGTATTATCCTTTATGGATCAGTCAGCTACTTGCTGTAGATTTGTTACATGAAGTGCAGATATGAAGTAAAGTTCAGACAAGACATTTAATAGTGCCATCATTAGAAATAACCATACTTTCATGAGTATGCTCACCTGTCACTGAAGTCAGAAAGGTCTTGGAGCACTGGTGCAATGATGATGCTGGGAAGTATCATGTGAGACAGGTGATTTTAGTACTGGGAGGACAGGGCCATCCTGTGGATTTCTGATATGGAAGATAAGGACCTGGAGTTAGACTTGTAGAGTCATAGATAGTTGGAGACAAGAACCTTAGAGGTAGTCTCTTCAAGTAGATGAAAAGAATTGCCTAGTCCTTGGCCTAGCTGGGACTTGAATCCAAGCTTTCTGATTTCTCATTTGCGACTGAGCACGGGAAGAGGAGAAAAGGTTTAACTCTAGAAGAGGAGGCTTGCTTGGTTCTTTGGAAATGGCACCTGCATGGAGGTGCTGTCTGATGGATTGGGCGGCTCTCAACACAGCCTGCTCTGGCCACCCGGGATTTAAAGGAAGGGCGTGTCTGATACAACCATACCAGGCTGTCTTCCCCTCATCTTTGCAAGTGGGTGGTAATAGACACCATATCGCAAATTAAACAAGCAGTCAGGAAACATTTATTTGGCACCTGCAAATGCTTAGTAAAATTCTCAGAGCCTTCGGGTGTTTAGGGAGGCGTGATGCATGGTGCTTCCTCTTTTGTGGAGAGGTGGGGAGAATGGACTTAGCTATAAAAGATGACTGAAAGTACTGCTGGCAAATGAGGGTATGGCTGGTAAATGCCAGCGGAGTTTGGGGGTGGAAGGTGGCTCTGTGGGTCACAGTGCTGGCCTAAGGTTTCCCAGAAGAGGTGAAAATTAGGTTGGTTGGTTCTGTTATTATCAAACACAGAGGCTGCTAGAGTGAGGCAGCTCTGATGCCATGGGAGGACCTACTTAAGCCAAAATCTAAGCCTGTAAATGCCTCAGGGTTTCAAGATGGCAACCTAAGGACAACCAATCACAAAAGACCAGTTAGGCTTTCAGTTGTAGCCATTCAGCCCTTTCTTTGCTTTGCTTCCTGCCTTTCTGTGTGCAGGTCTTTCCCTGAGCTCCTCTCAGTGAGGCTCTTCTGACCACTTCCTGCTCGGCACCGCCCTGTTCAAATTGGTTTTTGGTCACATGAACTCTTAACATTTCAGATAAACTCAAGACAAACATACTTCAATTTGTCTTTTAACCCTTCTCAGCACAGTAGAGTTTGTGAATAGCTATATGCTCTAAAGATTTTCGGATTCATCTTTCTGTTACAGAGCCGGGACTTGATTGCAGGTGTTTACCTGACTTCCAGTGGGTACCATTCCACAGTCCGCACGCTGGGCTGCATAGGACAGCAGAGGGCTTCTGGCTGAGGGCATCCCATTTCTACTTCCCATCCAGGGGTGTGTTCACCAGCAGAGCAAGTTCTCTCCACCGGTCTTCTGAATGTTGCATTCAGAAGCACCCCCTGGTTTCAGCTACCTCGTTCCCCTTTTGTTTCTTGGAAAAATAGCTAAAATTACTTGTTCCATGTGGGTTTGGTGCATTTTTTCCATTTAAGATGATCTTTTCCCTAAGACTACGAGAGTGAGATGGGATATTTGTTGATAGTAAGTGAAACATAGCAGCAGCTGGCATTTACAGTGGGTTTTTCTGTTATTCAATTAGATTATTTTGATATTCTGTGTTATGAATCGTTAGTCTGGAGATTGGTACATAAATAATGCCATTAAACCTTATCAGATAAATAAATTTAGCAACAGCCGTATCAGAGAATAAATATACCTTTCAAAACTCATGTTGTTTCTCTCTACCTAGATATTTTTGCATTCAAATGGTATTTCTCATTTTAGCACACGTAAGGGCCTATAAACCTGACAGAGATGAATTTACTCTAAACAAGAAATATGAAAAGACATTAGGGCTTGACTTATATAGTGTGAGCCTCAATCTGCTGCTCATTCTTTAAGGCGGTGATTTTTAACCTTTTTCTTTGTTCTTTTTCTTCTTATTTTAATGCAGTGAGCTCTTCTTTATGGAAAATCTTTTTTGGAGTTCTGTTCTTTTAAAAAAAACACAGCAGATGAAAGCACAGTGACTCTGATTGAAGCAGGGAGTCTGGGCTCAGAGCTGTGCTCACTTAATTCTAGCTCCTTTTGGTCCCAAAGCCTCTAGGGAATCCTCAAGACACCATGGACCATGGATTAAAACACTTCTTTTAAGAAAAAACGTGCTAAATACTTTTTTAAAAGAGTAAGCTGTCAATTGAAAAGACAATTCTTTCTTTTTTGAAAAGAAAATTCTTAATGCCGTGTAGTTGAATGGGTTATGAAAAGTTCCTTGACCCTTGTTACCCATCTTTACTGCCTTTAGACATGAGTGCTGTGCTATGATTTATCGAAGAAAAAAAGCACCGAAAAAAATCAGCCTCTTGAAGTTATACATACACTGCCATACACAAACATACATAATTAAGAAAAGAATTGCTTTCTTCTTAAATATCTTCAACTACCAAGTAGAACTATCAGGTGAGAGATGGAGATAATCAGAAGAACATATGCACATGCTCACATGTGTGTGCACGTGCACAACATACACACAATTTGTTGCATGTGGTCGACCAGTGCCTTTTTCTCAACCCATGCGTCTGCAGCATCCCTCACATTCTGAATCTAATGTGCAGAGTCTACACAGACAGGGAATTTTGAGGTTAGCCTACCAAAATCATTACTTAAGGACTTGTTTTTGGTGACGTGTTATGGGAAGTTATTTGTTAATTTCCTTAATAAACCTGTATTGACCATTGAACCCTTCAGTGCAAGGCACTGAGGGATGGCAGAAGACAAGGGTCCCTGCCCTGGAGGAGAAAATCCATTGTGATAAGTGCTAGACTAGGGGAGGCATAGGATTTATGAGAACACACAGAAGAAGCATCTAATTTAGATTTGGAGAGTCAGGGTAGACTTCCCAGTGGAGTGGCCTTTAAGCAAACCTGAGAGGTGGTGGCCAGGACAAAGAACGGTGGGAGGAGTGATGAAGACAGAAGGAAAAATGTGTAAGGGGCAGGAGACAGTAAAAGCATGACATATTCTAGAAATTGCATGCTAAGGAGCACAATATGCTAATGAAAGAGGAGAAATCATGAGACTAGGGACCTAACCCTGCTTATTAGGTCGTGTGTTAAATCTAAGGTGCTTGTTATGTTACAGGAAATGGAAAGTTAGCGAAGGCTTTCAAGCCAGAGAAGTTATCCGTTTTATTTTTTCAGCAGAGGGCACCTTGGTTAACTCCTGTGTTGACCTTGGGGCGGCTGTTTGGATGCTACAGTCATTCTCTGCGAGTAGAAGGACCAGACTATAGAATACTGTGTAGTTTGTCTTTCCATAACACCCCAACTGCCTCTCTCTTTTATGAAATTTATCTTTCTTCTTGTATTTTTATGGCCCTCTGAACCTTATCGCAAGGCCAGCGTCATTCAAAAGAACAACGGTTAATGTTCAGTCTCTATATAGACAGATATATCTTCATTCTTTCAGTAGAGAAGCAGTTTTGATGCCCAGCACATAATAGTTACTCAATAAATGTTTATTGGCATAAAAGGAGTGAATACCAAAAGAAAAGATGCCAGCTCAATTCTCTCTTTTTTTTGGTAACCCTTACTCTGCCTCCTCCATGTTCTTTAACTTTAGAGAATTTCCCTATCCGCTGTTCTTTAAACCTGCAAAAAGGTCCAATCATATATATATATTAGTAGTACTAATGATAATTACTAAAACTGAACATTTTAAATAGTTCAGATTCACAAACTCCATTTTTCTGCTAGTTCCCAAATTCACCTGACAGTTGATATGCAGATATAATAAAGAATAGTGGAAAACTTCAGTCAGCTCAACAGGAGTACTTTGGGAATTATGTAGAAGGGTCATTTATGAACTGAAAAAATTTCCCTGCCAGTGAACTTCATTTCTAACATATATCTGAGAATGATCACAAAGGAAAACACTATTTTGCATTTGATTAAACAACAGTTTATAAAATACATACATGGTATTAACTGCTTATACTAAATTAAATTAACATTACTCAGTTTACCTTTTGAGGCTAAATACTCAATTCTTTAATACTTCCCAATTTCAGAGGCTAAGCCAATCCATAGTTAGTTTTCAATGGTTTATATCATTACTGACCTAATATATTTAGGTGGACATACTTCCTCATATTTCACCAGTAGGAACACCTTCAAGGCAGGCCTGTGTGTCCTTTTGATGTGCTTCCGTGGTTTTTCTAAGCACTTGGCCTAACAAGATATTCCAGGCTCATTCTATACCTTCCTTGCCCCAGCCCTGGAGTCTCCCCTTTCTTGAAGTGCCCTGGTTCCCTATTGAGAGGAATGATATTAGAACCTAAGATCCAGGTACTAGATACACTCTTTGCTACTGGAATATTTTTTTTTTTTTTATGGTCAGTTGATTTTTAAAAATAATTTAATCTTGTATTAAGATATAGTTTATTTACAATGTTGTGTTAGTTTCAGATGTATAGCAAAGTGATTCAGTTATACATATACTTATATCCATTCTTTTTCAGATTCTTTTCCCTTATAGGCTATTACAGAATGTTGAGTCGAGTTCTCTGTGCTATACAGTAGGTCCTTGTTGGTTATCTATTTTATATATAGCAGAGTGTATTCGTTGGTATCAAACTCCTAATTTATCTGCCCCCCTCCCCCCATTACTGGCTTATCTTTGCTTTTAAGTCTCCAGAGGATTCTTCCTTGGCTTTCCCCTGTGTATTTATAGCTCCCCTTTTCCAAAGAGAGCACCCTGGCTCCCAGCTAACACTGTTTCCTTTCATTCAGTGCTATTGTGTATCTAAAACAGTTTCACAACGGTTTTCCTTATTTGCATTTCCCCTTTGCCTACCCCAGTTGAGGTTATGTAATTAAATACTATGTTCAAAAATTAACAGGGTTAAAAGAGGGTGCAAGGAAACTTTTGGAGGTGTCTGATGTGTTGATGGACTATATTGTGGTCATGGTTTCATGGTTTATACTTCGCACGCATCAAGTTGTATATATTAAATATGTATAGCTTTTGGTATGTCAGTCATACCTTATTACAATAGTTATTAAAAAAAAGAAAAATGATGGGTGAACTACCATGGTGGGCAATACAGGGTGAGTTTGAACTGCCTACATTCAGAATTTAAAACAAATTTTCTTTTTTTGGCCACCTTGCAGCATGTGGAGTTCCCAGGCCAGGGATCAGATCCTAAGGAAGGCTGGGACCTAATGCCTGCCTCAGGTCCTTAAGCTACTGTGCTGGGCCAGTGATCGAACCTGTGTCCCTGCGCTCCAGAGATACCACCAATCGCGTTGAGCTGCAGTGGGGACGCCCAGAATTTTTTAATGTGAGAAAGAAAATAAATCTCTCTCCTGTTTGTTTCACTTAAAAAAGGTTAACCGAATTAATCCCTCCATTCACCACAGTGGATACCTGTTTAACTTCTGTCTTGTTTAGATTAAGTGTCTAGTGGGACAAGGACCATTTCTCTTTCTCTCTCTGTGTATATAAACGTGTGGTGTAAATCAAGAATATTGAGGTTGTTTTGCCCAGTGTTTCACATCTTTGATTAGAAACTATTGCTGAAGCCAAGTAAAGTTTAATATTTCTTTTCTTTTTTTCATTTTTTACATAGAGAATGTTCCTCTACCTTTTTGCATTTTACTCAGAAATAGCAGAGACATTTCTCTCTAACTGCTGTGTTTGCATTCCTGAAAAATCTTTAATTCTGCAAAATCATATGCTAAAAGTGATAGTGCTTCTAGGGCAAATAGGGTTAGGAACAGATGGTTTAAAACCGGTGAAATTGTGTAAACAGAGTCAGTATCAAAAAATGATAATTGTTATAAAAACACCAACATGGTTAAATCTTCACTGGCCTTTACATCCACCCTCGCACTTAGCCTTAAACTCTAGTTTTCTTCCTTTAAGTTATGGGTCCTTAAAGTCATCCACTTCTAACCCAGACCGATTTCATCAAAGTTAAAAATCTGATCCAGGGTGTTTTCCTTTAAACACAAGGGGAAATATTTTGCATTTCTTCATCTGTACTCTCAGCTTCCTTTGGTTGCTTATGATAGTGGAGAATTTTAAGGCAGCGAATGAGACTTTCCACTTTGTTGCATGTGAACTAATTTACATTAAAGAAATATCTGTTGTAGCAGAAAAGACCCATGTCAGTGTGCTTTAATATATACAGATAATATATACCTATTATTGAGAATTGAAATAATATGGAAAAGTATAAGAAAAGTAAAAATCCCTTGACTGCCAGTAAATACTGCTGTTGTCATTTGTGTGCCTGCTGTTCCTCACCTGACCTTTTCTGATGATGATGATGATGTATATAAAATTTCACATAAATGAGTTCATATTGTATTTCGAGTGTTCCAACCTTTTTTCAAGACAGAACGTCTAACAATATAGCTATACGATATCCTTTTTAATGATTTCTCTATATGCTTGTTGTAGTTTCTTTCTTTTCTTTTTCTTTTTTTTTTTTGCACAGACATGCTCCTGTTTTCAGTGTATTCTCTGTTACAAACAGTGGTGTACTGGAAGTCCTTGCTCACATCTTTGTGCCTTAGAGATGATGTCTCTGCCTCAGAGATGTGTGTCCATGTGACACTTTGGCACGTGCTATTCTATTACGTTCAAGAAAAGTTGTACCCATTTACATTCCCAGGAGAGCTTGAGAAATCCTGTGCTCCCACACTGGGTAGCTTTAGTTTTCTAAGTCTTTATCAGTCTGGTAAGTTAAAAAATTGATATATATATATTTTTTTTGTTTTTGTTTTTGTTTTTTTTTTTTCTTTTTATGGCCGCGCTGTACCTATGGCATATGGAACTTCCCAGGCTAGGGGTCGAATCAGAGCTGCAGCTGCCAGCCTACACCACAGCCACAGCAACACCAGATCTGAGCCGCCTCTATGACCTATGCCACAGCTTGTGGCAATACCAGATCCTTAATCCACTGAGTGAGGCCAGGGATCGAACCCGCATCCTCACAGAAACAACACTGGGAGCTTAACTCCCTGAGCCACAATAGGAACTCCAATATTTTGTTTTATTTGTATTTGTTTTATTATTAGTGTGGTAGAACATCTTTATATATATATGCTATCCATATTTCGCTTTCAGTGACATGTATTTTACTCATTCTTCTCTCGGAACATTTACCTTTTTTCTTACAAGCATTGTATAATTTTAGAGATATTAAACCTTTGGAATTAATATATATTGCAATTTTTAGTGTCATGCTGATTATCTTATAACCTTATATTTGGGATATATTTATTTTTATGATGTCAAATCTATTAATATTTTTTCTTTTATGTATTCTGGGTTTTGTGAAATGTTCAAAAAGCTCTCTTTCCACTCCTAGAAGATTGTTTGCCTTTATTTTCTTTTATTACTTTTATGTTTTTATTTTTACACTTAATCTTTGAATTATCTGAAATTTATTATTCTATAATGAATAAAATAAATACTGACCTTTGGTTTGTTTTTTTTTTTTCCTCCCTCCAAACGGTGGATAGTTATTTAATATCATTTGTTAATTCAGTCCCCTCTCCTTCATTGCAAATGTCTCTAGCATATACCAGATTTCTTTGTGTCCTTGGATTTATTTCTGGGCTTACTATTGTATTTGATATTTCTGCAGAACAAGTTACCCCAAACTCAGTGGCTTTAAATGTTTATTCTCTCCCACGGTTTCTACAGATGGGAAATTGGGGAGCAGCTCAGCTCTACAGTTCTAGGTCATGGTCTCTGTTAAGGTTGAAGTTAAGATTACAGTGGGAAGCACAGTCATCTAAAGGCTTAAGTGAGGCTGGAGGTTCTGTCTGGCAGGTAGCTTACTCCCATAGCTGGTCAGGGGGTGCTGGCTCTTTTGGGGAGGGAGGCCTCAATTGCTCCCTAATTGGGCTTTTTTCTGGGGCTGGCTGTCCTCAGGACAGGTGCTGGCTTGCCTAGAAGTAGTGATCGAGGAGAGAGAGGCAGGAGGAAGCTATATTTTTAAAAACTAGCTTGGAAAGTCATATAGCATCACTTATGCTACATTGTGTTTCCAGAAGCAAGTCCAGCCTGCCCTTAAGAAGATGAATATTTTTAAACTGCCATAGTTCCCTTGATTGTTCCATTCATGTATTTCCCCACTTCTGCTCTAATATACTTTTTAATACATTGATTCATTGAAAGAGTCTTATATCAAATTGAGAGAATATTCCATAATACCCTGGTCAACTGTATTTAACAGTCTTTGAGTCTTATTGGTTAGGTATCTAAAAATAGATGCACAAAATAATATCGGAAATAATGTGGTCACATTTTAAGTTGCTTTATTTCCTAAGTTCTGATACTTCTTTGGAATTATATAGTGGGGATTGTTATATTTCACTGGAGATATCTACTTACAGCTTGAAACAAATTTTTTCATATGAGATCATATTTCTATGAGTAATTTTAAAGGCTTTGATTGGCAGATACATTGTAACTTCAGGGCACTGCCTATTAATGAAATTTCACAGGCATCTTAAACAGAATCTTCTAATATACTGGCAAGTAGGCAAAAATCGCAATAAGGCATTTGCGTGTGGGGAGCAATCTAAGTAAACATCTCAGCTCCATATGCTGCACTGTTCACCAGGGGCTCATTATGATCCCTGGACTTTCTGTGCAGCAGACACTTGAGTCCAGAGAGTGCTGTGCTCCATCTGCCTTAGTCTCCAGGCTCTATAGGAGGAGCCTCTTTGTGCTCTGACCTCTGGGCTGTCTTTTTTCTTTAACATATTGCCAGCCTGGCTTTTGCTGCCATTTCAACAAGTGCATGTGCCTGAGGGTGGGCTTGCACTTCTAGGTTTAAAGGGCCACAGCCCCTCATTGCAGAGGCCTGGGCTACTGTTGCTTTCCCTTTAAATGGTGTCAGTCTTCTCATCTGGCTCGGGTCTTTCTCTGGTGCCCAGCCTGCTCTGCCACTGTTGGAGCTCCCCGTGGACGTGCAGCTGCCATAGATGGGCTGTGGGCAGCCTTCCAGAACTCCCAACCATGGTTTGGACGGGTTTTCTTTTTGACAGACTAATCAGAGCCTTAATGTGCTTCCCCTGCTGGGGGAGCCTGTGTTTCTAATTTTTAGATTTATTATTCTGGGAAGAGTAATATCAGACCCTGGACTGGCCATAGGTTTGCTGGTTACCTTGTATTTCCCAGGTCCAACTTTTTTTTTTTTTTAAATAATTTTACCTTCCCATCTTTGCCCCTTTAGAGTCTGGTGGCTTTGACTATTTTGAGAAACCTTCCTATTTCCTCTTCCCAATCCTGATCAAAGGAAAAGCCCTGTTTTTGTTCCTTATCCCTTGATGTGAATTGGAGTTGGTGTCTGGTTAAAGAAAGCAATGTATTTGAGGCATGAGGGCTAGGGGTCAGGATAGGATTTTCATGAGACCCTCAAAGCATGTTCTTTTTAAAAATTCCCATTTCCACTTATTGTCCAACCCATTGGATACCCTTGTACTCTTTAAAACTAGGAGAAATGAGTAGGAAGTACTGTGAGACAGTAGACCAGACTCGGAGGTCGCAAGGCAGGTCAGGGCAGCTGTGCTCCAGGGACTGTTTCACATGGTGTTTCTGGGGACATTTCCCATCACTTGCATTATTGCCTGATGCTCACTTTCTGATATTCTTTTTGTTTATCTTGTGCCCCCCCCCCCCGCATGCCCCTTTATTTTTGCTTTTTAGGGCTGCACGTGTGGCATATGGAGGTTCCCAGGCTAGGGGTCAAATCCGAGCTGCAGCTGCCGATCTGCACCACAGCCACTGCAGCTCGGGATCTGACACACATCTGCGACCTATACCACAGCTCACAGCAACGCTGGATCCTTAACCCCCTGAGTGAGGCCAGGGGTTGAACCGGCATCCTCATGGACACTAGTTGGGGTCGTTACTACTGAGCCACAATGGGAGCTCCAAATTGTGCCCTTTTACACGTAGGTTCTCAGTGTTACCGTCTTTTCCTTATTTCTCCGGTCTCACTCCTATTTCTTAGCTTTGATTTCTGAAGGGTTTTGAGATTTTGTTTTTGAGAATGTTTTTTCTGTTTACATGCTCTCCATTTTTTAAAAGCCAATTTCACTCACAGCCTAAATGCTAAAAAATGTATTTTCTTTTTAGCTGTGTAGCACATATTCTGATACCGGAAATATGTTCTTTGGCTAATTCAAAATATTACTGCTTCGGGAATAAATATGCTTATGGTGAATAGTCCAAGGTCCTATAATTACTTTGTTTAGGTTGTGGATAAGTATGTGGTCTGCTTCATTTACACATATATTTCAGCTGCCACATTGTTAGCTTAACATCCATATTGCTTTTGGCTTTTACTTAATGACAGCAGTTATGCTTTTCTATTAAAATGGAAAAAAAGAGAGTGCAGTGTTGCAATCTAAATTTTGTGGTTATTGGAGTTTAAATCTTACCAAGCTTCTCCTTGCTAATGGTTATCATTTAATAGGATTTTTCTCATTCCATAAAAAGCTATTCGCTGTCCTGTTAATTCTTATGGCAAACTATTTTTGCAGAATTTATGGCATCTGAATAACTGAACTTTGAGCTTGGGCCTTAGTTGTAAATGCAGTCAAATGGTATCTATGTAGACTTAAAGGATAAGAATAATATGTAGGATTAGTGTGGCTTGCGCTGTCTCTTAGAGAGGGCTACTGCTGTGATGTGGATTTTGTCTATGTGGTTTCCAAAAATATTGTCGTCATGAAGATTTCCGTATTGCTAAGGAGCAAAATAAAGCAAAATAAAAAAAAAATAAATATACTCTTCATGTTTCTCCTATTCCCTGGTCTGGATAGCATTCTTCCTATCTCAAATAGGCCATATGTACCTTTCCTCTCACAATCACATTTTCCTCTTGTCTGAGAAATTGACCAAATGTAATTTATCCTTATTTTTAACATTTTAATGAAAAAATCTAGACATATGGAAAAGTTGTAAGAATTTTATAGTGAACATTTTTAAACCTACCATGTACCTTCTAATTCATTTTTTTTCTTCTCAGCTTTTCTCATGATTTTTTTTTTCCTTGCAATTCCAGCTCTTACCATTCTTCACCCTCCCCCCCAGTCATGACTATATAATTTATTCCCGTGGTCCAGTTTTGTCACTAAGTCACGTTTTTCTTTTATTCTGCTTAAAAAATTCTTAAAACACCTAGAACTGTACTGATGTTGGCACTCCATAATTCTTGTTAATTGGCCAGTATCAGGAAATATGATCATCCCTAACCCATCAAATCTTAGAACAAGATTAGGTTCAAAGCAGACTAAAACTATCACTCTGGATGTTAGGTGTCCCATTATTTAGAAGATAGGCGTTATTGGTTTTATTATATATAATGGATATCCTTATATCTGTTGTCATTTTAAAATTTGCATTTGTATTGCCATAGTTTTATTGATTTTCAGAATATTAAAATAATATTTCATAGTGAAAAAAATAAAATTTGTATGGCTAGTCCTCTTCTTTGGACATGGCTAAGGCTTTTATCTGAAGAAATACCTTTGATTGTTCTCTAATACATTACACATATATATTCAGATGCAAGTTTTATGGGTTTTTTTTCTTTTTTCTTCATACGAATGCTTACTTAAAAAAACCACACACACATATGAACATTCTCCAAGTCCAAAACACCCGTAAAGTTTTTTTCACATGATAAAATTGTGGCTCAGGAAGATGCGGTAATTTGCCCAAAGTCACATAGGTGAATCAGGTTTGACCTGTGATTTTTTTTTAAATTCCGGACACGCCAACTTTCCACTGAGTTTCCCTCTTTGCTGATGCTGCTTCTGCGGAGCCCGGCCAGCCTTACTTCTAACAGAGGGAGTGCACCTCTTCTGCTGAGGCAGAGGGGGAGGTGGGCGTAAATGCATGAGGTTTGCAAGCTGAAGGAGTCCTTCGCAGATCTCAGGAAGCCTTTGTAAATGTGCATCTCCTAGTGGATTTCTGGTGGTGGTCTCTCTATACCGGCTGTAGTACAACATGCCGCTGAAGTTCATTTGCTTTTAAATATTTCTGACTTAAAATTAAATATGTCAATTTTCACCTCTCTTCTCTTAGCATCCAGCTGCTCATCCTTCTACCAATAGAGAGTTATAATTATCTCTGTTAAAGAAGCAGTTTTAGGTCAAGATAGAGGACACTTATTCTCATTAGTCTACCTGAGTGGACTTCAGAATTGGGCTTCTTTGCCAGAAGATGATTCACTTTATGTCTAACCCTATTACATTTCTCCCCTTTATTGTTTTTGGCTAGTTTTTCTTCATTCTTTGTTTCATCTTGCCTTTTTGTCCTTTCTGAGAATTTTTGAGTGAGAAACTCTTAAATCACACACGTTACAAATAATTTGATGCTGGATTTTACCTTCTAAAGATTACCAACTCTCTATTTTTATAATATCTATTTATAATCTGAAAGGAGGATGTGGCCCTGATTTTTTTTTTTAAATTGATACCCACTGATTGCTTTCCCAGATCTACTTCCAGTGGAATCTGCATTTTTCTTGTTCATCGGTTATTTTTTTTTTTACCCTTGATTCAGTTCAGATGTATTCTAATGCCTCCTGCCTCCTAATGTACCTGCTTAGGCTGTGTCTGCAGGGTGAGGGTATTAGTACCAGGAGCTCCTAGAGAGGTACCTGGAGGAGGGTAGCCTGATCATATGTCGTCATCCACTAATTTCTTGTGATCTGGTCACAAGTCCTTTGGGAAGGAACTATGACTCAGTGTGCCTTTTTACTTTTGGTGTCTTAGCATAGTGACGAGCACAAAGTAGGCACTTAATGTAGAAAGAATGAAAATGTGGCCAAGGGTCATGCCTGCCTTGTTCTGCATTGTTTTCTCTGTCCTTAGCACAGTTACATAGTAGGTGATCAATAAATATATGTTGACAGAGTCAGGAATTGGGTATCAGGTTTACTTGGACGCTGGCTTTTATATTCTCTGATATTCATAGTTTGATGTATAGTTTGAGTTTATAAATAAAATCTTGATTTGGTTATCGAAGTGTGCAGGCTGATTTCTATGATTGAAAGGTTACATTTTACATAAGATACTGCTTTGTAATTAATTGTTTTCCTCTTACTGTCAAACTTCCCACACAATTTTTAAATAGTTTTTATAACTAGGAAGACTTGAAGTGTATTTATTCACCTGGTTGCTATGAATGAGTGGTAGATGACTTTGAATGCAGGTGTAAGAATGGTCTTAGATGAATTCATGCATGATCAAAGCATAACAAGTTGTGAGAGGAAAGAGGCATTTAGAGGGCAGAACATTATGTGGTTGAGGTCAGTATCACCAAAACACTTTTATGTGCAGGTGCTATATACCAGACAGCAAATATGATTTCAACTGAATCTGAAAGCTTATTTAAAAATATTCTGTTTATGCACTTCAGCAATAAGCCAGGTGTGCCCTACTGCTTAAGCAATAATTTTCTCAGGAGTAATGTTTTGAACCTAAACGACTTGCGTGGTTACTAGAAGAATGAGGTTACTGATAAAAATTATTCCTTTTTTTGCTGGGGATGGTTTTAGCATCACATTATTATTGCTTAAAGGACATTTTCTCTGAGGAAGCAGACACTCGGTGCTTATTAGTGTGGTAGTTTTAAACATTTAAGGTGTGAACAAAAGACCAGATCATCCTAATGATTTTTTTTTTTTTTTTTTTTTTTTTTTTTTGCTATTTCTTTGGGCCGCTTCTGCGGCATATGAAGGTTCCCAGGCTAGGGGTCGAATCAGAGCCGCAGCCGCCGGCCTACTCCAGAGCCACAGCAAGGCGCGATCCGAGCCGCGTCTGCAACCTACACCACAGCTCACGGCAACGCTGGATCATTAACCCACTGAGCAGGGGCAGGGACCGAACCCGCAACCTCATGGTTCCTAGTCGGATTCGTTAACCACTGCGCCACAACGGGAACTCCCTAATGATTTTTTATAGAAAAAGAAATGCATTAACTTTAACAAAATGTGAGTGTTATAAAGTTTAAACATTTTATTTGCTATGACTTGACATAGAAATATAATGTTCGTTTCTTTATATATGGCTTTAGTATTCTAATGATAGCAGCTTCTAAAAGGGTTTTATCATTATGAGGTAGAGGTGTCTTTCACAGTTCAGGTAGGACAGGACTGTGCTGAGACTTCGCTTTTGAACCTCTGAAAACAGCAACCCCTTTATTTGCAAGGTGGCTTTTATTTTTTTCCCTTTGTCTTGGGGCAGAATCTGCACACCTTGAGACTGGTACACCTCTCCCATGTTCTTTGAGAATCTCTCAGTAGAAAAAATACGTGTCCTGACTGTTGGGCAGGAGATGGTGGCAGTGCCCTGGTCGCCCGTGGGGTTGCAAGTGTGAGAAGCGAAAGGGTAGTGACTTTCTGGTCTTCATCTGTAATCGCAATGTTCTTTTACATAATCTCCATTCGTTCTGGCTGCTTCTCTGCTTCCCTGTTAAACCAGTTGTTTAATGAAAGTGAAGTCTTTTTTTTCCTTTCAACACTTAGACAAAGTCTCAAACCTAAAAAATATATTATCTCTTCTTAGTCAATAATAACCTAAGTGCTTTTCTTTTAGTATCTTCCCAAAGTTCTGGAGAAACAATTGGAAAATATATAGTAATATAGAATGTTGACCCGAGGAAGGATCCTAGAAATGGAGTCTAACCCCTTCCTTCCTTCCTATCTCTCTTTCTTTCTTTCTTTCTTTTAAAAAAATTGTAGTTGATTTACAATGTTGTGTTAGTTTCTGGTGTACAGCGAAGTGATTCAGTTACAGATACAATATTCTTTTCTATAATGGTTTATCACAAGATGTTGAATATAGTTAAGTTCCCTGTGCTATGCACTAGGACCTTGTTGTTTATTTTATATATTGTAGTTTGTATCTGCTAATCCCGAACTCCTAGTTGATCTCTTCCCTTCCTCCTTTCCCCTTTAACCATAAGTTCATTTTCTCTATCTGTGAGCCTGTTTCTCTTTCATAGATGTGTTCATTTGTGTTAAATTGTATTTTGCTTATCTCTGGAATCTAATATATGGCAGGAATGAAACTTTCCACAGAAAAGAAACTGATGGACTTGGAGAACAGACTTGTGGTTGCCATCAGGAGGGGGAGGGAGTGGGATGTAGTGGGGGTTTGGGATTAGCAGATGCAAACTATTGCGTTTGGAGTGGACAAGCAATGAGATCCTGCTGTATAGCACAGGGAACTATATCTAGTCATTGTGATGGAACATGATGGAGGATAATGTGAGAAAAATAATATATGTATCTGTGACTGGTTCACTTTGCTGTGCAGTAGAAATTGACAGAACACTAAATCAAGTATAATGGAAAAAATAAAAATTAAAAAAACCTGTATTTTAGATTCCACATATAAATGATGTCATATGGTATTTGTCTTTGTCTGACTTCCTTCACTTAGTGTGATAATCTCTAGGTCTATCCATGTTGCTGCAAATGGCATTATTTCATTCTTTTTAATGGCTGAGTGGTAGTCCACTCTATCTCTGTATCACATCTTGATCCATTCATCTGTTGATGGGCATTTAGGTTTCTTCCATGTCTTGGCTATTGTGAATGGTGCTGCTGTGAACATTGGGATATGTGTATCTTTTTGAATTAGAGTTTTATCCAGATGTATGCTCAGGAATGGATTGCTGGATCGTATTAACCCCTTTCTTTGTACAGATGAGGAAACTGAGACCGAGAAGTGAGTTGATCAAAGAGGCAGCTAGTTAGAGACAGAGCCAGAAGATGCCATCTCAGGGCCCCTGACCCTCCTTACCGTGCTCCTTCCTGGGTACTACAGTGATTGAGTGGAGTCGCAGTAGAGAGAAGAGCATATACTGGAAAAGGAGTGGAGGTGTAAAATTCTGGGAATCTGAATTTAATGCAATTTACGTTAATGTCTCCTCCCTTAATTTACATTGAACTTGTACATGCTACCTTATAACTGGGCTAGCAGCAACACCATCATATCTTAAAGCTTTCCTAGTTTCTATTCTGCTGATATCCCAAATTATTTAGTGATGGTCCATGCAAGTAGGGCACAAGGAACAGCAAAGAGAACAATTATTATATTTCCTTGGTCATATGTTTGCTACTTTTATTTTAAGAGCTACAGATGTATAGAAGCATGTTTTTCTATTTGTATTTGTCCTATTCATATATTTTTTTTGAGTCAAGTTCTCTGGTTGTCTAAACCTGTTTGATCTGATCATTAAAATATTTTTAAGCAAGTATAGATTTGTGTGTTTAAAGCCAGTTTATTAATTTCTTACAATAGTCAAGTGGTCAGATTTGTCCTAATATGAATTGTTAGCATATTTTTTTGTGTTTGAACTCAAGTGCTTACTATGGGTGAATAGGAAGATAAGAATTTCTAAGGTTTTCAAACTCTCAGGACATTTTCAAAAGCATGTAATATTTTGTCATAGCCAGCATTGGCTATAAAAGAATTGCAGTCAGTTAAATATATTGATTGCTGCATAAATAGGGAAGAATTTTACTCAATGTTTTTTGTTTTGTTTGGAGCTACAGAGAGACTGGACTGAGTAAGTTCGGTTTGTTTATTTTGATGGGAAGGAGTTTTGGACTTGCTTTACCGCATAGTATCTATGTATTAAAGTAACTTCCTAGGGCCATTTTTCTTCCTTATTTAAATGTTAGAAACCCACAGAAGTTCAAAGAAGAAAATGGTCATCATCTATATTCCTAACACTTAGAATTTACCATTCTTACTATTTTGCTAAGCCTGCTTTTTTTCTGTCTCTCTCCATAGTTTAATAATAATTCTTGACATATGGATGTTTATTAAATGATTAAAACAATGATACAAAATAATAATCTATTTAAATTTTTTTTCTTTTTTTCCTTTTTTTGCTTTTTAGGGCTGCACCTGTGGGGCATATGGAAATTCCCAGGCTAGGGGTCAAATCGGAGCTACAGCTGCTGACCTATGCTACAGCTCATGGCAATGCTGAATCCTTAACCCAGTAAGCGGGCCCAGGGATCGAACCCACATCCTCATGAATACTAGGTGGATTTTCAACCTGCCGAGCTATCCTGGTAACTCCCAGTTTAGTGAGAATTTTTAAATGATATTATACTGTATTTTTAGCTATTTATCTTTATACACCCTGCACTTAGCGTTGGTTTTTTAGCAGTCAATAAATAAGTGCTAACTGAATAAAAAATTAACATAATTAAGTTTGTATTACTCCATCCAAATTGAACTTATTTTATTTTCTTAAACACCCAAATTTTATTTTGCTCCCAAGCCTTCACACATGTTGCTACTTTTGCCGGAAGTGCCCAGGTCTCTTCTCAATTTCCATTTCCCTTGGGAGGTCTTCCCTGATCATTTTCTGATAGATAAACTTCCTTCCTCCTTCTTCCCATGCCCCAGGGACTTTCATCCTTTTCTCTTGGAAATATTTTTTAAGGGCAGTCTTCCCCGGCACATAGTAACTCCTTGGGAGCAAGGACCATGTCAGCTTTTCACTCCTGTATCTTAGACCCAACTTATGACCTTGTACTTAGTATGACTGAGTAGAAGTTTGAGGGGTTGAATTATGAGCGTGTTTTTGGTACTCTGGAAAATAATCCAAGGGAATGACAAAACCACAGTGTTTGGATAGGTCACTACTGCCTCTTCTCTTACCTCCTCTCCCTTCCTTCCCCCTTCCCCATCCTGTCAGTTTTTTTGTTGTGGTGGTGGTTTTTTTTTTCTTTTTTTTTTTTTTTGGTCTTTTTAGGGCTGCACTCGAAGCATATGGAGGTTCCCAGGCTAAGGGTTCAATCAGAGCTGTAGCTGCCAGCCTACACCACAGCCACTGCAGGATCCAAGCCGCATCTGCGACCTACACCACAGCTCATGGCAATGCTGGATCCTTAACCCACTGAGCGAGGCCAGGGATCAAACCCGCGTCCTCAGTCCTCATGGATGCTAGTCGGGTTTGTGAACCGCTGAGCCCCGACGGGAACTCCCAATCCTGCCAGTTTTAACCTCTAAAATATGTATGTTAATCTCCCCTTTCTGGCCCATCTCTACCACCACCACCGTAGTCCATCCGACCATCATCCCTTGGGCCACTAGAATAATCTGGTCTCCCTGTATCTGTCTTGTCCTGTTCGAGAAATAGAACAGACTAAAATTATAGTCTGTTATATAGAATGAATAAGTATTGTTTTGAGAAACTTTTCAATTCTTATTTGTTGTGTGTGTGTGTGTGTGTGTGTGTGTGCGTGCGTACATGTGTGTGTACTCAGTTATTGCTTTGTGAGGAGAAATTTTGTATTCAACTTTTTAAGTGGACTTGAGCTATTGAAAGGAGTTAACTTTAGTTAATGTATTTGCCTTTGGGATTTCAAGTCAGATTTATTCCAACAGTTGTGGGATGAGTGAGAAACATTGAGATGATGTTGCTTTTTCTCAACACTTATTTTTCTAGTGCTCCTTTTGTGTTTTTGTTTTCCACTCTTTTTGAGACTAATTTCATATTTGTTTTCTTTATGCTTTTAGGTATGGCACAGTCTCAAGGCTGGGTGAAAAGATACTTCAAGGCCTTTTGTAAAGGCTTCTTTGTGGCGGTGCCCGTGGCAGTAACTTTCCTGGATCAGGTTGCCTGCGTGGCAAGAGTGGAAGGAGCATCAATGCAGGTGAAAACTAATATGACTTCATTCTCTAAAGCACATGCTGCATTGTTTCTCCAGCACCAGAAATTAGATTTCTGTAAATTATCTCTATCCTGGAAATTGAAAGCTTTGAAAAGTGCTTTGAACTCATATTTTACTTTACTAAATTTCTTTACAAGGTCTTCTAATGCAGTCATATTAAATCAGAGCAGAGGTGAATAAAATTAATTATCAGATAGTTTTCTGTATCTGTAGTTTTTTTTTTTTAAAGGAATTTCAAATGGAGAGTCTAAAGAAATTTTACTAAATGGTACCATTTTTTTTGTGGCTGTGGCCTGAGATTTTTAAGTTTTTAAAATTATCCGTATTTGAATGTGATCAAATTATTAGTACAGTTGCAGGTTGGATTTGGCTCAAACTCAGTTACATAATTGTTTTATACACGCACACACACTTCTGATAGGTAGAAGTATCTAGAACATTGGTTTCAGATACTCTAGTGTGTTCTTTAAGCATGCTGCTGATTGAAAAGATTAAATGCAATTTACATTGAAAGAACTTTGGAGTGGAAATTTCCAAAAGTTACAAGTTACGTGCAAAGTGTTCTGGAGTAAGTTAGAGAAAACTTTATTATTCTGAAGTTGATGTTAGGCACCTAGTTGTTTAAGTAAGTTAAGGCAATTAAGAAGAATTTACATTTTGTAGTATGGTTTGTTTTCTTCTGTTATTAGCATGTACATGCATGCATTGTGCCAAATTGGTGTATCACACAAATAAGTGAAATGAATATATAAGCTTCTAAGAGCTTAAAATAATACAGAGAATAACCAGCTTACATTTTTTTTCTTTTCGTCTTAGAAATAGTTGAAGGCATTGACATCAGCTTTGAGGAGTTAGAATGAATCTGCTTTTTAAAATTGTAATTATTGTCCTAAAAATCAGGTCTCTTCCTGAGTTCTGGTGGTCAGGGAGATCCTTAGAGTGTGTGCTCTTTGGGTAAAACTGAGGTTCTAGAGCAGGGCTGGCTGAATATTTACTTCTTCCATCATTTGTGGTGGTTGGAGTCTTCTTTTGAGCAGGGGGTTCTGAGCTCAACCCTATCTCTCAGGTTCCCTCTTGGAATCACCAGCCCCAAGCACACTGGTCACTTACTGTGAATGCAAAAATACTGTATTTCAGGGGTACAGCAAATATAAGAAGAGGAATTTACAGGTGAATGGCTTTATTCCTAAATCCAGTTAGTACATTTAACGCAAACTGGGTTTCACATTTCCCTCCTCTTTTTGAGTTTCCTAGCAGCTTCATCTTAGACCCAGTTCTTAGGAAAAGTGGAACTTTCTTTGCTGAGCTTTTGAGACACATCCTTCATTTGAGATTACAGCTGCCTTCCCCATAGCAACCCAAGTTCCTTTTTGGTTCCTTTGATCTGTTTGAACCCATAAACAGATATAAATCTTTTGGTAATAAATAATCATGTGAATAATGATTTTCTCCAATTTTGTTAGTGCTGTCTTACTGTACAACTGTTACTGTCCCTGAGATGGATTTTTCCAGAACGCAAAACCTTACCATGGATCTTGTGATATTCCAGAGAATCCCATGGCAGTCATAGCGTCCCCATCTTCATGTTGTTAGCCCACTGTATACCCCCTGAATATCTATGTTCATGGTTTATGCTAAGAGGAAATTCACTAAAAACACAAGAAACCAATCCTCTTAAGGAAACAGAAAGCTTATCTCCAGCGAAGGAAGTGTTAAATAGTGTCATCCTTAATGCCAGATCTGTTGACTAAATAGTAAGTTTGTTGCCGACACAGTAAGATTTCCTGTAGTATTCCTGGACCCTACCTCAAGAAGTCAAATGTGTTAACTTGTATTTTGTTTGGTATATTATGTAGAACTTCCATGGCTACTGGTTGTAGAAACACAGCTTGAATCGACTTCCATCTACAGGGAAATTGAAAGGCTTAAGATGTACCTAGGAGGAAGGCAGGAGTACGGCAGTTGTCGGGGACAACTGGAACCAGGAACTTGAATGCTGCCAGTGTGCTCAGTCTTTTCTGTTTTCATGTCTGCTTCTGACTTCATCTTGGCTTGGTTCTCTCAGACCAGCTTTCTTCTCCATGCAGGGCACATGGCTACTGGCAGCTCTCGTGCCTTTTTAGATGCCCAGTTTCATCACTGCCTGAGAGAGATTGCTACTCATGCCTTAATTTCACCTTGAAAAATCTTGCAGAAGGACTGTGATGGATTCAGCTTCGGTCATATATCCCCATCCTTACAAATATAGATCAACTCTGGCCAGAAGTTTATTGTGCCATGAGTGGGCTAGCTTGGAACAGGTGCACACCCCTAGCTATTGGCTAGGTGGAGTGAGACAGGGACAGCAAGTATTTGAGTCACATGGTTCTGTGGGCTTTCATGGTGAGGTATGGGTGTCATTCTGAGAAGAAGAGGTAGTGCTGTTCTTGGAATAAAAGGGGAAAGGATGTTCTAGGAAGAAAGGAAAAAATATATGTTAAGGTAGGGTCTATATTTTAGGAGTTTTAGCCTACTTTTAAGAATAATAGGTAATATATTTCCACTTTCGTTACATATCACCAAATCATACTTAAAATTATTTAGGAGCAGAAGTTGCAATAAGAGATATGGTGATTAGTTAATTCAGCATATATGAAGAGATCTTTGCAACTGTACAGCCTTGATGAACTGAACCTGTTTAGACCATGGGGTTCAGCAGAATTTTTGACAGAAAATTCAAAAAAATTCTTGTCTTCAAATTTCTCTAATGATGCAAGTACTAAATAGCTGGCAGGGTGTGTGGAGATCTCTGGAAGTCCCTGAGCATCCTGCAAGTAATACACCTGCTCTTATTGACTCTGAGGTCTGCAAATTATAGCTGTGCTATGGCTGTTGGTTGATTTTTCTGTGAACAGAAGGAATATTCTGGAGGTGTAGTGATATCTTCCTTTACCAAGGCTAAAACATGTGATAAGAGAGGCAGAAAAAGCAAGAGGCGAGAGAGAAAAAAAATGTGGAAAAGAGGAAAGAAAATACCATAGATCAGTGTGTGATAGAGGATGATGGAGAGAATTATTAGGTAACTGGGACACTGAGCAGGGGCCAGGGTGGTACAAAGGACCAGTGATGAACAGATTCAAGTCAGGAAAGGGCCTCAGGCCTCTTTGTGGAACCTCCCTTGGAGTTAGTTATACCTTGAATGCTGACCCCTCTCTGTGACATGTTTGCATGTAGCTTTGTGAGGTTTGTCCCCTAGCTATCCACTGTAAATCTCAGCATTCTTTGAGGGCATCTGTGTCTCATTTTGAGGGAGTTCCTGTAGGTGAAGGTTATCCGTCTGGAGCATCATTCATTGCATAGTGCTTTAGTTCTCCTGTGTATTCAGGTAGAAAGATCATATCTAGCCATTTCTGTCATTTCACATATATGAATAATTTTGTAACTCAGAAGATCATTTTGGGATATGGGCAGTAATAAAAAGCAGTGGTACCTGTGAGCTGGAATGGAGGATCTCTTATCAAATGACTGGTATGTGCAAAACCATTTTAGGTGCCCTAGGGGTGTGGTGAGTCAAATACTGATTCTGTTTTCAAGATACTCTTGCTTTAGCAGAAGAGGCTCAAGAATTATTAATCCTCCATGATGGATACCTCTTCTGGTGAGATTTAATATAGACAATATGAAGCTGTCAGATGTTTGGCCTGTTCCTGGCATATCCGGAAGTGAAAAAAAAATGTTTGATTTAGCATACTATTTTGGAGAATGACCTGGAAATTTTAATTTGATGCAGAGGGGTACCAGAAAAATATTATCTCGAGCCCTTTTATTGTTGGCCCATGTATTAACATTTACTGTGACAACAGAGAGATTTCAGCAGTTTACATAGCACATCTTTAATCCTTGCTCATGGGTCTGCAGACTCTAGACTAAGCGTTAGGTTCAATCTGCTTCCTGTCTCTCCTTGCAGGGCCTCTGCTAAAGGAGCAGTGACTGCCTGGGGCTTGCTTTTCTCATGAGCAGGACACAGAGAATGAGTAGAAACACTCAGAACATCTTAAAGCCTCAGTTCAGAACTTCCAACCTTCTGGTCCACATTCCTTTTGTCAAAACAAGTCACACAGCAAAGTCCAAAGCAGTTAGATTGGAAATGTATTCTACCCACAGGAAAGTCATGGCAAAGGTGGGGAGGGAGGGGAGAATTGTGCAAAGGTGAGTTTATCTACTACAGCCACTAGGACTCCAAGGACACATGATTTCAGAGATCATCTAAAAAGTTGTACTTACCTTTGACTCTGCCTAGGATGACCCCAGTCTTTGTAGTCCAAGTCTGACAAAATTGGAATAGATTGAAATTCTGAGTCACTGAATTCTGGAATTGATTGATCCATTTTAGGTTGGAAATAGCCCAGGGCCAATTAGATCGTCACTTTAGAGTGGCTTTTTTAAAAGGTCATGCTGCAATGTGTAGATATGTTATTTGAGAAAAATGCAATAATTGAAAGTTTGAATTTCATTAAATGGACATATAATACCACTCCTTTGGCGTTTATTGAATAAATACTATTACAGCCCTGGAAATTCCCTTTGAGTAACAAATTTTGCATTAGAGATCTCTCTCTCTCTCTTTTTTTTTTTTTTTTTGTTCTTTAAAAAATTCTGTTACCTTGAGATATAATAGGAGAAGCTCATTTTCAAGATTCCCTATTATAAGAAAGAATTCTCTACTTTTAAAAGTCAGTGGTTCTTTTTTTAAGGTTAGGTTTTCCATAGTAATTTACATTTCACTAGGTATCTGATTAGAAGGATGGAGTCATGGGAAGTCACAGCTAGTTGAAGCTAAGTCAAAAATGTAAGTAAAACTAATGACATAATTCAGTGACAAATAGGATTCAGTTTATGAAACACTTGATTTGTTATCCATTTAAACAGGTACATCCCTTTAATTGAATGAAATGTACCTTTAGTAATGCTCTGCACACAAGGAGCACTAGCAGAAATTGTTGGTTAATGATTATTCATACTGACCTATTCCCCTCTCATGCACATGAATCATTTCTACTGGTTGCTGAAAGGTTACTCTGAAAGTAGATGCACTTTTTTTTTTTTTTTTTTTAAAGCACTACCACATTACTCAACATTAATTTAACTCAGGCAACGAAGACTGATATCGAATACAGTTGAAACTATGGAGGGAATTTATGTCGCTGAGATGCAATTATTCAATTAGAAGTTCAATTGCTTACAGAGGCTTTTCGACTAAAAAGGTGCCCTAGGAATAGTTTAATGACCTCACACCAAAGTTTCAGATTTTATTTGAGTGAGAGTGCCTGCAGCTGGGTCACTGGTTCTTATAAAAGGTGTATGCCTCCCAAAATTAAAATTAAGATTTAAGACTTAGAAAAAAGAAATAATTTCAAGTGTCCTTGTCCTGTATTTGTTGCTGTTGCCACTTAATTTTGTATATAGTATGCCATGTTCCTCTTTCCATGTTGCATAGCCAGAGGGGAAAATACTTGAGAACATTACTACCCAATACTGTCTCTCTAGCTGAGACTTCAGAGAAAGATTTATGCAGAATCGATAAGAACATTGGAGAATGTGAGGGAAAATAGAGTCTGATCAGCACTGAGGTCTCTATTCATCAACAGCACACATTCATTGGTTCAAAACCATCTTGACTTTCAGCAACCTACAAATGATCCTGAAGAAACTGGTTTGTAATAAACCTCTTTTGACTTCTACTTGGCTCTTTGTAGTCATTATCTTGTTCCCTGCTGAGTTTAAAATGAAAAGTTCTGTCAAAAAAAGCAAGCAAAGAGGCTGATGCTCTTTCTCTCTTTCTGTCACATTATTTATTTTATTTTATTAAGAAAATTTTAAACCCATGATGGGCTTACTATACAATAGTTATGATTGGGTGCAACTATTATTTTGACCTTCTGAGAAGCCAGATGCAAATACTCTCAAGAAAAGAGACGTGTTGTCATTTATGTACCAGGGTTTAAGGTGGAGTTTGGGAGCTTTATGTTACCTGCTGAATTTGCACTTCCGAGATGCTGTGAACCACCTGGGCACACATTTCCTCTGATGCTGACTGCTCTCTGCTCTTATTCCCCTAGGTTGGCTGGGGCTCTACTTGAGGGAAGCCGGGACTTAATGTTGGAAGGCTTTACTGGCTTAGGCATGTACTTTCTTCCCAAATTACTTTTGGCTCAAAACTCTTACCTGAGGTTTTCACCCCTTAGGATATTATGCATTTTTATGTCGTTCTGCAACTTGTCATTAATGGAGAATTCAAATAGATCAGTTTGTATTTATAGCAAGAAACATATGTGATACCGAAGCAGTTGGTGAGTGATAACTTTATAATGACGCTTCTTGGATTTTCTTCATGTCCCAGGATAGGAAAACAGTATGCTTCTGGTACGTAGCCAGGGTTATATCTGTTATTTAAACACTGACGTCATAACACTCTTTCGCTCCCTTTTTAAATGCTAGGTAATTTTAAACTTACAGAAAAGTTCTAAGAGGAGTCCAGGCAACTTCCAGGTGTCCTCTACTGAGATTCACCAGTTTCTCAAGCATTTGCCGCCGTTGTTTTCTCCGCTTCCTCTTTCTCTTTCCTTTCCTCTTCTTCCGTTTATAACATATAAGATATAGCGACCTCTAATGTATAATAGGTATGTTTCTATGTGCATATGCTCACTTGTACGTGTGAGTATGTATACCCACAAGCGTTATTGCACCAGTTGAGAGTAGGGTGCCTGCACCCTTCCCCTCTAACAGTACCTCTGTATACTCTGCTGATTGGTGTATTCATGCTTTTCTTTTACAGACTTTCAAATTCAATACTTTATTCAGGCTCATAGGTATAGAACTTTTGGGACATTAAGACGTATTTATTCAGGTTCTAAACTTCGTATTTGCAAAAACTGAGGCCAGACATTTGAGACAATTGACCTAAATTCACACAGCCATTCCATTTTACAAGTGGCTTGAACCAACTCTGATAATGTGTTCCATTTTTACTAAATCATGACAAATGAAAGTTGTGCCGTATCACAGTGCTCTCATGTCTCCTTAAGGTATTCCTGCTCACAGAGATACTTTGTTCCATTTTGGTTTTGTTGATTGAATGATGTAATCAGTAAGTTATTTAATTGGGATGTCGTTTATAGTATATTTGGCATTTAAACAAAGATAGACATTAAGCTTATAAGTGGGAGATGAAAGATTTTAAACTTTGAAACTCAGGTTGATGGAAGATACCCTGTTCTACCCTAAAGATTACAGATTTTCTCAGAAGGAGTTAGACTTCCGTTTCTGGAAATGTGGCAGAGTAGACCTCTTGAAAATATCCCCAATGCGGAACTCATTAAAAAGTAGAAATACAACATTAGAAATCTTTAAAAATGCATAGCGACATTGCAGGAAGGTAAAGGAAATGATCAGAGGCTGCAGATAAGGGGGTACAATTCCAGAGAAGTAAGTGTGCGTTAAAATAAGCAGCTGTCCCATGGGCATTTGTCAGTTCCTGGGAAGTTTAATGGCCACATGGGGATCAGAAGAAAAGGCCCTGGGCTCATTCAAGGTAGAGAGTTGGAATAGAAGTTCTGAGTAAATTTGGGCCCATGGAAGAGACACATTTTTAGGGAATAGGTACACTGAAAACAAAACATTCTAAGCAAAAAGTTGTCTAGGCTCTGAGTACAGGGAAAAGCCCTAATGTGGGATTAGGGTTTAAATTCACATTCCCTGTAACTGAACAACCCTAAACAAAGATATTAATTTACAGTGGACTGGGCTTTAAGGCAACCTCAGGCACTTGGCAGAAGCTATCTCCAGCCTTCCTGGGCACGTGCAGTTTGATGCACATGATCTTACAGTAAAAGATATCACACAAGGAAGTGAGGACTGTGAGGGAGGGTGTTACCGAACAGCCTGTAGTAGGATCAGACCTTAAAGACTAAAGTCTTTAAGCATTAGAACTGTCAGCTGTAAGGGTTGTATGTTTAAAGGAATTAAAGAGGAAACTGAAAGTATGAGAAAGCAACAAAAGATTAAAGTGGTCAAGCAAAGTGCCATTGCTTTTTTTAAAATCACTTGTGCTTTATTTATTTATTTTGTCTTTTTGCCTTTTGTAGGGCCGCTCCCTCGGCATGTGGAGGTTCCCAGGCTAGGGGCCCAATAGGAGTTGTAGCTGCCGGCCTACACCAGAGCCACGGCAACGCCAGATCCAAGCTGCTTCTGCGACCTACACCACAGCTCACTGCAACGCCGGATCCTTAACCTACTGAGCAAGGCCAGGGATCGAACCCACAACCTCATGGTTCCTAGTCGGATTCGTTAACCACTGAGCCACGACGGGAACTCCGATCACTTGTGCTTTAATAGATTTTTTAAGATATAAAAATGGTATTGTGGTCAGGATAAAAAAATCCTTCCAAACTATGAATCTTATAAAATTTGCAATGAAATATCTATTAAATACCTGAGATTTACTTTAAAATGGATGAGGAAAAGTGGGGTGGGATTATAAATGAAACAAGATTGGCCATGAGTTCATAATTGTTGAATATAGATGATTGGATAACAAGGTGGTTCATTATACTGTTCTGTCTACTTTTTATAACATAAGTGGATTGAGGTATAATTTATGTACCTTTGGATTTACCCATTCTGAGTGAGTTAATGATTTTTAATAAATTTATAAAGTTGTAAAGTTGTACAGTCATCACTTTTTAGAGCATTTCCAAGATCCCTCATGCCTGTTTGAAGTTAATTTTTGCTTCCACCTTGCCTCAGGCAACCACAGATCTGCTCTGTATACAGATTTGCCTTTTCTGGACATTTCCTGTAAACAGAACAAAACAATATGTGGTGTTTATATGTATTGTACCATATATCAATTGTTTGTATGGTTTTATTGCTGAATAGTTTTGCATTGTATGAATGCACCATCTTTTGTTTCTCTTTTCACGAGGTGATAAACATTTAGGTTGTTTCTGCGTTTCCATTCTTGTGCATGATGCTGCTGTGGATATTTGTGTATTGGTTTCTGTGTAAACATGCTTTCATTTCTCTTGGGCGGATACATAGGATGGAATTGCTTGGTCGTGTGGTACATTTATGTTTAAATTGTAAAGAAATTGCCAAGCTCACACTTGGGTAGGAGAAAGTGGGCTGATAGCATGACACGCTCATTCTGCCTCTTTGTTGCTGGTTCATGGGACATGAAGGGGCCCTGTCCAGTCTCCCTGCTGTGGGTGAAGCTCCAAGTCCAGCTCCCCGCTCAGCCCACTCACACTGTGGTGTTGGGCCACTTGTTTTCTTTCATGTTTGGGTAGATTAGGACCGGTGTTATAAAAAAGGGATTTTGTGGAGTTCCTGCCATGGTTCAGTGGAAATGAGTCTGACTGTTATCCATGAAGATGTGGGTTCCATCCCTGGCCTCCCTCAGTGGGTAAAGGATCTGGTGTTACCTCGAGCTACGGTGTAGGTCGCAGACATCGCTTGAATCCAGTGCTGCTATGGCTGTGGTGTAGGCCGGTGGCTGTAACTCCAATTCGACCCCTAGCCTGGGAACCTCCGTATGCCTCAGGTGTTGCCCTTAAAAAAAAAAAAAAAAAAAAAAAAAAGAAAGTGGTTTTCCTTACACCTGGCTACCCTTTCCCTGGTCTTCTCTTTAGAAAGGAGGCTCCTGTGGTGGCGTTGTTGTCCTGCCTGTTGGTGGTTCCTGGCTGCAGGGCTCTCCAGCATCTCATCTAGGATGCACAGGAGGGAGCCAAAGGGAAACCCAGGGAACTCGTCACCGTATCATTCTTCTACCTTTGAAGGTCTAACCTACTTTTGAGGGTCCACCTTTCAGAGTTTTCCTGTATTCATTGATTATGTCTGGGATGTTGTCGTTGTGAGAGAGGGCTAGCAATGAACGCAGCTACGTCATTTTGCTCCTAGACTGGATTATTTTTCACCTTTCCTCGTGGTCACATGTGACTGAGTTCTGGCCAAGGAAAAAAAGACCAGAATAGTGAGGTGTCGTTTCCAGGCCCGACCATAAGAGCCTTCTTTGGGATCCATACTCTCTTCTGTCTGCTGACCGGATGCAGAGGATCCGCTTGAGGACTCAGAGGCTGCAGGAATTGATGGAGCTGCAAGATTGGAAGAATATGGGATTCTGAATGACTGTGTGTAGTAAATCCACTCACGATTGTGTTATACATTGAGTTTGCAAGATTCTTTTTATAGGCAGTTAGCCTAGTTTGGCTATATAATAGGACTTAAAACTATACCTTTTCCTCTCTGCTTTTTCTTATCTTACACTTCTTTTAAGGCCAAATCCAAGTCGTTTTTTCTTCATACAACCTTCCTAATTCCATCATTCACTTATTTGAAATCCTACAGCACTGTACATTTAACTAATGATTATAAATTCTTTTGCATTGTCCTCTAGTCATCTTAACTATAAGTTATTACTAGCTACTTTATGAGCTTCTAAAAGAAAGAGACCACGTTCCTCTCACCTACCTGTTTAGGGGATGCTGAATAAATGAATATTAAATTTGTTCTTTGAAGCCTTGAAGTGCCTGAATAATTAAACCCTGCAGAAATATGATAAAATGAAATTATCATCATTAAAAATTTTTTTCCTTTGACTTTGAGGGTGTTTCTGCACTTTTCACCTGAAAAACTTTTAGATCCTTGATGAATCCATCATATTCTTTATAGCAGAAATTTCCAAACCTTTTTGCTCATGACTCATATTAAATAATATAGTTTTTCATTGCACACATAGACACACGACTGAAACAAAAGTTTCATGTAACAGTACTTAAACCATAATTACCATCATTATGTGCAATGCCCTCTGATATTTTCTATTCTGGTTGCAAGCCATTAAATTGATTCTATGACTCACTCATTGGTCATGACCTGTAATATGAAAAATGTTGCTTTACTGCTAGAGGGAGGCTTGCAAGGATGAAGCTGTTCAAATTGAGCTATAGCTAAAGGAGAGGAGCATGTTAGCTCTTGATTCTGAAATTTTAAATGTGGACTTGTCCTCACTGCTTCAGGCAGTAAATGTAACACAAAGGGTAAGGAGGCCCATGGTGTGAGAAAGCACCCCCCCCCCCGCCTTTTTTACCTGATCTTTTTGTCTTTTTAGGGCTGCACTTGAGACCCATGGGAGTTCCCAGGCTAGGGGTCCAACTGGAGCTATAGCTGCTGGCTTACTCCAGAGCCACAGCAATGCGGGATCCAAACCGCATCTGCCACCTACACAACAGCTCACGCCAGATCCTTAACCCACTGAGCAAGGCCAGGGATCGAACCTGCCTCCTCATGGATGCTAGTCAAGTTCCATAACTGCTGAGCCACAACGGGAACTCTGAGAAAGCCCTTTTGCAGTTAGTGTGGTCCTGGGCCTATTTTATTATTATCACTTGGGTACCTGAGCCCCATTTTGGATCTATGATTTAGAATCATCACTAGGACCTGGGAATTGGGAATTGTGATAAGTTTGAGAATGCCTTTTTATTTATTTATTTAGAACTCCGGCTCTTGGGTAGGGCAAATTTTAGGGGAATTTTCCAAACATGGGAACTGCCTCGTTTAAAAAATCCTTATTGTCTTGGAGTTTCCACTGTGGCTCAGCAGTTAGCGAACCCGACCGGCATCCATGAGGTCGCAGGTTCCATTCCTGGCCTTGCTCAGTGGGTTAAGGATCTGGCGTTGCCTTGAGCTGTGGTGTAGGTCACAGACATGGCTTGGATCCCAAGTTGCTGTGGATGTGGCATAGGTGGGCAGCTACACATGTGATTGGAGCCCTAGCCTGGGAACCTCCATATGCTGTGGAAGCATCCCTAAAAAGACCGAAAAAAAAAAAACAAAAAAAAAACCCTTGTTGCCTTGGTTTGTTAAGTTCTTGAATGCTAATTCTTAGTAGTTTTAAGAATATATTTTTTCTTTTCCACTCTTTTGTCAGATTATTCACCATCTATTTCTACTAGTTTTAGCTTCTTGTTTCTAATCTCATACCAAGTTATATCAATTTATAATACTTTCAATTTTGATTTTTACTAGTTTATAAATTTTGTTTTATTTCTTCTTCCTAATTTTAATTTTATATTACCTTTCTCCTTTATTAAAATTTCAAAAATGTCTGCAACCTACACCACAGCTCATGGCAACGCCGGATCATTAACCCACTGAGCAAGGGCAGGGACCGAACCCGCAACCTCATGGTTCCTAGTCGGATTCGTTAACCACTGCGCCACGACGGGAACTCCTGTCTGCAGTTTTTAAAATGACCAGTAGGAAGCATAGAATGTCTGCAGAGAGAATGGCCCATTCACTTAGCATGGGAGACTTGTAGATTTTTATGGGAATGGCTCCTCAATGAATCTTACTTCCCTCACTGATTTGTATAGTCCCCCCACCCCCTCCTCGTTGATTCTGGCCATGCGACTTGCTTTAGCCATGAGGCATCAGCAGGTGTCATTCAGGTGGAACCTTGGTAAGTACTTTTGACCTAGGCACAAGCGAGAAACTCAGGCTATCCTGCTAGAGAGGACACTGGAGGACAAATGAGACATTCTAGGCAACAAACAGCAGGTAAATCCCTGATGTATGATGAGGGCCATTTTGGAATTTCCAGCCCCACTTGAATTCCAGGTGACTGCAGCCACATGAGTGACCCTAGGAGAGAGCAGAAGAGGATCTGCCCCACTGAATGGAGCCCAAACGGCAGGATCATGATCAAATAAATGGTTGTTCTTTTAAGACACAGTGTTGGAATGGTTTTTATGAAGCATAGGTAACTGAAACAAAAATTAGTATTTTTAGTGAGGTGCTGCTGTAACAAAATGTTAAAACGTGTAGCATTGGTTTTGGGACTGAGTGGCAGTTGGGGCCAGAAAAATGGTGAAGAGATTGTTGGTAAAGGCTGGAAAAATGACAAGCAACTGTTAATGGAAGCTAGAAAGGTGGTGAGGAAACTGTTTTTGGAGGTTGAAATGACGGTGACCCATTTTTATAGAATGAAACAATTTTATAAAATGTCACTTGCAGAAGCTTAGAATCCAGAGGATATATGTACTGAATTTATGGATCTGACTAAAGATCCAGGTAGAATATTGAAATTGTCAATTGGCTTCTGAGAGCTTTGTATAAGGTATGGGAAGAGTGAGGCCAGGGATCAAACTCACATCCTCACAGACACTATGTCGGGTTCCTGAGCCACCACGGGAACTCTCCTTATTCAGTTTTATGAGGAAGTAAAATATTTGTCAGCATATAGATGTATCTATGTATCTTGGTGTCAGTACATAGGTTATCCATGTAACTGGCTTAGATCACATACAGTAATCTCTCTTCTTGATAATATGTAGAAATGTTTATATCAATATTTCATTAATCGTACATCATGTTTCTCCTTATGATTAATTAGAGTTAGAAATTTGAATAGCTGTCTCCATATTTACTTTCTTAGCAGGGAAACAACATACATACATTTAATGGTAGTGTTTTATAATTATTGCATTATTGTGTTGAACCAGAAAGATTGCAGGTTTTAACCTTGCTATCTCGTTACAGTGATCTGAATAAGGGGGGAGCTTAAACACTAAAGAATTTGTTAAAAAAGAAAGGAAACTTCAAAAATATTTGTAATGAGCGCATATAATAATCAAGTGCTTTTTTTCCTTTAAAAAAATCATTATTTCCTTCTTAATCTAAAGCATTGCATTTTGATTAGAGAAAACTTAGAAAATACAGAAAAATACACAAAATAAAAATGATCTATACTGGCTTCCAGAATTATTTTTAAGACATTATTGTATAGGGAGTTCCTGTTGTGGCTCAGTGGTTTACAAACGTGACCAGTATCCAGGAGGATGTGGGTTCGATCCCTGGCCTTGTTCAGTAGGTTAAGGATCCGGCATTGCCATGAGCTGTGGTATAGGCTGCAGACACAGCTTGGATCCTCCGTTGCTATGGCCTAGGCCGGCAGCCACAGCTCTGATTTAATCCCTTGACTAGAACTTTCATATGCGTCAGGTATGGCTCTAAAAAGCAAAAAACAAAACAAAACAAAAAGATGTTATTGCATAATGCTAATAGTTAAAAAGAATGGAATGATCAGTGTGTTCCAGGCATTATAGTATTCACTTTAAATATAATAATTTATTTACTATCCCTGGAAATCCTATCACGAAGGTACTCTTACTAACCCATTTTACAGATGAAGAAACAGGAGCAGAGAGATTAATTTGTTGACAATTACTCAGATTGAAACCCAAGCTTTTGACTTCAAAGTTTGCACTTCTAAACCATTATAAATTCTTATCCCTTTCTGCAGTTTTCTTCTCTCCTTCCCTCCTTCCCTCTTTCCCTTCCCTTTCTAAAATGGTTCATACCAATTTGTTTTTTCCATTTAATCACATTTTTACTTAATTTCTTTTGCTAAACATATCTAAATATCCTTAAATATTTCTCTGCAATATGATATTTAATAGCTCTGGTATCCATGTATCATATGGTTTAACCATTATTATTTTAATCGGTTTTTGTTATTGGCATTTAGGTTAGTTTAATTATTCACTTATTGTAAATAATATATGATGAACATCCTTGTACATATTTTTGATTATTTCCTTAGGATAACTTTCTAAATATGACATTTCCAGGCCTAAGGATAAGACCACTTTAAAGACTTTAGATACATTTTGGAAAATTACCTTTCAGATAGTCTGTAAAGATATTTCTTTGTACAAGCAACATATGCAAGTGCCCGTAAAACTTTGATGTGTCCTTCTATAAAATTAGAAAATACAATTTAAAGATTAGGAGGATGAAAAGTTAACAGCTCACTATTTTTCCATGTTAAAATGGTATATATCCATTTAAAATTGTATTAATACAGCTTCAGAGACTTGCTTTTTAAAGAAAAATTAAGAAATTTGGTATCTACAGAAATACAGGTTATTTTTATGTGAATAAAATTTAATGGAGAAATATCAAAAGGATAAGGAAAATATTCACCTCAATTTAAAGTGAATATTTTTTAAAAGACTCTTAAATCTTTAAAAGGCTCTTAAATAAATGTGATTTTATTCATATCTAGAGTTTCAAGGGTGAGGAATCCTATTGCCTGGCACAATGCCTGGCAGAGTTGGAATTCAGTAGTTTTTCAATGATGAAGGAATTAATGAGTGAAAGAAAGCATGAAGGAATTTTTATAATTTCACCTCCTTAACCAAGTCATCCTATGTTATCTTTTAAGTTGGATGTATAAAAATACATGTCTGTTCCAACTCATGTGGAATCTGTCCAAAGCCTACATATTTGAGCAGAGAGGCTGCCAGAATTATCTGGTCCAGGTGGGGTCTAGGCCAGAGCTCTAAAGTAACAGAGTGAAAGGGGGTTTCATTTTGTTTTTCTTTTCCTTTTCCTTTTTCTTTTCTTTTATTTTTCTTTTCTTTTTTCTTTCTTTCTTTTTTTTATATAATTTTTTTTATTTTCCCACTGTACAGCAAGGGGGTCAGGTTATCCTTACATGTATACATTACAATTACATTTTTTCCCCCACCCTTTCTTCTGTTGCAACATGAGTATCTAGACAAAGTTCTCAATGCTATTCAGCAGGATCTCCTTGTAAATCTATTCTAAGTTGTGTCTGATAAGCCCAAACTCCCCGATCCCTCCCACTCCCTCCCCCTCCCATCAGGCAGCCACAAGTCTCTTCTCCAAGTCCATGATTTTCTTTTCTGAGGAGATGTTCATTTGTGCTGGATATTAGATTTCAGTTATAAGTGATATCATATGGTATTTGTCTTTGTCTTTCTGGCTCATTTCACTCAGGATGAAATTCTCTAGTTCCATCCATGTTGCTGCAAATGGCATGATGTCATCCTTGTTTATGGCTGAGTAGTATTCCATTGTGTATATATACCACCTCTTCCGAATCCAATCCTCTGTCGATGGACATTTGGGTTGTTTCCACGTCCTGGCTATTGTGAATAGTGCTGCAATGAACATGCGGGTGCACGTGTCTCTTTTAAGTAGAGTTTTGTCCGGATAGGTGCCCAAGAGTGGGATTGTGGGGTCATATGGAAGTTCTATGTATAGATTTCTAAGGTATCTCCAAACTGTTCTCCATAGTGGCTGTACCAGTTTCCATTCCCACCAACAGTGCAGGAGAGTTCCCTTTTCTCCACAGCCCCTCCAGCACTTGTTATTTGTGGATTTATTAATGATGGCCATTCTGACTGGTGTGAAGTGATATTCTTTTTTCTTTCTTTTCCTTTCTTCCTGCCTGCCTGCCTGCCTGCCTGCCTTCCTGCCTTCCTTCCTTCCTTCCTTTTAGGGCCACACTTGTGGCACATGGAAGTTCCCAGGCTAGGGGTCAAATCGGAGTTGTAGCTGCCGGCCTCTGCCACAGCCACAACTACACCAGATCTGATCTGCTTCTGTGCCCTACACCACAGCTTACCACAATGCTGGATCCTTAACCCAGTGAGCGGGGCCAGGGATCCAACCCGGGTCCTCATGGATGCTAGTCAGGTTCCTTAACTGCTGAGCCATGATGGGAACCCCCCTGAAGGGGGGTTTCTAGTGGGGACTTTAGAATATCACCAGATGCTCCTTTGGGGAGCCTCTGAAATTTGAAACAGGTTTGAAGAGCCCATTACTCTGTAGTTATTAATAGAGTGTCAGATATACCTAGGATTTAATAAGTATAAATTTCCTGACATGCTTTATAATTTGGATTTCTTCCTTCTAGCTCTCAAATGACTCTAGGTTTCAGTTACCTTGCCAGGTTAAGGGCCCTGAGGTCAAAAGTTTGAATACGTTTTGAATTAGATGGATTGTCATTGTAGGGGGAGGGTCAGGTATTAAGGGGTATGAGTAGTAAGTACCCTTTACTTGGAAAGAATGCTCCGTTTCTAACTTAAAGCTTCATGCACACTTGGGTATAGTGTAGTCCATTTTACAATGCACGCCCAGTAATACAAATCTGAGAACTCTTAGAAACCATGCAAACAGTACAGACCTCTGAGTAGCAAGAGAAGGAAGATAGCTTTTTAGACCAGGTTCTTTCAAAACTATGTCATCTAATAATAACGATGATGATGATTCTGTAATCAGACTCTACATTTATTTATTTATTTATTTATTTATTTATTTGGCTTTTTGCTATTTCTTTGGGCCGCTCCTGCGGCATATGGAGGTTCCCAGGCTAGGGGTCCAATCGGAGCTGTAGCCGCCAGCCTACGCCAGAGCCATAGCAACTCGGGATCTGAGCCGTGTCTGCAACCTACACCACAGCTCACGACAATGCCAGATCCTTAACCCACTGAGGAAGGGCAGGGACCGAACCTGAAACCTCATGTTTCGTTAACCACTGCGCCACGACGGCAACTCCCTCTACATTTATTTTAATTGTACTCCATGCTTCCTGGCCAGGGCTACAGTGTTAGAAAGTTGAAAACAAAGTGCTATTGCACCTTCTCTTACTGTAATAGCTCCTCCCCCATTATTTCTCTAAAATAACGGTTCTTAAAAAAAAAGTCTGAGGGTTACTGTTGATTTCTCATGGCTGCCACTGGGGGACATCTCATTGAAAAACACAAAATACTACTTAAACATTTTAGATAGAATATAATCAGGGTGGGTGGTACTCTTTATAAGTCTGAAAATGTTGACAGCACTGCTCGCAAAGTGAGGTTAAAACCAGGCTTTGTTGGTAGACTATAGTTAGTGAATTATGGCTATGGACTTTTTTTTTTTTTTAATTAAAAAGCGAATGAGAAAATAAGTGAATAAGAAATTTATAGGAAAAAATCAAAACCAGAGTAATGTCATTTACTGATGGATGACTGGGCTAAATCTTAGAAGGTGAGAAATCTATCATGTCTCTGTTTAATTCTCTAGGGGAGTTTTGTTTTCCTAAATCAAGACATAAATTTCTCCAGAACTGTCATATGATTTGAACTTAGACACAAGCTGAGAATTCAGATACCTTGACAATAATGTTTGTTTGTAGGAGGAATAAAAATCCTTCAGCATAGTCTTTGATTAGAGAGAACATTAAAGCTCAACTTCTGTTATATTTGTTTCAAAAGTAGGTTTGATATCTGCTATTTCAGATATATTTATATATCAAGCTGTAACATAATTTATTAACATCTGTTGAAATCTCCCGGCTTATATTCTCTTTCTTAGAATGGATGATATAGTGCTTAGGTCAGAGCAAAGCTTGTAACTTATTTTTAATGTAACTTAAAATTTTTCAAAAAAAAATAACGAAAAAGAAAATTGTAATCTCATCAACCAGAGATAAGAACTTAGATTTTTAATATGTACTTTATATATGTGTGTATATGCATGTATTTTTAAAAATGAACATTAAGAACATCATGGGCATAATGTTTCTCTAGAAGATATTTTTAAGTAGTTGTGCATGTTGATTTTTTTTTCTGGGTTAAGTCCTAAAGGCAGAACAATACAGATCCAAAATAATAGAATGCTTACTTTACTTGCTTAGATGAAATGAATAGTGCACCAAGAATTTAGCAATGGAGGGAGGGTAATATTTTGAGCGTGAAGACTTCCAGTTTAGTTTAGGGATACCTCAGAGGTATTGCAGATTTGGTTCCAAACCACCAAAATAAAGTAAATAGCACAATAAAGCAAATCACATAAAGCTTTTGTTTCCCAGTGTATATAAAAGTCATATTTACATTATACTTTTGTAGTCTAGTAAATGTGCAGTAGTATTATATCTAGAAATAACAAAAAAATATATTGCTAAAAATTGCTAACCAGCATCTGAGTGTTCAGTGAGTCATCGTCTTTTTCCTGGGTTGTGCCTCACTGTTGATGGTTGCTGACTGAAGAGGGTGGTGGTTGCTGAAGGTTGGGGCTGCTGTGGCAGTTTCTTTTCTCTCTCTCTCTCCCTCTTTTTTTTTTTTTTTTTTTTGGCCCCACCCCAGGCATATGGAAGTTCCTGGGCCAGGCATCAAATTTGCACCTGAGCCATTAGCAGTGACAATGCCAGATCCTTAACCCACTGAGATCTAAGAGAACGCCATGGCAGTTTCTTAAAATGGAATAAAATGAAGTTTGCCTCACCAATTTACTCTTCTTTTCATGAACAAGATCTCTGTAGCCTGCAGTGCCATTTGATAACCGTAGAACCTCTTTCAAAGTTGGAGTCAAACCCTGCCCCTTCTTTGTCAACCAAGTTTATGTAATATTCCGAATCCTCTGTTGTCATTTCAGCAGTCATCTGTACTAGGAGTAAATTCCATCTCAAGAAACCACTTTCTTTGCTCAGTGAGAAATAGCTCCTTATCCTTTAGTGTTGCTGTGAATTGTAGCAATTCAGTCACACCTTCAGGCTCCACCTCTAATTCTGGTTCTCTTCCTATTTCCACCATATCTGCAGTTACTTCCTCCACTGAGGTTTTCTACCCTCGAAGTTAGCCATGAGGGTTAGAATCAATTTCTTCCAAGATTCTGTTAATGTTGATATTTTGACCTCTTCTCACGAATTGCTAATGTTCTTAATGGTATCTAGAATGGTGAATCCTTTCCAGAAGGTTTTTGATTTACTTTGCCCTGATCCATTAGAGAAATTGCTAACTATGGCAACTATAGCCTTACAGAATGTATTTCTTAAATAGTAAGACTTAAAAATTGACATTATTCCTTGATTCAAGAGCTGCAGAATGGATGTTGTGTTAGCAGGCATGAAAACAATATAAATCTTGTTACACGTCCATCAGAGCTCTTAGACGACCAGGTGTATTGTCAATGAGCAGTAATATTTTGTAAGGAATTTTTTTTTTTTTCTGAGCAGTAGGTTTCCACAGACCTTAAAATATTTAGTAAACCATATTGTAAACAGATGTGCAGTCATTTAGGCTTTGTTGTTCCATTTACAGAGCACAGGCAGAGTACATTTAGCATAATTCTTAAAAGCACTATGACGTTAAGTATTGGCTTCAACTTAAAGTCTCCAGCTGCATAAGCTCCTTACAAGAGAGTCAGCCTGTCCTTTGAAGATTTGAAGCCAGGCATTGACTTGTCCTCTTTAGCTATGAAAATTCTGGATGGCATCTTCTACTAGTATAAGGCTATTTCATCTACACTGAAAATCTCTTATTTAATGTAGTCCTCTTCATGGATTATCCAAGCTAGATCTTCTGGATAATTTGCTGCAGCTTCTACATCAGTGTTTGCTGCTTCACCTTGCACTTTGATGTTTGGAGCCGGTTTCTTTCCTTAAACCTCATGAACCACCCTCTGCCAGGTTCAAACTTTTCTTCTGCAGCTTCCTCACCTCTCTCAGCCTTCATAGAATTGAAGAGAGTTAAGATCTTGCTCTGAATTAGATTTTCATTTAAGGGAATGTTGTGACTGGTTTGATCTTCTATTTATACCACTGAACTTTCTTCATGCCAGCAATAGGCTAGTTCACTTTCTTATTATTTGTGTGTTCACTGGAGTAGCGCTTTTGATATCTGTCAAGAACTTTGCCCTCACGGTTTGGCTAACTGGCCCAAGAGACTTGGCTTTCAGCTTATCTTGGTTTTCCATATACCTTCCTCACTAAGCTTAATCATTTCTAACTTTTGATTTAAAGTGAGATGTGTGACTCTTCTTTTCACTTGAACACTTAGAGGGCATTGTAGGATTATTTATTGGCCTAATTTTAATATTGTTTTGTCTCAGGGAATAGAGAGGCCAGTGCCAGGGGAGTGGCTAGTCAGTGGAGCAGTCAGAACACACGCAGCATTTATCAATTAAATTTGACGTCTTATATGCGTGGAATTTGTGGTGGCCCAAAACAATTACAATAGCAACAGCCAAGATTACTGGCCACAGATGGCCATAACAAATATAATAAGGGTGAAAAAGTTTGACATATTGCTAGGATTACCAAAATGTGACACAGAGACAAGAAGTGAGCATATGTTGTTGGAAAAATAGCACCGATGGACTCTTGATGCAGGGTTGACACAAATCTTCAATTCGTAAAAAGCACAATATCTTTGAAGCATAATAAAGTGAAGAAATAAAGTGAAGAGCAGTACAGAGAGGTATGCCAGTATCTAAAAGGAAAAATGTTCAGGTGATAAATAAAAGCTTAATCTTGTCTTGAATCTTGTGGAAAGGATACTGTCCCTGTTTTGTTTCCCTTTGTCCTGTTGTTGCTATTACTATTGTTACCATCTTTTTTGGTGACTGATATCATCTACTGTTAAGAATGTTTTCTGGATCCTCTCATAATTCTCATAACAACCCTATGATGTGGGTGGTACTGCAATCCCCACTTTATAGATATGGCAGTGAGGTTTAGAAAGCTTAAATGATTTGGGTAAGCTGGCCAGTAAGGGAATGAAGCTAGGATTTGAACATCGTTTTCTCTCAGGAGCAAGGGCTCTCCCAAAGACTTTACCTAAGGTGTTTGATTTTTAACCCTAATGCTCCACATTAGAAGCTAAGGAATTGACTGTGTGAGAATGCAAATCATGGAAGAAAACTTGGGCAGAGCAGCTCCTGGGTTTATTTTCTTCTTTGTTGGTAATCCCAGTGACTGGCTGTGTTTTTCCTCTTACTACTGGAAATCTCCTTGACTGGTGGCAGGAGCATCTGACACAGTCACTCATTTTGAGATACAGGTAGAAGCGTCTAGATTGGAGGGAATGTAGAGAAAAGGGAACCCTCCTACACTATTGGTGGGAATGTAAATTGATGTAGTCACTATGGAAAACAGTATGGAGGATCCTTAAAAAACTAAAAGTAAAGTTGCTGTCTAATCCAGCAATCCCGCTCCTGGGCATATATCCAGACAAAACTATAATATAAAGATGCATGCATCCCAGTATTCATAGAAGCACTGTTCATAATAACCAAGACATGGAAACACTGTAAATGTCCATGGACAGATGAATGGATAAAGTGCATGTGTACACACACACATAAACACATAATGGGATACTACTCAGTCATAAAAAGGAATGAAATAATGCTGTTTGCAGCAACATGGATAGTACCTAGAGATTAAATATTAAGTGAAGTTAGAAAGAGATAGAAAAAGACCATATAATATCACTTATATGTGGAATCTAAAATATGATATAAAGTAACTTATTTACAAAATAGAATGGACTCACAGACATAGAAAACAAGCTGATGGTTGCCAAGGGGGAAGGGAGGGGCGTTATATTAGGAATTTGGGATTAGCAGATTCAAACTACCATAGACAATATAAATAAAAAATAAGGCCCTACTGTATAGCACAGGGAACTATATTAAATATCCTATAATAAGCCATAATGGAAAAGAATATGAAAAAGAATATATATCTTTATCTGTATATAAAACTGCATCACTTTGCTATACACAAGAGACTAGCATAATATTGTAAATCAACTATACTTCAATAAAAAAATAAAACCCCTAGGTTAAGTACTCTTTGAGGTTTCTTACTTCAAAAAAGCTTTATTGTTTTCAGTTGGTTATAATTTTGGTGTAGTCTCTGGGAATCTAGGATTTGAAATGTTAACAAAATGACAATATAGACTCTGGTTACATTGGGTTCCCAATTTTTATGACTTTTTATTTCAATTTCATATGTATTACTTGATTTGAGAAGATTGCTTGTTCTATCTGAAGCAAACTGCCATTCACATAGGGAACAACAAGATGTAAAATTTCCAAGAAATAACATGGTTTACTGATTTTTTAAAAAGTACATAATCCACTTTCTGCATTTCTTATACAAAATTTTCATTGTGAAGTCAGTGCATTATTTTTCTTCTAAAAATTTGCTTTAGGAAACTCAAGAGGTAGTGTTTTCTCTTTTTTAAAAAATTTTTAATTGAACTACAAACAACTACAGTTTTTATAGTGCTACAGGAATAGTTTCCCAATTAAAGTTTTTTTTTTTTTATGGAAAGTGTTATTCACATTGGTAACTGTTACTCATATTTACACATGATTGTAAAGAAAAACTTTTATTCTGTTGTAATTAGCATTATCTCACTATGGATACTAATAAAGCTCTTTAATGCTTATTAAAGTCCAATTTTATTACTAATGCTTAAATTGCCTGGTTGATGCAACACAAAAAATTTCTTACAATATTTTCTCACCCAGGGTATGTTTCATTGAAAGAGATGTATACATTGTTTAGATAATGTACATTTCTTGGGAAACATCTTATTTAAATATGCTTTCAAACGTCTTTAATCTTTTAAGGTTTAAAGTATGGAAATACAGTCTTTCAGCCATGTTCTGGGACTGGGTATACTGACATGAAGAAATATGGTTCCTGCAATTGTTAAACTTACAGTTGAGTGAGAGTCATATGTATAGGCAGATACCTAGAATCAGGTTTTAAGAGCCATCCCCAAAGTTTAACTAAATTGCTAAGGGAGCACGGATGGGGAAGTAATTAATTTAGTCTTGTGAAGGAGAGGAAAGGTAAAAGAAAACTTTGTTGTTTCCTTTATAAAATCAAACAAGGTCTTCCAAGTGTTGACTGATGATTCTAATATTTTACTGCTTGAAATTAGACAGGCTCCCTTCTGGGATTTTTTTCCCCCCCTACATAAATCTTTTGTTTATAATGCATTACTTTTTGGTTCTAACAATTAACCTTAGAAAAGTTGGTGGATGATTGATTCTGTAAGGGAAAGATGAATGCAAGTGTCAAGATTTGAATCTATGGAGATTCTTCTGTCATCAACCACGGAGCGCCAGGATGTAATTTCCTAATTTCTGCAGGGGAATTTCAGGTTTTTTCTTTCTTTCTTTTAAGGCTTCACAGAGAATTCACCATAATCTGAGCTGGGCTTTGAAAGATAAATAGAAATTTTCCAAATAGGGAGAAGGCATTCTGGGAAGAGGGAAAGTCTGATGACAGGTGACTCAATAGGGAGAAGGCATTCTGGGAAGAGGGAAAGTCTGATGACAGGTGACTCAATAGGGAGAAGGCATTCTGGGAAGAGGGAAAGTCTGATGACAGGTGACTCATCCAAAGCCCTGTTTTAGCCCTGTAGGTGACGACTTATTAGTAGGTTAGGAGTTGAGGCTGACTCAAGAGTTTTCTAGTGTGGGGATAGGGTGTCTGGTGATACTGTAACTAAGGAGGGGTATATGGAAGTAACTTTGGGGCTCGGATGGAATATGATCTCTTTTGGGTATGTTAACTTGGGGAGTCTTTGAAACTTTCATTAATTGATTTTTAAGAAATTCTTTGCACTAAAATTCATTAATCATCTTACTTGCCCAGGTGTCAATAATGCAGACGTAAGAAATAATCTATTCCCCAAATCCTTGTAGACTCTTGGAGAGTGAGACAATCCAATAATTACAATATGCGCTTAAAACTGCTGTGATAGAAGCAGTCACAGGTTTTGATGGGGAAATTGGGAGTTTTGATCACCTAATGGAGATGAGGAGTGAGAGGAAAAAATTCCTGTAACATTGCCTCATGGAATTCAAGTTGTGAAGTATGAGTTAAACAGCTGATGGGAAGGTGGGAAGAGGGGGAAACATTTCAGGCAAAAATATTTATTTGGCAATGTGAAGAAATAACCTCTGTATAGATTAGCGCTTGTAATTGCTTTTATCTTGTAGGAATTATGGGATTGGTAGAATCCTACAGATCAGGTGTGTCTTGATTTTTATGTTGAAGACAGTCATGCTAGTAGTATTGGAGCTAGTGAAGAATTTCCAGTAGGGGAGTGGCATGATCAGATAAGATGCCCAGCAACCAGTTAGAATTATGTGCTAGAATCTCAGAATAGCCACTGGGGATAGAGTGGAAATTTAATTGGTGGTCATAATGGATAAAAAGTGTTTCCTGCTTAGGTGTGAAGACAGGTAAGTAAAAATGACATTTCAGCATGCTAAGTGTAGTATGAAGTGCTATGGAATGAGTACAGAGGAGGAGCAAGTGATTAGGAACTACACATAGAATACTCACTCGTAGGTGTGTGGGTGGTATTTGCAACTGAGAATATTGATGAGATTCTCTAAGGAAATGAAGACAGAGATGAAAGAACTGAAGGTAGACTTCTGGAAAAAGGCAGCCTTCATAGGAAAAGGTTAAAGAAGGATCATCCAAAGCCCTGTTTTAGCCCTGTAGGTGACAACTTATTAGTAGGTTGCAAAATCAGTAATAATGGGTGGGAAATTAATATGTTTGGTGTTAGACAGAATTTTAAAAACATGGGTTAGGAGAGAATAGAAATTATCAGGGCATATGTAGCAAAGGTAATTATTATTTTGTGACATTTTGTTCAGATGTGTGTTTCTGCATGTGTGTATTGGATACAGTATAAAATGCCTTTCTTATTATGAGTCATAATCACAAATGTTTGAAAAACAGTACAAGAGACTAAGGAAATGTCATTGGAAATACTTAAATCACTTCTGTTCTTCACTACTCTGATGACAAGGAAAAGAAATGGACCTAGTGAAAGAGCAATGGGAAGGAGATTTTATGGTGCCAGTGGTCTCCTGCACCGTACAAGGACTTGCAAGATACTGAACTCAAAGAGAGGGTGAGGAAGAGAGAGGTAGAGAATATGAATGATAAGTATGGATGGGAGAGAATAAACCCCTATGGAGGACTGACTTCTAGCCCATCTCTATTGTGTGATGGCAAAAGCTCCATTCCCTAGCACCATGGCCCAAGGAAGCCCCCTGGATTTATTCTGCCATATCAGCTCTACTTCTTGTTAGGGATAGTGCCAGAGGAGAAGCCTGCGAAAAGGGTATAAAATTACCTCTCATTAAAATTATGATTTAGTCATATCCATAATAGAAGTTATTGAGAGCGTAACCACAAGTCAAGAACTGTTCTAAGCACTTTAAATGACCTCACTAAGTTAGTTAATACTTGTAAAGCCCTTAGAACAATGTGTTGCTCATGATAAGCTCTCAGTAAGTATTGGCTATTATTATTTAATTATTAATTAGGGAATAGTTACTGAATATCACTATTTTACTAGTAAGGAAATTGAAGCATAATAAAATTAAGTAACTTGCTTGAGATCATATAGCCAGAAAGAAATGGAATCATTCACTTTTGACATGGGGGGGGAGAGACTGATTCGTGTAGGTGCATGATTTGTTATATGATGATTGGTGCTTGAAATAGGATAATGGTAGAGAGAAAAGATGGGCCATATGTGAAAGACATTATGAAGGAAAAAAACCCCTTTAGCTTCGTGACTGGTTGGATATCAAGTAAAAATATAAGATTTTAATTTGGTTGACTGGGAAAATGGCACATAGGGTGTAAGAAAATAAGGAAGAAAACTTTCTTTGTTAGGAAATGACAAGTACCATTAAATCACGTTGCATTTTAGATAGTCAAGTGTTGAGTAGCAGGGAGTTCAAAACTAACTTTAGAGATATTTAGGCATTTTCACACAGAAGTCGCAGAAGGTGCAGGAGTATTTGAGCTCTCCAAGATAAGTCATGTTTTTGGCCATGGAAAGTCTGGGGAATCAAAGATAAGGTCATGATAATAACCCCCACAGAAAATTTCTTTAGGTTTCACACAAATCTGCTTTGTAGGTTTTGCACAAATCTACAGGTAAGTAATTCCAGGAATCTCTACAAAAGAGTATGTCACCACTGCTGCAGGGATGGGCTGTTGTCTGGCACCCACTGTTCTCTTCCCTTCTGCCCTGGTTGCTGTGGCTGTGTCTCCTCTTGCTGTCACTCCTGTGAAGGTGGAGAGAATCAGGAGTGGTTTGGAACCTTTCCCACCACCCCGGAAACTGCTGTCTCACTTCAGGACGTTCTCAGAGACCCTGGAGAATCAACAGGGGAAAAAGCTCTCCCAAGTCTTCATATTCTTTTGTTCACTACTCTCACCTCTCATGTCAGACTTGATATTTCTTGGCTTTTTCTGCACCCTTGTCCAGGTGACAGGTATATTGGCATCCTGGTTCCTCAATTTTTTATGCCTAGGTTCCTGACCTAAATAAAGATGAATTCTTACCCCCAATATATCTTAATTCCTGCCCCGTCAATCCTCAGAGACATCTAGACTTGTCTGAATCCTCGGGCGAAGGGTACTCATTTCATTAGGTTTAAACTGGGGTCAGGACCCTTTTTGGATGCTCTCTGGAGAAAAGAGATGCCAAAGCAGGAAATTCCATTTTCCAAGACTGTCCTATCATGTCTTACTTTTGGTCCCTAGACTTCTTCGTATGGTTGTTTTCCCAGTTGATCTGAGATTATTTCACCTTTCCCCCAAATGGAACAATAATGTGTACTACTGTGGAATTAGATCCTACCTGAATATTTAACAAAATACTGCTATGTTGTTTAGGTTTGGTTCACTTCTTCCTGTTAATTCTTCTCACAGCTTTCCATGCCTCTTTCTTGGAGTTTAGTAAAGATTTGAATATCTAGCATATTTTCCTTTCAAATAAGTATTGGTAATGTATTATTTTTTTTCTGGTTCCCTGTGAAGAATCCCAATGAACCTTTTTGAAAACTCATCATTTGCAGTTATTTTAGAACAGCAATTTATTGAAAGCTACTACATTAGAAATGTTTTATTGAACTGCACTACAGCTCTGAAGTGCAAGGAACCATGAAGATTGAAAAATACAAATGATAGATGTGTCTCTTTCTTCTTATTTTTTTAGCCTTCTTTGAATCCCGGGGGGAGCCAATCGTCTGATGTGGTGCTTTTGAACCACTGGAAAGTGAGGAATTTTGAAGTACAACGTGGTGACATTGTGTCATTAGTGTAAGTGAATCAGAGGCATACTATCTATTTGTTTATAAGATTATTTATAATTATTTCACTCGTAATTCACTGTTGGAACCCATATTGTCAATGATTAAATTAATAGGTCAATTTAAAATATGGTGCTTTTTAAAAGAAATCAATTTTGAAATGTAACAATGCTATAAAAAAAGGATTTTTCTTTTATCCTTAAAATATATCAGTTGGTTGACGTACTTGGCTTTGGCAAAATGTGTTTGGTGAAACGTTGATTAGAAATTTTTATGTTGTATTACCTGTATTTGGTATTTGGATTATTTTGAAATTTTGCATCTTGGAAGCAGCTTTCATGTTACTCTCATTAGCTTGGGCAGCTACCAAATATTTCTAGAAGATGATAGTTGTGACATGAAATTCAGTGACATTTATATCTATCAGCAATTTGACTGAAAAAAGGAAGTTTGGAAGGCTAGTAGCCTGGAGGCTTTTGTTCAGGACCAAAAGGTGGCACTGTTTCTCTGTTAAAGTATTATGACTGATTGGGAACAAAATTTCATTCCAATCTTAGTGTAGAAAAGGAATGTCAAAATGTACATAACTGACACAATGATAGTCCTAGTACATGCTTGAATGGTTTGTATTTGAGGTTTGTTTGCTTATTCTAAAAGCAAATTCACACCGAGAAGGCTGCCACAGAACTTGCCTAATTTCTGCTGGTTTCAGTTACCTATAAAAATGTTTTAATATGATTTCCCGTGTTGCCAGTTAGTGGTAGCAATTAATGTAGCAGTTACTGTCATTTGTTTTAATGATAGTAAAATCCTACTGTTTGATGAAGCCTTCCAACTTATATTTCTGATTCTTGAATTGGACTGATTGTTTCTTGTTGGGTGATAATTTGCAGTTGTTTGGTAAAAGCAGAACGTTATCTACTTGTTCATACTTACCTTTGGCTAGTGCTTTGTGGAAAGAGATATTGTCAAGCCTGTTCCCCCAAGATTTTTTTTTGGAAAACATATTAACTAAATCTGGTTAGTAATTAATGGAATAAATAAATTTGAGTGGAGTTTTGTATGGCAGGCATCCAAGGATGGGATTAAGTGCTTCTCGTGTTCTCGAGTGCTTTCTCTAATATTAGCCTACTCTTAGGAGTATACTCTTATTTTGTCATTCAGGGCACTGTTTCTGCAGCCTCCTTAACAACCTTTTCATGCTGGGTTAGCCTGTCGTGTGCTCATTATTCTTTTGCCTTTGGTTTGACAAGGTTACATCCTCACTTAGTCGGTGATGGAGAGGATACCCACCCAAGTGAAAGAGGTCACACTATAAGCAGACAATTGTGCAGCATTTTTTTCCCCCGTGGGAAACATGCTGACTATCTCTAACCCAGTGAATCTGAATAGGTAATGGGGAAAAAAAGGCTCCTTGAAATTCAGGGTGCATGGGTCCATAAAAGTACCCTAGCATATTATTGGCGATGTAAAAAAGGGAACACTATTCTCTTTATAAATATTAAAGTGATAATAATTAATATATAAATTAACTTCAAAAGCTGTGTATTCAAATTGCAGTTGATGTAGTAAATTATAGCTACTTTGGTTGAAGTGTATTTTTCACGAGTTAATTATGTGCTATTTCTCCATCATGTACAAATAAAACAAATTTTCTTTCATAATGCTAGTTGCTAGCAGGAGCTGTTTACATATAAGGATGCTTAGTGATTGGTATCGTATTATTGAACAACAAATAATCATTAAGCAGTAATTGTTGCTGTCTTTTGATGAACAGGAAGTCATACTACAATCTTTAGCGTCATGTAATACAGTAGAAAACATGGTTTAAAGCATCTTTTTCGTTTTATGAGCAAGAATATTTTCTAGACACATGTCCTTATATTAGAATATCCTATCTGTGTAAGAAATGTGTGACTAATATAGAAATGCATGACTACATTTTGAATTTTTGACTAAATATAAAATATGTAAGATACTAATTGTTTTGATAACACATTTCATTGATACATAAGAAATCTTTGGAAACAATGTAGTATGACAGTTTATATTTTAAATTACCCTGGGACAGCATTTTATTTTTTCAGAGTATGTGGAAATGCAGCATTTCTACTATAATATTATGTATGTGTTTATATATTAAAAGGCATATGAATTTTCTAATAAATAAACACTGCAGTAAATGTCAGATTTTACTTAAAACAAAAAGGTGTAGTAGCTTAATGGAAGGAGACATGAGGAAGGTTTGAGACTATCTGTGTTTACAAGGGCCAGGGGCATTATCATCTGAAGCTGCAAGTAGAGAAAAGATTACAAGCTTTTTAAAAAATGTGCTGATCTGAGAGATGTAGGCTCAGCTCGTTGTTTTGTGTTGCTTTGTTTTGTTTATTTATAACTTTATTTTTTTTAAAAGAAAGATCCCAGTTAACCTTGCAATAAACACTTCTAGGTGGAAGGTTGAACGCATAATACTGATTCCTTCCTAGCTGGCTGCTGTTAGTGTACTTAGCTTTCTGTTGCTATTATTAATGAGGCAAAACATTAATGACCTGGGAAGAAAATCACATATGAACCAGTGCAGCTTAGGCTTTATACTGAAATTCTTTCTCCATCTACCAGCTGCCTATGAGCTAATTCATGTTACAGGAACACAGGATGTAGCCTAGCCGACTGTCCCTTCTATTGCAAGAAAATTTGTTCAGGACTTAGTGACCAAGGCTGTTTCCTAAAGCAAGAAAAGTCTGGCTGAGGAAGGGTGCATATTGGAACATGCTTCTTTGCATTGCTTCCACATCTTTTCCTGTCACTTTCTTTCTATAAAAGGTTGGTATCAGTGGGGCTATTGTTTAAGCACATTATTCAGTATGGTTAAGTCAAAAGGTATATTTATTTAATAGCATTATTGGTGACACAAAACATCATCTGCTGTCATCAAGTCCTCAGTATTACTGAGTGTATATAGGTGACTTCATACTCTCTTAGTGGATTTGCAAACTAATCGTGGTGATTAAGGTAGATTTTCTATACTTTGGAATTGACTTTTCATTAACCTGTGTGATGGCCTTACTGCCATTGACTTCACATAAGTAGCACCATTTTATAGTGATATATCAATTAACAGCCCCCTTGGGACAGAGGTTCCTTCCTAATAAATTTCGATTAATCACATTTAAACATGTTTTAACTTTTTGTTTTGACATAAAATTAAAGGCTGTAAAAATATTATGGAGAGTTCCCATATATCCCCTAATAGTTTTTGAGCTTTATTAAGGTAAAATTTAGTTTTTAAGCTAAAATATTAAGGTAAATATCTTATAACTGTAAGATATTTAAAGTGTACACTAGGGTGAATTGATATATGTATCCATGTGAAAGGATTTTTCTCCATCAGATTGATTAACATGTCACCATTTTACCTTGTACGTGTGTGTGTGTGAGAGAAAGAGAGAGAAAGAGAGAGAACATTTAAGTTCTCTCAGCCAATTTCAATTATATAATAGAGTTCCTGTCATCACCATGTTATACATTAGCTCCTCAGGCCTTATTCCTTTTTTTTTTTAAAGGCTAAGGATTGAAGCCTATGCCACAGCCCCTGCAACGCCACATCTGCAAGCTCTGCTGCAGCTCACAGTTTGAACCTGCATCCTCATGGATACTGGTCGGGTTCTTAACCTGCTGAGCCACAATGGGAACTCCCCTTATTCATCTTATACCCACCAATATTAACATTATATACAACTGTAGTCCAGTTATGAAGTCCAGAAAATTGACCTTGATACAATACTGTTAACTAATCTATAGACCTTATTTGAATTTCACTAGTTTTCCCACTAATGTCCTCTTTCTAGACCAAAATCCTACTTAAGATCCTGTAATTCATTTTTAATTTTCATGTCTCTCTAGTCTCTTTTAATCTGTGTCAGTTCCTCCATCATTCTTTGTCTTTTTTTTTTTTTTTTTTTTTTTTTTTTTTTGTCTTTTTGCCTTTTCTAGGGCCGCTCCCACGGCATATGGAGGTTCCCAGGCTAGGGGTCGAATCGGAGCTGTAGCCACCGGCCTACGCCAGAGCCACAGCAATGCGGGATCCGAGCCGCGTCTGCAACCTTCACCACAGCTCACGGCAACACCGGGTCCTCAACCCACTGAGCAAGGCCAGGGATCCAACCCGCAACATCAGGGTTCCTAGTTGGATTCGTTAACCACTGCGCCACAACGGACACTCCTCTTTGTCTTTTTTGACCTTGACCCTTTTTGAAGGGTTCTGGCTAATTATTTTGCGGAATGATCCTTTTCAGTGTTTGAGGGTCAGTCTGTCTGCATTGCTGTGATGGCATTTGCTGGGGAAGCTGAAGCCACGGGAACAGTTGGGGAGGTGGATGAGACAGGGTCAGAGGAGAAGGATATTTTCAGGAACAGTTCTTTTTAGTTTCTTGGGACCACATACTTGGGTCATGACTAAGAGGTTCCACGGCTTCTAGAATTCCACACAGTCAAGTTGATCGATGCTAGGAAGCAAAAGGGAGAGCTGTGCAGATGGGGGAAAGGCTGTAGTTGCTAGCAAGGGTGGAAGGGAAGGAACTAAGGCTAGGTCACAGATTATAGCATACTGTGCCAGCATTCAGTTCTTGGGCAGAAGGCTAGGGTGAAGGATTTGTCCTGTAATGAAAAGCGCTGCGTGTCAAGCATTGTGCTAGGTGCTCTGTATGTGCCATTTTAATTCTCATAACACTATCTGGAGATAGTTACTATTTTTGTGGGTGGTAGACCTATTTTTTAATTTATTTTTCATTGAGGTAACATTGGTTTGTAACATACAAGTTCCATATGTACAACATTATATTTCTACTTCTGTATACACTAAATCTTGTGGAAAGAGTTATTTTTAACATGATAAAACTGAGATTTAGCAAGTAAATGGCAAGAAAATGGCAGAGCTAAAATTTGAATGCAGGTCTTTTTGACTCTAAACCAGTATCGTATGATACAGTAGGCATATGTGGCTACTGAGCCCTTGAAATGTGGCTACTGCCACTTGTTAAAATAATAGTGTTTGGGTATATCCAGTCAAATAAAATATATTATTACAATTAGTTTCACCTATTCATTTTCCCTTTTTATTGTGGCTAGTAGAAAATTGGAAATTACCTATGTGACATTATGTTTCAATCGGACAAATGCTGTGTCTAAACCTTTCTTCAGTCTACACTGCTGCTTTCCTGGAGTGTGTATGTGTGAACTAAGATGAGATCCTAAAGCCTGAGGTAGGAAACATACTAAGGTACTTGCTATGAAACAAAGCACACTCTCAAAGATAGGTAACCACTGCGTTGGTAAGAGTGTTGGGGTGATCAGGTCCAAAGGCAAAGGTAAAAGGATTTGTAATCTACAAAGAGGAAAAAAAAATTAACCACAATATTTTTTTTCATAAAGCTGAAGTCCCTTTATTTTTAAAAATTTATTTCTTCTTTATTATTGAAATACAGTTGATTTACAAGATTGTGTTACTTTTAGGTGAATAGCAAAGTGATTCAGATATATATATATGTGTGTGTGTGTGTGTGTGTGTGTGTGTATTCAGATTATTTTCCACTATAAGTTGTTACAAGGTATGGTTCCTTGTGCTATGTGGTAAATCCTCGTTGTTTATCTATTGTATGTATAGAACTTTTTATCTATGAAGGCCATACTCCTAATATATTTCTTCCTACCTCTCTTTCCCCTTTGGTAACCAAAAGTCTGTTTTCTATGTCTGTGACTCTTTGCCTATTTTGTATATAGATTCATTTGTATTATTTTTTAGATTCTACATGTAAGTGATATCATATGTTTGCCTTTCTCTGACTTCACTTAGTATCATATTCTTTTTTTTTCATTTTTTTATTTTATTATTTTTTTATTACTCAAATGAATTTATCACATCTGTAGTTGTATAATGATCATAACAATGTGGGATGGAAATCCTGTGAAATTAGTATCATATTCTTTAGATCTACCTGTGTTGCTGCAAATGGCAACTTTGCATTCTTTTTAATGGCTGAGTAATATTCCATCACATCTATCTATCTATAAATATATATATAATTATATATATTATCTATTGGTGGGTATTTGGGTTGTTTCCATGACTTGGCTATTGTAAATAGTGATGTTATGAACATTAGGGTACATGATCTTTTCAAATCAGTTTTCATCTTTTCTGGATATATGCCTGGGAGTGGGATTGCTGGATAGTACGGTAGCTCTATTTTTAAAGGAACCTCCATACTGTTTTCCATATTAGCTGCACCAATTCACATTCCCATCAACAGTATACAAGGTTCCCTTTTCTCCACACCCTCTCAAGCATTTATTATTTGTAGACTTTATCTTGATAGCCATTTTGATTGGTGTGAAGTGATACCTCATTGTTTTGATTTGCATTCTTGAATAATTAGTGATGTATAACATGTGCCTCAAAACAGTTTTTAGTATTTATTGAATGTTTATTATTTTCTAGTCACTGGGCTGAGTTCCATGTTCATTTTTATTTAATCCTTATTAAAAATAACCCAGAAAAGTAGACCTGTTGTTATTCCTATTCTATAGATGAGAACACTGAGGTACAGAGAGGGTAAGTAACTTGCTTAAGAACATATAGTTGGCTGACAAATTGAAGAGCAAAGATTTAAACGGCTTCCCATCAAATCCTGTCAAACAATAAAGCTCTAACTATTGTGGTGATGGTTTGCTTGAGGACACTTGCTCTTAGCAAAGAAGTCATGCAGGCTCTAGTGTCTATATATCTATCAGATTATCCACATTTCTGTAATGAAATTTCTGATATAATATTTCCTGAAATGTGGTCTCTTCAATAATATCAATAGTGATAATACTTTAATATAAATATTAGTGTGCATATAATATTGACTGTTGGTTTGCATCATGCTAAAGTAATTGCCACTTTCTAACTGTGATGGCTACATCTCCAGCAGTAAATATGAGCAAAGAGTTATGAAGATTTGAGCCAAGGAAATAGATGAAATAGAATAGAGCCTTTGGAAAGAAAGAAAAAGAAAGAAAGGTGCTAGTTCTTTGTGTCTTGAATGCTTGTAAATCTTTAAAGGTCCTTTGACCCACCAAGGGAAATTAATTGCAGTCTGCTAAAACACGAAATCCATGTTTTGAAACAAATGCCCAGGGCAATGATAATACCGAATAATGACCTATAATTGTATTAAATGTCAGTTAATCTGTTGGGCTGGGAGAATATCATTGTAAATCCTCATCTATTCTATCTATACTTACTCCTAATTTTTTTTTTTTTTTTTTGGTTTAGAGCCAAATATTTTTTGAGTTTTCAATTACCATTGTACATTTCAGGAACATAAATTTAGAGAGAACATGACTTTCAAAGTAAGACTTTATAGATAGAAAGAAGTACCTAGGTTTTTGGTTTTTGTTTTAAATTAATTGACAGTAAAAATGCTGGAGAGTGAAATCCTGGGCTGCAGTTTGTTTTGATGGGAGATTTAGTTTTTGGCACTTTCAATTACCCATAATGATTTGCATTCTTTACTAAGTGTATGTACAAATGATACTTAAAAAAATGACAGTATAAATATTATTGCTATTATTTGATATAAATTAAACTGCTTTTATAAATACTCTTCAGAGGCGTATAAAAAGTTTTGGTCCTCTTAGGGTAGTCCTTAACAGCAATTTCCTTTCTTGAGTTGGATAAGCTGCCTTCACAATTTTTATACATTTAATTATGCAATGAAACATTTTCTTAGTTCAGAGACAAATTATAGCTTAAAAATGTTTCAGTGATCATAAATTTCAATTTGAATTATTGAGACTTTATGGTAATGTACCTATAGGAGATATCCATAGCTTCTGCTCAACGCATTGCATAAATCTCATATCCTTTGAGAGATGACTAGAAGTTGTCAAAGAACAAAGTTATATAGGCAGCATTCTATGAAATAGTGGGTACTTAAAGTACTTAAAAAAAAAAAAATTCAAGACAGCACTTAAAAAAAAAAAGTTCAAGACAGCACTTACAAAGAAGGCGCTCCCAAATGTCCCATATACACATTATATCTTATGGGTATGGATTCAGATTGAACTTTAAGGAGAAGCATGTTGAATATGTTTAAATAATAATTTTATCAGAAATACTTGAAAAATTGAAATATTTGAAAAATTTAAGAAGTAAGCAGCTTAGCTTTCAAACAGAAAAATAAAGTAGCCCATAAATATGTCAACCTATCTTTAATATTTTTGGAACCAGTAAGATATGGATATAGGCATAAAGAGAGAGCCACTAGAATCAATCCATATCTGATTTCCACTTTCAGGTATGATAGCCTACTTTATTTGAAGCTAAGGCCCATACTGAAAAAATCAGAACATGGTGTTAAAAAGAATACTTAAAGGGATTGTAGTACTACCAAGAGGGCAGAGACCCCAGAGTAAAGAAAAACATGTTGAGGTGAGCCCTGTATTCAGTGACACTTTTCTCCTTGGATTATTTGGCCCTTTGTAAACAGCACAGGCCATGAGGCTGCGAAGCAAAGCAGTGGTCCCTAAGATGAGAGATGCTGAGCATGATTTTTGGCAGTTTCACAAACAAGAATTCAGGGAGGGAGATGCAGGACCCTGGTAAAACATTCTAAACTTTTAATTGGGACCCCCGAAGAGCTAAATCCTAGGAGTTAGAACTAGAAATAGACTATAAAGTTACAAAAACTGAAATCAGCTTCTGATAAACTCAATTGTGATTTTCAGGTGATCTGCCTTTAACTGTCTGCCCTTGCCAGAAGCAAGAGACATCATGCAGAGTCTCTATAAGTTTTATACACAGCACCTGGCATTCTATAAAAAAATTACCATGTATATCACAAGCCAGGACCAAGATTAAAAAAAATACGAAACAAGAAAAATAGCAACAGTTTCATAGTGTTCTAGCTTTTGGAATTATCAGACATGGACTATAAAAGTAATCAATGCATTAAAAATTGAAGATGGATTTTATTAGTGAGTCAGAATCTAGAAGAACTGAAAGGAATTCTAGAAATGAAAACTAATATAACTGAAGAACTCAATAAATGAGTTTAATAGTAAATTCGACACAGCTGTGGAGAGGATTGTGCACTGGGTGATAAGTCAGTTGGAAAATATCTAGGCTGTGGTAGGAAGAAGCATTATCTGAATAGATAAAGGCCAAGCATGTTCTAGAACTCATGAAAGATATCAACCTACAGAATTAAGAAGTACTGCAAATCCTATCAGGATAAATACAGTGAAAAACCATAATTAGGATATGTGGTAGGTAGTCAGACCACTGAAAACCAAAGAAAAAGATAAAACACTTAAAAGGAAAAAGTATATTTTCAAAGAAGCAAAAATATAGTTGACTTTTCAACCGTTAAGATATAGGAAACAACTGAATGACATTGTTAAAGCACTAAAGGAAAAAAAAAAAATCCCAACCAAGAATTTTGTACCTATTGGAACTATTCTGCAAAAATGAAAGAGATGTATACTCTTTTCCAAGCAGATAAACCCTCAGGATATGCTCCACTGTCTATTGGATTTACAAAACAAATTACGGTTTTCACTGTATTCATTCTGATAGGATTTGTAGTACTTCTTCAGAGTGCTACAAATAATATCTGCAGAGCATTAATTAAGCCTCAAGCATGGGGCTCCTCTGAGCCAAGGCCCGTGGGTGATTGCACTGGTTGCATTCCTATGTAAGCTGGCCCTGTGACTGGTACAGGGGTAGACACTGGACCTAAGCAGGGCCAATCTTAGCCATTCCTGGAAATGGATGTATAAATGTTAGGAGTGAAAATTCACATTTTTGTTAGAGTTGTTAATTTTGGACAATATGACCTGTTAAAAAAAAAGTCTCTTTTTTAAAGTTTAGGTCAATAAAATAGGTTCTGAGCATAGCAGGCAGAATTTTGGTCTTCAGGAAGATTCCATGCCCTAATCCTCAGGACAGTGAATATAATGAAATATCGTGCCCATAATATGTTACCCTGTAGTAGCAAAGAAGCTTTGTGGATGTAATTAAGGTTGACTTTCAGGTTGACTTTGAAGTGAGGAGGCTAGCCTGGGTTATCCAGGTGGACCCGGTATAATGTCAGGAATCCTTAAAAGCAGAGGCAGAGGGAGAAATGAGGGAGAAGTGGTGGAAGTCAGAGAGACCCAAAGTGCAAAAAGGATTCTATGTACTTTTGCCGGCTTAAAGATTTCAGGTGCTATGAGCAGAGGAAAGCAGGCTGCCTCTAGAAACTAAGAATGACCTCTTCCCAAAGGCCAGCAAAGAAATGAGGACCTCAAGCCTAGACAGAATTGAATTTTGGTAAGAACTTAATGAGCCTGGAAATGGACTCTCCCCCTGGAAAGGACCCAAACTGGCCAATAGCTTGATTTTGGCCTTCTGAGACCCTAAGCAGATAACCCAGTTGAACCTGCTGGACTTCTGTCCTAGAAAATGGTGAGATAATGAATGAAAGTTATTTTAAACCTTTTTCTTTTAATCACTCCCTCTGAATATCAGAGTGGCAATAGAAAATTTTGTTGAGCAACGGAAAGATACAAAATGGTTTGAAGACTACCCTTAGAATGTATAAGGATGTGAAATTTTATTAAAGATTCTTACCAAACATTTGAAAAACACTGATTTTATTTAAGCAGTTGCTCAACTAAGTGAAAATTATTATTTTCCTTTACATAAAAACCTGTAAACCTCTGTTAGTTCCTTGGTACAAGAATATAGAAGTAAGCTTCAGAAGATCTTGCTTCTTTCAGCTGTTATTATTTAATAACTGGCTTAATGACCTTGGAGAGATTTTCCAAGCTACTTTTTTTTGTTTGTTTGTTTGTTTGTAATGGCAGCACTCAAGCTATATGGAAGTTCCCAGGCCAGAGATTGAATCCAAGCTGCAGTTGTGACCTAAGTTGCAGCTGCGGCAACTCCAGATCAGGGCCAGAGATCAAACCCGTACTTCCTCAGTGGCCCTCGCTGCTGTAGTCGGATTCTTAACCCACCGGACCACAGCACGAACTCCTTTCTGAACTACTCTTTAGGGTCAGTTTTAGCACCTGCAAAGAGGTATAGACTAGTTGGTCTGTAAGTTCTCTTCCATTTAAAAAATTGCATGAAGGTGGTTTTAGGAATCGAGAAGGAAACGTTAGAGCTAAACATAAGAATCAGTCCCTCAGAATATCGGAAAAATATGTTGCTTACTTTTGAAGCTGGAGTCAACATTGATTTGACATTTTTTAAAGAAGAGAAGCCGTCTTAGTACATGAACCAGAAATTTTAGAGTGGGTAAAGAGACCTTGAACAAAGGGCTTTTTTGGTGAAAGGTATCAGACGAATATATGCTTATTAAGATTTCACCTTCAGTTGAAATGATTGAAAAATTAGAAAAAATTAAAAGTTGGCAGGCAGATATTTTACAAGAGGTTGAGCACAGAGTCCATTCCTATTTAAAACTGTTCAAAATAAGCTATAGAAATCTTAGATATTTTTTATCCCGTGTAATTTATTCTGGGAGTTGAGTTTTTGACTCTTCATGGTTAATCTTGTTCTGGTTATCTTCACCTCTTGTCAACCTCAGATGAATTTCCCACCTGTCAACACTCTGAGCACTTAGAAAAAAAAAATGGTCCTAGATCCCATATTCTCTTTCATAGTTTAGGTCCTGGAAATGTGGAAGAAGTCTCAAAATGAAACTTAAACATCACCTTATTTGATCTAAAGTCAGGAGCTACTTTCCCCCCCTTTTTTTTCCTGTTACAAAAAAAAAAAAAAAAAAAAAAGACACTGTTTTTGGTGAGAGGAGATGGCAGTTGCTGGGAAATGTGTCTGTGGCTGATAAGGAAGGGGAAGGGCTTAAAGCGACAGCCACCCAACTTCATTAGTGTTTCAGAGCTCAGGAAAACATGTCTTTGCAAGAAGGGAACAGGAATACTTTTTTTTGTAATTGTTTATTTGCATTAATGAAAAGCCTTAATGACCCATATCATGAAAGGTTACTCTTTGCATAATCTAGTGACAGGTTTACTCACATTCAGAGGTCACATTAATATTTACTGAAGGCACAACAAGTATAAAGTTTCACTGTATTAAAAATTGGGTGGCTCTTGAAATTGCTGACAGAAGCTGACTCAGTTTGATTTGCCTGTGGATATGATAATTGTAACATGGCTTGCTGTGTTTTTAGAGGTTATAAGTTGCAAGATGTGTATTTGCATCTTGGGAAAGTTACCATAGCCTGCTTTGACAATGCAGTAGGAAGTACTTAAGTGTGAGTAGTATGTCGTACATAAATTGTGGCAGAATTAAATAAGAATCATTAAAGTATGCCAGGTTTATTAAAAATTCATTATTCTACTAGGGGATCTTTAAAGAGCAGTAAGAACTTGAAGAAATAATAGGAAAGCTTTGGTAACAGTGACAATGTGTTAATTGAGTTGAAAGAAGGTAAAGAATGTATTAACAGAATGGATCCAAATTTGGCAAAAAAAGATTTGTAATAAATCATGGGAGGAAATCAGTTAATAAAGAGGCCAATTATCAGTGAAGGAGGGGAGTGTATTTAATGATTCTAAGTGAAAGGTTAAACTGCTTTTGTGAATTTCAGTTTAACAAAAATGAAGAAAAGCAATATGGATAATTAGACAGTAATAAGATCATACTGAAAAATATCAGAAAACTGCCTTAGGTGTTAGGGGACTGTTGGTTAATGAACTTAAGCTCCTGCAATTATCTTCAAATACTCATTTTTTGCTCTAGAAATGGAGGGAGTGATGTTTTTAGTTATTTTTTGTCTTTTTTTTTCCCCCTAGGGCCGCACCTGCGGCATAGGCATATGGAGGTACCCAGGCTAAGAGGTCGAATTGGAGCTACACCTGCTGGCCTATGCCATAGTAACAGCAATGCCAGATCTGAGCTGCATCTGCAACCCACACCACAGCTCAGAGCAATGCTGGATCCTTAACCCACTGAGTGAGTCCAGGCATCGAACCTGTGTCCTCATGGGTACTATTCAGATTTGTTTCTGCTGGGCCATGACAGGAACCCCTGTTTTTAGTTATTTTTAAGGAGGTGTGATTCTTTAGCACATTTATTATAGTGTAGATTTTTAAAATGGTAACAAATAGTGAAATGAATTTCTCATGAGAAGCATATCTGACATCTGTAATTTTTTAAAGTACTGTAATTTTTGCTACGTATATGTATTTGTTAGGGGTCAGTTATTTACATTTGAATTCTACTTTATTCATCTGTTTCATGATGTAAACAACTTGAGACTATCAACCTATTTGAACCAATCACAGAAAATCAATATAGGATGTTATGATTCTTAGAAGAAAAAACTTTATTTAGACAATATTGGGATTTTTATGTATGTGTTTTTAATAAGGCCTTAATTGAGATTCACTTTTAATTAACCCAATAAAATATCGATGTAACGTATAATTATATGTTTACACGTATGTATAAAATCAATAATTATTAAAATCTATAAAGATGTTAATAGATTCTTGGCCATTTTTCAAGCTTCTTATGGCTCTGAATTTTGAGAAGGTCTTGGTAATCATTTCTGGAATCAACATAAGGACTAATTTTATATGACCTCTGTACTAACAAGCAAACAGAGGGAATAATAACCAATATAATGAAGTTCATAGATGATTCTAAATTAAAAGATGGTATGGCTGTAGAATTTGGGCTGATCTCAACTCCTGTGATGCTATGTTGAAAAAAAAGATCCTTTGATATATATGGAATTATCCTTTATAATTATAGACTCTCTTTGTCACTGATTCTTATGATTAGCTTGGTTTTTCTTTTATTATGTCAAATGTAGTTCAGCATCGTATATTAATGTTGAAAACCAATGAAAAAGTCCGCTCTACAAAATGTTAACAGCTTCCCAATAGGTTAATAGCTCAAATAGGTAATAACCCAAGGGGCAGTTCATGATTAACTAGTCAAAAAAGATTTGGACCAGATACCAAGAGACCTGGGTTCTAGGATCACTCTGGCACTATGGGACTGTGCATCAATTAATTTGTCAATTAACTTTTGTGGATAGGTTTTCATTTTAATAAAATGAAGGGATCACTCGATAATTTCCAAGGTATCTTTTAACTTGATAGTTCTTTTCTCTCTGATTATTTTATTTTCCACATGAGTAGGTTAAATTGATTTATGATAGGAGCATATCACAGCTTTACTGGACACTTAAAATATTTTCTTATATTTAAAATAATGACAATTTAATTATTTGGCAGATATTTTCCAGTTGTTTCCCCTGGGCACAGAACTAGCTTCTGTGATTAAAGCAGTAAAGAAAATACACAGGAAAAGCACCTCCCCTTATGGAACTTAGTATTCTACTGGATGGATGTATCTTGAATAAGACAAAATTGAAAATAGACATTTTTGAAACTTGTCAAAAATGGGAATACTAGAAGGGAAGCTTGATATTCAGTAAATTGGCAATTGCACCAAGCCTGGTATGGTGCTTGTACTGGTTACCAAGAGTCACTGTGCCCACATCTTTCCATCTCCGCATCAGCAACTTCATGTTGGTAGCTTGAAATCGGCTATGGTGGAAGTATTTATATCAGGGCAAACTCTACCCATCAGGGCTCATAATTGTTTACATTACCTGGTTTAGCAGCATACCATTGGTGTTAAATGTTATCAGGTGGCCCAAGAGAGATGGCAGACAGACAGTTTCTATCCATGTGTGTTGATTAGAGACAACAGAGACACGTTGTGTGATGAGTTTATAGGGCCACACAAACAACTGTTGATAATGAGTTACTGAAGGGAGAGGAGCTGAAAGAAAAGTAGGTGTGAATTTGAAGCCCGACTTCAAAGATGGATGGTTAGTACTTGACCAAAGAAGCAGCAAGGGAGTTTTAGAATTGGCATACATAACAATTTTGAGGCAAGAGTGAGTAGTTGTGTGGGAGAAGTGGTGAGGAGGTTTGTTATTCTTGAACAAGATGTCAAAGCTTCACCTCATAGGAGCATAACAATGTCTAAGTCGTATATTAGCCTATATCAGCAATGTCCTAGGCATGGCCAAATTTCCACAAGCATTGAAAAATGGAAGACTATTCTAGAATTGTGACCATATCTTTTAGTGATGCTTTGAGAATTAGAGAAATAATAGTTTAGAGCAGATTATAGGCTCTGTACCAAACTGAAGGCCTATGAAATGTTGCTTGAGGTAAAAATTTTGTTGAATGTTGATATCAAATGTACCACAGGAACTTCTGTGATTTCCTCACCATGACCTGCAAGTTACTCTTACTGTGGAACAGGTTCTGCAAGCATCGAAGGAGCAGCCATCATCCATGGCACCATGCTGGATTATTACGGTTTGTAGGCATAGATGATGGTGTGATGCCCAGCATCTACCATGTGCAGTAAGCTGAAAGAGGCTAATACAAGCAGGCAAAACTGGAAACATCTTTTAAGAGTAAGCCAAAGCTCTGCTTTCCATGAGGTAGCTGGGTCTGCACTTGGGGAAATAATAGCAGCCAGTGGGCAGGCTGCCGTATAGAAATGTGGGATGGTATACCTTTGAAATGGATGAGCACAATAATTCCAGTTATGTGAAGAGGGGTCACAAACAGCAAGGCAAAGAAATGAAAACATGCAGATGGAAATTGAAAACACCTCTTTGGAAGACACAGTTGTTTTGTGCATGCATAACTGCGTTAGCTAGATTTGTTTTTGTTTTTGTTTTTGTTTTTTTTTTTTTTTTTTTTTTTTTTTTTTTTTTTTTTTTGCTTTTTAGGGCTACACTTGCGGCATGTGGAGGTTCTGAGGCTAGGGGTTGAGTTGGAGCTACAGCTGCCAGCCTATGCCAGAGCTATAGCGACACCAGATCCGAGCCTCATCTGCAACCTACACCACAGCTCACGGCAACGCTGGATCTTTAACCCACTGAGGGAGTCCAGAGATTGAACCCGAAACCTCATGGTTCCTAGTTGGATTCCTTTCCACTGAGCCATGATGGGAACTCCTGCATTCGCTAGATTTGTGTCCATCTTTTATCAGTGTGGTACAATGAGATAGCAGCAAATAGGCAAGAAGTGGAAGCTGGTATTCTTTACTACTCTCAATAACGTCATTTTGGAACGCCAAGAGTAGTTTTATTTGTGAAAATAAATGCAGGGCGTATGTATGCAGAATGAAATAAACATAATGCCCAGTCAAATAATCTTTTCATTTTTTAGCACTGTATTTTGGAGCGATAACTCTATAATGAAAATAACTATCATTTTGGCAGTTATTAGCTTATTAAACTATCTCACAAAATTAAGTACTATGCACAGTTTAAAGCAGTTTATTTTTTAATTTCTCATGGAAAATTAGCTTGAGAAGAAAATGCTATTTAAAAAATTGTGCCCTTTTTTACATGGGAGGTATAAGCAGATTTATGGTAGCTTGGAGTGTTAAAGAAATTACAGCCAGAGATTTTGGTTGGTTATAATTATTGGTGATCCTGAAACTTGGCTAACCTATAACATAGTGGATGAATGAGCTCTGAAGATTTCATTGGGCAAAGTCAGACTTTAAATTCTGCCAGAATTTGAAATATGGTATATCATGATATATTATAGCTGTACTTTGAATTTGCTAATTTTTAGCTTTTCATGAAAATTGCATTAAAAAGCCCTGATGTTTTTAGTGAGTTACCATTCTTGAGTGGCAGGCAATAACACAAGAGTTGAGAAGTAAACTCACATGAGCTTTTTCAAATGTTTTCTTAAAACGGTTTTTTAGGGACATATACTTGAATGGATGATACTGTCTTTAAAATTGTATGGAGTTGTGTTGAAATAAATTCTGAATGTACATATGCCCCAAATAAAATAAAAGCAAAATATAACATGGGTACTTTAAAAGATTAGTTATAATATGGGTTGAGTAGTGAGCATAGGACACTCTTAAGGTCATGATTTTGATGTTTGGAGGTCACATTTTTTGCTACAGGCAATTCATTTTGTTGGATATGGCATAGTATGAGAGTGTTTAACAGCTAAGATATTATTAACTTTTTAAATTTAAACATTTAAATTTTCACTGATATTATTTCAAGAAGTGAAATAATAGAGGTAATACCCATGGGTAAGTTCTAGTTGGATTTTGCTTCTAACTAGCCAGGTGCTTCTAATTATTTGTAGATTTTTTTGATGATGGCCATTCTGACCAGTGTTGGGGTGATAACTCATGACAGTTTCGATTTGCATTTCTCTAATAATTAGTCACGTTGAACATTTTTAAATGTATTTTTGTCCACCTGTATGTCTTCTTTTGAGCAGAGTCTATTTATATTTTCTGCCCATCTTTTGATTGGGTTGTTTGTTTTTTGATTATGAGCTGCTTGAGTTGTTTGTACATTTTGGAGATTAATCTCTTGTCAGTCACTTCATTTGCAAATATTTTCTCCCATTCTGTGGGTTGTATTTTTGTTTGTTTTCCTTTGCTATGCAAAAGCTTTTAAGTTTAATTAGACCTCATTTGTTTATTTTTGTTTCTAATTTCATTACTCTAGGAGGTGAATTGGAAAAGATACTCTTGCGGTTTAACGTTGAAAGGCATTCTGCCTGTTTTCCTCTAAGAGTTTTATAGTATCTGGTCTTACATTAAGGTCTAATCCATTTTGAGTTTATTTTGTGTATGATGTTAGAGAGTGTCCTGATTTCATTCTTTCACATGTAGCTGTCCAGTTTTCCCAGCCCCACGAACTGAAGAGAATATCTTTTTCCATTGTATATTTTTCCCTCCTTTGTTGTAGATTAATTGACTCTAGGCGTGTGGATTTATCTCTGGGGTTTCTGTCCTGTTCCATTGACATATACTTATGTTTTTGTGCTAGTACCATACTATTTTGATGACTGGAGCTTTGCAGTTTAGTTGATTTCAGGGAGCCTGATTTCTCCAGCTCCATTTTTTTTTTTTTTTTCTTTCTCAGGATTCCTTTTGCTATTTTGGGTCTTCTGTGTTTCCATACAAATCAAAATATTTTTTTGTTCTAGTTCTGTGAAAAATTCTCTTCTATCTTTAACTCTAGACATTCTCTTCAATGTTTTCCTCTCCTCTAAAGAATTTTTAAGTCCTAAAATTATTTTAAAGATAAAATTTCAAGCTTTTTTTAAAAAAATAAATTTATTTATTTATTTATTTGTTCATTTTTGTCTTTTCTAGGGCTGCACCCGCAGGGCATATGGAGGTTCCCAGGCTGGGAGTCCAATCGGAGCTTTAACCTCTGGCTTACACCAAAGCCACAGCAACGTGAGATCCAAGCCATGTCTGTGACCTACACCACAGCTCACGGCAATGCCAGATCCTTAACCCACTCAGCAAGGCCAGGGATCGAAGCCACAACCTCATGGTTCCTAGTCGGATTTGTTAACCACTGAGCCTCTACAGGATCTCCGAAATTTTAGCTTCTTGATGGTTAGTGGAAGAAACTAGGCATCAAGTGTGGATAGTGTAGCCTGGCAGCCCTTGGATACTCACAATAAATGGGAAAACACATGGTATACTTATGTGTATACTCATAGATACTCATAGATTCCCCTATACTCATGTATACTCATAGCTAGGTTAACAAACAGATTTCCTTGTCTCCCAGTAAAAGAAGCCCTGTATAGTTATTGCAGTTTCTTAGCAGCAGCAATTAATAGCATCCTGGTATCAATGAATGATGTATGCTTTATTTACAGATACACTTTCTGTGCTTGGAAACTAATATAGGGAAATATCTTAGTTAAGCCATGCAGCTTGGCTGACTTTTCATAGGAAAACGATAGATCCCCTGAGGTAATACTAATGTAAGTAGAAAGTAACTGGCAGTTAGTAGATCTAGTTGGGGTGAGAAAGAATGACTTTGTTCCCTAGTTTTTGTATTTTTTCAATTGGTTGTCTCTTGGTTTCGTTATTCTCCTAGCATATTTTATTTGAATGTGATGTTAGTTCTTTATAATGCAGTGTATTATTTCACCCAGTCCAATGCTATTTTATTAACCTCCTGTGCCTTAGATGGCAATGGGCTTCCTTTAGGTAGCATAGTCATTGATGCTGGGAAGAAGAGGATAAATATTAAATATTGGGGGGTGTTACTTCTGGGAGACCTTTAAGAAGAACCAAATATGCTGAGGAAGTCATTTTTGCTGTCATTTCATGGGTGTTTGTTTAAAACCTAATTGCTAGATTTGAAAGAAAACTAGAGGTCATAAAAAACAATGAATAAATAGTGAACAGGGATATTTTTGCATACAGTGAATATGTTTTGCCCTTTTCTCAAAAGAAAAACAGGATAATAGCCAATCATCATATTTAAAATGGTAATTAACCTTCTCATCTCTAATTCCAAGCAAGCGCGGGCATGAACTCAGGATTCAGCGTATTGTTTTAATGTAAACATCAGTCACCAGTGAAACTTATTTTCTAAAATCACTTATACTGTGCTAAAGTGAGTATAAACAGTGTGGCTCATAAGTAGAAGGAGAAAAGCCCCAAACTGTGACTGCAAGAAAATATTCCCTTTAAAGTAAATATGATCTTTCGTGGAGCTGTATACAGTTCTAGACATATATATATATATTTGGAAGTTTTAGAACTAAAAGTGTTTGAGGGCTTACTGTGTGTCAGGTATAGTTCTAAATGCTTTGTGTATATTAGCTGACTTCATCTTCCCAGTAATGGAGGAGGTAAAGAGCAGTTATTTTTACAGTGAGGAACCTGTGGCCCCAAGAGGCTTTGCATAGGTCATTCAGTAAATGTGGGAGTGAAGATTCAAACCAGGGCCTTCTCACCTGAGAATTGTACTCTTGGCGACTTGGTTCTTCTGCCAACTAGTTAGTCATGTAGTTGGCTGGTTGGTCATTCTACTTTTATAACAATGAACTCTATGGCCCCCACTCTCAACTAACAGCTAGAACTCTCATTTCAAGGATGTAAAGATAAAATATTTTGATGTATTGATAAATATGTACTGATATAAACACACAAATATAGTACATTTAAATGTATCTCAAAGGCATTTTGCACAGTAACAATCATCACTTTTATTCATGACATTTATTACATTTGAGATGTGTTCAGCTAAGCCAAGTAGTGAATTTTCTTCTAAAGTTTTTTTAAATCAATTTTTAACTTGAAGACTCAGAATTTGCAAAGATCAATGAGAGTTCTTTTCCCAGGTTATCTCAACTACTGACTCTTTCTCAAAATCCTATTGAATTTGATTTTTTCTTGTCCTTTTTGAGTGACATTTCCGCAATTAAACAAAACCGAGCATACACATTTTGGGAATGAAAATTGCTATTAAGGACCATCTCTCTGGCTGAAGGAGGGATTTGGTATCTACTGTTTAAAGAGCTTCATAGAACCTGGGGTAGTGGATGGGAGTTTGGTGTCTCCCATGCAGCCTGGAGCAGCCCAGGTTGGGAATTGATGAATACCACAGTCTTGTCTGACAGCATGCAAAGTCATCAAAAATGAGTTGAAAGGAAATAAAACTGATGACTTAAGATGTACTGCCAGTGTTGTCAGGGAGCCAGCTATCACAGAAGTGACAGGTCTTATTGACTTTTGAGCATTAGGTAGGTTGGATAGTAAAAGTGAAATGGTTGGCTGTGCTTTTAAATGTTCCTAGAACACCTTTGGGTAGGCACTTGGGGTCTACATAAACTGATTGAGGCTACATTGATTTAAAGCATAGATCAAGGGAAAAACATCTAGTTCAGAATGCTTGCTATGAGCCATGCATTGTTCTAAGCACTCGTTCTATATCAACTGATTGGGTTACCATAAAATTAATGTAAGTAATTTGTTGGCCATCTCACATAGCAACGCTTTGACTTATATACTCTTACTTTTACACCCATTTTATTAGCATGCAGCAAAGTTAAGTAATTGGCTTAGTTTATACAGTCCAGTAAGTGGTGGAGGCAAGAATCAAAGCAAAGCCATCTGCCTTCATAATCCATGCTCTTAACCTCTGTCATGCTGCTTCTCTAGATGAAGAGACAAGTGAGAGAGAGCGAGAGAGCAGAAGAGTAAGAAGGAATACATGGTATTGAATGATGCCTTTACTACCAGTTAGTTGAAGTATTGATTTGAGGCATCCATGACTGAGGTTACATTTGTGTTTAAAGTTTTGATAAACAAATCTTTTAGATCATCTCAAGAAAAGAAGTGGCTTATCCGTATGTAAAAGACAGGGTCTTGGTGAGAAACAGATGGCACGTTGGTGAGGGTGGTGAAGAGAGGTTAGTGAAGGGGCTGTTTACAAAGAGGTGGGCAGTGCTACAGGATTCTACCAGCAAGAAATGGTGAAGCAACCAGGGACTACTAACTGTAGGAAGTTATGGCAGCCTTATGCCAGAAGGGTCAAGGAAAGAGAATAAATTACTCGTACTGGTGAGAGTTTGAAGCCTGGGGAGCTGATGGACAGGAATGAGGGCCTTGAGAGACTGAATGTAGTGCAGTAAATTCCCCCTCTTCTCTCTTCTATTAGCTTGTGATCTCCTGTAGGTGGCCTCTCATTTATGGAACCCAATCAAAAGCAAGAAGTCAAGGAAGCTTGGGGGCTGTAGTTCACAGAAATCAGCCTCTGGGTAGATGGAAAATCTTTAGGTGCAAAACTCTATTTAGAAAATTTAGAAGCAAGATAGTGTTACTCAAATGATGATCATGTAATCTATCACATGATTATAAATCTATGATTATAAATTCTGTGTATCAGGTTGGAAGGCTGTTGATATAATTAAGCCACAAATTGACATGTGTACATAATAAATTGCTCAAATAATGATTGGTTATATTTTGAGTTAGTTGATAATTAAAAAAATTATAGAGTTTGGATAGTTATTAAAATTAAAGCATATAAAACTATAAAGATGTCTATAAAAATCACTTATAATATTAACTTGCTCCCTCCAGAAGATTCTATTTTTACAAGTATATGTGCATCCAGGTTTTTTTTTTTTTTTTGCTGTATTTGTGTGTACACATATATGTATATAATATGTTAAAAATAGAATTATGTCATATAAACATTTGTGTAGCCTACTTTTAAAAATGCAACAGCATAATGGCAACTAAACTTTTTTCTATCTCAGGAAATACAGCTTGAAGGACTACTGTGCAAACCCTGAAACCAATAAAGTAACGATTGTTTCCAAATTTTGTTAAACAGCATTGTGATAAACATACTTCTGCCTCTTAAACAACATGATAAACATCTCTGTAGGTAAATCATTGTTATCCAGTTCTTGTTCTGCATAAAATCCAGTTTGCATGATGAACAACAGAGCATCCAAAAAAGCAATTGCCAGTGTCCAGAATAAAATGAAAACTTAGTAGCATATCTCAATAGGAAAAAAATTCAGTAGGATAGAGAGAGATGCCAAAGTCAATGTATAAACAAAGACTTGAAATTTAAAAGAAGACTTTGGGGAGTTTTCGTTGTGGCTCAGTGGAAACGAGCCCAACTAGTATTCATGAGAATGCAGGTTCGATCCCTAGCCTTGTGCAGTGGGTTAAGGATGTGGCATTGCCATGACCTGTGGTGTAGGTTGCAGACATAGCTCGAATCCCATGTTGTTGTGGCTGTGGCATAGGCCGGCAGCTGTAGCTCCTGTTCGACCCCTGACCAGGGAACTTCCATATGCCTCAGGTGTGGTCCTAAAAAGCAAAATAAATAAATAAAAAATAAAAGAAGACTTCATGATAAACCTTAAGCTACATAGCAGGAGTAAAAATGATTATAGCCCTTTAAGGAAGCAATTTGGCAGCATGCAGAAAGAGCCTAAAAATTTCATATGCCAAAATATGAAAAAATGATTTACTTGGATCAGTGTTGTGGGTTGTCTTTTTTCCTTTTGTCTGATGTTCAATATGTTCCATATCTTCTATGTTGATTAATTAGTTTTATGGTGGGAAAGATAAAATAAACTTGAATTGTGATTAAAAATGAGTAACACCATATTTGGTTTTCGATAATAATACTACCTGACTCTAATGTTTATGGTAATTGTGGGACTTTAACTATAAGAACAAATGACATCGAGGAAGGATATTAATAGGATTTTTCTGGATTTCAGAATTTGCTGTTGACTGTTCTCATTCTCTCTTTTTCTTGTCAACTTTTCTACCTTTACCAGTTTAAAAAAAAGTCATTTATTTATGAATCTTCTATAAATACCTTTACTTATGAAATACAAACAAAACAATAATAAAAGACCTTGTTCTTCTGTCTAACCTTCTAAAATGTTAATTGATTGGCATTAAACTTGGTTCTCATTTCTGATTGGGCTTCCTCTAGTTTCTTGTAAGTCTTGGAATTTCCACTGAAACTCCTAATTGCCAATATGTTTAGCTGTGTTTTTAGAAGAAATATTCTTATTTGGTAAGATTTAGATTATAGCTGTTAAGGTGTCTTTAGAAGCTCAGCTTATGTGCCCACATTTTTAAATGTTTGTTCTGTTTGGTTGATTCATTGCAATTCAAATATATTGAGTTTGAGTTATATTTGATACCTGAGGCTCTGGCTGCAGTCTCACCTCCTTCTTCCCTGACCTCTCTACCATTGACCCCATCTACCCTTATCCCAGGGTGACACTCAGCCCATATAGCTGAATTGTAGCAGGAAGCATTTTGCTTGGTTTCTAGCTGCCTATTTTTTTTTTTTGAGCCCCTAGAGCTGCAATAAAACTCTCCTAGAGCCCTCCTATGAAGCATTTTTGTTTCACTGAAATCTATGAAAATGTTATTAGAATTCTGTGAATTAAGTATTCTCTGACTTTCTAAGTCAGCTTGATTTCAACAGTGCCTTCTAGGTTTTAGCAGCTTGCTTCGTTGATCCACATTTTCTTAGGAGAGGGGGCTGCACACCTGCAGTTCTTCCAAAGGGCCTTCTTGCACTGAATTCTTTTTAAGGGAGTTTCCTGTAACTTTCTGCTCAATAAAAAGTATATGTTTTAAGAAAGAGAACTTCATTTTACCATATGAAAAATGATTAATAATAATAAAAGTAACAAACTTTGCCTGCCATTTTGGTTGTGGTGACAGAGGGAGAAATAAGACAAATGGCCCTTAAAAACATTTGCCTAAAAGTATCACATACATGTGATACTTTTGGACAAAGCAAGTGAAATGGTCACTTAAAGCTGAGTGGAAATATATAGCAAGGATATAAAAGAATGTTAAATATTTATGAGTACTTTGATGCATATGATCAGCTGATTAATTTAAGTGAAATTGAGTACTTACTGCTTGCTGTTCACTGTTGTATTACCATGCCTGCAATATGTACAAAATAGACTAGATCTCAGATCTTCTGAAGCCAACATTCTTATGATAGCCCTATTTTGGAAATAAACTTCTCAGAATTATCAAAAGTTTTCATCATGCTTATGTCTTTTGGCTCCATAATTTCACTTCTGGATTCTATACTAAGGTGATAGTCTTAAATAAAAATTTGTGTAATGATAAATATTGTAGCTTTGTAATATTGAAAAATTAGCAACCAATGTCCAGTAAGGAAACAGGGAACTTTTATGAACTTAGAGAATATTATGCACTCATCAGTTTGTATTGAAAACAGTTGTTACATTTTTAGTGGCAATTTAGTGACCATTTTAGCATCCTGTGATGAAATAAAGGTAACATAGTTCATTCTGGGCTTAAGATGTCCCCAAATATGGGTTTATGTACAGAGGTATTAGGAGGATTGAGAGAAACTAGAAGTTTGGAATTCTGATAGCATAACAAGTCATTCAAATAGTCATACCTTGAAGGTAACTGGAAATAGGGAATCAGAGATTGGTTGGAGATTAGGGCTGAAAACATTGTTTGTTGATTAATTAGTATATAAATGTTAGTTGAACTTGGTAGATGAGCTACACAAGGAATGAATTAAGAGGAAGAAGAATACAGGCAGAGAATCAAAGGGGAGTGGTGGTGGCAGAAAGTGTGAAAAGTACCCTGAAGAAAGTGATGAACAGAACAGAGGGACTGGAGAATTAGGAAACGGTGCCGTTTTGGGAAATTTTGAGGTAAGAGTTTTTAAAAGGGAAAGAGAGCTGAGAGGTAGAGGGAGAAGAGATGGGGTAATTTCATTGGTACTTTAAACTGGGTTTTTTTTTTTTTTTTTTTTTTTGGTAATAAGGTAGAACAGTGGTAGGTTATTTATTTGTTAAAATAGAAACATATCATAGATATTATTGATGGTAATAATACCTTTCCATAAAAATTGATCAAAATTTTTTGTCCATATTAAAACTACATTTATTAAAAGGATCAAATGATAAAGCAGAAATAATTTGCATCTTAAATTGTACTCATACAAAGGAAATGTACTCATGCAAGGAAAATTCATACAAAGCTTTATGCTAACCATGTACTCAAAAATGACTTTATTTACTTACTGAAAAATAATTTATGTCTTTGAAATTGAAGCAGATTAAGTTGCCTGAAAGATTCAAAACAGAAGAAAATAAGAGGGTTTTTTTTTTTTTTGACTTTTGACTTTTGACGTCCCCAGGCTAGGGGTCTGATTGGAGCTGCAGCCGCTGGTCTAATGCCAGAGCCACAGCAACGCAGGATCCTTAACCCACTGAGCCAGGCCAGGAATCAAACCCAAAACCTCATGGTTCCTAGTTGGATTTATTAACCACTGAGCCACGAATGGGAACTCCAGAAAATAGATTTTAAAAATCCTTTAGATAAAATATCTGGGGAGTAGGATTCTATTTAGCAACTCAGGGATTTACATGGTATATCTTGAAGCAACTGAAGGACATGATGGCCATTTTTCATATGTCACAGTGTTTTGTATATTTGCTTTAAGGGACAAATTAGTGACATTTTAAGACTTACAATAACTTCGTGAGAAGAACTAGGGCATTTGCAACGGGAAAAGTGTAGTTTTGCCATGTACCAAAAGGTATGTTATAAGCTAGTAAAATGCAGCAGCATCCTGTATACCTGGAAGGGCTGCTGTGGCGGTTGTATCTGTATGGATCTCTTTTATAATTCTCAAAACCTTCTAGTTTTGAGTGAGTACAGAGAGGGTCCTTAGGCAGGTGGTGCGGTTGGAATACATTTAAATATTTTGTTGATGCTTTCTGTGTTCTTGTCCCGCTGTAGAATCTAACAGCGAGGTTTCTGCAGTGTCCTCCTTTTCTTTCAACACATTATGAGAGACTCAGTATTAAGTAAAAATTAACAGGATCTGACTGGGATCACTGATAAGGATGTGGAAAGACTATTAGGTTTTTAATTAGGAAAAGACTTAGGTCAGCTCTATTTCAGCTCATTTTTGCAAATGAAGAATTTGAGACACAGGGTGATTAACTGTTCTAGTCCTGCAAGAACTTGGCCACTGAACTGCCACTATTAGGTATTTCCACTAGTCTCTGCTATACCTAATTTTACACTATCAGGGCTGAAATGCCAGTGTAACCAGGTAGAGAATTTTCTCAGGTATAAGGGCTAACTTGCTGTTGATAGAGTTTCAGTAACTGCGCAAGTCGGTTACCAAGTACCATTTGTTAGGTGAGGTGAGAGAGGGAAGAAGGACAGCCCCTCAGGGAGTTCCCGTCCTGGCTCAGTGGTTAACGAAATGGACTAGGAACCATGAGGTAGCGGCTTCGATCCCTGGCCCTGCCCGGTGGGTTGGGGATTGGGGATCCAGCGGTGCCATGAGCTGTGGTGTAGGTCACAGATGTGGCTCAGATCACCGTTGCTGTGGCTCTGGTGTAGGCTGGCAGCTACAGCTCCGATTAGACCCCTAGACTGGGAACCTCCATATTGCCACGGAGCTGCTCAAGAAATGGCAAAAAGACAAAAAAAAAAAAAAAGAAAAAAAGAAAAAAAAAAAGGACAGCTCCTCGACATGGGACCTTACTCATAGGGTCCGGGATACAATTTTGATGTTGCCACTTATTAACTATGTGACTTAGGGCAAACTCCTAAACTCTCTAAAATTTCTTCAGATATGAAATGAGAGTCATGATTGTTGCCATACTTCAATGAAGATTGTTAGAATCAAGGCTATTGTGAGAAAGAGTCAAGGTCAAGTTTACCAATGTTTATAATTATTACTATGTTCCAGGCAGTACTGCAGACCCAATAGTAAAGAGCTATTAAAACTTTCATAACATACTATGAAAAGTCAAAAGTTGTGAAGTAAAATTTACCAGGAAATCTGATGGATAATGCTGATAAGTATTGAGAATAAGAGGTGTATAACTTGGAAAAAGTATTTGACTCTTCAAAACAGGACTCTGTCTCCTTTATCCTCAAGGAGTTTATTTATAACTATTTTTAGAGAGAGTATCCTTTAAGCAAAAAGTCTTAAGTTGACTGAGATTGTTATAATAAAGCAGTTTTACAAACTGAATTAATAATAGATTGAAGATGGGAAAGGAAAGTCACCAGGATATCAGAAAGAAGGAGGAAGATTATTTGCTTAGGAAGAATAGGAGTGACTGTCCTTTTTTATTTCTTTCTGACTTTTACTTTAAACCAGCCCTTTTATGCTAAAACAGCTTTCCTGTCCTTTTACTAGAGATCAAACCACCATTACCATTTTTTCAGTTAGCAGCAGATTGAATGTTGTTGATTCAATGAAGGACCCCATTTTTCTTTTTATGGATAAAGGATTATTTGTCTTCACTAAGATTTTGGGTCTTCATTTTAAGATTCATACATTGCTTGCAATCTATGTGGACTGTAATATCTCAAATATTTAAGTAATGATGATTATCCAGTGACAGGGTTTCTGATTGTAAGCTATTTGCCATTTATAATAGTGTTATATATTTGTGCACTTAGAACTATGTTTTTGTGGCTTCCAAAATGGAGTATAGTTGACTTGCAAAGTTAGTTTCATGTGTACAGCGAAGTCAATATATATTCTTTTTTCCCCATATAGGTTATTACAGACTATTGAGTAGTTTGTCTGTTCTATTCTGGAGGTCCTTGCCAGTTATCTATTCTATGCATCATAATGAAATTGAGTAGCTTCTTAAGTCCCTTGTTGGCCAGGTGGTGCTTTTGATGAAGTTGTTATTGTCTGTGCATGTAGGAATGTGGTCAGAGTGTCAATGCTTTGAGTTATGTATAATTTAGTTACCACTGTAATTCCTCAATCAGTGATCTGGCCTTGGAAAGATAAATTGTATATACACAAAGCTATGGAAGCAGAGCGTAGAATATATGACAAAGATGAAAAAAAATTACAAGAAATCTAAAATGATAAGAAAGCATTGTGTCGTAGTTGGTTGTTTTTTTTCCCCTCAGTGATATAGAAATAATAAAGATACATCATATAATGCTGAGGCTTTGGGTTCACTGATGTGTATCATATTACTTTAGCTTAAGTAATATAAATGGGACATATGATCTAAAGGAAATTTTAAGAAGGTGTGTTCATGGGAAGTGAAAGTCATTTCAAAAGTCATAGTTTTGCTTACAGACTCTGAAAGGTTACTTTTTAAAAAGTCATATCTTATTCAAATATAAAATGAATATGTCAAAGATTTTATTTAGCTCATTAATCAGGGAGCCGATAAGATAGTACAACTCATTCACAGAATTAAAAGAGCCGCATACACAGGCAATCAAAGATGTTGAAATGAATGTATGACAGATGCAAACTTGTCAGTATCCATAGGACATTGATACTGTGAATCAGATCTTCAATGACTCCCCCCTCCCACTGGACACAATTTGTTTACATTTCAATGGAAAAAAATCATTTGTGTATGTATTTTATAATGTAAAGAGTTATGAAGTACCTAAAAGACAATAAAAGGCTTAAAAGCTTTGATAGAATTGAATAACTCAGGCTACACCAATAGGATACCCACTAATATTTTGTGCATCTTTCAAAGTCTTTCACATCTTCTGACAAATCTTAGTCTTGGGAAGTTTTCCCAGCAGGCCTCTTAACTGAACTTTAACTTCATAGGAAGGATTGCATTCAGACCATGCTAGAAAGATCTGTATATATTACCGTTCTTCCTCTCTCACTCATTACTCCATCTAGATGAATTAGTGTTACTAATTTTGAATTTCTCTTATCTTTGGTCCAGTAGACTGAATTTAGCCCAGATTATATTTTGGGTTAGAGAAAGTACTTGAAAAAAACTTATAAATTAAGAATTGATGGAGTTCCTGTCGTGGCTCAGTGGTTAACGAATCCAACTAGGAACCATGAGGTTGTGGGTCCGGTCTCTGGCCTTGCTCAGTGGATCCGGCATTGCCGTGAGCTGTGGTGTAGGTTGCAGATGCGCTCCATCCTGCGTTGCTGTGGCTGTGGCGTAGGCTGGTGGCTACAGCTCCGATTAGACCCCTAGCATGGGAATCTCCATGTGCTGTGGGAGCAGTCCTAGAAAAGGCAAAAAGACCAAAAAAAAAAAAGCAAGAATTGACAAATACTTATTGATCATAGACCTTTTAAAAGTCCAGCTAATGAAAATAATTATATTTTGTTTCAAGAATTCTTTTTTTTTTTAACTGCAAATATGGGTTTTTACTTATTTTTTAATTTATTTTTTATATATATATTTTTTTCAAGAATTCTTAATAACAAAACTGTACAAATTAAAAAATCCTAGCAATGTTTCTTTGAAATGACGTAAACAACACATACTGTTAATGAACCTAGCTATATTTGAAAACAAGTCTTTGTATTTAATACCTTTTATACTTTAGTGAGTTAAGAATAAAATAATCCCAGTATTTTATATGAGCTTCTTAAATATGAAAAAATGGAAAATTAAATGTATTTGGTAAAGAGTAGAATGAAAATTATTATAACAAGATATGTATTACTTTAAAATTGAGAGTAAGTTAAAATTTTCATCCTGTTTTTGATTCATTAATTTTGGAGACAAGTATTCCATTTATTGTTGGCTGTATGACTGAGCATAAATTGTCACTCGAGAATTACTTGATTCAAATCAAAATTGTTTCAATTTACTGTTATAAAATTGTCTTTGATGTGTTGAATATATGAATGCATAAAATTCTTTTTGAATATCCATACACATTTATCTAATATTAATGTATTTATCAGTTGGTAATATACATTTTTGAGAGATAACCTTTTACATTTAAAAGGTTAAATGTAATTAATTGGGGCCAAACTTCCTAAACCATAGGGAAATACTCATTGATTCATTAATTTATTTAGCAAATATTTGTTAAGCACCTACTCTATACTTAGCACTTGTAAATACATGTTATTTTAGGGCACTTTTCATTCCACAACTAACAGGAATGATTGGGTTTTACTGTGTTGAAAGTGATTTGGGGTTAGCTTGAGACATTGCTAGGAGGTAGCCAATGGGTTAATATCTGCACTGCTCAAAATTACCCTGTGCCCTAGTGGCCCTGTCTTTCCAGTGTTTTTATTTTGTCCCTCACCAATTCAATGGCAGCTAGTTGGGCCCGGAGTTGTTTCATATTAATAGTAAAGGTCATTTCTTTGTTATATCCTGTCCTATAAGTAGCATTCACCTCTGTATGTACGTAATCAGTTAAAGGCAGAAGCTGACATCAAATAAAGCTACAACTTAATTTGAATACTGTTACAGTAATACATCAACATCTATTTATATATGTTAAATAGATTCACAGGTGTCCATGAATCTATTACTAATGGACTTTTTTTTTATGGTCTTAAACAACAAAGATCTATTTTCTCACAGTTCTGGAGGCTACAAGTCTGAGATTAAGTGTGTTGGGCACATTGGTTTGTTTTGGGGCCTCTCTCCTTGGCTTGTAGATAGCTGACTTCTTGTGTCTTCACATGGCTTCTCCCCTGTGTGTAGTCATGACTCTGCAAATTTCTTCTTGTAAGGACACCAAATCCACCCTAATGACTTCATTTAATCCTAATTACCTGTTTTCCTTCCTTCCCCCTCCCTTCCTTCCTTCTCCCTCCTTCTCTCCCTTCTTTTCTTCCTTCCCTTCCACTAATAGCCTTTTATGGAGGTTGTTGAGGGACTGTGTTGATTGGGGAAAATTCAGAGTACATCTCCTATAAAGGTGGGGAAAAAGCATAAAGGAAAGAACCTACACAATTACATGCTTTGAGTTCTTATGGCCAGAAAATAAAATCAGTGAAGAACAAAAGTACTGTTAATGTTTTAATAAAAGTTGATGCATACAGCTATCACTTCCAGGTGTTAGAGTAACAGACTGTTACCCATGATAATGATATTAGGCTGGGAAAGGAAAGGTGAAATGAAAATGAAGTAACCAGAATTGAAACAACATGTGGTTTAGTAGTGCTACCTCAGATGGGCGGGTAAAGCCTCAGGCAAAGTAATAGTTGCTTCCATTGTTGTTTTTTTCGAGTACCTGTGTTGTTTCTGGTACTGCTCTAGTTACTTGGGATAAGTCAGTGAACGAAATGATGTGGATCCCTGCCCTTGTGAAGCTTGCATCCTTTCTAATAAGAAGAGATAGATTTATTGATAAACGCTTAGCCACACTTATCAAGAAAAATAGAGGACTCATCAATAAAATTAGAAATGAAAAAGGAGAAGTAACAATGGACAACACAGAAATACAAAGATCATAAGAGACTACTATATGGAACTATATGCCAATAACACAGAAAACCTAGAAGAAATGGACAAATTCTTAGAAAAGTACAATCTTCTGAGACTAAACCAAGATGAAATAGAAAAGATGAACGGATCAACACAAGTACTGAAATTGAAACTATGATTAAAAAAACTTCCAACAAAAAAAAGTCCAGGCGCAGATGGCTTCACAGGTGAATTCTATCAAATGTTTAGAGAAGAGCTAACATCTCTCCTTATGAAACTATTCCAAAAAAATTGCAGAAGAAGGGACACTCCCAACTTCATTCTATGAGGCCACCATCACCCTGATACCAAAACCAGGCAAAGATACCACAAAAAAAGAAAAATACAGGCCAATTTCACTGATGAACATAGATGCAAAAATCCTCAACAAAATACTAGCAAACCAAATCCAACAATACATTAAAAGGATTGTACATCATGATCAAGTAGGATTTATCCTGGGGATGCAAGGGTTCTTCAATATCCACAAATCAATCAATGTGATACACCACATTAACAAACTGAAGGATAAAAACCATATGATCCTCTCAATAGATGCAGAAAAAGCCTTTGTCAAAATCCAACACCCATTTCTGATAAAAACCCGTCAGAAAGTGGGTATAATGGGAACCTACCTCAACATGATAAAGGCCATATATGGCAAACCCACAGCAAACATCATTCTCAATGGTGAAAAGCTGAAAGAATTCCTGCTGAGATCAGGAACAAGACAAGGATGTCTGCTCTTGCCACTACTATTCAACATAGTTTTGGAAGTCCTAGCCATAGCAGTTGGAGAAGTAAAAGAAATAAAAGGAATCCGAATTGAAAGGAAGAAGTTAAGCCATCACTATTTGCAGAATCCTAAAGACTCTACCAGAAAACTGTTAGTGTTCATCCATGAATTTGGCAAAGTCACAGGATACAAAATTAATATACAGAAATCAATGGCATTTCTATATACTAACAACGAAAGATCAGAAAGAGAAATTAGGGAAGCAATTCTGTTTACCATTGCATCCAAAAGAATAAAATACCTGGGAATAAACCTACCTAAAGAGGCAAAAGACCTGTACTCTGAAAACTATAAGACACTGATGAAAGAAAGATGACACAAATAGGTGGAAAGACATACCATGCTCTTGGATTGGAAGAGTCAATATTATCAAAATGACTATACTACCAAGGCAATCTACAGATTCAATGTAATCCCTATCAAATTACCAAGGACATTTCTCACAGAACTTGAATAAAATATTTTAAAGTTTGTTTGGAAGCACAAAAGACCCAGAATAGCCAAAGACATCCTGAAAAAGAAAAATGGAGCTGGAAGAATCAGGCTCCTTGACTTCAGACTATACCACAAAGTAACAGTCATCAAAACCATTTGGTACTAGCACAAAGAAATATAAATCAGTGGAACAGTATAGAAAGCCTGGAATTAAACCCACGCACCTACAGCCAACTAATCTATGACAAAGGAGGCAAGAATATACAATGGAGAAAAGACAGCCCCCTCAATAAGTGGTGCTGGGAAAACTGGACAGCCACATGGAAAAGAATGAAATTAGAACACTCCCTAACACCATACACAAAAATAAACTCCAAATGGATTAAAGACCTAGATATAAGACCAGACACTATAAAACTCTTAGAGGAAAACATAGGCCAAACACTCTCTGACATAAACAACAGCAACATCTTCTCAGATCCACCTATCAGAGTATTGACAATAAAAACAAAAATAAACAAATGGGACTTAATTAAACTTAAAAGATTCTACATAGCAAAGGAAACCCTAAACAAAACAAAACAGACAACATACAGAATGGGAGAAAGTATTTGCAAATGAATCACCTGACAAGGGATTAATCTCCAAAATTTATAAACACCTCCTACTGCTCATGACCAAAAAAACAAACAAGCCCATCAAAAAATGGGCAGAAGATCTAAACAGACACTTCTCCAAAGAAGACATACAGATGGCCAAAAAACACATGAAAAGATGTTCAACATCACTCATTATTAGAGAAATGCAAATCAAAACCACTGTGAGGTACCACCTTATACCAGCCAGAATGGCATCATCAAAAAGTCTACAAACAAGAAGTGCTGGAGAGGGTGTGGAGAAAAAGGAACCCTAGTACACTGTTGGTGGGGATTGTAAATTGGTACAACCACTGTGGAAAACAGTATGGAGATTCCTCAGAAAACTAACAATAGAACTACCATTTGATCCAGCAATCCCACTCCTGGGCATCTAGCCAGAGAAAACCATGACTTGCAAAGACACATGTACTCCGATGTTCATTGCAGCACTATTTTCAATAGCCAACACATGTAAATGTAATAAATTCACTGAGTAAATAAAGTCAATGCAACAAAGAAAAAAGAAGAGATAGATTTTAAAAATTGTGTAAAATAAATAGGAAGTCCTACAGAAAATATTGGTATAAAGAAGATTAAGAGTCTTGGATGAGGAGACAGTGGCAGTTGCTGTATTAAATAGAGTAACAAGTTGGCTGTGAAGAGTAGTAGCAACCTACTGTTAAGAGTTCTCTCTTTTCCTTTAAAAATCCAGAGAACTGAGGTTGGGCCTTCCTCGAGAGATTAGTGAGATTAGTGGCGGAGGAACAGGAAGTCAATGGTGGTGTGTTTTTCAAGATTATCATAAAGTTCAATAATGAAGAAGAAGAATAAAATATGTGATGGCCTTTTGTCCTTTCTTCCTCTAGTCGACAATAGGAAATAATAAAATATGTTATAGGAAAATAGGCAGCAAAATATTCATTCAAAAATAGGGATAAGTTGGAGTTCCTGTTGTGGTGCAGTGGAAACAAATCCGACTAGGAACCATGAGGTTGCGGGTTCAATCCCTGGCCTGACTCAGTGGGTTAAGGATCCCGTGTTACTATGAGCTCTGGTGTAGATTGCAGATGCGACTTGGATCCTGAGTTGCTGTGGCTGTGGTGTAGGCTGACGGCTACAGCTCTGATTTGACCTCCATATGCTGCAGGTGCAAAAAACAAGCCAAAAAAAAAATATGGGTAATTTATTGGAAATAAATCTTATGAAGTATGTTGATATCATATGAGTCATGCTTTATAGGCATTGTATGACAATTTTGTATAACTCTGGTTTGTTTAGGAAATTCATAATTTTTTAATCTCCTTCTCAAAAGACCAGTATAAACAATGTTTCTTTGGCAAAACCATGCATATCATGACAACTTGTCAAAATAATAGCTTCTGGCTTTCAGTTTCGAACATACAGAATGTATTGCAAATTGCCTCACTAAACCTGATTCATATATATAGCCATGGCAGATTATACAAAATTGTTGCTGATAAGAACCTTACAGTAAGGCTCAAAATTAGACTTAAACCTGCATCTTGATTAACATGTAGATGTTAATCTACACTCTTCCATGTATCACTGAGTAATAGTATCTCCTGGAGGTACCTCCCTTCCTCAGCCCCACTGCCTGTTAGTGACCAGAACTAAGTCTGGGTGGAAAGACACCATTAGTTTTGTATTTTCTCTGATCTATATGTTTTTTCTTCTGCTTAAGCCTTCCTTTTAAAAAAGAATTGATTTCTTTCTTATGGTACCAGTGATACGTTCAGAGACAATGTAGGATTTCTTTCTTAACTAGGTAGAATTCAGACATTTATTTGGCTACAATGGCGTTTCAGTCACTGATTATGCTCTATTAATTTATGGCCATTATGCACCTAGCCTGTTTAGTGGGACATCTCCTTTAATACTAAATCAATTTGCCTTGTCTCCTTCTTTCTTGCCTACTTTTTCTTGTTCCTCCCTTTTCTTCAATTAATCCTATTTTTCAACCTCTGCTCTTTTAGCACTTCACAAAAAGGGTAATTTAATTTGAGCTCAAAAGCATATTTGAAAATGCTCATAATATCTTAGAGAATGTGCTATTGAACTTCTATTCTCTATTTGTACTTTCAAGTTTCATTATTCTTCGTCTTCAGATTTGTGCTTCTTTTTATTCACAATGACCTTGTGCGGTGTTGGTCCTCTGAAGCCTAAAGCGATTTAAACACACTGTGTGTGTGTGTGTGTGTGTGTGTGTGTGTGTGTGTGTGTGTGTCTTCTCAACTCTTTTCCAGGGAGGAGGAGCAATATGTTGGTAGGAAGGAAGGGAGAGAGTAGGATGATTTCTTACTTGGGAAGATAGTCCCGATTTTAGCTGAGAGTGCTAATAGTGATAAAATAAAAGGAGTCGTACATTTTTCTTGGTGCCCAAGGTTTTTCTGTCTCAGTACAATATATTATGGTATGCATGGGGGTCTGTGAAAATGAACATTTTTCTGATGGAGCAGGAGATGGGTAGTTGTGAGAACTGAAACGGGAAAGGAGATCCTACGAGGGAGGCATTTTCTCACACAGATCAGTTTTAAAGAGTTTCTATGGAAGTTGAGGAGCTGGAAATTGATTCCTTTAAAAATAATGTGTGTACCTAACTACCCCTTAGGAAAATCTTGGTGTGATGACAGGAGTGTATGTATCCTAGTTTAAAGACCACTGCAGTATACATTAAAGTTGCTAGTCTCTGATTATTCTCTCTTATTTGTGTAGGTATGTAAATTATTGTCAGGCTTAATTAACTGTGGCCTGGTGTTGGTTTTCTAGGGTAAGATGTATGTAAATATTATTTATAATGCTGGATTTGATAGTTAAGCACTTGATAAAGATAATGCAGTGGAAATGATAATGATGAAAAAAGGAAGGAGAGAAGAAAGAAAAGAAGGAAGAAGTTAAAAACCAATTTCAAAGATTCGACACTCTTTACAGATATTTAATAGTGTCAGATACTATTTTAATCACCTTACAAATATTATATCTTTATTTAGCCATATTTAGAACCTAAGAAGCAAGTACTATTTTACTCCCATTTACCAGGTAAGGAAACCACACAGAGGTTAAGTAACTTGTCTAAACTTGTGAGTGATGGAGCCAGAGCTTGAACCAAGTATCTTGCTCTAGAGCCTTAACTACTGTACCACTTTTCCTGGCATATGTGTGTATGTGTGTGTTGGTGTGTGTGTATACATATACATGTTTGCTGATGCACTACAATATAAATATTTATATTAACAGTTGAATATGCAGATTATTTTAAAACATGAGAGAAAATTATTATTAATGGAAAAAAGAAGAAACAAATTCCAGAATCTGATAATAGTGAGATGTAGAAAAACAGATAACAAACTTCTCCCAAGTGATAAAGGAACTAATTTTTTTAGATAAAAGTTCTGCTTTTAAAAATTGCTTTCATAGAAATTTAAGGCTATGTATTTAATATTGTATGATATTGACAAAGAAGTAATTTAAAAGTCTATTTAAACATTTTTTACCTTTCAAAATTGGATACTGTCAAGACACATACAAATATTCTTTACACTTCAGTTTTCACATCTATAATGCATTAAAAAATTTCCTCCCTTTATAATGGATAGAAAATCAAATTACTCCTCTTAACCCCCCACTTCTTTCCATTGTGCATGTATAGAAAGAATTGAAAATACAATGTTTTAGAATGTTTACACAATTAAAAGTGGAGGAAAATTGGGTAGTAGTTGAATATATTTGAATTCGTTATGATAACTTTTGAGATCTGTGTAATTTCAGCCTTGTCAGTGCTGTTTCAGAACATTTGAAAAAATGGATTTTGAAATCCCTCTTAGATATTTTGAGGAAAGTTCTGATGTGTGAAGCTTAGACTGGGAAAGAATGTAAGCCAGTGGCCTGAAGTGTCCTCATACTCACGACTCGACTTGACACACGTTTGAGCTCTGTGTGCTCGTAGGCTCCAAGCCACATCACCTGTACCAGGTTTCCTGGGAGTTCAGTTCACACCGCTTATGTTGGCCGTGATTGTTTTCTCTGCATCCTTCACCAGCCCACTCAAGTTTCCTCCTCTGGGGACCATAGTCAGAATATTATTTTGAAGGTAGTGTGGTGCTTGGATAGATTGACAAAATAACTTACTCTATTGTATTTGAAAAATGGCCTATGTAATGGAGCATAGGCATAAATAGAAGAATTTTGTGTCTAATATCTTGTGTGGTCTTGTGTGACTCACCCTTTCTAGGTTTCATTTTCTCACCTTTCAAAAGAAGAGGATTGAATGAGATGATCTTTAAATCTTCGTCTTATAAACAGTTCATGCTATTATCTGCATATGTTTTCACTAACTGGTTTAACTGTTGTGTTGGCTGTTCTGGAAAGAGAAAGTGAAATGAAAAACGCTCAGTAAATTGTGGGTTTCAAATTGTGCTTTCAAAGTGATACGTAATGGAGACATTCTAGATGGTTGTGTTCCTCTTTGATGTTGTTCTTGTCAACATAGAGGCTTTTGTTCTGTTGTATTTAAATGGTAATTATCACTAGGACCCAGCCGGCTCAATTTGGCTTCTCAATTCAAAGGACTTGCTTGGATGGCAGCAGTTAATAATATGGGATCATTTAAGGTTAAAAACACTTTTCCTCCTATGATTTATAAAGAACCTCTTGGCATGTAACTTAGAAAATTTGGTTAGTCTTTACATTCAGCATTGAAGTATTATGTGCCTCATTAGATGCATCTAGTCTGACTTTATTTGTACCAGACTTTTTTTTTTTTTTTTGGCTGGTAGCTGGCAATTCTTTGAGGTCTCTACAAATAGATTGTAAGGAACATCTGGGCCTTCTCATCAGCATAGGCCGTTACTAAAGGTTAGAGGTGTACCTTGTAGCCTTCCTTAGTCTGATGGCTGGTTTCAGGGTTATTTCATCCAATCTCCTGGCATTGATGAAAGTTTATATTGGGAGCAGGGGGTCATTAAAGGGGTAAAATCCAGTATTTGGAAGGTCTAGAAATCAGTCAACTGCAAATGATGAAGTTCTCAAATGCATGTCTGTAAAGTTACTTCCAGCGATTGAAACTAGTTTTGAAAAGGCAAAAACTTGAAACAGTTTTTGATAAAACTTCCTGTAGAAAAACTGCATGAAGACTATCTTGGGACCGATTTGTGTCACATGATAGATGGTGCCCAGAAGGGAATCTGTCCTCTGCAGTGAGTATTTAACTGTATTTCTTTGGACATTCCCATGATAACTAGCTCAGACCACAATGCCTGCAAGTACTTTCACCTGCCTTGTTTTCTTGTTAGCTATGTACTTGTCTTTCTCTGACATGATGTGCAGACACAAGTTTTCTCCCCCCACGTCAGCCAAGTCTGGGTGTGCAGTTTTGAGGAGGTGTAAGAATAACCGAGGCAGAGAGAGTGCCTGAGGTGGGGAACCTAAGGGCAACTGGGAAGAACCATTTCTGAAGAGCAAAGATGAGGGGATTAGCTGTGGATTATGTGGATAGAATAGCTAGGGGAGGAGATAAGCCCCGAGGGGAGGAGATTCCAGAAGAAGAATAGATGTTGGGGTGCAGAACAGCATGGTTTAAGATGAGCCTCAGGAGTTCCTGTTGTAGCTCAGAGGTAACGAACCCGACCAGTATCCATGAGGATGCAAAGTTCGATCCCTGGCCTTGCTCATTGGGTTAAGGATCCGGCATTGCTATGAGCTGTAGGTCATAGATGTGGCTTGGATTCTGCGTTGCTATGGCTGTGGTATAGGTCGGCAGCTGCAGCTCCAATTGGACTCCTAGCCTGGGAACCTTCATATGCTGCAAGTGAGGTACTGAAAAGCAAAACAAACAAACAAACAAACAAACAAACACCAAAAAGATAAGTCTGCCCTGGGCTGAGGCCTGGAGAGCTGTTTGGCACTGCTGGACCCCACTTTGATTTGAGGCTGTGCCCATTGTTCCATTGCTGCCAGATCGTGACCTCAGATGAGTGTGAAGCTCCTCTGGGGGCAAGTAGTGTTGCCTAGTCATGCTTTATTCTGTTGGTGCCTAGCACATAGTAGACAAATTAAAAATCATTGAATTAAGTTCACATTCTCCAAGTGGGGAATAGGGTTGTGATTCTATTTTATGGGTGTGTGGGAGTAGGGGTGTGTTTGCAGGAATGAGAAACGTACTGTTTAGTAGCTGGCAGCCCTACTGGTCAGCATCTGTCTTTTAGGAAGATGAACGACCAAGCCTACACATTCTTTTCACATTCTTTGTATGCTTTCTTTGGCTATCAGCTTCATCTAAATTGTAAAAAACCACCCAGAAGAGAAAAGTATTGTATTTCATCATTTTTTCAAGCCACAGAGTTTTGCGTGAATAGAACAGTCTCAAGTAAGGGAGAGGTTGTTTACCTTGAATTACATTTCCCAGGAAATAGTTCTAGCCTTTAATTTTGATGACACTTGGAATTTTTGTTATCCAGAGGATTGTCAGACATTATTATAAAAAGAGCTATGTTTGGAAAGGGTGAGTATGGGGCTCCTGAATATAATTATAATTTAAACTTAAAATCCCTTATTTTATAAAACAGAGATGGCAGTCTATAAAAAATGGAGTTCTTTTGATTTTAATGCTTAAAATCCCTTTCTGTGCTTAAAACTCTGAATTAGAATTGAAAGTTATGAATTAGATATGAATATGAATTAGATAATGGGGTGTTTGTGTGTGTGAGTGTGTGGTATTCTTTGAAACTAATAGAAAATTTTAAAAACAAGTGGGATGTACCCAGTAGTAGGAAACTTAGTGTCTTTTGATTGAGAGAGACTTTAAAAAATTGATTGCTTTCTTAACTCACCATGATCGGCCTTTAATAGGTAACTCTTGCGGATTGGTTTCTGCCTCAGAAATATTTTGCGTTTACAGCTTTCATGGAATAATAAGGAACATAGTCATACATGCTTATGTGAAATACTGTTAGAGAAAATTTAGGAGTTGAAAACTTTTTTTTTTTTTTTGCTTTTTAGGGCTGTCCCCAAAGCATGGACGTTCCCAGGCTAGGGGTTGAATCTAAGCTACAGCTGCTGGCCTACACCACAGCCCCAGCAGCTCAGGATCTGAACCGCGTCTGCAACCTACACCACAGCTCACAGCAACGCCGGATCTTTAACCCACTGAGCAAAGCCAGGGATCTAACGTGCAACCTCATGGTTACTAGTCAGGTTCGTTTCCACTGCATCACAGTGGGAACTCCCCAGGAATTGAAAACTTTGAAGAACACATGTTTCTGGCAAGCATGCAGAGATGGGTGTTGAATCATCCCTAGAGACAGTGACAGTGTTAAGATCTCTGGCCGTTTTTGACATTATGATAATTAAGCATTCATAGGCAGGCCATATTCAACTGTACAGGTTTTGCCTTATATAATGATAGTGATGTATGCAGAACTTAACATGTCTGTATGTGTTAACTCTGGGGGTGAATAAGACGGGAAACACTCCTTTACTTCAGAAATCTACATTTTAGTGGGCCAGAAAGGTAATAAACCAGTAGATGAGTATGTATGTGAAATGTATCAGATAAAAATAAGTATTATTTATACAAATAATTCAAACAGTTTGATGTGATGGTGGTCTAGTGGCTAGTTTAGATGAGGTGGTTAGAAAGAAATAATAAAATGAAAAGAAATGATGATTTAAAAATAAAATCTTGGAGTTCCCTTCGTGGCTCAGCGATTAAGGAACCCGACTAGGATCCACGAGGATGCCAGTTTGATCTCCAGCCTTGCTCACTGGGTTAAGGGTCCGGCATTGCCATGAGCTGTGGTGTAGGTGGAAGACATGGCTCTGATCCTGCATTGCTGTGACTGTGGCCTAGGCCAGCAGATACAGCTCTGATTCGACCCCTAGCCTGGGAACCTCCCTTTGCCATGGGTGTGGCCCTAAAAAAAAAAAAGTGAAAATAAGATAAAATCTTTAAATGGCACAATTAAAATTATTATATATATATTTTTCGAGACTCATTTTTGTGCTTCTATTGCTAAAGATACTGAGTCTGACACAATTCTTTGTTTTCACTCTGGATTCTTTTCAACCTGATGTAGCAGTGGAATGTGTTTTTTAAAAGATCTATTTTGGCTGATATTCATAAATAAAGAGTAAGTATAGTTTTGTGTAACCATTTAACGTCAAATTTTTTGCATTTAACTCAGTGACAAGATTCCAAGTGTAATAAAACAAGGTTTTAAAAACTTTGAATAACTTTATTTGTATTTTTATACAAGAGTTTTTTTCTTAAGTATTCAGTGATAACAGATCTAAGATTGGGAAGACAATACTTTGAGGATAACTCACCTGTCTTAGTTAAAAATGCATCTTTAATTTTTCTGTCTTATGAGCAGTTTTGTTTTTGTGTTCTTGCATTGTTTGGTTCAAACTGTTGCTTTTTCAGAGGATAGCATACTGCCTTCCAGCCTATTTTCCAATTTTTTTTTCAAACAAATCATTTCCATGTCACCACTTGGGTTTTATGTCCATCATTTTGAATAGCTTCAAAATAGAAGATCAATTTGGTATGCCATAATTTATGTAATCATCCTTATTTTAATAATTTTTGATTGTTTCTAGCAATTTGCTATTGTAAGTTATTCTATGATAGACATTTTGTGGCCCTCAGATTTTTTTTTTCTGTATTTGGATATCTTAAGGGAGATTGTCCAGGTGTGAATTTCTAAGTATTAATTTTTTTTATCTAAAGAGTGTAAACATTTTTTAATAGAAATTAAGGAAGTTTTGATTTTATGATTATGTCAAATCGTGATTAGACAGTCTATGAAGGTTTTAACTAGAAGAAACAGAAGAAAAAATTTCTGAAAGAGAAACTATCTGTTGACTCTTCTACCAGGTTTAGAACTAGAGTTTTTAGTAGAGTTTTGGTAAAGTGTAATGGAAGCAGTGCTTTAATAAAGTAGGTAATCGAAGCTTGGAACTGCTTATATTTATCAAAAAACAATTTTAAAGTGTAACTGATCTAATTTATCTTCTCATATCTTAATTTATGTCTTTGGAATCCTCTGGAAACAAAAAAGATAAAAGCAGATAGTTCTACTAATCTTCAACTGTGCAAATCATTTCTTTCTCTTATGGTCTTCAATTCATTCTACCACACTTTTATGGGCCTCTCACCCTGTTATTTGTTCTACTGCATTTTATGGACTTACTCAGAGATTGGACTTAAAAAATTTCAACTTGAAGATTGAAAAGACTGGAGAGAACCTTTGTCATCTTGCATTCTGAACATTACTTTTCTGGCCACCTATCATAGGTGAATGGATGTTATGATACCAAAGTCTTTGCCTACAAAGAATTTATAGATAAATAAAACTAGTAAGAGTTTACAGATAAATAAAACTAATGAGTAAAATACTTTATTATGTGTGTGTTCTTGAGACCCAGTAAGCAAAATGACTTGCTCGTGAGTGTATAACAATTTTCCTTTCCATTGACCAGTGAAATCTTGAGAAGGTCCAAAGTGGTTAGTAATGGATGTTACTGTTTCATAAATTGCATTTCTTCTCTTGTTTATCAGGATTTTATTATCTAACAAAACCACTATAAATTCTGTCCTTATGCCACAGAAGTGTAGCACGTATAGTAACTGTCACTAAGATGAAGCATTTTTGTCCTCGACATAAAATAGTACACAATATATTTAAATTTAAAGTGTCTATTTTCTGTTTACTTCCTGGTGTAAAAAGAAAACAGTGAAAATATCTGAGCTGGTAAAGTTTTTTATTTTGTGCACCCAGCATCCAGGAAAATACTTTGTTACTCTGTTTAGATCCTTTAAAACAAAGTTTATTATTTTTAAAAAAAGTTCAAAGTAGTTATCCCACTACTTTTCAGAGTAATGAATTTTACTTGGCTTGCTTAAGTAAGGATTTTGTCTTGAAGATGGAGTATCTGGCAAATTAAGGAAGTTTTGGGGTAAAGTATAAGAATTTTATCTTCAATTATTCATCTCTTCCAAAGGCAAGTAGCAACAGATACTCTTAAAATAATAGCTCTGGGAGTTCCCGTTGTGGCTCAGCAGTAATGAACCTGACTGGCATCCATGAAAACATGGGTTCTATCCCTGGCCCTGCTCAGAGGGTTAAGGATCTGGTGTTGCTGTGCACTGTGGTGTATGTTGCCGATGCAGCTCAGATCTGGTGTTGCTATGGCTGTGGCCAGCAGCTGCAGCTCTGATTCGACCCCTAGGCTGGGAACTTCCAAATGCTGTGATTGTGGCCCTGGAATTAAAAAAAAAAAAAAAAAAGAAGAAAGAAGAAGAGTATATAGATCTGTTATAAACCCAGAGTAAAAAAAAAAAAAAAAAAAAAAAGGACCGGGTTAAAAGGCATACCTGATATCAGGCTTTCCCTAAAAAATTAGGTTTTCATGCTTAAAATTTTTTTTCCTTCTGGGAAAGAAAAAAAGAAAAATATTTTAGAGTGCATTATTTTTAGATAAAATAATAATAGTTTTTGAACCTATGTCACTTAGCTTATTCAGGAGGCAAACTGCAGAGATCGTGAACATATCAAATAAATCTTCCTCATCTTATTATTGATTTCCAATACCCTGAGTTGATTATGTATTATCCAATTTCACTTTTTTTCTTTTTTTTTCATTTAGAATGTTCTAATCAGGCCCTCAAACAGGGCTTTGTTATTGATAAGATAAAGCCAGACAGACTAGGTGTAGAGTGACTCAAATGTGAAAAACGTTACTTCATGTTTGCTTTGCATATATGTGGCACTAGCCACTGAAAGCCAACTATATCATGATCATTCTTGTCTAGAAACTCACGTCCATCCAACTAGTTTTAGAGCTAAGACCCTAAACCTCCTGATTTGCTTCGGGCCCAGCTTTCCATGTTTCACTTCTCCTGTTGTGCATTTGATTCTTGAGTGTGGATTTCTCAAAGTGTGAGCTGACATGTTCAATAAAGAAACTTGCAAAATTATTTGCCACCATGGTAAATGTTTGTGAAATGTTCGGAGATCCCTGAGAAGGTATCATTTCTCTAAAGTTCTATTGACTTTGAAAGGGAAAATTTAGCTGTTGGAAGTCTCAGTTTACGAAACAGACTGTTTCATCTGGGTTAGAGTTAAAGCAGATGTGAATCTCTAAATTCTAATTCTTCTGGGCTATTGTGAAAGGATGATGTTTGATAAATATGAAATCAAGGATTTATGTTGATTTTTTCTTTTGGGAGGGGTGCTGACTTTCAGTGCTTTTGTTATATACCGAGGTCATGGTTACCTGCTGCTCTCAATTCAGGACCTGTGCCTGGCACCGTCTGTGGGTGCCAAAGCTTCCCTAGTCTGCATGGAAAGTTTACTTGTTCAAGCTGCCTAGCCAGCCTCTTCACTCAGGCCTGACTGCTTTGGATGGCAGGTGAAAGACCGTGATGAAGAGGAATTTTTAAAAAAAGGATAGGTTGTTTCTGGAGATCAGGAGAAGGAGCCCTTTGTGTGTGTGTGTGTGTGTGTGTGTGTGTGTGTACTCTAATAAAGACAGGTGGTCTGTGTATCTGCATGTTATCTTCAGGCACGTGGTAGGAATTTGGGCCGTGCTTGGAAGAGTTTTCCCTGCACAAAGGCCTGAATGCTGACACCTGAGAACTTTTGTGTCCTAACTTCAGTGCCACTAAAAGTAAGTTTTGAGGAGTTCCTTTTTAGGCTCAGCAGGTTAAGAACCTGACTAGTATTCATGAGGATGTGGGTTTGATCCCTGACCTCTCTCAGTGTGTTAAGGATCTGGTGTTGCCGTGAGCTGTGGTGTAGGTTGCAGATGTAGTTTGGGATCTGGCATTGCTGTGGCTGTGGTGTAGGCTGGCAGCTGCAGCTTCCATTTGACCCCTAGCCTGGGAACCTCCATATACCATGGGTGTGGCCCTAAAGAGACAAAAGAGAGTAAGTTTTGTGACCTGTTGTAGCCCATTTAGGCTTTTAATTTCATTTTAAAGAAATGTGTTTAACAATGTAGTTTCTAACCTCTGGAAGGGTAGCTAAGAGGTCTGGTCCATGTGAGCGCTCTGGTTAATGAGAGCCCCGAGTCTGAGTTTGTCCTGTGTGTTTGCTGCAATTGTTAGCATGGCTCCCCACCTCTGAGAAGACTACCTAGTATTGCCTTCCATTTAATTAAACCAGCAAAACACTTTGCAATAATGGGCCATAAGCTTCTTCTAGGTAATGATACCTTTAGGAAGCTCTTAATCTCCTTCAGAAATGAGTACACGAGTGGATGTCTATACACACTTGCCACACCTCCCCGTAAACCTTCACGTTTGTATCCACACCAGTGTGCGTGCCCATGCTTTATAGTCCCTGGAGATTTGTAAATCCCTTCCTGAAGTGCATTGACAGCCTCCAGGTTAAGAACTTCTGTAGGTGTTACTTAAGTGAAAGGAGGACGGAAAGATGGCATGTTTGTTTTTCCCTTGGATGGAAAGCGGTGTATTAAGTGGTTCACCTGTGCTTCTTGAGCATCTCTTCATCCAGCTACCTCTGTATCCACCCCGCCACGCCCTCATTTATCCACGTTTTGTCAGAACACTTTTATTTTTCTGCTTTTCCTTTCCTCTTAAATCAGAAACTATACTATTTTCTAAAGAGCTGTCGAAAACGAATGATTCATCACAACCATGAAGCTTTTCAAGGAGAGACTATGTATGTATTTGCTTGTGGTTGTGCACTACTACGCTTTTAAGCATTTGCAGATTTGGGAAGGTTTCGGGAATAGTCGTTTTAGCTGTGGCTTGCTTTATCGCCAACTTTTTTTTTGTACTTGGGAAAGTATTCCTTTGAACTTTTTATTCTGTTCTGGTTTTAAAATAAAGCACATTGTCAGCAAAAAACAAACAAACAAAAAAAACATATTTTCTTGGGTAAATATAAAATTATTAGGCATCTGCCCATTTCTTTAGAAAGGTACTCTATCAAAGTATTTTTTAAAGTTTTTAGTGAAGATTGTCCTCCTTTTACTCAGAAAAAAGTTTAGTTTCTTTTTGAAATAATAGATTAGTTTATTTCACATATTAATCATTTTTTAAAGATTTTTTTTCTAGGACCATAGGATTTCACTTAAGTATTTTTAGACATTCAAATTTTTTATATTATTTTTCTCCTAGCCCTTATTGCTTTAAAAAAATTCTGTCGAAACCCTTCCTTTAACATTTTTGGTATTCACTTTTTATTGCCTTATGTCTTATTTACATAAGAAACCAAACATCTATTTTTTTATATAGACAAGGAAGGCAGAGTCTCATTTGCTAATTGCTCTATTACTTTCATGATGATTGAAATACAAGATCAGGGAACAAAAAGAGAATCACTCTGAGTGTTGCAGTTAAAAAAAAGCAACATGATGGTTCAAATGTGTACAGTCTTCTGATGGGACTTTGCAAACGAGGCATGCAGCCTGTGTGTGGTTGCTCACAGCCTACACCTGGATTAAGAGCATATCTTAAAAAATGAAAAAGGGCAAATCCGTACTGATAGCATTCCAGTTTTTAAATGAATATAGTTAACATTCCGGCAAAAGAAACTTGTTTCTTGAGAGGGAAAGGTCAGTGTTGTGGACTTACCTATAGAACTAAGCCTGAGGCTCTGTCTTTGCTTCTGGGGCATTAAGGAAGATTTAACTGTTTTGAAATCTTTATGATATGTTGGGCTAGATTTATAATTCAGTGGTAAATATGACGAATGCTTTTTTCCTAGTAGAAATATAGCATGGAGATTAATAAGCTGATCAACGGTAAAGATCATTTTGCAAAATTGTTCTCAATGAATGGACTGTCCTGGTGCTCTGCCAGAAACATCCTTTTCTGTTTAAAATTTATTAATTTGGGTCACTTAATTGCCTTTCAAAGTATAACCTCAAATTCTCACTTCTTTTTAACTCCAAGTGATAATATTTTTCTATTAGTTTTCTAGTAGTTTCTAGTAGTTTTCTATCAAATAGTAAGCCATTATTATATGTACTAATGGATGAAATCAGGTTTGTCATTGAATTTTTTTTGTCCTAGAAATCTCTTTTCCCTAGAATTTCTGAATATCTTCATCTCCTTTAATAATGCAGCATTCAGTTTTAGAACTCTCAATAATACCTTTCCTACCTGACTTTTTCATAGTCCCTCAGCAGAAAAATCTGATTCAGCCTGGAGATCATTTGAAGGTACCCATAGAAAATGGTTTGAGACAAATGACAAAGCATCTGGAGTCCGAACCGTTAGCCCAACTCAGTCACTTAGAATTTTTTTTTCAGGATTATTTGAGGTGAAGGTCCAGTGATATTTCTATTCTCAGCCACTAACAGATAAATGATAAAAGAATTTTAAGGTCTTTGCTAGTGAACTCCTTAAAGAGTGCCAGTTTTGGGTGAGCAGTGAAGTAAGGAGTTGAGATCTGAGAGGGAGCAAATGAAAAACTCTCATGACCCTAAAGTGGTCAGTAATGCAGTGAGACTAAGAATTAGGAATTTGTTACTAAACTGAAAAGATAAAATGAATTCTGGCTCACCTTAACTCATGGACCAGGTTAAAAAGCATGTCTGTGCAATTGCCTGCATATGTGTATTCATTTAAACATTTTTATTGTTAATTACTCTTTATTGAACAGTAAGCACGAACCACATTTAAATCTCATTTAATTCTTACATTAAGCACATGAGTATATAGTGATACCTACATTCTGCAGATGATAAGACACATTGATGTAAACCCACAGGTGCTAGAATTTTGCTTGAGTTGGTTAAAGAGGCAAACTGCTCATTAAAGGAATTGGGACCGTCCATATGCCTTAAAAAGGAAGATGTAAAATATTTAAAATATCTCACTAGACGATAGACAGTTTGGACAATACTTTGACATTTGTCCTTTGTGCATTTTATAGTGGGCTAAGTTGCTTTGGGAGATGCTTGTTTTGTTTTGCTTTTTAGGCCCGTACCACAGCATATGGAGGTTCCCAGGCTAGGGGTCAAATTAGAGTTGCAGCTGCAGCCTACGCCACAGCCACAGCGACACCAACACCAGATCCGAGCTGCATCTGTGACCTACACCACAGCTCACAGAAGCACCGGTCCCCTACCCACTGAGCAAGGCCAGGGATTGAACCCACATCCACATGAATACTAGTCGGATTCATGGATTCATTACCGCTGTACAATGGGAACTCTGAGGTGCTTGTGTTTTTATTTGCTGCCTAGTCTAGGGAACTTTTCTAATCCTAGAGTATTGACTCTTGGGATTTTATGACTTTAGAACAGTGTTTTTTGAAGTGATTACCAGGTAAAATTTGTTATAGAAAAAAGTCCTTAAGAAGTAATAAAATCAGCTGGGGTCATACCTTTAATTATTTAAAGTGAAATACTTGAAGCTTGGGTTAAATGGTAAACAAAAGGTGCTTAGATTATATTGGTGACTGAAGAGATTGCAGAATCTTTCAAAAGCAGTATATAAGACAGTAAAAGGAGGATCTAACATATGTACATGTATTTTAAATATCTTGATATATTCATGAAGCAACTGCCATGTTACTCTTACCTGTAAAATAAAGTTTTTGTGTTGCATGTTCACATACGCAATTTCCCACAGACTAGAATGAATTTTCTCCATCTGGGAAAATTTTACTTCTCCCTCCTGTTCCAGAAAATGCCCTTCCAGACACATTCCTGAAACCCATAGTCTAAATCACATCGTATTACAATCAGGTTGTCCTTTGACTTTAACACTTAGAGATAATCTGGTACATAGGTGTTTGAGGAGTATTTGTGGAATGAATTGAAAGAGTGTCCTAATTTAACTAGATTTTTATCCAGTCTTAACTATTGGGCTCGATTTTTATAAAAAACTAAAATACTCAAATCAGTGGGCAGCAAAGATCATAGTTCAGAATCTTTGGGAATACTTGCTGATTCCTCATAATTTACTGGGTGAATTTTAAAGTAAAAAGGATTGTGAAAAATGATCTTGTAAATCGCAGAACTTTTTATTATCAAAATTTTTGAACATGGAGAAGTTGAAAGAATTTTACCGTGAACACCAGTTTACCTACTTCTCACTTTAGTGAACATTTTGAGTTATGTTTCTGTCCATGTGTTCACCCCTCTATTCATCCATTAATCCATCTTAGTTATTTTTGATGCATTTCTGCCTAAATACTTCTCCATGTGTGTCCCCATTTAGAAATCGGCAATAGTTGCCAGTGTTTTTCTTCTTGAGGTAAAATTGAAATGTAGCGGACACAGCTAGATCTTAAGTGAACATTTGCTGAGCTTTGACTTACGTCCATACCTGTTAACCCAAGCCTCTGTCAGGACAAAGAACACAATCATCCCCCCAGAAAGTTCCCTCAGGTCCATTACCAGACATCCTTTACCCTCCCATCCTCAAAGGCAATAATTTCTGATTTTTTTCCTCCACTCATTAATTAGTTTTGCCCAAACATGACATATTTAAGGAATCAAAGCATGTATATGTTTAACTGGAAAACATAGGAAGGTGATGAATTGCTCTGTGAAATGCTCTTAAGAATGATGGCCTAAAAACCCGAGAGGGCAGTCGATGAAGGAAAGCTAACATGACTTCAGGAAGTGACTAACGATGTAAATTCAGGGCAATGCCATAGGTACACACAGCCAGCGTCCATTAGGCCTTGTAATTGCTTATAATGGCATTAGATTATATAAACCTGAAAGTCACTTGACAGGTTTTTGCTGGGTGATCAGCAAAAGTGACACAATTTTCTGACCCAAATAAGCATCTAGTTTTACAAAGATTATAAAGTTGAAATATGGCAGTTGTTTTCAAATGTTTTGCTTTTGTGATAGAATATGTGGCTTTTAAAACGATCTATCATAAAATGTTGATAAAAACAAAGTTTTCATTGTGCCATGGAGAAAAATATTTTGGAATATATAAAAGCACTTTGTATTTAGACTCTGTATTTAAAATACAGTTTTAATAGTGTAGTGAAATGTCATATATGGTTACAGGTGTAATGAATCCCAGGTGTTACGCAGGTACTTTGTATCTATCACTACGATATTTAGATTCTGAGCTTTAGGCAATAGTGAAAGAAATTACCAATAAAATCTATGAAATAGTAGTTCCTGTTGTAGTGCAGCGGAAATGAATCCAACTGGTTAGTATCCATGACGATGTGGGTTGGATCCCTGGCCTTTCTCAGTGAGATCTGAAGTTGCTGAGAGCTATGGCATTGGTTACAGACGTGGCTCACATCCTGTGTTGCTGTGGCTGTGGTGTAGGCTGGCAGCTGCTGTTCCAGTTCAACCCCTATCCTGGGAACTTCCATATGCCGCAGGTGCAGCCCTTAAAAAAAAAAAAAAATCTATGAAATAGCACAGCCTGGACTGGGGACTGGTCCTCAGTTTATTAACTGCTTCTAGTCTCTAACCTCTCTTTTTTTGCATAAAGGCTAAATATTAGCTGATGGCTTTTTAGAATCTACACACCCCACCTGCCCAACTTCCTACTCTTGCTTCTTTTCCTTAATTCTCTCCTTCCCTCTCTCCTTCCTTTCTCTAATTAAACAGATATTTACTGTGTACCGACTATGTAACAGCATGTTAGATACTGGAGGTACAGTGATGAGGAGAAAGCATCCTAGTGTAAATCAGGTTCTAAAGATGCTCCTTAGATTTGTAAACATTAACTTGTGATGAATCAGAACTTTAAAATTAATCATGCATCTTGGAATCTTTAAGTAGGTTTTGTAGAATATAGGACATATTGGTATATGTGATAGATTCTTTGAAGTTGACTGAATATTTGTGCCTTAGGCTTAATTCCTTTCACAACCAAAACATTGGACTTGCTCTGTTATTGACACCTGCCCTACTGCATCAACTCTTTGTGTTCAGTGAAGTCATCAATACTTTTAGCTATTTCTTTTTTTTAGAAAAGATTCACTTGTGCCTCTTCTTCTATAGATAGCTTTTTACTTGTTTTAAAAGAACTATTCTTGGTCAGAAAAATTTGGAATTTCTCATGTGATCTCAGTTTGCATGGTATTAGAGAACAAAGTTCATGGAACCAGAAGTCAGAAAACCAGTTTTCTTCATTTTATTAGCTATGACTTGGGCCAACTTAAGTGCTTAGTGTCCATTATTTATAGTGATGTACTATCCAAACCAGGCTGAATCTCAGAAAAGAATAAACAAACATGTAAGTATAATTACTTGAGAAAAACAAATTGTTTTTACTGTTTTTATTGTTTTATTACCACAATAAAAATTGTTTTATTGTGATAAAATTCTCATACTGTAAAACACATTATTTTAACCCTTCTCAGTGCCATTAAACATATCCTTGTTGCATAACCATCACTTCCATCTGCAGATTTTTTTCTCTTTCCAAATCGAGAGTCTGTACTCATTAAACAGTAACTCAGTGACTCCTTATTCTTCCCTCCGCAGACTCTGGAAACCACCATTCCACCTTTGTCTCTGTGAATAGGATACTCTTTTAAATAAGAGGAATAAGTTTTCTTTTTACTTTCATTCCTCTTAGGTAAAAACATAATTTTTTTCTTTTTAGCAAGTGTATTAATCAGGGTTAACTACTGGAAGATGTGTATTCCACGTCTAAATTCAGTTCTTTAAGTTTTTAATGTAAACTTTATTTTTTTCTTCAGTTGAAATCTTTTTTGTCTTGACTGCCAATATATTATTCATATATTGGAATAACTTTATTCTGCAGCTGTGTGGGAGGTGGCAACAAAAGCTTTGAAATAACTGTGCCTAGGCACTTGTATAAATGTAACCTATTTAAACTTTAGCTCTTCTATGTGAAATTAGGCATTTCATTTGATTTCCACCTATGACTATGGCTTTGAGAAATTTGATTTAATATTTATTTGATGTAATTTCAGGCTGAGAATATCTCTGCAATACAATAAATAGAAATTAGGTTATTTGACACATGGCTTAATGAAGTGTAAAGGGTATGAAATGAAACATAAATAAAAGGTAACCTAGGGAATATTTGCATAAATGGCATTTAGCTATTGGGCATTTTTGTATTTATAAGTGCATTTTTATAATACATAAAGGTTTTATGAATGTTGGATCATTTAGAACATTTTAAAAGTGAATGAGATGATTGATATTTGTGTTTTCATTTTATTAAATGAGTTGGTATTGTCAGGCTAGCATTTACTTAAGTATATTGTGTGTTCAATGTCTTAGTCGTTTGAATAGCCATAACTGTAATTGTATTAAGAATTTCATTGTTATTAGCAGTACAAAGCACAAAGGTACTCAGTGTAACCTAATTACCAGGAATGACATTTGTTTACTGAGATGTGGGTTGTGTTTGCTTTTTTTTTTGGACTGAAGTTAGAAGAGATACCAGCTAAGGTCTAGAATGAGTGGAACACATGTATTTCAAATTAACCCTTTTAAATCCCGGGATTCGATGACAGTGTTCTGACTGGGTTTTTAAATGTTGTAATATATGAGGAGTGAAGGAACAAAGATGTTGAGATTGCCAATTGATAAATAGATATTTTTTTTGATAAATAGATATTTTAATTGACATAATTTCCTAGCATCAGCGGCAGAAAGGTTTTTCTGGGGACTTGAAATTTAGACTTTTTGTAGGAGAGAGTCCTCTTTAGGAAAAAACATAGAAAAATTTCAAATACAAATTGATGTATACAAGGTAATGCTTCGAATGGAAAATGAAATTAAAACAGATGGCAGATTTTTAAAAAAAGGTAGCTGCTGATGTAATCATCACACTATTTAGAAAAATGGACATTTTAGAGCTTCTGGTTGTACTTTTAAACTACTTTTTAAAAATTGACATCTATCTGATGCATAGTCTTTGATTGCCTCGCCTTCTGACAATGCTATTCCAATATGATTTCCTGAAAAGAGACTAGAAAGATAGGTAAGTCTTTCCTGGAGCCTGGCTAATAAAATTTTGTTTTTATTACTGATAGTTGAAGTGTATAAAACATGCAGCATCACTCAGACATACTCATTTGTTCATAGAGCTGCTCTAGAGTTATTTGTAGAGCTGTACAAATAGAGTTTGAGAAGTTCTATTTCATAGGAGTTGCATAGAAAAGAAAAAAAAGTATGATGCATTTATAATTATATATGCATTATCAATTATATTTCTAATTAGAAGTTCTGATTTGACTGGTCATTAGCTAAAAACTTAATTATATGCTTATACTATTTCATATATACTGTTTGATATATCATGATTGGAAGAATTTACCACAGACTATCTTCTAAGCTGTGTACATTTCAGACTTGCTTCTCCTTCACTTATCACACACCTGTGGTTCCAGTGTTCATGAGTCACCTAGATGAAGCCAGAGACCTCAGACTGTATACCTTCTTTTCATGGCTCCAGGTAAGTTGGTGCAGTGAGGAAGGTGTATTCCTAGAAGCCATGCCCCGCAGTGGAACAGATAGCAATAAATAATTACATGGGAAAATGAGTGGGAACCACATATATATACATATATCCCACTAAACCCAAATTGAATGTATCAGCAATTTACCTTTCTCTTTCTTGGACCCACAATTGCCTACTCTCACATCATTTGACACAAGAGAAAGGAACGCTGAAGCCTAAGCTTCATGAAGCATGTTTATGGTAAACCCAGCTCTGTGGATTTGTAGCACTACTATCTACCATGGTGGAAATCTGCTGTCCAATATGGTAGCCACTGGACACATATAGCTGGTGATTACTTGAAATGTGACGAGTGCCACTGATAAAATGAATCTTTAATTTTATGCAATTTTAATTACTTTAAAGTTAAATAGATACTTGTAGTTAATGGCTAATGTATGGGACATTACAAATCTAGCGTCTTTATTACCATTTTATGTAAAATTAGAGTTTATTTAATTTTTTTTAAAGATACCATGTATTATATTCTGCTTAATTTATGTTGTTACTTAGGCATAAACTCTCCACTGCAACCTAAATTCTTTATTACATATGGTATTATGGACAGAATTTATATTTGAAGATCTATTTAAATTAAACTGAAAACAAAAAAAACACCTTTGAAATGTTTCTTATGGTGGGGATATTTTGCTTGTCTTGCTGGAAAACTATTTTGAACTAATCATATTATAATCTTAAATTAGGTATTTAAATATGTGCTTTCAAAGCAGGGGTTAAAAACTTGTTTGAAGCACTGTCTTTTTTTTTTCTCTGTGGAAATCTAATAAAGCATTTCCAAAGACAATTGGAAAGTGGAATGTTTAATTGGTATGCTTAATAGTATATTTGACTGATGAATTTGCTAATCCTAGTGCTTCAACCAGACACTAAAATTTGGGCCAGATCTTGTCTTGCTATGACATAGCATTTGACAGTAATTCATGAATATTTAAATTGACAAAAAAGATAAAGCATGCATATAGTTTAATGCAGTTTTGTGAACCACCTCTGTGGGATATCCTTAAATGTATGCCATTCTGAAACTTTGCAAATTTTATTCATCATATGCCTAGCTCAGTATAGAACATTTTCATTATCGTTAATGCAGTCTACAGGTGACCTTTCAAGTTTTGTGTATGAAGTTTCAATGTGTATTTAAATGGGATAGTTGATGATTTTCTGTTCATGTGCTAGTGATTTTTTTATTTGAACAGCTGACTGTTGACAGAAAATGGGAATAGATGTTTTCTATATATCTACATATAATAACTATAACTAATATTCAGATTACTAGATTGACTTTTTTTAGTTAAGGTAAAAATCACATAATATAAAATTAATATTGTTGAAGTATACGGTTAATTGGCATCCACAATGTTGTGTCATCTCTGTTTAGTTCGCAACCATTTTCATCATCACCAAAGGAGTCTCCAGGTTTAAATGGATACACCTGTTACAGATATTTCATATAAATGACATTATACGACACATAGACTTTTTTACATTTTAGCATAATGTTTTCAAAGCTCATGCATATTGTAGCGTGTATTAGTTTTATTTCTTTTTAAGGTTGAATAATAGCGCATTGTATAGATAGACCACATTTTTTTTCCCATTCATCCATTTGAATAACTTTAAAAAAACTAAAAAAAAAAAAGAATTATTGAAGTATAGTTGATTTAGAGTATTTTAGAATAACTTAAATATAGCTGAAACTAGGTCCTTCAGTAATTTTTCTTAATCAGTTCTAAGCCTTGATTGACCATAAACATTCTTGTATGTAGTTATTCAATACTACTCAAGTTTAGCTCATTGAAATAGGACCAATACTTCATTCATTAATTTCTCATACCCTATTTTGTGCTAAACTTATATATATATATATATATATATATATCCCTTAAAATTATTATTATTATTTATCTTTTTAGGGCCATAACCATGGCATATCCAGGTTCCCAGGCTAGCGCTTGAATCTGAGTTGTAGCTACCGGACTATACCATAGCCACAGCAACTCCAGATCTGAGCTGTGTCTGCAACCTCCACCACAGCTCACCACAAGGCCGAATCCTTTAACCCACTGAGTGAGGCCAGGGATCGAAACTGCGTACTCAGAGATACTAGTCGGGTTTGATACTGCTGAGCCACAAGGGTAACTCCTAAAATTATTTTTTAATGTTAATAAGATAGCCTTGTACAAAGGCTCTAAATTTAGTCTGATGAATCACAGAATGATAAAACTGGAAGAAAAATAAAACTTGAATCTATGAGACCGATAATATTTTAAACTCTAATTTGATAAGAAAATACAAAGAAAAATCAAATATCATTTTTATCCACTGATCAGAAAAGTCATAAAAATCTCCAGATATTAAAATTTTAATATCCCCTTTCATATCAGTGAATAGGAACTTTGTAAAAAAATGGTGAGCTTCACCAGAATTTTAAATTCTGATATAGAAAATGTGTTGAATGATGTTGTAAAGGCTCTTTGTTTTTAATCTCTTGTTTAGCTAGGCTGGGCATCACTTGGCACATAGAAAAACATGAACATTGTTTATGGTAGACCTCTATTCAGAAGGTCGGGACTCATGACCTGTTTTGTTTGTAGATTTTTAAAATTTTGTTTTCTCTTGGCATTTTTTGGAGTAAGAACTTGTACATATTTGCTTTCAAAAAATTAGCACTTGGTAACTATTTGCAAAATTTTTAGTGGCATTTAAAAAGTGGCTTTCTGATGAATTGGTTCTTGCATTTTATTCTTGGTTGTGCTTTTTTTTTAAAAAAAAAAACTGGCTGTGGTTGTGTCATATATGTGGTAGTTGTAATTTGCCTTTTCAAAATCTCAAATGCCAGCTATATGCAAAATAAAGTAATTTACATTTTTATGATTGTGAAATTCAGTTCATTTTTCAGAATAAACAAAAACCCCAAATGATTTCTTTTAGCCTCATTTGTTGACTTTGGTGCTCTGTTGTCATGTGACTAACAGACTGTAATAGTTTTCCATCCCTAAGTAACGAGTTACCACAAACTTAGTGGCTTTAACCAACGTAAATTAATGATCTCAGAATTTCCGTGGGTCAAGAGTATGGGCTCAGCTTAGCTGGATTCTGTGCTCAGGATCTCACAGGCTGAATCAAGATCTTGGCTGGGCTGAGGACTCATGGGGTGGTCTGCCCTATTTGTATTGTTGTTGGCCTCATTCAGTTTCTTGGGGGTTGTATGACTGAGGTCCTAATTTTTTTGCTAGCTGTTCACTGGAGACTGCTCTCATCTCTAGAGGTCCTCATAGGGCCTTGCTACATGGCCACCTCATGGAGCCCTTTTCTTCAAGGCCAACAAGAGAATCCCTCCCAGACTTCAGGGCTCTTCCTCAAGGAAAGGCATAATCCCTTCTAAAAGCTCACCTGATTTGCTCAGAATAATCTCCCTTTGACAGACTTAAAGTCAACTACTTTGTAACTTTATTTACATCTGTACAGTCCTTTTACCTCTGTCATGAAATATCATTTAATAGAGGGCATGAACCCTATCATATTTTCATTCAGGACTCTAAGAGATTACAGAGACATATACACCAAGGAGCAGGAATCTCGGAGCCCTGCCTAAGCTATACTTGGTTATGATGTGATATCCATTTAAATTTAATTTTTTTTAAAGTTTTATAGAAGTGTACTTGATTTACAATGTTGTAATAATTTCCACTGTACGACAAAGTGATTCAGCTATGCATACAAACACATCCATTCTTTTTTAGATTCTTTTCCCATATAGGTCATCACAGAATATTGGGTAGAGTTTCATGAGCTATGCAGTAGGTCCCCGTTGGCCAGTCATTCCATATACCAGGGTGCATATGTCAATCCCAAACCCCTAGTTCATCCATTCTACGCCCCCTACCTGTCCCTTTGGTAACCATAAGTTTGTTTTCAAAGTCTGTGTCTATTTCAGTTCTGCAAGTAAGTTCATTTGTATCCTTTTTAAAGATTCCACATATAAGAGATATCATAAGATGTTTGTCTTTCACTGTCTGAATAACTTCACTTAGTATGGTAATCTCTACGTCCGTCCATGTTGCTATAGATTATTTCATTCTTTCATTCTTATTTATTTCTGATTAATATTCCAGGGTATATATGTACCATATTTTTAAAATTTATTCCTCTTTTGATGAATTTTTAGATTGCTTCCATGCCTTGTCTATTATAAATAGTGCTGCAATGAACAGCACTTTTTGAATTACGATTTTCTCCAGATAGGTGCTCAGGAGTAGGACTGTTCGATCATATAGTTCTATCATTAGTTTTTTGAGGCACCTCTATGAGATTCTCCATAGGGATTGCATCAATTTTCATTCCCACCAACAGTGTAAGAGGGTTCCCTTTTCCCCACACCCTCTCTAGCGTTTATCATTTGTCAATGTTTTATGATGGCCACTTGGCTGGTGTGAGTGATGCCTCATTGTAATATTGATTTGCATTTTTCTCTAATAATTAGTGATGTTAAGTATCTTTTAATATGTTTTTTGGCCATCTATATCTTTTCTTCAGAGAAATGTATATTTAAATCTTCTGACCATTTTTTGATTGGGTTGATTGGGTTTCTTTGCATTTTGAGCTGCGTGAGTTGTTTGTATGTTTTGGAGATTAATCCCTTGTCATCGCTTCATTTACAAATATTTTCTCCCGTTCTTTGGGCTGTCTTTTGAACAATGTGGGAGTTAAGGACACTGACCCTTTGAGTAGTTGAAAACGCAAGTATAATTTATAGTTGGCCCTCTCAATTCCTGATTCTCTGTACCCCCAGTTCTGCATCTTTGGATTTAGTCAGCCCAGATCTTATTGTATTGTAATATTTGCTATTGAAAAAAAATCTGCACATAAGTTGACATTGGCAGTTCAGACCTGTGTTGTTCATGGATCAACTGTATTGTTAGATTTGCTTTGGTAATATTTTGTTCAAGATCTTCATGTCTATATTCATGAGATACACTAATCAATCATTTTCTTTTTGTGATGTCCATTTGGTTTTGGTGTCTTCTTAAAGTTGGGAAATATTCCTTCTTCCTCCTTTTCTGAAGAAGTTTGTATAGGATTAGCCTCATTTCTTCCTTAAATATTTGGTAGAATTTACCAGTGAAGCCAAATGGTCCTAGAATTTTCTTCATGAGAAGACTTTTAGTTATAAGATCAATTTTTGAAATTGATGATGATCTTTTTGAGTCAGTTCTGTAAGTTGCATTTGTGAAGCAATTTATCTATTTAATCTGTTATCAAGGGTATTTGTATAAAATTATTCATAATAGTCTCTTATTGTTCTAATGTCTGAAGCTTCTATAGAATGCCTTTTTTTGGTGTGTGAACTTATTAAATTTAGTATGAGTTTATTTTTGTTTTTTTATTATTCAAATGAATTTATCACATCTGTAGTTGTATAATGATCATAACAATCTGATTTCACAGGATTTCCATCCCACAGCCCAAGCACATTCCCCCACCCCGCAAACTATCTCCTCCAGAGACCATAAGTTTTTCAATGTCTGTGAGTCAGCATTTGTTCTGCAAAGAAGTTCAGTCTGTCCTTTTTTCAGATTCCACATGTCAGTGAAAGCATTTGATGTTGGTGTCTCATTGACTTCACTTAGCATGATAGTTTCTAGTTCCATCCATGTTGCTAAAACTGCTGGTATTTCGTTCTTTTTGATGGCTGAGTAATATTCCATTGTGTATATGTACCACATCTTCTTGATCCACTCCTCTGTCAATGGACATTTAGGTTGTTTCCATGTCTTTGCTATTGTAAATAGTGCTGCAATGAACATCGGAGTACATGTGTCTTTGCGAGTCGTGGTTTTCTCTGGATAGATGCCCAGGAGTGGTATTGCTGGATCAAATGGTAGTTCTATTTTTAGTTTTCTGAAGAATTTCCATTCTGCTTTCCACAGTGGTTGCACCAATTTACAATCCCACCAACAGTGTACTAGGGTTCCTTTTTCTCCACACCCTCTCCAGCACTTATTGTTTGTAGACTTTTGGATGATGGCCATTCTGGCAGGTGTAAGGTGGTACCTCAGAGTGGTTTTGATTTGCATTTCTCTAATAATGAGTGATGTTGAACATCTATCTTTTCATGTGTTTCTAGGCCATCTGTATGTCTTCTTTGGAGAAGTGTCTGTTTAGATCTTCTCCCCATTTTTTGATGGGGTTGTTTGTTTTTTTGGTCATGAGCAGTAGGAGGTGTTTATAAATTTTGGAGATTAATCCCTTGTCAGTTGATTCACTTGCAAAGATTTCTCCCATTCTGTGGGTTGACTTTTCATTTTGTTTAGGGTTTCCTTTGCTGTGCAGAAACTTTGAAGTTTGATTAGATCCCATTTGTTTATTTTTGTTTTTATTGTCAATACTCTGATAGGTGGATCTGAGAAGATGTTGCTGTCGTTTATGTCAGAGAGTGTTTGGCCTGTGTTTTCCTTTAAGAGTTTTATAGTGTCTGGTCTTATATCTAGGTCTTTAATCCATTTTGAGTTTATTTTTGTGTATGGTGTTAGGGAGTAGAATGCATTTTTAAATTTCTGGTGTTCATAATTTGTATCTTGCCTCTTATATTCCCCTAGTTATTTTAATATAGAAGTTTATCACTCAAATTTTTTTTTGTAAAAATAGCAGATTTGATTTGTCTGTTTACAATATCTTTATTTACTCTTAAAAATTATTTCCTCTTTTCCTATGATCCTTCTGTCATGGCTCATCAGTAACGAACCTGACTAGGATCCACGAGAATGTGGGTTCCATCCTTGGCTTCACTCAGTGTGTTAAGTATCTGGCATTGCCATAAGCTGTGATGTAGGTCACAGATGTAGCTTGGATCCTGCATTGCTGTGGTGTAGGCTGGCAGCTACAGCTCTGATTTAACCCCTACCCTGTGTGTAGCCCTGGAAAGACCAAAAAAAAAAAAAAAAAAAAAAAATTTGTCTTTTAAAGCTATAGATTTTCTACTCCAAAATTTAGTTGCAAATTAAAATAACCTAAGAATTTCTAAAATCTACCAGTAGTTTTTTCCAACCCGGTTCATTGTGATTTAATTGTTAAAGTGGAAATGGGTACAATGGGATGTTTAAAACCTCCCTAGTTGACTCTGATGAAGTCAACTCACATTCTGTGAAGCACCAGTAGGAGCACTACATCAGCTTCTCCCACAAATTCTGTTAGGTTGTGTTTTCATTTTCATTCACTTTAAGATAATTAAAATTTTCCCTTGTGATTTCTTTGATTGCTCCCTTGGTTGTTTAGAAGCATATTGTTGGATTTCTAAATATTTTATCTTTTTTTTCTTGATTTCTAATTTAAGTCCACTGTAATCAAAGAAAGCATTTTGAATGATTCCAACATTTTAAAATTTATTGGACCTTTTTTTTAGGCCTAACATGTGATGTCTCCTGGTTAATTTTTCATATGCACTGGAAAATTATGTGTATTCTGCCATTGTTGGATGGAATATTTTATAAATGTAAATTAGGTCAAGTATGTTGATGGTGTTAGTCAAGTATTGATTCTGCGTACCTCCTGAATTTTTTTCTTTTCATTCTATGAGTTTACTATGAGAAAAATATTAATCTCCAAGTATTACTATGGGTTTATTTATTTTTCCATTCAGTTCTATGAGTTGTTGCTTCATGTCTCCTGATACTCTGTTATTAGGTGCATATACATTAAAATTAAATATTCTTGATGAATTAACTCTTTCATTATAATAAAATGCCCATATTTATCCATGGCAATATTACTTGTTCTGAAATCTACTTTGATATTAATGTAACTACTCAAGCTTTCTTATGATTAGTGTTTGCGTAACAAATCTTTAAAAAAAATCATTTTACCTTTAACATATTTGTTTTTATAGTTAATTTAGTTTTAATTTAAATAGCATACATTTTGTCTTATTTGATTTACAAGCCAGCAATCTGTCTTTTTTTTTAATTTTTTTGTCTACAATTATGCATGCAGAAGTTTCATAGCTGTGATCTGAGCCACAGCAGTGACAAGCCGGATCCTTAACCTGCTGAACCACCATGGAATTCTCTCTGTGACTTTAAATTGAGTGCGTATTAGACTTGCTCATTTAGGCTTCTGTAAGAAGAATAAGCCTACAGAAAATGATGAATGGATGTTTTCCCAATTTTCCTGCGTGTGGGACAAAGCAAGTCCCAATTGAGGTGCATGGGGAGAAGTTAATTTACTGCATACAATAAATGCCTTAGGGCCCTAGGGCTTAATTCTTCTGGTAAGCCCTGGTTAAGAGGCTGCTTTAGATTTCCATGTAATGTAGTTATTTAAATATGTTGTCTTGCTGTTTGTTTTCTCTTTGTCTATTTTGTTTTATAGTTGTAATTTCTCTTCTTGCCTTCTTTTGGGATAATTAAGTATATTTTAGGTGCCATTTATTGCCACTATGGCTGTATGTTGTTATTTTTTAGTGGCTACTCTGGAGTTTACAGAATATGTTACTATGTATTGCATTAGTATCTTATGTACAGTATGTGTTGGTAACACTTTATAGTATATCTTCACATAATTTTATAGCTTTTCACTTATAATTAACTGACAATAGTATACTTCACTAGCCCCTTCCATCTTTTATGCTATTGTGGTTATACATTTTACTTCTACATGTGTATAAACTCCTCAATACTATATTTTTGCAGCACACAAGTCAATGATCTTTTAAAGAGATTGAAAATCAGGAAAAAGTCATACACTTACTACACTTATATTCTTTCCATTGTCCTTTATTCCTTTATGTAGATGCAAATTTCCATCTTGTTACTGTTTTTCTTTTACTTGAAGAACTTACCTCAGCATTTTCTATAAATATAGGTCTACCAGCAACAACATCTCTGCCTTTATTTTGTGTTTAGTTTTGAGACATTTGGGCTGGATATAGAATTTTAGTTTCATATATATTTTTTGAGCATTTTAAAAGTAGCATTCTGTTTCCTCTGACTTGCATTGTTCCTGGTGATACATCTGTGGTATTCTTTTCTTTGTTCCTGTGTACATAATGTACCTTTATATTTTGCTTGCTGCTTTGAAGATTTTCTATTACTGATTTTCTTTTACCAGTTTCATTGTAACATGTCTTGTGTTTTTTTCTTTATGATTACTTTGCCTGGGCTTTGTTGAACTTCTTGGATTTATAGGTAGTTTTTTATTAAATTTAGAGCATTTTGGGGCATGGTTTCTTTCAATATTTTAAGCCTTCTTTTCCTTCTCTTTTTAGGATTCTATTTATACAAATGTTATATATTTGATGCTGTCTCACATATTATTGAGGCTGTATCCACTTTTTTGTCTTATTTTCCTTCTGTACTTTGATTAAGATAATTTATATTGCTGTGTATTCAGTTCTCTGATAATTTTTTTTTTCCTGCAGCGCTTAATCTACTGATAATCCCATCCAGTGAAATTTCTATGTCAAATGCTATTTATCTTCAGACAGTTAATATAGTCCTTTTGGATATCTTCCCCTTTCTCTTCTCATTATATTCAGGTTTTCCTATAAGTCTTTAATCCTATCAAGCCTATTTTAAATTCCCTTTATGTTAATTTTTTCTTTTATGATTCTGGATCTATTTTTTATTGACTGAAGTTTCTCCTGGTTATGGTTGTGGGTACCATTTTCCTGCCTTTTTGCCTGTTTCTTTTTTTTTTTTTTTAACTAAGTAATGAGCATTAGAAATTACATTTTTCATCTGAGTTTTATGGTTTCCTTTAAGTAGTGTTCAATCTATTTGCAGATCAGTTTAGATCATTTTGAGGCTCATTTGCATGCTTTTTTATATTTCAATGATATATACTCCAGAGCTAGTTCAGCCTCACTGCTGCAGGCATGACTTTTCCAGAGTCTCCGCAGAAGGCCCTGGGTATAAAATGAGGTCTCTACATTTTGGAAATTGTTTAGTTTAACAGCTCCCTTGAAATGGCTCTTTGGCTGCTCGTTGTTCTTTGTTTGGCCTCTTGGAGTTTCATCCTATTCAGCTCAGATTGTACTCAAAGGGTGCTGGGATTCCTATGCCAATTACTGCAGCTTTTTTTTCTGCATTGCTCCCCCTTCCCCCTTTCTTTTTAAAACCAGCACTCTGCCCCCACAAGTTCTGGCTATCTCAGCCTCCCCAAATAGTAACTTTTGTTTGTTATGCCGTCTGTGAGGTTCTTTTTGGGTTCCCCATCGCTATTCTACAGACTGACTTTGCCTTTAGGATGGGCAGTCTTAGCACCTGATCTATTTGTCTTCTCTTAATTCACAGGCCTGTATTGCCTTTTGTTGAATACCTGAAATAGTAGAAAAGCAAGCAAAAAAAAAATACATATCAAACTATATTCAGAATTGGGAGAGCAGTTGAGTAGCAGTTCAGCATAGTTAGTTTTTCCACTTAAATTCATTGTGGTAAATGTAGTTGCTCTAAGCCTGAGTATTGAATTTGGTTACTTTCAGAAGCAAGCTTTATGTTGTGGTATATTTTTATTTCCAGAGATTTCAAAGACTTGTTTTATAGAGACTGAAAGGTTATGTAATGAAAGTTATAACAACATCTTAAAATAATAGTTTCTATAGAGTTTAAGACAAGCTTTAAGTCATTCTCCCCACCCCCCTTTTTTGTGCACGTGGTTATTTAATTCATTACATTGGTAATATCTACAGGTTTTTTTAAAATTGAATTGGGACTCAAAATGAACACATGCTGTTGTAATGTTTCTTACTATAGTGTGTGTTGAATTATGAGAGTTACTCCTGGTGATATTTTACCCAGGAAGACTATTTAATGTGCTTGGTTATATAGATCTACAAATTTTTAGCTATGGGCCGATATCCATATTGAATTATAAATTTATTATTGATGTATTGCATTCTGGGCAGACATGTTATACTCTAAGGGTAGGAATTCATTTCTGTTAAGGAATGGTTTCTTTGGCTTTAAATGAATGCTTCAAATATGCATATTGCTAATTTGTATAGCCAATACACAAAAAGAGTTATTTAATTATTAGATTGGAACATTAATTACAAAGTTTTCTAGTAAAAATACTAGAGGAAACATTGAGGGAAAAATATTTCCACATAAAAGCAATTTAACTGACAGAAGCTTGTCAGGCTTAGGAACATTTATTCACAGTTATAAATGGCACGTTTTTAAGCACCGTTTTTATTCTAGCTTCCATCGATATATCATGTAGACAGAAAGTGCTGATGCGGATTTTTGTCTCAGCCTGGAAAGGTATTAAAGGTGAATTTGGTTTTAGTTATACATCCTGTTTCTTCCACAGTCTGGGTATTGTGTTTTATTAGGCTGTTTAAAATAAATTGTTGTCAAATATATGGGCTTTATATGAGGTGCTTTCATTTAAAAAAATATTAACTCCAGATAAGGGAGTTCATTTATCAGCTTTCTTATTTAGGACTATCTCTAAATTTGAGAATATTTTACTGGAAGATGCATGAGAAGTTATTGCCCCAAGTTTTCCATTCAAATTGGTTTACTGCATGTGAAATTTATAACTAAATTTTCATATGAAAAAGATAAAACACACTGTCATATCATCCTGTCTCATTGTACTTTTCAGTTATAGGAGCAATGATGCGCCTTCAGTTTAGTGACATGTTGCACTAGAAAAATTTTTATTATATTGTTTGTGACTCAGTGTGGTGTTTGTGTCTGTTTATGCCTGACTCATACAGAATAAAATTGTGCATATATACATACAACTGTGATGTTTCTGTATCTGTAGAAAAATACTGTTTCAGTAGTTTATGGGTACTCTTTGTATTTGTTTACAAAAATTTTCCCTCTGAATATGCACCAGTTAGTGACCAAATTATTCTGTAATAAATATGTTTGTTTATTTATTACTGGTTTCAATGGCTAGTAGAGATAATTATAACTGTTCCAAGTTGGTCACTTACTGGACCATCTTAAATATGCTATTTATGATAAGCTTACCATGTTTATATACATATGGTGCTATCTTTTGGTTTTGATGTTAATTCAGATAAATGCTCTATTTAGCCTTTCAAGGTAGAATGATGTATTTTTAAGAGTATGAATCAATTAATATATTCTTAATATATTTTCTTCTATGGTATGAGCATGTAGTTAAATTTCCACGAGCTGCAGTTATTTCATCTGTGTAATGGGGATGAAATAGGTCCTGTTACGTGGGCTTACAAGGAAAATTGAGTTAATACATGTGAAACTCATTGAACAGTTATTGACCCCTAGCAAACTCACCAAGGATTAGTTACCACCATCATTACTATTACTTTATTTAAAAAAATTTTATTTTTATTTATTTTAAATTTTCACTATGATTGATTTACAATGTTCTGTCAATTTCTGTTGTATAGCAAACTTCCCAGTCATATATATATATATACATATATATATATATATTCTTTTTATCACAGTATCCTCCCTCATGTTCCATCCCAAGTGGTTAGCAATATAGTTCCCTGTGCTATACAGCAGGAACTCATTGCCCATCCTCTCCAAATGCAAAAAGTTTTTATCTACTATCCCCAGGTTCCCAATCCATTACACTCCCCCCAGCCTGGCAAACATGAGTCTGTCCTACATGTGCATGATCTTTTCTGTTTTGTAGATAGATCATTTGTGCCATATTTTAGACTCCACATATAAGTGATGTCATATGGTGTCTATCTTTCTCTTTCTGATTTACTTCACTCAGTATGAGAGTTTCTAGTTCCACCTATGTTGCTGCAAATGGCATTATTTTGTCATTTTTTACGGCTGAGTAGTATTCCATTGTGTATATGTACCACATCTTCCTAACCCGTTCATTTGTCAATGGGCATTTAGGTTGTTTCCATGTCTTGGCTATTGTGATTAGTGCTGTGATGAACATATGGGGAGCATGTATCTTTTTCAATGAAATTTTTGTCTGAACATATGGGAGCACGTATCTTTTTCAATGAAATTTTTGTCTGAACATATGCCTAGGAGTGGGATTGCTGGCTCATGTGGTAGTTCTATATTTAGTTTTCTTAGGTACTTCCATGCTGTTTTCTATAGTGGTCGTACCAACTTACATTCCCACCAACAGTGTAGGAGGGTCTCTTTTCTCTACATCCTCTCCAGCGTTTTGTTATTTGTTGACTTGGTAATGATGGTACTTTAACTGGTGTAAAATGGTACCTCATAGTAGTTTTGATTTTCATTTCTCTAATAATTAGTGATGTCGAGCAATTTTTCGTGTTCCTGCTGGCCATCTGTGTGTCTTCTTTGGTGAAATGCCTATTTAGGTCTTCTACCCACCTTTCAGTTGGGTTGTTTGTTTTTTGTTGTTGAGTTGTATGAGTTGTTTGTGTATTTGGAGATTAAACCTTTGTCAGTTGAGTCATTTGCAAGAATTTCCTCCCATGTGTGGGTTGTCTTTTTATTTATTTTTTTAATGATTTCCTCTGCTTTGTAGAAGCTTTTGAGTTTAATTAGATCCCATTGGTTTATTTGTGTCTTTATTGTCTTTATTCTAGGAGGTGGATCAAAAAAGATGTTGCTGTGATTTATGTCAAAGAGCAAATGCAAGAGTTTTTATCTACTATCCCCAGATTCCCAATCCATCACACTCCCCGCCCCGCCTGGTAAATAGGAGTCTGTCCTACATGTCCATGATCTTTTCTGTTTTCCTATGTATTCCTTTAAGAGTTTTATAGTGTCTGATGTTACATTTAGGTCTTTAATCCATTTTGAGTTTATTTTTGTGTATGGTGTTAGACAATGTTGTAATTTCATTCTCTTACATACAGTTGTCCAGTTTTCCCAGCACCATGTATTGAAGAGACTATGTTTCCTCCACTGTGTGTTCTTGCCTCCTTTGTCATAGATTAATTGACCATAAGTATTTGAGTTTATTTCTGGGCTTTTTATCCTTTTGCATTGATCTATATTTCTGTTTTGGTGCCAGTACCATACTGTCTTGATGACTGTAGCTTTGTAGTAGAGTCTGAAATCTGGAAGCCTGACTCCTCCAGTTCCATTTTTTCTTTTCAATGTTGCTTTGGCTATTCGAGGTCTTTTGTGTTTCCATACAAATTTTAAAATATTTTGTTCTAGTTCTGTAAAGAGTGTTATTGGTGATTTGGTAGGGATTGCATTGAATCTGTATATTGCCTTAGGTAGTATTGTCATTTTGACTATATTGATTTTTCCAATTCAAGAGCATGGTGTATTTTTCCATATATTTGTGTCTTCTTTGATTTCCTTCATCAGTGTCTTACAGTTTTCATAGTATAGGTCTTTTGTCTCTTTAGGTAGGTTTATTCCTAGGTATTTTATTCTTTTTGATGCAATGGTAAATGGGATCGTTTCCTAATTTCTCTTCTAATCTCTTCTCTAATCTCTAATCAGATATGTCATTGTTAGTGTATAGAAATGCAGTTGGTTTCTGTGTATTAACTTTGTATCCTGTGAATTTACAAGATTCATTGATGACCTCTTATAGTTTTCATGTAGTATCTTTAGGATTTTCTAGGCATAGAATCATGTTATCTGCATGATGAGTGATAGTTTTACTTCTTCTTTTCCAATTTGAATTCCTTTTATTTTTTTTTTTCTTCTGTGTTTGCCATGGTTAGGACTTCCAAGACAATGTTGAATAACATTGATGAAAGAGGACATCCTTGTCTTGTTCCTGATCTTAGTGGAAATGCACTAAGTTTTTCACCATTGAGAATGATGTTAGATTTGGCTTTGTCATAAATGGCTTTTATTATATTGAGGTAGTTCCCCTCTATGCCCAATCTCTGGAGAGTTTTTGTCAGGAATGGGTGTTGAATTTTGTCAAAAGCCTTTTCTGGGTCCGTTAAGATGATTGTATGGTTTTTATTTTTTATTATTTTTTAAAATTAATAAAATTTTTTTCTTTTTGTCTTTTGAGGGCCGCACCCACGGCATATGGTGGTTCCCAGGCTAGGGGTCAAATCGGAGCTACAGCTGCCAGCCTACACCGCAGCCATAGCAACACCAGATCCAAGCTGTGTCTGCAACGTACACCATAGCTCATGGCAATGCCGGATCCTTAACCCACTGAGCAAGGCCAGGGATCAAACCCATAACCTCATGGTTCCTAGTCGAATTTGTTTCTGCTGCCCCATGATGGGAACTCCCTGGTTTTTATTTTTTAGTTTGTTGATGTGGTGTATCTCATTGATAAATTTGCGGATTTTGAAGAATGCTTGCATTCCTGGGATAAATCCTACTTGATCATGGTGTATGATCTTTTTAATATATGTTTGTATGTAGTTTGTTAATATTTTGTTGAGGATTTTTGCATCTATGTTCATCAGTGATAATGGCCTGTAATTTTCTTTTTTTGTGGTATCTTTGTCTTGTTTTGGTATTAAGAGTAATGGTGGCTTCATAGAATGAGCTTGGGAATGTTCCTTCTCTAATTTTCTGGAAAAGTTTCAGAAGAGTTGTTACCTCTTCCTTGAATGTTTGTTAGAACTCAGCTGCGAAGTCATCAGGTCCTGGACTTGTTGTGTTTTCAAAGTTTTTAAATCACAGTTTCAATTTCAGTACTTGTGATTGGTCTATTCATATTTTCTATTTTTTCCTGGTTCAGTCTTGGTAGGTTGTGTCTTTGTGAGAATCTGTCCATTTCTTATAGGTTGTCCATTTTATTGGCCTACAGTTGCTCATAGTGGCCTCTCATGATCCTTTGTATTTCTGCATTGTCAATTGTTACTTCTTTTTCATCTCTAATTTCATTGACTTGAACCCTCTCCCTTTTTTTTTCTTGATGAGTCTGGCTAACGGTTTATCAGTTTTGTCAATCTTTTCAAAGAACCAACTTTTGGTTTCATTGATCTTCTCAATTGTTTTCTTTGTCTCTATGTTATTAATTTCTGCTCTAATATTTATGATTTCTTTCCTTCTACTAATTTTGGGCTTTGTCTGTTCTTTCTTCTCTAGATGTTTAAGGTATAAACATCTGTTTATTTGCATTTTTTTCTTCTTTCCTGAGATAAGATGAAATTGCCATAAACTTTCCCTCTCAGAACTGATTTTGCTATATCCCATAGGTATTGGATTGTTGTATCTTCATTGTCATTTGTTTCTATGTATCTTTTAATTTCCTCTTTGATTTCTTCAATGATCCATTTAGTAGCATATTGTTTTGCTTCCAAGAGTTTTTTTTTTTTACTGTTTTTCTCTTGTAGTTTATTTCTAGTCTGATAGCATTGTGATGGAGAAAATGCTTGAAATGATTTTATTTTTTTAAATTTATCAATGCTTGAACTGTGGTCCAAGATGTGATCTATCTTAGAGAATGTCCCGTGTTACTTGAGAAGAAAGTGTATTCTGCTGCTTTGGGGTAAAAGTTCTATAGATACCAGGTAAGTCTGTTTGGTCCAGTGTATCATTTAAGACCTGTGTTTCCTTGCTGGTTTTCTGTCTGGATGATCTGTCTGTTGCTGTAAGTGGGGTTTTAATGTCCCCCACTATTATTGTGTTACTGTCAATTTCCTCTTTTATGGCTGTTAGTAGTTGCCCTGTATATTGTACTGCTCCTATGTTGGGTGTATATATTTTTAAAATTGTTATTTCTTCTTGTTGTGTTGATCCTTTGATCATTATGTAATGTCCTTCTTTGTCTCTTGTGACCTTCTTTATTTTAAAATCTATTCTGTCTGATGTGAGTATTGCTACTCCTGCTTTTCTGTAATTTCCACTTGCATGTAATATTTTTTTCCATCCCCTTACTTTAAGTCTATATATGTCCTTAGTGGGTCTCTCTCTCTCTCTCTCTTTTTTTTTTTTTTTTGCTTTTTAGGGCTGCACCTGTGGCACTTGAAGGTCCCCAGGCTAGGGTTTTTAATTGGAGCTGTAGCAATGGCCTACTCCACAGCCACAGCAATACTGGATCCAAGCCACATCTGTGACCTACACCACTGCTCATGGCAACGCCGGATCTTTAACCCACTGAATAAGGCCCTGGATTGAACCCACAACTTCATGGTTCCTAGTTGGATTTGTTTCCACTGCACCATGATGGGAACTCCAGAAGTGGGTCTTCTGTAGACAGCGTATATATGGGTCTTGATTTTGAATCCATTCAGCTAATCTTTTTCTTTTAGTTGGAGCATTTAATCTGTTTATCTTCAATGTAATTATGGGTAAGTATGTATTTATTGTCATTTACTTAAATTTTTTTTTTAGATTGCTATTTTGGGTCTTTTTTCTTCCCTTCCTCTTTTTGTTGTCTTGTCTTGTGATTTGCTGACTATGTTTAGTGTTATATTTGTCTTGGTTTTTCTTTTTTATGTGTGTGACCATTATAGTTATTTGACTAGTGGTTCCCATTATATTTTGATATATACATTTCTGTGTGTGCAGAATTGTTTCATCTTGCTGGTCTCCTTAATTTTAAATGCATTTTCAATGTTCTGCATTTGTCTTCTCCTCTTCTCATGCTTGCTAGTTTAGCTATCGTATTTGTCAATGGATGATTTCCTACTTTTAAATTATCTTTGCCTTTATCAGTGAGCATCTTCATTTTTAATATTCTTGTTTCTAATTGTGGCTTTTCCTCTTCTGCTTAGAGAAGTTCCTTTAGTAATTGATGTAGAGCTGGTTTGGAGGTGCTGAATTTTCTTAGCTTTTGCTTGTCTGTGAAGTTTTTCATCTCTCCATCAAAACTGAAAGAGAGCTTTGCAAGGTGGGGTATTTTTGGTTCTAGGTTCCTCTTCTTCATTGCCTCAAATATATTTGGCCACTCCCTTTTGGCTTGTAGAGTTTCTGCTGAGAGCTCAGCTGTCATCCTTCTGGGAATTCCCTTATATGTGCTCTGTTACTTCTCCCTTGTGGCTCTTAGTATTTTTTCTTTGAACTTAATTTTTGCAGTTTGAGAATGCTGCTATACATATTCTTTACCAGTCTTTTCATAGATGCGTATTTTTGTTTCTTTTGGTAGATTCCTAGATGTGGGATTGCTAGATTGTGTGCTAAATTGATGTTAAACTTTTTAAGAAACTATGAATTCTTTTCCATAGCAGCTGTGGTTCCATTTTACATTCCTACCAGTTCTAGTTCTAGTTTTTCCACAACCTTGCCAATATTTGTGATTTTCTGTCTTTTTGATTATAGGTGTAGTGTTAATGTGTAAAGAAATATTACACTTCCCTAATTAATTTCCCTATAGCATATTCTAATGTGTCTCTTACCCAAAACTATGCCCCCTCTCTGGGAGTACCGTGCATCTCACAATACATCAATATGTGGACTCAAAGACCTCAGATTCTCAGTTTGGGAATTCTGAAGTGCCATCCCCACTCGAGGTTTCAGTGACATTGGTTGAAGCCTCTGTTGCAACTACATTGCAGGTCAGTTTCTTCCTCTGCCTGTCCTGCTTCTTTCACTCCCTTCCAGATGTTTTTCCTAAAGACATTCTCCTAAATGCATGCAAATCTCAAAGATTTGGAGTCTGTTTCTTGGGACTCTAACTAATTTATAGGGAATGATTGAGGAAGGTGGCCTCTATCTTGAAGCAGTATTAGAGCAGAGACATGAATAAAATGAGAAAGTATGCCAACTAGATATCTGTGGGGAAGAATTTTCCACAGAGGAAAGTAAGTGCAAAGATACTAGGAGGACTATAGTTGATGCAAGGAGACCCGTGTGGAGAAACCAACAGAGCCAGATCCTGAAGGGCTTTCAGGGTCATACCCTGTGTGGCCTTTGAAGTATTTTCAGCAGTGGGTTCTCAAGATCATTCTAGATGCATTGTGAAGATAGAACGGAAGGGGCTGAGAGCAGCAACAGGGAGCCAGTCAGGAGCTCTTGTAATGCGCCAGCTGAGAAATAGTCGTGGATTGAGTTAGAGTGTTAGGATTGGAATGGATAAGAAGGGGTCAGATTCTGAATGTATTTTGAAGATAAGTAATTTTTTGGTGGTTGGAATAAGGAGAGAAATGTGAGAGAAAGAAATCAAAGATGATTCTAAAACTTTGGCCCAAGCAATAGGATGAGCAGAAATGGGCATGTGGAGACATGGAAGTTGTAGGAGTAGGTAGGGTTGGATGGAAATGACATTTCCAGTTTTAGGCATATTAAATTTGCATGCCTATTGGAAATCTGAGCGCAGATTTGACGTGAAAAGTTGGAATGTATGTCTAGATCCAGACTGAAAATAGAATGTGGGGAGCTGTCAGGGTATAGATATAAAGCTGTGGGTCTGAGTGCATTTCCCTAGACAGGGCTGGACAGACCTTTTCTATAAACATTCAGGTACACCATAAGGTCTGTTGCAACCATAAGACTTTGCCCTTGAATTGGGAAACACTGTGAGAGTATTGAAACAAATGGGTGTGACTTTGTTCTAATAAATCTTTGGTTGTAAATATTGGTAGTATGTTGAATTTGGCCTCCGGGAAGCAGTTTGCTGACCTCTGAACTAGATAATGAATAGAGAAAGATCTTAGGTCTGACCCTTATCTGGGCCCATGGGTAGCATACCCCTAGAGCCAGGAAGATTGAAAGGAAGCCAGAGATGTGGAAGAGAAATTCAAAGAACGTGTTTAGGTTACAACTGATGTTTATCCTCACTTCACTTATATTTGTAATTAGACAGGTAATTAATGTAAAAATATAAATGTGAAATATTTTAATCTCTTTTGGTCTTAGACATGCTAGTTCTCTAATATTATGCTTTATAAATCATTCCCTAGAATTTACAGAAATGTATTATGTAAACTGCTCAGAATTCTTTAGATATATGAGTGTGAAGTTCTAGTCAGAATTTTTAGTGCATTATTCCAATAAATAGTGAAAGTAGAGGAAGAGAGTTCCAAAATAAAAGATAAATCCTTTACATTTGAGCATTTTTCATTTCTTAAGACCTTTGGAGTCTTAAAGAATGTTATACACTTTCTGTTAAATAACTAAAGAATGAACTGTGTAATTGCATGCAAACTCACTAAACCAGAGTTGGTAAAAAGGAATGTCTAGTGTCTTAGCTTACAAATATAACTGATTAGACATTACTGGAAACTTTGGTCAAACTTACATTTGATTTATAAAATTGGAGTTCTCATAAGTTATATGTGGTATAATTTTTATTTTTCTGATATTGTTATAAGTAGCAGATACAAGGTGAAGTAAGAATTAGGGAGCTACTTAGACATAGTTTGTTTTTGGAGTTTGGTCACCAGAAGTGATTCTGAAATTTTTGCCTTGTCTACAGTTAGGCATTATGTATAAAGGACTCTCATTATTATAGGTCACTGAATTAATTTAAGAAATACCCATTGACATGATTCCTTTAGGGAATTGTGGGCTGCTGTTTGATATTATTGTCTTTGTCAAATATGAAAGTCTAGAGTGAATTTTATTTTCAGTGTTTTGGGACTTCAAGAATGAAGTGATTTTTCTCTTCAAATTTAAATCTTCTCACCTGGATCAGAAGTGAAGTTTATAGCCTTTATTTCCACCTCACCAAGATAGTTAAGTGTTTGAATTTTCCATGAATTGCTGTATGTAGTCGCTTATTCCTAAATGAAAAAAGAAACTTCTAAAAAGCGTTAAAAATACTTTGAGTTGTGCTCAAGTCATTTTTTACTTGTGGGTGAGGGTGGTCATAATTGGTATTCCTTATGTGCCTATTATATCTGAAAGCATTTTTATGCTGTCAAATATAACATGTTCCAGATGAGATCATTAAGAAATAAAAATTTTTCATTATCATTATAATAGTAGTTAGTCAGGCCTTCTTTTGCTAAAAGGCTCTCAGTAATTTCTAACACTCCTAATATTTCTGCTTTTTGTGATAACCACTTTTAATTGTATCACACTGAACCTGATTTTTTTTTGTATACTAGTTGTGTTAAATTGATTTTCTCTCTATGATCAGGCCTGGCCTGGCATTTTTCCAGTTGCGTCTTCACAGTTATTTGAGGAATCTCCTGCAGAAGCAGTGGTCCACTACTAGTCAGAGCCCATTTTTGCAGAAGTGCTGCAAGAAGCACAATCTACAGTGAACCTTTGAAAGGACATGGTTGGGTAATTTTCCCTGGATTTTATTGCTGAAAGAAGTACCTTAAAATTTGGAACAGTATTAGAGCTAGTTTTAATCCTCTCTACTTATCTATATTCTTCTGATGCTAAAATCCTTTTTGCTGCTACAGAAATCATTTCTTTTTCTTTAAAGAACCATTTTATTCTACTTTGTGTTATTGTTGAACATAAGTTGATTTCACCAGAATGTATACTTGTTGGGAAAGAAAACCTGATTTTGATTGCTGTTGCTCTCCCATAACTCTTAGCACAGGTAGGCAATCAGAAAATATTTAAGATCCTATCCTTAATAATTATATGTAAATATTCACTAGAAAATTGCACTTTTATTTTACTGACTTCATTTGAACTCATGTTGTAACTTGATGTATCACATTTGGAACATTGGCTAAATCTTATTGCATCTCCACAAGATACACTATCTCAGCACATGTCACCAATTTTTATTTTTAGAAAATAAAAGCAAATCCGTTCAGTCCAAAGTGAAGTTATTCCATAAATTTCTGAAAATATTTTTTAAAAAGCCAGACTAGAGCATGGAAAGCAGAAAATATAAAAAACAATTTTTTTTTTTTTTTTTTTTTTGCCATTTGAGACAACATGGATGGAGCCTAAGGCTATTAGCCTAAGTGAAATAAATGGAACAGAGAAAGACAAATAGCGTATGCGCTCACTTACATGTAGAATCTAAAAAAAATCAAAGAACAAAACTACACACACACACAATACCAAACTGATAGAGAAAGAAAGCAGATTGGTGGCTGTCTGACACCAAGGGTAGGTGGTTGGAGAAGTGGGTGAAGGTAGTCAAAAACTACAAACTTGAACTTATAAAATGAATACGTCCTGGGGATGTGCCTATAGTTAATAGTTCTCTGTTGTATTTTGAAAGCGGATAGGAGAGATCTTAAAAGTTCTGATCACATGAAAACATTAACTGGTGATGATGAATGTTAACTAGACTTATTATGATAATTATTTCACAGTCGATATAAATACTGAATTATTATTATGTTGTATACCTGAAACTAATATAGTTGTGTGTCAGTTATGTTAAATAAAAAAATCCCAAACCACCCCAACCTCTCCACATCAGAATATATTTGAGGGAGTTCCCATCGTGGTGCAGCCGTTAACGAATCCGACTAGGAACCATGAGGTTGCGGGTTCAATCCCCGGCCTTGCTTAATGGGTTAAGGATCCGGCGTTGCCGTGAGCTGTGGTGTAGATTGCAGTTGCAGCTTGGATCTTGTGTTGCTGTGGCTCTGTCCTAGGCCGGCGGGTACAGCTCTGATTAGACCCCTAACCTGGGAACCTCCATATGCTGCAGGAAGTGGCCCTAGGAAAGGCAAACACACACACACACACACACACACACACAACACAGAAAAAAAAAAAAGCATATGTGTGTGTGTATATATATATGAGAAGGACTTACTAGTGTACAAAATATATATATTTTTGGTGTGACTAAAAAGCTCAAATGTTGTTTCTATTGGTGATCATTATGGAAATGAGTTATACAATTACAAAATGATATTCATCCTCTTTACTACAGAGATAATTTATTTTAGAGTAGAAATGCAGTCATGCCTCATGCCATATGCTCTCTAAAGATGGAAGCAGATAGGACGAGGGCTCCTCCCCAGACTCCATGCCTGAATGTTCCACGTCACTGCTGTCTTCCTGCCGAATGTCATGGCAATGTCCCCGAATGTAAATTTACCACGAGAAAGGTGTATTAAAAGGTGTTGTCATTCAGACTGCGTATGCGCATGCTTGATTACAAAGAAAAGCCCTGAAGAGAACAGGGTAGGAACATTTTAAAAGGACAGTAGGATAAGGTTGAGAAGGTCAAGTGTAGAAGTTGGGGGCAAGGCAAATACCTCTAAGGTCAAGGTCCAGCAGCAAGGAGTGTAAGATTCGGTTCTGGAAATAGAGATTATGTCATCCTAGAATGTTGAACTTGAACAGACTTAATAGATAAACTTATTTTATTAAGAATTATCCATTTCTGAATTGGACACCATAGCCTTTAAAGATTAAATGACGTGTTTACTATTGTAATTATAGTTCGTCCTTGAACAACACAAGTTTGAACTGGCGGGTCCACTTATATATAGATTTTTTTCAGTGAGTTATAGTACTTTGCATTCTTGTGTTTTTGGAGACTATTGAGGGGTACTGAAAAATGCTGTTTTTACACTGTCAAATTAAAAAAAAAAAAGCTATGTACTGTTGCCATAATCCCAATAATTGAAAGGTGAAGTATTTATGTGTAGACAAAGGACTGGAGGAATACATAATATATATGTATTGTGAATATATCTATTAGTTGTGATTTATAATTTAAAAAAATATTTTGTTTTCTGTAGCCGTATACATTATGAGGAAAAATTAAAAGCCACAGACTAGCAATATATATTGTATTTATACAAATAATTTGTCAACCATATTTCTTAGGGCAATATGATATATCAACATTAGTTAGAATTACAGTTTAAGTAAATTTATTTAATAACATTGTTCAGGCATGGGTCCAGGCTGAATCATTATTTCTTAGTTTTCATTTATGAATGTTACAGAGGAGTTCCCGTTATGACTTAGTAGGTTAAGAACCTGACATGGTCTCCATGATGTTGTGGGTTCAGTCCCTGGCGTTGTTGAGTGGGTTAAGGATCCAGCGTTGCTGCAAACTGTGGCACAGGTCATGGATGCAGCTTGGATCTGGCGTTGCTGTGACTGCGTATAGGCTGGTGGTTGCAGTTTCGATTTGACCCCTAGCCTGGGAACTTGAATATGCTGCAGATGGGGCCTCAAACAAGAAAAAAAGGCTACGGAATGTTACTACAGTTAATCGTATATTTTTGGTATACCAGAGTTTAAATTATATTATGCCTTTAATCAAGTTATTTTAAATGGGGTAAAGTAAAAACCAGCAGAGTAAAGAAACAGTTTCAGCTATAAAAATACCAAAAAGCTATATACTGTTTGTACTCTTCTTTTAGAAATACTGTAGCTATACTATATTTGTCATTAATATGTGGATATTTTAAAAATTTTAAAAAAATTTAGTATGTGTTTGATTTACAATATTGTGTAAATTTCAGGTGTATAGCAAAAATGATTCAGTTATATGATACATATATCATACACTTTTCAAATAATTTTTCCATAATTTATTTCCAAAATAACCTAAAGTTATTACAGGACATTGAATATAGTTTCCTGTGTTCTAAGCGATTCTTGTTGCTTACCTGTCTTATTTATAGTGTATTGTATCCCTTAATCCTGTACTCCTAATTTATCCCTTCCCACCTTTCTCTCCCCTGTGGTAACCATGTGTTTGTTTTCTGTATCTGTGAGTCTGTTTCTGATTTGTATATGGAGTCATTTGTATTAAATTTTTAGATTCTGTGTATAAGTGATATCATATAATGTTTATCATTCTCTCAGTCTTCTCTTACTGTGATAATTCTCTAGGTCCATCCATGTTGCTGCAGATGGCAATATATATATTTCAGTCTTTTTATGGCTAATATTCCACTGGACATATATACATGTGTTCTTCAGCCAGTCATCTGTTGACAGGCACTTGGGATGTTTTTGTGTCTTGCTCTTGTTAATAGTGTTGCTGTGAACATAGGGGTGCGTGTATCATTTCAAATTAGATTTTTCATCTTTTCAGAGTCTAGGCCTAGGAGTGGAATTGCTGGGTCATATGTTAAACAGGTTTAGGGTCATATGTTAAACAGGTTTAGGTTTCTAAGGAACCTCCATACTGTTTTCCATAGTGGCTTCACCAATTTACATTCCCACCAACAGCGTAGGAGGGTTCCCTTTTCTCCACACCCTCGCCAGCATTTATAGTTTGTAGATTTTTAATAGTGGTCATTATGACTGATGTGAGAAACCACCTCATCATGATTTTGATTTGCATTTCTCCAATAATGACTGATGCTGAGCATCTTTTAAAATGTGGGTATTTCTTATACTAGCACATTCATTAATGGGAAGTAAAATGACTTTGCCGAAATGACTGTATGATACAGTATAAAGTCAAAATGACTGCAAGTAGTAATGTGTGATTAGGCAAACAAAATTGGGCTACAGTTTTTTTTTTTTTTTTTTTCCCCAGCATGCAGGGCTGTTTATTGATGTTCACTTCCTCACTGGTCAGGGTTTGAAGAACTGGGGAGGGGATCGGGAGGGGTACAGATGGAAGCTAAAAGGAATACTTTGAATGTGCTGTGATGGGTTGAAAAGAGGTTGTGTCTGAGATTGACAAGCCCCCCCATTTTAGAGGCTCAGGAAGTTGAGCCCAAGAATGCACATTCCTTCAGCCAAGTCCCTGCCATCTGCTGGCCCTCATGCCAGGCATCTTCCAGACTGGCTGTTGTACCAGTAGGACCACTAGTGCTGCAGTGGCTTTAAGAGTCTTGACTTAAACAAACAGGGGACACCTGTCCTGGCTTCATGTGCACAAGCGGAGACAAAGGTGACTGATGAGCAGGAGATCTGATCTGCGGGACACAAAGGATGGGAGAGGGCAGAGCTTGTCAGCATCGGATAATGACTCTGAGATGTAGTGTAAATCTACAAGGCAGGACATGGGGATAAAGTAAGAAAATGCAACTGTCAGCCGCCCCGGCTTCTGGAGAGACTTCCGAGGCAGTCTCTGCTCACAGGGTGTTTCAGTCCCCTTGGCTCTAAACTATCGGGGAAGCAGAAGGAAGTGGAGGCCTGCCCAGCTGGGGCCTGGGGACTGTCATGACTGTCCAGCTCTCTGTGGTCAGAGGGCATCCCAGCCACCTCAGATCCTGAGCCTGGGACAAAGTGAGGGAACAGGACTTTGGGCCCAGGGCGGGGCGGGGGGACCACCCCCACCGGGCTCGCAGGCCGCCTCTCCTACCGCCTCTTCTTGGCCACCTCCTTGGGCCTCTTGTTTGCAGAAGGAGCAGTGGCCTTAGGCTTCCTCGTCACCTCTGCACTTCTGGGCTCAGATGGTTCTGCCTCTGCCTCATGGGCCTTGGGCATGGGCACAGTGATGGCCAGCACACAGAGGAGCGGGAAGATGGCCCCCAGGAAGAGTCCATACCGCAGCAGGTTCTCCAGAAACGTGGGCTCGGGCACCTCGGGAGGGGAGAAGCCCCAGCTGCCTGCTGCCCAAGGTCTCCTCCAACTCAACACTCTTCAAAGCCCACCTCTCCCGTGCTGCTGCGCCACCACCCTGGAAGTGGGCTACATTTTTTTTTTAATTTAATAGAATTCTCTTTAATTGAACTAGAAAAGCATTTCAGGTTATTGTGTACGAAGACTGAAAAAAAAATGGCAGAGGGTAGGAGACTGATGTGGAATAAAAATAACTTAAATCATCTGAAATTATGAGTTGGTAGTTTAAGTTAAAAAAGAAAAACATTAGAGCCATTTTCAAAGACTCCAAACTGTGGAATTGTCTTACATTCTATTATCCAGTGAGGTTTTTTTGATAGTCTATTATCCAAATAGTCTTTTGATTTGGTAGCTAGTAAAAGGGTCTTACAGGATCTCGAAGGATATTGAAGTCCTTTTATAGGAAAAGATCCCAATCTGTTGGGCTTGAATCTTCTGAGCCAGGTCATTTTTGCACAACCTTTAGCAATTGCATCAGATTTTTACTGGTCTCACACATGGAGAAAAATGCAAAGTTTAGAAAATGAGGACAAAAACAAAGGCACTCCAAGAAAAAGCTGAATTAAGGACGATGCATCAGAATTCTAGCTTTATCTTTATTTCTGAATTTCCTATTACTTGTTTAGAAAAATGATGATGACAACCACAGCAAATAAGATTTATCGAGTACTTCCTATATGACATATCCAATGCTAAGTGCTTTACAAGAGTTATCTCTGGTGATCAACCAGAGGCTGTTGGGAGAGGAACTCACTATATTTTATCAAATTTAAGACATATCTTTATTTTATATACCACTAAGAAGAAAGTACTGTCACTTAAACTATGTCATCATTGACTATAGGATAAATCCTGATTCCAGAGATGATAGAATATTTTAAAAATTGTATCCTAATAAATGAAATATGTTGGTTGGTGGATGGGAAAGTGGACTAGCAGACCAATCAGTTGCTTTTTCTTATCTTGAAGGTCAGTTTTTAACAAGGTCATTGTCACTGAGAGGAGAAGATGTTGAAAATGGGAGATCATGGCAATTAAAAAACAATGCATGATTCAATTCAGAATGAAGTTTAGTGGTCTATTCTACTACTTGGGCCCTTGGCTATCTTTTGGGTCCTTTTCTTTTTGGGAAAAGGATGTGTATATAGAACTCATTTACATGAACAAAGAATCAGAGAAAAACATTCTTGGGGGGACTGCCTGTCTTCAGGTAGGGCTACTTGTTTATGTTTGGCAAAAGCTAAGCTTTAATTTCTCTTAGTTTTAAACATTAGATCACAAAGTTGTACCCTTGGCAGTGGGAATGGTGATGAGGCTTTATTTGTTTTATTGTTTTTCTTTTGACCACACTCAGCCATGTGGAAGTTCCCCGGGCAGGGATCAGATCTGTGCCACAGCAGCAGCAGAAGCCACAGCGTGACAATGCTGGATCCTTAACTCACTGCACCACCAGGGAACTCCTGGGAGGGCTTTAAATGTAAAACAGAAAAAGAACTTAGAGAAATACATTCTTCTCAGAGAAATGGTCTTTTTAGAGACGTTGAACCTGTAAGCAATTCTTTCCTACATAAAAGGTCATGAGCAAAATTAAAAAGCTCCTCCTAGTATGTAGTGTTTACACACAGCAAATAGTCTGAGTGGAGCAGACAATAGACTTAAGTCTAATTGAAAATGTGTGATATTCAAAATCTTGCCTGTTATCTGGTACAAACTTGGATGAAAGAGGGAAGGGAAGGAGAAATGGGGGAAGTTTCCCACTAGAGTTAATGTGAGAGGAGCAGTTAAAGAGTGTGGGTCACAGTCAGGGGCTCTTGCTTGTAAAGTAGTCTATGGAAAAGTGGGGGAAGGAAGGAGGAGTTAACGTATTAATGTGGTGCTAGAGAGAGATGTTTGGTCTTTGTCTTCAAGTTCTAGCACAGAGCTCCTAAAACTCTTGGAACCTTCTGTGTGATAAGAGTGATATGAACACCTTTTGTTCTAAGAAGGCAACACTTGACAGGCTTTTAGGTAACTCTTGGGGATGGCCGGTCACCAGAACTGCAACCCCTTTGAGCTGCACCTCACAACCTTGGCTAGGGGAGAGAGATGGGAGATTGAGGAGGTCACTGATGGCCAATGCTTTAATCAATTTTGCCTAAGTAATGAAAACTCCATAAACCCCCTAAATGACAGGGCTCAGAGAACTTCAGAGTTGGCAAACACACCCACGTGCTAGGAGAGTGGCACACCTCAACTCCAAGAGCATGTAATGTCTCATGCTCAGGACCCTTTCGGACCTCACCCTATGCACCTCTTCATCTGGCTCTTCATTTTTATCCATTATAGTGCCCTGGTAGTAGAGTGGAAAGTGTTTTCCAGTGTTAAAGGCGCTATCCTGGTGAACTGTTGACTCTGGTGGGAAGAATCAATTGCGGGAACCTCCCGACTCTGTCTCCACATTGGACAGAAGTGTGGGTAGCCTGGGGGCCTGTTGCTTGTGACTGACATTTGAAGTGAGAACATCTTGTAGGGAGTCTGACGCTAACCCCAGAAACTTAGTGTCAGAATTGCATGGAATTGTAGCACACTCAGTAAGTGTTAGAATTGATTGGCATCAGGAAGAAAGACGCTTCTCATTTGATGTCAGAAGTGGTGTGAGTAAAATCTGGTAAAGCAAAATAGGAAAAGCATCAAGTTAAAGGCCAAAAAATTCGAGGCAGGTGAGGAAATACCAGGTTGATGGGAAATGCAGTGAATGGTAGCAAGGAAGATAAGCCAGCAGACTATTTGTAGTAGTAGTCAAACCAGATGCTTTCTGATCTAAATCTACAAATACTAGGCCCATGGCAGAAAATTCTAGTTATGGTGGCTCTTGTACATTTCCCATAGGCAGGGAATATTGATCATTAAAATGTGGCTCAAAGAAGAAAAAGAGGCTCCACTGGTCCAGGTAACCTTTTTTTGTGGCTAGCCAATACATCCTTTGGCAAGAGTGCTCACAGGATTGGAAATGTGTTCAAGTGAGTAATGGCTCATGTGACTGTGGGGCCAAGAAATAAATACTTGTTTGAATCCCACCTTGGGTAGCAGGTGTCCAAAGAGAAAATACAGTTTGCAGATGTGATAGGCTGGACACAAGTGAAATCAGGTTCATGATGAAGAATCCATATATGCAAAGCAAGGCAAGGACACTGAAGCAAGCAGGGAAAGAACATTTACTGAGCCTTCACTGTCAACCAGGAAAAATGAGCCTGCGATGGAAGCAGTGCCTGCTGTAGGTCAGAGACGAGGGGGCAGGACTAAACATCATCCTTAAAAACAGAGGGCAGCAATCCCACCTAGAGAGGGGAGGCAAATGAAAGAGAGGCGTAGTTGTATTGCTGTGTACTAATGAATCCTGTCTTGGCTTCCTTGAACTCCTGTTCTTATCTCACTATTTTATGTATTTGCCAGTTTTTGTCACAGAACTGAAAGTCTTTAAAAAGTTTGAATTTTTGGAGTTCTTGTTGTGGCTCTGTGGAAATGAATCTGTCTAATGTCCATGAGGATGCGGATTTGACCCCTGGCCTTGCTCAGGGGATTGAGGATCTGGCATTGCCCTGAACTGTGGTATAGGTCATAGATGCAGCTCGGATCTGGCATTGCTGTGGCTGTGGTGCAGGCCGGCAGCTGCAGCTCTGATTTGAATCCTAGCATGAGAACTTCCATATGCTACACCTGCAGCCCTAAAAAGCAGAAAAAAAGAAAAAAAATTGGAGTTTAGCATAATCATTCTTGTGTGAAGCACATACATAATGTGTTATCTACAATTTATTACTTTGATTTATTAAAAAGAAGAGATTTAAGACACAGAGCATTCTGAGTGTAGAATCCTTCTAGATTTGAATGATTTTTTTCCCCTAATTGTCCAGAGTCTAGCCTTGCTCAGACCTAATATGTTTATATTTTTATTGATTCATCTTTATTAAATCTTCACAGCACATAGTACTTATTTTTCTTAGATACAGGTGTTTTACCCCTTTTGCACTTTGATTTGATCAGCTTATGAACGATTTAATTAAATTACACAATTACAGCAACAAGAACAATTGCTAACAAGTGTGGAAACAAAATAACCACCTTGAGTTACAGCTCTGGGTTGGGGTAGAAAAGCAGATGCATGGTAGAGATTGGCCGCCCAAAGGCATCCGTCTGCGTGTTTCACGGGGGAATGGAAAGCGTCCACTAACTGGGTATCAGGCGAGAGATCTGCTACTGTCTGATGCTCAAACTCTCCAGGCTTTTTTATTTCTATGCTTTCTCAAATTCTGTAGTCCTTTGAGAATCTTTGATTTACATATTAACCATAAGCCATACTTATAATTATTAGTACAAGTGAACATAATGAATTAGATTAGTAATTGGAACTGAAATTGTAGTAGATAATAGAGTTGCAAATAAAAGTTGTAAGAAGTCTCAAATTTGTAAGTAAAAAAAATTTTTTTGAAAGTTGAATGCATTTTGTAGTAATGGTAGGGAGTGATGATACAAATTGATGATTGAAATCTGTTTTTTTAGACTTACCCTATAATTACAATTTTACTCTTCATAGTTCTATGTATATGAATTTGTGTTTTCTTTGTTTCAAAATGGGATACTAAAAATGCACACAGAAATTGAAATTTAGTCCCGCTGCAGTCCCATAATCTCCTCTTATTTTGTTCTGTTGCTAAGTCAGAATTCGCATTTACTAGATTATTATCTATTGCCATGGAAATCATTTTGTTATATTTCAATTTCACTACAGGAGCAAGCCGCAGGAGCTAATGGACCGTAAGAGGAAATTTGTTGTTTAAACAATGATTATCTTTTATATTTGGCTAACATGAAAAGGGGAAAGTACAGTTTTTCTGTCACACAGCATGAGAAGGAGAGTGATGGGAGTTAGAGGCAGAATTCACCTTAAGACAATTCACAGCTATCTTGTGAGTCAGAAGTAATGTTACGTGCTCATAGGACGCAACTGTAAAATGTGCCCACATCAAGCTATGTTTTGACGAATACCAAAGGGAGAGGCCTGTTGTAGGTTGGGTTCCCCAGAAGCAATCATGGAGATGGAATGGGGATGCAAGGGATTATGTCACGGCTCAACCACTGTGAAAGGAAGGGGAACACAGGATTGGGCTGGGGAAGAAGCCAAATTCCTGTGCAAGCCCGATAGAGCTGCATGCAGGGGTGGTGGGGAGGGGAGGTGGAGTGGGGAGGGGTGAGGTTAGTGGGGCTTCTGGAGGCCCTACTTCCCTCGGCTTTGTCTAGGGTCACCCCTGCTCTGTGGAAGGATGTGGAACCCCCAGGAGGGGCTGCCTGTTCTCTCTCTGCAGCTGAGGCAGGTGTCAATCTGGAGACTTGTCAACTGACCACACTCCCACGAGCTTGTCCTTGAAGAGGAAGTAGGTGACACATGTCTTTATCTACACAGGCCGTCCTAGTTCATGACCATCAGGGCTGTTCTGCAGTTTTATCCTGAAGATATTTGTAGTGCTCAGAAAATATATCACCTTTAATCAGCCAAGTATCGCAGAAGAATGGACAGTTGATTTTTTTAGACGTATTGCTAATGGAAACCCTTTTAATGTCCTTATTTTGTTTGAGCACTTTTAGAATTATGTAGGCAATCTTTTGTCTATAGCTGTAGCATACTTTTTTTTTTCCTTTATAAAGTCATAACAGATTGTGGCTTTTCAAAGAAAGTTATGGTTTTTCTTAATAGTGTATGAACATTTGTGACCAAACATTTCTTTTTTTTAAACTTTGTATTTTACAATGATTTCACACTTAAACAGTCCAAGAATAGGATAAAGAACTCACATATGTTCTTCACTCTGATTCCCCTCCTCTTAACATTTGGTTATAATTGTCTCATCATATTTTCTCTATCTTCTCCCTCTTATCTCTGTCCCTTTCCTCTCATATTATTTTGAAATTTTTTTTTTTTTTTTTTTTGGCTTGAGAATAGAAGCTGCAGACATGACGCTCCAGCACTCCGTTAGTATTCCAGTATTTCCTAAAGCCAAGGACCTTCTCCCACATAACTTTAGTTTTTAAAGCTTTTATTTATTTATTTTTCCTTTTTAGGGCCACCCCATGGGATGTGGAAGTTCCCAGGCTAGGGGTTGAATCCGAACTACGGCTGCTGGTCTACACCACAGCCACAGCAACAGGAAATCTGAGCCTTGTCTGTGACCTACATCATCACTCACGGCAATGCCGGATCCTCAACCCACTGAGCAAGGCGAGGGATTGAACCTGCAACCTCATGGATCCTAGTCAGGTTCGTTAACCGCTGAGCCACGAAGGGAACTCCTCCCACATAACTTTAATATAACCATCAAAATAGGAAATTCCTCTTGGTATATCATCACCATCTCTATCATAAATCCCATTCATAGCTCCCCAGTCACCCCAGTGATGTTCTTCCTAAGTCCAAAATCCAGGATGTGCCTTGTATCTGTTATCTCTGGCCCTTCGGTCGGCTTCAACTAGACTTTGTTCCTTAGTCTTTGATCTGGACCTTTTTGAAAAATACAACTGAATTAAGTAGGTTTATCTGGTGTTTCCTTATGAACAAGTTCAGATGATGTATTTTGAGCAGAATTATCACAGGACTGGTCTTGTATTCTCTATTTATTATGTTAAAACGTGGTCCAGGTTTATTTTATACTTTTCCTGTCCCAGCCTTAAAGTTATTAGGATACACAAATCTCTGTGTAAGTATGTATGTATATATCTATAGGTTGATCTTAAAAATGATCACAAAGATATCTCCAGTTCCAATCCCAAACACGATTTGTCTTTTCCCCTTTTTAATACTTGTAGTTTATTTCTTTTCTTTTCTTTCTTTCTTCTTATTTTTTTTTTTTTTGGTCTTTTTAGGGCTGCACCTGTGGTATATGGAGATTCCCAGGGTAGGGGTCGAATCAGATCTGCAGCTGCTGGTCTACACCCAGCCATAACAACGCCAGACCCAAGCCGCGTCTGTGACCTGTATACCACAGCTCAGAGCAACACCAGATCCTTAACCCATTGAGCGAGGCGAGGGACCCTTGTCCTCATGGATGCTAGTCAGAACCGTTTCTGCTAAGCCACGATGGGAACTCCTATACTTGTCGTTTCTTGAATGTTAAAAACTCTGGCTCTCATTATCCTCGACAGGTTTACTTACTTGCTCAGTTCCCCCTGTATGTAAAGAAGCTGTTATTGATTGGCCACCTCCTTGGTGTGGCCCTGCTGTCTCCAACCAGCCTGGTTATATACTTGGTCTTGGCTTTTTTGGCCATGCCAGCTAATTCTTCTGCTTCAAATCAGGGAAAGGGACCCCCCCCCCCCCCCCCCGCTGCTTCTTGTATTTTCCAGGCCTTTTATTTTCCTTTGGATATAAAGTGTTACCGGGTCTCTAAAAGTGATTATGCTGAGCAGGCAGTATTTGTTATGGGTTATATCAAAAATTTAACCAAGTTAAAAAAAGAATTCTCTAGTATTTTAGTTTTTTTATTGAAGTATATTTAATTTAAAGTGTCGTGTTAGTTTCAAGTGCACAGCAAAGTGATTTACTTAAACGTGTGTGTGTATGTAATTTTCAGATTCTTTTTCATTATAGTTTATTACAAGATATTGAGTATAGTTTATTGTTAGTTTTTTTTTAATTGTTATTCTAAGGTGTGAATGACAGGATTTTAGTTCTTAGCTTAAGATTCTATTCTGGATGATACTAATAGCACTGGGATATGTGCTAGCCATATCTGATATTAAAGAGTTTCTTAATAAGAAACGGTCTATATTGTAAAGGCAGATCTTTCTTCAGTTTCCTTTGGATTTATTTCTTGGCATCTCAATAAGCAATGGCTATTAGCAAAAACAATTTTTGTTGAGCCTTGTTTATTGGTTTGCAATAATGAGAACAGTTATTGAGTCCAATAATTTTGTGCTTTTATTTTCAAGTAACAAAGTGTTCTTGTTTCATGATGATACCAAGGGAAGGTGGTTTAAAAGCTAGTTTTAAAGGATCTGTAGCTTTGAGAGGTTATAATTTAGAATGGAGGCATGGTGGTCAGAGGAAATGAGCCAAAGTTAAAAGCCTTTTCTGTGCCATTGCATCTGTAACCATCCTCAGAGTGCTCTGCACTTTATGTCACAAAAAAGCCTCCAATCCTGTGGGTAAATGTTATCTGCAGGAACCTCATCATTTCTAAAAACAGTTCTTTTATTCTTATAAGAGTGTTTGAAGAAGAAATACAAATAGTAGTATTTTCTTCTCTTTTTGCAGGACAACAAATGGGTATAGGGCTTCTTCTGCTATTTTTGAATAAATGCTTTGTGATGTAAAAAGAAAAAACAAATTTAAAATTAATAGATGGTAAGATACAAGCTGAAGGTGTTATCTTGGTTAAATCTCTCTTTTGCCTCTTTTGTGAAGCAAGGGTATTAGTTCTTGTCTTTTTTCTTGAGATGGTTTTATGCCTACTTTTCTCTTGGAGGATAAAATATAATTACTTGTCAGCTAAAAGTTTATGGGGTAGATATTTTTGCAAGCAGCTTTAAAGGTAGATCTGGATTATATATAACCTGTAAGGAACACAGGGAGCCCAGAGGATGTGGGCAAAGCAGTTGATGAACAGTGAATATGTTTGTACAGGGAAGAGAAGTGACTGAAGTCTCACTTCGTTATTTTTCTTTAAATACCTTTGCATTTTCTCATGTGTCTTTTATGATTTCTTCTATTCTCATCTAATGTAACTTTAGTTGCTTCTTTTCTCGTTCGCCTTCTTTTTTTTCTGCCCCTCTCCCTGAAACAAACTCACACACGTGCATGTACATTCATACTTGAATTTAAATAATTGACATGTGTAGAAATATCCCCAAATGAAAGTTACATGGGGCCTTTATATGTAATTGGTGTGCATTTGTGCACAATGCAGATACTGTGGTAGAACAGTTAACCACTCAAAGGATTTGGCTTATGATAGGTCTTCAGCTCATGTTTGTTAAGTGAATGAATATCAGCCCCCGAACCAGAAGTGATACAAAGGACTAGAGCAAATTAGGCAAAGGAATGGGCAGTCTCATGGAGCCCTAACTTAATGCATGGAAGATTTGTTGTGGAGGTGGTGACTTCAGGGTATTTAGTAATTGTACGCAACAGTTATTGGGTTATCTGCTCCTTTTACCACTGTCCCCTACCCCCAACTTCTGAATCAGCTTTCCCTTGTGATTGGTAGGGAATAACTACTGGATGAAGATGGTGTCTGGGGTATGGGACCAATTTTTATACTTTTCCCTCCTTCTTATTTCAGCTTATTTTCTGTCTTGGGTCAGTCCAGTAACTCAGTAGAGTCAAATGACTTTGGTATGATCGGAACTATAATAAACCACTTAGGACACTAGCTTTTCAAAACAGCAATAAAAAGATCAAACATGCTCCTCTTGCACCTTTAACATTGTACTGTTTGGAGTGGTACTGTGACTTCTGTCAATGGAAATTGCCACTCAGCATCTTTCCGGAGTCGCTGAGTGTGCGACCAGGGACCCACTCGAACATGGGATGGTGCTCTGTGCCTCGTTTAGGATCTTCTGAGCCGCTTTCACGATGTACCTAGAAAGCTAACGACAGGGCTCTGCTGCTTCTGCTATTTTCCTGAACGTTGACATCTTCCTCTCGTAGAAGTAAATTGCTGTATGTTAAAGAGCTATAGTAATCAGTGGAAATCCAAGATTTGGGTTACAGTTCAGACTAACACCACCCGCCTGGTTCTGTGCTTCCCCGTTCAGGTCTCTGCTCAAATATCATCTTGTCACTGAGGCCTTCTTTGGCCATCAAAAGGGCCTCCTTTTCACTCTGCCTTATTTTCCCATTAGCACCACTTGGCGTATTTTACATTTTATTTATTTTGTTTTTTATGTCTTCCACATTAGAAAAAGTTCCACAAGGGCAGGGCTGCTTCAGTCCCAGTGCATTGCTGATGAAAGGCATTTATGTAATATTTGTTGATGTATGAGGCCTTACAGAACACAATTTATTTAAGACTTCATTTCCGTAAGTATAAAATGGAATATTTGGAAGTACTTCATGTTCTGTGATGTACTTTATAAGGTGCTTTGCCATTATTAATCAAGTTAGATACTCAGTACTTGGTAAGCACAATCTGTACACTTCCTAACTTACTTTCTCCAGGTTGAAAATGTGTGTGGAGTACTGTTGATAAAATTCAAGGGGACAGCCCCAGCTGCTGGCTGTCTTTTTGGCTTCAGCTCTGTTGACTCATGACTCATTTTTACTGTCTCTGGATCTTCCTGTGAGCCTGATGATGTATGGATTTCCATAGCTCCAGGCCAAATGGAGCAGTGATTGGCTGATGGGTCAAAAGATTGTTCCTTTAGTTCTTCCTGTCTGGGCCATCAGATGAGTTCAGGTTGTTTATCCATGAAACAAAATCCTTCTGGGTCTGTTTCTTTCTTCCAAAAAAAAAAAAAGGGATGGTGCTGATGGAGTGCTCCTGGGCCCAGTAGCAGCCCAACACAGTGCTGAGGGAGTTGAGGGGAAGGAGAGATGAGGTGTAACTGGAAGCAGGGACTGATCTTGACCATGTGTTCAAGGCCCGGGATACAAGGCTGAGTTTAGCCATCTCTGATTTACTAGAGGAGATATATTTAAATAACTAATTATACCAAAGGGCTTAATAGAGATATAAATAAAGCCTGTGAGAGGATAGATGAGGGCAGTGATACTTAAATCTAACTGGGCATATCAGGGAAGACTCCCTTGAGAAGACGACATATGAAATTCATGGATTTGAACATGTGATGGTAGAAGGGGAGAGGACTTCAGGAGGGTCAGGCAGAGGAAGAGAAACATGAAAAATAAAAGAGGCAGAAAAACTTAGTGCAAATTTTATTTTTGTCTGTTGCTAAGGGCTTTTGGATAAGGGAGTTTCAAGGTGGGATTTCAATAGTCGAATCCCTCTGCTTTACCCTTCCTGGGTTCTGGGGTTCTGGACTGAAGAATGATTTACGAAAAGGTTTGGAAGCCAGCAGGGAAATAAAATGCTGCTTTGTAGCCTGGTGACTGCTTGGTGACCCTCCATATCTGGCTTTTCTGGTGGGTGTTGAACCGCGAGGCTGGGGTTCAGAGGCTAAACTGTGTTTCCTACTCCCACGAGCCTTACTCCCACTTATCTCCCAAAGTCGTAGGTGGAGGATATGGAGCAGAGAGGAGATAAAGAAGGCCAGGTCTCTGATATTTAAAAATCAAACAAAATTATCATGGCCATTCTGCCTGGACGTCTAGAACCTGCCTAGGTGCACCTCTCCAGTGCTGGAAATGGGGAGAGTGGCGGTAGAAGGAACCTGGGTTCCTGTCTTGAAGGCACAGTAACTCCACCCATAAGGTTTAAACTGTGGCTCAGTGTCATGGCTGTGTCTCTTCCCTTGCAAAGGAGCTAGTGAGGGGCTAGGCAGACAGGATAGAAACTTTTCCCTCACATGTACGTGGGTGGGAACCCTAGGGGGACATTCCTCTTTGAGACTGAAGGCAATCATTTCTGAGAGGTTTTGCGTACTAGAACCTGTTAGGTCTTTGGCCGTGGGGTAGACTGACGTTGGCTTGCCCTGTGATGACTCTGTGCCCTTGGCTTTAGAACACGTGCTATAACTAAGTATTAATCAGAGACTTGGAATTGTGGAACCACATTTGCAGTTATGCGTAACTAAAGGAGCCCCGTGATTTCTATATAACTTGAAAGATGTTTTAATACAGAAACTAGAGTTCTTATTTGTGTCAGAATTGATTGTTATCTAGTATGCCACTTTTACTTCTGTCTTCAGGGGAAAAGATGCTCGTTTTCCTTGTGCAAGTTGCTTGTCCACCTGCGTTCTAGGTTTTCTCCTCCCCCTGTCCCCGCTCCTCAGGTTTCCGATCCACGCGTTATTCCATTTTTTTTTTTTTTTGCCTTTTTAACCACCCTCTGCACTAACTGCTTTTTTGAGCTTTTGAACATGTTCAAGTCTCTGTCATATCAAAAAACAAAGATGAGAGCACCCCGCACCCTCCCTTTATTCTGTGCTCACTGCTTTGTTGTTCTTTTATTCACAAGCAGGGTTTTAGAAACAGCTGTCTCTACTCGGCCTCTCTCCTTCCTGGCTTCCCCTTCTAGAGTCTTACCTATTCCCCCCTCTCTGCTAGAATCACCTTTATGAAGGTCCTTGATGATCCCTGACTTGCCACATGTGCTCTTTCCAGTGCTTTTGTGAAATTATCCTTCTGATTTGATTGTAGGGAATGTTACTTAGGCCTTCTTTTTTTGGCGTCTGTGATGCTACCCTTGATGGGTTTTTCTCCTTCATATCTGGTCGCCCATTAGTGGACTTGCTGTCTCCCCTTTTCCTCTTTTTTTAGTGTCCTTAGTGTTGTTCTTCCTTGGATCTTGTAGCTGTTATCATTTTACAGTCTTTCTCTGAGCAGTGACACCCTTCTTAAGAATCAGCTGCCAATTAAACACTAGTGCCAAGCTCTCTAGCTTGAGCATAGACCCTTCTCTTGGATTTTTAGATCCTGCAATCCAAATGCTTCTCAGATGTTTCCATTTAAAAATCCGTTAGGCAACTCATTCTTGCTGTATTTGATAAGACTTCCTCTTGTATGGGCGACTTCAGTGGATATTAACACTCTCCTCTCCATTTGCCATTCCAGAAATGTCGATAAGCATTTCTGACTTGGATAAGCTTATTACTGCATTTACCTGGTTACTCTAAATTTTATTTTATTTTTTGCATACGTCTTCTTACCAGACTCTAAACCTTTACAAAATTTGTTTTAATTAAAAAAAATTGAGCCTTTGTGTTTCTAATGGGAGGTCCAGTGCCTGGTGCAACATGCCTACTCGATATGTATTTATTGAATTACTCAAGTCCAGAAGAGTTGTTCACATGTGTTCAAAGGCAGTGTTTTAACCATCGAACTTAACTAGCTACAACATTTTGTATGGGGTTGTCTCAGCACTGGCTGATGGAAGCGCAAGCATCTGCATGAAAACATGGTTCTCTTTATCCCCAGATCTGCTTGTATCTGAACAAGGAGCTCTGATTTGTTCTCTCATTTTGACTCTGTGCAAGGTAGACAGCAGTGAAAACAACTGTCTGTTTTTCACTTGGAAGCAACCTAGATACTCAAAAGAAATAGGTTCTTTTACTTTTGGTGAAGGGAGCTGAACTTAAGTTTGTACTCTGAGGTTAGCAATTTACGCCCAGTATCTTAAAAGAGATTTCTGATGACATGATACAGTCTCAGAGTGTATCAGAGATAAGCCAGATGGCTTGTTTCTAGACTAGTTTTACTGCTAATTAAAAGGCTAATTTTTCTCTCACATACTCAAGAGTGTGACTATATTTATTTTCAAAATATTCAATCGCTGGACCAGCTGAATTGGCCCAGGAAAATCTAATTGGGTATTTTCCATTTTGCATAACTCTGGTGCTTGTGTTTAAAAGAGCCTGGGGAATGGCTGTTAGTAAAGGTATTGATTATAAGTCTGCTGCATTTTAATAGCTGTGTATTAACTTCAGTTAAGTTTCAGAGGACTAAAATTTTAAAGAAAAATAAAAATCTATGCAGTTAGTACTAGTCCTGTCACTTCCACTCAGGTGAATAGTTTCACTTTGATTACATTCTCAGCATTGTTGTCAGTCTGTGTGAAGAGAACCACAGGACTGGATTGCTCTTATTTTGACAAAAGATCATTATCTGGCGGGAACATGTCCTAGGAGCCAATAAAGATATAACAAGCTATTTCACATTCTTTGAAGATGTTAAGTGTGGCCTCATTTTGATTGTAGAAGGTGTTTCTTAGTAAATGTTTAAAAAACTCTTGGCAGGGTCTTAAAGTGACAACTAACAAAAATATGCCGTTGGGCAAGTGACAACAACAACAACAACAACAACAAACATATTAAGTGAAGTGTCTTCAAATTATTTAGGTGCAATAATAAAGTATCATTTTTTTCCCCTGAAAAATAAATTAGTGATGAATGAATTCCTTCATGTTAATTTGTGTTGAGAAATAGAAACAGAAGTTTTGATGAAGCTATTTCTACTGTCTTGTGGTAATTCACTTTTGATTTTTATTCAGGTAATTTATAATGTTTAATTATCTGTAGAGAACAGTTGCCATTTATGCATGTATATAAAATAGATGTATAATATATAATTTTCTTTTGCCTAATCTTACTGTGTGTTTATGAATCCTGTTATTAATGTTAGGAAAACAATACAACCAAGATCTTGGGTTAGAAAATTGCTTGTGAATGTTAAACAGTTTTGTTATTTAGAGTTTGATGGTACGTGCCATTTTGATATCTCCGGAGTTTTCTGTTCTTGGAGCTCAAAGCCTTCAGATATGTATTGTTATTACTGATATTACCATTATTATTCAAGAAAGTGACTGGCATTTTACTTGCCTTTCAACATAGAATCTTTCCACTATCTTCACATGACTAGGGAACTGCTTTCTGGCTCAGCGAAATATCAACAGTGTTTTTCTGAGATGCAGTAATCTAACGTGAGATTATTTTAAAGTGCAATGTTATGAAATTTTATTTCACCATTTAGTCATTATGGCCTATCTTGCAATTTAAAGAATGACTTGTATTTAAATACCTATAACAACAGCAATCCTGAAAAATGGATGTTTAATTTATATGTACTCATTATATAAGTTCTTTGACTAGAATGTAAATTTGCCTTAAACCTATCAGTTTAAGTGGGAAGCTGATATTGCACACGATCTTTCTTATCTCTGATATGACTTTTTTACTGTAAGGTTTATGAGGAGCTTTTGGTGATATTTTATGTTTAATTCCAGTCTTCTCTTCTGTGTACAGATGTCACAGATCTTGTTCTCCAGTTAATAAACAGCTTGTATTCTACTGTCTCATTAGCCTTTCAGTAAATGAGATTCAAAATGGCCTCATTAGCCTTTTGATAAATATCATTTTAATTAAATATGCATACATATGGAAAGATCTACTGTGTAACAATGCAGTAATTACCATGTATTTTATTATTTTGTATTCTTATGGAATTGTGTACCTATTTGTCATGCAGAATAATTACACTATTAAGAGTCTACACTAACCTGTTTTCTTTGTTTGTAAAGATCACTAGTCTATCAAGTAGGTATCTTGAATTAATTTGATTTCACCTTTATCAGAATGCTGAAGGAAATGATATTCTAACTTCTCATGTGCCAAGAAGTAAGGAACTCAGGTTTAATAACTTTTTGTGCTAATTTAGAAAAGTAATTTGTTGTTCGAAGGATTTTTATAAATAAAGATGTTTTAACGTAATTGACTGTTATAAAAGCTCTTCAGTTCAATATCTCAGATAGTCATTAAAATCATTGTTAAGATATCACAGAGGTGTAGGTTAAGAAATGAACTTCTGAGATATGAAGACCTGACTTTGAATCTCAGATTTGCCAGTTAAAATATCACAATGTCCTTGGGTGATTATAATAACAACACCTGCCTCCTAGGATTGATTTAATGCATATGTGAGGTAATAAGACTTATTAAATACTAAAAAATACAGATTATAATTCATATCATAATAATTAAAGCCATGAACTTTTTGTCCCAAATGTATTTAATTTTTTTGGAAATTTTGTTCGTCAATCTTTGTGACAATTACAGAATGTAGACCAGTGGATGAGTGTACCAAGTTGCCAGCTTTTTAGGGGAATAGCTTAAAGGACAATCTAATCAGCACTTTGAAAACATTACATAGTTGACATTTAGTAAAATTGAATTGAATTTTCATGGCTTCAACTGCTGCAAGATGAACGTCATGTACTTTTTCTTATTTCCTGATATATAATTGTTTTGTAATTGTATATTATCTGTCAAACTAAGTGGTAAATACAAATTGATTAGAAATTATTTTTCAGGAGTTCCTGTTGTGGCTCAGTGGTTAATGAACCCAACCAGTATCCATGAGGACGTGGGTCTGATCCCTGGCCTTGCACAGTGGGTTAATTATCTGTCTTTGCCATGAACTGTGGTATAGGTTGCAGACGTGGCTTGGATACCTCATTGCTGTGGCCAGCAACTACAGCTCCGATTCATCCCCTAGCCTGGAAACTTCCATATGCCATGGGTGCAGAACTAAAATGACAAAAAAAAGAAAAAAAAATTTTTTTTCCAGTTTTCTCTCATCTAAAAGTATACACATTTTTTTCTAACCACCAAGTCTATTCAATAAATGTTTGTTGGATTCTTTTTTCATTTTTTAATTGTTATTTCCCCAATACAATGATTTTTTTCTACTGTACAGCATGGTGACCCAGTTATACACACATGTACACATTCTATTTTCACACATTATCATGCTTCGTCGTAAGTGACTAGACATAGTTCCCAGGACTACACAGCAGGATCTCATCGCTAATCCATTCCAAAGGCAATAGTTTGCATCTATTAACCCCAAGCTCCCAATCCACCCCACTCCCTCCCCCTCCCCCTTGGCAACCATAAGTCTATTCTGCAAGTCCATGATTTTCTTTTCTGTGGAAAAGTTCATTTGTGCCATATATTAGTTCCAGATATAAGTGATATTATGTGGTATTTGTCTTTCTCTTTATGACTGACTTTACTCAGTGTGAGAGTCTCTAGTTCCATCCATGTTGCTGCAAATGGCATTATTATTATTTTTTAATGGCTGAGTAGTATTCCATTGTGTATATATACCACATCTTCCTAATCCAACCATCTCTCAGTGGACATTTGGGTTGTTTCCATGTCTTGGCTATTGTGAATAGAGCTGCAATGAACATGCAGGTGCATGTGTCTTTTTTAAGGAAAGTTTTGTTCAGATGTATGCCCAAGAGTGGGATTGCTGGGGCACAAGGTAGTTCTATGTATAGTTTTCTAAGGTATCCTCCATACTGTTCTCCATAGTGGTTGTACCAGCTTACGTTCCTACCAACAGTGTAGGAGGGTTCCCTTTTCTCCACACCTCCTTATTTGTGGACTTATTAATGATAGCCATTCTGACTGGTGTGAGGTGGTATCTCTTGGTAGTTTTGATTTGCATTTCTCTAACATTCGATGATGCTGAGCATTTTTTCATGTGCTTGTTGGCCATCTGTACATCTTCCTTGGAAAAATGTCTGTTCAGGTCCTTTGCCCGTTTTTCCATTGATTGATTGGCTTTTTTGCTCTTGAGTTGTATAAGTTGTTTGTATATTCTAGAGATTAAGCCCTTGTCAGTTGCTTCATTTGAAACTATTTTCTCCCATTCTGTAAGTTGTCTTTTTGTTTTCTTTTTGGTTTCCCTTGCTGTGCAAAAGCTTGTCAGTTTGATGGGGTCCCATTGGTTTATTTTTGCTCTTATTTCTGTTGCTTTGGAAGACTGACATGAGAAAATATTCATAAGGTTGATGTCAGAGAATGTTTTGCCTATGTTCTCTTCCAGGAGTTTAATGGTGTCTTGTCTTATATTTAAGTCCTTAAGCTATTTTGAGTTTATTTTCGTGCATGGTGTGAGGGTGTGTTCTAGTTTCATTGCTTTGCATGCAGCTGTCCAGGTTTCCCAGCAATACTTGCTGAAAAGACTGTCTTTTTCCCACTTTATGTTCTTGCCTCCAAAGATGAATTGACCATAGGTGTCAGGGTTTATTTCCGGGTTCTCTATTCTGTTCCATTGGTCTGTCTGTCTGTTTTGGTACCAGTGCCACACTGTCTTGATGACTGTGGCTTTGTAATGTTGCCTGAAGTCTGGGAGAGTTATGCCTCCTGCTTGGTTTTTGTTCCTCAGAATTTCTTTGGCAATTCTGGGTCTTTTGTGGTTCCATGTAAATTTTTGGATTGTTTCTTCTAGTTCTGTGAAAAATATCATGGATAATTTGATAGAGATTGCATTGAATCTGTGCATTGCTTTGGGTAGTATGGCGATTTTTGCAATATGGATTTTTCCAACCCAAGAGCATGGAATAGCTTTCCGTTTCTTTACATCTTCTTTAATTTCCTTGATTAATGTTTTATATTTCTCAGCATATAAATCCTTTACCTCCTTGGTCAGGTGTGTTCCCAGGTATTTGATTTTTGGGGGTGCCATTTTAAAAGGTATTGTACTTTTGTATTCCTTTTCTAATATTTCATTGTTAGTATACAGAAATGTGGCTGATTTCTGAATGTTAATCTTATATCCTGCCACTTTGCTGAATTTGTTGATCATTTCAAGCAGTTTTTGGGTTGAGTCCTTCGCTTGTATAGTATCATGTCATCTTCATACAGTGACAGTTTTACCTCTTCTCTTCCTATTTGGGTGCCTTTTATTTCTTTTGTTTGTCTGATTGCTGCGTCTAGGACTTCCAGTACTATGTTGAATAACAATGGTGAGAGTGGGCATCCTTGTCTTGTTCCATATTTTAGTGGGAAGGCTTTCAGCTTTTTTCCATTGAGTATTATGTTTGCTGTGGGTTTGTCATAAAGGGCTTTAATTGTGTTAAGGATGTTCCCTTTATACCCACTTTGGTAAGAGTTTTTATCATGAATGAATGTTGGACTTTGTCAAATGTTTTCTCTGCATCTATTGAGATGGTCATGTGGTTTTTGACTTTTCTTTTGTTAATGTGGTGTATGATGTTGATTGATTTGCATATGCTGAACCATCCTTGTGCACCTGGGATGAATCCTACCTGGTCATGGTGTACAATATTTTTGATATGTTGTTGGATTCAGTTGGCTAAAATTTTGTCAAGAATTTTTGCGCCTATGTTCATCGAAGATACTGGCCTATAGTTTTCTTTTTTGGTGGTATCTTTGTCTGGTTCTGGAATTAGGGTGATGGTAGCGTCATAGAATGTCTTTGGGAGTGTTCTTTCTTCTTCAACCTTTTGAAAAAGTTTAAGGAGGATGTGTATAATTTCCTCTTTGTATGTGTGGTAGAATTCACCTGTGAAGCCTTCTGGCCCTGGACTTTTATTTGTAGGGAGTGTTTTTATTGACATATTCAATTTCGTTTCTAATGATCGGTCTGTTCATTTGATCTATTTCTTCTCGATTCAGTTTTGGCAGGCTGTACATCTCTAGAAAGTTGTCCATTTCTTCTAGGTTGTCAAATGAAATAGAGATTAAAAAAACAATAGAAGGAATCAGTAAAACTAAGAGCTGATTCTTTGAAAAGGTAAACAAAATTGACAAACTTCTGGCTAAACTCACCAAGAAGAGGAGAGAAAAACCCAAATAAACAAAATCAGAAATGAAAAAGAAGTCACAAGGGATACTACAGAAATACAAAAAAACTGTGAGAGAATACTATGAACAACTGTGTAAGTTTTTTGTTTTTTGTTTTTTTTTTTTTGAATACTTGTTTTTAGTTCTCTTGGGTATGTAGCTGGGGTGAAATTGCTGGATCATATGGTAACTCTTTTTTTTTTTTTTTTTTTTTGGTCTTTTTGCCTTTTCTAGGGCCGCTCTTGTGGCATATGGAGGTTCCCAGGCTAGGGGTCAATTCAGAGCTGTAGCTGCCGGCCTATGCCAGAGCCACAGCAACAGGGGATCTGAGCCGTGTCTGCAACCTACACTGCAGCTCACGGCAATGCCGGATCCTTAACCCACTGAGCAAGGGCAGGGATCGAACCCATAACCTCATGTTTCCAACTCGGATTCGTTAACCACTTTGCCACAACGGGAACTCCATGGATCATATGGTAACTCTTATACTGAACCATTTGAGAAACTGCCAATCGGGTTTTCAAAAGCGGCTATACTATTTTATATTGTTACCAGCTGGGTAAGAAGGTTTAAATTTCTACAAATTCTCACCATGTTAAATGTATTTTTGTTTATAGGTATCCTAGTGGGTGTGAAGTGGTATCTCGTTGTGATTTTAATTTGCATTTACCTGATGACTAATGATGTTGACTTTTTGTGTGCTTATTGGTGTATATATATATTTTAAAATAATGAAGTCATGAATTTTTTCACTTTTATAATTTGTATTTTTTATCTAAAAAGGTCAGATTTTCCCATTTCTTACTTTTCATTTTTCAATTTTTGTGTGAGTATTCAACACAAATTTAGTTACTCATAATTTCTCTGTGAGCTAAGTATTTTACCTATAAAAAATTAGGGCTTAGAAAAGGTAAGTAATTTGCTCTAGGTCACAGAGCTAGTAAGTGGTATAGAATTTGAACTTGGGCTTATTTTTTTAATTGTAATTTTTTTTTTTTTTTTTTTTTTTTGCTTTTTAGGGCTGCACCTGCAGCATCTGGAGGTTCCCAGACTAGCAGTTGAATTGGAACTGCAGCTGCCGGCCTTATGCCTTAGCCATTGCAACTCAGGATCTGAGCCATGTCTGCGACCTACACCCCAGCTGACAGCAGATTCCTTACAACAGGAGTTCTTGTAACCACTGAGCCACAATAAGAACTCCTGGACTCAGGCTTATTTTAAATCCAGTACTTGATTTCTTAAACATGACATTATAGTGAATCTCAAGATATATATATTCTCAAGTTTACTGTGTTGTTGTTTTGTTTTACTTGCCTTTGTAATCTGATATGACAAAGACTTACATATCAAAGGGACCTCATAGGTCATCACATAGTTTTGACCGGAGGTATAAACCTGTCCACAGGTTTCCTAAGGCCTCGTCAAGTAAAGCTACAGCTGGGGTTGTATGTCGTTTTCCACCTACATCCGAATCAACTCAGTTGTTTGTTAAAAATGCTTTATTTCTAGGCTTCAACCCTCCACTTCCATGAATGAGCCAATTGTGTCAGGTACTAGGAACCGACATTTTAAGCAAGTAGATTGATGGCATACATCTCATTCCCTCACAAGGCTACTGTTTTGTTGGACACGTTTTCACCTGTTTCCTGGTTGCTTTTATCCTTTGATTTGCCTCCACTATTTGTAGCAACATTCAACAAACCTATTCCCTTTGATGCTTGGCAAATACTCCTCTGGTTGGGGAAAGACAGGGCATTTAGTCTGCAGTTTGATCCCAGAGGTTCTGCTGAGTTAATAATTAAGAATCTCTTGCTCAGCACCTCCTGAGTAAATGGGAGATGATGGCACCTCTACTGTGCATGACCTCTGCTATGAGGGAGGTAAAACTCTGGTAGGAATTTTAACCATTAATCAGAAATACTGAAGTCTTCTTCATATCATGTTTGCATATATCTGATGTGAAAGTTTCATTATTTTTTCCCTTTGGAAACAAAGATCTAGTCTTAGTGATAACAGTTCCACCTGGTTTGGTGTAAGAAGTTTTCTGAGCAATGTGATAGCTACAGCTAATATCAAGTGCAGCACCCAGTGTCCTGCATAGGCGATAACCCCTACACTTTGTTTTCTCACTTGAGTTGCCAAGCTAGGAGAGAATACTATTAAAGGGTCAGACTCATGCGTTCAGGTCCTATTAGCTTTTGATTTATGACCAAAGCCATCTCACTTATGTCTCTTCTTGTTTGACTCTGAGGACTTGACTGTCCTTTGGTTTTAACTTAACAAGAACTGTATGGATGGCACTTTTGCTATTAATACTGTGAAAAAATGCAAGGAACATGATGATAAGTGGGGATTATTAGATATAAGAACAGTAATAATGTAGTAACTGCATGAGCGTGGTAAAGCTCAATTTGTACAATTGCTAAGTTCTGTCACTTTTTTCTAATGTTGAATATTTGCTTTCCCTCCTGCAAACTGGCTTCTTTTTACCAAGTTCTAAGGCTTTATCTTAGTCATTCTCCTAGGCTGCATTTCTTTCCTTTTTTTTTTTTTTAATACTGTCATTGGCCTAGTTTAGGATATTATTAGCTACAAAATGATCAATACTAGGAAAGGTTATAAAAGTCAGATGTTAATTTATTACATGAGTATTCACTTGATTTATGCAAATGCATTGTCAACAACTTACTGATTTGCATTATTCAATATTCATTTATAGGCACTTATGATGCTGTCAAACTCTAGCATATGAGCAATTTTTAAAGACCTGCTTTGTGCTTAGTTCAAAGCAGCTCCCATTTAATAACTTGAAGTTATGATGATGAAGGTTTGGGTGGTTTTTTTTTTTAGGAATGAGATCTTTACTGAAGACTACAGTAAGAAGGGTCAGGGCAAGCCTAGAATTAGAAAGAGGTATTTTTACTTTTTCCTTCATGATTAAACAAAAATAAAAACAAACAAACAAAAAAAACAGTGGACGAAATAAGCCTTTTAGTAACTTTGATTTGAATCAAAAGAGTGTTTTCTAAAGAATAAGCCATTCCTGTGATGTGTGAGTCCCTTACCTTAAAAATAGGTTCATTTAAATCTCTGATGTATTTCCCCAGGTTCTCCATTCAGGCTTAGGGTACGGGTGATCTTTGAGCTGTTGTACTTATCAGAGGAGAAATAAATTTGGCACCAAGTATGTAGAATTGGATCTTAGCCTTTTTTTTTTTTTTTTCTTTTGGTGTAAGAATTCATTCCGTCCTCACTACTTCATCCTTGAAGGCATTTCCCTTTACTTCATCATTGTCACTGATCAGTTTGTCACCTATAGGAACTTATACGCACAAGCAAAGCTTATAACTGAAGTTGTCAAGAAAAATGGACAGATGGAATCTTTACCTCAGTTCAGCTTTGTGAGTAGCAACGGGGGGGGGGGGGGGGGTACCAGGGAACCTGAGAGGGATCCAGACCACATTGCCTGTTTCCCGCCTTGCTTACTTGACAGCATCGAAAGGCAGTCTTCTCATCTTTACTCACTGTTTTTCTCAGTTTGAATATTTTTACTACCTGGCATTTTCCAAGCATTTTTACAAACATTATCCATTTATCAAAACAGTGCTGCCTGTGGGGTGGTACCAGCCTTTCTTCCAGCACACCACACTCCCTGTCCTCCACTATAGCAGCTTCTTTGACCAGCTCTGATTTTTTTTCTTCTCATAAAAAATTTGTTCTCCTTTCTTGGATATTTTCCAATAAATTTAAGAAATGTTTGGAAATTCCTGTTGTGGCTCTGTGGTAACAAGCCCCACTATTCATGAGGATGAAGGTTCAATCCCTGGTCTTGCTCAGTGGGTTAAGGATCGGGCATTGCCAGGAGCTGTGGTATAAGTTGCAGATGAGGCTGGGATCCCGAGTTGCTGTGGCTGTGGCCAGCAGCGGCAGTTCTGATTCAGCCCCAAGTGTGAGAACTTCCATATGCTTCAGGTGCAGCCCTAAAACAGCCAAAAAAAAAAAAAAAAAAAAAGAAATGCTCATTTAACAACTACTCTGTCAAGAGGTATTTGATATCTTTTCTTCTGAAGTTAGTGTTTTTTTGGCATCATTTATACCATTTTAAGTGCTTTGGATTAAGAACTTAATCCTTTGTGATGAGAAAACTGTATAATTTTGTAGGCCCTTTCCCTTAGTAAGTAACAAAGAGTTGCAATCAGTATTTGGTTTTTCACTTTTATCCTGACTGTTTTGCACCTTAAGTGTGTAGGTTTATGGATATTTTGTGAGAGTGTGTTCCATGGTCTCACAGCACTTGAAACTAGAACATGAAAATGGTTAGGAATCCTGACCGCTCAAGCCATTATTTAGTTGGTTTTAGTCGTGCAAAACTTGTATTTCTTGCTCATACTTGTGCCATCCTTGCTCGTACTTTATGATCATGACCTCAAGACGAGAAAAAAGCTATTATAGCTCAAATTTCCTTACCCTGTCTGCTACTCTGCCCCCAGTCTCACCATTTCATGAAACAGAATTTGCTTGTATTATAAGCCCATCAGAAGAGATGACAGTGTCAGTGATCATTTGAAAGAGTGTGTACACCTTTATTTATTAATTTTTAAAAATAATACTTTTTTTTTTTTTGTCTTTTTTGCCATTTCTTGGGCCGCTCCCACGGCTTATGGAGGTTCCCGGGCTAGGGGTCGAATCGCAGTTGCAGCTGCCAGCCTACGCCAGAGCCACAGCAACGCGGGATTCGAGCCGCGTCTGCAACTTACACCACAGCTCACGGCAATGCCGGATCCTTTACCCACTGAGCAAGGGCAGGGATCGAACCCGCAACCTCATGGTTCCTAGTCAGATTCATTAACCACTGCGCTACAACAGGAACTCCTACACTTTATTTTTTAGAGCTGTGTTGGGTTTATAAAAAAAAACTAAGCAGGAAGAACAGAATTCCCAATAGCTCCCCCAGTGCCTCCACCACACACAGACTTTGTTCTGTTATTGACACCTTGGGTTCGTGTGGAACATTTGTTGTAATTGGTGAGCAAGTAATGATATCATATTATCAACTAAAGCCCATAGTTGCCATTGGAGTTCACTGGTTGTGTTGTTGTAGTCTGTTCTGTGGACTTTAACAGAGGTATGATGTCATGTACCATTATCACATCTCCCTGCTCTAAAAATCCCCAGTGCTCCACCTCCTTCCCACCCAGCCTCCCAAACCCCTGGCAACCACTGTACTATTTGTTGTCTGCACAGTTTAGCCTTTTTCAGAATGTTATACATGTGGAGTCATTGGGGGTGTAGCCTTTTCATAGGGTATGTGGCCTCTTTCACTTAGGAATGTGCATTTAAGTCTCCTTCATGTCTTTTCTTAGCTTGATAGCTCATTTCTTTTTTTTTTTTTTTAATTTTCTTAAATTTTTTTTTAGAATGTAAGTAATAGAAACTTTACTTTAGAAAATTAATTACCGATTCATTTTTCATTTGCCACAATCACGGATTCTGATTTTTCACAATATTAAGAGAAAGTATGCTGACAGTTCATTTCATATTTGCAAAAGCATTTACATTCATCTTTTTTCTTAATTTTTTTTTTTTTTTTGTCTTTTTAGGGCCGCACCCAAGGCATATGGAGGTTCCCAGGCTAGGGGTGGAATTGGGGTTGTAGCCGCTGGCCTACACCGTAGCCACAACAATACCAGATCTGGATTGCTCATTTCTTTTTATCACTAAATAATAACCCATTACACAGATGTACCACAGTTTATCTGTTCGCCTGTTGAAGAGGACTTGGTTGCTTCAAAGTTTTGGCAATTATGAATAAGATGTATAAATAAATATATGCGTCACGTTTTTGTATGGGCACATGTTTTCACTCAGGTAGGTAAATACAAGGAGTATATATCTTTTTTAAGTGATTTAGAAAAGTAGAATGCCAATGAATATTTTGAGCTTTTAAATAATTCATATAAAAAAGAGAAAACATGCTCATTAAAATGATTGTGTTTGATTCTTAAAATACATTGTGAAAAATGGAAAGCACTTTGAAAATAATTAAGAAAGCAATTAATTTTGGAAAATTATTGACTTGAGAATGTTTATATCATGTATGAAAAGTTATTTAAAAAATAAAAAGAGGCCCAAATTACCCTTTTGAAAGCTACATTGCAGGATTGATAGTCATAGTTTTTGGTAGTATTTGAATGTATTAATTTCACATATTATGAGTCCCAGCCTTCCCTCGCTTCGGAAAGAGTAAATCTTGTCAAGTCTAGAAAAAAAACAAAACAAAACAAAACACCTTTTTTCTCACCCTCACTTTTTTTCTTCAAGAACTCTTTCTGGATATTCCTTTATGGACAAATGCTGAGTAGTTTCTATATGCTGGGGATACAGCAGATAACAAAAAGAAAATCATTGCCGTCATGGATAGTACCTTTTAATGGGAGAAACAAGCACGTTACATTCATAGCGCAGCAGATGTTTCCAAGTAGTCATGGAAAGATTAAAGCAGATATAAGGGATGAGGAGCCCCGGGTGATTCTGGGGTTGCCCCTTGGCCCCCAGGGCCTTGGGTAGAGAGGTGACCTGGGAGCTGGGACTTCTCTGGAAGCCGATGAGAAAGGGGAAGAGACGACCTGGCACATTTAGTTTTGATGATCCAGAGGGTGATAAAGTCGCTAGGAGTGTGAGTGTTGTTCTGAGTGGGGGTGAAGGCTCTGTTTTCATTCCTCTCAATGGCTTTACAGGCCTCGGGGAGGATTGGTCCTGTCTGGTGAATGTTTGCTGATGGAGGCCCAGAGATTGAGGGAGGTGATGGCTTGCCCAAAGTTCAAAAGCCCCAGTGACCTTTTTTGACAGATAAAAATGAGAAGACTGGGGAGTTGCTGTCATGGCGCAGTGGAAACGAATCTGAGCAGGAACCATGAGGTTGCGGGTTTGATCCCTGGCCTCACTCAGTGGGTTAAGGATCTGGTGTTGCCATGAGCTGTGGTGTAGGTCTCAGACGCAGCTTGGATCTGGCATTGCTGTGGCTGTGGTGTAGGCCATCAGCTGTAGCTCTGATTAGACCTCTAGCCTGGGAACCTCCGTATGCTGTGGGCATGGCCCTAAAAAGAACAAAAAGACAAAAAAAAAAAAAAATGAGAAGACTGGAGTTGGGCTAGGTGTATGTGAGGCTGGGTCAGTGCCTTGACCAGGTCACCAGTGTCCCACGTGCCCTTCACTGCCCTTGGTACCTGCTTCCTTCTACCGCAATCCATGTCACTTCACAGATGCACCTTCTCCCGCCCACCATCAGAAAGAGAACGAGAGATGGGTGGGCTTTTCCGTTATATGTCTCCATTATTTTGTTGAAGTAATCATTATAAAGCAAGCTGTAACCTGAAGTTTTTTCCTTTGTTTTGTTTTGTAATCATTTGCAATTTTTAAACGCAAGGCCAGGACGGAGCCGTCAGGCAAGCAGTCATGCAGTGCTGGCTGCTCCTTGCTGCTAGAAGTGGGAGGCTAAAGTTGTGGAAAAGCCAGGCTCTCTTACCCAGAACGGTGGCCATTTGTTAATGTGCTTCACAGCTTGGAGACTGGCAATTACGGTTGAGTAGCTAAAATCTAAGACATGCCACTTTCCAGCGCATATTTGATGCTGACAGGCTCATTTTTAAAAAGAGTGATTTTGTATTGTGTTTTGTTGGTTTGTATGTGTGCTTGCTTTGTTTGGCTTTAAGGAAAAGTTTCCCAAGCTGAGTTTGTTTATTCTAAAATACATACACACACACCCTTCTCTTTACACTTTTTTGAATTTTAAACTTCTGGTTTCTGCCATGTATATTTGCTTCCTGTGTCTTTCAGGGAATGACCTTTCTTTGTGGACTTGACTTGTGCATTCAGTCTCTGCATTGTCTCTATGGTGAAACTGTATCTTTATGAAAGGAAGGGTCCATTGCAGGTGTCTGCCAGTTATGGTGTACCTTTCTTAGAAATCTCACAGTACGTGCTGTACCATAATCTTCTTTTGAAGGGTGCTTAATGCATATAGTACCAACGTGTTTTAATCCTGTGACCTCATCATCCTGATCACTGACTATAGGAAGAAAGGCAAAACACATAGTCATGGGAGGGGCTGGACGTGAGAACTCTGTTCCACGGGGTACTCTCCACCGGAAGTGTGCAGATGTTCTGAAAGAAGGTAGGCAGCAGAATCCAGGAGGCTATAGCAGCCACAAAGAAGACCGTGCCATGAGCTGATGGGAAAGGGCATACTGAGAAGTTAGCGTATTAGTAAAGCAGACTGAGGAGGAAGAAACTAAGTTGCCACGTGACTCCTCAAGTCACAGTGTATTCTGAGGGCAGGTGGAGTCTAGTCTTCCTTGTCTTGTATCCTTTCAACAGCCCACAGTCTCCTCCCACCCCCACCCCCCCCCAATTCCTTGTCTTTGACAAACTGAGTTTCTGGAGCTGCCTGAAATTCATCCCTGATGTCTTAAAATTGCTACTTGAAGAATAAATTAATTTTTGAAAAGTGATAATACAATTCTTAAATAAAGACCTTGCATAATGACTTTGTCTAAAACCGGAAAAATACCAGATAGAAAAGTGAAATATCTTAAAAAGAAGTGATATTATTGGTCTTTGTGTTTATGTTTTCTTAACATGTACAGATACTATTTATCTTTAATTAAAACTTGGTTATATCATAGCTCTCAAGAAACTACATAATAGTTTAAAAGAGGAAGAAAAGATGGCTATATACTAATTTGGCCTAAGAGAGCTCATTAACATAATGGCTGTGTGTGTGTGTGTGTGTGTGTGTGTGTGTGTGTGTCAGGTTGCTAAGTTCCACTGATTGGGTGTGAATTTAGAGAAGCTATCATCCTGATGACAGTGTTGCCAACTATACTTCATCCTCATTTAAATTTCTCTTTGTGTGTTAACATTTGGTTATTCAAGTTTCCCAGTGTTAACGATTTTAAATACACATCAGCCTCACAGGGAAATGATGTATGAACAAGGAGACAACAAAGCATTACAAGGTTTTCCAAAGATATTTCCTGTGTAATTTCCAGGAGGTTTTTGACTGTTATCTCCCATGTGCCTGGAACAGTGCCTGACATAGTGTAGGTACTTGATAACAATTTGCTGAAGGAAGACTCCAACAGAGATATGGATTTCTATAACATAAAATAGATTCATGTTATAATTGGAGGAGAAATGCAAGATCTCAAAGTATGACTCCATGAGTCGCTTCACAGATGAGGAAATTCAGACCTAGTGAGATGAAGTGAATTTACTTAAGGACACAATCACTAGTAGAAGGAGGGCTACATTCTGTGTCTCCAAACAACTTGTTGAGTTTCGCTTGCCCAACAGGAGGGTGGGAACTGGGGTTTAAACTCAGGTGTGACTGACTGTGAATTCCAGTATCTACATAGGAGTTTATTTGTATTTTTTATATTTTTATAAAGGCTTAATATGTTACTTTTTCTCTGTAGTTCTTTCTCTGCCCCCAAACAGAATTAATTACATCCTTGACAGCACTAAATAACCATCTGTTTTCTAGTATGTATGACATTACATGCAGTCGGTTTTCACGGCTGTGTGTGCCTTAAGGCCAGCCAGCAATTTTTATTTCTCTTTATTACCCTAGAATTTAGCATAGCGACTTACATGAAAGATGGAGTTCCTTGTGTTTGGAATTGGGTTGAGAGTTGGGAACAAATGGTATACCCCATCTTAGATTTAGGGAGATAAAACTTTCATGAAGAGGAACAAAATCTTACAGCCTTTCAAATACACTTAATACTTGATAAATGTTAATATTAAATAATCATGATTCTTGTAGACGTGACTTAATCACTGTTAGTCTTCTTGGTTCGAATGACTATTGGAAGAAGACTTCACTTTAATTTTTAAAGAGCTCATAACCTTTTCTGTGGTTGTCTTGGTTTCAGTACTAAAACTCACGACCTCATGATAAGTCCTCTCACTCTTGTTTCAGATCCTCACCAAATTAGAAAATTTTGCTTGACCTTGCCTCCAGTAATTTTAGATCTCTTTGGTAAATTGAATCCCTAGCCCTGTTATGGATATATTCCTTAGTAAGTGCACCCATCAGTTTTATGCACATTTAGCTGAACATGTCTATCCAATCACCATTGAATTTTAAATGGAATTATTCTCTTGAACTTGAAAGTTTTAAATAAGGCTGTTACTTATATAGCATTTGAAAACATGAAGGAAAGCACCTATCAGGAGAATAATTGTGATACTAGAAATGTAAAAATCTGTAGAAATTGCATTGTTTTCCTGTGGATATTAAAAATATCATATTTTCTCTATAACACTATTTCAAACCTATTTATTTTTGTATAGCTAGATCTAGTGAGGCATCTGATGTTATTCCCTTAGGGAAATAGTCTGAAAGTATTTGGTTCCTGTTCTTAATATTAGATACTACAGTAACATCTTATTTATTTGAGAGAAGAAGACTATATTTGTATTATTTATATTTTAATATATACAATATATATAAATATAAATATGTATTTATAAAATATAAATGTTAAAGAATGGGAAATATTAAAGTCAGCAGTTATCCATGTCCTAATTTCTTGAAAGAAGGTCTGTGTTACTGGTGTTTTCATTAAGAGTCTGATCTTTTCTATGAAACATAATATTTCATTCAGAGATGAGGAAGAAAAACGAAGAATGAGTGAATGCACACCTCAAATATTCAAGCCTACTAATGAAAACCTAGGCCAGAATGCAGATCTTCAAATTCCTTGGCCAACATATTTTCTGATATGCCACACTAATAGAAAAGAGTAAAAGTCATCCAAAGGAATAATTAATTAGATTATATAATTTTCTCTCCTTATAATTTTATTCTCTGCCTTTATCGTTTTTGTTACCATCTTTGCCAGCAAAGGACACAGACTGATTTAAAATCAAAAAAGGAATTTACTAGACGTTCCTAGGATGGAAAAAGCTTTCAGCATTGAAGGAAGAATGCATAAATATGCTTGGAACCGAGAGGAATCAGGCAGATGCAAAGAAGGGTCTTGGTAGCAGGAACACTAGACAGAAATGCCCAGGCTCTGTTGCCAATGTGGTCATTTCTGACCACATCGTTGACATGTGCTGAGGCTCTGTTTAATAACCCAAGTCCCAAGAGATTGTGTTTGATTGACTAATCTTGGTTCTGTGCTAACCAACCTGTACTAGGGGTTGTGCAGAAATTTTGCTGAAGCTGCCTCTGAGGGACGCCTTTGGTTTTCATAGTTGGAGAGCATGTATTTAGATGTATGTTTCCATTACGACAACATAGCAGAGGTGAAAATTCCCCAAAAGGGAGTTGAGTGATGTCAGGAAGCGGGGGCGGATGCTAGGCTGCTACAAATGACATATGTTCATGTCATCCATCTGTCAGTGATCATATTATGCTGGAAAGCCTTTTCTGTGTCCAATAAAATCTGCCTTTTCTGAACAGCATACTAAGTACATTTAAAATGTGGGTTACTTAGTATACATAGATGGAGATTATTTTTAAAGTTTTACTCTACTGCTTTATTTCTGGTAGCATTTTAATAACTCAACAATACTTTTTTTTTTTTTAAAGACCCATGAGGGGTCAGTGGAAGTAAGAAACAGGAATTCAAATCTAAGATAGTGTTGGTTTTTAAATTTTATATACAGCATGTGCTGCCCACAGTGAATAGAAGTAATGGCTATAATTTACTTTTTACCTACTGGTTTAAAGTACTGGATTTAAAGCACTATGGTCATTTTAGCTATATTTTCAGCACAAGAATGATTTGAGGTTAGAAACTTAGGTTCAGAAAGGTAATAAAAACAGATGGAGAATGGTATTTATAATTATGGGGTCTAGAATGAGATTTCCTGGATTCAGATTTTAACTCTGACACTTGCGAGATGTGTGACCTTCTACAAGTTACCCACCTTTCTGTTTCTGGGTTTTCTCTGTCTGAAGAGAGGGAAGATAGTAGGATCTATGTCATAAGGCTGATTGGGATAGTTGTAAAAGATAGATATTAAGCACTTACTGACATAGCAGTGTTAGTAGCCCGAAACTTAGTAAGCAATAAATACTTAATTACTGATATGGTGGCATTAGTACATTGAACTTAGTAAGCAACAAATGTAAGCTATAATTATTTGTAGTAACCCTGGTTAATTGTACTATTTATTAACATAAACACACACACATATACTTTTTATTGAGGGGAGAAAGACCAAATTGAGGAATAAGGAAGCAACTGAAGAACTGGGCATAAAAACAGTACTATGCTTTTAACTCAGTGTAATAAAAACAAACTGATGCTTATTACTCCAGAAATACTTATTAGTTTATGTTGTGCTTGCATTTTGAGGGGTTTTCATATTCTTTCATTTTTTAAAAAAATTTGAGGTGTAATTGACATATTACATTAATAGTATTAGGTGTACAACATAATGATTCAATATTTGTATACAGTGCAAAATGACCACCACATTAGATGTAGTTAACATCCATCGCCATACAAAGTTACTGTTTTTTTTCTTTGTGATGAGAACTTTAAACCATTCTGAATAATTTTTTTGTTAATGGTTTAAGATGCAGTCTAGTTTCATTCTTTTGCATGTGGCTGTACAGTTTTCTAACACTGTTTATTGAGGAGATTGTCTTTTCCCATTGTATATTCGTGCCTGTGTGAATAAATTAATTGACCATATATGCATGAGTTTATTTCTGGGTTCTCTGTTCCATTGATCTATGTGTCTGTTTTTATGCTTTTGCTGTAGTGTTTTGATTACGCTAGCTTTGTAATGTACTTTGAAATCAGGGAATGTGATCGCTCCAGCTTTGTTTTTCTTTCTCAAGGTTGCTTTGAGAAACTATTTGGAGTTTTTTGTGATTCTGTACGAAGTTTAGGGTTGGTTGTTCTATTTCTGTAAAACATGCCATTGGAACTTTGATAGGGATTTATTGAGTCTGTAAATTGCTTTGCATAGTATCGTCATTTGAACAATATCAATTCTTAATAGTCCGTGAACCCAGAATATATTTTCATTTATTTGTGCCTTCTTCTCTTTCTTTCATTAATATTATACAGTTTTCACTACACAGGTCTCTAACTTCCTTGGTTAAATTAATTCCTAGATGTTTTATTCTTTTTGATATAAATTGTTAATGGGATTGTTTTCTTAATTTCGCTTTCTGATAGTTTGTTATTAGTGAATGAAACACAGGAAATTTTCATATATTGATTTTGTACCCTCAAACTTTACTGAATTGGTTTGTTCAGCAGTTTTTTTGGTGGAATCTTTAGTATTCTGTATATATGAAATAGTGTTATCTGCAAATAGTGACAGTTTTACCTCTCTGTCCAGTTTGGATGCCTTAATTTCTGTTTCTTACCTAATTGCTCTGGCTAGGACTGCCCATACTATGTTAAATAAAATTGGCCAGAGTGGGCATCTTTTTCTTGTTCCTGATCTCAGTTTTTTACTGCTGAGTTTGATGTTAGCTATGGGCTTCTCACATATGGCCTTATTACATTTCCTTCATGCCTATTTTGTTGAGGGTTTTTATCGTAAAAGGATGTTGAATTTTCTCAAATACTTTTTCTGCATCTATTGAGATGACCGTATGATTTTTATCCTTCATTTTCTTAATGTGGTTTATCGTGCTGATTGATTTGCTTATATTGAACCATCCTTGGATCGCTGGAATAAATCACACTTGGTCATAATGACTCTTTTAATGTTGTTAAATTCAGTTTGCTAGTATTTATTGGGGATTTTTCTTTCTGTGGTCATCTGTGATATTGGCTTTTAGATTTCTTTTTTAGTGGTGTCCTTGTCTAGTTTTGGTGTCAGTGTAATGCTGGCCTCCTAAAAGGAGTTTAGAAATGTTCCGTCCTTTTAAATTTTTTGGTAGAGCTTCAGGATAGGTATTAAATCTTTGATTATTTGGTAGAATTCACCCATGATAGCTGTCTGGTTCTGTTTTTGAGTGGAGGGAGAGGTTTTGGTTACTCTTTCAATCTCTGTACTAGTGATTGTTCTATTCACATTTGCTATTTCTTCATGATTCAATCTGGGAAGATAGTATGTTTCTTGAAATTTATACGTTTTTTCTAGGTTGTGCAACTTGTTGGCATATAGTTGTTAAAGCAGTCTCTTAGGCGCCTTTGTCTCTCCGGGTTATCAGTTGTAACTTCTCCTTCATTGCTGATTTTATGTATTTGAGCCCTCTCTTTTTCTTGGTCAGTCTAGCTAAAGGTTTGTTAATTTTGTTTATCATTTCAGAGAAACAATTCTTAGTTTTATTGTTTTTTCTGTTGTCTTTTTAGTCTCCATTTCACTTACTTCTTTGTGATCTTTATTATTTTCCTTCTACTAAATTTGGACATGCTTTGTTCTTCGTATTCTAATAGTTTTGAACTAATTATTGAAATAATTTACTGAGCATTTTATCTTTATTCTCCTTTGTAATATGCTACTTTACACACATACGTAGTTATATATTGAACATATGTAGTTATGAAGTGCGGTATCAAGAGGAGCATTTGTGGAGTTCCCATCGTGGCTCAGTGGTTAACGAATCCGACTAGGAACCATGAGGGTGCAGTTCGATCCCTGCCCTCGCTCAGTGGGTTAAGGACCTGGCATTGCTGTGAGCTGTGGTGTAGGTCGCAGATGCAGCTCGGATCTGGTGTTGCTGTGGCTCTGGTATAGGCCGGCGGCTACAGCTCCGATTAGACCCCTAGTCTGGGAATCTCCATATGCCGCGGGAGCGGCCCTAGAAAAGGCAAAAAGACAGGAAAAAAAAAAAAAAAAAAAAAAAAAGGAGCATTTGTCTATCTTTCATGCATCTGCCTCATTCCCCTGCCTCTCTTACATGAGCTGGGTTTTGTCTTTTTCATTCTTCTGCCTTTTTTTTTTTTAAACTTATTTGGAAATAATTTTAAATTACAGATAAGTTGCAAGGATGGTACAGAGAACACCTGTATACTTATATATGTTTAGCAACATTATGTATCCACCCTACACACACAAACATAAACATAGACATTCATCTTTTTTTTTTTTAGAATCTTTTGAGAGTAAATTGAGGATGCCATTGCCTTGCTTCACTGTTAAATATCTCCGTATGGCCTCCGAAGGTGTTTGTATGGCCACAGTAAACGTTCCAACTTCAGTATGTTTAATACTAATTTTGTCTAAGTTACCATCCATGTTTGAATTTTATCAGTGCACCCGATAATGTACTTTACATGATACATCTGTGTTTTTTCTCTTTTACAGGATCACATACTGCATTTGGTTGTCATGTCTCTTTAGTCTTTATATAACCTGATAAGTTCTTTTTAAATTAATTAATTAATCAATCAATTAATTTGGGCCATGCCTGTGGCATGTGGAGGTCCTTGGGCCAGTGATCTGAGCTGCTGCAATGACAATGCTGAATCCTTAACATACTGAGCCACCAAGAAACTCCCAAACTACAATTCTTAAGCTTTTTTGTTTGTTTTTTTATAACATTGCCATCTTTGAAAAATACAGTATTCTTCCTGTTTTTTTTTTTTTATAAGCAGAATGAGCCTCTTATGAGGTAGCTTTGATGTTTCCTCATGATTTACTTTCAGACTTCACATTCTCAGACAGAATACTAAAAAAGTGATGTTTTCTTTCCAGACATTATATCTGAAAGCACTCAGTGTCCATCTGGTCAAGGTGTTGTCCAGTTTCTCCCTTTTATAGTTAGCAATTTTCCCCGTGTTCCTGGTGAGCAGTCAGTGTCAAAACGTTATACACACATATAACCTATCCAGTTTCTAATAAAAATAATAAAAATTTCTAATAATAATAATAATTCTAATAAAAATTTCTCCTCTTGACTTGGCATCTGTTGCTAATTCTTGCCTGTGCCTGGTGTTACTCTGCTGATTGCAAAACGATGACATTCCAATACCAGCAGCAGGTCCCTTTTTACCTTCTTTCCTTCCCCTCCCGTTTCTATTTTTATGATTTTCCTTCAGCGATTTATCGTTCTAAGTCCTTATGACATGTCCTCTCAATCTTTGAGCATTTCCTTGCTTTCTGGTATAACAAGATGTTCCTGGCTCAAGGATACCTTCTTTGCTCAGGCCTGGAGTCAGTCCTTTCTCCACGGGGCTGTGTTCTTTTTAGTGAGGAATGGCTTTAAACAGCAAGATCTGGGTAGCAGGTTTACTGTCTTTGTAAGTTGACTAAGTTGTGGTTTTTAAAACACTTGGCAATTCTTTTCATCCTCAAGCCAACTGGTTATTTACTGGGCATCTCTGACTTAAATATATATATATATATACATCCTTCAAAACATATGATGCTTTAATTCTTTGCCTTATTTGTAGTCCTTTATGTGTATGGGGTAGTACTTCTCATGGGTGTGGGGGTCGGCCTCCCTGGTGTAGGACATTCAGTAGCGGCTCCATGCGGGGTGAAGTGAGCAGCTGTACAGGATTAGTAATGATATCTGTCTCAGGCAGGGGGAGAAAACCTTGTGAGGTGGGATTGTTGAAAAGGGTAAGCATGGAAGTATTTTCAATAAATGAAATATTCATGATAGCAGATTGTGTTTCAGAAGCTGAACAGTTTCAAATAATCACTTAACTTTTCTATATCCTCCTTGAAGTTACAGGAAACTAAGGAAATAAAGAATTGTGCAAAGGCCACTCCAGGATATTAATGTGATACTGAATTAAAATTTAAAAGTTCAGTAGTATGAAGATTAGGACCTGCTCATGTGAAGTTTATCTTATTTCTTAAGGAATTTCCTTTTAATTTAACATTGTAACCCCTAGAATTTTTGCTATATTGAATATGATTTTAACAAAAGTTGATACTATATATGCAATGTTTATAATTTATATAACATTTCATATTCACATCCTCAATTTGATACTTACCTAATATGATTTTGCAGTTATTATTTAATTAATATAAAGGAACCATAAATTGAGACAGATGATATAATTTTGCCAAAGTCAGGTAGCCATGTTCTTTATATGTACTCACATCCAGCCTAGGAAAAAAAAGGAATTGAGGTTGATTTTTTTTTTTTTTTTTAAAAGGATAAATCCAAGACACAGAAACTGTCAGATGACGTACAAACACTAAAACACAAGAGCAGGGAAGAACCAAATATGCTAATTGCAAGAGCTATTATAGTGCTATGATTAAGAAATAAATTTCATTTTATTCATTTTGACTTCATCTTTATCACTTGCTTCATGCCATTAATTTTGTTAGTCCCTGCAGGAGGTTCTTGTCTATTTAAGGAGACAGATTATTGAATATAAAATAAGTGCTGTGGGGAGTACAAAGAAAAGAAACTTTATCTGTTGTGTGTGCATGCACGCACATACCCGAAAGCTTCCTGGGGGAGAAAATGCTTGAGTTGGGCCTGGAAGTACAGATACAAATTAGCCAGAGAATAAACAGGGCAAAGGTATTCTAGGAAGGAACAGCATAATGGATGGTTACCACACATGGTGTACGCAGGAAGCTATAAAGATAATTACGGTAGGCAATGAGAGGTGGTTACGTGATGAGGCTAGAGAGTGAAACAGGGGCCTGATAATCATGGCCTAATATACGTGTATTTTATTTTGAGTTGGAAACACTTGAAGGGTTTTTTAGCAGGCGGCTGCCATGGTCAGATCTGTTACTAGATTCTACTTTCACAGCTGTGGGGAGAATACACTGAAGGACATTCCGCAAGTCCAGGATAATGAGGAAGAAATGTGTTTCCTGTATATTTAGTTGGAGCCTTAGGGTTTTACAAAATAAACTGCTTGGTGCTAATAAGATGGACAAAAATAGAAGCATGAGGGTTACCTAATTCTTCTGATCAGAAAGGAGGAAACACTATTTCTTCTCTAGATAAATTGTTTCTATATATTAAAATTTCAAAAAGTATTTATCCCCTTACATCAGTGTTTATATACTTATCTACATATAAATCACCTGGGGATTTTGTCAAAGCAGATCCTGATTTAGTAGCTTTGGGATGAGGCCCCCAAATGTGCATTTCTAACAAGATCACAGATACTGATGCCTTTGTTCTGAGGACTATACTTTGAGTAGCAAGGATCTAGAGAGCATACTTAGTGCTGTGATGATTGTGCCACCAACAGTAGTTTTCTAATGTTTACAGAGGTGATCTTCATATGATTGCTTTCTATCAATGGGCTTTGGGAAGTATGACAGATGCCCTTTCTATGAATGGGCTTTGGGAGGATGAGAAACTGGTTTACCTGAGAAAGCATCTCTCCAGGAGGTTTTCCTTTACAAACTCCCCTCTCCCAACTTCTCTTTGATGTTGCAAGAGGAAATACAGATAGGCCTCTCACCCATTCCTCTTCTTACTATGGTGCATTTTTCCAGGGTGGAAAATATCCCTGGCATCAAGCAGAGGATCTGTTAGAAATATTGGTATTGATATTGAAAAAGTGAATTACTTAAACACTAGGTAACACATTCTTTTGCAACTCAGATGGTTTCCAGCTTTTTGTTTTTGAGAAACTTGTGGGAAGATGTAATTGACTTATCAGATGATAGAATATTAAAAAATATTTGTATGATTAATTGTGATTTTTAATAATTGTTATTCTAACAAAATGCTGTACTTATTTAAGTGAACAAGGTTTTCTCAGTCCTTTCATAAAAAGAGAAAAGGATAGAAAATTGATTTGTAATCTTATGCTAGCAATAAGTAATATTCAGAGACCTATGAACAATTAAAAAAAAAATCTAGCCCCATCCATTTCTTTATATTTTTAGTTTGAACTTTACAGTCCTAGGAAATAAAAAGTTTATTTGTAAGATTTTAAGAAATATTTTATTGTAGATATGATAGGGTGGTCAATAAAAACTTTCAGAAATAATGTATTATATAAGGGTAAAACTCTATGTGGAAGTGAGATATAATGAATTCAAGCAAAAATGTGAACCCTGTAAATTTCCTTGCTATTAAATGCTGTATTTTGAAAACAGGTGAGGGTTTATATCAAATGGCTGTGAAATTCAGATTCCTTTGGTACTCTTAAAAGAGAGATGTGCAGTTGTGTTAAAAATGAGAATATTTGCAACATACCGGAAATTACACCTTTACAGCTGTTCAAGCTTAAAGTGAAAAATTTTGAAGGTCAGATGAACAAGTGTGTTGAAAAATTTTAGGAACTCCTTTTGGGATTATGGGAGGAAAAAAAAGAGGGCTATTTCTTTAGAGCCCTTTTTCTCAAACCCTAGCTTTCCTTAATAAGACTTTCGGTAGAATTTGGATGACAAAAAAAATTGACATCATACTCATTGAGAGCGTATCATAGAGTTAGTAATGGAGAGCTGGTTTTTGGTTTTGGGGTGCCTGATAAACAGATCGTGATAAAGTTGGTATTCTGCCATTAAAGATGAGCATCCTAGACAGCTCTCATAGATGAACGCTTTACACCGAAAGGAGTGTCCTTAGGCAACACCAGAATTTTCCTGAGAAAGAAATCTTTGGATCAAGGCAGACATTTGAACAAATGAGCTTTTTTTTTTTTGGCTTTTCTAGGGCCGCTCCTGTGGCATATGGAGGTTCCCAGGCTAGGAGTCTAATCAGAGCTGTAGCCACTGGCCTGTGCCACAGCCACAGCAATGCTGGGATCCGAGCTGTGTCTGCGACCTATACCAAGCTCATGGCAGCGCCGGATCCTTAACCCACTGAGCAAGGTCAGGGATCAATCCCGCAACCTCATGGTTCCTACTCAGATTCGTTAACCACTGCGCCACAACGGGAACTCCGAAATAAGCATTGTATTAAGACTCCATAAAGCAAGACAGGTATTTAGAAAAAATTTTGTGATGGTTTCAGCCATAGTTCATTGTGCTACAACTGCTACTGCAAAATGTATAAACCAAACAGTGAGTTAGCTGTGAAATACACTCTCTGATAATTGAATTAATGTATGTAATTATATAAAAATCACTGTATAATCCTGGATAATTAAATGTTCAAGAATGCTTGCAAAATGCAGTGATTTTAGGTTTGATACGCTTACTGTTGAGTTTGTCATATTGGTATAAGTGAGAATGATAGGGACCAGATGTCCCCACAGCTAATAGTTGTGGAACTGGTATTTAAACCCATGTCTTTAATACCATGTTTTTTCTACTATACGGATTAGAAAGGCCGCCTAGTATTTTATATATGAAGAATGCTGGTCAAATGTAATATGATGTATTATTTATTAGAAGAAATTCTGGCAGTGTTAGAGAATTTTGCTGATTTCTTTAGTTAAAAGAGAGATCTTAAAAATTGAGGACCCCAAAGAGCTTTTGTTTACATGGCTAGATATATCAACACTTAGCATCTTAGAAATTTGAGAAGATTAAAAGTACAAGCTCATTTAAAAGGAATAGTACCCATCATATGTTAATATAAACAAGATATTTTTATGAAACATAACTATTTCCTAAAACAATTATATCAAGAAGAGTGACCTTTGTCAATCTCTTTAATGTGTGGTTTAATAGACATAGCTGGATTCCCATATCTGCTCTTGTGTTCAGGCTGATAGAATACATTGCTATGGTTGAAGTAGGTGAAGAAAATCTACCCTTACACAGGTACATACTTGGAAAAGGGAGACCTCATGGCACTCCTGGTAGGTTCTTAGGGCCCCCACTGAAGGTCTTTGGACCACACCATGAGAACTGCTGCTTAAAAATATTGTTGTAAGCATTATATCCAACCTTTGTAATGTGTATGCACATAATAAAATAGGACTACAGCTTTTGAATATGTGTTATTTTGATGTCTGCATTTGATTTTTAGCTTCATGTATTATGGAAGACTTTTCCCTTAACTCGTAGATATGTAATTAAGTTTATGACAAAATTATAATCCTAACCTGAAAGCATTTAACTAAAATTATGGGGTATATTACAGCGTGGCTCAGCGGAAATGAATCTGACTAGCATCCATGAGGACGCAGGTTCAGTCCCTGGCTTCGCTAGGAGGGTTAAGGATCCGGTGTTGTGGTGAGCTGTGGTGTAGCTCTCAGATGAGGCTTGGATCTGGAGTAGCTGTGGCTGTGGCCTAGGCCAGCAGCTGCAGCTCTGATTTGACCCCTAGCCTGGGAACCTCCATATGCCATGGGTGAGGCCTTGAAAAGACAAAAAAAAAAAAAATATGGGGTATGTTAGAATATAAGTTTCTATAGGATGGGCATTTTGGACAAGTGTTTCTCTCATTCAGAAAAATCAATAGAAAAGAAATTCAAATATATTATTATTAATTAAAGTAGTTATAATTCTAAACTTCAGGAAAGTATTTATCCCATAAATTCTTTAAAATAATCTCGGTCTCCATCTATCTGTCCATCGTTTTCAATTCTTTCCAGCTTTCCCTCCCTCTTTTTTCTTTCATCTCCCTCTCCCTCTTCAAAATTCATTCAATAAATATTTGTTGGACTCTTTCTAGGTTAAGGTGAGCCCTAGCTTCTGTAACAAAGAGGTGAAAATGTGCAGTGGGAGTTTATTTGTTGCTGCATGAACGAACCTGTTTCTGTTTGGGGGAGGGGCTGCCCATTGCAAGAGGTGGCTGGACAGCTGGGAATACTGTAGTTCGTGCCCCATTCAGGAACCACCTCACAACTGCAGCTCTGGGATCACATCGTCCCTGCCATGACTCACAGTGGTTAAATGGATACCTGCTCTGGCTTGTGACACTCACGAAAGTAGGAATTGGACTTTCTGATCTGTGGTGCAGAAAAGTCAGACTTTCCCCTGACTGATTCTGCAAGTAAAAACAGCAGAGACCACAGCAGCCGCCCGGCCTCCACCCTAGTGTGTTTTAACTCCGACTTAACGTCATGTCAGTGCGTCTGCTTGGTCAGAGCCAGATTCTGTGCCAAAGTCTGGCTGTCAGGGAGCTGAGGAAGTGACCTCTAGCTTTCTAGCTTAGCTTTCCAGCTGGGCATGCATGACAGCATGGAACTGGAATGGAGTTGAGGGAACCAATCTGTGGACATAGAAATAAAACAAACAAAAAAACTGATAGGAAAGATTTTAGAATGTTGACAGCAGAGCTCCCTGGCCTATCACATCACAGCACCTTCTCCTTCCTTTCCTGTCTTGATTTCTGTCCTCCTCCATGTTAATCTTCATCACTTTAAAAGAACCTTCTCCATTCTCCCCTGGTTTTTACACTCTCTCCCCTCAGTGCTGTAAGAGCCTAAGACAGTTCATCATTTCCCACAGCCCCAGGAAGCCTACCTCTGGGGTGAGAACGTCTCAGCCTTCTCACGGGGATGGTAGTGTGTAGTGAACTAGCCAAGCCTTTCCGTGCGTCTACTCTGCATGTTGAAATGGGTCAGCCTGGGTCATTCTCACTCTGCTGCCTCGTGGGGATGCTTTTGGATTCTAACTCCTAACTGAGCTGGGGCATTATGGTGACCAACATGTATCATGTCATGGAGGAAACCAAGACGACGCTATGCTCTGTGTTCTTTCCCCTCAGTAGGTGGGAATTGTTTCATCTCTTCCACACTGATGCCTGTTGAAGTCTCCATAGCGCATACAGTGAGAAAAAGATATTTTCGCTAATGCTTGGGGGTTGCCTAAGTAGCTGGTGGAGTAAATAATTTGTTCTCTCTTCTGGGTGCCTGATATCCTGGTTCTTTGAGTGACAGGGATAAACAGAAGGTAACAAGACAGTGCATTTGCAAGTGGTTTAAGTGAGGAAAGATGAAAGGGTAGTTCAGGAAGGAAGCCACATCCAAAGATGCCTAGGCTTCAAATCAAATAGTTCATTCTAGAGAGACCCCTAGCCTGGGAACCTCCATATGCCACAAGTGCGGCCTTAAAATAAAAAAAAAAAAAACAAAAAGACAAAAAAAGAAAGAAAGAAAATCTATGCAGAGGGTAGAGCAGAAACAAGCCAGTGGTTTTGTTTTCTGTATCCACAAGCTAGTTGGTTGACAGGCCAGTGGAGAAAGGGTGTCCAGAGCTGAGGCAGGCTGTCCTAAGGGTCGGGATCGCCCTAGGGTGAAAAGCTTCGGTTCTTTTCGGCTTGTAGAGATGAGTGAGTGTGAGAGAGGGCTGTGCATGGTGTAGGAGTGGCACAGCAGTGATTCTGACACTGGCTGGTGCTTTAGCTTATCTTCAGTTTCCTAGTTCATGGGAAGATCTATCCCACTTGGTTAAAGGTGCCAAAAGAAGTGGACCACAGCATCATGAATATCTTATCTATAAATTCTTTATGATGACTCATGTTGTAGTTGGCTGAGAGTTTTTTTTTTTTAACACATTGCTCACCTCATGAAAATCAGTTTGATGGATTTAGTTACATTAATAAAAATATTTAGACATCATAGCTAGAGCTGGTAAATGGTACCAGTAATATAAATTTAAAAACCAAGTACAACGTTCAGACAAAACAAGTTAATTTAGTTGACACAATTCTGAGTTATAAAAGCACAGACCAGCATCTGAAGGGAATGCGTTTAGGATTTTTAATGTGGCAATTAAACATGGTTAGGGGCCTATGTAAATTAGCATGTTTTTAACTGCATTTATGGTCATCTTAATCTGATATGGCTGACTTAATTTCATAGTCATTTGAGGATAGTTAATTCTACTTTATAGTTACTTACCAGGAAATTATGCCTCATGCTGTGTAGTGAGGTTTTGTAAATGAATCTAAAGAAAATTGTTATTGTTGGGGGAAAAAAATTCTTTGTTTAAGCACCATCTCACGGTTGCTGCCTCTAAGGGATTGTTGCTGCATGGTATTTAAAAAAAGATTTTAATGTGTTTTATATCTATCTTGTCAATTTTTGAGTAGAAAAACACAGATGTGTGAGTTTAGTAAAAAACTTAAATACCTCTCTGGGACCAGTCTATGGCCACATCTCCCTGAACTATCGGTGATTATTTCTGTGGTATAGATGAGTTTGCAGTTTATGAAGTACTGTACTAGTTGATAATAATCTTTTGGCTTGTACATACATATTTTAAAAATCTTTCAAATAAAATATATGTTAAGGGAGTTCCTATTGTGGTTCAGTGGTAATGAACCCAACTAGTAAACATGAGGACGCGGGTTCGATCCCTGGTCTTGATCATTAGGTTAAGGATTTGGCGTTGGCATGAGCTGCAGTGGAGGTTGCAGACACCGCTCAGATCTGGCCTTGCTGTGGCTGTGGCATAGGCTGGCAGCTGTAGCTCTGATTTGACCCTTAGCCTGCTGTGATGTGGCCCTAAAAAAAAAAAATCTGTTAAAATGTCAAATCTTTCCTTTTTAAAATCCTGTTAGTTTTTTACAAAACTAAAATCTTTCTCTTTGTTGATAGTTTAATCCTAGCTAATGATGAAAGTTAAGTAATTTACTCATAAATAGTATTACATATATGAGAGAATTCTGCAAATTTTCAATTCTCTGTTAAAAAACAAACATCCTGGATTGGATACCAAATAAGGCATTATTTAAACATGTCGAATGAATGGATTTATTAGTGTAAAAAGAAATCTGAGTCTTGATTTTATACCTGACAGTATTTTATTTAATATATGTGGCTTCGTGTGTATGTAATACGTTTGTGTGTCTAATTTTCTAAATTCTGTGTCAAACCCCATATGGCTTAAATATTATCCTTTGGAGTTATTTTTCAGTTTTGGAATTGTAAGATTTTTAACACTATTAGAGATTTTTAGATAATTAAAGACCTATTGATGGAAAAATAACTTGAAAAATACTAGCAATAAAGCTTCAACACAAATCTCTGAAAATTAAAGCAAAATTAAAATAGGTTGCATTGTATTATGTTTTCGTCAATTCATGTTTTGATTCTTCAGAAGAATGATTTGTTATATTATAAATTATAGATTAAATTATTTGTATATGTAGAGTTTCAAAGATTATTGTCAACATTCTTGTATATCTCAGTGAGTAGAGGTTTTTAAATTTTGCTTTTTTCCTGCTTTAAAAAATGTTTTTCTTTTTTGAGTAGGTTTTCTTTTTTTTTTTTTTTTCTTTTTAGGGCCGCACCCATGATATATGGAAGTTCCCAGGTTAAGGGTAGGAGCTGCAGCTGCCAGCCCACTCCACAGCCATGGCACTGTTGGAGCTGCATCTGCAACATACACCACAGTGTGCAGTAATGCCACATCCTTAACCCACTGAGCAAGGCCAGGGATCAAACCCTCATCCTCGTGGATATTAGTCGTGAGGTTCTTAAACCTGCTGAGCCACAGTGGAACTCCTGAGTAGATTTTTCTCTTCCTTCCTTCCTTCCTTCCTTCCTTTTCGTCTTTTTTTTTTTTAAGGCTACACTGTGGCATATGGAGGTTTCCAGGCTAGGGGTCTAATCGAGCTGTAGCCGCCGGCCTGCACCACAGCCACAGCAACACCGTATCCAAGCTGCGTCTGCAACCTACACCACAGCTCATGGCAACTGAACAAGGCCAGGGATCGAATCCACAACCTTGTGGTTCCTAGTCAGATTAGTTTCCGCTGTGCCATGATGGGAAGTCCCTGAGCAGGTTTTCAAAAAATGGTTTTAAATACATTTAAAGCATTTATGAAGGAAATTAAAGAAGAGCAATAAAGTTTGGAAAAATATTGAATTAATAATTAGGATGGGTTATGTAAACTAGGTAATACTGCTCATGATGACAGTCTACACTGAAAAGTTTTGAAGACTCATAGCAATTTGCATTTGTACCGCTGGTTAAAGTCTCAAAGTGTTTAGTTATTTTCATCATTTATTTATGAAGAGAAAACATCCTGCCCAACTTACTTCATGCTTGTGTATTATCACCTATGTTATGAACGTTTAACTTTTAGAGATTGATTTCATTTTGATTTTTAAAAAAATAACATGTTTATCGTAGAAAATATGGGGATTGCATAAAGTATATTTATTTTCATCTTTCAGAGGCAACTGTTGTTTATATTTAATGAAAAAGTATCAGGTTTAGTGTAATATGATGCATTCATGGAGGCATCATAAAATGTTTGCCCTTGATGATGGTGCTGCAGACTGACATGGGGAAACTGAATTCATTAGCAGTTTCGCAAGTGGTTTTCTTCCCAGCTTCTCTGTATTCTCGCCTATTTTATTCTCGTACCGACACAGTTGTATTCATTTGTTGAGGTATTTAAAACATCTGGAATGGGGGGGTTGCTATAAGGTAGGCAATTAATTTTTTGTCAAATGAATGGCATTTCTTCATTTTTCAGAACTTTCATGTCCTTTGGTAAAATCTTGTAGCTTTCTTCTTATAAACGGCACATTTCTTTTTAGATTTATTCCTATTTATTCCACATCTTTTTGTTGCTATCTCTCGAAACATCTTATTTTTTTTCCCCAGTCAAATTTGAAATTGATTTTTTCTGTGTGTAGGAGAGTGATTAATGTTGACTTTGGTTCTGGCCACATTTCTGCATGTTTTTATTCATTCTTAATAAAGCTTTTTAGTTGATTTTATCTGTCTTTATTGGTAGGCATAAACAAAATCTTGTACTTCTTGTTTTTTCTTTTATTTCTCCTTTGATTAAAACCTTGACTTTTTCCTCTTGACTCACATGGGAACCCTTCTGCTATTGACTATTGATTGAGTGTAATATTTGTTTTAGGCTCCTCCTATGTCCTTCTTTCCTCTTGGTTAAGAGGCTCTTTGGGATTTGTTGTCTGTTTTTTGGTTGTTAAATGTTTATCTTAAAGTGGAGGGGAGGTTAGATTTTAAGTACTTTTAAGTATTTTCAACCTTTGTTACTAGGAGATCAATCAAGATAGCAATAGGTGTGTGTGGCATTTATCTGCTGGTATGGCAGATAAATATCTTTAAATTTACTCATTTTGCTTCCCCGTGGTTAAGTCCTATTTGGTCATGAAGGGATACTTTTATTTTTTTTTGTTTTTGTCTTTTTGTTTTAGGGCCATACCCGTGGCATATGGAGGTTCCCAGGCCAGGGGTCAAGTCGGAGCTGTCGCCGCTGGCCTACGCCACAGCCGCAGCCAAATCCGAGCTGCATCTGTGACCTACACCAGAGCTCACAGCAACAATGGATGCTTAACCCACTGAGCAAGGGCAGGGATCAAACCCATGTCCTCATGGATACTAGTCAGATTTGTTTCCATTGAGCCACGACAGAAACTCCAGGGATAGTTTTAAATATGTAGTGGATTTGTCAAGATTTTATTTGGTGGCTTTGCATCTATATTTAAAAATGTGAATTTGTAGGTTTTATTTTCTGGCATATTTGTTAATTTTTGATAGCAGAGATAGACTAGCTTTGTATCTCCATTACTCATACATCTAAAGCTCTATGCTGTACCCTTGATTGCTTGCTTTTACATTCTCCCTAAATAGTACCTCTTCTCACCATTCCAGTCACATGCCTGCCTGTACCACCTCACCACTAGCATCCTACCAGAGGGCCTGCCATTGGCAGCAGTACTCGATATTTCAGGTGTTTTCAGAAGCAGCAAGGAGGCAAGGGGAAGAAAGATGGCGGAGGTAGAGGAGAAAGAATATTATCAAAATTTATGGATAAAACCATTTGTTTTCCATAATTGATGTAACACATATAACTAAATACATTTGTGTTTATGGACTCTATCATTATATACCTTAGCTTTTGTCTTTTGACGTACTGTGTAATTTCTTTTTAGTAAATTATCTTTTGTTTACAAATATGTAAATGTGTATATGTTTATGTTTTTAATACCCACAGCCCTTTTCCCGTTAAATCGCATTCAAACTTATTACCATTACAGTTTTATGTTGGAGAATAGATTTAAAACTTTTTAAAGAAGAGTTACATTCTTATTTTCTGTGTTCTAAGTAGGCTGCTGAAATTTACAGCTGATGCAACAGTCTTAAAATCCAAAAGGTTTTTGCGTTGAAGGAGCTGAACTGTGTTTGATAGAAAAAGTTTTGAGTTTTCAAAGTAAAGCTCTGAAGATGCCAGTGCATAGATGTATTTATTTTTGAAAATTTAAACAGTACATTGGAATTAAAATTAGCTAGAAAAATGAGACAATCTCATCATAATGTTGTATAAGCACTCTCTTAGGCTAGGGGGAGATTTGTGTTAGAAGAAAGACGCAGTAGACCTGGTGGTCCTGTGCCTTCCCTTTCTTTCCTTTTCAGGCTGAGGCGTGGGAGAAATGGCGAGAGAAACTCCCATCAGGTGAAGCTTGAGCAGATTTAAGCGTCACTTGATAGGTGAAAGCTAGGGAGATGGGAGGACTTATATAAATGCATACAAGGTCCTGTATGACTGTCGTGTGGTGGCAGAGCATTGGAATGGCTGGAGCCCCTGCCCCTTCTGGAACTTGACGAGGCGACCATCACTAAAGTGACATGGAGGCGACCACACTAAAGTGACATGGAGTCAAGTAGAGAGGCTTATGAGAGGAATCTAGAGCCAGAGAAGATGAACTATTAATCCCTGTTTCCCTTTGCATTCCAGGAGGCAGCTAGAACTTTTTGTATTCCGGGCCAGAGCAGTTGGTTGAGAGACCAGTGCTCACAGTTAGGATGGCGAGGCTGTGAGAATGGCAGCATGTAAACGATTGCATTTGGAGTGGATAAGCAATGAGGGAGGTCCTGCTGTATGGCACAGGGAACTATATCCAGTCACTTGTGATGGAGCATGACAGAAGATAATATGGGAAAAAGAAAAAATATATATAATGTATGTAAAACTGGGTTACTCTGCTGTACAGCAGAAATTGACAGAATGTTGTAAATCAACGATAATAGAAATGTTTTTAAAAAAGCAAAAAAAAAAAAGAAGAAGAATGGCAGCATGGAGCATCAGCTCTATCACTGAAAACCAGAGGCCAAGCAGACTCCAGCTATATCACTGAAAACCAGATTCACAAATGCTGTTGACTAAAGACTTGGCAGATGCCAGAGTGCCAGAGCAGGGTACTTCAGATCCAGTGCCTCCCACGATGACATGTGGGTGAATTGCCCCTCACCCTATAACCCTCACCTCACAGACAAGGGAGATGAAGAGGTCTGAAATCTTGAATTGAGCTTATATAAAAATTACTGAGGAAACCCAGAAGTGACTAAGTTTGTCTAGAAATGACCTGACATTAGCTAGAATAGGAACTTGAGTGATAGGTGTCAAGTTACACTGTAGAAAACAAAAATTTATATTTGCATGTCGGAATTTTTATTGTATCTAGTAATGCATATATAAAATCAGTATATACTTTGGAACCTAGCATCCTCAAAATGTGGTTAAAGGAACCCCTGGATAGATCCCTGAAACTCTTTTAGGGTAGGGTCTATGAGGTAAAAACAATTTGTACAATAATGCAAAGAAAGTTATTTGCCTTTTTTCTTTTTCTTTTTTGTCTTTTCAGGGCTGCACCCATGGTGTATGGAAGTTCCAGGTTAGGGGTTGAATCGGAGCTGTGGCTGCCAGCCTGCACCACAGTTCAGGGCAATGCTGGATCCTTAATCCACTGAGAGAGGCCAGATATCGAACCCACATCCTCATGGATACTAGTCAGGTTCGTTACCACTGAGCCGTGATGGGAACTCTTTGTTTCCCTTTCTTTTTTTTTTTTTTTTAACTTCGATTCCCTCATGAGTATACAGTGCAGTTTGGCAGAGACTATAAGACTTGACATCACAGCAGATTAATTCATAAGTGGATATAAGGATCTAGTTCTCTCTATAAAGATTCAGAAAAATGTAAAACCCTGACGCTCTTTAAACTGTGTTGGGAAAAATACAGTTAGCTTTAAACAAAATATGTGTTATATATGTTAACAGGTAATGGGTTTGTTATCGTTATTTTAAAATGAATTAAAAATTTTAGGTCATCAAGTTTAGTTTCTAATATGTTGTAACTTGATGAATACAATCCATATAAGGGAAAAGTTTTTAGAATCTTTAGTAATTTTTTAAAATGTTAAAGGGTCCTAAATCCAAAATGTTTCAGAACCATTTGCTTAGGCGAATTAGATCCAGCATCTGGACTGGAGGTTGGAAAGTGAAAGGAGAGATTGAAATCTGATTGGTACTTGAAAAACATTGACTATGTTTCTGAGTCTCATTTTCCTCATTCATAAAATTGAGATAATAATGTTTAATTTATAAGAACTTGTGAAGGTTAGAGACAGCATATGTACATTGCCCACTCAAGTGTCCTGTCCATATTAAGGGCTCAATGCTTAGATGGATAGTTATAGTCCAGATATGATTGGGGACATCTATGTGAAAATAACCTGTAATTTTTTTTTTTTTGACTTACTCTGTCCTTGAAACCCATTCACAAGTTACAAAATGGTTGAAAAGATTATTAATACTCTTTCTTAACATAAAATGAACAAATTTATAGATAATGATATTTATAGATGAATATAGATGAATATAGATATTTATTTATAGATAACATGAGTTTATCTTTCCCTAGCATTTTTGAGCCAGCTATTCATCAAATATTGTTTCCCTATGCCATATAGCTTTAATTTATTCTACGCTTTCTTTCTGTCTTTTTTCTCTTTTTAGGGCTGTACCCATGGCACATGGAGGTGAGGTTCCCAGGCTAGGGGTCAAGTCAGAGCTACAGCTACCAGCCTACACCACAGCCCCAGCAACGCAGGATCTGAGCCATGTCTGTGACCTGTACCACAGATCACGGCAACGCCAGATCCTTAAGCCACTGAGTGAGGCCAGGGATTGAACCCACATGCTCATGGATACTAGTCAGGTTTGTTTCCAGTGCAGATTTTTGTCAGCTCTATACTATGCATATATTTTTTGGTCCTGTTTTTAAATACTGCTCCCATAGCCTGCCAAGCATTACCATTCATGTAGGCTTTGTCATGACTAAGGTGTTTGTGCCTCTGATTGCAAACATCTAGCTGATGGATTGCATTTATACCTTTTATTCATATGTCTTGGTGATACAGAATCATTTGTTATCTTAATGACAGACTGATAAAAAAAAATGCTACTTTAAAAAATGGCACCGATAAAGGAAATATTCCCAGTCAAATGCCATGTTTAAGTGAACATCTTTTCACTGAGAAGCTGCCGCCTAATCAAATTCAGTTTTATATTAATAAATCAAATATATTGAGGCACTCTGTAGCTGCTGTCTTGAAATACACAGATCCAAACCCCTCAAAGGAGGTTCACTGGATATGTGATACAACATGGGTGAAATTGAAATGGACGGTGTGTCTGCATTTCCTCATTTCAGAAGGATGAGGTTTAACATAATAATGAAATAATTAGATAATACAATAAAGAATCATGAGTGGAGCCTTAATTTTTATAGTCTCATGTTATTATAGCCACTCACATAGCAATTTTTATCTGTGGCACCTGTTTGAAATTGACATATCTCAAAGGAATAGGGTTTTTTTGGCGGGGGTTTGGTCAGGAATGGAAGGAGAACTTGATGACAAAATGATCTTGGTGATGAATTGCTCCCATTGCTGGTTATCTTCTTGAATTGGGGGTTATCTACAGGGCCGTTTAAGAAAAATAGATGCCACCCTCATTCTTTTTGATTAAATGTGTTGCAGTAGAATGCAAGATACCATTCCCCCTGCCCCCACCTCCCCCAGCGCACATGCAAGAGTGAATTGAGCAAAAACAGTATTCAGCAAGCTTTTTAGTTTTATGTCAAAATCGATACCAGACTATTGTTGAAAATTTTAAGACGATGATCTCCTTATCAATTTGTGTTGTGCTTTCATCTCCTACAATGTGATATTGGCCATGTAACCCAATACCATTAAATGCAGTGATTGCAAGTGCACACTTTTTCACTTATCTCATCATCCTGAACAGCAGTACTAGTGTTCTTCGTTTTGTTCTAAGTAAATGGAAGCTCTGTGAGGAAATCAGTGTCGTGGGGACGCAAATAAAAATAGATCAAAGATGTAACGGGTGAAAATCTTCACAGTGACTGTAAACAAACTGTCACACGTTTGGGATTATTTTTGAAAAAGTGTTCATTTCTGCTTCTATTTACTATAAAATACTGTGCAGAGAGGAAAGGAAAGAGTAAACGTTCCATGGTAAAGTGAAGCTGAAATCTCCTTATCAATTAGCCGCTTCATAGAAAACCGTCGATTACGTATGGAGAATAATTGTATAAGACTCAGATAGTTAGGAATCTAGAAGCTCTTATTTGTGGGAGGAACATCGTCTCATGATAAGGTATTGAACACCTACGATGTATTTCCACACTCTGCGACTACTAAGATGACCCTGCCCTCAAGGAGTTCATTGCCGTGTCAGTTCTAATAATACAATGTATTGGTAAGTACAAAATAGTGGTAAGTCAACAGAGTGACTATATATGCAGTTTTAATGGGGAATATATTTTATTATTTTAGCAATTGGTATCAGGGTTCTCCCTTAAGAAAGCAGTATCTTTGAATAAAATAATGCAATCGATTCAAATGAAGTAGATGAGACCCATGATATTGCAAGCGGTTTGGGTGGGGAAACTTTGCTGCGTCAGAGAAGAAGCAGCATTCATTTTGATGTGGACAGGGAGAGGGTTGTGTGCGACATGAGAGAAGAGGGAGAGGCCCAGGTCTGGATTTGGGGGGGCGGAGGGTCTGACGCTCCCTGGCAAAGACCCACAGGCCTTCCCCCTCCTTCTGTTTCGCTGGTGGTGGTTCTGGCTCTTCTCTCTCCTCAAGTCTGAGATCCCACTCTACTCAGCTCACTGGTATCATATGACCACCCTTCTAGAGACATTCTGAGTTAAAGCCTGTTGGAGAGGATTATCCGTCAGTGTTTTAACACCTACATAGTTAAGGCTCATATGGCTTCTGTGAAAGCCAAGATGAAGTTATTTGCTTTACTAAAGTTTAGAGGGAAAAGCTGATTTTTATCATTTGAAATTTAAAAAGGCACCTGTTGTAAATGAACTGGCTGCATTTGTTGAATACTTGCTCAAAAATCTTTGAACTATTTTGTTCTTTCATGTGTGTTCGACCCCAGTTGCCTGCACAGTTCTTGGAGTGTAGGAATAAGATTTCCTGCAGTTTGGTTACCTTCCTAATACCTAACATAGCAGCTACCCAACATATGGACTCATTCATGTTTGTCACATAATTTATTGTTCTTAATATTAGTAAGTAATCTTTTTTTTTTTTTTTTTTTTTGCTTATGTTCTTCAAATTTTAGAGAAAAATAAAATTGAGATTGTAATCCCATGTTTTGATTCTGGTAATTAGGGCTCTAGGAGGCTCCTCTGTTTTGCTAATGCTCAAAAATCATTCTTCGTGGTACACTACTTAAATTACAGACAAACTATATCTGGAGGGAAAAAAGCCTAGGATGTGTTCAGCATGCAAGACCAAGCTTATGAAGTATTAAGAAATCAGTCTACTTGGGAAGAAAATAAATAGTTGAAAGGATTTTTGATGAAGAAAAGATTTCTTTGCTAGTTTAAATTCATCCTAGGCCTAAGGTCCTTAGGAATTTATGATACATACACATAAGAAGGACAGAAAAAAAAAAAAAAAAGATTCCTTGTTTCAGATATCAGAAGCTTTAGATGGCAAGTTAGCTAGTAAGTAAATGGCAGAGGTTTAGTTTCTGCAAGGAGAACATAGGGGGCCTATGAGACCTAGTTTAATGCTATCTTAGTAGGTTCTAAAGACTCTCCCACAATTTTAGTTCTATTAGTGTTACTAATAATGTTACTGGGCATATTGAAAAGCATCACAAGGACAATGACCTTATTTGTAGGTCAGATTCATGTGAATTCTTTGCTACAAAATATTGTCCGTATTTCCTGTGCTATGCAATATAGCCTTGTAGCTTTTTTATTTTAGAGGCTGAGGATTGAAGTATTTGTGTTCTTTTTGATGACAGCCGTTCTGATAGGTATGAAGCGATAGCTCGCTGTGGTTTTGATTTGCATTTCCCTGACTAGGGATGTTGAGCATCTTTTCATGCGCCTGTTGTCCATCTGTATTTCCTCTTTTGAAAAATGTCTGTTCAGGTCTTCTGCCCATTTTTTAATCAGGTTTTTTTTTTATATTGAGTTACATGAGCTGTTTATATATTTTGAATATTAATCTGTTATCAGTTATATCATTTACAAACATTTTCTCCCATTCTGTAGTTTGTCTTTGTGTTTTGTTGATGGTTTGCCTTGCAATTTTTTTTTAAAGCTTTTATGTTTAATTAGGTCCTATTTTAAATTTTTTGTTTTTGTATCCTTTGCCTGAGGAGACACATTTCAAAAAAATACTGCTATGATTTATGTCAAAGAATGTTCTGCCTATGTTTCCTTCTAGGAGTTTTATAGTTTCCAGTCTTACTCTGAATCTATACTTTTCCCTGTTGCCTGCTTTTCTGGAAGAAAGAGGATCTCTTGTTTCCATTTGACACTTGTTCTTGTGCTTGGACCCATTTCTCTCCTATTGCTCTGAAACCAGGTTAACCCCTTAATCTTTTGTACCTTAGTCCCTCCTTGTTTCCAGGCTCTTCTCTTTCAAACTCTAAAGGCTTGTGTCATCCATCAAAATAAGTCACCTTCCTCCCCTGGCTTTTATATCTTTCTACTTTCATAGCCAAATTTCTTTAAAAGGGTAGACTACACCCTGGCATTTAATTTTATATTTGTCCATCCATTGTTACCTGGCTAGCCCTCAAATAATTTCAGGTTCGTTATCTTTGAAACTAAACTCCAGATCTTCTTGCTTGAGCCTGACTTGCCTGTGTTCCATCTCTGAGTTCATCCAGTTACCTAAGCAGAGACCTGGAGTCACCCTAGACTACTTTCTGACCCTCTCTTCTTCCTTCTCTTCCTTGTCATTGTCATGGTAACTTGTAGTGAGTATTTTATGTGATGTGGGGCCTTTCTAAACCTTCTACATTTATTATCACAGTAAATGTTGCCACCATCTCCATGACTTAGGTGCTCTTATCCCTGTTTTAGAGTTGTAGACACCGAAGTACAGCATCAATCACACAAATTACATCATGGAGCTGCAATTCATACCCTAGTCAGATCAGAGCTCACATTCTTAAACCAGTAGTATACCACAGCTCATAATTTTAACCATCACTGAGTGCTGTCAAGTCTGCTTTTTAAATCTCTTGAACCCTTGCACTTTGTTCCATCCCCATGTGACTTATCTAGTTCAGACTCTTGTGCAGGAGTCATTTGGACTGTTGGGAGCACCACCTTATTCCTCAGTCTCCAGTGTGGCTTTCTTTCCATCCATCCATTTATCAACCCTTAGAGTAAATGTTTAAAGTTACTTTAGTAAATGTATAATTCTATCTCTTAAAATACCAAATGGCCTTTTAACTGAGGTACATTCAGACCTCTTCCTAAGCATTTGACGGCTCATCTTGAACCTTGCTTGGTTTAGCCTTTCTTTTCAGTTACTTGGAGAAAAATGTGGTTGTTGACATTGATCACATGAGCAGCTCAAGTGAGTTTATATATTAAATGACATAATTAGGATTTGACAAATGTTCAGAAGCTTCTGTTCCCCCATCTCCCCTCCACTCTGCTCAGGTGTTGCCTGAAATAGTCCAGAACAGGGGCTAGGCTTTGGAGTCAGATGTGTGTTCAATTCCTGTACTTGTCACTAACGATATAGCCTCTAGCAAGGATTTCTATTTCTGCCTCTAGCAAGGATTTCTATTTCTGTAACCCTCAATATCTTCATTGTAAGATAGTAATTATAAGCCCATCCTTATTAGGATTTGGTGAAATGACATACAACACACTTAGAGCATATGTTGTCTTAATATAAGGTTAGTACAGTTGGCTTTGATGGTTGAAATATAGCAATAACATATTTAGATGATAGTAGTTAGGTAGTTAAAGTGACTTAACACCATGCCCTACAATCAAGGTTACAGTTGAATAAGCTAACGCCGTCTAATCTGAAGACAAGAAAAATAAGGCATGAAAGTAATAGCTTTTTCCAGATCTTTGTAGGAATGTCGAAAGTGAATTTGACTTATTTTCTTGATTCTAGGGAGTATAACCTACCTAATGGGAATACATTAACTAGTTTATTTTATTTTATTTTCACTTAAGTAAAGAATTCTGTGACAGAGATGTGTTAAAACAATCTGTCGGAGATAGCAGTTGTTGTGATGGAGGCCAGAGTGGTCAGATGGGACATTAGTGCTTTGACTAGAGATTCAGACCTGTAAACCATTAGCCAGAACCACCACCAGGTAATCCCCATGGTGCCACTGATCTGTGTTGTTCCGCGAGTCAACTCAGTTTTTGTACAACGTATTATTTTTCAGCATCTCCCACCTGGCCATTTACAGATCATAGTTTCTGTGGTAACCAATCCCTGCAATAAGTTGCATTCCTCAAATGATCAAATACCATGCGTTATTTTTCCTTCTGTAGTGGCTTACTGGCTTTTATATTTCCCCAAAGTGTTAAATCTGGCCTTTAGGAATCAACATCCTGTAAACCCCAGGAGGTGTTCTAATGCTTGTCTGCAACGTGAGGCTTATTGCAAACAGCTGCTTATTGCAGAGTGGTGGGGAGCAAATTGTACCTCAGGTGACCAACATAAAATGAACCCGAGTGCATCCAGCTCTCATGAAGCACAACTGAACCATTTGGCTGTGAGTGTAGGTACATGGCACTTTCACCCAATCTCAAATTAGTAATATTACACATTCAGCAATATTAGACTTGCCTAGGAGTTAGAAGGGAATTGATTGACTCATAAAATTTGGATTACATTCTAGGCGATTCTATATGAAATTGCCAATTCTCATGCTTAATATTTCTGTGCAGGGAAAATTCCAGGAAACACCATATGTGAAATGTGAAATAATCAAGGTTAATCTTTGCTACTACTTCTGTCCTCATCAGTTTTTCTCCTGTTTAGTCATGTGTTTCAGGGACTCAGATGTTGTTTTGCTTCATTTCTTCCCCCTCCCAAGCCTTATCATGTGTCTTCCTCCTGATATCACCACCCTTAGGTGGCACTTCAGTTTTAGAACTTTCTGAATTTATTTCTTTTATCAAAGCTGTCAAGTATTTTATTTTCTATTTCCCCATGATCCTATTTCATCCCTTCTGGGGTAACAATTCTCTACTTTTATTGACTCAATTATATCAATCCGTGCCTTATCTCAGGTAGCTTATGCATTAACGATAATCTTCAGAACAGAAGGCATTTATTCAACTCGGTGATGGATGTCAGACTGTTGAAGGTGAAATTTAGAGAAAACTGGGAAGCACTGTTCACATCAAAATAGACTGCACATCCTCTGCCCATATACAGCTTCTCTTCTTTTCATCTTCCTTCCTGAAATGTTTTCAGTCTGTTGCTGTGTACGGAGGCATGGCTCACCACTTTGAGAATTTGCTGCAACGAAGGAAAGTGTGGTAATAGAGAATACTGGGACTGTGGGCTGGGGGAACCATTTACATATGGTGTTCAGGGAAAAGTCTCTCCGAAGAGAAATGACATTGAAGCTGAAGGACGTTCAGGAACTGACCCTATAAAAAGTGAAGAGGAGAGAGTGCTACGCAGAGAGAACAGCACATGCAAAGGTTCTGAGGCAGGAAAAAGCTTGATATGTTGCAGGATCTGGAAGGAGGCCAGCATGGCTGGAACTTTGTGAGGGCATGGGTGGCTGAGATGAGTCTGGGGACATCGTTAGGGGCCACATCATTTAACAGGGCAGTAGGACATCTTTGAGGGAGATTTCAAGTAGAGTGACTGTTCAGTTTATAGTTTTTCTGACAGCTCTGTGATAAATAAATTGGATAAGGCAAGGATGGGAAAAATTAACCTGAAAGTCTAACAGAGAACCTGGGTTACTGCGGGGATAGAGAAAAATGGAGAGAAGTGGGCAGATTAAAATCCCTCTCTGGAGGTAGACCCACAGGCTTTTTGGTTAGATGGGGTGTAATAGTAGAGGGGGAGAGAGGAAATACAGATGATGGCAGGTTTGCTGGTTTGGTCCGTGAGTAGATCGTTGCATCCTGTGATGAAATGGTGAGGGCCCCCCACTTTACAGAAGAGGAAGACAAAGCTTGAAGTGCTTAAGGAATTTCTCCACGGTCACCTACTTCTCTTCTCTGCTTTTTCAAATTTAAGCAAATGCCCAGACTATGGAATTATTTGTGTGGGAAATATATTTTTATTCTCTGCTGTGTCCCATGAACCCAGCATTCATATCATTTATATCCAGGGAGGGCATTTATATCATTCACTCATCCACAGATAAAAAACTTTCTAGGTGTCATCGGGTACAGAGTAGTGACACAGAGAAATGGTCCCTGTCTTGCTGAAGGTGGGGACGGTAGGCCATTAAGTGGTATAAGCCAGTGAGAGTTTATTCTAGGGGTGAAGCTCTGGGTATGTGGGGAGCCAGGAAGGTCTTGGTGCAGCTCATTCCTTCTTTCAGGTCGGTCTTGGAGGCTGAGTAGAAGTTAGGATGAAAGATCAGGGAATAGTATTCTAGGGAGAAGTGACACCTCGTATTTAGGGCTGGGAATCCACAGAGCTCAGAGAACCTTTAAGTGGAGCCATGTGGTTGAAACACTCAATTCAGACAGAGTGGGGAGAGGTAAGACTGCACACATAACTAGGGGGTGCTGCCTCAAAAGTCCTTTTGAGAAACTTTGATATGATTTCTGTGTTAGAAGGGAAACCATTTATGACTTTTAGAAGGGGCATGACTTGACAAATTACCATTTTAGAAAGACCGTTGTAACTGTACTGTGGAGAATGGATTAGAAAGGAGTACAACCACTCAATAAATATTTGTTGGTAATATTCTACAGATGTCTAGTGTGCATAATAGGCAGTTGCGAGGATTTGCAGCTTGGTTGGGTTGAACTGATGAAAGATAATTTGAAGCCTCTAGGGAGTGGCATAAACAGGGCTTCAGTGAGTTTGACTGCTATTTTATTCTGTTATTTGGATTTTTAGGCAATTTGATTGTCACATATACATTCATAAGTATTTTTTCAGTTTGCACTTTTGTACTAGAAGGATGTTAAAGTAGATTTTAAAAAATCACGTTGCTTTTTAGAAATTCTTATACTTTTTATATTTGAAAAGGATATATTTACTGATACAAACATTAATCTAGCTAGAATTACAATAAAAATTAACATTAAAATACTTAAAGATAATCTTTCAGTGAAAAAGGAATATAAAGTTTTATTTCTGTTATAATTATACTATATATGTAATTATAATAGCCTTTTAAGACTTGTAAGATAATAGAGTAATTTAAATGTCAGTTTATTATGAATGTAAGGTTGCGTATGGCTTTTATTTTTACTATAGTATATACACAATAAACATTTAAAATATGCCATATTTTAATATGTTTTAAAAACTCCTAATTAATGAGTCCTATTGTTAGGATTAAATCCTAGAAGAGTCCTATAGATCACATCTAACCTCCCTCCAGATACAAATTATTTCAAGTTTCTCTTTTAACACTGCCTTTTAAAATGTTTTGGTTACTTAAAGGTCCTTCTTAAATATTGTCCTAATCTCTTTCTCTGAAAAATCTGCCTCTTTGGTTCCAGCTCTGTCCTCTGTGGTTTCAAGGAAATGCTTAAATATTTCATGTTATCAAGACTTACTCATGGAAGATTTATGCAGGAGTGTTAATCCTGGGACAGGCTTTACTTCACAGCCTAATGAAATAGTTATTTAAAGCTAGGTTCCCTTCTGTGTTTATGTGTGGTCATATATGATCACACTGGATTGAGAGTTTCATTTGGTATGTATATATCCATGTCTGTAACTTTTCAAATTGTTGATTGCAGTTCCCCCTTCCCTTCCCCCTCCCTTTCTTCCTTCCTTCCTGCCTTTCTTCTTCATTATATTTGCTACATACTTTCTATTTCCACTACAGTAAAAATGACAAGTGCTACAACAGTGCTCTATGTGTAGTAAGCTCACCTGAATATTTGTTAAATGAATAAATATGACTTGAAGTCTTTCAAAAACAAGAAATCTCCAGAAGATCTCTGAGATTTATTGGCTATTAGAATTATCTCTGGGAGGTTAAATTATGTTAAAGATCCCATGGCTAGTTGGTAGAAAAGTCATTACTAGAATCTGATTATTCTGATTACTCCTGCTAGGATGAATTCATGACTCCAGGACGTAGTCCTAGAAAAATTCTGATGTATGCTTAATGTTTTGAGTGACAATATTAAATCGAAATATCACATGCAAACAGAAAGGCGTGCACATCCTAAGAGTACAGCTTGGAGAACTTTCCCAGGGTGGTTGCCCAACTAACCACCACCCAGGTGAAAGTGAAGAAAGTTGTCTCCCTCATGCTCCTTTCCTGTCCTTCCTTGACCCAGATGACTCTTTTCCCCATAGAATGGTTTTACCTGTTTTTAAAGGTATATATAAACTGAATTATACAGCATGTAATCTTTTGTGCCTTTTTTTTTTTTTACTACTTAATTATGTGGTTGATCTTCCTCCTCACTATGTGTGGTGAAAATTCACTTTTATTGCTAGGAAATATTCCTTTGTAAGATTACTCCACAATTTATATTTCAGTTTTACTGTTAATAGACATTTATGTTGATACCAGTTTTTGGATACTACAGATACTGCTTATATTTCTATATATATATCTAGGAATTTCTCTTTGTTCTTGACCCAGGAGTGGATTTGCTGGGGACGTAGAGTATGAATGTTTAGCTCTAGGAGATACACCTAAAGATTATTCTACGCAACAGAAGAAAGGGTGGGGGAAAAAAACTGTAACTGCAATGTATACATCTAAGGATGACCTGACCCCCTTGCTGTACAGTGGGAAAATAATAATAAAAAAAAAAAAAAAAGAAAAAAAAAGATTATTCTAAAGTGGTTGTATTATGTATTAGAACGTGGTGAACATCAGGAATGTGTTTTGATGAAATGGGTATCATATTGGCAGAAAATATTGTTCTAAGAAATATAAATAATACGTTATTTTTAAAACACCTAGAATAGTATCTTTTATACCTTTTTGTCCCAACTTTTTAATTTGATACAGAGAAAAGCTGAGTGGGTAAGTGTATTACCTTTTAACAGTAATCTTGAAGTACAAAGAGATCGGTAACTGAACTTTAAAAAAATTTGAATATCAAGGGAACATATTAAGTTACCAAAGATACACTTGATGCCCAGTAACAATGATTTTTCTTGCTCTATATATACTATAAAAAGTGACCTTTGGACTTGAAATAAGGAAAAGAAAAAATTGCAGATTTCAGTTCATTTGACATCTAATAAATTTTAATTTCTTTCCCTCTACTAGAGCTTCTTGATTATGTTTAGTGTATTACAGACAATGAACTGTGTCTATAGTATTCTTTATACAGAATGAAAGTTTCAGTGATCAAGGTAGGAATGATACCTCTTTGGCAATTTTAATCTCTTTTTAACCCCAAATTAGCACTTTGAAGGGGTATATGCAGATCTCACCATGCATTCTGAAACATAGACATCCTTATTTTAATATGGTTTTTGAGTGCTATTTCAGTCTCAGTTACCTTAAGTATAGTGTTTGGAAAGTATTTTGAAGTATTGCAGAGGCTAAGGGCTCAATTTCACCAAATTCCTTTAAGCAAGAGTAGGTTAGAAGAAGGGGTTGAGTTGAAGTTTTTAAATGAGATGGCAGACTGAAAATATCACTCATTTTCATATCTTTGTTTCATATTCAAGTTGTACTGAATGGCTTTTTTCGAGCTGAGAGCAGTGGTATAGTTTAATTACTCCCCTTTACATCTGGTTCTTTCAGCTAGTATTTCTGTAGCTTTGGGTAAACTCTGCTTCACTGAGTCTTAGTTTCATTATCTGTTACATGAGAGTGTGGGACTAAGCTGGCCTCTTCTAGAGCTAATTTCTGGGTGTGTGTTCTATATGTTAATATAGGGTTGCTGAGACCAGCTCAGCAGGATGGGGCTGAAGATCGGGTGCTGTGAAACTTAAGGAGAAAAGTTAACATAAAACAAGACACAGAGACATTTATCTTAAGTAAAGGTGGGAACCGGGGGACTCAAGGTCTCAGGGACCAAGAGCACCGCCTCAAGAAACCACACTGCTTTTATTGTGCTTTTTAGGATGACATCAAGTGAGGAGGGGGCTATAGGTGGAGGATATAGGGGTTTTTTTTTAAATTACTTTATAAGTTCTTTTATTATTTTAAAAGTCACTTAGCTGGTAGGTAGATGGTTAAACTTTTACTCTGACCTTTAAGCATTTAACAATCATTAGCATTCGAGTTAGCTATCTATACACAGCATTTCAGAGAATCCTCACTGTGCTTCTGCAAAAGACATGCCTATTTGCAGCAACCCTGCGTGCCTAGGTTTGCACCTTGATTTTCTTTGCTAATGCATATTCTGCTAACGACCACTCATAAACCCCTTGGCCATGAGGTTCCTCTTTCTCTTATTCTTTTGAGGACACATCATGCTTGTGCAAATGGGCGTGCCAAGACCAACACATTATGTCCTCATTTAGCTGACCCTATGAATAGCTTATGCCTTTAGGTCTTTGTTCTTAAGCTTAAGTCATTTACCAGCACTGCGACTGTTTTTCAAGCAGGAAGATGGGGTAAAGTAAAGCAGGACAAGATGGAGTTTTCAGCAAGGAGGCTAAGAAAATATTGTAGAAACATGTCTCGTGACAGAGGGTATTAGGTGTATATTTAATACAGTATTGCTTCAGTGGGCATCTCTGGTTTTCTTTCTTATTCCTTACAAGAGGAAGGGGATATTTCAGAGAGAATAACTATCCTTTCCCTTCCATACCTTCATAACTGGTGCTAAATGAACCAGGGAGGGGAGAGATCTGCTGAATCATGGCATTGAACTTGTTGTTCTAAGCATTATACTTTCAGATGAATAGTGTCTCAGGAGACTTTTGTAAAATGATACATTCTGACATCCAGTGACCTTTTAAGCTAATATTTCCATTATATAATTCTGTTGCTTCTGTTTCCTGGAGGTAATAACATTAGTTTGTACTGAGGTAGATAATGATTTTGTTAGCAATTTCCTTTGTGGTAAGTGTTTTTACAGTAATTTAGTTTGAAGGAAGAATAGTTTGTACAAATAAAAGCCAGAGGAGCTCACCTGTAGTGTACTGTGATCAAGACAAGTGATCAGCGACTTCTGGGGTAATAGTCCTGAGACTAGGGGTAAATGGTCACATTGAATTTATTTTGAGGAAACCTTGTTGCCAACTACAAATCTTTTTAAGACACAAACACACACAATACAATGGCAAAGGAACAATGCAGTGGAATCAGACCTATTGCTGGTTCTCTCTGTGATGAGAAGCAACATTACAAACTTGGGTTTCTTTATCCATAAAACAAGTACTACTACTTTACAAGAGTGTGCAGTAAATATTAAGTGAAGTGATAAACAGAATCATCCCCTATAGTACCTGGTGTGCATTGGTCTTTTAATACATATCAGTAATTTTTCTTTTCCTTCATGGATGCTGTAAGGTCCTAAGCTGCCAAAGACAATTTTGATACGCTTAGCTAACTTTTACTGTTAAGTGTATTTATTATATTCAGATGCATGTTATAGTCATTAACTTTTTACCAGTAATTGACTACTGAGAATACCTGGTCATTGCTTATGCCTGACGACAGTTTACTCTAAGTAGAATAAGGAGGATGGAGAGGCGTCTTACATTTTAATCTAAATTCTTTGTAGTCTTAGCAAAACTAGAAAAAAAGAAATAGCATTTGTTTTCTTCCACAGTTTGCTTCTATTCTTTATTTGTACACAACTTCCACACACCTCTCCCCTTCTAAACTGATCTCACTGTTGCTCACAGGCCATCACCTCCATCACTGCATGTGATGGCAGAAGCTTCTCTTCTCTGCTGTAGCCAAGGTCTTGTCCCCTCTGTGAGGTTCTTTTACTGTGCCTGCTTTTGGCTTCTTCCATTATCTCGCCTTGTTCCCTGTATCACCTACTTGCCACTGACACAGCTACCTTGAGTTGTGTAAGACACAGCCTCTTGGGTTTGTCTTCTCCAGCTGGATTATGTGCAGAGGCATTCTTTGTTATTTATTTGTGTCTCTAGTGAATCTTAGAGTCCTTCACAGGGCAGATTTGTAGTGAATGTCTGTGGATGCTGTCGATCTTTCTACTCCTACGGATATAAAAAAAAAAAAAAAATGGAAAATCTGCCCCTAGACGTATGACATTTAGTTTTGTCATTTCTCTCATCACTTAGAATAACTAAGAAACTCTAGGTTTGATTAATTTGAGATCAGATTTGATTCTTTCTGCTGAATGGTTAATTCATTTCCATTTATCTTTTGTCCATCTGTTCATCCATCTATCCATCCCAATAATTTATTTGGTGCTTTCATTTAGATAATGCAAAGCATGTGCTAGACTGCATGTGAAATACCAAGAAATAAAAGAATAGGGGATGATTACACTAATCACTATTACTGGCTATTCCTAAATTGTTCTATATCTTTAAGTTCGAAAGACTAGCAAATCAATGTTTATTTATATTTCTAAGTTAAAACGAAGTATTTATTTTATTACTTTTTATAATTCTTTGCTTTAAAAAGGGATCATCTCAGGGAGTTCCTGTTGTGGCGCAGTGGGTTATGAACCCAACTAGTATTCATGAGGATGCAGGTTCGACCTCTGACCTGGTTCAGTGGAATAAGGATCTGATATTGCTATGGCTGTGGTGTAGGCCGGCAGCTGCATCTTTGATTTGATTCCTAGCCTGGGGACTTACATATGCCATGAGTGCAGCCCTAAGAAGCACACACACACACAAAAAGGCAAAAAAAAAATTTTTTTTTTAAAGTAGTTTTTATTTGCATTTACATGAGCGCTGTACCATCAAAGTAAATTTATTATTTATTTATTTATTTTTGTCTTTTTGCTATTTCTTGGGCCGCTCCTGCGGCATATGGAGGTTCCCAGGCTAGGGGTCAAATCGGAGCTGTAGCTGCCAGCCTACGCCAGAGCCACAGCAACGCGGGATCCAAGCCGCGTCTGCAACCTACACCACAGCTCACGGCAACGCCGGATCGTTAACCCACTGAGCAAGGGCAGGGACCGAACCCGCAACCTCATGGTTCCCAGTCGGATTCGTTAACCACTGTGCCATGACGGGAACTCCCGGCAAAAAAAATTTTAAAAAAAGAAACCATTTTTTTTAACTGACAACTGTTGATCCTTGTTGCATTATTTAGTTTTAATTCTAATATAAAAATCATACTGAACCGATAAGTATTATAGGATTTCTGAAGGCTGAATATTCAAACTTAAATAATAGCCATGTAGGCTTGCTTTTAAATAACTTGACTAAAATTTAGAGTTGAAACAAGATTGGAGAAACGAAGATTAAACATATATGAGACTTGCTAATTTGTTTCTTGCACCATTCGTGTTTATTTGGTCTATCTCATCTGATCTAATTCTGTTGGGCCACTTAATCTTCTCCAATAAATGACATAAAAAATAGGAAAAAATGTACTTTTGAGAAAGACAGCTTGATCAATAATGCAGTCACAGATTTGCTTTATATAAAATTAGTTTAATGGAGGGATCTGATAAAAACTTTAAAATACGTATGTTTGGCTTTTTCCTGGTTGATAAATGAAGAATTAGCTTCCACTATACTAGAGCTAGAAATTATGTAGCAAAGCAGGCAGAACCAAATATGAATGTGTGGATATAAAAAAAAATTAGAAATCGTGGAATTGAAAAATGTCAGTGAAAGTAAAATACCACTCTAGACAGGAAGCTTTTTAGAAAATTCCCAGTAAAATTTTTTGAACTGGAACATGTTGTTGTGGAATCCATACCAAGATCAAAGATAGACAAAAAGAAAAGGATAAAGGAAAATATAAAAATACTGAGACTAAGGGATAGATTGAGAAATGCCATCATAGCTAAAAGTATCTAAAACATTTTAAGTAAACTATATTTTTTTAGTCTATCATTTTCTTTAAAAATAACTTAAGATGAAATTATACAAGTATGCCTGAAAATATTCTTGACGTAACAATTCGAACATCAGGTAAGAATATACTGAATTAAGAAGTATAAGAACTGGAGTTCTCTTGAGTTGCAGCGGGTTAAGGATCCTGTGTTATTATAGCAGCCTGAGTTGTTGCTGTGGTACAGGTACAATTTCTGGCCCAGGAAATTCTGCATGCCATGGGTATAGCCAAAAAATAAAGCACTTCTTTATTTTTTTAGCCTGGCCCAGTTCCCACCCACAGGTAACCACTATCCACTTGGCATGTATCATTCCTGATCTTTATTCTTTTATTTACATGTAGAGATAAATGATACTCTGCTTTTTATAGGAGTTGAAATTTTTTGTAGTATTATATACCTTTAAAATCACTATTAAAAGTCCGTTTTTAAATTAAGTGTATCTCTAGAATAATAGATGGTTAGAGATGGAAATAAAATTGTTTGCAAATTTTTAGTTTTGATCTCCTATAAAGTTGTATCACTTTACATTCCCACCAGTATTGTGTGGGAATGACTGTTTCCCCAGAATCTCACTATAATGCTGGATGTTATATGTGAAACTCTTACATTTGTAATTTCATGGCGAGAATATTTTTATTTTATTTGTAATTCTTAAATTATCAGTGATGTCGGATATCTTTTGAATTCTATTTTTATGTTAACTGAATATTGATAATTTTTACCCATTTTTATTTTGAGTTGTTCTAGATAATAAACATTAACCTTTCATTTGTTACATGTGCTGTAAATGTTTTCTCTCTGTCCGTTTGCCATTTTGCTTGGTGATATTTCTACTCTTTAGATATTTTTCTTTTTCATGCTGTCCATTGAATTTTTAGACCTCTCCGGGCTTATGTCATATATATAGATACTTCGTGTGTTTATCCTTAAATTGTTCTTAAATAAAGATAGGTCTCATTTTTATCAAAAATGGTTATAAAAAGAGAAGGTATGGGAGCTCTAATTTTCTGTGGTTTCCTACCTTTTTTGTAAGGAACCCTTTCCTGTCTCCCCTACTTCTTGTGCCAGTGGTGAAAAGGTTAGTTTCCAGAAGAGCAATAGAGTGAGTCTTTCCTGGGCTCATGAGAGTGGCTTGTGCCTTGTTCCCACCGCAGAGAGCAAGGCCAAGGAGAGCTACTCGTCAGAGGTCTCTATGGGATGATGAACAGCACAAGAAGAATGTGACTGGAGAAAGAATAGGTGTCTCAAAATTTTGTTTTCCCTTGTTACCTGTTTCTTACCTTTTCCTTTGGTTTTCTTTGTATTGAGACATGGTAGAAAAAGAGAAGGGAATGTTATAAATAAAAGTAAAGCGTAAGGTAGTTCTATATATAGTTTTCTAAGGTGCCTCCATACTGTTTTCCATAGTGGTTGTACCAATTTACATTTCCACCCACAGTGCAGGAGGGTTCCCTTTTCTCCACACAGCTATAATGGAAAAAATAAAAGTCTTTATTAAAAATAGAATAAATAAAAAAAAGTAAAGCAACCTGGAATAAATAAAGGAAGGATTAAAAAAGAAAGACAGAGACATTTAGTAGTCTCGGATCTCGGACATGGGGCTGTATACCTTCAGGGAGCTCAATTTCCAGGAACTCTTTTGCACCATCAGGACAAATGGAAAAAACAGTGAGAACCTGCAGCATAACTGGGCCTATCTTTGTGTAGTCATACATGTAGGAAATACCATGTTACACTAATTTATATTTTGAACGTCAGCTGAGGTTTTAATTAATATATGGCACATGAGTCCTTAAAAGTGGAGAGAACCTTTTTAGACTGGGTCAGAGCTGGGACAGAAGAAGAAAGAGAAGTGAAGTATGAGAGGCGTGGACAGTCTTTGCTGGCTCTGAAGATAATTCATGTTTTTATTCTTTCAATTTCATTGAAAGGAGGATGTCAGCCTATGGATTTTCATATGATCAGTGTTTTAAAATATCTGATATATAGTGTTTTCATTGCAATTTTTAAAGATTTTTTTGGGTTGTAGTTACCCTTTCACCCTAGAGTTGTTCTTAAAAAAAATTTTTTTTTTTTTTTTTTAAATTTCAGGTAGGAAGGGCTTTTTACAAATCTGCTTAAATAACATTTAGTTTTATTCCACTGAAACCAGAAAGTATTGGTTATAGTATTTCTATTTTATAGAACTTACTGATATTTTCCTTGTGATCCAATACATGATTGATTTTTGTGATATTCCATATAGAGGAAGGTTTATTTTCTGTTTTCATAGTGTGAAGTTTAATATATATTCACAAAATCATCATTACTACTTATATTTTTGAGTTAGAAAATCTTTTCACACTTTTAGTCCACCTGATCTATCAGTGGTAGGTTAAAGTCTCCTATTGGTTTTAACTCTATCTTCTGGCATCTGAGTTTTTGCTTTACAGAGAGGAATGCTGTGTCATTGGCTACATAGGTAGTATATTTGTAGCTTCATTGAGATTTTTGGTTTTCCATATTAAACAGTGTCCTCCTTTTTTACATGTAATAGTTTTTGTTTTGCATTTTACTTTGTTTGATATCAGTGTCACTATCCCTGCTCACCTGTTGTTTAAATCCTAGTTTATTTTTGCTTAACCCTTCATATTTAGGCTTTTGACTCATTTTTCTCTTCAGGTGTATAGCTTATATACAGTTTGTAGTTAAGTTCTGCTTTGTGAGCCAGAGTAGAAGTCTTTTCCTTTTATTAGGTGGGTTAATGTATCCAAAGTTAATGAAAAGACTATTGTGTTTGGTCTTAATTTTATCATAGTATTTTGTATTATAATCATTTTGCATGTGACAGTATATTTGCTGGGTTTCTTTGACTACGTGAGATTTTTCTGTCTTTTATGTCTTTGGATTTCTTTTCTAGAAAGACTTTGTTTTTGTTGTAGTAGTGGAATTATGCCTTTACTCCCAATTTAAAATTTTCATTTTTTAATGGTCTGGTTTGTCAACTTTGAATGGTATTGCCTATACAACAAGCTTATTCTACTTTATTCTTTCCCTTTCTTTCTTATCCTGTTGTTCTCAGTATTATTTCTACTTCATGAGAATATTCAGTATCATAGAACATATTATTTCCCCATATTAACCCTGTCTTTGTATCTTTTATCCACAAATATGTGTAAGTGCACATTATTAAGTTTTGCTTAACTTTCCCAACAGTTGCTCAATGGAATTAAGTTCTTCTTCTAATGGATTCCTCAAGGACTTGTGGACGCAGAATTCCTTGAGCTATTACATGATTAAAGCTGTTTTTTCTATAGTTTTTATATTCAAAGGCAGCTTGGCTGGATATAAATCTTTAGATTCTACTTTACTTCATGGACGTTAATGGAAAGGCTGCCCATTAGTGTTTTGCTTTGTGTCTAGTGTTTGACAATATAATATTCTTTTCTTTTGTGTATTATTTGAATTTTTTCACCTGGAGACCCTGCAAATTTTTCCTTTAATGTTGACTAGTTTTAATAGGAGTTGGTCACTGCTGGTCCTTTTTCACTGGTGCCCAGTGGTCCCTTTCCATGTATAGATTGAAGTCTTTCATTTTTGAACGCTTTATTAGAGTTTCAAGTATTAGTGCTATTCCTTTAGAATTTTTTCTTTAGGAATTCCATTTATATGTAAATTGGATTTTCTTTTGTCTGTCTTCCACTTAAACCATTCTCTGTGACCCTTTTAAATTTTTTATCTCTTTAATTTTGTTCACTTGGTGGTTTTTCTGTTCTTCATCTACTATCCCTTATTATATTCTCATCCAAATCTATCTTTCGTTTAGCACTTTGTAATTTAGTTTTCATTTGTGGTATGACTTCGTATTTTTCTGTTTTTCCCTGAGTTCAGTTAACGTTTATAATTCTTGCTTTTTTTCTGATCATACATTTTATTTCAGTTTTTAATTTATGTTTCATCTACCTAAGTACTGTTTTGTGGGTATGTTATATTGTTTTCTTCTTTTGTGGCAACTTGTGAGGAGGGGGTAGAATTTTCTTCAGATGAATTGTTTGGTTATCATTTTCAGTTTTCTTTTTATTGTAGTTTTTTTTTTTTTTTTGGTTTGTTTTTCCAGTGAGTTGGGATGACTCTGATGTTCTTAGTTCAAGAGCGCTGTGTTCTGTCATTGCAGGCAACGTGTTGTTTCTCTACTGGATGTCATGCGTCTTTTGATTTTTAAATTTTCTTTTGTCTTATGAGATTCTGTTTCCCCTTGCCTCTTTACTTCTCTGTGTATAATTTCCAAAGAAACCTTTCCTTCTGTTTTAGCTCCCTTCTCCCTCCAAAAGCAATCCTTTCTGATGTTGCCTTGTCATCTTCAATGTACTTTTTCAGGTGCCTTCTCTGTGTCAGTGCTCTTTTTTTTTTTTTTTTTTTTTCCCATTTTCTTTATAGGGCTGCACCTGTAGCATATGGAAGTTCCTGGGCTAGGGGTGGAATTGGAGCTGCAGCTGCTGGTCTGTGCCACAGCCACAGCAACACCAGATCCCAGCTGCTTCTGTGACCTACACTGCAGCTTGTGACAATGCCAGATATTTAACCTGCTGAGCAAAGCCAGGGATCAAACCAACATCCTCACAGGCAATATGCTGTGTTCTTATCCCATTGAGTCACAACAGGAACTCCCTCAGGGCTCTTTTCCAGCACATATTGATTGTTCAGTTTTTTCTCATATAGGATTAACTTACTAGCAGTGGCATTAAATCACATTCAGGGCTGTCATTAGCTCGCCTCTTCTTTCTCTGTAATTTCTCCTGAATTGTTTTTGGTCTCTGTGAAGCCTGGTGGCAGGAGAACCAGTGAGAGCATGCTGGAATTTAATGTTTATTTTAAATTATTTATTTATTTATTTACTTTATAATGATTTTTATTTTTTCCATTATAGCTGGTTTACAGTGTTCTGTCAGTTTTCTACTATACAGCAAGGTGACCCAGTCAAACACACATGTATACATTCTTTTTTTTTTTTTCCCTGTCTTTTTGTCTTTTTAGGGCCACACCTGCAGCATATGGAGGTTCCCAGGCTAGGGGTCAGCCTACACCACAACCACAGCCACGTCAGATCTGAAGCGTATCTGCAACCTACACCACAGTTCACAGCAATGTCGGATTCTTAACTCACCGAGTGCGGCAAGGGATCGAACCCACAACCTCATGGTTCCCAGTTGGATTCATTTCCGCTGCGCCATGATGGGAACTCCACATGTATACATTCTTTTTTCTCACATTATCATTCTCCATCATAAGTGACTAGATATAGTTCAGTGCTACTTAAAAGTAATTTGAAATAGAGAGGTTTCTTTCTTCCAGTTACACTGAGTTATGAGTTTGTGTAGTTAAGTTTTTCCTGTTTTTGTTTGTTTTAAAAATGTTGGGACTTGGAGATTTATATCACTCCCACTGCTTCGGCTATTCAGAATCTTCTCTGTCCACTGATGGCACTCAGCATCATGTAGCAACTGAAATGTTTTAAAATTTTGCTTAGTATGAAATTCAAATATTGAATATACACAAAAACTTTCCAAAAGAGAAGATATTTTAGATAATTAAATTTATACACCATAGGCTTTATCATACACGTAGTCTGAGCAAGGTAAGAAAAAGGGGATTCTTAGGTCTTACCAAGGTCTTACTAATATAAAAATCAATGGCTTTTTTTCTCTCTGTTATTAATGTGTAGACTCCCTAATGTGTTTTGTGAGGCTAAATAATAAAACAATGGGAGTTCCTGTTGTGGCCCAGTGGTTAACGAATCCAACTAGTATCCGTGAGGATACAGGTTCCATCCCTGGCCTTGCTCAGTGGGTTAAGGATCCAGCACTGCGGTGAGCTATGTCGGTCGCAGGCACGGCTCGGATCCTGAATTGCTGTGGCTGTGTTGTAGCCCGGCAGCCCCTACAGTTCTGATTCACCCCCTCGCCTGGCAACCTCCAGATGCCTCAGGTGCAGGCCCTAAAAAGACAAAAAGAGAACAAATAAATAAAACAGTGATCTTCTTTTCAAGGGTGATGCATCATTTACTGCTGATTCTTTTTGCTAAGAGCCTCTGAGACAACCGCGTGTGCTTAGTAAGTCCAAGGGTACGTTGAAGTTTCATGTGGAAAAGTTACATGGGAATTTGCTGAAGCAGTTACTCTGCTGTTTAATGACAAGTAATTATCCACATCACTTCCCAAGCTATACATCTCTCTCGCCCTTCAGCATCATGAACATCCCACCCGTTGTTATGCACATTCCTCTGCACAGTATCCAGCTGTTACCTACTCTTAGGACGGAGCACACCTCTCATTTATATAACTAAATCTCGATCTTGCTTCACTGGGGCTTGTAGATCTAAAGTGTTAATTTTGATAATAGCCTTTTTTTATCATTATATTCTTCACACTGTGTAATGCTTTTAGAATCTCTGGCCCCTGAAATAAATTTTGTACCAATAAGAAGCAAGAAGGGACAGTAACTCGCCTACTGGGGAAAACTGAATAATCTTGTAAACGCATTTCCAATTATCATTCTGTGGACTCCTTATTCATTTCTAGCTGCCATAGATTTCTTTGTAACATGTCATAATTGCCCTAATATTTTTTAAATTATCTTTTCTGAATTATATCAGTTTTTAAAGCATCTTTACTATTTCTTTGGACCTGCTGCTGTATTGAAAAGAACTCCAGCTGTATTGACAATTTTCCAAATAACTTTTAAGAGCTTATAGGAGCGTATTCTGAGAGAGCTGTTCCAGTGGTGCTCTTTTTAAAACCCAAGACAAGTTCTCTGAGTAAGATTGGATCATTGTGCTTTCATTAGTTCTATTATGACTGAGAGGTCATGAAGTGGCTACCACTGTTATCTTTTATATTCTCCAGCCTAGCAATGAAAAGATGGAAAAATATGAGCAGTTCCTGTGCTTCATAAGGCTTTATTCTTACACTTATTTCCACATATTGCATGTTACGATATTTACCTCTCCTCCCCAAATATGTGATCATGTATGTAGATAAACCCCATTTTCACACCAAAATCAAGAGCTTTTTCATATGGAGACACGTGGAGAGTCCAGAATTTTTTGTATTATGTGCTCCATGTTTTTCTGCTTCCATTTCTGACCTCGAGCAATTTGTGGCTTTCTCCTTCTACCCCTGCATTTCTCTTAGGTAAAACAGAAGATTTGATGATAGTATTTAAATTATCTAGATACCATAAGATTACTTTCTAGCTTCTAACTTACTTCTGAAAATAGCTTAAAATATTTTTACTCTTTTACTCAGAAGGAGTGCATTGATGAGTTAAGTTTTCATATTTTTATTTAGCTTTTCTTTGTTCACATATTGTACAGTTGATTGTATCAGATGTCATGAAAAATTTGGTTCAGTCTTCTGGGGTGCAATGAGGTAGATGGATAAATGAACAATCAGTTACAATAGCTTGCAGAAGCACTTGTAATAGATAAAGTGCAGCGATGGAAGTAGGGAACAGACCAAGGAAATTAAAGAAATTGTTTCCTTACGGAGACACGTTTATCTGAACTACATCATGATTTATATCTATGTTGAGTGAAAACACAGATAAAGCAGGTTAAATGAGCCATTCTGCTGAGGCAATATTTTCTCATGTAAAGTTTAAGAGCTAGTATCTTTAGTTAGACTCTGGTTTTTTTTGCGTATTAGTTAGGTTTTCTCACTTAAGTTGAGGAGAGTTCTACTTTAAAACCAAGATACACAGGGTTCAAAGAAAATCCTCAACCTAGAGATTGTAAATTACTTTTTCTTCTTTGTACAGATGCTCACTTACTCTATAAATAGCCATACAGTGCTGTCATTTATATAAAAATTATTGAACTGAAAGTGTTTGAGTGACACATATCTAACCTTAGCTAAGTAGTGAAATCACAGTCTATGTTTGTGCTTATTGAAGAAGAAAAAGCTTTTAGGAAATTCTTTTTAAAACTCAGTATGGGGATTTCCTAATTTCTAAATTTCACAATGTGAAATAATTTTTACTAGATGCATTTGTATTCTGTATTTCTAAGTTGTATATTACATATTTGCATATGTTTTCTGAACACATACATTATTTTGTTTTCCAAGATTTAGTTAAATTGACTTTGGTAGCTGAATTAAGTATGCTGTCTCTTTTTTTCCACTGCTGGTATATTTAGTAAAGTCTTTGTTGCTTCATGCATATATCATCTAAAATGATCCGTATTTTCAAATTTGAGATGATAAAATGAAGTTGCAAGTTATAGAAGTAAAAAAAAAAAGCATCTAAAAACTATAAGTAAATAAGATTGGTACATGAACAATTTAATGTTATAATCCTTATTTTTATTTTTGTCCAAATAGCAATTGTGTTGACAGAAGAGACAGAAAGGAGAGAAAAAATACTCCAAAGCACAAAAATAAATTAATACAAAGGAAATGATACCTGCTGCAGTCACAAATTGGGTGACTTTTGGCAGGTGCGGGAGGAGAGGCCGCTCTCAAAGCATGTGGAAATTCCCAGGGCAGGGCTCAAACCCATGCCACAGCAGTGACTTAAGCTAATGCAGTGACAATGCCAGATCCCTAACCTGCTATGCCACAAGAGAACTCCTGTGTGGCTCTTTTGGGAATCTCACTTAGGACTTTGAAACAGTGCTTCATCCCATAACAGTTGTACTTAATGGACAAAGAACAACTACACCTGTTAATAGAATGGCAAAGAATACTGGGTTTGGAATAGATTATTTTAGATTACATCTGTAATAAGTACCAGACCCTTCTTTTTAAATGGGATAAAAAGTACATAGCACGAAGGGAGTGTTTAAACTGTAATGTCATTATGAACCCGTAATTTTCCGTTAGTCAGCTAATTTAGAAGGATTAAAGAATTGCAAATTAACTATTAACTATTCAGGTATGGGGGCCATCTTTCTAAATCAGTTTACTTGACAAGACAATCTGTAGTTATCTATGTATAATTTAATGTTAATTTAATGTTATTTAGACTATTTAGTGTTAATAGGTATTTCATGTTAATATTAACTAATTTAAATATTTATACTATTCCTCTCCCAAATATGCAAGATAACAGAAATCCTCCATATTTTCACCACTCTGAATATTAGTACTCTTCCCAATTAATGTGGGTTTTCAATAGAGCAGTTTGGGATTAGACTTTTGGAGATCAATAGTTAAAATGTTCATACTTACGTATTAGAAAGGAATAAAACTATCGTCCTACATAAAACTACGACTACCTCTTTTTACACCTAAGAAAATGAACAGTAATTGTGTAATGTCGTCTGATATCCAGTCCACAACTGTCCCCCAAATTGTCTTCCGTAGTTATTTTTTTTCTGGTGCGAAGACCAATGAAAATTTACAAGGTCGTTATGTCTTACACATCTTTTTAAATAAAAGCCAGTGCTTTCTGTTTGATAGCTGTGACTATGATAAAGAGAAGTAGCTCTCTCCCAGGGATTATCTCTGGGAAAAAAAAAGCAGTTTGGGGTGTTTGCCACAAAATCGTAGTGGTGTATAGTATTAAAGACCTTGATTAAGAGTTCCCATTGTGTTCAGTGTAATGAATCTGACTGGTATCCATGAGGACACTGGTTTGATTCCAGGCCTCACTGAGTGGATGAAAGACCCAGTGTTGCTGTGAGCTGTGATGTAGGTTGCAGATGTGGCTTGGATCTGGCATTGCTGTGGGTGTGGCATAGGCTGGCAGCTGCACCCTGATTAGACCCCCAGCCTGGGAACTTCCATATGCCATGGGGGAGGCTCTAAAAAGGCAAAAAATAAAAAAAAAAATAAAGTGCTTGATTAATCTCCTTTGTTGACCCAAATAGAATTAACAATGTAGGAAGCAAAATTGTCTGAGTCCATTCTTACCTCTCTTCACTTTCCTCTCCTTCACTTTGCCTTTTGACCTCTGTTAATCCAGATTCATGAAGCAGGAATGTCATTGGGGAATAAAGGTAGCTAAATGGATTTTTGAGTTGGGCCTTACAGGAGACAGCTGAAAACTGGCACTTGGAACTTTCCATCTGGAACCAGCTTGGAACATTCACTTCTGGAGGAAGATTATGTATTACGGTTTTGGGATTATTATAACTTTGATGTTAAAAATGAAGAGATTTTATTTCTAATCTCTGATCTTCATTAAAAACTTCTTTTCTGTGATTTTGAAAATCTTAAAAAAACTTTCATTTATCAATTGTTTACTAAGCATTCTTTTTTTTTTGCAGTCTCAATGTTAAATACAGATAATTCATATTCTTAATTAAGGTGTGATGATGGATTAATTGCTTTAAACATACCTCATAGGTAAAAGACTCTTAAGTATAATTTTCTTCATGTCTGTATAAACCTGAAAGTAATAAGAAGGGAGGACAGAAGACATTTACTCTGATTTGGTTTGGGAGATTTTATGAAATGTAACTTTAATAAAAGTACTGTACATAATTTAAGCAGAGCATGTCTTACCCTGTGTGGCTTGAGGCAATAATAAATTATAAATAGCAGTGTTGCTCACAATTCAGTTATAGGCAAAGCTACATTATAGTTTAAATTCAAAGTCCAGTAGTCTATTACTATGGTAAAATTTCACAAGAAGTTCAGCCTTTCTAATAAAGAAATGCAGATGAATCAACTGTGGGATGCTATTTTGATTTACCAGATTGACAATGCTAAACAGTGATATCTAGTATGAGCAGGGGTTCAGGCAATGGAAGTTTACCCTTGTGGTGGTAATGTAAAATTCTTCAATCTTTTTAGAAGGAATTAGATGATATGCATTAAGATTTGCATCTTTTGCTCCACTAATGCCACCTCAAGGAATTTTTCTCAAGTCATCAGAGAGGTACACAAATAATTACATGAAGTGTTTTAATTACAGAAGGATTCATAATATTGAAACATTAAAAAAATACCTAAACACTAAAGAATAATGCAATGATGAAAACTATTTTGGTAGGTCCAAATGATTATCACAATATGCATTTATTTAAAATGACCCTTTGGAAGTTATTTACCGGTATCTTAAAATGATTATATTATTAATATTAAATGAAAAACTGAAATACAAATTGTATTTATTTTGCTTGCTTTCACATTTGTCTTCCTTAAAAGTATATATTTATCTCCATACAAGACTACTGAAGTAAAATATACCAATAATGTTAATGATTATTACTTATAAAGATAATAGATTATTTTAATGGTCCCATTTTATATACTCTTGAATCTTCCAGGGTTTCTACTATGAACAGATATTATTTTAAAAGTAAAAATACATTATTTTAAAAAGCTGTCATAATTAGGCAAAGAATATGCACCTACAAATAAGCATGCATATAATTTTGTGACTAAAATCTTGAATTACCATTTTTTTCTTCTCGACTAAAGTATTGTTGGATTTTATGCTAGTAAAATAATATTCACCAAATATCGCATTCTCTGTGGGATAGCATTTGCAAAACTCATATATTTAGAGAACACAATTATGTCACTGAATTGAAATTAATGAAATGGCATCCCACACAGGCACCATAATTTGCATATTAATTTCAGTTAATGTTTTTATGGATGTGACAGACTTATTCTAGTCATATTTGATAAAAAAAAAAACAGATTGTGAAGCATCCAAATGTTGAACAGTTGTTCAGTAGATTCACAATATTCCAAAAAACATTTTTAATAGGCTATTTTTTGGCACTTTGGCTTTTGATCTATTTACCTCTTAATACTTTTTAAAGTCCAAATTCACTGTCAATAAATAGGTAGTTGTTGGGAGTTCCCTCCGTGGCTCAGCACTTAACGAACCCGACTAGGATCCATGAGGATGCAGGTTTGATCCCTGGCCCCACTCAGCGGGTTAACGATCCAGTGTTGCCGTGATGTATGTCACGGATGCGTCTCGGATCCCGAGTTGCTGTGGCTGTGGCCTAGGCCGGCAGCTGTAGCTCTGACTAGACATCTAGCCTGGGAACCTCCATATGCCGTGGGTATAGCCCTGAAAAAGGAAAAAAAAAAAAAGGTAGTTGTTGGTGCTGAATATTTATTTTTTTTTGACAGTCGAAGATTATTTCTTCTCTCTTGAATTGGAAATCCTCATTTAAAGAAATAACATTTAAATTAAAAATTAAATTACACATGACCTTAAATAGATTTTGTTATTTGAATCCTGCTACCATTGTTAAAAATATTCAGTGGCTTTCCTTTAAGGTGGTACGTCTCAACATAATTTAAGGGACCTCTTGTGAATTATGGTCTGTAGGTGATGAATTAGTTCCACCATTTTTCTGCACATTTGTTCAGTAGCATTTGCTCTCTATTAAGGTCTGTTTTGCCAAATATTTTATTTCATCTATGTCTTCAAATTTGTTTTCATGTGCAATTGACTCTATCTTATTATTATTATTTTTTATGGCTGCACCCATAGCATATGGAAATTTCTGGGCCAGGGGTTCTGATCTACACTGCAGCTGTGACCTACACTGAAACTGCAGCAATGCTAGATTTTTTTAACACACTGCATCAGGCCAGGGATTGAACCATGCCTCTGCAGTGCCCAGAGCCACGGCATTCAGATTCTTAACCCACTGAGCAACAGCAGAAACTCCTATCTTAGTCTTTATTTCATTTCTTCCTTTCCTTTTCTGCTTCATCGCTTTTGATTATTTCTTACTATTAATCCTTATTATGTCTTTGGACTTTCTTTTTTTAATGTATATATATATATATATAATGATTTTTTTTTCCATTATAGCTGGTTTACAGTGTTCTGTCAACTTTCTACTGTACAGCATGGTGACCCAGTTATACATACATGTATATATTCTTTTTTCTCACATTATCATGCTCCATCGTAAGTGACCAGACATTGCTACACAGCAGGATCTCATTGCTAATCCATTCCAAAGGCAATAGTCTGCATCTGTTAACCCCAAGCACTCCAATCCCTCCCGCTCCCTCCTCCTCCCCCTTGGCAACCACAAGTCTATTCTCCAAGTCCATGATTTTCTTTTCTGTGGAAAGGTTCATTTGTGCCATATATTAGATTCCAGATACTCACCCTGCTCCCCCTTCCCTTCCCTCTTAAAAGTTAAGTTGGCTAGTAGTTTGTCTATTTTGTTGAATGTTTCAAGGAGCTAATCTTTAAAAACATTATGGCAGCAACATTGACATTTAACATTATACTAGTTTCAAATATACAACAGAATCATTTGATATGTGTATGTGTGAAATGGTCATCACATCATCACAGTAAATCTAGTTAACTTCTGTCGTCACATATAGTTAGAATTTTTTTTTCTAATGAGGATTTTTAACATCTCCTTGTTCAGCAATTTTCAAATGTTCTATACAGGGTTATTAGCTATAGTCATCATGCAGTGTACACGTCCCCATGACTTATTTTATGATTGCAATTTGCCCATTTTGATGTTTTTCCCCTCCACCCACTGCCCTGCCAAACGCACATAACACTCTAGCAACCACCAATCTGTTCTTGTGTCTGTGAGCTTGTTTCATCTGTTTCTTTGTTTTGATTTTTGGATTCTATGCATAAGGAATATCATACAGTCTTTTCTTTCTGTAGATTATGTCGCTTAACGTAATGCCATCACTGTCCATACATGTTTGCTGTCGGGTGTGAAGTGATTTCCTTTGTGGTTTTAATTTGCATCTCCGTGGTGATTAGTGATGCTGAGCACCTTTTTCATGAACCCAGGGCCATCTATATGTCTCTCTCTTTTTATGTTTATTCAGAGTCTCTGCCCAGTTTTTAAGTTGTATTTTTTTTTTGGTAGGGGTTGTATAGGTTATGTGTTTTGACTGTTGGCCCATTATTAAATATAAGAGTTGCAAATACTTTCTCCCCTCGAGTAGGTCGGTCGCCTTCATTTTGTTGATTTCCTTTGATGTGCGGAAAGCTTTTAGTTTGATGTATTCTCACTTGTCTATTTCTGCTTTCATTGACTTTGGCGTCAGATCCAAAAAATGATCATCAAGACCATTCACGAAGCACATCATTATGCTTTTTTCTAAAAGTTTTATAGTTTTAGGTACTATATGCAAGTCAATTCACTTTGAGTTAATTTTTGCATATGATGTAATATAGTGGTCTGATGTCATTCTCTTGAACGTGGCTGTCCAGTTATCCAACACCATTTATTGAAAAGATTGTCCTTTTCCCATTGTATGTTTTTGCTGCCTTTGTTGCAAATTACTTGATCTTGTATGTCTGGGTTTATTGCTGGGCTCTCTGTACTTTTTTTTTAGATCCATTTATCAATAAGAACCAATTTCTTTATTAGTTTTATAGTTTTTCTATTTTTATTTTTTACTAATTTATTACTTCTGATGTTGTTTTGCTCTAGTGATCTATTTCTAGCTTTTGAGTGCAATGTTTAAATCATTTTTTTCCTGAAAATTTATGTTTGTAAATGTTTAATGCTATGGATTTTCTTTAGAGAAGTGCTTTTGCTGTGACCTCATAAATATTAGGTCGCTTCTGTTTTTTGGTTGTTGTTGTGATCAGATAATGCTATTGCTGTATTTTTAGGTTAGTATTAATATACTACATTGTAGTATTATTATTAATATACTGAAATAGTACAGGCATACCCTGGAGATATTGCAGATTTGTTTCAGGCCTCTGCAATAAAGCACACACTGAAATAAAGTGAATAATGCAAAGTTTTTGGTTTCCCAGTGCATATAAAAGTTATGTTTGCACCATACCATAGTCTCTTATGTGTGCGATAGCATTATGACAGAAAACCCAATGTATATACTTTAATTTTAAAATAATGCTATTGGAAAAAATGGCACTGATAGAGTCCTTGATTCAGGGTTGGCACAAACTTTCAGTTTTTTTTTTTTTTTTTAAGACATAATATCTGTTAAGTTTAATAGCACGAAATGACTAGAACAAGCTATGCCTGTATTAATATATTTCTTTTCTTTTCTTTCTTTTTTTTGGTTCAGTTTCTGTGCCACACAGACTCTGAGTTCTTTCATTGTTTTTGGCACCTGTATATTTCTCTCCCTTAATTTCAGATTTGGCTATCCCCTCAAATTCTTGTTATTCCCTTCCCCCTTAGCATTTCACTGATTTGGAGGAGAAAGTGACTGATGATTCTGTCTGCACAATCCACTATAAAATTATGCTGAGGTTACACTTGTGTTTTATTCAAATTCAGGGTATCTTTATGATGTAAAGTAAAATTCTGTGCCTAACCAGTCACAGGGTCAATTTGACCTCACTGAATATTTATTGAGAATCTGCTATCTGTCACGTACTATTCCAGTGGGTCAGGCATAAAGGAATTTTCTGAGACACCTTCTTATTTGTTAGTAATTGCTCTGTAGATATCAAGTCCTAAAGTCAGAGTGTCCATGTTCAGGACTAATTATGCAGGCAGCATGACAAATTGGAAGCCTTTATCTTACATTCCTACAGGCATATTTCTTGGCATTGTTTTTTTCTTGCAGAAATTACAAGGGTTTAAAAATGAAGGGATGGGAGTTCTCGTCGTGGCTCAGTGGTTAATGAGTCCGACTTGGAAACAATGAGGTTGCAGGTTCGATCCCTAGCCTTGCTCAGTGGGTTAAGGACCCGGCGTTGCCGTGAGCTGTGGTGTAGGTCGCAGGCTGGCTGGGATCCCACTTTGCTCTGGCCTAGGCTGGTGGCTACAGCTCCGATTCAACCCCTAGCCTGGGAACCTCCACATGCTTCGGGAGGGGTCCTAGAAAAGGCAAACAAACAAACAAACAAACAAATGATGGGATGTGCTTTAAGTATTGTGAACGAAGCATCCTTTGTTTTTTAAAATATGTTGGGTTTTTAACATAGTTTGGATTTTAACATAGGCATTTTAAGTTAAAGCATTTGTGTCCTAACTCAGAGTATTTTAAAGGTGTGTTACGTAGCCACAAAGGCAAAGATGAAAGCAGAGTCTTGGAAGTATTTTACAGAACCTTTGAAAAGGCATGCTCAACTTTTCTATACGAATTACTGTACATTTCTACACCTTTTAATTAAACTGCTATTTATGTTGTTTTCCTGTTACTCTTGGACTTTGAAGAGTGAGTCCTTTAAGAGGATATTTAAAACTACATTAAAATATTTATATTCAAGGATTTCTGAATTTAAAGATTTCAGGAATAGTAACATAGTGGCTCCGAGCTTTGGATTTAGGACTCCAATTTGGAAATGCAGGATTTTTTTTTAAGGACTTATTTTTTTTCTTTAATCACTCCCAAGATATATTGCAAACACCTGAGAAGCTCAACCTCAAAGATAATTTAGGAAAAAAAGATTTTGGTAGATTTTTTTTCTCCCCAGTTGAGAATATTTGCATTTAATTTAAGACATGAGTACATGATCTCAAATCAGAGCTCTGAGCAGTTGTGAGCTTCCAAGGAACACTCAGAATGGATGGAAAACATTCTTTATAATTACTGTCATTTATTTAATCAGTGTGCAGTGATTAAATCATGTAAGGAAGCAGGATTTTGATTAAAATCCTTTTCTTTGAGTAGAGGTGGTACTCTGCTGATGCTGAGCCAACTGGTTGCTGGCTTGAACTCTCATAGCATGACCAGGTGTTTATTCGGTACCATGGGGAGACAAACAAGGGTAAGTCAAATCTAAAGGCCAGCATTGCTCTGTAGACTCTCAAGAAACTTTCCTTGATTCACTAGGAGTCCTGGAATTTCTGACAAACTCTTAGGTGTTATTTTTCTCTTTTCACAGACCAGAAGAGCCGCTTAGCATAGTTCATATACATTTTGGTGTTTTTTTTTTTTTTTTTTTTTTTTTGAAGAAAGCATAGATTGCATAACCTGTTCATCCCCACATTTATTTGTGTTTTCTTTTTTATTCAGTAGATATTTACTGAGAGTGTCATAGGCTTCAAATAGTATGCCAGGCACCATGATACTCTTATGAATAAGGTTACTTCTGCTTTTGAGGATCTTATAGTGAGGGATGGAGAGAGGGAGAAAAAGTATGAACGGTATGGTAACTCTCAGACCAGGGTGCTTTTGCAGCACATGGATGGGCAAATATGAGAGGTCTAAGCGTGTTTCCTGGGAGCCAACAAACTGAATTAAGCTCTGAGGAGTGAGAGCTGGTGAGACTTGGTGCTGAGAGAATATGGGTTACTCTCAGTATATTCTCAGTTGAATTCCTAAGTATTGTAGCATTGCTGTTGTGAAAAGCAGCGGTGGTTAAGAGAGGAAGCTTGAGATTAAACAATCAGATCGTAAAGGACCTGTAAGTTGTGTTAAAGAGTTTGAACTTGATCTCAGGGTGGTGGGGAGCCACCTAAAGGTTTTAGGAAGATTACTCTGAGTGTGTTCTGGGGCATGAATTTGTAGGTCATGGAAACAGAGGCAGAGAAACCAGTTAGGAACCTGATTAAAGAACATGGCTTAGAAATGCTTACGTGAGCACTGAAGCGGCCAGTTGCAGAGAAATCGGGCAGTTCAGGAGCTAATAAGAATTTGGACTGATTGACTGTGGGGTGAGACGGAGAAGGTGGGGATGAGTCCCAAGTTTCTGATTTGGGTGACAAGGTGGAGGTATGGTGATGCCATTGAGTGAGGACAGTGAGTGAGGAGGCAGAATTAGTTTCTGCCCTGGACAACCTCCCGGGGAAGTGTCCTCTGCTTTCCAGCGCTGTGAAGGCCATGTGATCTCCCGAAGCCTCACGTGACTTAGGGCTGGGGATCAATGACTGACGTGTTCTGTCTGCGAAGGTGTCTTCCTAGGGTGGGGGATGCTGTAGGGACAAGGGTATTCTTTTAAAAAGACCTTTATGCACAGACATAAACGGTAATGAATAGCTAAAGAGGGAGGAAAGAGTTCCATTTAATAGTAGATAAGTTAAAAATATAGATGAGAGAGAAAAATAGACGCAATTTTCAGGTAAAGTCATTGTTATAACCTCCTGTAAAATGTTGCACTTGAAATATTAACCATTAGTTATTCCCTCATAGGCCTTGGGCATTGCCTGAAAGTGTGCCCTGAAGATATATCTTCAGCCAGTGTTCTGGTGTTCCTTTAATCCGTTTGTTGCCTTGTTTATACTCTGTGCTATTTTAGCATTCTAGGAAGTCTTGGGCATTAAATTATCAACATTGTGACTAAGACTCTCTTTCCTAAAATAGTACCTGTTCCTAGAGAATATATTCTTCCTCGAAACAGATTATGGGATTGTTCTTGAGGGCTGGCCATTGGGATAATCACACATATAACACTGGTTTATGATAAGACTTGGGGTAATTCATTGATAATGTTCTCTTGCGATCTGCTTCCTTAAGCTTCTCTCCCCATCTGTTCGCACCAACTCATCAGACAAAACGATTCCTGTTTGGATCTGCTCTCCTGTTAATTTTTTACTCTTTTGTAAATAATATTGTATGACATTTGGAACATATTGAAGTCTGTAATAGGTAGTACATTAGTGTAGAAGGATATTCTACTTTTCGTGTGCAGAGTTGGCTTTTAGTGCTTATGGGGACTTCAAGCCTTAAAACATCAGGATCACAACTTGGTATTGCTGACCAGTTCTCCGATGCTGTGAGGGCGAAAAAAGAATGCTCTCAGCACTTCGTTGAGTGTGACATGATTACAAATGATGGCTCACAAAGTCCAGAATGTATAAGCGTGCCCTCAGCCTTGTCCCTGCAAATGTGTGTGGTAGCTTCTACTTAAACTCTCTAAGTCTAATGGAAGTCTTACCTTAAGGCACATGGTGGTTTTTTGATTACCATGATGACATGAAAGGGATATTTTCTTTTGTTATCCCAGTGTGTGACAATGTGTATACAAGTTTTAAGATGATACAAACAAATATTTGCTGTGGATAGCTAACCTCTGGCTAATTAGCAGACCGATCTTAAGAGTTACTCAGCATAGTCTAACACTGAATCTTGCAAAGAATAGACAATTTACCTGCCCTGTAATTTGTTTGACAGAATCGTTTCTACACTCAAAATATAAATAACACTGGATATTTAATAGTCCTACTTTAGTAACTAAGATATTTTTAAAAGGTCTGTTAGCTAAAAGAAATATTTTTCTCTCTCTCTCTCTTTTTTAATCATTTGTCTTTTTAGGGCTGTACCAGTGGCAAATGGAGGTTCCCAGGCTGGGGATCTAATTGGAGCTGTAGCTACTGGCCTACACCACACAGCAGTGGGATCTGAGCTGCCTCTGCAACCTACAGCAGAGCTCGTGGAAACAGCAGATCCTTAACCCACTGAGTGAGGCCAAGGATCAAACCCACATCCTCATGGGTTCTAGTTGGGTTTGTTAACGACTGAGCCACAGTGGGAACCACAACGGGAACTCCAAGAGAAATATTTCTTAATTATATTCTAGTTCCAGTCAGTCCTCCATGTCTTCAGGTTTCATATCTGTGAGTACAGAGAGCTCCCTGTACTAAGTCATGTTACATAAGGGACTTGAGCATCTGCAGATTTTGGTATCCGCAGGGCCTCCTGGAACCACTTCCCATGGAGACCAAGGGACAGCTGTATTTAGTCTTCAAGTGGCTTGTTAAGGTATTGTCTTTCCCAAGTGCTGTCTTGCAAGTTTGCCATGTATCAGAACTAGAAAACCACTTTCTAGTTTGATCTGAGCCATACCAGTATTTTGCAGTGAATGTTTTGGTTGCGGTTTAGTGATGTTGAAGCCTGCTGTAGTTTTGGCCCTGATCTGAGGTTCCCTGTGATAGCTTTTAGGGTGAAATATTTTTATGGGGAACAGATTCCCATACCTCCCTTTCTCTGCTTCCTTCAGACATTTGTATGTACCTGCTATCATTTACCGCCAGACTTCACCGCCTTCTCTTGTACTCAACTTTGAGTATATGTCTGCTGAGATCCTCAGCTCTTGGTTGTAAGGGACCCAAATATTAACCACGCAGCCGGGGAAAGGCTGCCACCTGCTTTGTGGCAGAATCAATCTGTCTTTCAATTATACTGAGACTCAGACATCTTCAAGGTCCTCTCCTGGCACCTGTGGCCCTCCTTCCCACTTTAAATTTTTAGACTCTGTCCTATATCAGAAAAAAATAACTGCAGAATTATAAGCCAACATAGTTTCTATTTTTCTACTCCTCCGTAGCTCGGATAAGTATAGCCTTATAAGGATTGCATTATAAGTAATGTTTATATTCTGTTAATATTTATTTAACGTAGTTGGTGCTCATCAAAGGGCAGGTTGGAAAAATGAAGCTTTTAAAAACATAACTGTCTACTTGATACTCTTTTAAAAAAATGAGAACACATAGAACCTATGACACATTTTATTCAACCTTTCCTGACATTTTAAAAGTTTGATTTAACTCTGACAGGTTTAGGAAGTAATGAAATGTTAAACTCACAAACTTAAATCTTACTCTGAATAAGTTTAAAGAACTTTAAGAGTCTTAAATTTTCCTTAAATTGACAACAAAATAAACAGTCTTTACTAACCCAGAGAAATCAGTGACTTACAGGCTGTCCCCAACAGCTCTCTAATGGTCTCTTATTAGGCCATGGTAATTAGACCTGAGAGATTGAAGAGGAATTGTTGATTTTTATGATTTTTCAAATTTCCAAATTGAAGAATTAAATAAAATCTCATACGCTCTTTGCTAAGAATGCTTGCCTTTAATTTCTGGAGCTTTGAATATTTTATTACTAGTTTATTCCTCTAATTTATTACTGCTTGGTCTTCAAGGTGCTGAATGTCTAGGGTCTGTTTGAGTGATAAACCTCAATTTCTAGGGAGCCGTGTAATATTCTTTGCATATTTAATGTTGGATCATAACGTAGAAATATTCAGCTAAATCACATTGTGCTTGACTAAATCTTTGTTTCTACATCAGGTCTGAATAATAATGCGTTGACAATTTGAGTATTTATTTATCTCTAGATAAGAGTGGCTTTAGATATTTTTGAACTTTGTATTATGCGCATCTCTTAGGTGAAATCCTGGTGTGGATACAGAGTTTAGGGTCCGAGGCCTGGGTACGAATCTGGCTCTTCCATGTCCATTTATCCTCTTGAGCCACTTTTCATGCCTGTTTAAAGGAGCCAATGATCCTCTCTTAGAGTTGTCAGAATTGTAGGAGATTAGATGTGAGGTCCTTTCCAAATGCTCCTTTACAATTGCTTAGAAATTTGAGGGTGTAATTTTTCTTACTGAAGCATGTAAATATATGATATATGTGGTCAGATATGTTCATTCATCTCTTTATTTTCCCTTTCTTCCATCTTCTTTTTTAAAAATTTACTTATTCTCTCTACTCCTTTGTAAAGAAATATGTTAAGATGAGGTCCCTGGTAGCCTGAGTCTTTTAGTGCTGTGGTGCTTCAGAATGGAGTCCTAAAGAATAATAAAAACCACTACAGTGATATAAATCTTTTCATTGCTAAAAATTTGGGGGAGTTTTTTTTTTTTTTTTTACTTTTATTCCAATCTATGTATTCATCTCTTAAATGGTACACTCAGATCCAATGAAGAATTTTACTTCGTTGGCGCTTGATGCAATGCACTATGTATGCTGCTTTTTAACTCATGTGCCTACTTCCTTTTTTGCCATATCCTCTTCTCTTCGTTCATGAATTTCACTTAAGGTGGCTGGCTTGTGCTTTAAATACATCCAGTACCTCCCTGACTTCATCTCTTAACTTAAGCCTTTGCTTTTACCTTCTCCCCACTTGCAGTTCCTTTCCTCTCCTGAGGTGCTTTCCTATTAATGTTCCATTGAGGCACGGCCCATGGCATAAGTCTTACCTCCTCCATGAAGTCTGCCCAGACTGCCGTAGCCAGTGGGGTTATTCTGTTTATCCTCCTGTGGCATGATTAGCTCTACCACTTGTCTTTTCATTAGTTGAGAAATAAGAAAACCTTTTTTTTCTTCTTTTTCTAAAAGACTCTAAGGAATCTTATCTTGTGTGTCACTTGCCTAAATTCACTTAGTATCATTCATTTCTACTGAAGTACTAGTTGGTGGTAAAGAGGTGGTACCATGATTAGTTCAGATTAAACAGAGCTTAACTCTGAAGCTGGTGCAATGAATTTGGGGGAGTAAACTGCATTAAATATACAGATAATCTAATAACCCCCCCCCCCGAATATATGCGTAAACTTTAAAAATATCCAAGATCCTCAGAAATAGTTTAAAAATCAAACTCCTTTCTTTTTAGGAATGCATTACGTCCAGAATCCTACTGAAAAAAATTTAAATTAATCTTTGCTACTTGAAATGAAAAGCAGTATTTATTTCTGAGTGATGATAACTGTGAAAGGGCTAGTTTATGAAAAAGGATTGTTAGGGATTGGATTGCCCTGGGCAGTACAGAGGAAGAGGCATATTTCGTCTCGGACCTTTTCCTACCTCATCTGTCAGTATCTGTCCCTTTCCACAACTTCTTTCCCCTTCTCTTTAAGCATTTATTGAATATTTATGATGAGCCATTCCTGTGCTATGTGCAGTGAATAAGAATGAATAATAATTGGTCCTGCCATCAAAGGCTCTCAAAAGCTGCTAAAGAAATCAGATGAATTTTTAGCAAAGTATCGTTAAGTCCTATTACAGGTATAAGCAAGATGCTTAGGGAAGCACCTGTGTTCTGTTTTCTTCTCACCTACCAAGGCTAGTTCTCTATTTCTTGCCTTGTTGCTTGGACCTCCCTCTACTTAACTGCCCCAATTTTCCATAGCAAGGGCTTAATAAAAACGTTTTGTGCAAAACTATTGATTGTGATTGAAGAGGACCCCTTTCCTGGTGGGCAGTATAAAATGGGCTGTGATAGTGTCACAACTGATTGCCTTTTAATACGATATGAAAAAGTCAGTGCTGTTCTGGGGGAGGGCCACCTTCAAAGCAAAAGGACTCAATTCTTAATTTTTCTATGGGTGGGATTTGCCACTACACTTTAAAAATATTTTCCTCTTGGTTTGCTTTGGGGAATTTCTAGTCCTTCTATTTCACATGTTTGAGGGAATACGACAGCATTTAAATGATAAACGGAATATTAAGAGTAGATTTGCTGTAAAAGAGTCGTAACAAAATAAGTGAAAAATAGAATATATTCCACACCTTAACTCACATTGCTCTTGACTAGCTTCTCTTTTCAGTGATGTTCCACAGGTCTCCATCTTTTGTTTAGAAAAATCTGTAGGATAATTTTATTAACCTCAATAGAGAAACATGGTTATTAAAGTGGTCATTAGAATATATATGGATAGTTTTGAAATGGGCTTACCTGACAGATTGATTAGAAGCTTGGGAACTTATAAAAGGAAGGAGGAGGAGAGCCAGGCTTTTCTTAGGCAGTGAATATAGGACAAGTGGGGATTTAGTTCAGTTTATTGCACCTTTAGTGCTATTTCCTCTCACTGGAATAGCTAACTGCTCTTCCATTCCCTCAGTGTTATGCTCTCTAATCAATCCTCCTCTCCTCTGGCAGTTATCTTTCTAGGATGCAGGTTGGATCTTACAGCGCTGCTGTATGAAGCCCTCAAACACCACGTGATCAGCTGTAGGAGAAACAGAACCCTATTTCACCCCTTGTAACCCGTCCAGCTTTTTGCCCAGTTCACCACCCCCCTCAGCTTCTCACTTGATATTCCAACCGTGTAACTTTCTGCCACTTTCCAGGCATGCTTTGTCACGTGTGTGTACCTCTGCACCTGCTGTATTTCTGACCTGGAGTACCCCTTTCTTGCTATATTCTCGCCAAACTCTAATTTTACTGCAAGGTGTTCACTTCTTTCCTGAAGCCTCCCTGACTCTTTTGTGAGCGGTAGTTCTCTCTTCTCTAGATCTGGTGCACGTAGCCTAGTTCTTATTATATTGTATTTTGTTTCTTTCCTCAAACTAGTGTTAAAAACTCCTGGAGTTGATTTTTGCCTATTTAACTCCAGGATTCGACACAATAACTGGTACATGGGAAATACATGTTGAACATTGAGAAAGCTAAGATAGAATGAAAAGGCATTTTGAGTACTCCCGTGACACCTTTTTTTTTTTTTTTTTTACAGTTCTTAATTTACCATTGAGCTTACTTGTTCTATGGTGAAGCAAAGATGAAAACTGCCATACTCTATTTAACCACTGGTGTTTAATTTTGTGCCATCGAGGGCTGTCATCTCTCAGCTCCATGCCTGCCCTTGTACACTCCACTGCAGGGATACAAAGCCTGTGAACCACGTATGCCAGACACCGTTGCTAACAAGGTGTCTGTTAGATACAGCCAATGGAAGGTGATGATGAAAGATGGAAGGGCGAGAAGGAGGAAGAAGCTGTTTCCCTTTATTGGAAAGTGTCCTTCATCCAGCAGGAGTGGAGGATGACTGAGGGTCACTACACGTGGCTGGATGTTTTGCTAGCTCTGGGCTTGGTTTCTTAAGCATCTCTGTCTGTGCTGCTGTTGAGAAATATGAGCTCCACGGAGCAGTAACAGAGCAGTCCCACGGCCACTGTGGCAGTGTTTCCAGTTCAGCAGTAGTTGCAGGCGTGTGGGCCCCAGCCCAGCATGGTAGTGCCCTGGCTTTGATGAGCAGCCCTGTTTTTATTTTGTGCCTCCAGCTATGCACCCTGTTGTTCTTCTAACCCCTGCATATTCAATTTCTCCTGTTAACTTCCCCATGTTTGAAATACCTAGAATAATTCAATTCTAGGGGATAATCACCAGGACTGGTCTCAGAAAAGATTTCAAAGATGAGAATCTGGAATTGCTTATCTGGACTGATTGGGATTGACCACAGTAGGCTCTCATTGCCAGCATGCCCTGCCATGCGCTTTTAGTTACTTAAATTAGCAGCTTTCTTATTGGAAGTCAAGTGTTCTCTAAAGCCGAAGCTTTGGGAAATCAAATGGAAGTTGTAATTGACCATTGTCGTGGGAATGATGAATGACTTCCAGGAGTCTCCAGTGGGTTGGCTGCTTTTGACTGCATAGAAAGGAAATGATGAGTTTAGGGCTTTAAACTCTCAATTCGAATATGGTGAGAAAAACGGAGAACTCCTGGATGCGCTTGGTCCCTCAAGATTGTCCTGTCTGTTATTGTTGCAGTGCTGATGCAGCAGAAAATAAGACCCCAGATTTGCCCCCTGAGCATTGTAGAATCACATGTTAAGTTAAATTCACAGCCTCCCGAACTTTTTGATGTAAAAGATAAGAATCGATTGGGTAGACATGGGAACAGGAAGCTGAGGATTTTAAACATCAGTTTTCTCTCTGCTTTATTTGTAGTTTCACCTGTGCTTTATTGTGGAGCCAGCCCCTCCTTGTTTCTCTGAGGGGATTAATTTTTCCCAGCTTGAAGACAATATAATGGCCTCAGCTAAACTAGGGAGATAATAGTGGATATATCCTGTGTGACCCACAAACACTTGCCTTGTTGAGATATTGGGAAATGCATCAGTGGAGGGAGCGCTCGAATCTTGAAAAAATCCTGGGATGCTCTAATTGCCTTGGAATATGTTACGTGCCGCTCTTGAAATGGGCTCTCATTCTAAATGGAATCATGGAATCCAGGAGTCACAGAGGCTGGGGGTCTAGGTGTAACTGTTGGAGGCAAGGTGGGTATAGTCACTATAATGTGTAGAAGAGCCAGAGTGACAATCGAAATTGTGTGACCTCAATGTGGTTACCATTGGTGGTGGCTAAACCATTAAAGTACAGTCTTTAGGGCAGAAACTTTTGGGTCACATGAGCAGAAACCCAATTTCATTCACCTTCATGGCACACCATGGGCTCTCACTAAGTTTCTAGACCTGATCCAGTTAACAAGTCCAGTACCCTTAAATAAAAGGGGGAGAGCTGGATTCCTTTGGGAATAACCGTTGCTATTGCTATAAATATATACTGAAAATCTTGGTTCCTTGGTGGGATCTCAGTTATTGATCAGAGTGATTGAACATTATAGAGGAGAAAATTCTGAGCTCTTTTAGAGGTTCCTAGACATGACCTTCACTTGATACTAAACTTTGCAGGGAACCAAACCCTGCCATCATTCTGGAAGGATGAGACCTTATGGTGAACGGATGATGATTTTGCTCCTTTCCTCTTTCCCTCCCTCTCTCCCCCTCTAGATTGAGCTCATCTCACTCTAGTTCCAGGGAGTCTGTATATCTACTTTATGATCATTGTCCTAGTTCTTTGATGCTTATTACCCTACCGAACTTTTATATTTTCTCTGAGTCATGGTATGAGGGGTATTATGAAGAAAGGGGGCCGAGTGGAAAGCTCTGGAAGTGTTCTCCAATCCAGGAGACTAAGACTATCACAGGAATTGCACAGATTAGAGCTACCCTGACATACTTGAGCAATTCAGTAGTAGGCATTTTATCACATACTCATTTTATTCACCTTCTTGGCTTGTGCAAAAGGAGGATGGGCCTGGGCAGCTGTGATGTTTTATTGTAAGTTTAATCAGATTGTGATTCCAATGGCAACTACTGTTCCAGATACAGTCTTTTTACTAGAGCCAGTCATCCTGGCCTCTGGTGTGTAGCTGCTGATCTTGCAAAACCTTTTCCTCCCCTTCTCCAATATCCATCAACCAGGATCACAAGAAGCTGTTTACATTCACTGGGCATAGAAAGCAGTCTACTGTCAAGGTTACGCAACATCTTCTCTCCATCATAAACTACTTCATGTTGAAGTTACTTTTAAAATAAATTTAATACTTTTCCCACTGTTAGTGTAAAACTTTAAACAAAAGAGCACTTGCTAGAACCAATAAAGGAGGGACAAGGAAGATGTCAATTAGTGCTTAAAGCTGTTTTTATTTGATTGGCTTCAGCTAAGAAGATTGTCCTTACAGATTTAAAAAGTAAGGCAAAACTAAAAAAAAAAAAAAAAAAATTTAACACAAAAGATAATTTTAAGCTCCAGAATTTCATGTCTTCTTCTTTCCCTCACCTTGTTGGGTTAAACATAAAAGGTGTTTAAGAGAGGTTTTTTTGGTCAATCTGGGGAAGTCCTTGGCTGTCACAGAATGTTTTCAGATGCACAAAATATGCATAGGATTATAAAACAAATGAGTTAAGTTGAAATATAGTCAACAAAATACTTTCAAATCTCCAATATACTAACAATTGTATGGTAATAATAAGTAAGAAATGGTATTACTTGTATTAAGTTATTTTAATTTTGGAGTTAGTGATGAGCATGACACTATTTCAGAATATCTGTGATCACTGTTGGCCCAAGGTAGTGCTAATGCTACTGTCCTTTATTGTCTGCATTCTTAATAGTGAGAAATTTAAACATTTAGTTAGATGTAAGTGAAAATAAACATGTGATCTCTTTTCCATCCAAATATATGGACCACCCCCCAGATTCTCTCTGTCGAACTTTCTGGCGAATGAGGGAGGAGTACATGAGTCTCGCTTAAAGATCCTCTTTTCTGAATGGATTTGTGTAACACGATGGCCCTGAGACCACGAATATTTATTACCTTCTGAACATACTTGCTTAATCACACATTTTACCACAATGCTTTATTTCCTTTATGGGGAAATAAAATTCTCTAACATAATGGAAAGAGAAGACTAAAGTGAGTCTATGTGAACAAGTATTAATTCTTTGGTCAGTGACATACCACATAGTACATTAACTATTCTAATATACTGAATGTTGCCTCATGGACATTTTGAAGTAAAATTATTTTAAGTGCATGCTTTGTTTTGCTCCATTTTGTCAACTGGTTCAAGCTCATTTGCTTGTAATGCTCAACTAGACTGGCTGCATAACATCTAAAATTTTTGTTTGTTTCCGAAAGATTGAGCTTCTGCAATAATCTTCACTAATTGACTGGTGTGAAATTCTTACTAGAGTATTTACAAAAGTATTATTTGTTGTACATTTGTCAGCTCCCTCAAATAAAACTGCAAATAATGAAAACAACTGCATTTTGCCCATTACAGCTACAAAATAATTTCTGCATTTTTTTTCTTCCTTATCCACATTTTCAGCCCCAAATTATGACAATTTCACTAGCATTTGAAAAATTATTATGTTTATTGGATTATTTGCAGGTGGGGCTCTGGGCTTTGGTCTACAAATCAGTGGTTAATTTAATGATGCACTAGTTTATATTTAGCAAAGTGAAGCATAACAAGCTCAGCTGAAAAAATGATTCTTGTTTTAACCAGTGATCTTCACACAGCTGTTTAAATACCATATTGTACTTGTTTTTTTTCCCCTTTCCTTATTTAGGATGGCACATGGTACTTGTGTAATCTTTGCTTATTTTAAGCTGGCATAAAAGAATGGCTCTCAGCAAATTGGAGGCAATTTGCAAAACTAAGGGATATTCTTATGAATTCAGGCCAAGTTAAATTATTTTTTGAAGACTATGTCTTTTTCTCCCCAAAATTTCTCCTTAGACTTTTAAAAAAAATATGTAATATTATGTTTCAAAGTTTATGACAGAGGTACTTTTTTTCATTTGTTCCACATAATTTTTTTCCTTCTGTGTGATAATACCTTTAAAGTCACATTGGCCAGGAAAAATCAGATGTTTTAAAATTGTAGTAGTTCACTTTTTGTGTTACCAGTTTTATAATATTTTTCTGCCTAGAAAATATTGTAGCTCTTTAAATACAGATGCAAATGCTGATGAAAATATGACAATGAGGTGAAAAGTTGAAATAATTATTTGTAACGATTTCCCCCCAAACCCCCACCCCCAACCTGGTTCTGCAGGGCTCCTCTCCTCCATTCCCCACTCCTACCCCGCCTCTCAGAATCGCTTTGCTTTAATTTTACTTTTGTACCAACTGTATCAAATGAAACTGTCTCAAGATTTCATTATTTTATTTGCCTTTATACATTTATTAACTTCCATATTTTCATGAAATATACTGTAATAGTTTCAGATAGTACCATTTTGTCACAATACCTCTGTGAAGTAGGACACTATACTAAGTCTAGATCTTAAATCTGCATTTTCTTTCTTTTGTCTTTTTGTCATTTTCCAGGGCCACACCCGCTGCATATGGAGGTTCCCAGGCCAGGGGTCTAATTGGAGCTATAGCTGCCGGCCCATACCACAGCCTCAGCAACGCCAGATCCGAGCCGCATCTGCGACCTACACCACAGCTCACAGCAACGCTGCATCCTTAACCCACTGAGCAAGGCCAGGAATCAAACCCACAACCCCGTGGTTCCTAGTCGGATTCATTAACCCCTGACCCACGATGGGACCTCCAAATCTGCTTTTTTGTGTAGTACTCTTTCCTGTGACCTTACTGTCTTGCACATATGAACTTGGAGACAGTAACCACAATTGAGATCGGAAACCTAAGGAACAGAGTTGCAGAAACACAGTCTTTTTCTTTTCTCTGAGTTGAAATATACCCGTGTAATTGTTCTACTTTGTAGAACAGCTCTATCTGCATTTCTGTTTCCTCTAATGTGTAGTATAGCTTAAAATGCATAATTATATTCTATATATTTGTATTCTATATATTTATCCTGGATTCTCTGGATGTCAGGCCTGATTTTGACTGTATTTTTTCTTTTTTTTTTTTTAGTTAGGCAGAATTATTATGTTTTTGTCTTATAACTAGATGTAAATCTAACAACTACAAGCACTGTCCCGGAGCTGTTATGCCAGTAAAAGTTGTGCTGCTGTGGATTTTTCAAGGAAATTAGAAATGCAGAGAGAACCTATAGGGAATAGTTTTGAGTAAGGAAAAAAAATTCCTGTCAGAGTAAAGTTGTGCAAATTATGAGTATGGGTAAAACTTATGGTAAGCTTGTGACTTGATGATTAATTTTTTGAATTAATAATCAGTTTTATTTATAATTACATTTTATAGTAATGTTTATAGTAAGTTTTCCTTTACAGATAAACTTTATATATTATATGTAGCATGTTTAATTTGAAGAAGTGAATATTATTCTGGGACCTTCTATATTTTGACCTGCTTAGAGGCAGATGATCAGTTTTTCCTAGTTGTATTTTATGATAGAATATAGCATATATGAATATGTTTTGCACAAAGTTCAGGACTAAAATTCCTAAGTCAAATTAGAAAGAATGGAACTCAAAATGAAAACTCAATGACTTGAAAGTAATGGTAAATGCTATTAAAATAAGAATAAAATGACAGAAAAACATTTTATGGTATAGCTCTCAACCAAAGAAGCAATTTTAAAAAAATTAAAATCTTTAAATAATGAAAGATGTCAATAAAAGACTTCTAGAGTTAAAAAATTAGAATTAGGTATTAAATTTTTATTATGTTAAAGTATGTTCCTTCTACATCCACTTTGGTGAGAGTATTTATCATGAATGGATGATGGACTTTGTCAGATGCTTTTTCTGCATCTGTTGAGATGATCATGTGGTTTTTTTGACTTTTCTTTTGTTAGCATGGTGTATGATGTTGATTGATTTGCATATGTTGAACCATCTTTGTGAACCTGGGATGAATCCCACCTGGTCGTGGTGTATGATCTTTTTTATATGTTGTTGGATTCGGTTGGCTAAAATTTTGTTGAGAATTTTTGTGTGTATATTCAACAAAATATTGGCCTATAATTTTCTTTTTTGGTAGTGTCTTTGTCTGGTTTTGGTATTAGTGTGATGGTGGCATCATAGAATGTCTTTGAGAGTGTTCTTTCTTCTTCAACCTTTTAGGAAAGTGTAAGGAGGATGAATATAAGTTCCTCTTTGTATGTTTGGTAGAATTTGCCTGTGAAGCCATCTGGTCCTGGACTTTTATTTGTAGGGAGTGTTTTTATGACATATTCAATTTCATTTCTAGTGATCGGTCTATTCAGTTGATCTGTTTATTCTTGGTTCAGTTTTGGCAGGCTGTAAGTCTCTAGAAAGTTGTCCACTTCTTCTAGGTTGTCAAATTCGTTGGCATATAATTGTTCATAGTATTTTCTTATGGTTTTTTTGTATTTCTGCAGCATCCATTGTGGTTTGTCCTTTTCCATTTCTGATTTTGTTTATTTGGGTTTATTCTCTCCTCTTCTTGGTGAGTCTGACCAGAAGTTTGTCAATTTTGTTTACCTTTTCAAAGAACCAGCCCTTGGTTTTACTGATTTTTTTCTATTGTTTTTTGAATCTCTATTTTATTGATTTCCTCTTTGATCATTATGATTTCCTTCCTTCTGATGACTTTAGGTTTGTTTGTTCTTCTTTTTCTAATTCAATTAGGTGGTGGATTTAGTTGTCAATTTGAGATTTTTCTTCTTTTTTTGACGAAGACCTGTATTGCAGTGAATTTCCCTCTAAGCACTGCTTTTGCGGCATCTCATAGATTTTGAATGGTCATACTAAGTGAAGAAAGTCAGAAAGAGAAAGGCAAATACCATATGATATCACTTATATCTGAAATCTAATATACAGCACAAATGAACCTTTCCACAGAACAGAAAATCATGGACTTGGAGAATAGACTTGTGGTTGCCAAGGGGGAGGGGGGAGGGAGTAGGATGGACTGGGAATTTGGGGTTAATAGATTCAAACTGTTGCCTTTTGAATGGATGAGCAATAAGATTCTGCTGTATAACACTGGGGACTATATCTAGTTATTTATGATGGAGCATGATAATGTGAGAAAAAGAATGTATATATGTAAGTGTGACTGGGTCACCTTTCTGTACAATAGAAAATTGACAGAAACACTGTAAACCAGCTATGATGGAAAAAATAAAAATAATTTAAAAATAAATATTTTACAGTAATTTAAGATCATAGATATATGGTATTTTGAGTTTTCCATCTTATTCATATGTGAAAAATGGACTTCAGTGATAAACTAAGAATAACTGAAACAAAATTATTTTAAAAATACAGAATTTCTTTTAATAGTGAGTGATCAATTCTAAAAGTTTAAATTTTAAAGTATAATGCTAATATACACCAATAATTCAAATAGTTTTCCCTCCATTTTGCTGAGTATAGCAGACTCTTAACTTCTTCATTTTTTACTGATTGAGCCTAAGGGATAAAATTAGGATACATCAGCAAATTGATAGAATAACTTGGACAAGAGCTTGGTTACCCCTTCCTGAAATAAAAGACAGATATCATTCAGCATCCAAATGTGGGAGTTCCCATCATGGCTCAGTAGTAATGAACCCAACTAGTATCCATGAGGACACGTGTTTGATCCCTGGCCTCACTCAGTGGGTTAAGGATCCAGCATTGCTGTGAGCTGTGGTGTAGGTCGCAGACGCAGCTCGGATCTGGAGTTGCTGTGGCTGTGATATAGTTCCATCTCGACCCCTAGCCTGGGAGCTTCCTTATGCAGCACGTGCAGTCCTAAAAAGCAAAAAAAAAAAAAAAAAAAAAAAAAAAAAAAAGAAAGAGAGAGAGAGAAGAATGGATAATGTAATCCTATTCTTTGTAAGAAAAAGATTTGAATTTGATAAGGCCCGAATTTGGCTTCCTGTGTTTAGATTGTTATAACATTGAAAATAGGCCTATATTTCAGAAACAAACTATTTGGTTAGAAGATGATTTGAAGGCATCAATTTAAGGGATATTTTGTAGAAAGAATAGTTATCTCTGAAAAGGATAAAAGAACACGTCTATTTTTAATACTAGTTTTAAAACAGAGTAAAGGGAAAATATTTTTAAAAGATACATCAATTATGAAAAGACAGTGGTTCTAAGAGTAACAAGGGAATCAACGATAAACACTTTAATGTTTTTTCAATTAATAAATTAGGCTGACAATTAAATGTATTATTTATGTGCTATATGTTTCTTTATGTATGAGATCCCAGTAATAGAGTTACATCCCAAAGATTGGTTGTGCCACATTGTTTTCTCAGGACCGCCCATCATTATAGCATGTCAATCAGTAACCTTTTTTCTGACTTGAAATAAAAATACCAATCTCCAACCCAATGATCATCAATGTGGTCCCCTATAAAAAATGAGAAGCTTTTAAATATTTCTGAAAATGTGTTGATGCTGATACCAGATAACATCAGATCTGCGCTAGATTTTTTTTTAATAATACTTTTTCCTTATGTAGATGTGCACTTTGGAAAACTTAGAAATTGAAAGAGAAAAAAGAAAATCATGGCGTTCCCTTCATGGCTCAGTGGTTAAGGAACTCGACTAGTAACCATGAGGTTGAGGGTTTGATCCCTGGCTTTGCTCAGTGGGTTAAGGATCTGGCATTGCAGTGAGCTGTGGTATAGGTCGCAGACATGGCTCGGATCCCACGTTGCTGTGGCTGTGGTGCAGGCCAGCAGCTTTAGCTCTGATTGGAACCTCCATATGCTGTGGGTGCAGCCCTAAAAAGACAAAAGACAACAACAACAGCAACAAAAAAGAAAAGAAAGTCATTTGCACATTTTGATCTAAGTCTGTTTTATTTCAATAAAGATATCAAAATAATCCTTGCCAATTGGGCACACTATTTTATTTGTCATTTCATAGTATTTAGAGATCCATGTATGCCTGAAATTTGTGCCACTTACCATCCTCTTACCTCCCCCACTCTTGAAAAGCTCCCCCAATTTTCTTGAGAAGATGCTTCACTAATTCTCACCTACTTTTTGTATAAAACACTGCAGATGGAGTCCAAAGGAGTTGAGACCTCATCCAGGGCAGTGACAGTCTCCGAGGGAGACTGTTGTTTCAAAGACCAAGTTCTAGGATTTGGTTCTCAGCTTTGCAGGTCCTATAACTTGATTCTCCAGTGTCTGTAAGTTTATCAGTTTTTCTGTTCTTGATTCACCAATGAAATTCATGAACGTATATTTATTAATTAGTTTGATTTATTGATTAGTGATTCTACTTTAAGGAAGTGGCTTTTTTTGTTTTGTTTGTTTTGTTCTTCTGGTTTTGTTTTTGAAGCCCTGAAGCCCATTGCTGCTCTTTTGGCCAAAATGCCAATTCTTTCCCAATTATCTGGCCCTCTCCCTTGCTCAGTTCATACTCTGAATTTTTTTTTTTTTCCTCATAACCAACTTTCCACTCTTCCCACCTCTTACGACCCTTTGCACAGCCCATTTCATTGCAAACAAAAGAACACAGCTCCCAAGATAAAACAATTTTTTTCTATATTCTTGCATCTTTCATGGAGTTCTCTTATTCTACTTCCTCTCACAACTGGCTTCTGCAGTCTGGAGCCACTTTCCTCAACAGAAGACTCTCTCTTCCTTGGACAGTCATACTTTTAAAATTCTTATTTTGGGGGCTTTCTTTTTATCAATGTCATGCAGATCATTCTTCTTTGTTCACATTTTTAAAGGAGAAGAGGAAGGGTCATGTTTAAGCTTTTGTATTTATATTTTCCTTCTATCATGCTTTATAAAGTAATATGTGTATCATCTTGATGTTGGATATTGATGTCCAGATAGATTAATCTCCTGTTTCTAGGCTTTTTTTTTCAGAAAATATACATATATATTATATGTAATACAAATAATTATATATTTTGAATCAAATGTATATTTAACATTCATACATAAATATGTATTTGTATCTATGTATATATGTGTATGTATAGATATGTAAATGTATATATATTTGGCTCAAAATATTTCTGCAAATGGCTAAACATTATATTTTGATTCTCCTCAGTGTATTTTCAGGGTATTAACTTCATTTCCATTTGCGGCACAATATTTACTGTTTTTCTCTTTATCCACTCTACTACCGCTAGTATATTTCAGCTGTGGAAAAAGCTACCTCCATAAATACCGTGGCATTTATTTTCTGTAAATGCTTTAGCTACACATTTTATTTGGACATTGATTTCTCCTCACATGACAGAAACGGCAAGGGGAGCGGTGCAGGAGAGACTCTCACCTGGGAACCATATATTCGTCCTCTCATTAGTTTGATTCATGATAATAATCCAGACAAGCTCTGACCATTAACTCCTTTTAGGCAGCAGAGTTTCCCAAAGGCCATTCTTTGTTTTTGAATAATTAGTTTCTTCAGTTCATTTTAGTGTATGAAGTTAATACTCTACAGGAATCAATTTTCTTTCTGATGCAATAAACTTTCCCTTAATATCTGAGATTAACTTTTTATTTATTTTTTTCTTTTATAGCTGCTGGTTAGAGGATCCAATAGAATATTTTGTTTCGTTCAGACTAAAGCTGGCTTGTGGTTTTAAAAGGGAGTTTGTGGTTTTAATAGTTGTTCCCTCGACTCTGTTCCTTCCATCACACCTTTTTCTTTCATTGCACAGGAGGTGATGAGGTTTCTCCAAAAAGCATTTATGAAATCCCTGAAGAAGCCTTGTAAAGGTGCTGACATTGATTTTTGTGTTTCTTTTTTTAAAAAATACTCAGAGAAATTTAAGAAGCCTATATCTTTGGGAAGCTTAATATCAAAAAACTATCTACTCAGTTCTTAAAAACTGCCTTGTTTTGCCATTATTGTTTCTGACAAATGGATCAGATATAGTTCCAAAGAACACGAAAATCAGCCAAAAGTTATTTCCTCCCCAAATTAAAAGGGAGTCTCACAGAATAAAATGCAGGAGGATATCCTAACTTCGCACAGTCGTGCTCAGAGAATTGAAATCCTCAGGCACTTTCTAGAGATAAGGAAAGGCATGGTAGAAATAAATAATCGACGTTGGCTGCTTCCAAACAGCAAATGTATGTAGGTAACGGAAAAAAAAATTGGCTTTATGAGACTGAGCTTTTTAATTTATTCAGCCAAAGATTTATTGCTCTGATTTTCCTGTGATTTTCTTTTGAAAGAAAGATTTGAGAACATATTCATATTTCAAGAATTCCTAATGTTCACTGAAATAATTTGTAAATAGTAAATGTTTTAATTTTTCAGATTTCTATAGGTTCCTTGGGGGGAGAAAGGCGGTACTATGAGGACACTTAGTAAGAAGCAGAACAAAGCGTTCAAAATCAGAAAATGTTTACTTAAAAATGCATTTTTATTTTTATAAGTTTGTGTCTGGTTTCAAAGTTTGAATTGTTTCAAATTTCAAAGTGATATTTATGTAAATAAGGCTATCTTTTGCTTTCTAAAACTTCAAGAGTGGAGGCAAAGAAGGCAGTATACCCAGCTGTCTTAAGGCTGGTAGGATACAGTTAAGTTTGAGGAGGAAATTCATTGAATACTGTATTTGGGGTTGAGGTCCCTGAAGTCAAATGAAAAAAAAAAGCTAGGGATGTTGTAGCCTGGTAATTATCTTGCAAGTGAATTATACTGAGGAAATTCACCTTAAAGTCTGTTCTATGTCATACCCTTTCCTGATAAAGCAGTGCTTTTCTTTGGGACTGGAACTTGAAATAATCAAATAAAAGGTAGTAAGTAATAAAGATTTTGGCATTCGTCATCATCTCCATCAGTGAAGCCAGAGAGAAAGAGGAGAACATTCTTCATTTCACTACTTTTTTTTTTTTTTTTTTTTTTTTTTTTTAGTGTGATGACTAAGCATGTAAATAGCCTCAACCTGAATTCTTGTACTGCCACTTCATACAATGGGCAAGTTGGTTGAGTAATTAACTTGTATGTGCCTTGATTTCCTCATTTATAGGATGAAGACAATAATAACACCTCTTAGAGTACTGTCCCAACTAAAGGAGCATATTTGGCTTTTTAAGGGATGTCATATTTAAGTTGAGAGCTGATGACAAAAAAATATACTGTTGTGAAGATCTGGGGCAAGTGCATTCCAGTGAAGAGTTTCTAAGATGTGCTCAGAAAACAATATGAAGTCTGGTGGTGCCAGTGGGTAGTAGCCTGGGCATGAGCCCACTAGGTACAGCCTGGGAAGCTGAATGGGATCTGGTTTTGTAAGGCTCTGTGAGCCTGGCCATGGAGCTAGGATATCATTTTACATGTGGCAGGGGACTCTTAAAAGGTTTTTAAGCACAAGACTGGCATGAACTCATCCACATTTGTATAACTATTTTGATTAAAGCCTATGGTAAGGCACTGTGGTATTGGGACAGACACACAGGTAAATGGCACAGAATATAGACCCAAGAAATAGTCCTCCACAGAATTTTGACAAACTAAATTTTGACAAAGGTGCAAAAGCAGTGCAGTGGGGGAAGGATAGCCTTTTCAATAAATGGTGCTGGAGTAATCGGACATTCACAAGTAGAATAATAAAATTGACCTAAAACTCATACCTTATAAAAAATTAACTCAGAAAGAATCATTTATTTAAATCAATGATTTAAATCATTGATTTAAGTCATAAAACTATAACAATTTTAGAAACAAAAAATAATAGGATGAGATTTTTCAAGATGTATGGCTAGGCAAAGAGTTCCTAGACTTCATACCCAAAGCACATTCCATAGGAAGAAAAGTCTATACACATGACCTCGTTTGTTCTGTGAAAGACCTCTAAGAGAATGAGAAGATAAGCTACAAATTGGGAGAAAATTTTGCAAGCCACATACCCAACAAAAAAACTAGTATCTAAAATATGTAATTAACTCTCAAAATTTAGCTATATAAAAGCAAACAGTTCAATTAGGAGATGGGTAAAAACAGGAAGAAATATTTCATCAAGGAGGATATACAGATGGCAAGTAAGTACATGAAAGATAAACTTTTCTCTAATGGATCATTAGCCATCAGGGAAAAGTAAATGTAAAACTACAGAACCTTATTACTGCACACTTATCAGAGTGACTTAAAGAAGGTAACAACACCGAGTGCTGCCGAGGATGTGAAGAAACTGGATCACTCCTATGTGCTGGCAGGAATGTAAAACGGTACTGCCCCTCTAGAAAACAGTGGTGGTTTCTCATGACTCTACACATGCAGTTACCTTATTACCCAGCAAAAGCACTCTTAGGCATTTATCCCAGGGAAAATGATAACTTATGTTCACACAAAAAAACCCATACTTGAATGTTCACATTAGCTTTATTGGTAATCAGCCCAAATTGGAAATATCCCAGATTTTCTTTACAGGTGAATTGTTAAACCGCGACACATGGAATCCTACTCAGCAACAAAAAGGAGTGATAGGTGAAATGACTTGGGTGAATCTACAGGGAGTTATTCTGAGTGAAAGAAACCAGTCCCCAAAGGTCACATATTGAATGATTCCGTTTATATAACATTCTTGAAATGACGCAATGTCTAAATGAAGAACATTAATGATTGTAGGGTTCGGGGCCAAGGGTTGGGATTGGTGGGAGAAAGAAGGCAATTGTGGCAAAGAAAGGACAGCAGGAAGAATCCTTGCGGAGATGCAATCATGCTGTGTCATCACTCTTTGAACATAAGCATCCTGGTTGTGAATTTGTGCTATCATTTTGCAAGATGTTACCACTGGGAGAAACTGGATAGAGGGTACATGACATCTGTCTCTAATTTTTTTTTTTTTACAACTGCCTATGAATTTATGATTATCTCAAAATAAAGAGTTTTAAGGGAAAAAACTCTTATTTTAGCAGATCAGTAGAGAATGTATAGCTTCTAGCCAGTTTATTTTTATTTTAACTGCTCAGAGCTGCGGTCTGTCTTGTACTTTTAGGAGACCTTCAAGTGATTCTCCTGTGCAGACAGGATTGAGGAGCACGGAAAAACTGCACACAAATACCTCCAGACTTTACATGTGGGATGTTACCATGCCTTCTTTGGGCTGTGATACTTACTATAGGCATTTAACATTGTGTCTGTGACCTGATCCCCGGGGAGTAGTGTCACTTTCTCCCCTGAGACCACCAACTAAATTATTTGAGATATCTGTGTATTTACACATATCTTAATATTTTCCTCTTCAAAGTATGTTTTCCTTTGTGTTCTTCTAAGGCCTATTCAGTTTTTATTTCAGATACTTATTGAAGTGTTTTTCATGATAGTTACTGTAATTTTGTTAGCAGGGATGCAAGCACTGCTTATTCATGCTTGCAGGCTGTCCTTTTGTTCCCCCTTCTTTTTAATAGGGGCCCTGGCACCAAAGTCCTGTGTGTGAAGACAAGTCCAAGTTTCTTTGCTTGGTAGTCAATTTAAAAATAACAACATCAATTCAAAAATAACAACAGTAGTATTTAATTTACATATCAGATTCGTCCTTTGAGTGCCTGCTTCTTAAGATCAGAAACCATGGTAAACTGTTACCTTATGAACAAGGTTTTTTTTTTTTTTTTTTTTTTTTTTTTGTCTTTTTGCTATTTCTTGGGCCGCTCCCGCGGCATATGGAGGCTCCCAGGCTAGGGGTCGAATTGGAGCTGTAGCCACCGGCCTACGCCAGAGCCACAGCAACGCGGGATCCAAGCAAGTCTGCAACCTACACCACAGCTCACGGCAACGCCGGATCGTTAACCCACTGAGAGCAAGGGCAGGGACCGAACCCGCAACCTCATGGTTCCTAGTCGGATTCATTAACCACTGCGCCACGACGGGAACTCCTGAACAAGTTTTATATTTTCTTTTCCATGAGAACTGTTTTCTTTTGTCTTTTTACAGTGTAGATGTATACATTTCTTTTTCCTTTACTTCAGCTGCACATTTAAAGAACGTTCTGGCAAAACCCCACTGATAATAGGTTTGTTTTTGCTCCTAAAAATGTCAATCTCTTGTTTAATTTTAGATTTGCCAGTTAATTCTGTGCTGCACTTTGAAGGTTATTTATTTGGTGTAGAGTTTAGGATGCCTAGCACATAGTAGGTATTCAGTGGTTGTTACTGAATAAGATTAACAACTATTTAAGGGTCTAAGTGTGTATCAGCACTGTGGACAGTTCCATCTTCATGGAGCTTTCCTCTTCCTGCTGAGATATATAAATAACGAAAAGGATTCAAAACATGTTATAATATTTCATTTATGGGACATAATGGAAACTTTCTGAAATTTATTTCGTACTCGTGTTTGTGTGTGTGTGTGTGTGTGTGTGTAACAGTACACTACCCTGAAGCTCTGTTTTTGCCTTTGTCTCTCATCCTCTCTATAAAGTTTTGGTATTGATCAATGTATAGCCCCTCTTTTATTTTTTATTACTTTTTTTTCCTATTTCCTGCATTCCTGTGCCTCTATTACAAGCATCTATGTAAGTGTTTAATGGATGTCCCTACATTTGCTCTCTGTTAGCTTATTTTGATATGTATGTACCCTTGGAAAAAGATTATACTGTTTTTGTTTCATTGCATTTATTTATTGTTTAACAAACACTTAGATAGCCCTTTGCACATCTCAGTTACTGTTTTAAGCTTTTTCCAACATGAATTCATTTAATCCTCACAGCAACAGTGTGCAGTAGATATTCTTAACCTTGTGGTCACAGAAAAGTTGAATAACCTAGCTTGAGGGCGCATAATTCATATGTGTGGAGACAGGGCTTCAACTTGGGCTAGCAGGCTCTAGAGTCCAGACTTTTAACCACTACAATAAGCTCCCTCTCCATTAATACCAAAGTATTATGCTATAAATCTCACTTTTTTCTTTCCCTTTTTTTCCATGTTGCCATTTGTACATCAAATTTCTGTAATTTCTACTTGATATTCTTTATAGCCTATACCATATTTTGCAAACTTTATTAGGGTATAATATACATTTAATAAAGTAAGCTCATTTTAAATATATAGCTTTCTGAGTTTAGACAAATGAATATATCTCTGTAACCAATATCACAGTCAATATTTACCACATTTCCTTCACCCCAGGTGACCCTTTGGTATCCCTTCCCACTTGGTCCCACCCCTAGCCCAAGAAATCATTGATCTTTGTGTCACAATGGATTCATTTTTCCTGTATTACATTTTTGATAAATGGAATTATAAAGGGTATACCTTTTGATTCCGGCTTTTTTTGTTATTTTTTAGCATATTTTGAGATTCATTCTTGCCATCGCTTGATTGGTAGGTCATTTTTTCTTGTGCAATTTCGTTGAATAGATGTACCATGATTTGTTTATCCCTTCATCTATCGATATTTTGGGTTGTTTCCAGTTTGGGGCTAGATTGAATAAAGTTGGCATGACAATTTACGGATAAATCTTTGTATGGACATAGGGTTTTCATTTCTCTTAGGTAAATACCTCAGAATGAACTTCCTGGGTCATACGGTAGGCATATATATATATAACATTATAAAAAATTGTCAAAATGTTGTACAAAGTGGTTGTATCATTTTACACTCTCATCAGCAGTGAATAAGAGTTCAATTTCCTTCACATTCTTAACAACTCGGTATTATATGCTTTTTTTTTAAAGCTGTTTCTTCTGAAATAATGATAGAATTATAGTTTCAAAAATAATAGATGTGGTCCTCTATACTCTGCACCCAATTTCCTAACAACAGTAACATCTTATATAACTTTACTGCAGGGTCAAAACCAGGAATCCACAGATATCACCAGCTTTACATATGCTAATTTTTATGTACATGTGTATATAGTTCTCTGGAGTCTTTCCATAGTTAGACTGATGTAACGACCACTGTAATTAAGATACAGAACTCCGCTCTCACTGCAGATTCTTCACTCTAACCTGTTACAGTCACATTCATCCTTCTTTGCTCCCTTCTCCCACCTCTTCCTGTTCCCTTTGTGAAACCCTGGGAAAAACTAAGCTGCCCTTCATCTCTATAATTATGTCATCTTATTAATGCCTCACAAATGGAAAAATAAAGTATTTAATCCCTAGACTGGATATTTTTACTCAGCATAATGCCCTTAATTCCTATATGCAGTGTTGGCTTGCTGTATCAGTGACTAGTGTCCTTTTCATTGCTGATTGGCATGGATGTGGCCGTTTACCTATTGAAAGATAGTTGCATTGTTGCCATTTTTTGGCTTTTCCAAAAAAAAAAAAAAAAAAAAAAAAAAGCTACTATGAAGTACTCTGAATATGCTTTTGTGCAGATACAAAGTTTTGTTGTTGAATTGGTTTTGTTGTTGTTTAAGAAACTGTCAAAATCTTTTCCAGAGCGGTTGTACCATTTTACAGTTCCACCAGCAAAGTATGATTTGTCCAATTTCTCTACATCCTTGCCAACATTTGATATTTCCATTTTTTTCTTAGAGAATTTTCTTAATGAATTTTATTACATTTATAGGTGTACAACAATCATCACAACCAAATTTTATACCATTATTTTTTATTTTAGCTACTCTAATAAAGTGATACTATTTCATTTAATTTGCATTTCCTTAAGGGCTAATGGTATTGAACATTTTTTCATGTGCAAATTTGCCATCTTTATATCTTCTCTGATGTAATGTCTTTGTACAGTGTTATCAGTTTTTAATCTTAGCCATTCTAATAGTGCATTGGTTACCTTACCGTGGTCTTAATTTTTATTTTCCTATAAGCTAGGATGTAGAACATCTTTTCAAGGGTGTATTGGTCATTCTTGCATTTTCTTTAGTGAAATGTCTGTTCAAATTTATTTTGCTCATTTTGAAGTTGGTTTTTTTGTCTTCTAAAGCTATAAGAGTTTCTTAATTTTGGGTGTCAGTGCATTGTCAGATAAATGTATTGCAAATATTTTCTACCTTTTTTAGAAAATTTATTTTGAGGAGTATAGGTTTCTAGTTTTAATGAATTAAAATCTGTCCATTTTTTCTTTTCTTGTTAGTGCTTTTTTGCATCCTTTTGAAATAACAAATCTTTGACTATTCAAAGGTCATGAACATTTTCTCTTAGAAATTTTATAGTTGTAGGTTTTACATTTAGGTCTAGGTTCCATTTGGGAGTTAATTTTTGTTCATGTGTCACATTTTTATTATCCAATCCTCTAGTGATTGTTACTAAAATTTATTAGCATAAATAACACTGATGGCTCATGTCATATAAGGTTCTGTGTAACTATATGGAAAAGTATCTCTGGATAGTAAGGCATAAAATATATATATATATATATATATATGCCTTTATATATATTAAATATTAGTATGTATTAAATAATATATATTTCATATTAATTATATTGTAATTATATAATATAGAATAATTATAATTTATTGTAATTATATAACCTATAATTACATAGTTATATAATCTATATGTTAAATTATATACATAAAATATAATAAATTATATATGATTTATATAGTAATATATTATTTATTTATTTATTTTCTTTATTTTTATCTTTCACTTTTTTTGTCTTTTTTTTTTTTTTGCCATTTCTTGGGCCGCTCCTGCGGCATATGGAGGTTTCCAGGCTAGGGGTCAAATCGGAGCTGTAGCCACTGGCCTACACCACAGCCACAGCAACACGGGATCCGACCCACGTCTGCAACCTACACCACAGCTCATGGCAACGCCAGATCCTTAACTCACTGAGCAAGGGCAGGGATTGAACCCCACAACCTCAATGTTCCTAATTGGATTCGTTAACCACTGTGCCACAATGGGATCTGCAATATAATAATATACAATTTATTATGTTGTATAATTAATTATATACTATGATCATAATAAATAAATTGTTAATAATTATACATAAATAATTATATTTTTAAATAAATTATATATTGTAATAAATATTATACATAAATTATTATATAAAATTCTATATTTATATTTATATTTATATATTTATATTTTATTATATATTATATATTATATATATTATATATAATTATTATAATATTAAATTCAATTTTATATTAAATATAAAAATATTTATATATTTATATACATATATTAATATAATTATAATATATATTTACATTTATATTTATATGTTAATATATTTAACATATATTAAATATAATATAACATATTAAAATAATTATATTATATATTATATTATATTTATATATAAATTATTTATATATTTATATTATTCAAATATAATAGATTTATATAATATAATATATTATTATATATAATATAATATAAATATAATATATAAAAATTATATATATTTATGTTATTTGTATATATAAAAATTATATATATTATATATAATTTATATATAAATAATTATATATATTTAATATAAATATATTAAATTCACTAAGTGTATGCAAACTGCTAATCACAATGGTTGCACACATTTATACTCCTACCAGCATGGTAGGGAAGAGTACCTGCTTCCTTTATTTTGACTTTTTGTAATTATATAATAAGATTTTTCCTTTACTTCTAAACTCAGATTTCATATTATTTTGTTCTCAACGTGCTTTCCTATGACAATCTGTGACTCTTTTCTAATTCATTTACTCTAATCTTTTGTGGAAGGAAGAGGAAACCAGTACTCATACCTGGTTCAAATTGCGTCTGAATTCTGAGTACATAGGCTGAGTGTGAAGGCCATAGGTTCTGTACCATTAGTTTAGTGCATAGTCCTTATGACACAAATTTTGCCAACCTGACCACTCTTTTATCTCCTGTTTGGTTCTCATCTTTCGTCCTTACTTTTCATCATGTTGAATTGGTGACCTCAGGTAAGTGCAATGTTAATCCATATAATTAAGTGCCAAATTGTGTGAAGATAATTTTTAATATAGTTGTGAATGTATATGAATTTAGGTGAAAATGTATATGAGCAGATGGTGATGAGAGCAATAACTTCAGTACTTCAACAGGGATCACACCTTAAAAGTCTCTTAAGTAGTAAAGGACAAAACCATCGTGTTATAAGGATGCTGGAAAATGCTGTAATACGCAGTTTGAAACTTCTCATACATAAGAAGACCTTGTATTGAACAGATGTTTCAAGTCTTAAGGGCTGCAGTATAAGCCAGTTACATTTACATAATGACTTTATAGGCTAGAGTATTAGTTATCGTCTCACTGGTTGAAAAGTCCATTCATTGCTATACAATACTTAGCTGGGGTAAGAAATGCTGGGACTAACATTCTCTCTGAGTTACCAACTTAGAAAACTACATGTGAAAATAAGAGATTCCTTTTTTAAATTTTCTTTGCTGAGTTCCTTGAATATTAATATTAGTTTTGAATTATATTTATAGAAACTGTCACTTGCATTAAATGTTGCTTGCATCTGGTGAGCATTCTTTCAAAATATAAGCAATTCAGTTTGAATGTGTCCTTGCCAGTTTTTGTGTCAAAGCCAGAAAACACTGAGAAATCTTTGTGCATCTTTGACAAGGTCCTGATAGTTTCTTTGCTGTGTTTCCCTAAAGTGCGTATTTTTCCCTCCTGTTTCTCTGGTAGCTAAGCATTTACATTACGTGAATATCAAAAAAAGGAAAAAAATCCACAACACAGATGTAAAGGCTATTACTTGCTTATAGCTTTATGTGTAATTTCAAACTGCTCTGCCATGTTTAAAAAAATGATGTTTGGGAGGCAGGATCAAGATAACAGAGGAGTAAAATGTGGTTTTCGCATTCTCCCACAAACACATCAAAAAAAAAAAAAAATCTACATTTAAAAAAATGACTATGAGCACAATTTTTTTCCCCATCATGTTTGATAGACAAATTTTGGGTTGTTTCTAAAGCCGTATAATGCACACTCTGATTTGCCCAGGACAGTTCAAGTTTATTCATTGTTCTGGGTGTGATTATTGATAGTACCCCTTTCTCTCCTGCAGTGAAATATGCCTTCTCATATATTTCTCACATCAGTTTCCTCTCAACAGCCCTGGGCTCTTACTCTGGCCCTTCTACTAACTTAGCAATATGACTGTGGGTAAAGAAAATCACCCAAACTTTCTGTGCATTTCTTTATCTATAAAGTGAAATAGAATAGTAAGAGTAAATAATCTCTGAAATACTCCCAAAAGCTGTAAAATTCTCTTTCCAAGTGCTTTGTTACTTCTAGTCTAAGAGTGGTTTAGAGAAATGGCTTTCAAAAAATTTTATTATTTTATATTTTCCTATAACAGTTATTTTCTGTTCTATCACATCTTAAAAAAATTGCTGTTCATGACCTACTAACTTGACTTCATGACCAGAACTGAGTTGGGTTGAGATTCATGTCTTGGTTTGGATATTTTCGAGTATGAACTGTGTCACTGTGAACAGTGGCTTACCTTCCGTGGACTTGAGTTTCCTCATCCACCTCTGGTGAGGATGTTGTGAGGATTAAATGAGATAAGCTGTATAAAGCACTTCATATAGTGCCTGGTGAATGAAAGAACTTATTGTACATACTACAAACATGATTTTCCTCTGATAAGGTTATTTTACATAGAATATAATTGATTAGAAGTTTTTACCACATTATTGAGAAACCTTTTAGAATCATGGATAAAATTATATTCTTGTCCATCAGCAGTTTGGAAGCCTATCCATAAATGCTTTGTCAAAGAGTAGTTAGGTTTTTGTACTACTCCTGTGAGAGAGGTAACTGTTTGGTTTTTTCAGCTGAGTTGAGTTCCTAAAAGGACAAATATAAGGGAAGTCATTAGAGAAAACACATTATTTTGGTATTTCTTGCCCTCTTCTGGTTAGGGTTCATTTAAGTCTTTAAAAAGGAATAGAAAAATTTTCACCTTGTTTTGCATGAAAAATCCTGTATGACCTCTTGACATTGAAACATATATGCCTTTCTGAAATATTAGAGTCAAAAATTGTTTTCATAAAGTAAAGAGTAGATGTTCCCATTGTTGCTCAGCATATCCAGAACCCAAGGTAGTGTCCATGAGGATGAGGTTTGATCCCTGGCCTCACTCCGTGGGTTAAAGATCTGACATTGCCACAAGCTGCCGCATAGATCACAGATGCAGCTTGGATCACGTATTGCTATAGCTGTGGCATAGGCTGGCAGCTGCAGCTCCAATTTAACCCCTAGCCTGGGAACTTCCATATGCTGCAGGTGCAGCCATAAAAAAAAAATAATAATAATAATAGTAAAGTAAAAAGTATTAATATTTTGATTATTGCTGAAACAGTAAGCTGTGGTCTTCTTTTCTAAAATGAAATGTTAAATTTATATCTGAGTACCCTTTGGTCTAATACTCACTAATAGCTGGGATAAAGAGTCAAATTCAGATGTTTGGCTTCTAAGTTTATTGCGCCTATATCAGGTTACTCTTTTTGGAGTTTCCCTATGTTTCTTATCTTTGCAGGATTGCCTTTCTCCCATTCTACATGTCATTGCACTCTCTTGCCTGAAAAGTAGGACATGGTGAGAGATATGTGGAGAGTTAAGGCCTTTGACTGTTCCTTTGACTAGCCTTCCATGCTCCACATTGAGTTTCATTCTGAGAGAGAATGAAGCCGTTTGACTTTTGTCATTTTGCTCTGAAATGACAGTGGCTTCGATGTTTGTTCCATGAAGGTAAGGTAATACATATTAGTAATAAATAGAACTGATACATAATTTGTATCCATAATAAATATTACTGATACATAATATCAGTATTATAGCAGAGTCCTTATGCTATATTCTTTCCATTAATAACTCAAGTCATTTCTCATGATAGCCTTCTGAAGTAGGCATTACTATCTTCAGACAAGTTCAATGTTTGCCAAATAGTCCTGAAAATAGTAGATGGAAGAATTGATATTTAAACTCAAAAGTGTCTGATTCACATTATTTTAGGCTCATCCTGGGAAATTTGTGGAAGTGCTTTCTGAATAATACCCTCCAGATCACAGTCTTTCCCCTAGTGTGTTTTCATTTTCATTAGTGACACGAAATATCACCAAACCAGGATGGGATTCCAGCACTCTGAAAAACAAGAAAAAGATTACAATGCAGGGATAGTCATGGCAAATTGGAAGAACTAGTAAATGTAAACAGAGTACAGCTTAGTAGAGACATATGCACAGTCATTCGCATAGGGAAAAAAAGTGTACAAGTGCAAGAGTGAAAAATTAAGAAGCTGCCGGGCAATTCTTTCTTTCCTGCAGCTCTGGTCATGACTTTATTATGTAGAATTTGGAGAGAATCCAGAGGAACCCAACAGAAATTATTAAAAGCTTTGAGAAATCTGCTCTGTGATGTAGGACTAAAGAACTGGGTTTATTTAGCCTAGAGAAGTGAGGTCTGCATAGGGACTTAATTACAGCCTTCAAGTTCAGTGAAATCACAGACACAGAAGCCATGAGTGGTTCCTAGGAGAATTGTCTTTTGACAGGCACTCTCAAATATGGTTGTTTTCCTGGTTTTCACTGCGTATGAAAGGATATTATATGAGTGATGATGAACAGCTGTTCTTTCTTCACTGCAGGGAGACAAGAAAGGGCTTAAATCACCACAAGAGTGATTTAGGGAAGAACTTTTCAACTATCTTTGGGAAACTGGTAGAGATTCCTTCAGTAAAGCCTTTTTTTTTTTTTTTTTTTTTTTTAAGAGTTTTAATTTTGTGTGTAGACTGCCAGGATTCAGGGAATGGATGTGAGACTGAAAAAAAGAAAAAAGGTTGCATTGTTCTTTTCGCCTGGTTTAAAGGTAAACACACATTTTTTAGATCCCTTCTCTCAAAAATCTGTGAAAGTGTGAGCGCACCTGTCAAAAATAAGGCTGACTGATAGACATTTTCGTGTTATAATTTTAAGCTTTAGTTCAGTTTGGTAGCACCACTTAGGCACCACTAAGGCCCAGGAAGGCCCTGATCTTTGAGAAAGAGGGCACTCAGGCAATGTGAGCTGCTGTGACAGTGTCAGCTGTGAAGACTGTTTTATTTCTCTGCTTTGTTTTTGTTGTTGTTCCTTAAAAGCACGCTTTTGTGATTGAATTGCAAAATATTATCTGGGCCTCTTCATTGCCTCTTTACAACTAGAAGAATGTTCTTAGTGGCTAGTCTCATCTAGGTTTTAAGGCAGGGTTGGTTTCTAATTAAAGTGACATAAGTTAGAAACTATAGCTAAATAGGCCTATGGGATCTTTACATGGAATTCCCTTCTTTTTTTCCCTTCTTCCCACGAATAGTCACTGAAAATCCTGCTAGTTAACAGCCTCCGTTATAGGCATGGATACAAAACAGACAGAAATCTCTGCCCTGGAGAGGTGGATAAAAAACAGCCCACATAGTGTGTTAAATCGTGGTAAGTACCACCAGAAAGAATGAAGCATTAAAAAAGGGGATTCTGCAGGTTCCAAAGTTTGGTTTGAAGTAGGTTTGTCAAGAAGGCTTCACCTATCTTGGCATCACAGATATCTTTGAGTTGCCTGTTCTGGGCTCCTATCTCTTTTTCCCCTTGCTTACCAGGAGAAATCAGTAGCTTGGCACATTACTTCTTAAGGGCTGCTGACTTCTGATAAAAATAGGGCCTGGAAGATTTAAATCATTTACTTTGTTTTTGAAAAAGAAGCCTAATGCAGTTTTGATAAACATTAATTATGGTTAAAAATTAACAGTGAAGTCATTTAAAACACCCCAATGTCTACACAAATACGGCCAGAATTTAGCAATCTTAAAGCCCTGTTTACCACCTTCAATATATCTGGAGGAATATGTCTTCTCACTTTGTATTTCATTTTATGTTGTGTAAGGAGTATGTGGGTGGTTTTGCAAAGGTCACTCGGCAATGGTGTGTGAAAGGATTCAACAGCCCCGTTCCCAGAAAGCCACTTAATACCCATGATCCACTGATGGTGGGTCAATAGCATAACCTTTATATTAGAATTAAGAATGATGTGGAATTACTGCCGTAAGCATGGGAAATGATTGAATTATATTCTTGGGGTTTTTTGTAGTGGTGAGCCGGGGAGTGCAAGACATTTAGAGATAGGGCACAGGTTAGGTTAGAGCTTGCAGCAATCTCTAACCTAATGTAAATTAGTAGCTTGCAAGTGGGTGTGTTTGAATAGGGTGTCATCCAGTTTAAAACACTTCGAGGTGGTGGATATTGAGACATTTAACTGCGCTAGTAGTTACTGTGGTCATTAATGTAATTCCAATTCCAGGAACCTTTAAAATGATGTAAAACCTGGATCTGTATCAACATCAGAGTGCTCCTGTGGGTACAGAACACTTATGTAAAAAGACGCAGCAATGAAGGGTAATAGATGTAGGTGTATCTTTTCGATTTTTGAATAAAGCCATTGGATGATGCTTGAAGTTTGTTTCTGGAACTCTGGAGTAGTTTAGATTTCATTCCTAAAATTTCCAGAATTGGTCTTATGATTTGTATATCCCTTTGAAATCACTGAAAGAACAACATGGGATGCTTACCCAGTGTGGTAATTTCACGTCCAGATTCAGTTCAACACCATCACCACTGCTTACGTCATCACCATGACCTTACGTCATCATTCAGGGCCATTCCGAATTTTCCACTAACTTGTCTTTCCAGGCTTGGCTTTACTTCTTAACAAATTGCCTAAGTCTGGGTAAATAGGAATTGCCTCTTTTAGAATGCTTTCTTCATTTTGACAAAATTTAGTGTCCCCCACAAAGATGCATCTTTATTCCTACTTCTGACTGCTTATCTCCAGTTGGATATAAGGTCTCCTTTCTTTCAATCTTCTACAGCTCTTTGTCCAACCTACATATCTCAGTGCCTCAGAAACAACAGTAACAACAAAAACAATAAGCAAAAGTCCAAAATAAATTGCAGGAAAATCTTCACGTGACTCTCAGAAATGTAATGTGGGCAATTTTTGATGTGTTTGCTTATGGAGTGAATTTGATTATTGTGCTTATGGAAACCTAGACTCTGCTTTGCTGAAATTTGGATAGTTGCCATTCTCAGCTTCAAATGTTGCAGACTTAATAGATGCCAAGGATTGTTTCTCTTGCTTGCTTATAACTATCTTTCATGCAGGAGGTGGCTGGTGTGAAGTTGCCCTGCCTGTGAAATTGTCTGAGGACCTTTTCAAAGGGTTGGCTTCCATTCCTCACTCTGGTGGGCTTTGCTTTTCTGGTTCTCTGTGAAGGATGATCATTTTTGCCCCTAACTCTGGACCCAAATCAGAATGATGACAGCTTTTAAGTTCATGCCAACTTTGAACAAAATTAGCAAGCAGCTTTCATGATATTCATATTCAGTACCTTGAGGGAAATGTCTTAACAATGCACCAGTGTTTTTGGTGGGGAGCCTTGATTTTGGGGAACAGAAGACTCTAAGTTGTGTCTATAACCATAATGTCGGTGCCCTCCTCTCTTTGCTACTCAGTTATGGCCCCGCTACCTAACAGCTGTGGTGCTTAAACTGTAGTCATTAAAATCAGGGTCTGCTCATATTTTTGAGCAGGTGAAATAGGAATATCTTAATAGTTTATATACTTCTAGGTGGGTGGGGTATATGCCCCTTCTCACTTTTCTTCCCACCTAGAAATGAGAAAAATCACGTTCTTTCTCTTGCAGTATTATGACTGTATTACCACAAACTGGGAGGTGGAAAGGGGCGTGGTCTTTAACGAAAATTCTTCCTGTTATCTAATTATTGTCTTTAAGAATGATTTCAGAGAACTCTCTCTAAAATCAGTTGCAGACATCTTTTAACATTTTATTAATTCATAGCTGACAGTTCTGTAGAGCAAGTTGTCTCACTTAGGGCGCAAGAGTCTATTTTGTCGCCAGTTTGTCTTGAAAGATAACCTGAAACATTCCCTAATGTGAAATATTTTCCAGATGTTGTCTTACATGTCTTTAATAGTATGATGACTGGGAATGCCTACTTTGAAAATTGTGTATCCTAAAGTCCTTGTGGCCAGACTCCAAGTCTCTAGCATCTCAGGCACCCATGGATGAGCATGATAAAGAGGATCCAGGACCGTTTCTTGAGAGAAATCATAATCTTCCTCCCACTGAGATAAGATCCACGTCCAGCTGTCAGGTTTTCATGCGATGAGGCAATCCTGGCTGTTAGCCAAGTTCAGCATGCCCTTAATTCATTCCTGTTTCTTCTCAAACTCTGAGCCACTGTGCCTTATCAAAACTCAGTCCTGAAAAATAGTATCTGTGAAATATTACTGCAGCATATGTAATCCATCCATTTTCCTAGAGATCAGATCTCGTTCCTTAATTCAAGCCAGACCATCACAGAGCTTCATTTTGACTCCCTTGAGAAGTGCGTTAACTGAGTTGTACCGTGGCGTTCTGTCATTGGCCAGACTGAGGGTCATTATTAACAAGCAGCCTCAGGAAAGTCATTGTCATGTTCATCACAGTGGAGCGGGCAAGGAGAAGGTCTGCACAGCACACGGTGTTTGCTTTATGAACGTCTCCTGAGCCTCAGTGTCAGGAGAGCTCAACTTCTCCTGAACAACTATTGCTGCGAATCCCATGACTAGTGATTTTGCTCTCCAGCTCTGTCTTAACTTCCCTTAAACTTTTTGTGAATTGCATTGACATCATCTTTTTCTATTATTACTACTTTCCTTTACCCTGACTACTAGTCTTTGCATTGTTCTGGTGTGTTTTTGTAAGCAATCAGAAATGCTTTCGGAATGAGGTGGGGATGAATGAACAAAAAATTACCCAAATGTATTCTTTAATGGTATTGTCCTCCTTGATTTTGTTTTATAGTACTTTAGTTCGTTATCTGATCTCCCTAACAAATGCAAAACCTCTTAGGGTATTGTCTTTCTCATTTCTTGATTGTGTAGAAGTATTAAGCGCAGATATTTTTGCATTAAATAAGTATGCATTTATTGAATCTAGGTACTGTCGAGTATACAAATAAGAGTAAATACTCAAATATGAGCAAAGGTCACTGGCCTCAGGCAATTTCTTTACTTTACAGAGAGAGTGTGAAGAGTTGTCATATGCTGTAGAAGGCTTGGGAGACTGATTGGGGAAGCTCTGGAGATGACATGAAGTGAGCCTGAAAGGATGAGTGGGATTTTACAAGGAGAGACTACTTTGGGCAAGTCCGTTCTTAGCACTGAAAAGTGAATTGCCTGGGAAATTTATATAGTTCTTGGATGCTCCAGAAGCACTTTCTTTTTCCTTTAATCTTCAAGGATTCACTTTTAAGCTAGTGTTCTGAAATTTAGAGAATAATCTTCTGTAGATGACATGGTTTCGTAGACTTCACTCCTCTCTAGTTCCAAACTTTAGAGCCTTAATCTTTGCAAGTTGTCTTGATATATTAGCTTCTTCCTTTCATTTTCTGATTATTTTAAAAGCTTTTCTCTGAACCTTCTCAAGTTAATTAGATCTTTCCCAAGGAAGCCTTATTTAGGCCATGGTTTTGTACATGATGATTTCTGCTTCTTTTGTAGTACTTGTTTCTATTTTTTATTTTCCTCACAGTGTATCTTATTTAGTAGATCCTATGACTTTGGGGTTGTGGTCCTATTTTAAAGGCCATTGGTAGTCTCCATCCTGAAGACTCTGTCAGCTTGTGTCCCTTCACTTCCTCTTCATAAGTCACCCTGTTGGATGTCGTAGGAGCAGCTGCTCCTTCCTCCTAGAAGGCCCTTACTGCATCATGTTGTCTCTGTACAATCCATCCCATCTTTCATGATGCTTATGACCGATGAAGCCTTGCCTGACACCTCAACACAATCACTTCATCCCTGCAGCTCATGACTCTAGGTGCACGACTCCATCAGTCCTCATGTTGCAGGTAATAATTGATATTTCTCCCTCTCTGTGCACTTGAGCTCCTAGAAGGCCAAGGCTACATTTTATTTGACTTTCTTCAATGCTTAATAGAGTGAGTTTCTCTGAGTTTGCAATTTCCTATCCAGCCATGAAGATGCACAATCTTGCAGTACGTGAAGAATCTCTTGACTTTTGATTGCCTCGCAGAGCTTATTGTCATGGCTGAGCTAGAGATTCCCCCTCTTCACTGCTTCATAAACATGTAAAACAGTCATTGTACTAGAAAGGGTCTCTGAGGTGCACTTGTTTAAACTACTTTTATCAGAAAAGTCCAGGTTGATTACTGCCTTTTTTTCTTCTTCCTAAACTAATTATTCGTGACCAATGTAGAATTAAGCAGACATTAAGTGAGTTAGTGTGGGTTTTTTACACAGAAAATTTAGCTTTTAGGTTTTTTCTTTTTAAATTCTGACCCTGTTTTATTATGTTGATCTTAGGTGACAACAAGTATATCTTGGCTACCCTCAATGATGTTAGGCAAAGCCCTAAATTCATGTTAACCTGATTTTTAAAATCTTTTTAGTGTGAAACATGGTCTGATGTTTCTCTGTCTATGGATACCCTCTTGGGAAATGCGAGTAGGTTGGTCAGATGTCATGTTTCCTTACAGAAGTCAGGTCTTTCCCTCCATGATTTATGTGTACTTAGGCATCTGCGGTTGAGAATCACTAATAGGGAGAATATATTCTTAATCATTTTTCCATTTTTCTTATGTATTTGTTCACATAAACTGGGTGAAGATTTATTTAAAATAAGGTTTTTTTTTCCTTTGCCTCCAATTATTTTGCAAATCAGAAGAAATTCTTAGTAAAGCTATGAAAATTTACAGCAAGCTAGAAAGCAGGGACTGTTATCAAATTCTTAAATGACTTCCTGCATCTGGGTTCCATGAATTGCTCTTTGACTTTAATGTTCAATAATAGTGAGACACCTAATACTCTCCTGATATTTTTATAAAGTTAGGCAATGACTCAGAGTCCTAGGGTAAGATTATTTTATTCTATCTTCCCTATGCAGTGTATAATTGGGCAAATAATTTTATTTCTATGATCACTGTATTATTATTTTCTTGCAAATATTTTGATTTTTTGAAAATGTCAGGAAAAACCTCTGAATTTATATTGCTATACCCATTGATTTTGGATGATGGGAAATGTCCAGCCAATGTGAATTATGTTAAGCAAAGCTGTGGTTTAATTTTATGCTCTGTAATTCTTTGCTATTCGAAGTGCAGTCTATAAACCAGCAGTATTTGTACACCCAGGATATTCAGAAATGTGGGAATATTTGGTCACCTGAAATTTAGGTTCTCATTACTCTTAGTTCTTATTACTCTTATTACATATCAGTGTCAGCCAAGTGCTTGTTTTCTAGATCTATGCAGACATTCAGGTCCAAATCCTGACCTACTGAATCAGAATTTATACTTTAACAAGATCCCCTGGTGATTTCTATGAACATTGAAATCTGAAAACATTGCTTTAGATTATATCCTCTTCCTGAAGCTAGCTTACCTTGAATTCTAGTTTTAGAATAAATACAGGTATTATTCCTTTTTTTCCCCTTTCAAAATGCCTCTTTCACAGTCTTCACTGGAACATGGCCAGGGCACTTGAGTAAGGATGCCTATTGTCTCTGAATACACAAACAAAGGGAGACTCTCCTGGCTTCCTTGATAACTGGCTTAGCCTTCTGACATTCTCCCCTTGAGTACTTCTTTCCAGACTCTTCAATAGACGACTCTCCTACTCTCTCTTATTTTTAGGAAAATAGAGGAGGAGTACGCCATATTTTCCCCTACCCATTAGGATTTCCAGAGCTTTATTATGCAAAATGATTCAATGATTTCTCTTTGAGAACATTTCTTCCTTTGGGTTTCTTTCTCCATTTTCATTTCCTTCAGCCTCATCCCTGCTGTTGGGGCTCCTTCTGGGCATTTTCCCTCTTTCCTCAATGGTAGTTCTTCATTGTTTTCTTCTTCCTCTCAAGGCTTGCTACTTTTCTTGTCTGTAGCATTTTTAATATCTCAGCTTCACCCTCATTCTCAGCTGTACTGACCTTTATTTCCCCTTCACTCTGGTTCTCCTTAAGTAAAGTCATCATCACTCCCACTTTTCCCCTTGGAACTCCCCAACCTGATCCAAGTTCAAGAATACTGAACTTCCCTTCAAGCGTCCCTTTTTGCACACTAGAGCCTTCTTTGTCAATTTCTCATTCCTATTCTCTCCATCAAATCTTAGCTTTGTTGTCCTGACCACCACGGTGGGCAGCTATAACCGTGCCTCTTCCACGGCGCTTTCTATTTTACTTTTCCTGTACTCATCCTTGAATCCTGGGCTACTTCTGCCACATGCTTTATCTGCTTTTGTTTTCAGGCTGTTAAGCTTTGCCTGAGAAAACTATGAAACCAAGGTGACAGAGTCAAATGAAATAATTGACTTTATAACCTCAGCTGGATGGACTCTTCTGCTCCACTGTCCTTTATGCATTTCCTGTGGTACCCAATCCCAGGTACACGTTTTTAGTTTTTTAGGAGAAATGGGAAATATTCTTTGAATAGGAAATAGTAGTAAGGCTTTATGCTTTTAGATTAAAATTGCTGGTTGGTTTCTAAATCATTATGCTTTTATTTCATTACATTTTTTTCTAGAAGAGTTACAATAAACTTAATATATTTAGCACATTGCTGTGTTGCGGATTTTATTATGGTCTTTAGATGCAGTTGACTTTTACCTTCTCCTGGAGATAAACAAGGGTAACAAAGATCTGGTGTCTTAATTGGTTTCATTCCCTGTTAAGCATTGTTGCTTTAGAAATTGCTACATATAAGAAAGTGAAGTGGATATTAAGACTCTTTCCTAGCAGCATTAAAGTATAAGGAAATACAATTCAGGTATAATTTGTTCAATTATATTGAATAACCAGCAAAGCTAAGTAAATTTAAAAGAAGAAGAAATGTTCTTCAGTTTATGGACAAAATATCTCTAGGAATTTTGCACTGTTTGTGCAGTAAAAAAAAAAAAAAAAAAAAAAAAAGTAAGTTCTATTAAATTGCTGCAGTGTCCCTAGCATTGTGCCAGTACTTGCGAAGCCACAGGAAGTACAGCATATTTTTGCCTGACTAGAAAATGTTGTGTTATACATTGAAGAGAGAATGGTAACATACACGAACACTGTGACACAGAATGTGATGGAAAACACAAATCTGATCATGTTACTTTCCTTTTTACAAAAAATTAATGGTGTCCTACTGCCCAAAATGGAGTTCATACTCCATAGAATAATGAACTTGGTCATTAACCATCTGGCCCTAACCTTCCTTTCCATCATCATCTCTCTCTGCTGCTTTCTGCTACCTCATGCTCTCCATTCACTCGAATCCGCTCTAAGGAATATAGCATGCACTTTAATAATAACTCCCTGCTTTTGGTAAGCTGCTTCTTTATGCTTTCTATTCTCTTTTTCCATGTCTTTGCCACAAAAATTCATATTCACCTTTTGAAACCCACCTTAAAAGTTGGTTCTGCTACACTGTGGAACTGTCTTGCATTTTTTTTCCTTTAACTCCTTGCTAATTCCCATGCTGTTGTTTACTGTATTTTCTTCTGATTTCCATTTCGATTTCGTCTTTGATCCATTAGTTATTTAGGAGTGTCTTAGTTTAGGTAGGAATATCATAAACCGGATGGCTTATAAACAACAGAAATTTATGTCTCAGGGTTCTGGAGTCTGGAAGTCCAGGATCAGAGTGCCGGCATGGCCGGGTGCTGGGGAGGCTCTCGTCCTGGTTTGCAGAAGACCATCTTCTGCTTGTGTGTTGCAGACAAGCTCTCTGTGGCTCTTCTTAGAAAGCACTAATCCTGTTCATGATGGTTCCACCTTAATGACCCAATTTCCTCTGGAAAAATCTCATGTCCTAGTACTACGATACTGGAAGTTAGGATTTCAACACATGAACTTAGGGGGACATAAACATTCAGTCCATAGAAAGGAGTATGTTATTGAATTTCCATACATTTGTGTGTTTCCTGCATTTTCCAATCTATTGATTTTTACTTATTTATTTATTTTTATTTTTATTTTTATTTCTTTGTCTTTTTGCCTTTTCTAGGGCCGCTCCCGCAGCATATGGAGGTTCCCAGGCTAGGGGTCCAATTGGAGCTATAGCCACCGGCCTACACCAGAGCCACAGCAACGCAGGATCTGAGCCGTGTCTGCAACCTACACCACAGCTCACGGCAACGCCGGATCCTTAACCGACTGAGCGAGGCCAGGGATCGAACCCACAACCTCATGGTTCCTAGTCGGATTCGTTAACCACTGTGCCATGACGGGAACTCCTATTGATTTTTATTTTTTTTCCATTGTGATCACAAAATATATCTTGCATCGTTCCTGTTCTTTTAAATGTATTGAGGTTTACTTTATTGCCTACCATATAGTCTGTCCATGGGCACTTGAAAAAAATGCATTTTGAGTTGTTATGTGAAGTGTTCTATACATGTCTTTTAGGCAGTGGGTTTATAATGTTGTTCAAGTCTTCTGTTCCCTTGTTGATCTTCTCTCTCATTGTTTTGTTACTGAAAGTAGCATGTCGAAGTCTCCAACAATTATTGTGGAATAATCTATTTTTCTCTTCCTTTCTGTTAGTTTTTTCTTCATATATTTTATCACACTGTTGTTAGCTATGTTTGAGGTTGCTCTATCTCCCTGATGCACTGATCCTTTTATCATTATAAGGATAAAGGTAAGTCCCCCTTTATCTATGAACTAGGAGTGGAGAGAGAGGAAAAGGCTTGGTTCAAATACCGTAGACTCTTGCTTTTCTCACAGAATTTCCATAAATTTTCTTGAATAGATACTTTTTTCATTTGCTCTTTGCCCTGAGGACCATTTCCTGAGATTTTTAAATGATTTTTGGGGGCTTATTTTTTAAAATATAATTTTCACCAGCTTCACTGGAGACCAGATCAGCAGAGCTTTTAATGCTGCTATGCCAGAAGTTGATCCGTATGCTTCTTTCTATAATATGTGTGTGTTCTTTTCTTTAGTAGCTGATGAGTTTTATAAAAGTCTCGAGACGGTGATCAATTCATATTTATTTGCCCATTACCTACCGTGATGCTTGAAATATTGCATGTCAGTGATTCTCAAACATTTTCTATTTTGGACACAATTTTCAATACGGAAATTTTTGGTGGTGCCTTTGAAGGTATTGAAAGGATCAAAATAACATTATATAATTTACAAATTATGAAGCATTTATTGATAGTTTAACAGCATCCCATAGTGCCCATAGAAAGAACACAGCTGTCCTGACATCCCTGTGGTATCCTTCCAGTGCCCTGTAGCTTTCAGAGGAGAGCTGCTTACAGCCTTGACTTATCTACCTTGTAACATTATGAAATCAGTGTTTGTTTTTAGTGCAACTCGACATCAAATACTATCCCTGACTTGTCTCATGGTATCTCTATTTATGTAATATTTAGAGCTAACATATTTTAAAAAGTGTTCACTCCATAGTTATTTCTGCTATGACATTATATCTACCTAGTTTTGGCAAGAATAACTTTTCCCACATTAGTCATAGTGGATGAAACCTCTGGATTTTAGTAAACCTACTGAGTATCTTTTGCTGGGTTCTTAATCTACACTTGGTTACTGTTGGATAAATCAAAAACTAAATTCTGAAGTGTAGACTCTAAATGTAATGAGAAAAATAATGTGTATATATTTGTATTACTGGGTCACTTTCCTGTACAGCAGAATTGACCTTGTAAATCAACTATAATTAAAATTTTTTAAAATATTAAAATAAAAAATATATGTTACGGACATCTTCCGTGTAACCTAAGCTCTAAGACTTGGGACAGTTTCTTGATTTTCAGCCTTCCTGTTCCTTATATCCTGTGTATTTAATTAATAAGTCACTGAATTTTATTGCCTTTCCCTTCCGGAGGTCTCTAAATTTCACCTTCTTTGCTGTTCTGACCGATTCAGTTCATATCTAGGCCTCGAACACTCATCAGTAGCTTGAAGTAATAGCCTCTCAATTTGTCTCTCTCTTTAGTTTGTGCCTTTTTGGAAGCCCTCCTAGACTCTACCCTCAAGACCAATTTTCTTAGAGTACCAGTCCCATCATTCCGTTTTCTTAATGCTCATCACAGATGTTTTCTGATGTTTGTTATGAGCCAATCACTGGTCTCAGGACTGTGGTCTAGTAGTACACAAGCTGGACAAGGTCCCTTCCCTCTTGGACATTCTCCTCTGTGTGGCGCTAGGTAGTAAATAAGTAAATGAATGAGAGTCCCGTTTTGTGATAAGTGTAGTGGGAGTAATAAATGCCATGAGGGGGTAACTTAAGGGGAACACCTGAGGTAGGTGGTGAGCAAAGACCTCTCTGAGATGTGATGTGATCTGGGATCTGATGGAAGAGGGTCGGGTAGCCAGGAGAAACTGGAAAAAAGGCTTCCAGGGAATACCATGTACAAAGGCCCAGTGACAGAGAGGGGCTCGGCATGTTTGTGAACTTAAAAGGAGACCATTACAGCTAGAACGTCATGGAGGCTAAGAATGTGATGTGAGATGATGTTGATGAGAGGGCAGACCACATAGGGCCTACCTAAGTCGTGGCAAGGAGAGCCAGTTTTATGCTAAGCACTGGGAAGTTATTGATGATTTTAAGAGAAGTGAGATGACTTGTTTGTAAATGGTAAATATGGCTTCTATGTGGAGCGTAGTTTAAATAGACATGAGTAGAACTAGCAGACCACTTAGAAGGCTGTCGTCTGTTCTAGGTGAATGACATGGGGAACTTATTCTAAAATAGTGGCATGTAAAGATGGAGAAAGGCAGTAGATGCAAGACACATGTTGAAGGTTGAGCCAATAGACTTGGCCGTACATTGAAAGCCTGACCTGCTTGTTGTTTACATGCTGTATCACAGACAAAATGCTTTTGTTCCCCAAGACCTCTGTAACCTGGCCTCTTAGTGTGTCTATTTCCCTTTATACACAAAGGTACGCTTCATTCTTCGAGTAAAAGAGAGTATAATAGTTAAAACACATTCTGTAGTGTCATGCTTCTGAATTCACATCCTGGCTCTGTCTCAGATCGGACACCCTACAGTTTCCTCATCTGCAAAATGAAGACAATAATATCACTAACTTATAGGGTTGTTATTAGGATTGAATAAGTTCATGTGAAGCGTTTGGTAAACACTTGGCTGTAGTAAGTGTTCATAGATGATTAGTATGTTTATTTCCTTGGGCTGTTGTAAGAAATTACAAAACAGGGTGACTTCAAATAATAGAAATTTATTCTCCCACAATGCTGGAGGTCAGAAGTCTGAAATTGAGGTGTCAAAATCAGGGTTAGTTCTTGCCAGAGGCTGTGAGGGAGAATTTGTTCCATGGCCCCCTCCTAGTTTCTGGCAGTTCGTGATCTTTTGTGATCTTGGGCTTGCAGAAGGCGCTCTGATCTCCGCCTCCTCCTGCACCGGGTCTTCCCCTTTGTGTTCCTATCTGTAGTCTCTTTTCTTCTAAGGCTTTGCCTTTGAACTTAGGGCCAGTTTTAATTCAGGATGGCTCGCATCTCAAGATCCTTAGCCTAATTACGAAGACCCTTTTTGCACTTGAGGTCACACTTAGAATTTCTTGGGGTTGAGACGTGGACGTATTATTTTGGGAGGCTGGTTGCCATTCAACTGACTGCAGTTTCCTGAGACCACTCATAGGCCCAGCTTTGTGCCTCTTCTGATGTTCAGTAAATCCTAGCCAGTTGTAAAAGTCTGGTTTAAGTCTTTTTGTGTTAGTTAAGTGATCTCTATAAAATAGTCCCTACTCTGTGCAATTTGCTCTCTTCCTCAAGTAAAATGAAATACAAAAATATTGTTGACTGTTTATCAATGTAAGAACAGCCCGGGACACTTAAATCTAATAGACTACACAGGTGCCTTGGCTTTCATTGATTATTCAGGGAGTTCACATCCCCTCTCCATGTTTTATTTCTTAATGATTAGGAAAAATATTTTATTCTCTTGGAAACTTACTTTAGTGACCTAGAAACTATTAAAAATGAATATTTCTGGTTCTGTTAAGAAGAATAAAACATCTTGAAAGCTGGACTGGAGGTAGAGTTTTAAGTCTAATTGCTGGGGGCCAGTTAGGCATAGATTCCAAGGAAATAGTTTTGGTCATAAAAAAGCTAGATTGTTGCTATATGTGAGAAAGGTAGAGAAACTCCTATGCATATGAGCTAGAAAATGTTAAAATGTGTTATGAATAAGAGACCATACTTTATTAGGTTTTCCTTCCTCATGTTCAAATTCATAGCTTGAAGATGAAAAAGCATTCAGTTAGAGCTTTAATACAAATATATATAAATCATGCATTATTGCAGAGCTTCACACCGGCTGTGCATACGTCGTATGTTTATGCATGTGCCTAAAGAGGTAGGTGGAAGAGTGTTTACTGAACCATTCACCATGGTTAACTCTGAGTTGGTGGAGCTTGAGGTGATTTTTGATTTTTAAAATCATCAGTTTTGATGGAATTTTTTTACAGTCCATCATGGTCATCATGGGGGAAACAAGGAGTCAGAGAGTGACCCCCCAGGCCAGTGACCTCTGTCTGCACAGGCAGGTTTATACGTTTACCCATGTTCCATACAAAGAACGGTTTTCTCTCTATGCCCCAGGATAGACAAGATTGGGAAGTGGTACATAATGTATCTGTTTAGACACAGTTGTGTTGCCTTGTGCATGTCTCATGGACACGAACACACATACATATAGAAACACACCCTTGTCTACACACACGCGCGCACACACACATGCATGCACCAGCCTGATTAAGGTACATCTGATTTGTTCAAAGTGGACTTTTTATTATTAAAATTTCACTACGATGACTTGCTTTCCTCCCCAGTTTCCCACAGGCGTGTGTTGGGTGTGGGGTCATTCTGGAAAGCAGCTCAAGTTAGAAATGGTAGGGGTAGGGAGAGAAGAATTCTGATCCAGAGCCATTAGGAATTCATTACGGAACATAACCTTCCTTTTGAACAAGCTGGTTCCCCTCAGAAATATTCGAGTTTGTTGGTAGAACTGTTCATGTGCGAGAGCTTCACTGTTACTTGCAGAGGAAGAGGTGTTGGGGCCGTGCCCATGTCTCATTAGAGGGCGCCCCACTTTAGTGGACGATGCAGGCTTATTGACTTACAGGCACTGCCATGTGATCCCTAAATCCCTCTGAGCAGATCCTCTCAGAGCCTCCATGGGATTCCTAGGAGTACGCACAGGGCAATTGCATTTTTTTTTTTTTTTCCAAACATGAAGGAATTCAAACAGGCTGGAAACCTGCCAAGTCTGATTTTGACACATGTCAAGATTAGAATGTGTAACTGGAGAGGCAGAGTCGTCCCTTGTGCTACTGCTTTGGAACCCGAGACTGGGGGCTGTTGCGGGGGGTGGAGAGGCAGAGCTGTAAAAGCTGATGCGTGAGTGCTTTACATACGGATGGGAGCTGCCAGTAGCTGTTCATGTCTGTGCTCTGTTAATTCTCTAAACCCCTGTGGTATTACTCTTTCTGTTGGGAATAGCAGGAAAAGCCATCCTCTGTATTCCCTGCTCCTGGGACATGTGCCTATTTGCTTGAAGACTGGTCTTTGAATTTTGGCTTGCAAAACAGTGCTTCAGAAAACAACCACAGCAGTCTACTTCAGAAAACCCTTCTCTCTTTTGAGATATAACCAGCTTGGTGATTCGTGTCTGTTAATTGCAATAAAGCTGCTATTGTAATTTAGAATGCTTGTTAAGAACAGTCCAACAGTCCTCTAAGGGACAATAGATAACCTGCTATGTGTCTGGCTTAGGGAGCCAGTAATTATTTTACTGTAAATGAATCTAACAATAGCCTATTGGAAAACCACAAGAGGGACAGCCTTTGAGGGAGGAGTGTTAAAATCAAGGCTCTTCTTTATTGACTACATTCATCAGCCCAAATTACTGGCAATAAGGTTTTTAGAGAGGTTCAAGTAAAGAAAGTAAAATAATTAAGATTCTTTTCCAGTTACTGTAAAAAAATTCTTAATATGAGTGCATCCTCTTTCAGAATCATTTTAACCTTCCTTTTAATGGAACTTTTAAGGTCTCCTATTATGTAATGATGACTTTTTGCTTCTAAAAGGCTCTCCGATCCGATCAAAGACTTGTAAATTTTTTCCTGGAGGAATTGCTTGGCTATTCTCACTAATTTTACATCTTAGAGCTACCAACCCTGTTATATTTTAACTTTGATTAATTTTTTTCTTTTCTGAGGAAAGCAGGTGTAGGTAAAAGCCAGGTGCAAAGTAATAATTTGGGGGTGTTATTGGCAGAGTATATAAAGGAAAATTTAGAGAAGCACATTTTCTTTCCATGGGAAGACTTGCAAAATTAGGTGTTGGCTGAGGAGACTTCAGGCAAGTTACTAATTTTCAAAAATTTCAAGAACTATATATAGTATTTAAAGCAAAGTGGAGTTTATTATAGATCAAACTGGTGGCTCAGGTATATGCCTCCTTCTGGCATCAGGTCCAAACCTCCTCTTAGTTCTGTCCGTTATACCTGATTGTCACTCGTGGTGCAGTCACATATAATTATTAGTTCTCAGAATATTAGTGCACCTTCGAGGCTTTGGGTGTGATTTTCCTTCAGCTTTGAGTGTTTCTCACTTCAGCCTCCACGTGACCCAAGCTTAGGACCCCTGCAGACCCAGCTCCCTCAGGAAGCACTTCCTCGTTGGGCAGAATGAGTGTCCTCTATCTCTGAAGTCTGCAGCAGGGTGCCCGTGCCTCTTGGTATCCTCAGGACAGAAGCTTATGAGCTCTGTTCACGAGGACCCTGCTCCCACGGTAAGATGATTGCTTTCCTGCCCCCAGCATGTCCTGTAATTTAGAGCTCGTCGCTCTGCATTACGTTCGGTGTGCCAGACCTTCCCTGGTAGGCTTCGAGTCCCAACTGCTCCTGTACCTCGCTTCTCCATTCCTGCTGCTGCTTTGCTGGTTGAGCCCCTCACTGTGTTTCTTAGATGGCCACAGTGGCCCTTTCATGCCCGTCCCTGGTCTTGTGCCCTTGAATCTCTTCTCCAGAGATTCTGTCTTTTAGAATAATCTATCAAAGGGTGAATCTTATTGTGCCAGTCTTCTTCATGAGACTTTATGGTGGTGTCATTTGCCACAAGAAGAGAGCCTATAACCTCCTTATATGTCAAGTCAAATAAGGCTGACCCCTGTCCGTCTCTTGCAGCCCCAATCCCACTCCTTGGGACTTTAGACCTTATGCTCAGCTGAACTCTGAGGCTTTAGACCTTATGCTGAGCTGAACTCTGAGGCTGTGGATATTTTACAATGCTGGACTTGGCTCATGGTGTACCTTCTGCTTCTAAAGTTCTTCAAAACACGGTTAATTTCTGATTATCCATCAAGACTGCATTATTGCTTCCTTCAGAAAGACATCTAGATCAGTTAACTGATTTCTTGACTCTTAGAGCCTCTTAATACATACTTACCTCTGATAATCTTTGTGATCTCTTTAGAGGGCAACAGTTATTTCTTATTTATTATATCTTCCATGTCTAGCATCATATTTGGCTCACAGTATTTTCCAAGTAACTTTTTGATTGAATGGATGGAAGAGCAAATATTAAGAATACCCCATGGGCCATAAGAAAGACTAGAGCACGAATCTTGGCAAAAGCAGACATGAGTTACATGGCAAACATTCTGTTGATAGCTTCCAATTTAAGAGATGAGTCTGTGGGGTTAACGGCTAGCAGTGTAGCTCCTGTGAAAGCCTATGTTGATTCTGCCTCAGTGTCCATTTGCAGCAGGAGAAGGCTTTTTTGCAGTGAAGAGGCTACCTTTAAAGATTCAAATAGGTGGCTACTGTTGGGGACGGTCTTATTGGGATAGCCTAGGTTTTCGTTTTAGTTGGGTCTCAGAAGTATGCTGGATTTTGAGACAGGAAAGCACTTACTGGGGCATTGTGCTAAAACACGGTCTAGGAGGATTGGTAGAGAGTGTGGAAACAGAGAAATAGGCACAGCAACCATATGGAAGCTTGGTTATTGCAGAGCTGAGCTAGGATGTTTAAGCAGTGCGAGAAGATTGCTGAGGAAGTGAGAAGCTTTCTGGAAGTCTTTATCTTCTTTCTTCCAGTGGCCAGGATTGGTCTGGATACTAGGGTGTGTGGACAAAAAAAGAGGGCTACGTGAGACCTGTTGAAAAGGCTGGCACTGCGCCGTGAGAGCAGACAGAGGCCAGACATTGCAGCGAGCTTAGCCAGCCACTTTCTACTTCTGTTCACTCCCCATCTTTGGTAACATATCAAAACTGTTGCAGTTGGATAGGTATCTGCCAATCAGTGCTTGGTTTGGGACTCTTACTACTAGTTAATAAGCAATACACAAGGCCTTGGGATTAAAATAGTGGCCAAGACATAATGGTTCCTTATGGAGCTTCGCCAGTGAGCTACATGAACAGTGAAAAAGCATTTTCAAATGTGATTAATCACACTAAAAGGACAGTGCACAGTGACTTGGGAGAATATAGTTGTGATTTAATTTATTTTCGTTGAATCAAGGAAGATTTGCGTTACACATGAGACTGAAGCTGAGATTCAAGGAACAAGAATCTGTGAATCTTCATTTGCTAGAAAAAAGCAAGGCGGAGGATGTATAGGGCATCACCATAAGCAGAAGCCCTGAGGTGGGATGGAGATGTGGCAGAAGGCCAGCATGGTTAAGTGGGAGAGTTTATACTGGATGAGCCTGGAGAGATACAATAAGGGGCCTTTTTTTTTTTTTTTTTTTTTTCCTTCCTTCAAATAGCTTTTTTTTTTTTTTTTTAGTGATTGATTGATTTTTGCTTTTTAGGGCTGCACCTGTGGCAAATGGATGTTCCTAGGCCAAGGGGGTGTTTATTGGAGCTAGAGCTGTCAGCCTACACGACAGCTCACAACCCACTGAGTGAGGCTGGGGATCGAACCTGCATCCTCCCTAGTCATTTTCATTTCTGCTGTGCCACAATCGGAACTCCAGGGGGCCTTATTTTAAAAGGCTGTGGAAAAGCACAGCAAACTTTTAGACTTTATTTTAAAAGGTCTAGGAGTCATTGGACTGTTATAGCCTCACCATGCTTATGTTTTAAGATGATTGCTCTGTCTATATCATGGAAAAGAGATCTTAAGGGGGCAAAAGTAGAAACGATGTGTCTAGTTAGGGGTCTGTTACTTTGTTCCAAGCATGAGATGATGCTGGCCCTGATCAGGGTGATAGTGGGGATAAAGTGTATAGATTAGAAAGATGTATAGGAATAGAATAAATGATTTTGGCCAATTGATTAGATGTGGCCAGAGAGAGAGAGAGCAAGAGCGAGAGCGAGAGGTTGAGAATGTCTTTTAAGCTTTACCCTTGAACAACTTGTTCAATGGGGATGCGGATTTGTTTCCGAGGTAGGTTTTGGGTGTGATTCAGTGTAGGGTATTTTGCACTCAGGACCCTCCAAGACCTCCCAAAGGGCTGTTGGTTAAGTCTGGTAATGAATTGGGTCATTCATGGAAGGCATCTGTGTGGATGCAGTTACTGAGCAAGCGGCTTTCAAAGTATGATCCCTAACCAGCAACAATAGTATCACACTGAGAACATGCAAATTCTCAGGCCCCAACACAGACCTACTGTATCAGAAACTCTGAGTGTAGGGCCCAGCAATCTTTATTAATAAGCTTTCCACACGATTCTGATGTACATGGAAGCTTAAGAACCACCCCAAAGGTAATGAAAGGTAGACTGAGTCAAAAAAGAAGGTCGAGGGCATATGTATGTTTGTTATTTTACTCCCAAAGCGGCCCTAGTTTATGATGAACTCATTCCATCAGCTGGGCATGTCAGTGGAGAAGTCCACAGTTTGAATAGGAGTTGTATAATCCTGAAATGGTATCTTACGTTAAGAGTTTTGAAAATATTCATGTAAGGTAACAGGTAAGTGCTCTTTTTAGAGATGTGTTTTTGGTGTGCATAACATAAGTGAAATCCAATTGTTATATCTTTCCAGAGGACTGAGGAAAAAAATGCTCTACGTAAGAAAATAAGCAGATACATACTTGTGTTTTTGTTAGATGGAGGTCTCTTCAGGTCAAAATTACAGTCTGTAAATTGTTGAAATATTGGTATTGTGCAAAAGTTACTTAGATTAAATGCTTTACCTTGGAAACTACTTTCCAAAGGGTAAGCTGCTATTTGGTAAGCCTTTTAAAGTTGCCTTTGACAGCTAATTTGCTCACATAATAGGATAAGGTTTCTTCTCTCGTATTTCATATTTTTTAAAAGAGATTTTTTTCCTTTATAATGAACGCTGATAAACCTATGAGATAATTGATGGACTACATCTGCATAAAAAGCGTTCAGCTTGCTAAATACAGTGCTCATGACAAATGGAATGCATTTAGATGCCTCAGTTCTGGGATTGCATTCTGTCACTGTGCTCTAGAGTAATACGGAACATTATGAAAAAATGAAAAGCAGATCAGTAGAAGAGGCTTTTTTAAGGCCGCATTGAAGTTTATTTATCATAATGGGAGGCAGGTAATGATAACTTTCAAGTAATGGAATCTATGCTTTAGTACATTTGCTTGACACATTTTCTTTGAATGGAGTAGTTTTTTTTTTTTTTTTTTTTTTTTCCAAAGGCAAGCTGGCTTCGTACTGTCCCCATTTACTGGGCAGCTACATGGTAGGCACTAGCAAAAGAAAACGTGATTCTCAGATCAATGGGGAAGATACACACACATATACACAAACACAGATGGTAGGAGTAGGAATTGCACAGATTCAGATACAAACACCAGTGGATGTTGCCTGAGTTGAATCTTGAAGGAGAGAGGAGTTAGCCAGTATGGAGAAAGGTATTCTAGTATCAGAAACAGACTGTGAAAATGGCAGCTGGATGCAGGTATTAAAGACCATGGCACACTTAGGAAAGTGCGATTGTCTAAGGTGGTGTGATCAGAATATTGGGTTCTTAAGCAGGAGCTGTGGCAGTGATGCTAGAGAAATAGCTAGACACCTGACTGCAAATACCTTTGGTGCAACACCGAGAATTCAGGCCTTAATCTTGAAGCCTTGTGTTTTTGTGTAGATATATTAAAATAGGATGTCATAAACTCAGATTTGCATTTTAGGAAGATCACTGCACAATATTTTGTTAGCATATCAGAAAGCACCAGCCTGAGATAGCCTTGGCCTCTCAGGTTTTGGCTTCAAGCAGTAAGTTAGACTGTTTATCTCTTTGCCCATTTCTTTATTTTTCAAACAAAGTTTGATGCTTGTACGCGAGGTAGACATAGGAAGAGACCCAGGAAAAGTCATAGAAAAGCCTTCGTCAGACAGGAGGAAGAGAAGAACGCGTTCCTAGATGTGTGTATGAAGCAAAGCAAGGGGAGAATTTCAATAGGACCTAGTGGCCAACAGTGTCACATGGAATGTTGAGATGGAACAGGGACTAACGTTTCTCTAAAGGGAGCTGGTCAGTTTGAAGAGTGCAGTCTTCAGAGGGTTCTCTGGGGTGGAAGCAGATGCAGAATTGTTGAGAGACGAACACTAATTAAATGCTGAAGAATCAGAGTTGGGGTAAATAGTTTCTTTTGGAAGTTGAGCAGAAAAGGAAAAAAGGACATAGGTTGGTAGGAAATGGTATTATGTGAGAGCAGTGGTTTTACCTTGCAAGAAGCCAGAGGGGGAGATTGAAGATGCAGAAGAGAGAAGGGGGCACTGATGGATGATAGTCCCTGAGGGAAGTGGTTGGATGGGATCCAGCACCAAGACGGTGGCTTAGTGACAGAGGAAAGAACAGATGTGCTTGCTCTCAGAGGAGCTGCAAGTAGCCCAGGATGGTGTATTTCCAGGAAAGTATCTAGGTGGGCTTTGTTATACTCTTTAGGAAAGCATTTCTATGTGGGGAGTTTGTATTCTGTAAATTTTCTTTCAGAGGTGGTAGTGGGGGGCTTAGCTGGATTTAAACACTTAATTCCATATATTGATAATAGAATTTTGTAATTTGTTACCTCTTCTTTCATGGTGTCAACACTGTTAGTTTTTTTAAACTTTAATATATACTCTGAGAAATTAAAATTTGTATTTACCATCACCATACACATAGAGAAGAAAATACTGTATTCACTGTAGGATACTTGCAATTATTTACAGAAGTCATTTTAAATAAATAAGTCACTTTATTCGTCAATTCTAAGATGAAATAAATGATTCTCTGAAGAGAGACACCAAAACATGTATCAAACACATAAAGTTTTGTATTTGCTACTTGATTTTACAATTATTTGAGTACTTAACATGTTTTTCAAGATAATGTATACTTGATTTGGCTTAAAAACCTTGTTATTTGTCTTCCCCTATGAATGCTTTTTTTATACACAGATTTCTTATTTCTTAATGCTTATTTATGTATTTTTGTAGCATGATGAGACAATGTAATAATACAGAAACTTAAAAGATTGATATTTGTTTTGACAAGGAAAAGAATCACACAAAGGTGTTTCTTAAATGGGCAAATGCTGCTTTTGATATAAATTTTACAGGAAAACCTCCCTTGTCTCCACAAACCCTGCTCTGCCATGTAATCGAATCATGCTTGTGTGTGATCTCAGACTCTGGGGCTTCGATGCAACACAGTCCTGATAGCTGGGTTCTGAGCATGGAGTCCTCTCATCTGAGGTGGTCCTGGCTTTTATGCCTTATGTGATCACTGGGCTTCGCTCCACCTACCTTTTTTTTTTTTTTTTTGGTCTTTCAAGGCCACACCCTCAGCCTATGGAAGTTCCCAGGCTAGGAGTCAAATCAGAGCTGTAGCTGCTGGCCTACACCACAGCCACAGCAATGCAGGATCCGAGCCATGTCTGTGACGTACACCACAGCTCATGGCATTGCCAGATCCTTAACCCACTGAGCGAGGCCAGGGATCAAACCTGAATCCTCATGGATGCTAGTCAGATTGGTTTCTACTGTGCCGCAAGAGGAGCGCTCTCCACCAACTTCCAAAGAATTAAAGAACAGGCAAGATTTGCAGATGCTTCCAAGTTACCAAGGACCAGCAAAGATAGCAGTTTGTAGAGAGATGTGAAGTTTTATGCATATCTCTACCCTAGGAGTATAGTTATTATTTTATGGGTTTTTTGTTGTTGTCATTGTTATTTTGGGGGTTTTTATGGTCAGGGTTGAAGTTTTGAAACCAGTAAGCTTACCTTTTTGCCATTGTGTTTTCCCATTGCTACCACCACAAAGCTTAAACCTATTATTGGGAGCCTGCCCTGGGCAAAACCGTGAAATAGGTGAAGTTTGTCTTAGACATTCTAACTCTGCCAGCTCCCAAACATCTAATACTCTTGAGTTCCTCCTGCCTGGGGGGCTTCACACAGTGTTAGTGATTGATTTCATCCTAATATCTTACATCTTCCAAGGATATCAGCTTTTTAAGAGACTATCTTGAGGGGTAATGTAAACCTCAAAGGAATAAATCTCTAATGGCAGAATTTATTATGTGGGGGGATGATGAGTGAGCAAATTGGGGCAGAGATCTTCTAATTCTAAAGCAAATGTATAAGTGACTGCTTCCTCTCGTGTTTTTATAAAGCTGGGGTTAATAATTAGTGCTAGTTAAAAACACTTTGAATTACCATACTTAAGTATGATAATATGCAGGCATGAATGGACCAGCATTTCCTTATGCTTCTTTGAAGAAGATATTCTATAATGATTGAAAAAATGACCTGAGACTGTTTTTATGCAATAACTCATGAACTCATCAACAGGATGGAACAATCCTTGTTTAACATTTCAATTTGTGGCCTATCTTGGAATCATATTTTAATTAACCCAGCCCATACCTTTGTGGGTGATAAGTAATATTATCTGTGGAGAATGGTATGTAGAAAAAATATAATCTCATCTGAAAGCTTGAGAGGGGAAAAAAATTATTGCCCTTATCAAATCTGTGAAAGATTGGGTTAAAGAGATAGCTCAAGGTTAAGAGTCTCCTGCTAAGAACTTGCCCAGTAAATCAGTGAGAATTGAAGAAGAACATCTGAGCTTCTGGCCTCTTAGGGCATGGAGTCACTGTTTACTTTAAGTCCGTGTTTATAATCACAGTTAGTGACCTCGGGAGACCAGCGCTCCCAGCAACAAAGCAGATGGCATGCTTCCCCCATCAGCCTACAGCTCATGAGCTACAATGCTCACCACGTAGGGGAGCACTGTTAAATAATAACAAATTAGGCTATGTTGAAATCGTGGCATGGCATATATCTCAATAACTTTCTAACTTTCTGTTTCCAAAGGACTTTAGAGTTACATTTATAACCCATTCAAACTACTTAAAATTCCTCTAGGTCAAAATCACCATGCTTCTTTTCTTTCTTTCTTTCTTTCTTTCTTTTTTTTTTTCTTTTTTTTTTTTTTTTTGCTCTTTAGGGCTGTACCCATGGCATTTGGAGGTTCCCAGGCGAGGGATCAAATCGGAACTGTAGCCACTGGCCTATGTCACAGCCACAGCAACGCAAGATCCGAGCCGCATCTGTGACCTACACCACAGCTCATGGCAATGCTGGATCCTTAACCCACTGAGCGAGGTCAGGGATCGAACCTGTGTCCTCATGGATGCTAGTCAGGTTCATTAACTGCTGAGCCACCAAGGGATCTCCCACCATGCTTCTTTTCATTGCTTAAAGATAATCGCTATCTGGTGGGATTATACATATTCTGATGGTGCATTTGTATTTAGAAGGAGGAAAGGTTATCAGCTCCACCACTGGGTGAGGTCTTATTAAAGTTTATAGAAATATTGCATATTAACACTGAAAGGGATCTCAGAGGTTGGGGAGAAATTAATTTGTAATTGGGATCCTCAGACCAAACTCATTATCAAAACCACCTAGATAACAGAGTATTAAATCAGTTAAGGTTGGTCTTTGGAGAAACAAGCTTTCTGGAACATTGGAAAGCTAGGGCAGAGATTGATCAAGGGCACCTGGGCCCTGACTCTGCTATCTCCATCTGGATAAGGCTGTGACCTTGCTCACACCGAGTTTGATTCAGGAACCAGGAGAGCTGCTGTTTGTAAACGTTTCTTTTTTCTTTTTTTCTTTTTTTTTTTTTTTTTTTTTGTCTTTTGTCTTTTTAGGGCCGCACTCATGGCAGATGGAGGTTACCAGGCTAGGGGTCAAATCAGAGCTACAGCTGCCGGCCTACACCACAGCCACAGCAACGCCAGATCTGAGCTGCGTCTGAGACCTACATCACAACTCATGGCAATTCCAGATCCTGAACCCACTGAGTGAGGCCAGGGATGGAACCTGCAACCCCATGGTTCCTAGTCAGATTCGCTTCCGCTGTGCCCCGACGGAACTCTTGTAAACAGTTCTTTAGTGGAAGCATGTCTCTAGCAGCCAAGTTCTTTCTGGGTAAATGATTTTATCCAAATGTATAAAAGTGCAGTGACATGACAACAATTTGGCTATTTCACAGATCAGGTAGGAAGGTTCCATAGCTTTGGCTAATTAAATTGGGACCTAGATTAATCCTACAGTAGGCATATGTACGTTTAATTAAGCCTTGGTTTCACAGATGAGAGAAATGCAGTTCATGAAAGAAAAATGACTCGTCTAAACTGACAGAGCATCATAATGCCAGAGCTGGAGAGGGAAGCCAGGCGTCTTGCCCCTGCCCTAGTGGTCTATAGCTCCATGACTCAGAAGCGGAAACCTTGACCCCAAGGGTTTCTGTTAATGACAACTTTGGACTTCAGTCATTTCTGTCTTCATTCATGTATTCGTTAATTTAATGCATATGCGTTAAGTACCTTCAGTGATGGGTATACACAGTGAGCAAATCAGATCAAAATCCTCATCCTCATGAGCCTAATATGGCAATTGAGGAAGACAGGCAGAAAACTAAATGAGTAAGACATGGTTTAAAGGATGTTTGTTTTAAGTACGTTACATGGTGGCCCCTGCAGTTTTACGTAGTGTGTGTGGTCAGGGGAGACCTCACCGACTCGCTCATCGTCGTTTCCCCTGTCGTCACGTAGCATCTGCTCCTGTAATGCCTACAGCATCTGTATGTCTCTTTCGGTTTCCCTGAAAGGAAAGGGAAAGCTCCCACTGTATCTTTTCCTGACCAGAGATTCTCTGTCTCTCTCTCATATTCTAAGGCATCCATTATCCTGCCTCCAGCCTCATTTCCAAGAAATCAAGCCTGGATCACAACACCCCCACCCACCCCTGAAGTCTCCCGTGATTCCTCATTCAGCACAGCCTCTGCACCAGGAGATTTAAGCCCTTAGTGATGCAGCCACAGCTCCTCTTCCCTCCCACTTCCCTCCTACTTGGGCAGGCCACTCTCTTCCCTGTTTCTGTCTTTGCTCATTGAATGCTTTTCCATCAATTAAAACACTGGCCATCTGTCACAGTCCACCTCAAAGGATGTCCCTTACCATAGAGTTTTTTCTGATTTTTTCCTCCCTTGCCACTAATAATAAGAATAAGAATAATTCCAGTTTATTCCTTCAGGGTAAGAATTGGTCCCTTAGTCATCTTTTCTTTAGCACAGCTCTTGGCACATTGTAACTGCTCCATCAGGGTTTGTTGAATCTAGTTGAATGATACTTGTCAGATACCACTGAGAATCAGAAAGCTCCGCAAAAGGTGAGATTTCTTTTTTCTTTTTTCTTTTTTTTCGTTTTTATTTTTAGGGCTGTACCCATGGCATATAGAAGTTCCAAGGCTAGGGATTGAATTGGAGCTGCAGCTGCCAGCCTAGACCGCAGCTATAGCAAGGGGGTTCCGAGTCTCGTCTGCAACCTACACCACAGCTCGCGGCAACACCGAATCCTTAACCCACTGAGCAAGGCCAGGGATCGAACCTGCATCCTCATGGATACTGAGCCACAGTGGGAACTCCAAAAAAAGAGTTGAGATTAAAATTTGGGTTCAATATACTATTCGTAGAAAGGGAGCCAAGACATAGGAGAAATAATACTTAATAGAATATATTTCAAACAGAAAGAAGCTTTCAGTAATATAGCCTCTTCTATGTTCAGGGGCATTTGGAGAGAGAAATGCATTCACGTGAATTTCTGTGGGAAGCTGGCTTTCAGCTGAGCCATGTGGAAATGAATCTGCCTTAAACTGTTTTCTGCTAAAATAAGCAACATTTTAGAAATGTTGTCTATCTCTTTAGGTTAGTGCTAAATTATCCCACAGCTCTCCGAAGCTCATCAAGTTAATAATTGCTTCCAATGATCTGTAAACAAGCTTGCTTTAAACAATTAACCCTTTTGCTTATTTATATAAAAGACTTACTTAACAAAGGATTAGATATTGATAGGGTCAGTTCAGGATATCTGTAACCTTGACTATTGGCTCCTGAGTATCATGCTGCACAGCTGTGGGTACCAAAATCTTGCCCCTGGGCTTTTATCCCTTTCTCCATCCGCTCTATATTTACCATGACTTAGGAGCTGCTGCTTCAATAGTGGATGGCGTCTGGGATTGGATGGCTGCTTCTATACACTGTGTCCCTGGCATTGGGGTAAAGGGGCAGCCTCCCCTTTTGGCCATATGAATTTTCCCTAGATGCCAACCTTAGTATCTAATCTTCTTTGTAACTACATGGTTGACTTCTGGTCTGTCAGTTTCAGAATTAATTCCAGTTTGTAATTAATTCCAGTTTGTAATTAATTCATGGTATCCAGCCCTAAATTTCCCCTTCAATTATGAATTCCTCTTGGGCAGAAACCTAAAATAAAAGATTCCTACTTGGAGAATTAGTTTCTTCTCAGCGACTTTTTCAAAAGTGTTCTTGCCAAGAGGGTACATATTAAACAAAACAATACAAATAAAATCTCCATCTGCTGTTTCCAACAGAAATGATATGGAAAGGGTTAGACTGTGTTGGGTGAGCTACTAGACCCAAATCTGGATCTCTTCTCTTAGAAGGATGAGGAGTTTTAATTCTACATAATTTTGATGATAGACTAACTCAGTGTCCTTGTTCTTTAGCGCCATTCTTCTTAAAATGAGCTCTCTAAGAAGTCTCATTTTAAGAAGAGACCGGTAAAAAGCAAGGAATTATTATTGAGACTTTTATTTTTCCAAGTTTCCTGGGTTAATATGTGGATATTTTACTTTATTAGTGAGAATGCGGTTGGGGACTTTTATTAAACTTTGAAGCTGAGTGTGGAGAATCATGACTGTACTTCCTATGTCTGTCTGAATACTACTGTTGTTCACCCACTCTAACCATAACCTCAGGAACCATTTTTAGACAAAAACCTATGTGTTCTACCTTTTATGGGCCTAGCACACTTTGGGTGTATGACTCTGTTGTCTTGTGTTCTGCCTTTTAAACAGCTCTTTTTATTAAGGTCACAAGTGACTTTCATGTTGCCACATCCAATGAACACATCTTAATCCTCATTTTTCTTGACCATCAGGTGAAAGGACACAGATGACCACTCCCACTTCTTTGAAATAACTTCCTTTTTCGCTCGGCTTCCATTGAAGCCATGCCATTCACTGCTCAGTTGTCTCTCCTGCTCTTCCCCTTTCTGGTTTCTAATGACTGGAGTCCCCCAGTGGTCTGTGCTTGGGTTGCCTGAATAGCATTTCGTTTCTTAGTGATTTCCTCCAAGCTCATGATTTTAAATACCATCTGTATGCTGATGAATCCCAAATACGTACCTCTATCCCAGACTCATGTATCCCGTGGTCCACTTGTCATCTCCATTTATGGGTCTGATTAGATTTGAAGTCCTGAATAGGCAAAGCAGAACTCCCAGCCATTCCCCCATAGTCTTCCTCATCTCAGTAAACGGCTACTGTATCATAATGTCCAGGTTCTTGGGCTAGAACTTGGGTTTATGCTTGACGCCTCTCTTTTTCTTATACTCCTCAGCTCATCTGAAAGCCGATCCTGCTGACTGTACCTTCAAAATGTGTCCCGAATATAGGCGTTTTTCACCACCATCCAAGCCACCATCATCCTCCTTCTTTCACCTACTTACTATAACAACCTCCTAACTGATGTCCCTGTGTCCGCGCTTGGCCTCCTATTCTTTTCTCAAAACACCAATCCCCACATCATTTTTTTTCCCCTTCAGTGGTTTCCAGTCTTTCTCTCAGAAAGTGTGAAAGGCCTTACAGTGGCTTTTAAAGCCTTGTAATTTCAGGTCCTCATTTACCACTCTGAACTCACCATTTTATGACTCTTTCCAATCATAATGTTCAGCGCACTGGCCTCCTTGCTATTCCTGCTCAAACAAACAAATAAGACTAGACAGTCAAATCAGATCAACATGACTCAGGGATCTTATCCCATATTACTCTTAAATTATGTCAAGGAATCAGGCAATCAAAAGTCTTAAACCAACGAGAAAAAAGCCTAGGGTATCAAGGGCAACTCCCAAGGGCCTTTCTGTAATGGACCTGATCCTCTGGCTTAGAAGAAATGAGATATCAAAGTGGGGTTCATGAGATTACCTCAGACAGAAGGAATATTTAAATTATGAAACATCTCCATTTTATCCTCCAGACAGTTGTATCTTTATATGACACAAATATGATACATATATGATAAGATGTTATACAGGAAGACAAACTTCATACATTTTAGGATTATCTGTAGTGAGTAGAACCTAAGCTAGGGACATCTTGTTATAGTAGCAAGATTTCAGAGATTGTCTCTTCCTCCTGGGTAAATACATTAGTCTACTTATTCAGAAGTCTCTGTAGCTAGTGTTTAGATAGTTGACCCTCTTCCAACCCCACCTCCCCACTCTTTCCTCCCACTCAGGCAAGCACAGTTCTGCTATGGGTCATTGTACTTGATCTTCTCTCTTACAGAAATGCTCTGGACCCAGATGTTCGCATAGCCTGCCCCTTAACTTCCTTCAGATCTGTACTGATCTTCTTAGTGAGATTTCAGATACATTCTTTTGGTCCCAGCCTTCTCCCTTTTGTTCCTCGTCCAGTATGAAATAGTATTATCTCACTTATCCGGCTTGTCTGTCGATTGTTTGTCCCATTAGAAAATAAATTCCAGGAGGGTTGAGCATTTTGTTCACTGCCGTATCTCTAGTCCTAGAATGGTATCTGACAGTGGGGGCTGCTCACCCTCTCCTTGCTGAGTGGGTTACTGTGGCTCCTTCCCTACTACCAAGACCATGGTTGAGGGCCTCATCACTTCTCACATCAATTGCTGCACTTGCCTCCCAGCAGACTTCTAGATGATCTTTCTAAACATGATCTTTCTAAAGCTCAAAGCAGCTCTGTGGTCATATCTTACTCCTGCTTAAAATTCCTGTCTTGCCGTCATCTTCAAGGTAAAGTCAATATTTCTTATCATGACACCCAAGGCTCTGCTTAAATCTCCGACCTCATTGCAGCCTTTCAGTCACTTGTACTTAAGTGCTTTCCCCCTCATTTTGTTCCCAGATTTTTGTGCCTGAAATGCCTATCTGAATAACTGGCTCCTCCTTGATGATTTAGCCTAAGGCTCTTTCCTGTATGTTTCACCTTATTCCCTTTAGTCTGGATTAAATGTTCTTCTCCCATAGCAACCATGCCTGTCTTTGCTGTAGCATTTATACATTATGTAATGTCTTTAAATGTATGTGTCTTACTCACTAGACTTCAGACTTCCTGAGTTCTACTCATTTTGTCAGTCTAAGACATTTGATAATTCGATTCATATTAGACTCTTAAAATGTGTTGAATATATGAAGCTCTTGGAGTTCCCATCATGGCTCAGTGGTAAAGAACCCAACTGATATCCATGAGGATGCTGGTTTGATCCCTGGCCTTGCTCAAAAAAAAAAGTATATATATATAAAAGCTCTAAGCCAAAGAATAAAGGGGCTTTAGATAGTAGCTTTAAAAAATAGTTCTGACTTAGTTATAAAAGCCACAGAAGACATTTCCTTAATCAGGTCTCCTTCTGTACACCTGGTAATATATACAGAGAGCAGCAACCAAGTAGGTACCCCTTCTAGGATCAAGTCTTGGAGTGAAGTGATGTTGCTGGAATTGGTGAATGCACAGGGAGTATTATGCCACATGTTTGCTTCAAAGTTCTAAATATTGAGAAAGGAATTTTGGGGAAGGAATTTTGCTCATCTTTATCCCATCTTTGAAGGCTCTGGAGAAACTGGCCACAATTAAATAATTGTCATGTCATTAAATAGGTCATTAAATAGGTAAGTTAAAGAAGGTAATGGATATTTTTTGACCCATTATCTTGTTATACGATGAACTAAGTGTTTACTCATGAAGAACACGTTTTTCACCGAGATTCACAACTCTTGACTTTTTGGAGCTTTTGTTCTTGATTCCAACTATCCAAATTGGTCATTTACACCACCACCCTAGTTTATCCCTGTGTGTGTTTACATCAAAGTCAAAGATTAATAAAAATAGGATTTAAAAATTATCAGTTATCAGAGTTCCTGTCATAGCTCAGTGGAAACGAATCTGACTGGTATCCATGAGGATGCAGGTTCAATCCCTGGCCTTGCTCAGTAGGTTAAGGATCCAGCATTGCTGTGACTGTGGCTAGGCCGGTGGCTACAGCTCAATTTGACCTCTAGCCTGGGAATCACCATATGCCACAGGTGCGGCCCTAAAAAGACAATAAATAAATAAAATTGTCATTTATCTACTGATTTATTAATTTAGGCTCTCATGTTTTTATTAAACCCATATACATGAGAAACTTTATCGCTAGAGTAAATTGAAAAATTCAATTTTGTGCTATATTTTTAAAAGACAGTGTATGTTCCTGTAATTGATAATACTTCTTTCAATTGTTTAATTGTTTAAAGAAAATAATCCCTTCCTGATATGTCTCACATAAAGCAACTAATGCTTATAAATATTTTTAAGTAATGCAACCCATTATGATAAAAATGTTTTGGGAAATAGACGGTGTAGAAAAGATTCTTACAAATATAGATCTAACCTGGTTTATAGGTGTTCTCCAAAGATATCAGATCTTTTTTTTTTTGGCTTCTTTAGTTAACATACTCACTAGAGAAGTCCCAAACGACCTACCTTAATACTAGATTCTACTTTGTAGTGAGCTGGCCAGGGGGCCAGTAGAGCTTGATCTCAGCATTACAGAAATCAGGTTACAGTTTAGGCAGTTAATTATTTTGCTTCCTCAGTTGTGTGCTAGTAGCCATAAATATAAGTATTGAAAATTAATTTTAACATGTTAATTTAAAAAATAAACTCTTATCCATAAAGCCAGTATTTACAGGAGATTGTTATAAATATAAGCCATTATATAGAAGATACACAAACGTGAGAAGGTACTCAGTGGTTAATTGAAGCCCTTCTTTGCTGTTCTGTGAATATTTGTTAACAAATATTTGTGACTTTCATGTTTCAATCAAATCACCCTTTTTCTTCTCAAGTAGGTACATTGTACTTCTTTGTGGTTACCCCGCATTTGAGGGGTAAGTTAGCAGATCTTTAATTCATGTCTCCACATATCTGCTTCATTCATATCTGTGATGGAAAGAAGTGTATAGGAACAAATCTTAGCTATCATTATTTTATTGATGTTCCAAGAATTTACTTATTAGCCTCCATGCGAAGTTGTGGGGTTCAGTAATCATACATTATTGTGCTGGAGAAACATGCTTTGCTTAATTATTGATGCAAATGTCCTTTGGAAAAAGGTGTTTTAAAGATGTATAGGGCATATATTTTGTACTCAGGGTAATCATTCTCTGTGTTGTTTAAGCAAATAAGCTAGTTTAAATAAGCCCATAATGAGTTTTTAATTTATAGAGAAATGAATCAGTAGGGCAGAGAAAGGTGCAAAGTCTTAGAAGAATTTGCCTTGTGTAATAATTGAAGAATCACTTGAGTAAAATCCCCCACTGAACTAGCTTTTGTTGGGCAAAAGAATGCAATTATATTAAAAATTAATACTTCAGTGTAATATGAAACCAACGCTGCCTGAATTATTATGTGCCAAATTAGGTTGCTGTAAACAATAACAAAATGGGTGACTGTGCAAATGAAAGCACTGAGTTATTTAAACTTGCAGTAGCATGTTTAATGAGATGCAGTGAAAGCAGAAAATGTTTAATTTAGTAACGGGTGACCTGAATCAATCTGTCCTACAGAGTGACAGGCTTTGGATTAATTTTCAGTTAAAACAAAATAACTGAATAACCACCCCTATTAATGTATAATACGGGCCATTTCATATTATTCTTTTTTAGTCAGAGAAATGGCATCTTTCATTGGGAATTATTGTGTGTTCCATGTGAAACCCTGCCAACCAAATTAAGTCTTGCTTGTTTTTTTCCTTCGGGAATCTGAGAATGCTTTGTGTTCCTTTCTGGTTGGATCATTTTAAGATCATAATCTAATAAGCACATTGAAGGGAAAATTTGTTTTTGTATTTGGAATATAATTGTGTAAGTTTATTCTACTTTTATAAGTTATAGGTAGTTTAAGATGACTGAAATGATGGACTCATATTGAGAAAGTTCTCTGGAGCTGAAAAGAATTTGTGGTCATCTTTGTATTCCTTGTTCATTTATTTATTTTAGGGCCCTACCCGTGGTATGTGGAAGTTTCCAGGCCAGGGGTCCAATCGGAGCTGCAGGTGCTGGCCTACACCACAGCCCCAGCAACTCGGGATCAGAGCAGCATCTGCTGCCTATGCCACCGCTCATGGTGATGCCAGATCCCTAACCCACAGAGCAGAAACAGGGATGGTACCCATGTCCACATGGGTACTAGTTAGATTCATTATGGCTGAGCCAGCATAGGAACTCCCCAGATATTTTTTTAAGTGCCTGAAACTGCTTCTTGCCCTTGTGTTTTCCATCTTTTAGAGTCATCACAGTTCAGGTATTTTGAAAACGTCTTTCTCAGAGGGTGTGAATTCAGTGTATGAAAATTTATTTGGGCAACCGAGGGCAGAGAGTTGAATTATTGAAGTGTCACTTTGCATCACTTGAGAGATATTCAGTTTTATTTGTTTCCTGTGATAGAGAAGACCACTTTACAATTTTACTAAAAAAAAAAAAAAACAAAACAAAAAAACAAACAAACCGCTTTTCACTCTAGGCAGCCTGGTTCTGTATGAACAATGAATGGACATAAAGTGAACATCTGTGTGATAATGAGAAGCAGCAAGTATCTTTTAAAAATGAACCTGCTAATTCGTAAATGTGAAGTGCAGTTGACTGTCTCAGTCCTCCTTCCAAGGGAGGTTTCCTTGATGTATCTTATTCATTTGAGTTGGTCTCCAAACTGAATTAGAAGAAAATAGCAGGTACCACCTTACACGATGAACCAGAATGTGTCCCTAAAGTCACACTTGTAACCACTCTAGTGTTACAAATGTTAGCGTATTTCTATGTCTGAATTCTGCACAATTGTGAAAGTATGGTATTTTTTTAGAAAAAAATGGAATGTTAGATTCGAACATTATTTTATAAATTCAAAAATTATTATAGTTTATGCATGCACCAATTGGAGATGTGCAACCTTAAACCTATTTGGTTTAAAGGCAAAATGAAGATGTACAAATGCCATTTTGTAACTCCATAACTTTGATAAATAAATGTTTTTGAATTTAAGAAAACCCCTAAAATAACACTTTAAATAGGAAAAAGAGCAGAAGAGATGTTTTATGAGCTTGCCATATAGCATTATCAAAATCAAGCAACTCTTTTAGGTAAAAACGATCTCCCTTTTCCAGAGAAACAACACACAGTGTATTGTATAAAATTCTATGCTTCGGTTTCCTTTGCAGAGAAAAATTTTCATGGTTTATTCTTCTAAATTCTGAGCCTTTAGCCTGTTAGAGCAATTGAATATCTCTTTTAAAAAATAGAGAAAAAAGTCAAAAGCACTTACTGTTTCCAGAAACATTTCTTGGAAATTGTGACTTCGAATAACAGAATGCAGGTAAGTCTAGAATGTGGGAATTAATTTCTGGGCAGAAACAGCATATAGATAGATAATCTTTCCTTGAAAATAATTTTAATATTTAGCCCAAACTTTTGGTTTGGGTAATACTTACTACAAGATGCTTTCTGTACTTCATTTATTCCAGAAATACTCATGTTAACCAGAACCTGAGCTTTGGGATTATAGACTTCATTTCAAATCCTGGCTCATCCATCTGTGGCTCCTTTATTTTTTAGATCCTGGACATAATGCTTACCTTTCTTGAAGCTTATTTTCTTCACTTGTAGACTTGTGTTCACAATCCAGAACTCACAGGGTTTTATGAGGGTAAAATGACATACATGTGAAAGTTTTTGTTAATTATACACTGTACTAATGGTATATATTATTATTAGAAGGTTCTCTATACGGAAATGCTATAGTGAATCATTTTAAGTGGAGAATTTCTTTGTAAAATGAATGATCACCACCTTCCCTTCTCTCCCACCTCTCCCACCGTTCCTTTGTTCCGCTAATTTTATACTCTGAAACTTTCAAATACTCTGTTTAAAATTGTGTCTGTCAGCATTGTGCTTATAATATATTTGAGAATACATTCTAACCTCAAGGAAATTAGGGTGTTCAATTGTGGTCAAGGTTTAGTTTCATAAGTTATGATATTTGTAGTGCTTTTGAAAGAGAAATTAGTTTCTCAGTATTTGTACCCATGTTTATTACTGTGGGAAGCAATGATTTAAACATCTATTTATTGGTAATATGCTTTTAAGTTTCCTCCATGTCTTTTAATGGCTTGATAGTGCATTTCTTTTTGGCGATGAATACTATTCCATTGTCTGGATGTATCACCGTGCATTTATTCATTCACCTTCTGAGGGATGTCTTGGTTGCTTCCATGTTTTTGCAATTATAGATAAAGCTCTTGTAATCCCAGTTACAAAAAACTTTGAATCCCAGTTGAGCAAAATATTATTCTCCAATAAGGAATCCTATTGTTTCTACTAGTAGACCTGTATTACAAAAATAAAGCTATTTTTATATTTGGGGATTTTTAAATAAAATGTTTGGAAATGGAAAAAATGCACTCGTGGTGGTGGTTATACTAGTTAGGGCTATTGGAGTACAGGTGGAATTGCTTATAGAACTGAAAGGTTCATCAGTCCAGAATTACTTGATATATTAGTTTGGAATACAGACTAAAAATTGCAAGTGGTTTTATCTGGGTGTGGGATAATGGGTAATTAATTTTTTTTTTTTTTTTACTTCATGTTACTTGACTTTCATTTGAGAGTTGCTAGGTAAAATTGTATGTAGAGTTGTTATGTATGTTTGCTATGTAAAATTTGTGTTGATAAAGAGCTGAAGATTATTTTCCAGAAACAAGTATACAGACTAGATAAGCATTCATATGTAGCTTGATTTTTTTTTTTGTTTATAAAATACTATAATACCTCGGGATCATCAGTTATCCAGTAAACTAGTGTTCGCTGTGCTGACAGTCCACCATGGGGATTAAATAGCGCCACGAGTACCATATTCAGTAGTGAAATGTTCTGTCTCAGGGGAGTTTTTCATCCGTGAAATAGCATCCTTGTGTTCATTTCTGTTTTCCCAGATCACAGATTGATAGGTGAAATCAAAAATATTCCACAAGGGTTATGATCCATATGTAAACTTTCCCCTTTGCACATCTGCCTTTATTCAGACGCTTTTAGGATCCTTCTGAAATGCCTAGGAGCAGCCACTTTGAGATGAGAAAATTCAAATGAGACATGGGCAAACAGATTTCTGCCCATGTGAGAACTAGTTAACTTTTCTCTACCATGAATAGCCACCAAAGCAATGTTTTAGAAACTTTTATCACCCAGAAATGTCTTCCAGTGAAGGTATTTGGGGAAAATATTTATCTCAAATCCGAGATAACCTGATACCTGCATCCTGTCTTAATGAATTTATTCTAAATGGCCTTGCAATCTGTGGAGTTAGAAAATTTCCTCAAATATTCTTGTGTGGTACTTTATTGTTTTGAGAAACATTGGTGTAGTTGCCGTTAAATTAATGTGTTTCACCTAAGAATCTTGATTTTTTTTTTTTTTTTTAAATGTTGGATCAGGCCATGTTGCACCTAAAAACCCTGCTTGCCAGTGGTTTGGGGGCTGAGTTATCACTGATGTGAGTTCACTAAGGGCTCCACTGGGCCTGTTCCCTTGATCATATCACTTGCCTGGCTTTTGAAAGCATTTGATTTTGCGAGCTTTGGTCCAAATACTTGTCTGACTTTAGATAAAGTTGTATGTAGCAGGTTTTGAGACTCAGTGCAAGTTGATACGTAGGTTGTGATTCTGTGGTAACTAACTTTGACCTCACTTCGTTTGTGTGATCTTTCTGAAACTCAGTCTTTAGATACCCCAGACTGAAGCTCTTTGAGGGATTCCCTCCACATATCGCTGATATTGCGGATCGTGACCTTGGCTTTGCCTTGCTCTAACGGGCTTTATTTTCTGGCAGTCCCCACAGCCAAACAGAGTTGCATCCAGCTTCCTCTTACCTCTGCACCTTGCATGTTCTGATGTCTGGAACACTCTCCCATCCTCATTCTCTGGCTTTGCATTGTCCTCCCCCTCCTCTGTGGACAGCCTTCCTCACCCTTGCTCGTCTTAGCTTGCCTGCCATGCCTGGCTGAGGGCACTTTGAGTCCTGGCTGGCACCGTCATTGCTGCACTCTGCAACCACTCACAGCACCTGTGAATATTCATTTAGTAAATGGCTCTTAAGTTTTTCTGATGTCATTTGTGTATCACAGTTCCTTCATAGCATTGATCTTGAGGTGGTTTACATTTGGGGAAGTGTTTCACCCCCCAATGTGCCTTCACACACACTCTCTCCTCCCCAACCCTCCTCTCCTTGCTTCTTGTACACAATCTAGGTGAAATCTTTTAGCACATAGAATTTGTTTGGATTACAGCGAGGCTTTTATCTTCCATGTTGTCTTTCTTACCATATTTTCCACTACAATAAAATTGGAAACATTTGTAGAAATTAGAGGATGCCCAGGCCACACTGGTAAAATTTGTGAAAGTTTTTAACTCTCTTTGTATCATTTTTAACTTTTAAAAAAAGCATTGTATGTAGACTCAAAGTAGTTCTTCATTCTTATAAATGACATTGTCAACCATGGAAACCAGTACCTTTAAAAATATATTTCCAGGAATACTCCAAAGTTTTAGAATAATACTCAATAGATAGCTGCATTTTCTAATGCTCGGGACTTACAAAAAAATGTTCATGCATCTGAAACAATATCGAAGGATATCTCTGAATAATTAGCTGCATATTGTGCCAATGCTACTAATCTTAAATAGACTCTTCATGGCTTCTCAAAAATAGAATTTTAATGTAAATGTTCAAAACACTCAATTTAGTGTTGGCTTCAAGCCGAATGCAGCATTGGAGCCACATATTATTTACCAGAGGCTGGTATTCTTTTCCTTTCCTATATTCCATCCCAAATTATTCCTTGTTCCTTTCCCTTTTTCAGTGGCACTGTCCTCTTATTTTCTCAAGTCATGTGACAGCTATTTAAAAACCCTTATGACGACAGTTAGGGCTCTTGCTTATCTAATATGCTGTATCTCCGTAATCTGTTTTCCACACTGGAGTTTATACTGCCCAATTCAGAATTTTTTCATTGGCATATTTCTAGTAGCCCCATACTCAGACTTTCATAAACACAGAGGTAGGTACACATGTGCATGCATGCATGCACACACACATACACACACACTTTGATTTGTTTCCCTAGATGGTTGATGATGCCTGCCTTTTACATGACATATATGATACCTGCCACCAGAAGAATAAACCATTGCTTCTTTTGAGTCCATTCCTGAGGGAGAGAATTCTGCATGTGGGTATGGATTAGAGAGCAAGATAATTCTTCATACTCTTGAATGATCTACTTTAAGAAATGATTGATGAAATTCTGAGATATGTTCTCTTCTCCTTTTGTTAGAGCCAATTCTATTTCTTTTTTCTGTTTGTGTCACAGCTTTCACAGATATCAGACTGTTTTGTTAGGAAGGAGTGTACTCGCTGGGCCTTCAGGGAAGATCTTAGATTCGGGAATGAAACTCATGAGGAAAGTGGTGACAGAGTGTCATTGCAGTTTTAGATGGAAGATGGAAGTTCAATAGAAATAATACTGTCCCTCCAACTGGATTTTTTTCTTTTTTAATCCTTTGGAGTTTGTGAATTTTAAGATAAGAAGATCTGTGGAGTTGAATCTTTTACTTCTCTAAAGTTGAAATTTTTACTTCTCTAATGCTTGTAAGTTTCCTGTCACATAGGATCGCAGTCCAATACATGAAGGACTTTAAGATCTATTTTTGTTGTGGAAATGACTACTCCATGCAAGAATATCAACTTTATCAACTTGAGCATTTACTAGTGCGGTGTACAGTGCTGACAGTGTGCTTCTGCTATAGTTTAGCTTTTAATTCTGCAGGGGATTTAGATGGACGATTACTAGTGATAGTGCACAATTTCAGCAAAATAAGTATTTCATATTTCAACATATTAATACATATATAATTCATATTCAGAATAATAAATATTTCTGGAATGATTGAATATGACCAGTGAATAAGGCAACATCGTGTTTTTTAAAAATTGGTGTTACTTTTGAAGACAACTTATATTTACTTGGGGTAGAAAGAATAGGGCTGGTTTTTTAATAACAATATTTTTCACCTTCAGACATCTGAGTCACAAGAGAGTACACAGAGAGATTTGTCATGTGACAAAAAAATATTCTTCCCTAGTAAAAGACAGCTTACTAAATATAACAAACTAAGAGCTGGTTATGGAAGATCAGATAATAATGTTTCTATATAATTGAGTCATTATGAAAAATAATAGTATAGCAGAGGCCAAACTTACTTAATTGAGGAATATTTATAAAATTCCCTTTGCTTTCTGGAAACATTCTAACATGTTCCTGTCTTTAGCGTCTCACATTTGATCTCCTTCAATCAGTAGCCCTAATCTGTTGTGCTTTGGCCTTGATTGAGTTGGAGGAACTTTTACAGTGGTCACCTGACAGGTCTGGCAATTCACTGATACACGAGGCCTTCAGAACTAAGAGGAATGTTTAAACAACTAAATAAAAACCCCAGCCAGCTCATTTGCATGATATGGTTGGCTTACTAGGCAAACTACAGCTGATGCAAGAAAAGTACAGGGATGGTTCAGGTTAATGAATTGTTCTCTGTGGCTTGTTAGATTTTTCCACCACTTCAGGAAAAATCTTTCCCTACTGTTCGTTTATCTAAACTCCTGGATTGTTGCCCTTTTGTTTTCTTTTCTGCTCTCGAGTTGGAGCTATGAAAGGCAGCTTCATTTATTCTTTAGTGGAATCAGAATGACTGCAATTCCACAAACAAATTGAACTTCAGTTAGCAGTGCTTTGTCATAAATAATCCTGGAAGAGATTGTATTCTTTCCTAGCTGATAGACTGCAGCTGTATGTTAAAATCAGGGTCTCAGAGGGATTGATTTATTGCTGATCTGAGTGGGAGCTGAGCAACATACACCTGTCCTCCTCTTGCTCTATTTTGTGGTCTCTATTTCCCTAAAGTGTGTTCAGCAAAAGTTTATGGTAGGGAAAACAAATATTCTATTTTCTGAATTATTCTTTTCCCTTTAGCCTCCACTTTAAAAAAACAGCAGTTCTACAACACACAACACTCTCAGTGAATACTTCTTCATGATCTGGAAAGAAAACTTATTTCATAGACTGGTTAAGGGCATGTTTCATGGTTGGGTCAGATGCAGCATACTTTCCATATAAAATATGAAGACACTTTAAAATTTAATACATTTTTGCCACAGGCTTCAGATACCTAAGCGATATTTGCAAATGCCTCTTTTCATTGACCGTAACAATTTTTTTGTCTCCACTAAAGGGTATTTATTTTGTTTCAAGTTATTTGGTTCCATAAATCATCTGGAGACATAGAAAATATTACAGTTTTCTCCTTCGTGGAAAAGATATATGTGTGTGTATATATGTGTATACATGTATCTGCGTGTGTATAGATTTAGATAAATATAGTATGCACTTTGTACTTATATATAAAGATAAAAGTAAAAGAGTATACATTTGACTAGACCTTGGTCTTTAACTAGAACTGCCATAATAAGTAGCAGTTTGCTTCCTTGATTCATAAATTCTGCTGTAGTCAGTTATACTCTGTTGGTAAGGATCATTTCATGTAAGTAGACTAAGTTGGCATTAATTTTTATACATTTTTTTCTAGACACTTTACACCTGTTATTTAACTTGAAATACTATCTCCATTTTTACAGATGAGAAACTTAACACTTAAAACTGTTAAATGACTTACCCTCAAATCACACAGCTCGTAAGTTGTAGAGCCAGAATTTACATCTGTGTCTGTCTAGCTCCAAAGTTTATGTATTTCATCTTCGCCTTCTATTCAGTGTCTTGCGTAGAGATAGTTTTTATAGAGTCGATCATTATTTTCAATTTGATACATAACAGAAAACAGTGCTGAATGTGTTTAATGTGGCCTCTTTTTTGCAAAGATCTATTTATAAATTGGAATTATTGTTTATTTTCCTCAAACAAGGCACACCTGTGGAGACTTAAAGTATATTAACAGATATTGTAGATGAATATACTTTCATTGGTAGTGTTCAAAAGCATATTAAATTCATAGTTTTTAGAAAATAAGATACAAATATGAATTAGATGTTTGTCTAATTAAAACACAAAAACATAAGATATTGTTACTTTAATGTTTTAGGCAAGAATGTGCACATCACGCTATAGAATTGACCTGTGCCAGATATGCGCAGTTATTGTTATTGTACCACAGGTATTTTAGGGGCTCATGGGTTACATTTTAAAAGCATTTAGTGTTTATAAAACATAAGGTGCGAGTGTGTCTGACGTCTAATGTGATGCTGATAAGCAGTTCATTGTGGCAGAGACTTAGGAGTGGGAGCTGGAATGGGAATGATGATGTTTAATTCTTCTGACATCAAAGCAGCACGCTTCAGGGAGAAATTTAGCAAAGCTAATTGGAGTGACTATCAGTACTGTAAATTACGTCCATAGCCTAGACCTGTGAGCGCTAGCCTTTACAACAGACTTGACAGCAACACAAATATGTTAAAAGAAAATGGAGCTGCCCCTGACATGAAATAATGGGATTGTCATAGAGACAACACATTGTGCACTTTTTCCTTTTAATTACCGGAGGAGAAGAAAATCATGCTTTGCAGCTGATCCTTCCTCATTTTCATTTGCCTTGACTAAATCTCACACCTAGGGGTTTGAAACATGACAGACAACAGGTGTGACTCTGTATCTAATAATTGACTGTAGTTTCTGTCCTTCCTTTAAAAATTGGCCATGTTGTAAACATCTGTAATTCTAATCAAACAGCCTTTCCCCCTATGTGTTAAATGCTGTCCAAACCGTGGTTAGACTATATATCTGAATCAAATAACGAACTTAAGTAAGTCAAGTTATTACATTGCTCTTTCTAGAAGAATAGATTTTAAATGATGAGTTTCAGTGTAAGTGCAACTGGCAAGCAGGTGTTCCTTATGGCCTAGTGTGGCATTGATTTTGGACCAGAAGACATGGAAACATAGCAGTAACTGTGTGTCCTTAAGGAAGCATTCTATGTTTTTGATATATCTTGTTTCCTTAGAAGCTGCTACCAAAATTTTATTCAAATTGAATTTTGATTGTATTATAAGGAAATCTATTCATTGTTGAAGTCAAAACATTCATTATTGTGAAAATAAGGTGCTAATCCCAAACTCCTACCTTAGCAACTGCTTCTCCCACTCCTCCTTGAGGACACAAAGTGTTTTATTATAGGCAAGACCTCTTTTTTAAGCAAAAATTACAAAATATACTTAATTATATTTGTAGGAACATGTGGGCTGACTCATTGTGCAGATTAAATAGACTATCGAAACAAAATCACTTGATTTGGCTCATTTTTTTTTTTCTCCTACACTTTCTCCAGTGATTACTGCTCTCAGCTACTTGCCAAATTGATGGTACTTGGCAGTAAGAAAATAAGCAGTTGAAAATGTGGAAGATAAAGTTTTCTGAATTTCATAGAGGCTCATCAGAGAGAAAGATTACAAAAAGAGTTGGTCTTACCAGGTTGATACGTTGTGTCCTGAGTGGTCTGTTTTCAACTATAATCATCTAGACCTAATTTTAGAACCTTTGCCTTAAGAGAGAGTGTTATTTTTGTTTTCCAGATTTTGATAAATATAGTAGATTTAACCAAGAAGGTGTTGATCATTCTTACACAATTTGTCTTTGTCTTGTCATTAAGTGTCAGAACCTTACATTCAAATGGTATTAAACGTCTGTGAAAATTAACAGTGGAAAGTGGTTTAGTGTTTAATTTGCATAAATTAGGCCTTGTTGAAATTAGTGCCTAGGATATTGAATGTTGGCTCGAGGTCTGATCATCCTGAATGCCATACATAATAAAGTCTATTTGTGTAAAGAAAATAAAGGAGGGAGGTGGTTTCAGGGACAGGAGGTAGTTTTCACTCACAGCTGTAGCTTGGATCGCAAATTGGCTATTGGCTAATGTTGAATTTAACGTGGACTTGAACCAGTCATTGAAATTCCAATTGGCAGAGACCTGGACTGAGTCCAGATTTGCATATGAGGAGGATGTTCTGAGGCTGAGGCACTAGAAGGGCTGTTGCTGCTTTGGGCAAAGTGACAACCAGCTTGATCCATCTTCTTCAGCTGCGGGGGGTGGACCTCTTGATCTTCTCTCTGCCTCCTTCACTCTGATCATGAAAGCTCTAGTTATTGTAATTATGGCAGGCACATTACACAGATTCCCATTTAATTTTCAGAATAATTCTGAAAGGTTGTTGTAAAGGTGAAAATTAAAACTCAGAGAATGTAAAGAACTTCATTAAGGTCATTCAGCTCATAAGTGGCAAAATTTGGACTCAAACTAGGTCTGTCTGATTGCAGAACCTTGATTTTTTCTACCTACCACATTAGAATAATTTTTTTATGTAACATGTCTTTATTGGGTCGGCTTTCATCTCAGCTTATATCTTAAAAGCTATTTTTTTACATGGATATTTTACCTTCTAAGAGATCTTTATCACCTAAATCCTACTTTTAGGTCATTTGGGATGGGGGCTTAAAAGACATCAGCTGCCGGAATTCTGTTCCTAGACTGACCCTGGAATTCACCCCTGCCTGTTTTATCTTTCCCTACAAGCTTGCATGTAGTGCTTTCCTGCCTCTCCATTCCTCCTGGTTCTTATAATATTAAGTTATTGAGTGTTTGCCATATCTAAGGCTCTGATATATAGTTTGAAAGCCATAAATCACAGGCAGGAGAAGAAGAAAAAGGAAGAGGGAGGGAGAAAGAAATGAGTTGGTTTGGACAGGTGATCATCTCCAAGAGAGTTGGGGCCGACTTCGAAACCTGCCTTTCCAGGCCATCTCTGCTGTGCTGTGTTGCTTTCCCACTGAACTGTGGTCTCCCAGGGTGATGGCTCCTGCATTCATATGTAACTAAGTGATTGTTCTTTGTAATAAAAATTCTGCCCCCCTCCAGGAACTCCCATGGAATCCAACTAATATCCCTAAGGATGCTGGTTAAATCCCTGGCCTTGCTCAGTGGATGGGCGATCTGATCTTGCTGTGAGCAGTGGTGTAAGTTGCAGACACAGCAGCTGGGATGGCCTTAGTGCCCTCCCCACTCCCAGTTGCTGTTGCTCTAGCTGTGGCTGAGGTCAGCAGCTGTACCTCTGATTTGACCCCTAGCCTGGAAATCTCTATATGCTTTGGGTTCGGCTCTAAAAAGCAAAAACAAACAAACAAACAAAAAACCCAAAAAACAAACAAACAAAAAATGAATCACTGTGGTGAATTAATTAGGGGAAAATGTGTGTTTTTGTGGTGTAAGCTGGGTTTTTTTTTTGGTGTTTGTGAATGTTTTAAATTGAAGATTCTTTGTTCCTAACATTCTAAACTGCTTTTAGGTCCATAGAAGCAAATATACTGGCAAAAATTCTGTATCCTAATACTGCTCCAAAGTTCAAAAATGGTAATTATATTGAAGTGTTGTATGTAAATTCATGTTATTTGTCTACATTTAAAACTGTGAAGAAGGAGTTCCCAATGTGGCTCAGTGGAAATGAACCTGACTAGTATCCATGAGGATACAGGTTCAATCTCTGGCCTGGCTTAGTTGGTTTAGCATCCAGCGTTGCTGTGAGCTGTGGGGTAGGCTGGCAGCTATAGCTCTGACTCGACTCCTAGCCTGGGAACCTTCATATGCCGTGGGTGCGGCCCTAAAACAACGAAAAGACAAAAAAATTAAAAATAAATATATAAATAAAACTGTGAAGAAAAGGGTTGTAGGAATATTAGGCATTTATTCATTCCACATTTATTATTTCTTTTGTATGTGTGATATCGAATCTGTGTGTGTTTGCAAATCATTTTGTTTAGTAGGGATGTTTATTTTTTAAGGAGTTTTCCCCTGATTTTCCATTTTGAATTGTCTTAAGATTCAAATGGACTTCGTAGATGGCACTCTGAAACCTGGCGATATTCCTTATGTAAGAAATTATTACACTCGACAGGTGTATTATAAGGTATTCCTTGAGAAATTCTCAGAGGAATATTTCATTCATTTTCACAGTGTCTGCACCCACAGAACTTTTTAATGAACGTTATAATATATATTTTTTCATAGTTCTCTGACTTATTTTACTCAACTACTCAGTCATCATTGATTCATTCATTTTCAGTTAATAAATATTTACTAAGTCCCTAACATATGTGTTGCTCTTAGTAGATAAAACAGGCATGACTATTTCCCTTCTGCGGCTTATACTGTGCTGGGAAGACAGATTGAACAAATAAACATACTAAGTTGACCACTGGTATAAGGAAAAGAACAGTGTATTAGGAGAGAGGCAGCTACCCACTTGAGAATGAGCAAACAGGGCCGGCCTCATTGGGGCAGTAAAACTGAGCAGAGAATTAAGGGATGCTTGAGTTATTTAGCTCCATAAAGGTTGGGGAGAGAGCCTGTGGAAAAGCAGTTGGCTTGTGTATCTGCTGTTTAGGGGGGCCCGCTACTGTGCCATTTTACATAATGGACTTGAGATCCATAAACTCTGATATCCATGGGGGGTCCTGGAACCAATCCCCTGCAGACCCCCAGGGAAGACTGTGTGCTAAGGAGGAAGAGAGCTGGGCAGCTTGGAAGGATCGAAGAAGACCTGTGTGGCAGCTAAGAGTAAAGGCTAAAGTTGTGCAAGGTGGGGTTTGCCATTTGAGGATTTCCCAGTATGAAGTGAGGTTTGCTAAGCTTTCATGCATTGATTGTAGTAGTAGGAAATATATGACAGTGTAAATCATCAGAATAATTTACCTTCACCGTTTAAAAATGGAGACAGCTTGGTGTTATGGTAGCTGTCAGTTTTTTTCAGTGCTTGCAAAGTTAAACAGACCAAATCATTTGATTGCTGTGGGACTTCTGAACAATTCTTAGTTTTAGTTTTATGAATATTTTTCTTTTTTTATGTACTTGCGTACATGTGCGCACGCCCATGCGTGCACACACACCCACTTGTTATTTAGCTGTTTTTCTTCTGAAGAAATCTTTATTGTTCATAAAAATGTATAAGAAAACCTCTATTAAAATTTTTATTTACCTACGATATTATCTTTAAAAAGGCAAGGTGAACTTATTTTCCATTTTTCCTTTATTAGCTTCTTGAAAAATGAAAACCCAAAGTCTTTTGTCCACATTACTCTTTTAAGCTGCTAAAGTAAAACAAAAGATATATTAACCTGTGGGTTTTGTGATTGTTTGCAGACAGCGTGGTCCTTGAACTAACAATGCAACCTAAACTATTTTAATTAAATGAGCTGCTAGAAGTGAGCATATTTTTCATTTATTACTTATATATTTCTTTTTGTATTTCATTGTCTAAAACTATTGCCTCCTTTATTATATTTATTATTATTATAAAAGATTCTGGTTGCATTCATTTGTTGAACTAACTCCTCTTAAATTCTGCCTTGTAGCCCCAAGTATTGTCTTGAGGACATTTTTGTCCCTCAGGATAACTTGAAGTTCCTGTTGCTTGAGTACAAAATGTAAATATATTTTTTCATTATTCCTTCCAGCCTCCAATATATTATTAGTTGACTAATCTGATAAACTGGTTAAGGAGAGTATGTTTACTGGTTAATGCTAATGTCTTGCACTTAGAATGTTGTTTCACTATTTTAAAACCGAAGGAATAATGAAGACAGTAGAATGCTATCACTGAGTTGAATTTAAGAGATCTTATATGTGTATGTGTGTGTATGTATACATATACATATATATATCTCATAATATGTATTTTTCTTAATTTACATTTCTTAAATACTGTTTTAGGCTAGAACATTACCTTAGAAATTGGCATTTTTGCCATTCTGTTCTACTATCTGATTGCCATGCCAGGTTTCTCCTCTGAGCTCCAGACTTCTACATCTGATTACCTTCCTGATAATCTCCACTAGGATATTTCAAAGGCACCTCAAGTTCAGCATGCTGGAGACTGAACCAGGTTCCCTGCCAGCATTTTCTATCTTAGTGAACAACCGCAACACATCCGCTGTATAAGCACCATGTCTCAGATTTATCCTTAAGCCCTCTTGCTACCTCATGCCTCATACTCCTTCTACCACTAATTCCTCCTGACCTTATTTTTATCCACTTCCATCCATCTCCAGTGATAGCATCTGAGTCCAGGACTACTGATTAACTGTGTCTCCTCATCTACTCAGCTTCACAGAGCCAGAACCTTTTGTCTCACTGCATCCAGGTGATCCTTTGAAAATTTAAGTTTATTGTCATGTGAAAAACCTTCATTTGGTCTTAAGATGAAGACTCGTTTATTAATGTGGCCTAACATTTAGTCCTGGCAAAGTCTGATCTCTGCCTACCTCTCCAGCCTCACCACCTCCATTTTAATGTAACATTTGAAATAAAAGAATGCATGCAAAAAACTTTTAAGTTGTGAAGACAAAATAAAACAACACCTGAACAACTGAGAATCTGCCTCCCGACTTCAGAATCACTGCATCGCCTTGTGGGTACTTCTTCATTATCTTTATTGTCATTATATCTCCTGGCTGAGGTGTAAACATTCTACTGAAGTTTGTGTCCTTATAAATCCTCGCTTTAAAAAAAAAAAAGAAAAAGGAATTCCCATAATGGTTCAGTGGAAATGAATCTGACTAGCATCCATGGGTACGTAGGTTCAATCCCTGGCCTCCCTCAGTGGGTTAAGGATCCGTGTTGCTGTGAGCTGTGGTATAGGTCAAAGATGTGGCTCGGATCCTGCATTGTTGTGGTTGTGGTATAGGCCAGTGGCTACAGCTTCGATTTGACCCCTAGCCTGGAATCTTCCATATGCTGCAAGTATGGCCCTAAATAAATAAAAATTAGAAAAAAATAGCATGATCAGTGAGAGAGTGAGGGAGAGATTGATTTTCCTCACTCGGAGATTTCCCTTAGCAGCAACGAAGTAAAGCTGTGTTGTTACTGGGTCTACTCGTAAGGTCATTGAAGGTCTCCCCAAGAGTTAGTTGCTGTGAAACCTTAAGTGAAAGTCTCCTTCAGATGCTTCTGCTCAGTTAACTCTTTCTATTCCATCCTCTGCTCAGTTAGTTCTCCATTCCAGCTTCATTGTTTATTTTTGCTCCTTGATAACCTCTTGTTTTTCCCTCCTCCCAATCCCTGCCCATCATAGAAATTATGTATATTTTGTTGCTTTTGCCAGAACTCACCTGGTCCCTGTTAACTTCTACCTGTTTTTTTCCCCTCTCAACTCAAGCATTTCTTTTCCAGATAAAGCTTTCTTCATCCCTCTTCTTCTGTAACCCCAAACCCAAGACAGTCTCCTTTGTCATAGACTATTCCTGGGGCTGTGTTTCCTTTCTTTAGACTGTATCTCATTTTGTAGTTGCACACTTTAGGAATGTGTTTGATTTTTCCCTGTCTGTCTCCCAGACCCACTCAGTAAGCTGAGGAATAGGCATCAAAACACTGACATATCTTTAGGGCTTGGCACATCTGAGTGGTACACAGTAAATATTTGGTGAACAAAAAAAAAAAAAAAAAAAAAGAGGAAAATGAAAAGAGTAAATGTAATACTACCTCAGCCTGAAGCTTCCTGTAAAACAGAGTTAGCATTGTCCCACACTCATTGTCTCTCAAAATATACTATGTGGTTTAATTATTTAAGATTTCTTGAAATTATACAACACCTTTATGAATATGTTAATAGTATCAAAATTATTTTTAAAGTAAGGGTTAAATAAGTATTTCACCTTATGGATCTTCCTTCTGCATTTCTTTCCTTTTCAGTCTCTTTATTCCTCAAATTCCTGTGTGATCTAGAGTATGGGGGACCTTGCTAACATTTCAGTTGATATCAGACCTCAGTGGGTATTTAGAAAGTGAAGAAGTGAATTATTTGTAAGAAACTGTCCTTCACACGTATTAAATTGGTTGTAGAATGATCCAGTGATAAAGCGCACCAATACCCCATTTTCATCATTAAAACAAATGCCTTTGGCACACATTTCTCTTCTCTATGCCATCATAACAAAGAAAGATCTTGTCATTCCATCAACTCATTACTGTTTGTTTTCTGGTAACGTCCAAAGAGATCTTTTGTAGTTATGGTTAGAAATTTATTAAAACATGCAAATCCCTGTTGTTCCATTAAATTCAAAATCAACCATATGCTGCTAGCCCATCCTACCATGTTCAGGGTCCTTGTTAGAATTATATCTAAGAGCTGAGATAAGGAAACAGGTTTTTTCTTAACCAAAGTTTATATAATCTTCAGTTCTTTACATTTGGGCTTTTTCTGAGCAGTTCACCAGGGTAACGTTTCCTGCATGTTTAGACGTAGCGAATGAAAAAATACTTCTAATTGAACCTTGTCCAACATTTGTCTTTGAAATTTGAAAACCTTAGTGCACACTAATGATATGGAGTATTTTAATATGCGCAATAATTCCTTTTCTCTTTTAGTCACACATATCCTGTGAATTCCTCACTAAATCTAGTATTAGCCCTTGTTGAGGTCCCTCCCCAAGTAAGCACTTAAATGGCACTTACTGTCATGGAAAGATGGAAGAAGGTGGCTGGAAGCGGGATCGGGATGGGCTGAGGGGGTGTGGGAATGTTTGGAACATCTGCAGCACATTCCATAGTACCTTGCCTATCAAAAACTAGGGAGGATTTCAGCTCTAAGAAAAAGTAGTTTTTTGATCACCTGACTGTCTTTTCAGAGCTGATAAAATCGTAACTGGTACATATGTATCACTATCACACCATATTTTAGGTGTTTTTAATCACTTCAGTATTTGAGGTACAAACTACTATATATAAAAAATGAATAATTATGGAAGTTCCCTTCGTGGCTCATTGGTTAACGATCCCGACTAGGATCCTTGAGGATGCAGGTTCGATTCCTGGCCTCGCTTAGAGGGTTAAGGATCCGGCATTGCCGTGACCTGTGGTATAGGTCATAGATGAAGCTCAGATCCCGCTTGCTATAGCCGTGGTGTGGGCTGGTAGCTAGGAATGTCCATATGCCACCGGTGTGGCCCTAAAAAGCAAAATAAATAAATAAAGCAAAAAATAAAAAAAATAAAAATAAATAGTTATAAAATAAATAATATTGTAAGTCAAATTATATTCAATATAAAAAGGGAAAGAAATCTTTAAAAATGTTTTAGTGTTTCCTTTGAAACAGAAATTAAAGATTGTTTAAATCAGTATTTTTCTTTTAAGAATTAAAGATGCAATTAGTGGCGTTACTGTTGTGGCACAGTGTGGGAGTGTTGAGACGCAGGTTTGATCCCTGGCCTGGCACAGTGCGTTAAGGATCAGGCACTGCCACAGCTGCACCTTTGGTCGCAACTGTGTCTCGGATCTGATCCCCGGCCCAGGAACTCCACATGCCTTGGAACGGCCAAAAAAGAAAAATAAATGAAATTATTAAGAATTGATTTTTGTTTCCATTGGAGTATATCCATCATCATTGTGGAGAGCAATTACTTTGTAATAGTAAAGGTGATTGAGTAGAACCAGAGGTTTATACACTGTTGGTGTGTTGGTAAATTGTTGGTATTATAGGTATATGACAAATCAGGACTTAGTATGACATTAATAGTAGGTAATTAAAAGAAAAACCAGCATTGCTAGTGCTTATTGACTTACCTGTTTTGTATTTTGATGCTTATTGTTATGCCTTGGTCATTTTTTAAACTTTCTTTTTCTTGGCCTCACCTGCGGCATGTGGAAGTCCCTGGGCTAAGGTCTAGGGATCAGACTCATGACACAGCAGCGATCAGAGCCACTGCAGTGACAATGTTGGATCCTTAACCCATGAGCCACAAGGGAATTCTTAAGTTTCTTCTTAAAAATTGATATCTGTAAGGGCAGGGGATATATTTATTCATAGTCGTCTTTTTGTAAATAACCACAGGAATTTATGCATTTTTGACAAAGTTGCGGGGGCAGAAATGTTGCCCTTGCTGAAGTTAAGAAATCTTATACAGGGAGTTCCCATAGTGGCTCAGCGGAAAAGTATCTGACTAGTATTTGTGAGAATGTGGGGTTTGATCACTAGCCTGGCTCAGTGGGTTGGGATCCGACGTTGCTGCGGCTGTGGCGTTGGCCGGTAACTGTAGCTCCAATTCGACCCCTAGCCTGGGAACTTCCATTATGTTGTGGGTGCAGCCCTAAAAAGCAAAAAAATAAATTAAAAAAAAAAAAAAATAAATAAATAAATAAATAAAATAAAATAAAGAAAAGAAAGAAATCTCATACAAAATTCACCAAACTCGCCCAGTGTATGGTCAGTTTCTGGGGTGGGTATAGCTGTGAACGTGAGCTTGTTCCCCAGGCCTCTCTAGTTCCAGCACATACTGGAAGAGCTGCCCTGTGAAACTGTGCTGGCCTTGGCCGTGTATTCCCAAGGATCAAGAAGCTGCCTCGGTTCTTGTGCTTGAGCTCAGTGCTGTGTAGCTTTGTGAAGATATTTCCAGATTGAGACTTTTTTGAATTTGGCTTTTTTTTTTTCCACAAAAGGAAAGTTCTTCCTGTGGACTCTGATTTTTTTTTTTTTTTTTGTAAATGACATGACAATCTACTCTTCTCCTGATACAAATTGATTGCAATAGACTTCACACAGTTTGTACTTTCTCTTAAATTCAGAAGAGAACTGTTTTCAAGGAACTTTTTTCCTATCTTTTTTTAATAAAACACAAAGATAAAACTATTTCAATAGCAGATAATCTCATAATGAGAGGATTCCTGGTTAGCCCAAATGAGGCCAATCCTGAGATTCTTTTTTTTTTTTTTTTTTTTGTCTTTTTCTAGGGCCGCACCCACAGCCTATGGAGATTCCCAGGCGAGGGGTCTAATCAGAGCTGTAACCGCTGGCCTATGCCAGAGCCATAGCAATGTGGGATCCGAGCCACATCTGTGACCTACACCACAGCTCACAGATCTGAGCCGCATCTGCGACCTACACCACAGCTCACAGCAGTGTGGGATCCTTAACCCACTGAGCAAGGCCAGGGATCAAACCTACAGCCCCATCGTTCCTAGTCGGATTCATTAACTGCTGAGCCAGGACGGGAACTCTGGATCCTGAGATTACTTCTGATGGATTTCTGTGGCCTAGGGCTACGTTTCAATGGAAACAGTTTAGGAATCTCTCTACGTGCTGCTGAATCCAAAACTTGTCATCTTGGGCTCTCTAATAAATACAGCTAATGAGAAAAATGTATTAATAGTAGAAATTTTCAAATATCATTCCTAAGTATTGATTCAATTGAAATGCTAGTAAATACTAATCTGGATTAAACTTCAAAGTGGGCCACCATGTGATACATTTTTTTCTTGTATGTGCTAGAATTCTGCTTATAAGAATGCTTTATCGATTATATTTTAAATGTAAAAAGATATGCACGGACAAACACCCATACTGGTCCTCAGATGTCTATTACATGCTTGGAGTGTTTGTAGTGATTTATTCCTGACCTACGTAGAATTATGAAAGCAGCCTTATTGGGGGGTTTCTACTCAGTTTTTGTGTTTTTAGACACTGACTCTATAGACACGTGTATGCCTTAGGATTCCGTTTTACCATAGCCCTTTGAGACCGGCTAAGCGCATTTTAGGTAGGGGTTCGGAACAGGTTGCTATGGTGCATGTTCCCTCTTGGGTTCTAAAGTCACAATAATAACAATAATAATAATAACTAGCTCTTACAGCCTAAGTCTAAATGAAACCAGGTAGAAAGAGTGTAAGGTATCCCACTTCTTTCTTTGCTCACTGATTTTTGTGGACGTGTGTTGACCAGAGGCAGAGGTTTGTGTTCTCTTATAATAATTTGGGGAACATTTGAAATGTAGAAGAAAGAAGCTAAAGAAGCAGTGTTAATGGACTAATGCAGAATAGTGTGAGAAAACGCATTTTGGCCTAAATGGTGTGCTTGTGAGAAGGAAATGGCAGTATGGCCCTTCACGTTGGGAAATTGGCGGGGTGTGTGTGGTGAGAGCTGCTTTCTGTGTTCTCAGTGCCAGAGGGAGAGGTCTGGAGCCTGGCACATTCCAACGCCGCTTGCGCCCATCCCTCTCCGCCCTCTTTTCTTTTCACCATTTTCCGTGTGTTCATCTGCTCTCATCCATTACCTTCTCTCTTTATCCTGTTCTCTCCCATTTTATCAGGGGTATCACGTCACCAGTCAACTTCCTATCGTGATGGCATTTCCAGTCATTTCCTCTCCCTTGGTAATTTATCTTGACCCATATCTTGCTCATGTGGTTCTAAGCAGTTCTGTTCCTTCTACCCTATCACAATGTTGCTTTATTATTTCCTTTTCCTTGTAGCCAGTTTTCTAAAAGAATGTTATGTTTTTGTGGACTCAAAATTATTGCATGTGGGAGTTCCCGTTGTGGCACAGTGGAAACAAAACTGACTAGAAACCATGAGGTCGCGTGTTGGATCCCTGGCCTCGCTCAGTGGGTTACGGATCCGGCATTGCTGTGAGCTGTGGTGTAGGTCACAGACGTGGCTCGGATCTGGCGTTGCTGTGGCTCTGGCGTAGGCTGGCAGCTGTATCTCCGATTAGACCCCTAGCCTGGGAACCTCCATATGCCGCAGGTGCAGCCATAAAAAGACAAATAAATAAATAAATAAGATAGTGCATGGGATCGTTCTCAAGACTCAAACCAGTCCTGTGAGGCTGGCAGGTCATTGTCTTTATCTCCCTGTGGGTAATCCTGGGTTGAGAGAGGGAAGGTGGGTTGGTGAAGGCCACAAGGAGCGAGTGGCAGAACAAAGCTGAGGTCCTCTGTTTTCAATCTCCACGTCTCTTCACTGTTAGGGCACTATTTCTTTCCTTGTAACAATTCAAAAGGCATTTCATACTTTTCTTCCTAGTCTATACAGGACTTTTCTGTGGTCATTTCATATCATATGATGCCTGCACAGGGTGTGGACCTTGATAAAAATCCCGAGCAACTGAAGAAATGGCCACTACCGATAGGTGCTGTGGTCTCAGGCCTGATGCTGCTTAGAATTCTGTTGTAACCGTGAAGGTGAATGCCTTTTTAACATTAATAAATATTAGCCACCCCAGGTATGAAATTTTTAACCCCAAGGAGAACCATAGAAAGCAATTTATATAAACCCTGCAGAAAATGTGAAGCGAAACAATACAGAGAATAGAGATTTGCTGGGTAATTAAGCATGTTACCAAATGAAGTTGACTGACTAATCTATAATCATATGCTGGGATACATAATACAAAAAGCTGAAGTACATAGTATGAATTCATTAAAAACGGATTTGACAAATTTACAGTAGCGGTGTGTTTGCATATTATAAAAATTAATTAAACATTAGTTTATTATATTTCTTTGTGGCCCTCCTTTTTGGCCAAAAGCATTGAACTGAGCTTCTCAGCAGTCACTTTATTTAATTGGAAATTTTAAAATCTTTTTTACAAAAAATTTGTTAGGTTATGTTTTTGAAACACTGAAAATGATAGAGAATAACAATACATATCCATGTGACAACCATTCAGTTTTCTCTTATTTTAACATTTTGCTATATTTACTTCTTTATAAAATTTATTTATGTATTTATTGGCCATGCCCATGGTATGTGGAAGTTCTGGGCCAGGGAATAAACCCGTATCACAGCAGTGACAGTGCTGGAGTCTTAACCCACTGAGTCACCAGGGAACTCTTATTTGGTTCTTTTTTTTTTTTTTTTTTTAAGAAATAAAGTATTATGAAAGACAATCAAAGCTCCCTCTATACTCCTCCTGAGGCTACACTGGTCACTCTTCAGAGTTTATTATTCTGAATTTACTATTTGGTTTTTATAATGCTTGTTTTTATACTTTGATACATATACTTGCATTGATACTCATAAAGTATGTTTTCATGTTTTAATACTTTATAAAATTTGGTGTCATTATTTATCATTTGACAACAACAGTTTTTTCCCTAACATTGATTTTGGGATTATCCACTTTAACATATGTAGCTCTGATCAAGATATCTGATGCATAGTGTTCATTAATGACCGTGCCATAATTCACACATACATTCTCCAGTTGGTGGCAATTGAGATAGTTTTTTATAGCAAGAATTGGAAGCAGAGTCACAACAAACCTTCCTTATGCATTTGGCCAACAGTTTCTTTAGGGTATATACCTACAAATAGAACTGCCCAGTCTGGGGAATGAATATGCTTCTTTAGCTTTACTAATTACTACTGCCAGTCCAGTTGTTTTCTTTCTATTTTAAAATTAAAAAAAATGAGATTTTAATGTATTTTGAAACCGTTTTTATTTGGAAAACTTATAAAAATAGCACAAGGAATGCTCATAAATCATTTACACAGATTTTTAAAATTTTGGCATTTTTTTCCAGATCTTAATATCTTGTCTTTATTACTCTGTGTGTGTGTGTGTGTGTGTGTGTGTGTGTGTGTGCGCGCGCGCATATGTGTGTATAAGATATTTTTTTCTCACCAGAACCATGTGAGAGTAGGTTGCTTTGGTCAGGTCTTTTCATCCTTTAATAGTTGAGCACGTCTTTCTTAGGACTGTGAACCTTCTCTTACATAATCACGGGACAGTTAGTTTAACACCGAAAATCCCTGTATGTAATCTACAGTCCATATTGTAATTTGTCGATTGTCCAAATAATGTCCTTATGGCATTTTTCCCCCGTCTCAGATGACATTGTGTTTACCTGTCACATCTCTTTAGGCTTTTATAATCTGGAAGATTCTTTAGCTTTTCTTTGTCTTTTGTGATATTGATATTTTTAAAAGGATATAGGAAGTTATTAAGTGTTTCTCATTTTGTGTTTATCCAGTGTTTTCTCAGGATTAGATTCAGATTATGCATTTTTGGTTAAAACTAATGTTTTAGTGATGATGTATCCTCAAGGAATTATTCCTTTTGTTGGCATTTTTTTCATCTTTTGGTTGAAGAGTCATTCATTTTCTCTACCATATTTGCTTTTTTTCCTTATAAAATTAATAAGTAGTTTATAGGGAATCACTTTGAGATATTTTAAATGTCCTGTTTATAGTCAAACCATTTCCCCCGAGATTTAGCATCTCTTGATGGCACTTGCCTGACTCACTTCTTACCACTATAGTTGGAAATTGTGGCTTTCTAACTTCATTATTCCTTTGTTCTTTCTATATATAGTGCCCTAGTTCTTTAGTAGGACTTGAAAAAAATACTCATGAGCATGAATTCATAGTCTAAGTATTAAATTCAGAATTTATTTTGTGAAATTTCTTTTCCTATTAGGCATTTGTTTTCTTGAGAAAAGAAGTTAAATGATAATTCCATTGCCCATATCAATGTAGAATGACTCTGAGATCACTTACTTGTATAATTTATACCTCATTTATTTCTGAAAGGACTAGAGAAAGCTTTTTAAACTGAACACAAAACAGGACAAAAAAGGTAAAAATCATGATTATTCTAGTGGTACTGTTTAAGTTGAACATTGAGTTTAGATCATGGAAATCAGCAGCTGAGGCAGAGAGACAACCATATTGAATTAGATGTGTTTCAGAAGAGAAAGCATCCTGTAAGAGATTAATAAAATACATATATGCAAGGAAAAGAAGCTCATGTAATTTGAATAACATATAATTTAATTTCATGTCATCAAGAGGGCTGATTTTTGTGTTGAGCTAGTTCTGTTTATTGAAAATTTATGCACTGGTAAAAACAACAGTTCAAACCAATGCAGACTTATTTAGAACTTTCATTTAACATTTAAGATCCCATTTAAGATTCCAGAGATTCTGGTTCATTAGGTCTTAGGAAGGGTCTGCATATTGAACATCACAGATGAACCTAGAATCACACTTTGAGAAAACGATGCCTCAAACAAAGAGATGAAAGTTAGGATTTTATTGTAATTGAGTCAGTATTGCAGAGTTGCTTGTAAAATTCTTCTAGTAGTCTCATATTTAAAGTATAATAACTTTTAGGAATTTCCATTAAAAAATAATTTGGGTTGATAAATAAACAGCTAAATAGCTAAATTGAATCCTTATGATGTACATCAGTAGTGGATTTAGTGAGTCAGTGGTGTAGACTTTTCTACTCCAGCCTAATACCTATACTTCCTCAGTATTTTCATAACCTCCTTAATTTTTCATTAGTTCATTAACTTCATTAGTTTTAGTGGCTCACCATAAATAGCTTATTAACTTGTACACATATTCTAAGTTATAGAAGGGCTTGTTAAATTCAATTTTTAAAGAGAATACTGGATTTGTTTGGGGTTTTTTTAATATTCATTATTTTGTATTAGAGGAGACAGGCCACCGATTTCTAAGATTTATTACTCTTTTGCAATAACTGGCTTTAGCCAGGGGCCCATATTTCAGAATTGTTCATAGGAAAGTAATTTCCACGGGTGTCATTGCTAGTTGAGTGAGTGACTTTGACATACATAGCTCTGGCCTACAACTGGCCAGCCTGAAATAATTAATCAGAAACAACAACTATTTCAGTAAGACTGAATTCCAGTTTATAAACTAGGTTAATTGGAGATTTTCCAACAGTAGAGACTTTCCAATGTAGAGCACAACGGCTATTGGGTTAATGAAAATATTTAAGATCTAAATGAAAATATAAGCCTTGGACAGTTCTGTGATTTCTCTTAAGTCTATATGGGAGACATTTCCTTTGTTGCCTGAGCTTTATTGCTTTAGTTCTCTTTAACATTGCAATGGAAACATCTGATAAAACTTCTGAGACTGTGCTGAAAGTTTACCCCTTTGTTTTATAAAATGTAGCAAATATAGCTTATAATAGCACTGGTACCTGCATTCTTGATTTGTGACTCTTTCAGAAGGAAGACATTTATTTTCATAAGAAATGTGACATTTATAAGGATTGAACAGCTTAAAAGAGTGTGCACAGAAAGTGGTAGGACTTATAAAACAGTGGTTTACCAAGCCTGGTTGATGACTTGTGCAAGACAAATTTAGAACAGGAGCAGCGACTTAGTGCCCAGCTTGGAACATTTGTTTATATTTTGGTATTTATTTATAAGATCATGGATACAAAGCTAAACTATTTTCACATATGGAAAGGATGACTAAAGGGAGAAAATCCTTATTATTGTGCTTATGATTCAAATTCCTTGTCCACCATAGTCCTTTGAATTTTTCTGCTTATTAAAGTACAAAAAGGCGATAGCATTTCCACAGCTCATTATTTTGAGAAGGAAAGTGAATAAAATGAAAACTACTATTGATTCTCAGCCCTGCCCCAAGAGAAATACTGAAGACCCTCAATTCATAGTAGAGATATAAACATTTCAAAATACATTTAATTTTTTTAAATTTATTTTTTATTGTTATTTCCCCCAATACACTTTTTTTTTTTCCCCCCACTGTACAGCATGGAGACCCAGTCACACATATATAGCTAGAGTGTACAGGGAATTGATAGTTATTTCATCTCTAGTAGTTTTTCTGCCCCTGTCTTAGAATTTCATTCATAGTGGCTATTTTCATCTTCATGATTTTGAGGTTTCCTGAAGTTACTGTAATTTGCTTCTAATCAGATATAACTTGTTTTGTTTTCTTTAAATGGAAACAGTAAAGGAAGTAGATAATGTTAGTAGAACTTTGATTCCAATCAGTGGACATTGGCTGGTTTTCTACTCAGTCTCCATTTCACTTGCTTCTGTCCCTACACCTGCCTCTGTCCTTCATGCAACTCCTCTGCTCTCCTGGATGCTTCCAGAGAAGCCAAGTCCTATCCCAGCTCCAGGAGTGGGTTGATGTGTCTAAAGTGAACCCCATCTTTCATACTTCTAACAATTTCATATGAAAAGGTTCAGGTGAACACTTGAGCTGACCGATGTTAAAGAGCAGCACTGCTGGTGACTTTTTGGAAAGTCCTCACTGGGAGAGCTTCCAAAACTGATTCTCTTTCTCTGCTGCTGGGCTACTGCCTGCATCTTAATACCAAAGGGAGAAGTAGCTTTATGCTAAGGATTCATTGTGGATCAAAGAGCAGAGACAAACCTTCCCACCCAGGAATATCACAACTCCACTGTGTGTGTATATGTGAGTGTGCTTGTGAATGTGTGTGTGTGAGAATGAAAGAGATGGATAACAGTAAATGAGGAATATCCTACATAAGAATAAACATCTGCTGCTTTTTTCCCTCCCAGAAATTTACAAAAGGCAACATTAAAATGTGCCATTTGGGGCTTTCCTTTAAAGGTTTGCATGAATCAAATCATCTGCATGCCTTTGATAAACTGTCCTTTTTTCTGTTCCCCTCCCCCTCAGAGACACTTATTTTTCTCACTGAAAAATTTCAGAATGCTCATATGGTTGGCTGAGTATAAAGTCATAAAGCCAAGCCTTCTGAACCTGAAAGGCTTATTGCCTAAAATGATGTTCTTTTGATTATATAGTTAGTTTTCTGATGTTTGCATTTTATGGTGCCTCATATGGTGGAACTGGACTTCTCATCTTTTGCCCAAAAGTTATTTGATCAGAGAAACCGTTTACTTGCAAATTCTAATTTATTAGAAATTATATCCTTAAAATTAAATTTCAATGGAAATTTAAAATGCAAGCTACACTTTGAGTCACTCCTTTTTTCTTAGGGAATAAATAAATACAGATAGAAATAGTCCTTCCCATGTTTTCCTGCTCTTCTGTCTTCATAGGCAACATTTGAAAACAATGCTCTTAAAAAGAGAATACCTCAGAGGTCCGCCTGGGACCTCATGTAAGTAAAGTGAGATGACAAAACTGGTGACGTGTGACTCCACACTCCAGTGACAGAGAAGATAATTATATTGAGGTCTTCAGAGTGATTTAGAGGTGACCTGGAATTTTCCAAGAGAGAATGAAGTTATATTTGTGAAAAAGAGAGACACCCGGGGGGAGGGCATGTTATTTTAGCCACATATTCTTATGTATATCCTACATAACTTAAAAAAGTATGACTTTCAAGAGGACAATAAAAAAGAAATTATAGTAATCAAAATGGGAAATTATTAAGGGTTTGGGAAAAAATTTTCAGCTGAGAAGCAATGTGAAGATTAAGTATAAATTCTAACAGTCTGGTTGACAAGTTGATGAGCACATTTACAGATGAGAACTGTACAAGGAACAAAAGGATGACTCAACAGTTTTGTGTAAGAGCCAACATTAGGTTAGGTTTGTATTAGAAAGAATCAAAGTGGAATTTGAGCAGAGAAGTGTCTGAAAGAAGGAGAAAAGCAGTGTTTTGCCAGAGTTTCCTTCTGAGGCTTCCCTGCAGATGGACACGCTTTTCTTTCATGGTTGCGTGTTTGTGGGGTGGCCAGGGGCTTTCTGTATCTGACTTTTCTTTTACTGTTGAAAGAAATAACCAGAGAAATCAGATAAGAGAGATATCATTTCTGAAGTTAATCTAAATAGATACTTTTTTTATTTGGCCTGTTGTGGGTCATAAATTTGATCGGATAATATAAAGACAGCTCTCTTCAAACAGAGACGATCACCATTAACTTCTGTCTGGGAGAAGCGGGTGGCACTCCTTGCTGGGCCAGGGCTGGAGAAGCACTGGATCTGTGGTCTGGACAGGCAGCTTCAGGTCTAAGCCTGTCATTCAGCAGCTCTTCGAGTCTGAGTGAGACCCTTAATGACTTTAGGCAGAAAGCTAGATGGTCGGAAATATGGATGAGGGGCTCTCCACTGACTGGCGTGGCTCTTCTAGGTGATCTGGAAGGTATCTATGGGGCTGAGGAAATATACTCCTATTTTTTTCTGTTACAGTGTCTCTGCGTGGAGCCACCTACAGGCTCTTTTATCCACCATTAAAGTATGAAGAGTGGTGGGGACTTGACAAACTCAGCTGAGTGCCCAATTAAAGCGTGTAGTTTTCACTCAGCTCCAAGTGATTGTTGACGTGGGAATGAAGGCTTAGTTTTGCCGGAATTTTCAGAACTTGCAGTTTTTGTTTTGTTTTGATTTTTAGGAGCTGCCTGAAATAAGGATTTTTTTTTTTCCATGAAGTCCCCCCACCTCTCCACCCTCAAAAAAACAGCTGTGCCACACTGATGTGGGTCAAACGAAACAAGTCTTTGAGCCAGATCTGCCCTGTGACTACAGTTTAGGTCTTTTGCTTTAATCTGTTTTTCTTAGATGTTTATTGAGATCTTGGTAAGTTTCATAGCAATGTACTTGCCTCTCTTTAACTACCGAACAATATCCAAGACAGTCCTAATATACTGAGTTTTCTTTAGGTGACATTTAAACCTGTACATAAATTTGATTAAAAAATACTTTGTTGGGTTAAAGATAAGACTCCTAACAGTATATATGTTACTGACACATGGGAAGAACTATAAACAAAAGAATGATTGATTTCGTTTCTTTAATTCTGTTGAGTTACTACCATAAACTTCATCATGTGTGTTTCTTACAGAATTTTCTAAATGAGCAAGAAAAGATATTTTGGAAGGTTCTGTGGACATTCAAAGGTGAAAGGCGGTAAATCTTTATTTAAAAAAGTCTCTTCAAAATAAAACCATTGTCTCCATATTAAATTAATTTGTAAAAATATGTTTTCTAAGGCTTACCAAAGCTAACTACTGATGATACGTTTTATGCTGGAAAAATATGGCTACTTGCAACTCTTCATTGTTTGTATGAGTGAAATCCTTCTATTTTTTTCCCTCTATTCTTTGGCCACGGAAATTAAGACTAAGAACTTAATTCTGCAAATTAAGAATAATAACTTGGGAGTTCCCGTCGTGGCGCAGTGGTTAACGAATCTGACTAGGAACCATGAGGTTGCGGGTTCCATCCCTGCCCTTGCTCAGTGGGTTAACGATCTGGCGTTGCCGTGAGCTGTGGTGTAGGTCGCAGACACGGCTCGGATCCCACATTGTTGTGGCTCTGGTGTAGGCTGGTGTCAACAGCTCCGATTCGACCCCTAGCCTGGGAACCTCCATATGCCGCTGGAGCGGCCCCAGAAATGGCAAAAAGACAAAAAAAAAAAAAAAAAAAAAAAGAGTAATAACTTAATTCTGGTCACTTGCTAATTTTTTTGGTTTGGGAAAAAACTCTAAAAATAGATGAAGTGCCCATAGTTTGAATCAAATGACCCTTAGAGGTTGTTGGCTTGGGTATGGGCCCCTGTTCCAAATCAAGCTATAGGTCACTGGTCCTGTGACACAACCTGATTGAAAGTTGATTAGACAGATGTAGAGAAAGAGTTAACCTCTGAGAGAATGCCATGGAGTAGGAGATGGCCATGAAGGATTATGGAAAGCACAGAATTTATAATGAATCCAACTGTGGGTGCGGGTGAAGACATTACAAGAGAAAGAGGAAAATATGTAGAATGTGAAGAGTAGGAGTGTTCTGGAAGAATCCAGGACAAAATACAGTTTCTACTCCAGGGAGCAGGCATATGAGGACCAGCTGGACAGTAGTATTAATGCAGAAAAGCAGAATCAATGCCTGGGAGCACTATGGGCTGGAACCTCGAAACTTCCCTACCTCCTTTCATCGCCTGATCTATTCCTCACCTTTTTTCAAAGCTCCTGGTTCTTCTATCACAGAAATTCCTCTTGTCGCTAGACATTTGCTCACACTGGTCCTTCTTCTTCAATTAATCCCTGTTTCCCATTCCCCTCTCCCCTTCACTGTCCCCACATTCCCTTTGCGGCCAGCTCTTACTCATTCAGCAAGTCTCACTCAAGATTTCTTTTTTTCTGGGGTTCCCGTCGTGGTGCAGTGGAAACGAGTCCCACTGGGAACCATGAGGATGTGGGTTTCATCCCTGGCCTCGCTCAGTGGGTTAAGGATTTGGCGTTCCCGTGAAATGTGGCGTAGGCTACAGATGCGGCTCAGATGCTGTGTTGCTGTGGTTGTGGGGTCGGCCAGCAGCTGTAGCTCCGATTTGACCCCTAGCCTGGGAACCTCCATATGCCGCAAGTGCAGCCCTAAAAAAGCCAAAAAAAAAAAAAAAAAAATTCTTTTTTCCATGAAACCTTTGTTGACTCTCCATTTTTTGCCTTTGTCCTTCTTATGACCTCTCAGTTGCCCCCTCTTCCTATCTTATCACACAAGTTCACAGCCTCAAAGGACTTCCTTTTTTCTACCATATGACCCAGTGTTGGGTCCTCATTATCTCATTCAGAGCCTGAGACTTAGCCTCAAGGTGTGACTTTCTACTGCATTTCTCCCTATCCAGAATTTTGGATGCTTTTCATAAAGTGAAGGAGAAAATCATATCACCCTGCTCAAAAATTATCACTAAAGTTTTAATTAGTACTTAATTAATTCTTACTTACTGAAGCCTACCGTTACAGACTTTCCAAACAAGATTCCAGTCTCCTGTCCAACTCTTCTGACTGCTCCTACCCTGTGAGTGTCCTATGAGGGCACCAAATCAAACCATTGGCTGCTTCCACTCTTTTCCTTCTCAGGTTCCCTGTGTATTTCATTCCCATTTTCTGGCTTTCCTCCTCCCCCTCCCCAACCAATTTTTTCAGCCATCTTTTTCTTTTTTTTTTTTTTAGGGCTACAACCAGGGCATATGGAGGTTCCCAAGCTAGGGGTCGGAGCTGTAGTCACCAGCCTACACCACAGCCATAGCATCTCGGGATCTGAGCTGCATCTGCTACCTACACCACAGCTCATGGCAACACCAGATCCCTAACCCACTGAGCGAAGCCACGTATTGAACCTGCATCCTCATAGATGCTAGTCAGATTCGGTTCCACTGAGCCACGATGAGAACTTCTCAGCTAACTTTTAGGGTGCTCCTTCTTCCGTTCTGCCATGATCTGCTTTTCGGCATTTTTGTTTTTGTTTACATCACACGTTCAGTCTCACATACACAAGGAAATAGAATAGAGCTTTATCTAACACTACTCTTAAGCACGGTGATTAAGAGAATTGGTCAAGGAGCCGAACTGCTTGTGTTTTAACAGTTCTCTCTCTATTTCCCTGTGGCCTCAGAGATGCTGTGTAACCTCTCCTTGCCTTAGCGTTCTTATCTCTAAGAAGGAAGAAATTTGTGCCTACCTGACAGGGTTATTGGCCAGATTGAGTGAATGAATCCATGTCAAACACAAAGACAGTATCTGGCACATAGTAGGTTCTTCATAAATATTGTTATTGTTATAGATTGTCTAAGTGAGAAACACTTTATTGTAATGGAGTGTTTTTTTCACAAGTCATCAAATACACAAAAGGAAAGAAAAGAAGGGAGCTCGTCACCAATGACTAAATTATTTGAGTAAAGGTTTAGGGAATTGGTAAATTAAGGCATTCTCTACTTCATTTTGGGCTTGAGTATTAAGGCAATACCATAGAACCATTTTAATCTAATTTTGAACCATTTCCTCCGGGGTTTTTAAGAGTTTCATTAAAGAAATCTCAAAGTAAAGATGGCTACTTTTTTTTTAACACTGAATTTTCAAGCTCCTTAGAGTAAAGGTAAGATCTGTGCTTTTTTTTTTTTTTTTTTCATTTGAGCTTTTGATGTCTTTTCTCTCTTATATCACTTCCATTAATGAGAAAGCCTTCCAAATCATGGTTTAGCCTGTCTACTTAATTGCGTTTCTCAAGAATAACAGGCTGTTTTATAATAATTGCCTGAATGACTAGATTAAAAACGAAGATGAGAACAAGTTGAAGAATTCACTTCAGTTTGAAAATGTGACTTCCAGTTGACCCTCGAGAAATGTGCTGTGCAAAATGCATTTGCCTCGACAGAAACACTGGTCTGTGTTAGTTTGTGTAGTTAGTATTGAAGGTATGCCTGCAGTGGGGCAAATAGTCTCTAGCAATAACCAAATTCTCAGTGAATTTGGAATAGAGTGGCCTGAAACAGGGACTATGGATACCATAGCAGGTGGCACATTTCTTTTATCTTCTCTGGTGATGCGAAGTCAGTCTTTCTCCGTCACCTCACCTAAACCTTCCTTCTCCACAGCCCCTCTACCTCTGCCTCTAAGATGCTCAAAAGCTGGGATGACATTCATATGGCACAGATCACTTCATTCTGGGTTGGGCATCATAACACATTTGTCCATCAGAGGTTTGGGGAGAGCAAATGTCAGAAATCTCAGTCAATTTATCTCAAGCTAATAGTTCAAGGGATGGATTAAGAGATTTGGAATATGGTTTATTGATGCATGACACTGGCAGGCCCAGGAAAAACTGACCTTGGAAATCAAAGTACTCAGATGTTGGCATCACATATCCCCCTTCTTCCTCTTTGTCCCATTTTTCTCAGCTATGCTTCTCTGTATTTATTTTTTCCTACATGACGCAAGGTTTAGAGGGGCATATGGTGGCAATTATTTTCAGACATATATTACTTTAGCTTAGTTACCCAGAAGGAAGACAGTCTTTTTCTCTCATTGAACTCATGAAATTCCAGGGAACAACTCTGAATTTGCTTTGGTCTTCTGGCCAACTGTTGGCTTAGACACTGTGAATACAGGTTCAAAGATGTGTAACTGGCTAGGTTCTTGGCAGAATTCAAGTATCAGGATTGAGAACCTTATCACGTGAATTGAGAATGGGAAACCCCCCAAGGAGAGAGCAGAAAATGGGAATGGCACTGGGCAGACACAAGTAGCAGGTGTCCCTTACTTTTCACAAACCTGACCTTGATTATCTTTCACTTTTGACACCATTGCTCTTTTTTCACCTCAACCCTCTTTGTGTAATAGTAATATTTTTTATAGTTGGGTTTTAACATCATTTTATTCATCCATTGAGTGTATTAAAGCATCTGTATCTTTGTGATGCAGGGTAATACATAATTGGGGAACACAAGTTGCTTGCTTCTTAAAGGAAACTCCATGATGTATTCTTTTATAATGCATAATTAACCTTCTAGATGAGGGTTCTTAGACCACATTCATCATTATAATTCCCTGGAAATTTAAGAGACAGAAAGAGAGAGAGAGACCTGGTTTAGTATATCAAGTTGAAGACTGGGGGTATGAATGATTAAGATGATTTAATGATTATTCCAGTTCTGTTGACAAAGTGAAAAAAAAAAAGAAAGAAAGAAAGAAAGAAACAAGAACAGCATTAAGCAGGATTTCAGTCTTCTAACCTGGACTTTTGAACCTTCAATATTTTCTTTGTTTAGTCTCCATTTTTATGTCTCCTGGCAGGTGAGCAGGGTTTTCCCACTAGTGTTTTGTTGTAAGCCTATCTACATGTTTGTACTCTGGGCTTTTCCTTTACTGCTTCCAGACTTACCTGTCTGGTATTCTTTCCCTCTCCATAACTTGTTTGAGGCAAATTCTGTCAAAGTATCCCTAAGAACCAAAAAAATACTATACAATGCAATACAATACAATACAATACAATACAATACAATAAAAATTAAAAAAAAAGAGAAACGTTCTCTAAGAGCTTGAGATTCTAAAATATAGAATGCTAAGTTCCATTAGCAGACTGGTTTTTCACTTTCACCATATTGGCTAGTGACTACTCTTACATGACAGCTGTAGCACATTTAGAGCAAAATCAGATCACAGAACAATTTGTCCAAGGAGACTGTGATCTATCTAGTTAAGGCGAATGTGTCCTCTTGAGAAATCATTCTCAGGATCTTACAAAGTCTACTTCCTACCTTCCACTTTCTCTGAGCTCCAACCCTCGTCTCTCCGTTAGTAGACCATCTTGCTTCTTTGTCTAAAAATAGACAAACATTTTGATATAACATCCTTCACCAACCTTTTTCTGTCTGGAAAAAAAAAAAAAATTTTTTTTTCCCTGAACCTTTTAGCCTCTTCCTTTCTCCTTTTTCAATGACCTTGTTTAAGAAAGATTTTCCCCTCATGCATATCTTCCATCGCTCCCTTTTCTCAAAGTCAGTGAGTGGAATCCCTCTCCTTTATCTTAATACCTCTCACTCTCAGCCTTGCCCTTCATTGTCAGGTTTCTCCAAGGGAGGGGAGGCACCTGTGGGAGTTACTGCCTCTCGTGCTCTCTCATTCACCTCCTTCCAGGTCGTCTGGCTTCTACATTCCCCACTCTATGGAAATGCCTGCTTTTGAAGGTCAAAATTGGTCAGGCCTTTTCGTGCTGTTTTTCTTCCACGAATTCTCCATGACATTTACAATATTCCCTAGTGTTTTCTGCTTCAAGTCTCTTTGGCTTCAGGTTCCCTGGGTCCCCTTCCTTCCTCTCCTTCACCGGCCCATTTGCTCATCCTTCTGCTTGAACTCTGTTTTAGACTTCCTATATATATAACTTCCTAGGTTCTCTTCCAAGGTTTTGTTCTCTCTATTTTCTCCTTTTTGAGCTCATCCTTTTTTTTAAAAAAAAAAAATTGATTTTATACTAATAGTGTGCTGAACATTGCTAAATCTATATTTTTCCATCCTTAGTCTTTCTTATGAGTTGTTCTTATTTTTAGCAGCCTATGTCTAATATATCTTCCTTATTTTAGGCCATCTCTTAGCTTCTTAAACTCTGCTTATTCCACCTCATTGATGCTTCACCAGACATCTCTTTCATTTCAATTAATGTGTGTCCCAGACACAGGGGCAGATCTTTGGAATCTTCAACCATCTTTTTCTCTTTCCCTTTACGATTTACTTATTTTCCTAGTTATGCCAATTATAGAATGTGTTCCAAATAAATTTAAATATCACTACATGTAACATTCTAAACACACAAAATAATACATGATACGTACAATATAACTTGAGCGTGTTTTGTATATATGTGTGTATGAGGCATAGGGAGAAAATGAAAACTCATGAACCCATTATCCAGTCCAAAAACTATACCATTGTATGTTCCAGTTTTTCTTTCTATTCTAATTTCACTTTAAGATTTGTGTTTCAATAGCCCTCCAGTTTTTCCTCTGCTTACATAATATGCTTTAAAACTATAATATATGTCTTTGCCAAGCTTCTGGTCATATGCCCTTGATCAAAAGCCTTCTCAGGTTCCCCATTACTTTCAGAGTAAAATAGACTGAGCCTAATACTTAATACCTTGCTGATCTGGCCCAACCAGTGATCCAGCCCTATTTCCTACCATTCCCATTGAATTACTCCCTGCTTGAAACTCAAAGGGTCTTCCTTCCTTCTTTCATTTCTTCCTTTCTTTTCATGAACAAACCATTGCTTTCCTCTTTCTACACCTTTGCTCCTGTAATTCTACACTGAAGCATCCCCAATAATGTTCTGCCTTATTTCCTTTGGTTAAAATCTGACTATGGTGTAGGGCCTACGTGAAATGCTTTCCTGTCCACGCAGACCAATCATACGTGGTTTCTTTGCTCTGCAGCACTCACTCTCTCTGGTGTAAAGTACTTGTGGTTTTTCTTATACAAATACTGCTTTGAAGTATTTGTAGTTCTCTTATATCTCTTTACATCCTTCATGTATCACATGAGGTCTTGTGTAAAGAATGTACTTAATAAGTATTTGTTAAAAGAATTTTTGGAGAGAGTATTTGTTTCTTCCTATAAAAAAGAATATAATTTCTACTTATGTTAAATTTCTTACTCTACTTCTCTTTTCTTTTTCATTCAAGGCAGATCTGGGGAAGGCAGAGGCAGGCCCTATCCATATTTACACTGTTCGAGGACAAATCACAATATTCTCAAGTTCTGGTATTATTTACCTTTTTTTTTTTTTCCTTATTAGGGCTGCTATGGAAGTTCTGGGCTAGGGGTCGAATCAGAGCTGCAGCTGTTGACCTATGCCACAGCCATGGCAACGCCAGATCCAAGCCACATCTGCGGCCTGTGCAGAGCTGTGGCAACACTGGATCCTTAACCCAATGAGTGAGGCCAAGGACTGAACTCACATCCTCATGGATACTAGTTAGGTTCTTAACCCACTGAACCACAATGGGAACTCCCTTATGTCACATTTTTATTAGTGTCCCAGTTCTTACTTAAAGAAAAAATTTGAAGATTTCTTAATTGGGATTCTTCCTTCAATACTCACAATACTATAATGAAACAAGGGCAGCTTTTGTTTTCTTTTAGATTTTGCCTTAAGTGGCAGTACTATGATTAAGAGTACCAATGGATATAACATTTCTTATGTTTTACTGGTTGGAGAACCTCGAAAAGGAAACACACTTTAACGTGGGTGACACTTAATATATCAGGCATAGAGGAAGGGAAATATTTCTTGCCTGTGGCAGGAAGAAGACACCTTAATGGGGTTACAAGTAAGTTTGCAGATAGTCTTTAGAGTTTTCTAAGAATGATGAGGCTCCTGTCTGCCTGGTTGAAGAGACTTCTATCTAGAAAGAGCAGAGTAGATTAGATTGAATTGTGTAAGTTTTTCTAGCTTCCAGTTTATATGTGAAACAAACCCAGTTTGAAAACCTCAAAAATTTCCACATAGTTATGTTGGAAATGTGCTCTATCTGTAAAGAAGAACTTTTTAGGGAGTTCCGGCTGTGGTGCAGCAGAAATGAATCTGACTCTATCTATGAGGATGCTGGCTGGATCCCTGGCCTTGCTCATTGGGTTAAGGATCCAGCATTGCTGTGGGCTTTCGTGTAGGTCGAAGATTCGGCTTGGATCCTGCATTGCTGTGGCTGTGATGTAGGCCTTCACCTGCAGCTCCGATTTGACCCCTAGCCTGGGAACTTCCATGTGCCACACATGCAGCCCTAAAAAGCAAAAAAAAAAAAAAAAAAAAAAAGCTTTTTAATTTTTAAGACAAATATGCCGCTGAAATCTCTCATAATCATCACGTCGGAGGTCTCTTTCTATGGAAATGGTGATGCTGAGGAAATCTTAATTAAGATGAGGAAGGGAGTTAAGAACATAAAAAACAAAGTCTAAACCAAAACGCCTCACTAGGAAGGTGGGCAGTGGGGCTGGGGCGGGGAGAAGAAATTGGTTGTTCACTCTTGGAATATGAAAGGACAGGGAGAATACCAGGCTTCCCTCTGCAGAGTGGAACAGAGCTGATGGGCAGGTAAGAGAGAGAGCCTGGCGACCAGGAACACCCGAGTCATATTTCTCCACCTGACCCAAGTCTCAGGCCCGCCTCTAAGTGTTTTCCTGACCTATTTCTGGGCAGGTCATGGCTGTTATACTAGTGCTGCAATAAAGATAAATGAAAAAAGTTACCTTATAGTTCAAATATCATTCTATGTTGTTGCTCGAGTAATCTGGTAGATATGATCTTTAATGGCTTGTTCAATACAATTACATCTTCTAAAAAGTCATTTGATTTTTTTTTTTTTTTTTTTTTTTTTTGTCTTTTTGCTATTTCTTTGGGCCGCTCCCGCGGCATATGGAGGTTCCCAGGCTAGGGGTCGAATCGGAGCTGTAGCCACCGGCCTACGCCAGAGCCACAGCAACGCTGGATCCGAGCCGCGTCTGCAACCTACACCACAGCTCACGGCAACGCCGGATCGTTAACCCCCTGAGCAAGGGCAGGGACCGAACCCGCAACCTCATGGTTCCTAGTCAGATTCGTTTACCACGCGCCATGACGGGAACTCTTCTTTTTTTTTTTTTTTTTTTTTTTTTTCATTTGCTCTTAAAGTCTGATTGAACCATGCTTTGTGTTAGTAAAGGAGGGCATCTTATCCTGATAAAGCTGGCAATTATTTATCTAGCTAAGCAATCTTGTTGATTTAATATAGCTAAACATTTGACATTTAGGCTAAGAAATACCTTTAGGCTTGATTGGTTATGTGAGTAAATTGAAAATGAATATTAGTTTTGCCACTTTTAATAGCTGAAGCTACATACTAATTTTTGAGTTTAGATGTAATTAGTGATTGCTTAGTTTCTGAAAACAACTTTAAATTTCTCAAGAAAGAATTAAATTGTGTTCTTTATGTTTTCATCACTGTATTTTCAGAAACGGCCTTCGTTTTAAACTATAAACACGGAGCTAACACCCGTGGTAGTAAGGTAGTGGATATTTAGAGCATTTGTGCATAAATCGCCACAATGGATAATTAGGTGATTATAATGGTCCTTGCTGTGAGATAGCTAATTAAAAATATCTGTTGCTCCCAAGTCTAATTGTTTGAGTAATGATCACATGTTAGCAGCTATGAAACTTCAGTTATGGCCAACCTCATTGAAGAAAAAAGAAAAAAAGTAAACATGTTGGCATTTTCTACAAAGACCCAAAGAATGGCACCGGACCAATCTTTCCATTTTCTGCTCTGTGTTCTGTGTTCAGCCTCTCAAATGTGTGTATGCTGAACCACCTACACTCTGCATCATTCATTTGATTTCACTCTATTTGTTTTGGTTTGTTTTATAACTCTCCATTTGGCACCAGGGAGATAATTTTCTGCCTCTTCTCCACCTTTTGTGAACCTCTGAAAGAAGGCTTTTATAATTAGACTTCATAGCTTTAGGAAACATTTCATAACCTGCCAGTAAAAATGTCAGTTCTCTGGGGCCAGGTCTTAATTAAATAAGTATCAGTGGGGTAATTCATCCGCAAAATAATGTAACTTAAAAGGGGTTATTAATTGAGATTTTGCTTTGATTTTGGAATTCTAATCAATAATAGACTGTGTTATGGACAAAATCTTTCTTGATTTCATCATTTCCATTACTTGGTGTATTAAAAATAATAAAACTGTGTCAATGAAATCTTTATTCTTTTTCTGAATGATTAGTCACCTGAGAAAATATTGTTAAAATATCAACAAATTATATATGGTCAAAAACGAATGTCTTGCTGTGAGTCTTCAGAACCAAAGCTAAGTGATACCAGCAATATATATGACTGTCGTTAATTGAGCTCTTAGTTCTTGGGGTTACAGGTAAGTGCTTTAGTCTATCAGCTCAATTCTTCTTACAACCCTGTGAAGTAGGTCAAACTCCCATGAAGAAACTGAGGTGCAGACTTGACTTTATTAGTGGCTGAGCTGAGGTGTTTAACCCGGGCAGCCCAGTTCCAAAGCCCAAAGATTTGGCTACCACTGTATGTCCCTTCCAAGGTAAATTTTATTGGTGGTAATGCTTTCAGTACATTTAAGCCCAGGGCTGTATCCTGATGATGGTTTTTATTATTTATTTATTTTTTTATTTTACTAAAGTGGAGTTGATTTACCATGTTTCCTCAGTTTCTGTGGTACAGCAAAGTGATCCAATCACACACAGTTCCCTGTGCTGTACAGCAGGACCCATTACCCATCCATTCCAAATATAAAGCCCTGAACTGCCCATCCATCCCACTCCCTCCCCCCTCTCCCCTGGGAACCACAAGTCTGCTCTCCTTGGCTGTGATCTGTTTCTGTTTTGTAGATGGGATCATCTGTGCCATATTTGAGATTCTACAAATAAGTGCTATCATATGATATTTGGCTTTTTCTTTCTGCCTCACCTCACTTAGTATGAGAATCTCTGGTTCCGTCCATGTTGCTGCAAATGGCATTCGCTTATCTTTTTTCATGGCCGAGTAGTATTCCATTGTATATATGTACCACATCTTGTTAATCCATTTATCTGTTGATGGATATGTAGGTTGTTTCCATGTCTTTCTCTGCAGCTACAAGTCCTGCACTTTTCTGGTGGTCCCTCCCCCAACCGGGTGGATGGTGAGTGTTCCCTATAGCTGCTGTGAAATAAAAACTTGAGACAGCAGGCCCCCCTCAGCTGCTGGCTAACCATGCAAACATACGCTGCTTCTGAAGTCCCCTGCTTGATTGTTGGCAGGGATCACGGAGCTTGTGCTCTTCCTGAGATCACTCCACCAGTCTGCCAGGCTGTTTAGCTCTCTCAGACTGTGTGCGTTGTTTCCAGGTTGACTTTGCACCTTCACCGGATCTTTTGGAGCTTTCCACCTGCCCACCTAGCTTCTTGTGACTCTCCGGATCCTTTGTGTGTTTCCAGGTTCACTTTCTCTACCCCCCCATGCAGGTTGCAGCTCTTCACCGGCCCACCAGGCCTTATGTGATTCCCAGGACCTTTTGCACTATTTCTGAAATAGCTTTACCATTTCAGGGGGCTTTTCACAGCTCTCCATCCACCCAGAAGGCTCCTTGTGGATTTCCAGGATCCTTTGCTCTGCTTCCAAGATATCTTTCTCCACCCTCTGGGGAAATAAGGGCTCTGGGCCTGCCCAAGAGACCCCTTGCAGAATCCCAAAGACAGTCTGCTCTAATTTCCAAATCACTTTCTGTCCCCTAGGCAAGTTGTGGCTCTGTGCCCACCCAAAAGTCCCCCTGCAGATTTCCAGGATCTTTCCCTGTTTCTGAGGTAGCATTCTTCACCTAGTAGGGAGATCTTGGCTTTGTGCCCTCCCAGAAGGCCCCTCGTGGTATCCCATCCCCCTGTGCTGCTTCAGAGATAACTTTCTCCACCCCCTAGGTAAATTGCAGGGCTGCACCCATCCTAAGGCCCTTTGCAGACTCCCAAGACCCTGGATCTTTCTAGCTGTTTCCAAAAGAACTTTCTCCACCCCCTATGCAAATTGCAACTCACTGTCTGCTCAGGGGGCCCCTTTCGGAATCCTGTCTGTCTGCACTCTTTCCAAAATCACATTCTGTCCTCTAGGGAAAACGGGGCTCTCCACCTGCACACCGGGCCGTCCTCGATCCCCTGTGCCTCTGCAGTGTTACAACAGTCACTTCAGTGTCCCCCTGCCTGGCTGACTGCAGGCTGGAGTCCTGTGAACTGTGCAATTCCCTAGTTCCCTCGGTCTGCTCCAAGGTCGGATTCCCTCTGCTTGCTCCACTTCTTCTGTAGCCTTAAGGGCTGTGGTCCACTCAGCAACTACTGCTAAGCAGCTACTGCTCGAGGGTAGATCCTGGAGCTGGGGCCTTGGGGTCTTGCAGTCTGAGAGCACTCACGGGGTGTAAGGCTATAGTCGCCAGCACCCCCTAACAATGGCACTTAACCTCCAAGCCCAGCTGGGATCCCTCAGCCTCAAATGTGGTCACTCTAGACTCCAGTCCCTCTAGGCTGTCTCTGTGCTACCACTCCTAGTTTTTTCCCAGCTAGCCAACTCTAGCTTTTTCTCTGAGTCTGATCTCCAAACCTAGAGTTTCAGTTCCGGACCCCTGTCTGCCCCAGCTTAGGGTTGGGGAGTGCAAAGCAGTGACACTGACCGTTTGCAGAGAACTGTTTCCATTTTAACTGCTTTACACCAATTGTGTATTCTCCTCCAAGACTCCGGAGTTCTTCCTCTGTCTCAGCTGGTCCCCACGCTGATGTGGGGGAACCCCCTAGGGTGCAGAGGTGTTGTTTTTTTTTTTTCCTTTTCCAGTTCTCTCCCAGGGACACTGGTCCTGACCTGCTTTGTTTCTCCTTTTCTCTCTCTTTTTTTTTTAATCTTCTTTAATTGTCCTACCTAGTTTTGCGAAGTTTTTCTTTCTCTATCAGAGTCCTGGGTTGTTTTGTCAGCATTCAGCAAATTTTCCGGACATGTAGTTCCACAAATAGATGGATTTTTGATGAATTTGTGGGAGCAGGTGAGCCTCATGTGCTACTCCTCCGAATGATGGGTTCTGAATGGCTATTACTACATGGAGGTATAGGAACTCGTAGAGAGTTTGACATTGAGTATTTTGTGGTAGGGAGGGACCCGCCCCCCAAGGTTAATTCAGGAAATAGATTTTCCTGACAGTCTTAGAAGTATTTTTATAGAAATTATTTTTATTCAGAAACAATCGAGGAATAATGGCACTTGCTGATCTTTTATGTGCTTGAAATATTTACTTGCTGTGCGCCTCTGGGGCCTAAGAGTAACCCCTCGGGAAAGATGTCTCCCCTGATGAGGATTCTTGTTTGCTTCTTGGTTTTGTTCTGTTTTTCTTTTGTTATTGTTGTTTTGTTTGTTTTTTGTTCTCTAGCTTGAGAGACGAGGATACACTTGTAAGGCTCTGCTCTCCCTTTACAAAATCTGAACATCAGAGTCACTGATGGTGTTGCTCACACCGGAAAGAACATAAACATACCTTACCTTTACTGCGTTTCGAGAAGCTGATTTGGGGGAACCAACAGAAAAGACTGGAAAATTGCCCAGCAAGTCTGGGCTTATGTCGTTTAGAGCTGGCAAGCTTCGGGGGACTTACTTGCATGAAGGGATATTAAAAGAAACATGTTTTTGTTTGTTTCCTCAGGATGAATAGAGAAGAAATAGGCTTATATTAAAGCAAGCGGGATCTAGTGTTCTAAAATAGATGTCATGAAAAACCTCCAGATTTTACTACTAAGTCGTGAGATCTGAAGGAGTATATAGATTTTTTCAAATCACAGTTGTATAAGAATAAGATAGTACATGAGATAGTTTTAAAGCAGTCTGGTGTACCATTAGGAAAACAAATTTAATGTCATCCAGCTGTCTTTGGAGATTTAACACTAGGTACTGCAACGTGTTTTAATTGTGCAAGCTCGGGTTTGGAGCTATATAGGCAGTTCTCTGCTTAGAGTGATTGTGCTTCTAGATGATGCAGAAAGGCTTCCAGCCAGATTTCCCCATGTTATTATGTAATGGCACTTAATGCAAGCAGGGCACAAATGAACTCGCCCCAGCTAGTCTGATTCCTGATGCGAATCACATAAGGCCCCCTCATCTACAGCCCCAGCTTGTTCCCGTGGGCTCCTCCGTGGAACTCTGTATAGGATTAGACCCAGCTCTGGAGGAATGACAGCCGAGAGAGCAGAGCGGCAGCAAAATAGCAGGGCTGCTATGCAGTTTCTGATGTGATCATTTTTTTTTTTTTTAAGTCCAAAAACTCGTGGTTTTTGTTGCTGCTCTTTTCTGTAGTTTAATGTTAGTTATTGTTTTTGTACTAAATGATTAGTTTATAAATTTCATTCATGGAGTCAAATCAAAGAGGTAAGGATGGAAGAAGGGACAAAAATCCGTATCTGGCTAACAGAAGAAACCTTTTTAATGTCCTGTGACATTCAGTGGACTGATTTCCCAGAGGAGGTGGTAAATTGGCTCTGTGACGGTTCCCAAAGAGAAGTTCTAAAAGTGACAGGGACACTGCCCTTGAAATAAATACATAGCCTGTCTAATAAAATACTTTGACATGCTGCACTCATTTGATGTGTGAGGTCTTGTGTATTACATGCATGTATTATTTTTGATGTATTTATGGAATTCACTGTATTTATGTAAATTCAGTCTCAGCACTATATAGTCACACCTCAAATCCCAATCTACTTTTTGAATAAAGATATAAGTAGACCTCCCAGCAATAATGACTATACTGACAAAAGGATTTTTTTTTTTTTTAAATCTAAGAAAGACTTGATTGTGTCAATTTTGTACTTTTGGTATGTGCCATTAGTCAAGTGAGCTTTAAAGGTTTGCTTGTTTCATCTTTTAAAGTTTATTTATTTTGTACATTGTGGAGAAATCATAGAACGAGGGGGATCAGAGCAAGGATATTTTGGTGCCATTGAGGATAGATTCATGCATGAAGCTCTTGAATGTCAGCAAAGGGTAAGTTGCAACTTTGAGTGCCACTGGTCTGGCAGCTTGGGCACTGTAGGGCATTAATTTTTCATCCAGAGAAATTTTCTTGGGAGCATGAGACTGGTACAACAAACTTCTAAGGAAGTTTTCTCTAAAAAAAAAACAAAAACAAAAACAAAACCAAACAAACCCCCCCCCAAAAAAAAATATCAGGGATTATTGTTTCACCCAGAATCTCCTCTAAAATCCTCTGTCCTTAAAAACTCATAGATAGGACTTAATATTTTATGCTGTGATTATTTGTTTGTATTGCCTTTTTTTCATGTCAAAAAGGACTACTTCAAAGGTAAGAAATTTGCTTTCATATTTTTTTTTTTCTTTTCCTGTCTTGCATTGTGCCTGGTTCAGAGAGGTGCTCAGAATACTTCTGTTTAAAAAACAAATGACTCCCAGAGTTCCAGGAGTTCCCATTATGGTGCAGGAGAAACGAATCCAACTAGGAACTGTGAGGTTGCGCGAGTTCGATCCCTGACCTCGCTCAGTGGGTTAAGGATCTGGCGTTGCTGTGAGCTGTGATGTAGGTTGCAGATGTGGCTTGGATCTGGCATTGCTGTGGCTCTGGCGTAGGCTGACAGCTATTGCTCTGATTAGACCCCTAGCCTGTAAACCTCCATATGTGGAGGGTGTGGCCCTAAAAAAATGATAATAATAATAAAAAAATCTCCCAAAATCTCTCTGCAAAAATCTTTCTAAATTCTGTGTCTTTGCATCTTTGTCTATTTGATTTACCTTTTTCCTCCATTTATTTCTATCTATAAAATAGGTCAAGGGCACTTTTATTTATTTTTTATTTTTTTTTGTCTTTTGTCTTTTTGTTGTTGTTGTTGTTGTTGTTGTTGCTATTTCTTGGGCCGCTCCCGCGGCATATGGAGGTTCCCAGGCTAGGGGTTGAATCGGAGCTGTAGCCACCGGCCTACGCCAGAGCCACAGCAACGCGGGATCCGAGCCGCGTCTGCAACCTACACCACAGCGCAGGGCAACGCCGGATCATTAACCCACTGAGCAAGGGCAGGGACCGAACCTGCAACCTCATGGTTCCTAGTCGGATTCGTTAACCACTGCGCCACAACGGGAACTCCCAATGGCACTTTTAGAAGGAAGTAGCAGCTGAGTAGAAGCTTGGAATTGAAGGCTAAATAGAATTAAATCTAGATTACTGTATTTTTTCTTTTTACATACTTTTAAATTTAATTTTTTTATTGTGGTAAAAAAACTTGTAACAGAGATTATTATTTTTCGGTTAATTTATATATGTCTTGGAACTGTAGTCTATAAAATAGTTCATTAAACATGCTCTTTTATGTTTCCAGATTCCTTTAGCATCTGGCCTTTGGTAAGGATTATAATCTGATATTATCATTCTATTTCTCTGCGAAAATAGCATCAGTTTATATAATTCTGGTCTAATTTGTTTTTGTTTGTTTCTGTTTTTCCCTAGAGAGTTTCTAGCAGTTGTCCATCTGTGAAAGACTGGGGTTTGAATCCTAGCTTCTTACTCTGTGGTCTTCAGTAGGTTAGTTCACTTATGTGAGCCTCAGTTTCTTTATGTTTAAAACAGGAGTGGCAGGAGGTCCTGCCATGGCTCAGCAGAAACAAATCTATTTACTGTCCATGAGGACGCAGGTTTGATCCCTGGCCTTGCTCAGTGGGTTAAGGATCCCACGTTGCAGTGAGCTGTGCTGTAGGTCTCAGACGCGACTCGGATCCCGAATTGCTGTGGCTGTGGTGTAGGTTGGCTGCTATAGCTCTGGTTTGACCTCTAGCCTGGGAACTTCCATGTGCCTTGGGTACAGCCCTAAAAGAGACAAAAAACAAAAAACGAAACAAAACAAAAACAAAGGTGGCAAAACATACCTAACAGGCTGTTGAAAAGATTAAATTACTTACTGCATGAAAATGTTAGGTATAATACTTGAATGTAGGTGGTGGCCAAGCTTTGTGTATGTATGTGTGTGTTTTAATAATTTGTTATTTGTAATCTAAATGGCAAAGTATAGTATTGTAGAATTTTCGTGGGAGAAAAGAAACCTATAGATCATTGCATTATTATTAGATATAGCTACTTTATGTTTGTGCTAATACACATAATATACATCAGTCAGCATTAGTGAATACTTAGTATGCATGGAAAATTTTACTGAATATTATGTTAATCAGACTTTTTTTTAATGTGTGTTGTAATGCAGAGGTGACTACATACTCTGAGGTTTATTAGAGAGTAAAATGAGATTCTTGTCTTCGGCCTTGCCATTCATATTGTAATTTGTTTAAACAAAAGGGGACTATAAATTTCATTTTAAAGGTAGATATCTCTCATGAGGTATTTGCACCACTGAACACAGTGGACTTTGGAAGTATTTTCAAAACTATTCACAGCTGGATTTGTCTCAGTCATTGAAAAATTCTTGGACAGGACATAATTTCTCACCCACCAGAGAAATGATATTATTTTAGAATAATATTTTAAAATGCAGATCCTGTAAGAAGTGATAAATGACTCTGCTAAAGTGAGATTTATTTCCTCTCTGAGTGTAGATTGGGATGGTTAGACTTTAAGAGCATGACTGATCAGTGAATCTGGTCTATTCAGCGGTTCTGTAGTGAGTAGATCCTTGATATCATTAAAACTACAGTTTAAAACTTATTTCTAACAAAGCTCTTACGAGGGTAACATACGTAAAGTGGTCCCAAAGACATAGATTTTAGTGATTTTTTCAAACAATTGGGACCTATCCTGAGAATTCGTTTCATCTCTTTGCATCAAACCTGTGTTGGTCTTGCCTAAAAATGGAAGAAAAGGGGAAAGCAGAGATAAAGTATTTTACCTCATGTTTGACACTGTTTGACAGTGACCAACACAGAACAAGTAGCACTGTAGATCTAATTTCTTCGGGTTTTTTTTTTTCAGTCTTGCAATTTGAATTAAAAAAAATCCTACTAATTAAAAAAATGTAATATAATCATAGCCTATTCTTTCCCAAACATTATTCCTTTTCTTTTTTTTTTTTTTTTTTTTTGTCTGTTTGCTATTTCTTGGGCCGCTCCCGCGGCATATGGAGGTTCCCAGGCTAGGGGTCGAATCGGAGCTGTAGCCCCCGGCCTACGCCAGAGCCACAGCAACGCGGGATCCGAGCCGTGTCTGCAACCTACACCACAGCTCACGGCAACGCCGGATCGTTAACCCACTGAGCAAGGGCAGGGACCGAACCCGCAACCTCATGGTTCCTAGTCGGATTCGTTAACCACTGCGCCACGACGGGAACTCCTCTTCTTTTCTTTAAAAACATGTGCCCTGGCTTTCCTGACCACCTGATTTACAATAACACCCTCCCCAATAATTCCCCTTCCTCTCTCCCTCGTAATTTTTTTGTAATAGCACTGTTGCCATCTTTCATACTATGTATTTTTCTTTTTATTATCTGTCTCCTTCATTAGAAAAGCTCTGCAAAAGCAGAAACATATATCTCTTTGGTTTACTGCTGTATCCCAGTGCCAAGAACAGCACCTGACACATAGGGTTCTGGGAGTAAACATTTATTTCATGAATGAAGTCAAAGCAAAACAAATCAAAAGAAAACCTATGGCTCGCTTATTTAGATAACAGAGTAGTTCTTTTATGGCAACATTTGTTTGAAGCATCCATTCATCTTAAAGAAATAAACCATTAAACATTAGCCATTTCCTTTTTTCCTGGTATCTTCCAAATAATTAGTCCTGATTTGGGAGGTTTTAGTTTTTACTCCCGATTTTCTAAATAGCAAATGGCCTTTCTGCAAAAAGCTGAGCTTACTTCCCCATTACTATTAGTGTTTGCAGTTTGGGGCAGGAGACCACCTCTCGAGTCCTCTCTCCTAGGCTTGGTCTCCCCAGATGGTGGGCACCTGTGGATTTCTTCATTTGTTTGCTTCGTGGTTTACTTGTTATTAGCCATCATTTTCTAAAATGGATTTCAGGAGGCCGGCTGTTTAAGAATCCACCGCAAGCCAGACACGCTTATCTCTGTTTCTACTCTACTAAACAGTCGGTATTGGGTCAACTAGAGTTGGTAGAGTAAAATCGCTTTTTAATCTCTTTATATCCCGTTCCTAAAGAGAAGTAGTCCATTTCCCCAAATTCCCTTCTTGCTCGGATAATGTTTTCCTTTGAAGCTGTATTTTTTTTAGCTGCGTTTCAACTCCTGTCTGTGAAGAGTCAATTCTACCTGCCCTCTTTACTGTCGATCATTAGCGTGCAGATACTTAGAACAAAGCAGCAGTGACGGGATTGCTGGCTGGGTTAGGAGTGCAGCTAACTGGGAGGACACTCATCTTTGCCCCTTTGGGTTTATTTGGAGTAGATCCGTTTAAATGATAGGCCTCCCTGGGAGAAAGGAAGACACTTCTCTAATGATGAATTCTACGTGACGGGAAACCCTGAGTGTATGACAGGTGTGGTTCTTTTTAATTCTTGAAACTTGTCATCAGAATTATCAGCCATGTGGACTCTGGGGCCAGAACTTCAGTTAATAGTTCCTTTTCCCAGACAAATTTAAGTTCCATTAATGGATTCTAATTGCGTTGACTTTTTCCCTGCCTAAAATCAGGATCGTGAAAGTTAATAACCTGGTATGAGGAGTTCCCGTCGTGGCTCAGTGGTTAACGAATCCGACTAGGAACCATGAGGTTGCAGGTTCGATCCCTGGCATTGCTCAGTGGGTTAAGGATCCAATGTTGCCGTGAGCTGTGATGTAGGTCGAAGACGCGGCTTGGATCCCGCGTTGCTGTGGCTCTGGTGTAGGCCGGCGGCTACAGCTCCGATTCGACCCCTAGCCTGGGAACTTCCATGTGCCGCAGGAGTGGCTCTAGAAAAGGCAAAAAGACAAAAATAAAAATAAAAATAAAATAACCTGGTATTAAAGTAAACAGAAATCCTTCACTTGGCTTCTGACTGTTTCTCATTGATAATTCCACTTTATCCTGGGAGTGATATATTTATCACATTCAAAACATGTTTAGTCAAGTAAAGAAGCTACTTCTCCAAAGATGTGCTTTGAGATAGGTATCTAGTTTTTCATGTGGATTGGGTAGTGCAAATCTCCAAAAATTGCATGAAAACTGAGTTCCTGAAATTGAGGCAATTGCCTGTGGATTTGACATGATAAATGTTGGGTGGGGACAACACATTGATTTTTATTATATAGCTGTAGGATGTAGGCATGCTCTGCATATTCATTTAATGGACTGTTTGTGTTTTCAAGGTATCTTTGGGCCCTCCAAGCATATGTGTGTGATGCTGTGTTTTTCATATGAATTTCTTAGAAGAATAGATAAGAATTGTTTCCAAATATCTGAACAAGCTGAGATAGGAATCCAGGTTGTATGATGATGAGGATCTGATTTTGCCCTTGCGGAAGAAAATAATGTAGGAAGACGTCCCCCCGCCCCACTATAATACTACATTTTTATTGAGTTTTTTTTTTTTTTTTAATTTGCTTTTGAGGGCCGCACCCACGGCATGTGGAAGTTCCCAGGCTAGGGGTCAAATTGGATCTGCAGCTGCTGGCCTATACCAAAGCAACGTGGGATCCAAGCTGTGTCTGCGACCTACACCACAGCTCACGGCAACATTGGATCCCTAACCCACTGAGCAAGGCTAGGATCGAACCCACGTCTTCATGGATGCTAGCTGGTTTCATTACCGCTGAGCCACAGTGGGAACTCCAAGATTGTTTTTGACTAAAGTAAATACAAATTAAAATATTAATTTCTGGGAGAGTACTAAATTTGCCAGTCATGCAAACTTTAGGGTTCTTCCTATTGTTTGCAGTGCCTTTGTATCTCTTATCTGGTGAACTCCTGGTTATCCTTCACGCTCCAGGTGGAGTATCACCTCCATGAAGTCATCTTTTCTCTGCCGAGCAGTTGGTAGCTCTTTCTTAGTGGTCCCCTTACTGCTCTGAGTTACCTGCTATCAATGTAGATGTCTATTATATTTAGTATAGCCATATCACAATGTATTATAACTGTTCTGTCTCTTCCCCTCCCCCAGAAGATAGTGAATTTTCATGGGCAAAGATAATGCCATAGTCACTATTTTAATATCCTTAATTAGGACCCAGTATGTACTGGGTTCTTTTGCTGGGAAAGGTAAACAAACAAAATTGCTTGTGTCTACCTTTAGTTCATTTGTAACAATCTCAGCTTTGGGGTTTGAATTAGAGTTTGTGTAGAGAAAGCCAGTATGTCTGAAAATTTTATATGGATGTGTGCTAGATATAATAAAGAGGCTTATTAAAGATCTACCAAGTTAGATTAAACAGTGTTATACTCTCCACCACATCAATAAGCCAATTTGAAAGGATTTTATTATCCTTTATTCCAAGAAGGCAGTATCATGAATCCTGCTTTATTAATACCTAAATATGTTATATACTTTGATATAGCCGTTGCTTGGTTTTGAGTAGTTTTTGTATGATGGAAAGGATATTGAAGGAATCAGACTAGAAAGAGATTTTAATCTTCTGTACTTTTCCCTGTAATTTTGTAAACTTGCATCCCATACATGTCAGTGACGATAACTCTATATCTGTATTAAAACTTCAATATCTTCATTTATATTTAGAGTAGTAGCAACATAAAATTGAAAACCTGAGAGTGGTGAAGGATATAAAGTCATGTTTTAATAGAGAAACTAAATTGCTCCTTCAAAGAGCCTATAAAACTGAAAAGCATTCATTATAAATGTAATAAAAACTTATGAGTCCCATTTTATTAAAACTACACCCAGTTTCCTGAAGGGGTTGGATCATTTAGAGGTAAACCAGTGACACTTTATGTCTGACAACGTACTTTCTGTAAGATAAGGTATCTACTGAAATGAGGTTGGTGGTTTTAACAGGATCCCTAATGGATATCCACTCATGTTAAAAGATTAGAATTTTTACTTTAGCAGAGTTTGCAGCTTCTGATGATAATGCACCCAGACCAGGTTAATGCCAAGAGTAAATTACTTACTACTCTAAGTTCCTTCAAGAAACAGAACAATAGTAAAAGGCAAAGCTTGTGTTTCTACTAATTGGTGTGTTACATCATCCTATTGTCCTGGAAAATTCTTACTCAAGTCAAACTATATAGATTAACACTGTCACAGGATAATAACTTTATAGCGATTACCATAGACCTTTCTTTTTCCCCCTCAGGTACGGTGATGTTTTTAATGGATTATAGGAGAATCATTCTCTTTTAGTCTTTGGGTGCTTTACAATGGTTTTCACGTCTGTGTGTTTCATATTTAATTCTAGTTTACGTAGTCCGTACACATATCTCCATATTATTTTAATTGATGATGTGGTTATATTAGCGGTAGTGTTTTTAAGGTACAAAAGGAAAAATGATGAAATAATAGACTAGGTTGTCCAGTTACTCTTGGTTTTAGAATCAACTAGCTTTAACAGGAGATACTTATATGAAAGAAATGAAGTATTTAAGTTAATATACACAGGTCTTATTGATTTATTTAGAACATAAGGCAAAATATCTGGTAAATGATGGCAGAGGAAAACTGTTTATTCCAATTTCCTTTCTTGAAACATGTCCCACATGTAAATAAATGAATTATATGATTGGAAGGGCAAATCTGGACCCATGTTTAGAGGAATCAGCATGTCAGGCCAAACTTTTATAGAAAGAAGGTAAAGCCGGTTTACACAGAATAGAGAGAACATTTTCTTCTTTTTTAAAAAAGAAGTGGAAGGAAAGCCTTATTCATTCTCTCATTAGTAATTGCATTCTGGTGTCTAGAGAATAGGAGAAGAGTACCTTCCCCCAAATACACTGGACGGCTTGGAGAAAAATTTTAGTTAAAAACTAAACATCCTTTTTTTTTTTTTTTTTTTTTGAGGCTTACCCACAGCATATGGAAGTTCCTGGGCTAGGGGTCGAATCAGAGCTACAGCTGCTGGCCTACACCACAGCCACGGCAACATGGGGTTCATACTGCATCTTCGACCTACACCACATCTCATGCCAACTCAGGATCCCTGACCCCCTGAGCGAGGGCAGGGATTGAACCCACATCTTCATGGATACTAGTCCAACTCATTTCTGCTGTGCCACAGTAGGAACGCCTAAAACCTAAACGTTCTTCAACTTAGTTCCTCTTCATTACTCTGTTCAGTGTCATCTGTCTACAGATTTCTAAATTATATTCAATGTTTTTTCGTTGTTATTTGTTGCTATCATTACTGTAAGGCAGATATTTGTCTCAAAATCCCTTCTAATGTGGGAAAATTCCAAAGTATGAAGAATGTTTTAATTTGAAAGTAATGGCTTGGCAACAAGAGAAATTTTCAGGGGAGCAAAATCGTCTTAAACTTTTAAAATTTCAATTTCAGCATTAGGTCAGTTTATCATTTTATAGAATGTGACAGTGCTAAGTAAGCACATGGGAGGTTTTTATATGATACACTAGTTTAAATATAATTAATTTTCTCATCCTTCCAGCTGACACCTCCTTTAAAGTTTCTTGGAATTAGGATGTATATATAGGAAGTATCTTCTTCATTTTAACTGACAATATATTCCACTTTGGTTCGTCGAACCCCAGTTCTATAATTACTTTTTTTTTTGATCTTTTTAAAGATGTATGAAAAAATTTTCATCTGATAATTAACTTTATTGCCCTAAGATTTATTTTCCTGTAAATGCTTAGTTCATTTATAAAGTAATTGATTAGCTTATTGGGTCTTCATAAAGGCTGCTGTATTTCCTCAACCTTTTCAGTATTCTTCAGGTCATGTAAAAAAAAGAACTCATTATTTTAATTAGTCTTTATGAATTCTAGAAAATGCATGGAAATTTGGGATAGCTTTGTTTTTAATAGTGAAAAGGTGGAAGTAGCTCAAGTTAACCTCAACAGAGGTAAGATAAATTGTGAAATATCGATAAATTGTGAAATATCCAGTCAGTGAAATACTATGCAGATATGAAAAACAATGAGCGAGTTTTGTGCCTGCTCTTAGAGTGAGATGCCTAAGAGATATATTTCATCCAAAAGAGTAAAATGTAGACTGCAAATAGTATGGCTGCACTTATGTCAAGCTAAAGCCATATAGATTCATAAATAGCAAGTATATATTCAGAGAAAAGTTCTTAAAGATTTTCAAGGAACTGTTAACAATGGTTACTTCTGGGGAAAGAATCTAGGAAAAATGAGATGAACTAACATTTTCTTATTAATTTCCTATTTCTCTGCCGTGATATTATTTTTCCTTCTTTCTTCTTTTCCTCTGTTTCTGTCTCTCTTTCTCTTTCTCTCTTTTTTTTTTTTTTGCTTTTTAGGGCCACACTTGCATCATCTGGAGGTTCCCAGGCTAGGGGTCGAGCTGGAGCTGTGGCCACCAGCCACAGCCACAGCCACAGCAATGCCAGATCCTAGCTGCATCTGACTTACACCACATTTCACGGCAATGCCAGATCCTTAACCCATTGAGCGAGGCCAGAAGCCAGTGATTGAATGCGCAACCTCATGGTTCCTAGTTGGATTCCACAATAGGAACTCCTCTTTCTCTCTCTTTTTAATGATGAGCATGTATTACTTTTTTTTTTTTTTTTTTTTTGGCTTTGGCTTTGGCTGTGACTTGTAGAAGTCCTGGGCCAGGGATCAAACTTGCATCACAGCACTCACCCAAGTTGCTGCTGCGGTGACAGCACTGGATCCTTAACCTGCTATGCCACAAGAGATCGCCAAGCATGTATTACTTTTAAAACAGAAAAAAAAATTTTTTTTAATGTTCCCATTTGCTTGGAAAGTAAATAAGTATCTTTTGGTATCTTCCAGGACCTTTTTTAAATGAAAATTTATTATCCCCTAATTTACAGTGATAGTAAGAAAGCTTTAGAGAAAATACTCCACTGGATTAGTTTAAAATTTCTAGTGCTGACTCGGTCATTTTACTGAACTATTTATTTTTTTCCTAGTTTGTTTTTATAGTTTTATTTTTTTATGTGAAAATGAAGAGCAGGGCTATGCCTCGGCTTGCAAGATGTTCTGCAAAAGATCACTACCCTAAAACATTTTGTTATTTTGAATGAATAACAATTTTTTACTTCATTCCAAAAGACTAACAGTCTTAGTTATATAGTTCTTGTAAGGCCAGAATTTAGCTTGGTTTAAAAAAATTAAATTTGATGAACATTGCAGCATTCTATTCATATTGCCAAAGTAAATTTATAGATTTGGAGAGAACGTGAACTTTTTCAAGTGTGTGTTAAAATTTATTTAACATTTTCCTGATAATTTCAAAACATTAAATCCATATTGTTCTAAAAGGAACATGGATTTTGAAATCGTACGTACTTGTAAAAAGTACTCATACAGTGGTTAAAATGAAAACAAATGAGATATCATATGTAAAGCTTCCTGAAGAACGACTTGACTGCATAATAAATGGTTAGTAAAAATATTTGTGTGTGGTCTATTTTTAAAAACAAAAGTCCTTTCATAGAAAAGATCATATATGGTATAAAAGGTAGTGGAGCAGTGGATGAAGTGATGCAATTGAAATTTCTCACTAATGTTTGACTCTTTACTTTGAATGTACTGACTTCTCTCACTAGTGTTAGCACTTATATTCAGCCAGCCTGTCTCATTTTTATTCCTTGCAACTTTATGCTTTGATGAAATTAGTCTTCTGAAGCAACTGATAATGTCAGTTCAGTTTGTAATGAGATGACAGAAAATGCCATCACTTGAAACAGGACTGATAAGTTTAAAAAAAAAGTTTCTAGCCTCTCATTCCATCTTTCAAAGATACTAATGGGATTTAGGTTTCTACTGTCCTTCTTACTTTAGAGTAGATGCTATTAATTCAGCAGACTTAATAAAAATCTTTGTAATTCTGTATAAGGATAAATGGAAGCCAAGAGTCTACTACATACACTTTATAATGTAAATTTTATGTAGTGTCAATTACATCTTTAAAAACTAACATAAATAACATACCAAATGCTGGCAGTTAGGTATTATTTTAAAATAATTTATTCTTTTTCAGCAACTCACTGAAATGCATTATTTGAAGTTTATTATGCCTACAAAAATATAAATGATCTATTTCTGCATTTGGAATATTACCTCTAGAAATAATAGGTAAAAGAATTGTTTTATTGTAATTTGGGGACAATTTAAGGGTATAGCAAAATAAACTGGAAATTTAGTGTCTATATGCTAAATGTAAGAAGTTGATACTGACTGGAGCTAGCCAACTAGATTCTTTAAGTGATTTTGTGATTTAAGATTGGAAATAATAGCACTTCTCTTGCTTCACAGAGTTGCTGAGAATAATTTGTAAAAGAAATTTCATAAAGGAAATACTATGTTTTAGGGGTTGTTATTTTATTTAGAAGCAAATGCTGATTGATATTTTAATGAACTACATATGGTTTTATTGGATTGTGAGATCAGGACTATTCATTCCCAAACATTTATTGTACTTGGTGTGTACTAGACATTGTACTAGGCAGTGAGTTTAGTGATATGTAAGATGAGGTTCTTGCATTGATGGAGCTCACTGTTAACAGAGAGGGCTCATTAAAAGCAAATAATTATAATGCGGGCTAACAAATATTGTAAACAGATGTGGAACAAAGGAAGGATTGATTCTGTTGAGGATCTCAGGAATTCTTCCTAGAGTCTGTGCTTGAAGAGTGATAAATAAGAGCGTTAATAGCAAAACGGGATAATGGTTATCATAAATAGACTGAAATTAGGCAAACATTTACAACAATATTAAAAGAATACAAAATGTAGAAGGAGAACTATAGTCAGTTCATTGAATAGCCGAAGGGATAAATCCCTGTGTTAGCCTTGGGATGGGGGCTGGGGAGGTGGGGTTAGAAAGCTGCCAAGATCTGGTGTCTGCTCTAAAGGAGCCAGGGTTCTGCTCCCCTGTGTACTGGGGAGCTGTGCCCTGGGGCAGGGGCGGAGTCAGGGGGCTGTGGGAACTTCCTGGGTCTGCCCAGGCCAGGGCATAACTGCTCAGTCCCAAAGAGCCACCTGTGGATTTGTAAGTAATTTGGCCTCTTGAGTATTGAGTTAATAACAGAGGGACATGAAAGAGGAGAGAAATTTTAAGAAATCAATAGTATTTTAAAAACATATGTGACATAGTCTTGAACACTTAAAAGACAGGATCCCATTGAAATAATGGGAAGCTGGCCAAAGTTAAGTGTCCTGAAGTAATAGGTGCAAATAAGCACTACCAGAGGGATTAAATTTATGCTGTCTATAGATGCTGTTGCCTCACCCATCTAGAGTCTCTTAACTAGGTTTACCTTTTTTCCCATATGGCCACAACCCTCTCTAGTCAAGATCTGTGGGTGTGGATGATTTCCCGGGCACAGGACCGTATTTAACAGCTCTCTTCTCTTTCATCTTAAATAATCACTCTTGAGAAGTTTAAAACATGGTGAAATAAGAATTTCCCCCCCTTTCCTCCCTCCCTTCTTCCCTCCCTCCCTCCCTCTCTCTCTCTCTTTCTTTCTTTCTTTCTTTCTATTTTATGGCTGCACCCATAGCAGATGGAATTTCCTGGGCCATGGATTGAATCCAAGCTGTAGTTGAGACCTACGCAGCAGGTGTTGCAGTGCCTGATCCTTTAACCCACAGTGCTGGGCTGGGGATTGAACCTGAGCCACTGCAGTCAGATTCTTAACCCACTGCACCACAGGAGGAACTCCAAGAACTTTTTTCTCTTTCAAGAAGGTTGGAGAATGTTTTATTCTGTTTTTAAGAGCATTTCTAGGTTTTTCATTACGAATCCTTCCCACACGTTTCCACCACTGGATGTATATTCTCTCAACTTTATTTTTAGCAGGCTTTTAAATTTGTTTATGTATTCATTCTTTCTTCCCTCATTCCTGGAGTGGGAGAAAGGCACTTGAATTCCCTTTGATGAACAGAGTTTCAGTAGGTGCTCTTCATCTGTCCCTTTGCTTTTTATCCGCTTCCTTTTGTATTTTAATTTCTTCTTCTTAGGGCTCTGACTAAATCCTTCAAAAGAAAGGAAGGTAGGAAAGAAGGAAGAGAGAAAAGGGACGGAGAAAGGTAGTTCCTCACACTGGTTTCCCCTCAAACTTTTCCTTTTCTCTTCTTTTACCTTTAAACAGTTGTGCTCGCCTACGATATTTATGCATTTCCTAATGTTCCACCTACCACCCACACCATCCATTCTAATGAAGCGAAGCTCAGTAAGGTTGATGAGGACTTCCCGTTGCCAAACATCCTCTCCTCAGGTGCTTGATGGCTTCCGCATCTACCTGGTCTGCCATCATCTCCCCTAAACTCCGCCCTTGCCTTGTTGGCTACTGCTCCCTCTGCTTTGTTCTGTGACTTGGTTTTCTTTCTTTCTTTTTCTTTCTTTCTTTCTTTCTTTCTTTCTTTCTTTCTTTCTTTCTTTCTTTCTTTCTTTCTTGCTTTCTTTCTTTCTTTCTTTCTTTCTTTCTTGCTTTCTTTCTTTCTTTCTTTTTCTTTCTTTCTTGCTTTCTTTCTCTTTCTTTCTTTCTTTCTTTCTTTCTTTTTCTTTCTTTCCTTCCTTCCTTCCTTCCTTCCTTCTTTCTTTCTTTCTTTCTTTCTTTTTTTCCTTCTTTCTCTTTCTTTCTTTCCTTCCTTCCTTCCTTCCTTCCTTCCTTCCTTCTTTCTTTCTTTCTTTCTTTCCCTTTCTTTCTTTCTTTCTTTCTTTCTTTCTTTCTTTCTTTCTTTCCTTCCTTCCTTCCTTCCTTCCTCCCTCCCTCCCTTCTTCCTTCCTTCCTTCTTTCCTTTCTTTCTTTCTTTCTTTCTTTCTTTCTTTCTTTCTCTCTCTCTCTCTCTTTCTCTCTCTCTCTCTTTCTCTTTCTCTCTCTCTCTCTTTCTCTTTCTCTCTCTCTCTCTCCTTTTACCACACCTGGAGGATATGGAGGTTCCCAGGCTAAGGGTCAAATCGGACCTATTGCCGCCAGCCTACACCACAGTCACAGCAATGCAGGATCCGAGCAGAGGCTTCGACCTACACCATAGCTCAAGGCAACACACCGGATTCTTAACCCACTGAATGAGGCCAGGGATTTAACTGGCGTCCTCCTGGATGCTGGTCGGGTCCATTAACCGCTGAGCTATGAGGGGAACTCCTGTGACTTTGATCTTAGTTGTTTCTTCTCTCTTTATCCTGCTTAAAAATGTGGTTATCCAGTTGAGTTCTGTATTTGATCTTTTTACACTTTGCACACTCTTGGGCTTTCATCCACTTCTCCTTGATTAAACTGCCCATTTGACTCCCCAGTCCAGTCCAGGTTTCTCCCAAGTTCTAGATTCATAGCTCCATCTGGGTGGACCAGGCACGCTGAACCCTGGTATGTCCCAGCCCTTCAATGATATTTATCTGTTGTTAACCAGAATTGAGACTGGTCTGTTTCAAAACAAACAACTCATACCACTTTTTGGAAATATTTTACGTATTAAGTTTTGTCAGTGGAAGAAGGAAAGGCATTATGGTTGGTGGCAGTATTAGATTGTTCATTTTGCGGACAAAATACAAGCTTAGGGCATTGGTATAGCAGAAAGCAAATTTTAGAATTTTACCTAGGATATTTAAAAAAGTCATCATAGGAAAAAAGGAACTTTGTTGCAGTTCTTTATACTCAGGTCATGATATAGTATTTTTACTTTAAAATACGTATGTGACTTTAATATATTGGAGTATGGGGCCTCGCAGTATTTTTAAGGCTTCTGGTAATTTGATTGTGGTTGATGAGTATTATGACAGTTCATGGCTGTATTCTGAGTTTATTGGCTTCTATGCGAGTCTGAGAGAAAATTACTTCTTCTGCTTGGAATCACAGTTGATCAGCCAAACTGTCGGGGATACCAGATGTGCGGCTGCTCTATGTAAGTGCCAATCATCGTGGCCCCAGGTACCGTCTGCCAGGTCCTGATGAACACAGCCTCCCGTGTGGCCACCTTCCTCCTTGCCTCTGTCTACAGCCACCCTCATCTGCTGAGGCCACACAGGTCCTGGTTACAGAAAGAAGACCAAGTGGCTTTCTGTTGCAGAATAAATACATTTATCCTTAAACAGCAACAGGGAACTAGAGTGATGGAATAGGGTGGGGAGAAGGATTCCTATTCTTTCATAGGAAAGGTGAAGGGCCCTTTTAAAAAGGATTTTCTTGCTTCGCTCATAGAAGATCAACTACTCTTTGGCCTGAGTTCAATTTCTAAAGGCACTCACTGATCCCATGGCATGTGTAAGGGTAAGAGAGACTAGAATCTTCTTAAAGAAACCGCATTGTGCCGCTAACCTAAAATACTTCGCAACAGGAGGAAGGAATATACAGTTACTTGCCTTTAGGGTGTTTGCTTTTAAAAGTATAGTGCAAGTCACTTCCAGTCAGAGCACTTGGTTTAGCAGTAAAAGTGTGCAGGTGGCGTGTGGGGTGTGTGTATGTAAACAACAGTATTTTATCCAGCTGCAGATTGTAACTGTATTTTTGGAAGTATTCTGTTGGCACATGTATCTGTGATGTAACGAATGCATTTTACATGCAGTAATGGAATTTAAATTGTTCTGTGAGTCTAAGTAAAATCGGTAATCCATTTTTGGCCTTGGTTTTCTTACCTGTCGTTTGGGGGAGGAATACGGCAAGGGGTGTTTTAAGAAATAGCAATATCATTCAAAATGCAAAATAATACACTGTAAGTTGTATTAAGTCATTTAATGCAGTTAAACTGAAAATGTGTATGCCAGGCCAGCCCTGGAAAAAAGTTGTGAGCAAGGCAGTACGACTTTGCCGCTTCTCACCCTTGACTGTCTCATCGAGAATGTTCTCCTACCTCTCATTTTAGATATGCTGTGGGCACTCCTTTTCTTTCTTGAGAGCCCGCTCCAAGGAAAAGGAAGTAGCATGATTTATGTTTGCTGTGTGTCAGCCTTGGTATGAGATGTTTCACGTGTATTTTCATTCAGCTAAGATGACAGTCAGACTTGCCACACCGGCCTGCCCTCCTCGGCTTTAGTTTTTAGTTATTCAAACTGCCTAGTCAAGATTGTTATGAAATGTATTTCTTTTACGTGATGATATGCACGGATACCCACGTATCTGCTTACCAAGGTAGATTAATAATCCTGTTTTATATAAAGGAGTGGTGTGCCCATCATGGTAGAGTATAGCTTTTGAGGCTAGAACGCTTGAGGAAACCAAGGCTCCAGAGATTGTCACCTGCCAGAGGTCACATTTTACTAGTGAAATATCTACTCAGGGCATTTGGATCTGCCTGTGATCGGCTCCAATACCCATTCTTTCAACTACTTTCGGTCAATAATCTCTGCATTGCTCTTGTTTTTATTCTATTAGTGCTTGAAAGAGTGAAATAGTTCCTGAAATCCTACATTTTTGTTGTGTATGTCACATTTTATGACAAACAAAAATAATTTTCACCTTTGGTGACTCTAAAGCTATATCTGATGATAAATGAGGAAGATCCATAGTCTGAATTTGGCAATGTGATGATGCTAGGTTTAATTTTACACCAGAGCCTGAAGGACTAGTAGAATCAGAGAAAACCTTGTTTTTTTTCTTATTTTTTTCCCTTAGATGTCATTGTTTACCTTGAGCATGAAAAATAGAGCAAGTAGTTAGAAAGCTTAGAGGAATAAAAAATAATAACCATCACGCTGCTCTGGAAATAAAAGGAAATGATAAAGCATACACCTCCTAGCTCAGTGATCAGTGATTTTAGCTATTGGCCAGACATTTAATTTAGTGTAAAAAATGGTGTGAGATGATGCTTTAAAATGTATATCTGCAGACAGTTTTTTCTGTGTCATTATTTATTTTGATATACTGACAACTGGCTACTTTAATTTGCACTTGTGGTACAACTGAAATTACTTCACGGACATATACCTCAGCTCCCCTTCTACCTCACCCCCCCACACCAAACTGGGTGGTTGTCCTGTAAACAAAACCTTATTATACTCGAACAGATATATTAAGGCTAATCTATGATAGCAGTTAGCTTGAACAGACACTTAGGCGAGGAGGCATGCTTTGCTCTTAAAAGATAGGGTGAGTCTTTCCTTCCCACCCCCAAGTCCTTCTGCTCTCCATCACTGGGGTGGGATGGAAGTGAAGAAATCTTAAGCCAAGTGAGTTCAAGGTCATGAAAGCTAAGAAGACTGATAACTAAAACTTCACTGTATTAAAAAATGTCACCCTTATCCCCTTACCTTCATCTTTACCCTAGTTCTGGCTTAAAGGATGCCATCACTTCTACATTATTTGTAGGGCTTAGGAGAATGTGGCCCAGCACATCTTTCTTCTTTGGATTACTTTCTTGTGCATGGGCTATCAGTGATCGGAACATTAAAGGAGAATCTATGAATAGAGTGTAGAAACATTAAAGAAAAGCTGTTGAGAAAATAACTCCACCATATTTATTAAGTATTAGTACAGTTTTCTGGTCATTAATGTTGAGCTAATTTCCATCCTGGCAGGCCCTTGTAGTATTTCATTTTTTTTTTTTTTTCATTAAAGATGTGGGTTCCCTGAAAGCACTGATGTCTTCAATAGTTAAAACGGATACAGAGGACTCTGGGGCCACAGAGGCAAAGTTTCTGCTTTGGGGACCGGTTTCTCTGCTCCTTTTATCCCCTTTGGGATAAACCGTGATTTTGAGATATGCCTTTAGAGTCCTGATTGGAGAAAAAGGCACAGTGAAGTGTAAAATGCTGTTAAGTTTTTTTGAGTAGCACGCTTGCACTCATGGTGCGTATAGACCATTCTCGAGAGCTCTCTCCCATTGGCTTCCTGCAGGCAATTTTCTCTCCTCGTTTATCCTGATCAGTGTGACTAGGATACCTGGGTGATGTTAACAGGAAGCATTTAGCGCTTAGGTTTCCTGGGAAAGGACTTCTCACCAGTTTCTACTGGATTGTCTTTAGTGGAACTGTTTATCTCTCCTTGCCGTTTTGTGCAAAGCTGCTCACCCCTCCCCCAGTCAGTGTTTCAGGGTGCTTTTTCAATAGCATGGTACTATATAAATATGAAGTTGGACTGGTCCTTGAACACGAGAAATGTCTTTGTTAGCCATTTAAAAAAAAAATTTTTTTTTTAAAGTTTTTGGCTGGGCAGAAAATTCCCAGGCCAGGGATCAAACCTACACCATAGCAGTGACCAGAGCCACGGTAGGGACAACTGCAGATCCTTTAACCGCTGGAACCCCGTGTAAGCCATTTTTATAGGTCTGGTCTTACTTGAAGTTAGTTGGAATAAGGTTCTTGGCTTAAAAATAGCTTCAAAAAGTATCTTTTTAGGTCAGAAACCTTCCCTATTGAATGAGTGGAGGTAAATTTACACGATTAATAACCTAATAACAAGCTAATGTGAGTAATGCCCTGTCTTTCTTTGGAGGGATGGCAGAAATGGCCAAGTTTGTGGGATGGACTGGGAGTTGGAGGTTATTAGATGCAAACTGTTGCATTTGGAGTGGATAAGCAATGAGATCTTGCTGTGCAGTGCAGGGAACTGTATCTAATCACTTGTAATGGAACATGATGGAGGATAATGTGAAAAAATAATATATATATTTGTATAACTGGGTCACTTTGCCGTACAGCAGAAATTGACAGAACACTGCAAATCAACTATTTAAAAAAAAAAAAAAAAAAAAAAAAAAAAAAAAAAAGAAGTGCCAAGTTTACCTTGTGGCCTTGATGGACCCCTTCCCATCACACAAGCTTGCCTGACTCTCCTGACCCTGAGCTCCTCCCAGGGCCGAATAGTTCCCCCTTGAACTCCAGGATTCAGCTTCGTCAGGCAGCTCCTGCTGCTGAGCACTATGAATTGACCTGAAAAGTGGAATACCACCTTTATGTGGAGGCTTTTGTTAAAACAGCTGCAGAGAATTTAAGTCAGGCTCTGACCGGGGCTGACAAGAGCAGAGCAGGGAGGCAGAGTAACAGAAGCTGGAGGGGGAGTTCAAGCATGGTTTCTACATGTCTTCCCCAGAGGAACCCTGCCCAGCGTAAGGTTGGGACCCTTCCTATGGTGGACTCTCCTTCTCCGGCAGGTGTCCATCAGCCTGATCTCCTTCATCTCTCACCCTCTTAAAAGAATAATTTTCCTTTTCAATGCAGTATCATCTGTATCGGGGTAAGCCATATTCTGACGGGGCAATTTGGTGAAATGCCTAAGACCCCAGACTCTGGGGATTTGCTTCTCAGATCTGTACTTACTGAGAAGTGCTTTTAGACAGATGATTTAAGACACCTGTGCTTCAGCTGGTTCCTCTGTAAATAACCCTTGTGAGCCTTATAAAGAGAATTGGGAGTCTGTATTTATATAACCCTTAAAACAATACCTGCCATATAGTAAGCTTCTTTTAAGTGTTTCCTATTATCATCATGACGATGATTTAAAATCCTGAGTCTAAAGCACTGTATTCTATCCTGTACTCTTGGTTTTTTGTTTTTGTTTTGCTTTTTAGGGCCACATTCGCGGCATATGGAGGTTCCCAGGCTAGGGGTCTAACCAGAGCTGTAGCCTCTGGCCTACACCACAGCCACAGCAATGTGGGATCCGAGCCTTGTCTGCGACCTACACCACAGCTCTTGGCAATGCCAGATCACTGATGCGTTAAGGCGGATAAGACCTCCACTAATGAGAAAAAAAGGACCTGATTTCCTTGGGACCCATCAGCTGTGGGAACACCTCTATCTTACTCCCCTTCTACATCACCTTTTGTCACCCACCACCTGTGTGCAGTGGCCCCAACAACATACTTGTATTTTATTTACCCATGCTTTTTTTTTCCCCCTGTATAAAAGTGTATACATTTATGGGGGGAAAAAATTCTACTCCGAGTAGAATAATTTAGACTCTATTAAGGAGACAGGAATATGCTAAAACTTAAAAAAAGGGTAGAGTTACAGAAAATTTTAAGGGGACATTTCCAAAAACACACATGTGGCCTCTTCCCACTGTTGTCTCCGTCTGACCCTGTTCTTGATACATAAATCCCAAAGGTTCTTGAAGAGCTGGATAGGTTCTTAGGTTTTATATTGAAATTGATTCCCTCTTTAACCTGCCTGATAAAAGTTGAGATATGGTCCTGGATGCTTAAAACAATGGAGGGGAATGATATTAGGATGTGTAGTGGATAGAAAAGAGGAACGGAAGCCTAAGGAGGCAGGAGGGAATGAGAAGCACCACGGCCGTAACTCCAGGTCTGGTGACAGTCGTGTGACAGAAGCCCTATGTATCGGCATCACTGTTTGCATGTGTGGTATTTCCTTGGAAAAAGGTACTTATGGAGTTCCCATTGTGGCTCAGCAGAAACAAATCTTACTAGTTCCCATGAGGATGCAGGTTCGATCCCTGGCCTTGCTAAGTTGGTTAAGGATTTGGCGTTGCCGTGAGCTGTGGTGTAGGTTGCAGACTCAGCTTGGATCCTGTGTTGCTGTGGCTGTGGTGTAGGCCAGCAGCTGCAGCTCCAATTCGACCCCTAGCCTGGGAACCTCCTTCTGCCACAGGTGCGGCCCTAAAAAGGTAAAAAAGACACTCGTACCTTTTCTTTGCATCATGGCTTCCTTTGATATGAATCTTCTACCTCCTATAGGCCCCTTCTCAGAAAAAAAATTTAAATGAATAAAACCTATAGGATTTTAAGGGAAGCCAGTTATAGATAAAGAATATATTTATTAGAATATTTTAAAATTTGTGATGTGCTATATATGTGCTTCTTCATAATATATCTAAATGTATTAAATGTGTTGTGATCTAACACTTAGTGTAAAAATGACCGTAACTCCAAGGTGGTGTTGAAAGGAAAAGTACTGCAATTTATGTCGGTGACGGAGTCGTAGCAACTGCTGATAAGACTGTGTTGTTTTTGGTGGTGGGGTTTTTTTTCCCTCCATTCACAATAGAATGAAATGATTACTTTCAGGGAGAAGATTTTTTTTTTTTTCCTCTAAGATTTCCAGATATCCCTGAATTCTACGTGTAGACCCCTGGGTGTCTGCACCCTAGATTGAGAGCTCCTGTTCAGAAGCAGCATTGACTACAGTACCGCCAGAGTGGGGGTGTGGCGATAGATGCTACGAGGACAGTGGAAAATTCTGCATGTTGATGAGCTTTATGGCGAAGGAATCCTGTCCTCCATTTTGGATTTTTAAGAGAAAATCGGAAGGGTATGATTTTTAAGTAAGGTTTTCTTCAAGCTTCAAGGCCCATTTCATTTTCCATACTAGTGCTTTGAATTACCTATAAAATTCATAGAACCCTATGAGCTTTTTCACTTAAACACTGAATATGAAATATTGCCAATAAGAGATAATTTAGGATATTTTTCTATGCATGGACATATTATATAAGTCCTCATTATAGTTTTTAGTTTAAAGTGTATTCCCCCACATTTCAAAAAACTAGGCAAGCTAATCGCTCATTTCCGATTGCACTTCTCACGTCATTTACACGTATTGAACTAAATATTTGAGCAGAGTTGTTGGCCAGTAAGTAATGCAAGGGAATGTGGCAAAGAGTTTGCTCTAATTTCCTTGCTATTCTTTTCATGAGGTTTTAGAAATTGTCTTGTTCTGACCTCTAGGAATACACTTAAAGTGAGTTTTTAGTTTTGTTTAATAGCTGTTTACTTATCTGTTGATTTTAATATATTCTTGTGTGTAACTGCCAAGATCTTTTAGAAAGAAATCCTTGGAGGTAATGTGCCCAGAACCTATAGATTTTTAAAATTTTGTTGTTACTTTTAGATCGTCAGTCCTCCTGCCTCCTGACATACAGACCGACTTCTCTCTCGTACATTTTATTTCCAGTTGCTAAATGCAATGAAGAGAGTCAGACATAGTCAGAAGGAAGAGGCCTATGAGTTATGGGTGATTGCTTTTATGTATTAACGGTGCCTACGGAGGGTCTCATTAACACACACAGCATGGGGAATTTTTAGAGCCACCACGCAGAGCTCAGAAAACCCAACTGCAAAGAAGACTTGATTGTTTACATCTGGGTATTTTTATTTTATTTGGAGCTTTAAGGGACTTTAATGAAACTTCTTGGGGCAGGTGGAATGCCATGTGGCACAGGCACTGGACCACCGCCATGGCTTTAGAGATTTATTGAAGCTTCTCCTTCTAGTGGGAGTGATATGAATCCTTGGACTGTTTCCATTCAGTGATGACATTCGCGTACAGATCGGCAATAAAGCTGCTTAAAACAACCAGCAGCCTTCTAGAAAGAGACTTCTTGGTAGGGCCTGAAAGAGAGCATCTTTGTCAACGGTGTCTTTACTGGATGCAAATCTTTCTTTCTCCTTACATATTGACTTATTTTACCAATTTGATACAGATGCTGTTGTGGGGTAATTGGTATGGGCTGGGGGATGTAGATGTGGTTTCCTATACACTAATGAATGCTCCTAAACTCAGATTGAATCTCTCTCTCTCTCTCTCTCTCTCTCTCTCTCTCTCTCACACACACACACACACACACACACACATTCATATCTATGGTTATGAAAGGTGGCATAGCCATTAAGAGCAGTATCTGGGACCTGCTGCAGGTAACACCAGGACCCACAGTGCTGTTCTGAGTTCTACCACTGGCACAGCAGCCTTCCTCACCACGGTGCGTCCACACCAGCCTTGAGGCCGGGACGAAAGAACAGCCTTTCCAGGACTGCTTGCGACAAGCGTTCCTCGTGGGCTCTGTAGTGAGGCCAGAAGCTCTGGAGAACGAGACGGGGAGGGAAGCTTTTTCAGTGCCTGCCTGCGAGAGTGAATGGATTGTGTCCTTGTTTAATAGAATTTGGAGAAATCGAATATTTGTGATTAGGTCACTGACTTCAAATTATCAGTATATTTGTCCTTTGGAATACTATACATAATTCAGTTGATGCAATATAGTTTTTATAAATAATGGCACTTTGGAGGCTGGCTTATGGAAATTGGCACTGCAAATAATTTTAAATGTAGATTAAAGAATGTAGAAGGACATTTCCTTATTGACTCAATTTTCACGATTTTTTTCCCCTCATTTCTCTTTGATTCCTAAGGCAGAATTAGAATTTCTCTCGGGAAGACCCCAGAGTATTTTTTGATTCATGCCTGCTCATGTACCTGTAATAAGGAGTGAACCATAATGTGAAAAAATTTCTTTCATTGAATATAAAATATAATAACTTCCATTCACGGGCACTTTCTATTTTCATAAACGAGCTACACACCTTATATTTTCTCTATTATTGTGACAACAGTGCAGGCTACATGCTATTACTTTCATTTTATAAATGCAGAAAATGAGACCAAGAAAAATCAAGTAACTTCTTCCAGTTCTCACAAGCAGACCTTTTAAGACGCCAAACCAGCTTTTAAAAAACCATTATCCGTTGAACTCCTGAGTCCATGGTCTTTCCTTTATGCCTAAAATTCTTTCTTTTGTTTCATGGCAAGTATTGCATGGGGATTTGTAATTTCTTGAGTCGGACACTTGATTCTCTAGAGGTAAAAGGCCCAGTGATGATCTCCGCAGAGGAGGAATTGCTCTTTTAACAACAGCAACAACAGCAAAACTTAGAAATGAGAGGTCATGCTAATGAGAAACAAGGTACAATATAGCTGTTGAGGAAAGTGCCAACATAACTTCTGGCTTTCAGTCTGAGAATATAGCTTCTGCTTGTCCCAGTTTGAATGCATATGTAGTCATTTCCCTTTATAACTCTCCGTGGACAGAGTTTGCAATATCAGATGTGAGATGATAGAAGTAGCTCCCGCTACAGTGAAGCCTAAGGAAGCTATGGCCTAAAATATAAACTCTTTAAAAAAAAAACAACAAAAAAAAAACTTGTTTCCTTACTGAGCTTGCCAATTTCCATAATTAGTCAGAGGCAATTAAGTACTTTAATTAGTTTGATCTTTATGGAATTTCCAGCATATTTTTGTTTTGTAATCAGAACTATATTTGAGGATATGACTAATATCCCTTGTAAAAGCTTACATTAACATGCATCAAAATGGTTTACTTCCCTTCCAGGACAGAGATATTTTATTGGCATAATTTTAACATGCATTTCATAAAAACACAGTGTTTATACATTACTACTTACTTGAAATATCACATCATCCATCTGCAGACAGCATGGGGTTAAGCAGAACATAATAGCTTTTCTTCATTTTTTTAGTTTAGATGCAGACACAAAATAAACACTTAAAATGCATTTATAAATACTTAATATGTCTTAGCATTTAATATAAATGATAGTTTAAATTTTTGGTATAAGATAATAGTTAATATAAAAGTTTATGTATGTAATCTAGCAAGGCACCAATTTAAGAGAAAACTGCCAGTTTATGTCTGTAAGATTTAGCATTTAAGTCATGGTACAAATTAGGGTTGATGTGATTAGTGAATCTGCTGAGTTCCAGATTTAAATTTACATAAGCACTTGAGAGAATCCAAACTATTTAGAAACTAGCTTGAATTATCTTATTTTCCTTGTGTGTGTCTCTCTCTGCCTCTAGGTTCCTTGGTTCATTGGATATATATATAGGATCAGATTTTTTTTCTTTCTTATTTGCAATTAATTTTTTTTTTTCTTTTTTTGCTTTTTGGGGCTGCACTCACGGCATATGAAAGTTCCCAGGCTAGGGGTCAAATCAGAGCTGCAGCTGCCTGCCTATGCCAGAGCCACAGCCATAGCCACAGCAATGCCATATCCAAGCTGTGTCTGCAGCTTACACCACAACTCACGACAACGCCGGATCCTTAAACCACTGAGCAAGCCGAGGAATAGAACCTGCATTTTCATGAATCCTAGTCGGGTTACCACTGAGCCACAATGGGAACTCTCACTAAATCCATTCTTGAAATCATGACTGTCCTTTACTCAAAACACACTCTCAGCTCCACCTCCAGCTATTTTTTTCTGAGGAACATGATGGAGTTTTTCTCTTTGTTGTTGTTGTTTTAAATTCTTAACCCCTTAAGTCATTCTCTTAACTTTTTCATGGGAATACTTCATGCTCTATTTTCTAATTCTATTTTTTAAACTTAATATCTTCTTTTTTTCCCCCTTTTCAGTTGATTAGTCGGCTGACAAACTCTATCTTGAATCCATGCTGAATGCTTTCTTGAGTTTACAGAGAATCTGAGGATCCCTTTGAATGGAATGTGTCACAGAGGTTGAGGGGTGGGGGCTGGGCTCCGAAGCACCTGCCTTCTCTGAGACTGAATCCTGTTGAGGCCTTCTTGATAACTTCCTTAGATAGAATAGGATCAAAGTGGTCAGTACCTGGTGGTAGTAGGACCAGAAAAATGAACAGTGAATTTGCTTTCCTTAGTGCTATTAGCTCAGCGAATGGGAATTCTGCCCCAGAGTTCCACTGAGCACCCTGAGTAATTGAGTCCTGAAAACATGGAAGTGATGAACACGTAAATAGAACTGACGGTACCGAGGGTGGGACTTGGAAGGAAAAAAAAAATAGGACTCTGTATTTTATATATCAATTCCATATTCATTCCCTTTTCTGCTACTTAGAGGAGAGAAATTCCAAAAAAATCTCCTTTTTTATGCTTTTTGTGCTTATTTTATTAAAATAAAAGCATTTTATTCAATTCTTATTCTTTGTGTAAGCAAGGTTTGAGCATATCTAAAGTGACAGATGAGCTACAAAATTTATAACTATAGGTTTTAGCTGTAAGAGTGAATCAACAGCACAGAAGCAACGATAAGACACCCTCAGTGTACTTTATTCTTGTGTTTGCTTTAATCAGACTACTGAAAAGAGTTAAGGGCAATTCTTTGTTATTGTTTGCAGCCTGCAACCAGATAAAATAACGCTGGACATTTGTTTGGGATATGCCAGTAGCCACTTTCAAAATTGGAAAATTCAGCAGTGTATTTTAGGGCATCAGAGCCTTCCTTAGTGCCTCTTCCTGATCGTCTAAGTTTGGACTCATTGTCATGCTGCCAAACATTAGCTGTGTATGTGGGCCATAGCTTATGAATCAAGCTGGGGGCACGCATAAAAATGTATGCCTTAGCTCCTCCATATCTCCTTTCCAAACCATTAATAATTTCAGCATTGCAGGGTGGCCAAATGCATGATTCTCTGCTTTATCAAATGTATTTACTGAGCATTAATAATATGTCAGAGTATGTAGAGGATTGCATTTGTAACGGTGCATAAGACAAGCAAGGTCCCCGTTCATAGGGCTTCCATTCTATTAACCAAACATAAATAAATAAGAAAATATCTGTGTAGTGTTAAGGGTGACAAAGATTTAAAACCATTCATTAGAAGCATGTTTTATAGTGTGTGGTTAGAGGAGCTATTATCCATTCCTTCTTTGGAAAATCACATGAAGATACTGCTTTACTGATTCTATAGCCAATCACAGCAGGGGAAATTGGGCACAGTGATCTTAAGACATTCTTATTATGTGGATCTTAAACATATGTGCAAATTGTCTACTGGCAGCAAAAATAGTATGGTAATAAGGGCATCAGGTAATTCATCCTCCTAATTGTATTTAAATAAGTCTACATATAGGGATAATAATTGTAAGATAATATAGTTATAATTGTACAATAGAAAGATAGTATAGAAATAATGGCATAATATTTGGTGCTTTTAAAAACTAAATGTCGTTTTACTTTTTCAGTAGCATCAACCAAGCACCATAATATGTTACTTTGGTATGCTGGGTTTAACTTTAAAGAATAGCATTTTTCTATCCTGGAAACATCATAAGAACCTAGTAACCAGTGTGCCAAAATTCTCCTTGATTTATAGAACAAAGTGCGTATCTTACATAGAACAACCAGAATGAAAAAAAAAAAAATAGAAGTTGTGTCCATGTGTGTGCACAATTGAATCGAAAGTAATTAGTACATTCACTTCAACACAATTTTATTACATGGTTCTGTGATTCATGGGAAAGATGCTTGCTGATTCCTGGGAGTATATAGGTGCTAACTAGTTGGAAATAATAAAAATATGAAAAGCAATTGGCATACCCAAGCGCATACCATGTCCCACTCACAGTATTAAGTGATTTCTTGCTCCATTTAATTGGATGACCTTATTTTTAAAGCAAAAGAATGGGACGATCCTGGTAAATGCACCAGGGAAGGAGGAAGCTAAGATTCAACTTCCTTCTCTGTGATTCCAAGTACCTTGCAGGGCTTTCCTACTCCTGGTAACCCCATCTTCTTGTAATATTTGATGTACCCACATGTAAATAAAAGAAATCTCACAAGCACCTAACTTTCAGTGAACATTTTTTTGACAAAGACTAATCTAGGTTAAAAAAAAAAATTTGTGGGTCACCTCCAAAAGTCATTGTAACAATGATTTTAGTTACTTCATGGATTAAAGAATCTACAGTTAGTACATGGCAACGATGACTGATCTTTAGTTTTATATTCACTCTATTACTCTATTTGACACCTACACCTTTTAAATTTGGAGACGTGGAAAGACAGAAAGTAATAATTAACAGAAGAGCAAAGTGAAGAGGACAAATGTTCAAAAAGTAGGGCAGTTTGAAACTCCATAATTAAACCAGGTTTTTGTTGTAGTGACAAACTTTCCCTGACCATTTTCTTATGAATTTTTCCTGGAATACTTTCAAGATTAAATATTTTTCCTATTTTTTTTTCATACACATTTATCAGTGAACTTGAGGATTGCTAGTCATCAAGTGAAGTATGTATTCTGGAAGAAAAGAATTGTATGAATAAAGGAAAAGATATTAAAGAGGTCAGATTCTTCCTAATTTTCACTGGTTAGAAATGAACTGTATTAAACACTACTGCATAACTAGAAGAGAACTACTGACAAGCCATAGGCAATAAGAGAGTCCACACCATGGACCATTCATTTTTCTTTCTGGTTTAAATGAGTTTAAATGATTTTACATTATTTTTATGCAGCATATTTTAATTTTCATGACTCAGCAAAAGGTGGAGGTTTGATGCTTTTTTTTGGCAATCAACATTTGTGAGTATATTTACAATTGCTTTAGACTCAACAAATGACGTTCATGTGAGAAAACTCAATTTTTTGGTTCTTCTTTCCATATCTAATGCATATATGATACTTTAAGGTTGAAAGTTACTTTTAGACTGTAATGAGGCAAATACATTTTTCATATTGACTTGTGAATAAATATATTCCCCAATATAAAGTAAAATATTCTGTTTTTCATAAAAATAATATATTTCTTATGCTTAAAAAAATTCCCCATTACTTAAATTATTTTGTGTATTTTTTGTTTTTAAATCTTCATGTTGTTTTCTTAATTTCTTTTTGGATAGTTCATTGCAAGTGTATATAATTCACTTTGATTTTGTATATTGATCTTGTATTCTGTACCCTTACACAACTTGTTTATAAGTTCTAAAAGTTTTGTAGTGGATTAAGATTTTCTAAATATAAGATTATGTCATTTGTGAATAGTTTTATTTCATCCTTCTAACGTGGATTCCTTTTGTTGTTGTTGTTGTTTTTCTTGCCTAATTATCCTGGCTAGAACCTCTGATACACTTTTGAGTAGAACTGGCAAGAGCATGTATCATTGTCTTGTTCCTGATCTTTAGGGGGAAAGCAGCCAGTTTTTCTCCATTAGGTATGACGTTAATTGTGGGTTTTTAATAGATGCCCCTTGTCGAATTAAGGAAATTCACATCCGTCTCTAGTTTGCTGCATGTTTTTTGGTTGTTGTTGTTTTACTATGAAAAAGGTATTGGGTTTAGTCAAAGGCTTTGTGTGCATATATTGAGATAATTGTGTGATTTTTGTTTTTTATTATTTTGGTATGAATTATTACATTAATTGATTTTCAAGATATTGAACCAACCTAGAATTCTTGTGATAAATTCTATTTGGTTATGATGTGGAAATCTTCCTATGTGTTGCTCCACTTAGTTTGCTGGTATCTGGTTGCTATATTTGTATCTGTAGTCATAAGAAACATCTGTGTGTTTTTTTGTGATGTTTTATGTCTGGTTATGGTATCAGGGAAATACCGGTCTCAGAGAATGTGTTAAAATGTTTTCCTTCCTCTTCTACTTTGGAAGAGTTTTTGAACACATAGTTTTAATTGTTTAATATGTTTAATAAAATTTAATGGAAAAGCCATGTAGAATTGTGCCTTTATGGAAAGGTTTTTTTTTTTTTTTAAGTTACTTTGATCTCTTCATTTATTATAGGTCTTTTTATATTGTCTGTTACTTTTTGAGACAGTTTTACTAGTTTTTGTCTTTCTGGAAGTGGTGCATTCATCTAAGTTATCTAGTTATGTTGCTGTACAAATGTTTCTAGTTTTCCTTTATAATCTTATTTCAGTAGTGATATCCCCTCTGATTTCTGATTCTAGTAATTTGAGTCTTCTTTCTCTTTTTGAAGAAGTAAACTTTATGTAATTTATGCCTTAATAAATTTAAAACAAATTTTTTTTTTACCTTTTTCTTCATTTAATCTTGTAATGAAAACCTCTTTTGTTCTGTACTCTCTACCCCTATTAGACTCACAACACTTCTGATATAAGATGTGTGGGGTTTTTCTGATACTGACCAATTTTCTGATACCAGCTGTGTCCTACAATTTAATTCCATTCTGACACTATCTATATGGAGTTAGCATCAGATGCTACAAGAGTTGGTACTTTGAGATGCCAATTACAAGTCCCAAGTTTTCATCTGTGCTTCTTACCAACCAGCTAAAAATTGGACTTTCCACTTCTTCCTTCTCAGGTTCATTAATTCGTTAGAATGACTCACAACTCAGGGAAACATATACTTACGTTTACCAGTTTATTATGTGAAAACAAGATACAGATGAACAGCCAGAGTTTCATAGGACTGGGTCTGGAAGGGTCCTGAGTGCAGGAGCTTCTGTCTTTGTGGAGTTGGGTGTGCTGCCCTCCTGGTAGGTGGCTGTGTGCACCAACTTAGAAGCTTTCTGGACCCTATAATTCAGGAATTTTTATGGAGGCTTCATCATAGAGACCTGATTATTTACTCAATCTCCAGCCCTCTCTCCTGGAGTGTGGGATGTGGGGCTGGAATTTCTAAGCTTCTGACCATGGCTTGGTCTTTTTGGTGACCAGCTAGCATCCTGAAGCTATCCCAGAGCCCACCCAGAGTCATCCCATTAGACACTTCTGTCTTTTGGGAAATCCCAATGGATTTAGGAGCTCTGTGTCAGGAACTGGGGTCAAAAGTCAAACATGAGAACGTAAGAAGTGGCTGATACATTTATTGCCTAGGAAATTACAAAGATTATAAGAGCTCTATCAAGAAGCTCTTGGAGGGAGGAGAACCATATCAACATTTTAAGATAGATAATCTTATCTTCTTCATTTTAGAGAGAGAGAAATCAAAACGTGGAAAAATGTAAGTGCTCACCCTGATTGCTAGGGGTAGAGACAGGCTTTTTTTCTTTCAGGCTGAGTTTCGATAAGTCTTTATCTTTTCTGGATGAAAATTAGACTTTAAGCTTGACTTTTTAAATTCAAAAGTATGAGAGCTTTTTGTTCTTATTGCTTAAGATAAAAATTTCAGTCTCTTAAATAGGAGTGATGGGTTCAAACATTTTTTTTTTTTTTTTTTTTGCCAGAAGCTAGGCATATTACTGTTAACTCATCTTCCCATGAGCTGACCTAATACCGTTCTAACTCTTTGAATAGGTGAGGGAGGTTTGTAGTTAGGATGCAAGAGGTTGGGTATGCACTTAGACATATTTGAAAAAGCAAAACAAAGCAAAACAAAAAAACTTAAGTTAGGATGGGGAAGTGTTGGGTGCTTTAGTAAAACCTTTTCCTTGATCTTCTGCTGACCCTCAAATTTATTGAGTTTGACATGGAAGCCACAAGTTACTGTGTGCTGTGTAGTTAATCCTAACCTGGCCGTGTAGAGTTGGAATACATAGCGTCAGGAGGATTCAGGAGGAAATGAAGATAGTAGTTTATTCTGACTTTCACTTTATTTCTGATATATTTAAAAAAAAATCCTTTTCAATTTAATAGAGCTCAGCATTTGCTTTCGTAAAATATAAAGGCACCTTAAGGCAATAAGAAACTATTAAGTGCCTTCTGTATGCCTCGTATGCCAGCAGGGGTCTTATCTATCTCTGATTTGTTGGCATTTTATTCTTTATTGAAAAGACCAGCCCACTTAGAGGAATTTTTAATTTTAAGCGTTATATATGTATTCCTTGCCTGCTTTTCATATTTCCCTCTGACCATATATTGCACATGTATTGATTTCAAAACATCTTTCAGATTCTTTCTAAGCAATTTGAATTGGTGTATTTGTGCCAAGAAGGGATTATATTTGTTACCGTGCACATACTTTATGAGGTTATGTTCTTTTTTTCAATAATTGTTTTACCAGAGTCAATAGGAGCCTGGTTAATAGTTTTTCATACGGTAATATAATTTTCTGAAGCAGGGAGAATGAAATAGTGAAATTTAAAAATAAGCAAACAAGGGCCAAAAGATTTAGGCTGCATATTTCCTGTAAGCACTGTGAACTTTGAGACCAGCAAATATTTTTACATGGGGTAAGGTCATAGCTTCAAAAATAAAACATGCAATAAAAATAGAGATTATGGCTCTAAGCAGTGTGTGCGTAAATACTTCCGTGTGTGTGTGTGTGTGTGTGTGTGTGGTAATATTCATTGAATCAGGAATTACAAGATTAGGTTTTGTCACTCATTGGCTGTAGGAGGTCATTAATCTCTGTCTGCCCCAGTTTTCTAATTTGTATTACCCCCCTTTTTTTGCTTTTTTTTTTTCAGGGCCCACAACCTGTGGCATATTGAAATATTGAGGCTCCCAGGCTAGGGGTCTAATTGGAGCTACAGTTGCCGGCCTACACCAGAGCGACAGCAATGTAGGCTCCAAGCCCCGTCTGCAACCTACACCACAGCTCATGGCAACACAGGATCTTTAATACACTGAGCAAAGCCAGGGTTCGAGCCTGTGTCCTCATGGTACTAGGCAGGTTTGTTATGACTGAGCCAAAACAGGAGCTCCTGCCTCATTTTTAAATGTACAATGAGATTAACTCTGTGAAATGACTGGAAATTGTAGAGTTGTTCAATTGTGAAATGGTATTATTATAAGTCCATGTGTTTGTAGCCAATTCACTGTTGATTATAGTATCATTTTAATGGGACTGAGGCCAGGGTCCCAAGATTTTTTTAAAAAGACTTGCATGAGAGAGGGAGAGGGGAGTGTGTGTGTGTGTGTGTGTGTGTGTGTGTGTGTGTGTGTGTGTGTGTGTAACTTTTATTTCTGATATTAGGCAGGTAGTGAAAATTGAAGGATGATATTCTGTACAGATGGATACCCAGGGAAGGGTCATTTTGTGGGAAGTGTTGATGTTCAGAATTCATTTTAAGAGATGTTTAAAGTTATAAGTAAGCATTGTTACATTAATATATTTAACTTCAGTATAAATTAGATAATTTTAGAATAGTTTGAAATTTTAAATTTGTTTATTTTTAGAGATGAGAAGGGCCATGAAATGCTAAAACAGATGAAGGCTGATTATTGGTTTGTGGGTCTCTTAAAAGTTAAAACAACCACAGAAGGTCTTTTCGTCATAGTTGATCTATATTTTCTTGATACATGCACTTCGTAATTGATGTGTCTTAAATTCTCTTACGCCATTTCATACATGGATTCCATTCCCATCCTGGCTTGATTCTTCTGATAATATGATAAACATCCCAGCAGGCACACTGTATCTGCTGTTCCGCTAGGAATTGAAAGTGACAGTATTATTCCAGAAATACATTCACTCTTGCTCTCTGATACGGCGCATACCGAATATAGTTCACTATTACCAACCATGAGAAAAAGAATGAGTGCCTGGATCCCCAAACCATGGGGTCATCGGTGGTTCAAGCAGTATGTGAAAATCACAGATTTTATCAGTACTGCTTTTTTTGTATCATGCAAACAGAGACTTGCAGCATCTTTAGAAAGTTTTCTCTATAGCTTATAAGCAATGTGCAGCAGAATGGGAATGAGAGGCCTAATTCTGGACCCGTAATTCAGTGATTCAGGTGCCCTCGATTTTCTTCTTGCAACAGTTGTATTTTCTCCTTTGTGAGCATTTGTATGTGGTCCTTTGTAGATTGCTATAGGAGGTTACCAAACTCTTCCAAGGAAATTGTTAGTAATAGGTGTGCCATTGTGCCCCTGATATGTGGCACTTGATCCATACATGCTTGTGCGGCAGGCATGTCCCATGTATGGGACAAACATTAGCTCATTTAATCTCGTGATAACCATACAGATGAGGAAACTAAGGCAAAGAGGTGTTGTGTAACCTTTCACACAGGTAATAGCAGAGGCACATGTTAAACCTGGTACTAGTATCCATGAGAATGTGGGTTTGATCCCTGGCCTCGCTCAGTGGGTTAAAGATCCAGCATTGCCATGAGCTGGGGAGTAGATTGCAGATGTGGCTCAGAACATGCGTAGGCTGTGGCTATGACAGAGGCTGCAGCTTCCATTTGACCCATAGCCTGGGAGCTTCCATACGCTGCAAGTGTGGCCCTAAAAAGACAAAAAAAAAAAAACCACCTGCTCTAGAACTCTGTTTTCCTTCCCGGTCCAAGCTCTTATCTACTTTGCTATGTTCCTTTCTGGTCAATTAATCAAACTACTGGTTAAGTTAAGTGATAAAGCTCTTAGAAAACACAAGTTCTGCTCTATGTCACCTCTGGAGAAATTAGACCATGGGGCACGCCAGGTAACACTTGTGAGTGTCTGCAGTCCGTAGAGTATCTGCTAATGTGGGAGAGGGAGATAATGGCCTTTCCAGTTTTTCAGTTTAAATTTTGTTTGGACTATTGCTTATGGTCAGTGGAAATGGCAGTCTTACTGTTCTGTCTGTGATGAAGTAGCTTGAAGAGTGAGACAGTTGGCTGAATCCTGCATTGATTCGACAAGATGCTGGGCACTATTCTGAACGTAGGTCACATGACGGAGATGAATTCAATGTCAAGACAGCTTACAGATTAGTGGTGAGCACTGTGGCCTTTGGCAAGTCTAATTTGTTATGTGGCTATAAGACTCCTAGTCTATAAAATGAACGAATTATTTTCCTCATGTTAGAATTCGCAATGTATAATGCTCTTCATTATGAGTTAAACATAGCGTGTTTAAAGATAATGTAATAAAAATCAAGTGAGCGTCCTCCTACATGATGTAACCATGACGCTTCTCAGATATTAGATTTTTTGTTTTGTTTTTACTTTTTGAATCAGTTATTAATTTAGTGTGTTTAATACTTAAATTTTTATTCATGTAGAAAAGTTTTAGAAATGACTTTCAAAAAGTTATTCTGTAAAAAATATATCAAAAAAATGTACTGTTTGACATATAAACTTGTATTTTTTTCTAAAGAGAGTAAGTTTTCAGATGCCATCATCTAACTGTGTTAAATTCTGAAAAAGAAACTTCACTTATTAAAATCTCCAGTCTCGGGCTGCAGCACTTTGGTAGTGATGTTAATGCTTTGGGGGAAAAGCTCTACTTCCAGGAGACTGGAATCTCCAGGGACTTTTATGCCTGAACCTCTCAGTTCTTCTCTGCTGAAATTTTTACTGGCTTCATGTGTTGTTCATTTGTCTATAGCATATGGTGTAGTAACAGTCCCTCAGCAGGTTACATTTCCCTCTTTACCATGTAGAGGGGGAGTAGTTCTTTTGTTTACATAGATTATTGCACTGTGGTTTAGCCAACATTTTACCTGCATTCTCTGCGTTTTGTCAATTGCAAGTTGATTTTAATTAATTCAATGGTGTATTGCCTGTAAAACATCCTTTTATAACACACAGCATTGAAGAAATATTGACAGAGATAAAAGTTGCCTCCTAGAATGTTGCAATTTGTAGATTAAATTTAATATTGCTCTAATATCAGTAATAAGTAAAGCTACAAAGTTGCATTTCGCCTTTCTCCAAAAAGCGTGAAGTTGAGTGGCTTCCTTTTTTTTTTTTTTTTTTTTAATTGCTTTTTTTTTTAGGGCTGCACTCCTGGCATATGGAGATTCCCAGGCTAGGAATCTGTAGCTAATTTGACCTACAGCTGCCTGCCAGCCGACACCACAGCCCCAGCAATGCAGGATCCAAGCTGTGGATGTGACTACACAACAGCTCACTGCAACACCGGATCCTTAACCTGCTGAGTGAGGCCAGGGGTCGAACCAGCAACCTCATGGTTCCTAGTCGGATTCGTTTCCACTGAGCCACGATGGGAACTCCTGAAATTAAGTGGCTTCTGCTTAGGAACCAGCATCATGATGCTACTTGTATTACAGAAGCCCCTTACATTTCATGCCATTTAGCAAACAGATTTAGCATGTGACACACATCATTTCTTTGTCTTCCAAACATTCTCAACAGTGCTTCTGTTCACAATACTGGAGATTATTCTGATTATATATTATGTTCTTTATTGAGATTAATACTGGTTTCTATTAAACTAGAAAAGAAATTATCAATTGCTTGTTCCCTTTTTCATTCAGCCCACGCTACGCCCTCACCCTTTCCTTCTAGTTACTAACTCCTACTTTCATTTCCCACCCCTTAGCTTACTTTATTACTTGGCCCTCATCTTTTAAATACGTGATTTAATCTATTTTTAGTTACATTTCTATCCACTTTTAGTGTAAACTATCAGGATTCTTTTGTTTTTGTTTTTGTTTTTTGTTTGGAAGCAACAGGATTGTAATTGTAAAGAAAAAAAGATTCATGTTGTTTCTTATCTAAGGAGCATCTTACAACATATTCTGAAGAAACCCCAGCTTGATGAGGAAGTTGACAAATTTCTTTCAGGATTTTAGGCACTCCCCCTGCCCCAGATTCTTTTATTATAAACAGTATGACTACAGTCTTTAAACATTCAGTGTTATGCCATGTATTTTCCATAAATGATTGTTTAATCATGTTCTTCCGAGACAGAAGAAGCTTAAACCTTGGGAATAGAGACAAGAAAGGCTAAAATTATTTATGCTCTACAGGTTGTCTTTTAATGGTTCTCTCTGCCTCTCTGGGCTTTAAAGCCAAATATTTAAATAGTTGTTGTGATATGTATAAAATTAGGAGAGTTGAGTATTTCCCTTGAGATCAGTGATTTCCAACATTGATTTAATGTTACCCTAGTGAGTGTCTGATAATTTTGAAGTAGTACAATATTGAAAATGCCTTGCGGGAAAATTTCCTACATGGTAATTTTAAATATAAACATATGCCGTATGGTGCTCTTGCTCAGTCTCTGGCCTCTCTCCTCCCCTCTTTCTCTTCCTCCCTCTCCCCTTCAACGTGTGTATGTGTCTGTCTGTCCGCCTGTCTGTCTGTCTTGTAGACCTATGTTTCTGTTCAGAAACGAGTTGTCGCAGGTGCTTGTGAAGAAGATTGATCTCATTCGTTACTGTATACTTAGAAAAGTCTTCGACTTTTCTACTGGTTCCTGGAAGTAAAAGGGACCTATGAAATAGAGGCAAACACATGCTCAGAATTCTTCTCTTGCTTTCTGAGCAATCAGAACAATTTTGATGGCCAGATATTTAGAAAAAATCACTTTTTTTTCATATTTTATTATCATGTGTCTGAAACTCTGTTTTTCTGTTTCAAGAATCTTTCCAACTACAGGAGAACTCGTGTGGGTGAAATGATACTTTTGGTGAACAAGAATTAGGAAGATAATGATAGGAAACCTCAGGCTATGTTATTAATTGATCAATTGATTGATTGAAGTATAGTTGGTTTACAATATTATAATAGTTGCTGGTGTACAACCCTGATTCAATACTTTTATAGATTATACTCAACATTATTATAAAATATTGGATATATTCTGTTTGCTGTACAGTATCTCCTTGTAGCTTATTTACTTTATTCATAGTAATTTGTACCTCTTAATCCCCTAACTTTATCTTGCCCCTTCCTCCTAAACCTATTCCCACTGGTAACCCCTAGTTTGTTTTCTGTTTCTGAGAGTGTGTTTTGTTATATTCACTAGTTTGTTATATTTTTTAGATTCCACATGTAAGTAATGACATACAGTACTTGTCTTTCTCTAACTTATTTCACTAAGCATAATACCCTCTAGGTCCATTCATGTTGCTGCAGATGGCAAAATTTCCTTCTTCTTTATGGCTGAGTAGTATTCCATTGTGTATGTGTTTTGAATACACACACACACAGATACATACCACATCTCTATCCTTTTGTCTTTTGATGGACACCTAGGTTGTTTCCATGTCTTGGCTATTATAGATATTGCTGCTCTGGGAGTTCCCATTGTGGTGCAGTGGTTAACAAATCCGACTAGGAACCATTGAGTTGCAGGTTCGATCCCTGGCCTTGCTCAGTGGGTTAAGGATCCAGCATTGCCATGAGCTATGGCACAGGTTGCAGATGCATCTCGGATCCTGCATTGCTGTGGCTCTGGCATAGGCCAGTAGCTGTGACTCCGATTAGGCCCCTAGCCTGGGAACCATCATATGCCATGGTGCAGCCCTAGGAAAGACAAAAAGACTATATATATATATATATATATATATATATATATATATACTGCTGCTGTGACCATTGGGGTGCATTTATCTTTCCAGTTAGTGTTTTCATTTTCTTTAGGTATATACCCAGCTGTGGAATTTTTGGATCATATGGCAGTTCTGTTTTTAGTTTTTTGAGGACCTGCCATACTGTTCATATCTTATTATTTAGACATGCCCATCACTGGGTGGGTTTGTGGGATGGTCATTGCTGGAACTATCCCGTCCACATTGTCTACTTTTATATCTGCTTCCAGCACTATCGATTTCTTCTGGAAATGACTGCCCTAGGCTGTAGTCCTTAAAATGTGCTTGCCTAAACTCTTTTATTATGGACTCCTTTTCAGGCCTCAGTCTTCTTTCAAACAGCTATGTTTCTGGTCTTTATGTTCGTGCCGATTGTTTAGACTTTTGCCCCTGCCATGGTCATCCGGAGAAACTGCAGAAACCAAACAACTCCCTTCTTTTTTTTTTTTTTAGCTTTCTTATTTATTTATTTATTTATTTTAAATATTTTTTTTTAATTTTCCCACTGTACAGCAAGGGGGTTAGGTTATCCTTACATGTATACATTACAATTACATTTTTCCCCCACCCTTTCTTCTGTTGCAACATGAGTATCTAGACAAAGTTCTAACTCCCTTCTTAAATTGGCTTTCATCTCCTTGTCAATACATCTGTTTGCTGCATATCCAGATTCCCCAGAGTTGGAGATGCCTTGATTTCTTAGTTTAGTTGTTGGTCGTCTGTGGGGTTGGGGGACCCAAGTTAAGAAAGCAAGCTACCTTATTTTCTTTGCTTTTTTCTTTTTCTTTTTAGGGCTTACAGGTGTGTCATATGGAAGTTCTCAGGCTAGGGGTCGAATTGGAACTGTAGCTGCCAGCCTACACCACAGCCGCAGCCTACGTGTGTTCTGAGCCACATCTGCAACTGACCTACGCCACAGCTCATGGCAATGCTGGATCCTTAACCCACTGAGCGAGGCCAGGGATCGAGCCCTCATCCTCATGGATACTAGTCAGGTTCTTAACCCACTGAGCCACAGCAGGAACTCCCCTATTTCCTTTTTTAGGAAAGCATTCTTAGAAGTAGTCTTTTCTTCCTAATGTTAAGCCCTAACATGTGCCAAACATGAGACTCACTTTCAGCAATTTTACTGTTAAACTCTAGGTTGCTTTTTGAAACAAATCCTGAATGTATACATGCATAAAGAAACCAAAATATTCTGTCATTTAAGCCACATAGTTTGTAGTACTTTGTTATAGTAGCCCTAGCAGACTAATCAGATTTAATTTGGTAACAGATGATCTAATACCCACTTAAAAACCCATAGAAAATTTACTTGCGAGGTCAGGTGTAGAAACTAGATTATTTCCTCATGACAATTTATTTCCTATAGAGGGATTGCAGGAAAAGTCTAGACTGTCACTCACAACCTTGCTTGAAAGCTATACAAGCAGATCTTCAAGATTATCTTTAGGTCTGTTTTTCAAATTAAGGGAGTGCTTGTTAAGTCCGATCTATACAGCAATACAGAAGATGCTTCAAAGACAGGAGTACAAAAGCAAGATGAATTTAGCGTAGGTCAGTAAGTGTATATATTGGCCTGGAAAGAAATATAAGTTGGCAAAGCAGCAAGACTCTTTTCTTCTTTAATGATGTGATGGTTTAAAAATGCACTGACCCACTCTCAACTTACAGGGCTGGCTCCCATCCAGACCTCCTTCTTATAGAGGCTGCTAGGTAGTTTGCTTAGTAACATACTTAATGGGACTGCAGGGAATTTGGTTTTCCAGCTAAATGAGTTTAGAATGCTCCAATAAAAGCCAAAGTTGAGATGGGAGGAAAAAAAGAAGAAAAAGAAGAATTTAAGAAAGCCCACAAGTGAAAACCACTCGCACATATCATATGCAGATAGTTTTTCACAAGTTTCTTTTTGTTATTCTGTATTCACAAATAATTGACACTCAGAAGTAAATCTATTTTTTTGCAGAAAACACAGCTGACAGAAAGTCAGGTTTTAGAGTTTGCCATAAAGGTATTCCTTAAATATATCTACATTAATTTATGAAGAAGAAAACTTAATTTTTCAGAAAGAGTTAAGTTTTTCTGGCACTGTTGAACTTTCTTCAGGCAGGCATTTTAAGGGGGATTGGGTCATCTGGAGGTGTGCCAATGAGGTATTAGAAATGATGCTAATATTTGTTGAGATGGTAATGATTTTCTCTTTTAAACCTGTTGATATGAAGAATGAATAACATTTATAGATCTTTTAAAAATAGATCTTTCAATGGTAATCTTCTTAACATTCCAAAAAGATGAACTTAAACAGTAGAAATGTTTTTATGAGTCACTGGATTTGCTTTTTAGTGTTTTGTTCACCATACCTATATTATATATAAGATAGACATATTACTTTCTGTTCTTTTCCCATTTCCTGGTTTTGTTGTCAAGATTATGTTGGTGTCATAGAGTTGGAAAATAAATCACTTCACCCTTCCTCCCTCTCCTTTTTTCCTATGTCCTGGGAAAGTACATGATTGAAATTCTTTGTTTATTCAAAGTCTGATGAGACTTGCATATAAAAATCTCTGATTCTGTATACTAATTGTGGAAAGATATTTTTTTAAGCTAGTAATTCCATTTTTTTAATGGTTGTAAATATATTTGGATTTTTATTTTTATTCCTTCTTGAGACTGATTATATTTTGATATAGATTTTTCCATTTGATGAAAGTTTTCAAATTAATGGCATAAAACTATTTATGGAATTATTTTAATATCTTTTAACTCTGTTGTATCTCTGATTATGTTCTCTTTTTCTTTCCTAGTATTTATTTAGCCTCTTTCCTATATCATTTTAATGTTTCATACTCACTAAAATTTTATCTGAATCATTTTGTTTTTTCAAAGAATTAACTTCAGGCTTAATGATTGCCTGTAAATCTTTTTTTATTATTTAATTTTTGTTCTTACCTTTATTATTACTTCAACTAATTTTATTTTTATTTTTCATCATCTAACTTTCTAAATTTATAGTCTTTCTTCTGTCAATAAAAACATTGTCTTTAAACTTTTAAAAAAGTGTTCTCTTAATATATGTGATAATGAGCCAGTTGGTTTTTAGATTTTCATTGGTTTACTTGGCGTATTTATAAGGAAAGTGACTTATTTATCATAGGAGCTTTAAACTTTTAATGATTTAAGTTTGAGTGTTAGTAAAATCTTCTTTTGGTAAACTCCAGCAGTAACATGGAAATTTCAGTGGACTACTCTGATGTATATAAATCTAAACAAAAACACTGCTCAGAGATTTATTAGTAGGACTTATCATTTTTCTTATATATGACAGTTCTGTTGAACATTTTGTTTCTTTTTTAAATTATTGAATAACTTTGTACTAATTATAATTATGACATAATTTCATGGCTGTAAGTAAAAATTTCCTTTAGTTAATTTCCCATTTTATTGGTTTGGTGATATTTAATAATGATTTGTTTTGTTTATGCATATATATTTTTACACTTTTTTGATTTTTTAGGGCTGCATCTGCAGCATATGGAGGTTCCCAGGCTAGGAGTCAAATCGGAGCTATAGCCGCCGGCCTATGCCAAAGCCACAGCATTGCCAGATCTGAGCCATGTCTGAAACCTACACTGCAGCTCAGAGCAACACCAGCTCCCTAACCCACTGAGTGAGGCCAGGGATCGAACCTGCAACTTAATGGTTCCTAGTCAGATTCGTTTCTGCTTAGCCACAATGGGAACTCCTGTTTATGCATATTTATAAGGAAGAACTTCACTTATCATCATTGGTGAGGTTGAACCAGAATTAAAATTTTAAAAACTGAGGGCTAAAATACCCTTTATAAACCATATCATTCAGTAAGTGAAGAACAAGAAGCCTAAAGCTGCATTGTACAATATGTTATTACCAACTGTGGAGCCCTTGAAATATAGCTAGTCCAAACTGAGATGTGTCTTAAGTTTAAAATACACACACAATTGGGATTTTTAAACTTAGTATGAACAAAAGAATGTAAAACATCTCACTAATAAATTTTATATTGATTACATGTTAAAGTGATATTTTGTTTAAATTGAATTAAATAAAATATATTATCAAAATTAAATGTTTTTTTTTTTTTTTTACTTCCTTAATGTGGCTATTAGAAAACTTAAAATTACATAGATGGCTCATCTTAATTTCTATTGGTCAGTGTTGGTTTAAGAGTTAACCTCTTCATGTAAACTTTCAAGGCAAATTAGGGAGGAATTGAGAAACAAAACTACTGACTCCCTTAGGCACTCTGACAATTTCAAAAAGTAATTTATCCTTTTCCCTTTTGTTTAGTGAAGCTTTTTTTCTGGCTAAGTGTTTACTTAATTTGGAGAAGTTATTAAACATCACAGGAAACGCTATTGTTTCCTCAAATAAACCACATGAACCAGATAAATGTTTTAAATTATAAACATTGTGAGCAAAAAGGCTCTTTCTTAGTGGAATACTTCCACAAATATTTTAAATTTCCAAATGTTATACTATTAAGTAACCAAGTTTAGAATTTCTAAAATTATGACACTGAGTGGATTAAGTGTCTAGAGATTAAGCATATACTTAGAAAAGAGTCTTAACTGAATTTTGGTCGTGCTTATTTCATGGATAGTAATGCATTTGGGTGGATCCACAAAGTGGCTGTTGGCGAAAGGTTAAACTAGCTTCTCAGTTCAAATTAGACTGTGAGTTATCCACGGACCGAATAGTTTAAAATGGAGGCTCAGATTCTACTCTACAGAACAGTTTCATTGTTCTCCAGTTTGACAGCTCAAGAAATCTGGTATAAACAATCCTTTTTCTACCTTATCCAGGAGAAACATACATATGCGTAGATCTTTGAGAAAAAATGTACATTATCACGTTATCAAACAATATCAAGTGTTGTATAGCATCTGTGAATATGGCAACCCTGAGAGAACTGAATGCAGTGTGATTTAAAAAAATCAGTGTTTTGGATAGACGTTGTATTTGCACTTTGTAACAGTTTTTCATTCTAAAATTACACTTAGCAATTGTAAAAACACAAAATTACTTCCAAGCATAATTGCCACTACTTTCTATATGAAGTGAACAGTGTTTAGTCATAAATTTTATAATGAATTATATTATACAATTAAAAAATCTCATCTTTATGAATTGTGTGATGACAGCCTGTCTTTGATTGTGGCTTTCTTTTGAATGCAACACTGTTTAGAGATCGTGTATGTGTGTGTGTGTGTGTGTGTGTGTGTGTGTGTATCTGTATCTATCCATCAATTATCAGAATGCTTGGAAGAGCTGGAAAAACTGGAATGTGTTTTCTTTGACATAAAAAATGCAGGAATCTTATTTTATAATTGTCTGATTCTGTGCCACAGTGCATGTTTGCTTCTTGAATAGTAAAAAGCTAAAATAAGATGTTCATCTTGTAAATAGATTAGGGAACTAGAGAGCAGTCACATGATAGAAAATTGTAATAAAAATTTTGACAAGCAGTACTGACAGTAATGCCTTTTAACGCTGTCATCATTGAGGCTAGGTTTTTCCCCTGCTTTCCCTACTGTGTAGCAGAATGAGTTAATGTAAGTGTTTAATAACCGATAGTCTCTAGAAGATGTGCCTACTATTGAATTATGTTTTTCTTCTCCTATTGGAACTTACAATTCTCTGACTGAGTGCTGTTCCCAAAATGGAGATAGAGTTCTGTCACTTTATAGACCTTTGCCTTTTCCCCTCTTTATGAAGCGTGTTCTGCCATGAGGGAAAAATCAACTCTCGTTCATAGTTGCTTAAGATTATTCATAATAGAGAGAAATTTGCAATAGTTTTTTCCCAGAGATACTGATTCATAGGGAGGAAGTCAGGAACACAGATGTTCCTGAGTCATTGTTCAGAAGCACAACATTCTGCCCAAGCCCATTCCTCCAGCCACAGCAGAGCATTCACTTTTATAAGACTGAGTTTTGGCCATTCCTAATGATTTCTAAGGATAGCAGTTTCACAGTTCTTATCAATACGATGTTTTGGCATGCAAAATTCTATGGACATTATAATATACTGCAGGATTATTTTGAGTATAGAAGGGCAAATCTGTCAAAAGACAAATGTCTTACATGCTTGCTATTTAGTGATGCATGAAAGGCAGAAAATGACCTGTTTCATTATTTATAATGAAAAATAAGTGGTTTACATGCTTCTGTGATCTGTTGTATAAATAATTATAAAATATTAAACTGTTGTACATGTGGGTCTTTTTGTATCTTTAGTGCTCTGGGGCTGAATTAGTATAAGGCAATAATTTGACATTTTGTTCCATAGTATACCTGGGACTCATGAGATCAAACTCTTTCAAGGACAAGAAAACATTTTTGTGATTAGAATATACTGTATGTGCAAAATATTTGTCATAATTTTGTCTTTTATACTTTTAAACCATAACGTTTCATTGCAAATCTGTTTCTCCTTTTAATCTGAAATATTCTCCAGACTAAACTGTGTAATTTTTCTAGATAGGAGTTTAGCAGCGTCATTAAGATTAATATTAACATCTACAAATTTATTTTATGAGCTTAGTCAAAGGTGTATACAGAGATTAGCATACAATAATGTTTATATGCCATTTATTTCTGAATGATAAAGAGTTGGGAATAACATAACTTCCAGAAACAAACTGTTGATTAATCAAAAATATATATAGGACTTCTAATGTAATGGACTGTTGTGTGACTATTTAATGTCGTCCTTTTAAAGATTGTCTGATATTGGAGTTCCCTTCTTGGCTCAGCAGAAATGAATCTGACTAGTAGCCATGAGAATGCAGGTTTGATCCCTGGCCTCACTCAGTGGGTTAAGGATCCAGCGTTGCTGAGAGCTGTGGTGTAGGTCACAGATGTGGCTTGTGTCTCGTATTGCTGCGGCTGTGGCATAGGCCAGCAGCTAGAGCTCCGATTTGACCCCTACTCTGGGAAACTCCATATGCCTCAAATACAAGCCATAAAAAGACAAAAAAAAAAAAAAAGGAAAGAAAAAAAAGAAAATTAAAGATTGTCTGATATTTTATGGCATTCTTGTTGTGGCTTAGCACATTAAGGATCCAATCTAGTGTCCATGATGATGCAGGTTCAATCCCTGGCTTCGCTCAGTGGGTTAAGGATCGGGTGTTGTCACAAGCTGCGGTCTTCGTTCACAGATGTGGCTTGGATCTTGCGTTGCTGTGGCTGTGGCGTAGGTTGGCAGCGGCACCTCTGATTTGATCCCTAGCCTGGGAACATCCATATGCCGCAGGTGAACCCTAAAAAGAAAAAAAAAAGATTGTCTGATATTTTTAAAAAGAGGTACAATATAATGCTAATGGAAATAAAGTGATAACTATAAGTATATCCTGTATGGTGTTAATTTTATATTTGAAAAAATTGCACCAACTGTATCTTAATTATTCATTCTTGATACTGGACATGTTACCTTCAGAGAATGGGAGTGTGCTTGATATTTTTCTTGTTTTGACTTATTTTTGAAATTTGCTTTATATTGATTATGAATTCCTTCTATGATCAGAGGGAGTCACCATAAGTATTATTTCTGAAACCAAAAGCTCCAATAGGGTGTGCTGCCTCTGCATTTTATTTTCAGTCACTAGGCAACAGGGCAGCATTAGCCCTTGATTGTGAAAAGCAAGATTCTAGTTCATAGTACTGTGAATTTCTTAAAAGTTAAGATCTTGAATTGTAAGCCTCTGCTTCCTCTTTATTTTTCATAAAATGCATGTATACCCTGTTCCCCTTAGGAGTTATTAATTATTTCCCTACTCTGTGTCATGTCCTAGGAGGATGCAAAGATAAATAAGATAGAATCCTTGGACCAGAGGGTTCTCTTTTTTTTTAAATACAAAAGCAACAGCAACCACATGAAAATTTAAAAATGAATAGGCGTGTTTGTTTTCAAGATAAATTTATGATAGCTGCGCCACAGAGCATTAGTACCGTCTTTTTTCCCTCTTTATAGATCCCACAAAAGAAAAGTGACACACACAGATAAAAGGTTTTGATAGGCAATGACTAGGTATTTATAAGATTAATTATTAATGATGAGTCAGAAAGGAACAGGACCCAGGAATATCACTTTCTCGCTTAATTCCATGAAACACGTAAGGACACATGAGGGTTTCTTTCTTGCATGCAAGCGAATTCAACTCCAGAGGTAGTAAGTCTCCTGCCTAAAGTTACACAGTCAGTCGTGGTTACACTGGGATTTGAGCGAAGAATCATTTCACTTTTTTCCTAAAGTTACTTCAGTTAGTATTTATACAGATGTATAATTTTAAGAATCCAGCTGATTTAGATTTCCTTCTCATTAAATGCAGTTGTGAAGGAACTTTCATTAATAGCGGTGCTGGGGTAGCTGATACTAGTCTCTCCTTCCTGCCTAGAAAAAACAACAACAAAATAACAGAATAAATGAGAAGAGCCTGTTTAGGGGCACTAGAGCCAAACCAGTTCATCCAAAGTCGTGGAGAAGAGAGCAGGGTAGATGTGTGAACACTGCCTTCTCAGCACCTTTCTTCCCCTGGGCATTTGGAAGCTCTCATCATAGAGCAGAACAGAGGATGAGAAATTGGTGGCTCGTAGCACCAAGGTCACTGGTATTTGGGATCACAGACTGAAGAAGAGCATTCTGAGACAGATAGAACCTACTGCTCCTAGGGAAAACACAAAGACGGGGACTCAAACCAGTGTTCAATTTACCACGTCTTTTGAAGCATTTACCTACTTGTTGGTGCGTATATGGAGAGTGAGACTCCTGGAAACCAAGCAGAACCCATGTTGCTTCCTAGGATATAAAAATTAGATTTCAGGACCAGCTGCAAGGAGGCCTCCTGATTAATACCTCGCACTTTTTGTGGGATCCTCTGAAAAGCCTTTTTTTCTTGGGAATAAAGGCAATTCGAAAATATACTACCTTCAGATGGATCCAAGGTAATTTTCTGTCTTGCCAGAAAAAAAAAAAAAAATTCTCTGTAGGAAGATAATATCACACAAACTTTAGTTTTTTTATGTTTATTTTCTAGTGTTCTTTGAAAAATTACCAGTAATGCCAGGAAATATGGAGAAATAAGGATAAAGCAATAGCAAAGGATGATCCTGATGTTAGAAAAGCCAAACACAGATGTTAAAATAATTGTCATTGATGTAAGAAAATAAATGAAAATATTGACTATGTCACCAGAAAGCTGGATTTTCTAAACATCATCAATTGGAAATTCTAGAACTGAAAATACACAAGTAAGAAATATCTATCTTGAGCATAAATGGAAACAACTTGGGAACATACAGACAAGAACTGAGACATAAAGGATATGGTTAAAAGATTAAGCAGTTGTGTAGTCGGAGTTCCAAACAGGAAAGAAAAAGAAAAAGAGAATGTGACAGAAGAAATATTTGAAGAGATACTGGCTGTACATTTTTTCAAAGTAATGAAAAATATTACGCTAGAAGTGATCTCAGAGAGACAGCAGTGAGTCATGGCTTGGAGAGAGATCTTCATTTTCTGCTCAGGAATTGATCCTGGGCAGCCAGGATGAAAACCAGGAGTCCTAGCCACTAGATTAGCTAGAGGCTAAAAGTACAATTGCCCTGATTCCTGCCCCCTGTTGAAAGCAAGAATGTTTCAAGGAGGCAAAGACTGTGAAAACAGGTATGAAGTTAGTGTTAGAGTCACAGGGCAACATGGGGGCGAGCACACAGAGAAGTGATTTATTTAAGTCGGAAGCAAAGAGGTAATACACACCCTAAAGAGTTGTGCGGGTGCAGGCGTCCCCCCTCAAGGAGGAGCGGGCCAGAGAATTGATTTAATTCACTTATATAGGACAGTTCTTCTGGGTCTTCGTTTCCCTTTAGCCAATTATCTTGTTTTAATTCTCACACCTAACTGGACCCAGGACCCTCCCCAGCGTGCGTGTTCATCTTTTGACAAAGATGGATTCCAGAGCAAAGGGTGCCAGGAAGGAATCAGGCCTGGCGCCCCCTCTCTTTCTGACCCCCAGGAGTCTCACTGAGCATGCGTAATTGGGGAGCTCTCCTTGACCCCAGGAGTGTTTGAAGTGGTCATCTTTCTTAGGTGAAAAAATGAAACAAGGCCTGAGAGGACACAGTCCCATGGAATGGATGAGTTCCCAAAGACAAAGCTAGCCCAAGGCCACAGACTACATGACTCAACAAAACAACCCTGCCTGTTAAAAAAAACAAGCACTTCCCTGCGGTGGGGGAGCCCGAGTCCGGCCTGCTCAGACTCCTGACCACTCTGTTGGGCAGCAAACTCTGCTTGCAACCTCATTGCTCCAGCCTCTGCCTTCTTCCTCTCCTCCGTTCTAACATTCTCTCTACTCCAGCAGAGCTCAGCTTCTTCAACTAGCTTTTTCCTTGACGTGTCAAAGAGAAACAGGGCCCAGTTTACTTGCCTACCAAGTCCCAGCTGTTTTCAGCCCAGGGGCCCATCTATCTCCTACCTCAGAAGGAAATGCTAGATACAAAGTCAGCACACAAAATCAATTGTATTTCTGTGTACTAGTACACGATTTAAAATGAAAATGTTCAAAGATGATAATAACAGTAGCATCAAAATCATTGAATACTCGGGGTGGGGGGAGGAAATCTCACAAAAGACTTGAAAAAACTGTGCGTACAATATCTCAAAACTAAAGGAAACATATGAATGAAATGATATACATGTGCTTATGAATTGTGTCAATGTCAGTGCCACAAACTGACAGCAGATTCACTGCAATCCTGATTAAAAATTTAGCAGGGTTTTGTTGGGAAATTGACATGCTGATTCTAAAACACGAATGTAAATGCAGAGTGTCAGGAATAATAAGGTCAGACTCGGAAGATAACAAAGTTGGAGGATTTACATGATCAGATACCAAAAGTTACTACAATGTTGTAGTAATAGAGTGTAGTGGTGGTTTAAGTATGAAAAGAGATCCGTGGAACATAATAGCGAGTCCAGAAATAGACCTATTCATTTGTGATCATCTGATTTATTGACAAAGTATCACTGAAATACAGTGTGGGGAAAAATAATGGAAATGCATGCCACGGAATTACATGTATCTGAAAAGAACTCAAATCCAGAATAAAGAATCACTAATCCCTAGGAAAAAATAATGTCATGAAAGTAGGAGAAATACTTCGACATTCCACAAAGAAGCTAACGCAATGGTCAATTAATATTTGAAAAGATAATCAGCAACTTTAGTTCTCAGGGATATGCAAAATAAACCTGAGAGACACCTAAGTCCCACCTGAATGGCCTAATATTAAAAACTAAAGTAATTGAAAATTATCACATGTTAGAAAGGAGAGATCCAGAACACCCAGAACTATCAAGCTGCTGGTGGCAATGGAAGTTGGTCTGACGGCTTTGGAAGACTGTTGGTTGTATGTTCTAAAGCTGAACTTAAACAGTCCCTATGAGCAAGTTCTTCCACCTTAGATATATGCCCATCATGAAGATGCATGTGCGTATGCCAAAAACGTGTATACCAGAGTGTTCATGAACATTTTTTAGAATATCCCACAGTTGGAAGCAAATGTAATATTTGTTAAAAATAGAACAGATAAATAAATTGGGGATAGAAACTTAAATTTTGTAGATCAGTGAAAAGGAATAAAGTATTAAAACCCAAACAACGTGTATAAATTGCACAGAGACGATCTGGAGCAAAAGACGTCAGAAACGAAATGAGTTCATATCATCTATTTCCATTTACAAGAGTTCAAAGGCAAAGTTAATCTGGGATGTTAGAAGCAGACATTATTGTTACCTGAGAAGTAGGGTAATGATTGAGATGGGACGTGAGGGAGGTCCCCTGGGATGGTGGAAGCAAAAGTGTTCCCCTCGTGAAAATCCACCCAAGCGATGCTAAAATGTGTGCACTTTACCCTATTTATGTTATGCCACGATGAAAAGCTTTAAAAAGGTATTATTTTTATTCGGTGGAAAACATGTGTTGTGATGGAAAATAACAGACAATTATATACATAGAGACCAAGAGACAAGATATAAGTACCAGGCTTTCTAGTGGTCTCTTCAGATAGATTAGGCATTGGTTGGAAGAGATGGTAGTTTCTCACTAAACAATCCCAACTTATTTAGCCACATCTACAGGACTTCACAGAAGGCTCATGCCTACCTAGAACAGATGTAAACACTGTTTCTTTCTTAGCCCCTTGGTTTCCTAGTAAACAAGCAGTTGCTAACAACATCCTCCCATTAGGCAGAGCAGCCAGAGCTAAAGGTTATGATCCAGCTTTGCAAATGCCCTTTTATCCTGAAGGCTCCTGTCACTATCCTCCAGAGAAAGGACATATATGGCTACCTCCTTCTGCACAAGGAAGTATCACAAACTTTGAGACAAACTCAGAAACAGAGAAGCCACACTCATCGTGATCTGGAGGAGAAGGCAGAATTATTGCCCGGAAATCTCTGGATGTATCTCTTCCCCCAGCAGAGTTTTATTGATGACAATTTACAGGGATTTTTACATCCCTACAGTGTCCTGAGTGACCTGTAAACTGAAACAGCGACCAAGGAGGTTATTGATTATCCCCGGTTCCCATCAGTTAGGATTCAGAACACCAGGGACTGTATTCCGGTGAAAAGCCCTTCTGTAGCCATTGTTCCTTGTTTCGGTCTGCCACCACCATTTTTCTCCTTTGTGAAATTAATTTGCAAGTCAGATCTAACAACGTGAGTGATAAAAAGGGGGGAAAAAGTTGAGGACTCATGCTAAAGTGAGGACTTTCTCGTGGTGTTTTTCTTACTGTACTTTCAAAGCAAAATTCTATTTGCTTGCGCAGTATTAACGATTCTCACAGGGCAAATCCTAACCAATATATACATGCCGGATAATAATGCTAATGTCTATCTTATCTACTGTGATTTATGTTTTGAACAGAATGTTAAAAATCTGGGTGAGAAAAAAAGCAACCAGCCAGTTAGTTAGTCCAGGATAAATCAGGAAAGATAAGACAGCAGGGTTTTAGAAATATCCATTATAGATGTTTTAGAGCAGTTTTAATTTCATTTTTCACATGCTTTAGCCAACTATTAAATATAATACTGTGGCACAACAGGGCATATGCATCTTTAATTTTAATAGACTAAGAAACAAGATTAAGTAATGAATGAATCATTGTACTGTGAAATTAGTGGGGATTCTTTTCTTTTTCATAAAAAGCAAAAAGCAATGATACATGAGAGCCTTGTTAGTATGAATCTGACTGAGAGAATAATTTGATGAAATGTGAAGACTATCTGCGGTGCAGTTTCTAGTCCAAAGAATTTAAATAAGTGTTAGGAAATATGAATTTGTTTCTGCTTCATCTAACTAGATTTGGTACAATGGGGTGTGCAGTTAGGGAGAAAAAGTCTCTGGTACTTAATAAGGCAATAATTCATGCTGAATGGAGATGAGCAGTCATTCAGTGAAAAATTGATTTTTATCGTGTCCTAGACTTGGTAACTCTTGGAGATTTGTGGGCTTATTGTCCAAGTACCGTAAAGAAAATACGTGGTTCTCATTAAAAGGTGAGTCCATTTTTTTTCTGTATTTGATAGATATTTATAAAAAGTTTCAGCAGTTTTCATTTGCAATTTTGGATACTATGTTTCTAAGAAGAGTGAAGGTGAAGAGAAATAGCAGTGGCTGCAGAGTTCACTGTTTCCTCTTAGTCCAGAGTGGATGTATACATAAACTAGCTAATTTCCATCCTTAGCAAGAGAGGCTAGGCATAGTTAGTTGAGTTTACATTGCAAATCAAGACATCCTTTAGCAGTTTTAAAAAGATTATCAAGTCGGGAGTACCCTTCATGGCTCAGCGATTAATGAACCTGACCAGGATCCATGAGGATGAGGGTTTGATCCCTGACCTCACTCAGTGAGTTAAGGATCCAGCGTTGCTGTGAGCTGTGGTGTAGGTCAATGACCTGGCTCAGATCCTGCATGGCTGTGGCTGTGGCTGGCAGCTGTAGCTCCAATTTGACCTCTATGGCAGGTGTGACCCTAAAAGCAGGAAAAAAAAAAAAAAAAAAAAAGCTACAAAGTCAAGATTACTCATCAGAAAGTTAAGACTCTTTATTGAGTATGTTGTAAATAAAACTACTGCACTAATTCTAGATAATAGCATAGTGTGCATTTTTAGAGGGTGTCACAAATGGTAAAACAAATAATTTACTTTTAGTAGATATAAGGCTTTGCATTGACATTTTAATGACAGAGAAGTCTGAGTATTTGTAAATTAATCTTCTTTAAATTCCCCAGATTCATGATGACTTTTAGATACTGCTTTGATAAGAGCTTTTAAAAAAAGTTGAAAAGCTAGCTATTTGTCCTAAGGCAGCGTTCCCAAACACATAAAATGCTCTTTTAAAGAGATAGGATTCTTTTCTCATTGTGATTATCTTCTCTTTTGGCTTATGTAAGGACCTTTAGAATTCATTACAGTAAAACTGAAGTTTTTGCATTTATATCAAGTAACACAAAAAAACATTTCCATCCATCAGAATTAAAAAAAAAAATACTTTATTATTTACCCGATACTGTGCTAAACTTGGGATACTAGGAATAACAATTGGTTCCTAAGCTGTTAGCTCACAATCCAGTAGTAATAATTTAAAAAGAAGTATTGAAGAGCTGAGATAAGAATAAAGTAAAAATAAGGATAGATGAGTTTCATAATTAAAGCCTAAAGAAGATGATATGATGGCCTAATTTTTTAGTGAGTAGGAGCTGAATTGTGGACACAGAACATCCAGCTCATGTTTGCTGTGTTCTCATAGCAAGTTCCTCTCTCTCTCTCCCCCTCCTTCTCTCTCTCGCTCTCCCTCTTCCCTTCCTCAGGACAGACATTAAAGTCGCCTAACATTACAGTGTTGAAGAAACCAAGTTAGTTGTCCTGTGAAAAGTTTCTCCCATATTGCATTTTGCTGATTCAATCTCTGTATGGTCATTGAACCTAGTTCTGTGTGCCCTAGATTTCATACAAGCTCATGATTAGATCTCCCTAGACATTTTAAAGATCTGGGGAAAAGAAGAACAAATCAACTGGATTGTCCTAGATGGGTGTCAATAGAACTTTGGCCTTCCCCCTGGCAATTATTATTTAAGTCTAACAAACATGAATTGAATCTTCTCTGTGCCAAGGTCCTCTGACACGTGGACTAGACATTCTGCAGATCAATCAAATTCAAGGTCTGTTTTCAAGGGCTCACGTATCCTTCCCTGTTACACAGGAGCAGCACTGGCCAGCTTGCTCAAGACGCCCTGGGACTATGTCCTCGATAACATCCTGACCCTAACACAGGCAGACAGAGCAGCTCTCTGGTGGGAAACAGCTTTTCCTAAGGCGTAAAAGCCATCAGTGCTTATAATCTCTCCAGGCGTCAGGAATGGAGTGTGACTAATGAAATGGCACAGTTGGTCCTGTGGAAGCCATGCAGAAGAGCAGGTAACCTCAGGTCCTCTGCTAGGAGACCAAGGAGAAAACTGAGCTCCAGAAGGATTAGTGGAGCCATTGAAATATATATGATCATTTTTCAGAGAAGGGAGTAGCCACAAGGCTTGCTTTTCTGCCTTACAATGAATACATACACATATATGTCTGCAGACACAAATCTGTGTATAAGTATTATTTTTCAACATCAAGAGTGCAAAGTGACCAATAATCTTTTGAGTATTTGGTAGTTTTTAAAACAAAGCACAGAAGATGTGCTTTAAAACATGCAAAGCCAGCTCTGTGACAGAGCCAATCAAAGCAAAAGTCTGTCAGATGTAGCCCCAAGGACTCAGTCAGAGGTATCGCCCAAGTTTGTCCTGTCAGGATGGTTGGTTGGTTACAGGATCTTAAGGTAATAGCGGGCAATGCAGTCATTAATGCCACGCAGTTCATTTGCCTGTGGTGACAAGGGCACAGCTGAGGAGGGGACCGCGTGTTGGGACAAGGGTGGTGGACTGACTGCCTAGGAATGAGAACACCCCGACCGTGCTTGCGATGACTGGGAATTTGAGGAATTCGTTGAAGACATGAGAGGCCTTATGTAAAACTTCAGAATAGAGAGCGTGTATCTGTGATGGTTTGTATGAGCGCCTCTGTCAAACTCGAATGCAGTCTTTATCCCTGAAAGGAGATCATTGTATTGTGTCTTTCCGTGTCCTGGATGACATTTTCAGTGCTTTCCATGTTATGGTTGACATTTTCAGTTTTTTGAAAGTTACCACATGATAAGGGCAGGTGTGAGAAAATTAATAAAACAAAGTAGTACTGAAAATACCGTAAAGATAAAAAGTGAAATAAAAGTCTATTAAGGTTTGGCTTTCTGACATTATCCAAAAGCCCTGGTGAACTGGCAGTGTCTTTCTGCACGGAGTATGAGAAGAGCCAGTGGTGGGCATGCTCTCAATAGGAACGTGACTAGTCGTTAATGCCACAGAGCCCTCAAGGAAAAGTAACCTTGAGCATAAAGTGATCTCCTGTTTTTTCATAGGCACTATTGTAGATGACTCAAATATCCATTTAACAATTTCCTGTGTTAAATAGTTCTTTAAAATCACATATACGATTTTTTATTTTAAATATGTCTTTTTTCTGCTCTTACCTGTCATGAAGAGAGTTCTGGTTTTTTACAGACATCTTCATCATCAAGGTTTTCCTGACGAGAGCCATTCTCTGCGTCATTTAACACCGTTTCAGAGCACATCTGCCTTTCTGTCTTAGCTGAAGATGCACATGATGTTCTAACTGGAAATTATATCCCAGGCTATGAGAAACTATTTACAAAACGTTAGGAAATGGTTTTGGGTTCTCTTTTTTTTGTTCTTCTCCCTGTAATCCATATTTGTGATGTCTTCAGCATAACTACTTATTACTTTTAACATGCTTCTGAAAAGTGTTTATTACAGGGAGTTCCCATTGTGGCTCAGTGGAAACGAATCCAACTAGCGTCCATGAGGATGCAGGTTCGATCCCTGGCCTTGCTCAGTGGGTTAAGGATCTGGCGTGGCTGTGAGCTGTGGTATAGGTTGGGAATATGGCAAGGATCTGGCGTGGCTGTGGCTGTGGCCAGTGCCCGTAGCTCCAACTTGACCCCTAGCCTGGGAACTTCCATATGCCACAGGAGCAGCCCTAAAAAAAAAAAAAGTTGTTTATTATAGAAGCATCACGGCACATGGCTAAAAGCACAGGCTCTGCATCTGGTCAGCCTCGATGCAGATTTCAGTCTCATCATTTACTCCATATGTGACTTTACACTTGTTGACCTCTCTGCTGAGGTTTCCCTCTGAAGTCAATAACAGTACCAACGAGCTAGAGTCACTTTGAGAATTCAGTGAGTTATTACATGTGAAACATGTAGAACAGCTGTTATGTGTTTCATGACTAAGTGTTAGCATTTGATAAAGAACAAAGTATCATAAGCATTTGGTCGTAATACCACTATACATACACACACTCTCTCTCTCTCTCTCACATACTCACAGACCCATACATATGCACACGGACCCCCACACAGAATATCTACTACTGGTAATTGTGAGTTCATATTCCCAGATGTTATTTCTAGAATGAACAAAGTTGGAAGCCCATCAATAATGTCAGGTGACTGCTGCTAAGCTTAAAATATGGAAATTATCTTTTTTTTTTTTTTTTTTTTTTTTTTTTTGTCTTTTTAGGGCTGCACCCATGGCATATGGAACTGCCCAGGCTAGGAGTGGAATGGGAGCTGCAGCTGCCAGGCTATGCCACAGCCACAGCCGCATGGGATCCGAGCCGCATCTGCGACCTATATTGCAGCTTGTGGCAATTCGGGATCCTTAACCCACTGATTGAGACCAGGGGTTGAACCCGCATCCTCATGATACTAGTTAGGTTCTTAACCCACTGAGCCACACTGGGAACTCTCAGAAATTATATTTCATTTTCATGTGAATGTGTCTTTAAATGTTTTTTTTTTGTCCCAGGTGAAAACTGTCATCTACTTAAATGCTTTTAAAAAGTATCGAGATATAATTCATGTACCATAAATTTCAGTATTTTAAATTGTATAATTCAGTGGGTTTTTGTATATTCACAGAATTGGGCATTTGTCACCACTCTGCAATTTCAGAACGTACTCATTACCCCAAGGAGAAACCTACACTCTTTAGCATCTGTTTCCTATTTCTTTCCCCCACAGCCCTAGTAAGAGCTAATCTACATTTACTTTGTTTCTATGGACTTGCTTATCTATTCTGGTCATTTCTTATAATTGGAATCATATAATATTTGACTTATGACTGGTTCCTTTCACTCAGCATGTTTTCAAGGTCCCTGATATCATCGCATGTGTCAGAGCTTCATTCCTTTTTATTGCCAAATAAAATTCCATTGTATAGATGCCATATTTTATTTATCCATTCATCGATTGATGGAGATTTGGGTTTTTTCTCCTTTTGCTTGTTATGAATAGTGCTGCTATGAACATTCGTGTTGAGGTTTCCATGTGGGCATTATGTTTTCAGTTCTCAAGGGTATATACCTAGGAGTGGGACTGCTGGGTCATATGATAACTGTCTTTAGTAACCTTCACAGGAACTGCCAGACTGTTTTCCAAAGTGGCAATTTAAAATGCCATGAAGCTCATTGTTTTTAGCTAGATTTATCCATTTTTGTTCAGTAGGTGCTTCTCAGATTATGTCAAACCTTTGGTTAATTCCTAGATTTCTGAAAGCGTTTAACAATTGTGTTTTGGTTGCTGTATGGAAGAACAGATTTTCAGAGGTCATTATTGGCCATTCCATCAATGTTTCCTGGCATCGGATGAAATGGACACAATGGGCCTAGGGAGGGAACGGCCTCTAATGGGATTTTAGTCCCTGAGAGTAAGGCAGGATTAAGACCGAGGCATCTCTGAACCTCCATGGTAGGAGAGCAAAGAGAGGGGACAGGAGCTGTGGCAGGGAAAGCGTGCACTGCAGTGACCCAGAGGATAGATCTCTTTTTATTGGGACAGTCATAACTGTTACCAACCTGCTTTCTGATTTTCCCCCCACGTGTCGACATATTGCTGCCCCTTTTCACGCATCCCCAGTTCTCATAAAATAGTTTGTTGTGGTAACTAGTAACAAGGATGGTACAGATCCACTCAGATTGAATTAATAGGCGTCTATGTTTTCAGTTAAAAGTTTTAGTTAAAATTAGCTGCTAAACTCATTTCTGAGAATATCACATTGTAACCTCTCTTCATTTATTTATTTTTCTGCCCCTATGATTTTCCATTCCTTTAAACACATTTATTTTTAGTTGGTAATCCTTTACTCTCGCCTAGCAATTCAAGATGTCTGTTTCCCAGCTGCCATACTTTTCAGTAACTTCTCCGGGCTGGCTTCAGATGGCAATGGAGAACATCTCCCCCTTAGCATTTGGTCTAATGACACATTTTCCAAAGCCATTTTTAGAAGTATGTTTTTATTTATTAATTTATTTTTAATTGCCCATGAGTTTTACACATTATTTCTCCCACTCCCCCAGATTTTGCTTCACATCATTATACTCCTTAGTAAGAAGTGGCTCAAAATCCTTGGGAGTTCCCCTTGTGGTGCAGCAGAGGCAAATCTGACTAGGAACCATGAGGTTGCGGGTTCAATTCCTGGGTTAAGGATCTGGCACTGCTGTGAGCTATGGTGTGGGTCGCAGATGCGGCTTGGATCTGGCATTGCTGTGGCTGTGGTGTAGGCCGGCAGCTATAGCTCCCATCGGACCCCTAGCCTGGGAACCTCCATATGCTGCAGGTGCAGGCCCCCCACCCCCCCAAAAAAAGTCCTTACAGCTCGTTAATATTGCTTCAGTGCCAGTGACTACCAGACTCAGCATTCGCCCTGATGCTCAGATGACACCCAGGGCGTGGGTGACAGAGCTCACCTAGTGACTCGTCTGGGCCACGCACCATTCTTACAACCTCTTCCTCTTTGGAAGTTGCTGGTGTCAGTGGTCCCGCTGATTCATATCTCCCTCCTGGGTGACTCCTTTAATGTTAGCGCTTTGAGAGGGTATTTTCCATCTGTGACTTGTTTATAATTAGATTCAGCTGTCCAAAAAGTCAGTCCCTTGCTGACTTAACTCAGTGTTCCATTTTGTGTTGCTCATGAGATCCTAGATCTGTTTTTTTTTTTTCTTTGCTTTACTTTCGTGGAGACTTTACCAAGGTCATTATATATTATTCAAACGGAATTATTTGAAAAAAGAAATAGATATTCTCAATTTAACACTAATGTGTTAAAACAAATTGCAGTAGATCTTGCTAGGGGGTACCATTTAGACCCAGGGCTTAATTAACATTGATATGTTAATGGTTCCTAGGTGTGGACTTAGCCCCATCCTTTCCTCTGAGCTCCTAGTATCTATACTTGACATCTCTATTCCAATTCCTTAAAGGCACCTCAAATGCAAGCATGAGAAAAGCTGACTTTCACTTCACATCTGTCTTTTAGTATTTGCTGGAAGTGAATGATACCTCCATTCATACAGGTACATGTCAGAGATCCAAGATTCATTTTTACAGATTCTCTTTCTAACCTCCATTATGCAATTCACTGGAAACAACTGTTGACTTTTACTTCTAAAACTGTCATCATTCTGATCTTCTTACCATCTCCACTGCCACCTAACCCTCCACACGCCACCACAGGAGCCTTCTGCTTGTTCTCTTAGCCTTCACCCTTCCTCCTGCCAATTCTTCCCACCAGAACCAGTGGTTTCAATAGATTTAACAGTGTTTTCTTTTAAACAGGTAATAAAAGTACAAAGATAATTTTCAAAAGGCACAACAGGCTGTGCACTGAAAAGTAAATCTCCTTTCTCCCTCTGTCCTCCAGAGCCCCTTGCATCCTCTTTTTAGAGGCACTACTCGTAGTCCCTTCAGATATATTACTTGCGAATATTAGCAAAACAGCTTCTTATTGAGTAAAACCTAAATCCGTAAATTGGCTTTTCAGGCCATGCTTTGATATACTTGCTGGAGTGTATTTCCTTAGCTGGGTTTCTCAGCACCTTCTTTAGTTTCCTTTCCTTCAGTCCCACTGTGCCTGCATCCTTTCTTCTAGTTGTTGACCCTGCCTCGCTTTCTCTAAGCTCCTTATACCTCCTACCAGAAGGTTCTTCTTCCTTCTCTTCATTTAGTAATATTTTACCTGCTCAGCTCTAACAGTCCATGGTTAATAGTACTTTCCGCAGGGAATCCTCATGAACCCACTGCCCAGAACAGGCCCCTCTGGAACCGGATCCCATGGTTAGCCTTCACAGCATTCGTCACAGTTGGGGTTTATACATTTAGAGATGGTTTGATTAATTTCTTTCTCCTCTGCAAGACTGCAGGTACCCTTAGGGCTGTGTCTGGCTCCGTGTTGTCGTTCAGTATTAGTGCACGGATAGTGGATAAACACTAGCCTTTGGGAAGCACCTTTCTCCAAGTAACCCATGCAGTTTCTTTCTTATGTGCTGTGACTTTACACACAACCAGGCCTCCAGAACTTCCACCCTCTCTGGGTTCAATGTGTTTACCTGAGCGACCCTCAGATAAACAGCAGTGACTATTTTGGGTATTAGGCAACTATGGCAGTACAAGGGAAAGGATGATTCTGGGGGTGGACAGGTTGTATTTAAGCTAGTGCACCAGTCAGCATTATGGTTCCTCCTCCTCCCCTGCCCCGTGGATACCAAAATTCATGGATACCCAAGTCCCCTAGTTGGCCTCCTTATCCTTGGGTTACACATCTGCGGATTGAACTGCAGATTGTAAACATAGCACAGGATCTGCGCTTGGTTGAAGCCATGAACATGGATGCCAAGATCACACTACTTACTCTTGTTTCTGGCAAACAGGGACTAATAAGTTATTTGCTCACTTGAAATTTAAGTTGAATGTGGCTCCATTGTATATTGACTTAGAAGTATTATAGGGAAAGGAATAAATAGTTATTAAGGGAGACTCTGGTCCATTGTCACTAAAGGCAAATAGTGGGAATGAATAAACAAGTGGTATTTGTGCTCATAGTTTTGGCTCTTTTTGTCGAGTGAATGTCATGGAATTCAACATAATATGGTGGGTCTGCCTTGCAAGTGAAATTGTCTTACAGCGTGGAGGTTTGGTTAGGCCCGCAACTAAGTCTCCTGATTTGACAAGGTTGCAGGTATAAGTTATGATACTAAAACAGAAATTATAATTTCTAAAAAGTTTTGCAAAGCAAGTCAGGATAAAGAATGAATAAAATAAAACTGTCTTAAGGGTTTGGTTACGTCACTAAACCAAAGAGTGCATAAGAGTCACTCTGAATATACTGTTTCTGAATTGGTTTCTTTCTAAGGCATAACATATTTACTACTGTTATCATTTAACATAAGAATGCATTGGGAGTTCCCGTCGTGGTGCAGTGGCTAACGAATCCGACTAGGAACCATGCGGTTGCGGGTTCGATCCCTGGCCTTGCTCAGCGTTGCGGTGAACTGTGGTGTGGGTTGCAGACGCGGCTCAGATCCTGTGTTGCTGTGGCTCTGGCGTAGGCTTGTGGCTACAGCTGCGATTAGAACCCTAGCCTGGGAACCTCCATATGCCATGGGAGCGGCTCTAGAAAAGGCAAAAAGACAAAAAAAAAAAAAAAAAAATTAAATTAAATTAAATAAGAATGCATTTTCCCACAGTGGCTAGCAAGATCCATACCCAATACCCTGAGTTTCATAATGGCCCTGATGAAATTTCCTGGGTGTAGTTTCAGTTTACTTTTGTGTGCTTAAATTGTGAGAGCCATTGTCATCAGAGATATTTATTCCTTGTCTTGGCCTTAGTAAGAAGTGTCTGCAAGGAGTGCTTTCATTTGAAATCAGTGGGACAGGAAGTTCGAAGGCAAAGAAAATAAATTTTGAAGAAATAAATATTTGTAAAACGATCCGAGATAAGATTTTTAAATGTTGGCATGATTGAGCCTTTCTATTTAAAAAAAAAAAAAAAAAAATATATATATATATATATATATATATATATATAATTCAATAATTGTTGGCGTTTTACAGGGAATTGCTTCTCAATATTTTAAGGGTAACAACCCATGGTGTCACAGATTTACTCCTGGACTTTTTGACCTAAGAGTCAAAGCTGCATGGTCTGGAGTCAGGGGTATCTACTCTGCTTCTTTAGCTTGGGAGGAAATTGGGGGAATAGGAAGGGGGTGTATCAGAAAAGTAAGTTACTTCTTGGAAACTTACTAAGTTATTATATAGGGTCATGATTATATAATATGCTGTCACTTTTTAAATGAGGTGCTTGTGCTTATTTCATTTGAATTTATGTGTCTTTGTATAATAAAATAGAAGTTTCTAATGATAGCTTTTTTGTAACATTCTGATTTTTTATATTGACAGATATTTTTCTGTCTTTTTTAATTTCAAAACAAACATGCACACATAAAACAGGGATTGGCGCTCATGCAAAAGTTAGGTAATATGGTGCTTCAGCTACTGAGTAATTGTGAACTTAGGAACTATGTACTTTCCTTAAAAAAAACAAAAAGGTGCACAACTCTGTATGTAGACAGTGATACAGGACAGGTTATGTTCTGCTCTCTGTCTACAACAACAAAGATGTTGCAATCTAAAAATAAAATCAGAATGATAAATTTCAATCACAGCAGTAAAAGTTTGGGGGCCAGGAGACTTGTTCATCTAATTGAGGGCACCGCCTTCTCCTGTCCTCAGGTATAGGATATTGTTCCATTTTAAGCCATTGTGGGAGAAGGGCTTTATATTTTAAATTGCAAGCTAATAAATGCTCTTTTCCTCATTAACACCCATGACCTCTATGATTTATACTCTCATGCACGCTGGCCCAGTTTCTCAGTCTCTGTTAATGATGTTGAAAACCTCTGTTTAACATGAATTATTTTCCTACTGAATTTCTGTAAATTCACAATAGATATTTATCGTAGTGATCTGCTGTGTCCTCTTTAGGAAAGAGAAATATCAAAATGAACCCTGCTTGTTGTACTTTTGTCTTATTTCTTCAATATGTGTACGAGATAAGTCCGTTTATTGGAATTATGCAGACAGCTTTGTCACACTTCTGATATGAGATTTAACACATGAGGTTCTTATTTCAAATAATAAGGTATTTACTGTTCAAATATCAGTTAGTAGAGTCGGAGCGAGAAAGGCAGATGAAGGATAACTGATAATTAAGTTTAGAGGGCCCTGTCCTACTTTATGTTCTGCTTTAATTAAATATTCTCATATTGTTTTGCGTTCCTTGACACAGGCGGTTATGGAATTTGGGTTTAATTCCAAATCCTTAATGTCTGTGGGAAAGTCTTAGGAAATGATAATAAATGCATTCCTAAATGTACATAATTAATTGAGTTAATTTTTACTTTTTTAAGTTAGCCAAGAAGGTAATTTAGGGACTAGCACTTATCAAAATATGCAGCTCAGGGGAATTTTTATTCTTTGGCATAATTATTGGAGTATCATTTTACCATAAGTACCAAAAAGATATTTCTGATAGCCCTCATTTTGACCAGCCTAGGAGGTGATAGTCTGGGCAGCTGAAAAATCATTCCATAACTGGGCATATGAAAAAAGTAGATTTTGTTGACTCATGGAATTATGGAATATTAAAGTCAGAAAGTGGCAAGGAGATTATTCAATCCAATTTCTTACTGATACCAGGAGGAAACTAAGACTGTGAGATACAGTGATTTGTCACATGCGTACATTTTGCCAGGTTAGTTAGGAGCTAGACTAGAATTCAGTTTTTAAAATTGTTTTTCTTTATTACCTCACTTTCTTTCTTAACTCACTTTTCATAAGAATGTATTTCTACCTTCATTAAGGTGAAAGAGAATGCAGTGAAATTTACCCAATAGAATAAATGGAAGCTGTTGTGTAACAATTTGACAGGACTTTGCACTGGGCTGTGGCTATAGAGGAGTGTCTTTGATATTCATGAGCCTTTTGGATCATGTCTAAGTTTATGTAAATAAAGTGACTGAAGCTAACAGCAGCCTGGGGGCTGGTCTGCTGATGAGACTAACTGTGTGATTAACATGTTAGAGCTTTGAGCCATGTGGTAGCAGCCCAACTTCCCAAGCTCCAAGGAGGGGTGCAGGGCTGGGGACTAAAATGCCCAAAGAAACTCTGGACACAACTCAGTGGAGCTTCCCCGTTGGTTAATGAACACATTCCTGTCCTGGAAGAGTGGCATGCCCTGATGTGACAGAGAGAGAGCTCATAAGCTCTGCCTTTGAAACCCTTCAGGACCTTGCCCCTTGGTTCTTGTCATTTGAATGGTCTGATTTACATTCTTTATAATATAACTGCAATTGTAAGTATAGGACTTTTCTAAGTTCTATGCATTCTGAAGAGTTATCAGTCCCGAGGATGGTTATCAGAATCCCCCAAATGTATAGCTATCTGTTCAGACATGCAAGTGACTGGAAAGCCCTCTCATGGCTTCTAAAGCGAAAGCAGTCTTGTGAAGCCCTGAAGTCCTTCACTTGTGGGTTCTGTGCTGACTTTGAGTTGTTAGCATCGGAACTGAAAGGTATTGCAAAGTGCCAGTTGGGGTTAATATTGGTGTCAGAATAGAGGAACTGAGGAGCTCCCGTCGTGGCTCAGCGGTTGGTCATGAACCCAACTAGGATCCATGAGGATGCGGATTCGATCCATGGCCTCGCTCAGTGTGTTAAGGATCTGGCATTGCCATGAGCTGTGATGTAGCTCGCAGACACAGTTTGTATCTGGCGTTGCTGTGGCTGTGGTGTAGGCCAGCATCTACAGCTCCGATTTGACTCCTGGCCTGGGAGCCTCCATATGTGTGGGTGCAGCCCTAAGGAAAGAAAGAAAAGAAAAAGAAAAAAAAAGAATGGAAGAACTGACACATGAATGCTATGCAGCTTCCTAGTACTCCTCGTGATCTTTTTGGTGACAGCTGATTTGGTGCAGAAAAACTGGTCAAGTGTGAGTCAAGTCGGCTACAGATTGTGGAGCTCTGACCTGGATTGCCTGTTGCTCTTCTTCAGGGTGGCATTATGCTTCCTCTAGTAAGGGAACTGTGCTCAGGAACATTTGTATGTATACTAAGCTGTATACTAAGAATATTTTCCAAGTTTGAGTAGGTCTCTCCAGTTTCTACCCTTCTTGGATAAATGATACTTTCTAAAGCTTTTCTACTCAGTGTAGTTCCTAGACCAGGAACATAATCTACAGTTCAGCAAGCTCCAAGGATGAGTCATAAACACAGTAAAGTTTGAGAAACGTTAATCTAAAATTTGGAGATAATGAGAAAGATTTATATTAAACTGAAACCCAAACTTTTCTCTTGAAAAAATGAAGATGAAAATTCTGGCTTATTTTTCTTTCTTTTTTTAGATCTGATGTGTATATATGGATGTTGACGTAACAAAAAAGTTGTGATAAAATTTTATTTTGAGCAAAGATTGAGAGGGGAGATTCATAGGTCTATCTATAAAGGAACTAAATCCTCATTCTTCACAATATTATTTCTTAATCAGTACATTATATCCAAGACTTTAACCTTTAATATTAGTGGTATAGGTTTGGAATATGGCCATAACACCAGAAAATAATAGCTGAGTTAGTGTTGTCTCTTTTGCTTTCTCTCAGTCCCAAACACACCAGAATTTATGCATACTGATGCACGGTACAGAGACTGTTGGATTAACAGCCAGAAGATCTGAGTGCTCTACCACCAGTGAGCTATGTATTTTTCAGTGAAAAAAGCATGATGTTGCATGATTTCTATACCATTTTTTCATCCAGGTTCTGTAGTATGTGTCATAGCTCTTTCTCTCTGCTGGAGGCAGAGTAGACAAGAAAAGTCAGTTTCTAGTAGCTCCCCCAATGATATTAAATTTTGCTTTGCTTTGTCATTTAGTCATTTACCCAAGCAGCTCTAAAATTACCCTTTCAGAGGAAGAATAGACCAATTTTTCTTCCCAAGCAGCCAAATAATCTTAGTAACTTGGAGAACAGCATGGAATTAGCATGAATGAGGAGCAATAGGTTCTTTCGTTTGGCAGATGGAAATAGTTTCAGTTCTTGCACCCTGTGACATTTGTGCGAAGTTCACATATTTCCAAAATTACAAAATGCCATCTGGCCAGAATGCCTTGGCCCTGTTAACTTATTTCACCCCTGCCCAATTAATATTTTTAAGCTTTCTCATCATTTGTGATCCAGGTTTTTATTAAGTTGGTTCAACAGTAAATTGATAATAGTAAAGAAAAAATAGTATTTTTGAAAGGCACACAGCTATGACTTTGAATTTTGTTTAGATTCCAGAACCCTGTAGATTGAATGTGTAAGCAGAATACATCTAATACTGACTCACCTGGGCTCAGGAATAAGTGATCCTTTCCAAAGGGTTCACATTAGCCAGGTCATTGTCATTTTGTGTCATACCTGCCTTTGCCAACCAATTTTCTAGAGGGTAGTAGAGAGCAGGTGACACCAGAGATAAGCCAACATTTAATGAGGGCAAATAAAGTCACACTTCATGTGGACAGAGGGCTTCCTCACAACACCCCTTGAGTCTCAGTCTGTCTCTCTCTTCCCTCTCTCTTGCCCCAGCACTGCCCATTGTCTCTTCCTTTTTTCTTATCTTGCCTTTTAGTTTCTGGTGTTTCTCTTCTTCTCCTCCATTTGTCTCTTCTGCTTTTCTTTTTTCTTTTCTTTGCTCCAGTTGATTATATTCCAAGCAAATTACAAAATGGGAAATTGCATTGTAATGGTAACTGGGGTTTAGTAGCTGAGACCATAGAAAGGTAAGATGCAACTGTAGAAATAAAATTAGAGTTGCAGTTTTTGAAGGAATGATGCCAACGGCATAAAGCAATCTCGTTAGAGAAAGAATTATCCTAGTTTTTCCTTTTGCTGGGGAATTGTGAGGTGAACCACATTTTCGGCTAGTGAAATATATCTTAATAGATGTTCTCTTTTCCTGGCTCAAAATAGCATTTTTAATTCAGAAGAAAATGTATTTTTTTTTTTTTTGGTATTTTAGAAAATGGAGATTTATTGCTATTTTTGCAAAGAGACTAGGCACTATTTTATGTGTCTTCTGTTACAAAAAGAACAACTTTGTAGATGGGGGATGGTTATCTTGAAGATCAGGATCAGTTTAATTACTATTATCTGGAATTTTCACCAAATATATCTGCAAGCTACTTAATTGCCGTATCCTTTCTTATCGTTCTTTCCTCCTGCATAGTTTTTCCCACCATAGATAATTCTCTAAACTCTGGCAGGGAAGGCACATATCTGGTTCATCTTTCTGCATCCTAAAGCTTCTAACATTTTAATTTCTTAGTAAATTCATTAAACAAAGAAATATCAACCTGGTTCAGTCTATGGCCATTGTTACAGTTTATTACCTGCTCATAGAATCATTTAGGCTTTTTGCCTCTGGGTAATAGCTCTGCTGAGATTCCCAGAGTGCTAAAATTGTATCTTAATTTAGCCTTTTATTAGCTCAGTTCCAAAATTTTTTCTTCAATGTACAAAGTAAATAGGGCAAAGATAAAAATTTCAGATTTATCCCTTCTATTGGTGAAATGCCTGACATCCAATGGACATCTTATTCATTTGTTTGTTGGATTTTTTTTTTTTTATAGTAGCCAAACAGCATTTTGAATAAAGCTTTCAATGGAGGAAAAAATGAGGGAGTTCCTGTTGCAGCTCGGTAGTTGAAGCATCTGATTAGTATCCAAGAGGATATGGGTTTGATCCCTGGCCTTGCTCAGTGGGTTAAGAATCTGGCCTTGCCATGAGCTGTGGTAGAGGTCATAGATGTGGCTTGGGTCTCACATTTCTGTGGCTGTGGTGTAGGCTGGCAGCTGCAGCTCAGATTGGACACCTCACCTGGGAACTTCCGGCCTTAAAAGGAAAAAAAAAAAATTGAAATCATGTTAACTGAAACATATTTAGCAGTATAGTATTTTCTGCTCTATTAGTAGTACTTGAATGTATCATAATTTTCTATACTCTTCCTTCCTAGAATATACAGGTGCAGACAGTTCTCTTGTGCCTTAAATGGTTTTATAAGTAACTTCTTTCTTATCTCTAATCTTTTTTCTAGCTATGTTCTACTTTTCTTACAAGACTATTTTAATTTATTGCAAATCATTTTGCAGGGTTCTATCTATAAGTTATACCTATCCTGGAACAAGTGATATCATTTGTTGGTTTATGGCTAGCTATTAAAATTTAAGAGGGGTTAGCAGTTACATAAGAAACAGTTGATTATATTTCCCATGCAATAAGCAGTAGCTACCCGAACTAAACAGAAGCACACTCTTTCCTTCTTACTTTGGTCCTCTGGCCCCAGGAATTAATGTAGGGCATGAAGTATCAGAGCTGGCAGGATGCTGAGTCACTGGACAGACTGAGTGGCTTTGGTTATTTTCTTTATGAGACTATCACCATATTTGTGCTAGTGCTGAACAGGTTAAAGCAGAGGAACACCTTTAGCTAGAGGGATCATGTTTCTCCCAGTAGGCCAAAGGCATCAGAATGGATGTGCGCAGATGTATAACTGAATCTCTTTGTTGTGCAGCAGAAATTATCACAACACTGTAAATCAATTATACTTCAATAAAACTTAAAAAATGATTAGGCAATATGACATTATCCAAATACATTGGAAAGAATGAATGAGATCTCTTTGTATTTGAAAGTAGGTTTATACCAAGGGGTAGGGAATACATCTATAGTACAACTGTATTTTGAAATGAGGGTTTTTTTTTTTAAGTATAATTTCTCAACTCATTCATATTACAATTCTCACAAGAAAATCAGCACTAATTTCTGTTCTTTGGTAAAGCTGTTGAAATACCTCTTGGTCTTAAGAAACTGAACTGCTTTTGACTCTGTGCTTTTGTTATTCAGAGCATCGAAGTAGTAATTTAATATCTTTACCCCTCAGATCGAATTATTTTTTTTCCTATCATTTGCCTGCTTCTTGGCTTATCAAGCTTGATTACATTTGCCTTTTCTTACCTTGAGGAATGTGGTCTAAAAGTGTACAATAGAAAAAAAAATGATCTTCATAAGTATATAGAGCAATATGCCATTGTTTGTATTAAGTTTTGTTTTGCATGATGGAAAATTGTAACTCTGGCTTAATATCTTTTTTTTTTTTTTTTGCCATGATTAGGAAATATTGAAATGGATCATTAGCAACTAAATAAACACTGCTTTAAAAATTCCTTACTTCAGGAGTTCCCATTGTGGCACAGCGGAAATGAATCCAACTTGTATCCATGAGGACATATGTTTGATCCCTGGCTTCACTCCGTGGGTTAAGGATCTGGCATTGCTGTGGCTGTGGAGTAGGTCAGCAGCTATAGCTCCGATTCTACACCTAGCCTGGGAACTTCCATACACCATGGGTGTGGCCCTAAAAAGCAAAAGTAAATAAATAAATAAATAAATAAATAAATTCCTTACTTCAAACAAACAAAAAAAAGGTTATAAGGCATCTAAATGGCTCTTTCAGTGTGATAATTAGTATAAATTGAATATAGAATGACTCTTTCTTGAAAATTAATTCTAATTTATTTTTGGTGTGCACTTTTGTTATACCATTTTATTTATTTATTTTTTTACTTTTTATTTTTTATTCTTGGCTGCCCCATGGCATATGGAATTCCTGGGCCAGGGATCAGATCCGAGCCACAGTTGTGACCTAAGCCATAGCTGCAGCAATGCTGGATCCTTAACCCAACATGCTGGCCCGGGGATAGAACCTGCGTCCCAGGGCTCCCACGATGTTGCTGATCCCATTGCACCACAGCAGGAGCTCCTGTTATACCATTTTATATGCCATCAAAGAACTGAGATGGAGGACGTGTAATACTGTTGCCACTCGGGGTTGAGCTGAGCCATCATATCTTTGCAACTTTTCTGCTTTTGACAAGAACTGTCTAGTTGACATCCTAGATTTATCCATTTCTATCTGCATGGAGTGAGTTGAATTGTGTCCCTAGAAAAGACATATTCAAGTCCTAACCCCAGTACCTGTAAATGTGGCTTTATTTTAAAATAAGATCTTTGCAGATGCAATCAAATTAGTCCAATAACTGGTGCCCTTTTAAGAGAAAGGAGTGGAGGTTTGGATTTAGACATAGGGGAGAAGGTTGTGTGGTACTTTCTTATGGCAGCCCTAGGAAACAAATACTCTGCTCATTTCCTTAAATGAAACTCAAGAAACATCCCCAGGAGTTTCTTGGTGGCTCAGTGGGTTAAGGATCTGGCAGTGTCATAGCTCTGGCTCTGTTACTTCTGAGGTGCGGGTTCAATCCCTGGGCCTGGGAACTTCTACATGCCATCATGGAATCTACCACTGGACATTTTCATTTAGAAATCTATAAAAAGTTTATTTTAAAATCTGATTTAATTAAGATTTTTGTTTCTACCCTTGGAGAGGTTTTTAGAGTAGTATCAGATGTATCAGCATAGTAAACAGATGCATTTTAAAATTATTAACTTGGAGTTTCCATTGTGGCTCAGCAGAAACAAATCTGATTAGTATTCCTGAGGATGCAGGTTCAATCCCTGGCCTTGCTCAGTGGGTTAAGGATCTAGTATTGCCCTGAGCTGTGATGTATGGAGCAGACGAGTCTTCGATCCCGTGTTGCTGTGGCTGTGGTGTAGGCTGGCAGCTACAGCTCCAATTAGACCCCTAGCCTGGTAACCTCCTTATGCTCCCAGTGCAGCCCTAAAAAGACAAAAAAAAAAAGTAAAAAAATAAAATTATTAACTATATTCCTATGGGCTATTCTCTAACCTATGTAGGAATTACAAACCCTGGAGTCCTGTGGATTTGGGTTTTAATCACTGCCCTTTGGGCAAGTTACTCAACTCTCCTAAGCCTCAGTACGTATGTAACATGCTCTTCCTTCGTCTACCTCTTCACGTAGCACTGCTGCCATTTTTTCCTCTCTTCTACTTTCACTTATCATCTTAGAATGAAAAGACACAATATTAAGATTTGTACTAATGACTACAAAAAAGGAACTAAATGGCAATTCCACACATATTTCTTGACTTGCGGTTTATTTCTGACCATGGTTGCACCAGTAGGTATTTAATGTTTTTCAAATTTGCAGGTTGTGATTAATTGGTAGTTAATGAAATCAACTAATAGATCGTTGAGAATTTTTTAAAAAAAGAACTGGACTAGAATAGAAAATATACTGAGTTTGAATTGCACAGTTAGAATTTTTTTGATAAAACTTAAATTTTGTGTGTTTATGTGTGTCATGAAGTATTATATCCATTTTGATGTGGACCACAGTTAAAAACAAGTTTTAAAGCCAAGTAGCTAAACAAAAACAAGCTTTAGTTATTCTCATCTATACTTTCCTGCTCAGCATCCTATTAACTCATGATGGGGTTAGAGTATTGCTGGTGAGCTAAGCAATGAATTAACCTTGGTGTATGGGAATGTCTTTCATTAGTTTTCTTTTTGAGTACCTGGAATTGTCCTTCTGATGGTGACTGAAAGCCTTGTAGCTCTGTTGATTTCTCTAATGACCGTAGCATCATGGAGATATAATTGCTCTGCCTCTGTTTTCCAGTTTTTCGTTTGTGTTGGTCTTTACTTTCAAAAGTATACTATCAATGAACTCTTTCTAAGCAGAGATTTTTAATTTTCTCCTCTTAGGATAATTATTTATGATATTTAAGCTATCATAATACCCATCCCTACTACCTGCTGAATGACATTTATCTAAGAGGTCATATCAGTTCACATGAGAAATTCCAAGGTTTACAGTAGCTGTTAGCAACCTAACAACCTGTCGCTTTGCTTTTACATGGAGAAAAAAATTCTTCTCACCACTGCCCATAAAAACTTACTAGAGAAATCTTGGTATGTCACCTAAACTTTCTAAATGTATGTTTTCTCACCTATCATGTAAAATATGCTACTGATAGAATCTTCCTCATGGGGGTTAGATTAGAATATTAGGGCTTACCATTTACTAAGCACTAGTGATGATGGCATTGGTTATGCTACTAAGCAAAAGATTTGGCATCAAGCATGATGACCCTAGCCTGCCTAGAGTTGGCTTTGCTTTCAGTTGAAAATCCTGCAGGAATTCTGTTGACATTGCTCTCCAACCAATTAAAGAGAGCCTAGCACACCTGCGGGGTTGCATTCTGTTTCCGGTACTATAATTTAAGAGAGACTTTAATGACTTGGGTCATCTCCAGAGAAGAGTGACCTGAATAGTTTTAAGGACACGGGTTTCTTCAGTGCAAAAAAAAAATATAGAGACATGATAGCATAATGAATTTTCAGGGCGGGCTGCCCTGCAGTACGTACATTAAATCCATTTTTTTTTTTGCCCCCTAAAATAAAACCAGAGAAAATTAGAAAGAAGCAAATTCTCAGTTGAATATAAGAGTAAAAATCTTTCTATTCCTTAAGCTTCAGAAAAATCTAATAGGCTGATTATTAAGGGACTAATCTAGGAGAGAATGGTATCAGTCATGACATTGGATTTGGGGGCTGGTGAGGAGATGATGAGGTGAGCAGTGAAGTCTTCTTTCATCCTGAGACTGGAGGTCTTTAATACCATTTTTGCAGTCTGGGCAACTTTAGCAGCACTAAGAGTCAAGGTAGTAGAGTCAAGAGATAACATAAATTTTGTGGAAGGCAGGATAACAGGCTTTTATAAGGGGGAGCTGAGAGAATATGAGGCTCTCTTTTCTGTATTTTCTCAATTTTGTGTAATGATCACGTTACCTTAGTAATAAAATACACTAAGGCCACTAAGACAGAGTTATGTATTTTAAAATAATATATTTTGAAGGAATAATGTGACATCATGATGATGAGCTTGGAATTTTAAGTCAAAGAGTTTTTTTGTTTTTTTGTTTTTTTCTTTCCTTTTGCCTCTTTCAGGCCATACCATGGCTAATGGTAGTTCCCAGGCCAGGGCTGAATCTGAGCTGTAGCAACTAGCCTACAGCACAGCCACAGCAACACCAGATCTGAGCCGCATCTGCGACCTATGCTGCAGCTTGTGGCAGTGCTGGGTCTTTACGCCACTGAGCAAGGCCAGGGATCAAACCCACATCCTCATGGATGCTAGTTGGGTTCTTAATGCACTGAGCTACAGTGGGAACTCCAAAGAGATTTTTAGGAGAGGTTTAAGATAAAAACTCTTTTCTGAGGCCAGATTATTTAAAGTTCATAGGACTGGCTTTTCCAACTACAGTACAAATCTTTATTGCTCAGCCCATTGCCACCCTGAAAGGTACCCACAGATGTTTGACAGTATATACTTTGGAGCAATAGAAAGATTCATTGCATTTATAAATTTGATGATCATTTTATTTGATATCTCCTTTGCCATGACCAATAATTCATCCAAGTAGGTTAGCATATTTTTCCTGACATCACAAAGTAGCTACGGATGATATCTTCAAATGACAGACATAGCATACCTGAAAATGTCTTGTATCTAAAAGTGCTTGACAAATGTGTAATCAGAGGTCTATGGCATCTTCCTAAGTTTAAGATTGCAACTTTAATTCTGACATCCAGGGCTACTGATTTCATAGATCTTCTAGTACTTTATATATTGTAGCCTCAGGGATGCTAGGGCTTGCCTTGTTTTTTCAGGAATGAGATGACATTTCATGCTGGGCCACATGCATACTCTAATCCAGTGTGAGTATTCGCACTGAAAAGCAGTTGGCCTGAGTACCACAGCCTATTCTGGGGCAGAGTTACTCTTATCAATTAAGTAAAAATCACTCTTGTTACACTACTTAGTAGCATTTTGTCTAAAGGCTGCCGGCTCTTCTCTTGTCCACACAGAGTGAAATGGAACAGATGCATTTGCCATGGGGAGTTGGAGCCTTCTCCACAAATAGGCGCTCACATCAAAGTGTCACAGAAATCTTTCTGGGTGTACCCAGAACTCAGCAGTTTAAATATCACGGGAGAGTAGCTGTGCCTTTACCCAGTTTATTTTCTGTTTGGAATTTACCCCTTTGTTTCTGTAAAAACTCCGATAAAGTTTTCAAATACATGATATTGAAAGATTGAACAGTAACTCATTTAATAGTCATTGTATCACAGTTCCCCAAAACCTTTTTGAGATAATTTAATGGCTAAAGTATTTCTTAATTTTTTATTTTATGAGAAAATAAAGAATTTCTCAGACAAGCACAAACTAAAAGAATATAATACTAAAGCTACTGTAAAAGAAATATTGAAAGGTCTTCCCTAAATAGACAAGAAGAAGATATCGGATGGAGGAAATCACAATTGGAAAGTAATGACTTAAATAAGACAGTAACAGATCAAAAGGGAAAAAAAAACTATTTCTGAATTTTTATGCTGGTGTTTATCATTTCTGTTATGTTCATTATTATATCTATTATGTTTATTATGTCCGTTAATTTTTAAGTACATCTTCAGAGTTAAACTTTAGATCAATGACATAATTCACTTCTTTAGTAATCTATATTAGACTTGCATTGACAATCTTAATACAATTTTTTTTTCTGGAGAGAGCAGTGTTGAGAAACCATAGAAAATCTAGAATGAGTGTCTGATTCATGTGGGTCAGTACTTCTACCTACTCTACTTTTTCCTGTTTTAAGTTCTTTTTTGAGTTCAGAATCTCAACTGGAAACATGTAAGAACAATTTCTTTTCCTATTATCTGAGGAAAGTGGTATCTATGAGACCCAGTTAGAACTGAGTCTGGTTTGGTAGAAAACATATTCCAAGGAAATGAGACCCACTATTTTTTCCTGATGTTCCGAAGTCTGTTTTTATACTTATATCCTTATTAAACTCAATGTAGCATATGTGTGAAATTTCTGAAAGAGAAATACAACTGACAGTGGAAACAGAATGAGATTGGTCTTAAATTCAAACACATAGGACCCTAATTTAACATTGCATGGGTTTTTATGTACAAAACTGTCCAGAATACCTAAGGCCTCTTTCATTTATTTTTCCTTCAGAGAAACAGTGGAGAGCTGGAATAACGTTTTGAGCCTCTGTTAATTTCATGGGAGATATATATTTTTTAATATCTGAAAATAGAATATCTTATATCTAATGGATTATACTTACCCTGAATGTGAAGAGTGTGTGTCTGAGTGTGTGCTTGTGAGGGTCTTGAGATAGAGTCCGTGTGTGTGTGTCTGTGTGTGTGTGTGTGGCTTGGTTTTTAGATAAGGGGAAATCTGAGAAGGTAGTGTATGTGTGCAGCTATGTCTGTTTCCTTTTTTATTTCCCAACACTTCTCAGCTGTCTAATTGGGAGCTTGTTTAGAGGCGGTCCTAGCTGTTAGAACCCTTTCTGAGCCCCTTTATAAATAAGAACCAGTACCATGACACAAGTGTAAGCTATCCCCATGCTTATCACATTTTTATGAACCTATATTGCAGTTACCAGATTCATTTATTGGCATCCACCTGCAGACCATAAATTTTATATGCCAGGTAATTTGTCTATCACAGTCATTATTGAACCTCAAGTAGCTAACACTCTATCTGGCGCATAGTACATCCTCAATAAATGAAGAGTGCACGAGTAAAATTCATTTATGAATGAAAACATGGGCCACTCCTTGCTCTGTTAGAAACTAAAGGAGTTCTGCCATACAAATGATTCATAAAAAAGAAAAAAAAATCAACATGGGCTGGTATCTTTGCAATGAGCACATGATTTGGCAGAGTGACTTTGAAATATATGGAAGCAAAAATTAGCACCCATTGAATACTGAGACACTTCTTTACACATAAAATCTACATGCCAATTTAATTCTATTGAAGCTTACTAATCTATGGTAATGTTTGCTTGCTTAATGAATTACCTATTTCTTCCACTGGGACATATAATCAACTTCCTATATGGACTTCTGTAGGTTTTAATTTCATGGATAGGTCTAATGGTGTCAAGTTTTTATTTAATATTTTTGCTGCCCCATTTATCAATGAACAATCCGTGTTATCTAACCTATATCAAATAATTTTGTTCCCCTAGAACAAACTCATTTATTAGAGCTCCTCAGAACCAATGCATAAATTCCAATACATAAATTCATAAATTAGAACTCCTCAGAACTCACAGTTTGTAATAGACTGTATGTAAGTTGTCCAGTGAAGCTAAATTCTATCAGTGGGCACTGACTTATGACTGTCTAAGGTGTTGGTGTTTATGGCACCAACAATGCGAGGATAGGGGTGTTGGCAGAAAGTTGAAGGGAAAATTCTTCCTCCTCAATCCTTACTCTTCATGTAGGATTCTCCTTCTAAGGTCAGAATTATCATGTATGACAGACATAGAGTCAGAAAGTAAATAAAACAGGTAATTGACTCTCCTGAACTTTCTGTAACGGGACTGAAAACAAAAGAGCTTCATACACGGTAACTGTGAATAGATGCGTTGAAATATTCATAGAAAAGTCTTTTATAAGTCCCTAAAAGTACTTTGCAGCCTCTGAGTACTTAGTGAATATGCTTATTTTCAAAGTTTTACTTGTAAGATTTTGTGCAGGGTTGTTTTGTTTGTTTCTGCATGTGTCTTTTTGATAAACCAGTGCTCACAGTTCTGTCTTTGACAAGTAATAACTGAAAGTTGGAAAATTGGAGCCCTTTCCTGCAATTCCTCATGCAAACCTGAGATAAGAATATTATAAACGAGCGTAGAAATATAGTTAGGAGGTAAGAAGCACAATTAATAAATCTAGTACACTATTGATAAATTGGTCCCTCCCCCTCATATCACCTATTAGTTATTTTTTGGGTTGGAGCATGCTGAAAAACTACATGGGTGTTGTTATTTCTCGATGTTGTGTCTTTTGGTTTTTCAGCTCTATCTTATTGTTATCTCAGAAAGAAAATTACTTGACATCTCAGAAACTGATTTACAAAATGGGAATGTTAACACTGTACCCACAGGGGTTTCATGAAAATTGAATTACTGTAAGAGTGTGTGTGTGCGCGCGTATGTGTGTTTGTGTGTGTTTGTAGGAGAGAGAGAGACAGAGAGGGAGAAAGACAGAGTGACAGAGACTGAGGGAGAGAGACAGAGCAGGAGGGTGAGAAAGTACATCCCTCGGTATCCCTGACACACAGTAAGATGGTAAATGTCCATTTTCCCACACTCCTTTACATCTGCAGTGGATTTCTTGTGACCACAGCAAATGTATACTCTGGCACTTATTCAGCATTTAGTGAATGTTTGTTTCCTTCTTTTTTATTTTTTATCTTGCTACTCAGTATGAATGTATGTTCATTCACATATGATAAAGTTAATAATGTATTTATTAACAGCTGTGACTTTTATGTGCCAAGAAAATATCTCCAACATCACATTGTTGCTTCAGAAGTGAGCCTGGAATTAGACGCGCATAACCATTGGTCAGAAAATGTAACTCCCTTTACTCTTGCAGGTTTTTGGTGTGTTTTTTGGGTTTTTTTTTTTTTTTTTTTTTTTTTTTTTTTTTTTTTTTGGTGGAGGGGGCTATACCTATGGCACATGGAGGTTCCCAGGCTAGGGGTCTAATCGGAACTACAGCTGCCAGCCACAGCCACAGCAACACCAGATCTGACCTGAATCTGCAACCTACACCACAGCTCATGGCAATGTGGGTTCTTAACCCACTGAATGAGGCCAGGGATCGAACCTGCATCCTCATGGATGCTAGTCAGATTCGTTTTCACTGAGCCACGATGGGAACTTCTCACACAGTTGTTTTTGATGTAGCTTGTTTTAAATCTGTACAAAAATATATAGATAAGGACTTCGTTAGAAGAAAAGAAGAAATGTTTTCTTTCCTTCTCTTTTTATACCTTTTGTCAACTGAAGGATTCTTATTTTTACCCTCAAGTTTGAATTGGATAGAGTCATAAAATTATATAAATTCCTGCATTTTGTTTGTATGTGTTTTTTTCAAAATCTAATAAACAAATAATTTAATATGAAAATTATGTATTGGAATGTTGGTTTGTTGGTTAACTGACTAGGAAACAGGAATGAGAATCCCAGAAGCTTTAAAGTTACTTTGGAGACATGACTTTTTATTCTTTATTGAATATGTGACTCCTCTTGGTAAACATTATTAAAGGGATGTTTACCAGAAGTAATGTCTTTAATCCCAGTTTTGATTGTGTATTTCAATTTTATATGGTATTCTTTTGAAGAACTTTTTTGGTGTGTTTGATCATATTCCTCTAATAATGGCCCCTCTGATGGTTTAAGAACTATTTGTCTTTACCACCCTTGAATCTGGTACTACAAATGACAGGGTCATTATTTTATTACTTTCTGATTCTCTCAATGCTAGGATTTTTAGGAGGGTCAATTTAGGCCCTAAGTTGCAGAGGCTAGAAAACATTTTAAATGAACATTGCATTTGGATTTTGAATCAGTAACTTCAGACACCATACCATATGTTTTAAGGAGAAGCTGGATTTTCCTTATAATGGTTACATAATGCTATTAGTTTCTTAAAATAAATTAGAGTTAGAAAAGATAAATATAAACACAAAAAGCACTGTGAGGTCTTCAAATGCCATTTAGTTCATTCTTCTGAAAGACTTGCCAAGGTCAACCACAGTCCCTTTTGCTACACTTTGTTACTCTGGACCACTCTACAAAAATTTTGAAATCGTATGTTATATTTGCTCTGAACTTATTACTCACTTAAATATCTCACTGTGCTTTTAAGAGAAAGATGTATCCATGTAACCTCTTATTTGGTACTGACTATCTGGCTTTATTTAAAGGTAAGCCAAGAGCACTCTGATGTGTATGTAAAGTGAACTAGAATAGATACATTCAAATCTCTATGGGCTTATCTATTTTCAACAGGCATAAAAAGGAATTGTGTTCCATTCTCACTTGAGAATACTGAGTGTTTACTAGCACCTTTGTTATATCATTAATAAAACGTTTAGGCCAGATTTTGGAAACAATCTATATTTTACTAGAATATTCTTCTTTAAAACTTGTCTTTTAGTAATTTTACTTGGAATTGGATATATGGACTATGGCTATTACAGTTTACTCCGATTTTGCCGTTTTATTCCTATGTACAAACTGTGTTTTTTTGTTTTCCCCTTGCTTCAGAGAAATGATGCCAAGGTGGTGTTGACCCTTAGCAGCACATAAAGTCTTCATTTTTCAAATTAACACAGGAAAGCAGCCACCATTGTGTTGAAACCGGAGTCAGTTTCCTGTCTTTTGCTAGGACTCTATGATACTGATTATAGCATTTTGATTCTACACATGGCTGTTTCATTCCAGTACAATACTGCCAAGCTCCCCAGCAGCAGCCTAGCTCGCACTGCATAAGCCAGGGTAAAATGATATTATAAAAGCTGGGGCTCTAGCACTAAGGATGAAAAATATTACCATCTGAAAGAGAAGATGATTTTCGTCTTTCTGTTTAGATTTATCCCCAAAGACCATTTGGGATGTTTGATGTACTAAATATAACATACCCGTGACAAATATATTCTTTGGAAGAACTTTTACTTATTTGTTATAATTTGTTTTGGCAAGTTAGAGAGTCAGAGAGACAGAGATTGAATCAAAGAAAATGTAGCCACAATATAATTAGTATTTATAATTCCCAGTCTCCCAGACAGTCAGCATTGTGATGAAGCTAAAGATGTTGCTTGGTGGTTATATATACAATGAGAATTTTTTCCTGTTATTTGTGATAGTTATGGAACATTTTATTGGAGTGCTCTCTTTCTCCAGCAAATACATATTTTTAAACTTTTACTTGTTTTAATTGTTTGCGTTCTTGGGTACTGACCTGTCACTTCTACTTTTTCTTGTAAAAGGTTAATCTATGGAATTTTTCTTCATACTTATTGAAGCTTTTATAAGAGTGAATAGAGTAAGGTGGTCTTCCTCAAACAATGTGTAAACAATTTGGCAATGCTAGATTACCTTCTTGAATTTAACTTGTCATATTTCCTTAGTGATCCATCTATGTTGAAAATAGGTGAAACATAACATTTAGCTATATTTCTATGCCTAGGAATCATATATGGTGAGTACACATGACTCTCGATTTAAGCATTCTAGGGACGGTGTTAGACTAGCCTATATATACATAAATATATAAAGTGAATAACGTCAATTATAAATTTGAATTAAGTTCCTAAGTCAGCATGCTGTGATAAGTAAAATCTGATTTTCTGAGTATCAGCATTCTGTGAGAGTATGAATTGGAGCTGGATCTCTGCTAGGTAACATTGTTGACATATATTTTTGAAAGCAGTGCTGCATAACCAGAATGCATTCCAGTTGAATATAAAACCCCTTAATGGTAGTGAATTTTTCCTGTTCCTTTGTGTTTTTCCAGTGGCTAAGAGCCATACAGTATAAATATATTGAATATAAACAAAAGAAAAGATAGTTAAATGGACTAAGAGATTATAATTTTAATTTCATGCTTGCTGTTATGTAGTATTGCCTTAAAACTTTTTATATAATTATAATAAAAAATAAGAACTGAAATAAGTATCAAAGTGATGCTATATGTACCATAAATCTATTTCACTTCTTTATAAGCAAAAGGGTCACATATGCCTGGCAGTATATTATTACTTGGCTTTGTTGACAGTTACACACCTTGTTCTGCATTGTTTGTGTGCGTTTTTGCATTCAGTTAGACATGCCTATATTCATAAAATTTGGATTTTATTTTGTAGTGTAAATTATAAAATATGTATAGTTTTTTAAACATTGTTTTTTGTAAAGAAAAGTTTTCATTCAAGGTCAGGGGATCGAGGTGATATTCAGAGAGATGTAAACTTTAGAGTTTTATTCTTAATAGGGATAGTTTGCTTTTACATCCACATGCTATCACTAAATTGTAAGTTATATGCTTTGAGTCCTTTCACCAGTGCTTAGTTAATTTTATGTGAGGTTTAGAAGATAACATAGGGAGTATGAAATGCCGTTCTGTTGTTGAGAGCAAATGTCTTTTTTTGTTTTTTCCTCACTGGCAATTTAGATTAAAATTCGAGCAAGTGAATAGGATCATGATTTGCTTTGAGCATCTGTATTTATTCATCTGTAACAAAAATACCTCACTTTAGTGCTCACTTTTAGGTGTCTGTTCAGAGTACTTATTTATTGCAATTTCTCTAAGAAAAATGTTGCTTGCAGTGGGTTCTCAGCTTTACCATATGTTTGTTATAATTCTTCATGCAGATAGGTTTAAAAGAAACATACCAGATACCTGAGCAAGTTCTTGCTGACCTATACAATACCTGCAACCTAATAGGTCATATTTCAGTTCCTATGTTTTTGATAAATAGCCTGGCTCTTAAAAGCTCTGTCCGTGGTGCTGAAACCTCTCATGATGTATGAGCATGTCTTGCTGATAAATTCTAATGTCAGCCTCTCTGTGATAGTGATTCATCAGGTTGTAAAATTTGTGTTTGGGAAACACATGGAATTAGCAAGTTTCATATTTTGGTTGTGTTAAAATTAACACAATTTGTCCTTCAGTTTTAAAGAGTTCATAACCATTACCTTCTAACATTGTCAAAAACAGCTAGAATTTAATTAGAAATCGTCAGTGTTGTCACAAAAGCAAATGTCTAGTAGTAACAATTAAATTGATATGACCGAAGTGCTAGAAATGTTTACAGGCCAGTGACATGTTGATAATAAACAGCAAGATACTGTAAGAAAAGTTAAATACTTGATGATGAATAGATAGAGCAGCAATTAACATGGAAGCCTTGTAGCTTCATAGAGATAAACAATTTTCCTATACAAAATAAGGCTTATTGCCTTAGTTTTCTTTTTTTTTTTAAACTGTGTCAGGATGTTTTCCTTGTACACAAATACATTTGTTTTGCAGGGCTATGAAGTTTTGTTTTAAATATGACTGAAGCCCTAAACAAATCTTGGTTGTTTTTTTTTTTTTCAGGTAAAATTCTTGCATTTTCTTTTTAAGAGTCTAAAATAATTCATAATGTTATTAGCACTTCTGTTAAATGATTCTCAACTTTTTTGAGCTCTGTCCTTTAGGTGCCTGAAAAGTAGTCATAGAGAAATCAATTATTTTTTTTCTTTTATTCTAAATTAGTCTCAGAAGTTTCTCTTTCATTAGCAAAGCTGTCTTCTTAAATTTCTGTTGAATTCTGGAACTTCTACTATGAATTTATTGTATCTTAAAATTTAAAAATCCCCGCCTTGGGAAAACCCTCATCTCCAAAAATACTAAAATCCATTGTTGTCCTGAGGAAAAGAACCATCCACTTTGATCATAGCAGTCTTTAAGTCAGTTTTGACTAGGTCAGTTGCTATGCGAGCATATAAACCTCTTTCTTTGGGAGTCATGTAGAAAGTCATGTTCTTTCTGAGCTGCATTTGCAACATAGAAAATTATTAGATTATTTGCTTGTTAGTAGTGAAGCTCATTCAGTATTTACAGTCACAGCAAGATTTGAAAATTATACCTAGATCATTTGTCCTATTGAAATTTGGCAGTATTTCCTGAAAAGCAAGCAGCCTGATGTTGGTCTACTACCAATTATTAAAATAAGACTTGCAGTTCCTTAGATATTGGATTTACATTATGTGGACTTAATAATGAAATCCACTGCAAAAGCTGCTTGTTAAGAAAATCTGTAAGTGAATATATATCATTCCCTAGAGGATTTCTTTCTGTCAATAAAGGGTTAAGTACAATATTACTGCCTTTCAAAATTGATAAAGTGCCTTCTAAAATCCATTTTTGTGCATTATAAAAACATTGTTGCATCACCCAGTAAAAATGTCTTACTCTTGATGTTTCAAATTTCATTATAGAAAAACACTTTCTGAAAATATTGTAATTTAAATGATATCTGATCAGATGGTATTTCCCAGAAATTATTCTTTATTTAGAAACAAAAACAAGACAAAAGCAATTAATTTTAATCCAAAATGTATTTTTCCTTATAAAAGAGGTCCACATACTCACTGTGTCTACTCTACAGAATTTGTCCATTTTTATTACACCACGTGTCAATTCAAGTTTATCTGGTCACTGCAAAAAACTCGTGGCTAATATGTGTAATACAACACAGGAGGAGGTATTGCTCAGTTCAACTACTCTTATATACTTAAAAAAAATACAGAAATGTTTTTGTCCACTTTAACGGTAGTCCAGACATAAAAGTTACATGAAAGTTCTAGAAAATGGAATTATTTTATTTGGTTGCCACAGTACCCTTTGAAGCCAGTTAATTAAAATGCTGAACTTGTACATATGTCCATTGGTCAGGAGCAGCACTGATGAAGCTTGAACTTCTTTCTAGAAAGTAAAATTTCTCTGCCTTCTTTAAAAAAGTTCCACAGTTTTGAGTTTTTCTTTGAAGTAGATTTAGTTGGTTGCTTTTAGGACATATGTGTTGGCACACCTATAACAGTTGCTTTCACTTCCAATCCTGTACCTTTTTCTTTGCCTGTTTCCCAGAGGTTGATGAGAGGAGGATAAAGCTCACCGAATGCAAAGGTTGGTTTCTGTAAGTAATTTCTCACGTAGCTATGTCCACCATCACAGTTCATTTCTTGAGAGAGACAGCTGAAAAGACATATTACACCAATAATCCCCAGAAAGCCTCCAAGGCAGGCCATAAATGTTGTGGTGTTACTCTTTTCATATCCTTTTTGATCAGGGTCCAAACTTTTGGTGGTGACATTTACACACTGTTTTCTGCTTTTTTGATAGATAGTGGGGATATCAATACAAATCTTATACTCAGTTGATGGGTTCAGATGAGTGAGATTATACACCTTGACATCAGATGGTATTCGAGCACTTTGGGCAGCACGGGCATTTTCAGTCTTGACAAAGGCTGTCCATTTAACACTGGATTTGAGAATTTTAGAACTTGCTTTCCAAGATACCAGAACCGAATGGGCCTGAACATCTTTTATTTTAATATTCAAGGATCCATTGTTATCCCGGGGAAAAGAGCCATCCACCTTGATCATAATAGACTTCAAGTCAGCACCTACCAGGTTAGTTGCTATGCAGGTATATAAACCCCCTTCTGTTGGGGTGATGCCAGTTATATCTAGTGTGCCTTCAGAATGGACATAGAACTTGTCTGTCAGAGTATTAGGCAAGAGTTTTTTGCCAGAAGGGGTTACCCAGTAGATTTCAGGCTGTGGCTCTGCAGTAGCTCTGCAGTGTAAGGAAACATAGCTCCCAGCTTCTAAATCCAGATTAGATGGAAAACTTTCAGGAGCTATAAGAGGGAGACAAATTTCCATCATTTCCCTAAAATGCACCTGCCGAACATTCTGGCCTTGGAATTCAGGTGGGTCCACACAAAACAGTGAATCCGGCTCCATAAATCGAATGTTGGTTTTGTTCATATTAATCCAGCGGATGACACAGTCACACCTGATGGGATTGCTGTGAATGCTGATTTCCTTGAGGTTCGGCAGAGACTCAACTGTACCGTGGTACAGGGCACTGAGGGCATTGCTGTTAAGCATGAGTGATTCCAGCTTGGGTAGCCTGAAAAATGCATTGGGGTGAATATAAGACAACCTGGGGTTGTTAGTAGCTTCTATTTTTCTTAAATCTGGCAAGTTATCCACAGCAAGACTGTCGATGGAAATCAACTCAGGCATATTATTTATCCCCAACTCTTTTAAGTGTAGCATATTGCTAAAATCACCCCTCCGTATTCTATTAATGGGATTTTTATTTAGATCCAAAAATTTGAGGTTTACCACTTTTTGAAGGGCAACATGGGGCACTTTAATAAGCCTGTTGTCATAAAAAGAGATGCTTTCTAAGTTTTCAAGTCCAACCAAGGCATTATCTGGTATTTCTGTGAGGTTTATACCAGCTATAACCAGGCTGCGAAGATTGATAAGAGGCTTAAAGTTCATGTCTTTGATTCGGATGATTGGATTTTCCCCTATCATCAGAATCTCCAGATTGGGAAGAGCATCAAACCACTTACTGTTGATCATCTGCAGTCTATTTGAATTGAGATGAAGTCGAAGAAGATTATCTAGGCCAATAAAGGCTCCAGGTGAAATTGTAGAAAGCAAGTTGTGATTAATATAGAGTTCTTGTAAGTTGCTCAGTCCAGACAGACATTTTTCAGGCAGCTCAGTAAGTTTGTTTTCCTCTAGGTACACAGAGAGAAGCTGAGGCATCTTTTTTATATTAATATTGGTGACTGAAGATAAATTGTTTTGCGATAAGTCCAGGCCAGTAAGGTTGACTGGAAAGTCTATGGAGGATTCAATTTTTGCAATATTGTTAGTCTGTAAGAGCAGAATCTGTGTGTCAGCAGGCAATCTGGCTGGGAAATTTAAAAGACCTAAATCATTACAGTCCACTGTTGATGCTTCCATATAAATGGATCTAGGTGTAAACCAGGGCCGGATTTCACATGTACATAATTGTGGGCAATCTGCTTTTTTATCTACAGCTTGTACTAGTGTAGTGATAGCTAGGCCAAGTAGCACATGAATTTGGAGTGGCAGGTCCTTCATCTTAGCTTTCTTCTTCAGAAATTTAATGGGCCCTTAAGGATTCCACGGTCACTGCTAGTAAGATCAGTAAAAGCTGATTGATAAGGAAAATAGTTGCATTTGTCAAATGACGAATGCCATAGAACTGCCGAGTTTCTCTTCATGGAAATAACTGCCAGTGCCACAATTGCATTGTCCAGAAATGTCATGCATATTGAAAAAAAGGTTCCTAGCTCCTTTATGATAGAATTTTGATATACTTTTTGAAGATGGAGTATGTATAAATGGTCACAGGAAATTAAGCAATTCATTTATTTAGGAGGAGAATATTCAAATCCCATGCTTGTTCAGTACTTGCAGGAATAGCAGCATGATGCTCACTATAATAAAATAAAATAGAAAAGAAACAAAGAAGAATTAGTCCAAAGGAAAAAAAGGCAATATCCATTAACTAATTGTGGTTATCTTATGTACGACATTCTTAGTTTATAATTCATTCAGTATGTTTTGATGACTTCATCCTTGTTATGACTGTCTTTAATGGTTACCGGCCCAGACATTGGATAAGCTGAAGAAATGAATTTTAGAAAACCTAAGTTACATTATACATAATGAATTCACTATCAGAATTTTTCTGTTTTTTTTTTAAGCAATCTTTGTTTATACCTTGTAATTTTATTTATTTGTAGTTCTCTTTGACAGTAATAGAGAAAAAAAAGAAAACCTTTTAGTGACGGCTTTTTAATTTCTCCTAAAACAAAATTTAGAGATTATAAATAAATAATACGGTATAGTTACAATTAAATGAGTTAGCCTGTGATTCCTCAGGTTCCTAGGAGACAACATTTAGAAACAAAATTATGAAATGAACTACAAGTTGTGGTCTTTAGCTGAATTTCCTATTTTCATTCATTCATAGAGTCATTTATTATTCCCTGAGAAGAACCTACATTCCATTAGTCACCTAACAATGAAAAAGTAACTTTATTACATCAGTAAAACAGAAATTTAGATATTCCTTCTTTTAAATGACACCTGGTGTCTTTATGGTAACAATAGGCAACCCCAAACCAAGTTGCAGTTTTGATAGGTACTATATTATGAATACCACAGGACTGCGGTGAGCTCTCCCTGCGAGTGTGCAGGACAGCTGAAGCATGGTTGGGCTGTTCTTCTGAGATATCTTGCACACCAGCAGTAATGGTCTGCTGAAAAATCAGTCTGTGAATACTGTTCTTTCATCTCTGTCCAGTATCGACCTTCCTAATGGCATTGTTGACTGACTAAAATAGATGCTTCAGGGACAGAGATATATGTATTTGGAGACATGGTCTCTATAGAGATAAAACACTTTGGAAATTAAAAGAACTCTTTGTTTCTTTAAACATGTAAAACATTTACAGTCAAAGTCCTACCTCATTTTCCTGTTACCCTTAAGAGGTGTGATAAAACTGGATCATGAAGTTCACATAACTACTAAGTTATCTTGAATTAGATGTCTTTGCTTTTTTAAAAAATTACTTCATCTACTTGCTGATCTAAATCCCTTCCTTTTAAACTCTTCAGCTATTACTCAGTCTGTTTTAAGTAGGCTCTAAGGCCCTTGCGGAAAGAATTTAATACAAATCCATCTTTCCTGAAGATGCCTTATAAATCTTTGGCCCTCCAGGATCTGAAGTCTCTCCTCTCTTTCTCCATGTTTCTTGTCCTCTGCCATTCTCCTGCACGCAGCCTTCTTTCTGCCAATGGAACTGTGGATGCCTCACATTCTTCTCTCTGCCTGGATTGCCTGTTTCTGTCTTTTAAGTTAGTTCTTGCTCTTTTATCAACTCTCTGTTCAAGCATCACCTCTCTGGGAAGCCTTTCTGTATAACCCCTCCCTGCCAGTTCTTAGCCACCCTCCAACATGGTTCCATGGCCCCAGCACATGCCTCTATCAGAATATTTGCTTGGTTCTCTCCCCAACCAGGCACTCACTTCTTAAGAGCATGAGGCCTGCCTGACTGCATCCCCAGCTCCTGGGCATGGTAATTTGAACATAGTAGATGCTCAAGGAACGTTTCTGACAAACTGATACATATATATATATATATATATATATATAAATTGATAAATGTATATATGTATCTTGGCTACCTATAATTTAAGCAGGTTGGTTTACTTTCCTAATTTCAGTATTCAGCTGATTTAACTTGCATAAATCTATTACACAGATTGTGTGTTACTTTTATTACTAAAATCCAAAGATTCAATATGAGTGTCACACAAAAGAACTAGTCTTTAGGGAAAAGTTCATTGGGTATTTTATCTTAGTTGATTCTTTAATGTATTCAGTCAACACTGAATGAACACCTTTTATGTGCCAGTAATTGGGCTAATAGTTGGAGGATAAAAAGGTGACTTGGGTATGATCTCTTCTGTCATAAGTTTTCAGTCTTTTGGGGGGGACACAAGTGAACAGATGGTCACAATTCAATGTCAGAGCTGAAATGGGAGCACATAGAAGAGGCACCTGGAGACAACTTAAAATAGAAATCTGTTGCCTCTCTATTCTCAAATGAAGCAAAGGCCTGGGTACAAAGTCCAAATTCATTTCTACATGTTTCCATAAATCACTCAGTTGCAAGTTGAGATACAATTTCTGCCGAGTAATCAGTTAGTTCCATTTTCTCAAGCAGAGCAAAGAGATGCCCATATTCTCCTATTCTCCTCCATGTTAACCAGAAATGTTAAAGGTGAACATTCTTTTTTTGGGATATTAACCTAATAATGCTCCCTTTTTAAAAAAAAAAAATCTTGTATTTTCTTTAATTTATATTTATGTTTAATTAGAAACTCTTTTCTGACCTTGGTTTTTCATTTCGACATAGCCATGTGCCAGAAACAACCATATTTGAACTACATATGTTCTGGAAGCTTTTGAAAATGAGGAGAGTTCTTAAAGTGGTGAACAAATGCAAATTTAATTTCTTCTGTCCATATGAAGGCATTATCAATATGGGAAGCAAAACAGATGATATGTAAATTTTGCCTTTCTTGATTGTAATATTGATTTTTTTCCTCATGTCTTTGGAAGTGATTATGATAATTTCACTAATGGATTATCTGGCATGGATCATTTGCAGGATAGTAAGGAAGTAATAATATCTTTCATCTTAGTATTGGATTGTTTCAAAGCCCTATTTCATTCATTGTTTACTTTATATTAATAATGACCTTAAAAAGATTGGAGAGGGACTTTAATCCCCATTTTTTTGGGTAAGGTTACCAAGGCCCAACTGCCCGAAATCACACAAGTATTAATTGATGAGGTGAAATTAGAACCCAGGTTTTATCTTTAGGCCTGCAGTTCTTTCTAGGAAGCCACATCCCATACATATGTAGAGATGTGATGAAATCACTTTGACAGAAAGGTAGTGTAGTGTAGTGATTTATTTCTTAGGAAGGGCTGGCATCCTCTTTGTCTTCAGCTTTTCAAATTTAAAAAATTAATTTTATCAATCTGTTAATAGTGACTGGGGTGTGATTCACACTAACCAAACTCACAAGGGTTAAAACCCAAGTGCTATTACAGTACCATGAAAAATATGACTATCAATAGAGTACTGATACCTGAATCTTCTGGCCAGTGCTTTTGCTCTATTTTTAAAATGTGCTTGGAAATACAAGTTATGAATAGTAGTTTGTGAATGTAGAATCAGAGGCAGGGAAGATATGTTAGAGTCCTTAATTATCATCGTCATCAGAAATGATAGCCTGACACACTTGCTTTAGTGAAGAGCATATGGTCAGGAAAACAGGAGCTCTCGAGTCTCATGGCCCTTAGCATGACCTCAGTCCCCAAATACCTATGCTGGGGAGCTTTTCCTGGATTCATTCTTGGTCATCTCTCACCTGTGTCATGATAGTCATTTGGTTACAGTTCTTTTTTCCCTTATTGGGCATAATTATTAGTATATTATTGCTAGACATTAGATTATTATACTATTTCCTTATTAGATATAAGAGTATTAGATTATTTTCTTACTAGATTTTGAGATGATTATTTTTAGGATCAATGTTCAGGTTACTTTTGACTTGGTTATTAGTACATTTGATTGGTTGCTTAGCACCTAGGCCAATATACAGGTCATTAAAAAAATGTTTGCTCAATGATAACTTACAATTATGATTGTGTATAATTTGTTGGATGATAGCATATGAAATAGTAATAAAAAAGACTTTTTTCCTTACATAACTTACAATAAACAACATGGAAAAAGATATGCCCCCAGAATTTTGCAGAATTTTTTGCTTATTATTTAATGGTTAAAAAAATTGAAGTATCCCTGTTATACTGCAAATGAATGGGTGTAAAGTAAATGGCATGTAGAGCTCTTCTTTAAAATAAAGTAAGCCATGCACAAGTAAAACTTAATGACAGTGGATGCATTTTCATTAAATGATTTCCTGTTGTTAAGGTACACATTCATATAGGTGGTCATATTAAGCAGCTAAGAACCAACCCGTAATTAACACTTGTTCTTTTCTGTTGTTTTTTCATGTAACACTATTTTATAAAGTCATTTTGGATCCTCTTTTATTTTTCAAAGCAAGAGACTCTCTCATATATTAAAGCAAAATAAGTTATAATTGTATATTATACAAGTTCAGAAGATACTACTAATGAAATGTCACTAGGAATGAAAACCGACGTCTCAATGAAATGTATTCTATAAAGGCTCTTTTAAATGACTTGAATGAATGACTCATACGAGTTCACAGTCAGCCCTCATTATAACTTATCATCTATCTACTTTTTCCACCCATTTGTCCATTTGATTTTTCAGTAAATATTTGCTGAGAGCCTACTGCATCAGTCACTGTGCTTTCATTTCTATTCTTTATACTTTATAAGATTTTAGAAAGCCTTATAAAGGTTAAATATGACTTTTTAAATATTTTTAAATAGGAAAGGATAAATAGGATTTTTTTTCTTTCACAGAGTATAATTTGGCAGTGAACATAAGACTTTTAGTTTTTAGGGGTGGATTCAAAAAACTTATTTTCTTTTTAAATTTAAAAAGAATTTTAAGATGGGGAATTTATCTAATGCATATGTCTTTCTCTGCTTTCTGAATTTTTCTCACAGTATCTTTAATTTTTTTGTTGGCTTCCTCATGTAGATTTTGCCTGAGGGAGAGTCAAAGGTTTGAAGTGTTATATATGTTTAAATTAAACAAATAATATGTGCATAATTAGACTGAGGCCAGCAGCATGAAACCTCCCAGTTTATGCCATTAGAAAGAAAGTGATTTTAAGAATCCTCATATCTTATGATTTTTTTAATGCCTCTGGACATGCATAACTTTAGATTTATTTAATGTAAAAATAGAAATCATTTCCAGATATAATTATATGTGGGTCTTTTGAGAGCAAAGGCTACTTTTCTTTTGATTAAAAGATTTTTAGCTTCTTCTGTTTTTCTGTTTATGAAACCTTGCCCAGACACCTCCTTTTTGGCAGGCACTGTTGCAGCCACTGGAAACTCAGTGATAAATAAGATGAAATACCTGTTCACCAAGTTCTCAGTTATTGAAGGAGTAAATAGCAGAGGATGCTGCACAGTAGAGTTGACTTGTTATAATAATAGTATGTGCACTGCCTTGTGGATGCACAAAGGAAGAGGAATGCTTAGTTCTATCCGTCCAGCAGAAGCAACCTGAATGTTCTGTGTTCTTTTATGATGCTTATAAAATCAACTGAAGTAGTAGGGAAACACGTGGGCAAGAAGATTTAAAATCCACTATCTTTCAGATGAGTTTTTGCAATCCTAAAGCATAAGAACAAAGTGTAGCTTCTTCCCTGTACCTCATTATGTGTATTATAAAGACTACAGAGTCTGAAGAAGAGAAACATTTGGATGCTGAAGTTCAAAAATTGTTAAAGATAGGAGGTTGCTATGGCTACATTAAAGCCCAGTTTTTCCTTTTCTTCTATAGCAAATTGCTAGCTAAGTTCATTTGTATAAAGAACTTACATTCTATTCTCCCATTATCTGACTTTATATTCCTTTGTTGTAAGATTCAGTCTTTCTTCAATTCTAATTGAAGGTTCTGTATCCCAAAGGTATTGTTGTGGTATGCTAAATGCATCTCTATAAAAGGCTATTCTTTTTCCCTTGGGGAATTTTTATTTTCCATTTTTCAAAACTTATTAACTGTTTAAAGTTGTATGCCACCTTTCAGAGAATGGATAATGGTGACTATTTAGAATAGTTTAATGAATCCTACTTAAAATATTTATCTGTTCATAAAAAATTGATATGGGGTAGAAATTTTGCTCTGCGTTATGAATCATGGGTCAGGTTTACTAGGTTTTGTGACTGTAGATAGGACACTTCACTTTCCTGTGCCTCGTTATCAGTCATTAACATTTAGAAATTAGTTACATGATCATTACAGTCTCTTACCTTCTAAACTTATATGAAACTGCTGTGAACATGAAAGATGTTTTAAAAGATGTCTAAAAAATAGCTGTGGGTAAGCTGACTTACACTGTTTTAACGATTGCATTTAATTGATCACTAGCCTATATTTAGTACTATACTCCTATGTCATAAATACATTAGGGTCCCTGAGTTTTAGTCATTATGGGGCTTTTAGATGCTATCAGATGACTTGCCATTATTCCTATTTCATTCTATGTTTATATCTAGTGGTAGTAAATGAGGAAGATAGTTACTTGATTCATCATATTATAACAAACTAACTACTGGGTAAGTAAATTGCCTGGATCAGATCCCTTGATGGAATAAATGGACCAAAAGTGAGTTGCCAGTAACTATTAATATTGACATATAAATAGTATATCCAATGTGATTATTTTTTATCAATTTGAAAGACATGAATTTTTATAATATCAAAGTTTCAGCCACCTGAGTAAATTTAGTATCATACAAATTAACATATTTTTGATGTCAAAGAAATTTTTAGCTAGAAATGGGCATACAGAGCTATCGATTATCAACCCCATCTCAATTATGAGGCCCTTTGTTGAAATAAAGTCTCACCTAGATTCTCAGTAAGTCAAACGTAGGAAAGCTCTCTTCTGGTTAATAGATCCTTAACATGGGAGACGGGATGTTGGAGGAGAGTGTAGCATCAGGAAAGATCTAGATGGTACCCAGCTTGGCCTTCTTGCCCACACTCTTCTTGAAAGGGCTGCAAAGACCTTAGTTTTCTGAACCATTTGTCCATTTCCATCCTTTCTTAGAAATGAGGTGATGGGGGCCCCCAGGTGAAATGACTCATTCAAAGTGGTTCATACTAGAGGAGTGTTAAAAATTTGGAGAGGACTTTAGGCCTTCTTTCTAAGGCAAATTCCCCTGTTATCTCAGTCTAAAGGCCTGCCCCAGGGGCATCTGTTCCCCTTGGCCTGGAATAAATCCTAATTGGCCCCCTCTCCTTTCAAGGTGGGAAGAATCCTTAAGTGTGGTCTGATAGCACTCAACTCTGTGGGAAGTGTTGGTTGCATGAGGGGTGGGGCCGGCAAGAAGGAAGTGTTCAGGGGGAGGGTGGGTGTGGCAGGAGCAGTTAGTAACAATACATCAATGGCACACTTGCCTGGTGTAGAGACCAGTGGTCTCCTGCCTCTTGTGAGTTCTCGCAGGTCATCTCTTTCCGTAGATGCTAATATCATCTTTAATTTTCACATGTGGCCAAAAAGTTAAGTCTTGCTAGTCAACAGTCCTTCAGATTCAGATCCCCTTATTTCGCCTCTAAATCCTGTAAACCACTGTTAAATTAATTAAACAAGGAGGCCATTAACTGATAGGCCGCCACAGCATTAGAGTCCTATGTAAGCAAACTGAAATCTAAGTCTGTAAATGCCTCAAGGTTACAAGATCAAAATGCTGAGGACAGCCATTCACAAACAGCCAACTAGGTTTCAAGCTTCAGCCAATCAATAATTCCCTTCCTTTGCTACCCCATTTTCTCTGTCAAAGCCTCTGCCTGGGCTCCTGCCAGTGGAGCCTCTTAGCCACATCCACTTCGGCTTCACTCTCTTCAGATTGGTTTTTGCTCAAATAAACATGTTAAATCTTAGTATTCCTCGGTTTATCTTTCACTACCACCAAACTCTACTTCCTCTGACGTGTTTATTAGCATAACCACTTATCTCACTAACTATGCGGAAAGTTACTTCCTACAACTGGATGTGTCCACTGGGTTTTGTTGTTTGTGTCTTCTTCTCCGACAGAAAAGTTTTTCTCAGATGGAATTGAAAACGCAGTTAAGCGTTGCAGAAGGGGAACTAGAATAAGAAAATCTGTTTTCTAGGCCTAGTTTTGCTGTGCGATTCAGATACATCACATTGCTCTCTGAGTCTTAGTTTCCCATAAAATGTAGGGTTTGGACATAATTTTCACTATTACTTCCAAATTGATTATTAATGTTCTAGGAAATCCCATAAAGATTTATTTTTGTTGTTGTTTTGTTTTTTTGTGGGTTTCCCCCCCTCTTTTTTTTTTTTTTTTTTTTTTTTTTTTGTCTTTTTGCCATTTCTTGGGCCACTCCCATGGCATATGGAGGTTCCCAGGTTAGGGGTCGAATTGGAGTTGCAGCCGCCGGCCTACACCAGAGCCACAGCAACGTGGGATCCGAGCCGCGTCTGCAACCTGCACCACAGCTCATGGCAACACCAGATCCTTATCCCACTGAGCAAGGCCAGGGGTCAAACCTGCATCCTCATAGACACTAGTCAGGTTTGTTACCACTGAGCCACTCCGGGAACTCCAAGATTTCTTACAGTCAGTAATGTAGAGCCTCTGTTTTTTTTGAGTGAACTTGTTTTTGTTATTGTACTGAATTTACATACTAAAATATATGCAATGAATACCAATACATTTAATGGATACTATCTTTGAGAATGGTTTCCTTAGAAATTTTGAGATACTCAAATCAGATATTTTGAGATTCTCAAACTGGCTAAATTCTCTTTTATCATTATGATAGGAATAGCTATAGGTAAAAAGAAAAGATTAGGGGAGATCTGATACTGTCTTACGTCCTTATTATATGCAGAACATTCTATTTGAACAGAGACTATTAGTGCAGCTCTTAAACAAGTTTTGTACTATTTTCAACCCTCATGAAACGAGGCTCAGCTGACTCCCTTAGATTAAAATGTAGGCCTTGGAATGAATTTCTTTTAGAGAAACCAGGAGTAACTTAAATAGCACAATTCCTTTTTTTTTTTTTTTTTTTTCCTCCCAAATCTTAAAATATGCTTTGGCCAGATTTTGAGGGAGTCTTTGGACTTTTTATCTTTTTCTTCTGCTGTTTTCAGAATTTGGGGCTTGTGCTATGTGGGGAGATCCATAGGGATTAAGTAAAATAGGATCAGTATAGTTTTCTTGAAAAAATAATTCCAAATATGGCACCCCCAAACAGCAGATTTGTGGAAGCTCGTTACAGCACAGCTACAGTCAGGAGGGGTAACTTGTGGTACAAAATTTCCTCATTTATAATTTTCTTTTAGAGGGTGGGGAGTGCCATCTGAGTCTCAGGAGTGTTTCACTCTGGTGCCTGATTTCTGCAGACTTATGCATTTCCAGCTTCTCGTAATCGTGTCATTTCTCATTGTGAAAAGAATTCTGATTTGTATTTACTTTTAATTACAGTTTTTGCTCAACTGAGCACTTCATTAATAGCATGATATTTGAAGTTGATTTTTGTACATAATTAGCAAATGATATTTGCTATACAAATGATATTTCTAAGCCAGAACTTGTTCTGCCTATTTATGCTTGTACTTCTTCTGTGAGACTCATTCCATGTATTGAGGAACGTAGATTTATAATGTAGCATAACAGTACTTCTCTCAATATTGTGTGAGAACCAATGGAATTTGATTGGCTGATTTGCTTTTTTAATTTCCTTTTTGTCATTCCCTTGTTATTTAGCATGTGTATAGTCCCAAGTGTAGGTGTCTGTGGGGAAAATCATTCATTTATGCATTAACCTTAACATTCACTCCTCTTAGATTGATGTATCATCATCTTATTTTCCAAGGTGGAAAACAGATTAATGGAAAATTAGCTTCAGGTTTTAGCTGAACCATAGATCTCTCTCTGGGTGATTAATAGTAGTTGAGCATCAGGGTATTGTGAAAACTTTCAGACCCAAGAACTAGGAGACCTCATGACCGTGAGGGACTTCGTTTTTATAATGAGAGGCCCCTTCAAGTGCTATAATTACATAATGTTTTGCAATAATCTTAAATAAGATCAGAAGTGCTTCAATGTATTTTCTGAGCAAACATTACTGAACAGATACTGATGGCATTTACATGGAGAGTTGATGATATTTTCAGGTTTCATCATGTTTATTCACATGTTTTACAAGTGAATAAACATATTACTGAACAGATACTGATGGCATTTACATGGAGAGTTGATGATATTTTCAGGTTTCATCATGTTTATTCACATGTTTTACAAGTGTGTCAAACTATGGTCTATAAATAGGGCAGTAATTTTACTAAGAATCAGAAGTAATCTATAAAATGATTCTTATGATCTGTGTAATTCACAGCGAATCTGGATTTTTTTTTTAACTCGTAGGTCAGGAACAATTTATATTTGTATAAAAATAATTACTCTCTTTGCAAAATGTGTATGTGCATACACACATGTGTGTTAGTTCAGAAAATGCCCATTGTGATTTAATAAAGTTGTATACTCCCATATCCCATTTGTTCCTATCAGTAGATATTTTGGGTAACTGATTTAGTTTAGGCATTGATTTGTATTTGAATATTTTCATGTGGGTAGAGAAGACAAGTCTTCCTAAATAAACTTTCCTTTTTCTCTTGATACTTTCATTTCCTAAAAGCTTGTTCTTGCTATCCAGTTCTAATTTATTAGTGAAGTTAGTGCAGTGGGATGATGTGTAAATGATGCCATCCTTTTATCTCCAGAGGCATTTCCAGCTACATTTGGACAGTTGCTAGAGGCTAGCAACTCCTGTGATTGTATGACGTGAGAAATACTTGGAGATCCCGTTGTGGTGCAGTGGTAACAAATCCGGCCAGTATCCTGAGGATGTGGATTCGATCCCTGGCCTCACTCCGTGGGTTCAGGATCTGGCATTGCCATGAGCTGTGGTGTAGTTCACATATGCGGCTTGGATCTGGCATTGCTGTGGCTGTGGCATAGTCTGGCAGTTACAGTTCTAATTCAACCCCTAGCTTGGGAACTTCCATATGCCATGGGTGCAGCCCTAAAAAGCAAAATGAACAAACACAACAAAAAAGAAATACTTATATGGTACCTTGCAGTATAATGATTTGAAAATGCATGTCTGATAAAGATGTGCTTTCAATTAATTATCCTCCATTTCAGATGAAAACATTGGGGGTCATTTTCTAGATAATTCAAGAAATTTTTAAGTATTTTTCTTCTTCATTGGAAGGCAGCCAAATACCGTAACCTAAGTCTTTGAAGTCTCCATTTCAGAAGACCGTCCATCTCCCTGGTGTAGTTAAAAGAAATACAGAGTGATTCCAGCTTGAGCTGATCCTGTGGACCAGGTGCATGTATGCTGCCCTGGGCCTTCTGATCACAAGCACTGCTGTCCCTTGGGTCTTATACCTGGGAGGACATGATAGGCATATAAACCATCCCCACCAAAAAAAAAAAAAGAAAAAAAAAGTGTGATCTATATTTATTTCCTCAAGTACAAGTAAATGCTTTCATAGTGATCTCAGGAGGGTTGGTTTTTGAAGCAGAGACATGCCCTAAAAGGATGGCAGGAAAAAGATTTTCATCATGTTTGTGTTCTTTCATTAGCTCAGTTAGGCAGAACAGAAAGTCAGTTTGTAAAGAAGATAAGGAAGCCTCTGAACAACAGTCCAATGATGTACTACCGCTAGAGAATGAAGAATATTTTGGTTGCAATATTATTACAGAAAACACAGCATCACATTTCAGCAAAGAGTATTCCTCTGACAAGAACTCAGAGTGCACGATCCCTGGGTAGTTCAGCTTCTGTTCTGCATTCAATAAAATAATTGGTTTTCATTGCTATTAAACAAAACAGCATGAATACAAGTGTTTTGTATTTTCACTAAGAATTTTGAAAATAAAACATGTTTTGAAAGGAATTGAAATGAGCTCCTATGGTCAAATGATTTCTTCAAATGCAGTGAACAAGGGGATGAATCATAGCACCACATTTCGGGTGTGTCAAGGGTCAGTGCTTGTCTGCTATGACTGCAATGATGGATGATGCTTTCTGTGACTGTAACTGAGGGATAATTTGATAATACAGATACGGTCTGTATTATTAGTTCCTTATAATGAGTGTGGAGTTGCTTGTCTATTTTCATTTACAAAGCAAACTAGATTTCCCTCATGCTCTACGACTTCTCCCTTATACTCTTGTCAAACTGTTTAAGACCACAGTGCTGTATTTGAGCCCAGGGGCTACAAGACAGATTTCAAAACAGAGCAATAATAGAAACCCAACTGAAAGCTTGCAAAACCCTTTCCGAATTTGGTTTTGAGTTTCAAAAGTAGCCATCTAAACAAGGTATGGGGAGAGGGGTTCACACCTGTGCCCATGTTTGTGCATCTTTCATTAAGAAGAAGCTCATTACTGCATGGGCCAGGGGCTCTTTCTCTAACCTCGTGTGGACAAATGATTATCATGAGATGACATGGCTGTACTTTGAGAAAGCCTGAAGGAGCAGACAGTGTTAGTTCATGATATACCGTTAAGACAGTGAAGCTTTATTACTTAACTCATGTGTAGAAATAAAAAGTACTATATGACACTTAAAGCTTTAAGTTTCCTTCTTCCTGTCACTTATAACCACTGAACTTTCCAGGAGCCTCCCAAGAGCTCTTTACTTGGCATTAATTATGTGGGACTACCGGAAGTGAACAACCTCGTAAGATTTGGTTGCCTAAAACCTTGAATTTATTTAAAATGATTATCGACACAGGGGACACAATTTGATTCACATCATTACCTACTCATCATGGGCTTTATGATGTATTCTACTTTAATAAGTTTCCAGTAATATCTAACCACCATACCATTTAAGGGTTAGGCTGCATTTGGGTAATGAATGGTGGATATGAGGTGCCCCAAAACACTGACGTAAAAAAAGGAAATAAGTATTACCTTTAAGTAGTGATCAGAAAGGATCAAAGTTAAAGGAGGAAGAGTAAATGGACACATCTTTGAAAGGGAAAGTAGTGCAATTTGTGATGCCTACAAATTTTAGTTTTACATTAATGGGCAGTATAGTTCCTTGCTAACATATCTTCTCTTACAACAGGTACCTCACAAAGAGCTTGGGCAATACTCCAACTTATGCATCTTTTTTTGAGGTTGTACTTTAGCTAAAGAACCAGTCCTGGAAAGGATTCTAAATATTAATTGAGAGAAAGGGTTCTTTCAAAGCAAAGTTGTAAATTTGCATCCACTTTACACTTAAAAGCCCAGTATTCATCTCATGTATAGGTTAAGTGAAAAACTAGGTGACACATCATCTGTTTAGAAGAATTTCTTAATAATGATAAACTCCATAGAAAATTTAGTAATACACTTCAAACTATCATTTTAGGCTAAGAAAAGCAAATAGTTTTGCGTTGTGTTATAGCAGCTTCACAGGGTAGGATTTAATATGTTTTAAATTTTTTTAAAATGACTTTTATTTTTTCTGTTAGTTGGTTTACAGTGTTCTGTCAGTCTTCTACTGTACAACAAAGTGACACATACATACTTACATTCACACATACATACTTACAGTCACACATACATACTTACATTCTTTTTCTCACATTATCCTCCATCATGCTCCATCACAAGTGACTAGATATAGTTCCCAGTGCTATACAGCAGGACCTCATTGCTTATCCATAATTTTGATTGCTGGATTTGAGTTTTGAGAAGACACTTTCCCTTCACAGAGTTGCATGCTTCAAAATCTAGAATCCTTTAAATTTTACCAGGGACATACACCAAAATTTACTATTCCCATGTGCCCAAAGAGAATTATTTTGTAAAGTAAGTTTTTTACTTGTGTACTTATGTAATTTTCTACCTGTGTTGTAGAAATAGCTCATATTGCTCAGCTAAGAATTATTTAACATTAATTGCATGCTATGGAGCAGCTTTCTTTGAGGCCTGAGAGTTTTTTGTATTCCATATATGTGTGTGTGTGTGTGTGTATATATATATTTTTTTTTTTTAATTAATTAATTAATTTATTTTTTGCCTTTTTTTAGGGCCACACCTGCTGCGTATGGAGGTTCCCAGGCTAGGGGTCTAATAGGAGCTACAGCCTATGCCATAGCCACAGCAACGCCAGATCAAAGCCACGTCTGCGACCTACACCACAGCTCATGGCAATAACGGATCCTTAACACACTGAGCAAGGCCAGGGATCAAACCCGCAACCTCATGGTTCCTGGTCGGATTCATTTCCGCTGAGCCACAACAGAAACTCCCGTTATGTATATTTTTCGTATCACACTTACATTTTAGATATTTTCTTCAAGTATAGCCATGTGGTAAATCTAGATCAAATCACTAGGGAGTCAGAGTTTAAGATCTAAATGCAAATAGAATAAATTTTGTGTGATTTCTCTTAACTGCAGCACATGCCACTGGTTAGTAAGATATCTTTGTGATTATCTTTGGTATTGCGTATGATTTCTTGGAAGGTATGGTTTTGTTTCAGTGAATGAAAACTACCCTCAAAATATGAGAAGAAAACTGTGTCAGGGTGATGAAAAATATGGAGTTGAAAATTCCAGTTTTAATGACTGATTCCTAGCAATTGTGTGGAGAAGCATAGATTGAAAAAGTATGTAATTTTCTCTAATATGAACTTAATTCCAATATTCATGGATGGATAAGGTCTTTGATGCTTTACTTATACTTTCATGTTTTACCATAGTCCTGATCCTAGCAATTCTTCAAGGACCTTATAATTTCCATGGATTTTTAAATTTCTTATCATATACATAATAACAGCAATAAATAACAAAAAGAATGAAAGCAATGGCAGTCGTAGTATTACATTGCAGGAAAAATGACATTTTCATATATGTCCTTATTTGATTCCCAGAATAATTCTGTCAGCATGTTCTATTTTACCCACTTAGCAGGTGAGTGAGGCTCAGAGAGACTTAGTGAGTTGGTCACAGTCAACATGCTGGTAATGATGGTTCCTGAGCTTGATCCCAGATCCCTGACTCCATGCTCAGTCATCTCTCTGTCCGACTGTGCTTTGTGAAGCTTTGTGTTATAGACACCTAAGTACATGGATGGCCCTTTTATTAGTTGTTCATAAAGCATTCTCAGGTCTACACCAATGTCTTACTCACCTCATAAGCATACACAAGGGTGAATAGTCTTTTTTGCACAATCAAATTAAAAGATAGTTCTTTTTAAAATTTGCAAAGGAGAAGTTGATGGCTCATCACAGAGTTGGCAGTAAACATGTTAAATTGTATTGAAATTATCTTAGACATTTGTTCTTTAATTTTGGCTTTTCATTTTCCTATTTGGTGATAACTTGTTTACAGACCACCTTACCAAAAGTACTGCTTCGGGTCATTGTCCCTGTTTGTTTTCCTTATATAGCATTCGAGACCACTAGAAACTGTTTATTTATTTATTTTTTGTTAATTGCCCGTTTTTTACTACCTCCAACTAGAAAGTTAGCTTTATTAAAACAGTTTCCTATTTTGTTCTCTGCTATGTCTCCAATGCCTCGATAGAAAAGTGCCTAGCTAGTTAAATATCTGCTGACTGACTGAATGAATGAATGCATATTTGTTGTTTTTAATTGTACCTTTCCAAAACAGCATCATAAAAAAAACATTTACTGTACAAGAACTTCATTTGTGACCTTGATTTTGCTGATGAAAGCTGAGTTCTTAACAATAGCGTCTCTGAGTGGAGTATTGAATGTTAACATAAAATTGGCCAAATGAGAAATAAATGTGTATATGTTTTTGATTTGGGAGGCTAAAGAAACTGTTACAAAAGCCACTTTTAAATAGTAGCACCTGTAAAAAATGTAGTTAAATACATATTGCTTAAATCTAATCACAAAGTACCTCTAATCCAATCTCTACCCTCTTAATAGTATCTTAAATAAATCTATCTGGAGAGAACTAATGAAGCTAGTGTTTTGTGAAGATACCTTTTTCACTTACGTTTTCTTTAGCTGGTTTTTACAGATTATGTCTACAGTGGTAGTATACTATAGTGAGACTGTAAGGTATATGGATTATTTCCTTAACGTTTGTGGCGTATAGAAAACCATGTAAATTTGGTCATGATATGTTCTTACTATCTGGAACTGCCACAGATTTTTAAAAAATAATAGAAAATGCTATAATGATGATAAAAAGAATAAGAATTACAAACATTAAGATAATTGCATCTAAGTATTGAGGAAACTCCTCTAGAAAACTGGTTTGGTGTGGCTGGAAGGCAGACCTTGCTCACTGCCAGCTGAGAATGGCCAAATGGGAAGTGGTCATGACATCAACAATCTAAAGTTTTCATCTTTAGTAAGGCCCAAATTGGAGCAAAGAATCTGTGCTGGAATATGAAATTTACAAAAACTCCACTGTGTCTCCCTAAATACATTAGGGCAAACAAACAAACAAACACCCTTGTAAAGAAAGTCATACGCTCTCTGTTAAGGAAAAATTTGATGCACAGTGGAATGATATCTGCTGTTAGTCAAGATTGGTTAAAGATTGTTGGTACCAAGTTGCAGTTGAAGCACCCAGAATCCACGCAACACATATGAAATGAATAAAATGTACTTAAATGTAAGCTCTGTATACTAGATTCTATAATATTATCAGTGGAATTGGAAGTACACTGCAATACGACTCCGAGCTTTGAAATGGACAGCGAGTGTTGCAAATAAATCTTTGGAAGTTCATTATTATCCAACAAAATTATTGCTCACTGTATCTGAAATAAGAAATCTATGGCTTTGACATTTAATCAGAGCATGAAACACATTTATTGAATCTCATATTTGAGATTATTTTTTCCGTAGCACCCCAATTAAAGCCTGTGGGTTTAAAAAATTCCTTTCAGACCACCTAAAATTCACAGTGCTTGTTATACATGCAGATTCTTTTTATTCTTTACTTCATGTTCAGTTGCCTTTTCTTGAACATGCTTATTCTGAGTTCTTAATGAACAGAAATGGCTTTAATATAAGTACACAAAGACCAAGCCAAGAATTTTTGTATGTGTGTAACAAAGGACCTAGAAGGATGAAACTGCCTATGTTTCCCTGTGACTGATCAGTTGAATATAAAGTATTTACAACAGAATATGAAAGGAAGTTTCTATCTGCTATAGGGCCGGTGTTGTAACATAAGGCAATTTTATATGCCTACATAATTTGAATTATTAGACTTTAAAGATGCTCCCTAGTCAGAGTCCAAGAAAGAAAGGACGGAAGAGAAGCAGAGAAGGAAAAGAGAGGGTGAGAGGATGAAGGGAAATCGAGGAGGAATCTGACTCTCTCCTCCTCTTGTTTTTCTCTTTCTAGTGAGAAAAAACTGCCTATTCATGAGCTACTGCAAATCACATACATTGCAGCTTAACTGTCATCTCTGATTTAATATAAACTTTGATTGTTTTCTAGGATTTACATCCAGAGTAATTGTTTTTGCATTTTAATATAGTAAGAAGGAGATTGAATAAATACATAACATATTAGAAATGCTATTAAGCAAATGATTCTATGTGGTACTGTTGCATGAATGTTTTCCTTTTCTCTTATGAACAAAACACAAATTTCTCCAATTATTTTTAAATTGATTGTTCTCTATTATTGCCAAAGGAAAAGTGAAAAAAAAAAAAGAATCTATTTGTGTGTTCATTCCATTTCTTTTGTATGATTAACTGGAGCAACAGAAGACTAATACATGCAGTCAGGAACTTTTGCCTCTAAGATCTGTGAGGGGCAGTCTTATGTATCTGCATCCTGGATACATGGTGTTTTCACACATTGGGACTTTAATTCTCGCTATCTTGTTATTTGTATTATAAATCCCTAGTATCTTTTAGCAGCCTTACCTCACCAGTCTTTACCTTGTTTGAGTCCCTGCCTCAAAAGAGTCAGCCCTTAACTCAAGCCTAGGGTTTTGAGAACTCCCAGAGAGCATTTCCATGTGGTGGCAGTGGTGGCGGTACAGGACTTGTCTGTTTGGTTTGTTTGCTTTTTCAAGTGGGCTATTTTTCTTCCTTTCTTTTTAGGGCTGCACCTCAGGCAGATGGAAGTTCCCAGGCTAAGGGTCACAGTGGAGCTGCAGTTGCTGGCCTACACCCCAGCCACAGTAATTAGGGATCTGAGTGGCATCTGTGACCTACATCACAGCTCACAGCAATGCCGGATCCCCAACCACTGAGCAAGGCCAGGGATGGAACTTGCATCCTCATGGATACTAGTCTGGTTCATTACCGCTGAGCCACTAGGGGAGCTCTATAGATGTGCCATTTTTTTAAAAAAGAGCTTTATCAAAATCAGTGAGCTTCCAGAGAGGAGACTTCTGTTGTTTCAAGGGCTGATACTTGAGCTCTTTCAAAAGGAGTTGATCCTCCCAGTCAGAAGATCAACATCCGGAGAGTTTTAAAAGTTATCAAACTTGGAGTTCCCGTCGTGGCGCAGTGGTTAACGAATCCGACTAGGAACCATGAGGTTGCAGGTTCGATCCCTGCCCTTGCTCAGTGGGTTAACGATCCGGCGTTGCCGTGAGCTGTGGTGTAGGTTGCAGACGCGGCTCGGATCCCGCGTTGCTGTGGCTCTGGCATAGGCCGGTGGCTACGGCTCCGATTCGACCCCTAGCCTGGAAACCTCCATATGCCGTGGGAGCGGCCCAAGAAATAGCAAAAAGACAAAAAAAAAAAAAAAAAAAAAAAAGTTATCAAACTTGACATTGCATAAACAAAACAATGACTCGAGTTTTTATTTTCAGGGCCTTACATGATCTACATTTTCTTCAATTTTAATTTTTTAATTTTTTAATGAGAGCATTATAGTTAATTTACAGTGTTGTGCCAATTTCTGCTGTACAGCATAGGGACCCACTCATACATATATACGCATTCCTTTTCTCATACTATCTCCCATCATATTCTAGCCCAAGAGATTGGATATGGTTCCCTGTGCTCTTTTAGGTCTTCCATTCTTTTAGGTCTCAGTGGAGAAGTAGGTAAAGGATGACTCTTCCTCTTCCCATTTTATTAAGAGTGGAGGTGTTAATGCACTTGCTCCTCTGTGCAGAGATGTCAGTAACGTGATGTGGTTTAGGGTCCTGCACACCCACCTTATGAACAGGCTCTGTTATGCAGCCCTGTGAGCTAAGGGAAATGCCTCCAAAGTAATGAATGATGTCCTACTTGTACCTTGCTTTTGTTTTTGGTCCCGAAAAATAAGCCTGCCCTTGCTGATGCTTTAAGCATTGAGTTCTCAGTGTATTCCTGGGCTTATCATTGATGCCTCAATGGATTAAATTGGCTAAAAGAGCCATCGATGATAAAAGTGGGGATGCTGTAAAAGACAACGGTCACAACAGTCGTGTGACTCATGCAGTCTGTATCCATCTCTTTTCTATTTCTATGGATTTTTTTTCTTTCCCATTTGCATAAATTGGTTGTATACATAATAAAAAATGCAAATGACAGAAAGCAAACCCATTTTTAAAGCTCTGAAAAAAACAGATCTACTGTCAGGAGATTTCTTCTCTTGTAGCGGGAGGAACAATAAAAATACATGCTGTATTTGTGTCTTAGAAGGTGCTTGGAGGTTTGTTTTTTTTTTTTTCCCTCCTGGCAAGCTAAATAGCACGTGGCAGTTGCCACAGCAACCCATTTTTGTGATTTACAGAATAAGGGAGCAAACCCGATGTAGATTGTCAGTCAATAAGTTTCTGTTGTCATTGAAGGTGGCAACATATGCAGTCTCATTTGGTCAATTTATCAACTTTTGCGGTGTTTTGTTCTCATCTGTTCTTTTCCAGATGCTGTCATTAGGAATTAGTATTCTGTTCCTTGGCTGCATAATTTCTAAGTTTCGTACATGATTTAAACTGGAACAACTAGGTGTCAGAATCATAGAAGGTTGTTGTTGCGAAATGAAGGTTATTTGACATCAGTTTTGTCACTTTTCAGCATAATGACACAGGGATTCTTTGGTTTATCACATGGAGAAAAATCAAATTAATTTTTGAAGGGTGATTTAAAAAGTTCCGTGACTACTTTATTTGGAAATACATATTTTCAGTCCACAGAGATGAGTGCACTTTTTGTCTCCATGATTCCTTTGCTGTGCAAATCAAAATTGCTCTGTACTGGGAGCTTTTGGAAGTCACTAGCCATGTTTTCTGCTCTCTGTGTTCTGGCAAGTGGACCCATATGTTGGGCCTAACTCGCTTCTAACAGCTATTGTACCTGCAGCTTCTCTTGCTTTTTAATTTTTTTTTTCTTCTCTTTTTTTCCTCTTTCATCTGCTTGTTTTTACTTTCTTCCCCAATATTCTGGAAGTCAGGATTTTCTCACCCTGGGGAGATTTTGCCCTTGCCTCCAATGGAATGAGAGCCTGGGTATTTGCGTGTGTATTTTTAAGTTGACATGGTAGTGCAGCTTACAGCTTATTAGGGTGCATCAGTATCTCTTGCCCTGCTGCCCCCTGGCAAATCCTCGAGCTTTTCTGTTCCTAAGACCAACCCTCCCTTCCTACACTTAAGAATCTTTCTTTAGCATTTGTTTCAAAAAGCCAAAGCCTGGAAAGACTAGGTAGGGGGGATTCATGACAAGACTTTTCTAGTGTTTAACACTAGTTTCAACTCTTGCTGGCACCTCTACTGAGTAGTTAAATGTATGACATCCCCTTCTTCCTTTGAAAACTACTGTCAGCAGTAGTGCAGTCATGGCATTAGCGGCTGCACTGACAGCATAAGGACACACAAAGTCCATAAACTCAGAGCACTAGAAACATATGTAAAAACATTTCTAGAACAAAAGGTAGCACTTGGTTAATCTAAAGCAGATGACAAATGAAATTATTTCACGCTCTAGAATAACCCAGAATTGCAGCTTACAGAACTGTACAATTTATGAGAAAGCCAGACACAGAGAGAGCGGGAGAAAGACAATTGCATGACCGCGCTCTCTTCTCTACCTGGGCTTTCCTCATTTCCACTCTACAGAACTGGCTCCAGCTGTGAAAAATGGAGGTGTGTATGTGCATGCATGAAGGAAGGGAAGAAGGAATTCTTCAACAGCAGGAGACATTTTCCCAGCAAATTTGGCTTTCAGAATGGTTGCCTGAACATAGGCCCAAACCCAGAGATTCAAGTGATGGTATGCTTGGGAAGTGAAAGGGAAATTGTAGCCTTTGCCTCAAACCCATGTTAGAGGCATTATCAGTTTTTATTTTTCCCATTTCGTCCTACATTTAACACCAGTACTTGTTAAGTAGCCAATGCAAATGCTTTATGGTATTCTCTTGCCCTTTGACACTCTCAGTGGTGTTCCTGAGAGGCAGCCTAGTGCTGAAGCAATCAGACATGGACTCCAGTTCTTCCTCTTCTTCTGTCATTGATTTCTCATCTATTAAGTGGTGAGTGATGATGGTACCTACCTCAGAGGGATGCTATGAAAATTAAAAGAAATAATCCTTGAAAAGCTCTTGATAAAAAAAAAAAGTTCTTAATATTAACTATACTGGAAACAAAATAATTACTGAGTGATAATCACTATCAAATTAATAATAGTCATAATAATGGTCAAATTGATTAGAATTTGTTGTAACTTAAAAGTTAGCTTGGAGGTAGTGGTGGGAGAACAGCAGAAATGACAGAGAAGAATAGAGCTACTTGAATGGCATTTGACTGATTTGAAGAAAAGGTTGTAGGTGTGGGGTTTTTTTTGTCTTTTTTTTTTTGTTTGTTTTTTGTTTTTTGTCTTTTTAGGGCAATACCTGCGGCATATGGAGGTTCCCAGGCTAGAAGTCTAATTGGAACTATAGCTGCCAGCTTACACCACAGCCACAGCAACACAGGATCCCAGCCAGGTCTGCAACCAACACCAAAGCTCACAGCAGCCCTGGAGCCTTAACCCACTGAGCAAGGCCAGGGAGCAAATCTGCATCCTCATGGATACTAGTAGGTTTAGTTTCTGCTGAGACACGATGGCAACTCCTGGTTGTAGAATTTTACTTGCCTTGTAGTTCAAGCATCCTTTCTGACCACAACACTATGAGATTAGAAATCAACTATGTGGAAAAAAAAAAAAAAACAAAACTGTAGAAAAAAACACACACATAGAAACTCAACAATATGTTACTAAGCAATTTGAGGAAATCAAAGAGGAAATCAAAGAATACATAGAGACAAAAGAAAATGAAAACATAATGATCCAAAATCTGTGGGACACAGCAAAAGCAGTTCTAAAAGGAAAGTTTACAGCAATAGTCTTACCTCAGGAAATAATAAAAACCTCAAACAACCAACCTAATCTTACACTTAAAGCAACTAGAGAAAGAAGAGCAAATAAAAACCAAAGTCCGTAGAAGGAAGGAAATCATAAACCAGAAATAAATGAAATGGAGATGAAGAAAACAGGAGAAGAGATTAAACTAAAAGCTGGTTCTTTGAAAAGATAAACAAAATTGATAATCCCTTAACCAGACTGATCAAGGAAAAAAACAGAGAGGGCTTAAATCAGAAACATTGGAAATGAAAAAGGAAAAGTCACAATTGCTACCACAGAAAGACAAAGGCTCATAAGAGACTACTATGGGCAATTATATACCAATAAAATTGACAACCCAGAACAAATGGACAAATTCTTAGCAAGGTACAATTGTCTAAGACTGAACCAAGAAGAAATAGAAAATATGAATAGACCAATCACAAGTAATGAAATTGAAACTGTGATTTTAAAACTTCCAATAAACTAAAGTCAAGGATCAGATGGCTTCTACAGGCAAATCTTTTTTTTTTTTTTTAATGATTTTTTTTCCATTATAGCTGGTTTATAGTGTTCTGTCATTTTGGCCATATATCCGGACAAAACAACAGGTGAATTCTGTCAAACATTTAGAGAAGAATCAATACCTATCCTTCTGAAACTATTCCAAAAAATTGCAGAGGCAAGAACTCTTCTAAACTCATTCCATGAGGCCGCCATCACCCTGATACCCAAAACCAGACAAAGATACTACGCAAAAAAAAATTACAGGCCAATATTACTGATGAACGTAGATGCCAAAACCCTCAAGAAAATGCTAGCAAACTGAATCTGGCAGTACAGTGAAAGGATCCTACACCATTACCACGTCAGATTTATCTCAGAGATGCAAGAATTTTTCAATACCCGAAAATCAATCAGCGTGATACACCACGTTAACGAACTGAAGAATAAAAACCGTAGTTGGAGAAATAGAGGCAGAAAAGGCTTTTGACAAAATTCAACCCACATTTCTGATAAAAACACTCCAAAAAGTGGGCATAGAGGGAACCTACCTCGATATAATAAAGGCCATATATGACAAACCCACAGCTAATGACATTCTCAATGGTGAAAAGCTGAAAGCATTTCTTCTAAGATCAGGAACAAAATAAGGATGCCCATTCTTACCACTGGTATTCAGTATAGTTTTGGAAGTCCTAGCCACAGCAATCAGAGATGAAAAAGAAATAAAAAGACTCTAAATTGGAAAAGAAAAAGTAAAACTGCCACTGTCTATAGATGACATGATACTATACATAGAATAACCTAAAGATGCTACCAGAAAACTGCTAGAACTCATCAATGAATTTGGTAAAGTTAGGGGATACAAAATTAATACATAGAAATTTCTTGCATTTTTATACACTAACAAGGAAACATCAGAAAGAAAAAAAAGGAAAGAATCCCGTTCACGTGCCTTGTAGATTTTTTTTTGTAATTTTTATGAGAATAACTCATAAAATGCACCACAACATTTGTCATCTCAGTTTCATTGCTTGTCTTAGAAGAAGAAAAATTACTGGAAACCATGTACAAGTAAGTGTGGCTAGACTTAATTGAAATATTTACAAACTAGTAAGAACTATCAACAGTTGGCAGCTGTTAAAAGAAGTCAAGTATTTGTGTGTGTGCAAGTGTGTATTTGCATGCCTCCATGCTTTTATCAAGTTGGCACTGAAATAGAACTATAGAAATACTATTGTTAGCTATAAATCTACAAAAATGCTAGCATAAATTTTTGTAGATGATGGGATAGGGTAGTTGTCACTTCTTGAGATACAGTTACATTTGGGGGGAACAAGTCCTAAAGAGATTGTTAAAATGTAAATGTCATTCATCAGTACTATAAAAAGGATTTTTCAAATGAGAGAAAATAAAAGCTCTTTCTGAAGTCATTTTGATAAATAGGCGCTCTATGCTCTAAGAGGAGATCATGTTATCAACAATGCAAAATTTTTATTTAGCAGCTCAGGGCCTTGAGTGCTCATTATTCTATTTTCATTCTTTTGGGAAAAAACACACTGTAGTTTTTTTTTGTTTTTGTTTTTTGATTTTTTGCTTTGTAGAGCCACACTTGCAGCATGTGGAAGTTCCCAGGCCAGGGGTTGGATTGGAGCTATAGCTGCTGGCCTATGCCACAGCCACAGAGAAGCCAGCTGAGCAACGTCTGCAACCTACACCACAGCCCACAGCATTGCCAGATCCCCGACCCACCAAGTGAGGCCAGGGATTGAATCCATGTCCTCATGGCCACTAGTTGGATTCGTTGCCACTGTACCACAGTGGGAACTCCATTATAGGGTTTTTATAAAAAGTTCGAAAAAAAAAGTTTGAAATGAGATTTATAATTTCAAATTTTGTAATTACTTTGTATGTGTTATAAAGCTTCTTGGGTCCCTAGCAAAGAGAATTAAGGAAGAATGATCTCAGACTCTTTTAAATTTGAGATGGAATATCCAAGAGGTGTAGAAATTTCCAAAAGAATAGCCCAAAGAACGCTATCATTCCATTTTGCATAATTATGAAACCTGCTTTTTGTATGGTAGCCATTTTTTAATTTGTGTTTTTTTCCACTTAATAATTTCTCTCTCTCCCTCTCCATCCCTCTCCCTCTTTCTCCCATACGCTTGACTTAAAAATGAAACAAAACACCTCTTCTGCTAAAACCACACTTTAGGGCACAAATTCAAAACCCAGGTATCAAGTAATTAACATACAGCAGCAACATATTAATGTCAATAAAATGCCAATCTAAAGAGGCATCTAGGAGAGTGACTGGATGTGGAGGATTGGGCTTCTGCCAGATTCCAGCAGCTCAGAGTTGTACAAATATGGGCCTTTCACAGGGAAAGCACTGCTGAATTTCTCTACAAGGTTGAGTTTGGGAACTTTTGGTCATTATGGTGCTTATGAAAAGGAACAATTTGATAGGAGCATATGGTCCAATCTTTTTGAAGCTCTGCCATCACAGTCAATGTGCTGTGAAATAACCTCCAGGCAAGGTTTGAATCACCTGGTTTCTGGTTCCAATTATGTATTTAAGTAGTGAGGTCACTTTGAGCAAGTGACTTAATATCAGTCACATCTCTGTTTCACGATTCTGTTATGTTGGGTCTGACTCTTTATATTACTCAGTGGCGTTTGAAGTTACTTCAGCAGGCATTGTAGCATTCATTCATTAACGATGCCAGTGGCAGTTTCTGGGTAACCCTCCTTTGAGTCCCGCATAGAATGTGATATAGCATTTAACACAAGAGTTTGTGAATATGTGGGAAGAAAGGGTTTTGCCCATTTCTGGCAGACTCCTCTTAAGGATACCTGATACCTGATCTAGATTCTGGCAGACATCATCTGAGAGCCAAGAAATGCCTACGGATATTTTTTAGACTGGGGACTGTCGATACCACAGTCTCTCTCTTTACTGAGAGCATCCACTTCAATATCCCAGCCAGATCCCTGACAACCAGACCCCTGACTCATTTCGCCATACCCTAGTCCCAGTCTTCTCTTGGGAAAAATATAACACAGTATATACCTACTGTATGCACATTCTGTATAAATTCAAGCAATTGTACATCACTAATAAGCAGTTTTTCTAAATCTGAAACAAAAACGGCAGACAATGGACAATGAAAAAAGACTTGAATTTTAACCACTAGTTCTGAAACTCTGCACACACACACACAAAATCATTAAGGATTCTTAGGATCTCAGAGATTCTGACATTCTGTGTTAAAAAGAAGCACCATGAATTTGATGGTGATCATCACACATACAGCTCAATAAACTTTGCTTTAATGTAAAAATGAATCAAAATAAACAAACATATTATATAACATTTAAACAATGTGTTTTGCAATACTTTTGGAATATGTGCCTTTGAAAATCTTGATAGAATGGCACCTGCTGAGAAAATTTAGATAGGTAGATACACAGATAGGTAGATAGGTGGAAAGATGGGAGGGCAGGAAGGAGGGACTTGGTTCTATTTGTTATATTATACATCAGCAAATAAATAAATGTTATACATCATTTCTTATCAGTATCTCAAAGTTCTCTTCATTGACTATGGAAGTATCCGTGGTCCATTGTCACTGACTAAATAATCATGATGGGGTATGAATGACTAAATGGTAAGTTAATTCAGAATATCATTCCTTTCAAAGATTCATGGGGAGTTCCCGTCGTGGCGCAGTGGAAACGAATCTGACTAGGAACCATGAGGTTGCAGGTTCGATCCCTGGCCTCACTCAGTGAGTTAAGCATCCAGCGTTGCCATGGGCTGTGGTGTAGGTCACAGATGTGGCTCAGATCTGGTGTTGCTGTGGGTGTGGCATAGGCCGGCGGCTACAGGTCCGATTAGACCCCTAGCCTGGGAACCTCCATATGCCACAGGTACAGCCCTCAAAAAAGACAAAAAGACAAAAAGAAAAAAAAAAAAAAAGATTCACGGAAATCTCTATCAGGTAAAGAAGAGAGTAGTACATTGATTTTATAATTAAACATAATTATCTCAAAAGGGAAACTTTATGCTTAAGTGAAGTTAAGAACTCAATATACCATTACCTTCACTGTTGTGTAGGAAGGAGTGGGGGCAGGAAGTGGTGGTTGAAGAGGAGTTACTTTTTCTAGTTAGGAAAAATTCTTTCGGGAGTAAATTTGAACTTACAAGTGTTTGTCATCTTTCCTAGATGTACAAACTATAGAAAAATATAAAGAATTTTCAAGTATTTCATAAACCTGGTGAGCTACGTTCAGGGGAAAAGGATAGGATTGAAACATGTTCTGCATGTTTAATTTGGAAGGTATTTATGGCTTGGAAGACTTTCCTTATTTCATTCCTGATTTCTGTTCCCTAAGAAATGGTAAAAGATCTTAGATGTTCACAAATCCTTTTGGATTTCAATTATAATCTTTTTTTTTAATCACACTTTGAAATTACGCAGATCAATGGCAACGTTGAAGTAGAAAATCCACAAGTGATACTTTTATCTTAGATTGTTTGTAGTATATTAAATGTTCATTATATTACTCATAAAATACTAATCAGGTTGCACCATATAGTAAAGCTGAAGTTTTATTAATTACATAAGTTTCTGATCTATGCTGAGAAACTTAAAGCTATAGAAAAAGCCTGTTGTTGGATGCTTCTCCATGGAATGTAAAATACTTCCCAAAGGAGAAATATATTATGCTTAGTCTAATATACATATATATATATATATATATGTATATATATATATATATATGTATATATATATATATATTTTTTTTTTTAAATAGAACGAGCTTTTGGAATCAGACATTTGGAGTTCAAGTCAGGACCCTGATGCAAAGGGAATTTTGGCAAATGCTTCCCCATTCTGAGCCTCTGTTCCCTCATGGAGCTGTGACATTACATGAGATGGTGTGTAAAGCACTTAATGAGAGTCCAGGTTGTGGTATATGTTGAATAACTGTTGGCCAGCATCCCATTTTTTCTCTTCCTCCTTACTATATATTAATGTAAGAAGTACCAGGAAAAAAATCAAAAATTCATTCTTTATTTTATACCTACATTGAGTTAGGTTATTCATGATGCACAGATATTTTAACCTTTTGTCACCACAGCTTGAATTTCACTTATCAGTTGCCTGATTATTTATAATTGTTTTTTTTTAAAGTCTTCCTTCTGATAAGAAAATACATCTGACCACAAGCTCACTGAACCCTATTCCTAATTATTGGAAGAGTCTTCAGTAACATTTTGGCCTTAGTTTCACATTCAGCTTTTTCTATGTAGGACAGCGAGATTGAAGGACTCCCTTGAGAGTTCTTGGAGGAGGTCACTGAGTAGAAACGCTGAAGTTTTGCAAACAGCTAGGACAGAACAGTTCTGCTGAAGTTTTAGGTTTGGCTCAGCAGGTTCCATTTGCAAAATGGATTACAGCTTTTATCAATTAACTTTACAAGGCTAGAGGCTTATTGATAATGAGGATTGATGAATTTCATTGATGATTGATGATCATCCTAGTAGTAAAATTGTATTTGGACTGTTTTCAGCTTCCTGGTTTAAAGGAGAATTTGTGAGGAAAGGGAGGATCCCCAGATTGGAATTGGACCCAGGAAGGATTATTATAAATAGTGAAAATTGAGACCTGTGAGCTAAGCTTTGCATTTCTCCTTTGTGTTAATGGTTGCACTGCATGATCTCAGTTAAAGAAGCATGCTGAATTCTACTTGACAGAAACATGGTAAGAGAAGACTGTGAGCCTGTGAGCCTCCATTCAAAGGTCTAGCTGTGAAGTGAACTGAAGAAATCATTTTAGTTGATCAAATGGATAGTGATACTCAAACACAACTAGTATTTGATACAATTGGATACGAAATCATCCCTTTTTTTTCCCACTCAGAAACAAAAAAGGATGAAAATATGAATGAACTCTGCCAAGAGAGAATATCTTACGTATGAGAAGAATGCATGCTATGAACTGCCAAGTGGAGTGATGGTATTTGGATAGAGTCTGACTTCTGGAAGGCAGGAGAGACTAGTTATATTTTGACAATACCAACCAGAAGCAGTGTTGCCTCGTGTACGAAAGCATAGTCTTTAGAGCCAAACTGACTTTGGTTCCTTTAGTAAGTTCTATCTTAAATTAGATGAGACAAGTTGCTGTTCTTCACTAAGCCTTCTTTCTCTCATTTGAAAATGGGGTTAATAATAGTACTTGCTTCATATGATTATTGTGAGGATTCAATGAGAAAATGCATGGGATGTGTTCTGCACGGTAAGCCTGTATGTAAAAAAATGAGATCTGCTAATACTGAGGTCATACCCTTAGCCAGTAAAGGGTTGTCAAAGAGACATAATGTGATTTGAACTCATAAAGTCTCTGCTAACAGTATTTTATGTCATAAAACATGTAATTCTTCATTTCTCTGACCATTTTGTCCAATGGCTACAGAGTATGACACAATTTATAGTGTAAATGAAAAATGAGACTTTGATATTTACATGGAATTTGCTTGCTCATTAAAAATAAAGTAACTGATTAAGGAAATGGTACTTTGGCAAATATCTCACTGATTTTAAAAAGTTAGCTGAACATCACCTTATGACATTCTCTGAGCAGCTATGGCATTTATGTAAGAACATGTGGGTAATAGACTACAGCAAGACAAACAAATATAAATTGTATCTTTGGTAAGTGAATCAGTTCAGCTATTCACACAGAGTTGACTTGAAGGGTGCATACAGTCTAGGCTCGAGGACTTATAATGGCATTTTACAGTAATGTTTTTCATTTAGTAATTACTAGGAAAAGAGCTTCCAAGTTTTAAAAGTGCTTAGAATATATTTCTTCTTCATATGTGGTGGCAGTGTTGTTTTCTTCCTTCCATCCTAGTCTACTTTTGTTTCAGTGATACAGCATTGCTACCTATACTCAGGCCATTTTTACATTTTACTCTATTGTTTAATTCTCCATGCCTTAGGCACATGCAGTATAAGGCCATTAACCTCTTGGCCTTTGTAGAAACAAAAATACTGTCTTGTCTAGACGTATGTTGAAATTATCTCCTGCAACTATTGCAATTTCAATAAAGGCCATTGTGGTCCCATATACTCTGTAGTATGTATTCAGTATTTGCTGTTTCTGAGTGACCGATTTTTTTTTTTTTTTTTTAGGGCCACATGTGTGACATATTGAATTTCCCAGGCCAGGGATTGAATTGGAGCTGCAGCTGCAGGCTTATGCCACAGCCATAGCAATGCCAAATCCAAGACATGTCTTCAACTATGCCGCAGCTTTTGGCAATGCTGGGTCCTTAACGCACTGAGTAAGGCCAGGAATTGAACCTGCATCCTCGCAGATACTAGTTGGATTCTTTACCCACTGAGCCACAAAAGGAACTCTGAGTAACCAATTTTTGATGGCCATAGAATTAAACATGGAGCCCTGAGACCTTGTTAGCAAACTGTGATAAGACCAGTATGTCTTGGGTGAACGACTATAGCAATAAGAAAAATATTCTAATGACTTAAGGGTCAATATGAATTATATCTCTGAAAAATCTCTGAAATATATGTATTTTTTTCTTTTTCAATTTAATTTAATTTCTGTTTTATATTGGAGTATAGTTGATTTACAATGTCATGCTATATGTCTATTTTTGACATTTTTTAAAGTTAACCATTTTTTTCTTAATGAAAGTAAATGTGTGACAATGTAATTTAAACAGCTTGACCTTTCAAGGTTATGAGACTGTAAGAAATTATGGAGCAAATTTTACCAGTGGAAATGAATCTACTAAAATATCTGCCCTTGTTCCACTATAGTCATTTTAGTAATTTAATTTCCTAATTTTAGAGCGCATCTGTAATGAAGCGCATTCAGTCCTTTACCACAGTGCAAATGGGACGTCTTTAAGTATTGTCTGTAGTCAAACTACTCCGTGTTACTCATGCTGTTGATTAGTGTTGAGACTTCCTGTAAGCCATGGCTTGGCCGTGGCACCTGAGTAGGCTCAGTCCTGGGGGAACACATTCCACCATTCCGGAAGTTGCTGCTCTGTGCAAGTCAGGAAACACCGTGTCCTCCCTACTCCTTGGGGAACTAAATCCCAGGGATTTCAGGCCCCTGGAAATAGAAAATGTTGCCTGTTGATGCTAAGCTTTCAGTAGATTCACTGAGTTACCGGGGAGTCTATGGGCCTTTTCAGTGCAGATATGGGAGGAAAAAACAGTGACGTTTACATTTTCCTAAACTCAGAGAGTATCTGCGGAAGGCTTCACCTTCTGCAAGTAAAGCTTGACGTGCCCACCTTTCGAACCTGTGTTTTAGTGATTTTCATTTATTCCAAGGATGACTTGACTTTGGAAAGACAAAATCTCCTCTTGAAAGGGCCCTCAGAATAATCTGAGTACATTTACTGGCATTTTGAGATCTTTGAATGCTTTTTTCTCTCCAAGACTAACTTTAAAGGAGATACCAAAGAAGTTGTTTTTCTAGTGAACTTTATCCATGGGTTGTGCTTCACATGCCTTTGAGGACTTTTGTTCAAAATTTTCCAGCAACCTGGAATGTGCCTGAAACATTTACTCATCCTATTTTATCCAAGTTGTAAGGCTTTTGCCAACTATCTGTTTATCAAAGTGCAAATGCTGTCAGACAAACATATGGATGAGTAGGTAGAAGACATGCAGTCTTTTTTCCCCAAGAATAGATGTTGGTTGTGTGGGGTTTTTTACTTCTTTAACACGGGCATCTTATTATCTGTGATGCAAGTTAAGAAGTACAGATTTTTAATTGCAAAAAGCTATCCACATACGATGTGCTATGGTGCAAAGGCTGTGGAACTTGAAAGGGTTAGGCTGGAGTAGGATTTCAGGCAAGAAGGAATGGATATTTACTAAGGGGCTCATGAAATGCCAGGCACTGTGATCAGTGCTGTACCATTTTTGGAGCCAGAATACCCATTTCCTCCACATGTTAGCTCACTAGCTGTGGCCAGTCTCTAACCTCACAGAACCTCATTCTCCAATCTTAGAAGGATGACCATCATCCTTTCCCCCCCACCAGGTTCTTGGGAAGAGCAAATGCCCTTTACTCTGCAAACGGTAGAGCTCTAAACATATAGTCACAATTACTGTGTGGTTTTTTTTCCCTTTGTATCCTCCTTTACTTCCCCAAAGTTTTTGCATCTGTTCATTACTATTATCTTCAGCCAGATTTTGCGAGCACACTTAGAAAAAGAGAAAAAGGCCAAAAAGGAAAAAAAAAAAAAATAGAGCTGTAAAATTAAGGAGCTATGTCATGGTCTACAAAGGCTTTCACTCTAACCTTGGAACTGAAAAGTTACGATAGACCAGGGGAGATGGAGAGAGAGAAGGGTAGGGTTTCCATTCTGAGAACCTCCTCTGTGAGGTATAGAAGCAAAGCATGAGGATGGGCACTGTCTATAAAGAAGACACATGCAAGTGCCCTAACATATTACAATTAAACCCAGTGAAAAGGGATTAGAGACTCTCTTCAGAATTCATGGGAAGACTTCAGTGGATGACCAAGAGCGAAATAACCAATAGGTGAAGGAGAGCACTATGCATATTGAGGGAGTTTAAAAACAGAGCAAATCTCTAGTAGACTGTACCCAAAAGACAAATAATGGTTTGAAATATTTGGTTGTGAGAGACTTAAATCATACTGCTTCTATTGCTGAATGTCTACTTTTAAGTTTAGAGAACTTGATTATCTAGGTAAACACTGCCTTAAGGTTTGGGTTGGTTTGTTTTTGGCACATATCTCTAAGTCTTTCTCTTTACTTTTTAAAATATTATCTTGGAAAGAGTGAGTAGGCAGACTTTTAACAGACTGCTGGAGGGAGCAGTCTAAGGGGTTCTACCCTAGGCCTCCAATAAAGAGCTGAGTGATTTGGGATAAAGATGTTAAAGCCTTTGGGCCTCAGTTTCTTCACCAGTAAAATGAGGATATTAGACCATTTACCAAAGGTCCCATTCAATCCTAAAAGTCCACTATTATATGCAAACATCTTCCTCTTCATTTCCCTACGCTGAAGTTGTGTACTGTGCTTTTAGGAATGGCCCCTTAAAAAAAAACAGCCCTCCCTCATCACAACCTAAAGATAAATTAACATAATAGCAGTGATGTACAAATATGATAATTATGCAAATATAGTGGATGGCCCGGTGGGCACTGCGTTTCTTTACAAAATTTGAGATGAGCATTTTGCTGCATCTGCTCCCCCTGACTTAATGACTTTTAAACATCATCTACTAAGATCTTCTTCTATCCCTCCCCTCAAGTTAAAGAAGACATTTTTATTTCTCTCTGTTACTTTTTCTGTCCTCTGGCACCACCTACTTTCTTTATATGAAGTTTGATTTCTTTTTACACTGTGGCTGAGGGTACGACTGCTGTCATGTTCTGTTTGCTAGGTATCCAGCCAGACATCATTTCATCAGAAGACAGGCAGGGAGGCGCTCACTGCGTTGTGCACGGGACCCGTGCTTAGCCTTCACACGGTGAAGCTTTCCTGAGTGTAGGTTGTGTAGCCAGCCTCAGAGGGCTTTATCTTTGACAGCGCTGACAAGATGCACTGAGGCATCATTGCCTCATGTTTACTTGCTTTATTTAGTTGCATGGGGGCAAGGAATGATACCTGACTGGTTCAGCCCTAAGAACCAGGTCTCCATGGAACATTTTAGTGGCTGCACGTGTCCACTGTTTCTCCAGACTGTCTGGAGTGCCATTATTTTAAATTATTCTTTGGGGGCATCCTCACTGAGGCTAGAAGTAGGGACTCATTTTTTAGCATGCTATTCGCTTCCTTTTCAATGATCTTCTTCAAATTCCCCAGCAGATAGTTCATCTCTGACCATCTTTGGGAGCTGCTAATTAAAGATTAATATTGAACTTATTCAAGTGTTATTTTTCAACTCTGATCACAAACCTTTCTCATCAGCATCCTTAGTTTGGAATCAATACCGCAATGTCACATTACACAGGCATTTTGCACCAGGAAAAAAAAAAAAAGAAAAGAATCAGAGTGAGGGAAAAAAGTAAAACATCAAATCCATTTGGTGGCAAAAAAAAAGGATATACAAACAAGAACAAAAATAGTAAAATACAGTTAATGAATTACAAGTTGATTCCCGTTTTCATAAGGTTCATAAATTGCTGGCCTAGAAAGCTGATAACACTGGTTTTTAAGCCATTAATGGCAGCAACAACCATCGAAGAAAAAATTCCACCTACTCATCAGCATTCTAACTCAGTGTGCTGCCTGTGACAAGCAACACTCTGAAAAGATGGTCCTTAGAAGCTTGTTTTGCCGGAAAGCTATGATTTCTGGTATAGCTACATGACTGGGGGAGACTGTGGTTAAGTTTGCATGTGTGGTCGTATGTCCATCATCCGGCTTTAGTAGCTGCTGGCCAGATCACTAAACTCCCTGGCATACACCGAGTGACAACCCCGGGGGCCTGGAGTGATTGTATTTCTCAGGCTCAAGTGGCCACGTTATTGATTTCTGTAAATCCACAGAATATGCACGCAAGCTTTACCGAGGTTAAGGAGTGAATCCACTGTTCTTAGGTGTCATTGATTGCAATTTTAAAATAGGTTGGGTAGGATTTAAAAATGTGTGTGTTTGATATGAAAAGTTTCCCTAGAAAAGGTCTAGCAAAAAACTGAAATCAATACTGCAATGCTACATTATCCAGGAGTTTGAAATCGAGAGGTTGGATATCTGCGTTAAGCTTTTTCTCCTAGCCAGGAACTTAGGAGGTACCTTAAAAATAGCAGATCTGTTCTGTGGTAAAAGGCACACTTCTAATGAATAGCAGAAAAGCAAATACAACACCTTTTCCTCTTTGTAATAAACCATTTTGTTTTTTTCTATAGATTGCGTGTGGCGTTTGAGGCAGAGCGAGCAAGCCTGCCAATATTTGGAGCTAATGCTTCAGCACCTTTCATTTTTCACTCTGAGCAGGAAACCTCTTCTTAAACTTGTTCATTTTACAGAGGGAAAATCGAAGCCCCGTGGCATGTTGTCAGAGCTGCTTTATTGTCATCATTTACAAAGGTCACTGGAATTAATTGACTTCTTACGTTACATATTGTGAAGTGACTCATTTTTTGACACATTTATGGGAAAGTGGCAGGATCTTAGTGGCTGGTTATTGTCTCCTGATTTTGGCTCATATCATCAACTAGAAAACCAATAGTAACTCTGAAATTGTAGTTGTTGAAAAAATAACATGCAGTTGGAAAGAAGCAGGGTCCGTTAACTCTTTGGTTAGTTGAACTAAAGGGAGGGAGGCGAGAACTCCAGAAGATGAACTATAAATACTTGGTTTGTTTTATTGTCTTTACAGGACCCATTAAAGGAGGTAGGGAATGTTTCCATGAACATCCTCAGTTGATGTTGTCTGTCTGAAAGCGTATTCTAAGTAGCTGGCTTCCTTTTACACGACTGGAAGTATAAATTAACCCACACTGTATTCCATGAATCACCGCTGCATGGATGCTCGGAGTTTACTGAGAGTAATTTTGTCTCAAAGGCATTGCTTCTGAAACTAAAGAGGATAAATGTAGGATATGAGCATTATTTACAGTGCCAGGGCACACTATTTTCTAGATAGATCTTTCTAATCTTTACTTCTTCCTTTTTTATTTTCACATTATCCCCTTTTCACTAAATGAGGAAGGTTCTACTCATCCTCCTAGCCTGCTTTCACAAAAATTAGAGGCACGGAAACAAGGACATATTGTTATAAATGAATAAATTAGAGGCAAATTAAGCCATCTAGCTCAATAACAGCAAAGGGAATATAGTAGTTGATTTGAACAAACAAGCCTCTTAAATAGGAAATGTACTTTAAAGCTATCCTGCTGTGATCCTGTTAATTACCACAGAAGATTGGAACTCTTCTGGTTCATGGGATCCTTTTACCTAGCGTGTGTCAATTCCAGCTGCATTAGCCATCAGACATTTGCACTGTCCTTTCAAACCAGTGAGGGGATGTTATTAAAGGATACTCATTTACCCCAATCCGTAAGATGTAGCCTGGCAGAAATTCAATAACTGTTTGTGATATGCTCATTCCACTGCTCTGCTTAGTGGTTTTAGCTCTTGACATGCAGCAGCATTTGCCTTAATTTCCAGCAGTAGATGAAAGGGAGAAAAATGCCCCATTTGGGGGTTGGTTTCAAAACAGAGAATGATGTGTGACCTGCTTTTCATTGCAAATAATGTGAAGCAAAGGAAAATTCCCGCGCCCTCTCTCCCTGTCTCCTTCTCTCCTCTGGTCTTCTCTCCCACTGTCCCCTTCTCTTCTCTCTTGGTCTCTCTCCTTTCTCTCCGCCCCCCCCCCAGCACTGCTTTTTCTCTCCCACTCACATCCTCTGATGGGCGTTCAAGCTAGTAAAATTCATGTTGGAGAATCCCACAAACACAGCTAGACATGCACAGAGCCAGAGGGCTTTTGCATTTGAATTTCCTCTCAAAAGTAAAATGGAAAGAAAAGGCGTTCAGAATGCAGACAAGAAGAGAACATCAAAGGAGAATTTCAGTGTTCAAACAAACAAACAAACAAACAAAAAAACCCAGCAAGCATCAGCTAAACAAGAAATAGAGCATATTTAAATAGAAATGTGTATTTCAAACTTACCCAGCAAAAGCGTTTCTGTGCTACACAACCTTCCTGTCCCCGTGTGCTGGACTCCTCAGTTCCTTAGTTGCGATAATCACATGGTTGTGTTCTTGCCCGCGTATAAAGAGGTGCATACGTGTGTGTACTAAAGTATACACTAACGTGTACTATAGATACGCACACATGCCAGCAATCTTATCTCGGTATTTTAAATTACAAACGGAGGCAGGAGGCTGCAGCTGGGATTCCTTCTTTTTCCCGGAACTCTTTCTCTTAGTCCGCAGGCAGGCAGGCTGAGGCTCTCAATCCAGTGAAGAGAGATCCCGAGAGCTGGCTTTATTTCTCCTGGTTTCCATGGTGGTTAGTGGTGCATCGTTCACCCGATCAGTTGTCACACTGACATGGTGCTGCCTGCTCAGCGGTCATTAATAACCGAACACCCTCCACTCCCCAGAGAGGAGCCAATCGCTTCGGACTGCCAAGATGTAGCACTCGCAGCTGCTCCCGTCTGGTTGGCTGAAACAACCTGTCTGTTCTATGACACTGCTGCTTAGGATACAAATAAATGAAACAGGCTCGCATATTTTCCTGGGTATCATTCCCTCCCTCCCTCTCTCCCTCCCTCTCTCCCTCCCTCCCTCTCTCCCTCCCTCCCCTCCTTCCTTCCTTCCCTCCTTCCTCCCTCTCTTCCTCCTTTCCTCGCTCCCTTTCTCCTTTCCCCGCTCCCTTTCTCCTTTCCCTCCTTCCTTTCTTTCTTCCTTCCTCCCACCCTCCCTCCTCCCCTTCCTTCCTCCCTCCTTCCCTTCCTGCCTCCCAGTCAAAAACTGGGAATTTTTGACCAGGTTTCCCCTGTTTAGGTTGTCAGTCATTCAGGGAAACTATGTTTTCTCTCTGAAAATAGCAGGACACATTACTAATAAAGATTTCTCTAATATTAAAAACTCCTGGGAGAGATGCAGAGCCTCCAACTTGCTCTCTCTGAGCTTCACCCATGGCAGTATTATTTAAAAAGTGTGGCTAGAAACTGTTTGAGTGGCATTTGGTTTTCTGTAGGTCCTACTTCATATAGCATATGTGCTTGCTGTTCAGTAACACTTTGTTTTTAAAGCAATGATATTTATTACCTGCACTGACCAATTTTTTAAAATAAAGCACATATTTGCTTCTCTATCACTTACAACATTGGCCTATGAGGGGGTATTTTTTAAAAATACTATTTCCAGTTACATTCACTCACTTGTCCTTATGTGGTGAAATTAATTTGCCAGCCACATGTGAACAGGTGCGTATGTCAAGGTGTTTGTGTGGGTGTCTGTGTGCGTGGTATGTTTGGGGTGTATGTTGTACTACTTTGGGGGAGCATTTCAGAAGAAATAAAATTAAATCCTCAAGAAAATGATTTCTCTTTATTCTTAGACCTATTTATTCTGAATTTATATTTACCAGAAGAATATACTGTATACACCACATATGTAAAGCACTTAACTGAACTAGCAGAAATTTAGAAAAGAAACACAGAAAAGCATAGCAGTGTATGAGTAAATACACAGCAATTTAAGAAATGCATGTTTTAAAATCTTAATTAGTATACTAGAGAAGCATCTTGTTAAAAAGAATGGAACATGAGGATTAATTTATCAACAGGTCAAAAACAGGTTAGATTCCTGACTCCAGCCCTAGTTTTGGGAGACTACCCTCTAGTGGAGTAAAAAGAGATGACATTTTCATGTTAGTGGATTTACTTGGGGAGGGGAGGAAAAAAAAAAAAAAAAAAAAAAAAAAAAGCTTCGCACCTAATTGCTCCTTAAGTATTTATTGAAACGTCATAGACCAATAGTTTACAATTATTATAATCATAATACCAGCTTTTGTTTCTAACTGCTAAATATTTTCACTCTGTGGTTTTCTTTAAAATATTTCCAAATGCTTTATTTTTTCCCTCTAAAATTTTATTCAAATGATTCCTAACCTTTTGAATAAAAATGTTTCAGTTTATCACTTAACCTCATAATACTTATTTCAGAGTGTTACTGTAAGACTCTCTTCTTTACTAGACACTCTAGTGCTTAATCTGTAAATGTTAGGGACTTAGGGTCCTGCGTTGGGGATGTTGTGATGCGCTGTGTCTACATATAATTTAATGTGCTCGTGATAAAAATCATCATGCTTATTACTCTTCCCCCAATTTTACTCTCTCCAGCTCCATTTGCTTGCATATTCCACATAATTTCACCATTTGCAGATTTTTATTTCCAAATACGGAAGAATTATGTTAAAACTGCGATAATTATTTGAAAAAGGAATTTATTTGGAAAACCAGTTTGTACCATTGGTTCCTGAAGCATTTCATTTTGGTTGATTGGTATTGACTGTATAATTAACAAATCCAGTAATCCTACCCCTTATAATGTACTCCCATAATGGAAGTAAGTGATGATAATCAAACAGCCATATAATTAAACTACTTTCTTGATTTTATAAATGAAACTAACAATAATAGCTAATATTTTAAAAATTCAGTCCTTTTCAGAAACCAAAGAAAAATCTAAGTTTAAATCTAATGAGAGAGGAATATTTTAATGCTACCTTATGCTGTACCATAGGAAGTTATTTTAATTTCCTTTGATTACCTTCTTTTTTTGCAGATGGGAGATGAGATGGTTTTTCTTCTAATTGCCCATTTGGTGTAGGCCCATGATAAATTCAAAAGGTTTCATGCTCATTTTTATAATTTCAATATATAACATGGGACATTAGAAATGAGATTTCAGTGTGAGAGAGAAAATAACCTGGCTTTGGATGAAAAGAGTGAGGGTTTTATTCTTTAGCTCTAGTTTCCTTTTTGCTGTAAGAACAGTAGCTGAGTAGAATTCACGTGTTTGAGGTGATTTTTAACTTTCCTGTCAGGTCAGTCATTTACTGGTAATGAAAAATAGCTCTCCAAAAAGATATGTTAAAAACTTATTTAGTTATTAATCTGTGTAATAAAGTACTAAATTTAAAGATGTTAAATTGTGACAGGATGAGATTTCAGGGCTTTTGAATTAGTATAATTGTGAATGATCATCAAATGAGAAACGTAAAAAATCTTAAAACTCTCTTGCCCTGAGTCCTAAAAGGTCAGGAGACTTGGTCAGTACACGTGGCTGGCCAGAGAGAGCCAGACTAGAACGCCACTAGGTCTTCCAAGATTTTTCCATGGTACCGCCTTCTCATTTACTGGATGATTGATAGATCTCTGTTTTTTCTTCTTTCCCTCTTTCCCTTTCTTTCTCCTTGCCTTTTTTTTGGTTGTTGTTGTTGTTATTGTTCAAGTTTTTTTCTTTAGAATCGCCTGTAAATACATTGTATCACATGGATGTGTACATTGGCTACCTAGTAGTTAAATATCTGCAGGGTTTCCTGAATGAGTACTCACTTGTAATGAAAATGTATTGAAATGATTTTTAAATATAAAGGAATAATTACAGACCTTAAGTTATGTTGAAAGGGTTTTGCCTTGATCATCAAATAAGAAAATATAGGGGTGTGATAAATATGCTTTTGTTGCTTTGATGGTTGTAGTTAAGTTACTCGTTTGTGAAGCTTTATTGCTGTTTCATGGAATCCTGGGTCGTGTTTGCCTGTGTGCTTTTGTGTTAGAGAAGTATTCTGGGTAGGGGAACAGAGTGCAGATCCTGAGGACAGACAGTCAGGGTTTGGATGCTGGACTTGCCACTTCCTAGCTTTATGATCCTGAGCAAGAACTTAGCATCTCTGCATCTCTGTTTCCTCCTAGAATTGTTTTGAGAATTAAAGTGGTTAATACATGTAAGAACTTACACAAGTACTTGGAGCATAGTAAGTGTGAATGGATGTTTGGATAGCAAAGTCATCATCATCATCATCATCATCACCATCATCATTATTATCATCATCACCATCATCACCATTATCATCATCATTATCATTATCATTATCATCATCATCATCATCATTATCATCATCATCATCGTCATCACCATCATCATTATCATCATCATCCCCATCATCACCATTATCATCATCATTATCATTATCATTATCATTATCACCATCATCATCATCATTATCATCATCATCATCACTTTTTCCAAATTTCTCCTTCCTTAGGAGTCCTTTTCTACCTTCCACGCTAAGTCCCTGCCTCTCACTTGTCTACCTGCTCCTAAAAAAGTTCAGTTCAAAAGCTGCTTCCCTGGTGGAATCTTCTCTGACCCTCTGACAAGATAAGAGCTCTCATTTGATCTAGAATAGCATTCTTCATCCTTCCTATCACTTACCGCTTGTTTACACATTGTAGCTGTTTCTGCAATTTGACCCATTTCCCTAAATGCACCTGTGGCAAATGGAAGTTCCCAGGCTACAGGTCGAATTGGAGCTATAGCTGCCAGCTTACACCACAGCCACAACAACACAGGATTGGAGCCGTGTCTGCCACCTACAGCACAGCTCATGGCAATTCCGGTTCCTTAACACACTGAGTGAGGCCAGGGATCAAACCTGCGTCCTCATGGATCCTAGTAGGGTTCCTTAACCACAGAGGGAACTCCCCATTTCCCTTTTTAATTTATGAGGTTCTCCTGGAGGGGCGGGGGGTCTGTTTCTTTTTTATCTTTAATATCCATAGCATATAAAAACATGGAGAAAACATTTGTTGAGTACTGCGTACGTTTTAAAAGTTATTTAATCTTCACAACATCTTAATAAGAGATATTTTTATCCCTGTTTCACAGCGTAGAAACATTGGCTCAGAGAAGTTAGGTTAGTTGCCCCCAATGTCCCAAAACTATTAAATAATGGGGCTAAAATGTGAACTGGGTTTGGTCTGCCTGTAGAGCCAAGGCTCTTTTTACTGCACAGGGCACTCAGTATTCATTTGTAAAATAAATGACTGCTTGATTGATGACTGAGCCAGCCAATTCCATGTAGTCAGCAACAAGGGATGCTAAAAATAAAAATACTATTTTTAAAAAGGAATTAATTTATGCACTAGACAGTAGATGTTTTTATACAATTAGAGTTGTTCAGCGTTAATGACAGAATTTTTATTGCAGACAGGATTTGAGAGATAGAGCGCTGAAGAAATGCAGCGCCTGGGTGGGAAAGAGGAGTGGGTACGTTAATACCCGAATGGCCACTGATGAGGAGGGGCTGACATTGTGCTGAGATCTTCTGAGGCTTTGTCCTCCCTGTCTGATTCTGAGAACAGATTAACTCTTAATTAAGTTAGAAACAGGATGTAAGGTGAGGGACCTTGGCTGTTTGTTAGAAGGTTGAACTAAAGCAGACTGGATTAGAGTTCTCATTTTCTTTTTCAAGAGAGTTTTGGGAAGTAGGCTTGAAAAAAAAAATTGGTCCTCATTTAACCGTAGGTCTTGCTTTTTAATAAGGAAGGAAATTCACAACCAAGAAGGAGGAATTTGTCAGAAATCAAAGAGATACATCTCTGTCTGTCTCCTCCCCAGATTCCTCTCTCCTCCCTTCTCCTCCTCCTTGTCTCTCATCTTGGCTTTTCTTTGCCCATCTCTTCATTGTCCCCTTTCAGAGAATTGACCTTTCCTTTTTTTCTAGCCATGTAAAAAACAGTGAAATAGTAAAATACATTTATACAAATACGTAATAGGTAAATAGGTTAGTAGATAGATAAGTAGTTTGTATGTTGCATAGAAACAACTGAAAAGAAATCTGTCAAAAAAATATTCTCAACTATTGGCAGTAGTGATCTTTGATGGGATAAGAGGTGTTTTTGTTTGTTTGTTTGTTTTTCAGAAAGTGCTGACCCGTATATGATATCATCTTTGAAAAAGTTGAAGTACAGTTGATTATATTGTTGTATTAGTTTCAGGTATACAGCGAAGTGATTCAGTTGTGCGTGTGTGTGTATTTTTCAGATTATTTTCTATTATAGTTTATCACAGGATGTTGAATATAGTTCCCTGATGTTTTGCGCTAGGACCATGTTGTTTATTATTTTATATACAGTAGTGTGTATCTATTAATCTCAAATTCCTAATTTTTCCTCCACATGCCTTTTCCCTTTGGTAACCATAAGTTAGTTTTCTATGTCTGTGAGTCTATTTCTGTTTTGTAATTAGTTAATTTATATCATTGTTTTTTTAGATTCCACATTTAAATGACATCATATGATATTTGTCTTTGACCTCTCTTAGTATGATAATCTCTAGGTCCATCCATGTTGCTGCAAATGGCATTGTTTCATTCTTTTTATGGCTGAGTAATATTCCATTGTATGTGTGTGTGTATATGTGTGTGTATATGAATATATGTACATACACACATACACACATGCATACACGCACATCTTTTTTTTAATTTTATTTTTTTGCATTACTCAATGAATGTATTACATTTATAGTTGGACAATGATATAGCATTTCAATCCCAAACCCCTAGCATCCTCCTACCCCCCAACCTGTCTCCTTTGGAAACCATAAGTTTTTCAAGGTCTGTGAGTCAGTATCTGTTCTGTAAAGAAGTTCATTGTGTCCTTTTTTCAGATTCCACATGTAAGTGATAATATTTGATGTTGGTGTCTCATTGTCTGACTAACTTCACTTAGCATGATAATTTCTAGGTCCATCCATGTTGCTAAAAATTCTACTCTTTCATTCCTTTTAATGGCTGAGTAATATTCCATTGTGTATATGTACCACATCTTCTATATCCACTTCTCTGTTGGTGGACATTTAGGTTGCTTCCATGTGTTGGCTATTGGCAACAGTGCTGTTATGAACATTGGGGTGCACGTGTCGTTTTCAATTAGGGTTTTCATCTTTTCCAGATACATGACGAGGAGCAGGCTTCCTGGATCATATGATAGTTCTATTTTTAGTTTTTTAAGAAATCTCCATACTGTTCTCCATAGTGGCTACACCAGTTTACATTCCCACCAACAGTATAGGAAGGTTTCCACATGATAATAGATGGTTTTTATTTTCTTTTTATACTTTTTAAACTTTTTATAGTCAATATGTATTATTTTTATATTCAGAAATAATAGCTATTTTTTAAAATATGAAGTTCTTTAGGGGTAAAATTTTACTTCTATATCTAGAGCTGTTTTGTTTAGTAAAATATCTAACCCTCTTGAACTAGTATTCAGTTCTAGTTATAATATAGTCATTAAAATAGCAACACAAGAACAATAAGAGGGAACCCAGCTGAGCATGTTTTGGGACTTGATAGTGTAGCTTTTTCTATCTCGGTGCAGAAAGAATTCAGCAAGAAGCACAGTGACAGGTAAGGAGTTTACTAGTATAGGACGCTTGTGAGAGATACAAGTGGGCAGGCAGGGACGTGCTGCCCTGAGAACTTAGTGGGTTACAGTTTTACAATCAAAGGAAAAGTGGGGAGTTGGAGAAGACCACCTTCTTCCTCATTCTTGAGTAGAGGTCAGACTTCCATCATCAGCTCTACCCCATGTCTGGCAGCAGAGTTTTCTCGTCCTTATGTGGTCAAACTGAGACCGTCATAGCACAATGGAAATGAACAAAAAGATGATAACATACACTATAATATGGCAAGTCATCTCACATTTCAGCATCATGTCACCTTTCCCTATGTTTTTGTTTTCAGTGTGGACAGAGAAGCACGTCCTAGGAATTGTTAACTTACTGACCTCAGTGGGCAGGTTGTGTGTCGCAAGACATGTTTCCTTGAAAACTCCACCTTGTCCTTCTTTACTTTATCCCATCTTCTTGTCTTACTTTATCCCATCTTCCTGCTTGGAAAAACAGTCACAGTGCTGGTAAATGACTTAAGCTTAAGAACAAGACCTAAAGGCTTAAGTGACTTAAGCTTAAGAACTGTTATGTGCCTAGAGGTCAGAGTAAGAGCTTAACCCTTTACCACCTAAGTAGCTTTTTAAATAGTAAAAGAACTTATATAATAGTAAACAAACCCTGTATCATCCACCCATAGCCACTCCTCACTTGCTCTCATCTAAAGAGCACAATAAAAGCAGTGTGGTTTCTTGAGGCAGTGCTCTTGGTCCCTGAGACCTTGAGTCCCCGGCTCCCACCTTTACTTAAATGTCTTGTTTTACGTTAACTTTTTTTCCTTAAGTTCCACAGCACCTGTTCTTCAGCCCCATCCTGCTGAGCTGGCCCCGGCAGTTGTGGGTCTCATTTCACCATTGCTTTATTGTTTGGGGGCATACCTCATGCTTCTGTTGCATGATTTTGTTGCTAAGCAAGCCTGCTTTCTTGAGTGATCACGACTTTGCAGGGTTCTCCCATACTTTTTTTACTTACAATCTCCTAGTGGGATTAACTATTTAATCACCTACTCAGGCCCTTTACTCTTTCCCTTTCATCAGCAGACAACATTTATTGAGTTCTTGTCTTGTGCCAAGTTGTCTGTTAAGAGTTTCTCATGAACTCTCTCACTCCATCCCCCCTACTAGAATACTAGGTAACTGTTAGTCACATTTTAAAGATCAGAAAACTGAGGGCGGTGTGTGTGCAAAAACTCGCATAGTTTCTCATTGGTAGGGTCAGCAAGCAAACCGAAGGCTGTGTCTGACTCTAAAGCCGACACCTGTAACTACCAAGCTACACTCACTCTGATGTTTCTCGAATCCCTGCCTAGTCATTCTTTCTATTCCCACTTCACATGCTATCCCTCAGCTATATCAAATGCCTTATCATTTACTGAACGTACCTTGTGTGTTGGAGTCTTAGCAGTGATTTCTTACTATTTCTGTAAGGCTTCTGCTCAAAAATCCCATCTTTTAAGACGCCCCCCCCCAATCTCAATGAGAGTATTTTCTTATTTTACCCCAATTTAAATGTACTTTTTATTATTGTATTTCTCATATTCCAATACCTATTATCTTTTATGGTTTATTTGTGCCTAAAGAGTAAGCAAGTTGAAGGCAGAAAACTTGTCCTATTTGCTTTGTATATTCAATAGTGCATTTTACATATTAAAAGGTCAGTGTTTGATTAATTAAACCTCACTAAGTGACTGAAGGTATAATTTACTACTCTCGCTTGTGTGCTGGTTTTCTTCCAAGCATTTGAGTAAAGTGAGAGAATTCTTTGGTTAATAAAAAACCTGTGCCTCCAGGGGGTAGATTTTGTCAGATCAGTGAGTTCATTTACACATGAGGTCATTCATAAGAGAGAGATTATTTATGGGAGAATAGATATGGCCGCTCTTGACATGGCTGCTTTTTTTTTTTTTTCTTTCTTTCTTTTTTGCTGGCTATTTCCTCTTTTGATCTTCTTTGATTAGTACATAGTAAATGTAGTTGAGTTCATATAAGTACTAAGATTGATATAAGTTCTGGGCAGAGATTAAACTCCAAGAACCAAATGGCAGTTTAGTTCATATGAATTCTAGGCAGAAATTATGAACCAAGGAGTTCCCGTTGTGGCGCAGTGGTTAACGAATCCGACTAGGAACCATGAGGTTGAGGGTTCGGTCCCTGCCCTTGCTCAGTGGGTTAACGATCTGGCGTTGCTGTGGCTCTGGCGTAGGCCGGTGGCTACAGCTCCAATTCAACCCCTAGCCTGGGAACCTCCATATGCTGTGGGAGCAGCCCAAGAAATAGCAACAACAACAACAACAACAACAACAATAACAACAACAACAACAAAAGACAAAAACAAATAAACAAAAAAAAATTATGAACCAAGATGGAAAGAAATAGCACCTGTACAATATTCTTAGGCAAAGTCTGTTGGGATCTTCTTGCTCTTACAGGAGTTCTTTTGTAAGGTGGGCTAATGAATAGTATCAGTTTATATCTAAGCAGGAGTTAAAGACAGCGATTTCTGAGCAATAAAAAACAAACTTTTTTGTCAGTGACGTTTTTTAGGCATCTATGTATATTGCATTATAGAAGTTAAAGAGTTATCTGAATTTTCATGAATATTTTATGTTGCTTTTGCTTGACTTCTACTTGATGGGAAAACAAAGGTGATGGTTAGCATTCTCATCTGGTTCTCTTACTTCATCGATGGAAAGTATACGAGACCCAGAGCTTAAGTTCCCTGTGACTTAATGATTGTTCACAGAGTTATTCCTTTTAGTACAAGTAAGATGCTTTCAAGAATGAAAGCCACTTACTTCAATTAGCAAGGATGGTAGAATAGATGGGAGATTCCTGTAGTTATTGCCTCTACTGAGGCCACTGCTGAATTTTCAGCTTTAAATCTTTTTTCAACTGTATCTTATAATCCTCCTGCATTCTACTAGGATTCTTTGGGGTGGGGAGGTTATACTCTAATCTTTGGTTTTAACGAAATTTGTAGAAATGAGTTGATACGATCATCAGGTAGCGTAGTTCTGGGCACATACTAAGCACTCAGTACATAGGTATTTTTGACAGTTACTGCTTCAATTATTAGCCCTCTTTTTTTTTTTTTTTTTTTTCTTTTTAGGGCCACACCCATAGCATATGGAGGTTCCCAGACTAGGCGTTGAATCAGAGCTATAGCTGTTGGTCTACACCACAGCTACAACAACTTGGGATCCGAGCTGAGTCTGCAACGTGTGCCACAGCTCAGGCAATGCAGGATCCTTAACCCACTGAGTGAGGCCAGGGATTGAACCTACGTCCTCATGGATGCTAGTCAGATTTGTTTCAACTGGGCCGTGATAGGAACTCCAACACTCTGTGTATTTTACTCAGGTCTGACTCTCCTTGGATTCAGCCTGTTCATCAGTTGATTTCTGATTCAGGAGCTGGGAGGGGTGAAAGAAGTTCTGGGTTGTACAAGGAGTATGCAAATAAAACCATATGCAGGTGGATAAATGTTCAGACTTTGCTAGATGGAATTTGAGTTTTATCTCTCAGTGGTACTTATTGACCTCTGGGTGTAGATAGAGCATTCTTCAAGGAATCACTAGAAGGGAGTAACAAATTTTCCCTTTGAAGTAGCTGTTCATACTAATCATATGTATTAAGCAGAATACCTTTGGCTTCCAGGAAAACAAACACCGTTGAAACTAGTAAAAGGTAAAAGGTCAGGTTATGGCAAGAGTAGTAGTCTTATATGCAATAATAATATGAGCAGGGGGAAAACCGTATCTCAGAGACAAACTTACCATGGACTCACATATGCCAGGAAGTTCCTTTTCTATTCTCCTTTGTCTGCTTTTCTTGGAGTGTGGGGTTTATTCTCTTTTACTGCTGACTGGTTTTCTTTACCTGTCCAACAGCATGGCCACCACCAAGAGCACTCAAATTCTTCCCCTCATAATTTTACCTCCAGAAAGAGACTATCCTGACCCCTTTGTTACAATTTGAAAAAATCGGAAGGAAGCCCTATCAGAGCCATATGCTCATTTCTAGATAAAACACTCTTCTGTCATCCCTGCTCAAATTAAGGGGTAGGGGACTGGGAGAAGTTGCCCAGGAAAGGAAGGTGTCCACCAGGTACTCAGTAAGGACTTAATAATGCCAGATACCATCCATCGAGTGCTAGGTTCCAGACACTGAGCTAAATAAGCACTTTGCTTACAGCATCTCTTTAATGTCTTAGAGTTCACTTGTAAGCAGATTTCCTCCTCTTGCGGATAAAGAGGAAGCAGTTACTTCACTCCCCCTGGTAACACGGCTTGTGAATGGCTGAGCCAGGGTTGCAGTCCACATCAGTCTGACTCTGAAGCTTGAGTTTTGAACCCCTCACTGTGCTAAGTGTAGCATGGTTATCAAGTGAGACTTAGAGCTGTGTGTGCACACACCACTCCAAGGAGCACACACTTAATGTTTCTCCACCGCACAGCAGTGCTTTACAGCCTGTCAGGCTGTGCATGCTGCCATCAGTAGCCATGGTGCCAGTGGTGAAGGACCTGCTGACGGCCATGTGTCCTGTCTGGACGTGTAGGGAGTCTGACAGGGTAAGCCCTGGAGCCCCTGCCTGGCCCGAACCGTGTCCTCCCTTCTGCCCTCGGAACTGTGAATAATCTTTAACCGAGCTCACAGCCTGTAACCCTCACCATCTGTTGGATTCTCGGTCAAGTCGCTCCCTGAGATTTGACCTTGTTTGGTCCTTTCGGATATCTGTGGGTATTTGAGGCAGGACTCTTCCCACCTTGCCCCTCATTCCACGTGGTTTTCTTGTCACAGATGCCAAGGCCTCTGGCACCCTCTCACATACCATCATCTGGCTGCTCTGCTTCATTCTACACAAATCCTCCCAATTCCTTCCACCTTTCCTACTTTTCATTTATAAGCGGATTTCCCCTCCTTTGAGCTATAAGCCAGACCTCCTCTCCTATTTCTTTCTTTAGCGGAAATCTAATTTCCTTTCAGGACTTGATTGTTTTTATAGCCTTCTCTGCTTGGAGAACAGTTTCTTTCCCACCTCTCAGGCTGAGTGTGTGTGTGTATGTATAAGTCTGTGTGTGTCTGTGTCTGTGCACACAGGTGCACACGCATGAGCATATTGATGGGGGATCATGTTTTGCCGCCTCCCCTGGCTTCCCAATTCCAATTTCAAGCCACTAATTATTAACTTTCTGTAAGGCACATACTACTCCTTACTGCCCAGTGGCTGTTAACTTACTCGCTTCTCAATAAAATCCAGTCCAGTCTTTTTTTTTTGTTTGTTTGTTTGGCTGCAGCCGTGGCATGCAGAAGTTCCTGGATTAGGGATTGAACCTGCGCCACAGCCACAGCAGTGACAAAACTGAATCCTTAACCACTAAGCCATCAGAGAACTGCAAGTCTTAACTTGATAGCTGGGAAATGATGTTCTTTTCCACCCAAACTGCTGCTAAAATCTTGGGAGATTTCAACTTTTAAGTAATAAACCAGTACAAAATTACGAAGTCTTCTTAAATGAAAATAACGTTCACTTTCACTTCATTTCAAAACCCCACTCCCCTGGATACTCCCTTGATGATGTTGGTAACTAGAATTATTCTACAGCGAAAAGCTTGAAAAGCTTGAACCGGAGTGTCCTGCTTTCTACCATAACTCTCTCTCTCTCTCTTTGAAGTGTGCGCCACCTGCATCTGCTTTTTGACACCACAGAGACCTCAGGCTGCCTGAGGCCAGTTCTCCCCTGATCATTCTCATCTCTTTCCCTCTCCTACCCACCATGGTTGATCATTTAAACCATTCAGTCGCTTTGGTTCTCTTGCTCTGATCTCCCATGCATCTGTCCAGTCAGCATCCCCCTGGCCAGTGCCAGGTCGTTCTCTGCTCTTATCTCCATGGGGCAAAGTGTTCCTGGAGGAAATCATAGAAAGTAGAGAGCATCCCGTTTCAGCTGGGTCTTCAGCAGTGCCCTTCCATCCTTGTCTTTGTCCTAAGTCAGCTCTTCTTCCCACTCTCTTCAGAGAGGATCCCAAACTTGAGCACTCTCTTCAACATCCCTTCTCCATCTCTGAATATTCTTAGGGATGTGCCATTGCTTTCAGCCTCACTGAACTCAGGCCTGTAGCTGTGAACTCCCTTCATTTCACAACCTCCCAATCTACTGATAACTCTTTTTTTTTTTTTTTGTCTTTTTCACAGCTGTACCCGCAGCATATGGAGGTTCCTAGGATAGGGGTCTAATCAGAGCTGTAGCTACTGGCCTACACCAGAGCCGCAGCAACTCAGGATCTGAGCCACGTCTTCAACCTACACCACAGCTCACAGCAACACCAGATCCTTAACCTACTGAGTGAGGCCAGGGATCGAACCCGCGACCTCATGGTTCCTAGTTGGGTTTGTTAACCACTGAGCCACAACAGGAACTCTGCAATCTACTGATGACTCTTTATCCATACTAATCTTTCTCTCTGTTATTTTAAAAGATGAGACTTTTTCTCTCTACATCCTTCTCTTTTTTCCTTCAAATTCATCTACTTCTTTGTTCTTAACGAATTTGTGTCTGGAAGGCTTAATCCCCATTCCACACTGCAATGGACATATTGCCACAGAATCCATAGACATACTTAATTCTTACTCATACTAAAATACACCATTCCTTTTTAACCTTTAATGCTACTCTATCATTCTGTGTCTGACCTCCTTATATAAAGTTTTCAAGAGAGCTATCAACATTTGGCAGTATCTCATCATTGCTTTCTACTTACTTTTCCAGCTCACTTTTTTCTGGCCATGCTGCCTTTGGAAATTTCCTTTTGGAACCTCATCAGTGCCCTTCCAGTTTGTTTCCTGCACATCAAAGCCTCCCAGTCATGCTCAGGCTTGTCCACACATTCATTCGGCTGTTGTCCTGGGCCCATCTACCTCTTAAATATTTATCCTTTCTTCTTTTGCCTACTGCTCTTCATATGCTCTCTTAGATAATACAATCTCTTCTGCTTATATATTCATTACTCTCTAAACTATATCACTGCTCTTGCAAATAAAATTCTCCCCCATTTCTATTTAGATAGGCTCCTCAGACTGTCTGATAAATGACTCTACTTGCATGAACCCCAGGCACCTCACACTCCCCATGTCTGAAACTGACCTCTTAAGTTTGTTTCTAAAGTGGCTTTTTTTCCTTTAAAAAATCAAAACAAAACAAAGCACTTATTTAGTTGTAGTAGCATCACCTGTTCTCCTGGAGACGCCTGAAGGAACCCAGGTTCTGTGGTCCTCCTTCTGTCTTAATGCAACTGGTCACTAAATCCTGCTCATTTCACTCAAATTTTCTTGAATCATGTTCTCTATCAGCTTGGCCTCTATCATCTCTTGCCTTGGTTGCTGCAGTTCCATACTTTCCTGCTTCCAGTCTCATTCCTTCTAGTTCATCCTCTGCAAAAACAAAAACAAACAAACAAAAACAACAAGAAAACAACACCCCCAAGCCCCAAAAAACCAAAAACCAAAACCCAATGTGTTTCCCATCACAAACATAAAACTATTCTAAGCTCCTTAACATCCAGGTCCTTCTGTAAGTTGAATCCAGACATTCCTTACTGGTTATTTTACTCCGGCCATGTACAATGTTTTGTGTTCCCCAAGCACCATGTTGGTTTTCCTCTCCTCTGTGTCTTTACTGACACTTGGTGTGCTGGCCCCCGTGCTGGCAGACAGGCAGGTATTTCCTTTAGCAAGACTGCCTCCCACTCTTCACCTTTAACACTCAGTTCAAAGATTCCTTCTTGGGAGAAATCTCTTCCCTGCCAAAAGAGGCTGGGTTTAGTACTCTGCCTCTGGGCCCACAGTACAAAATAATTGATCAGAATGTATTATTGAATAAATGGATGAATAAAATTTGAGTAGAGTTTTGATGGATAAGGAAGTAAAATTGCAAAATATTTAAGCACAGCAGCATTAAGCCTTTAAATCTATAACTGTTCTGATCTGGCATTGCTGTGACTGTGGTGTAGGCCAGCAGCGGCAGCTCAGATTCGACCCCTAGCCTGGGAAATTTTATATGCTGCTGGTGCAGCCCTAAAAAGACGACAAAAAAAATAAATAAATAAAAATAAAAAAATAAAAAAAATCTGTAACTGTGGCTGTGTAGACTTGTATAAATGAGACAGGATTATGCTTTGGTTCTTGTGTGAGACAATGAAGCCATATTCCGTGGCTAATTGGGTAAAATATCTACACTTGATTTCATAGAGAGTTGATGGGCAAATAGCAACCATGAGGAGGAATCCCTCACAATTTATGGGGGGGAAAAAGAGGAGCTTATGACTATCAATGATAGGGATGCAATATTCTCCTTAAAAACAAATTTAATATTGTTGTTGTTGTTCTGTTACTGTTGTTGGTTAGGGAAATACGAATGATTTTCCTTGAGCTGTCCACAAAACACAGTGGAATACACATCAGAATTTGAAAATACATTGCTCTACACCTGTGGAATTTATGTATGCTGAAACAATAAAATACCTAGAATAATAATAAATAGCATTTGTCGAGGGTTAACTACATGCAAGACATCAAAGTATGATTAACACCGAGTATGTTCAGTTTTCTTCTTATTTCTTCTTACTGTGAGAGCTTCAGGCATTTGCCCCTTTTTGCAGAAGAAGAAACTGAGGTTCAGAGAGGTTGGTTAACTTTTGCAATCTCAGAGGTACTGGGGAACCAGGACTGAAATACAGGTCACATTCCAAAGCCAACACTTTTAAAACTCTATTTTCTTCCCTCCAGCTATCTTCTGAGGTTCTCATTCTCCTTTTCTTTGCATGTTCTACACAAAAGCTTTTGATTCTTGTGTTTGCTGATTTGTAACCAGATTGATACGATGCATTCCTAGGAAAATGCTAATAATAATTTAGCTGTATTTCACTTTGCTCACTTCAAAATCTTTGACTACATTCTTGTCTTCCTAATTGGATGATTTTATCGTAGTGTGATATCAATAAACTATTATCCTCAAAGGCAAGCATTATATCAACTCAGACAATTTTTAAAAATTTTCGTGTTGGTTTTTACTATAAGATAGGGTCCGTACTTGACTGCCTCTTGGGTCAATACTTAAGATGAATGATGGCTGTCTTACTCTATTAGAGAAGCTGGCTTTTTTTCTAGTTGTTGTGTTGTCCTAAAAATGGATAAGTAAAGGGATAAATGGAAACACCTACGTAATACTTCACCATTGCTGTACTTAAAACTACTTTACTATTTTATGTTTAAAAATACCTTTGAAACTATAAACAGGCAAAATGCGTACCCTTTTCTAACAGAATTTCAAAGCTTTATCTAAGATGATTGTTATGCAGAAAACTGAAAAATCGGAAGCAGCAGACATGAGGCATAGACAGAAAAAGAATAAGACAAGCTTAGGCTTTTAAGGTAAGAACATGTTATAAAATATATTCAAATGAATGAACAACATGTGTCTCTTTTGTGAAATCCCTTATCTTTCTTTGCATTCCATAGCCATGTTGCAGAAAAGGAGTAAATTAACCCACACTAGTAAGAGGACTTCTTCCATCCTTAACCTTTTATAAAGGGTATGTTTTATTAGAAATGCAATGAATATTCAGTGTGTTGGCCATTTGAGACTTTGAGGGTGCTCCCCAGCTGTATAATGCTCACTGAGAGCCTATGTGTGGATGGCAGGGCGGGGAGAAGCCTGGCCAGAGGGGATGTGCCGAGCGCTTTCACATAGTTGCCATTACTAAGGAAACCACTCGTTTTGTCTGAACATGCTCTGAATAGATGTCTCATTTGAAGTCTAGTGCTCAAACCATGAGGATTGCATTATGGAGCCGAGAAAGAAATGAGGGGAACAAAAAATGCTTGAAAATGCCACCAAGCATTCACAAAGCGTCGTACTGTAACAACATTCCATGAGACAGAAGGTGCATTTATTTTTGCCGCATTCCAAGTTATTTTGGTGTTATAAAAGCAAATTCCTTTGCCTGCCCACGTAATCAAAATAAGCAAAGCAGATGTTCTTCTGACCTATTCTTAATTCCTTCTCTTGTTAGGGTCTCACTCAGAAGTGTGACATACCGCACAGGAAGGACAAAATATGGACTCCCATATTAATCTAGCTTTGCTGCGTTGAGCCTTGTGACTAAAAATAGTGCTGTCTCCGTGCCAATAAACAAACACATGTTCAGAGTCAGACCTCAGAATTTGCAGCCTCCAAACTGTCACGGTTGGATTCAGAATGGCTACTGCAAACTGGTGCTTGGTCGTCTTTAATGAGCCTCTACTTCAGATTGGGGGTGAGAAAACACTGCTTCTAGAAGCTGCTGCTTCCTTATCTAGCTTCCGCCAACCCACAGCAAAGAAAGTAGCTCCTGCAGCAAAATCAGATGATCTTTCTTCCTCCCCCTGGAAAGTAGGGTTCATGGGATTTTGATTACAATATAATCTTTATTAGTCCATTCCCCATTCTTTGAGAAGGGCAATTGACATCTTCTTAAATGTGCGTAAAGTGCTGTACGGACACTCTAATCAGAGGTCGCCACCTCTAAGCCCATAGAGAATGTCAAGAGCCACTACTGCAGGGAAGGGAGGCATTATTATCTTCAGTCGGAGTTACCATAATCCTTTCAGCAAACCAGAGGTGTATCAATACATCAGTTAACCCACAAATGCAGAAATTAATATCCATTTGTAGATTCCGTGCCATTTACTGTTTTGCTAATGCTCACAGCAGTAAGATAACTTATCTGCACGAGTGTCAGGGATTGAAGGGAGTCTTGGACTTCAAGCCCAGCACTTTAGCTCTGCCCTGTGGACAGAGTCCCCTGCAGTCTTTCCTTGGGACGCCGTGTTATAAAGAAGTGCTAACAAGTCTAAGACCTAGAAACAAGCATAGGAAGCAAGTGCAAGTTTAGTTCCTTCATACAAAGCCAATAGCATTGTCAGAAGGTCTTGTTTTTTTTCTAACTTCTCCTTTTCTCCCAGTTGTGCATGTTTAATAAACACTATTTCGGGTAGATGTCTTTTACAGATTTCTTGCCTGGCCAAGTCTAAGACATGCCAATCAACAAAGCTGTTTCCTGGAATTTAATTGTATCCCAACAGTACCCAAAGGGCTCTAGATTTGAAAGAAAGTTTATTCTTTTACCTAAGTACTTATCCTATCAATAATAAGTACCTAATAATAATAAGTAGCTAAGTACTTATCCTATCAATAATATCCTCACTAGTTGTGATTATGAGTCTTCAATTCATTTGGAAATGAACAGCCTGAAGCTACCAGCTGTTTTTTGTTTGTTTGTGTTTGTTTTGGCCTTTTGCCATTTCTAGGGCCGCTCCCATGGCATATGGAGGTTCCCAGGCTAGGGGTCGAGTCGGAGCTGTAGTTGCTGGCCTACACCAGAGCCATAGCAACGCGGGATCCAAGCCGCGTCTGCGACCTACACCACAGCTCACGCCATGCCAGATCCTTAACCCACTGAGCAAGGCCAGGGTTCGAACCTGAAACCTCATGGTTCCTAGTCAGATTCGCTAACCATTGCACCATGACAGGAATTCCTTGAAGTCTTTTTTTTTTTTTTTTTTTGCTACCAGCTCTTTTTGATCTGAGGTGCCTACGGAGTATTTACTCAGAGTGTATGTTTAGCACTTAAGCTGTCATGGTTGCTGACAAGAGAATTCTAATACTCAGACTTAGGAAGTTTGTCTTCCAAATGAGTATGCATTAGGTCCCTTATAGGTGATCCCCTCAAGGTTTGGCACAGATCAAGATGTATATATCTTGCTATTCTTGGTATCAGCAATTGCTATTTGCCAGTTGCTGAACTCTAGCACATAGCACGTGTTCAGTAGAGGAGACTGAACTGAATTGTTTGATGTGAGAAAAATACTGCAAACTCAGCATTTTTAAATGATTCTTCGCCTGGCCTAATTGAGTGTAAAATGATGGAAGCATCAAATATTTAACGTGATTTAATGTTTAGCTAATAAAGTCTAATTTTTCCATGGCCCTTCAATCACCTATAGCCCTTTTTGAAATGTTTTTATAGGTATATAAAAATGATGAAATTACACTGAAAGTATTGAATCACATCTGTCATACAGCCTTTGCTCTGTTTCAAGCCTACATGGTTATATTTGTATTTCATTCTCTTAATGGGAGAATTCTCAAAATGTCTGCAGGTACTGCGAGTCATCAGATATTCATTATAATTCCATTTCTGCCTGCAGCCATATATTTGCAGTCTGTTGTAACAGTCATTCATTTCAATTACCATCAAGCATCATTTTATTTGGAGAAGTAAATCCTGTTTAGAAGACTCGAATTTGTTAATAGACCAAAGAGATTATTATGTGAGCAATAGTGGAGAATTTACAGTTATTATCCAACTTAATAGTACATATCTATGACTTGGTGAAGTTAGAAGCTGGTTTTGTAATTTTTTGGAGATGTTATAGTCTTCCATATGCATATTCAACCATATACATTTCTAATCGTGAAATGTCTCATACATGGTTTAGGACTTTGTGTCAAGGTAGACCCAAGTCAAAACTTACCTTCCCAGGGCAGATACATTTTGAGGATGATTAAAATATAGTGAATTTAAATATAAGCAAATATCCGCTCATGCAGTATTATATTTAGAAAGTGAGTGTTTAGAAGTAATTATGGCCATATTTAACTTTGCGAAAGTTGTATTGATTCTTTAGTTTTTTTATTTCACTAAATAAATGTCCTTTTGTTTTTCAATTTTTTTTTTTTTTTTTTTTTGTCTTTTTGCTATTTCTTTGGGCCGCTCCTGCGGCATATGGAGGTTCCCAGGCTAGGGGTCTAATTGGAGCTGTAGCCACTGGCCTACACCAGAGCCACAGCAACGCGGATCTGAGCCGTGTCTGCAACCTACACCACAGCTCATGGCAATGCCGGATCGTTAACCCACTGAGCAAGGGCAGGGACTGAACCCGCAACCTCATGGTTCCTAGTTGGATTCGTTAACCACTGCGCCATGACGGGAACTCCTGTTTTTCAATTTTTTAATTAAAGAGTAGTTGATTTACAATATTATGCTAACATCTGCAGTTATAGCAAAGTGACTCAGTTATACTTAGCTATACATTCTTTTTTTAAATTCTTTTCCATAATAGTCTATCCCAGGAGATTGGGTGTAGTTCCCTGTGCTACACAGTACGACCTTGTTGTTTAATTAAATAAATGTCTGTTTAAGATTGCTTATTAACAAAATAGCCCAGATTTATTTTAGAAAATGTGCAAAATTCAGAAAGGCTCCAGAAGAGAAGAAAAAACATTTGTCCACCAAAGTAGGCATGGTAGATACTTTGGTATACTTTGTTTTGGTATGATTTTATTCTTAACAGAAGAGAAAATATTCCATTTTAAAACTATGTCATAAAAATAAAAGAATCTTTATTATTTTAAGTGCATATATTTAATACCAGATAGATTACCCATTCCCTAGGTACTGGATATTTGCTAATTTTTTTCATTGCTCTATTGTCAATAATATTGTGGTACGCATTGTAGGATAGGATTGGCGTAAGTATCTTTCTAGCCCAAAGGATTTGGGCATTTTGAGTCTCCTGGTATGTATTACAGCTGACTTTCCTAAAGTCAGTGTGTGAACCTCCTTCCCACCATGCCCTTGCCAGCATTCATTTATTTATTAGTTCATTCAGTATTCAGGAAGTATAGCGGAACACCAAGGAATCGTTCTGAGTGCTGGCAATATAAAGGTGAAAAGATAAAGTCACTGATTTCAGACATTTTATTTGTTGGGGAGATATAGGAGATGAATGATAAATAGGCAGTAATACATTTGCAAGTGTGTAATAAGGTGACTCTAGAGACTGGTATTTGAAAAAGTTAAAACAAAGTAATAGGATGGTGAATAACAAAGAGGAATCATTAACATCCAGTACTGATGTGGTTCCTTCTGAGAAGATAACATTTTTGCTTAGACTTGAATGTTGAAAGAAGAGTCAGTTCAGTTGTGATATTCTAGGCAGAATAACTGTGCATGCAAAAGTCCTGAGATGAAGATAGCATGTCCTTGGGAGAGAAGAAGACCAGTATGTCTAAGTATAACGAACAAAGAGGAAGTGATGGGACACAAGGCCTATAGTGACCTGAGCTGAGATTACCTATGGTCTTATAAGCCACTTGAAGGAATTGGCTTTTAATTGTAATGCGCAGCCATTAAATGGTTTTACGTAGGGTAGAGCTATTATTGGATTTGTTATTTTTTGTTCACTGTTTCAAAAAGCACAAGGGTACTGCATTGACAATTACTGAAAGGAAGATAGCGGTTAAGGGGAGAAACAGGCTAATGGCTCGACTCCTGAAGTGGCTGAATAGATGATGAGACACAGAAGCATTGCAGAGATATTTTAAATTTAGACATAAAAGAATTGCTAACTGGTTGTGTGTAAGAGGGATAGGAAAAGATGATTTAAGCAAGACTGCTACATTGCGGTGCACCTATCTTGGTGGGTGGATATTAAGTGAGATGTGGGATTCTGAAGGAAGAGCAAGTTGCCTCCATCCCCAGAGTTCTGTTTGGCTTTACAAGGGTGGTATAATATTTTAAAAGTACTTAAAATGCTTTCATATTTTGCTCAACCATGTAAAGCAAAAACCAAAACCAAAAACCAAAAAACTTTGCCCTCATCTGTACTACTCATTCACTTTCCTGGAGGAAGATTAAAATTTTTAACAGAAGGGATTCCAAGAAGTCATCAGTATAATATTCAGCTCTCTTTTTTCTTTAATTTAATTATGCAATGAGCAGAAGAAACAATTAGTACAAATGCCCCAAGGCATTTTCTAGCCGAGATATGGCAAGCTAGGCTCTTATTTGGGGATAAGATTTCCCTGATTCCATCTGAGTACGAGGGTCTCAGTTCATATAATTTTTTCTCCACTTGGAAAGAGACTCTTCACTATTTGGTAGAATCAAATGGAAGCAAAATAAGATCTCAGGGAAGGAAAAGAAAAGCTTTTTATTTGCTCCAGTCTGGGAACTTGTACAAAGAAAACAGTGGAGAGAGATGAGAGTTAGGTGGTTGGAGAGATGTCTTCCAAAGTGTTCTCTTAGAGATGGATGAATACATTAACTAAGCAGTAAAATCACTGCTTATGTCTCTGGTAAATATCACTGTTTTGCTCTCCCATCGCTGTTACACCATGCCACAATGCTTTGATCACACCATACAGTCAGCCAAAAGATTTTAGCTTTCCTGGGCTGCAGGAGCTGGGTTGAGAGACAATGGGCCAGAGGTCAGGGTCCCTACAGCAGAGGCTGGTCTGGTATCTGAGCTACACACTGAGTGGGGGACAAGTCAGTCAATTCAGGAGTTTGCCACTTGTGGGTGCTGAGGTGAGGATGATTGGACTATACAGAACTGCCAGGTTCTGAGCAAACTGATGAAGACAAACCACGACCAAAAACAAAACCAAAAATACCAAACCAAACCAACCAAGCAACCAACATCCCACAAAAAATGGTAGCAACCATAGATCACAGCTCAGAGTATCAGCAGGGCAAGAGGTATCAAGGTACATCCTGAGTGGATGTCAGCTCTGCTGTGCTTCTCAGACGTGAGAATCTCTTAAGGATCCAGTTAAAATGCAGATCCTGATCTAAGATGGCTGGGAAGTGTAGTATGGGTCTCTGCATCTCAAACAAGCTCCCAGATGATATCAATGCTTCTGGTCCACACACCACATTTTGAGTAGCAAGGAGCTAGTACATAAGAAGGATCATCACGAAAGCCAATAGGCCTCTCCCAGCAATGTCAAGAGGGCAGATATTTGAACAACCATTTTTCTTTTTTTTTCCCCAAAGAGAAGCAAAAGATCTCTCAAACTATCAGATCAGGTCTGTCCAGACTTAGACCAAGTTTAAACTCGACATTTTGTGCATTTGATTTTCTTAGAGCTAGCAGGTGGAATGCTAAAGGGAACAATTGTATTGGCTATAAATAAAAGTAAAGCATTACTTTGCTTTCTCTATGCATTCCAAAATAAGTCCAAAATAGTGAGTTAAGCTTGGGTTGCCTTTTAGCCAGGTAATGGCCACATCACATTTAGGATGTATAGGCATGGAGCCCAGAGGAGAGAGGAGAGTTGACTTTGTAAATTGGGAAGGCATCTGCATGTCCTTAGATGAAAGGCCCTGGGGGAAGGGTGTCCACCGACAGAGAGGTCCGGAGACCTGATGGAAAAGGAAGGAGAAGGAACAACCAGCAAGAACACAGCCAGAAGAGCTCAGTGTCAGGGAACCCAGAGAAGAATGGAGTGGCCAGCTGTTTTAATGCAATTGTGATTTTGTTTTGAGAACAAAATATTGACCCTCAGATTTGGGCACTACTAATGGAGATTTATGATGTATACCGAAAAAACTTTTAAGAGTTTGAAAGCAAGCCATTTAAAAATACAACTGCTAGAATTTTCTGCTCCCAATATAATCAGACTTCTTGAGAACATTGCCATATAGCCATTGTCTCTACTCTCTGGCTCCCGGAGAGCTTTTTATTCTACTGTAATTGGCCTTTGATTTTTGTCCTTCCATTGAAAGGTTCTTATCAGTCACCTCTGTGTTGCCCCAGAAACCACCCCCCAGATTTCTTTTTTCATACAGATTCTGTATGAATAGATTTTCAACATTTCTCTTTTTTGATTAGAACAAAAAAATACTACAAAACTACCCTTATTGCTGAAATTTGGTGTGTGATTACCATCTTGGACAGAACCAGAAGTGGAAAGAATAACGGGCATTCACATGTTTCTGAAAGTAAAAAATGCAGTATTTTAACAAAAACTGGGACTCTGTCACCCTCTTCTTTTGTAATCAAGCCTCCTTAACAAAAACATTAGAATGTTGATTCCCAGCAGGGTCTGTATGAATGAAATCTCCGAGAGCCAACTTCCCTTTTCCAACATGTGCTATATATTGTTGAGAGAATTCTGGATAGTTGGCAGAGGAATGAGCATTTAGGCAGAGCTATGTCCAAAATGGGAGAACTAAAGATATGGTTCATGGGCCCCTGTATTTTACATGGGACCAGGATTAACTGGGTTTTGCTCCGAACCTTAGGAAATAAAGCTCTTTCCACTTTGTTAGAAATAAATCTGGCTTTGAAAGATTATTGCACCACATGTAGTGTTTATGAAAATCAAACTAGTTTAGTATTCTATACATTTTCTCAGTCACATAAAGTAGTAATCAGCTAAAACAAAGAGACTGAACCATTTGATGAGGCTTCATGGTAGGTAGAGAGACCACAGGTTAAAGTATGAATAGACCAGGTTTTTACTCTGGGTCTGACCTTAATTAGTTAATTAATTAATTGATTTTTGTCTTTTTAGAGCTGCACCTGCGGCATATGAAAGTTCCTAGGCTATGGGTTGAATTGGAGCTGTGGCCTCTGGCCTATGACGCAGCCACAGCAACACCAGATCCAAGCCACGTCCTTAGCCTATACCACAGTTCAGGACAACGCTGGATCCTTAACCCACTGAGCGAGGCCAGGGATCGAACCTGTGTCCTGGATACTAATTGGGTTCGTTACTGCTGAGCCTCAAGGGAACTCCTGACCTCAATTTAATGTATTAGTTTGGGTGGGTCATTTAACCTTTCTGGACTTTGTGCTTTGTCTACAGAATGAGGGGATTAAACCTGGTTGTCTCTGAAGTCCCTTTCCGCTTTGATATTTTATGAGACTAAGTTCATCCATTGGAATCACTAGGTAGAATCTAGGGAGTGTTTCTGCACAAAAGTTACTGCCATTTAAATGGTTGAATATCAGAGCTTGGACAGTGCTAGGTTATAAGGACTGACCAAGCAGTAGAGAGAAAGAAAGTACTGGCAAGGCTAGTGAGCCCACATCCTTACGCATACCAATTTATCCCAAATACAACATTTAACATTTTTTCTTACAAAGAAGCCAAAGGTTAGTAATGAAAGGAGGTTGGTGTACAGACCATTCGTAATAAGCATCATCTTCCTGAGTAGCAAGTTCTGCTACCTAATTGGTAACACAACAAAGGAAGCATTTCAGGGAGACCTCTATTTCAACAAACGACAGTTAACAGAGGATACCTCTCCAGGGAATGGTGGAATCCCACACACTGGAGACTCCTGAAAGTGGACCCAAGTTAGCCTTAAAAGTGATGCCACAGGGAATAATCTTGCACTGGCAAGCAGATCGACACAATAAACAAATGAGCTTTCTCATTTCTTTTTGCCATGCTTCTAGGGGGCAAGTGACAATTAAGAGATAGTGTGGCTGAGAACACAGTTTCTAATCTCTGTATATAAGCATATAGGCTTGAATGAAAACAAACTTAGCTTAGGAACATAATTTTTAAAAATTTAGTTTTTGATTTAAAAAAATTCCAAACTTTTAGAAAAGTTGCAAGAATAGAACAATGATTGCCCCAATACTCCTAACAATTGATAGCATTTTGGTATATTTGCTTGCTCACTCTCTCTATATGTACACACACACCCCACACACACTTGTCATTTTTATTGCTATCATTATTGCTAACCTATTTGAAAGTAAATTGCAGATATGATGACCCTTTAACCCTAAATACTTTCTAAGAAGCTTTTCTCTTATATAACATAGTACGATGATCAAATTCAGAATTTTTGACAGCATCATAATGCTATTGTCTAATATGAAGTCTGTATTTAAGTTTCATCAATTGTTCAAGTAGTGTTCTTTATAGCCATTTCTTTGTCCTAACTAAGAATCAAGTTGAGCACCACACACACACATTGCCTGTAGTTACTCTGTCTCTTTTGGCTGTTTTTCATGACACTGGCATTTTTTTGAATTTTATATAATGTCCCTTATTTTTTTTCCCTAATATTTCTTCATGATTGGATTGGTGTTTTCTGTTGTGAAAGAAATGCAACTTGTACGCCCTATCAGAAGGCACAGGATGCCATTCTCCCCCAGTTTTAGTGATGTCGGCGTTGCTCTCTTAGCAAAGGTAGCATCTGCCAGGTTTCTGCACTGTAGCACTAACTTCTTGTGGGGAGGGTATTTGAGTAGTATGTTTTATCTGAATATTCTATTCCTTATTAACTCTTATGTAGTAGTTTTAGCATCCAGTGATGATCCTTGGCTAAATCAAGTACTATTATGATGTTACCCAATGGTTATTTCTATTATTCCTTATACCGTTATCCCTTGGTATCCACAAGGGATGGGTTCCAGGACTTCCCCCACCCCAGCACCACAAGTACCAAAATCTTTGAAATGCTCAAGTCCTTTATATACAATGACATAGCACTGTTGGCCCTTCCGTTGCTGGTGGTTCCAAAATCAAGGGATTCAACCAATGTGTGACCTTTGCCTGAGTTCTTTCACGTCACGTAGTTTTTGTGGGCTCATTCACATTGTAGCCTGTATCAGTACTTCATTCCCTTCCGTAGTGAATAATATTCCATTGTGTGTATATCCACATTTTGTTTATTCGTTTGTCTCCTTATGGACATTTGGATTGTTTCTGCCTTTTGGCTCTTGTGAATAGTGCTGCTCTGAACCTACATGTACAAGTATTTGTTTGACTACCTCTTTTCAGTTTGGGAGGGTATATACCTGGGAGTGAAATTTCTGGGTTGCATGGTGATTCTATGTTTAACTTTTTGAGGAACCACCAAGTTGTTTTCCACAGTGACTGTACTGGTTTACATTTCCTCCAGCTGTATGTGAGGGTTACAATTTCTCTACATCCTTGCACACACTTGTTATTTCCATTTTTTTGATTCTCACTCTTCTAGTGGATGTGAAAGATCTTATAGTTTTGATATGTATTTCTGTAATGCCTGATTATTTTAAGCCCCCTTTCTTGTGCTTTTTGGCCATTTGTGTGTCTTCTTTGGAGAAATGTCTATTGAAAATCTCTGCCCATTTTTGAAATGAGTTATTTGGGGTCTAGTTAAAAATATTATGTTTTATACATGTTGTCCCAGTCTCCTTCATTGTGGCCACTATGTGCAGCAGAGACTTTTGGGTTCCCTAGTGAATCCGGAGTCCTAACTCATTGGGGAAAATCACCTTACACTCAGTATTTCCCCAGTGATGCTCAATATGGCGGACTTGAAAAGTCTAGTTTTCAAAAACAACTCACTCTGGCAAGGCTTTGACCAAATTTTTGTATTTTCTTAATAAAAATTCTCCAATCACCAATTCCTTTCTAGGCAGATAATGTTTTTACTTAACAACTAAACCTAGATTTTTCTAGCCATTATCTCCATGTATAATTACTTCCCTAAACTATTATTCATCAGCTGAATACTAATCCCTGTTTGGCATAACAGTCATCAGCAGTGCAGCCATGGGACATGCTGCGTTAAACTTCAGTGGAGTGTTTTGCAGCATGTCAATTGCTGTCATTTTCAAATGCACAAGCTTCCTGTTTTGAGGTGGAGCCTGAAACTCTGTACAGTTTTGTGGCACGGCACTCACTATTTTTTTTTTTCCCAATGGGATTTATAGCTTTCTTTTTATTATTCCAAGTTTCTTGGACTTTAACTATTGGCAGGTGTTTTTATCACTATGGTTTTTTATCTAGTTTTATATTCCTGACAAAAACGTGAACCACTTTTGCTACAAATTATTTTCCTTTCAACCTATAAATCTGTGCTCTGAGGTTCTGGATAATATTTATCACCACTCCTCTGCTATGGACAGTCTTTGGAAAAGGGTAGGGATGGCAGGTATCTTGGATGCGAAACTTCCAGGATAGTTGTACTGGAGACAGATGTGACTTTTTTAATGATATATTTGCAAATAGAAAAGAAATTTTGAGGGGACATTGTCCTGTCTTTGGCTCCAGAAACTGGTTTGATAGTACATTCTGGACAGATTTGAAGGTAGGCTGGAGGTTGTTTCTTTTAAATTGGCGAGGCCGTCTTTCCACCTAGTTGTATCTCCAGAAAGGAGACCAGTTCCAGATGGTCCAGTCTCCCCTGGATCTCTGGGCCCTAAAGGGCAATTAGGTGAGGGTTACTTAGAAATACAGCAAGGGTCCCAAAGAGAATCATTGCTTTGCATATCTATGTGTTTAGAGACTAAAGGCTACTTAACATTGTTCAATTTAATCATCAGTGTTTATTATAATTATTAATCTCCAAATAGCAATTAAGACACATTTAAAAATATTTTCAAAAAAGAGGAATTTCCATCATGGCTCATCAGTTAATGAACCTGATTGGCATCCATGAGGTTGCAGGTTCGATCCCTGGCCTTGCTCAGTGGGTTAAGGATCCAGCGTTGCTGGGAGCTGTGGTGTAGGTTATAGACGTGGCTTGGATCCCGTGTTGCTGTGGCCCTGGCCTAGGCCGGCAGCTTCAGCTCTGATTGGACCCCTACCTGGGAACCTCCATGTGCTGCGGGTTCCACTCTAAAAAGAGAGAAAAAAAAACAAACAAAAAAATTTCTTTTCTGCCTAGAAACACAGAATGTTCTAGTTTTAAGAGACCCTAGATGCTAGTCACTACAATTTTCTAATTTTTTACATGGAAAAACTCAAGTCCAGTGTTCTTTATGGACTATTGTTATAGACTAGTTCATTATTATTTTTCATTATACCAAATGTTTGTGTTCAAAGGACATCCAACAGTTGTCTAGGAAACAAACAGCCTGTCCAGTGCAGCTTGCCCATGGCAGATGTTGCTAATAGATTGAAGTGCTCCTTCCTCCTGACCGTGGAGCTTCCTTCTTGCCATCTCAACAGTCATTACCAGTAAAAGAAGTTGGTACAAGGTAAGGAATCTACTTGCCTTACCAGATCTAGTTCAGTCCCTTCAATTTCAAGAAAAAGAGATTAAAGAAAAGTAATAGGTTATTTACCCAGATTGCAAAAGGAATCATTTGCTGAGCAGACCTCTTGCCTCTTGGTAGAGCATCCACTTTGCTTTGCCAGAGTGTTATCCATGCATCCAGCCTTCTGTCATAGCTAAGTATCAGACTGAAAGCTGAGTAGAAAGCAACTCTCTCAAGGAATTCCCCTTTTATCGTTATTGGCAGAGAGATAGCTGGCTTTGCCACCTGGTTAGCCCGTTAATTCAATGAACAAAAGAACAAAAGGGATTTGCGTTAGACTTCTGAGATGTCTTTTCCAAAATTAGAATGACCTCATGGTTTCTTCTGGGAAGTTAAAAGTTTGGAGAATAGATAATTAAGGTGTCTTTCAACGTTGCTATTGTCTGTATTAAATTTTCGTTGCAAATTAGAGGCATCTTTTTAATTGCTTTTGCAAGCACTGAGGTTTTTCTTTCAGTTGCCTAATGTTGTTATATATACTGTTATAAATACAAAAACAGTAACTTGGAGAGAACGTAATTTATTGTTTGATGTTTTTCCTTAAAAAACATTTTTTGTTGCGTTTGAGAATCTTTGGCTAAATATTAGATCCTATTCCTTGTGCTTTCTGTCATTCTGCCCCCCCCCCCCCCACTGTCCCCTACCCTGGAACTGAAAAGTAGCACTGTTTTACAAAATATGCATAAAATGACAAATTTAAGCTCCATATTGATTTCATGAAAATATGAAGATCAATCACTTTTTTTTTCTTGGTGCTTTTTGTGTATTAATTTATACCAGCTTGGAATTGTGAGAAATTATTTCATACAGAATACATTTTTCTCTGCCAAGGTTTACTGTGAAATGTTCCTTTCTCACAGTGAAAAATGCTACCCATCAGTCACAAACATTTTGCAAAATTATTAGTGATACATGAAACAAATGTAGCCATCTGTCTCCTCACACACTTTCCTTCTCTTATTCTGTATTCCCATGGCCTCTTTATATGTGTGTATGTGTGTGTAGGTAGGCAAGTGTGTGTACACACCCTGATACACACTCACACCCTGATACACACCCACACCCTGTTCTTCACTATGATTAATTGACCTGCATGGTGTTTACATGATTTACTTACTTATTCATATTTTACTTATTTATTTCTTCACATTTCAAATGTCCTGGTGTCACTTTGATTTAATTCAGGGTTTACTAAGCACTCATTCTTCTTTGAAGGAATTGATATCTTCACACTGCTCCCCACCACATCCCCAGTGCTTGCTGAAATTCTGTTCGAACCTGTGACCATGCATCTTCCTGGTTCTCTGCATATTTCTCTTGCTTTTCCTTCTTTATCTCCTTTGTCTACTTTCCTTCTGCCTCTCCTGGAAAGAATATCTATTCCGCTGTTAGATAAATTCAGATTCCAGTCTCACTTCTACCTTTAGTCTGTGACTTAAAACAAGCTATTTTTGCCTCTTTGAGCCTCTGTTTTTCTCATCTGTAAAATGATAACTTATTTTCTTTATCAGTGAGACTCTTGACAGGAAAAAAAAAAGGCCCACAAAGTTTTGGAAAAATTGAGAAGGATTTATTTATAGGAGGACTAATTATAAAAGTGTGAGTGATAAAGAGAAATAACGAGAAAAAGTAGTGCAGGAATCCAAGGCCCTCAGCATCACAGCGGCTGTCCCCCACCTTCGCTTCTGCATCTTCCTTTTCCATCCAAGAGGAGAAGGGGAGGGGAGGGTTAACCACATTGTAGAATGAAAAACTGAATCATGTAGAAACTTGCCTTAAGAAAAGCGGTGATTTTTTTTTTTTTTTTTTAATCAAAGAGGTACATAGCCAATGTGAGACAGTCCTGCTGGGAGGGAAACCCAGCTTCTCTCTCCTCACTCTTTCTAAGCTTCATCTGAGATCCCTGTATTACGAGGCTATACTCAACCTTCAGTTAAAGAGTGAGTCTATCTCTGTCATCTGTACAGGTCAGTTCCCAAATTAGAGACCATGGTGAATGTAAGAGCTGAAGCCCACTATTAAATTAGTGGGAACTTCCTTCCAAACTGCTCTCCCCTCTGACGCCAACTGCATGTGGGAGGGAATTCTCAAAACTACCTTTAGTTTCTATATTTTGCTAGGAGGACTCACATAACTTAGTGAAAGCCCTTATCCTTAGAGTTAGGGTTTATTATAGTGAAAGGATACAGAGTTAAATTGCCCCGTAGAAGAAGCACATAGGGCAGGATCAGAGAAAGTGCCAAATGCAGAGCTTCTATTGTCCTCGCATTGCAGAGTCACACTATAACACATTATTTTCCTGGCCTCAGTGTGTGACAATATGTAGGTAGTACTGCCAGCCAGGGACGCTCAGCTGGGCCTTGGCATTCTGAGTTTGTATTGAGTCTCTGTTACATAGACAGGGTCGATTGAGTGCCCACAGGGTTGGTGTCCATCTCTGAGGGGACTGAGACCATGTGACCCAAAGCCCCCACCCTAGATCCCATTGCTGTCCTTCGCTGTCGTGGTCAGCCCTTACCCTAAACCATGTAGTTAGACCGTCGAGCATGACCCAAGGCTCCCAGGCAGTTGGGGACTCTCCTAAACTTGAGGTGAAGGCCAAGATTAGATTTTTATGACAGTGAAAAGAATAGAGAATGGGTCCAGAGGGGCAAAAGTTAGCTATCAGGCCCATTGCCTTCAAGAATTACTTCAAAAATTAAAGGAAGTAACCAATGTAAATCACTTCCTGTGATACCTGAAACAGGGTTCCTGTCTATTTAAAATGTTACCTTCCTAAGCAGTTTCTTTGAGCCTTTTTGCCTTTTACTTCAGAAATAGCATGTTTCCATAACTTCTCCTTTGTTTCGTTAGTAATTTTTATATTTTAAAGTCTCCTTCATTTGTTTATCAACGTATTCACTGAATGAGTAAATACCTACATTAAGTAGGTACCAACATTATTCCAGTACAGATGTGATTCCTGCCCTCATAGAATCCATAGCTCCGTATGGCATATAAACAAAAAACAATCAATCACACAGTAACACCCTCCACACACACACATGCACACATGCACTATCTTACACACACCAGTAAACAACAACAATGACAACTGAAATAGAATAACTCCAAATTGCAGAAAGCACTTTAAAGAAAAGAAAATGTATTGAGTCAGAGAACAAGAGCAGAACCACATTGAATGGGGAAGGAGAAAACTTTGAAGCTGAGATGCTCAGGCTGGAGAGGAGCCAGCTCTGACATGATTTGGTGGTAGTCAAAGAGCTTTCTGGAGACAGGAAAGAGCTTCATGTGAAGATAAGTGAAAAAATATACGAGTGGCTAGAATATATTGTAAGTGAAGAGCCATGAAGAAGAACATAGATTTTAATGAAAGTGTCACAGGTAAATTATTAAAAGGCCTTTATGCAAATAAATAAAATCGTTCATTTAACACTTTAAAATATTATGTTGGTTGTACATTGAAGAATTGACTAATTGTAAACTGGAATCCAAAAGACCTCTTAGAAGTCTGTTTGGGCAAGCAGAGAGAATGGCTTAGATGATAAAGGTGGCAGTGATGGAGTGAGTCCTAAGCCTGTGGACTGGAGATATATTTGGAAGACAATTTGGTAGGATTTGCAGATGAGGAATGTGGGGGAGGGATAAGAATAGAGCATGACCCCCAGCCACCCATGCTCACGCCATCCCTCATCGAGAAGTTGGTACCAGTCCCAGAGCTAGAGAAGATTGTCCATAGATTCACAGCTTCATCATTTCTGGTGCCTCCACTAAGTCTTACCTGGAATTTCAGCTGTCAGGACCAACAGTCATCCTCACCTGGACAATGAATTCCAGACTCCGCTTATTCGTCAAGGCCCTCTATGCGTTGGTGGCCTTTCTTGCTTTATTGACCACGTCTTCACTAGTGTATATGCTTCACTAGCCAGGCTGATTAGTTGCTCTGCTCTGAACGGCATGTCCGCTTCTCTCCAGTTTGTGAACCTAACTTAGCTCAGACTGTCTGCCATGTTTATCACTGAAATCTTACTTTTTAAAAACTAAGCGATATGCCATCTCTTACATGAAACCCTTCCCTTATTTTCAACTCTCCCCGTGTAATTAAAAACTAGACTAAAAATGCTTATATGAACACTCACAGACAGGCACGGTAGGAATGCAACCAGATACACAAAAACAAGCACCATTCTACTCCAAGTCTTTTTTTTCTTTTATTATGCATAAGAGATTATGGAAATTTCAAGATTTTTTTAAAAAGGGCATTGGTCCCTGACTTAATCTAAATCCCAGAAATGTAATGCCACACGTTTCTTATACTTTGTGAAGAATGAAACTCATCTAAGTGAAATACCCAAACTTTTAAGACAGTATCTGAATCAAAACAAAGAAAGCAAACTTTGAAAACATATACAGTACCCATTTCCCCAAGCAGCTTCATTTTCAATCAGGGATTCATATTGATGTATAATAATAATTAACTTTTATTGAGTTCTTAATGTGTCACAAGTCTTGCCCTAGCACTTTTCATGAATTAATTCATTTAGTCATTTGAATGAACAATAAGATGGATGCTAAATGACCTCCACTTTCATAGATTTCAGACTGAGGCTTAGAAAATAGAGGTAAGTTGCCCCAGAATATTAAAACCAGTAAGTGCTCCAGCCTGGGCCTTAAATACTCTGTTTTCTGAGCATTCCTAGCTCCAAACGCCACTATGGTGCCTCTTCATAGACTCTCCATGCAGTATGATGAGTGTACAACTGAAGGATTTATTCTGGCTTGCTGAGGGCGAAAAGCAGCATTCTTGAGTATTATTTCATTTTGTAGATTTATATTATCAAATTTTCCTGAAAGGTCAGAAAAATAATAAAGTACACGGTAAAATAATGTGATTCCTTATGTAAAAGCCACAACGATGCAAAATTGAGGGCATTTTAAACCTTGAGTTGTGGTAGTTCCTACAAATGCAGTTAAGATAAATGAATGACTACTTCACATAGTCTTTCTGGATTGTCAGTAATAGGCTTGGGTAAAAAAGGTCACATCCATCTTGATAGCAAATGAATATTTATTTTTTAAAAATTTGCTTTTTTGGCTTCCTTGGGTTTATTACACTGCTATTTACAAAAATAAATCACTGAAGATTTGGCATGTTACAGACTCTGTTTTCTAGACACTGAAGGAAATGCTGGCACCATTTCCATTAGCTTACTAAGTAATAAGACAGCATTGGCTACTTATAAAGGATTTGGATTTTGGCAAGAACAGCTTTTTTAAGAACAGCTTTCTCCCCACAATTAGGTATTTAATCTTAAAGTTATTACTGCATGTTGTAGAGTCAAAATATATTTATATGTACATACTTTGAATGGAAAGGCTCTACCTTCTTAAGCCATATAGATGGATATAACTTTAGATACTTGAAGTCATCAATATGAAAAGGCAAGCATATTAAGTTTGCCCCTGCAGAGGATTTGCTCTGCGATTTCCTGCTAAAATTTTGAGCAGTAGCTGAATGACCCTTCCATGTGGTGCGCAGAATATGTAAATGACAAATATCTGCATCAAAGTGTATACAGCCAATTCATTGAACATTTATTGAGTGCCCTGTGTGTTCTAGCCACTATTTTAGACCCTGGGAGAAAAGAGATGGTGATTAGATAGAGTCTTCTCTACCTAATCCTCCTGAAGTGTCTAGTCTAGCAGGGGAGATAGGTCTGTAAATAAATATTTTAGGGAACTAAAGCTGGGTACTATGGGACAGTGGGCTATAAAGGGGAAAACGCTTAAATTTTCCGTGGAATAGTTAGAGGAAGCTTAAGTTTTGTATAATCTTATACCTGAAAATACACATTCAAATATTTTAAACAACATGTTTAATTTCATTTCAGTTCCTGATCCTATTTTATATGGTTAAGGTACTGCCTGTTTAACTACCACTGATAAGCTGTGAGAAGGGGACCATGGGGGGGAGGAAACATGGTGAGAAAGCATCGGGGTGAGAAAATATAATGGATTTTTGAAAGAAAAATCGAGATGATGATTTCAGGTATTCAGTTCAGTTTTCAAGGGTTTAGTTTTCTTTAAAGCAGGGCTTAAGTCAGTATAGCCTGGTCACATTTTGAAGTTGAGTATTTCTCTAAGACTTTGGTTAACTCCCCTGAAGAGTAGGGAAGATGCAAATAATTTTGATAACTCTTCCTGGATTTCTACATGCTGCTGTATTTCCAGATTTCTTAAAGTTTCATACTTAAGAAAGATGGGTTAGGAGGTAGCGTGGCACCCTACACTATATAGATTTATTGTTCTGCTCTTAGTTGTTTCATTTTCATAGATTGACTCAAAACTTAATTTAACAAATATGTAACACAAAAAAAATCAAGTTGTATTTAATTGTAATATTATTTGTGATTCTGTCCTGAGTCCACATTTAATGGGAGCAGACTGTGTTCTACAAATACCAAGAATTTTGCTTTAAGCTTGTTCTTTACAAGAACTGTTTGTTCTTTCATATCTGAAGTTTGAATTATTTCACATAGGCTAGCCCACACATTTCAGAAATTAGTCTAAAATATACTTTACAATTTGGTGTTGTCATGGTATAAATTTTTTAATGCATTTTTATTATCTTTTACTTGAACTCATGATAACTGAAAGTTATCTTTGAGGTGATAGCCTGAGTTAGAAAGGATGTGGCTTTACTCCCCCTTTGAGGTGCCTGTGTCTACTTTCATGTGGCTTTGAGAATAGAGGAGATAAGTTTGTTCTTGGAAATTCAAGGCATTTGACTTTTAGTTGACCAAATTCTGCCTTTAGTAGAAGTGGAAATGTTTGTTTCTTTGGGAGAGTATATTGTGACGGTGAGAGATCTACTGAAGAGACCGTAGTACAAAACCTGAATAATCTTTCATTTCATGCCTAGTGTACACATATGCTATATAAATCTCTCATGGATAAGAATGTTTTACAATTATCACATGATTGGAGCTCCTGTAGTGGTGCAGTGGTTAACAAATCCGACTAGGAACCATGAGGTTGCGGGTTCAATCCCTGGCCTTGCTCAGTGGGTTAAGGATCCAGCGTTGCCGTGAGCTATGGTGTAGGTTGCAGACACAGCTCGGATCCTGTGTTGCTGTGGCTCTGGCATAGGCTGGTGGCTACAGCTCCGATTGGACCCCTAGCCTTGGAACCTCCATATGCCGCAGGAAGGGGCCCTAGAAAAAGACTAAATAAATAAAAAATAAAAAAAACAATTATCACATGATTTAAATTAAATAAGGAAGTTTTTACAGTGATTATTTTCCTTTCTTTCTTTTTTCTTTCTTTCCTTTTTTTTTTTTTTAAAGGCCATACCCATGGTGTATAAAAGTTCCCAGGTTACAGGTCGAGTAGGAGCTGCAGCTGCCAGCCAGTGCCACAGCCATAGCAACACCAGATCCAAGCTGCACCTGCAGCCTAACCACAGCTTGCAGCCACGCCGGATCCTTTACCCACTGAGCAAGGGCAGGGATCAAATCTGCGTCCTCATGGGTACTAGTTGGGTTCATTACCACTGAGCCACAACAGGAACCCCTACAGTGATTATTTTCTTTCTCTTGCTGGATAATTAAAGGTGGCATTTCATCTGGCTTGAAAGGACCAAATAATACTTAATGAGCATTCAGTTGATGAGAATTTTGACCTGAGGGTTAAGACTAATATCTGTGATCCCAAAAGATACATTTATTAGATTCAAAGGTACCAGTGCTACTGACAAATGCCATTTCACTGGCAAATCTTGACTTATACGTTGCCATTTATTCAGTTCCATTTAATATGTACACACATTCCTAAGAATGGTAAATGGTTTCTAAAACTTCTTTAGAATGAGTGTCTGGAGGATATTAACCAAGAGAACATTTTATTTATTTTACTTTAAAAATTCTTAATTTTTTCTTCGGTGAGGCTTGTTTTGGTGTTCAGCTATAATGAGTAATGATTACAAGTGAAAAGGATTATTTTATTTATTTATTTATTTGTTTATTTATTTATTTATTTTTGTCTTTTTGCCATTTCAAGGATTATTTTGAAATCAACTTTATATCGCCTTCTCTTCTCAGAGAAGGATGAGCTCAAAGCAGTATTAGTCCCTCCAATTTTCCGGAGAGGTGGAACACACAGACGGCTCGTGCCTGCCTCATAGAAAGCATCGGTCTGCACTAGGTGAAAGCAATACACCAATGAATCAGATCTAGGAAGCAGGCTCTGGGAAATGCAGAAAAGGGAAAATGCAATTCAGGAGCGAGCATTCTTATATTAGTTACTATCCCTGGAAGGCAAAATGTCATGTCCCTTATGAACTGAAGAAAGGAATGTTATTTGCAATTTGGAAAAATTATACCCGTGAGCAAAAGTGACAGATTTCAAGATAATTATATCCAGACATGAAATCCCGCTGAATATGATAAACTCTATTAAGTAGATTTGGGATTGTGTATAATTGATATAAAAGGGCTTCATAGTAAACAGTTTAAATATCTGAAATTTATAGCTATTTGGAACAATGCTGATATATCAACATATTTAGAGGTATTTAACCCTGTGAATATCTTCCCAAGTAAACAGTTAAAAGAGTATAGACATGTAAGACCTGCCTCCAAGTAAATAGTTAAAACAGTGTAGATAAGCGCTTCCTTTTCTTGTACTTATATATCTCAGACTTCATCTTGACTCCAGGCCTAACAGGCAAGAAGAAGGGATCACTGATCAAAGTTATTGATGCCATGGCCCAGTCTTACGTGGCTGGCGGAACGTCGTTAACTGTAGTGTTTTATGTAGTTGAATGTGCTATAGATGATAAAGCCTGCATTAGTGTTATTTGCTTTATTTTTACTAGAAGACTTTTATTAATAATGTTAATCCTGTTAAATTCTACGTCATGCTAAGTAAGTATGAATACACTCAGAGACCCATAGACCCACTATTTTTTTTTTAAATAAACATCTTACTCTGAAAGGCATCTTTAAATATAAAATTAGAGCTGAATTTAAAATAACAGCTGTGGATCAGTTAGGTTTTAATTGATAAAATATAAATCTTACTAAATATTAAAAAACAATTAAATGGAGTTCCTGTTGTGACTCAGCGATAATGAACCCGACCAGTATCCACGAGGACAAGGCTCCGATCCCTGGCCTCGCTCGGTGGGTTAAGGATCTGGCATTGCTGTGAGCTGTGGTGTAGGTCACAGATGTGGCTCATATCTGGCACTGCTGTGGCTGTGAAATAGGCCGGCAGCTGTAGCTCCGTTTCAATCCCGAGGCTGGAAATTTCCGTATGCTGTGGGTATGGCCCTAAAAAAAAGAAAAAAAGAAAGCGAAAAAAAAAATGGAATGTCGGAAGTTGTTATCAAATGTGCCAATTCCAAAAGGACTAGCTAAAGCGTGTTACTGCCATCCTTTCATCGATCTGATGAATGTCTGCTATTAGCATGTATAAGTCAATAGAATTTATCCATCATATCCCAAGGTTATGAGGAGGCCTGTTTAACTGCCTCTATCTGCGGGTTAGGCTGGTGTTTAGAGACGGATCAAGGCATCCTCTCCAAGCTCAGTCCTCTTCCCTCTCTTTCCTTGGAGGCCTAGTGGATCGTTTTTCTGTCAGACCTTTTTCTGCATCCCCACCCATGGACAACAAGCTGGGGCAGAGCGGCCTAGGACAGCGTTCCAAGAATCCAGTCCGAGGAAGTGGTTGAGCGCGTCACTCGGCCAGGGGTCAGAACGGAATCGGAACCAGTGCCCAACGAAAAGGCAGATATCACAACCGGGTGCAGAGGACCGGGCATGACTGGGGAGCAAGTTATGTGGGGGTTCCGACTGGCATCTTAGCCACAGGAAGAATCTTCCGAAGTTCCCGTTGTGGCACAGCAGAAGCGAATCTGACTAGTATCCATGAAGATATGGGTTCCATCCTTTCCCTTGCTCAGCGGCCTTGCCATGAGCTGTGGTGTAGGTCACAGATTGTGCTCAGATCCCACCTTGCTGTGGCTGTGGTGTAGGCCGCCAGCGACAGCTCTGATTTGACCCCTAGCCTGGGAACCTCCATAGGCTGAGGGTGCAGCCCTAAAAAAATGAAAAGAAAAGAAAAAGAATCTTCCAAGGAGGAAGGGCAGTAAATGTAGTAGAGCCCTTGCCTTTCAAGGTGGAGGCTTCCAGGCTGGAACCACATTCGGAGACAGGCTGATGCCTTGACTGCAGAAATGAGTGAGGGCGGGGTGGGTGCTACTCCTGGCAGCTACTTCTGAGCCAATTCAACTCTTTTGTTTTCTGTTAATTTATTGCTATTATTTTTTTTTATTTTTTCAAGTAGAGAAGCTGTAAGTTGAGGGTATAACTTTAATAACAATTCTCTCTCCTTTACCATTTTCTTCTTTGAATTTATCACATTGAGAAGACTTTTTTGGAACCTGTCAAAGAGTTGGTGGAGAAAGGAAAAAGTCTATAATTTTTTTTTTTTTCCTGCTGTTGTTTTTAAGCACTGACAAGGGGGATTTTCTTTCCAATAGAGGAAGATACTGGCTGAGTTCCATTTCCTCTGGCCACACCATCTCTCCCAGAGAAGGCATTTCTCATCATGGTGTTCAAACTGGTGTTCAGTTTGAAAAGTCTCCTCTCCTGTGTGGTGACTAGCATCCTCCTCTGTGTGTCTGAGGCAAACATCTGCAGGAGTGTATGTGCTCAGTTCCTGAGGCATAGATCACTGGTAAAGAATAAGTCTGCATGAGGAATCGTTCGACATTTCTTGGGCACATTTAAACTGTGTATTGCAAAGACTGCAAATGGTTTAATTGGGCCATTTGGTGTGCCCTGATGCCAAGCATACATGCCAGCTGATGTCCCTTTGATAGTTGCTTCAAAATGAAGTATTTTTAAATGTCTTCAAGATAGGGAAGCTCTTATCATGGTTGAAAAACAGCTGAAAGAGAGAAAAGGACATTTAAAAAGTCAAAACAACAGAATGATTAAAAAATCTTGTCTCTAGGGCATAGATTTTTAAAAAAATTGAGATATCTATGTATAGTTGAATTTTTAAAGCCTGTATGTTAAAATACATCAAGTAAAATTCTTTTCAAAGTGCTGTCTTAAAAATGTGTTTTCACAAAGAAGATGGTGGTTTTAAAGATTTTAGTGCACTGATTTGCTTCTTTCCCTAGTGACCCATTTTTTTCTTTTTTTTTTTTTTAGTACAAATTACCACTTCATTGATTCCTTTCTTAGTAATGATTCACATAAATCTAATTTCTCTTTGAGAATGACTTGATTTTTCCCGGATTACCTTACCTCACTACCATAAAGACTTTGATTAATTTGCATTGAAATACTAAATACAAAATGATTAATTTGTTTAGCAATTAAGAGTTTTAATATTCTGTAATCTGATCTAGTTCCCTCTTGCTAAGTCTTGTGAAATTGATTCAACAGAGATACACTTGTGTATCGGGAGAATATTTGGTACATTGCCATTGAATAGAGTTTCCTAGCCAAGATATGTTTCTCAGGATTCTTTCTCAGCTGCGTTTTATTGTCTGTCTGTTCTCTGACCCCTAGCTAAGCTTTTTTTTTTTTTCCTCCATGCCCATCACATGCGGAAGTTGCTGGGCCAGGGGATCAAACTCTCACCTCAGCAGTGACAACACTGGATCCTTAACTGCCAGGCCACCAGGGAACTCCTAGAGCTAAGCCTTTGTGATGCTGAGTTTCAGTGGGAGAAAACAGAAACCTAATAGGAGGAGAGGAAAAGAACAGGGAAATGACAAAACTTGGAAGCTGATTATTTATTTAGGCCCTTGAGCTGGAGAAGCATCTGTTCAGAATGGGGAACCAGACTATAAAATTCTCTTTTCTATTGGCAGGCTATGGATTCTTATCAATATTCTTTGTTACCTATTTTAAAAAGGAAGCTGCTTATGGTATAATCAATCGTTATTCTTCTTAAAATGGTACAACATATGTTGTTTTTTTTAAGGTTCTTCAATATATACCTACTTTAAGAGTTCCCATCAGGAATAGTGGAGCAGAGGAAATGAATCTGACTAGGAACCATGAGGTTGTGAGTTCAATCCCTGGCCTTGCTCATGGGTTAAGGATCCGGCACTGCCATGAGTTGTGGCATAGGCTGGCAGCAGTGGCTCCAATTGGACCCCAAGCCTGGGAATCTCCATATGCCGTGGGTGTGGCCCTTTTAAAAAGAATGAATATATATATATATGTATATATATATATTTATACCTACTTTGAAGATTTTTTTATGGTGCCTTATGTGATTAGTCACAATTAGAGTGAATCTACTCTTTTTATTATTCCAGCTTATATCTAAAAGAGTAGACATTTCTCAAATATTTTTCCCTAGGAGATTTTAAAGTATGAAAGCATAAACTCTTGTGAATCTCTGAGGATTTTTTTTTTTTTTTAATGTTGACATCAACAGCCTCATGTTTGTAGAGAAATTTTCATTTAAGGGCTTCTGGAACACTTTAGAAATGTTTTGATGATAAATAAGAATAGGTGTGACTCTTCAGAATGCACAGATCTAAGACACATCTCAGATTTCTTTGTTCTGTTTTCATTCACTGGACGAGTTTACTCAGAAAAGTTCCTGGAGGCTTTCTCTGGGTCCCCCAGGGAAATATTCAGAGGTCTCAGTAACAAAATAACTTAGTGACCTATGGAGTTCCCATCTTGGCTCACCAGTAACGAACCCAGTTAGTATCCATGAGGACTCGGATTCAGTCCCTGGCCTTTTACCAGTGGGCTGGGAATCCGGTGTTGCTGTGAGCTGTGGTGTAGGTTGTGGATGTGGCTTGGGTCTGGTGTCGCTGTGGCTGTGGCATAGGCCATTGGCTACAGGTCTGATTCCACTCCTGACCTTGGAACTTCCATCTGCCACAGGTGCGGCCTTAAAAAAAAAAAAAAAGAGAGAGAGAGAGACAAAAAAAAAAAAGAAAAATAACTTAGTGACCTAAGAAAAAGACAAAGCATTGAAGCATTGATGCAGTAAAAATGCTGACAAAATTGAAATAAACACTCACAAGCTAGCCTCTCTTTGTTTTGGGATTGGAGTAAATGCATAAAAATACTTAGCCCATTGAAAAAGCAAAAATAAAACAGAAACAAAAAACAAAACTACCCCATACCCTGTCTTTGTAGGGTGGTGAATATTTTTCTTTTATGCATTGTTTCCCAGTAACTCTTAAGTCAGCTTTCTCATTTTGTTAATTTCTTTTCCTGTAATCAGCTCACTCTGCTTTCACTGAGGTTTTTCAGACAAGAGACCTGATGACTAAAACAGATTGAGTATATCCTATGATTTTCAACTAACCTACTTCTTAGATCTGTTAGACATATCTCATGGATACAACAGATGTATGTTTTTATGGAGGGAAAAAAAACTTTTGAAAGGATGTGGTACATATTAGGCGGAAATGTGGTTGAACCCAAAAGGGTGTATTTTCTAGGCTTTCATCAGTAGTTAGTCAAGAATTATGCCCAACATTGAGTCATCTGTAAAACTGAGACTTAAGTTACTAAAATCCACACTCAGTAGATAATTCATATATTTGGTACGGTCACTTCAAAAAGACTGGCAATCTGCCAGACAAAAAGCAGAAAAAGAGATTTTCGCTTTACTTATTTTTATTTTTGTCTTTTGAGGGCCATACCTGTGTCATATGGAGGTTCTCAGGCTAGGGGGTCTAATCAGAGCTACAGCTGCCAGCCTACACCACAGCAATGCTAGATCTGAGCCATGTCTGCGACCTACACCACAGCTCACGGCAATGCCTGATCCTTAACCCGCTGATCGAGGCCAGGGATCGAACCCGCAACCTGGTGGTTCCTAGTTGGATTCGTTTCCGCTGCGCCATGACAGGAACTCCCAGATTTTCACCAGAGCTACTACATTAACACATGTAAAGAAAGAATGTATCTATAGAAAGGGGGTAAAAGAGGACAAGTAACCTTTTTAGTACCTTTTGGTATTATGAGGATACTTTATGTTGGTTTTCTTTATTCATCACAGCAACCTTTCAATTGCATTTTTTTCTTTTTTTTTTTCCTGTCTTTTTAGGGCTGCACCCACAGCATATGGAAGTTCCAAGGCTAGGGGTCAACTTGGAGCCTTAGCCTCTGGCCTACACCACAGCCACAGCAACGTGGGATCCGAGCCTCATCTTCCACCTGCACTATAGCTCATGGCAACGCCGGATATTTATCCCATTGAGCAAGGCCAGGGATGGAACCCATGTCCTCGTGGATACTAGTTAGGTTTGTTACTGCTAAACCAGGATGGGAACTCCTCAATTAGGTTTTATTATCCCTATTTTACAGATAAGGGAGCTGAGCTCATAGAGGTTAATTTCATTTCCCCCAAAGTTTTTTAAAAGGACAGTGACAGTAACTACTTGCAATGTGGTGAATTTGACTTCAAAATATGTGGGGTTCTTTTCTGTACTGCCCCCAGCAGCATCACCTTCCATGCAGTAAAAAAAAAAAAAGCTTTAGGTGAATTAGGAAAGGTTTTTGTGGGTGAGCGATTCAGGATTATCCAATAAGTGCTTATTGAATACTTCTTATGTACTAGAAACGGAACTGTTGGGGCACACTCATTTTATTTTACTAGCGTGATTGGAAAGAAATAAAGTTTAGAATTTGGGAATTCCATGCTCCTAACTCCACCCTCCCGCCCAAATCAATCATCCTCATACCTGGTCCAAGAAAAACTCACAACTCAAATCTTTGATGAGGGAGTGATGAGTCATGTTCCTTAGATTTCTAAGTGGGGGTCATATCACTATGTCACCTGTGCTCCCAGTGGCATATTCTAGTGGCGCCTTGATTTTTTCCAGCCCTTGGATAAACGTTCCCTAAGGATCTAGTTCTTCCAAAGGGTCAAAACCTTTATACTCTCAAGGTGGGTGTTGAACTGCAAAACCATTTTTTTGACTACTTCCTCTGCAAGTTCTGTAAAAGTGAGCTAGCATTTTGCTAGTACTTTAGAATTTGCATTGAAAGTACTTTACTTTGGAAGTACTTTGAGAACTTTTGTTCTCAACTTTTTGGGGCTTCAGGTAAACTGGGACAAAGAGAGTCAATTAACTATTCTGTTGTTGTACACTGTTTTACAAAGGAAGAAAATTTACTGAGTAATATAGAATTTAGGTGGATCAAAGAGAAGAACTGTTCCAAGGTAATGACCCGCTTTTTGCTGAGAATGATTGGTTGTCAGAATTTTAAAGGAATAAAAAAGTCAATTAACTATGGGCTGAAGTCATAACATCCCTTAATACTTTCTTAAAGTACCGTAAAAATCATCGCTAAGTTTTAACAAAGCAGTTTCTTTCAGTACTGTAATTTAATTAGTTGTCCTGCGGGTATTTGGCTATCAGATGTAATGGTTGGTCTCTGCTAATGGATTTGAATATGCCAATGTAATATTTGTGGGTCCACTTAAGAGATAATTTTCCTTAGATTTCAAACCGATGTATATAGTATTTGAATAATCTGATCCCCTTTAGTGACATTCACCAGCTTGTCCACAAGGGGCAGCTTACAAAGTCTTACTGCCCAAGAATGTGTCTTGAGATCAGACTGTTAGTTCAGTTCAGTGGCTGCAACAGCATTTTAGCTTAGACCACTTATAATTGATTAAATTCTTGAGTCTAGGGAAGTGTATTTTTTTTTTTTTTTAGGGCCACACCTGCGGCATATGAAGTTCTTGGGCTAGGGGTCAGATCAGAGTTGCAGCTGCCAGCCTATACCACAGCCACGGCAATTATGTATCTGAGCCACATCTGTGACCTATGCCAAGGCTTTCAGCACCGCCAGATCCTTAACCCACTAAGTAAGGTCAGGGATCGAACCCACATCCTCATGGATACTAGTCGGGTTCTTAACCTGCTGAGCCACAGTGGAAACTCCTAGAGAAGTATATTTTTAATTAAAAAAAAAAAAAAAGACCTGACAGACTTCATTACATAGCTCTACCCCAATTACTCTCTTTCTGAGACAACTATAGTTATTAAAAAAAAAAAAAAATCCATGTTCTTTTTCCAACTTGGAATAGAAAAGGTGGAAATTTTAAATCTGAAGGAGACTAAGATGATAGTTACTGGGATTCTATGCAGTGGGGCAGCTGACTGTCAGTTTACATAGAAGTCAGAGCAGTCCCTCTAGATTGCAGGAGAACAAATCCACTCTTAAAAGCTGGGGAGGGAATTCTCATCAGCATCGCCCCAGCTCACTTCATGTCTCATGGTTTCCTCAAATAAGAAAGGAGTCATTGGTGGTCCCTTGTGGCACATCAGGTTAAGGATCTGGCACTGTCATTGCAGAGGCTGGTGGTGGTTGGTGGGGGTCATTGCTATCTTGTGGGGGTTAGACCCCTGGCCCAGGAACTAACACCTGCTGTGGGCAAGGCCAAAAAAAAAAAAAAATTGAAAAAGAAGGGAATCATGGATGATTTATTGATTTTATTTGCTTTTTAGGGCCACACCCTTGGCACATTGAGGTTCCCAGGTTGAAGGTTGAATTGGAGCTACAGCTGCCATCCTACGCCACTGCCACAGTGACGCCAGATCCAAGCCACCTCTGTGACCTACACCACAGCTCACAGCAATGCCGGGTCCTTAACCCACTGACTGAGGCCAAGGTTCAAACCAACAACCTCGTGGTTCCTAGTCGGATTTGTTTTCGCTGCGCCACAGCAGGAACTCCACGGATGATTTTTCAATAAGGGACTAGTCCCTAGCTTGTCTGATGAGTGGGCAGTCCAGTACCAATTCATTGTTGTCCTAAGGGAAGCAACCAGATAACCTGCCAAGTGAACTATGCCTGCATTTCATTTTCCTGTTTCTTTTGTCAACTTCTCTGCTCTTGGCCATCTTTCCCCAGCTCCTCTCCTTTTCCTTGGATGGACACTGACATCTGAATCCCACTTGCAAAGTGCTAAAAAAAAATGCCCTGTAGGAACTGGCAACATATTCATCAGATGCGTATTCTGATTTTCAAACTTAAATGAAGAACCATTGCTTATACATAGTATATTCCAGTCATTTGCTCAATGGGTCTGTATTACTTAATGTTACCAACTCTCAGAAACAGGAAAACTCTTGATAGGAAGGCTGTTTTTCATCTCTTCTACTGAAATCTCATAAAAACATTTTTCTGTGACACCTAAAAGGTAGAATATTTCTTATCTCCTTTGGTCTCTGTGCCCTTGTCATCAGCATTACTCTTTCTGGGGATAGTGGGTCTCTGGTGAGTTACCAGTTTAGTAATTAGATGATTGGAAAGTTTCACCAGGATTTAGCCCCTTTACATAAGAGGTTGCTAAACTTGTGTCCACATTGGAATCCCATAGGAAGCTTTAAGAAATGCGGATGCCTGGGCCCCAGGTGATTTAACGTGGCCTGGGTTGGCGATGTTTAAAAAAGATCCCCAGGTGTCTAGACATAGTTCCAGTGCTACACAGCATGATCTCATTGTTAATCCATTCCAAAGGCTAAATAGTCTGCATCTATTACATGTATGTATAACTGGGTCACCATGCTGTACAGTAGAAAATTGTCAGAACACTGTAATCCAGCTATAATGGAAAAAAATAAAAATCATTATAAAGAAAAAAAATAAAAAAATAAAAAAGATCCCCAGGTAATTCCAATATGAAGACAGTTTGGGGGATCACTGCCGTATAGTCATCTAGGGAGCTTTGAAAAATACTTCTATTTAAACCTCAGCTCACACCAATCAAACTGGAACATTTCGGAATGGGGCTCAGATTGGAGTACAACCAAGATTGCCAACCACTGCTCCAGAGAAACTCAAAAGTTGATATCTTTCTTAAAAAGAGAGGCTCTCTCAAACCAATATTATCCTTTCAGTCAGTTATTGAGTGCTTTCTAAATAGTTGGGACTATGACTTAGTTTACTAAGCATTCTCACTAAGCATGCAGTTGATTAGACTGTGTGGGGTTCCTGCTGTGGCGTGGTGGGTTAATGCTCTGGCTTGTCCCTGTAGAGGCACTGGTTTAAAACGATCCCCGGACCAGCACAGTGGGTTAAGGATCCAGCGTTACTGCAGCTGTGGCTAGGTTTCAACTCTGGCTCGGATTCAGTCCCTGGCCCAGGAACTTTCACATGCCTTGGAGAGGGCAGAAGAAGAGAAAAATAAATGTGTTTTATCCACATAACCTCTAAGTAACCTATAAAAAACGAGTGTGGGTAGACTCACTAATACATCCCCATAAAAACGGTTAAGTCATTGGTTTTGATTTCCTGGCTGCCAGCTATCTTTTTTTCATAGTCATTCTAACATTCTCTCTTACTTGATTCTTGAAGTGGTACTGACTTGTGGCTACAGATATTGCTGGAAGTTTATTCCTCCATAAACCTTGATTTAGCTCAAGAACCATCTGTAATTGGAGTTCCCATTGTGACTCAGTGGTAATGAACCTTACTAGTATCCATGAGGACACAGATTTGATCCCTGGCCTCACTCAGTGGGTTAAAGGATCTGGCATTGCTTCAAGCTGTGGTGTAGGTCACAGACGTGGCTCAGATCCCACATCGCTGTGGCTGTGGGACAGGCCGGCAGCTGCAGTTCTGATTGGACCTCTAGCCCAGGAACTTCCATATGCTGCAACTGCAGCCCTAAAAATCAGTAAAAAACAAAAACAAAAACAAAACCTATCTCTAACTAAGTGTATTCTATCAGCAACTACCCTTCCTTATCAAGGATTTTCCAGCTACCTAGAGGTTCAGTTCCCTTTGTTGATTAATTCCATGTAAGTGTCATGAACACTTTCTATGTATCATGTATTGTGGTAGTTACTGGGGATGTAATTTATGAATAAGACATAGTCCTGGACCTCAAAGAACTCACAGACTATTTTAATTCATTATGATGAGTGCTAAGATAGTGGTAAAAAGATGCCAATTACTGTTTTTTTAATATAACCGCTAGGAAAGTGGCTCAGGGGGCCATGACCACTTGTTCTTTTGCTGCTGCTTTTTGGAAATTGGATTCAGCAGGGTACTTCACTGTCCCCAGACAGAGAGATACATAACCCTCCTGTATCCCTTTTCCTCCTTAAACTGATCAGCCATCCCCTGTGGAGAGAGACTTAAATATAATCTCAACACTGGTAGCATTGTCATCTGTTAGTATGTTGGTTCATACACATTTTTGTATACCTCTGAAATGGCAAATAAAGGCTATCGCTGAAAGGCTAGGCTCACTTTAGTAGGTAATTCTCATTTAATTTATTTTACAATACATCTCTGAGGTAGTTTCATTTCATTTTCTAGATAGGAGGAGCAGGCATCTACATACCAATATTGTGCCAGATGTGAAACAACATGGGATAAAACTAAGCTTCCTTATTTACAGTCCAGTATCTTTTGTCTTAAATGACTTAAAGTTCAAAAAGTTAATGTGAGATTTCGTTCTGTGAAGAGCTTCTTTCATGTCATGTGTGAAGGGCTTCTAGCCAGTTTTGAATGGGTCCTGGTAATGCTCCTTTATACTGCACGGCTATTAACATCTTAAGTAGAATAAGCCCCATGGGAAGATGTCTTGCCTTCTTGAGGGTTTAAGGATCACTCCTAATGGTGCACACTGAGCCTTGCTAACTACTTTCCTATTGCCAGCCTTAAGTGTGTGACCCAGCATTACGGGATGGAGAGTCAAGCATCTCATGTGTAAAGGGAGCAATTCTTCCTTACCCATGTATTATAAAAAAGACTCAATTCATCTAAAACTGTGTCTGTCTGAGTTGTTGCTATATAAACTCTAAGCCTAGGCTTTCCAGGCCAATGACTTTATATATTTACACAATCTTTTTAAACAAAGGTCGGTAGTATATGTTAATTAGAATGTTTTGATTTGATTTTTTAATATAAAATTTCCTTATTTTTAATACTCTCTTATCAGTTCAGCTTCTGAAAACATTTTACCTTTTTTTTTTTTTGGTGTGCTGTTACTTCTATTCCTTTCTCTGGGTTCACTTTTCATTTTACTGAAGTCAAGGGCAGATGTGGTTTTGTGGAGCTTGCAGCTAATACACTTGGGGACTTTCTTTTAATAAAATAGAAAATTAGGAATGTAATTGTCAGTTTTTTTTAAAAAACAGAGAAAGAAGATCCAATAATTATTAAAGACTTGAAGATTCAGGTCCTTTCCTTATGAAATTTCTGCAGGCAGTGCTCCAGAAATGCCTGATTGATATATTTTTTCTCTCTGGTATATTCTGCAGCTTCCAACAACACCCAGAATTACAGGGTGTGCAAATGAGGGACCTTGTAGCTTAAGTTGCATTAGTTTATAGGAAGTCCTTCTCTACCTGATCTTGATGCTTTAGTTGGCTCATTCTTGAAGAATGGTTTTAGGTGATACTGAGTTCTAGTTCCTTCAAGATTTTGAAAATAATATTTAATAGTCTTCTGTAATGTTGCCAATGAGAAATCAGCTGCCAGTCTAATTGTCATCTCCTGCAGACAGTAATTTCTTTCTGGTAGCATTTAGATTTTTCTCTTTATCTTGACATACTGCTATTTCCCTATGTTGTTTTTATAGGTTGATTTATTTTTTTTTGTTTTCTTGCTTGGTCTTCAGTGTATAGTTTCCTGCATAACTTTCTTCAGTTCTGGAAACTTCTCATCCATCTTGTTTCCTAATGTTCTCTAGCTTTGCAACTCTGTCTTCTTGTATTACTCCCACTGGGTGTATGTTGGAGCTTTTCAAATCTCTCCTCTATGTCCTTTAAATGCTCTTTCATGTTTCTTAATGCCTTATCTTTTGGGGATGCATTTTGTGTCTGCACAATACTATTTGAAATTTACTAATTGCTAATTCTCTTTGGCCACAGTAAGTTTACAGAGTACTCTATTTTTTTTTTAATTTCAATAACTATATAGTTTTAGCACCAAATTTCTAACTGGTTCTTTTTCATATGTACTTGGTGCCACTTTCTACCTTTTTAAAATTTTTTATATTTCATTGAATGGAGTTATTCTTTTTATCTTTTGAGTTCTAAAACTTTTCTTATTTTCAAATCACTTTAGCTTATGTTAATTTTTTTCTGATGAATACTTACCCCAGTTTTATTTTATTGGCTTCTTATCATTATTCTTTTTAAATGTATTTTGGAATTTTTGACTGTGCTCTCATCTTATGTGAGAGATTTGAATTTAATTATAATCTCTGTTAGTTTTCTATTGCTATTGTAGTGAATTACCACAAACTTAGTGGATTAAAGCAACACAAATTCATTATCTTACAGTCCTGTAGATCAAAGGTCTGATGTGTTTCACTGGACTAAAATCAAGATGTCCACAAGGCTGCATTTCTCTAGAGACTCTAGAGAAGGATTTGTTTCCCTGTCTTTTCTAGTCTTTAGAGGTTGTCTGTGTTCTTGGCTTGTGGCCCCCTTTCATAATCAAAGCCTTGACAGTCTTTCTTATATACCACCACTGACTCTGACTGTCTGCTTTCTGCTTTTACTTTTAAGGACCTTAATGATTATTTTGGGCCCATTAGATAATCCAGGATAGCCTCCAATTACTTACAGTCATCTGATAAGGAACTTTAATTCTATATGCGACCTAACTCCCCTTTGCTCATTAATGTAACGTTTTCACAGGTTCCCAGAGATTAGGACATGGATATCTTTGGGAGGCCATTATTTTGTCTTCTACACAGCCCCCACCATTTCTGCTGTCTAGTAATTTGCATTTGCCTCCAGCCAGTCTCCAGGGTCCTGCAGTCTATAAGTCACAGCTGCCTTTCCATGCTTCTGGGTCTAGAGCCTCAGACTCCTTGACAGCTAGATGTTTCTGTTTATGGAAACTGTATTAGACAACATAGGGCACCATTTACATATAAGCTGCAGAGCATATTATTTTTAGTGGTAGAGATATTTGTATCGGTGGAAGGGTTAAGAGGGTTGATTTGTGCTGAGATACTGATTTTTTTTTTCCACTCAGTAATTTCTTATTTATTTATTTATTTTCTGTCTTTTGTCTTTTAGGGCCTCACTGGTGGCATATGGAGGTTCCCAGGCTAGGGGTCTAATAGGAACTGTTGCTGCTGGCCTACGCCAGAGCCACAGCAACGCCAGATCGGAGCCGCGTCCGCAACCTACACCACAGCTCGTGGCACTGCCGGATCCTTAACCCACTGAGCAAGGCCAGGGATGGAATCCACAACCTCATGGTTCCTAGTCGGATTTGTTTCCACTGCCCCACGATGGGGAATGCTAGCAATTTCTTTTTAAATTTCTCTTCTCATAGCTATCTTTTTGTTGTTTTGTGTGTGTCATAGGGACATGGACTTAAAGCATAAATCACAGTATCGTCCTGGCTGGAAATCTTTCCCATGTTACCTTCTATGAAATACATTTGTCAGTCCTTTGGCTCAACTAGGAATGGAGGTTAAATTCGATTTTTTTCTGAATTTACGCTAGAGTGGACTGATGATTAATGCACCACCTCTGCCATTCCCTGGCTGATTAGAGTAGCCACTTTTCACACCTGGTAAGCAAGCGGATTCTTACGCTCACTGCTGCTCCTTTCTGAATCTTGGCTGAGAGAAACAGAGGTTTATGAGGGCTATGGGGTTCACTGATCCTTCTAGATACTCTTAAGACCTACTCGTTGATTTGTCAGACCACAAGGAGCTGAATGCTGGAATTATGTGCACTCCCATGGTTACCTTCGTCAATTATATGTTGTCATGTCAATGTTGGCTTCTATTTAGGAAAATATTGATTATAGAGACATGTCTCTTGATCCCGGTATCTGGAATTTTCATTTTATTGAGCTTGATTCCATGTTATGGGGCTGACAGTTTCTCTCCTAACATGAAGCATACATTTTATTTGGGGGCAGAGAGGTAGACCACAGACAAGGAAATTAAGATAATTTTATTTAGAAATGTTAGGAAAATAAAACTAGGTGGTAGGACTGCACTGTGTGTGTGCATGCACGTTTTATTTGAGTTTCTAGTAGAGGATTTTTTTGTTGTCTTCTTTTTTGTCTTTTTAGGGCCACATCCACGGCACACAGAAGTTCCCAGGCTAGGGATCTAATCGGACCTGCAGCCGCAGGCCTACACTGGAGCCATAGCAATGCCAGATCCGAGCCGCGTCTGCGACCTACACCAAAGGTCATGGCAATGCTAGATCCTTAACCCACTGAGCGAGGCCAGGGATCGAACCCACAACCTCATGGTTCCTAGTCAAATTCGTTTCTGCTGCTCTATGACGGGAACTCCTCTAGGAGAGGTTTTAAGAAGATGATATTTCAAGTGAGTTCTGACAGAACATAGTTAAGTCACGCTAAAGTTCAAAGAATGAGTGTTTTGGGGGGCACAGGAACAAAGAGCAAAAGCAAGGGTTCTGAAGCACAAACAAGTGTGGCATATACTGAAAAACAGAAAGCATTTGCCGGAGCATCATGGGCCAGGGGGAGAGTCATAGGAGAAGAATTCCTAGAGGGAGTCAAGGTCCAGATCACGAAGGTCGCGGGAAAGGCTGGAATTCATCAGAAGTACAATAGGAAAGCAGGAAAGGCTGGAATTCATCAGAAGTACCATAGGAAAGCGGGAAAGGCTGGAATTCATCAGAAGTACCATAGGAAAGCGGGAAAGGCTGGAATTCATCAGAAGTACCATAGGAAAAGCGGGAAAGGCTGGAATTCATCAGAAGTACCATAGGAAAAGCGGGAAAGGCTGGAATTCATCAGAAGTACCATAGGAAAAGCGGGAAAGGCTGGAATTCATCAGAAGTACCATAGGAAAAGCGGGAAAGGCTGGAATTCATCAGAAGTATCATAGGAAAACGGGAAAGGCTGGAATTCATCAGAAGTACCATAGGAAAAGCGGGAAAGGCTGGAATTCATCAGAAGTACCATAGGAAAAGCGGGAAAGGCTGGAATTCATCAGAAGTACCATAGGAAAGCGGGAAAGGCTGGAATTCATCAGAAGTACCATAGGAAAAGCGGGAAAGGCTGGAATTCATCAGAAGTACCATAGGAAAGCGGGAAAGGCTGGAATTCATCAGAAGTACCATAGGAAAAGCGGGAAAGGCTGGAATTCATCAGAAGTACCATAGGAAAAGCGGGAAAGGCTGGAATTCATCAGAAGTACCATAGGAAAAGCGGGAAAGGCTGGAATTCATCAGAAGTACCATAGGAAAAGCGGGAAAGGCTGGAATTCATCAGAAGTACCATAGGAAAAGCGGGAAAGGCTGGAATTCATCAGAAGTACCATAGGAAAGCGGGAAAGGCTGGAATTCATCAGAAGTACCATAGGAAAAGCGGGAAAGGCTGGAATTCATCAGAAGTACCATAGGAAAAGCGGGAAAGGCTGGAATTCATCAGAAGTACCATAGGAAAGCGGGAAAGGCTGGAATTCATCAGAAGTACCATAGGAAAGCGGGAAAGGCTGGAATTCATCAGAAGTACAATAGGAAAGCCATGATGTTGTTTACAGAGGAGTGACGAGACTTGATTTGCATTTTACAAAACCGACCCTCTTGGCTGATAGGTGAAGACTCCTGGGGAGACCAGAAAGGAGATCTTTTGAATAATCAAGATGAGAGAGGGTAGTATGTTGAATGAGGGAGCATCTTTGGAGATGGAGAGGACTGGGCGTATGTTTAGGATATATTTTGGTGATAAAACCTTAAGGATTTACTTACAGAAAAATCTGGAAAGAGAGGGGAAAAGAAAAATCAAGGATGACTCTTGTTGGCTTGGCCAAGTAGACTAATGAGGAAGTCGAATAATGGTCCTTCTGCAGAGAAGCAGGTTTTGCTTTACCTTAGAGCTATTGTGATCTTTGTGTCCGGAAGCTAAGAATGAATTTTGTGAGTTGTTTTTAGCAATTCCTTCTAGCATGCTTTCATTACTGAAATTTATATGTTAATCTCACTATTATCTCCGTATTAGTTTTCTGTTTATATTCCCTCTACCTTATTTTTCTCACTTTTAAATTATTTTTTCTCATTATATTTTTCACATCTCTCTAAGCTGCCTTAAATTAGGGTGGAATATAAATAAGTTATAAGTAAACATAAATAAATTATAACCAGATGGCAGCCTGAGTTGTCAATTACCCATTGTCCACACACGTAACCTTTAAAATGATCATCATTCATTAGTTTGTTACACACACACAGACACACACCTTAACTTGTTGATGGTATAAACACGTATCAGATTTGATCAGCTGTTAAATTTTTGTTTGTCAGTTTTCCCTTTCTGCATCTGTGTCGTCTATCTAAAATTATTGTGTTCCATCACTTACAAATTTTGAATAGCGGAGTTCCCTTCATGGCGCAGTGGTTAACGAATCCGACTAGGAACCATGAGGTTGTGGGTTCGTCCCTGCCCTTGCTCAGTGGGTTAACGATCCGGCGTTGCTGTGAACTGTGGTGTAGGTTGCAGATGCGGCTCAGATCACCTGTTGCTGTGGCTCTGGCGTAGGCCAGTGGCTACAGCTCCGATTCGACCCCTAGCCTGGGAACCTCCATATGCCGCTGGAGCAGCCCAAAGAAATAGCAAGAAAACAAAACAAAACAAAACAAAAAACCCAAATTTTGAATAGCAAGTAATAAGATATTAATAGATTGATGAATGGTTGATCTGATTTGATCAACCATTGAGATCTAAAACTACAATATTCGATTCTAAATCTAGGGCAGTCAGAGGCATTGCTGAGTTAGTTTTATCCATTCTTTCTCTTCTATGCTACGTAAAGATGAGACAGTGATGTTGCTTTTAATGTTGATGGTGAGGATGCTTCCAAATAGATCAGAAGGCATCTAGGGAACAGTAGGTTCCTGCTACTAAAAATGGTTCAGAACACAGTTGCTTGACACAACGTCTTTTGATGATACTGAGATGACAAGACTCAACTTGAGTGTTTCATTAGTTTTGCTAAAGGATCACCATCTCTTGTATTATGAACTTTTTTTATACATATCTATTAAATCCCTTCACTGACAAAAGCGCTGACAAATTATTAGTCATTCTTTCTTATTTGAAGGTGGAGTGATTATCCCTATTTGACATTCCTGTCCACAGCTGTTTTTTGTCTCATATTTAGTAATTAAAGCATTTCCTTCTATGCTACTTTCTTGTCTAGTACATATTAACTAAGCCTTCTTCATTATGCCTCTGCAGAAATGGCATGAAGAAGGCCACAGATGTAATTATTTTTGTTTTAGACTAAAAGCTATTATATCTGAGGTCACAGATTAATAGTAGCATTTTCTAGGGTCGAAACACCACTTTTCACTGTTCTATTCCTTCTCTCTTTTTTGAAACTGATTTTTAACCCATAGCCTTTATAAGGGAATGAAATTCTACCTAAGGAAAAAATCTCAACTTCAGCTAAGGTGGAGAATATAAAATTCTGTAGGACTGAATTGGCAGATATCAAATTTGCATCTCCTGTAACGTTTATGTGTTCCCTATAGGCAGTTTTGGGTACTGTATAAATAAATCTTCAAGATATTGATGTTGGGGGGAAGGAGGGACAAGAAGGTGGGATATTAAGTAATCATGAGATTTTTAGGCTTCTTGGTTGAGTTAATTATAATTCCACATTATTGTACTGTATTAATACTTTTTCTCAGTTTCTTACAGCTTTTTAAAAATCACCGTGTTAGGTATGTTTAATTCAAGAGAGGCCTTTAAGAAAGTATCTTTTGACAATTAAAGGAGGATTTTTATAATAGAATGCCCTTGGCACTTACTGCCACTCCTGTTCAGAATTAAAGGAATGTGTGTGGATGGGGTGAGGTAGAATAGGACTGTGGTGTGTGATTGTTTCTGAGGCAAGTATAGTCCATAGATTCTGCTATAGAACTAGGAATTTGAAATTTTTTTGACTTATTCAATTTTGACATTTATTCTTTTATTCAAGAACTATTCATTGAACTCCACTTATATTCCAGGCACTCTGCTAGGTGCTGCGATATAGTAAACAAGATATGGATCCCATTCAAAACTCATAACCAGGAGTTCCTGTCGTGGCTTAGTGGTTAATGAATCCGACTAGGAACCATGAGGTTGCAGGTTTGATCCCTGGCCTTGCTCAGTGGGTTAAGGATCCGGCGTTGCCATCAGCTGTGGTGTAGGTTGCAGACATGGCTCGAATCCCATGTTGCTGTGGCTCTGGCATAGGCTGGCAGCTACAGCTCCGATTGGACCCCTAGCCTGGGAACCTCTGTATGCCATGGGTGCAGCCCTAAAAAGACAAAAAAACAAAAAACGAAACTCATAACCACCTTTCACTTCTACGTAGTTTTTGCTAGCCTTGGAAAAATAGTGCATGGGAAAAACAAGATTATCATGGATTAGAGGGAATGGAGGAAAGCTGAGATATGAAATTCCAATTGAAATCCCAATTTAGATGTTAGCCATCTGTTGTAACAGGGCAGACCTGGCTGTTCAGGATTCACAGTCAGATCCCTGGAAGAGCATTGAGTCGATCAGCCTCTTGCCTGGCCTGCCCTGTCTCCTTGTTTCTTTTTTATTTAGCCATGGACCCATGACTCTTATCAGCATTTAGGTCCCTGCTGGAATTTTACTGTTTTCCCAAGTGCCTCAAGCTTAGGTAGTATCAACAGTTTGACCTTTACAGGAGATAAAATATTTAAATGTTGCCTATGATGGCCATATTAAAAGTCAAGACAGGTGGCTTTACAAATGCAAGTATACGTGAGAGGATGGATTATAAGGGAATATTTTAAGAATCTTAAATTATAATATTACACATAAACAGATGCTTCATTTAGTCCTATGTGCTGCATTCTAAGGTCACTCTTTTTTCTTTTTTTTTTTTTTTTTTTGTCTTTTTTGTCTTTTTGGGGCCACACCTGCGGCATATGGAGGTTCCCAGGCTAGGGGTCAAATTGGAGCTATAGTTGCTGGCCTACACCACAGCCATAGCAATGCTAGATCTGAGCTGCATCTGTGATCTATACCACAGCTCAGGGCAACATTGGATCCTTAACCCACTGAGAGAGGCTAGGGATTAAACCTACATCCTCATGGATACTAGTCACATTCATTTCCACTGGGCCACGATGGAAATTCCTCTAAATTTACTCTTACAACAGCCCAACAAGGTAAATTATTATTATTATCACCAATATTTTAAAAATAAGGAAACTGAGGTGCAGAGGGGTTAATGGTTTGCTCAAGTTCATACACCTAGTGGACCTGGGATTCAAACTCAGGCATTCTGGCTCCAGAATCTATGCTTTTAACCCTAAATTGCCTTCTCTCTCCAAAATTGTGCATGGGATATTCACATGCTCTGCCCCAGTAGGATGTATGGATTAGAAATTCATACGAAAGACCTGAGCTGAGGACAGGTCAGAATTCACAAGATAGAGGTGGTGGTTAAAACCTTGGGAGTAGATAAAATCCCATTAGGAGAGGACAAATAGAATGAGGAAAGGAGATCCCCAAATATATGGCCCTGGGATCTAGCAATGTTTAAGTGACTGGTGAAAAAAAAAAGTCAGAAAGGCTGACTGAGGATGAATTGATTCAGGAAAATGGTATCTTGGAAGCCAAGAGAAGATAGAATTTCTTTGAGAGTTTAATATTGCCATGTGCCCCTAGGTGGTTAAAAGAATGCAGGCTGAAAAAGGTGCTGGATCTGACAGTTAAGGGGCCACTGGTGCCTTTTGCTAGAGTTGGATATTTCTAGTGAATGCAATAGGATGTACTGCCACAAAGACACATTTTAAGAAAACATAGGTACATGATTAGACTTTTAAATGTATTTATTACAAGTTTTCAAAAAAAAAAAAATCAGTGGATTTCAACTCTTCTAAAAAAAAATACACTTTTTTTTCTTTCTTTTTTTTTTTTTTTTTTAACCACAACCCAGCTTAGTTTAGTATATTTCACCTTGTCGGCACTTAGATATTTCTTCAATAATGGAATATCAAAAATTTATGAGCCTCAGGAAAACAATAATTTAAGATTCCTTAAGTGGTACATTACCGTCAGAATTAGCTACCAATCCCTAAGCGGGATTATCTTCTGGAAGATTTATAGTACCAAAATACCAGCTGTAAATCATAATTTGGAACAACCAGAATTACTTGAAGACATTACACATTTGTAATTGAATGCGTGCTAAAGTGAGCGATTTGAGTATTTCCCTTTAGTGCAATATCTGAGCCACGTAACGGCAGCCATGTTAATTTATGATACTTTCTGATGTAACCCAAACTTGATTTACGATACAGTGTTTCATTGCTGTAGTTAATGTCTTATACATCCTTGTTATGTGTCATTCTTGGAGAATATGTCCAAAAAATCAGAGAGCAGTCATAGACTCTTTAAATAAAGGAGAGAGAGTTTTAGATGAAAAAGTATTTCAGGATATAATCCAATGTTAGGTAAATATGGTTATCTTTGCTATAATTGTTTAGCGTAACACATTTAAACTTGGGAGGAAGGTCCCTTAAACAGTTAAGAATGAAAATTCAAGTGATTTGAATTGTTTTCAACGCCATTGTTGTTATCACTTTATGTATATTGATGTTTCCCAATTTGTGAAATGTTGTTGGTCATTGTGGCAACTCCCCTAACTGTGTAAACGGAGTATAGTTATTTACTAGAAACATCAGGGAGTTCCTGTCATGGCTCCGCAGTTAACAAACCCGACTAGTATGCATGGGGTCACGGATTCAATCCCTGGTTTCGCTCACTGGGTTAAGGATCCGGCATTGCCGTGAGCTGCAGTGTAGGTCACCAATGTGGCATGGGTCCTGTGTTGCTGTGGCTGTGGTGTAGGCTGGCAGCTGTAGCTCCAAATAGCCTCTAGCCTGGGAACCTCCATATGCCTCAGGTGCGACCCTAAAAAGACAAAAATAATAATAATAAAATAAAATAAATGTGAAATATAAAATTCTTTCAAGTGAATCATTTCAGGGCATTTGGCTTAAATTCTCATCCGTGGAAATAACCACTCAGTGTGTTGGCCATACCCTTTTATATATGGGCCTGAACACGTAAAACTAGGCTGATGAGCAGCTAGTGTGGAATGGCAGCCAGTAACTTACATGGAGAAATGGCAAAACATTCTCTGGGTGACATTTGGATGTGCTTAAGGGAGTAGCAGAGAGGCTGGAATTATTTCCTGACTTCTATATTTTTATAAACTTTGGATTAATGTGATTAAAAGTGATAGTTTTTTTGCTCTTTTAAAAATTTTTTACCATGTTAATGCTTGATTATACAGTCTAATAAGTGAGTAAGTGTTACAAAGAGGAGCGCTCACTGACCTGAACTTACATGACTTTCTTTGAATTAGGCTCACTATGCTTGATGCTAAATACAATGCTTACTGTGCAAGTAACACATCCTTCCTGATAACATCGCCCAACATAGCATCAAAACGTATCTTCCTTAAAGTGCCGTAGGTATTATATTTATATTAGTCATAAAGGTTATTAGACTTGCTTATGATACGTTTAAAGAAGTATATTCTGTTTTTTATTAAAAGTAAATTTGCTGTTTTGAAGTTTTTTATGATTGCTAAGTGGACAACACCACTCTATTTTTTCATCTCGGCTGACATTTGAATAACTGAGTCTTAATAAATAAATTGTGAAGCTTAGGCTTTCCAATTTGAGATTTTATGTTTTCCAAATTTAAAATGAAATATGTGTCCTGAATTCATGGTTGGAACAGTTACAGTGACCTCATAGACATAAAAAAATAATGTTGAGGGAGTTCCCTTTGTGCCTCAGCAGTTAAGGAACCTGACTAGCATCCATGAGGATGCGAGTTCTATCCCTGGCCTTGTTCAGTGGGTTAAAGATCTGGTGTTGCCGTGAGCTGTGGTGTAGGTCACAGATGCGGCTTGCATCTGGCATTGCTCTGTAGCTGTGGTGTAGGCCAGCAGCTGTAGCTCTGATTAGATTCCTAACCTTGGAACTCCCATATGCCCCAGGTGTGACCCTAAAAAGCAAAATAATAATAATAATAATGTTGAAAGATATGAAATCAAAGGTATCTTCATACTACTAAGGCAAACTTTCCTGTTCTATATATTGTGGCAATCAGAGTTTGGATCGGAAATTAAAAAGGAAATGATAACTGTCTTGCAAAGATTTTAAGTCTTTTTTTTTTTTTTTTTTTTTTGTCTTTTTGCTATTTCTTGGGCTGTTCCCACGGCATATGGAGGTTCCCAGGCTAGGGATCGAATCGGAGCTGTAGCCACCGGCCTGCGCCAGAGCCACAGCAACGCGGGATCCGAGCCGCGTCTGCAACCTACACCACAGCTCACGGCAACGCCGGATCCTTAACCCACTGAGCAAGGGCAGGGACCGAACCCGCAACCTCATGGTTCCTAGTTGGATTCGTTAACCACTGCGCCACGATGGGAACTCCCAAAGATTTTAAGTCTGAATGAAAAAGAAAACAATTTCTTGATTGCTGAGACTTAGAAACATATTTCTATTACCTTCTTATTTATTAGGTCATGAGTGGAAGCTTTCGTTTTGGTTAATGAGTTATCATTCCCAAGATTGACCTTAATTATTACCTATACTAGGAGAAGTTTCCCACTAATCCTCTTCCCCAAAGTTTTCAGTGTGTGTTCCATTAATAGCATGATCAATGAGAATGATCCCCGTTGCTTTTAAACGGTGCTTCACTTCAGCGTATTTCAGGTAAAACATTGGTTCAAGAAAAGTATCAGAAATGATGCCCTCTTTTGTACACACTCAAGAACCAGTCTGTGCCTCTTACTATTCACTATGTTTCCATCGAGTCCTAGAAGCAGTGTAGTTCGATGCTCAAGAGCTTATTTTACTGACGGAGCCAGAGCTCTTTACCTCTCCATTTTAGTTAAATGCTGATGCCGAGGTCATTGTGACTGCTTGGTGCACACCATTCAGGATCGTGGTTGAGTTGGGTGAGCTTGCTAACCTAGGTTAGGGTCTTTGAACCCACTCTGTTTGTTTCCAATCAGCAGATGGCGTTAGCAGAGTCAAACAGGATGCCTTTCGTTCCCTCCCTTCCCCTTCCTCCATTTTATTGTTAGTTATTGATGAGGATAAAATCCTCAGAAATAACCACAGCAGACAGGGCTGGGCATTCACGCCTGTTGTTCTTCCAGATTGCCGTCCCCTAATCTATCGCTTAACTTTTCATTGATAACCACAAGGAATTCTGGATGATCACACTTAGATTTTATAAGAATAAGACTCTTTGGATCCTTACTCTCTTCCTTTGCTTTTAAACCTTTGTTAAGGCTTTCTGGACAGACACGAGTTAGTCTCTTAATTTAGGGTATGGTGCTTATACCTACCGCTGATCATAATACAATATTTCAACTTCAAATCAGGGTTCTTCATTGCAACATTTGCTTGCTATGGTGTGGTTGATGTTTTACAGGTTTGTTACTAATTCCATGCTGATCTAGAGGAGAGAGTTTTTCTGTGATAGACTTTTTTTTTTAGGCACAGTTTTTAGGTAGTGGGAGCACATCAACACACATTTTTTACCTTTTAATAAAATGCAGTGCATTTTAAATTGTTATTTGGAACTAAATAAGCAACTTGAATATCTCTATATCTCATTTTCTGTATTTTCTGCAAAGGATTAGTCTTTTTTCATTAATCCCCTTGTTAGATTATTTTAAATTATACATTGTGAATTACTACAAGTTGTTTTTGTAAAATTTACTTTGTTATTCAAATTCTATTATGTAAATCTTAATACATGAGCGAACCCAAAAAGTAAATACTTGAATAATAACTACCTTCTTTGAAGACAACTGAGTTTATTTATTGTAAATGTTATTTCACACTTCAGTCAGTTTTACCTTGCCAGGTAATAAAGGCCCTGAAATTAAAATGACCTATTTTCACAAAATATAACTATAGGATTCATTTACAATGAAGCTGCCTCAGTTTGATATTATTCCTCCTGAAATAGGAAACAATATCCTACTGATGCATATGAAATGGGCTCTAAAACCATCCAAGGTATACTTTCCAAATTAGTGACTTATGCTTGCGGCCTCAGTTACCTCTTGTGCTTTTCCTGATGTGCTTACTTTTCCTCTGTTTCTCCTCTGACTTTATAAGGTATCTTATTGGCTGCATTCCAGATCTCTTACAAACTTTGCACTTCAGACAGACTGTGTATTTACGGCTGCCTTGAAAACATTTAGACCTGTACAAACTTGAACACAATTCTAAACATTAATGTGCTATACTAGGTATGGTAATTTAAGGTCATGGTAGCCTTTTAAGTATAAAAGCACCTAGCAGCCTGATGAGGAAAATCACCTTACAACAAAACAGTGTAATGGCGACAAATTGTTAATTAAATTTTTCCTTGTAAAAAGATTTGTTTTCAGTCGGAGTGAGCTTATACAACAGTATTGCCGACTAAGAGCAAGGGATTTATTCAGCAGTTATGACTGCTTATTATTGGTTCTTGACATTTAGTTCCTACACATATTTATTCAGCTGCAAAATATTATATCACTTTAAAACATTAATAAACAAAAATGTTTCTTTTTAATTGCAAAGCTCCCCAGATGGTGATTTCTTATTATATTAGGGAGAAGCTTATAATCATAATGTATGCATTAGGAAAATAAGTGACTACTGATTTTAAACACATTAAGCCCCTTATTTACCTCTCCAAAACTGTGGAAATGATAAAGTTATCTGGTGTGTAAAATACCTTTTTACATGGGTGCATTACCTTTAAAAAATGTTCTTTTGCATTATAGAATCAAATAGCTTTTTGATAAGGAAAGTATCAATAAAATATAAGTGTAACATCAATAAAATTCTGGATTGCATCTGGAAGTACTGATGTTTGTATTAATCCTTAATTTTTCACTCCCTGGACATTTTTTGGTGAATCGTCCAATTTCCAAATGAGCAAAGTGCTATGGAGAAAAAGGAAGAGAAGAATAAAGATCCTGTCCCAGAGGATCTTGATACTCATAATCTAGTTAAGTGTCTAGAGATAAATTCTAAAGCGCCAGAATGTCAAATTTCCAATGTCATGTAAATATATTAAAGAACACTAAGGGATTGATTGAATCAAATATTAGAAATAAAGGGACCTTAGCAATTCTCAAGTGCAAACACTTTATTTTAGAGATGAGTAAGCTAAGGCCACCAGACAGAAGGACTTAACCTGAGGCTCACTGGCTGTCCTTGGTAGAGCTGGGCCCAGTGTTTTCTCACTGTCCTTAAGGGCCTGGTTTATGCAGAAGGTTTTCAAGAAAATGTGCATTTTGAGCTGAAAGGAAGTAACATTATCAACAGCAGGAGCCACATCTAGAGATTTGGGTATCTTTTATCTTTCTAAGTTTTTTCTATTTCTAAAATTCCATATTTTTTATTTTGATGGGTATTAAAGAAAGAATAATATAAGCAAATAATGATGAAAAGTAGTTATGATGATAAGGGCTGAAAGTTATAGAACTTCGTCTGTGCGAGTCTGTCCTTTAGGCCCTTTTTTCATCAGCTCATCTAGTCCTCACAATAACTTTATGAGGCAAGTGCTGTTTTCATTCCCATTTTACAGATGAGGAAACTGAGGCTCAGAGAGGCAACCTGCCCAATATCAAACATCGAATGTTATAAAAGTAGGTATATGTGGAATGACCAAGCTTGTCAACGTCAGGTGCCTCCAATTAAGACAAGTGTTACATTGAGCAATGGAGATAAGGGCTTCTCTAGTAAGCAATTTTTTTTGAGGGGAAAAAAAATCAAAGAAAAATCTAGTAAGTCCTTATTGTGATATAAAAGGATCATGTCTAATATTTCTACAGTTTCAAATAATCCGTGATTTGAGAATGTCCAGTCATAGCTTATGTCCATAATTCTCAAGTATATTATAGCTAGCATTTATGTATGTTAGCATGTGCATGATGGAGGCAAGGATCACGTGTGTGGTGGTCCCTTAACAGTCTGTCATGCGTGTGGAAGCAGTCACTGTTTATGGCTGTGTTCTTTGGTCCAAGGTCTCACTCTAACTAAGCAACTCCATCTCTGAAAGCATTTGTGGCTAACTACGAATTCATGTTGCTCCACATTTTTCTTTAGAGTTGTGTGTATCTTATATTTCTTGCTTCCTTTAGAAAATTTTCTTTAGCTTTTCCACTTACATTTACTGAACACTAGCTATTTATGTGAGATGATGTGAACAGGGTTAACTGATGATACCTTTTTATTCTTGTCCTTGCTTTCCACTTTAGGCATGGACTGGTATTACTGGGCTAAGTGGCGCAAAAGATACATAATAAATTAGTAGTTCTAGTAAAATACTCATTTCTGTACACTTGGAGAAGCCGATGCCTTTCTGATGCAGGATTTTTTTCCTATCAAAGGAATATTGGATTCCTTAATGTTTTCTAGTTTCTTCTAACATTTTATTATTGACTTTACTTAGAAAATGATAATATATACATATCTGAGATGGATGTACCACTAATTATATGTGGAGTTTTCCTCTATATATAGTTCAATAAGCTTTAATTAACAATCTGTCTGTTCTTTTTTCATTCACCAATATTTACTCAGCTCCCATTAAGTATCAGGTACCATTGTGGGTGCTGGGGTGTGTTTTTGCCACTATGGTCATTAGCCTATTATCACTCAAGGTTACACATTGAAGTAGACAGTTTCTCAATGGATTAGATTTAAGTTTTTGCAGCCAAAATAAAGCAAATATACAGTGTTATACAGCCTAAATTTATTCTTGCTGTTCTGTAGAAATTATTGGACATAAAGCACAAGATAATAAATTCTTATGATACAAACTAAGTCTGGAGTGTTGCTATTCTGCACTACAGAATTCTGGTTTTCTTCTCCCTCCCTCCTTTCTTCTTTTCGTCCTTTTTGTTATAGAATCATTGGGGAAAAAATTAAATTAGGTCTATAAATTAAATGCATTTTCTATTAGTTCTAGCTAGTGAAAACCAGACCATTATTTGGAACATTTGGTAATATCTAGAGAACAAATTGAATAAACTCTAAAAGTCTGCTACAGTCAAAGTATACTTAACGTTTGGAATAATGTTTTATAAGCTAATATCAAAACAAATAAGAGTTCAATATCCGGTCACATAGAGGTTGATATACTCAGAAATTTTGGAGCTGTCACTGTAATTGCCTTCTTGATACATCTTTTTCCCATGTTAGCACTCAAAGTCCTAAGTCCCAGGAAACCCTTAAGTCCTGAGCAACCAGGATAGTTGGTCACCCTAATTTTATCTAAATCTGAAGATTTAATTTCCTTCATCTCATGGATGAAGTAGTTAATGAACAAATATTGTGCCCAAATGTATTTAGCTAAAGGGTTCATATTAACATGTTAATGTTTGAATACAGTGATAGATGATTGAAAGATGAGACAGCAAGTGGACAGACAGATGCATGGGTGGGTAGATAGATGAATATATAGGAAAATAACTGTGTAATGTACCTCTGAATGGTTAGGAAACATTATCCGTTAAAATCCTAATCACCTTGTAAGGCCCAGCGTTATTTCTCATCTTTTGGTCAAGATTTATCTTGCCTGTGCCTGCAAAATTCTGTTGATGACTTTATTATTTGACTCACCATAGTTGGGTTCTGTTTGCTCGTATGCATATCTGTATTCTCCGCTAAACTATGAATTCCTTGCAGAGCAAGAATTGTGCCTTAATATCTCTTTGAATTTAACCCTCCACCTGCTGCCTTGCGCTGAGTCCAAGCTGAATATGTTATTGCTGACATGCACATTTGTTTTCCTCCAATGTTAATAATCTTCATTGAAATGTAACTTACCTTACAGTTAAAATTCACCAGTTTTCAATGTTCAGTTCAGTGAGTTATAATAAAATCAAGATAAAAAACCATTCTAATCACCCCCAGAAAGTCCACCTGGGCCACTTTGCCATTACTCTCTCCCTGTCACCCTGGCCAATATTCCTTTTTCTGGGAATACAGCAGTTCATCCATTTATCTACTGAAGGACATTTAGTTGCTTCCAACTTTGGACAGTTATGAACAAAGCTGCTTGCAAACAGCCCTGTCCAGGTGTTTGTGTGAGTATAACTTTTCAACTTTGGGTGGGGGGAGGGCAAATACGAAGAATCTTACTTAGGAGTATGCTTAGTTCTGTAAGGGACTGCCAAATTACCTTCCAAAGTGACTGTCATTTTTCATTCCCATCAGCAATGAATTAGAATTCCTGTTGATTCCACATCCTTTCTAGTGTTTGGTGTTGTCGGTGTTTGGGATTTCAGTCATTCTGATAGATGTTTAGTGGAATCTCATTGTTTTAATTTGCAGTTCCTTAATGACATAATATTTGAGCATCTCTTCATATGCTTATTTGTTGTCTATATATTTTCTTTGATGAGATATCTATTCAATTTTTTTGGCCCATTTTTAATGAAATTGTCATTCTTGTTGAATTTTAAGAGGTCTTTATATATTTTGAACATGCCATTTATCAGATATGTGTTTTGCAAATTTTTCTTCCAGTTTATGAATTACATTTTTATTTTTTAAATTTAATTTTATTGGAATATAGTTGATTTACAGTATTGTATTAGTTTCAGGTGTGTGGCAAAGTGAATCAGTCACACATACATTTTCATTTTTATAACTGTTTTTTTATATGTGGAAGTTTGTAATTTTAATAAAGTCCAAGTTATTAGTTTTTTTTTTTTCATAAACTCTACTTTTGATGTATCTGGAATGTCATCACCAAACCCAAGGTCACCTAGCTTTTCTCCTGTGTTATCTCCTAGGAGTTTTATTTTTGTGCCTTTTACATTTAGGCCTATGATATATTTTGAGTTAATTTTTGCGAAGTATGTAAGGTCTATGTCTAGGTTTTTTTTTGTTGTTGTTGTTACTTGTGAATGTCCAATTGATCTTGTATCACTTGTTGGAAACTTCCCTTTCTCCACTGAATTTCCTTTGTCAGTGATTAGTTGACTATATATGCGCTGGTCTATTTCTGGATTCCCTCTTCTGTTTCATTGTTCTATTTGTCTGATCTGCCTTCAGCACACAGTCTTGATTGTTACAGCTTTAGGTTAGGTCTCGAAGTCAAGTAACGTCAATCCTCTGACCTTGTTCTTCTCCTTCACCGTTGGGTTGGCTCCTCTGGGTCTTTTGCCTTTCTCTGTAAACTTTAGAGTAAGTTTGCTGACGTTCACCAAATAACTTTCTGTGATTTTGACTGACATTGTATTGAATCTGAATATCAAACTGGGGACATCTTGAGAATATTGACTCTTCCTATCCATGTAGATAAAATAGCTGTTAGTTAGATCATTTAGAGCTTTGATTTCTTACAGGCAAGTTTTACAGTTGTCCTCATATAGGAGCTTGTATGTATTTTGCTGGATTTTTACCTTAGTTTTTCTTTCCTTTTTTGGGGGGAGGGTTACTTATATTAGTCAAGGTTCTCCTGAAAAATAGAAGCAATATCTGTGCACAAGGTTCGTTCCTGTATGGGGATGGTTGCTTCTAGGACCTTTCACCTTAAGGAACAAAAACAAAAACAAAAATCTATATTTTGCTAATCTATATATATGTGTAATACACACACACAATTATAGACATTTCTAGATGTAACTCTCTGAGTCTGTATTAAGCTAAACATGAGTCAATACTTATGTCTCTTGTTCTAATACGTTACCGTGGGGATCGTTCTGATTACCACCACCCCCTTGCTCATCTCTGACCTTCCCCTCCAACAATAAGAAAATCTGGCTCCCACCATCTGTGGTTTATTAATTGTTCAGTTTGTGTGAATCTGTGTGTGTTTTCAGTTTTGTTGTTATCTTCATTTTGACACTTTTTTTTTCCTCCAAAATTCTTGGACTTTTTGTAAATTGATGCACTTCATTTATTGGCTTACTGGAGGTCAACCATACAAAATATACAAGTGAGGAGTAGAAATTTATTCGGGCAAATGAGAAAATGTAGAAGAAAATGACTTTTCAATTGGGAAGTACTGTGAAAATATGAGGTAGTTATCAGGTTGTCACTAATACTATCAGTATTTCTATGTTGCCATTTTATTAAGTCATTAATTCAGCATGAAGTTCATCTTATACAGAATTGTATCGCTGATGACTTTCTTTAGCTTCCATGTTTTGTTCTCACCATATATATGTTTGCTTGATATTGGTAACATGAATTACATGAGTAATTACATAATTACTTTTGGCATATCGACCTGATTGTATACAATATAATATTTTAAAGTATGATTTAAGAAGACAATATAAATATGAAAATAAATGACACATTAGTGTGAAGATCAAAATACAAAATAGGTTCTAAGGTCTTGCTCAAATGTTTATTATAATTATTTAAGAGAATACACAGCCAAGTTATAAGAGACCAAGGAAAATGTGTAGTATTTCTGATTGTAGGTGATCCATGATTTGTTCATTTGAAAGTTTCTTTAAATGATATTTTCTCTTAAATCAAAAATAATAATAATAGGAAGAAATAGTATTCTTGCCAAATGCTTCTGCATATTGGAAAATATTATTTTCCTCTGTGATTTGATTGGTAGTTGTTTTTAAATTACATGAGTTAAGGTACCTTAGATTAACATACCACAAAGTCAATAAGGAAGTTAAAATGGGAAATAATGTTGGATAACTATGTAGTTAATATTAATTAATGGGTAACTAATTATATTTTACTAATGATTGCATTTCACTAATGAAAATATTATTCTTAACAACCACTGATAGTGATAACTTCGATAGCCAACCTCCACTTCCAGGGAGTTTCTGAGCTTGAATCTTAGTGACAGCAACTCAGTGTGATTTTTTGCAGGAGCTTCACAGCTAAATCTTTAACTCAAGTCAAAATTGGCGTCTTTTTTGACTTCTCTGTGTTTGCTCTGTAGAGCCTTCCACCGGTTCAAAGCCCATGTGAAGCAAAGGAAAAGAAGCAAAGATATTTCCCAGAAACAAAATGCATTATGTAATCTGTTGACATACATTATGCGATTGTACATTTTCACATTAAATGGGAAAACTGGGAAATAAGAGTTTGTCTAATGAAAGGGAAAAGAAAGCTTTTTAAAGTGTGGCATCGTTTTTCAGCACATTTATGGGTCCTTTTTCACTTGTTTCTTCATTTTAGATGATGAAATTGTAGAAAGTGGCTGATATATTTTTTTAAGTAATTACTTCAACACTCTAATTTCTTTTCAGTGATTAGATGTAGCAGTTTCAGTCCCAAACCCTGTAACTCCTTTTCACTGCCATTTAGCTCTTGAGGTAGAATGTCACCTGGCAGGACCCAGACTTCTTTTGATAGTAATGAGCTGGAATGAGCTAGATCCTGGTTCTGGAAGGACTCAGGAACTTGGGAGAAGGAGTGATTCTGGAAGATTAGGTTTTAAAATTTTCCAACTGTGAAGGGACTGACACTTTGTTTTCTTTTAACATGGCCTGTGAAACATGATCTGGAATCTTGCCGGAAACCACTCTTAGGTGTCAGTATTTTTTCAAGCTGTTGTTTTTGACCAACAAGGAGTTCTTAAAAATTGGGGATATCAGGTTCGCTCTTTCCTTCAGCTGCGTCAAAAACATACTGCTTTGGAGTTCCCATCGTGGCTCAGTGGTTAACGAATCTGACTAGCAATGAGGAGAACGCAGGTTCGATCACTGGTGTCGCTCAGTGGGTTAAGGATCCAGCGTTGCCCTGAGCTGTGGTGTAGGTCGCAGATGTGGCTTGGATCCCACACTGCAGTGGCTGTGATGTAGGCCATCAGCTACATCTTCAATTCGATCCCTAGCCTCAGGACCTTCATATTCCTCAGGTGCGGCCCTAAAAAGCAAAATATATGTATATGTATTGCTGGATTGAAGTGGCTAAAGTTATAGCTGGTGTGGCAAGGGGCGAGCCATAAACTGAAATACCCAAATACCTTATGTTCTAAGTATAAAATCATTCTATTTTTTCTAACATGGTAGGCTTGAATGTATATATGTTTTTAGACTCACTGCAAAAGAGTCATAAGGAGTCTGACCATTAGTAATGGACTCCAGCTAAGACAGGGTAATTTGAGGTATTTATTTCTCCACTGAGGCTAGGCTGTTTTAATGTCAACGTTTGTAATTCAGTCTTTATTTATTTATTTGAATTTTGTCTTTCGTATTTTGAACCGTATTAAAGCAGGACATGTTTGCGTTAAACAACTGATTTGTGCCTAAAACAAGTTTTTAAAGGTTTATTCCTGCTTCACCAGAACTGCCTGATGCGGAAGCAGGTAGCTCTCTCTCTTTGCCTGCTTATTGGTAGTTTGTTCTTATACATATTACTCGACCTCCCTTTTATTTTTTCACCTGTTAAATGGAGGGAGTACCTGCCCAGAGGCCCCTACTGCACAGAGGAGCCCCTAGGAAAGTGGGGAGCCACTGTCTCCCCTTCCCCTCAGCTGGCCCAGAGGAAGCAGAGAGCTGAAACCGCCTCTCTCCCTGAAGTCGTTCTCTGCTTGACCTTCCCTGAACTGCGTCCCAGGGAAGCTGTTAAACCCTGTGCTATTACACCTAATGGTGCCACTGCTGTATGAAAATCGGGTCGATGTGCATGAGCTCTTCGTCTGTGGAAAACTCATGTAAGAAGTGATTATTTTACAAGGACATCTGATCAGCTGTAACTACCTAAAAGAATCTTATTTACCATCTTTAATTCTGTCTGAATAGTTTCTTTAATATACTATAAATAGTGATTTTTTTCAGAAGGCTGTTTAATAAACACTGTTTACTAGAGTTAGAGGAAATACTTTAAAAATGGATTTCAATAGTCCCCTTGAGTATTAAGGAATAGTGGTTGCTTTATGTCAAAATCATATAATTTTAATTAATGTACTGTGTATCCTAATTCTTTAGACATATCTCAGATTTTCTTAAGAGGAAGGTTCAGATTCCAGGGACATTGGAAGAAAATCTGATTTGATAACTTAGTTTCCGCAATACTACTCAAAAGATTTTTTTTCCTCTATCCTAAACCCAATCATTTTAGATTGCAAATACATCATTTTTTCTTTTTTAATACGCAATCTTTTCCTTGGCAATACATTGTGATATTAAGAGAAAATAAGAGACAGAAAGCAAGGAAAACCATGGAATACTAACAAAAAGCTTAGTATGTTAGCAGCATCTAGTACATATCAAAGAAACAAGTTCTCAAATAATGAGGCCCATATTGAAATACAGCCTAGTTGTTATTTTTTTCCCAGAGAACCTCTTTTTGATGGTATATTTAATAAGCAGTATCACAGACAGTTGCACCATATTCATTATAAATAAATTACATAGTCTTTCCATGGCATAAAAATCTCATCCTAGCCTTTTGCTGTTATCTTTGTTTAGAAAGAAGGTGATTATTAAGTATATTCAGCAGTAATGGCAGACATAGAGATTTCGCTGTGTTGATTGCAAAATCTAATATGTATAATTTGTAGAGCAAGTGAGAGAGAGCGAGGGTGTGGTAGAGTGCAAGGGAAAAAGCACATGCCAAACAATGTATTTTCAGTTTGTCACTGGCCCAGGTGTTCAGTATGAGGGTGTTTGATGTGGAGACTATCGGCAGAGCTGCCAAGTTTATGATTCCTGGACTTGATGGTGCAAATTCATTTTACCAAGCTTTGGCTAAGGTTAAAAAAAAGATTCTCATTTTCTGTGCTAAATTTGGTGACTTATTTGCAAACATTAAGAGAGATTAATTTTACCCCACAGGGTTGTTAAGATGTCTGTAAAAAACTGCAAAAGTAGATTAACAATTGTGGTGCTTTTATTCTTTTTAAAAATTTATGTCTGCTGTGTGTTTTTGAACTTCTTCAATTTGGAACAACAGGGACCTTTACATTATAAACTTTAAGCAAGTAGTTCTCTAAAATACACAAGGCTTATTTTTGCCCCCAGGTACCCAAATCTGTTAGCCACATATCTGTTTCATCTTGCCTTTGTCTTTTATTTTTAAGAAATCATTTGTCCTAGTGTTTGTCTATATTGTGGTTTTGTGATTAAAAATAATAATAATCCTGCTCTAGCCTGTGAATTTAGATTTCTTCCTATTCTGAATTTCTGCTCCATGAAATATGAAGTTAGGATTTTTTGTCCTTTCTGTAGATCAATGAGTTTTTGTGTTTGGGTAATTTTGAACTCTTCGATAAATAGTGTTAGACTTCCCTGCCATGGTAGATACTCAATAATGTATGTGGTTTATCGGCTGAAGATGCAACATATTATAGTAGTCATTTTAGTAAGCCCTTCCACTGTGGCTGTAGATCAATCATGTTTTTACCACGTACACTGTCCAGATCCAGAAGCTCCCACTAAACCGAGGGTTTCCCACTCCATGCCCTCAGCCATCCTCGTTGCAGAATGCTCTGCAGCTCTTGTCTTGTCCTCTCTGTCTCTCTCCCTCTGTCTCTTTGCTTTCTTCCTCCCTCCCTTCTTCCCTCTCTCCACAAACATATTCCCCTTTATTAGGAGGAAACGTTTTAGACATTTTAGCTTGTGTCATTTTGTCTGTGAAATTCAGTGAATTATATATTTTCAGGTATTTACACAGAACAAATCATTGTGATCTATTTCGTAAAATATAAAGCATCACCTGTGTTATTTCAATGCATGGATAGTTAGCAAAATAGCCTCTTTTTCTCTGCCTATCCATCTAGACCCACAGGCAAATTCAGAAAACGAGAACTCTGCCCATACTGGTCACATGCAGAGTTGTTTTCTGCCACACAGAGTTGTTTGTTTATACCATCTATCAAATAGGGTTCTGAAAACTGCAGAGGAAGTTTAAATGGCTCTTTATAAGCACCGGATCAATAAATTTAGTTGTTAATCTGTGGTGAGTTAGTGGTTAGAGACTGCTAATGAGGTTATACTCGTTACAAAATGTCTTGCAGTGGGAGAGAACATGACAAGGGCTGAAAATTTAAACCAGGTTATACGGAAAGATAAAAACAACTTATGTGGGACAAATCTACCTTTTTTCATTTATGTTTTTTATTGGGCACTAGCCAGCTCAAGAACCATCCTTCTGATGTAGACAGAAAAATCCTAAGAGAAAATTAAAAAACAAAAACAAAAAACATTGTATATCCCAAACATCACACTACAACTCTATACAATATTTAATCCTTTTTTTTTTTTTTTCTCCAGCATGCTAAAAGAAACCTTGACTGAAGGGCTTCAGAGCCATGTGGGAATAATTTCAATAATTTAAAAAGATGTCGCTTGCTGTAATAAAAATTGATTCCATTTCTTTTATTTACTTGAATACATGCTAGTTGTAAACACCTTAAAATTAAATTGAAATGCACCTAATCCATGTTTTTCTGAACTACTTGATTCAGTGTTTTTGAGAACATTTGTGTGGGAATTTCTGAGCTATTTATATGTAAATGGAGTCTTCTGTAATTGGCACAAGGAGAGCCTGCTAGAAGCCCAGTAATCTAATCTTAGTTGCACATTTTTTCGCCTCTCTGTTATACATTCATAATGGCATTTGAGGGCAAACAGTTTGATCCTTATGTCAACATCACTCTCCTTAGCAATAAGGGAAAGAATAGGGAAACTTTATTTTAAGGATTAAATGGTGAAATTCTTCTGTGACACACCATCTTAGAAAGAGCTGCCAGGTTTTATAGAGAGCAAAAAGATATCATTAACTTCTAACTACTTGGAATAGGAATTTAAATTATTTGCTTCAGGTGGTAGAATGAAAGTAAAATTGCCCAATTGTTCTGGCTGTGATAGACCTTATTTTATTGAATCTTATTTTATTTTCAAAAATATGTGCTACTTGAGACTTTGGCAACAGTGGTATTGAAAGAGTTTTTCTGTTTTTGCATTTTTCCTAATTTGTGCTTTTTGGGGAAAATATTAGCCAAAAGACCTATCAGATGGACAAGGACATTTAACTATGTCAAACATCCGAGGCACTTGTTATATGCCTGTTATAAATCATGGAATGTTTAACTTTGAAGGGACTTGAGAAAAAGATCCCTGAATCCGAAATTTCATCTGGAGCTAACAATGTTAAAAAAAAAAAAAAAAAAGGAAGAAGAAGATTTGATGCTGTATTAGTTAAAATGAGATTTATTATTCTTCCAGTCATCTAGCCATCCATATTCAGGTATCCATCCATTCGTTCAGTAAATATCATGCCCAGGTAGCTTAAGCACTGGGTTGGATGCTGGGAGTACAACAGCAAGCAAGAAACCCACGTTGCCCTCATGGTGACCACTGCCTTGTAATTAGATCTGTAAGCCACAGTACGTAATTGAATGAAAGCCATATTAAAAATTTAGCTATTTGCCATTGTCAGGAACTGGATAGTTCTGAATATCTGTCTTTTCTGGATGAGTCAGAGGTAACCATTTAAGCATAACTTGTTTTAAATAGATCTCTTTCTAATGTATGACCCCTAAATGGAAAGTATTGGATACAATCTTTATGTTTTCAGGATCATGGTTTTGGATGTTATGCTGACCTGGATTTCAATATCTAAAATAATCCAGATGACTGATTCATTATTCTGGGTTTTTATTTGTGCTTCATTTTTGACTACCAGGCTGTCTGATACTGTCCTCCTGCTGGTTTCTGTATCTGCTTCTGCTGCAGAACCCTTCTTGCCCTACGCCTCGCATTTCTTTTCCTAATCTCTATGGGTACAGACAGGACACATGTTCCCTAGGGTTACTGCAATGATTTTTAAAACAAGAGACACTTTATAAAGTGAGGCGCTTTATTTTATAAATAAAATGCATCTTTTTGTGCTATAATTTATTTTTGTTTCCCAGAGGTCTTCTTCAGATTATACAGCTGACCCTTGAACTACTCAGGGGTTGGGGTGCCAACCACTGTATAGTCAAAATTCCCAACATTGACTCTCCCAACACTTAACTACCAATAGCCTACTGTTGACTGGAAGCCTTGCCAATAACAGTTGATTAACATGTAATTTGTATATTCTATATGTTATGTACTATGTTCTTTCAGTGAAGTAAGGTAGAGAAAAGAAAATACTATTAAGAAAATCATAAGGAAAAGAATACATTTACAGTAGCATACTGTATTTATTGATACCATAAGTTTATATTATCTGTTTATAAGATGAATCGCCTGTCAGTACCTACATCAATACTGTCTTATATGACATAAAACACTGTAGATGTTATATGTATTACTAACATTAGACATCAAAAAGGAAAAGATAATGTAAAAAATAAATTCACATTTATTTACGGGTATAACAGTTCATACATTAATAATGAAGAAGGAACAAAATGATTGCTTTATGGTAGCCTAGTGTAATTGATGTGGTTGTTTCACTATAGCCTAGCTTGTACACTAATGAATGAATCATTGTAAAATTTGTATGGCATACAGTATCACAGTCATATCCATAATACCATTTTGGAAACATTGTTACTTTTTAAAAAATGCTTATCGGTGATGATAGGTTGATCCACAGTTTCTCCAGTTATGAGAGATGCATACTGAACAGCAATATAATTTCTTGAAAGCAAAGTTATAAAACAGTAAGAAACCTAACACCTTATTAATTTCTTTTCTTTTTATTTTTTTTAATCTCCCCAATACGTTATTTTTTTTCCTACTGTACAGCATGGTGACCCAGTTACACATACATGTATACATTCTTTTTTTCTCACCTTGTCATGCTCCATCATAGTGACTGGACATAGTTCCCAGTGCTACACAGCAGGATCGCATATTAAATATCACTCACCTTATGCCTACAGGAGAATATATCAATATCTACAAATATTTTATGCAATCATGACATACATACCTTTTTCTTAATTTTTAAAAATATTTCCAGGCTATGTGGTTCATCTATAAACTTTTTTATATTGTTATAGATACCCAAAATTTTTTCACATGTTTCTTGAAAAATATCTGCAGGCAAATGGACCTGCACAGTTCAAACCTGTATTGTTTCAAGGGTCAACTGTATTCTTGCCTCTGTTCCTATTAGACAAAACCATACTTTTACCATCTCAGAAAATCAAATCAAAAGGATGGCAGTACCAACAATCCAATGTGAGTAATAGCACATTTTTTTTAGTATTTGTGGCAACACACCTTGAATTTTATAGATAACAAATGGTATGTACAATGCTAATTTTCTAAGCTAGGCAGTGAATAATATCTGGTTTGACTCTCATAATTCTTATGGATACAAATAATGAGTATTGGCATAAAACTTTGAGATTTACCAAAGGAAACCTTTTCTCATGTAATCTTCACAGTATTGATAGCATCACTAACCACTTCTTATAGACAATGAAACTCAATCATATATACCACCTGCCTGGTACCTGTAGATGTCTTATGTTTCAGACAAGTTGTTTGATCAAAATGACACAATCCTCAGGTGGTATCACTGATAAATTTCAGAGTGATATGGGATAGAGTACAGTGGGGGAATAGGAATGGTGATGGGATGGAAGGAGCTAAAGGGATCCCATGGATGAATCTGGAAGTCACAGTAGTAAGCTTTCAGAACCATCTTCATTCCTATTTGGAGAATCTGATAATTTGATAAAGATTATTTACAGGTAACCAAAACTTCAATAGTTTTCCCCTCCCCTAAATATTGCTGGTTTCAATACTCCCTTAATGGAACCTCTTTAGCAGTCATTTTCTTTTTTTCAAAAAAACAGCCATTCTCCCTGATAATGTCCAATATACTTGAGGAAAATTTGGAAAGTAATTAAAAGTAGACAAGTTGAAGTTCCCATCGTGGCTCAGTGGTTAACGAACCCAACTAGGATCCATGAGGATGTAGGTTTGATCCCTGGCCTCGATCAGTGGGTTAGGGATCTGGCATTGCCATGAGCTGTGATGTAGGTCACAGACGTGGCTTGGATCACTCCATTGCTGTGGTTGTGGTGTAGGCTGGCGGCTACAGCTCCGATCGGACCCTTAGCCTGGGAACCTCTATATGCCGCGGGTGCAGCCCTAAAAAGACAAAAAGACAAAATAAATAAATAAATAAGTAAATAAATAAAAGTAGACAAATCAATGATATCTTTACCCTGTGGGCCATATTTCTTTGTCCATAAGGGAATAGTAAGTTTTTTGTGTGTGTAGTATGTGTTCCAGTTATTTCGTTGTTATCAGAGGTGAAGGGGAACATCTACTTTAGGACAGGATAGAGTAACAGGGTGTGGATTTGCCCTCCCACCTGAAAAAAGAGAGAAATAGACAAAAAGCAATACATTGGGCATCAGGAAACTTAGGAAAATGTTCCTGGGAAATGGAAAACAAGCTAGGTATGCGTACCATTGTCCCAGCTTACTTCCAGGGCACAGCAGAGAAAGGAGAGACCCAGGCAGAGTCCAGAGGGCTACCTGAGTTGAGGGGATGGAACTGAGAATCAGGAAGACCAAGGCATTTGGAGTTCACAGTTTGAATGTGGCAGAGAGGAGAGAGCCAGTCCTGAGCTGTGTACCAAGCAGCTGGTACGCATAAGGAAGTTATTCAAGATAGAGGAAAGAACGATCTGGAAGGTTTAGAGGCAACAGTACCCAGTACTCACACAAGACTGGAAAACTCAGGATTGAGAAAGGTCTTGTCCTAAGAATGGGGAATAATTATCCCCAGTTGAACACTGTTTAAGAAAGCAAGATCCAAATGATTTAAACTGTTTCCAAGAAACTTAACTATGTTCTAGAACAAAGCTAAGGATATTTATAGAAACACAAAAATATCCATCACCCAAACAAGGAAACTTCATAATTCTGTTAGCCAATAAAAAATTCTCAGATATGCAAAAAAAGCATCAAATAGGACCCATAAAGAGATCAATGAAACTAAACCCAAACTGTTAGAATTCGAAGTCAAGAAGCCTAAAAGTTTTTATAACTACATTTCATATGTTTGAAAACTGAACCTCTCATATATTGTTGATAGGAACGTAAAATGATACATACCCTTTGGAACATAGGCAGTTTCTTAGAAGGTAAACATATTATATGATCCGGCCATTCAAAAACTAGATATTTACCTAAGAGAAATGAAAACATATGTACATACAAAGACATGCATAAATGTTATTAGCAGCTTTTTTCGTAATAGTCTGAAACCAGAATCAACTCAAATGTTCATCAACAGTTGAATGGAAGAACTCTGGCTTACTTATACAGTAAAATGCTCCTTAGCCATCAAAAGGAATAAACTACTGATCCATATCACAACAGGGTGAATCCCAAAATAATTATGCTGAGTGAAACAAGCCAGATAAATAGGAATATGCATTAATTTCCCTTGGCTGTCTGTAACAAATTACAACAAACTTGGTGGCTTAAAACAACAGAAATTTATTCCCTAACAATTTCGGAGGCTAGAAGTAAAAAATCAGGGTTCTGACAGCCTTTACAGAGGCTCTAGGGGAGAATCGTGTTCTTTTCTTCTTTTAGCTCCTGGTGGGTGTCAGCATTTCTTGTTTTGTGCCTTGGGCTGTTACACTCTGCCTTCACCTTCATTTTGCCTTCTCTCTTTGTTTTCTCCTCTGTGTGCTATCAGATGTATCATTGGATTGATCTCAATCTAGATAATTCAGGATGATCTCCTCATTTTAGGATCCTTAAGGAGTTCCCTGATGGCCTTGCGGGTTAAGAATCAGATGTTGTCACTGCTGTGGTGTGGGTGCAATCCTTGGCTTGGGAACTTCCACATGCTGGAAAAAAAAAAAAAAGATTCTTAACCCAATTGCATCTAAAAGGACTCTTTCCTAACATGATAACATTCACAGGTTCCAGGGATTGGGACATAGATATATCTTTTTGGAGGTTCAACCGACCACACTGAATGATTCCATTTATATAAAATTCTGGCTAATGCAAACTAACATATAGCAATGGGGGTAGGGCTGGAAGGAGGAATTATTGAAGGATTTTGAGAAGTTATAAGGATGATGGATAGGTTCATTATTTTGATTATGGTGATGGTTTCACAGGTATATATGTCTGTCAAAGCTTACCCAGTTGTACACTTTACAGATATACTGATTATTGCATACTGATTATAGCTTAATAAAACTATTTTTTTTAAAGTATGGATATAGCTTACTGAATTTTTGACTTGGAATTTTACTTGTTTGTGAGGCCATCTGCATACTCTATGTCAATTCCCCAGATAATAAATTTCTGATTCATAATCTAGTGGTAGAACTCGCAATGACCCAATATTTTCAGTCTATTCAGATATGGGTCTAACGTGGCCACCTACAAATTACTGATATTTTTTGCTTTCTCTTGTGTCATGAGATTGCAATTGAAAATACCCTTGACTCTTCACCCATATCTCTACATTAGTGATTCTTAGCCTTTGTAGAATCATTTGCCCTCTTGGCATTTTTTTTTTTTTTCCACGCCATGGCACATGGAATTCCTGGGCCAAGGGTCAGATCCCAGCTGCAATTGCGACCTATGCCACAGCTGCAGCAACACTAGATCCTTAACCCACTGTGCTGGGCATGGGATCGAACCTGCATCCCAGGGCTCCAGAGACGCCTTTGATCCTGTTGCGCCACAAACTCCTGCCCTCTTCCAAATTTAATCATAATCAGGGACTCTTGGCCTATAGAAAAGCACATGTTGATTCCTGATGGTTTCATAACCCTCTGCCCCACCAATAATGGTCACAAAGTTTAAGACCCCGTGATTTAAATAAAATTTCCAATTTATATTTACTTGAAAAGGAGCATTTTGAACTATATGATCCGTTTATGTATTTTTTTAACATGAACGCTTGAATATTTAAGTATTAATTTAACAAGGAAGTGATGTCATTTTGTGTACACATGTGTTTAGCTGATACAGAAAATATGTTAACTCAAGTTTACTTTGAGTAAGCTTTTACATTACTGCAGATGCTAAGTAAACAGGAAGGACTTGCCTTCAGGACACTGTTAAAAGAGATGTGAAATCGCATCAGGCTCGGCTTCACACATCACAGCCTCATGTCCACAGCAGCAAATTTGCAGGGTCTTCTGTGACCATGTAGTCCTGTCAACAGCCTCTCTGCTACATTATGTATGACTCTCTTTTACTGAGGGAATGTGTAGCTGGTACAAAGCTGAAAGAGTGATTTTGTATTGTGTCTGGTTCAGGGCTCAGAAATGAATTGGTTCTGCCTTGTGTATTTGCCATATTTCTCATTCAATTTTGCAACATTTTCACATTAAAAAAAAAAAGGAAAGAAGGCCAACATTAAAAATGAATAAAATATATTTTCGACTAGAGCTCTGGGATGTTTTTAAAGGTCATCTCAGGTCTGTTGCACAGAGGTTGGGGAAGCGTCTGTTGATTTGGTGGTCCAGAAATTGGATGTCATGATATGAATTGGTGATCCTTCTGCTTCTGTTTTTAGTCCTGGAGCTACAGGATATAGATTATCCTTGAGGTGAGCCCAGGGTTTTAGTGAGTGTAGACGTATTTCTCTGTTTCTCTCTCTCTCTCTCTCTTTTTTTTTTTTTCTGCCCCCAATACTCACTAGGGGCATTACACATCAACAGCAGCTAATTCCTAAGATTCTTAAAGGAATATGGTGTCTCCGAGTCTCTAAGCTGGAATAGAGTTTTACAAGTCCTTCCCACCACCCCCATCAAGCTCTGGAGAGCTGATTCATCTCCACACCCCCAGATGGAAAAACCACTTGTATAGATTGACTCGTGACATTGAATCCGTCAGAAAATAATGACAGCATAAACCAAGCTCTAAGTTGTGGTGTTGTTTCCTTTGTTGGGTCAATGGGGAACTGCCTTCTAAGGATGCCACTCAAATCCTGAAGCTGCAATGCCACAGAGCTGCAATTTCTGCTGCGACTGACCTATCTTTATCCCTATCATCCTCGTCTCCGTAGGCATTTTTAAAACTAAGATCATGTCTCACCTGTCCTGCAGTGGGAAATATGAGATTTAAACACTGGCTCTGGCTCTCTCTTCACACTGAGATTTGTTGGGCAGACAGGGCTGGTTTTAGTTCACGTAGAAGGAGGGTAGCATAATGCTTAGCACAAATATTCTACTTAAGAAATGCTGTTGGTTGATTAAGATCACTAAAGAATGCAATTGTGAAGAATAGTTATTATGTATACCCTGCTTGATTTCGGATAGAATTTTCACAGGCTTATGAAAAATTAACTATTTACTACATAGATAGACAAGGAAATGAGAAAAAAGAGATGAGGAGGAAGAAAGATGGGTTGGGTCTTGGAATGAGCTTCATCTCCTCTGAGGAAGTGGCTCCCCTCTAACTAAAGTGTTTGGTGGTGGCTTCCTAGTGTAAATAATAGTGTGTTATAGACTCCTTTTCCTTATTGACCCAATAGTACGGTCACTGAGTGATTTATTAGCAATTTCAATGTATTAGAGAGATTAATTATGTTGCAGTTTCCATAAATGCTCCTGACTGCTTGAGATTAAAGTCCGGGGAGGAAGTTCCTGATGTAGTTATTACAGATTACCATAGTTTCTTAAAATGAGCGAGAATTCAGGAAACACCTCGTGACACCTTTTTAAAGATGCCTTAAAAATAATTTGAGTTATGTCTGTGACCGATTTTAAACGTCCTTCCTCCCTCCCTTCTCTTTACCTTATTTTAATGAACACCCCTTTTGGAAATAGTCTCAACGATATTGTTTTTAAAGTTTTTACACATCATCTTTAGTACACTGGAAATTGAAATGGAGTTTTTCCTCTCTTCAGAACAACTTTACATTTATCCACTTTTTTGTGTTTAGAATACATGGTAAAATATAGGAATTTATACCAAATACACAGTCAAAATATTCTGAAAGTCCATCAAAGGTAGCATGTTTCAATACTTTGGGGAAATTTAGATTTCCTGTTGATTTCAAAGGGTTGAACGCAACTCTTTCTTTTTTTTTTAAAGTTGTGCTTTGTCTATGTAAGACAGTCTACTAAGCGAGGTGAGAATTCAAAAGTGTAAGCAATATAAAGTCTATTGTCCAGTGAGAGGCTTATAAAATATGTAATATAAAGTGTAAATCTATAATTTATTATAAAATATACTGTTTTTGAATATAAGCTCCCTGGAAGCAGGGATTTGTGTCTTTGTTCTTTACTTTATCTTCAGTGTCTAGAAAGATGCCCAGCACACGGCGGGCATGCAATAAGTGTATGTTGAATAAGTGAATAGGATAGTAAGTGGCAGCTAGGATCTTTCTAGATCAAGTATCATTCCAGTGATCAGAAAAGGGCTTCAAGGGAAAGACGGCATTTTGGCGGCCATGCAGAGATGTGTGGCAGTGTTTGAGAAAAAAAGTGAAGGTATGAATCAAGAAAGCAGGGGAAGGAAGGTCACTTGAGTTTCCTTTCATTTTATGCCCTTCATTACAATATATATATTTTTTTTTTTTTCTGAGAATAATTAACAATGTCAGCAGGCCAGGCTCCAGAATCCTGGGTAGCATGTTCCTTCCAAAAACATTAACTGCTGATTTACTCTGGCTCTTAAGATGTTTTAACTCTCTAGGCATGAATCTGACTTTCTTCGGTGTTCCCTTTCAACCCTGCCTTTTCTCTTTTCCAAGCAAGACAGAAGACCCTGAGTGAGAGGAGGCGAAATCCTTTCTCTCAGTTTGACTTCTTGGTTCTTTGAAAAGGGGTGGTGGGGGGAACCCTTGCTGCCTGCCTCCCCCTCAGCCCCCTTCCCGAATGCCTCCCTCCTGCCTGCGCTCCCAGAGAGGGCTCTGACTTTCAGCCACTGCTGCTTCCCTGCTGAGGGACCCTCTCTGATTTCCCAGGCTCCTTGCCCTGAGGCTTGAGCTCCCTTCAAGCCCTGCAAGGATGCAGGGAGCCTGGACCATGAACCTCTGCAAAGAGCGGGGAAGCTGTGCAGCAAAGGCGGCAAGGAGGAGCTCTCCATCACCACTGTCTCCCTTCCTCTTCCCTCATCAGTGTTCTGGCCCCTCTGTGCCACCGGGCATTTCCTTTATGTAGTGTTGATGTATTTACCTTCTGTCTTCATTCAGCACACTTACTGAGTGTTTATACTAGGCTGAGTGCTCAGAATACAAAGATGAGGATCTCTTCTTTCAAAGAGCAGAATTATCAGGGCAGGATCTAGGCATAAAATAATGGAGGCCGTCATTGTGCTTGTCTACACCCCCCACCCCCAGCCTGACTGTGTTCACTAACTATCATAGGTAACATTTTGTCTTTGTTAACCAAGCCTGTTTATTGGAAAGATGGAGCCATGTATATGTAGGTGTAGCCTATGTAATTTAAAAAAAAAAAATCAATGTCACCATGAAATAGATATTCATTAAAAACACTGATACTTGTAAAAAAAATGCTATTTTTTTAATTAATGAAGAGCATGGACTCTGAAGCCAAACTATGCAATTCAGTTTTTAAATTTTCCCCCTTTTTTTTAGGGCTGCACCTGCAGCATGTGGAAGTTCCCAGACTAGGGGTCCAATTTGAGCTACAGCTGCCGGCCATAGCAATGAGGACTCCAAGCCACATCTGCAGCCTACACCACAGCTCATGGCAACACTGGATCCTTAACCCACTGCGTGAGGCCAGGGATCAAACCTGGATCCTCATAGGTACTAGTCAAATTTGTTTCCTCTGAGCCTCAATGGGGACTCCTTTGAGTCTTAATTCTTTTTAATGTGAAATGGAAACAATAATGTTACCTACGTTTTGGGTTAGTTGGAGTGATTGTTTAAAGATTAAATGAGCATATGCAAAGGACTTAAAACAGTGGCTGATGCACGAAAAGTGATGTACAAATGCTAGCCACTATTGAAAGCATGTCTGCTTTCTAAAATCTTAACCATGGAGTTAAATTCCTCTTTTGAACAAGAGAAAATGTTTCTTTTCTCTAGAAACCACCCTGTGTTTCAGTGCCCCGTCTTTTATGCAGAGTTTCATACTTCTTCAGTGAAGGATCTAGAGATTCCAATATATGTTATCATGTACAATTTATCCATGCTTGTTTCCCTAGACCTGCTAACACTGTGTCCCATTAATGCAGAGTCCCACGCTCTGCCTGGTGCTTTTAATGAACACCCAAACTGGTTTTGCAACCATGAAAATTGCCTCGCTACCTTTCAGAATAATGATGCTTATAAAAAATCATTTGATTTTTCCTACTTTTGAGAAATAACTTGAGTTCAAATAATAGACTAATGATGCTGCCTTAGATTTGTAAAATAGAATAGCAAACAGTTCAAGATTAGCTGTAACTTGCATGTGATCGATATTCTATATTAGAGTCTAAATGCACCAAAGATACCCATCTCTCTCATTTTCCAAGATGACCAACAGTTTGTCCGAAGGATATTAAGTGTGTTTATTGCTTTGGAAAAATAAGCCTTTGTATAATTCAAAATGATGTATTTTTGTAAAGTTAGGAGCCTTTATTTCTGCTCAATGGGTGTTTTCTTTGTTTCTGTAGGACCTTTTCCACTGGTGGTTTTGCCTACCCTCTAGGGGGCTTATCTAAAGCTGCCTGAGCTCTGGGCAGAGGACTTGCGCCGGGGTCTGATTTGGGTCTCTTAGGGGGAGAAAATGTGAGAGAGCATCAAAGGTCAGAACCAGAGAGATCTCCACCTGGGATAGGACTGGTAAAGAAGGGATTGTGTCCAACATAAAGGCCAGTTGGAAGTAAACCAAATGGGGAATAAAAAGAAAGGACAATAGCAAAGGAAGAGGATCTAAAACAATTTCTGTAATTAGGGCTGGGGGGTTTAAGCCTCCTGTTTTTTTGGTCACTGATCTGTGGTCTTTGGGATTAGAGATGCAAGACTGGGATATACCTAACCTTCCTTCCAGCTCACCCACAGAGTCATCTCTGTTAAAAGCAAGAGGTATCGCATTTTCCTAGACCTTTGAGATGACTGGAAAACAAGTAACAGCAATAGACTTGCAAGTAAGCAAATATATTTTCAGAAAATACAATTTGAATTCTATTGATTCTAATAACTGTGAAGTATTTATTGAGGGGAAGGGATTGCTGTCATCTTAGTGAAATTTCTGCTCTATTTTCTATGCCCCGAATGTTATTAAAGTGTAAATATAATGCATCTTCAAAACAATTATCACATTTTTCGGAGATATTTAAAAAATTTTGAACTTTTTTTTTTTCCAAATTTGAGGGAGAAAAAGAAGACAAATAAGTGTTCTTGTAACTAACCCTCTTCATACTAAATCCTTATCTGAGTTTAACCTAGATGAAGCACAAGGCTTTTAGTGCAAATTGAAGATGTAGTTTTAATTTTAGATGTTGAGATAGGATGTCAAAACATCTTATTCAAGCTGCCTGATCCATACAGTTGTTTTCGCAATGCACACTCAATCTCAGGCAAGGGGATTTCATATTTTTATCCTTGAAATTCTCTGGCCTTATGGCCTTGTTTTTAGCAGAACACTGTTAATGTTGCACTCTAGTTTGTTGCCTTAGGATTCTTAGAGGATTCTTAGGGAGCTGACTGCAGTGGCTCAAAGAAAATAATTATTAAGATATTTATCTGAAAAACTACTTTATAATATCACTTATCTTTGAAGGGGTTGCTGAATGGTTTGGAATTGCTCAATAGTCTCTGTTTGACAGTTAAAAGCGGCTGTATAAGAGGGAGACAAGTGTGTCAATCAGTAGACATCTAAAACCTTTTTGAAATTGTACATTTCAACAGTTTTTAATATATTCAGTGTTGTACAACCATCACCAATATTTAATTTCAGCACATTTTCATGACCCTCTGAAGAAACCCTATAGCCAGTAGCAGTCATTCTCCATTTACCTCCCATCTCCCCAGGCAACTATTAATCTATTTTCCATTTCTGTAGATTTGTCTCTTCTGGACATTCCATGTAAAAAGAATCATACAATATGTGGTCTTTTTTTTTTTTTTTTTTTTTTGTAATGGTAGTAAATAACGCAAAACATACCATTGACAATTTCAGACAATCTTAGCCATTTTTAAAGGTACAGTTCAGTGGTGTTACGTATATTCACATTGTTGTAAGACAGAGTTCCAGAACTTTCTTATCTTGTAAATCTGAAATGATGCGCATTAAATAACAACTTTGGCCCTCCTCCCCTAAGTCCCAGGTAACCACTATTCTACTTTCTGTTTCTGTTTTCTTGACTGCTTTAGATATGCAGAGTCACACTGTATTTGTCTTTCTGTGACTGACTTATTTCATTTAGTCATCCATGTCTTAGCATGAGACAGAATTCCCTTCCATTTTAAGGCTGATAATAGTCCGTTGTCTTTATAGCTCACATTTTGTTTATCCAGCCACCTGTCAGTGAACATTCAGGTTGTTTTCACTCTTGGCTATTGTTAATAGTACTCTGAGTGCTGAGGTACAAATATCTCTTTGAGACTCTGCCTTTAATTATTTTGGATGTATATCCAGAAGTATAATTGCTGAATCATAGAGTAGTTTTATTTTTAAATTTTTGAGGAGCCTTTATGCTATTTTCTATAGTGATTTTATCATTTTACGTGCACAAGGATTTGCTGTCTCCACATTCTGCCAACGTCCATCATTTTCTGTTTGTCCGTCTTTACTGTAGCTGTCCTAATGGGTGTGAAGTGATACCTCCTGTTCTTTTGATTTGCATTCCTCTAATGATTAGGGATGTTGAAATTTTTACGCACTTTTTATATAGTCGATGGCCATTTTACAATAATCTTTGGAGAAATATCTATTCAAGTTCTTCGCCTACTTTATTTTATTTTGTTTTATTTAGGGCCACACCTGCGGCATATGGAAGCTCCCAGGCTAGGGGTCGAATTGAGCTGTATAGCCAGCCTATACCACAGTCTCAGCAAGATGGGATCCAAGCCACGTCTGTGACCTACACCACAGCTCATGGCAATGCTGGATCCTTAACCTACTGAGCGAGGCCAGAGATTGAACCCGTATCCTCATGGATGCTAGTTGGGTTCATTACCACTGAGCCATGATGGGAACTCTCTCTTAGCCCATTTTAAATTGAATTATTTGATTTTTTTGTTGAGCTATAAGAATTCTTTAGAAAGTCTAGATATTAGCCACTTAGCAGATGTATGACTTGCAAACATTTTCTCTCATTCCAGAAGTTGCCTTTTCATCTGTTGATTGTGCCCTTTGATGCACAAGTTTTTAAGTTTAATGTAGTCCAGTTTGTCAATTTTTGCTTTGTTACCTGTGCTTTTGGTGTCCTAGTCAAGAAGTCATTCCAAAAGCCTTTTACAAATTCATATGTATATGGAGAGAGAGAGGGAGAATCAACTTTTAATTATGAAAACTGAGGTCAATAATTCAAAGATTAATCCAGGAGTCATTTATATTTACCTTTCAAATGCAATTTATATATATCTGATTATGAGTGTGCCTACAGTTCTGAAAGGTAATTGCTGCAAAATCATGAAGCCTTACCATTGAACATATGACTCAAGAAAAGCTGGAAATAGGAGTTCCCATCTTAGTGCTGTGGTTAACGAACCCAGCTAGAAACCATGAGGTTGTGGATTCCATCCCTGGCCTCACTCACTGCATTAAAGATCCGGTGTTGCTGTGAGCCGTCGTGTAGGTTGCAGACGTGGCTCGGATCCCATGTTGCTGTAGCTCTGGTGTGGGCTGGTGGCTCCAGCTCTGATTAGACCCCTAGCCTGAGACCCTCCCTTTGCCATGGGTGCGGCCCTAGAAAAGACAAAAAAAAAAAAAAAAGAAAGAAAAGCTGGAAATATAACTGATTTTTGTGGTTTGACCCCCTGAGGGAACATTTTACATTATCCCTCTTTCAAAAATTTTTCTTGCTAGGATTCAGACTATGCAAAGAAGTAAACATGATGTGTGTTATAAAACCAAAAAATATCATCAGACTATTTTGTGTTTAGACTGATGAGATATGCTGTAAATGAAACTTGAATAAAAGATGTGCACAATTAAGATTTAACTCTTCAACAATGCTCAAGTTACAGGAACTTAGGCTACTTTGCTGTAAAACGAATTCTTTTCCTGCTTATCAGCAAGGGTGTGAATATGTGAGTGTGTGTGTGGGAAGGATTAGTTTGCAGCGAGGCATATCCTAACCTCGACACCTGCTCTTTCTCCTCCCAGATTTCTTTCTATGTGTGAATGGCTTCCCGTTTACCACCTTACTTAACCAAGATCCTAAACTCCTCCCCTCAGTCTCCGTCTCCCTCACATATCACATCCAGTCAGTCACCAGAAGAGTTTAACTTTATCTCCCAAAATCTAAGGCACGTCCCCATCCTACTGCAGCTGTCCCTGTGCAGGACCCCATGTTCCGCCTTAAAGTGCTGCAGCAGCCTTTTTCGCTTTGGTCCGCCTGCCTTGACTTGCCTTCTTCAGTCAGAAGTCATCTTTCTAAAATGTAAGTTGCTCATGTCTTTCCCTTGCTTAAAACCTTTATATGATCCTCAGTGACTCTTATGACTAATACTGAACTTATTAGTATTGCTCACAAAGCCTGCTGCGGTCTGGCACACACTTAGCCCAACAACCTCATCTGCTATCCGTACCCACCCCTCCCTATATAGCCTTTATCATAATAACTTCTTCTAACTGCCTCCCTGCTTGTCTGTTCTCTCAGTGGATTGTGAGGTTCCTGAGGTCAGGAATCTTGTCAGTCTGTCCCACTGCTGTAGCCCTTGTGCCTACGGAGCACAATGTATGGTACATCAGGCGTGTGACAAACCTGTGTTGAACGAATGAAAGCAGCAGTGCACGTAAGCTACATGGGCCCCCGTCCTGTTCCTAATTGCAGATTGTCTTATAGTAATTTAGCATATTCACTATTTTCTGCCTTCCAAGGAGGCTTGAACAAGTTCCTAAGAATAATATAAGGTGAATCCTCTAAGCTTCCATTGCCTCATCTGTAAGATAAAGACTTTGTAGATAAATCTGTAATCTAAAGGAGGTAGACCAGGCCATCTGTGACATTTAGCAGTGATCCCAAACGTAGTCACCTAACTTTACCTAAAATTCCAGAGTAGCTACCACATATGTTATATATATAGAATAACATGCATATATAGACTATATACACATAACTATATGTGTATATAGAAATATGTTATTCTATATATAAAATATATGTATATATAGAATATATAGAATAAAATATAAAATATATAAAATGTATTAAATAAATATAAAATATTTTATGTATAAGTGTTCTAAATCTATATTCATTTGCCTGCTGAGTCCCTGCCACAGCTCAGTGGAAGTGCATAAGAATCCGACTGCAGTGGCTTGGGTCACTGTGGAAGTGTGGGTTCATCAGATAAGTGTGGGTTCAATCCCCAGCCTGGCACAGTGGGTTAAAGAATTTGGCACCACCACAGCTGTGGTGTAGGTTGTAGTTTTGGCCCAGATTTAGTCCCTGGCCCAGGAACTTCCATATGCTTCAGGTGCAGCCATAAAATTAAAAAAAAATCAATCCGTATTTGCTTTTTAAAGCTTAATCTTTATTACGGTTTATTTAAACCTTTTCAATGTCAAATATGTGTCTTTTTCAACTTATGTTTGACTTGCCTCAATGTTATTATCATATAAACATTACTCTATGTGAATACCTTCACTGTAATCTGAGAAACTAGAAAATAGATGAAATGAATATATCCATGCCTGTATGAAATATGTATTTTTGAAAATTTTACCAGCTACATGAATATTGGGTACTATTACCTCTGTCATGAGGTATTTCTGAGGGTAATGGCCATATTATATGAGGCACTTATGTTCCTTAAAGGAAGAACATAATGTAAGTTCAAAATAATAATAGAAAAAAGAGTTCCCATTGTGGCTCAGCAGTTAACGAAGCCGACTAGGAACCATGAGGTTGTGTGTTTGATCCCTGGCCTCGCTCAGTGGGTTAAGGATCCGGTATTGCCGTGAGCTATGGTGTAGATCACAGACGTGGCTCAGATACCGAGTTGCTGTGCCTTTTGTAGGCTGGCAGCTACAGCTCCAATTAGACCCCTAGCCGGGGAACGTCCATATGCCACGGGTGTGGCTCTAGAAAAGACAAAAAAAAAAAAAATAATAATAATAAATAAATAATTGCCTTGTTTACTCTGAATAGTCATCCTTATACATCTCAGCAGAAATATTGTGTATTAAAATTAGCTAGATCAAATATTAATTGAAATAACCATAGCCATTTCTTTTATTCAAGGTCCTTTGATCTACATTACATTTCGTCTGCTTTAATAGAAACCTCTTTCTTTGCATATCTTTTTCCACTCTGACTCACTAAATACCTATGGGCAAGAGGCTAAGAATGGACACACTTACTCTCTCGGCAACCTGAGCATGAGCAGAAGTGAATAGAAAAGTGAGTTCTAGTTACATGCTTCCTAGGCATCAAAGTCCGAGAGGGAAATGTGGCAGGAGCGGGGTTAGCAATCAGGAGGTTTCCCACCTTTTGTCATACCCTTCCTCACGCAAAGCATAGTTTCTTCCTGGCGAGAATTGATCCATAATCTACCAAATGTGTGCAAGCAATGAACAGTTTCTCCTTTCATCCATTTGTCTGTTCGTCTGCTCATCCTTTATGGAGAATTAGATCACTTGACACTCTTTCTTAGTTGTGCAACTAAGTATAACTTCAGTACAACACGGTGCCAAAATTCATTCCTCCCCTGGTGGTAAAGTTGCAGACTCTCAGATCATGCCAAAGAGACGTCTTGGCCAGAAGTTTCATTACTGAGCTGTGGGAAATGATCCCGGCCCACAAAAGAATGAAGGATCCCACAGAGCCTCTCTTTTTCACTCCCCTCCCTCCCCCAGGTTTCCTTTCAGAGGAATGACAATGCAAACTGTCTTTCCAATGTATTGCATCCCTACAGGAAAATGTTTCTTGAGAGTGTGTTTTTGTGTATATTTTATTCTTTAATGGTAACACGTACACCTATCCATTTTGGGCGCACATAGCTTCAGGAAAAGGTCAAGAGCAGGATTTCTCCAGGTATACAGTTTAGCCATCACTTAGTTAAAGTGTTAAGACTGAGTTAGATATTAATGAATGCTGTGCTCAGCAAATAGGAGTTCCTTTGAAATGTAGTTTGAGTAACACGTGATTAAGCCAGAACACTGCTCTTTCTCTTTATACTGGTGACTGGACCTCGGAATGTGCAAAATCCCCTTCGGTGGATACTGTTCTCTCTGCAGTTGCTGCCGACCCTTGCATCTCTACCATGCATCAGTGCCATCCACTTCCATAGCCCCTTCCTCGTTGTCACTCTCATCTGCTGATTTCTGGATCACCCCCTTGCCTTCCATGGTAATGGGGCACCTGACACATCTCACCCTAGGGACACTTTCAACACCTGGGCCTGCATCTTGACTTTCTTTCTTTCTTTTTTTTTTAAATCTGACAGCCTCATTAAGTCGTCAGCTTCGAAGCTGTACCTCCAACTTGTCTTCAGTTGAAATTGTGCTGCTTTTGCAGTTGTGATCGTTGAGCGAGCGTTCTTTCCCTGGCTAAAATATGGCCTATGCTTGCAACTCTCTCCTGTTATGTTCACTGCCCCTACCCTGTGCACTCAAATGAGCTTCAGTTCTCTGATTTCCCTCAGTGTACCTGGGATTGAAGACCCAGCTGGCTCTGTGACCTTATGTGAAACTCATCAGATACCCACAAACCACAGTTTGCCTCTATGTTTTGTCTTTTGTTTTTGCGTTTATCTTTTAGCTCCATACCTATGGCATATGGAACTTCCCAGGCTAGGGGTCAAATTGGAGCTGTGGCTACCAGCCTATGCCACAGCCACAGCAACGCGGGATCCAAGCGACCTACACCACAGCTCATGGAAACGCCAGATCCTTAACCCACTGAGGGAGGCCAGGGATTGAACCTGTGTCCTCACGGATACTAGCCCGGCTTGTTACCTCTGAGCCACAATGGGAACTCCTGCTTCTGTGTTAAATAGTTGTCTGGAAGGAAGCATGAATAGTCCCTTCCAATCATAAATTTTATATACTTTATCGGTAGTGAGTCTTTTAGAAGTAAGTATGCTAATAAAGTCAAATTATCAATTCTTTATAGTGCTAATATCAAGTATTTGTTTTTGATCACTTATACCTGTGAGCCATGTGCTCCTTGATTTTTTTTTTTTTCCTAGTCTGAAGGCATCTAAGTGTATATGCTGCTATTGAATGGAAGAATTCACTAAAATGATTAAATCTGATTATTGGTGCTAGAAGGAAAAGGAGGCAGTATAACAGGGAGAAAGTTAAGCTCTATCTCTGTTCACATAGTTGTTGAACTAAAATATCTGCTACATTACTGCAGACATAAGACTCTGTGATTTGTCTAAAACCTCTTATTTGGTGTTAATGAAAACATTTATATTTTGAATAACAGGTCTTTGAAAATATGTGTCAGGAATGAGATGTAACTAAGAAAAAATAAGCAGAATTTTATGCTAAGTATTCTAGAGAACCTTGTCTGCTCTAAGGCTCTCTTGACTCTTTGCCTGAAAAATCTCAGAGAAATGCTTGGAATATTTATCTATGGAACCTGCAGATATGCTGATATAGTTAAAACCATCACTGTCCAATTAGGCCGCCATTGTAAATCAGCCCTTGGCCAGGTTGTCTTAGTTGCATGGACACTGACACGGGAAATTCTTTTCTTAATTTCCTGAGTAAATGAGGGCATACATTTAAAAATAAAAATGTTGCCTGGAAGCAGTGTTGAGGAACACAAATAAGATTCGGAGCCTTTGTTTAATTTTTCTTCCGCATTTTTGCAGTACTTTCAAAACCGCCGCATTTGTTTTCTCAGCTTCTACTCAGAATATTTCAGGAACCCTAAATCCTTTGTCCAGAGGAATATGAATATGAGGGGGAGTGCTTTTATGAGCCTTTGGACTGCCTTTGACCATGTGGCCAAAAGCCAGCTTTCTCTTTTTGTTCAAACTGGAGACAGACTGAAAACAAAAACAAAATGAAATATGATTAAAGCCAAATAGAACATGTACCTTTCAGTTTGTCAACATTTTAATGCTTCGCATATTAGCCACTTAAATTGGAAACATTTCCTCTTCAAGATGCTTCTGTATACCTGTGCCTCATGTTCCTGTTCTGACATTTTTAGTGCCTCTTATGTGTGAGGTCTTCTGTTAGGTGCCCTGAGCAACACATAGTCTCTGCCCTTGTGGAATTTACAGTCTAAGGAAAATTGTTAAGATCAAAGCTAAAATGGAAAAATAGACTGAGAAATACACATATGCTCTGCATTAAATCTGCAATTAATTTGACTTGCTAATATAGTGTTAATTAAATTATTGCAATTACAGTTTTTTACCAAATAATTAGGAGACTGTTTTGGCTAAAGAGATGGTTTGCAACAGTCAAGTTACTTAGAGGTACAATCTTATCTAGAATAATCTGATAAGGGTGGACCATCAAGTTTGTTGTTGTTGTTCTGTTTTTAAGAAGTTACACTGGTAGATTGTTATGGCAGGCACATAGTGGATAAGCAATAAATGTTTATTGATTATATTAAAAGAATGACCAGAAAAAAAAAGTATAAGAAAATGTTGAAGTAAATATTGGATTCTGTGTTAAAGACCACACAGGCCAGCCAAAGAAGTTTCTGTGTGAAAACAATCATTGTAAACTGAGATTAGTCTGTGGGGGAGGGGTCTTCATGAATAACCTACCACTTTCATGATCCAAAGTGACACAAGATCAGCATATATTCTTGCTTTTGCTCAGACTATCCTATTCCATTTATGAAAATCTCCAAGTCTTTATAACTCCAGACAGGCCAACATTGGGTCTTTCCATTGCAACTTTGCTGGACCTTCCCGTATGATTATTTCCTCTGTACTCATTCAGCAAATAGTTTTCAGTTCTATGTGCCAGACATCATTCCAGCCACTAACCTCCCTGACCCAAGTCCCTGTCAGCATGCAGTCTACACAGTTTTGTGTACATATAGAGATAGGGGGAGCATTGTAAAAATAAACAGTAACAGCAAAATCATGTGTGAATAGCCATACATGTAAGCATTATGGAGAAAACTAAGGTACAAGAGGGGTAAGAAGTGCCCAGAGGCCTAGACATATCTTTTACATGATTGTCAGGGAAGACATTTTCTAATATGGTGACATCAGACCAGAAACTTGAAGGAAACGAGAGAGGGGAGAGTGTAGACATCTGTGGGAAGAGTGGTCTGGGCCGAGGGACCATCGAGGGCAAAACCCTCTGAGATAGTAGCATTCTTGCTCTGCACAAAGAACAGCAAGACAGCCAGTGTCACTGAGAGTAGAGCAGGTGAAGGTAGAAGGAAGATGACTTCAGACAAGTATTAGGGCAGTTGTAATGTGCAGGGCTTTAAATGACATCGATGAATGTGAGTAGAGGAATACCTGGATCTGGTCTGGTGAAAGGTTCCCACTGGAGTTGTGCTGAGAAGAGAGAATAGAGAGGGGCAAGAGAAAAAATGGAAAATAAGATAATAGGAGTCTACTGTAGTATTCCAGAAGAGAGATGCTTGTGGCTGAAGCCAATGGTCAGAGAGATGGTGAGTAGCTAGATTCTAGATGCATTTTGAGGAGAGGGCAAATAAGATTTGGTGATAAGTTAGATTTGGTGAAAGAGAAAGAGGAGAGTCAATAATGCCTTAAGGTTTGTAGCCTGGAAGAAAGGTGTCATTATTAACTGCAGTTTGGAAAACTGAGAAGGCTGAACAACAGGGTGGAAAGTGAGGAATCGGACTTTGGTTAGGGACATCCTAAGGTTTTAGATGCACAGGATACATCCAGGTAGAGATAACAAGTAGGCAGTGGGATATGTGAGTTTGAAACCAAGAGAAGGTGGGAATGAATATATAACATACATGCATACATGTCTTTGTATGTATGCCCTGACAGATATATGTATGTATCTATACGTACACACAAATACACATTTCAGTGGCATTTAAAAACACGAGACTGGATGAGATTAACTGGAGAATGAGTGTAGATGAGGGATGTTGTACAGTGTGATACCTGGGGAATTCTAAGAGAGGTTGGGGAGAGGATGAAACATCAGCAAGGGAGACTGAAAAGGCAGAGCTGATGAGGCAGGAAGAGAATTAAGAAAGGATTGTATAGAGAATTAAGAAAGGATTGTATTTCAGAAGCCAGGTGGAATACACAGTCCAGGGAGTGATCAGCTGTGTCAAACGGAGCTGACCCCTTAAGAGCTTGTTTTGATGGAGTGTTGGAGACCAAAGTCTAAGTGATGAAAGTTCAAGAGAAAATGCAAGAAAGGAGAGAAGTCAGAAACATGGCAGAGGTGTGGGGTTAAGAGAGCCTATATAGGTGTTGATAGAAATAATCCAGCAGTGGGAGAGAAGTTGATGAAGCAAGTGATAGAGGTGATAGTGCTTTCCTTGACTTGGTGAGAGAAGGCAGAGCTCAAAGAGCTTGCTTGATTATGGTGGGGTTTCAGAAAAAGAGATGAATGTAGACTCAAAAAGTGAGAGCCTGGTCGCTTTGGTCCAAATGAGGAAGCAGCTGGAATAATCAGATGCTGAGATTCTCAAAGGGACTGGTGACACACTCACCTGATGACAGCAAGGACTTTGGAATGTGGGTCACTGGGTAAAACTACCTCTCCTAAAAGAAATACAAAAGCAGGGAAATGTTTCCTCTAGTATAGCCTCTGTCAAAGATTTGTGAGTAATAAATGTCTCATGAGTGAATAAATATTCAAGGAAATGCTTGTGGGAAAATGTACTTTGGCTTCAAGGGATTAAAAAAATTTTTTTTTCCTGCTTTTGCTTTGCTTTTAATCACTTAGTGTTAACAGTCTATGAGCTCATCGGGAAAAAAAGGCCATTATACAATGCAAAGCCTAGATAATATGATGTGGATGTCATCATTTTCCTTTGTTCTGTCCTTATCAATCATGACAGATCAGTCGTTGCACTCTCCCCACCCCCTGAGTTGAGTGTTGTCCTTAGAATCTTTTTTCACATCAGTCAGCCACTGCTTTTTGATTGGCTTTCGCATTTGAGGTCAAATCTACATATCACCACTAGAATATTTTTATAAGTCGATAGCCACCACTAAGTCTTTCCCAAACCAAATGTGAGGTGTAGGCAAAATTCACCCTAAAACCTGTACATGTCTCCCAGACACAGACCTGGGCCATCCCCTGAGAGTTAGTAAAAGGGAATGGTGTGTGGAGGTTCTAGGAAAGCTCAGTTTTCTTTGGTTACACTTGGGCAAGGGGTCTATGACTTTCAAAAGTTGGAAAAACTACTGCCCTAGATGAAGTTAGTTTCTATTATCTGCCTGATGGTGTTCACTAAGCAATGATCCAGCTGCTAGTTCAGTGCACACGCACCCTGAAGCTCGAAAGAATTTTCCTGGGGGGCAGTCTTTGGCATTTAGTGACTAGAAAGGAAGAACTCAAAGATAACAGTTGCATTTTCCTGAGTGGTTGTCTTCATATCAAACTTGAAGAAAGGCATAAAGGAGTCCTTTCGTCACCATTTAATTACAAGAGACCAGACTTATCCAGAACAGAAGCAAATCTGGCCATTCGTAATTGTGACTCTCTTACTGGGACATCAGTAAGTGATGAACTCTGCAGACTAAATGTCTCCTTGATTGAGGCAACTGCAATTTCAGGACTCTGCATGTGATTAGTTATTATGTACCTTGGTTATGTATATGCTGGATTTAGTAGTTTCCCAAAACTACATCTTAGCGAAGAATGCATGTGTTTGCATACGTTCGTTCTCTCTGGTGATTTGGGTCTTACCTACTTTGCCGTATAGGTCAAACCAACCTACTCATTAATTTCCAAGATCTACTTTATAAAAGAGTAGGAGAAGTATTATTGCCAATAAGAAGTGCTATATCTGTCTATAGGAGAGACAGCTTGATGATGGAACAGTTTTGACTGCATATGTGCCAGCATTGTGCTTGGACCAATAGCAGAGCTACAGTAAGGCAGGTGGGATTCTAAATGTAACTGCTGACTTGGAAAGCCACAGATGAAGCACTGAAGTGACAGCCACATCAATAGAAATATGAGTGCAAGTTCTTTGAATCTTGACTATTAAAATCACATATTACAACCTTTCTCATGATAAGAGTAACGTCCCTTCAGGTAGGCTATAGGGCTGTTCATGACTTAGTAGCTGTAGCATGTATTGAATCTTACTGTGCCTTGGGACAGTTTGAATTAGATATAGCTACACTTATTGAATAGTTTTGATGGGATAAGTAGAAATATTTTTGTTTTCCTTTATACATCTACCCTGAGATTTCAAAACTCAACTTTAGTATGTATTCTTCAACACCTAGTTTTATGAATGGATTTTTTTTTTTTTTTGAAGGTGAGGAAATAAACCTCTCATAGCATATGCTGAAGGAATAACTATGCCTAGCTATAGGAAGCCCTGGGTACATAACCAGAAACACATGCTTTGTGCAAAATCTATAGCGCTTTGCATTCCTTAAAAGGGATGGCTGGCTGAGGACCCCCTGTGTTTTATTCGGCTCTGGTCAGATTTCAGGGGCCATGGCTTTGCTTTTATTCTGGGGATAGTGCTTTGTTTCCTTTAAAAACATCCCTTTCACAAGGAAGTAGGAGTAGAAACTGGAGACCTTAATGTAGCGAGAGTTATTAGTTCATATTTATCAGATCTGTCCTCATTAAGACAGTGAATGGTAAAATCGTGCTTCCACACCTAGGCAGTGTGCTCCTGACCTCCCGGTCTCCGCTGAGCTACACTGAAGTGTGCTGGTCCCAGTCTTTTCGGTCCTTTCATGCAGAGATTCCATGAGGTCTGGCCATGACTCATTGCTTTCTTTCTAAAATTTATCGATATGTGCTTGCTTTTTTCCCTGACCAGCCTCATTGGTCGTGAACACATTCCTTCCCTTCGGATGTTTATGCCTTTCATTAAATAATCGATTGTACACCTCGATCCTCCCTCTTTGGGCCTCAAGAGAACTCTGTCATTTTAGGGTATCTTTTACCTATATCTTACTTCTCCTCTGGACTGATTGTATTAAACTTATTTTCAGAATTCTGTTGGTACCTCACAGCGTCTGTTTACTTATACTGCCCGCCCTTCACTCTCACAGTCTCAGGAAGTTCACCTCATCTTATATATACCAGCGAGCCCTGAAGTTCTATTTTTGTTTGCTCCATTGTGATTATATTGGCCTGTTGGAGGGATTTGGGTGGGGTCAACTTCGTAGCCCTTGGCTCTAGGCAGCGTACATCAATCTCACAAACACTGAAATGGATTGTATGTCTGTTTTTCTTGGTGACTGATTTTGAGGGTGGGGTTGGGCTGAAATCTTTTGGGGAGAAAAGAGTCTGCTCCCCTTACAAATGAGAAACTGTAGTTTGAACGAAGTTTACCGCTAATGCTCATTATTAACTTGACCTGACACTGAAATGTCATGTTCATTATTTTTAGCAGTGAAGAATTTTGGCAGATTATTACCTGAAAAATTCTTATAAATGTTTATTTAGTTGAGCCATGTGAGGTATAATTAACTGCCTTCCAAATTTCATAATAGTTTTTTTTGAAATACTTAGTTATAGGGAATCGAGATCTTTTTGATATAAAAGCAGCTGATTTTAACCTGCCCTCCCTCTCAAGTTTTTTTTTTTTTTTTTTAATATCTTGAACTAATCTGTCAAAGCCTTTATAAAGGACACTATTATTTATTTAATAGTTTTATATTTTTATCACACTTTCATACATGATTGAATATAATAAGATATGAAAAGTATGTAAGTTGAAGTTATGCTCCAATGGATTTTAATTACATTGGGACCCTCATAGAAGACTGCCTTAAAAAGATGTTTGAAAAAATTAAACATTGTTTTATTTTATAGGAACAAAGTCAGACTTTTTACAATGATAACTAACAGGTAGTTTTGCACCTGCGTTAGAGATTAAAAATCATGTTTTTGTGACTCCTCAGTGACACTGGAATCCTTATGCTGTGATTCTGCAAGTATGAGTTTACCCAGGTTCCACTAATAATTCTATGTTCAGGCAGTACCACCATCTAGGGACCTGCTGATGAATTGGCCAATCAATACCGCTGTCTACATAGAATGTCTGTAGTTCTCATTCAGTGGTCTTGCTACTAACTTTGGCTTCTCTGGCTCTTTTATTATGTTATTTGTATATTTACAAAGCAAACAAAAATGTTGCAAAATATTGGTGAGTAGTTCCATATTTTTAGCCTGCCCCAGGGGAATCACCCATCTGTTTTCTGATGAGCATTTGTTAATAACAGATACATTGTAAATGGTATATAGTAGAAGGTATTTACAAAATGATGTCCCCCTTCATGCAAATACATTATCACCTAATTGCCTTTTCTGTTAGAGCATCTTCAGGTGAGCCCTTGAAATTTGTTCTTCTAAGGCAGGAGCTGTTAAAACAGCTGAAATGAGACTTAATAATAAAAAAAATTATTAAATTTTTTTAATAATGTCTGCACATGGAGCATATGAACGTTTCTAGGCATTGAATCTGAGCTGCAGCTGTGGCAGTGCTGAATCCCTTAACCCACAGCGCCAGGCCAGGGATCAAAACCATGCCTCTGCAGTGACCCAAGTAGCTACAGTTGGATTCTTAACCCACTGCATCTCAGTGGGAACTCCTATTAAGAACTTTTTATTAGAAGCAGTAGGCCAGGAATTTGTGCTTGCCTTCCATCCCTTGTGAAATGTTTTAAAAAAGATAAACTTTTAATAGAGGAGGGGAACTCTGGACTAAGAGTTATCAAGGTCTTTAGAGGTTTTGGTAAGAAGTGTGGCTATCAACAGATTGAGAGAATCTCTATCCCTCACCTTAATTTCCGTTCTTAGAACAACGTCATGTGGCAGGTGTTCAATTGAAACAACAACAGCAACAACCAAAAAAACCTGTCGGTTCTTCTGTAAAGAAATTGAATGGATCAACTTGGAAAAACTAAGGCTTCTAGATGGATAGTGATGCTCCAGATTAAAGAGAGTAAAGTCTTTTTGTTCTGCCAGTTGAGGAGGTTGGACTAAATCTGTCAGGTGGCTCCCTAAGTTTTTTTCTTTAACCTGCAAGTTGACAGGTTTCCTCTTTGCCTTTGATTCCTTTTCCTGATGCTACCCTACCTTGCACAGATATCCTAGGCAGAATTTTCCCTCAAGGGAAAGACTCAGTGAGGAAAACGTCCCTCTTAAACAACAGTGGATGATACCTATATCAGCAACTCCATCTTCTGACCCAATAGCATGTAAGTAAAAGACTGAAAAAAATGAAGAAGAAAGCTGATTCCCAGATAAAAATGTAACAATTCGTGAAACATAAGTTTCTTTTCTTAAAACAATTATCTGATGTATTTAGAAATATTTGAAGGCCCTGTTGTATCTGTAAAATAATAATTATGGGTACTGTTACAAAAGATCCATTAGAAAGCTAGAGAATATTCTTAGAGATTAAAAAAAGATTATAGAAATTATATCAATAAAGTTAGAAAATAACTTTGAGAAAATAGACAAATAGTTTAAAAATATGAACAATAAAGCAGTAAGGCATAGATGTCAATAAAGGAGGTACAGTATAGGAATTTCAGAAAAAAATATTAAAAAGCAAAAAAGAAATTAACAAGAAAATAATAGACAACAACCCAGACCTGACGAAGGAAATTGGCCATTTGACTGCTCCATAAAGCAGTCTACACCAAGTTATTAAATTTTTAGAGCACCAATGCTAAATATGAGCTTGATCATGAACTCTTCCAGAGACAAAAGAAAAGTTCTTAAAAAAGATCATGGATCAGATTAACATCTTAGGCACCAAACTGTACATCACACAATAGAGCATTGTTTTTAAAGTTTTGAGGAAAAAAATCTCTTTTTCAACTTTAATTGGTATTTGCCTTCAATTCTGTAATTGCAGACAAGGTATTTTTAGATATCTAAGAACTCAGAATATCTCTGTCCTAATCTACCACCAAATCATGTGGTGGATTGAAGATTGCTGTAAATTATTTATCCATTCATTCATTCAGTTTTTGCTTTTTAGGGCTGTACTTATGGCGTATGGAAGGAAGTTCCTAGGCTAGGCATCAGATTGGAGCTGCAGCTGCTGGCCTACGCCTCAGCCACACCAATGCAGGATTTGAGCCATGTCTGTGACCTGCATCACAGTTCATGACAACACTAGTTACTTACCCAGGGCAAGGCCAGGGATTAAACCCTCATCCTCGTGGATACTAGTTGGGATGGTTACTGCTGAGCCACAATAGAAACTTCCACTGAAAACTTTTTATGGTCCTTCATGTTGTGAGATGTGACCCTGTATCAACTCCCACATGCATTTGAGGGGGCTTTATGACTGCTTTAACTAGCTGAGTACAGTGGAAGTGACACTGTGCTAGTTTCCTAGCCCAGGCCTTCATAAATTAGCAGTTTTCATTTCTTATCATTTGGAAAACTCTTAAGAGATACCCTGAATCTCCATGTGAGGCATCCCGTCACCCCAAGCCTGCCTTCTTGAAGCAGCCCCACTCAGGCATTCTAATTGACAATCCCAGCTGAGCCCACCCTTCCATTCACCCCTGCCACACGAATGTGAGTGATACCATATTGGAATTTACAAAATTTTCATGAGAAACCATGTAAACATATGCAATGTGATAGAGCAGAGTATATATTGCCAAGTAAGTGAACTTTGATTTACTTAGATAAATATTTACTCCTTTGCAATGTGTAGCTGGTAATGGCTGGGCAAAATAGATATGGGAGGGACATTCAATTTCATGGTTACGTAACTCTCCCTGCTCTTCGTTTCTGTAATAGCCCCAGCCTAGGAGAGCGAGTGCAGTCTCTAGTACAAGGAAACCTTAGACTTCTGGAAGTAAATTGCAGGTGTTATAAGGACTATTGTAGAAATTTTAGGATGGAGGAGGTAAGAATAAAGAGGCACCTTGAAATCATGTGCTAACCCTTAAATACTAGGTTGACAAATTCATATTTTTTTGTAGGCAGTGGGAACAACTGAAGATGTTTCGCTTGGTAAGTAGAAGGAAAGGATTCTTTCAGGTCTTACTGAGGAAAGGGCATAAGCGCAGTGATCTGAGACGCAAGTAGGCAGATATCCTGAAACATCAATTTTTGGCAAAGAGATATGCAGTCATCTGAATGGACTACTCATTAAGAATAGTGATATATTGTGGAAGGAACGTGTCTGCAGGGACAATAGGCAGATGTGGGGAAACAGGGGTTAAAATGGAGCAGATCCTCACCTCCGTTTCCAGAGCCTGTCACAAACAGTGGTTTTATCAGCAGGGTCCAGTATTTAAGGGACTTTGCAAGTTCTGAGTGTTCCACATACATATGTATATTACTTTTTAATTCCCTGATTCTTTATAATAATTATTGTTTATAATCACTAATAAGATAAAGCCTGGAAGAAAATTTGGCAAACCACATATCTAACAAAAGATTTGTATCTGGAATATATAAAGAACTCTCAAAACAACATAAAAAAGCCAAGCAATCCAATTAGAAAATGGGCAAAAAAAAAACACAAAGGAAAAAAGGATATGCATGTGGCAGATGAAGGCATGAAAATATATTAAACATCTTTCATCATTAGGGAAATGCAAATTAAAACCACAATGAAATATTACTATACAACTGTTAGAATGGCTAAAATAAGCAAAAGTGGAGGCACTAAATGTCATCAAGGTTGTAGAGACTCTGGATGACTGATATATTATTAGTTATAATGTAAATGATACTGCTGCTCTGGAAAACAGTTGACAGTTTCTTATAAAACTCAACATGCAAATACCATGTGCAATTACATACCAGCTATTGTACACTTAGGTATTGATCTCAGAGAAAAGAAAACTTATGTTCACACAAATCCTGAACGTGTAAAACAGCTTTATTAGTAATAGCCCAAAACTGGAAAAAATTCATATATCCTTCATCAGGTGAATGGTTAAAAGAAACTCTGGTACTTCCATACTGGAGAACAGTACTCAGCACTGAAGAGGAATGAACTATTGGAATATGCAATGACTTGGATGGATCATAAAGGGATTATACTGAGTGAAAAGAAAATCCAAAATTATCTTTTACCTGGTACCATTTATATTGCATTCTTGAAACTGTGAAATTATAAAGATGAGGAACAGATTACTGATTACCAGCATTTAGGAGACACAGAGGGAGGTGGGTGTAGCCCTCAAAGGGTAGCATGAGGGCCTCTTGTGGTAGAACCGTTCTGTATCTTGACTATGGGCGTAGTCACATGGATCCACATGTGTGGTAAAACTGCATACAACTCGGTTTATACACCAGCACCCATACACATGCAAATAAGGGCATGTAAACCTGGTGAAATCTGAATAAGGTCATTGGATTATATAATGCCAATATTGTAGTTATGATATCGTACTTAATTATGTAAGAGTTTACCATTGGGAAAACTGGATGGAGGGTACATAGCCTCTCTATTTTTTTCAAGCTTCATGTGAGTCTACAATTATCTCAAAATTTCAAAATTGAGAAAAATAAGAAAAAGGCCTTTGTGCTTTTGTAGCCCATTCAGACAGAAAGAGGCTCTTTTTTTTTTTTTTTTTTTTTTTGTCTTTTTGTCTTTTTGCCTTTTCTAGGGCCACTCCCATGGCATGTGGAGGTTCCCAGGCTAGGGGTCTAATCGCAGCTGTAGCCGCCGGCCTACACCACAGCCACAGCAATGTGGGATCCGAGCCGCATCTGCAACCTACACCACAGCTCACAGCAATGCCGGATCCCCAACCCACTGAGCAAGGCCAGGGATCGAACCTGCAACCTCATGGCTCCTAGTCGGATTCATTAACCACTGAGCCACGATGGGAACTCCAAGAGGCTCTTAAAGATATCATTCTAGGGAGTTCCCTGATGGCTTAGCAGGTTAAGAATCCGGCATGGTCACTGCTGTGGCACAGGTTCAATCCCTGGCCCAGGAATTTCCTTGTGTCATGGGTGTGATCAAAAAAAAAAAAAAAAAAAAAAAAAAAAAGATACTATTCTATGAGGAGGGACTATTTACTGGTTCTTTCCTTTCTGGTCCCAGAAGCAGTGACCATAATGAAGCATGTACTCAGCCTCAGTGTTACTTCCCAACAGCGATGACAGAAGCAGCTTAGTACATGCCTGTCACCTCTACTTGGAACGACCGCTTGTGCTGGCCTGTATTGTCTGGCACCTGCATACACCTCCAGCTTCATTAGACTGAGCTCCTCCTCACCCTCTGTGCTCCAGCTAGACGTACCTTCTTAAAAATGTGCCATATTTTCTCCCCACATGGCACATTTTCCCATGGTGTTCTCCTGCCTGTAACACCCTTAACCAAACCCTGGTTAACACTTTTCATCCTTCAGATCTCAGCTGCAATATCACTTCTTTAAGAAACCTCAGATTTTCCAAACCCCTTTACTAACCCCTCCTGCAGTATTTTGACTTGTCATAGCGCTTACACATGCCATTATATGCTTGTCTGCGTTGTTACTTGATCTTAATTTTGCAGCATAATACGCCAAAGTTTAGAGGTGTTTTATGAGTTAGACACCTACTCCAGTGGTAGAGCTGGGATTTAACTCTGAGTCTGTTTGACACTGAAATCCATGCCTTGACTGCTGTGCTCTAAGGCATCCTATGACTGTATACATTTGGAGGGATTTCTCACTGCAGGATTTTATAAATCCTGCAGCAGGATTTGTTGAAAATGACCTAATCTGTAGAGTTATATTTCTTTACTAGTGTAGTATTTCTGGTGGTTTATAGACTGGTAGGAGACACACATGCAGCTTGTGATTCATTTGGCTGAGGATACAAAGGCTGGCAGAAACTAGAGAGGAGATACAGCACATCTTAGCTGGGTGTCCCTTTGTCCAGGTTCCCTAATGGCATTCGTGGCTGCGTGTGATGTTGCAAGAATATTTAGAGTCATGCCAGATCTATGAAAACATCTAATTCTTAGAAACTTGAACCAGAAAGAGCTAAAATACAAAATCTATGCACCAGACATGTCCGTTCCAAGGGCTGGTTATGGAGGTCAGACTCTCCTTGTCATTGAACCAAACTCGGTAACCACAATTCACCTCCTTCGCTCAGGAAAGAAAGCAATTTCACCGTGGCCCTGATGACTTTGTCACTTATTGGTGGTCAGCATCTGGGAAACAGTTTTCTTACAACAACTCTTTGACATAAACACAAGTATGATCAATAACTACTTGACGATAAATACATTTCAGTGAAATTCAGGTATGAACTCAAGTTTTCTCCTTACTACAGAAGTTGCCTTAACTTTGAGCTGGGTTCAAGCAGCTCTTCTGATCTAAGTTTCTCTTCTGTGCGTTTCCAATTCCATATTCCTCTTTAAAAGACCCCGTAAAGTTCCACCTCCATGGGATTGTAGCTTCTTTTTTTTTTTTTTTTTTTTTTTTTTTGTCTTTTCTAGGGCCGCTCCCACAGCACATGGAGGTTCCCAGGCTAGGGGTCAAATCGGAGCTGTAGCTGCCGGCCTACCCCAGAGCCACAGCAACGTGGGATCTGAGCCGCATCTGTGATCTACACCATAGCTCACAGCAACGCCAGATCCCTAATCCACTGAGTAAGGCCAGGGATCGAACCTGCAACCTCATGGTTCCTAGTCAGATTTGTTAACCACTGTTAACCCCACGATGGGAATTCCAGGGATTGTAGCTTCTGTTTCTCCTGATCCTTATTTCCAAGTTCTCAGTTTTTGTATGAGCCAATGACTGATGTTCCTGTTAGTTTTACTTCTCTCCCTTGTGTTCTTCAAAATATCTCCTTTTCTATCTAATAGAAATTTTATGATGGCTGCAGCTCTCTAATTTTCTATCCACCTCAAATGTACCATAGCTGTGGGCCTTTTTCTGGGAAGATTTATTTTCTTATTAAGGTCCAAACTGAAAATATGTTCTTCTGTTTCCTGCGCTTTGTTCCTTTCTCTGTAATACCAATTAAACCTTTCTCCTGCATTAGAAGCTCAGGATTGTTACTGCCTAACTCCTTGCTGTACCGTATCTCACGATCACACTTGTCATCATTGTTCACAAGTAGGAGAGGTGTTGAAGAGATTCCGTCTGTTTATTAGATAGCCTGTCATATTAGTTACTGTAACAGAAATTGAAATAACAAAGGCTAAGTTTATTTCTCTCACACGCAAACATCCAAATTATAGGTGGTCCAGAAAAGGGGGCTGGGGAGCATCACACTACTCCAAGAGGCTGTTCAGGAACCAGACTCCTTGCTGGTCCTTGGCCCCTGGGATGTTTTTGGAATCAGCATGGTCAAAACTGGAAAGAGGAAAAGAAGAGGAAGGCCTATTCCTTCCTTATACAGACACAATCTGGGATTTTTATGCGTGGTTTCTGCTCATATCCCATTAGCCAAAATATAGCCATATGGTCACACTTAGCAATAAGAGATGCTAGGAGATGTAGTGTTTAGCTGGGGACCACACTTTTCCTACTGCTAAAAAGAAGGCAGTGAGTGTAGACATTCAGGAATAACATATTATTTTGGCTTGAGGAGGGGAAAATAACTCCACGAATAAAACTTTTTTTTTTTTTTTGGTCTTTTTGCCTTTTCTAGGGCCGCACCCGTGGCATATGGAGGTTCTAATCGGAGCTGTAGCCGCTGGCCTACACCAGAGCCACAGCAACGCGGGATCCGAGCCGCATCTGCGACCTACACCACAGCTCACGGCAACGCCGGATCGTTAACCCACTGAGCAAGGGCAGGATCAAACCCGAAACCTCATGGTTCCTAGTCGGATTCGTTAACCACTGAGCCATGACGGGAACTCCTAAAACTCTTTAATAGTGGGCTGAGTTCCTCTGGCATGTGACAAAAGAGAAGAGATCCTAGGAAACTGAGCAAAGATCACCTGGGATTATCAGTAGAAAGCCAGGTGTGTGGTTTCTCTATACAAAATGACACGAAGAAGAGATAATAGTGAATGGTTTAAGGAATGAGTAAATAACTCAGAGCTGGTCCCCAACAGATTCGTGTGAGCCTGGCATTAAGGATGGAATGCACAGGGACAAAGAGAAGCTTGCTTTCTTTTTATTCCAGGTAAGAACCAATGAGAACTAGCTCTGGAGTGTGTACAGTGAGAAGGACAGAGGCAAGACAGCACAGACACTGCTGGCAAGGCAGGCTCCGCTGAAATAGGCAGAGAGGGACCAGAAGCGGAAGGTTTCTGTGCTGCGGTTTGTTTTGTTCGTGATTTGTAGTTTGCGGCAGTAGGGGAGGGGGAGCGGTACATCGAGTTTCTGACCTTTTGACTTTGAGGTATCAGCGCAGCATCCAGGTGGCTCTGTTCAGAGGAAAGACCATTGTGTAGGCAGTAAAAAGAGCTCTGGAACTTTAAGGGGAAGACTTCCTGTCCTTTTCTTTTTTTTCTTTTTCTTTTTAATGGATCTAATAGTTGAAGACATGAGAATACCAAGGCAAAGAGTGAAAAAGTCAACTTTGGGAAGGACCTCTTTATTAGAGGATGCTAGAAAAGGAACTTTAAAAACAAACAACACAAACAAGCAATCTTCATTAACGTTGATAAGATTTTCAAGGAGGAGAATTTTAGAGAAAATCAGGATACTTTTTTTTTTTTTTTTTTTTTTTAGAGAAAACAAGGACAAGGAAATAGGTCCAATGGATTTACTCATTGAGAAATCGTTGCAACTTTGAAGATACCAGTTTCAGTAGAGTGACAGGGGGATGAGCCACAGCTACACAATTAACTTCTGTGCAGAGTTAGCAGCCAAGGGAGCGGAGAGGAGGGTGCTGTGAGGATGTGTCCTTTTCCTTTCAGCCATTCACCTGACACGTGTCTGTCTGTTATCTGAGCTGGAGGGAGCTGGTATATGAGGAAAGGTTGAAAGGCAGGAAAGACTTGGGAAAACTGGTCTTTTCCTTTAAATTATTTGATATGACAGTATAATACTTCTTCTTTCTCAATCAGTTGCCTTATTCTTCTTGTGATTTTAAAACATACATTTTTTGGAGTTCCCATCATAGTGCAGCAGAAACAAATCTGACTAGGAACTATGAGGTTGTGGGTTTGATCCCTGGCCTCGCTCAGTGAGTTAAGGATCCGGTGTTGCCATGAGCTGTGGTGTAAGCTGCAGTTGGGGCTCAGATCTGGTGTGGCTGTGACTGTGGTGTAGACCTATAGCTGCCGCTCCAATTTGGCCCCTAGCCCAGGAACCTCTATATGCGGCCGGGGCATCCCTAAAAAGACAAAAAACAAATAAAATAAAACATACGCTTCTGTTTTTATATAACAAGAGAAGGTTGGGAAGTCAGTAAGTGTAAGTAGGTTATTCTTTTCCCCACTATGTATCCCCTTTGATGCAGTGAATTCTCACTAAAGAAATCATCTTTTCCCCTCCTAAGTGATTGTAGTTGGAGTCCAGCCAAGTTGTTTTAACTCTGGGGACTGAATACAAGTGGCCTACAAGGACAACATTAATTTATTTGCCAAGAACTTGGCAATTTGAATAAGCATTAATTATGGCATTATTTCTGAATATATTCTTAATTATAGTTATATTGATATTGGCTAAGAGTTTTGATACATTTGGATGAACCTTCCATATGAACAAATGCCTGAGTGGTCTGATTAAGCTTCCTAATGAATCTGTTGTATATTATAAAGCTCTTGCCAAGACATTTAGGAACTCAGTTAAAGTTTAAAAAAAAAAGTAATACATCTTTATTTGAATTTCAAATATAGCTTAGATTCTGTTTGGAAAATTAAACTAGATCATGACTCTGATATATCTTCCTTTTGAGGGCCAATAGCATTATTGATGCATTAACATTATACTTACTTCTTTGTTTAATATTTATGAAGTACATGCTTTATGCCTGATATGTTTGAAATGGGTGGCAAATCTATAATTATTATACATGTTATGGAATAACTCAGCTGTTAAATAATGCTTGAGTATTTAAGTTACTGAAACCACCAAAAATATTTACATCAGGAAGTGTATTGCCAAACTCTGTGGCTCTTGTAATTTCTAATTAATATGTGCTTAGCAAATATATAACACAGTAAGCCAGGGGACACAGGTAATGTAGAGATAAATACAAGATTTTCCTTGCCCTCGGTAGACTTAGACTCTCTTGGAGAAATCAATTGAATAATTGTATCATATTATAATTTAGGTAATGAAAAATATATACAATGCAATCAAGGATAAAAAAATCCAAGTGTCAGCAACAGTGACAGTTTCATACGAGAGAAGATGTTTAAGAAAAGACTTGGCCGATGGGTAGGATTTGGGTAGAAGAAATGGGGAAGGGCTTTCTAGGCAGAATGAGTAGCTTCAGCAAAAATAAAGAGGAGAGCAGGATCTAAATGTGGAATTGAACTGTGATAGGCCAGGTGCAAAAGGTGAGCGTGACATGTGAGAGGTAGGGAGTGATTGCCGAAAGCATGTTAACTGGAGAAGGTGCTTGCAAGTGTTTCGATTAACAGGTAATAGGAAGCTGCTGTAGTGCTAAGGATTATTGTTGTTAGACCCATGCATTTCCTATTCAATTAGCAGAGTCTAATAGTAGTACACCTTTGAAAAAGTTCTGTGTCTGAGGACAAGAACCAGAAGCCTCTCAGGGAGGGCCAGGAGGGCCCTGTGTACCTGGGTTCCCATGCAAAAGAGGCCTCAAGTGGGGGATTTGAATGTTATTCTGTACGTGCTAACACACACCAAGATTGAAAAGAAAGTGGTCATCAGCAAACTTTAAGCTTTGCTCTTATTATTGACTCACGCCACCTTTAGTGCCTTGTGAACTATTCATTGTGATGATAACAAATCTTAATTTGTGAGTAGCACAGTTTTATTGCATTGCATTTTTAAATGTTCAACACGTTAATCTGTTAAAGATAAAGGTTTTTTTTAGGGCCACCCCCACGGCATATGAGCATATGGAAGTTCCCAGCCTAGGGGTCGAATGGGAGCTGCAGCTGCTGGCCTACACCACAGCCACAGCCACGCATGATCCAAGCCATGTCTGCGACATACACTACACCACAGCTCACAGCCTATTGAGCGAGGCCAGGAATGGAACCTACATCTTCACAGATACTAGTCAGACTCGTTTCTGCTGTGCCACAATGGGAACTCCAATAAAAACATTTAGAGTAAGCCTTACAATATGTAGTAGTGTTTTGGCCCTTCTCCCATTTTTTTGTAATATGCTGAGAGGTTCAAAAAATAAAGGTGGCCTCGTCTTTCTCAACCTCGGAGAGACTTTGTCAGGCCCATAACATTTTCTTATATGTACAGAACATTATCATTTATTAATCTTCTGTAGACTTTGCATCGATCATCCTAAGTGAAGTGGTTTGAAATACCAGTACTATGTAAACAGTTCATAGGATTTGTGCTAATCCAGTGTAACTCATGAAATTTACTTTTAATTATGAAACACACATTTTCATCTTATTGCATGAAAATTAGAAAATTTTCCTTTGCAAGAGAGGAAAAAGCATTCAAATGTCCCTTTAATACAAAGGTGCCACAAGTGAAAATGAGTCTGTTCTTGTCCAGCAACGCATCAGAATTTGCCGTTAAAATTGGAGAGCCAAGGAGAGTAAGGCCAGGTCAGTCTAATGGATCAACCTTTCTATGTATCATGTAATTGGAGAACCAGCAAAGTTTTCAAGTAGGAAATGATATCCCAGGGTTCTGTTTTTAAAAGCCATTTCTTGGTGGTAAGGTAGCGAAGAGCACTTTGGCTCTGGAGTTAGGGAGGTTGGTTACGAGGTTTGTGCAGTAATGCAGGTACCAGATAATAAAGGCTTGGATTTAGAAAGTGACAGGAAAAGGAGCCTTCCCATGTCAAAAATCCAAAGCACTGAGTGTGACCCCAATGCCTATGATCTTTCTACTATTCCAGGTTGCTTGTGAAAACTAAGTATGAGTTCTGTCCTCTTGGTACTTATGATCTAATTCAGATGTAACTAAAATAATTGAGATTAAATATTTAGAGGAGTGGTGCTAGCTAGGAGTACAGAATACAGCAAGGATGATAAATGTAGGTATAAATATAGTTTTCCTGTGGTCTTAAGTATGGCCTCTTCAGATTTCTTATTCATCTTTTATATCAGGATATTTAAATTTAAAATATTGCCTAGGACGTTCCCATCGTGGCACAGCAGAAACGAATCTGATTAGGAACCATGCATGAGGTTGCGGGTTTGATCCCTGGCCTCTCTCAGTGGATTAAGGATTCAGCATTGCCGTGAGTTGTGATGTAGGTTGCAGCCCCGACTCAGATCTGATGTTGTTGTGGCTGTGGTGTAGGCCAGCATCTGTAGCTCTAATTTGACCGCTAGCGTGGGAACATCCATATGCTGCGAGCATGGCCCTAAAAAGCAAAAAAATAAAATAAAATAAATAAAATAAAAAATAAAATTTTTCCTAGTATTACTTGTGAAGGCAAAAGCCATGAATTTTACAGTATTCTTGAGGAAGTTCTCAAAAATAGTTACTTGAATGTTACATGATCAGAGTTCCCATCTTGGCACAGCAGAAATGAATCCGACTAGAAACCATGAGGTTGCAGGTTCGATCCCTGGCCTCAATCAGTGGGTTAAGGATCCAGCGTTGCTGTGAGCTGTGGTGTAGATCACAGACGCGGCTGGGATCTGGTGTTGCTGTGGCTCTGGCATGGGCTGGTGGCTACGGCTTCGATTAGACCCCTAGCCTGGGAACCTCCATATGCCTCCGGCGCGGCCCTCAAAAGACAAAAGACACACACACACACACACACACACACACACACACATACACGTTGCATAACCGCTTCACCATTAGGAGAGATAATTATAAAGATAGTTACAAAATATGAAGGATGTTGTCACAATATAAATTATTAGAATGCCTTATTAATGTGGCTTTATAGATATACGTATATATATTTGAATTATTGCTTTACAACCCTATTTTCTGTGTTTTGTTGTATGCTTCTCATTAGAATCAATAAACAGAAAATAATGTATGGGTTTTTATTGAACAAGGCTCTGGATGGAAAGTGATTGCTGGTCCAGCAGCCAACACAGATACTTGATGGCACAAAATAGCACTGTCTTTGTCCATCTAGATTCATAGTGAAAGCTCAGAAATATTTGTTGTTTGTTGAAATTATAAAAGAAAAATTGGAATAAAAGTTGAAGTTATTAATTTTTTCACTACCAACAATCACTTTTACAATTTTTTTTCGTGTCTGAATAGAATTTTCCCATCAGCTTTTTGTGGAGAAAGAGAGCAAATATATACTTTGTGTTTTGTCTTTATTTTTTACTATAAAACAACTTCAGAATTTTATCATTGGTATATATTTAGTTACATATTAATATTTGTATTTAAAAATATTTAGTATACATATATTACATATTATTTTCAAAAATAATAAATCACAGATAAAAACTTTAAAATTAAACATTTATAATCCCGACACCCAAATATAGCTACTCAGAAACAGTATCTTAATGGCTGTCTTTCTAGGCTCTTTCTCGTTATGGTTTTTAGAAAAATTAGGTCAGATTGAACATTCTCTATTTATGCATCTAAATATTTTGTGAAAATCCTTGCATATTTTCAGACATCATGACATTATTCTACAACATGGGGTTCACTGAGTACATCATACTCTATTTTTGATGTTTGGCTTAATTTTACTTATTCAGAAGCAGCTTTTTGTGTCTTTTTGTTTCTCTTTGTTTCTATACAAACAAATCCAACACTGGGCAGTTATCTAGACCACATACGTGTTTTGTTTGTTTGTTTTGTCGTCCTTGTTATGCTTTGTGACCTTTCCTTACTGTACAACCCCATTTGTCACCTCTTTTTCCCTTTACACAGGCAGCAAAAGCTCCTACCTGTTCACTGAAATCTACACTTTCCTCTTCTTCCTGTGCACTGACTGGACCACATCTCACAGCTTCTCCTGTTATTGTGGCCACATGACTGGATTTTAGCCGAAGAACTATGAGTGAAGGGATGTGTACCAGTATAGGTTCGGCTCAAACTATCCCCCATAATTGCACCTCTATTTTGAATTTCTTTCCCACTGATTGGGATGGAGTCAACCTCTGGGGTGACCATGTGGTGAAGATGGAAGGGCCATTGACAGCATAATGAGGTTCAGTGGCATGCCCTCTATGGCACCTACCAAAGTGGAGCACTTTGAACTGTTATGAGCCATAAGTGAACCATGTTTAGGTTTGAGCCATGAAACATTTTGAGATCACTTTGTCAGAGCAGTTAGCCTGCACGTAATAATAGCCCCAAAACATTTTCCCTAAGCCTCCAAAGACTGAGAATTGAGGCTCTCCTTTGCCCTATATAGTCAGCTTATCCTATTTCCCTAAGTACCTCTTTTTCCTCTCTCCCATTTGTTTTCTGGCATCTCTGTTAAACTGATCTAGAACCAAGTTGTTAGAGATTGATAATAGAAAAATATGCCATTTTTTTTCTCAAGAGTATTTTTATTTTAGTAGAATATTTTTGAGAGATTAGGGATCTAAGCTGACAGGAACCGCTGCAATTTTTAATTAATATTTTTAAATGAGTGTAATGCTTCTTAACTAAATCATAGAGCAACGTCGTCCATACCATCTGTGAGATGTTAACACATTTTAGGCAAAAAAGAGATTCTATTCTTAAAGACATTTTGGACACCTGCATACTATACCCATCTGTTTGCAATGTGCAGTTCAGATTAGCATTTGAAAGGCTCTAAGAAACCTTGCAGTAAAGAAACTCATCTCCCTTCTCTAACTTAGTGTTTCCAAAGCTTAATTTCCCATGGAAACCTTGTCTTAAGGTTCTACCAATAAAATCTTGGAATCTTTAAATCTAGTGTTCCATGACACAGAATTTGGGAAATACTATCCCAGTATATTAGAGCCAAAGAAACCTTTGAAATGATTAACAAAAAAGCAAATGGCAAGGACCATTTAAAATTTTGCATGTAGTTTCAAAATGATAACTGTTCCAGTTCAAATAGAGTTGTCATTGTATTATCAAAACAGGTTTATTAAGTGGAATACAGTGCGTTGCGAATAGCTGTCAGCTCTGATTATCCTTTCCTCTGTCAAGAGTTTAAAAATAACAAGAACACTTGTTTTTGTGAGAGTTCAAATGTTATTTTCTTTCTTGACATCTTAAAAGGTATTAAAGATTATTGAATTCAGTTAAGTAACTTGTTCAACCCGAGTCTTCAATTTTAACTTGTTATCTGCCCATTCATTATAGGTAAACGTAAAAATGATGGCGTTATCTTGAAAAGAAACATTTATGATAAGTTTGATGTTTTATTCTTCCTCGCCACTAGTTTGATGTATATTTTTTCATACTCTGCTATCTGTCACCTGAGTTAAGAATTTTTGACTCTGTCAGTGGGAGTTAGCTGGAGGTCCTGATCATAACATTATGTAGTACTTGGTCTCCCCTTAGGAAAATAGGTAGTCCAAGAGGAAAAATAATTAAAGATAAAATATGTGGAACATTATATAAAGTCCTAGGGTGTTCTCTTGAAGGGGGGATAGTGTCACTGTGTGATTTTTTTTTAAATCAAGCATGAAGATGTATTTCAACCCACCCTAGTCATAGTGTCATAGCACCGGAGGGAATGTTGAGGAGACTGTGTTTTACAAATAAGCCAGCAGGAGCCCAGAGAAGCTCTGAGATTTGAGACCAGAAATTAAAATGAAGCTTTTCTATTCTAAAGTTGTATTGTTTCTTAGTTATCTTTTTAAAATTATCTTTCTCTGGGACAGGCTTCACCCTGGGGACAGTAGAGGACAATGACTACATCAGGATTTGCAAGAGACCTGGAAGTCTTAGCGTTAGGACTATATGAACTATTATTTTTAGGAAGGAGGACAGATCTTTTATTTGTGTATGCATTACCTGGATAATTAGGCTTTTAGGCTTCCTGGAAGTCTGGGGTCAAATAATTTGCTTATTCTACTTCCTCTCAGTACTTACTGTTTTTTTTCTTTCATATACAATAATTGCCAATAACTTCCATTTAATGGCAGAGCTGACCAGTTTTTCTTATATTTCTTTATAAAACTTACTCAATGTGGAATTTATCAGATGTTTTCACTTCAATAAGAATTTATTTGTTGATTTTTTCTTGAGTATAAATAGAATCAAAGTGATACATGTGTGATATTCAATTATAATGAACATAATTTTAAAGATACAGCCCTAATTGAGGGGGGAAGGCGTTAAGAGGTTATATCGTTAATGATATTTAACCTATGACTTTCCGTTTGGGATGGTTAAGCGGTCATAGTTAATGGTTCTATCAGATGATTTTTTCAAATAAGATGAGAAAAATTATGTGACTTAAGGAAATTCACAAACTACCATTTCTATAAAAGAGTTGCGTTGCAAAATCTTGTCTTAAAAAAATACCTTCATCTAAATGATGAAGTGAAGACTGGATTATTTAATTTATGATAATTAAGAAAACCTTAGTGCATAAGAAAAAATAAGTGCAGTTGGTATATACTGTTTATATCTCTTCAAATATCCATTAGTTCCCACAAAGCATACTTGTACAGTAACAGTAGAGTCTTTTTAGGTAGTTCATGGACCCTGTTGTGTTAGGTCCTTCATAGCGGACCAATTTGCTTCATTTTTGACCTAATGGGACCACCTCCAGGGATCAGAGAGTTACCAGGTCTTCATGTCTATTCAGCCCCAGGATTCTCTACTGAGACTGCCAACGGAGGTGCAAATTTTGAAGTTCTGTGTATCTTTTTCCCTCCTAATATGAGCACTTATGCAGTAAGAACTCAACTAAAACAACTTGACTTTGAGTAACTAGTGATCTCGCCAAGGTCAAAATGTTGCCCTAAATAGGGAGTTCCAAATCAATGGCTCCTTCATGGAGTGTGTACTCAGATATGTGACCTGATTCAGTTTTATACCTTTGCCTCAATGACGCAGCAGGGTCTAGCTTTTGGAAGACAGTAGCTCAAATCTCTCTCTGTTATTTTGGATAACATGAGAATTACATGGGGAACAATCACTGTGTTGTCTTTGGTTTTCTAATAAAACCTGAAATCAGTTGCAGGTATTGATAAATTTGCCCAGTTTCTACATGAGCAATCCTCACTGGAACTTTCAAAAGTCTGAAAATGATCTTGCAATGTATATTTCACCTTAAATGTCCTGTTACCAGTTTTTAATTAATCCCTTTCTATTTAGTTTCCCCATTCACTGTTTCCAAGAAAGGAGAAAACAAAGGTTAAGAGAAGGTAGTTATTATTCCAGACATTGAATACAGTTGTTTCAGTTCTCTGAGAAAGTGGCAGGTGTTGCTTTTGTGCAGTGCTTGTCTCCATGGAACAAAAATAAGGAAGGCAGCAGAAGTGGAAGAGGACCCGAAAAGTTAGTAAAAAGTAAGGTAGTTCTCAAATTTTCTTTTAAATATTTTGTCATGCCCCAGGAGAGTAATTATAATTGTTTATTTTGTCAGTCTGGATCCTAATTGTAAGCTTAGCAAGGTTTTACTAAATGCTGTATAAAGCATGACCGATTGTTTTGATTTGCCAAATATAGACCTAACTGTAGGCAAGAATTGTTAATTACCCACATAACTTTAACAGTGTGACTGCTGCCAAACCCAATAATTCAATTCTCTCAAGGCTCTAATTTGGGTCAGTCTCTCACTGAACACCAGTATTGATAGAATAAATCAGATAATCACAAATCACTTTTAATTTGTGTTAGTCCTACCTGAAACTTCTCATTCTGTTAGGAGTTAAGACTTGGAGGAACTTGTCGTTATAAGCTATTACATTCTAAAAAAAAAAAAAAAAAAAAAAGGAAGATTATAAAATAGTATATACAGTTCTATGTTTTAAAAGTAAGAAATGTATAGAGTTAGAAAAAAATGAGAAAGATAAATACCAAAATGTTTATGCGCCATTATTTCTGGCTGATGGGAACAGGAGTGTTTTCAGGAAAAAATTAAGGAAATAATGAGTGGGAAGCCAAAAGTAATAGGAAAGTCTCTGGAGCAATTTGTAGTGATAGGCAGAAAACATTGTACCTCTTTCCCCAAGAGAATATCGGCACATGTGTATATAGATTCATGTGGGTATATACATGTTGTACATATATTCTGGAAAAGTTGTAGGTATTTTTTAAAGCTATATGTATTTTTTAAAGTCATAAAATTAAAAAATGTTTTTTAAGAGGGCATAGTATGTTTGATATACACCTTAAAATATTTATCAAGGAATTTTAGAAATCAAAATGTCAGAAAATTACCTGGAAGGGTCCACAGGGACTTTGTATCTATTGCTAATTATTCAAACTGGGATTAAATAATTTTATGTTTCCGCATGGAAATATGGAATGTTTAGCGTAGATGATACTCTTAATTTAACTGTTCAATAATTAATAGTTTGATCTTGTTTATTCCATATCAAAATTCATTGCAAATATACAACTTTTTAGAGAGAATGAAAATGAAAACAATTTTAGACTGTCACCATCAATTTCTCTTTGGTGTTACTTAAATATTTCTTTATCGCAATTTTTAAATGAAACCCCACTGACAATATTAATAGCAACCATGAGAAAGTATAATAAACTGTTCTGAGTAATAGATGAAGAGTCCTGTATGCATGGTCCTGGTCTCATTTCTAACAATCTGATTTGAGATTTTTGGAATTTTTTTTTTCCCCTAAGGCCACACCTGTGGCATATGGAAGTTCCCAGGCTAGGGGGCGAATTGGAGCTGCAGCTTCTGGCCTATGCCACAGCCACAACAGCACCAAATCTGAGCTGCATCTGCAACCTACACTGTAGCTTATGGCAATGCTAGATCCTTAACTCAGTGAGCGAGGCCAGGGATCAAACCATCTTCATGGATACCAGTCAGGTTCTTAACTTGCTGAGCCACAATGGGAACTATGTTTTTGGAAGATATGTATGGCATATCACTTCACTTTAAAAATATTACTGTAAGCATTCCAACCATGGCACCGTGGGTTAAGAATTCAACTGCAGTGGCTCCGGTTGCTGCAGAGGCTTGGGTTCAATCCCTAGCCCAGCACAATGGGTTAAGGATAGGGCATTGCCATGGGGATGGTATAAGTTGCAGCTGCAGCTTGGATTCAATCTCTGGCCCCAAAACTTCCACAGGCCACAAGTATGGCCATTAAAAAATAATAATAAATAAATAAATATGAAACTAAAAGGTGGACAAAGGTCTGTCATTTGCTGACCTTCTGGTGGCTTATTCTGAATATCTCTTAGGCTTTGGATTTCTTGATTTGTTCTTGTTTTAAAGATGTCTTATGAACCATTTGCTGAATTTCCCAAGCATTTAATACAATACTATTGTTTGTGTTACCTAGTTTTTTTTAAGTGAGGAACAATTAATTAAAATACACAGCAGACAGAACAATTAGATTCCCTTCACTTTCCACACAAATTTGGTTGATTGAAATTTAGCATTTCACTGGAGCAATTAAATTGCCCAGTAAGAATACATTTAGCTACAAATTTAACAGCTCATGAACTAATGAAAAAAAAAAAATCAACAAATTACTGGGCCTAAAAATGGCTTCATCTATCTATACCATCTCCAGTTATTAACAGGTTTTATGCAGAAGATGCTAAGGAAGGAAGGTAGAAAGAAGAAGGGAAAGAAAGGAAGGAGGGAGAGTAGAAAGAAGGAAGAAGGGAGAGAGAGAGTTAAGGGCGAAGATAGAAGCTATTTGATCTTTATTTGGGAGAAAAGTGAAGCTTTCTCCTTGGTGACAGAATCCTTGCATGTAATAGACCACAGCATACGCCTCATGGAGTGTGACATAGTGATCCTTGTGGTGAAAAGTTCATTTTGCGGTCTCAGTTCCAGAGATTATAGCTTCTTTCCCAAAGTAAGAATTGGACCCAAAGTAAGTTTGTCAGTACAATTTATTGTCTTCCTGAGGTTCGTTCTATAAAAGCAGATGCTCAGAAGCTTTTGTTTAATCATTCATTTCATTTCCACAACATTTTGGGGTCAGCAGTACCAATTGTCATCACCTTTTTTACTTGTGACATGATAGATACTGAGAGAGGTAAATGACTTACTCAAGGTGATACAGCTCACATTTGGGTCTGAATCCTAATAATATCATGAGTGCCATAAATTGTAATAAGGTCTGTGTTGTAAACTAGTGCCATACAGAATGCCTGGTACCAGGATGTCTTCCTACAAATATTTGTTGAGTTAATTCATGACTATAAGGAATAAATTCTTCAGTATCTCATACTGTATGTAGCCTTCTGTTACATTATAGTTTCTTATCATTGTATCTGCTGCCCTGGGTGAGGTTTTTATATGCTAAGGAACCCTGGAAATGGAACATCTTCCTCTTTCTTCCTTGAGTTATGCTGTTTGCTACTAGTTGTAGATCTAATTCTAGGTTAACATTAAAGTATGGAATAATTAGAATTTATTTTTTCCTGGTAGGAAATCATGTTTTCCCACTAGTTTAGAATTTTGTACATGTTTTAAAATCAGTATTATGCACTGTGTTCATTTTGGAAATATTTTAATGGCTTTTCTTTGTGGCTTATATCTTTTTTGAATGTGTGAGGATCCAGTATACTAAATTTCATAGAATTGTCATGTGGGGGGTTCCAGATGTGTCTAGACTAGGACCACCTACCTCAGAATCATCTAGGTGCTTTTAAAAAAGTAGATTCCACATTCCTAGATTTCAACCTCGGAAGTTTCCAGACCACAAGTCCATAGACTAATAAGTAAGATCTGCAGACTACAGGATTCTTCATTTTCATTTCAGTATACATTTTCTTGGAAAGAATTGAGGAATTATGAGTTTTTTCAAAGTTTCAGCTGGTATTTTTTATTTGATCATTAAAAATATACCAATATATTGCTCCTGGGTTGATAAATCATTTTGTATGCTTATGACCAAGGACTAGTATTAGTCATGAAAATGACATTTATGGGAATGGAATTCAGATACATGCAACAACATGTATAAACCTTGAAGACATTATGCTAACTGAAATAAGCCAGACATAGGAAAATATTGCATGTTTCCCCTTATACGGGATACCTAGTAGCAATATCTTGATATATTTCTTATAAACTAATCACTGTGACATACTTATTACTTGTCTTTTTAAGTACCAGTAACTGACTTGGGATGGTGTGCAATGAGAAGGTTAAGACAATTACTACTTTGATGTCTTCCAGTCTATCTGAGGAGACAGAAATAATCAAAAAATAAATAAGTAGCAAATGGGACGTCCCTGTCATGGCTCAGCAGTAATGAACCCAAATAGTATCCATGAGGACATGGATTGATCCCTGGTCTTGCTCAGTGGGTTAAAGATCTGGCATTGCTCTGGCTGTGGTGTAGGCTGGCAACTGCAGCTCATATTCAACCCCTCTACTGGGGACTGTTATTAAAAAAAAAAAAAAAAAAAGACAAAAATAAGTAACAAACGGAAGCCGGAAGCTGTTTTCCTGTTTTAGTTTGGTATTTCAGGATTTAAATAGATTACACAAATGAGCCTAATGTAACTTGAAAGAATCTAGGAAAAACTGTGCGGGACACACTAATGCACTGTTAATCAGCATACCTTCAATTTACATTGAAAGCACTCCAGTTTTGTGTTTGGTAAGATTTCTAAAGAAACCAGTGTTTCGCTGTAACCGTGACAATCAAACCTATTGCAGTGCTAATGTAGCTCTTCACCTCTATCAAGTAAAGAGCCTACCACAAAGCTGCCATTCAAAATGAAGACGCTCCCTTGGAAGAGGATGTGCCACCAGGTCAATATGTTGACTTCGGCTGACTCTAGCACAAGACACATAGGAGCTATGGTCCTGAAAATTAGCTTTCTGGGTCAAGATGGTTTATTAGTTGGCAGTTAAGAAATTCTGCATGCGTTCTCCAAAGCTAAGGTTAAGGTGATAAAGCGGTTGAGCCTTTTAATGCTTAAAGAAAGGTGGAGGTGAAATGAAATAACCATTCGAAACAGCAAATAATTAATTGAGTCTCTTTGTTAACAGGCAGGAGGTCAAGTACACAGGGCCCCAGCAACGACACAGCCTGCATTCTAAACAGCTGCTCCTTTGACTTGAAAGTGATTGGATTGTTGGGAACCCAATAAAATGGGATTTTAATCTAGAAGGGCAGTGATAGAGTCTGAAAGATACTATAAGAGATTCAGATATGACCATTTACCTTTTTTGTCTTCACATCAGTGCTGTAGGCTTGTGACCCTTGAGTTCCATTTCCTTGCCTTTTCTTTTATTAAATCATGTTACGTATTTGTTTTAAAGTTATACCTAATAGTTCTACTATAGGATATTGATTATATGATTAGATCCATGTAACTATGAGTAATTAGACTTTTATGTATTAAAAATTAATAGAAAGGAAGTATGACTATTCCAAAAACATTCGCATTAGCTACACCTTCATTACAGGACTGATTCCTCTAAGCATTGCATTTAAATCTTTAAAGCCCAGAAATATAAGGAATTAGGGAAGGGTGATTGTAAAAGATGAGATACATACAAAGTTTTCCTTCTACGTACAATACAAAACCATGTAACAGGAAATAATTGTGTTTGAAACAGAAGGCCCAAAGCATACTTACATATTATCTAATTGAAAAATGGTATCTGAGGAAAGTAGTATTCAAACCATCCAGGGGGCAGTGTTCAAAAAAATCTTTGGGAAGAAGAATTGGAAAAGACCTGAGACATGTCTTGGATTGTGCAATAAAGAATTAGAGGGAGCCATCTGAGTGCCAGTGAAGAGCCTGGAGGGATGGGCAGTGTGCTGGAAAAAGCTCACAAACAGATGGCAGTGGCAAGAAAGACCTGATAAAAGGTGGGAGAGGGACCATGGTATGCATCAGCAAGGCTTGGGGCTCTACATTTTTAAAGGAAGCTGAATCAGAGGATTTTTTGTGAGAGGTATTTTTGTGATTGTGTTATATCTTTTCAAGAAAAGCATTTTATTTTAGAGAGTAGACTCCAGTTAGTTAAAAGTCCGAAGCAGAGTTTAATAATGTACAAGTGAAACTCTCTCTCCATGTGGTCAACCTAAAACGTGATGCCATTGCCTATAAACCCACTCTAAAGTAGGTGGAACCCCTGCAAATGTATTCTATCCTGGAGATCCTTCTTAATCACTGATGTTTGTGCTCTTGTGTCTTGGCAAAGCTCCCATGCCGCAGCGAAATGAAACTCATACTTTTTTTACCATTCAGATGAAGAATGGTGGGTGGTGAGCATATGTTTCTGAGAATCTGCTTTTACTTAAATCAAAACCTGCTTCATGCATTTAACCCATGGGCATGTCAGACCAGTTGGAGATTATTTCCCTTAATTCTATTTGGCCTTGTTTTACTCCACTGTAGAGGTATTTGAGGATTACGAATGGTTATACCTGTATCTGGAAGACACTCATTAAGCTTCAGCTGTGGGAACCATATGGAAATCAGGCCCCCTGTGACTTCCCTGCACACATGAAGAGCAGAGTTTGCTTCCATTTTGACTTAATAATCTCTCACTGCTGCTCTGGTTTTGAGGAAAGCTGTTGATCATGTTTGAGCTGTAGAGTGGTTTCCGAGCCTGTGAAATGTGCAGCTCACGGAGAGCATCAACATGACAGCTGTAGAGATTAAAGTCCATTTTGTGTGTGTACAGAATTAGAGGACCAATGCTCAGGAAAGCAGGTGAGCCTCCTCACATTAATCAGTGTCTTTTAGCCTAGAATCAAAGTGACTTCCCGGGAGGAAAAACACAGGTGGGTAGACATTGTATATTCCGTTTTAAGTGGGTCCCCATTATTTGCAATAAAATTTTATGGACTAGAAAAAAAAGTGTCTACAATATGTGTAGACTAAAGCATGATAGAAAAGGGTGAATCACCTGGCAAATTGTAGCTTCGACATACTCAGTTTTTATTTTAAAAGACATACCTGAACACATTTTATAGTTATTGCTGACTGTATACACGCAACTAAAAATAGCAAGACAATCTTTAGCCTTGTGAAAGAATGCATCACAGGTTGAGATAGAGTTGTAATTTCTGAAAAGGGATTCCTCTGGTGTTCTATATCCAGAACACTTGCAACCGGGGATATTTGACTTCTGAATTTTCTTACAAAGAATAAAACTTTTCCAGGATAACCTGACAGGGGAAAGGATAATCACGAGATTGTAACAACAGCAAAACCAACTTTGTCGGATTCTGAAGCTCTGTTAAATTACTAGAAACCAAATTTAGCAACTCCAAGAGTCTTCTGTTTTCAATGGGCTATTTGGTGAATCTCCTGGCCCCCCACCCACCCACCCACCTCCACTTCGTACTTACTTGGCTGTGTTGCGCTCCAGCCAGTGCTTTGTACCTCTGTGGCTTGGTGTATCCTAATAAGCTAATTTCTGGTAGTTCTTGGAAATACTCACCCTCCTTTTTTCCTTCTGTGGTCTCCAAAGTTCCCTACATCTCTCACATTTCTTTTTTTCCATTTTATTTATTTTTTTACTTTCATTTTAATTTTTTAAAATTATTTTTTAGGGCCACACCCACAGCATATGGAAGTTCCCAGACTAGGGGTCAAATCGGAGCTACAGCTGCCAGCCCACACCACAGGCACGGCAAGGCCAGATCCAGGTCCCATCTGTGACCTACACCACAGCTCACGGTAAAGCCAGATCCTTAGTCCACTTAGCAAGGCCAGGGATTGAACCCAGGTCCTCATGGATATTCCTCGGGTTCGTTACCACTAAGCCACCACAGGAACTCCCTTTTTTTTTTTTTTTTTTTTTTCTTTTTAAATTGAAGTATAGTTGATTTACAGTGTTGTGTTACTTTCAGGTGTAGAGCAAAGTGATTCAGTGATGCATATAAATATTCAGTTACACATGCAAAGATTCTCTTCCCTTATAGGTTATCATAAAATATAGTTCCCTGTGCCATACTGTAGGTTTTCATTTGTTATCTATTCTATATATAGTTGTGTGTATATGTTAATCCCAAACTCCTATTTTATCTCACAATTCTTTTAACCCCTCAGCTAAGTACCACTTTCAACCTGCCTCCTTTTATCAAAAGACATTTATTCTCAGCCACTAAAAACTCATTCTCACTTTAAGCCCTTCTTGCTTATCAGACATTAAACTCATCCCTTTCTGTAATTCCGTTTACTCCCTCCAGTAGAAAGGAAGAAGGTAACACTAGGAGACCTCGAAACAAATAGAAGTTAGACATTTGATTTATTCTCAGTATTTTTTAGTTTAAAGCTTTATAAATAAACTATCCTACCAATAAGTTATTGCAGTATAAGTAGCAGAAAATAAATGTTGAGAAAAATGTTCTTGATAACTTAGCAATGAAAGCTATATAACTTGCTCTAAAGCTGAGCAAGTTAGTGATAATGCTGGTTCAGAGGTGACCAGTTGGCAGTTGATTTTGTAAAATCCTAAACATCATATATATATATTTTTTAAAGATAATTGTGAGTACTTGTCAATGTACTCTTGGGAGCATAAAGTTGACATTTTCAAGGGAGCAAATTATGTATAGCTACTGGAGCCTAAATGAGAATTGTTTTCTTCTGCAAACCAGTAGTACTATATTTTAAAAATTAATAAGTCCACCAGTGTTAGAACAGAAATGAGCCAGGAAGCTTCATATTGTACTTATATTCTAACCTGTACATTGTCAAATCCTCCATGAGATTGAGTGTTTTAGAGAAATTAGGATGGTTTCCATTATTGTGTGGAATTTCACCTCTCCTCACACATACACCTAATTCACTTTTACTAGGAAATTTTGAATCCAGCAGCACAGTTGATACTTTAATAATGCACGTCACCATAGTAACTAGAGATAGTAATCCAAAGATATATGCAATAGAATAAAGGAAATGTATTGGGTGCAAATTCTTAGGCCATAAGAACCAAGTATGTGAAAATATATACCTTTATATTGCCATTTCTGAATATAAGTTCCTTATTGCTAGCAAAACCTTTTTTTTTTTTCCAAAATCAGGATAAACTTAAGAGCTTTCTGAAGCAATTCAAGGCAAATTAAGTCTGTTTATGGTTCTATATCTTGTCAGAGTAGCATCTAAGATTTGGAGAGTTTATATTGTGGTAGCGTCAGGGGAGGGACAGCTGCACCTCGGTCCATGCTGGTATCTATTGAGAGATATGTTGACATGTCTGGTTCTTAGTTATAACCTGGCAACCACCCCACCACCCTCCACCCCCGTGCGGCAGCAACTGAAATGCCCCCATTCCCATCCATCTCTTTATTATTTATTGCCGGACCCGGAAAACTAGCCTGTGGTGCCAGTAGTGAGGAGACCAAAGGGGCAGGGGTTGGTAATCAGTTTATAGTCACAATTTTATCTGATCACAGAAAGTTGCGTTAAAGACTTTCCAGTCATGTTGTCTGGAATGCACACCTCCGACGGGCACATGTGAATTTAACAGCTTCTGTCCATTGCAAGCACCGGTGGGGCCCAATTAGGCAAACTTCAAAAGCTTAATTCACCATAGGTAAAATATTCATTTTTATATTTATGTGGATAAAAATGCCATCTCATTTTTTTCAGGTATTTGCCTGGTTAGAAATCCATTTGGGGTGAAAAGGTGGGTGGGAACTAAATGCTTGCTCCAGGTAAAATGGTCAAGACTGTCTTTGTTCTTACCTGACTCACTTTGAGCAGAGTGTCTCCTGCCCTGAGCTTGGCATCTCATACTTCTCAGTATGACCAATGTCGTGGCAAACTGGTGAGTGAGCTGAGTTAGAGACAGGATGACCCTTATGCCTTATTTCCATTAACCTTCTGCAGCTGACTACAGATACCTCTAATGTCTTGTATGAGCATTGATGTAAATGTCCTCACTTCAGCTCTTACATATTAGTACACTTGTCCTCATTATCCACGGGGAACTGGTTCCAGGACCACCTTGGATACCCAAATCTGCAGATGCTCAAGTCCCCTATAGGAAAAAGGTGTACTATTTGCATGTAACATATGTACATCCTCCTATATACTTTAAATCATCTCTAGATTACTTCTAATACATAATACAATATAAATACTATGTAAATAGTTGTTATACTGTATTTTTTAGAGAATAATGACAAGAAAAAATCTGTGCACATTCAGTACAGATGCAGCTATCATAGACCTCACTACATAGATGTCAACAACAGAGCATTTTCTTCCTTTAAATACTTACAGGTTGCTCTCATTTAATGATTTAAAAGAGAAATACATAGAATAAAACACAGGAGATTTAAAATACAAGTACATATAAAATAATTATAAATAGAATAAATGTAAATTCACTTCTGTCCCACACACATACTGTTCACTCTCATCAAAACCCTGATTCTGGAGTTTCTGTTGTGACCAGCAGTTAACGAATCTGACTAGCATCCATGAGGATTCAGATTTGATCCCTGGCCTTGCTCAGTGAGTTAGGGATCCGGCATTGCTGTGGTGTAGGTTGAAGATGAGGCTCAGATTCTACGTTGCTATGGAGAGGGCAGCAGCTACAGCTCCAATTCAAGCCCTAGCCTGGGAACCTCCATATGCCGCAAGTGCAGTCCTAGAAAGCAAAAAACAAACAAACAAACAAACAAACAAACAAAAAAAAACAAAAAACAAACAAACAAAACCCCAATTCTTCTCTCTTGAAAACTCTCCTATGAGGATGAGGATGAGGATTGTTGTATGATACCTACAGTGCCAATGGGGTGAGGGGGCAAGGTTTCTGGCACCATTGGTAAGTGGTAAGACATCAGGTAAACTTGAACTTTCTGGCAGGATTTCAGAAGGATCATTTACGTCAGAAGAACTAAGTTCTAATCACAGACATTGACACTTTGGAGGAGGCTTAATGATACTCTCAGGATCTATGGAGGTTGCTGGCTGAGGATCTTCAAGCTTGAAGGCCAAGGCTTCACAATTGCAGATGCTTTAGTTAGAAACATTGTTGTTGAAGCTGTTTCTTCTTTTCTCTTATTCATCAAATAAATCTTGCAGTGGTTGTACACATGTCATTATTCCTTGGGTGACACAGAGGGGTCATTCCATCAAAGGGTCATACTTGAAGTTCATAGTCTGTAACACGTGAAACTGTCCAAAAAACTGCCTCACATTCTTCAAGGGTCCAAACTGATGGCTCTGCCTTCTCTAAATCTTCTGCACCATCATCACCATTGTCTGCAGAGGATTTCAGTGGTTCCTTGTTAGTAAGTGTTTCTCTATGTTCCTCAGCAGTGTCCTCTATTATGTTAGAGAAGCTTTTCCCACTAACTTCCCTTGGAACATTAAAGATATTCCTGACTTTTGCATCAGTAGCGGGGGACGCTCCTGAAATTATGGACTATCTCACTCCATAATGGCTTCTGACATGCATCGACTGTCTTGGGCTTTAGAGCATTTACAGTCTCCGTAATTGTGAAGCTCTTCCAAAAATCTATAAGTGCTCCTGAAGATAAGGCAAGTGTAAGGTGCTTTAATGCACTTGATGATGCCTGGATCAAGTGGCTGCAGCAGTGACACAGTGTTTAGAGGCAGGAACATTACTTCTGCATTCTCCTCTGTGAAGCAGAGAGACTGGGGGTGGCTGGGAACATTGCCAGTGATGAGGAGCCCCTTGAGTGGCAGGCCCTTCTTTTTGAGGTACTTTTTCACTTCAGGAATGAAACGCTGCCAGAACTTTGCCAGTAACAAGACGGCCATCACCCAAGCCTCCTTGTCATGTTACCAGAACACGGATGGGCAGTTTTTTGGTTTTCATCACATTTCATCACATTGAAAATTTGCTCTGGAAGGTAGTCTTTTTCTTCTATGAGTTTCTTGAGCTCTTCTTGGGATGCTGGTGCTGCTTTGGCATCCGCAATGCTGATTCTCCTGTGATCCTTAAGTTCCCGAGGCTGCAGCCCTTTACACAGCTAGCCAGCCATCCCTTACTAGCCTTATCTTCTGCTCGCTCCCCTAAGCTCCCTCACAGTAATGCTTATAAAAGCAAAGTGCTTTTCACATGTAACTTTGCCGTCAACGGTGATATACTCCTCTGACTTGTCCTCCAGGAGCACAGTTAAGGCTTTTCTCTGTCTTTGCAGCATTTGAACACAAACCAGAGAGACAATGGTTGCCATTGTAGAGGCAGTGCTAACACATCTGCAAATTTCAGCTTCTTTTAGCTTCTTCTCTGCTTAGGGTGGATGGCCGATTCATTGTTCCTGACCTTACTGTCTGCTTTGGCAAGAGACATGCCCATTTCACAAGAGCTAAGATTTTTGTTTTCTCTTCGAGAGAGAGCACTTTACGCTCCCCCTTAACCTTTGAGGGATGTGTTGACCACTTAGTTTCTTTTTAGGGGCCATTTTTTCCATAGACACAAAGGATGCACACAACATAAGCAGCCACCGAATAAGGCGCAGGGTAAACCATGCTTAAATGACAAGGTGCTGGAGAGAGACTGAGGATCCATGGAATGAATGGCAGAGGGCTACAGCAGGGTGTGCTTTCAGTGGATTTAGGTTTGTTTTTTTGAAAATTCCTGGATTTTTTTTCCCAAAGGTTTTCAATCTGTGGTTGGTTGAATTCGTGGATGCAGAACCCATGGATAAGTGGGCTGACTGTATTCATTTTGCATTTCAGTTAATCATGGATATGGCTTGATATAGGAAATATCAGTAGCTTGCCCTTTCAGGTTTTGTGTTTTTTGTATTCGTCAAACCTACCACAAGTGTGTACTATTGTTTCCCAACCTGCTTAAAGCTTAAAATATAAATCTGGTTAGCTTAAGTGCGATATTAAGATTATAAATCTAGATTGATGGTTTTAATTCATTTGAAGGACAGTTAATTTTATTTTATTCCATGGCCTTAAATGCAGTCTACTAAAATTCATACTCAATAAGATGTTGCAGCTAGAGGGCCAAAATCTGTCTTGACTACAAGCAAAAACCTCTCAGACACTCCTGAGTGCAAGTTCTACTCTGTCAATAGAGTAGCAGTATTTCTATGTGAAGGTCTGAACTTTGAGAGTCTATATTGAAAGAACTTTCATTATTTATGTTCAGTATTCATATCCTCCACTAACACAGATATGTTGAATTTGAAACATATTCAGTGTCTAAAAACCCAAATTTATGGAATAAATAAATAAGAGAATGTAATTTTTTATGGCCACACCCATAGTATATGGAAATTCCTGGGCCAAGGATTGAATCCGAGCCACAGCTATGACCTGCGCTGCAGCTGTGGCAATACTGGATCCTTTAACCCACTGTGCAGGGCCAGGAATTGATGCAACAGCTCCACAGCGACCACTGCAGTAGGATTCTTAACCCACCGTACCACAGTGGGAACTCAAAGGGAATTTTTTTTTCAGTCCAGAAGTTTCTTTATAGGTCAGAGGAGTTTATATAAATAATATGGTTCCATATTATATGGTAGAACACATACACATATATATATTACATATATGCTATATATTTTAAATACGTGCTACATATATTCATTTACATACAGTTCTAACCAGTGAAGTATGATTGCAGTTATGTTCATCTCCTGAAGATTGCAGTGTTCTATGTTTTGAAATGCTTGAATCAATAAACATCGGTAGAAATTAACTCATTGTTACGATTATGCCAAATTTTTTACATTTTTCACAGTTAAGTGAAGACATTTATTTTTCAGAAACAAAATAATCGATTACAAAACTATTTCAGCTTTTTCGATTGCAAATGTTAGAGTTATAATACACATTTAATTGATTTTATATAATTTAGGCTGATTTACTAAGACCAATTGTCATTATTTGTTTATTAAGTTTTTTCTAATCGTAGTCAGTGACAGAGAGGCAACTCAAATTTAACCAATAAAATGTTTATCAATAGACAACAGTTTGTTCATTAACTCTTTAAGTAATTAATTCATTGATTAGGAATTAATTAATTAGTTCATTAATTCTTTAATGTTTTTGTTGTTTCATAAGTACTATTAGAATAAATTTACTCATATAAGGAATTATAGGCCGTAAATCTGAGACATAAGCTTATTGTTCCTACTGCTACATTCTTGGATGACTAGAACCCTGACTGGAATCCCTTGGGTCTGAAAGATTCTATTCTGCTCCTCAGGAGCGTGATTCAGGAGCATTATGCTCTGAGAGAATAAGCTACCCCTTCCCTACCCCATTCCCCACCTACAAAACGGGCCTGCCCAAGAGCATTGGTCCCAATTCTGTGCTCTGAAATTCTACTCATTTCTCCCTGGGATTTTCTGCACACACAGCAACCCTCCACCCCTGCTGGTGGTGACCCTTTCCCAGGATTTCCCTTCCCTAAGACCTGTTCCCTGTGTAAGAAAATATGGAATTATAGGAGAAAAATTTGAAGCATTAACCTGGGTCCTCAAGCCTCATCTGTAATTCACTTTTCTAACAATGAGGCCCTTGGATTGGAGTGTTTATGAGCTATCTGGGCAAAAGTAATTGTTCAGGATTGCATATATATGTACATACATACATACAAATGTATATACACTTTCCTGAAACTATGTATCTGAAGTTATACAAGCTTCATACTTGTGAAGATTTCAAGACTAAACTCAAAGAGCAACAAAGAAGGCTTGATAGTTTCTTTTAAATTTAAAAAATTCACATGATACAAAGAGAAGTCTTCAAGGGGCAAAAATGAGGCTGAAATGCTGACCTGTGTAAAAACTTTTAGAGTACTAATTAATAAAACTGCACTGATTTAGAAAATGAATCATTTTGCAAGGGGGTGTATGCACAAAGTTCATACTACTGCTGATGGTGAAGCAAGTGTACAGAATGGAACATGGACATTACTCATTTTTATCATGATTTTACGGGCAATACCCATTTAATTTAAAACTGGCCTGTGACTTTCCAATATGAATACAATTATGTTTCGCTTTCATGTTTCTTTTGTTAATTGTGTAATAAAACTTGCCCAAACCTTTAAATGTCTTTCTTGCCCTCTAATGCAACAGACTTTAAAAATCCTTTTATTGGGGGATTTTTGAAATAAACACTCTATCTTTGTACGTCTAAAAAAAAAGAAAAGAAAGGATCGAAACAATTTGCTTGGGTCCAGTCAATTGATCTTTCTTTATGAATTTATTTTGGGAAGAGATGGCTCAAAGGTTTACCAACTATCTGCTATGTGTTAGACCCTCTGCTGGAGCTTTCATATGTGTTCTCTCAGTTGTTATTTGATGCCAGAGGAAATCTCAAGGTTTCTAGAGGTTCCCAAATTCACATGCCCTCGGGCACTTAGACTGTGTGAAGCAAGCAGCTGGGACTGTGGCAAATCCTTAGAATCTGCTATTCAGCTCCAGTGGATTCTTTTCATGCAAGATGGTGGGCTTAGGAAGGTCAGATCTTTGTATTTTTCCAAGAGAAGCAACAGATGAGAATTTTTATGTAAAGTCTCCTGTTTCTTGGACGGCTCCAAATTTTAAAAATAAATAAATAAATGGTGCATGGACCAAACAAAACATTTTACAAGCTAGATTTGATGATATGGCTTCTGGTTTTAGGACTTCTGATCTAGCTTTATCTCCCTGAAAAAGACACTCAGACTGGTTAAAACCTTGCCTGCAGTCAGCAGCTCACTCACTGTAGCAGAGGTGGAACAGTGACTGCAGACTCCATTTCCACTGTCCTCCAGTCCATGCATTTGAAGGACACAAGGGGCCCAAGCAGAAGTGCCCCCCCCATACGTATATGTATGTATATATATTTTAAGATACAAATGTACTTCTTTACAAAACAGAAACAGACCCACAGTTATAGGAAACAAACTTATAGTTACCAAAGGGGAAAGGGGAGTGGGGAGAGATAAAAATTAGGACATTGGAATTAACATACACACACTACTATGTACAAAATAGATATACAAGCATCTACTATATAACACAGGGAACTATGCTCAATATTATATAGTAACCTATAAGGGAAAAGAATCTGAAGGTGATAATAGATATATCTGAATCACTGTGCTATATATCTGAAACTAACACAACGTTGTAAATCAACTGTACTTCGATTTTTTTTTTTTTAAAAAGTGTTTAGGCCATAGAGAATGTGTGAGATTTAATGTTGTGAGATTAAATGTTGCCAGGAAAGGGCTCGGTACACACATAGGGCTTTTCTAGCTCTAACCTTCTAGGACAATTATGTCAAACCCAGGCAACATTTTCCAAAATTAAAAAAAAAAAAAAAAAAAGGTGGAGGGGAAGAGAAGTCATCATTTGTTAAGAATTTTTTATAGGCCTTTTTGTATTGTGTAGATTTTTCATTCTCATTTTGATGATTAAAGCAGCGGTACTTGCTTTTTTATTACGATGATGATGTAACATTGGATGGTTTACTGCATGACCATCCTTTTGGACAGTATTGAAAAAATAGCCTATCCAGTATAGGCCATTCCGAGAATATTAGTTCTTAGTTTTACCTCGTTAATAAAGAGTTGAAATTTAGACCTTGCTGTGATATATGCCAAGGTGACTTGCAATCCTGAGGTGAATTCTATAATAATCTGGGCCAATCCTGAACCATATAAATATGAAAATCTACACAACCCATAGAGGGAGGTTTTAAATTTTTGCTATAAATGAGAGCGGGGTGAGCGTGTTTAGACAAAGCATTCGGGTGTATATCTGACATCAGGGTGGGCCCTGGGGTTGGGAACAGAGAGGGTGGCACACTAGCTAATTTCTTCATTCCCACAAAATACAAGAGGGCCTCTCTCTTGAGTTTTGCACAGTACCCTTCCCAGTGTGCCAAACAGGATCAAAGTTACAAACCTTTGGGCCATACGAGAACACAAAATCAGCTACAGAGGTTTGGAGACAAATGACACAGCTCTGCTGGACCTGTCCCTGTGTCGAAATGGCACCACTTCCATCAAGAAGTAGAATTCAAGGAGAACAAGTGTCATGGAAATCTTATGATGATGATGCTAAACATTTCTCCTTCCCCCAGCCATTCCCATTAGAGAAAATTCTGCCCCATCAAACTGATCTGCTGAGACCTACTCAGGATAGAGACAATTCTGGGCATCTTGTCCAAACCTCTGGAGAACCTTGCCTAATTAAATCTTTGGCATAAAACAGAATGCTTAAAATCCAGGCTCCAGGAATAAATATTGTAAAAATGCTTATTATGAAAACACTAAAATTATAAATTTAAATGCAAGTTTTATTGGGTAGCATACATTGTATCCCTAAAGTAAGGCATAATTCTTCACTTGTTATTCTTCACGCTTCTAGAAGACAGGCAAGTAGCCAAAAAAATTTAGACAAAGGGATGTTCAGTGTCTTTGCAATGTAAATCTGTAGTGACTCTCCTACCGTTTCTACTTACATCCAAGTAATGCCCTCAGCAGCCTAATGATTAAAATATAGATATAGATTTTGAGCAGTAATGGGATTAATGTTACTAATAGCCTTTAAAAATGTTTGAATCATGGGATTAGATTGATTAGATTAATATTACATTAAAATTTATAGATGTATAGTTTTATGAAGTAGTAATTCATAAAACTTTAATTACATAGATAGCTTACTTTGTATATTCTACTTCGCTTCATGATCTTAATATATAGATTATTTTAAGATGTAAAATATTTTTCAAGTATCTCAAAAGTTTAAAAGCTCGTTGGTATAAAAATACTGTTTTATGCTGATAAGGTTTGCTTTTCATATTATTTCATTAATGTTAAAATCATGTCAATATCAGTGGGGGACTTGGTGATTTGTTCATGTCTCACCTCTGCCTTGGAGCATTTCTTCTCAGGCAATGTCATCTGGCACAAACATTTGTCATCTTCAAATGGATTTCCCAGTAATCTGAACCAAAAATCCTGGCATGCGTTTTATCACACATAGAACTGCACCCATCCTGCTTTGTTTTATATCCTTCCCGATTTTTCCCAGCAGAGTTACATGCATTTTTGTCTTTCTAACTAATGATGTAAGGTCACGGTGCACATAAATTTTCCAATTCGCATGTTCAATCCATATATTTGTTGATATTTCCACATCATTAAAAACTCTTTCATAACATCTTTAGTAATTGGAAAATATTTTATTATGAACTATAATTTCACCAATGTATTCTTGTTGACTTTTCTCTCTCTCATCTTTTTTTTTTGTCTTTTTAGGGCTGCACCCCCAGCATATGGAAGTTTCCAGGCTAGGAGCTGCAGCTGCTGGCCTACACCACAGCAACGCCAGATCCTAGCCACGTCTGCGACCTATACCACAGCTCATGGCAACACTAGATCCTTAACCCACTGAGTGAGGCAAGGGATCAAACCTGCATCCTCATGGATACTAGTTGGGTTCTTTACCTCTAGTAAAGAGCCACGATGGGAACTCTTCTCTTTTTTTAAAGTAAACAACTAGCTAAAGTTGTCAGCCTAAGTAGCTAAAATTTTGTATGCATGCATAACCATTTCTTTAGGATAAATTCTGAATGTAATTGATATGATAAAGAGAATATAAAATCTTGGCATATTTACAGAAAGGTATGTTACACGATCACATACATTTTGTACAGAGTACCCATGTCCCTAAACCCTCAACCACAGATTGTATTAATATTATTATTGTTATTTCTTTGTCAATATAATAGGAAGATAGTATGCAATTCTTTGGTGATCACTGAGGTTGAATATTATTTTATACATTTCTGGTTGTCTAGACAGAGAGATTTGGGGATAAAACTTTCTGTAGTTCTATAAGTAACCCTGCAGAGAGGACATGAATCCTATCATCTTTAACGTGCCCAGATCCCTCACCCTAGCTCTACATAGACGTTAATTTATAGGGAGTTCCTGTTGTGGCTCAGTGGTAATGAATCTGACTGGTATCCATGAGGATGAGGGTTCAGTTCCTGCCCTGGGAACTTCCATATGCTGCAAGTGCAGCCCTAAAAAGCAAAAAAGAAGAAAGAGAGGAAAAATAAAGTAAAAAGACATTAATTCATAGAAATAGAATGCTTAGGCAATTTTGTGAAAAGGTAGTTCTGTCAAAAACTCTGCTTAAATTTTCTATTTAAATAAAGAGTATTAATAATTTAGTGAAAATTTTGTCACTACATTTCAAAGTAGACATAAATGGTTCAGATGGTTTTTTTCTCTGTGAGATATAATGTGAAATATAAACCTTATTGAAATTGTGTATTTCCTTTGATGAAGTATTACAACTTGAATGTGTTTAATCTTTTTACTATTTGTGCACTTTTCCTTTTTAAAGGTAATTCAATTCAAAATGCAACTTAAATTGAAAATATTTTTATCTATCTCTGATTTTCAAGCACATATTAAGTGATCATTTATATGACGTGTGAGATGTCTCTTGAAACAGATCTGTTATATCAAAAGACTGAGAATATTATCGGCAGGAAATTGGATGTATTAAGATTGATTTACCCTTTGCTGTGGAAGAAAGTATTCCAACCTCTAGCAGCTTAAAACAATAAACACTCATTATCTCACACATTTTCTTTTTCTCAGAATCAGGAAGCCAGAGCAGCTTAAGTGGGCGCTCTGGCTTAGGGTCTCTCTGAGGTTGCAGTGAAACTGTTGGCCTCAGCTGCAATTTCTGAAGACTGGTGTCTGAAAGATTTACATTTTTAAATAAAATTGAAATTTAGTTGCTGTACAATGTTGCATTAGTTTCAGGTGTACTCCATAGTGATTTGGTATTTGCATATGTTAGGAAATGATCAACACAAGAAGTCTAGTAAATTACCTGTCCCCATACAAAGGTTTGACAGTATTATCGATCATATTCCTTATGCTGTATATTACCTCCCAGTGGTTTATTTAATTTAGAACTGGAAGTTTGTACCTGCTAATCTCAACCTCTGATCCCCTTCTGTCCTGGCAAGGACCTGCTTCTAAGCTCATTCACATGAAAACTGGCTGATCTTAGTTCCTCACCAAAGAAGTGTCTCAGTAGGGCTGCTGTGGACAGATATGGTTTCCCCCAGAGTAAGAGATCCCAGAGATGGGGGGGGGGGAGCGGGGGAAGAGTATTTATTTAGAGTAAATAGTATTATTTTAAGTAAACATTTACCATAAGCTATTAATCATGGATTAAAATAATTGATGCCTGCATTCAGGATGTCGGAATCTATCAGTTTCTTTTAACTGTCAATAACTTTGTTTCAGCAGTCTGAATTACATAATCTTTAAATGGCTAAACCTAAAAGTACTTTAAAAGAATTTCCTAATTCTTTATGTTTTCCAAAAAATACCTTTTGGAGTTCCTGTCATGGCACAGCAGAAATGAATCCGACTAGGAACCAGGAGGTTGTGGGTTTGATCCCTGGCTCAGTGGGTTAAGGATCCGGTGTTGCCATGAGCTGTGGTGTAGGTCACAGACTTGGCTCGGATCCCGAGTTGCTGTGGCTCTGGCGTAGGCCGGTGGCTGCAGCTCCGATTCGACCCCTCGCCTGGGGACCTCCATAGGCTTCGGGTGCAGCCCTAAAAGGACAAAAAAAAAAAAAAAAAAAAAAAGGCAAAACGAAAACGAAAACAAAACAAAACAAAAACCCTTCATCATCAGTGTTTCCTTGAGAATTTAAATCAAACTCCTCTGCTTATTTTAAACGAAATGAAGAAACTTAAGTATGTTATCATTTTAAAGTAATGCGTAATTATTTTCCTAGGTATGACTCCTCTTTCTTACAGGCACTTAGCTTTAATAATAAAATTCTTTATCCTTCTGCTTTTTTTAAATTTATGTAAAATTTCAGTGTGGCTCCCTCCCCCTCAGAGGCTGAAAATGAGAATTCCTTCCCTAGCAGCTCCCTCTCACTTGAGACCTAACTAGGACTCATGTCATGTCATGGATGCAAAGGATCCTGTCATGGCTTTAATATAGCTTATTTTCTTGTAGAATTTCTTTTTGTTTTCTGAAAACGACAGACATAACTCATTGTATAACCTTATCTTATTCTAGGTCCCCGAAGAACCCGGAACAGAAGATCATTAAAAGAGTGATTGCTCTTGAAGGAGATATTGTAAAGTAAGTTCTTAAACTGTTATTTTTGAGTTCACGTTATAAATATCTAGTTTTTTGTTGAGTTTTAAATCACATTTCATGGAAGCACATCTCAGTTCAATGATAACCAAAGCTTTGGAGTCTTTCCAAATGAACTGGTACATTTTCAGGGAGTACCATCAGAATATAACACATACGTAAGCTGTCTGATAACATTATTATCCTTTAACTGGGAGGCTCAGGAAAAATAAATATTAAAAATTTTATAAAATGACCATTAATTGTTTTTCAGATATTAAAATTAGCATTATTGTTTTAGATTGTGATGTCAAGATTTATTATTTTAGATGCAAATACAGAAACTAAGGGGGAGCTTTTATTGTAATAGAGATGGGGGAATATGGAAAAGGATGTGAAACAGAAACTTTTGGATCAGTGACAAAAATAGTAGCTTTAGAAAATAACATAATGATCAGGTGCTTTACCAAAATGTGTAGCAATGTCATTTATTCTACTTGCTGATAAATCTAGAATAATGTTTGAGCTTCTGCAAGTAGGTATTGATGTGGCATGATAGGTCTCATATTGCTTAATTACCTTATTTTAAGTTGTAGCCAAAACTATACATTGTGGGATTCCATATAATTTGAAAACTATATTCCGAAAACTTTTTAATCCTGTTTTCCCAAAAAGTTTGATGCTAGACTATCTGTAATGATAGTACAGTTTAAGCAATCTCATTCACGTGAACCTCATTAAAATAGCCTAGAGCAGAATCTAGTACAGCTGTTCTCAAAAGATGGCCCAAAGACCATGGGTGTTCCAAGACCCTTTGCGGGGGAGGGGGGCAGTCTGTGGGATCAAAACTCTTTTCCTAATAATACTGAAATGTTATTTCTCATAAGTGTACAGTGGAGTTTTCCAGAGATTACATGATGTATGATATTGCAGAAGTCTGAGGCAGGAGTGGATATGGGCTTAATTTTCTATAATCCAGATACTGAAAAGACTGAAAACTATACTTTTTCACTAAACATGTTCTTTTACATGTTGCTTTATTATTGTTATTTTACATTGATTTCACTAGTTTTTTTAAAAGCCTCTGTTTTAATTTCTAATATGGTAAATATTGACATCTCATACCCACATAAGCAAGGTTCTTTGAGACCACAGTTATTTTTAGGAGTGTAAAATTTTCCTCAGATCAAACAATTTGAGAACTTGCTGATGCAGGAAAGAATGGCAAACATTTTCGTCTAGTTTACGTGTTCATTAGTACCTGCATCATATCCATGGAGTTATTGAGATATGGTTTGTTTAGTTTATATTCATGAGTATTTGTTTGGTCTTTTTTCTTCTAAAATTTTTATTGAAGTATAATTTATGTACTGTACAAAACATATACTTTAAGATATAGTTCAGTGAGTTTTAATACAAAGTTATACAATTGTGCAACCCTTACCACAATCTAGTTTTTGAACTTTTCTAATACCTTCAATCATTCCCTTCCTGTTTACACTTGACTCTGGTTCCCACCAGTCCCTCTTGCCGTTGCCACACAATCATGGATAAGTTTTCTGCCTTTGTAGGTCAGGCTTTTCTAGAATTTTATTCACATGGTAATATACAGTATGTAATCTCTTGTACCTGGTTCCTTTCACTTAGCATAGTGTTTTTGTTGTTGTTGTTCTGCCATGTTGTGAATCTGTAATATCTTCCTTTACATTATTCATGGGATTCCATTATGGATGCACAGCTCTATGACTATGAGTATATTAAAAGCATGTTTTACTTTTTAAATGGGTAATTTATGTGTTACATGAATTACATCTCAATAAAGCTATTAAAAAACCAAAGCAAAAAAGGTGATCAACAAAGCAGGCAAAAATTTCATCTTTGTAAATTAATCTAAAAGGATTAGGAATGCCAAGGGATCCATTTTATGGTATAATCCAAGACAACACAGCTTCAATTCAAGTGTATCATTATTGGTCACAAGCTAACTAGTTAACAACGTGAGATTGTAAAGCTTGGTCAGACATTAAAAAAGAACTCTATGCAATCAGATACTACAACAGACCTCTCTGAAAAGAAGGCTGAGTTGTTGCTTTCCAATGGAAATATTGGGTTCACAGAGGAGAGGCTGAGCTAGAAAGAGGGTTAATGGTGCAGGGTTGAAGAATGAGAGAAGGGGACATGGGACTATGGTAGGTTTACACCTTCTTTCCTCACTGCCGAAACCCACATGTGCAAAGTCTAGCTTCTTTGTTCCATCCTAAAAATTGACTTTGGACATACATCCCTTGCTGTCCCCCTTCACTATGCCTCTATCATAGTATAATGAGTATCAAATCTCAAGACTTTTTCACTGTCTGTCCTTTTTTTTAAAGCTAGTGATTGAATATTCCTGTAATGCCTTTCTAATAGTGTTGAAAAACGCTAAGGGATATTTAAGGAATAAAATATTTACTCATGTTCTTTTCTCTCCAAACTACTTTTTAAAATGTGAGAACACATAAAAATTGGAGGGTTTTTTTGTTTGTTTGTTTGTTTGTTTGTTTGTTTTTTGTCTTTTTGCCATTTCTTGGGCTGCTCCCACTGCATATGAAAGTTCCCAGGCTAGGGGTTGAGTTGGAGCTGCAGCTGCTGGCCTATGCCACAGCCACAGCAACGCTGGATCTGAACTGCATCCATGACCTATGCTGCATCTTGCAGCAATGCCAGATCCTTAACCAACTGAGTGAGGCCAGGGATCGAACTCTCATCCTCATGGTTACTAGTCGGGTCTTTAACCTGCTAAGCCACAGTGGTAACTCCTAAAAATTGTTTTAATATGCTGTCTATCCCTGGAAGTCATTAGTTGATTTGTGTCCTAACTTGTATTAGGCAAGGTGCTTTGGTCTATGATAGGGACTTTCCAGTCCCACCTCTATCTTGGATAATACTGGATTACCTAGGAGGCAAGCTAAGCACAAACATAGGGCTCTAGGGAGTTCCTATCATGGTGCAGCAGAAATGAATCCAACTAGGACCCATGAGGTTGCAGGTTCAATCCTTGCCCTTGCTCAGTGGGTTAAGGATCTGGTATTGCCATGGGCTGTGGTGTAGTCTGCAGACATGGCTAGGATATGGTGTTGCTGTGACTGTGGTGTAGGCTGTCAGATGTAGCTCAGATTCAACCCCTACCCTGGAAACCCCCATATGCCACAGGTGCAGCCCTAAAAAAGACAAAAGACAAAATCAAAAAAAAAAAGTAGGGTTCTAAAAAATTTTTTTGCAAAACTTTATTTTATTAAATGACCTGAACAAAAAAAAATTTGACTTATCAGGACTTGGTTATACATACTGTGGGTTTTATAGTATTTTTATTTTGAATTATACATAATTAGAGGGTTAGAGGGAACCATACTCTTTTCAGAGGTTAAGCCCTTGAAAATTTTAATCTAGTCCTCCATTTAATGCTCTGTTAAACTCCTTCCAATTACAGTAACAGAGAGAAAAATATAGTTGAAAGAGCACTCCCTTCATTATTTTTATTTTTTATTAAGGATTTTTATTTTTTCCATTATAGTTGTTTCACAGTGTTCTGTCAATTTCTACTGTACAGAAAAGTGACCTAATCACACATATATATACATTCTTTTTCTCACATTGTCCTCCATCATGTTCCATCATAAGTGACTAGATATAGTTCCCTGGGCTATACACCAGGATCTCATCACTTATCCACTCCAAATGCAATAGTTTGCATCTATTAACCCCAGATTCCCAGTCCATCCCACTCCCTCCCCCTCCCCCTTGGCAACTGCAAGTCTGTTCTCCAAGTCCATGAATTTCTTTTCTGTGGAAAGGTTCATTTGTGCCATATATGAGATTTCATATATAAGTGATATCATATGATATTTGCCTTTCTCTTCCTGGTTTGTTTCACTTGGTATGAGAGTCTCTAGTTCCGTCCGTGTTGCTGCAAATGGCATTATTTGTTCTTTTTAATGGCTGAGTAGTATTCCATAGTGTACATATACCATATCTTCTTAACACATTCATCTGTTGATGGGCATTTAAGTTGTTTCCAAGAGCAGTCCCTTTAAAACTACATGGGGAAGCAAGAGTGCTAAGAGTACAGGACCAGCCTCACCTCACTGAAGAAGAGGAATGACAGTGCCATACTTCTTGTTCTGTTCCCTTGTGCCCTCCATCTGCTGGCACTTTGCTTTTGCCTGTCATGTTTATTTCACTTGGGTTTTGCCCCACTATCAACTCCTGACTTCCTTGAGTGTGGCCTATGTTTAAACTACCTGAGAGAAATCTGAATGAACCCCTTTAAGGTGCAGATCGAGGCTCTGTCCACCTGACAGGCCACTGGCCCACCAATTGATCAGCTGCCTTTGGGGTAGGTACCTTTCCCTGGTCTAGTCAGCTGTGTCTAGGTAGGCCATGTACCTGGTACAGACCCTGTAGTTATAAGGAACCCCTTGGAAGGGCCTTATAGATGTGGAGAATACCCTGAGGCATCCCACATTGTGGCAGTGAGATTAGCTGTCTTTGCTCAGCGTTACCCTTCAAAACCTTGTATTTAGTGAGACTATAATCTGTTCTCCTGGAAGTTCTTCTCTTCTAGGGAAGAGAAGCTTTCTTTTTAAAATTACGGAAATAACGTGTGCTTGAAAAATGAAAAGTGCTGTAATGAACATCCTTGCCTACATAACTTCATAGACTTGTGTGTTTATACTTGTCTGTAGAATAGATATCTAGAGGTGGAAATATTCAGCCAATATATGTTTGGTTTTGTTTGGTTTGGTTGTTGCTGTTGTTATTTTTAATTCTAATATATGCAGCCAAATTTCCCTCCCAAGAGGTTGGTGTATATTTGTACTTACCAACACTGCGTGAAATACCCTATCAGAGAAAGTTGATTGAAATATTATGTGATCATGTGCAACACGGAATTTGTGGACTTCAGATCCAAAAACCAAAAAACATGGCAATACAAAATTTGAAATTAGTTCTAGATGATCAAGTTATATTTAATGTTATCAGCTCACTGACTGTGTAAGCCTTAGAACCATTCATTTAATGAACCCTAGTCTAGATGCTAGAGAGACATAGCTGATCAAAAGACACAGAGTCTCTGACTTCATGGAGCTTACATTCTAGTAGTTGGAAGCTAATCATAAACAAAATATAATTCATAATGCAGTGTCATGAGCCAGAAGTGCTGTGAAGAAAAAGTAGGAAAGAATGTATAATGGGCATCTGAGGTTGCTATTTTAGATAGGATGTTTAATACATGTTTCTAATGAGAAGACGTTTGAGCAGACTCTTAAATAAGTGAGGGAAGGAGGAGGAGAGCCGTACTGGTATTAAGAACAGTGTAGACCAAAGGAATAACAAATGCAAATCTGAGATGGATACATGTTAGGTGAGTTTAAGGAATTGCAAGATGCCAGCATGTCAGACCTTGGTGAAGGAGGAAAATTGAGGTAGGAGATTATGTCCAAGAGGTTCACAGGGCTTTGTGGGTTACAGTAAAGACTCTGGATTTTATTCTCGTGGGAAGGCAGGCCAGTGGAGAGTTTTGAGCCATGGAGCAGTGTGATCTGATTGATGTTGTTGCCTGCTATGAGAAGAGACCAAAGGGAGGCAATCTGACCCAAGTAACGGTCAAAGTGTTTTTCTCTTGAGAAAATCACATCCAGCTCCTTCTAATGGTAGTTAAGTGTCCTTGTTTATGACATGAATGATGACTACTTTGGTATGTTATTTTCACAGTGACTCATAAAAATAGTCACATTATTTGTAATCATCGTCATTATGATTATATTGGCAAGGTGAAAAGTAACATTGTAGTATTTGTTCAAAGAATTCAGATGAATATTTCAAAGACTGTAAAAGAGGGAGATTTTCGGGGTCCGAACGTTTTATCTTGGCATCAACTTTGATTAAAATCACAAAGCAATTGCTTGATTCCCTGGATAGCTTAGCTAGGAATGTAGTCATTGTCATCAAGTTAACCCAAATGGGGATGCTTATCTGTAACATGAACAGTCAAGAGCTAATGAAAGTCATATTTAGGCAGACCCATGAGTTCCATCAAAATATCTTTCATAGTTATTTTTTTTCTTATTAAATTTATTATGACTCTCAGAGAAGTCCTGTTTTAGAAAGCATTGGGATGAATACAAAGTGCTAACCTACAGCAAATCAATATGAATTAACCACAACTGAAATTTCTAAGGCATCAACATTTTTTATCGGGGCACTTAACACCTCTATTTCAGAGATTTTTGTCAACCCAGTCAGAAGTAAAAATCTAACATCTTCGCTCCTCTTACTTGGTGAAATACACTGTAGAAACATTTGGAATCTGGGCTTCCATAGTTAGCAACCTCAATGAAGTAAGTGAGTTGTCTTTTTAGTGCCCAGTGAAGAGAGAAACCATATAATTTATCACCTAAACGAGGACACCTTTGAGAGTGAAAGAGGATGATGATTATTACCTGGGAATAATGGGCATAGACTGAACTGCTCAGGCAAACCTCCACAAGTGGCCGCCCTCCCAGTGAAGGGCGATCTACCTTATAACTCACTTCACGTAATTCGATTGTGTTTAGTTTGTGGCTGTCCTTGTTCAGGAGAATTCCAAGAAGCGTTCATAGAAAACAATCACTTGGTGGCCCCAGGGAGGAATTAGGTCTGGCAGGATCAATGGTGGTGTGGAGAAGCGTGTTGTGCTCACCGTGCACTGATTTTCCTGCTGCGAAGTGCAGTGCAAGACTTTCTCTCCCAAGTGTTGATAATTCAGAGTGAGTCTGAGGTGGGGAATCATGAAATTTCCCTCACTGCAAAATATTTAAATAATAGTCCCTCTTCACATCTGGAGACTACTGTGTAAAATGTCAAAACACCCTAATTTATAAAAAATAACTTTCTGCTATTAGCAAAAAAAAAAAAAAATCCATTGACTCACTCACTAGACATTAAACATTTTAAAGCTTATTGATTTTAAATGTGCTATTGAAGATAGGGAAATCAATATTAACCTATCACACACAGATGGTTGGAACATATTATGTTCCAGCAAATGAGGAAGCTTTATAGGAAGCAAAAGAGAACTAAGTAAAGTTTTCCCCAGTAAAACTAAAAATGACACATATTTAATAACTCTTTTTTATGGTTGGTGCAGTAGCTCTGAATAAGAGAAGCCTAAGTTGTCTCTTTGGCTCTCTTTGAGGACCATGTCTCCGTGTATGGAATTTTGGGTAGATTAGGGATTAGGAATGCACCTGTCCTAAAAGGAAGGATAAAATGAAAAAGGAACTTGAAAAGAAGCTTGTGTCTTGGATCCTGACAAAGATTTGTGAAGACAGTGTTTTGGAGCATGGAAGCTAATGGTTTTATTTTATAATTCTCAAATGGGAGCCAGATAGATGGTTGCTTTTGATGACAAGAGGATATTTACACACTGTGTCCTAGTTGTTGGTAACTTGAACAGAAAGTTTTCAGAAATCTCTGAGACCCTTTGGCCTGGTTTAATTTGAACCCTGAATTTTTCCATAGCAAAGGAGCATGTCAAAAGAGCAAGTCCTTGCTTATTACTTAGGGTCTAACCAGTGCTGTTAATTAATAGGTAAGGGCTCGAACAACAAAAGCAATTATCCTGGAGTCTGTCTAAGGGTTTAGATATCTCTAAAAAAGAGACATTTGTGAGAAATCACCAACTTCCCTCTGATGTGAACCTGAGAAATTATTATATATTCTGGACATTTTTACTTTCTTCTTGCCAAAAAATTTTAATTCTTCTTTATTAAAAAATTAGAGATTGGTAGGTCATCCATACCTTTTTGGAAGCATTCCTTTCTTTTATGTAGTTGTAGATGATGATTTATCACGTGACTGCTGTATCCATGAATAAAAATGGAATTGATAATAAAAACTCTATGTCTTAGCAATTGGTATTTGTTTCTAACCATCAGAGAGACAGTTACCTTCAGTTTATACACAGAAATGTTGGTCTCGGTTTTTTAAAGTTGGAGTCATCTTTCCAGCATTGCCATGAGCTGTAGTGTAGGTCGCAGATGTGGCTCAGATCCCACATTGCTGTGGCTGTGGTGTAGGCCAGCAGCTACAGCTCTGATTTGACCTCTAGCCTGGGAACCTTCATATGCTGCAGGTGTGGCCCTAAAAAGACAAAAAAAAAAAAAAAAGAAAGTTGAAGTCATTTATGTAATTGGCTTAGCAATGTAGGGAGATTTCCAGAATTACTACTCCAAACTGTATACAGTATATACACTTCCATCTGGAAGGATGCAACAGTTGTTGTAAGTTATAGACTATTTAGATTGAATTGCTCTTTTCCAATAATGGTAACCTATATTATTGTGGTATTTTTCCCATCCCCATCAGTGTCTCTCTAGTTTCACTTTTTAAATTTTTTTTTTTTTTGTCTTTTTGCTATTTCTTTGGGCCACTCCTGTGGCATATGGAGGTTCCCAGGCTAGGGGTCGAATCAGAGCTGTAGCCACTGGCCTACACCAGAGCCACAGCAACGTGGGATCCGAGCCATGTCTGCAACCTACACCACAGCTCACAGCAACGCTGGATCGTTAACCCACTGAGCAAGGGCAGGGACCGAACCCGCAACCTCATGGTTCCTAGTCGGATTCGTTAACCACTGCGCCACGACAGGAACTCCACTTTTTAAATTTTTTGAAATTAAAGTATAGTTGATTTACAATGTTCTGTCAATTTCTGCTGTACAGCAAAGTGACGCAGAAATACACATATATACATTCTTTTTGTCATATTATTTCCCATCATGTTCTATCACAAGTGATTGGATGTAGTTCCCTGTGCTATACAGCAGGACCTCATTGCCTATCCATTCCAAATATAATAGTTTGTATCTACTAAACTCAAACTCTCAGTCCAACCCGCTTCTCCCCCCTGGCAACCACAAGTCTGTTCTCCATGTCTATGAGTCTGTTTCTGTTCTGTAGGTAGGTTCACTTATACCATATTTTAGATTCCACATTTAAGTGATATCATATGGTGTTTATCTTTCTCTTTCTGACTTACTTCACTTAGAATGAGGTGGTTTCATTTTCTTCCTTAGTCTTTGTGTCTCTTGAATAAGAGTCTTCTTTAGGTATGAAACTCTTTCATATTTATTCATTCATGCATACAGATTCAGTCTGATGTAGAGGTTATGAGCACAAACTATGAATTCAGACTCCCTTGATTTGTATCCCAGCTTTGCCACTTACTGTGTTATTTTGCCAAATTACTTAATTCTCTCAACTTAATTTTCCTCCCCTGCCTGTAAAATTGAGATTATAATAGAACGTACTCTAAAGAGTTTTCTTGAGGATTACATGAAATAGTGGATATAATTTGGTTAGCATAGTGCTTGGCACATGTGTTCAGGAAATATCAGATATTATCACTGGTAGCCGTCATAATGTAATCATTATTTATTGACTGCCTGGAGTATTTACCAAGTGCCAGTTGCTGTGCAGGATTCTGAAATTATAAATATTAAAAGCCACAGGTAGTTCTTGCCTTCCAAAGCTTATAGTTTGGTCTGAAAACATCAAAATCGGTAAAGAAATAAAATGAAATAAAAAAATTGCCACCATGGAGATGTGCCAAAGGCCCCTGGAATGTAGGAGAATGGCATCTGGTCAACCCAAAGAGCTGGCTGTATTAGAGACACCTTTTCAGGCTGAAATTTGAGATGAAGAGGGCATCCCCAGCCTCTTCCTTCATTATGAAAGTAATTCAGGATTACTACAGAAAATTCACACCATACTGGAGCACATGAAGTAAAAAGGAAAGGTCTCTTTTTCTCCTAACCCTAATCATACCCCCAGCGGTAAATCTGGTGTAGATCCTTCTAGTCTGTGTCTCATAGTATGAGATTGAACAGGTTTGAGAAATACTTATCTTACAGCAGTTTTTTCCTTGAATACACCACAAAGAAAAAATATATACTTGAGATGTATTCGAAAGTATTTCTGTTCCCCAGTATGTATGTTATTCAAGTGTATCTATGTATACTATTATGCTCTTGTACCTGTACTAGGTAGGTATTTATAAACATGGAAATTCCAGAATTACTTATTTAGCAAGTCCTAAATAATAAGCAACTAGGAGAAACATACACAAAGATACCATGGATGTATTGTTGGGTAGCAACTATTTATGACCTCGACAAAACCATTTATAGAAAACTAATGATCATTAGAGGCAGAGCAAGATGGTGGAGGGGTAAGAGGTTGCACACACCTTCTCCCACAAACACATCAAAAAAACATGTCTACATGTAAAACTACTCACACAGAGCATTAGCTGAATGCTGGCAAAAGAACTTCAACCTCCAAAAAGGGCAAGAAACTCAACATAACTGGGTAGAACAAAAGAGAAAAGAAAGAGAGAGAAAAAGAATCAGGACAGCACTAGCATTCCCGAGAGGGAGCCATGAAGGAGAAGAGGAACCCACCTTCTGGGAAGCCATCTAACTGATGAAAGATCAGCCTAGTCGGGAGGACCTCAAAGTCACTGAGAAAAGTGCAGCAGCTGGACTGAGAACATCATAGCAGAGTGAGAGCTGCACAGACCATCTGAACCACTGGCCAGGACACCACAGCCTGAGACACTCGGGTGAGGTTGGGCACTGAGACTCAGGCTCTGGAGGTCAGTCCCGGGAAGAGGACAGGGGATGGCATGAGGGGCTACAGAGCAGTGTGCCACAGGCTAAGGAGGGGAACGCCATGGTAGAGGGAACCTGGGAGAAGGTCTGGACCCACAGGAGAGGCAAGGCACCATTGTTGGGGATGGGAGAGGAGAAGGGGCGGGCAGCCATAGGAAACTCCCTGTGCTGGAACGTGCACATGCCCATGGGCTTAGAGGGCAAGGCAGTTCAGCAAGAAGCGTCTTGCTCGTTTAGGGGAGATTAGGTGCTTTTTTGTGCAAGCTACCTGTGGCCAGGCACCTATTGTGTGGGCTAAGGGCACAAGGGGCTAAGTGCAACATGGTGCTTCTTGCATGATCTACAAGTGGCAGGGACAGACTGCAGTTGTCTCAGAGGCCAGAGGGAGGTGTGGCTTGCCACCACTTAGGGCCTGTGAGTGGGCTCCATCCGCGATCCCAGTCACCTCAGGGGTTGGCAAAAAAGAATAAAAGAGGGCACTGCAACCAAGCACAATATGCTGTTGCTCTCACTCCCCTGGGAACACAGCCGCCCTGCAGCTGCCCCTGCAAAATGCTCTGGGCAGTGCCCAGACACTTGATCACTGTTTTGGGAACAACAGCCTGCTCACACCAAAGAAAGAGACAGCAAATATTCATATTCAAACTCCCACATCAAAAATAAATAGTAATAGCCCCCCCCCAAAAAAATACAAAGGATTATTCTTGCATAGAAGTAGCCTTACAAGACTACAGTTTGGCTTCCCTGAACTCACAGAAAAAGAAAAACATAAGCAAGATGAAGAAGCACAAAAACCTTTCCCAGTTAGAGGAACGGGAGAATTTACCTAAAGCAGTAAACAATGAAACAGACCTCTGTAATCTGAGAGACATTGAGTTCAAAAGGGAGGTAATGAAAATACTGAAGGCTCTAATTAAGAGAGGATATGAGCAGTAATGCAGATTCCTTTAGAAAGGAACCAGAAAATAGAAGGAAGAGCCAAGAAAAACTAGAATATTCATTTGCAGAGATACAAACTGAGCTAAAGGTAATAAAGAGCAGAATGAATAATGCAGAAGAACAAATTAGTGACATGGAATATAAAATAATGGAAATCACCCAATCAGGACAGCAGACAGAAAACCAAATGAAAAAACATGAAAGCAACATAAGAGACCAATAAAGCAGGCCAATCTATGCATAATAGGAATTCCAGAAGGAAAAGAAAAAGAAAGGGAGATTGAAAGTGTATTTGGAGAAATTACGGCTGAAAACTTTCCAAATCTAAAGGATAATGATATCAAGATACAGGAAGCACCAGAGTGCCCCAAACAAGTTGAACCCAAACAGGCCCACACCAAGACATATAATAAAAATGGCAAAAGTTAAAGATAAAGAAAGGATAAGGCAGCAAAGAAAAGCAAAGCATTAATTACAAGGGAACCCCCATAAGGTTATCAGCTGATTTCTCTACAGAAACACTACAGGCCAGAAGGGAGTGGCAAGATATTTAAAGTGCTGAAAGGAAAAAAAATTGCAAGCTATCCAGCAAGAATATCATTTAAATTAGAAGGGGAAATAAAGAATTTCTCCAACAAACAAAAGCTAAAAGAGTACAGCAATATTAAACCCATTCTAAAAGAAATACTGAAAGGGCTTCTCTAAATTAAAGAAGAGAGAGAGAAAAAAGAATTAGAATGGAGGAAACCACAATTGGAAATCAGTCACTTAAACAGGCCAGCACACAGATCTAAACATGAAGATGTTAAAAAAAAAAAAAAAAGGCATCAAAGTCATACAATGTGGAGAATGAAAGTAAGAATATATAGATTCTTTTTTTTTTTAATTTTAATGATGTGTTTAAGCCTATATGACTATCAGGCAAAAGCAAGCAGATATAGGAAGGGCTTAACATGCTTAAAAAACAGAACCACCACAAATCAAAACCAAACATTACATTCACAAAAACTGAAAAGAAAAGTACTCAAGCATAAAATAAATGGAAACCATCCAACCCAAAAAAGAAAAGAAGAAAAGAGAAACAGAATCAACTGGAAAACAAGGTTTAAAATGACAATAAATACATAACTATCAATAATCACCTTAAATGTCAATGGACTGAATGTCCCAATCAAAAGACACAGAGTGGCAGATTGGATAAAAAAGCAAAAACCTTCAATCTGCTGTCTGCAAGAAACTCACCTTACAGTAAAGGACACATATAAATCGAAAGTGAGGGTGTGGGAAAAGATATTTCATGCCAATGGACAAGACAGGAAAGCGGGAGTTGCAATACTCAGATCAGACAAAATACACTTTAAAACGAAGGCCATAAAGAAAGACAAAGAAGGACACTGTTTAACTGTTAAAGGATCCATTCAAGAAGAGGATATTTCAATCGTCAATATATATGCCCCTAATATAGTAGCACCCAGATACCTACAACAAATACTAAGAGACATAAAAGGAGAAATTGATGGGAATACAACCATCTTGGAGACTTTAACACCCCACTCACATAAATGGACAGATCCTCTAGACAGAAGATCAATAAGGCAACAGAGATCCTGAAGGACACAATAGAAAAGTTGGACTCAATCGATATTTTCAGGACATTACATCCAAAAAATCAGAATACACATTCTTCTAAAGTGCACATGGTTCATTCTCAAGAACTGATCACATCCTGGGGCACAAAGCTAACCTCAACAAATTTAAGAGTGTAGAAATTATTTCAAGTATCTTCTCTGACCACAATGGCGTGAAACTAGAAATCAACCACAGGGAAAGAAATGAGAAAAAACCTGCTACATGGAGACTACACAACATGCTACTAAAAAGCCAATGGGTCAATGAGGAAATCAAGAAGGAAATTAAAAAAATACCTCAAGACAAAATATAAGGCACAACCACTCCAAATTTATGGGATGCCACAAAAGCTATTCTCAGGGAGAATTTCATAGCAATACAGGCCTTCCTCAAAAAAGAAGAAAAATCTCAAATCAACAGCTTAACCCAACACCTAAATGAATTAGAAAAAGAAGAACAAACAAAACCTAAAGTCAGCAGAAGGAAGGAAATCATAAAGATCAAAGAGGAAATCAATAAAATAGAGATTAAAAAACAATAGAAGAAATAAATAAAACCAAGAGCTGGTTCTCTAAAAGGAAAACAAAATTGACAAACCTCTGGCTAGACTCACCAAGAAGAGGAGAGAAAAAAACCCAAATAAACAAAATCAGAAATAAAAAAGGAGAAATTACAAATGATACTATAAAAATACAAAAAATCATGAGAGAATACTATGAATAATTATATACCAACAAATTTGACAACCTAGAATTAATGGACAACTTTCTAGAGACTTAACAGCCTACCAAAACTAAATCAAGAAGAAATAGGTCAACTGAACAGTCTGATCACTAGAAATGTAATTGAATATGACATAAAAACACTCACTGCAAATACAAGTCCAGGACCAGATGGCTTCACTGGTGAATTCTACCAAACATACAAATAGGAACTTATACCCATCTTCTTTAAACTTTTTCAAAAGTTTGAAGAAGGAACACTCCCAAAGACATTCTATAATGCCACAATCACCCTAATACCAAAACCAAACAAAGATACCACCAAAAAAGACTATAGGGGTCAATATATCTGATGAATATAGATGCAAAAATTCTCAATAAAATTTTAGCCAACCGAATCCAACAACATATAAAAAGATCATACACCATGACCAGGTGGGATTCATCCCAGGTTCACAAGGATGATTCAACATATGCAAATCAATCAACATCATACACCACATTAACAAAAGAAAAGTCAAAAACCAAATGATCATCTCAATAGATGCAGAGAAAGCACTTAAAAAAGTACAACATCCATTCATGATAAAAACTCTGACCTAAGGGGGTATAGAGGGAACATAACCTTAACATAATTGAAGCCATTTATAACAAACCCATAGCAAATATAATACTCAATGAAGAAAATCCGAAAGCCTTCCCATGAAAATCTGGAACAAGACAAGATGCCCACTCTCACCACTGCTATTCAACATAGTTTTGGAAGTCCTAGCCACAGCAGTCAGACAAACAAAAGAAATAAAAGGCTTCCAAATGGGAAGAGAAGAGGTAAAACTGTCACTGTATACAGATGACATAATACTATGTATAGAAAACCTAAGGAATCAACCCCAAAACTACTTGAACTGATTAACAAATTCAGCAAATTAGCAGATATAAGATTCAGAAATCAGTCACATTTTTGTATACTAACAATGAAATATTAGAAAAGAAATACAAAAGTACAATACCTTTTAAAATGGCACCCCCAAAAATCAAATACCTGGGAATAAACCTGACCAAGGAGGTAAAGGACTTATATGGCGAGAACTATAAAACATTAATCAAGGAGATTAAAGAAGATGTAAAGAAATGGAAAGATATTCCATGCCCCTGGGTTGGAAAAATTAATATTGTAAAAATGACCATACTACCCAAAGCAACCTGCAGATTCAACACAATCCCTATCAAATTACCCATGACATTTTTCACAGAACTAGAACAAACAATCCAAAAATTCATATGGAACCCCAAAAGACCCAGAACTGCCAAAGCAATTCTGAGGAACAAAAACCAAGCAGGAGGCATAACTCTTCCAGACTTCAGGCAATATTACAAAGCCATAGTCATCAAGACAGTGTGGTACTGGTACCAAAACAGACAGACAGACCAATGGCAAAGAATAGAGAACCCAGAAATAAACCCAGGCACCTATGGTCAATTAATCTTTGATAAAGGAGGCAAGAATATCAAATGGAAAAACAACAGTCTTTTCACCAAGCATTGCTGGGAAACCTGGACAGCTGCATGCAAAGCAATGAAACTAGAACACACCCTCACACCATGCATGAAAATAAACTCAAAATGGCTTAAGGACTTAAATATAAGACAAGACACTCTCTTGTCCTGGAAGAAAACATAGATAAAACTCCTGGAAGAGAACACAGGCCAAACATTCTCTGACATCAACCTTATGAATATTTTCTCAGGTCAGTCTTCCAAAGCAACAGAAATAAAAGCAAAAATAAACCAATGGGACCTAATCAAACTGACAAGCTTTTGCATAGCAAAGGAAACCAAAAAGAAAACAAAAAGACAACTTACAGAATGGGAGAAAATAGTTTCAAATGATACAACTGACAAGGGCTTAATTTCTAGAATATACAAGCAACTTATATAACTCAACAGCCAAAAAGCTAATGACTCAGTTGAAAAATGGGCAAAAGACCTGAATAGACATTTCTCCAAGGAAGATGTACAAATGGCCAACAAGCACATGAAAAAAAGCTCAACATCCTTGATTATTAGAGAAATGTAATTCAAAACCACCACGAGATACCACCTCACACCTGCCAAAATGTCCATGATTAAGAAGTCCCTAAATAATAAATGCTGGAAGGGGTGTGGAGAAAAGGGAACTCTCCTACACTGTTGGTGGGAATGTAAGCTGGTACAACCACTATGGAGAACAGTATGGAGGTACCTTAGAAAACTATACATAGAACTACCATATGACCCAGAAATCCCACTCTTGGGCATATATCTGGACAAAACTTTCCTTAAAAAATACTCATGCACCTGCATATTCATTATAGCACTATTCACAATAGCCAAGACATGGAAACAACCTAAATGTCCATTGACAGATGATTGGATTAGGAAGATGTGGTATATATACTTAGTGGAATACTACTCAGCCATAAAAAAGAGCAAATAATTCCATTTGCAGCAACATGGATGGAACTAGAGACTCTCACACTGAGTGAAGTAAGTTAGAAAGAGAAATACAAATACCATATGATATCACTTATATCTGGAATCTAATATAGGGCACAAATGAACCGTTCCACAGAAAAGAAAATCATGGACTTGGAGAACAGACTTGCAGTTGCCAAGGGGGAGGGGGAGGGAGTGAGGTGGATTGGGAGCTTGGGGTTAATAGATGCAAACTATTCCCTTTGGAATGGATTAGCAATGAGATCCTGCTGTGTAGCACTGGGAACCATGTCTAGTCACTTATGATGAAGCATGATAATGTGAGAAAATAGAATGTGTACATGTATGTGTAACTGGGTCACCATGCTATAGAGTAGAAAAAAAAATTGTATTGGGGAAATAACAATTAAAAAATGAAAAAAAAAGAAAACTAAAGGCAAAAACATGAAAATAAATATTAACTAATATCCTCATTGTTTAATATTCTTCAAATTAAACTCACTATCTAAAAGGAAGTTATTAGCACTGTAACATCCACTGTAGGTTGTCCTTGGACTGAAATCACTGCAGTGCTTCAGGTAGGAAATCAATTTGCTTAGCTTAATTATACAAAAAACTTGGAGTTCCTGTCATGGCTCAGCCTCTGTTGAATCTGACTAGCATCCATGAGGACTCAGGTTCGATCCCTGGCCTTGTTCCAATGGGTAAAGGATGTGGGCATTGCCATGAGCTGTGGTGTAGGTCTCAGATGCAGCTTGGATCTTGTGTTGCAATAGACCAGCACCTACAGCTCTGAGAGCCCCCTAGGCTGGGAATCTCCATATGCTATGGGTGTAGCCCTAAAAAAGCAAAAAAAAAAAAAAAAAAAAAGAGAAAACTCCATAACTGGGGGGGGTGGGGAAGGAGCTAGAAGGATGCTGTGATCTGGCCACATCCTTGATGGCATCTCCTTGCTTCGCTCTAGAAGATAGTAATCAGTTTCTACCTTTATGCTTTTCACTAAACTCCTTTTCTCTTCTCTTGGGCTGGCTTTAGGCCTTTACTTCTCAGTTCTGTCATAGGCAGACACTTCCCTCAGAACCGACAGATCATATGAAGCTCACTTTTGGAATCTGATATTTGCTAGTGGGAAGCATGTGACAGTTGAAGCTGGCTACTGTATTAGCGTTATTAGCCTTCTTAGCTGCTGGCTTGATTACATACCTTAGTAGTATTACTTTCTGAAGTTGTGGACACCAAGTTAAAATAGAGAAATGCTAACTTTTGTACACTTCTTTGAACTAAATATTGATTTTTTTCCCTCTGCTCACAGTAATGTTAAGTCTGTCAAATATTTTGAAAAGACATATAAGTATAATTATCTCAGCAGGAGGTTTAAAAGATTGTCTTAAAATACCTTTTTAACTAAGCTTAAGAAGCATGCTAAAAAGATTCAAGAATATTTCAGCCTGAATAATTACTTAATAATTAAAGAACAGATAGCTCTCTTCTCTTTTTGTTCAATTTCAGTTAACCTTGTTTAAACTTAATATTGACCATGGTTTCTCTTTTAAAATGTTTGAAAGAAGAATTTCATGTAAGGAGCAGATGTGTTTAAGGTATTGATTTAATTACTCACGAATGCTCTAAAATTACTGTTAAGTTTTTTCATATGAAAGTGTTTTTTTGAAGATACTTAAGGACAATAAGGGTAGCATGATGCAGTAGAAGGAGTGTTGCACTTAGAGGAAATTCAGAATCAGCTCCGTTTTCTTACAAGCTCTGTGACCTTGGGAAAGTTATTGACTTCTCTGAGTTTTGATTTTTCAAAAATTCCATTTTCAGGGTTATTTTGCAAAACAAATAAAGTAAATTAATATATGTACTAATCCTATATGAATTTTAACACACCATTAAAATTAAGGTAATTTAATTTTCTACATGAAATAATGGGTATAAATTGGTTAGCTCAAAGCTAACCCAGAGCTTAGCAGAATGTCTCACCACTTTAGTTAATCAATTTTTTTTTTTGTCATTGTTGAAATAATTTGACTCCACTACTAGGTTGATATAGCACCATATTTTGTGAATCTGAGAGGTGGAAGGAAAACACTTTTAAAACTTTCCATGCAAGTACTCAAATGCTGGCAACATATTTCACAATTTTGATGTATTTTTTCTTATTACACCTACAGCAGGAGACAGTATACTTTCTATGTAAAAGGCTCATAGTAAATAGTTTTGGCTTTGCAGGCCATGCTGTCTCTGTCAAGTATGCACCAAGAAAGCAACTCTCCATGTTGCATAAAATAAATGTTGTAGAAAATTTTATTTACGAAAAGAGATGTTGGACTAGATGACCCACAGGTCATAGTTTGCCAATTCTTGGTCTCTGTTTCCTACCTTTATTTCCTTAACCTGGAAATTAGTAGAAAATACCAAACTTACTTCCAGTCCTGGCCAATCGTTTAAATAGAAGAGAAGAATGAGCCTAAAAACCATGGATTCTTTGGTGATATATAGGTTGAGGCAGAGGGCAGTGGGAGAGAAAATATTGAGCTGCTTCTCTGAGATCGTTGCTGAATTGCTGGAAGTCACATGGGCACACCTGGGCAATGAAGATATTTGTCTTGAGCTGGATGGGGAAGAGCTGTTATATTATAAGAAGCCTGCAAAGCATCTTCACTAGGGAATAGTCACAATGCTCATAAAAGAGTAAAATGAATGTCATTGCCCACATAGTTTCTTTTTAATACAAAAGGAATAACCCTGCAGTTGGGAAATTTTTGTGTCAGAATATTACCCTCATGCTATTTATATATCCTCTTATAAGCCCAACGTAGAACTCCAATTATCCTTTGGCTCTTATTTTAGCTCAGTCTGCATATACTGGACCAAACCAAGAGTACAGGAAGCTAACAACCTTGAGGATCTATGTATCTATTTTCTTTAGGTAATTTAGTTCTTCAGTTCACTTCATTGTGTTATGGAAAAAAACTCAAGTGTTATCTAACTCGTTGTGATGGACTTTTGTCTACAATAGTATCTTAGGCACAAGCAGTAATTATTCTCATACTTTAAATATTGATTTTGAAGCTGCAGTCTACACAGCTTTATAAAACTGGAAAATATTGAACAAATATTTATTTTTAAAGTTTATTTGTATATTTATTTTTGCTATTTTTTTTTCTTTTTTTAGGGCTGCACCCGTGGCATATTGAAGTTCCTAGGCTAGGGGTCAAATGGGAGCTGCAGCAATGCCAGATCCAAGCCACATTTGAGACCTATGCTGCAACTTGTGGCAATGCTGGATCCTTAACCCCCTGAGTGAGGCCAGGGATTGAGCCCACATCCTCATGGATACTAGTCAGGTTCTTTACCCGATGAGTCACAATGGGAACTCCTTGTTAACAGAAATAGTAATTGTAAACTGTTCATTGAAAAAGGAGTGTCCTCCTATTTTATTTTTTCCTGCAAAGTGAGCCTGTGTGAGAATCTGAATGGTTCATGCTAGCAGAACTAATAAAATTTTGAAATTGATCATCCTTAGTGTGACTCTAATGAGAATTGGAGTGAAAGTAATAAAAAATTTCTCCATTACTGGGGGGCTGACAGTTGGTGATATTTTCTTTCAGAAGGGTAAGTTTTATGTGAAAAGTTGTATATTTGGATTATGATGAACAGCAAACCATTGACTTCAGGCTTCTGCAACTGGTCACCTGGGAACCAAGGAAATTTCCTACTTTGCTTATTACACAGATAAATTCTACTCCCTGAATATTATGCAATACTTGATTTTAATATGCACCTGGGAGCAGACAGTGATAAACACTGCGTCCTACACTGCTGCACCTCCAGCTGTATTGATACTTCCAAGGGACATTTCTGGAGTCTGAATTTCAATTTTACATACATCAAAAAGTAAATGACTATTTAATCTTTTACTCTAACATGAAGAGGAGCAAGTAATACATACTGGAATGGAGTTTAATAGGATGGAAAGCCAAACCGAAAGATTTTCTATTTGAGATGAAAGTATAATAAGCAGTAAGCTTTACAAAGGCATGGAATATGATAATAGAAGAGGAAACGAATGACGGGATTAGAATTTGGTATACATATGAGAAACTAAGGTGACCTTTAATGGATTTCTGAGGCCATCTTTGGGGGATTATGTAAATCAAGCCTGAGTTCTAAATCTAATACAACTATCATTAAAATCAAGAGAATGCTTACTGCATAATGGAAATTGAAATGACTCCTAACTTTGTAATGTTTCTGAGCTCTAGTTTTTCACATGACTTTCAAAAAATGCTTTTTTTTAAAAAATTTAAACTTGCAACATCCTTAGTAATAAAGTAGAGAAAATCAAGGAGGGTATGATAACAAAATGTGTGTGAAAGTTTTACTGTGCACATTGCTCGGACGAGCATTTCACTGGGTATTGAGCCAGCAATAAGTATTAACATCATTTTAGTCTTTGTTAATGTGAAGGGTTAAAAAATGTTTCTTACTGTTGTTTTCATTTATATTATTGCTAGTAAGAATGAACATTTCCTTTCCTAAGAACTGTCTATTCTAGATTTGCCCATTTCAAAAGGTATTAAATATTTTCTTCTCAATTTGAATATATTAAGTATGTTAACTCCTTGTCATATTTAGATTGAATATATTTCCAGTTTGTGGCTTGTCTTTTAGTTTAATTCGTTCTCATAGTTTATTTAAATAAGCTTTTTAAAAAGTCATTTAATCTTATTTTTGACAATTAAAAGTTTATGAAGTAGAACTTTAGAAATTGAATTCTTTGAACTAACTTTTATGCATTTATCTATTGTGAGTTAATGCTATTAGTGCATTAATGCTAATCTATGAGTTTAATGAATATAGAGAAATGGGACTTCATTATAAAGTTGATAACATATTTTTTTCTCACTGTTTTAGAGATATAAAAATCTAGGAACATTTAATTGTAGATTACATATGTCTAAGTACATTCTTTAGGCAGCATAGCTGGTTTTTTTAACTGAATGGAAAATTCTTTAAATTTTGCAGTGCTTTACAATTTTCAAAATTTTCACGCACAAAAGTGGTTTCCTATAATCCCACAATAACATTTCCCCAGCCCACCTCTGTCATGCCCCCTCATCCTTTCCCTCTCCCCACTGGTAACCACTACCTTGTTCTCTGTACCTGTGACTTTGCTTCTTTTTTGTTTTCCTCACTAGTTTTTGGTATTTTTTAGATTCTACACACAAGTGATATCAGACAGCAGATTCTTAATTCCTACTCCATGGCCCCAGCCCCCTCTGTTTAAGAAACCCTCCAGGTGATTCTGATGCACAAATGTGCAAAAAATCCTTGTGTTAGATCTCTCACCAAATAACTATTTGAACTTGAGCTGAGTGGTGTATCTTTTTAAACTTTTGTCTAATCAGGTATAAAATGATGCTGCTACCTTCCCACAAAATGGAGTGTAACATTTTGCATCACAGATCTCAAGTGTCTTCAAGTTGGCTCCGGCTGCCTCACTGCCACTGCCTCGCTGCCTGAGCTTAAACTCCCACTGTTGGCATTTACTTTGAGAATTTCAATGGGAAAAATATTCCCCAGTGGTGGTGCATCCCCCTGTTCTTTTCTGTTACTCCAATGAAAGCATCAGATTCTGACCACTCCTTCCACTCCAGTCATTTTTTTTTAGGAATTCACTCCTGCTTTTTTTGTAATGCCCTCCCTAAGATCTCACACCTTTAGTAAAATGGACAGCAGCTCACAGTAAATTTGAGGACCCTTGGACGAAATGAGACTGAATGATTTCTGACATGTGCTCCAGCTCATAAATTATATAATAGGTTTTTTTTTTTTTTGGTAGAAAATAAGGGAGCCATCAATATATAACTTTTTGTAGAAGGATTATCACTGAGAATCTTTCCCCATTCCAAGGTAGAGGTGGATCCCAGTGGTGGGTCATTCCCAACAGCTGCTTTTGACTCTGAGGCATCTTAGCCACCGGATAAAAGGAGAAAGCACAGAGGCAAGCAAAGGAGGACCTTCTCTCACAGTGCCCGAAAGATGAGCTACCAGCTCTCTCTGTTTTCTCCCTGGATCACAGTGCCTGCATCCTAACTGATTACCCCGTTATGCTCTTGCCAACCCATTCCCCACACTTCCACAAGTATGATTTTATTAAACTGTCAATCTTGTTGGAGGTCCCGTCTTGGCTCGGAGGAAACAAATCCTGCTAGTATCATTGAGGACGTGGGTTTGATCCCTGGTCTTGCTCAGTGGGTTAAGGATCCAGCGTTGCCAGTGAGCTGTGGTGTAGGTCACTGATGTTACTTGGATCCCGCGTTGCTGTGGCTGTGGCATAGACCAGCGGCTACAGCTCCAATTCTACCTCTATCCTGGGGACTTCCATATGCCACGGGTGTGGCCCTAAAAAGACAGGAAAAAAAAAAGTTAGTCTTATTATGCCTCCCACACTCAGGAGCATTGACATGTATGGCTCCTCATGATCCGATGACCCCTGAGTGTCTGTCCAGCTGCGTTCTCTCTGGATGTTCTAGCCATCCTGGTAGTTTTGTAGTTTCCTGTTAGTTATGCATCTTTTCACCTACCATTCTCTTTGCAGGAAGCACCTTTCCTTTTGTTTTGTTCCTCTCATTTCGTTTCTGCCTGGCTAACTCCTAGGTAGCCATTCCATTTCTAGGAATTTATCTGTAAATGGATTTGCACATGAATGCAAAGGAGTATATCCAAAGCAGCATTGTTTAGAATAGCAAAAGGCTGCAGCCTTCTAAGTGTACATCAATATAGGTAAGGATATCGGGGTACCTTCTTAAATTAAAACACTCTGGAACAATTAGGAATAAAAGGGTAGCTACACACACGTGTATATGTCTGTATGAGAGTAAACTGTCAGATATCAGGTCCTGATCACCACTTCCACCCAAGCATTTTTCTGCGAGTTCACACCCACTTTCTTTGCAATCTAAACCGGTAAGTAGATTCTAGTTAATGTGTAACCTTTGCCTTTAGAGAAGTGGAGGGCCTGGCCAGGGTCAGGAGTGTGAGGGAGAGTTTTCACTGTATATCCTTTAATATTATTGGATTTTATCTTGAGGAAGGAACATCTCTCCATCTCTCTCTCTCTGTCTCTCTCATACATACACATACACAAAGTTATTACATGTATAAATATGTGCAAACATGTGTGCATCTATGTAATGTGTGTTTGCATATATAAACCAAAGATTCAGGTCAGGCATTTCTTTTTAAATTCTTTGGTTGGGATTAGGTCCCTCTTGTGTATTGTATGCTAGCTTACCTCTCTTATACCATTTACCACGTGAAGTAGACAGGTTTCCACTTTCAGCTTCTTTCCTTCCCCATCCTCCTTACGCCCGTGTGTGAGCGTGCATACACACGTACAACCATACTCACCCTCCACACACACACACCCACTCACACACAGACAAGTGTGCTAAAGCTCTATTTTCCTGGTTTTTTAAAAAATTGACGCTTCTCTAAATATGCTCACTTTCCATCCTGTGCTCGGCAGACCCTCCTTCATTCCTGCCCCATTTAACAAAATCCTGTGTCCTTTTCCTGACGGAAATGATTGTCCTCTTTTCTGTTTCCATAGTACTTTATTGATTCGGCAGGTGTAAAATACATTGGATTGTATTAGAGCCATCGGAACACGCGTCTCTCTCTGCCTGTGAGCTCCCTGAAGTCAAGGGCAGCAATTTATTTCTGGAGCCCAGCATCTAGCAGAGTCCAGTCTTAGGGAATCCAGCATATTGTGACATGTGCTCAATAAGGATTTGTCATATTTAATGACTACAGAAGGCTCTGTGCAATATTTATAAAATTTTAATCCTGCATATATCCCTCTGTGAAACGATTCTATTTTTTCCTGGAACTATTTCAACTTAGTCCAATTAGCATCAGTCCCAACTCCTTATCTTTAAAAATGTAAACTCTCTAAATTGCTGAACATTAGTTTTTCATGTTGCTGAAGGTTAAGGAAAGCGAGTGGTAAGGAACATGAGTCGCAGCCATCTGTTTTCCTTTGCACTCTCCAGCAGCATCAGTGCTGCAGGGATTGTCCCTGCAGAGCAAAAGGGATGAGGATGTGCTTGTTTATTGTTGAAAAGGCTTGCACGGGTCCTGCGTCCCTCATCTCACACTGATTTCCTCGGTGATAATCGACTACCCCCAAATCTCCATGGTTGATTGTTACAGGAGCCTTTTTTCTCACTCTCTTCACTGTAGGTTGCGTGACGCTCTGCTCAATGTTTCCTTCCCTTAGCGACTCAGGCTGACAGGATATTAATAGGCACAGAGGAGATGGAAAAGGAAGCATGATAGAACCGTGGGATGGCCTTTAAGGCTTCTATTTGGAAGAGGCACGTATTTTTTGCACTCACCTGTCATTGGCCAAAACAAGTCATACGGCAAAGCCTGTTTTTGACAGGATGGGAAGCAAGTATTTTAAACAATAACACACTCGACTGACGTCTCTTTCAGAGTACTTCTCTTGTAAATGAATTTGGTATGCTTTTGCACCCAGCGTGCCTGTTCGACACACATTAATTGAACATGCACCGCAAACAGAGCACAATGGTGGGGTGTGAGGTTAAGTCAGGCTCTCTTTTAAGGATGTGTCCGAAGAGCCTAAAAATCCATGTGATCCTTCCCTGCATGGTGGGCAGGTTGGTGTGCTGGAGGGAGCACTTGGAGGAGTGGAGGCTGTTGGTGGAAAACTGTATGCATTTGCTAGTGATATCTGAATAGATTTTTGTATTATTATTTTTTAATCTCATCCTTAACGGTGTACTGTTGGAGGATGCATCACATCTAGCTGCCCTTTCATTCTTGTCATTATTTCAGAAATGCATATTCTACACACACGCACATATAATTACTTAAGAGATAAATATTTGCAGGTGTGGTGATAAGGTGGTAACGCTGATCAAAATGGCTGGTGTTACTGTATCAGTCATACTTGTAGGGTGTTGAATGTGTATAGTCGTACCCAGAAATCTTACAATACTCATTAATAGCATAGTTTTATAGTATTTTAACCTTCCACCTATCTATTTCATTTTCTTCTTACTTATGTGTTGCTTTGTGTAACTCTCATTTTAGTTTTGAAGGAAGAAATCTGCTCATGCCCTGTGCAGGCCTTGGATTTTCTGGCTTGGAAATTACTTTCTTGTCTGCCCACCGAATACATGGTGCTGATACCCTAAGCTGTCAGTGTTTTTCTCTTGGTAGATTATTCCTCGTCCATTGCTGTATAAATATATATTCAGTAGGATCATATTTTAAGAAAGGATTAAGTATTTCAAGGGAGAAAAAATCATTCTTCTGTTTCTAAAGCGTACACAGCTGTTAAACTTTAATTAAACAGGTTTATAGTAGGGGAACTGGAGACTAAGTTCATAAAACCAGGCAGATATGCTTTGTAAATGAAGAAGAAAACTAATTAAGCCAAGCAGAGCAGCTTAATATTAATTTTTAAAAACACATCCCATGTATTTTTTGTAAATCTCGACACTGCTCTTGCATATTTCCTAATGAGTTATTGTACAATTTCAGTTCAGCATGTGGATGTCAAGGATTCCTAGTCAGTTGGAAAATTATAAGATCTTCCCATGTTATGTTAATATTTACTACAATAAACCTAACTTTTGAATGAGATATTATTCATCAATGAAATAAACAGTGAATGTATACTTTGGAAATAGCATTTGTTATGTGAGCTACAAAAATAATCCACAGCAACCTATAGGTTTTTAAAAAAATTATTTTATTACCAACAGGTTCTAGACACCAAGATTGACAAAACAGATTTAATATTCAGTTGTGGTGCTTTGAGCTTATTCTTAAGCCTTGTCACCACGTTATGATTTTTTTTTTTAATTACTGAAGGATAGCTATACCATTTTAACAGAAAATTGAGCTCAACAAGTGCACTTATAATTCTGTGTGGGAGGAAGAACAAGAAAACCCTAATGAATTACAATTTATTGCCCACTGTCAGAGACTAAGAAGCCTGCAGATGCATTCAGTTATTGAACTGAGTTTATGATTTTCCCTTGTGTTCTACTGTGCATGGACTCCATGAAGGAACACTTTTAAGATTTTGATTTCACCTTTTCAATGAGGAAGGCATACAATAAAAACTTTAAAAGCATAAAGGTGTTTAAATTAAGCCTGATGGGAATAAATGTGGTGAGTAAAACCAAATTGTGATTTATTTAAATTATTCATATGTTTAAACCTCTGTTTCTCATTGAAGGATGTGCCCTGTTTTTTTTTTTCTCCTCAAAATAGAATTATGACCAATAAAGTAAGCATTGCACGTATGCTTAGATGCATTAATGTAATTATAAGAATGTCAAACAATTACTTAATCAGAACAGAAAAGGCCTCTTTCGCCTGTGTTAAGCATAAAAAGCACAGGCGGTGTTCACTCAAAAGACCACCAAAGAATAAGAAGATATTTAGGACCGCATGTAGTTTTTCCAGACAGTCACAATAGCTGCAAATAAATGAAGCTTTAGAAACAAATTGTGCTGAACAGTGTACATTGTGTGGCATGTTGTCTTGTGGTGCTTCAATTAATATATTGTGTAGCCATAATCCTGTCATCGACAGACCATCTCTGCCAGTGGGAGGTTTCTCCCAGTAGGTTTCTGGGTAAAATGAAATATTTCACTTACGTTGGAGATGAGAAATGGATAAGCCACTTTTCTGAGAGGTGTATTCAACCTAAAAGGATGCTGTTCCTCTAGATTCTAATTTCCATTTTAAAGGCAGTATTATCACTGATCATGCTGGATGTAACTCTCCATGATAGCGGTTTCCTCTGTTCGGAGTGGAGCATATTCTCTGGATGAATGGCAGCAGTGACGATTGATCCTCTAAGTATTTTATCAGGCCTGCTTCCTTCATGTAGCACACTGTCAGCTTGTGATGTGGTCATGATTACAACCCCGTTTATCAGCATATTCATCAGAAAGACTTCTCTAAGTTCTTCTTCTTTCCTTTTTTTCTTCCTAAACCATCTAGTAATCTAAATATAATCTGAGAGTTTTTCTTTCTCATGACACTTGAGGTATTCCCTGATAAGGAAGTTACTCAGGATGTCAGGCTTCTATAGAAGCCTGCTGAGTGGGCCAACACATCTAAAGATACTTGTTGTCTTTGCTTAATTACTAAATCACTGAAAGAGTGATATGCATTTGCATAACTGGATCCAAGAATTTCAAAGATTGAGTTCAGTTCACACATGTCATTGATGAGGAAGCCAGACATAAAAGTTATTCTGTGACTTGCTCACGTTTGTGTAACTAGCTAATGAGCTAATATAGCTTGCTGGTTCAACTCCCTTAACCCTTCATCTAGCTGGATCAGATGATTCTTATGGGAAATCTGTAAACTTCTCCGCAATTATCCTTCATTCTCTTGGGTAGAGGAGTAGTTGGGTGAGCTATCTAAAAATGGTTCTCTTCCTGAGATACTATACTTTTGTGATTTCTAATGAATAACCACCAACTATGCATATGTGACATTTCATTTCTATTTGTCTGTACTATTACATAAGTATTTATAATATTTTAAACGTCTTGATCGTTTATTCCACTGTGATATTTCTTAAATTAGATCTCCCTTATTTCCAAGTAAGACTTTGGGCCAATGGTGGACTTATAATGTAGCACTATTACTTTGTCCAGTTGAAGTTTATAATGTCAGGTTCTGTGTCACCTTTCCACAAAATTCAGTAGACGATTGTGAGTATCTGTGTCAAAAACTCCCAGGGATCTTTTCTGTGCAAAATCTCTTTTGCTGCACTTATGCTTTTGGGTGTTACATGGCAGCTTTTCCAACAGCCCACTACATGCTTTGTTGATACAATGAATACAGTGAGTGTGCACACTTCAAGTCAGTCACTGAGCTCTACCTTAATGCTTGTGGATGTGGCTGCTTATTATGGGCATACTTTTCTAATGGGAGATAAATTTGTCTTCCCTTAAATGGGGACAGTGAAGAAGTCATTTGGTTTGCCTTTTTAGGGCTGAGGTTTCCAGAAAGAAAGGAAATTGCTCACTGCTTTATAATATTGTCAACATCACTTTCTAGGCAGTCCAAAACGCCATGAGGTCTTCAGGACAGCGTTTGTCCCACAGCAAAAAGAGTCTCAGCACATTACTTTTTGACCCTTGCATGCTGGCTGTAGGATTTTGGAACCAACCAACTCCACTTTCTGTAATTTTGCCTTAGGTCAGCGGTTTTTAAAGCCTGGTCAAGAATGGAAGCTCTTGGGCCATTTTTAAAAACAAAAATGCCTGGGAGTCATTTCAAATCAACTGAATTGGAAACGCTCAGGAATGGAGCCCAGAAATCTGTAATTCTGAAGAGCTTACCTGTGACAGTAAAAAGAAAAAGAAAAAAAAAAATCTGGATTCCCTGCCAGACTAATTAAATCCAAATCAATGGAGGTGATGCCCCAGGATCCAACATTTTAAAGCTCCCAGGGGAATTCTCAGATGTAACTAGGGTTTAAAACTAAGGTTCTAACATTTTTTTTTCTTCTGTCTCTAAGCTTTGCTCTACAGAAGCAAATAAAAGAATCCCCGACTGTCATTTGTATGTTCCTGACTGTCATTTGTATGTTCCTGAGTAAAGTGATTTGGTAATCTCTTGCCAGTCACAGATTCTGTACTATTGGAATATTAAATTTAGTGGTATGTTCAGACTTCCTGAGAGAAAGCGATTTGCATATGAAATCATCTAACATTTAGAGCTCCATTCTGTCTCACCTTCTGCTTGCTGTCTTATCTTCTAGTAAGAACTGAGTGTTAGATTTAAAGATATTGTTTCTCATAGGTGTCCATTAGAAAAAAAAATTTTAAATCGAAACTCTGTCAGTGCTTTCCTTAGTCACATGTATAAGCCATAAATGGCATATATATATATATATATATATATATATATATGAATTAGTTTTAGAGAGGCTGTTTGTATTTCTTGTTTCATTAAAAGAAAGGTGTTTATCGCATGCGTACTTTCAGTAAAAATGTGTGTTTCCTATCTTATTTTTTTCCTTAGTCTGGCTCAGAAAAGACTATCAGAGCACTTAACCCCTGTTCCTTGACCGTATTGCTTTTACTATGAGATGTCTCCCTACCTCAGCCACAATGTGTTTCGGATCGTTTTGTATGGTTCCTCCCCTGCTAGCACCTAGCACAGTGCTCAACACAGGTGAGCAGCTTGCTATGCTATAAACGTGTGTTCAGTCATGTATTGACAACCTGCCTGCATCTCAAGGAGAGCAGATCTTATTGAATTGTTTGCTGACTACCTAATAGATGATAACATGGACATTGGCTGCTCAGGAGCCAGGAATTGCTGAACTGATACTGTGAGAGAAGGAGATAAATGTGGAGTAAGACCTGGAAGGGAGGGTTCGGGGAGCAGGAACAGGAGAAGGGAGTCAAGGGAGCCAGTGAGTTAGCGGGCTACCAAGATGACAGGCAGCCACTCCAGATGACTCCCAAGTTCATCAATAAGCTTTTAAAACTCCAAACGCTTGGTATACATGGATTTCTTGTAGAAACAGTAGGGTCTCTGTGTGCATCCCCCTTGGCACAATTGAAACTTAGACGTGAATCACAGAAGGGGGAACCCAGAGCTGAGTTACTGTGAGAGCATACAAAGTCTCTTCTGCCAGGACAATGCGATAAAGTACAAAATGGGTTTTGTACTTTCACAAATGAGAGATTGGTGGCAAGGGCCAAGTGGAACTGGCTTTGCAAAGGATAACAGCTCTGAAAGTGAAAGACTTTTTCCCACTCCCTTTCTCACCCCTCATTGTATGTGGTTGAACCAAATGATACTGACATTCTGTCAGTAAAAAATGGCCCAATGAGAGCAGTTTCATGGCATCTGGGTTAGAGGAACTAGACTCATTCACTAGAGACTCTTGCCATTAAGTAGCAGGGCTATAAGTCACTCGTGGAATTTAGAGGACTCTGAACTTGTCCTCAGATACGTAAACTGTTTCAACTGGAGCCCTGCCACTCTGTGAGTGTCTCTATTCTCATGGTGTAGACAGGGCACGTGGGAGCCCAGGGGCCCCCTCCGCTTAACACCAGCATCCACAGCCAGAGAGGGGACTGTTGTCATCCATGCCATTTCTTACCATCTTTGCTTTTTGTATTTGTTTCCATCATGAATTAGGAACAGAAATCCAAGTGGGGAGAATCTGTCCTTTGTCCTTATTGAAAAAGAGCCTCTGGAGCCAGGGCTGGCCTTATACACAGAGAAAGATTTGAGGGAAGATTGAAAACATCTCCTAAATCAACAATAACACAGCCTGGAATTTCAACATCAGAGATGAGACATGTAGAGGGAGGCTGAAGGCTTTTTAAAAATGTTCATGAGTCCTGTGTTAAGAAAGCACATAACTTTTTACAAAAGCATCATAATTTATCTCTTTTGACATCACAAGAAGGTTAATTCAGTCATTTCTCTTCTATGTATCTACTCTATTCATAGAAAAATACCTGGGAGTAGAGAGAGAAATAGGTGTGGTGGGAGCGTGAGAAGTAACATACGACTTTTCTATCAAAGGAAATCTTGGTTACTTCACTTTGCTCTAGTTTTGGCTGAAATGCCCTCCTGCGACCCCCTCTTCTTTCCCTCTTCTCCCAGCAACAGTTTGTTTCAAATTAGCCAACCGGGAAGAATGCACGCCTTGACCTGACCAATGGGAAGGGGACAGGTACATCGCCTGCATTAGGGATAAATAGGGAGGGTCTTTTCTTCTTTGCACGTGCTTTTTGAGCACCCACATCCTTCTGCAGAAGTAAAGAGCCTTGTTGAGATCTGCCCATGTTCGTGTGTCTCATTTTCTGACACTGACCATCCGAGCCATTCTCCAAGAGGAGGTGTCTTTAAATGAGGTAGACATTAGGCAAAGGTAGACCTCACAAACTTAACCACATCTCCCCTTGTGTTATCCATCTAGCACATTTCCAGATATGTCATTTCTGTTCTGTGTGGTGTGAGCCAGAGAACCCAGTGTTGGGTCAGTGCCTCATTACCTTCCACTATTCTAGGGGCATCTGGCTGTACTGTTCAAGTTCAGGGCCTCTGCCAGGCCCTTTCTCCAAGTCTATTTCTCTAGATAACACACTATGGAAATGGAGCAGCAGTGCTTTCAAGTGTGTGGAATACTTAACTGTACATGATAAAGTTAATATAGCTGTCGTTTCCACACACTTCTTGTTTGTGATTATGTTTCAAGTAAGCATAGTAACAGCAATCTTAAAAACCCTGTGGCAAAAGTGAAGAGAGTTAGAGCACTTCCCTGATGTAATATTCTGAAATAACATTTTTGCAGCTTCCCCTTATTACTGAGGGCGTGTATGGTAATATATCATTTTCGAAAAATTCGATTGCATTCTCCAGAAAGGTAACATGAAATTTTTTTATACTATTTCAATTATCTCTTTCATCCTCACATTATAATTCTGGGGTTAGATTTCCATAGGGAGGACCACAGCACTCAAAACATGTGGAGAAGAAAAATGTAGGTGACATAGCTTCCCTTTTTTTGCTTTGGCAAGCACATCAAGTATTTTTTCTAACATCATTTGAGATATAAAAATGTATTCAACACACTCAAAAAATAAATTCTTAGGCGGTGATTTCAGAAAGGGTTTAAGCACATGAGACTTTTCATGTGATTTATTTATTTTGGAAATAGTTATTGAGCCTTACTATATGACTGGTGTTCTAAGCAACGTGCACAAATTCGTAAGTGTCCCTCATGAGTCTGTATGAACTGTGCGTAAGGAAAAAGGACGTGCAGAAAGACGACACACGAGTAAAATACAAGATCGCAGTAGGTGCTATGAAGACATTGAAGTGGGTGTGGTGATATCCGTTGGCTGGATGCAGTAGAGTAGGAAGGTTTGAGCATCTGAGTAGTCAGGGAAGGCGACCCAGGCCTGAGTAGTAGGAAGGTCAGGGATCGAACCTACATCCTCATGGATGCTGGTCAAATTTGTTAACTACTGAGTCACAACGGGAACTCCAGGGATTCCTTCTTTAGGTTTTGGTCTGACCGGGTATGAGGTAGGAATGGTTACTGAGAAGGGATACTCAAGATGGGGGAGAGAACAAATTGGATCGGAATAAAGGTCCATGGGAATGAGGTGTAAGCTACCTGAACACTGTGCTCAGTTGAGAAGAGTTAGTTTTGCTGCGGCTGGTGACATCCTTTCGTAGAGGTTATGGAAAGGAAAGGAATGACGACCTTTCATTTTCATAGGCTTCTTCAGGCCAGGGAAATTCCTGATGCTCTACTTTGTCCCCAGGGAAGCATGTGGCACATTCCCGTAAGACATAGAATGAAATAAAATGATCTCATTGATTTCCGACTCGAGGCTCTCATCCTCATCCACATGCTTTACTTCCCATTGTCTGCTTGTCAGCCTGAGCTCTGCCTAAACACCTCTTACCCCTGCCCGTCCTTCTCTGGACCATTATAACTCCTGTGTCTGTCCTTCACCATCTCTTCTCCCCGGAAAAACTGCTTCTTACATTCATCAGATTTCCGGAACCCATATCCTTTAAGACCTTAAGAGGGTGCTTTGAGGAGTTCCCGTCATGGCTCAGTGGTGAACGAATCCAACTAGGAACCATGCATGAGGTTGCAGGTTCCATCCCTGGCCTTGCTCAGTGGGTTAAGGATCCGGCATTTCTGTGAGCTGTGGTGTAGGTCACAGACGCAGCTCGGATCCTGGGTTGCTGTGGCTCTGGCGTAGGCTGGCTGCTACAGGTCTGATTGGACCCCTAGCCTGGGAACCTCCATATGCCGCAGGTGCGGCCCTAGAAAAGGCAAAAAGACAAAAAAAAAAAAAAAAAAAAAAAAAAAAAAAAAAAAAAAAAAGGAGGATGCTTTGAGGTTACACAATAAATAATTGATTTAATCATCGTGTATTGATTGTTTTTATGAAGATCACTGTATTTGGCCCTAAAGACGAAATTTTAACTTGTAAACATTGCTCTTGCTCTTCATGAACATAGAATATATTTGAAGATATAAAACACATTCATATGAAGTAACTAAATAGTAATACAAATAGTTAGGCTTTGCAGAAACCACAGGGCTGAGTTTACCATCCAGCATGGTATGCTTATGTCCTTACCCCAGGACGGTGATGGCAATTCTGATGTCCTCTTATGACTCCACACTTTACTAGTAATGCAAATTTTTAGTGTGGTGATTAAGAGCATTAGGTTTTATGTCACACTTTAAGCCCTTACTCTGTCACTTCCTGTGACCTTGGGCAAGTTTCATGTCTTCTAAACATCACTGTCCTCTGTAAAAAATGCAAAAATAGAGTAATGCGATAACCTACTGTCTATTTTTTTGTGACAAAAACATGAAAAAATTGTCTGGCCCATGGTAAGAACCAAGTGAGCCTTTGCTCTCTTCCTCCTCCTTCTTCCTACCATCATTATCCTCTGCTGGCGTGAGCAATGTCCCCAGAGCTTTTTCAGGTACAGGCTGCCTGAGGATGGGCCAGTACCTCAAGCTGGAAAAAAGTGGTACCAAAAGTTTACTGTTGCCCAAGGCCAGGTCACGGTGGAGGGATGACGACCTTGATGGAAGAAGGTAAAAGAAGCAAGAGACAGTGAAGGAATCTGGTTCATGGAGAAGCTGGTCGCTATCTTTCCAAATAATAGTACCACAGAGGGAAAGGAAATAAAGGTTTCAGCACAATAATGAAGTTTTATTGTGCAATGTCGAAGCACCTGTTAACTATGTATTGACTTAATGGGGCTTCTGATTTACACTGCTCAGTCCTAAATAGAACGAAATGATTAAAAACAGTACATTCATTAGCAGCAGGACTGATTACTTCTTCTGAGTGACGACTAAATTTGCCACCAAGACTGAGAAATTTGTCTCTTGACAGACTATTTAAGAGCAGTTATCTTCCCTGAATCTACCACCTCCTTTTGTGGTCATTTTCTTATTATTGGGAACTAGAAGAAATTCGCAATTCAATCATTCTATGACATTCCTCTTTGTAAATGGGACCTTCTCTGTCATTTCTTGATCAGTGAAGAATCAGAGAGTAAATGACTCATTCCTGAGTTGTTAATGCAGAACCTTTTTTAATTTAATCATTTTGAGACAGTCATGGGTAGTTATTTAGCTCTGCCAATTCTTTGTAAGTCATGAGCCTGCCTAGGCAGGAGATGTTGAGGAACTTGTTGAATTATGCAAAGTTAGGTTCAAAAAGTCAATCTTGATTTACAGCTGTTGCATGAACAATTCAGTGCAGGCTCAGTGAAGCACATCATCTGCAAATAATACTGTACTTGTATAGAAACAGCCGAACAGAAGGAGACTTCATTGTATATGATTAACAATGCTTTATAAAGTGTGAAGCACTCTACTGATACAAAACAGAATTTATAGGCCGCATTTATAAGACCATGGGCGAACCTATCTCAAGGATAATGAGGAGTTCTAGTGATGTCCAAGAGGAAAGGGGGCCTTACTTTCTCGAATAGAGGTAAATATCTCAGTTATACTTAATCTATACCCTGCTTCACAGGTTTCCACATTTTGTTGATTATGGCAATGAGAGCAATTTCACTAGCTATTAAATCCTGTGGACATTAAATACCAACCATTGTAAAGTTACAAGGAATCAAAGATGTAGTCCTTAGGAATTCCTCAGATTTTGTTCTCCTTCCAAATTGATTCCCAATAGACAAATTGCTTTGCTAAATCAGAGGACTCTGCAGAGAAGGGAATGTGTATACACTTAAGCATCATTTTTGTTTCTCCTTTTTCTGGCTTATCCTTGGCAAGCAGCATAACTCTGCTTCTGCCCCCATGTAAGGGGACTCTTCGGCCCTTTCTTTTGGGGACAGAATTTTAGAGATCTCAATAAGGTGTCTGAAATTACAAATTATAATATTGAAAGGGAGTAGGAAATTGCTGCCCAGTGGAATCATGGCTCGGTCACAGTGCTCTACTTGATGCATATATTTTGGAGTGTTAAGTAGATAGGAGAGACAGAGGCACATATTTAATAGGTTGTTCAGACCACATGCTCCCCGAGGGTAGGGGCAGGGGAGGGAAACTGAGGCAGAAGCCTGGGGACATGGATGTGGTCCATACAGAGATGGTTGCAACCAGGTGGCAGGTAGTGGGCAGGCAAGTACAGAAGAGTCAGGCAAGTAACCAGAAGAATCCCTGTCGTCAGGTGATTGCCTCTACTCTACAGTCGCTGCCCTGATTACCTTGAGCTCAGGAACTGAGAGGCTGAGCTGCCTTCAGGTTACTTGGGTTCTGAAGCTGAGAAGCATAAGGAAGGCAGATTCACGACTTGCTACGAGAGAGATATAATGTTACAACCCAGTGTAATGTCACAAATTCTCAGTAAAAATACCAACAAAAGGCCTGTGCTGGGAGTGTTAATTACGCCATGAAAATGCCCTTCTCTTCTTTCTGAGTGTACCTTTTTTTGTTCTGTTTCTATTTGACTATCGCCTATGTGTCGCTGTGAAGACCTTTCTCTCCATCATACTTTTTTTTTCATCATCTTTTTTCTTCTGTTTCAATGTCTTTCTCTGTGAACTCCTTTTATTTATCTTCTTTTTAAATAATCTCTTCCTTAAACAGAGACAGTACAAAGCTGAAATGTATGGTGTGTGTGCCGACATGCACTTTAGTTTTGTTTTGTTTTTTTTTGATTAAAGTATAGTCGATTTATAGTGTTCTGTCAGTTTCCACTGTATAGCATAGTGACCCAGCTATACATATACATACATTCCTTTCCTCATACTATCTTCTGTCATGTTCTATCCCAAGAGATTGGATATAGTTCCCTGTGCTGTACAGTAGGACCTCATTGCTTATCCATTCTAAATGTAATAGTTTGCATCTGTTAACCCCAAACTCCCGGTCCATCCCATTCCCTTCTCCCTCCCCATACATTTTAGTTTTTTATTGTATTTTGGATAATAAAACACAATATTGGAAATTTTATTTCTTGTTCTTAAAAACAGAAGAGTTAAATACTCTATTTCCCTAATTTTAGAAAATATTAAATTAAATATTTGCTTTTGTCTTGGGTTTTTGCCCTTCATAGCTATTGATCTGCTTTAGAGGTCTGGTTTGGTTTGGGTTTTGATATAGAGAAATAAAAGATACTTTTATTTATAAGTTGTGGTAAATCTATTGTTTTAGTCAATCTTATTTATTTATTTCTGGCCCTGCTCTAAAAGGATTTGAGGTAGTATTTTTAAAAATAAACATCACACCAGAGAGAAAACATATCAAAAGAAAGGAAACCTTAGGGTGGAGATATGAGAGCCTCCAAAGTTGTCAAATGTGACTCATTGATTGGGTTTGAACTTCCTTAACCGAGAATTAAGCAAGGTCACTGTTCCAATTATAGAATTAGTAAATAAGAAAGCACCTCCCTCCAAAAAACAAAAATAAAAACAAAACAAAACAAAATTTAGAGACTTAAAACCAAAGTATATAGTTTTCTGTTGCTGCCATTATAAATTATCACAGACTTAGTGACTTACCACAAATGTATTGTCTTAAGGTTCTGGAGGTCAGAAGTCTCAGGACAGCTATACATATACATCTTATCAGGCTGAAATCAAGTAGAATCCCATTTCTTTCCGGAGATTCTTGGAGAGAATCTGTTTCTTTGCCTTTTCCAGCATCTATAGGCTGCCCTGTCTCTTGGCTTATGATTCCTTATCTCCATCTTCAAAGCCAGGGATGTTGCATCTCCCTAACTATTCTTCTGTACTCCTATTCTGGTCCTCTTTTTCTGCCTCTGTCCTCCCCTTTTAAGGACCCTTGTGATTACATTGGCCTACCTGGATAATCCAGGATCATCTCCCTGTCTTGAGGGCAGCTAATTCCAAGCAAATTTAATTCCATCTCCAAGCTTAATTCCCCTTTTCCATATAACCTACCACATTTGTAGACTCCAGAGGGTATGCAGGTTTGGGGGTTGTTATTATGCCTATTGAACAAGAACAACAACATTTATCCTGCTCAGGAATCTGTAATTTGGACAGAGCTTACTGGCTCACTTTGGTACCACCTGGCATCAGCCAGTTTGGGTGGAAAGTTGGGACTGGAATCATCTCAATGTTTTCTCACTCAAATATTTGGCACCTAATGCTGGGAAGACTCAAAGAGCTGAGGCTGGAAGAGCTGGCATTCCTTGAGCATCTCTGCTTCTATGGTCCTTCCAGATGTTTTCTCCAGCATAGTGGCTTAGGTAGCTGAACTTTTTATATATATTGGCAAAGGTTTCCAAGGCATGGAGACAGGAGGGGAGGAGACAGAGTGGGAGGCAGGCAGGGACGGAGGGAGAGAGAGAGAATTTGAACATGTTTTTTTAAAAACTACCACAGTCACTTAAAATATTTATAGTATCCCCTGAACAGCTTTTCTTGGAGATAACAAGTAAATAAAAAAAAATTTTTTCACAGATCTCATAAAAGGACGCATTGTGTGGTATAAAAGATGATAGCCCCACCAATAACTGTACCAAAAAAATGTGATGATAAAATTCATAGAGATGTTTATTATAGCATTTCTGGGTGCTAGTAGCAATGTACATTTCAGGGGAAAAAAAATTGTACAAGTTTCTAAAGCCTTTATTCCAACCAAGGTCCCTAACGGACTAAAGAGAATCCAGGCAAAAACTTAAAGATGATAGAAAAGTTAATGGACTATATATCCTTCGGCTGATGCTCCATGAATATTATATTTTATGATAAAACATTCAAAAGACGTGGGCATCAGAGATCGCAATTACATTTCTTGACAAGAACCAGAAGTAAAAATAGTCTTTGTGGCCATTTAAGGTTTTTAAATTAGTCTGGTGTTGAGTTCTAGATGAAATAAATAAATTCTGTTCCTCCTCATATAATCACCGATTTCAGACAAATCAACACAGACCATTTTTTATATATGGGGGATGAAAACACATCAACTTGAAAATGGTTGTTTTTCAAGTTTCAGTGGAAAAGCCTCTGAGCAGATGTCCATTTGCTGCTCTTGACCTCCCATCCTTGCACGTGAAATGGTTATAGTAATTGTTCTTCATCATTAATATATCTTTACAGGTGTTTGAGTCTGAGGTGAAATATTTTTTTAATTTAGAATAAAATTAATGAATTAAGTAAGTTCGAGTGTGAGAGTTAACTTTGTGCTCATGCTAAGTACTTTTGTGGATTACGTCCTCCTATTTTTGCCTTCTTTATATTGTCTTCATTAATACTTTTTTCTCTCAAGGATTGAGAACAGGATCATTCACTCACATATTTAGCAATTAGTGTACACATGAGCAGTCTACTCTTTTCTTTGCAGTTAAGTAATATAGGACACAGACTGTGAAATGAATGAATAAAAGATAATTACATGGCATACTTAATAGAAAACTAAGTTCACCAGCCTTTTAATGTTCTTTCATTTAAGTATCCACACGTGATTATTGTCGTGTTTTTCCCCTACTGCTACTTAACAGAACAGGAAATTACAGAGAACTTCTGAATGCTGTCAAGTAGTCTAATATCATTTCTTCTCAGACATAATGTCAGTAAATTCACACGGAAAGGAAATGCAGCATCTATGCTAAAAGTCTACATAAAAGTGGATCTATGAGCGTATTTGGGGGCTGATCCCTTTGGGGTTTGTTTTCATTTTTAAAGATAGTTCCTCATATGCTCTTGATGCCCAGAGGACTGATGTCTTGTGTAAGGCCATGCTCTTGCAGTGAGAGTTGCTCATTAAGATCAAATATTGAAAATGATGTCTAACTCTGTGTTCATTCAATCTGCTAAAAACAACATGGTTTACACGTTTAAATATCTCTGTGTAGAAAATGAGAGATGATCTTCCTCTTCTCTCCCTCTGGAGCGCTGAAATATTTCTTAGAACGGGTTTTTCTCGTGTCTTGGGCCTTAATTTGTTTGGTTTCCCCAGCAGATCCAGTTTTACAAGCCCACCTCTCCCCTGCCAACTTCTATTCTTTTCCTTCATTATCACGTACAGCCGTGAGTGGTTAGATGTATTTACAGTTTTTCAACTGTTCCTTCTGTTTTGTTTCTCTTAAGAAAATTTCCCCCCTCCAAAAAAAAAAAAGACAATTTCCTTAACCTTTTCTTGAATGATATATGTGGAAGGCTCTAGGGCAGTATAGGGGCAGAGGCATAAATAAGAGCATTTCTTCAAATTAGTTAATCAACTGTATAGCAGTTCTACTTTGGAGTAATAATCAGAGAACATAGAAGTGATTAAAAAGTGATACATCCGGAGTTCCCCTTGTGACTCAGTGGTTAACAAATCCGGTGGTTAACAAATCCGACTGGGAACCATGAGGTGGTGGGTTCGATCCCTGGCCTTGCTCAGTGAGTTAAGGATCCCGCGTTACTGTGAACTGTGGTGTAGGTCGCAGATGTGGCTTGGATCCCGTGCTATTGTGGCTGTGGCATAGGTCAGCGGCTGGCTTCAGCTCCGATTAGACCCCTAGCCTGGAAACCTCCATATGCTATGGGTGCAGCCCTAGAAAAGACCAAAAAAAAAAAAAAAGGTGATACATCCAAAACTTCCAAAATCCATATCCAAAACATGAAGATATGAAGTTAACTTGAGAATCCTGTTCTCCTAGTAAGGAAATTATTATCTACTGTTTACTTGCATTTTTAGAATATTTAATTTTTAAACTAAAAGCCATCTGTCCAGTTTCCCGCAGTGGCAGAAGCGTGTAATAAATGTGACTCTTACATCCAAGAGGACCCTGTGACAGATGAGACAGGTGGTGCCATGTGCGTCTTTTACGGGAATCCTTTGGCAAAAGTGCTGCCCAACTGGAACTTCCAGAGTCTTTCTAACATCCCAGAGATCATTTCCTTGAGAATTAGTACTGATTCTAAAATATTCGGGGGAAATAAAAATAAACCCCGATCCCTCTCGACACTGTTTTATCTACATGAGGAACTACAGATGTTTTCACAGAAACCTTTTCTCAACTCTTCGGTTGAGGTGGGTTGAAGAAACGCTGGGGAAAAAGAGAAACAGTTCTGCGCCTGTACTCATCGGCCAAAACCTGGCTTCATGCTAATGAAGGCTGGCTGTTGGAATAAAGCAGTGTTCCACGTGAAATCACAAAGTGAGGGGGGAAGAAGCTGTAGACAGAAGACAGAATTTAAAATAATCCTGTGAACTGTTACACTGTTACACAGAAGACTCAATTAGGTAAACTTGCCACCAAGTGACAAGGTGAGCTGGATGTTACCTTAAAGCCACTGAGAAGGGTAGGCTTTTAATTCCTTTGTACAGCCATCCATGGGGGATTATTTCTGGGCAGGTTTGAATCTGCACTTCTGTTGTCAATCAACAGAAACAAAGCTCCAGTGTCAGAGCATCTGCAGTGCACTGGCATGTAGCACTCATTAACCTAAATGCTGCAAAATCAGTTTGTCTACCTCAAAGGAATGTTTAAATAAAGACTGTAATAGTAGAGTGATAAGAAATAATGCTCTAATGTAAAAAATGAGATCTTTGGAGTCACAATTCAGATCAAATTAACATTGTGTTAACAATGTATTTCAGTGATTAACCAATAATTAACTGTGGCCAAAATATTTATGTATGAAGTTTATCTGATAGACACTATGAAAAAGTAATACTTAAGTGCGGTAGGCTTGGTGAATTATTTTTAAATGTTCTCGTGTTACTGAACCAAACTTGTGTCCATTCACCCGCGCACAGTAAAACCCATCTCCTCACACCGGGTTGTGGTGAAGCAAGTGCAGCCAGGAGCCCAGGAAGCTCGTGTCCAAAAAGCCTGGAATCCCTGATGCATTTCAGGAAAGCGTTTTTAAAGGCCTGGGGCGGGAGGGGAGTCCCAGGGCATGTGCATACCTTTCTTTTCTTTTCCTTTTTTCTGTAATGATTTTTATTTTTTCCATTATAGCTGCTTGACAGTGTTCTGCCAATTTTCTACTGTACAGCAAGGTGACCCAGTGACACATAGGAGACATGTATACATTCTTTTTTCTTACATTATCATGCTCCATCACAAGTGATCCCATGTGGCTCACAACATAACTACTTGGCATTGCTTCTACTGTGCATATTTTCTGATTGGTTGGTGGTGAGGCAACAGGGCAGTGTCACATTGGGTTGACATTACCAATCTTCAGGCTCCAGGAGGCCTGGGCTATGTGTTCATAGTCCTCTGGTAGTTAATAGCTTCCATATGATAGGCATTTAAGCATCTGTAAAACAACTCAAAAAAGTGCATCAGATGCTTCAGAGAGAGCTAAAAAAGAGGATATGGGGTAGGAGTCTGTCCCAGGAAGACCCCATGAAGTCCTGCTCAGTTACACTAGTAATAAAAGTGAAATAGTCATCAAGCCTACTTTCAGGTAAAATCTATATTTAAAATTTCATTTTTTATGTGTTTGTTTTCTATTTTCTTTTTCTTTTGAAAATTTACTCTCTGTTTGTTTCTTTTTCTTTTTTTCATGATATTAATGACACCAAATGCATATGTACTTTGTCTTTATGTGGAAAGGTAATTTGCTGGGTAAGTGACCTTATTAAATGCTTTCTTTTTTCTTTTTTTTAGGGCCACACCTGTGGCATATGGAAGTTCCCAGGCTAGGGGTTGAATCGAAGCTACAGCTGCCAGCCTATGCCATAGCCACAACAATGTGGGATCTGAGCCATGTCTGCAATCTGTACTACAGCTCTTGGCAAGCCTTAACCCACTGAGCAGGGCCAGGCCTCATGGATATTAGAGCTCGTTACCACTGAGCCACAATGGGAACTTCCATCAAATGCTTTCTTTCAATTAATTCTCAAAGTGGTACTTTATAACAGGAACTTACATTTTTCTTGTATTTATGGTCAAACAATAAAAATTTTCTCAAATAGTATAAGAACTACTTATTCTTGAGAATTAAAATCAAAAATTATTTTATAGTCATGGACACGTGTTCAATCCCTGACCCTGCTCAGCAGGTGAAAGATCCGACTTTGCCGTGAGCTGTGGTATAGGTCTCAGACACGGCTCGGATCCTGCGTGGCTGTGGCCATGGCTGTGGTGTGGGCCGGCAGCTGCAGCTCTGATTCAACCCCTAGCCTGGGAACCTCCATATACTATGCCATGGGTTCAGCCCTTAAAACCAAAAAAAAAAAGAGAGATGGTTATTGGTGGGGCAGAATGCTTATGCCTGGGGGCCTAGCCAGGGGCATAGTCACCATAGCAACTTCCCCAGGCTTGTGTCTTCCCATGTGAAGTTTTGAAATGGTGAAACCCTTTGACACAACTGATCTAATTGTTGGCTGTGCCATGCAGTGGGGGCAAATCAGAAAATCCAATTCCTTCAGTTTCCAATTTCTACCCCGTGACACTCAGTGCAAGTCTTAACTATCAATCTGACGAGAAAAACATGACATCCAGAATTTAGCAAGAAATCAAATGGCTTGCTCCTACTACACCTCCCAAGCACCAGGGCAGCCTCATATTCTCAAAGTGGATGGTAGAATTTTTCATAATTTTAAATCCTGCTTGAAGTATATAAAACAGGACACAGTATTAAACCAGGGTCTTTCTAATTTCTGTGGCCCCCTCTGCCTAGTCCAGACATTAGAGTAAGTAAAGAAGAGAAAAATAATATTTTAAAGCTTCAAACATTTATTATAGGTTTGAGTCATTTAATTTTTAAAGTCTTCTAGGGATATGAATATGTCAAATGGATTTAGATGGTTCAAGTAAAACATCAAAAATAAACCTTCTAAAATATGCTATTAAATTATAGCAAGCTTCAAGTTGAATGGGGTTTTTATACTTTGTATATATGTTTCTGCTGTTTTTATTTAAATGTAATTTATAACTTTAGCTTTTTTTTTTTTTTTTTTTTTAACTACCATGCTCCTTTGGAGCAAATGTAACAGACAACTGACGAGTATTCTAGGATTTGTATATGCAACTATCTGTGGAAGATATAAAGAAGTGAATTGCATTGAAGCCTGAAGTTTGCATACTTTTTGCACAGTTCATGAACATTAGCAAATGCATTCTCTCCTGAGCACTGGGCCTCCCAACAACCTCTTAAATAAGTAACAATTATTTCCACAATTTTATAAATGCTTCTATTTCCAAAGCAGAGTGGAATTACTATTTTCATAGTGTCTGGGCACCGTGAATGTTGTATAGGAGTGGTGGAAAATACTAATGGACTGAAGTTTATTCTTATTTAACCAAAGGAAATACTGCGGCTGCTAATGTTTTTTTCTACCTAATGAACCAAATCTATAATAAAGCTCCCAGTTTCAACAGAGCTACAAGTACTGTGCAGTACACTTAGAAATGACACTGCAAGAAATGATAATTTCTGACTAATGCCAAGGACTGTAGAGAATTACTAGAAAGGAACTCCCTAACCAGTTATGCTGAAGTAGTCTACTGTTCACTTCTAGGAGAGATGAAGCATCTTCCTTGTGCCAGAGCAATTTATGATTCCAGCATTCACAGAGGTGTCAAAATAATGTTCCTTGTGGTATGCCATGGGTAGTTAAGCACATTTGTTATTCCAGGATCCAAGCTTTCACATTACAGAATACATGAAAATATAATGTGATCCCAGCCAGTGCTGCCAGTCTGCAAAGCAGAGGAGAAGAAAAAACAGCCGGGGGTGTCATCCCAGGCCTTTCTGTCCCTGGCCTGGTTTTCTAGAATTCTTATGTGCCCTCGACATTGAAATTCCTCAAAGGGAAGGTGATTTGAAGTAAAGCACCTTGGCCGCTATTGACGAATTGGATAAGAGCTAGTAAAAGAGTTCACTGAGGAGTGTGCATACATGCTGGTTTCACATCACCTCTTGCTTTGATATGAGACAGTGGAGGAGCTTGTGTTTTCCACAGATCTCAGTGCGTGTCTGCGGCCACCACTCTCTGACTAGGACAGGGCACTTCCAGTGCTATTCTCTTGTGACACCTCACCAGACAGGACCGGGGCTGCCATCCCCAGTGTAAAGGACTATTTTAGTTCCATTATTTATTTATTTTTCATTTTTTAAAATGTTATCAAAGTATAGTTGATTGCCAATGTTGTGTTAATCTTTGCTGTACAGCAAAGTGATTCAGTTATACATACGTTTACTATCCATTCTTTTTCAGATCCTTTCCCCATACAGATTATCCTAGAATATTGAGTAGAGTTCCCTGTGCTTTACAGTAGGTCCCCACTGACCAGCCATTCTATATGTACATATGCCAATCCCAAGCTCCAATCCATCCCTCTCCCTTAGCACCTTTCCCCTTTGGTAACCATTAATTTGTTTTCCAAGTCTGTGAATCTGTTTCTGCTCTGTGAATAAGTTCATTTGTATCCTTTTTTGTGATTCTACCTGAGTAATATCATATGGTATTTGTCTTTCTCTGTCTTGTTGACCTTAGTATGATAATCTCTAGGTCCATCCATGTTGCTGCAAGTGTCATTATTTCCTTCTTTATATGTCTGAGTAATGTTCCACCATGTATGTATACCACATCTTTATCCATTCCTCTGTTGAAGGACAGTTGGGTTGCTTATATGCTTTGGCTACTGTAAAAAGTGCTGCAGTGAACATTGGAGTGCATGTATCTTTTCAAATTATGGTTTCCTCCAGATAGATGCCCAGGGAGTGAGATTGCTGGATCATATCATAGAAGAACTACCTTTAGTTTTAAATGACAAAGGAGGAGTTCCCGTCATGGCTCAGTGGTTAAAGAATCCAACTAGGAACCATGAGGTTGTGGGTTCGATCCCTGGCCTTGCTCCGTGGGTTAAGGATCTGGCATTGCCATGAGCTGTGGTGCAGGTCGCAGATGCGGCCCAGATCCCGAGTTGCTGTGGCTCTGGTGTAGGCCAGTGGCTGCAGCTCCAATTAGACCCCTAGTCTGGGAACCTCCATATGCCACAGGAGTGGCCCTAGAAAAGGCAAAAAGACAAAAAAAAAAAAAAAAAAAAAAAAAAAAGACAAAGGAGAGTAGAGAATGAATTGTGAAAAATAAATATTTGTTTATATACTTACTATGTCAGAGTTCAGCCAAGTTTATATAATAAGTAATACATAAAGTAACATTGACAAAGCTTATCTCATCGAACAATTATGTTTCAAACATAAAATAAAAATATTCTGTATTATGAATGTCTCATTTAAGAATCTGGCAATTCTAATTCCTAATCCTTTTTCTCTCTCCAATAACTGGTTATGAAATAATTCTTTAAAAAGTCAAAATATCAGAGTAGAAAAAAGACGTCAGTGGAAGAACTGTAGAAATCTGAATAAAGTTTGTAGTTATTTAATAGTATTAAACCAATGTTAATTTCTTATCACTTTTATACAATTATTTTGATAATGGTGCTTTGGTTATACAAGGTATTAACATGAGGGCAATCTGGGTGAAAGATATATGGGGGCTCTCTCTAATATTTTTCTAACTTCAAGTTTATAATTTTGTAAAAATACTTTTTTCACAAAAACTCAGACCCGTTCCTGGGGGAAAGTTGTGGCATGAGTAAGGACTGTGTCAATTAGTGGGTCCTACACCACAGTGCTAATTTCTTTTTTAAAACCTGCAGGTGTAATGAGAGCTAGAAGCTTGGGAAAGCATGCTAAATTTGAAAATACTGTTTTAAAAATGTGGGAACACCTAGGATCAATTCACAGCATTCAGATTTTCAAATTTACCTCACAGCTGGCAGGAACCTCAATAATGCAGGGTAAATTATGGGATCCTCCATTTGAAAGGACTAAGAAATCAAATTACTTCTAAAACCTTTAAAAGAATAGCTCTTCGAAGACTTCTGAGAGGAGTTTCTGAACTCTCCAGAACAAATCAGCTCCCCTGTCTTCTATAGGCCCTGGGGCTTCCTATTACCACCCCTTAGCATATCCCACTGTGTCCCTACCTGGGGACCCATTGCTCAAGGCAGGAGACTAATTGTTCATTTATGCCTTAGTCCATAATAGGTACTTGTAGAATTTTTTTTTCCCCCAAGGGATCAGTGAATTTGTGGGGAAAAAAAATGTGTATGTTGTAAAACCTTTTTTTTTTTTTTTTTGTAAGAGCATCTGTGGTTCAGGGTCCTCCCTAGAGTTCAAGTGAGGAACAAACCATGAGATAAACTCTTCACTGAAGCCCTGGCTATCCTGAGGGTGGTGAAAATACACCCTCCCTGCTCCACAGAATTAAATATAAGTGGTGACTCTGTGACAGAAGCCTTTTGTAGTGTAGGCTCAATTTATTTGCTGATTTTGCTCTACGTTCCATTTGTGATTACTAATAGGAAAATCCTGGTTTACTTAAAGGTTTATGTTGGTTGAGTATATACCTTGCCATGATTTTCTACCCCAGCCATTTTCTGTATCAAATGGTTTATTTCATGACTCATAGTGGAGCAAGTCAATCAAAGAGTATCCGTAATCCGTTTGTCATTTTAAATACTGCATTGAACGTTGTGAACTAAGAGTTACATTTGAAAGTAAACACTGAAAAAGGAAAGTCATGTAAAAGTCACCTTATGGAAATGGATCATTCTTGGAAGGCCCTGAATGGGTCTTGGCTTCATTTTCTTCATGGTTTGTGCATTTAGTATGCACTGTGGCGGCTGCTGTTTGAAGGTTATTAGGTTTGACCTAGATTTTATTGGTGTTCCCTCTAATCTACTCAATTATCTTTTGGGGTTTGCATGTGTCTCTGAGAAAGATGAAGCACTGACTTCGATTGGCGTATTGAGTAGTTGCAAAGATTTGATAAAATGCTAATTGATAGTAATGAAACACAGGTCACTATTTCACTAAAAATTTATTTTCATGTTCTTTGGCAAATTAGTAGAGACACTCTTTTTAAATGAAAATAGGAGTGGCTTAATAAGGAAGAATCCTGGGAAGAGGACTATAACAATAAGAATCCTTTTTCTTGGTAGTTTTGTAGCTCATACATTTTAGATAGGAGTATTAGGGTGAAAGGCACTAAAATTTTAGAATTATCGGTTCAGGAATAGCTATTAGAGTTCATAAATATTTCCTTCACCTAATTCTAAATCTAAGTGCAAATTACTCAAGGTGGAAAGTCTCAATTTTCCTTTCCTTTCCTTTTTTTTTTTAAACCTGCCCAGATAATGGAGGATCTGGAGATCCTTAATTTAATTATATCTGCAAAGACCCTTTTCCAAATAAGTCCCCATTCACAGGTTCTGGGGATTAGGATGTAAATATATCTTTGGGGGGAACACCAGTTACACACTACAAATGTCTTTTTTGTGATTTATTTTATGATGATTAATTTATGAGTACAAAATGTGTCACGAACTATAATGCAAATATAAGTATTAATTGACGTTTTGTTTTATATTAATACTACACATAGGAAAAGTTTACTGGCAACCTATGAAAGATAAAATTATTAAATTGATAGTTATAAAACAGGCACAAACTAAGAAAAGTATGTTCTTTTTACTAGTACTATTATTTGGTTTTCTTGCCACCTTTGGTTCTTTATGTATATTATTGTGGGGAAGAGGGAAGGAAATAGAGTTAGAGGTTCAAAGAAAATGCACGATGGGTTTTAATCCCACTCAACAAGAGAAACTTGAATTGGCTTGTCACATTTTGAAGGATTCACTCTTATTCTCTGTTGTAAATATTCTGTTCCAATGATGACCTGCCTCCGTTGTATAATTGTAGAGTGGCTTATTCATTCTGCAACAGCACAAAAGAGGTGGAAGACATAGCAAGTCCAGATGTATTTTTTTCTATATCTTTTGGAACAAAAAGAATAGATAAAATGTTAAATGTTTTGTTTGAAATCCTTATGACTCTACTTCAAAGATCACCATTTCTAATAGAGAAAACTCTCGATTGCATTATAAGCATTCAAACAAAGGAATCTTATGCTACAAAAGCTTCAGTTCATCCACCAGGATCATGGTAGTCACTGCATTGTTCTATAATTTGGGTATGACCAAATCAGATGACAATGCACTGATTTTTTTATTCTGATTTTAATTTTTTGTCTTTTTGCCTTTTCTAGGGCCACTCCCGCGGCACATGAAGGTTCCCAGGCTAGGGGTTGAATCGGAGCTGTGCCGCTGGCCTACGCCAGAGCCACAGCAACGCGGGATCCGAGATGTGTCTGCGACCTACACCACAGCTCACGGCAACGCCGGATCCTTAACCCACTGAGCAAGGCCAGGGATCGAACCCGCAACCTCATGGTTCCTAGTTGGATTCGTTAACCACTGAGCCATGATGGGAACTCTTGATTTTAATTTTTTATGGTTGATTATTTATAGCAACTGCACACATCCATAAAGTTAGTAGTGTGTTAGTGGCATTGTATATTCAGTTATCCTTTTAATAAACTTTTTTTTTTTTTTTTTTTTGTCTTTTGTCTTTTTGTCTTTTGTTGTTGTTGTTGTTGTTGCTATTTCTTGGGCCGCTCCTGCGGCATATGGAGGTTCCCAGGCTAGGGGTCGTATCGGAGCTGTAGCCACCGGCCTACGCCAGAGCCACAGCAACACGGGATCCGAGCCGCGTCTGCAACCTACACCACAGCTCACGGCAACGCCGGATGGTTAACCCACTGAGCAAGGGCAGGGACCGAACCCACAACCTCATGGTTCCTAGTCGGATTCGTTAACCACTGCGCCACGACGGGAACTCCCTAAACTTTTTATTAGTTGGCAGAATTAAAAAAGTATTGGGCATCTAGAACAATTAACCTTATACTAGGTAAGAAATGCATTACTAGTCGTTAAAATTCATGGCTCAGCCAAGATGGTAGAAGTGGTTTAGGAGATGGTATGATTTTTCACTGGTAAATAGCTTCCAGTTGAATTATTAAACTTTTCACTCTTAAAGCTTTTCTAAATCCTCTTTCAAAGCATGCTTTCCTTTTTTACCTGACAGAATATGTTCACTGATGCAAATTTGTTTTGTGGATTCTTGAGGGAAGGAAAACCTAACTCTGGCATTTGCTAACCAGCTAGTTATGCAGTTTTTTCTTGACCCTTTGGTGCTCATTGGATCTCAGTGTCAGGTCTTAAGCTAAAGGGCAAGTTATGTGCATAGCCTCTCACCTGTTGCCCAATACCCAGTGGTTATTAATCTACCTTTCTAGACTGAAGTGAGCCATCTGCTCCTACTTCCTTCTTCTCTAAGAGGAAGACTAGACATTTCCTTGCAAGTTTAAATCGGACTTGAGATTTTCTTTGATGACAGAACATGTAAAACTACAACTTCCAAACTTCACTGCTTCCAAAGTTCTTTATTCCTCTTCACTTGCATGTCTTTTTCTTTTTTTCTGGCCATGCCCATGGCTTATGGGAGTGCTTGGGCCAGGGTTCAAACCCAAGCTGCTGCAGTGACAAGCCAGATCCTTAACCTGCTGAGCCACAACAGAAATCCCTTGTATGTCTTTATCAGATGATCTCAGCTTGCCAAAATGTCATAGGACCCTGTCCCTGTCTATCCATGTCCGTCCTCCCTGCTGCTGCCGCATGCTAACAGTTGTAGTCATTGAAAGGAGGCAAAATAGCAAGTTCTCACAGTGTGGGTTGGGAGAGGCCCCAGCTTTGATGTCTCAGGATATCTGGGCAGTAGGCAAGGTGTTCACCTTAATTTTTGAATGGTATAGCCCTTGATTATCATCTAGGAGGAAATAGCAACTGCTTCTCAGACAGTCTGGCATTTAGTCAACCTTCTTGTTTGCTTTCTTGTTTTTACATGACATTTAAAAAAATCCAAATACTGAATTGTATAAAAGAAAGGTAAGAGGTTTTTTTCCTGAAATAATGTCCCATTATCCAAACTCCTGTGAAATGAATAATCTTAACATCTACATGTGTTTCCTTTATAATTTTTAATTTTTGTAAAAATGTATACACACACACACACACACCTGTATGTATTTTGGTATTTTTTATTTTATATCTATATATATCTCTATATATTCAGAACTTGGGTTTTCTGTAACTCCATATCTCCACTCTTAGATCCATCCCACATCTAACTCAGTATTTGTAACCTACACCCAACATTCCCTAATTTAAATGTTTTATAATTTTTAAACCATTGATTTATTGTTGAACACTTACATAATTTTTATCAGTTTTTTGCTATTATAAACAATGTTGTAGTGATCGTATTCATGCATATGTCCTTATGCAGTTTTGCAATTCCTTCTGCAGGACAGAATTTCAAATTTGCTGAGTCAGAAGATTCACACCTTTTAAAATCTGACAGGTGCAGCCAAATACCATATTTTAAAAAAGAGGAGAGGAATGAATGATTCAGCCGTCTTTCATTTATAATGTCCTTCAGAACTTTTGCCTTTGGTTTGTTTGTGTATTTGTTTCTTCTTTTGAATTTTAACTGATTTCAGGAAAGGCTAGACCTACTTTTGGACTGTGGATATGTGACCAATATTTGTAACATTGTTTGCACTATAGAAAGCCACCTTTTTCTAGGAATTTTTTCTACTTTCCAGGAGGAGAAATTTCTCAGTGCATTTACTATAATTTCAGTAGAGGAAATTATTTTGAGACATATTGACTATTCCATAAAATGCCTGAATGTAAGTACATGAATTTTCCAGGAAATCCCGGATAGAAATTGAAGTATTAAGTTAACGTTGGTAGCAGTAATAGTTGTCTCTGTATTCTTTGATAAATGTGGGTAAAGCTAGAGAAAATATTTTGTTTGCATTGTCAGAACAAAAAATAAGTGTATTCCTGTCAAGATGGGGAAGTAAAAACATATGCAGTTCTATTCCATGGTGTACGTTTGATAACTTGACACCCAGAGGGTTTTTTAAAACTTCCTTTTCAGTGTCTTTTAGCCAATTAGGTTTATTAGGAGTACTTATTATTTACAGGTATGAATTCCTTTAGTTGTATACTTTCTGATGTACTATTTAAGCAGGGGCAAGTCATTTATTCTCTATTCTTTGTTTCCGTGTTCATGAAGATAGGATAATTTCCTCATAGTTGATGTTAGAGCATGACTGCTACATCCAAGTTTGTTGACTGCTTAACAACCCTTAGAGGGAAAGGCAATTTTAGCATAAATTAATAGCTTTTGATTTACATTTTATAATGTATTTAACTTTTATTTTAAGGCTGAATTTTGTATTCATTCATGTTTATAATTCTGTTTTTTTAGATTTAAACTTCTTGCCATGCAAGGTAGTTTAGGTAAATGGTATTGAGAAAGCATGCAATTCTTGGTTGAGTAATTTCCTCTTCTGTAGCTTTGTATATTATAATTTTAGTTTCTAGTTGCTCATAAAAACTCATTTATGACTTGTCAAATAGTAAAAAGCATTCACAAATTTCTTTTAAATGCGTATGTGGGATTATTGATAGTTTATTTGGATAAAGTCTTGAATAAATGTTTGGGTCTCTTCCACTGCTTGATTTTTGACAAGTTCCACTATCCACATCTCTGTAGGAAGAAATATGTACAAACCTGAATGTATATATATTTTATATATTTTGTGTGTATATACAGATACACATTTATTTATGTGTATGCATATATATGATTATATATTCATAAACACATAAACATACTTAAGATATATTTAGGAGTAAATTAAAATGTTCTTTCCTAAATACCTTTTTTACAAATTCTGCACTCCTTCCATTAGGTGTCTTCTATATTAAATCTCATTAACATGAACATGCAGGCAGAATTTTGATGTAAAAACTTCTCCTAAGTCAAAAATATCTCCTCCAACGACTAGTGTAATATTATGTGTCCCAAACACCAGAATTCTGTTTTGTCAACCAAAAATAAGGAGTGGAAAGCAAGGATTATCAGGTCCTACATTTGTCAATAGGACTTCTCCACTCAATGAAATCACTCATCACCTTAAACTCAGATTTCCCCAAATATGACCCAATTTTCTGCTTGATACAATAGTTCTGTCATCCCAAACAATGGAATCCCTTTGACTCCCCTCTTTTGATTTAATGATTTAATCTATGATAAGAATTCTGCAATCTCTTAGATACCTCCTTTCTATCACTATGTTAGACTTTTCAACACATATTAATGAATATCCTTCTTACTGGTCTATTGTGTATCCCAGCACTGTGTTTGGTGGCTATTTAGGAGTTGAATAAATGTGTGTTGAATGAGTGGATAAACACTATAAGATTCATTGTAATAATTTATTACAGTTATACAAAAATACAGCTCTCATCCACTCTCAGCGGATTTCAGATACCAACAGGGAAAGATCTAACTCCTCACTAGAGTGTTTGGGGCTCATTAAGATCTTACTCCCCTTATTGCATTGTAATCACTACTCTCTGCAGATGCTTTCTTATAGTCATGCTATTTTTAAATTTCCCCTAATATTTCACGCTTCATCCCAAGCCTGGCATGTATCCTTCATTTATTCTGTGTTTCATTCCTTGGTTGCTTACTCTGGAATGACCCAGCCTGTCTCGTCTCCTTCTCTAAGCCTAAGGCTTAACTGAAATGTCCATACTTAAAAGTTCTCTCAACTTTGGCCCACTCTAGGATTTCCTTCCTTGCCGTGGCCATGGATTTAATGGTATCACTTTAACACTGCTACCTTTCTTGAATGTAAGGCTTCTTCTCCCAAGTCAGGAGAGTTGGAATCCACCCTTCTCTTTCTTTGGAAAACCCAAATATAGTTGATTGAAATTGGAAATAGTAAGTGGAATTTATACACCCTGGGAGTGTCTGCAGGTAGAGGGTGGAGAAGGAGGAGATGTCTGGGTGAATGGAGTCTTTGCTGCAGACAAGTGCTCAAGAGGGCCTGGGGGTGGCGGTGGGGGGGGGGAGAATAGTTCATGTTCGGCCCCAGGAGTAGTTTCTGGATGAGAAGAAAGTTCACAACAAACAGACTATAGAGATGAATGTTTCCTTCTTCAAAAATTTACCTTGATAGAACCGCGCCTGGTATTTCCCAGGCAGTGGAAGCGATGTCATGGCACTGGCCTCTGGGTGTCAGTGCGTTGGGAGTTTTCCCCAGTTCCTGTAGGTGAAAGTCCTGAAACGTCATCACAGCCTTTCATGCTGCACAGTCCCGTCTCCTAAGGTACTTCTTTTAGGGCCATCAATAACTGAACTTCCATGAAAAATGAACTCGTTTCCTTGTGACTGAGAATGTAATTATTCCATCTACCTTGACTGAACTATTTATTTAGGCATCTACTCAACTGAATAAACAAAATCCTTGGACTATAATCCTTAATTTTCCCAGCCAAGTGCAGGACAGTTGGGCCCCTGCTCTCTACACTTATCTCATTTTATTGTTCTTTCCCTCTCCCTTTGCCTTTCTGCTACTCTGGTCTTTTAGTCTCCCAAGGGTCCTGGATTTCCTTTGGTCATGTGTGCTCTCAATCTGCCTGAAACTTTCCTTCTCTTCACAGTTCCCTTCATTCTCCCAGACTAGGTCAGAGTCCCCTTTTTATGGTTTTGTGGTTTTCAGGTTCCTTTCTTTCATAGTTCTTATGATATTCCATTTTAATTGAAATATGGTTATTTACAATGTGGTGTTAGTTTTAGGTATATAGTGAAGTCATTCAGATATATATATATATATTCTTTTTCAGATTATTTTCTATTGTACGTTATTACAAGATATTGAATATAGTTCCTTGTGCTATGCATTAGGTCCTTGTTGTTTATTTTATATATAATAGTATGTGTGTGTGAATCTCAAACTCCTAATTTATCTCCCCTTGCCCCCACTATCCACTCTGGTAACCATAAATTTGTTTTCTATGTCTGTTGGGTCTATTTCTGTTTTGTAAGTAAGTTCATTTGTATGATTTCTTTAGATTCAACATATAGGTGATACCATATGATATTTGTCTTTCTCTTTCTGTCTTACTTCACTTAGTATGATAATCTCAATCTATCCATGTTGCTGCAAATGGCATTATTTAATTTTTTTTAGTAGCTGAGTAATATTCCATTGTATATAAGTACCACATCTTCTTTATCCATTCTTCTGTCAATGGGCATTTAGGTTGCTTCCACGTCTTGGCTATTGTAAATAGTGCTGCAATGAAAATCGGGGTACATGCATCTTTTTGAATTTTAGTTTTCCTTCCTTCCTTCCCTTCCTCCCTCCCTCCCTCTTTCTCTCTTTCTTTCTTTCTCTTTCTTTCTTTCTTTCTTTCTTTCTTTCTTTCTTTCTTTCTTTCTTTCTTTCTTCCTTTCATTTTTCACTTTTTAGGGCTTCACCTACAGCATATGGAAGTTTCCAGGCTAGGGGTCAAATTGGAGCTACAGCTGCCAGCTTATGCAATGTGGGATCTGAGGCATTTCTGCGACTTACACCATAGCTCACAGCAACACCAGATCCTTGACCCATTGAACGAGGCCAGAGATTGAACCCACATCCTCATGGATACTAGTAAGATTTGTTTCCACTACACCATAATAGAAACTCCCAAATTATGGTTTTCACCAGATACATGCCCAGGAATGGGATTGCTAAATCATATGATAGTTATATTTTTATCTTTTAAGAACTTTTGTGCTATTCTCCATAGCAGTTTTATCAATTTACATTCCACCAGCAGTGTAGTGGTAATATTCTTTTCTCCACACCCTCTGTAGCATTTATTATTTACAGATTTTTTGATGATAGCCATTCTGACAGGTGTAAGGTAATACCTCATTGCGGTTTTGATTAGAGTTTCTCTAATTATGAGCAATGTTAAATATCTTTTCATGTACCTTTTGGCCATCTTTGGAGAAATGGCTATTTAGATCTTCTGCCCTTTTTTTTTTTTTTTTTGATACTGAGCTGTATGAGCTGCTTGTATATTTGGAAATTAATCCCTGTCAGTTGCCCATCATATTATATTTTAAATGATTACTTGACTAATGTCCATCTTTCCCACTAGATTTGAAGGTCCTTGCAAAAATGAGTTGTATCTGTCTTCTCATTTTTTTGTATCCCAATACATGGCAGCTACAAGGTACTCAAGAAATGTTTATTAAATTAAGTGAACTGAGAATTTAAATTTCACTTGTTGGAGTTCCTGTCATGGCGTAGTGGAAGCGAATCCAACTAGGAACCATGTGGTTGCGGGTTTGATCCCTGGCCTCACTCAGTGGGTTAAGGATCTGGCATTGCCTTGAGCTGTGGTATAGGTTGCATATGCGGCTGGGATCTGACGTTGCTGTGGTTCTGGCATAGGCCAGTGGCTACAGCTCCGATTAGACCCCTAGCCTGGGAACCTCCATAAGCCCTGGGTGCAGCCCTAAAAAGACAAAAAAAAAAAAAAAAAAAAGAAAGAAAGAAAAAGACAAAAATAAATAATAAATACATCAATTTCACTCGTGAATCCCATTATTTTACTACTCCATAAACAAGCTTTATTGTGTAAATTATTACCCTATATCTAAATCCTTTAAAATGCAAAGGCATTGAATATATATGAAAAGACTTCTAAGGATAAGTAGTTGAAAACAGGGTTTCTATAGTTATGTGGTTATATATTTAGCCAAATATTAATTTTTTTTGCGTAATAAATAGGGCATGTTGATAGTTCTTTAAGGATGGGGCGTGTTTTGCCTTTTGTGTTTTTTGGAAACCTTAAATCCATTTTAAGTATCACTATTTGCCCAATTCCAGGGAAGATTGCACCCTGAAAAATCTGAAACATCCTCAAAGGCTTTCACGTTTCAAGAGAGGGAGCATAATGATTGTACTACTCACCTTTGTTGTACAGTTTTCTCAGCAGAATGAACACTAACTCAGTTATCCAGTAAGTTCATATTAAAAGAAAGGTGTTCAAAGAATTATTCCACAAGACTTCTTATGCCTGCATCTTCAAAGAATGCCTGCATGGTTTAGTGATACTAAACTATAAATAATTTTAAAGGGGAGAGAGAAGTTTGATAGCTTAATAAGAAAGAGGTCAGTTAATTCTGGTCACTGAGGTTTCTGCATGCAGAGAGAGAGACTGTTTATGAGATAGGCTCTAGTTCCTTTTGTAGCTGACTTTGTGAGTTTCTTAGAAATACCTGCTTTGACTTTCTTACTACTTTCCTGAGTTTATCCATAAAACCAAAAGAGATGGAGTATTTGAGTGCAGCTGCATAGAAAAAGGCATCTGTGATAAATGTCTTCAACTCCCCCCCACCCCCATATTGGGAAGCAGCCAGCACTTCCAGTTCCACCATGACCCCTACTTGTCCTCCACCTGTCTGTCCTGGAAGTGTCATAGCTCAGCACCAATAACCTATTAAGCATGCTCCCCTTCCTTCTTTGACCCTTACCTCACTCCCCCATCTTTCCCTCTCACTGTTGGCATGCTTCCTTCTAAAGTGCAAACCTGATCGCTCTTTCGTTTAAAATCTTTAAATGGCTCATAAGAACAACAACAAGTTAAAACATTTTTTAAATTTGCTTGTTTATCTGCCAGGCCCTATTCAAAGTCCTTTAAATATATTAGGTGACAATTATGCTCTGGGACAGTATATCAAGAAACTTATTGGGAGTTCCCCTCGTGGCACAGTGGAAACGAATCTGACTAGGAACCATGAGGGTTGCGGGTTCCACCCCTGGCCTTGCTCAATAGGTTAAGGATCCAGTGTTGCCATGAGCTGTGGTGTAGGTCACAGACGCGGCTTGGATCTGGCATTGCTATGGCTCTGGCGTAGGCTGGCAGCTACAGCTCTGATAGACCCCTAGCCTGGGAACCTCCATATGCCATAGGTGAGGCCCTAAGAAGACAAAAACAAAAACAAAAACAAACAAACAAAACAAGAAACTTATTGGTCATCACCTTGGTATCAATGAAGTTGATGTCAATTGAGCGCCTATTTCGAACAGGCACTCTTCTAAGCACATAATTACAATGTTAACTCATCTAATCCTAACACCCCATGACTAAGACTTTTTTTTTTCTTTTAATTATGGGGACTGAATGACCATATAAGTGTTGTATAGTGTAAGGAACTTGCTAAAGTCACATGGCTAGTAAATGGAGAAGCAGCATTCAAGGCTAGGCTGACCTGCTCCTAAGTCCATGTTCGGAAGCACGGCTCCTACTGCCTTTCTTAATAAGCTCCCTAGTTTTAAAGCCTGACTCACAGCGCTCAACTGGTCCTTCTCTATAACCTCCAGTTTCATTGGCTTTGCATTCTCCTGTCTGCCTGATCTGCTACACTGAATTAAACAGACGCTCTCTTAAAAGAGTCCTTCATCTGGACAAGCTTGATTCACACAAGCTCTCTATTCCTTCTGTAAAACATTTATCTGAGCCCTGTGACCTAGAATGCTCACAGCTAGGTTACTCTCTATAATGTGTACTTTTGTTCCCCCAGCTAAAATGTGTGCCTTAAAAAAAAAAAGTGGTTATTCCCATGCATGTTTATGCTAGTTATACCTACTATTATATGCATCTAATTTAACTAAATATTATACAAATTGATGAAACATGAGTAAGAAAAAAGACAAAAGTTTTGGTTTTTTTTTTGTCTTTTTGTCTTTTGTTGTTGTTGTTGCTATTTCTTGGGCCGCTCCCGCGGCATATGGAGGTTCCCAGGCTAGGGGTTGAATCGGAGCTGCAGCCACCGGCCTACGCCAGAGCCACAGCAACGCGGGATCCGAGCCGCATCTGCAACCTACACCACAGCTCACAGCAACGCCGGATCGTTAACCCACTGAGCAAGGGCAGGGACCGAACCCGCAACCTCATGGTTCCTAGTCGGATTCGTTAACCACTGCGCCACGACGGGAACTCCAAAAGTCAAAAGTTTTGAAAACTAACTTGTCATGAGTTTTCTTTTCTAAATGGCTGTCAAATGGGGTGAAGCACAGTGAAAGCCTGGGAAAAATTTGTGAAAGTCTAGAAGGATTCTGTATTCAGATTTTGTCACAAATCTCTTTACCTTTTCTCTCAATCTAAAGAAACTGAAACTAGTGATTAACAACAGTTTAGTATGTGTATGGTTTATAAATGACTTCTCAGAACTTCATCTTATGGACTTAGACCCAAAGAGAATGACTTCTTATCTCAGTGATTGGTGAGTTAATTGTGCAGTGTATTTTTTTATAATGCAGTGGTATGATTAAGAAATGAAAGTATGATATTTTAGTATAATTCTATACCTTGCCAACTTAAGAATCACCTGTTATCAGTCTGGACTGTGTTGGATGATAGGATTTCCAATCTCTTTGAAATATGGTACCATATATACCATCACACCCACATTCCAGCCAAACCACAGAACTCAAGAGTTCTTCTAATATTAGCCTGTGAAGAACTTCCTGATCTCTCATTTTCTGCCTTTGAACATGCTCTCCTTTTGCCTGAAATGCCTTTTCCTAACCTTCTTTTTGCTAACTTTAACTCATCTCTTAGTTTAAAATATTGCTCTGCAGTATCTTTCTAGACCTCCCAAGACTGGCTCTATGCTCCTCTAAGTCTATTAGAAAAAGAAAAATACCCAGAAAAAATGTATTATAATTAAACATTTTGGAGAAATGATGAATTCATTCATCCTTTTTACTTTTTTTTTCTTTTATGGGAAAGAAGTAATAGGACAGTTTTTAAAACTGTACTTATAAAGGTGATATCCTAATATCCTATCCAGAGTAAATCTCCGGGCAATCCTAATATCCTAATATCCTAACCAGAGTAAATCTCATCCGAATATCCTATCCAGAGTAAATCTCAGGGCAATCACAGACTTGACCATGACTTAAAGATGAATAATTTTGTGCTAAGGATAGAACCTATATGACAAAGGAATCATGCAAGATTTTGATTTGGTAGTAATCAGCTCCAAAATCTTAGGTTTTGGTTTTTTTTGTTTTTTAAAGGCATGGTGGTCAGTCAGCGTGATCATTTGTAGGAGGAAAAGCTGTTAGTAATAAACAACCGCAAGGCAGGCAAGTCACTAAGTATGAAACATAACCGAGTGAGACAGTAAATGGCAAAGTAGGGTTTAGGTGACTGTAGAGGTTTCCATGGTAAGCTTATTTCATCTAATCAAAGCGGTATTTTGTAATCATGAAGAGAATATAATTATAAGCAGTTATTATCTAAGTGGGATGATTTTTGATAAGGGTGAAACAAGATTGCTTTTATTAGAATGAGATAGATATCCAATCACAAGATATAGAGATTATGTTAATTATGTTGTTCTGGTGCTTAAGAGGGAAAACATGCTTCTTTTGGACTCACTTTCACTGGCAAATAGCCATTTAACCTAAAATGTGCTAGAGCTGTGAAGCTGCAGTACTCAAATATTTTCCTTCCTTGCTGATCCTTCTACAGCAAGTTCTCCCCCTCAAAAAACAGGAGAATGAGTCGAATGCAGTTAGGTCTCAGTAAGAACCATCATCCCGAGTGAAGTGGCCACATAGCATGTACCCTGACATCTTGTCTGGTAATCGGCAGAAGCTTGGTATGTGTAGAAAGCAAGGGCCATTCTCTGGAGGCGACTGAGTGAACTGAATGTAGCTGGAGGTATGGTTTCCATTGGCAGCTGACTATCCAGTTAGTCCTATGAGTATAATTCTGTATGATCTTGTAACTCTTTTGATCAACACCCTTCACATGTTCCTTGTTGCCTATAAAATGGGATATATATATACTTCTTAGATTGATATTTAAGGTTGTTTTTGATATTTATGTTTTTATGTATAAAAACATAAATATCAAAAAAAACCCTCAACCTACAACCTACATTTGCTGGCTTCTATTAAACTACATTCCAGCCAAATCAGAGAATTCAGGATTTGTCTAGTATGAACACTTGGTGCACTTTATTATTTATTTATTTATTTCTTTTTGTCTTGTGTCTTTTAGGGCCACTCCCGCGGCATATGGAGGTTACCAGGCTAGGGGTCGAATCGGAGCTGTTGCTGCCGGCCTCTGCCACAGCCACAGCAATGCCAGGTCTGAGCCGCTTCTGCGACCTATAACACAGCTCACAACAATGCCAGATCCTTAACACACTGAGCAAGGCCAGGGATCGAACCTGCAACCTCATGGTTCCTAGTCGGATTTGTTTCCACTGCGCCACGATGGGAACTCCAGCCTTGGCGCACTTTAGCATCTACATACCTTTTATCACATCTTATACCACTCATGATCATACTTGCATTTCTCTAATTTCTCAGATCAGGATCAGCCCAGTCAGAATTAATCTTTTGTCTTAAGTGAGTGTAGAATAGTAGTTAAGTGCATACGTTTTTGTGTACTGGTGTTCGAGTTCCTTACTCTTTTCTTTGCTTGACAAAACCTAGATTACTGTCATTTAGTACACTATTTGGTCCATAATCAGTACCCAACAGATAGTAAGCAATTGCCATCATGATTGTATCTCAAATCCAGCATTTATCAGATTCTGCTTTTGTCATAGTTTCTATGTACTTACTCCATTTCTTGTACTACATTATAAGGTTCTTAAGGGTTTGCCATCCTTAACTTTTTAATACTTCTTAACCCTCCAAAATCATGTTCATTTTTGGATGCTCATTTTATTAAATGTTAATTGAGTTGAATTGGTAGGAGTGTATCTCACTACTCATGTTAAAAATTACCAGAATCTACAGTGTATGTTTTGATTTATTCCCCTAAAATTTTACAACTTTGATGCAAATAGGTCTATAAAGTCCATAAGATGAATCCATTCAGATAGTGCTGGTGCTAAGTATCTGATTCTATACTTTACATACTTTGAGTTATTTTAGTTTATAGCCATAAATTAATGCAATTTCTATGAACTGTAAGATATCAATTTTCTTTCAGTGATTCTTTTACTACCTGATATGTTACTGAGTGAATTTCCCATCTAAAAATCTAAGTCTAAAAGATCTCTACTTAACAAGATAGCAACTCATTCTTAAGTAATGATACTCAAGACCTATATTCATGTTCAATTCAAATTTTTTTATTTTTAAAAATTCTTATTAGATTTGATTTACAGTGTTTCTTCAATTTCTGTTGTACAGCACAGTGACCTAATCACTCACATTTCCTTGTGCTGTACAGTAAGGCCCCACTGCCCATCCATTCCAAATATAGCAGTTTGAATCCCCAAACCCCAAAGTACCCATCCATTCCACTCCCTCCCCCATCCACCCTGGGAATCACAAGTCTGCTCTCCTTGTCCATGGTGTCTTTCTGTTTTGTAAATAGGATAATATGTGCCATATTGTAAATTCTACAAATAAGTTATATCATATGGTATTTGCCTTTTTCTTTCTGGATTACTTAGTATGAGAATCTCAGGTTCCATCCAAGTTGCTGCAAATGGCTGAGTTTGTCTTTTTATGGCTGAGTAGCGTTCCATTGTATATATGTATCACATTTTCTAATCCATTCCTCTGTCAATGGACATTTAGGTTGTTTCCATGTCTTGGCTATGGTGAATGGTGCAGTGATGAAAAAAGTGTTCTATGTATTTTTTAAATTGTAGTTTTTTTCAGATATATGCCCAGGAGTGGGAGTGCTGGATCATATGGCAGTTCTATATTTAGTTTTCTGAGGTACATCCATACTGTTTTCCATAGTAGCTGTATCAGTTGACATTCCCACCAACCATGAAGGAGGGTATCCTTTACTCCACACCCTATTTAGCATTTGCTATTTGTTGACATGTTAATGCTGGCCATTCTGACCAGTGAGAGGTGATATTTCAATGTAGTTTTGATTTGCATTTCTCTAATAATTAGTGATGTAGAGAATTTTTTCATGTGACTATTGGCCATCTGTATGTCTTCTGCGGAGAAATGTCTAGGTCTTCTGCTCATTTTTCATATGGGTTGTTGAATTTTGGTTGTTGAGTTGTGTGAGTTGTTTGTATATTTTGGAGATTAAGCCTTTGTCTGTTGAATCATTTGCAGATTTTCTCTCATTCTATGGGTTGTCTTTTTCTTTTTTTTTTTTTTTCCCACTGTACAGCATGGGGACCCAATTACACATACATGTATACATAATTTTTTCTCCCATTGTTGTGCTGTGTTGTAAGCAACTATACATAGTTCTCAGTGCTACACAGCAGGATCTCATTGCTAATCCATTCCAAAGGGAATAGTTTGCATCCGTTAACCCCAAGCTCCCAATCCCTCCCACACCCTCCCCCTCCCCCCAGGCAACCACAAGTCTATTCTCCAAGTCCGTGATTTTCTTTTCTGTAGAGATGTTCATTTGTGCCCTATATTAGATTCCAGATATAAATGATATCATATGGTATTTGTTTTTCTCTTTCTGACTTATTTCACTCAGTATGAGACTTTCTAGTTCCATCCATGTTGCTACAAATGGCATTATTTCATTCTTTTTATGACTGAGTAGTATTCCATGGTGTATATATACCACATCTTCCTAATCCAGTCATCTGTTAATGGACATGTGGGTCGTTTCCATGTCTTGGCTATTGTGAATAGAGCTGCAATGAACATGCGGGTACATGTGCCTTTTTTAAGGATAGTTTTGTCCGGATATATGCCCAAGAGTGGAATTGCTGGTAGTTCTATGTATAATTTTCTAAGGTACCTCCACACTGTTCTCCATGGTGGTTGTACCAGCTTACATTCCCACCAACAGTGCAGGAGGGTTCCCTTTTCTCCACACCCCCTCCAGCATTTGTTATTTGTGGACTTCTTAATCATGGCCATTCTGACTGATAGTTTTGATTTGCATTTCTCTAATAATCAGTGATATTGAGCATTTTTTCATGTGCTTGTTGGCATCTGTATATCTTCCTTGGAGAAATGTCTATTCAGGTCTTTTGCCCATTTTTCCATTGGGTTGTTGGCTTTTTTGCTATTGAGTTGTATAAATTGCTTTTATATCCTAGAGATTAAGCCCTTGTCAGTTGCATCATTTGAAATTATTTTCTCAACATTTAGTTTGTAAATGAAGTTTCCATTAAGGTGAGAAAAATACTCATAAAGGAAGATTGTAAGAGAAGCCCTGAAATTTTGTTTTCATCATTTTGATTTTTGTGATTTTTAAAGCTCAATTAAAATAAACTAAGTCTATCATTGTTGACAAAGTAATCGCTCCAGGCCTTAAATTTATTACTTGTAAAATGACTGTGTTACCTGAATATTTCTAAAATCTTTTTCAGTTTAAGATATTATAGGGAGCTAATATCAAAACAAGAGAATCAGCAGCCTCAAACTGTTTATAGCATTCTAAAGAGGACTACTATCAGAATTCATACTTCTTCATCCATAAAGCCAATATATATTTACTAAGCAACTACTGATAATATAGACAGGCCCTGTTTTAGAAATTGGGAAGACAGTGTTGAACAAAATAAGTCTCTGGAGGAGAGGAAGACAGAAGTGCAGTGAGGAGCCACATCCCATAAAGCGGTGATTCCAGGAGAAGGTGACTTTGGCTCCTGGGGACGTCTGGCAATGCGTGGTAATGGTCTTGGTTGTCACAGCTATAAAAGGGATGCTACTGGCATCTAGTGGGTAGAAGCCAAGGATACTGATAAACACCCGCAATTGCACAGGGCAGTCCCTCATGACTAAGAATTATCTGGCTCAAAATATCTGTCGTTCCTGGCATGGGAATCTGGGATGTAAAGGGCTCGTTGGTCGCAATAAGCAATTTGGATTTTAGTCCAAGTGTGAAGGGACGCCACTGGAAATTTTTCATTGGGGCAGAAGTATGGCATGATTAGACTTGTGTGATGAATGACTAAAGATAGAGAAGAGCAGAGGCATGAAATCCAGTGAAGAGGTAACTGCTGGGGTCCAGAAAGGAGATGCTCCACCAGCATGGGAGCCAGGGAGGAAGGAAGTAGTTGTTGGGCTCCAAGTATAAATAAAAACCAATCTTTTTTTTTTTTTTCCATTTAGCTGTGGCTTTTCTATCCAGTTTCAAAGTTTCACTAGGTGACATATCATTTAAGAATTTCCTTTAGGAGAACAGTAGTTGGTGTATGTGGCAGAATATCAAGAGGATGTGTCTATGGAGGGAGGACTTACTCTTCAATTTCTATCTTCACAACAATATGAGAAATCTTATCTTTTTAAGACACTTTATCCACTTGAATCCAGTTTCTCACAGGTCGGTCCTTACCATATGAACTGAGTGGATATAGAAGTCAGTTTTATGCTACTTAATATTATTCTGGGTTACATTAGAAGTTAAATAAGACCTCATTAAAAGTGACTTCCAGTTCTTTCTCTCTGAATTGAACATCCCCTGTATTTTCTCTCCCATGGTGGAAAACTCAGGCTTATACTCAAGAACACATTTCTTGGAAGCTGATAAAGTTGCTCTCTACTTCCTTGAAACTTAGGTCATTGATAGCAAATGTTCATAGATAAGTATGAAACAAAATATCCTAGAGGCTTTAAGTAAACTTTATGTTTATAGCAAAGCCACTTGGCCCCCAGGTTCTTGATCCATAGCTTCATGCATGCTTTGCAGCTCAGAGGATTCCTAGGTAAGGACTCTGCCACCATATAATAATCCTAGGGAAGGAAAAACATCATCATTTCTGACGTTAGGACAAGCTCACCTATTTATGATTGCTGGCATGCAAACATTGTAATATGGATTTATAATACAGGTTCTTATAGGTTGGAGCAATTTGGACTTAAATAGCAAGATCCCTTATTCAGAACTTTATAAAACCTATTTTATTCATATTTATATTTTATGAAGAATAATCTGTAGCTGTCAAATGTGTAATCTAGTATGGTAATTCTTTTAAGAAGTCATTAGATTCTCTTTCTGTAGTAGTAGTTGTTTGAATGAAACTGTTAAATAAAGACATATTAAGGAACATTTGGTTGGAAAAATGATTGATGATTAAACTAATCCCTACTGATTTTGGTTAGTTAGTTCTACTACTTTACAATATTGATCATATAAAAAGAAGGATCACAAATTAAATTTAACTGAATCCTACTTAGCCTTTGTGATACAGTTTGTACAGAAATATTATGGTAGGTGACTAAAACTTTAAAAATGGTGATTATAAAAAAAATAAAAGTTATGTTCAATAGATACTGCCTCATGCTACACTTTGAAGATCAGATAGTTTCTAACCAGTGTAGGTAATACAAAACAAGCAGCGTTAACAGAAAAACAAATTCTCAAGAAATCAAACTGCAGGCCACCACAAAGAACAGATAAAAAGAAAGTGAATCAGTCAGTTCACATGCCTTGATTAGAGGGTCGTTTTGTGTCCTAGAAGGCCTAAAAAGTGGCTTAAAATCATTAAATCATCAACTGTGCAACAGGAGTTCAGAGACAGAGGTTTCCAGAGCTTTCCATTCCAAAGAGAATAAGTTACACACTAATGATCTTGTCGAATGATGGCTAATAAGTTCTTTCATTAAAATGAAACCAGGAAAAATAACTGATTTTGCAAGTGGAGGGTCTCTTTTGATTCTTCATGAATTTTTGTCAGAAAGGACCAGAGCAGACCCAGCCCCTCAGTAGTCAGCCATTCTGATATTATTCTCTCTTAATTTTAATCATAGGTGGGGAGCAGTCTCTGGTGAAGTCAAAAACATAGATTCTTTGGTTGCTGTTCTTATATGATTTGGTGTTTTTATATTTTTTGTTTGTTTTTGTTTTTTGCCTTTGCCTGTGAAGGGTGGCAGAACATGCTATCCCAAAATATGTCATCTTGGCATAAAGATTATTTTGAGTTAAAGGGACTTGAAAAGCAGTAGATCCTGTTCCCTTCTTTTTATTAAAAGCAAGCAATGAAATTCTCATGTGAATGATGTCCTCTAATAAAAGCAAGGTAACATTCTTATCATCAAGGATAAAAAATTGAGACTCAGAGAATTCTACACAAATGGACCTTCCTTTTTTTTTTTTTTTTTTTTTTTGTCTTGCCTTTTCTTGGGCCACTCCCACGACATATGGAGGTTCCCAGGCTAGGGGTCGAATCGGAGCTGTAGCTGCCAGCCTTCGCCAGAGCCACAGCAACGCGGGATCCAAGCCACGTCTGTGACCTACACCACAACTCACGGCAATGCTGGATCCTTAACGCACTGAACAAGGCCAGGGATCGAACTTGCAATCTCATGGTTCCTGGTCAGATTCGTTAACCACTGAGCCATGACGGGAACTCCCACAAATGGACCTTCTCTGATCATTCTTATCTTCCTTTAGCCTCCCACATAATTCAGTTACTTTCCCATAACTGCCTCTCTTGGTTCAGCCTACTCTAACAACATGCAGGTTCTGCCTTCCTCTGGATCTTTATCCCTTATGAGGGTTCCCATGTAACATAACATTTATATAAATTCATATACAGGTAGTTGTCCCTCAGTATTGGAGGGAGATTGGCTCCAGGACCCTTCATCAAATATCAAAACCCAGAGATGCTCAAGTCCCTTATATAAAATGGCTCAGTACAGTTGGCCCTCCACAACCAGGGCTTCGGCATCCATGGTTATGGAGGGCCAGCTCTACTTTTTTCTGGTTAATCATTTTATGACAGTTTAATTGTCAGGTCCAGCTGAAAATTCTAAGAGGGTAGAGGTAAAAATTTGTCTTCCCTATACTTTCAGGGAAAGACTGAAGCCAAACTTTTAAGCCTTTGGGAAATATGAAGACATCTCATTACCGTTATATAAACAGAAATGATGTATGTTAATAGGCATCCTACTGGAACTAACATTTGACAGATCCTTTGCTTAGAGCAATGAATGGCTAATTGGGGATGGTTAGGTATGGCAAAATGATGGCTATTTTGTTCCTGCCCCCCTACAATCTTTATCTGCTGATTCATTGAGTCTAAGAGGAAAGACCACCAAATGGGAGGACCCCTGGAAATGTTGCACACAAAGAACACTTCTAACTTTTATAAAGTAGTGTCTGTTTTACACTTTATTGTTATTTTTTTGTCTAGTTTCATTGCTTTGAAACAATGCTGTTTAGCTCATCTCTAAAGCTTTAATTCATATTTCACATTTATAAGAATACATATGCATAAGTTTATATTGTGTCTATTTCAACAGGAATCCACATAGATTCTATACCAAGGCATAAATATGGTAATATTATAATGCTTTATTTTGGTGTATCCTTTGAATTTTTTTTCCTGCTTTTTGTCTTTGTTCTTATTTCTTTCTCCTGTCTTTGCATTAATTTTCTCATCCCCTATTCAGGTCTACAGTCTCTTGTGTTTCTTCAATATAATGGACCTTTTGCTCTGCTTTGACATATATAGGGACTTTTTTTCATTGTTTCTTCACAAAGGAGGAAACACATCACATGTACTTTTCTACTTTTATCGCTCAACAGTACTTTTTGAAAAATCTCTCAAGTCAGTTAATAGCTTTATTTCGTTCTTTCTGTGGGTTGGATAGCATTCTGTAGTATGGGCCCACCATCACTGATTAAACCATTCTTCTGTTTGTAGTTATTACCTTTGCTTCCAGCTTCTTTGCCACAATGAACAATGCTGTAATAAGCATTGTACCTATGTCCTTATACAATTATTGTATGGTATTGACTCCCAGGAGTGGAATTGCTAGGTCATAGGCAAATGAATTTTTAAAATGTTACAGATGTTGCTGATTGCTTTCCAAAAAGATTATAACTCTTCCTATTTCTACCAGTAATGTGAAAGAGTACACTTTTCTTATACCTCTGCCACCACTAAGTGTTACAGATCTTTTTAGTTTTTCAGTTGGTTATAAAGTAGTATCTTATGTTTCATTTGTATTGCACTGACTACTAGTGAATTTGAGCAGTTTTTCATATGTCTCAGCTGTAACTTGTCCATTATATCTTTTCCCATTTTCTATCAGATTTTTTTTCAGTGTGAATGACTTTGTAAGACCTCTTTTATGGCAAGAGAAGTTATCTCTTTGTCTTTTTTTTTTTTGTTGTTGTTGTTGTTGTTGTTGCTGTCTCTTGGGCCGCTCCCGCGGCATATGGAGGTTCCCAGGCTAGGGGTTGAATCGGAGCTGTAGCCACCGGCCTACGCCAGAGCCACAGCAACGCAGGATCCGAGCCGCGTCTGCAACCTACACCACAGCTCACGGCAACGCCGGATCGTTAACCCACTGAGCAAGGGCAGGGACCGAACCCGCAACCTCATGGTTCCTAGTCGGATTCGTTAACCACTGCGCCACGACGGGAACTCCCGTTATCTCTTTGTGTATCATTTTTTCAGTGTTTTCCCCCCAAAGTATTGACTTTAAACTTTATCTACGTTACAGTGTTTTAATTTTTAAATATTCAGGGATTTCTACATTTTATTTTATAGCTTTTGGTTTTTAGTCTTGCTTAAGAAGACTTTCTGTAATCCTTGTTTGTACATGTAGCTTTCAGTTTATTTTATTTCTATTTAAAATACTCATTTCTGGAATTCCTGTTGTGACTCAGCTGTTAACAAACCCAACTAGTAGCCAAGAGGACGCAGGTTCAATCCTTGGCCTGGTTCAGTGGGTTAAGAATCCTGGAGTTCTCGTTGTGGCGCAGTGGTTAACAAATCCGACTAGGAACCATGAGGTTGAGGGTTCTATCCCTGGCCTTGCTCAGTGGGTTAAGGATCTGGTGTTGCCATGAGCTGTGGTGTAGGTTGCAGATGAGGCTCAGATCCAGCATTGTTGTAGCTCTGGCGTAGGCTGGTGGCTACAGCTCCGATTAGACCCCTAGCCTGGGAACCTCCATATGCCTCAGGAGCGGCCCAAGAAATGGCAAAAAAAAAAAAAAAAAAAAAAAAAAAAGTCAAAGAATCCGGCATTGCCGTGAACTATCGTGTTAGGTCTCAGTCGAGACTTGGATCCCACATTGCTGTAGCTCAGCTCTGATTGGACCCCTAGCCTGGGAACCTCCATATGCTGCAAGTGCGGCCCTAAAAAGACATAACAAAACAAAACAAAGCAAACCTGATTTCTAAATTGGTTGCATCAACTGAAAAAAAAAAAAGGTACAATCTAAAAGTTGAGAATTATGTTTTATTTGGCAGACTTTCCGAGGACTCAAGCCTAGGAGGCAGCCTCTCAGCACTGAGACGGCTCCCAGAAGTAAGAGAGAAGCCAGAATATATAGGAGTTTTGTGACAAAAACCGGGTGGTCAGAATGTCAAAGATTACTGTTAACTAAAGAAAACCAGACATCTCAAGTTAATGAATTTAGCACTTTTCTGTTTATGGAAAGATACCAGAGTCTGGCATCACTGAAATCATTCCTTTGATATGCACCTTAGCTCTCTAGGGCCGGTATCCTGCCATCCCATCCTGAGTCAGGGGTGGTGCAGTGGCTGATGGCCACAACATCCTTTGTTTGCTGATGTGTCAGGCAACATTCTTTGTCCACAGTTGCAAAATTATATACCTTTTCCTTCACTTAAATTTGTTGGTTTAGGGATGCTGATAATTTACACACATTATTTGACTCATGGATGTTGATAATTTCAGAAATATGGGTATAATCTATGAAAAGTGTCACCTTTTCCTGGAAACTGTCCCTGTAGCCCTAGGTAAGGTCGATATCTGTTACCCAATTTCTTTTGTTGCCCTCTCTGCACTTGTAATATTGAACTTATCACTCAAGTTGAAAAGTTATATTTTAAATAGTCTATTTAGGAGTTCTCACTGTGGCTCAGTGTTAACAAACCCAACAAGTAACCACAAGGGTGCAGGTTCAATCCCTGGCCTCATTCAGTGGGTTGGGTATACGGCTTTGTCACGAGCTGTGGTGTAAGTTGCAGCTGTGGCCCAGATCCTGCATTGCTGTGGCTGTGGCATAGGTTGGCAGCTGCAGATTCGATTTGACCCCTAGCCTGGGAATTTCCAAATGCTACAGATGCAGCCCTAAAAAACAATCCATCAGTCAATAAATAAATTTTTTTTAAATTGTCCATTAACCCATCTAAACTACAAATTCTTCCAGGGCAAGTCTTCGTCATATTTAAGTTTTCATCTCTAGTGTCTAATAATTTCTGTTACCATTAGGTACTTAATAAGTATATGTGGAATCAATTTGACTTAGAGAAGATTTTTTTTCTAGCTGTCTTAACTGTTGCATCATAATAAGAGATAAGCTTATAATTCTGATAATAAATTTTACCATTTATTGGAGTGTACTCTGCCAGGCACTATTCTAAAAATGTTACATGCATTATCTCATATCTCATCACACCTCTGTGAAGCAGAGGTATGAATATTAATATGAATACTCTTATCCTCAAGGACCGTGAAAGTAGGAGGTGGCAGCACTGGAATTCAACCCAACTCTGTCCTGGAAGCCAACATTGATTTTCCCTCAGCCACACTGCTTTCCTGCTTCAAAGTTATGTATTATTCCTTCTCTAAAGAGATATTTTTAAAGAGGAGCCATTGTTTGGTGATCTCCTTAGCTCTAAAGCACTTATTTTTTGTTTTACTAGTAATTAATCCCAAGGCTCATTAATTTTGTTTGCAGGAAATAAAGAGAATAGTAACTGTTCCTTTTTAGTATTAAAAAGTTAAAGTTATAGGACTGAGATCAGAGCAAACAGATGGAAAACTGTTCAGGGTTCCTGTAATATCTAAGTATTACTGGATCTTACACTAAAAAGTACTGAAATGTAGTTACCTCCCCTTCAGTAACTAGCATGTGGAAAAAACCTGCACCACTAAATGATGCATGATGTGGACACCCAGGAAATTATCCTGAATGAGGACTATGTAAACAACTGCAACAATACCATTTGTAATACATATTGATTTTTTTGAAAAATAAAATTATACATTAAAGTTCACTGTGTTACTTAAATTGGTTTGCTAGGAAGCCATGCTTGGAATAATGGTATGAGTCACTATTTATATTACATGATAAGATGCAGTTAATGGGTAAACTGATTATGGTATTTGTGCCTTTGACATTTCATGTAATCAACAATAATTTTAACAAAAAAAACTGATTTTAAATATATGCAAGTTAGAGACATTATTTTCTTTACTGTGTGGAGTTATCTTTTTTTTTTTTTTTAGTGGCCGCACTCAGGGCATATGGAAGTTCCCAGGCCGGGGACTGAATCCAAGCCACAGCTCTGGCAATGCTGGATTTTTTAACCCACTGTGCCAAGCCAGGAATTGAACCTGCACCTCCTCGGCTACCCGAGCTGCTGCAATCAGCTTCTTAACCCACTGCACCACTTTGGATCTTTTCTATATTCAGATAGCTTGTATAATGTTTATAATCATGCTGTAATTCAATAACATATTTACTTGTTAATATCAAGTGTATTGTAGCATATGGAATATTTAAAAGAGAAATAATACATTTTAGGTTAAAATAATTTAAATTTTTCAGTTTTTCTATAAAATTAAATAATTGAATATCTTCCTTAGAAAGTGATTTATAGGGAGTTCCCGTTGTGGCACAGCAGAAACAAAGCTGACTAGGTACCATAAGGTTGTGGGTTTGATCTTGGGCCTCGCTCAGTGGGTTAAGGATCCAGCCTTTCCCTGAGCTGTGGTGTAGGCTGAAGACTCAACTTGGATCCTGTGTTTCTATGGCTGTGCCATAGGCTGGAGACTACAGTTCTGATTGGACCCCTAGCCTGGAAACCTCCATATGCCATGGGTGTGGCCCTGAAAAGCAAAAAAAAAAAAAGAAAAAAGAAAAAAAGAGAGATTTATAAAGTATCTCTTTTAATTTATGACAGTATATCTCCAGAAAATAATGCATTAAGGAAAGGAAAAGAAATCTTTTTTTCTGCAAGTGAATGGGATTTGAAACACACACTACCTTCTTTACCTTTTAACTTTATTCTGTTCTTCATTTCTTGATTAAAATATTCTTAGTGCCTTTTCTGACTATTCCAGCCTAAAATAATACCAACCTTTGAACACCTATGCACTTAGCAACACATGGCATTCATTCGTTTATTTATTCCTCCATTCACTATTTTCTTGCAGATGTTTCCAACTTGTGGACTTCTGTCTATGGTAATTTGTACCCTTATGTATATAACATATCTTGTATACTGCTTTGTGGCTTATATTTTGAATCACGCTCTAAGTTATAATCTTGATAGATGGGGCAGGATCTTATTCTTTTCTGTGTTCTGGCCCACACCTTTACATGTTTCACATAGTAGTCATTCAATAAATGGTTGTTTACCCTAAGAAATCCGAAGCAGATTTCATAACCTTATCCTCATAAACTAACCGTAATACACAAAATCACATAGCATAAACTGCTGCCCTATTGCTGAATCAATCAGCATAGCCTCAATTATCGGGTAAGCACATGGCCTGATCTAGCATGGATGGAATTTAATGCTCCATCATTGTTGACATCTTTCTCAAATTCTCACTAACAATTTCATTGATTTTTGTGGACACGCATATTTTTAGGATGCATGTTTAAAAGGAGAAAACATTCTATATATTAAGGAAATTGTCACGCTTCTATAATCCAAATTTAGAAAAAAAAATCAGAAATATTAATCACTCAAAAATTTTTGTGTTCTAAGAACATTCATGTTAAATTTATAAAATTAATCCTGCAACTTTATTGTGAGATATATAGCTTTTAATTTAAACGCACTAAATAGATTTCTCTAATCACCTAGTACCAATCTCTAGTCTATTTAGAAAACGACATTTCATTTTTTCCAGTGAAAAGATGCTAAGACATATTCTTTGGCACTTCAAGTGGTTATGATCCATGCTATGGAAAGGAAATTATGGAATCTGGATTTTATCATTTTTACCCTGCCACTAACTAGCTATGTGATTTTACCTAAATGTTTTTTGCGTGTTCTTTATCTGTATAAAAAGGAGTTATAGTAGATCATTGCTAGGGTCTTTCCAACTGTGATCCTGAGAAACGTAATCACTTACAATTAGCTATATGTGATTGAACTTCCTAGAAATATTATCACTTAATTTGCTTAAATTCAGCCTCTATTAATTACATACATTTCATTTCTAATTCAGTTCAAGCTCCAAGGAAAGGAACATTGAGTCTACTTAACTTCAGCATTTAATTACTAAGAAAACATAACAGTTGGCAGCATTTAAGCTTGGAAGAGAGAATGGCCTTATCGAGCAGCAAAAACCTTATCATGTTGGGATAGCAGAGGTGTTTGGGGTTTTTAGGATAGTGCCCCTGACCGTGGATTTTAAAGAAAAAACAACTTTATTCATTAAATACTTTTAGGCTCACTTTCCTGCTTAAAATCCTTCTATAGGGTAAAATAGGCCGTGATGGTGCTTTATGATAAGATTCTCTTATAAATTCAGTCTCATCTCAGAAATCTGTTCTCCTTTTGTCTGATATTAACACAGCCATTTTCTGAATGATTTATTGTTTTATTGTCAAATATCTATGTCTTTTTTTTGTTTCTCTCTTATAAGCAGCATATAGCTAGAATTTTTCCCTAGTTGGACAGTTTTTTCAATTAGCTTGATTAGTTCATTTACTTATATTATGAACAGTGATATATCTCGATGCCATTGTATTTTTGTGCTCTCTAGTAATCCTTCTCTCTGTTTTCTAATCCTTCCCTTCATTATTTTGCATTAAGGGCTATTTTTAAATTCTATTTTTTTGCACTGATTTGGAAATTGTAGACTACATTAACATCGTTCTTATACATGTCTACTCTTCCCTAGAAAAGTTTAAAAACTTAAGAAAAATTGATTTTCGATTAATTTTGTCCTTCCTGCATGTTACTAGTATATCTTCTCATGTGTGGAACAGAGAGAGAGGGAGAGAAAAAGGGAGAAAGAGAATGAGCTAGCTCTCTCGTCTCTCCTTTTTTTTTTTTTTTTTTTGCTTTTTAGGGCCACACCTGTGGCATATGGAGGTTCCCAGGCTAGGGGTCAAATTGGAGCTACAGCTGCAGATCCTTAACCCACTGAGCAACAACCACAACATGGTTCCTAGTCGGATTTGTTTTCACTGTGCCACAGTGGGAACTCCTCTGGTCTCTTCTAATAAAGGCACAAATCCCATCATGAGGACTGTAGCCTTATGACCTTATCAAACCTAATTATCTCCCAAAGCCCTCCATTTCCAAACACCATCACACTAGGAGATCGTGTTCAACATGAATTTTGAGGGGGCATAACTCAGATCGCAGAATAAGGTAGATCAATGAAGAAAGACTAGGCTTTTCAAAGAATAGTGCTAGAAAATTTGTATTTCCATATGCAAAAAAAAGGAAATTTGAATGTTTCTTATCATATTTTGTAAAAGTCCTAGAACTATAAAACTGGGAGCGGTTTGGGGGAGAGAGAAAAATCTTTGTGATTCTGGATTAGGCAAAGATATCTGAAGCTATGAAAATCATGGACCAGGAAAGAAAAAAATTGGCTAAATGAATTTCATCAAAACTTCAAGTTTGTGCTCTTTGAAGAAAAAAGTATTAAGAAAATGAGAAAGACATGCCACAGATAAGGAGGAAATGTTTGCTAAGGCATATATATCTTATGAGTTTTAGAGAGACTGTATAAGGAAATCATACAACTTAGAAGTAAGAAGATACACCACTACATTTAATTTTTAAGAAATTTAATAGGCATTTCACCAAAAAAGAAAGCAAATGACAAATAAGTACTCAAAATCATTAGTCACGAGTGAAATGCACATTACAACAACTACATGCCCTTAAAATGGCTAAAATTTCAGTGAATGGTAATTGAGTGTTAGCGGAGTGTGGAAAAACTGGAACGCATGCATTGGTACAGCTGCTTTGGAAACCAGTTTGACAAATTCGTTGTACGATTAAACATTCAGTTACCAGTATGGCCCAGGCATTTCTCTTATAGATATTTACTCAGGAGAAATAGAAACATGTGTCTGCACAGATACTTATTTTTTCATAACTGCTTCATTGATTGTAGCCAAAAACTGGCAACAGGGAGTTCCCGTTGTGGCATAGTGGTTAACGAACCCGACTAGTAACCACGATGTTGAGGGCTTGATCCCTGGCCTTGCTCAGTGGGTTAAAGAACTGGCGTTGCTGAGCTGTGGTGTGGGTTGCAGATGTGGCTTGGATCCCGTGTTGCTGTAGCTGTGGTGTAGACTGGTAGCTACAGCTCCGATTAGACCCCTAGCCTGGGAACCTTCATATGCTGCGGGTGCAGGCCCCCCCCCCAAAAAAAAAACTGGAACAACCCAGTGTCCATAATCTATTGATTGATGAATTAATTGTGGCATATCTCTATAACAGAATACTGTTAAGAAAAAAGTATCAATTGACTAATATATGCAACAACATGGATTAATCTCAGAAGCAAAGAGACTAAGTTTTTTAAAAGCCAGAAATAAAAGAATGCATATCAAATGATTCCATTTCCATAAAATTCTAGAAAAGGCAAAGCTATAGTGACAAAAAGCTCAGCCATGCTTATTGGGAGCCAGTGACGGAGGTATGGGCGGATTTTCCCTCAGAAGGGCATGAGGCAACTTTTTTTGAGTAACTGAAGTGTTTTATATTTTGATCTACTGGTTATGTAATTGCATACATTTTTAAAACTCATTGAACTGAATATTTAACATTACTGAATTATATTTCAGCAATATATAATTATATCCTAACAAGAGAATTCTGTTGTCAATTTATTCCTACTTTGAAGATAATAAAACATTTTTCCTCCTCTGGCAGCTTTTCAAAATTTTTTTTAGGAGATAGGGGTTTTTTAGTGTCCTGCAGTTTCATTACAATGTATGTATCACAGTGTGATTTCTTTCTATTTTTGTTTATCTTATTTGTGATTCACTTTGAATTTAGAAGCTGGGGAGCTCCCCTTGTGGCTCAGTGGAAATGAATCCGACTAGTAATCGTGAAGTTGTGGGTTCAATCCCTGGCCTCGCTCAGCAGGTTAAGGATCCCACATTGCTATGGCTGTGGTGTAGACCATTGGCTACAGCTCCAATTCGACCCCTAGCCTGGGAACCTTCACATGCTGCAGGTGCAGCCCTAAAAAAAAAAGAAGCTGGGAATTTATGCTTTCATCAGTTCCAGAACATTCTCTATCAACATCTCTCAAATATCATCTCTTTCTTATTCCTTTTTATTCTCTTCCTTTGGGATTCTGATTGCGCTTATATTACGTTTTCTAATAATGTTCAGTTTCTCTTCTACTTTTTGTTTCTTTACTTCTCTGTGCTAAAGTCCAAGTAATTTTTTAGGTGTATAGTTCTCTTTTGTTTATGCATACCTGCTTTTTAATCTACAAATTTAATGGTATATTTTATTTTTAGAAAACATTTGTTCTTTATTTGTTCTTTTGCAAATGCCTATCTTTTAAAAATAAATATTGTTCCTTGCTCATGTTTTTAATTCCCTTCTTTATTTTTTTAAATATGTGAAGATGTAAAATTTATGTTCTATGATTGAGAAATCCAGTCTTTTGAGTCCTTGGGGGCCTAATTCTATTATTTATTGTTGAGTCCTGACTCATTAATGCTGGTTATTTTCCTAGTGAGTTCTAATATTTTGGATTGTGAGTACCCATTGGCTAGGATGTAAAACTTGAAAACTCTGAATCGAGAGATTATCCCTGAAGAGATTTCTCTTTCATTCCGCTAGGATCCTGGAACCAGTTAACCAAGTTGATTAGTAACTGTCCTAGGTCACGCAAGCAGTATGAATTTAAATCCCAATCTCACCTGAGAGCAGGAGGTAGATTCTCAAGGGAGAATTTTTTCCCTTCCAGAAGTTACCCCAGACAAGCAAATGTCCTTTCATTTTCCTATCCTGATGGTAGATTACTTTTTTCTATTCCATTCTATAAATGATGATAAAAAGAGATCTAGTTCCAGCTCTTGACCTTACTGAGTCTTGAGCCCTAGACTCCTGAACCCTTCTTGACAATGAAAACCTTGGGGTCTAGGATCCAGGGAGTATCCAGTATACACCCTCAGGACAGCCACTAAAAAATCAATAGAATGGTTTGAGAAATAAATAAATACTTTAATTAATCATGAAGTATTGTACTCATTACCTAAGTTAAGAATATATGCGTATATATTTGGGAAATACTTTGAATTTATTTTCTTCTTATGCTATCAAGGATTACATAGACAACTTTGTATTCAACTGATGATAGTCAAAAGATTCAGAGACTTAAAAAAAATTGTTTTCAAAGTCAAATCAAATTGGAAGCAATCATTCTTCATTCCATTCGTAAGACCTAGGTAACCTATCTTGGTAAAGCTAGTACTAAATATGCCTTTTTGTAGACAGGTAGTTAGAATACCATACAGAACTCATTTTTTTTTTCTTTTGTCTTTTTAGTGCCTCACCCACGGCATATGGAGGTTCCCAGGCTGGGGTCTAATCGGACCCCTACACCACAGCCACAGCAACGCCAGATCCCAGCCATGTCTGAGACCTATACCACAACTCACGGCAATGCTGGACCCTTAACCCACTGAGGGAGGCCAGGGATTGAACCAGAAACCTCATGGTTCCTAGTTGGTTTTGTTTCTGCTGTGCCACGATGGGAACACCCAGAACTCATTTTTGACTGTCAAAACCGAAGTTATTTGCAAGTCATAGGTACATGTAACCTTGTAGGCTGACATCTCACTTAACTGTTGTCACCTAAAAGATTATCTTGTCTTTCTTTTATGTAAATGCAGGAGCACAAAGCTATTTAAAATACCCTCTCTAAAGAAATTCTATTAGGAATACTGTATTTTATTGGTAGTACTAAAAGGACCCAGCTCAATATTTTAGCATCATATTTTTTAAAGCTACTTTGAGTTACTTATTAAAAAGTTAGATTGAAACCTGAGAAATAAAATATGCACTCTGTGTATGGCATGAATTTTAGCAGCATTCTACAGCTCAAAGTGTTCTTTCACACCTGTCTGGTATTGAGGTAAACCATTCTGCATTAGCATAGCAACATTCAAATATGTGAGTGATTAGTTAGTGAAAACACAAATAGATACATTGTGCTTTCACCTGCTACTCTCTGCATGTTTGAATCTGCACAGATAGATTGTGTTTTCACATTCTGAGTTTTAGAATATCCCTGAAGGGCATAAGAATAAAAAATAAGATTCATTGTACCATTAAATATATTCTATAGCCCCCGTGCAAATGTGGGGAAAAAAAATTATTGAAGCATAACTCAGGTAATTTTAAGAGACTGATGCTAATAGTAGAGGCTGAACACATTCTGAATTATAAAATGAAAGAAAAGAGTGGACCAAGGAAGATGATAGCAAAAATAACTACCACTTATTGAGTTCTTACTATATATCAGAACTATATTGAGTGCTTTACTGAATAAGTCTCAACTCTTAAGCGAATCCATTTATCAAGTGTTTAATACATGCCACTTTTATCCATAGAACAACTTTTTGAGTTGGAACTATTATTTGCTCCATTATACAAATGAGAAAATCAACACTTAAGAGCTTTATCAACTTGCTCAAGAGCACATAAACTTGACCATGTTAAGTCAGATATCAAAGCCAAGACAGAGTGCAGAGACTGCTCTGTAACAACCTCTCCATTACATTCTCACCTAACCCATCACAACCCAGTTAGGGTATGTCTAATCCATCCCATTTTCTTTTATTTACTTTTTTTGTCTTTTTGTCTTTTTAGGGCTGTACCCATGGCATATGGAGGTTTCTAGGCTAGGGGTTTAATCAGAGCTGCAGCAGCCGCTGGCCTACGCCAGGGCCACAGCAGCACCAGATCTGAGCCGTGTCTGCAATCTACACCACAGCTCATGGCAGTGCCTGATCCTTAACTCACAGAGCAAAGCCAGGGATCAAACCTGCAACATCATGGTTCTTAGTCGGATTCATTTCCACTGAGCCACGATGGGAACTCCATAATCGAGCCCATTTTAAGGGTGGACAAATAGAGGTATAAACTAAGTAACTTGTATGAGAGTTCTTGTAAGTAACAGCATCAAGATTAAAACTGGTCTAGCCTGTCTCCAGACTCTATCCACTTTCTACTATATAATTCAACCATGTGGCAGTATTTTTCATTCTTCAATTATGCACTCTTTTGGTTACTCATTTAACAAACGTTTGTTGAGCATTTTGTACCATCTATTCTTTTGCGCTCTGGCAATCCTCTAGTGAACAAGAAACATGAAGTTCTAAACTTTACCTTCTTGTGGGGAAAGTAGGCAATACACAAAGTAGTAAGTGAATGACATGTTAGTAGTTACAATGAAAAAAAAAATAAAGCATTGTAAGGGGCTAGAAAATGGTATTTAAACTTTTAAAATAAGATGATCAACGCAAGTAAACATGCCACTGTCACTCGTCACTTTATGATCCTGTGATTTTCAATCACAATCTATCTTGACTCCTTGGTTTATATGGCATTGAAACGATCTCTGACTTTTATATCATTCTTCTGGTTTTCTGAATATGCTTGATTTAAAATCTACCATTTCATTTCAGAAATCACTGGGTTTATTTCACAATTTTTCATGAATGATTATTTAAAGAGACAAAATGGTTGTTTCCTTTCTAAGTATTTATTCAAAATAGCCAGCCGAATAAGGTAGACAAACAGTTGGACAAGTGTGCCTTGCCAACAATTAAGTAAAAGGGTCTTCTCCCCATTCTTGACACTGGATGTAGGATATTAGTTGCTAGAGGGAATCTCATGATGAAAGCAGTAGTGATGTCAAGAGCTAATTGACTGATTTTAATTGAAGAACACTTACATGACAGTATGATGTATTCAGTGTGTTTCTCCTTTTCTTTAAAAAGCTGAAACTCTTCTTCCCAGTAGTAATTAAAAATAAACAACAGTCATTAACTTACTGTGGGCTTCTAATGGCCACAACATTGCTTCCTTGCATGAATGATTTACTGATCTAAAGCAAAGTAATTCAACACTGAAATTATCTTGAAAATTAAAAGCCGCTCTAGATAACGAATAGTTTTAATTTCTACAGTGCCAATTTATATGTAGTTTTCCCTTTTTAGGTGTTCTTCTTGCACATACAAACTTGCTAACATAAATGGTCTAATAGGGACTACACCTCGAAGAACAGTGTACAAACCTCAGGCTCTGGGTTTAGCTCTATAGACTTGGGGGTGGCATTTATTAATTTATTCAATCCACCATCATTTATTGTTAAGCTTAAGCTAGGCCTTATCTGGAATTCTTTGGAGAATAAAAGAAAAAAATAGTTTCTGCCCTCAAAAGTAATTTATTGTTATAGTATTGGGATAATATTTAATCTAATTCCATCTCTTTTATTTAATTAGTTGTATCACAGTTTATTTAACTAATCTTTTGTTGATTATTTTGAAAGATATATAAGAGAGGGAGCTATGAAAGGCTTGTGCTGAACATCTCTAGTAATTAATATTTGTACATATTTCTGAGTATTTCTTTGGAATTGATTTCTCTTAGTAAAATAAGGGAAAAGGCACATACATTTTAGTCTATTAATAAATTTGACAAAAATATGCCCCAAGTAGCAAAATAGGAAAAAAATTGCATCGTTTGACATTGTCACCAACACATTCTGAGAAAGCCTCTCCTTACTTTTTCCTTGTCAGCCTGAAGATAGAATGTTCTACTAAATGCATGTCGTCGATCACTGATCTCTAAATACAGTCTTCAAACTTGTTAAAAAAATGTTTGTCATCTCCAAGAATAATTTATGAAATAAATAGTCCTTCCAAAATTTTTGCTTGGCATCGATCATTTATATTTGACAAGAGATATCTAGGTTTCTTCCTTATATATGCTGAATTTTAAAGTATTAAGAGGTTATGAAAATGCTGTCAGTTGTTTGTAAAATTTATCTGACACAAAAAAATGAAGTTTGCAGCTGGCCAAGTTAACCGTTGAGATAAGAACAAATGTCAGAAAAAAAAATAGATCTATATTTGGTTGGGGTTTATTGAGCGAGCTTCATACACATATAGGATACTGTGAATTAAATTAAGTAGCAAACCATTACATCTGGTGCTAGTGCGTCTTGTTTAAGCACTAAATTCCTACCTACAGAAACATGAAAAAAAGACTGTGGACAGGTTTACAGGGTCCTAACCACATCTTATTTACAAATGAGATCCTGGAGTGGCCTTATTGCTCCCTATAATAATCTGCTACATCTATATAGCGGTATTTTTGCCCTTCCTGAATTTGTGTGCTTCGCTATTTGATCTGTCTCTTTTCTGATCTTTTCTCAATGGTTATGCTATTTATTTCTAGAACCATGGGACACAAAAACCGCTATGTCAAAGTCCCTCGGGGTCACATCTGGGTCGAAGGTGATCATCACGGACACAGTTTTGACAGTAACTCCTTTGGGCCGGTAAGTCGTCTTGTTGCTGATACAATTGGATTGCAGGTGTAGGAACAAAAGTACGTGATATAGGTTGCTCAGGGAACCCAGCCAAGACTAATCATACATTTTACAGTATAACAGTTTATGTTGGAAAATCTCCTTTTAAATATCAAAGTAAGCGGTCAAGGTGGGTGTGTGTGTGTATGTTTGTGTGTGTGAGAGAGAGAGAGAAAGAGAGAGAGTGTGGATCTAGACAAGAGCTTAGACAACTCAGGAAAGTACCAAAAGATACTTTCTGCTTACTAACTGATCTCAATAGAAAGGGTTGTTATTTTCTCACTTAAGTGTTTTGTACCTTATGTTTTCAGTTAGTGTTTAACAGAAATGATATGTCAAAGACCTACAGACGTCAATTTTCTAAGTCATTAGTTAAAAATGAATGTATAAGGAGTTCCCTGTCATGGCACAGAGGAAATGAATCTGACTGGGAACCATGAGGTTGGGGGTTCGATCCCTGGCCTTGCTCAGTGGGTTAAGGATCTGGCGTTGCCATGAACTCTAGTGGAGGTCACAGACGTGGCTTGGATCTGGCATTGCTGTGCTGTGGCATAGGCCAGCAGCTGTAGCTCCGATTTGACTCCTATCCTGGGAACCTCCATATGCCGCCGGTGAGGGCCTAAAAAGAGACCAAAAAAAAATGTATAATGAAAATCACATTGGTAAGTAACATTTTCAGCATTTAATTTATAACAGAAATGCTGATGTTCCTTATGCCTTGTGTATATTCCATAAGATAGGTGACTAAACTCAGATTTTATATCTTTTTCATTTTTGAATGCATACAGAACTCCTTTGTGAACCCCTGCCATAAATCATTATATAAAGTGAAGAATATTTTAGTTGATGGAAACTGTGCCTGATTTCTAGTCACCTATGTGTGTTTCAATACTTGGATCTTCAACTCATTAGATTTTCTTCCATCTAGACATATCCATACTTGTATATATGTATAAGCTGATATTGAGCACTTTGATAGGTTTGCAAAAAAGTTACCCACGTTCTTGTCAAAAACTAAATGTTGGTGTTCTCTATAAAATAATTTCCTTCATCTATTGTGAAGAACTGCTATTATTGTCACTAGAGGAGCGATCATGTGACTCGCCTTTGGCTAAAAGGACGGTAAGAGATTTGGGGTGAGATGCGCGTTATGTGTAAGTGGAAGGAAGCTTTAGGACACTACTCCTACTTCGAGCTTCAATGATCATCAGAAAAACATCGAAGACCTTTCTTGCTTTTGAGTAGCAATTATTAAAAAAAAAATACAACTTGATCTTTGCAGGGTACATCAAAGAATGGATAGACTGGAAATGCTTTAGGTCACTTAGAGCGCAGTAGACGTGACCATCATGGAAAAGCTTAGTCGCAACTTGAAAGTGAAAATAAGTCATCCGAAAATAGTGCTATTTCTCTCTCATCAATTCGATTAAATCTATTAAATGAATCATGATGTTGGCCAAGTTTACATGAAAATGAGAGTTAATTTCACTTTGGGTTTTAATTGGTGGGTGGTGACTCTGAAAGGAAGCGTTAATGTTGTTTGCTACCAGTTGTGGGATGTGGGGTAAATAATGACTTACTACTAATAAAGTACTAAAGTTTGAGATTGGGTTACTTTTTCTTAATAGATAAAACCAATGCAATATTATCTATATAATTAATATAATCACTCCCGGTCATTTGTATTCTAGATGCTTTCTTGTTTCAAAGAAAAAACGATTAAGTTGATTGCTAGAATACTGGGAATTATACATAACCCTCAATGTCAAAATTAGAAAAAGAAATTGTACTGAGATGAGGGGAAATATTTGTCACATCATGTAATAATTTATTTTGTATTTGATGAGTTTTAGTACATATATTTTTACCCTTACAGTGATGTCTCATGTTTTGTGTTCCAATAGCATTTATGACTACGAAAGATTAATATCGATGCTCCCAGACACGTTTTAAAATAACAGAGGGTAAAAAACTGAATTAAAGTCCTACAATTTTTGTTTAAAGCTAAGTTGTGATGATTGAGCATGGAGATTTTCTATTGCATATCGATTAATTAACGGTTATCTGAAAAATTCAATTATTTTAACATTTTTATAATTCTAAAAAATAAAAACTAAAGTTTTATAATTCTTAGAAACAAAATAATCTTTAATCTTAAAATCCACATAGACTTTAAAGTTATTATATTTATATAATATATAATATTATAATATATTATATATTATTATATTTTTCCAATAATTCTCAGGCTTATCCATCTGTATACTTGGAGATGTATGTGGAAGATCAGTAAGCTCCAGGCTTTCTGGATGGTTGATTCATTTCTCCCTTTGGAAGTAGGGAATGCACTTTTCCTGGTACACAACCAATCTAAAAGCAGCTGCCAATGGGGAAATGCTATATAATACAGGGAACTCTATCCAATATTCTGTGATAATCTGTATGGGAAGAGAATTTGAAAAAGAATGAGTGTCTGTATATGTGTAACTGAGTCACTTTGTTGTACAGTAGAAATTGCCACAACACTGTAAGTCAACTATACTTCAATGAAATTTTAAAGATTAAAAAAAATAAAATGCCATATATTAGATTCTAGATATAAGTGATATCTTCTGGCCATGATCTGTTTCTGTTTGTTTGTTCATTTGTCCATCTGTTTGTTTTAGATAGGATCATCTGTTGCGTATTTTAGATTCCACAAATAACTGATATCATATGGTATTTTTTTTTCTTTCTGGCTTACTTCACTTAGTATGAGAATCTCTAGTTCCATCCATGTTGCTGGAAATGACATTAGTTTGTCTTTTTATGGCTGAGTAATATTCCGTTGTATATATGTACCACATCTTAATCCATTCATCTGTCAAGGAACATTTAGGTTGTTTCCATATCTTGGCTATTGGGAATAGTGCCACAATGAACATAGCAGCCCATGTATCTTTTTCAATGGAAGTTTCATCTGGATATATGCCCAGGAGTGGGATTGCTAGGTCATATGGTAGTTCTATATTTAGTTTTCTGAGGTATTTCCATACGGTTTTCCATAGGGGTTGTATCAATTGACATTCCCAACAACAGTGAAGGGGGTCCTTTTTCTTCACACCCTCTCTAGCATTTATTTGTTGACTTGTTAATTATGGCCATTCTGACTGGTGTGAAGTGGTACCTCATTGTAGTTTTGATTTGCATTTCTCTAATAATTTAGTGATGTTGGTCATTTTTTTCATTTGCCTGGTGGCCATCCTTATGTCTTTGGAGAAATGTCATTTAGGTCTGTTGCCTATTTTTCAGTTGGGTTGTTTGTTTTTTTGTTGAGTTGTATGTATTGTTTATGTATTTTGGAGATTAGGGTGCCCTTGTCTGTTGCAAAAAGATTTTTTCCCATTGTGTGGGTTGTCTTTTCATTTTTTTAATGGTTTCCTTTGCTGTGCAAAAACTTTTGAGTTTAATTAGGTCCCATTGGTTTATTTGTGTCTTTATTGTCATTATTCTAGGAGGTGGATCAAACAAGATATTGTTGCAATTAATGTCAAAAAGCATTCTGCCTGTGTTTTCCTCTAGGGGTTTTATAGTATCTGACCCTACATTTAGGTCTTTAATCCATTTTGAATTTATTTTTGTATACAGTGTTACATAGTGTTCTGCTATGTTCTTTTACATGTAGCTTCCCAGTTTTCACAGCACCATTTATTGAAGAAACCATCCTTCTTCCACTTTATGTTCTTGCCTGCTTTTCATAGTTTAGTTAACCATATTGCTTGGGTTTACTTTTGGGTTTTCTATCTTGATCCAACAATCCATATTTCTGTTTTTGTGCCAGTACCATATTGTTTTGATAACTATACCTTTGTAGTATTGCCTAGAGTCAGAAAGCTTGATTCCTCCATTTTTGTTTTTCTTTTTCAATATTGCTTTGGCTATTTGAGTTTTTTTGTGTTTCCATACAAATTTTTAAACATTCTGTTCTAGTTCTGTGAAGAATTTCTTTGGTAATTTGATAGGGATTGCATTGAATCCTATGGATTGCCTTGGGTAGTATAGTCATTTTGATAATATTGATTTTTCCATTCCAAGAGCATGGTATATGTTTCCGTTTGTGCCATCTTTGATTACTTTCATCAATGTCTTATAATTTTCAGAGTACAGGTCTTTTGTCTCTTTAGGTAGGTTTATTCCTAGGTATTTTATGCTTTTTATTTGATTATAAATGGGATGATTTCTCTAACTTCTCCTTCTGATCTTTCATTATTAGAATATACATATGCAATTGATTTCTGTGTATTACTTTTGTAGCCTGTGACTTCGCCAAAGTCATTGATGAGTTCTAACAGTTTTTTGTTGCTGTCTTTAGGGTTTTCTAGGCATAGTATCATCATCTGCAAAAAGTGATAGTTTTACTTCTTTTCCAATTTGGATTCCTTTTATTTCTTTTTCTTCTCTGATTGCTGTGGCTAGGACTTCCAAAACTATGTTGAATAATAGTGGTGAAAATGGACATCTTTCTCTTGTTCCTGATCTTAGTGGAAATGTTTTCAATTTTTCACCATTGAGAATGTTATCTGTGGGTTTTTCATATATGGTTTTTATTAAGTAAGGTAGTTTCCCTCTATGCCCACTTTCTGGAGAGTTAAGATTTTTTCTTTTTTCTTTTTGCTTTTTAGGGCCACACCTGTGGCATATTGGAGGTTCCCAGGCTAGGGGTCAAATTGGAGCTATAGCTGCTTGCCTACACCACAGCCACAGTAACGTGGGATCTGAGCCATGTCTGCAACCTACACTGCAGGTCACATCCATGCTGGACCCTTAACTGACTGAGCAAGGCCAGGGATCGAACATGTGTCCTCATGGATGCTAGTCAGACTCATTTCTACTGAGCCATGACGGGAACTCCTGGAGAGTTAAGAATTTCAATGACATCACCTTTTTGATGTTGTTTTAGGTGAATACATAAAAATAATGTAATATACAATATTATGTTAATTATCCCATGATTATAGTCAATTCTATTTTTATACTTTGTACTTATCTATATTTTAAAAGGTTTGCAACACATTTGTATTATCTTTATAATCAGAAGAAAACTAAATATTCAAAAAATAAGATAAACATGATTAAAGTAAATGACTTCTAAGTTTCACTCTGACTCTAAATTTTGTAAAAAATATTTTATGCTGCTATGGCCAGAAGGAAAAATATCACACATGTGATTGGGTAGGAAATGATTCAGTCATGAATATGTCTCTGTGGAAGATTCTCCATGGTAAACATCTTGAATATATCATCACTGTACAAAAATATCTGATAAAAAAATATCCTGTCTTATAATATGGATTCACTAATGTGTGACGTCAACTCAGATTTCTAGTGTGAGAAATATGTTTTGTTAGTTTCTTTTACGATTGGATTATTGTCTAGAAGTGTTTTTCAGTGCATGTTACTACTTGATTTCACTGGATTGTGTAGTAAAGATATCTGATGATTGTTTCGAATATTTGTAAGGCACTCCTCTTAGGAATTCTTTTGCTCTGTGAAAGACTTAGTCTTTGCCTTTACCATCCCTACTTCCCTGTGGATGACATTAATACATTTCTACTGTGGCCATGCTGTTGTTCTTTGCCAGCATCCAAAAATAACTGATTATAAAGATATTGATGAATTTTCTGCTTGCTGTAAAGGAAAGCTCATAAAAAGCAAATTTCATATTTGTATGTGTGCATACATGGCTGTGAATTTTCAAATAGTGTCTTTTAACTATTTCAGATTAGCAGTCCCTCCATCCATTAAAAATACAGGCAGCAGTTCTTTCTCCTATTTATTATAAGTACATTCATTTCAGTACTTGTGTTTAAAACAATCTCACAGATATTTTTTCCTTTTGGTGAAAACATAAATGACCCTTTCCGTGACCTCTGTTTAGTTTGTACATTTCCTTTGATTTTTTTTCTATAATTTTAATCTAGTTTTAAATCATGGGTCACTGAAATATGTTCACTGTTGGCTGTATAATGACTTGTTGTAAGGGTACATGTGAAATTCTAGGTTTTTAGTGTCTAAAATAAATAATTTATTTTAATATCATTGACCAATGGAAATTAGGGGAAAAAATTTTCGGTTTAAACATTTATGGGGTGAAGATAACCTTTCCAAGCCATATAAAAGTATTTTGATTTTTAGGTTTATGATCATAGTGTCACCTTGTGAACAATTTGTGTGTGGGAACCATGAAGCAGAACTGAACAATTTGGTGCAGAAACTATGCATGATATACTGCTTCTATCTGAGAGTGGAAACTGGGAGTTATACTAAATATGAATTCTTTTTAGTTCCAAGTCATTTGGAAAAGAGCTAACCTAATCACTTATTTAACAGATACTTAATTAAATAAAATACTTGCCCCCTAGAATTTTTTCTTGAAAGAAATTTCCTCATAGATAACAGTTTTAGAATAAATGAGTATTAGAAATTTTGTTTATAAATTAAATAAGCTAATCACCTGAAAGTGATAATCTATAAGGAAGCACTGATACAAAGATTAAAATTTCACAGAATTCCTTTTGAATTTAATGAAGTTACAACACTTTTTACTGTTTAAAAAATACTAAAGAAGTAAAGGAGAGGAAAAGTTGATGTTTTCGTAGTATGCAATCTCTTCATTTATGTCTTTAAGATACATTTTTGAGCAGCTACCAATTATCCAAATTGATTTTTGCCTGGATTCCACTGAGCAGAATGGATCAGAAGAGATGAGGATTGTATTAATTAGAAAGAGGGTGCTGGATTAGGTAATATGTGGAAATAAACCTTTAAAGAGGTTCATTATCTAGTCATGCCTGTTTTGAATTTTCTCTCTGTACTTTATGAGTTTTTGGTGAAAAAGAAATACAGTATTTAATTGATGAGGGCAGCAGAGCAAGATTCTTGGAGATGTAAGGAGGCTGAAATGAGAAGAAAGGAAAGAGAGGTTAGGATATTTTTGAGACCAACTGACAAAGGGAAGGGTTGGAATGGAGTCTGGTAATTTGTATAAAGGATTCAGAGTATTAGGACAGAGATTCAAGTTATGGATAGTAAGGACAGCACTGAGCCTGATGAGTCTTCCCAATCTGTGTGCCACTGTCAACAAGAGATGCCATGTTGCCTAGGAAGAACATGAGACTGTCAAAGATACAACAGTGAGTGAGGTATAATCCCTGCCTGCAAGGAGGCAGACAAATAATAGGGCAAAACCAGCACAGTACTCCAAGCAGAGGTTTTAGACAGAGCCTGTTAGAGGTATATAGACATTTGTGTACTGAAAACCCATAAGAAAAACCTACAAAATCTTCTGGAAGGATTTGTTAGAACACAGTGTTCTAAAATTCATGGAAATAATAACTATTTGGTAAAATCTGGTATTGCATAAAACACTCTGGCTGCTTCATGTGTTGTGAATGAATTGGTTTATGCCTGGAGTGGTTAATGTGTTTCAGCTGCATTGAAAACACTCTGCTTATACAATACAGAATAATCTTGTGGACATCTGAGAACGAATTGACATTTCATTTTATGTATTGTTGAAGTGTAGAGCTTTCCTTGTGTAAATTCTCTTGAGCAGCTAGAATAACTTTTATTTAAAATCAGCCATTTTCAAATAAAGAAAAAGGTCATTAGACTGTGTTGACAGAATCCAAGGAAAGTGTTCTATTCACACTTTCTTTGAAACATGTTGCTTAGCCTTTAATTAGTTATATTTTCTTGTTTTCTTGTAGTACATGCTTTTATTCATTAAAAATTTTGTTGGGAACCAAACAATCTCTATTTATAGACAAATATTTGTGACAAAAGTCCCATGGTTCTTAAAATCATAAAACCTTACCTTAGTTTTTTCCTTCAATTGTTTTTCATAATTCCTTTAAACAGTGCCATATTTTACTTAGGTGTAATTATTATTTGGCCTATATAGACCAAGGCATGCATTTCATAGAAAGGTCAAAGCCATTGAAAAGGAGTGCCATTATAACTAAAATATCTGTATATTCAAAGATAGGTAAGACTCAGAAAGTAGCTCATTTTCTGGAGAAATATTCAAAACAGAGAAAGGCTCATACAGGGCAAAAACAAACAAACAAACAAAAACAACCCACAAGAGTCCCTTAGGATTAGCATCTGCTGTTGGTTGGACTTACTTACAATATAGTTAGAATATCAAAAAATATAAATAATTTTTAAAAAAAAGCATGGAAACATAATACCAACTAGAGATACAGTGATGAAGTAAATAATTTCATCTTTCAACCCCCCCCCCGAAAACAGACACAAACTAAACTTCTATTTCTACCAAATCAAATTTTGTTTCTGTCTCAATTATTCTGCTAGTGTAGAAAAATCATTTTCCCTGTGACTTCACTTTCAGATAGGAGAAATGTCAGCAGACTTGTCCTTAGACTTCATGGCTACGGCAGATACTATTCCTTTGGGCTGTTTAGTAAGAATTAAGCTTGTCCAATACATTAGAAATGGTGTATTTCTTGACAATGGGTCAGGAACTAAAATTTAGTGAAATATATGCAGTGTTATTAGTTTGGCAATTTTATAAGTTCTTGAACTTTTTTACGTGGGATTGGTGTCTACATTGCATGTTTACATAGAAAAATACAATGGAAGATATAAGTGACCTGAAAGAAAAGAAAAATCTTCTACTGCCTAGTCTAGAAAATACATGGAGAAAAAAAAAAAATCAGCTATTGCATATACTGTGATTCAAGGTTTGAAATTGAATTTCCTCATTTATATAGATATTTACTTATATTTTCTGAATAATTGTTTACTCTCTACTTCTCTTAATATGCAAACACAAAACTATGTAAATTATTTTGTTTTTTGATTGAACTTCTGGGAGATACCTTTCTTTGGAAATTTTTAATTTTCCTACCAATTTTTGGGTAATCTTAAAAATGGCTTGCTTTGTGTCAGTATCTCATTGTTTCGTTTTGTTAAAAAAAAAAAAAAAAAAAAAGAGAGATCCCCTCGTGGCTCAGTGGTTAATGAATCCGACTAGGAACCACGAGGTTGTGGGTTTGATCCCTGGCTTTGCTCAGTGGGTTAAGGATCTGGCATTGCCTTGAGCTGTGGTGTAGGTCACAGACGTGGCTTGCGTTGTTGTGGCTCTGGCATAGGCCTGCTCTGATTAGACCCCTAGCCTGGGAACCTCCATAGGCTGCTGGTGCGGCCCTGGAAAAGACAAAACAAATAAACAGACAAACAAAAAAATTTGCAAGAAGATTAAAAAGATCACTTTGATTGTCAGTGGCTTGGACTGTTCTTTTCTGTTTAATGAAGCCAGGTATGGAGCCTGTAATGAATCACAATAACCATGGGAATAACCCTTGGAAGACCCATGTGGGTTTGTGTTATATTAAAATTTGTATAACTTGGTGAATCGAGCAAGTGAAAACACAATTCTTTATTACAGTGGTCAGAATCAGAACCATGAGGTGTATTCTACTGATGGGGCATCGCAGGCCCCATGACTTTTTCATGAAATAATGTCAATTCCTGTAGTATGACTACAAGGTATTTCTGCTTCAACTCATCCTCCTGTCAGTAAGAATTTTTGTGAAAAAAACTCTGATGACATCATCCCACTTCTAAAACAATATCATCAGCCTACAGCACCTATCATAGTTAATGAAGAAATGTTAGAAGCTTTCCTTTTTAAATCAAAAACAGGACAGGAAGGTTCTCTTACCACTTCTGTTCAACATTGTGCAAAAGGTCATTGCCAGAGCAGTTTAAGGCAAGACAGAAATAAAAGATGTGGCGATTGGAAAGGAAATTTTTAAGCAGTTTTTTTTTTTTTTCCTAACATGTTATTGTCTACTTAGAAAAGCTAAGCATAATCTATAGAATTTTAAGACAGTTCTGCAAAGTTATTAGTATAAGAACTACCATATACAATGATCACACAGGTCTAGACCTCATCAACAAATAGAAAGCACACTTGTAAAGAATTTGCCATTTAAAATAGTAAAAGGAGTTCCCTGGCAACCTAGTATTTAAGTATTCTCTGTTGTCACTGCTGTGGTTCAGGTTTGATCCCTGGCCTAGGAATTTCTGCAAGCTGCAGATATGGCCAATAAAATTAATAAATTAAATAGCAATAAAAAAATCAAGATAGGGGTTACCTTTGGAAGGGATGAGAGTGAATGTGGTTGGGACCAGAGAAACAGGGATGCCAAATTACTGGTATTGTTTTAAATCTGAAGCAGCCTGGTGAGTATAAGCTATTGATTATATTATACTTTATATCTTTTCTGTCTGAAATGTAATAAAGTATTTTAATAACTACATAAATTAAAACATTAAAAGTTGGCCTCAGTGGCTACACATTACTCACAGCAGGACTCTTTCTAATATTTGTAGGACCTAGGCATGGACATCCACATGCCACATACCTAAATATTTCATAGCTACAAATCAAGATAACAAACTGTGAAATGAAGTATGTTCCTTTCTCTTAACTTGATAAATATACCTGCAAATGGCTCAAACTAGCAAACATTTCAAAAATGACTGAATTTAATATAAGTCTGCATATTCTGCTAGAAGCCCTGGGATGTTTGGGAGAGTAACATAAAACATATAATTCATGAATTATTCTGTATTTATCTATAAAATGTTTCTGACCTCCGTTTTGGCAAAATCACTATGTTGTTATAGTAAAGATTTTCACATAATTTGCATTAAATTTACAATAATTATATAAATGATTAAAATTTGTAAATTGCAATAAAGTATAGAAAATTTGAATATATGTTTATCAAAATGGTAGTGAAAGGTAATTTTTCTCAAATGTTTTGTTAAATACCAAAAGTACCTTTTAAAATCAAAAGGCAAAATAAAATGACTACTAATGAACATAAAAATTGTATCAAAATTATTTAGATAAAAATTTAAGAATTTAAAAATTGTATCTTATTACATATTTTTATAAAAGTAAGTTTATTTAAAATTTGAGGGTTCAATTTCCACATAGTTGTCCATGTAAAGGGTCTGCCTTACACTTTATGCGTACTATATTCTGAACTACATACACACAAATTTAAGAGGCATTTAAATATTTTGCACAGGAAGGTTTGAGTAAGAAGAGGCACATCAGCAAGACTGACTTGGGAAAACCATGAATGAAAGATTAGAGTGCAGATAGGCTTCAGGTAAAGAATGCAATTACTCGATGATATTATTAGTTCAAGTGGGAGATGATTAGTTCCTAGACTAAGGTGGCAGTAATAAAAAGATTGAAGAAGTGGATTGATTTGAGACTCCTTAGGGACCAAGAATTGATTGTATGCATGTTAGATTCTACTGACTGGAATTAACTCACAATATTTGTTAAAGAAGTTCACCAGTTGAAATACTGAGCTGCCTTTGTGCTCACCTATCATGGATCAGACCTTAAAGTTAAGCATAATGAGCTTAAATCATCACGATATTTTTGTGATCATCTTAATGTGGAAAACCAAAATATGGAAGTGACAACTTGATGTCTCCAAGATTCTTTAGTTTGCAAAGAGATATTTCAGCAGGCACCTTGGCTACTTGATGAGTGTGTTGACTTAAACTGATTAGACTTGCTGTTCTGATGTTCAAGGGCAGAGCTGAGTCTTACTCATGACTCATTAAAACTTAATTATTATTCCATGAAATTTCTCTTACTCTTGGCATTCATGCCAGTCCATACACTACCCACCCATTTCACAGGCCTTCTGGGTTCTCTGCTCTTTTTCACAAATTCTCATGTATTTCAAAAGGTAAAGATGAATCTAAGATTATAGAGGCAAATGACAAGGAAATATATTACATAACATAAGTATTTTAATTGTTAAACTGGCTGATAGGAAAGCAAGTTTAATTTTTTTATTATTTTTAATAGTATTATTTAAAATGTAAATCTACATGATATACTTCAAAATTAAGAGAGTTTTAAAAAGCAGAAACAAATTGTTAGTTTTTCAGAAGAAATGATGTAGAATTATTTACACTAATTTCAATATATGGTAAATGATCTTCCTTTTAAATAAAACTACAGTATCAGGATAAATATAATGGTATTATGATGAGTGGAAGGAAAGGGGAACTTATAGGGCTTCACCAAGTTGTGGAATTTGGAGTTTAGTTTTTCTTATCACTAAACCTGATTTTCATAAAGATAATAATTATTAACTGGAATTTTCTTTAGACGAACATCTACATTAGGCTAATGTTTAAATAGACCTCCAGTGCTTTTTATTTATGGTTGAAGAGCTTTAAGTGAAATATTTTAAAAACTACTTAAATCTTCCTTGTTGTGAAATGTATTTGCCTATTCCCCACAGAGGCTTTAAACTCTGTCTGCCTAGTATTTGCTGAGAAACTGAAGGCAAATGAAAGTTTCCTCTCAAAAAAGCTATGATTATGTTTAGATTGTTCATATAAATTAAGCTTACTTCAAAAAAAAAACTAATAAGATTATAAATTATGTCATTTCTACAAGACATTATGGAATTATATAGACTCTGGTCAAGGAAAAGTTCTAATCTTAAAATATTTGCCCCAAAGTTTTTTAAAACAAACTTAATCATGTGCTTCTTTTGACATTAAAACAAAAAACAAAAAGCAAACAAATAGTAGGTATTGGTCAGTCTTTCCAACAAAGAAAATTTATGTACTGCATAAGGAATGGTAGTGCCATTAAATTAATGATTTCTTTAAATCTAAAGACATGGTTTTAGTGGGCTGTTGTTTTCAGATTCAATGCATTACCCTGAAATAACTGAAAGCTAATAGTCCAAAATGGGCAAGGTCATTCAAAGGTCATCCATCCAAGTGCATGGCATTTAAAGAACTTTTTTGCCCAAATGGACATTGCTGGTTAGCTGTTATATCTTTTCAAATAGTATTATAGTGTTGAGTCACAAAAGTGTGCTTGAAAAGAACTTTAAATAAATTTTCAAGAGTAAGGTCTCATTTGATATAGTCACATAATACTTCTTTACGTTTTAATTTGGAAAGAAAATTAAATTAAAGCTCCACCGTACTTTAGCTGAAGTATTTTTCCCTTTAGGTGAAACTACTATTTAATTGCAGGGAAGTCTCTCCTAAAGCCTTTATATAGTTCACAAAACAATACTGTATTAATGTGAATTTTTATTATGTGCTTCTTTACCCGATCACTATCCCTAACTGTCTCATTCCTCATTCTTTTGGAGTTCATTTTCCATAATACATTTTGGGCTGTTTGTTTTACCAAAGAAAATTTAGTATTTGGTTTTAAGAAAGAATATGAGTGCAATGTCCCTTTATGAAAAGGGTTTAAATAGGATGTGCCTGTGTCTAAGGACATTACCCTAAATTGATACATCATTATCCTTTAGGTTCAGGAAGATTGCCTTCTTTATGCAGTTATTTTCCGTAGTCTCTCTTTTTAAATCTGGAAATCCTCCAACATGGCTATGGGGATTCTTATCCTGATCCTTTGATTAGTCTATCTGTTTGAATGTGCTTTTCTATAACTTCAATCTGGTTTAAAAATAAACCAACCAAAACCATCATGAATCATGGAGAGGAGAATCATTTACAGATGCATGAGAAATATACTGTATACATTCTTCCTGCTCGATTGAAAATAAATGGCCTAGAGTAAATGAAAATGTCTTCAAAGCTTATTATACATTCTGCATTCTTAGCCCCTCTTTCTTTTACCTGTGGTAACAGTCCCTCATTCTGCCTTAGGAGCCCAGATCTATTCTGCTCTCCAAATACTATCCCTCTATTCTTCCCCAAAGGAGGAAATTTAGTAACCTTTCAAAGACAAAAAGAGAGAGAGAAAGGGGCAGAGGCAGCAGTGAAGGTGGAGAGAGAAATAAAGACTATCTCTTGTAAATATTACTTTCAACATTTTATAAATGTGGCATGAAGCTTTCTCCTCCACTCAATGTCCCCATAGAAAGAAAAACTAATACGACAGTAGAAATAAGCTAGCAAGCAGAGGATTTATTATTATTATTATTATTATTATTTTTGGTGATGCCCCACTCAAAGTATCACAAGGTCCCCTGAGGCAATGATGAATAACACTTTGAGAGTGTTTTGAACCTTGAGAGCTAAAGAAGTGGCCTCCAGCCTCACCGTGACTGAATGCCTAACTCCCCGACCTCAAGGCCTTCTCAAGCCAGGGAAACCCACCCCCATGGCCATAGCTGTAGACCTCCTCTCAGTATGTTACATATTACATATTACATTTTACAGTTTGAGCCAGAGGAGAAAATAATCTCTGACTCAATCCAGAGGTTCATTTGGGTCATGTGCCAATCCTGAACCAATAAACTGTGACCTGTGGTGGAAAACCTAGATGAGAAAGGACTGTGATTGGCCTAGTCCATCCTCGAACAATCACTCATTGTCAACGGTGGGAAACTGACAGTATTAATGGCCTGAACCTACCTAAACCCAGATTGGGACTTGAACACAAGGTTTTGAATTAGAATCACTCGCTCTGTGTCTGGACTCACTGAGATTCAGGTTCTTCCTGTCTCCGTGTAGAAGGAATTCAGTGAGAGACAAAGTGATAGGCAAGAAATAGATTTATTATGAAAGGACACTTGTGAGAGAGGCAAGTGGGCAGGCACGGAGGCTCTGCCCAGAGTATCCTGTGGGCTACAGTTTTTATCATCCAAGGGGAGTAGGGTTGGAAAAGCCTGTCTCTTCCTTTCTGGGAGTAGTCGCTCCTCCTTAGTATCGGCTAAGGTGTGTATTCAAATCTGCAGAAGGGTGGTCCTCAAACTCTTGCCCTTGGTCTGAATATGAATGCAGGCCTCCTCCCATCCCCTGCCCAATGACCTGAGGCAATTCTCAAGGCTCCACTAACTGTACACAAAGCTGCCTTGTTCTGATGGGTTTTTTGAGCAATTTATTTACTTACAGTGATCTCCCAATGTCCCCTAAGTTTCCCTTGTTATCTGTGGTCCTTTATTGGGACTTCTAAAAGTACATGTGTCTACTCCATCCTTATCAGTGGGACACTATGGTAATCATAGTTTGAATCAGGTAGCTACTTCTAGATCTACTAATGTGGCCAGAAGGCAGTGTTACATAAAAATTGTGACAATCCCATGGAAAATGGGATTTTGCTGATGCCAACACAGAGAAAGAGGTTCTTGTTCCCAGTTTCTGCAGGGTGATAGAGAGACAAAAGAATAGACCTTGCTGTCATATAATCAAAGGTAGAAAGCATACATGCCCAGCAGAGGCAGAGATAAAACATTGTTAAGTTCACAGAAATGGTTACATCCAGCAAGAAAGAGTTGGATAGATTCCCATGAGTTCAACTTCAAAGAAAACACAGGATTGGGGCTTGTGGGCAAATGGAAAAGTAACTTTCTAGAAGTAGCCAGCAAATTAGAAGCAGAGAGGCAGAAGCCTTTAGGACATGTCCTGTGTATTTGAGCAATTTTATTTGGGTGGAAATTCAACTGTAGGAAGGGCAAAGTCTGAAGCCATGACTAAGGACCTTGAACATCACACAAAGACATCTGAACATTATTCTGGATTATTCTTCAGGCACCCAGAAGGCTTTTGGGCATGGTGGAGAAGTGATTAGAATAGCAAATTAGGAACAATAATCTGGCAATGTGTTTTGAAGCAAATGGGAACATGAAACAAAAGGGGAGAGAATTTACCCTGCAAAATTCCTGCAGTATCACCCACAGTAAATAAATGAGGGCAAGGCTTCTCAGGCTTTAATTTACCTGGGAAATGCTAAAGGAGTTTATTAGAAATGCAAATAGCTGTGCTTGCCTCTCACAGATTATGGTGTGTAAACGTGAAATGGGGCTTTGGGATTAGCATTTTTTAAAAAAGCATCTGTTGACCTGAAAACATGCACAACCTGAAAGTCGAGAGTTAAGTTTTATTTGGGGCCAAATTGGGAGTGAAGCCCAGGAGACAGCATCTCAGGTAGCCCTGAGAAACCGCTCTGAGGTGGTGAGGGAAGAGCTAGGATATATAAGGGCTTTTGCAATGGAGGGCAGGGAGCAGGAACAAAAGAGGCCTGGGCTCACTGAAATTATTTCTTTGATATGCACCTCCACTATTGGGGCCAGTATCCTGAGTTTTCGATGCCTGCCGGACTCACCAGCCCTCACCCTTGGAGACATTCTTTATCCTTAACTATAGACCAGTCTGAAATGCCACCCAAGGGGGAAAAGGGGGAATATCAGGATAAGGTAAAAGTGAGGAGGAGGTGCATGCAGTATACACACATTTTACAAAAGTTTGTTGCTGAACTCCTGAAGGTTACTACCAGTCACAAGGAGCAGACATGGCCATGAAGGATTTTAGTGTTTTTCTAGATATGAAGAGTTGCAAGAATTGGGCACATAACATCTCCTCAAAAAACCCTGACTATCTAAAGGCCAGTTCTTCCAGTTTTCCCAGAGCACAGAGTGCCTCACTCCTGGTCTCCACCCTAAGCTCCACTCACTGGGTGCTGCGAGTTGGTAGCTGCAGTGGCTCATGTTTTACTCCATGTAGAGGCTGATGGCAAGTGCCAAACTTCAGTTCACACACCTGCTGAATGTGGCAGCAGGACCGCACTTTGAGAAAGGCAGCTCTTGGGATAGAATTTGGAAAATGAGTCTAAGAATTGAGTATGAAAGAGCTCTGGTTCACCCTTGCAACTTGGAGAGCTTTTGGAGTGCTGGAATTCAGCCCTGGTCTTGGTGTAACATATCTGAAGTCAGAGCCAAAGCAGGAGATTGAAGACACGAAGGCTCACTCCTCTTCAAAGTTTCCATGGCTCTGTTTCATGTGGTGCCATCTCTCTGTAGAGAAGTCAACTGGAGATTTTGCAGCGTGACTCACCCAAAGAATAGCATTGAGTTCTGTGATTTCAGTTGGGGAGCAGTGCCAGAAATGATTAATGTATTCTGTTTTAAGACCAAGTGTGATTATTTTTTATGTGGCTTCAAGATTCCCTTCTCTACTTGCCATCTATGCAGATTCAAATTCAGTGCAATTTAAACAACAAAGGGTGCTTCGGGCTGTTTAACAAATGGGAGATATGTATTAATCATTAGGTTTTGGATAGTTTTATTCTGGGGAGAGGGAGGGGTTATAAATATTCCCAGGAGTACCTCCACAGATGCAAAATATTTGTAGACTTTGCTTGGCTATTCTTACCTTAATAATTAATTAGAAGTCTTTTCAAAAATCCCCTTACATCTTCTGAATTAGGAGCAATCACATTTTTATCCTGTGCTGATAAATTCTCAGATCCACCTTTAGCTTGATTTAATGTGTGTGCCAAATAGTATATTTGTTTTGTTTTTAATTCTGTTGTTCTCATATGATACTTTAAGGTTAAAAGCTGCTGAAGGTCTGAAGCTGTGCTAAGATTGTCTTTGTCTCCTCTTCTTTTGTCTTTTTCCCCTTCTACTTTTCTTCAATAATTTTCTCTTGCAGCTCAACTAGATGCCTAGGCTTTGAAGAGATAGTTCATTCATTTGGCTCAGGGTTTCTCAGGGCTACTTTCATGTTGCCAAAACTAGTGATTGTTTCCATGTATTCATTGTATTCGGCCTTTCAGCAGTAGTCTATATAGTTGACCACTTCCTCTTTAAAACGATTTGAGATTTTTTTTTCTCTTAGCTTCCTTGAACTCATGCAACTAGCCATTTTTGCTTGGCATCTTTTTCACTTTCGTTCTTCTCTGTCAGACCTCCAAATGTGGCCTGCCCCTGAGCACTATCCTGAACTTTCATCCCTTTTTAGAGCTCTCCCTAAGAAGATGGATCCCATGTCTTTAGAAGATGTTTTTATATATTGGTGCTCAGATTTCTATCTCCAGATTGATCTTATCACACTTGGATATTCAATAAGCATCTCAAATTTAACATGTCTAAAATGAAACTCTTAGTTCCTTCCCACTCCTGTCTCCTTTCCTCAGATTTCCCAGATTTTAGTAGATGACATCACCATCTACCCAGTTGCTCAAGCCAAAAAGTTAGAAGGCATCTAATGTCTCACTTTTTATCACTCCTAACTGCAGCCCACCATCAAGGCTAGTAGCTCCTCCCACATGATGCATCCTCAATGTATCCAATTTCATCCATCTCCACTGCTGCCTCCCTAACCCACTTCGTCATCATCTCTCAACACAGGAGCATCCTAACTGGCCCACAGGCTTTTCTTCTTCATCTTCTAAACTCTAATATCAAGATAGTGGCTGAAATCAACTTGCCCTCAGACCAGGTCCCTTTCCTATAAGAAACATTTCAGTGGCCTCCTGTTGCTGTTAGAATTAAAAACCACCTCCAGAGTATCTTCTCTGAGTCACTTGACTGTGGCCTTCAGGGGTCTCACACTATGCAGATCCTACATCTTGGTTCTTTCCATGCTTTGCACCACTCTGGTCTTTCAGTTCCTCGAACAGGACATGTGTCTTTTGTACTAGCTGGATCCTCTTCTTTGAATTGTCTTCCCGTAGGTCTTTCTACAGCTGGCTCCTTATTTTCCCCACTTGAGAGACGATTTTTCTGTGCACCCAGTCTAAAATGAAACACACCCACCCACCCTACTGCCATCACTAGTATTGCTGTATTATTTTCTTCGTAACTCTTATCCCTGTCTTATATTATTTTACTTCTTTATTTACTTTCTCTCCTCCATTAAAAATTAAGCTTCGTAAGTCAGGGGTTATGTCTTTTGCATTCATTGCTATAGAACAGTGCTTGGATCACAACAGGCACTTCATACCTCTTTTTGAAATGGATAGGTGGATTTCTGTTTTGAGAACGAGCTTAGCTCTAGTGGTACCTCCTGGTTCAGAAGTAAGAAATTAATGAAACATATACAAAGATATCCTGGGAAGAAAAAGGGGCTGTCTACTTATAGTGGCCAGTGGAAGCTGGAAGTAGGCTCATGGCATGATGCACTTTCCAGGAAGCATTGGATAAGATTAGAGAGTGATATGAATCCCACCTGAAAAATAGATGATCCTGCAGTCTCACCTCTGGGTATATATACCAAGGAGATAAAACCATTATCTCAAAGAGGTAGCTGTACTCTGCTGTTCACTGCAACATTATTTATAATAGCCAAGATATGGAGATAACCTACGGGCTCATGAAAGGACAAATGAATAAAGAATAAATAAAATATAGTAGCTGTATACACATATGTGCAAAGGTGTATTATTCAGCCATGAGAAAGAAGGGAATTTTGCCGTTTGCTCCAACATGGATGGACCTTAAATGTATTATGCTAAGTGAAATAAGCCAGACAGAGAAAGACAAATTTTGCATGATATCTCTTATATGTGGAATCTAAAAAAAAAAAAGTCAAACTCATAGAAACAGAGACTAGTAAAGTGGTTTCCAGGGGCTGGAAGGTATAGGAAATAGGGACAGATTCGTAAAAGGGTACAAACTTTTAACTATAAGATGAATAAGGTCTGAGGAAATAATGTGTAACGTTGTAACCATAGTTGATAACACTGCATGTATAATTAAAATTTGCTAGGAGAGTAGAACTTAAATGTTCTCAACAAAAAAATTCCCCAAACTATATATATATAGTGTATATATAGTGATGGATGTGTTAATTAACTACATGGGTGGAATCTTTCCACAATATATATGGATGTCAAATAATTGCGTTGTGCACTTTAAATATCTTACAATTTTATTTTCCATTTATACCTCAAAGCTGAAAATAATTTTAATTAAAAAGATGATGGGAAAATAAAGCTCAACTAAGTAGGTTTTTTACTCTAAAACATTCGTGCTCTACTACTAAGAATAAAATAAACTGATTAAAAAAAAAAAAGATGGTGATTCAACCAAAGCAAAGAGGACAAGGAGAAATATCCAAGGTTTCTTGTAGATGGAGCCCAGGGCTTTTGTGATAGGTAAGTGGACCAGGCTGGCTAAAACCTGGAAGAAGGGCAGAGTGGAAATAGAAGTGGTAGGAATCTTTGGGGACACCAAAGTGGTAGGACTATCAGTTATTGGTGCTTTCAGGTATCACTAGGGTGTTAAGAATTTAAAGTCGCATTTAGTACACAATGATCTGGAATCCAGGGGTGAAGATAGAAAGAAGGATAAAACCAAAATTTCTGATTCCATTCTAAAGGTCTCTAACCTGAATCCTTGTTATCTATGACTAGAATCTTACAGCACTGTTTTGCAAAAACTTAGTACCTGGCATGCTTGATTAAAAATAGAAATTTCTGGTGTTTCCATCGTGGCTCAGCAGTTAACGAACCCGACTAGGATTCATGAGGATGTGGGCTTGATCCTTGGCCTCGCTCAGTGGGTTAAGGATCTGGCGTTGCCCTGAACTGTGGTGTAGGTTGCAGAAGCAGTTCGGATCCCTCCTTGCTGTGGCTCTGGTGTAGGCAGGCAACTGTAGCTCTGATTGGACCCTTACTCTGGAAACCTCCATATGCTGTGAGTGTAGCCCTAAAAAGCAAAAAGAAAAAAAAGGGAAAGAAAAAGAAATTTCCCATCCTCCATGAGATACGGATTTTTGTAGTACCTGTGTGGATTTTGGCAAGCTGCATTTTAGTGAATAGTCCCCAAATCTAACTAAAGCATGGTCAGGCCATGCCTTGATAAATGCTGGCATAGAGAAGCCTATAGTTTCATCGGTTCTCACATAGCATTTAGATATAGTTCAATAATGTTGTGAATGCCTGAAGTTTTGTTTTAATTGTTAGTTATTTAAATACAGTAGAACGCTAGACATGTTTCATTCTAAAAATTAAACCTTCTCATTTTTATTGCAGTTATGCATACTCTGCCTTTCTTTTTGGTTGAATTTTGGATAATTTATAAAGTATTTGAATTTACAAAATCAAACTTAGAAAATTAGATGGGAAAAATGAGAGAGTATGTTAATTAAAAATATATTTTCTTTTATTAGAAGTTTTAGTTGCCCCACATACAGTTGTTTCTACCCATATAATTTTTCAGAACTATGGGAGCAGAAATTCCACTATTTGTTATTTATATAAGCAGTTGGTATATGACAAAAAAAAAAAAAAAACCTGAAGAAACTATTTAAATCAAAAACATGAGTGCATTCTCTAGAGAAAAATACTCGTCTTAGAAAAACTTAGAGCTTTCTTTTCAAGAGAATATTAAAATAATTGGAGTTTTCCTTATTTTTAAAAAATGCTTTTTTTTCCAGAAATTGTTTCATATTCAGTTCAGAACGGTTAAAAGTTGGCTCTTTCCCAAAAACAAAGATTGATTAGATTGTAGAAAGAATAATGGAGATAGACTGGTTGATTTAAGGAAAATTGTATGTGTAAGAAGCATGGAATATGGTGCTTAGTGGGGGTATTTTGTGCATTACAATTATTCATTTAAAAACAGTGGCTGGCAGACTGCTTGTATAAACAGAGCAGTGCCTGCCCTATGCCAATCATATATTCTACAGTTCGAGATTTTCGGAAGATAAAAAAATGTCTGAGTAATCTCTGTGTCTGTTCTCTTTACCTAGCCCAAATCCTAACACTCGAAGGTTTAATGCAGGTCCGGATTAGAGCAAAGCAGTCTGGAATACAATATAAAATAATCGTACTATGATTTGAACCTCTAGTCTCTTTTGATGATCAAAATTATAGTGATATAACCTACTGGGTTACAGTTATGCTTGGGGTGATTGATCTGGGTTCTCGTGGCTAAGCTAGCACAGAGGATTGTCTTGATCCAACATAGCCACTATCGCTTTAATTACTAAATCTACAAATTTCATGCCTCTTATTTCAAACAGAGACATGGGCTGGGGGAATAAGAAAAACAAAGAAATCCTTCGCCAGTATGACATACGGCAGGTGTTCTCTTTCTCAGCTTGACTTAGTCTTGCTCATCCAGTACCTCATGCTTGTCTCTATCACTGAATTTTAAAGTCGATTACACATTTTTTTTTTTTTTTAACTCACAAGAATCTTGTATTCAAAATAAAAAGAAATTCAGATAGAAACTTTTCGGTTTGAGTTTGTATCTCTTTGAAGGTCAGCTGCCTTTAGCTAACTGCTCTATTTTCTTGCTCTGTATGTTGATTACTTTCATGAGATCCCCAAAGACCCATGGGGAGCTCCTAGGGTGACAGCGCTGTGACTGAGTGGCATGTATGAGGGGGCTGAGAAGTGTCAGCGTCAGAAACCTCCACATGAGGATAATGAGTTCAGGCATTTCAGATACGAGCTAGCGTCAGAGAATGGCATTGAGTGGAGTCATGCTTCTTTTTGAAATTTTAGAACTTGAGGCTCACCTACTGAAATAAAGAGCTTTCAAACAAAAGCCTGGGGGGGGGGGACCTGGATTGGTGGTTTCTTCCACATGCAATGACGTTGCCGTTCAACTTGATTCGAAGTGAAATCCAGAGATGAGGGCAAAGAAAAGATACTCAAAGGCAGTTAAACTCAAAGAAAGTTCTATTAAAAAATTCATGGCAAGATTTTGGGGTAATAATTGTGTTTTTATTTCTCACCTTTCTTCTCCCCACGTCCATTATTTTATTACTTTTTCTTTTGGTAACTTAAGGCGTGTCCTCTCACTTCCATGGACTGAATTGTATCTTCCCAAAATTCATATGTTGAAGCCCTAGCCCCCAGTGTGATTTAGAGATAGGGCCTTTGGTAGGTAATTAGGTTTAGATGATTTGGGGAGCCTTGGATCCTCATGAATGGATTAGTGCCATTATAAGCAGAGGACATGTGAGGACACTGTAAGAAGGCAGCTGTCAGCAAGCCAGGAAGAGATCCCATCAAAAACAGACCATGAGGGCAGCCCTGGTCTCTAACTTCCAGCCTCCAGAACTTTGAGAAAACACATTTCTGTTATTGAGGCCACCCAATCTATATATTTCGTTATGGCATCCAGCGCAACTAATGCACTCAAAGGGTAATAATTAGTTACCATATGAGTAGCTTCCTGGTTGAGGAGAGTGTGAATAAAAGATCCTATCTAAATAAAATCTCCTTTAACCAATGGCATGTGTGTGTATGTTTGTGTGTGTATGTGTGTATATATATATATATATATATTTTTTTTTTTGTATATGAAAATGCATCATTGTATTTGCACTTGGCAATTGTGGCTTGAGGTTCTTTTCATTCATGTTGGGTTCTTTGACTATCTTGTAAAATATTGCCTGGGTGGGATACAGCAAAACAGGCAGCTGCATGTGTATGATTTGATTTAGGGAACACTGAGATCTCCTAAGAACCAATCAGTAGATGCGAAATGCCCAGGATTTGAGATTCATTCCTTTAGTTAGTTTAAGGCTTCATGTCCCTGGGAAACCCTCAGTCATATGTCAATATTCTTCAAAGAATAATTTCTCGATACTTCGCTATTACTTTCTCGACATGGAGTAATCTTTAAGATTGACAAATTATGTTAGAGAAGAAGCTTAAGAGTCTGAAGAAGAAAAAAGGAGATTAGAAGAGGGAGGTTTCGCAATGGAGAAGATGAGTCATGACAGGCACTCAAATGGGGCTTTGGACAAGCACCCCTGGGATTGCTCTGGAGGTAAAGGAAGAGCCGTTGGCAGTGAGTGCCTGGAATATGCCAAGAGGAGGAGATACTCTGTCCTGCCTCCTCTCTGCCTCTGCTTCATAACATGAATATCCTCCAGCCACTGCTTTGTGCTGTTTTAATCCTCGCTTCCATCTGCCAAATATCTGCGTGTCACTTAACATGTGCTTACCTCCATGGTCACTTAAGCTTCTTGCTGAAATTCGTGTTTTTCATCTGTTCTTCTCTTTACCACAATGAGAAATTACACAAAGTAGAGTTACAGCAAAGAGCCTGAATTTTGTACCAAGACAACGAATATAATAGATTCCCATGGATAAGGATTTGTGATCAGGCTTTGCCATTGGAAAAAAAAAAAAAAACAACACATTTTTAAAAACATGTCAGTTATGTTCTTAAAATATTATCCAAAGATTATAGAAATCCTCTTTGCCAGGCAGAATCCTTTAATTGCTCTTTTTCAGAGAGATTTGTACCTTCTCTCTATCCCTTTACTCTCGAAACTCTGAATACTTAGATGCAGCTTGACATGCCTAGATGATTTTTGAAGTAATTCTGCTTTGTATTAATTTGTTTGGTTTTGGTTTGTTTTTAAGAGCCCAGGTGCAGCATACGGAAGTTCCCAGGCTAGAGGTTGAATTGGAGCTGCAGCTGCTGGCCTACACCATAGCCACAGCAATATGGGATCCAGGCCGTATCTGGGACCTAGGCCTCAACTCCTGAAACACCGGATCCTCAACCCATTGAGCAAGGCCATGGATTGAACACACATCCTCATGGATACTAGTCAAGTTTTTTTTTTTCTGCTGAGCCACAAGGGGAACTCCTGTATTAATTTTTTAATCTATATCTAAGTGCACTGATGCCCACATACTCCATGAAAAAATTTTATATGAGGAATAAATTCAGGATTCTTGCTTTATTTCCCCCATGAAAACTGAAGCTGAAATGAGGTTAAATACCATAAATGAAGAGCTACTTTAACTGTTAGCCCTCTTAATTAACGAAAAGAGAAAAATACAGAAAAGTCTATATCTAAGATGACTTTTTTCTTTGGGTTCATCAATGCTGCCTAGCTGATTGTTTTTTGAAGGAGAGTGTCTTTTGTGATTAAGTCACTTGTCAGATTTGCATTGATATGCAAAGTCTCATTTTATATCTCAAGAAGCTCTACCATCTGTTACTAACATTCTTCCAGCAGGAAGTTCAAGAGAATAGCATTTGTAAGGTAAAAATACATCAGCCATAGCTAGAACTTCAAACAATTGTTTATAGTTAAGAAATAGAACTCAGAGTAAATGCCTATTGAATGTAGTTGATAAGAATGAAAGGAAGGATATCACTGGAGAGTTGAGACAAGATGTGAAAATGCTGAAGGACAGGAAGTATATTTCCTTTTCTTTTTGGAAAAATTTCAGAAAAGTCTCAGTCTTAATTTTTACTTTAAGAAAGCGGTTCAGGAGTTCCCCTCATGGATCGGCAGAAATGAATCTGAATAATATCCATGAGGACTCAGGTTTGATCCTTGGCCTCTATCAGTGGGTTAAGGATCCAACATTGCCATGAGCTGTCGTGTGGGTTGCAAACACTGCTTGTATCTGGTGTTGTTGTGGCTGTGGCATAGGCCAGCAACTACCTCTCCAATTCAACCCCTAGACTGGGAACCCCCATTATGCTGTGGATGTGGCCCTAAAAAGACAAAAAAAAAAAAAAGGTAGGGTGGTTCACATTCAGTGTGTGTCTTAATTTGTCTTTTCTTTCATTTAATTAATACTCACTAGAGCCAAAAATGAATGAAAAAGTGCATGTGTGTGTGCGCAAATGTATGCAATTCTTACATTTAATGTGTGAAATAGTAATATAGGCTATAGCTAACATTTATTTTTAAATATATAAATTTCAAATACTGAAGCAAAAGCACTTGTGGTGAACATGGATAAGAATAGTAAGACAATTAACTATCCCAAATAACGTTATATAAACAGGATGATAACAGATAAATATGTAGATGTTAATGATTTGAGTATCTAAACACTTAGATAATTTAGAAAATATCCATTCAGTGGAACCTAGGCAGTTTAAAAAGAATGGATTTGGTTAATAAATCAAGGCACATGGGATTATTAACTTCATGAGAAAGTAATTAAGGATAAAAAGACCTGGTAGAATGGAGTCATTTGACATGGTTCTTAGAATCCCTCCATTATGACTTCTGATTTGAAATTAGGCAAATAGATTAAGTAGATCATTTTGTATTGGTTCACTGGCCTCAAAGTAAGGTATGTTTATTTCATGCTGAGTTAGACTCTGTATGTGGCAACGAACAGATAATGAGTTCAAAGAGATTATTTGATGAGAAGATGGCTCAAAGGATGATAATGTCTAAAACAATCCAGTGGAAAAATCATAAATAACCCTTCATGTATCCTCTGTTTCTTGGCTGTGATTGATTGATTGATTGATTGATTTACCACATCCATGGCATATGGAAGTACCCAGGCAAAGGATGGAATACAAGCTGCAGCTGAGACCTACACCACAGCTGCGGCAATGCCAGATCCTTAACCCACTGCACCACAATGGCAACTACTTTGGTGGTGATTTTGAGAAATATAACAAAAAAATTTAAAAGGGAACATAAGAGAGGCGAAGCACACTTGTGAAAGATTTCTTCTAGGAGCTTTGGTTATGATTATTAAATGATGACATGGTCAAAACTTGGCATCAGGTATATGTTCATTCTCTTCATAGTAGGAAACAATTTATCTGTACTCCTCTTAAAAATGGGTTTTTCGTGTTTGTGTGTTCCTGTGCATATTTGAAAACATATACTACATTTACTCCAATAGCATACCATCTTGTTGAGCGCATACCTACTGCCAAAATCCAAAAAAAAAAAAAAAAAGAAATCATTGAAATTTGGTTTGTTCTTTGCTATCATGACTGTAATACAAAACAATTAGAAATTATTTTTTTCTTTTTCTTTTTTATATGATGATTTTAATTTTTTTCCATTATAGCTGGTTTACATTGTTCTATCCATTTTCTACTGTACAGCATGGTGACCAAGATACACATATATGTATACATTCTTTTTTCTCACGTTATCATGCTCCATCATAAGTGACCAGACATAGTACCCAGTGCTACACAGTAGGATCTCATTGCTAATCCATTCCAAAGGTAATAGTCTGCAGCTATTAACCTCAAGCACTCCATGCATCCCACTCCCTCCCCCTTGGCAACCACAAGTCTATTCTCCAGGTCCATGATTTTCTTTTCTGTGGAAAGGTTCATTTGTGCCTTATATTAGATTCCAGCTATAAGTGATATCATATGATATTTGAGTTTCTCTTTCTGACTTACTTCACTCAGGATGAGAGTCTCTAGTTCCATCCATGTTGCTGCAAATGGCATGATTTTGTTCTTTTTGATGACCGAGTAGTATTCCATTGTGTATATATACCACATCTTCCTAATCCAATCATCTGTTGATGGACCAACAAGCACATGAAAAAATGCTCAACATTACGGTTTATTAGAGAAACGCAAATCAAAACAACCATGAGATACCACCTCACATCAGTCAGAATGGCCATCATTAATAAGTCCACAAATAACAAATGCTGGAGGGAGTGTGGAGTAAAGGGAACCCTCCTGCATTGTTGGTGGGAATGTAAGCTGGTACAACCACTATGTAGAGCAGTATGGAGGTACCTTAGAAAACTATATATAGAACTACCATATGACCCAGCAATTCCACTCTTGGGCGTATATCCAGACAAAACTTTCCTTGAAAAAGGCACATGCACCCGCATGTTCATTACAGCACTATTCACAGTAGCCAAGACATGGAAACGACTCAAAGAAATGATTTTGAAGCATGGAGAAGATCTTTAAAATTTTTTACTTGGTCTTAAAATAACTTGTTATGTTATGTCATGTCCTAATATAACCAGTTCTAACATAATTACCATTTACTGAGTATGTGTTTTCTTTGGAAGAATGAATTACTGTCTCTATCATTCACTCGCCCTGCTTGCATGCGTCCTTACCTTTTTCCACGTGGGCTGAAAATTCTTCGGTTCATCCTGGGAGGAGAATCTATTTCCTCACTCCATTGATATCAGGCTTGTAAATGTGCCTGGTCATTATTGCTTTGGTCAGTAGAGTATAAGTGAAAGTGATGTATGCAAAGACCAAGCAAATATTTTAAAAGCCATAATATGACTTATCCATCACTTTTTTTTTTCCCTTGGGGTATGAGAACTAATGATGAGGCTGTTCTTTTAGCCTCGGAGGAAGATATGTGGAGCAGAGCTAAGCTGACCTACAGTGACACATGATGAACATGTAAAGTGGGCAACTCTATGGAAAGGTGAAATAATCCTATGTTAGGATAAGCTCCTGAGATTTGGAGGTTGTTGCCAAGAACTGTGGAGGTCCTGAAATTTCACCCTCCTTGCGCGCTAATAGGATCATGGTTTCTAGCAGAGGATTTGAGACTTTGTCCGGAGACAGACAGTTTATTACTCAAAGCAATAGGGGTAGTCAGAATATCAGATTTTGTGCTGGCTTTGTGAGCCCCCGTTTCCACAGGGTGATATGAAAGGGGCCCAGGTGCCAACCACACATGAAGCGGGTTGTGTTACAGGAGAACCCTGAATCATTTATAAGGGAAGATAAGTATGGCAGCCCAAAGCTTCTGAGGGAGCCATCTCTGTCTTCTGAGACTGCAAGCAAACCTGCCCTTTGCGTGAAAGGGAGATGTTATCTTCATCTTCTAAGGCTGTTTACTGTGCAAGCATCCTTGAAAGATAGTCTGGAACAAAGACAGTCTGTGCCTCTGCTCACAAGATAGACAATAATGCAAGCGACCTATGGAGAATTGTCTCCTAGTAGTTCTTAGTTCAGCATAACCTAGCAAGAGCTGCCAAATGCACCACGTGTTAGGCACTGCTCTGGAAGTTTACCTTTACTGTTTCCTATCTTTCTGATTTTTTGAGTTATTATTAGAATAACAGTAACTTATTGAGTGCTTATCATATACCTGCTCTGAACAGGGCTAGGAACTCAAACATATATAACTACTATCTGCAAGGCAGTTGTTATTATTTGTTTTATATATAGAAAAACTAAACTCTAAAGAGGTTAACTAATTTGCCCAAAGTGATGCTATTATTAATTTGAGGAGCTGGGCTTCAAATCACACGTATTAGGTTCCAAAACATATGTATGTCCCTCAAGCTACTCCTTCCCGCTAGTTGGTATTTTAAATTGGATAAATATGCTTCCAGGTCGCTATGATAGAAATGTCAGCTAAGAATGAGCCAAGAAAAAAATTCTTGCCATAGCTGATACCTATCCATTCATTAATAAGTCCTCTGTGGATAGGAGTGTTTAACCACTTGTGAATACACCCAACTTGATTGTCACCCATCCCTCAGAGTTCCATTTTGCCTTTAGGATATTTGAGGAGGTTTTGGCCAATCCACTCAACCTAGCCATCAAATAACTCTACTGCAAAAGAGGGTATAGTTTAGGTTGGTGTGTCTTTCCCTGTCTTCTTTCTAATTAAATACAAGTTGGCTCCTTTAAATCATCGCTTTCTTTTCTAAGTGGTTGTATATACATGATTATAGTTTCTAGAACCTACCTTTTCATATCTCTTACGTACTTGGTTAAGTTAAATTTGGGTTTTTGAAAGTAGTTTAGAGTTTAGAAAATGCACATGAAACAGTACTGTTGCTGAATTAGGACACATAACAAAAGAAACCAAGGAATAGGTTTTTAGCATAGCCTTATAGCAATCTCTGTTTTGAGGACAAAATAAACCTCCAAGTGAGTGCATGTGTATTATATTCTTTTGAGAAGAACCTGATTCATACAAGTTAATATATCTTGGACTGTTTGGGGGACATTTTATTGAAATTTTATATTTTGATATGTGTAAAATATATTAATCAAATGCTAAGCTGGGAAATGGATAAGACAGAAGTGATATTTGCCTTCACTTTACAGTCAACAGAGGGAAAGATATATTCATAAATACTTACACAGATAAATATGAAATGATAACTATAATAAATGCTATGAAATAAATCCCACATCATGCAAAAGAACTTACAAAAGAAGGAACTAAACTAGTCTTTGTAAGGAATGCAATCAGATTCTATTCAAAAAAATCATTATCCACAGGTAAAGAGGATTGAATACAGCAAATATGTCTTAGATACATAGCCTTTTTTTCCCCACAGAAATCTGTATTCCAGAAAATCGTCAATTTGAATAAACATCATCACAATTTCTATGCAGGGAGTTTTCTTCTAGCTTGTTTAAGTTGTCAAAATAATTTGAATCTATAAACCAGAAGGTAGAGAATCATATTCTCTCATGTAGTGATGGATGAGCAAATGTGTGTTGAGTGCAGAGAACTATACCAGCCGTCTAGGAGCTTTCATTCTAGTTGGAAGGTAAAGATGACATCAATGGATAGAAAGGATAGATGAAATGTGAACACTCAGCAAGGTGAGTTGATGGATGATAGTTTCTCCTGTCCCTTTTAAGGAAAGGTGTATTCCTCCATTACATTTTCAGAAGGCCAAGATCAGATCAAATTTTTTCTTTTCTTTCTTGTGTATTTTTTTTTTCAGCCTGAATGTTGTCTCACTTTCATGCGTAATTCTTGCTTCATCTGAATGAGCAGGGATACAGAACAAACTGTGACATTAGTCAATTTAGGAAGAATTTGTTCTAAATTGTCACAAAATATAGGTGTTTGCCATTATTTTGCATTATTATTCAGTGCATTTATAACAGAATTGTTCTTTTTGGAAAAACAGACTAAATTAATGTGTTTAGAAAGTAGAGTTCTTTATGAGCTCTGGAATAATTGGTAAGGTTTAGTGATTTTGAGAATCCAAGGTAAAGTTTTTCTTCTTCTATTGAATTTTACTTTAAAAGTCTACTTCTCTAAAGGAATTCCTATTTCTCCCTGAGGCGTGTGGATGTAAAAAAATCCATATATATGTATATATGAATGTGTAATTATGTTTACACATTTATAGACAATATGTTTAAGAAGACATATGGTCTACTGGAGATAAAACAAATTTCTGAAGTATTTATTACATAAAAATGTATTTTTGAAATAAATCATGCTGGTCATGTGCACATGATTTATGAGTTTTGTAATGTAATAGTGTTAATTTAAATTAACAGGTGTTTTTCATGTCCTCTGAATCTGCTATAGACATTTAAATATTACAATAAATACTTACATTTTCACATTGCATTGCTTTAGTCTAATTTTTAAAAATAGAAATATGCTTACAATTGGTCAAACTCTTTCGAATTAGTTGAGAAATAAGAAATGCATATTTCTGATTTTTTTTTTCTTTCTGGTCTATGGTTAATGCACAGGCTTTTGGGGACATTTGAACTGTATTTTCAGATTATCAAAATTCAAACTTTAATAATTAGAGTGAGAAGACCACACTTTCAAAGGTTTGCCAAAGTTTTGCCAATTTTTTGAAAATGATTTTCTTTCTTTTTTTTTTTTTTTTTGTCTTTATGCGTTTTCTAGGGCTGCTTCCTGTGGCATATGGAGGTTCCCAGGCTAGGGGTCTAATCGGAGCTATAGCCACCGGCCTACACCACAGCCACTGGCAACACGGATTCCGAGCCGCATCTGCGACCTACACCACATCTCAGGGCAATGCCGGATCCTTAACCCACTGAGCAAGGCTGGGGATTGAACCTGCAACCTCATGGTTCCCAGTCGGATTCATTAACCACTGTGCCACAACGGGAACTCCTGATTTTTTTTTCTTAATGAAAACCACCAAAATGCATTTTAATGGTGGAAACATATTTGATTTCCTCCTCTTGATCCAAAATGATTTTAGGTCATTTGTCTTCTCTTTCTCTTGTGGAAGCATTTTCCCACTGCAATAAAGGCATCAATGGCACAGCTTAAAACAACTTCTGATGTTAGACTTTCTTTCTCCTCTTGGCTTTAAGATAAAATAAATCTCTTCAAATAATTTGTAAACTTTTGGAATCAGAAAATATTGATGTCAGTGTCTATGCATTTGCTGGATCCATTATATACACTTTTATCTCCTAATATTATTTGACTAATTCCATGTAAGTGGGTCTGTTTGAGCTTTTGAAAATAAAGCACTGTTCTGATTTAAAAAAAAAAAAAGGAAATTTAGTTAACCTCTGTTTTAGTTTTCTTAGGGTTTCTTTTTTTCAAAAATGGCTTTGAGAAATACAAAGGAAGTAGGTAAATTCACTTACAAAATATGTTTGAAAGAGCACACATTATGATTTTGGAGTTGATGACAGATGTAAAGGCAGGAGCTATAAATTTATTCTCTGTATTAGTGACTGTCAGTACAGTTGTTGCATCAATTAAATGATACATTATTTTTCTCCATTTGTATAGAAAATGATACTAGCACTAATTCAGTTACATGAATCTCAAAGCCAAACTTCTTATAATATTTTTATTGTACTAGCGATACAATAGTGACAGATATGCTTTCAAGAAATAAGAGGAGTTCCCGTCGTGGCGCAGTGGTTAACGAATCCGACTAGGAACCATGAGGTCGCGGGTTCGGTCCCTGCCCTTGCTCAGTGGGTTAACGATCCGGCGTTGCCGTGAGCTGTGGTGAAGGTTGCAGACGCGGCTCGGATCCCGCGTTGCTGTGGCTCTGGCGTAGGCCGGTGGCTACAGCTCCGATTCATCCCCTAGCCTGGGAACCTCCATATGCCGCGGGAGCGGCCCAAGAAATAGCAACAACAACAACAAAAGACAAAAGACAAAAAAAAAAAAAAAAAAAAAAAAAAGAAATAAGAAATTTTGTCTTTGGTTTCCAGGAAGTACATTTTTCAGCTCTTACAAGTGTGTCTGTTAATGTTAAATTGGCCAGTAAAAAATACTACCTTCAACCTGGCATTGCTTTTTAACTAATTTCAGGGAATCCAAAAACATACAATATATGCAAACCCTTTGTATAGAAGATAATATTCACTATCAACTTAGTTCTCTAGTCATAGCATATTCAAATGAGTGGAATATTTTAGAACTATGAGGGAAAGTGGAAAATGTGTTGTTTAGAAGTTAGATGGTCTAGATATAATCCTCTTATATTTTCCTTTTTTCCAAACCCAATTTGTTTACTTTGCCTGTTCTGCAAAATAGAACATAATGCTACCCAGCAGTTGATCTGTTTATTCTGACCCGCCTAAACATTGATGTTGATCTCTACTTAATCAATTTGGAATAGACTAAATATTGATTATAACAGTGGCAAAAATAAACAGTGATGCATGTTGCAGTTTAGTTCATAAGTTCCTAATGTTAATATTTTAGGCTAAAACTATGACAGCCATTTAAGTCCATGGTAGATAAAATCAAGTAATAAACTTATAATTTAGAATTCCATATGATTATGAAGAATGGTCTCCAATGACTTGAAACTTTATTTACTCTAAGTTTCAAACTGAAAAATTATACCCCTGGGAAGGGAGACAGTTAAGATTTTATTTGCATGACATTTTACTTCTAAGATATGTCTTTTAGTAGACCTTTTTTTAGACCAGTTTTGGGTTTACAACAAAATTGAGTAGAAGGTACAGAAATTTCTTAAATATTCCCTGTCCCCATATACTCACAGCCTCCCCCACTTTCAAAATCTCATCCCAGGGAGTACAGTTGTTATAACCAATGAACTTGCACTGATACATTATCATCCAAAGCCCATGGTTCACATTAGAGTTCACTCTTGGTGGTATAATTCATTCTGTAGATTTTGACAAGCATGTGATGGCATCATATAGAATAGTTTCACTGCCCTAAAAATATGTTGTGTTCTACCAGTTCATCTCCCTCTTCCCTGACCCCTGACAATCACAGATTTTTTCTTTTTTCTTTTTTTGTCTTTTTGCCTTTTCTAGGGCTGCTCCTGCAGCATATGGAGATTCCCAGGCTAGGGGTCTAATTGGAGCTGTAGCTGCCAGCCTACCCCAGAGCCACAGCAACGTGGGATCCAAGCTGTGTCTGCGACCTACACACACCACAGCTCACTGCAACACCGGATCCTTAACCCAGTGAGCAAGGCCAGGGATCAAACCGGCAACCTCATGGTTCCTAGTCAGATTTATTAACCACTGAGTCACAACAGGAACTCCACAGATTCTTTATTATAGCCATAGTTTTACCTTTTCCAGAAAATCATATAGTTGAAATCATATAGTATGCAACCTTTTCATATTAATTTTTCACTTAATAATATGCACTTAAGTTCTCTCATGTGTTTTCAGGCTTTGATACATCATATTTTTAGGGCCACACCTGTGGCATATGGAGGTTCCCAGGCTAGGGGTGGAATTGGAGCTGTAGCTGCTGGCCTACGCCACAACCACAGCAATGTAGGATCCGAGGCACATCTGCAACCTACACCACAGCTCATGGCAATGCTGTATCCTTAACCCACTGAGAGAGGCCAGGGATCAAACCTGCGTCCTCATGGATACTATAGGTTTATAACTGCTGAGCCACAGTGGGAACACTGGTCATTTCTTTTTAGCACTGGAGAAAATGTCTTTGTCTAGATGTACCATTGGCCATTTATTTATTCCTTTACCTGGTGAAGGTTATTCTAGTTGTTTCTGAGTTTAGGCAGTTATGAATAAAGCTACTATAAACATCCATGTGCAAGTTTTTGTGTCAACAATTTTCAACACATTTGAATAAATACCACAGAGTGTAATTGCTAGTTTGTTTAGTAAAGGTATGTTTGGTTTTAGAAGAAATTGCCAAACTATCTTCCAGAGTAGCTGTACTGGTTTTTATTTCAGTTAGCAATGTTTGAGAGCTCCTGTTGCTCCCTATCCTCTCCAGCATTTGGTGGTGTCAGTACTCTAGATTTTGGCCACTCTAATAGATGTATATAGTGTCTCATTATTATTTTGATTTATAATTTCCTAATGACCAATAACGTGGAGCATTTTTTTCCCTCTATTATTTGCTGTCTTTGTATCTTCATTGAGAAGTGTCTGTTGAGGTCTTTTGCTCATTTTTAAATTTAGTTGGTATTTTCTTATTGGTGAACTTTAGTAGGTCCTTGTATATTTTGGATAACAGTCCTTTATAAGATATGTGCTTTGCAAATATTTTCTCTCAATCTGTAACTTGTCTTCTCATTCTCTTGACAGTTCCTTTCATAGATCAGGACTTTTAATTTTAATGGAGTTTGGCTTATGAATGATTTGTTGCATGGGTTATGGCCTTCATCTTATATCTAGAAGTCCTCACTATATCCAAGGCCATCTATATTCTCCTGTGTTATCCTCAAGAAGTTTCATAGTTTTGTGTGTTACATTTAGATCTGTGATCCATTCCTAATTAACTTAAAAAAAGTTTTAATGTAGTTTATTTATAATGTTCTGTCAATTTCTGCTCTCTAGCAAATTGACCCAGTTATACATATATATACATTATTTTTCTCACATTATCCTCCATTATGTTCCATCAAATTAATTAGATATAGTTCTCTATGCTATACAGCAGGATCTCATTGCTTATCCTCTCCACATGCTATAGTTTACATCTAACCCCAAACTCCAAGTCCATCCCACTCTTTCCCTCTCCCCCTTGACAACCACAAGTCTGTTCTCCATGTCGATAAGTATGTTTCTTTTCTGTAGATAGGTTCATTTGTGCCATATTTGAGATTCCAGATATAAGTGATATCATTGGTATTTATCCTTCTCTTTCTGACATACTTCATTTGGTATGAGAGTCTAGTTCCATCCACATTGCTGCAAATGGCATTATTTTGTTCTTTGTTAAGGCTGAGTAGTATTCCATTATGTATATATACCACATCTTCTTTATCCATTCATCTGTTGAGGGACATTTGGGTTGTTTCCATGTCTTGGCTATAGTGAATAGTGCTGCAGTGAACATAGGGGTGCATGTATCTTTTTCGAGGAAAGTTTTGTCTGGATATATGCCCAAGAGTGGGATTGCTGGGGTATATGGTAGTTCTATATTTAGTTTTCTGAGGTACTTCCATACTGTTTTCCATAGTGATTGCACCAATTTACATCCCTACCAATAGTGTAGGAGGGTTCCCTTTCTCCACACCCTCTCCAGCATTTGTTATTTGTAGACTTACTAATGATGGCCATTCTGACTGGTGTGAGGTGGTATCTCATAGTAGTTTTGATTTGCATCTCTCTAATAATTAGTGATGTTGAGCATTTTTTCATGTACCTATTGGCTAATTATATGTCTTTGGAGAAATGTCTTTTCAAGTCTTTGCCCCATTTTTCCATTGGGTTGTTTGGTTTTTTGCTATTCGTTTTTGCTATTGGGTTTTTAAAAAGTTGTAGGGTCTGTATCTAGATTTATCTTTTTGCATGTGCATATCCAGTTGTTCCAGCTCCATTCTTTGACATGTCAAACTTTCTTGGCAAAAATTAGTGTGTCCACTTAAGATTTTAATCTCATACCTTTCTCTGAAATATTTTCTAAGAATTTTCTTCATCTGAATTTCTAACATTTTGGTATTTATTTATTTATTTATTTATTTTCCTTCGTGGCAAAGATATAAGTCTACCATAGTTAAAGACTGAAAAAAGACTTTGGAAAGTTCTAAATTCTCTAATAATACAGTTCTTTCGGTTAAAAGCCTTTAAAGAAACCTTTAAATCCTCAGACTTTTGGTGAGCACTCTCAGTTTTATCATGAACTCTTCATTTGGGTCTAAAGAATTCTAAATTCACCGTTTACACTAATCGAAGTAGGTAACCAGCTGGACATTTCCAGTTAAATGAAGAAGAAACTGTAAAGGAAAAGAATATATTGGCCATGAACCATAAGTTTCAAACAAGTTAATGGTTTGTCTTAATTCTCTACCTCTCTGCTATTCCAAGGAATTTATTTTAGAATGTTCCATAAAAACTTTAGTTTGGAAACAGTAATCATCTCTCTGGATTTCTTAGAGACCAAGGATACCATATGACTAATTCAGACCAATTGCATTTCTGTCCAGGTAAATGTATAGAGAAAAATAGAAACAAACAAACAAACAAACAAAAAAACCAAAAAAAAACCCTATCCCCACAGGGATAGCAAAGAATAATCAAAATCAAAGAGGATAAAAATTATAAAACCATTATAATTTTTATTTGAGATTTCCCCCCATATCCTGCCTTTTTCTAAGAGAACTTTGGGAATTTTTTTTCCAACTTAGAAAATATTAATACAGTTGTCATTGAAAGGGAAAATAGATCAAAGAGCAGGGAGGAAACAAATATGCTTACCATGAGGTTTAATGTTATTGCTGTAGTTAGGCATCAGTTTGGTTCTGAGCTTCCTGGCAGCCCAGGGGAAAGGAGAGATATTATGAATAACAGCTTTTATAATCAGGAAAATGACTTCACAAAATTTCTTAGAAAGAGATAGAACAGACCCTGAGTGAGGTATTAGCAATGCCCTTTTTAACATTTTTATGGCTCTGAGGACTGACTGGATTCTGAATCCCACAGATTGGTGGTTTTTAATTTACGTATTCATAAGAATCAAATAAAGTTCTTGTTAAAAATATAGATACTTGGGCTGTATCCCTGTATTCCTCATCTTCAACAGAATTTTGTCTGTTGAAGATGAGATCCTGGCATCTGAATTTTTAACAAATCCCTGATAGGATTCTGATACAACTGGTCTAACATTTGGCAACCACTCTCTTGGACTCTCTTTTTTCAGATTTCTTTTATGTTGGTTAAAAATTTTACAGGAATTAGGTGACAGTTAGCTCTGGAGACAGCTTAGATGGCAGGTATGCTCCAGTACTGGTTAAAGGCAGATCTACAAGGGATCAAACAGATGGGAGGGCTTTCATTCTACTATGAAAATTATAGAACCAGACTGATACCCTAGGCTACACAAGACAGCCCCCCAAAGGTTTCCTCTGGTCAAGACCAGATTCTCCTCAAGAAACGGTTTTGAGTTTGCTCTTGCACTTGTGTCACTTATGAATTCAAATGTCAAGTTAGAACAAGTCAGAGACAGTTTTTATTTGGAAATCTTTGAAGAGAGTGTTACCTATGTCACACCATAGCTATACAAAAAGCCTTAATATGACCCTGTGCAGGTTTCTAGATATGTCTGCTGGGATGAGTGAGCTGCTAAATGTTCCCCAGACAATTCAACACATTGACCTGTTACACGGTGTGATTTAATATCGACCAGATGAATGTCTGCCAGAGGCAGTGGTTTTTGTTACATCAAGGTTAATGATGAGTCATTCTTCCAAACAGCTGGTAGATCCCAGAACTCCTTGTCTCTTAAGCCCACTCCTGTTTAATGAACATCAAGCCATTTTGTCAGCATTTAGGATGCCTAAAATACTGAAACTTTTTTTTTTTTTTTTTTTTTTTTTATTCATTAAAGGTCCTGGTCCCAGCTTCTGTTGGTTAACTGATAACACTCCAAAGCATGTCTTCATATTCGTGTTCATTTGACACATGCATTGCTTTATTTTTTCTTTTTTGGACCAGAAAGAAAGAGATCATGGACCTTCTCCCTTTTTCAAACCAGTTTCTCTTAAGTGTAAGACTGATTTGACATGTCAGGTCTTGCTAGCTGCTAAAACACTTACATAATTTTTGATCTTTTATAAGAAAATATCCCGATTTTCCCTTTTTATAAATTGGTAGCAGATTAAATAATGTCGTTTTCACTATACCTTGCCAGACCTATGGACAGCTGCTTTTGTTTTGCCTTAATTTCTAAGTGATTGGTGTCCCTTCTATAAATTAGCATAGTTTTCCTACCTATCTTGGAAATGGCATCACGCTGCCCTTAGCTAAGTGTACTTAGAACCTTGCCAAATCTATAAAGACTTTTTAGTTGAGGACTTAAAAAAACAATGACATGAAAAAGAACTCTTGCTTTAAAAAGATAAAGTCCCTTAAGCTGCTTTTCCATGCAATCTCACTTTAACGAACTTGATGATGAGTGTTTCTAAGTGGTAGTTTTGATGCGGTTCTCACTGTCTTTTTGACTGAAAGTTCCATAAATTTGGTAGTTAGGAAAGAAAGTCCACTTAGTCAGAATGATTGCTGTGGTGGTTTAGCAGACCTTGTAAGAGTTATGTGGAAAGAATAATTAAGACTTGTAAGAGTTTTTTTCTTTTTTTTTTAACATATTTTCAAAACTTTTTCTAAAACTTCAGGAAAAATATAGTTTACTATAAGCATATCGTTTTCCATTGTCGAATCTATCACATAGTTTTATGAACATTGAGTTGATTGATTAGTTAATGCTTCTATATTAGTATAAACTGTAAAGAGATTACCCAGATAGGTGCTCATATATAAATTAAAATATAGATTTGACAGTGCATGTCTAATTTTAACTCTAAGGAGGGGCATATCTAATTGAACTATTGTGGGACTGATTATAGCGATCAAATAAAAGTGAGTTGTTTGGCAAGGAACCTTGGAGAAGATGGGTTTGGCAGAGTTTTGAAAAAAAGGGAAGGAACAAGTTTGGACAGGGAAAATGGAAATATCATTCAACTTGAGTAAACTGACATATAGCTAAGGGTACAAGGGATATTCAGTGTTCCTTTTAGGTTCATGAAGATTTATCTTCCTTTTTTTGCAGAGTCTGCTTCTGCTCAGAATGGTTCTTAGCACAGAATCTAGTATTTGGAATATTGTCTAATTCATCTTATATATTGTACCTTATGAAACAAAGCCCTGAGAAGTGAACTGCCCTCCCCAGCACTCACAACTACTAGTGGTGGTAGAAGTGGAGCCAGAATGCTCAGTTTATATACATAGTTTATTACACTGCATTGCACTAACCATAGATTTTAGAATTCTATTATCCTAAACATTTTAGACTTATAGAAAAGATAGACATGCCCACTGTAGAGGACATTAAGTTGTATATCTTCATTTATCCATTAATTTTTTTTCTCTTCCAAACTATTTGTAGAAACTTTGCTAATCACTTAAGATTTCTTTCTAAATTATGCTTGACCTTGATTTTCCACCGCACTGGTATAATTTGCCTGTTATCTTAGTATGTATTCTTAGATTGACTGAATATTTTTGAGACTGTCTCATCTTGGTGTGTTTTCTTCAATTGTGATGGTACTGGCCATAAACAATGTACTTATCCCTATATAGGTTTTATTGTTAACATGTATTTGAGAATATGATGATTTTTTTTTTTTGCTTTTTTTTTTTTTTTTTTTTTTTTTTGCTTTTTAGGGCTGCACTTGCAGCATAGGGAAGTTCCCAGGCTAGGGGTGGACTTGGAGCTGCAGCTGCCAGTTTATGCACCACAGCCACAGCAACACAGGATCTGAGCTGCATCTGCGACCTACACCAAGGCTCAAGGCAACAGATCCCCCACCCACCCAGCATGAATTAAATATGTTTTTAAAAGTGATAATAATATTTTTTTAAGTGATAATAATCTTGAAATGTTAGTGTCTTCACATATCAATTGGTTTTTATTGTTATTTCATTTGGCTAGATTATTTGTCATGGGATTCAAGATCTAGTAATATGGCATTCTGCTCAGCAGTGTTTTAAGGGTATATTTAAAGTTACAACGTTATTAAGACAGAGGAACAAAATACACATTTGTGTTATTTTGACACAAAAAAAATCTTAATGTAGAATACTTTTAGAGACCAACATTTTATATTAATAAAAAAGGATACATAGTTATTTCCTATGGATTTTCCAAATTCCTCAGAGTAAGTGATGGTCACTGTTACTGTTTCACAGAATTCCTTCCAGGGGGATCTAGTAAGGGAGAGTGGGTATAATATTAAATTTGTTGTGAGCCACACGGGAAGTCCCGTCGTGGTGCAGTGGTTAACGAATCCGACTAGGAACCATGAGGTTGCGGGTTAAATCCCTGCCCTTGCTCAGTGGGTTAACCATCCTGCGTTGCAGTGAGCTGTGGTGTAGGTTGCAGACACGGCTCGGATCCCACGTGGCTCTGGCGTAGGCTGGTGGCTACAGCTCCGATTCGACCCCTAGCCTGGGAACCTCCATATGCCGCGGAAGCGGCCCAAGAAATGGCAAAAAGACAAAAAAATATATACATATATATATATTAAATTTGTTTTTTGTGTTTCCCACAGATACATAATAATTGTCAAAAATTTTTTAAGAAGGAAAATATGAGTGTAGTTATCATTTCTTTCAAAGTTTGTGGTAGCATTATATACTTGTAGATATTAAAATGCATATATTTCAAATATATTTGCACCATCTGAGTAAATACTAACTCTTTTTAAGAATTTGGGACTAGTTATTTATGATTATAAGAAATATACTCTTGTTTTTTGTTGATTTAATAATACTTTTAGTAAACAGTGAGTCCACATTTTTAAATAGAAAAGTTATTCTGCTTAATATGAGAACAGCATTTTCAATAGACTTTTGTGGTTATTGTTTGCTACAGGAGTTAGAGTTTTTTTGGCTATTTCATATTAAAGCCAGATAACCTCCATAAATATTCATTATTGATTATTTTGCTTTGAAACTCTCTTTAATTGAATTTTTATTACATGAAAATGTTAAAGTTATTATGTCTACCCTTTTATTTTGAACACTTGTATTTTCAACTTCAGCATTTTCTTAAGTCTATTTTAAAAAGGTACTTCTGAAGAGAAAAATAGGAACATGATAGTCAAGATCAAGTTTCAAAATAATAATAGAACAGGCACTATCCATCTTCATGTATAAGAGAGCACTTTCTTCCTTAAACGTCCCCTAAAGGTCCTGTCATCGCATAGGCTACAGAAAATGGCCCAACTTTTCCACTTTAAAAGAAAACAGTTTTTACTGTCTGAAAGCATCCCCACTGCTATCCTAATTACCTCACATCACTATATATATGTACTCAATGCCTACTCTTTATAGAAACTTTGGGAGGAGGGAAGGAAATACAAGAAAGAACACATAATCCAGAGATTAAGGTATATTATATACACCATTCTATAAAAGCAAAAATCTTTTTTTCTGCTAAAACTAATACATGTCTTTATTTTTTAAAATAAATTAATACATATAAAATAGAAAGTCCTACCAGCACGAACCATTTTGGTGTATCATTATATTTGTGTGTGTGTGTATTTGTCTCCTTCCTATTTCTAGGTCTGTGTGCACATATGTACTCAGAGATACAGCTTCAAATGAAACTAAGTTACACATTTTGTTCTACAACTGCTTATATAATTTAATTCATCGCAGACATTTCTCCTTGTTCAAGTTACCTATTGCTGCGTAAGAAACCACCTCAAAATTTAGTGGCTTGACACAGTAGCAGCATCTCCAGCCTTGGGCAGGACTCACTAGGGCCAGTCCATCTCTGCCACACTTGGCATCTACTAGGATGGCTTGAAGTCTGGGGGCTGGAATCATGTGAAAACTTGTTCACTCATGTACCTGGCAGTTGATGCTGGCTCTTGGCTAGACCTGTCAATTGGAAAGACTCCACTCATGCTCTCCATGTGGCCTGGTTTCTGTTGGGAGACAGCTCTCCGTGAATATTTCATGTTTCTGCAGGGCCCAGGTCTTCTGAACAAAGGCATTTATGGCCATTTTAAGAATATTTTCATAAGGAGATATTCGAGGATAATAAAGCTCAGAGATATCTCCCTCCCCAGAGACGGTCCAAGGCAGTAAAGACAAAAACTGGTCCTTTCCTTCCCCAGAAGATTTGCTCATAGTCCAGAACCAAGATTAGATCTCTCTCCCCTGAGGGGTGGACTGGACATCACCAGCAACCTCGTATTAGGTCAGAGTTTCCTGATGTGGAGCCTCTTCTACCATGCGCCCCACTGCATGATCAGGTGCCGCCTGGCCATCACCATGTCGCCCTGTGGGATCTGGGGTTTGGGAAACTCATGCATGTTGCTCTGGTTGCTACTTTTACTGTGAGTAATAAGCTGTTTTTGTCTCTGACCACAGGGCTCATGTTTTGTGTGTATTTGTGTCTCGTGAGAGAAAGAGAGCGAGATAGTGCTCATAATTATTGTATTAGGTATGTGTGTACCTTCTATATCCATATGTGCATACCATGGAAGTCTAGGTCATTTACTTGCAAGTAAGGTGAAATCTCATTCCCTTCACAGTTTCTGACTTAACGGTTTCCTCACAAAGTGGTCACTACGATCAAAAGGCGTTTGTCTTGAGAAAGAGACAGAACCAGATGGAAGCTGTGTCACCTTGAGTATCGTAGCCTCAGAACCCATGCTGTGTCAGTCTTGATAGATTTCATTGGTTGATCACTCTCAAAGGCTTGTCTAGGTTCTAGGTTCAAGGTTAGAAGTAGATGCCCACTCTTAACAGGAGAGTGGTAAGATTCTGAAAGAGAATGTGAGACCAGCAATGTTGCCGGGACATTTTTGGAAAAATCAGTACAGCTTAGAACAATATAGTGAATACAATATAAGCTGTATATGAATACAGTCGAAGCTATCTCATCCTTTTTACCTTTTGCATAAGTTCCTAGTGATGGACATGCAGAATTTACGCTTTGCTTTTAGCTTGGGATTCCTTAGATAGTATCATATACGGCAAACGCTTTTGTGCCATAATGGTATAGGTTTGGCCAATCCTAGGGGATAAGAGAGGGAAAAGGGGAGTGAGATGGGATGGTGGCAGAGCCAACATGAGGATGATTTATTGAGCTGCCCACTGCTCAGTATCCAGCACAATTGAACGTTCAGTCTTGCAGAACCATATTCTAAGAGGCAGCATAAACATTGTCTGTGGATGAGGAAGGAAGGGAGAGTAATTTATCTGCTGACTCGTATCTCCCATTGTTCAGATTCCTCATGGGACTTCCTTTCCTCTGTGCATCATGCACCTGCTTGGGGGCTGCCACTTCTACCTTAGACGTAGTAAATCTTAAGTGGCTGACAGAAGGTGTTAAATTTTTTTTTTTCACTGCCATGAATTTTGGTGTAAAGGTCATCAACTTACGTAAATCCATATGCACCTGCTAAATTACAACCTTAAAATAAGTTGTAGAATTGAAGATTATTGTATACATACATTTTAAATTTTGCTCTCAGTTGACAAATATTACTAATTTTCCCCCCATACAGTTTATACTCTACCAAGGAATCAGAGAACTTAATCTCTTATTCCAGACTTAATCAATGTCCTAATTACTGCCAATCTAAAAGGCAAATGAAAAAGATTTTTTTTTGTTTCCCTAGTTTCTGTTTGATTTGTTTTCTGAGGATAAACATCTTTTCACATGCTTATTGATTATCTTCATTTTTCCTTTAGTAAATTGTTCTTCATATATTTTTCTTTTTTTTTTTTTTTTCCACGGAGGGCATTCTCTTTTTCTTTTTGATGTTTTAGCTGTGTGGGTAATGAAGAAGTAGTGTCTGTCTAAGTTTGCAAAAATGTTTTCCACTTTTCATTTATCTTTTATTTTAATTTTGGTTTTTATCTCTCTTATCAAGTAGAGGATGAAGATCTATCAGTCTTTTGCCTTTGCTTTCTGACTACTGAACATTCAATCTTATGTTTTATTTTTTGTTATATTTTTGAATTTGCCATACCTAGTATATATAATTTTTTCCTTCAATTTATTTTTTCACTAGACATTATACTATGTGGTTCTAGTAGTTTTCCTATTGATTCTCTTTGAATTTCTAGTTAGATAATTATATCATATTTAAATACTATTATGCCCTATATATTTTTTCACATGCTTATCTTCTATTTTTTTAAAATAAAATATCTGAAAATTGTTACATTATGAACATTTCCTAAGACCACTAAAATATGAATTTAAATTCCTGAATTATTTTCTTCCTATGTACTGTAATTTTATACCCTCAGGTTGTTAGTGTTTTTTAACATTCTTAAGTAATGCTATAATTGTCTATATAAATGAATTTTTTCTATATTTCTGATAATTGCTATAGAACTGATTTCTTGAGGTAGTGTTAGTGAGTGGGTTAAAAGTAGGACCATTTTTTAACCTCTTAATACATACCATTATGGTATCAAATTGCTTTCCAGAAAGTGTTTAGTGCAATGTCCATCTCACTTGTACTTTATTACCACTGCATTCTATCACTCATCTTAATTTTGTATTTATGTGATAAGTGATAAACTTTTTTTTTTTTTTTTTTTTTTTTGCTTTTTAGGGCCGCATCTGCAGCATATGGAGGTTCCTAGGCTAGGAGTTCAATCAGAGCTACAGCTGCCGGCCTACGCCAGAGCCCAGATCTGAGCCACGTTTGCAACCTACACCCCAGCTCACAGCAACGCCGGATCCTTAACCCACTGAGCAAGGCCAGGCATCGAACCCACAACCTCATGGGTTCCTAGTCAGATTCGCTTCTGCTGTGCCACAACAGGAACTCCAGTATCATTGGTTTAATTTACATTTTGCTTTGATTCTTGGTAGAGTAGACTGTTTTCTGACATGCTCATTAGTGATTTGTATTTAACCTATGATTTTTTTCTTCCATGAACTTAGTCCATTTTAAAATTTCTGTATGATTTTCATATTGATTTATATAATAAGTACATTAATTGGTCATGAGCTATATTTGGGGGCAAGTATTTTTCTTACATAGTAGTTGGCATTTTAATTTTGTATGCAAATATACTTTTTGTTTTAGTGCAGCAAATCTCTTGATTATTATGCTTTCTGTTTTCTTTCACTTCTTGTAAATTCTTTTTCTTCAAGAGGTCAGAAAGAGGAGCTTCTCTTATGGCTCAGCAGGTTAAGGATCCCATGTAGTCATTGTAGTGGCTCAGGTTTTGTTCCCTGGCCCAGGAACTCCCAAATGCTGCTGATGTAGCCAAAAAATAAAAAGAGAAAAAAGACGTCAGGTAGATACACTGAAATTTCTTTAATCAATAACATTTCTCTTTTAAGCAGTTTCAGGTTCACAGCAAAACTGAGGAGAGAACAGAGAGAGCAGCCTTATGCCCTCTGTCACCACATGTGCACAGCCTCCCCCAAAATCTATATCCTGCTCCACAGTAGTATATTTGTTATAGCTGATTAACCTATACTGACACATCACAACACCAGAAGTCCATAGTTTACATTAGAACCCAGTAAGATTCCTGGCCATAGGTGATAGCAGAAGAGGCAAAGATAGACACGTGAAGTGAGCTGGGAGAGCAACTCTGTCCATCCTCAGCATCTCCACACTCTCCCATATGATAGGTATGCCTTTATCATCCGTCTTGGTCAGCTTGGGCTGCTCTAACACAATAACACAGACTGGCTGACCTATAAACAACAGAAATATGTTTCTTACAGTTGTAGAAACTAAAAATCTGAGATCAAGGGCCCCAGTACGGTCGGGTTGGGGTGAAGACTTTCTTCCAGGTTGTAGACTGATGACTTCCTGCGTCCCACTCAGTAGAAGGGGAAATGTCAGCTCCCTTGCTTCTTCCCATAAGCGTAGAACCCCATTCATGAGGGCTCCACCCTCATAACCTCATTACCTCCCAGAGACCCACCTCCAAATGCCATTACACTGGGGGTTAGATTTTAACCTATGAATTTGGGGGGCACACGTTCAGTCCATGATGCCATCTCTCCTCTAGACCGCTGGAGAAATTTCTTAACTACCTTCCCTGCTACGAGTACTCTAGTTCCTCTCCCAGTCACTCTTTTGCATGGGTCTGCAGTTTTCCTTCTAAAATACAATGTCTTCTCTGACTTGAATTCATCCACGTTTCCCCACTGACCATAGGATAAAGTTCAAACTCCTTAGCACATAAGATAGCCCCATTCATCCCATCCATTTGCCATAGGTTTACCTTTCCCAGTCTTTTTCTTTTTTTCCTAAATCCAGAATTGCTGAACTTCTTTTTCCTCCATTCCCTTCCCCTCCATTCCTTCTCTTCTAAGCCTCCATTATTTTGCAGTTGCGACTGGCTGGAATATTTTCCTCTTACAAGACTCAGTTCAACGTTTATCAATTTTGTAACATTTCCCCTAGTCTCCCTTAGCATTTTGTACATACCTCCAAATACACATCTACCTGTAATAAATCATATTTATTTAATAATTTGGTATATTTCTGGAAAGCAAAATCTAAGCTTTATTGATCTTTGCATTCCCTTCCTCTTCAGTGGAACTGGCAAACAATAGAAGTTGAAAGTTTTCCTCAAATGAATATTAAATGAATGTACTAACCTCTCTTTGGCAACAGCGTTGGCTCAGCAATGACAGCAATCTTTTAAAAATGCAAATCCAATCATGTCACTTTTCTGCTTAAATCCATCCAAAGGCTTCATGCTTCACTTAGATCCTAAGCCTTGGCATGAATTCCACAATCTTTACTGGCCTGCTGCCTCATCCTCCTTCTCCAAGCTCATCTCTACTCATCTTCTCCCCCTGCAGTTGTCCTGGCCACCTTGCCCACCTGGAATTCTGGGTGCTTCAACTAGGGCTGCTCCTCCTGCCGGGGATATTCTTTCTGGGCACTGGTGACTGTTCCTTCCCTCAACTTCCAGTCTAGGTAGGATACCATGTCCTCCTTGAGGCTCTTATCCGAATCATATTTCCCTAGTAGCAGCTCACTTTGGTACTTTATACATTTTGTGGTGCTTATTTCAATGTGTAATTTACACCTATCTCTGTTATTTTTGTCAAAAACTATCCTGTTCACTAGCCCTTAGTCTCCATTGTGGCAGGTCCCTTGTCTATTTCCAGCACAGTGCCTGAGACTTATTTGCCTCATAAATATGAATGAATGAGTGACAAGCTTTAGGATTTTATGTACTGTAAATAGCTTTCTCCTCCACTAGTCTCCTCTTATTTTTAGCCCTAATGCCCCATACTTATCTAATAATTGTATTATTCTGTTAACTGTTCAGCTGCGCTCCACTCCATACCCATACTATTATCACCTTTGAATCACAGCAGTTTTACGTAAATGTCTAGTTCTCAAATGAGCAGTAAATTGGAAAATTTGGTTTGCTTCTTCCAGTATTTTTCCCAACAAACTTGACATTAAGCTTTTCTTTGCTTACTTTTGGGGGAGGGATTTCTTCAGGATAATTTGGCAGGAGGCAGCTATTACATCATTTTCTTAGAACCTTTACTATAACGTTAGGAATAAATGTAATAGCATGTAAAGTTCATGCTCACTATTCTCTTTATCTTTGTTGTTGTTACTTCTCATAAAGGCTGACTTTTAGCATCACCAGTACAATGCTGTACAGCCTATCATGGGTAATCCAATAATAACCATGCATTTTATCTCAGATTTTTTTTATCTGATTCGATAGAGCTAATTTAGTTTTTCTAAGCTCTGGTTTTAAATCTAATTAAGACATCTTAAATTGCTCAATTTCCATTTGGGTAGCCTGCTTTGCCCATAATTTTCAGGTTTCAAGTCTTCTCTAATGAATTTCTTCCATTGCTTTTCTGCAATTAAGCTTCTCTTCCATTAAACTCTGTCAGACTTAGTCATAATGCAGACTGCTAGCCAATCAGTCTCATTAATTAAGAGCAAGAGAAGACTTTTAAGAAATTTCCTTTGTATACAGGGTAATTTAAAGGAATGACCTATTGTTGTGCAAATGTTCATATATCCTTTTCTTAACATAGCAAGTTATTGGTATTTTGATTTTCTTCCCCCCCCCCAACTTCCTCACCTCTTTTGTGCCTCTGACCTCTCAAAATCACCTGCCCCTCCACCCCCCACTGAAGGTTAAAACGCAATCACAGCCACATACTAAGATAGAGCCATGGGCATGAGGAAGGTGGCATGTAGTTTGCCCTTTGGCAGCTGAGTCCAGCAGCGCTTGCCAGCCCCAGGCCCTCCTAGTTGAATATGTCACTTCCCCATCACAATCTGCCTCTGTTGTCCTGTGGCCTGTGGACCTGAACTTAAGCCTCCATTTCAAAGGCATTATGCTACAGCGCACCATCTGGTCAGCTGGCCCCGCATCCAAAGAGATTTGGAATCACAGTGTAGAGGAGCTAATTATGACCAGTGAGTGTTTCATGATTTGCAGTTCTAGCCAAATAAACAAAAATAAATTATTTAAATATTTCCTTTCTGTTCTCCCCGTTCATCAGATCCAAAAGTATAGGGGGAACAACATCTCTAAATAGTGAGAAAATTATTGGAGAAGCCATTGAGTCCATTTTGCATAACTGATCCTGCATATGTTCTAAATTGTAATCCTTTTGGACTTGAGATTGATAAGAATATTTATGCGTCTCTGCCCCATTTTACAGCAGACGGTTTTCATGCTAAGTGCTTATAATGTATGTCTTCACCGCTAATGTATCACTTGAGGCTCTGCAGTTCAAAGCGTGGAGTGTACTTTATGAATTTGAGATTTACTGACCCAGTGTTTATTTTAACGAAGGCATATTTATGTTTGTACCCTTTTGAAAACCATGCCATTGGGACAGAGGCGAATTTGTAAATCTTACATCTGTTCTTACGTGTAATTTGATAATGGATTCATTTTTCTTTCCAGTTACTTCTGCAAATGCTTAAGCACCTTTTGTTTGCCAATCCAGATGTAGTTCAGCTTGTACTCAGTAGCTCTCACCTACAGATTAGTTCCCCTCTAAACCCCAGCTCTTAAAAGAAGACTTCAAGGAATAGTACGTCAATATTTGTTAATTCTGTATCGACTGAAATCATGTAAAATTTGATTTGCAATGTGGTGTGAATGACAAATCTATTATGATGAAAGGAAGACAGGAAGTTACAAAGCAAGCATGAACATATTCGTGTGGGAATATTTGTCTAAACTCTAATTGAACTAAATGATTGTAGACTGGCCTTACTAAGCTATCTAAAAATAAATACCTATAGAGAATTACTGCTTTGTAATCTATCATTAATTTTCATGCATAGATTTCCCATAACAAGTTTTAAGGATAAGAGCTATCTCTTTTTTTCATTCATCTCATCTGCTGTTTATATATCAAGAAAATATAAATGTCAATTAAAATTTCTGAAGTAAATGTTCTATTGAGAAGCATGCGTTTTATACAGTTAATCCATCTGATATGGATTTTTAAATCCAAAGCTTTAAAATCTAAAGTTAACTATACATGTAAAATTCTACTTTTTCTATTTTATTGAATGGACCCCTGAATCAAACAAACATCACTAAATCGTATCTTTTTTACTTGAATACTTGGTGCCTTCCCACTGCTAAAATCCAGCCAATTGTTTGTTATAATTAAATATTACCAAAATTGAGTTTATCCCCACCGGATTGCTAAAATTTGTAATTAACAGTTCTATTAATATCAGATAATTTTAAATACTCTTTGAAAGAAAGTTTAGCATGTAGGCTTGTGTGCAAGAGTTTAAAAAACAAGTAGTTAGTAGAAAATATCCAAGTGTTTCAAGGAGTTTCTATAGTGGCTCAGTGGGTTAAGAACCTGACACTAACTCCCTGAGGATGAGGGTTCGATCCACTGGTCTTGCTCAGCGGATTAAGGATCTGGCCTTGCTGCAAGCTGCAGCATAGGTTGCAGTTGTGGCTCAGATCCAGTGTTGCTGTGGTTGTGGTGTAGGCCTCAGCTGTAGCTCCAATTTGACCCCTAGCCATGGAACTTCCATATGCCACAGGTGCGACCATGAAAACAAAAAAGAAGCTTTTCAGAAAACAGGCGTGTATATGAAATAATCATTTAGGGCAAGAGTATATATATTTAAATTGCCCTTTCATATATCACATTGCATACATGCAAATTATAAAAAGATAGACATTTTAAGGTCTTGTTTCTAAATACAGTTTCTTTCTGTCATGTAAATTCAAATTATTTCAAGCCAGCATATAGATAACAAGTTATCCCATGGAATGTTCTACCTTTCTTTTCCCCCTGCATTAATGTGACAATACAATCACCTTTTCAGTTACATATCAGCAGCCCTTAACCAGTGATAGCAAATGAACCCCAGTTATCTCCTGTGCCACGTTGTAAACTGTTTGAGAGCAGAATCAATTTCTAATTTGTTTTTATTTGTTGTAGAGCTCTTAATAGATTCTTACCATATCAATGCATGGATCAGAATCCCATAAGAAAAGAGATAGTATGCTTCATTGGACTAGTTGTGGACTGTGTAATAAGGGGACTATTTATGAAGCTATGAGCATGGATGGAGGTGACAACAAAGATGGTGAAGCACTCTTGGGCTAGCAATAGTGGGGAGCTATTTCCATTCCTATGTCTGAGGGCCCACAGTGGGGAGAGATAACAGCCTCTGAGAAGAGCTGTAGCTGAGATTGTAGCTCTAGGAGGGAGCTGCTGGCAAGAGCTCTGGTCTTCAGAGACTTGAGGCCACTGCACAAACGAAGCCCAGCAGAAAGGGAGCTTCATTCTCTGATGCCTTCTCACTGCTTTTTGTTGGCCTCCTTCTGGCTGAACCCAAACCAAAGCCAAGGACTAGAGAAGTCTGTCAGTACACCCTATCAAAGACTGCATCAAAGAGCACAGAGAAAGATGGAGAAAAACGGGAATAGATGGAAGCAGGAGGAGGAGTGTGTGCAAGTGGAGAATACCTATCTCAGTAGATGTTCAGTTAATGAGCGGGGCAGTGATGAAGTCTTAAATGTTTCAACTCACTAAAATATATTTTCTGGTGCTTAAATAAACTTCACTGTACTCTCTTAGACCATTCATCTGGGCATGCCTATATTTGAGTACTTGGGTAAGAGGAGAGCGTGAGAGGAGACAGAAGTTCAGGGAGACATACCTCACATACTCTTGTAAGGACTGAGCTTTTCTGTCATAAATATGATTCTTGGTAAATCTATACACAGGTCATCAGAGAAGGAAATTTGTATTAACCTAAGTTGAAAATGAATTAACCTTTTAGCATAGGCTGGATTAGTCTAATAGGCTTTTTTTTTTTTTTTTGGATTGTCTAAGCATTGTTTACAAGGCCTAATGAATATCACTTTGTTCATTTGATGTTTCTACTGATGTCCATCTATGAATAATGTCTATAAATAGCATAATTTTGCAAATAGCCAGTTGAGTTAGTTATTTAAAGATATCCCAAGATCTGTCTTTCACTGAACAAAATAATCCCTTTATTATGTGAATCAACATCTCCTAATTTATCTTTTAAGTCTGTATGCTCGTATATTAAAATGGCTTAAATCAAGGGATTTAAAGGTCAAACAACAACACTGAAATGAATTGCTGAACTAAAGAATGCAGTGATATTGATTGTGTTGGTAAATCAGTCATATTAATAAGGACATCTAGTAGACCTACAGTGTTAGGTATTCGGGGGAAATAAAATCACTCTACCTTTAAACATTTAAGACTGCATTAATTGAATGACAGAGATTTCTCCTTGTGATATATTTTTCTAACTCAAACTAATCATTCACCATTTCTAATGGAACTTATAAATGCATCTAATAAATAAATATTAATACTTGTAAACCCATAAATCCTAAAGAGGAGTACACAATTCACAAGAAACACAAAGAACAATCCATTGGGGATGCATTAAGGAAAAAATATCTATTTCTGTTTGTTTTCATCAAAAATTAAGTCAAAGTATTGATTGACAATAGAATGTATGTGTTGGTTATAAATAAACTTACATTTATTAGAAGGGCGTGCTCAACAATTCTTTAGGAATATTTGATTAAAGGCCTGGACAATTACTGACTGAAACTGATTATTTAGGGGGTTAAGAACATGCCTATTGAAAATTTTCACTACTATTTACCTATGGTAATGAGTACATATCTTAAGCCAAGACTTGTCCTGGAAGAACAGTCCATTTAATTTTTTCAGAGATTTATTAGGCAAAAGCAAAGTGGGTACCTCTAGTCCTGCCCCAAAGCAGTATGATCATAGTCTGTTGGTTTGTCACCTTGAGTCACCTCAACGTATACATTGGAATTAACAGGTAGAAGTTGAAGACTGAATTGCAAGGCCTTCTGGACATTTTCATGCCCAAAGTATATGCTGGAATTCCTGCTGGGAAGGAAAGCACTTTTCGTTTTCACTTGCAACTCCACCCCAGTCATACCGGAAGGCTTCATCCAGCTAAAAGTTGGTTCCTTCTCACCACGTAGTTGGAGATCCCTACATCAATTATGTCATCTTGTCTTCTTTAGATGATGCTGTCCATGTTTTTTTAAAAAAGTGGGCAGCAACGCTTATCCACGTCCTCTGTATTAAATAAAACCCTACAGAGCTGCATGAAGGAAAATGAACACCTTCACCTTCCCTCTTCCATCTCACTTCTTTGAGTAACCTGTGTTAGGTACTCATCTGCAGTGTACTTTCCCTATGCTTACATAAAGACAGACACGCACACAGAAATGGATTTGCACACCGAAATGGATTTTTGAATTTTCCCTTCATTTACCTGTTTCCTTCTCTCCTTTCTCCACCCCCTGCCTGTCTCTCTCTTCTTTCTTCCTCCCTGTTTTTCTCCCTCCCTTTCATAAGCTGGAATGATGCTATACATATATTGTACCCCTGCCTCTTTTTTTTTTTTTTTCTTTTTAGGGCCGCACCCGAGGCACATAGAGGTTTCCAGACTGGGGGTATAATGAGAACTACAGCTGCCGACCTACACCACAGCCACAGCAATGCCAGATCCGAGCCACGTCTGCGACCTACACCACAGCTCACGGCAATGCCAGGTTCTTAACCCACTGAGCGAGGCCAGGGATTGAACCCTCAACCTTATGGTTCCTGGTCAGATTCGTTGCACCAGGACGGGATCTCTTATTGTCCCATCTTTTTATACAATGTATCACATGCATTCCTCTGATGTCAATACCTATAGATGAAATGCATTCTTTTTAAAATGCATAATATGCCGTAATGTGGAGGTGGCATGTTTTCTTTAACCGTTCCTCTATTAATGAATATTCAGGTTGTTTCCACCTTTGAGCCACCACTCACAATACTGCAATAAATAACTTCGTACAGAAATCCTTGTGTATGCTCCTTCAAGTATGTGTGAACGAGTCTCCCAACCTTAGGTTACTGATTCTCAAGGTAACTTTGCCTTTGTATCAGAATGTATATATTACCATATTACTTTCCAGAAAGGTGATGGCAGTAAACATGGCCATTAGCATTAACATGGTGTGAATGAGATTCCCCGCATCTCTAGGCATCCTTGCTAGTGTTGGATGTTATCAGTCTTTTCCATGATTTCCAATTTGAGGGGTAAAAATAAAGTAGAATTTCAATAATGCTTTATGTTTCATTATACCACATCTGCCACCTGAAGTATGAGGGCAGTAAACACAAGCCCTAGGGTCGCAGAAGTTTTTAAAGGGATTCTTTAATAATTTATGATTTTTGCCATGTGTGTTTATGTGTGTACCCCCTCTCCCCAAATTACAACAGCACTTGTAAATTCAGGTCTTAGCTTCAGAGAAACTCTGGGAGACAGCCAGCTTAGAAGATATGAATTGAGTAGGTTGACAGAACAGTGAGAATATAGGAACTGATATTAACTCAACCTTATCATTTCTTGACTGTTGCTAGAGGAATTCCATCCTATCAAGTCTTGTGTTTGGGGTTCAGGTTCTCCCCACCCCAATTTATGCAATACTGACTGAGATGTGTTATCTTATTAACTCTCCATAGGATCTGTAATTCATTGGAACATGTCATTCGTAGGTGCTTCCAGCTACAAATGAGAGTGAAAAATTGGGTGTTGCCATGGGTATAAATGTAATTACAGTGTTCAATTCAGTGTATGCCATGCTCTACAAAGCCAATGACCCATCAGGGTAGACAGTAACCCCTGCAATGTGATACATTTGAAAAAAGATCTGTGAAATGAGAAGAGAAAGAGAAGAGAAAACAGTGAGAATGAGACACAGGCTTATTAAAAGATTTTAAACCTTCTATTATTTATAGTATTTATTGAATACAGTTTCATATATGCAATAATCATAGTCTTATTTCTACCCAGTTAAGTTCACAAAGAAAGGGAAAAAAAAAGATTTAGAAACAAAAATAGAGCTACTAAGTTTACCTTTGTAACAAAGGATGATAAATTTGTGGAGAAATGACAAGACAAAGGGTTTCGGTTAGGGATAAGAAATTATGGGAAAGTGATTAGGAAATCTAAGGGGGAAATTAATGGAAGACAAGGGTTATTTCAGTCAATTTGTTTGCATAGATCCTCTGCATAGGTTCCCAGTTTCCAGTGATAAGAATATTCTCTTCCTTGTCTAGGGAGACCATCTTTCTCATGGAAAATGTTATGACCTGCTTTTAAGTACAAAGAAGGAGATCAGAGAGCTCTTTCTCTATCTCTACTGTCTCAAGTGTCTTCAGCTCAAAATAATCAATATTCCAAAATGGCATCTTTTGAGGTGGCGTATTCTGATCCCCTTAAGCGAAGCATACATTCGCTTACATTTCTCTTAACTTCTTTGTATTAATATGGTAGATAAGGCCTAACTTATGCCAGTTGGCCATTGCCTAAGCAATGGACTGCTGTGCTAGTCCAGGAAAGAGCTGTACTAAATTGAGTGTAATACAGAGGTAACTGCATCTGGTATATTTACGTCGCAGCCCCTGTTTACAAAATATAATTAAGCTATCATTTACAACAAAGACTTGAGGAAACTTTATAAATAAATCACAGTAAAAACTAGGAAATTCAAAATACACTTAGAACATACAATGAAATTATAAGGAGCAACTTCCAATTGATTTATTAATGTAGATGTGCACTAAACCTAACTCTGAAGTTTATTGGCCATTAAAGCAACAAAGAAAACATTTCAGTCTACCTTGTTGAACTGAAAGGAGCTTTCACATTCATCTCAGGGACCCTCAGGGCAGAGGCCGGTTTAAAAAAAAAAAAAAAACCTGAGTGAAGAAGGTTTGTGTGAACCACAGAGAATGGTCCAACTGTGTTTGCCCCATCCAGAGAAATTCAAACGAAAACCAAACCAAAATAAAATCTTGGCTGGCCAAATAACACCAGAGGTGGGGATAAGGTTAGATCAACAACTCCTGAACTAGAACTGAAATCCAGGAGAAATGCATCTCATAGGTCTATTTGGCATTCTGTAATATAAAATACAGTACATAATGTATAAATTATTTGATTGACAGAGCACGGAACTGGCCACTGCTAGAAAAGATCTTTCTAGTACTGCACATCTTAAGCTTTAGTATTATTGTTTTTGTCTTATTGAATATGCTGTGAAATCTCTAGAAATCGGACATGCCCCCAAATGGTGTAACAGTGCCTGTAGGGGGAAGGACATACTTAATTAAGGATACTTTGATTTAGTGATTAGAGCTCTTCTAAGAGATCCACTTTTCCTTGTTCTTGAATGAGTATCTTCCATGATTTCTAGTTATAAATGTAAAAAATTTTCTGTGGTCCTTTGATTAAATAGGAAGCAGTGGTATTCAAAGTATATTGATTATATCTTGCATATGACATAGGGGATAGCGGGGAGGAGCCAGGCATTGTACATCATTCGTAGAGTTTCCAGAGGACAACAGGTCAGGAAATGCACTGGAAGAAGCAGAGAAAACACTTCTATCCCTTTCCCTTACTGACCTGGTTCCTAAAGTCAGCTTCTCGGGTCAAAAAGAGAAAGTCCCCTTTGCATCGTCTTCGATTATGTCCTTTAATTGGGGAGACTAAACTGAATTTGGGGAAAAGAATGCTATTTTCTCACTATTGATTAATTTTTGGTCTCTAGAATTCCTATGAATAATTCTAGAATTTGGTGGTACTTGTGGGGAAAGAAGCACAAGCCACAACTTTTCTCCATTGTCAGTGTCAAATACCTATGAGATGCCTGCCCAGGGTTGACTGGAAGGCCACAGGATTAAAAACTCAGTTTTGAGTGGGTGCAGGGGGGGAAATACAAAGCATGCTTGGTTTTCACCATGTTCTGAGCCAACCCATGACTACCAGACCAGGTAAAGCAACAGAAAAGCTACAAAATATGTCAGCAGCCCTTTTAGACAATGACACAATTAAGAGAGGCCGGCTTGTCTGCTGAAGAGAGTGTCGAAACCTCTGACCACTGGCCACAGATGAGGAGTGTATTAGCTCCTGAGCATCTCTGACTTCCAGAACAGCTGATTCTGCTCAGATGTCATTTAGCAAAACCCATGAATATGCCAGGATAAAGACAGTACAGTGCAAATACTGGCTACAGTCAGAATGACAGAGTGGTTTTGAAGTCAAGTCAGTTTGGAAGCTTCTCAAACCCTAGCTGGAATCTTTAGATTCAATTAGGGACTTTCACCTGAGCCTTTAGCAGGTCTCTTTGTTTCAAAGCACTAAGTACTTTAGACTTCACCTAGCAAAAAGTAACATCTGGGCATCTCTCAATAAATCAGTGACCCCGAATGTCTAGAGAACAAATGAAGCTTCTGCATGCTCTTTCCATCTAGTATTTTTGTCAATCTGGGTCAGTCTTCCTTTAGTGCATGCTTATTTTATACTTGCTATTTCAACTCTTTCAGGTTTCGTTCACAAATTTGTACTATCTCGTAAAGACCTCCTTGATTTCCCTTGAATCTTCATTTTGCAGTGAAATCTTAATTGCCAGCCTGTCACTTGCAACTTTTGGCTAGATATGCAATATGTTTTAGGGGATGTAAGGGGTATGTTTTAAAGGGCCAAGAATTTGTTTTTAAACTGTGGTAGGCAGAATACTAAAGGCACCCTTCCAAGAGCCCCATCCTCATGCTTATTCAATTGAAGACTCACCTATGCCATGAAAGGACTTTGCAGGCAGAAGTAAGGTTAATAGTCAGCTGACCTTAAAAATAGGGCAAGGAGCTTGGGTTTTTTCAGGTGAGTCCAATATCATCACATGAGACTTTAAAATCGGAGGAGGAAGGCCAGAGAGCCAGTCTTAGAGATGTGGTTGAGGAGGGAGGCAGAGAAGAGAGGTAGCAAGCTTTGGAACATGAGACAGACTCAACCCATTGCCACTGGCTTTAAATATAGAGAAAGGCGGCCGGGAGTCTAAAGTGTGGCCTCTTGAAACTGAGAATGATGCCTGCCCCACAGCCAGCGAGGAAATAGGACGTCAATGCTACAGCCGCATGGAAGTAGAGTCAGCCAGTACCCTGAATGAGCTTCCAGGGGGATTCTTCCTCAAATCAGAGAACTCAGAGCAGCCAGTCCCACCTGACTACAGAACTGCAAGGTAATTGATCTGTGCCATTTTAAGCTTGCATATGATCTAAGTTGTTTGAAGTCTGTGGGATTGATTATAGCGGTAATAAAAAAAAGTGATATATGGCAGGCTCAGAATGCCTAGGAGTACCTTAGTGCCCAGGGTAACTTGAATTCGAGTTTGCCTAGTGAGGAAGAGAGATGGATGAACAGAGGAAGAGAGAGAATAAAAACAGAAGGAAGAGAGAAGGGGTCTAACATTACAAAGTGGAGGCAATTTAGCCTCCATTCCTTTTAAGGAGACTTATGACTCCAAGTAGCTTCTTGCATGCCTGGTGGCATTCGTTTCTCAGGAGACTGAGTGTGACTCTAGTATTTAAATATTTCAGTGCCTTTGTGTGTGTTTGTGTGTGTGGTACAAGATGGACTTCTTCATTATAAACTGTGTGCTGTTGAATACATTATATTTATGTGTCATTAGAAGGTGGTATATGCAAAACCATACCTATTGTACCTTAGAGAAAATATGAAGGATTTTCAAGGATATTTTGATTTCAGGCTATTTTTGCCTAATAGGCTGATTTTAGAAACTAACTCCCATGAGAGATCCAACATCACTGTGCTGCATGCCAACTCTTGTAGCAACAGCCTTATGGAAACTTGAGCTTCTAGAAAGAGGCAACCTACAGGAAGGTGAAGTGGCCTCCCTGTGCTGGGAAGTTATTCCATGGAGAGGCACACTGTCAGCCCCTGAGTTCTCACCACCCAAGAGTGGAAGGTACCTTTCTCCTTTCCAAGGATTCCCACCAATTGCTCCTTTTTTACTTTTTTCCCCTAACAAGTAACCTGGGATGTTAGTGATCGATAATCTGACTTAATCTATAAACAAATGGCAGGTGAGGGAAAGAGAAGCACACCCAGCATACATGGGATTTGCTCCAGCACTCTCACCCCTTGGTAATCCTCTAAGACCAGGAACAAAAGGGCTGATGGAGCTGAATTTCATCATCCATGATGGCCTTTCTCTTTGGATAACTGGAGTTTCTTATTGCTGCTTTTTCAAACCTCTTTGTAGTTTTCTGTGTAGGAAACTGTAGAGGCCTCCCACAGATTGACTCATTTGAATAAAAATACATTTCTTCTGCCCTCTGCAACCTTCAGGAACCTTCAAAGATGAATCTAATTATATACATTTAAAAAAAGCCTCAGAATTTTGAGGATTTCATTTCTGAAACCAAATTTATTATGTTCAAAGTTGTGTCTGGATAAAAGGCAAATATAACATTAAAATATTAATCCATTCATGCCATTTAGTGACTTGAATTATTCACAGCTGCTTGTATTTTATTTTTATGGCTTTTATCTATGAGGCCAATCAAATTGAAAGGAATATTCTTTGCTTTTAGAATCCTTCCCAGCTGAGGTTGTTTTAATATAGAACACCCCTCCTCCCCTTCGTATATTTTATGGGCTGTATTCCTAAAGCATTTACATTTGGTTGAAGCACTTAGAAAAACTAGGTAAATTGAACACTAACAGCTAAGGCAAAATGCTAGGCAACTATTTCCAAATTTATAGTGCTTTGATGCTGTTAAACTGTTAAATCCCACTCCCCAGCTCTCTTCCCTAGCCTCTCCTTTCTCCTGGAGTATAAAGGAGATGATGCTTTACAAAATATTTGGTGGCATCTGTTCATTTTCTAAGGTAATGTGGGAGCTTCACTTTAGTCCCTGCCCTTTTTATGACATATGTCAAGAATCTTTGAGGTGGGTGAGCAATCCTTTTGCATTTAGGCTTCGTTATTTGTAAAAAGGCAGTAATACTTAGCTTTGCCAATCTCAGAGGGCCAGGAAGCTCCAGTGATAGACTACACAGGGATATAAACTCTACATAGCTATACAAATATAAGAGATTAGTGGTGTTACCTCAACACTGTTATTAGCAATAACTTTATAGACAAGATATTGCAAAGTTTCAGAAGGCACAGAACTTGTAATTGGTCTGAACCAAGGACTCAGAATTATCATTCAGACCTAGAATACTTTAAATTCTAATCTTCGTTTCCAGGCATTTGGAGATGAATATTATGCCTACTATATTTCTGCTTTCCATCCTTTCCACAGTTCTTTCAAAGATACTTGTCTTTTTAAAAGTTCCAGAGTTTTCTAGGTCTCTGATTGCTTTCCTGTGGACAGTCTTGTTAGTGCTTTACTTTTTTTTTGCCATTTCTGGGGCTGCTCCCGCGGCATATGGAGGTTCCCAGGCTAGGGGTCGAATCAGAGCTGTAGCTGTCGGCCTACACCAGAGCCACAGCAACGTGGGATACGAGCCACATCTGCAACCTACACCACAGCTCACGGCAACGCTGGATCCATTTCATAATGGAATGAACTGGGAATACTTTGGGGAAGAGACTTATTTTGAGATAATTCGATACAATTTAGGAAGGGCCACTGCTGAATATATAATCTAAAGATTCTGATTCGGTTCAAGAAACATGGACCAGGGTAGTAAAGCACTTTGCCTAAGATCATCCAGCTGGTTATTAGCAAGGCAGAATTAAAAGTCAGTTCCCCTGATTCCAAGTCTACTCGTCTTTCCATTCTAATGTGAAAAGGAGAAGGGCGTAAAGAGAAAGATGGCTTAGAGCAGGAGTCAGCAAACTATGGCCTATAGGCCATATGTGGTCCATGGCTTATTTTGTAAATAAAGTTTTTTGGGAACATTACCATGCCCATTCATTTACATTTAGTCTCTAGCTATTTCCACACTGTTAAGGCAGAGCTGAAGAGTTACATCAGAAATCATCTGACCTACAAAGCTTAGAGTATTTACTGTCTGGCCCTTTACAGAAAAACTTTTTTAACTTCTGGCTTAAAGCAAAGATGACCATGAAGTTTGGTTGGGCCTTATTGTGAACAGTCTCTTTAATTTGTATATTTGTCCCTGATCATAATTTAGCATAAGCTGTTTAGACATTAGGGAAAATCAGGCTCTCTTGGTTAATTACCAGGTGATGTTAACAAATGCGAAAATGTATTTGTGAAAGAACGATCGATACTTATTTTCAGAAGGCATTTCCCAAAATATGGGGATTTGTTTCCTCTACGCATTCTTATAGTGCATTCTTCAAGCAATGGAGATTCTTAATTCAAAGTAGTGAAAACTTATGCAGGACACCCAATAGCTGTATTCAAGTATGTGAAGGACCAGCCTGTGAATAAAGGGATTCGATGATGTATTTGTCCTTCAAGTCCAACTCAAATGCACTTTTGCTGTTTAAGGCCCTGATCCCCCACCCCTCCTCCTCACTTCTTTTGCAGAATTAATCACTTTCTCTTCTGTGCTTCCAAAATTCTTTGTACAGAGTAATATTACAGCATTTATCATACTGCATTACAGGTCGTTGTTTACACATATATCTCCCCAGGCAATTGTGAATCCTTGAAAGTGAGGACAATCCTTTATTCCTTTTGGCATCTCCATCATAGGCTCAGTTCCTGGTTTATACTTGATGAATGAATGTCTATTATAATATCAGAGGGCAAAGCAAGGGCCAATGTGAAGTTTTGGTCAAAAGAACTTTGTGACAGTATTGGCAACCAATAGAAAGCTGTCCTAAGCAATGCTGCATAGTCACTAGAGATGAGAACATAGGATTTATAATGCCTAGGTTTTAATTTCAGCTGTGCTGTTTACTGTTTCTTTAGGTAGGTTATTTAATATCTGAACCTCAGTTTCCTCGCTTTTTTCATAGAAATGATTTGGGCACCAATTTTCTAGTTGTGGTCTGCAGACCCCTGGGCATCCCCAAGACCCTTTGAAGAAGTCCGTGAGGTCAGAACTATTTTATAAGAGTGTTAAGACATTTACCTTTTTCACTGAATTTCATTGATGGTGCAAAAGCAGGTGGGAAAAGTGCTGGTGCCTTAGCACAAATCAAGGCATAAAATTGAACTAGTATTAATGTTTTCTTCATTATGCACTGGCAGGAAAAAATGCATGCTATTTTCATTGAATAATGTTGTGGATGAAGGAATAAAATTACTGATTTTTATAAGTCTCAACCTTTGGATAAAATGTCCTTTTTAATATTTTGTATGATGAAATTGGAAGCACATATTTTTGCTACATTTTATTATTTATTTTTTTAGAAAATGATTTTTATTTTTTCCATTATAGTTGGTTTACAGTGTTCTGTCAATTTTCTACAGTACAGCAAAGGCTTCATTTTAAAGTATTGGCTATCTTGGGGAAAGGTACTTGTGGTATTGAGTTGCCAGCTGAACTGGCCACTATTTCACATGGTAACACCAGTTTTACTTAAATCCCTGATAAATTACAGTATAGCTATACAGACTTTGGTATTTTCAGATACCGTCTCAAAAGTTGAGGAAGTAAACCTATCATTTCAACTATAGTATTTGCTGCCAATGATTGAATTAGGCTTTTCAACATTATTTTGAATTTCGGAAAACTTGTCTATTTCACCATAAACTTTAGAACTGCTCAGTTCTTAAGGATTTTTGTGAAAACAGTGGTACTGTAAAGTATATTAAAATACTATATAATGAAATAAGACAATTTTTTTTTTTTTGCTTTTGAGAGCTGCACTTGTGGCATATGGAAGTTCCCAGGCTAGGGGTTAAATTGGAGCTGCAGCGGCCAGCCTCAACCACAGCCACAGCAACTTGGGATACGAGCTGCATCTGCTACCTACACTGTCTCACTGCAACACCAGATACTTAACCCACTGAGTGAGGTCAGGGATTGAACCTGCATCCTCATGGATACTAGTTGGGTTCAAACCCCTGAGCCACAATGGGAACTCCAAAATAAGACAACATAGGGAAGATCTGCATAATCTAGTAAATGTGGATTCTCCAAATGACCAGTACATGATACTATGAAATTACACAAAGGTAAATATCCATTCAAAGTACATGTGCTATGGATGCCTTAAGACCAATAAATAGATTTTAATGTAAGAGAGTCATTACATTAAACTCTGGTAGGATTTCAGATTCCACATGGCAGTGATTGTTTAAGAAAGTACTAGTGTCAGGTTTTGGTGTGATACCAAAGAAGATTATCTGCAGTTATGTGAAAGGGCTGTTAAAGTGCACCTCCCTTTTCCAACTACATATGTGTTGTTGGGGAAACAGACATTCTCATATACTTCTGTGGAACTAGGAAGATAATTCCAAGCTATTAAACTATTAAAAGATCTTTTAAAGAAACAGAAAATTATTTTGAATATAATTTTATTGTGTAAATAATTAGTGGATCTCTGTTTGTAGAGATAAATGCTTAGAAACTGGGAACCGAATTTTATTGGGGAAAAAAGTTAGGGGTTGGGGAGGGTTGAAAGAAGCATTAATTTTTCATTTCATACCTTTTCAAATTTGATTCTTTACCACATTAACTTATTTTCTGTGTAAAAATTGAGGTGATACTTATAGCTGCAATGAAAACTAGTTGAGATAATGTTAAATCTCCTGACTTAAACTGCTTCCTAAGTATTGGTTGGATAAATAAAAGACTTCATGAATTTGTGTGGTGATGCCAGTAGAGCGTTTTCCAAGCAAGTGCTGCAGGATAGCTTGATGGAAATACAAAGAATTCTGCTTTTGAATATATCTGATTGATCTCTGGGGTTGAATTCTGATTATCCCGGGTCCTGTTTGTTTGTTTATTGTTTGCTTTTTAGGGCTGCACCTGCGGCATATGGAAGTTCCTAGGCTAGGGGTCAAATCAGAGCTACAGCTGCCAGCTTATGCCACAGCCACATACAAAAGCAACGTGGGAGCGAAGCCGCATTTTCAGCCTACACCATAGCTCATGGCAATGCTGAATCCTTAACCCACTGAGTGAGGCCAGGGATTGAACCCACATCCTCATGGATACTAGTCAGGTTCATAACCCACTGAGCTACGACAGGAACTCCCCTGTTTTGTTTTGTTTAAATGAAAGAATAATTATAACATTTGAGAATGAAATTTCTATATTAAATGTCCCCAAGATCTCTGAGCAACTTAAAAAATTTTCAGAATTTCATTTCCCGCCATTAGGTTTCATAGCATTCACTTTGCCCATTCATTTTGTTCTCAAAGTATAGAGGGGCCACTGAAACAAATAAGCCAGCATTCGCTTAGTTTTGTGCTATGCCACGACAGGAATCACTCTGTCTTATGACAAGGATTGTCTTACGGCAAGAATTTAGCATACTTGTTTCACAATTTGCAGTTCCATAAAATATAATTTATTTCATAGAATGCCCTCATTTTTAGCATAAACTTATCCTTACAACAGGTTGAGGTAAAGAAACAAATGACACAATTTACCTTCTTGAAATAGAGAACATTCTAGATTTTATTGTGTTCCTCACTGATTGCCACTACTGCTTATGAAGAGTCAAAATATGATTACACAAACATAGAGAATGTACATGCAAATTTTTTTTTTTATAAAATAGGGCTTAAGTCATTGTGAGAAAAGTGGATGGACCTTTCTGGAAGAACAGATTAATAATTTACCTCAAACATCTTATTGAAAGAAAAAAGCCAATTTGAATAATGTTAGGAAATAAAGCATACCAATATTATGGTTTATTTCTTTTATTAATGACTTAGAATAGTAAAAACTCAAAAATTACATTGAAAACTCATAAACATTGTTCAAATTTTTTTTCCTCATCAGTCACATTTATGAAACTGGCATTTCTATTTAAATGGTATTTAATAACAATAAGATTTCATATATTGAATCAAACAATCCATGAGCTTATTCACTTACTCACTAAATATTTGCTGAATGCTAGATTGCGTACCAGGTACTGAGGCTTCTGTGGTGAGTCAGATTTCTTTCTTTCTTTTTTTTTTTTTTTTTTTTTTTTTTTTTTTGTATTTTAAGGGTTCAATAGCCAGGGGAGCAGACAGACATATAACTTGTAACAAAATGCTATGGTGAAATCAGAAGAGCATGGGGTTTTGGAGAATTAAATTAAAACAAATTTGAAATCTCGCCTTCACATCTGAAACTTTCCAACCTCTCTATATTTCAGGGATTTCATCTGTAAAATGAAATGATATTTTCTTTTTTTAAATTTTTTTGTAATATATTTTTTTCCCCACTGTACAGCAAAGGGATCAAGTTATCCTTACATGTATACATTTTTCCCCCACCCTTTGTTCTCTTGCAATATGAGTATCTAGACATAGTTCTCAGTGCTACTCAGCAGGATCTTCTTGTAAATCTATTCAAAGTTGTGTCTGATAAGCCCAAGCTCTCAATCCCTCCCACTCCCTCCCTCTCCCATCAGGCAGCCACAAGTCTATTTTCCAAGTCCATGATTTTCTTTTCTGTAGAGATATTCATTTGTGCTGGATATTAGATTCCAGTTATAAGTGATATCATATGGTATTTGTCTTTGTCTTTCTGACTCATTTCACTCAGTGTAAGATTCTCTAGTTCCATCCGTGTTGCTGCAAATGGCATTATGTCATTCGTTTTTATGGCTGAGTAGTATTCCACTGTGTATATATATACCACCTCTTCTGAATCCAATCATCTGTTGATGGACATTTGGGTTATTGTGAATAGTGCTGCAATGAACATGTGGGTGCATGTGTCTCTTTTAAGGAAAAGTTTTGCCTGGATATATGCCCAAGAGTGGGATTGCAGGGTCATATGGAAGTTCTATGTATAGATTTCTAAGGTATCTCCAAACTGTTCTCCATAGTGGCTGTACCAGTTTACATTCCCACCAATGGTGCAGGAGGGTTCCCTTTTCTCCACAACCCCTCCAGCACTTGTTATATGTGGACTTATTAATGATGGCCATTCTGACCGGTGTGAGGTGGTATCTCATGGTTGTTTTGATTTGCATTTCTCTTATGATCAGCGATGATGAGCATTTTCTCATGTGTTTGCTGGCCATCTGTATATCTTCCTTGGAGAAATGTCTATTCAGGTCTTTTTCCCATTTTTCCATTGGTTGATTGGCTTTTTTGCTGTTGAGTTGTATAAGTTGCTTATGTATTCTAGAGATTAAGCCCTTGTCCGTTGCATCATTTGAAACTATTTTCTCCCATTCTAAAAGTTGTCTTTTAGTTTTCTTTTGGGTTTCCTTTGCTGTGCAAAAGCTTTTCAGTTTGATGAGGTCCCATGGGTTTATTTTTGCTCTTATTTCTATTGCTTTGGGAGACTGACCTGAGAAAATATTCATGAGGTTGATGTCAGAGAGTGTTTTGCCTATGTTCTCTTCTAGAAGTTTGATTCATTGCATGCTTTTTTTTAATGGATTAAATAAGATGTGTTCAAAACACAAGGCCTTGAACTAAACTCATCAGATGGAATATGTAACCCTAAAACTACGATATGAAATGGACCATAATAGGGGAAAGACAAGAAAGAGAGAGTGACTAATTTGGGAATGAAGAGAGGTAAGGCAGAATTTTTTAGAGGAGGGACTGTTTAGAATAAGGAGGTGCTCATAACCAAGAGAAGAATTCAAGGCAGAAAGATTTTCATGCACAACAGCATGGAACTTGTGCTAAAGCGTTAGGAACTCTGAGTAGTTTGGTGAGGCTGTAGCCAAGGTTATAGAAGAGTGGAAATGGGGATGGTGAGTTAATGGTCCTCAGTCACTGAGGATCTTTTATAGCCCACAAATGATTCAAGATTTTTCGCAACAGCAGTGGGAATGAGTGTATAAATAGATGTGAGCCATATTTTGAAGGTAGGAACTGTGGAACTGAATGACAACATGGGACTGAAGAAGACACTTCCCACTTTTTGGTTTGGATGAGTAATTATTGATGTCACTATTCAGAAGAAGGAATTTAGGAGGAAAACGGAGGTTTGAGGAGAGAAGTATAAACTTTATTTCACTTTATCAGTTCTGACTTGTCAGGATCTTAGGAGAGAAAAACCCACATTGCAGAAAGGGTTTGATAGTGCTAAACATTTAAGCAAGATTAGAAGCCAGGAATTTGAACTTTCCGACTTGGCTGTTTTTTTCTTGTTTTATTAAAGATTTAATGCAGCTTAGCTTTGTAATTGGGAAGTCTTATAAATGTCTGGGTCTTAGCTCTGAATTCTCATAAATTAAGGGCAAATGGAAAAAATTACTCAATCTTCTTCACAGCATTGTTTTAAGAATCACATTTTTTGGAAGTTCCTATGTGGTACAGTGGGTTAAGGATCCGGTGTTGCCACAGCTGTGATGTAGCAGATCAATTATGTCTCTGGGTCCAGGAACGCCTATGTGCCACTGGTGTAGCCACCCCCCCCCAAAAAAAAATCACATTTTTTTGATAACTTAAATCCCTTTAAAATGTTGCCTATATATAAATAGAGAAATACAGATAGAGCAATTAAAGATTTAAGTTAGATTACTATTAGCAGAAATGGGGCTATTAGCAAATTCACTGATAAGGACTCTGTAGTTACATTGAAGTACATAATCAGATATTATAAAGTAGTATAATAACTGGGAGTGTGTGTTCCCAGTCAAACTGCCTGCATTTGAATATCAGCTCATTATTATCTCTTTGACTTCAGGCAAGTTGTTGAACCTCTTTTCTCAAATGGAAATAATGGGAGTATCTACATCATCGGTTGCTGTGAAGATTGAATGAGTGTATATAAAGAATATAGGATACTGGCTGACTAGTAATTAAGGTCTCAGTGTGTAATTGACATCATCAAAGGCAGTAGCAGCATCATCATCATTTATTATCATCAAATGGCAGGATTTTAATGCAGTGGGGGGAATGCCAGAGATAATCATATCCAGTGTTATAGCTGAGGAAAAGGAAGCCTAGAATTGGTGAAATGTATTCAAGCATTCACACCCAGCAAAAGACAGGACTCAGGCTCTAGTACTGCTCAACTGTATTCTTCTTGTCACCTTTTGTTAAAGTAGGGACTTAGGTTTTTGTGAGAAGGTCAGGAAAAAGTATAATTTTACTTGATAATTAGTATACCTTACACACAATAGAATTAGAAATATTATTCTTTATTAAAGAATTTGCTAATGGTCAGAAATTCCCCCTGTTGATAATTAGTTGAAATTGGACATAAATTATGGTTATGTGTGTATCAGAATTATCTATTCCTAATGTTATACATATATAAGTTCATAATGTTATACATATTTAATAGGTACTCTGTAGTGGTTTGTAGACTTCCCAAGATTCAAGGGTAAACAAAATATCAAGATACCGTAAGACACTTTCTTGATATATTTTCAATTTTATAATTTTTTTCTGATTAAATAGGTGAATTAAACTCATACTCTAAGAGGAGACTTTGTTTTGTAAGTTTAAAACTTAAAATATTAAACCTCAGGCTAAAGCTATTGAAAATTTGCACATAGGCACACAAAACACTGTGATAGCATCACAGAATATTATTTAATAATATCTGCAGGGGAAAAAACTTTATATGAAACTCAAAGACCAGAGCTTTTCATAAATATAGATGCTGTTAATCAAAGACTTGAATGAATTGATGGATTTTGTATTATACTCTGAAGATAAGTAGATTTTGATTCTTACTGGATTTGTGTAGTCTAGGAGTTAGGTTGAAGTGATAAAAATGAGTGCATTTTTTTTATCATCTGCCTATAATAACAAAACATTAGTGTTGTCAGAAACAAACAATGGCTCAATTGTGAGACCTTATGCATGAAAAAACTAAGATAAATACGGAAAATTAAATAAAACAATGTTAAATGTTAAAAGGTATAGAGAAATTAAGAGGAGAAAATGGAATTGATCTAAATAACACACACTAACATTCTAATTTAAGTACATCATGAAAAAGAGTAGTTACAGTTTTGCTTGGAAGATGTAGTTTATAATTATTTAACTGAGAGTTTCACCCACTTCTTTTTAATTTGCACCATCATTCATTTTTTTTTCCCCATTCTGAGCTCATTTAGCTCTAAAATTAACATGGGAGTTCCCATTGTGGCTCAGTGGTAACGAACTCGACTAGTGTCCATGAGAATGCAGGTTCGATCCCTGGCCTTACTCCAGTGGGTTAAGGATCAAGCATTGCCCTGAGCTGTGATGTAGGTTGCAGACGTGGCACAGATCCCACATTGCTGTGGCTGTGGCATAGGCCAGCAGCTGCAGCTCTGATTTGACCCCTGCTGCGGCCCTGAAAAAGCAAAAAAATAATAAAATTCACAGAATTTTTTTTTTTTTTTTTTTTTTTTTTTTTTTTGCAGTGAGGCATTTTATTTAGTAAAATCATTGGGGCCTCACTGATTTAAAAAAAGAGAGAGAGAGATTCATACTAGGTAGTTTAAGACGTCCCTAATGATTATCTAAGAACCTCACCTGCTGTGGTCAATGCTTTTGTTACCTTTGATCTTGGCGCTTGGGTTTACCCAAGTGGATGAAACAGTGGAAAGAAAGTGGATGAAGGCAATCTTTCATCAACACATTTTTGGAGTCCCTTTCCTTACCTTTACCACATTTTTTCCAGACCTGCTGAGTGCGCGACTCTTGGTCCAAAATGGACACACACCTGCACATCAGCCAGAACGTGCAGCTCATATCTGTGTGTAATGTCCACATCCTGTTTGAGCTTGAAGGTCTTTTCAGATCCACCTCAGCATCTTCTCCCCCAGCCCTCTGAGCCTCCCCGAACAGATACCAAGCTGCTTTTCTCCTTGCACTCATCTGTACTTATCATCAAGGTCCCGCACAAGCCTCAGCTCTTGCATGAACCCTCTGTAGACTTCTTCACGTTGATTTACTGCATTTCACTCCTGGAGCACTCTTTCCTGGTGCCTCACAATTCAGCAATTATTGTTCTATGTGGTTTTATGAGGCTTGCTATTATCTCAATTATGCTTTAAGCTTCTGAAGGAAAAGGGCCACATGTTTTGTTTCTGCACCTGCATAGTATCCAGCACATCAAGGAGGACATAAATGAAACATCATAATACATGCCTGTTAGCAAGTTAAGTACTTGACTGCTTTTTGTCTTAAAGTTCATTTTATGTTTACTATACCTGTTTATAATGACACTAAATTTTTTTTCTAAGCAATGTTACTGGAAATCTACATGAAAATAAATTTTGCTTGTATATAGTTCTGTACTCGACAACATTTTTTTTAAAAAAGAAAACTGGTTTTTTGATAAATGTAAGATAATATTAATCAAAATAGCATTTTGGTTTGTGATGGTTTTTTCAGACAAAAGTGTTATCTATTTTAGTTCTTAGAATATTATTAATATTCTTGATAATGATTTTTTTTTGCTATATAAAATGGTATTTTAATCTTTGAGAAGACTAAGTTGAAGTACGTACTGTTTAATTTTTGTTTAGTCATCATAAAATATACTTAGATGCCAGTATGTGCAAAACTCTGACCAAAATAGAAATTTCAGGTGGACCTTCCTTAATGATTTCTAACCCAAAGTGGCAACTGCATATAAAGATATTATATATTTTTTTTGTCTTTTGTCTTTTTTTTTTTTTTTTTTTTTTTTTTTTAGGGCTGCACCTGTGGCATGTGGAGGGTTCCCAGCCTAGGGATCTAAATCGGAACTGTAGCTGCCAGCCTATGCCAGAGCCACAGCAACGCCAGATCTGAGTCACATCTGTGATCTATACCACAGCTCACAGCAACACTAGATCCTTAACCCACTGAGGAGGCCAGGGATCGAACCGGCAACCTCACGGTTCCTAGTCGTTTTCATTTCCGCTGTGCCGCCACAACAGGAATTCTGAGATATTACAAACCATCATTTCTGTAACAAAGGAAAAATTTCCCCTGGAGGAAAAATGGAATGGAATTTGGGATGTTGCTTGCTTCCCCATCTAGAACTTAGAACTGGGCCTGAAAAGACTAAAAAGAAATTGAAATGTAGCAATTTCCTGGCGAACTGCATAAGCAGAGACCCCAATCCGGCCCATCAAATCCAGCACCATTTGTTTCCTTGGGGGAACAAATTTTTACTCAAAAACATAAAGGATAGTTTATGTTCTGAATTAAAAATAGAAAATATTTTTCTGTCTAGGAAGTTAGTTTAGATGAAGTTATTTTATCTGAGGAAATAGCACAGTAAAATTACTTCCCTTTGGGTATAATTTTAAAGTGTTCTTTTTTATCTTAAACTCAGTTTAAAAAGTACTAAAAATGTGCTTTACTAGAGACTTAATAAATGTTAAATTAGCCTGGGGCAGTGTCTATATGGAAGTGAAAAAATTCTTGAGTATTTCCTTGGAATTTCTGAACTTTCTAAGCAGAATTAAGATCTTTAGCTTTCTTATATTAGATCATCAATTAACTACAGTAATACATTCTTCTCCTATTCTCCCTGGTAGCTCCATTCTGATTAAACTTAATGTTTTTAAATAATCCAAAACCTACCGATAATTAGGAATTACCATACTTGGTACAGACATGAAGTAATGCGCAAAATGGTAAAATTTTCCTGCAAAAATGGTCCAATCAAAGTGGAACAATAGGCAACACTGGGCACATTCAGGGTGATATGGCCCTAAAATAGGTACAAATGAACCTATCTACAAAGCAGAAAACTCAGAGACATAGAGAACAGACTTTTCATTGCCACGGGGGAGGGGAAGGGAGTGGGATGCACTGGGAGTTTGGGGGTGGTAGATGCAAACTCTTGCATTTGGAGTGAATAAGCATCCATACCTATACAGAGGTCCAATAGGGCACAGGGAAATACAGCCAATCTCTTAAGGTAGAACTTGATGGAAGATAGTATGAGAAAAAGAGTGTGTATGTATATATGACTGGGTCACTAGAGTGTACAACAGACGTTGGCATACTACTGTAAATTAGCTATACTTTAATTAAAAATAGCTCATTTCAGAACAAAGGGTGGGGGAAAAAATGTAATTGTAATGTATACATGTAAGGATAACCTGACCCCCTTGCTGTACAGTGGGAAAATAATAAAAAATTTAAAAAAAAAAGCTCATTTTTAAAAATGGAACAATAGTTTGACCTCATTTTCATTTTGTTTTGCTCAAATGAGAGAAGTTTCCATTTAGAATGGGGATCAGTTATTGAATAAGGTACAAAAATTAGAAAATTTAGAAATAAAAATTCCTGTACCTCTTTTCTCTCAATATCCTTTCATTTTATGACAACTTTTTCATAATGTACTTAATGCTAAAAAGAGAGGATAGTGCTAAAATAAAGGGGAAAACACTTTACTGTAGTGATTTCACATAACTCTTGTTCTATTTGATGCTGTTTTAGATCTTCTAGCTGGGTTATTAAGTAAACTAGCTGGCATAGGAAAAACTCAATACCATTTGAAAATGCCACTTACATGAGTATATGCATATTTTGATATAATAAAAATAGACTTGGCATTTGCTTGACTTGCCTTTTTTGAGAAGGGAGCAATGTGCAAGGCAGTATAATCTATATATAGAATATTAGGTAAGAATGGAATAAAAGCAAAATGGAGCCATTATAATCTCCTTCTTTTTAAACCATCTTTTTTTTTTTATTACTCAAATGAATTTATCACATCTGTAGTTGTATAATGATCATAACAATCTGATTTCACAGGATTTCCATCCCACAGCCTAAGCACATCCCCCCACCCCCCAAACTGTCTCCACCAGAGACCATAAGTTTTTCAATGTCTGTGAGTCAGCATCTGTTCTGCAAAGAAGTTCCATCTGTCCTTTTTTCAGATTCCACATGTCAGTGAAAGCATTTGATGTTGGTGTCTCATTGTCTGACTGACTTCACTTAGCATGATAAATTCTAGGTCCATCCATGTTGCTAAAAATGCTGGTATTTCATTCTTTTTGATGACTGAGTAATATTCCATTGTGTATATGTACCACATCTTCTTGATCCACTCCTCTGTCGATGGATATTTAAGTTGTTTCCATGTCTTGGCTATTGTAAATAGTGACTTTAAACCATCTTGTTCTTAGTTACTTTGCAAAAAAGATCTTCTCTTCATGGAATACTACAATGGATTAATGTACATGATTGTGAAATGAGTTTTTTTCTTTTCTTTCCTTTTTTTTTTTTTTTTTTCTTTTTAAGGGTCATACCTACCACATATGAAATTTCCCAGGCTAGGGGCCGAATTGGAGCTATAGCTGCCAGCCACAGCAGCACGGGATCTGAGCCACATCTGCAACCTACACTACAGCTCAGGCAATGCCAGATTCTGAACCCACTGAGTGAGGCCAAGGATTGAATCTGCATCCTCATGGATACTAGTTGGATTCTTTCTGCTGTGCCACATGGGAACTCCAGTTTTTTCTTTTCTTATTTTAGGCTCTTTCTTTCTCTTCCATTTCCTTTTTAAACTTCTTCTCCCTTTTTCCTCTCATCTCCTTTCCCCCACTCGTTACTGCCCATAGGTACATTGAACAAAATGTACTGGCTTGGCTAAGCACATAGCGTATATGCCAGGGATATGTGACAGAATAAAACAGATGTGGTTCCTGTCCCTACAAAACTTAAAATTTCATTTAAAAAAAGGCTTTACGTCAATCATTACAATTAAATTTTCTATAAATATGAAAAAGAGTGAGGCATATCAATCTTCCATAACTACTCCACTTACAGTATGTTGTGTATACATAAAAACATAATTTTTGCGTGTGGAATATTGAGTAAATATGGGTCCTGACCTAAGGAATTAAGAAGTATTAATTTAAGACAGTAAAATCTAAAGTATTAAACCACCATTGCTGTGGTTCACATATGGAAACTTTCTGTTTAATGATCGCTTAGACAAACCCATTTGGTGGTTTGACAAGGCCAACTCATAAACATATTTTACATAAGGGCCTATGAACAGCTAGTGGTCCCCTAGGTCTCAGTCTTTTCATACTTGTCACTTCCTTGGTTCCTGCATTCATTCCCTTGAGTCAACTGAGATTTTAGTCCCAAACTCCCAATCCAGATTCTGGACTTGTGGCTCAGTTTCAAGGCTAACTTAAGTCTGGTTTTGCTAGAATCAGACTTCTTGCTAAATAAAGCAAGCCTTCTGATGGCAAATCCTGCTCTCCCAGATGAGACGCTGAGGAAGACAGCAGTGCAGATGACATGCTTCTTCTGAGTTGTGCTGAGTTTCTTTACATTTTTCCCAGGCCCAGTCTCTCCAACTGGCTCTCTTCCCTCAGCAATGGCTACTTCTAATCTTACAGCATTCCTGAAGTGCCAACAAATGATGGGGTTTCAGAAATGAGATTATTGCTTTAGCCTGTGTTTTTCTCCTGTTGTAGCTCCCTGTGGGATAGAACACCCTACCGGTTCCAGTAATCTATCTCTTCTATGTGTTAGAATACTATGCTATGATTAAGAAAATTAAAGTACCTCTTTTCCCCTGAAAGGAAAATATGTGAGTGAAAAAGTAAGTTTGTTTCATATATTTTACAGTTCAACTTAGAAACCTTATTTCTATGAATACATACATACATATACACACATCAGTGTGTATACACATGAATTTCAGCATATATACATATATATACACATCGGTGTATATACATATGAATATGTATATGTCTATAGCCTATATGTCTAGGCTTATTTTATTGACAAATATATATCACAGAGAAATGAGTCTGGATAGAAACATACCAAACTAGTTATCAATGATGATACCTGGAGAATGGAAATAGAGGTAGAAGTAGCCGTGAAGCTGCAAAACTGAATCTCGGCAAATGATTTAGGTCAGTAGCTAATCTCTGAGCCAATCTCTTTGGCCAGAGGGTTAGAGTACTCTTATTAAATGGATCCACCCAAACCACAAGTATTAACAGCTGGGGATTGGTGGCTTTTCCACAAGGAAAATGAAGATGCTCTTTGCAGAATGGACAGTGGATGTTGAAGGGTAAACACAAGAGCTGTGCATATGAGACTCCTCCCGCAATATCTTGACTTGCTTATGACACTTGTGTACTATTACAGTAATCAAAAGGTTACATATGGTAAATATTGACATATATGTAGACAACAAAAATATACAGATTTTTGGAGTTCCTGCTGTGGTGCAGTGGCAATTAATCCGACTAGGAACCATGAGGTTGCAGGTTCAATCCCTGGCCTCACTCAGTGGGTTGAGGATCCGGTGTTGCCATGAGCTATGGTGTAGGTTGCCGACGTAGCTCTGATCCTGTGTTGCTGTGGCTGTGGTGCAGGACAGCAGCAACAGCTCCGATTAGACCCCTAGCTTGGGAACCTCCACATGCTGCAGGTGCAGCTCTAAAAAGACAAAAAGACAAAAAAAAAATACAGATTTTCAATTTTAATTAATGTTTATAGAAGTTGATCAAATACTTGTGACACATCATAAGGATAAACACAAACAATAAAGAAAAGGTTTTTTGTACACCCATCCTTAACCTGTACAGGCACTTTGGTGAATAAGCCCAGTATGCTATTTGTAATAAATTGCCACCCCTTATTTTTTTATGAATATATTACCCTTTATCACATTTCTTACTAGACCGATGCTTGGCATTAAGGCCTTATAGATGTGAGTTTTAGGATTTTGTGGCATCTTGGTTAGTTGTTAAGGTTATTCTAGAACTGGCAAAGTAAAATTCTTTTTTGATCATTGAACTTTATGGTGCTTTGAGATTTCCTACAAAAATTAAAGTATCTTACAGTGTTGTAGGAATAGAGATAATTGCCAAAAATTAATAAAATTCCTTAGGAAGAAGGACTTAACAACCCAACAAAGAACTAATACATTTGTATCATTATCTGCCAAGCAAATAAAAAACATCCAAGCATATGGGGCATGGCATCATCAAAAACCTGTCTGGAAAGTCTTTACTCACTCCAGGCTCTGTTCCCTGTGCCTTCACCTCAGCCTCTCCCATCATCCTAGGGTAGGTAGAAGGCATTCTGTGCTGCAGGCCTGACAGAAATAGAAATGGTTTCAGCTTTACCCAGCTCAGTGCATTTTCAGGGAAACACAAGGTTTTAATACTGAGTTATATGGCACCCATAATTGAAATTTCAGAGTTTAATCTTATTACTACTTTGAAGAAAGCCACACATTTGAGACCCAAATAATTTCCCAGTACTATGAAATGAATTTGAGTATCTCTCATCATGGCTAACCCACTCTCAAGCTGACTTAGACTCTAGGCTTTTTCTCCTCCACCTTCAAGTTCTGCTGTTGAAAAGTCCTAAGGCTATTATAGCCATCCTCATGGCTAAAGGACTGACAAGCAGCTGTGTATATTAGGCTTGAACAGTCACTCCCATGTCAGCAATTCAGAATTTCTTTCTAGGCTGTTTAGTAACTAGTGTCTCTAGAAAGGGATCCTATGCCTCCTGGTGTATTTCCATCACCTTCCCAGCTCCTTTGGAAGCAGTCTATCAAATTTTAACCAATTATTTCTTCAATGTGTTGTAGCCCAACTTTTCTGGTTGAAGGATTCAGATATAAAGAGTCTTTCACTCGTTGGGCTGCAAATGATAGCAGCAGCCATATGTGAATTCTTCACAGTCCTTTTTAACAGAACATGGATAAGATAATTAAATGCAGCCGTTGTGGTGTTTGTACCAAGTTAAGCGAAAGGCAAGCAAGTGAGAAGAAAAGAATTAAGAGGACTAAACAGGGGATAAGCACAGCAGTTTTAGCTGGAAGTCGGGAATGAGATGGATGCTGGCAAAGCAGAGCGGTGAGGACGCCTGCTCCAGACGGCAGACATTTAGGAAAAGAGACGTCACACAAGCGAACAACCGCTTCTGGCCGGCATTGGTGTGCTTCGTTTTTGCTTTTTTCATCATGCAAGGCTATTGCTATTTGCCAAAATGTGTTAAAAGCTTATGGAATTCAAGTATGGGGAAGAATAGAGCAGTGGAGAAGAGGAAGAGTTTCTTTTCATTCATTCATTTCATTCATTCATTCATTCATTTATTCTTTTCACTCATTCATTCATTCTTTTCACTCATTCATTCATTCTTTTCACTCATTCATTCATTCTTTTCACTCATTCATTCTTTTCTCTCATTCATTCATTCTTTTCACTCATTCATTCATTCTTTTCACTCATTCATTCATTCTTTTCATTCATTCATTCTTTTCACTCATTCATTCATTCTTTTCACTCATTCATTCATTCTTTTCACTCATTCATTCATTCTTTTCACTCATTCATTCATTCTTTTCACTCATTCATTCTTTTCTCTCATTCATTCATTCTTTTCACTCATTCATTCTTTTCACTCATTCATTCATTCTTTTCACTCATTCATTCTTTTCTCTCATCCATTCATTCTTTTCACTCATTCATTCTTTTCACTCATTCATTCATTCTTTTCACTCATTCATTTGATCCATAACTAGAAGCTCAAAAGTGGTAGTATCTGTTGTTCCTCTCTCTTGTTGTATATGAAACACTATGCCTATATATTTATGTGCATGACAACATTTTGCGACTGCTCTAACTCCAATGTCTAGAAGAGTGTCAAGCACATCGCATAACCAGGTTTGTTTTTAGTATTACTATCTTCGTGTTCTCCAGTTGATTTAATGTACAGTTATTACTTTTTATCATGTTAATAGGCCAAACCCATTCTTTGACATGACTCTGCCCTGTTCCTGGATACTGACCGGTCTCCAGTGTATTATTTTCTTTCTGCCATGGTAGAATAAATGATATGAAGTATAAATGGTAACCAAGCCTCACTCTACGTTGTTATTTAAAAGGAAAACAGTAGGTTAGGTTGCACTCCAAGGAGGGAGAATGATGGTTAACAGATGTTGTCATGATTTTCAAGTGCCTCCTTTAGGGAAAGGGGATTTCAGTTTTACTCATCTCAGCATATTTTCAAGGAAACCGAAACTTTTGATGATGTTGAGGATTATGAATCATGACACCCATAATTGAAGTTTCAGAGAGGTTTAATTATATTGTTACTTTGAAGAAAGCCACACAGAACCATATTTAGGTACACTTTCAAAATCATTTTATTCAGTTTTCACATCTTGGCTTTTCTTTTAAACTCTCTGGTAAACATCCAGAGTTTCTGAATGCTTCTCTCTGATAGATGCAAAGAGCATTTAAGCTAACACTCAGCTGTTTGTTTGTTATGTTTTCAAACTTTTTCCAGTTTCTGTTTAGCATGCAGTGAAATAGTGTAAAGAAAACCATCTGCACTGCAGCTGCAAAAGGACTACCTTCAGTTCTTTTTAAAAAGAAGCCAAATGCCCCTTGTGCACAGCCCTGGACATTGCTTGGATCTTACACCGTATGTTTTATATAGCATTCCTGGAGCTAAGTCAATTAATAGCTCAGAAGATACAATTAGCCTTTTAGTGACTGCACTTATTTATAAAGTTCTCCTAAAACAAAGGAACTCTTGCTTCTCTACCCCTATGATAATTGCAGGCTAAAAATTTGAGGTATTGGATGACAGCAAATGTACTGAGGTCATTAGCCCATGGGGGGTGATCTGGTTTATACAGCCTGCTGCCACCATGTCAAATCCCTAGGTGTGTGTAGCCTATTGGCACAAAATAAAAGTGAAATTATTCTCAACAGAATGTATTTAAATGAAAGTTTAGCAGTCTTTACTATATCTTCACTTAGCTTTTGTCTCTATCCAAATGTGTATTTTAAGCCAATTCGAGTTGAGAAACATGTAGTGAAATGTAATTATTATAGTGAAAATCCATTATTTTATAATTCACTGTCCTTACTTTGTCAATCTCTGTTTTATTTTCAAAGGTAAAATTAAAACCCTTTGAAAATATTTCAGCAAACTCACTCATAACATTTTCTTAAGCAAAAGCCTCTAGGCAACCATTGTAGTCATAACACAAGGGTATTAAGCCAATGCATATCATCAATTGGGGCAGAAGTTACACTGATTTCTTCTGACGTCTATCTGGTTTGAAGGAATGTCCAGAAAGAGTCAGTCATTTAGCTGGGGGTCAGTTTTGTGAGGATGACAGGACTTGTACATAAAATAAAAAATCCGCTTTTTCCTCATTAGGATGACACCTTAAACAACTATAAAATTAATGAGGTGGCATTGAAAGGATACATTTAGATTTCTATACAAAGAATTCTAATCATTTTTAAAACATACGTATGTCTGTATTGAAATGATTTTCCTGAATAACTGTTTGGGAAATACCAGTAGCTTTCATGTGAGTCCTAAGTAATATATTGCAGATTATCTAATACTTACTTGGCAGAAATTAGACTTTGTGTCTGGATGAATACATGAAGAAAGGGGCCACTCACAAAGGAAAGTCATGGGAGGGGCAGTATTTGTTTCCTTTTGTTTTGTTTTGTTCAAGATGGAGATGGGTAAAACAGAAGTTTTTCTCATACGTGGAATATTCACATACACTTTTTGAATCTGTTATTCCATGGCCAAAGAGAAGTCACCCTGGGTTGAGAATAAAAAAGAGGGTACTGCATTAGACAGAATGGAGCTAACAGTATCAGCATTAAAATGGGACAGAACTCCATGAAGTCTAGAAAGATCGGTTCCAAGAATAGAGGTGCTCTGAAAAGAGCAAACAGGATAAGTGTCTACAAAGAGAGTATGAAATTAAAGCATTATTTTTTAATGTACACAGTAGCAAAATTTTAAAACTAAGACCCAGAAAAAGCCTTGTCAACAGTGACCAAAGGTGATGCAAAGATGGGTACTTCTTGGTTATCAGAGCAATTCATCCTAAGAAAGCATTTAACTTTTTCTTCCCTCCCCCAGTGCTATCTACTTTATAAGATTCCCTTATACTTTCTGGCAAGATTAAGATTTTCTCATCTTTCATGTCACCATTCTCTGAATATGCCAGAAAATTTGGGGAGGTGTTGATTTAAAAAAAAAATAGCATTGGCAGTAGAGCATATTTCTGTATTGGGAAATCAACCAGCCATAGCTCTGAGCACAGCAATATTTTTTTATCTTAATTGCTGTTTTGATGTGTAGTATACCTTTAACTGGATACATTTTTTGAGGCCATTTCTTTTTTTCTTTTTATGAAAGGTTTATTAAAACTTTTCCATGCTTAACATAGAATGAAGAGGATTATCTCCTAAAGCACACAAATAATAAGGACTGAGACATGGCGTACTTTTAAAACTACGGATAAATCCCCTCATTAATAAAATAGGTTTCATGCTATCTTGGAACCATACCTTATTTTTCTACCATAGTACCTATTCTATTTTAATACACTTTGTCATGTTAATATGTTAGTGTTTCTATGAGTTAAATGAATGGAAAATATAAATAACATATTGAAAAATTATGGTGTAGTGAAGTCTAAAGTGAGTTATCTAGAATGATGAACTTCAGAGCCAGAACATGAGCCATCTCTCTTAAACTGACCTTTGAGCTCATTGCTTTAAACATATGCAATGGAGTTGAAATGTTTTTCTGGTAATGTTACAGATTTGCCTATTCATCTTAGTACTCACCAGGGTCTTTCTGTGATGAATAGCAAGCATTCCTAGTTAAGACTGTAATCTTTGATCTTAAAATGGGACAAAGATAACTGGTTCACTAATTAGCTTATTGAACGAATAGTTTTTGCCCACTTTAGCAAGGGTTGATCCAACTAGAGTAGTTGACTGGAGCCCCCAAAATATACTAGATAATGTCAAACCTAAAGTGTTTTTCATTGTTTTTGCCAGTATAAATATGTGCTCTGGGTTTAGCATTTATACCACTTCATTCATTTGTAGATTTATGAAAAATTTCAAAATAGTTTCTCTAAAACATAGCTATATAGAGTAAGACCCATGTTTAAAACACACCAGGATTGAAAGGCCAGTGTTATTCTATTACTACAAGGGAACTCACTCTTTATTTGGTTGTGATAAAAATACAACCTCATATTCTACTACATTTTTCTTAAGAGTTCTAAGAGTTCATCTTTTCCCATGACACAGCTGCTCATAAATCTTGAATTTAATCAGTAAGTCCAGTGCCAAAAGTTCTGTTAATTATAGAGTCATGGGATTTTTTAAAAAATTATAGAATTTAAGAAATTTGATTGTGGTTGATTTTGAGGTTTAAATATTTCAGGATAGGTGAAAATCTTTCAGTGCTTTATTTGAATGTGTCTCTTCTGGTTTTTCACAAACATTAGATTATAAAGAAATTGCATTTGTTCATTCTGCAATCTTACATAGTGCCTATTACGTGGCAGGAGTATTTTCTAGCTTCTATGTATTTAGCAGAAAAAAAAAAAAAATTGACTTACTGAGCTTCCTTTTTGGTAGTGATTTATATGATCAAACAAAGTTACCAAATACCATTCTGGTCAGGCTTGGTCTTATAAATGTTTTAGTTACCAAAAAAATTCTATTAAATTTTCTATTAAACTTTAAGTAATTTACATTCTATCATAATAGATAAACAACTTCCTGGGTACTTATTTATTCAGTAGGATTTCTGAAGTACCTATTTTTTAAAACTAGTGTGACTTATTTGTATTGTTTGAGAATAAGATATACTTTAATATGGCAGCTATGGTAACGTGACAATTAAGTTAAATTTCTTTCCGAGCAGTTTGGGAGCATGAAGGGCATCAATGACCCTACTTCCTTATTTAATTACAAGTATTTTTTTCTGATGCAGCTGTAAAAGTACAATTTAGGGGAAAGGTTAAGCAGTCACAAAAAATAATAAAGGTTTGTTTCTCACATTTCTGTCCTAGAGTGACAGTTTAGTTCTGCACGTTTAGGTCATTTGGAAGCCCGGTTCCATCTTCTAAATTGTTATCATATGCATAGTTGAAGCTAGATTGCTACCATCTCTGCACTCCAGCCCTTGGCGGGAGGAGGTTGGGAAGAAATTTCAAGGAAAGATGGTTGTCTTTAAACTGAAGATAACTAGAAATCACATGCTTCATTTTTCTCCTATCCTGTTGACCCAGACTTAGATGGCCGTTCCATGCTGCAAGGAAGGCTGGGAAATGTAGTTTCTAGCTGAGTCACCTCACACCCAGGAAGAATAGGAGAATGCATTTAGAGGACAACTAGTGTGCCAAAGAAGGAGCCAGTGCACATTAGAAATGAGAGTTCCATTTGCTTATCCTTTTAGACAGTGAACTCCCTGAAGGCAAGGATCATACCTTGGTTTTATCCTCAAACAGATAACTGGCCCACAAGTATGTACTGCTGTACAGGTATTAGCAGTGTGCCCATGTTGCTGTGTAATTTCTGCCCTGGCCTTCCTTATGTGTATTTGTCCTTTATTCTCTTTACATGCTCCTTAAGTATAGGCTTTTGTTTTTAGCTTCATGTTCTCATGGTTTTTAGTGCTGTGCTTTGAAGAAAGCAGATGTTCCATTAATACTTTTTGAATAAAAGAACCTTGTATATAGTTGGTTGTTTTTTATGGCCTTTAACAAAGAACATGCCAATAATATATACATTCTGAATATAAGTCTACACCTTACAATTTTATTATACATTTCTTGATATTTGAATGCTTACAGTATCCTAAGATAATGAGCTCTTTATAATCTGAATGTTTTAAAGAACATTTATAAATAAAATTACAAAATAATGCTATAGGATATTAATTTGAAATAATCCACAGCATTCCACCTATGTGGAGAAAATAGAATAAAAACTGTGGCCATTGCACCTACCAAGCTACATACACAATTTGTCCTTAAAATTAAAAAAAAAAAAAAACACACAACTTTTAAACATAATCATCCCATCAAGTTAACCTCAAGTCTTCCACATTTAAGGGAATTGAGAAGATAATTGTTAGTAATGTAAGCTTCTTTTGATTTTAATTCTAAATCATACTTTCTATGTTTGTATTTGGTTAGACGAAGGAATCTTATCTAGCTTCACAAATGGGCAAGATCATTGACTTAGAGTTAGTTCAAATTTGATTTTACTCAAGTTCACTCCTAACACTGCCAAAAATATGTATCTTAGGGCTGCAGTGTATGCCCAGGGCTTTGTGTATTTAACAGAGATACAGCAGAGGTTTGGTGATCTGAGCTGCCGCATAGAATGAGACCTCTCTACCAAGTAAAAGATTCTAAAACTATGGGCCTTTTATCCCACTCAGTCAACACCAGAGAGGGCACATAGAAGGCAATAATTCTATTGGTCAATAAGTAGACCACCCAGTATCTGTTACTAGCACAGTATCTGTTATCCAGTGTTCCGGGTCTTGACAGTCCTGCCACACTAGCCCTGGGAAATTGACCTTTAGAAATGCATGTGTCCAGGGCCTGCATATCTTCCATTTATATCCATAATGGGACTTGGCCTGACTAACCATGACCTACCTCCTTTATTAGTTTCAAAATATTTGAAGCTAACATAATTGAAGAATAAAGTTGTTTTCACAATCTGCAATCCTATTCAGTTTCTAATTCTAGCTAGATTGTAAGTGGCATAAATAATGTCTGTTTTCTTACTCATCCTCTTAGGATTTGATTAAAGGGCATCACTGTTGGATTTTTTCACAATCCTTATTCAGAATCTCACTCAACAAAACTTAGTCCACATAATAACAACAATAGGAATTCCCTTTATGCCTCAGTGGGTTAAGAACCTGACTAGTAACCATGAGGATGTAGGTTTGATCCCTGACCTCGCTCAGTGGGTTGAAGATCTGGCATTGCCACAAGCTGTGGCGTAGGTTACAGATGTGGCTCAGATTTGGCATTGCTGTGGCTGTGGTGTAGGCCAGCAACTGCAGCTCTGAGTCAACCCCTAGCCTGGGAACTTCCATATGCCACAGGTGCAGCCCTAAAAAGGACAACAACAACAAAATTATGAATGAAGCACATATTTGGAAAATCCAGCTTTGAGATTGAGGTCTATAGTTCATGTATTCATTGCTAATTTGGGCAGTTTGAATAAAGTTTACATAAGCAACGTATGGAAAGGCTCGAACTGATCAGAATATTAGATTCAAACAGCAAGACACTTCTGTAGGGACAACTGTATTAACTATGTTAACAGCAGATAACATGTGTGGGCTCTTTCACGAGATGTGCATGATTTTTATTTTCTATCCAGATAGAGAAAGCTGTGAGGAACCTAAGACTGACATTGTTTTCAGCTATGTACGGCAAAGTCAGGGAGCTAAAACTCATAGATAATAGCCTTCTGCCATCCATATATAAAGCCCTGTGCTTTGATTTTATTTGATTAGGATGTTTAAAAGTACTTGATCCACCTTTCCTATTAAGGTACCCCAGCTATGACCAGGACCCCCATTTATGAAGTAGTGACCTAAGGCCGTGAAATAGACCAGATTTATCCTGGGAGCCATATCTTCACCCTAAATCACTGGCATTCTATATTTTAGAGATTAAGCCCTTCTCAGTTGCATCATTTGAAACTATTGTCTCCCATTCTGTAAGTTGTCCTTTTGTTTTCTTTTTCGTTCCCTTTGCTGTGGAAAAACTTGTCAGTTTGATTAGGTCCCATTGGTTTATTTTTGCTTTTACATCTGTTGCTTTGGGAGAGTGACTGGAGAAAACATTTGTAAGGTTGATGTCAGAGAATGTTTTACCTGTGTTCTTTTCCAGGAGTTTGATGGTGTCTTGTCTTATATATGTAAGTCTTTGAGCCATTTTGAGTTTATTTTTGTGCATGGTTTGAGGGTGTGTTCTAGTTTTATTGATTTGCATGCAGCTGTCCAGGTTTCCCAGCAAACTTGCTAAAAAGATTGCATTTTTCCCATTTTATGTTCTTGCCTCTTTTGTCAAAGATTAATTGACCATAGGTGTCTGGGTTTATTTCCGGGTTCTCTATTCTGTTCCATTGGTCTGTACATCTGTACCACACTATCTTAATGACTGTGGCTTTGTAATATTGCCTGAAGTCTGGGAGAGTTATGCCTCCTGCTTAGTTTTTGTTCCTCAGAATTGCTTTGGCAATACTGGGTCTTTTGGGGTTCCATATAAATTTTTGGATTGTTTGTATTAGTTCTCTGAAAAATGATGTGGGTAATTTGATAGGGATTACATTGAATCTGTAGATTGTTTTGGATAGTATGGCCATTTTTACAATATTAATTTTTCCAACCCAGGAGCATGGAATATCTTTGCATTTCTTTACATCTTCTTTAATTTCCTTGATTAATGTTTTATAGATCTCAGCATATACGTTCTTTTACCTCCTTTGTCAGGTGTATCCCCAGGTATTTGATTTTCTGGGTGCAATTTTAAAAGGTATTGTGTTTTTGTATTCCTTTTCTAATATTTCATTGTTAGTATACAGAAACACGATTGATTTCTGAATGTTAATCTTAGATCCTGCTACTTTGCTGAATTTGTTGATGAGTTCAAGTAGTTTCTGGGTTGAGTCCTTAGGGTTTTCTGTATATAGTATCATGTCATCTTCATACAGTGACAGATGTACCTCTTCTCTTCCTATTTGGATGCCTTTTATTTCTTTTGTTTGTCTGATTGCTGCGTCTAGGACTTCCAATACTATGTTGAATAACAATGGTGAGAGTGGGCATCCTTGTCTTGTTCCAGATTTTCGTGGGAAGGCTTTCAGCTTTTCTCCATTGAGTATTATATTTGCTGTGGGTTTGTCATAAATGGCTTTTATTATGTTAAGGAATGTTCCCTCTACACCCACTTTGTAAGAGTTTTTATCACGAATGGATGTTGGACTTTGTCAAATGCTTTTTATGCATCTGTTGAGATGATCACGAGGCCTTTGACTTTTGCTAATGTGGTGTATGATGTTGATTGATTTGCGTATGTTGAACCATCCTTGTGAACCTGGGATGAATCCCACCTGTATGATCTTTTTTATATGTTGTTGGATTCAGTTGGCTATGGATAGAACTAGAGACTCTTATACTGAGTGAAGTAAGTCAGAAAGAGAAAGACATACCATATGATATCACTTATATCTAGAATCTAATATTTGGCACAAATGAAACTTTCCACAGAAAAGAAAATCATGGTCTTGGAGAAGAGACTTGTGGTTGCCAAGGGGAAGATGGAGATGGAGGGGGAGTGGGAGGAAGTAGGATGGACTGGGAGCTTGGGGTTAATAGATGGAAACTGTTGCCTTGGAAAGGATTAGCAATGAGATCCTGCTATGTAGCACTGGGAATTCTGTCTAGTCACTTATGATAAAGCATGTTAAAGTGAGAAAAAAGAATGTATACATTTATGTGTACTGGGTCACCATGCTGTACAGTGAAGAAAAAAAATAATGTATTGGGGAAACAAAAAAAAAATGACTGACATTCTGTCCTTACCACCTGTACTATGTAAAGTAGTTATGATTTGTTCATATCCAGTTATGTGAGTCTTGTAATGGTAACATGGTTGGGGCCAAATGGTACTAGCCTATCATTGTTTTCAAGAAAATGTACAAATGTTCTTTGTAACAATGAGTAAAAATACTATAATTATTCTTAAAAGTATTATGTTAGGGAAAGTTTATTATGAGAAAATTGATTTATATAAATACATTTTTGTTCAAACAAGAATATAAACTTTGTGGACAGGCACCATGGTTCATTCTCTTTATAATTTCTCAAGGAATTGATGGGTATGCACATACAGGAAAACACCATGAATTTTGTTAGTGTAATCTTTTTTGTCACTTAGTATTTGTCCACATGTTTTCTGGTTTTATTCTCGTCTCCTAATGGTCATTCAAAAATTCTCTACAGATTATGGAAAACTCCAAAATTAGTTTACACAGAAAAGATATCATTAGATCAGATGCACATGTCTTTCAGCTGGGGAGTGGGAGAAATCTTCATTGTTTGGTCTCTGCAATGTCATGTTCATTTTTGAACTGCTTCTAATACCCCCATTGTATCTATTCCCTCAGATTTCTCACTTCAAACTTCCTCATGTTTCCTGAGATCTTGTGTAATAAATACTTTGTTTGTGGAATGTACAGCCACATAAACTAGACTAGAAACTTGGAAGTGACAAGTCTAGAATCTTGGAAGTGACAGGAAAACAGGGATCAGAGAAAAAACTCCCAGGTTCCTCTTTCAAGTCCCTGAATTCTGTTGGAATAGATACGACTTTGCAATAAAGAAGAAATGGTTAATATATATTTTAAAGTTATACATTTAATATTTTAGCAAATCTCTAAGGTTGATTTTGTGTTAAAATTATTTATAGCACAACTTCAGGGAATTTTTATGGAAATGAATTTCAGAATCCACCCTCACTGTCAGGAGATGACTTACAGTGGAGTTGACCTGCTGGGCTGGTTATGTTAGAGACTCCTGGGTAAACCAGTATGATTGGTAATTCAGGCAAAGCCTTCATTATCACTAATCTCCTTGGTCTGTGGTATCCTGACTTTGCTTACATGTGCTATTCCTGAACATTTTCTGTCTTTAGTTTAGTGAAATTAAAATTACTGAAGGTAAAGAAAAATGGTGAATTGTCATCTTTAATAATTCTTCTCGAAATTATATTCTCCAGTTCCTTGAGTAAATGTGACTTCTACTATGTTCCTCTTGACTAAATTATCTGGGCAATTGTGTAGCTAATTCGATATGGGTGATATTTCATACTTTACAGGAAGTGCTTCCAAAACAAGTTCAATGACATAAAAATAGAAAATTTTAACATCTTAAAAAAGCTTAGTATCTAAATTGATTTTATAAATATCCTCAATAAATTAGTCTTAAAAATATATTATGGTCTTAGTTTCAGCAACAAAAGCAAATCGTTCACTTAAAATGTATTGAATTGTTGTCTTTAAATTTCCTTTTCACTTGGTTTCAGTGAAAGAGTCCTCCTTTTAATAACTGATTTTAACATCCTCAAATTCAGCTTTTATTTCCTAACTGTAAGCTTTAGGGATGCATGGAGTACACATCCAATTCACAAACATAGGATTCTGTTTCTGAGCATTCATTGTCATGCCCTCAACCTCAAATTGACTACTGTCTAGCTCTGTCCATAGAATTGCAGGGGAACTCCTGGCATTTAAGATTGTTGATAGTCACCACTTATTCCTTTACATTTCTCCCAACTTTATGTTAAAACCATCACTAGCTTAGCTACCAATAAAAATGCTTTATTTGGCTTACAGTTAATTGACACTCTTTTAGTTTTTATCGAAAGTCTTTTACACCCAGAAAGAGTCTTTCTCCATCTTCTGCAGGAAGCTATTGACGTCAGCACCCATTAAGTTACCCAGAGTTCCTTATATGTAAGTTTGTACAAGAAAAAACTTCCTTATAAAATAACTTCAAGAAACATCTTTCTCTGAAGACTGGTATATTCTTTTAGTCAGAAAATAATAGCTGCAAAATCAATTCCTTTCCCATTTCCTTGGCTTGGTAGAGAACTCAGAAAGACCTATGATGTTCAGGTGACTTAACCATTTCCTCAGCTAGAAGTGTTTTTTCTTTTTCCTTTCTGTTTGTGTTCTAATCTTTTTTACCGTTGATTGTAGCTTTTCCATTGCAAGTTGGTGTAATATTTTTCTAGGAATAGGTTGAAAACAAGTTAAATGACAAAAGTTAGGGATTCATTCATTCTTTAGTCATGCATTCCTCTTAAAAGTTTATTTCTTAAAAATAATAATAGATTCATATTGTTTGGGCCAGTACTGGACACTGAGGATAGAGTTGTGAATGTGGTATAATCCCAACTTTAGGGAACTTTTCCTTACCTTCCATAAAGTCAAGCACAGAGTGGATGTTCAACAGATAGGTGTAAACCCCCTGCCTCTTCTCTTAATTATTTCCCAAGCTTTCTTTCTTTGATTGTTTCAAAATAAGATGAACGTTCACTTTCCTGAGTTAACTATAGCACCTAAACCTTAAAATGGCTGTGCATTTTTTTCCCTGTCATTGTGTTGTGGTACAATTAGAATCAAATATAATATCTTATGTTTTGTTGAATCAAAATTAGGCATAAACTCTATGACCGCCAAAGAATTCTTAAGACTTTGTGATTAGTTACAAAGCATATCTTATACTTTGGTATTTGTTTCACTTATATAACTATCGTTTACCCTTCTGTTATTCTTGGAAGATGGTAGCTATTGTTTAAATCTATCTTCCTCCTCATTTAATTTTTTATCGGCAAGTACAGGGATTCATTTCAAAACATATAACCTGTGTTAGATGATTTGGCTTTTCTTGATGCAGTCATGTCCTGTAAGCATTCAGACATGTCTTTTACTTCTGTTAGTAGATCTCAACTTCTGAGAGGTCAGGGATTATCTTATAACTTGACTCTACCATGGGGCCTTGCAAGTGTCTTCCAAATAGTAGGTAACCAATAAACATCAGATGAATAAATTAGTTCCCAATGTATAATGTAGTCATGTAAAACATTAGACATTCTTAAGCTAGTACCTGGTGTGCTCACACTTGCGGGCACGAGCTTGCTCTGGCACAATAGAAATATGTTGTCTGACTGCTTCTTCTCTCAATTATTTTTCAGGCTTAATATATTTGAATGTTTCAAAATAAGGGGGCTTTTACCTGCCTGAATTAATTACAGCAAGGAAATTAAGGGTTGGCATTATAATGAAGTTATTTCTAATTCAATGTACATGGTTCTGTAGGATCGTCATCTTTTGATGGAAACATTCTTTTCCTTTCCACATGCCCACTAAGTAAAAAAAGTATTTTGTCCGAAGGTGGAAATGGCAACAGTCATATACTGTGGTAGAGTCACCAGGATGCTAGGGCTGTTTGTTTTGTCGTAGTGGTTTGTTGGGTTATTGCTATTGCTTTTTCTGTAAAGATTTATGTCCTAAATGTCTTAACTTAAAAAAAAAAAAAAAAAAAAAGAAGAGGAAGAAGAAAGAAATAGCTGATAGAATATAAGTACTGGAAGTACTGGGTGAGAACAATGGAAGGTGTATTTTTTTAAAAAGTAATCATTCATCAGCACTGAAAACAAGCCATACTAAGCCTAAAATTAAGCCCCAATAACTATTAAGATTAACCAAGTGGCAGAGTCTAGACCCTGCACTAGCACTGAGTCAGGAGGGAAAAGAAAGAAAATGTCACTGATTCAGCACCCATATGCCAAGCCTTTCAAATTTATTTCCATTTAATTATAACCAAACCCTATGAGATAATATAGTCACGTCTAAGGTTAAAAAAAAAAAAAAAAAAAACTGGGAAGACAGTTCATTTGCCAAACTTCATAAGCTATGGATGAAGGGAATAGGTTTCAAACCTCTCTTGACTCTCTGCCCAACCAGCTGCCTCACTCACTCATGTATATGAAGAAAAATGAAAGGGAGAAGTATATGTAGATGTTGGTAAAAATCCAGCTCCCAAACTAAAGATAAAATTTAGTTCCCTCCTCCAACTTTGGGTGGTGAGATAGAGGACATTTTTTTTTTTTTCCCTAACTCATATTTTCATGGAGGGAGGTCATTTCTACTTCACTCTCTAGGAGGGAAATGCCTGCAAGGAAGGGGTATTCTTCTCTCCACCTCATCATCTGCTTCTTCCAGGATAGGAGGAATGGCTTCTTTTCATCATGGACTTGGGCAGGAGGAAATGAGCGTCCCCAGATCGCTCCTATGGCTCCTTTCTGCAATAGACACTGCTCTTCTACTCAGTCCAGGTTCTCCCCTGAGGGAGTGCCTGCAGTTGTCCAGCATCACTAGCAGCTGTGCAATGTGGGGCTTTAGAAAGTATTGGGGGCTCACTAGGATGGCACCTCTAAGCCACATTCTTTGATCAGCTTTATCCGTAATAAAGCTAACATTTTGATCTTCTTCTTTGTCTATCTCTCAGCTGATTCCAAACTGGGAAAAGAAAATAATTATATTTTTTGGCCCCTGGAAAACTCAAAAAAGGGCAGGACAAAGTCCAGAGAATCACTATTTTTTAAAAATTATATATACATATATGAAATTATCACTATATGTAAATTTCATATATATTTCATATATATGAAATTATCACTTTATATATATTTCACATATACATGAAATTATCACTAAAGACAATGTAGTAGCAGTTTTCGTTTCTACTTCTGGAGAAGAGATAAAGAAAAATCACTGCCAAAATATTTTAGAGAAATGAATGACTAATTTGTTAAAGGGGTTACTAGCTTATGGAAGAGATATTCAGGTAAGCTTGCTTTTTCTTCTTGGAGCACAGCCCATTTTAATGGCTGTTCCCTACAGAACTGTACTTTTTAGCATGTTTCAATATTTTCCATTCCTTTTTAGCCCTGGTCAGCAGCTATCCTACAAATTCGTTTTCTTTTTATGTGCATGTTGGGAGAAAGACATATAAGTACTTAATTCCTTATATGAGTGTTTTTTGGTTTTTGTTTTTTGTCTTTTTAGGGCTGTATCCATAGCATATGGAGGTTTCCAGGTTAGGAGTCCAATTGGAACTGTGGCCGATGGCCTACGCCAGAGCCACAGCAATGCAGGATCTGAGCCGCATCTGTGATCACAGCTCACGGCAATGCTGGATCCTTAACCCACTGAACAAGGCCAGGGATCTAACCTGCGTCCTCATGGATCCTAGTCAGGTCTGTTAACCGCTGGCCATGATGGGAACTCCCCATATGAATGGTTTTGTATTAGGGTTTTAGTGGGGTTCCACCCCCCTCCCACCACAGGGTATCTATAAATGTTCTGAAGAAGTATGTCTCTGTGGAATTATCTCCATGGCTCGCCTGCTGGATAGCAGTCCTATCAGTCTTCAGGTTGTCCGGTTGGGCCATTGACACGTGCAGATGTCAGGGGTGCTTCTCCAAGACACTGGCGCATACAGGTCTCCATTACGTGAGGGTATAACTCTTAATCTCTTTGTTTATTTTTATTGAAGTTTAGGTATTGTGTCCAGGGATCTCTGAGAATCAAAGAATTTACCCGTTGGGTCTTCGAACTTCTATTGATCTAAATCATTGTACAGTTGGACATTGCCTCGGGACTAGCTTGCCAACTCTGAATTCATCCTATGAAAATAGGACCCTTGTTTAAAGTAAAACTACTGCGAAAACAGGACCACTGTTTAACCATTTGCTAAGGCCAAAAATCTAGGAGTAATCTTTGTTCTCATTATTTATATCTAACTTAACAAGTCTGTTCAGTTCTACTTTCAAAATATACCTTATATCTGACCACCCTGGAGTCCTCTGTCATTCCTATCACAGTTCAAGGCACCGTCATCTCTTACTTGTCTGAATTACTGCTGAGTCCTCTGGACCAGTTTCCCTAGCAAGTCTTTTCCACTTGTTTCTCATACAGGCTGTTTTCTCTAAACATTCAGAATTATATTTTTAAAATGCCAGTCAGATCATATCACTGCCCTTCAGTTTCTTCCCATTTGTCTTGGTCATAGCCTATAAGTACCTGCCTGATTTGGCCTTTGATTTCCTCTGCTACTTCCTCTGATTCACTCTCCTCTATATACATTCTGTCATGGTCACACTGTTTCTCAAATAAGTCAAGCTAGTTCCTATTCAGGGTCTTTTCACTTGATCATCGCTCTGCTTTGAATGGTCTTTAACAACAAGCATGTTTATCGAGTTCCTACTATCACTAGGGAGTACCCCTGTCCTGGAAACCAGAGCTTTTAACAAGACAAAGTTACTCTCCTCTAGAAGCCTTCATCATATAGGAGAGAGAACACAATGAGAAAAAAACCCAAATATATGATAACTTAAGTGATGGTAAATCAAGATAATGATAGGTAAAAAACACACTATCTTAGGAGTTTCTATTGTGGCTCAGCAGGTTAAGGACCTGATGTCTCTGTAAGGATGTGGATTTGACCCTGGCCTTACTCAGTGGTTGAGGATCTGGCATTGCTACAAACTGCGGCATAGGTTGCAGTTGGGGCTCAGATCTGGCATTGCTGTGTCTGTGTCATAGGCCACAGCTGCACCTCTGATTCAGTATCTGGCCAGGGAACTTCTGTATGCCACAGGTGTGGCTGTAAAAACAACAACAACAAAAAATACCAGTATTTTATGTGAAGTGTTTGGAGAATACCTCTCTGACAAAAGATGACTCATGAGCAGAGGCTTGGTAGAGATGAGCAAGGGGACACATGGCTATTTGAGGGAAGCATGTTGCAGGCAGAGAGAAGAGCAAGTACGAAGGCTTCGAGGCGTGAGTGTGCTAGATGCATTTAAGGAACAGCAAGGATACCAGTGTACCTAAAATGCACCAAGCTAGGCAGGGAGAACAGGAGAATAAGAGAGGCAAAGTTCTGAAGGCCCAGATCCTGAAGAGTTTTATAGGCCATTAAGGACTTTAGCTTTCAAGCTATAGCACAAAGAAAGCCGTTGGAGGGTTTTGAGTATTGAAGTGACATGATCTTACACTTTTAGAAGAGTATTCTTCCTACTGTGTTGAGAATGGACAGCATAAGAGGGAAGGTAGAAGCAAAAGGACTAGTTAGGAGGCTACTGTAATAGTCCGGACAAGAGAGATAGTGGTGTCAAGTCATAGATCCTGACATTTCAAAGGAAGTGCCAGATTTCACAGAATCTGCTGATAGACGAAGTGTGGGTATGAGAGATAAAAAAGTAAAAATATCTCTCAGAATTTGGGCCTGACTAGCTGGTAAATGCATTTCGGTTACTATTGCTATAATAATCTTAGTGACATAAAATATCCATAATATTTTGGTCTCAGGTTCAAAGGGTTCAAAATGCAAAAAAAAAAAAAAAAAAAAAAAAAAAAAAAGCCCAGGAGGGAGCTCTTGTCTCTGTTCCACAATGTCTAGAGCCTCGTTTGGGTGGACTCAAAGCCTAGAGTTGACTCAGTGATAGAGAACTGGAATTACCTGAAAACATTTTCATTCACAGGTGTAATAGTTGATGCTAGTTTTTTGTTAGGACTCAGCTTTGTTATTAGCTGGAAGACCTGTGTATGACCCAGCTCCAGGCAGTCTTCGTGTGGGCCAGTTTGGGCTTCCGCACAGCAAAGCAGCTAGGTTCCATGAGTGAGGGACCCAAGAGAGCCAAGTGGCAATGCATGGAATTTTCATGATCTAGTCTTTGAAATCACATACTCTATTAGACAGAACCATCACCAAAGTCAACCAGGATTAAAAGTGAAAAGGGACAGACACCTTACCACTCAATAGAAGGCATTTCAAGAGAAGAAGTGCATGTGCACTGGGCAATATCGCACCAGCCATCTTTGGAATACACAGTCTGCCACAATGGGGGAAACAATGAGAGTAGCAAGTATGTGTGAAGTGCAAAATTAAGAATTAGTTTTGAGGCATTTTTTTTTGTGATATCTATTAGGTAAGTGGAAGTGTCAAGTAAGCAGTTGGATATCTGAATCTGGAGAGGGTCTGTGGGTTGCAGAGACATTTGAAAGTCACTTACCTACTTAAAAGCATGGCCTGGATGAGACATAGTGAGTGTAGATAGGGAAGGGGAAGTCCTAGAACTGAGGCCTGAAGCACTTCAATGTTCCAAGTCAGCAAGATGAGAAGGAACAGGCCAAGAAAACTGAGATGGGTACCCTTTCCTGCTAAGAGAGTGGTGTGCTCAAAGCCAAGAGGGAAAAAAAAAAATTCAAGAATTTGAATGCAGTTAAAAGAAGCAGACTGAGAACTGACTTTGGCAATATCAAGGTTATTGATGACTCAAGTGCTATCTCCTTCAGTAGTGGAGCTCAAAGCCATCTTGATGTGGGTTCAAGGACAAATGGAAGAAAAGAAAACTTTGATTATAGATAACTGTTTTGAGGGCTTTGGTTGCAAAGGGAAATAGATGAATGATGTGGGATGATTTTTAGAGGGAATGTCAGGTCAAAAATAAATATTTTCATCTTCAGGATGAAAGGTATTAATGCGTATTTGTGTGCTAGTGGGGAAGAAAGTGGCATAAATCATGACAGAGTGGAGACACCTGTAGGAACAAACCCCCCTGAGCAGGCAAGAGGGGAAGGCATAAAGTTTAATCAATATTTGCCTGCTTCCTTTCCTCACTTTGTCCAGATTTCTGCTCAAATGTCTTCTCCTCAGAGAAACCCACTCTACTATGGAGAAGCCTGTACCTTTTCTCTTAAGCTGCCCTGTTGTTGTTCATGGCATTCTACCATTAGCATTTGTCGCCTGTAGCCCCATCATCACCTAAGCTCTGTGAGAGCAAGGATATTGCCTGCCTTGTTCATTGACCTGTTCCTGGCGCCTAGAATCTGGTTATTTAGAAAAATGTTTTGTGTAAATTACTGCTGAATGAATGGAAGAGGATGTGTTTCTATTGAATCTTTTTGTTTTGACTTAGTACCTTTTAAAATTATTTTATAAACATGAGCAGTTCAGATGTAATTTTGATATGACTTCTTAATTAGGGCATCATTGTGAGATTTTCTAGGGGTAAAAGCATGATTTAATGGGAAATAATTTGGCAGATTTTATACTGCCTAGTACTCATCCTTAGCAACTTGACATTTGAAAGATCCTCACTTGACAGACTCCCTAGATAATTGGTGTAAAGTAAGTGTGGATGTCCTCCTCCACCCTCCGGTGTTCACACTGAATAGAAGTTCCATTGCTCAGATAGATGACTGAATATCAAGAGGAAGGCTGTAAGGAAGGTACCGCAAAGTTCTTAGAGAAGCACCTGTCCATAATCTAACTCATCATACCTAGTAGGGAAAAGTGTGTGATAACACAGTGATACTTTGCTGAGGGGGAGAGAGTATTGAAACATTGTGAATTCACGTTAGGGACACACTTTCTTCAGATGCTCTTTAAGTTCACGGTATCTTTATCTTGGTAACTATGACAAAAACATTCACTCCACTTTCCTCTCTTATAAGTCACTTCTTATTGATTTGTCATATCAGATAATATTATATTTTCATACACATCTTTTTCCCCCCCTTTAGAGTCAGAAAGAAATGTCACAGTGAGAAAAGAATACTATTATTGTAGAATACATCCCATATATCCTAAGGTTTTTTTTTTCTTTTTTTTTTTTTTTTTTTTTTTTTTTTTTGGCAAGCACTTCAAATTCAACTATCGACTGACAAAGCTGTGTTATTTTTTCATGATGTTTTTGGCTTTCAGGATTATGGAGAAATGCCTGATTAAAAGGAAGTCTGCAAGTGAATTCCCAACATGCCCTTTGGCAGCTTTTTCATTTCACTTAGGGGTGGGAGCAGGTGGTGTCATTTAGAATTAAATACATCGTGTCTCAGTTGGCAGAAAAACATCATTCAGTGATGAAATATCCTTGCAATGAATCTCATTAATTGTTTGCCAATTTGTGGTAATTTTATTTATATTTGCATACATAATATAAGTACAATGAGGTATCATATATTTAGATTATTCTTAGTGTTAAGCTTACCTATAAGCTGTAAAAGGCCTTTGTTATAATAGCACTAAAGGGCTGATGTGTGAGTGCCAATCCATCCTCTCCAGCAACCCCCCCCCAAAAAAAACAGCCTTATTTCATTTCCTCCAGCTTCCAGCAAAGTGAGAGCAATTTTGCAAAACTGTGGCCGAGCTTAAGCCTACACTATTTTTAGCATGTTTATTCTGGAAAAAGATAGAAGAGATCCTGTTTGAACACTCATGTGTTTCCAGAGGCATGATACTCCTGCAAATGATAATGTTTTGCTAGTGTGTAAATGTTTTTAAATGCCAAAGGGCAACTACAAATCTGATGTTTTTATTGAAAGCTATATTTTTTGATTCAAGTAACCGTATATTTTATACAGTTTATTCAAAAAATAACTCTAGGAACATTAAGTTAAAATAATTATTTTCTTTTTATGTGGCTGTTTCCATCATAGAATATTTGAGCAAATAAATATGAAAACTTAGAGCAGTAAAAAATGTATATTGGTAGGTAATACACAAAAAAGTGGCAGTTTCTCTAATATTCCTTTTTTTCTGAGTTTGTTATTTTCGTTTATACAAGGACTCGTAGGAAGTCCCCTTGTGGCACAGTAGCTTAAGGACCTGGCATTGCTGCAGCTGCAGCATGGATTCGATCACTGGCCCAGAAACTTCCATATGCTGCAGGTGCAGCCAAAAGCAAAAGTACTTGTGCCTCTCTTATGTGCCAAGGTCTGAGTTGCCTTGTGGAAAACACCTAAGATAGCCTCTCTCTTTCAAGGACACTGAAGTATCTTTGAAAAACTAGGTACGTGGAGTTCCCTTGTGGCTCAGCAGGTTAAGAACCTGAAGTTGTGTCTCTGAGGATGAGGATTCAATCCCTGGCCTTGTTCAGTAGGTTAAGGATCCGGCATTGCCACAAGCTGTGGAGTAGGTCGCAGATGTGGCTCATGTCTGATGTTTCTATGACTGCGGCATAGGCCTGCAGCTTTAGCACCTATTCGACCCTTAGCCTGGAAACTTCCATATGCCACAGGTGTGGCCATACAAAGGAAAAAAAAAGAAAAACTAGATAGAAGCATATGAAAACATAACAAATATCAATGTACAATTAACAGATTACAGTAAACACATCCTGTTAACAGTATTTTCCATAATTAAAGGTGTATAGTTATAATAGGCAGATAAGACATTGCCACAACAAAAAGCCTAAATGGTTTACAGTTACTTTACACAGATAAAAATGCACTTTTGTCATTGGTGACATGAAGTATTATCGTGAAAAGACTAATGGAAATGCAAAACGTTGATTCTATCTTTGCTTCACCTCTTTGGTGTGTGGCCTTAAAGAAGTCACTTATTTTCTAATTTTTTTTCTCTGGTAATAAAATGGGAAGCTTCATGTAAAATCTAATGTGTTAGAGTCCATTTGTTGCTCTTGCAACTTAATGTATAGTCCTAATATTGAAAAGGATCCCCAGGATTCTTTACCACTCCAGAGCATAAGGCATCTGATTTACAAGTTTAAAGGAACCATTTCTAAGCCCAGCCATGTTGATGCTAAATCATCACCAACAGAACTAGAAACATATAATAAGATATACTGTTGAAAAATAACAAAGTGATAAATGGAAGATTATATTGATGCAAATTTTTGAAAGATGATAAGCTTTGTTTCAAGTATATTTTCCCGGTTAAAGAACACACTTTTTTAAATTTAAGTGACATATACTACATGTTAATGAACTTGATAATTTGCTTGATCAAATGCAGAGAATAACTTTGTCATGTACATCTTTATACTGGTAAGACTCTTGTACTGAGAATATATTTTTATTTTTTTTAACTTTTTGTATAATGATTTTTATTTTTTTACATTATAGCTGGTTTACAGTGTTCTGTCCATTTTCTACTCTACAGCATGGTGACCAAGTTACACATACATGTACACATTCTTTTTTCTCACATTATCATGCTCCATTGTAGGTGACCAGACATAGGTCCCAGTGTTACACAGCAGGATCTCATTGCTAATCCATTTCAAAGGCAATAGCCTGCATCTGTTAACCCCAAGTTCCTAATCCATCCCACTCCCTCCCCCTTGGCAACCACAAGTCTATTCTCCAAGTCCATGATTTTCTTTTCTGTGTTAAGTTTCATTTGTGCCTTATGTTAGATTCCAGATACAAGTGATATCATATGGCATTTGTCTTTTTCTTTCTTACTTCACTCAAAATGAGTCTCTAGTTCCATCCATGTTGCTGCAAATGGGCATTCTTTTGTTCTTTTTGATGACTGAGTAGTATTCCATTGTGTATATATAGCACATCTTCCGAATCCAATCATCTGTCAGTGGACATTTGTTTGTTTCACGTTTTGGCTATTGTGAATAGTGCTGTAATGAACATGTGGGTGCATGTTTCTTTTTTAAGGGAAGTTTTGTCTGGATATATGCCCAAGAGTGGGATTGCTGGGTCATAGGGTAGTTCTATATATAGTTTTCTAAGGTACCTCCATACTGTTCTCCATGGTAGTTGTACCAGCTTACATTCCCACCAACGGTGTAGGAGGGTTCCCTTTTTTCCATACCCCCTCCAGCATTTGTTATTTGTGGACTTATTAATGATGGCCATTCTGACTGGTGTGAGGTGGTATCTCATAGTAGTTTTGATGTGTGTTTCTCTAATAATCAGTGATACTGAGCATTTTTTCATGTGCTTGTTGGCCATCTGTATATCTTCTTTGGAGAAATGTCTATTCAGGTCTTTTGCCCATTTTTCCATTGGGTGGTTGGCTTTTTTGCTGTTCACACTTTGACTTTTAATCTCCTTTTACCAATAGCTTTTGGTTAAAAAGGATTTCATACATGATTGAACATTCTGAATTATTCCATTTCCTGCCATAATTTATTTATTTTTGTCTTTTTTTTTTTTTTTTTTTTGCCATTTCTTGGGCTGCTCCCGCAGCATATGAAGGTTCCCAGACTAGGGGTCTAACTGGAGCTGTAGCTGCCAGCCTATGCCAGAGCCACAGCAACGCGGGATCCAAGCCGCATCTGCGAGCTACACCACAGCTCACGGCAACGCCGGATCCTTAACCCACTGAGCAAGGGCAGGGATCGAACCCGCAACCTCATGGTTCCTAGTCGGATTCGTTAACCACTGCACCACGATGGGAACTCCTCCTGCCGTAACTTTAACACCAAATTTTCTTATCCTATCTGAATCTAATCTTTTAAAAAGAACATGTCATGGAATCAGTGACAAATTATAACTGATTTTATTTTTGATTAACTTGTATCTTCTAATCTATTCAAGAAGTATTAAGAATGTTTTTAACAGGAAAATATAATTAAAATTTTAAGATTCCCGATGGGGAAATGTTCACACACACTAAACTTGAAGTTCAAACTGTGTTTGACTTCCAACTCTGCTTTTTATGCGTGTATGATCTTAAGAAAATGGTTTCGTATTTCTGGCCTCAAGCTACTGAATGGGAAACAGTGAGAGCTAACTTGTAGTCTTCTTGTAAGATGTCATCAAGAAACATATTTGCAACCATGAAAACTGCAAAGCAAGATTCAGTTATAAGGGAAAAAAAATCAACCTCTAAGAAAGTATCACAATCAAATTTCAGCTAGGAAGTTGTCTGCATAGTTTCCTTTTTGATGAAGCCCATGGTTCATTTTCTAGAGCCATTTACTTTTTTCACCTAAATCAGGAATTAGCCAACAACAGCCCACAGGTCAAATCCAGCCCCCCCCGCCCCCACCTATATTATAGTAAAGTTATACTGGACCATAGCCATGCTCATTTCTAACTTGTCTATGGCTGCTTTCATGCCATGGTGACAGATGAATATGTGCGACAGAGACCATAAGGCACTCAAATCCTAAAATATTTACTGTCTGGCTCTTTAAGGAAAAAGTTCCCTGACTTCTGACCTACATCATTATATTTAGCAGAGTCTCATTTAATGAAGAAAGGCTGAGAGGTTAATTTCCTGTTATTTCAAAAGAGAATTGGAATTCAGTTATTTGAGGTTTCACAGGTGAAGTATTCCTCCACCTAGGCCAGTGACCATATAGTTTGGTACTTTTGCCTGATCACCCCCTTGGGAGTTATACTGCACACTCTTAAAATAGGAAAAATTCAATCTTGGCAAATGCAAAAGTCGGGAGGAAAATAAAGAAGTGTATTACACCTCATTGGCCTCATTCAGGGAGACCCTCTTTGCAATGATAAGCGTTCAGTAGAGTAAGGAGTCAATGAGACCCCCTCATTGCAATTGTAGGATAAGACTGGGGGATGAGGATCATGTGAGCTCTTTAAAAAAAAAAGCCATTAGGGTATAGTTAATTTACAATGTTGCATGCGAGCTCTGTTTACAATCTCTTCTTACATTGAGTACTCTCATTACCTCTTCAAAATGTAATAAGATGGTACTCGCATATATATTTGGTGGTAAACTACAGGACTAAAGAATGCTTCACATTAAGAAAGAACCTAGAGGGAGGTTGCTCTTGAGCAAATTTTACTCCGGCAATGACAGTTACTGGCTAAAATGTTAAAGAATTATGTGCTTTCCACTTCAAAATGTTTACACACTTTCTGAAGAATATGGCAGCATTGTTTGAGATTTCCTTCTGTTCATATAGAAAGTAATATTTTTCTTCAGTATGTTAATAAAAATATAGTTTTCTATTGCCATGCTAAAGGAGATTTTTTTATCCCTATGAATAGATTTTAGCAATAAAATACTAAAATGAAAAATAAGCTTAAGAATACAAGTTTACATGTAGGTACGTACATATGTATATAGATGTGTGTATGTATGTTGTGTGTATGTGTGTCTGTATATATATATATATTAGCTTACTATAATATATAGTGTAATATGTAAATATAATTTATATATATATATATATATATATATATATATATAATTAGTTTACACTCCCTGGGGATCACTGTGGTAGGAGGTGAAGGGTATATATCCTAGTCCACAAAGTTATCTAAAGTTTATTTTACATATTAGCAATGGACTCTCTGTTTGGCATATTGTCAAATGTTTTGTAGAGTCAACATTTCTAACATGGCAGTTGATATTCTTTTTTTCTGGTGGTATGTCATTTGTTCAGCAGATATTTAAATCCCAGACAATGTGCAAAAGCAGATATTAACTGTGTTTACAAAACTTACTAATAGGAAACATGGACATTATATAGTCTCAGAAATGTGTGTATCAGAGAGAGATGCCCATTTGAGACCTAAAAGATAACTTTGAATTAACTTAAAAAGAAAAAAGGAGGGAAAGAATGCAACTCAGGTAGAGAGTGTACACATACCTTGTGATGGGAAGGAGTGAAATGACAGAAATGAAGAGAGAGTGAAGGCAAAGCAGGAGAGTGGGGGGTGTGGTGCTGGCTAAGGCTCCTTAGTGGAGCTGTCTGCCAAAAATAGAACACAAGCCACATGGACAATCTTTAAGTTTCTGCCAGCTACATCAAAAAGTTGAAGCACATGGAAGTAATATTCATGATGTTTTCTTTAACCCAGTATTTCCAAAGTATTATTTCAAGATATCATCAATATTAAAAAATTACTGAGTTATTTTACTTTGATTTTCATACTGCCTTTAAAATCTATATGGTATGTTTTACAGTCACATCATGTCTGTATTCAGACCAGCCACATTTCAAGAGCATAATGGCCACCTGTGGTATGTGGCTACCATATTGGATGCTGCAACTCTTGAGCTCTGGTTCTCAGCCCTGGAGGAACAGGAGAGTTTTCAGTGGAACTTGTAAAAATCTCACTTCCTAGCTTTATCCCAGACTAGTTAAATAAGAATCTTCTAGGGTGGGGCCCAGGCATCAGGGTCTTTATTAAAATTTTCTAAGTGATTTCAATGTGCAGCCAAGTATGAGGACCACTGTATGGATTGGGGATCTTGTCAAGGGGTCTTTGCTTTTATCCTAAAACAATGATAAACTTTTAAAAAGAATTTTAAACAGGGACAAGGCATGAACAGATTTACATTTTTATAGAATCACTCAGGTGAAATCACAGAGCAGAGATGAGAGGAAATAACATAGATAGAAATGCAGTCTGATCCTTTAGGTGGCTTTGGAAGGAACCCAGTACAGAGATGCTGATTCTGTTCTCCATGTCCATGAGTTTCTTTTCTGTGGAGAGGTTCATTTGTGCCATATGTTAGATTCCAGATATAAGTGATATCATATGGTATTTTTCTTTCTCTTTCTGACTTATTTCACTTAATATGAGAGTCTCTGGTTCCACCCATGTTGCAGCAAATGGGCATTATTTTGTTCTTTTTTATGGCTGAGTAGGAGTCCATTGTATATATGTACCATATCTTCTTGATCCACTCCTCTGTTGATGGACATTTAGGTTGTTTCCATGTCTTGGCTATTGGGAATTGTGCTGCAATGAACATATGGGTGCCTGTGTCTTTTTCAAGGAAAGTTTTGTCCAGATAGATGCCCAGGAGTGGGATTGCTGGGTCATATGGTAGCTCTATATTTAGTTTTCTGAGGTACCTCCATACTGTTTTCCAAAGTGGTTGTACCAATTTACATTCCCACCAACAGTGCAGGAGGGGTCCATTTTCTCCCCACCCCTCCAGCATTAGTTATTTGTGGACTTCTTAATGATGGCCATTCTGACAGGGGTGAGGTTGTACCTCATAGTAGTTTTGATTTTCATTTCTCTAATAATCAGTAATGTTGAGCATTTTTTCATGTGCTTGTTGGCCATCTGTATATCTTCTTTGGAGAAATGTCTATTCAGGTCTTTTGCCCATTTTTCCATTGATTGATTGGCTTTTTTGCTGTTGGGTTGTATAAGTTGTTTATATATTTTAGAGATTAAGCCCTTTGTCAGTTGCATTATTTGAAACTATTTTCTCCCATTCTTAAGTTGTCATTTTCTTTTTTTTTTTTTTATGATTTCCTTTGCTGTGCAAAAGCTTGTCAGTTTGATTAGGTCCCACTGGTTTATTTTTGCTTTTACCTCTGTTGCCTTGGGAGACTGACCTGATAAAACATTTGTTAAGGTCGATGTCAGAGAATGTTTTACCTGTTATCTTCCAGGAATTTGATGATGTCTTGTCTTACATTTAAGTCTTTAAGCCATTTTGAGTTTATTTTTGTGCACGTTGTAAGGTTGTGTTCCCGTTTCATTGATGTGCATGTGGCTGTCCAGTTTTCCCAGAAACACTTACTGAAGACTGTCTTTTTCCCATTTTATATTCTTGCCTCCTTTGTTGAAGATTAATTGACTACGGGTATCTGGGTATATTTCTGGGTTCCCTGTTCTGTTCCATTGGTCCGTATGTCTGTTTTGGTACCAGTACCATACTGTCTTGATGACTGTGGCTTTGTAATATTGCTTGAAGTCTGGGAGACTTATGCATCCTGCCTGGTTTTTATTTCTCAGGTTTGCTTTGGCAATTCTGGTCTTTCGTGCTTCCATGTAAATTTTTGGATTATTTGTTCTAGTTCTGTGAAAAATGTCATGGGTAATTTATTTCATAGGTATTGCACTGAATCTGCAGATTGCTTTGGGTAGTATGGCCATTTTTACAATATTAATTTTTCCAGCCCAGGAGCATGGAATATCTTTGCATTTCTTTGCATCCTCTTTAATTTCCTGGCTTAATGTTTTATAGTTCTCAGCATATAAGTCCTTTACTTCCTTGGTCAGGTTTATTCCCAGGTATTAGAATTTTGGGGGTGCAATTTTATTTTATTTTAATTTTTAATTTTTTTGTCTTTTTAGGGCCATACCTGCAGTATATAGAGGTTCCCAGGCTAGGGGTACAGTCAGAGCTATAGCTGCCTGCCTACACCAGAGCCACATCAAGGTTGGGATCCAAGCCACATTTGTAACCTATACCACAGCTCACAGCAATCCCAGATCCTTAACCCACTGAGTGAGGCCAGGTTACAAACCCATGTCCTCATGGATGCTAGTTGGTTTCGTTAACCACTGGGCCACAATAGGAACTCCTTTTTGGATGCAATTTTAAAAGGTATTGTATTTTATATTCCTTTTCTAATATTTCATTGTTAGTATACAGAAACATGACTGATTTCTGAATGTTAATCTTAGATCCTGCTACTTTGCTGAATTTGTTGATGAGTTCAAGTAGTTTTTGGGTTGAGTCCTTAGGGTTTTCTATATATAGTATTGTATCATCTGCATACAATAACAGTTTTACCTCTTCTCTTCCTATTTGGATGCCTTTTATTTCTTTTGTTTGTCTGATTGCTGTGGTTAGGACTTTGAATACTATGTTGAATAACAGTGGTGAGAGTGGGTATCCTTGTCTTGTTCCAGATTTTAGTGGGAAGGCTTTCAGCTTTTCTCCATTGAGTATTGTATTTTCTGTGGGTTTGTCATAAATGGCTTTTATTATGTAAAGGTATGTTCCCTCTACACCTACTTTGTAAGAGTTTTGATCATGAATGGATGTTGTACTTTGTCAAATGTTTTTTCTGCATCTATTGAGATGATCATGTGGTTTTTTACTTTTCTTTTGTTAATGTGTATGCTGCTAAAAAAAAACCAATGGGTCAATGAGGAAATCAAGAAGGAAATTAAAAAATACCTTGAGACAAATGATAATGAGGACACAACCATTCAAAACCTATGGGATGCTGTAAAAGCAGTGCTTAGAGAGAAATTCTTAGTGATACTGGGTTTCCTCAAAAAAGAAGAAAAATCTCAAATTGACAACCTAACCCACCACCTAAATGAATTAGAAAAAGAATAACAGGCATTCCCGCCGTGGTGCAGTGGAAACGAATCTGACTAGTAACCATTAGTTTGTGGGTTTGATCCCTGGCCTCACTCAGTGGTTTATGGATCCAGCGTTGGTGTGAGCTTTGGTGTAGGTTGCAGACTTGGCTCGGATCTGGCGTTGCTGTGGCACAGGCTGGCATCAACAGCTCCAGTTAGATCCCTAGCCTTGAAACCTCCATATGCCATGGGTGCAGCCCCAAAAAGAAAAAACAAAAGAAGAAAAAAAAATAAGAAAAAACAAAACGTAAAGTCAGGAGAAGGAATGAAATCATAAAGATCATAGAGGAAAACAATAAAATAGAGATTCAAAAAATAGAAAAAATCAATAAAACCAAGAGTTAGTTCTTTGAAAAGGTAAACAACATTGACAAACCTCTGGCCTGACTCACCAAGAAGAGGAGAGAAAAAACCCAAATAAACAAAATAAGAAATAAAAAAAGGCAAGTCACAATGGATACTGCAGAAATACAAAAAGCTGCAAGAGAAGATTATGAACAAGTGTATGTCAACAAATTTTACAACCTAGAAGAAATAGACAACTTTCTAGAGACTTAGAGCCTGCCAAAACTGAAGCAAGAAGAAATAGATCAACTGAACAGGCCAATCATTAGAAATAAAATTGAATATGTAATAAAAACACTCCCTACAAATAAAAGTTCAGGACCAGATGGCTTCACAGGTGAATTCCACCAAACCTACGAAGAGGAACTTAACACCCATCCTCCTTAAAATTTTCCAGAAGGTTGAAGAAGGAACGCTCCCAAAGACATTCTATGATGGCACCATCATCCGAATACCAAAACCAGACAAAGATACTACCAAAAAAGAAAACTATAGACCAATATCTTTAATGAATATAGATGCAAAAATGCTCAACAAAATTTTAGACAGCTGAATTTTTATTTAATAGGTTTAAATGCCTTAGAGGGAATACTGGTCAAGTTGCCTTAAAGACCATTGAAATAGTGATTTGTTTTTTTTGTTTTAAAGTTTGAAAGAACCTGTATGTTTCATGCAGGTGCTCATCTCCTGCCTCTCCCTAATGAAGTTGCACTAATGCATTTAAGCAAATAACGTATTTTCAGAAAAGGAAGCTGTCAACTTGTAAATGCCAAGGTAAAACTTCCTAAAACTATTGGAATCACATGGCGAGTAAGACTTAGACCCCATTTGTTGATTTTTCCCACCTCCTGTTAATTCTAGTTGAATTGCCTGTATGTACTGGAGTTTGTATGCTGTCCATCTTAGGCTTTAAATGTTTGCAGTCATAAATTGCAAGTCTAAGAGTTCCTATTGTGGCTCAGCAGGTTAAGAACCCAACACAGTATCCACAGGGATGTGGGTTTGATCCTTGGCCCTGCTCAGTGGGTTGGGATCCTGCATTGTCACAAGCTGTGGCAAGGATACCAGATGTGGCTTGGATCTAGTGTTGCCATGACTGTGGTGTAGGCCTGCATCTGCAGCTCTGATTTGACTCCTGGCCCAGGAACTTCCATATCTTCCATATGCCACAGGTGCAGCTGTGAAAATAAAACAAATTAATTGTAAGTTTAGTGAGTCTCTCAGAATCATGTGTGTGTGCATCTAGATTTAAAGACTAGAGATGGCTTAGGTGCTTATAGGGTGGCGCCAACCCTATAAATTAATCTTAAGATCTCATCTGTTTCACCCACAACCAAGTTAGAAAGAAACTGGAATAACAAGCTAATCTTTTCCTATTTCAAAGAAGGTGGCTTAAAATTAATTGAATAGAGTGATTATTATCCTTTGTTGGAAAAAAGAATTTGATTTCTATTGCCTATTAATTTTTCAAAAAATTTAAGGGCTATGTATTACGGATAACCTTAGGTATATAATTACAATGAAACTTTATATGTACTTTTTGTTATTAAAGTAAGTATAATTAGATAGGCTCACTTCCCTTATAATTATCTCTTTAAAGTTTTATTTCAGGCACAGGTTATTGTTAATATTTTATATGGGTCTGTTTTATTTTGGATGAAGATTTTTGACAATTCATAACATATTGTCAGATAAGTTCCATTTATATCTTGCCTAAATTATATTTGAATGTGGAAAATGAATATTTTAGCTCATTTTAGGGACATATCCTGTGCACGGTTTTCTTGGAATAAATTATAAAATACCTTTATGTTAGAAATAAAAATAATATATTGAACTGATGTTTGGTATTATTGATAACTAATAATACCATAATAGCAAGTTAAAATTCGGTGATTTATTTTTTGCCTTTCTGAAGATGGAGATTTAAGAGAAAAGCTATGTATTTAATTTATTTAAAATTTATTTGAAAAAGGTACAGCCCTTAGCTTGAATTTGCAGTACATACGTAGAATGAAAGATGTTGCATTAGGCTGAGAATTTTTACTGAGTATAGTGAATACAGATATTCCACATTATTGGAGTAGAGAAAGGAGCATATTTCTTCAACTTAATTTAATAAATGGATGATCTTTGTAGCACAAGCTCAAATATTTTACTGAGGAAAATGTACATGCTTTTTGGTTGGCCCTGTACTAATGTTAAACCTGGTATACGACTAAAAGCCTCTTCATTGATCCATGAGTTCTTATAAAACTATGATCAAAATTATCCTTATTTTTTACCAGGTTAACAATGGTAGATATGTATAGAGTCCTTCCTTCGAACATCTTAATCTCCTGATGAAAAGCCTACATTAAGAGATAAAAAGCCCACATGAGTGGGCTTATGCAGCTTAAACTTAGACAGCTTCTGAAGTCAGGAGATGGAGAATGCACATAATGAGATGTAGGGCCTCAAGGAGAAGGCTGGCACTCTGACCCTAAGCTGTGAGGAATTAGAAGAGTGTGGTGAAAGCCGCTTTCTTATCTAAAGGACATAGATGCACTTGAGTTTAGACAAGTAAAAATTTCATTTAAATGCAGATAGGTTTTAAGGTAAGGCTTGTAGATTTTTTTTTTTTTTTTTTTTTTTGGCCACACTCTGGCATGTGGAAGTTCCCTGACCAGGGATGGAACACTTGCCAAGACAGCAACTCCGGCTGTTGTAGTCACAATGCTGGATCTTTAACCCACTGCATAAAAGAGAATGCCTATTTTTTTTAATAACTGATGCTCTACAAGGGATTAATTGACTGACTCCTAATTAAGAACAAACCACAGTGGGCATGCAGAAGTAGCAGTGGCGATGGAGAGAGGTACTGTGAGAGGGCAGGCAGGTGTGTGCTTTAAGAGTTGTGGAATGAGGACTTCCTGTCGTGGCTCAGGAACCATGAGGTTGAGGGTTCGGTACCTGGCCTCTCTCAGTGGGTTAAGGATCCAGTGTTGCTGTGAGCTGGGGTGTAGGTCGCAGATGCAGCTCCAATCTCACATTGCTGTGGCTGTGGCGTAGGCTGGTAGCTACAGCTCTGAGTTGACCCTTACCCTGGGAACCTCCAAAAAAAAAAAAAAAAAAAAAAAGTTGTGGTATTAGAAGTGGTGGTGTCTGAAATAATAGGATCAATTGGAATCTGAAAATTTACTTCTGAATACCTCTTGATGTCTACATGGGAGTTAGTACTACCTTTGCAGAGAGACATGGGGAAAATGCTTTTCTTTTTTTGTCTTTTTTTTTTTTTTTTTTTTGTCTTTTGCTGTTTCTTGGGCCACTCCCACGGCATATGGAGATTTCCAGGCTAGGGGTCTAATCGGAGCTGTAGCCGCTGGCCTAAGCCAGAGCCACAGCAACTCAGGATCCTTAACCCACTGAGCAAGGCCAGGGATCGAATCCACAACCTCATGGTTCCTAGTCGGATTCATTAACCACTGAGCCAAGATGGGAACTCCATGGGAAAATGTTTTTCTTAAGGAATATTTTTCTTTTTTTGCCAGTGGTTAATTCTCACATCTCTTTAAACCAGTGTAAACCTTAACATTTGATTTTTCTTAATACAATATTTTTTTCCATCTACTGTATAGAGAAATAATCCAGAGAGTCAGCTTCCAATTCAGTTATAGGAATCGAACTGTACACTTAATTTTCTGAATACCAATTTATATCAATGTTGTTTCCGAAGCTGTGGTGCAAGGCACTCAAAATAAAATGAAATAGAAAAACCAAGAAGCTTCCTAAAGAGATTCCTATCCCGAGTTCTCAGGTGGCCTACTGGTTAAGGACTTCCTGTTATCACTTCTGTGGCTCAGGTTACTGTTGTGATTGGGTATGATCCCTGGCCCAGGAAGTTAAAAAAAAAAAAAAGAAAGAAAAGAGGGAAGGAGGAGGAAGAAAGGGAGGAAGGAAGGAAAGAAAGGGAGGAAGGAAGGAAAAAAAGATTTTTATCCAGGCCAGCCATCCAAATAAATTGTGTCAAAGATGACTTTAAAGACAGTACAAGAAGTAGAAAAACACGACCTACTGATTTTATTTAATTAGCATTAGAGGATATTCTTTTAAAAGTACTCATGTTTTAAAACTTGTAGGAAATGGTAATTTCATGTACTTACTTTATAGCCAACCTGTGGTTTAAAAAAAAAAAATTGACATCAAAGTTTCAATCTGATATTGACTTTTATTTATTTATTTATTTTATTGGAGTATAGTTGACTTACAATGTTGTATTTATTTCAGGTGTACAGCAAAGTGAATCAGTTTGTTCATATATATATAGACATTCTTTTTTTTTTTAACCATATAAGTTATTACAGGTTATTGAGTAGATTTCCCTGTGCTATATAGTAGGTCCCTGTTAATTATCTAATTTAGGTACAGTAGTGTGACATGTTATTTCCCATCCTCCTTTTTTATCCCTCCACCTCACAGTTTCCCCTATGGTAACGATAAATTTGATTTCAAAATCTGTGAGTTTGTTTCTGTTTTATAAATAAATTCTTTTGTATCATTTTTATTAGATTCCACATATAAGTGATCTTATATAATATTTATCTTTCTCTGACTTACTTCACTTAGTCTGTTAATCTCTAGATTCATCTATGTTTCTACAAATGGAATTATTTCATTCTCTTTATGGCTGAGTAATGGTCCATTGTATATATGTACCACACCCTTATCCGTTTCTCTGTTGATGGACATTTAGGTTGCTTCCATGTCTTGACTATTGTAAATAGTGCTGTAACGAACATTGGGGTGCATGTATCTTTTTGAACATATGAGTTTCTCTGGATATATGCCCAGGAGTGGGATTGCTGGATCACATGATAGTTCTAGATTTAATTTTTTAAGAATCCTCCATACTGTTCTCCATAGCAGTTGCACAAATTTACCTTTCCACCAACAGTGTAAGAGGATTCCCCTTTCTCCACACCTTCTCAGCACTTAATGTTTGTTGACTTTTTGATTATGGCCATTCTGACTGGTGTGAGGTGATACCTCATTTTAGTTTTGATTTGCATTGCTCTAATAATTAACAATGTTGAGCATCTTTTCAGGTGCTTTTCAGCCATCTGTCACTATTCTTTGGAAAAATGATTTCCTGCCCATTTTTTGATTGGGTTGTTTGTTTTTCTGATAGAAAGGTGCATGAGATGTTTGAGAAGAAAGTTCTCTGGAAAATTTATTCCTCTTTTCCTTACTATGGAAAGAGCAGTCGTAACTATTGCTGTCACCCCAGCCCATGAATAGCTCTTTAGAGTTTAAGAGCCAGCTCCATAGGTAGCACATGACCAGAAATGCCTTTAGTCAGAGGACTATACTATCCATACCATGCTTCATCCCAAGTCATGTTCTTCTCAGTGACTGAAACGTCAGTGTTCAAATTTAGTAACAACAGTCCCTGGTGACTCAGTTTTGCTTTGCCTCCAACATAATTCATTTGTGGCAACTTTCTGTATCTTTCAGGTGTAAAAGAAGTTTGAACAAAAAGACAATTCATTAGTCACTGCATATGAAAATTATAAGTGCGATTTAATTTTGTGTATAGCAACAGCTATAAGGCTAACTAGTAGAATCTTTCCCTTCATTCTTGCTTTTATGTCAAACTGTTGCAAAGTAGACAAAATAAAATAACTCTTCTAGGTAATGTGTGCTGAAGCTGTCTTATACTGGCTTGTGGGAGTCAGTTAAAATTTTCAAGAATTTTGTGAGTGGTGGTTAAAATAGCCATCATTAAAAGTTTAAATTTTATAAACTTGAAAAATAACTGTAATTAAAAATAATGATAATCCTCAAAACCTCATTTTCTAATTATTTGACACATTTTACTCACATTGAACATAATGGTGTGCCACTAAGCATCTCTTCCCAATTCCACATCCAGTGATTTCATGTTGGTAGCTTGAAATTGACCATGCTCGGAGTGTTTACGCTGTGGAAATAGGCAGACCCTACAAATCAGCCTGACTCCACCCTGAGGGCCAGTTGTTGAACACTGTCTGGATATTCCTTCTTATAGCTGAGTTTTGTTGAAAAATGATAGATGCTATTACCGCTCATAGGGCAGTGGTGTTATCGCAAGTGGTAATTCTGACAGCACCTATGTTACAGTCCTCTCCTGGGCTTATTTAAAAATGTAGTTACTTTGGTCCCACCCCAGACTCTCCTCCATAGAGTTATTTTGTCCAAGTAATTGATTTTTGACACTAAAATTTGAAAACCATTTTCACAGAGGTTTCTAAATCCCAGGGGATGTACAAATAATTTTGCTTTATTCTTTTTTAGTTTATCTTTACCTTAAAAATAACTCTGATGACAGGAGTAATGTTCAAGCATATGGATAAAAACATTGACTAACTTCCAAGGTGGTAAATGATGATGCATGGACTCATTTTCAGAGACTGTCTTCATCTTTATATCTCCCATGTTGGTTCCAGTATATGGCATAGATGCTAAGTAGGTGTTTCTTGAACAAAAGACAACATTCTGCATTGTTCTATGTCTTCTATTTGCTATCTTTTGTCTAAAAAACTATTTTAGGATGTACATTTATGAAGGTTTAAAAACACCCACCAGATTTCAACTCTAGTTTGTTTTATTTGTTTGCTTGTTTTGTCCACCCTTTCAGATTCTTTGTCCATTAGGTTTCTCCACCAGAAAACTTTTTCGTGACAATTTTTTTTACATCTTATGTTTTCCCCTTCATTTGGTGACTCTAGAAGCCAGATGTTCATCTTAGTTAAGTTGACATATTCTCATCATCTTCTTCCTAACTCAGCCCTGCCTTAAAAACTGCCAAGAAATTTTAAGTGTGGGTGTTTTAAGTAAAAAGGAATTCACTGCTGTCCATCAGTTACAAAATGTTAGGTTTCCTTTTTTAGACTAGCAGAACAATAAATGAAAAACAAATCAAAGTCTTAGAACAGGAAAGACTTATTCTTAGCCTCTGAAAATTAAAATAATCTATTCATTTTAAAATAAGTGGCTGCATCCACAAGCACCAAACCATATCTTTTTTGACAGTTTATTTGGTATTAAGATTATTTTCTCTTTTGTAACTGTCAATATGGAAATTTTAGTCTAGTAGATCTGCAAGCCACCACTATAACAGATCCTCAGAATAACACATATTGTAGCAAAAATAATGCAGAATGACACTTCTGCCAAATGTATTTATAGAATGAAGCTTATATAACATAAGACATCCTATTCTAGAAGCAGTGTTCATTCTCTAGCTCGGCAGCTTTCTCAGCAGTATTCCTCAATATTATTTTTGGTGTAGAATATTCATACTAAATTAATGGGCTTAAGAAACTATTTCATTTCTGGGGTCTTATTGGAGCAACAAGTTTACAACTTTTTCCTGGGGAAAAATATAGTGCAAGAAATGTATATAAGTGGTAGGTTTGATTGCTTTCAAATTTTCCCAAATAATTGCGTCTTGCTTATTAATATTGGGAAACAAAGCCTGTAGGTTGCCATAGGCTGGAGGAGTTGCATTTATGTATTTATTGTCTGTGTCTTCCAAATGTGGCCTGGCCCCAGGGTTGTCAGGCACACCTACTGAGATGGGCTCTTATGATATTTGCCTGGGGATCACCCAGAATGGGATGCTGATGAAAAGAAGGCACATAGAAAACAATTTAAGATATTCCCAGGAATTTCCCTAAGTCCTCGCTATTTTTTTAAAACAAATTTAACAAAGATCCACTGTCAAATTTATAGCTACAAATATAAAGAGCACCATCCTGAGATGAAATTAAAATGATCCATTTTCTAAACTTAAGTACAAAGAAACACAGTGAGTGGGAAAGGCCCCCCAAAAATTTTTTTTAAATTAACACTTTGCAGTAGAATATAATAAATGCAGTACCCTGTACAGTGGGAGGCAAAAAGGAGAAAAGGAAAATACTGACCAGGAAGGTGACCCTTGAGCTGAGTTACATAGTTGTCAGCTTTTGTGTGAAGTACTGGTAACTTTCAGAAATTGAGGGTAAATGGGAAATATGGGTCTTTCCTCTGCTGTATTAAAATGAAAGCAAATGTTAGTCTGGATTCTGCCATAGATTGGTTAGCATACAGGCACAAAACCAGTCCACTCTTTGCCCATTTAGGAACTCCTGACAATGAGCTTTAATGCAAGCTTCCCTTCAAAGATGCAGTGGCATTAAGGTAACAGGATCAGGAAGTCTTTTTCTCAGATAGATGACAGGGCCCTCCGTTAAAGGGGGCACACAGCTGAAAGATATTCTAGACCTCGAGTGCTGTATGTCCTCTGAGTTCTTCTATTTTGTACATGGAAGAGTAGAGATAACCTGTATAATCTTTCTAGGAAACCACCTCTCTTAAATATCACTCGTTTTATTAAGAATAATTATTTTTAACATTACTCTCACTGGTGATACAGACTTAAAGGTGATATTTGAAGTGAGTGACACAGCCGTCTCTAGCGTGTGAACTCTTCATAATGATCTTTAGGTGCTAACTACCCTGAAGTATGAATTCTGATTAGGGTAGTTAGCCGTTCACTAAACTTGCCTATGCTATAAAGATAATTTAGATGTGCACAGTCACTCTTGATTTTTTTTTTTTTTGTAATGACATATTATTATTGGCCAGCATTTGACTTTTAACTCTGCTTTAAAGTTTATTAGTTCTTTACTCAAGAAGACATTTTCTTGTGGGTGTTTTGTTGTTGTTTTTGTGTGTGTGTTTTGTTTTTCTAAGAGCAAGTTGGTTTTGTGGCCCCTGGGCTTGTGCAGAACCAGGGTGATGTGTGGGCATGGGTTACACTAAATGAGGGGCAGCTTTCCTCCTCAGGAGCAGCTCCCAAATTATTTTTCTGTAGGAGAAAATGGAGCTCCCCATTTCTCTGGTGGCTGCTTTACTTTAACTGTACATTTACTTTACATATGATATTTTGTCTTAAGTAAAGAATAACATTAGATGTAACCAAAGCAAAACAGATTTTTCTTCAACACTTTGAATTATGAAAGAATAGCAATTGAACGAGATGAAAAGTATCTGAGGGTTCCTTTAGGAGTGGCTTTGAACCAAAGACAAATGTCTTTGTTTGAAAATTTAAATGCAATATACATTTTTGTATCTTGGGATGACAGAATGAAACCTTCATGGCCTTTTCTCCAGTAATGGTTTTCTCTATCAGTAAGGTCTAGACAACATTTCATACAATTGCCTTCTTTAGGTTTCAAATTGCTGTGAGATATTTACTTGAATTTAAATGGAATATTGCTATTTCGGGTGACATTAACCTTAACTATGAACTCCATTCTCTGTCATTTCCGTTTTTGAAACTGTTCACACCAAAGCAACAAATACAAGCTAATGTTAGATCAGAACCACACATACACATGATTGATTTAAACATTACATGCTCATAGAAAAAAAATTGGAAAATTCAGAAAAGTATAAGAAAACATGCGTATCTCATTATCAAGAGATGGTTAATAATGTTTCCTGCAAGTATTTCATATATGCATATATTATTTCAAAACTACAGTACAGAATACATAGTTTTATATCTTCCATTTTACCTACTATGAGCATCTTCCTTTATCATTAAATAATCAGTAAAGGTATAGTTTTTATTGTTTTCATGGTATTCTATCTTATGGATTTTCCATGATTTATTCAGCTGTTTTGCTATTCTTTGTAACACTTAAAATTTTTGTTTACAATTTAAAATGTAGTTTCTGAAGGTGTCATGCATACACGTGTTTAAATTTTTAAATGTAAAAAGGTTTAAGACAGATTTATTTTATGACTCAGTGAAGGTCTGTTTATTTACATGTAAGTAAAAGTAATAAAACTTAGAGATAAAGTAGTATTTTTATAGGCGATCATTTGCTTTGGGATGTGGAAAAGCAGCTGGGAGTATTCACTTAGTGCCACGTTTACTTTTGAATTTTGCCCTTTCCATCCTTGCTTGGTGAGATTTTCAGGCTGAAAAGCAGTTTCAACTACTAGCTAACCAAGGAACGTGATCAAATTTTGGGTGACCGAGGGTTTACCAATCACCGACTCTACTTTCTTTTCCTTTACAAAATGTTTTCCACTTTGCTATGGACTAGTTGTCTTTAAACTTGGAGCAACTACAAAACACTGGACGATATTTTTATGTGGCAAACATACCATATTTCAACCTGTCCTCCCAAAGGATTGTTAAATACAAACAATCTCAAACAGTAGCAGTTAGGAAAGATAAAAAGGAAGTAATTTTATTTCTAAAGATACAGAAAATCAATGTGTCTGTTTCCAACACTAACCCTTTTTCAAATGGCTATTCACATAAATTTTTAGATTATTTTCTCCAATGTTATGATTTGAAGCTCTAGTGAAAAATACTTTTAAAAATACTGAAACCATTATTTTCTAAAGTGCAGCATCTTTACAAAATTTTAAGGTTAAAAAACAGCAGGTGAGTCAATTGCCATTGAGCTTGCCTGATTGCCCTCCAGGTCAGTCTGACCCTCAAGTAAAATGCATGATTGAATTACCCTGGTCCTTTTTTTTTCTTTTTATAGCCACATCTGTGGCATATGGAAGTTCCTGAGCTAGGGGTCAAATTAGTGCTGCAGCCACGGCCTATACCACAGCCACAGCAACACAGGATCCTTAACCCACTGAGTGAGGACAGGAATCAAACCTGGGTGGTCATGGATATAAGTCAAGTTCTTAACCCGCTGAGACACAACAGAAACTCCAGTATGTTGGTCCTTCTAACTTACAACTCTATTTTGGAAGTCCAGGTTGCTAGGGTATCTTTCTGGATAACCAGGCTAGATGGTGTAAAAAATATTAGCACAGCTTTTTTTGTTGTGGTGGTGGTTTTGATGTTTATACCTCTTTGAAAATATAGTTGAAGGAAAATTGTCCTTATATCAATATATTACAAGACAGCATTTGGCCATATTTCCATATCTAATTCTATAACTGACAATTAATGACTAGATTGTTGATCTTATATAGACAAGACCCCTGATTGTATTCCATAATATTTGGTTGAGATGCTGGTTCAGAACATCTTCAGAAAAGAGGGATCTAGTGAATCATTTTCAATGTTTTCTAAAACACCCAAATTTTCTGTGTGTCTCAGCCAATTACGAGATAGATTTAGTGCTCTTTGCTTAAAGCAGTTGCAAGATTATAGCCCTAGGCAGGTTGTGAACATTTTTGTCAGGATAGAGACCTTGAAATATTGAAAGGTTCAGCCTTTGAATTTGTTTATTCAGTTGAAAATCTGTGGGGTTTTTTTGTTTGTTTTTTACCATACACTGACAAAACTAATAATGCCACTTTTTCTACTTGACAGTCTCTTGTTAAACCTTGGCCCAAGATGACCAGGGACATTTTTAGGTCTTATTATTTGAAACTCATACATTGCCTTCGGAAAGATATGTGTGTGTGTATGTGTTACATGTATGCCTATATATCTACATATACATGTGTGTGTATGTATATGCACACATGTAAGTTGATTTACTTTCTAAAATTCCATGTTTGTAATTATTTTAGGAGTAGCACATATTTGAAAGGACAAAGGAAAAAAGAATTGAGAGTGGCAGCTAGTGCTTCTAGTTCTAGGATTTCCCTCTACACAATTCAATGCAAGCAATGCACTGCAATTCATCTCTGGAATGAAGTGCTTGAAGCATCCCAGCTGTAATAGTGTGGGACCAGTGGTCGGGGTTTTCCGCTGGCACTCCTCTACACCCCAGGGGTTGTGTGATGCTCACAAAGGATGAGAGCAGGGGAGTCAAGCCTGACTTGGATACCTCACAGCAGTTGAAGCCCTGGAATAGAACCTTGTCCAAAGCTAGGAATCCTGAACAAATTGCCCCCTCCAGCAGTTCCTACACATGCTAAGGCAGCATCTTTCCTTTCTAAAGAGAATTAGCTGACTCCTCAGCATCATACTCATTGAAAGGATATCCAGCTAAGCTGGCCATGGCCAGTGAGGGATGAGAGTATAGAAATGTGAGCTGTGGAACAGCTATAGACTAAAAGAGAAGGGGCTGGTTCCTTATGTTAGACCTTGTTTCGGGTGAGGAAACAGACCCAGATAGGTTCAATATCTCACCCAAGGGCACACAGCTCGATGGCAGAGCTGGGAGTCAGGCAGTTTGGAAGTCCCTGCTTCTAAGCATTCTGCTTTTCCAAATTTCCACTTTCAAGGTGTTTTTCATTTCTTTAGTAGCCCCACATTCCCCTCTGAGGATGAGCCTTGCTTTTTTTCTCACTGTCTCTCAAAGATATGGCCTAATTGGTTGAAGGCACTGCCCCTACCAAGGAGTCTCGGGATGACCCCTTCATCCTACTTAATAACAGCCTGGGCGGTTATTCTCCCCCGATCCTAGTCAGTGAGATTTTCATCCAGTATCTCAATCCCAAAGTGGCTTTCTTGACCTAATCTCAACTCCCAAGTTGAAGTAGAATTCTGCCAGAAAATCCAGAAAATCACCTAAACAGCAATCCCTTTTTCGGGGGGAACTCCAGTTCTTTACCGTTAGGATCCTCCAAATTTAAGTTTCTGGCCCTTGTCATATGTTGTCTTTCCCTTCTTAGCAGCAGCCCAGGTCTCAATGTTTATGCCAATTCCAAGTATCCCTGGGGACCCTAGGAATATAGCACAGTCCCCACGGAGCAAGCATGTAAATATTACCAGGGACAAATCGGCCCTAGGGAAGTCATGTGAATTACATGGTGGTTTTGCCAGAAGGATATTCTTTTCACTATAAAGTGATGTGTACTGTTCAGGAAAACCCCCCCCCCATTTTCCTAGGATATCTTCTATAGTGTCAAATATTCCAGGAATGGTCTCTCTGCCTGATAACACAAGGTCCTCAGGTAAATCTTCTTCACACAACAATTAGTTTTTCTAAATATCCCTAACATAATAATTACCCAAATAAGAACATTAGCACAGCCTTCAGTACCTTCCTTTGAAGATACAGAGCAGCTCAAAAGGAACATTTTTCCAAATTGCATATATAAAGATAACTCTGGAAACATCTACTTCCACCAAACACATCAAGAGGATTTTGACAGGGACAAGACAATGCGTGACAATGTGAGGATTTGAACTTCTATGATGTTTGACGGGGAGGTGGGAGAAGGGGGTACTTCATTGTTAATCTTAACGTATCCAGAAAAGCCCATGAAATAAAATACATTTTCACTGATGTTTTCTAATTATAAACAAGGGCTAATTTTTTAAAACCTTTTAATATATTCACAGAAATGTCTGTACATTCGCTAATGAGGGCTATTACACTGAGGGGCACATTGCACACAGAGGATCCCATTAATGCGGGAATGACCCTGCATAAATGCAGATGGCAATGGCTTTGCATTTGCTGTAAGGGGATTAAGAATGAGACCCTCCATCCCCTGAGTTCTTCATGGAAAATAGTTAGCTACTGCTTTACTGAAGTGCCTAAGATTTCATGGCAATATTCTTTTTTTTTTTTCTTGTAGATTTTCTTAAGAAAAAATTCAAATCTCTAGGTCCCTTTGGAATTAGGAAAGCACTAGTTATGTGCCATCTAGTTGTGTGTGTATGGCAGGGGTCTATTTGTGTGAGCATTTGGGAACTGGGGACTCTTCAGTGGCTCATATCTTCTTGTACAAAGACCATTATAAAGTGGAATGGTTCAGACAGTCAACCCTATTGGTTTTTTAATCTGTAGTGTACCCAATAATTAGCAGATCAGATAAATAAAGCATCAGATGGATGTTTATCCACAGACGCACTATTTGCATCAGGACACACTATGGAAGCTGCTTCAAATCCAGGGCAGCCTGCACTAAGTCTTTGGTTGAGCCACATTCTACTCTTGACCTGGCTCTCACTTCTTGCTCTCTTTTCTTTTCATTTATCTCTTTAAGTTTTGCTTCCCCCACTTTTGCCCATTTTCTTTCTAACATCCATATTGAATGGTGACCAGAAAGAGCATGGATAAAGGACATCCGTGGACAGTTTATAATCCTCCTTTGAGCCAATCATTTATTATTGTTTCCCATCAAATCCTCTTATGAGAACTGCTCAAAATGATCAAAATGGACTCGCTTGCATTTCACTGCCTCTCTTCACCTTGGCATGTTATCCAGTGAGAATACAAACAAGTTGTGGCAAAAGATGGAGAAAGAAGTGGGAGAGTGAAGGCAAAGACCTAGGTAATCTATCAATCCAAGAATAATGAGTAATTAGCTGACACCTGAATTACAAGCCTGTATGTAAACAAAGGGGTGGGGTGGGGTAGGAGCAGGGTGAGAGTTCTCCATGCAGAAGGTTGTTGCTGTCTTGCCTGATGAACACAAAATGGCTCAGAAGTGAGTGTGCAAGTATATGAGCTTAAGAGGCTGGATGCAAAATGAGAGATGCAACCAGGAAAGAGGGAGTACTAGCCTAGGAAGGTAAAGAAAATAACAAGGAAAATAGCAAGCACTGGCAATCCAGAAAATGATTTAGAAAAATAGTAGAAAAGAATGGGAGAATACAGTTGCACTTTTGAAATGTGTGCTGAGAAAATGAAAATGCATTCAAAAGATTGGACCGGCGGAATCAAGGCACTTAATAAATTGTGCTATCAGACAAAGAGCTGCCAGGACATTCACAAGGAGTTTGGAGCATATTCTGTTTATTTTCTTTGAAAATTTTTAAGCATACCTACTTTGATGCTTGTTTCCATAAAGCCATCTCTACCTGTAAGCACTCAATAGCTACTATTCCTTTAAAAAGCTATTTTATTCATTCAGAAAATGTTTTGAATGCCTGTTCTACATCAGGGCTCTGTGCTGGTACAGGATAAACAGGGATCGACCAGGCAATGTGTGTTTTCAAGAAGCAGATGATGCAGTAAGAGAGGTAGATAGCTAAGCATCTCAATGTGCTAGAACAACTCCTGTGATGCTGAATCTTGAAAGCATGAAGGAGGGATGTGTGTCTCAGTCTGGGATGGAGAAGAGACTTCCTCTAGGCAACGGTATTTGCATGGAGGGGTCCAAAGGGCAGGTGGAAGCTGGAAGGGGGAAATAGAAAAGGAGGTGTTGAGGAAGATATTCCAGGCAGAAGAAGCATGTGCACAATGCCCTGGAGAAAGGGTCTTAGAATCTTGTGAGGACAAAAGTAGTTCACCATGGCTATAGCATAGTATGAGAGACAAGGAAGTGAAAAACACTGAAGGGAACTTTTTAAAGACTCCCCCCCCCCCCAGTTTTATAGAGATATAATTGCCGTATAACTCAGAGTAAGTTTAAAGTGTACAATATGATTGTTTGATACAAATGTATATTGTGAAGTGTTTACCACATTATGTGAGTTAACACATTCTTCACATAATTACCATTTCACTATCATTAAGGTGAGAACATTAAAGCTCTAAATCTCACAGCAGCTGTCAAGTGTACATTACAGTATTGTTAACTACCATGCTCTCAGATCCCCAGGAGGTATTCACCTTATTATCAAAAGTTTATACCTTTGACTAACATCTCCTCATTTCCCTCACCCTTTAAGCCCAACAGTCACCATTCTATTCTGTTTCTATGAGTTTGGTGTTTTAGATTTCACATATGAGATCGTATAGTATTTGTCTTTGTTCAATGCATTTCATTTAGCATAATGCTCAAGGTCTATCCATGTTGTAGTAAATGGCAGGTTTTTCTTTTTTGTGGCCAAATAATATTCCATCATGTATATTCTGGTATTTAATATATATGTGTATATATATATCATTATATATTATATATACACAGACATAAACATATATACATGTCATGTATATATTATGTATCACATTCTCTTTATCCATTTGTCTGTCACTGAATACTTTGTTGTGTCCACATCTTAGGTATTGATAATAATGCTGCAGTGAATATGGGAGTGTAGATAGCTCTTCAAAATAGTGATTTCATCTCCTTCAGATATAAACCCAGAAGTGAGATTGTTGAATCAAGTGCTAATTCTATCTTTTGTTTTTTGGGGAGACCTCCAGACTTTTCCCAAAGTGGCTGTACCAATTTATATTCCCACCAACAGGGCAAAATGATTTTATTTTTTCACATCTTCACCAACACTTCTTATCTCTTGTCTTTTATGATAGCCGTTTTAACAGGTGTAAGGTGATCTCATTGTGGTTTTGACTTTTTGATTTGTATTTCCCTGATGATTGGTGATGTTGAACATCTTTTCATGTACCCTTTGATCATCTGTATATCCTCTCTGGAAAATCTATTAGAGATCTAGTTAAGTCCTCCACACTTTTTAAATCAGATTTTTTTCTTTTTTTTTTTTTGTTTTTTGGGTTTTTTTTTTTGCTGTTGTGCTGTATGAGTGCATTATACATTTCTGATTTTTAACCTCTTATCAGATATATGGTTTGCAAATATTTTCTGTAGGTTGTTTTTTCATTTTGTTGATGGTTTCTTGTACTATTCAGAAGATTTTTACCTTGATATAGTCCTACTTGTTGATTTTTGGTTTTGTGGCTTTTGCTTTAGGTGTCATATCTAAAAATCATTACCAGGATTGATGTCTAGGAGCTTTCCCCCTGTGTTTTCTTTTAGAAGTTTTTTATGGTTTTAGGTCTTATGTTTAAGTCCCTAATCCATTTTGAGTTAATTTTTCTACATGATATATGATAGGGGCTCAGTTTCATTCTTGTGGATGTGGTTGTCTAAATTTTCCCAACACCATTTATTGAAGAGACTGTCCTTTCCCACTGAGTATCTTGGCTCCCTTGTCAAATGTTAGTTGACCATATATGTGTGGGTTTATTTCTAGGCTCTTGAGTCTTTTCTATTGATGTGTCTGTTTCTATGCCAGTACCATACTATTTTGATTACTACAGCTTTGTAATATAGTTTAAAATCAGGAAGCATGAGATCTTCAGCTTTGTTCTTCTTTTTCAAGATGGCTTTGACTATTTGGGGTCTTTATGTTTCCATACAAATATTAGGATTTTTTTCCATTTCTGTGAAAAATGCATTGAAATTTTGATAGGGATTCCATTGAATCTAGAGATAACTTTGAGTAGTATTGATATTCTAACAATATTAAGTCATCATGTGTATTTTCATATATTTGCATTGTCTTCAATTTTTTCATCAATGTCATATAGTTTTCAGCATATAGATGAGGGAAGTTTTTAGTGTTGTAAATCAGGTCACCACTCTCTCTGCCTAAAACCCTCCAGTGATTTCACACTGCATGAAGAATAAAATTGAGGTGTTCTTGTCATGGCACAGAGGAAACAAATCTGACTAGGAACCATGAGGTTGAGGATGGGTTAAGGATCTGGTATTGCCATGCGCTGTGGTGTAGGTCACAGACATGGCTTGGATCTGGCATTGCTGTGGCGGTGGCATAGGCCGGCAGCTGTAGCTCTATTTCAACCCCTAGCCTGGTAACCTCCAAATGCTGCAGGTGTGGCCCCCCCCAAAAAAAGAATAGAATTGAAACTCGGAATCATGAACTTAAAAGTGTGGTATATCAGGACTCACATTTTTTGCTCTGTTCCCCCTGGCCCCCATCCCTTAAATGTGTCACGCTCATGCCAGTCCCAAAATCTTTATGTCAGGATTTCCTCTGGTTTCCACATGTTTCTGCTTATTATTCAAGATTCCACTCACATGCCATCCTTTCTTTGATGCCTTTCTGAGCAGAGCAGTCTACAACAAAGTAGCATTCTAAGTCACTCTCTGTAATGTCCTATTTTATTTTATTCATAGTGCCTATCAATCCTAAAATTACTAAATACGTTTTCATGTTTGTTTTCTACCTTCCTCCACTAACAGTGAGACTTGGCGGTCAGAGATTCTGTGGACCAATTTACTTTTGTATTCTCAGTATCTGGAATAGTGTTTAACACATAAAAGGTATTCAATAAAATTCTCCTCAAGCACCAATAGGAGAGTAAGCATAGATCATCTCCATAAATACCATGCTTAGGGCTTTACACTGAACATAAGTTTTTAGCAGAGTCAGGACATTACTACAAGTCATTATTACCAGAAAAATTATCCTGGCAGAATCATAAAGCATGAATGTGGAGCTGGATGAATGTAGAAAGATTAGTTGGGAAACTGCTGAGATTGTTCTAGCCCTCTCCCCACCCTACCTGCTGACTTGAATCAAGGGAATGGCATTGGAAATGAAGTAGAAACAGAATACAGTTGACCCATGAACATCATGGATTTGAACTATGTAGGTCCATTTATATGTGGATTTTTTCAACACATAATACTATAGTGCTACAGCATCTGCAGCTGGTTGAATCCGTGGATGCAGAGCCATGGATACAGATGGCCAACTATAAACTCCTCTTGAGACTTTCCACTGTACAGAGGGTCAGCATGCCACCCTCTCCATTGCTCAAGGGTCAACTCTCCATTATACTTGATGATTCATAGGATAAGCATGGGTGGGAGGAGGAGTCAAGAGGATATGCAGGTGTGTTTCTCCTATAACTGAGTAGAGAGAGAGAGATGCACAGGAGGTCTTGATTTGAGGGTCATCAGTGAGTGGATGAAAGTGTATGAAATCATCTTGAGAAGAAGGTGACAAGAATGAGACTGAGAAAATTAAGGCTAGAGGGCAAAATCCTGAGGTAGACAAATGTATAAATTCAAAATCAAATGTAAAAAAAAAGTTTAAGCCCATATTGAAAGTAAAGTAATTTCAAAATTTAGGTTTGAGAAAATTCTACCTTGTGTGAAGTCTCTTTCTGGTTCTATCTGCTTGTGTTTCTGATCAACTATCAACTTTGCTAAACCAAGTAAACAGCTCTCAAGTAGGTAAGGTTATATTTAGGCAAGGCTCCCTAACTCATAAGCAAGAACAATATAGCCTCATAGGATAAATAAATTATGTGACAGATTTAAAGGTCAGTTTTGCATCTTGCAAAATAAATATTAGCACAAGAAGAACAGGAAATACTGGTGGTATTGCAATGATGCTAATGTTAATGCTTCCAGGTAATCATTAATCAAATCATTGTAAATGCCAAACAAGCAAGACCTTGTTTCCTCTCCTCACACAGACAGGATCCATTGGCCCAATTAAGCATGAAAACTGCCAGAAATTTCATCATGAGCACTGGGAACTCAAACACTAGGTTATATCCTCTGAATACTTATTGAAGTTTCTGATTAAAACTCTCCAAGTTCATCAGAATTTCTAATTAATTATGATTGTGTCTTCTTTATAAGAGACTAGAAATCAATATATTAAGCATGTACTCGCGAACAACTAAAAAGTTAGACCAAACGTAAATTCTCAATTTTCATAAGGGAAGCAGTTCAAAGGGATTAAGAAATTAGTGTGATTTTATCACCTGTCTACATCCCCACCATAAAATCTCCTATTCCCAAGTCAGAAATGAAAAACTATTTTTCCAGGTTGCATACATTCATCATGTTTCACTAATACTTGATGAAGTAAAGCTCTCAGGATTGGAGTGAAATTGTTTATTAAGTGCTAGAAAATGGTTGGAAAGAGCCTATCATTAGCTTGTGTTTCACCAAATAATTCATTTAAACCATCTCTACATTATTAGGAAATGTTTAATTTATTCTATTTATAGGTAACTCAGTAGCCAATAGTCATAAAAAATTCTAGTGTTTAATAAAATTATTAGAGCCAATAATTATATGGCAAATAAATTATAGCCAAGCAATATGGAATTTCTGTTCTAATATGATATATATGGGCCTTGAAAATACCCACAGTCTGTAAAACCACATATTGGAAATAGCTGAGTTTATGGCGGGAAGCAGTCTTGAGACAGACCAGTCACAACTTTTGCAACTTTGCAACCAATCACTATTAACATTTTTTTAAAAAAATCTAGTAAAAATACAGCTCAGGTGAAAAGGCATGTTAAATTCCAATTTAATAAATAAATATTATAGTAGATATAGGACTTGGTGTTGAAGACGAAAGGAAGACACCTTGATAGAAGAGGGAGAAGGCAGTCTTGTGGCTGTTTAACTATGAAAAGAGACAAACTGAAGCGCAGTGCATGGGAGAAGTAAAGGGTCCCTTCTCAGGACAGAGTGTGGCCACCCTGAGTTGGAAAGGATAGGATGATAGGATTGGGTGTCATGAACAGTACTGTATGCAAATATGGTCAGCCACTGTTTCTTGCCGAGGAAAATGTTAGAAAATTGTTTATGAAACAGTGTTACAGCCTTGCTTTTCTGACTTCATTCCGTAACAGAAGAGACTATATCTGCATTTGACTAACTGGTGCAACATATTTATAATGGGGGCTCAACTTGATATGTAAAATAGAGCTAGAGCTTGCAAAGTTTTTACCCTAATAATCCCTATTTTATCATTTCTGACTTCTGAGAAATGAACAACTTCATCTTTGGAGACAAAATGCCTGATATTAGGTCCACGGTCATATACCTCCAGTTGGGGTTGTTAGGGGCAAGGGGCATGACTTCTGTAACCCACTCTTATTTACCCTTGAAACAGAAAACAATGTCAGTTGTCTCTTACATTATTGGGCAGGTTAGAGATGATAATGTGAGAGTAGGCACTGCCACAGAAGCCAATGCACAGAAAGTTCTCCAGAAACTATATAGTAATGATAAAGTGAAATCCCTTTTGACAATCAGCCCTCCAAATTGGCCACATTCATTCCTCATCTTGACGGCTTTCCTTAGAGAGTATTCCTTTTTTTTTTTTTTTTTTTAAAGCCAGAAGATACCATTTAGTCATTTAGTCAAACTTGCACCAAGGATTTTTTCAAAAGAGCAGATTAGGTCTCCACAGACATCCAGATGGGTCCTAGTTCTACCCCAAAACGATGGATCCTCTTGGGCAGTTTCTCAGAGGGAATCAGAGCAACAAGGGGAAAAAAAGAAGTCTAGATTTAATTGATAACGTTTTCTTTTTGTAGTAAATTTCACTGCTTTGAGACCTTTTAAACATAGACTTGACCTCAATTTCCCAAACCCAGCCCCTTTAAAAAAGAACCTTAGGAAATTTGGGATTTTTTTTGTCTCCACTTCTGAAAGTATGGTATACTGAATGGAATCTTTCTTTTTATCAAATAATAATGTTGGACTTTTACTTTACAGTTTTATAACATTAATTGCTCTGTCATGAACTTTGTAGGAAGAACAGAAAAAACAGAATTTAAAAAACAAAAACCTCCCTGATGAGTTTTGCTTGTGGAAGTGTAGGTAACTTAAGTTTTGAAGCGTGTCTGTAGCAGTACAACTAGATGTGGAAAAGTGCACCAAAGATTATTTTTAATGCCTTCTAAACCTAGAAGAAAATGAGAACTTTCTGCAGATTAAGGCACTTCTCATTCACAAACATACCATAAGATTCTTTAAGTATTAAATAAGGAATTAAATTGTAATAAAAATATTTTAAACTAAGTCCAACACTGTATAAAAATCATCAATCATGACCATGTGGGTTTATTATGTAAACAAAGGATTTAACATTAGAAAATATAAAATGTAGTTCACCTTTATTAACAGACTAATGGAGAAAAGGATATGATCGTCTCATTAAATGAAGAAAATGTTTGATAATATTTTACCTTCGTTTATTATTTTTAAAATTCTTCAAGCAAACTAAGAATAGAAAGGGACTCTGTTGTCCTAATAAAATGAATCTACAAAAGCCAACAACAAATACCATTCTAAGCTAAAAATTTGGAAAAGTTTTCTTTAAACTCAGGAAGAAGGCAAAGATATCTGTTGTCAGCACTTCTTTTCACCCAGTGGGAGAGATCTTTGACAAGAAAAAGGAATGGAATGAAAGAATTGGAAAAGAAAAAAAATCAATAAAATGTGTATATTTAAATTTCTACCTCAATCACTAAAGGAGTACATGTAGAATAGAAACTACTAGTAAAAGGAAAAGGTTAAATTGTAAAACATAATCACTGTAAAAGAACCAAAAAAGGAGAAAGAGAAAAATAGGAAAAATGAGATAGATTTAAATACATACACATTGTGTGTGCATATGTGTGTGTATGCATGCATGCATGAGCACATGCCCACGCACTTGTGCACACACACACACACACACACACACACACAGAGATCCTGGAAAGAAATCAGCAGTTGAATCAAGTAAATGAATTGGTACTAAATAAACCAGTTGAAAACCAACATTTTAAAAAATAAATTTAAAAATGTTAACCCAAAACACTGGATAGGGATTGCCTCGTGGTAGGACAACACAGAATGGAATCAGGATGAAGCATAAACAGCCTAGATAATATGTGTTATTTTCTAATTTTGTTATGTACTGAAATAGACCTCAGTATTATTTTTATTATTATGCTCTATATCAAATATTTTTAAAAGTGAGAAACTATATATGAAGTATTACAAAATTAAAAAAATATATTTGAACTTTGTAAGAAGCCTTAAAATATAAACTAAGCCCTTCCTTTTAAATAAATCTCAAAATTTTAGCAATATCCTCTAGATGAAATGGAAAAATACTTCAAAGGAATAAAATGTTATCGATACAAACAACTTTTGACACCAAAATATACTAAGGGCTATTCTCAGATTTGAGAACCATAGGAAGAGCCAAAATCCAAACAAGATTTAAAAATAGTTGTTAAGGCTATTCTGATTAATGTATAAGAATAATTAGGGATTGGATTAAATCAGTAATAAGGTAAATCTTAGTATTCAGATTTTTTTTAAATGTGTTCTCCAGGACTATGTAATTTTTTGTCTCATAAAGCTTAGTTGTCATGTAAAGATTGCTATAAAATAAGTTTTATATGATATAAACAATTTTTAGTAGGTACTTTAAAGATTTCTTGAATGAATTTTATCCCCAGTTATAACCTAACCATTACCGCCATCTAGTGACAGCATACCCTAATTATAGGCAAAGCACTGAATTTATAATCATTTTTTAAAAGATTTTTATTTTTTCTCTTATAGTTGATGTACAATGTTCTGTCAACTTCTGCCCTACAGCAAAGTGGCTGAATTTATAATCTTAAATAGAAAGTGATTATGGTAATGTCACATTGCAGAAAGTCATTTGAAAAATATTTGGCATTCTCTTCTCTCCATACTGCCTTCCATTTTTAATGGGCATATATGGAGCGTCATGATAACTGTTCAGCCTACCCACAGTTTCTGCAAACTTGAGATCTCATTAGTAATCCAACCTTATCTTCTGGGATATAAACAGGTCTATCACTTTCCTCTATAAGTATTTAATTTCCTATGATAATGTTTATGGTTAGAAACTTCTATTCATCATTAACTTTAGGTATTTGATATATTATGGGCATATAATATTTTATGAAGAGAAAAGGAAACTGTTCCTCTTCTTCTACCCAGTTTTGCATAGAAATTACGCACCCTCCAAATCAAGAGAATATCTGGCACCTTGATCCTGCAATACAGTGGAGATGTTAAGCTTTTTCCTCCCAGATTGCTAAGATTATACCAGTAGTATGTGTAGGTCAGTATGTGTATTTCTTCATTTTATACAGGTGAAAAAATTGAGGTTTGGGATCCAGGTTTGAGCCTTTACTGAAATGGTGAAGTTTTCAGTCTCTTCCTGTTGTCACCTTGGATCATTTGTAAGAAACCATAAAGCTAATATGTCATTTTTAATGATATGACATCATATCATAGTAAATTAGAAGCAAAATAATGGCTAGTAAATTAGAAGCAAAATAATGATAGTTTTTTTTTTTTTTTTTTTTTTAGTATGATGGATATATGAGTATTGCATCAAGGGTAGTAATGCTACATTAAAATACTAACATTTTTTCCTCAAATAATTTAGTAACACGAAAAAGAAGCTGGATACTTATTTTCCCTCTTTGGGGTCATAACTCTTTCATTGACAGCCTCATTTCTCCTACATTTGACTTTTTTATTATTGTAATTAAATGCTACTTTATGGACAATCATTTCAAAATAGTTCACTTTTTTTTTTTTTTCTTTTTTTTTAATGGCGGCATCCATGGCATATGGAAGTTCCCCAGGCCAGGGAATGAATCCAAGACACAGCTGTGACCTATGCTGCAGCTGTAGCAATGCTGGATCCTTTAACCCACTGTGCCAGACCAGGGACCAAACCCACACTTCTGCAGAGACCCAAGCTACTGGAGTTGGATTCTTAACCCACAAAGCCACAGCAGGAACTCCTAAGTTCGCATTTTTTTTTAACACAAGTTTTATTGAAATGAATTGTGACTTATACAGAGAATTCTCACTACCAATGAGTTATTGAAAAGCTTGAACATGATATACTGACATGATAGAAAATATTTTGTACATCTGTATTATCTCATCTACTCCTTTGTGGTGAACTAAGTAGGGATATTTGGCATTTTGGAGGAAGAGAGGCTCTTAAGTTATTCTATGACTAAATGAATTAAAACCCCCCAAATCAGAAACCTCTTTTGTTAGTAATTCGGTAAGGTTATAAGTACTTATGAGATATTGTAAGCCTGACTGCAAATAAGAAAAGGGACTAGGATACGTGAAGTTCTATTCCTCTTCAAAGTGTTGTGTCGTTGGCAATGTCAGTGGGTGGTCAGAGCCCTCTCGTTTTACCAGGAGATAGATGCTGAAGGTGATTTCAATGTTGGCACGTAGTTACCCAGCTCTGGTACCCTGCATTCAAGTGAGTTTTACATTTCTTGATTGTTATTTTCATTAAATGGAAACGAGGATGTGTCGCTTCATTTAAGGCTCCTGTGAATTCAGAGCTTTGAGTAAAACCTCATTAATCTGTACCCCATTTGTTCAGAGGATGTAATAATTTAGAAAAGTGCTGGGCTGAAGTTTACTTTCCTGTTATCTATAAAGAAAGGATTACTAACCCATTAACCAAATTAATAGTGCAAACAAGATTGGAAGAACAAATGGCATTAAACCCCCTAAAGCCCTTGAGAAGCACACATATACCTAAAGCCTATCTCAACTCAAAATACAAAATATTCTCAGAGTTCCTTAGAGTATGATCTCTGTCCAGCAGCACTGATGAGAATTTTAAATAAAGGAGTCTTATTTGGAATACTCCCCTAAATCACTCTTTCCCTGTTATTTCAAATCCATCCGTGAAGCCAGGCTGAACTCGACAAACAAGTTATGAAGTTTGTGGAAAGACTAGGTTGCTTGCCAGTGTTACATAGCGATCCCAAAGTGGAGACGGTCCGTTTCAGTGGGCAGTGTTTAGGTGAACCTTTGCTGTCCCACTTCTAGAACAGTCAGCAATTTGGGATGAGAACATTTAAATCATTCTGTGAGCAATACTTTTTAAAAGCTTAAAACTTTTTTTTTAAAGATTTCAATTATTTAGGAGTTGCCATTGTGGCTCGGTGGTTAACAAATCCGACTAGGAACCATAACGTTGTGGGTTTTATCCCCGGCCTCACTCAGTGGGTTAAGGATCTGGCATTGCCATGAGCTGTGGTGTAGGTTGCAGATGCAGCTTGGATCTGGTATTTCTGTGGCTGTGGCAAAGGCCAGCGGCTGCAGCTCTTATTAGACCCCTAGCCTGAGAACCTCCATATGCCGCGTGTGAAGCCTTAGAAAAGACAAAAAGGCCAAAAAAAAAAAAAAAAAAAAGGTTTCAATTATTTAGATGAGTTATAGGTTTACAAAAAAAGTAAGAAGGAGGTACAGAAGTTTCCCATACACTCTGTCTCCACATGTGCAAAGCCTCCCCTATTTTCAGCATGACTCACCAAAATGCTACTTTTTTTTAAAGCCAAGAATGAGCCTATATTGGCATATTATAATCACCCCAAATCTCTGGTTTACCTTAAAGTTTACTCTGGATAAAGGGCATTCTATGGGTCTGAACAAATGTTATAAGGATATGTGTATACACACACACACACACACATATCCTGCAGAATATTTTCTACTGCCCTAAAAATCTTTTGTGCTTTGTCTATTCACTTCTCTCTCCTGCCCCAGCCACCACTGAATCCTTTTGTTGTCTCTATAGTCTTGCCTTTTCCATAATGTCATATAGTTGTAATCATACAATCTGCAGACTTTTCAGATTGGCCTCTTTCACTTGGTAATATATGTTTAAGTTTCCTTTATGTCTTTTTGTGGCTTGATAGCTCATTTCCTTTTAGCATTGAATAATACGCCACTGTCTGAATATACTATACAGTAATTTTTCACAAAGACTTGTCATAGAAAAACCACAGGTTTGGACCAAATACACTACCTACCACAGGGTTTTGCTTGCAAATACTAGGCACCCAGTGACTTTTGAGTGAGTGAATGAATTCATCTATTTCTTTATGTGCTAGAAAGTGTGGCATCATGGTAGAGAGTTCTTTTCTGCTCTGTTGAGTAGGAAATGCTTTTTTCCATCTCTCTTGGGAACAAAAATAAAGGATTTATTTCAAACCTTGAAATTCCATAACTAGTTTAATAACATTTTAAGCATGATCTCTCACTTGACTCTATTTTCCTCTCCCCACCCCCAATTACTTCCTGAGACTGCAGATTTCTTTCTCAGGATATTATCCCGAGGAAGGAAAGAAACCCAGTGTGGAATTTCATCATTTCCTTCTCCTCCTTTTCTGAACTGTGATCACACACTGAAAGCTCCATCCTGTGCTGATGTTGGAGAATCTGTTACCATGGAGCTATTCCCTAGTACAGAGGATGGTTTTATTGCATACAGTGTTAGAGGAAAAGAGAATGATTAAAATTAAACTTTAAAAAATCCTGATTAATAATAGAAATGGAAAAAATGTTTCCAAAATCAAATACATGGTGGAGTACAATGCATGTTTATGGTCTCCCTTGTTCTCCAAATATTACCTTTATTTTTTGCTTTCCAGTCTGGATAATTGTATTATTTCTAAAAGACCCTGCTGTCCACTAGCTTCTGGGCACATGTCCAAAGTACAAGTGGGCATTAACTCAATTCAGCTGATCAGATTTCCTTAGAGACCTCCAGAAGACTTCACTGGTCCATACCTACCAACCTGCCTCTGACCTCTGCCCTCCCAGACAAAGCTACTTGAAGAAAAAAATAATGAGATTCAATGCTTGTGTGGAGGTCAAGACAGATACAAAGGAGTGAAGGATAAATACAAGATTTTGCAGCAGAGGTGACTTGGAGAACGGAGGTAACCCTGACATTGAGGCATGTCTGGAAGGGAGCTGATGTGGACGCCATGTGGTAAGCTCTTTAAGTGAAGGTCTGCATCATTTGGAGACCCTGTCACTTTGCAGCCAGTGATGATCCTACGGTGACAGTTATAATCTTTTTTTCTTACATGGATTGAGTGATCAAGGTGTATAGTTTTTGTAAACCCACAAACTTAAGTGTTCAGAATTTTTTATTTGTACTCTATTTCAAGTACTTTTGTCCATTTTATACCACTTGGAAGCATATGAATGATGGGGAAAAAAATGGTATGTTTACCAAAAGCCTCTTTTCCCGATAAAACCCCTGAAAAGTTACTTTTTACAACTTTTAGGAGAACTGAAATTTAGAAATAACATTAAGCGGCAAATGAAATGAGTTGCAATTAATCTTTCAAAATGTCCTAAAGGTATTTGTCAGTTTCCCGATTCTTTGGAAAGTACACGATGATAGCTTTGTTACAGAAAGATTTCAAGGCATTCTGTACTTTAGGACCTGAGTCTAGATAGAAGTTCAGGAGTGTGTCATGTGCTGGGAGCTGGGGTATGGATCCAGCATTGGCCAGGAACAATATGTAGCTTTGGCACAAACAACACGAGTATGTCACATAGACTTGACAATTGTCATTATGACACCAGGAATCAGAAGTTAGGGAAATGAACAGGTTATGACTTATAGTCAGCATGGAATAGAGGTTAAGAGCTCAGCCTTTCAATTAATAATTAACTGTTTGTTTAAACACTTTAAGCCTCAGGTTTCTCATCTGTGAAATTGGATTCATAATTGTATTTACCTCATAAGGTAGTTGTAATGATGGAATTAGATAATATGTGTAAATTAGGTTCACCATTATACATAGTAAGGTACCAGCAGAGAGTAAGCAAGCAATAAATATGAAAGTTACTTCTATAAAAACATAAAGTCTCTTGAGAGATACTTGGTACTTAGCTGCTTCAATTTCATGGCATTGTGGAATTTCCAGAACAGTATGTTGCATTTTGGAGAACATGTGGAAGGATCCTATTATATTGCTGTTTTCTTATAACCAGGGTAAATGGGTCTCATTCTATATCTCAGTCTAGGTGAAGGGTTTAAGATTTTTCTGTCATGGAGATAGTATCACTGATCATTTGAAAGCTTTATTCTGTACTTGTTCTCAGGGCTTGATGTGAGGTGGATAAAGAGGAATGGCTATACTTTTTTTTTTTTTTCTTTTTTCTTTTTGTACCGTCTCCATCCTCCAGATGCCATGATTTCTGTTAAGCAGTCTATAGTTTCTCTGGTAGAGTGCTAACATTCCACAGACTGTGAAACCGCTGAGTCCCATCTGGAATATCACATTGTTAGAGATAATTGCAGAGACCAAAAGTTTAAAATCTGATTGGCTGAACACTGGACCACCTTAGAATCTCAGCTCTCCAGAGAGAGCTAGTGATGCAACCAACAGCTCCCTTTCTCTATGAAGGCAAAATGCTCTTAATGTGCTCATTTTCCTCACTATTCTTGCACTGTGATATTTGCTCTTTTTTTTTTTTTTTTCCTCACCTCTGTAGGCCCATTTACGTAACTTCGAAATCTGGTTTGACTTAGGATCTGGCTCTCATGGTTTCTTGGGCCCAGATTTCCTCTGGGGTCTGCATGACACTTGCGAAGCTCTGCTGGCAGTTACCACGTGTGGCGTGCGACTCTTGTCATAAGAAATGAGTGTTTAGTCAGAGCTGTTACAATAGTCAACAAACCTTTGGAGGGTTCCCAGGTACGAAATGCTATGAGAGATTTTTCAAATCATCCTACCAGAGAACAACATTAAAACACACTGCCAAAAACCAGTTCTGCAGTGTGTTTGGAGGAAAACCCAACCAAGCACTGCTTCTCATCCCTCTCACTGGGGTCCGACAACTTCAGGACATTTCATTCTCCCCGGGAGTTGCCCTTCTGGGAGGTGAGGACCCCAGAAGCTCTGTTTGTGTATATATACATTTACATACATATGCTGAAAGCAGTGAGTAGAGGATGAGGGCCTCTGGTTCAGTGGCTGGTGTGGGCATTTCGTGTCTGACCTTCCGTGTATCTATCCACACAAACAACTGGCAAAGGAAGACATTGGCTTCAAAGCCCTTCATGACTCTGAAACATGTTCATCTACTGCTGAATTATTATAGTTTCATGAAGACAAGTGGGATGTAGATTATAGGGAAAAAAATGTTGCCAATTTAAACTAAACGTGAAGGGTGGGCCAGTACTGGATATAGACAACGTACATCTGAGGCAGGTGCAGATAGAATCATTGCTTTTCTGTGAGTGTTGATCTCAGGCCCGAACATGGGAAATTGAGACCGAATTCTCAAGGGGGCACAAGGGCAAGTGAAATCTCAACCCGAGTAGATAATAATTAGAAAAAGAAAATTTTTCTTTTTTGAATGCAAAGCACAGATGGCTCCACTTGATTTTATACAAAATGGAAGGCTTAAGTGCCATCGTGGGAGAAAGGAAGCAGAGTTGGTTTGCTTTTGTTTTTTTTTTTTTTCCCCTCAGAAAGTGACTGAAGCAGATTGTCTATTAAAAAGCCTAATAGAGAATTTGAAGACAGAGACCTCACAGCAGGGGAACGAGAGTAACTGGGTTGGGAAAGAGTGAATCTAATAGTGATAAGTAACTTTCCTTCTGCCAGGGAGTTCAATGCTGAAAACTTACATTAATGTAAACTCTATTTATTTATCTCCTTTCTTCTTTGAGAATATTAGAGCTATGGCTTCCATAGTTCATTGCTGTCAGTAGTCTCCTAAAATAAAATTTGGTAAAGGGGCTTTGTGTACTTTCTTAAGGAAATAAACCCCTAAGTTTATATAACACAGATGTTATTAAGAGAGGAAGTAGAAAAGGTCAGAAATCTGTTTTTTGGGGTTTTTTTTTCATATTAAAAAAGCCTGGGCAAGAAAATGTTTCCTGACTCTTTACCAAAGCAATCCTTGGAAACTAGAGTCTTTTTATAACATGCTCTAACTCGGTAAGTGTATATACCATGCGTCTCCCTTTCTCGTGAACAATTTACACAAACCTCCTGCCTCAGGATCTATTTATTCCATTTCTCCCCTTGGATATCATGCCGTTGTATTTGATCAGCCTCCATTCTGAAAGGTATGTATTGAAATTCATTCATCAGCAAATATTTATCTCCTAACTACTCTGTGCCAGTCAGTCAGGGGAGCATAAGATAAAGTGCTTATCAAGTAGGAGAGGAGACAGAAAGGTCAACAGGTTCCAGCCTGGTCAGTGTCACAGCACAGGTGTGAAGAGAGTGCAGCGGGAACACAGCAGGAGATGTTCTTCCCTGGGGGACCCAAGAGTGCCCCCCAGTGGTAGTGATATTTGAGCTGTGTCCCCAAGGATGAAAGGGGTGTGTTTAAGAATCTGTAATCAAGCGGAACATGTGAGAGACTCGTGGAAATAATGGCAACTAGAAGATTATACATACATTGTTTATATAAAAGATAAATCTCAGAAATGAAACCTAATTATAGAGTATGTTAAGACAGGGAGAGTAAATATCTTTCATTTGGAAGAAACATAAGATATACAAAACAGGGAATAATGCCCTATGAAAAGACCTGTATGTGGCTGTCGCTGGGTAGCCATCTGATCTACAGGTAGTTTTGTTTTATTTTATTTTTTCTCTACGTGGCATTCTACAGGGGCAAGCATCAGAGAGACTTGGTGCCAGGGAAGATTTCCTTAGATAACTTAGTAATTTGCCAGACACTACCTTGGCCATTAGATACTATACTTCATAATTAAAAGTGCACTAAGTCAAAGAAAGGTTCAATGTCCTGTTTAGGCATCTTGGAGCTCATTAGTGACAAACCATGAATTGAACTTCAAGCTCTTGGTTACATATTGGTGCCCTAACTGTTCACACAGTATTAGGAGGTTTTATTGTAGGAAGACTGAAAGTCAATATTGATTGATTGATTATTTTCTAAATAGCTCAGTGTCACATGCCTGAGATGTCTCCCTAATGATAGCTAAGGCTGGAGCTTGCTTATTAGATCCCATTCCCTTTCACCTATAAGGACACAGCTTGAGCAATTCTTATCTTCTCTCCTGCATCATTGATGTTTCTCTGTCTATAAAGTCTTTCCTAACAGCATACTAACATGCTGATTTTTATTCCATCATTTAAAAAAAAAAAAAAAAAAAAAAAAAGCAGTTTCTGTTGTGGCTCAGAGGATTAAAAACCCGACATAGTGTCCATGAGGGTGCGGTTCGATCCCCGGCTTGCCCAGTAGGTTGAGGATCTGGTGTTGCCGCAAGCTGCAAGCATAGGTTGTAGATGCAGCTTGGATCTGCTGTGACTGTGGTATAGGCTGGCAGCTGGAGCTCCAATTCAACCCCTAGTCTGGGAACTTCCATATGCTGCAGGTGTGGCTATGAAAAGAAGAAAAAAAAAATCCCTGTACCCAGCCTCTCCCCCTAGCAACCTCCTCGTTTTCTCATTTTCTTCATTGCCAAACTCAAAGAGGTGTCTATACTCATGGTCCGCGTTTCTTCTCCTCCCATGCTCTCTACACCCATTCCCATCAGGCTTTCACCCAGACCACTCTGCAGAAACAGCTCCTGTGAAGGTCATCAGCGAATGCCAAGCTGCTGACTTCAGTGGTCCCTTCTTCAACTTCGTCTTAAGTGACTTGCAGCGGCCCTGCGCAGTGGAAGGCCAGTGCAGTAGAGCCCTCTTCTGCTCTATAGCAGAACCACAGTCCTTCCTTCCTGAAACACCTTCCTCAACTCCCAGGACAACTCATTTTCCTATCTCGTGGCTACTTGGGTGTGTAATCAAAGTTTAAAGCTCATAATGTCTAAAACTGAACTCACAGGCTACGCCACTCCCTCCTCAACCCCTGTCCTATATCCCCCGTCCCTTCCACCAACTTTCTCAACATCGTTCATGACAGCTCCGCACTTGCAGCTGCTCAGGGGAGAAAACAGTGGCTCAGTTTCCTTCTTTCACACCTTGCATTCAATCCATCAGCATGTTGCTTTGGCTCTACCACAGCTGTGACGGATTCTGACTGCTTCTCACCAGCTCTGCTGCTATCAAACCATCATCACTTCATTCCTGGCACATCACGATGGCGCCCCCCACCCCCCAGCCTCTCAGCTTTGATCCTTGCTTGCGACTGCTCCTGAGGCAACAACCACTGTTTTCCTGGTAAAATGTCAGTCCTCACCTCCAAAGGTTCCACAGGGTTCATAAGGCCCTAAATCCCCTGTCCTACTGTCTCTGTGATACTGCCTTCTATCACTCCCTCCGCCACCACAGACAAAACTCTCCACTCTCTGGCCTCCTTCCTATTCTCCTGATTCAGGGGTTGGCAAACTTTCTGTATCAGAAAAGATAGTACATAATTCAGGCTTTGTAGCCATGTGGCTCCTGTCACAACTACTGCAGTCTGACACTGTAGCACGAAAATAGCCATAAACAATGTGTACATGAATGGAGGTGGGTACACAAACAGAGAGCAGACAGGATTTGTCCTACAGACTATTTGTAGACCCATTCTTTTTTCCTTTTTTTGTTATCAAGGTCTATTTGATTTACAGCGTTGTGCCAATTTCTGCTATACAGCAGAGTGACTCAGTCATACATATTTTTATGCATTCTTTTTTTTTTTTTGAGGGCTACACCCGGGACATATAGAAGTTCCCAGGCGAGGGGTTCAGTTGGAGCTGTAGCTGCCGACCTACGCCACAGCCACAGCAACATGGGATCCTGCATCTGCTACCTACACCATAGCTCATGGCAACACCGGATCTCCGACCCACTGAGCAAGGCCAGGGATTGAACCTGCGTCTTCATGGATACTAGTCAGATTTGTTTTCACTGCTCCACCATAGGAACTCCATCATGCTTTTTTAAATATTATTTTCCATCATAGTCTATCCCAGGAAATTGGATGTAGTTCTCTGGATTGTACAGTTGTTGCTTATCCATTCTAAATGTAATAGTTTGCATCTACTAACCCCAAATTCCCAGTCCCTCTCCCCTCCTCCATGGAAACAAGTGTGTTGTCTATGTCTGTGAGTCTGTTTCTGCTCTATAGATAGGTTCATTTGTGCCATATTTTTGATTCCACCTAAAAGTGATATCATATGGTATTTGTCCTTTTCTTTCTTATTTAGTGCGCTTAGTATGATAATCTCTAGTTGCAGTCATGTTGCTGCAAAATGATATTATTCTGTTCTTTTTTATGGCTGAGTAGTATTCCTTTGTGTATATGTACCATATCTTCTCAAGCCATTCATCTGTCAATGGACATTTAGGCTGTTTCCATGTCTCAGCTATTGCGAATAGTGCTGCAGTGAACATCGTGGTGCATCTATCTTTTTGAATCATAGTTGTGTCTACATATGTGCCTAGGAGTGAGATTGCTGGATCATATGGTGGTTCTATATTTAGTTTTCTGAGGAAACTCCATACGGTTTTTCAAAGTGATTGTACCAATTTACATTCCCACCATCAGTGTAGAAGGGTTCCCTTTTCTCCACACCCTCTGCAGCATTTCTTATTTGTAGTCTTCTTAATGATGGCCATTGCAGACTCTTTCTGATTCATGAGGCAGCCCCTCCATTAGAATCCTGGCTGTTTGGAATTGTTTTCCTCCAGGTAGCCACATAGCTTCCCTTCACTTCTTTTAAGAATCTACTCAAGTGTCACCTTCTTAATGAGGATTTTTTTCAGTCAGAATGACACAGATGGCATACCCAAATGAGAAAAATTTAAGAAAGGTTTAATAAGCTCTGGGCAGAGTAGGGAGACAGAACAGGTATGTATATGACAGCCCTGGTGAACAGAACTTTAAATGGGCCTTAGATGAACAGGAGTAGAAGCAATTGCAGAACCTAGAAAAAGAGAAATGGGTGGTCGGGACCTCTTCAGAAAGTAGTGACCTTTTGAACTCCTGCTTGGGCTCCCTATTATTTAAACCAAGTCTACAGCCAGAGGGCAGAGAAGGTCACTGATAGTGTCTATGTCGGCCACCACTGAAGACAAAAGTTCAGAGAAAGGAGTGGAATATACCTGGTGAGCCAAATTAAAGACAGCACTCACAAGGGGCCTCTTCACTCACCACGTTGAAAATCACAACTAGGACCAAGTATCATTGATTGTGCCACTTGTTTACAAATTGACAAGTTCAAGACAATGGCAGTGGAGTATTAAACCCACATGGAGCCTTTCTGAGCATGGGGCCCTGCGTACCCAGAAAGCGAGCCTTGACGTCAACCCTCGCCCCCTGCACTGAACTTCATTTTCCTCTTTCCTGCTTTACTTCTCTCCACTACACCTGTCTCAGTCTCACATGCTATATAATTTAACTTATTTACTTAGTTTATTATCCCTCTGCCCTGCTCTAGTTTGAGCTCCCCAGGCAGAGATTTAAGTATCTTTTTTTATAGGCTGTGTATAATATCTCGAACACTCCCTGATACATAGTAAATCCAAAAAGATACACACACACATAGTTATATACATATATAGTATACATTTATATATACATACAAATATGTATACATACACATATATGTGTATGTGTACATATATGCATGTATATATATGCATATATACATATATAAGTGTGTGTGTGTGTGTGTGTGTGTGTGTATATATATGTTTCTTCTGCAAAGGGGAGGAAGAGAGGCTGCAGAAAGCTGTCATCAGACTTGTATTGGTTTAACTTTGTTCCCTTTCCATAGGTCCTTCTCTTCATGAGCCAAAAACTCAAAGTTAAGTGCAAGTCAGTATCTCCACTAGAAAGTTAACTTTTAAAATTCTCAGTATTTAAGATCATCTGCCTTAATAACTTCTTATATAGAGATAGTAATCAAAATAAGACCTCCGAGAGTTCCCACTGTGGCTCAGCAGTAATGAACCCAACTAGTACCCATGAGGAGTGGGGTAAGGATCCAGCATTGCCGTGAACTGTTGTATAGGTCGCAGAAGCAGCTTGGATTCCGTGTTGCTGTGGCTGTGGAATAGGCCGGCAGCTATAGCTCTGATTTGACCCCTAGCCTGGGAACTTCCATAAGCCATGGGTATACCCCTAAAAAGACAAAAAACAAAACAACAACAACAAAAAAACAAAAAACCAACAAAATTCCAACTTAATACATTAACAGTTGGCATTTAGAATAGAAATGTATTCATGAATATAAATTTTAAGTTTTCTAAGGATTATTTCCATGGTATGATCTTAGCTAATATTTTTTGTGGCCTGCCAATCCCAGAATGACTCTTTCTCAGAGTTTAGTGATACTTCTATTCTTACTGTGTACACTCTGCAGAAAACTCATCTATAGCCACTGGATCAAAATAGCTCTTAAAGTAAAAGAGGCACAAGCATTCTCTCCAGCCTGAATCTTCTACCTGGGCTGTGTATGCCAGCGTCCAGCTGCCTACTACATAACATTACTTGTAAGTCTCTCGGGGATATGCGACCCACTCAGAATGTATGCAGTTGCATCTCCTTTCTCCCACTGCAGCCACCAGCCTGCTCCTCCTGCTCTGCATCTGCATCTTCATCCCTCATGACCCCTGCCACAAAGCCCAGGAGTCACTGCTGACATCTCCCTCTTCCTCATATGCCATCTAATCAGCCCCACAGCCTATTGTTTTTCACCTCCTGAATATCTTTCATATCTTTTCATTTCCACATCTGTTACCCTAACTCATTTTGACATTGGTCCTCTAAGTAGCCTTCTGGCCTTTAACCCTGAGGTGAGCTCTGTCCTTCACCATGTTGCTAAGGCAGCCTTCTCACATGCAGACCTGGCCACATCCCTTAGGTAATTTGTTCAATGGCTTCTCTTCATGGATAACATAAAACTAAGCTCCTTTAGGTGGCAAGTAAAATCCTCCAAGGTATCATCTCCCTCAATGACTTCTTTTTTTTTTTTTTTTTCTTTTTACAGCTGCACCTGTGGCATATGGAAGTTCTGGAGCTAGGGGTCAAATTGAAGCTGCAGCTGCTGGCCTACACCACAGCCACAGCAACACTGGATATGAGCCACGCGTGCGACCTACATGGCAGCTTGTGGCAATGCCAGATCCTTAACCCACTGAGTGAAGCCAGTGATCAAACCTGCATCTCCTGGACACAATGTCAAGGTTCTTAAACCACTGAGCCACATGGGAACTCCTAAGTGTCTTTTCAATGTATGCTACTTTACCAAGTGATTTGTACTTATTCATCAAAATCTTTTCCATGGTCTCTAATGCCTCTTCCTGCCTCAGCACTCTAAAGGTAGAACAATATTTTTCCTCCTGCAGAGGTTGCCTTCCCCAATCTATCCAACCCAGCAAACTTCTGCTTCTCCTCTAAACCCACCTCCCTCCCCTCTAGTCCCACTGCACCCTGTAATGACTCCATTATAGCCTTACATAGCACATTATAATAATCTGTTCAAATATCTTGCTTTCTACTAGATTCTAAGCTCCTTTGGAGAAAAAAACATCTTTATATCTTTGTAGCACCATGTCTAGCACAGTGACGAGTACATATTAGGTGCTAAATAAATGAGATGAACAGCTACTATATTTAGATTTTGGCTATCACCCAATGTTCATACCTGTGTATAAATTTAAACCACAATGTTAGAACTACACTTTAATAATTTGAAATATGTAAGTTTTAAATCTTTTAAATAATATTCTAAATAATTATTAACTTTTCTCTATTTTTGTCTAGAAAGTTCTAAAGGAAGCTAGTTCTGTTTTTTTTCTTAATGACTCGGAAAAGTTACCTTTTAAATAAAAACTAGTAAATTTGTAATTGTTAAATTTAATTTAGGCTTTAAAAAGAAAACTAAATGTATCTCTCTGGATCAAAATACACAAGTACACAATATTCAATAATATGTATGAAGAAAATATTTCGAGATTTTAAAAAGTATTTGTATAGACTAAACCATCAGTCATATTTAATTAAGTTTTGGACATAGTTTATGTTGAAATTATTATTTATGTCATAACACCATATCTATTTCACTCTGCACCAAATAATAACTCTTCTCACTTCAAATATATAATAATTTTCAAAGACATTGTCAGAGCCTGAAGGTCAGATTAAAATTTCGCTATAATATTTGAAAAGAGTAGCATGTGCTGAAACCATGCCATGTTGCCTGGATTTCCAAGGGACACATTAAAAGGATTATGTTCTTGTTGGAGGAATATATAGGGCAATAAACAGTTTTGTGGGTAATTAAACAGCGAAGAGAAACCGAAACTTCCAATTACCAGCAAAAGCCTCTTATTGCAAATATGTTATGGTACCATGAAAATTTCTTTTTTGTATATTAGTTTTTATAACATATTATTTTATGAGCTTGATTATTATTAGTTTTACACTAAGCATTAAGCATATGTGAACACTTAAAAAATTCCTAAATTGAATTTCCAAAATTCAAAATCCAAGTTAATATCACTAGACCCAAAAATAACCTTCCACTTTGTATAAACTATTTCTAGACCCAGGGAAAATAGGAGAAGAGAAGAGAGGACTGGCATTTAATCCAGAAAAGATGTGCCTTTGGGTAGAGATAGCTGCTGAATAAAGCTGACAGATTTCCACAAAAAGTGCCGTTCATAGATAGAAAAACTATATTCCACATCTGCCGGCTATTAAATCTAAACTTTCTGTACAAAGACAGTTTAGCTAACCCTGGTCATCTCTGAAATAAGATATTATTCATCTTAGAGTAGCAGTGGTATTCACTGATTATGTTAACTGAATTATGATTTTTAAAATAGAGTAAAATGTAGAAAAAGAACTGGAAAACTATTATGTTATTTTTTTCCTCTGGCTCTATGAATTGAATGTTGATATCTCTTACCCTTTGACCCCATTTTTAAAGACAGGTTTCAAAAAGAGATATATTATTTAATGGGGACATGTAAGCTTGAATAAAGAATTGGAAAAATGCTAGCCAGAAGAATTTTCCTGATACTGTAATACATGTGATAGTGGTTTTATTCTGTGAACCATATTTTGTAGAAAAAAAAACCCTGTAAGGCTTGGATGGCACTCCAAAACCTTTATGACAGGAAAGAGAGATGGCTGGGCCTCCGTTTGTCCATCCCATTCATTGTAAAAAGACTCAAGATCTCTTGAATAAAGACTATTTATTACAGTGATGTTTAGACAGGAATTTCTTCTATTGTCCACATTCTCTTCTATTTCATCTCTCTGTTTTACTAACTACACATACACATATTGACACATGTAAATACACAAACTTACCAATGAAAGGCTCTTACCAGTAGGGGCATTTTCCTTTGGCTCTTCACCGCTGAAAAATCAGATATGATGTGCTATTGTGTGTCCTTGGTATGTCTGAGTATGAATGTCCATTTTGAGTAAGTTAGGGTTGTTAGAAAATTAAGGTACCTTGATGCTCTGATAGTTCAGGACTCCACATCACTGAAGTGTGGGCTTCTTTATATATAGCTCCATTATAACATTGTGTGTGATTTTGTCATAAGCGTTCAAAGTCAGAGGGCATGTGCACATTTGCAGGGGTCAGTAATAAAAATAAACTGAATCTCAGCTTTCTGATTACGAATTAGCAAATGAAAAAAGTGTTCTGATCAAAGGAAGCCATTTATATTTCCTTCTGTTCCTTTTCTAATATCTAAGATCTGTTAGAGTGGAGTCTTTTATTTGAGTAGGTAGTTTGAAAGTTAATTTGACTCTAAGTAGGCACAATTTGAGGTAAAAAGATTGGAGGAGATTTAAAAAGTAACTTGATGGACCAAAAAAAGCGATCACTTTTGGGAATATTTACAGTCCTCCATCCCTTTACTTTCAACTTTTTCGAGATTGATCAAGCATTTCCCATACAGTATAATTATTATGGAAGGGAAGCTTATGTGTTCCATGATGAGTTAAAGAAACTTTGTAGTGACCATAGTTAACAGTGTTACTGTGGCAATCCATACGACCTTGTCTTTTAAAGGACCTAACAATTTACATAGCGGCTCCTTGTTTTACTATCTCCATGGTAAAAATGAGGGGCCTTGTTTATCTGTTTCCTCAAATCTGTTCTAGCATTAATATTCTATAATCTATGATAGTTAATCCATGATGTTTGATTAGCGGCAGATTCAGTTTTTCTGTTGCCCACTGATGGATGGGGCTGTACTCTCAACCCAGCCTGTTCTCTGGACAGGCTGTTCTTTCTTCTCTTTTCCACATCCCTTCACAGTGCAAGGGTTTCCTCCTTGACTGGCTGGAGGTGGGCCAGCCTGCCTGCCTCCACTACTGCCTCCAAGTTTTGGAGAGGGTCGTTCTGATGCAGATAACCATGCTGCCACAACAATGGGGTCTGAGAATCCAGAGCTTCCAGAATACTCCACCTAAAAACAATAGCAATATTAACAACTGGGAGTGTCCCAGTTACTTTCAGTTGTTTAACTGAATTGAAACCAAAACTTTTAAATATGAGTGAAATCAGGTGAAGAACCCAACTAGTAAACATGAAGATGCAGTGTGGATCTCTGGCCTTGCTCAGTGGGTTAAGGATCTAGCGTTGCAGAGGGCTGTGCAACCTGGATCTGCTGTGGCTGTGGCACAGACCAGCAGCTGCAGCTGTTGTTCGACCCCTCGCCTGGGAACTTCCATATGTCATACCTGTGGCCCTATTAAATAAATAAATAAATAAAAATAAATATGAACTGTATTATAAACATACAGTATACAATGTAGGACAATGACACATTTTAAAAAATCCACAAAACACTATAATCTTTACTTAGACATTCTAAGACTGAGACAGTGAAACATCAGAACACAATTTTTAGTATTTTTCCCCCCCCTGTGGTAATGGCCTATTATGCTATTGTAATTATGTAAGCAGACTGTTTTAATTATCATCGGTCAACCTTATTTCAACTGAATCAGAGGAAGAGATCTTAAATCTTATAAAATGCTTTGTAGCTGACCATGTCTATAGTACTAAGGCCTCAAAATCTGTCTCATGAACTATTTCCATCATGCCTAATTTTATTTATTTATTTTTACAGCCACACCAGCAGTATATGGAAGTTTTTGGGCCAGGGGTTGAATTGGAGCTGCAGCTGAGGCCTTTGCCACAGCCATAGCAACACCAGATCAGATGCGCATCTGTGACCTATGCCTCAGCTTGTGGCAACGAGTGATCCAGCCTGCATCCTCAGGGATACTGTGTTGGTTCTTAACTTTCTGGGCCCCAATGGGAATTCCCGTCATGATTATTTTTTTAAATCCAAATTAAAACTCTGCATTCACCAGTGATTAAGGCATATAAGCATTGCCAGTGGTGCTTCTTCAAAATGTAGCTCTTTGGATACTAACCCTAGACATACTGATTTAGGAAATTCAACATGGGACTTAGGAATTAGCAGTTTCAATACTCCCACCTCACCGAGGGAATGAGAATTTATCAGATGGACAGTCTGGTGTGGAATAGAGCGACTCAGAAGTTAAGCAAAATTTTGTGATACATATAGTCTTCTGAGGTCTTATTCATATATTTGTTTATTTCAAAATAGTATTAGTTTACTTTTTAAAATCTTAAAGCATTTAATAGTAATGAATATGAAGTATTTAAATGTAACACGTAATCAATGAGTTATTTGGAAATTACCATTTTCATGCATAGCATATTTCATAGGTTTAAACAAACCAGACTTTAGTTCTTTAACTATGAGAGTTTCTTAGTTATTAATTTAACATGTTACAGCTATAAGGTTACTTTTTTACCTTATTATAACATATTATGTTACAGCTAGATCTTGTTTCAATGTTCCAAAGAAAATTTCCCCGAGCACTGTCTGGTGATGAGGGCTATTCTTTTTTCTCTTCAGTGTTTTTGCTTTTGTTTCTTGTGTATATTTCATCTTACTTCCTCAAGGCATCTCAGAGTGGCTTGAATGTTGGCTTTCAAAAAGATTGTAAAAGGCTTGGGGAAATAAGTTGAAATGTCTAGACAATGAAAAAAAGGAGGTTAGCCAAATATATTCAATACATGTTTCTAAAGGAATGTCATAATGTTTCTTTAAAAAATTTTTCCCTTGCTCTAACCATGCATCATATTTGGTATTTGCTTTGTAAATACTGATGTGGTTTTTTTTCAGAATGGCTTTCTTCTGAAGACCATGTCTTACGGATAATTTCCTTTCAGTCTTCTAATGAGGGACAAAATTGAAATATTCTCACTGGTGTTTTGTCTTGATGTTCCCAGGAGAGAATGATGTAAAGATCCTAAAGATACTCTATGAAAAAGCTTTATCTTTTCATTTTAAAAACATTTTTTCTATAATATTAAATTCTTTTTTAAAATCGAGATGTAGTTGATGTATAATTTTGTATATATTAGTTTCAAGTATGCAACATATTGACTTGATATTTGTGTATGTTGTAAAATGATCACCACAGCAAGTCCACCTAATATTCGTCACTATACACAGGCACACAATTTTTTTTTTAATGATGAGAACCTTTAAGATCTACTCTCTAATCAACTTTAAATACGAAATAAAATTTTATTAACTATAGCCACCCTGGTATACATTATACCCCCATGATTTACGTATTTTATATCTGGAAGTTAGTGCCTAAAGACATTTTTTAACATGAAAATTTTTTTTATCATTTCCACTCAAAGCAAGTCGTCTTTGGTACATGCCTTGTGACAGATCTTATCTATATTCAAATTTTGATATTTTTATCATGTGTTCTTTGCACTAGCTTTATATTTTAACATTTTATTAAGGTATTATTTGATTAATGACGGGTTGTGTGCCCCTTAAATTTGGGTGCCTGAGGTAAATGTCTAAGTGGCCTCACCCTAGACTGGCCCACTTCCCTATTACTAATATACTCTGTAGAAAGTACAGTATTTAGGGTGTTCCTGTCGTGGCTTAGTGGTTAATGAATCCGACTAGAAACCATGAGGTTGTGGGTTTGATCCCTGGCCTTGCTCAGTGGGTTAAGGATCCGGCATTGCCATGAGCTGTGGTGTAGGTTGCAGATGCAGCTTGGATCTGGTGTTGCTGTGGCTGTGACGTAAGCTGGTGGCTACAACTCCGATTAGACCCCTAAATTGGGAACTTCCATATGCTGTGGGTGTGGCCCTAGAAAAGACAAAGAAAAAAAACAAAACAAAGAAAGTACAGTATTTAGGAAGTATTAACAGTGGATCTCAGCAGTAGTGCAGACCTCCAGTAAATTGAATTGAAATTTTGTTTAGCATTTAGTTGCAAGTTTTCCTTATTTTTTAATCTTAAAATTTCCAGAGTGAATTACCATAATTGCCATTGATTTATTATTTTCTTGGCTTGTATGTTTCTTTCTATAGTTGTGAAATAAGGAAGATAAATGCCAACATATGTATTTTTTCAGTAACACTGTGCTTTAATTTGCAACATAATTCAATATCCCAGTAGATACTCAGAGTTTTCCCAAAGTTGTCTGTCGTTCCAGGGGTTTTCAGTGTTCTTCAGAATCATCCTTTTAGAATTTGCCCTTGAACAATCTCTTTCGGAAGTGAAGTAAACAGTGCTGAGTCTTCCTATAATGCAGTGACCTTGCTTTGTATTGACAAAAAATCTCTTATAGCTGGTTCTTAGGTACTGCCTGTATTGATGTGTTTCTGAAGGCCCAGATCAGTGAGTAGAAGCTATAACTATACATTCTCTTTGTAGATGTTAGGGAAAAAAATCCTTTAGACCACAGAGATTTTTGGCAATATCATTTCAGATTGAATTTGCACTTGGAAACTTATACCAGGTAATCCTTGTAGTGTTTATCTATTGAAAGGTTTTTATATTAGTGATATATTTATGCTGTTATAGGTCAGTCCTAGCAGCTTTTTGGAGTAAAAACATTACTTTATGGGAGCTGAGTCTTAGCTGTGAAAGGTTTTCTCTGAAGTTTAACCTAATGACAGTTGTTTAATATAACAGTTTAAATAAATAGCACACCTTATCTTGATTAACTTGTATTTAATACTCTGAAAGTTACCTTGAAATAATATAAATATGACTTCTGCATATTCAGATTCCAATACATTATTTGATAATGCATTGTTTGGAGTTCCCGTTGTGGCTCAGTGGTTAACAAACATGACTAGTATCCACAAGGCTTCAGGTTTGATCCCTGGCCTCGCTCAGTGGGCGTTACTGTGAGCTGTGATGTAGATGGCAGACATGGCTCAGATCCAGTGTTGCTGTGGCTGTGGTGAAGGCCGGCAGCTACAGCTCCAATTCGACCCCTAGCTTGGAAACCTCCATATGCCATGGGCACGACCCCTCCCCCCCCCGCCAAAAAAAAAAACCCAACAAAGAAGATAATGCATTGTTACTATGAGTAATTACTATCTAAATTATAATTTTGACATTTCCTGTCACACGGAGTAAAATATCCTATGTGAATGTCCTTCTAACTACGCTTTCTCCAACCCAGGGACCCTATGTCTCTCCATTGCCTAGCACTATAAACCTATAGACTTCTTTTTAGTATTTATGAACTTGGAGAATCTACATATATTTTGTCAAGATAACTAAGATTGATTTTCAATAACACTAGTTTTGATTATGCGAATGTAACACCAATTTTTGCTCTAAAATTCAGAAAATATAGAAAACTGTAAAGAATACTAAAAATCATCCTTAATGTAACTCTCTGGGCAACATTAAAATTTGAGAGAGCTTCCATTAGGCTTTCATCTGTGTAATCTAAATAGAAACATGTGTGTAAGAGGGAAGGTGAGCTGTGTGGGAATTAATTTCTTACATTGCTCACCCCAGTTAATGTGTCAAATCATGGGCATTTTTTTTAATGTCGTGAAATAGTCTTTGAAAGTATAATTTGCATAATTTTTACTCTATAGCTGTATCATAATTCACTTATTTTTGTCTATTTTGAGATAGATAAGCAGTTTTTTAATTATTGTATTGTTATACATTGATTTTCAATGAACACCTTTATTTATAAATATATTGATAAATATATAATCATATCTCGGATTCTCTCCCTAGGATTAATTTTTAGAAGTTTATTCATGAAGTAAAAACATTTATAAGGCTTTTGAATACATATTGCCATTGTACGTTCCCAAAACATTGATATAATTACCTTTTTGAAACAAGTTCCCATTAGATGAAATACATAGAGATAACCTCAAAGTCTTATGTACTACGCACACACAGTACCGCAGAGTCTTCAGTCTTAATGCCTAGTAATGTGTATTATTCCTGTTTTCCACATTGTTCCCTAGTAGTGGTGTTTTTGCATGCTAATATTCTAATTCTTGCAGGGATTCTAAAACTTCTTTCTGGTTTTGCCAATGCTCAGAATTAGCCCAGCTGTCTGAGTGGTAACTTTTCTCAGTGGAGATAGTGTTTTCCTCAATAAACTGGAGAACTGCTCATATCCATCTAGACTTTGTAGATTCTGTGACTATTTCTTTGCCAGTCTGCAGAAGTAGGATCTAAGTGTTTTTAGGGATTGCCTCTAAAAATAAAATAGGAAATTTTATTTATATTTTTATTTTAACAAAATTATTTGTCTGTATTTTATAATTTCTATAAAATAATAGTATAAGAGAGCATGTATATAATTTATAATTTATTGGGCTTACTTGCTCACATTTTTAAATTCTTGAATATGTATTTATGGCAGGGATTGAGAATTGCCTTCCAAAATCTATCCATCCTTCCTTCCTTCCTCCTTACTTAGAAAAACATGCATTTCCAACTGGGTACTTTGTCACCTATCTAAAAAACTGCACTCTCTGGATACTCTTTGTAGTTAGCCAGAACCTCATAATTAAATTTTGGCTAATAAAATTTCAGCAGAACTATGTACAATTCCCAGTAGGTGCCTTGAAAGGAAGGCCCACCATTCCTCATCTTCTTCCCTCTAACATCTGAAACTCCAGATGTGATGCCTGGCACTTCAGCAGCTAGCTGGGACTATGAGGTAACTATGAATGGAACAGCACCTACTATGGTAGAAAGTTTAGATAGAAAGAAATTAGTCCTGATAACCTTGTAGAGCTGTCATATTAGTACTTGACAGCATAACTACAACCTTTATCTTGTTTAAACCATTGGGTTTTTTTGGGGGGGGAGGCTCTCTATGTTTCTTGCAGCCAAATCCAATCTTAATTGATAAGCTATCAAAGAAGTTGGAGTACATCATACTTGAGCATTTCTCCTTTCCATTTTATAACTCTTAAACCAGATGTCTGAGCCATTTATTAGGCAGGGAGCATCTGGTTGCTTGTTCTGCACTTAGGAAATCATTACCTATCAATAAATTGAAACGGTTGACATGTTTCTAAAAGTCCATTATTCGGCTTGGGAGTACTTTTCATGAGTTCCTGGTGTTCATGAACAGAGTGCAAAACCCTTATAAAGGCATACTAGTATAAGGCCAAATGAAAAGGCTCTTTTCTGCTATCTGTGTCTATTCTTTCTCAGAGAAGGTGAAATCAGTACCATTCTCCAAGCTCTCAAATCAAATGCACATTGCCAGAAGTGCAGAGAGGCAGCCCTAAAGATTGCTTTAGTGTTGATTAGAAAAGGATTTAGAGAGTTCCTGTTATGGTTCAGCGGGTTAAGGACCTGACATTGTCTCTGTGAGGATGCAGGTTCGACCCCTGGCCTTGCTTAGTGGGTTGAGGATCCAGTGTTGCTGCAAGCTGTGTTGTAAATGCAACTCAGATCCAGTGTTGCTGTGGCTATGGCATAGGCACCTGGCCCAGGAACTTCCATATGGAGCAAATGAAGCTGTTAAAAAAAAAAAAAAAAAAAGTAAAAAGAAAAAAAGGATTTAGAATGGCTTCTTTTCAGTCTTGTACTCTTTGATTAAATGTTAAGATTTTTTATAAAAAGCTACTAGCATCTATTAATAATAATAACCAAAAAGAAATGTATGTGCTTAATATATAGGGAAATACTTTTATTTGCAATTTTTAAAGTTTTTCCTGAGGAGTCACAGCTCATAGATTTTTCATGATCTGCCCCTGGTTACCTCTTCTGCCCTCCCCTCCCCACTCGTACTCTCCCAGGTCACTGAATCCTTTATGCTATCCCTCCCCACCTCTGAACACCCCCTCCTGCCTGTGTTCCCAGTACAGTGTCCCTCCCCCACCACCCACTGCTCAGCTTTGTCATCCATCACTGTGTACAGGGAACTCTTCTGAAAAATCTCTCTCCTGTGTTCCTTTGCCTTCAGTACTTCTCCATTCCTAGCAGATAATCATATTCTTTCCCAAGTGCTGATAACTTATGTGTGTCCCTAACTAGAGTGAAAACTCCTCAAAGGGGTCACTTTTTTATCTAGCACTTAATTTAGTACCTGGCACATAGTAGGTGCTTAATAACAAAGCAATGATGAGTATATTGTGTATAATTAGTGATGACACTTTTATATGTCTCATTCTAATATCATAAGGAAAAAATAGATTTCTCAGTCTCATATGCAGGATGTAAACATCATAATATTTGAGCATGTCAGTAGTTCTTCACCTAATTATTGCCAAATATTATTTTATTTTTGTCACTTTTCACGGTTATATTTGTATATATGTCAATGCTGTTAGTGAGGAAAAAAAAACCCATAAAAATAGTAACAGGAGATTGAATTCCAAATACTGGGCCATTGCATATACTGTGTGTCTTTGCAAGCTCTTCTCTGTGTTTCCTTAAACTACAGAAGTTCAAGGTGAAGTCCATTATCTTAATGACAAATGTGTGAGATCACCGTTCACCTCATTTCTGAATGCTGTGTGCATTCTTGCTGTTAGTAAGGAACCCAGAACATTTGCATTTATTAATTAACATTTTGGAGTGCTTTCTGTATGTCGAGCATTATACACATTTGGGCAGCTAAATATTTATATTTAAGTTTTTTTATGATATTCTGTATATTAAAATACAGTAAAGTCTATAATAAATAAATGCTGATATTTTACAGCATTTTAAAGCTAAAAAGTAGTTTTTATTTGTATATGTACACTTTAATTCCCTTGTATGTTTATAATACTTTATATATACTTTATTTGTATCCATGTATATATGCAGACACATATATACTTTCATTTAAATAATCCCTATTCTAAATATCAGGGACCTGAGGTTATGAGAAGTTAAAAGAAGGCATGAAATAAAAAATTACTTCTCAGAAGAGTTTGCCTGATTTGATATTATGCTTTAAATTCATTTCAATTTCTACTTCTTCCTATTTATACCCATTAAATAGCGAACCCATCAGTTGCAATATGTGTTTAATTACTATTTGGTTTTGTATTTTTCTAACATGAAAACTTTTCACTTGAAATTAAAGGGTAGTCTTCTTGATTTTATTTCATCATGTCCAGTGTATTCTAAAAATACTTACTCACTATGACTAAAGAAGGATTTCTTCTTCATAAAAGTCGCATTGTTTAATTTGTTACTAGTCATCTTTAGTGAAATCCCTCTAAATGTGCAGCATATTAAACACTTGACCCCAAAAAGAAACTAGTTTTTATTAGAAAAATAATTTTTTGATTACTGTAAATTGGCAAAAATGTTGACAATAACCCTTTCTCCTGGATCGGCCTCATGGTGGTTGCGTTACTGTGAGATAAGTTCCTTAACCTTTGTAGGTCCTAGATTCTCCTCAAGAAAATGCAGCTAATAAGAGTAGCCACCTCTGGGAATGTGGGGAGGAATGAATGACAGGATGTGTATGGAGCCCAGAGTTCAGCGCATGGTGAAGACAGGCATGCAATGAACACTTGCACTTGTTATTGTTATTTTTGGTTTTTTCGAGGCTTGACTTAATACTGCCTTTTGGATTGGGGGGGCAGTGGCTATATTTGGTCTATTGATTTTCAAATAGTTAGAAGGTTAAATAAAACATAATGGTGAACTTCTCTGGCTGTTCTCTGTGGGTAGGGTAGGTCAAAAAGAACCATTTACTGTTACTATTGATAACAGCTAGCATAGCACATCTCTTTTTTTGAGTGCTTATTATAGATAAAGTACTAAATTAAATGCTTTCACGTATTGCTTCGTTTCATCCTCCCAACAACAGTTTAAAGCATATACTATCACTCCTTCTGTTTTTCGGAAGGAATAATAGTATATACTCACACTCAGGCAAATGGGCTCCAGAGCCCAGACTCTGAAACTCCTTGTGTTGGCTTTTACATTGTGATTGGAAGTGAGCAGAATCACATGTGTACACCTGCTCAATCCAGAGATTGCCATATATGTAGCTGCCACATTGACTAAGTGCAGTGTGTTAAATGTAAATTATAAAGCATTTACTTTAAATCCCCTTAAATATACTCTGTGAAGCAAGTTTCATTCTTGCCCCTTGATACATGTTCAGGCAGGCCACCTGACTTTTCTGGATACTCTTAGATAATAATATGTCTTATAGTACTTTTTCGGCCAAATCATAGTTTCATTTTAATAATTTAAATTATTTAGCTAATATTTAGTATTCTAGACTTTATTTAAAGTTTGTCCCCTTGAGCTCCAAGCGCAGGTCTTCTGGAGGCAGAACCTATCCTTCTCCCTGCAGTGGGGAAGTAAGAGTTGGTCTCCTGTCTCTTTCACCACCTCGCTGCCAGCTCCTCCATCGTGTTTGGTAATACCAGATTGTGTCTCCTCTGAGTTTGGAAACAGGGATGGAGGGAAGGATGGGAAGTTCTTCCTTAACAAATACTTTAGTGTTAGCCTAGCATTGCTGCTCTCTGAACTTGGAGGTTAACCCTAACTTGTTTGTGGATGCTTTCATTGGTTCCCTGTAGGCTCTCCCACCACAGTTGTTTTAATGGGGCAAAACATCTCCATCTTAGCCAAGAAAGCCAGTGGTCTCTCCAGCTTTGGGGATCTGCTGACCCTCTCCAGATGGTCTTCCTAGACATGACCCTTTCTGATTCTCTCTTCTGAAGTGCCCACGTTTGGTCCAAAGAAAACACTCAGACATTATCATCCCCAATGTACTCTTGGAATTGGTGATTCCTAAGTGACCATCTCCCTTTTGCTCTACCACTAGTGGAACTAACCAGTCACTTGGCAGTAGGTTTCTTGTGCGTGAGTCAGACACAAGTCCACATGCCCATCAAATTGCAGGGGACACATATTGAGGTCTCCAAAAGGTCCTGCTGAAGTCTCTCCTCAGTCTGAAGTGAGGGATAGACATCTCCTATCCTCCAGAGTTGACTTCACAGAATATCAATCACTTTCTCCAAAAAAATTCCCCTCCCTAGTTTCCATCTCTAGAATTTGGATGTGGATGTGGCATTTAAGAATTGTGTGATTAGGTCTTAGATTCCTCCTTTGGGAATTTATCATATAGTTTAACACTTCCCTTGGAATGTGTTAATAATGGTCTTGGTGCTTCAATCCAAACTCCTATTTCAATATTCTATTATGTATATGAGAATTACTTTCAGATAAATTGGATTTCCACGCTTTTATAGATTTTCTTTTCTTCATCCACTTTCTTCTATTTCTCTTCCTCCTCTCAGGACAGTGAATTGGAAGCATATGGCAGGAGGAATAAGGGACTGCTGTCGACTTCATGTATCTACTCACATGGCAGGGGAGGTGTTCAAGCAGCCCAGTGACTGAAGATAGTGCCATCATTTATCTCCTAACCATCCTCTGTTACTAGTTATTCCTTCTGTTTAAGTTAGCCTGTTGATGCTCCTCCCTGGTGAATTTTTATAGGAAGAGCACTTTGATGTAGTAGTTATAAGTTATGGACTCTGGCACTAGATGATCTAGGTCTAATCCTGGCTTACCACTTACTAGTTATGTTTCCCTGGGCAAGTCATTTAATCCCTTTGAACCTCATTTTCTTCACTGAAAAATAAGGATGATAGTACTTGTCTTATAGCATTATTGTGAGAATTAAGTGAGTTGATATAGGTAGAGCTCTTGCCTGGCATATAGCAAGATCTATCTAAGGTGTAGTAGCAATAGCTGTAATTATTATTGTTGTTGTTAATACTGCTACGACTAGTTAGTTCTTCTTTAGGATTCAGTTTAAATATCTCCTTCTTTATGGATTCTTTGGGGGTCATCTCAATCTGAATAAGCTAACTTTTAATCTGTGGTCTCATTGCACTTTCTGTGCTTTGTTGCCACCCTTGTCACAATGTATCCGGGTTAGTGTTTAACATATTACCTTTTCCACTAGCCAGTGGTTGTTGTATTTCTTGCTGGACCCAGTGTTTAAACATAGCAGATATTGTCAGCAAACAATAGCTCTTTTCCCCCTCTGTCACTTTTGCTGAATGGTTGAATCTAACTCTTAAGATTTAAAAATTATAGTACATAAAGAATTTTTAAAATAAGAATGTTCTTCTAAAAATATATGTAGAAGGCAAATGCCATATAAGTTGAAAGTAAAGCATTTTCTGATTTTTAATGAAGTCTGCCAAATATTTGCAATTGATATTAGACCAAGAAAACATTCTGTTTTGTACATACGGTAACAAAAGCCAACATTTACCAAAATATTGGCTCCTTAAAGAAGGTAGTAAAGCAAAATATTTAGAACAAGAATGTCTTTAGTAACTAAGTACACAGTAATGAAAAATGTGAACCTGAATTCAGTTGTTCACATGTATCATCATCTCTGGTTTTCTCTGTGTTAAACAGATGAGCAAGTCTGACCTGTGTCTGAAATGCTTTTGGGCAACGAGGATAAGGTGAACCTTGGCATGATCAGTGTAATTGCAGAACAAAGACTTTGAAAACACCACAACTAGTTGTAACAAATGTGTTGTTGAGACAGGTTCTGCCTCATTTTGTCTACCCCAAGGGTCTTGGAGCTTTACTGTTCTCATACTCCCTCAGCCTCAGATCTGTCATCCAGCATAAGGGTCTAGTTAAATGAATTGTACTTGGAAATGCTTTAACTTGAGTCAGGGTCGTGAAGGTTTTAACACTACCCAGTCTTGATAAGCCACTCACAGGTACAGATGCCCTTAAGGATAGTGATTCTTAGATGAAAAGGAGGGCTCAGGCGATGATGGGAGGAGGCTTTGTTTAGTTCTGGTGAATTTTGATAGTCATCAAAAAGGAACCTGAGTATTCTTTTTTAAGAACCATATTTCTGAAAACACATTTACAAAATGATTTGAATGATTGGGATGCCTTTTTTTTCTTTCTTTCTTTTAGGGCTGCACCTGCAGCATATGGATGTTCTGAGGCTAGGGGTCCAATTGGAGCTACAGCTGCCAGCCTATACCACAGCCACAGCCACATCAGATCCAAGGCGTGTTGGCAACCTACACCATCACAGCTCCCAGCAATGCCAGACGCTTAACCCACTGAGCAAGGCCAGTGAGGAAACTCGCAACCTCATGGTTCCTAGTCGGATTCATTTCCACTGTGCCACGACAGGAACTCCCTTTTTTTCTTTTCTGAATCTAATTTTTCAAATATCTCTTTTCTGATATTCGCTAAAAGAGGATAGGGCATTATCTTCTCATCCTTAGCAGCCTTGAAGTGTCCACTCCAACATTCCTCAGGGAATCTGCAATGTTACCTGAGAGAATATTACCTGAGTTTTAGCAGTGTATCTATACCATTGTGTATCAGTGCACCTGACTCTTGCTTTCCTACATTGTAGCAAACGTACACTTTGGTTCCAGAATGTTCCTGAGTGCAACACAGTAAAAATTTATTGATATGAATGCATTGCAAAAGATGCCACTGACAGGATCCAATTTGTAAGTTAAGGTGATAACTGACTGTAGTTCCTCTCTCAGTGCCCACCCCATCCCCGCCCCCCCCCCCCGTTAAGCTAAATTTGGAAGAGTCAGATACAGAGAAGGATCTAGCATATTCTCCTTAAACTATTGGAGCATAATTCTATTTCAGATGGGAAACCACACCAACTAAAACTTCAAACCAAATAGTGACCATTTGAAATCTGTTTTATAGTTACAAATCTCAAAATATTATACATGCTTAAAATATGAAAAGATATTTTGACAGTCACAAATTTGGTTCAAATACCATGCATGCTACAATATTTTGAGGGTTGTTAATAAGAATCACATAAGGAACAGAAAATAACTAGAAATGATATTAGTCAAAGTAAGATCAAAATTTAGCATAAACACTTTAGTTGCTATTATAATTCATATAAATTATTTATAAACCCATTCTACCAAGAATTTGCAAGTGTGTGTGCTAAATATTTGCTAAGTAGTATTTTCCTCCTAAATTTCTTGTTGTTTCAAGTCCAAAATACATGTTCTTAGGTATGGGAATCATTTGGGGGATTGCCATTGAGGGTTATATGGCTTATTTCTATAATTACCTCTAATTCATTTATCACCGTGGACATAACAAGAGACCATAATATAAAGGTTCCTGTATCTCTCAATGCTGTGGGTGTTTTTTTTTTTTTTTTTTTTTACAGAAAGCATTTTATTAAAACATATTGCCAAACATATGGACTGTATCTTTCTCTATCAGTCATCTTTTTAGAACCACTTCAATTGCAAATCAGCAAAGATTCATTAAGAGCATTAAAAAAAAAAAAACTCCAAAGAATGAGTCACTATCTGTTACTTTTTATTCCCGTTAGTCAGTGAAAATATTGACTGCAAAGAATAAAAGCTAGATACTCATGTGCACATGGATTTCTATTTGTTTATGAGCAGGTCTGCCCTGTGGCAAGTGCATACCAACCATAGGATCAAAAACGTGGTTTGGGGTTTTGCATCAGACTGGTGGTGGCTTATTCCTTTAGCTGGTGTGACAGTGACTTCCAGCCATCTTCCTTGCTTGGAGGGGAATGTTTATACACATGCATAACTTCTGTCCCCATTGGTGAACCCCTCAAAGTCTTCATCATAATACATTCTGGCATCTCCATCTATGGTCCAGTGACTAAAGTTTCAGATTATTAGTATATTGGCCATTTTATTATTTCTAAAAGAGTGGGTTTTTTTTTTTTTTTTCCCAGCTTTTAGTCAATAACGTCTGTTTTAGAAGGTGCACTACAATATCCTAGGTACAAGGAAATCTTCCTTCTAAGGAACACTGGGTGAGGAGGACACAAAGCTAGAAGGAGCTTTGGCAAGTTCACAGAGGCTGCCCACTCCCCAGCTTGAGTTTTTTGTTTTGTTTGTCTTTTTAGGGTTGTACCCACAGCATGTGGAAGTTCCTGGGTTAGGGGTCGAATTGAAGCTGGAGCCACTGGCCTATACCACAGCCACATCAATGCCAGATCTAAGCTGCATCTTGACCCATGCCACAGCTTGCGGCAACACTGGATCCTTAACTCACTGAGCAAGGCCAGGGATCAAACCCTTATCCTCCTCATGGGTACTAGTAGGGTTTTTAACCCACTGAGCCAAAATGAGAACTCCTTTTTTTTTCTGCCCAGGTTGTACCAAATTCCATGTGTTTCTGGCATGAGAAGCACAATAATAAAGAATGCAAAGCTTTTATTTGCAGAAATTGCTTTGCCCATGCATTTCTCTGCTCCACAGCCCTACCCTGTCCTCCTAGAATTTATATCCTCAAACCATCTCAGCTGGTAATTTTAGGAAAAGCTGTCTGAGTTAGGCTCACTTCTTGTATCATTGTACCAAAGGCCTGGAAGCTAGGCCTTTATTTCCTCATCAGAGAGAATGATCCATGTTTTAAGTTTACCTAATAAACCTCTAATATCATCTGTCATAAAAGCAGAAGTTGGAATGGATTTTCACACAGATTACAAGCTATAACATCTACTTGCCCAAAAAAGGTGAGGAAGAAAAGTAGATCCTGCTATGTACAGAAGATAGATTACATGATTTCTTAGTTTTCATATCACAGAGAAAATATTCATGTGAATTAAGTAAATGGGTTTTAGAATCAGGGAGCGCTGTTTGAACCTCAAGTTTATTACTTATTATCTGTATCACTTTCAGCAAGTTTCTTAACTTCTTTGAACCTGGTTTCTCATTTTAAAAAACAGAGATGGTATTGTATACATTTTAAAGAGTAATTTTTAAGAAGTAAATGAGATCAGGAACATAAAAACTTATTTCTGGCATGTAGTGAGTACTAAATAAGCATTAGCCACTTAACTAGTCCTAGGGTATGTAGTGAGTACTAAATAAACATTAGCTGGAGTTCCCGTGGTGGTGCAGTGGAAACGAATCAGACTAGGAACCATGAGGTTGCAGGTTTGACCACTGGCCTCACTCAGTGGGTTAAGCTGTGAGCTGTGGTGTAGGTCGAAGATGCAGCTCCTATCTGGTGTTGCTGTAGCTGTGGCATAGGCCAGCAGCTGTAGCTCTGATTAGACCCCTAGCCTGGGTACCAACATATGCCGTGGGTGTGGCGCTAAAAAGCAAAAATAAAATAAAATAAAATGAACGTTAGCTATCTATTTAGTCCTACCATTACTGATATAATGTTGCTCCCACTGCGGTTTCTATTAATATCTGTTGTTACTCCACCATGCTACTCAAAACCCTTCAAGCTTTCCATTGCTCCATCCTTGCCCCAGTCTGCCTACTTGACTGTTGCTTTTACTATGCCTTCCAAATATCCCCAAATATTTTTATTCTGCCATTCATCCAGGAATGCCCTCCTCTTTCTCACCTATTGAAAGCCTATTCATCTTTTAAGTACCAGTACACATGTGTCTTCTCAACTAAATCTCCATGAGAATACTCAGGTGAAATCAATCCTTCACATAGCTGTGCCTTCACATTGCTAGGTTTTCACCTTTATTAGAGCACCAATTTGTTCCTACGGTTGGTTACAACTCTTTCACTGTATTAAAAGATATTTTAAATACTTTCTTATTTAACTTTATTCTCTCTTCCTACACACAATCCTCACCAATGAGCACAAGTCTTTTCCTCCTGGTTACAACTCAATAAACACTTGTTGAAATTAACCATTACCTAGAATTCTCTGATAGCAAGATTTCCATTATTTGCTAGTAAGATGAAAATTAATGGTCATGCAGATAACTCTGAGATGATTTAAGAGAATGAAATACCCTCTAAATTATCAAATGACATGCAGTGTGCTTTAGAATTGCGGGGTTTTTTTTTTTGGTCATATCATGGTCTTCTGCTAGTTGGTCACCTGTTGATGCATCGATGGTACATTAATTAGTTTAAGAGGGCTGCCCCAACAAAATACCACTGACTGAGTAGTTTAAACAAAAATTTATTATCCTCCTGGAGGACCGAAGTCCAAGGTCAAGGTTTTATTTTAGCAAGGTTGGATTCCTCTGAAGACTCTCTTCTTGACTCAAAGACAACCACCTTCTTGCTGCTGCTTCATGTGGCTGTCTTCTGGGTGCATGCACCTAGGGTTCTCTCTGTCTGTCCTATTCTCTTCTTTCAAGGGCATCAAATTGGATTAGGGCCCACCCTAAGGGCCTCTTTTTAAGGTAATCACTGCTTGAAAGGCCCTATATCCAATATAGTCACATTGTTAGTTACTGAGTGTTAGACTTCAATATGAGAACTTGGAAGGAACACAATTTAAAATGAGATAACAACTCATTTTCTTTTTCTTTTTTTTTTTTTTTTTTTTTTTTTTTTGCTATTTCTTGGACCGCTTCCGTGGCATACGGAGGTTCCCAGGATAGGGGTGGAATCGGAGCTGTAGCCGCCGGCCTACGCCAGAGCCACAGCAAGGCAGGATCCGAGCCGCGTCTGCAACCTACACTACAGCTCAGGGCAACGCCGGATCCTAAACCCACTGAGCAAGGGCAGGGATCAAACCCGCAACCTCATGGCTCCTAGTCGGATTCGTTAACCACTGCGCCACGACAGGAACTCCTGGTCTTTTCTTGAGCCACTCCCGCGGCATATGGAGGTTCCCAGGCTAGGGGTCTAATCGGAGCTGTAGCCACCAGCCTACACCAGAGCCACAGCAACGTGGGATCCGAGCCGCGTCTGCGACCTACACCACAGCTCACGGCAATGCCGGATCATTAACCCACTGAGCAAGGGCAGGGATCGAACCCGCAACCTCATGGTTCTTAGTCGGATTCGTTAACCACTGCGCCACGATGGGAACTCCTAACAACTCATTTTCTAACCAGAATTTATTTACCAGAAATCCTTATTTCCTGATAATTTGTCCCCCTCATAGTAACATAACTTATGGCCCTATGATTCTTCACAAATGAAAGTTTGAGCAAGTAATAGAATACAGAGCACTTGTGAGGTACTATGTACTGCTTACTCATATGAAAAAAGCCCTCTATTTCTTACAAGTCTTCACAGGTATTAGTGTGGATTTTTCCAGTGAGGGAAAATCGCAATACACACTAATCCAGTAATAATAATAATAATATTAAAAATGTCCTTAATTGAGTACTTCCCACTTGCCAAATACTGCCTGGGTACTTCACAGTAAATCAGTTCATTTAGTCCTTGCAACTACCCTAAACACTCTGAGACTTGGGGAGGTTAAAAGTTTCCCAAGGTGACACACATAGAAAGAGATCATGCCAGTGCCTTTTAGCTTGTAGGTGGTATGAGTCAGAATCAGTCGGATGCCCAGGTCCATGTAGCTGACCAGTGAACCACACGGCCACTCGGTGATGCCCTTGGATATAGGAAGGGTATAGCATGGTGATTCCACTGGACAGGAAGCAGCTCCTCCTGAAACTGATCTTGTAAAATGAACACTATTTTGGCATATTGTGTATTAATCTTGATGGTGATGGATGGGGCTGGTGCAGCTGAGAGAAGGAGGGAGGACTAATCTTCCCCGAAGCACTTGCTTGATTCTATAGTTGCTGCAAATCCAGAGTCAAGAGGAGAAATCTTTGTTTCTCAGTACCCACGAATGCAAGTGCACCTTTGCCTTCCACTTCTTCTGGAAAAACAGGATGGCAAGAATCAAAAAATATTTCTTCACTGTTGTAAAGCAAGTAGTCATGACCACTAAGAGAAATGTACTTCAAAGTGTTCAGAAATATTCAGCATCAATTCTGTTTCCAAGGGTTATGTTCCCATGAATACAAGATAACTCACAAAAGAAGAAAAAGGCCATGGGCCCAGCCCCCCACCTCTCGTTGCTGCCAGTTTTTATATTTCTCAGCCATTAATAGCAGAGCAAAGATTACATTTTATCTTATTTTCCAAAATTTAAATTGTTTTAATGCATGTGAGTGAATCATCCTGTGGCTTCATTAAATTATTTTAAGGTAGTAATACTGACAGAGCCATTTTTACTTATAAAACCTCAAACAATTATGACAGTAGTCTCTTGTGGTGAACTGTTCCATTATTGTTTATATTCTTGCTTTTCGCTCATCCCTTTCGTCGCCTTTTATTTCTTTTTCTAATTGTTACAACAGCCTTAAAGAAGAGTGATTACTCTCTACATAAATGTTTTGTTAGCATAATTACCAGACTCAGCTGGGGCTCCGACTCTTTCTCCTTAGCTGACTTTCTAGCATAAACCAATGTCTCTGTATTTTATCATCCTGTAACAGCCACACCTTCGTTCCAGTTTGGGTGGCTCTTAAAATGTAGCTGTTCATAATCTCTCACTTTGAGCTTCGTAGTTGATGGCCTCTTCCCTATGAGGTTCCTATGAGTTTCATCCGGTGGTAATGGTCTGCTCATGCTCCTCTTAGTTAATTTCCCAGACATCATGAGATTTCCAGGATTTCAGTTGGAGTGCATGCGGTCATCCAAAATTGTGATTTTTTACCCTTCAGACACTGAGATGTAAAATAACTCTCATGTTTTACAGCTGTCAGGAGCAAGAACATACTGAATCAGTTTAAGCCAAAAATACTTCATCTCCAATTTGATTTACTGGATATTTTGGCCAGAAGTGCAGAAATGCCATAAATAGTGGGAGGTGATTTACAGTGTAACTACATAAAAGAGTGCTATAATTCAGAACCACAGGATAGAGCCCGTGATGAACTCTTGTTATTGTAATGTGACCAAATTGACAGCTTCTTCTCATTTAAAGCTGTTTGTTTTCTAGGAAGATCACAGACCAAGGTCATTTGACAATGCAAACGACATTCTGCTTCTTTGATCATTCCTTCAAAGATGTTCAAGTAGAATAAAGCATCTTATATTCGACTGACACACACAAAAGGTTATTCTTATAAGCATCCCAGACTTAAAAGAACTTTCTGTTAGTTGGTGCAGCTGTCAAACAGAAAAGCATTAGGATATATTTTGAGAAGTATACTTTTGTATTTAAACAATGGGTTGGAGTTTTGTTTTTCACAAGCCCTCTTACTTCATTTGTAAAAACTCTACAGCTTTTAAATTACCTATTTAAAAAATTTCTGATTAATTGCCTGTAATACTTGGTTGTGTATTATATAAGTAATTAAAATTAGTGGGAAAAAGCCTCCCTTTTTATCACCTTGAAATACCCAGTCCTGAAATTATGGACTTTAAATGTCACCTTCATGGTGGGCTCACTTTTGTGTTGACTCACTCGAGTATCGTGAGGCCTGTGTCAGATGGCACACAAGGCCATCAGAACATCTGTCTTAGATTCTTCCTTTCCGCTTATCTTTGCTCTTTTCTCCCAGATTGAGTTCAGTGTTTGACTGGATTTAGATCCAATTACCTTTGTTTTGAATCTCTCATCCTTATTTTTCTGAGCTCTGCCAGAAGGCATTTGATTTCCCTGATTTTGACCTTCAATGTCACCTAAGGCAGAGTTTTAGTTTTTCCAAATCCAATGTGTTCTGCTGCACAGACAGTGAAGAGATTTGAATGGGTGCTAGGTGTCTGGGATGTGTGTCAGGCAGTAGGACCCCTTGTCCATCGTCATTAATAGCTTCAGACAGCCTAGCTCTTTATTCAAATGTGCCAGACAAAAACTAGCATTTGTAAAGTGCACCCACCTGGACTGCCCTCGAGGACCCACACCCATCCTCTATGTCCTTGCTGCTCGTCCCTTTTTCCCTATTAGCTCTGAGCTGACCTGCTATCTGCCCTGAAGATCCCATCTCAGCCTGGAACCACATCCAGAGAAGTCTGCCTTTCATTCTTGGCCCTTTCCTTCCCTCCCTCCAGGGGAAATGGATCCAGGATTCCCTCAGGGGAAATGGATCCAGGACCATTATCCTCTCTTATCCTTGAGGCTTCCACCTTCCCTTATCCTTATCCTCTAATTCCTCTTGTCCTTCACACTCTTGAAGCATTTTAATCACTCCCACCCCCTCCTCTTAAACCTAAAATACTCTGCTACCTTCCGCTCCTCTCACCACAGCTGACTTGCTAGAGTTATCAATTTCAACACCCTCAAAGCCCCAGTTCCTACCCATCTACACATACTTCTTTGCCAACATCCAGCCTTGGATTAAACCTGCCAGGCCCCTTTGGTTTCTATACCAGGACTGCTGATTGCCACTGGAGAAAACCAAACCACTGAAGCTAGCTGGTCGAGTCAACCCAAATTCATCATGACTTCAGCTGGAGAGTGGCAGCTCTTTCATGTGTCTCTGCTAACTTCCTTAATACAAAGTCAGAAACTTCCCCAAATATCTTCAAAACACTTACTTTACTCCTCACCCTTTAAAAAGATGGCTTCGTTGCTACTTTACCGAGAAATCTGAAGAATAAATGCCCTCACACTTCCTATATTCACACCAATAAACATGCCTGTATTTGCTCCTCTTCTTATTCATTGATGGAGGTATGAGGTAAGAGGTATAGAGCACCACCTTCTACCAGAAACCTGACAGTTATCTTTAATTCTTCATTCTCCTCACTCCATGTTTAATCACTACATAGATAGAGAGAACTTGAGGTACCTCTGGTCTTAGAATGATTCTGCCATCTCCGCTCTACAACTTATCTCCTCCATGTCCCAGCAGCCAACCTGTATGAATTTTGCCCATCTCTGCCTTTATAATTCTTCTTCCTTTTGGCTTATTTCCCCACATGTACACCTGCTCAGAGCTCTCCTAACTTGTATATAAAAAAAGTTCTCAATAAAGTTTCCTCCTCTAGCTTTATCGATTAATAATATCTTCTCTTGGAGTTCCCATTGTAGCACAGCAGAAACAACTCTGACCAGTAACCATGAGGTTGCGGGTTCCATCCTTGGCCTTGCTCAGTGGGTTAAGGATCTGGCATTGCCATGACCTGTGGTGTAGGTCACAGATGCAGCTAGGATCTCACGTTGCTGTGACTGTGGCATAGACTGGCAGCTGTAGCTCCGATTCTACCCCTAGCCCTGGGAACCTCCATATGCTGTGAATGCAGCCCTAAAAAGAAAATAATAATAATAATAATGATAATAATAATGCCTTCTCTTCTCTGCCAGTCTTTTTGAAAGAGAAATATCTTCACCATCTCCCTTGCTTCATTATGCATTTGCTCTTCAGTGGATTCCATTCCAAATTGTTCTTTTTTTTTTTTTTTTTTTTTTTAATCTTTTGAGGGCTGCACCCATCACATGTGGAAGTTCCCAGGCTAGGGGACGAATCCGAGCTACAGCTGCCAGCCTATGCCACAGCCACAGCAACATGGGATCCGAGCTGCATCTGTGACCTACACCACAAATCTTTACAATGACAGATCCTCAACCCACTGAGCAAGGCCAGGGATCGAGCTTGTGTCTTCATGGATACTAGTCAGGTTCATTAAGTGCTGAGTCACAACAGGAGCTCCTGACAGTTGTTCTTGATAAGGTTTTTAAATGACTTTCTAATTGCCAAGTCCCACTATCATATCTTTTGTTTTTGTTGTTAATTTTTTACTATGATTGATTTACAATGTTCTGTCACTTTCTGCTGTGCAGCTAAGTGACCCAGTCATACATATATATACATTCTTTTTCTCACATTATCCTCAATCATGTTCTGTCACAAGTGATTAGATATATAGTTCCCTGGTGCTATACAGCAGGATCTCATTGCCTGTCCACTCCAAATTCAAGAGTTTTCATCTACCAACCCCAGACTCCCAATCCATCCCACTCCCACCCCCAGTAAACACGAGTCTGTCCTACATGTCCATGATCTTTTCTGTTTTGTAGATAGATTACTTGTGTCATATTTTAGTTTCCACATATAAGTGATATGGTGTCTTTCTCTTTCTGACTTACTTCACTCAGTATGAGAGTCTCTAGTTCCATCCATGTTGCTGCAAATGGCATTATTTTGTCCTTTTTATGGCTGAGTAGTATTCTATTGCATATATGAACCATATCTTCCTAATCCATTCGTCCATTGATGGGCATTTAGGTAGTTTCCAAGTCTTGGCTATTGTGAATAGTGCTGCAATGAACATACGGGTGCATGAGTCTTTTTCAATCAAAGATTTATCTGGATATATGCCCAGGAGTGGGATTGCTGGCTCATATGGTAGTTCTATATTTAGTTTTCTGAGGTATTTCCATATTGGTTTCCATAGGGGTTGTATCAATTTACATTCTCACCAACAGTGTAAGAGGGTTTCCTTTTCTCCACATCCTCTCCAGCATTTGTTATTTATTGATTTCTTTTTTTTTTTTTTTTTTTTGTCTTTTTGCTATTTCTTTTGCGCCGCTCCCGGGGCATATGGAGGTTCCCAGGCTAGGGGTCGAATGGGAGCTGTAGCCACCGGCCTATGCCAGCACCACAGCAATGTGGGATCCGAGCCATGTCTGCAACCTACACCACAGCTCACGGCCTCGCCGGATCGTTAACCCACTGACCAAGGGCAGGGACCGAACCCGCAATCTCATGGTTCCTAGTCAGATTCGTTAACCACTGCACCATAACGGGAACTCCGATTTATTGATTTCTTAATGATGGCCATTCCGACAGATATGAGGTGGTACCTTATTGTAGTTTTGATCTGCGTTTCTCTAATAATTAGTGATGTTGAGCATTTTTTTTCGCCTGTGCCTCTTGGCCATCTGTATGTCTTCTTTGGTGAAATGTCTATTTTGGTCTTCTGCCCATTTTTCAATTGGGTTTTTTGTTTTTTTGTTGTTGAGTCATGTGAGTTGTTTGTATATTTTGGAGATTAAACCTTTGTCAGTTGAGTCACTTGAAAAAAATTTCTCTTCTTCTGTGGGTTGTCTTTTCATTTTTTTTTAATGGTTTTGTTTGATGTGCAGAAGCTTTTGAGTTTAATTAGATCCCGTTGGTTTACTTGTGTCTTTATTGTCTTTATTCTAGGAGGTGAATCAAACAAGATGTTGCTGTGATTTATGTTCAAATGAATTCTATGTTTTCCTCTAGGAGTTTTATAGTCTGGCCTTACATTTAGGTCTTTAATCCATTTTGAGTTTATTTTTGTGTATGGTATTAGACAATGTTCTAATTTTATTCTCTTACATGCAGTTGTCCAGTTTTCCCAGAACCGTGTATTGAAGAGACTATATTTCACCCACTGTATGTTCTTGCCCCTTTGTCATAGATTAATTGACCATAGGTATTTGGGTTTATTTCTGGGCTTTCTATCCTGTCCAAAGATCTATATTTCTGTTTTGGGGCCAGTACCATACTGTTTTGATGACCGTAGCTTTGTAGTAGAGTCTGAAGTCAGGGAGCCTGATTATTCCAGTATTTTTTTTTTTTCTTCTTCTTTTCACTATTGCTTTGGCTATTTGGGATCTTTTGCGTTTCCATGCAAATTTTAAAATTATTTGTTCTAGTTCTGTAAAGAATGTCATTGGTAGTTTGATAGGGATTGCATTGAATCTGTAGATTGCTTTAGGTAGTATTTTTATTTTGACTACATTGATTCTTCCATTCCAAGAGTATGGTATATTTTTCCATCTATTTGTGTCTTCATTGATTTCTTTCATCAGTGTCTTATAGTTTTCAGAGTACAGGTTTTTTGTCTCTTTAGGTAGGTTATTCCTAGGAATTTTATTCTTTTTGATGCAACGATAAATGGGATTGTTTCCCTAATTTCTCTTTTCGATCTTTCATTGTTAGTATATAGAAATGCAGTCAATTTCTGTGTCTTAATTTTGTATCCTGCAACTATACCAAATTAACTGATGAGCTCTAATAGTTTTCTGGTAGTGTCTTTAGGATTTTCTAGGTATAGAATCATGTCATCTGCAACAGTGATAATTTTACTTCTTTTCAAATTTGGATTCCTTTTATTTCTTTTTCTTCTTTGATTGCCATGGCTAGGACTTCCAACACTATGTTGAATAACATTGGTGAAAGAGGACCTTGTCTTGTTCCTGATCTTAGTGGAAATGCTTTCAGTTTTTCACCATTGAGAATGATGTTAGATGTGGCTTTGTCATAAATGGCTTTTATTATATTGAGGTAGTTCCCCTCTATGACACTCTCTGGAGCATTTTTATCAGGAGTGCATGTTGAATTTTGTCAAAAACTCTTTCTGCATCTGTTGAGAGGATCATAAGGTTTTTATTTTTCAGTTTGTTCATATGGTGTATCATATTGATGGATTTATGGATATTGAAGAATTCTTGCATCCCTGGGATAAATCCTACTTAATCATGGGGTATGATATTTTAAATGTATATTTGTATTTGGTTTACTAACATTTTGTTGAGGATTTTTGCATCTATGTTCATCAGTGGTATTGGTCTATATTTGTCTTTTTTTTGTGGTTATCTTTGGTTTTGGTATCAGGGTAATGGTGGCTTCATAGGATGAGCTTGAGAGTGTTCCTTTCTCTGTAATTTCCTGGAAAAGTTTCAGAAGAAGAGGTGTTAACTATTCTCTGAATGTTTTTTAGAACTCAGTTGTGAAGCCAATAGGTCCTGGACTTTTGTTCCCTATACTCTAGTCCCTCCAGGCTGTTTCTGCCAGACCAACCCCGTTTTCTTCCCCATATAGATGGCCCCAGCTTCCTCTTTGGGTCTGATCTTTAAGGTCAAAGTTTTAGTTTCCATCACCTGCTGGCACCCCCTTACATTTGCCCATTGTGGGAGCTCTGACCTTTTGTGGAGGACTCTATCCTTTTTACTGCTTCACACCATTTGTTTAGAGGTCCTCCTCTGTTTTGACTGACCTCGTTGCTGGTGAGGGAACTTCCTGGGGTGCAGGAGCTATTCCTCTTTCCAACTCTCTCCTGGGAGAACAGGTCTAGTCTTGTTTCCTGTCACTTCTTTTTTTCTTGTTCTTGTTCTTACTTTTGTCCTGTATGGTTTTGCAGTGTTTTTCTTGTTCTATCATAATCTTGAGGTCTTTTGAGTTTTTTTTGCAAAATTTTCTGTGAGAATAGTTCCACATATAGTTGTATTTTCAAAGTATTTGTAGGAGTAGATGAGTCTTATGTTCTGGTGTTCTGCCATCCTAGACTTCCGTCCAACTATCATATCTTACTACTACTATGACTTTTTTCTTGAAATGCTCTATGCATTTTGTCTTCACAGCATCACTTTCTTGGTTGTTTTGTTTGTTTACTTAACAAGTGCTTTCCTACTGTGTTCCATGTAGTCTAATAAGGTGCTGTGCATTATTTGTATTTTAAACTGTGCCTTTCTAGTCTACTTTGGTGTCCCATCATGTTTCAAATAAACCCTTAGGTATTTCCAGCCAAGAATTTCATCTTCAGCCTTCTTTTTCATTCCAACTGGCCTGTAAGACAAACTTTTTCAAATCTTTAGTAGCTTGTATTCTTCATGCTCTTATGTCTCTCATATCTGTCATGAGCTTTAATTCCATATTTCTAAGTGCTTTACTCTTCTTTTGGGTTTCCAATTCCAATGACTATTACCATCATCTTATACTAGAAATTTGAGTTATCCCTTCATTCCTGCCCCTTCATTTTTTCCCCTGCATTTTTAATTACATTTAATCAGTCAAAAAATCTTCAGATTATATATCTTTTATCCTTAACATTTGTAACAACTATTTATTCTTTCCACAGTTGATTATTCCTTCTTTTGATAATATTTATACCAGAAATACTGGATTAAAAAAAGGACTACAAAAAATAAAATGACTGCACTGGCATAAAAGTGAAAATTGGCAGAGGAAAATATTTTGACCTTCTTCAGCCCTTTGCATTTGTTTCAATATACTTTATAAACTTTCACCAGCTTAGCAACATTAATTACCTGAGGAAACATCTTTTAGGTCCTGGACAAAATCAGTTCACAACGAGCAGATACGATGTTACCATGAAGTAAGCTTAAAATTGCAATTATTTTTTCAGTCTGGAATATAATCAGACATTTACTTTCCGATCACCTAAAGCACTACTAGACACTATTTAACAGTCTCTTCCTTCTTTTTCTTTTTTCTTTTGCTTTTTATTTTTTTTAGGGCTGCACCCATGGCACATGGAGGTTCCCAGGCTAGGGGTTGAACTAGAGCTGCAGCCAGATCCGAGCTGTGTCCGTGAGCTACAGCCACAGCAATGCCAGATCCAAGCTGTGTCCGTGACCTACACCACAGCTTACGGCAAAGCCAGATCCTTAACCCACTGAGTGAGGTCATGGATCGAACCTGCAACCTCACGGTTCCTAGTCAGATTCATTTCCACTGTGCCATGATGGGAATGGCCAACAGTCTCTTTCTTCTAACCCAACCAACTGTTGAAAATAATGTGTCTGATGAGGTATTAGAGGTGTTTTAGCCAACTCTGATCTCTTGCTTATCCTTGGTAGTGGATCCGCATGGACAAAAGACATTTACAGATCATTTCAAACTATCTTTTTAGCCAGTAGCTATGAATTCCTCCATTCCCTAAATTCCTCATGATGCCTGCTGGTAAAGAGCAGAAAGTATATGTCTGGTTTAATGTCTTTTCAGTCTCTATAGTTATTCTGGTAGAAATAATAATGGGCTGATTATGTATAAAAATTACTATTGACTTTTACCATTGGATTATAAAATAAGTTGACTTTTTTCTTCCAAAAAGAAGTGATTTGATCTGGTCTAAGCAAATGCTTTCCTGGAAAGTTTTCTCAGATTTGGCAGATGCCGTGAAATCAGAGTAAACAGTGGTAAGTACCCATGTGTTAAATGCAGGGCAGAAGGGCAGTGTTAGATAAACAGGATGAAGAAAGAATCTTAATAATCTCCCAAACTGGTTAATTAACTTAAAGATGATTCACACTGGTTCTTAATATTTTCCCTGAGAGATTGCTGAGTTTACTTTTCCTGATCGTCTCATTCCTTGAAAAAGGCAATTTATTCTTAGTCTGGCAAAACCAAGTGAAAAGAAATCAAGTGAATAGAAATTGACATTTAGAACACAAAAACTTGAAAAACGGGGTCAGACAAAGTTAATAGCCTAATGAATAGCTTACCATGTGGTCTAATGTTCCGTGCTGTCACCCGAGTTCAGGAAGGGACAGTTCAGAGAGCATTGCCACAATAGCAGTTCACCAAGATGCCAAATTCCCCACATATCAAAATGGTTAGGACAGAGTCTCTTAGCAATTAAGACAAGAGAACTATACATGTTACTGGGAATAGTTTACAGTTACACATTGAATCGAAAAGTTGTACTGTTTAATAGGTGTGATAACATTGTAAGAGAAACTTGGAAATGTTAGGAAGGAGTGATATTCCTCAGAGAGATAATTCAACCTGATGATGTAACTCAGGCTTGATTTTTTCCTATTTAGTAATCTGAAGGTTGTTATTAACACATTAAATTGGTGATTTTCCCACTATACATACTTAACAAATATAGTTACTTTGATTTTTTTTTTTCTTTAGAGAGTATAAAACCAATTGGGAATATTAGGAATTTGAGGAAGTAAGGCTTAAAACCTTTAAAAAATTACCCATTTAAGAGCAATTGGAAAATCCATTTCTATATAGAGTTCAATATGATTTTATTGAACTCTTTTTATTTTGAAACCTGGTCATTATATAAGCGGTAATCTTCATCTCACAAAGAATTATTTGAAAACATCAAGGTTTATTTTCGGAACACGTATTGTTACTGACAATATTTTGAGTTTCTTCACTCCCCATTGCTTCTGATAGCTCATACTTCTAAAAAAAATTTTTCCTACAAAGCCAACTGATTTTGTGTAGAGATATATTTCAAAATGTGAATGAGCAGACAGACACTGGAGTTTTGGATCATCTAAGTGAAAGGAATTACTTCTGGGGAGGGTGTTTGGGGAGGTGAAGCAGAAATTACGCTGGTAAAACTACTGGGTTCTAGAACTTTATTTTTGAATACAATAACATATAAAAGAGGAGGAGGAAGAACACTTCCCAAAGTATTTGAGAAGGCAAGAATTACTTTCAAAACTAGACAAAAACATTTACAAGGAGAGAAAACTACAGACCAATATTTCTGTAAACATAGACACGAAAATCCTTATCAAAATATTAGCAGATTGAATTTAACACTGTATAAAAAAAGATAATATGTTACGGCCAAGGGAGGATTTTCCCAGGAATGCAATGTTGTTTTACTTTCAAAAGTCAATCAATGTAAATTTTCATGTTAACACAATGAAGGCTCAAAACCAAATGATTATCTCCACTGATGCAGAAAACGTTTGGAAAAAACCTCAGCATCCATTCATAATAAAAACTGTGAGAAAGCTAGGAATATAAGGGATCTTCCTCACTGTGATATAAGGTATCTGTAAAAACCTACCACATCACCACAGTTAATTATAATGCTTTCATAAATCATAAAGAATTTTATAATCTAAAGCATCAAATGCATTCTCCCTGAGAAAACAAAGCATGGGTATCTGGTTTCACCACTTTTTTAAAAAAAAATATATTTTTAGAGATCCTAGATAGTACAATACTCTTAAGAAAAATGAGGCATACAGATTAGTAAGTAAAAAGTGAATATTTTGAAAATAACATGATTATATGTGTAGAAAATTCTAAGGAATGTACAAAACATGGATAAAACTAAGATATGAGCTTAAAAAGGTTAAAGAATACAAGCTAAATATAAAAAAATCAATTGCATCTAGTAGGAATGAACAATTGGAAATTTAAAAAAATTCAATAGTGCTATTTATAACAACAGAACCAGGAAATACTCAGGGATAAACTTAACAAATACATGTAATGCTTTTGAAAACTACAAAATACTGCTCAAATAAACATAGAAAACCTAAATAAATTTTTAGAAATACTATGTCCTTGGATTACAACACTTACATTGTTAAAATGTCCATTATCCATGATTTGGTTTATAGATTTAATATAATTCCAGTCACTTAGATTTTAATATTCATGATTAGCATTAGCTTTTTTTCCTGACACTATCACCTATGATATATTTAACTTTATATATAGGTAATTATTGAACGAAATTTTTTTTGTAAATACACCCTCACACACATAGGTGTGTATGTATGTAGTAGAGCTAAGTAAAGTGTGAGCCAAAAAAAATCCAAATCTGTGTCCTAAATGATCACATATGCTACCTTTCAATGAAACTTTAGAAGTCTTTCAGCAACAGTTTATTTGACTCTGTAGATATAGAAACAAAATTAGAACTGGTACATCATAATTGGAGATGAAATCTGGTGTCAGAAAAACTTGGATTTAAATCTTGGTTGGCAATTATGTTCTCTTTTGAAATTTGTCTAGTGTCTTAATCTTCTAATTTCTCATCCATAAAATGGGAGCTCCTCTGTAATCATCTTTGGCCCAGATTTAATGAAATAATGTATGTAAAGCATTTAAGATAATGCCTGCCACTTAGTAAGCACTAAATACTTGGTAGCTTTTATTATTATTGATAATGATAGTAACTGCTATTAGAGGCAGTAAGTCCTATATAGTACATGATATACCACAATGCAGGAAATTCCCAATGATCAGGAAATACTACAATTAATTTATTAAAACTGAAGTATGATAGTGGATACTAACTTTTTCATATGAACTTTGTAATGTTTATTCCATTCATGTTCAAGATAGCTTCAGCATGACCTCATGTATATCAGAACATGTGTCATAAAACAGAAAACATATTCCTTAACTATAATATTTCATACTTTTTTTTTCTTTTTGCTTTTTAGGGCTGCACCTGCAGCATATGGAAGTTCCCAGGCTAGGGGCTGAATTGGAGCTATAGCTACCGGCCTATGCCACAGCCACAGCAATGCCAGATCTGAGCCACTTCTGCAACCTACACCACAGCTTGTGGCAACACTTGATCCTTAACCCACTGAGGAGGCAAGGGATTGTACTCGCATCCTCAAGGATACTATTCTGGTTCATAAGCTGCTGAGCCACAACAGGAACTTCTTTATTTCATACTTTAAATCTGTTAAAAATCACTTAGATATATTTTAGAAAATATGTCAGGCCTATAAAGTGGATTCACATATTTTGCAGATATTCAGTTGATGTTATAATTCATTCCAGTTTCTCCAAAATAAACATGTGAAAAATTAAATTATACATATTATATCAGCATATAGGAGTACTAATATGTTAGCAATATTAAATAAACATTTAATAATGACTTTGCTTCATCCTTAGAATCGGTGGGTGGGCTTTTGTTTTGTTTTTCAAATACAGAAGGAAAGAGAGGTTGAAATAAGTGACCAGATAAAAAAGTCTCATATCTAATAGATACACTAATCTAAGAACAAACCAGTCAACCCCAAGAATCTGCAATAAGGCAAAAAGTAACTTAAGAAGTAGTAATGCAAGGAATTGGAGATGCCACGGTTGGGGGCATATTTCTAAAAATCCTGTCAGGTCGTTATTGACAAGGAGACCTAACCATGGGTAACGTCTGAATATTTGTGAGGGTGGTGGGGACCATTAGTTAGGACCTGCCTGTTTAAAAACATAGGATTCACCAAAGTAAGGTAGCGTCTATAAGGCAGTATGTGGAGGGGTGTGTGTGGAGGTGGAAAAATGAGGGATCCTCAGAAAGGTGTCCAAAGCTGAAGCTTTGGGGTTGTGGACTAAAGCCCTTGGGATTAAGAAGGACTTTGACTAAGAGAAAGTGAAAAGGCCCCTACTGGGGTGCTGGGTCCCCAACTGGAAACAAGGGAGGTTTGAAGAAGGTACTAGTTTCCTATGATGCATAACAAATTACCACAAGCATAGTAGGTTAACACAAAATGTTGATTATCTTACAGTTCTGTGGGCTAAGAATTGTGACGGACTTAGCTGGATCCTTAGTTGCCCAAGGTCTTTCAAAGTGTTGGCTGGGCTGTGCTATTATCTGGATTGGTTTCCAAGCTCATTCAGGTCTCTGGCAGAATTCATTCCTTTGTGGCCATAAAAATGAGACCTGTGACTTCTAGCTTTCGCCTGGAGGCACCTCAGGTCCTTAGCACAGGGCCCACTCTGTTGGTAGTTTACAATGGGCTTTTTTTTCTTCTTTGTGGTCAGCAGGAGAATTCCTCATACTCCAGTGTGCCAAGACAGTCTTATACACGAGCATGTGGTCATAGATGTGACATCCCATCACCGTTTCCGTATTCCCTCAGAATAAAGTCGTAAGATTCACCTGCACTCAAGGGGAAGGAGCCATACTCAGTGGATGGAGATCATTGGGACGCAGCTCAGCATTCTCGCTCCCACAGAAAATGAGCTCAGTCATGTTTCTTGGTGTAATAAGCTCTAGGTCCTAACATGTGCCTTAATATTCTGGGACCCATAATAGAATAGGTACTTCAGGACTCAGGAGGGAGTGGCACAGGCTCTAGGGTAGAATCCTTTCTGCAACTAGGGTCATCTCTTAATACAATCGAGAGAGGCTTAGGAGCGCTGAGGCAAGGAGAAGTAATAGGAGGTGGTATGCTTATGAGAAAGAATAAATGCTATTTCCTCAGTGGGTACCAATTTTAGCAGCTTGATAGCACACCAAATTAAGGCCGGGAAGAATAGGGCTTTTAAATCCTCTTACCTTTCACTGCCACAGTCAATCTGACACTTTACTGACAACTGTCAAAGCACTTCACCTTTCATTGTAAATATACATGTAAAAAATTACCATATCAAGCTTGGGGTTAATAGATGCGAACTATTGCTTTTGTAATGGCTCAGCAATGAGAATGATGGAGCATGATAATGGGAGAAAAAAGAATGTATACTTGTATGTATAACTGGGTCACCATGCTGTACAGTAGAAAAAAAAATTGTCTTGGAAATAACAATAAAAAAATTAAAATTCAGTTAAAAAAATTACCACATCACTAGCATGTACTTAAAAATGTGAATTCGATATTTCTGAAAGTAGCTCAGACAGACACAAGGCCACAGACTATCTAGGCATGGGCTGGTGTCTTTCTGTGCTTTGTTATTTGTGAAAACCTTTGAATGAATTGTAAACATTATAGCTTTGAATTATGTAGCCTTTTATGTTTGGAATGGTGTAGTAAAAAGGTGAGAAGGTGAATACTGTCTACATAATGTGTATATTAGTGGTGGTTAAAGTTAACGGTGTATAATGAAAAATCCACTTGGCTTTCTCCCCCTCTTAAGAAGTCCAGAACTCCTGTCTTCCAGCCCTGCCATCCTTCCAACACAACATTTGTCCTAATGGCAGGCAGTTGAAATTTCTGTGTCTCTTTCTATGGCTGCTGAGGTTCTCTCGCTTCTGAATTCCAGAAAGGATGAAAGAGGAAAGCAGTAGGAATTAAGAGAGATGGGATCTTCTCAGACCCTATTTATTTATTTTTTTAGGGCCACACCCATGGCATATGGAGGTTCCCAGGCTAGGGGCTGAATCGGAGCTGTAGCTGCAGGCCTACACCAGAGCCACAGCAACACAGGATGCGAGCCACGTCTGTGGCCTACACCACAGCTCACGGCAATGCCAGATCCTTAACCCACTGAGCAGGCCAAGGATCGAACCCGCGTCCTCACGGATGCTAGTCGGATTTGTTTCCACTGAGCCACAATGGGAACTCCTCAGCCCCCTTTTAAAAAGCCTTTGTGAAAGTTTTACCTATTAACTTCCACTTTTATCTCCTGACTAAACTTGGTAACAAAGGAGGCTAGGAAATTCAATCTTTATACCACCACAGGAAGAAAATCAGTGATATTGTAATATGGGAGCAAGAATAGTGATTATGTGAGTAGCAGTCTCTGCCACATATTACAAATTCTGTGTACTTTTGTGTAACCTGGGGAGGGATTACTTATCCATCCATCTATCCATCCATCCGTTTATTCTTTACTATTCTGGATTCTAAAGTAGACTTTTAATGAAATAATATGACGTATATTTAGGGCTAACTACTTTGTCGGTGTCATTAGTAAGGGATAGTATAACTTATGTTTTATATTGAGACATAACATTAATATCTCAATGACTGAACCCTATATATTCCATTAGGCAGCAGTTATGGATGATGGATTTCACATTGCAGAGAACATACTGCCTTTGTTAGGCACTTTCCTGTACTTTACTTTCAGTGTATTGTTCAAATTAAATGTCAGCTCCTCCTGCCAATACACTGCCAGTGACTTGATGGTGGAGAGTTTGGGTAGGAACTCAACCTCTTGTGTCTTCCCTTGTGCCCAATTTCCAGGCCCTGCTGACTCCTCACAGAATTTTACTGATAAATTTGGTTGGAAATTACTGATGATTCGAAATATTGAAAGTCGGCTTTTTAGAACAAATATTTTGACAAAAATGAGAATAAAGTGACATGGACTGTTTGCCATAGTATTTTAGCAAAAAAAAGCTTGAATCTTCCAAATTATTAAATAGGTGCACTCACACGTGTACACTGTACAAAGAAAACATGCTGGGCTTCTCCGCTTCCTTTCAAATAATATTTGCAAGTAACTATCTTATTCATTAGAGGTGATTTCTTAGAAATTCTTTCTGTATGCAGTTTTAGTTAAAATTCTAAACCATGGAGGGGCATTTTCAACCAAAAAAAAAAAATACTTTGTTATGGTTTTGGAATTTCCTTTCAACCACTGAATAAGATAAGTAAGCCATTTCTCTAAGGTAGTAAATATTTTAAAGTTATACATTTGGGGGTTCTCCTATGTTTGTGGTCATATCATAACCAATGTGCTTCAGATATAGTTCCTCAGTTCACTCTGAATACACCTACATCTGCTTTTGTCCTTGATGTGTTTCCATTTTAGCCATAAGGTTATCATAAAACATTTGCCAAGTATTTAACTGAAATCAAGATATACCACATCTAGAACGCGTCTCTGACTTATAGTCCAGCTACCTTTTCGCAAAGCAATTGAGGTTAATTTGGCATAACCAGTTGGCAGAAAACTCATACTTGCTTCGGGTTGATTTCATTTCCCCAAGTGCTCACCAGCCATCTGCATAACAAACTTCACATTTCAGCACTCACACCTTCATGATCATCTCCTAGGCTTCTAATCTCCCCCAGGCTAAAATTACTATCAATTGGGCATCTCCACCTGGAGGTTCCTCTAGCATTTCAAACATACTGCATGCAAAATGGAATTAATATCTATGCCATATCCACTGTCTAATTACCCACAATAGTACTTTTTTTCGCTAATGACACAATTACCCTCCTGGTCTCCCCAGATCAATGTTTCACGTGTCTTTTTTGTTCCCTGCTTCCAGTCAGCTTTCTAATATCTATTTTATCTGTCCCTTTTCTCTGATCCCATGGCCATTATTTCAGTGTAGGTACAATTTCCTCTTGCCTGCACTATTAGAATCAATTTCTCATTGCTCTCCCTGCCTCCAGTCCTTTTTTCCTCTAACCATCCGTGCACATAACTGCCACGGTAATTTCTCTGAAGCACACAGCTCATGCCATTCCATGCTTGCAAACCTCCATGGCTCCCCATTAACTAATAAATAAAATGTAGACTCTTTAGCCTGGCACTCAGGCCCTAGTTTGGCTGTAGCCCTCCTTGCTAGCTTTGTTGCTGATAGAGCCTTCCATGTGTGTGATATGCCTTGTGTCCCCACGTGCTTATTCACTCTTCTTTCTCCCAACCCCACCTCTGATCGGTCAGCAAGTGTCCGCGCAAATGTTTATGAAGCTTTTGCTGTTGCCACTTTTGAAATTCTTTTCTTCTGCCTCTGAATGATCCTAACACAGTTTACCTCCATCCTGGCAGAGGATCTTCTGAAAGTCACAGCTATATTAGTGTTAGCTTACAGAGATAGCTCTCCTTTATTAACCTTTGCGGTGTTCGGAGTACATGCTGCCATTGGAATACATCATTCATCTTTTGTTTCTCTTGTCTCTCTGGTTTGCATTCTTACTAGAAAGCACTGTGGGTTTGGAGGGTTTTTGTTTTGTTTTGTTTTGTTTTCTTTAGAGCCGCACCCTCAGCACATGGAGGTTCCCAGGCTAGGGGTGGAATCAGAGCTGCAGCCACTGGCTTACACCACAACCATAGCAACACCAGATCCAAGCTGCATCTGTGACCTACACCACAGCTCAGAGCAATGCCGGATCCTTAATCCACTGAGCGAAGCCAGGGATGAAACTCACATCCTCATGGATACTAGTCTGGTTTGTTACTGCCAAGCCATGATGGGAACTCCTAGAAAGCACTCTTCTTAAGGGTGTGTCTCACCGGGGGTTGTCTGTGTCTTCCTTTCATAGTTCAGTGGCTTCTGCATGTCTCTACACTGTTAGCTCTGTGAGATACACTCACGTGATGCTGCTACTCTCAGGTCTGGGATGTTCCTAGAAGCACATCCCTTTCTCTCATGTACCACCGCCCCTCCCTCTCCTCCCCTCCCTGCCTGTCCCTGCTTTTTAAAAATCATTTAAGAAATACTTTTTAAATTTTGAGACTCTTTATTATTTACTGAGATAAAATGCACATAACTTGAAATTAACTATTTTAAAGCAAACAATTCTGTGGCATTTAGTGCACTTGCAGTGCTGTATAATCAGCACATCTAGCTAATTCCCAAATATTTTCATTACCTTGAAAGGAAACCCTACACATATTAAGAAATTAATCCCCATTTCCCTCTCCCCCAAGCCCCTGGCAATGATCTGTCTGCTTTCTTTATGAATTTACCTATTCTGGATAGTTCATATAAATGGAACAATATAATATGTAAGCTTTTAAAAAATTTATTAGAGTATTGTTGATTTACAGTGTTGTACTAGTTTCAGGTGTATAGCAAAGTGAATCAGTTATGCATATACATATGTTCTTTCTTTTTTCTCATATATATTACTGCAGTATATTGAGATTTCCCTGTGCTATACAGTAGGTCCTTGATATCTATTTTATATACCGTAGTGTGTATACATTAACCCCATCCTCCTAATTTATCCCTCCCCCCAACAGTTTCCCCTTTGGTAACTGGGCAATAAGTTTGAGTTTATAATCCATGAGTTTGTTTCTGTTTTATAAATTAGTTCTTTCGTATCATTTTTATTAGATTCCATGTGAAAGTGATTTCATATATTTGTCTTTCTCCGACTTATTAGTGTGATAGTTTCTAGGTCTATGTTGTTTCAAATGGTATTATTTTGCTCTTATGGCTGAGTAGTATAAAAATAGTCAAAAGATCTAAATATATGACCTTTTACATGTGCTTTTTTTCACTTGGCAGAGTGCTTTCTAGGTTCATCCATGTTCAAGTACCAGAATTAATTCCTTGGTGTAACTGAATAATCATTGTACATATGTATCACAGTTTGGTTATCCATTCCTTCATTGGTGGATTTGGGGTTATTTCCACTTTAGACTATTGCGAATAGTGATGCTATGAGTATTCACGAACAAATTTTTTTTTTTTTTTTTTTTTTTTGTCTTTTTGCCTTTTCTAGGGCTGCTCCTGCAGCATATGGAGGTTCGCAGGCTAGGGGTCTAATCAGAGCAGTAGCCGCTGGCCTACACCAGGGCCACAGCAGCGCAGGATCCGAGCTGTGTCTGTGACCTATACCACAGCTCATGGCAACGCCGGGTCCTTAATCCACTGAGCAAGGCCAGGGATTGAACCTGCAACCTCATGACTCCTAGTCGGATTCGTTAACTACTGAGCCATGATGGGAACTCCATGAACAATTTTTTTTTTTTTTTGAGTACCTGTTTTCAGTTCTTTTGGACAGACACCTAGGAGTGGAATTGCTCTCTGTTGAAGTTTTTGAGAAACTACCAAACACACACAGTCTGTCTTAACCAGTGGCATGTTCAGTCCTGAGTACCTTCTCATAAAGCCTTAATAATGTCTTAGAGATCACATTTACTCCTCTGTGTCAGAATTTATGCTCTGATTCATGGACAGTTAAAGACCTAAACACTAGACTTAAATTCCCTCCCCTCTTAATATTCTCCTGACAGGTACTCAACTTTTTTTTCTGCAATATCCATCATTCTTGTTTGTATATGATTTTATTTGGGTTTAGAACATCTTCATCCAGTAGGCAAAGCTGCCAAATGCTTTCTTCTCTGTCTTCTTGCAATTGTGCCTTATTCCTGCCAGGAGCCAGTCATTCCGAAATCATAAAAAGTCCTCATCCAGAGAAACAAATTCTATTCTATTCCTCTATTTTCAGCCAGCTTTTCATTTATACGTGATTTTTTTTTCCAAAGGCCAGATTGACTGGAAAAAAGAGATAAACTTAATCCTTACATATCTCAGTGTGTCATAAATCTGTAAGGAGATAGTTTTTTATCCTTCCAGGGTCAGACATCAGAAACTGTGATGTCTGTGGTATCATATACTTGGGAGACTTAGCCCAGGTAGGAAACATAGCATCTGGTAGAGATTATGGTCCATCTGTGGTCCCTCTTCACGGAAGCCTCCATAACCAGCACACGACCTCCCACTTGCTAGGGTCTCCATGGCATCCCTTGCATCATTCCTATTGCTACTATTCCACAAGGACTGGTTTGACCTTCTGTTACAAGAAACTAATTTCTCTCAGAGTCCTGGGAGCTGAGAGGTCCTTCCTTTCTTTCCCTTGGGTGCGAAATTCGTCCCCATGTCAAACTCATGGCACTGGTTTGGTTTGTCCAACGCCCACAAGAGGTCTTCCGTTCTGGTCTTCTCTGGATTGTTTTCCCTTTCTCCCTAGGAATTGTCCTTCCTCTCCAATAAGCCAAAAGGGAGAGAAGAGTTCCTTAAGCCTATTCATTTATTTATTCAATAAGTATTTCCCAACCCTGTACGTGTGACAGGCAGACTTCTAGGCATTAGGGATACAGCACTTACAAGACAGAGTCATTGTTCTCATAGTTTTTATAGCCTAGTGAATAGCTACAGACTAAATAAATGTGTGTAATATGTAATATATCAGTTACATGTGGTAATTGATAAATTCTGTAGAGAAAAGGATAAGGAGAACCAGATGATGCTATTTGAAATGTGGTGGTCATAGAAAGCTTTTCTAACAAAGGGGCATTTGAAACCAATCTGGAGACTAATGAAATAGTCCTAGCACAAGATCATAGTGTCTTGGACTAGCATGGTTGGGACAGATGTGATTTTTCTTCTGTTTTCTTCTGCTGGGAGATCACTTTGCATTAGAGCATACAAAAGCCCTGACCTTCCTGAGAAACAGACAATTTAGTGCATAACCTATAGTTCATAAAAGGTGTCTTTGGTTTTCATTCTTCGTCTCAAATGGAACTTCAACTTTTTTTTTTTTTTTTTGTCTTTTTGCCTTGTCTAGGGCTGCTCCCACCGCATATGGAGGTTCCCAGGCTAGGGGTCCAATCGGAGCTGTAGCTGCCAGCCTACGCCAGAGCCACAGCAACGCGGGATCTGAGCCCCATCTGTGACCTACACCACAGCTCATGGCAACGCCGGATCCTTAACCCACTGAGCGAGGCCAGGGATCGAACCCACAACCTCATGGTTCCTAGTCGGATTTCTTAACCACTGAGCCATGATGGGAACTCCAAACTTCAGCTCTTTTTGATATGCCCTGAATTTTTGCACAGAAACTGTTAAATTTTACTCATGTCACCAGTTGATCTCAACCTTGAATGTAGAAAAGCATGGCCAGTAAGAATTTTTTTTTTTTTAAATTGGAGATTCAAATAAGCACTCTGGGAGACCCTTATGCAGAGGTCTTGGACTCCATTTGGGGAATGTTGCTCTTAACCCCATTATCTTTTTTTGTAAGATTTTTATGTTTTCTATTATAGTTGATTTACGATGCCCATTCTCTCAAGTGCCAGACTGCTATCCACAACATAAGCAATATAATAAGCTATTAAGCAACTTTTGCCTTCTGAACATGACACCTTTAAAATATTGTATTATTAATATTGGGTAAAAGTTTTGCCTAATTTCACATGGCTAGTAACAGGCAGATCTAGGATTCAGACCTACTCTGTCATGTTTCTTTACTGTGCTCCTTCCTGTGTACGATACTGCTAAACTAATAAATTGTCATATTGCTAGCAACTAATAAATCACTAACTTATCACACTGGCACTTATATTATCTAATAGAATCTCCTGCCTTTCATAGGAATAAGCAATATTTTTATTTTCAGCTTCTAGCTGTTTTCACACTGGTTCAAATTACTCTGAGTTTTCTTCCAAGAAAGAGCTATTTGTGCCTCCAGTGATAATCAACAACCAAAAAAAAAAAAAAAATTAAGTACCAAATCTTAGATAATCTTCAAGGTTTGAGACTTATTTTCTTTAATAAAAGATTATTTTCCATTCCTCAAATGAAATGTGACACTTCTATTTAAGAATCTATAGATTAGAATCTAAGATACCTTATTAAGCAGAGCCAATTTTTTATAACTGAGTTTTTTTAATTAATTGCAAGAGCAATGTAACAATAGCGTTAAAGAAAATGTAGAGGTTCCGCCAATATGGCAGACTGAATGAATGTTAAGTTTATTCTTTCTACAAACACTTTAAAATGCTGTGTATTATACAAAGTTGACCTTGTGAAAAAAAAATGTGTAGAAGAGAGAGAAAACATGAAACCAGGAGAACTGAACTCGATATGAAGCTGTTGTATTTGGGAGGTTACCAGACCTGATACAGGACCTAGCATCCTCGGGTGGAAGATGTGGCATTGTGTGAGCTGAAGGGTGCATGAAAGTTGAGTCACCCCTGCAGAAGGCCTGGACTCTGAAAGGCTTGACTCCTCAGGAAACGTCTGACCAGAAAACTTAAATAGTTGTTTCCTAACACTTTGGGTAGTTTGTTTTGTCCCAAGACTCTGAATGACAAACAAATGAATAAAAAAATCATGAGAAAAAGAAAGCCTACACTCTCACCTGTAGAGAGTATACCATCTAAATTTACACCACATGCATGATGCATAAAATTTTATGCTTAGAAATCAGGGCACAAACTGGTTTAGACTAGAGAAAATCCTCAGGTACCTGGCAAAAATATATGCAAATTCACGTTGAAATACTTATACAACCTCTCTCTGAGACATGTACAAATAAAACAATTCTCTAAAGACAACTCAAAATCAAAAATTATAAAGCACATGAATGACTTCAAAGAGGATAACAAAGGAAGTTCCCATCGTGGCTCAGTGGGTTAAGAATCCAGCTAGTATGCAAGAAAGATGTGCATTTGATCCCTGGCCTTCCTCAGTGGGTTAAGGATCCGGCATTCCTGTGAGCTGTGGTATAGGTCACAGAAGTGGCCTGGATCTGACATTGCTGTGGCTGTGGTGTAGGCTGGCTGCTGCAGCTCTTATTTGACCCTTAGCTTGAGAATTTCCGTATGCCACAGGTAAGGCCATAAAAAGCAAAAAAAAAGAAAAAGATAATAAAAAATGTGTTCTTATAAGAATTAAAGAGATAAAGAAGAAATATACCCCCCCAAAAAAAAGAGGTCACTGTGAGACAAAGTACATAGATTTGAAAAAGAACAAAACATGTAAAAATGAAAAATAAAGCAGTTTGAAATGAAAACTGATTAGACAGAGCTAAAAAGACTATTAGTGAACTAAGTACAGAGAGATGAAGATTTTAAAATAACAAAAAAGCATGCGAAGAATAGACTAGAAAACAAGGGAGAAAAAAATTTATGTGCATAACATCTTTCTTTCACTGAGTTCTTTTTAAAACAATAGCCTTTTAAAATTTTTAAGAGAGAAACACATTCACTTTTTAAAAATCAGACAAGAGAAGTAAGACTATAGTTCCCAAGCTTTAGCATACATCATAATTGCCCGAGGTGGTGTTGAAACATAGAATGCTGGAAGACACCACACCTAGAGTTTCTGATCAGTAGGCCAAAGTTGAGGACTAGAAATATGCATTTCTAGGTGATGCTGATTCTGCTGGTTGGGGAGTATAGTTAAAAGAAGAAAATAGGGCCGAACTGCAACCCTCCTCCCTAAGGATAATAACATACTGAATGGCAGCCTGTTTAGTCTTTTTTCCTGCAAGAAAAAATACATGTGTGTTGGCAGGGGGTAAGCAGGGGAGACAAATACATATCATTCTTTTTGATAACTCCAAACGAGATTGTTTTATTCAGTTTTGTAATTGGCTCTTTACATTTTGAACATTTTTAATTGTCAATATAGCGATATCATTTTTAATAACTACATAGAATTTCAGTATTGGTATAAACCATAATTCATATAAGTGATGCATTGTCAGAATACATGTTTGCAAACTATTCCGATTATTATATACTATATTTCTTTGACAGTCTTCAGCTTACTTTATAACTTATTCTTCAGTGTACCTTGTGTAATAGAAATTTGACTTGGAAATATTAAAGAAATGTAATCCATTTTTCATATTTTTTCCTAAGGACATAATTAAAGGGGAGGTTGTAAATAGGTCAGTATTAGGTTTTCTTCAGCATTTAGATTGCACAGCATAGCAGTTTATTGTTTGTAAGATTAACTGTTTTATAAGCAGCATTTTTTTAGATTTTTAAAAAAATCTTTATATTTTTGTGTATAATTGGCTTAGAGTGTTGCATTAGTTATAGATGTACATACAGCAAAATGATTCAGTTATTCATATGCATATATCCATTCTTTTTTCAGATTCTTCTTTTCCCATATAGGTTATTACAGAATATTGAGTAGAGTTCCCTGTGCTATATAGTAGATCCTTATAGATTATCTATTTTATATATAATAGTACGTATACATTAATCCCAAACTCCTAATTTATCCCTCCCCCACCCGACCTTTCCCCTTTGGTAACCATAAATTTGTTTGCTATGTCTGTGGGTCTATTTCTGTGTTATAAATAAATTAATTTGTATTATTTTGTATTTCCATGGATATAGTTCTACGTGTCCACTGTAGTGATGAGTGGTGTCTCCACTACATATTGCTGTATAACAAGCAACCATTTTATTCTGCTACAGTTTTGTGCACCAGGAATTTGGGAAGGACTCAGCTAGGTGTTTTGTGTGTCTGACTGCAGCAGGAAGGGCTGGAGGACCCACTTCCAACATCTTCTCTAAGATGTTTAGGGCCTCAGTGTTCATCGTTCTTCCCCTCTCTCTTTCCATGTGCCATTTCATTCTCCAGAGTCCCTCAGTGTGGTTTGGGCTCTCACAGAATGGTGATCTCAGAGAGTCACAATTCTCATGTGATGGATAGTTTCCAAGAAACACGAGCTGTCAGAGCACTTAAATGCTGTCCCCAGAATTGATCAGAGCAGTGACAGGTATCCATTCACAAACAGATGAAGAAAAGGCTTCACCTCTTGAAGGGAGAGAGGAGTGGAAAGATTACACTGTAGAGAAGCTTTTAGGTTGGAAAGTATTTTTGCGGTCATCTCTGAAAAATGAAATGTGCCATAGATGGTTTTTTAACATAAAAAAATAATACAAATCATTTATATATACAAGCTTTGACTATTTTGCCAAAAATGTAAAATCTTAAACATTTCTTTTTAAGGGTATACTTCTGGGCTCAATAAAAATATCTGTATTTTAAAGTAATCAATGCTATAAAATATACTTCATGTTAAAATTAATGAACAGGTCGATGTTGTCAGTCACATCCTTAGTGATCCTTTCCTGAAGTGGTCTTATTTAGTGGAATGTGGTTACTTCAGAATTCTATTATTTGTTTACGGAGAAAGTGTTTGTGGAGTGCCCATCATGGATAAAATGTTACATTGAGTAATTTAAGGGATAAAAAGACATATTTCTGCCTCAGAGGACCATATGGCTCTCTAGGGACGATGCAGCATAATATGTGATTATAAATAAGGTAATGTGAGAGAAATATATGGAATGGGGGATGGAAGAGAGCCATTTGAAGAAAGTTGTATGGAAAATGTTGCTGGAGATCGAGGCGTGGGTAGGAGGAGGCTGTGGAGGTGGTGATGCAGGACGCATAGAGGAACGGCAGGAGTAAAAGCAGAGGTGCGGAGGAACCAGGCAGTAGTTGTGAAAGGAAAGAATGGAAAGGGAGGTAAATGGACCTGTTATTTGTCTTGAGTGCTAGGCCATGCACCTCTTATGTGTATGATATGTTGTGAAGAATTATGGAACTGTGATGGTCATGGGAATGACCTGATGAAGCCTCGCTTTAGAACCTTATATGGTACCATTGTGTTTAGCAGTTGTAGCAAAACAAGGTTGGAACTGGGGAGTGTGGAATAGAAGTTACTCTATTCATTCAAGGAAGGGGAAACCAGAACTTGTCCCTGGATCATGGCTGTGAGAATGGAAAGGAGCAAAAGGATGTGACTCTGGCAACTCATTTGATATGAAGGTGGTGAAGCAAAGCCAGAAGCCTAATTATGGCTTTAGGTTGCAGTTAAAACTGGGCAATAACAAAATCTCCACATGAAGAGGCCAGGGTAAGACACTCATTTAGGGGAAGGGCTGATGAGCGGGTGTGTTGCATACATCATGTTTGTGTGAGGAGGACTCCCTGTTGGGGGTGTCCAGAGGGCCAGTGAGAGCCAGGTCTGCAGGTCAGAAGAAAGGCTAAGGCTGAAATAGGGATTTGAGGGTTATTGGCAGAGTCATGGAAGTTGAAGATATAACAACAGATGGGTTTACCAAGGGACTATGGCAATGGATGTGTTTAAAGAGAGAAGACGTAACCTCAGGGAATACCTAGTTTCAGGGAACAGGGATGATGATAAGCCAGTAAAACTATAGCACATGTAGAGCACTAGGAAGAGAACTAGGGTATCACCAAGGGTGACTTTCTAGCAGGGAAAAATCAGCAGGTTTGAAAATTACAGAGGAAGGTGGAGGCTGAAGACAGGCCACTGTTGTTCAAGTTGTCTATTCAACAGCATTGTGTCAAGAGAAGACAGCAAAGGTGAAGGCATTAGTCAATGGTCAGGACCTGGCACCATTTATAATGCAGTGGTATTTTACTGAGAAAGTTCATACTTCCCAGAGACCTTTTAACTGGTATTGAAGAGCTGGGAGAAAATCAAGAAAATATTGCTCATTTACCTAAAAGCAATTCTTTGTGATCTGTCACACATGTAATTTAAAGCAACAGTGGAGTCCTCTGTTCCCCTTTTGTTCATTACTGCAAATGCCTTTACCAGAGCCAGATGTCTCTTACGGATGTTACCTTAATCCAGAGGATTTTGTTTTTATTGAGCTTATCTCAGTACACAGAAGAGCTCCTTCAAAGTTCAGCCCTGTATCAAAAAATGAAACATAGCGACAACATGTTTTATTGCTATTATTGATAGAGGTCCAAAGAAGGAAGTTTATTGGGACAAGAATTCTTGTAATAATTTTTTGTACTTATAAACCAATATCATAAACCAAATATAAATTTTCTGAGGCATAACCACTAATTGCATACCATTCACAAGTAACAACGGGATACAATATAATGTAGCTACTTTGAATACCTCATTTAAGAAAATCTTTTGTTATTCTATTTTACTTCAGTCTTCTACTGTACCTGATTTACTATGAGGCTAGCATAGTAGTTAGTGTGTTACAAGGTTCTGCTCTAGAGCTCAGCAAACTTTATACCCTTTCATTCTTATGGCAACATTGCAGGGCTTACATTTTTGTTTCCATTCTGACAATGAGAAAAGTAAGGCTGAAAGAAGTGAAGTAATTTATCAGAGATGGAGCGGCTATTAATTTTCCCAGTCTGAATCCCACTGTGGTTTCCTGACTCCAAAGCTTATACTCTTAGCACTCGGCTACTGATGCTTTACTCCTCTTGCTTGGACCATCTGTATATCATGTTATGCCAGGAACACAGGCAGTATGCTGTTGATGCTGAGTCACAGGATTCTTGATGATTAGACAGGATCTCTTTTGACTCAAATAGATTGGTTTGTATTGAGGTAGTCTGTCTACCTCCTTAAGTTAAAATTTCTTTAAGGTAATGAAGCAGTTGTCTTCGCAGCTTTAAGATGACATGGAAAAGCCAGGCAAGAAAAACAAAGTGCTAAAAAGAAAGGAAAACTAATTGGAACTGTTGCTTCAAATGCCATTAATATTGGATGCAGTGGGCTAAATATGGCCAGGGATTTTCGGGAAAAGACTTCATCCAAAGGCAAAGTTCTACTCCTGGAGCTTCATGCACTCCACCCCCCCCTTTGGTAGGAAAAATGATGGATGACACTTTCTTAATACTGGGAGGATGGGATAGAGCATGCATGAAGACAGTGTCAGATATGTTGAAACCTTTTAACTCATCATCAGCCAAATCTCTGTTCCTCTCCACGCGGTAGTGAGTGTTTCCACGCAGCAGTAGGTGTGGTGGCACCAGAGCTGAACTCATGTCTCTCTTTAGGCTTAAGTCCTGACAATTTAACACTACCCCATGGATTTATAAAGCACCAAGAGTTTTAACAGTATATATCAGCCTATTGCACTATCAAGATTAAACAATATGTAAAACCACAAAATTATGTGGTACATAAAACCATCATGTAACCAACTTATTTATCTAAGTCAGTGGAGTAAAGGCATGTATAATCCTAGCAGCAGATAAGAGATAATTTGTAACTTTGCACTGGAGAAATAAAATTGCCCTTATTATATTTTCCTTAGGCTACTACTGAACTTATCAACCTTTTCCCAGGGGTGTGTGGGGTGTGTGTATAACAAATGTAGAGAGAAGACATTCAATCTAATTGAAGAAAGAGTTTAAAATATAGAAATTTTCTATAAATAAGCCACACATAGTCCGTAGTTAACTCTGAGGAATTCCTTTTGTTTTTAGTAGTCCTACTGGTGTTTATATTATTGCTGCTATGTCATCTTTGATGTGGCTCATTTATCATTATATAAACTTCAACTTTAAATATTGTCTATCATTAGCTTTTAGACACTAACCGTGCATACTCAAAATCAAAAGACTAAATGTTGTTTACTCTTACCCTAATTTCAATACACTGAAATTACTATCTCATACAGAGCATCCTAGCTTCTGGCATTGTGCTAGCATGATTATTGATTGACTGTTAAGTAACCCTCAAGAGATTTCTCTGAATCAACTACTGTAATCAAAGTACAAAAGGAAGATAACTATTATTTGCAGGAGCTCAAAACTAACCCCCAAATCATGAAGGCAAAAGAAGGCATAAAAAGCTGAGATGACTCCATTAATTTAATTCTCTCTAATACACAATTAGGCCTATATATTCAGGAACTTAATATAAAATTAAAATTGACATTAGGCCGATATGCCTCTCCCTAACTTTACTGAGGAATAATTTACTGATAAATATTCCTCAATAAAGGGATATATTGAATCTATTTAAAATGTACAGTGGGATGATCTGATACATGTAAATACTGTGAAATAACTACCAAGATAATTGACACATCCATCACCTCACATAGTTAACCCTTTCTTTGTGTGTATGCTTTTAACATATCACAATATCATTATTTTGTTGATCATTTAAACTATACTAACAGGATGACTTGTCAGTAAGGCAATGGGATTCTTTACAATGCATACAAGTAACAAGAATCTATGCAAGAGTTTAAATTTTTGTTTTTATTCACTTAGAAGTGAACCTAGTTAAAAGTAAATCAGTAGGGGTGTTTGTATCTTTTTCAATGAAAGTTTTGTCCAGATACATACACGCCCATGAATGTATATATCTGGAATCTAATATATGGAACAAATGAACCTATCTACAGAAAAGAAACAAACTTGGGGACATGGAGAACAGACTTGTGGTTGCCAAGGGGGAGGCGGAGGGAGTGGGATAGGCTGGGCATTTGGGGTTAGGAGTCGCAAATTTTTGCATTTGGACTGGATAAGCAATGAGATCCTGCTGTATGGTACAGGGAACTATATCTAGTCACCTGTGATGGGACATGATGGAGGATAATGTGATAAAAAATAATGTGTACACACTATATATGGGTCACTTTACCATACAGCAGAAATCCATAGAACATTGTAAATCAACTATAGTAAAAAAATTTTTTTAATAAAACTAAAGGAACATGCACCTCACCCTGAAAAATAAGTAAATGAACAGATAACATTTAAGCTAAAAGGTTTATCCCTCATAAATAGTATTATAAGTGTACTTATAAATAGTATTACAAGGGATAAATAAATGGCTCATAAATAATGTGGCCATTTAAGTATCATTTTTGGTTCACACAGTTTATTTCTGACCAAAGTGATATTAGGAAATTCATTTAAAATTCAGCTAAAAATCTTCAAAAGCATTTTACTTAAACATTTTGCTTTCAGAAAGGTAATAAAACATTTATTTCCATTAGCGGAGATATTTTGATCACTCCACTGATTTGTTTCTGTAGTTTATTCTATATGAGTCATGTACGAATGTATAACCACAGTAGGTGAACATAATTTTCAGAATTTTAATAGGTTTTTTTCCTGGATTTTTATTGCTTCTCTAGGCTCAGTCAAAAAAGAAAAAAAAAAAAAACCTAGTAACCACAGTTTTAAAGGTGATTTACAACTATATCTGTGCTCTACTCTCAATGCTCATTGTTTTACAAGCTGAGAGCAATATGTCTCTATCTGTGCAAAAATCTCACAAGGTCTTGTGTAGAGGTAGATGTGTTACTGCTCAAGAAAATGTATTGATTCTTGAATGTAGCTGACAACTTCCAAGCGTTGCCTCTGAAATACCGTGTTCCCCCAGGTCTGTTCCCTGAGCACTCTTTAGTGAGCACTCTTCAGTGAGCACGTTAATCCCCATGGTTACAACTGGGTGCTTCCTGACTAATTTCGACTTTCCACCCGTGCCTGAACTCTTGCACAGAATTTTCAGTTACATGCAGGATGTGTGACATTCAATAGGAACCTCAGATTGATAATCCAAACCTAAATCATCATTTCCCATACCTGTCCCTTCTACCACGATCCCTCTGTTATGAATGGTGCCACCACCTTTCCAGACAGGTGAGAAATGAGCCATCTCCACACTTTGTTCTTTAGTCAGCTCTCAGGTCCAGTCAGTTGCCAAATGGTTTCTAGTCTAAATCCACATGGTCTTATTTAATCAAGCCACATTTTTTGAGCTTTTTACTTTCATGCGATGGATTTAGAATATGAGACAATGTCTGCTTCAAGAAGCTCCTACCTAGTAAGAGACCAAGAACTAAATGAACCCTCACTGTACCTGGTGATAGTCACTTTATCATTAAGTAAGCCCAGACTTCTGAGACTAGCAACAGGGCCTGGAGGCCCTGTGGGAGGAAGTAACACATGAGCTGTGTCTAGAAGAAAGAAGAGAAGGTGTCCAGGTGGAGAGTAGAAGAAAGGTTCTCAGGAGGCTGACAAAGCAGTATGTTCAAAGTTACGGAGATGTGAGAGTGATCCAGGTACAAGTTGAGGTGTGCTGAGCCATGAAGCAGAGGCATATTTATGAAGGACTAGGGATATGTACCTATGCTAGGAAGTGTGAACTTCATTCCCAAAGGCTCCTTTCTTTCCTTTGCTCTTATACACAATCATATCTCTTGCCAGCACCATTGCAAAAAAAAACCCCAAAAAACAAACAAACAAAAAAACCCTCCTGATTGTTCTCCTGCTCTCCATCTCTGCCTTTTGTTTTCTTCTCTTAGGCTGTGGCCAGAAGTGGCACCCCCTGTTACAATGTAGGCTATGCATCTCCTCCTAGTCCTTCAATGGCCTGAATGACTCCCCAGATCACTCCCATTTCCTGCAACCCCCACTTCTGCCAAACATATCTTGTGGCTCAAGCTTAAGACAGCCGTCTTGCCCTCTGGCTCATACATCCCAGTGCATTTAGAACACTATTCCCTGCGTTTTGTACATAGTAGGCTTTCACCTATGTAGTAGGCTTTTCACTGTTGGGTTGAGGAAAGAGAGTGTCTTTTAGAGTCTTTCCCTGTTTCTTCATTTTCCAGGCTCTTTTATGCACACCCACATAATCGCATTGCTGTCAGCACTGCCTTTCCTGTCACTGCCAGCAAGTGTTGCTTACAGCCCAGTGACTTGTAACATGCCCTGCTGCTAAAAATCAGCAACAGTTCCCAGACAAAATGGCAGGGATGTGTACAAACCTTAATGTGCAATGTTTTGGTTCTTTTTTTTTTTTCTGCAGAAAATGAAAGACCTCACTTTCCCTGGGGTAAAAGTAGGTTTAGAAGGCATCGATGCAGGGCACCATGCCAAACATTACACTTTGCAGGGCTCTACACTTTGTATCACTGACAGGTATGGTGAAAATGACCTTGAACCAGAAGCCAGTGCTAAGATGAGTCTCAGTGCTAGCTGACTATGGGTGTTTCTGAGCCTCGATTTTCTCACCCTGTAGGACTGGAGATTAGACCTAATTTTTATTTATTTATTTATTTTTGTCTTTTAGGGCCACACCCGCAGCATATGGAGGTTCCCAGGCTAGGAGTCAAATCAGAGCAATAAGTTAGATTTATAGGTTAGATACAAGACTATGTTACCTTAATCCCTTGCAGAACAGCATTCAGTGATTGCCAGCCAGCAAGTTGAATGGTGCTGCTACCTTTTGGATGGAATTTATTTCCTTGGACAGTGTCCATTTTGATGCTTTGAGTATCCTGTAGGAGAACCCATGTGAGAAATCACTTGTGGAATTATTTTTAAAAATGTACTGGATCATAGTTGATTTACAGTTCTGTATTAGTTTCAGTTGTACATCAAAGTGAATTAGTTGTGTGTGTGTGTATGTGTTTGGTACCTATTCTTTTTTCCCACATAGGTTATTACAAACTATTGAGTAGATTTCCCTATGCTATACAGTAGGTTCTTACTAATTATCTATTTCATTCAGTAGTGTGTATATGTTATTCCCATCCTCTCAGTTCCTCCCTCTTCCCCCACCCCCAGGGTTTCCCCTATGGTAATCCTAAGATTGGTTTTGAACTCTGACTTTGTTTTTGTTTTATAAATAAATTCTTTTGCATCATTTTATTAGCTTCCACCTAAAAGTGATATCATATGATATTCGTCTTTGTCTGACTTACTTCACTAACTATGATAACCTCTAGTTGGATCCATGTTGCTGCAAATGGCATTATTTTGTTCTTTTTAATGGCTGAGTAATATTCCATTATATATGTATGTACTTTGTCTTCTTTATCAGTTTCTCTGTGGGTGGACATTTAAGTTGCTTCCATTCCATGGCTATTGTAAATAGTGCTACAATGAACATTGGCGCATATGTATCTTTTTGAATTATGGTTTTCTCCAGCTAGATGGGCAGGAGTGAGATTGCTGGATCATATGGCAGTTCTATATTTGTTTAAGGAACCTCCATATAGAAATTTAATCTGACAAAAACAAGTTTCTCTTAAAGCTAAGGGAAGTTTCCTCCTCTGCTTTGAGAGATGTGTAAGCTGGCTATCTGAGAGGCACAGTGAAGAAAATGCCAAGAACCAAGCGTGCTCCACACAGTCGCTATCTTGGCCCTTGTAGTTGTCACTTTTAGTTATCTTCTTTTTTTTCTGGCTGGTTGTTTTGTAAGCCTCCTCACTTTCTTTTTGAAAAAAAAGTAACAGAAATAGGATGAGAAGTGGGGAGAGATGCTTTTATAGAGGCTGGATTCCAGATAAATACTCGAATCAGCAGAGGTGACGACAGAAGGGAAGTAGCTGCATCCACCATAGCAGTGGGGCTGGCGATAGCTATTGGATGCCTTATTGTCCCAAATCCTGTGTTTTACCAATGGTGGTTGAGTTTGACTCAGTGACTGTCTTCCCAGTGGCCTAAATATGGTTTAAAACAATGTCAGCAATGATAACGACCTTTACACCTCTCCCCTAGTGTATTAAATGAACTGTTTTATCTCCTGCATAAAAATAGCATGTGGGACAGCAGCTACTAGAGAGAACACAAGTAAACAATGTGCCATCATCAGCAATGTCATCCTCCATTGTGGTTTATTGTTGGTACAGTGAGTTGCTAACTATCCAAATTATATTCAAGTATTTCATCACCTGCTTAATCAAGCTGCAAAATAAGGAGTTAGACCACTTCAACTCCAGTAATTTGATTATGTGGTAAGGAGACTTGTGCATAAACATTAATCCTAGGAAATTAATTCATGAAAATTAGCTGAAGATACCCCTAGAGGCCTGTTTTGTATCTATTTTTGCATAAAATGTTGAACTAACTACTTAGTGAAGGTGTCTTGCAGGGGGACTAGAATGATTATGCATGATTCTGTAGTTATCTAGAGAGAATCGTGAAGAGGCCATGAAGTGACCTGAAACTGCATTCTGATTAAAGTTCAGTCGTGAACAGGGAAATTGCCTTGAAATGATTAAAGTTAAAATTGTTGGTAATGAAGGAAAACACTTGTCTTAGAATGAGGCCCTTCAAAGAGAGTCTCATTTTGAATCTTTTGTAAAGCACATGGCTTTCCTTTTCGATGGCAAAATATTATGTTGTATCACCGTATCACATTGTCTAAATTTTCCAACTCAGCGGAGGATAAGGAGCATTAGGAAAATGTTCTAGACAAATATCTGGCAGGGGATGTCATGGGTGAAGGTCTGCCTTCAGGGGAGGGAAGTCTCCACCATTCCTGGGAGCCAGCCTAGTTGCATGGGTCCAGTGGAGCCTTCCCAAGGCATGACCAGAGCCTCTGTTCCCAGGGCACTTGGCTCTTTCATGTGTCTGCCATGTCGGGTTGTATTTTGATGCATCGGTTCTTCCCATCAGATGATAAGATCCCAGAGGAGAGGAATCATCTTTATTATTTTTCATGTATTTCCTGCATCTAACAGGGGTCACATCCCACTTAGGACTGAGCCCATAACTGATTACATTTATCCTCTTTGGTAAATATTCATCTTTGCAGATATTTAAAGATAGTAATACTATATCTAAAGCCTTGGAAGGTAATTGCGTTTCAGAACCCAGACTTTTCAGATATTGGAAATGTGGTATCACCATCTATAAACAGCATTTAAACAACATCTATGCTGTATGGAACATAATGCTCCTAGTAGAGTCTGGGACATCATCTATTATCAAGTGCATTAATTATGAATAAGCACACTGCATAGGATAAATAAAGGCTACAATTTCCTAACAGTTTAGGTCTAGTCAGGCTTTGCTACCAGAGAGTTACAAAAAAACTGAATTTTTGGAGCTCTTTGGATTCTGGAATTGCAGATAAGGTATTGTGAGCCTTGTTACATCTTCAGGAGCGAAGGCTTTCTCATCTAAGGGAAATATTCCCAGGTACTATAAGGACCCTTACTCCTGTCAGTTCAGGGACAAGGAAGAGAACAGTGCTGGGTTTTTCTGGATAGCAACATATTCTCATAACTGACGCTACTATTAGGGTCCTTGCAGGAGGGGATGATGGAAATGGTTCATTCCCTATGAATCAAGCTTTTTCATGTGCCACCATTGACTCTGTACCTTTTACCTTATCTGATGCCATGCCCCCTATTCTTGTTTCTCCATTTTTCTAGAGCTTTCCTTCTCTCCTCCCTTATTCATATATATTTATATAAAAATATTTTATTATGCAAATATATTTATAATTATATAAATATATATTTATATATAAGTATTTTATATATTCATATTTATATATTTTATATGTATATATTTAAATTTTTTTCATTAAAGTATAACTGATTTACAATGTTCTGTCAATTTCTGCTGTATACAGCAAAGTGACCCAGTCATACATATATATTTTTTTACATATATTTTTTTTCTCATATTATCTTCTACAATGTTCTATTTTTTTTAATCATGTTCTATCACAAGTGATTGGATATAGTTTCCTGTGCTATACAGTTTTTGATTGGATATAGTTTCCTGTGCTATACAGCTTTTTTTTTTTTTCCCCTTACCAGCTTAGGTCTTAAGGGTGTTGATAACTTCCTTGTCTGTCTTCTGCATAGTTAGCACCTGACCCTGATGCTTCTCACTCACGTCAACAACCAAAGCTTTTCTCTTATTAGTTTGTCTTTGAATAGATGTCAGTCAGTGCTGGCTTAGAAAGGAAGCAGTCTCCATACCTGTTTTTGTTTAGGGGACTATGTTTATCTGCTCAATACTGGGTAGAAAGCATCTTGGGAATATGTGCTGGGTCTGTTCTCTTTAGGACCTTGTCTCCTGTATGAAAACATGGTGATGAAACCATCAAATCTGCATTTAAAAAATAAAGTAGGTAGTATTTCTATCCTTCAGACTTTTAAAAAATGTCCTTTTCATATTTTAAAAGAGTGCAGTTGCTTATTTTTCCATATGATGTTTTCCCCGTCTTTATTTCTAATTGTTTGATTTACTTAGACCATGCCTCTGTTTTTGTGCATATTTGCAAGAAAGCTCACTTTTATGCTATTTGATGAAAGAATTATTTTGCTCTCTCAACCTCTCTTTGTCTTTTAGGTTGTGTTTACATACCTGCTTTTAGTGTTGTTGTGTGATACTGACAGTACCAGAAAATGGTTATCACATAGGCAGGGTCAGAAAGGCACATCTCTGCCCTGTCAGAGCATCCTTCTCTGCAAAGCAGAGGACCACCACCACCCAAGTGGAAGCTGGTCTTGCTCTGTCTCTCCTCTATGTGAGTAATGCACTGTTCCATCTAGTGCTTGACAGCTTCATGTTTTCCCTCACGACTCTGACACCAGGATGCAGTGGGTGGGTGTTAGACTGCTCTTCCTGGTGGCTGGCACTGTGATGAGCTCTGCTCTCCTCCATTTGATTGGAGTCCCTCCTGGGATTAGTACCTGGTGGATGGTGCCCTCCTTCATTGGGACTGATCACCGGGACACAGGACTCTGCCCTACACTCTCCACTCACAGTGTCATGTTGAACACACACTACCAATGCACAGGCTCTGAGTCAAGTCCCATGTTTCTCCCTAGTGGCCTGCTGTCCAGGTACCTACCAGTTCCCATCTCTGGTCTTAGCAGCAGTTCTGAAGACAACACCCTCCTTTAAGGTACTCCAGCCCAGAAAGAGCTGGAGGGCTTGGTCAAGGCAGGTGAGAAGTGTTCCTTGGCTGCCACCAAGGATATTGTATTCAAGGAAATTTTACTGTATGGAAGAGGACAAATAGCAAGAATTGTGGTCTCTTACTCAAATAACCAATGACATTCACCCCAAGAGACTGAGGACCAGTCATTTTATGTTTCTTTGCTCCCTAATATTATATTGTTCATTTGTTTTGGAGGTAAATGGTGGTCACCAGAGGTGATCCGAACCAATTTTCTCTGCAAGTGTAATAAATTTTTAAAATTCTTAAGACACAGTAAATATGAAAACACAAAACCTATCCATCATGTGTATATCTGCTTTAAATCCCATTCTGTACCTTTTAAAAATTCTCCTGAGACTGTACCAAAGAACCATATCAAGAACCATGTCACAGCTCTTATCACAGGTAAGACTAGTGTGTATGATCAATCTGTTGTGGCACAACATCCATGGAGCTCTCCTATCAGTTAATACTGTTTTCTAGAGCACTATGGATGTTTCTCCTAAGGTAAGTTAGGGAAATGTCCTTGATGCCTGGATCATAAAATACAGTTTTTCCAGATTTAAGCTTCTCTCTTTAGTCAACATTCACTCATTCAACAAACACTTGTTGCTTACAAGTAGTCCCTAATCTTGTACAGAAGACTGTGCTAACTTACAGAAAAGATGAGATATAGCTCCTGCTCTCAGAAATGTTAGAGTCTAGATCATAGACCAGGAACTGGTGAATTGTGATCTCTGGGCCAAATTTAGCTTGCTGCTTCTTTTTGAAAGTAGTCTTATTGAAACAAATCTTCAATTCACTCACATCTTGTCTGTGGCTGCTTTGTGCTACAAAGCAATAACAATTAAATAGTCACAATAGAGACTATATGGCCTGTAACATAAACTAGTTCCCTCAGACCCCTTAGAGAAAAAGCTTGCTGATCCTTTATATAGACAAGGACACATAAATCATTAAATCATATCATAGGAGATACAGAACATTACAGGGAAAAGAGGAGAGCAGGGTGAATTTTGCATCTTAACTGTTTCAGGTCCTAGTTCTGTCATTGACTAGATCACTGTGACCTTGAGTACATGACTTAGTATTTCTGAGCCTCAGTTTTTTTTTCTGCAAAATAGAAATACTATCTATATGTCATGGGTTTAACATAAGAAATAAAGGCAATAATGTCTATCTGAAGCACTCAGAGCATAACAGTCAATAAATGTTCCTGTGTCAAAAGAATGGGATGATGCATAGGTTGGGTGATCAGGTGTCCTGGAGCCTGATTTCTGTCTGTGGACCCAGCATAATCATCAACACTCCTCTTGCCTCACAAATGTCCCAATTTGGAGAATTATATGGTCACATTTAGAGCACTTCTTAAATTTCCCTTTGTAATTATCTCATTTTAAAAGAAGAATCAAATTTATTTAAGAACTGTGTATGGGGAGTTCCTGTTGTGGTGCAGTGGAGACAAATCTGACTAGTAACCAAGAGGTTGTGGGTTCTATCCCTGGCCTCGTTCAGTGGGTTAAGAATCTGGCATTGTGGTGAGCTGTGGTATAGATTGCAGATCCGGCTCAGGTCATGCATTGCTGTGACTGTGTTAGACCAGCAGCTGTGGCTCCAAGTAGACCTCTAGCCTGGGAACCTCCAATACCATGGGTGTGGCCATAAAAAAGAAAAAAAAAAAAACTGTGTATGGGCTGTGATAAAATAATAAAAATAAAACCAGTTACTTTGTAACGGGTCATTTCTGACCTAACCACACACATGTTTTGGCATTCATATTATTAAACTTTATCTGTCTATGCAAGGCACATGTATAACTCCATAATGGTGTTTTTTCACTTCTGATAATGGACACTTAGAGGTAAATAAATCAGTGAAAATAAAGTTAGACTTATGTGACAGCCTCCCAGTAGGTGGCCCAATGAAGAGCAGGTCCTGATGTTGATGAAAAAGAGGTAGACTTGACAAAAGGTAAACTTAAAGAGAAGTATATGGCCACGACTGTGTTCATTTGGGGAAGTTACTAGGGCTAGAAATTGGGGTCTCCTTATAAAAAAGCACCTGAAGGAAGAGATCACTGGCAGACAAGTCATGGTCCAAGATGAGTTATTACCTGACACTAACCAGTAATTGTATGCAATTGGATTACAGCTCTATGGTCCCCTGGGTCCAAAGGCAAGAAGTCAAGGAGAGAAGTGTTGTGAGACAGATATCTCTCTCTATATATATATATGTGTGTGTATGGAAAGGGACCAACATGTTTTAGTTAAAGGTGTATTTTAAAACACATTGGTCCCTTTTCTCTTCTAAGAGCTTGATGTTGCCTTGACTCCCTGGAGCAAAAAGATACAAATGGATGAGAGTTGGGGTGGCTGCAAAGGACTCAGTAGAAAAGTTGGACTAAATTAGGTTTCACTAGAGGGTTAGGAGGAAAAGGTTTGCAAACTGAGAAGACAGCAGTGATCAGAAGTGGGAAAGTGGACATGGCATGTCTTGTTGGGTGCACAGTGAAGAGGCCCTTAGACTAGAGCGCTTGTACTGAGAAATCCTGCAGATGAGTTTGGACACGTGACTGTGAAGCCCTTGGATGTCAGATTGGAAAGCTTATTTTATAATATTTATTTTTAATTGAAGTATAGTTGATTTACAATGTTATTAGTTTTGGGTGTATAGTAAAGTGATTCGGTTATACACATATCCAGAATTTTTCAGATTTTTCCCATACAGAATATTGAGTAGAGTTCCCTGTGTTATATAGATCTTTTTTGATTATTTTATATATAGTAGAGTGTACATGTTAATCCATCCTTCTAATTTATCCCCCACCCCCCTTGACTGACTTCTTTAACTTTGGTAAATCGGTAGTTCCTTTAAAACAGTGTTCTTCAAAGTTTGGATAATGTTTCAGTTAGATTTGACTTTCAAAAATAATTGGAGTTCCCGTCATGGTGCAGTGGTTAACGAATCTGACTAGGAACCATGAAGTTGCAGGTTCGATCCCTGGCCTTGCTCAGTGGGTTAAGGATCCAGCATTGCCGTGAGCTGTGGTGTACATCGCAGACACGGCTCGGATCCCGCGTTGCTGTGGCTCTGGCGTAGGCCAGTGGCTACAGCTCCAATTCGACCCCTCGCCTGGGAACCTCCATATGCCGAGGGAGCGACCCTAGAAAAGGCAAAAAAGACAAAAAAAAATAATTGTAGGTAATTTCATATTTTAGAATAAATATCATCTGACTGCTGCTGGAAATTTGTTGATGTGGAAATTTCTCTTAGCCTGCTAAGTAAATTCATCAAAGACAGATTTCGTTTGCTAATAGCGCATATAAAATATGTTTGTATTTCTTTTTCAGAAAACATTTTAATCACATAAACTTGGAAATTTTGTGCTTAATCTAATTTCTCATATTGGTCTCCTTCTCACCCTGGCTCTAGTTCTGAAAATCTTTTTAAAAAAGGTCTTTGCTCCCACTAATAGTCATTTGCTTTCTTCTTTACCTTCTTTTCTGTGTTTCCCCCTCTATCATAACTCTAGACACATGTGCTTGTGTATATCCTTGCAAGCTCTTCCTTCAAGAGAGGGTGTTCTGAAGCCTAGAATCAGAAGAGTGTTCTGCAGACTTCAGATCTATAGAAAGAGGGTGGAGGGACCAGAGAAACATGCACCTGTGCCTCTGGCACCTGAAGCAAAGGCTGGGCCCATGAAGGCTGTGCCTACCAGATGCCAATGCAACTTCTCAGTAGAGCCAATTCAATCAAAGATAGGCAATTCAGTGTAAATTTAATCCATGTTGTTCCTTGGCATAGTGTGGACAAAACAAACCAGTTGATTGATAGCACTGATCACTTTCCAGCCCGTAATGTTGGTGTTTCCTGGAGAAGGCATCCCTAGAGAGGGAGCAAGAATATGCATGGGTGTTTATAATGATCCCCTAAAAAAAAAAAAAAAAACTTGGATCTGAAAAATAAGAATTTGAGTTTTACTAACATTTGGTTTTATGGACTGTTAATACCAACATAGATGTATCATTTTTATATAATTATATATGATGTTATAATTTTATATATCATATCATTTTAAATATATAAAAGCAAAGATGAATTCTCAAGTACTTTTGCTGGTGGGGTAACACTATCAACATAGTTTGGTGACTATTATCAAGATCATTGATTCCCAATCTTTGGGCAACAGACTTATTGTTAGAACCCCATTAATACATGCAAATGGACCTATTTTCTCATTCAGTAGATATGAAAAATACAGTGATCTGCTAAGGGTTTGTGTTTTTTTATTTAATATGTTTTTGTTGTGTTTTGAAATTTATTGTAAAAATGAGTTCCTCAAGCCTAAGAATACTGCGAATCCACTGAAGGAGACACATTTACACAAGGGACACAAAAGGGCAAAGAGAGGGGAGTGCCGACACAATAAAATATTAGCTTGGTTGCTCAAAGTATTTAAGCTATCGCAGAAGTTGTGTATACTTACATACTTTAGCAACTCTTTTTTTCTCTCTCTTTAATAAAAGGATTTTTCTTTTTTTCATTTTTCTCCTCCTCCTCCTTTGTTCCTCTATTTGGGTGAATATTGGGAACATCTCAGGAACTGGCTTCCAGCACAGTGTTCCTTTTTATTCATGTCTGTACTAGTTGGCGAGGGCTGCTATAACAAAATTCCACAGATTTCACGGCTTAGAAACAATAGAGATTTTCTCACAGTTCTGGAGCCTACCAGTCCGGGATCACAATGTTGATGAGCTGGTCTTCTTTGAGGCTCCTCTCACTGGCGTGCAGATGGCTTCCTTTTTGCAGTGTCCCCACATGGTCTTTCCTCTGTGCATGTGTAGCCATTATCACTATGCGTGTCTTACTTTCCTTTTCTTACAAGCATACTGTCAGATAGGGTTAGGGCCCACCCTAATGACCTCATTTTAACTTGGTCACCTCTTTAAAGGCCCTATCTCCAAATACAGTTACATTCTAAGGTACGAAGGTTTAGGGCTTCAGTATATGAATTTTGGGATAATACAATTCAGTCCAAATTTGTGCCTTTTCTTTTGATAAATCTACTTGTTTCAGGAAAGTATGTGAGACCTGGCAATATCAAGATGAAATATGATAGGGATAGTCCTGGACAAATTATCATCCTGACTTAATTTTAAAAGTGCCCCCAGTGACTATCAGCCCCTCATTTTTATGCTCTAGGGTGTTCATCATGCAGAGGGCTGCGAGCCAGAGGTCATGCGTTAGAGGCTCAGCTCAAATATATTGTGCCTAAGTCCGTTCAGCTATGAACTACAGACAATACTAGTACCCGCATCAGGGTTATTGTGAGAATTAAATGAATCAGTATGTATCAGTATGTATCAGTCGTTCAGAACACTGCCCCGAATCTAGTAAGCACTGCGTGTGACACCGAGGAAGCACAGAGGAAGTGTCAGGGGTGACTGCATTTGTCAGGTGTGAGGGTTAATTTTGTGTGTCAACTTGGCTGGGCTAAGGTGCCCAGTTAGTTGGTCAGATATGATTCTGGATGTTTCTGCGAGAGTCTTTTTGGATGAGACTGACATTTAAATGGGTGGACTTTGTTTTCCGGTCTGTGGGTGGAACTCATCCAACCTGTTTCCAATCAGCTGAAGCCCTGAAGAGAACAAAAGGCTGACTTTCCCCCAACCAAGGAGTTTACTAGCAGATTGCCTTTGAACCTCAACTATGTCTCTTTCCAGAAGCCTTCTGAATCAGATTTTGGACTTACCAAGCCTCCATTATTGCATGAGCTAATTCCTTAAAATAAATCTCTTTGTATATATGTATACACATCTTTTGGGTAACACAGTGTGTGGATACCAAAGTGGTACCTGAAGAGTGGCTTTTTTAAGTTTTCTAAAATTTAACATATTTCTGGATTTTTATGCCCTTCTAAATTCACTGTGTTCTTTGATGCCTATATACATACCAATAAAAAACGATCCATGACCAGACAGCTAAGACAGGGAACAAGCACTCTCCATCTTCATCCCCGACTTTAAAAAACATTTAAATTTTGCATTCACATAGCATGTTTTTAAATGATGCTGATATTCTCCATCTGGGAGAATTTTCACCATTATTTATAATTATGAAAATGAATCTTTTTTTCAGGAAGTGAGAGTATCATCTCTAATAAATGCTTGGAGTGAAAGTATAGGTTTTGGTAAAGTGAATGTTGATTAAAAAAAAATTGAATCATTATGTTAAGACTGAGCTCCAAAACTAGAAAAGCAGGCAAATATATTGGCAAGAGTTCAGCCAAGCTAAAAGATTGGCAAATCAACCTTCTGAAAAAAAGTTAAACAACTTGGAAAAGCAAATAAATTCTCAAGGAACAACTTGAGTAGCAGCTATCACGTCTAAAAAGGGTTACTGTGGAGGGAACGGAGACCAGCTGTTCTCTAGCTCAGCTGAGCCCAGAAAAGAACAAAAATAGATAAAAACGGCAGTAGGACAGACCATTTAGATCTAGGCCTCTGCAGCTAATATGCCTAGAATGGTTACTTAGGGCGTTCTATATACATTCCAAAGAGGTCTTAGAGCTGGTTAGGTTTACCTTTTCTTAGTGTGAATCTAAGTCCACATCTAGCTTTCTAGTGGGGTTAATCAGAATCATTTCGGTGTGGGGTGGGGCTTTTGTAAAAACCATAGGCTCCATTTCTAGGACATGTTAGGAAGCAGTTTCCAGTATACTGTTGAGAATTAAAACACCATGCAAAAAGGAATATATAGTATCTATCTTCAGTATGAGAAAAAAAGGAAATAAGAAGGTATATATGTATGTATATAAATACTGATTTGAAAAATGGGTATTTGGGTATGTTTCTCATTTAAAGAAAAAAAAAAGGATAAATCAGAAACCTGGGTGAGATAGAAGACGGAAATGGAACTTCTCTGTATTAGTTTCCTATTGCTGCTGTAATATATTAGCCAAAGGTCAGTGGCTTAAAACAACCTAAGTTTGTTATTTTATAGTTCTGGAGGTCAGAAGTCCAACATGGATCTCACTAGGCTAAAATTAAGATGTCAGCAGGCTGCCTTTATTCTGGAAGCTCTAGAGGATCATTTGTTTCCCTGCCAGCTTTTTGAGGCCACCTGCATTCCTTGGCTCATGGCCCTGTTCTGCATCATTAAAGCCAGCAGTGTTAGCATCTTCAAATCTCTCTAAATCTGACCCTTCTGCCAAGCTGGTCCACATTTGAGACCCTTATGACTACATTTGTCTCCCTGGGATCATACAGGATAGTCTCCTTATGTTAAGATCAACTGAGCAGCAACCTTAAATCTATCTGTAACCTTAATTCCCCTTTAGACGTGTAACATTACACCTTCTAAGGATCAGGGTGTGGGGGGCATTATCCTGCATGTTATGCCTTTTAAGATTTTTGACTCTTAAACCATTTAAATGTTTATGCAAAAAAAAAAAAAATTGAATCCAAAGTTTGAATAAGGAGATCCCATCATGGCTGAGCTGGTTAAGAACCCCACCAGTGGAGTTCCTGCTGTGGTTCAGTGGTAATGAACCTGACTAGTATCCATGAAGATGCAGGCTCAATCCCTGGCCTTGCTCAGTGGGTCAGGGATCTGGCATTTCTGAGAGCTGTGGACTAGGTTGCAGATGCGGCTTGGATCTGGCTTTGCTGTGGCTATGTGTAGGCCGGTAGCTGAGGTTCTGATTTCACTGCTATTTTTTTTTTTTTTTTTTTTTGGTTTTTGTTTTTTGCTTTTTCTTTTAGGGCTGTGCTCGCAGCATATGGAGGTTCCCAGGTCGAATTGGAGCTACAGCTGCTGGCCTAAACCACAGCCACGACAATGTGCAATCCAAGCCTCATCTTCAACTTCCACCAGAGCTCATGGCAATGCCAGATCCCTGACCCATTGAGTGAGGCCAGGGATAGAACCCGCATCCTCATGGATACTAGTCAGATTCATGTCTGCTGCACAAAGGGAGCTCCCTGATTCAACCCCTAGCCTAGGAACTTCTGTATGCTGTGGGTGCAGCCCTAAAGAGACGAAAAAAAAAAAAAAGAAAAAGAGAGAACCTGACACCTAACTAGTATCCAGGAGGTTGCATGTTTGATGCCTGGCCTCACTCAGTGGGTTAAAGGATCGGTGCTGATATGAGCTGTGATGTAGGTCACAGATGTGGCTGTGGCAGAGGCCTGTAGCTGCAACTCAGAATTGACTCCTAGCTCAGGAACTTCCATATGCCACAGGTACAGTCCTAAAATGAAGGAAAAAAAAGTTAACGAGAGCAAACGCTAAAATTGAATACAAATACAAACAAATGGACCTAACTATATATATCAAATGGAAATATGACTATATTGGGGAGGGAAAAAAGTATGAATTCAAATAAGTTTTGAACTCTGCCAATCCACTGTTAAAATGAGATCTAATTTTAGGAAAGAAATAATTGCAAAGGAATCATGATTTTCACTCAGTATTTTTGTTGGTAGTAGTATATATCATACGGTGATCTCAAAATTATTTTTTATGGATTTTTAGGATAGCGTAAATATATTGTTGTGGGGAGACAGGGTGCTCACTCTAGAAGAAGGGGGATAGGCATATGGAATGCAGGAAAGTCAGAGAGAATCCTGTGGTTTGGGATTTTTTTATGTTTATCCCCTGAAATGACATAGAAGATTGACACTCCCAGGAGCAATGAGAACATCTAGTACCAAATCTTGGTTTCTAAACAGCATTCCTTGGTAAAAGAAACAAAGGCTCCTTAAAGAGATGCCTAATTTCAGATGGAACAGGTATAAAGTCCAAGGTAATCCCATGACGCCTAATGATAGTAAAAAGTTAGGAAGTGCTCAGAGTCATGGAGACATGTCCAAAAATAAACAAAGAACTCTCACTAGCCCAATGTAGGACATTTGAGTATCAAATAAACCAAAAGAGAATAAGATTTCAAATTTAAAAAGCAATATTAGAGTACAGGCATTTGAGGTTGGTGGGTGGACGGCGTTTTATGAGAGGAGAATGAACGCTAATAAAGATTTTAAAAATTAAGAAATTTTCAAAAGCCGTCTTTTGTAATCCTCAATGTAGTAATTGTTTCAGGTAGGATAACTGATGGGTGTTAAGATTATTTCAGATGGTTTAGGAACCTGCCTCCTTCAGAGAACACCGAGGTAATATGTTGTGGACATACAGGATATTTACATGTTTCAAAATATCATCCCAACAATTATTAATTACAAAAGGAAAATGATTGGTTTATAATAGAGAAACCTCGTCATCATCACCTTAATCAAGTGCTCAAACTTCACACAACAACAAAGGGATGAACTGATATCTTGTATTCTTCCCATTCTAGCACATCCAGGGGTACAGCATCAACTATGTGGTATTCTTGTCAAAACGACTTAACATGGATCTAGTCAGCAGGTGAAAATCAGGCAATTACTGATGTAAGAGATTAAACCAAATGTAAACTGAAGCCAAATAGTGAAAATTACAATGCAATTTGTGACCTCAAATCCTCAATTGCAGAACAGAAACAGACTCACGGACAAAGAGAACAGACTTGTGGTTGCTAAAGGAGAGGGGGAGGGAGAGGGATGGACTGGGCGTTTGAGGCTAGGAGATGCAAACTATTACATTTAGAATGGATAAGCAATGAGGTCCTGCTGTGTGGCACAGGGAACTATATCCAATCACTTGAGACAAAACATGATAGAATATGAGAAAAAGAACATATATGTATAACTGTCACTTTGCTGTGCAGCAGAAATTGACAGACCATTCTAAGTTAACTATAATAATTTTTTAAAAATCAAAAAAAAGGTGGAAATGACAATAAAATAACAAAAGAGAACATGTGTGCTCCAGAGAGGAAAAAAAAATGGTGAAAAAGTTATCTGTTATAGTAATAATAACTAATAGAACCTGCTTTTTACCCACTAACTTGACAATGATTAAACATGAATAAATGTCTAAATGCAAAAAAAAAAAAAAATCTTAAAAATAAAATAGCTCTAAAAGACACTATTTTGACCATGGGGGAATTTTGTCTATGGGCTGTTTATAAGTAGTAATGTGTCAGTATTAAATATCTAGTGTAGAATGTATTGTGTTCATGTAGGAAAGAATCCTGGGAGACCCACGTTGAAGTATTTGGGGATAAATTTCAGCATGGCAACAACTTTCAAATGATGCAGAAAAAAGTATATGTACAAATACATATACATGTAATAGAAATGAATGCAGCAAAGTGTAAAGTGGTGAATAGCACTGTTTTGTATACATTTTCAAATTTTCTATAGGTTTGATTTTTAAAGTAACAAGTAGAAGAAAAATTCCTTTATTGGGCCTGTGGGCTTCTTGATACCCTCTAGGTTTATTTTGTTTGTATTTGAAGCTGTTATGGATGTTTTTGTTCCTTCTTTCTTAAATGTGCTGCTAGCTGTGTATTTGGAAGCATCTCCCTTGACATCCAATCTGAGTCTCCAGGCAATGTGAACTTTCAAACACCTATAAACAGAAGAACATTAAGGAAAGCCATCTTGTATGTTAATTTCTATGAACCTCCAATTTATAGGAAAAACATTTGAAAATAAAAGTCACATAGTATTTGGTTTACATGCATATTTACTCAGTAAATATGCACTGAATATGAGTGTGTTTTATATGCTTCTACCTACCATTAAAATATTGCCTGATAGCACCACCAGCAAAGGACACAGATTTCCAGGTCGTCTCTCAGACCTATGAAGGTCATCTTTGAGGAAAGGACCTTGATTTGCATTTTACTCAAGTCTGGCGCGGTCTTTCAGTCTTTTGAACACTGTAGGTGATGTCCCTAGGGAACTCTACCATGTCTTTAAGGGCTCCCTCCCTCACAGGAGGACTCGGTCTTACATCCTCCAGGAACAGTTCCCTTCCCTTGCCTCCTCTTCCATCCTGTTATATCTTTGACCATCTGCAATGATCTTCATCTAGATTTTCCTCCACTTATGATGGGGTTACGTCTTGATAAACCCATTGTTGGTTGAAGACATCTTAAGTAAAAAATGCATTTAATAAACCTAACCCACCAAACAGCGTGGCTTCCCTAACCTACCTTAAACGTGCTCAGGACTTAACATTAATTTGTGGTTGTGTGAAGTTATCTAATCCAAAGCCTATTTTATAATAAAGGACTTAACATACTGGATACTGGACTGAAAGTGAAAAATAAAAGGGTTGTATTGGTTGTTTGCCCTTGGGACTGTGTGGCTCAAAGGCACTGCCAGCATCACGAGAAAGTATCAGGATCAAATCAGATGTCACTATCCCGGGAAAAGGTCAATACTGGAAGTATGATTTCTTCTCATCATGTCTTGCTTTCACACCATCATAGTCAAGAAACCGTAACTCGAAACATCATCATTTGGGGACTGCCTTTACTGAATTATTTTCCCTTGATTCCCATCCCCACCTTTTTGACTTTCCCTTGGTTTTTAATCTCTCTGTAAGCACGGGATCCACACTGCTCAGTGTACTTTCAGTAGAAGCACCCTACCCAGTCTACCACCTCACTCCTACTGCTCCTCTAGTCGGTGGGACAATACCTTTTTTTTTTTTTAACCAAGTTTAGATTTTTAAAATATATCTCTGACTTTTCCACCAAAAAACATCTGAGAGACTGGGAACACTGGAGGAAGATCTGAGAATGTAAACTAGGTTTATGCTTCCTACGTGTAGGCAAGAAGGCTACTGAGGATAGTGGTGAAGGTTGCAGACCCTGAAGTTAGACTACCCAGCTACTACTTGGTTGCTACATATGTTCTGGCAATTTCTTAAACCCCCCTGATTGCAGTTTTCTTCTATGCAAAAAGAGGGGATAATATTAGTACCTACCAGAAATGGTTGTGTTAAAGGCATTTATATGTAGAAAGCACCAGGAAGAATGCCAGTAAGTGTTTACCATCTTAATCATCACCATTATCTTTCTATGGAATGTCAAACCTGGATCAAATTGTTTTCAAGATATTAATGATTTTATATTAATTAATATGAAGAATGTCTTTCTTGCTTTCTTTTGTGTCTCTCATGGGTTCAGGTTTCCTTGGGGCTCTTGCATGCCCATGCTACACATATCCTGTGGCCTCCAGAGCGCTGGCAGAAATTGGAATCTGTTCTTCCTCCAGAGCGCTTGCCCGTTCAGACTGAAGAGGAGTGCCTGCATGGATCTCCCTGAGCTGCTGCTGTGGAGAGGCCACCACCACCACCACCAATCACAGGAAGAGGGATAGATAAGAGACACACTCCAAAAGGCAAAGCTTCCCACAATATGATGCTGTGCAAGATACATTTCTATCACATTAGGATGACCTGTATTACTAGAGAAAGAGTTGGAAAAGATTAAATGGCACCAGATTTTGTTAAATTGTAATACCATTTTGTTTAATGCCAAAAAATGCAGACATTTGGGAATATGAATATTTTATTCCTATATGTTTTTAAAGAGGATAAATTTTGGGTTTTGTTTTATGCATACATATTCTGTTGATTGATAGGTTTCAATTTTGCTGCTGGCTGCTGGATAGAAATGAAAACTAATATTTGATGAAAGTAAATGACATCAGTCAATTACTCTTAAGATGGAACTTAAAGAAACATATTATGCGCATAGTGATGGGAATTACACTGTAATTGACAGTATGTACAACGCAGTGACTGCCAGTTAGGAAGAACAGTAAACTGTGATGTAAAAATAAAACACTGATTTGCTCAAGTACTATTTTTGGTGTTTATCATTGAACCTGGAATAATAATCCACTAATGAGGAATATATTCTCTCTTTTGGAAGAAATTAAAGTGATGGAGAACCAATTCTATCAATACTTCCATACAATCAAATCTTTCTTATTGGCCCCCTTTTAATCTAAAACTTATTAATATCTTGCATTGATGAGTAAACTCACTTATTAATAGTTGGTCACTATTTAGTAAAGTGTTCCGAGTGAAATGGAAAGAAAAAAAAAAATCACTCCAGATGAACCAAGTTAGATTTTCCCCTGAATGATTTTTCAGTGCTCATGTCTGTAATACTGAAACCAGCAATTGAAAAAAAGGGTAATATTGGCAATGATAGATTTTGTAAATGTATACCTAAGGAAGTAAATTCCCCACATGCAAGTTTATATTTGTGAAGCTTTTCTTTTTTTACCTCCCATTGCATAGAGGTTTGTGCTGATAGAAACTACCTCTCTAGATGTAGTTTCCAAAAGCATTCTATATACCTGGTCTCCTCTATATGCCTGGTCTCATTTCCTTCTATTTCATAGGCAGATAAGATCCCAAACAAAGACTAGCCATCCTGCAAATATAGATGCAAATTCATTATTAGCTGGAAGGAACAGAAAGTGCGACCAGCAAAAAACATATGCATGTTAAGTGCATGTATTACTAATAATTCTTTAGCATAATAAAAGCTAGTTCAATAAACATCAATGAGTACTTTTTGGGTGCTTAAGAGTATTAACTCTTTAGTTTCTAGAGCATAGGAAAGTCTGGGGATGGTGGAAGAAGTGGTTGGTGGTGATACAGAGGGGAGACAGAGTAGAGAACAAAAAAGGGGTACATGGATTAGCTGCTATTTACCCTGATATGGAAGAATTTGGTATTTTAACAGTTCAGAAAACTGGTTATCAGCCTTGCTACTTTATTGACTATGTATGTCTTCCTACTCAAATTGTTTTTTTGGTTTGTTTGTTTTTTATGGCTGCACCTGGGGCATATAAAAATTCCCAGACCAGAGATCAAAAATAAGCCCAGCTTTGACCTACACCATAACTCCGGCAACATGGGATCTTTAACCCACTGTGTCAGGTCAGGGATTAAACTTGCACCTCTGTAGCAACCCAAGATACTGCAGTTAGATTCTTAACACACTGCCACAGCAGGAACTCCCCTAATCAGACTATTAATTCAAGTTTGTAAATCTTCAGACAGGAAACTAATGCTCCTAATTAATTTTGTATTCTCTATCCATCTAGCATATCAGCAGCAGAATTAACACTTGATGCTTGTGGAACAACTCTGCTCATAAGTTAACCTCCTCAAAAATGCAACTCAAGGCAGAGTTTACAACTGTTTTCCCTGGTACATACTTTCATGCATGTATCAATCCCCCTCTGTAATTTTTTTTTTTTAGGGCTATACTTGCAGCATATGGAAGTTCCAGGGCTGAGTTTAGATTGGAGCTGTAGCTGCCAGCCTATGCCACAGCCACGCCACACCAGATCTGAGCCACACCTGTGACCTACATCACACGTCGCAGCAAGTGTGGATGGATCCTTTAACCCATTGAGCAAGGCCAAGGATCAAACCCACATTATCATGGATATTAGGTTCTTTACCTATTGAGCCATGATAGGAACTCCCACCCTCAATATTAACCAATGAAGAAATAGTTAACTGTCTCCTACTGTCAGGGAATGGCAAGAGGCAATAGACCCAGGAGCCCAGCTTTTCTGTGAAAGAGGCCTATTACCTTACATTCATAACTATGACCTAAGTCAGTTTCTAAGGCTTGACTGTAATCCCTTCTAGGCACCTCAGAGTATAGGCATTATCTTTGCTCTCTTCCTCTGTCTCATTCCAGAACACCATTATCTCCTAGAGAAGAACCTTACACCTGTCTGGTACCCTGGTTTTTGTGGCTGCCACCCATGGTACACCTTTTGATCACCTGGATCTGGTAGCAAGCAGGGCTGGTACTCAAGTGTCCCACAGGACTGTAACAATTGGAGAATCAATTCTTAGCTAGCTACCACCTCTAGGACATTGCACACACAGAGACTGAAAAATACTCCCAGTTTTCCTATGGAAGATAAAGTCTTCTTGACCTGGAGATTTGGCTGGAGAGGCAGGGATCTGGTTTAGCATACATCTAAGGTCATACTGAGCTGAGGATATAAGGGATGGAGGCAGGTGGATGCTATCTTTGTGTTCTCCCTCTGCCTCATGTCAAGATGCCAGCATCTCTCAGAAAAAAACTTGGATACTTGTCTGGCACCCTGATTTTTATGACTGCCACAATCCAGGAGACTCTTCTAGGTTGCCTAGCTCTGGTGGACACTGGAATTTATCCTTGTAATCTCATAGGACTATATGTATTTATACTTTGAAAGTTATGCCAGAGCATATGCTTCCCAAGTCATGAATCTGGGTGCTGAGATCCTTCCATCCACTGACAGATCTTGGCACACCTTCAACTATGAGGTGCTACTAAAAATAAAACAGGCTACATGGACAATCAAAAAGGATTGAGAGACAACCAAGAGCTGAGGCAGAGTAGAACAATCAGGTTCATCTCCTTCATGAGGCCATTCCTTCAAGAGTAGGAGATATGGTCGTTTTACTTAGTGCATAGAAACCAATGCATAGAGTTAAGGAAAATGAAGAAACAAGAATATATTCCAAATAAAAGAACAAATTAAAACCTCAGAAAAAGTCATTAGCAAAAGAGATAAGTGATTTACCTGATAACAACTTCAAAATATTCACCATAAAGAAACTCACCAAATTTGAGAGAAGAAAGTGAACACAGTGACAGCTTCAACAAAGAAACAATATAAAAAAGTACCAAAGACAAGTCACAGAGCTGAAGAAGACAACTGAACTGAAAAATACCCTAGAGGAATTCAAGAACAGACTACATGAGGCAGAAGAAAGGATCAATGGAGTTGAAGTCAGAGCAGTGGAATTCAATCAGATAGGCCAAAAGAAATTAAAAGAAAAAAAAAGAGATAGTTTTAGGGGCTTATGGAACAACATCAAGTGGATCAATGTTTGCATTATAGGAGTCCCAGAAGGAGAAGAAATAGGCAGAAACACATCTGAATAATGGCTGAAAACTTTGCTAAAATGGGGAAGGAAACAGACGTCTTGATCCAGAACATCCAGAAATTTCCAAAGATGAACCCCAAAAGACCCACAACAAGGTACATTATAATTAAAATGTCAACAGTTAAAAGTAAGGGGAGAATCTTTAAAACAGCAAGTGACAAATAACTTATATACAATGGAACACCTATAAGATCATCAGCAGATTGTTTAGCAGAAACTTTGTAGGCTAGAACAGAGTGATAAAATATACTCAAAATGCTGGAAAAAAAAAACGGATCTCAACCAAGAATACTTCACCTGGTGAAGTGGTTGAAGGAGAGGTAGAGAGTTTTCCAGAGAATAAAAAGGTAAAGGAGTTCATCTTCACTAAGTTATCCTTACAAAAAATGATAGAGACTCTTTAAACTGAAATGAAATGGTGCTAATTAGTAACAAGAAAACATGAAAGTATAAATCTTATGGGTGAAGTTAAATGTAGAGTGAAATTCAGAATAATCTGATACAAAAGTGGTGGTTGAATCACTTAAAGCTAGCATGAAGGTAAAAGGCAATTAAAATAAAAATAAACTACAATAATTAAAGATAGAAAGATGTAAAATATGATATCAAAACCATAAAACATGGGGGAAGAGTGAAAATATAAAGCTGTAGCTTGCATTCAAACTTAAATTATCAAGTTAACTTAATTGTTAAAAGTTGTTAGATGTAAGCTTCGCTATAACCACAAAGCAAAAACCTAGACACATAGAAGAAAAATAGAAAAGAAACTAAGCATACCACTACAGTATCACAAAAAGAGCAAGAGAATAAGACAGGATCAAGGACTATGAAACATCCAGAAAACAATGAATAAAATGGCAATAAATACAAACCTATTGATAGTTATTTTAAACATAATGGACTAAATGTTCTGATCAAAAGACTTAGAATGGTGGAATGGATTATTTATTATTATTACTTTCATTAATCAATGAATTTTATTACATTTATACTTGTACAATGATTATCACAACCCAATTTTACATCATTTCCATCCCAAATTTGCAGTGCATCTCACCACCCCCCAACCTGTCTCATTTGGAAACTGTAAGTTTTTCAAAGTCTGTGGGTCAGTATCTATTCTGCAAACAAGTTCATTGTGTCCTTTTTTTAGATTCCACATGTAACTGATAGCATTTGATGTTGGTTTGATGTTGGTGTCTCATTGTCTGACTGACTTCATTTAGTATGATAATTTCTAGGTCCATCCATGTTTTGGGTTTTTTTGTTTGTCTTTTTGCCTTTTCTAGGGCCTCACCTGTCACATTTGGAAGTTCCCAGGCTAGGGGTCTAATCGGAGCTGTAGCCACCAGCCTACACCAGAGCCATAGCAATAGCAACATGGGATCTGAGCCACGTCTGCCATCTACACCACAGCTCACAGCAACACCAGATCCTTAACTCACTGAGCAAGGCCAGGGACCGAACCACCTGTGACCTCATGGTCCCCAATCAGATTCATTAACTACTGAGCCATGACAGGAACTCCTCTAGGTCCATCCATGTTGCTGAAAATGCCATTATTTCTTTCCTTTTAATAGCTGAGTAATATTCCATTGTGTATATGTACCACATCTTCTTTATCCACTCCTCTGTCTATGGGCATTTATATTGTTTTCATGTCTTGGCTATTGTATATAGTGCTGTAATGAACATTGAAGTACATGTTGGGTGCATATATATTTACAATTGTTGTATCTTCTTCTTGGTTTGATCCTTTGATCATTATGTAATGTCCTTATTTGTCTCATAATATTTTATGGTCTATTTTGTCTGACATGTGTATTGCTACTTCAGCTTTCTTTTGATTCCCATTTGCATAGAATATTTTCTCCTATCCTTCCACTTTCACTTTGTATGTGCCCTAGAATGAAGTGGGTCTTTTGAAGACAAGAATATATATGGATCCATATATATGTGGAACTTGTTTTTGTATCCATCAGCCAGTCAATGTCTTTTGGTTGGGGTATTTAGTCCATTTACATTTGAGGTAATTATTGATATGTATGTATGTTCTTATTGCCATTTTATAAACTGTTTTAGATTTATTTTTGTTTTGTTGCTCTTTTTTCCCCCCTTCTTCTTTTGTTCTCTTCTCTTGCAGTTTGATGACTATCTTTAGTGTTGTATTTGAGTTGCCTTTTCTTATTTGTATGTGTATCAACTATAGATTTTTACTTTGCAGATACCCTAAAGTTTTGATATAGGAGAGTGTGTGTGTGTGTATATATATATATATATATATGTATACACACACATACATACATATGAGATTGTTTTAAGTTCTTGGTCTCTTAATTGCAAGTGCATCTCTAGTGTCCTGCGTTTATACCCTCCTCTTCTGATAATTTCTGATTTTGGTAGCATATGTGTGCATGGATGTTTTCCTAACTTTACTGTATATATGCCTTTACTGGTGAGCCTTGTCATTTCTGGTATTTTTGTTTCTAGTTGTGGCCTTTTCTTTTTTGCCTAGAGAAGTTTCTTTAGTATTTGTTGTAAAGCTGGTTTAGTGTTGCTGAATTCACTTAGCTTTTGCTTATCTGTGAAGGTTTTGATTTCTCCTTCAAATCTGAATGAGAGCCTTTCTGGGTAAAGTAATCTTAGTTGGAGGTTTTTTTCCTTTCATCATGTTAAGTATGTCATGCCAGTCCCTTCTGGCCTGTAGAGTTTCTGCCGAAAAATCTGCCAATAACCTTATTTGGAGTTCCCTTTTATCTTATTTGTTTCTTTTCCTTAGCTGCTTTCAATATTTTCTCTTTGTCTTTATTTTGGTCAGTTTGATTAGTATGTGTCTGGGGGTGTTCCTCCTTGGGTTTATTTTACATGGTACTCATTGTTGCTTCTTGCATTTGAGTGAGTGGTTCCTTTCCCATGCTAGGGAACTTTTCATCTATTATCTCTTGGAATATATTTTCTGTCCCTTTCTCTCTCTGTACTCCTTCTGGCACCCCTATAATATGGCTGTTGGTGCATTTAACGTTGTCCCAGAGTTCTCTGAGACTATCTTAATTTCTTTTCACTCTTCTTTCTCTTTTCTATTCCATATCAGTGATTTCCACTAGTCTGTCCTCCACCTCGCTTAGTCATTCTTCTGCCTCCTCTATTCTGCTGTTAGTTACTTCCAATGATTTCTTTTTATTTCAGTTACTGTATTTTGCACCTCTGCTTGCTTAAGTTTTAATCTTGTATTTCTTTGATCAGTGTTTCCTGTAAATTATCAATCCTTCCCCCCAGTTTATTTCCAGTGTCTTGCATCATCTTCGGAATCATCAGTCTAAAGTCTTTTTCCTGGAGGCTCATAACCTCCAGATCACTTAGCTGTTTTTCTGGGGTTTTTTTTTTTCTTGTTCTTTTATCTGACTTATAGTTCTCTGCCTTTTCATTTTTGTAGGTTTTTGGTGTGGCCTCCTTTTTGCAGACAATAGAGTTGTAGCCTCTCTTACTTCTGATGTCTGCCCCCCTTGTGGCTGAAGTTGGTAGGGGGGCTTGCTGTAGACTTCCTGATGGGAGGGGCTGGTGCCTGCCCACTGGTGGGTGGGGATTTGTCTCTGGGTGAGATTAGAGGTGGCTGTGTGCCTGGGGAGGTCTTTAGGCAGCCTTTTACTAATGGGTGGGGCTGAGATCGCACCTGGGTTATTGTTTGGCCCGGGGCTTCTTGGCACTGATGGGTGGGGCAAGATTTTCCGAAAATGGCCCCCTGTAGAGGAATACATGCTGCTGAGTATTCCTGAGACCTCTCCCTCCAAAGTCCTTCTGCCACAACAAGCCACAGTTACCCCCTGTTTTTCCAGGAGATCCTTCAAGAAGTGCAGTCAGGTCTGACCCAGATTCCTATGGAGCCTCCACTTTGCCCTGAGACCCAGTGCATGTGAAAGCCTGTGTGCGCCTTTCAAGAATGGGGGTCTCTGTCTCCACCAGTCCTGTGGGGCTCCTGCACAGAGGCCCCACTGGCCTTCAGTGCCAGATGTTCCAGGGACTCTTTCTCCCAATGCTAGATCCCCCGGCATGGGCACTTGACATGGGGCTCAGAACTATCACTCCTCTAGGTAAGTCTCTGTGATACAGTAACTTTCTAATCTGTGGGCTTGCCACCCAGGGGGTATGGGGTTGCTAATATCATGCAGTTGCCCCTCCTACCATCTTGATGTGGCCTCCTCTTTGTCTTCTGGATTAGGATATCTTTATGAAAGTTTCCAGTCCATTTGGTTGAAGGTTGTTCTGCATTTGGTTGTAATTCTATTGTTTTTATGAGAGAAAGTGAGCTCCAGATCTTCTATTCTGCCATCTTAATCCCATCTCCCCTGGATTTTTTAAAAATAACTGACCTATATAGGCTTACTACAACACTCACTTGAAATGTAAAGACACACTAAAATTATTAAACACCATGGGAGAAACTGATAAAGACACAAGTAAATGGAAAGCTAGCTGAAGCTCATGAACTGGAAACTCTACTATTGTATGACCCAAAGAAATTTATAGATTTAATGAAATCCCTCATGGCATTTTTCACAGAACTGAAACAAATACTTCCATAATTCATATTGAACCACAAAAGATCCTGAATTACCAAAGCAGCCTTGAGAAGAAAGAACAAAGCTGGCACTATTACAATTCCTAAAGTGACATTATATCCCAATGTTTGATGCTACAAGCATCAAAACACTATGGTACTAGCACAAAAAAATAGACATAGATCAATGGAACAGAATAGAAAACCCAGATATAAACTCATGCACTTATGATCAATTAATATACAACAGAGGAGGCAAGAATATACAGTGGAGAAAAGGCAATCCCTTGAACAAGTGGTGCTGGGAAAACTAGACAGCTACATGTAAAAAAAAAAAAAAATGAGCTTAGAACATATCTCCCACCAAAATTTTAATGGAATTTTTCACAGAAATAGATCAAGTAATTCTAAAATTTATGTGGAACTACAAAAGACCCTGAATATCCAAAACCAATATTGATAAAATACAAACTTGGAGCCATCGTTCTCCCTGATTTCAAACTACCTTACAACCTTAGTAATCAAAGCAGTATAGTACTGGCACAAAAACAGACACATAGATCAATGGAACAGAATAGAGAGCCTAGAAATAAACCCATACATATATGGTCAATTAATTTATGACAAAGGAGCCAAGACTAAATAGGGAAAGGACAATATTTTCAATAAATGGTGCTGGGAAAACTGGACAGACACATGCCAAAGAATGAAACCGAACTTGTTTTACACTATGCATAAAAATTACCTCAAAATGGATTAAAGGCTTGAATATAACACCTGAAACCATTCAATTCCTAGAAGAAAACATAGGTGGTAAGCTCCTTGACATTGGTCTTGGTGATTATTGTTTGGGTTTGACAGCAAAAGCAAAGACAACAAAAGCAAAAATAAATAAGTAGGACTACATCCAACTAAAAGCTTCTGCACAGCAAAAGAAACTGTCAACAAAATGAAAAACAAACCTACCAAATGGGAGAAAATGTTTGTAAATCATGTATCTGATAAGGCCTTAATATCCAGAATACATAAAAAAACCCTCAGGAGTTCCTGTCGTGGTTCAGCAGAAACAAATCTGACTAGGAACCATGAGGTTGCAAGTTCGATCCCTGGCCTCGCTCAGTGGGTTAAGGATCTGGCATTGCCATGAGCTGTGGTGTAGGTTGCATATGTTGCTCAGATCTGGCGTTGCTATGGCTGTGGTATAGGCTGGCAGCTGTAGCTCCAATTCGACCCCTAACCTGGGAACCTCCATGCGCCTCCGGTGTGGCCCTAAAAGGACAAAAGACAAAAAAAAAAAAAAACCACCTTATACACCCCAATAAAAAAAAAGGAATGGAAAAGGCTCTGACTAGATATTTTTCCATGGAAGACATATAGACGGACAACAGGTACATGAAAAGGGACTCAACATCACAATCATCATGGGAATACAAATCAAACCTGCAATTAGATCATTGCCTCATACCAGTTAGAATGTCTACCAAAAAGAAATATTGGTGAGGATGTGGAGAAAAGGAAACTCTTGTGCACTGTTGGTGCAAATATAAATTAATGCAACCACCATGGAAAACAACACAGACATTCCTCAAAAAGTTAGAACCACCATATAATCCAGCAAGTCCACACCTGAGTATTTAATCTGAAGAAAACAAAAACACTAACTCAAAAAGATATATGCACCCTCATATTTCTCAGCACTACTACAATAGCCAAGACATGGCTTCAACTTAAGTATCCATTGTTAGATGCACAGATAAAGAAAGTGTGGCCTGTATCTATCTCCAATGAAATATTATTCAACCATTTTTAAAAAGGGAAATCTTGCCATTTATGACAATATAGACCTTGAAGGCATTAGGCTGAGTGAAGTAATTCAGATAGAGAAAGGCAAATATTGTATGATTTCACTTATATGTGGAAACCAAAAGAAAAAAAAAAAGCTTGTGGATACAGAGAATAGGTTGACAGTTGCCAGAAGTCAGGAATTGGGGGTAAAATGAGTAAAGGAAGTGAAAGATACAAACTTTCAGTTAAAATAATTCATGGGGATGCAATGTACAGCATGGTGACAGTGCACCAATACTGCATTGCATATTATTTTTAAAGTTACTTCAGAGAATAGATCTTAAAAGTTTTTATCACAAGAAAAAAAATTGTAACTGTGTATAGAGATGGATGTTAACTAGACTTATTGTGATAATTTCATAATATGTGGAAAGACTGAATCATGATGTTGCCTACCTGAAACCAATAGAATGCTATATGTAATAAATATATCTCAATAAAAAATAATTTGGAGAAAGCTATTTCTCCAATTTAGGTTTTGATTTCTTGTTATGTTTTAAATTCTCTTCTCTCCTGCTAAATCCAGGAAGTGTAAGTGATCCAAGCTATAATTTATCACCAGGAGCTGCCTTCCCACACTATGGTTTTCCTCCTTAAACACGAGAATAAAATCTCTTAAAAGTTGATTTTTTTTTTATTTTTTTTTTTGTCTTTTTGCCATTTCTTGGGCCGCACCCACGGCATATGGAGGTTCCCAAGCTAGGTGTTGAATCAGAGCTGTAGCTGCCGGCCTACGCCAGAGCCACAGCAACGCAGGATCTGAGCTGTGTCTGCAACCTACACCACAGCTCACGGCAACGCCAGATCGTTAACCCACTGAGCAAGGGCAGGGACCGAACCTGCAACCTCATGGTTCCTAGTCGGATTCGTTAACCACTGCGCCACGACGGGAACTCCAAGTTAATTTTTTTTAAAGTCAGAAATCTTGGGTATCTCTCTTACAACCATCTTACAATAAACTAAATTCTCAGTAGTATCCTTATTTTGCCAGATTCACTGTTTCCTGCATTAGTATGGTTGAGGCTTCAAGTAGTTCACCAAAATCATTTTCCCCTTTTCCCCAGAAATACCTCTAAGTGATGTTTTCCAGATTCTCCTGCTGTTACTTATGACCATCCTTCTGAATTCTTGCCAACTCAGATTATGAGTAAAAGTGATTAACGTGTTTGGCACATAGACATCTCCTCCAGACTCTTCCCATGTCTTCCAGTGGGATGCTTATGATCCTAAGGCCTCATGAGTAACAGAAATACATAATGGAAAATGCAGGGGTCCCTGAGTGACCACCTGACAAAAAGTCAATCCAACTAAAACATTTTCCCAGGACTATGAAGTAAACAAGAAATGCAGATCTATTGTATAAAGTCATTGAAATGTTGGAGTCTGTTAGAACAACGAAGTTTCCCTTAATTAATATAGAAATTAATTAACAGAGATTCCTATAAAGAAGGATTCCTAGCATAGCCTAAATGACTATCTTTGGGTTAGCTTTTCTTTTCTTCAAAAGCTAAGGTCTCTATCTATAATTTAATAAATATATTTTTAATTTTATGGCCATACCCATGGCATATCAAAGTTCTCAGGCCAAGAATTGAATCCAAGCCACAGCTGCGACCTAGGCCATAGCTGTGGCAACTCCAGCTGTGTTGTTGGAGTTGGCCCACTGTGCTGGGCTGGGGACCTGGGATTGAACCAAGCCACTGCAGTCAGATTCTTAACTCACTGCACCATGATGGGAACTCCTCTATTTGCAAATTATGATAACAAACTTCACATGCATTTCAACTCAAAATCAGCTGATCACTTAAACTTTTGATCTTCAAATATGCAAGATACCATTATGAATCATTCTAATATACAGACAAGTAGAAAGATTATAGAATGGAAACTCATTTGACAGGGCAAAATACAAAGGGTATCAAATTCACCTGGGAAAATACATCAAATTCAGGAGCAACAAAGCCTTTGTTAAATGGTTTACATAACATAGACTCAATTTGGGCTTTTAATTAGTTTGATCTTCTTGACATTTAAGTAGAAGTTACAGAAGATTTTTCATTAATTTATGTGCTTTAAATCACAACATTACCAAGTCTTTAATCAATCCTCCTAAAAGGGTGGTATCCAATCCCCAGATGCAAAGAGGTCAAATCCATCCATTAGAGGGCTAGAAATATCCGCAAAGAACCTCAGGTCCCTAACAAGAGAGTTCAGCTCCAAACACAGCATCCGAGGACTGATAATAGTGAGGTCCCACTGACATTCTCCAACACAGGTCTCTAGTTCTACTCCTTTCGGTCTCCTCACAAAATGTTTATCCTCTATTTTAGGTGAAACTCTACTTCTCCAAGGAGAATGGGAGCTCTAAGTATACACATACCACTCCCCACCGCCCCCCCCACCCCCGAATCATCATAGCCCCATTTTTCCTTTCTGCAATAACAAAATACTTCTCACCAATTTTCTCATATTGTGCAGTTTCTGCATTTTTTTTTAAATACAGAGCTTTACTCTCTTGTGGTGATGTTGTAGATAAAAATGCAATGGGACCCTACTGTTTAGCACAGGGAACTGCATGTGATTGGGTCACTTTGCATCGCATCAGAAATTGAAGAAACATGGTAAATCAACTAAACTTTAATTATTTATTTAATTTATTGAGTCTTTCTAGGCCCATACCCATGGCATCAGGAAGTTCCTGGGCTTGGGGTCAAATAGGAGCTGTAGCCACCAGCAGATGCCACAGCCACAGCAATGCCAGATCTGAGCCATGTTTGTGACCTACACCATAGCTCATGGAATGCCAGATTCTTAACCCAGTGAGCAAGGCCAGGGATAAAACCTGCATCCTCATGGATACTAGTCGAGTTTTTTACTGCTGAGCCACAATAGGAACTCCAAAATCAACTATACGTCAATTTTAAAAAATTAAAAAATTAAAAATAAATAAAAAATGCTGTCCAGACTCAAAACTACAGCATGTCTCTATCCTTCTCCCATTACATTTATCTCATTCATCTGGTTACCTTCACAGATTAATTTATGCCTTCTCCATTTGGACAGGTTTTCCACCTTCTCCCAATACTCACCCTGAACTAGTGACTTTGCTTCCAATTTAAAGAGAATATACAAGGAATAAGAGAAGGACTTGAGCAGGCTACTATAACCATATCCAACAGCCTATGTGTACCTATATCCAGGCACTCTGCTTCCTGACTGTTCTGATGGATAAATAATTAAATTGCACCTTTCCATTTTAGAAAACTGAATCCATGACTAGGAAGATGAATTAAAAAAATATATCCAGGAGTTCCCATCATGGCTCAATGGTTAGCAAATTGCAACCCATGAGGCTGCAATTTGATCCCTGGCCTTGCTCAGTGGGTTAAAGATCTGGTGTTGCCGTGAGCTGTGGTGTAGGTCGCAGACGTGGCTCAGATCCCGCATTGCTGTGGCTCTGATGTAGGCCGGTGGCTATAGCTCCAATTCAACCCCTAGCCTGGGAACCTCCATATGCCATGGGAGTAGCCCAAGAAATGGCAAAAAAGCAAAAAAAACCCAGACTTCAATACAAGTTACTTGGAAAAATGTATATGTAAAATTTCTCTTCTGTCCACTGTGTATCAGGCCCAAGCCTTTTTACCTAGTCAAGAAAAGTACTATAGTAACTGACCCCTCTCGCCTATATTACCAATGTTTCCTTCCCTCCCTCCCCTGTCATTCAATCAGCATATAAATATGCTGTAATTTATCCCACCTGACAATTCTTTCCCTTGACACATGGCCCCTTGTACTCCAGTCACTCTCCTTGATCTCTTCTTTAATAAAACAAGTCCTCAAAAGTGTCACCCATGTGCTTTGTCTCTAGGTCCTCCTCTCTTATCCTCTTTGAAACCACGATGCAAAGTCTGGCGCTCACCACTCAAACTAAACTTTTGGTGTCAAGGTCACCAGAGGCTTCTAAGAGCCAAAGTCAATCTCCAGTCTTCATTTTACTTGACCTTTCAACAGCATTTGATACTGCTCTCCACTCCTACCCTTAATATTTTATTCACTTATCTACTGGGGAGTAACTATTCCTTCGTGTCCCTTTAGTTCACTAATAATTCCTACTCAGTAGCCTTTGTAGGTTCCTTCTCAACTTCTACTAGTAGCATTCTCTAGGGATCTTTCAACCTCTTCTTTCTATAGACATTCCATTGATGATCCTGAGCCTTGGAGAGGGTAAGCTTTCTGCCCAGGATGCTCTGAGCCATGGAACCGTATGAGATTCACAACTAGAAGAATAATGGTTTGCAAGTATTTTCTCCCATTGCATTGATTGCTTTTTCATTTTGTTGTCTCCTGTGCTATGCAGAAACTTTTCAGTTTGATGTAGTCCCACATGTTTTTAGTTTATCACAATCCTTTAACAATGTATATCAAATCATGTTATATACCTTAAATACATACAATTTTTATTTGTCAGTCATACTTAATGAAGCTGAAAAATGACAATGAAGAGGTAAATACAGCTCACTCTTTTCAAAACTAGATATGAGTATCAAAATCACTTAGAAAGTAGTCTCGAATCTTATTTCCAGATAAAAGAACATTCCAAAATATTGAGTGAAGAAACCTGAATTTCTAATTACATTTTTTATCTTAATTAAATGTAAAGAACCAAGCCCTTCTTTAGTAAGGTATTTCTTTAAAGACTAGAGAAATGAGCTTAATGCTATACCCACCCCACCTCCACTAACCATCAATATAATGACTATGGTGATAGACATATTGTGGCTATATAGGAATATGCAATTATTTTAGGAAATATATCCTGAAGTATATCAGGTTAAAGTATGCTACGAAAATATTTAAATTGTTGAATATAAGTGAAGGGCATATAGGTGCCCACTGCCTCATTCTTCCAAATTTTTCTACAAGTTTGAAAATTTTCAACAGTTTAAAAATAGGAGGAGGACATAAGAATAATAAGGATAAAGCAATAGCTTTCCACTTTATTGCTTTTCCCTGCACCTTCCTGCAAAAAAAAAAAAAATATATATATATACATACATATATATATATATATATAATAAAACCAGGGCAATGATATTGCAATTTGTTTCACTACAACCTCAGTGCTATTCTTTTAGGGATTAGTTTATATTTTGGCTATTTTTCTTCTCATTTTATTACAGGAAATCTTTCCAGGTACTTTCATATATCACTTCCAAGAAAAAACAAAAGAGAAAACAGGGAAATGGATATCTCTCATGAAAAAAAAGAAAAAAAATTTTTAAATATTCCAAAGTTTACTATTCAAGAGCCTATTTGTAATACATATTTTACTCTTTCCTCTTGCCTGGTTTCCATTCACTTGCTTTGTGGGTGGTTTGGGGGATGTGGAGTGTAATGTGGTGGTGAGTGGAATTCATACCCAAAGGACACAGTAGTAAGTAGACGCAGGGAAAGAGAAAAAAAAATAATGTAGAACTGTATGCAGGTGATATGAAACTATATTCAGAAAATCCTAAGGACTCCACACAAAAATTACTTGAACTGATTGACGAATTCAGCAAAGTATATAAGATTAACATTCAGAAATCACTTGCATTTCTGTACACTAACAATGAAATATTAGAAAAGGAATATGAAAATACAACATCTTTGAAAATCACACCCCCAAAAATTAAATACCTAGGAAGAAACCTGACCAAGGAGGTGAAAGACTTATATTCTGAGAACTATGAAATATTAATCAAGGAAATTAAAGAGGATGCAAAGAAATGGAAAGATATTCCATGCTCCTGGTTAGAAGAATTAATATTGTAAAAATGGCCATACTGCCCAAAGCAATCTATAGATTCAATGCAATCCCTATCAAATTACTCATGACATTTTTCACAGAACTAGAACAAACAATCCAAAAATTTATATAGAAAAAAAAAATGGAATTTCCATCATGTCTCAGTGGTTAACAAATCCGACTAGGAACCATGAGGTTGTGGGTTCAATCCCTGGCCTTGCTCAGTGGGTTAAGGATCTGGCATTGCCATGAGCTGTGGTGTAGGTCACAGATGCAGCTCAGATCTTGCATTGCTGTGGCTGTGGTGTAGGCCAGCAGCTTAGCTCTGACTAGACCCCTAGCCTGGTAACCTCCATATGCCATGGGTGTGGCCCTAGAAAAGACAAAAAGACAAAACAAAAACAAAACAAAAACCAAAAATTTATGTGGAACCTTAAAAGACCCAGAATTGTCAAAGCAATCCTGAGGAACAAAAACTAATCAGGAGGCATAACTCTCCCAGACTTCAAGAAATACTACAAAGCCACAGTCATCAAGACAGTGTGGTACTGGTACCAAAACGGACATACTGACCAATGTAACAGAATAGAGAACCCAGAAATACACCCAGACACCTGTGGTCAATTAACCTTTGACAAAGGAGGCAAGAATATAAAATGAGAAAAAGACAATCTTTTCAGTAAGTGGTGCTGGGAAACCTGGAGAGCTGCATGTAAATCAGTGAAACTGGAACACAACCTCACACCATGCATAAAAATAAACTCAAAATGACTTAAAGACTTAAATGTAAGACAAGACACCATCAAACTCCTAGAAGAGAATATATGCGAAACATTCTCTGACATCAATTGTAAAAATGTTTTATGTCAGTCTTCCAAGGCAAGAGAAATACAAGCAAAAATAAACCAATGGGACCTAATCAAACTGACAAGCTTTTGCGCAGCAAAGGAAACCATAAAAAAAAGACAACATATGGAATGGGAGAAAAAAGTTTCAAACAATGCAACTGACAATGGCTTAATCTCCAAAATATACAAACAACTTAAACTACTCAACAGCAAAACAACAACAACCACCCAATTGAAAAATGGGCAAAAGACCTGAATAGACATTTCTTCAAAGAAGATATACAGATGGCCAATGAGCACATGAAAAAATGCTCAACATCACTGATTAGAGAAATGCAAATCAAAACTACTGTGAAGTACCACCTTACATCAGTCAGAATGGCCATCATTACTAAGTCCACAAATAAAAAATGCTGGAGAAGGTGTGGAGAAAAGGGAACCCTTCTACACTGTTGGTGGGAATGTAAATTGGTATAACCACTATGGAAAACGGTATGGAGATACCTTAGAAAACTATATTCAGAACTACCCTATGACCCAGCAATCCCACTCTTGGGCATGTATCTGGACAAAACTTACCTTGAAAAAGACACATACACCTGTATGTTCATTGTAGCACTATCCACAATAGCCAAGACATGGAAACAACCTAAATGTCCATTGACTGATGGATGGATTAAGAAGATGTGGTATATATTAACAAAGGAATACTACTCGGCCATAAAAAAGAACAAATAATGCCATTTGCAGCAACATGGATGGAACTAGAGACTCTCATATTAAGTGAAGTAAGTCAGAAAGAGAAAGAATACCATACAATATCACTTATATCTGGAATCTAATATCTGTATAAATGAAACTTGCCACAGAAAAGAAACTCAGGAACACAGAGAACAGACTTGTGGTTGTCAAGAGGGAGGGAGAGGGAGTGGGATGGACTGGGAATTGGGGGTTAATAGATGCAAACTATTGCCTTTGGAATGGATAAACAATGAGATCCTGAGGTATAGCACTGGTAACTATATCTAGTCACTTATGATGGAACATGATGGAGGATAATGTGAGAAAAAGAATGCATATATATGTGCGTGTGTGCAGGTGACGAGATCACTTTGCCATACGGTAGAAATTGACAGAACTCTGTAAACCAACTATAATAGAAAAAATAAAAATCATTTAAAAAATTAAAAAAGAAAAAAGTGGGAGAAGAGTAACAGATTAAGAAGTATACTCAGAAAGAGGAGTTCCCGTCGTGGCGCAGTGGTTAACGAATCTGACTAGGAACCATGAGGTTGAGGGTTCGGTCCCTGCCCTTGCTTAGTGGGTTAAGGATCCAGCGTTGCCGTGAGCTGTGGTGTAGGTCAAAGACACAGCTCAGATCCCGCGTTGCTGTGGCTCTGGTGTGGGCTGGCGGCTGCAGCTCCGAGTCAACCCCTATCCTGGGAACCTCCATATGCCACTGGAGCGGCCCAAGAAATGGCAAAAAGACCAAAAAAAAAAAAAAAAGTATACTCAGAAAGAAAGTGATTTTGGCAATTTGTGGGAATAAAAAGTCTCCCTTTCTGAGACTAGAAATAGTCCCCTCACCCATAAAAGCTCTTTTTGCCCTCAATTGCTTTAGTGTTCCTGGAAAGGGGGTATTAAAGGTTGTGACGAAAAAGAGGAGTTGAAAAGATCTTGAATACAAAGATTCAGGTTGTTTGAGAGCAAATGGAGACGATGATAATGGAAAGAAGGCTGGCGGTGGCATTTGAAATAGTGGATAATGAGGAGTTCCCATTGTGGTGCAGCAGGTTAAGAACATGACATAATGTCTGTGAGGACGCGGGTTCCAGCCCTGGCCTCCCTCAGTGGGTCAAACGTCTGGCATTGCTGTGAATTTCAGGGTAGGTCACAGATGCAGCTTGGATCCCACATTGCTGTGGCTGTGGCATGGGCCTGCAACTGCAACTTCGATTCAACCCCTAGCTTGGGAACTTCCAGATGCCATAGGTGCGGACCTAAAAAGAAAAAAACAAAAATAGTGAAGGGTGAGAACTAAGACCAGCATAATTCCTTGTGCCTAGCTTAAACAATTCTAGGGCCGGAGGCATAGTTTTCCATTCCTACATTAAAGAGTATTGAGATTAAGCACAATAACCTATCTGAAATACCGAACTCAACGTTAAGACTGTGACCCAAACAGACAGCCTTTTCACCAAGACTAATTTCAAGACTCTCATTTGCTCTATCCACCAATCCAAAGCTATTGTGTGATACGCTTTGTCTAGTCCCGAGAACACATCACAGGTGCCGAATCCCTATAGATACCCTTTCCTCATTTCCCCTTTTTTAGACACTACTACTAAAATGTTGGCGCAGAGATGGTCTCCCCATGCAGTATATCTTTGTTTAACCAGGTTTTTCTGGTGTTCTTTTGAGAAGCTGGCAGTGAACACATGGAAGAGGATGTTATAATTGTAGGAGAAAAGAAGATTTGGTGCTCTAGAAAGAAAAGGCAATTGAGTTGTTGTGAGAGAAAAAAAAAAAATGTGGGGAAACTATACAGAAGAAAATTGGGAGTTTCTAAATATACAGAGTCCTAATAGTGAAGAAAGCTTGAGATCCTTTGAGGAAAGAGCTGTGAGAGAAAATGTTTGAATTCTTTTCTTGCTACAAAAATTTGACAAAGTATTGATTTTTTAAAGATTCTCCATTAAAATTCCATCAAAGACACCTCAAGAGCAGATTTCTGGCCTAATTCCTTTTATTATGTCATGAGTCCTATCGCTTTTAGAATATACTACAGGGTCAACCTAGCAAAGCGATGTTTTTCTGGGCCTTTCCTGGTCTGCCCCTCACCCTTCCTCCTCTGCCAGCACCCGGGGGCACTGTGCACCCAGCAATTACTCCACTACTTTAATGCCAAAAATCCCAGTTCATTGTCTTTATACAATTTAGAAATTATGATAGTCACATTTTCTGATAAGAATTTTTTTTTTCTTTTTACAGCTGCACCTGCTGCACATTGAAGTTCTCAGGCCTATACCACAGCTACAGTCACACCGGATCCAAGCCTCATCTGTGACACATGAAGAAGCTTGCAGCCATGCAGGATCCTTAACCCACTGAGTGAGGCTAGGGATCCAACCCAGATCCTCAAGGACACTATGTCAGATTCTTAACCTGCTAGGCCACAACAGGAAGTCCTGCTAAGAATTTAATAAAACTAGCAACTAGCAGAGCTGCACATACACACATGTACAACATACACATGCCCATCAAGCAAACTGGAAACCTAAAAATCTAACCTTAAAAAAAATGGAAAAAAAATTCCTAAATTCTTGGGCTGGGGAACTAACTATACAAATATAGACAATCTAGAATATAATTAAAATCAAAAAAATTAATGAAGACAGCCAGGGTGTGCTTAGAAAAAAATTTAACTTTTAAATACAATTTTAAATAGTGTATACAATCACAAGTCTGTGAGAGAGTCACATGCAAGTTTGAGTAGAAGTGTATCTATATGTAAATAATATCTCTGTTATGCAATTACTGATGGCTTTTATTTACATTTTTCTTTCTATATTTTCAACATCCTTTGGCACAAAAAATCCTTTAGTTATAATCATCTATAAACCATACATAGTATAAATTTAAAAAAAAATTTTGATATTTGCAATTGTGAGTAATTACTATATGACATTACTCATGGTACTTTTTAGTATCTAGTCTAGTATCTAGTCCCTGGTCTCACCATTTAATGAGGAACATAAATGTATGAATAGGCAACTATAGTAAAATACTCTATATTCTATAGTAGAGAAATATGTAGGATGCTATGAAAGCATAACGGAGGAAGCAACTACTCCATTCAAGAGATTTCTAAAGCAGAGAGGCTAAAACTGAAGCAGCAGAATTTCAAGACTATTTGCTGATATCCAGAGAGAGAATGACACAGTAGGCTTAAGTAATACTCACCCAGTTGTTTGCCCTGAGGTAGAACGATTTAAGTGTTAATGAGTAGTTGAGTAAAGATCAAACCTATAATTAAAAAGTGCTAATTGTGTGGCGCAACACACATTAAGCATCAAACAGCAAGTGGAAAAAATATGTGGGGGCAAGGGGCTATGTCCCCACACCAGCACAAGATCACATAGGATCAATTTCAATACCATTATCTCCCCAGTTAGGAGTTCACTCTTCACTCCTCTGAGTAGTCATAATGCTTTCCCTACTCCTTTCACATGACATTTACTTTTAAGCCTAAATAAGCCATCCCTAGCTGAGCTTTCTGATGTCTCACTTTTCTATCTTCTCAAACACCTTTCAGAGCCTTATGTATAGAACTGCTCAATAAATATTGATAGAATGAATCACTAGTAATAGAAGGCAATACTAGAATTTGTAAAAAAAAAAAAAAAAAAAAAAAAAAGCTATTCATTTAACATAGTCTTTCTTTTGGGAGTTGAGAGACCGACTGAGGAAGCAATGACAAAGTGGAAAATGAGACAATCGGGAGGTAAGGTGCGAACAGATGGTAACAGCGGAAGGGAGGGGACCATGCTGAAAATGTTAACAGTCATAAGGAGAAATATCCTGGCTCATTTCCATGATACCCTTGGAGCAACTCCAAGACCATCAAGATTTCTGCTCTAAATGTATTATTATATCAAGTCTCACTCAAAATTTATTGTGTATGTGTATATGCACAGTTACCGCAAGGAGAGCAGGGCTTTTGTCACTCGTCTCCAGGTACTGTGACAAAGAGAATATTAAAAGACTCAAACTGGCCCAAATCCAGGGGAAAGTAGACAGACTGAAAAGATAAGGCAGGTAGTTAATCTTCTGGAAGGTACTGCAAGGGAAGACAGGTTTGTTCACCCAGCTCTCTGTCTCAGGTCTACTTCGGTTTGATTTGTTATCTTACCCAATGGGAAATCTATGTCTTGACATTGACTCACAAAACAAGGACAGCTGGGTCACTAAATAAGGTTAGTCAATGAAAGAAAAATGTCTTTAGTCAAACTTTATGCCAGAACTGAAATCTAGGCAAAATTGGGCTCCCTGTCTTCATAAACACATTTATTATGACTTGAGGAAAAGGGAAACCAATGAATTGGCAATGAGCCTTATTATTACAAAGCAATCATTTTTATCATCATTCAGTAATGATGGTAGGTGGATATCTCAGCCAGAAAATTGCACTTACTGCAAAAAATTATATCATTTGTATTACCATAAAGATGACACATCAGTTGTCAAAAACATTAAGTGCTACTTAAGTGGATAGCCTAGATACTACAAAATTCACAAATGGGTCAATGTTTCACATGCATTCTATAATGTGACTTTTCTTGGATTGATATAAGCAAATGTGGGATTTTAACAGAACTGCTATTATATCACTTATAGGGCAAGCTTAAATATTTTTGTCATCTAAAATATAGCTTACATGATTGGTATAATGGCTTTGCTTTCTCCAAAAATGTGCCTAAGATTTACATGTTGTACAGCTGATATCCTATTTTTTTCTTTACATACATATCAATTTTGCCTACTATTTGTAAATACGCAGCTTGGAGGATTAACCCGCAGCTGCAGAGGTAAGCTCTGATTAACCTGAGGCAGTCAGGATAATCTTGTGAGCCTTGATAAAGTGTCTGGTTAAAGGACACACAGACTTGGAAATTTCCTGAGCATAGGCACTGACTGAGAAAGGGACATATGATTCATTCCAAAACATTAAGACTCAAGGATAAGTTTCTTGGGTTCTTCTAAAAAGGATACTTTCTTACTCATAAGAGTATATTTAAGCAACTCTCTTCCTCTCAGCATCATGGGATATGGTTGTAAAGCTATAGATAAACAGCAAATAGAAAATCAAAGGACCACAAAAAATAGTGCTAAAGGCATCAAGTTTTTTGCTGATCCTAATACTTGACTGCCATTTAGACTTACATTGACATTAGTAAATACTTCTGTTACTTCAAGCCAAAATCTTTTTGATATGTGTTAAAGAGATGGCTATTTAAAATAACATATATTTTACTTAATAACTATCTGCCCAATACATAGTAATCAAAACTAATAGATCGATCTTGATTATCAGAAAAGACAGGAGAAGAAAGGAGAGGAGAGGAAAGAAAGGGAGGGAGGTTGGGAAGGAAATGAGGGAGGGAGGGGTGAGAGCACTAGGTCTAAGGATAAGTTTTTGGGAAACTACCTGCTCTTCTCCAAAGTGGCTGTACTATTTTATGTTTTCACCCACAAAGTATGAGTGATACAATTTTTTTGGCATCTCTGCCAGCATTTGGTACTATCAGTATTCTTTATTTTATCCATTCTGACAGTAGGTGTGTACTCATAGCTTATAGTGATTCTAATTTTCATTTCCTTAAAGGCAAGCAATGCAGAGCATCTTTTCATGTGCTTTCTATTGCCATCCCTGTATCTTCTTTGGTGAAGTGTCTGTTCCATTATTTTGCCCATTATCTAATTGGATTGCTTGTTTTCTTACTGTTGAGTTTATGGAGCTCATTATACATTCCACATGCAAACAACTTGCCTGATACATGATTTGCAATCTTTTTCTCCCAGTTGTTGAGGAACTTTTCATTCTTTTTGCCTTTTTACCCTCTGAACAGGATCTTTTGCAGACTGACAGTTTATTTTTTTTATTTTTATAAAGTCCTTTTTTTTTTTTTTTTTTTTTTTTGCTTTTAGGTCCATATCCATGGCATGTGGAAGTTCCCATGCTAGGGAATGAGTCAGAGCTATATGAGTCAATGCCAGATCCAAGCTGCATCTGTGACCTACACCGCAGCTCACAGCAATGCTGGATCCTTAACCCACTGAGCAAGGCCAGGAATCGAACCCACAACTTCATGGATCCTAGTCAGGTTCGTTAACCACTGAGCCATGAAAATAAACCCTACTCTTTTAATTTTATGGATCATGCATTTGGTGTCATGTCTAAGAAATCTTGCCTAATCCTAGGTTGTGAATAATTAATTTTTATGATTCATTTCTTCTTATTCCATTATATATTTAGCATTTCAATTTCTTCTTGCCTATTTTCTCTTTTTGGCATTTCTCTCCTCCAATTCTCAACTACCTGGTTCTATCTTGTCCTTGTAGCTATAGAGGCTGCATAACAACCCTGGGCATAGTGCTGGTCTTCATGTGGATCCACCATGGCTCCTAACCTGTGCTTTGGTTTTTTCATTTAGGTGACCCATTCAGACCCACTTCTTGGTCATGGTTTCCTCCCCTAGCTGGAAGACCAAGTGGAAGGTAGGTATATCTGAGTACACAGGGGTAGGATATTGGTATGCAAGGCCAGGTGCCTTGTACACATATTTATGAGAGCGAGGAAATAACAGATGTTCTGTTCAAAGGGGAACCCAAGCTCAACGAAGAGTAACTCAAGTCTTCAATTTTGAAAAGCTAGATAAAGAGGAAAGCCAAGGGAAGAGCCTAAAATAGAGAAACCACGGAGGCAAAGGAAATATAAGAATTGATAATAGGCAGGGAATACAGACAATGAGAACTGATATAAGCTAAGCTGTGTCCGTTAGCTTTAGAAATAAAGTTAATAGCTAATTCTTACAATTCCATTCACTCTGTGACAGGCACTGTTTTAAACACTCTCCGTCAGCAATGCTCAGACTGTGATCAAGAGAATATTCATGTATCCCCAAGACCCTTTTAGGGGTCTGCATGTTCCTTCCAATCTATTTCCATAATAATAGTAATACATTGTTTGATGTTGTCAGTCTTTATTCTCTCATGAGTATATAGTGAAGTTTACTAGAGGCAATAGGATGCATGATAACAGCTGTAGATTGAAAGCAGAAGTAGATATAGGAATCCAGCAGACTTTTATTAAACCAGACAACATAAATGGATTTGAAAAAAAGGTAAAATAATGCTACTATCTCAAATTTTTTTCTTATTTTGGTACAGAGAGCTAGGCAGGTAGGGAGATAGTTAGAACTAGAGAGAGAGAAACATAAAGGCCCCACTGAGGGAACCCTCTTATAGATTTAATTTATTTTAGCCAGATGAAAAGTTATAGTTATTATCCCATATAAAGATCAATTCTATAACTCTTTCCCCCAGGAATTTCTACACTTTCATCATAATCTGTTACATTCTCTATACCTTTGTGTCAGTTGTACTGTGGGGATACTGCAGTAAGCTAAAGAGCAACCTGGGCAGCATCTGCCAAGGGCATCATGATGCTATGAGATGATAGATGGCTAGCCTAGAGTTCCGGGGCTAATTAGCAACAAAGCAATGAAGCTCGGAGTTACCAATAGGGACTAGACATGAACAGATAAACTAACTATGGCAGAAACTAAAGAAGGGACAGGTGTAAAAACCAAAATATTCCCCTCCCTCTGGCTAAATACCTTAAAGGAAACAGACTGTGGAAAGTGGGATGGCAGGGGATTAAATTATAAATGCAACATTAATGAAGAGCATAGGGAAAGGAGTACACTATTTTCAAAGAATCCCTAAGGAACAAAAAGGGAAAAAACTAGCCTATGTAGTCCTAAGAAATAGACTTTTAAAAAATTATTGAGCATTAATTGCATGTGAAATAGCTATTCTTGACCCTAGTTCTGTATTTCTCGAATTGGAATGTACATGGGTGTTCTGGGATGAAAAACACAACATAAAATGATACATATTTTTGGATTGTTAGTTATATCTCATGGAAAGTAATTTAAAGTATGTATTTGTATTTAAAAAATCAAAGCTATATTATAAATAGAACACAGAATTCATATATATTATATACACTATGTATATTATATGTGTGTGTATATATACATACTATGTATATTATGTATATATATGTGTGTGTGTGTATATATATATATATATATTTTTTTTTTTAAAGATGGATAATTTGTCAGGGTCTTATCTGCTGTCTTTCAGGAATTGGAGAGAGTCCCCAACTGGCTCATGACTTGCCTTCATCTCCTGTGGGCAAAACTGTATTTCCATTTATTATTACTGTCATTTTACTAGTCTTCCATCTTGAAATGAAAATAAACACTGAAATCTTAATGATATGGAAAAAGTATCAAGGTAAGATATTTTTAAAAGATAGGAAATTACCAAAACATTCTAATATTGCATATGTCGACATTTGACCACTGATTTAATGTGTCCCTTTTACAAAGTTTAATATGTAATATATTTCTGGTACTTCATCCTGGGGAAAGTATTAATGATTCTATATTTGGCAGTTAAATTGAAATGAGAAAAATATTTTGTAGCTATATCCATGCAATAAATATAGCCTATAAAAGTGTGATGCATTTTGACTATGGATCATATGTTTCATCAGGAAAAACACATCCTACTGTGGTGATGTTGTGCTTTTCAAGGGGCTATTCAGTCCAGTAGAATCAAGTTTAGTCTACAGCAGTGTTTAAACAACAACTATTTTTTAACCATAGTAAATAGTCAATAAGAGTTACACACTGCTGGATCTGAAAGCAAACTCAGAAATCATCAACATTGTAGTACTGTGCTGGCTGAAAAGTGAAGCAAACCAAAGTGTCAGAAGGCATACTCTCGAAGTAAATGGTTAAGCACATAGAGTAGTTAAGAGCATATAATTTATGGGAGGCAGACTTTGGTTTTTATTCTGCTCCATCACTTATCTATGTAATACCAGAAAGTTATTTAACACTTCTAAATTTCAACTTCTACATTTCTAAATTGAGATAGTAACTAAATTGATGCTTGAAACATGCTGTAATGTATTTTATGGGAATAACAATGCTGTAAATGTAACAGTTCTCTATCAAAAATTTATTAATTCAAGTTCTAAAATTAAATTACAGATTATATTTATAGCATAGATTTTGTTACAGTCATAGAATATATTGGTAATGTCACTCATCTGAATGTTAAATATTATCATGGCTCAGAAAATCATGAGGTGTAAGATAAAAAAGAGAGATGAAACATATGAAGGGTATGAACATCCTAATTTTACATAGAGGGAACCAAGAGACCTTGTCAAAGTTTAGACTATAAATTAAACAGTTTATGGTCCATATTCAATTTAAAGTTATGAAAGGTAACATGGGAGTTCCCCATTGTACAGTGGGTTAAGAATCCAACTGCAGTGGCTCGGGTCCCTGTGGAAACATGGTTGGATCCCCAGCATGATGGAGAAGGTTAAAGGATCTGGCACTGCTGTAATTGTGGCAAAGGTCATAGCTACAGCTTGGATTTGATCCCTGGCCCAGGAACTTCCACACACTGCCATGTGAATTTATACTCCACATGATTTCCATAATAGTTACATTGAACTGTATGAAATTCCAAATATAAAATACTAATATTAATATGAATAATAAGGACAGGAATAAAATAGTAATATAAAGAAATGACAAAGTTTGGAGGAAGGGAAGGAAAGGTGATGTAAATAAAATTAATGCCTTATCTTTGATTTTGATAATAATTAGTGGAGATATAAATATATCATTTAGTGTTAGGGTTATAACCTTCAAAAACTGGAGAATGAAATAGGGAATAGGAAATAATATGAATGCAGAGGAGGCTTTTACTTTTCAATGTACATTTTCCCACATATTAATAACTTTTTTCCAAGTGTATCCATTAATAATAATCATTTTCAAAAATAATTTCTCTCATATTTCATAAAACCCTGAATTCATACTTGCTATGGCAACTATGAAGCTCTTAACTTTTAGAATATGAATTTTCAGAAATATGAAAGTATCTCCAAATTGTTCCTATAGTCATATTTTCTCATATACTCCTACACAAGAAATTAATCTCTTTTCAACTTAAAATTTTTTTTTATCTGTTTCATTTGTCTTAATTTTTATAATGATTTGAGGGAAGACATTCTTTTTTTTGTTTTGTTTTGTTTTGTAGGGCCTCACCCATAGTATATGGAATTTCCCAGGCTAGAGGTCGAATCAGAGCTACAACTGCCATCAGAGCCATACCAACACTGGATCCAAGTCACATCTGGAAACTATACCACAGCTCATGGCAATGCCAGGATCCTTAACTCACTGAACAAGTATAGAGATCAAACCCATGTTCTCATGGATCCTAGTCGGGTTCTTTACCACTGGACCTCAATGGGAACTCCAAGGGAAGATATTCTTATAAAAGAATAGTTACACACATCTCTTCTTGTTTCATCTATGAAGTAGACTTTGGGCTAAGAGATGTTAGTGAGTCTAATACACAGCAAAATTTCAATGCCATCCTTCAAATTATCTGAATTTACTGCCTTCCTAAGAAAATCACAATATTTATCTCTTTCTCTTCACTTCCATGATCAAATTGACATTTGACTTTTATTTATTCATGTACTTATTCTGTTGTTAACTTATTTTTTAGGGTATAGTTGATTTACAGTGTTGACTCAATTTCTACTGTGCAGCATAGTGACACAGTCATACATATATGCACCCATTCTTTTCTTCCCATTTTCCTCCATTATGGTCTATCCCAAGAGACTGGATATAGTTCCCTGTGCTATAGAGCAGGACCTCATTGCTTATCCATTCTAATTACACACGTATATTTATTCTTTGTCGTGGAGAAAATATAGAAAAGAGGGTTTTAATTACACTTTTAAAAATAAATGGACTATTTTAGAGCAGTTCTGGGGTTATACAAAAATTGAGGGGAAAGTACAGAGAATTGTTATACAGCTCCTCACCCTGACACACACAGTGTTTCCTCTATTATTAACATTGCATTAGTGTGGTATATTTGTTACAATTTATGAACTCCTGAACCAGGACCACTTATTTTTAGATCTATAATTTTGTATCTATAATTGGCTTCTATAGTACTTACAAAAGTCAGTTTCTGTAGAAAGAAACTATCCTTGATATCATATGTAGCAGATAAAATATTTATTTCACATTCACACTACATACCCAGTATAAAGCTTTGCTCCACACAGTCATTCAGGGACCTTGGCTAGGGAAGGTTCTATTATCTTGAAGGTGTTTTATTTAGAGTATTTCCCCTCAAAGTGTGGTGTGCAGAGCAGCATCACTGACATCATTATGAACTTCATTAGAAATGCAGAGTCCTAGCCCCTACCTTAGCTCAAATCAGAACCTGCATTTTAACAAGATCCCCAAGTGATTTGTATGCACATTACAGCTTGAGAACAGTGGGACCAGAAGTCATGATGGATCCCTACACCAGGGGAAGAGAGATGCAAAAGCGAATGTGGGCATTTTATTGCCTCAGCCAAGAAGAGACAAAATTGACCAGAACCAGATACTTGGCATCATCTAACTACAAGGAGGCTGGAGAACACAGGTGAGATATTTGATGGACATCACTATCTTTTCATCGCTTCAATATCCTCCACTAAAAATAGAATTTTTTTCAATGATTATGGGTAAAAATTTTTAAATCCTGAATGTGAAAGTTATTCACTTAAACTTATGAATTACAAATTCATCTTTTCCATTTTTGTTAATATGCATAAGTAATATAATAGCTTTATACCAAATGATGCATTAAATTTGATTAATCCATGTGCTCAGCTCAGATATTCTAGGAAAAATTCCAATTCCACTTAGTTCCTTTTTTTATCATAAATATTGATGTTCATCATCAAAATTGGCATATATGTGACACAATATTTACATACCCTAAGAAGTTCCTGGATCATTTATATACTTCATGTTCTTTGAACAAACTGTAATAAAATCAAGTATAATCCTCAGGCAATAAACTTGACATTGTTGATCATTTTTATTCAAAGCTAATATTATAGCTCAATATTTTTACCTGAGGTTAACAGACTCCTTATGTGTCACTCAGTGTACACAACACAGTCCCCGAGATGAACAGGTAAATTTTAAGTAACATACAGGGGCAAGAGAAGAGTGTCAGAATGAAAGAAGGTCAGTTATTATGTATAAGAATGTAGGAATCTAGAAACTTTCATTATCTGTGTCAAGGTCAGACACCAAAGTGAAAGGCAAGTTAATGGCATAACAAGGAATAGAGATCTGAGCAAAAATTTTAGACCAGACTAGTATGAATCTGGAATATGAAATCCTAAGAATTATTTGAGGATATTTTTAAGGAGCTAGCACAAAATGTCATTCATTCACTCAGCAATATTTATTCTCAATTGTTCTATAAGGAATCTTAAAGCCATTGTCTAGTTTTTCTCATAGTATCCTTAATTGCTGAATTTCTTAGCCTTTGCAGCTTTTGAAATAAAGCAAGTTAATATTAACCATACTGTGTCAACTATTTAAACCTTCTTATAATAGATGAACAAATATAGATTGTTCCTATCTCACCTCAGAAATTGGAGTGGTTGTTTATCAGCATTTCTAGGATCATCTTAATTACATAGGGCATGTGACATTTTTTTTTTTTTTTTTTTGGCCATGCCTGCAGCATAGAGAGGTCCTCTAGCCAGGGATCGAACCTGTGCCACAGCAGCGACCTGAGCCACAGCAGTGACAATGCTGGATCCTTAACTCATGAGCCACCAGGGAACTCCTGGGCATGTAATATTTTTTTTTAATTGAGTAGCACTACAGCATAACTGAAGTCCTACTGCTAACTCCTACTTGTTACTTCAGGCTAGTTACTTAACCTCTCTCGCCTTCATTTTCCTCATCTGTTTACTGAGGATAAAAATGTCTATCCCTTATACAGACAGTGGGTCTAAGACTTTAGGTGGTCAGGACCTAACACCTGGCTAACATTCAAGGAATGATACCTATTATTATTTTGGAAAATAAATTTTTGTTTATCTCAAACACACAGTAGTGCCACGGCTATTATGTTTCTGATTGAGGTATATCCAGTCTCCATCGGAACACTTTCACTGACAGGGAGCTTGCTAGCTTACAGGGTTGGCCAATCCATTAATGAACAATTCTAATTTTTAAGACTTTTTTTTTCTTATGCAGACCACCTCTTATGTGGATCTGCCTTTTTACTACATATATATGTGTGTATATACATATGTGTATATATGCATACATCTATGTGTATATACACATATATATTTGGTCTTATTAATGCCTTCTGAAGTAATCCAATATTAAATATACTTAATTTGATGTCAAAAGTAATGATATTAGGAATGTTCTTTATGAAATGTTAGTTTATTAATTCCATATGTCTCATATTACAAAGTCATCCTTTAAAGAATTTTTCCTAGATGTTCAAACAAATGCTTAAGCCGGAGTTCCTGTCATAGCGCAGTGGTTAACGAATCCGACTAGGAACCATGAGGTTGCGGGTTCGGTCCCTGCGCTTGCTCAGTGGGTTAACGATCTGGCGTTGCCGTGAGCTGTGGTGTAGGTTGCAGACGCGGCTCAGATCCTGCGTTGCTGTGGCCCTGGTGTAGGCCAGTGGCTACAGCTCCGATTAGACCCCTAGCCTGGGAACCTCCATATGCCGCGGAAGCGGCCCAAAGAAATAGCAAAAAGACCAAAAAAAAAAAAAAAAAAAAAAAAAAAAAGCTTAAGCCATTGATTGCTGCTTAGAAAAGTGCCTGTAGGTCATGTACACAAGGAATTTCAGGTACCCACTAAAGAAAGAAAAATGACGCACTTCTGAGAACAGTTCACTCTTTGCTTCATGCCAGCTTCATATAATACAGGCTCATCTTGAACAATCTTACATTCTGCAGAATTGAGCACCAAAAGTAACAAGACTCATGGAAAAAATAGAATTGGGGCTATGTCAGAACCGTGTGACCAGAGCATGAACAAAGACAATGATACCCCAATTAAGAATCCTAGTAAAGTTAAATATCTACTAGCATCGCTGCCAAAAAATTCTTTGCAATGTTTTACCTGTATGTATCTGTTTTCTGCTTCCAGATATAGATTGTAGAAGGCAAATACTTTTGACAAGGACTTTTCATCAGAATTCTTTTTTTCCCCACATTGTTTTAATTCAGGGTGAAATGTCTTCACACCCGCATTTCCCCAGACAGCTGAACATAGTGGAAAGCCTAGCAACTCTGGAAGCAGGTAAACAGCCACTTTCTGCTCTGAAGGAGGGCACTTTGGATCTTTTCTGCCTTTTTTTTTTTTTTTTTTTAAGCTCTTTATATATTGCAAAGATGGTCACTGTAATTTTAAGAAGCTTGCCCAATTCCTTCAAAACATAAACAGCCTGGGCATAATTGTGCATAAACCGACATCAACTCCATATCACACTCATACCACGTCATGATTTACCAATGGAACATGAGATGGTTCGAATCAAAGAAACAGATGGCAGAAGAAGAGACTTACAAACCATGGGAATCTTATTTCTCCAGCTGCTTTTTGACAGTCACAGAACAGAGACCCCCCACCACCCAGGACACCTAGTACCTCAGGTGGTCACAGGCTAATGGCACTTACTTGCTCCTCCAAGAAACAGAAGGTACTTTAAAAAGGCTTTAAGGTTAGAGGAAGGCATTTAACATTTTTATTTATTTAAAATTTACACACCACTTCCTTCCAAAAATGACTTTAGGTAATTGCCAGGGAGGAAGGGACACATGCCAGGGAGAATTTCATGCTCTTTTTGTTTGTCATAATGTATAAATCAGACATAATTTCAACCCAAATTTTAGTGGCTCCAAATGGCTTGAGAGCTTAGTGATTAAGAACATGAATTTTGGACTCAAGCAAAGCTGGGTTTAAATCTTGGCATGTCACTCACTAGCTGTGTGACATTGAGGGAGTTCCCTTCTCCAAGCCTTGGCTCCCTCCTCTGTGAAATGAGGCTAATGGCATCTGACAAAGTTTGCATGAGAGCTGAGTAAGATAACATATGTATAGCAGCACTACAAATGATCACTAGGAACCCTTTAAATATACTAATTATAATTAAATATACTAATTTGATAGCATTATTTTGTCTTTTGCCAAGAGTAGATCTTAGTCAATACAATTATACATCTCTGCATCATCTCTACACTTTATATGGTTTCAAATTTTCTTAATTTACAGGAGAAATTCATTTTTAAGCTTCTACAGGTTCTATTTATTTTTGAAACTCTAGCCCAAACTTACCATCTATCCTGGCATCCTTTAGCAGTGCTGAAGGTCATCGAAATCACATTATCGTTATTGTGAATCCAGACAAGTAAGAGTGAAATGTCAAGAACTAAAAGTAATGCAGGGAACTCACTTTGTTTAGTCAATAAAAGTGATTGGACCTGGTTATCTTTCCTGCCTCCTTCATTAACCCAGGAGACAGTTGGAGGTTATAACTTAAGCTGTTTCTAACACAACATAACAGAACGAACCTCTTTCTGAGTATTAATATTTTAACAACCAGTAGGTGACCATGCATTAGCTTTCTAAGTGCATGTGTGAGAAAAATAAAAGGAATACGGACGTTGACCAGACATTTTTTTTTTTTTTACTCCTGATTAGTTTTACACTGAAGGTTTTAATGATGATACTGGTTTGTTTATGAGTCAGGAAAACACATCACAATGTGAAAAAGATATGTTCCATACTGACCCAGACCTAGGTGGTGCCTCTTCGAATTGCTACCTGCCCTTCAGTCTCTTGCTACTTAAAGTGTCATCCCCAAGCTGGCAGCAAGAATCATCTGGAGCTTGCTAGAAAGGCAAGAGCCAGGATCCTACTCAGACAGAGTGAATCAGAATCTGCATTTTAACAAGATCTGGGGCTGATTCCAATGCACTTGAAATTTGAGAAGCCCTGCCTTATGTGTTTCTCTTACTCCAGTGCCTCTCCCTTCCCTTTGTTGTCCTCCAAACAACATCCCAAAACCCTACTAATACCCTGGTAACATTTAATGGAATTTCTACTAGTCCAATATGTGTATCCCCCACCCCCCACCACCAAATGCATGTTCTTTGAGAAGTAACAGTGTTGGTGGGAAAAAACAGTATTGGGAGATCATTCAAATTCTAAGCTACTTTGTAACCAGAGGCTCTAACCAAAACCATATTTGAACCTCCAGAGATAAAATGGATGGCTAGGCAGGCACTGAGCATGACCAGAGGCTGCTTCAGAGGTATTAAAAATTGACATAAAAACAGTAAAGTAGGAATGCTGGCTGACAGGTGTAGAGACAGTACAGATGGAAATGGTGCTCTGGATATAGGAGAATGAACAAATTGCCAGAAGCGGAAAGCTCATTAAAGTAGGGATTCAGCCTTCTGGAGAGGAATCCCTAGTGTAAGAGCTCATTTTCTATTGCCTCAAAATATGGCCAAAAGGACTCCTAACTGTATAATCTTCAAGCTAATGGATTTTTCTTTTCCTGGAGAAGTTTCTAATTATTGCTACACCAGCTCACTTTGGCCTAGAATTATTCACATATGAGCCAACATAACTTCACCCTTAGGTTGAAATAATTCCCATGTTTATAAATGATGTCAAGATCATAGTCATTATAGCAATTGTATTCTGATAATTTTAAAGTATTTTCAATAACAAGAAAAACAAAATTCCCCCCTGAACTAATTCTCACTCAAGTGTTAAGGACTCATTATAGGTTATGTGAAAAGAAAAATGTGTAATATTCAGAAACAGATTTTAGTGGTGAAATTTTAGATATTTCAGTAGTGAAATTTCAGAACATGTATTTTAAAAGAAAGTCTTCTCAAAATCCTTTAAGCTACACAAGCAGACACTGTCACCTGCTGTTACCTTTCTTTCTTCCCTTCTTTGTTCTTTTCTGGCTACCTTCCTTCAGCTATCATCCATGGAGCATCCACAACATTCATGACGTTGTGTTGGATGCTATGGATAAAAGACACAATGGTAGGACCATTTTTAAGAAAAGTATTTAAAGATCAAGGCAAAAAACACAGATATTGATCAAAAGTCTGTACAGATTTTGAAATAAAAATCTGTATAGAAACATTAGAGGGAATCAGGTTATTGATCCTGAATAGATTGTCAAGGGCTCACCTCAGAAGCAACGATAAGTATTGGAAATAACATTTGATCAAGTGGGTTGCCCAACAAGTCTCAGAGATTCTCCCAAGAGAATAAAGAGGCTTAAAAACTAAGAAAAGAGGATTTGATTAAGAGTTTAAAGGACTATCCTACAATGAGAGGTACAAAATGTTGTTATGCTTGAAATGTAGAAAGGTCAAAGCTGGCAAACTTAGGAGCATTCTCATCCAACAGAAAAGCACATCCATTTCCCCCCCAATACACCTGATCCAGCTCTTCCAGGGCATTTGATAAAAACTCACTCACATGAAGCTGAGCAGTTATCATCTAGCTCCTATGCAAATTACACAATGGTTGGGACCACATGGGAGTTCTATTCCTTTAAAGCAGAAGGATGGCGATTCAATAGCCCTCTAGCTCTTCGGTTCGTAGAACCCTTATGTGTGATACCATCACCATTACCTTTATCATCACTGTCACCACCTACACATAGCAAATATTTATTAAGGAATTTTCTATGTGCCTGACATTCAATGCACTTAAGAGCTTCACTTGCACGCTCTGACCAAATCCTCACCAAGTAGGACTATCTCATGCCAATGTCCATGTGGGTGGGGAGGACCTCTGTGCAAGGAACGAGGGGAAAAGGAAGGGGATAAGGGAAGGAAGGAGGGCCAGGAAGGAAGAAATCAATAACTATGTTGGGTGATAGCTAGTTTAATTAGCTTAATTGCGGCTGTTACATCATAACGTATGTGTTCATCAAAGCGTCAAATTTTAAAACTCAAATATACAATTTTTATGTTTATCTGTCCATTATACTGCATTAAATCCAGGAGTAAGAAGGGGAAAGAAAATTATTCCTGTTAGCCAGGGTCTTTCTGAAAAAGCATATTGATCGCTGACCTGAATTTCTCTCCTGCCTTATAGTTAGATTTTCTCTAAAAGGCTTGGCAATGCTATTTCCTAAGAGATTTCTAGGTAGAGAAATTTAAGAATCTCTCTTGGTTTTTCAATTCCATTCCTCCATCTAGAGAAGTGAGGAGGTTTTCTTAGCTTTTTTGCCTCACAAATTTGATCTACTTAATAAATTAGACTCCACAAATACGAAAAAGAATTCTGGACTTTTGTTAATCATTTTGTGTATTTTAAAACCAATTTTATATTTGTAGGTTTAGGGATATGTCTATCTTAGTTTTAAATACATCATAGATCTATCTCAAATTTACAACATTTTATTGCTGATAGGATAGTTTTGCATCTTCATGAGTGAACAGGTTTTTCCTCAAGGAAGTAAACATGTTTAAACCCCCAAGAGTGGGAAAGGCATTATTTTAGCTGTTCTAGAGTCCCAGGACACAAGATGTACATATTCCTGCTAGAAGTCCAAATTCAGTTCACAGCTTCTGCTTCATATATCTCGTCCTTAAATATCTTGTCCCTTTTACATCAAACAATAGCTTCTCCTCCTTGAGAGTGAGGTTGCATATCCACCCCTAGGCAATCTAGCACTCCCATTACCTGGGCTCTTAATTCCCTGCCCTGTATGTATTTCTAAATCATCCTGTTTCTAGATCTCCATCTCAGTCTCTTCTACCAAGACTGTGAAAATGTAGAAAGAGTATAGCTAACTAACCATCACACACTCGTATTTGTATTCTTCATTTGTGTGTATGTATATGAGTGTGCTCACACAAAGTTCATGTGTTTGTCTGTGTGTGCTATGTGTATCTGTGGTGTATGGGGTTTTTGTTTTTGTTGTTTTGCTTTTTAGGGCCACACCCAAGGCATATGGAAGTTCCCAGGCTAGGGGTTGAATCATAGCTGTGGTGGCCTACACCACAGCCACAGCAGTGCAGGATCTGAGCCATGTCTGTGACCTATACCACAGCTCATGGCAAGGCCAGATCCTTAACTCGCTGAGCAAGTCTAGGGATAGAACCCACGTCCTCATGGATACTAGTTGTGTTCTTAACCCACAATGAGAACTCCTGTAGTATGTGTTTTTATGGACATATGTAATATAATTAGAATGAGAGAGAGAAAGAGAGAGAAGGAGACTAAGAAAAAAATGAGAATAAGAGAAAGCAATTTCTAAAATCTGTATCTAATGTGTTAATTCTAACCCATTGTTCAATAGGTTCATATTATAGTTACACATGATTTTATTATCTTACCTACCAAGACGAGTATCAAATTTCACTCTCCAGCCCTCTCTTTACCCCATCAAACAAAAATTAACTATCTCTAAATATTATCCATAATTACACTAGTCATTTTTATTCAGTGGAACTTCTAATACCTCCGTGTCTTACTCTTTATATTTTCATAGTTCATCAATTTTTTTTTAGTTTTAAATTTTTTTCTGGCATTTCAATAAGTTTTGCAATGAATTTTTTCTTTTCTTTCTTTTTATAGCCACATCTGCGGCATATGGAAACTTTCAGGCTAGAGGTCAAATTGGAGCTGCAGCTGCAGGCCTCAGCTACAGTCACAGAAACACTGGATCTGTACCACATCTTTGATCTACACCACACTTGTGGCAATGACAAGGATAGAACTTGCACCCTCATGGGCACTATGTTGGGCCCTTAACCCACTGAACCACAATGGGAACACTGCCAATGATTTTTTTCACTTATTAAGAATACAGAGATGAAAGAGATTAGACAGATTCACAGACTTTCTAAAAGTAGGACTTAAAAGAACAGATATTATGCTTTCTTTTAAGAAAGGAGGCTAATGTCCAATGCAAATGTTCCTATAAAGCATTAAAAAACAAACATTAAAAAAGTGAGCTTTGTAAACGATAAATTTTATTTTCTGATGTTTTTATAGCATATTTAATCCAGCAAATAATTCTTAAATAATGTTTAACTTCCTGTTGGAGGTCATCAAGAGGATGTAATGTCTGGTTTGATCGAGAGCTGGACCCAGGCAACTGGAGGTTCCTTACCCACCTCCCCCTCTGTTTTTGGAATGTGTTTTTCTGCTTGCCTTCCCCTGCTCCTAGAAGCTTCCCCAGGATACAGCCTTGAGCTGAGATAGTAATGTGGTGATGAAACCATCTGGACTGGGTACATGACTGAACCCAGTTAAAGTCTCTACATAAACATATAACATTGTGGTGGGCTGGAATGGAGATCTCCTTGTCTTACAGCCACTCAAGACAAGCCTCGGAAGTTTCCTTGATTACTAAACCTGCCACCTACCAACCTGGAGTGGTCTGCCTCCCTCTTTTGTCTTCCCCTGCCCTCTGTGCATAGGGACCAGTATCAGATGATACCTGGGAATCTCCTGAGGAGGCTGCAAAGTAAAACTTTTGAAAAATGCCAATGTTTTTAGCAAGCCCCTAAACTACTGGTTAACAAATGTAGTTAATGCAATCAACTTGGAAAATTTTTCTAAAAGAATAAAATTCACTAATTTTGAGAAATAAAATAGAACAAAATTTATAGTTATATTTTCTCTAATCAGTGTAAATAAAGTATTGGGACAAGCCTGGTCTTTACCTTTTTATAATATTCTAAAATTTGGATATGGAATAAAAGATGAAATCATGTATATCCTTTTGTGTTTTAACTCTACTTTTTTTTCAAAGCAAGACAGTTAGACAAAAGGAAGAATCTAAGAGGTGATTTAATTCAAGTTGTACCCAATACTTAATCAATGACCTCTATAGCATCCCTTGAAGCAACAGACTCTGCTTGAAAATATTTAGTGAGAGAAAAATCACTACTCTCCTAGCTCTCTTGAGTTATTTTTTTTTTGTAGGATTTTCTTTTTTAAAGAGCAGCATTTGAATTCTATGAAGACTATTCCAATAACCCAGATCTTTCTCATAAATAATGAAAGACCAAAAATGTTTATGTTACAGAGTTTAAGCTTGAATAGCAATGCTCTATAGCTGCCTAAGTTAGAAAGACATTGAATCTCATGAAAGAGCTTGGTCTGGCTTGGTAATGGGTAACTAAACCTTGTGTGTTATGGTTCTTTTATCTCTCTGTAGCCTTATTGTCATTTTGGGCTTATACAGACCAGACTACATATATCTAATAGTCTTTCTTAGATATTTAATCTCTATTTCCTTCAAAGCAATGATCTATACAACATGCAAATGCCTTTCCTTCCATTCTCTAGTTCCAATGCTTCAAATCCTCAATGCCATTTCAACAAGAGATCATGTTTTCCTTGCTTATGTTCTCCTCCTTTCTCAGACTCCTAGCCCTAATGTGATATTCTCAGTACAAGGACTCTTCTTTCTATCTTAACTCTTTCTATGACTTGCTTCTTCCATAGGATAAATGACCAGTCACATTAACTAGAAGGTTTTCTTTGTCTCCTCTCAGGTCTGGTCTTTTCCCTAGCTTTATTTCCTAACTCTGATGAACAGAAATGTTTTCAGAAATGTTCCTCCTGCCTTTTCTTAGTGTCTGAAGGCAAAAACCTAACCACCTCTGTTCATCTATGCTATTTAAACTTACCCAAAGAAAGAAACAGGTTGGTTCAAATAGTGAGCAATCAGGACAGCATGCCCTGAGGCATGATTTCTCATGTTACTACCTCATTTGCCATACTCAAGACTGACCACTCTCAGCTCAGGGGTCCAGCCTTGTTCATAACACTTGTAGCCAGCAATGGTGCAGTTCATGGCATGGATCACATGATGTGTATCATGTATCATGTTGTGACCTATGAAGGTAATGAACCCCTCAGGATAAAGGAAGGGGCCAGTGGTTTGTGTGGCTCATTGAATTTAAAAATATACTACCCATAAAATAAGACAAAGAACTCTTTGGCAACTTATACATGATTTATCACATGTTGAAAGAGTTCAGAGCAATGAGAAGTTTTACATTCAACCAAAAGGTATTCTTAGGTGGAAAAATGACAACATAGGAAGAGCAGTAGGGCACAGACAAAGGCATGCAAGTAGGACTGAGCAAGACAAGTGTGGGTATCTGGAGGGGTTTGGCTAGACTGGCTAGTTACTGTAAAAGATAACTGAGGCCCTGGACATTCGGCTAATGGCTCTTATTCAAGGCCTCAATTATATGTTACATCTTCACTTGCAGTGGTCTTCTTTGACTTCCTGTTCTAAAGGAGACATACTTTATTTTTTCTCTGATACCATTCTGTTGGTTTTCTTTTTAGAATTTATCAAATACTGCAATTATTTATTTATTTTTATATTATTTGTTTGGCATAATGGTTAAATATGTTACTCTGGAGAATGACTGCCTGGATTTGAATACTGGTCCTGCCACTTTCAGGCTTCGTGACCTTGGACAACTCTTTGTATCTTAGTTTCCTCACTCATATAATGGAAATAAAAATATTGTTCCCCTTTGGTTCATTGTGAAGACAAAATGAAGTGATATATACTTTTAAAATATTTTATATATATATATATGTTTTATGATATATACTTTACAAGTATAACATAACATCTAGTATATTGCTTGGAACATAGTAGGCACTCAAAATTTGAATGTAATCAAGCTAGAAATAACATCAGAAATACTGGGACTTGGATAAACACAATGTATAGAACTTCAGCTAAATAACCAAGAAAAAAAGAGAAGTCTCAAATTACTAAAATCGAAAATGCAAGTGGAGACATTACTACCAATTCTGCAGAAGTAAAAAGGATTATAAGAGTACTATGAAAAATTTTATGCCAACAAATTAGATAATCCACACTAAATAAATTCCTAGAAACAAAAACCTATTAAGACTAAATCACAAACAGAATATCTGAATAGACCTAAACTAGTAAGGAGATTGAATCAGTCACCATACATTTTCTTTCAAAGAAAAGCTCTGGACCTGATGGATTCACTGGTGAATTCCATGAAAAATTTAAAGAAGAATTAACACCAATACTTCTCAAACTTCTCCCAAAAAATTAAAGTAGAAGTAGCTTCTAACTCATTCTTCAAGGCCAGAATAACCCTAATACCAAAACCAGACAAAATGCTAGTAGAAAAACTACAGACAGATATCCTTTTTAACTTTGATACAAAAATTCTCAACAAAGTACCAGCAAACTGAAATCAGCAGTATATTAAAAGAATGGTACATCAAGTGGGATTTATTCTAAGAATGAAAAGATGATTCAATTTACAAAACTTGATCAATATAATACACTACATTAACAGAATGAAAAGAAAACACAAACACACAAGATCCTCTCAATTGATACAAAGAATCTGACAAAATTCAACATCCTTTCATGACCAAAAAAAAAAAGAAACCCAAAAAAAAAACCCAACAAATTAGGAATAGAAAAAAATGACCTCAACATAAAAACCACATATGAAAACCATGCAACAATCATCATATTCAATGACAAAAGGCTGATAACTTTTGTTCTAAAATTAGGAATAAGGCAACGATGCCCACTTTCATTGTTGCGAGACATGTTTTTATAATATTTTCTTAGCCTCTTTGCTGAAAACTCCATCTTGTCCTTCCTTACTTTGTCCTGTCTTCCTGCTTGAGAAACAGTCATGGTGTTGGTAAATGACTTAAGCTTAAGAACAAAGACCTAAAGGCATGGTTTATTTGCGGGGTCAGCTGAAGGAGGACATAATACATTGGTCTTGGCACTCCAGACCTGTGCAGATTAGCACGCCATTTGCACAAGCATGATATGTCCTCTAAAGAATAAGAGAAAGAGGAACCTCATGGCTAAGTGGTTTATGAGTGGTCGTTAACAGAATATGCATTAGCAAAGAGAACCAAGGTGCAAACGTAGGCACACAGGGTTGCCACAACAGTGAGGATTCTCTGAAATGCTATGCATAGATAGTTAACTCAAATGCTAATGATTCTTAAATGCCTAAAGTTTAGAGTAAAAGTTTAACCATCTACCAGCTAAGTGACTTTTAAAATAATAAAAGAACTTCTAAAATAATTAAAAAAAACCTATATCCTGTAGCTACAAACCCCTTTTTCACTTGATGCAATCCTCAAGAGCACAATAAAAGCAGTCTGGTTTCTTGAGGCAGGGCTCTTGGTCCCTGAGACCTTGAGTCCCCCGGTTCCCACCTTTACTTAAGATAAATGTCTCTGTGTCTTGTTTTATGTTAACTTTTTTTCCTTAAGTTCCACAGCACCTGTTCCAGCCCCATCCTGCTGAGGTGGTCTTGGCATTTTGTCACTTCTGTTCAACAAAGTACTAGAAGTTCTAATCAGAAAGGCAAGAAAAAAATAGTCATTCAAATCAGAAAGAAGTAAAATTGTCTGTGTTCACAGATGACGTGATCAAAAATATAGAAAACTCTAAACATTCAGCAGAAAAAACTGTTGAGACTAATAAATGAATTCAGCAAAGTAGAAGGATACAAATATAATATACAGAAACTAGTTGCATTTCTAAATAGTAACAATGAACAATTGAAAAGGAAATTAAGGAAATTCCTTTTACAGTGGCATCAAAAACAAATACCTAGGAATTAACCAGGGAAGTAAAAGACTTTCACAATGAAACATACAAAACACAGCTGAAAGTAATTAAAGACATAAATGAAAGGAATTCCATGTTTACGAATTGGAAGATTTAATACTAAAATGTCAGTACTACCCAAAGACATCTACAGATTCAATTCAATCTCTATCAAAATTCCCATGACATTTTTTACATAAAATTACATCCTAAAATTCACATGTAATCTCAAGGGACCTAGAATTGGGAAAGGAAAGCCTTTCCAACAAATGGTGTTGGAAAAAGTTGATATCCATATGCAAAAAATAAGTTAGATCTTAACACAATATAAATGAATAAAAAATTTAAAAATGAGTTAAAATGATAAATCCCTTTGAATAAAACATAGGACAAAATCTTCACAACATTGGATTTGGCAGTGATTTATTGGCTATGACACTAAAGTCATAAGCAACAAAAAATAGACAAATTGGTCTTAATGAAAATTAAAAATTTTTGTACATCTATAGACACTATCAAAAGAATGTCCGGGCAACATGCAGAGTGAGAGTAAATATCTGCAAATCATATATATGGTAAGGGATTAATATCCAGAATATAAAAGAACCCCTGAAACTCAGAAATAAGAAATAAACCAATTTAAAAATGGGCGAAAAACTTAAATAGACATTTCTCCAAAGAAGATATGCAAATGGCCATTAAGCCTAAGAAAAAATGCTCAATATCATTAATCATTAAAAAATGCAATATCAGAGTTTCTATTGTGGCACAGTGGAAACGAATCCAACTAGGAACCATGAGGTTGCTGTTCCATCCCTGGCCTCACTCAATGGGTTAAGGATCTGGCATTGCCATGAGCTGTGGTATAGGTCACAGACATGGCTCGTATCTGGCATTGCTGTGGCTCTGGTGTAGGCCGGAAGATGTAGCTCCGATTAGACCCCTAGCCTGGGAACCTCCATGTGCTGTGGGTGTGGCCCCAAAAGGACAAAAAAAGCAATATCAAAACTACAATGAAATACCACTTTATACCCATTAGGATGGATACCACATACTGTATAAACAGGCAGAAAATAACCAATGCTGGTGAGGATGTGGAGAAATTAGAACCCTTGTCAACTGTTGGTGGGAATGTAAAATGGTACAGCAACTATAGGAAAAAAATATGGCTGTTCATCAATGATTAAAAATAGAATTACCATATGATTCAGCAATCCTACTTCTGGGTATATACCCGAAAGAAACAAATCTGGTTCTCAAAGGGATATGTGTATACTGATGTTCATAGCACCATTATTCACAATAGCAAAGATGTGGAAGCAAACCAAGTGTTTGCCAACAGATGAATGGATAAGTAAAATATGGTGTATCTAAATGCAATGGAATACTATTTATCCTCAAGAAGGAAGAAAATTCTCGCATATGCTACAGTATGGATGAACCTTGAGGACATCATGTCAAATAAAATAAGCCAGCCAAAAAAAGTAAAGTATTTTTTTTTCTACTTATGAGAGGTGCATAGAGTGGTGAAAATCATAGAGAAAAGAGGGTGGTTTCCAGAGGTTGGGAGAAGAGGAGAATGGGGAGGGTGGTTGGTTGTTTGTTTGTTTGGCTGCTTCCAGGGCATATGCAATTTCCAAGCCAGGGATCAGATCCGAGCCATAGACTACCTAAATGGCAGCTGTGGCAATGCCAGATCCCTAACCCATTGTGCAGGGCCAGAGATCAAATCTGCATCCCAGCGCTCCTAAGATGCCACTGATCCCACTGCATGACAGCGGGAACTCCTGGGCAGTTATTTTTAATAGGCAGAGTTTGTTTCTCATGATAAAAAGGGTTCTGAAGATGGACAGTGGTGATGGTAGCACAACATTATTAATGTGCTTAATATCACTGAACTGTACACTTAAAAATGGTTTAAGAAGGTATATTTTATATGTATTTTCCACACTAAAAAAAAATTGGAAAAAGTACAGCTGACTCTTGAACAACATCTATTTGAATTGTATGGGTTCAACAGTAAAAAAAATTTTTAATGGTAAATACTATAGCACAACACAGAGAGCTGCTCCCAAGAATTAAAAGAAGGTCCAAGATCAAGGTTAAAGATACCAAAGTCTTTGGTCCGCTCCAAGGGGGAACACCAAACTCAGCAATTGCTGGGTAATAGCTCTTCTAAGTACTGGCAAACAATGACACATTCACTGGTACAATCTTAATATAGCAGTAAAAATAACAATACTTATTCCGTCTTCTATCCACACACAAACGTAAATTTTCTAATAGCTGCTCACTTGCTTTCTCCTTCAATTTATAAATACTTAGTATTTGAAGTTTAAAATATCAGAGGTATATATATGATAATATGTATGACATTATATTAGAGCTATTTATGATCACAGGCTCAATATTTTATTTCCAACTTAGAGGAACAAAAATATTTAAAATTAGCAATTATGGAATTACATTTTTTTTTTTTTAATGGCCATGCCCATGCATAGGAAATTTCCCCAGCCAGGAGTTGAATTTGAGCCACAGCTGCAGCAATGCTGGATCCTTTAGTTTATTTTGCCAGGCAGGGGATAGAACCTGCACCCCAACAGAGATTCCAGCTGCTGCAGTCAGGTTCTTAACTCACTTGCCATGGAGGGAACTCATGGAATTACTCCTAAAAATCATTAGTGCTCTGATAAATTAAGGTGGTACAAAATTTCCTAGAGGTGTTGGGGATTTGTTTTAATAGATTTGTTTCTAAGCCAATGGTGATATGAAATTGGGTGTAATTTAAGAACCTAAAGCATTCTTTAAAACTTTCTCAATAAATTTTGGAAATGCTTTCAAATGCTCAGCTTCAATTATTCACTTCTTTAGAACATTTCATACACAGACCATAGAGATGCACAATAGCACAACCTTACGCCAAAATAATTTTCAAGATTATTACTAAGATTTTTAAAGTAATCAAGAAGTGAAACTTCACGGGTGGTATAGGAAGGGCAGAAATCATTTTTATAATTGACCAAGAAGGCCTGAATATTTTCCTTAGCTTAACTAAATTTTATTTTATTTTTGCTTTTTTTTTTTTTTTCACTAGGGCCTCACCCAAGAAATATAGAGGTTCCCAGGCTAGGGGTCTAATTAGAGCTGCAGCTGCTGGCCTACACCACAGCCACAGCCACGCCAGATCTGAGCCACGTATGTGACCTACATACACCACTTTCACGGCAATGCCAGATCGTTAACCCACTGAGCAAGGCCAGGGATTGAACCCACAACCTCATGGTTCCTAGTTGGACTCATGTCCACTGCGCCGAGATAGGAACTCCTTAACTAAATTTTAAAAAAGGTTCTTCCCAACTCTATGCCCACGGCCGTCTTTAATTAGCACATTTACTTTAGAAAATTTACACAAAGTTCTTTCTCTGCCCCTTTAAAAATCTTTTTGCTATTTTTAAAACCCAGGAATGTCTTTCTCCAAGACCTGGGAGCCATCAATTTGAAATGTAATCATCTAGAAGATGGTGCCCTTATCTTCCAGTTTCTGTGGGAGGGTGGGGGCCTAATTTCAATAGGCACCAATTAGTTAACACAGATGATCTGATCAATGTGGGACACATCCCAGTGATCAGTCTCCCCCAAACACCCTCCTTCAGTCTTACTCCAGTGCTTAAAAACACTCACACCATTTGTTTCCAGAGAGTTGAGCTGAGTTTCTCTGCCCTATTGCAATAGTCTTCCTTGCTTGTTTAACTTTGTCCAATGCAATTTTTGCATTGACATATGAAAGATATGGTCCCCAATGGACCTAAAAAAATCATTATCTGAACTGCTGTTACTATTGTCTACAGTGGTGAGCTGGCCTCAGGCATTCTCTTGTCAGTGAAAGCTCATTTAAATAAACCAGCCTCATACAGCCTCTGGAAAATGAAAGACTTGATTGAATTGAAAGAAGATGGAACCACCACACCAGTTCTGGATCTTCCACGAGGGAGAAATGGAAGCCAGGGAAGCAGCTCTCCTCCTAGGTGCACAGCCTAGAAAAGAGAGAAGCTCAGTGCATCACAGACTAATTTGATACTTTAGTCCAATATATTTCCAGGTGAACAACAATTCGAAGACTGCATCACTTCCTGCAGGACCAAAAAAAGAAATCCTTACAACTCAAGAAATAAATATGACCTGAATCTTCAAAGGTAAGCACAATTATACAGAACTGCATTTCTAAGCCAAAGCCTTTTTTGTACTTATCACCTTTTGGTGTAGGTGATAATTTACTGACATATAATGAACAAAATGGATAAAAGAATACTGAGAAAATTGGACAGTGTGTGCAGATAACAAAAGACTTCTGCCTTTCATTTTTTCTTATTCTTCAGTAGACTATTCATCTACTAGAGCTACAAAATGGCCCTTGTTCTAGGAACTCCCTCTGCAGGTGGAGGAAAGTTGTGAATCCTTGTAAAGGTTTTGGTGATAGAAGGTTGTAAACTAGTCCAAGTATCCACGCCTCATGTTAGTCATTACTGTTTAAAACTACATGGCATTGAGTGGTAGGAGGTGTTTATAAATTTTGGAGATTAATCCCTTGTCAGTAGAGTGATTTGCAAATATTTTCTCCCATTCTGTGGATTGTCTTTTTGTTTTGTTTAGGGTTTCCTTTGTTGTGCAGAAACTTTTAAGTTTAATTAAGTCCCCTTTGTTTATTTTTGTTTTTACTGTCGTTGCTCTAAGAGGTGGGTCTGAGTAGATGTTGCTGTCGTTTATGTTGGACAGTGTTTGGCCTATGCTTTCCTCTGAGAGTTTTATAGTATCTGGTCTTATATCTAGGTCTTTAATCCATTTGGAGTTTATTTTTGTGTATGGTGTTAGGGAGTGTTCCAATTTCATTCTTTTCCATGTGGCTGTCCAGTTTTCCCAGCACCACTTATTGAACAGGCTGTCTTTACTGCATTGTATATTCTTGCCTCCTTATACCTCCTACCGCTCAATACCAAAAAAAAAAAAAAAAAATACCAAAATCAAAAAATGCGCAGAAGATCTAAACAGACAGTTCTCCAAAGAAGACATACAGATGGCCAAAAAACACATTAAAAGATGTTCAACATCACTCATTATTAGAGAAATGCAAATCAAAACCACTCTGAGATATCACCTTACACCAGCCAGAATGGCCATCATCAAAAAGTCTACAAACAAGAAGTGCTGGAGAGGGTCTGGAGAAAAAGGAACCCTATTACACTGTTGGTGGGGATTGTAAATTGGTGCAACCACTGTGGAAAACAGTATGGAGATTCCTCAGAAAACTAACAATAGAACTACCATTTGATCCAGCAATCCCACTCCTGGCCATCTATCCAGAGAAAACCATGACTTGCAAAGACACATGTACTCCAATGTTCGTTGCAGCACTATTTGCAATAGCCAAGACATGGAAACAACCTAAATGTCCATCAACAGAGGAGTGGATCAAGAAGATATGGTACATATACACAATGGAATATTACTCAGCCATTAAAAGGAATGAAATACTGGCATTTTTACCAACATGGATGGACCTAGAATTAATCATGCTAAGTGAAGTCAGTCAGACAATGAGACACCAACATCAAATGCTTTCACTGACATGTGGAATCTGAAAAAAGGACAGACTGAACTTCTTTGCAGAACAGATGCTGACTCACAGACATTAAAAAACTTAGGGTCTCCAGAGGAGACAGTTTGGGGGGGTGGGGGTATGTGCTTGGGTTATGGGATGGAAATCCTGTGAAATTGGATTGTTATGATCATTATACAACTACAGATGTGATAAATTCATTTGAGTAATTAAAAAAAAAAAAAAACAAAGTTCCCACCATGACATAGAGTTAAGGATCTGGCACTGTCTCTGTGGTGGTGCAGGTTTTATCCCCTACCCAGCGCAGAGGGTTAAGGATCCTGTGCTGTAGCAGCTGTGACGTAGGTCAAGGCTGCCACTCAGACTTGATCCTCGGCCCAGGAATATCCATATGCCACTGGTGTGGCCAAAAAAGGGAAAAAAGTATTAAAAAAATAATTACTGTTGTCCTGTTATTAACTGAAGATAGAAATCACCCAAAGGTGGATATTGGCAATTCATTATAAGAGAAGTATTCTGAAAAACTGAGCTGAAACAATTTGATGGGAATGAGAGGATGGCATGATTTAGCCAAGAAAATGGAGTTATTTTTAAAATTTCAATGCAGCTGGAGGCAAAATTTTAAAGTAAGACTGTTTAACTTCTATCTAACCTTCTTCCCTTTCTATTGAGCCTCTTCTTCCTGCTGCATCTGGGCAGCAGCACACAGCCCTAACCCCACTAACTGGTATCTGCATTTCATTCAGAATGTCTTATAGGCTGTAAAGCTCTCACAAGCAAAAAAGAAAATATCCAAAGTTTCTTTCAGGTCTTTGAGGTTTTATTTGGAGGGCATCCTTCCTGCACACCTTAAATTTCCATAAGTAGATCATCTGACTTAAACCACTCGTCATTAAATGTTTTATGTCAAAATACACCACATATACAAGTGATTAATCCTAAACCTATTGATCAAACAGAAAACCTTAATAAATGATATAAACTTTTCATTTGTTCCAATTTGAAAATAAACAAGCTAGTTTTCTAATTAGTCTACATTAGGGCTAAAAAAAACATATAGGAAGTAGAAGAATTTTCCTTGATTTTTGAAGACCTGAAGATAGAAAGAAGTATGAAGTAAGAGAAATTTGGCTTTGAATTACTCACAATTTGAGGGATGATGGGAAATGTTCCACTATTTGAAGACAAGGTAACAGTGGAATTCTAGATATTGATCAGTGCTTGTTAAAAAGGACAACAGGTATAGAACCTAAGCATATGCTGCCAACCTTGCCATTTTTTCGTATTATACTTGAATTTCATGGTTGGGAAAATTACACTATTTTGAAAAATTCAAATGAAAGAAAGTTGGGGAAGGTACATATACAATCAAAAACATTATCAGTGTACTTGGTGTGAAATTTAAAGCAAGGATTTATCAATGCATACATAAAAACTAGCTGAACAGTTATTTGTTAACTGCTTACCAAAAATATCATCAGGAAAGGCTTTTAAACAATAATTCATCACTACAGAATTGGCTGTCAGTGAATACAATGATCTCTTTCAGCAGAACAATGTACTTATTAAAAAGTATAATTTGCTGTTTCATCATACCTTCTATCCACCTTGGATTTGAAATGCTAATCATTCATGGTTTGCTGCTGTTGTTTGCAACACTTTTAAAATTCATTACAAACTATACTAAGATTGTAAACACCTATATATTTCTGCATACATATGTATAGAAAATCAATATTGCTATGCTAAAGTGTTTGAAAAAATATTGCAACTATCTCAGCACTTCTACCGATCTGTTACTACTTTGATTTCGTATTATGGTATTTTTTATGTTTTTGCACTACGAGAAAATACATGGTCCCAGTTTACTTATCCTTCTTGTTGGGAGAAAGATAGTTCACCAAGTCAATTAAAGTTGCTTTTGGAATGTATCTTTCAAAGTGTAAAAAAGTCTTTATCCAGATGCTAAAATGAGCAAATGAATATTTAACATAATTTAACAGGTCCTTTCACAGGATCCCTCCTACACAGTCATTCTCAGGCTACAGAAAAAGAGAGAGTTTCCTTGGAGACAATACTGAATTAACCAAGCAACATTCTTAAGCCTTTGTTTGAATGTTTTTCAAATGTTTTAGAAAATTACCATAGAAGTCTATGCAGTCTTCCTTCTGAGAGCAAAACATTGGCTAGCTTGCAAATAATTTTGCCAACTCACAACTATCTAAATGAGGGGCATTCACTCATTCATTCATTCATGTTAATCTAAGTACTTTTACTTAACTTAAACTGTACGTGGACAATGTGTAAATCAGGTGGAAACAGGCCCCTTGTGGTGGATAAGAGCAGGAACAAACAAACTATTCTGAAGGACTCCTCAACTTCTTAGAGGACACTGACCATAGGTGTCTGAGTACTAATCTAATAAAATATAGTACATTTTATTAAGTAATGTAAGTAAGGCATATTGTACATTTTTTTACTCGGTTTAAGCAAAAGAAAACAGGACTTTGTATCAAATGACATCATTTTTCATTCCAGTAATACTTTTTTTTTTTTTTTGTCTTTTTGTCTCTTTAGGGCATCACCTGCAGCATATGGAGGTTCCCAGGCTAGGGGGTCCAATCAGAGCTGTAGCCGCCAGCCTACACCACAGCCACAGCAACGTGGGATCTGAGCCACTCTGTGACCTATACCACAGCTCAGGCAATAGATCCTTAACCCACTGAGCGAGGCCAGGGATCGAAACTGCATCCTCATGGATGCTAGTCGGGTTTGTTAATGGCTGAGCCATGATGGGAACTCCTCATTCCAGTACTACTTATTAACAACATGACTTTGGGTAAATATCTTCCCTTCTGCTTGTTGTCTCATCTGCAACATCAAGACAGCTTCCCCTACACTGGCTAATTCCTAGCATATAGTTGGCCTGCATAAATATGATTTTATTCTAAATTGATGGAAAAATAATATCTATGTATACTTCTATGGCACACTTCCATTTTAACCTCAAAGTCTCCTGGGCGTCAGGCAGAGCATTTGTTTCTGTTCGGGTTTATCAGAGATGAACCTACATGTCAGAAACATACTTTGCACTGGGTCATACAGGAAGTCTGGCAAAGAGCAGCACCTAAACTCGAACTGAGATAAACCCGGAGCACTCCACACCTCTGCTACCTAGGTAAACAGCCATATCATGGTGCTAATGGGGTCCTGTAAATCATCCCAAATCTAAATTATCCGCCTACGTCTTTATTTTTGTCCACATTAAATAAGTGGCACAGTCACTGTTTGGGAGCAGAGCTACTTTCTCTACCTAAGAAACACTATCATAGCAACTCTTTCAGTTTCTTAATAGCTGGGTAAATACTGTTTCAGGAAAGCGCAGACAATTAAAGTCATCCAAAAGTAAATGCAAATACTTCTGACGAGGGTATTAGGTATTCTTTCAATAAATATAAAGCCCTTTAAAGGAGAAGGGGACTCGGAGGACATTAGGTGTTGGAAAGCAGGATGCAAGATGGCCAGGAACTCACCTTCCCAGAGAGGTGATCCGAGAGCTCGTAAAGAGCTGTGTCTACTGTTACCTCCCTCACAGCACCCTGTTAATTTCTTTCACAGCACTTATTACTATTATTTCTTTGTTGAACGTTATCATATCCCTTTCCAGCTGCCCACTAAAAACTTGAAAAAGGCCAGTTTCATGTGTGTGGTTTCCCACCAATGGCTGCTCAGAATTTTCAGTAGTGGCTTGGTACAGAATAGGCACAAAAATATTTATTGAAAGAATAAATGAATGAGTGGTGTTCAAAGCAATGTTGGGAGCAACATGCACCAGCCAGAGTGAGATCACAGCTGAAACTAGAAGATGCTGAATGAGAAGGTGTTGTCCTGTATTTTATTGATGGGGAGTGCATGTCCAGTAACAGCCAGTTGTAAAACAGGAAATGAAAGTTGTTTTGTTTTGATTGTTTCCTGAGTGGTTTTTATTTTTCCTACTGTTGCAAAAGAGATTATCATTCTACTGTAGCAACTATAAACCACAGCTACTTTTAAACCATTAAAACTTTAAAAGTTTCTTTAACCTGGCTTTATAGATAAGAGAGCAGTATGAAACGGTCTGAATTCATTCTTTTTTCATGAACTCTGGAATTTGGCACAAAAATTCTGGTTATGTTATAAAAAAATTAGATTACCAGTTATCTTCACCTATTTAGTTAATTAAAGGCTTATGCAACATAAACAAGCTCAATTAATTCAGATTTTAAAAGCCTGTTATATTCAATTTACCAGGTACTATCATCAGTAGATACAACCACCAAATTTTCCTTTGTGTTAACAGTCTTCAGCTTCCCTCTGATAATACCTTTGATAGGAAAAAACCCTACAACCATTACCTAAATCACATGTAGAAGTTCTATAAAAGAAAAATCCTTTTATTAGTGTGTAGGAATTCTAAAATATCAGTATTCTGAATCTAATATTTGAAGAAATTCTTCCAACCACATGAGTCCATATTCTGTTTTTCCTTTAGTCATAATTGACAATCAAGATAGAATGTGTAAATCCTAATTTGTAAAAGCTGCTTAAGGAAATGTATCTTCCTCATCATTTTACCTTTCACTCTGCACTTTTTCAAATATTTGGTAGTAAAGTATTTGCCTCACCCCAAAACACAACCTGGCAGTAAGCCCTCTTTTCAGTTAAGTTAATTGGCTCTTATCAGCAAAGAGAGAATTAGGGAGTTCAGTGCTGCTTCTTTGGCCTGATATTCATGAAAGCTCCATATAAGAGTGGATTAGATTGCTACTTCACTTGAATTACAGAATAATTAGATTTCTCCTTGTGGGAAAATTTTCACATATGTGTTTAGAAATAGTTATTTTAATGGAAAAGCCAAATTGCCATGAGAAGGCCACTGAGATATCTGTTTACTCATTACTTCATTTATTCATATATTGAGTGCCTACTATGTGCCAGGTATCATACTTGAGGCTAGGGTGTCATAATTCAAACAAAAGCAAAAAAAGAGTTTCTGTCCACAAGGCTCTTACTATGTGGTGAAGAACTAGACAAATAAACCAGAACTATACTGGAGTATGCCACTCAGTTGGGGAAAAATAAGATATATAAGCGAACATATGAAAAGATGAACTGCCAGCCAGGACAATGGGGTGTGGGGGATGTTAGGAAAATCTTCAGTGATAAAGTGATTCACTGACTGAGTCTGGAGAGCCAAGTTTATGTGATTCAGGCAGAGAAAGTAAAGGCCTTCCAGTTGCAGAGGACAGCATGCACATGGACACAGGAGAATGAAAAAATAGGTTGCTGCTGCATCTACTATACATGACTGATACTGAATTGGGAAGGTACTGCCCAGTGTTGACTTTTGAAGGAAGCCACACCATTAGGAAGATGCCAAATTGGGAAAGGTAACAGCTGCTGAATCAGGAGACGACCTCTACAGATACCGACACCAGAACCACACTGCCTCTGCTACAATCTGCCCCCACACAATGGATGCCCCTTAACCCCAGGTTATTCAGTTATAAAACCAAGTCCTGCTTAAGTGCATATAATTTATACATAAAACTGTAGCTTCAAGAGAGTCTGGAAGGTGTAGATTTTAGCTTTCCATTTTTTATACTGTAAAACTGATTTAGAATGAGTAGTGAATGACCCAAACCCAATTTCTGCCATGGATTTCAATTTGAAATCACCAGTCAAAATAGTTAATTATTCATTTTAAATAGCAATTTGAAGACTAGCCTAAACTCATACATGAATCAATTTTTTAAATAGTAAAAGTAATATAAAATACAAAATATTGCAGATTCTCTACAGTTCTAAATAGATAAAATGCCAGTCAATTAAAACTTTAGCTCTTATGTCTTTGACCTGCAGTCAGGACTTCTAAGGTCACTCTTGTGACAAGTCAGGAAGAAGTCTGAGCAATATTACTATTAAAGTTGGGAGGAGTTCCCATCGTGGCTCAGTGGTTAATGAATCCAACTAGGAACCATGAGGTTGCAGGTTCGATTGCTGGCCTCCATCAGTGGGTTAAGGATCTGGTGTTGTGGTGAGCTGTGGTGTAGGTCGCAGACGTGGCTTGGATCTGATGTTGCTGTGGCTCTGGCATAGGCTGGTGGCTACAGCTCCCTTTCAACCCCTAGCCTGGGAACCTCCATATGCCATGGGTGCAGCCCTAGAAAAGACAAAAAAAAAAAAAAAAAAAAAAGGGAGGAAAAAGAAAAGGTGGTATTAGGACCCTGGAAATAGGAGTAAACACCATAATAAAACTATGAGTTTTAATGTCATGAGAGCAAAGGGGAAAAGAGTTTTCATGGATGTGTTTGAACCAACAGAATTAAAAGCCCAGGTTGAAAGAGAGAAAAGGATAAAAGAATCCTCCTTGGCTTTGGCAATTCAGAGATCAATGGCGAGGGAAGCAGTTTCAGTGAATGTGACGGGAGAGAAGTGGGCTTTGTAGGGGAAAAGAGTGACAGCTGGACTCCAACATAATTTTGAGACAGTATTTTGGTTTGGTTTAGTTTGATTTGGTTTTTGATGGGATATCACTGAGCATAATTAAATGACACAGAACACTTTTTTTTTTTTTTTTTTTTTTTTTTGGGTCTTTTTCTATGGCTACACCTGTGGCATATGGAGGTCCAGCCGGAGCGGTAGCTGCTTGCCTATGCCAAAGTGACACCAATGTTGGAACAGAACCGCATCTGTGACCTGCACCACAGCTCACAACAACGCCAGATCCTTAACCCACTGAGCAAGGCCAGGGATGGAACCCGCAACCTCATGATTCCTAGTTGGATTCGTTAACCACTGAGCCACAGTGGGAACTCCAACACAGAACACATTTTAAGAACCACTCCTAATGTTTAGCCCAGTCTTGGAATGATCACTTTAGTTATTTGGCATTTATATGCTGCTTTGACAAAAATAAACTGAGGTAATTCAGTTTTTAGGCTTGAAAAAGCCAATACGCTTCAATATACTGAGTGCTGTGAGTACTTAGCAGAGTCAAAGACTTGCTGACTGTCCAGCCGTTCTGTAGAGAACCCATCAGGGGCACACATACACCAGGTATGTCTGAGAGTCTGTGGGAGTAATGTTGAATTATTACAAATAAAATCTGGGAGTTCCCGTTGTGGCTCAGTGGTTAACGAATTCGACTAGGAACCATGAGGTTTTGGGTTTGATCCCTGGACTTGCTCAGTGGGTTAAGGATCTGGCGTTGCCATGAGCTGTGGTGTAGCTCACAGATGTGGCTCGGATCCCGCGTTGCTGTGGCTGTGTTGCAGGCCGGCGGCTACAGCTCCGATTCAACCCCTAGCTTGAGAACCTCCATATGCCATGGGAGCGGCTCAAGGAATGGCAAAAAGACAAAAAAAAAAAAAAAAAAAAAGAGTAAGATTCCTGAAAGATAGCAGACAAGGGGATCAAGAAACAAATAAAATCTGAAATTAAATCTTTTGCTACTGATTGCAATAAATTAAGTCTTAAGTTCATAAGAAAATTCAGGAAATTCATAGAAAGTGAAAATTTTTTAAGACACATAACTGGATTCACAGCTCGTTATGGACCAAAAAAAGAGAGAGAGATATCTCCCCAGAGGGACCACTTAGAACAGTTAAAGTATGATAAAGATGATAAAAATTCATCTATTTTAGATTTAGCATATAATGAATTCCTACATTCACTTTAGTTTGCAAAAGAACTTGGATCCCAATATTATGCACATTAGTTTCATTTTCCTGGAGAGTTAAGATAATGGAATAAAAATGTTTAAGAGATTATTTAAAAGTTTCATGTGTAGTTACTTTCTATGCATAGTTCAGTTTTGTAGCTATCACTGTTTTGTATACTTCATTTTATTTAGAAAATTTTATGAGTTGATAAGAAAATTTTTAAATTCCATGTAAACCTATTCCATATTAAATATAAGCTATACCATGATAGAATATCAGAAATATTTACCCTAAATATTTTGAAAATGAATAGCATGTTCTACATTAAAAAAATGGATTAAGTATCACATATTTGAATTAAATTTACAAAAAATTAGTCATCTTTGAATTGGTAGTTAGCTAATTAATAGTCATTAAATTAATACAAGATGATAGGATTTTAATACTTTTAGGCATTTTCAATACTTAAGTTCAGCATTTTCATTTACTGCTGAAGTCGTAGTTTTTCCCCCATTTCTTCATATCTTAATTCTAATACCTCACATTTTCAAATTGCCAGTAGGACATGTAAAATTACTTTTTTTTTTTTTTTTTTTTGTCTTTTTTCCTTTTCTAGGGCTGCTTCCCGCAGCATATGGAGCTCCCAGGCTAGGGGTCAAATCAGAGCTGTAGCCACCTGTCTACACCACAGCCACAGCAACTCGGGATCCAAGCTGTGTCTGTGACCTACACCAAAGCCCACAGCAACACCGGATCCTTAATCCTCTGAGCAACGTCAGGGACTGAGCCTGCAACCTTTTGGTTCCTAGTCGGATTTGTTAACCACTGTGCCACGACAGCAACTCCTTTTTTTTTTGTCTGCACCTACAGCACCTGCAAGTTCCCAAGCCAGGGAGTGAACCCACACCACCCAAGCCATAGCAGTGACAACACTGGATCCTTAACCTGCTTAGCCACCAGGGAACAACCTTAAATTACTTTTTGACAAAAGGTATTTGTGTGGTGGATGGGTGTGGAATATAGAGAACAAGGGAAGGAAGGAGGCAGAGGAACCAAGAGCAGAGGAAGAAGAAAAAAGAGAGGTAGAGGGCGGAGGGGTGGGAGGCAGAGAGAGAGACGGGGGAGAGGGAGCCACCCTTGGCCTCGTGTTCTAGCTAAGGGCATCTTCTCCACTTGAGTAAAATCCCAGGCCTAATCCACTGCTCAAGAACAAGGCTCTAGCAATTCTTCCTTCTCCCCTTTCTCTCCTGTAGCACCACGATAGCCATTTCTCCTTGATGACCAGTTTGCAACCATTAACAAGCATTTCTCTTATTTAAAGAAAGGAACAAATGAGCAAACCTCTTCTGATGTCAGTTCTTCCAGTCAAGACCTGCTCTCCTTTATAACAAAATTCTTCACACTATATTCACTGATCCCAACCCATCCTCTCCTACAACACCTTCTTCAACCTAGGCCTCTACCCCACCGTTCCTCTGAAACTGCTTGGTGAAGATCACCAATGACCTTCATGTTGCTCAACACAATGCTGTATTCTCAGTCCTCATTTCTAGACCTGTGAGCCTTATCAGACGCAGGTGATGCATTTCTATACCTGTGAGCCTCATCAGACACGGGTGATCACTCCTTCAAATGCTTCCTCACTTGGTTTCTAGGACACCATTCCGCTGAATTTCTTCCCTATATCATTGCCTCTCACTCTCTTTGGCTGATTCCTCTTCATCTTTCCAACCTCTAAACAAAGGAGAAGCCAGAGGGAGCACCTCCGGCTTCAGTCCTTAGACAATTTGTCTACTTATCCTCATTTATTTAAATACCAGGAAGAGGTGGATGAATCCCGAACAGATATCCCTAGACCTCAAACGTGAACCATAGATTCACATATCTAACTGCCTTCTTGATAATTCCACCTGGACATCTAGTAGGCATTATCAAACTTAAAATGTCCTTGAACAAATTCCTCATCTTCATCCTCAAACCTATTCCTCCTACAGCCCTTACTATTTCAGTAGATGGTAATGCCATTCTTCCAGCTCTATAGGTCCAAAACCTTGAGGTCACCCTTGACTCCTTTCTCTCTCAATCCTTCAGTAAGTCCTACCAGCCGTACTTCCAAAATATTTCTAGTCAAGCTTCACTACCTCCACACTGACCCCATGGTCCACTGTCACTGCTAATCATTACTTCACCTGTATTATTGCAACAACCTTCTAGAATTCTCCTTGCTTTCACTCTTGACCCCTGCCCCCGATGTCTGTTCTTTACATGGCAGCCAGAGTGATCCTTTCAAAGTAAGAGTTTACTCCTCTGCTTCCAAGCCTCCAGTGGTTTTCCATCAAATTAGTGCCAAGTCACCACAATGGCTTAAAAGCCCTGCATTATCTCTTCCCCACTATTTCTCTGACCTCATTTCCTACTGCTTTCCCTCTCCCTCATTTTGCTCTAGACAAGCTGTTCTCCTGCTATTCCTCAAACATTCCAGTCATGATTCAGCCCAGAAATCTCTGCTATCCCTGTTCCCTCCACTTGGAATGCTCTTTTTTGGTGTTTACGTGACCTGTTCCCTTATGTCCTTTGCTCCAATATCCCTTCAAGGAGGCCTTTCCTGATCATCCTATGTACCAGTGCAACCTACCCACAACCCAGCACTCCCTATTAAATTAATCCTATTTTACGTTTATCCACAGCATTTGTTATCATTTAGCATTGAAATGTCACTGTTCATTTTATCATCTGGTTGCTCCAAAAAGAGTAAACACTTTTATCCATTTTTAAAAACAGATATAACCCCAGCACTTAGAATCCCGCCAGGCACAGAGAGTGCACTCAGTGCCTCTGTCTGACCTCATATTTAACAACTTCCTGATTACTGTGTAGAAAAAACATAAAAATAAAATAAACATTGGAGGACAAAACAATAGAGTATTATCTGGAGATTTTCTCTCTGTGAAGCTCATCTGGGTTTTCTTGATTTTTAAAATCCCTTGAGTTTCATCTACCACTGATTAAAGTTAATAAAGAAGTAAAAGCACTAGCAGTTAATGCAGACTGTCATTATTCATTTATGCATAGTCACTTTTATTTAATGCTAAGAAGAGATTCAAAAACACATTGAATGAAATGAACAGGGTAAGCTGACATTTGTTTCTTATAGACACCAGTACCAAGCTCAGAGCCCAGCCAAGGCGGTATTAAGATTGAAATTTATAGTGTCTTCTATCACAAGTATATGCATGTTCTACAAAATAATAAATTATAAAATGAGGTTGTAAAAGCCAAACACAATTCTGCCTTCTCCAATTATTCCTACTTCATATAAATTTTTGAAATATCAGGAGTTTCTATTGTGGCTCAGCAGTAATGAACCCAACCAGCATCTATGAGGATGTGGGTTTGATCCCTGGCCTCGCCCAGTGGACTAAAAAGCTGGTCTTGCCATGATCTGTGGTGTAGGTCACAGACATGGTTCAGATCTGGCTTTGTGGTGGCTGTGGCCAGCAGCTTCAGCTTGGATTCAAACCCTAGCCTGAGAAACTCCATACACTGCAGGTGTGACCCTAAAAAGACAAAAAACAAAATTTGTTTTGAAATATCAAACACATACTTCAAAACATATGCAGCACCCTTCCTATTATGAACAGAATATTTATGTCCCCTCAAGATGCTTATGTTAAAACCCTACCCTCTGATGTGATGGTATTAGGAGGTGGGGTCTTTGGGAGGTAATTATGATTAGAAGAGGTTACTAGGGTGGAGCTCTCATGAAAAGAATTAGGGCCCTTATGAGAGCTTGCTTCCTCGCTTTGCTCTCCACCTCAGGAGGTTATAATAAGAAGAGGTCAGTAGTCTTGCAATCAGGAAAAGGGCTCTGAGTTGAACTTGACCATGCTAGCACTCTCATCTTAGATCTCCTGCCTGCAGATCTATAAAAAATTTTATTTTTATTGTTATTAAGCCACACAGTCTAGGGAACTTTGTTTTAGCCATGTGAACAGACTCGGGCACTTGCTTTGCTATTGCCTTAAAGCATTTGCTTCGTCTATAATTCAACCCTAGATGTATCAAAGGAAACACTTACTGAAAGAAAAAAGTGAGTAGATATTAATCCAAGTGGATTTTTTTTAAAAAAATTCTGCAATGAGTCAGTAAACAGTAAACTCTTATCTGTCAGATAAGAGTAAATTTGAAAAATAAATGTTCGCTCTCTCTTACTGTCATATCTTAAAAGAAATTGGACCCGGCTCTAAGTACTAGCTACTCTCCAGTGACTCCCAAATAACTCTCTCCATCTCTGACATCTCCCTTGAGCTACAGGGTAATACATGCAATGGCCCAGATGACATATACACTTGACTCCCCAAATTTAACTTATCCAATCATTTTCTATCCCCCACAAGCCTCCAAACCTGCTCACCATCCAGACTTCTCCATCCCATGGTAACAACATTATTCACATTGCCACTCAGGTCAAAATTTTTGAACCTTCCTTAACTCTTTTTTTTTTTTTTAATCTCTATCCATTTCTTCAGCAAGAAATATATATCTGCATGCATGTAAAGCCTCCCTAACACCACTATTACCACCACAGTCCAAGATTCATGCCCACATTATTGAAGCAGCCTCCTAAATAGTCTTCCTGCTTCTGCCCTCCAACCCCTGAGCTCATTTCTCATACAGCAGCTTGAGAGGTCCTCTACTTTAAACCCTCTTCTTTAAACCCTCCAGCAGCTTTCCGGAGTCCTCACAATAAACTCCACTCTTTTCTGAAAAATTTCCACTGGTCTCAGCCCAGTTTTCTGGCTTCACCTCCAGCCCATGCCCTTCCTTGCTCACTCCTCTGAGCCCTACTGGCATTTTTGACTGCTCCATCAGCTTTAAGTTGGTTGCTCTGTGGTGGTCCCTGCACCTGCTCTTGCCTCAGCCTCCAGGGCTTTTGCTCAGATCTGTTCTCAACTCTCTCTCCCTCTCTCTTTCTCTATGTCTCTATCCAAATCCTACCTTTGACCAAAATGGCTTTAATATTCCCCTTAGTTTGACTAAACTTTACATGAGTTTGTTTCCAACTATAGACCCCTGACCTCCCTTCTCTTTTAGAAAACTTACAACATTAAATTCTTTCTCAGTCCCATCTGAGGTGTAAATCTTCTTTCAGCCACTTGCCAGTCTTACAACCAAGGGATGTGTTTCTCAAGGACATGGGACCACCTCTCTGATATGTAATCATCATGGAAGATGATACCACTGTCTTCCAGTCGCTGTGAGAGGACAGGAGCCCAACTTCCATAAGGGAAAATTAGCAAACAAGATGGCCAAATCGCTTGACCACCTACCCCCTAATATCCTTCAGTAGTCTTCCACTCACTCGCCCCAGTCCTTAAAAACTCTTCCACCTTTTGTGTCAGGAGAATTGTTATCCCTTTCCTCAAGTACAATAGTCTTGACCCCGCCGCAAAAGTCTTGAGTAAAGTCTCCCTTGACTGTTTAATTCTATCCAGTGCAATTTTTCTTTGATATCTTCTCAGGAAATCTGTTCTGTTCCCTATGTCTAGAATAGCCTATTCCCACCACCCTCCACACACCTAAATCTAGTCACCCTTTATGTCTCACCCTGCTTTATTTTTCTTAAGAGAAGTTATCACTACCTGACATTATATTATACATTTACATACTTATTACACTCCCCACTAAAACATCAGATCCCTGAGTCTGGTGATGTTGTTTTTAATTCATTACCATTGAATCCTCAACCCCTAGAAATTTGGCATGTTGTAGGCTCACAATAACTGTGTGCTTAGAGAGGGACTGGGGCAGGATAAAGGAAGGAAGGAAGGCTAGCAAGCTGGTCAGGATTAGGGATTTTTTGTTGTTATTATTTTTTTTAATAGTTATTAACCTAATACATTTTTTCTACTGTACAGCACAGCGACCCAGTTACAAATACATGTACACATTCTATTTTCACACATGATCATGCTCCATCATAAGTGACTAGACATAGTTCCCAGGGCTACACAGCAGGATCTCATTGCTAATCCATTCCAAAGGCAATAGTTTGTATCTATTAACCCCAAGCTCCTCAAAACAAGTCTATTCTCCAAGTCCATGATTTTCTTTTCTGTGGAAAGGTTCATTTGTGCCTTATGTTAGATTCCAGACATAAGTGATGTCATACGGTATTTGTCTTTCTGACTGACTTCACTCAGTATGAGAGTCTCTAGTTCCATCCATGTTGCTGCAAATGGCATTCTTTTGTTCTTTTTTATGGCTGAGTAATAGTCCATTGTGTATATATACACCACATCTTCCTAATTCAATCATCTGCCAATGGACATTTGGGTTGTTTCCATGTCTTGCCTATTGTGAATAGAGCTGCAATGAACATGTGGGTGCATGTGTCTTTTTTAAAGAAAGTTTTGTCCAGATATATGTCCAAGAGTGGGATTGCTGGGTCATATGGTAGTTCTATGTATAGATTTCTAAGGTTACTCCATACTGATCTCCATAGTGGTTGTTCCAAGTAGGAAGAGAAGAGGTAAAACTGTCACTGTACGCAGATGACATGATACTATATACAGAAAACCCTAAGGACTCAACCTAAAAACTACTTGAACTGATTAACAAATTCAGCAAAGTAGCAGGATACAAGATTAACATTTAGGAAATCAGTCACATTTCTGTATACTAACAATGAAATATTAGAAAAGGAATACAAAAATACAATGCCTTTTAAAATTGCACCCTAAAAAATCGAATACCTGGGAAGACACCTGACCAAGGGTAAAGTACTTATATGCCAAAGACTATAAAACATTAATCAAGGAAATTAAAAGAGATGTAAAGAAATGGAAAGATATTCCAGGCTCCTGGGTTGGAAAAATTAATATCATAAAAATGGTCCTACTACCCAAAGCAATCTACAGATTCAATGCATTCCCCATCAAATTACCCACAACATTTTTCACAGAGGTAGAACAAACAATCCGAAAATGCATAGGGAACCACAAAAGATCAGAACTGCCAAAGCAAACCTGAGGAATAAAAACCAGGCAGGATGCATAAGTCTCCCAGACTTCAGGCAATATTACAAAGCCACAGTCATCAAGACACTATGGTAAAGACATACAGATCAATGTAACAGAATAGAGAACCCAGAAATAAACTCAGACACCTATGGTCAATTAATCTTTGACAAAGGAGGCAAGGATATAAAATGGGAAAAAGGAGTTCCCGTCGTGGCGCAGTGGTTAACGAATCTGACTAGGAACCATGAGGTTGCGGGTTCGGTCCCTGCACTTGTTCAGTGGGTTAACGATCCAGCGTTGCCGTGAGCTGGTGTAGGTTGCAGACGCGGCTCGGATCTCGCGTTGCTGTGGCTCTGGCGTAGGCCGGAGACTACAGCTCCGATTGGACCCCTAGCCTGGGAACCGCCATATGCCGCGGGAGCGGCCCTAAGAAATAGCAAAAAAAAAAAAAAAAAAAAAAAAGACAAAAAAAAAAAAATAAAATGGGAAAAAAAAAGTCTTTTCAGCAAGCATTGCTGGGAAACCTGGACAGCTGTATGCAAATCAATGACACTACAACACACTTAACGACATGCATAAAAATAAACTCAAAATGGCTTAAAGACTTAAATATAAGACATCAAACTCCTGGAAGAGAACATAGGCAAAACATACTTTGACATCAACCTTATGAATTTTTTCTCAGGTCATAGGCAAAATATTCTCCAACATCAACCTTATGAGTTTTTTCTCAGGTCAGTCTCCTAAAGCAACAGAAATAAGTAAAAATAAACCAGTGGGACCTAATCAAACTGACAAGCTTTTGCACAGCAAAGGAAACCAAAAAGAGAACAAAAAGACAACTTACAGAACGGACAAAAATAGTTTCAAATGATGCAACTGACAAGCGCTTAATCTCTAGAATATACAAGCAACTTACACAACTCAACAGCAAAAAAGCCAACAACCCAATGGAAAAATGGGCAAAAGACCTGAATAGACATTTCTCCAAAGAAGATATACAGATGGCCAACAAACACATGAAAAAATACTCAACATCCCTGACTATTAGAGAAATGCAAATCAAAACGACCATGAGATACCACCTCACACCAGTCAGAATGGTCATCATTAATAAGCCAACAAATAACAAATGCTGGAGGTGGTGTGGTGAAAAGGGAACCCTCCTGGACTGTTGGTGGGAGGATTAGGGATTTTTTAAAAGACAGCCCATGAGAGAAAATGTAAAAGAAGATTCCATGTTTTCGATTCTACCAACCTTATATTATTTTAGGCTTCCTGAATGCTTGGGACTTTTTTTTTTTTAATAGTACATTTGAACTACTTATATATCTTAATTCTATAGAGTTCTCCACTTACATCAGGCTGTGATTAAAGTTCCTATCCCATGTTCACCGCTTCCCCCAATTTGAAGTTGAAGCTTTGAGAGCAAAGCCAGCAGGGGCAATGTTCCCCAAAGCAGCCCTGTCTTCTCTGTGGATGAGCAGCCCCATCTATTCCTTCTCTTTACAAAGATGCAAAGACATTCCTTCACTGATCTTTGTCTTGTTAACCCCTCCTTCAAATTCTAGATGGGCTAGGAGATGAAAACCCACATCTCAGCTGACCATTCAAAGCCCTGGATCTCAGAGGGTATAGAAAAGTTAATTTATCCTTTCATTCAGCAAACATTATGGAGTCATGAGCATATGACAGTAAGTGAAAGCTGAGCTACCTTCTCTGCCCTCAGAGCCAGCATGGAAAGTCCATTCTCATGGTGAAGAGATACCTATGTTATCACAAGAATGCACAATGAGGATTATGATACAGGAACAAAAGGAGCAGTACTAGAGAAGCAACCAAGACAGACTGAGACTTAAAAGATGAGTGGAAGCAAGCCAGAAAGGCAAGAATATTTTACAGGGAAAAGGAACCATATGTCAGAACGTAAGGGTAGAGATGGAAGAGTCTGGGGCATTTAGTTCAGTACAGAGAAAGAAGGATTGCTGAGCATTAAGGATATTAGGGAGTTCAGGATTTTGAGGACAATAGCAACACTGAGAATTATAAGGATGTCTGCTTTTCCGAATGATTGTATGAATTACAAGAATCAAATGTCTTACAGTGAAGTCTATGTTAGAAAGGACCAAAACTGAAGGCAGGAAGATATTTTGAGGACAGTTTTAAGAATCCAGACAAGATACGTCAGAGGCATAAGTTTGAATGTGGGATGGAGATAAGTAAATGGATGAGTTAATTATAGCAATATTTGGAATTTGGATGTGAGACAACAGGGGAAAGGGAAGAGTTATGTTTGGTTTCTTGGGCCTCCATTCACTGGGATGAGTGATACTGGAGGAAGAGTAATGTTCAGAAAAGGTGTGATGCTCGCTGGTTTTGTTCAGGACATTGAATCATGACTCATGCCCTCTTGCTCCCCCCCCACACAGGTAGGCAGCCACTCATACACTTCAGGGTCACATAGGTTTGCAAACTATTGTGTTCAGCCTCATTCCAAGCTGCCAATTATATTTTATAACCTGACCTCCAGTCATCTGTTACTGAGATGAGAGAAAGGGCTGCAGTTTTGATGCTCAAAATTGATGGGTAGAATCTTTGTGGTTGCAGGAAAAGTCTAAGGCGCAACTGGTCACGCTTTGAAACTGAACCTTGATAAGAGGCCATAGAACCCCTGCCTTATAGCCTCTTGCTAGTGAAGTGTCGATTTCAAGATATAGCTGACAATTGCATTTCACATATGTCTTTTTTTTTTTTTCTTTTCCTCTCCTTTCTCTTTGGATGTGGATTTTAGAAATGCCATGAATGGAGAAAAAGGAAATGAGCTCCCATGGAGAAAAGACTAAAAGATGTCATCACCTCTTTTCTCAGACATGAGTGCATGGCAGGGAGTTGTTCTTTTCTATGCCTACAGCTAGTCAGGCAGCTAGATTACAGATGATGGGTACATTTCAGACTCATTTCGTCTTTGGAACACTGGACTTTTTTTCATATTGAAGGATTCACCATGGGCAAAGGTTACAAAATAGGAAGGGTACTAGTAATTGAATGTTCTTTTTAGAACGTAGACAGGTCACAGGGGATGAATGGTGGAAACAAGTTTTCATGCTGAGTCCACTTCCACAACCCAGGTCAAGTTGCTGCTGGATGGATTTCCGATCAAATGAAAGTACTGGAGCTTTAGCTTTTAAAAGATGCTTATTTACATTATGGTGATCAATGTCTGAGAGAATGATGTCTGTATAAAAACAGAAAGAGCAAATAACACCAAAAGTCAAGTCGCCTTGCGTACTTTACGGCACAGACAGAGTTGCTGGGCTAGGAAGTCTAACTCCAACATAAACACTGAGCAAGCCAGGAACATCCAGTAAAACTCAGTGCCTCATCATTTTTATACACCAAAGTATTATAGCTTCATTTCAAGTATGCAAAGAAGATAGAAATGTCAGTATATAGGTTCTCTGGAATTGAGCATATATGTATTTCTGGATTTTTTAAATTTTCAAGTATCTTTTTCTACTTGTCATAGGATTTAAACCACAGTAATAGAAACATGGCTACTTTGGCTGGTGCTAAATGAAAGCATTTGCAAAATTTCAAGAAAACAGAATCTTTTTTGCTTACAGTAAAGTTAACAGTTCAAAAAACAAATTTTGCTCATCCCATGCCAGCTTAGAATGCTTTTTGTGCTAGTTGTCTTTAAATAAAAATACATTAGTAAAAGAAAAATTCTGGACCTAAAATTGCATAAACTTCTATACATGTTTATTCTTTATTTTAAAACTGATCTCCTTGGATAACATTAATAATATAGTCCATCGATAGACGATTGGATTAGGAAGATGTGGTATATATACATAATGGACTATTACTCAGCCATAAAAAAGAACAAAAGAATGCCATTTGCAGCAACATGGATGGAACTAGAGACTCTCATACTGAGTGAAGTCAGTCAGAAAGAGAAAGACAAATACCGTATGACATCACTTATGTCTGGAATCTAACATAAGGCACAAATGAACCTTTCCACAGAAAAGAAAATCATGGACTTGGAGAATAGACTTGTTGTTGAGGAGTTTGGGGTTAATACATACAAACTATTGCCTTTGGAATGGATTAGCAATGAGATCCTGCTGTGTAGCCCTGGGAACTATGTCTAGTCACTTACGATGGAGCATGATAATGTGCAGTAATAGAATGTGTACATTTATTTGTAATTGGGTCACCATGCTATAGAGTATAAAAAATTGTATTAGGGAAATAACTATTAAAAAATAATAACAAAAAAGAAATAATCTACAGCAGTCCAAAACTGAAACTAAGATGATACAACACACATAGAGACTCTAGGTTCTATTCAGCAAAATATTAATAATGTTATTCAGCAAAATAATAAATGTTTTTATGTTATCTCCTGAGTCTATCTCTCTAATGAACCATCACAACCATGTCGAACCTAAGCCCACCATCCAGGCCCACCACACCTGTTGAATTTCCCTCATATCGTCACTCCAGGAATTAAAAATATATATATGTAATCACCATCACTGTGAGACTTAGAACCCCAGCACTTTTTCTCCTTTGAATTTGCTGATGTCACCCCAAATTCAGTTCATATTTGGCATACATAAATCTTCTTTCTTTCCAGGTAAGAAATCTTAGGATGGGCAAGACAGAAAAAGAATTCTGAATTTGTTCACCTTTAGAGAAAACTGGTGGTTTCACCATATTCAGCTTGTGTTTAGGGTTTAGAAACTTACCTGCTTTTCCAGGGAAGGAATCTGGGGGCAAGCAAGTTAGAGAGAGGTCTAAATTTTCATCCTAGTGACCACAGCTAGGTCACCTGAACTAATTCTATTTATGAGAATCTCTGATTCTTAAGGAAACTCAGCATATTCTGACTGAGGCTGGAATTATTTTCAACAACTGACAACTCATGTTTATCCTCAGTGCTTTCCTAATGTACACACAGGCACACATCCACAGTGTATGTGTACATGAGTATAAGATGTTTATATGGTTATTTATACTCTTTATACTGTTCTAAGTGCTCCAAGTCAAATTACTTGAATTCTGTCACTTACTATTGAATAAATAACACCTACCCTCAACAAGAGTCTCTTCATTCAGACTTATCCCACTCTATTCTAGCATATTTTTTACCGAGTCACTTGTTTGAGTACATTTCTCCATACAGGTCCACACTATCTGCTTCTTTAATGTTTACTAATTTCCCCCAGCTTTTTAAAGGTATGATTGACAAATAAAAATTGTATACACCTAGGAGTTCTTGTTGTGGCTCAGTGGGTTAAGAATCCAACCAGTATCCATGAGGATGTGGGTTCAACCCCTGGTTTAACTTAGTGGGTTAAGGATCCAGCACTGCTGCAAGGTGTGGTATAGGTTGCAGATGCAGTTTGGCATTGCTGTTGCTGTGGCATAGGCTGGCAGGTGCAGCTCAAATTCAACCCCTAGCCTGGGAACTTCCATATGCCACAGGTGCTGCCCTAAAAGGAAAAAAAAAATTGTATACACTTAAGATGTACAGCATGATGCTTTGGTATGCCTTTCCATTGAAATGATTACCACATTGGTAAATGGTCGCCAAGCTAGAATATCCATCATCTCACAGAGTTATGTTTGTGTGTGTTTAGACCACTTAAGATCTATTTTCTTAACTTTTTTTTTTTTTTTTTTTTGGTTTTTAGGGCTACACCCATGGCATATGGAGGTTCCCAGGCTAGGGGTTGAACTGGAGATGCAGACACTGGCCTGTGCTACAGCCACAGCAATGCCAGATCTGAACTGCACCTATGATCTACACCACAGCTCACAGCAATGCAAGATCCTTAACCCAGCGAGTAAGGCCGGGGATCAAATTTGCATCATCATGGATACTAGTCAGATTCATTTCTGCTGAGCTACAATGAGAACTACATCTATTAACAAATTTTACATGGACAACACTCTTATTAACTAGAGTCACAGTACTGTAGATTAGATCTGCGAAACATATTCACATTATATCTGAGTTATGTACCCTCTGACCAAAGTCTTCTCTAGTTAATTGCTATCTATTATAAAACAACTTTATACAACCCATATTTATAGAGACCCCTATAGCAATAGCTTCTCTATTAATAAAAAACTGAGATGACTAAAATAGTCATGTCTCTGAAAATGGGGAAATTCACCATAGTGACTATTTTATAAAATTAAGCAAATCAATAATTTACCAAGGAATGAATTTTCAGCAAATAAACCCTCTCAGTATTTAGCATCATTTAGCCACCATGGGCTAAATTAAACAGCCTGTAATTTGAGTAAATTATGTTGCTATCTCTAGTTTACTGGAACACAGAAAAGATTCTCCATGTTTATAATTTTGAGAATGTGGCAACTGAGAATTTAGTTTTTGGGAAAAAATCTTGGCACAAAAAGGCCCTGGCCTAAGATGAATGAACTGAAAAAAAAAAAAAAAAAAAAAAAAGAGCTAATGGAAAGAAAAGAAGGAGGGAGGAAGAAAAAGAAAGAGATAGAGGAACAAAGACAGGAAAGGAAGGAAGGAAAGGAGGGAGGGAGAGAGGGAGAGGAAAACAAGTGAAGGAGAGGTAGAGAGAGCAGGGAGGGAGTGAAAAGATTATGTTTAACCTTAAAAAAAGGAACAGTAAAGTTAATTTGAAGACTACTATAAGAGAATATTCGAAGGGAAAATCTTTTACGGTGATTTGGTTCAGATGTGATTCAAGAGGTAGAAATATGGTTGGTGTCCAAAGATACGCTCAGGGGAATCAAGACCCATGAAATCTGAGCATAGTTTTGCAGAAGAAAAAGGTATTAAAGAGATGGTTCTGAGGTTTTGTGAAGATGAATCATCTGGCCAACTTAGAAGTGGAAAGGAAACACACAAAGTGAGAATTTGCCGAATGAGTTAAGTAGCATTGATCCATTTTAAATAATAGGTATTAGCAAACTATTCTCTATATTGTTTGAATATGCTGGACACTAAATTGTACTTCACAATTGGGTATTGCGGCATTGTGCTGACGTTAGTTCAGGCTCAAGTCATTCCTCTCTAGTCACTAATGTGCAGAAAATATTACTAAGCATCTTCACTTATCTGCCAGAAGAACAGTGTGAGGTTAAATATAGCAATATCAGATCAGTGTAGAGGAGCTCCAAGATATTAAATCACCTAAGTCAAAGAGAATAATTAACGTTTATTTTGAACGATATAAAGAGTATGTCTTCAAATTTTATCTAAACTTAGAATACTAAAGGAAAACAAGCTTTGAGAGTATAATTGTAAGGAGATAAACTAGATAAATCATCACAAAAGAAAATACAATTCATAAGAGTCTTAAAGTCTTCCTTCAAAAGGTATTAACTCTAGAGATATACCTTCTGCCAGTCAATGTTTTAATAGACATTATCATTTCTATCAGTATTTCCTTAATCTTTAATATTATAAGAGGAAACTGTCTCCAAAATATCTCCTCATTATGCACTCCTTTAAACATAGCTAACTATGTTTCTTATAAATCCTTTTGAAATAATTTTAAATTTTTGGTAGGATAAATTATACATGATTAATTACTAAAAAGTGATGTTAGCTGTATGTGTTAAGGTTCTAATGCTTTGATATAAAGGTACCACAATATTTAGCTATAGGTATACCCTGAAGATTTTCAACCATAATATATACTGACCATTAGATACTGTTTTACTAACAGTCAACTGAGTTTCATCTTCTTCATGACTTTGGAAAACTGAAGATTTCTTTAAAGAGAGAACACGTTTGCTCTTTTACTAAAGTTCATTCCTGCTATTTTCCTGGACATCTCTTGGGTCTTGCATAGAATTTGAAACTGGTTGCTCATCAAATTCTGTGACTGATATGAAACTAACCAGTGTCAACTACTAGAACTAATCCATCACATACAGTTGTCATAGCACAAAGAATGTCAATTATCTCTCACAAAGTAACTGAGATGGCAAAATCGATCCAAGAAGGTGCAGCAAATTATCTTCTAAATATAGCATGAAAAGCTAGAGTCTGTGATATTCTCAAAAGTTGCTTGGCTAAAGAAAAGCCAATGACAGTCTGTTAGACAACATACCAGATACAGAGATTTGAGGCCTGAAAAATGGGAAAATTCCTATGCATCTCAAATGGAAGGATCCAAGTATAATACAGAGGTGAAGAAAAGCAATAGCTCTCAGTTATGAGCTAAGCTCTTTTTCTTGTTGGCCCACTGAGGTAGGATTCATCTTAGTTTTCCAACTGAAGGGAGAGAAAGAAATGGCATCCACGTAGCACGATGTTCTTTTATTCCTGATTTATCTAAAAATCCAATCTCTCACGTGAGGGGTTTATGTGGATGAATTATGACAGAATCATAAAACAGTTTTAAGTGATGCATCATGTAGAAGGTTAAGGTCAACTGCTCTGGATTAGCATTATAAAAGAAATAAAACACATAAAACATCGCTTAAAACCGAGATATAGCTATTTACATAAACCACTAAAAGCCAGGTATTTACAACATTTATTTTAGGATTTGGAAATTTATTCTGAGTGGACAAGGTCAACAACATCATTTCTTTCTTTCTTTTTTTTTTTTTTTTGTCTTTTCAGGGCTGCACCCGTGGCATATGGAGGCTCCCAGGCTAGGGGGTCCAATCAGAGCTGTAGCTGCTGGCCTACACCACAGCCACAGCAATGTGGGATCTGAGCCCTTTCTGCGACCTACACCACAGCTCACAGAAATGCTGGATCCTTAACCCACTGAGCGAGGACAGGGATCGAACTCACCACCTCATGGTTCTTAGTCAGATTTGTTTCCACTGAGCCAAGAACGGGAACTCCAACATCATTTATTTCATACTGTTTATTGAGCACTTATTATATCAAGCACTAAACAAGTTGATAGTATAATGAACAGGCTAAAAAAGGTTTCTATACGCATGAAACTTACACTCAGTAGAATAAACTGTAATTTTTGAGAAGAATTAGTACATTCCTATTATATGATTTCTCCCTCTTTGTGCTTCACTTGTTGAGATGCATACCTGACTATTAGTGATAAAAGGGCCTTGTCCTGACAAAGTGTAATTTCCCTAAGTATATTTTAATTACTTTGTAATGCCTAATAGAAAAAAAAAAAGTGAAGGAATTGAATGAAAGCCTCTTTGAACAAAGACAACACAGAATTTATTAACAATTTAAAATGGAGAGCAAACTTATGCTTAATTCTACATAGAGTTTAATGATCTCCACCAAAACCCTGACAATATTAAAAGTGAGACCCTAAGAGATCAGAATTAGAAATTGCATGAATATGTATAGTAGAAATTATAGAAATTGCATTCCAAAATTATTTTGACAGGTGCGATTTAGTTTCAATTAGTTAAAGTAATTTTAGTTGTATTGTGTTACTGATCTTACAGAACATTTAAAAATTACCTAATTCTTTCCTAGGAAATAGATGGCATTGGTGAGAAATTTTACGGGAATACCTGAGTTTTCAGATTAATAAAATAAGAAATATTGGTCTTCATCAAACATCTATTTTATTTCTTAATCTGCCAATAAATGAGAAAGGACACAGAACAGATTGATTTTTCCAGGAGGTGTCGTTTTCTGTGAAGACAAGAACTAGATAATCAGTAACTTGTTATTCCATACGAATGAGCCATGTCAGTCAAAAAGTCATGACATTGCTAAATTATATGATGTATAAAGGGGTGGGAGTGGAAAAGAGAAGGAGTCCTTGAACCTCATTTTCTAAGCCATTTTTAAACGGCAGAGCAAATAAATGGCACCCCAAGGGAGTAGTAGTATTAGTATTAGACCGAGATGAATTAGTCTTTCGGGCTTCGATGAATGTTCTAAGAATTATGTTTAATGAGTAAACAGGATCTTAGGTTTCCCTGTGACCATTTAAGAAAATCACATTTAACCTCTTGACTCTGTGCTGCTCAGCCCTTGTAGAATCCAAAAAGACGCCACCATGAAATTCTCCCACTCAATACACTATTCTGGTGAGAAGCAAAGTGTTACAGAAGTACATGTTTGACCTTGGTATTTTGAACACTGCCAAGAGCAATATTCTCTTAAATTTTCTCCTCCTAATTAGTACAAGCTGTCTCTTGCTTTTTATCTCTCTACATTTAAGTGGAAATATGAGTCAAAAAAAGATGAATTGTTCTTTGCTCCTTTCCTAGCTGCCACCAAGACAAATGGTGCTCCTATAGGTTATGGGAACACTTCAAGTAGCTAAGAGCCCTTTATTACTTTTTACTAGTGCCATGTGTAATAAAAGGAATGAATAATTAGCAGTATGGCACATCACTTAGATAATGAGAACCTACTGAATTGGAAGCATTAGAAGTGCCTTAGTTGACCATTCTACTGTTCATTCCTTTATTTTTGTATATTTGGAATAAAATAAGTGAACAGAAGGAGATATATATGAATCCATGGGGTTGTAAGTGTGGGTGTATGTATATATTCTGCTATGCAATTTTCAGGTGCAGATGTAAATATAGTCTCAGAGATGATAAAAGGTAATGCCAATTTCAAGAAACATTTATATACACATATATGCGTGTGTGTATATATATATATATAATTTTCATGGTACATTGTATAAAAAAGATTTCCAAATATACTAGCATGCAAGTTCTACATAACAAGAAGGATAATAGATCGTAAAGGATAGATAAAACTGGGCCTTAAAGGATAGATAGAAAACTCTTTGTCCGTATGACAAGTAAGTTCATGCAGAAATATGCCCTAGTACTCCCCATTCCTTCATTCTGCTCCAGAAAAAAAAAAAAAAAAAGTTGCGAAGGCATTCAACCCTGCACAGAATTCAGCAAAAGAGTAGAATGGAAAATATTCACAAATAGTGACAACAGTGTGATTTATAGAGGGGAATAATATGGAAGAACGCAACGAGAGGTAGGAGTTAAGGACCTTTTTACTCTCTCCACAATGTTTTTTTTCCCTTTGGGAAATAAAAACTCTGTAGTAAAAGATGATAAATTAACTGTTTTTTACTCTGAATGGCAAGAATATGGATGCTTATTATATTACCAATGCTTTCACTCATTTATTTTTTCAAAAGCATTAACTGAATTTCCATAGTTAAATAGAAAGGGAATAGACTTGAGTGTCTCAATAGACACTTGAGAAAAAGTGTCAATAATTCAGCAAAGTCATCAAGATATATAAATTAGAAAGTATAATTTTAGACTTTTGTTACCAGAGTAAGAAATCCTGAGTTTCTTTAATGAGTAGTAAATAATCTTACGAAGCTTTTGAAAAATATGATATAATAGAAAATGTTCCTTAAGATGGTAAATCTAAGAATCAGAAAAGATTTAATTCTTGAAATCTGGTATATTTGTAGTGTCTTGATTTAACCTAATGCTCTTGCCTGGGCTAGAGAACCAAGAAAGGGAAAGGTAACAGGAGTCTATTCAAGTTATTCAGCGAGATGCTAGCCAAGGACTGAACTAAGTAACAGTAGGAAACAACAGATAAAAGAAGGATAGCTAAGTGATTGGACATAGCAAAGGGAGAGAGAGAAGCCCAGAACATCTCTTAGGTAACTGATAAGGTTAAGAGAAAAGGAAATCAGATTTTTTTTTTTAGAGATGAGAGATATTACAGCTTTTTTACCTACTGATGGGAATGAATAAGCTAAGAAGGAAAAACGTGTGCTGCCAGAGAGAATGGTCTCTTACAGGATGCACATCCTGTGGTAGGCAGACAGGGTGGAACCCAGAGCCTTTATCACGTCTCAGTCTTAGGGTCACTGAGAGTTCCTCCAGTGTTACTGTACCTGTAGGGGGGTAGATATGGAGATGTGTGTGACTGTTCTGTTTCTATGTTCTCAAATAGAAGCCAAGTTTGCTAGCTCATAAAGAAAAGAATGGTTGGGCTGGATGTTCGAGAAAGAAGTACAATAGTCATCAAGGAGAATAAGAGAAAATTTATGAAGGAAATGTAAGTGTTGCTGGAAAGAACTAGGATCCTATTTAGGGATAATACTCATTTATCTGAAGTAAGATGAGAGAATATTGGTAGCTATTTTCTCCAGCCATGAGTAAATGCAGAGTTTTCTCCAGATATGTGGAGACACAGAAGAGGCTCACAGTTGAATATGACTAGGGTTGGGTTTGGCAGGCATATGAAAAGATGCAGTGAAGGGACCAAAAAGGAATTCCTGTTGTGGCTCAGTGGGTTAAGAACCTGATCAGGATCCATGAAGATGCGGGTTCTATCCCTGAACTTGCTCAGTGGATTAAGGATCCAGCATTGCCCCAAGCTCACAAGCTGTAGTTGGTCTCAGATCAGCTCGGATGTGGTGTTGCTGTAGTTTCAGTGTAGGCCAGCAGCTACAGCTCCAATTTGACCCCTAGCCTGGGAATGTCTATATGCACAGGTGCAGTCCTAAAAAAGAAAAAAAAAGTGAAGGGGCCAAAGAACTCAAGTTATAAGTAAGAAGTGAGCATATATACAGACTATAGAATCTAAGTTCAGATGAAGGAATATGAGAATTTTGAGGAGTTAAGAAAATGTATGCAGTGAAAAAGGCATATGGGCCATAGACTGAAGATTTCAGACAAGTCTATTTATTTCTTAGGGAAGGAAATAGTAGGAATGTGTTAGAAAGTTATAAAGGTGAATTGGAGAGGGGGTGCTTAAAACTGAGATTATAGAGGGAGCGCTATTACTAGCAATGACAAAGTCTAGGGTCACCTCATTAGAGAGTGGGCAGGTGACATAAAGTAGAAGATGTGATTCTAGCCAAAAAGGAGAATGAGGAACTAAAAATTCAAGAGGTTAACAGGATTGTCTGCATAAATATAAAACTACCAAAAATTGTGACAGAGTCATCATGGAGTGAATGTAATAAGACCTCTAAGCAATAAATAAAAGTGACCTGGGGGTTGAATAAATAACTACAGGAAGTCTGGGTAGTGGGTAATCTCTCTGCAACAACTTCAAAAGAAATCAGGGGATATGGAGAAACAGAGAAGAAGGAAGAAAGGTCTGAAAGAGCCAAGAGGAAGGAGCAAATAAAATTATCTAAACTCCAGACCCCGTAGCATGGAGAACATGAGAGAGAAATCACCACTCCTAGAGAAGATGACTCTTGAAGTGTTCTCTACAGAGTGAGCCAGATTTTAGTTAGAGGTAGATGAAGGGACTACTCTGAGGAGAGCTGAAGTATGAAGGGGACTTTTCTGATGGCTATATATTCCAGAGGATGAAGAAGGGTTAGGGGTTGAGAAAGGTGGGGATGTGGGCTAATTACAGGATGTTCTAAGCTGCTGGAGAATAAGCATCCATGTGATGAGATGACTTGAGTCTCCTGGGCTCCTCATGTGACTGACAGAAATTCAGATACAGGGCCTAGTGGGGTAAATACTGGCATTTTCTAAGAGGATAGTAGGGTCTGTGTTGTTGCATGAGAAGGAAATCGCCTGGACAGGAGTCCATGTAACTCAGTGTGTCACTTGTTCAGTTGATCAAAACATCTTGAGGTCGAAGAGGAGCCCCAGGAGCACACAAGGGTCTTCTGAAGGTTCCCTGTCAGCTCCTTCAGGATGATGGGCTGGAGGCAGCTTTGTCTTCCCGAGGAGTTCATGGGCCTATATGAGTATTTGCTCATATTCTCCTCCCCTCAAGAGCTTTAGCCTTGTGGCAGGTGACTCACTATCTTGTAAGTGAGATCTGGATTCGGCAGCTACTAGTTTTTCTACCAAACATATTTCCATCAATTTCTTACCTCACCCACTGTGCAAAGCTGCCCTGAGAGTTATGTGTATAGAGTAAGTCCATCAAACCTGGAAAAAGGGAGGCCATGCCCTGGAGAGTTCTGGGATATATAAACAGAAAGAAGAGAACAGTTGCTTAGCAATATCCTAGAGCCCAAAATAAGATAAACTGACTAGTAGAAGAAAAATAAACAATGACACCATAGCCTCAAGCCTAGTGGTGGGGATAGCAGACAATTTAGAGAATTTCTAAATCTGCTTTGGGAGTCTCTGGTTTAGACAGTTGAAAGAGGGCTTTTATCTTTTATACTGGCATGTTAAAATAGGAGCTACAAAGCTTAGTGGTCACTAATGTCTTTGATTTTGAAACTTTGAATCCCTTTGCAAAGGAAAACCACTCATGGACAGCCAAAACCAAAGCTGGGATGTCCACACGTGGTCTTTACAAACAACTGAACACGTGAATACAAAAGGTCTCTCTTTTTCCTACTATCATGGCCTCAATGGGATAAAATGACATTACATGAAATTTGACTTACTTTATAGAGCAAACCAGTTCAATGAGAAGATGTTAAACAGCCATTCATCCTCGATAGGACAGAAAGCCTGGGATAAAAAAAAGCAAGATGACCTTTCCATATCCTTGCAACCTCCAGCCATTCCTAGAATACCTTCTACACTTTCAGGCCCAACATCATCCACAGGGTAAGCCCCTTCTGAGTTCATCAGCATGTATTCCCACCTCCCACTCCAGAGTTCTGTGTTTAGATGCAGTCATCTCAGAAAAGCTCCTAGGGCAACATCCTGTGTGTCAAAGTCTATACAACAATATTAACATTTGTATTTCTTGACTCTCAAGTTTGTATCTTCAACTTTAACATCCAAATGCTGTAGGTGTTTCCATTTGGTTTTTAGGTATATTTACATATATGTATAAAAACACATCACATGGCATGACTAACCATTTCCTTCAGGTTCATGAGTATATGGTTCCCAAAGACAAGTATTTTTAGCTCCCTGATGTTGCAAATATCCTCTAGAGCTGTTACTCTGGAAATATGTTATTGTACCATCATCAATAGCCACAAAGAGAAAATAGATAGGACTCTCATTTTCTTAACTTACTATATTTTTAGCAATTTTCTGGGAAGCATTCTACATTTGAAGCAAATTTCTATCAGATGGAGATTGCTTTCCAGGTATCAATTCAGCTAAACCATTATTTCCTTAATGTTATTTTTTTAAAAAACTGAATAATTAATTTTAAGGGACTTCTTTGAATGTTCCCTTAAAATGTATCCATAATCATGGGTTACCTTTGTAAACCTGCCAAATTACTGGCATAAAACATATTGGTCTTACACTGCATTGAATCATGAATCATTTTCCTGCCTTAAGGATTTAGGGGAACTCAATGTATAAATATTTTAAAATTATTTCCTAGAAGTTTCCTTGGCCTCTCAGTGCTAATGGATTGCCCTTCTGGGTCAACTTCATTCCACCCATAACTCCTAGATAACATTAAAAAATACTCTAGTTAATCCTCTCATGTTGTTAAAAAAATCACCAATTTTATGTTTAAAACAACATGAGCATTTTTTCCTTAAACCACATACATCAGTGGTCGTATGTCATATTTTCACAAAGAAACAAATAAATTTAAGTACACTTCATCTTCATCATTTGCTTCATTTCATTATCAAGCCAAAAAATATTACAGCATATATTTAGACAAGCCATTAAACAAAGATGTTTGCACATTGGTTTTCTTACGTATAAAGTTCCAAATAATAAGGATAAAATATATGTCTATAACTTTTTTATTTTTTGTCATTTTAACTACAGCTGCAGCATATGGAGGTTCCCAGGCTAGGGGTTGAATTGGAGCTGTAGCTACCGGCCTGTGCCACAGCCACAGCAATGCCCAATCTGAGCTGCATCTGCAACCTACACCACAGCTCACAGCAATGCCAGATCCTTAACTCACTGAGCAAGGCCAGGGATTGAACCTGTGTCCTCCATGATGCTAGTCAGATTTGTTTCCACGTAGCCAGGACGGGAACTCCTAAAACTTTTTAAGATTCATTTAATTTGGTCACCTTTTCCTAGGTCAGCAGAAAGAAACCAAAAGATCACTGGCTGGAATCAGGGGGCCTGGCTTCTGGTCAAGGTTCTGATACTTGTTCTATGAACTTGGGAAGCCCCTGCCTCAGTTTCCTTATTTTTAAGATGGGTTAACAACACCTCCCCTGGGTACCACATAGAAGTGTTGTAAGAATCAATTTTGTAGACACCTAGATACATAATTTATTACAAACTTTTAGCAATTTGTAAAGTTAAATGAGTGGGAATCATTATTACTGCTACAACTATGATGTAAGTAAGACACATGATAGAATCCAAAAAATGAACTATTAAGTATTTTGTTGTTCCATAACATTTACTCTCATAGTTAAGAGTATTTAGTCATGATGAGTTTACAAAATATTTTAAAAAGAGAACAAATGTAACAACATCCATATAATTTACTGCAAAAATTCACTACCTTTTCCCAATATCCCCAGCCCTTTCTCCTGCTCTTTTCTTCCTACCTTACCAAAATTTAAGAGGTTTTAGAATTTGGAAGCAAGTGAGTAATATAATGTTTAAATTCTGACTCAGTAAAAAAAAGTCTGACAGTTAGTGTCTGATAGGCTGTGTACAAGAAACTTTTTCTTTTTAATTTATCATGACTGTACATGTGTAAAAGTCTTTCAAAACACTTAAAATGACTCTAATTGTTTTCAAGATGATAAGATTTAGGTGTCTATGAGGTTTATTACAATTTATAATGCTTCATGTGTTGTTCACAGAAGCAGTTAAAAGGAGAGACGTGGGGAGTTTATTTCTTTGGAATATTCAAGGGTAGAAGAAATATGCCTGAGACTGGGCTAGAGGTTCTTGGAGCCAGGGCTTAGATGCAAGATCCCTTCCTTTGCATTGGCAGAACGAGAAAGAGAATAAAAGACAATGAATTTATTTCCTAGAACTGCTGTAACAACTGACCACAACCTGGTAGCCTGAAACAACATAAATGTAGTGTGTCTCACAGTTCTGGAGGCCAGAAGTCTGAAATCAAGGTGTCATCAGGGCCACTCCGGCTGAAGCTCTAGGGGAGAATCTTTCCTGGCTTCTTCTAGTTTTGGGTGACCCTGGGTGCACCTTGTCTTGTGGTCATGTAACCCCAATCTCTGCCTCCGTCTTCAGAGCCTTCTGTTCCACATCCGTGTCTCTGTCTCCTTCTGTCTAAGCTAGCAGTGTTTCAACATTCTCAATCTTTCAGGCCTACCGTGTATGTCAAGGGGAACCACACCATGAGACAGGTCCTCCATACATCGTTTCAGGATACCCCCATCTCCATTACTGGCACCTGCCGACGTGGTCAGTTGGACTCATGACTAACAACCTTGTTTCTTCAGCAAAACGTTTCCCAGTTATACCATGGGCTTCATTTCAAAGCATGCTTTCCCAACAACGAATTTCCTAATTTTAGCATCTTTTGAAGTCTGGGCACCCTGAGAACCTCCCAGATCATTAAAGGCTGCTTCCTTTTTGCTTAGCAGTTCCTTCATCAATTCTTCTCTTTCCTTTTGCATTTTATTGGAAACAATAAGGAGAAACCAGGCCACGTCTTCAACATTTTGCTCTTCAGCTACATACCCAAGTTCATCATCTTTCTATCCAACAGTAGAACACAATTCAGTCAAGTTCTCTGCCACTTTGTAACAAGAATCACCTTTCTTCCAATAGCAGTTCCTCATTTCCTACAGAATACTTATCATAAACAGCTTTAACCTTCATATTTTTATCAGCGTTCCTTCCGTTCATGACAATATGCATATCCTTTAAGACAATGGGCGCTTTCTCTACTTCTACTCTTCACTTCCTTCGGAGGCCTCACCGAAATAGCCTTTAATATCTTGACTTTCACTAAGCAGCTCTTCAGTGTCACCTGGGCTTTTACAATCACATGCATCAAAATTCTTCCAGCCTGTCCTTTATCCAGTTCAAAAGCAACTTACACACTTTTATATATTCCTTACAACAGCACCCACTTCCTAGTATCAAAACCTCTATTAGTTTCCTAGGACTCGTCTAACAAATTGCCACAACACGGTGGCTTAAAACAACAGAATCTCTCAGTTATTGGAGCCAGAATTCCAAAATCAAGGTGTGATAGGGCCCTCCAAAGGCTCTAGGGGTGAATGAACCCTTTGCCTCTTCCAGCTGCTGGTGTCTTGAGTGGTTCCTTGGCTTGGGACTGTATCATACACACACACACACACTCTCTGTCTTCACATGAACTTATGTGTCTATGTCCTCTCTCCTTCTTATAGGGACATCACTTATTGGACTTAGAGCCTGACTTAAATCCAGGATGAACTCATCTTGCGGTCCTTAATGTAAAGATCCTATTTCCAAACAAGGGCATGTCGGCAGCTATTTGGTATTAGGACTTGGACACATCTCTTGGGGGCACTCTGTAGGCACAGTACAGGTGGAAACTTCTGACTTTTCCCCTTACTCTCCACCAGTATCTTGGGATTTCTGGCTTATTCCCTGACAAATATGGAAGAGGTTGTTCCATCACCTCATTACAATAATGTCATGCATTCAGCATAAAAAATCCTTGTCTAAAAGTTGTGAAGAACTAGACTTTCAAACTGGATCTACAGAAGTCAGTATGCCCAAGGGGAATGTACTTTTGCAAAGTTTTTAACTGCACAAATTGTGAAAAGTAGAGTCTGGATGTGTGGGGAAAAAAAGAGAAGTAGAGGGAAGAAAAAAAGCTGGTACTTGAGCTTTTAAGTGCAGAACTTGTGTAAATCACAACAGTGGCTAGCAACACCTTGCTATCTCTAGATTTCAAAAGAATAAAATTCAATTGTGTTTTGATTGTCATCCATTATTACCCATATGTTTGACAAATCTATTTTCTTTCTTGGCACTAATCTAGTGAACCCAAGCAAAAAATAATACTTTTGAAGAGAAGAAGAAATGCAAACAAGATGCTACAGAGTACTATTGAAAATGACATATTTCTTTGAATAAAATTGCTCTGTGTTATAATAGTTTTCAGCAAAGCTAATATTAGTAGCATTAAGAGACAAATGAAATTCCAAGCTCATCAAGTTTGTTTTGAAGAGACACAACAGCACCCTGATTTAGGGAGAGAGGAAGGGCTTGCATCTGGTCAATTAAAAATAACATTTGGTTCCCAAAATGCCACTAGTAGTCCCATCGCTAGTGCTGTAATTTTGAAGGACCCACTTATTTCACTGGTTTTGGAAATTAATTAGAACAATCTGTGGATAAATTGATGAGGTTTGTCTGTTGGGAAACCCTTAGCCTCCCACAGAGATGTAGAAACACAAATGAGATCAGAGATGTCAAGCAGCTTATGGTATTTTTATTGCATGTGTGTGTCGGGGGGGAGTAGCTCTCTCTTTAATACAATATGTCACTATCGATTACTTCTTTTTAAAATTGAAAAGTAGGTTTTTTTGGTGTTATCAAAATCATATATGCTTACTGAAGAGGAAAAAGGCTAATGACTTAGAAAGTAAAACCTTACCCCCAATCTTGTTTTTAGACATTGCCATTGACTATTACCATTGTCTTTACTCCAATCTGTGTATGCTTTTATCAGCCTTGAATTTTTTGAGAGGAGGGGGGCAGGGTTTGGATTTTTTTGTTATATACTCTCTTGTAATCATCCCAAAAGAGGCGCTTAATTGGAAGTACATCCAAGGGGCTGAAGCACAGAAATTGAGTCAACTTTGGATTTACCTACTGAAGTAAACATTGCCTGACCTCACTTCTCCGTACCCATCTCTGCCCACATGTAGGCAGTACCTTCCTCAGTACCACGATGGAACCCCCACATAAGTGTCTTTATCTTTGTTCCCACAACATTATTAAATTATTATCTTTTGTATGTGGTACCTCCTCCTAGACTCTAAATAGGATACAGCATCTTAAGCAGTTCTCCATTTAAGGACAGGAGCAATCACAGAACTGGAGATTTAGTGATTTATGACAAACCATGCATAAGGCATGCATTTTGGAATGATTTCAATTCTGTAATTGATACTCTTTGATCACCAATTTTTCAATCAACTGTAATTTCTTATATTTATGCTCATACCTAGTCCTCATTGACTTCTCTTGTTCACGAGGATCTCATGAGAAACACAGTAGCACATGTCCCTGCGTTGCTGAGCTAATAAATTCACCCCATAAAGGAAATGAATTCAGGTTGGCATGACTGCTCTTATTATAACCACAACTGGGTTCTCCACACTAGAGGAAAGTCCCTAGTGCCTTGGGAAGACAGAAAGCAAAGAGAAGAGGGTGTCTGTGTAGTTACAAGTTATCTTTGAGAAGCTGTTCTCTTTCTAATCAGAGGTGAGACAAGCTAAAACAGGTGATCCTTATGACTATGACACAAAGGCAGAAAGTAAAGCCATGCTCCAGTGACAAGAAACTGCAGAAAGCATCATCACAAAGTGAGCACTTCCTTCATCTCTGGCTTGTCATGGGGCTGTGCCATAATTATAGGAGCAGAGATTGCCCAGGAAATTAAAAGATAAATTATTTATGATAATTTAAATAACATGTGAACCTCATAATTATAGACATATTCCTTGCAATTAGTATAATACAGTATATAAAGGAGTCAAATTTTATTACGTTCACAAAAGATGTAGAAAGGTGAAGCAAAACTAGGATGAAAAAACTAGGGATAAGACAAGCACATCTTTAGAATCAGACCTGCCCAAGTATATAACCAGTTCTTTTGTGCATCAGAATTAGAAATGAATGCGCAAACATACATTAGATTATTTGTATTTAAGTATAGGAAGTTGTGATGATTAATTTTGTGTTAACTTGGAAGATACCTTTATATTAGATGGACATGTAAATCAATGAATTCTGAGTGAAATAGATTGCCTTGCATAATGTGGGTGTGCCTCATTCAATCAGTCAAAGGCATGCCTAGAACTGAAAACTGTCTTCCCTGAGTAAGGAGGAGTTTGTCAGCAGACTGCCTTCAGACTTCATGTGCACCACTGGCCCTCCTGTTTCTCCAACCTGCTAGCCAACACTGCAGATCTTAGACTTGCCAGCCTCCCTGAATGTGTGAGCCAATTCCTTATAATAAACCTCTTCATGTGTGCATGTGTGTATGTGTGTGTACACACATGCTGTTGGTTCTGTTTCTCTGAAGAACCCTGACTAATATAGGGGTTTGAGTATATATTTCACATGTTATTTGCTTCCCATTAACAGTTTGGTAAACTGTACATAGTGTATGCACATACAGAGATGTTCTTTCCTAAACAACACTTTTGTTTTTGTTTGGTTTTTTTTTTTTTTTTTTTTTGCTCTTTAGGGCCACACCCGTAGCATATGGAGGTTCCCAGGCTAGGGGTTGAATCAGAGCCACAACTGCAGCAATGCTGGATCTGAGCCACATCTGCGACCAATATCACAGCTCATGGTAACATCAGATTCTTAACACACTGAGCGAGGCCAGGGATCAAACCCACACCCTCATAGATACTAGTCGGATTCATTTCCACTGTGCCACAACAGGGACTCTGACAGTGCTTTCTATTCTGGAGGCTGTACTGACCATAAATACTTTAACCAAATGGGTTTTGATCACAGTTGCAGCCACCATGCTGCTTCTCAGAGGTTATAGGTGCTTTATGACCCCTCAGTGAATACTGTCTTAAAGATGCTTCTTTCCCTCTGGCTGTAGCTCATGTCACAACCACTCCTACATACGCTCTTTTCTTTTCTACAATGTTTATAATTTTACCTCTAGAAGTAACAGGATCGATATGTATACATTTTTATTCTTGGGGGAAAAAAGAACACAACCAGATGCTTAGATTTTGTCTAGAGTTCTAGATTTTTAGACATTCAATTTTTAGGTAGAGTTACAGGGCTTTAGCAATCAGTTGTACTAGGTAGCCTGATGTCAGCTCAGCGGCAATCCTGGTACTCCCTTGCTCAGAATCCCCTTCCTCATACAGTTCTGGATAATAACATACCAAAGAGAGGCACTTGCTTTGGGGGACAAAAGCAAAGGAGAAATCAATGTCTGCTGGCTGCAGTTGTAGAATCACCCACTTTGGTGCTTTATTAGGTTGCCTGGGCTGCCGTAACCAAATACCACAGAGCCGGTAGTGTAAACAATTTTTTTTCCTTCTAGTTCTGGAGGCTAGAGGATGGAATCAAAGTGTCAGCAACCATGGCTGCCATCTTTCTGGGTGTTTATGTGGTTGTCTCCCTGTGCATGCATACACCTTAACCTCTTCTTCTACGATACTGGTCATACTGGATTATACCCCACCTAATGACCCCATTTTAATTTAATTACATTTTTAAAGGTCTTATCTCCAAATACATATGGAGTACTAGAGGTTAGCACTTCAACATATGCCTTAGGTTAAGAGAGAACACAATTCAGCCCATGAGAGTGCTCCAGGCAAGTAAGATTCTAGACACAGTCTGCAGTTTTCAGGAGGAATGACTCCTGAGAAGGACTCCCTCTTTGTTGCATAAGGTCAGTAAGATCATCCTCCTTGCCCCTCACCTCCTCAGATGCAGAGCAGCTTTCAGGTTTGCCCCAGTCATTGAGTCTCTTCTGACAGTGGCTCCCCTCCCCTAATCTCAGCTCCAGTGTCCTTCCAATGGTTTGCAAAACCAAAGTTCCATGTTTTAAAACTTTTTCTTGGGAATGTTGAGAGGGGCTTTTAGCACATTTAACATACTCTAGTAAAACCATACAGTCACAGAGGAAGAAAAAATAAAAAGAAGGATATAAGAATGTAAATCATGTGGTTCTGCACACATCTCAGATTGAAGGTAAGACTGAAGACTAAATCTTTGGTTCTGTTACCTCGTCACAGTTCTTACATGCTTTTCATAGTGAGAACTCTCCATGCTGAATTAAACCTAATTCTTTATGAAATACTACTTTTTGTACAGCAAAATCCCCAATAAGCCCAGTATTTTCATGCTCAACTGAAGAAAAAGCTACTCATTCGCACTGAAGATAGAATGGCAGCATTGGACTTAAACTTGGAGTGTGGATATTAATGCAAGATTTCCCAAGCCATTTTGAAAGACAATTTTGATTCAACTCAATATTTGTCTTATGTTTGACATAGAGCCTGACCCTGACATAAGATGTAGTTCAGCTGAATATAAAGTAATGTAAATATATATATCCAGGCAGTTGTAATATATGTGAAAGAACTTAGCAGAGTTTCTGGGGCACAGAATGTACTTGGCAACTAAAAGTACATTAGAAGCTTTATATTGCAGGGTTAAGAGCATGAACTTAGGGGCCAAATCTCCTGGGTTAAGTTCCTTTGCTTTACTATCTGTGGGAAAGTAGGTAAAAGCATTTTTTTTTCTTTTTACAAAATTTTTTATTAAAGTACAATTGACTTACAATGCTGTGCCAGTTTCTGCTGTACAGCTTCAAGTATTACATTTCTCTGTATCTTTGGTCTCTCCTAACATGGAGTGACTGCCATCTCATATGATTCTGGAGATTAAATATTGCTTATTTATATAATATGAAAAGCATTTTAAATACTGCTTGGTATGTAGTATAAGATATATGTTTTATAATTATTACTATTTGTTATATTTTTCTTTCATTTTCCTCACTCTTTTTCAAAAACTTTTATTGGAGTAGATACACACAGAAAACACTATAATTCACTGAATCAAATGCTAAGTCCAACTGTAGAACCTTACCTAAAGTCATGATTACAAATATGTCTCCCTAATCATTTCACACCCTTCCTTCTTCCAACAGTTATCCTTCAAATCACAGATCACTTTTGAGATTTTGGGAGTTCCTACAAATAGAATCACAATATCTATTAGTTCATTCTATATTATGTTTGTAAAATCATTCAGATTGTTGCAAATAGCTATAGTTCATATATTTTTATTGCTACATAATATTTTATTATATAAATACATTACAATGTACTTATCTATTCTGTTAATGGATACTTAGATTGTTTCCAGTTTTTTATTAGTTTTTAATTACTCTGTATTCCTATACAAGTCTCTTGGAACACATGTATTTGCATTTCTGTTGGGCATAAACTTAAGAGTGGAATTTCTGGGTTATAGGATCCACATACAATTAACTTGAGCAAAGAGTTTTTCCAAAGCACTTGAATCAATTTTATTCCTAGTAGCACTATTTCAGAGTTTCAAAATTTTGCCTTCTTGGCTTTTCTCTTTTAATTACCACTTTATCATTTTCAGGCAATTTAGCAAACTCTTCTTTATCATGTCCATGGCTTAGCACAAAAATAAACTCCAACTATGACGCCAGATGGGAATATTTTTTAACCAGCTGTGACATATTTAATGTTGGGATTTTTTTTTAAAAAAAAGTATTAATGTGCTAAATAGTAAGTCATTCAGTAGCTAGGAGAAACTTAGAAACCAGTAACTCAACTTTACTTATTATGGTGCAAGTTACTAAGATTTTATTCACTGACAATCCACAATGTCCTACTTGATTAATAAGAGATTTTGCCCACTTCCTACATATTCTTGGGAATTGCTTGATCTCTCTTTTATTAAAGATTCATAGGCTTTCATTTTCTGTTTCATTTTCAAAGGGCTCCTATACTTCTCACTTAAATAAGTGTTGCTGAATATATTATTTTTGCTTGCAATTTTAATTATTGCCATTATATATCAATATAACTTTTGCATGACTGGCATTTAAAGGAAATTTTAATTATCATTGTCCAGAGGTTGGGATCTTCCTATAGCATAAGGTGATGATGTAGCAGGCAGGAGACCCTGTGGCATATAGAGTTACCGGGGTAGATCAAATCCACAGTTGTGACCAGCAAATGTGTCAATGCTGGATCCTCAAACCAATATGCCGGGCCAGGGATTGAACCTGCATCCCAGCAGGAACTCCTATAGCTACCATTTATTGAAGGCCTGTGTGCCTGGGCAGGCACAAGGCACTTTACTTATCCTGTCAGAATTAACTCTCGTAAGACCCTTAAGATGTAGATGCTATATAAATCAGAGTTTGTCTTTTGTTCCTGCATATCTCTGTTTTCTTTCCTCACAAATCTTACTGCAGAATCTTGTGGATTAAATTCCACCCCCCCCCCCAAGAAAAAGTCATTTATACTGAAAGAATTATTGAGCAAGAGAGATTTTAGCCAAGGTGTCACGGAGAAGACAGCCTCATTTGAGTCACTTCTCCTGATCTGTCTCATCCAGGATAGTGAGTTCCACCCCTCCTTTCTTAATATCCTAATTATATAGTATCCTTTTTCCACTCACAACTTAGGACCCATTGTTGGACTTCCCACTATGTCACAGTAATCTAAAAATCTCTTTGCACCAGCTACTAAGAAAATGAAAATTCTTCACTGCATTATAGTCATACGTCTTTAATTGAACCATGAGTTAATTAAAGTGCAAAGCTAGGAAACTGTTTGCTGTAGGCTACTTAACTGAAGAGTGGCTGCACCAGGAATGAAGTCTAGGATGCTATGACAGACTAACTCCAAATTTACTGACCTATTTTTGTTTTAAAATATGGACTTGAAAACTCTAAGAAATTTACTAAACACACAGGGTGCTTGGTTGATTTCACTTTCTAGTTCTTTACCAATTCTGAATCACAGGGTACCAACATATGTGCAAATGATACATTTAATCCCTAAATGAAATATATAATGAAAGGAGGCAAACTCTGACCCTAGTTATGTCATCTGAGGCAGAACAGACATTATTTGTGTACCACCAGGTAATAGCTCAGTAAAAAACTCAAGAGTTGTCATGCCATGTCTATATGATCAGTTGATGGAGGCAGCTCCTTGAAGTAAGGAGGACTCAAATGATGCTCCAAGTAGTAGGAAAATCATCTGACAATCCTAGGAAAATCCTAAGATCTAGTTCTATGTGCCAGTGGAATTGTCCACGGCTTTCAAGCTATGATTTCAAAGAGGCCACAAATCCAGTCTTCCCTTTTTCAGGATACTTCAGTAAAGGGAATGATGCCTTCGTTTCACAAGTACAGTGTTTAGGCTTAAACTTCAATAGCCTCTGACAGGTGTGGTTCACCAATTGATGATCATCAAAATCATGAGTCATAAACATAAAACATCAGATCCTTCCTGGAAAGCACATAGTATGAAAACAGGCAATGTGATTGGGAAGCTGAGTATACTAGAATACTGTTTGTTTGGGTACCACATAGGTAAGAAAAATTTAAACCACAAAATCACAGTGTGAGTGTTGGAAAGGAACTGTAGGTTCCTTTCAATGTTCCTAATGAGCATGTGTCCATATCAAGGTAGGATGAATCCACATGTAGTTTGGAAAAAGCCCACTTAAGGTCTTAGCCAATGTTTTTATCATTCAAGCTTAGAAAGTAAAACTGTCTAGAACTATAAGTTTGGTGGAATGAATCCAAAGCTAAATTTTATATTCTTTTTATTGGTGACTTCACAAAATAGAAGGTGTTACCTATTCAGAAGGGAAATAGAGTGATCTCCAGAACAGTGCACAATTTGATCAAATGGAGGCAAGAATTTAAAGAACAGGTTAAGAAATAATGTCATATTTCATGCTCCTCTGTGCCAATAAAAACACTGAGACTTACAGATGTTAAAAAACAAAAATTTTAAAAATGGCTATTTTTCCACTATATTAGTTTCTGTTGTTATGTAATAAACTACCACAAATGTGGTAGCAAATCTACTGCATATCAAATTTCTAAGTTGCTCTGCACATGCCTCTGGTAAAACATTATGTGTGTGTACACACACACACTAAAAGTAATAATGTTCCATAAGGTTGTTGTCATGTAAAAAATGTCTCTGATAGTCCCTGTTCTTTTCTGGAATCTCATTCCTTTCCTTTTTGAAATCCTTGGTCCTTTTATCGTGTTGCACACCAGGATCCAAAATCACTTCCTCCAGAAATTTCTCTTTGATAAAAGCTGTTGAAAAATGAACTCAGAGTACTAGATTTCAAAGGGATTTTAAAACGTACCTCAAGCAGTCCTGGTGGCTGAAGGAAGTTTGATTTGTGGCTTAATTGCCCATGTGCTTAAAAAAAAAAAATTACTCCCATGAGAAGTGGTACAGGCCTGACATAGGTTAAAATCGAAGTTAAAATTCCTAGAAACCTGGACAAGTAGTCTCCAAAATGAGCTGCATGTATCCCAAAATTGAGCAGAACAATCCATTGGAGGATTGAATAAGTACTAAAATACCTATTTTTTAAATGTAAAACTATAATATTTTGATAATATTTAAAATTCAGATGGGTCTTGGTCTTTGTTAACCTGCATGTTAGACTGTCCTAGGTCATCACTGAAGGAAAGGTGAGGGTAATTGACAACTGAGACCTCTATCAATTCATTTACTTTTAGCGTATTGTGGTATTTTGCAGTTTATTGCAGCAAGTTAAGAAGACAATTCTATTGTTTAATTCTAACTACACTAACACTGTTGAAATGTCTAGGAAGCCTTAAAAAATTCTCGCTAAGTTTTTGTGCCATTAAAATACTGTTTTAATGACTGTAGCTCTCTAATGTAGTCAAGTCAGGGGACTTGATTCCTGTAGTTCTGTTTTTCTTTCTCAGGATTGCTTTGGCCATTTGGGATCTTTTGTGATTCCATATAAATTAAATTTTTTTTTGTTCTAGTTCTGTGAAGAATGCTATTGGTAATTTGATAGGAATTGCTTTGAATCTATAGATTGCCTGGCAAACTATGGTCATTTTGACAATATTCATTCTTCCATCCCAAGAGCATCTCTTTATGTCATCTTTGATATCTTTCATCAGCACCTTAGAGTTTTCAGGGTACAGGTCTTTTGTCTCTAGGTGGGTTTATTCCTAGGTATTTATTCTCTTTGATGTGATGGTAAATGTGTTTCCTTAGTTTCTTATTCTGACCTTTTCATTGTTAGAATATAGGACTGCAAGGGGGATTTCTGTGTATTAATTTTGTATACTGCAACTTTACCAAAATTCATTGATGCACTCTAATAGTTTTCCTGTAGCATATTTAGGGTTTTCTTTGGATAGTATCAGGTCATCCTCAAACGGTGACACTTTTACTTCTTTTCCATTTTGGATTCTTTTGTTTTTCTTCTCTTATTGCTGTGGGCTATGACTTCCAAAACTATTTGGAAATACAGGGGTGAGAGTGGACATCCTTGTTTTGTTCCTGATCTTAGCAGAAATACTTTCAGATTTTCACTGTTGAAAATTATGTTAGCTGTGGTATTGTCATACATGGCCTTTATTATGTTGAGATAGGTTCCTTCTATGCAGTGGAACAGGATAGAAAGCCCAGAGATAAACCCATGTACCTATGGTCAACTAATCTGTGACAAAGGAGGAAAGAATATCCAATGGAGGGAAGAGTTTCTTCAATAAGTGGTGCTGGGAAAACTGGATAGCTCCATGCAAAAGAAGGAAATTAGGATATTGTCTAACACCATACACAAAAATAAACACAGAATGAATTAAAGACCTAAATGTAAGGGCAGATACTATAAAACTTCTGGAGGAAAACATAGGCAGAATGCACTTTGACATAAATCACAGCAATATCTTTTTGGCTCCACCCCCTAGAGTAATGAAAATAAAAACAAAAATAAACAAATGAGACATAATTAAAGATATTACCCAGCGAAGAAAACCATTAAGAAAAAAAGACAATCCATAGAATGTGAGAAAATATTTTCAAAAAAAGCAACAGTCAAGTGATTACTCTCCAAAATATGCAAAAATCTTATGGAGCCTTACATATTAAAAAAAAAAAACAATCAAAAAACAGGCAGGAGATCTAAATAAGCATTTCTCCAAAGAAGACAGACAGATGATCCCACAGCACATGAAAAGAAGCTCAATACCAATAATTATTGGAGAAATTAAAATCAAAATGACAATGAAGTATCACCTCACATCAGTCAGAATGACCATCATCAAAAAGTCTGCAAACAATAAATGCTGGAGAAGGTATGGGGGAAGGGAACACTCCCACTCTATTGGTGGGAATGTAAATTGGTGCAACCACTATGGAGAACAGTATGGAGATTCCTGAAAAAATACTAAATATTGAACTACGTATTATCCAACAATCCCACCTCTGGACATATACCCAGAGAAAGTAATTTGAAAAGATACATGTGTCCCAATGTTCACTGCAGCACTATTTACAATATCCAAGACAGGGAAACAATCTAAATGTTCATTGGAAGTGGAATGAATAAAGAAGATGTGGTATATACATACAATGGAGTATTATTCAACCATTAAAAGAAGAAATGCCATTTGCAGGAACATGGATGGACCTAGAGCTTATCATTAAGTGAAGTAGGTCAGAAAAAGACAAATATAAAGTGATATCACTTTATATATGGAACCTAAGAGTGATACAAAACACTTGTAAAATAGAAATAAACAGATTTTGAAATCAAACTTGTGGTTACTATAGAGGAAGCCATAGGGAGAAGGGATAAACCAGGAGGATGCGAATAATATACATACTACTCTATATAGAATAGATAATTGACAAAGACCTACTGTAAAGCACAGGAAATCCACTTAATATTATGTAATATCCTGTACAAGAAAAAATGGATATATAAAAGTATATAACTGATTTACTTTGCTTTACATCTGAAACTAGTACAATATTCTAAGTCAACGATACTCTGGTAAAATTAAAAAAAAAAAAAAAGAGTCCCACTAAGGAACCATATATAAGAAACCTCTACTGTTTGGTAGGGCTCTAAATCCCATAGAAAAGGACATGGTGATATTACCAGATCTGACAAGTAGCCCCAACTATGTAAATAATCTAGAAGCTTACTTAAAATATGGATCCATGTCCACCACTACTAAGGCTATCCTTAATCCCATGTGTATATTACACCTTTAATTATTAGTTAATGGAATTCAATACCATGTTTCATTTTTATTATTTTTCTATATACACAGGGTTAACTGTATTCATATAATTTAGTCATTTAAATCTAATATGGAAGTAAACTCAACTTACAACCCCTCCTTTGATTCATTATAGCACACACTTTAAACAAGGATTTCAACTAAAAGTTGCAATAAATAAGAATATATTTAAAAACTTTAATCACATTGTTCACTAAAAAGTGTCATTAATTAAACACCTTGGCAAGAGAAAAATGTTTTTAAATAGTCAAAAAATCAACAATTTAAAATGTTTTTTCTCATCTTCTGGATTTCTAGTTTATGTGTGCTGCAATGTACATAATATATCAGAGCATAGTAATATGTATATAACATATAAATAAATAGGTTTATTAGAGTTGAGAACTCAAAATTTTGGAAATCCTTGATTTAGATTCTTGCATGTTACTTGTGTAAAGACCTTTTTTTTTTTTGCTTCTTTAAATTGCACAAACAAAATTTATCAAACTATATTCCTCTGTGTTATTTGGGAAAGAAGAAAATAAGTCAAATCATTTTTTTAAGTACATTTTTTTGTTGTTATTTTTCCACTACATATTTTTTCCTAATATACAGCATGGTAACCCAGTTACACATACATGTATACCTTCTTTTTTCTCACATTTTCAGGCTCCATAAGTGACTAGACATAATTCCCAGGTCTACATAGCAGGATCTTACTGCTAATCCATTCCAAAGGCAATAGTCTACATCTGTTAACCCCAAGCATCCCATCCATCCGACTCCTTCTCCCTCCCCCTTGGCAACCACAAATCTATTCTCCAAGTCCATGATTTTCTTTTCTGTGGAAAGGTTCATTTGTGCTGTATATTAGATTACAGATATGTGATATCATATGGTATTTGTCTTTTTTTTTTTTTTTTTTTTTTTTGTCTTTTTGCTATTTCTTGGGCCACTCCTGCAGCATATGGAGGTTCCCAGGCTAGGGGTCGAATTGGAGCTGTAGCTGCCAGCCTACACCAGAGCCACAGCAATGCGGGATCCGAGCCGTGTCTGCGACCTACACCACAGCTCATGGCAATGCCAGATCCTTAACCCACTGAGCAAGGCCGGGGATCGAATCTGCAACCTCATGGTTCCTAGTTGGATTCGTTAACCACTGTGCCATGATGGGAACTCCTGTCTTTCTCTTTCTGACTTACTTCACTCAGCATGAGAGTTTCTACTTCCATCCATGTTGCTGCAAATGGCATTCTTTTGTTCTTTTTTATGGCTAAGTAGTATTCCATTGTGTATATATACCACATCTTCCTAATCCAGTCATTTGCTGATGGACATTTGGGTTTACATCAAATCATTTTTTTTAAATGGAGACAAATCAAAGCCACTGATATGTTGATGTGTCAAGTGAATCTCCAAGAGGAGGCTTGAACATATAGCATTTTCTGGTTTTATAAATCCACGGAACCCTATTTTCATGAAACATCTCATGGAAATAATGTTCCAAGTAAGACACTGGCAGACATCCTTTGATTTTATCCAACTATTAGTAGAACTCTAACAAATATTTCTGAGTTCTGATGATTAGCTAAATGGTGATAAAAGTAAAGCTAACCTATGTAGACTCTCTATCTACTCCCTGTGTTAAACAACCCTTCCATCAGTCAACCACTCTGTGCCTGCATTTAAACTCCTAACTGTCCCAACCCTCCACCTTCATCATTTACTTTCCCTATTCCCTGATTTGAGTCCCCTAACACCCCATTTTTAGCAAATTTCTTCCTCTGCCAGAGTCATCAGTTTATACCTCAAAACAGTGCTACCCCTTCATGGCCAGGCTATGGGCAAAGTATGTATTACATGATAAAGTCATCCATTATAATTATTTCTAGATGCTAAAGGCTTCTTTATAGTTGTTTTCAAGTAAACTTCAGATCTAGAAGCAAAATATAAATGAAAGTCAGATTTAAGTAGAGGCATGGACACAGCAGGTCACTTAACATAGGAATTCAGAGAAGTGCCTGTGGACAAGTCAAGGATGCCAGAAATGAAAATTTTGTGTGGGGGAGGTGGTTGTACAGTATAGAGAGGGCCTAGGAACCTGAAGACAGTTCTAAGAAACACACATTTTAGTGGAGTCTTTAGTGACAAAACTTGAAGGGATAAGTAATGTAGTCATGTAGGCCAATACAGTAGCATCAAAAGAGAAAGGATACCAGAACGGAAGTGTCTTCTTTAAAGTTATTTCAAATTCTGGGAAAGAGACAGCTACTTATTCAGTCCATAAGCATGGCTGGCTCTCAATTGCCACTTCAGCTCACTGCCACCTGGATCACATGGTCCATTTGTTCAAAATGTGTTCTCTGTCTGTGGTGGCTATTAGCCAGATAGGTCTATCAACTCTAGGGACTCAACAGCAACCCAAAGCTCATTTGGCTTAGGAGAGTGAGTTCTTAGGCAGGATACATAGATGGACTCTCTCAGGTCACAGTGCTAGAAAACCTCACATGAACTCACAATGGTTATGCCATCTGCTGGTCTAGCAAAGGAACATGATTTACATCAGCAGGACTTGCCAAGTTGTCTTGTAACCACTGCAGGGGCAATTGTTAGTCCTGATACAAAAATATAATGTTTCTAAATTAAAATGTGGGTTTATGTAAAAAATAATTACAGAGTTATTAATGTACTTAACCTCATCTGGGGAAAGTTTAAGACATTACCAGGGAACTCAGCTGCCCAATTCTTATAAATGCCTTGAAAATGTACTCTTCGCTGAATAATTTTGTGACAGGCAATAACAACCTTGAGTTCATGGGCTCTTTTGTTTATCAGCTCTACCCTACTTTCTCAGCTGATGGCAATGAATTTATAGCAGAAAAACTCTTGGTATAAAACATTTCTTGTTGTGCCCTGTAATGTGCTTTGATATCCGAAACTCTGAATTTCACAGCTTCAGGGTCCTGTTCAGCTTGAGCTTGAAGAGTTTTTGAAAGAAACTTTAACTAGATAAATTTAAAGTAACACATAGGAAAATGATACAACTTTAAAACCTGGGAACTTTTCATGCCGTTTAAAAAAATAATGACCGATCTGGCATTTCCTTTAATCTGTCTTCAATTATAAAATAATCATGGCTTCAGAGATATTGATTTTTTAAATGCACATCTTAGAATTGACAAAAACCTTTAAATAGGCTACAGATCAAAAGTGACTTTAAGCTACCTTTATATTACACTATTTAAAACTGAATAAATTTGACTGGGATCATCAATTTATATTGCTTTTTATATCAAATATAAATATGTTTTTTGTGTGTGTGCCTTGGAGAAGCTGCCTCTGAATGATTCTCAGTGCTGTCTACCTCTCTTCTCACACACTGCTTCCACCCCTGCCCAAGCCACAAGTCACTATAACCTCTAGCTTGCACTACTAGGTGGCTTCCTAGCTGGTCTTCCTGCTTTCATTCCTTTCTACATATATATATATATATATATATATATATATATATATATATATATAGAAAATATTTAGACCATATTTTTATTTTTACCTATGACATTTGTGTTTTAATTTTAATTTTATTTTTAATTTATAGTTGCTTTTGGAGTTCCCATCGTGGCGCAGTGGTTAACGAATCCAACTAGGAACCATGAGGTTGCAGGTTCGGTCCCTGCCCTTGCTCAGTGGGTTAAGGATCTGGCGTTGCCATGAGCTGTGGTGTAGGTCGCAGATGCGGCTCGGATCCCGCGTTGCTGTGGCTCTGGCGTAGGCTGGTGGCTATGGCTCCAATTAGACCCCTAGCCTGGGAAATCTCCATATGCTACGGGAGCAGCCCAAGAAATAGCAATAAGACAAAAAAACAAAACAAAACAAAAAAAACAAAAAAATAAAAAAAATAAAAATAAATTATAGTTGATTTAACTATTGCATTTGGAATGGATAAGCAATGAGATCCTGCTATATAGCAAAGGGAACCATATATAGTCACTTGTGATAGAACATGACAGAGAATAATGTGAGAAAAAGAATGTGTTTGTATGTTTTATGCCTAAAACCCATTCACCAGAGAGCTGACAACCAACACTGGATCCTTTCAGTAACCCCCCATTACCCTTCCTGTTCAACCCAAACCCCTCCCTATAGGCTATAAAGCCCTAAACCAACTAACAAGGTCTCTTGTCCCCAACCTGCCTGAGTCACTCTTTCCCTCTTATCTCTGCTCCATCATTGTAGCCTTCTTTCTGCTAAGGGATCAGGTCGAGATCCTTTCTTTCCTAGGGCTTATGCTATGGGACACCTCCTGCATGGATGGCTTCTTCACTTCACCCCTTGTCATCACTGTATCATTGTATTCTCATGGTCTTTAAATTTTCACCTTCAATGTTACTTTTTTGTCTTTTCTAGGGCCACACCCACAACACATGGAGGTTCCCAGACTAGGGGTCTAATCAGAACTGTAGCCGCCGGCCTACACCATAGCCACATCAACGTCAGATCCAAGCCATGTCTGCTACCTGCACCACAGCTCACAGCAACTACCGGATTCTTAACCCACTGATGGAGGCTAGGGATCGAACCTGCAGCCTCATGGTTCCTAGTCGGATTTGTTATTAACCTGAACCACAGTGGGAACTCCCAATGTTACTTCTTAATGCAACTGATTTAAAATAAGTCTTCTTCCATTATTCTCTCTCAGGGTCCTAAATTTCCTTCAGAGCACTTTTTCATAACTGAGAATGATATCGTTATGTGTTCACTTTTTATGGTCTATCTCCTTCACTAGGTATTGAGCCCCATATTTGCAGGGCTTGAAATGACTTTGTTTAGATTCTATACCCAGCATCTATCAGAGTAGATTCTCGATAAATACTTATTGAATAAATGAATGGTTTTATACCCAAAGCTGCCCACATTTGCCACATAACATCCCTCACTCCTACTTCTCGTTATTACTAAGCATATACTTACCACAGCCAGTCACTGTGCTAAGAATGTATCTGTATTTATATGCATTGCCTTATTTAAAATAGCTCATTTGTCTTTTTTTTTTCTTCTTCTTCCTGGAGCCACACCATGGCCTATGGAGGTTCCCAGGCTAGGGGTCAAATCGGAGCTGTAGCTGCCAGCCTATCACAGCCATGGCAATGCTGGAAATGAGCCACATCTGTCACCTACACCACAGCTCATGTCAACACTGGATCCTTAATCCACTGAGTGAGGCCAGAAATCAAACCCACATCCTCATGGATACTAGCTGGGCTCATTATCACTGAGCCACACAACAGGAACTCCTTTTTTTTTTTTCCCAACACACTATGGGCTAACTAGTAAAAAGGACTCAGGCACAGAGCAGTTGGATAACTTGTGCATGTTCTCACCTCTGTAAGCAATGGTCAAGCAGGCAGCCTCCTCTTAGAACCCACTTTCTTCATCACTAGATTATAGAGCATCTTCTGTACTGGTAACCGTCTCCTTTGTTGTATGCCAAAGGTGCTCCCCAGGAGGCTCAGAATTAGCCTATAGGCTTAGTGACAACCAGCATACTCAGAAGCATCGATTATACATAACTGATTATCTTGTTATGTCTCCCTTATGCCCCAATAAAGGGAGACTAATGCCACTTACATCTCTTCTGTTTGGTCTCTGTAGTAGTGGTTCATTTATGGATATACTAGCACACATCTGCTTGGCAGACCTGCCCAGAAGGTCTGGTCAACTCCAGCTATTTCTAAGATGTCTTTATTGATTTTTGCATTGCTTCTGGCTTGTTTTCAGCACATCACTTTAGTGTCTTAGCTTGACAGCCCTCTGACCTATTCACTATTGAATTGCTGTTCAGAAATGTACTCACTTGCCCTGCCTACACAACAGAGCTGAATTCCTGCAGTATTCTGATCAGCCTGACACTTTTAAAGGGGTGGTCATAAAGATGTGGCAGAAGTTTCCATGGCCATTATTTAGTAATACTTAGCAAAATGGCTCTCAGAATGATATAGTATTTATTTATTTTATTGTATCTATATTAACAGGACTATTTAGTTCAATTACTAGGTATTAAGTATTTCCATTATCAGGCTAGTATAGCACTAAAATTACAATGGCATATTAAAAATATATAGTTCTCTTAAAGAATGTGTAAATTTATGTTAAAAGTTTCATTTAATATATACCTTAGATAATTATCTAGGATAGCGTAAGGTCAAGTGCTGGAATGACTGTTGCAAACAATGAAGTTGCAATGAGAAGAAAGCATACAGCTATGGACAGGAATTGATGGTGAAGGCTTTATGAGCATCTAAGGATATTTGGCCTACTATAGGGACCAGGGTGGCATAATGATTAAGAGTACAGGCTGGTGCAGTCAGAGATTCTAAGTTGGATGTCTTCACTAACTGAATGGCCTTAGGCAAGTTACTGTATTTCTATGGCACCAATTTAATTATTTGTAAATTGAGAATAATAATAGTATTTACCTTAGTGTTGTAATCAGGATTAAAATGAATAATACATATATATACAAATTCACTTTAGTGGTGGGACACAGAATGGAATGTACTATGTAACTACCATTGGTTTATATTATAAAGGATGGAGGGTAGTTGCATGATAGGACTGGGAAAGGATCTCAGGAAAGGAAATAGCACCCCCAAGGGCCTGGAGCTGGAAATGAGCAGGATGTGTCCCAAGGGGGAGGGAAGACCTGCCTCAGTGCAATCCACAATACTCTAGTACCTTCTATGTAATACTCTGCCATTTGATTTTGGACAAAAAGCAAAACTCATGCACTTGCAATTTACCAAGAATTTCACCCTGTCTCTAAAGAGAATTCAATACCATTCTTGCTGTGAAGTGTTGATCTTCATCTGCACGGCACACTGCTCCATTACCATTCCTGCCAATCTTCCAAGAGATGCTCTTGCTTTCTTAACACAGATTGTTATCTCCTTGTCAAATGATGCCTCAATGCAAGGGATGTTCCCAAGTTACCATGAATACAGACACAACTTTCAGCTTTGGACCTTCGATAGGACAAAGTATAATATATGCCTCTGCCTTTTAACTTGGTCTATAGTACACAGAATAATTTTTTTTTTCATTTTAATGTCTATGTGTCCTTTACAGTGGATTTTAACGGCAGCTACAGTGAGTTATTCAACAGAGAAGTCAGACCGTATCTGAGCCCTTTGCTAGAAGCATGGATAACAAACCTCAGGCTTGCTGCATAAAGAAGGTGGGGGTAAGGTAGAGTTGAACTGCAGGTTAATCTCTTTATATTATAAAAATGACTCCTTATTTCTTTCTGCAAACAACAGCAAAATTCTTCCACAATTTCCATGGAATCTGTAAGGTAGAAATACAGTCAAATGGCCCATGAGAGAAATGGTATTCTCCAAAAGACACTGTGAGAGCCTCATCCTTTTATCTGAGAAGCTCCTAATACCTACAAAGAGTCACGTGGCTTCCAGCCAGGCTTTGCTTTAATCCCTTCTAATCTGTGCTACATTCCTGTTCCGTCAACTTTATTCTTCCCTTTTGGTCCAGAGCATATGGAATGTGTAGGACCTTTTGTACAGTTTGTATTAGCAGGTATTCCATGCTCACCTCCCTGTGCCACTAAGATACCTAATTACCCTACACTCGAGGGGATATTACAGACTGTGCTGTTTGGATATACACAGGCTCAGACAGGGAAGGAGGGAGCAGGGTTCAGTGGTTCCCATGCATACAGTCTGAGCTTCCTGGAGAAGAAATCAGTGATATGCTACAGGAACAGGGCACTCTGCCATTTCTGGTTCAATATGCAAATGCAAGTCTGGCACATTTGGATTTTATTAGACTTTGTCCACTTGATGGCAAAACCTTCAGAGAAAAAGCAGCAGGCAAGCAAATCATCCCAATCTCCAGGGGTTTGGAGGTATGTTCACAAAACTCCATGAGATTAGGAGAAATATTTCCCTTTGGGACATGCTGGCACCCAATGGAGAGATAGGGACTCCTCTGACGGCCGAGCCGAGTGAAAAAAAAAAAGGGAGCATCCCCCTTCCCCCTTCCTTCAGCATGTGACCAGCAAAGGTCAACCTTCAACTCCTTTAGACTAAGAAGGCCTCGAGCAGCCAGCGCATGGACATGGTAGGCTCCATTCCACCTTTCAGGTGCTGACAGCCCTCCATTCACAGGCTTTGAAGAGACCACAGCAGTATCCACACACTAGGACGTGCCACATACAAGCCAGAGAGACAGTGGACCACCCTATCTCGGTGCTACACTTGGGCACCAAAATCCCACTTTTAAGAAGTTCTATTTTCGATAAAGTCAGATTGCCTTTTGAAGACTTTTTTGCTTTCAAATAAAACAACTATCTTATTGGCCTTCCTGTGTATTTTTCCTTAGAGAAGAGGAAAGATGGACCACGCAATTGAACATCTGGGGGCATCTAAATACTGTGTTGGTGTCTGCACTAATCCAAATCCAATCTCCACCAAGCCCCCAAACTTCAAAATCCTGCAGCCAAAGATGACTGGGAAAATGTATAAATCATGATTTTGCTCCTGGGTACTTAGCCCCAGTGATGAGGTGCTTAGCATCCTACACCACCTGCATCCTAATGCGCCATGAGCAATTCTGGTTTTTTTTAAGGCTTTGCTGAAAGTAGAAAGGATAAGCAGCAGGCTCTGTCTTTAGTATTCAGGGCTGAGAAGAACTGCGCTATAAGCCATTTCTTATGCTTTGCTGTCAGAACAGAGTTGCGGGGGCAGCCTACTACACAGGATTGCTTTGGAATAGCATCCAAAGTGATCTTGAAGGAAGAGGCCAGGGACTGGTTAATGCCTGCGGTGCTCTTGACACTTGTCTCAGAGTTCCTCATTGTTAGATGAGTCCTGCAGTGATTGTAGCTGTGATGGCCATGGGTCACCCATGGAGAAAGAGGAGGAGAAGAAGGTAGTGCTCACATGCTCTTTACATGATCAGCAGCCATGGTCCCTGTGCTCAGTCAATTTCCCTCTAGGCCTCAAGGTGGCCTACCAGGAATCAGACAGCATTTTTCTGATCTTGTGTTAGTCCTGGAAGCCTGAGATGGGAAGGTCTGACATCAGGCAGCACAGATCCTGTGGGATTTATAAAACTGACAGATGTCACACATAGGAAGCAGGCTTTGCATCTGACACCCAGTGGTGCTACAAGAAAAGTCATTTTTAATGCAAACCGAAAGCCAAATTTCCACGTCCTTTTCAAAAACAAGTTGACATTCTAAGGCATCTCTCTTACAGCTTCCCTAAGAATTTCTGCTGCCTTCCCGTTGCAAATGACATTGAAACATCTGTGAGATATTGATTTCAGAGAGTAGTTCATAGAAAGCAGACTTTGGGTTTGACCTAGAGCTAATCTTTTAAAAATTGATCTTAGAGCTTCAATAAGAGCTAGGGAATGGTTAGCCTGGACATTTAAAAAAAAAAAAAAAGATATGATTTTTTACTAAGCAGCACGGCATTTTTATTGCTCTCACCAGCTCTGAGTGTCTTCTTCTTGACACTCATGGGACAGAGGTATTGTCATGGATTCACAGTTGGGTACAAACAAGCCTCCATGATTCTTTAAACTCTCTGGTTAGCTCACGTGGGAAGGTCCAGAGCATCATTAACGCTAATTAGAAAAGGTCTCTTGCTGTTCTGAAAACCCTTCATCTCTAGAGAAAGCAGAAGAGGCAGATCCCATAAAGTCTTTTCTTCTTCCTGCTAGTGTAGTTGTGTCATGCGGTAACTCCATACTAGGGACCAATTGTGTCAAATCACTAAGTATATACTCACACTTCTCATATAAATCTACTTGCATTCATTACAAATGTATTGGATGCCTGTAATGTGCTATGCATTCATTTTCAATACTATAGCTGGACAAATAAATGAGAAAGAAAAAAATCTTAGACATCATGGATTTTTATTCCAGCAAGAGACATTGACAACAAGCAAGAGAAATCAGTAAAACATATACCTTGCTAAGTAAAGGTAAGTGTTAAGGAGAAAAAGAAAAGAGGCAGATATGTTGGGGTACAAAAGGATTGTAGAAATTTGAGGTGGGATATCCACGAAGAGTCCCTAAGATAATTTCTGAATATATAGCTAAAGGAAGTGAAGAAACAAGCCATGCAATTATCTGGAGAAGGAGAATTCCATACAGAGAAAATAACAAGTGCAAAATCCCTGAGATGTGGTATGTTTAGGAAAAAATAAAAATTCCCGTGTGCCTAGAACAGAGCACATGATGGCAGAAGTCAGATCATACAGGGCCCCGGAGGCCACTGTAAGAAATTCTGCTTTTACACTCAGTGAGATGAGAAGCTGGCGGGGACTTTTAAGCAAAGCAGTTACATTATCTCACATACATTTTAATGGTATCACAGAGGCTGATGTGCTGAAACCAAACTATAGTAGAAACCAGGATGGGAGGACAGGGTGGGAAAGAGGCTACTGCAATAATCTAGTCAAGAGGTGATGAGTTTTGCTCCAGACTGCTGATGGTGTGGACTTGCAAGATAGGGTTGGATTCTGGATATATACATATAGGCTGCTTGGGTCAAATTTTATCTTAGGCCAAGCTAACAGCCATCAGAAAAGCTTTCCCACACTCAGAGTATTCAGACTATATCATGGCCTCGGCAAACACATATAGTAAAAAAGATCGACATACATCACATACTTTTTCCATACTTATCTATGTTCTCTACTCAGATTGCATATTTATTCTCAGTCATCCTGTTACTAGAAACATCTTGAATAAAACAGATTTTATGACCTAAACTTTGAGTTCCTTAGAAAAAGCATATTTTATATACACGTAATTTTGGAAAACATTTTCATACTTCAATGTAATTACCACATGGAAATCCACTATTGGCATTAGTACTTAGTCTGTAAAGAATTTCTCATGTACCTGCTGTAATTAGTGGAAAACATTGTACAGCTCTGGTCTTCCTATAACATACCTGTCTCAGAGAATAGATCCCAGCTCTTTGAAATTCACCTTTTGCAGAAGTGAGCTACCTCATAGAAGGCTGCACTCCCTCCCTGGTGTAACATGTTTCTATTGACTGGCCCATGCAGGGTATAAAGACATGGCCCCTTTGCCTTGATTCACAACTCTGAAGGGCCATGCCAGCTCCAGAGCTCCCTGTGGACTTGACCAAAGCCTCTGCTGCAGCCACATCATGGTTCAACTTGTTTCTCTGCACATCTGGCCTTTTTCATTCCCTCACAGGTATTGTTTCTGAGAGCCACTCATCCAATAAATTTGCTGCATGCAAATCACAGTCTCAGAATCTATTTTCCAGGAACTCAAAACACCATGACCTTATTATACAACTTTTATTCTATGAAATTAAATACTGAAGCCACAGATATAGTCAAAGTTTCAGCCCCCTAAAAAAAAAAAAAAGACTACTCATCAAAGGGAATGAATGTTATCTACTACTGTTTTAAATTTTAATTCTAATCTAATCCCCAAAGTGCTTATGCTTTCAGTTCATTATTTACCTTACGGAAAAGGCTTTTAAAATGAAAGACCAACTTTCAAGGGAAAGTTCTTTGCCATTGTACAAAATGTATTTTCTACTCTACAAATTCCAGGGAACACATATGCAGAATTTAAGTGATCGCTGTCTCTAAAAGTCACAAATACATGACATAAGTACCTGAGCATGCATATATCTTGGAAGGAGACTGAGGTGGCTGCATTTGAAACTATTGTGTAAGTTGCTCAGCTACTCAGCCACTTATGAAATGAGAGCAATATATTTATCTATGTGTTTGTGTATCTATTCATAGGTGAATGTGCTTAGAAGCACGCTCTTGACTAGGGTTTCTCTCATAAAGGATTTTTAACACAAAGAAACACTGCTTGCCTTTGGAGACTTCTGTATGCCACTGTCAGTTCATCTCCCTGGAAACAGAGATGTTTATAATATAATGTATTCTGCTAATAGCCGTAACCTGATAATATATGACACAGATACAGCAATTTTAACTACACACAACACTTCATGTATGCATTAATAAATTCCAGTACAACTGAAATACAGTGAGCTAGAATTATTTATTTTCTCATTTGTTTTACTAATAGCATCTCAAGAATGGAGATTCTCTGTCTCCTCTTTTGGTTTGGGTTTGGGAGTGATTTTTGCTCTAATGTTTTTATAAAAACCAGATAAATGTATGGAGTTCCCATTATGGCACAGCGGCAACAAACCCTACTAGGAACCATGAGGTTGCAGGTTCTATCCCTGGCCTCGCTCAGTGGATTAAGGATCTGGCATTGCTATGAGCTGTAGGTCTCAGACAAGGCTCGGATTGGATGTTGGCTCGGATCCCACGTTGCTGTGGCTCTGATTCAGCCCCTAGCCTGGGAACCTCCATGTGCCAAAGGTGTGGCCTTAAAAAGCCAAAAAAAAAAAAAAAAAAAAACCCACAAATAAATGGACTATTCTTTGGGGGGCTGGGAAATTATTGCACAATCCCAACAAATCACTGTGATGGTACATAAATAATCTGAGAACAATGATGTGGCAACAGTTCATTGTTGCCATAAGATTTCACTTGTCAGACTTGGAGCTATCTCATTCCATTTCATATACAGTGTTAGAAGTAGAAATGGTTTTTAAAATCACCTATTTCAACTTGCAGAATTTTTTCAGAAGAAAATGTAAGATAGTTATTTATCTCAAGATCATAGAGCTATCTGTTGTAGAATTAAACAGAGATATTCAGGTCTCCTTCCTTTTCAGGATGGTGAACTGGGCACAAATTTAACTTTGTTCCCTCCAAACATACTACAGAGTGAAGGAAAATGTTAAGATCTGTGACTATGCTAAGACACTAGGGAGTGTATCATCAGCAGAACAGAAAACTGAGGAATTTCTACAAGTTATAGGTGGGCTTCCCTGTCTTTTAAAAGTGTTCATGTTGAGAACATTTGTCTCTTTCCTGATCCTGTTCAGTGAATCCACCAAAGAGGTCCTCCCCTGATTAGATTCAGTGGGGTGGTTTTCCAGCCTATGTGTCTGCTACCTCGTAGATAAATTCACACAAGAGTGAGAAAGATCATCCTGTCAGTTTACTCTAACAGTGAATTCAGGTTTACTACAACAATTCAGTGTACCCAAGTAGAGTCATACTGCCTGGGTGTGTAACTGGGACTCCTAACTGTACTGGCTCATAATTTATTACTTGCATCCTCAGAAACTCAGTTTACTCACCTGTAAAGAGGTAATAATAACAGTATCTATGCTTGCAGCTATTATTTGGTTTTTTAATTTTTTTTTTCTCCAAGCCTCAGATACAGGTAGTAATAAACCTGTTTTAAAAATACCAGATGGATGCTGAAACCAGAGCAAAGCACTGTAATTCTGAAGCAGGTACAGCAGAGGATCAACAAAGGTGTGAGCTCTTCCTACAAATGAAGCTGGTAAGAGACTCTGCATTTAGTAGCGATAACTACAAAGAACAGGAGTAAGTCAATACAACGATGTTCAGAATAACATGTGAGAAAACTATCTTCCAAAAAGCAGGGACAATCAGACCACTCCCCAATCCCACATGTTAAAAGAGCAGACTGTGGACTTTGTCTTCAGGATAAAGCCAAGAAAGCATTATCTAAATTAAAAGCTAGTTTCATTGATCTGGAGTAGAGCTTAGACATCCAAATATTTTAACACCTTTCTAGGTGACTCTGGAGTCAAAAGCCGTTTTTCTAAGCCAATGGTTCTCAGAGTGTGGTCCCTCGGATAGCAGCATCACTATCATTTGAGAACTTATTAGCAATACAAATTATTTGACCCTATGCTAAACCTGCTAAATCAGAAATTCTGAGTATGAAGCCCAGCAACTTCTATTCAATAAGAATTTTGGATAATTCTGATGCATGCTAGTTTGAGAACCACTGCTCTTAGTGAAGTGGATGATCTAATTTAGAGGGACCTTATTGGCCTGGGGATTTGGGCTAGAATCTAAAATTAGGGAACATCCGATCCCATGTTGCTATGGCTGTGGCATAGGCTGACAACTGCTACTCTGATTTGACTCCTCGCCTGGGAACTTCCATATGTTGCATGTGTGGCCCTAAAAAGCAAAAAATAAAAATAAAAAATAAAATTAGGGAACAGTATGATGTAACTCCAAATTTCTACAATGGGAAAAAAGATGAGGGATTGAAGGGAGGGGAAAAAGGATGAAAAATTTACTCTATTCAGGTGAAATAATGATTTGCTTTGGTAGCACCAAGTTTTCCTAGTCAAAGTCAGCTTTCCTATTTATAAGAAATAAATGATGCCAACATAAATCAGCTGTCTGACCAAAATAGACCCTTAAAACACACATACACATACACACATGTGTATTTAAATGTGTGTATACACACACACACACATATACATATGCACATACATAAATATATAGGCCATAAATATAAATATATATTTAAAAACAAAGATACAAAGGAATCAAATAATAAATTTATATCTGAATAAACAGTGTTGGAGACAACTTCTTTAACAATAAATCTGAATTTAATCAAATAAAATACACACATTTAACAATATGAACATCCTCAGTATAATTCACAAAAAGTGAGACTGATTTATTTAAAAAATGATCAAGGTACTAGACCTGCTCTAGCAGCATAACACCAAGACACAAAACGCCAGTAGGAGGGATTTGATGTGGGGCCTGAAAAAGTCCACCAACTGACTCTGAGAAGCAGCTTATGATTTACATGAAAAAAGAATCAACCATGAAAACCTGGAATTCCACACTAAAGCAATTAACCAAGACCAAAAGCCCAAGGCATTAACATGAAAACAAGTCAGAAATCATGAAACTTGTGGGACTAGGTAGAGGGAAACGGAAAAACACCACCTAGGATTGACTTCACACTCAGAAAACTTACAAAGGAAAACTAAGTAACAGCAAAAGTTCACTGAAGATTAGCGCACTGTGTATAATAATGAAGAAAATAACATACAAAGAAGATGCAGAAACCTTGACTTCTTTGCAACTAACATCACTGTGCAAAATATATAAGGCAAAAACTGACAGAATTTCAGGGAGCAATTTAATAATCTACCATCCGAGCAGAACATTTTAAATTATCTTTTAGAAACTGCTAAGTTGAACATTTTTAAGGCTAGAATAGTTATACAAGATTTTAACAACACACATGATCACTCTGTATCTACTAGGCAGGTTTTTAATTCCACATTCAACTAATTTTCAAGAGCACGTGAAAATTCTCAAAAGCCGACCACTTACTAGTCCATAAAGGAAGTCTCAGTAAATCTGCCCAAACAGCTCTTGTATAGATCATAATGCATTATCACGTAACAATTAAATTAGAAATAGCCAATATCAGAAAATACATGTACAACTAAAAGCCACACTACTAAACAGTACCTAGGTTGAATAACAGTTATAAAAATTATATATTTAGAAGAAAATAATAAAAAAATATCAAAATAAACCCCCAAATATATAGAAACCTGGTGTATATAATAAAAATGGAACTAAATATCCTGGGGAAACATTAGATATTTATTTAGTAAATGGCATAAGTAATTGGGATTTCCATATGGAAAACATTAGGTCCTCATCTAAAACTGTATTCTGAAAAGAGATCCAGATATTTTGGACACTTTAGAGAAAATAAAAATGGAAAAAAATATCTACAAGGAATAAAAATCCTTTGAAACAATCAGAATGAATTAAGACTATATTTATGACTTTGATGTAGAAAATAATTTCTTAAATAGGACACATATAATTATCAATAAAGGCTGACAATACTAAATTTTAAAATTCCACATGACAACAAACCCCATAAACAAAATTAAAAGGCATATTAAAGACTGCAAGAACTGTTAGATAGATAGGTCGTCAGAAGATTTTCACTCAGAATATCAATGAACTAGGAATTAATAAAGAAAAGGTCAAATCGATGGAGAAAGTATATGAAGCTATCGTTCACAGAAGAGGAAACCAAGTGGCCAATAAACTTCTAAGATGCTACACCTCACCAGTAATGAGGGGCAAACAAATAAAAAGTTAAGAAATACCTCTGACCACCAAAATAAAATGTCTGAATATACCCAATGCTGAGGAAAAGATAGCCAACAGGAGTTCTCATACTCTGCAAGTGGGAGTGTCCAGCTGGGCCACAGTTGTGCATAGCAATCCAGCCAGAGCTGAAGATGGGGGTTAGAGTCTGCTGGAGCAGATGGTTAACCACCTGTGTATCATCCAAATCCATCCTCTATCCTTTACAAAGCAAATATAATCCAGGACTTTCTGTGTATCCCACAAAACTAACCCTATACCATACTCCCAGGAGGCTCAATAAATATTGTAGGTACAGGTAAGGGGCTCACCTAAGAGCACCAGCTGAGTTATCATTCTGGTGCCCTGGGCTCCCTCTTCAGTATTTTAAAATTAAATTAGGTTCTCACTGTCTCACCTATTTCTAGACCTTCCAGTCACCAGCTTCAAGAATGTACATAAAGCAAGGCGGTTTGGTCAAATATAATATGATAAGACTAACAGTAGGCAATTTATCATACTTTGTAATTCCAAAGAAAATTCTCACACATGCAACATGAATGCCAGAATCCACCCCCACTTCACAAGGTTCCATCATGTTTTGGCGTCCAGTCCAGAAATGGTTTGGTTGGCTATAAATTTTTCTAAAAATTGCACTTCCTACATTAATCAATCCAAATACAGCAATCTACTGTGTGAGGAAGGAATTCTTCATTACTACTCTTAGAATGCAAGGGAGATATCTATAGATAGATAGATAGATAGATATACATGCACATACACACGCACACATCTATCTATATATATATAAACTAATAATGGAAAATGACCAAACACTTTCAAAACGTTTTTGTAAATTTCATTTAGGTGAAGAAAAATAGCCCGAGAAAATGCAGCAATCTAGGAGGATTAAGTTGTTGTTAACAACAGCCTCTAGGACTTTAGCAGATTTAAACAGTTTACTACTGTACCTATAACACTATAAGATAAACAGGCATGAAACTGAGGTGCTACTGGGTTAAGGTACTCCTAAGAGGCTAAGAACTAAGGGACCTGGATTTCTTTCTCTTTCGGAAAAAAACACATGAGAACAAATCAATATTTATATACCTCTGACACAGAATTGGTTATCGTTTTGTTAAAGATTAATGATAACATGCAATAATAGAAGAAAAAAAGCATAGTAAGGTAGAGTTCTTATTTTTGTGAGCCTCTAATCCTTCCCTTCTCACCCTAAAGGCTACCTCTCTGCTCTCATTAATTGGATAACTACATCTCCAGTAACTTTTTTTTAACCATTTAACAATATATTCATAAATAAAGTGTGTTCCTTCCAAAACTTGCTTTTGTATCCCCTACTGTGTTTTTGAAACCCATTTATGCTGTCCTAGCACACTCATTTTAACTTTTATACAGCAGCCCATTGTTTGAATGTATTACACTTTATCCATTATTATGGATGGATATTTGGCTTATATCTAATTTTTCACACATTACAAACCTTTTATACTTCAAAAACTACAGGGAATGTCACTTTGTATGACTTCTGGTAAACATAAGGAGTAATTTCTCTGTGATAGATACAAAAAAAGTTAAGCATGAATCTGGGTTATGAGCATTTTCAAGTTTCACAAGATATTGCCAAAAAGACTAAGCAAATGGGAAGGTAGACCCTCTCACACAGCATTGTGAGGGGTGAAAATTGGTGCTATCTTCATGATAAGGAATTGGCAGGTACACCAAAATTGAAAATGCATATAAACTGGCTGAAGAATTCTATGTCTGAAAATACACCTTTCTAAGTACACATATTTGCTTATGTATATATAAACACATGTTTAGGACATTATTAAACATAGCATTTTTTTTTTCATAGTAGTGAATACTTAAAATATGTCCTTATGGAGTTCCCGTCGTGGCTCAGTGGTTAACGAATCCAACTAGGAACCATGAGGTTTCGGGTTTCATCCCTGGCCTTGCTCTGTGGGTTAAGGATCCAGCGTTGCCGTGAGCTGTGGTGTAGGTTGCAGATGCGGCTTGGATCCCACATTGCTGTGGCTCTGGCGTAAGCCGGTGGCTATAGCTCTGATTTGACCCCTAGCCTGGGAATCTCCATATGCCGCAGGAGCAGCCCAAGAAATGGCAAAAAGACAAAAATAAAATAAAATATGTCCTTTTTATTAACATTTTATAAGGATACTATAAATAATTTTGAAGTCTACAATCCAATCCTCTCTACACACACACACTGAACTGTTGAAAAAAATACTTTATTTTATATCTAGAGCTGATTTCAACTATCTCTTTAATTAGCTCAGGTCTTTAGCTAAATTGTCTAAGATTTTACACACCCTCCCTTTACCATCATGATGATGTGGTATCTGTGGAACTTATTGTGTCCTCCTGGTGACTAAAGGGTGAGAGTTTGGGGTATGCGAAGTGACCTCTGGTGCTATTACCAACCCTACCCCCTATCATGTCTCTACTGTGTGTCCTGTTGGCAGAATTCAAGGTTTTGTCCTCCTTATTTTGATTAATCTTAATGATGATCATACATCAATGTTCCCTGGTCCTGACAAAAGAGTAGGGGCCTCCTAGTCGCTACTCTTTCTCCCATGTCTCCTCTGTCCTCTCTGTCCTAAACCGTGTGTGTCATAGAATCTACTCCAAATCAACTTGCCTCATGGCAACTTTGAAGCAGCTCCATCGTCTCTCAATGTACCATCTGTCATTATTCGAGGACTGTGGGAAAGTACGGGTCCCACATGTGACCTATACAAAACGGGACCTCTCAGAACATCGCAGAAAGTCTAGCTTCTAACTAGAATGCACAACTGAATTTACTCCAAGTGGCTAGGCCCAGATTATTCCTGGAGGCCACTATGGGACAATCTTCTAAATGTGAATTGGGATATAAACACTCTAGGCATTTCTCCTGATTTATCTGAAACTTCTGACACTCTAGGTTAAAGTTTGAAGAAAAGGAATTGGGAGCTACATACTTTATCCTCTTCTGTTTTTCTCCCCATTCTCTCTTATGCAGCCTCTGGGTCCTCCTAGGGTTATATTTTTCTCTTAATTTCCTACTCTGCCTATGTCATCTTCTTTCATGCCCTGGCCATCATAGGCAGAAGGGGTATTATTGCTGCACTATGAAAGACAACCTATAATGTGGGTCCTTATAACTTGATTCTTAATAAATTAGAATATTCTCTCTGTATTAATGCCTGGCTTTCAGACTTGGTGTTTTGTTGCAAAATTCTATTGTGGAAGATAGAAACTGAAAAGGGTATAATTGAATGGTTGCTATAACACTTTGTTCCACTCTCTTCCCCCCAAAACACATATACAACCATCAAGATGGGCAGAAGGATGCCTTGAGCAGACTAGAGAAGAGCATGTACAAATACATGCAAAAGAGAAAAGTATACTAGCATGTTTCAACCCACGACATTCAGGCCCTATACACACAGCCAACAGGATTTAAGTCGGACTTTTTCTGGAACCCTAAAATTACCAGCTAGATAAACTGTGGAAAGTTGTCTCCAAATACCAAACTGTCCCAAGAGAGACACCAATGAATGGTGTCAGAAAGCTCCTTCTGATTTTATTAAGAGATGACTGAGTAAGCTCTATTACTGTGCTGGCTCCCCTCCTCAACCATTCCGAAGCCCTGTCTACCAAAGTGGAAGAATAGGGAAGGGGGAGCAAAATAACTCCTCAAATGCTAGAATTGCAAGAGTCATCACAAAAGCAGGCTCCACGAGTAATAGATTTCACTCCCTCGGTGAAGTTAGTCCATGTAATTTCTGTCTTTGTGGCCCAAAGGCAGATGGCACTTCCGTACCAATTCCTGGGTGCGGGAATGAAGAGGAGGACTATCTGAGCAGACCAGGAGGACAGAGTTGGAAGAATGAGAAGAGCCAAGCACACTTTCTCCCCATGCTTCTATTTCAAATTTGGGCTGAAAGTACTTTCACTGAGAAATGAGATGGGAGTTTTCAACCAGAGAAGCAAATTTTTTTCTTTGCTTTAATAATGGGAAATTATCAGAAAGTTTTGGAATCGACACAAGTTTTTGGGAAGGGGTTCAGTCACAGTCTAGAAGATAAGTAATTACAGAAGAAAAGTTAACTTTTCAAGTTAATACTCTACTAAGTTTAGGCTACTTAATTAAAAGGCTGCATGTGCATAAAACTTAAAAGACTACATGTATATATATACCAATATATTAACATATTATTTCTGGCTGATGTGATTATTATTTTTTATATGCATTGAATTTTTGATATATGTATATAATGATTTTTATTTTTTTCCATTATAGCTGGTTTACAATTTTCTGTCAATTTTCTACTGTCAGCATGGTGACCCAGTTACACATACATGTATACATTTTTTTTCTCACATTATCAGGCTCCATCATAAGTGACTAGACATAGTTCAAAAGTGTTTTAGAGACTCTTTCATAAATTCCACAATACACCTTCAAAGTCAGAGTAAAGATCTACTCTTTGAAAATGAACCAATGAATAAAATGTTATGAGGGTATCAATCATTATTTCTAAAGTCTATTACTTTCATCTGAGGTCGTCGTCTTAATTCTCAAGGAAAAGAACACCAACCCTAATGGTCACTGTACCTGTAGAAATTAATATTTTCTGAACACTGAAAAATCATAGCACTGATTAGAGCCCTGAGAAGAGAAATAAAAGGTTACAACCCTTTTCCTTTGATTCTATGAGGCCTGTTTTTCAGCTTTAAGATAATCCACCTCAAGGGGCACTCAAGGCTCAACAGAGCTTCAGCTACCTCTGGGCATAACTACACTTTCCTATCTCCCCTCACTTTAGTCTCACTCCTGCTGTCTTCAAAGCTTATCTTGGGAACACCAGGTGCCTGTGAAGAAATGACTCATGCCATCCAGAAGGCAGCCAGCAGCCTCTGGTAAGCCCTTCAGGAAGACGGTCATTAATGCAATATTTTCATGGAACTTGATCTTTCCCTCAGATCAAAGTATATTTCTGTTTGCATAACCAAACTCTTAGTTGTGAGGATCACAAAGGATTCAGTGAGGCCAAGAAAAACATGATCATCTTAATTCCGAAGACACTATTCCCTTAATTTTCATTTTTGGAAATATAACCATTTTCTGGGATACTGTATTTCCAGATGTATTATTCTTTATCAAATATTCTAATTTAGCAACTTTATCACTTTTTGTAGATCACATACCACCATGCAGGGAGAAAAGGGTGGAAAAGGAATCTAGATTAATGACTGAATTATTGCTTTATGTTAGGTTAACAAATCCCTCAGGCAAAGCTACCGAAAGCACAGAGCCAAATGATCATGCCTATCCCTTCTTCTTTGTTTGATACTAATATCTCTTATTGTTATTCCATAACAGCCAGTTCTGGGTCACAGAATGAAGCAGCAGATTCCTTGCTCCTAATCCCATAGGGCATAATTTAGCTGCTGGAAAGAAAATTCTCATATTACTTTAAAAAGAGGTAAAGAAGAAATTTCAATTTCACTAGCAGTTCTATTTATTGGAAGAAATCTGTTAAAATACATTCTTCCTTTATTGGACACCGTAATTTTCCATTGGATTATTAGAAAAGTTTTTGCTTTGTGTTAAAATGTTGAATCAAGAGGCATCAGAAAGGAAACTTTTCTTGGCACAGTCCAGTACTGACCCCAGCCTGGGGAAGGGCTAGTTAGCAGAAGCCCATTTCCCTCCCTCCCTCCCTCCCTCTTAACATATACTTGAAGGTGCTGACCTTGGACATGGATGTCCAGGCTGCTGTAATTCATGCTAAACCAAACCTCAAGCATAAACTGCAAGTAACAAGTTTACCCCCTTACCACTTAAGGAAAGATAGCTACATGATCAGTTCATTGGATGTGGTCTTCTTGCCAAAACTCGGTTTCTGTCCACAGGTGTTGAATAGAAACTCAAGGACAGAGTATTGGGCAAAGAAGAAAAAAAGTATCTTTTCTTGATATTGCCTTGCCATGCAAAGGAGGCCACAGCAGGCAAATGCCCTCAAGAGTGTGCCATCCCTTGGGAGATATTAAGGGGTGGTTTTACAGTTTAGGAGTAGAAAGAAGGGCCACAGATACGGATCAGGATAGATTCAAGCTTTCCTCCTTCTTCAAAGTTGGTGTTTAGCGGCCCTAGGACTGATTCTGGTGGTCCTTCTCTCTGCTTTTCAATGTTGGGAGTTTTAGTTCTTCAGAAGTACTCAAAGATATTGTTACATATATTCCTTAAAGAGGAACCAGGTCCCTGACCCAAGGCTGCACTTCTGGTTTCTTGACTGTTGTCTCTGCATCTCCTCCCTTTCCTGATTAGCAACATTTGAACCTGCTCTTTGGAACTCTGGGAAGGTCACGGAAGCTGAAGTTTGTTCCCTAAAAACAAGAAATAGGGGATACAGAAAGCCTTGTGCCTAGGATCCCCTCAGGGCCCTGCTCAGTTTCAGTCGCAACAATATCACAACTCCAAACTCTAGCTTCTCCCTGCCTCTCAGTCACTCAAAGTACTTGCTCTAAATTCTCTTGTCTCTGCTTTAAATGAGCAAAAGAAAACCACGGTATTGTCTAGGGATAATGTGCCTGGTTTCAGTGAAATCTCCCTCTCCCCTCGAGCCAGCTGTAATTGCAAACCTGAAGCAAGTATTGTGACAGGAGCCTCTGCATTTTTCTGATAAGGTACAGTTTTTCATTTCCCTCAGGCTTTATGATACTCAGGGGTGGGGAAAGTGCTGACAATGCAAGTCAATGACCAGAGGTGCTGACTCTCCAAGCAAGCAAGTGCTGATTTTTCTAAAGGAAGGAAGACAGAGAAAGTCCAGGAATTTAAATTGTGATATGGAAGAAAGTGTGGCCATGGTAACTGATTTGGGTACTCCAGGAGGAAGAAATCCTTCAGGATGAACCAGTGTATCTTTATCTAAGTGACTGCAAATTAAAGAGAAAGAAAAGAATGCTTTGTTACCAGGCCTGAATTGCTAGGAAAGGCTTGGTGTTTACATTCCTGCTCAAGTTGGAGCACTAGTATTGCTGCTGCTGCTCCTGCTACTACTTCTACTGTAATGAACAGGAAAAATAAAAATAGTAGCTACCATTTATAAATTGTTGATTTCTTTTTCTTTTTAAATGTTTTTATGGCCATATCCAAAGAATATACAAGTTCCCAGGCCAGGGACTGAATCCAAGATGCAGCTGCGACAATGCTGGATCCTTAACCCACTATGCCAGGCAAGGGATTGAAGCCATATCCACAGTGACCAAAGCTGCTGCAGTTGGATTCTTAGCCCACAGCAGGAATGCCAAGTCCTGATTTCTATACCTGATTTTTTTACATTTATCATCCCAGTAGTTCTCACACATTGCTCTGATATAAGCACCATCACCATCCCTACCTTTAAGCAACTGAGGCTTAGAAAGAATCAGAAACTTCCCAAAGGCCAGCAAGCAAGCTGAAGGGCTGTCATCCAGCGCTGTAATAAAGTGCAAGTCCTCTATGCAGCCCTGCCCAGGCTCTGCTTCACCAGAATCACCAAACATCAAGCCCTACTTGGTCCTTCAGGCTTCTGAAAGGCAAAACCCAACCAGCACATCTACTCTCTATTGAAAAACTGCCGCTACTGATTGAACATCAGTGCCTTACACATTTATGAGCCACACCCTCTCCCCTCAAGTGAGCTCTTTGTAACACTGCTTATGATGGCTATAATTAAACATACAGTTGAGATTAGCAAATTGCATTTAAAACAAAGCTTTTTGTCTTGCTACGCCTTCATCACAAAGAACTCCCAGGCTTCTCAGTGATTTCAGACAACTCAACCGTTCCTCTGAAGGCTATGGGAGCCTGACTGCAAAAATCTCTCCCTTCCAAGGCTTTAATAGCATTGAAATTACAACCCCAGGCACAGTCTGCTCCAGGACATAAAAAGCTGCTTCTCTCTTTTGTCCTCTCTTCAACAAAAGCAATAAATAAAAGCATAAACAAAAACATTTCATCAAACCATGAGAGAGTAAGCCAATTAAATTATTTACTTTTTGGAGAGCAGAGTATGGTAAATGGCATAATATTTATATTTTTCAAAGCTTAAAGTGCCAGGTTATGCCTACCTTTTTAGGTACATCTATTTCAAATTAAAAGTTAGTAGTAAATATTTTGAGCACTCCTGTGCAACACCCTGCACTAGTTTCAGTGAGTAATGCAACACATAAAATGCAGTGTCTCTCTGCAAATATTTGTTATGTAATGTTGAACTCCCACAATTCAATAAGCAAACAACTCCATAAAAAGTGGGCAAAATATTTGGACCCTTCACAAAAGATTAAAAATATAGCCAATAAGCATCTGAAAAAGTGCTCAATACCATTAATTATCAGAGAAATGTAAATGAGTACCACAACAAAACTACGCACCCATTAAGGTGAAAAAGTCTAATAAGGCCAGGTAAGAACGTAGACCAACTGGAACTCTGCCATATTTCTAGTGGGAATGTAAAATGGTCTAACTACTTTGTAAAAGGGAAGTCTGGGATTTTTTATATAAACATACCCTATGATCCAGCAATCTCACTTCTAGGTATTTACCCAAGAGGCATTAATATTCACACCCACCAAGAAACTTGCACAAGAATGTTCACAGCAGCTTCATCATGTCAGCCTGGCAGGAAATGGCCGTAAGTCCTTCCATAGGAGAATGGATAGCAGATAAACTGTGGACTACTCTTATCATGAAATAAAAAAAAAAAATAACAAAGTACTGATAGTGTAACAATAAATCTCAAAACACACTGAAAGAATCTTCATACAAAAGAATATGTACAGTCCCATTTATAAAAAGGTCTAGAACAGATAAAACTAAACTGGAGTAGGAACAAATCAGAGAAGCAGTTGCCTCTGAAACAGGCAGGGGCACTGAGTGAAAAGGATCATGGGAAGGCATTCTGGGATGACGGTAGGGTTCTATATTTTGATAAGACTTTACATACCTGCATGCACTTTTCAAAAAGCAGCGAGTGTACATTTATGTGTTCCTCCCTATATGTAGATTTTATTTTTAAAAGACTATTACATTTTTTGAGTTCTAGTTAAAAGACACTTATGCTCAAATATTAAATAGGGGTTGAACTGATATCTCCAATTTACTTGAAATGTACCAAGAAGATGGGTTGAGGATTAATAGGTGGATGGATATATGATAATGCAAAGGTAATAAAACAATGGTAAAAGAGTACGAACCCATTTAATGGTGGGTATATGTGTGGTCACTGTAAATTCTTTTAATGTCACCATATGTCTGAATATTTATGTAAAAAAATGCTTCATTTTTTCAGTCTTTATCTACATGAAATGATTAAAGAGAACGTGTGAAATGAGAAAAAGGAGGCAAGAAACAATAGCCAGGTAGTCATTATTTTCTCTATGTATTTAATCTCACGTCTCTTTCAATTGTTGCAAGTTACTTTGTCACATATTTAATAGATGTCTATTGAGTTTCTCCTATGTACCAGGCTCTATGCTAGATAAATTCAGATGAATTGATTTCAAAAAGCTTAGATTACAATTAGCATCCAAAGAATTGAGACAGAAAAAAATTCTTAATCAGGTACTATCATCCTACAAGTTTCTCAGTTTCTAAACTCAATTTTTCAAATACTTGGGAAATGACCAAATTAACCAATAGCATATGATGTTAAAGCAATTATACACACATATATATGATTATTCTGTAATTTATTATAAGGCAAATAGGCAGAGCACTTAATTATTATTTATGGTTTTAATAGAGTAGTTTGTCCATTTAGGGAATTCAACTAAAAATATCATGATATAATCATAATAATGTCGACCTTTAGGTAACCTCATCTAAACCCATAGCTTCAACTATTATCACTGACTCCCAAATGTCTATTTTAGGCCAAGAGTTGTTTTTGATTTTCAGAAGTTTGAACCCAATGCCTTGGTAGACATTTCTATCTAGGTATCCCTCAAGTACTTCAAATACAAAAGATTAAAAAAAAAACACAATATTTTCCCCTATAGAGCTGCTTTTCTTTCACTACATTTTAGATTTGTTATCCATCCAAGTCCCAAACTAAAAATGAAAAAGTTAACCTAATCCCCTGCTCCAGACTTATTCACTATCACTCAATATCTAACACTATTTACTGTAGGTTCTAAAATTTTTTAAGTTTATTTTCTTGTAATAAGAATAATACTTTTGAATAAAATTTGGAAAACACAGGAAAGCAGCAAGAAATATAATCACCTATGCCTTTACTAAGTAATAAGTAAAATGCTATATATTTCTTCTACTCTTTTTCTTTCCTAAATTTTATGTTTTTCCTAAATTTTATAAGTTTTTTTTACTTATTAATATATAACATAAATGATTTAGTACCCTTGTTTTTAAATTTTAATGTTATATTATAATTTGTTTTCATTATGCCATTTGGTCCTTGTAAACTCTATTTTTAGATGGCTACAGAATTCTTAATCGCCTCATGTTCCAACTGTCACTCTGCAATCAGAGTCACATCATTCTTCCTGCTTTATTACAGAATTTATTTTAACCAGTCTCCTCTAAAATCTGTAATCTACTTTGAGCTACACTTAACATTCAAATTAAAAAAAAATACTTTCATTCTCAAAAACCTACAGTGGGACCTCTATATCCAATAAAGATGGAACAATAGGGACCCAATCAACTCTCCTGCTTGAAAAAACAAATGCTGAACAACATATATAAAAGATATTTTAAAACATTGGACATAATATTGCACAGGACAATCATGCCTGAGACAGGGAGATCAATGAGGTAATCCCAGGCTGTGATCCAAGATGGGGAAATCCAGCAAAATTCTGGAGGTCTTACAGATTGGAATAGATGGAGTTGAAAGTCCAGGGAAGTCAATGAGACTGGAGTTATAGAATAAAGTATTACAGAGAAACATGCTACAAAGAGGGAAGACTCTGGATATCTGTAGAATTCTGATACACACATGGAAAGAACTCTCTGAGGCTAAAGAAAATGTTGTCTGAAAGGAAATACAGCAAAAAAAAAAAAAATCTTTGCAGCACAAATAGATCTGGTAATAGTGACTGTTAGCATGAGCCAGAGTAAAACACCTCATAATTCTCAAGAGTATCAGGTAAAGTAGAATTTCTTGGGAAATTCTATAAAATTTTACTAAAAGGTAGGAAAGAACAATTTTTTCTCAGGAGTGGGGAAAAAAAGGAGGTGGAATAACATTAATCTGTTTTACAAATATTTAAATCAAGTTACAAAAAGATTAAATGGTTTTCATGTAATTTAACTATGACCCAAAACAAAGTTCAAAAACATTTTTTTATGAAGGAAAATTCCTCAGTAATCAATAAAGTAAAATTATGATTTCTGTTATCTAATAAAAAATTACCAGATATGCAAATAAACAGGAAAATATAACCCACATTAAAGAGGAAAATCAGTAAGTGAAAAAATGCATTATGCAGATGAGAGAAATTTTAGGCGAGGACATTAACACAGTTATTGTAACTATATTCCATGTGTTCAAGAAAGTAAAGAGCAAATATATTAATGAACATAAAAAGTGACATGAAAAAGACTCAAATCTAACTTACAGAGAGAAAGTACAATGTCTGAGGTGAAAATACACTCAGTGGGATTAATAACAGACTAAAGACAACAACAAAAAAGATTAGGTACTTTAAACTTAGCAACTGAAGTTATTCAAAACAACACAGAGAAAAATGAGTGATTAAAAAAACGAGTCCTGAACTATGGTCTAACATGAAGCAGTCTAACATACATGTAATGGAAATACACAAAGGAAAGGGACTGCATATAGAAAAACTGGAAAAAATGATTGAAATTTTTCCAAATTTGAAGAAAATGCAAACAAATAAATTAACAAGCTTGATGAACCCAAACATAAAAAATAAAGAAAACACCAGGATAGATAACTGTTTAAAACCAGTAAAAACTTTAAAATTCTATACAAAGTCCAGGTTGAGGGAAGAAGAAATCCCATTGTGAACAAAAAACGAAGATGACAAATTTCTTGTCAGAAATAATACTAACCAGAAAAGCACATAACATCATCTCTAAAGTAGAGAAAGAACAAAATCTACCAATCTAGAATTCATTCAGTGAAAATGTATTTCAGAAATTAAGGTAAAAGAAAAAAATTTAGATATATAAAAATTCATATAAATCATTACCAGTGAAACTGCACTGCAAACACACACACAAAAAAGTTAAAAGAATGTTTCGAACAGAAGTAAAATGATGCTGGATGGAAATCCAGATCTACCTAAGTGAAGAGAGCGAGAAATGGTAGATAGGTTGGAAATTTTTAAATTACTTTTTTTATTTAAAATATAAATGACCCATGAAAAGAAAATAACAAAGTATGAAGGAATATTAAAACATAGTAGACATAATTTATCACAACAATAGTAAAAATGACCAGAAGGAAAGAAGTAAGAGTAAACTATTGTAAATTCTAAACTATCTGTGACTGGTATAACATTACCCAAAATTAGACTATGACGTTTAAAATAAACCCCAAGGAGTTCCCGTCGTGGCGCAGTGGTTAACGAATCCGACTAGGAACCATGAGGTTGCGGGTTCGGTCCCTGCCCTTGCTCAGTGGGTTAATGATCCGGCGTTGCCGTGAGCTGTGGTGTAGGTTGCAGACGCGGCTGGGATACTGCGTTGCTGTGGCTCTGGCGTAGGCCAGTGGCTACAGCTCCGATTAGACCCCTAGCCTGGGAACCTCCATATGCCGCGGGAGCGGCCCAAAGAAATAGCAAAAAGACAAAAAATAAATAAATAAATAAATAAACCCCAAGAGGAGTTCCTGTCATGGCTCAGTGGAAATGAATCTAAGTAGTATCCATGAGGATGCAGGTTCAATCCCTGGCCTCACTCAGTGGGTTAAGGATCCAGTGTTCCCATGAGCTGTGATACAGGTCACAGCAGTTCGGATCTGGCATTGCCATGGCTGTTGTACAGGCCAGCATCTACAGCTCTGATTTGCCCCCTAGCCTGGGAACCTCCATATGCCATGAATGCAGCACAAAAAAGACAAAAGAAACAAACCCCAAGGGGAATTCCCACTGTAGCACAGCAGAAATGAATCCAACTAATATCCATGAGAATATGGATTCATTCCCTGGCCTTGCTCAAGTGGGCTGGGATCTGGCATTGCCATGAGCTATAGTGTAGGTCGCAGATGTGGTTCAGGTCCTGCATTGCTGTGGCTGGCAGCTGTAGTTCCAATTTGACCCCTAGCCTGGGAATGTCTATATGCCACAGGTGCAGCCCTAAAAAGCAAATCAATCAATCAATCAGTCAATAAAATAAACCCCAAAGAAACCACTAAAAACAAAAACAAAAGAAAGGTATTTTACCCTTTAAGTAATAAAGAGTAAATGGAATTAGTAAAACATTCAATCCAAAAGAAGGAATAATGAAAAGGGAAAAAAGACATATGGGAAAAACAGAAAATAATAGCAAAATGATGGATTTAAACCCAAACACATCAAGAGTCACATTAAGTATACATTATCTAAAACCCCACATAAAAGTCCTAGATCATCAGATTGGATGATAAAACAAGATTTAATCCTAGGCTATCTGCAAGATACATTAAATACAAAGGCACAATTAAAAGCAAATAATGGAGAAAAACATGTCAAGCTAATGCAAGTCAAAAGAAAGATGGAGTGGCTAAAATAACATCAGAAAATATGGATTTTACAGTAAAAATATGACTGGGTAAAAAAAGGATTATTATTTCATAGAAATAGAAAAATCAATTCATCAAGATGATCTAAGAAATCTTAATATTTGTAATCAATAACAGAGCTTCAAAATGCATGAAGCATAAATCAATATAACCACAACAAGATTTATACAAATCCATACTTATAGTTAGACACTTCAGTATCCCTCTATTAATTGACAGAATAGAGAGAAAATCAGTATGGATCAAATGAGTAAAGAGCACTATCAACCAACCTGACCGAATTGCCATTTACTGAAATCTTCACCACACTACAGCCAAATGCACACTCTTTTCATGTACACATAGAAAATGTATAAGCTAGATCATATTCCAAGGGGTAAAACAAATCTTAATAGATTTAAAATTATTTGAACCAAGCAAAGTATATCTTCAAACTGAAGTGTAATTAGATTAGAAAGCAATAGTAGTAAAAGATTTGGGAAAAACCCAAATGTCTGAAAACCAAATAACATATATAAAATAACTTCAGAGTTAAGGGATAAATTAAACATTTTTAAGATTTTTCAGTTGAGGAGTTTCCATTGTGGTTCAGTAGTAACAAACTTGCCTATTATCCATAAGGATGTGAGTTCTGTCCCTGGCCTCCCTCAAGGGGTTAAGGATCCAGCATTGCCATGAGCAGTGGTGTAGGTTGCAGATGCGGCTCAAATCTGGCATTGTCATGGCTGTAGCATAGGCTGGAAGCTACAGCTTCAATTAAACCCCCAGCCTGGGAGCTTCCCTATGTCACAGACATGGCCCTAAAAAGACAAAAAGTATTCTTTTTTCAATTGAATTAAAATGAAAACACAACATAACAAAATTTGTGAGATGAAGCTAAAATAATAAAAGAATTTATAACATTAAATGCCTACACTAGAAAAAAAGATCTGGAATTAATAACCTTAGCATCAACCTTAAGAAACTAGAAAAATTAACTAGATAGTGAACAGAATAAAGGAAAAGGATCAGAAATCAATAAATATAAAATACATAAATAATAAAAATCAGTAAAATTAAAAGCTAGTTCTTTGGAAAAGTCAATATAATGTTAAAACTTAATAATGAAGAAAAATAGTAAAACATTAGCAAAATTAAAGATATGGCATCATTATAGACCCTACAGAGATTAAAAAGGTAATATGGAAATAGCATAAACAAAAGGATTCTAAATATTCAGTAGCCTGCCAAAACAAATTAATTCCTTGAAAAACACAAACTGCCAAGGCTTACTAAATAAATAATTTGAATAGCCTTATAAATACCAGGGAAATTGAGTTTCCACTTTAAAACTTTCCACTAGGAAAATCCAGGTCCAGATGATCTCAGTTATGATAGCTACCTAATTTTAAGTAAGAAATAATAAAAAATTTATACAAATAGAGATTTGAAGAAAAGGGAATATTTTCAAATTTATTCTAAGAGAATGTGACCTTGACATCAAAAGTAGACAAAGATATTATAAAAAAAATCACAACCCCACATCATCTCATACACAGACGCAAAATCTAATATTTCAGCAAATTGAAATCAACAATATATAAAAAGCTTAATGCATTGTGAACAAGCTGGGTTCACCTTGAAAGTTTAAGGCTGGTTTAATATTTGAAAATCAATGTATTTCACCATATCGACAAACTGAAGGAGAAAAAAAAAAAAACCCACAAATGACTATCTCAATAGAGACAGAAAAAAATATTTGACAAAATATAATGTCTAGTCCTTATAAGAACTCTCAGGCAATTTTACAAAGAGGGAAACTTCCTCACCCTGATAAAAGGCATCTAATATTAAAACTAACTAAAACTCAATCATTAACAAAGTATTAAACCAAAAATCAAAACTTCCTGAAGAAAACACAGCAGAAATTTTTTTGTGACATTGGTATAGGCAAAGACTTCTCAGGTACATGGCCAAGAACATAATACATAAAAGAGAATATTAATAAATTTTACTCAAAATTAAGAAATTTTACTCTTTAATACATGCTATTAAGTTAAAATTCACAAATTGGGAGAAAATATTTGCAAATCACACTTCTGATATAGGAATTGCATCCATAGTAAATAAAGAACTCTCTCAAATCAGTAAGGAAAAGAAAAGGGAATGAGCAAAAGATCTGAACTGAAACTTTAGCAAAGGTAACATGTCAACAGAAAATATGCAAGGAAAAATGTCAACATCATTAGTAATTAAGGGAATGCAAATAAAAACCAAAATGATATACTACTACATATCCACTAAAATAGTTAATGTTGAAAACCTGACTATACCAAGTGCTGGTGAAGATATGAATCAACTAGAATTCTCACATATTCATTGAAGGAAACATAAAATAAAACACTTTAGAAAACAGATCTACATTTTCTTAAAAATGAAATACCTATTATATTGTCTATTTTATTCCCAGATATTTACTCATAGAGAATTAAACCATATTTTCACAAGAATACTTGTGCAAAAATGTTCATATCAGCTTCATTTGTACCAGTAACAAAGTGAAACAATCTTAATGTCCCTCAGTAGATAAATGGGTAAATAAATTGCAGTATATTCAATATCATAATATATATATATATCAAAATTATTATACAAAGTGAAAATCTAGACCTAAAAGTCTTCATACTCTATCAATTTCTTTTACATAAATTTCTAGAAAAATCAACTAATCTAGAGTAACAAAACAGATTATAAAGGGGCAGGAGGAGATTCTTTTGGGGGGTGATGATTATCTACATTATTATGATTGCAGTGCTGGTTTTATGAGAATATAGATCCTTGAAACATTTATCCACTTGTACCTTTTACTTATGTGTGGTTTTTTATTATATATATGAGAGAGAGACAGAGATGTAATAGAATAGCATAGCATAGCATAGAATAAGGAAGGGAGACAATAATGGAGAAAGGAGGAAGAAACAATCCTTAGGGCCTCTCCAGAGTTCTCAGATTAATACCTAAAGTCTCTAAATTATATTGGTCCCCTTTCATGAAATGGCTTGTCTCCTACAGTCTCATTTCTTACAACTCTAACACATCTATTTCCAATTTCTTTCACTACATACTGTACAATCTAGTTCTCACCAATGACTCCTGCAACTCTTATTTGTCTTTCAGTGGTGTTAGCTATCCTTTCCCCAAGTTGCTATTCTCAGGCTGATTTAGTGGCTCTTGCTCTGCATCTAGATCAACAATTCATAGCTCTAAGATGGTGGAGTAGAAGGACTAGAGCTCACCTTCTCTCATGAAAACAACATAATTACAACCAATTGCTGAAAAATCATCAAGAAAATTGACTTGAACTACCAAAAACAATATCCTACTCCAAAAGAAAAAGAGGCCACATCAAGATGGTAGGAGAGGCAAATATGTAATATAAGCAGACCCATACCCACTGAATGGTAGCCCACAGACTGAAAAGTAACTATATTGCAGAGTCTCACCCATGGGAGTCAGAGTTCTGAGCCCCACATCAGATTCCCACACCTAGGAGTCAAGCATTGGGAGGAGGAGCCACCAGAGCATTTAGGTTTGAAAACAAGCAGGGCTTGTGTGCAGGAGTTCCACCAGACTTGGGGAAATGGAGACTCCACTCTTGAAAGGGACATGTAAACTTTCATGTGCACTGGGTCATACAGTAAAACAGAGACTCCCTAGGAATCTAGGTCAGACCTGTCTGCAGTTCCTGGTGGATCTCCTGGGAAAACAGGGATTGGTTGTAGCTCATTGTGGGGGAAAGACATCGAGGTGAAGTTCTCAGGAACAATCATCAGCAGGAACTCCCCTGGAGATAACCATTTTGGAAAACTCTGGCCCTGCACAACAGGACTGAGAAGCCCCAAGCCAAACAACAAACCACATGAGACACAACCCCACCCATCAGCAAAGAGGCTACCATAAGAGCTCCCAGGCACACAGCACCTCTAATCTCACCCAGAGATAAAGCCCCACCTACCAGTGGACAGGCACCAGACCCTCCCATTAGGAAGCCTGTAGCAAGCCCCCCATATCAACATTAACCACAAAGGGGCAGACATCAGAAACAAGAGGAGCTAAAACACTATTGCCTGCAAAAAGGAGACCACACAAAAAATCTATACAAAATGAAAAGGTAGAGAATTATGACTCAGATAAAGAAAGAAGAAAAAAAAATCCAGAAAAACAGTTATCTGGAGATTACCAACCTCCATGAAAAAGACTTTAGACTAATGATAGTAAAGATGATTCAAGATCTTGGCAATAAATGAGACACAAAGCTTGATACATTACAAGAAATAATGAACATAGAAGTAGAAGATTTAAAGATTAAGCAAGCATGCAAAATATGATAACAAGGAGTTCCCATTGTGGCGCAGTGGTTAATGAATCTGACTAGGAACCATGAGGTTGTGGGTTCGGTCCCTGCCCTTGGTCAGTGGGTTAATGATCTGGCGTTGCCGTGAGCTGTGGTGTAGGTTGCAGACGTGGCTCGGATTCAGCGTTGCTGTGGCTCTGGTGTAGGCCGGTGGCTACAGCTCCGATTCAACCCCTAGCCTGGGAACCTCCATATGCCGTGGGAGTGGCCCAAGAAATAGCTAAAAAGACAAAAAAAATATGATAACAAATAAAAAATTCAATGGAAGAAAGCAACAGCAGAGTACAGGAGGCAGAAGAATGTAGAAGCAAGGTGGAAGACAGACTGGTGGAAACCTTTGACATGGAATAGAAAAGAGAAGCAAAATTGAAAAGAAATGAAGACAGGCTAAGAGAACTCTTAGACCATTTTAAATGCACCAATATCTGTATGATAGGGGTGCCAGAAATAGAAGGAGAGAAAGTGCCAGAGGGAATATTTGAAGAGATAATAGCCAAAAACTTCCCCAACTTAGGAAAGGAATCATTCATTCAAATCCAGGAGGCACAATGAATACCATATAAAATAAACCCAAGGAGGAACACCCCAATACACGTTAATCAAACTGACCAAAATTAAAGACAAAGAGAAAATAGTGAAAACAACATACAAGGAAAGCCCAGTAAGGTAATGGGAAGATTTTTCAGCAGAAACTCTGCAGGCCAAAAGGGAGTGGCACCATATACATAAAGTGATGAAAAGAAAAAACCTCCAACCAAGATAACTCTACCCAGCAAGGCTCCCATTCAGATTTGAAGGAGAAATCCAAAGCTTTACAGACCAGCAAAAGCTAAGAAAATTAAGCACGACTAAGTCAGCTTTACAACAAATGCTAAAGGAATTTCTCTGTGTGGAAAAGAAAAGACCACAACTAGATGCAAAAATATTACAAATGAAAAGCCTCATAAGTAAAGGCGTAGATATAGTAAAGGTAGGAAATCATCCAGACACAAGTATGTTACCAAAACCAGAAATCATGAGAAGAGAAGGGCACAAGTGCAGGATACTGGAGATACATTTGCAATTAAGAGACCAACAACTAAAACAATATTGTATATATAGACTCCTATATCAAAACTTAAGGTAACTGCAAACCAAAAATCTGCAATATATACATACACAAGTAAGAAAAAGCAGTCCAAAAACAACACTAAAGATAGTCATCAAACCACAAGAGAATAAGAGAAGGGAGGAAAAAAGACCAACAAAAACAAATCCAAAACAATAAAATGGCAATACTATTATCAATAATTATCTTAAATGTAAATGGACTAAATGTCCCAACCAGAAGACACTGACTGGCTGAATGGATTCAAAAATAAGACCCATATATATGCTGTTTTCAAGAGACCCACTTCAGTTCCAGGGACACATCAAATTGAAAATGAGAGCATGGAGGAAAATTTATTCCATGCAAATGAATATCAAAATAAAGACAGAGCAGCAATACTCATATCAGACAAAATAGACCTTAAAATAAAGAATGTGTGTAAGAGACAAAGAAGGACATTACGTAATGATCAAAGGACAAATCCAAGAAGAAGTTGTAACAATTATAAATATATATGCACCCAACATAGTATCACCTCAATATTACAAGGCAACTGCTTATAGCCTTAAAAGGAGAAATCAACAATGACACAATAACAGCAGGGGACTTTAACACCCCACTTACAGCAATGGACAGATCAACCAGGCAGAAAATCAGCAAGGAAGCACAGACCTTAAATGATGCTTTGGACCAGATATACCTAATAGATATTTACAGAACATTCCATCCTAAAGCAGCAGAATACACATTCTTCTCAAGTGCACATGGAATATTCTCTAGGCTAAGTCACATTCTGGGCCACAAATAAAGCCTCAGTAAATTTATAAAAATTAAAATTTTACCTAGCGTCTTTTCCAACAGCAATGCTCTTAGACTAGAAATCAACAAGAAGAAAAAAAAAACTGCAAAAAAAAAAAACCCTACAAACACGTTGAGACTAAACAACCAATGGATCATTGAAGAAATGAAAGAGAAGATTAAAAAAGTACCTAGAAGCAAATGACAACAAAGATACAGCAATCCAAAATATATGGGATGCAGCAAAAGCGGATCTAAGAGGGAAGTTTATAGGAATACAAGCCTACCTCACGAAACAAGAAAAATCTCAAATGAACAACCCAACTTTACATCTAATGCAAATAGAGAAATAAAAGTACAGACAAAAACCAAAATTAGCAGAAGGAAAGAAATCATAAAAATCATAATAGAAATAAATGAAATGGAAATGAAGAAAATCAGAGAAAAGACCAATGAAACTAAAAGCTGGTTCTTTGAAAAGATCATCAAAATTGATAAGCCCTTAAACACAGTCATCAAGAGAGAGGACTCAAATCAATAAAATTAGATACAAAAAAGGAGTTACAATGGACATCACAGAAATACAAAGGATCATATGGGACTACTACAAGCTATTTTATGCAAATAAAATGAACAACCTAGAAGAAATGAAGAAATTCTTAGAAAAGTACGATCTTCCAAGACTAAACCAAGAAGAAATAGAAAAGGTGAATGGACCAAACACAACTACTGAAATTGAAACTGTGATTAAAAATCTTCCAACAGGAGTTCCCATCGTGGCGCAGTGGTTGGCGAATTCGACTAGGAACCATGAGGTTGCGGGTTCGATCCCTGCTCTTGCTCAGTGGGTTAACGATCCAGCGTTGCCGTGAGCTGTGATGTAGGTCGCAGACGCGGCTCAGATCCAGCGTTGCTGTGGCTCTGGTGTAGGCCGGCAGCTACAACTCCGATTGGACCCCTAGCCTGGGAATCTCCATATGCCACAGGAGCGGCCCAAGATATGGAAAAAAGACAAAAAAAAAAAAAAAATCTTCCAACAAACAAAAGTCCAGGACCATAAGCCTTCATAGGTGATTTCTATCAAACATTTAGAGAAAAGCTAACACCTATCTTTCTGAAACTATTCCAAAAATTTGCAAGGGAAGGAACACTCTCAAACTCATTCTATGAGGCCACCATCACCCTGATACCAAAACCAAAGATACCAGAAAAAAAGGAAAATTACAGGCCAATATCACTGATAAACATAGATGCAAAAATCTTTGACAATATACTAGCAAACCAAATCCAGAAATACATTAAAAAGACTGTACACTATAATCAAATGGCATTTATCCCAGGGATGCAAGGACTTTTCAATATCCATAAATCAATGTGATATACCATATTAACAAACAGAAGCATAAAAACCATATGATTCTCTCAATACATGTAGAAAAACCTTTTGATGAAATCCAACACCCATTTCTGCTAAAAACCTACAGAAAGTGAGCACAGAAGGAACTGACCTCAACATAATAAAGGCCGTATATGACAAACCCACAGCAAATATCATTTTTAATGGTGAAAAGCTGAGAGAATTCCCTCTGAGACCAGGAACAAGACAAGGATGTCTGCTTTTGCCACCACTATTCAACATAGTTTTATAAGTCCTGGCCATAGCAGTTAGAGAAGAAAAACAAATAAAAGGAATCCAAATTGGAAAGGAAGAAGTAAAACTATTGCTATTTGCAGATGACATGATACTATACCTACAAAATGCTAAAGATGCTACTAGAAACTGTTAGAGCTCATCAATGAATTTGGTAAAGTTTCAGGATACAACATTAATTCACAGAAATCAACTGCACTTCTATAAACTAACAATGAAAGATCAGAAAGAGAAATTAGAAAGAGAAACAATCCCATTTATCATCACATCAAAAAGATAATAGTAATATTAAAATACCTATGGATAAACCTACATAAAAAGACAAAAGACCTATACTCTGAAAACTGTAAGACACTGATAAAAGAAATCAAAGATGATACAAACATATGGAAATATATACTATGCCCTTGGATTGGAAGAATATTGTTAAAATGACTAAAGCATTCTAAAATGACTAAAGCATTCTAAAATGACCAAAGCATTCTACAGATTCAATGCAATCCCTATCTAATTACCAATGGCATTTTTTAAAGAACTAGAACAAAATATTTTAAAAGTTTGTTTGGAAGCACAAAAGACCCAAAATAGCCAAATGCATTCTAAGAAAGAAAAATGGGGCTGGAAGAATCAGGCTCCCTGATTTCAGACCATAGCACAAAGCTACAGTCATCAAAACAGTATCATACTGGCACAAAAACAGAAATATAGATCAGCAGAACAGATTAGAAAACCCAGAATTAAACCCAGGCACCCATGGTCAACTAATCTATGACAAAGGAGGCAAGAATACTCAATACACAATGGAGAAAAGATAGTACCTTCAATAAGTGGTGCTGGAAAAACTGGACAGTTACATGTAAAAAAATCAAATTAGAACACTCCCTAACAACACAAAAATAAACTCAAAATAAATTAAACACCTAAATGTAAGAACAGATACTGTAAAACTCTTGGAACAAAATATAGGCTGAACACTCTGACATAAAGAAAACATCTTCTCAGATCCACCTCTTAGAGTAATGACAACAAAAACAAAAATAAACAAATGGGACATAATTAAACTTAAAAGTTTTTGCATAGCAAAAGAAACCCTAAACAAAATGAGAAGACAAACACAGAATGGGAGAAAATATTTGCAAATGAAGTGACTGACAAGGGATTAATCTCCAAAATATATAAACACCTCCTGCAGCTCAAAACCAAAAAACAAGCAATCCTATCAAAAACAAAAATGGACAGAAGATCTAAACAGACAATTCTCCCAAAGACATACAGATGGCAAAAAAAAAACATGAAAAGATGTTCAACATAATTAGTTGTTAGAGAAATGCAAATCAAAACCACTATGAGGTACCACCTTATACCAGAAAGAATGGCCATTATCAAAAAGTCTACAAGCAATAAATGCTGGAGAGGGCGGAGAAAAGAAAACCCTCTAACATTGGTGGGAATGTAAAGTGGTGCAACTTCTATTCAGAACAGTGTGGAGAGTCCTCAAAAAACTAAAAGAATTAACATATGATCCACAAACCCCACTCCTAGGCATCTATCCGGAGAAAACCATAGCTTGAAAAGATACATGTACCCCAATGTTCACTGTAGCACTATACACAATAGCCAACATATGGAAGCAAATGTCCATCAACAGAGGATTAGATCAAGAAGATGTGGTACATATACACAATGGAATATTACTTAGTCTTAAAAAGGAATGAAATAATGGCATTTACACCAACATGGCTGGACCTAGGAATTATGATGCTACATAAAGTTAATGAGACAAAAACATCATATGCTATCACTTATATGTGGAATCTAAAAAAGGATAAAAGGAACTTATTTGCAGAACAAAAACAGACTCATAGACTTTGAAAAACTTATGGTTACCAAAGGAGACAGGTTAGGGGGTGGAGAGGGATGGAAATGTTCTAAAATTAGGTTGTGATGAAGGTTGTACAACTATAAACATACTAAAATTCACTGAATTAAAAACAATTTATTGTTTTTTTATTAAAAGAATTCATAGCTCTAACAAAACATTCTTCACACCATTTGGCCACTGTTGATTTACTTGTTGGTCTTCTTTTATTGACAAATCCCTCAAGAAAAAATTTTCTCATGCACCCCAAGTTTCCCAATATATCATACAGTGTCTAGTACATAGTATGCACTTAACAATTTTGCCACATGAAGGAACCTAATTATGTTAATGGATATTACAACACACTGGTGTTCTTTCAGTACCATGCCTTATCAGTACAAAGTCCTAAATGCCATCATAGATATTTATCGCAACATTATTTCTATCATAAACATTAAAAAAAAGAGAAGAAACATTCCAGATGCATTAAAAATGTTCACAACATGAAAAATATCTCATCTCCAAGGTTAAGAGGCTACAGAACCTTGTTGTAGAATGATCTGACAGAATTCTTGGTAGTTTTTTTTGCTTTTGTTTTTTATATCCATACCTGTGGTATATGGAAGCTCCCAGGCTAGAGGTCAAATTGGAGCTGCAGCTGCCTACTTACGCCACAGCTCCACTACATCCTAGCTACAACTGTGACCTATACTGCAGGCTGCAGCAACTCTGGATCCTTCACCCACTGAGTAGGCCAGGGATAGGAACCCACATTCTCAGAGACAATGTCAGGTCCTTAACCCACTGAGCCGCAATGGGAACTCCCTAGGTAGATTTTAAAAGGGAGGTCCTGATTGACTTTTACCTGCTTTCAAGTAGCACAGTACTAACAATAAGACTTAGTGGGAATTGCTTCTTTGAGTGCAGGGCACTTACTTGTGAGTCCTTTAAACCTGGAATTTAGTCTAGCTTACAATTTTGCTGTGAGAATGTGTCGGACAACCAAAAAGTAAATGAATCTAGTTTTCAGAGAAATCCCCAATGGGAGTTATAGAGGAGTGAGAGGAATTCTCTTGGATGAAGAGATTTTCCCTTAGAACATTTTTTTCTTTTCATTAAGGGTCCCACCTGCGGCACATGGAAGTTCCCAGGCTAGGGGTCGAATCGGAGCTGCAGCTGCCAGCCTACACCACAGCAACAGCAATGCCAGATCCAAGCTGCATCTGGGACCTACACCACAGCTCACAGCAATGCTGAATCCTTAACCCACTGAGCAAAACCGGGGATCGAACCTGCGTCCTCATGGATATTGATCAGGTTTGTTACTGCTGAGCCACAATGGGAACTCCCTTTTTTTTTCTTCAGAATGTTTTCCTTTCTCTCTCCTTTGACAGTGTTTAAGAAATATTTGCAAAATCCACATTTACTGTAAACAGGTATTTTGTTGCCCACTTATGCTTAGGAGCCACATTTCCTGGAATAGGCTGGAATGAACCCAGTTGTACTGTTTGTGCATGATCCCAAATTGAAGATCAATATGAAAGAAGTTCTGAAATGTCATTGGACTGGAGGCTAAGTGTACTCCATTGTGAAATGAACCCGAAAGCACAGCCACTTAAGATATTGTTCTGTGTCATTTAGGTCAGACCTTAGATGCAGAAAAGAAAATGCAAGTGAACAACTTTTTAAAGCCAAGCCTTTAAAAAATACAGCTAAGGAAACTCGAGTGAGGATGTGTGAATTTCAGGCACTCTGGGAAGAGGTGCAAATTAAAATCTAGCAGGTAATTCCCTCCAGAACAGGTTGTTTCTTCCTCTTGAAAAACACAAAGAAGAAATCATGCACTGAGTAAAGCCAAATCCCTTTAAAGCTTCTGTTACTAGTAGGTTCATTTATTTTTCCCCTGAGCAAGCATCATCGGATTCAAATCAAAGGTTTCAGGCATGTTCGGTTGATAAGAAATGATGAAGAATCTATCTAGAAAAGTCACAGCGGAAAATCAGAATGGTAAGGTTACTTTTACGAACATTTACTTAATAAGGACATGCTAGAAACCTGAAGGCAAAAAAAAAAAAGGTTGACGGGAAACAATTATGATATACCTAGGGGCATCTTTCAACATCAATTTCAAACTGATGGGAACTGGAGGAAAAATAACAGCAAATGAAATCATCAACAGTCAATCATAAGAAACATGAAAAAATAGCAACATGAAAATATCACTCAACTTCTCTATACACAAAGGTAAGGGGAATTCTCCTTCGTGGAGTTTCATTTTCAGTCATAGTAATACATTTAGAAAAACTGAAAAGCAAACAGCAAATGTTCCAGCCTAAAACACAGTCTAATACATCCATCTGTTACCTATTTCCAGTTTCTTTAAAAAAAAAGAAAAGAAAGTTGATAGTAATTCAACCATTTTGCTTATTTCAGACATGATTAAGACTTGTAAAGAATTAAAATTGCCCTTTCGTGGAGGAGTGGTATGTTTCACAATTGAATCACATTAAGTGGTAATGGGGTGAACATGTGCATGTGTGTTTGTATCAATTACCACCTCCTTTTATGGTGGATCACCTTTGCTCCTGAGTTTATGTGCTTCTTAAATTATAGGAGACAATGTTGTAGAAATGACTCATGACATCAGGCTTATTCTCAAACAACCAAGTTTAGAGGCTTGGGTAAAAGATTCTAAGTGCTAAAAAGCTTTTCTGCAGTGTCAGTAGCAATTCCAGAAGCCTGTACTTTTTGAAGCATTTATTCTTCAACCCCAAGGGCATGAAGTGGGAAATTTTGAAACAGCAGCATCTTAGAATATTTTTACAAAGCGCCATCTCCTCTTTAGTGGCACTCTGCATAGAAACTAGTTTTTTTCTTCCACCCAGCAACATGGGCTTGGGGCAGAAGAGGAATGATAGCAAAAGCTTGAGTAGCTACCATGCTCTAAGCATGAGATCCAGCACCGTGCAGATGTGATCCACTTTAATATTTTGAACACCCTGAGTCAAGTGTGATCACCAATCATGGTCAATCTAAATCACTTTAGCCCAGATAGATCCACTTGGTAAACAGGGGGCTAGGATGGGAGTAAAACCCAATCAGCTGATCCCAAAGCTGGGATTCTTAACTCTACACCAATCAGTTTAAATCTGGGTCCTGTTAATGTTTCCAGGGTCGTTTTATTCTAACAAGTTAACCAACAGAACAACTTCTACGGGAAGTCCTTCCTCACATTTCACAGGCTGAACCTCTCTGCAGTCCCACATGCCCTAAGTAGATGTCAATCAATATTGAGCACATTACATTATGCAATAAATCCTCTCTAGCTTGTAAGCCCCTTGAAGGTTGGAACCATCATCTCTTCTGTCTCCTAAGCACTTAGCATAGGACCAGCAATGTAGGAGATGCTCCACAAATATTTGGTGAATTATAATCGAACACAAAGGGCTGATTAGATCAAGAATTCCCAAACTGTGCTCCATGGAACTCTAGGAATTCTTTAGAGGTCACTGCCTGTGGGTAGAGGGGCTTGAACTGTAGGGAGAGACTGCTGACTGCACAAGAGTCCTGGTTGCCACCATCCTCAGAACCACAGAACTTCCCTACTTCTATTGCTGCATTTCCTCCACAAACTTTTTTTTCCCTATTGAACATCCACATGACACTTTATTTGAATCAAGAACATTACGGCTTTAAAGATGTTTATAACTATTGGATTAGAAGGTCATACTTTCACTTCCAAATTTACATTACTGTTTTCTACCTGGAATCCAGCATACATGTACCTAAAGCTGCTGGGGAAAATTGCTGTCGGTGGGTGTGGAGTACTTCATTTGTATGACATGTTCCAGAATCTCATGGAGGAAATCGTGGAATGATCCAAAATGTCAAACTCATGAGGTTCCAACATGTGGTCTTTGGGGAAAGATTTCCTCATCTGACTTTTAGGAATGTTGAAAGGCCACCATGACTGAGAGAAGGCAGGAGTCTCCCCAAGTTGGATGTTCATCTTTTTGAGTTTTCCTACCAATCATGGACAATAATAAATTCTATTAGTGTTCTCTGAGAAGGCACTTCCTAGGATCATTTGTTGCTATAGGAGTTGAAATCATCCCTAAAGAAACAGTCTTCAGAAGCAGCTAGACCTGTATAACCTGTATTAGAGCAGGAAAGGGGGGAAAAAAAAGCCAGCATTAGCTAGATCATGTGGAAACGTTTACCTTCCTCTAATGTAAGTAATTTGTAAGGAGGCAGAACCGATCAGCCATAAAGGCAAGGAAAGCCCAGAATATGGTATGAGACTGACCACGTGGGGTTCAGCTGGAGTTCCACCGCCCATGCACTTATCTCAGTTGCATTGGCAGTGCAACTCTCCTCACTCCGCCCCCCATGTCTTATGGTTGTGGTATTGGGAGGCAAGTACGACTGAGGCAAAGTCAATTGTGGTTGCATCCACTCCCTAAGTTCAGAGGCGGAGGTGCAACTTCTGCTCACACTTCTTAATGGGACCTTTATGTTCATCTGGAGAGCTGGGGGACTAACAGATTTTTTGTTTGTTTTTTGTTTGTTTTCATGCACTATCTTCTGAAAAGATGTTTTTATAGTAAACATCCTTGAAAGATAGTCTTTCCCTTTGGGACAAAAGTTAAGCAGATTTTCTTGAAGTCTCCTTATGAAAGTTGGTGCTCCTTATCTGTGACACAAACCTTTCACGGGTCCAGCCTCCAACTGGACCTGCCTCTGCATCACTCCTGTAGAACCAGGGGACAAGGGAATCACTGTGAACATAAAGCTCATGGTGCTGTGAAGTTCTCTAACACTTGGGTTTCTGACCCAGAAGACAAGACTCGAGAGAACACTGCCTCAAATATTGCTCCTTTTCATGAACTCCTCCGCCAGTGTGTCTTTGTTTGTTTGTTTAGGGCCACACCTGGGGCATATGGAAGTTCCCAGGCTAGGGACTGAATCAGAGCCATAGCTGCTGGTCAACCGGCAAACCACAGCAATGCAGGATCTGAGCCACATCTGTGACCTCACACTGCGGCTCTCGGAAATACCGCATACTTCATCCACAGAGCGAGGCCAGGGATGGAAACCTTATCCTCATGGATACTAGCCTGGTTTGTTACCACTGAATCACAACAGGAATGCCCCAAAGTCAAATGTCTTAACACCAATACAACATCTATGAAACTTGAGCAAACCACCTTTGGTTTTCAAATACAGCAAAATCTCTTCACAGTTCTTGACTTCTGTTTTTGCATGTTTAAGCATGTAAAATAGCTCATGTGTCTAAGTGTGTATACTGAGATGGAAAAGGCAAGGGATGGATTACCCATCTTAAGAAGATAGGTATATTAACCTCAGCTACAAAGTACTGAACTCTATGCTTAGCATGTGGTCCTAAGTAAAGGTGAAAGAAACCAGGTGTTCCCTGGAGCTGGGTGGGCATGTAGACCTTGCCTGGCTCTTTCAGGGATCTCCAGCTGTTGCTTCAAATATGAAATTAAGAGAAAAAATGTACTCAAAAGGGCCTCAGGGAATCTGAAGCAGCATATGTCTGGCTCAGTAGACAATGGATAAATATTTAGGCAAGTAGACATTATTTACATACTTCTTTACTATGCATTTTCTCTTACATATTCACCAATATTCCTCAGACATTTGTGATGGACTTTGTGCCAGTATCGCAATCAATCTTATAACAACACTGTAATAGGTGGGTGGGGATGGCTATTAAATCTTTTCTACTGTAGAGGAAAGTGAAGCAGCACATAGTTTAAGGATTTGCCTGACACTTAGAATGACAGGGCCAAAATGTGAATTATCATCAAATCTTGACATCTTCCAGTAGGCTGTGCATTTTATATTCTAAACCATATAACAAAAAGGTCACTAGGGTCAACCTTATTTAAAGATACCTAAATTTGTTGCATATACATACACTTAAAGGTTAATGATGATTTTCTACCTGGTTTGGACTATCTATGTATGTATTCTTTAATATTTATTTTGAATACCTTTGTTAAAATATGAATAGTCTTCATTTACTAACACATTAAGCCTGGAGAAGTTTGTTTTTAATTCTGAATCTATAATGATTTGACTGGATTCAGAGTTGTCTTTAAAATGTGAATTTAAGTAAAACTTTCAGTCATGAAATGACTAGTTATGATTATCATTTTTCAGCTAATTGATTTGGGGGAAACTCCAAAGACAAATTGAAAATATAGTCAAATCATTTTGTTGGCAATATGCCATTTTACCAGGATATGTGTGTAAGCCTTTAGTCAGTACAATATTTGGGCATATTCAAGTAATGCTGTTTTTCACCATCACATTTTTATCTATATGTGAAACACAGATATCATTTTATGAAGTAAATTCAGACTGATCCCAACCGGGATCATTTTTCATAGATTGCCTTAACTTTAAAAATGTATGATCAGGAGTTCCCGTCGTGGCACAGTGGTTAACGAATTTGACTAGGAATCATGAAGTTGCAGGTTCGATCCCTGGCCTTGCTTAGTGGGTTAAGGATCTGGCGTTGCCGTGAGCTGTGGTGTAGGTCACAGACGCGGCTCGGATCCTGCATTGCTGTGGCTGTGGTGTAGGCCGGCAGCTACAGCTCCGATTAGACCCCTATCCTGGGAACCTCCATAAGCCACGGGAGTGGCCCTAGAAAAGGCAAAAAGACAAGTAAATAAATAAATAATAAATAAAAATGTATGATCAGCTACTGAGCCACTGGAATCCTTCGGGCTGATCATGTAGGGCAAACTGCCTTAAAAAGATAGACTTTGTTGTATGATTTCTGATTTTTTTTCCATTAAAAGGCAAGAAAAAATCTTAGTTTCTTTTATAGTATTTCAGACATATTTATAGATTGGAATATTAAGAAAGAGGCCAACTATCAGCTATGAGGTATACAAAACAGTTGTGTCTATGAAGAAAGGAAGGGAAAAAGAAAGAAAGAGGCAAATGGAGAGAAAGGAAGGGAAGGAGGGGAGGGTGAGAGGAGGAGGAGGAAGCAGCAGAAGAAAAGACGGGAGAGGAGGAGGAGAGGGAGAATCCCTTGAGTTAATCTAACTAAACCGAAGTCAATCTAATTCAATTTAACGGAATGACTGAAGAATCAAAAAATGCTAGTAAACATCCATCCTCCTTCAGTTTGTCCCCATTTGATCTGAGGTATCAACTCAAATTTTACCAGTTCTTTCATTTTGTAAATTAGCCTTTCATTTTGTAAATTATATATTAGATACATTATTTTTTGTTTTTATTTTGGTCTGGGAATTGTGTGATTTGCTAACACTCTAACTTGGAATATTCTAGGTATTTAATATACTGGATAAATACTTACTCAAATGTTGGTTTTAAAATGTTGACTCTGCCATGATGAGCAGTTTTCTTTGCCTCTCCACTTTATGTGTTCTGCGGGCATACAGACTGTGCATTTTGGTTGAGAGTCTTGGGTTTTAGGGCTAAATCCAATAGTATTCTAAAAACCGATAGCATTCTAGTGTTGTATGTAACGTAGTAGATTTTTCCTAGAACCTCAGAATTGGAAAAGAATGAAAAATTGGTTTACTTAACAGCTCACCTAACACATGAATCCTTTGTACACGAATTCCTATGGAGGGGTACCAAGACAAAGCTACAGTTCCTCCTGTTAACAGTTTGTGCTAGTTCACATGGCAGCTTAAAATACAAAAAGAACGCAAAGCTTTGAAATGAAAAGATATGAGTGACTATGGTCAATGCTCTTAACTTTTTTGAGCCTCTTTAGTTTTTAAAATTTAGATACTAATATCTGCCTTATAGATTGTTATGCAGAAAAAATCAATTATATAAAACTCTCACAAATTAGGTAGTCAAAAACACATTTTTATCTAAAGATGCTTTATCAAATTTGGGTAAATTTATGTCTAGATCTATTAGTTTCCTAGGGTTGCTATAACAAATTATTATAAACTGGGTGGCTTTAAACAACAAATTTATTTTCTCACAGTTGTGAGGCTTAGAAGTTCCAAATCTAGGTGTTGCTAGGATCATGCCCTCTCTAGAGACTCTAGAGGAAAACTCTTCCTGGACTCCTTCCTGGCTTCTGGTGGCTACTGACAATCCTTGGCATTCCTCAGGGTGTAGACACATCACTCCAGTTTCTGCCTCCATCATCATCTGGCATTACCCTTGTGTGTCTCTGACCTCACATCTCCCTTTTCTTATAAAGTCACCCATCATAGGATTTAGGGCTCACCCGAACCCAGTATAAACTCAAATTACGTGATGACATCGGCAAAGACCCTGTTTCTAAATAGGGTCTTTTTGACAACCTAGGTTTTAGATTGACATGAATTTGGCGGAGGACATCATACAATCCAGTGTTTTTTACTTTTATTAAAGCATAGTTGCTTTACAATGTTGTACCAATTTTTGACAAGTAATGACATACTGTGCAAACTGCAAAGTACAAGGTGATACCATTTCTCAGACTTCCAGTTGTTAATTTTTATGTGTATCTATGAAAACAAATGCATCAACTCAAGAAAGAATTCCTCTGAAACATAGTAAAAAAAAATCATTTACCAGTTAAGAGGAGCAATCAGATAATTCCTACCTGCAAATAATAAAGTAATAAAAGAGTACGAAAGAGTTTTTATGTCTAGGATGACATTTCATTATATAAAATTAAACTATTTTAGGAAATCTATAGTTATGGGATGTTTAAGACAGGGATTACAATGTATTGAACATCAAATTTAATTCTCCATTAGCTTATACTGATGATTAATTTATGTTGATGTGAGGGTTATTTTGCCCTTGAGCCAAAGCTTGACGGTCCACTTACAGTTCCTAATAGAAACTTTCCGAGGAATGATGATTTCTGTCACAGTGTAATAGCAGGAGTAGATTTAGCTCAATGATTATCTACAAATATTTAAATGAAAGTATATGGCATCAGTCATCTTTATAATTCTTAGGTTGGTTATAGAATGAATCCTTGGGATGTTTCGCTTATGCTTAAATTGCGAACACTGCAAGTATCAGCACTCACATTAATATTAGCAGAAAAATTCTGCTGGATGAAGTACTTTCTTCATAGTAACCTGTATCCAATCAATCAATGTCACATGAATTGCTGTACTTGGACTCCCAATAGCATGTGATTTTCACTGAGTGGTACTGTGTAAAATACACCTCAAATACTATGATCAGCCCTAAGAGAGACAGAAAGGAGATTCTTTCACAAAGACAAGGTGTGATCATAAGAGTACTTCATGCTTCCTGCATTGAGATAGAAAAACCTGTAAAAGAAAAGGCCTACATTTTATCAGAGCTATGATATTAATGTTTTGAATTCTTAAAAAGATACATTTGGGCTGTATTTCTGATATAGTCTACTAGAAGAAAATGAGGCTTTTTAAAAATTATTTAAAAGGAGAGTAAGGAAGACATCTAAAAAATGGTTAATCTTTAAAAGTTTTTATCCTCTAGGATAAAAAACAGAACCTCTCAGGGTTCACAAATCCTTTTCTAGAATCAAGTTGTCAGGCCTGCAAAACTACAATAACTTCAATAGTTCCAAAATGTATTTATTCGCATTGCCTTGTCCTCAGTCTCAAGTTCTCATTGCTGTCACCTGAAACCACTGCGTTGACTTCCTAATTGTTCTCCCTGCCATTGTCTTTTCCTTAATCCCACCTCCTCCAATTTCAGACTGGTCTTCCTAGAACCTATCTTTGTGCATGCCATTTCTTTCAGGGAAAATCTCCATGTACTGTCACTGCAGTCACAACACCATTTTCTCATCCCAACTCATCTGAGATCTGACCCCAGCCAGTTTCTCCCATTTTATCCCCCAAGTCTTCCCCTCAAAATTCTATTCCTCAGACAATCTAGATTGTTCTCTATTGTGTGGAACCAATGAACACTTCCCCATCTCTCTGTCTCTGCTCAGGTTATTCCATTCGAGTTGGCCTTTCCCCATCCAAACCTTTTCAGAGCCACTCAGATGTCCTTTCCTTCCTGAAGATTTGCAGATTCCAGCCACATTTCCCTCCCAGTCACTAGGTGTGTCTGTTACAGCATTCAGCACATTCTGGTTTACCTTTATCTTTCTCTCTTACCAATCCTACTGTACACTCTGGGAAGAGGAAACATGCTTTCATCATGTCTGAATATTCCCCAGCAACTAGCATAACACCTTTATGGATTAAGTCAAATGAGTTTTTCTTGTGACTTTTTCTTAACATTACCTGAGAGATTATCATCTCAGACAGAAAACTAATTTAAGACTCCTTCATGGATTGCCAGATGAGGACAGTGGGATTAAAACAAGAATTTGGAATTGTCACAGATTTAGTTCTCAGAAGATAGACAAAAGTTGCTTCTTGACTAAATACTATAGGGACTGTCCCCAAAATAAAATCTGTACATTCTACCTACACTGAGTCATCACAGCCCTTATTTCTTTATCCTTTTGAGATTCAGGGTTTTCTTCAGCAGATACAACCCTAAAATACAAAATGAAGGTAAGGATTTGGAAACCCCAAGAATTTTTGAGTTTGATTGGTGTTATCACCCATGGATTTTCAGGGGGAAAAGAAAATGAGCCTACCTTAGAGATCATTCCTAAGAAGATGCTCTAAAAGGAGAGTAACCAGTCTTTCCCCCATTGTTTATCTGTGAGGCAGAGAGAGGACTCTAAAATAAAGCCAGAGTGACTGAAATGCCTTTCAACAGTGTTGGAATGTTTGAAGACAGTCCGTATAAAATAGAAGTTTCATTTCTCTCCACCTGGCCTTCATTCAAATACTTCTCATTTTGTCAGGCTCTCTCTTCACCAGAGCCTCCTGATGATAGAAAATACAACTTCACATTCTGCCAGTGGAATTGCTTGGCACTGGAATTCTGGCTGGATGCTCCCCAATGAGAAATGCACTTTTAGGCTGCATTGTTGAGCATCTTACTGTGTATTTAGATAAAGCTTTTATTTCACGATTTCTTAGTTCCTCCTCTTTATGAAATCCAGGTAGTGTAAATCAGCTCTTTTGACTTTACATATTAATTAGAGCAGTAGTTAAGAAAGGGTATTAATGAAATCCTTCCTTCTATTAAAAAGGAGGTCAAAAGTGACATATTACTACTCCACAGGGAGTTTAACCAAATTTAAAGGAGTAGTGAACTCTTAGGCAGATATTAGACTCAGGAGAATAATTAAACTCCCATCAATTTTCTTGAAAAAACGCCTCACTGTCTAATAGGAAATGTAGAATAAAACTCTTTTTTAGATTTTAAACTATTAGATTATGTCTTTAATGTTTGCTACTATTACTCAAAAATGGTTGATAAAAAAATTAATTGCTCTCCTATTGCTTCTTATACTAATTTGAGAATTTTAAAAAAATTCGTTTACTTTTGTTATGGTATTTAGGTAAATTGGTTTCCTCCATTAGACATTAGATGTCCACCTGTTTTAAATTCACATTTAATCATAGTATATAGGGCTGTGAAATACAATATTCTCTGTCACCTGGATTTCTCCCTCAGGACCAAAATATGCAAGAACTTTCAAGTCTTGTGTTGGTCAATATCTTGTATAGAAACATTCATGGCATTTGATGAGACTTTCATGTCTAATGAGGCTAAGAGGGACAAAAATCCATAGTGTCAGAAGTAGGATCCAAAAGACCAGAAAGCATTCAATTAATGCCCTAGTTCTGACAAGGTAAAGCTAAATTAGGTTAAAAACATTTCACTTAAGTATTTTTAAAAATACTGCACAAATATAGAGAGGAGATATACCTTATAAATAATTCATATGCATACTAAAGGAACAAAAACAATCTCAGGGTTATTCCAAGGTCTTCAAGTTTAAATAGGAATCAGATGCCTGAAGTCAAGGGTGACTCCATTACTGGTAGCCGCTCAGGACATCCACTCAACTCCAGGATCATGTCAGTGAGTTGCCACATTACCATGGGACAAAGACTGGGCAGTTTTAACTGACTCTAAGGTGAAAACGTACAATGACTCCAAAAACAATGCCCTTTAAGTCAAATTATTAACGGATGAGTAGTGTGCAGCACTAAGGAGATAGTATTCTCCATTGGCCACAACCCAAATGGGATGTTGTATAGTCTGAGATGCTGTTTTTTGACTATCAACTCAATCAATCACCTTAGGCTTAACATCCCTTCTTCCCGGAGTTCCCATCGTGGCTCAGAGGTTGCAAACCTGACTGGTATCCATGAAGATGCAGGTTCAATCCATTGCCTTACTCAGCAGGTTAAGGATCCTGCATTGCTGAGCACTCTGGTGTGGGTCACAGACATGGCTCAGAACTGGCATTGCTGTGGCTGTGGCGTAGGCTGGCGGTTGCAGCTCCAATTTGATCCTTAGCCTGGGAACTTCCATATGCAGCAGATGCAGCCCCCCCCCCCCCCAAAAAAAAATCACTGCTTGCCTCCCTTTCCCAGTCCTTCACTCCTGTTCCTTGGGCTCACTTTTCTAAAGAAACAATCTGCACCTACATCCTTGTCCTGACTTTTGAGAAGAATCACACTAAGACCCATCCTGATTTAGCCACAGCGGCACACAACATGCTGGACCTCATAATTTATGTCACTGTAAAACAGATTTTTAAAACTTTTAATTATAGTTGATTTACAATGTTCTCTAAATTTCTGCTGTATAGCAAAGTGACCCAGATTATATATATACACACACATTCTTTTTCTCGTATTATCTTTTATCATGTTCCATCACAAGTGATTGGATATAGTTCCTTGTGCTATATAGCAGGACGTCACTGCCTATCCATTCTCAATGTAACAGTTTGCATCTACTAAACACAAACTCCCAGTCCACCCACTCCCTCCCACTCCCTAACCACAAGTCTGTTCTCTATGTCCATGAGTTTCTGTTCTGTACCTATGTTCATCTGTGCCATATTTTAGATTCCACATATAAGTGGTATCATATGGTATTTGTCTCTTTCTGACTTCATTTAGTATGAGAGTCTCTAGTTCCATCCATGTTGCTGCAAATGGCATTATTTTGTTCTTTTTTACGCTGAGTAGTATTCCATTGTGTCTATGTACTACATCTTCTTAATCCGTTCATCTGTTGATGGACATTTAGGTTGTTTTCATGTCTTGGCTGTTGTGAATAGTGCTGCAATGAACACAGGGGTGCATATATCTTTTTGAATTAAAGTTTTGTCTGGATATGTGCCCAGGAATGGGATTTCTGGATCATAAGGTAGTTCTACATTTAGTTTCCTGAGGTACCTCCATACTGTACAACAGATTTTTGAAAGAACACTTCTCATCTCAAGCATTCCAAAGAGCACACTCAAGGAAACATAGAACTAGATTTACTCTCTCTCAACATAGAATAAAATCTGATTTCCCCATCTTGATCTCCTCTAAGAAAACAGAGGACAGAGATTTGACCTATATAAACTGATCCCCAGCTATCTTTTCATACCCTCTTTTTTCTTTCTTTCTTTATGGCCACATGTGTGGTATATGGAAGTTCCTGGACCAGGGATTGAATCCGAGCCACAGCTGTGGAAACGCTGGATCCTTTACCCTGCTGCACCAAGTGGCACAGCGAATAGGCCCCTCTGCAGTGATCTGAGCTGCTGCAATCAGATTGTCAACCCACTGTGCCACAGTAGCAACTACCTCATTCACCTCTTATACCTGTCCTTCTCACTCTCTTCTCCTTCACTTCGGCTGTTCTTCTCACTCTTCTTTAAACACGCCAAACATATTCCTGCCTCTGAGCTTCTGCCCTTGCTATTCCCTGTCAGGAAGAGATATTTATCCAGAAGACAGCATGGTTCACTTTCCCGCTTCATTCCTGTTACCATCTAACATCGCCTCAACAGAAACACTGACCACAGTATCCAAAGTATCTTCCTCAGTCACTTTCTTCATTACAACTTGACTTTTCTTCAAAGCACTTATCTCTACTTGAAAACATATTTCAGTGTTTATTGGCTGTCTCTCCAGTAGAATGTAAGCTTCATAAAGGCAAACACTGTCTTTTATGAGAAATCTGTGTCTTTGAAAACATGTGTCTTCTTCCTCACCCTCATTTTTCTCATTTTTTGCTGTAGACCTATGAAAATGCAGTCCCTACTCAGCTTTTGGAGGAAAGCACTCCTCTGCAGTACTGAGCAATTTCCGTAGCACAACGTAATGCCTTCACTCATTCTGTTCCTTTTCTCACTTTTGCTTTTCTTCCTCACACTCGCCTAGACAATCTCCCCTCCTCCACACTCAGATGTAGCATCCCACACTCCCTGAAACCCGGCTGATGGCCTGTACCATCACGGCACATACTGGGTCCCTTGGATTCTTCGTCCTGGGCTTGGTGTGCTCACTTGGCTTAAGTCATGTCCGACTGTGCTGCAGGGGGTTGATCACAAGTCAGCACCACCAGTGAGGCTGGAACCACCTTGATTCCTTGACAGCATTGACTCTGTACTTTGAGCATCTGGAACAGTGCCTCTCTCAAACTTTTTCCACCACCTCTATCCTTGTCTGACACATTCTTGTTGATGCTGTTGGGTGGAACATCTCTGGAGCTGCCATTTTGTCTTTTCTTACCAGACCTTGGAAGTTATTCCTCTGTCAAATGCGGTTTGTCCCATAAAGCCTTTAATGATTCAATCTTTTTTTTTTTCCCCTCAGTATCTTTTCAATCTTTGAGTAAAGTGCATTGTGGATAATACAGTGCATTATGAGACAGTTTTAACAATATTTTTATATGATTAATCTGTGTTATCTCTGTGGCTCATTTACAGCAGGGATTTCACCATCGACCCAGAGATCACAGCTTTAGGACCTAGAGACCAAGATAGTTAGCTCACTGTAGCCTGGGAGATCTTTTGTAAATGTGAATCTAATCAGGGCATGCACTCTGATGTCCTTGCTACACGGCTTCCCCTCACAACCTTTGCCAGTGCAGTTCCCTCTCCTGAAATGCTCTTTCCTCCCCTGTTTTCCTATGTCATACACCTTGTCATCTTTCAGTCTCACAGAAGCTCCTACCCTTTATGACTATTCTCTATTATAAGCATTTATAACCCCAAAAACCTCTCCTTCCAGCATCTTTCACACCTTTGTTGTTTTATTTTGGTCATATAATTAATATCAGTTTCTCCCCCCAAAAATAAGCTCCAAAAGCAAAGAAGCTATAGATGCAGCACATCTCATATGATGCTGAGTACACAGTAATTAATAAATATTCTTAGGGTAAATGAATGAATGCAGGTACAGAAACACTTATAATCTAACCAAGTTTCCAACATGCAATAAAAGGGTTGCTATGGAAAAAAGAGAACACATTTCAAGTATCTCAAGAGGATTTGGTTTCTAAAAGAGCCTTAAATTCTTACAGAGTTAAAAAAGGAGTAACTTTTTGAACCCAATCATTTTTAGAATGCTAGCCTAGGCTGTAAGTCAAAGGGAGAAAGCTTTATGTTCACAAACCCCAAGGGGTTAAGGGCACGATCCAGGAAACCTGGCAGAAAAGTCTGCCACTGAAGCATGAAAAACCTGGTGTAAAAAGGGCTTCCAATTCAGGTCCACTTGTTAGGAATTCTAAGTTTTACAGCCCTTGATCCCCTCTTTATCAGATTGCTTTGTAACTCAATTGTTTCCTCAACTCAGAAGAACACGATTTTACTTTTTTTGATTCAGGTGTTGAGTGAACTGAAAGATAGTGAATAAAGCGATTAATTAAAGTAAGATAGCAATGGTCAAGTTTGCTCTCTGCTGAGTGGATCGCCCTCATCTTAAATCTTCTTAAGCCACACACAATTAATTCGAAAGCCTGAGGGCACTTGCATGGAAAGGATAATGGGGTGAGACTTTAAATGACAGAAAGTCCTTAATTTCAAGTCTCTCTGCTTTATTGGTTTATGTTAACACCTTACTGATTAATCTTGTGATGATTGGAGCTCTTTCTATATTCATGGATCTCAAATTGACTGAAGCTATCCTATTTTTGGTCATTTTAAATTCTCAGTCACCACTCAATTGATTGCATTGACCGTACTGAAATCTAAAGCTTAAAACTGCAAAAAGTACCAGACTGGTCATTGCTTAATCCAATGGTAATACAGCTGTAACTAGTCTATGTTTTCTTTTTCTTTTTTTTTTTTTTTTTTTGTCTTTTTGCCATGTCTTGGGCCGCTCTTGTGGCATATGGAGTTTCCCAGGCTAGGGGTCCAATTGGAGCTGTAGCCACTGGCCTACGCCAGAGCCACAGCAACACGGGATCCGTGCCGTGTCTGTGACCCACACCACAGCTCACGGCAACGCCGGATTGTTAACCCACTGAGCAAGGGCAGGGATCGAACCAGCAACCTCATGGTTCCTAGTCGGATTCATCAACCACTGCGCCACGACGGGAATTCCTAGTCTATGTTTTCTAAAAATACTTTTTAAGTAGATGTACACAGAAATACACATGCAACCCAGAGAAGACTAACCTGTAAATTACCTACACGTACAACTCTAAGAGGCTGATTTGTAAATTTTAGCACATCTACGTAAGGGCTGTTCTGATACAACTTTTTCAGAGACAAGTTTAATGACACAGGAAATGCTCATATAATGTTAAGGGAAAGGGCAGGTGACAAACTGATAAACAGAGTATAAACCCACTGTTGGGAAGGAGGAAGGACTACAAGGTAGATGAGAAAGAGGGGTAAGGAAGAAAAGAGGGGAAAAAAGACTGTTAGAAGAACAGGGAAGAAAGAGGAAGAGGCTGAAGCAATGATATTGCAAGCAGTTTATTGACCAGCAGATGGTCTGGAGCGCTGAGCAACCAAGACTCAGGCTCCTCCTTGCAGGGGAGTGCTTGGTTTTTTTTATAGACAGGGTCATTTTAGTGAGCCGAGTAGTCTATGGCCTTGGGGCTATCTTTGTTCTGGGAAACTCAATATGTTACATGGGCCCATTCAGTAAGGAGGAGTCTGCAAGTCTGGATTCGGTTGGGTTATGCTGATTATTTGTCCTTTTCGGCTTTGTTTCATTTTCCACCCAATAAGACAAAATGAAAATAATGAAAAATGTTAGCACTGGTTAACTATATGATGGAATTATAGGCATTTTTCCCTTTCATCTTCGTACTTTTTTATGTTATTTTCTAAGAAGCCTGCATACTTTTATATTAATAAGAAATCAACGTTTTAAAAGTCAGAATATATATTCTATGGCCTTCAAGTGAAGAAGATAGTCTTCAGAAATTTTTTTACAATTTGGGTTGGCTAGTTGTAGAGAAGAGAGAAGGAAAAAAAAAAAAGATATTACCCCTATAGTCTTTTGCCACTACTGAAACATGCATATGCGCTCTTGCTTGCAGGCTTGCTCTCTCTCTCTCACACACAGTCACTTATTCACTCACTAATGCTGTTAGAGGCTCAGTACCTTGACATCTAAAAGCTATGCCATACCAGAGTCAGTATCTGAAAGTCCAACTATGCGTTCTTAGCTGCGGGTAACCTAGAATTGATGCATCATTCCAAACAAAAACTCCTCTTTGAGTCCAAAAGCTTTTTGCAACAAGATCCTGTGGGGCCACCAACTATGAATAAAGAAAATGATAAGAGCAGGAACGCAAAAGGGTTCACAGACCAAGGCTTCTCCTATGATGGAGTTTTCATCTCTGGAAGTTAACAGATTTTCTGCAAAGACTGCCATCCCCATGGACCAGAGTAGCCAGCCTAAATATGATGTAGCTTGACATTGAGGACAGGGGTTTACACAGAGAAGCCTCTCACTCAGCTCCTTCCAAGAACCACAAATGATTCTAGGAGATCTATGATAAAGAAAAAACAAAAGTGACCCTGGGAACATACTGCAGGGTGTCCCAGAAGACTTTGCAGGGCCTAGAATAAAATGAAAACAGGGGGCTTCTTGTCCAAAAAGCAGGAACACATTGCCATTACAGATGCTAAAACATAAAGATTTCCTTACTTCATCTTTCTCCTGACCTATCAAGATTTTTTTTTAATTTGCTACTGAATGTCATTCTGAGAATTTTAATTTTTTATTAGCATGGATTTTACCATTTCTGTTTATATTGTGAAATACCTGTCTTAAATGCAAATGTAAGAGCATTTAGCTCAACTGCAGAATCACCAAAATTACACAATTCATATTCTGTAGCTTGTACATGCATATGTATGGTGTTCTTAGAACAGTGGAAATACTGCACAAAACTAACTCAACTGTTTTTATTTCACTTCTTGATATGCATACATTCTACCAATGATCTACTTTAAGCTTAGTGATAAGTTAGAAGGAATGAAAGGTAAAGGAACTATGTATTCCCTATTTTCTTTTTTTTTTCTGTGTCATTTTCAGCATAAGTTTTTGGTTAATACAAGAAAGTAAGTAACATGAGTCAGAAAGGATATGATATGATTCCTTGGTCATTGTATAGGATAAATGCTTGGGATTTCTATTACACTACTGACATAGAACACTCTGACACTCCTGAATGTGTCTGTGTATGTCGGGGGTGGGTGTTTACCATGCCCCAGTTTCCTCCAATGTAACCCAGTTCTGATGCCGTCTACCTGGAGATCCCACAGGTTAGGGGCTCAGTCCCAGAAGACTGCCTCCAGCCCTCACTTTAGAAGCTAATTACAAGCTTCAGATTGCCACCTGTACTTCTGACTGACTGGCTGTAACTTTGGGTTTCCAGGACCTTCACTTAGGTTTCATAATTTCCCAGAATGGTTCACAGAACTCAGAGAAAACACTCAGGTTTACCAGTTTATTGTGAAGGGATATGACAAAGGGTATAGATAAACATCCAGATGGAAGAGATGCATACTCCCAGGGAGTAAGGTAGTAGAGAGGGCCACTCTCCCAACACATAGATGTGTTCATCAGCCATACTTGGGATTTTTAGGAAAGCTTCATCCCAAAAGCATGGTCAATCATTAATTCAATCTCCAACTCCTCTTCTCTTCCTGGAGGATGAGCAGTCAAGCTCAACATTCCAAGATTTTAATGACGGATTGTTCTTTCTAGGGAACAGTCTCTATTCAGAGGCTTTCCAGGAGTCCACCAAGAGGTACTCCTTAGAACAAAAGACACTCCCATCACCCAAGAAGCTCCAGTGGATTTAGGATGCCTATGTCTGGAAGTGCCATCAAAGACAAAACATGAGAACAAAAATATTTCTAGTACTCTTACCACTTAGCAAATTACTGGGGTTTTTAGAAGATCTGCTAGGAACTGGAGGCAGAGACCAACTTATATATTTTCTCTTATTTCACAGTTCATATTTCTTAGAACACCACTGCCTTCTTCCCATGTCAGAAGCAAATTCTGGTTCAAATAGAAAGCACAGCATCCCAGGAGGTTAACTGTAGATACAACACGCTTACCTTGTATTCACTTTTTGTACTGCTGAACCAGCATTCTGTGTTCCTGGGGCATCCTAACCACTGCATGCAAATGAGGTAGACAGAAGGGTGGTCATACATTTTGTTCTAATCTCCTCTGGTCACACACATGCTCCACGGTCCCATCAAACTTCGCTTACAAAATACAGGTTGAAAGATAAAATCATTAAGAATTTCAAAACAACATCAGAGCATCAAATCAAAGACAGGGGCCTTCTGATCACAGGCCCTTGTTTGCTGCCTTGGTTGCACATCCATGAAGCCAGCCCTGGCATACTGCCTTGGTTTTTGGCCAAAGTACTTTCCAGTGTATTCAGCAGCCCGTAACACCTACTTATCTAATTAAAGAAATTAATTTCACCATACCTAGGGGCAATGTGCACAGGACCTGTGCACACTGAGTTTTACACAAGAAGTGATTAGGATAAACTTACTGAAGAAGAGAGCTAACCACAATGATCTGATAGTCACCTAACATTACATGACTACTTCACACCAAAATCCTGCTTTACAGTTTATGGCTAAAGCTGATAGTAGAAGAGCAATTAGGAAGCAGCCAAGAAGGTAAGTTTGCTCACTGGTTATTTTAGATGCAGTTCCTGAGATTGACTGGACATTAATTGGAGAATCATTAAACAAGAAGGCACAGTCTTACATATATCAAAGGTCTGTTTTCTTTCTGGTTGACAAAACGAACAATTCCAGGAATCATGCTGAACACTGTAATCTGATAATTAAGGAAGGGCTCAGTGGAGCAAGGAAAGGAAACGGGAAAATTAAATTTAGAAAGAAGCTGACGAAGAGCCAGGCACCAGCTGACATAAAATCATCTGCTGAAGATGTTCTTAAAGAGAAACTGAAAATGCTCTTCATAAATAAGGTTTAGTGGCATCGAAAAAAAGGGAAGCTTTTCTGTACAATAATACTAAGGCTGTCAAGGCAATGCATTTCTTAACCAAGCAAGTTAATACTGCTTCTGTCTACTGCTTGCTTCAAAATGAGCGAAGTCAGCCTTATAATACCATCAAATCAAGTGCAGTTTAAGTGAAATGTTTGTATACATTCAGCCACTGTCTACATACATAAAGTGACTTTCAAATCAATACTTCGGGGAAGCAAGAGTAAGAAATTTTTTGCTAGACATTGATTTGGCAACATTTCCGCCTCAATTTTCCTAGTTCCCTGATTTTCCAGAAATAAACCAGAGTTTATGGCCTCCCTTCTAAAGAATCATTTTCTCTTGAGCTGGAATCTATGACCCATGCCTGCCAGGGTGGTTCAATCTCCAATATTCACAAGTGGAGCACTCTCCTTTGGCCAAATGGTACCTGCCTGAGTTACAGACTGGACACCACCGTAGGTCTCTCACTACATTTCCATTGCCAACCTCCAGATTAGAGCTGAGTCCAGATAATCCAAATCCCAAATCATTCTGAATATGATGCTTTGGATCACCTAACTCAGTTCTGAGATCAACTCATGTGTTTTCCTCAGCTCTTTAATTTGCACACTAAGACGGCTGTCTCCACCTAATAATGGCTTGTCCTACTGCTGTTGCACTAAGTTGTCAAGAAATCAACACATCTTTAGCTTGAGTTCATCTGAGATACTGAATGAGTCTCAGGGTCACTCAAATGCCACATATCCCAGCATCTGTGATCTAGTCTTGTGTCTAACTCAAATCCTAACTCTGGAGTATGGGGACACTGCTCTTTCCTATCGATGGTGCTCTGTGTCCTTGGATCCCACTATAACGGGAAGGAAGAAAAAGAGGGCAAGCATAAGAATTCTCAAGTATTAAGAAAGTTCTTTATCTCAAATCTTGCCCCAATCCAGGTGCCATAACATTTGTAGCATCTTCATTATAATTTAACTCAATTCGACAAAAGTTCTTTAAGCACAAACCAATGAGGACACAGTGGGTTACTCTGTAAGAAATAATAAAGTATAAGTAATACAGATAAATAAGGCACAGCTCATGCTCTGGAGGATCTCACAATCCAAAGAGAACGAACTAAGAATGAGATATATATTATATTATGGTTATTTTACAGATGTACATAATAGAAATGTTTATCAAGTGTTCGGCGGATATAGATTGAAGGACATTTTCAGCTAATCATTGCTCTCTTCCAGACATTATTTTATTCAAATTATTCCAATTAGCAATACATCAGTTATTAGTACCTTGTCTCTTTCTCAGGCTGTGAGGTAGAAGGTGCTAAGTGTGCTGGGAAAAACTGGAGCAAGAAGTATCAGGAAAATGTTCATTAAAGCATTCACTCAGACATTCAACATTTATAAATCACCAAATCTACGGCCGACACTGTGCAGGATGAAAAGTTCTATCAGGAATATTTATTGTCTTCAAAGGAACACATGTCACCACTTACGCCCTGATGTTGAGAAATTAAGTTGGGACTTTGGTAATTTGGTTTAATAGCTAAACTTTTATTATTTCAGGACTTAATCCACAACAAATTCTCATCAGTACACACCTAACACATTTTATTTCATTGAGGTGTCTGTATTTCTACTTATTCCTCTTACAGTCACTCAGGTTCATTCCTACTGTGGCACTTTTTTTTTTTTTCAGGAAAAAATTAACTGCTTTCTATCTATATTTCATAGAATGGAGTCATATGCTTGTATCAAAAAGATATTGGGTACTTATAAAATGCATAACATCTAACTCAGAATCTCTCAAGTTGAAGGCCAGAAATCTGCATTTTTAATGATGACTTAAAAAAGTACACACAACCTAAAAGTTGAGAGTTATGTTTTATTTAGTAGACAAAAATGAGGACTTAAGCCCAGGAGGCAGCATCTCAAGTAACCCTGAGAAAACTGCTCCATGGAAGTGAGCAGGGATCTAGGATATATTTGACTTTTTCAAAAAAGGGCAGGTAGTTAGAACAAAAGATCATGGTTAATAAAAGAAAACCAAGTATCTCAAGTTAAGGAATTTACTGGTTTTCTATGTATGGGGAGATGCAAGGGTCTGGGCTCACTGACATCATCCCTTTGATAGGCTCCTCGGCCACCTGGGGCCTGGATCCTGTATTTTCATATCCTGAGAGCTCATCATTGGGAGTGGCTGCAGTTTTGATGGCTGCTAGATGGCAGGTCTTCTTCCTGAGTTCCGTCATCCTTGGCAGTGGCTGCAATCACTGATGTCGGTGACATCCTTTGTTCACTGATATGGCAGGCAGCATTTTCTCTTTAATAGCACATCGATTGTCCTGATGAACACTCGAGTTTGAGATACTATTCTAGCTTATCTTTACATCTTGAGGATGTAGGTCATTTCCCCTTCTAAGCAATGTTCTGTCTCCGGGCTCATTTTCACTGAAAATATAATGATTAAGCAACTTCTAAAGATATGAAAATACAATGAACTCCATAAGGTGGCTCCAAGGCCACAGATCTGACCTCTGTTTTCCTTCCCAGACCCATCCCTTACTAACAGTCAGCTATGCTCTCACCATAATCTACCTTCCACTTTCTTCATTGTGTCGAGCACTTCCCTAACCCCTGAGTTTATACCATGTCATGTCTAGTGCCTAAAAGGTTCTTCCCCATACTCATTGCCTGGATAATTGTTTTCTGTTCATATCTCAGCTCAAATATCCTTTTCATAGAGAGACTTTTTCTAACCACTCTAAGTTAATTAGGATTAAATGAATATTCTTCTTTTATAGATCCAAGTTCCTTTCTATCAAGGAAATAACCACAATTTATTATTATTCATTTATGTGTATTTTGCTTGATGCATATTTCTCTGCCATTCCAAGGTGCATCAGAGTAGGGACTGTATCTTTTTACTTCACCAACATATACCACCTCCTAGCCAAGTGCCAGGCACAGAGTAGCTATCTAATAAACACTTGAAGGAATAAGCGAAATAAGTAAATAGTGATTATTTTCACAACCCATCAAAATAGGGAAAGGAGCACTGCCTAAATTAAGTAATGTAACAAGTTAATTGATCGATTACATACAAGTCATAAAATGGTTTAAGCATTCAGAAGGCAAAGAGATCAATGTACACTGAAAAGGTTAAGAAAGACTTAGTAGATGAAACAGAACTTTATCTGGGCCCCAGATAGTAATTAAAATAGGCAAAGAGGAGGAAAAAGACAAGTCTCACATGCAAAAGTTCAGAGGCCAGAATAACAATGTCCAAGTTAAATTATCCTAAGATTTATTCCAATTCAGCACATTCTGTTTGTAGACAAATGTGAGAAAAATTTTGATTGTGATTGATTCTCTTGCCCCTGGAAAAACAGTCTACAGAAAAGCAGTATTCTAAATTTCTTACTGGTTTTATTGATCCCACCACCAATCAGAAATAATAACTCTGTGGTATTCCAAGTATAAAGAAAGGTTAAAAGAGCATCAAAATGTGACCAGATATCCAAGCTGATATTATGAAACTTGTCAGAAGTGATGTAAATATTGAAACAAACCATATCCTAATTATCAGGGAATTAAATCAGAATATGAAGTTGTTGATTCTTCTAATAAAAACCAGGAATCTGGATGTCAGTCTCCCCTGAACTTGAAAAACATCAGTGTCCATTCTACTTTTATTTCTGCTCACATTGTTTCCCCTTGTTTACAAATACAGACCAAAAAAAATTATTTAAATCATTTTCACTACATTTCTACTCTACTGAACAGTCTGAACTTAGAGATACAAATATAAAAGCATTTTATTTTTTCCATTTTTGGCCGAACACATTTTGAAAGCTTCCCCTTTGCTTTGCGACTTTAAAAGAAGCCTCTTGATTTGTCACTGTATGTGCTTTCCTTAGGCTTCTACCATATTCAAGTAAGTTGTTTGGTCTTGCTCAAACTTGGTAAACAACTAGGACTCTTGAAAAAAGAAGATGCAATAACATTTTCAGGAATTTAACACTATGATCTCAGAGAGAGGGGAAACAAATGAGATACCCTTCAGTCTTTCTGGATTTTGGCCTGGAAGACCATTTTGGACTGCAAAACATGGAGGGGGAACCCAGTGAGTTCATGGGGGTCTCGCTGAGAAATCAAAGCTTAGGTTTGCTAAGGTAGCTGCAATTTTTCCAAAAAGAATACAGAGAGAAGTGAGAATACAGAAAAAGAGTTCCAGAAACCTCACTGGTTTGTTTTCCAACATCTGTTTTTGGATACTGAGCTATCAAACATAGGAGGAAATTCCAAAGACCAAGCAAAGAGCTAAAGCAGAGCTGTAAAACAGATCATTCCCAGAGATTAAACTGAACTAGGAGTCATTCAAGTACCAATCAGCCAAGGGGGAGAGACTTTGTCCAATAATCAGGGCAGAGAGGAGAGGTTTCAGAAGGTTTGCACCTTAAAAGTAAGGCTCAGCTAGATGCAAAGAATACATTAGATATTCATGAAAAATTCACTGGGAGGGCAAAATAGGAGATTATGCACTTATGAGAAAATCAGAAGTATGAAGACATAGCAGTAAAAAATTTTCAAGCTGAATCAGAGAAAGTGACTAAAAGAAAAATGAACAAAGCCACAGAGACTTGTGGGACAATTTAAAGTGGTTTGAGGGAGTTCCCGCAGTGGTTAACGAATCCGACTAGGAGCCATGAGGTTGCAGGTTCGGTCCCTGCCCTTGCTCAGTGGGTTAACGATCCGGTGTTGCCTTGAGCTGTGGTGTAGGTTGCAGATGCGGCTCAGATCCCGCATTGCTGTGGCTCTGGTGTAGGCCGGTGGCTACAGCTCCAATTCAACCCCTAGCCTGGGAACCTCCATATGCCGCAGGAGCGGCCCAAGAAATAGCAACAACAACAACAACAACAAAAAAAAGACAAAAAAAAAATAAATAAATCAAGTGGTTTGACAGATATGTAATATAAATTACAAAAGATTAAATTAGCAAAAAAAATTATGTGAAGAAATAATGTTCAAAGATTTTCCATATTTGATAAAAACTATCAACCCACAAATCCAAGAAATTCAATGACTCAAAAGCAAGAAGAAAATGAAGTATGAAGTAACCACACCAAGCCATGCATTATCAAAAAGAGAAAATCTTAGAAGTAGCTATAGAAAAAAGACATTAAATATATATGAAAAAGACAAACACGACTAGAGCCTTGGTCAAAAACAATGCTATCCATAAGAAAAGCGATTTCTTTAAAGTGTTAAAAAAGATTGTTGTTATAAAATTTTATACTCAGCAAAAAAAGATTAAAAACAGTCATTTTCAGATAAATAAAAGCTGAAAAATTGTGTTGCCAGCAAATATGCACTACAAGAAATTATAAAGAAAGTATTTCAGGCAGAAGAAACATGGTACCCAATGACAACATTGATCTCCATAAAATATAAAGAGCTTCTGAAGTGCAATTATGCATGTAAATGATATATGGCATATGATGGTATATAAACGGTATATGATGAAGGAATAGCATATTACAGGATTATTACTTATGTAGAAAATAAAATGTATTACCAAGGATGGAAGGTCAAATAGTAAACTATCTAAGGTTCTTATACTATATGTGAAGAGGTATCATATTATTTTTTTTATTTTTTTTTTTAATTTTTTTTTTGTCTTTTGTTGTTGTTGTTGTTATTTCTTGGGCCGCTCCCGCGGCATATGGAGGTTCCCAGGCTAGGGGTCCAATCGGAGCTGTAGCCACTGGCCGACACCAGAGCCACAGCAACGCGGGATCCGAGCCGCGTCTGCAACCTACACCACAGCTCACGGCAACGCCGGATCGTTAACCCACTGAGCAAGGGCAGGGACCGAACCCGCAACCTCATGGTTCCTAGTCGGATTCGTTAACCACTGCGCCACGACGGGAACTCCTATCATATTATTTTGAGGGTGACTGATAATGCAGAGATCTTTCCACTGGGAAATTTTAGGTGCAGATAACTGTATTGTAGTCTATAAAATATTTGCACAAAAATTAATGCCAATCCCACACAAATTATTTTAGAAAATAGAGAAGGATGAAACACTCCCCAAATCATCCTGTGAAGTCAGAAGTATTTCTAGTACCAAAACCAGACAAGAACTTTACAAGAACAGAAATTTACCAAATCTTCTATAACCAACGTTTCTCTGTTTTTTTTTGTTTGTTTTGGTTTTTAGGGCCGCACCAGTAGCGTATGAAAGTTCCCTGGCTAGGCGTCAAATTGGAGCTGCAGCTGCTGGCGTATACCACAGCTCACAGCAATGCCAATTCCTTTAACCTACAGAGCAAGGCCAGGGGTCGAACCTACATCCTCATGTATACTAGTTGGGCTCATTAAATCTGAACCCCAACAGGAACTTCCAGCATTTCCCTAGTTTTGTCTCTGGTTGTAGGCTAGATGGCATGGTGAGATTTTCAGAAACCCTGCAAGAAACATACAGCAGCAATTTTGTGCTTTCCAAAGAGTATGGATATTCATACTTTCTATCCTTAATCTGGATAAAAATTATTGGTTACTCAAAATTATTACTCCCCATCAAAAAAAAAAAATAGCAGCACATCATCTTACATCTTTTAGGAAATATGTTTTCTAAAGCTTACTTCTGTTTTGTTTAGGAATCCATTCCAGTCATGCTCAATATCTTAATATTTAGGAGGTATGATCTTAATATCTTAATATTTAGGAGGTGTAATCCAAAATGGGCAAATCAAGCTGATCTGAGCAAGTTAAATAAATCTGTCTAGTTAGAGGAGTTGAAACAATCTGTAAGCTTTCTAGGTAAATGGTAAATCCCCTACTCTTGGGTAGCACAGTATTGGTGGATCCTCCTAGGGAAAAAAAAAAAAAAGGGAGAGTCGGAGACTGTCACCATTGAATGAGGTCCACCTGGAAAACCAAGATTCTGACAGCCTTAAGGGGAGATAATATCCAGGTCAGCATGGCTGGCTGGAATGGAAAGATTGTACAGTGCACATCAACTCAAACATTTCTATAGGAGAATTAAAACAGGGCTCTAAGTAGTCCTGAACAAGCATAAAAATGCTCTCGGTTTATTTTAAAAGTGAATTAGTCATTATTATTTAAACTAATTATTTAGGGAAAAAAAAAAATGACACTCTAAGAGAAGATGCACCATGGCAATACTGTGGCTTTGTACATTCCTGGTACAGGACCAGATCTGTCATGAGCATGCATATTCATGCTCCTAAGTTTTCTAAAACCTAGATATAATATAATAAGAGATGAAGTCAAAATGACTTAGCTCCCAGGTAATGAAAAACTATGAAGGGGCTTGATGAAAACTAAGTTTTTAAAAGTTTCAAAAAATTTTAGTTAGTAGTAAGGTGGGTTAGAAGGGGGAAAAAACTAGGACAAAGGACATCAAGTAGGATGTGAGGAAGTTATTGCACTATATTAAGCAAAAGGGGAGAGTCCTGCAACCAATTTTACCTTTGAAAAATTGAAAAAGTCTCCCACAGAACTGTGTGGGTACCAAGTAAAGGCCCATTATTTTATTTTAGCCACAGGAAAGGGTTGTACTCTAAATGCTGCTAAAGGATTCATTTTCCTTCTGCCTTGAAGAGGAATGCTCACAGGAGTCCTAGACAAAGACAAATGCAGACCTATAAGCAACTCTGAAAAACTACAAATTGATTCTCTTTCCACTAGTACTTTAGAATATATGTTTAATATTTATTTCATGGTCACAGCGAGAAACAAGTTTCCTTTGAATAAAAGCTGCACGCCTCGATTTAAATTTGAAATAAAGAATTTGTTACATGCATTGAATGTAACATAGCATTTAGAATATTTGAATTGTCATCAAATCACAATTTTCTGAACCAGAGAACTTAAGGGGCATAACAAAGATATTTAAATTAGTTAATAAAGTACTCATTCTAGTAAACACCCTATCTCATGGATAATTCAGTTTCAAAGTTTTAGTTGTCTGCAGCCATCAAGCACTAGCCTCGGGGTTTGGTGAGTGTGCTGTGGCTCTCCGTACTGCTTGTATGTAGAGCCCCAAAAGTATTCCTTAGAGGTAAACTGGCAACAGTGAGGGTGATTTGCTTGTTTATTTGCTCACTCAAAGCCGGTAATGTTTTCAGGAGTGGTCTTGTCCCTGGTAGACACCTGAATTTATTGACAGTTTTTCTAACTTTTTTCTCCAATGTTTCAGTGCCTGTCATAAATCAGCAACTGTATCACATTTATGTCCAACTGGCCCAACTTTGAGAACTCTTTCAGCCCATTGTGTTGGGGAGTAGACTTCTCCAAGTGAAAAGAAGTTACAAGTACTTGGGTCTATGAACTATGAAGTCTTTGGTATTCATGGGGGTTTTTTTGTTTTGTTTTTAATGTTTTTATTTTTTGTTTGCCTTGTGGCTGCTTCTCTGCTCTGTAAAGTCACTTCGCTCTGTGAAGTGTCAAAGAGACCTGAGGTACAGCCAAAAAAAAAGGAAGCACCATCAAAATTGCTTCAACATGGGAGTTCCTATTGTGGCTCCACAGGTTAAGAACCCAAGTAGTATCTATGAGGATGCAGGTTCAATCCCTGGCCTTGCTCACAGGGTTAAGGATCCCACATTACCTTAAAAGCTGTGTTGTAGGTTGCAGATGCAGCTCATATCCTATGTTGCTGTGGCTTGGGCTGGTGGCTGCAACTCTGATTTGCCCCCTAGCCTGGGAATCTCCATATGCCACAGATGTGGCCTTAAAAAGAAAAGAAAAAAGAAAAAAAAATGGCTTAAACAAGACTAGTCCTTCAGAAGGATTTCCAGCTCCCCTAGGATCTACTCCACAGGTTCTCAGACATAGACATGTGTTGGAATCACCTAGTGAGGTTGTTAAAACTCAAATTCCTAGGCCTTTTCCCCCGAGTTTTTGATTCAGTAAGTCTGAGGTAGAGCTGAAGATTTTGCCTTTTAATGAGTTCCCAGGTGATTTTAATGTTGCTGGTATGGGGACAATGCTTTGAGAACTGGTAGTTAACCAACTCATTAGGACTAGATGTTCCAAAGAGATTTCTAAGGGTTTGGTTTTGTCCTGGTCTTCTTTGTAATTCTCTTTCTCTTATATACCTGAGGTAGCTGTAGGATGCTTATTGAAGAATTATGTAAAAGTTCCAAATATTTCTATGTATCTTTCAGCCTTGGGTGCATGGCCAACAGTAAGCAGGGTGGGTCTTGTGACCCCCTTCATAATACTCATGATAATTACTATTAGCATTATTCCAGAGTTTCTAAGAAATGACATTTGCAATTGGTTGTTTTAATGTTTTGTCTTCTCTTGTGAGTGTCAGGAAGCTGGAATCAGTAGCCTGCTTCAGCTCCATGGAAGAAGATTTGAGTGAGGATGGACAAGCCTTAGTACCCAGAATTGTGCACAAGGAGCAGATCTCAAAATACACTTTAAACTACCTTGTATACAATTTATACTGCAACAGCTGTCATCATCAGATATTATCTAAACAAAAAACACCAGTTATTTGTTTAATGATATTAACATAAAAATGTACAGAAAATGAGAAATGAGTTCAAGAAAAGTCATTTCTATCCACAATTGTACACAATATAAACCAAGGGGTGGGGAAAAAAAAACTTTTTAGAAAAAGTATACAGGTTTAATTAATCAGATTCAGAAAGCAAATGGCAATTAGGTAAACATGCAAAACTCAGGGAGGACTAAAAATGTAAAGATTTTAAGAAAAATATAGGGGGAGTTAAGGAAAAATTCCTGCACAGACAAGTTTACTAGAAATACAGGATACCTGATATATGTTAAATATAGTACAGCTTTTTGGTTCTCAGATAAATATGCTAGAGATTAGATTTTTCAAATTAATAAGGGGGTAAAAGCAGACAGGGTGGATTTAAGCACGAAATGAGGAAATCTTTCTTCATCAAAACATCCAGTCTTGGATGATGCACATCTATATAAAGTAAAGCTTGACACATTTTGTTTTACTCAGTGGGAAAAAGAAAAAGATGATTCGCTTGAGGCTTGAGACACTTATAAAATAATGATTAAATTCTGTTTACTATATTTTACTACATTTAAATGAATATTACACTTAGAAAATCTTTTGGAAGGGTTTTCAACAACCAGAAGTAAACCAGAAAAAGAGTCTCTTTAACCTATCACTAACCAGACAGGAAGGACAAAGAAAGTGGGTCAGAGAGAAGTGACTGAAGCCAGACTTCGGGGAAGCTTATGCACTACCTGTTTACTTCCATTTGATCTGAAGCCTCAATTTTCCTATCTCTGAAATGGAGCTTATGGTAGTACCAACCTCTTAAGTTTGTTGTGAGAATTAAATAATGTTCGCAAAATTCTTGTGCTGCAAATACACGACAAGATGTCAATAAATACCAGCTGTTTTATTATTACTAGTAGTTGTTGTCATAATTTGTAGTTGTGGTTAATGGATGTTAGTTTTCTATTGCTACTATAGAAATTACCATAAACATGGTGGCTTAAAACAATACCGACTTAGATCATCTTATGCTTTTATGTTACCAAGTAGGAAGACAGATGTGAGTAGGTTAGAAGTCTAACATGGGTCTCACTGGGCTAAATCTAAGGTGTTAGCAGGGCTGCGTTCCTTCCAGGACAATCTGAGGATGAATGTTTTCTTGAATTTTTTACCATCTAGAAATGACCCACCATTTCCCTCGTAAGCATCCGCAAAGCCAACCACGTGTATCTCTTGACGATTCTTTCCTAGTCACATCTCCCTCCGCCTTCCTCTTCCGACTATACAAACCATTGTGACTTCACTGAGCCCACCATAAAAACCCAGGAAAATCTCATCTCAAACCACCTTAATTAATCATATCTGCAAAATCCCTTTTGCCATAAAGTAGCATATTCACAGGATTAGGATGTGGACATCTCTGAGGCCATTATTCTACCTATAACAATGAATTACTCAGTACATGCCATTCATCTAGGACTGTAGATAAGGTTTAATCAAAACTGAGAAGGAAGACAGCTACCTAGGCCATTCACATTTCAAATACAACCACGGCAGATCATTCTAGCACCCCCCCCCCAAAAAAAAATTGCTTGGAGTTCCCATTGTGGCTCAGCAGTTAACGAGTCCGACTAGTATCCATGAGGATGGGGGTTGTATCCCTGGTCTTGCTCAGGAGATTAAGGGTCTGGCATTGCTGTGAGCTGTGGTGTAGGTCACAGATGTGGCTTGGATTCCCCATTGTTGTGGCGAAGGCTGGCAGCTGTAGCTCCAATTCGACCCCTAGCCTGGGAACCTCCAAATGCTATGGGTACAGCACTAAAAAAGCAAAAAAAAAAAAAAAAAAAAATTGCTTTAGGGTATTAGTTACTTTCAGCAAACATTTACGCAGCCCAAGCTTAATTACAATCTCTCTGCTTATATAATATGTGGATTTGTTTTTTAGAGCAATATATCCTGTCAAAAATGCAAATTAAACCATAAATACCAAGATAGATGTTGCAAAGAATTCCTAAATTTCTTTCCCTTGCTTATACACCCCAATAAAAATATTCTGATTTTAGAAATATTAACTCATTAATCCCATTCACTCTGGATTTATAGAAAGAGAAAACAATCAAGAGCATTTCTAAAGCCTTATATTTTGACGGCAGTTTCATTTGGTATATGGAGGAAGAAATGAATTATGTTTCATGTTTTTCTTTTTTATAGATTACTTTTCTAAACACATTTATGTATGAGATATAGCAAAACCACAAACTAGAAAAACTTCAGAGTTCAAACATTACGTGAAAACAAAAGAACTATTCAAAGATGGTCAAGTACTGATACATTAAAAAGTATAGTCTGTAACCTGATTGTACAAATATATTCTTCTAATTAGGGTAGAATGATGGAATCTAAGTGTTTAGAATGACTACTCATGAAAAAAGCAGTATTTAATTAAGGCAACTCCCAACAGTTTCTATAGTTCTTTGTACTATTGATTCCTCTTTATGTGAAAAATTATTCATGAATAACTCATATAAAAGAACAGCACCCATTCATAAATATGATAGCAGAAGATATATGGTAAAATATACTCAGCAATTTACTCAAAGGAAAGCTATTTTATTACTACTTCTTTGATAACAATACTTAGTACTGGACAAAAACAAAAGAGCAAAGCACACTCTTCTGGTTCTTGACAAATGCTTAATTTTATTTCTAGATTTGCAAAAAAATAGACAGATGAGTATTTGAAATTATCTATTATTAAATGATAATCCATAATTACTCACCATTAAGTAAAACATATGTTAATTAGAGAGTCTAAAACTAATTGCAGACTGTCAAATGCATATGCGTAATAAAATTTCTTATTTTCATAGTAGTCTATAATTATGTATTTCACAATAGACTAATGCATTTTCAGGAGCCATCACATTGTGCAGTGCTCACTTTTATTAAACAACACGATGAGTAATTTAGAAAGAGTTGTTTAATTTCTTCCTGTTATGAAAAATGAATTAAAACCAAATAAAATTCTGGTTCAAGAAACCAGAATCAATTTATATTAATAGTCTAAAGAAAGACTAGAGTAATTCTTAGTTTTTACTAAGTGTGTAGAGTTAAAAGGTGGTACTAGGCACATCTTTATTGGAACCCATCCAATGGGGTTACTTGCTTGAAGTAATAAATAATACATTCATCACTTTCAGTAGTCATTGCCCAATAGACCATGAAAACTAATTCTTGTCTACCTATTTATATCATACTTTGCCACTGAGGAGAATACAGGTCAGAGGGTAAATGATGTAGAGGAAAAAATAAGTATACTTCCACTGTAGGTATCTTTGGCAGGGATTTCTTTCTTTTTTTTTTTCTTTTTAATCAAGTCTTCATTTATTTGGGTTGTGCTTTTTTTTTCACTTTTAAATCATTTATTTTTTGCAGTTCTTAACATGTGTGACACATGAAAAATTATGACAATTAGCAAAATCATGGAAAATAGTATAGATCTTGGCAAAACCTTGTCCATTCATAGGAAAAGACTTGTGTCCTTTTTAGAGTAGAACATGAGCTGTCGCTCCACCATTGCCATCACTACCAGCACAAAGTATTCAGTAAACGTAAAATTACAAGTTGTGCTCAGTGTCCTGATATGAGAATCACATCAAGAAGAGTAAGCAGGAATTACTTATATAGAATTGATAGATGGACAGAATAAAAACAATAAGCAAATATCTATATATGGGCACTGTGGTTTTCATTGTACTAGAATAAGTTGTAAATTAAATTTTGGCATGTGGAGAAGGTTAGTTGTGTGACTGAAGTAGATTAGAAATAAAGTTTAGGAGTTCCTGTCGTGGCGCAGTGGTTAACGAATCCAATTAGGAACCATGAGGTTGTGGGTTCGATCCCTGCCCTTGCTCAGTGGGTTAACGATCCAGCGTTGCCGTGAGCTGTGGTGTAGGTCGCAGACGCTGCTCGGATCCCGCGTTGCTGTGGCTGTGGTATAGGCTGGCAGCTCAGCTCTGATTAGACCCCTAGCCTGGGAACCTCCATCTGCTGCAGGAGCAGCCCAAGAAACGGCAAAAAGACAAAAAAAAAAAAAAAAATAAAGTTTAGAATTTTCATGTTTCTTAAAATTGGTGCATAATAATAATAGTGTGCTTTTGAGCTCTTGAATTGGTCAGGGGATAAAGCATTTCTTTTTTTTTTTTTTTTTTTTTTTTTTTTTTGCTTTTTAGGGCTGCACTCACAGCCTATGGAGGTTCCCAGGCTAGGGGTCAAATGGGAGCTGTAGCTGCCAGCCTATACCACAGCCACAGCAACACTGGATCTGCGACCTATACCATAGCTCATGGCCAACACCAGATCCTTAACTCACTGAGCAAGGGGGGATGGAACCCACAACCTTATGATTATTAGTTGGATTTGTTTCCACTGCCCCACAACGGGAACTCCAAGCATTGCAGATTTGGTGGCCACCAGGACAGGACATTAGGACAATGGGCGGGAGAGTGATAGCTGTTATTCTTCAGAGTGCATTCTTCAAGGCTGCCCCAGACTCTGGTTGGGCCTGGTACTATTTTTATTTATTTTTTTTACATAATAAAATACATATATTTAAACACAATTATATTCACACAGATTATTATATCATGGATCTTAAGAAACAGATTAAGTGACTCCCTCTGGAGAAGTGGAATGGAAAATGTGCTGAGACAAATAGGAAATTTATTCTATACTTTATCCCATTTTGTATGGCTTTCATCTTTGCTATTTAGTATTATCTATTCCATTTCAATTTTTCTTTAAATATTAGCATTATGTTAAAATTGTGTATCTTATGCAACTAAAATTTATAAAGAGAGGCTTATATACCATTACATATTTTATATAGCATAATAAAAACAATAACTTAACTGGTAAGAATAAGAAAAATAATACACCCTCTGAAAATAAGTAAATTATAAAATGCATAAATCGGTTAAAAAACAGTGTAACTATATAAATATGTCCTCACAATTTGTTATACCTTATTGATTCTTCAATATAGGCATTACACCATTCTAGGTGATGTGATAAACAAGACATTATAGACCTTACATTGTACCATGGAGAGAAATGGGTTGTGGTTTTATAACTAATTCTAGGACTGGACCATGTGGGTCATAGTTTCAGTAGGGTTACATGAAAAGTTGTTTTGGTAAATATGAAGGGAAACTGGGAAATTAACTGAAAACATATCCTGCTATTAATAGGAGGAATTTCATCACCAATTTCCATGGACCATACTCATCTGAGCCTTACATCAGATTCTCAAAGACTTTTTTCTCCATGGGCCATGTCTACACTAACACAGCCCAGCAGGTCATGGGATGCAAAATTGGTTGTGACAAGTTCAATCGACACAGTCAATATTCACAGTTGGTATGGATGCCACAGCCCTACTGATGATCCATATTATACCTAAAACTACAAGAGCCATGGAAATAATCTTGGGTTTTCAATATCCTTGTCATGTTTGTCCTATAAAGCCATTAGAATAATAATAAAGATCAGGCAGCACACATCATCAATTTTTAGGATTTTATCCTCAGCTAGAATAGCACAAGTCAGAGGCCATCATTCACATATCAACACTTAACACTTACTAAGTTCCAGAAACTGGGCAAGGCACTTTCACTTACTATTTCATCTTACCACATATTATTTCATTCAGGATGCAAAGTGTAAAATCTAGGTTATTCTGCAAGCTAAAACACCATCATTTCTTTTTTACTGGGGGAAGTTCAACTAATTTTTAAATTTTTTTGATTTTTTAATATTTCTAATAATCCCTCTTCATCCTGCTCTTCATTTTCCATAAATAAAAATAAAAAATTCATTCACCTAAAATTCTAAAATTATTTTTAAGCCAGTATTTATACTCCTTTTATTGATTTTATTTGCTAATTATTTAAATTATCTTTTAACAGTGAAAATATGACAAGAATAAGAACATCACTTCCTTTGGTTTTGATATATTGGTTCTAAAGATGGAGTCTCTGAAAATTCATCAGCATTTCTTTAATATAATGATGCATAGAAGCTATTAGTATTTTCTGATACAAGAAGGGGAGAAGAGAGCTAGAAAATAGAGAGGGTTATTTCTCAGCCAAACTCAGAGCTAGCTGACTTCCTAAAAAGAGGATGCAGGGATAACAAAGCTATTTTCTGAGACGAAGGCCATGAACTGGGTTTGATAGGAATCTGTCAAGGCAGAGGACATTCTAGGTATGTTTTTAGAGTTAGTTAAATGGTATTTATTGTAATACTGCTCCCCCCGCCCCTAGTTGTTTCTCAGGTTTTTTAGTATCTGTAGTAAAAATTGTCATTTTTTTCTTACTTCCTAACATGAACTAGCCCTTTCTCCAAATCATCTGGGAGCAACTCAATTGTCCTTGGTGTTCCTACCGCCACAGAACAGAGTCACTTCAAAAGCAGGCATAAGGTCCTGAAAACGTACATATGAAAGTAGTTCACAGTACCCTACTGGAATGAAAAAGCATGCCTGGTCCTTGTTGACAGGTCTGAGAATTTGAGTCTTGTCATTAGCAAGGATTTCAAACTGCAGGGGAGGGATCAGCTGTCATCATGGCTCCCCCTGCAGGGCAATGGCATTCATTAGAAGGGGATGTGTTTCCATTCGGCCTTGACAGGCTGTCCTCAGGTACCAACCCAAGACTCCCTGTCCTGTTTATCATTATCAGCCAAAGTATCAGATAGATTTTTTTTTTTCCTCCTTGAGCAGATGTATAAACTAACAGGAAAGTATGGCCTGTCAAAATGACAATGTACATTGATTCCTCTTATCTAGATGTCTTTGGAAGGACAGCTTATCTCAAATTTACAAAAGAAGGAACCCAGTATCAGTGCTTCTTCATCAGTAAATGACAATGGCAGGCCTGGTTTATAACTGTTTCCAGAGCAACATTTAAAATGTAATGCAAAGAGTCCACCCACTATAAACTGACAGGAAACTTTGGTTTTGAATAAAGACACATTACTTACTAAAGGGCTAAAAAACAAAAAACATCATTGCTATCAAAAAAGTGTAAGATACACATTTTTAAGTAATGTTTATACAAGTGACCATAAAACTAAGAACTAAAGTATTCATTTGTTATGTGTATATTTATACGAGTTAACTATAACATGTGGACTATAAACAAAGATGCATGTTACACATAAGGAAACATTTTCACTAAGATGTACAGTGGGTTTTATCACTAATCTTCAGGCGAACACAAATGAAAACCACAATGAGTTATCACCTCACACTTGTTAGGATAGCTATCATCAAAAAGACAAGAGATGAGTGTTGGCAAGGATGTGAAGAAAAGGGAGCTCTGGTACACTGTTGGTGAGAATATAAATTGGTACAACCATTATGGAAAATAATATGGAGGTTTCTCAAAGAATTACAAATAGAACTATCATATGACCCAGCAGTCCCACTTGTGAGTATTTATCCAAACAATTGAAATCAGGATTTCAAAAAGATACCTGTACTGCAATTATTCACAGTAATCAAGATATGGGGGAAAAAACCTAATATTCACTGATGGATAACTGGATAAAGAAAATGTGGTATACACATACAATGGAATATTATTCAGCCTCAAAAAAGAAAATTTTGCCAGCTCCAACAATATGGGTGGATCTAGAAGACATTATGCTAAGTGAAATAAGCCAGACACAGAAAGACAAGCACTGTATGATCTCACTTATACATAGGATCTAAAATAGTTGACCTCATAGCAGCAGGGAGTAGAATGCTAATTATTGGAACCAGGGGGAGTAGAAAATGGGGAGATGATAGTCAAAGGGTACAATGTACCAGTTATGCAAAATAAATTCGGAAGTTCTACTATACAGTTTCTATAGCTCAAAAACTAGCTAACTATGGCTAGCAAATACTTAAAATTTGCTAAAAAGGTAAATATTATGTTAAGTGTTCATACTACACCCACATTATCATCATGAACATCAAGTTGTATAGAAAATTTTTGGGAAGTGATAGAGGCTATGTCTGTAGCCTTAATGGTTGTTATAGTTTCATGGATGTATACTCATCCCAAAACTTGATGAACTGTATACATTAAATACATACAGTTTTTACACATCAACCACACTTTAATAGGGTGATTTATATGGCGAAAGAAATCCATAACTTTACCTTTTTTTTTACACTCAACTTTTTATCTTTTATTTTTAAATTGATAATGTTGGGAAGGGCATCATATTTTGTACCAAATGTCATTGGGCATAATCAATAATATAGGTATTTATTAATAAATATGACTGACCCACAAATGAGAAAGATGAAACTCATCAACTCAATGCCAAACACCACCTTCCTATCACTCCATCCTATCTCCTTTCTAGGCCACTCCTCTGAATGTAGCATGGACTTGGGAATGGAGAATGTACCATGCCTGAAAATAATATATAGGTATTATTTATACTTAGTTTAATGTGTCTAAAATTAACAGCCAAGGAGAAGGGCCAAATTGCATTCTTTTAATCCTTTTGAATTTTGGATTCATTCCTTCAGCTTAGTATGTAGATATAAAGAGCTAGAGAAGAATCTTCTATAATTATCTACCTATTACATCCAGAGTACCACATCCATTCTGACCTTGAAGGTTGGTTGCAGTTACCAACTATGTAACCATGCAAGCTATTTAACTTCCCCATACCTCACTTTCCTCATCTGCAAAGTGGGAATAATACTGTTTACCTCAAGTGAGATAGTCCACATAAAGTTCTTAGAGAAACACTTAACACATGGTCACTTTGCAATAAATTTATAGTAAACACCATTAACTATAATGGTTAATAACTATGGTCCAAGCAGGTTCTCAAAATTGGGTACTACATATCAGTTAAGCCTACTTAATAAATTGTCTTAGAAGATTTAAAAATCTACCCTGTCATTCTAAGTTTGCAGTGTCCAAAAATTATTACCTTGACTTCTGTGATATCACATAAAATCAGAAATTTTGGTTGAATTTTACTCATATAAATCATAACCTCTGTTTGATAACTTGTCCTCAAAATGTATAGCCTCAAAACCAAAAATACTTGGAAAAATCTGGGCTTTTTTGTGATAATTCTCTTTTACAGAGGAAGGGCTGAGATGGAAGACGTATACAGGTGTTTTTTTTTTTTTTTTGTTAGGGTGATGCATGCTTTGAATGTTGAGTGTTTTATCTTTATTTTTAAGGTAGGCTATTGCAAGGTGTATCTAAATTTACTTGCCAGGTAGCTGTGCAAGTAGAAACAGCATATTTCTCTAGGAATTCTGAATTTAAAAACTAGAAAGATAATATCCCAAATAGCCAAAACAATCCTGAGAAAGAAGAACAAAGCTGGAAGTATCACATTCTCTGATTGCAAGCTACATTACAAAGATACAGTAATCAAAACAGTACGAATTTTTAAAAAATAGATACATTGATCAATGATACAGTATAAGAGAGTCCAGAAATAAATTCATGTAAATATGGTCAAATCATTTACAACAAAAGATTCAAGAATATACAATAGGCAAAGGACATTTTCAATAAATGGTTCTGGGAAAACTAGACAACCACATGTAAAAGAATGAAACTGGACTAACACAGCTCTAAATCATACATAAAAATTAACTCAAAATAGATTTAAAACTTGAACATAAAATCTGACACCATCAAACTCCTAGAATATTAATCTTTCCACTAATTTTTTGAGTCTGACACCAAAAGCAAAGATAAACATATGAGACTCTATCAAAATAAAAAGCTTCTGCACTGCAAAGGGAACCACCAACAAAATGAAAAAGGAAACTACTGAATTAGAGAACTCAAGTCATGTATTTGCTAAGAGGTTAATATCCAAAATATATAAAGAAGTCATACAATTCAAGAGAAAAAAAAAGTCTAATTTAAAAATAGGCAGAGGACCTAAAGAGACATTTTTCCAAAGACATACCCATGGCCAACAATACATGAAAAGATGTTCAACATTACTAATCACCAAAAAAATGCAAATCAAAACCACAGTAAGATATCACATCTGTTAAAATAGCTATTCCTAAAAGGACAAGAATTAAGAAGTGCTGGCAAGGATGTGGATAAAAGGGAATCCTTGTGCATTAGTGGGCAAGAATTTGGGGCAGCCACTATGGAAGATACTATGGAGGTTCCTAAAAAAATTAAAAATTTAACTATCATATGATCTAGCAATTCCACTTCTGGGTATTTATCTGAAAGGTGAAAAAAACACTAACTCAAAAATATATATGCATTCCAATATTCACTACATTATTTACAATAGCCAAGATAAGAAAGCAACCTAAATGTCCATTGATGGAAGAATGGATACTGAAAATGTGTTTATAGAATGTAATGTTAAGTCAGCCATAAAAATAATGAAGTCTTGCCATTTGCAACAACTTGAGGGCTTTATGCTAAGTGAAATAAGTCAGACAGAAAAAGACCATGTGATCTCACTTTTATGTGCAATCTAAAAATAACCCTTAGTTTCTGGATAAAAGAACAGATTGGTGATTGCCAGACTCAGGGGACAGGTGAATCAAAAGGTACAATTTTCTAGTTATAAAATAAGTCGTGGGGATGCAATGTACAGCAATGATGATTATAGCTAATTTTACTGGGTTGTCTATTTGAAAATTGCTAAAAGAATAAATCTTACAAATTTTTTTCTTGTTAGGAGAATTTTAACTTTGTATGGACAGATGTTAACTAGGTTTACTGTGATGATCATTTTGCAATATATATAAACAGTGAATTTAAAAAAACTAGACAGCTCTTCCTTTCTCTTCCCTTTACCCCTCACTGAAAGAAAGTTTCCACAGCAGTAACTTTCAACTTATCTGTCAACTTCTGAGTTAAGCAGAAGAGGAAGCCACAGATGTGCCCCCAAGTACATGGTTCATACTCCAAAACAAATCCTATTCACTATCTGAGTTACATATAAGATCAGATTGGCAAATCAGACTTAAATGAATCAGATGTCTTACCAAGCATTGCGCTTTACTAGTAATTTCAAGGATAAGACAATTAAGAGACTTGACAGAATAGAGAGATGCCTAGGACATCAAAGGCAGTTCCCTGAGTCTTATTCTCCCATGTGAAACTTTAACCTTTGGCCCAGAATGATAGATGAAAAAGAAATTTCCAAAAGTGAAGTTTGTGGTATTACTTCATAGAGAGGAAGGAATGTTTCACTGGGAAACAGTTTCATTTAATAGCCTAGAGAGTTTTAGCACTTTCATAGCATTCCCCAGGAAGCCTCAGAGATTTTAAGTTTATAAATGATCCATTAGTCAGGGAACAGTTCTACCCTCAGACCTACCAAGTAGGGCCCCTGCCCTAGGACAGGTCCCTCTGATGACTCGACTTCGGAGTCCCTTCTCGAAATGTTTTAGGTCCTCCTCCAGTGTCTGGGACTGTATTATACAATCCATTCAGGCAGAGCACCCTGAGCTCACACCTGGTCCTACATGCATCCTGGTCACTAAAAGCACCTAACTCAAAATTTGCTGTCTCACTCTGATAGCTGGGATTAGCTGAGCCCAAGAGTGCTATCTCATCAAGAGGCCCTTGGCCAGGACCAGATGCTATTTGGGTCCCTTTGTTAGAAATACCTTTCATAAAAGTTTATAAGTCCCCTCTAGTGGCTGGGACTGCCTGGAGTCAGTAGTTCCCTGTAGGCAGAGTGCCACATGTACCACAGCTTCCACTGTTCTCTCGGGAGATATCCCTGAGCCTTTATCATACACATGGAGTCGACCAGAAGCCCTGAGCAGCTCTTGAGATGCATGGTTTTTGATATTGTTCCACAGACCAAGGACTAGGCCTCAGCTCCAGGAGAGCAGCCTTACAAATGGGTTGTTTCCACTGGGCAGCATTTTTCTTTCATTAGACCTCATGAAATATGTCTACCAGAATTGTGCTTACACACATCCTTTGAGACTCTCACTCATGTCAGACACAGGACAAGCACAGAGCTATAGATCTCAGAGTCCACCTCTGACGCTTGGGCTTGAGCTGCTCATTTGGGCCCACCTCTTACCTGCCTGTGTCCTGTGATTCTACCAGTGTGTTTCAGTACCCAAGAGAGGTGGAGGTGGTGGTAGGCATTCCTTTACCTTGTGATCCCTAGTGCTGCCACCCAATGCCGTTACCCTACTGCTTCTGCAGGCTCTGTACCACTGGTCAGTCAGTACCCAGAAGTAGCCACATCTGTCTCTTCCAAGGATTTTTTCAACCACTGATTTGCAGCACTAATGGGCTGTTCCCATGAATGTCCTCAATTGCAGCTGATTGATGTGGTGGTATCATGTGCCTCCCTCCTCCCAGGTCAGTCTTAAGCTGAGCTGGACAAATGAAAAACATTACACAAAAATAGGATCTCTCTTTTTGTTCTACCCATGGCCTCATGGCTATTGTTCCCTGGTGTTGGGGAGCAGAAAAGAGATGTGGTCAACACTGAATGAGGTCACATCATAGGAATGAAGTGATTATGGCCCGAGGAGTTCAAAAGAACACACAGTTGGAATATGTGCTCTTCTATATTTATGCTACACAATTCCAAACTGTAAATTCAACAGGACCAAGACTGCTTGTTCACCTTTTCCTGCACAGTCTATGAAAGTCTTACATTTGTGGCTATCAACCAAGCACATTATAACCTTAGAGCCCTTGAGGTCCATACTCAGAGGTGATGTGCTCATTATGTGCTCTGTCAGAAAAATACTTAGGTACCACTTCTTTGTTCATTACTCTAAATTTTCATCAGTACATCTCTATGCCCCATGGTATTAATTTTTCAGCACATTATTTAAATCAAATAGATTATATAGGCAGGGCCCTAAAACCCCCATCCCTGGAAAATATTTGCCCAGGGCTTCATATACCCTAGAGGCAGCCTTGCCAGGAGTATCCTTTTAGGAATACTAAATACATACAGTCTCCTCCTCTTGGGTAATATTAATCTTCTGTATATCCTAAGTTCCAGGTGACAAAGAGATTCAGTAAGGTCACCTGCCTTCGACTCTTTCCCTCAGGGCATTGCCCTTGGATGAAATGTGAAAAAACCATAGACAAACTGTTTGAACTCTTTATATTTTGGAAAAAAATATGGAACTTAAAAGATTGCCTATATTTGAATTCTAGCTCCAATCTGCACTGGCTACATGACCTCAGTTATTACACATACAGCATTCATTTGTTTAACAAATATTTACTGAACACCTACCATACATGTAGCACACATTCATATATATATATATATAATCTTCTAGGTGGTTGAGATATATCAGTGAAAAAAGCAAAGATTCCGGTCCTTGTAAAATTTCTTAGCAACTCACTCTCACCACCAGAGCTTTTTTTCCTGGATGCTTTCAAAGTTTCTTCATCTTAAAAAAAAAAATTCCTGTCTTGAATTTCAAATATCTTAGATAGAAGGTGCAGTTAAATATGTACCAGCCAAAAACCTAACTATTAGCAAACATTCAAGCAAAGCTCAGTTGGCAACTAAAAATACAATAATAAGATCCTTTAAATGTTGTTGGATAAGAGCTGTGGGTGCTAGTAAGCTGCCTCAAAAAAAAAAAAAAGTTTTGATGTGTAGGGTTTATTGATTTCTGTGTTGTAAATACTCTCTTCATGGCCATTCTTAAGCTACGAACAGTAGCTTTCAACCAACCTGTAAATCCTCAAAATTTTAACAATCAGTTGGTCCAAGCTGGCTTCAGCACACCATTGGGCTGTGAGAGAGGGGGAAGGAGTCTCGTAGGAAAGTAGGCAGACCACAGAGCTGGGAGCGAGGCAGAGGCAAGGTAAAGGAAACTTTATTCTATGTGCAAGTACACACAGGGTCCTCTCCGTACCTCTGTATTCCACACACTGATGAGGTTTTGTTCTTACTAATGACAATGCTCAGTGTTATTTTAAAAAAATAACTGAGGCACTGAGGGTATAGGCTGACCTTAGTCTTATCAAGGCTAATTAATACAGCTACTTAATTGTATACTACTTTACAAGAAGTACTATTTAGGGAGTTCCCACTGTGGTTCAGCAGGTTAAGAACCCAGCTGGTATCCATGAGGATGCAGGTTCAATCCTGGGTCTTGTTCAGGGGGTTGGAGATACAGTATTTCCATGAGCTGTGGCGTAGGTCACAGATGCAGCTCGGATCCCACGTAGTTGTGGCTGGCAACTGCAGCTCTGATTCGACCCCTAGCTTGGGAACTTCCATATGCCACAAGTGCAGCCCTAAAAAGCAAAAAAAAAAAAAAAAAAAATTTATTCAATTTTAAGAAGGCAATAATCCTGATATATTTAGCACTGGTGAGAGTATGGAGAGTATGTCTATATATTTTGACTACTTTCGATGACATCTTCAGGCACAAACATATACATACATAACTGGTATCATTCACCATGTGTCAGTAGCCATCATAAGAATGAGGGCAATGTACTTTATGTCACTAATGTTTCACAATCACCAAAAAATTGTGTGGTTCATGGTGGGTGCTCAATAAATACTTGTGAAATAAATGAATTCTTTACAGGTGATAGCTCAAGAGAGGTATATATAGAGAGAGGTTAAATACTGTCTAAAGTCATGGACCTAGTATGGAGTGGAGCTGGAATGCACACTTAGGCTGTCTTTTAAGGGGCTGTTTGCAAAACTAAAGACTGGCAAGAAGAAGAGAAACCAGAGTGTGAAACTCCAGGAACTTAGATGGTATACAGAATGCTTGACAGCAGTCTGGGAAAAAACAAAAAAAGAACAGTTTTGATCCAGTAAAATATCAGCGGTTTTGGAAATAATGCCAAGTACTTCAGGTTCAAAGAAGAGAGGCAAGGAGAAATCTAAAGAGCTACATCTTCAGGAAGAACTACATTCGAAATAAGGGGAAGTTTCTGGGAATTACAGCTGTCCAACAATGCAGGTAGAACAGATAGGAAATAAATGACCCCACCTCTTCCTGCCTCATTCATGCAAAGTATTCAAGGAGAGAACAAAGAAGAGATCTCTTCACAAAGTGGGAACTTAGGCTTATGGGCACTCAGATTTTCCCAGTTTAAGCATACCTGGTTTTAAAAAGAAACAGGAATTCAGTAAATACATTTTAAAGCATCTTTGCCGTCTTATGTACCACAAGTTGTCTTACATATTTGAGAATATTTGGATATATTTTCCTGGTTTGAAACTGTCCTAACTTCTAAATTAAAATAAAGACTAAGAAAACTAGATACAGACACAAAACCCAAGAGAAAAACGTCTGCAAATCAAGCCTGCCCAGAAAGTCTCCCAAACATTACATACTCAAAAGCATCTAAAATTTTATCCCTACTAATTTTTCAGGGAGTGCATAAATTCTTTAAGAAATGTTTTTAATCATTTACTCAATTAATATGTCTCTAAGGTATGGAAATTAGAAAATGTTTCCTACTGGGAGTTCCTATTGTGGCTCAATGGAAAGGAACCTAACTTGTATCCATGAAGATGTGGCATTCGATCCCTGGCCTTGCTCAGTAGGTTAAAGGATCTTGTGTTGCCGCCAGCTGTGGTGTATGTCGCAGTTGTGGCTTGGATTCTAGCATTGCTGTAGCTGTGGTGTAGGCCGGCAGCGTTAGCTCGGATTTGATCCCTAGCCTGGGAACTTCCACATGCCAGAAATAAGGCCCTAAAAAGGCAAAAAGAAAAAAAAAAAAAAAAAAAAAAAAAGGAAAGAAAAATAAAACGTTTCCTACAAAGATCAGGGGTAATATCTCATGGTGGTAGGTCAATGCTTACATGTGAGTTTCTTCTTTCTCCATGGATCCTTTATAAGTTCACCTTCAATACCAAGTTATAATGTAGGTGCTATGCATAAAGTTAATGCAACTGATTCATTATCTTTTCCAGCATTAGCTTCATGGAACTTACTTTATGATAAACATTAAGAATATTATATAGAAAAACTTGGAGTACTTTATGTCATCAGAATCTACAAAGGTGGGTTATTATTGATTTTTGGATATGCTTTTGGTACATAAGGGCCAGGACATAATGCACTCTTATGCAAAATTAGTGGGAAAAAAAAAAAGTTTCTGTTGGGCAGATCAACTAAAAACACAGCTCTTCCTGTGTCTGCCTTCCTCCCTTCCTCTTCTCAGGGTCATGACTTAGCAAACAGAGCTTCAGGTAGATTCTTATGCCTCAGACAGGCACCCTTCTGAGGACATGATCTGAAGAGGTGTTGGTGGAAACCTATGTAGATTTTTAACCATAAAATGGTTCTCACTCTGAAGAACATATTTAAAATAAAAGTTTCAAGAAAAACATCCTTTTGCAATTCATTAGCTATCTTTCACATGCTACTGCTACTCCATTCTGCCTCACCCCCAGCACCAAACAAATGGGACAACCCAGAAGCAGTGAATCTCCGACTAATTACTACCTATATTACACTCCCCAAACCTAGTACTTCTCACAATCATTAAAAAAAATTTAAGTAGGCTAGAAAACTAAAAATATAACTACCATTTTATCCAGAAATCCCACTCCTGGCCATCTATCCAGAGAAAAACATGACTCGCAAAGACACATGTACTCCGATGTTCATTGCAGCACTATTTACAATAGCCAAGACATGGAAACAACCTAACTGTTCATCGACAGAGGCGTGGATCAAGAAGATGTGGTACATATACACAATGGAATATTACTCAGCCATTAAAAGGAATGAAATACCAGCACTTTTAGCAAAATGGATGGACCTAGAAATTATCATGCTGAGTAAATAAAGTCGATCAGACAATGAGACACCAACATCAAATGCTTTCACTGACATGTGGAATCTGAAAAAAGGACAGACTGAACTTCTTTGCAGAAGAGATGCTGGCTCACAGACATTGAAAAACTTATGATCTCCAGAGGAGACAGTTGGGGGGGGATGTGCTTGGGCTGTGGGATGGAAATCCTGTGAAATTGGACTGTGATGATCATTAGACAACTATAGATGTGATAAATTTGAGTAATTAAAAAAAGAAAAAGAAAAGAACGCTTATTTACTTTGGAAAAAAATTTTAAGTAGGCTAGATGCAAATCACTCTTAAGTTTTTTTTGGGGGGGGGGATTTTGATCCCAAGGACTGGCTTACTTCACTGGAATTGAGGTATTCCAAACTTACTCCATCTCTGATTTATGGAGTTTTTTTTGTTTGTTTTCAAACTTCAGTTTCTTGATTTTGGATATTATAGATCCTCAAGATACTGTTTTGACCCCACCTTCCAAACCTTATTTTCCACTCCTGATGATTGATAAACTATCTAATCTTTCAACCACAATTCATGAAGCATCTACAATATACTTGGTACTAGACTAATTATTGGGAATATGAAAATAATTAAGATACTTTGCTTCCCCTATCAAGCAGGGCATTCCTGAAAATACATGAGAATATAGTTTTATAAAGGCAAAAGATGAAGTAAGTGATTATTCAGATAATGTAACTGAGACTCAAAGACAATTGGGTTACCTGCTAAAGTGACAGAATTGAGGACTTAGGTCTCCTGACTCTAATTTATTGCTTTAAGCACAAGTACTTTGAGATAGGGCAGTTGTCATGTGATAAATTAACTAAATGATTCATTTATTCATTTATTTACAGGGTGTGCTTATGAATTATGCTTATGTATTAGTTATTATGGAAGAAAACTCTAATACAAAGATAAGGACTATGGACCCAGAATTTGCAAATTAAACAGAAAGACAAGAAAAAGAGTGAGAAAAAAAGGAAATAAAAAAGTATGCCTTGACTTATAATAAGTCAATGGCTTAGATTAAATTTCATAAATTGCCTCTATGCCTACTTTTTTTGACATTCACAGCATACTATTTACAAGGATTTCTAATTGACAGATATGAAAGATCATGTTGAGAAGATTAATTCGCACATACATTATATTTCTTATTTTGACATTGTGAAAGTATGTTCTTTTTATGTACCATTGAGACATAGGAACACTTTGTACATTGCATAATTTTAAAAATAGTTCCATTGCAAGGTAATAAAATGGATCAAGGTATTTCTTTGCAGTTCAGCTCTTACAAAGAACATGGTAGTTTGAGATCCTACTTTAACTAATGGCCTTTACCTGTTTTTCTGGTCAACCAAGCCAGAACTAGAAATGTTATGCCCATCATCTCTCCCTGGCATCTCTAGATCCCAACTGTCAACCACTAAGGAATTAGAAATATCTATGGACTACCCTAAACAATTAACTATTGCTTTTAGCTACAAATTTCAATTTTTTGAAAACCAAATCCAAAATCTAGTATTTCCAGTGGCTGAATCAGAATGCAAAGAAAATTCATAACTTCTCATGGTTTCTTACACGATGTCTACGACACTGATTAAGAAAGAAGAGAAACTTAAAGACTGAGATAGAAATATTTGGATAGATTCCAATGAAGCTCAGGACACAGAACCTACCAATTCTACCTAGTAGGAACCTCCTCTGTCTGAGGATATCCACCTTCCCTTATCAATGAACATCTGTCCTTGTGGGAGAATGCTGATCCTCATAACAACCCACTCCATCACCTCTAATTCCGTAACTTAACCTGGATTCAAGCCCTGAAAAAAAAAATATCAGGTCTTACTCTGGAAGAAATACTACACAGAGCAACAACATTGCAATATTTTGACAATTCCCATTAGTGGAAACTGGAGAAATGTCTTTGGGAATGGACTCTACAGATGTTATAACACGGAGAAAGAAATATACTGTTCAGTTGAGTTGGATTTATTTATATGAATCACTAACAAGTGATTTTGGATTCGGTGTGCTGCTTTGAGCAACTGACAATAACCGTAACAGCTTGTTTGGTTGACTACATTTTTGGCTACCACAGGGACCCAGTTAAAGTGAAGACGGCAGTGTTAAAGGCTTATGGAGATAGAAATGGAATTATTACATTCGGCTGCTCACCATCCCCACTTTATATTCCTAGGCCTAAAACACATGAATGACCTACTACATCAAATCTACTTTATTTATATAAGCACAAACCTTTGGGACTGGCAAATAGAGGCCTGACTTGCATTACTGCAATGATCATGGCCCTTATTTACTTTCCAGACTGGAGCAGTTTGCACACTCAGAGCACCTTTAATAAGGAGGAGGCTTGATTCCCTTGAGGAAGGATACAGCTACCCTGACAAAAATGTATATGCTAATTACCCATTTAGACTTTTCCAAAAGAATCTGAAGCCATTTACCAGGGTATTGGTGCTTTAGGAAAGAAATAACAAAACACCTTAGGTGTTACTGGACACTAGCTAAAACAAATTTTGGAGGACACCAAATAAAACAGTGACCTACTTTTCAGAAAGCGGGCTTATGAGAGCCAGGTGATTAACGCTGTTTAACTAACTACAAGAGAGGCCCTCGTCACCCTATAGTCATGGTCCGTATTCTAAAATGTAGAGCTGGAGTAGATATACTCAGCAACAAGGGTATCTACTTAGCAAGGTTCATCTGGCTATATCAATGCTGAGTGCCCATCCTGCCAACAGCAGACACAAACCACAAGCCCCTGGTAAAATGATATTCCACAGCGCAGGGCAGGGGACAGACAGCTGTATGACATCAGGTTAACTATACTTCTTTCATGGAAGGGGCAGCGATTTGTTCTTTTACATTAGACTTAAGCTGGATTTGAATTTGTCTTCCCTGCTTGAAAGTTTCCTGCTGGTCCAGAGATCTTAGTTTCCAATAAAATAATGATTCTACAAGGAGATACAATTGGCTCCATTAAAATAAAAGCTGAGAATGCCACTTGGCCACTTTATTATTATTTATCTTTTTAGGGCTGCACCATGGCATATGGAGGTTTCCAGACTAGGGGTTGAATTGGAGCTATAGCCACCAGCCTACGCCATAACCACAGCCACAGCAATGCAGGATCTGAGCTGTGTCTGTGATGTACACCACAGCTCATGACAATACCAGATCCTTAACCAGGCCAGGGATTGAACCTGCATCCTCATGGATACTTGTCAGGTTCATTAACCACTGAGCCATGAAGGGAAACTCTGCCACTTGGTCACTTAAAATACCTTATACTATGGAATTAACAGACCAACAATGTTGTCTTTTACCAGAATTTAGGGACTGGTGCAGCTGGCAATATACAATAGTGGTATAAAGAAGCATGCCCAGTGTGATAGGCAGACTTCTAAGATGGTCCCAATGATCCCCACCTCTTGATATTTATGCCCTTGTGCAACCCACTTCTTTTAAGTATGGATTGAACATAGTGACAGCCTTCTAAACAATAGGATACAGCAATGGATTAATTTCTTGCAGAAGGTGTTGCTATTTCTTCTTTATATTATAAATATTATGACTTCTGTCTTGTTAGACTCTACTCTCTTCTCAGCTTGCATAGTTTGGGAAAGCAAGCTGCCATGTTTGCTTGGCAAGGAACTGACAGAAGCCTCTGGCCAACAGTCAGTAAGTAATTGAGGCCCTCAGTCCTACAGTCTAAGAAAAACTGAATCTTGAAAACAACCACGTGAGTTTGGAAATGGATCCTTTGCCAACTGAGCCTTGAAATAACTATATTCCAGTCAACACTTACAACTTGTGACAGACCCTGAAGCAAAACATTCAGCTAAACTCTCCCAGATTCTTAATCTACAGAAACTATGAGATAATAAAGATGTGTTGTTTTAAATTGCTAGGTTTTATGGTGATTTGTTATGCAGGGATAACCAATACCCTCAGAATTCAGAAGATTCCCTATGACACTTCTTATTGTTGTGACAAAATTGAATGGGAAAAAACAACATAATCATGATGACTAATGATATAGAACTCCTCTGTAATGAATGTCTAGGTTACCAAATGGGCAAAAAACCACAAATAATTGAGATACCAGCAGAGAACAAAGGGGACATGGCATGAGGGGACAAACGAGGAAGATAAAATATCAGTTTATGCCCATGTGACCACAATGCAGAAATAAGGACTATTATGCTGATATGTATACACACAAATGACATATTTGCACGTCAGATATACATAATCATCTACAAGAGTTATGCTAGAATATATGATAAAATTTTTAGCTGAACACTCGCTGTGACTATTATCTTGATTTGAAAGTTTAAAAGGCATGTATGAGTGCCAAGTTAATAAAAGGTAGACTGTGCTGGAATGTGACATGTCATCTTGGTGAAGCTTGGAACGATGACTGATCAAGATTGTAATTCAAAGAACTAAGTGTTAAAAAGTGAAATAGGTAATATTTTCCTAGGGAGATCATGAGGAATTTGACTCAGTGGCTTTGCTAAGGTGCCTAGGAACTTTCTCTGATCTTCCAAATACAGCCTTACAGACCGTCATTCCCTCAGCTACTCCCACAACGCAAAACACAAAATTCCTGTATTAAATCTCTTATTACTTTAATACTTCTGACTGTTATCCTCACCAAATCCAGGGTGATACACTCAGTAAAATCTTTATAGCAGTCATCAGTGTTTTTAAACTTAGAACTTGTATATTTTATTTTTTTCAATTGACTCCTTTATTGTAAGCTTGAAGGTAGCAAAGAAGTACAAAGATAAAGAGTTCATCACATGCTCCATGCCCCTTGTTCTAATCCATCTTGTCACAAGCCAATCCATGTCTTGTGTGTATCTTTCTATACATCTCAATTTGCTTATTCAACCCTAAACAAGTATCTCCATGCATACTGAAGGGTATTTTAGAGCTTATCTTTGCTCAGTTGCTTATTTTGCCATAATAAAATCATACTATAAAATGAATCTTCCACTTTGGCAAAATCTTTATGTGTAGAAGTATATAGGGCTTTATACTATTTTCTAAAATTAGAATTATATTAAACATATTTTTCTACATTCTGCTTTTCTTATTCATAAATACTTTCTGGCAGGCAATCCCTCCAAATCAACTGGCACAGCTCTACTTCATTTGTTCATTTAAATTAGTGCAAAATTTGTTTTTTCATTATTGTTTAAGCATTTTTTTAGCACCACACAATCACTTTAACAGTTATATATCATCAACAACCATGTGAATATCTTAATTTCCTTTTATTTGCATAAGCTATAGATGAGACACTGAGTTATCTAGGGCTAAGGGTTTGCCGGCTTACATTTTGTCTTTTTAGGGGTGCACCCGTGGCACATGAAGTTCCCAGGCTAGGGGTCGAATCAGAGCTGTAGCCACTGGCCTGCACATAGCTCACAGCAAAGCTGGATCCTTAACTAAGTAAGGCCAGGGATCCAACCTGCCTCCTCATGGATCCTAGTTAGATTCATTTCTGCTGAGCCATGATGGGAATTCCTGTTGACATATTTTAATGATTGCTTCAAGGTTGCTTTCCAAGAAGGTTGTAGCAGTTAGCATTTATACCAGAATGTATCTGAGTACCTAAGGTTTTTTATGTTAATTTTTGTTTTGTTACTTTTGTCTGAATTCCCTTAACAATTTATTAACTTTCATGATTTTATTGGCCATTTGGTTAGCTTTTTGTGAACTGACCACATCTCTATTTGTCTGCCTATCTGTACCTTGTATATCAGCAAGCCCTTCTTTGTATTGTACAGAAGTATCTTCTTTAGCTGTTATCTAGGTTGCAAATAGCTATTTCCAAAAACCATGTCTTCTTAAAAATGATTTTCCCTATGTATCATTTTGCTAAGATTTTATGTTCTCAGAAGTTTCTTTTCCAATCATACAGCTTCCAGTTTCAGCTCCCACATGCTTCAAAAGTCATCACTCCCACCTTTACAACAAGAAAAAGCTATTCAAACTGAAGATCAACAGTTTTCTCAAATCTGTTAGGGAACTTGAGTTGCAGACAAACCATCATCACAAAATCTTGAGAGACAAGTGCTTTAAGGAAGAAAGGGCACCTAAAATCTGCTTACCTGGAGTAGAAGTTGCTAGAATAAAGTGGTAGGAACATTTCAGTGAAATTTTGATGACTTGCTGGAGGCTCATTATAAATATGTAAAGAATGAGAAACCCCAGGAGCAACCACAATTTTGGGGCTTCTTCCCCCATAATTCCACCTGGTCCTTACTAAGCTGAGGATTCTAGGAAGATCTTTGAGTGGCTTTGGCAGGGAGAGGGGAAGAGCATCCATTGCAAAACCAGCTCAGAGCTTTCACCATAAAAAAATGCTTACACTTCAGGGGAAAAGATTACAGAGCCCTCCTTGGGAAAGGGAATTCTTCTCACTCAGTTACTTCCAAACTTCCCATCTCACCTGATGAAGGGTGAGGCTAATCAAGGGTCACAGATTCAGGAATAAGGGTTCAAGGAGAAAAAAATACATATACCACTGGAGAAATACCTGGAAATATCACAGTCTTGAAACACAGGTCCATCGAAGGACTGAATTTAATTGGAAGATGATAGAACACTCATCCTCCCTCACACCTTTGTTACATGCCAACAGAGTTCCAGTATAATAGTGGTAGATTATATCTGAAAGAGCTACAACACAGACTTTCTAAGGAGGAGTACTTAGGGAAGCCCTAAGTCAAAGGGATGACAAAAACAAGGACACTAGCAAAATCTAAAGTCTCTGGAACCTGTAACTCCTATTTTAGCCAAACTCCTAGCTATTAAAATATGTTAATATACTAGTAATTGATTAATAATGTTATATATTAATATATGTAATTCATAAGTTATTAAACTAAAGGCATATTTACTTTATATTCTATTACCCTCTATAGTACATTCAGTTTTCAACAAAAAATTACAAGGTATGCCAAGAGGCAAGAGGAAACAGACTGAAGAGACAAAGCATCATAACCATACTCATAGCAGTGACAAGGCCAAATCCTTAACTGTCTGAGGCATGAGGGAACTCTGGAACCCAACTTTCAAATGCCATCGCAACCAGAGAAATGTCACTGTGCAGGATTATATAGGTTTGCAAAAAAGTCTGTCTTTTCAGTTGGCTTTACACCATAGCAGGGAGTTGCCAATTGTACTGTTAAGTTTTGAACTGTGAAGCACTCAAATACAATCCCTAGGCTTTTGCCTCAGGCATTTACCACATGTAGTAGTAAGATAATTTATTTGCTTAGTTGTAGTAAATACCAGTATAATTCATTGTTTAGAGGAGAGAGATAGAAGTTCCAAAGATACTTCTATGATCCACAAACATAAAATCCTTTCTATTTTTTTCTACAACGTCTAAAGCTATGACTTTAACATTTAGTAATTTATGCATTTAGGATTATTATATATGTTTGTGTGTACATGTGTGTTTGTTGTCAGGTAGGAATGCAATATTACTTTCTCATATCTCGAGCAACTTTTCTCCAGATCATTTCTTGAACACCACATTTCTTCCCAATGATCTATAATTTGTAATCATATTAATTTCAATATATGTGAATTTCTAGGTCCTTTATTCTGTTTTACTTGGTTGATTTCTCTCATTGAGAAAGCTTCATAAATCTTAATTTCTGGTAAAGTTTTATTTTTTTTTCCCCAGAATTGCCATTACTGGTCATATTCTTTCACATACATTTTTATAATCAGATTATATATGTTTCAAGAAAACCTCTAGCAGGACTTCTATTGTCAACACATTGATTATATAAATTGTTGTGAGGAGAATTAATAATTGTTTTGTTATCAGGCTATGTATGCAATTAAGTTGGTTAACATGATTGCCTTGAAGTGGATCAATATGTTCAGAACAATGACAGTATATAAAATTTATTGAGACTCGCTTTTATGGACTGGTTTTCCCTCATTGCAGAAATTTCTATAATTATTCATAAGATAAATCTCATTCCTATGTTATTTAAATTTTCTATACCTTTGCTAGTATCTGATTTTTCTATTAATTCCTGAATGAAATGTATTAAAGTTCCCATTAGTGTGATCCATTTGTCTATTCTATCCCATGTAATCCTGTCACTTTTTACTCTTACATATTAGTAGTGTCATGTCTTAGTGATGAATTTACAAATTAGCACTCTATTGTCTTTATAAATGCTTTTTCTTTGTCTTGAAGTATACTTCTTTAAAATTTGTGCAGATATAATAGCTTTCTATTAATTAGTATTTTATTACTGTATCTTGGTATAATTTTGTATTTATGCCTAGCACTCTGTGGCGTAAGATTTTAGTTTTCAATTTTATTTTTGTAAAGAGTATAAAATTAAATTTTGTTTTGTGCTTTTCAACAATCTCTCTCCATTAAGTATTTTAATTTGCTTTTATTTATTGTACTAATATAGTTGCTTTGGGTTCTACTTTTATCTACATCATTATGGATCCATTTGATTTTTCCCATCTTGTTTCTTTTCTATTTTATTTCTCATTTTTAGATTAAGTTTACTAAAACTATAATTTTTATTTTGTTTTATCATTTTATTTGTTCAATAGTTATACCCTCTATCTCAGGGGTAAGCAAACTACAGCCTACAGATAAAATCTTCCCTGCTACTTATTGTCATAAATAACGTTTTATTGGAAAGCAGCCATGCTCATTTCTTTACGTATTGCCTCTGCATGCTTTCATGCCACAGTGGCAGAGTTAAATACTTATTACAAAGACCATACATCCTGCAAGGTTTTACAGAAAAGCTTAATCTTTTTACAGAAAAAGCTTGCTGAACTACACTCTTATTTTTTGGTGCGCATCCTTAAATTTTTAATTTGCATATTTAATGTAATATCTGAGCTTAATCATCTCTTGTTTTTATTAAAATTCCAAAATGTTATTTGCAATAATCAATGTGTGTGTTTGTGTGTTATCAATTTATAACAATTTCATTGTTAACAAGAATTTCACTATTTGCTAGTTTCATTCCACATCTTTATGAATTTCATTCCTTTTTGCATCTCACATCTGCCTTTGCGATAATTTTCCTCTTACTCTATAGATTCTATTGCTGGTATATTCTTTCATTTTTATTTATTTAAAACTGGCTTAATATTGCTTTCTTCTAAAATAATTGTAAGTACATGATATTATTTTAACACATTTTTCCTCTGAATATTTTTAAGAAAATATTATCTTCTTGCTCCTATTTACCATTGAGACATATCCTGTCATGTTATCGTTATTTCTTTGAAGGAATTTTTTTCATTCTGAATTTTTTTTTTTTCTTTAGGGCTGCACCTGTGGCATATGGGAGTTCCCAGGCTAGGGGCTGATTTGAGCTGCAGCTGTTGGCCTATGCCACAGTGGATCTGAGCTGTGTCTGAGACATACGCTGCAACTTATGGTAACCCTGGATCCTTACCCCACTGAGGGTGACCAGGGGTCAAACCCACATCCTCATGGATACTTGTTTGTAGTCTGCTGAGCCCCAGCTGGAACTCCAGCATTCCTACTTCTTTTAAGTTCTACCTATTTTGTTTGTGCTTCTGCATTTTAGTACAAGCATAGATATGGCTTTCTTTGTACTTATACTATTTGGAATTTATTGTGAATATTCATGTCTCTCATCTATTGGGCAAAGGTCTCAGCTATTATCACCTTGAATGATGACTCATTCGTTCTATACACTGTATCCAGGAATACACTGGGACAAATCCAAGAACTTTTATTTTCCTTGACTCTTAACCTTTCATCAATTTGATCTCTTTATGCCTCTAAATTGAAATTGACCTAATTCTTCAGATTTGTCTTCCAGTTCATGAATCTTCCCTTCGGCTGTATTTTATCTATAATTTAACATTTTTTAGTGTCAAATGTCACTATTTGTTTTTATTTTAAATACTATAGGTTGTTTCTCTTTCAAATTTGTCTCATTATTGTAATAGACCCTTTCCTCTTTTTCATGTTATTATTTTGCTTTTTATTTCTTAAATATTTTATTTGTAATTTTAAAATTGTATTTCTATTGTCATTTCAGTATCTAATGTTTTCTGAGCTCCATTTCTGCAACTGAAATTTTCTCCTGATTTTTTTTTCTCATGGTAGGTGATTTTTTTTTCCTATATGTATTAAGACCACTTATTTGGCTGATTAAGTCTATGGTAATCTTGAAAGTCATGGTTTAAATTAATTTCATCAGAATAATTTACTTTTGTTTATAAATAGGCACTCTGGACTATTCTAATATATCATACTACAAAAGGAGATGATTGATTTTCCTGAAGCATGATGTTTTGTATGGAAAATAGTTCTTAGAACATTTGTTTTGAGGAAGTGTATCAAAACAGCAGAGGAGTAAGATGTTGCACTCAACTTCTCCCACAAACACATCAAAAAAAACACATCTACATGTAAAACGACACAGAGCATCTATTGAACGCCGTCAGAAGAACTTAAACTTCCAAAAAGGGCAAGAAACTCTTGACATAATTGGGTAGAAAAAAGCAAAAAGGAGAGAGAGAAAAGGAATCGGGACAGGACTAGCGTTCCTTAGAGGGAGCTGTGAAGGAGAAAAGGAACCCACCCTCTGGGAAACCACCTAACTGACTGGGAGTTCAGCTGAGATAGAGTGACCTCAAAGCCACCGAGAAAAGGGCAGCAGCTGGACTGAGAAGGGCAAAGTAGAGTGAGAGCCACACAGATCATCTGCACCACAGGCTGAGACACATGGGTGGGGATGGGCACTGAGACTTGGGTTCAGAGGTCAGTCCCAGGGAGAGGACTAGGACTGGATGTGTGGGGACAGCCTAAGCGGCTAAGGAGCACTGTGCCATGGCAGGGAGTGGCACACCACAGCAGAGGGAACCTGGGCGAAGGTCTGGGCCCTCTGGAGAAGCAAGGCACCATTGTTGGGGAGGGTGAGAGTAGGAGGGTGGACCACCATAGGAATCTCCTTACACACACGTGCCTAGGTTCTGGCAGGGGGTGAGGGCACATATGGTGCAGGCTACAGGTAGCTGGGCACCTCTTGTGTGAGCTAAGGGCAGCAGGGGGCTAAGTGCAATGTGGTGCTTCTTACGTGATCAACAGGTAGCAGGGACATAAGACAGAACATGGAGGTTGTCTCAGAAGACAGAGGGAGGCATGGCCTGCCACCACTGGGGGCCTATGAGTGGGCTCCACCTGCTGCCCCAGTCACCTCAAGGGTCAGCCAAAAAAAAAAAAAAAAAAGAGGGCACTCCAACCAAACGCTTTCACGCCCCTGGGATGGGAACACAGCTGCCCTGAAACTGCCACTGTCAAATGCTCTAGGCAGCACGCAGATGCTTGCACTGTCCCTTCCCAAGACCCTACAACTAGGAGCAGCCTCCTATGTAGGCTAAGATGGACAGGGTGCTTCTTGCATGGTCTACAGGTGGCAGGGGCAAACCACCACAGTTATTACAGACTCCAGAGGTGGGCATGGTCCAGCACAACTAGGGGTCCCTGAACAGGCACCACTTGCAGCTCCAATCATCTCAGAGGAGGGCACTGCAATGGAACACTACCTGTTGTTGCTCTCACTCCCATGGGAACTCACGCACCCTGCTCCTGCCATTGCCAAATGCTCTGGGAAGCTTGTCAATCTGTATAAGGCTTATTACCACTTCCCAGGGCCCTGCAACTAGGAGTAGCCAGCAGCACGTTCCTGAAGGTCCTTGCTGCTGTTAAGAGCCCAGCAACCAAGCACTAACTCCTAGCCCTACCCATTGTCTCCTTCTCCCCCAAAACACATTGAGCATCCTGGAGATTACAGCCTGCTCACACCAAAAAGAGAGAGAAAAAATTCAAACTCCCATGCCAAAAATAAATGGTAACCCCCTCCCCCACCCCGACAAAATACAAAGTGGTGCTCTTGCATTCAAGTAGCCCTCCAGGACTACAGGTTGGCTTCCCTAAACTTAAAGAAAAAGAAAAACAAGATGAAGAAGTTCAGAAACCATTCCCAGTTGAATGAATAGAATTCACATGAAGCAGCAAACAATGCAACAGCCCTCTGTAGTCTGACAGACATTGAGTTCAAAAGGAAGGTAGTGAAAATACTGAAGAAATTAAAGCTGAATATCAAAGAATTAAGAGCAGATATGAACAGTAATGCAGATTCCTTTAGGAAGGAACTAGAAAATATAAGGAGGAACATAGAAAAATTAAATTCATTTGCAGATATGTAAACTGAGCTAGAGGCACAAAAGGGTAGATTGGATAATGCAGAGGAAAGAATTAGTGCCCTGGAAGATAGAATAATGGAATCACCCAATCAGGACAGCAGACAGAAAACCAAATGAAATAACACAAAGCAATGTAAGAGATCTATGGAATAATATAAAGCAAGCCAATTAACACATAATAGGAATTCCAGAAGGAGAAGAAAAAGAAAGGGGACTGAAAATATATTTGAAGAAATTATGGCTAAAAACTTTCCAAATCTAAAGGAAACTGTTATCAAGAAACAGGAAGCACACAGGGCCCCAAACAAGTTGAACCCCAATAGGACCACACCAAGACATGTTATAATAAAAATGGCAAGTGTTAAAGAGAATTCTAAAGGCAGCAAGAGAAAAGCAAAGTGCTAATTATAAGGGAAACTCCATAAGGCTATCAGCTGATTTCTCTACAGAAACACTACAGGCCAGAAGGGAGTGGCAAGATATATTTAAAATGCAGAAGGAAAAAATTTGCAACCTAGAATACTTTACCCAGCAAGAATATCATTTAAAATAGAAGAGGAAATAAAGAATTTCTCCAACAAACAAAAGCTAAAAGAATATAGCAACACTAAACCCATTATAAAAGAAATGCTGAAAGGACTTCTCTAAATAATAAAAAAAAGTAAGAAGAAATAGGAGGGAGGAAACTGCAACTGGAAAGCTATCACTTAAATAAACCAGCATACAGATCTAAAAGAGGGAAAAAATACTACTGTAAAAGTGATGATAAACACAAGGAACAGGAAAAGGACAAACATGAAGATGTTTAAAAAAAGACTTCAAAATCAGAATGTGGGGAAGGAAAATAAGGAAATATAGATTCTTTCTTTTTTAAAAAAAAATAATATGTTTGAGCCTATATGAAAGCAAGGAAATAGAGGAAGGGGTTAACAGATTTAAAAAACAGGACAAACACAAATCAAAACCAAATATTACATTTGCAAAAACTATAAACTACTCAAGCATAAAATAAATGGAAATCATCCAACCAAAAAAAGAATGGAGATACACAAAAACTGGAAAACAAGGTTTAAAAGGGCAATAAATACATATCTATGAATAATTACCTTAAATGTCAATGGACTGAATTCTGCAGTCAAAAGACACAGAGTGGAGGATTGGATAAAAAAGCAAAAACCCATAATCTGCTGTCTACAAGAGACTCATCTTAGGGCAAAGGACACATATAGATTGAAAGTGAGGGGATGGGAAAAGATATTTCCTGCCAATGGACAAGAGAGGAAACCAGGAGTTGCAATCTTCCTAAGGGACAAAATAGACTTTAAAATGAAGGCCATAAAGAAAGACAAAGAAGGACACTATTTAATGGTTAAAGGATCCATTCAAGAACAGGATATTAAAATTGTCAATATATATGCCCCTGATATAGGAGCACCCAGATACCTCCAACAAATAGTAACAGACATAAAAGGAGGAACTGATAGCAATACCATCATAGTAGGAGACTTTAACACCCCACTCACATCAATGGACACATCCTTGAGGCAGAAAATCATTAAGGCAATAGAGATCCTAAATGGCACAACAGAGATGTTAGATTTAATTGACACTTTCAGAATATTACATCCAAAAAAGTCACAATATATATTCTTCTCAAGTGCACATGGAACATTCTCAAGGATTGATCACACCCTGGGGCACAAAGCTAACCTGAACAAATTTAAGAGTACAGAAAATATTTCAAGTTTCTTCTTTGACCACAATGGCATGGAGGTGGAAATCAATCACAGGAAAATAAATGAAAAACTAAACGAAGACTAAACAACATGCTACTAAAAAACCAATGGGTCAATGAAGAAATCAAGAAAGAAATTTAAAAATACCTTGAGACAAATGATAATGAAGACACATCCACTGAAAATCTGTGGGATGCCACAAAAGCAGTCCTCAGAGGGAAATTCACAGCAATACAGGCCTTCGTCAAAAAAGAAGAAAAATCTCAAATTGATAACTTAATCCACCACCTAAATGAATTAGAATAAGAACAAACAAAACCTAAAGTCAGCAGAAGGAAGGAAATCATAAAGATCGGAGAGGAAATCAATAAAATAGAGATGCAAAAAACAAAAGAAAAATCAGTAAAACCAACAGCTAGTTCTTTGAAAAGGTAAAAGGTAAACAAAATTGACAAACTTCTGGACACACTCACCAAGAAGAAGAGAGAAAAAAAACAATTAAACAAAAGAAGCAATAAAAAAGGAGAAGTCACAATGATTACTGAAGAAATACAAAAAACCATAAGAGAATACTATGAACAACTGTATGGCAACAAATTTGACAACCTAGAATAAATGGACAATTGTCTAGAGACTTACAGCCTGCCAAAACTGAATCAAGAAGAAATAGATCAACTGAACAGAATGATCACTAGAAATGAAATTGATTATGTCATAAAAACACTCCCTACAAATATATGTCCATGACCAGATGACTTCACAGGTGAATTCTACCAAACATACAAAAGGGAAATTACACCCATCTTCCTTAAACTTTTCCAAAAGTATGAAGAAGGAACACTCCCAAAGACATTCTATGATGCCACAATCACCCTAATACCAAAACCAGACAAAGATACCACCAAAAAAGAAAACTATAGGCCACTGTCTTTGATAAATATAGATGCAAAAATTCTCAACAAAATTTTAGCCAACTGAATCAAACCACATATAAAAAAGATCATACATCACGACCAGGTGGAATTCATCCCAGGTGCACAAGGATGGTTCAACATATGCAAATCAAGCAACATCATACACCACATTAACCAAAAAAAAGTCAAAAACCACATGATCATCTCAAGAGATGCAGAGAAAGCATTTGACAAAATCTAACATCCATTCATGATAAAACTCTTCCCAAGGTGGGTATAGAGGGAACATACCTTAACATAATGGAAGCCATTTATCACAAACCCTCAGGAAATATAATACTCAATGGAGAATAGCTGAAAGCCTTCCCACTAAAAATCTGGAGTAAGACAAGGATACCCACTCTCATCGTTATTCAACATAGTACTGGAAGTCCTAGCCACAGCAATCAGACAAATAAGAGAATAAGAAAATATGAAATAAAAGATATCCAAATTGGAAAATAAGAAGTGAAATTGTCACTGTATGCAGAGGACATGATACCAAATATAGAAAACCCTAAGGACTCAAATAAACTTCTGGAACTGATCAACAAATTCAGCAAAGTAGCAGGATATGAGATTAACATTCAGAAATCAGTCACATTTCCGTATAACAATGAAATATTAGAAAAGGAATACAAAAATACAATACCTTTTAAAATTGCACCCAGAAAATCAAATACCTGGGAAGACACCTGACCAAGGAGGTAAAGATTTATATGCTGAGAACTACAAAACATTAATCAAGGAAATTAAAGAGGATGCCAAGAAATGGAAAGATATTCCATGCTCCTGGGTTGGAAAAATTAATATTGTAAAAATGGCCATACTACCCAAAGCAATCTACAGATTCAATGCAATCCCTATCAAATTACCCGTGACATTTTTTCACAGAACTAGAACAAACAACCCAAAAATTTATATGGAAGCACAAAAAACCCAAAATTACCAAACCAATCCTGAGGAACAAAAACCAAGCAGGAGGCATAACTCTCCCAGATTTCAGGCAATATTACAAAGACACAGTCATCCAGACAGTATGGTCTTGGCACAAAAACAGACATACAGACCAATGGAACAGAAGAGAGAACACAGAAATAAACCCAAATACCTATAGTCAATTCTTCTTCAACAAAGGAGGCAATAATATAATATGGGAAAGGGGGAGTCTTTTTTAGCAAGCACTGCTGGGAGACCTGGACACCTGCATGTAAATCAATGAAACTAGAACACACTCTCAAACCATGCACAAAAATAAACTCAAAACGGCTTGAAGACTTAAATATAATACAAAACACCAAACTCCTAGAAGAGAACACAGGCAAATCATTCTCTGCTATCAACCTTACAAATGTTTTCTCCCAAAGCAACAGAAATAAAAGCAATAATAAACCCATGGGACCTAATCAAACTGACAAGCTTTTGCACAGCAAAGGAAACCAAAAAGAAAAGAAAAAGACAACTTACAAAATGGGAGAAAATCATTTCAAATGATGCAAATGACAAGGGCTTAATCTCTAAAATATACAGACAACTTATACAATTTAACAGCAAAAAAGCCAACAACCCAATGGAAAAATGGGCAAAAAATCTGAATAGACATTTCTCCAAGGAAGATATACAGACGGCCAACAAGCCCATGAAAAAATGTTCAACATCACTGATTATTAGAGAAATGCAAATCAAAACCACTATGAAGGGAGTTCCCGTCATGGCTCAGAGGTTAACGAATCCAACTAGGAACCCATGAGGTTGCAGGTTTGATCCCTAGCCTTTCTCAGTGGGTTAAGGATCTGGCGTTGCCATGAGATGTGGTGTAGGTTGCAGGCACGGCCCAAATCCTGCATTGCCGTGGCATAGGCCAGTGGCTACAGCTCCAATTAGACCCCTAGCCTGGGAACCTCCATATGCTCTGGGAATGGCCCAAGAAATGGCAAAAAGACAAAAAAAAAAAAAAAAAAAAAAAACCACTATGAGGTACCACCTCACACCAGTCAGAATGGCCATCATTAAAAAGTCCACATTAATAAGTCCACAAATAACAAATGCTGGAAAGGGTATGGAGAAAAGGGAACCCTTCTGCATGGTTGTTGGGAATGTTAATTGGTACAACCACTATGGAAAACAGTATGGAGATACCTTAGAAAACTATATATAGAACTACCATATGATGCAGCAATCCCACTCTTGGGCATATATCCAGACAAAACTGTCCTTGAAAAAGACACATGCATCTGCATGTTTATTGTAGCACTATTCACAATAACTAAGACATGTAAAGAACCAAAATGTCCATTGACAGATGATTGGATTAGGAAGCTGTGGTATATATCCATAATGGAATACTATTCAGTCATAAAAAAAGAATAAAATGCCATTTGCAGCAACATGGATGGAACTAAAGACTCTCATACTAGGTGAAATAAGTCAGAAAGAGAAAGACAAATACCATACGGTATCACTTACATTTGGAATCTAATACACGGCACAAATGTACCTTTCCACAGAAATGAAAATCATGGACATGGAGAACAGACTTGTGGTTCCCAAGGGGGAGGGGGATGGAGGGGAATGGATTGGGGATTTGGGATTAATAGATGCAGACTATTGCCTTTGGAATGGATAAGCAATGAGATCCTGCTATACAGTATTGAGAAATCTATCTAGTTGCTTATGGTGGAGCATGACCATGTACGAAAAAAGAATGTATACATATGTATGTGTGACTGGGTCACCTTGCTGTATAGTAGAAAACTGACAGAACACTGTAAAGTTGCTATAATGGAAAAAGTGAGAATTATAAAATAAAATTATAAAAAGGAATATTTATTTTGCCATAATACTGTAAAAAAGAGCCAATTTTCCCTTTATGCAATATTAACAAAAGAACTATTATAGTGTTCTAAGAAAATTTTCTTATTATCATTGTTTAATTGTACATAAACAGATGTCTATATTATCTTTTAGAGCTAGAAGAACATTTCCACCTCTCCATTAATTTGCATTCATAAATGTTTAGAAAATTATAGGGTAAGAGATTGAATATTGTTTCATGAGTCATACTGTTCCCTTCTTTCTTTGTGGAGTAGGCTTATGGACGTAGCATATAATTTTCCTCAAGTGTATTGATTTTGTCTAAAATTCTTTCCAGTTTTTCCAATTGTTTCCAAATCTTTCAGCTCCCCTTCTTATTGCCCCCCTGCCTTCTCCTCTCATCTAAATCATCTGGATTATAAACAAACAAGATTCTTTTTCTTCTATATAATGTATCAGGTCACCAAAATACTTGAACATCTCTTCCTGTCAAGTATTTTTGGCAGTGAGACTATTAGATAGGTTAAAATTTCTGTGAACTTCACTCTGCTGCTCTTCTTGTGGTATTAACTTTGTATAAGATCACTTAAAACCTCTAAGAAAGAATAGGGGTTCACTCCTTAAAAGTTATTGTTGACCAAATGACACTGTAACAAAATATTCAGGTAGTGTATTTGTAGTGTTTATTTTAATTATAAATAAAGCCATTGGTAAAAAAAAAATTAAGTTTTGTTCAATTTTTCTATCTTTTAGGAGTAAAAACAAAAAGCAAACTTACTGTGCCTAATTTGGACTCTTTTCTGTAAGAATTCAGTAATTTTGGTTTTAAGCTAAAATATCAGTTTCAAATCACTACTGTACTTCTAAGGAGACTGTACTGGTGTCCCTGAGGAAAGCCTAAGGAATGCATAAGCCAACTACTTATTTTTAAAAAATGCCTTTGGGAACGACTCTTAAATCCCAACTGGTAAGCTGCTTATAGTCTGCAATATGTAAACAGAAACTATTTTCTTTTTGTTTCTTCTAAAACATAGAACAAGTTTTAAACATAAGCACTATAAATTAAGTAGACAACTAATTAAAAAAACTGGTTCAAATGAAGGTCAAATATTACTCAGCTACCGTGAATTAAAGATTTCCCACCCCCCACAAGCTATAGTTGAATCCTCCTTAGAGGGGGCTCTGTGCTTTTTAAATACTTTAAAGTAACTACTCCATAGCTGTAAGAAATTACATTTCTTCCAGGTTGTCAATTAAGACTTACTGACTGCTAAGAATTTACAAAAGAAATGATGTCTAGGTCCTACCCACAGAAAACACACAATGCTGCCTCATTCAGTTTTCAATTTAGAGGATTTTATGCCTCCTGATATTTCTCTCAATGGCTACACTTATTTTTTTTTTAATTTCTTTGAAAGTCAAGATTCAATTGACACAACTTCCTTAAATTATTTTCCATTCACATAAAGGATAGTTAGCCTTCCTACAGATCTTGGAGAAATAGCAGTAAGTGAGATCTTAATTCTTTGCTCAGGCATTGAACCTGGGCAGCCTGGTTGAAACCCAGGAATCCTAACCACTAGACTAACAAGAGGCTACAAGCAGAATTTCCCTGATTCTTGCCCCCTGTTGAAAGCAATATTTCAAAGAGGCAAAGACTGTGAAAACAAACACAAAGTCTATTGTTAGAGTCACAGTACAACATGTGGGAGAGCACACAGAGAAGTCGTTTAAGTCAGAAGCAAAGAAGTAATACACACCCTAAAGAGGAGTGCTGACATCAGCATCCCCGAGTGAGGACTGCACAGCAAGGTGATTTAAATCATTTATGTAGCACTCTTCTTCCTGGTCTTTGTTTACCGTTAGCCAATTACCTTGTTTTATTTCTCACACCTAACTGGACACAGGACCCTCCCCAATATGTGTGCACTTCTTTTGGCAAAGATGATTCCAGAGCAAAGGGTGCCAGGAAGTATCAGGACTTATTATGATCTGGCACCTCCTCCCTTTTTGACCCCTAGGAGACTCACTGCGCATGTGTAACTGGAGAGCTCTCCTTGACCCCCAGAGTGATTTATGGGGTCATTTTATCTTTCTACTCTGGCATACCTGTTCCTGCCATTGACTTTTCCCTTAAGGTGTCAAAGAGAAATGAGGCCCAATTTACTTGGCCTAACAAGTTCCAGCTGTCCTCAGCCCAGCTGCACATCTACCTACTACCTCACTACCTATCTTTTATAAATCCTACATGGCTATGAGAAGAATTTGAAGTTGATTACTGGTTTCTGTTTTCCAGTTCTGCATATAAGGATCTTGGAAATTGTGACTATGTCCTAGTAACAAGTAAAAAGCTGAACAAACTGAAAAAATGGACAATTCTTTTTGACACTACAGGAGAGGGGAGGACACAGAGTATACCAATGGCTCCAATACTGGAGAGATAGGTAGAGAAAGGCAAAGAGGACTGGCTTACTAGAGTAGAGACTCCTGAGGTCAAACAGCTTTGGGAAGCAGTATGGGTTAAGAAAACATGAACTGTAATTGGTGAATTGCTGCAGGCTCAGTGCAGTAAGCCTGAGATTTAAAAACTTCAGGGGGACTCAGTCACAAGGAGGTGCCCCACAACATTTTGAGTTTTTCGGGAGACAAATCAGGTTCACATATTAGATATCAGAGAAAAATTCCCTCGTGCTTCCAACAGGGAGGGGAGAAGAAGAATGGCTTTGAAATATACCAGTTCTTTGTTTCTCTTAACAAGGCCTGCCCTCAGCCAGCCCTTAAGCCACTAAACCAGTTACTTAGAGTCTAAACTCAGGAGTATTTTCAGAGCCTAGCTGACCTGGGGTGGGGAATGCCTAGTTCCAGCCCTATCCCGCCTGAGCAGAAAGAAAAAAAAAAATGAGAAACAAAAAAGTGCTCATAGTTTAGAAGCACAGGCTCACTAAAAGCCTGAGATATAATTGTAGACTAGAGAACACTTTCCCTCCCCCCATATCTCACTACAACATTACTGAAGTTCCTTTTACCCAATACCATGTCAGGCTACCAATAAGGAAAAAAACAAACAAACAAACAAACAAAACCCCACTACATGGGATATGTAAGGCAAAAGATAAAATGTGAAGAGACACAATAAGCATCAGAAGCAGACATAAGATGTTGGATTACCAAATGAGAATTTTTCTTTCTTCGTATTTTAGGGCCTCTCCCAAGGCATATGGAGGTTCACGGGCTATGGGTGAAATCAGAGCTATAGTTGCCAGCCTACACCACAGTCATAGCAATGCGGGATCCAAGCTGCATCTGTGACCTACACCAGAGCTCACAGCATCTCTGGGTCCTTAACCCACTGAGCAAAGCTAGGGCTGATGGAACCTGCACCCTTATGTCTAATACTCTGATTCATTTCTGCTGTTCCACAATGCGAACTCCTGGACTGATTTTTTTGTTTGTTTCTTTAGGGGCCGCAGTTGTGGCATACGGAGGTTTCCAAGCTAGGGGTCAAATCAGAGCTCTAGCTGCCAGCCTATGGCACAGCCACAGCAACCTCAGATCCGAGCCACATCTGTGACCTACACCACAGCTCACGGCAACGCCGGATCGTTAACCCATTGAGCAAGCCCAGGGATCAAACACGCAACCTCATGGTTCCTAGTCAGATTGTTTCCACTGCACCATGATGGGAACTCCATGATAATTTAACTATGACTAATATGTTAAGGGCTCTAATGGATAAAGATATGTAGCAAGAACATATGAGCAAGGTAAGCAGAGATATCACATTCATGTATTAGGTATAAGAATACTCTTAGTAACATTTAAATTCTTTCCTTGAAAAGTATAATATGGAACAGATACTGTTATAAGTACAAAAAATATTAAGATATTGCCACGGTAAAATGCTCATATTATATTACTTGGAAAGAAATTTACAAAACAGTATTTGTATTATGATGTGAATGCATAGATTGAAGATAGGCATATATACAGCAAAATCTTTAAACTGATTAGCCTTAGGTTTTAGGTATATGATTTTTTTTCCTTATATTTATCCTCTCCTTAAAAATTTCTACTTTATTGGAAATGTTTTAAAAGCTATTTTTACCTATAGCTTTCAGAGGTTCAAACTATTGAGCACAACTGCCAAGACACAGAATCATACCAGGTGTCCCTTAAGTTATTCAAACTACTAGGGATTTGCTCTCTCAAAAATTCATGACTAAAACAATTAGATATCCATGTACAAAATAACCATATTGGACTCCTACTCCACACAATATATAAAAATTAACTCAAAATGAAACAAAGACTCTAATGTAGTAACTAAAATTATAAAACTCTTAGAAGGAAATAATAGTGCTTGACAGCTATGATAAAAAAATTGTTAGCAAGTATGAGGAAAAATTGGTATTCTCATACACTATTAGTGAGAATATAAAATTGTGCAGCCACTTTAGAACATAGTTTGGCAGTTTCTCAAAAGTAAAACAGAATTACCATAAAGTTGAATCAGAAATTCCAATCCTAGGTATATATTCAAAAAGAGAATTTAAAACGTATGTTGACACAAAAGCTTGTATAGGAAAGTTCATAGCAGCATTACTCATAATAATCTCAAAATAGAAAAAAATCAAATATCCATGAACTGGTGAATGAAAAATCAAAAATTACAAGGAGATCCTGCTGAGTAGCATTAAGAACTATGTCTAGATACTCATGTTGCAACAGAACAAAGGGTGGGGAAAAAAATGTAATGTATACATGTAAGGATAACTTGATCCCCTTGCTGTACAGTGAGAAAATAAAATTTAAAAAAAAAATCAAAATTTGGCATGTCCATCCTATTGAATATTATTTAATCACAAAAAGGAATGAAGTACTGATACATGTTGCAACGTGGATGAACTTTCAAAAAATGATGTGAAGGAAAAGCAAATACAAGAGGCAATGTATTTTAGGATTCAATTTATATGAAATTTCCAGAATAGGCAAATCTACAGAGGTAGAAAGTAAACTAATGCTTGTTAGGGGAAAGAGGGGGATTGGAACTGACTGCTAGTAGGTCTGGGTTATGGGTTTTCCAATTGGGATGATGCAAGTAATGTGAAATTAGATAGTGGTAATGTTTGCACAACAGAGTGAATATACTAAAAGCCACTGAACTGCACACTTTAAATGGTGAATTTTATGTTAAATGAATAATGTCAATAAAATTAAGTCCATGACTGTCTATATCTTGCTGACTCTACCTGTTTTAGAGCTCTGGCTGGGATAAGAGCTAATCTTGATAATCAGATTATTTCTTAAGAATTATTTTTTATAGTGACATTGAGAATTGGAGTGAAAGAGGTGTTATATGAGAGTTTTCTTAAACACTGTTGTTCATCCCCCTTAGAAAACTGAAACATGTGATTGTCAAGTGATGAAGATAGGTATTTAACTAGTACCAAATGCCATATATTACTTCTTTATCACTGGAACCATACATACCAAGTACAATTATTACCACATTTTGTAGATGAGGAAATTTAGACTTAAGTAACTTCTGTGGAATAATTATAGAAAGTATCACTCCACAGTATACACTATTATTTTTGCGAGTTTGGTTTAAAGTATACCATGAGTGAGAGCCAGCCAGCTAGAAGATTTATTGTATCAGATGCTTTTTTCCCCATTGAATTTTATATTTAATTTTTAATATTTTATGATTGATTTACAATGTTCTGTCACTTTCCGCTGTGCAAGGTGACCCAAACAAATACATACCTTATTTTTCTCACACTATCATCATGTTCCATTACAAGTGATTAGATATATAGTTCCCTGTGCTTTATAGCGGGATCTCATTGTCCATCCACTCCAAATTCGAGTTCCTCGTCCATCCCACTCCCTCCTGCCCCACTCCCAGCAAGCATGAGTCTGTTCTACATGTCCCTCATCTTTTCTGTTTGTCAATAGATCATTTGTGCCATATTTTAGTCTCCACATAAAGTGATGTCATATGGTGTCTTTTTCTTTCTGACTTACTTCACTCAGTATCAGAGTCTCTAGGTCCATCCACATTGCTGCAAATGGCAGTATTTTGTCCTTTTTATGGCTGAGTAACATTCCATGGCATATATGTACCACATCTTCCTAGTCCATTCATCCATTGATGGGCATTTAAGTTGCTTCCATGTCTTGGCTATTGTGAACAGTGCTGCAATGAACATACGAGTGCATGTATATTTTTCAATTAATTTTTTATCAGGATATATGCCCAGGAGTGGGATTTCTGGGTCATATAATAATTCTATGTATAGTTTTCTAAGGTACCTCCATATTGTTTTCCATAGTGGTTGTGCCAACTTACATTCCCACCAACAGTGTAGGAGGGGTACCCTTTTCTCCACACCCTCTCTAGCATTCGTTATCTGTTGACTTGTTAATGATGGCCATTTTAACTACTGTGAGGTAGTACCGCATAGTGGTTTTGATTTGCATTTCTCTAATAATCAGTGGTGTTGAGCACGTTTTCCTGTGCCTGCTGACCATTTGTATGTCTTCTTTGAGCAAATGTCTATTTGGGTCTTCTGCCCATTTTTCAATTGGGTTTTTCTGTAGTTGTTGTTCAAGTTGTATGAGTTGTTTATTTTCAAGAGTAAACCTTTGTCAGTTGAGTCATTTGCAAAAATTTTCTCCCATTTCTGTAGGTTGTCTTTTTTTAATGGTTTCCTTTGCTGTGCAGAAGCTTTTGAGTTTAATTAGGTCCCATCGGTTTGTGTCTTTATTGTCTTTATTCTAGGAGGTGGATCAAATAAGATGGTGCTGTGATTTATGTCGAAGAACTTTCTGCCTATGTTTTCCTCTAGGAGTTTTCTATATATCTCCTTTGGTACAGTGGAATAGGGAAGCTCACAGTTTCATCACTTGCTTACACCACTTGCTGAGCTAACTCATTACTATCTCAATTCCATTATCTTCAAGTAATTATGGGGGAATGGGCATGAAAGCCATGAGATAATTGTGTTTTAAGTATTAAAAACAATGAGGCAGGCATTCTAGAGGCACTGGCCAAGAAGAGTCAACTTTTAATTATATCATCTACCATCTGTTTACAAGGTCCAAAGCCCAGGTCCCTGATCCTTCAACTCACTAGGTTGTCAAAAATGACAATCACAATGGTAATAATAGACACTTTCTCAAGAACTATCACCATTGCTTCTCCTATGTCGATAAACACATATATGGCCAGACAGATTAATCCATGCATGCCATATAACATTAAAAAACTGAGAAGCATTAGCAAAATCTTCTACTCTTAGTCTGTTATTAATACAGCTGCTGGGAAGATATGCAACTTTTTAACTATTTTCCATACCTATTTTCCATACCCTATTTTCCATACCTATCCAAGGATTTACTTCCACAGTAAATGACATATAAACATGTAATATAATGATTTTAAGTTATGTGACCCAAGAATGAGTGGAGCCCAAGGTGGGGCAGGACTAGATGTCTGCATGGATTATTTCTAACTGCTTTTCACTGAAGTAAACTGACCAGTTTGCACCATGGATTGCTGATTCCAACTGTAGGCCACTGGTCACTATGGAAGCAATTAAGAAAATGCAAGCTCTCTCCATTATGAGAAAAATAAGACTGATTAATACAACAACAATAAATGCTATTTATACTGCTGAACATTTAAGGAGTACTTAAGTCAGGAGCTTGCCAGCATTTCACTTGTGTTTTCGATGGTTTATCTGCAGCTCCCAGCAATGTGCAGAAAGCATGACACATGTTTTCTGGGTACAGCAAAGAGCAACTGCTCCCTTTGCCCTTATGCCTTATCCCTCCCCCGGGGTTTCTCTTCCCTTTATTGATTATTCACCTTCAAATCCCTGGCACCTGACTTCTCTGATGGATTGATTCATCCCGCCAACATCAAGCTCCAGGTAAAATTCTTCATGAGCAATAGGAGCCATCCTCACCCTTGTTTATCCATGAAGGAGAGCAAGAGCACGTGCAGATCTTGCTTCAACACCTGGCAAGTCACAATCCACCACCATACTCTCCTGATCCTTGCAGAGTGTTCCTGATATGGCAATAAACATAGAACCAGAGAAAGGAGCCCCAGGGGACTTGTTGGCAGGCAGCATTAATGTCAGCCATACTGTGTGACTGATTGCAAAGGTTACAGCCTACCCAGAGAGAATGAATTAGGGCCAGATCATCGGATTCCCGAAGTGTCTTGTGGATGAGAATCACAGTCAATAATACAAAACCAACTTCTGGGAATTAGAACACTCTTTGCTATCATTAAAAATGAAAAAGAGACCCTACTGGGAGGGAGTTCCACATCTACCCTCTAGGGACATAGGAAAGAAAAATACAAGAAGGGAGGATATAAGTTAAAAGAAAGCAGTGTTTTGAAATGCCCACAAACCTACAACACTAAAAGAGACCCAGGATGATTAATTTATTTTCAATATTTAAGAACTTTTATTTACCTTGATAACAATTTTAGGTGATAACCACAGGCATTTTTATTGTAGGTCAGCAGTCAACAACGATAGTGTAACTGCAATTCAGGACATCCTGATGGAAGTACAAATGAACGGGCTTATGAGCTCAGTGTTATTTTTGCAGTCAACTCTGAACTTGATGCATATTTTGGCTAACTCACTCTCTTTTCCCACTTTCACAACTACATACTCAAGGTACAATGTGCATTTAAATAAAGCGCCAAATCTAAATGTTGCCAACACTTTTTTGCAACTACAGTGTAAATTAGACTATAAAAATGCTATTTAGAAAATAAACTCCTTCCCACAACTATGAAATGATTAAAGAAAATGAGTGTTTAATTCAAATAGGACTTAGATTTTTAGAATCAGCTTTAATATACAAATAATGGAAGATGTGAGAAGAAGCCATGTGAAAAGGTAAAAATGGCTACAAAAAAATGTTCAACAGAAAGATCCCCCTAAGGTTTAGATGGTTATCTTACAAGTAAGTAAAAATAAAGTAGAATAAATGATGTGTGATCAATTGCAAACACTCAGTACAGGACTATAACGTGAAATTTTCACAGGAACTGAGATTCCACACAGCACCCTCTCTCAGGTCATTACTGTGTATGTAAAACACTTGCCTGTTTGAACTTTATTTCTTACATTAACAGTATTAAGAACATCCTCTGAGTTTATTTGCAAATGCATATCTAACGAACAAAATGTGCAAGAATTTGCAGACACAAAACTGACCATTTTGTTTTTTCTTCTAAATAAAATACTGTATCCTTGGAACAAAATAAAACAGTCCAGTCACCTTTATCATGAGGTGGAATGCGCATCCAAATACACATGTCCCTCTTTAACAGTTTCCTTTCCCTTACATCAAACATCCAATCTGCCAGTAAGTTCTAAGGTCTGACTTCAAAATACATCCCACTTTTCATGATCATCACAGCATTCATTTTGGTGCCATCCACAAGCATTTCTTACTCAGACTCCTGACACAGGCTTCAAATTGTTCTCCCTGTTCCTGTTCTGTAGCTCGCACCCCACACGGGTAGTGTTTTTGTTTTTTAATATACCCATCCGATCATGCTGCTTCTCTGACAAGACCCCTCCAGTGCCTTCCTACAACACTCAAGATAAATTCTAAATTCTTCTTCATGTGCTACACAGCCCTATTCATTCTGGCCCTGCCCTCTGCCCCATCTCCCACTGCTCTCTCTGTTGTGTCCACTGAACTCAAGATAACAAAGGTTCTTGTGGGCCTGCCCTCAGACATACCAAGCATTCCCTGACTCAGGGCCTTTGCACTTATAACCACTCTGCATCAGATTATTTTTTTTTAAATAGCTTTATTGAGATATAATTCACATAGCATATAATTCACCCATCTAAAAGTGTACAATTACATGCTTTTTTAGTGAATTCCAGGGTTGCACAAACATCACCACTTTAAATTTTAGAACATTTTTCCCCTCCAAAATAAATTCCATAGCTATTCCTTACTCCTCATTTCTCCTTATTCCCACCAACACACACAAGCCCTAGACAACCACAAATCAACTTTCCATCTGCATTTCCTACTCTGGGCATTTTATATAAATGGAATCATACAATATGTAGTCTTGTGATTGGTTTCTTTTACTTAGCATAATGTTTTCAAGGTTTACCCATGTTGTAATATGTATTGATACTTTATTACTTTTTATTGCTAATGTTCCATTACTATGGAATGGTATGAACCAATGCACAAGATATGACTATATCAATAAATGGATAGATTAAAAACATGGTAAACACTGAATTGTTTAATATTTTTATTATGAATAATGCTACTATAAAAACTACAATGAGGTTACCACCTCATACCTGTCAGAATTGCCATCATCAAAAACTACCACCAATAAATGCTGGAAATGATGTGGAGAAAAGGGAACCCTCCCATACTGTTGGTGGGAATGTAAAATTGGTAATAACCACTATGGAGAACAGTATGGAAGTTCCTTAAAAAATTAGAGTTACTATATGATCCAGCAGTCTCCTCCTGGGCATATATTGAGAAAAGACAAAAACTCTAATTCAAAAAGACACATGCACTCCAACATTCATAACAGCACTATTTACACTAGCCAAGATGTGGAAGCAACCTAAAGTCCACCAACAAATGAATGGATAAACAAAATATGGTATGTATACATAATGGAATACTACTCAGCCATAAAAAGAATGAAATGATGCCATTTGCAGCAACATGAACCTAGAGATTATCATACTGGAGTTCCCGTTGTGGCACAGCTGAAACGAATCCAACTAGGAACCATGGGGTTGTAGGTTCAATCCCTGGCCTCACTCAGTGGGTTAAGAAGCCAGCGTTGCCTTGAGCAGTGGTATAGGTCGCAGATGCGGCCTCGATCTGGTGTTGCTGTGGCTGTGGTGTAGGCCAGCGGCTACAGCTCCGATTAGACCCCTAGCCTGGGAACCTCCATATGCAGTGGGTGCGGCCCTCAAAAAGACAGAAAAATAGAGATCATACTAATTGAAATAACTCAGAGAAAGATAAATAATGTATCACTTATATATGAAATCAAAAAAAATGATACAAATAACTTACTTACATAACAGAAAAAGATTCTGTAATAATGCTGCTCTGAAGGTACCTGTACAAGTTTATGTGAAGACATGTTTTCATTTCTCCTGGGTATATACCTACGAATACAATTGTTGGGTCAAAGGGTAACACTACGTTTAACATTTTGATTAACTATCAAATTGCTTTACAAAGTGCCTATGCCATTACATATTCCCATTAGGATAAAATTAAAAAGACAATGCCAACTCTGAGAAAAGATTTGAAGGAACTGAAACTCTCAAACACTGCTAGTGAGAGCATAAAATAGGACAATCATTTTGGGAATCCATCCAGAAGTTTCTCAAACATATACTTCTACAATCTAGCAATCAACTTCTATATTATCTGTCTAAAAGAATAAAAAATAGGTACACAAGCACAAATACATATACAGATGACTTGTATAGGAATGTTCATAGCAGCTTAAGTCGTGATAACTGAAAACTATAAATAAAGCTAATTGTTTCAAACTAATACTAATTCTCCAACAACAGGAGAATGGATTTACAACTCTGGTATATTCTCTTTCTGACTTATTTCACTCAGTATGAGAGTCTCTAGTTCCATCCATGTTGCTGCAAATGGCATTATGTCATTCTTTCTTATGGCTGAGTAGTATTCCATTGTGTACACATGTATGTGTAACAGGGTCACCATGCTGTACAGTAGAAAAGAAAACTGTATTGGGGAAATACAAAAAATAAATTTTTTTAGAATTCTGGTATATTCAAGACCTATTAACTGTAACAAACAATATACTGCTAGATGAGCTACAAGGATAAGCCCCCCAGACTGATAAAATCTATTGAACACCAAGAGTTCACAGTGAAGTTCTTTAACAGGCAAAACAAATATATGCTTTAAAATAAAGTCAGGAGAGTACTCCCGGTAGGGAGGTATTGACTGTTAGGAGACGGGAATAAATTTTCTAGGGTACTGAAAATGTTTATTTTGATAGGATGTGAGTTACATCTGTGTATGCAATTGTCAGGATTTACCAAACTCTACACTTAAGATCTGTGCATTTCGCCAAAAATAAATTATACATCAGTGGAAAAAATTAAATAAACATATGTTTATGTGACTAATATACAGATTGAGAGTGAAGGAGAGAAAGCCAGCCCAGCATGCACTAGACTCTGTGGGTCCCAATTGTACAAGTGTTCTTCATGCCAATGGAACTTACAGTCTACTGGGAGTTGTAGGGAATACTCGTTAAATATCTGCTATTCCAACTTCTGTGGGAAACATGAATGAATGACATAGTTTGGGCCCTCAAGGAACTGACAACCTTCTTCTCTCCCACTCTATAACATCAGTAAAAATGAGCACAGATATTACTGAAAACAATCTAAAAGAGAATATAAAGAGAACTTGTACCTCTCTTGAATATTCACTTGTCAGTATCTGTATATCGAGAGTTTCCTAAGAGTGAGGATTCCCATAAATAATATCCCTAAATATGAGCAAAGCAACTGAAAAAAAAAAGGGTAAAAAATGTATAAACTTAGAATATCATAAATTAATGAGGATTGAGCAGGCTGAGTTTACTCTTGGAAAATCATGCCACCTGATTTTTGTATCAGTACAACTGGATACAACAAAATTAGTCCCATAAAATTTTTTACTTCAAAATTACACTGAATAAAAATGAACTAAGAACATAGCTATGCAGAAATTTTTTAAATGTCTCAAGAACTAAAAATCAAACACAATGATAAATTAAGACTCCTCTTTGGGGGATTGTTATGATCAGGTAATACAAGGATGGTTTTGAGTCCAATAATCTAAGACCCTTATTAAGGAAATAGAGTGAGAAACATAGTAATTAAATGTTCCGTTAATACTCAAGTAGGAAGTGTTAAAAACATCAGTAGAGATATGCTTTTAGAACCAGTTGAGGGGGAGTAAGGAATTTAGAGAGAAAAATAACAAATGGACTGTTATTCTATATTTGCTCGTACATTTTCAATGTAGAATGATGCACATTAAAAATTTAACAGCAACCATAAATAATTTGTGACAGGGCTCTAAGAATAATACTATTATAAACATGTAAACAATGGTTGGCCCTCCTCCAAGAGATTTAATAGGTTCTTCACAGTGTAACGTTCCATGCACATAGACTAGAGAGAAGCAGCACTTTGATTTATCCTCTAAAACTGTCCCAGAGTGGAATCATTGCCCTGTACTAAGCACTAAGTATGCAGATACATCTCTTAGGGAAGAATAAGAATAAATAAAAGAGAGAAACCAGCTGACACTGCATTCCCAGAGAAACTGGTATGGACTTCTACAAATGATTTTGACCTATCCACACAAGATCAGCCTTAGCCAAATACCATGAGGTGATGATAGAGTAACATTTTTAAAAGTTATACCAGTTTCATCTATATCTAGGAATGTTTAACCGAGGCTACACATATTGTATAATCAGAAATTTCTTATGTTCATGGGAACTTACTGGTTTTAAAGAGCTGCCATTCATCCACAAAACTTATAAAATGTTAAGATTTTTCAGACAGAAAGGAATTATGAGGCAATCCACCCCAAACTTCTAGTCCCATTATGAAATAGCACCTGTATAAACTAAAGCAACAGACTTAGAAGCAGAACCACAATTGTGATAACAGATCACCTCAAACCCAGAGCTTCTCCCAATATCCCCCTCTGCTGCCTTCAAATCAGCATCACTGCCTGGAATGGGAATTCAGTAGCTATGCTGTGTAACATACACAATCCACTGCCTCTGCTTAATTCACAGCTGATCTTGGCATTCAACTGTAAACACGACAAATGTGTTGATCTTTAAAAGGCTGAGTGAAAATGAAATTAATAGAACAAAAAGAAGACTATTTCTGCCTTAAAGAAAAATAAAGGAAAACTCAGTTCAATAATCAGTTAAGTAGAAACAAAGATTGAGCATATAATTTGAAAAAATGTTCCAAAGGTAAAATACTGGAACTCCAAGTAAAAGCATTGAACGAGGCTGCCAACATACATAGTGTGTTAAACCACAATTAGATTGTGCAATAAAAGAGTGGTAGGAACAACCTCATTAACCTATTCAAAACAGTTGAGTAAATATGTGCTTAATGCTATGATTATACTAAACATATGCTGTCCTTGGAATTAAAGACGCAATAAAAATGCATTATTAATATACAATCAGGTTGTTCTTAAGCCAAGAATCCTCTCATTAAAATATATTCAATATTAGAGTCTTGAATATTCCCCTGAAGATTAGCAACATAGGATACTGGTTGAATTGGGAGAATGTTTCTATAGGATTTAATGTCCAAGGATGTTAGTAGTGACTTCAATTAACAGCTATGTAACCAGAACTACAGAATTTTTTTTCTTCATTACTATCATAAATCTGTCCTTTAATAGACTGTAATGTCTCCAGTTCAACTGTTTTAGTCGGGTCACTCTAAGGTAGTTGTTTAGGATTGAGGGTGGTTTGTGCAGTACAGTGGTGGGGAGATGGTAAATTTTCTCCTGCATCAGTATACCTCCCTACCCCCACCTTTTTTTCCTTCTAGACTCAAGAGAAAGTCAATACCTAGCATGTGTTCTTGAGGTACCTTATTTTATACCTGTATTACAGATGAAGGGACTGAACTACAAAAAGAAGCTATTTCCCCAAGTTACACAAGGAGTAAATTAGAGATCTGATCTGATTCCCAAACCCATGCTTTATTACATAATTATGACTCTCCATGATGCTGGGAGGGGTGTCAGGGGTCAGGTGGAGAATGGGTCAGAACTGTGACTACTATGATTTTCCTCACAGGTGTTAACTGGAAATAAGTAAGAGGAGCACATAGCTCAGTGAGAAAAAGCCATGGGCCTCTAAGGTAAGCAGACAAAGTTAGAAGCTTGTTCTGCCACTTAGTGGTCCTATGAACCTGGCCAAGTTGACCAGTATTTCCTAAACCTTGTTTCCTCCTCTGTAAGACATGGTGATAACACTCCTTCTCTCATAATATCTTTGAAAGGGTTAACTATAAAGCACTATCAATTACTAGTACTACCAGTTAACTGTTCATTAATTGTGAACTATTTCTACTTTTATTTTTGGTTCATTGTATTTGAATCCACACTGCCATAATTCTTAATAAATTCTCAATGTTTACACAAATCTTGCTCCTAAGTAGCATTAAAGATGAGAGGGAGATAAGTCGACATATTGGGGAAGGGGAAAATCATCTTCTCCAGATTTTTCAACAAATACATACACATCTCAGAAAAATTTAAAGTCCAGGGAGTTCCCGTCGTGGCTCAGTGGTAATGAACCTGATTAGTATCCATGAGGAGGTGGGTCCAATTCTTGGCCTCATTTAGTGGGTTAAGGATCCAGTGTTGCCATGAGCTGTGGTGTAGGTCACAGATGTGACTTGGATCCTGTGTTGCTGCGGCTGTAGTGTAGGCTGGCAGCTATAGCTCCAATTCAACCGCTAGCCTGGGAACTTCCATATGCCACAGGTGTGGCCCTCCAGACAACACCAATACAAAAACTGAAGTCCAGTCATCTGCTTTTATAAATACAAGCCCAAGCTTCCAATGAGGTCAAATTTTTAGTAATAGCAGTCAAGAAGACTATGGTAAAGACCTACCATTAAGTGAAAGATTAAATTAGGTAGTCTTCAAGCTCCTTGTTATCTTAGAGTCTAATAGACTTTAGCTATACAATGGTACATACTGGTTGTTTTCTTTCGCTTTCTCTCTAGAAACGAACCTCCACCTATCACATTTTGGAGTGTGGCATCCTAATGGTCACACTGTTCAATCATGCAACAACCCACACAGTGCCTAACAATCCACTAAGCTAGCTTTCTGGGAGAATGTCTACTTTTCTCACCACACAGAGACTACATCTTCAAAATTCAAAACCTCTGGTCCAGCTAGAAAATCTCCTAGTATGGCCTTTTTTTCTCCCATTGAAATTAAAATGCTTCTTACACAGTAATATTTTGTCATTGTGGCATTGAAAATTTAAAAAAAATGGCTAGCTCTTTCATGTTTGTCCTGACAAGGATTTCATTTCAGTAACCTGAAAAAACAAAACGGTGAATTACTTCTGTCCATCGATTTATCACTAGTTTTGGATTAAACCAAGGGTGATTAGATGCCTTCAGGTACAAAGTCAATGGCTGAACGCTAAGCAGATCAATTTAATGCAGACGTCAGTTTAATGAGGAGACAGAGTAGGAGACTTACAAAACCATCAATGAAACACCTTCCTCTATGATGTTTAAAGAGTGTATTATGCAAAGATTTGTGGAAAGATTATCTCAAGGTCTTAAAATTCTTTGTTTCATAGAATTAAATTTACACACTTTTTTTCACCTAATGCAGAGCTATCACTGTTTCTTTTTGATCTATTAAATTGATAGAATTAATTTCCCTTAAGTATTTTAATATCAAACCTAGCAGAAAATCCATGAATTAAAACACTCTTCGATCAATGATAGTTTCTTGCTTTCTTCTACCACAGAAAGCCAAGTACTTTGCACATATGTATATAATTATATCTATTTAAACTTTCAGGGGCTCAGTTCAAATCTATCCAACTAAAGATAAATTGGATCAGGCTGAACCTTGAGGTCATTTCAACTTGATGCGACATTTTTCACTAGGTACTTTGATAGGACCTAGACACTCTCAGTATGTTAGGTTCTAATAAAACTGAATGATATCTTGTTTTTCCATTAAAATCCCCCATGTGATGGAGATAGGTATTTCTCAAAAGGTGATCTATGGATCGCCTGTGGTAGACTCACCTATGGAGTGGTTGTTAAAAATGTAGATTCCTGGGTCCCCACCAGATACAGTGAATAAGTGTGTGAGGTTAAGGGCATCCCCAAATCCCCATTTTCAACAAGTGTGTCACATAATTCTTATGCACAAAAAAAGGTCAGAACCATTGTGCAGATACTATATCCAGGGATTAAATTAAATGATATCTGCTGTACAAAAACTGTAGAGAGAGCCAAGTAACAAATCCCATAATTACTTTTTCCTGTACATCTCTGAGACGAAGGTGGTAATAACAGTTTATGAACCTTGGCATGACTCGGCCACTCCCTTATATAACCTTTTACAAGGTACTTAATCTTCCTAAATCCTCATTTCCTCATACGTAAATAATGTCCATTTACAACAGTCTTGTGTCTCTTCTTCTACCTTATGTATCACTTTTTTTCTGGGGGGTGGGCAGCACATAGAAGTTCCCTGGCTATAGGTCAAATCGGGGCTGCAGCTTCCAGCCACAGACACAGCAATACCAGATCCAAGCCGCATCTGTCATCTACACTGCAGCTCCTAGCAATGCCATATTCTTAACCCACTGAGGCCAGGGATCAAACCTGTATCCTCATGGATACTAGACAGGTTCTTAACCTGCTGAGCTACAATGGGAACTCCCTATCTCTTTAAGCCCATGTCTCCGTGCAAGAGATGAAATAGTAACACAGCTCTTTTATATTTTACAAATGAGAGAACTGAAAGTTAACAAATTTGAGTTTTCTAAAGTCCTCCAATCAAAAAAATCCTGCATTGTGTGATTGTAGCATATGACTTGGACTTTTGCTTTGGTAACTTTACCAAATTTGCTATAACTATTCTTTAAAAATTATACTTATCACCCTGCTAGAAAAATTTTTTGAACAGCAAAATCCACAAAACTGTAGCTTGTTCCATAGTTGACATTAGTCATTTTGCCAAAGGGGATTTATGACATAAAGCAAATAAGGAGGAGTGCCCTTGAGTCTTATATTAGTCAATTGATCTCAGCAATGTCTAATTTTTCTCACTAAACTGCACACTCAGAGAACACCCTCTTGCTCCATGGACATTAATGACAGCACATTCTATACAGTCAGGTTTCAGTGAACAGTTTAAAAAAACATGGATTTTTAAGTTTTACATCTTTTTTATTTTCACATCTGTCTTACTCTGGGTAGATGTGTGGAGTACGTTGTTCCTTCTATAATTACTTTAGCCATTCACTTATTTGTTCAACAGATTTGCATCTGAAATAAATGGCAAAGCTTTATAAGAAGCAATGCAAATAGTTATTCAACAATGTATTTATTAAGCAGATAATAAGGACTTCCCTTTGTTCAAGAAGCTTTGAGAGCTACCAAAGTATTTTAAGAAATACCTAAGTGTTCAGTAATAATGAATGCTACCACTCATTGGGTGCTCCTATATAATCAGAACCTGTGAGATATGTATTAAGAGCTCTACTTGACTGATAGATTCTACTTTGCTTTTGAGTTTCAGAGTAAGTGACTTAAAGTCACAGATAATCCAATTTACTATTTTGTACACAAATGCTGAAATTCTTAGGAAAACACCATGGGCTCTTTGGGCGGTCGGCTGTCGTACATAGTGCATTAAGTTAGGAAGGAACTTTAGAGATGGGCTAATCCATTGGTGATATACACAGTTTTTTTCCCCCGAATCCTGGGATGGAACAATGGGCTTTTTCTCCTCCTGAGCATTCTGACAGTTTAAGCGTCCCTCTCTAATGGTGACATCCAGGACCTGTAAGGCCCCTTTGCAGGCTAGTGACCATATAAAACAGGCTCCAATGTGATGACCTCTGACTATAGAATGGACTTCCAGCTTCTCTAGGCCATGTCCTTCGCTTGCAGCGCATGGTCAGCTTTCCAACTTGGGGGATCCTGTTGGGCTGACCAAGATCATTTGTCGGCATCTCTTTCTTTTTCTTCTTTAAGCTCTGCTTTCATGACAACCTACTGGTGTCTTAGATAGCCTTGCATCCTAGATGCCCAGTGGCCAAGGTAAACATTAATCTTTGATATCTATATGAGATGATGGAGGCGCCAAAGTCACAGCATAGAGTTCAATGAAGGCCTGTACTGCTATATCCCAGCCATTTTTCTAATGGAATTCATTCAGTTGGGGATGCAGCTTCACTGATTATGTTGCAGTGGCAGGATAGCATTAACCCATGGAGACAATTCTTCCCAAAAAAGGAGAAAGAATCCTAGACCTGAATGTTCTTTCATCAAATATTTGTCTATCATTGGGGAGAAATCCCCAAAATATGCCCATTGATAATTCCATGTTTAGTACTGTATTTTACCCTGTAAGCTAAATACTTATAATGATCCATGGTCATTGAAATAATATAAAATAAACAATAACAATATTTAAGTCATATCTATTTCAATCACAAACTAAAGCCATTGGTGTTTAATTTATACCCAGCTAGAAATCTAGAACTTTATAAAAGCTATGTCTGCATTTTCCTGGAGAGTTTCCTCACAGCTTTAGTGAAATACTTTTAGGAGACTCATATTTAGTATTTATCGACTGTTTTTATGTTTGCTCTTTTATGAACTCTTAACTCTTGTGGTATAAAATGGCCTACTTGCTTTTTGGTACCATATGAAGTTTGGATGATTAAAAAACTACAGAAAATATATAGAAAATAATTCATTGATTGAAACTGGAGTAGAGAACTATTCCAATGTTACTACCATACATGGTAGAAAAGTAACCCCCCAAAATTATAAAAACAATCGTTTTCTTCTTTAATGAGTCAGAAGATATTAAAAAGTAGCTGGTATCTTAAAGACCCTAAAAAGTCCAGATCTTATAGGCAGAGAAACCTTCCTGACAGAAAAGTATACATTTTTAAAGGAATAATTTTAAAGAAAGGTTTAGTATCTGCTTCAATGGTTTAATTAAATACTGCCAATTTTAAAATATTTATTGAATACTTATTGAAAGCCAGAGACTGAGAATAGAAAGTAAATATTGACTGACTTGTCAATAACTATAATTGCATGATGATTTGTCAATATGCTATAAACAGATGACAGCCTAAAATACCATAGTGAAATTAGGGAAAGAATCACTAATATAGCTGGTGTTATTCACTTACTCAAAGTTTTTTTTAAAAAAAAATACTGTTTCAATCAATGTGCTAGGTGCTAGAAATACAATGTAAGAGCTGAATAGCCCATACTGTCCACAGTCCCTGCCTTCAGGTTGCTTTCAGTGTAATGCTGGAGCAGCGAGTATGTAGGTGGCTGTGAAATCATGTGAGGAGTAGAGTGAAAGAAGCACATGATGGGAGAGTATATAACCCACTGCAGCATTCGGACAAAGCCTCCTGAAGGTTGATTATGCCTGAGTTCAATCTTAAAGAGAGTAAAGTTAGGTAAGCAAAGAATATGGGCAACAGCAGCCCAGCAAGAACAGTCTTTGCACAACAATCCAGGAGAGAGTAGATAGCAAGTGCTGGCAGCTGATTAGCTCAGAACTAAGAGAAGGGCAAGGAGAAGAGGAAAGCAGAAAGCTAGAGAGAATGGCCTTTGTAAGCCACACTAAGGAGTTATGCTTTATGTGAAAGACAGTGTGAAGTCATGAAAGGGAGGAGGAGGGACTTGGTCATATTTACATTTTAGAAAGGTTTTTTTTGCGGGGGAGGGAGCTCTTTTCAGGGCTGCACTTTTGGCATATAGAGAATATGGAGGTTCTCAGCCTAGGAGTCGAATTGGAACTGTAGCCACTGGCCTACACCACAGCCACAGCAACGTGGGTCTGAGCCACATCTTTGGTCTACACCACAGCTCACGGAAATGCCAGATCCTTAAACCACTGAGCAAGGCCAGGGATCAACCTATGTCCTCATGGTTACTAGTCAGACTGGGAATTCCAAGAAAGGTTATTTTTGCAATAGCATAGAAAAAGGACTGAAAAGAGTCAAGGATAAGCAGAAAAACTAGGTAGATTGTAGTCATTAACAAGAGAAACAATAAAGGATCCACTGGTCCACACCTGAGTCGGTATCTCAGGCAAAGCGGTCAAAGTGGCGAGATGTTTGTGAATGACAGACATGCTGGCACTGCCCTCCCAGGTGACTCAGGCTCAAAAGAGGGGAGGGAAGGTATGGGGTTGGGAACACGGTTGTGGATGGGACCACAATAGCCGCCCCCCTGCCTGCCTGTCTGGAGGCTGAAGCTGGGGCTGCTGCCAGATTGCCTCCTGCAATGTAATACCTTCTAGGAAACTTCTGTCATGACTACTGAGGGGTCAGTTAGCTGTGCAATGATCCAAGCTGAACTCCTCTCTGCCTATTTCTGAAAGAAGACTTAGTAGGAGCTACTATAGAGTCTCTAGATTCCTTGGCACAAGGACTGACCTGCACCCTCCCATCCTGCCAGACCATTTGTACAAATACCTCCATTTTAAGAGTTATTTTTTATCTCATCGAAAATAACAAACTCTCCTTTCCCCAAATGCCCAAGAAACAGCAACAAAAAATGACAGAGAGAATAAGATGATGAACTAAGGCAGTGACAATGAGGAATGAGTAAGAAGGGAATGATTAACAATATATTAAGAAAATTAACTAACATTGTTTGGTCATCCACCGAATATAGTAAATTTAACCAAAAAAGGGGAGGGGAGGAAAAGGTTAAGGATGGCCTTCACGAGGATAATGAAAATGGGAGCAGAAACGAGTCCTGGAGTGAGGAGGAGTTCAGGTGCCAGAGTTCTGTGTTCCATGTGTCAGTGGGGCATCCAAGAGGAAATGTGTCCAGTGAGCACTTGGATAGAGAGGTCTGGATCAGAGGCCAGAATTTAGGGATGGAAGTAGTAATAATAATAAGGAGTGGCTAACATTTTTGAGCACTTACCCTGTGCCAACAAGGATTCTAGGCATTCTATCTGTATTTAAATCTCAACCACTATTATTTTCCCAAACGATAGATAACAATGACCTGAGGCACAAGTCAAATCTCTTAAGATCACACAGACACCAAGTGGCAAAGGGTTGGTTAACAAAGATTTTACTGGAGCCTGTGGTGAGCAGTTAAAATGGAGAAGGAGAAAGAAAAGGAAAAATTAAAGTATGAGAAATATAAAACTGAAAGCAATGGGTGTGCATTACTGTTTTCTAACACAAATATCCAGGCCTTATTGGCCATTAGGATAAAATGGGATATTAACCTTTTATTTTTTGATTCCTATATAACACAAAACAGACATCAAAATCAGGAAACTGGCATTGTTAAAGTTCTCCCATCTAATGAGCAAACCCCATTCAAGCTTTAACAAATGTCCCAATAACGTCTTTTACAGCAAAAGACACCCAATCCAGGATCACACACATTTGGCATTTCACTTAACGTTTCCTCCAATCTGAAATAGTTTGTCTTTCCTTGGTTTGCAAGGACTTTTGAAGATTACAGGCCAGTTATTTTGTAGAATGTTCCTTGGTTTGAGTTTATCTGTTTCCTCAGATCAGATTCATGTTATGCATCTTGCAGGAATGTCACAGAAGTGATAGTGTTCTTATTGCATCTATCATGTGGTCCATGATTTCAATTTTTCCCATCACTAGTGGTGTCAGCTCTGATGTCTTGATTAAAGTAGTGTCTGCTTGGATAGTAGCTGTGAATTTACCCTCTGCCTCTTTGTAATCAGTTTTTTTGTGGGGAGGAATTTTGAGGTTATGTCAATATCCTATTCATGATCAAATGATTGACTTATTCACTTATTTATATCATGGATTACTACTATTTAACTCATGGATTACTATTTAAGTCAATTGGTTATGATCAGTACTTTTTTGGTGCTCAAATTATGACATAGTTGACCATAGAGAGCCACCTGAAGCTGAATTCCACACATTCTGACAAGTTCCCATCCTTCTATTAAAACTTTTTTTTTTTTTGGTTTTTTTGCCATTTCTTGGGCTGCTCCAGCAGCATATGGAGGTTCCCAGGCTAGGGGTTGAATCGGAGCTGTAGCCGCCGGCCTACACCAGAGCCACAACAATGCAGGATCCGAGCCATGTCTGCAACCTACACCACAGGTCACAGCAATGTCGGATTCTTAACCCACTGAGCAAGGCCAGGGATTGAACCCACAACCTCATCATTTCTAGTTGGATCCGTTAACCACTGCACCACAACGGGAACTCCTTTTAACACATTCTTACTTTTATCTTTTTTTCTTCTTTTTTCTTGGTCTTTTTAGAGCCACACATGCAGCACCATTTCCCAGGCTAGGAGTCCAGTCAGAGCTACAGCCACAGCAATGTGGGACCCAAGTTGTGTCTGTGGCCTACACCACAGCTCACAGCAACACCAGATCCTTAACCCAGTGAGCGAAGCCAGGGATCGAACCCGCATCCTCATGAATCCTAGTTGGATTCATTAACTGCTGAGCCATGCAGAGCATTCCCCATTCTTACTTTCTAAAAGAACAAAATCCCAGGCTCATTTTGTACTTTTCTCTGTCCCTGTCCTAGAAGCAGACATTTCCTAAGAATCCCCGGTTCCTTTTAGTGACTGGTATATAGAAACCTGATCATGCCACCACTTTTATTGAAGTATTGTCACTCAGAAACTTAAATTCCTATTTCCTATGTCAGGTTATACTTTATTCCTGAATGATCAATGGAGGAATATTTTCCAACTTTAGAGAAAATATTCTTCCCATTCATAGACTCAGCGTCTTTGCTTAGGGGTAATTTTTCCTATGTCAGTACTTTCTACACCAATCAGACCTATAAAATTGGATACTGGAACCAGTCTGGTCCCCTCTGCCAACCATTCTTTAATGCCAGCTGCAAGAAATCCACCTGGTTATGATTCTTTGTCCTTTCTGCAGGCATCTAACTGCCTTGATTACTTATCTGCTTCTTTAACCTCTTGAATCAGAAAGCCTACAACTCTGCAAACAAGCAACACTTGGCAACAGCAGTCATTCTAAATGTATTCAGGACCGAAAACAGTTCCCATCCCCTCCCACCACGTAAACCAAGACAAACATCATCTCAGAGATGTTAATCTACTCCGGTAATACAGCAGTCTATCTTACCAACACTTAACTTCTAGGTCAAAAAAAGTATCAGATTTGGGTTAATAGTGGTCTTTTCTCCATAAGAGCAGTAGCAAAATACTTGCTTTGTCTGTATCTACTAAAGATCTCTAATTAAATACTTTTCCAGAACAATAACAACATAAAAATTATTTTGGCCCTTAAAATCTGCTTGCTATTTTGAAATGCCTGTTTTAAGAATAGTTAGGGCCACATGTCTCAGCCAGGATACCCCCACAGTAGTTTTAAGAATTTTAGACAGTGAAAGAAAGGCAAGATACTGGCCGGTACTGTGGATTCAATCTTTTTAATGTGGAAAAGAACTAAGCCTATTTACAGGTTGAGGAGGAAGAGCCCATAGGGTAGGAGAGACTGGTGATACAGAGAAGGAGAAGCCAGCTGTGGAGGCAGGTTCCTGTGGAAATGGGACTACATGGTGCATGATGCTCAAGGATGACAGGTTGGCAAACATGTAAAACAAAACCTAGAGATGTCGTAGTCTCAAGCTTTTATCTGTCATTTGCATGCCATTTTCTCAATGGTGGGATGAGCTAAGGCTTTGGGTAACATGTGAGCCCTTATCAAATGAGTACATGTGAGCACCTGCTATGACTGTCAGAGCCATCCCTAGAGTGTTATGAGCCCTGGAAATTTATAGCCCAAGGGGATTTTGTGTGGTGCATGACTGGTCAGTCACCCTGTGAATCACAATTATGCTACCCTCCTCAACCCCATGCCCAGGAGTTTATAGTGGGAGATTAGAAGTCCCTTCAATGTGATTGGATGATTGGAGCCAATGTCACTGCAAGTAGCAATAAGGTCCCAGTCAAGGAGTCCTTCCCCTTGAAGTTTTACCTTCATTTTTGAATTAACATTTTCTTCCTACACAGTACCTTACCCAGATAGTCAAGGTGTTTGAGGCTCAGAGCTTAGCAAGTCACCAACACTCTAAGTTTACTGTATTGAGGGATTTATTACAGTGTTTTAAGTGCTTTACAGAATTATGAAGAGGGTTGAAGAAACAGCCTCTAGTGTGAGTTTCTAGGAATGATTCCCAAACTACCTTACAAAACAGGACCACCCAGAGAAGCTGCCTGCTTCAACTAGAAGCTGCCTGTGTAATTCGGGTGTTGCTGTGACAACCAGCTGGCTCCAGAACCACTTTTTTTCCTGCTAGATGCATCCCAGCCTCTCCATAGTTCCAAATTCAAGTCTCATGAAAGGGTATCAGATCGGGAGACTGACTCCACATTACATTCCAAGTGCCACTATTAAAGAAATTCTTGCTTTCCACTCTCTGACACCAGAAATGTATTAAACTAGATACTGAATGGGCCAACATCCACCACAATCTTCTACCTGCACTCTTCCAATAAGGCTGGTGAGTCCTTCCACCAGGGATATTCCTTCCCTGACCAGTGGCTGTCATAGAAGTGTCACCACTCCCCATTCTTGAGCTCCAACATGCCTTCCAACTTGAAATGAGGAAGCAACTTAACGTTCACATCTCTAACCCCAGCTGGACAGTTCTTGATTTATGCCAGTAAGTGGCATGAGAAGGAAATCATCATTTACCCATGACTCTGGTATCTAGAGTCGAGATTTTAAGTGTCAAGGACCAACTACAACATTCCTAATGTCTAAAAATTGACAGTGTTAAGTTCAAACAGACTTAGTCTTTTTGAACAAGAACAAAGACTAAGACAAAGTCTCAAAGAGACAAGGATACTTCATTCACTTGAAACAGGTAAAAAACAGAAATCAGGCCACAGGCCTAGAAGTATTAATACATTCCAAAACCACTTCTTTTTCATCAAATTAACGTTTCAGTTTGAGTGTGTTGAGTTTCCAAGAACAAAGACCAAAAATACAAATGAATGTAACAAAAGTCTGAAATATTGAGGAACATAAAAGAAAAAAAACATTTACACACATATGAGAAGAGGCTATAAATGACACTTCTGCATCTTTGAGAGAAAATTTACAAAGACTTCTATAGATTTTTGTATGGGTGCTGGGATTATTATATTTTGAGCTACTGTCCCAATGAGATCAATGCATAGCCAAGACTTGGTTACCAGTTGAAGCCTTCTCTAAATGGTGTAAACTTCCTCATTATCTATCCTCTAGGGAAGAGATGCAATGCTAGATGAAGATATGAACTCAGAGAACATACTGGAAAGCAGAAGTCATATGGTGCTGGTCTACAGGCCAAAGTCAGTCAACAGGGTTCTATTCAGCTCCAATTATTTAAAAAGTTTTACCCTCTACTTTGTAATTTGCTTTATTTTTTCTACTTCAGAATTTCTAGATGGTATTATTTCAAATAAAAATCTGATTTCCCATCATTTTGGGCAGTTCTTATAGTCCTGGCCCTACAATCTATAATGGTGACAGCAGAGGGGTTTGAGATATTGCTGTGAACACATGGCACCTTATGGTCTCTCTATCTGGCCCATTTCACTTACTTAGATTTTCTGACAGGTCTCTATATACATGTGAGTTGGTAATTTCTGCATAAAAGAGTCAGCAAAGGGAAGTCCTACCTGTCTCTGGGTTCAATCTCTTGGTCAAGTCCTTAGAGGGTTCCAGATGAGGTAGAACACTTACTGAGGGAAGAAGCATGCAGAGAACTCTGCAGGGAGAAAGCCAAGGCACATAGACTGCTGCACTGTGTCCAACAAACATTTGGAGATCAATAGATGAAGCAAAAAATAAAAATAGAGGAAAACTGACAAGGCTGGCTATAAACTTTACTCATACAAAAACTGATGGGTGTTGCTTATAGAAGCTGGATACTAGGAGTTCCCATTGTGGCTCAATGAAAATAAATCTGACTAGTAGCCAGGAAACACATGTTTGATCCCTGGCCTTGCTCAGTGGGTTAAGGATCCAGCATTGCTGTGACCTGTGGTGTAGGTTGCAGATACGGCCTGGATTCCATGTTGCTGTGGCTGTGGCGTAGGCCTTTGCTACAGCTCTGATTTGACCCCTGGCCTGGGAACCTCCATATGCCACAGGTATGGACCTAAAAAGAAAAACAAAACAAAACAAAAAAGCAAGGATCTGGATACTGTTATTTGTAGTATTCTAACATTTAACAAAAATGTGTTACTTATAATATATAAAGCACTGTGATAACTATCTTGAGAATATACATTAGACTTCACTGCTCCCAAGAAGTTTAATTGAAATGTAACTATAAAATGGTCAAAAAAACCCCTTTGAACTTTGCAGTACATGGTAATTAAGAAACAATTTAATGGCATCGTATTTACACTACTTTTATTAAGAGTAATCATTTGTTTTAATAATTTATTTCCTTTTATTAAGAAGGTAACATGCTGATAAAAATGAAAATGCTTTTGAACATTACAAACATGTTCAAATTTCACACCTCCCTGTTTTATGGTAGAAGAATAGCTGAATCAACTCTTACTTCAACTGATGTGTAAAATGCAAAAGGTTTTCCTTAATGGAAAAGAGTAAAAGTGAACCATGCATTTTCTAAGAATTAATTCCTATTATGATGCTCATGTATCTCCTTTAGATTAATAGCAATTCAATAACAAGCAGTATGGTCTTGGCTAAGAACATTATACAGTCAAGCTGACTACCTTGGGTGAGTCAAGCTGACCTTGGGCAGGTCACTCAGTGTCTTGAAGTCATAGTATTCACAGCTATAAAAAGCAGATCTTAACACCTCTGTGTCATTGTGAAAATTAAATAAGATTTTAGTACTATGCAGCCACAAAATAAGTGTTCTGTAAGTTATGAAACACTAATGAAAGCATTAAAGAAATATCTTTGGGTTATTCAACAAACTACCAAAAGTCAGATGAAGTATGCCAAAGATACCTAACCATAATCCTCTGAAGTAAAAATGGGTTTTGTTCTCAAAATATAGAAAATATAAATTTAATACAGTGAAATCATTTGTCCATTGATTTAATTTTAATCTTAAAGAGTGGTCTGTAAATTTTTTTAGAATTATATAAAATATTTAGATAATTCAAAAACCAAGTCTGTAAAAGAAGGTACGTTTTAAAACATCAAATTATCACCTCTGCCTACTCCTCTTTCTTACATGTAGATATTCCTCATTCTACTTTACAACTGCTTAATACTCAGTTGTGTGTGTGTAGCATACTTTATTCAACCTACCCCATTGACAAATACTGAGTGCTCTGTGATCAGTGTATACAGTAAGACGATTTTAGATTGCATCTGTAAGATTATTTCTAATTTAACTCAAACTTAAAGGCACCCTATATGGTCTTAAGAATCAAAAATCTTCCTGAAACACTAGGTCAATGCCCATATGATGGGCCTTCTCCAGCTTTGTAGGTTATTGTGACAGCATAAGCAGCAGTCTGCCTGTTCAAGAGATTAGATGATTTGCCTGAGTTTTTATTCTTTTTCTCTTATTTGTTAATGAAGATGCTTGCATGTTCTTGCCTCAATGAGATGCCAGGAAGATTACGTAGTAGAAAGCTAACATTAAAAATAGTTTTCATGGCCCTTGATTGCATTTCCTCACCCTCACACACATTCTAAGAAAAGAGAAAATTTAAGATCTTTCTTCCCTCACCTTTCTCCAAATTTTTAAACAATTTAGTGGAAACATTTTTAAACTACAGCTTTATTAAGCTGTAACTAACAGCACAAAATTTACTGGTTTTTTTTTTTTTTTTTTTTTTTTTTGTCTTTTTTCTTGCCTTTTTTCTAGGTCTGCTAGGAGGTTCCCAGGCTAGGGATCAAATCGGAGCTGTAGCTGCCTGCCTATTCCAGAGCCGCAGCAACGTGGGATCCAAGCCACATCTGCGACCTACACCTCAGCTCACAGCAACGCCAGATCCTTAACCCACTGAGCAAGGCCAGGGATCGAACCCGCAACCTCATAGTCCCTAGTCGGATTTGTTAACCACTGAGCAATGACGGGAAATCCAAAATTACTTTTTTGAGTCTATAGTTCAGGGTATTTTATATTCAGAGCGGAGCAAACATACCCACAATCTAATTTTAGTACATTTTCTTGTAACCCCAATAAGAAACTCCAGCCCTATTAGCAGTACCCCATGTTCCCTCAACAGTTCTAGGTACCTACTAATTTACATTCTGTCTCTATAGATTTGCCTACCCTGAACATTTAACAAAGATGGTATGAAACAGTATGTGGCCTTTCGTAATGAACTTCCTTCTCTTAGCAAAATGCTTTTGAGGTCAGGCCTTGTTTCCGGAGTATCTTTGATTTCGATTGCCCAAAAATATTCCATTACATGGATATACTACATTCATCACTTCATGGACATTTTGGTATTTCCACTTTTTAATTATTATGAATAATGCTGCTATGAATATTGTGTACATGTTTTTTAGACAGATATTTCTATTTTTCTTGGGTATGTACCTAGAAGTAGAATTACTAGGCCATATGGAAACTAGACATTTAACAGCCAAACTGGTTTCCAAAACAGCTGCAATGTTTACATTCCCACTAGCCAAGAGAAATGTATATACAAGGGTTCCTTTTTTTTTTTTTTTTTTCTTTACACACCTCTACCACCACTTGTTGTTGCCTGCCTTTTTGAATATATAGTGGATATGATTTTGACTTGCATTTTGCTGCTGGCTAATGATGTTGAGCATCTTTTCACATGCTTAATGGTTATATAAATATGACAGCACAACTGTTTTAGCTCCATTAAAAACTGGCAAAGCATTAAATACTTTTCTCTGAAAAAGGTATTTTCTATTGATGTCTATGGTTTTAGCATCATAGTAACACTGAACTATTCTATTTTTGACAATTGTTTGTGAAGGATTGGTATTTTTTCCTTTAAATGTTTAGTAGAATTCACCAGAGAGGACATCTGGGCCTGTGTCTTTTTTTGTGAGATGGTTTTAAATGACTAATTCTATGTCTTGGCTTATTATAGATATATTCAAATTTCCTATCTTTTGATTCAATTTAAGTAGGTTGTATCTTTGTACAAATTTGTCTGTTTCATCTAGCATATTTAATTGCTTCAGATACAATTGTTCAGAGTATTCCTTTACCATCTTTTTTTATTTCTGTATGGTCAAGACTCATGTCCCCTCTTTCGGTCTTAATTTTATGATGTGTCTTCTTTTTCACTTAGTGAGTCTAGCTAAGTTTTCCAATTTTTGTGATCTTTACAAAGCATTAACTTTAAGTTCTCTATTATTTTTCTGTCCTTGATTTCATTTGATTCTATCCTTTTCTTCATTTTTGCCCATAAATCTTACTGTTCATCTCCATCAGAGCTCGAGTGACCAAGTACATTGTTAATGAGCAGAAAAATTTTGAAAGGAAACATTTTTCTGAGCAGTAGGTCTCAATAGCGTGTTTTAAATATTCAAGAAACCATGTGAAAAATGGTCGTGCTGTCATCCAGGCTTTGTTTTTGCATTTATACAGGTGGAGTAGATTTGCTTTTAAGGATGCTAAGATTTTCAGAAACAGTGAATGAGCACTGGCTCCCGCTCAAAGTCGCCAGCTGCATTAGCCCCTAACAGAGAGTCAGCCTGTCCTTTGAAGCCAGGCACTGATTTCTCCTCTCTAGCTATGAAAGTACCAGGTGATATCTTCTTCCAGTAGAATACTCTTGTCTACATTGAAAATCTGTTGTTCAGTGTATAACCTTCATTGACTATCTTAGCTCAATCTTCTAGATAACATGCTCTAGCTTGTACATTAGCACTTACTGCTTCACCTTGCACTTAGATGTTATGGAGATGCCTTCTTTCCTATAACCTTGAACCTCTGCTAACTTCCAAGTTTTCTTCTGCAGCTTTCTCAGGTCTTTCAGCCTTCACAGAACTGATGAGAGTTAGAGTCTTTCTCTGGATTAAGCTTTGGCTTAAGGGAATGTTATGTCTGGTTTAAGGAGGTAACAGATTCTATTGAGAGCAAAACTGCAAAGTTGTGGAAGCCACGAACTTCCGAAATTAATATAATTGAGAATTAATATATTGTTGCAGCCATTTTTTGAAAATACAATGCTGCCACATAGGAAAGAAAGAACCAGGTATTACCTAGTAAAAATATGTAGTGACATCATGCTTCAAAGGAGGGAAGTTATTCTGAGTGTAGGCTACCTGTCCTTCTACTCTACCCTAGCTCATAATCCCAGCTGCAGGTCTAAAAGAAAAAAATACTTCTACTAAATACTGAGGTATATCCAGTAATGTACACCCTGATAAGACGGGAAAGACAATCCTATCACTGGCACAGACATATATAGAACTATGGTATTGTTGGTATCAGGTGTTGTTGGCACCAGCAGCAATACCAATGAGAGGTGACTTATTTCTGGGAATATGTAAAATGTATTATCTTTGAGTTCTAAAAAACTTTGCATGTGGCCCTAAACCAATGATTTTTGGTAGCGATGAAGACAGCCATAAAAAGTTGATTACTATTAAAATGACTTTAAATGTACCCACTGAATTACAAGGAATTGGATACTAATTCTTAACACAATAAATATTGTTTGGTCGATAAAGATTGTTCTTGTTCAGATAAAAAATTTTGTTTGTTGTATGGACCATCATTGTCTAAATCTTCACAATTTTTTCTTCTTTTGACAGCCACATCTGTTGTATATAGAAGTTTCCAAGCTAGGGGTCAAATGAGAGCTGCAGCTGAGGCCTAAGTTACAACAGCACTGGATCTAAGCTTCATCTGCAACCTACGCCAGATCCTTAACCAACTGAGTGAGGCCAGAGATCAATCCTGCATCCTCACAGGGACAACATTGGGTTCTTAACCCACTGGGCCACAATGGGAACTCCACACAACTGTTTTTAACATACATAGATAAGGCAAATAATTGAGAAAAGTTGAAAAGAAATTTGAAGACAAATGAGAGAAAGAGCAAAAATAACATGAACAAAGTATAAATGACATGAAACATTACAGACAGTTCTTAACAGGTAGGTTCAGCTTGGAATTTTCTTGACTTTACAGTGATGTGAAAACAACCCACATTCAGTAGAAATTGTACACTGGGTTTTGAATTCACATCTTTTCCTGGGCTAGAGATATGCAAGGTAATACTTGTAATGCTGGACAGAAAACCCCAGCTCCCAGTCAGCTACATCACCACAAGGGTAAACAATAGATACATTTACAACCATTCCATTTTTTATTTTGAGTACAGTGTTCAATAAATTGGGTAAGATATTCAACACTTTGCTGTAGAACAGGCTTTACATTAGATGATTTTGCCCAACTCTGGGCTAATGTAAATGTTCTGAGCATGCTCGATACAGCTATGACGTTTAGTAGGTTAGGTGTGTTAAGTGCATTGTGACTTAGGTATTTTTCAATTTATAACCTTGTCAAGTTGTATCTGTAAGTAAGTATATCTTGTTAAGTAAGATCTGTATATTAGTTTCAAGTATAGAACATAGTAAGTTAGTATCTGTATATATGGTAAATTGATCACAGTGAGTCTAGCTAACATCCATCACTATAGATACAAAACAAAAAAAAGTGGTTTTTTTTTTTTTTATAAGAACTTTTAAGATTTACTCTCATCAGGAGTTCCCGTTGTGGCTCAGTGGTAGCAAATCCGACTAGTGTCCATGAAGATGTGGCTTCCATCTCTGCCCTCACTCAGTGAGTTGAAGGATCCGGCCTTGATGTGAGCTGTGGCACAGGCTGGCAGCTATAGCTCTGATTTGACCCCTAGCCTGGGAAATTCCATATGCCATGGGTGCAGCCCTAAAAACTGGAAAAAAAAACAAAACAAAACAAACAAAAAAAAACACCTTACTTTTATCAAATTGCAACTATGAAATACGGTGTTATTAACTATAGTAACCATGCTGAAACTTAGAATCCTCATGACTGTTTTTTAACTGAAAGTTTCTATCTTTTGACCTCCTTCACCCATTTTGTCCATCCCTCATGCCCGGCAACTGAGCATCTGTTCTCTTTATGAGTGTGTTTTTGTTTCTATATTCCACATAGAAGTGAGATCATATGGGATTTGCCTTTCTCTGACTTATTTCATGGAGCATAATGCTGTCAAGGTTCAGCCATATTACACAAATCCAGATTTCCTTCTTTTTTATGGCTGAGTAATATTATACTGTGTGTCTAGGTGGTAACTGAGCTGCCAAGAAGGATTTGACAAAATTTGAACTGAATCCTGACAAATGAATTCGACTTAAAAAGGAATGAGGTAGATCTATAGATATGACCAGCAACATTTTCTAAGCATGAGAAGAAAGTTACAGAATAAAATGTGTATTATGATTCCACTCACCTAAGGAGAAAAAAAAAAAAACATACGTTGTGTGTACACATATATTTATGTATACATGTTAAAAAAGGATGTAAAATAATAAAACTCAGTAAATAAATAAATTGGGTTATATAATAATATAGCCCAATATAACCCAAGAGGAAATACGGGGACAATAAAGGGAGACTTAACTATGTTCTCTATATTTGCATACAATTTGAATTTCTTTTTCAGTGTGTGACTTTAAATGTTCATGGCTACCTAGTTTCATAACCCCAAGGGTTATTGTTCACATTTAAGCCTAAGTGAAAATCTTGTCCATGGAGCTATGTCCCTTCAGTTCTGAAACTTGGCCATTAGTTGTGTAATTCTTTTGTAAATTTCAGTGGCCTTTAAAGGGAGAGGATCATCAAATAGGACATAGGAAAGAAGAGGCAGTGGAACTAGCAGGTCTAAACAATAGGCTGAGAGAACTTTAAGTATTTTTGAACTGAATATTGTGTCCAAGAAGATCGACACAGGAAATGAATCTAGAGACAAACATGAGGGTCAGTTATGAAGGAGTTTTAACTTGAGTTTGGGATGTATAATCAGGAGAGTGCCATGATCAGATTTGACTTTTAGGAAGATAACTGACAACAAGGTAGACGATCAGTTGGGAGAAGCAGAGGTATTGAGGCAAAAAGACTGGTTAGAAAGCTATTGCAATAGTTGAAAGACGGGAAAGGCACTAAGAAAATGACCGTAGGGATTACTGGGTAAAATCAATTTAATCCATATTTAACAAACAATGAAAATATGTGAGGGGGATGTCAAGAATCACTCCAAGATCCTAAGTCAAGATTTCAAGGGAGTTATCTGGGAGAAAGAGGACCCACACTGACTTGTATGCTAAAGTCATTAAATTTCTAACCTAAATGTTGACCTGGGTCAGAAATGGTCTCAGAGCCTTAAGTGGGGTTGATCCTGCCAGTGGGCATTCACTAACCGGTCCCACATTAGATGTGCTGGGTCAGATAGGTCGTTGTATTATTTTAAGAGCCAGCTTACATATCTCCATCTCATTCCTAAGGATATTATACCTTGGTCAAATTCCTTGCTGAAGTATGTCTATAGCAGTTCCTTAAATTGCCATCATCTAACACTCCCTTAAAAACAAACAACACATTTCACTTGGCTGACCTTCTCTATAAACCAGTATCTTGCTAATAACTTTTTTTAAACCACTCAAACCCATTTAAAACATCCATTAAGCAGTTTTGCTGGATATTTACACTAGGACCATCACTCCATGGTTTGGCAAATCTAATTTTCCCCTTTTTTAAAAAAAGAGATCAGAATACCATTTGCTAATATTCCATCTTCTAGAGCATCTTTTATTTTTTATGATTTATAATCAAACACCAACAATCATATTTCAAGGTTCTTTGGAGCATTGTTCAATAGAAGTCATCTGCATCTTAAACTTACTTAAGGGGCAGAAATCAGATCCCCAGGATTGTTAGTTTAGTATTCTGCATTCATTCCCTCAGGCAGATGTAAGTTAGCCTATTTGAGACAGAATAGTTGACCAATTTGTCTCGAGCCCAATAAAATGGAAAGAAGTAGATGATGGGCTTAGAGTGATAGGAAAGGGCCAGAACAAATTACCATAGATTGAAAAACCATGCATACCTTGGGAGTCATATTATCACATGATATCAGTTTTTTTTTCAATAGTTGAGTCAAGGATTGAATGTTTTTGTCCCCCCATCCCCAATTCATATGTTGAAACCTTACCCCCAAATTGATTAAGAGGTGGGGCCTTGGGAGGTTATTAGATTTAGGTGAGATCATGGGGCAGAGCCCTCCTGAATGGGATTAATGCCCTTGTAAGAGTTAGGAGAAAGCTTGCTGCTCTCTGTGCTTAGAAGACACTCTGTGGGACTTGAAGTTCTAAGGAGAAAAAAACTCAAATAGCCTCCAGCCAAGGTAAGAATTACCTGTCTCACAGTAACTGCTGCAATGTTCCTGAGCCCCCACCCCACCCCTGTAACCTGGCCTGCTCATTCCTGCCCCCTACTACAAAAGGTATGTGGTCCACTCCTCATCCTGCCCCTATAGAGACAATATACGCCCCAACCAATCCAAGTGTATAGGAAGACCCATCTTTCCCCAACCCATCAGCAGGTCAGCAGGTATATGGTGAGACCTCTCCTCTCTCTCTGGGCTATAAATATAGATACAACCACACGCCCAGGGTCTGCTCTCCCTGAGCAACAGGAAATCAGCCCACTGTGTTAACAGCATTTCTTTCTTCAATAAACTTGTCTTTTCTTCACCCTGCTCTGAGTCTGGAAAATTCTTTTCCAATCTGCACACAGATCAGGATATACTGTGAAAAGGTAGGGATCTGTAAGCCAAGAAAGGGGTCCTCAGCAGCATCTTGATCTTAGATTTACAGATTTCAGAACCATCAGAAATGTTTGTTGTTTAAGCCACTCGGTCTATGATAATTGGTTATAGCAGCCTGAACTAAGGCAATGAACAGAAAATCAACTGTTTTATGCCCCCATGCAGTTTTCCCACCCTGTGTTTACCTACTATCAGATAACAGTAACAGCAATAAATATTTGTTGAGGTTTTATTTTTTTTTACTTTTTTTTTTTTTAACTAAGTAACAGGCATTGTTTCTTCCACATCTAGTTTCATTCATTTCTCACAATATGCCTACAGGGTACTATATTAGCATTTAGTTAAAGAACAAACTCCATTCTAGCTAAGTTAAATGAATTTTTATTGCAGGATATTATATAACTTATAGAATAATTGAAAAGGCTGGGGGAAAAAAAAACAGATTTTGGACTGAATTTGAAGAGAAAAGTTCTAAAAGTCACACTTCAAAATCAGTGTTGCCTCTAAGATCAGAAAAATCATTGGCCCCCAAACTAACACTGGTCAGGAAGTCACAACAGCCAGGTGGCTGCAACAATCAGAACTACCATCAATCAGAAGCTACTATAGCTGCCAGCCTAGGAATCATTCCATGCTAGCTACAATCTGCACTAGCAGAATGAATGTCCCATGCCTGCCTCCTGGCACCTGCAAAGCAAATGACTGGACATGGTGAACTCTGCTCAATGCTGCCACAGAACAAACAAAATGCCTCCACTACATCTTTGCCAGCAGAAAAAGCAGAGATGCATCATCTGCTTCACTTCAGCCTTTTAAATTTCAAGAAATATATCTTATTGTTTCACTCCTATCATACCCAGAGTCCTAGCTCCATGTGAGGACTGGAATATGCAACTTTTTTTTAATTGACATTGTTAGAGTTCAATTTACATGAAATAAAATTCTCTCATTCTTAGTGTAGAGTTCAATGAGTTTTTGAGAAATTTATAGTTATTTAACCACCATGATAATCAAGATATACAACTTTCCCATCATCCTAAAATGTTTTCTGGTATTCCTCCCAAGTCAGTCATCACCTGCTGCCACAACCCCAGACAACCATGGATCTACTTTCTATCATTATACTTTTGTCCTTAAGAATTTCAAATAAATGGCATCACACATTGTTTTCTCTGTCTGGTTTTATCACTGAGTATAAGGCTTGTTTGAGTTTACATGTTGTTGCATACATTGGTAGTGATTTCTTTTTCTTGCTGAGTAATAGTCCATTATGTGAATATAAGAGAATTTATCTATGAAACAATAATGGACACTCAGACTGTTACCAGTTTGAGGCTACTAAGAGTAAAGTGCTATGAATATTCACTTACAAGTCTGTTAGTAAATCTAAGTTTACATTTCTAGAAATTTACTCAGGAGAAGTGAAATTGTTGGATCATAATATGTATATATGTTTAACTTTATAAGAGATTTTCAAGCCTTTTCCCAAAGTAGTCAGGGAAGATGAGATTAAGATGGTGGGAATAGAAGGACCAGAGCTCAACTTCTCTCATAAACACAACAAAATTCACAACCAAATGCTGAGCAATCTTCAACCAAATGGACCAGAAACTTTCAAAAAGATATCCTACTCCAGAAGACAAAGAGGAGGCCACAGCCAGAGGTAGGAAGGGAGATAATATAATATAAGCAAGCCCATACCTCCCAGGTGGGAAGCCCCACAGACTGGAAACTAACTGGTTCACAGAGATACACCTACAGGAGTTGAGTTTTGAGCCCTACATCAAACTCCCACATGTGGGGATCTGGCACTGGGAAAAAAAGCCCCCGGAGCATCTGGCATTGAAGGCCAATGGGGCTTGTGCACAGGAGCTCCATGGAACTGGGGTAAATGGAGACCCCACTCTTAAAAGGTGCACAGAGACTTTCACATGCACTGGATCCCAGTGCAAAGCAAAGTCTCCATTGGAATCTGGGTCAAACCTGACTGCAGTTCTTGGAGGACCTCCTGGAAAAACAGGGGCAAATGTGGCTTGTTGTGGGGGAAGGACATTGGAAGAAAAGCTCTCGGGAATATTCTTCAGTGTGCCTTTTTCTGGAGGTGGCCATTTTAGGGAAATCTGGCCCCACCCATTCACACTTAAAAGCCCCAGGGCAAACAATAATCTAGGTAGGATCAAAGACCCGCCCATCAGTAAACAGGCTGCCTAAAGACCCCTCAGGCACACACGGCCAACTCTAATCTCATCCAGAGACAAAGTCCCACCCGCCAGAAGGATAGGAATCAGCTCCACCTACCAGTGGACAGGCATCAGTGCCTCCCATCAGAAAGTCTACAGCAAGCCACTGTACTAACTTCAGCCACAAGGGGTCAGACACCAGAAGTAAGAGAGGCTACAATTCTATTATCTGTAAAAAGGTCACCAAACCAAAACCTATAAAAATGGAAAGACAGAACTATAGCTCAGATGAAGGAGAAAGAAAAAAAATCCAGAAAATCAGCAAAGTGATCAGGAGAGTATCAGTCTCCAGGAAAAAGACTAGACTGTTGATGCTGAAGATGATGCAAGACATTGGAAATAAACTGCAGGCAAAGATGGATAACTTACAGGAAACACTGAGAAGAGATCCAAGATATAAAACTTAAGCAAGAAGGGATGCAAAATACAATAACTGAAATAAATAATTAACTAGAAGCAGCTAACAGCAGAATACAGGAGGCAGAAGAACAAATAAGCAAGGTGGAGGACAGATTAATGGAAATTACAGATGCAGAACAGAGAAAGAGAAAAAGGATTGAAAACAAATTAAAAGAGTCTCAGAGAACTCTGGGACAACGTTAAATGCACCAACATCCATATTACAGGGATGTCAGAAGGAGGAGAGAGAGAGAAGGGAACAGAAAAAATACCCAAAGAGATAATAGCCAAAAACTTCCCTGACATGGGAAAGGAACCACTCACTCAAATCCAGGAAGTGCAATGAGCACCATGTAAAATAAACTCAAGGAGGAACACCTTGAGACAAAATTAAAGACAAAGAGAAAATATTGAAAGCAGCTAGGGAAAAGAAACAAATAACATACAAGGGATCCCTGATAAGATTATCAACAGATTTTTTTCAGCAGAAACTCTGCAGGCCAGAAGGGAGTGGCATGACATACTTAACATGATGAAAGAAGAACACCTCCAACCAAGATTACTTTACCCAGCAAGGCTCTCATTCAGATTTGAAGGAGAAATCAAGAGCTTCACAGACAAGCAAAAGCTAAGAGAATTCAGCAACACTAAACCAGATTGATGACAAATACTAAAGGAACCTCTCTAGGCAGAAAAGAAAAGGCCAAAACCAGAAAAAAAATACCACAAATGACAAGGCTTACCAGAAAAGATATATATGCAGTAAAGATACAAAATCATCCATGCACAATTATGCCAACAAATTCAGAAATCGTGAGAAGAGGAGGGTACACTGGAGATGCACTTGCAATTAAGAGACCAACAACTTAAACAATCTCATATATATATATATATAGACTCTTATATCAAAACTTCCGAATAACTGCAAACCAAAAGTCTACAATTGATACACAAACAAATAAGAAAAATCAATGCAAATACATCACTAAAGATAGTCATCAAACTACAAGAGGAGAGAACAAGGAAGAAAAAAAAGCAATCCTGTTTACCATTGCATCCAGAAGAATACAATACATAGGAGTAAACCTACCTAAAGAAACCAAAGACCTGTACTCTAGTGAAAGAAATCAAAGATGACACAAATAGATGAAAAGACATACCATGCTCTTGGACTGGAAGAGTTAATATCAAAAGACTATACTACCCAAGGCAATCTACAGATACAATGCAATCCCTATGAAGTTACCAAGGACACTTTTCACAGAACTCCAACAAAATATTTTAAACTTTTTTTGGAAGCACAAAAGACCCAGAATAGCCAAAGATATCCTGAAAAAGAAAAATAGAGCTGGAAGAATCAGGCTCCCTGACTTCAGACTATACTACAAAGCAACATTCCTCAAAACTGTATGGTACTTGCACAAAGGCAGAAATAAAGATTAGTGGAACAGGATAGAAAGCCCAGAATTAAACCCATGCACCTACAGCTAACTAATCTATAACAAAGGAGGCAACACCATACAATGGAGAAAAGACAGGCCCTTCAATAACTGATGCTGGGAAAACTGGACAGCCACATGTCAAAGAATGGAATTAGAACACTCCCCAACACCAAACACAAAAATAAACTCAAAATGGATTAAAGACGTAAATATAAGACCAGATGCTATAAAACTCTTAGAGGAAAACATAGGCCAAGCATTCTCTGACATAAACAGCAGCAACATCTTCTCAGATCCACCTGAGACAGTAAAAACAAAAATAAACAAATGTGACTTAAACTTAAGTTTCTGCACAGCAAAGGAAACCCTAAACAAAACAAAAAGACCACAGAATGGGAGAAAATCTTCACAAATGAATCAACTGGCAAGGGATTAATCTCAAAAATTTATAAACACCCCCTACAGCTCAATACCAAAAAAAAAAAAAAAAAAACAACCCCATAAAACAAATTGGCAGAAGACCTAAACAGATAATCCTCCAAAGACGACATACAGATGGCCAAAACACACATGAAAAGATCACTCATTATTAGAGAAATGCAAATCAAAACCACGATGAGGTACCACCTTACACCAGCCAGAATGGCCATCATCAAAAAGTCTACAAACAGTAAGAGCTGGAGAGGGTGTGGAGAAAAAGGAACCCTAGTACACTGTTGGTGGGATTGTCAGTTTGTGCAACCACTGTGGAAAACAGTATGGAGATTCCTCAGAAAACTAAACATAGAACTACCATTTACTCCAGCAATCCCACTCCTGGCCATCTATCCAGAGAAAACCATGACTCAGGAAAAGACACATGTACTCCAATGTTCATTGCAGCACTATTTGCAACAGCCAATATGTGAAAACAACCTAAATGTCCATCGACAGAGGAGTGGATCAAGAAGATGTGGTACATATACACAATGGAATACTACTCAGCCATTAAAAGGAACGAAATACCAGGATTTTTAGCAACATAGATGGACCTAGAAATTATCATGCTAAGTGAAGTCAGCCATACAATGAGACACCAGCATCAAATGCTTTCACTGACATGGGGAATCTGAAAACAGGACAGACGGAACTTCTTTGCAGAACAGATACTGACTCACAGACTTGGATAAACTTATGGTTTCCACAGGAGACAGTTCAGGGGATGGGGGTATGCACTGGGGTTGTGGGATGGAAATCCTGTAAAACTGGATTGTGATGATCATTGTACAGTTATAAATGTAATAAATTCATTGAGTAATAAAAAACAACAAAAAATTCATTGAGTAATGAAAAACAACAAAGTAGTCATAACATTTTGCTTTCCCACCAGCTATATATGAGAGGTCTAGATATTCTATACCTTCACTAACATTGAATAGTGTATTTATTTTCCTGTCCATTCTGGTGGGTATGTTGTGTTATGTTGTTTAATTTGCATTGTCCTAATGACTAATGATGAATATTTTTGTGGTATTTTTCCATACATCATTCACTATCTTTTTGTGTGACATGTCTATTCAAGTTTTTTAATCATGTTATTTCTCCTAATATTAGATTACAAGGTATATATTCTAGATAAACATCCTTCATTATAGAAATGATTGACAAATAATTTCTTCTAGCTTATGTTTTTGTCTTCATTTTCTGTCTTTTCATTTTCTTTCAAAGAGCAAAAATTTTGATGATGTCTGATTTTTATTTTATGGTTTATGTTTTCTAAAATATCTGAGCCTAATTCAAGGTCATGAGGAAACTGATATTTTTATCTAGAAGGTTTAAATGTTTAGCTCCTGTGTTTAAGTCTGTGATCCATTTTGAGTTAATTTTTGGTATGTGGTATGAAGGATTGAATTTCATTTTTTAATGTGATTTTCCTTTTATTTTCTGTACTTTTAATTTTTTTACATGTTAGTTCCCCAATACAATTTTTTTCTACTGTAGAATTTTTTTCTAATGCCTGTCCAATTATTCCACACCATTTATTGAAAATATTTTTTTCCACTGGATTGCCTTTATACTTCTGCTCAGAGTCAGTTGAATACATATTAATGTGTCTATTACTAGATTTTATTCTGTTCCACTGATCTCTATCAGTGGTTCTCAAAGTATAATCTAGGTCCAGTGATGTTTCCAGAGATCTCTGCAGTCAAAATTGTTTTCCTAATAATACTAAGTCATTTACTGTTTCACTTTCATTCTCTCATAAATTTTCAGTGGAGTTTTCTAGAGGCTACACTTTGTGATGTTGCAACCAATTGATGCAGAAACCAAAGAAAAATGAGAATGTAGATATATTTTAATAAGACATTAAAAGTTTTTCAAAAATGAAAAATAATGCCACTCATCCTTTTTTTGATTGGCTTAGGAACTTATAGCTATTTTTCATCAAAAATATATTGTTTGATAATGAGATTATTATAATTATCTTAAAGTGAATATTTGTAATTTATAGTTTATATACATATTTTAAAAAATTAATTTTCATTTTTATGGCAAAAAGCCCTTTAGGATTTTGAGTATCTTTTAAGAGTAGAAAGGTGTCCTCACACCAAAACTTTTGAGAATCAGTGATCTATATATTGTTACCATACCAATACTATACAATTGGTATAGTATAAAGGCAATTCAATGGAAACAAATTTTTCAATAAATAGTGTGGAATAACTGCACAGACATATTAAGAAAAATGAAATTCAATCCTTCTCTTATACCACATACCAAGAATTAACTCAAAATAGATCACAGACTTAAGCACAGGAGCTAAACATTTAAATCTAGATAAAAATATCAGTCAGTTTCCTCATGACCTTGAATTAGGCTCAGATATTTTAGAAAAAAGCATAAACCATAAAATAAAAATCAGACATCAAAATTTTTGTTCTTTCAAAGAAAATGGAAAGAAAACACAAGCTGAAAGAAAATATCTGTCAATCATTTCTATAACAAAAGATGTAATTTGAATAGACATGTCACATAAAGATAGTGAATGACATATGGAAAAATACCATATTGACTACTCTAGTTTTACACAAAGACTCAAAATCAGATAGTTTCTTTCTAAATGTATGCTTCTTTTAGAATATTGGTATGTTAGGCTTATTATTATTATTATTATTGTTCCTGTAACAACTGACTAAAAACCAAATATACCTCAAGTTCTAATAGATCACAAGGCTGACATAGGTCTCACTGAGCTAAAATCAAGGTGCCCACATGGCCTCCTTATGAAATCCTAGGGGAGAAACCATTTCCCGCTGGCAGGTTGTTGGAGGAGTTCAATTCCTTGTGGTTGTGGGACTGATTTCAGCCTCAAAGTACTTCACTGTTGATTTCTACTACACGTTTAATAAAGTAGTTACACCAATCCTATACCAACTTTTTTTTTTTTTTTGTCTTTTTGTCTTTTTGCCTTTTCTGGGCCTGCTCCTGCAGCATGTGAGGGTTCACAGGCCAGGGGTCTAATTGGAGCTGTAGCTGCCAGCCTACACCAGAGCCACAGCAACGTGGGATCCGAGCCACATATGCAATCTACACCACAGCCCACAGCAACGCCGGATCCCTAACCCACTTTGCAAGGCCAGGGACCGAACCCACAACCTCATGGTTCCTAGTAGGATTCGTTAACCACTGTGCCATGATGGGAACTCCAATCCTATACAAACTTTTACAAAAAGAAAAAAAAAAAAAAACCTCAAGAAAAAATATTTCATAAGGAATTCTATAATCCAGTATGTATCACAAATGTGTGGACATTATCCACTGGTGTTTCCATTATTCTGATACCAAACGCAGAAAAAAAATTACAGAAAACTGATACCCCTTATTAACACGGATGTAAAATCTCTTAATATTAATAGATGGAATACAGTAATTTATATCAAGTGTATACAAAGTATAGTATGCACAACCAAGTTGAGAGAATCCCAGTAATATAAGGTTGGTTTAAAAAAAAAAAAATCAATATAAACCACCATATTAACTAGTTAGAAAAAAACAAAACACTAGATGAGGCATTTTTTAGACGCAGAAAATTTATAGATTCACTTATTCATGATACAAGCTCAGAATGGAACATTTTCCCTATGATAATAAAATTATGAAAAACTCATCCCTAACATATTAAAATTGAATTACTGAATGACTTTCTCCTAAAATTCTAAGATGGGGAACGAAGTAAGGAAGTCTTCTTGGGCCACTTCTCTTTAATACTGTACTTGAGGTATAGACACATCAGTAAGCCAAGAAGAGGAAATAAAGGATATTAAAATTGGTGAGAAAGAAAGAAAATTGATTTTAATAGAAGATACACAAATGACTAAAAATAAAAACTAATTAACATACCAAAAATGCTACTAGAATAAGTGAGCTTAGTAAGATCAAGGTTTATAAAAGTAATACACAAAAATCAATAGTATTTTTATAAACATCCTGGCAATGAACCATTTAAAATACAGCATTTACATTGGTACCCCAAATTTTCAAACAGGGAAATTTTAACAAAATTCATCAAAATTCTGTATACTCTTCATACTGAAAACTATAAAACCTTGCTAAGAAAAAATAGAACTATCTAAAGAAAATGAGGCCTTTACCAGATTCATGAAGCAGAACATCTAAGGTTACTGTCTTAGTTGGCTTATACTACTGTAACAAAATGTCAGACTGGGTGGCTTTAACAGCAGTTTATTTCTCACAGTTCTGAAGGCTTCAAAGTCCAAGATCAGTGTGCGAGCATAGCTAGCTCTTGGCAAGAGCCTTCTTCCCAACTTGAAGATGGCACTGACACATTGCTATGTGCTCATATGGCCTTTCCCAATGCAAAGACAGCACCTGTGTCTCTCTTTTCCTAAGGACCTGAACTCCATCATGAGGACCCCTCATGACCTAGACTAACCCTCATCCCCCACCCGCCATCCCACCTCGGTCCCATCTACTATCATCTTGGACATTAACACTTGAGGAAGACAAACATTCAGTCCGTGGCAATACCTCACTTTTTTGGTTTACTTATCATACAAATTTCTGAGCAATACTGAAATCTTCTACTCTAGGTATAGATCTCTGTTCTTTCAGTCTTACCAGTTTTGGAGTCATGTACTTTGATAGCTTTAGTATTTTGAAAAGGTACAATTGAGTATTGTTTTATCTTATTTACTGGCCCTTCTTAATTATAAAATGTCACTTTTTATCTCTAGTTTAAAAAAAAAGAAACATTGTTTTTGAGTCTATCTTTATATTAGTCTCTGGCTTTCTTTTGATTATCATTTGTATAATATATCTTTCACCATCCTTTTTCTTTGTACCTATTTTTCTCTTTGCATTTAAAATGGGTTTCTTTAGAAAATATGGTTGTCTTGTTTTTTCATTCCATATGAGTGCTTAGATCATGATCATTATTGTGATTATAAAAAAGTATTTCAATGTATTATTTTGCTGTTTGTTTTTTTTCGGGTCTTTTGTCTTTTTAGGGCCACACCTGCAGCATATGGAAGTTCCCAGGCCAGGGGTCTAATCAGAGCTACAGCTGCCAGCCTAAGGCAGAGCCACAGCAACACCAGATCCAAGCCATATCTGTGGCCTACACCACAGCTCATGGCAACACCAGATCCTTAACCCACTGAGTGAGGCCAGGGATCAAACCCACAACTTCATGGTTCCTAGTCGGATTCATTTCCACTACATTACAATGGGAACTACCCTGTTTGCCTTTTTGGTTTATTTTTTAATTTTTTATTATATTTTATTTTGTTGTTATTTCCCCCAACACAGTTTTACACTGTATAGCATGGGAATCCAGTTACACATACATGTATACATAATTTTTTCTCCCATTGTCATGCTCCATTGTAAGTATCTAGATAAAGTTCTCAGTGCTACACAGGAGCATCTCATTGTTAATCCATTTCAAAAGCAATAGTTTGCATCCGTTAATGCCAAGCTCCCAATCCATCCCACTCCCTCCCCCTCCCCCTGGGCAACCACAACTCTATTCTCCAAGTCCATGATTTTCTTTTCTGTGGAAAAGTTCATTTATGCTGGATATTAGATACCAGATATGAGTCATATCATATGGTATTTGTCTTTCTCTGTCTGACTTATTTCCCTTGGGATGAGAGTGTCTAGTTCCATCCATGTTGCTGGAAATGGCATTTTGTTCTTTTTTATAGCTGAGTAGTATTCCATTGTGTACATATACCACATCTTCCTAATCCAGTTGTCTGTCAATGGACATTTGGGTTTTTTCCATGTCTTGGCTATTGTGAATAGAGCTGCAATGAACATGCGGGGGCATGTGTCTTTTTTAAGGAAAGTTTTGTCCAGATACATGCCCCAAAGTGGGATTGACTGGGTCATATGGTAGTTCTATGTATAGATTTCTGAGGTACCTCCACACTGTTCTCCATAGTGGTTGTACCAGCTTACATTCCCACCAACAGAGCAGGAGGGTTCCCTTTTCTCCATAGCCCCTCCAGTACTTGTCATTTGTGGACTTCTTAATGATGGCCTTTCTGACTGGTGTGAGGTGTTATCTCACGGTAGTTGTTTGCCTTCTTAACTGTCTCAAGTTCTCACTATTCCTTTTCCCTCTTTCCCCTCTTCTTTTAGATAGAGTATTTGATTATGATTTATTTATCTCCACTAATGACTAATTTTCCATGTGTATATTTTATTTTTTTAGGGATTGCTAAAGTTTAAAATATACCTTTATGTTATTGCAATCTACCTTACACAACAATTTCAATATGGTTTATGCCACCTACAGCAGTAAAGTTTTTTTCTTCTCTCATCCTTTGCAATGCTGCTGTCATCCATTTTACTTTTTGGAGTGTTAAAAATCAAAATAATAGCATATTACAGGGTTTTAACAATTATCTCAAGAGATTTTCTAATTATGATAAACATATATTTTGTATTTATTCATGTACTTACTATTTCCAGCATTTTCTCCTATTTTTATACACTTTTTTTTTTTACCAATTTCCTTTTGCCTTAAGAAATTTTTTTAATATTCACTGTAGTACACATCTGCTGTTTAAACAATTATCTTTGCTTCTATTGGTTTGAAATTATCTTTCTCTTTTTGTCTTCATTTTTGAATGACAGTTTGTCTTTGCAGCTTTAAAAAATTCTCATTTATCACTTTTTTGGGACATTTTGATTATATTGTGCATTGATACAGCTTTTTGTGCTTTTAGTTGGCTTGGGGTTCTTTGAGCTTCTTAGAGCCATGGGTTTATGTTTTCATCAATTTGGTGAACTTCCGACCAACACTTCCTTCAAATACTTCTGTTCTCTGCCTTCTTCCCTCTCCCTACCTCACCATCATTTCTTTCCTCCTAAGACTCAAGTTAAACGTCTCAGAGATCTGTTGATGTTGTCCCACAGGTAGCTGACACTCTTAAATTTTGTTTCATCTTTTTATCTCTCCATGTTTCTTTTTAAATCATCTCCAGTACTATGTTTTCAAGTTTGCTGACCATTTATTTGGCCCTAATTTATTATTAAGCCCTCTGGTGCATTTTTCATTACATATATTGTGCTTTCATTGCTTTAAGTTCTACTCGGGTCTTGGGTTTTTTTCTTTTTTCCTCTTTTTTTTTAAATACATTTTTAAATAAATTTATAAGACTCATGATAGTAGTTTTGGTCCTTTTCTGTGAATTATATCATCCTTATGAGTTCAATATCTGCTTCTATCAGTTTTTCTCTTAGTCAAGGATAATGTTTTCCTCCCCTGGCATGCCAGGGAATTTATTTCATTGGTGCCAGGCATTGTTCATTTAAAGATAATGAGTGCTGGGTTTTATTGTGTTTTTAAAAGTGCACAACTTTGTCCTGACCTGCAATGAAGTGACTTTTAGTTCAGTTTGATCCTTTTGTGGCTTCAAATTTGTCTTTTTCCAGAAAACACAGAGCAGTCTTCCCTCTGTAATAATCTACTTCCACTACTGAAGCATGACCTTTGTGAGGATTCTATACAGTGGCTTATGTGTTAGGAAGTTTAGCCACCCTGGCTGAAAGGAAGGTGCTACTTTCCCAGCCCTATACACTTCTGGGAATAATTTGGCCACTTACTTCCAGTGATTTTTATTTTTCCCAGCTACTGAAATTTCACTTCATATTTACATAAGTCAGTACTCAACAACCAAACAAGACCTCAGTAAAAATCTTTGGAATTCTCTATCTTTACAGCTTTCCTCTTTCTAACATTTGATCCTGCAAATTATAACCCCCTAGGCTTCCCTGGACTCTAACCGCTGTCTCCTCAATTCAGCAAGACTACCAGGCTTTCTTCAATGTCTCTTCCCCATGCTCTGATCTGAGAACTGTTCTTGGGAAATAAACAGTTGGACTCACTGCATTTGTTCCCCTTCTCTCAGAGGCTCCCCTTGTAGTGTCTTTTGTCCAATTTTTGGAAACATTTTTTTTCATAAATTTCTCTACTTTTCTAGTTGCTTATGGCAGAAGAACACTTCCTATACAAGTTGATCCTCTATGGGAAGAGGCAAACAAGCTCAGAAATACAAGCTCATTTTGTACTTTGCAGAAAGAAGGCAGACCAGAGGACCATTCATCCTACTATCCATATTATCTCATGCTGCAAAGAACACTTGGCTATAATAATGCAAAGAGATAGTAAGTGGTAGAAATAGAAACGATCTCATCTCAGAGCCTATGCCATCTGTCACTCCTCTCTACTTCCTCCTTGATTCTAAATATTCACACTTATCCATGCTTGACTCCAATTCTTTTCCATTTTGTGTATCCCAAATCAGTCTAACAGAGTAGAAAAAAGGCCCTGGAACACTAAATAACTCACAAAAAGGAGTAACCACTATTACAGATAAGAATAAAAAAAAAATTAAGTCAATGATTCTTTACCATCAGGTCAACATGACATTTAAGAGAATTTTTCATTCATGTTCAAGATATATCCCCTCTAAATAAAGTTCTGACCATCTCATTCTCCCTTTAATACTTTTCCCCAATCTCATTTTATTTGTAATTCTTAAAATGATCAAATAGTGGGACATAAATTTTTAGTATTAGAATTAATGAAGCATTAGGAACAAAAATTCAGAGTTCCCTGGTGGAACAGTGGGTTAAGGAACTAGCATTATCACTGCTGTGGCTCAAGTTCAGTCCCTGGCCTAAGAACTTCCTGAGTTCGTGACTTAAAAACAAACAAACAAACAAACAAAAAACTCATGTAATTCAGTATCTGAGCCCAGGAAGTCTACCCTAAAAAGGTTTTTTTGTATCTATTGTTTAAAAGTAGGAGTTCGGGGTTAGTACCTGCAAACCATTACAAAGGATAAACATTAGGTTATACAACAGTCCTACTGTATGGCACAGGGAACTATATCCAGTCTCCTGGGATAGACCATGATGGAAAAGAATACAAAGAAGAATGTATATATATCTGAGTCACTTTGCTGTTCAGCAGAAATTCACCCAATGTTGTAAACCAACTACAATAAAAAATGTTCTTTAAGGTAGCATTCTGTTTTTTGTCATTATGCTTTACTCAACCAACAAATATTGCTCAATCTCTGGAATCATGGCTTTAGAAATCATATAAGACAACACAGGTTCTATTTATAAACAACTTTCAAAGGCCATATTGTGTCCCCAATTCACATGCCAAACTCCCACTGAGATCTATTCATGTGCAGATCAAGGTCATACCATAGATAATATCCTCACTTTCATCTCCATGTCACCAACTAGGGTGAAGGCATAAGTCCTTTACATCAGTAAAGTTCAAGCTCTAGTGTAATTGAAAGGGGTCCAAAGCCAAACACAAAGGCTGATTTTTAACAGAATTTTTGCCATGGTTTGGTCACCTCACAGATGTGCATGCAGATCAAAGCGACTGGCACAAAATGTTTGCAACTTTTCAGATCAGAACAAACCAAAGGACTCAGTCACTCAGAATCCAGTAGAATCACTGCCTTAAAGCTGTCAAACAATAGGTTATTGATCATCCAGAAACCATAACTATGCTCCTGCCTCTTTCTCACTTACCTCTCAGGGTCAAGATGAGATGATACAGGCAAAATATAGTTAAGAAAAATGGAGCCCATGAAATTCCTAGTCTTAAACCTAGTCCCTGCAAAGGTAATTTTCTATTCTTTCAGTATCCTGAGTAATTACATGATTTAGAAGCTTTATCCTAATTCATCCCTTGTTTGAATCAAGCAGTGTATTATTTTCTTTTCAAGCTACAGGGATCACTTCTATGCCACTGTTGTTTTGCAGATGAAATATATTCTTTATTACTTCAAGCAGCATTTGATGCGTTATGGTTAGCAAGTATCCAAACAGTCAAGTGGAGGGAGACCCTGTAATAATGTGGACATTTCTGTGCATCACTTACTCACCAAAAAGGTGAAGTCAAGTGTACAGTGGTTGGAAATTTATGAAAAGATTCAGCCTCCTCCACTTGAGAAAATATCAAGTTTATATTCTTCCGTCTTTCAGAGCCACTATTAGAGGTGATGGCCCATTTCAGGTCACAACAACAACAAAACATTTGCACTGGGTTTAAACAGGTTTTCTAAAGATTAGAAGTCAATGTTGCATTGTACTAATTTTTTCTTTTTATTTCAATAGATTTTTTTTTCCCTGCTTCTGCTGTTTAATGCAGGCTTTGTGCCAAAACCATCTTAGAAAGTCTGTTATGCCAGATGTCACCCTTTTGCCCTTTTGCTCTATCTGCAGATTTTCTTTTAACAACAGCTGAAGCCAAGTTAGCAAGCATGTATTTTCTACAGTAAAAAAAAGGTGTTATGAATAACACCTTTTGTATTTTGAATAACGCCCTCAAAGAGCACAGCACTTTCTTCATGCACTACATCTCTAAAAAGGCATGGGTCCCTTAGATTTAAAGGGAGAACTTTAAAGTTTGCATCAGTTGAAGATCAGTGTCATCGCCTGTAGAAGAAGCTGATGGGTAAGGTTTAATATGCTGACTGATTTGTTTTTGCCTTTAATCTGCTCTTTTCTAGGATTAAAAAAAAGGAAAAAAAGATACTTGTTCTCTCTGTAAGTGCTGTCGCTCTACTCTTCTGTTTCCCAAACAGATTGTAGACAGTGAAACCACACCTCCCCATCATGATGCAACAAAGTCCTTCATTCAAACATAGCATTGGGTGGGAAAAGTTCCAATGTAGAGAGATGAGTGTCCTAGGTCAATGGTCAATTAAGGCAGGAGCAATTCCTGGATAAGTCCTACGACTATGTTTGGATTTCCCCACTTCTACTTTATCGACTTCTGGCTTTTCAAGTTTCTATCTGGAAGTTGCTTGAAAATCAAATAGCTGATTGTGACAGGAAATGTGCCAATACATTCAGAATGTAGGATATTAGGTATTTTGGATTTTAGAAGATTGAAAAGGTGTAAAAGAAAGGGCTAATGAGTTCTGGGCAAATAAGTTCTTTTTCTCAGGGTGTCCTTACGCTACATATCCAACTCTAAGTTTCATACCAATTTATTTCTACCATCTCCAAATTTGTCTTACACTATAAATGCATAAGCTACAGTATCACAACAGTCAATATACCAGGTCATAGGTTTTGTTCTTTTAAAACAGATCTCAGGAATTATCTAATGTTCAACTGAAAAAGTAAAGAATAAGCATGGTATGAGGTGGTTTACATTTAAAAACAAGTGAATAGTAGTTATTACTTGATGCCCCTAACTATGACAAAGCCATCAACAGTCAAGAACTCCAGGAAACGAAAACTCAAAAAGGAACCAGATGCCTCATTTCCTATGTGAGGAACACAAAATGCTGATAGAGAAGAAGTCTGTGACAGTCTCTGCCCTTCTCCACCCCATTTTTCCCACTCCAAAGATCATTCTATATGTCAATTCTGGTCAACTGCTAGTGGTGCCTTCACTCACTTTTCAGAGGGATTCTGAGACCACATCAAGGCTCAGAGCAAAAGAATGCCATGATTGATAGACCATGTCTGTCACAGGCTCCAAGGAGGCTGGTGGTGACATAAATGCTGTGTGACTACTGTTGCCAGGCAGATCTGGGTTCATTGAATTACTGCATGTCATCACGTAGTCAATCCATGAGGTAAGGAGCAAGAATAGGTTGCCATCTAGCCACCATCAGGATATCCCCAAGACAACTTTCTGGAACTGACTTCATGATCCTGTGACTCCAAAATTGTGCATTATAAACCCAGACATAAAAGAAATAAAAGAAAGAATTCAAGGAGTTCCCAAAATGGCTCAGCAGCAACAAACCCGACTAGTATCCATGAGGACGCGTGTTCAATTCCTGGCCTTGTTCAGTGGGTTAAGGATCTGGCATTGCCTTGAGCTGTGGTATAGGTAGGTCACAGATTTGTCTCAGATCCCGCGTTGCTGTGGCAGCTACAGCTCCAATTTGACCGTTAGTCTGGGAACTTCCATATGCCAAAGGTGCATCCCTAAAAAAAAAAAAGGAACTCGCCTGCTTTTTACTCTGACCAGCAACACTTTTCAGCGGAATCCTGTATACACCCTATTAAGAATCACATTTAAGACAGACCAACTAGACATATACCCAAAGAAAATAAACTGAGGGCAAAAGGAAGTTAACTGAGTTCAGTTGAAACAATTACTATTACCTGAGTATTTTAAACATTTTTGCCAATACTTAGCCAACCTTCAGTTTCCAAAATCTGTTACTCATTAAAGTGAAAGGCTTCAAAACACCATTTGACAAGCATCCTCAAACCTGTGCAGAGGTTGGGAGCTAGGCCGCAGCTGTGGGTGCAGAGGTCGGGTGCTATGGCAGAGAACAGTTCAAGTTAAAGGCAATGCTTCTTTCTCTAAACAGCTGGTTTAGGAATTATGAGCATCTGTGCTTCCTAAACCAGCTGTTTAGAGAAAGAAGCATTGCCTTTAACTTGAACTGTTCTGTGCCATAGCACCCAACCTCTGCTCACAGTGAGCAGCTTCACAATGGAGGTAGACAGTTGATTCAGCAGAGTCTCTCATCCTGCCCAGAACTTCTGCATGGTCACTTGTTCCTAAATCAGGATGCATTTATAATCATTTGGAGGAAACTTGAAGACACACAAACCTCCTGGCCTTCACCCCAGAGACCCTGATGCTGGAGGTGGTTGGCCCAGAAAGCTTTTTGTTTGTTTTGGCTATGACCATGGCATATGGGAATTCAGGGCCAGTGATAGAATCTGAGCTGCAACTTCAACATAGGCCATAGCTGTGGCAGCATTGGATACTTTAACCCACTGCACCAGGCCAGGGACTGAACCAGTGCCTCAGCAGCAACCAGAGAGCTGCTGCAGAGACAATGCCAGATCCTTAAGCTGTTGTGCCACAGTGGGAACTCCCCAGAAAGCTTGTTGATTACTTTTAAATTTTCCAGGTGATTATAATGCAGCTAATACAGGAACTAGTCTTTGGGAAGTACAACCATGGCTCTCTGAGCCAGAATGCATTTCGTCTGCTTATATCCATTCATTTCTTTTTTACTTTTTAGTAATTGTGCCCATAAGGTCAAGACTACACCTCAAAGGGAAAACCAAAGAGAAATACAAGTTCTTATAAAAGCAACAAACCAGCAAAATCATAAAATGTAGAACCTGTGTAGGCATTCTGAAGGCCATCTTTACTATAGCATGAACACTCTTACCACCTCAAGCTTTGGTAGAGGCATGTCAATCTTTTTTGGACACAGGCTCAGACACTGGCCCTATTAGCACAATGGTATTACTGCCTGGCTCTGCTATAGGTAGGGGCCCCAAGATACACATCTCTAGAAAGCACTGTTCACTCAAGTTTTTCCATTTATATAGACTACAACAGCAATTGTGCTTACCCAGCATCCCTGACTATAGGCCTTTGAGTTCTTGGCCTCTGATCTTGCCTAAGTCTAATTTTTTTTTTTTTCAGATCTGGAAGATGAATTCCAATAATATGATGGGACTTAAAATTATATAGCAAGGTGGTAAAAGATTCTAAGTAAATAGCATAGCTGAATTCATAAGACTAGGCACCTGGCTCAATGCAAACATCCTACTCAGCAGTCCCAGCTCCAGATAAGGACAAGCGCTGAGATCAAAGAGACCACTCACTGGAAGTGAAACAAGGTGCTGTGTCACCAGATTCCTGCCACTGAGGTCTTCCCATACCTCTCAGCCCCCATCAATGTGAGGGCTCAAAATCAAGGAGTTCAGCTACACTGCAGTAGCTGTTCCCATTTCCAGAGATTTGAGTACCTGACATGAGAAGGAAGCAAGGCAATGTTGTTTAAGAGCAAAGTGCTAACTTGCTCTGTGGGGTAAGAAGATATTGTTCTTAAGATTTCCTTTTAGACTCTCTGTTCTTGGTCATCATAACAGGGAAAATGCCTGTATTAGAAAGTCCAAAAATCATGGAAGGTCTCAAGATCTCATGGTCTCAAGAATACTAATAGGATTAACTGATCAGTTCAAGCGTAGCACTCTCAAGATCATGTTTTTAGAGAACTTGGTAGAGTTACTGATTCTCAGTTGATACATTGTGTTCCATATTAAAGTATGGGCTGTTGGGTGACAATTCTTCATGGGTTTCTGGTGTTATGAGAAAAGGCTCTGACTGCCTTTGTTCAAAATTATCTTTATTATTTATTTATTTAGCCTTTTTGCCTTTTCTGGGGGCTACACCCGTGGCACATAGAGGTTACCAGGCTAGGGGTCTAATCAGAGCTGTAGCTGCCAGCCTACACCAGATCCACAGCAACACGGGATCTGAGCTGCTTCTGTGACCTACACAACAGCTCACGGCAACATTGGATCCTTAACCCACTGAGCAAGGTCAGGGATCAAATCCGCAACCTCATGGCTTCTAGTCGGATTCATTACCACAGAACCACGATGGGAACTCCCCAAACTATCTTTAGAAGGACATGTAGGGAGAGAACAAACTTGAAGATAGTGATAGCATCTCCCTCCAGAGCAAAAGACAAGTTTCTTCATTGTCCCATACAATCAAGATAATTTCTTCCTCTGGGTCAAAAGACAGGAAGGCTTAACTGCCCATTATAAAAGATGTAGATACCCTAACTCAGGAGTCCTCACCTGGGTCTCTCCATGTGACCTCCATGGGACCCGGGTGTGGGGAGGGGAACTGAAGCGAACATGATGCCCAGTCCACTCACTGTTGTGGTAATAGAGCCCTCTGTCTGACCTGGGAGTCTCATTCATATCTTCTGCTAGTTTTGATGAAACTATAGCAAGCAGATGTGTTAGCTTGCAAATAGGGTAAAAATCTCAGCAACTTCGCCATTCTTAACATGAGGAAACACCTCAAATTCAGTACAAAAACTAGATTTCACCACAGGATGAAAATAAAAAGACAAATAATCTCTTGTTATTCATACAGAGACCAGTAAACAAAGTTAATATAGATAAATAGCAAGTTTTTGTTTCCTATTACTCTATCACACAAATACCAGACTATCGCATGAGATACACTAGAGGCAGGTCCAAATGTGAAGAAAACAATGGAATCCAAAAATGCTAATTGGAAGTTCTAGGCATAGCGTCCTAAAGATTCACCAGGCTGAAGCAACAAGCAGGTGAGCAGTGTCTGGTGCAGGGTTAAGAGGGGTAGAGGAGTTCGAGTTATTGGAAAGGTAGAGGGGCTGCTGGTTCTGAATGAAGGAATGGACATTGCTACTGAGACAGATTTGGGTGGAAGAAACATAATCCACTCTTTCACCCATAAAATGAGGAGGAGGATGAAGAGTGGCCAGCAAGAACTGGACTACAAAAATCCAAATTAGGACTCCAACCCATCAGAGAGCCTGGAAAAACTAATCAGGCTTACTGTGCAAATATAATGGGATTTAAAAAAGGATTTTCATTGTAGGACTGGGCTAAAGAGAAATTAGAAAACCTTGGGAAATATTGAGTTTTGAAGCTCCACAGACCTCATGTCTCTCCCTGGCCCACCAGATACTGGTTTGAGACTAAGGCTTCTGACAGCGTTTTGCTCCACCTTGAAATGTGTTAAGAACTGGATGGGCATAAATCTGCTTCTGGAGCTTTCTGTAGATTCAGTATGAAGATAAAAGGCAGAGGAAAATAAGCAGGACAAGAGAAACTCCCACTAGTGAAGAATTGTATCTCGTAAAAAGTTGCATACTAAAAATGGTTAAGTTTTTTCACAACATCAGAGAAGTGAGTCATAGGAACAGTCCATTCAATCAATGAACTATTCTATTTGTGTTATAGAACCAGCCAGTCTAAAGCCAAAATGCAAAGATCTGTACAAGGCTTAGATTTCACCTGTGTGGAGCATGTAGCTTTTTAAATATTGCTAAGAGGTTTTTAAGTGCCTCAGTATTTTCTGAGACTTAGAACCCATGGCCCTTGGGTCCTGTGGGGAAAGGCTGGACAATGATTGCAGTATGTACTTGTCTAGGTGTTGCAGAGTCCTTCCTCTTGCTGACCTAGCAGCCACTTCAGTCATGAAGTCTAAGTCTACCAAAGCGGTTCACGTCTAGAAACTAGATAGAGATCAGGTTTTTTGTTTGTTTGTTTTTAATTGGGGAAATTGTTCTCAGTTGCCTGCCCATCCCTGTCTTTGCCATTATGTATATTCGACAGAGATGGACCCTGTTGGCTGTCCATCTTTTTTGTCCCCCTGAGAATGACGTGTCTATTTGACCATCTTGGCAGTTCTCTGCAGGGAAAGCCCATGTGGAGGCCCCTTGATGACACTTGGAGGCTAAGTGCCACTGCCAGGCCTCTGTTAACTTCAGAGCCCCATTATCTCATGCCTATCAGCAGGCTGCCTCAGTCAAGCTGTCTTCTACTATCAGCCCTACTTCCAGAGGAGAGCCACAGCTGAATTTCTCATTATCTCATTCCTGATGGCCTTGGTGAATCTCTAAGCAGGTCTTCTGGCCTCACATCTTATAACCACTCCAGAACAAACATTTTAAGTCCCTGCTCTGTTCCCTGCCATAGAGATTCAGGCATTACAACTTCTCGCAGTATGGATAAGCACTGTTTCTGGGGTTCTAGGAGACTGCCCCACAGTGAGTTTGCACCATCTTCTGAGGTCCTTGTCATGGTATTACATCTCATGGGCTAAAAAAAGTTCCTCAGAGGTCAGTAAAATCTCCCTTATTCAGTCTTCTATTGTGGTTCCCTTGGTCCAGAGGCCTCCAATCCAGTCTCACAGGTTTTCTAATAGCTTATTCTGGTACATGCTGGTGCTTTTGGGGTCTAGCCCCATTCCTCCCTTATCAGGCCCAGCATGTCCCTAGCAGGTTAGGCTGGAAGTTAATCCTGGTTGTTGATCTGGCAGCCAGAAGTGCAAGGAGGAAGAGATCCTAAGGGGGAGTCTTGAGGCCCTGAGGGGCAGGGTGTCTTCCTCTAAGGGAATGGTTTGGTTTCCAGTTGGTTTTCTGCTTTCCTACTATTAAAGAAGATACAGGCCTCCTTTGAAGTTCTACCAAAGATGCCCTCTGGACTATATCCTTAGTTTTTAATTGTTTGTTAACGATTCTCGGTGTTTCATTAATCCTTTGTGGACATCAGTGTAACAATAACCACCAGCCAATTCCATTATATATGTGTACATTGTTTTCCCTTTACACTTTGAAAGGCAGCATCTCTGCACCTTCAAGTCACAGTCATTCAAATATTCTCCCACACCACCACCAAGGAAGCAACTGGTCCACTTTCTACCAAGGGCTACCCACTACCACCCCCCTTCACTGCCTGCTTTCTCAGAACAATTGTGGCTCTGCTGTGTCAGAATCTTCCCAGAAGCAGACATTGAGAATGAATTAGGAATACAAAATCTACCATTCTAAAAGGCAAGGAGAAGGAGCAAAAGTGGGCAAGAAAAGCCACCAAACCACAATCTAGATCGGTAGCCTGCCTTTTGTATTAGAGGTGCTAATTTCCCGTGAGGAGCCTAGACCCTTTGCCACCGTCTTGCTCAGTCATTGGCTGGGGCTGCCCCCAGATGTGAGTTCACAAGTAAAGTAGATGTGAAGAAATTACCAACTATAACCACACTCCTCCAGCAAGACAACTCAAAGTGTATGTGGTGGGGGAGGGGGGTGTCAAAGAGGGCCTATCTGTCTGCATTGGTTTCTTCCATTTCCACCGCACAAATGCCGACAGCACACAGGATTTTGTGGCTCTTATTGGTCTCCATCTGCTTGTACTTTGAGGGTCTTAGAGTTAAGGTGCTACCAAATGTTGAACATGGCTTTTTGCTTTTGCATTCTAGTCCCCATTTTTACGTAGGGAATCAAGAAGCTCCAAAAAATAAGCTGCTATTGATGCCATCTTCCCAGAAGTAGGGAAACATGTTGTTCCTTAATATATATAAAGGAAAATATAGAACACTCAATAAGAAATTTGGTATCTGCTTTAGCATATATGCTGAATCAAGCAGCTATTGGAATGTCATCAGAAAAGACGACATTTAAAGATTCAAGAATAAATTGCAAGTTATCACACAGATTTTTTTTTAACCACGAAAGTGATGTGCCTGGAATTGATTCAAAGAATAATGAAATGACCTTGTGCCTCCTTCCTGTCACATTCCACAGCTAATAATATAAAGTCTGAAAGACACAAATTACATAGAAATGGGAGACTAAAGTGAAAGATAAATACACTAGCCAAATAAAAGACAATCTGAATTTGCACAAATGTTCACTTTTGAAAGTGAAAGAAAGTTTATGCTTGTTATTTCATACAAATGGATTCACCTAACCATAATTAAAGGCTCCAGCCAATTAAAGCTGTAATAAAACCACAGACAACTAGCTGTAAAATGAAGAGATGAAGAAGAATAACAACCCTCCTGAGGAGTCGTAAGGTTACTTGTGGCTCCGTTTTAGATCTCAGACTTGGAAAAAAATGATGAATCTCAGGACTTAGGTGGTTTTGAACAAATTTTATAGTTTTCTTCCTTTTAACTTTTTTTTTTCCTAGTGTATATGGCATGTGCCATCAGATGTGCTGCATGTGTGACTCCCATGCAAAACGTAGCCTTTAGGGACCTGATTTGCCTCTCCTCTTCCAAGTCCATATAGTCAATAAACACTTTCAATTTGGGTAAGAGTTGGAATGGTTCAGTAGGAGGGGAAGGGGTTTTCACAGTACTAGGCAGCTCTACCATGTAATAGAGAAGGGTTGGGCAAGTGGCTTCAATCCTCTGAGTCTCAGTTTCCTGTTCAATAGAAATGAAGATTATACAAATTACACTTTAGGTGGGTTAAAATAATTAGAAGTAAGTATTTAATCACCTGACACATAACAGATGTGTAATAAATGCTTAGTATTGTCATTTCATTTATTAGTTTGCAAAAAATATATATATAGTACCGCAAGTTATTGCTATCTAAATATCACTAAAAACCTTCTACATATATTTCTATTGAAAAGGCTAAATCAGCTGGATTTTTTTCTGTCATGTAAAGACAGACTTGTCTGGGGAATAGTCAAACAAGGAATAGAACTAGACTGGCGACTGACTGGTGGAAACTGCTTTTACACTGGACCTGAAGAGGTTAACGGAAACAAGGGGGAAAAAAAAAAGGCTTTTCACCTATTCTCTCTTTAAAATACTGAAGGAGGGAAGTTCCCGTCGTGGCGCAGTGGTTAACGAATCCAACTAGGAACCATGAGGTTGCGGGTTCGGTCCCTGGCCTCGCTCAGTGGGTTAAGGATCCGGTGTTGCCGTGAGCTGTGGTGTAGGTCGCAGACGCGGCTCGGATCCCGCGTTGCTGTGGCTCTGGCATAGGCCAGCAGCTACAGCTCCGATTCGACCCCTAGCCTGGGAACCTCCATATGCTGCGGGAGTGGCCCAAAGAAATAGCAAAAAGACAAAAAATAAATAAATAAAAATAAAATAAATTTAAAAAAATAAAAATAAATAAAAATAAAAATAAAATACTGAAGGAGCATATCTAGTGTCTGTAGGAAGTGCTGTGTCAACAGCAGCAAAATTTCATCAGTGTCTTTTTGCTTTTCATTCCTCTGAAGTATTAACAATTTTATCTAAATTAAACTGATAAAAACTGGATAATCCATAATGAAGATGCTGGCCCTTAATTTTCCCAGTAAAATATTCAAACCTGCCTGTCATATTTAAAGTTTTGGCTTTGGTTTTCAGTTATTTTCTGGGTTTTTTTGTTTATTTGTTTTTGTTTTTTGTTTTTGTCATTTCAGGTATTTTTTTTTTTAGAAGTAAAAGAACCTTATGATTAAATTAGAAATTCATAATCAGAGTACAGTCATTCAAAAATATGCTTTAGAAAGTTGCATCAGTTCATTTTTTTGTCTGCTGCTACTTTTGCATGTATGTGATAGTGTATAAAAAAAAGTATTACAACAGTGTTTATCTTGCCAAGAATAAATGTCAAAGTCATATCTGCAAGAACACTGAACTTTTTATTGAAAGCCAGCTGCTAAATGCAAATTAATACCTATAAAGAAATATCTGACCAACTTCTTTGAATATTGGTAAGTATGAACGTACAAGCTGATGGTTGCTCATAGGAATCTTGTACGTGAGATGTGACCACATCTCAAAGGTAAATCTCTTTGAGACTTTGAGAAAAATTGAATTTTTAAAAATTTTGATTCCATATATTAAGAAGTAGCTATTGGTCCCTATCGACTAACTGGGGGTATCTAACTATGAAATGATGACTTGAGAAGGCAGTAAGTTCACTGGCAGTAAAAGGTTTGTGAAAAAGCTAGCTGTTCATTTGTAAGAGGTCTGTGAGGGAATGCATAGACTAGATCAGAGGAGAAACATCAAGTAGATTTCTCGCCCCAGTTGATTGGCAAGGACGGCCTAGACTTCTGTAGGGAGAATATTTCCGAAGCCACACCTAGGTTTGTTAAGGAGGAATGTCGTGATCTCTTAGCAAAGTCTGCCCAAGACGCAGGAGTGAGGCACATGTTATGTCTTCACCATTTATTAAATGAATTTGGTTTACTACCCTATTATATGCACAAGTATTATTAGTTATCTGAATCTAGCAGTTGAACTAGGTAACGTTAACCTTAATGAGCATCATAAGTTATATTGATAAATTAAAGTGTATATATATAGCACTATGTGTTCTCAGCACTTTGCCAGTGTTATCTAATCTTCTCAACAGCCCTCCAAAACACATGCTGTGATTCTTCTGTTTCTACACATAAAGAAAACAGAAGAGATGTTAAATATCTGGCCAAGTCAATATTAAATATTAGAGGTAGGATGTGAATATCATTCCACCTGCTCCTCCACCCTCTAAAGAAGACACATTAGGTCCTGCCAGGCTCAGCAAACAGGAAACTAAGCCCAACCACTTGTTCTCCTTCATTGTTGAAAACCAGTGGTCAGGAACTCAGGAAACAAACTCAAACACTCAATAATGAGCCGTATGTGCTGTTTTCCCAGGCTTTGTCTGCAATACTCTTAACTAGACCCTTGTCTTTCAAAAACTTAGACCCTGCTATATTCTAGAATTGGTACCTAGAGCCCAGCCCTGTTCCATAGCCCTGATTCCCTTGGTAAATTGTCTAATACCCTAGGTCCCCGTCCTGGGCCCACCTTTCTCTTACTAGGTTCTTCCTCAGTCTAAACCCCTGATCCCAACCCAGTGTTTGTGGCCAGTACACTACAGCTACATCTGCATCCTTGCTGTCCTCCCCACCCCAGAGAGTAGATGAGATGAGAGCCCCGCTCCATCCCCAGACTGCCTAGCCCAGAGCAGATGACTGCTTCCTGGGCTATGACCCCAACGGATGAGAACTTGTGAAAATACTTCTAGCTCTAAGATTCCATCCCATGAATCTGAATTTCCATAAGATGAGAGTATTCTTTATTAATTTTTTTTTAAATGTAAAGGTTTATCTTATGGTCCTAGGTTGTACTGAGTCATGGTGAGGACATTGAAAGAACAGCATGTGTTGACAGTTAAATGAGCCCTAAGAATTTCACAGGGAGCCCTTCACTCCTCTCTCTGGAGTCTGGGCAGGGTCAGGCAATGAGAGGAGTAAACTCCAGCCCAGGCTTGACAGCCTGGAACAGGGAGGCAGCTTTTTCTATTACCCTGATACTAGCTGGTAACACCTGCATTCCCTTGCAGGAGGCCCAACTTCTCAAGACAGCCCCAGACAAAACTGAGATATAAATAGAGATCATCAGTGTCAGAAAATTCCTCCTACTCTCTGAGCTTTGGCCTACTTCTCCAATTTAGCACAATGTAGTGCAAATAGCTCAGGCCAGGAGTTAAATAGAGTTAAGTTCACATATAAGCTCTGCCACTTACCCATAATGAACAAGTTATTAAACTCCCTGAGCCTTAACTTCTCAATCAACAAAACAGATGACTATCTCCGAGCAATGTTACGAAGATAAAGTATAACCGGTATTCTTGGTAACATGTATGATTTCAATAAATATTATGATCTGCCTCCCTTATTCTTTGCTTCAGCCCAATCTTTAGGGATCAGAAAGCTTCTGACTACCCTCCTGTTGCTCAAACTAATGCCCTCCCACCTTTCCACTTTGCTTATCACATCTTCCTCCCTACTCACTGCCTGTAAAAACACTGATGACTTAATCCTGGTATGTGATCTCATAGAAAATAGACCATGAGAAAAAAACTTAAGTTTTACTGACTTCCCAAACACTGTCGTTACCATCAGTGTTTAAAGCCCAGAAGGCAAGTGCTATGGCTTGAAACTTTGTGTTCCTCCAAAATTCATTAAGTTCCAATTCTCACCACCAAGGTAATCATATTAGGTTGTGGGCCCTCTGAGAGGTGATTATGTCATGAGGGTGAAGCATTTGTGAATGTGATCAGCTCCTGTGTATAAGACAGTCTGTGTCTCCAGTTCCTGGCACATAGCTCCTAAAACCCTTGGGAATTTTTTTGAATGACAGGAGTATCCTGTGTTATTCATAAGGAGCCACTTTTGAGAACACCTGAGTTATGCTAATGCAGTGACTTAGGGTGAGAATCCTAGGAAGCCTCACGACAGGGTTGGTCACCACAAACACCAAGTGATTAGAGGGCTGGAGCTTTCAGTCACACCCTCTGTCTTCTGGGAAGGGGGAGGAGGGGCTGTATAAAAACTTGACACTAAGGGTTGATGAGGTTCCATGTTGGGGGATGCATCCATGTGCTAGGGGGGTGACACTCCCCAATTCCATGGGGGCAGGAGCTCCTGTACTTGAGACCCTTCTGGAATCCACCTTTTCCTGGAAGGTGGGACTTCCAGACTTCTGGGACTTCTTCTGGAATCCTACTTCTCCATTTGGCTGTTTATGTATGTCCCTTACAATATCCTTTACAATAAATTGGTAAACATAGGTAAATGTTTGAGTTCTGTGAGCCACTGTAGCAAATCAATTAAAATTCAGGGAATAGAGACCATGCGCCCCTCCCGTTTCAGTTAGAAGCATAGGTAGCATCCTAGGTTTACAGCTGGTGACTAAGGAGAAGGCTGTCTTGCCGACCTCACAGGTTAAGGTCCTCTTAAGACCTTAACCTGTGAGATCTGATGCTGTCAGTGGGTAAGGAGTGTCAGAATGAGTTACTTGCTTGGTGATGTTGAAAAAACACAGCCAAGTGCCCTTATAAACGAGGCCCCAGAGAGCTTGCTTGTTCCTTCTATTATGTGAGAAGATCGCAAGGAGTCTGCCTCCTCCAAGAGGCTGCTCACCCAGTCTTGCTGGAATGCTGTTCATGGACTTCCAGCCTCCCAAATGGTGAGAAATGAATTTATGTTGTTTATAAGCTACTCAGTCTAGGATTTGGTTATAGCAGCTGTTAATGGAGTAAAACAGCAGGCAAAGAGGCCCCAACCCTTAGCAAATCACTGTCACCTCCATCAATTTTGTGTATTAAATTTCTGGGTTAAGCTTCCATGTAGAGTATTAGACTCTGCCCATTTAAAAAAAAGGGGGGGGAATGAGAATGAGGAGGAGGAGAAGAATCTCTGCTTTATATTAGGAAATTTTCATCAAGTCTCAGGAAAATCCTGCTTAATACCCTAAATTCATTTTCTTTAAGTCTGGCCTTAGAAGAGATTGTTAGTATCCACTGTGGGGTAATATGTCACTTTTTTGAAGAGAGAAAAGCAACATAGCATCTTAGAAGTATGGAAAATATGGTAATTTTCACCAGACCACTGTAGCTTCAAGTGGCCCTACACAATGTCAGATGCCCTCGGTTTTAGAGATTATTTTTAGATTGTGCCTGACTCAGATGCCTTCATAAAAATTATGAACCACTTTACTATCCAGGGATTTTGCTTGAGAATTCTACTACTGAGAGGAGTGGAAAGGATAGGCATTTAATGGCTACCATGATATGGATATTCAGAATAGGCTACTGAATGTTCTTTCCAATTCAAGATGTTCTTTTCAATTAGAGATGAAAAAATATTTTAAAAATACCACTGGATACTACATGTAAACACTATTGGCTGTCTGAAAAGTCTCCTGGAACCCCTTAACAAGAGTCTAACTCAGGACAAGGGTAAACCACTCTCCATCAGACTCCTATGAAGGATACCTGGGCTTTGATCAGGCCGTCATTACTGCATATATGTAAAATTAAGATGATAGAGCAAGACATTAAAAGGTAATCATTAATATGACCTCACTAATGAGAGGGGAGTTTTTTACATTGAATTAATCATTTTATTGCATAATATACACATTAGGTCAGCATCTTAAACTAATTCCTGATTACAGTTAAGGAAGATCAATTACTATTAGAATTATACAGTAGTTATCTAAGTTTACCTGCAAAGCATTTGTTAAATTATTACTTATTTTGCCATTAGGAAAAAAAATTAACAGTATTTATAGTACAACTATAAGATATTAATTATAAATATTGATATCTAACTATCTGAGTATATAATGACTTGCATATTATGACTAACACTAAATTTAGCAACTGTTTATTCTAGAAAATAGACACGACTCTGTAAATTCTTTTTCTTTTGTGAGGAAATTCAAGCTTCCAATCTTAAACTTGTTTAAGATTACATAGGTATTAAATGGTAGGAATTTCAACCCTTGTCTGTCTGAATCCTCATCTCCTTGCCTTTTTTTTTTCTCTGAGAGCACATGTTGCTGTTTCCTTCATAGTTTTACTATTGAAACATGGAATCACTCACTCATTCAAGCCTTATTATACTTGGGGGCTTTGAGAAGCCTAAGCTTCTGAGAAAAATCTTAAAAATCTGAGATGTCATTCTGGACCAGCCACAAGATCTCACAGTTCAACTTAGAGTCTGAATTCCATTCCCAGAGTCCCTGCAAAGGAAATGTTTCTCTTCAGCTCTGTCTTCTCCAATCTGCCTAAGAACACACACAAATGCTATACTAATCCCTCAACCCTTTTCCCACACACAGATTTTTAAACTACCTTCCTTTATTCTTTGTATCTTCTCAGGCTCAAGCCCCCCCCCCCATTTTTTTTTTTATTTTTTTAGCCTTGCTATTCAGCTTTTTAGCAGTCCATTCTCAATTTTCTATTAATTCCTAAATCTCCTACAACCTGACTTTACTCCCAATACTTTTTATCATTGCTATTCCAAAGACCTCCTTTTCACTAAATTTAGGGGAAGCTTTTCAGAATCCTCATTCTGAGGTTCCTGTATCTTCGGTGGCCATCTCTTTCTTGGAACTTAGTATTTGGCTGATTGGTTCTCACAAGGCTGTTACTGAGATTATCCTGCTATGTTTTTTTCTTTGGTTTTTAAGGCCACACTCAGGGCATATGGAAGTCCCAAGGCTAGGGGTCAAATGAGAGCTGGAGCCATTGGCCTATGCTACAGCCACAACAACGAGAGATCTGAGCCTCATCTGTGACCTACACCACAGCTCACGGCAACGCCGAATCCTTAACCCACTGAGCAAGGCTAGGGACCAAACCTACATTCTCATGGATGCTAGTCAGATTCGTTTCCTCTGCACCACAGTGGGAACTCCCCTCTCTCCATCTTTCCTTTTTTTTTTTTTTTTTATTTTCCCACTGTACAGCAAGGGGGTCAGGTTATCCTCACATGTATACATTACAATTACAGTTTTTCCCCCACCCTTTCTTCTGTTGCAACATGAGTATCTAGACATAGTTCTCAATGCTATTCAGCAGGATCTCCTTGTAAATCTATTCTAAGTTGTGTCTGATAAGCCCAAGCTCCCGATCCCTCCCACTCCCTCCCCCTCCCCCTCCCATCAGGCAACCACAAGTCTCTTCTCCAAGTCCATGATTTTCTTTTCTGAGGAGATGTTCATTTGTGCTGGATATTAGATTCCAGTTATAAGTGATATCATATGGTATTTGTCTTTCTGGATCATTTCACTCAGTATGAGATTCTCTAGTTCCATCCATGTTGCTGCAAATGGCATTATGTCATTCTTTTTTATGGCTGAGTAGTATTCCATTGTGTATATATACCACCTCTTCCGAATCCAATCATCTGTCCAATCTCCATCTTTCTTGATGGTGCCTCATCCTTTCCTGGTCCCCACAGGTAGATGATCCTCAAGATTACATCCTCTGCCTTCTGCTGTGTTTACAAAGCAGCCCTTGCTTTTTCATTCCCTACCAAATCCTAAATGAGCACCTCTCAGCAGATGATTCCCAAGCTCACTTTACTAGCCTTAGCTTCTCATCTAAGCTTAAGACCTGCATTTCTAACTACCTTTAAACATATGTAAATGACTTATCTAGATCACAAGCTCAGGATACCATAAATCTAATTTATCTACTCCACAAGGAAAACATTCATGACTTTCTAATGTTTCCTTCTAAAGTCGGACCAAATGTTGTCATCAACCTTGACTTTCTTTTCATGATATAAAAAAACCTGCTGCTCTGTCCTGTAAATTTTCTCATTATTTCTCTCTGCCTAGCTTCCCTGCTGATCTTTCCATTATCAGTATCTCCCTATTCAGATCTACTGTACATATTGCTATTAGATAAATCTTTCTTAATCACAATGCCAATAACAACATCAGTCATAAAAATTTAATGATCATCTACTTTGGACAATGAAAACGTCATTATCAGATTCTCATTACTCCTGGAGGTAGGCACAAAAACAAAAAACAAACAAAAAAAATCTAATTTTTATTGTAGAGAGACAGATAAATGTTTCAAGAAATTTAATCTTGCTCAAGGAAATGCATTACATAAAGAGCAGACTATGGATTTTTATCAACCTACCAGACACCCATACCTCAGTGCTGAAGCAACCACCTGACAAGAGCCATCAGGGCTCCTTTGCCTATTCCCCTCACCTGTGCACTTTTATTCCCCCATAAATGAATCCCCAATATACCCTCCCCACCTTGCCTCTCACTGTTCTCCAAATAACCTACAATCCAATCAAAATCTATACCGAGCATTCTCAACCCTCCCAATTCATTGCAGACTATAAGTTTGTTTAGACTTTACCCAGTCTAACTCTCCTTTTCAGATCCCACCCATTTATCAAGACTGGTCTCAAAAGCGCCTTCTCTCCCGAAAACCTTTCTATGTTCTCCAGGTTAAATGAAATCTCTCCATCCTCTGTGCAACATTAAGTTTTTAAATCTTAAGAAATTTCTCCTGTGGTTTTATATTATTTTACTTCTGCCTTAATTCAACTAGAATGTAAAATCCTTGAGGACATGCACTGACCTTAACCTAGCTGGTTGCCACCCATATTTGTATCAGAGCCCCTTAAACTGTACATGTGACAATCAATAAAGAGTCAGTTCAACTGAACTAGATCTTTGCAGTCCTAAGATTCTGAAGCAAATGGACAATAGGGCTGGTTCCTCATGTTAGCCCCTTTATAATAAAGCAATTCTTTGATCTCTTTAAAAAATCTCAATTCTAATTCTACTACTTTTGAGCATTACTTTCATCTCAAGGAGACCCTTCCTCAATGAATAAAGTCACTCCAGGCACAGAGTAAAAGACTGGCACTTTTATTCCAAAGCACTCATGTCACTTTACGCAAAGCCCAAAATAACCTTGAACTCTCATTCTGCCATTTCCTGTCATGCTCCTTTCCAATACAATTAGTAAATCAAAGGGAAACCATCTTTAAAGTGCTTATCTTTAAGTCGTTTTCACTTTGATGGAAAAAGACACCTTTCTTTTTTTTTTTTTTTTTTTTTTAACTAGTCACGTTCTTGTTGTAAGCCAGAACCCCTGCTGAATTCTACTGATATAGTTATGTCTTTCTGCAATTTAACATCATTTATAATCTCTATAAATAATTCTGAATTAAGTAGGCAAAGTATATTAAAAATATCCCTTTCATCTGTCTTATATAATGTTACAATGTTTTTTTCCCAAACAGTGCAGTGCATCTTTTACTAGAGCAGTGACTTGCCTAAATAGAAATATGGAACTTAAGGATACTCCTATATGAAACTTTTTAGGTGACCTGTTTCTTGTGTGATCAAGAAACACGTATCATTCCACTGGTGGCAGTTTTATGCAAATCTGTGGGAAATTCAGAGTGAGTATTCAAAATGTTACCCTTCTCTCAGGCTATAGCTGTTTGTATGGATTGATGGGCCATTTGGCCAACTCTCTTACTACTAATACCCACTTGTAAATGGGCTCTTAGGATGATACTGACTTGAGAAGAAAGTTTTTAAATAGTCAAACAAATAAGTGTTACACTTAATTTTTCTTTATGTAACCTCCTTTGGAGGATTGCTTTTCCATCATAAAAATTACTTTTCTTAAAGTAATGTGTAATATGTTTTCATTTCCTAATGCTGTTGAGTGTATGAATATGATTCATTATTTCTCATCAATGAAATTGTGTTGTAGTTTGGCTAAACAGCAACTAAAGTTTAATTAAGTTTTCGGTCTCTGTGAAAAGAAAATCATCATTCTTATAAAGAAAAGAAAAATTGATCACCTGGGAGATTTTAGGAGATTAAAACTTTAACAATTTGACTGGGTGTTATTTCTTTGATATGCTGTTCCAACATATCAATGTAAGAGAATTTTTTTAATGCCAAGGTTGTATTAATATGCAAAAGGGGAAGCAACTACTTGATGTGCCTTAAAGTATAAAATGAGAAGAGTATCTGTTTCACTGGCCTGCTGCGAGAATCATAACTGATATATTAGAGTATTTTGTAAGAGTTCTATAAAAATATTAATGACGTCCTCCTTGTCAACCATTCTGTACAAATGGAAGTTCATTATATTTAGATTTCTGGACAGTTTTTTTTTTTTAATTTCTACTTCCAAAGAGATATTTGCCTTTTTTTTTATGGAATTTTACCTAGTATTTGCTGATATCTTAATATTTAACATTTATTGAATGACCAACTCCATCAAATATAGATACCAAGCTGCCTAGCAGAAATAATTTTTACTATCTAAAGAGGTAAATCTAAAGTCACAGGACACAGTGGCCCACAATATAGTCTTATAGTTTGACTCAAATTCAAGTTCTTGTTCCAGCACTAGTTTATTAGCAATGTGACACTGAACAAGTTAATGACTTTAAGCCTTAGGAAATATAGGTCCCATTGGATTGTAGCAAGGATGGGTATGAAATGCTCAGCCCAGTGTACACAGTCAATTATAGCTACCATACGATTATGAAAAGCAATGTATTTTTTCCAAAACCATGTTGCTTATTCTCAAAACACATCTGTTTAATACCTGGGCCAGACAGAATATTCTGAAGACTCTTAGAGCTGTTATCTGTAGCCCAGAGCTCTCCTGAGCTCCACATCTATGAATTCCACAGCTATTGAGTTTATCTACTTAGATATGCTATATACACATCAGACTCACACCTTTAACTTCAAGACCAATTCACTGTGATCCTGTCTTTTATTCCTCAATGAATTTTATTACATTTATAGTTGTACAACGATCATCACAACCAAATTCTATAGCATTTGCATCCCAAACTCCCAGTGCATCCCCCTACCCCCCACTTCTCTCATTTTGAAAACCCTAAGTTTATCAAAGTCTGTGAGTCAGTATCTGTTCTGCAAAGAAGTTCATTGTGTCCTTTTTTTAGATTCCACGTGTCAGTGATGACATCTTAAAACTTGCACTAACACCTCTTTTTGTGAACAGCTCCACTATGTTCTCATCTGGCCCAGTTAGGATTAGGAGACAATCAGCCTGACTCCACCAGCTCACTTACCTCACTGTCAATCCAGGCAGTCACATGAACCTCCCCCATTTACCTCCTCCATATCCTTTAAGTAACCTACTTCCTGTCACTTCACTGTTGCAGCCTTGATTCTGGTCTTCCCTGTTCCTCCATTGGCTTTCAATTCCACCATTGGCTTTCTAATCCCTCTTGACAACCTCCCCATGCTGCTACCAGAGTTATGCTTCTAAAATGCACACTAACCATTTCCTCATTTGCGCTTTGTCAAGCACCATTAGCTGAATGTAATGAATGTAACAGTATTTAATCTCCTCTCACTCTTCCCCAGCTATATTCTTTATTTCAACTTTGCAGTATTTGGACTTCTCCAAAAGTATCACACTGTTTCATGCCTCTGACTTCACACCTACATCTTCTTGAACCTGGAATTCTATTTCATCATTTGTCATTAACTCGAGCAGCCTATCAAAATTCAACTTGGGATTTCTTTCTCCTTCGCAAAGACTTTGCTGACCATCAAGTGTTTTAACTGCCTCTTTGGACATCAATGGCCCCTATGTATTCTATCTATTATAGCATTCTACATAATGTTTATTACTCTATCATATGCCCTTGGAAGGCAGCTATCAGGATTTTTGTTCATCTTTGTCTTCAGTCAAAAAGTATCATAAATTTGTGGTAAAACTGCTGCACAAACAAAACAAGGAAATAAAGGTGGGGGAAAATAATTCCATCCATTTCAAAGTCAATGAGATGAGATTCATCGGTTTCTCAACATTTACACAGGATATTTTCCACATACTTCACTAAGTGAATTAGGTTAAGATGAATATTCTGTTATGTTTGTTCTAATAGCAATTTTTTATTTCATAACTCAAATATCAAAAGAAAAAAAATTAACAGAAAGCCTAAATGTTAAGGTTGGCACTTGAAGTATTTCCATCGTTTAGCTCCTACAGGAGAACAATATCAGAATACAAGAGCAGAGATATGCACCTTACAAAATATCTCGACACCCTATTTGAGAATGTAAGGTAATCTGAAGCAAAAAAAAAAAAAAAAAAAAAATAGGGACCATAATGCAAAATGAGTTAATAGTGCTTCTCTTTCCCTGTTCTGATGAGCAAGCTTTTCTATTTCCTTTGCATTTGGATAAGACTCTTTAATTTAGGAAAGGCAAAATGCCAAATATCCAATAATGAAATAAAGTTTAAAAGGAAGATATCCATTAAAACAGTGAATTCTGAATGTAATGTAGAACCTAGTGGTAAACATTTCTTAGGATTATTCCAGATGGCTGAAATTGTAAAGTACTGTAAGTAGGAAGAATACTTTCACACCACATAGGAGGTCTCTATTAACTTTAAGAATGGTTACTAGTAGTCTCATTTGCCATCGGTGCATATTCATGAATTAGTCACTTCTTTTTAATTTAATGGTCTTTTGAAGTCTTCATGAAAGAAACCTATCTTGAAAGCCTTCTCAGGTCTTCTAATTAATCAAGGTATGATTTATTCATGGGACCTTATATCCATATATTTTTCTCTTCAAAAGGGCAGCAAACAAATCTGAGCAATGATGTAATTTCATACTTAACGCTATTTATCAATAAAGCAATAATGTTTTATGCATGTACTGAGATATGAGAACATTTTTAAGGTTTTGATTGCTTCACAGGTTAACAGCAAGTAATTTATCTTAATGCTTAATAACATCTTAAAATGTCACTTCTGTTTTTCCAGTAGGTTTGTAAGATACAGCAAAACACGCAAGAAAGTGAAATGATTAGTGCTCCTTTTTCAAGGAAAGATTTCCTTTTCAACCAGTGATGAAACGTTGAGAGCTTAGGTTATCACAGATCATCTGGATCAATGCTAGCTTTACTTAATATGGCAGATGTCACGGAAAGATTCTTCTCACATCCACGGGGATGTAAATTAAGGTGCTTACCAATCAGAGGAACTGAAGCCCTGTAGCATGTGCTCTACCCCCTCTCCCTCCCTCCCTCTCTCTCACATACACACACAGTTCTTGACTGTCAAAAAATAACCAAGATAATCTTCTAGGTATTCTTTGATCCCTAACTCATGCACTATAAATCTGGGGTGATCTTCTGTTTTGGTAGACACTCTTATTCTGCCTAATGAAGGGCCTAGTTTCCTGTTGCTGTGTCTGTCCCTTTTCCTTACATCGCTCCTTGTTCACAGTGGAGAATTCTATTTAGGTTCATCCTAAAAAAACTAAAAACTCCCATATGTTGAAGATAGAGCCAAAAATAAAGGGAAAAAACATGTTATAAAGTATCTGAATACTAATTTTACAGACTAATTCCCAACTGTAATTGACTGTCGTGTGGTATGAATTTTCATTTGAGAGTCTTTAGTGTCAAGTACATCTGAGAGATTGACAGGAGTCTTGATATATGGAGTCAATCTGGCCTAGTGGAAAATGAAATTTAAACATGCGTTATTTTACGTGGAGAATAAGAGATACCAACTCCAATAAATCCAGTTCTCAATCATACTTGTCTTGCAAGATTTTCCCTACAAAATCCCACTCTTGCTGGCTTCATGATGGACACCAGCTCTGTGGCAAAATCTCTGATGTCTCCGAGGACAATTAAGTGAGACTCCAATTAAGGAATTATCTCAATCTGCCTGGGACTCAAAAAAACATCATATAGAATTGAAGAAATGTAAAATTCATACCTTAAAATAGCACGGGGTCATTTAGTATTCAAGTACTAGAGAACTCCACGGAGAATTAGACCATGCAGAAATCACAGTGTTACTTAACATTTGGTCAAACTTTAGAAAAGAGACTAACATTTTTTTTCTACAATAATCACTCATGATATTAAAAGCATTCAATTCCTACATGTTCAAGCCACTTACTATTGAGGTTTCTAGCATTCAGAATACTTTGGAGGTAGCCTAGAATCTGAGGAAAGATGTTGTCAACCAAAAGCCCTGGGCATTGCTTAAGTGAGGTGAGAGTAGTGAAGTCGAAGAAATAATCAGAGAGAAAAGGTAAAAGATCACCAAAAACGAAGTCAAAAGACCTGAGCACTGAACAATGATGTGACCTTAGCTAAGGCACATCATTCTTTTTGGATATTTATTTTCAACTCTTTAATGAGGAATTAGGACTTCTGTTTCCAGTAAATGTAGAAAGACCACTGAAGAAATCCTCCCTTTACTGATATGAACAAATGTGGGGATAAAAATAATTTATAATTATGCTTGAGATTTTTTAAAGAATGAGAAAATCAAGGATTATTCTTAGATGGTAGGAAAGAAAAGAAAGTTGAGAGCCAGAGTGGCAGCTTTGGAGTCCTAGAAATGGCTGGGGTTGGTCATTTTACACGCCCATGGAAGCTATTATGAAACCTTGGTGTCTTGAGGAAGGGCAGTGGGCCTGAAAAAGGAATTTTTTGGGGGGGTCTTTTTAGGGCCACACTCATGGCACATGGAAGTTCCCCAGGCTAGGGGTGGAATCTGAGCTATACATGCAAACCTATACCACAACCACAGCAATGTCAGATCCAAGCCACGTCTGAGACATACACCACAGCTCATGGCAATTCCATATCCTTAAACCATTGAGTGGGGCCAGGGATGGAACCTGCATCCTCATGGATATTAGTTGGGTTTGTTACCACTGAGCCACAATGAGAATTCCCTGAAAATGTTCAATTAGCCCTGGTCCCTCTGAGAGCTGCAGTCCTAACGAAATAATATTGGGTCTACAGCTCAGGCAGAAGTCAAGGAAGCCGCTCTCTCTCTCAGCCCTCAATGGCAAGAAAAAAAAAAAGTCTTCAGAGAATCTTCAATTCTCATTTTCCCCCCAGAGTTTGGAGTACAAATTTATACTAGATGTGTGGTATAGGAAAACTCAAACCCAGAAATAACAGGGTCAACAAAAATAGCCCTGAGATGGTACTATCCCAAACCTGCCTATAGCAGAAGGACATGTAACACTGCCATGAAGGACTCTTCAACTACTCAGGCCTTGTATCACCCCAGAGAAAAACCAGTTTTCCCCTCATTGAAAATTCAAATTCAGAGTTCCTGTCCATGGCACAGAGCAAACGAATCTGCATAAGAATCATGAAGTTGCAGCTTCGATCCCTGTCCTAGCTCAGTGGGTTAAGGATCCGGTATTGCCGTGAGCCGTGGTGTAGGCCGCCTGCAACAGCTCAGATTAGACCTCTTGCGTGGGAACCCTCCGTATGCTGTGGGTGCAGTCCTAAAAGGACCAAAAAGAAGAAAAAAATATTCATATTCAAAAATTTCAAAACCCATCTATCAGCAGGCATAAAAACAAGAAGCCATCTATCAGCAAGAAGCCATCTATCATCAGTTATAAAAACTTGACAATTAACATTCCAAGATCTCAAATTTTAGATCCGTAATTTTAATGGCCTGTTGAGTTGAATTGTGTTCCCTCCACCCCCATTCTCCAATTTTCATACGCTGTTGTAATTCCCAGTACCTCAAAGTGACATTTGGAAAGAGTCACAGCAGGTTTAACTAGTTAAGATATGGCTTTCCTGGAAAGGATGAGCCCCTAATCCACTATGACTTGTTTCCTCACTAAAAGGGGAACTTTGGACACAGAAACGTATACACAGAGCTAAGACCATGTGAACAAAGTGATGCTTCTATGACCAACAAATGACCAAAACTGTCAGCAAACCAAGAGCAGCTCGGAGAGAGGTATGGAACAGGGACTCCCTAAATAGCTTTCAGAAGGAACAGACACATGGGTTTTGGACTTCCAGCCTCCAGACTACTGACCACAAATTTTTGTCCTTTAAGCCAAGCAGTCTGTGATACTTTTTTAAAACAGCCCTAGGAAACTAATACAGAGATATTAAGTAGATGTGCTTAAAGTAACTAAAGAGGTAAGAGAAGGCAAAGATTTAAGACATTACAAAAAACAGTTTCTAAAAAGGGAAATATAGATAGACCAATTAAAGCCTCCATGAGCAGATGTGACAAAATAAAAACATCAATATATAACTTAGAATACTATCTAGAATGCAGTACAGAGAAATAGATTTTAATTTTAAATAAAGATTAAGAGATACAAAGTATAAAATAGTGAGGACTAATATTAGCCAAAAAGCAGATGTAGCAAGAGGCGATCACTTGAAGCACCAGGAATTTCCCAGAGTTGATGGAAAAATCTCTCTTCCAACTCAGGAAGCTCAATAGAGCCTAAGCAGAACAGATAAAAATAAACTCAGAACAGCATGATTATATGAAACCACAGGAGACCTAAAAGCAGCCAAAGAAAAGGGATAAATTACTTAAAAAGAATAACAATTAGACTGACAGTTGACTTACACCAACAATGGAAAAGGACAGCCAAAAAAAGTATCCTGAATGTGTTGAAAGACAGTGAACCTTCACAACTAGAATTGTATATGCAGTAGACTAAAGTTATATTTCTGGAAAAATAAAATTCAACATAGAATGAAAGAAGCAATAAGAAGCAAAAGAGCTCCAAGCATTACAAAAAAATCTAAATTCAGTAATATTAAAAATTAGGTTTAATCCCTATTGGTAATTACATGATTTGACCTAACAATAGTGACTAAATTTGAGGATGTTAAAAACCAAATGGAGCAAGTTCCCTTGTGGCAGTGGGTTAAGATCTGGCATTGCTGAAGCTGTGGCACAGGCTACAACTGCAGTGTGTGGGTTCGACCCCTGGCCTGCTAACTTCGATGTGCCACAGGTGCCGCCCCCTGATAAAAAAAAAAATGAATTGGTACATACATTTGTCGAAACTCAGCCAAGTACTCTTAACATGTGTCCATTTTTTTTTTTGAAGATTTTTAGTTTTTTTGGCTCTGCCAACATGTGTAGATTTTATGTATGGCCCAGAAGTTGATTCTTCAAACAAATGGAACTAAACTGCTACATTATAAAAATTTACAACGAGAGTGTTGATTACATTTAAAGCTTTGCGTGGTATTTAATTTTGAAGAGTATGAGGAAAATGGGTAACTTTAGACTGTATCAAGGAGAGAAAGCATTTTGAACATTCACGGTAACACAAAAGAATGGAAGCAAAATGAAAGCCACAAGGGTACAGGGATGGTGTGTTCGTCATCCTGCCTCTGGTGTGACTTTAAAAATCTACCACGGGCATAGAAACAATGCGGCAGTACCCCGCTGTGAGGGACCATCCTAATGAGCCAGAAAACTTTCATTAGAACATTATTTCAATTAGAACACACAAAAAACTATACCAAAAACCAGAGAGACTGGCCATGCAGCCCCTTGAGGATGTGTCTGCAGGTCAGAATTTGAGGGTATTTTTCTGAAACAGTGAAATCGAATCTCCAAGTAGTTAGCCATTTCATAGCACACAGAAAATTGTGAGATGCAATAGGGCTGGATTAGGGGCATGAGTGTAGACGGTGGTAAAAGAGAATTTAGACTTAGGAGGAAGTATAGGATCCTGTGGACAAAATGAGTTGTAGACCACAGTTCATAGATGAATGGTTCTAAGGCTTTAGAGAAGTGGAGAACCTGTGTTTATTTCTAGGTCAGGCACTTTAATAGATGAAGATACTGGGGTCTAGAGAAGCTAGTAATTCATGCTACACAACATTTGTATTCCTAAACAATCACCTGCTACCATATTCTTTCCTCCAAGAGTAATTACATTTTTCACACCAGAGACAAAGATTTATGTAATACCTTGGAAAATGCCTTTTAAAAAAATGTGCTATTCAGGACAATTATTTCAGTTAAGGTAGCTAATTGGGTACTTAAAGTAGTTAGTGTATTTGCATGCTTAATTAACTATAATTTATTTAAAAGTACTCCAATATCAAATTACTGTGGAATGCATTTAAGGCTAAAATTATTCTTTTAAAAAGTTTAATTTCTCTCCATTTCTTTTACAGTACAAGGTAAAACTAAAATTTTATCCCATTAAAAGAAAATTATCAAGTGGAACTAAAAACCCCAAATGAAAAAAGAGTAGGGATAAAATGTTGAAACTAAATATGAACAAATCATTAAGGACCCATTCAAGGATGACAAGAAAAAATAAAGCAAGGATAATTTGCAAATAAAATAGTATGCATTCATTTCCACTTTGCTACTGCTAAGTTAAACTACTTGGATTTTAGGACCACTTTATCATCGACAACTCCTTAAAGCCTGTGGATCTCAGTATTCTCATCTGCATAATGGGTTTATGTGGTTACCTTCAAATGCTAAGATTCTAAGATTCTAATGGACTAGATTTGATTAAGTGAAAGCACTTTACCTTGGGGCCAGTTTTATCATCTAGTAACTCTGCATCTTCAACCATTCAATTCAAATGACCTATACTATGCATCCACCCTTGGTTTATAGTGTCAAGTACTTCTTGCCCAATGTCTAAAATATTTTCTGTGGAGCTAGAGAAAACATTTGGAAGGTATGTGCAGCTCCAACTGGCACGTCATTACCCTGTTTAATATACCAAATCCTGAAAGGAGGCATCTTGTACAGAGTAATTGTTTCTCTATACCCAGATCCTTAACATCTCTGGAATTCTTCTTTCTCCCATTTCTTCTTGTCAGTGTCTTAAGTCTGACTCCCTTAGTTTGTATCTTCCTGGAGGCCAGAGTCTCCTAATTTTGCTTTTTCCACCAATCTATTTCCCACAAAGCTCTTAAAAGGATGATCATATGTACAAGAGATTGCATTAAAAATCTTCAACTGCTGACCAATGTTTTCAAATAAAGTTCACAATCCTCAGGACAAGAGCCAAAGTCTTTCAGGATCTGACCCATGCCTATTTCTCCGAGTCATCTCACTACTTCCATTTCAACAACTCAATGCTCTATCCATCCCCAATGATTTAATTGCCAAAGCCCCTAAACTTGCACATGCTGCTCTGCCTGTCAAGTCCTTGTCCTTTCTACCCTACATAGTGCTTTTCTGCTTGCTTCACACCTCGCTTTTCCGAAACCCCTCCCCGTCATTTAGATAAGATGCCTAGAACACGGTGGGTAACTATTGGAACCTACCATGCTGTATCGTAATCATTAGATGTTTATCTCTTTGAAGACAAAAACAATGCTTTAAATCATCTGTTCCCCATGCTACTACAAGTTTAATATGAGAGCAGATGGTCTATAAATTATAATTGAATAAATATCCTCTTCTGTATTTTGTCACAAGAACAAATAATTTCTCCTCCAACACAAAACTCTTCATGCAAGATTCTAGGATATTAAACCTTTTCTGCAATTTTGAAACTTCTAAATTATGTATTTATGAATAATGGGTCCATCTGAGTTCAAGAAAAATAAAGAACAATCTAACATTTGGATGGAGAACATTTTCCACAAATAGAGCTTTTCTTCAGAACTAAATAACATTTCTTAAAAACTGTTTCTGATGGTAAATGGAAACTTGTCAGTGACCTATTATTAAATATTTAGCCCTTAATAAAAGCTATATATTTTGTGTTTATTGTAAAATGTAACAATACCTATAAAGATGTCTTCAATATACATACATATGTATGCACATATATTTTGCTTTTTAGGGCCACACCTGTGGCATATGGAAGTTCCCAGGCTAGGGGTAGAATTGGAGCCACAGCTGCCTGCCTATTTTACAGCCACAGCAACACCAGATCCAAGCCTCATATGTGACCTACACCACAGCTCACGGCAATGCCAGATCATTAACCCACTGAGGGGCCAGGAATCAAACCTGTATCTTCAAGGATACTCATTGGTTTGTTTCCACTGAGCCACAATGGAGAACTCCCAAAATATTGTTTAATGAAAAAAAGCTAGTTGTAAACAGCATGTAGAGAAATAAGCTGGCGATTTCAAGATCAAAAACAGGAATAGATGTGTTTTAATACATCAATTGTTCTGTCCATTATTATTGCTGACACTGAGTTACATCCTTTCATGACCAGTTAGACTTTCCAGCAATGTTAGCTATCAACTTGGTAGCAACAGCTAAAATTTAGAGACCATTTACTATATATCTAACACTATTCTTGCCCACAAATTCATTCATTCCTCACAACACTCAATAGAGTCAATAAAATTGTTTTCTCCATTTTACTTATAAGGAAATAGAGGCACAAATAGGTTAAGCATGTGCTGAAATCATAGAGCTAGTAAGTGACAGAGCCAGCTATAGACTCCGTACATTCTGGCTACTGATGTTCTCCATTATACTGCTCTTAAGTTTAAGGAGATAAAAAGAGGAGTTCCCCTCATGGCACATCAAAAAAGAATCTGACTAGCATCCATAAAGACACAGGTTCAATACCTGGCCTTGCTCAATGGGTTAAAGATCTGGCATTGTTGTGAGCTGTGGTATAGGTCGTAGATGCCGTTTGGACCTGGCATTGCTGTGGCAGAGGCCAGCAGCTATAGCTCTCATTTGGCCCCTAGCCTGGGAATCTCCCTATGCTGTAGATGTGACCCTGAAAAAAAAAAAAAAAAAAAAAAAAAAAAAAAAAAAAAAAAAAGAGGAAGAGAGCAAGGAATTAAGAAGTGTATCCACCTATGAAGTTGTTGCCAGGATTAAGTCAATACCTGTAGGAGATTGTGTTCTTGGTCCTAATTCTTCAGCTCTTTGTGTTCTTTTCATGTGATAATTTTCAATTCCTTTCTCTAAAAGGCTATTATTTTTCTATCTCATGACTTAGATTAGGTCTTATGACCTGCTCTGGCCAACAGAATCCAGCAAACAGGATGATGTTTTTATGCTCCTTCCTCCGTGGAAGGAACATGCTTAGGGTAGCAGTCCCAGGAAGAAGATGAGACATGAGATGCAGAGCTGTACAGGAGGACCAGCCTAGATCAGCGAGCTCAAGCCCTCCCTCAGTTGAATGAGCTAGATAAATGCCTACTTCTGTATACCTCTGAGATTTTACCATAAAAATACACCTAGACCAGGGGCTGGAAAATGGAAGCTTTCCACAGAGATTACAGATCACATGCTTCTGTCTCTATATGTTCATAGTTCTGTTTTAAGCAATTCCCTGAGGATATATAATTAATCTTTATTTTAAATCAGGGGGCAAGAGCAGGGGTATAGCTTTTTCACTAGACGATAAACACTTTGAGGGGAAGAACTATGGATTTTGCCATCTTTTTATGCTTAGTTCCTCAAACAGCACCCGAAGTAGGAGTTTAATAAATACGTGATGAAAGGTCTATTTTTTTTTCCTCCCTTCCACTGGAATTGTTGCAGGCTGAGCTACCATAGTAACAAGACAGGACAAGGACTTTGGAGACTGGCCTCATAATGCATCTGTAATTTCTACAGGAGAACATTGTACATTACATCTATTACAATGAATGTGTCTTATAATTCAACCCTCTTCAATAATTTAACTCCCAAAGAAAACCAACTTCAGGGTTTTAATTTGTTGCTGCAATAGTAACTGGTGGCAAAGAAGTAAAAAGCACTACAAGATGAATGAGTTCATCATGTTGCTACCAGTTATTAGAACAGGCTTGCCTATTAGTCTGTGCAAATTAAGGGGGGAAAAAATTAAACTACTCCCCCCCCCATGCACATAATCATTACTCCTCCCAAATATGAATGAAAGTATGAACTGCAACTACTAGACTGTATCTATTATGATTATATCACACAGAAATCCTGCAAGGAATCTACTTAGATGCTACATGTCCCCTGCTTCACCATCTCTACTTAGAGCAGCCAGAGGCATTGCTCTACCCAGGCCCTTGGAAACTCCTAGAAGCCCAACCCTACCCAGGGTCTGGCTCCAAGCACCCCCACAGCTTTTTGTTTGCATGTCCAGCTTCCAGCCCAAGACCACACTCATTTCTAACACTTTGAGCCAGTCCTGGGCCTCTGGTTCTCCACGACTACTGAATCTCACCAAACACCTATAATTTCATAAAGGCCAACTTCTCTTTTCATCTCCTTTAGTGTTCCAACTTTTCCTTCTTTTGTTTCTTCCTAAAGAAGATACTCTAAATGAAATGACCTTTGCTGTTAGTGGAAGCCACCAGCCAACACTGCATCACACTGCCCAACAATGGTGCTCAGGTCATATGGTTAGTGACTCCCCCCGACCCTTCATACCCATACACTGAATCTCTGTAACTCCTCTAAGTAACAGAGGTGATGGGAGCTTCCCTGGCCAAGGGACTGGATACTAACCTGGGTACCTTTATATCCTTTCCTAAACCTGTTAAAATGTTGTGAACGCGACTTTAAAACCTTTAGAAGGGCTACTTATTTTACATGTTTGTTGCCGGTCTTTGCTGCCTTCTCCTAAATTGAAGCTTTGCCTTGTAAGCTGAGTCATATGAAGAGAGAAGTTTTAAGAATTACTGCTGTGTACCCTCCAACCATAATGCCTATAAGACCTCCAAGAAATTAGTGCTTCTCAAAGTTCTTGCAATTATCAACATTTTTTTGTTTTTCCTTTTTAGAGACGCACCTGAGGCAAATATCGAAGCTTCCAGGCAAGGGGTGGAATTGGAGCTGCAGCTGCCTACCTATGCCACAGTCACAGTCACACCTCATCCGAGCTCAATCTGTGACCTATCCCACAGTTTATGGCCACACCAGATCCTTAACCCACTAAGCGAGATCAGGGATCCACCTTGCATCCTTATAGACATCATGTCAGGTTCTTAACCTGCTAAGGCACAACAGGAATTCCAAATATCAGTATTTTCATCACCCTACTCAATTGCTTTTAATAAAAAGTTGAAATTTGAGGGATATTAGCATAATGTAATTAAAATAAGAATGAAGTATAAAAAAATCCCTTTCTTTCTGGATTACTCTCCTTTCCCCCCTCCCACTTTAAGATATGTTCATTTTTGTACAACTCCATACATAATATGCATTTGTAAAGTGCTTGAATATTTTAAAAGTAAATATTACATTACTTAAGGAACTTGACAGCAATTTTAGCAAATATTTTCTCTTAGGCAAACAATGTTAGCATCTAATTTTCTTCAAAAATTTCCATAGGCATCCATAATTTGCTATTTTTCCCCCCTATCCTAAAGGAAACTGTCCTTTGAGGAGAACAACCTGTGGGACTGAATCACCTGAAGTCAAATAAGAATTACAGTAGAATTCGGTTACACAAAAACAGTTTCCTGCAAATACTAAGAAACACCAAGTATCTCCTCATATGTCCAGTATTAAATTTCTGCTGCTTTTAAAGTCATTTGTAGGTTTATACGTGAGGAGATAAAAGCAACTGATGCTTCTCCAAAATTAAAACATAGATTTAAGTCATTTTTTGGTTGTTGTGAAATAATTTTATCTACACTATAGAACATAAGCCAAGTTATTTACCTGTCTGTTGAGTACTTATCATCTAGCAACAATCACCACGTTCTGGCTGTTAAAGAAATATCATCAACCAGCCGTCAGAGGGAGGGGTAGTAGGCAGAATTCTAGGATGGCCCCCAAGATCTTGGCTCCTGGTATAACAAGTTCTATAGACTCCCCTCCTCTTGAGTGTGGGTGGGACTGTGGATGTGGAGTTTGCTTCTGTTATTATGTTACATGACAAGGCTCAAGGGATTCTGAAGATGTACATAAGGCTCTAGAGCAGTTGACTTTTGAGTTCATCACAGCAAAGTTATCCTGAGTGGATTTGACCTCATTCAGCCCTTATAAAGAAGAAAATCCTGCTATATGCCATATGGATGAATCCTGAGGAATTATGATAATGGAAACAAGTCACATACATATATATATATAACACATGCCACTTACAGGGAGTCACTAAAATAGTTCATCTCATGGAAGCAGAGTAGACCAGTGGTTGCCAACAGCAAGGGGGATGGATAAATGCAGAGCTGCTCATCAATGGGAAAAGATTTCAGTTATACAAGGTAAGTTCTAGAAATCTGCTGCATAACATTGTACCTGTAGCTAAGATTGTATTATACATTTAAAAAGTATAATAAATAGCACACTTCATGTTAAATATTCTTAATGCAATAAAATAAAAATTTGAAAGTACTGGGCCCCTTCTGAAGCCACAGATTAGTAGTGAGAGAGGGCAAGCACTGGAGAAGTTCAAAAAAATTAGTCCTGAAAGTTCAAGTATAATGGCTTCAGATGAGCATTTTAATAGATGGAGCAAATTGTGTGTTTTTAAATTTTATTGAAGTATAGTTGATTTGTAAAGTGTTAATTTCTGATGTACAGCACAAAGTGACTCAGTTTATGTTTCCTTCATATTCTTTTCCATTATGAGTTTTCATAGGATATTAGAGTTCCACGTGCCATAGAGTAGGATCTTGTTTACTCACCGTATATATAATAGTTTGTCTCTGCTAATCCCCAACTCCCAATCCTTTCCTCCCCCACCTTCCTCCTCAGCAATGACAAGTCTGTTTTATATGTGGGTCTGTTTTTGTTTTGTGCATGTTGATTTGTGTTGTATTGTAGATTCCACGTTTAAGTGATACATGATATTTATCTTTCTGCCTTACTTTGTATAATCTCTAAATCTTGGATTATGTGTTAGTAACTATAAATTTAAAGGGAAGATAGCATTTCAATCTGAGAAGAATTGTAGATGAATAGGAAAACAGGATACGAAATCCTATCAGACCCACTGTCACACTTGAGTATAAAGAGAATGACCAAGAGGAAACTAGAGCTCAAAGTTTTATTTATCAATACCAGTGTTTCCTAATATATATCTATAGCTCATCTGCCTCAGAATTACCTGTGGTGTTTGACTTGATGCTTAAATTCCCAAATCTCCTCTCATGGCTAGTGAATCAGGATCCCATAACCAGTCAATCAGGATCTGCCCGTGAATTTTTCTCTTGGCATCTCAAATACCCTACAGGATCTGTTGAGATGCTGAGTTAGAGAGACACCCATATACCTTTGTCCAGGTGGAAGAACACTTTGTGGAAAGGGTTAAGTTTGTAGAAAGATAACAGGGACCAGGCCTAGAGCCCAGACCAGAGAGCATCACATACTTTTTGGTAGGTTTTCTTTCCCGGGAATTCTGGAGGTCTGGAAAGGAGTAATTACAAGCACCCAGACTTTAATTTAGGATAGTCATGTTCTTTGGAAAATATACATAGGCATATCTTAGAATGTTATGGATTCACCTCCAGACCACCTCAGTAAAGCAAGTATCATAATAAAGTGAGTCGAACAAATTTTTTTGATTTCCCAGTGCATATGTTTATGCCATACTGTAGTCTATTAAGTGTGCAATAGCATATGTCTAAAACATAATGTATCTTTAAAATGCTATCACTAAAAATTGCTAACAATCATCTGACAATACTGACAAACCCTCAAGTTGTTAACAAAAAAATCCACTATTTGTGAAGAGCAAAAAAGCAAAACATAATAAAATGAGGCACACCTGTATCTCTTATTCTATTTAAGGGGTATCAATGACACCAAACCTCTTATATTTGAGCCAGAAAAAGAAAGGGCCATATATCCTCAACCTAACAAAAACCTCTTCCCCTGACCAGATGGTTTCTCATGCTAATGGGACAGAGAAGGAGAGAAGAAAGGCTAGATAATTATCTTGCAACATTTTGTGGAATTTATAAAACTGGATTTGGGTCCTTTTTCTAGAACCCAAATGCTTTCACATTTAACATGTCATGAATTTCTAAAACTTTTGTCTCCCAATTCTTTTGAAACTTAGTGCCTATTTCCAGCAAATATACCCCAAAGGAAATCCTCTCTTCCCCTTGTCTCTTCCTATATCATCTATTTCTGTAAGCTATCCCCTTTTACTTCCTTACCTGATGTCAGAGAAGGTGCTAAGAGGTGTCCCATGCTCATTAGTTATCTAAGAAATGCACATTAAAATTGTCAGAACATAAAAGCACTAACTAGACTGGCTAATTATACTATCGTAAGGAGTTTGTGAAGCAACTGGAACCCTATACACTGCTGCTGGGAATGTAAAATGATACAATCACTTTGGAAAACTGTTGTGACAACTTTGTTAAAAAGTGAAGCATACACCTACCCTATGACCTAGCCATCACATTTCCAGGTATTCATCCAGACAAAATGACAATGTAGCTATATAATCAACTGTGCAAGAATATTTAAGCATCTTTTTCCATAATAACTGAACCTAGAAATAACACGAGTCCATCAAAGAATTTTAAGAAAAATAAACTGAGGTTATACTCACAAAATACTATAATACAGCAATAAAAGTGAAGCAAATAGAGATTCTTCAGAGTATTTAATCTTAAAAACATTATGTTAAAAATGTCATACAATCACTGTATAATGTTTCCTCATTATGAGGCTCAAGAATAGAAAAAGCCCATCTATGTTAATAGAAAATATTTGCCTTTTGAGAGTGGGAGATTTATTACAAAGGGGGCTACTTTATGTGTTGGTGAAAATAGTCTACATCTTAATAGGAGTATGGATTATAAGAATATAGATGTTTATCGAGATTCATTGACATACACATCTCACTGTATATGGATTTTTACCTCAAAAAGGTACTATTAAAAGTATGCAGTTCCCACTGTGGCTCAGCAGGTCAAGAACTCAACATAATGTCCATGAGGATGCAAGTTCAATCCCTGACCGCTGTCAGTGGGTTAAGGGTCTAATGTTGCCACAAGGTGATGCATACGTTATAGATGTGGCTTGGATCCAGTGTTGCAGTGGCTGTGGCACAGGCTGGGAACTGTGGATCCAATCCCACCTTGCCTGGGAACTTCCATATGCCACGAGTGTGACCATAAAAAGAAAAAATTAATGGTAGAACATTTTGTTATTGTTCTTTCAAAATATACAAGAGTAGGAAAGAGTAAGCTGTTCTTTGTATTTCATTCAGAAAGCATTTTTTTCAATCTAGGAGATTATCTTGTACATTTTCAATTCACAAAGTCTATTTACATATTCTCTATCAACCACTTTAATCCCATTTCTTTAGGACAGAATATTTACTCACCTAGAATCACTTCTCTTCTCTGTCCTTGAAAACTTCTATTTTTAACTACTGGCTTCTAAGTTCAACAGGGTCCATTATAGACAGATTGAAGAAGCAGAAAGAGAATAAAGCACCAGGTATAGGAAAGAAAATAAAATGCACTGACAGTCTATTATTTTTTCCTTGGAGCTAACACTGCTTGCAATAGTGCTGGATGCCAAACAATCTACCAGCTATCAAACATGCAGTTCTGAGCCTTAAAAATAAATACCAAACATGGGATTGACTAATTGCAGTGGCAGCACCTAAGGGTATAAATATCCCTCAGTAGAACTTGACACAAGGCTGGTTCCTCATGTACCCCCCCTCCAGATAGATGAGGATTCAGCTGCAGTGAAAAGCTGGTCAGAGTTAATGAAGAGTTGTCAGTGCTGGAAAAGGGTAGGTTTGAATTTACAGTTGAATTTACAAATCTGGCGTATTGCAAGCCACTTTGTATGAAACCCAAGTACAAACAAAATACCTAGTAATTAGTGAAGGCCAGTTCAACATGGATCACACTCAAAGTCCTGTCACCACTTGTCATTCGTTTGAAAAGCCATTAAGAGTCTTAAGAACCACTTTATCATGCCCTATATTTGTTCCATCTGTGTTCTACAACCCCTATCGTATTGGATAGTGTTTACCAAAAATAAATTTATTTTCTGCTGCAAATAAATTAAAGTCAGAAGCTTATATGTTTTAATTTCCTGAACAAAAACACTCCTCTGAACCTTAACAAGTGCTTACTTAAATAAGAAGCAATGGAAGGAAGCAGGCTGTTTTGAATGTAACAGGGTAATTCTAGAACACCACACACACAAAAAAAAAAACTGCGTCCAGCTCAGAACGCATTGAACTATCACTTTGAAAGCCCCTCCAAGAATCCTCAAGATGATGTGTATCTTCATGTACATGAGCTACAAATACCTTACATTGATTTGAAACATTACCATTTCTCCAGGGAAACATAAAATTTTAGATAACGACTTAAGTTCAGATCAGGGTTTGTTCCAAAGAGAGTTGGCCAAAAACTTTTAACAAACCTTTTTACTTTTCAGAGGGACTGGATTTTGGACAAACAACCTGGACTAGGTATTTGGCTTTCCATACGCACAGGCTTTTGCACCATTAACTTATTACCTCTGATCATCATCTTCCTGCAGGTGAACCCTAATTGATCTGGAGGCAGTACATGAGCAACTTAGCCTTGTTTCATGTTGTACTAAGCCATGAATTCTCATTTTTGTGGTCTAAGGAAATAGAAGAAATCTATTAAAATCTGCAGTAGAGGAGAACACAAAACTGCTTATACAGAGGGTGCCAAATATATTTAGTCCACAATGTTATTTCAGCATGACTAAGAGCTCCATGGACCCTTCCCCCCCTGTTTGCTAATACTGTCATAGCAGTCCCTCCTTATTAAAAAAAAAAAAAATTACTCAAATGAAAAAATGGACTGTTATCCTTTAGAAGCTAGATGTGACTGAATATAACTTACTATGAATGCATTTGTCAAAGTTTTATTGAGCACCTTAAATGTACCAGAAACTGCTAGAACAACGGACACTGACACAATCAAGGCAGCCAATCCCCATCCCCTCACCCCATGCACATAGAGATTACAATCTGGGAAAGTGGGGCAGCTGAGATCAATAAACAGAAAATAAACAGCAAGTAGATAATTAGAGTGCAAGAAAACTGTGGAAGACCATGAAGAGGTTGGAGAGAATGACAGAATAGGGAGTAGACCTCAGATAAACTGGACAAATCCGAAAGAGTTTGGTAAATTCAAAGGCCAGAAAGGAAGACAGTACACATAGACAGTAGTAAGTTAAGGAGACAGTCTTGTAAGATATAACCAACAAGGTAACCAGGTGTCAGACACATCTTTGTAGACCACCTATCTCACTCTAAGTACAAGAATCCAGTAATGTATTTTAAGTAGGAGAGTTCTCTAAATCTAAATACATTTTTAAAATCGCTCTAATTTCCATGTGGATATTAGATTACTAAAGTTCATAAAGGGGGGAAAGAAAAAGAAAACATGTTAGACTTGTAGAAGTTTCAGAGAAGGATGACGGCATTTTAGGCTAGAGTAGGATGCAGAGCAGGGCAGGGCAATGGAAAGAACGGCTCCTGGTATAAGTGTGGGCAAGAAAGAAAGAGAAAATGGTAGATTTAGGTTTTCGATAAGATGTTCAAAGGAGCAATCTGGTCTGCAGATAGAAGTTTGTGAGCCATGAGCATATAGAAAATATGCAAAGGTATGGGACAGGATGAGCTGACATAGGGAGAAAGAATAAAAAGCATAGGGCAATGCTCTAAGGCTTGCCAATAGTTCAAGTTTCAGTTGAGGGAAAGAAGCTAGCAAAAGACTAAAAAATCCAGGACAGACAGGAGAAAATATGAAAGCATTATCACAAAAGCCAAGAAAAAAATGTATCTCAAGAAGGGAATGTGAAGTTAACTAAAGGAACGGGCCAAAGAGTCCATTAGCTTTGGCAATACTATAAATTATTTCAAAGTCAATTATAGTCTAATATAGCATCAATACTGACATTAGATCTCACAACAAAGACAGGCAGGGATTATCACAATTTATGAAATAGCCATTTCCCCTCCATCTCCATGAGTTAAACAAGAGGATGGCATCTGAGAGCTCTTCAGGGCTCTGGCAATGTAAATGCATGCAATGCCAATTTCTATCTGAGCAGGAGGAGAAGGTATATGCATGAAAGGACATCAGTCCTGGCTTTTACCACCCAGTATTTTGTACTGATGGAGAATGGTCCAGCCAGGCTCTGACCTATGTCTTAAAGTTGATCAAGACTGGGATCTACAGAATGGAGAGCAAGAGATGGAAATCTTGAGGCTAGAGGTTAACAAAGTCAGTACAATATGAGCCATGCCTTCGAACTTGTTGGGAGGAAAGGAGAAAAAGGGGCCCCAAGTCAGGATTGAAGAAGGGAATAGTCAAATCAAATATCCAAACCGGAGGCTAGATAGAATGAAGAGAAAGCAATGTTGCAGGTTCACACCAGCCACTCTGAGTAGCAGAATCTTTGATTACCTTATGGATTGGATGTATGTACATACACAGGAACACCAAAACCAAGGTGCTGCCCATCTCATATATCCCCACCCCACTGTAACTTTGTTCTTTATCTCCTCTTTCTCCTTCCACATGGCCCAAATCAAGGACATTGAAAAGCCTAGGCAACCCTGCCCCCATCTGACCACCAAGGTGCTTCTGTACGTCATGTGACTGTTCTCAGATTACCACCCACATGGAGGCATTTTAAGCAAGAAATCATTAAGCAAAATCATGGCCTCAGGATGGCCAACCATATTTCTGTCAGAAGCAGGTAAGAAGCTACACAGCAGTTTTTTTAAAAAACAACTATGAGTCTGAAAGAAAAGTTCAACATCACAAAGACAACTTAATAGAAAAGATGACCTCAAGTTCCCAAGTTTTCGCATATACAAATCACATATTGGTTCCTCCAGCAGAATGTGTTGCCCTAGACTAAGAAAGACTTCTAGTGCAGTAGAATACAGATCTTCAGCACAATCCATTATCACCCATTCATTGGCCCATCTACAGACAGCTTCACCTTGGGTGACAGGCAGCATCAGATGGTGCTGGTAAATCAGAATCATGTTTACTTGCAAAAAATAAATTTATATTATCAACTCTAAATCTTTTAAAGTTATGAATATAATTTGGTTCTGATATCTGACTCACAGTAAAAAATGTTTAATAGAAAATGTCTTGGGGTTTGGAGTTATCTCTATATTAATACCCCACTGTGCCCACACATGTACCACGCACATGTACCAGCGTATTCTTTTCCAAAATGTTTTTCTTTACATTTTTCACACTATGATTTCCCCAAAAGAAAATCAACAGATAAAAGACAGACAAGGCAAATTCAATGTGATTTTCTCCCAGTACCACCTCAATTTCCAGGTGGATCGCCTCGTGCTCATTGTCCACGTCCACCCTAGTCTCTGCAGACTCTTTCATCTAGAATCACTGCTGGGGGTGGGGGTTGGGGAGCACAAGGATTCATGAAGGTTTTTCTAGCCAGCTCAATTTAGATAGGATTTGTATAAATGTTACCATCCAAGGCTTTCATTATGAACTCTCCCCGTTACATTAGGAATCATTAAAAATTCCATCGCTTCAAAGATGACTTTGCTCTGAGGTGCACTAACCCTGTTCAAAGTGAAGGCAAAACCATTAAGAACAGATGACTGGGGATGGGCTTCAGAAAGCTTGTTTCAATCTGGCTGAACACGGCAAGGATCCTGTGCAGCATGATGAGAAAATTTATGATAAAATGAAGATGGACTAAAGGGATGCTGCTATGAGACACCTGATAGACTCTGTGTTAACTCTTCATAAAACAGTGCACACAGCTTGGCAAGGTGAAACCTCTCTGGGAGGAATAAAGAGCTATAGAAAATTGTGAGCACATGGAGTTCTTAGAAGAGAGACAAAGTGAACCTGGATGTCTTAGTAAGAAAAGAAAAGATAAAGAGAGTCAAAGGGTCAGGTCTTAAAGGAGCAATCTGTTAGGACACTAAAAAGGACATCAGGAAATGTGGAGGTATCGAAAAAAAAAATCCTATACCCCAAACAACATGCATTTCTCTAGAAAGGCTTTTGAAAGAAATCACATGTCATGAGTTAAGAATACATCTTGTCTCTTTTTAGGAACCCACAAAATGACTTTCTCTTAAATTTGTAAATATCTGCTATAAGCAAAGCTCATAAAGAATATTTACAAGTATCTACAATATGGAAGAGGCAGGAGATAAGGTCAAATTCTGAAATTTCGTTTACATTTTGTTAATCGGATATAGTATTTGCACATACATAAAAGCATGCATAATTATTTGACAGAGCAGTACTTTTTATAATTCAGTAGAAAAAACACTAATATTAGCTACCATTTATCAAGAGTCTTGTCTCAGGCATGGCCTTGTGTCAAAAGCGAAGCCAAATAAATTCTACATCATCTGACCTTAAAAATTCCCTGAGATATGGGTGTTATTAGTCCTATTTTAAATAATACAGAAGGAGTTCCTGTTGTGGCACAGTGGTTAATGAATCTGACTAGGAACCATGAGGTTGCAGGTTCGGTCCCTGGCCTGCTCAGTGGGTTGGTGATCCAGCATTGTCGTGAGCTGTGGTGTAGGTTGCGGACAGGGCTCAGATCCCGTGTTGCTGTGGCTGTGGTGTAGGCCAGTGGCTGCAGCTCCGATTCAACCCCTTATCTGGGAACCTCCATATGCTGTGGGAGCAGCCCTAGAAAAGGCAAAAAAGACAAAAATAAATAAATAAAACAGAAATGAGATATAGAGAATATAAGCAATGTACTCAAAGTCACACATGTGGCTAGACCTAAGCCTACGTTCACCCTTTGCTATACTACCTCCCAATTGCCCAATATTTTAGACAGATCAACAAAGCATCTTAAAATTCCAAACTCATGTATTCTTTCAACCTAGGCTTTTCTATCATTTAAAGCCAGTGCAAAATTCTAATGTAAAGATATATATTCATGGATGTATAATATTTTTCACATTCATTCAAATTTATTAGTTTTTTGATTACATTCCACTTGGAAGAAACTATGCTAGGTCCTGAAGTATTTTAGTGAAAAGTGGCAAAAGTCTCCATTCTAAAAAGTATTAGTAACAATTTATATTTATATCAGGGTGCTATACTGCAACTCTATCTGTATCAGTTTAGGCTAACTGCACTAAAAGCTAATAACCAGAATTAGGTGCCATAGTGTCCATAATCCAAAAGCTCAATTACTGATGGCAGAGAAAGAATGGACCTCCCCTTGCAGCAACCATTTCAATAATCAATTCAGGCAATAATCAATGACTAGTGAATACTAAAATATTTAGGTGAAAGCTGATTTGGGATCAGGATCTTCACATTTTGCCTGCAGCATAAATCACCAGATTACTTTATTTGTTCCCAAAAGAAAACTGCACAATAGGGATCTGGTAAGTACTCTCTCCACAAATGATCTAATAATGATCTAATTATTTGACAGACACTACGTTTCTCCCAGTGTGACCTGGCACCAGGTACACAGTTATCCATGTAGTGATGCTTTCAAAGAGGTTTACTTGAAGTTTAAATTAAGCAAACAAATAAAAGCAAATAACCAGTTTCCAAAAAGTCCAATGTCATAAAAGAAAAAAAGCCGGAAAAGTCGGGGGAAGTAAGGAGAGAGGGAAACCGTTCCAGAATAAAAAAGAAACCAAAAGGGACCTCACAACCAAATACTATCATTTTAAAATTATATCCTAATATTTTTACAAAAGCATAACTGAATAACATTGAGTATTAATGTAATATTGTTACATAATAGTATTACAACAACGTTAAATTTGAGTGTGAAAATTGTTTTGTGGTTATGCAGGAGAGCATCCTGATAGATAGGAGATGTATATGAAATACTTGGGATAAAGTGTCCTAATGTCTATTAGTTATTCTCAAGGGATTCACCACAATTAAAGTATAAACAGGTAAGCTATGGAGTAGGTCGCAGACGCAGCTCCAATCTGGTGTGGCTGTTGCATAGGCCAGCAGCTACAGCTCCAATTCGACCCCTAGCCTGGGAACCTCCATATTGCCACAGGTGTGGCCCTAAAAAGACAAAAAGACAAATAAAAATAACTGAATAAAGCTTTAAATTATGTCATGTCTAAATATATGATAGACCACATACAAATCTAAATACGTTATACATTATGTGTGACATATTTTACATATATATTTAGAGATCACAGATTTAATAGATTATACATTAAGAAATTTATATAAAGAGTTTTATATATAAATGTATACAGTTGACCCATGTAAAACATGGGATTGAACTGTGACAAGTCCACTTATACCCAGATGTTTTTCCATAGTGATCAATTCATGATTGTGGTTGGTTGAATCTGAGGATATAGAGGAATCACTGTCATGAAGGGCTGACTCCAAATTATGCATGATTTTCGAATGCCTGGAGGGTTGGTGTCTCTAACCCCCTCATTGTCCCAAGGTCAAGTATATATGTATATTTTAAAGATTGCTAGTAATGAATAGTTGGCTATTCCCTCCACATCAAAAGGAGATTTTCTCCTACTCCCCTTTAGGCAAAGGAAGGAACTTTAGGAGAACCATTGAGATAGGCTGCAATGTATTCCCTGGTCTAACTCCTCCCTGGTAGACTTTAAAGGGAGGGTGTTGCTGGAGCAGCACTGAGAATGTGCTGACTTAACCACCCATGGCACAAGTACTTATGGTGCTCTTGGATCAAACTCAGATCTCATGAAAGGACTATAGCGGAGCAAAGAAAGGACTATAGAGAAGCAAAGATAGAACGGACCTACTGGAATCTCAAAGGCTAGGATGCAACAGTGTTCTAACATGGAGGCTAGAGGAAGCATTGTCAGAGTCAAATGTACAAAAAATAGACACAATCCCTGTTGTCATAAAGTTAGGAGTCTAGAAGGGGAGACGAGCATTTGTCATTTAGTTACATAACTAAATATTAAGATTACAACCATGAAATTTGTTAACAAGGAATGTATTTTATTATCCATTTCCCTCTCAATACTCATCAAAACCAAGAGAGAATTGGAATTTCCTGGTGGTGTGGTTAAGGACCCAGAATTTTCACTGCTGTGGTGCGGGTTAAAGACCTGGCTGAGAACTTTCGCATGCCGTGGACATGGCAAAAAAGAAGCGGGGGGTGGGGGGAGATAGAGGGAATCTCCCTCAGATGGAACAAGCAAACTACCATAATCCTTCAATTTATGGAACAAATTGGTCACAGCAAAATCTTCAGAGAAATAAAGAGCATGTTAATTACCAATACATACCTCCTTGAAACTCAAAGACACGTGTCAGTCCTGGAAGATATATACAATAGTCTTTTAGAGGTGGGGATGTCTTTTTAGAGAACAGGTTAGACACTGTTGAATAGCAAGGGAGGAGAAGATGAAGGAAAGGATATTTATTACCCTGCCTTCCAAAGGAGGGAGTCTAGAGGGCAAGTTAAGTGATGGAGGAAGAGGAAACAGGTTTTAAATGATTCCCAAATGCAATTTAGAGACCTTGTCATTTACAAGGCTCTGCTGTGACCCAACCAAAATAATTAGGAAAAAATAACCCCCAAGTTAAAACACCACATCTACTGACAAGTGTCAGAAACAATAAACCCAATTAAAGACTAAACAGTCTTTAGGCAGATCTCCCTCCCCACCTCTGCCCACTACTATTTTCCAGATGATAGACATCTCCATTTAAAGATTAATAAAAAGATACACACAAAATTACGATAAATAGTCACTTAGGAATAATTGCTAAACGTCAGCTTGGAGAAAGTTACAGAACTTAAAGCCATAAAACATGGATATCTAGACAGAAAAAGTTTCAGGGGAAGAGCACATACATACAAAAAGAAAAAAATGCTGCCTGGCTTCAGACTTCACCACAGTAATACAGTGCCACAAGAGTAGAACAAAGCATACCAAATTTTTAGGAAAGTGGAACCCAAGACTGAATACACCCCCAAATTTTTCAAGCATAAAGCCAATAGGAAAACATAGTTAAACATCCAAGAACCTGTGAGGACAGCAAGTTTGTACCATACAGCACTTCTAAATAGGAAATGACTACATTGGAGATATTTATGTCTTCTGCCCATTTTTCGATTGGGTTCGTTTTTTTGCTGTTGAGTTGTATGAGCTGTTTGTATGAAAAAATGCTCAACATCACTAATTATTATAAAAATGCAAATCAATACAATGAGCTACCACCTCACACTGGTCAAAATGTGTATCATTAAAAGTCTACAAATAACAAATTCTGGAGAGGGTGTGGAGAAAAGGGAACACTCCTACACTGTTGGTGGGACTGTCAATTGGTACAACCACTATGGAAAACAGTATGGCAGTACCCAGAAAACTAAATATAGAATTACTGTATGACCCAGAAATCCCACTCGTGGAGATATATCAGAAAAAAATTTCCTTGAAAATACATGTACCCCTATGTTCATTGCAGCACTATTCACAAAACCAATACATGGAAACAACCTAAATGTTTATCAACAGATAAATGGATTAAGAAGATGTGGTACATACACCCAATGGACTACTACTCAGCATAAAAAAGAACAAAATAATGCTATTTGCACCTATGAAAACTATTGCATTTGGAGTGGGTAAGCAACAAGTTGCTGCTGTATAGCACAAGGAACTATATCCAATCACTTGTGATGGAACATGATGGAAAACAATGAGAAAAACTGTACATATATATGTATAACTGGGTCACTTTGCTATACAGCAGAAATTCACAGAACATTGTAAATCAACTATGATACTTTTTTTAAAAATGACTACAAGCTAAAAATCAAGGGAACCTAAGGTATGACTGAATAAAATGCCCAGGATTCCATTCAATATACAGCACCTAATTCAAATTTTACCTTCTATCACTGCTGAGATCCAAAGGAAAAGCTTAAAACTCCCTACACACACACACACACACACACACACAATGACGAGAAAATGCTGAAAGTTAAAACAGACAACTATCCAACCTATGCTACATAAGCCCTGTCAGACAACTTTTAAGTTGAAAGGCTATAATTCTAACTGTCTTAAGGTAAACTTCCTTTGATATTATACACTCAGTGGATGTATAAAAATGTGATTTTGAATAAAATGTTTACATTTTAATATCAGAGTCTAGTGAAACTTTTCTCAAATGGGGCATTATGCCAACATTAAAGAAAGAAATGGGAGATATTAGTGTCATGTCAACTCTTTCCATTTCCTCTTGGATCCATCAACAAATGGTCTTTCCTTGCTTTTTTTTTTTGGTCTTTTGCAATTTCTTGGGCCGCTCCTGCGGCATATGAGGTTCCCAGGCTAGGAGTCGAATCGGAGCTGCAGCTGCCAGCCTACGCCAGAGCCACAGCAACGCAGGATCCGAGCCGCGTCTGCAACCTACACCACAGCTCACGGCAACGCTGGATCGTTAACCCACCGAGCAAGGGCAGGGCTCGAACCCACAACCTCATGGTTCCTAGTCGGATTTGTTAACCACTGCACCACGACGGGAACTCCTTCCCTCGCTTTTTTAACATATTACTTCAGAGAGTTTTTGATTTGGTCCTTTCAGATGCAAAGATCTAAGGCTCAATAAACATGCACTCTATGGCACATCACAGAAAAACAAACTGTACCACTCAGATTTCAAACAGGCGAGAAACACTTTATTAAGACCTTTGTAACAGGGGAAAGAGATTGACTTCACTGAAACAAAAGACAAGAGATAGAGAGTGGGCGAAAATACTGAAGAAAAGTCTAAGGGCAGTGTGGTCCCTGTGAACAGGCCACTTTGTTTCCTATTTGGCCCTTGTTGAAATTTGGCTCGTACCTTCCCACAGAGACTTGGGGAATAGGGGCAGTTCCTTTCCTTTTCAACAAGCGGTATCTCAAAAGGTTGGATACCAGGTTCTTGAAACAGGTTATTGGGATGAAATGGCAAGAGACCGGGAGAGTATTTACATCTCAGGCAGAGACACTGTAAACTAATTTTTAAGTTTTCTCAAGTAAATGCTATAAGAAAGGAAGGTTGGGAAGTCAGGGGTTCAGAGGCAGGCAGAAGCCTGTCAAAAGATAAGTCAAGCTAAGAGGATATTGGGTCCCTCTTAGGCAGGCATCTGGAATGAAGACTCATCAATGACGGCTATAAAAGAGTAAGTCTGTCCCCACCGAGCTTGAAAAACCAAGTATAAAGAAAAATGTCTTTCCTGGATGATTCTTATCAGGCACCTTAAATGACATAGCTACTGGTCAGAAACTAGAAAGTTCCTCTTCTCCATTTCCATTGACTGAGGCAAATCTTTTAAGTTCTCAGTTGGTTCAGCTAAAATGGAGATAAAACTCTTGCTTTCTACTTGACAAAAGTGTTGAGTAATAGGCAACGCTTACAAAATCTTTCCATTTTTAGTTATTAAGAAAATTTTAAATACAAAGTATGATTCCTATGAATTCAGATAAAAGTATTATTAGAAAGCTTGCAAAAGACCAAAGTAAATTAAATCTGAAAAAAAAGAATCCTAACTTTTATAAGATAATGTTTGTGTAACAAGTTCATTACGAGGAATTTCTTTGAGTATAAATTAAGAATTCTAAAAAGAATTGTAAAGAGTATCATGTAAACAACAATAGAGCATCAGCTGTGGTCCTAGGGCATTAATCCACTCTTTAACGAATTTTCTATGGCCTTGCCACAAATTTCCTATTGTCTAAAAATTTTAAATGAAGTACGGGAGTATATATTTTGTTTTTTAAAAAATATGCAATGAATTATGGATAATTTCAAAATACAGAAACGTAGAAGAAAGTAAGACCCTTAGTCTCACCACCTTGGGCAAGTAACACATGAATGACATTACTTGTAACCTTTCTGTTCTGAAAAGATTTCTCTGAATTTTAATTATGACACGATTTTATACTGGTATACTATCTGGTATAGATTGATTTTTATTTAAATTTGAAAATAGGAGTTTAAGAATCTCACCTGACAAAAATAAGAACTGGTACTATTTTTATTATTTCCTTATAGTTTTTTACCCCCTTGGTCAGCATTGCTTTTTCAGTACTGTATGTAAGGTCCCCTTCCCCTTTTTTAAATTTCCCTTCTTTCCATCAAGGGACACTGGAGGGCTTCAGTTTCACAGAATCCCTAAGCTAAGAGGCAAGCCTATTTTTAGTAGGTATACTAGTAGATGTAGAGGTTAATTTTTTAAAGGATGGCTATTTCGGGCACACTTATTGGGCTTATGATGAGTTTAAACACATATAAAAATCTGCCACTGGTTTGTTTACTACTCTTTATTAATGAAAATGCATTACCTAGGTGCTTCAGGATGCACTTAGAGATGTATGAAGTCATGATGCAAGGTCTTTGCTGATCAAGGTGGCTTTTATGTTGTTCTGCACATTTTTTAAGAGAAGCAGCTGTTTTGTTTAGGAATTCTCTCTATAGTCTGTCATACTGGAGTGTATATGGCACCTGCATGACAACTAGAAAACTCCAGTGGCAAATTTATGGGCCCAGATTGTTTTTCAATTTCCAGTGTTTATCAAGCATTCATCTATGTATTTCTACTATGCTAAGAAAAATTTTCTCCATGCCAATTTTCTGGACCTATAAAGTCTTGAACTGATGTGTACATAAAAAACAAGATTCTTTTAATTTATTCCCATACTTACACCATGTGAGGTGTTTGCAGCTGCTGCAATGCTTCAACAGTTATCTCCACTACTTCCCACCTTGTTCATCTACTTAAATTAACCTCCAAATGGATGTAAGAAGCGCTGAAATGTGGAGTTGAGAACAGTGATCTGTTATCTTAAAATACACCACTTCTACCATCAACAGCAGTTTGCCCAGACAGATATTTTTCCAAAGGAAACACGCAGATAGCCAATGTTCATGTGTAAAGATGCTCAACATCACTAGTCAGAGAAATACCCATCAGAACCACAATGAGGTACTACCTCATGCCTGTCAGAATGGCTATCATCAAAAAAGTCTACAATAACAAATCTTGGTGAGGGTTTAACAAAAAGAGAACTCTTGTACACTGTTGTTGGGGGTGAAAATTGGTGCAGCCACTGTGGAAAACAGAATGAAGATTCACAAAACATTAAAAATAGAACTTCCCATTATGATCCAGCAATTTCACTCTCGAGTATGTATCTTAAAAAAAATCAGAGCACTAATACGTAAGGATATATGCACCCTGATGTTCACAGTAGCATTATTTACAATGTCCAAGATAGGGAAATAATGTAAGTGCCCATCAATTGATGATGGATAAAGAAGCTCTGAAAAACATGTACAGTCACACACACACACGCATATATTTGCACACACATGCATACACGCACACACACACTGCACTACCACTCCATCACGACAGAAAACAATTTTGCCATTTGCAGCAAGACGGATGAACTCGGAAGGTACCATGTTAACTGATATAATTCATACAGAATGACAAATACTGTATAGTATCACTTACATGTGGAATCTAAAAAAATAAAAATAAAACTAGCACATACAACAGAAAGGAAATAGTCCCCTTGATATAGAGAACAAACTAGTGGTGAACAGTGGGGAGAGGGAAGGGGGAGCGGCGAAATAGAGGTCAGGGAATAAGACTTACAAATAACGACATACAGGAGTTCCTGTCGTGGTGCAGGGGAGACAAATCCTACTAGGAGCCATGAGGACTTGGGTTCGATCCCTGGCATCACTTAGTGGGTTAAAGATCTGGCATTGCCATGAGCTGTGGTGTAGGCTGCAGATACGGCTCAGAACCCGTGGTCTGTCTGGTGTAGGGTGGCAGCTTCAGCTCCAATTAGACCCCTAGCCTGGGAACCTCCATATGCTGAGGGTATGGCACTAGAAAGAAAAAAAACAACTATGTATAAAATAAGCTACAAAGACATATTATACAGCACAGGGAATATAGCAAATATTTTATAGTTACCATAGAGTATAATATATAAAAATTTTGAATCACTATATTGTATACCTGAAACTAGTACTGTATCTAATATTGTGCATCAACTATGTCTCAATAATAAAAAATATGGGTAATAGAAAAAAACTCAGAAGTTTACCTTTCTGCTTAACTGAACGTAGTCTATGAATCTAGAAACTAATACTGAGACAGGGAAAAGATATTTCTGGCTTCTATCAGGTAAGTGGATTTTTCTCTTATGGGGCTAAGCCTGAGCATTCAGCAGTTGTTTTTCTCCATCCAGTTTTATTGCCCTTATGGTTAGTGGAAGTGGAGTGAAGCAATCAACCACCTGTCAGCCTTCATTTTTTGGATTGTTCTGCGTGTTGGTCTTTTCTAAAAATTGACACCTTTTTCCTCTGCTTGTTCCTAATCACCAGTCCTATCAGTGCTCAAGTTAAGCTTGCACCAAAAGCCTCAGTTAAGTGTCTTTGCTGTTGCCAAGCCTTGCTGATGTTGTCTGAGAGCTTTTTCTGAGGCCAAATGATTATCTACTAGCCAGGAGCCTCCACCGTAGAGGCCTGAGATTGTCGGCAACATCCGAATTAAATGAGACACTCATATTCCTAACATTTAAAAAAGGTAGTTTAATTAAGTATTACTATGTAAAGCTCTGAGGAGCACAGATCTTTAGTACCTGTACAAGCATGTGCCCTCACACACCAACACACACGTCTGTCACCAGGAGACCTAGGGTGATCAAGGCAGAAGAGTGATGTGTTAGGCACTTTGTACACACATTCTTTGTCCCTCATAGTCATTCAGCAAGGAGGCTACCAGGGCTCAAATGAGTTCATTTGTGACATGTACCAGGTACCTGTGATGAGCTCAGAATAGCTGGAAAACTCCTCAGTAATACTGGTGAACGTCACATTCAAGTCTAACTACATTGTCTTTGTTTTCCACTTCCTTTTCCTAAAATGTGGGACTGGCTTATTTATTTATTTTTTTTTCCTAGAACACTATTTTCACAGAAGTTTTTTTTTTTTCCCCTAACAAATTCAAATAGAAATATAATTATCACTTTACTTAATAAAACAAGTGTGTTTTGATGGAAAGTTTCCAAACAGTTTATTTCAAAAATGTTGAGTTGAAATTCGGTTTAAAACACTGGCTTGGGAAAGTAACAATGACAACAAAGTTTTTGAACGTCTATCTGAATCCCACCACCTACCGTAATAACTGACAGAGTGGCTAGGATAGTAAAACCATAATCTTACAAAGTATTTCTGCAAAAAAGTAGCTGCAAAGGTGTCCCCTGAAAATACAAACTGGGAGATAAAAGGCACCAAGAGCCACAAGACCCCATGTACGAGAGGGAAACAGGTAAAACAAGAGGACCTCCAACGGACCTAAGACTCAGAAAAACTAACCAGGATGCCCAACAGGCTAAGCTAAGAGCAGCAGGCAAAGATGGAAGGTGGGTTCATAGCCTCCAAACCACACATTAGTGGGCTGGAACGACAGTAAGTTCCGGTGGTGGTGGAGGGGTGGTCTGGGCCTTTTCAACTCTGCCAACTAACTAGCTGGAGCTTTTTTCTAGGACCAAAGGTCTAAACGGAGAAGAAACTATTGGGAATAGAAGCCAATTTGAACAAGAAATGAACAAGAGAAAACAAAGAAAAGGTCCAGATAAAAGTGGAGGTGAGAAGGAGGGCTTTCAGATCACAGCAAAGTGCCAGACCCTAATTCTGAACACTTTGTGAAAATAAAAGAATTAGTTCTTTAAAGAACTGAGGAAAAACAATCACATTTAAACCTGAGTAACAAAAGGTTTATGCTGAAACCCCATTCAAAATATGTGCTTAAAAATTAAGGTGCAGGAGTTGCCGTTGTGACTCAGTGATTAACGAATCCCACTAGGAACCATGAGGCTTCGGGTTCAATCCCTGGCCTCACTGAGTGGGTTAAGGATCTGGCATTGCTGTGAGCTGCGGTACACGTCAGAGATGCAGCTCAGATTCCGTGTTGCTGTGGCTGTGGTGTAGGCCAGTGGCTATGGCTCCAATTAGACTCCTAGCCTGGGAACCTCCATATGCTCCGAGTACAGCCCTAGAAAAAACAAAAAGACAAAAAATTAAGGTGCAGATCACTGTGCTGTACGCCCAACACTGAAAAGAGTATGGTGCATCAACTGTACTGTATTGTGAATAATAAGGTGCAGCACAATGGTCCTAGAAACAATGAGTGCACATCAGAAAGGTATTCCTGAAAAGATGAAAATTATAATCTAACACCTCAAATAAATTCTAAGAAATTAAGTGATGAAATAATGACATATACCCGATGTACCAACTCAGAATTTAGGTGACTATAAACTTGATAGCTGGCAAAAATATAGAAGATTTAGAAATAAAAAAGGAAAGTATTTCAAAAATGATTAACTAGAAGAACAAAAGAGTGAATACATACTAGGGATAATGTATTAAGAGAAATAGCATATGGGAAGGAGAAAATTCAAAAAGTTTAAAAAATGAAGATATAAGCTAGGGCTCCATACCTCAGGGTTTAGAGCACTGGTCTTGTAAAAAATGAAGATTTAAGATTTAGACAGTGATAGGAATAGATAAGGCAAAGGTAAAGATCCAATATATGTATACTATCAAAAAATAATGGAATTTAACACTAAAATTTTTAAATTCAATAAATGTTAAAATTAATAGCAATTTGGAATTACAACCAGAAAAGCCAATTCATTAAGCAAACATTAATAACATGACCAACCCTCAATAGAAAATGGAGGCCATGGGACAGCCAGGCAAAAATACTAAATTACTAATTAAAAAATTGAGATTATCAATTTTTCTATAGCAACATTTCATGACAGAAGACAATGTAGTAACCAAGAAACATGGGGTTAAGTATGAGTCAGTAATTTATTTAGCATAAATGATTTCAAATATAAAATCCATGGCAAAATTTTATGAAAATCCAAGAGTTTCAAGAATGTTATGCCTATAAATTCTTCTTCAGGCATTTAGTAAGAACAGGCTTCTGAAAATCAAAAGGACTAGTAAAAACATTAGGACTAGCAGTGAGTATTAGATGAATATTTGCCTAAAAATTAAAGCTAAATGCTGTTTATAATAGAGAAAGCATATAGCAAGTAATGGCAATATATCCTTATATTCAGCGATCAAGAGAGGGGAAGAATGAGGAGAGATGTGAAAAGTAGACAAAAATCAACTCCTAATAATTATAATGATTAACAATGCTTTACATAAAATGCTGGGAGAGAAAGGAGAGAGGGAAATATGTCATTAGCCACTTTCAGTCTTTGTCCTTGTAGAAAACCAAAGGACTACGACATCTAGAAAGAAAGGGACAGTAGGCTATTATATAAGGATATTAGTATACAATAATTAGAAAAAAATGTAAAACTTTCCAGGTACCAAAAAAACGGGGTTGGATGGAAGGATCAATTAAAAAAAAATTTTTGAAGTTTTTACCTATGGGGGGGTGGTAAAGCATGGAGTCATAAAGACAGTATTTGTTCTCTGAACATGCCTTGTTTATACATTGACACTGGAACAATGTATATGAACTTTTAAAGCAAATTCTAAGAAGCTTAAGCAAAGCTAATAAACACAACTATGTACTGAGTTTATAGCAAAATAGGATTATTTTAAGTGACTTTGAAATACAACTTTTACAATGTACATCAGCTGAGATATAACTGGAGTATAAGATTGTAAAAAAAAAATCTTAAACCGTATTAATCATATTGCCAGTGTCACTGTTCATTTTATTTGGTTCCGTGTGTGCGTATCATGGAGTAACACAAGTGAATGAATGATTATATTGATTTCTCTGAGAACTGAGGTTTTCGGCATGAGGCAAAGAAGATACATATAAAAGATCAATGTAGTTAAATAAAAACTCTATATTCTTAAAAGTGAGTAGACTATTAGTGCCACTTACAATGTATGATTTATTAAGTCAAAAAAAGCTCTATTCACTGAAAAAGCTTAGATACAGTGACCAAATCAAAAGCAGTAAGTAATCTTTTTCACAAGAAGTTAATAACCCCTAGCACCAAAACTGTTACTTTTAATCCCAAAATTCTGGAGAATTCTAGGTCTGTAACAGAAAATGCAATGAACCTGGCACTTTTTGTCATACTAGCAAATTATGCAGCTATAAAGAGTATTACACAAGAGTCCAAAAGACATATAAACCAGTTTACAGAGGCTTTCACTGGCTGAATATAGGACAATTTAACATCAACACATATAATAGCTTCAACGGGTTGATGCATCAGAAGTATAGTGTGGTAAATAAAAAAAATTAAAAGTTTTACTAGAAGATGGGGCAATTCTTTATTTCGAATAAAAAATCATGCAAATTCAATATGCAAACAAACTGTACCTTAAGATACCTAAGTAGTTGATAACGAGAAGCATTTCGTTACATAAGTATCTCAGCTAATAAATGAAGAGTGATAGAATTTTAATATTTTTAATACTGTAATTAAATAATGGATCTGGGCAATAATCATTAATGGCTGTTATCATAAAAAAGAGTTAACTGGGTATTATATGCTTCCTGGTAGATGGAAGTACAATGTCTTATCTGAAGTTGCCTTGTCCAAAAATTCAAGCTATATCTCATCAATTCAAGATTTTACAACCCATTTACAGAAATGGTTGGGACAGTGGAACATGCTGATTGACACATTTGGAAGGCGATCAGCAGAACTCACACAGAATAAATTACCTGGTTTCTTCAAAGTAATTTTAAGAAACAAAATGAACGATGGAGAGGAAACCTACATAGCAAAAGAGACTTCAGAGTTTTCTCAACCAGTTGTAATGTATGAGTCTTATTTGAATGCTGATGGTTTGCAACAAATAAAATTTCTGACATATTCACACAAGAACTTGAACATTTACTGGTTATCTGCTGCTTTTAAAAATTAACAAGAATTTCCCAATTGTAATAATAGGTCTGCGGTTATATGTTTTAAAGGCTCCTTATCTTATATACGTACATGTTTACAGAGAAATTATGTAACATTCAAATAACCTGGATGGGGATAGGGCAGAGTGAGTAAGGTTAACAAAACAAGGTGAAACATTAGTAGATAACCCAAAAATATTGAGTAATAGATCCATAGAGGGCTTATTCTTTATACATCTGTATGTATTTCAAAGTTTTCATAATAATCTTAAGTATAGACAGGAAGCAACAAAAATACTGGCTGAGAGGGGAGGAGCAGAAATCCCTACTTATTAAAATAAAGCAAAATTTGTTTTCAACTTTATTGCACTTGAGTAAAAATATTCCAATTCTTTAAAACCTTGAAAACAACAGCCCTAGGTTTAACTCTAGAAAATAAGAAATGGAGAGTTTTAAGTCTGTAACAAGTCATTAATCTATTTTGTTCATGGATTTTTTTTCCCTAGTAATTTCAAACACAACATTTCCTTTAAGACATAAATAGAAAAAAAACATAACTTACTAGAAAGCTTGTATTTTTAATGCCTTTTATCAAAGGAAATCAATTTCTTAAGTATTGTCTCTCCTCCAAAAGCATGAAAAATCTCATATTGCATACTTCATTAGCATGGAAATGGATTTTTTTATGTGTAATTTACTCCCCCCCCCACTGTATTACCTTGTAGGTCTTTTATTTTTAAAAAGCATAAAAACATTGAAGAACAAAATTTTAAACAATAAAATATTTCACTGTTTCTCAATTAGAATTAAAATATGTCAGATATAAGGCAACAAATTAAAAGAAAATAATCATAAATTCTGAAGGTCTTTATTTTATGCACTCCTGGGAGATTTAACCCACTATTACTGAAAATTGAATAAACTCTTATTTGTGACATTATTACACTGTTTGGAAGACTTATTAGCTCAGCTCAATATAGCCATGTATTATGATATGCCCAAACCAGTGATCACAGTGCTGGAAGCAAATAAAGTATCATTATGCTCTCCAGGAGCTATTTATTGCTAATGTAAACAAGGTTAAGAAGAATATACACGCAATAAGGAAGGCAGTAAAGGATAGGCAACTACCTAATTTCACTGTAACGTTTTCATGAGAATGCTGACTCAGGACCCAAGAAAAAGCTCATAAGAAAGCAAAAATTGCAGCTCTACCACTTACAACCATACAGGGAGCAAAGGATTGATCATAAATGTGGACTGATTATCTGGATATCATCCAGTCTCTTCTCCAATAATGACATCTCAGAGAGCCCAAGTCACACTACTGTGTCATTGCTATTGCAATGGAGGCTCTTGGAGGACCCAAGTGAATCTGAATACCAGTTTCATGATCATTTTATGCAGGTATTGGCAATCGCATGGTAGAGCATAAAACTTACACATCAATCAGTTTGGATTCTACCCTAAATCTACCTTTTAGGGCAGAGTATGTATGTTGGTTACCCTGGGCAGGACCATTGAGATCCCTCCTCAGGAATAAGGGACTTGCTCTGCAGTGGTCTCGGAGTTACCTTGGCTGGAGAGAGCCAAGGCCATGCTCTACCCCTGGAACAGTCCTCATACAATGTTCAATCAACATAATGGGTATGAAGGTCTGGCAACACTGCCCCAACTCTGAAGGACTTTCAGGCTCCAAGCTCCTACTGGGCTGGCTGAGGACTTCATTGAAACCACACCTCAGCCCAATTTCTCCGTCTGTCCAATTCTACTCCTTCTTCCCATCTTGGCCTTCAGTGTGATGTCTACCTCACTCTCTCATACACTTCCTCCAAGCTCATCTCTGAATCACATTCAACAATCTTTGATAGCAGGCATCAAAAACTTGTGGAGAAGGTAAACAAAATACATGTAAAAAAGAAGAAATTGCTTAAACCTAAGTAGGCACTGGATTGAGTTATGTCCCTGGGTGCCATTTGCACAGCAGCCTATCTTTGAGTGCCAGAGACTTGGATGACTGGATACATTTTATCCACAATGAAGGTCAAGAAAATAGCTATCTCAGCTCCAAAGATGAGGAACCCCTTTATGCTATACAGTTTTCTATCACTGATTATACAAATAAATGTTCTATTGAAGGAGATGCAGTCCAGCCTAATACACTACTCTGTATTTTAAAAAAAAATCATTACGGTAAGGTACTCTATACTGGGAAGTGTTCAAGAAAGTTTAATGACAATACATAGTATTGAATTTGCCTAATACCTTGGGCTGGTCTAATTGTGTTGGCATTCAGATTGAAGGTATTTCTTCTATTTTAGATTTCCCCACTTGGGTTACTTGATTAGTGAAAATAGCCACTGACATGCAAGTCACTGAAGACTTGCTATAAGACAGGAACTGTGCAGAGCATTTTATATAATTGCATTTATCTTCTCTGCTGGACACTAAGCTCCTTGAGGACAAGAACACATCCTATACACTTACCTCTATATTCCCCAAGTCTAGCAGAGGACGTAGGATTAACTGCTCAAAACACACGTTTGTGATGAGGAACATCCCAAGTAATCCTCTGAGCCCCCCAGAGCTAAGTGACAGACTACAGATGACAGACTTCCAACGTAGGTAAAGGTCAGAGCCAGGTAGTAAAAAACAATCCAAACTAATGCTATCAGATTCCAAAACAGTACCAGATAAAGGCATCTCTACTCTGCCTCACCAGTTGGGTTGTCTGCCCAGTTTCACAGTAAAGGAGGAGGTGAAGGAAGACAGGCGGGAAAAGATTCCTTAGAGATACTTTTCTTTCTCACTCACTTGCCACATTGTTTTTGGGCTCAACTCCAGCTCCAAATCCTTCAAGAAATCTTCACTGGCTCTTCAGCTTTGTTTTCTCCTAACACCAGCAGCCTTCAATTTCATTTAACAGCAAGGGCACAAATTCCTCCCAACTCTCCCACAGAGCTTGTTCTTACAGTGTGTGGGATCCTCTAAACTCCATCTCCATCATAAACTCCTAGGGCCAAAGTATCTTACCATTCTCCCTGTTTGTAGAACAGCACAAGGTGAAGCATTCAAGTTGGAGTCTCTAGCTACCCAGTTGTTAGATCAGATGGGATAATTAGTCAACAATACTAACGACACCAATAGTAGACCACAAACATCATTCTTCCTCGCCTTCTTGAAATTCTTTCCAATGTCAGACCTTTGAACTAGGAACTCACCTTTTTTGATCTTAAGGGCTGAATAAGCAAGGACAATGACTTAGCCAAAAACAATTAGAGGAAGAAAAGGTGAAGATTTTTTCATTGTACACTCCATTCAAAGAGCATTTGGTTTTTATTTCATGAGAAACCAAGGACTCCCAGTTCAAAAACGACACCATGATTAAAGCCAGCACAATTCCTATAAAAGAGAAATTCAAAAAGCTTTGGAGACATTTAATTGATCTGAAGCAAGAATGGGCCAGGTTTTTTAGCATTCCCTGGGAGTATTAGATGGAGCTCTAGTTAAAATTATCTATTTTGTTACAAGAATAGTACAAGGCTGTCTTTATGCCAGAGTAATTGTTTAGTTAATTGCTCTAGAATGAGTATAACCCAGTTTCCAGATATATAACATACCTTTTGCCAAATGTGATTTGATTTATGCCAGCAGCCTGCTAGAGTTTTCGCTGTGAAAGTTACCAGTGACTCTAAAGGATACCCTCAGGAGCCTTTGGCAGTCTCAGGACTGTAAAGAAGCAGCACAGGTTAGAGGAAGGAAGATAAGGACTGAATATCAGAAACTAGGGCCAAAAAGTCCAGAAGAGTAGGATAAAGAAAGGGACTTAGAGGGAAAGAGAGATATAGGGAAATGAATGCAAGAAAGCAAAAAATAAGGAAGTTGAAGAACAATGGCCTTCCCACTGGCATTCAAAAAACACAATGTTTTTGGCACCATTGATTTTACTGTTCTTTTTGAGAATTAAATGAAATACAATATATAATAAGCTGAGCAAAGTGCCAAAAATATATAATAAGCTGAGCAAAGTGCCAGATACAGTAACAATGTTAGGTCTTTTCTTTCCCCCAAATGGGGTGTTTGTTTGTGTACTCTATAAATATACGATGTGGCTAATTAGGATAACAATAATGGTAATGTTTCTTTAATTACTGGGAGAGTCTGGACTAGTCTAAGCTTCCAGGAAAAGCCTTGTCCTGATAGATACATAAAATACTCTCATAAGCTCTAAGCTATATTGGCATTTCATGAATGATAATTAGTTTTCAATCCTGTATCTAACGAATTTGGAAATCAAGGTTATGCATACAAAGTCTCTCAATATATTGAAGAATTACACATTTTCTACCTTTTCAACTCTTCTTTGCATCACAGCCATTACCTGCCTATCAACTGCAATAGAACACGTAAATGTACATTTCTAAACCTCGTCAAAAATCTTAATTCCCAAATCTCATTTTAATCATGGATTTCACTTTTTTCCCCTGAAGCCCTTTTATCAGAGTTATTACTAAGAATTTAGATAGGCTTCTTCAAGTTCCTGTATTTATCATTTCTTGAGCTGTGTGTATGTTTTGTGTGTGTTTTACAACAACGATTGCTGAAATGACCCCAAAGTGAGCTGCATGAGAAAAGGGAAGTAATCAGAAAGCCCTAACCTCATAAACTGGCTAATCCATCTCTAAAATAACTGAGAATAAAAATATGACAAATACTGACGAGCACATTCAGGTCTTAGTTAAAATGGTTCCAGTGTGTGTCCACTTAGTTATCCTGAAAATAAAACTTAAACCCAGCCATTTCATTGTACATAGGAACTGTGGTGACAGTGGTAAAGATATGATCCAATATCCCGCCAGTCCTCAGTGGCGGAACAAGCTTTCGAGAAGGTCTCCTAACCCAGGGTAGTCTTCTCCATGCATCAGTCCACAGCTGCCACAGGGGTCTGAAGCAATCATCTGTAGTTTTTTTTTCCCCCCAGAATGTATACATCTAACATCTCCTGCAATATGAATGGTAATCATTATGTTAGGTCCCGGGCTACACATTTACATTTGCACCAGCGGTGTGTATGGTGTGCAAGAAAAGTTGTCCCTAGAATCACTTGTTCTCCAATGAGTTCTCTGTGCCTATATCAGAAGGCTAGATGGAAGGTTCCCTCAGCATTATTTGGCCAAGGTTTAACTGTCAGTGAAGACTTGTGTTCCCTTTACATTCAGTGAAGGAGAGACAGATAAGAAAAGGGGTTTGCATTAGAGGTGCCAATGATCTCTTTCTTATCGTCAGCTTCCGCACATTCCTTCTCCTCTCTTCTAGGCTCTTGTTTAATGCCATGTATAGGCAAATTGAAAACAAAACTATGAAGAAAAATGTTAGCTGTTGGCTGATGACATTGCTTTGGGAAAAAAAAAAAAGTCTCATCTACAGGCGGCTGCACTCCAGACTTCGATTTAATTCACTTTCTACCAGCAACAAGAATGAGAATAATTTGCTTCAATATAGGGAGATCAGAGAAGAGAAGCCTCACTGCGTTTTGAGATGGAAAGTGACTGGTTGAGACAGCAGTGGTGGCAGGCGCTACTCATCAAAAGATGGAGAAAGGCTGGAAGAGGACATGGAAGCTGAACAGGGTTTTTGTGAGCCTGGCTCTGACTACAGTGACCCATCTCATTGTGAGAACGCTGCTGAAACCAGCTCTCTGTGGGGCTGGACATGGACATTCTGTAATCTCTGGAAGCTGAGAAATAAGCTTCTTACAGACAGAAATCAAGGGTGATGTCTGCCAAGAACAGGGACACATGCACTATAAAATACAGACTAAAGCCCAGATTTCTTTGGTGCATGACTGCACGCTCTGCTGACCAGGGAGAGAGGGGCACATAAATTGTTGAAAGCACCTTAAAAATGTTTAAGTGCAAAAAAGCATTTCCATGCAATTATTGTTTATTACTTACCGAAATCTTATTATGGTCAGGCACCAGGACAGTTACCTTACCTGCATTATATAATCCACTCTCCCCAATAACCCTTTGAAGTAGGAGCTTTATTTTTGCCATTTCTCTGAGGGAGAAACTGAAGCCTAGGAAAGTAAAGTGCTTCCTTCCTAAGTAACCATTTTTCAAAGAAGAAAAAAATGTTATTCCATAAGAAAACACTTTATCTCTGTCTATGTAAACGAAATGCATACATCATATCAGAGATGAGTCAAACTGTTTATGAAAAATAAAACTGGGTTTTTACAAACAGTGTGGCAGGATTCGTTAGATGTTTTCAACAGGGTTTCCATTCCCTATCAGTTTCTATACCTGGAAAAGGAACATGTTTAAGTTGTTTTCCTCCTATTGCTTTTTTAAAAGAATCAAAACACAAACTAAATTGTTCATCCCCTGGCACGTCACCCAGACTTGACAAACACTCGGAAAATAAAAAAGCCATTCTTCCAGCTCACCATGTATGCCATCTACAGTGTCAGAATCATCCCTGGAAACTTAAAAACAAGTGTGCTCCTCCATTAGGTACTGTTTGCAGAGGTCACTCATCTATTGATTCCTGATGTTGCTGCTCTTAGCAAGATAAGGCTCCTAATCCATCCACGGAATGTTCTTCTGCCAGAGATGAAATAGCTTTAATGCCAACAAAGGTTACTGTGATGTTAAGCAGGACAAGATTGTGTTGTTGGAATTATGGCAGCCCCAGGAATACTCACCATTCCTTGTTAATGCCATCTTGACATCAAACACTTGACTCTACTCTTCCTTCTGCTCATAAACCTCAGGATAGAGTAACCATACTTGGGTGCTTAAATCTGATAGAAGGCTTAGTTTTCATTATAAACTACGCTGGTTTTCTTTCAACTGGCCTCTCCCTTATATAAGTGATTTAGTTGTTCTTAAGGTTATCAATTATAAAATGCACCATCAGTTAATCACTTCTCAGAGGAAGAAGCAATACATTAATTATGAGTCAATAGGAAGCATGCTTATCAGAAAACATTTTAATGTATAAAAAACATGCATCTTAGAACTGAGGGCTATGTGTGTATCTATTTTTATATAATGCCACTGATTACATTAACCTGCATTTATTTATATATATATATATATATATATATATAATATACTGAATACATATAATAGAAAAAAGGAAAATGTCATAGGAAAACTTTATATTTACATTTATATAAACATTCTTTTATTATTCATTTCGGACTGATGTCAGAGAGCATGGCATACAAGGAACTGAAGTATGACCTATAATTTGTTTTGAGTAGGAAGAAAATGAAAAAGCCATCTGCTTACAATACCACTTAGTGCTAAATACCAGAAGAAAATGTTTAAAAAGTGAGTCAACACTGGGAACAATTTTTTGGTGGGGGAAATGGGGGGGCTTGGAATAATATAGGGAGACTTAATGAGACTTTAGAATGAGCAGTGCAAAGGAAGATCAAAAATGTTTTAGATAAGCCACTCCTGTATAAAGGTGCTCATCTCAAAATCTCTATTGGAGATTATCTAATGCAGGAAGCAAGACAAACAAAATGAGTGCACCAGGCCAAGGCAGGAAGTGACGGCATACCCCCCCTTTTGCACACAGCACAAGGCCGGGGGACCTAGCCACTAAAGGGAAAGGTCTGCCCTCTTCAATTTATGTTCCACATGTCCTCCTAGCCAGCTCCTCGGAAGCACAGATCCATGCCCCCTCAAGGCTTTGTAGTATCAAGTATAATTTAGGCAATATAACAATATAAAAAGATAATCAAGATACCTGTTTCAGCCAAAAGATGTTTATGTTGCGACTGTGTGGACAAAACAGATATACAATCAAGATGATTCATGAAAAGGGAAAATATAATCTAAGTAGTTCACCAGAGGAAAGATTACCATCTGTGGGAGGAATGAAGCACATCGACATGGGCTGAGACTAGAAGATCATAGAAGGAGAGCACTGGAGACAGAGCAGCCTAAAAGTTACTGCCACACAGAGCATGTCCTAGGAATGCTGTCAAACGTGTGTGCAAAGGGAGGTCAAAAGGGGGACTGCAGAGACTTTAATAAGTGACTTTCAACACTCCTCAGTGGTCAAAAATATAGATCCTATTTTAGTAGCAAGTGAGTCAAGGCCAGCTCATTCTACCCACTTCTTAATAGCAAGAAACTTTCCCAAAACAGTCAGAATAATGAATAAATGAAAATATTTATCAGAGAACTAACCTAACGCTGAAACTAGTAAACATAAAACAAATTGGAGGCTTAAACCAGAGGTTCTTAATTGAGCCTGCTGTTTTCTTTTTTCACCTTTTTTGCCCCCCCCCTTTTTTTTTTGAGGCATATGGAGGTTCAGGCTAGGGGTCAAATCAGAGCTACAGCTTCTGGCCAACAGCACAGCTAAAGCAACACAGAATCCGAACTGCATCTGTGACCTACACCACAGCTCACGACAATGCCAGATCCTTAACCCACTGAGCAAGGCCAGGGATTGAACCCTCAGCCTCATGGTTCCTAGTCGGATTCATTTCCACTGTGCCATGATGGGAATTCCACCAATTCTCTTAAAAAATGAATTTAGTCAGTGGAATACATATACAAAGAGGGGTGCTATTTATTAATTTAATGAATTGCTTTATGAATGAAGACCTTTAAGACTGTGTTCCTATGGGGAACTTAAAACTGTCAACAAAATCCATATAGAAAATTAAAATAGGTTGGTTTTTGCTGTGGGAGAGTACAGTAATTAAAACATGGATGGGGAGTCAGAAAAACCTGGCATTAAATCCCATCAGCAGCACTCATTGTTTATATCAAAACACGTAACTTTATCTCTAAGCCTCAGGCCTGTCATCTATGAAATAGGAATATAAAATGCCTATTTCTAGAAAAAGGAGAAAAATATAGTGGAAATGTAAAATATGAAAAAGGATTATTTGCAAAATAAATGATGTTTGCATCCTCTGCATCCTTTAAAGCACCTAGAACATTGCTTGGCATGTAATAGGAGATACTTTTCAAAAAGCAACCCTTAATACAGAGTGCCAGGAAATAGCTTTCCAAGGGTGTTGTGCATTTCTGCATGTCTTCAACGCAGAAACACTAACTGCCCTTTTGTTCTGGACTCTCCTTCCAGTAAACAGCTTGGAAGATGGAGATACTCTCCAGAGCAGAAGGCAAGTTTGCTTATTCTCCAGTATTCAAGTGAGAACACAGGTTTACTTAAAGTCTACTATAAAAATGTTGGGTTACCTGAGCTTAGGGTACCTCTCCTGTCACCTGACTCATCAGATGTGCAGACATCACTAGAAACTTTTTCTATCACCCTGTAGGAATTGGGCCTTGGGAAAAGGCAGGCAAAAAATCAATGGGACTCTGACTGGGAGGTCTACTGACTTGCTGGGAGTTCTATTACATAACCTTGTCATTTCTATCTGCCCCAGGAGTCTCAGGTTTTCAGCCAGCTTCTGTTCAAGTGTGGTGGCCTAACTTGTTAGCTGTCAAAAAAAGCACAAAAATCTCAGCATTTCACGGTTCTTTGACACAGAGCATTCAAAACACAGTCTATCTCCAAACTATTTCCCCATGGATTTGCCATGTGGACACTAGTTAGACCACCACAGTCCATCTCTTGATTAAAGAAAGCTCCTGTAAATTTGTAAATATATTATCTCTAAGAGTTACCACAGTGAGTCATTAATGCCTAATTGCTAATTGGCTTATCGTTTAGCTTGTAAAACACTTAGCAAATGCCAGCTATAATGGAAAATAGGAGGGTCAGTCTGGATAGGAGTTCTAGTGCTAACAGACGCCTTTGCTGGAGAGACGCCATCCTTAAAAACAGCACTTCTTGGTGATGGGGAGTGGAAGAGGGAAATGAAGCAGGATATGTGTTACTATTTTTCCTCATGCTTCATTGCACCTCTTAGAAGTAAAAGATAGTAATTAATGGTAACTTTTAAATAGAGAATCATGTAAAAATGGCAGTGCTTCCAGCATGATCATCCATTAGTCATTACTATGCACTTGTTAAATGTGTCATAGCAGCTGGTGTTATCTCTTCCTCCCCCACAACAGTATGTCAGCCTCATCTGTAAAATGGCAGGAAACATCTTACTGATGTTTGCACCCTTCCTTTCTAATCCATCACCCATACCCTCAGCCTCTCTCCTTCTCTGACCTATCACAAAATCTTGTATATACATCAACAGTGCTTAGCAAATACTATGTGAATTGTGTACTGTTCTGTAAAAAGAAACCATGGGAACTATGAATTTATGCTATTCTGTCAAACAACTCCAGAGAATCAGGACCTCCAAAGCAGAGTGAAAAATGAACCAAATAATTCCAGGCCATGTGCGACATTTAAAAATCCAAAGTGTAGTAGTCACAAAGTTGAATTAATCCATTCAATATTTTATGAATGGCTATTTAGCATTTTTCTACAATCTTGCATTAATCACTTTCTAAACCAGTCCCCGTGAAGAAATATGTTGTTTCATTTCATTTTGTTGCTTTATTTGAAGAGCAATTATTTAGATTCTCTTTTTGGCTTAACCCTGGGCAAGGCTGGAAGAGTTAAAACATCCACCCACAAATTCTCTCATTACAGAATTGAGCAGTCAACATACAAGTCCAAACTGACAACATAGTGAGATTAGACACTGGCTGTTCAAATAAGTACGATGATGCATGCAAAGCTTTCAGTATGGGGTTGGGACTTTATAAATAGTACCTATTATAATTTTGCCAAAAAGTTCATCCCAAGGCTCTCTTTATGTTACACTTCTAAGGCATATTTTTAAAAAATCCATTTAGAAAAACTAAATGCTCAACAAGTTTTTCATTAACCTATCAAATATTTAAAGGAGGCTACACTTAAAAGTTGAAGGCATAGGAGATCATGAAGGCAAGGATTTCATGAATTAAATATAGTGAAGATTTTGAATGGGTATTGATAACTATGTCCTATGCGGTCATGCAGAATTAAATTCATTTAGTCCTTAAAATAGGAATTAAAATGTGGCCTACAGAAAATTACACTGCCCAAAGATTTAAGAGGCCAAAAATGCTGACTTCCCCATGTAGCTCCCTGGACTACACTGGCATTTTTTGGTCCTACATGTGTACCATTCGGCTTCTGTGAAGACAGTTGTTCCTGGGTTCAATGTTTGCCAAACATTATAGGCACATCTCCAGCCTCACTGTTCAATACAAGTTCCAAGTAAGCACAGCTGCAAAGTGCAAAGCTGCTTGCTTTAATTGCACTAAGTTCTTAAATAGTTTAGAAAAAAATTATTTTCTGCCTAAGAATTTTTTAAAACCTTCAGATAGCACAAATGGAAATAAATTCTTGTGCAGTCCATTGGTATTCCTTAATTGCATTCTTATATTGAGCTGCACAACATAATTGTTCTCCTGAGACTGTTGTCACTTGCTACTGTGAGATTCGTAAGTTGGACCAAGGCAAGGGGATGCCCACCCTGGAATCATAAAACCCAAAAGGTAAATAAAAGAGAAATCGACACCTACAGTATGATTTGAATTCCAAGAGTTTGTTCCATTTAACAAAGGAAAGATGAGGATGACGAGTTAGTCATCCAATCTTTCCCTCTTAAACGTAACAGTATCTTCACCCAGTACCATATGCATCCCTCCAGCAAGAGAGCAAAGTCTAATCCCAGGCCAAACTCTCCATCTGTGCCCCAACTTTAGTGATGTGTGGGGTGCACCTTCACTTCATCTCACTGTAGAATTTACTACAATTTGACTTACCCCACCCTGGATATTGAGCTTTCTTTGGAGTGACTCTGTTTCCATGGTCTATTTCCACTACAAAAACTTAAATGGACTTTTCAAGCATTTTCCAGTGATAGCATTTTCTCCTGAAAAATCTGCCCACCCTGGCTTCTATCCTTGAATCTTTTTCTTCTTCGGAGCTCCAGTCCTCATGCTTTAAATGTTTGCATTTTTCAGGGAGCCATTCTTCACACTATTCTTTTTAAATTCAAATTCTTCACTATGAGTATTTAATGTAGTCACCTGTAACTTACCCCTCCCATATCCCCATTCTTGATCCAACATATCACCATATGCCCACTTAAATTTGAAATCTTAGTTGCACCTTCAATGCCTCCAATTGCTATCAATTCCTCCCATTCTTTATGGCACAAAATATAGTGGCCTTTCAAGTCACAAAGACCTGAATCCCAGGTCCTGTCCTGCTCTCAAGGAGTCTAGAATCCCCTATCTTGAGTGAAGCAAAACAGCATTTAAGGCCAGTGGAATTACAATACATGCCAATATAAAGGTACTTACAAAATGAAGCGGGAGTGCAGAAAAAAAAAAGTCATGCTTTTATCTGTCAAAGCAAGAGGTATGAAGGAAACTTACGCTGAGAAGATAGGACTTTGGTTGCCAGTTGAAGACTACTGAAGAGTTGGATAAATGGAGGGAAGAACAAGACCAGCAGGGAGAAAAGCAGGGGTAATCAAAGTCAGAGAGGGGAGGTCGGGAAGCAGAACCTGGACTTTTTGGCAGAGATCATATAGTGATGAGCCTAATACATAACGGCCCTATTGTGGTAGATAGGACCCATTAGGTATTTCTGAGAATACACCCAGTTTGTATACCTACAAAAATCTTCGTGGCAGTACACAGGTTGGATGGAGGGAATAAAAAAAAAATGGAGAGAGTCTGCTTGATTATAACTAATTCATTCAACAATATTTGTGGCCACCACTGTAAATGCACTCAGTAGGAACGCAAAAACTTGAGAAGGGTCATCAAGTCAGCTCTGATTTATATAAATATTAAGACCCTAAAATCTCAACACTTTGAATAAACATTGTATCATTTGATGCTTCTTTATATCTATTCTTTAGAAGGCTGAGGAAGAAAATGTGGAAAAATCAGGAGAGAGAGAGGAAAGAGATATTGGAAAGAGTCAGCAAAAAGTATCATGGGCAAACAAGGAACGCAGACAGGAAAAAGATGGAAATAAGGAAATCAAGGAAAGTAATGTTTTCTAAATGGCTGAAAAACTTTCTCAATGTTTTGGGAAAAAAAATAGACCCTAATTATTGAAAGTGAATCATCTCTGACTGAACCCAGCCTAAACCCAGACTGGGTTGAACCCACATTTTTTAAATTAGATTCACCTGGTGGCTGGACTTTCTGAGGTTCAAGTTTTTGTCTTATGGAATTCCTTTTGGGAAGAAATAGATTTATTAAGATAGGATGCCTGTGAGGAGTTCCCATCATGGCTCAGCAGTTAATGAATCTGACTGGCATCCCTGAGGATGCAGATTCGATCCCTGGCCTCGCTCAGTGGGTTAAGGATCCAGTGTTGCTGTGAGTTGTGGTGTAGGTTGCAGATGAGGCTCAGATCCTGCTTTGCTATGACTGTGGTATAGGCTGGCAGCTATAGCTCTGATTGGACTCCTAGCCTGAGAACCTCCATATGCTGTGGGTGCAGCCCTAAAATGAGAGAAAGACAAAAAAAGGGGGGGGGGCAAGGCAAGGAGGCTCTGCTCCAGTATCAGGTGGGCTACCTTTTTATAATCCATGCAGAGTGGGAATGGGTAAAAGACTGCCTTCTTCCTCATTCCCCATGAGCATACACCAGGCTTACATCATTAGCACCTCCTTCATGTCAGGTAAGAGTGTTTGACCCTATGAGATTAAACTAGGACTATCATAGTGCTTATTTCAATGAGCAGAAGGGTGGTAACATGTGCTAAAATATATTGAATCCTCTCAGTTTCCATATAATGACAGTCTTCCTACTTTGGAATGTCATCCTCTGCTTAAATTTCTGTCCTTGGTCTTAAGGATCCTTACCTTGCTAAACTAGAATACAGGCCTAATTTTATCCTTCACTTAATGACCTAAGGTCTATCTCATGCTTTTATTTATGGTTTTATAGCTAAACAAGCCTGCTTCATAGTTCCACAATGTTCTGATGGCTTTCTTGAGCAGTATTAACTTACAGGGGTCTCCCCAAATTCCCTAAGTTTCCCTCTCTTCCTCTGGTTCCCTACTGGGAATGCTCCAACTACCTGTGCAACTCTCCTCCTCTATCTCTATCGATACCACTTTTGAGTTTGTTATGGTCATTTTCATGAGCCTATGTATGACTGATATTGACACATTTGAAATTGATCTTATTGCCCGCCCTGTAAGACAAAAACCTATGTGTTGGCCAACAATAATCACTTATCCCTCAGGTTAGTTTAGGTTCTCTTTGATCATGGCACAAGTGCTTGTTTAACCTACAGCTAAAAGGTTTTTAGAGAAAAATGTTCATTGTAGAAAAATTTTCCTATCTAAATAATATTCAAATTACAAGTGAGAGGGGAAGCTTTCTATGAAAAGCATAAGTAAGTGCCACATTAAGTATTAATGTGCTAGACATACCACATGTGAAGGCACTGAGTTAATAGCATCACTTAACCTGAATACTTCATTCCACTACTTTAACCTTGATACCAACAGGCTTAATATATTCAGCTTTTGTTTTCAATTATCTGTTATGTCCTGCAATGGGTTTATTGTAGACATTGTGAAAACTATTATGACCCCTCAAAGACATAAGGCAATTTTCTTCTCACCAGGATATTTTGAACAAATTACTCTCAGTTTTAACATGAATAAGCCTATGAATTTTCATTCCCCAGATCTCAAATAATGGAATTCAGCTCTAACTTCAATTATAATTATCATGTCAATAAGTTGAAATTTAAAAATTCTACAGAAGGTGAAAGCTTTCAGTTTTTGTCTGATTTTACTTTTTCTCCTCTTTTGGTCTCAAGCCTAGGGAGCCCTTTGAAGTGTAATTATTTTTTAGGGTACTTGAAATAGTTCTACTGTTTGAAAAGATACTGGTGTAGCATCTCACCTTTGTTAGCATTACAAAGCATTGTTACAGCTTGCAATAATTAGAGGGTGTTACAGTTAAGAATTTTATGATTAGCCCCTATTATGGCTCATTGAGCTCAAGTTTTGAAATTCTGTACTGAATCCAGGACTGAAATGTTTCTTTGTTATAGAATGCATTTTAAAGTTTAACTTGGACATTTTTCAGGGCCTTCTTGCTTGCTTTCTCCATCCTTGGGTTAAATAAATGTCCTTCATGGCAAGGATAGTGGTAACGCTAAAGACTCAAGCCCAGCTTCTCTAATCTAATGTAGGTGCCCAGGCCACCTGAGAACGTTCCCAGGCATGAAGCATCTTTATAAAGCAGCCTTTTACATTAGCCATTGGACACAACTCAGCTGCTAAAGCAACAGCTACCAGTACAGTGAGTCAGATACTAGCAGCCCAGCCGTAGTAATACAGCTTTAAGAAGTCCTCTGACTGACAGAAAGGTAACCAGATTTTGTTCTCTGCCCTATAAGCCATTCACTGCAATCGTGGAGACAATATAGGTATTTCAACTTTGACAATTTTAACATGATATGTCCACGTTTCACTTGCTTTTTAATACATTTATAGATATAAAAAAACAGCAATAGGGACAAGGAGATTTCGACCAAACAGCTTTTATTTTGTTCATTAACATAAGAAATAATGTTCCTCTTCTTCCTCACCTCTGCCCCCCGCCCCACCATCCCCCAGCCCTCCTCCCAAGACCTATTTAAGGGTTGATGGGACATAATCAGAGAGCGTGAAGGATACAAAGTCAAGTACGCAACACTGTGCTAAGTACAGAGAATAAATGGAGTGGAAAGAAAAGTTAAGAGTGTGGGATGGTTAGGGGTTCTAAGGGTCCACAAAACACAGGATCCTGTGATGGGGGAGCAGGGTTGTAGGCAATGAAACTGTCACAGACTTTTGAAATATTAAAATATTGAATATTTTGAAATATTCAATAAATATTAAAAAAAAAAAATCAAACACCTCCACCAAAGGGTGGTGGTCTTTCTACCACCCCCAACGCTGGCTTGGTGCTGACCAAACAGTTGTCCCCCAACCTAAGAAGAAAGAATGAAGAATACCTACAACATGGATGAAACGAGGATATTATAATGAAAAAAGCCATTTACAGATAAGCAAACCCCATCTGATTCCACCCTGAGGCATTCAAAGTGGTCAAAGTCATAACGACAGACTGTAACACTGGCGGCCAGGGGCTCAGGGGAAGGGAGAAAGAGCAGTTATTATTTAATAAATACAGGGTTTCAGCCTTACAAGCTGCAAAGGGTTGTGGTGATAGCTGCTCAACCATATGAATATGTTTAATACCAGTCAACTATACATTTAAAATGGTGAAGATCGTAACTTTTACATGTATTTTACCACAGTTTAAAAAAAAAAAAAGCAATAGAAATAATATTAAAACAAGCAACAGAAATTCTGCCAAATGATTGAAAAAGCGTATAAACCATCAAAGACAGTAAGAGAAAAACCTTAGGCAAATGAGAGATACTTACAAGTTTCATAATAGGTAGAAACATGACCCCAAGTTGGTAACTAATCATAGCCTAAAGCAGAAACCAATTTACCTTATCAAATTCCAGCCCATAGAGTGCTTGAGAATAACCATGTTCCAAAGACATGACAATGGAAAAGTCGGAAAACAAAACAAAACAAAAAAAACGCTAGAGTATAATGCTCTTCAGCAAATGATGTTTCTCAGCTTTTAGAAGGTATCCCTAATGAAAAGTCTGAAAGGTAAAAAAGTCTGAAGGGTAAATACATTACCACCGCCGCCATACAAATCATAGTAGGACACAAAGTTTAGTGAAATACTAGGAAAAAAAATTATGTTCATACCTTGGAAGATGTCAGACTAGAGACCCAAGGTACAGCTCCAAGAGCCCACATGGTTGCCTGTAAGCTTTCAGCGTTTTGGAGAAACTCTGGGTGAAGATGCTGCGCGACTGAGCCTCTGAGCAGAGAGGAGAGGAGCGAGACTTCCCCGAACGGGTAGTGCTTGCTTCACAGGTGCTGTAAGCAGACCCTTTATAGGCCAGCCTGGGAGGCGGAGCTGACCAGCCTGGGAGGCGGGGCCTCTCAATCCCTGGGGCACTCAGGTGTTTCTCATCCCAGGACACCCCTGCTGGCCTTAGGCAACTCTGAGATTCCGGATTGGGTTTCTTCTGGAGAGAGTGGTCAAGGTGACCTTGCTTAATGCCTGATTCCATCGTTGTTTTGAAAGCTGTGTTAACATTTTCTGGTCTATAAGATGTTCACTTGTCCCCAGCAAAGAGTAGCATCACCATGTCACACTTCTATGTTTTTACAAGGTTCATAAAATTTGAAATCCTTACTAAAAGTCCATTTTAGCATGAATTTGTATATGCTTTCCATTAGAGAGGAAGGGAGGGAAGCAGAGAGATTTAGAGAGAGAAAAAGAAAGAGAGAGAAAGAGAAAACTTAGAGCCCACAAAAGCACTGAATACGTTCAAGAACAGTTCCGTAGTATTGCAGGTCACCAGGAAAGGTTGAGCAGCTGGCTCTGTTCACCTTGATCCCCTGTGGCGAATAAGACCCACCTGGTTAGAGATGTGAGCAGCTTGATGAAATTAGACTCCTAGGCCACCATCACCCCTGTCATTCAAACTAATCAATTTTCTACTTGAAGATTTAAGAATTTGAAACAGCTGATAGTCAGAATCCAAATACTATAAAAGGTTCTTTCTTCTGGTTTCAAGATAAAAGACTAAACAGTACTCAGTGTTTTCATTTCAAAGGAGATTTTTAGGTATACAGAAGAGTTATAATTCTTAGACTGGCTAATACACCAAGCCAAGCTATATTCCAGGACATCTATATATATAGTGACAAGAAAACAAGTGAGAAGGATGACACTTAGAGCATTGTTGAAAATATCTCATTAGTAAAATATCAGAAGTTATACTTTCTTCTCTCAGAGTTAAACACAGGAACTTTCCTGCAGTTAGACATTCCTTCCATATCTAAAAGATATCAAGGCTCCACTGTGTACATAATGGAATTTAAATGAGGCCCCCGTGATTTTCCATAGTTACTAACCCCAAGTGGAGGTACAATAGGCTTCACCAAATGAATCTTCAGGAACATTCTTGAGTCAACCAGAGACAGAAATTTTAGAATTTTACACAATATCAGAATAATGGTGTTATCTTTGCCAAGACAAATTGCCTAAAACTCTCACACATAAGTGTTTACATATTTAATGTAGAAAGCACAGAGATAAATAGAATCCTTAAAAAATATAGAATATCTGGTCTGCAAAATTAAATGTTGAGCTCTTATATAGACTACGGTCATGGTAGGGCAAAATATGAAAAGAAGAATGGAATAATATGTATATTAAGACCCCCCCCTTCAAATCAGGGCAATCATCCTTTTTATAGATATAGAAACACATGAAGAATTATGGTCAGGTCTTCAACAGAATCATATATATAATGGGATCACTCGGTTAACTTGTTAAAAAAAGAATAATTTTGTACATATTTATCTGTATTTAGAAAATGAGCTAACTATATGCTAGGATTAAAAAATCAAATTAAAAAAAAATACACTTAACAAGCCAAAGAGGTATACATTAGCAGCAAAAGGGCAGCTTGGTCAAATTCAAGGGAAGGAAAGTTGATACTTATGTATGTAGAACCACATAATAGTTTCAGTGCTGGAATCATTCTATGCTGTCTCAGGTCTGGTACTAATGGTGAGTTTAGTCTTATGTTATTCGTGGTACTTCTGGGCATTGAAAAGGCACCCAGGAGTTCCTGGTTAAGAATCATACTGTAGCAGCTCTGGTTGCAGCTATGGCTCTGATTCAATCTCTGGCTGGGGAACTTCCATAGGCTACAGATGTGGCCATGAAAGAAAGGGAAGGAAGGGAGGAAGGAAGGGAGGGAGGGAGGGAGGGAGGAAGGCAGGAAGGAAAAAGAGACACCCATAACTGCTCAATGGTTTTGCAAGCAACAGAAAAGCTAAAATCTCTGCACAAATTTGCCCAAATTGTCAGCACATTACCAGAACCCAACTCTTCTTGAAATTGAGCTGAATGTCATACAGTAAAGCTCAAGGTCCCTCTCTCTGGAGTCCTTAATCGCCATTCCAAAAGTCATTTTTCTTTTGAATATTAACAAGCCTTCATTTTTTCAAAAAAAATAACTTCAGTATGTTTCTCTACATGCATAAATTGTAGACTTTAAAATGTCTTTGAAAAAAATCTAAGGATTTATGCTCTCAGTCTCCTTTAAAATTCTGGTAAGACAACTAAGCCTCCTAAAATTATTGGCAGCTAAATTTATAATCAAATTCATTCTCTTTGTTCCCAAATGAGCCCTCATTCATCTGCAAAACACTGTTCTCTATGGGTCTTTATCAGCTACACTCTCACCTCAGTAGAAATCACTCTCTGGCTCCATCATGAATTGTTCACCTTTAGTATTATACAAACCCACATCCCTTTGCATTCAGTACCAGTCTCTTGACTATTTGAGGCTCAGACCCGTACATACTCTGTACTTCCCCTGTTCTGTTCTGCCTACTAGTACCACTATATTTGCTCTCTCAGCAACTGGCTTCCAGGTTGGCAGAGCCAGTGGTAGATAGTGAGCGGCTGGAGCTTCAGAGAAGGGGAAAAGACAGGGTCTTTCTCCCTCCCTTGTCTTCCCCAGGGGTTGGGTGGTCGTCCCACAGCAGCAGCTTCATCTTGCCTGTGGTAACATTCATCAGAAATCTTCCTTCCCCCAGGATTTAACACCTTTCAGACAGCCCTCACCATGAGTTTAGCTCCAGCCAAACTGTCCCTGCTGGGACTCTGTCACATCACCTCCTTCCTCTGTTTCCCTTTAGAGTAGTGCTAGTGCTTCTTTCTGGTCATTGCTAAACTCCGAGTAGCCTCCCGATCTCATGTTTGCTTCCTGGTGACTTTCCCATCACCTTTGTAAACAAGTTTATTCATTCAAATCCCTCTGAAATACCAAGAACTGTCTCTGTTTTTGTGACTGTAATCTGTCTGATATATAGGGTTGTATTCCCCTTGGCTCTGAACCCCCCAGAGGCTAAGAGCTTTTATAATGGCCTTTGTCTGCAATTCTGCTACCTTTCTGAACTCCTCTTTAATGTATCTTGATAAAGCTACCTGTATTATCTTTCTAACCTACAAGTGTAATCAATTCATCATTCTTTTTTAAGAATCTTTGTGGGCTCCTCATCATCCATGATATTTGCAAAAATTTCATTTTCCTTTGTTTCTCAAATTGTTTTCTGGTAAATTAGAAGCTGACAAAATATATTTCATAAAAGAGAAAATGTGAATGTAAACTACTTATCACCATAGAAAAAGTAAATAAATGGTTTACACTAGAAAAAAACTTGAGAAGAAGACTTATAGTTAGAAAATTTGTCTCCAAGTATTTTGACAATCATAAAAGCGAGACACTCAATTATGTGCCTCTCTTTAAGAGGGCTAGCAGCGTGTTCTTGGCATTTCCATCTGATGGAAATTGCTCACCTTATCAGGAATAAGGGGAAGTCAAGCAAATGAGACTTAAAATTTCATGTAAAGAAAGGGTTCGGCAATTAAAAACGTATTTGAAAGTCACAGCTCACTTGGGATGGATGAACTGCCTGTCATTCAAACCATCTTTCATAATTGCTAGTTGTCTCTAGGATTTTAATAAATGGGAACAGGAAAGAATTAATTTTGTTCACAGGCATTTTCTAATGCTATTAAGAATAGCTCCATACTCTTTAAAAACCAAATAAACAGAATAAGGCTAACATTACTGGATGAAATTTTGGAGCAGCTATGACTCTCTCCTGAATATGTGGTCTTTCAATTTTTTCATTGAAGTGGCCATACAAAAAAACAAAACCTTCAGGCAAGGCCAGGATATTTCGTTCAAATTAACAAATATGGAAAAAAAAAAAAAAGGTTCTGTCCCAGCCATGAACAAATGGTTGATCAAGGCCCTCAAAATTTTGTTCTACAGTGAGTAGCACAGAAAATTATTTAATAAGATTTATAAACTTCCTACCAATTCCATAGGAAATAAGTCTCACTTTTCCTCAGTGAATATATAATTCAGTAAGAAAGTTCCCTATTGAAATTGTTAGGAAGAGTTAGTAGGAAAACATTTCTAAACAACCAAAGCAAATGATCCACTATACGAAGGGTTATATATTTTAGTATAAATTGATTAAAATTTAGAGACTTCTGCCAAATGTAATATATTCTGTTTTAGAATGGATTTTAAGCCATTTTTTTCCTAATAATTACATTACAGCAAAACCAATTGGGTTGAGTCTACTTCTGGCTTGAAAAAATACAAAACAAAAGTACAAGGGAATTTTTTAAATGATAATGCCTAATGTTGATGAGCGTGTGGGGAAAAGAACATTTTCATAAATAGCTGGTGGACATGAAATCAATAAAACCTCTCTGGTGGGTTATCAATAAATATCAGAAGTCTAAATATATGTATGTACCTTTTGATTAAATAATACTAGTTCTAGGAACTTATTTTAGGGAAATACTTACGGGCATGTACAAAATTTTCTATACAGATGTTCATCATAGTACTACTTCTAAAATTAAAAAAACTGGAAATGACCCAAAGAAAGTTATTAAATAAATGATCAAATATTCCCACAATAGAACATGATACAGTTATTAAAAATTGTGTGGTAGAAGAATTTAATCATACTGAAAGATGTCCTCAATGTATTATACAAAGAAACGATTGCTAAGGAGACTTCCAGTAAAAGATGGTAATGGCAGATTGAACACATACATTTAGGCCCACTCCTTCCTGGAACCCTAAAAGTGACAGTAAAGAGGTTTTTTTAAAAGGAAAAAAAATCCACAGAGACAAAGATAAGAATAGATAAAATAATAACAACAACACCTGGGATGCTGGAAAGCAGAAGGACATGCTGTCACTGATGTGGGTCCAAGGTAGCTGAGCCCTAAGTCAGCAATGTGGAGAGCCCATAAGCAACTTGATTTCTATTTTGTTCCAGAAAATTTGTTAAGAGCTCAGAACCTGAAGGCATCGGGTCCCAAAGGAGGTACCAAACATAAAAAGATTCATTGAAAGTTTGATTTAGAGGCAGTAAGGGAAAATTTTTTAATGACAAAGAAAAGCATTCAGAGAACTACACCTCATGCTCTATGGGTCAAGAAGTTTTCTCAGAATTCATTTTCTTCCTTTTATTTTTCTTTTAATAAAAGCTAAAAATGCATATTAGAAAAAAAAAGTAGAATCTGTCTGACACCTAGAGACTCTTCTTGATCCCATGCAGCTAGCAACTGCTATTCCTCTATGCAGAAAAGGACTGGAGACTTACTTTCTCAAGAGTAGATAAAAAAATCCCTGGCACAGATGAAGGTGGGGAATTATACTGGAAACAGGAATTAAGTCAAAGTTTATATAGCAAACAAGAAATATGGCCTAAAATCCATAAAAAATTTCAAGGGACTCCAAATATTCAAAACAAGCTTGAAAAGGAACAAAATGAAATTATATTTCTGGATTTTAAAGCTCACTACAAAATCGCAATAATCAAAAACTGTGTGCTACTGATATAAGGTAGATATATATTTATTTATATTTATAAGGTAGATATTTCTTTATTAATTCACATTGATTTTTAATGAAAGTGCCAAGATACTTAATGGAGAAAGGAAAGTCTTTTGAATTAATGGTCCTGGTACAACTGGATATCTATATGCAAAAACATGAATTCGGACCTCATACCACATCTAAAAATTAATTTAAAATGAAGCACCTAGATGTAAAAGCTAAAATTATAAAACTCTTAGAAGAAAAAATGTAATTATAAATTTTCTTGATCTTGGAGTAGGCAATGGTTTCTTCAGTGACACCAAAAAGAAGCAACTAAAGGGAAAAAAAATCAATGAATTGACTTTAATCCAATTAAAATTGTTTATGTTTCAGAAGGAATCATCAAGAATGGAAAGAAAGAGAATCTTCAACCCACTAAAAATATTTCAAAATCATATAGTCTAGATACAACGTAAGAGATTTTTATCTAGATTATATAAAGAACGCTTACAACTCAATAATAAAAAGATAAATAAATAAATTTTTAAAGTGGATACAATATCTGAATAGACATTTCTCCAAAGAGCTGTATGTAGTATCTTTACTGTGGTGGTTGATACACAAATATACAAGTGGTAAAATTTTATAGAACTAAGTACACAGGTACATACACACACATGCAAATGAAATATAAATAAGACTAAGGAAATCTGAATCATGTAATAGTGTCAGTACTCTGGTTGCAATATTGAACTACTGCTTTGCAAAATGTTAACAAGGTAAAAGGTATGTAGAGAGTATATAAAATATCTGAATCTATAATTATCTCAATAAAATTATTGCTAAAAATAAATAACTCTTCTTCAATGCATATCAACATGAAATTTCTCAATTCTGAAGACAAATTTTTTTTAATATCCTACACGCTTATAGGGAGGGGGCATGCAATAATATATTCATACAAAAGATCAAGACTAAGAATGACACTGAATGTCTCAAAAGCAACAATGAAAAACAAAATAACAGTAAAGTAATTTCTTAAAAATTTTGAAGAAAAATTCTTTGCCTATGTAAATCATTAATTAACCGTGAAGGCAAAAAAGATTTTCCTTCAAATGTTCAAAAGCTCACAAAACTGACTTCCTACATAGACTTATCTCGGGAATCTCCTGAAGGATTTATTCCATCAAAGCAAGAGAGTAAATCAAGAAAGAAGAGATTCTAAAACAGAGGCTTGAACTCAATTGTGGTAAAGTGCCTTCCAGAATAAAGGTTAAAGGAGATCACAAGATAATGGCTCAGCAGAAGACAGAAGGCAACCCACATGGCTGAAGTAGTTCCATAGGTTTTGAAGGATATATCTTAGTGAAATGAAGCTGGTAAAGTATCTACGAAAATGGAGTGTTAAACTAGAAAGGGAAATGATTCAGAGCATTCTACGTGGCTCAGTTGCCAATGGTTTTTCTATAGTCATAATAATAAAAATATCAAATTGACATAACCAAAATTAAAACATACCTAACTTGAAAGGATGGAGAGAGGAAAAGCGTTTATCATTTGGTTGGGGTTAGGACATAGTGAAAGAGAACTAAATTCTCACATGAGAATGGGAGATGGAATGATCCTGCAAATATTTTGTACCAGTTTGCTGACTACCTTCTGACACTGTACTTAAAAGAGTTGCAGCACTTAAAGAGGAGTTGTATGTTCTTTCCCAGATTTGCTAGCCTCCCCAGTGTTGACAAACATCACTCAGGTCTGTAACTGAAGCAGAGACACTGTGGATTATCTCATGTCACATCACCCATTTCTTATTAATATGCCCTAATTCTGTTTGGTATCAGGGAGAGAATATTTAAAGATGGTGACCACCGCCTCTGAATTAATGTGGGAAGGGAGGGGGAAAGCAACCTGGTCTGGCTGCTGCGATATGAAAGAAGTCTAGACCAAGCATGAGTGAGAAGAGCTCTTAAGAAGATTCTCCCTTTTTGGATTGTAGAGAGGAAAACGAGGAAGAAATCTACCTGTGCCATCCACTGGTTCCTGATTTTAACATGGTTTTGTGAGCATGTGACATAAGGATCAGCCATAATAAGAAGCCAGAGAGCCATAGAAAAGCCAGTCCAGAACCCTGATATTTTTGAGCCAAAGCATTGCCAGCAATTGGATTTCTTTTTTTCTTTTTTCTGTCTTTTGTCTTTTTAGGGCCTCACCCACGGCCATATGGAGGTTCCCAGGCTAGGGGTCCAATTGGAGCTATAGCTGCCAGCCTACACCACAGCCACAGCAACGTCAAATCCGAGCTGCCTCTGCAACCTATAGCAGAGCTCATGGCAACGCCGGATAGTTAACCCACTGAGCAAAGCCAGGGATCGAACCCACAACCTCATGGTTCCTAGTCAGATTCATTTCCCCTGCACCACGACAGGCACTCCTGGATTTCTTATTATATAATAAAAGTAGTCCTACTGTTCCGGGCTAGTTTTAGTCAAGTATTTTATTTGTCTGACTGAAAGCACAGCAAGTTCAAAGGGTGAACAGTCGCCTCAGAGGTAGACAGATTTGTTAGTGATATAACTATTCATCCTTTTTTTTTTTTGGTCATGTCCGCAGCATGTGACAGTTCCCTGCCCAGGGATCAAACCTGTGCCACAGCAGCAATCTGAGCCACAGCAGTGACAACACTGAATTTAACCTGCTGCACCACACAGGAACGCCTATTCATACCTTCATATAAACCAAGTACTCATAAAGTACATATTCTGGCTGATAAAAAATTTCTTCACCAAGGGAGTTCCCGTCGTGGCGCAGTGGTTAACGAATCCGACTAGGAACCATGAGGTTGCGGGTTCGGTCCCTGCCCTTGCTCAGTGGGTTAACGATCCGGCGTTGCCGTGAGCTGTGGTGTAGTGCAGACGCGGCTCGGATCCCGCGTTGCTGTGGCTCTGGCGTAGGCCGGTGGCTACAGCTCTGATTCGACCCCTAGCCTGGGAACCTCCATATGCCGCGGGAGCGGCCCAAGAAATAGCAACAACAGCAACAACAACATCAACAACAACAACAGACAAAAAGACAAAAGACAAAAAAAAAAAAAATTTCTTCACCAATACATTCAAACATAGGATTCTACTAAATAAAATATGTAATGGCCATTTCTAAAATTCAAACTTGTAAATAGACATAAATGATTTAACTCTAATGACATTCCTCATCATCTTATATTAAGACTAGTTCAGTCACAGTTGGTTAAATACATCTGTGATATTTGCTCACATTTTTCAATAAATGTTGAACATGTACCTGTTCTCTGTCAGGAAACATAGCAGACATTGGAGACTTCAAGATAAATCAGGCTTGGCCTCTGCCCCAAGGGACATGAGCAATCCAACAAATGAAGACTATTTAGGAACCTTCTAACAAATTGAAGTAACCCTTGGTCATGATTGTAAACTGTACGAAGAGTAGCCACAAATACTCCAAGGCATAAAGGAGAAGATGTCTCAGTTACATGAATCTCTGTGACCCCTGATGTCTCTGGATGTCACAATGAGGAAGTCTTCGAGTTACTGCCAGCAGGATATACTCCTGGTTTTAAAACGAGAATGTCTTTCTTCTCTTATGAGACAAAGAAGCAATGGTGAGGGAAACCATGGAGAACACATGACTTCTTGTTCACTGTGTAAGCACTAAAACAAAGTTTTGTGATTGTGTAGGCTAAACTAAAACTAGCCATTCCTCAGTTCCAAATGCGAAATAATAAATGACTAATAACCAATGTCTTGGTCAACAATTACTTTTCAGATCAAAAGTTGACATACAATGATCGTGGTTTCAGCACGTTAATGATGACTATATTAACAACAATATCATTAACCTTGTTATATTCATAACAATAACAATAAGGAAACCATCATCACATATTTTTAGATCATATTCTTTCTGGATTCATTTTCTTTTATTAGGATTTAAACCAAATCCCCATGAATCTCATCCTATACCAGTGTTGTATCAGCAAATTTAACTTAAATAGAAAATTATATTAATTGCTTTGGATCAGATCAGGCATTACATTCTCTCATTTATAAATTCTCCTTTGACTTCTCTAACAGTGATGATCTCAATGAGTCCTTTCCGTATATAACAACAGGGCTTACTCAGCTGAGGTCACAAAGTCTCCTGGATCTGTCTGACTGACAGATGAAAGTTTGGCATGTGCTTAAGAGGAAATAGACACTTTAATTATCACAGTTACTCACCAGCGCCTTGGACACTGTGCCCCAAAGTTGATGACTATAATAAATGCTGACAGGAGAACCCTGGTCTTTGACTAAAGAGACTCTTATGAAATGGGGGGAATCATTTAGAAGCTCTACATCCTTCAACCCAAGAGTTTCAATCATAGATTTTTTAAGTTTTCATTTCCTACTGTAGGCTTGAGAACCATTAAACTGGCAGTGCTGCAAAGGCAATTTAGTGGAGAAAGGATAGTTTTTTCAAGAAATGGTGCTAGAACCATTGAAAAGCTAATGTAAAAAAAAAAAAAAAAAAAACCTCCTAAAACTTTAATTCATTTTTCACACTGTATACAAAATCATTAACTCAAAAACAGATGGTAGACCAAAATGCAATATCTAAATGTATAAAACCTACAGGACAAAACATTATAACTTTGAGAAGACTTTCCTAGATACAATATGAAAAGCATGATTCATAAAGGAAGAAATTGCTAAACTGGACTTAATTAAAATTAAACATTTTTTGTTTTAAAAATCACTGTTAAGAAAATGACAATGAAAGCCACAGACTGGGAAGAAATAATTATGAAGCATATATCCATCAAAAGACTTTTATGTAGAATACATCAAGAATATTTACAACTCAGTAATAGCATGACTGAAAACCTAATTTAGATATAGGCAAATGATTTCAACAGACACTTCAACAAAGGAGACATGTGGATGGCAGATAAGCACGTAAAAAAATGCTATCATTAGTCACTAGGTAAATGCAAATTAGAACCACAATGAGATAAAACTACATGTGAACTCAAGTAGATAAAATCAGAGACTGACTTGAGAAGTTTTAGCAAGAATGTGAAGCAACTGATAGTCTCATACACTGCTAGTGGGATTGTACAATGCTATAATGACTTTAGAACAGTTTAACAGTTTCTTAAAATTTAAACATATACCTACCATATAACCTACCAATTCTACTCCTTGGTATTTACCTAAAAGAAAGGAAAGTATATGTCCATATGAGTACTTGTACATGAATGTCCATAGCAGATATATTTGTAATAACAAAAAACTGGAACGAATTCAAAAGTCTTTCAACAGGTAAGTGGATAGACAATGTGTGTATATTCATACAATGGAATACAACATAGCAATTAAAGAAATGAACTATTGATATTTGCTACAATTTGGATAAATCTCAAAATGTATATATTGAGTGATGAAGACAGTCAAAAAAATATACTGTATAATTTAATTTAAATAAAATTCTGAGAAATGCAAACTAATATATGGAGACAGAAATCAAATCAGTGGTTGCCTGGAAATGGGAGCTGGAGTAGAGCAAAATGGTCAGAGGGAGAGATTATAAAGTCAAACTAGGAAACTTTAGGGGGTGGTGGATATATTCACTATCTTAATTGGGGTGAATGTTTTACTAGTGTATACATATGTCAAGATATATCAAATTGCATGCTCTCAATATGTATAATTTATGTCAATAAAGCTATTAAAAAAAAAACTTCAACGCCTGCTAATTGTGCAACTGAGAGTGAATGAATATTTGACCTTTTTGGAATTTACTTTATTGTAAATGTCAACAATAATAATATCCTATGTGTACTCAAGGTTACTCTAAAGATCAAATTAAATGATTGCAAAGCATTGTTTGGCAGATTGTAAAGAGCAATCTGTATAAAATAAGGTATTATTGTTGACATGGTTGTTATTAATTTTGAAAAACCTGCATGACCAACCAACAAATAGGTAATATGCGGTGGGAAAAAGGCATGCAGAAAAATGTAAAAGGCATTAAAAGCAGAGAATTAAGTTCAGTATCCTTGAAATCTGAACAGAGCCAGTGAACACAACCTTTGACTCACGCTATTGATTTTCTGTCCTCTAACTCCCCACTTTAGTCTTTGACACCTTAGCTCATTCAGATGCAAATTTGTGTTGCACTTCCCTTTACTTTCTTTCTTTTGTCCTTCTCCTAGAGTGTAGAGAAGGAGTAGCAGAGACAGTCATAATTTGTAAGCAGTGAACCCTAGATGACAGCCAGGGTGCCCCCTGCAACTCTGAGCCAAGTGGTTTAATTCACCTGCCCCACAACCATTCCCCCACCCCATGCACACATAACTCCTTCACCATTTCCCTAGTTGATACAGACCTTTTGCAAATTCTCTGGGGCATCTGTGTCCATGGGTTCTTCTTGCTTCTGGATTATCCTCAAATGGAGGGAGTGTTTATATTTACACTACCATCACCCAGATAGGAAAGTCTGATCACTTATCACTTGTTATTATATATATATAAAATTATAAGTCTAGGAAAATTGGAGGTCAACAAAAGTGATTACATAAAGCCATTATCATCTAGTTTTATCTCCTAAAATCCCTTCTTGTTTTACATTGCTAGGAGTTCCAGAAACTGCTTTGGTTGGGCAGGACAAATCAGCTCTCCCCTCAGAAGCCTTAAGACTCATCTGTGTCCAGGCCTGTGGGCCTTTCTTTTAACACAGGCGTTGATGAAGGAAATTTTCTAATAAGCATAACTCCCTCCTAGGAGAATTCTGATAGTAGCTATTAAGAGAGTACTTATTTTAAAATTCCAACAGTTACTGTAAGATGTGAATGAAATTCACTGTCAGAAAACCATCCTTTAACAGAACATATGAGAGACTGTATCTTAAGCAAAATTGAAGGATCTGAAATTCTTCTTCTTCTTTTTTTTTTTTTTTTGTTTTTTTTGTTTTTGTTTTTTAGGGCCACTCGTGGCATATGGAAGTTTCCAGGCTGGGGTCAAATCAGAGCTACAGCTGCTGGCCTGGGCCATAGGCATAGCAATGTGGAATCTGAGCTGTGTCTTCTGCGACTACACCACAGCTCACGGCAACACAGGATCACTGACCCAGTGAGTGAGGCCAGGGATGGAATCCACAACCCCAGGGATACGAGTTAGATGTGTTTGCTGCACCACAACGGGAACTCCCAGAAATTCCTTTTCTTTTTTTTAAACCAAGTAAGACCCTTTCTTCACCTGTATTTCTTCCTCTCTCCTACTACTCCATTTCTCAATCCTCATTATTTTCCTCAGAAAGTGTTTAAAAGAGTTTAAGTCTCAGGTAAGGAAAGGTAAAATTATCTATGCTGTGATAGGTCCTATAGATATTTTTTTAGGGGCATACCCCCAGCATATGGAAATTCCCAGGCTAGTGGTGGTCAAATTGGAGCTGCAGCTGCCAGCCTACACCAGAGCCACAGCCATGCTGGATCTGAGACGTGTCTGCGACCTATACCACAGCTCTCAGCAACACCAGATCCTTGACCCACTGAGCAAGGCCAGGGATCAAACCCTCATCTCATGGATCCTAGTTGGTTCATTAACCACTGACCCATGAAGGGAACTCCAGGTCCTATAGATATTTAAAAAAACAAAAACAAAAACAAAACAGTTTTATACCCAAAGAATGAAGCTCTGGTAGAACTAGTGCTTGGTACTTGAGAGGCAAGGTGCCATTCTTCCATAGAATCTAAATACATGAGTATATGACCAATTCTCCTCTCTGTAGATGTAAAAAACACAACGAATCTCAAGCAGCTCTTCATTAGAATCATGTATAAGCCAGATTTACTCAGTCATCACATAAAAATATACATAAATCATATAAAAAGGATTATTGCTGTGCCTTTCTGTAGATAATTGAGATGATATGTCCCTTAACTAAAATATCAAATAAAAAATACCTAAAACAAAAAGCTAGTGGCTTCCCTAAACGTTAACAGCCAAAGGTAGCTCAGCTGAATTTACAGTTAGCATTTTTTATAGAGATAAATATGCTTTTGTACTTAAGACTATATACTAGTTTTAGAGCTGGACTATGGTCTATAGTCTGAAGTCTGGCATTAGCAGTGAGTTTGGTCTCATGTTATTACATGTTTAAAATGTAATTGTGATTACTTAATGTGAATGATCTATATGAAGGTTACATAAACTCTGTTTCTCAATTAAACAAAGGTTTCAGATTTAGTGACAGAATTTCTCTTGAAGGTAAAATCAAACTCAGCACCAGGCCACAGAGACAGAACTTAGAGGTCACGTCCTAAGGCTATTCTTCTGGAAATGTATAAATCCCCATCCAATTTATTACTACATTCCATAAAAAACTTCTAGACTTTTCCTTTTACATGAGTTAAATTTGCAGCCTTAAAATCTCCTTTAAGATCCAAATTCTAATGCTACAAACCCCTTAAAATTTAGTGGCAGATATATTAATAATCAAATTTGCTGTCTATGTTCCCAAAGCTGACCTCATCTGTCTGTAAAAACATTGTACTTTATAGGTCATTTTCAGCTGCACTCTCACCTCAGTAGAAATTGATCTTTCTCTCCGTCTTCATCGTAAACTCTTCACCCTTATTTTATGGCATAAACCACATCACTTTACATGTATGCCAGTCTTTTGACTGTTGGAGGCTCAGACCCTTGCTCTAGGCTTCCTGCATTCTGTTCTGCCTACCAGCACCTCTACAGTTCTCTCCCTCTCTTGTCAACTGTCTACCACATAGGCTCAGCCAGTGGAATATAGATAGTGAAGGGCTGGATCTTCAGAAAAGGGGAAAAGACAGGGTATTTCCCCCTCCTATGCTCTGCCTCAGGAATGGGTGCTGGTCCCACAGTAGCAGCTGCATCTTCTCTGGGGTAACATTAGTAGTCAAACACCTTCTTCCTCCCTCCATGATTCAGCACCCTCCTGGGTATAACCCCAATCAAATTCTCCTACTTTCTAGGCTTTGGCATCCCCATCAATACATGAGTCTCTGAGTACATGTTCCTGAATTCTGAATAAATAGAAATCCCTCAAAGATGAATGCTCCACATTAACATCAATCGTTGATAGGTATACTGTTGTGTGATGAGAAAGGTATTTTATAACTGTGGTCTTCCTCTCCCAAACCTACAACCTCAGTCCAATCGTGAGAAAAACATCATCTAAAACCACATTGGAGGACATTCTTCAAAATAACTTGACCCGTACTCTTTCAGATGAATGTTCAAAATATTTTCTATAAATATCTGTATCTCTAATATCCTGTAGTATCTGCTCTTCTATTCCTTAAAAAGAGTGAGACTAGGTAGTGAAGGCTTTATTGTAATGAACATTAGAATATGCATTAAAGATACTTTGCTTAATATCTTATAGCCTTATTTATTTATACCTTACTAATTGTTACATAGTATGTTCATATCTATGTGACATACATAATTCATATCTATATATGTTTTGGGATAGGAATACCTTGTTTCTGCTTTTAAGTGCAAAACAGAATAGCTTGAGTAGTTCAATTCTCTCATACCAAAAGTACAATCCAATAATATAAAATAAAATTTTTAAATGAAAATAATACATTTTTAAATTCTATCTATCTTGTTTCCCCAAATTTAATTTCCTTCTAAATTACAAACTATTCAAAATACAACTGCATGTCTTGTTTCTATGTCTCTGCTCCCCACACATTTCTTAACTTTTAAAACCTAAGATGGAAGCCCTGTCTTTTATAACCTAATCTTGGAAGTGACATCATATCACTTCTGCCCTACGCTACTGGTCACAGAGTCCAGCCCTGCTACAATGTGAGAGGGGACTCCAGGAGGCAGGGATTATTTGGGACTATCTTGGAAGCTGGCTTCTCCAGGACAATTGACTGTTAATATCAGACACTTTCTTCTCCATAACTAACTCCTAGGCACCCTGCATATATTTGGAGTAACTTAATGAATATTTGTTCTACGGCTGGAAATAGAAGGATAATTTTTTCGATGAAACAGGGGCTGGGGAAGGAAGGGAAAACAGGAAGATACGGTTTGGCGTCTTTGGTTAATTTAGACTCTTGGACTGAGTGTGAGGCACTATGATTGAAGGGGCCCAGACTAAAACCCGAAGCATCCATTTAAAGAACATGCCATTTCAAGAGAAGGTAAGGCCTGGAATATGAAAGAATTCCTGCAGACTTTGTGAAACTCTGTACAAAAGTGCACTAAGGTACAAGTGACAAAGCACAGCAGAAGTTTGATCAAGAACTGACTCTCACCTAGTAGAACCAGGACCACTCTGGCCCCTGAGCTTCTGGGGTTAGACTGCTTGGCATTTCTGTATGATTCCCCTTTTAGGGACTCCCAGATATCATTCCCACAGTGATGTCCAGCTAAGTTCCTGCTTGGTCAGGAGAGGAAGCAGTAAGACACCACGACAAGGACATAACGGCAAATGTGAATTGATTGTGTAGACTCAGGTAGATAAGGCCAGTCTATTCCAATTTCTATTTTAGGATTCTCACTGTTTAAAAATTCCAGATATGTATACAGTTGACCCAAGTATATTTCTTTAGTCTCCTCCCCAGAGTAGCACATTCAAAAGCCTACTGGTTGTTTGGCCCTACTTCCTGTCATCCCCTCAAACACATGAAAAGAATCAACATGTCCTCCTCTCTCCAATATTTCTCTATTAATGGTACTATCATCCTCCTGATCAAATTTAAACTTTGAACCCATTATGATCCCTGTCTACCCAAACTCGCCTGTAAGGGCGATGCTGGTAGTTTAACAGAGACTGTGTCTCAAACTGTCTAAAACCATAAGGAAATTATTATTTTGTGTAACGGCAAATCCAGGGGCAGACTGTAGGAAAAGGAAAAAGAGTGAAGATCTAATCCACAGCCTGATGATATTAATAGGAGTGTGCTAGTGTTTCATCCTAAGTCTAGTAAGTCTAATTTTCTTTGTGGTCAAAAGGTGATGTGAAAATTAAAACAGTGCCCCTTGTTCCAGCAGGAGGAAGAAACCACGTTCCCACTGAACATAAATCCTTCTCTTCCATCTGACTGAGTTCATTTCATTCACAAGCCTGCCTATGGTATCAAAAGATTGCCAGGTGATAGATACGCATTACCTAATAGTTACTTAAACTAACAAGAATCCATTCCAGGAGGAAGGCAGGTAGAGTCATAGTCCCTTGAGCGATGTTTGAGACATCTGGGATACCTAAATGAGGTCAGGTTTCTGTCATGAAGAAGCTGGTAATGGAGGCCAAATCACACAGTGACCAAGTGACCAACAGGATGACATATAGATTGTCCACACTGACTCTTTAAAACACAATTCTGATCAGGTCTTTACGTTGTTTTTTTTTTTTTTTTTTCATAAATAAAAGTTAAATACCTTTACACCAAATTCATATTGTCCTATAATTTGGTCCCAACACAGCCTTAAAACATGAACATTCCTTATACTCCAGCCAGAACAGGCCATTCACCATTCTCCATGTGCTCTGCTCTATCTCATGTTCTGGACTTTGTGGGCTTTAATGTTTCCACCTGGAATTTCAATCAGCTAAACTATTGCTTCTACTTCTAGGACAACTGTTCCCCAAGGTAGTTAGATATTATAATCACTTGGAGGAGAATTTTAAAATTACTCATGCCTGGGCTCCTTTTCTAGCACATCTGATATAATTGGTCTAGGGGAAGGCACAGACATTGCTTTTTGTTTTTTAAACCTTTTTAGGTGATTCTAATGTTCAGCCAGGATTGAGGACTAATTGTTCCAGAATAATGACTCCTTCTGTCATACCCACAGCAGAAGGTAAACCTCTCCGGCTCTTGAACTTCCACAGCATTTTTCATTTCTCTCTTACTAACTTCTACTGTGGTTACATGTGTGCCTGACTCCTCACCTCTCCCAGACTGTAAGCTCTTTGGGACAAAGTCTGTGCCATATTACCTACCACAGCGCCTAACATAAAATCAATAATAATCGATTCATGAAAACATAACATATATAAGCTTTGGGATGGTAACACTTAGAATAAAATATACTTTTCAAAAATATAATAAAGATGTACATTTTGTATCAGGCACTAGTTTTACCAGACTGTCAGGAATTTAAAATTGTTGATCACCGTCTTTGGGACCCTGCCAATGATAAAGAAGGATGGAAGCCTAACTATGATACATAAAAATGAAGTCTTGCTAAACTGTTCTCAACATTTTATAAGATCTGCATGTCCAAAAGGACTTTTAACACTTGAAACTACTGGAACCAATTAGCCTCAGTAACATATATTGATCTAGACTTAATTCTGGAAAAAAAAATGCAATGATTCTTAAAGGAACACAATGCATTGAATAACTACTCTGTGCTCAGTTCTTTGCTGAGCTCTTTTCAAACACTATCTCATTTAATTCTCAGAACAATCTTATGAGGGAGGTACTATCATTGTTCAGTTTACACAAATTAAAGAGTAAAAAAATTTGCCTAGTTACACAGCTGGCAAAAGTCAGAATTGAGATTCAAACCCAAATCTGTCTGATTCCAAGCCCTAAAGCCTGCCTGCATGACTAGAGTATGTTGCTGAATATACAGAATTCTTCATGTAAAATGTAAGCTCTTTCCAGACAACTTGTCATTCATTTTTTTCAAAATAACCCACTTTAGTAAAACAAATTATTTCTATTATAAATGACTTCTTAAATCAAAAACTTGATATCCAATAACTTTAGAATCCAGAAAAAATGATGCGAATGTGAGAATCATTGAAGGATGGGGCCTTCAAGAATCTTCTATCAAAAGAGTAATACTCAGAAAAGACCTGACAGATAGAAACAACCTATCCATCTTAATATTGGTAATTCTACTTAAGGTTAGTTTGCCCCAGTAAAGTTCTCGAGTTTCAAATGAGGGAAAGTTTATTGAACTTTCATTTAATATATATTTGAAATAAAAATAACTCGGGTTCAGGTGATAGCTCTATGCCACCAAAAAACAAAAACCTTTTTACATAAAAACCTTGTTATATGAGATTCATGAACTCCATTCTCTTCGGTAACCGCCAGCATATTTAGATAATTGATCATGTGGGCTGCCCTTGGGTTCCTACTGACTGTCAATTAAGTTTGTTCTTAATGTCACTGCATGGAAATCGCTATAAGCAAAGACAGATGACACTGCTGCTTCAGGGTGATAGGATTTGAAAAACATCAAGACAAATGCTTCTGGCAACTCACAGCCTAATATTCAGATGTAAATTCCACTTTACATCAACAGTGTAATATTTATCTTTGACAGTCTTGATTGCCTACTAGGAAGTCCTTTTTATGGATTAGGTTGAATAAAATGCTGTTTTAAAGTGTTTTTAAATTAAAATTCTCATAATTAAGAATGGCTCAATTACTTGATTACTTCATTGAAGTCTTGTGGAAGTTTTTTTGGCTGGTCTTTGCTTTTGTTTCTTAGGAAAGTTAACTTATTTGGAAGAAGCAGAATCATAGTGAAAGCCATATTATGTGTATTTGGATTTAAGGATGCTGAAGTAGTGGTCACTTATTATTTTATTGAGTTGCTGCCTTGTTAATAGATGTATCAGTCATGACTCTTCCTATTTCAAATGACTGAATCCCCAAGTGAACCAGCTAAAGTGGACAATGGGAAATTTGTTTATTGGCTCATAGAACCCATCTGCTGAAAAAGGAATTAGATTGCCCCGACTTGGGTCACCTGCCCATTGCTTGGAGCAATCACATGGGCACGAGCTGAAAAATTCTGTTTGACACCCCCTCCCTCAAAGGTAATGACCACCACAAGAGCTAGGGAATTCATTTCTGTAGTCAGAAGAGGGAGAGACCTAGATAAATACAAATAAGAGATATTTTATAGAATGAAGATGACTTGGGCAGTGCAAAAAAAATCTTATCATATTACTGTTTATGATAATAATAATCACTAATATTAATAATAAGGTTTTTGGGGTTTTTTTTTGGTAACCATACTGAATTGAGTTGAATCATCCACAGGTTTACTCTTCCCCACTTTCAAGGTGCATTAATTGTAGGTGAGCTTAAAAGGAACGCATGATCTTTACTACTCTCTTTATATAATTTATATCCAACATCACCACGGGCCTAATTAGAATTGTTTTCCAACCAACAGGGCAAAACTACCATCTTAATGACATCATAATGGTAACTTTTCCATCCATGAGGTGCCACATTAAAAATTTAAAGATATTCTTTGTACAGATTGCAGCCAGGCTGCATGTGAAACTACTGCTTAGGCAAGTACACATGTTTGGGATAATTACGCAGTTTCCCCTGTTTATTTACGAAGTGTCACATTAAAGTTTAAACCAAGATTTATCATTGAATATAGATACACATGCACAGCAAACAGCAGTTGCCTCTTCCGTCAGGTTGTTGAGTGTTAAATTCAGCTCTCAAAACCAGCTGTTTGGTATTTAAAGACAAAGCTAACCAAATTAAACATCACAGACTTGAAATGAATATAACTCACACTGGCTAAGAGCTTGAGGAGAGAAAATCCATTGAATAGTTAATAGAAGAATCATATAAGTTATTCATACTAAAATATGGGGTTTATTTTCACTGTATTTCTATATTCTAGCATTTCCAATCTGATTCTTCCAATGTGAACTTTCTGTGCATCTGGATTCTGCAGTACTTCTCGAGTTCACTGACAGTTCATGAATTACGTGCAAATGAAAAGTTAAAAAAATTCAAAATTGAGATCCTTAAGATGCCAAAATATTCTATTTCATCCTTCAATAAATCTGTCAAATCTTCTGTTTTTTGTTCTTAGAACATGGAATACGTACAAAATTCAGCTTGGCTCATTAAAGAATGAAGCTGGAAAGAGGAGGGAGGTATCTGGGTGGGACTTCAAGGATGGGAGACAAGTCCTGTTATTCCTAATCCACTAGAGGGATGCTCTGCAAATGCAGTTAATCATGTAAGCTCTTGATGCAAGGCAACAGAGTTCTCAGGATTGGCCCAGGAATGTGCTATCAAAGTGTGAATCTGAATGTAACAGCTGCAACCTGCCTTCGATGCTCCAGACACCTTTCCTCAACTGCTTACTTCTTTCAGCAAGTATATACTGAGTATGTACAAAGTGCCAAAAGGATTTGGTGGTGAGGAAAACAGACACTCATGATGCTGAGAGTCTAGCAGAGGCACCATAGGTAAATCCAAATAGTCACACAAATGGAAATGGTCTGAAAGAAAACAAAACAGGATACTGGAGGAGCAGCGCACAAAAGCAGCTGGGGGTAGGGTGATCCTATAGGGAAACCTTCTCTAAGGAAGTGACTCAAGTTGAGAACCAAAGAATGAAGAAGGATTCCCAAGGCAGAAGTGGAAAAGACATGAACGACCATGTTTATGATAAACCTTCTGGTAAAAAAAAAGAGGTAAAATCAATTTAATAATATTTTATTTAACACAGTATATCAAAAAAGCATTTCAATCCATAATGAATATTAAATATTTTTGAGATATCTTATGTTTTCTTTTCGTACTAATTTGTCAAAGTGTAATCACACAAGAAGGACACTATGAGGCCTTCCTGAGGCAGGCCCTTCCCCCATGTCCTCTGCTTTACCTCCTCTCTGAAGTACCTAGATAATGGTATTTAACGCATATTTCCTGAGTTGTTTTACAGATGCTAAAGCCATCAACAAAAGTAGGAAATTAACTACTTGATGATCAAGAGCACATAGCCCCCAGACCTGTTGGGCCTAAAGGTTGATAAGATTAACCCTCACCAATCAACTAATCAGAGAATTATGCACAAGCTGATCAATATGCTGGACAACCCATTCCCCTTCCTCACCCAGCTTTTAAAATGCTTTACAATTTTGGTTTGGGGAATTTGGGCTTTTCGGGGGGCACGGCCCACCCATCTTCTTGCATGGCCTGTAATAAAACCTTTCTCTGCTCCAAAGTCTGACGTTTCAGTTTGTTTGGCCTCAATGTACATAGAGCACATGAACTTTGCTAACAAAAGTGCATTTTACGGGACATACCAGTTCAGATGAGCCACAGTCCAGCCTCATGTGATAGTGGCTACCATCTCGAACACAGCTCTTGATAAAAAATGAAACAAAACATAATTCTAACCTGTGCTAAGCGCTCAGGAGATCACAGCTAGAGTACAAGGTAAGGAAAGCTAATATAAGTTGGAGAGACAGACAAGGTTTCTTTGAAGAAATAACATTTAAGATGAAATCTAAAGTATGGCTAGGCATTAAGCTGGCAGAGTAGGCAAAGTGTTTTCCCTGAAGAGGGAACAACAGGTGCAAAAGCTCTAAGACAGGAAAGAGAACAGTGCATTAGAGAAATGAGAGAGCGCTGGCCAGGCAGGGGTGCACCAGATGAGGGAAGATCTTGGGGGACCTCAGGGGGTCACCACAGAGATTTAGATCATATACAACATTCAGCTGGTAGCCAGAAAAGGGATTTTAGCAAGTTAACACTGCCTTCAGGTACCCTCTCTCCATCCATCCTTGACACACTGAAACCATGGGTAATTAATTATTAGCCAAATCCATACCCTGTCTTCACTAATCAAGGTTGTTTTGCAACTTAACATGTCCTCCCAGTGGTGTAGCCTAAACAAGGAAATGTTCACCAGAGTTTTTTCCAAGAACTTGAAGTCAGCTGTGCCTAGTTCAAGCCGAGCTAGTTAAGACTCGACAGGACCACTGACCCTCCAACTAGGCATGTGCGAGGGTCCACTCTGTGATCATTTGATATCAGAAGGCCCAAAACGCCACCCTTACGTCTTCCTAACCACTTCCATTTTGCACATACAGAGTCTGCCGCTTAGTTACACCCATGCAGAACAAGGATTACCATGTTTTTCCAATTACCTTTCTCCACGCTCCCCATGATCTCCAGGCCTCAGCCCACCCTGCTTTATCTCATAAATACCCTGAGCCCTTTGCTTTTGGGGGAGGAAGCTCTAAGACTTATTTTCCTGTCTCCTTGCTTGACTGCCTTGTGAATGAATCCTCTCTTTGCTGTAACCCTCGATGTCTCGGGGTTTTGGCTTGCCATGAATCAGGCAAAACGTACCTGGTTTGGTAACAACACCAGCTCCACAAGAGAATCAGGTCTCTCTCCCCTGTCTTCCCATTCACAGGGTAGATCAGAGCAAGGGCAACTGGCTCAGTGATGGGTTAATATCTGTCTTCGTCACTCATCTCAAACTTGCTTGAGAAAAGAACGGTATTCTTTACTTCGATTCTCCAGCATCAGGCACAAGGGCGGACACAAAATAGGTATTTAACACATTTTTTTAAGATAGGAAAGAAAGGAGAATAAGAGGTTTGGATAGAAGGCCTAGAGAATAAAGTAGAGAGAGTCCAGGCGAGTGGCAACATTGAAAGGGAGGCCCTGGGAAGTGCCTAGGTGTGGGGTGCTGTTCACGAGAGAGCTCCTCCCTCACTCTGTGCAGAGCAGAGGGTTCACAAAGTTCACCAGTGGAGCAGGCCTTTGGAAGTCTGCAGCTGAAGAGGGCTGGACAAGGAAACTGTCCAATTCCTTTCTCAGCACTCCTTTTCAAACAGTCATGCAGTCTGAGCCTAAAAGGTCAGGAGTAAAAGCAGGTTCCCTTTTGGTGAACATTCAGATGCCCAGGGCCCACCACAATCACTCAGATACTGGTTCCGACTCCATTCACTGCCTATCTTTCTGCTTTAGTCAAGATAAGCACAACTGAGGTAGCAGCTGCATACAATTAACAATGACACCAGCTGGAATGAACGGGAGAAGATTTGGGTTAATAATAAGGACACACATACGAAGTTTCTCTTTGTCTCTTGTTTCCTTCCCTTCTTCCCTCTATTTTTTCCTTATCTTTCTGATAGTCAAAGGAGATAAGAATGCATCTAAAGGAAAAAAACAGCAGCAAGTTTCTCTCTGTATGATTACCTAGAACAGATACATTTGACCAATTCCTGTACACAACCAGCTAATTCTTGATTCTTTAACAACCTTTTAAATACTTAGTGATATGGACCATATATGTTTCATCTATTCAGATTAAACAGGACTTGGTTCCAAGAATTTGATTTTCTTTATGTGTGAAGCAACCTTGATGAAAATCATAAAGTATGGTTGACCTAGTTCGAAGGACCGGGCGTTGACCTACTATTTTGAAACATGGTCTCCTTCCACAAGCAGAATTATTTTTTTCTGAATATAATATGCAATAAAGCATCATAGTATATATAATTAATACATGATGTCACTACTGAATTAACTCCCAAGGGCATAGTAAGATTTACAATTAGAGCTTCATTTTAATAATGAAGCTCAGAGGCTAGAGAAGCTAAAAGGATTAGATCATTTGATTTTTTTTTTTAAATTTAAACAATGAATGTTTTGAAACGATGACAACCTCATCTCTATACTGTCCCTTTCCATCATGACTGGCTAGACTATAACATTTAAGCAGCATTTTTGCTGACTGTATGTAACAATTTGTTTCCTTCTTTTATGTGTCTAATTTTTCATTACTGTGCCAGTCTCACTTTTTAAATTTAATATGCAATTTCAAAGCAGAAATCAACTCTAGCTTCTGTATTAATTATGGGAATTATCCAATTTCTTTTAAAGCATTGACAGGGCCTGCAATCTACTAAATCTTTAGATGAGCCCCGATCAACTTTGATTGTAATGAAAGGCTGTGGTTTTCCCTGGGTAACTAATTAGCTTTACTCAGATAGCCACCTTTTGTCCGTGAAAGTAAAAACAAAAAGAAATGTGTGTGAACCCATCTAAGGGCAGGGTGATAGCTTCCTGTAAATACATTATTTTCTGAGTTCTGTTAATGGAATATTAGATGAGTTTCAAGTATATCCCTTTGAAAGTTTATTTTCTCCATCCTTTTAAAAATACTTTGAATCTAAATTCTGACATGAACTATATTAGCTGAATTGCACTCTTCATTCTTATCAGTTTCTTTTCTTTCTTTTTTTTTGTCTTTTTTCTTTTTAGGGCCATACCCACGGCATATGGAGGCTCCTGGGCTAGGGGTCAAATCAGAGCTGTAGCTGCCAGCCTGCGCCACAGCAACGTGGGATCAGTTGCTATGCTACAGCTCATGGCAACGCTGGATCCTTAACCCACTGAGCAGGGCCAGGGATCAAACCCGTGTCTTCATGGACACTACTTGAGTTTGTTAACGACTAAGCCATGAGGGGAACGCCCCATTTTCATTTTTTAAAATATCAGTGCTAAAAATAACCTAATATGTACTACTTAAGAACAAAGAGAAGTGTCCAGGGCAGTCAGCAGTGTGTTCAGCATCCTCTCATATTACCAAACATAGAATATCATTGTTTTATCTACTGGCAACCCTCTTCACCCAGCACCTATTTGTCTTTCACCCAAAAAAGAAAAAAAAAAAATACTCTATTTACTTGTACTTCTGTTGACATAGCAGTCTAATGGAAAGTGGGTGGAAAATGTATGTTTTCACAAATGTGTCTGAATGCAAGCTGCCTGCCCACCCCTTCCCTGTGACTGTTTTGCTAGCAGCAACTGCTTCTATGCCAGTGCTATTCATGGAGGGAAACTTGAACATCAACACTTATCGCAAGGAGTCTTCAAGTGACTAAGGATTATTTTAAAGGACTAGCAGAACTTGAAATATAATCTAACCCAAACTTCTTGAATCATACTTAAACCAGTGCAAATGAGAAATTATTCTCTGATACAAATTGGCAAATAGGACACTGTCTCTTCTAGCAACTTATTCTGATTTGTAATGGCAAAAATGCATGTTCAAGCAATTCTTCTCTGTTTCCTATTCCAAAACGTCATATCTTAATGTAAACTCAGGTTCCACTCCCGACCTGTGTGTGAAATAAAAACAACCAGCCATTATTCTCTGCAAAACAGCGCTTACATATTTGAAGTGAACACTTAAATTCAACCCAGCCCTCTCTTCTGCACCTAGAATGCTAACAGATTCCATGACTTTTATTAGCCAGTGATTTTTCTCTATAAAGAGTAAATGTCCCTCTTTAATTTTAAAGGGGAGACACTGTCTCATTATCTTTGGGGCAGTATTCAAAATACTGAAAGGGTTACTATAAGACTCTTGTCAAATTCTTGGCATTTTCCTCCCCAGGTCTTGGGCTTTCTTTGAAGTTAGAAACCTGGTAGCTTCGTTTCCATCTCACAGACAAGTATGGTTATCCTGGGTCTCTTCCTCATGCGGCCGTTTGAGAATGAGATGCAGACAGGATAGTCTCCTTAGCCTGATTTCCCCAGCTTTCCTTTCATGGAACAGGACCTGAAAGACAGAGAAGAGGAACACAGAACATTTTTTAGGTCAATAAATATGCATTCCACATAATGATATTTCTCCCAATCACAAAAAGATGTGCCCATTTTTTTTTTCCCCCTAAAGGAGAGAAAAACCAGCAGCTTTCCAAAAGTTATTTCAATCTCCAACTTCTGGCCACTGCAGCTGTTACCACTATGTAAATCCGTCGCATTTCCCTCACAGCTGAAGTTGGCTTTGGCCATCTCCATTGTTTAGGCTTTCCTCTGTAAACCTTTCAGCTGCTTTGTGTAAAAGCTTGTCTCTTTTTCCACTAGCTACTTTATTTTGAACAATACTGAAATGTAACTCAAAACTGGAGTAAACTATTAGTTGCCTGTTCAACTGCCATTTGCTGCTTCCTCAAAAGATGCTGACTCCCTTCTTTGGTGACAAAACTTGCACAACTATTTAGATACCCAGAGATCTAAGGGGTTTGTAAGCCCTTCTCCAGAGACAGAAAATGAATGTTGATTATGGCCACATCCTAGGTCTTCTGGCCTCCTCTCTGATGACTGGTGTGGGCACAGGCACATGACACATCTCTAACCAATGAAGGGAAGTCCTTGTGGGGATTTCTTGGATAGGTTTCCTGCCCTGGTTTATTAAGAGAGAGACAGAGAGAAAGAAAGAGAGAAATTAGTAAACTGAATCTGCCCTTCTGCCTCTTGGCAGAATTACATGCTGGTGTCATCTTGATGGACACTCACCAAATTTAACATGCTAGTGATCAGAGCAGAAAGAGAGAAAGAAGTCCTTGATGACATCATTACATTGCTGAATTAACTGATCCCTGAAATGGCCCCATATTTCGTTACGTAGTATAATAATAAATTTTCTGTTTCAGGTATTCCATTACTTGTAGCCTAAGGCTCCCTAGTTTATTAAAAGGCTTTCTTTGCTTTAATAAAAGACAGATTCAAACTGAACAGAAATAGTGATAAATATGATGGTACTGTATTCCAGTGTGTGATTTAAAGGAAGATTTCTAGAGTACCACAAGTGTCCCAGGTATCTAGGCACCGTCTCCCGTTCCACCTTCACAAGGGCCTTCTGAGATGGGTATTTAACACACAGGGAAACTGGGCGGTGAAGAGACTGAATAATTTGACTGAAACAACACAGCTTGGAAGTGAAGGAGCTGGGATTCCAAGACTGCCTGACAGCCTGGGCTTCTCTCGCACACTATTTACTTCCAGATAAACTACAGATTTTCTTGATGGACATAAAAAGGCCATAATAGTAATGAAAACATTCATTTCCACAGGCCAATATTTCAACAAAGACCAAACAAGTGCCTGAATATTACGCAATAGTCTGTATCTGGCATATTCTTCTCCTTTAGAAGTTTACAGTAAAAGCAGAAGTGTCCCATAGATGTCAGTCCCACAACATCCCATTCTATGTGCCCAAAGCTGCCTGCCACTCACAAACACTCTGTTCTCAAGCTGGGTGCTCCCACTTGGTTGTAGCACCTAAGAACTATGGTGACTGTTGGCAGGAAGCTTTGGATCCCACAGTGAAGCTCCAAGCCAGTCCAAAGGCTTTTGAGTATATTTTCTCAACTCCCAATAGTCACAAGATGCCTACTTCAATATTTTTAAACATTTCTGAGACTCACAAAGCAAAGGATCCATTTCCTGAAACTAGAAAATAAAATATCAATGAAAGACAATATTTAAGATCAATTAAAATTCTGACAATGTTTGAATGATAAGATTGAAATGCCTCTCAGCTCATCTGTTAAACAGAAATGTGCTCTCCAAAGACACACACATGATCGTTGTTTAAGGATACTGAAATAATTCTTTGATGCACTTGCAAAAATTGTGTGGAAAGCTAATACCAAGAAGGAGATTAAATTTTATGCATATATCAACGGGAAATTAATAGAACATAGGATACATGTTTCTACTTCCAGGATGTATTCTTGGAAATTTATTATGCAGGTTATTAATTCAGAAGGACCTCATGAGATATTGAGAACTGGGCTTTATATAGAGTATCTCATTGCAAATGCAAAACAGTCCTATGAAGTATTATTGGTATTGTTGATCTTCACCTACAGATGCTAAATTTGAGTTGGTGATTTTTTTAACTTGGCTGTTATGGGATGAATGTTTGTATCCCCTCCAAAATTGACTTGTTGAAACTATAACTTCTAATGTGATGGAATTTAGAGAGAGAACATTTGGGAGATAATTAGATTTAGATAGATTATGAGGGTGCAGCCCTCATGATGAAATTAGTGCCCTTATAAGAAGGGGAAGACAGTTATTTCTTTCTACAAAAACACTGAGGAAATGTCATAATAAGAACATAGTGAGAAGATCACTGTCTACAAGCCAGGAAATGGGTCCTTATCAGGAACCAAATCTGTGTGCATCTGGATCTTCATCTTCTCAACTTCCAGAACTGTGACAAACAAATGTCTCACATTTGTTGAAGCCACACAGTCTACGGTATTTTGTTTTAGCAGCCCAAGCAGACTAAGACATTGCTCAACTTTTTAAAGAAAATTAATAGCCAGGCTCTTTGACAGCAGATACATACCTTTTCAGAGGTATCACAGTGCTTTATAATCTACAAATAGTATTGGTAATCATAATTACTAAGCAATGGCATCTGAATGTCACTGGCCAATGCGATATCTTTATGGACTGAATGGAGAAATAAAAAATAGTGACTGAAAAATAGTGCTGTTGTTAGATCCTTAGTTGACAAAATACTCTTAATCAAAGTTTCCAATAGTGACAGTTTGTCGCTGTCAGTTGGAATTTTTGCTCTCATATTATAAGGAATTTGAGGACAGGACCTATTTAATATACCAACATGTGCTGGTTATTAAATACTTGCTGCCAAGTGCTGTTCTAAGTGGTTTACATGTATGAGTATCAGAGCAGTTAATCCTCACAACAACCCTAGAAAATTTAAAATTAGTAGTTAAATTAATAATTCCTATTATTTTCACCATTTGATAGGTGAGGACACCAAGGCACAAAAATAGTACCTAGGAGCTAGATAAACTGGAGAGTGGCAGGGCTGGGCTTACATGCAGTCAGCCTGGCTCCACAGCCCACAGCCTTAACCACCACCCTGCCTTGACCCTGTCTCATTCACTGGTGAATTCGCAGTTAGCCCAGAGCCTGTCCACTTTCACTAAGTCTTCATTAAGTAAATACCTAATAGCTGTTAGGTAGATACCAAAATTGGTTACATAAATGCATTATACATTAAAATAAAGTATCCAGAAAATGGGACTAAAATCTTATCATTTAGGAACAAAGGAAGAAACCAATGAATGTGTGAAGGCTGCAGGCAGGAAGGCTCTGTAGGGGTGGAAAGACTGTAAAAGGAGAGGAAGTACTCTCATTCCTGCATTTAGTGTTACTTCCCAAGAGACTGATCTACCAATATTATCACTGGATTTTATTATTTTTAAGTGTCAGAATTTGGTTCTTTTTTAAAGATCACAGAATCCATGTTCTTAAAGCATTTCCAATATGAAAGTATAAACAGTGTCACCTATCCCTCCAACCTCCTGGGATCCTCTGATTTTAGTACCAGGTTCCCAGGGGCCTCAGAACTTCAGGCTATATGTGGCTAGTCCATTGGGATTCTAGTACCTTCTTACCCTGTTCAGCTCCTTCAGGGACTTTTTAGAGGCACTGCCTCTGGGAAGCTCCTTTGCTCAGGCTGGTGGTTCTGAACCACAACAGTTTTAATTCCTCTCCCTGTCCTAGAGGTGGCTTGTACTGGGCCTGAATCTGGCTTGTCTACCTGCCTCAAAGGAGTCCACCTGTCAGACCCAAGTCTAGGCTCTTATTTGTTTGCAGGAGAAGAGGAGTAATCAGGGACAAAAGTGGAGTTCTAGGAGTGGGAGGAAATACTGGGAGAATGAATGATTAAAAACTAGAGCCAGAGAAGGGAAAGGGACAGGGACCAGAGAGAGAGAGAGAGAAAATAAGATGAAATGAAACTGTTAAATTATATTGGATATAATGGAAGTACAGTAATAAAAATATCATATTAGGTAATTAAAAATAGCATGTTGTGAAGGAATGCATAGAAACCTGCTACTAAGGGAAAGAAACTGGACCACACACATAAAAGGTGTTATCATCTCTTAGGAAAGGACACAGATCTTATTACTTCAGACAGCAGAAGAAATTGCCAAGAAGAAAATTTTAGACTACAGTAAGGAAAATTTCCTACAAATACTCCTATCTAAAAGTTAAGGGGATGACTCTATGACAGTGAATTTTCTATAACCTGAGATAACTGGCCAAACTGGGTAACAGCTTCTTAGGAATCCTATACTGATAAAGGCCTCCTAGACTCCTTAAATCAAAGGTCCACTATTCCTTCCTCCAGCCCCAGCTGTAAAGACACATTTCTTTCTTTCTTTTTTGGCCACATCCATGGAATGTGGGAGCTCCCCTGGGCAGAGACTGAACCAGTGCTACAGTGGTAACAACACTGGATCCTTAACTCATTGAGACACCAGGAAACTCCTGTAAAGACTACATGTCTGAAATTTCCCATATCAAGAGAACTTTAAGATGAAAAACCTAAAACCTTAATGGGATAATTAATGTTTGAATAACTAAGGTCGGGAAAGAGAATCTTAAAATATTTTAAACATTTGCTGAAACTAAGACAGTAATGACCTCCGCACACAGCAAATAAAGAGGTTATCAGTAACTTTTACATAACTTAAATAGTAATAATTGGTCCTGAGATGCAATTTTGATACCATCCTTTACTTAGGATCTTCTATTTATTCATTATCAAAGAAATCCTTAAAATCAACTGCACTTTGCTGTATAAACTGTAAAACAAATAATTTTGCCTACCATCCAGTTGTGCAAAGATTAAGTCACTGGCCACTGAAGTCCCTGACCTATAGTATACCCTGAAAGGAATTCAGGACAAAGAACAGAATAAGGCACTTTGTGTTTTGGGAAAAGAGGCAGAATAGGCCCTTAGATTATATTTTAGGAGACAAAATTTTATGAACAGAAATTCTTTTTTTTTAACAATTTTTTTCTACTGTACAACTTTGTGACCCAGTTACACATACATGTACATATTCTATTTTTACACATTATCATGTTCCATCTTAAGCAACTAGACATAGTTCCCAGTGCTACACAGCAGGATCTCATTGCTAATCAATTCCAAAGGCAATAGTTTGTATCTATTAATCCCAAGCTCCCCAACCAATCCACTCCCTCCCCCTCCACCTTGGCAACCACAAGTCTATTCTCCAAGTCCATGATTTACTTTTCTGTGGAAAGGTTCATTTGTGTCATATATTAAATTGCAGATATAAGGGATATCATATGGCATTTGTCTTTCTCTTTCTTACTTCACTCAGGATGAGAGTCTCTAGTTCCATCCATGTTGCTGCAAATGGCATTCTTTTGTTCTTTTTTATGGCTGAGTAGTATTCCATTGTGTTATATACCACATCTTCCTAATACAATTGTCTGTCGACGGGCATTTGGGTTGTTTCCATGTCTTGGCTATTGTGAATAGAGCTACGATGGACATGTGGGTGCATGTGTCTTTTTTAGGGAAAGTTTTGTCTGAATATATGCCCAAGAGTGGGGTTGCTGGGTCATATGGCAGTTCTATGTATAGATTTCTAAGGTTTCTCCATACTGATATCCATAGTTGTTATACCAGCTTACATTCCCACCAACAGTGCAGGAGGGTTCCCTTTTCTCCACACCCTCTCCAGCATTTGTATTTATGGATGTATTAATGATGGCCTTTCTGACTGGTGTGAGGTGGTATCTCATGGTAGTTTTGATTTGCATTTCTCTAATAATCAGTTATGCTGAGTATTTTCTCATGTGCTTGTTGGCCATCTGTACATCTTCCTTGGAAAAATGTCTATTCAGGTCTTTTGCCCATTTTTCAATTGGGTCATGGGCTTTTTTGCTATTGACTTGTGTGAATTGCTTGTATATTCTAGAGATTAGGCCCTTTTCAGTTGCATCATTTGAAACTATTTTCTCCCATTCTGTAAGTTGTCTTTTTGTTTTCTTTTTGGTTTCCTTTGCTGTGCAAAAGCTTGTCAGTTTGACTAGGTCCCATGGGTTTATTTTTGCTCTTATTTCTGTTGCCTGGGAAGACTGACCTGAGAAAATATTCGTAACATTGATGTCGGAGAATGTTTTGCCTATGTTCTCTTTCAGGAGTTTGATAGTATCTTGTCTTACGTTTAAGTCTTTAAGCCATTTTGAGTTTATTTTGGTGCATGGTATGAAGGTGGGTTCTAGTTTTATTGATTTGCATGCAGCTGTCCAGGTTTCCCAGCAATGCTTGCTGAAAAGACTCTTTCCTATTTTATGTCCTTGCCTCTTTTGTTAAAGATTAATTTACCATAGGAGTCTGAGTTTATTTCTGCATTCTCTATCCATTTCATTGGTCTGTCTGTCTATTTTGGTACCAGTACCACACTGTCTTGATGACTACAGCTTTGTAATATTGCCTGAAGTCTGGGAGAGTTATGCCTCCTGCTTGGTTTTTGTTCTTCAGAATTGCTTTGGCAATTCTGGGTCTTTTGTGGTTCCATATAAATTTTTGGATTGTTTGTTCTAGTTCTGTGAAAAATGTCATGGGCAATTTAACAGGGATTGCATTGAATCTGTAGATTGCTTTGGGTAGTATGGCCATTTTTACAATATTAATTTTTCCCACACAGGAGCACTGAATAACTTTCCATTTCTTTACATCTTCTTTAATTTATTTGATTAATGTTTTATAGTTCTTGGCATATAAGTCCTTTACCTCCTTGGTCAGGTGTCTTCCCAGGTATTTGATTTTTTGGGGTGCATTTTTAAAACGTATTGTGTTTCTGTATTCGTTTTCTAATATCTCATTGTTAGTATACAGAAATGCGACTGATTTCTGAATGTTAATTTTATATCCTCCTACTTTGCTGAATTTGTTGATCAGTTCAAGTAGTTTATGGGTTGAGTCCTTAGGGCTTTCTATATATAGAATCATGTCATGTGCATAGAGTTTTACCTCTTCTCTACCTATTTGGATGCTTTTTATTTCTTTTGTTTGTCTGATTGCTGTGGCTAGGATTTCCAGTACTATGTTGAATAACAGTGGTGAGAGTGGACATACTTGTCTTGTTCCAGGTTTTAGTGGGAAGGCTTTCAGCTTTTCTCCATTAAGTATTATATTTGCTGTAGGTTTGTCATAAATGGCTTTGATTATGGTAGATATGTTCCCTCTATACCCACTTTGGTAAGAGTTTTTATCATGAATGGATGTTGGACTTTGTCAAATGCTTTTTCTACATCTATTGAGATGATCATGTGGCTTTTGACTTTTCTTTTGTTAATGTGGTGTATGACGTTGATGGATTTGCATATGTTGAGCCATCCTTGTGAACCTGGGATGAATCCCACCTGTTCATGGTGTATGATCTTTTTGATATGTTGTTGGATTCAGATGGTGAAAATTTTGTTGAGAATTTTTGTCTATATTCATCAAAGATATTGGCCTATAGTTTTCTTTTTTGGTGGTATCTCTGTCTGGTTTTGGAATTAGGGTGATGGTGGCATCATAGAATGTCTTTGGGAGTGTTCCTTCTTCTTCAGAAAAAGAAAAAGTTTAAGCAGGATGGGTATAAGTTCCTCTTTGAATGTTTGGTAGAATTCACCTGTGAAGCCATCTGGTCCTGGACTTTTATTTATAGGGAGTGTTTTTATGACATATTCAATTTCATTTCTAGTGATCAGTCTGTTCACTTGATCTATTTCTTCTTGGTTCAATTTTGGCAGGCTGTAAGTCTCTAGAAAGTTGTCTGTTTTTTCCAGGTTTTCAAACTTGTTGGCATACAATTGTTCATAGTATTCTCTCATGGTTTTTTGTATTTCTGTAGTATCCATTGTGAACGTCTCCTTTTTCATTTCTGATTTTGTTTATTTGGGTTTTTTCTCTCCTTTTCTTGGTGAGTATAGCCAGAGGTATGTCAATCTTATTTACCTTTTCAAAGAACCAGCTCTTGGTTTTATTGATTTTGTCTATTGTTTTTTGAATCTCTATTTTATCAATTTCCTCTTTGACCTTTATGATTTCCTTCCTTCTGCTGACTTTAGGTTTTGTTTGTTCTTCTTTTTCTAATTCATTTAGGTGTTGGGTTAAGTTGTCGATTTGAGATTTTTCTTCTTTTTTGAGCAAGGCCTGTATTGCTATGAATTTCTCTCTGAGCACTGCTTTTGTGGCATCCCATAGATTTTGAGTGGATGTGTCTTCATTATCATTTGTCTCGAGGTATTTTTTAATTTCCTTCTTGATTTCCTCATTGACACATTGGTTTTTTAGTAGCATGTTGTTTAGTCTCCATATAGTAAGTTTTTTCTCATTTCTTTTCCTGCGGTTGATTTCTAGTTTCATGCCATTGTGGTCAGAGAAGATACTTGAAATAACTCCTATATTCTTAAATTTGTTCAGGTTAGCTTTGTGCCCCAGTATATGATCAATTCTTGAGAATGTTCCAATGTGCACTTGTGAAGAATGTACATTCTGATTTGTTTGGATATAATGTCCTGAAAATGTCAATTAAGTCAACTTTTCTGTTGTGTCCTTTAGGATCTCTATTGCCTTATTGATTTTCTGTCTAGAGGATCTGTCCATTGTTTTGAGTGGGGTGTTAAAGTCTCCTACTATGATTGTTTTCCCATCAGTTTCTCCTTTTATGTCTGTTAGTATTTGTTGGAGGTATCTGGGTGCTCCTATATTAGGGGCATTTATATTGTAATATCCTGTTCTTGAATGGATCCTTTAACCATTAAATAGTGTCCTTGTCTTTCTTTATGGCCTTAGTTTAAAGTCTATTTTGTCTGATGTGAGTATTGCAACTCTTGCTTTACTGTTTTGTCCATTGGCATGAAATATCTTTTCCTATCCCCTCACTTTCAATCTATATGTGTCCTTTTCTCTTAAGTGAGTTTCTTGTAGGCACAGATTGAAGGCTTTTGCTTTTTTATCCAATCTGCCATTCTGTGTCTTTTGATTGGAGCATTTAGTCCATTCATATTTAAGGTGATTATTGATAGACACATATTTAGCGCAATTTTAAACCTTGTTTTCCAGTTGATTCTATGTTTCTCTTTCTTCCCTTCTTTTTTGGGTTGGATGGTTTCAATTTATTTTATGCTTGAGTACTTTTCAGTTTTTGTGAATGTAATGTTTGGTTTTGATTTGTGGTTGCCCTGCTTTTTAAGCACATTAAGCCCTTCCTATATCTGCTTGCTTTTGCCTGATAGTCACATAGGCTCAGACACATCATTAAAATAAAAATAAGAATCTATATTTTCTTACTTTCCTTCCCCACATTCTATGATTTTGATGTCTTTTTTTTTTCTTTTTTTTTAACATCTTCATGTTTAGAACTTGTGCTGGCTTATTTAAGTGATTGATTTCCAATTGTGGTTTCCTTCATCCTAATTCTTCTTTTCTCTTTTCTCTCTCTCTCTCTTTTTTTTAATTTAGAGAAGCCCTTTTAGTATTTCTTTTAGAATGGGTTTAATATTGCTGTATTCTCTTAGCTTTTGTTTGTTGGAGAAATTATTCATTTCCCCTTCTAATTTAAATGATATTCTTGCTGTATAGAGTATTCTGGTTGCAATTTTTTTTTCCTTTCAGCACTTTAAATATATCCTGCCACTCCCTTCTGGCCTGTAGTGTTTCTGTAGAGAAATCAGCTGATAGCCTTATGGGGGTTCCCTTATAATTAATGCTTTGCTTTTCTCTTATTGCCTTTAGAATCCTCTCTTTAACTTTTACCATTTTTATTATAATATGTCTTGGTGTGGGCCTGTTTGAGTTCAACTTGTTTGGGGCCCTCTGTGCTTCCTGTATCTTGATATCAGTATGCTTTAGATTTGGAAAGTTTTCAGCCATAATTTCTTCAAATATATTTTCAATCCCCTTTTCTTCTTCTTTTCCTTCAGAAACCCTATTATGCATAGATTGGCCCACTTTATATATTCCCAGAGGTCTCTTATATTGCTTTCATGTTTTTTCACTTGGTTTTCTGTCTGCTGTCCTGATTGGGTGATTTCCATTATTTTATCTTCCACACTAATTCTTTCCTCTGCATTATTCATTCTGCTCTTTATTGCCTTAAATTCAGTTTGTATCTGTGCAAATGAATTTTCTAGTTTTCTTGACTCCTCCTTAAATTTTCTAGTTCCTTTCTAAAGGAATCTGCATTACTGTTAATATCCTTTCTTAATTCCTTCAGTATTTTCAATACCTCCCTTTTGAACTCAATGTCTGTCAGACTTCAGAGGTCTGCTTCATTGTTGTCTGCTTTATGTAATTTCTCCTGTTCCTTTAACTGGGAATGGTTTCTGTGCTTATTCATCTTGCTTGTGATTTTCTTTTTCTGTGAGTTTGGGGAAGCCAAACTACAGTCCTGTAAGGCTACTTCTATGCAAGAATACCCCTTTGTATTTTGGGGGGGTGGTTACAATTTATTTTTGGTGTGGGAGTTGGAATATTTGCTGTCTCTTTCTTCATTGTGAGCAGGCTGTTGTTCCCAAGATGCTCAGTGTGTTTTCAGGGAGAAGGAGGCAATGGGTAGGGCCAGCAGTCAGTGCCTATCATTGGGCTCTCAATAGCAGCAAGGAGTTTCAGGAAGGTGGAACAGGATACTCCTAGTTGCAGAGCCCTGGGAAGTGGTAATAAGCTCTAGGCAGATCTTCAAGGTGACCAGAGCATTTAACAGTAGCAAGAGCAGGGTGCGTGAGTTCCCTGGGGAGTGAGAGCAACAGATTGTGTTTGATTGTAATGCCCTCCTCTGAGATGATTGGAACTGCAGGTGGTGCCTGTTCGGGGACCCCTATTGGGAGCAGGCCACGGCCATCTCTAGAGTCAGTGATAACTGCAGTGGTTTGCCCCCACCCTATAGACCATACATGAAGCAACATGTCTCACCTTTCCCACATATGAGATGTTGTAAAGGGTGCTCCTAGTTGCAGGATCCTGGGAAGTGACAGAGATCAGGAATGTGGGTACTGCCCGGAACGTTTGGCAGTGGCAATAGCAGGATAGGTTGTGAATATAAATTCTTAAATAATTAAGCAACAAATCTATTCCTCCTGATTTGCAGTAACTTTCTATGGAGATGTATTCTTGATTGCATGTATTGCTTAGTCAAAATCATACAGATAGATAGATAGAAAGATAGATATATAGAAAGGGAGAAAGAAAGAAAGAAGGAAGGAAGGAAGGAAGGAAGGAAGGAAGGAAGGGAGGAAAGAAAGAAAGAAAGAAAGAAAGAAAGAAAGAAAGAAAGAAAGAAAGAAAGAAAGAAAGAAAGAAAGAAAAAAAGAAAGAAACAAAGAAAGAAAGGAAAGAAAGAAAGATGAAAAAGGTAAAGGGCCTCTCCCCTTACCTCTTAGGAGCAGTTCCTCAGAGCTCTCTGAGAGACTATCTCCTGGGCTATAGTTCAAGTCCCATTTTCTTCTCAAAAATCCCAGTTCCACCCTTTTCCTAATTATTTCCCATGGTGGACAGTCAGTATTTTCTCATTCTCGGAATGAAATTCTCTAGATTACTGAACAAGTATAGGAAAGTTAAACTTGACTGTGCTAGAATTTTGCTTTAGGGAAATTCCTGGACAGAAAGAATTAACATATATGCTTTCCCAAGGAGACATTTCAATTACGTTCTTTATTATGTTTTTAAAAAAGGACCATTAACAGTGAATTAATTATTTAGAACAGAACAGTTGCCTCTTTCAAAAAAAAAAAAGGATTTAGTATGATTTAAATCTTAAATAAGAGAAAACAGTAATTTCTGTTAATTAACAATAAGTAACCAATAGAAAATATATACTCAAAAGCCATACTTAAATTCAAAGATTGCATTTAATAGAGGTAGAGGAGTAGGAGAGGATAAAATTTCTTAAGGAAAGAAAACAAATCTTTCTCTTCAGTTTCATGTTAAATTCAATCAGTTATATACATTGTTAAGGAAAAGAAGAAAAGAAGGAGGGGGCTCCAAATGGTGTCATTTGCCCCCTTGACAGCAAACCAAAACTTAATTGCAGCTTCAGCCTCTCCCAGGAATATGACTTTTAAATGGTCAATCTAAAATTTCCTGATTAAAACCAGTGAGGTTATCTACATGATAAAGATCCCTGCCTTTCCCTTAACTCCAAAAGAAGACCTGGCTTGAAATAATCCTTTTTTTTTTTTTTTTTTTTTTTTTTTTTTTTTCTGATACCTTCTTGCTTCACCCTCCTTCTGGCTATAAAAACCTTTCATTTTGTACAACCCCTTGGAGTGTCTTTCTATTTACTAGATGGGATTCCACCCAATTCACGAATTGTTCAATGAAGTCAATTAGATCTTTACTCAGTTGAATTTTGCATTGTAACAAATATTATTCAATAAATAAACTTATAAATGGGCTTAATGTTTCATTATTGCCAGTATGAGGATGTCCAAACATCCAGGGGCACAGAGACAGGTAAAGTGAAGAGAGCCCTGTGAGATAGAATAGTGGAATGTTAGGGGGATAAAACAGAACAAAGGAGGAAGGATGGGACATTAATAACAGAAGGAGATATACACAAAAGAAAAGCAAGACAAGTGAGTCAATGAAAGAAGGAAGAACATGAAGGAACAGCAGCAATATCTTCCAGCCATAGTGACACGAGGGAAAAAACCTATTACCAACTGTCACCAGCAGTCCCTTTAGGTAAGCTCGTAAAGTGGAGGGTCAGTTGCCAATTTGGCATCAGAAGGCTGTTTATTCTTTTTAATTGGATTTGAATGCCTTTAGATGCAATATTTCCTCCCCAGTTTACCACTGGTCTAAACATGTCTCAACATCTAAAAACGTAAAAGGAATTTCAGCGGTGGTATTGGATTTCTCCTTGAATGGAGGACCTGCGGACACAATCAGCATCATCACCCAGAATTTAATCACAAGGTATGTTGCCTCCCTTCAGAAAGTGCTGTTTCTCTGTCTCCAAATGGAGAGTCCCCTCTGTAAAGTATTTAGATCTTTAACTTCATTCCAGAACTCTCCTCAGCTAAGCAGAAAATGAATTTAACAGTTGAAGCAGAGATAGCACTAAACTTACCTTCTTTTATAATCATTAATGATTGAGACTCGTTCTGCATGTTCCCAAGCTTAGATCACACAATAGTTTAGGCCTAAAATGGTTTATCTTATGTTAAGAAAGCTATGGTTAGTTCTCTTCTCCTGGGAACCCTGATCCCCCCTGCCTGCAGTTGGAGAAATACTCTATAAATAGTCTTTCATCAGTTGGCCAAGTTTTGCCCCTAAATAAATTCAGGTCAGATAAGTTTTGCTGGCAAATAGGTAAAGCCAACCAACCAATCAACAAATCAACGAAGTCAGTTTTCAAGACATTTTGAATTTCAGAAATGTGGATAAAATGTTGAGAAACTGTACCATAAAGAAGAGAATATGCAAAGAGGCAGGAAAGTCTCTTAAAATGAAGCAACCAAGCAAGTAGAAACAAAACTAGCCAAGGTATGTGTTGAATGAAGAACGAAAGATTATCATTTACATGAGGGAGGAGAGCTTTGGGTTGCTTACTAGACACAGAATCCACCGGGATTTTGATCTAAGACTTTCCAGCCTCCAGAACTCTGAGAAATAAAATTCTATTGTTTATCAGCCACCCAACCTCTGGTATTTTGTTATAGCAGCCTAAATGGATAAAGACAGGAGGGATTTCAGTTTGCATGCGTGATCTGTTAGTTCAGACTTCCTTAATTGCTAGTAAATGTCCTATTTCTAATCTGTTTATAAGTTTTATCTCACTGTTGGGATTTTCATGTTCATTTTTATTAATTTTATCCTGAATTTATACACAAAGTATTCTGGGTCAGGGACAGATTTCTTATTACTTCACAGAAAATAAGTGAATCAGCCCTTCTTTCCCTAGTCTTTACCTACAGAGCAATGAGATGAGAATCAGGTCCACTGTCCTACGTGAGTAGCTGGACATTCCATAGCTGAGGGATGGGGAAATGTAGTTTTTCTCTGCTTATAAAGGAAAAGAATTCTCAGGGATCTAGGGGTATTTTATTTTATTTTATTTTATTTTAATAAGAGCACTGAGAAATCCAGAAAAGTTATTTCCTCACACACTCACCCATCTGGCTTTAATGAGGATTAAATGAGAATTATGGAAGACATTAATGCAAAGTCTGGCATTTTATTCTATATAATATCCTAATTAATTGCATTGTAAGGGTAAGTTGAACAAATATTTTCTATCTTGTATAACATGTATTCTCATCAGTGTCAGGACAACAGTGTAATATTGTTTGAGACTACCTTGAAAACTTAGAAGTTACCCTGACCTGGGTGTTACACTAGATTTAAGAAATTATGTTTAAGTTTAATGAAATAAAGTGAGCAGAAATGCTCTATCTCTGCCTTAATGTTCTAAAGCTACTCTAAATGCATTTCATTTGCTACTTGAGAAAAATTACAGAGCAGGGCCCTGGTGACCTGAGTGTGGTTAATAGAACTGCAAAGTAGAAATTAAATCATTTCTAAAGATCCATCTCAACTTTACATCAAAAAGTAACTTTTTTTATTTTTAGGAATTAGATCTAAGGAAAAATATGCAACTCTAAAATAAATATCAATTAGGGAAAAAAAAACAACAGAATGGCAGAAAGACAAAGCACTTGTGCATAAATATTCCAACTAGTTAATATATACTTATCACACAGAAGAATATTTAATTGAATCTCATAAAAATGTTGGAAGTGCTTATTACTTTGCCATTATATTGTTTTACATACTTATAGTGGTTTCTGATGAAAATATGACACCATAAACAATTTTATTATTTATTTTATATTATGGTATTAAAAACAAAAATCTTCTTTGGAAGATTGAGGAAATGTGGCTATGTATAAAATGTAAATTATAAAAAAGATCTTCTAAAAATGGATTGCTGTTGGTCTCCTGTTTTTTTGATCATCCAAACATACGCCAGGCTGCAGCAGTGAAGAACAATGCAGTTGACTGAGTCAGGTCAGTGGGGTCTAGCACTGTCTCTGCTTCAACTGTCCTATGACCTTGGGCCCCAGGTTCTTCAACACTAAGCCATATCGCATACCTTTGTCCAGCATGTCCAAAACTTATCCCCACTCCCCCTCCAAAATTAGGAAAGGATTGTATTTTATTTATCTTTGAAATCCCAACTGCTAGTACAGAGAACTGCTGGTTCCCATTAAATGTTTTCTTAATGAATGATGGAGAAATAAAGGAAAGATAGAAGAAGGAATGAGGAAGGAAACAAAAGAGAAAGAAGGTGGAAAGGAGGGAGTCAAAAAAGGAAAGAAGGAAGAAAGGAAGGAAAGAAGGAAAGGAAGGAAGGCGAGAAGGCGAGAAGGAGGGAGAGAGGAGGGGTGTTGCATATGCATGAGGAAAAGCCCTATGGCAATATAGGGAAACTTAATGTAGTCTGCCTTTTATGTCACTTATGCTAGAGTCCATCTACATCAATTAGCCCACGACCTGTTTTTGTAAATAAAGTTTTATTGGAACACTGCCACATCTATTCATTAATGTGCTGCCTGTGGCTACTTTCATACTACACAGCTGGATTTGGGTAGCTGCACAACAGACAATACACCACCACATGTAAAATATTTACTATCTGGCCCTCTACAGAAGAGTTTACCAATCCCTGATGGAATTCATCAGCTCTGGCCAGCCCTGGAAGATGAGTTTCAGGTAGTATAACATCAGAAGACTCCATCACTAACTCAACAGAGCTTTGGGGTTATGAAGCACATTCCTCAAAAGGCAGCTGCACAGTGGGACTTTCAAAACTGTTACTGACTTTTAAAAACCAATTCCTGATAGTTCAAAAAGTAACGAGTTTTTGAAAGGAACAAGGACATGCCATAGAGAGCAGGACTGTCATACCGCTGTCAAAAAATTAATGTTGATCTAGAACACATTCTTCCAAAAAGTTAGCAGATTATACATGTGTTTACTCAGAATACTTCCAATTTCCACCTATATTCCCCATGTAATTACTTAGAGTGCCACTTCTCACTATCAAAATGTCTAGGTTTGAAGAATTTTTACTCGACATTCTTTTTTTTTTTTTTTTTTTTTTTTTTGTCTTTTTGTCTTTTGTTGTTGTTGTTGTTGTTGCTATTTCTTGGGCCGCTCCCGAGGCATATGGAGGTTCCCAGGCTAGGGGTTGAATCGGAGCTGTAGCCACCGGCCTATGCCAGAGCCACAGCAACGCGGGATCCGAGCCGCGTCTGCAACCTACACCACAGCTCACGGCAACGCCGGATCCTTAACCCACTGAGCAAGGGCAGGGACCGAACCCACAACCTCATGGTTCCTAGTCGGATTCGTTAACCACTGCGTCACGACGGGAACTCCTACTCGACATTCTTTATATAGCTGATCCCAAATTTATTGGTTTGCCCTTGTCAAATCAAAGTTTTCTTATCATCTTTTGAGTATTTTCCTGGGCCCCAGGGTATTTAATCCATCTTTGTTTGTTTGTTTTTAATCATGGCTTTCTTATATTCTGAAGCAGCCTTAGCTAAAAAGACTCTTGAAAATTTTGACTCTGTTTTGGGAAGAAAAAAAAAAAAAAGATGTATCATAAAGACCTATATTCAAATGCTCTCCATGGGTGACTTTCTCCTAAAGAAGATAAAAATGGAACTCTTTAGAAAACACTCTTTGACTCCCAGACTCAAATATTTCTTCCTTAGTTCTTACAAGACCAATGACCCTGTGGCATTACTGGAAAATCATTTAACTTCTTTTCACCTATGGCTATATCTAAGGATTCAACTCAAAGCATTTTTTGAAGTCATGTCTGAGAATCAATGATCATTAAGATGCTCAAAATGTCTCCCCTGAAAATGGAAGCTTTAGCTGTAGGAAAACATCTCACCCCAATACGTTGTCTTTGCTAACCCTCAACAGGAAAGTATGTAAAACCAATAAGCAGGTATACCAGTCTGCTCTGTGTAGATTATTTAAAAAGGAAACTGATGGCTATAGATACAGAGTTTAACCTGAAGCCAATTTCACAACTTGCATAAGCATGCAGATTCCTGTCTAAACAGTTTTAAGCATCCAAGTTGTCATTAAAACTTTGTTTTGTCCCTAAAGCTATTTTAGTGACTTTAGAATAGAGCTGCACTGCTTAATACAAGAACCACTAGCCATGTGGCTCTTTTTTTAAAATTTATTACTTTCTTTTTTTAGAGCTGCGCCTGCAGTGTATGGTAGTTTCTAGGCTAGGGGTTGAATTGGAGCTGCAGCTGCCAGCCTACACCAAAGCCACAGGAACATCAGATCCAAGCTGCATCTGTGACCTACACTATTGCTGTGGTAACACTGAATCCTTAGCCCACTGAGCTAGGCCAGGAGTTGAACCCCATCTTAATGGACACAGTTGGGTTCTTAACTCACTGAGCCACAATGGGAATTTCATTTACATTTTAACTAATTAAAATTAAATAAAATTAAAAATTTCATTCCTCAGTTGCACCAGCCACATTTTAGGTACTTAGTGACCACAAGAGGCTGGTGATTATGGTAATGGACAGCACAGATACAGAACATTTCTATCATTTCAGGCAGTCCTATTTGCCAGCAACAGATAGCTGAATGAAGAGAAAAGATGATTAGGATTATTCAGCTAGTAGATTTACAACAATATATCATCTTTAAATAGCAAATTTTATTCTGTAAAATGGAATTACTGAATCACTGATATAGTTGGATTCCATTTAGTTAGTAAGCAACTATTATATGATAGACAATGTGCCAACTGCTGTGAAAAATTAAACAAAGAAAAACGTTGCAGTTTGGGATAGATGACCTGAAGGACAGGCTTTGAACAAGCATGTTTGGGGCAGTGGTGGGAGTATGAGGAGCTGAGCATAAAGAAGAGGATGGTTCAAGCACACATGGCTGTCAGGAAGAAGGAACCACATCCAATCATCCAGGCTTCTCAAAGATATCTCAGAGAAGAAAATATTCATTTATTTATTCATTCATTCATGTATTCACAACAATTCTTGAAGAGGGAAGAACAAATCTTTCAGTTTTGTAGGACACAGGTAGTACCTTGCCCAAGATTTCCTAAAGATAACTAATCCGGAGGTGATGGTACAAAGATTAGAGCAAGGTTCCTAGCTGGGGGTGCCTTTTCTACTATAAAACAATCTTACATACAGCCTAGAAGGTTTAGACTTAAAAAATTCTTTAATGGGTTTTAAAAACCCACTTATGAGCAGGAGGGCAGGTTTGGGTATGTTAAACCATTATTGCATCTTAAGGATAACTCCCATCTGGCTCATGGTGTATTCTTTTAATGTGCTGTTGAATAAAATTTGCAATAGGTTTTGAGAAGTTTTTTTTTTTTTTTTTTAAATGGGGAAGGAACTGTACACAGTGGTAGAAAAAACATTAGGTTCTTTTTCATTGAAGGGAGACGTTTTTAGTAAGGACACAACTTGATGTTTCAATTTTCTTCCATTCTAAAATTTCCATTAAGTCTAAGGGTTTGAGGAAAAACACCATTTCCTAAAATGTTTATAATGCTTCCATAGGTAATGCAGTTGTGAAAATGAGGTACATTTATGGTCGAGTGCTGCGTATGTTTCAAAATAAGAAATCAAAAGACACTGAGTTCATTTTAGTCACCTAGAAAAGGAGTGGGAAACTCTCCTGCTCAACATATGGATGCACTGCCCTTCTGATCAGAAACGGCAGCAGGAGGTTTAGCATCACTATCTACATTTTTATAAACTGCCTTTTAAAGACTTCGCTTAATCTAATACGAGAATGAGAGAGGAAAACTTACTTTGTAAATGCATATTTGTGGTCATGTAACTTCTTTTGAAGGGCATTAGGCTATTTCTATCTTAAAGTAATTTTAAAGTATAAATGTTTGAGTGCCAAATACAGAAGCAGAATAATAGTTCATTATTCAAGTATTTAGCAATGTAGTTAGTGCAAACTCAAAATGACTCTTTTTTTTTTTTTTTTTTTTTTCAGAAGACTCCTCAGTTGGCTTTCTAGCGGACACTCTGTAGTAATAATTTCTATAGCCCTGGTTTATAGTTTCAGGATGTCTTTTGTCAGTGCTTTATCTTTTCCCTTCAGGCTGAGATATTTCTACCCTGGTGTGTAAAACCTATAGAAAATAGCGGTTGTGGTCACCAGAGATCTCTACAAAGAGGAGATAGAGAAAACCAAGGACCTGCTTCTTAGAAGAAGGTACGTGATACTTGCTATGATACTTAACCCCTCCTCTCTCTTATCTTTCACCACCCTGCCTACTCTTCCAATTCACTCTGCTCTGGGTCACACCGACTTTCTTGCTGCTGCTTGAACATGACAACTCCCTCCACTTCACACTGGTTCATCCCTCATCCTGAAGTACTTTTCCCTTTGATGGTTCAAATCAAAATGCACCTGTTCAGAGAGACCCTCCCCCCACCATTGCATCCTTCTTTACTCCTTTTCCTCACACTATTTCTCTTCAAAGCACTTAGCATATCAAATCGTAATTTTGTTTTCTCTCTCTTGCCATGATAAGCACATAATAAATATTGTTCCCAACTATATCCCAGGCAGTAAGAGCAGTACTCGGGGTCCATGGTAAGCACATAACAAATACTGTGGCATGAACTGGTGGAATGGATAATTTTTATTATATTCATTTTTCCCATTTTACATTTTAAGGATAATATTTTATCTTCCCTATCTTGCATTATAAAATGACAACTCAGAAATGAAGGCTTAAGGGGGGGAATTGGTAAAGGGGAGAGAAACTGTGTAGTTCTGTCTTTGATCTATTTGATTCAGATGGATGGTGGGAATTCCACATGCCTAGGACCATGCAGAAACGGAGGGAGGGGGAAAATTTATGGATGAAGAGGAAAGATTACTTGTGCATCGTGATCCATTTGAAGATGGGAGTTAGCCTGTCTTTAATTAAGAGGTTTAGCAACCACCTTGGCTCCTCCAGAAAGAGTAAAGGAAGTATTTGAGAGACTTGACTTTCTCCTCCCTCCAGGGCACATTTATGAGGGAGGCACTAAGGAGTTAAAGTCACAGATCAAGTGGTATCAGAACACAGTGACATGATTCCCCACAAATACAGATCCTAGGGCCCCAGATTATGAAGATCTCTGGTTATCTTTTCCATTTGCCCCCAGACTATCAAGGATAAGGACATTTCATTACCTTTTGTTAAACAGTGCCTTGTCTTTAAATGTACTCAAAGTCCTTAAGTGCTGCCTATTCCTGTTTTATTCTCCAGGAGCATTTTTATTTTTAGCTTTGCTTCTTGCAAGTAAAAAGTTTAGTTCATTCCCCAAGGACATGTAACAGCCTTTTCTCTTGGAATGATACCTAGAAACATTTGTCCTGAGTGATATACCTCCTGTTTGGGGTTTGCACACAGATTCCGCTGGACATTTCCAGGGCACTGTTTGACATTCAGAGGTAACATGTAAAATTGGGTATATGGTACCTTTGTCACACATTAAAGTGATATGAGCCATGCTTGAGCTAAGAGACACAAGATTTTTGATTTCTCCCATAGCAAGAAGTTATATCCTGTAACATGTGCTTGGTAATTACAAATCTTTTTGTGGGCATCAGTTCCATATGCATAATATACCCTGGTGGCACCATTTCAAGGTTGCAGAGTCACATTTTGTAGGCATATCATTTATAATCACCACTGCTACTGCAGCAGTGACTGCCATGTTTTGCTCTGAATGGGTATTTCTATAACAAATTTTAAAGTTAAAAAGAGATTTAAAAAAAAAAAAATCGAGTTGGAGTTCTCATTGTGGCACAGCTGAAATGAATCTGACTAGTAACCATGAGGTTGCAGGTCCAATCCCTGGCCTTGCTCAGTGGGTTAAGGATCCGGTATTGCTGTGAGTTGTGCTGTAGCTCACAGATGTGGCTTGGATCCTGCATTGCTGTGGCTGTGGTATAGGCTGGTGGCTACAGCTCTGATTCGACCCTTAGCCTGGGAACTCCATATGCCACGAGTGCGGCCCTAAAAAGCAAAAAAAAAAAAAAAAAAAAAAAAATCGAGTTAGTGTATTTGAAATATTTCTTAAAGACTCACAAAATGTCAGCATGTTCCTTGAAAAAGACATATCTAGAGAGAAAAGAGATTGCTAACCAAACTTCTTTCCTTAGTTATATTATTAATCATGTATGCTAACAGTAGAATAATCTAGCAAAATTCATAAGGACACATAAACATTTTTGTACTTCTCTATCAGGACAATTAACCTTTTGAATTAAAGACTGGTGAAGTGACAGGGCTCAAATTTCTTTATTCATTTAGTCCAACTTGGTCACATTATAAAACAGGATTCATTCATTCATTCACATTAATTAATTCATTCATATTTTTCTTTATTTTAAAATTGGATCCTCATTGCAGCACCGCAAAATATATATTCTACTGAAAAGAGAATATCAGAGTGGTTAAGAGGATTGGCCCTCAGAGTTTAAGAGTCTGAAAGACCTAGTTTAAAAGCCTGGCCCAACCAACCCCTAGTGACTGGGACTCCTAAAGTCACTTAACTTTTCTGTACCTTGGTCTCCTCATTTGTAGAATGAGGACAACGACGGAACTTCCTCACTGAGTTGTTTTTAGGATTAAATGAGATCATTAAAAACAGTATCTGACACATGATAATTATTCAATATTAGCCATTATTTCTACCATAATCATTTTACAGATGAGATGATAGATTTAGAGAGGTAATGTAATTCACCCAAGAGTACACTGTTGGCAAGTGGTTGAAGTGTAATTTGAACCCAGGTACCTCTGACTGCAGCAGTCTTGTGCCTAAGATCATAGCACAGAAAAGAAGAGGTGAACTGGGAGTTAGTTCACGCACACAGGATGACTGTGAGGATCACTGGAGCTATTGAACGTAAGACCATGTTGACAAGTATATTTAACTTTATGCAAAGTGAGCTCTTTTGATTGTGTAGATTTTAAAAGTCTGGTAAACTATGCTGATCCTAAGATAAGCCTGGGCACTGCTGTGACAGAAATTGAGTGGCTATCTATCAAATCTATTTCCTCTTCCTCCTAGGCATATGGCCAGACTACAGCTGCTGCCCTCTCTTGCATTAGGTGTGCCATGTGAGTGCGCTTTGGCCAGTGGAATATGGGAAGGAGTGTTGAGCATTACTTTCAGGTAAGGCACATGAAGAACTTCCTAGGTGCAATATTCTTTGTGCTCTTCATTTCCTGGTTGTTGGAAAGGAGATGATCTCCAGGGCAACCTTTGGACTATACACAGACAAGGGAATCCACAATCCACAAAAAGGAAGGAACCCGAGTCTTCACTTTTTTTTTTTTCTTTTTTTCTTTTTTTTTTTTTTTTTAGGGCCACATCTGTGGCATATGCAAGTCCCCAGGCTAGGGGTTAAATAAGAGCTGTAGCTCCTGGCTTACACCATAGCCACAGCAACATGGGATTTGATCTGCATCTGTGACCTACACCACAGCTCATGGCAATGGTGGATCCTCAACCCACTGAGAGAAGCTAAAGATCAAACCCAAGTCCTCATGAATACCAGTTGGGTTTCTTACAGCTGAGCCACAATGGGAACTCCAAGAACCTGAGTCTTTGAATTGCTGCTACATGAAGGGCCACCACCGCTTAGGAGCTCCCATTTTGGAAGTTCTCTGAAGGAGAAATAAACTTCTATGGTGTTTGAAAACTAATATTTTGGGATTTATCTGTTGTAACAGCTAATGTTACCTTTATTAGTACAATGACCCAGTACTAACCTCCTGGGCTGAATAAGGAGGGTGTTACAACTGCTAGGAAACTTGAGATGTCATTTAACTTCTTTTACCTATATTCAGTAATGTATAATACAATTCTTTTGGGATTTAAATGAGATACACATTTCACCTTGGTCATCCTATATTTTATAACTACTAGAAACATATCTTTAAAAAATTACTCAAGGGACTTTAGAATCAGGAAAGTTTAAAAGTCACCTAATTCAATTCATTGTGAGTTGGGTTTTCTGGCTCCACCTGGGACAAGTAGAAGTTCCCAGGCAGGGGACTGAACCTGTGCCACAGCAGTAACCTGAGAGGCTACAGTGACAATGCTGGATCCTTAACCTACTTTGCCACAGGAGAACTCCCTTCATCGAGAGATTTTATCCTAGTATAGCATCCCTATGTGGTTTAAGTAGCCACAGCAATAGAAAATTCAATTTTAGTCTGTTCTGCTATGGAGTAACATCTGCCATTCATTCTAAGCTGCATATAGTAGAAAACAGATGTTCAAGACTCGTGTTTCCAGTCCATATCTAAAGGCAGATAGATGTATTTTCACCCATCATTGCTTCAAGTTAAATTTTAATTGATGTGTGTATTTTCCAATGCTCCACAGGCCCCACCACCTCCTACTGTCAACTCCCTGCTCCTCCACACATTTGTGTTATTTGTCTGGCTCCTAAAACATTTGGGTTCACGTCTACTAGTTAGCCTTGAGATCAAAGAATTTGGGTTCATTTCCCAGCTCTTCACTTTTCCTATTTTTTTCACCATAGGCAATCTTCTTAAGTTTTTTTTGAGTTTTCTCATCTATAAAATAGATTTAAGAATTTTGGCATTCCTTATAGATAGAAGCTATCAAGAATAAATGAGATAAGGTACTATAAAGACTTAAGGTATAAGAATTATTAATGGGATAACACATGAAAATATTTTTTATTATATCTTCCATGTAAAAATATTTTAAATAGCTGAGGAAAATGATCATGTTATTCCTGTGGTTTCTCTTCTCTAGTCTAAAATTTCCTACCTCTTTCAGTTATTCTTTGAATGATATTATATTGGTTGCCTTACTCCAAGCTAGGCTAGTAATATAAATGTGTTAAGTAGGCTAAGTGTGGATTATGGTAGACAGAAAATGCCATGCCCAATATAAAGAGGGAAGCCAATATACCAGGTGGCAATAATCACTTGGCCAGATATTCCTTCATTTTCAATATTCAGTTGGCCAGATCAGGATTTATATATAAAATCTCTCAGTTTTTAAACATTGAAAATTTATTATTTTTTAACATTAGCCTAGAAGTCCCTAGTTGATATAACACTGTCTCAGATTTTTAGGCCTTAATAGATACATGTTTTGGAGTCTATGAGAAATCAACCCATATACAGATGGTCCAAATTTGAAAAGCCATTTATCAATATTGTGATCAAAAATTTTTGGAAGATAAATTCTAGTATTTAAAATGAGTAATCTCTATTTAATCTACCTGAGACAGTTTCTATATATGAATCAAAATGTATAAGCATAATAATACCTGTATTAATTACATGGCAATTACCCTAAGTGTTCGATTGCTGAGAGAGTTCACTACACTCAGTTTACAGTCACAGAACAGCTTTATCACAGGCAAAGATTAAAGGATAATACCAGGTAACAGCAGGGGGTGTACACTGAGAAAGGGGTCTGGAGATCTCGGGCTTAGGCTTTTTTATCTTCACATCTCTGGGTTACCAGAAGTGCTTCACCACAGGATCTGGAACTATTATCTATCTGTCTGAGATCATACAAAGCACTTCTCTAACAGGAGTCCCTGGTTTTTTTCAAGGTGAGATCTCTTATAGTGAGCTGGTCCCATAGGCATGTTACAGCTATATGGGTGATCTTAACAGGCAAAAATTCCCAGGCTCCACCAGCAAATCACCTGGTTCACCCCGTCCTGAGACAAGTGACATACTCAGGGTGATAAAGAAAGAATAGCCATCTTTTTGCTAGATATTTTCAACAGCCAGAATCACCTTTGCTATATGATTGACCAAGATAGTATTACTGTTCCCCTCAGTTTGACTAAACTTTAGATATGTTTCTTCCTGATTATAGGTTCCTAACTGCCCTTTTCTTAGAGCATTTATTTTAGCAGAATTGCAACTGTAAATTCTTTTCTTTTCTCTCTGAAATGTAAACTTTTTTCAAGCCTCTTGCCAGTTTTACAATCCAGCAATATCTTTCTCAAGGACTTGGGAACCGTCCTTTTGAAATGTAATCATCAAGAAAGACTGGGCCCCCATCTTTCAGTCTCTGTAGGAAGGTAAAAGCCTCACTTCTATAAGCACCAATGTTCGAACACAGATGGCCCAATCAGTTTACCACCCCGCCCTTACATCCTCCTTATTTTTCCATAGCTTACCTCAGTGCTTGAAAACTCTCAAGTTTTGTTTCAAGGAAGTTGAAGTAAATCTCTCTCCTCTATTGCGACAGTCTTAAATAAGCCCTTTCTTATCTTTTTAACACCATCGTCACAATTTTTGTCTAACGTGACAGTATCATTAAATAAAGTGAATTCAACCATATACATAGCCACATTTGCAAATACGAATGTTATCTTTTAAAATAAGTTTGGGTAGTTAAAATGTAAGTTTTTCACATTCTATTTTTCAAGAAACAACTTGATTCTTACTAAGGGCATATTTTCAATGATTCAGATACAATCTCTAATAATAAAGGGAAAATATTTTGAAATTAAAGTTATTTCTGGTACAGAGCACCTAATTTCAGCAAAGCTAACTTTGTCCTCAAGTCCTTTACTTTTAGTTTTAACTTCTTAGTTCTGGAAAAAGACTGTTCTTTTGGTGAAGTTTTTGTCTTCTTAACAGCACAGTATCTGCAATGTGCTTTTGGAGTGATTAAACAAGAATGAAACCTTATGCAAAACAATTTGGTACAATTTGAAAATGTCATTACGTGTTTTTTCATATTAACATCACTGCCAATGACCAAAGTAATGTAGGCGAGTTTAGGCAGAGTAAGAGATGTTCTTCTCCTGATGACATTGCTGATGGATAAAGTGTATACCTACTGTTAAAATTGTTAAGTGTCTTTGTACTTCTTGGTAACATGTACATAAAAGTGATGATAGCTGACCCAGTGTCAGTGATTGTGATCATGTTGTGGCAGCTATGGGGCTAAAATGATTAAAACACAGCAGTGCTAAAAATGGTAACTGTATTGTACACAGCCTCTTCATTGGGTTTCTGAAATGTCCTTGGATTAATTTTAAAATCAAATGCCTTTTATTCCTTACAAGTATAAGCAGCTGGGCCATAGCCTTTGAAGTTTCCATGATTTTTTTTTTTAATTTAAAGCTATCACTAAATATTAGCAAATACAGTCCACTTGACCCTTGAACAACATGGGTTTGAATTGTATGGTCTACTTATTTGTGGACTTTTTTTCCCAACAAACATGGCAGTTCTATACAATCTCACTTGGTTGAATCCATGGATGTAGAATCTTGGATATGGAGGGCTGACTATGGGACTTAATCATCCTAAGATTTTAGTATCTGTGGTGGATCCTGTAACCAATTATCTGTGGTTACTGAGGGATTACTGTATAGATAAAAAGTCATACAGAAATCCCACTCCTGGGCATACAACTGAAAAAGATGAAATCTTTAATTCCAAATGATATATACACCCAATGTTCACTGCAGCACTGTTTATAACAGCCAAGATATGGAAACAATCTAAGATGAATGGATAAAGAAGATGTGGTATATATACATGGAACATTACTCAGCCATTAAAAAGAAGGAAATAATGTCATTTGTAGCAACATGGATGAGCCTAGATATTATCATACTAAGTGAAGGAAGTCAGACAGAGAAAGACAAATATTATATGATATCACTTATATGTGGCATCTAAAAATCAGTACAAATGAACTTATTTGCAAAACAGAAACAGACTTATTACACATAGAAAACAAATTTATGGTTACCATGAGAAAAGGAGAAAAAGGGATAAAACAGGAATATGGGATTATCAGATTCACACTACCATATATAAAATAGGGACTTACTGTATAGCACAGAGAACTATATTCAGTATCTTATAATAAAATATAATGGAAAAGAGTAGAAAAAAAGGAATGTGTGTGTGTGTGTGTGTGTGTGTGTGTGTGTGTGTGTAACTGAACCACTTTGCCGTATATCTGAAACTAACACTATATTGTAAACCAGCTATACTTCAATTAAAAAATGACTTTTATGGAGTTTCCATTGTGGCTCAGCAGGTTAAGGATCCTACGTTGTCTCTGAGAGGATGCAGATTTGATCCCTGGCCTTGCTCAGTGGGTTAAGGATCTGGCTTTGCCCCAAGCTACCGTGTAGGTTGCAGATATGGCTTGGATCCAATGTTGCTGTGGCTGTGGTGTAGGCCACAGCTGCAGCTCAGATTCAATCCCTGGCCCAGCAACTTCCATATGCCACAGGTGTAGCCATAAAAAAAAATGACTTGTATGTATATCAGTATAATTTTTCTATTTTTATAACTATAGACTGTGGATTTTAACAATTTTTCTGGGCTGTTTGTTTAGTATATTTATTATCAGTTCACAATTGAACCAAGTAATATTTTACAAATTTTTATAATTATAGAATTTAAAAATTAAAATGTATTGAAAATGCATCATTTGGAGTTCCTGTTATAGCTAGCAAAAATGACTCTGACTAGTATCCATGAGAATAAAGGTTAGATCCCTAGCCTTGCTCAGTGGGTCGGGGATCTGGCATTGCCGTGAGCTGTGGTGTAGGTTGCAGACAAGGCTCAGATCCTGCTGTGGATATGGCATAGGCTGGCAGCTGTAGCTCTGCTTCAAGCCCTAGCCTGGGAACTTCCATATTCTGCGGTTGCGGCCCTAAAAAGAAAAAAAAAAAAAGAAAGAAAGAAAAAAGAAAATGCATCTTTTAATGAGCTGTATAAGGTTTATTTTCATACATATGGGCACATAATATTGGCAGAATGAGACAAGTTCACCACCAATTCACTTCCTATTTTTAATTTTCATATATGTAAAGATTAGAAATTTTTCTCATATAAGTAAGTAGATAAGAATAAAAGATTTTTTATAGGAAGGAATCAGCTCTTTAGCTCTTTGAAAATCCAAATTATAGGTAAAAAATGACATTATATCCTATCATTTAAAAATAACTGACAACTCAATTAGGTCTTCCTTCAATTCTGTTAAAATCAAAGAATTGGAAATAACTACACTTGCAAATTTTTTTTTTAACCTAGGTATAAGAGTCATTCACTTTCTTAACATCTAATTTTTTTCAATTTAAAAAAAAATTCTTTGCTCTATAGATTTTGCTCTATAGATTTTATTGTTTATAGGAAAATAACATTCTAAGATTGGAGCTTGATAAAGTATGCTTTTCTTCTGTGAGAAGGAATAAGGCAGACAAATCAATTTCAGAAGATCTAAAATGGAAAATGATTCACCTAAAGCTACATATTATACATCTTCATGTATTTCCGTGGGTAACCCAAGAATAAAGAAAGCATGTCCCCAAAACCCAGGGAGAGAGAATTCCTTGTTCCTGCCTCAAGAACCTGTCTAGTCAAAGCCCGGATGAATGAGAACACATGATTATTTCCATAAAAAAAAGAAAAAAAAAAAAAAAGATCCCCAGCAGATTGATATGATTCAAGTTAGAAAACCACCAAAATAAAGGGAGACAATGTGCTTTAGGGTCAGATGGACACTGGGTTCCAATTTTGGTCATATACTTACTAGCTATGTGACCCTGGGCAAATCATTTAACTTCTCTGAGCCTCAGCCTTGTCAACCATATAATAATAACAGTCTGCATTTTTAAAGTAGGTCTATTGTTGAGGAGATTAAAAGATATAATTTATGTAAATCATTTAACAGTGTCTGACACATGGAAGGTAGTCAATAAACAATGGTTGCAGTCATTGTCATTGTTGTCATCATCACGATCATTTTACTGGTTGGAGTTATTCCCTGGAAGGAAGAGCACTGCATGGCACCATAGTGTCATTGAAAACAAGTGGATATTAGGGGCCCAAGTCTTCTTCATTGTGCTCCACCATGGAGACAATTATGGGGAAAAAAATGAGACTGATTGCATGAGTATCAGAGAATTACATAGAAAAGAAGGCAATGCTTTAGCAAACCTCAATACTTTTCTCTCAAAGGGAAAATTGGAAATAATGAGAAACCAAAAATTCAGATATAAAAAGCTCCAAATATTTAAATTATCCCATCCACTAGACATATGTCAGACTATCATATAATTTTAGTAATTTGATCCCATTTAGGAGATTTAATGACCTTACTTTAAAAATCATATAAAAATTAAATTCAATAAAAATTAATGTATACTCATATCTATCTGACTTAATGAGAAAAATTAGGTTTAGCTATAAAGGTCTTCAAACTTGATTTAAAGTATATGTGGCTGCCACAGGAAAATGGAGAAGACATAAAAAAATCTCTTAGTTTTGAGATGATCTAGGCACTTAAATTTAGAGACTGCATGAGAGCTAAGGGAAATCCATTTCTTTAATTATAATCTCATTAAAAGAGTATTAATCAAAGGATAGCAGAACATGAAAGTAGATCTCAAAATGCCAAAATACAGGATTAATATACAAAGCCACATGATTACTCAGTAATATTTTGTGTGAAGATGGTATCCATGAGTGACTAAGCAATAGCTAGGGAGAACTGTTTTGAAGGGAGAAGTAAAATTCATTTGGCATTTATTATTAATACAGGGGTACTGAATATCCAGCTAGTAATGCAAAGTAATCCCAGAAAATGTAAATTTCATGTAGATTAGAAATGTACAACTGTCATTCAATTAGAAACTAAAGAGTCAGAGGCTTAGAAGAGAAACTGCAGACTAATGTGGCAGTGGTGACATCAGGGGAGAGCATGCTCATAATTCAGTCTGTCAGTGGATTAAGCTGGTAAATCAAAATGAAAAATTTGGAAGCAGCCATGTTCTGCAACTTGGTAGTGATTGAAGATGAGTGAGCAAGCACAGCTTATCAGCTAAAATTTGAATATTCCGACTATAAAGAATAAATGACTTTCAAATTTATTCTGTTGGAGTTCCCTTCATGGCTCAGCGGTTTTCGAACCTGACTAGGATCCATGAGGATATGGGTTCGATCTCTGCTGTGGCTGTGGTGTAGGCCAGCAGCTGCAGCTCCAATTCGACCCCTAGCCTGGGAACTTCCATATGCTGTGAGTGCGGCCCTAAAAAGCAAAATAAATAAATAAATAAATAGAATTTATTATGTCATGATGTAACTCAGAGTAAGTACACATGTTTTATTAGTTCATACTTCTGCCAGATATTTTAAGATATTTGTGTGGTATATCTTCACTGAAGACTCATTTAAAGCAAGAACCCTAAATAAGTCTCTAAAATTTTTCTCTAACTTTTAAGGTTGAAGAACTACTACATTAAAAGCTCTTTATTGGAGTTCCCTTTGTGGCACAGTGGAAATGAATCCAACTAGTATCCATGGGAACGCGGGTTTGACCGATGCCTGCCCTCACTCAGTGGGTTAAGGATCTGCTGTTGCTGTGAGCTGTGGTGTGGGTCACAGTCGCAGCTTGGATCCCACATGGCTGTGGCTGTGGCTGTGGTTGGAAGGTGTAGCTCTGATTCCACCCCTAGCCCGGGAACCTTCCATATGCCGCAGGTGCAGCCCTATTAAGAAAACAAAAACAAAAACAAAACAAAAAAAAACACTTATTCAGTGAACTTCATTGAAATAGTATTCCTAGAAAAATAACACTATTTGATATGTATATTAGACTATAATGCAAGTATTAGAGTAGGCTCTGCAATGAAATTCATGAAAGAATTTTACTGTTATTATAACTACGTAAAAAACAAAAGCTCAAAAGCTCATATCTTCTTCAGACATCAATCTATGGAAATTCAGAGCTGTAATAAAGAGGAGAAGACTATAAATTGGTCTGAAGACTGCTTGACATAGTGAGAATGGAGCTGATAACTTGGCAGTCTCTGAAAAGAAATGGAATCTAACTTGGTGAATAACAATGAGGACTGGAAAAAGAGAGTGGATAAGGTAAAATGATGCAAGTATAATGGTTCATTGTGTAACACAAGCAGGAAGAGAAAAGCAGCTCATCTCTAGAAGTTCTTGTGAACCTGTGTGCACTGAGATAAATTACATTTGCAAAGACTTCTGAGAAGATGTTGAAATGAAAGTGCCCAGAATGCTGTCTGACTACTACTCAGCACTATTTTTGTGAAAATCAATATATTCCAGAATTTATTCCCTTTCTGTTAATAGAATTACTATGATTTCTCTCCATTTATCTTTAATTCTCTTATCTAAATTTAATTTATAAGAAGTCTGATGTTTAATGTATAAAATTGAATACATTTTTATAATTTAAAATAAAATAAAGGTTTAAAAATACCATTTGGTATCTGTTAATGGGAATTCAAAATTCATAAACTATTAATATTTTTATTTTCTCATTGAAAACATTATAAAAGCATTGATTTCCACCTTCTTCTTTCCTACAAAATTCAGAAAACTCTACATTCTAAAGGTTTGTTTACTAAGTAGTATTCTTGATTATCTCTTTACTGTTAGAAAATAACTGATGAGTTGGGATAAACACCATAAAAAATAATGGTGGTTCATAAATAATATTCAGTTAGCTACTCCAATCTCTGAATCCAATTTCTCCATTATGTCCATGATAAATTTAACAGGAAGAAGAGCATAAAAGAATTACGTAACTACACAAATTAAAAATATTCAACTTCAGCTTCCACATATCTTTATCCTTCCTGACATTTCCCCTAGTGGTTTTAACTGACTATTATCTAGTAGAGTTTCTGAAACATAATTAGCACTCACATGTAAGTTAAATGAAAGACTATTTCATCTATTTTACATAAAATAAAGTAGATGTGGAATAGAATCAAATACAAATTTAAGGTGAATATATGCCAAATGTGATTGCTTTGATTATCTGGGAAGATATAACTACATATATATAAACATCTAGTGATTAATTTGAATATCATATTACATCTAAATTTATACTGTTCTTATAATCAAGTAATATGTATTCGACAAGACATAAACAAGCAATATATATTAAAGACAAGATTACAATTTTTTTCTGAATTACAACATTTTAGAATGAAGTTTTAAAATGTCATGCTAGCATATCTACCCCTTCCACCTTTCTCCACAGCCCATATTACATCCATAAAAATCATGTAAGAGTCTAGATCTTGGAATAGCAGAGCACCTTCTTTGTACCAACCTTCTTACCAACTACAACTAGAAATCTGAGCAATTTATTTTACTGAACATCACCAAGGACTTATGGGGACAAGATTCTGAACATAAAAGAAATCAAGAGATGTGTTATGACATTTGGCTCATTCTTTTCCTTGAGGCATTTGTCAATGTGAATGCAGCAGCTGAGAGTCTTAGAAGCCAAGAAGAGATTCTGGCAGGCTCAAAAAGGAGGGCTCCTGGTAAACATTACAGATTAGGTATCAAAGATCTACATCCTGGGAGGGTGGTCAGAAATAGAAATCTACTTTAGTAGAAGTTAATATTTATCAAATATTATTATCTATTATTATATATAAATGACCTCAAATTATTTTTAAAATTTTAAAACGTGTATTGTCAGACTCCATTAAAAACATATGTTTTGGTCTCTTGACCAAAATCTAAGAGAAAAAAAAATAAACAGAAACATAAGAGATTCAAATACTGATGTGATTATATAGTTTAAAATACTGATTAGTAATGTGTTCAAGAAATATATGATAAAATGAGGAACATGACAAGAAACCAGGAACTATAAAGAGAATCAAAAGGAAATACTGACTGAAATATAAAATAATGGAAATTAAGAAATAAATAGATTATTTAGCAGCCAGTTGGACAGACTGAAGAAAGAACTAGTGAAGGAGAAGATAGGTCAGAAGATATTCAGATTGAAGGAGAGAGAGAAAAAGTATTAAAATCAGAAAGAAGTAATGGAGACATATAGGACACAAAGACGTGTATTTAGAGTTTTTCTTAAAAAGGAGGAAATATATAATAACACACAAAGGAAGTTTTAAGAGATAATGGCTAAAAAATTCCAAATCTGATGAGAGACCAATAGATTCAAGAATCACTGAGAATTGCAAGCAAAATAACTGAAAAGAAAAATCACACTTAGAGCTTTTTTCTCTTTTTAGAAATGTCATAGAATCTTGTATAAGACCAGTCAGTACTCCTGCATATAATAATTATGACTCTGGGCAGCATATTTCAAAACTACTCCTAATCACTGGAGAATGACCAAAAACAGGTAGAAACTGGAGTATCAATTTTTTTTTAGTTGAGGTATAATTGACATATAACATTATTTTATTTTCAAGTATAAAACATAAAGATTCCATATTTGCATATACTGTGAAATGATCTCCATAGTATGTCTAGTTATTGTCACCAAACTATTTTTTTTCTTGTCATCAGAATTTTTAAGATTTTCTCTCATGGAACCTTCCAAATATGCAACACAATATTATTAACTATAGTCACCATGCTGTATATTACATTCCTAAGACTTAATTATTCTATAAATGTAAGTTTGTTTCTTTCACTCATTCACCCATTCTCCACCCACTACCCACCCACCTGTAGCAATCACCAATCTGTTTTTTGGATGTATGAGCTGGGTTTTTTGTTGTTGTTTTTCTGTATTTGTATTTGTCTATTTGACTTACTTCATTTAGCAAAAGCCCTCAAGTTCCATTCATGTTGTCCCAAACTACAAGATTTCCTTATTTTTTTTTAATGGCTGAATAATATTACATTATACAGATATACATTTTCTTTAACCATTCACCCACTGATGAACACAAAGGTTGTTTTCATGTCTTGGCTATTGTAAATAATTCTGCAATTTACATATGTTTTCATATATCTTTTTATTTCAGAGCTGCACCTGTGGCAAGTGGATGTTCCCAGGCTAGGGGGTGAATCAGAGCTGCAGCTGCTGGCCAGATCCTTAACCCACTGAGTGAGGCCAGGGATCAAAACTGCACCCTCATAGATACTAGTGGGATTCATTTCCGCTATGCCACAATGGGAACTCCCTCATGTAACTTTTTTTTTTTTTTTTCACCATGATCAGATGGGATTTATTCCAGCAATACAAGGATGATTCAACATCTGCAAACCAATAAGTGTGCTCCTACATTAACAAAAGAAGGATAAAATCATCTTAGAAAATGCAGAAAGGCATTTGACAAAATATAACCTCCTTTCCTGACAAAAATTGTCAACAAATTGGATGTAGAAGGAACGCATCTCAACATAACAAGGGCAATATATGACAAGACTACAGTTACCATCATACTCAAGAGTTAGAGGCCCAAAGCTTCTTCTCTAGGATCAGGGACAAGACAGGAGGTCCCCTTCTCACTTTTTCTTGACATAGCACTGGAAGTTCTACTTAGAGCAATGAGGAAAGGAAAAAAAAAAAAAAAAAAAAAAACACCATCCAAAATGGAAAGAAAGGGGAGTTCCCATTGTGACGCAGTGGTTAACGAATCCGACTAGGAACCATGAGGTTGCGGGTTCGGTCCCTGCCCTTGCTTAGTGGGTTAACGATCCGGCGTTGCCGTGAGCTGTGGTGTAGGTTGCAGACGCGGCTCGGATCCCGCGTTGCTGTGGCTCTGGCGTAGGCCAGTGGCTATGGCTCCGATTGGACCCCTAGCCTGGGAACCTCCATATGCCGCAGGGGCGGCCCAAGAAATAGCAAAAAGACAAAAAAAAAACAAAAAAAAAACAAAAAAAAAAACACCAAAAACTAAATGGAAAGAAAGAAGTTAAATTGTCTTTGCAGATATCTCTGTTTGCTGATGACTAAATTAGTACATTAAGCTTTTCTATATTTAAATCTGAAGAGACAATTTAACATTATTAATTCTTCCAGTCCATGCACAGAGTATCTTTTTATTTATTTCTGTCTTGAATTACTTTTATAAATGTTTTATAATTTTTGATGTACAGATCTTTTATCTCCTTGGTTAAACAGTTTTGATGCTATTTTAAATGAATGTTCTGTCAATTTTCTACTATACAACAAGGTGACCCAGTCACACATACATATATGCATTCTTTTTATCAAATGATCATGTGCCATCATAAGTGACTAGATAACAGTTCCCAGGGCTATATACCAGGATCTCATTGCTTTTCCATTCCAAAGGCAATAGTTTACATCTATTAACTTCAAATTCCCAGTCCACTCCACTCCTTCCCCCTCCCCCTTGGCAACCACAAGTCTGTTCTCCAAGTCCATGATTTTCTTTTCTGTGGAAAGTTTCATTTGTGCCATATATTAGATTCCAGATATAAGTGATATCATATGGTATCTATCTTTCTATTTCTGACTTACATTTACCATCATTTATCTTTCCAAGTTAGTGTTTTCATTTTCTTCAGATAAATACACAGGAATAGAATTGTTGGATCATATGATAGTTCTATTTTTAATTTTTTGAGGGGTCCCCATACTGTTTTCCTTAGCGACTGTATCAATTTCCATTTCCATTTGCAGTGTTCAAGAATTTCTCCACATCCTCACCAACACTTGCTATTTCTTGCTTTTTTAAAATTTTATTAAAGCCATTCTAAAAGGGGTGAGGTGATAGCTCATTGCGATTTTTTTAAATTTCCCCAATACAATATTTTTTCTACTGTACAGCATGATGACCCAGTTACACATACATGTATACATTCTTTTTTCTCACACTATCATGCTACATCATAAGTGACTAGACATAGTTTCCACTGCTACACAGCAGGATCTCATTGCTAATCCATTCCAAAGGCAATAGTCTGCATCTATTAAAGGAAGATGTGGTGTATATATACACAATGGAATACTACTCAGCCATTAAAAAACCAAAATAATGCCTTTGCAGCAACATGGCTGAAACTAGAGATTCTCAAACTGAGTGAAGTAAGTCAGAAAGAGAAAGATAAGCATCCTTGTGTTTTTGATTTGCACTTCCCTGATGACGGGTGATGATGTCTATCTTTCCATGTACCTATTGACCATTTGCAATGTTTTCTTTGGAAAAATGCATATCCGGTCTTCTGCCCATTCTTTAAGAGGACTGTTTGCTATTGAGTTGTATGAGTTCAGTATCACTTTTCTGCAGGAAAGACAGACATCTGAGTTCATTCTGGCAAAGATCTTGTAATCTACTTCACTGAGAGGAATAGAACAACTTCCTTCCAGTTTAATATTATAATCTAATCACTGGAGCTTCTATTTTCCTCACTGTCATCAGAAAGACCATTTAATGAAACTGAGCTTAGCCAATTTTTGTAAAATTATGGAAAGGAACAAATATTACAAAGTTGGAAGCAACAAAAATAGGCACTATTATAAATTTCAGAAAAAGAAAAGATGTAAAAATGTTTCACATTCAAAAAGCAATATATTGTTCTATCATAATAATTAGTATTTTTATTCTTGAAGCTTTTATTTTATTTTATTTTTTGTCTTTTTAAGGCTGCACCTGTGGAATATAGATGTTCCCAGGCTAGGGTCAAATCAGAGCTATAGCCACTGGCCTATACCATAGCCATAGCAACATAAGATACAAGCTGTGTCTGTGACCTACATCACAGCTCTTGGCAACCCTGAATTCTTAGCCCATTGAGCAAGGCCAGGGATGGAACCTGCTCCTCATGGATACTAGTCAGATTTGTTTCTACTGAGCCACACGACGGGAACTCCTCTTGAAGCTTTTAGATTTAAAAAAAAAAAATCAGATATTATGGTAAAGTTTAAGTATCACTGTTTTCACTCATAACTAGGTATTAATCCTAAAGATTCTCTTAATTTTTCCATTTGGTAGTATCATTTTAGATTACTAAGTTAAAGTCACTCTTAGACATAAAATTGTTTCATAGAGGATATTATTAACATACTGGTTAATTCATGTTCTTCATCAGTCTAAGGAGCAAGTTAAAAGAGCAGGATAAAGTACTTATAACATGAAATAGTTGAAAATTATGAAGCGTACAAGCTCCTTTCCAGGAGATGCTAGCGTTCTGGAGCAAGGCAGGAAGAGAAGGCCAAGATGGTGTCCACTGGCCTCTGTCACTGAAGTGAATTTCAGTGGAACCCCAGATGTGTGCCAGACTCCCATGTCTAAGCTCCAGGACAAGAAAATAAGCCTCTTTCACAGAAACATCAGGGGTGTGTTTTAGTCTTCTGTTTGTACAGTGCCCTGGAGGTGGTAGCCATTCAAGAACTGTCTCTGCGGGAGGCAGAGTCCTGGGGGACCCAGGAATACAAGCCCTCCTGGCCACCAGAGCCATGTGATAAAGGGGTGTCTTCTGGGTGCCAGCTGCAAAAACAAAGTGAACCAAATGCCCAAATAAGCTCCCCTATAGGCAATACTGGCTCTCTGGAGCACAGCAGAGGAAGAGCACAAAAATAGCAGCCACCCTTGGAGGTCTTTGGGGAAGACTGCTGTCAGTAGATGTGTGTTTAATTAGAAGCCTGTCCCTCAGACCACAGCTATGATGACAAGCTAATAGGCTTCTTTAACAGAAAGATGGGCTCCTGGGTCTGTTGCCTCTTGTGGTACCCTGCGAGTGGTAACTGGTTGAAAGCTGTTTCTCTATTGGCTATAGCCCTGCAGGACCTGTGTGCATAAGCCCCACCTGCCACCAAAACCAGGCCATCTAGAGGAGTCCTTTAGCAGTAGCTACAAAAATCAAAATCGGGGAGACACATGAGGGTGTAAGCTCCATTTGGGGAGACAGCAGCACAGAGAAAGTGTAAAGATGATTCCTGCCAGCCTCTGTCCCTGATAATAACCAAGCAGCCCTCTGTGTGTGTTAAATTAGATGTCTGTTCCTCAGGCTGACACTTTAACATAAGCAAATAAGTCTACCTCACATCAAGCCTGGGCTCCTCTTAATTAGGGCTCTGCACTGGTTTCTGGGGCGAGTGAGTCTGAGTGTGCAAGGTCTTTAAGAGCCATTTCTCAGTTGTCTATGGCCTTGAGGGTCTTGTGAATATGAGCTCTGTTGGCTTTTAAAGCTTGATGTTTTGCGGGGGCTCATCTCTCAGTTGCAGGACTTAGAAGTGGAAGTGCCCTACGTGGAGTTCAAACCCTTTGCTTTTCAGGGAGAAGCTCTGGGTTTTAACTTCCCTATTAATGTGTGTCACTGTGCTAGGGGTGAGGTTTATGGTGACATTTTATCTCAGCCTCTCCTATACACTTTAATGTGGGTTTGTTTGTTTTTTCCTTGTTTAGCTAATGTAGAGAAGTTGATCAGCTAGTTTTTAGCTTTTTTTTTTTTTTTTTTTTTTTTTTTTCCCCCAAGGAAATTGCTCCTTATTGTAGATATAGACTCAGTGTGTCCATGAGAGGACATGAGTTCAGGGCCTTCCTAAGTCACCATCATGAACTGGAACCTGACTGTCTCTAAATTCCCTACCATTACGCTATGTCAGGGCTTGTCCTTATATCTTTGACTTAAAAAGACAACACTGACTTGGCTGAAAGTGTTGGTGATTATATGTATGTATGAGGCTGTGTTCAAATGGTTAACTTTTTTTTTTTTTTTTGGTCTTTTTGTCCTTTAAGGGCCATACCCACGGCATATGGAGGTTCCCAGGCTAGGGGTGCAATCAGAGCTACAGCTGCCAGCCTACTCCAGTGCCAAGCAATGCCTGATCTGAGCCGTGTCTGCCACCTACACCACAGCTCATGGCAACACTGGATCCTTAAACTACTGAGCAAGGCCAGGGATTGAACCTGCAACTTCATGGTTCCTAGTCAGATTTGTTTCTGCTGCACCATGATGAAAACTCTCAAATGGTGAATTTGAATACACAGGGTGTGCATGTGCATTCATATGTTAAACATCAGCATATACTCCAAATATTTCTCTTGCGTTGATTAGAGATTAAGACGGCAGAACAGAAGGACTGGAGCTCAACTTCTCTCCTAAAACAACAAAATTTACAACCAAATGCTGAGCAATCTTCAACCAAATGGACCAGACACTTTCAGGAAGATATCCTACTCCAGAAGAAAAAGAGGAGGCCACATCAAGAGGTAGGAGAGGTGACTGCACGATATAAGCAACCCCATGTCTCCTGGGTGGGAAACACCATGGACTGGAAAGTAGCTGTGTCATGCTCACCTATAGGAGTGAGAGTTCTGAGCTCCATGTCAAACCTCCACACATGGGGATCTGGCACTGGGAGAAGGAGCCCCCAGAGCATCTGGCTTTGAAGGTCAATGGGGCATGTGCACAGGCAGTCCATGGGACTGGGAGAAATGGAGACCCCATTCTTAAAAGGTGCACACAGATTTTATTTTATTTTATTTTTTTTTTTATTTTCCCACTGTACAGCAAGGGGGTCAGGTCATCCTTAGATGTATACATTGCAGTTACAGTTTTTTCCCCCACCCTTTCTTCTGTTGGTGCACACAGATTTTAATGTGCACTGGGTCCCAACGCAGAGCAAAGTCTCCATAGGAATCTGGGTCAAACCTGACTGCAGGTCTTGGAGTACCTCCTGGGAAAACAGGGATGTATGTGGCTTGTTCTGGGAGAAGGACACTGGAGGCAAAGCTCTCGGGAATATTCATCAGTGTGCCTTTCTCTTGAGGTGGCCATTTGGGGAAAATCTGGCCCCACCCCTCAATGCTGAGAAGCCTCGTGCCAAACAACAATCCAGGGGGGATCACAGCCCCGCCCCTCAGTAAGCAGGCTACCTAAAACCCCAAGGCACAGAGCCAACTGTAATCTCACCCAGAGACAAAGCCACCAGAGGGATTAAAATCAGCTCCACCTACCAGTGGAGAGGAATCAGTCCCTCCCATCAGAAAACCTACAGCAAGCCCCCATACCAACTTCAGCCACAAGGGGGCAGATGCAAGAAGTAAGAGAGGCTACAACTATTATCTATAAAATGGTCACCACACCAAAAACCTATGAAAATGAAACGACAGCGAACTATAACACATATGAGAGAGAAAGAAAAAAACCCAGAAAAACAGCTAAGTGATAAGAGAGTATCAGCCTCTAGGAAAAGACTTTAGACTGTTGATGCTGAAGATGATACAAGACATTGGAAATAAACTGGAGGCAAAGGTGGATAACTTACAGGAAACACTGAGCAAAGAAATACAAAATACAAAACATAAGCAAGAAGAGGGGCAAAAATACAATAGCTGAAATAAAAAATTCATTAGAAGCAGCCAACAGCAGAATACAGGAGGCAGAAGAACGAATAAGCAAGGTGGAGGACAGATTAGTAGAAATCACAGATGCGGAACAGAAAAGAGAAAAAGGATTGAAAACAAGTGAAGAGAGTCTCAGAGAACTCTGGGACAATGTTAAAACACACCAACATCCATATTATAAGGGTGCCAGAAGGAGAAGAGAGAGAGAAAGGGACCAAAAAAACATTTGAAGAGATAACAGTCAAAAACTTCCCTAACATGGGAAAGGAACCACTCACTCAAATCCAGGAAGCACAACAAGTACCATATAAAATAAACCTTAGGAGGAACACTCTAAGACACATATTAATCAAAATGACCAAAATTAAAGACAAAGAGAAAATCATGAAAGCAGCTAGGGAAAAGAAACAAATAACATTCAAGGGATCCCCGATAAGGTTATCAACAGATTTTTTCAGCAGAAACTCTCTAGGCCAGAAGGGAGTGGCATGATATACTTAATGTGATGAAAGAAAAACACCTCCAACCAAGATTCCTTTACCCATCAAGGCTCTCATTCAGATTTGAAGGAGAAATCAAGAGCTTCACAGATAAGCAAAAGCTAAGATAATTCAGCAACACTAAACCAGCTTGACACCAAATACTAAAGGAACTTCTTTAGGCAGAAAAGAAAAGGCTGCAACCAGAAAAAAAATACCACAAATGACAAGGCTCACCAGTAAAGGTATATATACAGTAAAGTTATGAAATCATCCATGCATATTTATGCCACCCAAATCAGAAATCATAAGAAGAGAAGGGTACAATGCAGGACACTGGAGGTGCACTTGCAATTAACAGAACAACAACTTAAAACAATCTTGTATACATATGGACTCATATCAAAACTTCAGAATAACTGCAAACCAAAAACCTACAATTTATATACAAACAAAGAAAAATCAACTCAAATACAACACTAAAGATAGTCATCAAACCACAGAGGAGAGATCAAGAGAAGAAGGGGAGAAAAAAGAGGAATAAAAACAAATGCAAAGCAATTAATAAAATGGCAATAAGAATATACATACCAATAATTACCTTAAATGTTAATGGACTAAACGCCCCAACCAAAAGACATAGACTGGCTGAATGCACATAAAAACCAGACCCATATATGTGCTATCTTCAAGAGACCCACTCCCCTTCTACGGACACATACAAATTGAAAGTGAGAGGATGGAAGAAAATATTCCATGCAAACAAGAATCAAAAGAAAGCTGGAGTAGCCACACTTATAGCAGAGAAAATAGACTTTAAAATGAAGAATATTTTTTTTTGTTTTTTTTGTTTTTTTGTTTTTTAATTTTATTTTCCCACTGTACAGCAAGGGGGTCAGGTTATCCTTACATGTATACATTGCAATTACAGTTTTTTCCCCCACCCTTTCTTCTGTTGCAACATGAGTATCTAGACATAGTTCTCAATGCTATTCAGCAGGATCTCCTTGTAAATCTATTCCAAGTTGTGTCTGATAAGCCCAAGCTTCCGATCCCTCCCACTCCCATCAGGCAACCACAAGTTTCTTCTCCAAGTCCATGATTTTCTTTTCTGAGGAGATGTTCATTTGTGCTGGATATTAGATTCCAGTTATAAGTGATATCATATGGTATTTGTCTGTCTTTCTGGCTCATTTCACTCAGTATGAGATTCTCTAGTTCCATCCATGTTGCTGCAAATGGCATTATGTCATTCTTTTTTATAGCTGAGTAGTATTCCATTTTGTATATATACCACCTCTTCCGAATCCAATCATCTGTCGATCTCCATCTTTCTTGATGGTGCCTCATCCTTTCCTGGTCCCCACAGGTAGATGATCCTCAAGATTACATCCTCTGCCTTCTGCTGTGTTTACAAAGCAGCCCTTGCTTTTTCATTCCCTACCAAATCCTAAATGAGCACCTCTCAGCAGATGATTCCCAAGCTCACTTTACTAGCCTTAGCTTCTCATCTAAGCTTAAGATGATTCTCCAAAGACATACAGATGGCCAAAACACACATGAAAAGATGTTCAACATCACTCATCATTAGAGAAATGCAAATCAAAACCACTGTGAGGTACTACCTTACACCAGCCAGAATGGCCATCATCCAAAAGTCTACAAACAATAAGTGCTGGAGAGAGTGTGGAGAAAAAGGAACCCTAGTACACTGTTGGTGGGATTGTAAATTGGTGCAACCACTGTGGAAAACAGTATGGAGATTCCTCAGAAGACTAAAAATAGAACTACCATTTGATCCAGCAATCCCATTCCTGGGCTTCTATCCAGAGAAAACCATGACTCAGGAAAAGACACATGTACTACAATGTTCATTGCAGCACTATTTGCAATAGCCAAGACATGGAAACAACGAAAATGTCTATCCACGTAGGAGTGGATCAAGAAGATGTGGTACCTATACATAATGGAATACTACTCAGCCATTAAAAGGAATGAAATCATGGCATTTTTAGCAACATGGATGGACCTAGAAATTATCATGCTAAGTGAAGTCAGTCAGACAATGAGACACCACATTAAATGCTATCACTGACATGTGGAATCTGAAAATAAGACACAATGAACTTCTTTGCATAACAGATACTGACTCACAGACTTTGAAAAACTTATGGTTTCCAAAGGAGACAGTCTGTGGGGTGGGGGGATGTGCTGAGGGTGTGGGATGGAAATCCTATAAACTTGGATTGTGATGATCATTGTACAACTATAAATGTAATAAACTCATTGAGTAATAAAAAAATTTCTCTTCTGTTGTGATTTAAGACATTCATCAATCTGTGCATAAAAGAGATCACAATAGGTGTTCTGGGGCTAATCACTACTTTATCATCCTTAACAACTAACAATTTAAATACATATTAAATACTTCCAATTTTATATGCATAATTCTACATTGATTGTATACTCTTTTACTGGGAATAAGAGAAATCCCCTTTTCCTCAGGTGGTTTCTAAGAAAGAGAGACACTGAACTATTCCCCAGTGATGTCTTTAATATTTCCTCCTAGGGCCAGGGTAGGGTTCTACTTTACTGTTCTATGTATAAGACAGAAAATTGGCTGGAATAATTCCATCTACACATAAAATAATCATTTCACGACAATCAATATAAAGTAAAATTTAAAATTTGGAGAATCCAAAATAAATTCCTAAAATTTTGTTGAGGAAATACCAGATTTTCTTAGTGCAAACAAAATTTTCCCAAATTTTTATTTTTATTTTTTAGTTTTTTTGTCTTTTGTCTTTTGCACTGCAGCATATGGAGGTTCCCAGGCTAGGGGTCTAATTGGAGCTGTAGCCGCCAGCCTACATCAGAGCCACAGCAACACCAGATTTGAGCCACCTCTGCAACCTACACCACAGCTCCCGGCAATGCCGGATCCTTAACTGCCTGAGTAAGGCCAGGGATCAAACCCTCAACCTCAAGGTTCCTAGTCAGATTTGTTTCCACTGCGCCACAACGGGAACTCCTCCCAGATTATTTTTATACCCATCAATCTTCTTGCTCAAGAATTTAAAGAAAAACCTTGATAGATAACTATTCACACCTTTTAGAGTCATTATTCCTAAAGTGTCAATATTGTCAATATTAAATTCTACCCCCATCCCAGACCAATTATCTTTCAGGCAATACATTTTTATTTCCTGTGCTCCTGGGTGGTGATAGAGAAATTTAGGGGAAGGTTTGTTCCTGAGCTTGTAGTTTAGATAGAGAATAGAAAATTCTATATTATTTAAGAATTCAAATTTCATTTAATCTATGGTAGTCTCTTTGTTTTACTGCCTGCTAGGTATTTTATCATCTCCCAGAGCTGTGCAAACTGAGACCCTAAGATCTAAAGATCTAAGAGATTAATTCAAGACCTAAAAGCAACTCTATCAATTTGTTTTTTTGTTTTTTTTTTGTTTTTTTTTTGTTTTTTTTTTTTTTTTTTTTGTCTTTTTAGGACTGCTCCCACAGCATGTGAAAGTTCCCAAGCTAGGGGTTAAATCAGAGCTGTAGCTGGCCTACCCCACAACCTCAGCAATGCCAGATCCAAGTTGTGGCTGCAACCTAGCTCACAGCAACACTGAATCCTTAACCCAATAAGCAAGGCCAGGGACCAAACATGCATCCTCATTGGATACTAGTCAGGCTTGTTACCAATGAGGCCTGATGGGAACTCCCCAACTCTATCAGTTCTTATAAACTCAGGGGATACTATAGCTATTAAACAGGTCCAAACTGTCACAGAAACGAACAGCATATTAGATAATGTTGATGGGACTATCTCAATAGTTAAATACTTACACTCACAGGTATGATTAGGGATTTTTTTCATTCTAAATGTGAATTTTACCTCTGCATGAGGAAAATGACGAGCTTTTAAGTGATATTTCTCATTGCTATGAATCCTAAGAACAAGAAATGGCCAAGTTAGCAGTCAACTACCAGCAATACAGATTTTCTTTCAGGGCCAGTCGAAAAGGCACTTAAGGAAGCAGGGATTTCACAGTCTGATTATGAAATAGAGATTACATGAGGAAGGACAAATGTAAAGAAAAAATGTTTTATCTGGAAGGCAGGCTCAGTCTTCAAGAATATTCGACTCCTGCAAGAAGCAGCATTTCATGGGTGAGTGACATATTAAGGAGAATAGAAAATGTACTGAAAATATCAAAATTCCTGTAGGTTTCCCTGAAATGTTTTCTGAAAAACCAATTTAAGTTACACCTACTGAGAATCAGAGATGTTTAGATATAGAGTTGAAGGCATTGTGAGAGCATGAGTAACCACCACATTTTCTTGGTCTGTAGGAGGCTGTGGCCTTGAAGTTGGCCCCTTTGGGGAGGCAGAATGCACTATTGCTTCATGACTGCCAACACTTCCTATCTATTACAGGCTCTCCTGCAGAATGCATATAGGAAGGCATTTTTGGAAGCATCATAAGGCCTACTGAATTTCATGTAGCCTCATCCAAGGTTTTTGACGATGCTTTCTGCCTTCATGATTAAATTCAGATGCCCTGAGAGAATGAGGACTTCTTAGTGGACACATGATCAATTGGCTGCTTGCTGAAAGTGGTCATACTGGAACTTTTCATGATGGAATGGAAAAACTGATGACTTAACTCATTTTCCAACCTCATCACTCTCTCTGGGAGAGGCTTTCACAACATACACTGCAAGAAGAGATTATTTGGAGAAGAGGGAAACAAAAGATGAAATTCACTATTTTCTAGGCTTTCTTCACATGACACAAATAACTCAGGCCTTCAAGCCAACACCAGGAGGAGGTGAAAATTTCACAGAGGCACCTGACCTCCTGAGACGTCTCACAGTTGTAAAGAGGGGTATGGTAATGAGTTTGATGAATTATATACAAATTTATTTAAACGTCTAGTCTTTCTGTCTGAATTCAAGTAATCTGAGATGGTCCTGGACAGTTTCAGTGACATATGGTTAACTGGCTTCCATACTTACCACGGCTGTTGTGATAGAGTAATAATGGGTTGTTTCTCCCAATTTCCTAGTTGTTATGTGGCTAAGGCTTTCATATTTTTCACATTGACAAACAGTTGCATGGAGGCAGCAATCACAAATACCTGAGAGTGGCATTTCCTAGGCATTCCTAGCTGCCATAATATGGCCTGATCAGGAAATTCCCCCTAAACTGGCAAAGTTAAAAAGTTATATGCCTTACCGCAAGATTTTCTGGCACAACATCTCTATGGGTGTGAGGGCAAAGGGAACCTTCACTTAACAGATGTCACATGGAACCTACACAAAGAGCCTGTGCTACTTTTTCCATACGTCAGAGAATTTTTCCTGGTTTCACTTCCTGTTTTCCATGAGAAATTGCTTCATGTTTTCTGAGTTTCATGCTAAAACACATCCTGATTCTACCTCCCTACATGACCTCTTGTTTTGAGGGTTCATCTTACCCATTTCATTTTGCCTTTTGATGCTTTATCAAATCTTAATATTTTGATTTATTTGCTTCAGAATTTTTGTGCAAACTAAAGCATTACAAATAGTGCTAAAGTCCCTTCATGCACATTTCTCATTCCAGTTCCTTTCTCCTGAGCAGTAGCTGCTTACCTGAATTTGATGTTTATCATTCTATCCATGTTTTATATCAATATTAAAAGCAAATGTATCCATAGACAGCTATATGACTTTGTTTTGCAGGTTTACTAAATTCATTGCCAGGCAATTTACTTTTTAAACTTAGCAATCTGTTTTTGAGATTTGTCCACATTATCTGTTTTAATTGCTATATTTAGTATTACCCCACCACAATTTATTTGTCCATTCTTCTGTTAATGAGTATTTTAAAACATTTTTTTGTTATTAAGAAATAATAAGGCAATAAAAATTCTTGTAATAGGTTTTCTTGTACAGATGTGCAAGAATTATCTGCATTACTCAGAAGTACAACTGCTTGATTGAAGGATACACACATTTGCTTTGCTTGCTGCTAACAAAATACTCTATAGCATATTTGTCCCAATTACAAACTCAGAAGCACTGCAGATGGTTTCCATTTCGCCATGGCGTCTCCAAAACTTTGCCTGGTCAGACTTAAAGACTTTTGCCTAATCTGTGACCTGAAAAATTGTATGTATAAATATATATAGATATAGATATAGATTGTACATCTCTGATTTCTTGTGAAGTTTAGCTTTTTTCTTTTCAGATTCTTTCTTGTGTGAATGGTCTGTTCTTTACACTTTTCGAATTTTTCTAATGGTCTGTTTTTCTTTTTTCTCTTATTAATTTAGGAGTCTTTTATTAATTCCCAATACTAATCATTTGACTGTTGTACTAAGTCTCTTTTCCCAGACCAAAGCTTAATCTTTTACATTTTTTTTGGTGTGGCATATTTTTTAGAATATAAGTTTAAGTTTAAAGGCAGTTAAACTGCTAATATTTCCTTTATGTAACATTTCATAATGTTTTTATCTTGTTTAAGAAGGTTTTTTCTACTCAAACTTCATAAAAATATGCTCTTACATTTTCTTCTACAAGTTGTAACGTTTTTCTTTTTACATTTAAGTTGTTAATTCACTAAAATTTCTTTTTGCATAGAGTGTGAGGGTGGGGCATAGGTCTATTTATTCTCATATAGATAACCACTTGTTCCACCGCAACATATTGAAACTGGTTTACCTTTTCCACATAATTTGTAATGTTACCTGTGCCACACATTAATTCTGCCAGTTCATCGTACACAAGTCTATCTCTGTGTTCCAGAAATATGTTTTTCCTGCCTATACCATACAGTACTCTCTTAATTAATATAATTTATAGCACGTAAGCCTTTTTTTTTCTTTTCTTTCTTTTTTTTTTGAAGGTCCGCACCTGAAGCACATGAAAGTTGTAGGCGTCAAATCAGTGCTGTAGCTGCCAGCCTACACCATAGCCACAGCAATGCCAAATCCGAGCCCCATCTGCAACCTACGGTGCAATTTGTGTCAATGCCAGATCCTTAACCCACTGAGTGAGGCCAGGGATTGAATCTGCATCCTCATAGAAACCAGTCGGGTTCTTAACCTGCTGAGCTACAATGGGAACTCCCTATAGCAAGTAAGCCTTGATACTTCATTGGACGCTTGTCCGCTTGTTGGAATCTTGTCCACACAGGATTATGTTGACAATTCTCTGTCCTTTATTCATCTACACTTATTTACGTATTGACTGCTAAATCCCTTAAATAACTGTTGTAATTTTAAGATATCAGTTGCATTTATAGGTTGCTTTGGAGGAATATTATTATCTTTTACACACATTTCCTCATTTCTTCAAGTTCCTATTCTGTCCTTCAATGATCTAATGTTTCTATGAAAGGTCTTACGTGTTTTTTGTTAGATTCATTCCTAGGTACTTTAGCGTTTTTGTTGATTCTGAGAATAGTGTCATTTCTTCTGTCTTTTCTAATCATTAATTACTTGGGTATCATAATGCTCTATATTTTTGTGGTTGATTTTGTACATCTAAGTTGTTAATTGGTCTTGCTGAGGATTCTTATCAGTCTGTATATATATTCTCCCCCCGATTCACTTGAATTTTCAACATAAATAGGCTCAACATCTGGAAATAAGAAAAAGCTTCTATTCATTTATAATTCTTACACATTTAATTTTGTTTTCTAATCTTTTTGTATTGGCTAGGACCTCTATAACTTAAAATATTGAGTAGGAACTGAAATAGCTGACACCCCTGTCTTGTGCCTCATTTAAAACAGAACAATATTAGGAGTTCCCATTGTGGCTCAGTGGTTAGCAAATCCGACTAGGAAGCATGATGTTGAGGGTTTGATCCCTGGCCTTGCTCAGTGGGTTAAGGATCCGGTGTTGCCATGAGCTGTGGTGTAGGTCGCAGACGTGGCTTGGATCCCTGCATTGCTGTGGCTCTGGCATAGGCTGGTGGCTACAGCTCCGATTTGACCCCTAGCCTGGGAGCCTCCATATGCCGCGGGAGTGGCCCAAGAAATGGCAAAAAGACAAAAAAATTAAAAAAAAAAAGAACAATATTAAAATAATTTTGATAAAGAAAATAAAGTAGGAGGATTAACTTTATCCAATGTTAAGGCTTATTGTGTAGTTTCAGTAATCAAGACAGTGTGGTATTAGCTAAGTGACGGACGTATGTCCATAGGATAGAATTGAGTAATCAGAATAGACCCACATAAATACGTCCAATAGATTCTTGACAATGGTACAAAACCAACCTAATATGAGAAGCATTTTCAAAATGAAGCTGGAGCAATCAGACATCCATAGTGGTAAAAATAAATAAATAAATAAATAAATAAATAAATAAATAAATTTTAGCCTAAGCATGTAAAATGTATCCATAAAACACCCAATAGTTTGGATACAAACTGTTATATTCGGAATGGGTGGGCATTGGGACCCTACTGTACAGGACAGAGAACTGTGTGTGATTGGGACACTTTGCTGTACAACAGAACTTGAAACATTGTAAATCAACTGTACTTTATATAAAAAAAAATTTTAATTGCAAAATGTAAACCTGTAGAAAAATTTTAGGAAAAAAATTCTAGAAAATTTGTGGAATGTAGGAAAGGTTAAGAGCTTATAGTTTATAGACATCATGCCAAATCATAACTAACTCATTTAAAAACTGACAAATTGAATCCCCTTGAGATAAAGTTAAATTTTTCAAAATAATTTGCTATAATAGTATTATTAATTATTATAAAATGTTATCAGAGCATTAATTTATCCAGGTATAATAAAATAAGATAGGTTTAAAGAGTTAGATTTTTCAAAGGAAACAATGAATACATATGTCTATGTAAAAATGAAAATATTTTATCACAAATAAAATACAGATACATATGAATTCAGTTTTAGGCTTGTAACATCTTCAGCGATCCAGATTGAAATTTTCCACAGAAAAGAAAATCATGGATATGGAGAACAGGCTTGTGGTTGCCAAGAGGGAGGGGGAGGGAGTGGGACAGACTGGGAATTTGGGGTTAATAGATGCAAACTATTGCCTTTGGAATGGAAAAGCAATGAAATGCTGCTTTATAGCACTGGGAACTATGTCTGGTCACTTGTGATGGAGCATGATAACATGAGAAAAAAGAATGTGTACATGTATGTGTGACTAGGTCACCTCGCCGTACAGCAAAAAATTGACAGAACACTAAATCAGCTATAATGGAAAAAATAAAATTACATAAAAAAATTTTAAAAGAACATGTGAATTTAAATATATTCTTATATCAGTTTAATTTCCCTGGTTCATTGAGGGTACTTAGGTGGAGAGAGGTGAGTATTTAAATCAACACATACCAATGTATAAACCTTTACTTAGCATATCTCTTATTCATAGTTACCTAGTGTGAAGATTAAGGTATAAAGATATATTACTGTATTTTATTTTCTCATTAGAAAATATTAGTACTGAGTACGCTATTTCTTTAAATAGAAGTCCCTCTCTTAATAAGACATATGCAATACTTTTGTAAAAAAAACCTCTTGAATTGCATCATTTTGATATTAATTCCAACAGATGATAAAATTAGACCTATGGCTTTGAGAAACTTCTCAAGCACTTTTGAAAATTTCATGTCTATATATTCTCCTTCAGAAGAATATACTAGCTGTCAAGACATCTGCTTTTAAAATAAACCTTAAAAAATAATTTAGCATTCATATAACAAGATTATGAAAATGGAAAACCACTTCTGATATAGTAAAGTGAAAACAGCCTGAAAAAATAGGTTTTCAGGGACAGAGAAAGCAGAACGAAAAAAAAGTGACCATAAAAGTGGGATAACAGAGAAAATCTAAAGAACCTGCACTAAAGGATTAGAAATAGGATTTAAGAAGTGCCAGGAAAGTAATAAAGGTGAAGAAAAGAAACTCAACAACGATAGTGAAGAGTGAAAGAATATGTTATGCACTTAGCTTGATAGCACTGCCACCCTGAAAAGCTAAAAAAAAAAAAAAAAAAATTGGGGATAGGTTTTAAATACATGTGCTGTAATAGTTAAAGTTTTCTGCAATATCCAGGGCAGGCTGGGATACTGCTGTGAACACTTCCAGAATGGAAGTGTTGCTATGAGGAGGCCAGTATGTGGTGACACAAGTGGGAGGGAAGATACTAGGTGACAAATTGTGTAGGAGAATTATTGGAAACAAACTATACAGAAAGATGGAGTCAGAGGTAGAAACAATTCTTATGAAGAAGGAGAAAAAAACAAGGGCCGTTTTAAAGAAATATTATGAAGCCACATCTTAGGAGAGGCACCATTCTTTAGTAAACTAAGCTAGAATGAGGGAGGCTGAAGAGGATGCTCACATGGTTTGAGGAAAAAAAAATGTATTCAGCTTCAAAGGAACATACTATTATTTCTTATTTCTGTTTTTGTATGAATTCTGAAATGTGCTCATCTTACCACATTGTTATATCCTACTCTGCATGTTGGATTCTAAGTTCAAAGTCCTTTTTTAGTTTTGAGGATTTATTTAGGGATTGCATGTTTCCAACTCTTGAACATAATCTCAATCTAGCTACAGTTATGTGTTCTTTTATAAACTGACAGATTTTACTGTGGGTGGGGTTGGTTAAAAGAATGTGGCATAGGAGTTCCTGTCATGGCTCAGTGGTTAACGAATCTGACTAGCATCCATGAGGCTGCAGGTTCGATTCCTGGCCTTGCTCAGTGGGTTAAGGATCTGGCGTTGCCATGAGCTGTTGTGTAGGTTGCAGATGTGGCTCAGATCCTGTGTTGCTGTGGCTCTGGTGTAGGCCAGTGGCTACAGCTCCAATTCAACTCCTGGGGCCCTCCATAAGGTGCAGGTGTGGCCCTAAAAAGCAAAAAACAAAAAAAAAATGAGACATAGATGGTCTGATGTGAGATATGATATGAAAAGCAATGGAACCATCTCTTCTTCACTTGCCAACACCTTTTTCACCTAGTGCCACATTCTGAAATTCTGCCACTGATATTGGACTGTTTTGGACTATTCTTCATGAGTGTACTAATAGTGTAATGTATTTGAAATTAACAGACAATTCCTATTAATGTAAAGGAAGAGCAACTGGGAGGCATGAAAGTACTGGTCTCAAACCTGGGATTCAAAATGAAAGAAAAGAGTTGTTTTGTTTACCATTGCATATACAGTGCTTAAGAGAGTATACACTCAGTAAATATTGGATGAATGAATAAATGAAAGGGGTAAAGAAGTATATTTATATAATTTAATATTATATAGTGGTAAAAAATGGACAAAAGATGCAATAACAGGAATGAATCTTTGCTGTATAATATTCAAGAGAAATAGTAAGTACCCTGAATTGAGCATAAAGTTAAAACGACTAACACACACACACACACACACAACAGACATTCCTGTGCTCTACTTTTTAGGAATACATATATTTGTAATAAGTTAAATAAAGGAAAGCCAGAGAATGATGGATACAGGATTCAGGTTATAGGGGAGGCAGGAGGATGACTTAGAGATTATTTTATGAACTTTATGGTAAAATCAAATTAAATCTTAAGGTCCTAGACTCTATTTGGATAATAGTTTCAAGAGTGCTTGTTAGAATATTACAAAGAAATAACTAAGTAAATAGAAATGCATGGATTAATGATGTATTACTAACCCAAAGATGACCAGTACACTAGAAGTTCAAACTTACTAAACACATGCATACATAGAAGGAAAGAGAAAGAACTCAAAGTTTAGACTGAGATATGCTAAAAACAAATGGCTTGCACCACAGCACTTACCTCTGGCTCAAGGAATGTGGAATAGCAGACAGCTAGTGAGGAACATGCCCCTTCATAGTTTTACGTAAAAGGTAATATATAATTTTTCCCACCAGGGGTCTTGAATGGTAGGTAGCTATTGAAAAAATCCTAGAGTGGAGTTGCCTGCATAAACTCAAATCATATGCTGTCATTGAGGCTAATTAGAACTCTGTAACTTACTGTTTCTTTTTTGGTCTGGCTTTCAGAAAACACGGATTTTAACATCATGGTCAATCATTGGAAATCTTTGTTTTCACAGTTCTAAAATCTTCCACATTCTTTTCATAAATGTAATTTTATATTTTTTAAAAGAAGTTAATTAACTGTTTTGTACATTATAAATACTTTAATATATTTTTAATGAAGTGGGATTAATAAAAGTACATGTAACAAATGACTAAAGCCTTTAGTTTAGAAATTGGGAAATAATTCACTGCAAATGCTAGCAGAAACCACTTGGATTGTGATGGGTGGGGGGGATGTTTTTTCTGCAATAATGTGTTAGCTATTTCACTTCAATCAGTAAGGATAATATTTATAACACATTGAGCAAGTAACATATGCAGCTGAAATAACTGAAGAAGATAACTGACCTCACCTTTTGATTACATGTTTCAAAACATATGTTTTAGTCTTGTGATTAGCTTGAGATAGCCTCTTAAATTTTTTTGTTTCTTCTAGATACCATTGTAAAAAAAATGTGGGCTTCTGGTTTCAAGATGGTAGCAAGCAGAAATTTCTGTTACCTTCTACTTTCTAAAATGACCCTCAAAGTAATAGAGAAAGCAAAAAAGAAACAGAAATACAAAGTTGATCTTCACTAAAAATAGGTGACTTCACTATTCCTAACCATAAGATGTGAGAACCAATAGAGTTATTAAGTGACTTAGCAAGCGGAAGATGGTGTGACTTGGTGTCTGTGGAGAATGCTACCCATGAAGTCTTAAGAAGACTTACACCAGACACCTGGGGGTCTGTTTTTTTGTGTGTGTTTGTTTGTGAAAGCCTGTGTAACTGCTCATCTTTAGTCCCTGCACAAGTTAGGAGGCAGACCTGGTAGAAATTGAAACAGAGCCAAAGTAAGCTACATGATTTCCTGAGTTCAGTGTAAATTAAAATGTTGTTCCCTTATTCAAAAATGAAGAATTTCAGGGTGGCTACATTAGAGACATAAAGTACAGAGCCCTTCTAAGTGCAACTATATAGATGGTACACCCATGAAGCTGCCTCTGCTCAAAGTCTCCAAACTCAGAAACACCAAGCTGTGAGGAGGGCAGGAGTGAAGTATGTTACTGAAAATGAAATTATATTAATATCTGCGTACTCAAGGATGAGGTACTAATCCTGCCATTTTTAATTATAGCCTTACTGTCATTCAGGCTATCCACTCCCTTGAGAAGTGTGGAGGACCTACCTACAGAGAAACTGAATATTTAGAAGATGGAGAAGGATACCAGCATTTGGTACTTCCCAGCATAAAATCTATGCACTGGCTGCCCAAATGCACACAGTGACAGACCACCTGCAAACAACCTCCATACACCCATATAAAAAGAGCTTCAGGAAGCTTTTCATGTTTCACTAAGAAAGAGTTACAAGGCATTTGAGTAAATAATCAAACAACAACAGCAACATAAAAAGAGCTATAAACAGAGGAAAAAGATCAAAGGGAAAAGAGACAATGTAGGTGATAGAAATAATATTTTGAAAGGAAAATATTAATATTTTAAAAGTCATATTCATAATAGTGTCAGATTGTCATGTTCCTTTATACTTTCTTTTGTAACAGAGGAACTGGAAGCTGGGAAACCTCCTTTCTCAAAATCTCTGCCAGCAGATTCAATGCCAATGAGAGGCTCTTTCATGATTCACATTCAGAAGGCAGAAGAACAACTAAAGCTGTTAGGGCTACTTCAAGATTGGAAAGCAAGAATGTGATTTTAAGAGGCAGCAGGTGTGCAGTTTTGCCAGTGGCTTTCAAGCATTCTCTTGTGAAAATTGCTTTGGTGCTGCAGACATCAATCATGGTTTTCTAAGATTCCTATATCTTCCTCATTTCCTGAAAACTAGGGGTGGCTTTATTTTATCTATGTTTCATAGCCTTTCCATAAAATTAAGAAACCATTTCTCTCAATTACATACATTCCTATTTAAAATATCTAGTGGAGTTTATGTTTTCCTGATGGATCTCTGACTGATAAAACAATAGGTAACATTTATATAGTATTTTTATGCAGCAAGAACTGCTCTTTATTGTATTTTATGTTTGAGGTTTATCTAATTTATTTTTAACTATAATTTTTATATTATTCAAATTTCAAACTATTAGAAAGATACATACATGACACAATGATATGTGTTTTGTCTTTCTATATTCCATATTCCCATCCCCAAAATATGTAACAATGTGAAATATATTTATGTTTATCATTCCAGTTTTTCTAGTTGAAAATATCAATATCTGGAGTTCCTGTTGTGGCACAGTGGAAACAAATCCGACTAGGAACCATGAGGTTGCAGGTTTGATCCCTGGCCTTGCTCAGTGGGTTAAGTATTCCACATTGCCATGAGCTGTGGTGTAGGTCTCAGATGCAGCTCAGATCTGGTGTTGCTGTGGCCCTGGCATAGGCCAGCAGCAACAGCTCTGATTAGACTCCTAGTCTGGGAACCTCCACATGCTGTGAGTATGGCCCTAAAAAGACAAAAAAAAAAACAAACATATATATATATATATATATATCAATATTTGGAATAAAAAAATAGATGAAAATAGAAGAGAAATAATGTGATATTATGCTATATGTTTGAAGGATTTAAAATCCACCTAATGGGAAGGCTATAAAGAAAATGGATGGGGTATTACACAAAAATACTGCTCTTCAAAAATTTTCTAGACCTGAAAGATATAGTTATATTTGCTAACTTTTTCTTTGAGTCCTCAGCACACAGTTCTGCCTGAAGGCATGTGAGGACACGAGAGATAAACATCAGGGATACAAAAAAGATCTCACAAATTTTGGAAAGGAGAAACATTACATGCAGAGAACTGGGCATCAAACTGGCATCAGACTTTTTAAAAGGAGTATTGGAAACTAGAGATAATGAAATAATGCCTTCAATATTTGAGTAAAATGGTTTTAACCCAAATTTTTATACCCAGCCTAAGTATCAATCAAGTATGAAGGTAATATCAGGATATTTTATTGATCCAAATTCTCAAAATTATTAAGCTTCTCTGTAATCCTACTTAGGAAGCCACTGGAAGATATGCTCCATCAAAATGAGGAAGAAAACAAAAACAGAGAAAAATATAGGATTCAGGAGATAAGAGATACAACATAGGAAAGAGAAGTAGGCATTTCAAGGACGATGGTTTTATAGTACCAAACTTGGTAGGCAATAGGCTATATAGGAACATGAGGAAAGAAGGAAGAGGATGAAACTGATAAAGACAGCCTGAAGTTTGATGTCAGGAATTATGTAGAAGATTTGAAGAAAACCAAGCAGATGGAAAATAAAAGGGTAGGTATTTTCTCTGAGAAATATAAAAATTACATAGGAAGGAAGTATAATCAAGCACACAAACTTAGACCAACAATGAACCATATATGCACAGCCATATTAATGGAAACACTAAATGCTAGTTTAACAACAACAGAAGTTCATTTAATAAGAATAACAGGAAAAAGGAAAGGAGATGAGGGGGAAGTGACAGATTGCTGGTTTCCATAATCACTACTTTGACAAAGGTTAAAAGAATTGATTGAGGATGAGATCAGATATAAACACTTTCATAAATAATGCATTTATTTATTTCTCCAAATAATTCAGATTATGAATGTTAACACAGCTGCAGATTCTAGGTTTTTAAGATTGACTCAGGGAGAATATATTATGAAAATAATGCTTGAGAAAGTTTCCATCAGACTCTATGGAAACATGACTCTTACCCTGTAGGACCACCTTTTAGGTATATCCTGCACTTAGGATGCTGTGGTCATGTATTAGAATATGCTGGGGAGTTCCCATCGTGGCTCAGTGGTTAACGAATCCGACTAAGAACCATGAGGTTGCCGGTTCGCTCCCTGGCCTTGCTCAGTGGGTTAACGATCTGGCGTTGCCATGAGCTGTGGTGTGGGTTGCAGACATGGCTCAGATCCCGCGTTGCTGTGGCTCTGGCGTAGGCTGGGGGCTACAGCTCCGATTCAACCCCTATCCTGAGAACCTGCATACGCCACAGGAGCGGCCCAAGAAAAGGCAAAAAGACAAAACAATAAATAAATAGAATATGCTGGGCCTGGCATTTCTTGTCAGTATTAAAGTTTCATGAAATAATGTGATACATTTAGGCATGAATATATTTCTCTTCCATTACCTTTAGATTCTCCTGGCTACTTTTTTCTATTTCAAGCACATTCCTAAATGAAATGCTACTTAGCTAGAATAAGGGTCAAATACCTCAAATTCTCCAGGATTAAGATTTTAGGTCACAATGATTCTGTGAAGCCTTTTATCACTATTTTCCTTTTTAAACTATGTAAGGTATTACCTCAACCATTAAAAATATAAAAATGCTAATGAATTCATTTTTATTTTAAAAACAAATAAATTCTGATATTTCAAAATCAAGTGTAACAATAAGGCTCTTAATGTCTTTCATGCATAGGATACATAGGGACACATTTTCAGATGGACGATCAATACAATATTACTCTTTTCCCAGAATTTTCACTAATAACTTGCAATACATTTCAGCAATTCCTTAACAAATAATTTTTATATGCTTCTGGTACTCTGTTAAGTACCCTTTTACAGTCACAGAAGACAGATAAAGAGAGAGAGAGATTTGAAGGAGATAATCAAATCTAAATCTGATCAATGGGTGCAAAATAACAGTTAACTCTTTTCCATCTTATTTCTTACATCTTAATCTTTTGTGGGACCCCAACTTATCAAAGAAAAGGAGCTCCTAAAAAAGACCACACATTTATTTCTAGCTTCCTAAATAATATTTCACATATATGCCCCCCAAGATCAAATTTTCATTTTAATGCCCCTATAATATGGAAATAGTGAGGACTTGAAGTGCTCTCCTTGCTTTGGTCAGAATTTAACTGGCTCAGTGGGAATTTTTCCATCATTCAGAAAAGACCATAAAGGAATCATCCGAGCTGTTTGCTTAGCTCATTGACCACTCTTCTAGCTAGGGATAATGAAGCTTGATAGTAATGTGCTAAAATCATTTCTCCCTATGAAAGCTTTCAAATCTTACACTGTAAACTAAATTTGATGATCTTTAAAGTGTTCCTCAAAAAACTTGCATTGAACCAGCTAGATCCTTAATTTTTTCCCATGGTTCTTCTCAGGCATTTAAAATGCTTCCCCCCCCCCCTTGTGTATTTAAGCAAATATTTTTTAAGAAGCTATGAACATGTTGATGTGATTCAAGGATAAAGACCACTTTCAAGTTGGTTTTAATATTGGTGTTGGCTTATGACTAAATATTAGCTTGTTTGGATTATCCATTTATCACAAGGTAAGACAGAAAACATTTTAATCTTTCCCATATTTTTTCATTTTCCTTAGGCAATCACAAACTGTTTAAAATCCCTGTAGTTTATCCCAGAGTAACACATAACTTTATACTCCTTCTAAGTGATTCTTTTTAGCAAACACCATTTTCCTTCCTTTTTAAATGCAAGCATAAAGCAGCCTAACATTTGTCAAAGTTCTTATACTAGACAGGGGATAGCATGTCATCTGGTTTATTCTGCAATTTTAAAGCAGGAACATACTGCTGATTATATTATCAAATGCAGCCAGCTGTAGTTTGAGATAGCCTATTAGTGAGAGAGGCTGATATAACCAATCAACAAATAAACAGGTAAAAACCTTCTCATTTCATTTGATGTGATTCTGACAAATGAGAGGAACATAACCCCATTAGCATTAAAAACAATAAGGTAGAAAACCACTCACAGAAAAATCAGCGAGGCAAAATTAGATCATGGTCCAATTGCTTCCCTTCTTTAGTAGACTTTTCACTCTGAAACCACCTGCCCTGGAATGTCTAAATTCTGCACCAGGCCAATATAATTATTGCTGTATTATTTTGACTTTCTTAGATAAGTTTGTCTTCAGGTGGTGAATGGCCATATTATAATTTACAGGAACATGGATCAGTGATAAATATTAATAGAAGTTCATCAAGCAGTTGCTTTAGTCATTAGAGCAATAGCTGGTTGGTGTTCTCCTGCTATTGCAGAATCTTCATAAAAACTTTTATACCTAAAGATGGCTGTGGTCTGGTATAAATGTGCAACTCTTCACAGAGTTATCATAGGCAAATCTGGACTGCTTTTTCATTTTCTGGAAAATCATGTACAAAGCAAAATTGTTACAGGGATATCTTGCCTTTAAGTTGCAATTAGGGAAACAATATATCTTAAGTGAAATAAATATTGAGAAGAGAGTAGGTATAGTGCTGTCTGGATGGATATGACCGTCATTAGGAATCTGGACAAAATTTTAAAGTCTAGAACAGATCTGAGCAGTAGTAAGTAGAAACAGTTAAAGCTTCCAGAATGGAAGGAAAATGGTTATTCTTATATAGTTATGCAGTGGCTCTGAGGTGGTGTGTATTCTGAGATTTACAGAAACTTGAGCAGATTTTGATCATTGATCAACTGGTCAACAGCTGACCGTTTATTAGCACCCAAGCTATAAAAAGCAATATACTAAACACCACAGATGATATAAGTATTAATGGGCAAATTAGGGTGGAAATGATGAGAATCAAATTAGTGGGATCAGAAATGCACAGACCTTCAGCATAACCATGTACAGGAATCGGCAAGGTGGTCCAGGTCAATAGTGATTTATAATTCATCACTGCTTCTCGTGGACAGGTAGATTTCTACTGTCTATTGGTTTCTGCTCTGTTGTCAAGATTTAACCAGATCTCTCATATTTGAGCAGCCCTTCTGGCTTGGGCTTTTTCTCTTTCCTTCAGAGTCCTCCACTTGGTTTGGTTACAGAGAGCCAGCTTGATAAAGCAACATTTCCTAAACTCACTGGAACATAACAGTCATTGGGGCACTTGTTATATGCAGATTTCCTACTGAATCAATAGGACAGAAACTGTATTAGGAGAAAAAAAAAACTCCCTAATTGACTCCCATGCTAAGATCAGTATAGAAAACATGATGAATGTTTCAAGAAATGAGTATTTTAAATAATACTTTAGCTACCCCCCTCCCAGAGTATCAAGCAGTGGAGGCAGTTTAGAAGACTCAGTATTCTCTAAGTTATTCAACAGTCATTACCTCTTCTAAGGTCTTTAGTTGTTGAAGATGTGTCTGTGAAAAAGTCACAACACAGTCCTTGGCCTCAAGGAATTTAAGAGGTATGTTAATAGTTACATGTGGCTTTATTATTATTTGTAAACTAAGTAAGAAAATGTACAGGCTGGCGTAAGCTTACCTCACACATACTCCATGCAATAATTCTATTGTCAATATTATGACAGTTATTTAATTAGATAATGTTGATAAACACAGACTGCTCAAGATAAGAAAGGAGCAAAATTTACCTCTCCAAGACAAGAGTGCTAGAGTGTGGGCTTCTATGGCCATGCTGAGGAAGTTAATCCTAGGTACTGCTGCTGCTCAGCTAGCAGTTCAGAGTGGTTTAGATATAGCTGTAATACAAGATGGAATTCAAGATTGATAGCTAACAAGTTTCATAAATGGCATTTTGCTTCCTTTTATATTTCTGAGTCAAGTATTTATTTTGATCTCCCACCTTCTTTGTTTATTAATCCCATCATATACCTAACACCTATTCATAGATGAATTATTTGCGTGCCAATTGTAAATCTGATATATCCACAGAGCTAGATCTTTCTTCATCCTCTGCCCCAGTATGGTGAAAATCATGCATAGTTGACAGCTTCTACCTATTTCTTCTGGGAGCACAGATGTCTGAGCCTCCTGATGGTCTAGGAGTATTGTGTAGAAATATGTAAACTAACAAAAGATTATGTCTTCTTCTCCTTCCTTTATTTTCCTTTATCTGTCTGGTGAAGATTAACATTTTCCTTCTCCAAGATTTAAGCCCAGGGTGCCAGAAAAAATAATGTGTATGCTATTAGGTAGAAAGAAAATTAAGATTCATTTAATTAGAGCCAAGGATGAGAAATCATGAGCAGATGATAGGCTGAAGTTCTCAGACGAGGCACTGGTGATGGGATTAGGCTCAGGAAGGAATCTGTAGTGCTTTTTCCCCTTTTCTTAGAAACTGAATGACGCTGAGACAGCAGAGACATGGCGCTGGGTCTCCACTTAGTTTATTCTCAGAGACACATCTCAGCCTCATGCACCTGCAATGAAGAGGCCTATGAATTTCTACTTTGCCTTTAAGTTAATTTTTTTGTGGTCTGATGCTCATGCTATACCAAAAAATGGAGAACTGTCTGGAGAGTTTGTAATTCCATTTTTAACAGTTTTTAATTCTTTTGTTTTAATTCTTTAAAGGCTTTAAATTAGTCTAGGAGGATCTGTGGGAAAATCCTGGTTCATATGTGATAGCATGACATCTGCCCAGATGGTTATGCCATGGAGGCAGGAGGGGATGTTACAAATAAGGATTTCTTTTTTATTTCTTTCTTTTTTTTTTTTTTTCCTGAAGAACTTGTTGTTAAATATTTACTAGCATACCACTGTCACAGCAGAGCTTTCCTCATCTCCTGCACACAACTGGTGGCCATCTCTTCATCTGTACAGCTTAGAGGGGTCTCTGTGCACAAGCTTGCATTAGTCAGCAGTAGTGTCAGTGCACAACTCTGAGCACAGATATTAACATGCACCTCCATGTGTGATCTGGCCCTGGCTGCAAATGGGGTGCAACTCACATTTCTGTGTGGCCAGTTTTGGGGGCCCCACCTCACGGTTGCCAAGCCAGTTTCTCAGGACATGAAATGAGACAAACAAGAAGGCAACAGCTGTCCCTGGGATAGAAAAGATCAATAACCAATGGGTGTCTAAAAGCAACCTGGCAAGTCATAATTCAACGCTTTACAAATATTTTCTCCTGCCAATCTGAATTCGGAAAGGAACAACAAGAAATTTTAGCTCGCCCTCTTGACCAGGCACCAGAGAGGGATCTGGGGGAGCTGACTTTGATAAGAATTCTCACCCTCTGCTGACTTCTGCAGCTTTCCCAGGATCCCAGCTGCAGGCTCTGGAGTGAGTAGGGTGTTCCAGCAGATCCCACTCTGGTCACCAGAAACTATAGAAGAGGAAAAATAACTTCCCCTCTACCTTTTACAGTGAGTGGCTGGCTGAGACCCTTTTTACTCTAGAGCATATTTTAAATGGATATTATCCAAGATGGTCGGAAGTTCTCCACTGTAATCCAAGGTTATGTTATTCATTATGTCATTCAAGGTTAACCTATTTGCTTATCTTTAAAGCCAAATTTAATTCACCTGAGGCTTCACATTGGACCCAGTCCAGTTTAAGTAAGATTCAGTCTTGCCCCTGATCCAGTCCAGTTTCTAAGTCAGACCCAAACCAGTTTTTTAAGTCTGAATTAGTATGATTCGGCTGGCTTCTGGACTCAGTCCAGAAGAACTGCTCAAATAAAGTCTGCAAACTTGTAATGTGAATACTGCAGGGTTAGAATGCAAGGACTTACCTACCACCTCCACAGGCAGCAAAAAAAAAAAAAAAACAGCCAGCTCAAGGGGCTCAACTGGTACCTGGTATATCTTGCTTATTGCTCTTGGGGGTTGTCTGAGGTCTCCTTCAATTCCTTCTTCTGATATCAACACTGTTAAAAGATAAACCAAAGTATTAAAAATCTGAGTTTATTTGAGCAAAAATGGATTCCAATCAGGTAGTATCCAATCTACCAGAGAGACAGGAGCTCCAAGAAACTCCACAAAATGAAAGACAGAGGGAGCAGGAACAAGGAAGATTGTTCTTCTTAGGAACTAAGAAGGAACTAGGTGAAGAAGTGGGTTGCTTACCACAAAATTACCTGCTTTTAAGGGATGGCAGGGGGCCCTCAGGCAGATTACTTAACTAATCAGGTGATTCCTGATTGACCAGTTTGATTCCCTTTCTGAGGGAGCTGAAACAGTAATTAAGTCTTTATTTGGTGACATGCGGCTTGGAAAAAGTGACTCCATTTTGGGTCTATTTTCTTGTTTCTAACATCTACTAGTGGTAATTTCCAGGGCTACAAGACGTTGAGTAGTATTAGTAAATATTTGCAGAAACAAGTAGCCAAGTACCCCAAATTAATTCACTTCCAAGCTTCGAGCAATTATAAAATTCAATTTAAAATTAAATTGTATTTTTATTATTCCTACTGATTTCTCATGGATAGAATCATTGTGTATAGTTTTACTTTTATTAGTGTTTCTGTGTTCCTTTAAAATGGACTATTTATTACCCTTTTTTGACTATAAAATTGCAGGTTTCCTTCCTAGCATGTTGCCTAGTTTTGTGTTAATATATTTTTACAGGTAGCTGCACATGGTTGCTTTTTGTATTTGTAAATAATTAGATGTTCTTTAAGCTGTGTATAAATCTTCTTAGGTAGATTTAAATCATATGTTAGAGACAATACCACCATAATGACATCCTGCAGGGTAGGGTAAACTATCAGAGGAACATGTTTCAAAAAGATTCTTAATGCTAATTACAAGTTTTTCCCTCTTATCAAGAAGTCAAAAGTCTGTTGATATTTGTGACTATGTCAGAATACTTATCTCAAATGCTGGCCTATACTGTAAGGAAGTATATTGGTAATTGGTTAAAGTCAAGTTTGCATCTTCTAACATTTTTCTCTTTGTCCTGTGCTTTTGAATATGAGTTGCTGGTGGTCAAGAGAATCATTTGTCTTGCTGAATGCTCATTTGTCAACTAGGACACCTCTGAGTTTGTGGAGGACAACGTTTAAAATCTTATCTATTAAAACTCTTTCCTAGAGCTATAGCTTTGTAGTTTTAAGCAAGAAATTTAAATTCACATAAATTGAGTTTTTATCTATTGTTTATCCAGTACAATGCCATATTTATTTTTATTTTCTCTATTGCTATTTTCTGATGTTTTAAACCATCATTTTCCCTTGAAGGAAAAAAAAATAACAAAATGAGCACATTTGTGTTATTCCAAGAAACAGCATTTTTTCTCTTTTTTTTTTTTTTTTTTTTAAGGGCTGCACATAGGGCATATGGAAGTTTCCGGGCCAGGAGCTGAAATGGAGCTGCAGCTGCAGGCCTGTGCAGCAGCTGCAGGCCTGTGCAACAGCCACAGCCACAGTAGACCTGAGCTGCATCTGCAATCTATGCCACAGCTCAAAGCAATGCCAGATTCTTAACCTACCAAGTAAGGCCAGAAATCAAACCCGCATCCCCATGGAGACTCTGTCCTGGTCTTAACCAGCTGAGCCACAACAATAACTCCCCAAGGCACATTCTTCACCATGCCTTTTCACACCTTTAGCCATATATCCTGGGGATTACTGATGACAAATGAAAAGGAGGAACAAATATTTTATAAAAATCTTGCCTAATATTCTTTGAAAATGTTAGTGATCAAAATCCAAATACATGCAAAACTTAGGGAAATAGGCTCATGCTACCTCTATGTGAGAATGTGTGGTTTAACAACTCATCTTGATTAGTTCTTTTTACTTTTTTCATTAGTTTACTAATTATTTATTTTTATTTCCTTAAAATTAGAAACTCGCCAGTAGATCCTCAATAGTGTGTCCCATGTACCTGAAAACATGGACATCACCGTGTTTGTTTTTTCCTTTTTGTACTTTGGACATTCCTTTTCCTTACTTGCTGTTTTATTCTCTTCCCACTTCCTAAATGAATGCTGACCCACATTCTATTATTATCCTCCTGTGTGTATGGTTCTATATTCTCTGTCTCATGCGAATTTCATCCATTTCTACATCTACTACCATTGCTTCTATGCATATAATTTGCACAAGTATAAGACTAGTCCAGACCTTCTTTCTAAATTTCAAACCAGCATGCCTGACCTTTCCAACTGTTTGTTTGAAAACTCCTTAATATTAACATATCAAAAAATGAACTTGTTTTTACTTCACATATTTCTTCTTCCCCTTGCTACCAGTATTCTTTCAGTAAGCCAGGCTCAAAACCCAGAGATCAGATTTGTTTAACACACAATCTTTTGCTTTGTATTTTCATGCCAGTTCCAAAAAAGGTCATATACATTTGACCTATGCATCTTTTGTTCCTAACTATGTCATTATCCTGGTTGATCAGTCGTGCCTTCACTGGATTCTTCGTTTCCTTTCTCTCTGCTCTAAATCCATGCTATTCATCATAATCAGTTTATGTCAAAGTTTCAATCATTTTGTTCTCCTGATAAAATTACTCCAATGACTTCTCAATTTTTGTATTATATATAAACTTCTCGTTCTGTCATTAGTTATAATTTCCTTTTGGTTTAACATTTTACTGTACTTACTACTCCGATGGTCTTTATGTCACGACCATTTCCTTGAAACAATTCTGCATTTTCTCCCTTGTATTTCCTTACTCATATTTTCACATCAAGGAGTTCCCATCATGGCACATCGGAAACAAATCCAAGTAGGAACCATGAGGTTGTGGGTTCGATCCCTGGCCTTGCTCAGGATTAAGGATCTGGCATCGCCATGAGATGCGGTGTAGGTTGCAGATGTGGCTTGGATCCTACATGCTGTGGCTGTGGCGTAGGCCCATGGCCACATCTCCAATTCGACCCTTAGCCTGGGAACCTCCATATGCCACAGGTGTGGACCTAAAGACCAAAAAAAAAAAAAAAAAAAATCACATCAAGCTCAAACTTCCAACTTCAATACGCAATAGCTCCTGTTAAAGCCTTATCCTACACTCTGATACACAGCTTCTCTTAAACCTAGCTACTGTCAAATCTTTTCTGATGCTTTCAATATTGACATCACCTGATCCTGTGACATTTTATGTATATTCATTAATGTATGCATATATATTTAAATATATATTTATACGAGGAAGGATTTTTTTAATATCATATTTGTTTTATCCACTGCCTGTTTGAAAACTACCTGAGGATTCTTTTGTTTTATTTCAAGTACTAAGCACATTGCATAGAAGTAGGGCCAGGTATTACTGATTTTTCTAGAACTCTTATGACATAAGTCCTCTATGCCTGGTAGCAGGGGGATGGAAGAAGAGAACACATTATAAAGTCCTGAAGGTCCATTATCACTTTATTCCTCTTTCTTTCTCTTGCCTTCCTCTTAAATTTGTAGCCATCAAGTATGACAGACCTAATAGATTTTCGAAGGAAAAGACAAAAAAAAAAAAAAATGGCATCAAGTATGCATAGAATGTCGATAATTTATAGGCTGCCAAAGATAAGTTTTTCCCACAATTGAAAGTGGAGCGAATCTCCGTTTTTGCCTGTCCGGATGAACTGCTGGGAGGTTGACAAACAGCAATTCCCTCAGGACAGTGGTTACCTGGCTCTGTAATTCTGTTTCTTGCTCTCTTTTTCTCTCTGAAATAAATGTAGGTAATTTTCTGGCCCAGAAAATGTGCCTACTGGGAAGAATATTCCCTTAAGCATCCTGAAAAAAAAAAAAAGCAAAATCCATGGGACAGCGGTTTCTACCCTCATCCTCTAGTTATTGTGTAACAGAGAAAAAGGCTCTAAGATCTCTGAGTGCAGGGAGTGCCATAAAGGAAGAGGGGATGTATCCCAGGTAGGGACGATGTGGCGCTGTGCTCCCCTCTGTAATGTTTATTATAACTACTTAGGTTGTGTTTAAATCTAATACGACTCAACACACCCAGAAGGGAGACTTGCAGAAGCCTCTTGTTATTTCAACTTGAGGGAGCCAGTTCTATGCACACAATCCTAAAATGGTCTTCAGTATTCTTGGTGGTTGTATTTCTTGTCTCCTTGCTGTCAGCAATTCTCTAGCTTTCCTCACAACAATTTTGAGATTCTTTGGCTTTGTGTTCCTTTTATTCAACCCACAAGTTTCCTCCTACCAGTTCTCACAGCCCAGCCCTCAATTAGAAAATTTATCTTCGCGGTGGTGCTTAATAGGAAACCAAAGACAGTAGTGTCTTCATATGTAGCAATAAATGCTCTTTTCCTGTTTAAATCACTGTGCTGTGCTCGTTATTTTCATATCACCGGATATTACCTTCTGAGCATTGCTGACAGCACAAGCGTTCAGGCATGTGAGAAAGTTCCATTGCTCACTGGCTGGAGCATTGAAGGCTCATTTTGCAGATGTTAAGGTTGTGGCGATTTTAATGATACCATAAAAAGGATAAGCAGCCTAATCATTGCAGTTGCATGGATTTTACATCTGTTTCCCTTATAAGAGCTAATATTGTTCTGCTTATTCATCAAACTCCCTAGAGTAGAAGCGTCTCAGTAAAGTTTCCAGCAGAAGTTATTACATGGAAAAGATTGGGTTTTTCCATAAATTTTGACTTATGCTGTCCAATTATTACTCATTAACAGGTGTGTTCATCAGCTGGGGTATTTTTTTTTTAATTTTTTTTTCCACTGTACAGCATGGGGACCAAGTTACACACACATGTATACATACTTTTTCCTCCCATTGTTGTGTTGTGATGTTAAGTATCTAGAGATAGTTCTCAATGCTACACAGCAGGATCTCATTGTAAATCCATTCCAAGAGCAATAGTTTTTATCACTGAGTGACTCTGTCTCAGGCACTTGTTCCATAAAGCAGACATGAGTATGTTTCTTCTAAGCAGCTCTTTGGTTCAACAAAGTACTGTCTAAAAAATGTGTATATCAAGTGTTTCATTAGCCCAGATTCAAGTCATGAATAGCTCCTGTGCCCAGAGCTAACTTATAACTCTTGCATTGGTTCTTTAATTGGTTTGGGCAATAATTTGGTTGAAATGACTAATCGATTTAAAATATTTTCAATCTCTGATTTTTCATGTGTGGTTGAGATTTGTTAAGTGATTAGGTAGTTTGGCAAAATGCATCTTTTAAGTTTTGTGTGTTTTTCAGAATTTATTGTACATTTGAATTTTCCTTGTCTAATTCTATTTTCTTTTCTGCCATATACCACAGTTTGTAGTTTATGCAGACAAATATAGGAAATAAATCAAATGGCTTTTAGCCAAATTATCTAATTGCACTGCTGTTATACTTTTCTTAATTTTTATTCCAATAATATTGGGCTCAGGGGTCTAAAGTCTAAGGCATTAGAAAAAGAACAACAAAAGAATATGATCTAGAATATGAAGGTTTTAATTTAACACAAGGACATGGACCTTTTAAGTGATAGAATCCTTTATAAGTAGTAGAAACCTGAAGTATTGCACAGCATTATAATGTTGTTATAAGGACAGGTGGGAAACATTATCTGTAGAGTATTAGTTTACAAATTTATTACACAAATAACCTACATATTGCAGTATCTCACTGCTATGGAAGGACTTTATCACTCTAATTTTAGAACTAAAAAACAAAAGAAAAACTCAAAATTTTATCAGGAATTGAACTACAGAAAACTTCAGCATTACTATATGTATAGGCCATAAATATTATGTAAAATAAGATACCAGGTATATTTTATTTTAATTTGTTTTTCCCTCCAGTTTTATTGAGGTAACTGACATAAAGCACTGAATAAGTTTAAGGTATACCATCATAATGATATGACTTACATACTTCATGAAATAATTAACAATAAATTTAGTGACCATCCACTAAATCTATCATATAGATATAAAAGAAAAAAAATTTTTCCTCATGATGATAATTTTTAGGATTTACACTCTTAGCAACTTTTATATATAACATACAGCAGTTTTAATTATATTTATCATATTGTACATTACATCCCTAATACTTATTTATCTTATAACTGGAAGATTGTAACTTCTGTGTTAGGTGTGTTTTAGTTCCTTGCCTCTTGAATGTAAACTTTGTAGGAACGGATATTTTTAGATTGTTCTACTAATAGCATGGTTATATCAACAGAATTACAAATGTTCTCTCTAGATAAACATGAAGACAGAAAGCAAAAGTTAAAAATGTATTAACTAAAGTTCTGCTATTTGCACTTAATGTCATTAGACTAATAGGTCAACCAACAGCTATAGCTCTTTGAGACAGAATTTGCTCATTTATAGAATGTCTTTTTCTTCATGTATTCCAGAATGGTGCAAATTTTCATTATTTTCTTACTTTCTATTTCTTTGTATTAGACATTTTAAATTTTTAAATAAATAGGATAGTTCATTCATGAATTAAAATTTGCTACCTTCATAAACAAAATAGTTTCAAATTTTGGAACAAATTACTTTAAAAAGATGATATGGATAACTCTAACAACCTTTCTGTTTTCTAAGATTATAAAGAATTTCTTTTATCAGGACTGGACATAGGTCTGCCTACTCCCACAGGTGAGATAATTTTTCATGAGGAAATAGAAAGTTTTGGAGTTTGGATATGCTTCCTCCTAGCCAGACAACTTTAAACTATTAAAAAAAGCTGTGGGTATGAAGGTTATTTCTTGCATTCATTCTGATCCTTGTTTCCTCATCCACAATGTTGAAATGCATGCCTTAGGTCATGTTAGAGAGGAAAAAGACACAGCTGGAGGAGCTTTATTGGGTGGGGAGAGGTGCTCTCAGGCATGGCATCTATGGAGAAGTGAGGGAAGCAGAAGTCAAACTTCCATATATTTGCCACAAAGGCCTCAGCCAATCTTGTGGGTTTGGCTCTGAAATAGAATATCCCTTCTAAGTCTTGAAGTGAGATAAGTAACTCAGGTCTCATCAACAATATTTTGGTGCAGGCTACCCTGAAAAAAATAAATAAATAAAGGTTTGCAATTTTAAGGAAGAGAGCTCTCTTTGGCCAAAGGAAATTCCTAGGAAGTAGCTCGAAAGTAGCTGGTTAATGAATGCTCTGGCGGCTGGTAAATGAACGCCTTGTTCCTGAAGCAAGGGGGTATGGGTGTCATGCTAGTGTGCACTACAGCTGCCTTAAAAATATGCATGCCTGACATATGCTTTGTACATTGCAATTACTAGCTGCTATTATTACTATAATTTTGTTAGGAGGCTTCATTTTTTTTTTTCCTGAGGAGCCAACAAAATTATATACACATTGTTTACCAATTATTAAATATTATAAAGTACATAATTAAAATATAAAGTTATTGTTTCCTTTTGAGGCTGATCTCTAGCAAGTTGTTCCCAAGCACAAACTGGAAAAGAGCTGATTGATCATTTCAATCATTATAATAATACTTTGCATCATAGAGAGTCTATTCATTTCTGCTGGTGTTTCCTAACATAGAATATACTACATGGAAGTTTAATTCCAAAGCCAAATACAGACATGCATGGTGGCCCAAAGTAAGTGTTGAGAAGAGACTTCCTAAACGATTAAATATTTTCATTGGCCAGTTAACTGGCTTTGAATTATTTTTAATGGGTTAAACATTTTAGCAGCATTCTCTAGAAACTGTTCTGATTTCAAATGGAGCATTTCCAATTAATCTAAGAAAGACATTATATAAACACAAGTTAACAATTTCATGGCAACAGATAAAACAATATTGCTGCAAGTTATTACAGCTTTATTCACTAGGCAATTCAAAGAGTTATTCTAGACATAATCAAACTCATCCTTGCATCTCCACAGACTCTTCTGGATGCAGGTATTATTGTCCATAATTAACCCTTATGGGAGATGTTTAGGATGAATTACCATTTAGCCTCCTCTAAGCCTTGAATTACTGAAATCTGCTGACTACCTGGTGGAATTCTTGTCAGTTCTATGGCTGTGTGTGTGTGTCAAGAGTGGTAGTGTAGTAAAAATTATGTTTGAAGAAAGACATTACAACACCCAAAGAAGAGTATTTTTCATGCACCATTTCACACTGGGTATTTTCTATCTTTATCACTCTTTCTATATATGCCAGATTCATCAGTGTAATAAAAGTCTAATACTCTTGGTTCAATAACTTCTCCTTAACAACATTTGGATGGGTTTCTGTTATAAAAGAAGTTTAACTTAAAGAAGGGCTTTGTCTTAGTAAATGATCTAAATATATAGTGTCAAGGTACTTTTAAATGTTTCAGTATAGGGTACAATGCCTTGCACTTAATGTGTATACCAATAGATACTCTTTGAAATTAATACCTACATACTTGTAAAGACAGAATTAGAATGCAATGGAGATGGCAAGATAGAGAATGGCATAGACTATGTACTCTGAGTTTCTTTTGCTCTTTCATGGAATGTCATTTGCAAAGAAAGTTGCTAGTTATGAGGATAAGTATAATTAGGCTTTTAAGTATCTAAATTGTGTGTCATTAGAGAGTATTTATGGGGCTTTTCTACTTCAAGTAACACCAACTTAATTTTACTTTGCACAAAGTTAGTAATGAGCACCACGTACAGAATCAGACACAAAAGCAATTGTAAATATAGATGGAGCCACATATAGCAATGAGAGTATGATCAGATACCAATCAGATGCTGAAATACATTTATCTATGCTAATAAGCTTGTCATACAGCCGTAGGTCATCAAAGACCAGTCTGCACATATTTCATATTTTCTCTTCATCAGCTGAGATTTGTGAGCTATTGACAATTCAATGCCTCTCAGGATTTTTTTTTCCATAAAATATGGCTCTGAATATAAATAGTGGTTTGGTTTATGAGAATTACGGAACATTTTCTTTCTTACAAGGGTCACCCATACTTAACTGAGATGATGGGGCTGTGACATAACATGAGTGACATATACAAGTGGAAGCATGTATCCTGAAGCTGCTGCTGTGTTCACAGACTGTTAAGCACAGTGGGAAACCCAGCTGTTGAAATGATTGTCCAGGAATGTTGTAAAGATAGAATTTCAGATGTCCAGTATTCTAAAAGAAAAGCTTTTGTGCTTAATGAAAATTATTTACATTACTTTCACCTCCTACAAAATAAGTGGAATATTTCTAAATTTCCCTTCTCATAGGGGAAATAAGTATCAAAGATAATAGCAAAAAAAAAAAATAAGTTCAGGGACAGGCTAGTGTAAGTTAGTCAATTCATTCATGTCGCTTTCACTGAGAATCAATTCTATGCTAAATTCTGCTATGCATATCCTAAAATTGTGGTCACTTTTAGTGAATTTTTGGTGAACACATAATATTAAAAAAACACAGTGAAAAATCGCAAAATTAGGGTCATTGAAAATTTTTTCTGCCAGTGAGAAAAAGCACAAAGTAAAACTTTTATATTGTAATTCAGAATTCTGATATTTTTGAGCCCAAATATTTCCCAAATAAGCCCAAACAGTGGCTTCCCGTTCCAGTATTTGTACTACTATTAACATAGAGATCTACACAGAGACTTTTCTGAATGTGGCTATTATAGGTGGTTTAAAGTAAGGAAAATAAGAGATGCTTTATTTCTGGGAGTATATGATCTACAACTTGATGGAAGTGAATGTGACTGAAGAAGTTCAATTCCTATCTGTTATAGTTTATTATTGTGGTCCTGTAAATAACAGAAAATAAGAAATATTGAACTCAAAAAACTATTTTAAACCATGGCATTTCAGATAGATTAAATGTTGAGTGATAACCAATTTGCTTCTCATCCAGCTATATCCTATGATAGGTGGAACTGTATTCAGCTGAACACTGATTTATTAAGAACCACAGGGCTACAAAAATCTTTAAGACATGGTGAGTTCTCTTTCAAGTAACTTACTTTCTCAGAGCAAGATATACAAGAATATAAATACCTCTGATGTATGGTAGATTATGATAAATTCAACAGGAGAAATATAGACAAAAGTCTATAGGTATTTAAAGGAAATAAATACTACCAAGAACTGAGTGACTCCAAATCTGGAATAGATAACAGAGGACATGAACAGAAGGAAAAACACTCTGTGACGCGAGGGGCTGGAGAAGGGTGAAGTAACTATGGAGAGGAAGGGTGGGAAAAGAGCAGAGTTAGTGTTCACAAGAAAGGCACCACCAGAATCTATTTTGATGTGCATCTCTCTTGGAATGAAGACTGTGGAATCCCTTCTGTCGTGACCTGCGTGACCCCTGAGAAAATTGGTTAATAAGCCTAACGTGGAAAAAAGAAAAAAAAAAAAAAAAAAAAAAAAAAAAAAAAGGATACCTGGACCTGCCCAGTAATCTCTAAGGTCCTTTTTAGCTTGGAAATATTTAGATCCTCTGGGTATTGGCACACAAAATTGTAGTTAGGAAGACAGGCTTATCAAAGCAGAGGAAGCATGACAGATTTGTGACTGTACCTCACGACGTTAAATGGAGACATCCTTCTGGCATGTTAGAACTGTGAAAGTTGGTATAGACATGGAATCAGGAAAGGCTTTTTCTGCTGAAAATAAAAGAGTCACTACATGACTGGGTGGGACCACAGAGCATGTGATTGAGACTTAACATAATGACAGAGGGGAATGGAAATCGCTACTGACTAGGGTGTTCTGGGAAACAGATGTGACTCAAGTAGCGTCTTTGGGGGAAGGTTTTGCTATTGAAGACTGGAAGACAAATGCAAAGGATGAACTGAGGATAAGATCAGGAGTGTGAAGAATGCTTGTGAGTGGGGAAGAAATGTGTCACCCTCTAGAAGTTCAACTGGCAGACTCTTGCGCAATGCTTCAGTAAGGTATGGGGAAGGTGAACAAGAAACAATGCATTGTTTTTTAGTATGAGCAAGCCAAGGGAAGCTGGTTTACAGAGAGTGAAAGGAGAATGGGTGAAGTTGCACTCAATATTGCTTAGTAATTAAATTTCTCATGACCAAATAAATGGTATGGTGTTATATAATTTTAAATCTTAAATTTTTAGTTTTCAGCATCTATTTTTATTAATCTACTTTATAGCATATAAAGCAGATTTTATCTCACATTTTTCTTGGTTTTCTTATTCTTATCGATAAATAACTTGGAAAATACAGAATATAAAAAGTACCCATTCCAGTTAAGGAGAGATTCTTGCCTTGGTAAAACTAAGAGAAAAATAGTCAATTAAATTTTTAATGAATTTCTTCACTACTAAAGTGACAGATATCACAACAAGTGAGGGGTCTAGATAAAAGCAAAATTAATGAGCAGCACAACCTTTTAAATCTTTGGTTTGTACATAAAAAAAGAAAAGCTATTCATGCCTATGAACGAATTGGGAGAAACCAGGATATTATCAGTTAGATAAACATTTCAACAAATGATAGGAAGTTTTATGCAGGAAAAACTATCCATTATTTCAACAAATTACACCATGTCTTTTTTTCAGTTATGCTTAGGTTATGCTCCATTTTAAAAACACAATAATATTATATCATGCCTCCTTTTAACCCACAATTGCTGATCTGCTAATTAGACTTTAAGCTCCTGAAAACCATGGGTCAGTTTATAAACACATATGAACCTGGTGCTCACACACAGGAGGTGACCAATGTATATTTGTGGAATTGAACCAAATACATATATGCATGTGCCATATCTATCTCCACACACATTTTTTCATATCTTATATTGTGAAGAATATATTTTTGTCTTTTATGTGAAATTCCTTTAAATTCACAGTAAATTATAATGAACATAAGACACAGGCTTCCAGAATTCTTCAAACCTCAGTTCTTTCTGACAGAGCTGCAGGGGAAGTATGAGCCACTGCCCAGCTATCTAGATAGAACTAACCAAAAAGCCGACTAATACTGCTGGAAACCACTGTTATACAGGTGGCCTGCGGTGTGTGACTTTGATGGTAGCAGGCTTGGGATATGAAATATGGGCCCTGAAGGTGCAGAAACACCAATTGACCTTGAGAGAATGAAAATGGGCTGGTTTACTATTTGGAGAAGTCAGCAGAGGACCCACAATTTGAGATAATTGGAAAAAACAATTATATTGTTTGAACAAAAAGAACATCATTGATCTTCAATTTTACTTTTAATGGGTTCTTTTCTATAAAGGTTTAATCTCAAACAAAAGATGAACTGAACTGGATTCTATTCTTCATATCACAAGAGGGGTACTCACTTTTGAATGCAATATTTTCTTTGCTTTTCTATAGTAATAAAAATAGTTTAGTAGTAATATTTGCTTTCACAGAATTATTAAATAAGCCCTAAAGGCTATGATGTGCCAGGACAATATATGACTTTCAGTTTTTTGGGAAAAATTAGGTATGTAGTGGATAAAATACATAGTATCACAGATGTATTATAAACAATAATTATATAATTATTATTAATATATAATAAAATATACTTCAGAGAACATAAACTATGTACATATTATTTCTACTATATAATTGCATATTATATATAATATAGCATGTAGGTATATTAAGATACAAATGACTTCGGCACCTTTTTTTTCAATATAAGGAAAAAACATTTTATTCTTTTTTTTCTTGTATCTATATGAGATGACTGATGTTAACTAACCTTATTGTGGAAATCATACCCGATACCCATCAGTTAAATTATTACGCTGTATGCTTTAAACTTCTACAGTACTAATGTCAGTAAAGCTGAACAGAAGGGAAATTATACAAAAAGTTTAAATATAGTCAGACCTGGCAGCATCTAATATTTTAGTTTTTGCCACTTCAGAAGATGAAAACCACTTGAATACAAAAAAGTAACCAATATTATATTTAGAGCATCCAAAGTATGCTATGGGAATTTTCTATATTCCAGGATGAGAAGCAGGTCTAGAAGGTACCAGGAAAGAGCTGAAAAATAGCCCAGGTTCACTGCACATGCCTATTCACACAGAATCATTTTCTCAATCTCATGTTCTGGTCTCTTTCCCCCAGAGGTTCTTGCTTCTTCTGTCCCTTCACTTTCTTCACCTCTGTGAACCTCCAAGAATCAAATATTTTTCCTGGGTTGACTTCCAAGGTTTTCTATTTTTTTTTTAAAGATTAAGCCTCTTCCATTGGAGCTTGTTGGCCATTTGAGACACAGCTATGTGTCCAAGCACCAGCCACTGCTTCCCCTACTCCATCCAGAAACTTCATTTAAAGTCATCTGGTTTTCTTTTCTGTGGAAACGTTCATTTGTGCTGTTTATTAGATTGCAGTTATAACTGATATCATATAGTATTTGTAGACTTGAGGAATAGACTTGCGGCTGCCTGGGGGGAGAGAGAGGGATCAGGAGCTTGGGGTTAACAGATGCATTCTATTGCTCTTGGAATGGATTTACAATGAGATCCTGCTGTGTAGCATTGAGAACTATGTCTAGATACTCACATCACAAAACAACAATGGGAGGAAAAAGTATGTATACATGTATGTGTAACCTGGTCCCCATGCTGTACAGCAGAAAATAATAAAAAAAATAAGAAATCAACCATTATCAGAACATTAATAAAAATGGCAAAAGACTTGAAAAAAAAAGTCAGCTGGATCCTTTTATAATCCTTCAAATAAAATTTAGTCTCCAGGTCAAATACTTGGTCCAGTTCCTCTTCATATTCTCTAGAGACTTTGTAAACCTCTTAGAAAGAAGTGGAAGTCAGTAGGTAAAGAGACAGTTCCCATCAGGCATTGCTCTCTGTGACAAAGGGTCCCAGTGCCCACCCTGAGAGTTTCTGTTGGTTCCAGGTTTCTGCAATGAGCCAAGCGCAGACCCCTCTCATCTGTTAGTTAAATGCAGGCCCAGGCTGCCTGCAAGTTTGGGAGTGGAAAAGACTTTCAGCACTTCTGAAATAACAGTAACTAAACATGCCACAGAAGATTTCAGGTAGGACAACTATGTAATATATAACCTCTACATTGCATTCCTAGCCTGCCTTATTTTTGCTGCAAAAATAAAAATTAGAACTCTGACAGCAGCAATCTAAATCCAAGCAATTCTTCATCTGACAGGCATCTAGGGAATGTTTAAGCTTTCCAGTTTATTGATAAAGAAACTGTTTCAGTTTATTGATAAATAGTGGCTAATTTATATAGATCTGTTTCTGTGAATGTCTGTCTCATATTTTCATTTCAGGGATTTAAAAATTAATTTCTTTAAAATATAATTTCTACAATTTAAATGGAAGTATAGCAAATTGGAACTATTTGACACCATCTTATAATTCAGCTCTGAAAAGGGGCTGATTTTTCCAGTCTGTACATGAATTTTGTTTTCATCCTTAACTTTGATTTGCATTATTTTGTCTAAAGCAACATTACATTCACCACCCCAGGCAAGTGAGGAAAGATCCAAGTGCTGAAACTTCCTGGGTAGCTCCTTGGGAAGATTTCTTTGACTTGGCAACTTAGGAATCTGGCTGGAGAACAAGAAGACTATGGTGCCCCACTCTGGTTGGGCTCTCTGGGCATCCCCCAAATACACTGTGAGCCTTCTAGGCACATCTGCCTAGAAGGATTAAGTCACTGGCAGTCCACTGAACTAGCACACATCTGCATTTGGCAGAGGGCTATTCTACCCCCAGGATGCTTTTCTGATTGCTCTCTAGGTAGTGACTAGGGAGAGACATTCCTCTGTCTTCTCTCAGAATCTTCTTCATGTATAATTCATGAATAGCATAATTTCATACCATCAAGTGCTAATTTTTCCAGTAAATAATATTAGAAATAGTAATAATAATAAATAATGTTCAATATCATGCAGCATCAATTTTTGTTGTTAAATTAAATACTCTACTATATACTAATAAGCATTTTAACAAATCCAGCTGATACTCTAAATTCTAGATTTTCTAGCCAAGGTCAAGTACACAACATTAAAAACAGGTAACAAAACTTGAAGAGAGATTTAGTCTACCTCTCTGTTTGTTTCTTCTTTTTTTATCCCCTCAATAACTATCACATTTAGGCTTTGATTGTTTCTTTCCAATTTTCACAAGTTGTGAGTGCATTCTTGTTGTAAAACAATTAAATGTAAAGATATATTGCATAAGCTCTAAAGTTCCCCTTAAAACGCTTACCTTCCCCCTCAGTCCAATCTCACTTTCCTCTCCAGAAGAGGTGACTACTGTGCAGTTAGGTAAAACTGCACACTGAATGCTGGTGCCACTGAATGTTTCTGCAGGGTGGAAATATTCCACATCTGTGCTATACAACATCTGAAGCCTGGCTACTCTGATTAAGGAACTGAATTTTTAATTTAACTTTTTTTTTTTTTTTTTTTTTTTTGCTTTTTTTAGGGCTGCACCTGAGCACATGGAAGTTCCCAGGCTAGGGGTTGAATCAGAGCTGCAGCCACACTGGATCCAAGCTGTGTCTGCAACCTTTACCTCAGCTCATGGCAATGCTGGATCCGTAATTCACTAAGCGAGGCCAGGGATCAAACCTGCATCCTCATGGATACTAGTCGGGTTCATAACCTGCTGAGCCACAAGGGGAACTCCTAATTTTATTTAATTTTAATTAATTTCAATTTATATTTTTATAGCACATATGACTACAAGCTCCCATATTAGACAGCATAGGTTTTTCATCTGTCCACAGGGCTGCTGCAATAGACATCCGTGTCCCCGTACTTACTCATTTTCCTCTTTACCAGCTTGAGCCTTTTACAAATTTGATCATATTTCCCCCTGCCAATCTGAATCCTTCAATGAGTCCTCTTTCCTCTGATATCATTCTAAACCTATGTGCACGATACACAAGGCTCATTATGATCTGATCTTTTGCATACCTTCATCTCCTACCATCCAAACACGTCATGCTTTCTTTTGCCCCAGTTCCTTTTCACATGCTGTTCCCTCATCTGTCTAACAAATTTCAACAAGTCTCAGGTAAGGCACATCCCTCTTGCGGCCCTTTTTGCTCATGTAATTCCCCAGCGACTATAGGTGCTTTTCATCTATCCGCCAAGTTATAAGACAGAAAACCAGTGGGTGTTGCACAAATGCCAATTCCTTTCTGCCACTCTCTCTCTACTACCACCGAGGATAGTTATTACTCTTTCATGTAAAACTTTGTATAACTGAGGGAGGAAAAAAAATCCAAGAGGAAGTAATTTTATTACAATGTAAATTTCACAGGGGGGGGCGTAGGCAAAGATTAATTTCTCTTGTTCACAAATACTTTAATCTCTTAAAACAATGGTTGGCACAGATTAGGAGCACAATAAATATGTGTAGAAGGAATAAATTATCAAATTACATTTTCACACTTTTTAATGGTTATCCATTCTGACTCACCTTAAGTACCTAAATTCTGGCAAACAATCTCCAGGTTAAATTAATTTTAATGAATTCACAAAACATATAATTGAAAACAGCTATAAATCTCCAGATCTGCCCACACTTTTGTGGCTGCTTCTTTTCTCAAGCAAGGAAAGTGACTGCTTTAGGAGAAAAACACATAAATAAACAAAAGGCCCAAATAGGCTCTCACTGAGATGGAATCCTGAGCAATACTTGTCTAAATCATTTGTCCCCCACACCTTGAACTTCATTGCTGCTAAAGCCCAACACAACACCTTCTGTCATTTTTTCACTTAATTTAATCAGCAAATGTAATTAAAGCTCATTTTTTTACCCATTAGTAAGTATTCAATTAAATACTTGGCCATTAAACCCAATGGCTTCCAATGCAGAAGTTCACTGAGATGTGAGCAGACTGGACCCTAATCCAGTAGGCTCCATTAATATTAATTTGCAGTTAACTTTTACTTAATCTAAAAATCTATTTCCTATCTACAGGATTACATTCATAACCAAACCAATTTGTATTAATTTTGGAAGTCAAATATCAGGGGACACCATGTCAAAATCGTTAATGAATCCTTAATATAAAATATGTATTGTACTCTGTTCATAGTCACATCCTTCAACTGAGTAATGCTATTAAGTAAAAGAAAATCTATTAAGTATAACTCTGTCATATTACTGGCTTATTGTTCTTGATTTCATTACCCATTCTCCAGATACTTGGATATATTATCTCAATATTTTTTGTGCTGTCTTGATTGAATGACCGTTAACATAATAGGCATTTCATCACTTTAAGGGAGATGTGGACTTTTTAAATGACTCAGTATTTTAGTCAGTCATATTCTTTAAGATGCAAAGCAAATAGTTGTGCTACCCAGATATTATTCAAATGTTTGTATTAATTTTGTCATTAGTACCTAGTTCTTCAGATTTTTATATACTTTCCAGTTGTGTATTTGTATTTTCCTCTCTTATTGGTCACAGTAAAAGAAACAAACACAGAAACTGAGATAGTTAAAGAACATTAGCTGGATTTTTTTTCAGTATTATATTATTTGTTTAGGATATTGTTTTTGTTGAAACTGTTCATAACCTGAAAACACAAAATGCTTTCATTTCACTGTTTGTTTTCACTCCCTGAAAATTTCTGATTCTAGTATTTGAAGAAATCATGTTCTTTGTTATTTACTATTTGATTTTTCTTCAAGATTCACTCAGATTGGACTTACATAAACCCATTTTAAAGCTTCCTTAGTTTGTTTATGCTTGTTATTCCAAAAATATACTATAGACATTTTAATCACAACATAATATAGTCTCATTCATTAGTGAAGATAATCCTTTCTCAATACTCAATGACCATTATTTCTTAGTTATCTCAAATGTGGCTTGCACCCAGAGTTTCTCATTAGGACAAATTCGTATTTTCTTTTATCACTTTTTGTAGTTTATTCAGAGCCCATTAGTGATGAACACATGACTGCTTTTAGTTTCTAAGAACTATTCTGAAGGCTGAGATGGGGTCGGAGCCATATTCTTTTATAAATACATGTTATTTGTGGGACTTTCTTTTAACTTGATCCTGGTACTTTGAACTGAAATCCTTTGAGGTGTTAAGAGAAATTTCTCCTATTCCTATATTTCCTCTGATGGACTTCATAGAAACCAAACTAAAAATTCTTATTAAAATATAAAACTAGAATAATCGGGGCTATTCTATTTGATTCCAAGAGACTATAATAGGCTAAAGTGTAGATTTGTTAAATCATTTCTCCAGCCATGGATATAATAAAGAAATTACCTTCAAACAAATGAACATACCTATGAAACAAAAAAAGATTCATGGACATAGAAAACAGACTTGTGGTTGTTCAGGGGGAGAGCATTGGGGGGTAGGATGGAGTGGGAGGTTGGGGTTAGCAGATGTAAGCTATTATATATAGAATGGATAAACAACAAGGTCCTACTGTATAGCATAGGGGAAAATATTCAATATCCTGTGATAAACCATAATGGAAAAGAATATTAGAAAAAGCATACATATATATATAAAATAGAATCACTTTGCTGTATAGAAGAAACACACTATAAATCAATCACACTTCTATTTAAAAAAGAAATTGCCTTCAAAACTCAACCCTTTTGCACATTTGTATTTTCATGTTAATTATGTGCAACATAATTGTTGTTCAATATGTACAACATATTTCCATGTTGTACATTCATTTTGTGCTTTTTCTTTGAAGAATAAAATAAAAAATTGTTTATAAAGGTTAACACAGGTAGAAAATGAGGCAAAGCAGAAAACTGTAAGAAAATTAAAATCTACTGAAGTTGTACAACTGAAGGGTGACTGATACTAACATTCTGACATAGTTCCTGGTATCTTTCAATGCATTGACATTCAGGCATTTAGTCATTTATTCAACAAGCATTCATTGTATACTTATTATGATCTAGTCATGATTCTAGACCCAGAAATGTTGTTGGGAAAATATTAAACCTTTACTTTGTGGAACTAATTTTGGTGAGGGAAATTATAAACAAAGAAATAGCAAATTTCCAGGTAAAATTATTTCTGTGAGGAACAGGTGGGATCTAGCGTAGGTAGGATGATCAGGGAAAGCCTCTCTGAAGAGGAGACAATAGAGCGGCCCTCAAACGATGGAGGAGCCACCGAATGTCCAGAAGATAAAAACATCAGTAAGATGTAGTGTCCTCCAGCTCCAAGGCAGGAATATGCTTGGCAGGTTAGAAGGACAGCACAGGGCCTAAGGTGATAGCAGTGATGCTGGAGGGGTAGGAAAGCGGGTGCCTAGCAGGCCAAGGTGCAGAGTAGAGTTTTTATTGTAAGTTTGAGTGTAGCTCTTGAGGTTTTGAGCAGGGAAGTGATGTAATTTGCTTTACATTTTTTTAAAAAAGATCACTCTGGTAACTATAGGAAGAATGGACTACAAGCATGAGTGGATATGGGAAGATTTATACAATCTTAAAATGTGACATAAAGGTAATGAGAATAAGTCTGCTATTTCTCATTTGACAATATGTTAGGGACGATTTAAATGTTGTGGGGCTTAGGTTAGCTTTGGCCAGGTTTCTCAATGGTGGTACTCTTAACATTGGGGTCAGATAATTCTTTGTTGGAGATGGAGGGTGGTGGGAGGTTGTCCAGTTCATTGGAAGATGTTCAGCCTCTACTCACTAAATACCAGTAGGCCTTCCTTCCCAACTGTGACCACCAAAAATGCCTCCACATAGGATCAGATGTTTCCAGTGGGGCAGAATCATCTCTGACTGAGAACTACTGGGATAGGTAATGCTGTGGTAACAAAACTCTCCACATTTCAGTAATTTAACACATGTACTTATTTCTCCCTCATGCAAAATCTGCAATGAGTCCAACAGTTCTCAAGGTTAGCTTCCTTCTAAGTTGTAGGACCCAAGTGGATTGTACCATGTAGAAATACCAACTGGCTTTCAGATAACTATAGCAGGGAAGAGAGAATGCTTCTGTTCATGGGACTCCCATCATTTTGCTCACCATGTGCTAGGCAGAACACAACTTCTTTTAACTGCAAAGGTACTAGAGAAACGAAGAGATGTTTAGTGATCAATAAATGTTTCTGCTTCACTTCTAGACAACAAGTATCACTGCTCTAAAGCAGTTCTAAAGTTCTGCTGGGCAGATACTATGAAAATCCTTTACCTTAGGAGTGTGGGAAGGCCAGTGATTAGGCTCCTGGAGTTGCTCTTAAATCTGAGGCTTCCAGACTCCACTTATAATTAGTTGTTGGTTTTTTTCCCTGCCCCATTTTTCTTGCACACACTTGAAATGAGTGTTAAGGTTTTGCTCTTTCTGAAAATTGCATACCTTTGTCAGTCTAGTATCTGATGATGGAGAATTGTGGAGCCAAGGGTTGTTTTCAGTGTTGAAAAATTACAGGCTTTTTAAGGCAAAACTCTTGACTTTTTTTTTTGGGCAGTATAGCTCTCTGATAATTTTAAAAGACTTCCTATCTTTCAGATTACTCTATTCCATGTACCAGTAGCCTCATCTATAATAATCTATAATAGTCCTTCCATCTGTTTTATTTCTTTGTTTTCCTGACTTCAAAGGTCTTTCTCAGTTTAATAGTGTATCATGTGAGACTGTCTGGAAGAGGAAGTAGGAAGGTCACACCTATTAAGTTTTTAAGATTGATATTTACTTGCATTATTCCAGAAACAGACAAAAGGTTTCTGAGTCAGGGACATATTAATTATTACTTTTAGCATTAACTACATTGGTTCTCTTTACCTGAGTCCTTCGCTATCTTGGGTGATATGATAAAAGTCAGATAAAGGTCACCTTAATGTACTTGGATCTCTAAGGGAGGAACCTAAAAATATGAAGCTAAGAGTTTATATAAGACAACTATGCCTCTTCTCCTGAGAGAGAGTAATCTTTAATATGTAAACAAAATATCCTTGGTTCATACTCTCCAGGATGTAAATAAACATCTAGAGGCATGGGAGTGGGATTAGGCAAGCCTCTTGCAGTTTATAGCCCCTGGAATATCTCTGTGGCCTCAGATCTCATTCCTTTTGATAGACAACACATACTTCTGGGGAGGTAAATCTTTAATCCCTCCCTGAAGTATATTGTTTATTCTGCTATCTTTTAACTTCCGAGTCTTTTCCTTAACTCAGGTTTCAGCAAAATGCATTTCAAAAATCTTAACATGAAAATGTCCACTTCTTGATAATGCCTTGAGCCTAATTTTAGATTCCAAACTTTTCAATTTGCTGATATATTTTACTGAGCATTATTCACACAAAGTACGTTTTTGCAACTTAACAAAAATAATAGCTTTTTATTGAAAGAACTATTCAGTTACAAATGTCAGAGCTATTTATAATTTCCAAGAAATTAGAGGAGAAAAGGTTTGTATAATGATAGTTAAATTTCTAAATATGTTAGTACTTCCACTGTATATTTTACCATAATTGCTGTATTAATGTAGCAAATCTTGATAAATGTACACTGGTTATGATATTATTTACCATATTAATTTCATAGTCTCAGTTATGTTAGATTAATAAGAAGGTCTAGTCTACATTTTGAGTTATATAAACTCTTTCTTTTCCAGGAAAAGTTTGTATATAGGCTAATGTGTATTGTCTGATTATTAAAATTATTCAGTTGTGGACTTCCCGTTGTGGCTCAGGGGAAATGAATCTGACTAGCATCCATGAGGATGAAGGTTCAATCCCTGGCATTGCTCAGTGGGTTAAGGATCCGGCATTGCCATGAGCTGTGGTGTAGGTTGCAGACACGGCTCAGATCCCAAGTTGCTGTGGCTGTGGCACAGGCCTGCAGCTGCAGCTCTGATTCAACCCCTAGCCTGGGAACTTCCATATGCTGTGGGTGTGGAAGACTGTCTAAAAAAAAGACAAAAAGTTAAAATTAAGTTGTATTTTGAATTAGCTTTACATTCCACATAACTGAATAAAAAATTATGTAATCTTTTCTAAAAAAATGTTTTATATCACATCTGAAACATGATTTAACAAACGATCACATCTAAGAGAAAAGCTTCATTTCCCCATAATATCACATTTGGTAAAATTTTCCCTGATGTGAATTCATTGATATATGTTTTGATTTATCTTTGAACATATTCACACTTTCAAATTTCATAGTGTTATACCACTATTTTAATTCTCTTGTTCACAAGTGATTGCATTTTGCATTCCTAGGCATTATCACCAGTATGACTCAATTCCTCTGGGCCTTCAGCCCATTGCCCCCTCTCTTCCCATATCGGGCATCACCCTTTCCTGTGATGGGCATATTGTGAGGGTGTGTGGCACTCCACTGTGTACCATTAAGGTCTGCCCTACAGTCACCTGTTCTGCACCACAACAGCCTAATGATCTAGGCAACATATTTTTGGAACTTCCCAGGAGGACAAAGATATGGTATGAGCAAGAAGGGACAATGCAGAAAGGGTAGTTGCTTGTCAAAAAAAAAAAAAAAAAAAAAAAGATTTTCTGTGGAAAAGAACCATGGAATAGTGGTTTTACTCCCAATCCCTATGTGTCTGCACTACATCTCTCCTACTGGAAATTTCCAGAGCTGTACGTAATACCCATTTTTCTTAGACTCAAGTACCATTAGATGTGCTGTGATAATAGGCTCAAGCAATAGAGAGGCCTGTATTAAAACCTGGGCCAACTGCAGACCCCTCTCTTCCTCCGGTTTCCACTCAAAACTGTTAACCTTACGGGTTACTCTGTAAATTGGTGAGAATAGCACATTCCAATGTGGTACACTTCCTCTCAAGAATCCAAATGACCTCTAAACGAGACAGTGTACCTCTTTTTTAATAGCAAAAAAGTGAAAATGTAGCCATTTATTTTTCATTTTGGAGGGAATATTCCAATAACTAGATCCTGGAAATATCAAGTAATTAACCCCTGAATTTTCATACGGTTTATCTCCGCCATTTCCTAACGTGTCTGAATATATCACCTAGGGTAATCCTTGCTTCCTAATCATCGGGTCCAATTTTCACGTTATCAGTGTAGAGAAGAAATGTGGTACTCTGAGGATTTCACTAAGACCCAAACCTAGACAGACTAGACTTTGGTAGAGAATGGAAGAGTTATTCGACTCTAAACAACTTTCAACTCTTTGGGACAAAAGCCGACTTCCCTTCGAGTTTCTTCACAATTGCTGAAGAGGAAAAAAAGCATTGTCAATCAATAGCTGCACAGTAGGTACCTGCGCCACGGACCCAGAGGGGAGGTGCGCTCGGCCTCTCGGTGCTCGCTTGCTCGAGTCTGGGCTGGACGGTGGGGCCTGCAGCGAGGACAGAAGTGTGCAGAATTGCGGCCAAGCTGCCAGAGACGTAGAGGGGTAGCCGGCTTCCTGGACATCTCCCTGTACGACGTCAGTGCGTCAACTTCCCGTCGCGCGCGGCTGACGCACTAGCCCCTAATGTGGGTGGGGCCACGCTGCACCTGCGCACAGTCGCTTGACCATGTGCTACCTACCTGACTCTACCCGGCCGCCCACTTCTTCGTCCAGGACTCTCCTTTAGCCTCGCCCATCACCTGGCTGGGAAGAACAACAGGTGTATGTATGCCAGCTGTAACCTTCAAAACACACATAGTAATGCCCTACTACTCGTAAGAAACGGGGTCAAGGAAGAAATGGAGGCTTTTCCAGAAAGTGCTAGCCGAATAGCAGAAGCGAGGCTTTTTAACCCATGTCAATATACATTTTAAAAAGATTGAATTAAAAAAAAAAAATCGAAAAGCGGAAAAAAAAAAAAAAAGCGTAGTCGACATTTGGAAATGAGAGCGCTAAAGCCGTTATGCGGACAGAGACATTACTCAGTAACACCATCAGCTTCAATGTCAGCTCTTTTTTTCTCGCCTCTGAAGCGCACAGTGCTGAGAGACCCTATCTAATTCTTACTGTGGGAACTTCGCAACTGCCCTGGCAGAATGTTGGCTGTACTCAATCTAAACTTTGTGTACACCAAGTTTCTAGCGCAAAATCAACTGTTGGTGTGCTATTTGTTGTTTAAAAAAAGGAAAGAAAATACGTAAGGCCATTAGGCAAGCTCTCTTCTGGGACTGCTGTTATAATTCAGATTGAACTCTTTTGAGACACAGTATGTTGTGGTGGGGGTTCAGTGTCTTCCCCAGCAAAGAGTCTGCCTTTGACCCGGGAAGCCTGGGCCTCAGATGCCTACTCAGGCTGGCTGTGGAGAACCAGGGAAGCTGATAAATTGTGTCTCAGACGCTAGTACATACATGCTTGGAACACCTCCGTTGTGTCACGTGTTCTACTGCCCTAAATGGCTTCACGCATCCTCACTTCCCAGGTTCTGGAAGAAGAGTGCAGAGAAAACATCTATCCCAGCCGCAATGCCAGGTACCAAAGGCTTTGATAATCTGTTTAAATGAAGACACTGTTTCTAGAATAGCCGCTGTTATTAGGGTAATCAACTGACTAAGCTTATAATAGCACGTAGTTATTTGCTGAGATCTAGCTGCTCTCTACTGGTGGCTCTTAGCGCTCCAAATCCACAGGTGTGTGGTATAGCTATGGTTTACTGTTCTGGTAAAAAGAGAGAGGAAATTCTAGGGGATTTCATGTTATTTTTCTTTTATTCCATGAGGTAGAGAGCAAGTATGTGGATTCTGCCACTTGCTGAGTAGATCTATTTATATATTCAGAAAATGGAATATAATCACAGTATGGGTCCTTGGGATACAGACTTGAGTGAAAACACCATTCATCAAATGACCACCACCTGCCTCCTTTTGGCTTGCAAAATATGGTGGCGTTTGGGGCCTCAAAGGATAAACACTAATTTGGGGCCTTTATTTAATAAATTTTTAAAGACCTAGATATCTCACCTTTCCTATGTACCAGTCACCAAAGTAAATGGTGGTAAATACCTTTGGGCAGACTGAAGAGGTTTATAGTATATGTGTGTGGCAGTTATTGAGTCATTCCTCAAGGGAAACTAAACGCGCCCACCCCCACCCAATCAATCAAGATCTTTAGGTCTAAACTGTCTTAGATCTATAAACTAAGTGGCTATGACTTCAGTTGTGACTCAAGTTTAGTTTTTGGCCACCAGACCCATTTTTTGTTTTTTTCTTGTTATGTAGATGAAGTAATGTCTTGGTCTGTTCAGGTTGTATGGCAAAATACCAATAGACTGGCAATACACAATATACATTTATTTCTCACAGTTCTGAAGGCTGGAAGCCCAGGATCAGGGTGCCAGCCTAGCTGGGTTCTTGTGAAGGCTGTCTTCCAATTTATAGACTTCTCATTATGTCCTAGCATGGTAGAAAGGGCAAAGGGCCTTTCTTGGGTCTCTTTTATAAACACATTAATGTCATTCATGAGGGTTCCACTCTCCTGATCTAATCGCCAAAACCCCCACCTCCTAATACTATCACATTGGATATTAGGATTTCAACATAATAACTTTTGACAGACACAAATATTCATATTATAGCAAGTAATATTTATTAGACTGCCCATATATTTCATTTCTAAAGACATCATGATCAGTTACACATGGATAAATAAAACCCCAAAACTCGATATTCAAAACATTCACATTACAACTTCATCCTTGAGGCATGTTTTGGTAATTACCACTTCTCACTGGAAGTCCTGCCACTTGTCCATTGATATTCTGGGAAATCATCTTTTACTTCGAACTCAGGATATTCAAAACTTACACTTGCCATTTCATTCTGTAAACTCTACAATGCAGAACTATTCCCTCTTGACTAGTGCTTTTAAATAAGAATTATGTGACAGAAACATACAGCACCCCTTAGTATCTTAAAACACTGGGATTGGCAGACCTTTACAATCAATCACAGATGGTCATTTAATTAATTGCAATACCACAGAATATCATGGAGTACCAGCATCCTATTGTATTAAGAAGGAACCCAGCTCTGTTTTCAGGGCCAAGGTCAAAAATAATTGTCCTAGAATTTCATTTAGAGGGCTCGCTTGTAGGACTCCTTCAAGTACCAGCACCATATCATTCAGAATTCAGAAAGGATAGCAGAAACCATACTAAGTATCTCAAAAGAGAGAGTTAAATATAGGGAATTGGTTAGCAGGTGTTGCAGCAATTAAAACATCAAACAGCAAAAAAGTAAAGAAACACAAAGGTAAGAACTGCAGGAGCTGTTGCTACCCATACGGTAGAACGACCAAAGAGAAAAGATTGGTTGTCATTATCAAACCTGAATGCTCAGAGAAGAGGCTCAACAGATTTAAGACTCTAATCTCTTAGAAAGGGACACAACTTAGCTGCTCTTAGTACTTCAACAGGAGCTCAGAGGAGGCAATTTATGGTGCTGGCTTTGTCTCTTGCAACGAGTGCTATTTGTATGGATTCTGCTGGTAACCTTTGAGAGAGTACAATGAAGCTGGTTCTGAAAGAACTTAAAAATATTGGCTACTGGCACCAATTGCTGAGATGAGGAAACATTACTGAGACAATGCTGCTGGTAACAGCAAGCTCACAGAAAGAAGCAAATCCTTTTTATCTTTCTCCTTATCACCTCCTTTGAGTACGCCATTTACCAGAACCTAACAGAAAGCCAAGTGATAAATAAATGTAGTCTGCAGAGTCCCAGCTCCAGAATCACAGAGAAGAGCAGAGAAGTGTTGAGTTGGGGCTCAGAGGCAATAACTAGAGTGGCCACTTTGAGTGTATCTATAGGGATTTGTTCCAGGATATATTTGCTCACTTTTGAAATCAAATATTGATTCTCCAGGTCAATTAATCTCACTGGAACTTTGTGGGTTTTTTTAAAAAGTTTTTTTCTTTGTAAACATTTTTTTTCTGAATTATATTTCACACCCTTTTTATGGGAGGATTCATAGGATTTTTTTTTGAAAGGAAGAGGTTTTATACTCATTAAATGTGTGGGTTTATACTTTATATAGACTATCTCCATTGGCATTTTACTCTTAAAAAACATATCGCAATTTTGCTTGGTGGACACATTGAGTGATCAGGTTCTCTGGCATCTTGCTATCATCAAATCATTAACTCTCCAGACTTTCTGGGTGTCTCTGACTTGGAAATTCTCCCTCTACTGCCTTGAGCTCTTCTCCTTGCTCCTATTGAATGTCTGTTTAGTTTTATGGTAATCCACTGATAAGACTTTCCTCTAAATCTCCATTATCACCTCTCTGACCAGGTCCTTTATGAGGCCAGGATATATAATCACATTCTTGAATGTCACTGACCTCTGTGATTTGTTCATTTGTTGCTCTTCTTAAAAAATAGCAAAGACCCATGAAGGCAGAGGTGCAGGGTCACAATCCTCCCTTCCAGCTTCAAGCAGAATCCAGGTCATCATGCCCATCAAGCCAACTTTAATTTCATTTCCAAATGCATGGTGTCTAGAAGAACTGTCTTTTCTGAATGTCCAAGTCCACAGTTTATCTTTTATTTCTTCTTTTGAATTTACTAACTCTATCCTGAACTCATTGTTTTCTTGTAATATCTTGCTGTACACAGTTAGCAATTAGCACACACTATTAAGTTTATTTAATCATCATAATCATCAGCCCAGAGTAAAAGTCCATTAGATATATAGCCTTTTTCAAGCTATCAAGTCTTCAATTTTTATCATGTTTTGCTACTGCACAGCATGAATCTGTATCTCACTGCTCTCTGGAAATAGTTTTCTCACTGCCTTCCACTTGAAAAAGTCAGTGTCACAAATTTTAGGTTTTTTTTTTTTTTTCTCAGAACAGTGTCCTACTTTTGCCATAACAGTTTTTATTAGTCAGCTTAGTCTAGTCTCTATGAGGGTAATTAATAAATCCCCTGATTTCCCTAACAGCACATTTAAGTTTGTTTCTTGCTCTCACAAAATCTTTTGTGGGTCCTGTAGCTATTTTCCAAGTAGTGACTCAGTGATTTAGAAAACAATTGTCTTGCAGACATGCTGTTTGGAATATGTAGTTTCCAGGTCATTCTAGGTCAGGGGTAGGGGAAGCTGGGTGATTACACACTGAATTTTTTTTTTACCTCACCTGCAAAAAGCATGTGGAAGTTTCTGCGCCAGGGATCCAATCCGTGCCAGAGTGATGACCGAAGCCATTGCAGTGACAAAACTGAATCCTTAACCTGCTACACCACAAGAGAACTCCTACACACTGGATCTTAAATGCTTTAACATGGGCATTTCACCAGTGACTCTGCTTACTACCCATTATCCATAATTAGTCATAGGCCCTGGCCTAACTTAAAGGGTGTTGGGAAATGTGGGGGACACGTGGATATACTGGAGGAGCACATGGGTGTATGGGGAGCAGTAAATGCAGATATCAAATGAACATTGATATTCATGATCATTCTTAAATGGATCTTAGATAACTCAGGATAGTTAAGTTCCTCAATGATAGAAATTTAAATTGTTTCCAAACTTCGAGTATTAAAAAATGCTTATGTGGGCATTCTTGCTTAAAACTCTCTCTATTCTTACTGATGCATCTCCTAAAGATATATTTTTAGTGATGGAACTTCCAGGATGAAAGGCACTTAAATTTCCTACGTGCACTATGTGGGATAGATAGTTGTATGTCTATAATGCTGGGTATTTTCAGTCTTTTTATATTTGTTAATCTGAGAGATAAGAAGCAATATTTTATTATTTTTATTTATATTTATTTAGCTTATGTTTGTGTTCTGCTACCTTTTAGATTTCTTTATTTTTAAATTTCTATTTTTGCCCCTTGTGCCAATTTTTGTTTTAAAGTAAAAGTCTTTGTTATATTTTGCAATTGGCTTATACTATGACACCCTGATGCCATAGTGAAAAAAAAATGCCTAATAGTCATAACTTTTTGTTCTTTATGTCCCTTTTATGGGCAGTTGGAGGCACTGGTTCTACAGCTGATCATCATTAGGATTCTTTCTTAGCTTCACTCTGTCTACCTTTCCCCAGATGGGTAAGAAAAAATTATCTCTCAGCCTGGCCTTGGTCTTAGATACTAGTATGGATGCACTAGATTATGGGATAAAATAACCCTGTGCTCCATAAGTCTTGAAGAAACGGTGGGGTTTTTTTGTTGGGTTGTTTCTTTTCTTTTCTTTTTCGGATAAATTTCAAATGTTTTTAGGACATATTATCCATCCTTAATAGAGCAAAATTATATTATTTCAGTTATTGGTCTATATCTTTTGGTGACAATATTTCATTAATATTGAAAAATTCTTAGAAATCCAAAAATGTACTTAATACAAATGGGGGCCTATTCTCTTTTTAAGATTATTTGTTAAAGTAGTATCCATATTTAGCCTTTACCTATCAAACATAAAAAATGGATATCCTAGCATACTTTGTCGCAGATAAGAGCTCTGATACTCTTTTAATTTTACCTTTTATTTATTTAAATTCTTTGTCTCGTTCATAGTTTATTACTTAATGTTGGAGTTCATATATTTTAATAAAATGTGTCTAGATGTTAAAAAAATAGATGTCTTTTTGATATAAAACTGTTTTTTTTAAAAATAAATGCATATCCTGCTGTAGATAGTTTTTACGTTTTCAAAATTCAACTTTTCAGTCATCAGATTAGTTTACTGAAAGTACCTAGGAGGTACACCACACTGTATTTTAAAAGAGCTATTGAAGGAATGACTTGTAATTTAGCAAGTATATTATATAAGAGTTTTGATAGAGAACTCTGGGAATATCTCTGGTCAATTTCATTCAAAATTATGAGACTTCTCACTTATATGAAATAGAGATGAAAACATAATGGCTGATATTAGATGCCAATCACACACACAGATGTCCAGCCATCCTTCTGTTTCCAGAAGAATCTGCTATGCCTTCCTAACTCAAGAAATGATTCTGTGCATTTCAGCTCACTTTAATATGCATATCTTCCTTTTTTTCTCTTTGTGATTTTATTGTAGTTTCACATACAATTACTTACATTATTTAAAAATAATGTAGATTTCATTTCTTTGGCAAAGCCGAAGAAGAAATGTTATGGGGTCAATGTAGCCACCCCCCACTGCCATAGGCATTATATTCTGATTGGTATAAAGGTCAATCTAATTCTAATATAAATCTCCTAAGATACTGCATTTTAACAATTCAGGTGATTAGACACAGAAGTTTTTATGCTCTTTTAGTTACCTCAATTTCAAATATTAGCAAGGAAATAGTGTCATCCATTAACTTTTGCTCTATACTTATAAAAAAAAAATGCCCACAATACTTCTACAGAATTTTTTTTCTTAGATCATAGATTTAGCTCACTTATGTATCATGCTTATTTTTGCCAGACCTAATTTTGATGGACTCTTTTGTATGTTTGAACACCTATGGTGCTATTTTGTCACATATTTTTTAACCAAGTAGAACATACACCCAAATTGGACAGGTCTATATTCAGAGAAAATGATATATTCTTGTGTACACTATAAAACACATATTGGTAGCCTGGGGAAATTTTTTTTTTTGTCATCTTGAGAAAAATCATGTGATTCCTTTAGTATTGATGAGGAGGTAGAATTTGTTTGTGTGTGTATCTCCAGATGATCGTTAATAACATACTTTCAAGTACTAAGGCTGTGTAATTCCATTATACTATAGTTTTCTAATACTCAAGTCTTACTAGTTTTGGACAAAGTCATCTCCCTCTGAGGCCCATATGCTAGTGATAAGTCATATAAAAGCTCCCATTTAGACTTTCTGAGCTTTCCTAGAAATAGAGGCCAGAACAACTTCTAGTAAGGAACTGCATTTCATTACCTTTATACTTTATCTTTTTTTTCTACAAGAGGTAACATCTTCTTAGGGAAGGTGCATAGGATGGAGATTTGTTATTGGTTATGTTTGTTTAAGCTCTGATTTTTAGGCACAAGGCTTTTGGTGTGTTTCAAACTCGCCCAAATGACATGTGGTTTGGAAAGAAAAAAGGTCATGAATAAAGAGTCAAGAGTGGTTCTGTAGAGATAGTGACCTGCCTACACTGCCTTATCTCCCTCTAGTGTGAATTATAGTCCACCCACTAGCACAACTGCCAGGACCAGCAGGCAGGTAGAATCTGACAAGAGCAATGGCCTCTCTGTTTTTCAGAAGGGGATGGGACTTAAGGCTTAGGACTTGGTTCTCCATTGGGGCTGATTAAACTCTGATATGATAGTGGAGAACTCTGAGGCAAGAGTCAAAACTGTGGTTATTGAGGAAAAAATTGGCTTGTATAGATCCACTGACCCCTGAGAGGAAGGGCAGCACTATCTTGCATGAGTAGTCATGAGAGGAAGACTTGCTAGTCTCCTTGCACCTTAAGGATTTACAGAAGATGGGAACCTATGCTTTAACCCATCTGTACCCTGAGGCATGCAGGCCACAGGTTTTCAGAGGATGAGAGAATGGCAGTTTACCAGCTGTCAAATCGCCACTTCACAGAGGCAGAAACTGAGAAGTCAAAGAAGGAGAAAAAGGAAGGAATGAATGGAAGTTTTGTTGCTTTAACCTGCAGATAAGAGTATTGATTACGCCCAATGCCTATAATGTGAAGCATTTCAGCATCTTGACCTCAGGTAACTAGAACCTTTTGTATACATAGGAGAAGAAGACATCCAGAACAGTTCACTCTTGTTGAGATAGAATCATGAAGGAGACAACAGGAATTTTAACAGAAAATAATTAGATACATAAACATTAGACATAAGATGACATTAAAAGATGACCTTAGATCCTGATATATTTAGAGATGAAGGGATATGATGTCTGGGACTTGTTATAAAATAAACAGTCCAGTTGGGTGAAGAGATAGTGGGTGTGAGTTTCAGGGAGGAAAATTGGCCATGAGCTAGTAGTAGGTGAAGCTAGGTGGTGCGTATGTGGGGGTAGGAGGAGGAGGTGTGTATTTTATTATGGTGGTCTTTTTATACAATCTATGTATAAATTTGAAAATTTCTGTAATATTACATTGAGAAATTATCTTGAAGGATAGGATGATCACTACTAAAAGAACCAATTTAAAGGCCTGGAAAATGAAATCGAAAAAATAACTAAAATTTCAGGATGAAAATACTAGAAAATTGAAATGGTGAAGAAAAAGATTAGAGGCTGGGGAAAGTGTTGGATAATAGAAATTTAGAAGGAGAATAATGAATACATGGAGGAATAATAATAATTAAAGAATTGACAAAGGAGGAGTTCCCGTCGTGGCGCAGCAGAAGCAAATCTGACTAGAAACCATGAGGTTGCAGGTCCCATCCCTGGCTTCACTCAGTGGGTTAAGGATCTGGCGTTGCGGTGAGCTGTGGCGTAGGTTGCAGACGTGGCTCAGATCTGGTGTTGCTGTGGCTGTGGCACAGGCTGACAGCTGCAGCTCCGATTCAACCCCTAGCCTGGGAACCTCCATATGCTGCCACACGTGTGGCCCACAAAAGACAAAAGACAAAAAAAAAAAAAAAAAAAAAAAAAGAATTGACAAAAGAGATTTTCTATAGTTTGAAGAATGATTTTGTTTGTTAATTGAAAGGACTTAATAGGTTCCAGGCAGGATTGATATAAAAAGACATACTTTGGTATAGCATGGCAAAGTTTCTGACTCAGAAAATTCTTTTTTTTTTTGCAATTTCTTGGGCCGCTTCCACAGCATATGGAGGTTCCCAGGCTAGGGGTGTAATCGGAGCTGTAGCCACCGGCCTACACCAGAGCCACAGCAACGTGGGATCCAAGCCGCGTCTGCAACCTACACCACAGCTCACGGCAACGCCGGATCGTTAACCCACTGAGCAAGGGCAGGGATCGAACCCGCAACCTCATGGTTCCTAGTCGGATTCGTTAACCACTGCGCCACGACGGGAACTCCAAGAAAATAGAAAATTCTTATAAGGCTTCAAATAGAAGAGAAAAGTTACATATAAAGAAAAAATATCAAACTTAAATTGGACTTCTTCTCTTTAATTTTGGAAGCTAAAAGCACAGTGTAATAACTTCTGCCGACTAGTGAAAGAAAAGGACTACAACTTAAGAATCTTGCACGTGGATGAGATATAATTCACCTGTCTGGGAAAAAAGAATGATAAGCAAGGAGAAAGAAAGATAAGCAAAGACTCAGAGTATATAAGACCCACATAGTACATCTGAAGCAAATCCTCGAGCAAGAACCAACAAATGATGAATGGATCACAGCAGATGACTTAGGAGAATGGAAGGCAAAGAAGGGAAGAAACATTAGTGAGGCTAAGTGAGGATTCTGAAAGTAGAGGAGGCATGGTGCAAAGCAAACCCAGTAAGAGTCTGCAATGAAAAGCACTATCTCAGTGAACCAAGGATTGAGGGTGAGGGGAAAAAGCCAATGAAGTAAGACCCAGCAAAGGTCTCTTCTGACACTGGGTTCGGGTGGGGTGGGGGAAGTACTGACAACCCAAGTCTCATCTTATTGGGCGGGAGAAGCAATTTGGGAATAGAACCCTGATTGGGGAAAAAGTTATCATCTTATTTTCATATAAAAGTAGAGAGATAGATATTCCTTAATTAGTCTTCAGAATTAGAAGGTAACTATTGCAGGAAAAATATAAATCTCCAAAGTAACAAGAGGGAAAGAGGATGGTATAATAATTCTATAAAAACAAGCAAAAGTAAAAAAAGGAAGAGGAAAAAAACCTATCAATGTATATAAATAGTAAACATAAAGTAAGATCAAGAAATAAAATTAAATCTATCCTTACACTAAATGTGATATAATCTACATTTTTCTGTTAAAACAGATACTGTGAAAATAATTAGAAAATGTTCATTAAAGATGAATACGCTTAAAGTCATAATGTGTGAAAGTAAAAGAACAGGCCAGCAGATAGTAGAAAAATACAAAAAAAATTTAAAAGGCCAGCAGATAGTAGAAAAGTACAAAAAAAATTTAAAATGAAACAAGTGACATCATTTATTACACACAAGTTTGTTTGTTTCTTTGTTTGTTTCTTTCTTTCTTGGCCATGCCTATGGAATGCAGAAGTTCCTGGGCCAGGGCTCAAACCCATGGCACAGCAGAGATCCAAGCCACTCAAGTCACAATGCCAGATCCTTAACTCACTGTGCCACAAGAGAATTCCACACGTTTCATTTTTAAGGGCAAAAGCACCAAACAACTGAACAGCATAAAAGGAACTTTATGTAATAATAAAAGAAAAAAATTATAGACTATAAGTTATTTTCATATATATTTGTGTGCTTTAGAAAATTAAGCAGTTAAATTTATATGGTAGCAGTGATTTGAAATTGCAAAGTAAATTTAATAGTGTTGCTAATGTAAGAGGATTAGTTTAGGTGTTATAAAGAATATATATAAAGAGAGAGGACTGAGAAATTTGCATCCTACCAAAAGAATATAAACCCTTTTCATACAGACATGAAAACTGTACAAAAAATTGGTCTCAGTTATAAACTAAATCAAAACAAGTTTTTAAAAGTAGGGAGCTACAGCTGGCATTTTTGTAATTTAATAAAGATAAAATGAAATAATGATAAAATATTTTATTACTCAAGTATTAGGAATCAATAGTCTCATTTAAATCTTGGGCCAAAGAGGGGAAAAAAAAAAAAAACTTAAATTTGAGGCCAAATAAAAACCAGGTGGAGGAAAAAAACACTTTTCATGCTCAAACCTTTGATATAGCCACAGTTTACACTATAACCAGATGGAATTTATAGTTATAAATTCATTTATTTATTTGCCAACAGATACGCATTGAGCACCACCTGTAGGTCAGGAGACTTTCCTGTCGTGGTGCCGTAGAATGGAATCTGACCACGAGGTTGCGGGTTCGATCCCTGGTCTCGCTCAGTATGTTAAGGATCTGGCGCTGCCGTGAGCTGTGGCAGCAGCTCGGATGACCTGTGTGGTTGCAGCTTGGAGCCACTGTTGCTGTGGCTGTGGTGTAGGCCGGCAGCTATAGCTCCGATTGGACCCCTAGCCTGGGAATCTCCATGTGCTGCAGGTGAGGCCCTAAAAAGAAAAAAAAAAAAAAAAAAAAAAGGGCAGAAGAGAATGATGACTCTGTCCTCCTTGTGTTTTCATTTTAGTGAGAAGAAAAATAGTAGAAATAAAAAATACACAAGTTTGTAAACTAAAAATGAGGCAAGAGAATTGTATAGAGCAGAAAAGAAATGTATTTTAGTTTAGGTGTTAACAAAGTATAAGGGCTCACAGTATTTATTTTGAGAACTTACCAGAAAAGCCCCAAGCACGTAGGGAAAGAAATAAGCCTGAAATTAATTTAAAAGATAAACATGCAAATAGTAAAAATAATGATATCATTATGGGAAAGGATATTAAATGACACATACCAATTTTTACTTTGGAGCAGGATGGGTGTGCAGTGGTGGTAGAGTATGCAAATATACATTTAGTGTTAAACATATTTCCAGTAAAGAGACTAAATGAGTGAGTGTGTATGTGTGTGTGCTGGTAAGAAAGGATAAAGATTTCTACAAGGAATTGCTTTTATATTCACTGATTATAGGCCAGTGCATACAACTCTCCTTTCTTTTCAATAGAACATGTTATTACAGGGAATGGTGATGATGGCGACGATGATAGTAGTCAGAATAACAGGGCAACACTGTCGATAAAGTGCTGATGCTATGGATGCAGGGTTCTTAGTTAATTACATTTACTATCTCTTATTAATAATGTATAGATCCTATTTTCTAAAGGAGCAAACTGAGGGAGTTCCCGTCGTGGCTCAGTGGTTAACGAATCTGACTAGGAACCATGAGGTTGCGGGTTGCTCAGTGGGTTAAGGATCTGGCATTGCCGTGAGCTGTGGTGTAGGCTGCAGACATGGCTCGGATCCCGATTTGCTGTGGCTATGGTGTAGGCCGGCGGCTACAGTTCCAATTAGACCCCTAGCCTGGGAACCTCCATATGCCGTGGGAGCGGCCCTAGAAAAGGCAGGAAGACAAAAAAATAAAGTAAAATAAATGAGCAACCTGAGGCCGAAAGAGTTAACTGTCTAAGCCTTAATTTTACCTACATAAGAGTACTAAGAGTAGTACTCTTGCCTTGGGGTGGTTAGGTTAGACCACATTGAAATTAACTGCCAAATCTCCCTGGCATACTGCAGTTTAGGTCTCCTTCCTGTGCATGCTACTTGAGCACTGTGATTTGGCGGGGTGCTCTGCACCCCGCAGTCACAGAGCAACCTAAACTAAAGGAAGGATCAGCATCTTGACCTTCTCATTGGTGGGAGCAAAAGTCAACATGGGGCTTCCACTCATAAATGATTCATTCTGTCCAGTAGTCCACAAGTGGTCACCTAGCCTTGCCTAAGTACAAAGGGGCTGTGTGTGTCTAGGAAGAGGAAGAGAACCATTTATTTATGAACACTAATAGTGTATGTCACAGCACTTAACAAAAGCTGTGTAAAGCACTTTGCATAGCAGCTATCACATAAGAAGCTATTCAGCAGGCGATATAGACCATCATAATTATAAATACTGCCGGCTTAGAATCGGATCACTTAACTTCATTGAACCAAAACACATGTATTTGAATGTGGAGAAGAGTCATAAATATTACCAGAAATTAGGGAAGGTGGTCTATAGAATTATATCTATATTTTAAAATGGAGACTATGAAGGGGAAAGAGATGCAGAGTTTTTTGCTCACTGATAATAATAGGTAAAACTAGTTTCTCAAAAATGTATACACTTTGCTTAGGTATACGTAAAATAAGCAAGTTTCTGGTGGAACGGAAAAAACCACAAATACATGTTTCTCTTTGTTTACTTCTCAAAAACTCAAAATAGCAGGACAAATTAAAATGTGAAGAAAAGTCTCAAGGGAAGAAGTAGAGTCAAAAGTTTAATTTAGTAAAATAGATATTTATAGTTACAGAAATAATAAGTATATACTATAGAAACAAAAGTCAAAAGATTAAATAAGAAAACTGCTAATAAAAATCTTTCACCGTTCCTTTCATGGCTCAGTGGTAAAAGAACCCAGCTAGTATCCGTGAGGATGAGAATTCGGTCCCTGGCCTCGCTCAGTAGGTTAAGGATCCATTGTTGCCGTGAGCTGTGATGTAGGTTGCAGACTTGGCTCAGATCCCCCATTGCTGTGGTTGTTGTGTAGGCTGGCTGCTGTAGCTCTGTTTTGACCCCTAGCCTGGAAACTTCCATATACCGTGGGTGCAGTCCTAAAAAAAAGCAAAAAGAAAAAAAAAACCTTTCTACAGGATGGGACAAAATAATTAGAGATGTAAGAGACAGATGAAAGCAGCAGACTCATATCTGAGTTGGTATGACTAAAACAAGATGGTGTGAAACTTGAACAAAAAACAGCTAGGTTGGGATGTCGATAAAAAAAGAAAAGGTTTTGGAAAACTTAGTTCCTTCTGGAGCTTTTGCAGACAAAAATTTATATATTTTTTACAAGATGGAGGCAGGGATTTAATTAGATAGCTCGCTATTAATCAAAGGATGACGACAATTTAACAAAGAAATTTCAGAAGGTCCAGGATTGAGCCAGGAGATAACGCCAGGGAAAGAGGATGGGGGGGTGGGGTACTGTATGCCTTTGGGCCTCACTGCAAAGCTCTACACAAATCAGAACAGACCTTTGACTACCTTCTTCAACTGCATGTGAGAGAAAGGGGAGATTTCTTGCACAGTAAAGCAAGGCCTGTTAAACAAAGGCATGCTAGTGATATTTAATAGTAGTGGTAGGAAATATTAGAAATGGGAGTAGTCACTGTATTACAGCTGGGAATTAAAGATTTTTCAAGACCTTCTTCTAAGATTGGGGAAAAGAAATGAGGGACTGACGCATTAAAGATGCAGTTCTTTATCGAATTTAGAGGAATCACAAATCATACCAAAGGAGGAGTTCCCTCTGTGTCACAGTAAATTAATGATCTGGCTTGTCTCTATGGAGGCATCTATTTGATCCATGGCCTGGTGCAGTGGGTTAAGGATCCAGCCTTGCCGCAGCTGTGAAATAGGTCACAGCTCCAGCTCAGATTCAGTCCCTAACCCATGAACTTCCATATTGCCACAAGGGTGGCCAAAAAAGAAAAAAATAATAATGCCAAAGGAGAAAATTGAGCAGAATTTTTACTGTGCTATCTAAGAAGAATACATCCTGAGTCAGGGAAAAAACATCAGCTCCCAGAATTTTATTTTATTTTTTTCTGGACAGAGTCCCTGAGCAAAATGTGGGTGGTCCAGGCCTTCACCCACAAGGCCAGATAGCTCTCCAGCTGTTCTGGGAATCTGCAGCTGCCATCTCCTGTTTTGAGAATTAGTTTTCTTGTTCATCCTTCTGCCATTTGCTTCTGTTATTTGGAAACCCTATGCAATGGATACCCACCCGACTACTGAGGGTGTTGGTAGTTCTAGGCAATGAGGTCTCCTGCCATTGTCGCTGGTTGGATACATCAATACCACAGAAAAACACTGACTCTTAAAAATTTAAACTTTTTTTTTTTTTTTGTCTTTTGTCTTTTTTTAAACTTTTTTTTTATTGAAGTATAGTTGATTTACAATGTTGTGCCAATTTTCACAGTCATACCTGCGTATATACATTCCTTTTCTTATATTATCTTCCATCAATCATGGTCTATCCCAAGAGATTGAATAAAGTTCCCTGGCCAAAGCATGAGCAATTATATGTTGCAGGCATGACCCCAAGAATTTCATGTACAGAATTGACTTAATTCTCACACTGCAGGATATCCTATATCCAGTTGTTTGGGACCTTATATATTTGGTGGAATATAATTGCAATTTAGAAGGTAATATACCTCACAAAAAGAGAGCATGGTCTGATTGATGTAGAATTGTTTCAGAGTGTGATGTTTTGTCTTTCAATATTAAGGCAGAAAGTAACTTCAAGTGGTCACTACTCAAATTCAGATTCCATCTACTGTTATTGAAATATAAGAAGGAAGTGGAACATTTTTAAACAGAAACCAAGACATGAAAAGATCATTATAAAGGTAATTATCCTGAAGGACATTATAGAGATAATTTGACTAGAAAATGTGGGAAAACAGAAAATTATTACCTAGAAAAATATAAAATATGCCTGTGCTTGTAAATAAGAATATAAGTTTTGTTAATTGTTATTAAATATATTTATAAGGAGTTCCCGTCGTGGCGCAGTGGTTAACGAATCTGACTAGGAACCATGAGGTTGCGAGTTCGGTCCCTGCCTTTGCACAGGGGGTTAAGGATCCGGCGTTGCCGTGAGCTGTGGTGTAGGTTGCAGACGCGGCTCGGATCCTGCGTTGCTGTGGCTCTGGCATAGGCCAGTGGCTACAGCTCCAATTCGACCCCTAGCCTGGGAACTTTCATATGCCGCGGGAGCGGCCCAAGAAATGACAAAAAGACAAAAAAAAAAAAAATATATATACATATATATATATATGTATATATATTTATAAGACAACAATTATAATAAATTAATAGCTACTATTTACTGAATAACTGCTGAATGCCTGCTGTCATTCTAATGTTTTTATATGCACTGTTTTACTTGATCTTCACAATGTCCCTGCTAGGCAGGTGCTTTTAGAGACACTAAAATAAAGCAAGATTTCCCATATGCTGCCTCACATTCTGAGCAGTGGGTTAGGATAACACAAGTTTTGGGTTGAGAGGGTTGTTTTAGCCTGAAAGAAGGAGATAGAGAGGAAATGACACCATGACATTTAGTGTCTGTGCTACTAAAGGTGCTACTTCAAAATGCTTTTAAAGGCTTTTAAGGCCAGCTATCTATCCAAAATTGTTGGAAAAATGTGTAAATTACAATTATAGAAATTTTTTTTCGATTTTATAAAAAGGAAAGGATGAGGGATGAAGAACTAATACTTTCAAAATTCAGACTCTTTCCAGTAGGGAAAATATGTAAACCTTGTAAATATGCAATGAACTCCATAGAATGGTCCAAAAAGTTAAAATATGTTATATAATAAAGGAGATGAAATAGATTATGACAAAGCAATAAAAAAAAAAAGGTCTGTTTTGAGTTAATTAGAAACTATGGTGCAATGTTTGAAGGATTTATGTTGATCTTTGTTGGAGAATCATTAATATGTATTATGTAAATAAATTTAATATCTTGTGAGGATCAAATGAATGATGGATGTGGAAGAAATTTGAAGGGATATTAAAGCACTAAACATATGTAAAGTAATTTTAATACCCCTCTTTAATGAAATTAGTTATTTCATCAGATATTGCAACAGTTTTTTTTTTTTTAAATTGTCTCTAATTTACCTTTAAAGGGACTAAGAGATACCCTCTGTGTATGTGTGTGTGTATGTTATGGGAGAGATAGAGAGCGAGAGAGAGCGAGAGGGGGGGAGAGAGAGAACATTTGAAAGCAGTCTCAGGATTCAAACTTCACTATTTTTGAAAACTTGGTAATTACCCTCTGGGAGCCTCAGTTTTATCAGAAAGTTACATTACCCATATTCACTCACTTCTGTTACCCACTTTCACTTTATCACTTTTGCATGAGATTTTTTTTTTTCAATTTTAAAGAATAAAATGCAATTGAGGAAATTACATCTCTCTTTCATATCCCATCCCTTCCTCCCCAGAAACAGTTACTACTCTGAATTTGGGATATGTCTTTCCCATTCATGTTTTTGAAAGAGTTTACCATATATATGTATATTCATAAATACTATGTAGTATTATCTTTGTCAAATTGATATTAATATACAATAACATACCTTTTAAAATATTATATTGCATTCTGCATTCATTTTCCAAGATTTATCCAAGTTGATACATAGAGTTCTAGTTCACTCATTTAAACATCTAAATTTTATTTGTTCCACAACCCACTCAAGTAAAACTTAGGAGTTCACTTCGTCTGGAGTTGCTCTTTTCAACATCATCCATTACTCCTGCTTTGAAATTCAGCGGTTGCATTCTTCTGTAATCTTCAGTGCCTCGGCAGAATTGAATCTAGTTGAACATTCTCTCCTTCCTGCTTTTCTTTTGGATTATGTGAAACAATGCTTGCTGGCTTTTACTGTACCTCTTTGAACTACTTTCAGTTTCTTGAGCTGCCTGTTTTCATCCAGATTCTAAATACTGAAGTTCCCTCAGGGCTCTGTCTCAGGTTTTGTTTGTTTGTTTTCATCTTTGTTTTTCTTTTTAATTTATCTGTTTTCAGACTCTCCTTGAATGATTCATCCTTCTCCAGGTCTTTAAAAGTATCTCTATGCCAGTGACTCCCAAATCTGTATGCCTCTAGTACTGGCCGTTTCTAGGAGCTTATATTCTTAACCTCTTTGTTTGCTCTTTTTGTTGGGCAATCTCTAAACAACTTGCTATTTTTCTCTTTTCTTCACAAACTTCTCCTCCCCCACCCTTCCCTCTAATCCACAGATATGTTTAAATTGGAAATATATCAAGGTGTATTGCAAATCTTCCTTTTTGTTTGGGTCTGTGTCATCACCATCCTAGTCCATGCTCACCTAAATTTTTGAAATAACCCCATCTGGTCTTGCTGAGTCTTCTCTACTCCCTCCCTGACCTAAAAACAAAATGGCCTTTTAAAAATGCAAATTTGATTATGTTGCTCCCCTACTGAAATCCTTTTAAACTCTTTTCATTACCCTTAGAATAACAATTGAGAGCCTATTTATGCCCTACAGGGTCCTATATGATATGGCCCCTCCTTAAATCTGTAACTTCAACAAGAGTCACTGTCTTTCCTGTTTATTATTTTCTCATTGTAGAAGCAACCTTAGAAAGTTCTTTATCACAATCAGTGTTTTCCTATCTTAGACCCTTAGCTTATCATTCATTCATCCCACAGGCAACCTTATTCTTCACATAACTGTCAGTTTCTCTTCAAATTTCATCTTAGATGTTACTACTGCAGATAGTTATCTGTCCACCTAATCTATAGTAATCCCCATTCATTATTCTCTATGACAGAATTATATCAGTTAGTGAGAAACTGATTCTGGCTAACATAAGAAAAAAAAAAAGTGTTTGGAATAGTTTCAAAATTGATACAAAGACTGGAGAACCAAGCTCAGTAAATAAGAAGGAACCTTAAAAGGCTAAATGGTGTATGTGTGACTGGGTCATTTTGCTGTACAGTAGAAAATTGACAGAATGCTGTAAACCAACTATAATAAAAAAATAAAAATCATTAAAAAAAAAAAAAAAGACTAAATGCGCCTGTCGTGGCTCAGCAGAAACGAATCAGACTAGTATATATGAGGATGTGGGTTCGAACCCTGGCCTCACTCATTGGGTTGGGGATCTGGCATTGCCCTGTAGATCACAGACATGGCTTGAATCCCTCGTTGCTGAAGCTGTGGTATAGGCTGGCAGCCGTAGCTCTGGTTTGACCCCTAGTCTGGGAACTTCCATGTGCCTCAGGTGTGGCCCTAAAAAAAGCAAAAAAAAAAGCTAAATTGCCAGGCAACCTCAGTCCTGGTCTCACTATAGGAGAAGCCCATAGTGTTAATGGTACTCATTACTGGGCGTTCATGACACTCCTATTCGACTCTGGAGGCTGCCTTAGACAGTGTATCTTCTGCTCCTGTAATGAATCTCTGCCCTAGATTAAAGTACTGGGTAATTCCATCTGAATAAGGAAGTTACTTACCAATAAGACTCATTCAACAGCAGATATTGCAAATATAGGAAGTGTGCTCAGATGCTAGATTAGAAAAAGGGGTTAAGTCTGAAAGTCCACTATCCCTACAAACTGATTTGTGATTTTATGCTTATTGATTTATTTGCCTCTTTTCCATTTCCCATGGTTAGTGTGTTAGTTTCATAGAGACAAAACAATATTTGACTCATTACTCTGTACTTAGTTCCTGGAATTGACTAGAAAATAGTAAGTGCTTAATAAATATCTGTTCCATGTCAGTCAGTGTAACACATTCTTGGTCATTTTAAAAACATGACATACAGCTAGTTAGAGTGTATATGCTATTAAAGGATTGGCTTTGTTTTCAAACAGGAAAACACATGGCTACCTAGCTAATGCTTTAACTTCATGATTTTCTGTTTTATGTGTTTATGAATGAAGAGGGCAGAAAAGTATGCTGAGACCAGCTCAGCAGGATGGGGCTGAAGAACGGGTGCTATGGAACTTAAGGAAAAAAGTTAACATAAAACAAGACACAGAGACATTTGTCTTAAGTAAAGGTGGGAACCGGGGGACTCAAGGTCTCAGGGACCAAGAGCCCTGCCTCAAGGAACCATACTGCCTTTATTGTGCTCAAGTGAGAAGGGGGTTGTAGGTGCAGGACAAAGGGTTTTCTAAATTATTTTATAAGTTCTTTTTTAATTTTAAAAGTCACTTAGCTGGTAGATGGTTAAACTTTTACTCTAAACTTTAGGCATTTAAGAATCATTAGCATTTGAGTTAGCTATCTATGCATAGCATTTCAGAGAATCCTCACTGTGCTTCCACAAGTCTATTTGTGGCAACATTGTGTGCCTAGGTTTGCACCTTGGTTCTCTTTGCGAATGCATATTCTGTTAACGACCACTCATAAACCACTTGGTCATGAGGTTCCTCTTTCTCTTATTCTTTAGAGGACATATCATGCTTGTGCAAATGGCGTGCCAATCTGCACAGGTCCTGCGCACCTAGACCATTGTATTATGTCCTCATTCAGCTGACCCCACTAATAATCCATGCCCTTAGGTCTTTGTTCTTAAGTTTAAGTCATTTACCATCACCGTGACTATTTCTCAAGCAGGAGGATGGGACAAAGTAAGGAAGGACAAGATGGAATTTTCAGCAAAGAGGCTAAGGAAATATTATAAAAACATGTCTCGCAACAAAGGTACACTTTGCAGAACTAAATATCTGGCTGTAATCAACAATCTTCTTTAAGAACAAACTAAAATATAGCAAGAGTTTGGATGAACACTTCTTCAGTGATCTTTAGGTTTTGTTGACGTCCTTAAAAGTCCTTAAGATATATTCTATTCAAAAGTGCAGTGTTCAAGCGCTCTCTTTGAGCATTCATTTGAAGGCATTGATTTACTGCAAATATAGGAGCAGAGGTCACATTTTATGACCATGACCTTTAGTCTATATATTTGGAGAACTTCCCAATAGAAGAGAGAAAGGTTGTTATATTATTTTCTCAAAATACGTAAAAATGGATCCCTTCTCTCAGCACACCAGTGTTTATCTCACCAAAATGAAGGAAACAATGGCAAAATAAGATAGTTTAAATGATATTTCAAATTCTACAAGTGAGTGCTTTCTCTTTCTTGACTCTGCCATAGTTTCAATGTGAGGTGAAGGGCTTCTGAAGTTATCATGCTAGCTCAGCAGAAAAAACGTCAAATTATAAATTTTTCAGGAAAAATAGTATTTAAGTGGCTTCTAATGTCTAGCATAATAAAAACCAAGTAAATTACAAAATGCAGAATTTTAAAAAACGTCATTTTAAATGGATTGGGGATATATTTAGGAGTGGAATGGCTGAATCCCATGTTAGGTAGACATTTAATTTTTTAAGAAAGTGTCTGTTTTCCTTTTTACTTTTCCACTGGCGGTGTATGAGGATTTTATTCTTACAGATCTTTGTTAGCACTTGGTATGGCCAGGTTTTTTAAACTTTAGCCTTTCAAATAGGCAGGTAGAGGCAGCTTACTGTACTTACAATTTGTATTTCCCCAGTGACTAATGATGTTGAGGATTTTTTCGTGTGCTTATTTGCTATATATGCTCCATATATCTTTTCTGGTGAAGTGTCTTTTTAAATTTTTTGCTTATTTTTCATTGATTTTTAAATTTTTTTTCATATTACTGAATTTTGAAAGTTCCTTACACATTCTAAATAAAAATCGTTTCTCAAGTAAATGGCTTGCAAAATCTGTAGCATATAAAGTCATATATCCAGTCCAAAAATTGTATATGGACATTCATAACAGCTTTATTTATAATAATTCATAACTGGAAACAACCCAAATTTCCATCAAGATGTGACTGACTAAACAAATTAAAGCATCCATGCAGAGGAATACTACTCAGAAAATAAAAAGGAATATTAACATTTGTGGCAGCATGAATGAGTCTCAAAATAATTATACTAAAAGAAGGCAGATACAGTATTTACTGTATGGTTTCATTTACATAAAACTTTAGAAAATACCACCTAATCTATAGTGAAAGAAACAAAATAGTACTTTGCCAGGGAGGGTAGGGATGGGGGGGACGAATTAGAAAAGCACATAAGGAATCTTTTGAGGGTGATGGATTTATTCATTATCTTGATTGTGATTATATGGATATATTAAATTTATCAGATGATATATGTTAAATATGTGTGATTTATTTATTTTTTATTAGTTATACCTCAATGAAGCTACTTAAAAAAATATACTGAGGGAATTTTTCATCGAAAGAACCCTCAAGTAAAATGAGGAGTTCCCGTTGTGGCTCAGTGGTAACCAACCCAACTAGTATCCATGAGGATACAGGTTTGATCCCTGGTCCCACTTAGTGGGTTAAGGAACCTGCATTTCTGTGGCTGTGGTGTAAGCTGGCAGCTGTAGCTCCAATTCAACCACTAGCCTGAGAACTTCTACATGCCCCGGGTGTGGGCCTAAAAAAAAAAATACAAAGATCTGCTTCACCTATAGAACTTAATAGGAAAATACAGAAACATTGAGCAGAAAATCCTGTTGTTACACAGGCTTGGGCTGTATGGTGCAGCAGTAGAAGTAGCAGTCATAGTAGTGGTCGTGGTTGTAGTAGTTGTTGTTGTAGTAGTCGTGGTTGTAGTAGTAGTAGTTCCCTTTATAGCAAGGGAAATGGAAACTCTCTAAAGACACTTTCACAGAATTAATGTAGAGCTCTTCCTTGTCAGCTGCCCAGGTAACACTTTCTGAAGGAATAAAGACAGATGTGGTATGTTTGCTTTGATAGCTGTGGGACAGAGGGACTCATCAGGTAGACAAGGCCTTGATACGGTGTTGGTAGGGTGTCCTGGTGCAGTACCACAGGCAAAATAAACACATGGCACTATGCCCCTTTCAGAAAGGCCATAAGGGCAATGAGTAGTCAGGTACTGAGGCAAACATCCCACAGATGAGAACTGTATCCAATCCAAAATACACACACTGTGTTCACAGGCTGACAGTGGAGGAGTAATTTACATTAAAAAGACTATTCAGTTTAGGATCTTTTTTTTTTTTTTTTTCTTTTTCCTTTTTAGGGTCCCACCCTTGGCATATGGAAATTGCAAGGCTAGGGGTTGAATCAGAGCTGCAGCTGCCGGCATATACCATAGCCACAGCAACACAAGATCCTTAGCCCACTGAGCAAGGCCAGGGATCGAACCTGTGTCCTCATAGATGCTAGTTGGGTTCCTTACTGCTGAGCCACAAAGAGAACACCTGTCTTTTTGTGTTTAATTCAAACAAGCTTTTTTAAAAATTATCCTACCAACTATTTAATTGATTATTTAGTCTTGACTGTAACCTACTTTTGTCTGACACTAGACTTGTATTCTGGTTAACTTGAAACATATTTATGCCATCTTTGTTGCTCATTATTTGTAATTAAATATTCAGCAGCTGAAAGCAATTTATTGTAATAGTGCAAGAATCCTGCTGAGGGGCATATCCAGGATGTCTTGGGGGAAAGCAGAATGGGAAGTTACCACTTGGGTGTGATTTGAGAGTGCCAAAAGGCCCGTCTATAAAAGTATTAAAAATATTTCCCCTGGCTGATACTGCCACAGGGGCTGAATTTCCCATGACAGGCATTTTTCCTTACAGATCTTACCAAGAAATTTCACATATTTTTATCTGACTAAAGCATGGTGCTTTCTGAAAAATGAAGTATATCAAGTATCATTTTAGCACAGGACATTTTTAATATTGAACAAAATATGTATAAGTTGTATACTGAATAGGAACCCACCTATTCCCCTAACTTTCAGCAAGAAGATACATAATAAACAAGCTTGACGCCCAATTAACATGTTTGCAAAGCTGTTAATTTTAATTGTTTTTAATTTGGGAGACAAAAGCGCTTAGCACTTGATCATGGTTAGGTGTAGTATTTATGCATGCTATGCAGTCATGTATGTTAATTTGAACTCTTTCTCAAGATGGAAAAGAAATATTTAAATTCATAGAAGAATGACCAACATGGCCTAACATTTTTACACTATACATATATTTGTATACACGTACATGTACATGTATTTCACATATGTGTGATGAAAGGCAAATAAACAGTTTTTATATTTGTAGACTCAAAATTTTTTTTTACTTTGAAATGAATAGTAATTTCAGAAATATATTTTATATGGAAAAAAGAATTTCATGTGAAGTTATGGAATATACCCCCATTTATTTCGAGAGAGATTCTGATTTTGTTACTGGGCCATCACTGAGTTTTTGGTTCTCCTTCCTGGAAATACATTGATGCAAATGAGCAAGTAAAGTCTGGGTACTGAGGGAAGAAGGAACACAAATGAATTATTAATATCTGCATGCCTTGATAGGCTTATTGGCTGGTGACACAAGAAGATTGCGTCTGAACACAATGCTTATCCTGGGATCCAGGCCTGCATTAGCACCCTCTAGTTTGGTGGGTCATGTAAAGATGGTTTTAGGGACAGACCCTTGGCCTTTTTAATCAGTTATTATTTTGTATATTCATTACTAATACATTATATTACTGGCATTTTTGGACAACAAAAATCTCTCTCTTTTCTCTCACCTATCTTTCCTTCCTGGCTAAAGAAAGAAAGGCAGTGTAAAGAGTAATTTCCATATGTTTCTTATTAGCTATAGGAAGTGCTCTCAAGTTTCTCTCTCTGAGCACCACTCATGTGGCTGAAATTTGAAAAAAGATTAAGGATTATTTTATGTTTAGATCTATAAGCTTTTAAAACTAAAATTGAGAGAAAAGGTAGTAGGAGAGTTCAGAGATAGCCATTTACAGGCATTTACAATTATGCTTGATCAATAGATTACTAATAACACATGGGAGGTGCAATGAATAGAATATTCTCTTATTTCTCACTAGAATCATGAGTTGTAAAGGAACTATTTTTAACATTTCATAGTTAGAAAAATTATTGTCTTTTCTCAAGTTTAAGGGATATTTTTAATATTAAAAGAAAGGTAGAAGCATCAGTGATAGTAAAAATAACACAGTTATAGCTGTGTTAATAAGTTATATGGTCTTCTTAAAATTAACATTAACTTTAGTTATATGTTGAAATAAAACTAGAAGAAAAAACTCGCAGTATTTTATGACTTGTGCTCTGGGTACCTTTAGGACAAGACACTGCTTATTATCTAGAAGCTAGATAGTGCTCAAGTTATGACTGTTTACTAATGAAGCAAAGTTATTTTGCTGCAACTGATTTTTATTGAATAAAAGCCTAAGGGGTCATATCTTTTATGAGTTAAAACTGACAGAGATTAATTTAAATCCACTCAGCAGTCCAGCTGAGATGGCTGTGGTGAGTGCCGTGGTAGTCATAATTCATCTGTACTCTGAAAATTTTCTGACCTTATTTCCTTTCCAAGCCATGAATGAATGATTTCTAAATGGCTCAGCATTCAGGATGAGTGTTGGCAAGTAAAATCCCATAACACAGGAGGAATAATGTGATGGCAGAATTTTAAAGCCAGAGTCCACAGTGGAACTCTCTACAACAAATTGCCTATTTCATAGCATTCATATTTAAATCTCTTTCCTTCCCTCTGACCCTTCCTTCTTTCCTCCTTCCTTTCCTCCCTCTCTCCTTTTCTTCTTCCTTCCTAACTTCCTTTCCTCTTTCTTTCCTCCTTCCCTCCCCACTTCTTTCTAGAACCAACCTAGACTGTATCTTAGAATTGATTTATATTTGTGCACAATACCAAGAATGATTTCCATTTTAAAGGAACCCACATTTCCAGAGTCAGTAGAACACGAAAATTAGCTCTAGATACAATATGAAAAAGAACTTGAATTTTATTTTTCATCTAGTTAGTTTTACTTCTGTTTTCTTGGGTATTAAATCTCATGGCCATCTAGAAACAAAATTGTGAAACAGATGACGTTTGCCTTTCTTCTCCCTTAGCACCTCTCTCTCAATTTCTGTGTTCCCCATCCTGATATGTACCCAGAGTCTTTTATGCATCTCCTTATTTCAGTATTTCAAATAAAGGTTTTGTGTATGGAATTGGAATATATCCTTTTTCCATCCAACAGAACTGACAGTTTACATTTTGGTGGGGTAGGTAACTTTAAGAATACAGTAACTTGCCTTATGACATGAAATATTCTGCAGCAGCACTGCAGTATAATTATAAAGGCATTGTTACCCTCAGTACATAAAATGACCTCAAAAATGTCATGTGAACATCGCCAATGACAATTAGTAAGTGGCCAAGAGAGAACTAAAACAAAAGTCTTTTGACTCAGCATACTTTCTATGCATTCTTTCTATCCTTCAGCATTCTTTCTGTGGCACTTCTCTGGAAAGACATTTATTTGTTAAACTCATGTGGCATTTATGTATGATAAAATCTTCCTTTAGTTTTCATCCCAGAATACATGGTATTAGGGATAATTTCTAATCCCAATTGAAAGACTATGAAGTTGTAGAATTTTTGTCACTAGCAAGAGAATTTTGGCAGTGGAAATATTTTAGGAATAGTCTACTGACTTCACTTATAAATGATCAGATTTACAAAGCAGACACTTATAAATCTGATCATTTACATACCACACTTTTTGGTGGAAAACTGAATGATTCTTTTTTTTTTTTTTTTTTTTTTTGGCCATGCCTGCAGCCTGTTGAAGTTCTCAGGCCAGGGACTGGACCTGAGCCACCGCAACAACCCAGGCCACTGCAGCGACAATGCCAGATACTTAACTCACTGCGTCACAAAGGAACTCAGTATAATTCTCTTTTTACTCACTCAAATGTTGGCAATAGACATAAACAAGGAGATCCTTCACAGTTAACACAATTATTTAGAGCATAGGCTTTGATATGAGGCAGAATTGGGGTGAAGTTCTGACTCTATGTCTGTTTACTATCTTAGTGACCAGGGTTTGCTAGTTCACCTCTCATAGTCTCATTTGCTGCAGTGGAAAATGGAAATGATCAAGTGATACTCAGCTTTTTATGTCCCATATGGCTGTATTGATTGCTAACTCTTCAATTATTTAAGAATCATAATGATTCTTAAGAAGTTACACCACTTTAGGATGACCTCTTTATTTCAGTATAATACCTTTTCCATTCCACACCTTTCTAAATAAATATATTAACTTATTGACACTTTAGTTTCAGGCAGAGACATGTGTATTAATTTTTTAAAATCAGCTTTTGGTTAGAAAATATAGTACAAAACAATTCCCAACCACTGTGTTAGCATGGTTGTTTTGTGTAATTACAGGAAGTGAAAGGTATGAAGAGGTAGTTGCTTCTCTGACTGCTTGGCCATCTGTTGTGAGCCTGCACTAGTTTGATTTATTTGAAAGTGCTCTCAGGTTTTGTCTGTATTTTGTGCTTCAAGATTATTGTCATTGTCGTTGTTGTTTTATGTGATTTAAACATTTTTGATTGGAATTTGTGTGCAAAATAACTATGTACTTCTCAAAAGGCTTACTTATCTCAAAGTGATGCTCACCTATCTCAAAGTTAATCCCAGAGCTTTTCATTTCTTCATTCCTGCCCCAGCATGATTTCTTTGTACCCTTTTCTGCTTACCTCCACCTGCTGTTGAGTCATATGAAAATATGATTTTGGTCAGTTTAATAAGCTGTCATGATATTTTATGTTATTTAAATTGTTCATATTTTTCTACCTTCAAAAATTGAGTGTCTTGGGTTGGGATGAAATACATCATAATTTCTTCCCATTAAAATTAATGGAAATGTATATTAGTATTTAACAGCTTTGCAACTAATGGGAAGGTTTTTATGAACAAATTAAAATCATTTTATGAGGGGTACTAGTTGGTAGATAATTAATGTCCTGAGCTTTCTGAACACTTCCTCCCACCCCAACCACCTGAGTTCTCCTCAAGAATGTCCTCCTCAGATCTTCCCCAATACAATACGAGACTTAGTAAGAAGCCTTCAAAATCCTGCTCCATCATGTTTGGCTTACCATCTGAATGGTTCATGCTCTTGACATACCTGTTATTTAATATTGTATATATTCTTCCTAGAGCTGATAAAAATGAAACCTATCCCAAAGGGTTGTTTTAGGAATGAACTTAGATACTGCATGCAAAGAACTAGCATCATCCTTAGTATACAGTAAATACACATGAATGTCAGCCTTAGTTTTAACATTATCATTTAAGATGTAACATTTTAAAAATCTATATATTTGTACAAGTAGACACTTAAATATGTAGTTTTACAAATATATTGTGGTAAACACAATATCTTCAATGATGTTTCATCAATGAGTAATAATAGTAGATTTGATTCTGAAATGACTATACATTGGATTGCCTAAAATCCAATATAAATAACAACACAGCACAACAAACAATACGTAATTCAAATTAGAAATATTGCAATTAATTTATTTTTAAAGACATTTATGTAAACAAATATGTGGAAAAAACTTCTGTGTGTAAATATGTGTTATGTAATCAAATATTTAACAGTCAATGCAAAAGTGTAATTTTATTGGTAACATCTTCATAGAATCAGTATATGACTCAAACTAAAATACATATTATCTTGGATGCTTTAATTTATATGTGATATTTACATGTTTGTGTCAACAAATTCCCACAAAACATGCAAGTATTTTTATCCCTAATTGTCTGAGAGATCTCAGCAGCATTCAACAATTGGCCATCCTAAACCGTTCTGACAGTAAGCTCTCTAGGTCTGAGATGATCCTGGGTTGGTTTGCTGGGCTGAGAGACCTAGAGAAATTACTCAGGCTCTTTGTATCTCAATTTTCTTATCTGTACAAAAGAGGTTAAAATAACATATACCTCATAGTGTTAAAGTGAAGACTTAGTTCATACGTTTAAAACTTTTAGGATGGCACTTGGCAACTGGCAAATGTTCTACTAAAGGAAGCTATTTTTAAAAATAACTGTTGTCATTTTAGAGCTCACTGAGAAGAATTAAGTGGCATCAGTCTGGACATCGAAGTGTATACCTGACTACAAGTGTTTCTAATCCTGATATTTTGATTTTTACAAAAGTAGATAAGCTGTGAATTTTTTTAAAAAAGGTCCAGCATATTTTTAATTGTCTGGTGTTAACCAGTATTATTTTATTGTTGAAGTTAAAAAAAATTAGTTTCCCAACTGGGATTATTATATTCTGGACATTAAAATGGAAATGATTGAGCTAAGATGGGAGTTATTAAAGATAGGACATATACCATAAACTCCAGATTAATCTTCTTAAATTCATTAACTGGGTTTTAATTAGAAATGGAAAAAAAGCCTAAGTCTCTGAAATATGTGCAAGAGATTCCTGTACAAAGCAGTCTTTCCGATGGCAATAACAGGTGCAATTAGATGTGGCCTCTTGAAGAACAGGGCACTAAATTAGTTTCATACCTAAAAAGAAGTAGAAAGTTTGAGTATGAGGAAGAATAGGCTCAGATGAATCTGAAAGGGGTGCAAGAGAGATGAAAATGACTGCAAGTTATAATTTAGAGTGTGATACAAGGGAAAGGAGAAAAAGATGTTATAAGTGGTATAGAAGATGCAAGAAAAAGTGAAAAGTGTCATAGGAAGTGAAAATGAGGAAGAAGCTTATAAGAACTAGTCCAAGAAGAAATGAGAAAGAAGAAATGATGGAAGAGATTTTTAGAATCTTTGGAAACATGAAGTATTATAGCTAAAGACATAGGAAAAGCACAAGAGTGAGCCTAAGATAGGAATGACCATTTTCAGGGAATTTTCCTTGTGGTTCAGGGGAAATGAACCCAACTGGTATCCATGAGGATGTGGGTTTGATCCCTGGCCCTGCTCAGTGAGTTAAGGATCCGTCGTTGCCATGAGCTGTGGTGTAGGTCAGCAGCTGTAGCTCAGATTGGACCCCTAGCCTGGGAACTTCTGTATGCCATAGGTGCACAGCCCTTAAAAAAAAAAAAAAAAAAAAAAAAAAAAAAAGTAAAAAATAAGACCGTTGTCAGAAAGAAACGATGCAAAAATCAAGGAAGAAAATGAAGGAAAACCATAAGGAGAAAATTGATAAAGCAATGCTGTATTGAAGTCTAACGATTCAGTGTTTGTCAGTTTCTACCAAAAGCTTAGATTTCTTAAATATTTTAATAAATTCATTACTTGTTCTTTAAAAAGATTACGTGTATTAGCATTGTTCACCAATTTTCTAGTTTGAGAAAATCATTCTTCCTCAGTTAATCTACTGTTTATTTGTTCAAACACTACAGTAATAAACATGCAATTATTCTGTTATTCTAAACAAATATGTTAATTGCTTCCTAAGGTCACCTTTTCAAAGTATTAGTAGGAGTGATTACAAGATTAAAGAATGAAAAGAAATGAAGCCAAGAATTTGCAAATGAAATTTACATTAATTACCTTGCAATGACAAGGATGAATGATCTTATTTTTAAATCAGAAATCAGTTCTGAACTAGGAGTTCACGAACATTGACACTTACTGTCGTGGTGCTTCTAAAATGACATTTGAAAAGATCACTGTTATAATGTCTGCATGCTTTAAATAGAGACATAGTGTTCCCTCACTTTCCAAAATATTCGCACATGTCAAATAATATGCTTACCACATATATTTTTGAATTCATTTTGTTGTACAGGTGTTAGTTGAAACTTTCAGAATACAAAGAAAATAAAGCTAAGTCACTTATCCCAATAAGCTTTTGGCTTAATGAGACAGATGTCTAAAACAACTTTAGTAAAATATATGTGTTATAACAAATCAGTGAGGGTGAGTGAAGGGAGATGAAAATAATGAAATGAAAAAGGATGATTGGGGAATTTCCATTATGGCACAGTGGGTTAAGAATCCAGCATTGTGGCAGCTGTGGCATAGGCTGAAGATGCAGTTCTAGTTTGATTCCTAGCTTGGGAACATCCATATTCTGCTGGTGCTGTAGCCAAAAAAGGAATAAAAAAAAAAAAAAAAAAAAAAAAAAAAAAGCCTTTTGGAGTAGGTGTTCTTTAAACAGGGTCTCAAACTAATCAAATATGGGATGGTTAAATTTTTCTCACAAAGAAAATGGCAAGTAGAAGACCTTGTAGGCGGAAAAAAACAGGCTCTTATACATGTAGCAAGTGGGTCAGCCAATGACAATGGAACTCTTATTTTTTGAGGTGATTTTTCAGGGTCCTACCATTCATTTAGGTTTATATCACGACCTAACCTGAAAAATTAGCAGACTAGTAACACCAAGTCACTAGTGTGGATATAATTTAATCCTGAAGCAAGATACCTTTCTTTTTTTTAACATTTCTTAAAGATTGATTGGTACCTTTAAATATTAATGGTGGAAAAGATGTTTTATCTGGCCAAGACCTTTGTACACTGTACTTAGGGGAAACAATTTATTTCAGCATTATTTTAAAGGAAAAGTTAAAAGATTTTTATGTTTATGTCTAATTGTAATTGAATCAAATTGTAATTATATCTACTTGTATAATTCAATGGTCAGGTAGGCAACATACACAAAAACTATCCCATATACAAAATTTTTCAGCCCAGGGGAAATAAATGAACTTCTCCAAAAATATTTTGTGTATATACAGCTATTGTGTATCTGGTATATATGCTTGACACTGAGCAATGGGCTAAAGCATAGGTATAAACCTGGGTAAAATGCTGTTTCTTCATATTGTTCAAAGGAAAGAGCACACAGAAAGCTGTAATAAAAGAAGATGCATATGTATGAAGGGGATAAGGATAATCCAGGTGGAAAATGTGCTCACTAGGAATTGTTTCTAGAAGCTGCATTGACATAGTGAAACTGTCATTTATACTTGGATGCTTATTTTGGGAGAGGGAACTTTGGAGAGGCTGATGGAGGTTCATGGGGTTAAAGTAATTTCCTGGTGACTTCATTGACTGTAATTGGAACATTTACTTTGGGGGAAAAAAAAATCAAAGAAAAATTACATTGGAATTTCATTCAGTAAGCCTAGGACAAATACAATTAAAAGAATCCCATGGTGAAATATTAGCTAGGCAAAACACAAACACCTAAAATAATTCTCCCAAAAAAGACTAGTCTGTTCAGAGAAACACAAATATGCAGCAGAATTATTGTAAGAAAAGTCATTGATATCCATTTATTTGGGAATTCCTAGAAGCAGAAGGGATACCATAAATAAATGAATGATACCTTGAGAGGTTACTTATCTTTAAGAATCATAGAAAATATGTCTCACAAGTAAAGTCTTTGAGTACAGAGATTACAAATACATTTCATTGTGTCCAGTTCAAAAATATTATTCAAAATGTGTGAGGAATATAAACTGCTTTAATAAGCCAGAGAGGGACCTGGATATGGAGATAAAATATTGAGTAAAAATTCAGAATAAGCAGAATGAACTTTGCTGAAATCAAATCATGTTGAACTATTCGTCCTAAAAGCTAACAGAATACTCCAAACTCTAGCCCCCTTGTCAACTACGTGCTATAGAGGAACTGAGCAACATCTGAAGTAGACAGTTTTCTGTCCCCACTCTCATGTGCAGTAATAGCTAACACTTTTAATATTTAAATGAATCTTAACATTTTGGTCCAGAGATGCTTTAGTAGCTCTGTAGCCCTTGCTAATGATACACTGCAGTCCCTAGTTAGCTCAGGATCTCTCTCCTTGCATAATTTGAATAGTAAGTGTATATAATTTAGAGTTTAAAAAGACTAGTGGAAACTAAGGAATTGCAGTATATATCTTGTTGCTCGTATTTGCCTCTCTGCAGAAGGCAGTAGCCTGATTAGCAATCCAACAGAGTTTAACAACTGTTCTGTGTAGGGCAAAGTAATAGAATGGTTAACCAATGATAGTCTTGTTGCTAGGAAACAGAATTTTATTACCGCAAGTAAGATGTCAACACAAGAGTAGAGCTTTCTAAGTCTATGGTGACTTTTTTTTCATTTTTTAAAGCTTTATTGAAGTGTAATTGATTTACGTTTTGATAATTTCTGCTGTACAACAGTGATTCAAAGTATATGTATATGTGTATACATATACACATATCCATTCTTTTTTTCAGATTCATTTCCCATATAGGTTATTACAGAATATAGACTCCTTGTTCTATGCAACAGGTCCCCATTGATCATCTGTTCCATATACAATGGTGTGCATATGCCAATTGTGAACTCCCAATCTGTACCCCCCCACCTTTCCTCTTTGGTAACCACAAGTTTGTTTTCAAAGTGTGTGAGTCTGATTCTTTCCTGCAAATAAGTTCATTTGCATCATTTTTTTAGATTCCACATGTAAGTGATATTATATGATGTTTGTCTTTCTCTGATTTACTTTACTTAGTTGACAATCTCCAAGTCCATCAATGTTGTTGCACATGACATTATTTCATTCTTTTTTTATGACTAATATTTCACTAAATATATGCATGTATATATGTACATATATATGTATTGCCTATATGAAACTGTGTGCATACACACATATACTACCACATCTTATTTATCCATTCCTCTGTCAGTGGACATTTAGGTTACTTCCATGTCTTGGCTATTGTACATAGTGCTGCAAGGAACATTGCATGTGTCTTTTAGAATGATGGTTTTCTCCAGGTAGATGCTCAGGAGTGGGATTTCTGGATCTTATGGTAGTTTTATTTTTAGTTTTTTGAGGAACCTCCATGCTGTTTTCCATAATGATTGTGTCAATTTACATTCCCAGCAACAGTGTAGGAGGGTTCTCTTTTCTCTGCACCCTCTCCGACATTTACTGTAGATAGAATTTTTGATGATGGCCATTCTGACCAGTCTGAAGTGGTACCTTATTATAGTTTTGATTTGAATTTCTCTAATAATTAGCAATGTTGAGCATCTTTTCCTGTGCTTTTTGGCCATCTGTCTGTCTTCTTTGGAGAAATGTCTATTTAGATCTGCCCATTTTTTGATTGGGTTGTTTGTTTTTTTGGATAGTGAGCTGCATGAGTTGTCTGTATATTTTGGAGATAAATCCTTTGTTTTTGGCTTTGTTTGCAAGGATTTTCTCCCATTCTGTGGATTGTATTTTTGTTTTGTTTATGGCTTTCTTTACTGTGCAAACCTTTTAAGTTTAATTAGGTCCCATTTGTTTATTTTTGTTTTTATTTTCATTACTCTAGGAGGTGGAACTGAAAAGATATTGCTATGGTTTATGTCAAAGTGTTTTCTTCCTATGTTTTCCTCTAAGAGTTTTATCTGGCCTTGTGTTTAGGTGTTTAATTCCTTTTGAGTTTATTTTTGTGTATACTGTTAGAGAATGTTCTAATTTCATTCATTTCCCAGCAACACTTATTGAAGAGACTGTCTTTTCTCCACTGTATATTCTTGCCCCCTCTGTTGTAGATTAGTACGTGAGTTTAGTTCTGGGCTTTCTATCTTATTCCATTCATCTATATGTCCATTTTTGTGCCAGTACCATACTTTTTTGATTACTGTCACTTTGTAGTATAACCAGAAGTCAGGGAGCCTAATTCAGCCAACTCCATCTTTCTTTACCAGGATTGCTTTGGCCATTCAGGGTCTTTCTTAATTCCATACAATTTAAAAAAATTTTTGTTCTAGTTCTGTGAAAAATGCCATTGGTAATTTGATAGAGATTGTATTAAATCATAGATTACCTTGAGTAGTATAGTCATTGTGGCAATATTGATGCTTCCAATTCAAGAACAACATGGTATATCTTTCCACCTGTTTGTGTCATTTCTGATTTCTTTCATCAGTGTCTTATAGTTTTCAGAGGACAGATGTATTACCTCCTTAGATAGATTTATTCCTAGGTATTTTATTCTCTTTGACATGATGGTTAATGAAATTATTTCCTTAATTTCTCTTTCTGATATTTTGTTGTTAGTGTATAGGAATGTAAGAGAGTTCTGTGTATTAATTTTGTATCCAGAAACTTTATAGATTTCATTGATGAGCTCTAGAATTTTTTGATAGCATCTTTAGTATTTTCTATGTATAGTATGATGTCATCTGCAAACAGCAGTAGTTTTATTTCTCTTCCAGTTTGGATTCCTTTTATTTATATATTGTTTGATTGCTATGGCTAGGAGTTTCAAAACTATGTTGAATAAAAGTGACTAGAGTAGACATTCTTTTCTTGTTTCTTATCCTAGAGAAATGTTTTCATTTTTTCAGCCTTGAGTATTATGTTAGCTCTGGATTTGTCATATATAGCCTTTATTTTGTTTGAGATAGGTTCCCTCTATGCCCACTTTCTGGATGGTTTTTATCATAAATAGGTATTGAATTTTGTCAGAAGCTTTTTCTACATCTATTGAGAGGATCGTATGGCTTTTACTGTTCAATATGTTAATGTGGTGTATCACACCTATTGATTTGCTGATATCAAAAATTCCTTGCATCCCTGGGATAAATGAGCATGGTGCATCCTACTTGATCACGGTAATCATCATTTTAATATATTGTGGATTCTGCTTGAGAGTATTTTGTTGAGGATTTTTGCATCTATGCTCATCAATATATTGGTCTATAATTTTCTTTTTTTGTAGTGCTTTTGTATGATTTTGGTATCAGGGTGATGGTGACCTCATAGAATCAGTTTGGGAGTGTCCCCTCCACTGCAGTTTTTTTGGAGTAGTTTCAGAAGAATAAGTATTAACTCTTCTCTAAATGTTTGATAGAATTTTTGTGAAGCCATCAGGTCCTTGACTTTTGTGGTTTTTTGGAGCTTTTAATCACAGTTTCAGTTTTAGTACTTGTGATTGGTTTGTTCATATTTTCTATTTCTTTTTCAGTCAGTCTTGGAAGATTTACCCTTCTAAGAATTTGTCCATTTCTTCTCGATTGTCCATTTTATTGGCATATGGTTACTTGTAGTAGACTCTTATGATTCTTTGTATTTCCATGGCATTAGTTGTAACTTCTCTTTTTTATTTCTGATTTTATTGATTTGAGCCTTTTCCCTTTTTTTTCTTGATGAGTCTGGCTAAAGATTTATCATTTTTTTTTATCTTTTCAAAGAAATAACTTTTAGATTCATTGATCTTTTCTACTTTCTTTGTATCTATTCATTTCTGTCTGCTCTGATGTTTATGATTTCTTTTCTTCTACTAACTTTGGATTTTATATGTTCTTTTTTCTCTGGTTACTTTAGGTGATCTTAGATCATCCTTATTAGCATTATGCTGAAGTCTTTTTAATATAGGTTGGCTCTCTCCACTTCATTTAATTTTTCCTTTGGCGTTTTGTGTTGTTCCTTTGTCTGGAACATTTTTCTCTGCCGTTTTATATGGTCTATCTTTCTGTGTTTGTGGGTCTCCTTTCTGCAGGCTACAGGGTTGTAGCCCCTCATGCTTCTCTTGTCTGCCGTCTTCTGGGTGAAGCTGACCCAGGGGCTTGCATAGGCTTCCTTGTGGGAGGGACTGGTGCCTGCCCTCTGGTGGGTAGAGCTGGGTGTTATCCCTCTGGTGGGCAGCGCTTTGTTGAGGAGTATGATTAGAAAGATACTGTGGGCCTCAATGACTTTAGATAGCCTGTCTGCTGATGGGTGGAACAGTGTTCTTACCTTGTTGATTGTTTTGACTGTGGATTAGCAGCACTGGTGTCTGCAGGCTATTGAGTGGAAGCAGGTCATTCAAAAATGGCAGCCTCTAGGGGTCACTCATGCTGACGATTATTTCCTGGGGCCACCATATCCAGTGTCCTGCCCCCAGAGTGAGCGACAGCCAACTCCTGCCACCGCAAGAGACCCTCCAAGACCTACAGATTGGTCTGTCTCAGATTCTTACGGAGTTCCTGCTTTGCCCTAGGAGCCAGTGCACATGAAACATTGTGTGTGCCCTCCAAAAGTAGAGTCTCTGTTTCTGCCAGCCCTGTGGATCTTCCTGCCCTGAAGCCCCACTGACCCTCAGCACCAAATGCTTTGGGGGCTCCTCTTTACAATTCCAGACCCCTAGGCTGTGGAACCTGATGTGGGATCTCGTACTCTCACTCCTATTGTGATAATAGTTATTTTCCAGTTTGTGGGCTGCTCACCTGGCAGGTATGTGCTCGTATTGTGAAAGTGCCTCACCTACTGTCTTGTTGTGGCTTCTTCTTTGCCTTTGCTTGTGGAATCTACAGTGAATTCTTATTGAATGATTGGATAGTTTTTTCTCTGTTCTTGTTTTTCTACTTAAGGGTAAATCTATCATTTGGGCCTCCCACCTGTGACATAGATGAATTGGTGTGGGATATGTTCTATCCCTATCATTTTTTCCTCTCTTATAAGAATATTTATGACAATATGTGACATACTTTGTGGAAAAAACTTCAGTTTAAGATTTAGACGTATTTCCTGCCTTTAATTATCCTTTAGAATTCTATTTTCCGTTCAGTAAACATTTATTTACTGGTTACTGTGTTCCTTGTATTGACCTAAGCATTGTTAGGGAATACCATAGTTTTTGTTTTCAGCTGAATTTGAGATAAGACTAGCTACAGCAGAGAGTCAGAGGAAGAGCTATGGGAGTTCACAGGAGTGAGTGATTACTCTCAGTTGAGAAATCAGGTAAAACTTCAAGGAGGATATAGTATTTGTGTGAGTCTTGAAGGATGAGTAATTTGGGGTCTTTGGAAATATGGCGTTGGCGGAAGTACTTATAATCACAAGCAGAAGGGATATTAAAAAAAATTGCTCAGAAACAGGAAACAGTGTATGTTCTTGAATTAACATATTTTTGATTGCCTGCACAGTTTAAGACGCCTTCTCTGGACATAGCACCTACCTAGAGTCATACTGTTGGTTGGCCAACTGCCAACAGCAGTTTGTTCTTCAAAACTTAGAACTAAAAAACACAGAAGCACTGAAGTAGGATAGTAGAGGTAAAGTAGAGTTCATAAAAATATCCTGTAGAGTCAGGACAGTGGTAAATTGCTGTTGAAAAGTGAAGAAGATTTTAAGAAATGGAAGAAGAAGAAAAAAGGGAAGAAAGGAAAAAAGAAAAAGAAGAAAGAAAAAAAAAGGAAGTTTCAAGAGATTTCCTGAATCTTAATAGTTTCCCAAGTCTCATCTCCAGGTTTCATGTCATTTAACTCTGTTTTGGTCCTCTTTAAAGATACTGTGCCCTTTCAGTAGGCTCTTCTTTATTTGAACTACTTGAGTGGGTTTTTATTCCTTGAAGTCAGAGTCTTGGCTAACATATTATGAACCAATAGTGAGTCTAGATTGATAGGTGTCCAGAGTGCCTAAAGTGAATCAGTACAAACTATTTTTTGAGATTTGATGGGGCTTAGATTATAGCACTCCCTGATGCCAATCCGTTTTTCTACTTTGGTAACAAGAAAAGAAAGTTTCAGAGCATGATGATAGTGATATGATCAGAGCAATATCTTTGAAAAGTTAACTCAGCTTCAATATACAGGACGAATTGAGGGAAGATAGTGAAGCAGGCAAATCAAGAGACTAATTAAAGGATGTTGTTGAGAAATCAAGTGATGACAGTAGGAATTAAAAATGTTTTGTGTAAGTAGAATTGTCTCTGGGACAACTGTTTAGATGGCAAGGTTAAAAGAAGGAGGAATAAAGAATGTCTTAGGCAATTTCTGTTTAAATGGCTGCCAGAAAAGGACCCACCTTGGACTATAAATTTAGAAATTGATTTTATGGAGATAATTTCTTAAACTATGGGATGATAATAGATCAATAAGTGATGTAGTATAGTAGTATAGAGTGTTATGAGGATCGAGTCTTAAGAAAAATACATGGAACCTTGAGAGGTGCCTATATTTTAACTAAGGTGAAGAATGAGAAACTAAATTAGTAAGGAGATCTCTAGGAGGTAGAAGAGTTATCGACATGAGGTTTATGTATGATCATTTGAAGCAAGGTTAAGGAGATCAGGAAAAGACCAAAAGACAGAATGAATAATTGGTGAAATTGTGTCAATACGATTTAAAATGTAGTGGGTATTCTAAGGCAAAGCAGTGACAATGTTATATCCCTAACCCACTGAGCCACCAGGGAACTCCAAAAATACTCCTCAAAGCATAATGATTATGAAGATGATGGGGAGGGTGAAAATAGGACGCAAGAGTCAATTAATCCTACAGAGTGGGGAGTTCCTGTTATGGCTCAGTGGAAATGAACCTGACTAGTATCCACAAAGACATGGGTTCAATCCCTGGCCTGCTCAGTGGGTAAAGGATCCAGCGTTGCCGAGAGCTGTGGTGTAGGTTGAAGGTGTGGCTCAGATCTGGCGTTGCTGTGGCTGTGGCATAGGCTGGCAGCTGTAGCTCTAATTCAACCCCTAGCCTGGAAACTTGCATATGCCATGAGATGGGTGTGGCCCTAAAGAGAAAAAAAAAATCCTACAGAGTAAAAGTAAAGAGAATATGTAAAAATACAGATATTTTGAGGCAGGAAAAAAAAGATGACTAGTTAATATTGGATGATCTTTGATAATAATAGACTAGAGTATCTGCTGAAAGGAATTGGGAATTTAAAGAAAGTAGAAAAAGCAGTCAAATGGATATGAACAAATCATTGATGAGTTTGTCGTAAGACCAATTTGTCTAGTTTTATTGCATTTTCTATTAATTTATAGGAAATACAGTTTTAAAATTTAAGTCAAAAGAGAAGACAGTATCATGAGTTCTTCAAGTATACAACTTATTTTTATACCAATATGGTAGAAAAATGGTGGGTTATGAGATATTCTGGAAAACATTGTCATTATAAAACATTGAGATACAGGAAAATTAAAGCAAACATGCTGTAAAATTAATAGCTGAGATTTAAAATGTTGAGAGATATAACCAGAATAGTAAAGAAGCAGAATATGTAGCTGCTTTGGAACATTTGCTTTTATCAAGAACTAGACTTTAGTTTGAAGGCTCTTTGGTAAAATTAATACAATATCTAGGATTATTACAAAGTGACAAGTTGGAATTGAGTCCCATGTATAAAACAAGAACTCTTAAATGGTTATAATGCCAATGAAAGGGTGATGGAAAAATCTGACCTGCCAAAAAGCCAGCAAAGGAAAAGGACAAGATAACTTGTCTGTTTTAGGTAAATTCAGAATGGAAAAAGAAAAACTTTATCTGAGAATTTGTAAACATAAGCCTTCCTCACATTAATTGTAAATTAAATTTACTCTAATTACAGTGTCCAAAGGTGGAAAACTGAAGAGCTATAAGTTTATAGAATTGGATGACATATGAAAGAAATAAGTTCAAATAACCTCCTTTTAAAAAGCTTAATATGAGTGCATAACAAAGTATACCAAAAACACAAGGAATAAAGCCCCTATGAGTAAGTGTGAACAAAATCTGCAAAACAGTATATATATATTTCTAAGCACTCGATATTAGAATCACTTAATACAAAACATAAAATAATTGTTTTAAAATTACTTAAAGAAATGTAGATTTAAAAGCCATGAAACAAATATAAAAGAGAATAAGAAACCATCAAAATTTTCAGTCCAGTCATAAAGGAATAACAAGAACAACAAGAGAAAGCACAAAAGGCTTGGTAATGAAAAAGAGTATCATCAAATTTTAGAATGATTGGATGGGTAAAATAGAAGATTGAATTAAAATGAAAATTTGTGTAGTTCTGTTACCATTTGACAGGGTAAATTTCTACTGTTATAATTGTCCCCAGATGATCTGAAGGAACTCTGGACTAATGAGAAAACAAAAAAACAAAAAACCAATCTGAGGACTTCAGAGAGGAAATAAAAATGGGCAGATTTTGGAGGAAAGTTGAAACTTGAAGTAAAGTCCTGGAATAGGTGAGGCCATTTTTGTGGATTTTGCTTGAGTGTGGGCCATATTCACAGCACAGAGAAAGACAGCTGATGTAATAAAAAACCCATTGCCTGTGCAGGAGAATAAGTGTGTCATGGAAAGGGAAGACTTTAGAAGGAGAACCCTGTGTTCTGTGTATAACTCTACCTAAGTCTCTACCTGGTCTATAAATAGCACATGCATGCCTCCTAGCTAAGAGGTAAAAACAAAAAAAATCACACTGAAAATTGGGTTGTTACCTATTTCAAGTGAGATAGAGATTGGAATTTGAGCCTAATCGAGGTAATTGCTTGCTAAAAAATATATCACAATGTCCAAGATAAATTCCAGAATTACTTAACATAAGAAGAACCAGGGACGGATTTCCCACCGTGGCACAGTGGTAATGAACCCAACTAGTATCCATGAGGAAGCGAGTTAGATCCCTGGTCTCTCTCAGTGGATTAAGGATCCGGCGTTGCCGTGAACTGTGGTGTAGGTTGGAGATGCTGCTTAGATCACATGTTGTGAGTAGGCTGTGGAGTAGGCTGGTACTGCAAAAAAAAAAAAAAATAATAATAAGAACCAGTGAAATGACATTATTCCCAAAGGAGAAAAAAATCAACTGAGCTATTACAAATGGTGGAATTATCATAAAGTAAAATTAATTAACTAAAAATAGCAAAGAAAAATGTGCTTGTGATTGAATGAAAGGATAGGAAATCTCAGCTGAGAAGTAGAAATTATAAAAAAGAAGTAAATGGACATTTTAGAATTTAAAAATATAGTATTTAAAATTTAAAAAGATGCAAATCAACTTAAGATTAATTAATGTGAATTTTTCTATATCTATTAAGAAACCATATTAATAATTAAATTCCTGCAATTAGTAAATCTCTAGGCTCAAATAGCTCACTAGTAAATTCTAATGAACATTCAAGAAAGAAATATTTTTATTTCTACATTATTTTTTTCCAATAAAAGGAAAAGAAAGAACACTTTCCACTTCATTTTTATCAGGTCAAAATCCAAACCAAAGACATTACAAAGAAAGATTATAGAACAATGCCCCTCACAAATTTAGGTGTAAAAAGTTCTTTGTAAAATGTTAACAAATCCCATCCAGCAGTATATAAAAGGACAATATATTTTGACTAAGGGAGATTTATCCTGGTATTTAGGCCTGATATACATTTGCAAAACAAATAATGTAATTCACAATATCAAAATATTATGGGGAAAAAACATATGAGATATGGAAACCAAAAATTTATATGCTATTGTGTAGTTTTTCCTGAAATATTTCCTGGGATTTATTACTGAATCTATCTATTGATTAAGTCTTGAAGTGTCTCTTTGGGAAGTGTTTTATTTTTGAATTTCACCTCCTTAAAATTATGAAATTATTCTGATTTTATAAATATTTTTGTTTTAGTTTTTAATGTTTCTCTTGGAATTTCTCAATTTTATCAATATTTTAAATGTATTGGCAAAAAATGTTTGCATAATCAGTATTAGTTTGCTAGGGATGCTGTAACAAAGTACTGCAAACTTTGCATCTTAAACAGATATGTATTATCTCATAGTTCTGGAAACTAGAAGTCTGAAATCAAGGTAGTGTCAGGATTGGTTTCTTCTAAAGGCTATGAGAAAGAATGTTTCATGCTTCTCTAATAGCTTACAGTAGTATAAGTTTTTCCTTATAAGTGGCATTTTCTGTTTTCACATAATTTTTCCTCTATGAATGTCTGTCTATATGTCCAAAATTCCCCTATTGGGATACCAGTTATATCATATTAAGTCTCTCCTTAATAATCTCATCTTAATGTGACTATATTTGCAAAGACCTTATTTCTAAATAGGATGATGTTTTGCAGTGCTGAGGGTTAAGGCTTCAACATATGCATTTGGGGGGATGCTATTCAATCCATAACAGTATTACTTTTTAATATCTGTAAATTTTTTATTGTTATTTCTCCAATACAAGTTTTTTCTACTGTACAGCATGAGGACCCAGTTACACATACATGTATACATTCTTTTTTCTCCCATTATCATGCTCCATCATAAGTAACTAGACATAGTTTTCAGTGCTACGCAGCAGGATCTCATTGTGAATCCATTCCAAAAGCAATAGTTTGCATATATTAACTCCAAGCTTCCAATCCATCCCACTCTCTCCCCCTCCCCACCAGCAACCACAAATATATTCTATTCTCCAAGTCCATGATTTTCTTTTCTGTGGAAAGGTTCATTTGTGCCCTATATTAGATTCCAGATGTAAGTGATATCATATGGTATTTGTCTTTCTCTTTCTGACTTACTTCACTCAGTATGAGAGTCTCTAATTCCATCCATGTTGCTGCAAATGGCATTCTTTTGTCCTTTTTATGGCTGAGTAGTATTCCATTGTGTATATATACCACATCTTCCTAATCCTATCATCTGTCAGTGGACATTTGGGTTGATTCCATGTCTTGGCTGTTGTGAATAATGCTCCAATAAACATGTATGTGCATGTGTCTTTTTTGAGGAGAGTTTTGTCCAGATAAATGCCCAAGAGTGGGGTTGCTGGGTCATAGGGTAGTTCTATGTATAGATTTCTAAGGTACCTCCATACTGTTCTCCATAGTGGCTGTACCAGTTTACATTCCCACCAACAGTGCTGGAGGGTTCCCTTTTCTCCACACCCCCTCCAGCATTTGTTATTTGTGGACTTCTTGATGATGACCATTCTGACTGGTGTGAGGTGGTATCTCATGGTAGTTTTGATTTGCATTTCTCTAATAATCAGGGGTGTTGAGCATTTTTTCATGTGCTTGTTTGGCCATCTGTATAACTTCCTTGGAGAAATGTCTATTCAGGTCTTTTGCCCATTTTTCAATTGGGTTGTTGGCTTTTTTGTTGTTGAGTTGTATAAGTTGCTTGTATATTCTAGAGATTAAGCCCCTTGTCAGTTGGATCATTTGAAACTATTTTCTCCCATTCCATAAGTTGTCTTTTTGTTTTCTTTTTGGTTTCCTTTGCTGTGCAAAAGCTTGTCAATGTGGTTAGGACCCATTGGTTTATTTTTGCTCTTACTTCTGTTGCTTTGGGAGACTGACCTGAGAAAACATTTGTAAGGTTGATGTCTGAGACTGTTTTGCCTATGTTCTCTTTCAGGAGTTTGACGGTGTCTTGTCTTATATTTAAGTCTTTAAGCCATTTTGAGTTCATTTTTGTGCATGGTGTGAGGGTGTGTTCTAGTGGCCATACTACCCAAAGCAATCTATGGATTCAATGCAATATCTGTCAAATTACCCATGGCATTTTTCATAGAACTAGAACAAACAATCCAAAAATCTATATGGAACCACAAAAGACCCAGAATTGCCAAAGCAACGCTGAGGAACAAAAACCAAGCAGGAGGCATAGCTCTCCCAGACTTCAGGCAATATTACAAAGCCACAGTCATCAAGACAGTATGGTACTGGTACCAAAACAGACATACAGTCTAATGGAACAGAATAGAGAACCCAGAAATAAATGCAGACACCTATTGTCAATTAATCTTTGACAAAGGAGGCAAGAACATAAAATGGGAAAAAGACAATCTTTTCAGCAAGCATTGCTGGGAGACCTGGACAGCTGCATGCAAATCAATGAAACTAGAACACACCCTCACACCATGCACAATAATATCTATAAAATTAATACCTGCAATTATATTTACTTTTCAATATTTGTAGAATGTGCAGTTATCCCTTTTTAAATTTCTAAAGTGGTTTATTTTTATGTTTTACATTAAGACTTTAAATGTATATTATTTACATTGTCAGAATTTTTTCAGTATTATTAATGTTCTTAGAGAATGATATTTTGAGTTTTTTATATACTCCCTCTTAGATACTTGCTTTCTAAGTTATTCATTTCTGCTTGTGTCTTATGTGTAATTTGCTTTTTTTCCCTCTAAATTGTTGACTAGATTATTGAGATTTTTACATTTGATTCTTCATCAGTAGTTCCATTTGAAGGTTATAAATTTGCCTCTGATCAAAGCCTAAGCTTTATCACTCAACAATTTCCCTAAAATTTTACTTTGAAAAAATTATGAAGAGATAAACTAAAAGAATAAAACAAGAAACAGAAGTATCCTTTTATAAATTGTTAAATTTTTGTCTTATTCATCCTCTTTTTCTCAAAAGTATATAGATCTGTTTTTTTCTGAATTATTTGAAAATAATTTTAGATATTATGACAGTACTCAAAAAAAAGCTATTTTTCTCTAATAACAAATATTTTTCCCATTTAACTGAAATGTCATTAATATGAAATAATTTTTAAAATGTATTGATGTAGTAGTGATGTTAAGTTCCCTAGGGATCCAAAAATTTTTATTATGGTTGTTTTAATGTTTTTAATCTGATACCCAATCTGACTTAACACACTTGCATACATCGGAAGATGGTATAATTTGTTTTAAATTATTTCCTAACCCTTTTTGTCATGTTTTTCTTTGACCCAATTGATTATTTAGAAGTGCATTTCTTAATATCCCTACTTATAAGGAATTAAAAGTTGTCTGACTTCGCACTTGGTCAGAGAACATATTCAAGATGATTTCAGTACTTTAGGTTTTATTAATACCTGGTTTTGGTGAGGCATAGATCTGATCAATATTTGATGTTCATTTGAGAATTTTGTTTGGCAAGAATGTCTGTTCTGGGAGGAATTTTATTCTATAGTTGTTACCATTAGTGTTCTATATTATGTTGATTAGATGAAGTTTGTTAATAGTACTATTCAAATAATTTATGTATTTACTACTACTTGCCTGTCCTATCAGTTATTGAGAAACATGGGTTAAAATCTTGTGTAATTGTAGAACATTTATATCATTCTTCTATTGTTTTTACTTTATATGTTTTGAGGTCTTGCTGTAGTTGCATATAAACTTATGGATATTACATATACTTGGTAAATTAAACTTTTATATTATAAAATGTATTTCTAAAAATTTCTATTGGTACATTTTTATTTAAAAATTGTTCACTGATATTAATATAGCTATCCCAGCTTTCATTTGGTTGGTTTATACATGGTGTATGTTTTTCTTTTTATTCTCAAATTTTTAAATGCATGTATTTGGTATGTTTCATGAAAACTGTTTTTCATTAATTGTTCATAAAGTCTTATTAATATGTTTTCATTTTAATTAAAATATGTATAATTTTATATTTATAATAGAATAATTGGTATTTTAAAATCCAAATTTGACATCGTACAATTTTTTGAATTTTTTCTACCTGTACTATGTTCCTTTTTTTCACCTTTCTTATTTTGAACTGATTATTTTATTCCATTTTTCCTAGTAGCCAAGTATGTGTCTTCTTTTACCATATGCAGATTATAATATGCATTCTTAAATTTTCATATGTGAATTAGTACTTTGGTATCTTCTGGGGCAACTCAGGGATTCTAAACATGTTTAATATATTTAGTCCCCTTGAACTTGCAACTTATTTATGGATGATTAAAAAGTTCTGTATTTTATTAAATTTTTGAAAATGTGGATTAAAACTATAATAATACTGCATACTTATAAATTTGACCAAAATTAAAAAGTCTTAAACAGGATGTGGAGCTGTTAGAGCTTTCATATTTGCTGAGTTTGTGTGCAAATTTGTACATTCACTTTGTAGAAGAATTTGCTATTATGTGGAAAATAAGAATAAATGCATACTCTGTGTTCCATCAACTCAAGTTCAGGGTATATATTTGTAAAACAGTGAACACAAATGTTCATAGAAGTAATGATTGGAATACTTTAATACTGGTGATAACCCAAATGACTGTCAACATTACATTGAATAAATAATTAATGGTATATTTATATAATAAAATATTTTATAGATGTGAAAATTAATAATCTAGTGCTATGTAAAATAAGATGAATCTTTCAAATATAATAAGCTAAAGAAGTAAGCTATAAATCATATAAAGTAGATTTCCATGTATATACAGTTTCAAAAATAAGCAAATTCTCAACCCTGGAGTCAGAGTAGAGTATAAAGCTGCTTTTCAGTTAAAACTCAGTCCACCAGAAAATTGTTTTGTTTACTTTTTCAGATGATTCTGTTTCCCAGTCACGTAGGTACAGAGGCTGTCTATAAAACTCCTCCACCTCTGATCATTTATAATAAAGGAACTTTTCTTACTCCCTAAATAGATTTTTAATTTAAACATATTTAGAGGTACTGATTGTGGCAAAAAAATAAATAAATTGTGCTATATACTGGGCAAGAAGGATTGTAAAGATAAATAAGATATTGATTGAAAATGACATTTTAAATTTTAAATCATTCCATAGCCCAATCCAAATAGCATAACCTAGTCCCTAAAAAATCAGCAACATGGTAACAAACATGTTTTCTTAAACTTTTATGTTTTTCTTGTTATTTTAAATAAAAATTGCTTCATCACATACTTTTTGACTTATCACCATGAGTCTAATATATGAACACTTTTAATTAAACATAATTTCATACCAGGTAGGTACTTTAAAAGTAAATGTTTTCTTAATAGTAATATAATTTCCACACAGTATTATAAATGGTTAGGGATTGTGGCACTGGCTTTTATTCACTTGCTTTGCTTAAGCATTACACTTGTTCTTAATAGACCTCTTTGTTCTTATCACTGAGTTTGCTTACTTTTAGGAATACCTAAGAGGATATATCATTCTGAGTTTACTTTTTATGAAGTCCCCAAAAGTTATACACATAAACATATTCAGTTAATGAAGAGACTTTGTGATCTTTTATAAATCAAAACTTAAAGTCAATCATAAATACTAATTTATTTGAGGTGACTATTACTACATTAAACTCACTGTTCTTCAAAGTGGACTATTACTGCATTAAACTCACTGTTCTATGAAGGGATAGGATATGAGTAAATATGTAAAAAACAGTTTATAAATTACATTAGAAATGTATTAATCAGTTGTTGTATTAGTCCTCTAAAGAATGAGATTCTACCCATTGTGAAAAAAGGAAAGATTACAATGGTGTAATCAGCAGTGGCTGTGGACTTGGAGCCTGACAGCTGCACTTCACTTAGACATTGTCATAAAAATATGAGCCTGGGAAAAATGCTCAAGAGGTTTAATTTTATTGAAATCATATGGCAGATGAAAGAAAAGGAAACAAACAAACAAAAACCCCTTAGGCTGATTTGCTACTATAGATTTTTTCCCTATTTGCAAGTATGGGAATTTCTTTTACTTATTTATCTTTGAGGCATGTGTATAAGATATTACATCAGCTTTTTAAATTTTAGTTAGCATGTTATGAATAAAATATTCACTCTACCTTCAACTTTATCCTGTACCATATCTCTAATAGGATAACTAATTTGAATTTTCTTATCTCAAGGCTGCCTTTTATAGTATGATTTAAAATCCCTTACAGGTCACTTCGTAATTTCCAACTCTTTCATGTTTTAAGTGTATTTTATCCTGCTCTTCTTTCTGATTGCTCCTTAGACTTAGGAAGAACACGAGTTAACCCATTTTTAATAATCTATCCTTTTAAGTAATTTTATGTAAAAGAGAGACTTTAACTTAGTAAGCGAAAATGATACTAGCAAATGGAAAAATTTTAAAGACTTTATAGCGATTAATATCTAGTTACAAGCAAAAACAATTATAATTAAATGATACTGGGTCTGATTTTTTAAATCTAAACATTTCAATGATGAAAATATTATAATAGAGAAATATATTGCTTTTTGAATGTGAAATATTTCAGATTGTGAAACACTTTTGCTTTTTTTTTTTACTCATTTGAAGTTTTTAAAATATTCTACAAATTTTTTTCAGTCTAGAAATTTATTTTTTAAATTTTTTTATTATAATTAAAGTATAGTTGATTTACAATGTTTCATCGAGATCTGTTGTACAACAAAGTGACCCAATCACACCCATTTCCCTGTGTACAGTAGGATCCCACTGCCCATCCATTCCAGATATAACAGTTTGCATCCCCAGAACCCCCAAAATGTCCATCCCTCCTACTCCCTCACCTTTCCCTCCCAGGAACCCCAAGTCTGCTCTTCTTGGCCATGCTCTGTTTCTTATTTGTTTGTTATTTTTAGATATAATCATCTGTTCCATATTTTGGATTCCACAAATAAGTGATGTCATATGGCATTTGTCTTTTTCTTTCTGACTTACTTCACTTAGTATGAGAGTCTCTAGCTCCATCCATGTTGCTGCAAATAGCATCTGAAACTTATAAGCTAACAATGCCTATTTTTTGTTGCTGCCAACCTTATATTATTTGTTCCTTTCCATACTTTTTAAGGCAGTTATCTAAGCTCAGGTTTGTTAAGTGGTTTGTCAGATGAAAATAAAAATAGAAGTTCCAGTGATTAGAGTATACTGTTATACCAGAGGGCAGTTGTTCTCCTCTTCTTTAGGAAGTGAATTAAGATCTTTTCTGGAATGACCTCAGATGCCTATCCTTCTTGCAAAAAGATGGTGCTGAAATTCGTCTGAGGCCTTTTATACTTAATATCTATGGCGATTATCAATAAACCTCAGTGTGTATTGAATCTGAAAGGGAGAGGATATGAGAAGTGGGTGAGAACATAGGAGTGTAAGTTCTATGCAACATCTGTGAGTGAGGACAGAGAAACGTGCTGTGTAGGAGTAGCTCCAAGATAAATTAAGATGCTATTGGAGAAGGAAGGAAATAATGAACTAACTTTATTTATGAACTTTATTATTCTTAGCAACTGTATAACTTTTTTAGATATTTAATCTTGAATATTCTTCTCTAGGTACTAGAATAGGAATGCACAGAAAACCTCAAATATTTGGTATAGGTAAATAAGACAGGGCAGAGATTATTCAAAGAGAGACATGGGGAATGGTGTGGGGTAATAGTGATTTGTTTGGGGATATTGCCAGAATCTGAGGTGGAGAACCTTAGAGGTGGGTAGAAAGACAGAGGAAGAGGCATAGATTTTTAGTGGAAGATAACATTCAAGTAGATGAATTTTGAGTTTAGCTGAGAGATGAAAAGAAAAGATACTAGTTTATACATCACAATCAAACATGATTCAACAAATTCCAATAGAAAAAGACATCATTTCATCTTCCTTATTATCAGGAATAATTTCAATCTGGAATGGTACTATATATGATCCATTTTCCATGACTCCAAAATTCTGTGCTAAGGGACAACTTTCTTACTGTGGTGATGCCTATGTGATACTCACCCGGCATAACATTAACTCTTATTTGTAACTGGTCTAAATACTCGAAGGTTTATATTTTCTCTTAAATTTCCTTCTTTTGGGTCAATAACTGCCATGGTTTGGCGAGACTATAATCTTTTTTCCTCCTAATGTTCATGACAATTTATCTACATATTTCACATCACTTCATTTTCATTTGCTTGTCTGGAACCTACATAGCACTGATTGCAACCGAACTCTCAAAATAATTAGGATTAGACCGATTTTTAACTTTCTGCAGAGTACCCCTCCATCAATTACCTGTAGTCTTTGTCAAATATTCAAATGCACTATCATCTATCAGTTGGTAAGCCAATGCTGACTCTGTGGAGATTTATATCAAGTATCGGTGGTTGTATTCTTATTTTCACCTTTTCCTTTCCCTAAGCATTGTAATACTAGCCATGTTTGCATGCTACTTCTGAATCATTAGCAAAAACTTATGAACCAAATACACTAATGTCAAACTTTTTCTTGGGAGAATAACTATGAACTTACGTAACAAAACTAATCCTAACAGAAATCTTAAAATGAATTCTTAAGTAATATTTAAATAGCTGAATCTGATCACAGCAGGTAGAAATTTCTCTGTCAATTTGGACTAGTACTTTTCTGTGTATCTCAAAATATGTTTCATCTCCTGTCAGTCAGTTGCATACTAAATTCTTGAATTCTTGAATTCTTTCCATAGAAATTTCATGGACATCTGTAGAAACTCTATGAAGAGAGGTAAATTATTTTATAATAAAAATGATGAGTTAATGATGTATTTGCTTATGTTAATTAACACAGTGTAGATTCTTGATATTCTGTAATATGTTGATGACACCTCATGGTGTGTGTACGTGTATTTTGAAAGGGGTCGGGAAACCACTTCAGCATCCATGTCCACAAAACCATTTCATTCAGACATTTTCAGAAGTTTCAAGGTTTCATCAATGTATTAAAAAAAAAAAAAAAAAACTTCTGTAATATTTCTGTTTCCCAGACTGTTAGGAGTGGAAGATCATCAGTGACATCTTCTACTGTGTTTTCAACGTTATAGAATATAGTAACAATTTCAGTGATACTGTTTTCTTTATAAATGCCATCCACATTCCTTTATCTTCCTTTTTCCCCAAGTCTCTTTCTGTTTTGTATTCATTTTCATTTTAAATTTTAATATAGCTCTTTTAAAATGAGTATTTGCTAATATTTGCTTATGGTGAACGCTAGTTCAAGTAAAGTCTTTCACACATTTTATACATGTATTCATGTATATAAAGAATGTAATTGTGGTAATTAAACTGCATATTATTTTAGAATGTTTCTGATTCAAGAATCCTGTCATTTAAAAAGGTTATCATGAATTCTTTACAAGTTTATTTATTTATTTTCTAACACCATTGTTTTAAAATTTCCTTTTCTAATGTACTTGCCTAAGACTGGACTTCTAAGGGAGGCAGAAGAACAAGAGGTATGGAATTAAGGAGCAATGGGAAGTCAGGGTATTGAAAAAGTAAAACTTGCAGAGAAAGACTAGAACAAATAAGAAAATAAGGGGTTTCATTTAATAACTCATGATGAAAGGATATGGTGGGATATTCAGAGGAGAAGAGTGGATATTTGGGGGAAGATTGTATCTTATCGGTGGGACATATGATCTCCAGCCTCCCAGATCCCAGTTCTATGATTCATTTCTCTATAACCAGCAAGTAGAATTGGTTATGTCCCATGCTAGTTTGGTTACATCCGTCTACTAGTTTGAATTAAGGCAAATACTACCACTGAAGGGATATATGTGTATATATATGTGTGTGTGTATATATATGTGTGTGTATATATATGTGTATGTATATATATAGAGAGAGATAGTATATATAAATATTACAGATTTAATATAAATATATAATTTTATGATTTTGAAATAAAGCACATCATAAGGATATTATTACCAAAATAAACTTTGCTAGATCTTATTTCTAAGTATGTGCCCAAGTTTTATTTATATTACAAATTATAAATGATAATAACTGATGGATGACACACATTGTCTGAACAATGAAATATTTTAATTAGTGAACTAGGTTTCCATATTGATTTGCTCTTGAGAAGGTCCTTATTGTTGGCAATAAAAATAATTTTTTTGAAAAAAGGATTTAACTTAAAGTGTTCAAGATAGGCATGAAAGAACACTATCTTTTATTTTTCACATTCTCATCTTAGTCTATTTTGCTTCCAGTCATCTGAAATTACTTTTTAATAGGATGCTTATATTGTTTATCTTTACTTTCTCAAAGAAATTGTACCAATAACTAAAAAAAATGACATTGTTTGGAGCAGACCCTTCTGTGAAAAATCAAAGGAAAAGAGACTTTATAAAGTATGACTGGCCCATGAATTGTACCTTAACTTTCTGCCAAATACTACTTAACCACTAAGTCCACAATGAGCAGAGGTTTTGTGAACACCATTATGTTCAGAAAATTTGGGTTTTTCTTTTTTTTTAAACTGCTTGGTGAGTACGTATCTGATTTCTTTATGGTAAGTTTAAGCATCATGAGGGTGGAGACCATGACAATTTCATTGTTCTCTATCCCATTCCCACCCCCACTCTCTCACTCAACCTCTCACACATACGGCATCCAAAACAACCTTGATCACGCCTATATGTCATTTAGTGTTACATGTTTGATGTTGCTTATTTGGTGTGTGTATGTGTGTGTACATGTGTGTGTTTTAATGTATGTGACATATTTAATTCTAAAATTCTGAATTATTTTGTAGTAGATAATGTTTTAAGATGCTGAGGTTTCTTCTCTCCACACTTTCCACACTCATTACTCTCCCCTACTATTCATTTGGCAGTGGTAGCTTTCCATAACCTCTGTTGTGATTTTGAAGTTGTTATACTTTATAAGACAAAGAATTCAATTGAAAAATTAATAGTAAAGAGCCCAGTAGTGAAGATTAAATACAAACTTGTGTTTCCAACATCCAAATAACTTTGAAAACTTTTTTTTTTTTGACCTCAAAACTTGACCGGATTGAACTCATTTGGCTTCAAAATTTGACTAAAATGACATTGATTTATTTATAGTCCTTATTTATCTTTCTCACCCTGAAGAGCCATATAGTTTTCTACAGCATTTTTAGTGTGTTGGATTTTGGGATGCTGTCCCAGATTCTGCTAGGGTGCTGTTTAATAGGCAGTGAATGCATTTTATTACCTTTTTAGTATTTAGAAAATTATAGCATTTGAAAACCCACCTGACCTCTTGAAGTTCAAATAAAGAACTGTGGGCTGAAAAAACCTCTGGTGAGAAAAATCAGCAATATATTTTTAAATTGAGTGAATTTAATGCCTCAATGGAGTCAAGTCAGAACACTTTGGTGCTTTTCTCTCCCTCTTATTTCATAAGAGGTAGCATCTTAGCACAGTGTGGAGGGGATGGGGTAGATCATTCTCTAGAGAACACATTATTATTTTTTTCTCTTCTCTTATCCCAACATTTTATGGAAAGAGTATCCATGGAAACAACACTGTATTGGATTTAATGTTGTTGTAATGTATTGTAGTTTGTATTGAAAAAATTAAAATACAATAAAACAAAACATATTTACTATGTAGATTGATTAAATTAAATAACAACAAACTTTTAAAAACACTTATGAACTTTTTCTTCAAAAAAGAGCATGTGTCTGCATGAAATTTTGCATGCATTACAGTGTAAATGAATCTGTCCGAATAATCTATGAAGAACCTCAGTCCTAAAATGTGCCTGAGATAATGCAGAAGATTGATGCAGGTTCTGTATCATGGTTATGGTCCTTAAAAATGCCAAGTCTAATAGAGGATTCAGACAATTAGACAAATTATACGGTGCAATACCACAATTCTTATAATCAGCATAAAAGTGAAAAGTACCAAAAATGAAGAAATAACTGACACCTTACAAGGAAGTCTTCCTGGAGATGACATTTTATTGAACAATCATAGAAGAATATTATAAAGTGATATGAGGGAGGAAGCCTGGAGGACTCTGGAGAAGAGCTGAACTAAATAACGTTGTGTACTCACTCTAAACACAGTGTTCTGAATTCTGTGATTGCACTTTCAGAAGCAAAACAGAACAAATATTCAGTTTCTTAGTCTGGTTTTCCAGAATACATCCATTTGTTCAGTAAATATTTGCCAAATATCTTTCCTGTTCTCTGCTAGGTCTAGACTGTGGAGCAAAGTGACACAGCATTTGTTGCTAAGGAGCTCTCTGTCCTATCAGAGAGACGGGCAAATATACAATTAATTGCAGTATGACTTATCAGAACTGGGCACTGTGGTGACATTTTGGCCGATGAGCAGTGCCAAGCCATCTCCTCAGATTCCATTGAAATAGCCCTGAAGGTAGATGCACAACTCTGGACAACAGTGATACAAGATAAAGAAAAGAACTAAGTTGCCGTCTGTAGATATTTATAGATATCTCTGTGTTATACCTGCTCTACCTTCTGACTTAGAACATCCCAAACTGCTGTCTCTAAAGCTGGGATTCAAGAATGTTGTCAGGCAGAATTGCATTGGAACTTTCAGAGCTGGCCAGAAGCAGGCTCATTTCTTACAACTATTTCTCTCACATTTTCTTATTCTCTTTTGGTATAATAGGACTGTTACTCTTAGGACTCAAGTATGTATCAGTCAGTGTTCTCAGTGGCAGGCAAGAGATCTAATTATTTTGTCTAATAGGCAAAGAACTTATTAACAGTATAGTGTATATAATTTCCTAGAAGGCTAACTCAGTGAGGAGGTAACTGCACTTTCAGAAGCAAAACAGAACAAATATTCAGTTTCTTAGTCTGGTTTTCCAGATGATACAGAGGTGAGCAGAGAAAGGAAGGAAATGGATCTGAGAGAAAACAGGCAAGGCATCTGAACATCAGGAGAACAAGTAGCTGAAACTGTCAACTTCAACAGAAGTTATGAGCTCTGCTTCTCACCAGGATGCAAAAAATGAGGAATTTTCCACTTGGAAGAGGGGCTTTAGGTTCCAGACAATAAAAAAGAATAATGTATATTCACAGTATAAACCACCAGCAGTAGAAATAGGTGTTAATACAATGGTAACCCTTCCTAGGAGGAAGGGTTTGAATGGTGAGTCCTTTCCAGATTTTCAGTTTACTTTGCCAGGTCCATCAGGGGAATCATTGTCTATGGCAGTGTAGCCTTACAAAATGTATTTCTTAAACAGTAAGACTTGAAAGTAGAGAGGACTCCTTATTCCACAGACTACAGAATGGATGTTATATTATCAGACAGGAAAACAACACAAATCTCATTGTACCTCTTCATCAGAGCTCTTAAGTGACCAGGTGCCTTGTCAATGAGCTGTAATATTTTGAAAGGAAATTTTTTTATTTTTAAAATTTTATTGGAAGATAGTTGACTTAACAAAGTTGTGTTAATTTCAGTCATACAGCAAAGGGTATCAGTTATACATATACATATATCCTTCCCTAAAAGGATTTTTTTTTTCCCTGAGCAATAGGATTCAACAGTGAACCTAAAACCATGTTGTGAATGTATGTGCTGTCATTTAGGATTTGTTGTTCCATTCATAGAGCACAGCCAGAGTTAGGTTTAGCATAATTTTTAAGGGCCCTAGGATTTTCAGGAATGGTGATCGAGCATTGGCTTTAACTTAAAGTCACCAGCTGCCTTAGCCTCTAACAAGAGAGGTGATCTGTCCTTTGAAGCTTTGAAGCCAGGCATTGACTTCTGCTCTCTAGCTATGAAAGTCCTAGATGGCATCGTCTTCCAATGTAAGGCTGTTTCATTTGCATTGTAAATCTGTGTCTTAGTGTAGATCTCGATACTTGCTGCAGCTTCTACATAAACACTGCTGGTTCACCTTGGATTTTGATGTTATGGAAACAACTTCTTTCCTTCAAACTCATGAACCAGCCTCTGCTAGCTTCACACCTTTCTTCTGCAGCTCCTCAATTCTTGTAGCCTTCATAAACTGAAGAGAGTTAGGGCCTTGCTCTGGATCAGGCTTTGATTTAAGGGAATGTTATGGCTAGTTTGATCTTCTATCCAAACCACTAAAACTTTCTTCATATCAGCAATAAAGCTGTTTTTCTTTCTTATCATTTGTGTGTTCACTGGAGTAGCATTTTTAATTTCCCTCAAGAGTTTTTTTCTTTGTGTTCACAACTTGGCTAACTAGTGTGAGAGGCCTGGTTTTCAGCCTGTGGCAACTTTCTACATGCCTTACTCACTAAGCTTAATCATTTCTAGCTTTTGATTTAAAGTGAGGAACGCATAACTCTTCCTTTCACTTAAATACTAAGAGGCCATTGTAGGTTTACTAATTGGTCTAATTTCAGTATTGTGTCTCGGAATGGAAGGTCTAAGGAGAGGGAGAGGGATAGGGGAACAGCCATTTGGTAGAGCAGTCAGAGCACACACAGGTATCGATTAAGTTTGCTGTCTTGTATGGGCACAGTTTGTGGTGCATCAAAATAATTACAGTAGTAACATCAAAGATCCATGATCACAGATCAGCATAACAAATATAATAATAATTCAAATTTTGAAATATGGGAATTACCAAAATGTGATACAGAGATATGAAGTGAGGAAATGCTGTTTGAAAAATGACTCTGATAGACTTGCTCAATGCAGGTTTGCTAGAAGTCTTCAACTTATAAAAAGCAGTATATCTCTGAAACACAATAATGCAAGTGTAGTTAAGACAAAGTGCCTGTGTACTACATGAAATACTCATATGTTGGTTGTTTTATTAAGTATTGTTTTAACTCTTAACAGATTAGTAAGAACTTGAGCTTTAAGCACAGGTTTTAGAAAATAGCAGAGGCAGACATTTAAGTTAATAAGAAAAAGGGGATTTTGTTGTTGCTGTAGTAAGAGAACAAGAAGTCAATATACATATATGTATATATAGCTGATACAATGAATATATAAAAAATATACTTTTTGCTCTACGTAGGAATTCAAGAAAACTGCAAAATACAGTTTTTAACTTGATTAATTTAGATTCTAGGGAATGATTTAATTTTTCTTCTAATAATGTAACATAGAACTTATGAAAAAGAAGCTAAAGTGTAAGAAGAAATGGAGAAACAGAATTGTGGTTACTTGACTCTTAAAGCCTTTGAAATTAGAACATAATTTATCATTGTGATGGTCAGAAACTAATTAAGCTATCTATTTACGTAACCAAGAAGTCACTTGCAGTCGTTTTTAATATTCTTTCTGCCATCCATTTTATTTCATGTTTCTGTATAAACATGCAGGGCAATTTGGGAATGATAAAATATCCATGACACCATTATAAGGACCTAAATAAACATTCAAAATTTATCAATTAGAAAGCAAAATAAAAATGCAAAGTGCTATTTAGAATAAAATACATAAAATGCATTTGCAACAGTTTTAACAGGACAAAATAGTATAATTTCAGAGGTGATTACTATGATATAGTTGGAGTTTTTTTTAATTTTCAGAGCCCCCACAACATGTTATAACTATCATATATGTCCTCAGTAAATCATTTTACCGAGGTTGTTTGTGCAAAAACAGATTAATGATGAAAAGAAACTTTATAATTTACCAGTTTTATCTGGTAAAAAACAGACTGAAAAATCTGATGGGCCATTTCACCTGTATTTGTAGAAGAACTTGGACTAAGGATAGCGAAGTCTTTCTTAATAAGCTCTACTATTAATAAATTGTTCCTAGAAAATGTTCCAAAGCAATTTTCTTAGAAAACTAGGACAGGGAATTCCTAAGTTTTTCTGCTGTGCCACTCTGAAGTCACAATTCAGCCTGAGGAAGCAATAAACAATCCTATTCTCACTCTCACCAGTACTACTTTTCATTTTACAATCTTCTCTCCTGGTAATAAAGCTTTATAGGGAATTACGTAGAGAAAAGGGAGTAATAGGAGAAAAGGAAGGTACAGGTAAAAAAAGAGAAATGAAGAATCGAAGTGAAAAAACAAGTGGTACCAAGGCATGATCTTTAGCAAATCAAGAGTTACACATTTTTATGCACAAGTGTCAATAAAAACACTTGCTATTCAAAGCTGCAGCTTTGGAGTTATGCTACTTGTGTCTTGCTTGTACCTGCTCCCATTACCAGTTTTCTTAAGGGTGCATTTTTGTTCACCTAAATAACTAAATATGCATGAACAAACTCATTATCTTACTTTGTTTGTTACAAAATATTACATTTCCATTCAAATGAACTCATTCTTGTTATCATATTTAGAGTATATGCCTGCTTGAACAGCGGAAATAGAGGAGTCCAAAAAGCACATACATGTATTTTAAACTAATAGCAATGCCTTTTAAAACCTAATTCTCATACCATGGTACGTATCATTGCCCATTAGATCAGCATGGATTAACTGTTGGTTGGTCAGGATAGAGAATGTTGTCACTATATAGTAAAACAAGGAATTTCATTAAGAAGGGCATCAATTATTTTCCTACAATAATTGGATTCACGAATAAACAAATGGAACCATGAAATGATGCTGGTAAAAAAGTGGACTTGGTTGGGAAGGACATTTTATGTATTTTCCCTTTTTCGAAGATCACAGAGTACACTCAAATATTACCTAGCATCTACTTGTTCCTCTGAAAAATTATATTGCTCGGAACCTATTTCTCATGCTGCCCTCTTATTGACTTGATTCAGGAAATGGTGTTCTTGGAATGGCACGCTTAGAGCTCTCAAGAAACCCCTGGTGCCTTTCAATTATTTCTGTTAAAAATAAGGCTCTGCCTGTTATGGGGGACAGTTTTTAAATTTATCTGAGGGGCACATGGCAGTTGATGAATCATTGCACATAAAAACAACCATACAGAAACTGTGGCTTGGAAATCAAACAGCCTTTTGAAAATGAGTTCAATAAAGAATCACAAAAAGAATCTAATCTTTCTGAAGAGTTGACTTTTTCTAAGTCTAATAGATTCCTATTTAGAAAATGAAATGAAAATGAAATAGATCCTTCCTATAAAGTCAAGAGTAATCTTTCCAATTGGATTACTACTGATGATCTTTCAGTGGCAATCTCTGAAGGACATCAGATAACCTTTGAGGATTAGAAGGAATTATTGCCTGGGACCCTATCTCTGTCTTACAGAATTGTCATTCCACAAAATACAATCTAATTACTACAAGCACACTTATTTCAGGAGAAGACCTTTCATGGCCAAACTCCTTCAGCAAGGCCCAGAGTGCTGGAGGACCCAGCCCCCATCCTGCCCCTGCCACTCCTCTCCTTTTTCCCATGGTATTAGCAGGATGTTAACTGGAGCCAGAGGGTGGGAATCTTTGGCAAAATTTTGCTTGTTGCCCCAGAATATACACTTATGCCATTTGTGCCACTTAGAGGCTAGAATTATGCTGTTTAATGTTTCTAGTTATTCATATTTTCTTTTTGTTTATAAGAGCTATTAAATGCTAAGGCCAAACTGGTAAAGACTTGTGAAAAAGCTAGATTGCTCTGGACACATCTGAACTTTGTACTGTGCCAGATTTCACAAAGCCAGATCCAAATGGAATTTGGAAATTATGAATCTTATAGAATAAGATGGAATCAACATTTGTATTGAATTTTAAGGAATTTGTTGTACCTTAAGAGTCTATCTTTAGACAGTTTAGCTGTGGATAATTTCTATAAATGTGCACTGATCTTGTCACAGTGCCTTCACTTGAAGGGCTTATTGTTTTGAATGTTTTCTTATAGCAAATAAGAAAATGTGATGTAGATTTTTAATAATTCCACATGCAGTTCTGTTTCTATGATGTAATGATATAAACAGTAAAGGATTACTCTGTTATCCTTCTATTACTTTAATTTTTGTACTGAAGTGTTTATAAACAAAAATGAAATGATTAGCAATTCAAATAGTTACTAAGAGGGGATTTATAAGGTGATAGAAAAAAAGTAGTTCTTTTTTTTTCTCTTCAAAGGAAATGATCAAAAGGTTTTAATTTAAATGAGATTTACTTATAAATCTTACTTCTCTCTCAAGTTAAACCCTAATAATGCATTTATATATTGGGATTCAATACTGTATTTATTTATTTAGATAGTTAAAATAGCTAATTAGATCTTAGCTTGTTCAAAGACCAGGCAGATTAAAAGGCTCAGGATGAAAATGAATCCTTCAAAATTTAAAACCATAAAACATTTATATAGAGATGTTAAACAAGGGAATTTTAGAGTTAATCCTAATGAGTAGTCATCTGCATTCACCCATTCAATCTCAGCATAATATACCAGTGAGTACATGAGTCAAAGGTGGAAGGAACATCACTGTTTTTTTTTAAAACACCCATCTTCAAGAATTAAAAAAAAAAATCTTTTTGAAGAAGAATTACTCTACTCTTCAAGAGTAATTGCATAAGTTAAAGTAAGGATACTGGTGATGAAGTAAAGAAATAAAATTCTAGGGTTTTTAGAATTATCGTGGGAGAGTTGATGGTGAACGTTCTTAAGCAAAGGAAGAAGGTTGTGTTAACCTAATACAGCTTCATCAGTCCTGTCCATCTTCATGGAACCCAGTGTCTTGGAAAATCAATAATCCCTGCTGGAGAATCCTCTCTCTCTCTCTGCATTCGAGCCATGGTGCACTCTTTAGTGGCCTTCTAAAATTTTTTCATGTTCGGTCCTTTACATAGCAATTTAATTTTATAATGGGTGCTGCTACTTATTTTTTCTACTTATTTCAAATACAGTGGAACCAAGACCAGTTAATTCTTCGTTAAATGTTGTCTTACTTGCTCTGCACTATTCATTAATACCTTGTAGCAGGTGGAATTCTAAGAGGACTTTCAGGATTCTTATGTCTTGGTGAACATTTCCTGTAAAACTGTCTCCTCTTTAAGTGGGAAAGACCTATGTTTATGATGGGATATCACTCCTGTGACAACACTGCTGAATAGTTGGCTCTGTATTAATCAAATGTGAAATTAACCAGGGTGAGACATAATCAGGCGAGGTCTTTAAAAGAAGTTGAAGCTTGAGAGAGACGGTCTCCTGCTAACCTAGAAGGAAGGGGCAGCTGTGTTGTGAACTTTTGTGAATTCCCCGTCAGGGATCTAGGATAGGAGGATGTTACCTGAATAGTCTTGAGAAAACAACAACAAAAGCTCCAGAAAGGAATAAAGAGAGGCTGAATCCTTATTTTTAGACTTGTGAGATTCAAAGGCAGAGAATCCCAATAAGCCAGGCTTTTGGACTACAGATACTGTAAGACAACAAATGTGAGTTCTTTGAAGCCACTGAGTTAGTGCTAAGTTTTTACACAGCAATGGAAAACTAATACAATATTCTTAGTGTTTGAAGAGTGGATAGTTCCCTTTCTTAGCTTAGAATAGCCATATAAGCTTTTTCCTCATATTTTATTTCTTCAGTTACTTTAGCGAGAATTTGAAATTAACACGGACTTAACACAGATGACTTGATTCCTGGTGGTCTTTTCCTTTAGCTTTAAACCTCACTTTTATAACTTAAATTTCATTACAAGGCCTGTTTTTTTGTGATAAGAAATATTTAGATGCTTAGTATGGTAGATTATTACCAGACAAATTGCTCTGCCTTGTTGAAATATCCTAACCACAGTGACAGTTAAACTAAAAATTTGGTTCTCTAAGTTTTTCCTAAATAAAATATGCTGCAGTATTCCATGTTAGTTCTTTTATCAATGTTCCTTGGAAATATGGTTTGAGAAATGTAGATGACATATGGTTTGTCATATGGTGAGCATTAGTATGTTGTACTGTTCTCTTTTTTTTCCATAATTTTCAAACAATGTTTTTGATAGAACCACTGATCTTCCAGGAAGCCAACTGCTCCCACCCTTGAGATAAAAGTAGATTCTGCAGTTCCAGGACATGCTGGTGTTACTTGGCATCCTTTTAGTATCACACAGATCCCTCATTTTGAACAAGGCTTTCATTTTAAAAGCATCTGCCAATGTCTGACATATCTCTAATGCATTCTGCAGAAGCCTGTAATTTATCTAGTTTATATTCTCCAGGGAGTTAACCTGAGTCTTCTCATATATTGTCTCTGGATTGACTGCTATATCTGCATCTCTGCCAATTTCTGGTTTGACTTAATAATTTTTCTTGGATGAAAGTAGTAAAGTAGTCAATTTGTGTAGTGCTTAGAAGGTTCTTTTTCTTTTTTTTTTTTTTTTTTTTTTTTGCTATTTCTTGGGCCACTCCCGCGGCATGTGGAGGTTCCCAGGCTAGGGGTCTAATTGGAGCTGTAGCCACCAGCCTACACCAGAGCCGCAGCAACGCGGGATCCGAGCCGCGTCTGCGACCTACACCACAGCTCACGGCAACGCCAGATCATTAACCACTGAGCAAGGGCAGGGACCGAACCCGCAACCTCATGGTTCCTAGTCAGATTCGTTAACCACTGCGCCACGACGGGAACTCCCAGAAGGTTCTTAAGTAGGAATGGATGTTGCTGCTTTCCGATTGTGTCTGTGTGATCATGCATGCACATATATGTGTAAATAATATAAATATTCATAAAATCTAAATATTTAGGGAAGCCTAAATTGTGAGTTTCTGGGGATAATTTTGGGGTAGAAAATGGAATATGGAATTTGTGGAAATTATTGATTGAATATTTTCAAACATGGCTTCTTTGATGTTTCCACTGTCATTTTGTACTAAGACATTTTACATTTGGATAAAGCCATACATGCCATATCTTTTATCTCTGGAAATTTTGTACATTAACTAGGGATCATGAGAAAGCATGGCTGTCCTGTTATAATGAGTTAGAAATGCTGACAAGAAGGCTCAGAATAATATTAAGGAGTTCCCGTCGTGGCGCAGTGGTTAACGAATCCGACTAGGAACCATGAGGTTGCGGGTTCGGTCCCTGCCCTTGCTCAGTGGGTTAAGGATCTGGCGTTGCTGTGAGCTGTGGTGTAGGTCGCAGATGCGGCTCGGATCCCACGTTGCTGTGGCTGTGGTGTAGGCTGGCGGCTACAGCTCCGTTTCGACCCCTAGCCTGGGAACCTCCATATGCTGCAGGAGCGGCCCAAGAAGTGGCAAAAAGACAAAAAAAAAAAAAAAAAAAAAAAAAAAAAGAAGAATATTAAATACTGACATTTTTCTTTGTTTTCCACAGTGCAGATTCAAGATCCTACTGTAGGCTAATGTTGCTCTTATTCTTTTCTTTACAAGAGGTCTTTCCTTGTGTACCTTGTTCTTGATAATGTTTGCCTTTTTCATCAATCTAAATGCATTAGATTTTTTTTCATGTATTTTCTTTATGGTTCTAAAATTACTATAGCTTTTCAGATTTTGGTCATTTGTTGGTTATTATTTTTCCTAAAAGAACTCACTTTTATTTATTTTTTGAAAGGAATAACAGTTTTAATATGTGTCCATATATAAAATTTGTTTAAGATAAAGTTCACATAGTATAAAATTAACCATTTTAAAGTGAACAATTCAGCAGTTCCCATCGTGTCACAGTGGAAATGAATCTGACTAGGAACCATGAGATTGCAGGTTCGATTCCTGGCCTTGCTCAGTGGGTTAAGGATCCAGCATTGCTGTGAGCTGTGGTGTAGGTTGCAGACGCAGCTCAGATCCCGCGTTACTGTGGCTGTGGCATAGGCCGGCAGCTGTAGCTCCAATTACACCCCTAGCCTGGAAACCTCCATATGCTGCAGGTGTGGCCCTAAATGAAAAAAAGTGAACAATTCAGTGGCATTAAGTACATTCATAATGTTATGCAACCACCACATCTATCTGTTCAGAACATTTTTATCATGACTAAAATGTCATACCCATTAAGCATTTACTCCTCACTTTACTCTTCCCTCAGTCCCTGGCAACCACCATTCTGCATTCTGTCTTTATGAATTTACCTGTTCTGAATATTTCAAGCAACTGGAATTATACAATATGTGATCTTTTTGGAAATAGACATGATGTTATATTGGTGAAAATTATATCTCTCTTATTTCTACACTCCCTCATACAAATCAGAGGCATCAATTTAATTATAGATATTTGGAAAATCAGAATACAAAAAGAGTGAAAATAAAAATAAAAATTGACTTTTAACTTTCAAAGCTTTCCCTTTGAATAAATGAATCTTTTGTATAAATTATTAAACAAATCTGAGTTCACTGGTTGTGTTATTATTATTTAGAAGAAATTTGACAGTGAAAATATTACAGTAAGAGCTTCTGCATCTAGCCATGACAGAACAGTTTATTTCAGATTACATCTTTCATAAAGGTAAAACAGAACAACATGACACAAAATGTGAAAGAACTGTTTGAAAGTATAGGAGACTGACTAAGGCAGCCAGAATCTGGGAAGCCAAGGGGTGTTTATAGTTTCTTCTCTGCTAGAGAGATGAGAAATATACTAAGTTGATTCTCATTCACATATTCTTTTCCCTGAAGAAAATGCTAATCCTTAATGCAGGGACTAAAGTTCAATACAAAAGCATGTTGCTTAGGATCTGAAGCATTCTTACTGGGCAGAGGAGACAGAGCATGGATTTTCAGGCAGTTTCAGTGCACCCAGGATTTTCAGGGGCTGAGATATAAAAGAGAATATCATCATATAGACATCAACTCAAAACATTGTTCACAATTTTCCCTGGTACGTTTGATGCTTCTTGCATATACAAGAACACTGTAAGAAAACAGGTAGAAATCAGCAGGTATATGGTTAAAGATATGATCACATATATAAATAATCTCAGAGTTGATAAAATGTAAGGTTGAATTTTAGAACTCTTCAAAATATAGGGGCCTTGCTAAATAAATACCTTAGGCTTTTAGCCTAGACCATAGAGAACTTTCCTTATAGAGTAAATACGCAAGAACAAGAGTAAGAGAGTAAGAATAAACATTAAGAAAAGTGAAAACTGGAAATAGTGAAGCCAAATAAAAGGTTAAAGTCCAATACAGCCAGATCAAAATGATCTGCCTGTGTTTTTTAAATCTCTTTGCTAAAAGTAAATTTAATACTGTCTAAAGGAAGATAATATCATCGAGTCCTTGTATTTCCTACAAAATATGGCCAATTCAATGAAAAGTTACTAATGTTACCAATAAATAAGACTAAAGAATACAAAACCGAGAGAAAAAAAAAGAGAAATGAAAACTATAAGAAATATAGATATTGGAGTTTTTCATAAAAATAAAACTATGATAATGTGCTATAAAAAATAGGGAAAATTTTCCAAAGAACTGTAATCTACTATAAAAATGAATCAGATGGAAATTTAATGCTAAAATATACAATAAATATAATTAAGAATTTTGCAAAGATGCTTCAAAGCATATTATATATGACAAAAGAGAATAGAGAAGAGGAAGTTCAGTCAGTGAAAAATATCCAGGTTGAAATAAATGTGGAGGAAACAAAACTAAAATTAATATGTGACAGATATGGGACAAGGTGAATATTTCTGACATGTGTATTTGAAATCCTAGAAGTAGAAAAGACATAATTTGACAAAATTAGTATTTAATAAATACTGAAAGATAAGTTTTTAACACTAACAAACCAATCAGTAGATATAAGGGCAGTCTAAACTCTAAGCAAGATATATATGTAGAAATCCATATTTAGACATCCATGATTTATTATCTAACAACTAAAGACCATACGAAAAATTTAAAAGCAGCTAGAGAAAAATTGACATATTACTTTCTTTTTTTTTTTTTTTTTTTTTGTTGTTGTTGTTGTTGTTGCTATTTCTTGGGCCGCTCCCGCGGCATATGGAGGTTCCCAGGCTAGGGGTCTAATCGGAGCTGTAGCCGCTGGCCTAGGCCAGAGCCACAGCAACGCAGGATCCGAGCCGCGTCTGCAACCTACACCACAGCTCACAGCAACGCCGGATCGTTAACCCACTGAGGAAGGGCAGGGACCGAACCCTCAACCTCATGGTTCCTAGTCGGATTCGTTAACCACTGCGCCACGACGGGAACTCCGACATATTACTTTCAAAGAAGTAAAAAAGACTATTAAAAAACTATTTAACATAAAGAACAAAAGCTGGAAGACAGTTAAATCACATATTTATAAAATATTTAAATAACATTCAAGCTTTAATTCTATTTTCACAAAAGAAACTTTAAAATAATATGTAATCAGAAAACCTGATTGTATTAAATATTAAAGGGTTTTTTTTCAGTCAAGAAAATGAACCTGGCAGGAAACACAAAAATGTGGTAAGAGAAACAGAAATGTAATAAGGAGAAACAGAAATAGTAAATACAGGATTAATTTAAAATGAATTTTGGCCATTTAAAACAATAAAAATATAAGGTCTTTTCTGAGTTTAAAATATAAATTTAATTAAAATATGTGACAATAGCAAAAAGGCAGAAATCATGTAAATGGAGTTAAAATGCTATAATACTTTTGCATTATTTGAGAAGTGTTAAAATTATTAAAGTAAACTGTAGTAAGTTAAGTATTGTATGCTAAAATATCTACGGCAGTCACCAAAGGAATTATAAAAGGTTGTAAAACTAAGGAGCTAAAGAGGGGACAAAAAGAAATCATAGTAATAGTAATAATAATAATAATAACTTCTTAATTATTCCAAAATAAGGAAAGAGAAAAATTAACAGAAAATACAGACATAGAAAACAATGGCAAATTTAAACCTCAATGTATATCCAAATATATGTTATTATATTAAGTGTTAAGAGATTTATATTAAGTGTTGACATATTTATGTCAGTTGAGAAACAGAGTGACCTGACTATAGTGTACTGGGCCTTCTCTACCCTATCATTATCCTAAGTATTTCCTGTTGATTAACCTGGGAACTCTTCTTAAGGAAGAGAGCAAAAGAAGAATGGAATTGACAGAATGTTCAGCTCGCTACTATTCTGCAATCTGTCACTGTCAGATCTTACCCCAAATAAAGTCTTCAAATAGAGTTTGGAATGATCTTCATAAATTTTCATTTGTTTCTCTTTTCCAAATACAGTCAATTTTCATTATTCATGAAAGTTTTGTTCTATTACATTACCAAGAACATTGAATTATCAGTACTGAATCATTTATCCTAGAAGAAATTCAGAGTTAAGTTCCTGTGAACCTCTGGTTGCAACACGTTCTTTAACTGATCAGTACATAACCTTATTTTATGTGTGTTTCTGTTTAAGATCACTTTATTTGATATATGGTGCTGGTTTATTAATTTTAAATTCACAGCCAGTAGCTGTGAAGCTATTCTAATATGCATATTTTCTCCATTAGGCACATTACACCATTTTGTGTTTAGTAGCACTAGGTGATAGGTGAGCAGTATGCTTCAGGGCCATTTAAAACAGTGAAATCACCAACAAAATGCACACAAAAATGTGGGAAATGTGGCACTAAATAGATAGTAGGAAGGACACCTGTTTACAGATTGAAGTGAAACAAGAAGGCAATGTGTTTGTTTGACCTCAGCTGGGAACATACAAAGCAGGCAATTCAAAATTTTCACCTGTGTTATATCTGAGACTGTCCACGTGCCCTGAGTATTGATTTTGGGGTTGTAAATAAATTTTAGTGAGTTGGTGAATTCAGTTATGAAGCCTACTTTCTGAGCATTCTTCTGCCTGCCTCCAAAATATTCTAATAGAATGACAAATACATGTTGTGAAAGTTCTTAATATAATAAGCTCAGCAGAGGAGCCAGTTAAGTGAGGGTCTTTATAGAATTTTCTATCTGTAACTTTATCTCTGGAGAAATGTAGAGATAACTAGAGAAAACAAAACTAACTTATACATGGAAGTAAAATCCCAACACAGTGCCAAAACTTAAAAGAATTTTGTGAGGTATTTAATCTGGCAGGTTTTTTATTTCAAAACAATTTTTTTGAATGATGAAAATGAAAGAACTTTTATAACAGAGGTTTTCTCTGGTGACTATCCACTTTCTATTTTCACTATCTGCTATCAAATAGAAACCAGTTGTGCTTTAGTTGCATTACTTATAACTGTCATTTTCCACAAAGTAACAGTTACCTTCTGTCTTTTCGTATGATTCCTTACAGTAAACATTTCAGTCAAATCCCTATACTCTAAAAGATAAAAGCAAATATAACATCCCAAGCCAGTCACCCCTCCAAATCAAAACAAGAGTTAGAAAATCACCCCCTATTTTCATTGCCGATTTCAGGAAGCAGTTTTCCTTGCATCTGCTGACTCTGACCATATATTCAACAAATTCTTAAAAAATAGCAATCCTAAGCTCTGTTTCACTGATTATTCACCAAGTATAAATCCTCATTGTTATCAGTAAAATTTTTGTTTGTAATTTATTAGTCTTTGTGTCAATCTCAAATGTTATGTACTCTCTGAGATTCCTTGGCATCCTCTCAGATACTCACTCTACTTCAGGTACCTGACACAATCCTTTGGGCCCAAAAGTTTCCACCACATAGGGATGACTAGTCATTCCCCGAGGAGTGCTTGACTGTTCTAAGCTGCTCCCATGTAGCACAGTGGCCAGCCAGATGCCCTGAGAGTCTATCACCTTCTGCTTCTTTTGGATTTGTATGAAACAACACTTTGGATAACATGATGTCTAACATGTGAAACAATAGCTAAAAGGGTCCAGTGATGCAACATGGGCATGCAAGGGAATTACTTCTCAGTGGAACACATTTCGGCCAGTGGGAAACAGGAGAATGGGAGAATTGGGACAATCCAGTGCATTTCTTTTCTCCTTTCATGGATGACTCTTGAGGCCAAGTGGATGTCTGTGCTGGGTGACTTCCTCTGCCCTTCCTCAGGGCTTGTTGTAAAGCAATAGCCAGCCTGGTAGCACACAAGTACACGTTGCTTTATACCTCATCTCCCATTTTCCACGCTCTTGCTGTCCTGTTTGTACACTTTCCAAATAAAGTATCAGTGCATTTACTTTCCCTTCCAGCTCTGGTTTTCCGATAATCCAAACTAAGAAAATTTTTTTTTTTGTCTTTTGTTGTTGTTGCTATTTCTTGGGCCGCTCCCGCGGCATATGGAGATTCCCAGGCTAGGGGTTGAATCAGAGCTGTAGCCACCGGCCTAGGCCAGAGCCACAGCAACGCGGGATCCGAGCGCGTCTGCAACCTACACCACAGCTCACGGCAACGCCGGATCATTAACCCACTGAGCAAGGGCAGGGACCGAACCCGCAACCTCATGGTTCCTAGTCGGATTCGTTAACCACTGCGCCACGACGGGAACTCCCCAAACTGAGAAAAATCTTAAATTTAAAGCTTCTCCTTTTTCTTACCAAGAGGTAGGACTAATAAGAGTTCATGATTTTTCTATTTTCTATTTCTCTTAAAAATAGAAAACCAAATTATTTATTCAGCTTAGAAGGCAGCTAATATAAATAAAAAAAATCTCTGTGGAATATAATGTATAGTTTATATACTATATTAATACAGATTTCAATTTGTAGGCTTTCTGCTTGAGGATAAAAAATGAGGGACAGTTAACTTATCTTAAAATGCAGCCAGTACATATGCAGAGTGAAGATCTTTTATACGAATTTTAGTGTGTACTCTTCCATTCATGTATTATTCAGCACAGCTAATACATGAAAAAATACAACTCAGGTGACAACAAGTGATAGTCACCCACACTTCCATCTTCTCTTCTGTATCACCCTGTGAAATGCTTTTCTCTGACCTCTGCTCAAAGAAGCAGAACAGCAGGGGCCCCCACTTCACAGGAGCTCCCGAAGAGAAATCATGCTATATTTCTCATTTAGAAATTAGAAATTTGGAATAAATGCATGGAAGTGAAAATCCATTAGATAATTGCTGCTAAATGCCTAGCATTTTAATTTGGCGATTTTCAGTGTCACATTGCTTTTGAAATGGATTTTGAATTTAGAACTCTGTCTAAATCTTGATGGACAGAAGTTTTCAGAATAGTCATCACTGCTGTTTTCCCTGACATGTTAAGTAGTCATCAGCTCTGCGTATTGCTGTGTGCCATGATGGCCCTTTGGTGAAAGTGCCTAGAGGTTCATTATGACTTTTAGAAGGAATTTCTAGGAGCAATTTTTTTTTTTTTTTTTTTTGGTCTTTTTGCCATTTCTTGGGCTGCTGTCACGGCATACGGAGGTTCCCAGGCTAGGGGTCTAATCAGAGCCGTAGCCGCCGGCCTAGGCCAGAGCCACAGCAACACAGGATCCGAGCTGCGTCTGTGACCTACACCACAGCTCACAGCAACGCCAGATCCTTAACCCACTGAGCAAGGGCAGGGATCGAACCCGCAACCTCATGGTTCCTAGTTGGATTCGTTAACCACTGCACCACGGGAACGCCATCTAGGAGCAATTTATAGTTATTTTATAACCATTTTATATGAGACTAGGAGAATCAGTAGTGAATTTATAGGTTCTTCCTGGACAGTAATCAGTCTTTGGATTTAAATATTCTATTTGTTTTCAAGTTTCTGCCCTTTTTTTTCTGCTGAAACTTCAGAAGTATATGTGATTACATTCTGGTGTGTCAACAAACTTGACTATTATTTGGCTGTTCCACTGGTCTTTTTCCCTTGTTCTTGAATTTCTCTCATTTTGCACTATGCATCTATTTCTTACCACACAAAATATTGTTGCCCTTGTCCCTCTATCCAAAATATAACTTTTCCATATTTCTAATTATTAAAAACCACCTTTTTGTTTTCTCCACATCCTTTAATAACTATTCTCAATTTCATGCAAATACCTATAATGTTCCCGCCATCATTCCCACTCTCATTAGAAATTGTCATTATCTCATTCTAAATTAAATCAGACAAAACTTTTTCCTTCACTTTTAAGGTTCGTTCTAATCCTAAATATTATGTTTTATATTATTTATTCACTTCAGATACTTTTTTATTTTTTTATAAATCAAATGAACTTATCACATGTGTAGTTGTATAATGATCATAACAATCTGATTTCACAGGATTTCTATCCCATAACACAAGCACATCCCCCCACCCCCTAAACTGTCTCCTCCAGAGACCATAAGTTTTTCAATGTCTGTGAGTCAGTATCTGTCCTTTTTTCAGATTCCATATGTCAGTGCAAGCATTTGATGTTGGTGTCTCATTGTATGGCTGACTTCACTTAGCATGATAATTTCTAGGTCCATCCATGTTGCTAAAAATGCCATGATTTCATTCCTTTTGATACTTGAATAATATTCCATTGTGTATATGTACCACATCTTCTGGATCCACTCCTCTGTCGATGGACATTTAGGTTGTTTCCTATCTTGGCTATTGAAAATAGTGCTGCAATGAACATCGAAATACATGTGTCTTTGCAAGTCATGGTTTTCTCTGGATAGATGGCCAGGAGTGGGATTGCTGTCAAATGGTAATTCTATTTTTTAGTTTTCTGAGGAAACTCCGTACTGTTTTCCACAGTGGTTGCACCAATTTACAATCCCACCAACAGTGTACTAGGGTTCCTTTTTCTCCACACCCTCTCCAGCATTTATGTTTGTAGACTTTTTGATGATGGCCCATTCTGGCTGGTGTAAGGTGGTACCTCAGAGTGGTGTTTTTTGTTTTTTGTTTTTTGGGTTTTTTTTTTTTTTTGTCTTTTTACCTTTTCTAGGGCCGCTCCCGTGGCATATGGAAGTTCCCAGGCTAGGTGTCCAATCAGAGCTGTAGCCGCCGGCCTCTGTCACAGCCACAGCAACGTGGGATCCAAGCCGTGTCTGCAACCTATACCACAGTTCACGGCAACACCGGATCCTTAATAACCCACTGAGCAAGGCCGGGGACCGAACCCACAACCTCATGGTTCCTAGTTGGATTTGTTAACCACTGCGCCACGACAGGAACTCCTCAGAGTGGTTTTGATTTGCATTTCTCTAATAATGAGTGCTGTTGAACATCTTTTCGTGTGTTTTTTGGCCATCTGCATGTCTTCTTTGGAGAACTGTCTGTTTAGGTCTTCTGCCCATTTTTTGATGGGGTTGTTTGTGTTTTTTTTGGTATTGAGCTGTAGGGGGTGTTTGTAAATTTTGGAGATTAATCCCTCCTCAGTTGATTCACTTGCAAAGATTTTCTCCCTTTCTGTGGGCTGTCTTTTTGTTTTGTTTAGGATTTCCATTGTTGTACAGAAACTTCTAAGTTTAATTAGGTCCCATTTGTTTATTTCTGTTTTTACTGTCATTACTCTAAGAGGTGGATCTGAGAAGATGTTGCTGTTGTTTATGTCAGAGAGTGTTTGTACTAAGTTTTCCTCTAAGAGTTTTATAGTGTCTGGTCTTAGATCTAGGCCTTTAATCCATTTTGAATTTATTTTTGTGTTTGATGTTGGGGAGTGTTCTAATTTCATTCTTTTCCATGTGGCTGTCCAGTTTTCCCTGTACCACTTATTGAACAAGCTGTCCTTTCTCCATCATATAGTATTGCCTCCTTTGTCATAGATGAGTTGGCTGTGGGTGCATGGGTTTAATTCTGGGCTTTCTATCCTGTTCCACTGATCTATATTTCTGTCTTTGTATCAGTACCATAGGGTTTTGATGTTTGTTGCTTTGTAGTATAGTCTGCAGTCCAGGAGCCTGATTCCTCCAGTTCCATTTTTCTTTTTCAGGATGTTTTTGGATATTCTGGGTCTTTTGTGCTTCCAAACAAACTTTAAAATATTTTGTTCGAGTTCTGTGAAAAATGTCCTTGGTAATTTGATAGGGATTGCATTGAATCTGTAGATTGCCTTAGGTAGTATAGTCATTTTGATAATATTAACTCTTCCAATCCAAGAGCATGGTATGTCTTTCCATCTATTTGTGTCATCTTAGATTTCTTTCATCAGTGTCTTATAATTTTCGGAGTACAGGTCTTTTGTCTCTTTATGTGGGTTTACTCCTAGGTATTTTATTCTTCTGGATGTGATGGTAAACGGGATTGCTTCCCTAATTTCTCTTTCTGCTCTTTCATTGTTAGTGTATAGAAATGCCATTGATTTCTGTGTGTTAATTTTGTATCCTGTGACTTTGCCAAATTCATGGATGAGCTCTAACAGTTTTCTGGTAGAGTCCTTAGGATTCTCTAGGTGTAATATCATGTCATCTGCAAATAGTGATAGTTTTACTTCTTCCTTTCCAATTTGGATTGCTTTTATTTCTTTTACTTCTCTGATTGCTGTGGATAGGACTTCCAAAACTATGTTGCATAGTAGTGGCGAGAGTGGACATCCTTGTCTTATTCCTGATCTCAGTGGGAATTCTTTCAGCTTTTCACTGTTGAGAATGATGTTCGCTGTGGGTTTGTCATATATGGCCTTTATCATGTTGTGGTAGTTTTCCGTTATGCCCACTTTCTGAAGGGTTTTTATCAGAAATGGGTGTTGGATTTTATCAAAGGCTTTTTCTGTGTCTATTGAGAGGATCATATGGTTTTTATTCTTCAGTTTGTTAATGTGGTGTATCACACTGATGGATTTGTGGATTTTGAAAAATCCTTGCATCCCTTGGATAAATCCCACTTGAGCATGATGTACAATCCTTTTCATGTTTTGTTGGATTCAGTTTGCTAGTATTTTGTTGAGGATTTTTTCATCTATGTTGTTCAGTGACATTGGATTATAGTTTTCTTTTGTTGTGTTGTCTTTGTACCAGAGTGATGGTGGCCTCATAGAATGAGTTTGGGAGTGTCCCTTCATGTGCTATTTTTGGAAATAGTTTCAGAGGATAGGTGTTAGCTCTTCTCTAAATGTTTGATAGAATTCGCCTGTGAAGCCATCTGTTCCTGGACTTTTGTTTGTTGGAAGTTTTTTAATCACAGTTTCAATTTCAGTTCTTGTGATTGGTCCATTCATCTTTTCTACTTCATCTTAGTTTAGTCTTGGAAGATTGTACTTTTCTAAGAATTTGTCTATTTCTTCTAGGTTTTCCATTTTATTGGTGTATAGTTGCATATAGTAGTCTCTTATGATCCTTTGTATTTCTGTGATGTCTGTTTACTTCTCCTTTTTCATTTCTAATTTTATTGATTTGAGTCCACTCTCTTTTTTTCTTGATAAGTCTGGCTAAAGGTTTATCTATTTTGCTGATCTTTTCAAAGAACCAGCTTTTTGTTTCATTGATCTTTTCTATGATTTTCTTAGTTTCTAGTTCACTGATTTCTGCTCTGATCTTTATGATTTCTTTCCTGCTGCTGACTTTAGGTCTTGTCTGTTCTCTCTCTAGCTCCTTTAGATGTAAAGTTAGCTTGTTTATTTGAGCTTTTTCTTGTTTCCTGAGGTGGGCTTGTATTGCTATAAACTTTCCTCTTAGAACAGCTTTTGCTGCATCCCATAGGTTTTGGAGTGTCATATCTTTGTTGTCATTTGCTTCTAGGTATTTTTTAATTTCCACTTTGATTTCTTCAGTGATCCATTGATTGTTTAGTAGCCTGTTGTTGAGTCTCCACATGTTTGTTCTTTTTGCAGATTATTTCTTGTTGTTGATTTCCAGTCATATAGCGTTGTGGTCAGAAAAGATGCTTGATATGATTTCAATTTTCTTAATGTTACCAAGGTTTGATTTGTAGCCCAGGATGTGATCAATCCTAGAGAGTGGTCCATGTGCTCTTGAGAAGAATGTGTATTCTGTTGCTTTTGGATGGAATGTCCTATAAATATCTATTAAGTCCATCTGGTTTAATGCCTCATTCAGGGCCTGTGTTTCCTTATTCATTTCCTGTCTGGTTGATCTGTCCATTGCTGTAAGTGGGGTATTAAAGTCCCCAACTATTACTGTGTTATTGTCAATTTGTCCTTTGAAGGTTGTTAGCAGTTTCCTTATATATTGTGGTGAACCTAGGTTGGGTGTGTAGATATTTAAAATTGTTATATCTTCTTCTTGGATTGATGCTTGATCATTATGTAATGACCTTCTTTGTCCCTTAAAATATTCTTCATTTTAAAGTCTATTTTGTCTTTTATGAGTATTGCTATTCCAGCTTTCTTTTGATTCCTGTTTGCATGGAATATTTTCTTCCATCCTCTCACTTTCTATTTGTATGTGTCCCTAGAAAAGAAGTGAGTCTCTTGAAGATAGCATATATATGGGTCTTCTTTTTGTATGCATTCAGCCAGTCTATGTCTTTTGGTTGGGGCGTTTAGTCCATTAACATTTAAGGTAATTATTGGTATGTATGTTCTTATTGCCATTTTATTAATTGCTTTGCATTTGTTTTTGTTGCTCTTTTTTCTCCCCTTCTTCTCTTGTTCTATCCTCTAGTGGTTTGATGACTGTCTTTAGTGTTGTATTTGAGTTGATTTTTCTTTGTTTGTGTATCAATTGTAGGTTTTTGGTTTGCAGTTATTCTGAAGTTTTGATATAAGATTCTATATGTATATGAGATTGTTTTAAGCTGTTGTTCTCTTAATTGCAAGTGCATCTCCAGTGTCCTTCATTTATACCCACCTCTTATGATTTCTGAGTTTGGTCGTGTAATTATGCATGGATGATTTCATATCTTTACTGTATATATATCTTTACCGGTGAGCCTTGTCATTTGTGGAATTTTTGTTTCCTGTTGCTGTCTTTTCTTTTCTGCCTAGAGAAGTTCCTTTAGTATTTGTTGTAAGGCTGGTTTAGTGTTGCTGAATTCTCTCAGCTTTTGCTTATCTGTGAAGGTTTTGATTTCTCCTTCAAATCTGAATGAGAGCCTTGCTGGGTAAATAATCTTGGTTGGAGGTTTTTTCCTTTCATCATGTTAAGTATATCATGCCACTCCCTTCTGGCCTGCAGAGTTTCAGCTGAAAAATCTACCTATACCTTATTGGGGTTCCCTTGTATGCTATTTGTTTCTTTTCCCTAGCTGCTTTCAAGATTTTCTCTTTGTCTTTAATTTTGGTCAGTTTGATTAATATGTGTCTCAGTGTACTCCTCCTTGGGTTTATTTTATGTGGTACTTGTTGTGCTTGCTGGATTTGAGTGAGTGGTTCCTTTCCCATGTTAGGGAAGTTTTCAGCTATTATCTCTTGGAATATTTTTTTCTGTTCCCTTCTCTCTCTCTTCTCCTTCTGACACCCCAATAATACGGATGTTGGTGCATTTAACATTGTCCCAGAGTTCTCTGAGACTCTTTTCATTTCTTTTCAGTCTTTTTTCTCTTTTCTGTTCTGCATCCATAATTTCTACTACTCTGTGCTCCACCTCACTTATTCATTCTTCTGCCTCCTGTATTCTGCTGTTAGCTGATTCTAATGAATTATTTATTTCAGTTATTGTTTTTTGCATCTTCTTAGGTTTTATGTCTTGTTTCTCTTTGGTCAATGTTTCCTGTAAGTTATCCATCTTTGCCTCCAGTTTATTTCCAGTGTCTTTCATCATCTTCAGCATCAACAGTCTAAAGTCTTTTACCTGGAGGTTGTGAATCTCCTGATCACTTAGCTGATATTCTGGGGTTTTTCCTTTCTCCCTCATCTGAGTTATAGTTCTCTGTCTTTTCATTTTTATGGGTTTTTGGTGTGGTGACCTTTTTACAGATAATAGAGTTGTAGCCGCTCTTACTTCTGGTGGCTGCCCCCCTTGTGGCTGAAGTTGGTATGGGGGCTTGCTCTAGGCTTCCTCATCAGAGGGGCTGATGCCTGCCCACTGGTAGGTGGAGCTGATGCTGATTCTAATCCCTCTGGTGGGTGGGGCTTAGTCTCCGGATGGGATTAGAGGCAGCTGTGTGCCTTGGGGTCTTTAGGTAGTCTGTTTACTGAGGAGCGGGGCTGTGATCCCACCTTGATTGTTGTTTGCCCTGGGGCTTCTCAGTGCTGACTGACTGATTTTCCCAAAATGGCCACCTCCAGAGAAAGGCACAGCTGCTGAATATTCCTGAGAGCTTTGCTTTCAATGACCTTCCCTCACAACAAGCTGCATTCACCCCTGTTTTCCCAGGATGTCCTCCAAGAACGGCATTCAGGTTTGACCCAGATTCCCATGGGACCCAGTGCACGTGAAAGTCTGTGTGCACCTTTTAAGAATGGGGTCTCCATTTCCCCCAGTCCTGTGGAGCTTCTGTGCACAAGCCCCACTGGCCTTCAATGCCAGATGCTCCAGGGGCTCTTTCTCCCAGTGCCAGATCCCCACATGTGAGAGTTTGATGTGTGGCTCAGAACTCTCACTCCTGTAGGTGAATCTCTATGAACCAGTTAGTTTCCAGTCTGTGGGGCTTCCCACCTGGAGGTATGGGGTTGTTTATATCACAAAATTGCCCCTCCTACCTCTTGCTGTGGCCTCCTATTTTTCTTCTGGAGTAGGATATCTTTTTTAAGGTTTCTGGTCTATTTGGGTGTAGATTGCTCAGCCTTTAGTTGTGAATTTTGTTGTTTTTAGGAGAGAAGTTGAGCTCCAGTCCTTCTATTCCACCATCTTAATCCCATCTCCACTTCAGATACTTTTTAAATTAGCAGTTCATATTCTTTCTTGGGCAATCACTCCTGATATATTTTAAAAGTTCCATTGTATCAAAAATGTGATTAATGTATGAGAAACATATTTGATTTTTTTTTTTTTTTTTTTTTTTGCCATTCGGAGGCATGTGGATTTCCTGGATCAGGGATCCAATCCGAGCCGCAGTTGCAAAATAAGCCTCAGCTCTGGCAACACCAGATCCTTAACCCACTGTGCCAGGCCCAGACCAGAGCTTGAACTTGTGTCCCAGCACTCCAAGACACCACCAATCCCTTTGTGCCACAGCAGGACCTCCCATATGTGCTTTTTTAAAAAATAGAAATCCACCCTTAATTTTTTTCCCATAAAACTGTTAACCTCTTTTCACTTTTTGAGAGTTTGTTTGGGGAGTCCTGGATTTAAGTATGGCTCTCTCCTCTCTGTTGTGTACTATGTTGCAATGAGTAAATTAGTTTTTGGGGTTTTTTTTTTTTGAATATCTGGATTTTCCATTTTCATAAAGAGGAAAAATATTTTGTGTTTTTAGGGTTATTTGAAAGATTAAAGGTATTTTATAAACATTCCTGAAATGATGCCTGGGGTCCAGTATTCACTTTAAAAATGGTGATAGTCATTCTAGATGATATGACCTAATGGCACAATTATGTGTTTCTATAAGAAGGCTATTAAACCACCACATCTAATACTCAGATGGATAGAGAAATTTGGAGGTAAAGGTAGAAGCATACAAGAGTAGTAGTATATGGATCTACACTATGCCCATTTGAAATAACTAAACGTTTCTACCCTGATTTTCTAGAGTAGATATTGAAGAGTCTTGAAAGTGCAAAATATTTTGTCCTAAGTAGTTTGGAGTTTCACTGAAGTACAAAAGAGAGATGTTATAGGAGCTTTCGAAGCAAGACAGAAGCAGTTTAGTAGATCTTTCACAGTTTCTACTTGCCTTTATTTATCTCTTGAGTTTAGGGCAGACTTGATAGTAACACTAGAAGATAGAATAATAGTTACTTAATCACCTCTTAAAACACAAAAGAATTAACACTATGGGTTTGTCTGTCCGTGTGCACGCGCGCGCGCCCACATGTCTCTGTGTGGGTGTGGGTGTGTGTGTGTAGAGTCTCATTTCAATCCACCAGTCCTACTTCAGAAAGACCTGATTAAAATTTGGTATCAGATACATTATCTGAAAAACTTCATTGTTAAACAAAAACAAAGAAACAAAACAACCTTTGTTTTCTCATTCATTTCCTTTGTAAATTTTAATCAGTTCTTTAGCTGAGCTGTCTTGTAAATAGAAGACTGGACTGCAGTGAGCAGTGATTTATTTAAAATTACTAACTGAGGGACTCATTTTATTTAACTTTACTACTTTGTTGGAAAACTGGAAAGATGCCAGATGGTAATTTTTTGCTACTTATTTCCAAGAGTATAATAAATCATTTTTTCACTTTTATAAATGATAATTTTAATAAGACTTATGATACCTCCTGGGTTCAGAAGAATACTTTCATCTATTCTTCCATAAACAATTAGTGAGTTAGGAAAATATTAAAAATAGCTTAGCAGAAGTCTCCTCAAATGACTGAAGATGTTGTAGTTGTCATGCTGTGTAACTCTGAAGGACTCTGGAAAATAGAAAAGATTTCCTCTTTCTCTTCTTCTTTAACTAATTTACCTTTCTAGTTACAAGACCACAGCCTGCTTCTAAAATTATTTTTTGCCATTCTTTTGCTATATTCATGACTACAATAATTAAATCATGATTATCTGTTTAATGATTATCTTATTAGATCTTTAAAATCCATAATTGCTGGTATTTTACTATCTTATTAAAAATACCATTACTAACGCTTACCAAAAATGCCACAGATCTAGTAGAAGCACGGAAAGCATTTAATCAATTAGGCTGATGAGTAATGTGACATTTTATGAAGTTGTAACACATGTACCATTATCTGCATGTATTTTTTTTCAGCATACCGCTAAGAAATAATACTGATGTCAGACAGATTTGAGAATGCCTCTCACTTCCTGGGCAAATCTCTACCTGGATATTTTAAATTTTCGAGATGGAAATTTTGGAGTATTTGGCGGTATGAGTCAAAGGGTTTTGTATGTCTTTGATTTTCTATCAAATAATTAATTATGCAGAACCTGGACAGTGCATTTTCTTCTTAGAGTCTTTCACATGATGATAGAATCTTCAGTTTTTTGATATGTCATGGCACGATGCTGGGAGCAAGTGACAGAGGAGATGGCTATATATAGGCTGAGGTTTTCTAATACTGATTCAACAAGAAATAAGGTATTCTCATTGTATATTGAAATTAAGTACAACTTTTGTTCAATATGAAATCAAATCTATTTGTAAGAAACACTACAGTTAACTTTTCCTCCTTTAGCATACAAATAGACATACCTATTTTAGGGATATGCATAATGTATACCTAAATACGTGCACATATATATCCCTATGTGTGTGTGTGTGGATATGTGTGTGTGTTTCAGAGCATATATGAGCTAGGAGGATATAAATTTATACTTACAGAGGTCCAGAGCTAAGGTTTCTTTAGGATTGATTGATTAAGGCTTCAAAGATATCATTAAGGACCTAGTATTAGTTCATTCTCAGTTTGGTCAATCTCAGTGTTGGCTTTAATTTTAGCTGCATGACAAGATGCTGCATAAATTCCAAACATTAGATTTAGATATACAATTTCTAGAGGAATAAAAGTGATTATTATTCCCTTGATTTTCACTTAGGAACTACAAAACTTTTTTGAGAAGCTCCTCATTAAACTTTCAGAATTGGGACACATTTCCATTTCATTAAACTTAAACCAGTTAGGTCCACTTCTGGAGATATATATTAGTTCAGATTCCTTTGAGACAATGTGGAAGAGGGCTGAGTATCTGAAAACAAAATCAGATTTTTAAGGAGAAAAAGATATAAATGGATACAGCGTAAGGAAATAATATTTTATATATGTATACTGTTCCGTGTTTTTGGAATGCCCTTGGATTTATTTTCTTTCTTTCTTTCTCTCTTTCTTTTGCTTTTTAGGGCTGCACCCTCGGCATATGGAGGCTCCCAGACTAGGGGTCAAATAGGAACTATAGCTGCTGGCCTACACCAGAGCCACAGCGATGTCAGATCTTAGCCTCGTCTGTGACCTACACCACAGCTCAGGGCAATGCTGCATCCTTAACCCACTGAGCGAGGCCAAGGATTGAACCTGCGTTCTCATGGATGTTAGCCAGATTTGTTTCTGCTGAGCCATGATGAGAACTCCACCCTTGGATTAATTTTAGATGACACATTTCTATTCATTTTTCAAAATTTAGCTTAAAGGTTTTCTCCCTTATATTACCTTTCCTGATTTCATGACACTGATTTCCTTTTTCTAGGATTAGCTCAAATTTAATGAATGTCTATAATAAATTACTTATATTTAAGGATATTATTTGATTGTTTTCCCATCTTAGAAGCTCTCAGAATGTACAAACCATATCAACCATCTTTACTTACTCAGCATAGAGCATAGTTTCTAAATTTAGAGGAAGAGACAAAAAATGTTAAACTGGATTTTCTTTACGATTCCCAGTAAATTTTATAATGTGTCAGTTTTAAGCATGAAAATCCGTTGGTTCTGCATGCAGTTTTTATACTTTTTGTACGATTGGCTTTAACATAGAAGATGATTTACTCAGCATGTAATAACTCAGAATTTGAAAAAAATCATAGGGCCATATGGATGTAAAATATTTCAGTCATCTGGCATACATAATAACTTGACAGAGAAAATGTCAGACAAAATTACCCTTAAATGATTCTGAGTCCCCCCATGGAAATCATGTGGCTCTATTGCACCTCTTTTAAAAATTCTATGCCTGACTTTGATGAAATATTGTTACTAAATAGACATCCTGAGTAGAATATCACTGAGAGTTGCTGACTATATCATCCAAATTCATTCTGACTATAGGTTATCTTTTCAGGTGACCATTCTAACAGAAATCTTTAGATTTAAATTTTATTTTGAATAAAATTTCCTAAAAAATATTTATCTTTAGTTGTACACACTCTATATGCAAAAAGACTAACGTCCTTCAAGTTGGTCTCTAACCAAAAGATGAATTATTTGACTTTACAGATTATAATCCTTACAGTACTTTAATGAATAACGAGTTATTGGTGGGGGCATCGGTAAAAATGGTAGAGACCACAGAAAGTTCACTTCTTTTTGCAATAATGTAATGAACCTGACAAAAATTGTCAGAATCAACTTTTAGAAAACTCTAGAAATTAGTGAATGGTTTGCAGCAACCTGGGGACCACTCAGTCAAGAAAACTGGCTGAATTTTGGTTAAAACAGAGAGCTTCGTGGTGTTTTAACTTGCCTTAGTTCAGTGCCCTGCTCTTCAGCTCTGCTATAGCCTTGAAAAATAGCAGCCCATATTCCCAGTCTTGGAAGGAGCAAAGCACAGTTGGAGCTCTCTCAAAGCCTTATTCTGAGGAGAAAGTCATTATTTGATCTGTCTTGTAGTTCTCAGAAAGTTTCCACATGAAAGAACTGACTTTATTTGACTTCACTCAGATTCATTCCATGTAAAAAGCTTCTCCTACTGTGGTCTTTGTTGAATATTTTGACATTAATCCCTTCGAGGCAGTAGGGCAAACAGTAGACTAATCAAAAAGGTTAAGTTGAAGATGAGCTGTTCACAGGTGTTTGGGGAAGCTTCAGTATTCTTGGGAATCTCAAAGGCCACGGTTTATGTACGGGTTGTACACATGTTCAGGGAAGATCTTTGAAGGTTCTAAGTTCTTACTTCTGACTGACCTGAGTGCTCTGTACAAGCAGGAGGAAGAGGCTAACACTCTTTGCAAGCAGTAAGGAAAGGCTAAGAAAGAATTGTAAATTAACTGGTTGAGTGTAGAAATCACATCCCAAAGATCACCCAAGAGCCCCTTGGCAAAGACTCAGAAACTCATTGGTTCTAGATATTTAAGGAAATCTCCGTCCAATTATTAACTGACCACCAAGCAAGCTGAGTACAGACACAGTGGCACACTTGACAAACAGTCTTTGCAGGATTGATTAAGAAATGCCACTAAACAAACTGACAACAATGACAAGTAGAAACACTCACCAACCTAGGGCTAGGGGATACTCTGATTTCCTGAGCTACCACATTATACTACTTAAAATCTTCAGTTTTTAACAAAATTATGAGACATGAAAAGAAATAAGAAAGTCTGACCCATAAACAAGGTCTCAGGATGGCCAAAACAGTCTGGAAAATGAACAAAGTTAGAAGAGTCACATTTGCCAATTTAAAAAACCTACTGCAAAGCTGTGGTAACCACAATAGCATGGTGATGGAATAGATATATAGATGAGTGGAATATAAATGAGATTCCAGAAATAAACTTATCAGTGATTCGATGATTTCTGACATGGGTGCTGATACCATATAATGAGGAGAAAATATTTTCAGCCACTAGCACTGGGATATCCACATGTACATGAAAGAATTTAACTACCACTTCACATTATATGCAAAAATTAATTCAAAATGTACCAAAGACTTAACTGAGTGCTGAAAAAAACTGTAATTATAAATATATTAAAGATGAATATAGAGGTAAACTTTATGACCCTGGATTAGCCAAAGCTTTCTTAGATTTGACAGCAATAACACAAACAACCAAATAAAATATAGGTAAATTAGACTTAAACAACAAAAGTTTTTCATCTTAAAGGACATTATCAAGAGAGTGAAAAGACAATCCAAAGAATTGGAGAAAAAATTTGCAAATCATAAATGTGATAGTTTTAATAGCCAGTTATATTAAGACCTCTTACAACTTAATAAAAAGACAAATAATCCAAATATAAAACGGGCAAAAATTTGAATAAACATTTCTCCAAAGAAGATATAACAAATAAGCACATGAGAATACATTCAACATCACTAGTCTTTAGGGAAATGGAACTCAGAACAACAATGAGATGCTGCTTCATACCAACTAGAATGGCTATAATTTTTTTTTAAGTAAAATAACAAATATTGGTGAGAAAATGGAGAAATTGTAACCCTCATCATTGCTGATGGAATATATTATGATGCAAACTGTAGAAAATAGTTTGGAAGTTCTCAAAAGGTTAGGGTTACCATATGACACAGCAGTTCTACTCTTAAGTATATACCCAAACAAATTGGAAACAGATGTTCAAATAAAAACTTATATACAAATGTTCATAGCAGCATTATTCATCATTAGCAAAATGTAGAAACCTAAACCAAATGTCCACCAACTGGTTAATAGATAAACAGATGCAATACATCTGTTCCATGGAGTACTATACAGACATAAAGAAGAATGAAGCATTCGTAAAACATGAGTGAACCTTATAAACATTATGGTGAATGAAAGAAGCCAATCATAAATGGCTGTGTATTATGTGATTCTATTTCCATGAAATGTACAGAATAGCAAATCCATAGAGAAAGAAATCAGATCGATGGTTGTCAGGGTTTAATAGCAGAAGAATGGTAAGGGAGTACTAGTGGGTACAGGGTTCTTTTGCAGAGTAATGAAAATTTCAGAAACTACATGGTGGTGATCTTTTGTCTTATGAATATATTGAAAAACACTGAATTGTACACATTGAAATGGTGAATTTAATGGTGTATTTATTTTACCACAATAATTTTTTTTTTAGTTATAAAGATTTTTGTCTTTCTGAAATAATTCTTTCTGCCCTTTCTGCTCTTTGATTATGGAATCTAATAATACAATGTATGCCCTTGGTAATATCATCAAATATCTTGCTATAGGTTAATTTTCTGATAATATATTTGTTCAATGATCAGTTCACCAATGTTGCTATAACGTGAAAATTGTAGACAAAGACCTACACTCAGATTGAAGATGGACAACCATGATTTTGCCACCAGAGAAGAGTATTCAGATTCAGATACAGTATATAAAAAATAGGAGTTCTCCTAGAAGAAAACATAGGCAAAACACTCTCTGACATCAACATCGTGAATATTTTCTCAGGTCAGTCTCCCAAGGCAATAGACATTAGAGCAAAAATAAACCCATGGGACCTCATCAAACTGAAAAGCTTTTGCACAGAAAAGGAAACCAAAAAGAAAACAAAAAGACAACCAACAGAATGGGAGAAAATAGTTTCAAATGATGCAACCGACAAGGGCTTAATCTCTAGAATATATAAACAACTTATACAACCCAACAGCAAAAAAGCCAATCAATCAATGGAAAAATGGGCCAAAGACCTGAATAGACATTTCTCCAAAGAAGATATACAGATGGCCAACAAACACATGAAAAAATGCTCAACATCGCTGATTATAAGAGAAATGCAAATCAAAACTACTATGAGATACCACCTCACACCAGTCAGAATGGCCATCATTAATAAATCCACAAATAACAAGTGCTGGAGGGGCTGTGGAGAAAAGAGAACCCTCCTGCACTGTTGGTGGGAATGTCAACTGGTACAGCCACTCTGGAGATCAGTTTGGAGATACCTTAGAAATCTATACATAGAACTTCCATATGACCCCACAATCCCACTCTTGGGCATCTATCTGGACAAAACTCTGCTTAAAAGAGACACGTGCACCCGCATGTTCATTACAGCACTATTCACAATAGCCAGGACATGGAAACAACCCAAATGTCCATGGACAGATGATTGGATTCGGAAGGTGTGGTATATATACACAATGGAATACTATTCAGCCATAAAAAAGAATGACATCATGCCATTTGCAGCAACATGGATGGAACTATGAGATTATACTGAGTGAAATGAGCCAGAAAGACAAAGACAAATACCATATGATATCACTTATAAATGGAATCTAATATAAGCACAAATGAACATCTCCTCAGAAAAGAAAATCATGGACTTGGAGAATAGACTTGTGGCTGCCTGATGGGAGGGGGAGGGAGTGGGAGGGATTGGGAGCTTGGGCTTATCAGACACAACTTAGAATAGATATACAAGGAGATCCTGCTGAATAGCATTGAGAACTTTGTCTAGATACTCATGTTGCAACAGAAGAAAGGGTGGGGGAAAAATGTAATTGTAATGTATACATGTAGGGATAACTTGATCCCCTTGCTGTACAGTGGGAAAATAAAAAAATTATAAAAAAAAAAAAAAGAAAGAGAAGAGGAATCTCAGGAGACCTGGAGTCTAGTGTCAGGTGGACCCTAATAAATTGTTTGACCTTTAAAAAAAAAAAATAGGAGTTCTTACTGTGACTCAGCGGGTTAAGAACTTGACATAGCATCCATGAGGATGTGGGTTCAATACCTGGACTTGCTCAGTGGATTAAGGAACCACCATTGCCAAAAGCTGTGGCATATATGTTGCAAATGTGGCTTGGATTCAATGTTGCCATGCCTGTGGCTTAGGCCCACAGCTATAACCTCAATTCGACCCCTAGCCCAAGAACTTCCACAGGTGCAGCAGTAAAAAGAAAAACAAATGAAATATATAAAAATAGAGAAAAAGGTAGCTTGCTTCCAAGGGAAACCCTATCCATTCCCATGAAGAAAAGCATTAAATATCTGAGAAAGGTTTAGAGTCTAAAGTGTAAAATACATGTAAAATTAAAGTTGAACTAAACTGGATTGAAAAATCCCAAGCTAAGTTTTTTTGGGTTTTTTGGCGGGTGACGTGGAGGTACTTGAGAAAAAAGTCAGTCATAATTCAAAGACTTGGTTTTCAGTGACTAGTTAGCCAAACTGGTGTGAGGAAGAGAGTTAACTTGTGTCTGTTAACTCTCCAAGACACACTAACGACTAAGATTTGAGTCTTAATTGAGTAAATTTTTCTAAGAAAGGAGGGAAATATTCAGATACCAGATGAGTAAAGACCTAGAGAGCACCAAACCCAGTATAAATGTTACTACTGCATTTCCTTATGGTTGTTTTGTGTATGTATAAAGGAACCTCATAAATGTTAAAACCATGAGTAAACCACTAAAGCCGAGAATATTCCATAACAAGTAGAAGGACGTGTATTCCCAGTTATAGGAAGCATGCGGGCAGATAAGAAAAGAGGTATGGACTCTCATTTTTAAATGAACACTTACTTAGGCAAGCAGGCTTATTAATATTATTGTGACAGTGGACGATGATTAACTGTCCCATTCAAAGTAGCAGTTTTCCCTTTGTTTCTAAACAGCTGCATTCTGACTTGTTCTCAGAGCCTTTTGAGGCACTTCAGTTCTGTTTGTTATGCTGCGGGAAGAAGTGTGGCAGCATGTATAAACTCCAGAGGTCCACAATATCAAATGGGGAGCAGCTGCTGGGTAGATAAAAGTGTTTGTAGAGATTTTTGCCTGGGAGCCAGGGAGCCGGAGGGATTATGTCTTTGGCAGAAGGGTGGCAATATAATGCAGGGATATATACCATGGCATAAAGTAAGTCAAGAGTCACTGCTTTCTTGGTTTAAGTGAATCAATAGAATTAGGCTAAATGGGCCACTTCTTCCTCCTAAAGGATGTAGAGCTGTTGAAAGCCTTAAGGTGCTTAAAAATATGTTTTATGCTGAGCAAGCCTAGAAGAAAGAAGGGTGCTATAAAATATCTTTAGCAGATTTTCAGTTAAAATAATAGTGGTATCATTATTTCTCTATACAGTTTTATTAAATACAGAGATATAAAACACATGCAAGGGAACAGAATTTCTAAAAAAAGACATTTAGCCATAACATCTGAATAAGATGCAAAATATGTGGCATAAAAGCTCTTATCAATACTTCATTTTTTAATAATAAGATTCTTTTCAATTCTTGTAACTAACAAATAACTCCTTTTAACTAAGTTTTGTAGGCCTTTTGGAAGTTCTAGGGGGGTCCTTATGCAAGGGCCTTATCCAAGGTACGGCCTTATCCAAGGTACGGCCTTTCTTGTCTCAGTTGAATGCATGGGATGTGAACAAGATTGGCCCATTACACAACACTGTATATGATCAGAGGTTCCAGTCATACTCACAAGAAAGAAGACCTCACAAAGAATCCAAATTTACCAATGTTTTAAAGATCAGTTAGTGTGAGACATAGATAAAACCTGGCAATATCTGAGATTATAGTAGGGTTCCTTGGGTCCATTTTCCTAAATTAGTATTACTCTTGCCTGGATTTAACATGAGGTCTCTGCATAATGCATGTTGGGCATCGTTTACCTGAAAGGGAACACAAACAGTCATTAAACATCTTTTTATCTTTTTTTATGATTACGTATTTTATGACATTTACCAAAAGCCAGGATTCACATGCATTCTGCCTTAAGTATTCTATAGATAAAGGATTTCCTGATAGTCCATACAATTATCATGTCTTCCAGAAGTTTCCTTTTATTAATGTATTTACCGCAGTCTGTCTAGGTTGTCTTTCTTTCTTACCTAACAGTATTCCAGTAAAGGGAAAGAATAGATTGCAATCATATTATTTTCCTTGTCTAAACTCTTATCTTGGCCAGTATTTCCTTGCTTTGTATTTCTCAGGTTTATTTTAATGATTTTTATCCCATTTTCTTCTGAAACATTTTGTGCAAAAGAATAATCTTACAAGCATCCCATGGAACACTAGTATTTGAACTATCCAACACTGAGTAAGAATTTCTGCTCATTTATTCTTTTTCTTTCCTCACCTGTAGTTATTCAGACATTTTAGCAAGTGTTGATGTGGATATTTAACTGTATGTTTGATTTTTCTAAGGACTCCTTGGTAATATTTACAGCTTCCTTAAGTGAATTCCATCCTTATGTACATTTAATATGTGAAAAGGAGCAAATGAGGCTCTGCCATATTAAACATGCAGCAGCAATCTGTTTCTAGTCATTACCAGGCTACCATCTTAGCAAGATACCATCATAATTTACGACTACAAACCCTGCTGTTCAGCATCCACCATCTTATGTTATTTGCTGGTAATTTCTCTTGGGTCATTTGGAAAAAAATTCACAATGATAAATTCAGCCTTAAAATATTTGTTAATGATTGCTGTATTTGCCTATCAATAGTTGAGTTATTGAAAGTCATTGAAATCATTCAGTCATTTCTTTTCTCCAGTATTCCATGTGATTTTATTTTTGGAAAATATATGGATTAATAGGAGTCCAATGCTTTCTCTGAGGAAAACAGATTTTTTTTTTCCCCAGCTTAGCCAAATATCAGTGCCACATCTGAGAGGTAGCAAAAATATTGTTCTCTTGCTCTGGGGACTTTCTCATAGAAATAGTGTGGGTTCATTTTGCCCAGAAAACAAAATATTTTATTTTTGTTTTTTATAATATCAGCCTATTTTCAATCGAGCCGCACTCATTCTCTCATGGTCAGATTGTCTAGCTGAGCATAATACTTAACAACAGAATTTACAATTATAGCAGACTCACCTCACTGGCCTCACCATTGGGCTGATATTAAACCTGACAGGAGGAAATCTCACAAGATTATTTCTCACTGCTTGGTAATGGGCTAAATTCACCATTTGTCCTAATTTGGTGAAAAGAATAACATAGCAGAAAATTGACAGAACACTGTGAACCAGCTATAATGGAAAAAAAAAAATCATTGTATTAAAAAAAAATTGACACATTCTAAAATGTGATTATTTGATGTAAAATTTTATGGTATGAATATTGTATCTTAGCCATTTATGTTACCTTCCTTAGGTACATTGTAAAGACAAAGCGAAAGAAAAATTTGTGTCTTGAGAATAAAGATAGGCACTTGCAAGCTCCTCAGTCCTTTTATTTGCAGCACTTAATTTTAGAAATCTTATTAGTGGAGTCTGTATCTTATTTTTCTTCATATTCAACCTAATGACAGTTATTTAAACATTGAAGCCAAACCTTCAAATCATTCATATTACCAGTTTTCATAACTAGTTTTTTAGTTGCCCATTACAGTTTTCATTGAGACTGTTGCTCTGATGGTGAATGGTATGTTTGTGTAATGTTTTTCCTTATCCATTTATATAAATTGGTAGCAGTAAATTATGTATTGTCATCAAAAATGGTATATGCCGTTAGACAATAGTCTCTTGAGATTGCTTCTGAAACACACAGTAAGGAAAGCCTAGACTGTTAATCCAAGCTAACACTTTTCAGTCCTTTGAACCTTGCAATAAAAGCCAATTAATTAATGGCCAACAAAAATCACTCACCAGATATGCCAGTTCCCTTGATCATGGTAAATTTGTCCCATAGTCATACTCAAACAATTATTTTTCTTTCTTTTTTTTTTTTTTTTTTTTTTTTTTTTTTTTTTTTTTTTGCTTCTTAGGGCTGCACTTGCAACATATGGAAGTAACCAGGTAGGGGTTGAATCAGAGCTGCAGTTGCCGGCCTACACCACAGCCACAAAACACCAGATCCAAGCTGCATCTGTGACCTACGCCACAGCTCATGGCAACACCGAATCCTTAACCTACTGAGTGAGGCCAGGGATTGAACCCACATCCCCATGGATGCTAGTAGGATTCTTTTTTGCTGCACCATAACAGGAACTCCCTATTTTTTTTTTTTGAATTCTTTTTGTTACTATAGTTGATTTACAATTTTGTATCAATTTCTGCTGTACAGCAAAGTGATCCAGTCTTTTTATCTGATTATTCTCCTTCATGTTCTATCACAAGAGATTGGACATAGTTCCCTGTGCTGTACAGTAGGACCTCATTGCTTATCCATTCTAAATGTAGTAGTTTGCATCTGTTAACCTCAAGCTCCCAGTCCATCCCATTCCTTCCCCTTCCTCCTTGGCAAACAAAAGTCTGTTCTCCATGTCTATGAGCCTGTTTCTGTTCTATAGATGGGTTCATTTATGCCACATTTTAGATTCTACATGTAAGTGATATCAGATAGTATTTGTCTCTTTCTGACTTACCTCACTTAGTATGAAAATCTCTGGTTGCATCTTTGTTGCTGCAAATGGCATTATTTTGTTGTTGTTTTTTTATGTCTCAGTAGTATTCCATTGAGTAAAGGTACCACATCTTCTTACTCCATTCATCTGTTGATGGATATTTAGGTTGTTTCCATATCTTGGCTATTGTGAATAGTGCTGCTATGAACAACAGGTGCATGTATCTTTTTGAATTGTAATTTTGTCTGGATATATTCCAAAATATACAAACAACTCATATGACTCAACAATAAAAAAATAACCCAATCAAACAATGGGCAGAAGACCTAAATAGACATTTCTCCAAAAAGGACATACAGATTCCCAACAGGCACATGAAAAAATGCTCAACATGGAATTCCCACTGTGATTCATCAGTGAGGAACTTGACTAGTATCCATGAGGATGTGGATTTGAATTTGGCTTTGGTCAGTGGGTTAAGGATCCAGCATTGCCATGATCCTGTGATGTAGTTGCAGACGAGGCCTGGATGCCGTGTTGCTGTGGCAACCCTAGCCTGGGAACTTCCGTATGCTGCAGGAGCGGCCATTAAAGAAAAAAAAAAAAAAAAAAAAAGCCCCACAAAAATGCTCAACATCACTAATTATTAGAGAAATGCAAATCAAAACTATAGTGAGGTACCACCTCACACTGGTCAGAATGACCATCATTAATAAATCTACAAATAACAAATGGTGGAGAGGGTGTGGAGAAAAGACAAACCTCCTACACTCTTGGTGGGAATGTAAACTGGTACAACCACTATGTAAAAGAGTATGGAGTTTCCTCAGGAAACTAAATATAGAACTACCATATGATCTAGCAACCCCACTCCTGGGCATGTATCAGGACAAAACTGCAATTCAAGCAATTATTTTTCCACTGACACTGAGGAAGTATTTTGTCACATTAGTTGTTTCCTCTCTTTCCATTAGTACATGGACGAAAGCACTTACACACTTGGTTATTTCACAAGGCAAGATAGCTAAGTAGCTCTAGAGATGTATTACAGTATCTATCATAGTATGAAGGACACTAGGTTAGGTATATATATATCCTCTGGTCATTATAAAGATAGTGCAGTATAGGGTCTACTGCATTCATGATATTCCTGCTGCTTAGGAAGAAATATTCTGTTACAGAGTTGATGATGAGTGGGACTTAACTCTCTTGGGTTAAACCTGCCAAACTCCTTATTTCATTTATTTTAGCAAGTTAATTGTCATACCATCAGAAGCATCTGCTCACCAAAGTTTGTTATCATTCACCGGTCTCTAAAATTTGTGGTAATCTCATCAATCATTAACTCTAAGAACTTGCTAATAATGATTAAGTTTCTGCAAGTATCCGAACATTTATCAGTGTACTCTCAGGATTCTGTGGGTATTTGGCTGGGGCTACCGCAATCTGTATAGTTTTTTTGGTTTTGCCTTTTTTAAAAAAAATCAGGCAATAGTCTTGAGTTACTTTGTGAGTGAAAATAATGTCTGCCTAGCTAGCCACTGAAGCATGAAACGACATTCCAGAAACAGAAAAAAGAAGTCTTTACTGTTATTTTCCTCACGACTTCAGCTTCCTATTTTTGAGATTTAAGTTTTAGCAGAGCTGCTATCAAAAGACAGGTAATTTAAATTTTTCAGTAATTTTCCTTTTGCCAAACACTCTCTAACTATCCAGTAAACAAGCCTCATGTTTCTAGGTAAGTTTCCTCAAAATCGTATTGGAAAGACGTATTCCATATTCGGCTTCTTTAAACAAAGATTTTGCTGCTTTAAACAAAGGATTTTTTTTTTTTTACTTTAATAAAGATTAGCTAGACAGCCATCTTAGCATCAAATCCCCCCTTTTTTTTAATCCTTTACTTTTTGTTGTTGTTGTTGTTGTTGTTTAAAATGCCTAGGCATTATGATTTCTGAGCCTGAAGGAAAGTTCTGCCTATAGTGCTAGTTAGAATTAACTTAAAGACTGGATTGTTGAATCAGATTCACATGGATCAGTGATCTTACCCAGTGTCAAAGTGCTTTAATAATTTCAAGGATATAGGTACTTGAAAAAAGGGGATAGAGATATCCATGGCCACCAATGCAGCTCTCCAGAGTCTTTCTCAATGCATTGGGATACATTCTGGCCCAGATTTAATATATGAGGGTGAAAGGGAACTAATTTGTTCATAAAAATCCCCATTTTATTCACTGACAGTTAACAAACCTTAAAAAGCAGTATTCCAGGAAGTTATTTTCCATAAATTCATAATTTCAGGGTTACTTTCTATGAACCATCCTGGTTCATTTCAGGTACGTTCTGCTAAATACGTTCCATGGATAAGGACTTTTCTAGTCCTGTTTCCCGGGTGATAATATTATTAGCATGTTTGCAAGGGGCTTTAATTAGGTCATCTTTCTTTCTTTGCTGTAGTGTTTTATAATTACGGAAAAGAACTTTTTCATTCCCAAACTGAAACCTCAAAATCTTTCAGAACATACAGGCTGTATTATTTCTCTTATTTTCTCAATCTGTTAGTAGCCTCTCTCTGGCCACTAGTCAGATTTTCCTGACACGTGGGATATTCTTTTTTAGTCTATAAAGCCATGTTTTCTTTCATTTCTGGAATATTTTATTTAATTTTAGATGTAAATATTTTTCATCATCAGTATTATCTCATCATAACAATATTAGTACACTGTTTTTTTCTTTCCTTGACATCTTTGATGTGTCACAGTTATCCTTCACATAATTTCAAATTAGTCATGTGAAGTTAACCTTTTATTCTTTTTCTTTCATTCCTATCCACTATTCAGTTTTCAGCAGTACTGTTCTCTTAAATGTTCCTTTCAATTTAACTTTAATTTCTAGGTTTACTTTTTCTTCCACTTCTTTCTTAGCTATCAGTTAATACATTAATCATTTAGCAAATATTATGTCTTCATTACTATTATTACACATGTTGCATAATTAATTTTTATACCAGATTTAAAACAACTTTGAAAACTAGTGATACTATTTGGCTCCTATAAAGTCAATAAGAATTGAATAAAGCACTTACACAAATAAGTCTTTAATGTAAATTTTTTTACTTTTCAACAACTAAAGGTAAGAACCAGAGTTCGTAGGATTTTCTTTGAGCTGATACTAGATATGATTAATTTACATTGAAATTAATTATAAGTTCTATATAGGATTAATCAGTACATTTTATTCAGCATCTTAAAACACAGGAACTCACACTTATTTAATCTACTTGAGGAGTTTTCTTATAGAAGTAAGATAAAATGCACAGAGAAGTTAAGGGATTTAACTGAAATAGTTCAGTAAGTTCACAAAAGAGCAAATATAGATAGTGAGCATTGGATCTAATTTTTTAAAGCTAATAATTATTAATTACCATCTGCAAATGCCACAGAAAAAGAGAGAGAAATTCTGTATAATGTAATAACCTGGACAATACAGTTTATTTTTAAAACTAGTTATTTCCTGCAGTACATTTGAACTGCTGGTTACATACAGGATTTGAATAAGCTAGTCTGTTGGATACACTCACATAAATACCAGACTATTAAGACTATAATATCTAAACCTATTTTAGAATGCCTATTAAGAACTCTGAGTTTCAAGTTTATTGAAACAATGTAAAATTTCTTTAACTTAAATAGAAAATAAAAATATGCATTTCACTTTTTTTCTCTTAAAAACCCCTAAAAGAGGAGTTCCTGTTGTGGCTCAGTGAGTTAAAAACCTGACTAGTGTCCATGAGGATTCGGGTTTGATCCCTGGCCTCTCTCAGTGTATTAAGGATCCAGTGTTGCTGTGAGCTGTGTAGGTCATAGATGTATCTAGGATCTGGTATTGCTGTGGCATAGGCTGGCAGCTGCAGCTCTGATTAGGCTCCTAGCCTGGGAACTTCCATATGCCCCAGGTGCGACCCTAAAAAGAAAAAAAAAAAAAAAAAACTTAAAGGAGGTTGGGAACTAAAATTCTGAATGGACTAGAATGTAGTGAGAGATGCACTTTTAGGGTAAAGAAGCTTTGAAAGAAGTAAACTTTTTTCAGATAAATTTAACTTTAGAAAACTAAAGAAGAGGTTAATGAAACTGAAAAAAAATGTTTAGTAAGACAAAGTATTGTGATGTTATATAGTATATAGTTTTCTAATACTCAAAAGCAGCTTAAAGTTTTTCAGTGAGATGTACTCCATAATGCTATTTATGTCAGTATTTTAAAACTAGTTTGATTTCCTGTTAAAACTGAAGTACGGAAAAGTTTTATTGAAAGGTTACTGGGAAGAAGTCAAGCTCAATTCTGTATTTTGTATATGGCTTTATTTGAAAATGCCACTAATTAAATAACCAAAATTTCCTAAAATTGCAGTTATACTCAGTAGTAAAGTAAAATAAAAGCTCAAAGCTCATGAGAGAAAAAGTTTTCACTAAATATATTTTAGATCATTTAATTTAGAACAACAGCTTGTGATAAAGAGATTTCTATTTATGTTTCTGTGTGTGAGAGAGAGACAGAGATTGAGAGAGACGGAGAGAGAGAGATGGAGAGACTTTTACACTCAGGGCCTTTTCATTAAATAAATAATCATCCTATAAAAATTTTCGCAGTAATGCATCACTTATTTTCTTAGACATATTCAACAAATGAGCAACTGTATGTTCCATGTGAGACCTTTAAATCCTTCAAAACATTTTATAAACCTTAGTAGGACTGGTAACCAGGGAAAATATAAGATATTTCGATATTCGGAGGGCTGTCAAGAGAGTGATTCAAATGTTACTGTTTCATCTTAAAGGGACAAGGACTGGCTGCTTCAGAACTGATAAAATAGAAATTCTTTAAATAGCAGATGGGAAAGATCAGGTCATTCTTTATCATTCTCTCAGGAGCCTTGCCTGACTACCTCAGTCCAACTGCAAGACCGTATTTTGAAGGCAATGACGTCTACATACAAATTGTACTTATGGAGCTTATAATAGCATTTTTGGAGTGTTACCTAATGCTCTAACTTAAAAACCATATGCTTTAAAAATTATTGTCTTGTATAAATTATGTATTTAAAAAGCCTCAAAATCTATTTACTAAACAGATTACTCAATATTTAAATCTCTTGCTGATTAAATTTGCTCTGGGTCTCTGTGATATGGGTCAGGGAATAATTATCCCGTTATGCAAAATGAATTTGTGCCTGGAGTAGTTTACTAGGACTGTCATAACAAAGTCCACAGAAAGAATGGCTCAAACAGAAATGTGTTTTATCACTGTTCTAAAGGTCGGCAGTCTGGGATCAAGATGGCTTATTTCTTCTGTCTTTACGTGTATGATCTCATTTTATTTTAATTTCCTCTTTAAAGTTCTTATCTCCAAATACAGTCACATTTCAAGGTACAAGGGGTTAGAATTTTAACACAAAAATTTTAGAGATATACAATTCAGTCCATAGCATATCCCAATTTTGATTCAAATTGTTCAAAAGTCTTTTACTTTTGGATCAGTTTCTTCTAATAGGTAGTAAATTATTTTGTCATTTAATGTTGTACTAGTCATGGTTGTCCAGAGAAATAGGATGTGTGTGTATGTAATATTTATGTATATAACTATATACTAATATGTGTATAAATATATAATATATACATGTTTATATAAATATGTGTATGGCTATATATTGAAATATATACATTAAAATCTATTATTAATATATACTTGAGTATATATATATTATATATATGTTTACTTATTTTAAGGAATTGGCCCAGGTGATTATGGAGATTAAGTTAAAATTGTGCAGGGTGGGCCAGCAGACTGGAAACCCAGGAAGAGCCAAAGTTACAGTTAAAGATCAAAGGCCATCTGCTGCAGAATTCCTTCTTGCTTTGAGGAGGTTAGACTGTTTGACCTTCAGCTGGTTGAATGAGGCTCATTCATATTACAAGGGCCAATCTGCTTTACTCAGGGTCCACTAATTTAAATGTTAATCTCATGCCAAAACACCCTCACAGAAATATCCAGAATAATGTTTGATCAGATGTCTGGGCCCAGTTGTCCAACAAAGTTGATGCAGAAAATTAATCATCACAAATACAGACTCGGAATAGGAGCTAATATTCATAATCCTTTATAATGTGTCAAGCATCATGCTAAGCAGGTAAGAGGTTTCATTTAAACTTTTTACCAACTAAGACGCTGGCCCTTGATATCTACCTTCCTATGATATCCGTTTTCTACAAAGACTTGTATGAATAAATTCAACTTTCGTATTGAAATAAAAGTAGATATGTTATAGAGCACTTCAAAATTTATGTCAGTTTTTAGTATTCTTAGAAAGTCATGAGATCTGTGGTTCAGTCATGTTTCAAAACTTACAACTCTTACTATAACACTACAACATTAATGCATTATTATTCTTAATACCTCTGCTCCTTTCCTATTCCTTGGCATCTTAAAACTCCAGGGAATTGCAAAATCAAAGAACCTTCTCCTTTATGACATTATGTTCTCCATTACCTATACCTCTCTCAACTCTCTTTCATGCCAAAGTTATGCACGATATGCTTACTACAGTATTTTTATACTTTATTTTGCAGCTCCCCAAGTGAAGGTATGACTTAGTATTTTCCTTCGTTCTGATTGCTTTTCAAGTAAAATACTCCTCATATGTCCTGATCTTTTATTGCTTAGAGAGCAGAGGAGGTGATAAGCACAAAGTGAGAGAGGAGGTGATAGAAGCTGAGAAGCCCTGAATACTAATATTTTTCATTCCACATTGATGTAAAACCTCAAATAAATTCTGAATTTATCTTAGCTCTCCTTTCAGAGGTCCATCTGCATTTTATTCTCTTTTGCCTTTAGGAAGACCATAGTGGAAAAGTTGGGAACCTCAGACAATTTCTTCTTCATAAATATCTACAGAGGAAATCATATATATTCTCACTTTACATAGGAGAACGCTGAGATTCTAAATAGTTTCAAAACTTATCCCACTCAATTTCGTTGATAATATAGCCAAAAGTGAACCCAAATCTCTCAGAATTTTAAGGCTATGTTTTTGTTCTGTTTTACCAAGTCACACCTGACATTGGGAAAGGCAACAAGGCCTTAAGGAGGAGAAAATAAACCCAAGCCTCATCTTAATTTTTTTCTTATTTCAAACAGAAATTACTTTCTTTTTCTGTTTTGAATAATGTTTGTATTTCTGTGCATGGGTGTGTGTGTGTGTGTGCTCATGCACGTGTGTAGAAGTGGAAGTGGACAAGTGTGAAGCAAGACAAGTGGAAAGGGAATAAAATAAATAGAAAATATCACTATGAAGATATCTCAGTACTTTTACTGAAATAAAGGTGTGTACTAGGGATGTCAAGGGGGAAGAATCAAACTATTTTCTAAATTGAGAGTCAGTAAAATTATAATCAGAGTGAAGACTTGAGGGAATACTTCCCATTTTTTATAAACAAATGGGGAAATATTTGAAAATAAACTTTATTACAAACTAGAATCATTATTCATTTTTGTTGCCTGGAGTGGCACTTTATAAATTCAAACCATACAGTTAATTTAATAACCTTGTGATTTTTTTTAATGAATTGAAGCTGTTCAGTGTTCTATATTGTCAACTAGAGTCATTAAGCAGAATGTTTTAAACTATGAAGACAAGGCATAGGTAAGGTTCAGGAGACTAGAGAAAGATAAGAAAGTGAAAAGAGTCATCTAATTTTATAACTTATGTATGAATATTTTAGTTTCTTTGATCAGAAATATGTTTTTGTTAGCACATAAATATTAAGGAAGGTTGAGAAATCAATAATAATTGATTTTAAAAATCCATCTGCTGCAGAAATCCTGGGGACTAAACACAAACACAGGCTGAAAGTTTTGAGCAAAATGATCCTGTCAAGACTTTGGCACAATTATTATAAATATCTCAAAATTGTTAGTTTAACTGACTAGTAAATTATCTAGCATCTTAACATTTGCCAAATTTGAGTGATAGCTTTTAGCTTCTAATTAAAATATATTTTTATGATATAGTAAAATACTTGCCAAATTACCTATCCATAATTCAAATAATTTTCAAAGCAAAAATGTGATTTGGGATGTTTACATGTTTCTTCATCCATTCATAAATTCATGAAGCTCCTTAAGTAATAGTGCATTCTGAAACCTTACTTGCGAAGTGATTATAGGCAAATGTGTTCCTAGACTTATCATAGAGCAAAACAGCTATCAGGAATTATTCAGGAGTAAATCATTCTGGATTGACACACAAACATGTTTATATAGTCTCCCTTGAAGTTTATTAAATTGTATTAGTAATTTTTAAAATAGAATTTTATTTAAATTTTACTTAAATTTTATTTAAATTTTCAGCTCTCCTAGTGCTTCTGGGTTACCACAAGACTTTAATCACTGATAACCCCTGTTGTTTCAGTGCCTCCTGCAGGGGGACGTATTGGTACCCTAGGTCTCATCCCCTAAGCTGACATTTTAAGCAGCCTTTTAAAGAAAGCTTGCCCTTTCTGGATGTCCTTAATCTCTTTGAATTACAGAAATGAACAATTGCCTATCTTCTCCAATGAAAACATCTGTGTTTGAATTAATCTCTTATATGCTCTGAGTTTTCTTGGAGGTACATTATTCTTACTCGCAAGGTTTGTTCAACTATTATTAGAAGTCTCTCTTTTATTATCCATCATCATATGAACATTTATCACTACACTGTGTTGTACAGCCCCTAATCCAACCTCTTCTCCCAACCACCTCTCTTCCCTCACCCTCAGATACTTCCATGGTGCTCTTCGGAACCCATAATTTATCACCACCAAACAGCCCTACTTCCTAAACCATACTCATCTTCACCAGTGTTCTTTAGTTAAAATATTGCTATATGCCAAAGATTCTGCTCCTCTGCTGTTATCTCCAGGGGTATTTGCTTTTTCACTCACAAAACAGTTATTCCAAAGAATGATTTAGTGGTGATAAAAAATCTCTGTCCTTCATCACTGCTTTGAACTAATTTACCTCAAAAATCCCAGCTCCTCCAAAAACTGTATATTCAGTATTTTTTTTCTTATTACCCTCTTTGTTATCACTTACAGATGTCTTCCTGGTGACTTCCTTCCTGCATTAGTCAGGGTTCTCTAGAGAAAGAGAACCAATAAAGATTTATTATATGGAATTGGCTTACCTATAGAGGCTGAGATGTCCTCCAGATCTTTAGCAGGCAAGCAAGAGATCCAGGAGAGCTGATGGTATAAGTTCCATTCTGAAAGCTTGTATGATTAAGAACGAGGAAGAAGTAATTTTTCTATTTAATTCCAAAAGACAGGAAAATACTGATGTCCCATCTCAAGTAGTCAGGTAAGAGGAGTTCCATCTTAGCCTTTTAATATTTTTTTTTCCTATTCAGGTCTTCACTAGATTGAATGAGTCCCACTTACAACAGGGAGGAAAATCTTCTTTACTCAGTCTACCAATACAGATGTTAATCTTATCCAGAAAAGCTCTCACAGACACACTTAGAGTAATATTTGACCAAATGTTTGGGCACCCTTTCATCATTTCTAACATCCTGCCTTCTCACTTACTTAAATCTCCGTAATTACCGTATTCCATTCGCGGCCATATTCAGACCTAAATCCAGAGGATAAGATACCTGTGTTCAAGATCTTAAGCATTAGGGCAATACTTTTCAAACTCTAATGTTAAAAACCATCACCTGGGGATGTGATTAAAATGTAGCCTGATATAGTAAGTTTGGAGTGGGGTCTTGGAGACTCTATAGTTCTAACAAGCTCTTAGGTGACACCAATGCTGCTACTCCAGAGTTTGAGAAGAAGGATGTTTGGATACCTGCTAGCAGCTGACTTGATAAAAGAACCACAACTGCCAGTGCTTTAAAAGGTTTCATTTTTTTGTCACCTAACAATTAGTAGGTAGATGATCTAGTTTGGAGGGACAGCTCTGCCCATTAGGTCCTTCAGGGACCCAGGTTTTATAGCATTCTCTGTGGGCAGCATACTCCTCCTCAAGATGGAAACTGACTATCATATGTCTGCAGTATAGATTATGGGGATTTATTTTTTGCAGAGGACAGGGTAGAGAGTCCAGGAAAGTAGTTTTCTTTGAGATGATCTAGAGGTAGTATCCACCAATTCTGTCGCCACAGATAGCTTTGAAGAAGGCTGGGAAATGTAGTCTGTAGCTTTGTATCCTTGTGCTAGATGAACCTGGGTGAGTCTACTGCTGTAAGAAAGCAGTAATAGATTTGGAGGAACTGTGGGTAGTCTCTACCACTCATGGTGGTAGTTAATTTTATGTGTCAACTTGACTGGGCTAAGGATGCCCAGGTAGCTTGTAAAACATTATTTTGGGTGTGTCTGAGAGAATATTTCTGGAAGATAGTGGCATTTGACTCAGTAGACCAAGTAAAGAAGATCTATCCTCACCATGTGAGTGGGTATCATCTAATCTATTGAGGTATCTTCTAATCCAAGTAGAAAAAAAAAAAAAAGGATGAGTGAAGAGCCAATTCTCTCTCTCTTCTTGAGCTGGAACAGCCATCTTTTTCTACTGTGGGACACCAGAGGTCCAAGTTCTCAGGCTTTCAGACTTTAGGACTTAAATCATTGGCTCCCCTGGTTTTCACAGCTTCAGACTCAAACTAAATTATACCACTGCCTTTCCTGGTTCTGCAGCTTGCAGACAGCAGATTGTGGACTTCTCAGTCTCCATAACTGTGTGAGCCAATTCCTGTAATAAATCTTCCCTTATCTATATCTTTATATCTAGATCTATATATCTATATCTATATTTATATCTATGTCTGTATCTATCTATACAGTCAGCTATCTCATGTAAGGGTTCTGCATTCACAAACAACTACAGATCAAAAATATCCTTAAAAAATTGCAGAAAGTTCCAAAAAGCAAAACTTGGCAACCGTTTACATAGTATTAACACTGTCTTAATTATTATAAGTAACCTAGGGATGATTTAAAATATACAGAAGGATGTGTGTAGGTTATATGCAAATACTACTCCATTTTTTATAAGGAACTTAAGCATCCATAGATTTTGGTATCAGTGGGGGTCCTGGAACCAATCCCCCAAAGATACCAAGAAACAACTATATCTCATGCCTGTCTGTCTGTCTGTCTGTCTGTCTATCTATCTATCTATCTATCTATCTATCTATCTATCTATCTATCTATCTATCATCGTCTCCTATTGGTTCTACTTTTCTGGAGAACCCTGACCAATACAATCACCAGTAACAGTACTAACTCTGAAATCTTGAATTCAACAAGTCTATGCTATCTGACACCTCCCATTTTTCTAGCCAACTTACTATGGCTCCAATAACTCTCAGACTTAGCATCTATTGTTCCCAGTACTTCTTCATTACCAATTACCAAACCTCTCCAAGAGCTCCTAGATTTCCTTCTTTGCCATCATATATTCTATAGTTCATCATTATAATTGCTCCCTATAAATACTTTTAGTGCTTTTTCTCCTCTTCTGTTATTCTCTGAAAAAAATGCAAACCAGGCCATTTAGTATATAGGTGAAATATATACTATACTCATCAGAAAGTCTTACCCAACCACCCAATCTGAAATACCCTCCCTCCCATGCATGGTTGATTCTCTAATCCTGTCTTTAATTTTTTAATAATACTTGCCACTGCTATGCATTGTGTTATATATTTATGTATTTGTTTTCTGTCTCCTTCATTAGAGCTATATGAACAAAGATTTCATTCTGTTGACTGCTCTTTCTCCAGTGTGAAAAATTACCTAGGCTGGAATAATTTTTGATAAATATTTTTTGAGTGAATGAAGTGATAGCACTGGTAAGAGGGTAAGAAGGTGATTTTATTCAGTCAATTCAATTTTATGTTGATATATAATGTATATATGTGCATATGTATATTCATCCATTAAAACTCACAAAGAATGGAGCTAGAAAGAACCTTGAAACTTACTTTATCTAAACTACTCATAGTATAGTTTTAAAAAGCTGAATGAGCCTCTCTCCTCTGTCTTTACATTAATAATGCAATTATTACAGAGTTATTAATATTCTCTTGACTGGAATTCTTTAATGAAAATGACACTTAATTCTAACCAAAATAAGGAATCAGATTATTAAAATGTGAATCATTTAGTCACCATGAGATAAAATATTATGACAACTCCCAGGAGGTAGAAATCAAAAAGCAATGGCCTGATTGCATTGCTGCAAGACTGAGGAGGCTTCAGCTTCTGCCACAACTGCCATCATCTGACTAGTCCCAGTTCATTCAAGGTAGGAGAACAGGGATTCTGTGAATAAATGTACCCACTGCTACATGGAAGAATAGAATAATGGGTATTGAGGAACTGTGACTAATCTCTACAATGGACCTATTACCCTGCATTGGTGCCTCACACTCAGATATCCTGAATTCTCCATTTCAATAGGCAAACTTCATTTAGCAATGTGTATTAAGATTTTAAGGGACTTTGTTCCAAAATTATTTCCAAGGTGTATCTTTGTTCTCTTATCTTTCACATGAAAGTCAGCCTGCTAGCAGGCTATACCAATTCATCGAGGTAGATTTCAGTTTCCTCTCCCACCAGTCTAGTCTCTGCAAATTTTGTTGTTCCCTAAAACATGGTTCATGAATTTGGGCCTCTGTGTCTTTGCCTGGATTATTCACTCTGCCTTGGATTACTTTTTTCATCCTCTTTGTAATTCCTTTTCCCTAAATGTCATCTTCTTACTCAGACTATATAAGTAAAATAGTTTGCTTTGTTGTCCTCACTTAACACTTCTAAATAGACATCTGTTTTGATGTTTTTCACACCATTTTGTAATTATTTGATTACTATATCTAATTTTCTACCTAAATCATGCATTTCTTGAGGTAGAAACACTATTTTATGCATTTTTTTGGTGGCAGAGCTCATTATCACATTTCTTTGATAGAAGATTTTTTTTCTATTTCACAACAAGAAATTAGAGAAGTAAATGTGAAAATCTTTATTGATTTACAGTCTAATATCTATTTGAGATAGAACCTTGTTTGGAACTAGTTTATAGTAAAAATGTTCACTTAGTTACAAACATGTCCAATTTATCCTCATTACAAGAGCAGTCAGCTTCTGGGAGCAGAAGGGCATCAAGGACCAGAAAGAGTGGGAAGAGGGTACAGGAGAATGAACCATAGCTATACACTGACTTAGGCTGATTTTCAGAAATGTGTGTGTAGTTGTTCTTGCCGAAAGAATGATCATTTCTAGAAGATTCTGTAATCAAGAAATTACCCTAGATAATAGCTGTATTATATTAGAAATAAAATTTAATACATTTATTAATTCATGTCTTAAATTTTTGAAAAGCACAGAAAAGCAGAAAGAAGAAAATAAAAATCCCATAACTACACCTCTCCATCACTATATTGGCATTCTGGTTTCTTTACTTCTAGTATTGTTCAGTTTGCATTCAATGCATAAGAATTCCCATTGATTTAACATTGCAAATTAGCTTTTTATCTAATTTTGTCAATTTGTTAAGCAAAAAGGTATTGCATAACTACTTTAATTGATAGTTATAGAATTTGAATTTTCAATATATTTTTGTTTAATTAGAGTTTCCTGCATACATTGCTCTAAATTATCCCCATTTTTCAAAATTGTGAATAAATAATTTCAGAATTTTCTGGTAATAAAACTTTAATTATAAATCATCTGAAATTGGAGTATTATATAAAACAAAGAGACAGTTGTTTAGATTCTAAAAATTAAAGTTGAGCTTCACAGAGACTAAAAGTGACTCCTAAGAAATATATATTATAGTGTTTGCAAAGCAAAATACGTTAGAAAATTCATAAGGCAATTATGTATTTCAATTAAGAAAAAAATATTTTTTAAAATGCATAGAGTGTTTTATCTCTCACCCTTCTCCATTCTTCTAAAAGCTCAGTTGGGAGCTACAAAATTATGTGTTGATTATAGGGATTCCCAAATCCCACTGAAGGACAGAGAATACCTTTTGATTAAAGGTGAAAGGAAAAGACTTAAGATCCCCCATGGGGCCATAAAGATGAATGTAAAGCAAGAATATTCTATAACCTAAAAATCCTAGCCACTGTTTGCTATAGTATCCCCCTATAATTTCACTACAGAATAGGGCGCCTGGGATTTATGTGATCTTGTTTAGAATGGAATATTTGCCCCTTAATTTCTAATATAATGAATTATAATTAATTAGATGGGATCATCGTGAACCCCCCAGAAAAATAAGAACAAATATCATGTCTTAAGATTGAATAGTTTCTAAGCAAGAAACTAACTTCAGAGCTCTGTTTCAAAAACTAAGCTGATATTTCTATGTTCAAGAAAAAGAACAAGGCTTTGCAAAGCATAAAATTTAAATTCTTCCATGTGTTGATTTTAGGTGAGATAAATCTCAGCTTAATCTTCTGATTTTCTAGCTTAAAGACTACGTGAATAGCACCATGTGTGCTTTAATTTCTCACATAAAAATAAATATACAAATAATTGATTATATTGGTAGGGCAGTTGATAATAACTATAATATTCTTGATGATAATTTTTAGGTACCATAATTTTTCTTTTCCCAAGTGAAAAAAAACCATGACCAGAAATTTTATTTCCATTGATTTCAAGGTCAAATATGAAAGTATCTATTAAATTTTTTAAAATAAAAATCAATGAACAGTATGACTAACTGGTATATAGAATTCATTTAATCTCTCTTGAAAATCTGATCCTCTGAATTCAGTGTACTGCTTTCAATACTGATGTTATATGCAGTGCTACAATCATTTGGCAATATGTTATTTCCCTGGTACTGGTGATATTCTGTGAATATCATAGATAAGAGGAGGTAAGATCTGTTAGTCACTTAGGGGAAAGGGATATATCTTCCTTGAATGGAGAGCAATCTAGGGGCTGAGACAGTCCTGGAGAAATTTAAAGGCAATACACCTCAAAGATCATGATCTTCCTAGCATAAAATAGGGTCGAAAGTGGGGTAGGCATGAGGCATAGCGTGTCAGGAAAAGAGAGAGGGAATGTGAGTCTTTTCCATCGTGCTTTGCCTCTCACCCTGTGGCACATTTAGTATCAGGCCAAGCAAAGGGATGTAATTGAAAAGCACCGGGCCAGCAAATGTGAATGTTCTGCACATTAAATGCTGAGAGACCATGCAAAATGGATTGAGAAGAACGTCAACAAGCAGTGTCACTGGAGGATTTGGCAGTTTCTCACTCTGCTTATAGCACTTTCTTTGCGATGTTCATTTTTCATGGAGGAATATGTTACTTTTGTGATAATGCTATCTGAATGTTATTTTGTCATCTTTGAATAATTTTAGAATGCAAAACTGTGAAGATTAATTTATGTTTTTCATTCACCTGTTGGAAATGTTGTCTTTAGAATAAGGTAGTAGTATTTCCCCGCTGAACAACCTAGATTTCATTACAAATATGTTTTTTTCTGATACAGTCCCTGTGGCACACAGTATATGTATGTAGTATTTTTTCCGTACTCTTTTTCTGCTGAGAGTTTGCAGTTGAAAAAAAATTTTCTTTAATTTTCAAAGGCAGGAGAGTAACAAAACTTATGATTCTCTCACAAGGAAGCCATGAATCTCATTGAAATATAAAGAAGGAATCAAAGCAGGCATTAAAATAAATTTTTGTCAAACTGGATATACTGAAACCAACTGCAGAATTGCAATAGCCATGTTTCCTCAAACTGCTGTGCATGTAAGAGATCTATCAATCTGCTGAACATGCCTGATTTCACCTCATTTCTTGGTGGAAAGGCTCCCACCAATCATAGTTATAAAATTTTAGAAATACAACTTATAGCATAGAGAAGACCTAGAAGAATTACTTCTTTTGAAAAGTTTTGAGATTCCTGTATCGCTATTCAGGAGGAGATTCTCCTCTTTTATCAGCTTCCCTCGTTTTCTCTCTGGTAAATTCTCCATTGTAAATAATAATATCATTTGCCTTGCCATGTATTTTTCTGTGTTTTAATGTGTCACAGACACATCATTTTGTATTTTATAGGTAATGATTATAAAACCCTGAAAATCTGATTCTTGAAAATATGCACACATAATAACCCAAATGAATGTAATATTCATGAATGTTGTATGTATATATGTGCATATGTGTCTGTTCTTACATATGTACATGTGTACATATACATGTAGTATAGGTAAATGCCTATATATTTATTGATATATTTTATATATGCATTTATTTTTATTAATTTTTATTTTACACATTTGATTTTATATCTTATAATATATATCCCTCTGTTGATCCAGACATTTTGGAATTTCCCTCAAAATATGAAATAAATTGTTTTCGTTATTTTATAGATAGAGCAATTTTTAAAAAAAATCAACTTCGCCAAGATGGACTTCAAGTAGCTTTTAATTGTTAAATGAAACATTATTTACTTTAAATTTATAAAATAATAATATCATTTAATAGTCCAAGAAATGTGCTGTTGCTGGTGTAATGGAAAGAATATTTTAGACTAAGAATAAAATGCCAGGGTTTTGTCTAGGTTCTGTGCTATCTCACCTTATAACCTTGAGTGAGACATTTCACCTCTCAGCCCTAAGTTTCCTCATCTGTAAAAACAAAAGAGGATTTAATTAAATTGATGTGTCTACTGACTTTTAAATTCTAAGATTCCAGGACTCTAGGTCTTTCCTAAAAAATTAGTAGCCCACATAATGTCATACTTATGTCTTTTTATTTGAATCCTAAAATAATTTCTTTGATTTCATATTTCTCCCATAATTTAAAATTAACTCTCACATTTATTTGTGTCTAATGCAATGTGTCATTTCCTGTGTGGGTGCCTCAAAACATTTATGCAAGGAATTTGTATGAAAGGAGCATCCCATAGTCACAACTGTATTTTGGACTCTAGGGGTGTATTGTCATAAAACACAATATGCTCCCTCTTTTTTCTAGTTAGCTTTGTATTATAGATATCAAAATGAGTTATAAATTATTATTCCTCTCTTGCTAAAATACCTCATTTTGCCTGGTTAAATTGTATATTTTAGTCACAATAAACTTGTAATATTCTAACAAGAACTCACCAGAGAGATCGTGGTCACTCTATGAAGACATATGACCTGCATAAAGTCATGAGATAACTTTTATCTTGAATGAGCAGCACTAGTAACATGAAACGCTGACACAGGACACTGAGTCTAAAGGAAGGGAATCATCTAAATGGTCCCTACTTTCGTCATCCTACCACTTGTTAGGGATGCACTGTTCTGGGAAGTTTTAAAGCAAATGCAGCTACCCCTAAAAGCCCCTTATTTTGGTAATTTAAAAAAAAAATAGATTTTGATAATTTGGATTTTTAAACTTATTTTTAACCAGGTGTACCTCTACAATTTGTCAACTTATAGAATCACTGCTATGAAAATTGAAATAAGTACAGGCAACCGCTGCTCCTCATATTTTGCACATTGGAACAAACTATGACCATCTAACCAACAGTAAAACCACATAAATGGCAAAACTTAGTTACTCATTTTCCACACAAGAATATTTTTTGTTATTATTATTTTTTAGTAGTTATTTCTCCAACACAATTTTTTTTCCTCTGTACAGCATGATGACGCAGTTACACATACATGTACACATTCTATTTTCTCACATTATCATGCTTAATGTACCAAAACCTGGGAATCTATCTTGATACTATATCCTGCGCTTATTTTTAGAATGGGTAAATCATTCATTTCATAAAAAATATTGCTATGATGAAAAACAGGCTGGACTGTGTAGAATATTCCATAATTATGCTGGACCTAAGATTAATCATTTTACTCTAGAATACTAGCTATTGGTGAGACATTAGCCTTTATGACTGGGCAAAAAAAAGTTGTAACATGTGGAAATGATAATTAAGACTTAATTTCTTTAATCTTGAAGATTACTTAATGAAGACCTTCTGATTCTATGGGACACTACCAGGAATGCACTTCTTATAGTTTTATACATCCTGTAGGTACTTATTCTATTCTATTACTTGTTGTTTCTCACAGAGACACATGGGTTTCTCTAATGATGACCTCCAGAATGATGCATGCATACCTCAGGAAGTAAGATGATCCAAAAAGGTACCAAAATAAAATATTAGAACTTTCTTTAACTAGTGTTTATCACATTCATTTAAATTTCTACTTTGTAGTTTTTTGTTATTTTTCATAATCTACATAAGAGCAGGACATCTTATTTGTAAATTATAGAGTATCCAGAACAAAACTTTTTACTGGTAAGGTGTACAGTCAACCAATTTGGAGACTGCTGTTGTAGCAAATGGGAGATTAATGACATCCCATTTATAAAGGCTAGCAAGTAAGAAAGAGGCTGTCAATAAGAAGTTCATTTATCTGCTTTCCTATGTCTGCAATGAAGCACATTTACCTGAAATGTCATACTCTGGAAAGAGTGCCAATGCTAAACATACATAAATGCCTATCTTGTACTAAGTAGCTGTATTGATTTGGGAGGCTACATCAAAGCAATCGCCTATGTGTAATTATTGTCTTTCTTCCAAAATGTCTAACCTAGCACAATGCAAGTTTAAATACTTGGTGTGTGTGCTTTTTATTAAATATGTTCAATAATGTTGAGCCTTTCTTTCTGTGTTTGATCTATAAACAAATGAATAGAAAATGAGCTTAATAAATCATTGGTGGCAGGTTCAAGAGAGCCCTGCTGTTTCTTTTGGCTGAATACTAAATGAATATGGTTTAAAATATAAAAGAAGTGCAGGAAGAAGGTAAAAAAAGTGGGTAATGAAGGAACATTAAAGCCATGAACTGTATGTAACCTTTGTAGTTCTTCTATAAATTTTAATGAAAAGCCATTGCTATGTTTGTCACAGTGAGATTGGTATAATCAATTAAATTGCACCCAGTTTGTATTTTTCCTTTAGGTATTTACTTCTGTGGTGCATTATTCATTTTCCACACATACATCTGGGAGAAGGCTCTGTTTTGTATCCCTTTGAAGGATGATTTATTGGTTTTTACTTCTTGATTTTAACATCTCTAGTGTAATTTTATCGGATCCACTAATTCATGGTTTTCTAATCTATTACTAAAATATAACTTTTTCACTTTCAAAGTAGTGTACATCTCAGAGCCATAGTTGAAAAGAATTGTATCCATCTCATGTATTTTTTATTTCAAAACTGCACTACATTAAAAAAATCTGCTCCCCAAATGCATGCCCTGAGATTTTAAGTTACATAGCTATTGCTTCACGTCATTCTTCATCAATTTCCTTTGTGTCATTAGTTATTTTTCATTGCTTTGAAATAAAGATTCTGTTTACTTTATGTATAGTATTTGAAATTCTGAACTTTATAATCTGAGAAAACAGATTTTTCCATGTTATTTTAATGCTATAACAAGAAAGGTCAAGAGTTCTCTAATCAGGTATCTAATTATGGTTTTGATACTGAAATGAGTATGAATAATTTTTATTAATTTTCAAAATATATGAATGAAATAATCCTTGACAGTGGGTGCGACTGTGAGAGCACTAGCACTAGCACTAGCACTAGCACTGGGAGTGCTTACTGAATTTATGTTTCACTTGGGTTTTGAAGTGTAGTAGATTTTGACCAAGTCGGGGTGGTGGAGGGTGGTTAGGACAGCATTTCAGGTTGAGAGAAGAGGCTGGAGTGAAAGGTGATGATGAGGCTGACATTTAGGAAACATCACTTAATTTTATAATTTAGAATATCTGTAAAGTAGTAAGTTTAGAGTCATTTCTGACTTGAAAATTTTGACCCATTAAGTTTAGTATAAACCACTAATAGGAAAGTCAAATACAAAGTTAAATAGAACACAGATAAAATCAAACATAGCCATTGTAAGATAAATGGACAACGTTGAAGAATTTGAACTCTTTTATAGCTATCAATGTAGCTGAATATACTGTATGCACAAATACAGATACGCATTAAATTTATGTATGGTTGGATCATTATAAACTTCTATTAGAACAAGTGAGAGGAGGCTGCACCCATCCCCTATATTACTATAAATATAAGGCTTATGCCCTGCAGATACATCTAGTGCAATGTCTGCCTAATTTGAGTCTATTTGAAGGCAGCAAAAAGAAAAGAATCCTTTGAAAATTCCTAACTACTAGCCTACACTTATAGTCCTTTTGGGAAATAATGTCACAAACTGTGTTGTTGGAAAACCTTAAACAAAAATTATGAAGAGATCCCATATCAACATTTTTCCTACCCAGTAGATAGAGGCAAATCAACACTTTAAACCTAGTGCTAAAGAAAAGAAATATTCCTTGGAGTTCCCGTCGTGGCGCAGTGGTTAACGAACCCGACTAGGAACCATGAGGTTGCGGGTTCGGTCCCTGCCCTTGCTCAGTGGGTTAACGATCTGGAGTTGCCGTGAGCTGTGGTGTAGGTCGCAGACGCGGCTTGGATCCCGCGTTGCTGTGGCTCTGGCGTAGGCTGGCGGCTACAGCTCCGATTCGACCCCTAGCCTGGGAACCTCCATATGCTGCAGGAGCAGCCCAAAGAAATAGCAAAAAGACAAAAAAAAAAAAAAAAAAAAAAAAAAAAAAAAAAAAAAAAAAATATTCCAAAGATAAAATGTAAGAAACATTAAATTACGATAAAAGAGTGCAAATGTGTGAAGGAACAAACCGCAATGACTGAGAGTAACAGTACCAAAAGCCTTCAGAATCAATCCCACAAAAACTGTGACTATATGATAACTCAAATGCAGAGTATAAGATAAGTATGTTTGATACGATTTAAATGATAAGAAAATATAGGAACCAGAGAATACCAATTTGCATTCCAGTTCAATTAGATTTAATCAGGAACCAAATGGTACTTATAGAAATTAAAAATGCATAATTAGGAGTTGCCGGTGTGGCTCAGCAGTAATGAACCCAACTAATATCCTTGAGAATGTGGGTTCCACCCTGGCCTCGCTCAGTGGTTTAAGAATCCAGCATTGCTGTGAGCTGTGGTGTAGATTGCAGACACATCATGGATCCCATGTTGCTGTGGCTGTGGTATAGTCCAGCAGCAATAGCTCCGATTCGACCCCTAGCCTGAGAACTTCCATATGCTGCAAGTGCAGCCCAGGTTTTCTTTCTATAAAAGAAGATTATAGAATTTTAATATATATTTTTATGATAAACATTATCCAAAATAGAAAGTCTAAGAGATACATGGAAAGACCTGGAAAATAGCATAATGATATCTGTAAGAATTTATCCAGAATTACAATATATATATATATATACTTATAATTTATAAGTGGGTTTAGCAGACTGTGTAGATATAAGATCCATACACAAGTTAATTGCTTTTCAATCAGGAAAGTATAATTAGGATATGCAATTAAAAATGTGTTATAAATATAATAAAAATATTGAGAATAAATTTATTATAATATGTAGAAGATATAAACAATATAAAATTGCATTGGAATACAATAAATAACACCTAAATACATAAACATAATGTATTCACAGACACAATGTCAAAATATGAGATGCATAAGTTTATGATATGCAATTCTCATGAAATCTATCTTAAAGGAAATGAAAACTCAAAGAGGGTTTTTCAAAAAACTTGAGTAAATTTAAAAGTGTAGATATGCACATATAAAGGAATAAGAATTCTTGAAGCAGCACTAAAGGAGCACAAAGTGAGCATGGAAGGCACGTAAGATATCAAGACTTATAAAGCTATATAGTATTTTAGACACATTCAGATTGTCACAAATATAAACAAACAAAAATCAATGAAATAGATTTAAAACCTAGAAAGGAATCCAGAACATGGAAAATTATATATGACAGATTTGATGTTTTATATTCACAAGGAAAGATGGTAAATTTTCAGTAAATAATTCTGGGACAAGTTGTTACAAACTGGGAAAAAAGTATAAATGAATGGATGTGTGATTCACTCCACATATAAAATTTAATTCCACTTGGATTAAGGAATTAAATGTGATTATAAAACTTTGATAAAAATATATAGAGGATACTTCATGACCTTGGAATTAAGAATAATTTCTAATACTCCCCAGATTTCAAAGTCTATAGGAAAATAAATACAAATAGGCCAAACAAATGGATGCTTTCTCCATTTGTTTGGTACCAAGGGCAGCAAAGCAAGACAAAACACATCTAAACAATAATCATTCTGTTCTAACTACCAGAGAAACATATGTGCCCCAAACAGTGAGAAGGGAATCTAGACTTTTATCCTTAGAGTATAATAAGACACCCTAACTCCCATGCTAGGGTGCTATTAGAGAAATCAAATTAAGGAGCCATGACTCTCTATCCCTACTGGATGGTAATGAGAATGCAGTTTCAATCCCTGGCCTTGCTTAGTGGTTAAGGATCTGGCATGGTTGTGGTTGTGACTGTGCTTGTTCCTGTGGCCAGCAGCTCCAGCTCTGATTCACCCCCTAGCCTGAGAATTTTCATATGCCACAGGTGTGACCCTAAAAAGCCAAAAAAAAAAGGGGGGGGAGGAAAGAAAAAATAAACAAATGGGACCTAATCAAACTTAGAAGCTTTTGTGCAGCAAAGGAAACCATAAACAAAATGAAAAGCCAACCTACAGAATGGGAGAAGATATTTGCAAACAATGTGACCTACAGGGATGAATTTCCAAAATATACAAAACAGCTCATACAGTTCAATATCAAAAACAACAGCAGCAACAAACTACCCAGTCAAAAAAAAAAAAATGAGCAGAAGATCTAAATAAACATTTCTCTGAAGAAGATGTACAGATGGCCAATGGACGTATGAAAAGATACTCAACATTGCTAATTATTAGAGAAATACAAATCAAAAATACAGTGAGTCCTCACACCAGTCAGAATGGCCATCATCAAAAAGTCTGCAAATAGTAAATGTTGGAGAAGTTATGGAGAAAAGGGAACCCTCCTATACTGTTGATGGGAATGTAAATTGATACAACCACTTTGGAGAGCAGTTGGAGGTTCCTTAAAAAACTAAAAATGAAGTTACCATATGATCCAAAAATCCCACTCTTGGGCATATATCTGGAGAAAATGCTAATTCAAAAAGATATACGCATCCAAATATTTATAGCAGGCCTGTTTACAATAGCCAAGACATGGCCTAAGTGTCCATTGAGAGATGAATGGATAAAGAAGGTGTGATATATATACTAATTCTTTGTTGGGGCATATGTCTCCCAATATTTAATCTCAAGCAATGGCTAATGTATGCTCTCAAGATCTCTCTCTTTTTTTCTTAATTTTAAGAATGTTATTTAAATAAAATCAAACAATATGTAACTTTTGGGGGTTGCCTTTTCTCTCTTAGTTTAGTTCTCTAGAGATTTATCTAGGCTAGTGTGTGAAACAATACAACATTCTTTTTTGGAATCTGTATGTTGAAGATTATCTTTGTTTCTTCTTTTTAGCTATTATAAATGAAATTACTGTAAACATTTCTGTACAGTAAATTTTGGTATGTACTTACATTTTAATTTCTCTAATATAAATGTTCAGCAGTGAAGTTTCTTGAATATTTAAGTTTTGAGGAAACTGCCAAAATATTTTCCAGAGTAACTATAAAATTTTACAGTCTCAGCAATAAGGTATAAGTAATTGTTTCTTCATATCCTTAGCAGCATTATTATTTTTTTATTTTAGCCATTTTGGTTTTAATTTGCATTTGCAAATGGCATTTAGCATTTTTTAATTTTCTTAATTGCCATCTAGATTGCATCTTCAGTGAGATGTCTTTTCATATATTTTGTCCATTATCTAAGTGAATATTTTCTTTCTGTTCAGTTTTATTGGTCTGGATACTAGTTCTTTGCTGGCTATGCTGTCTGCAAATATTTCTCCACCTCTGTAGCTTGTCTTTTCACACTGAAGAGTCTTTCACATAGCAAATAAAAAAAAAAAAACTGATGGAAATCCATTCTATAAATTTTTCCTTTTATAGATCATATTTTAAAAATCAAGTCTAAGAACTCTTTGCCAATCCTTAGATACAAATGATTTTTCTTTTATGTTTTTAAATAGAAGTCTTGTATATTTTACATATAAATTTTCACATTGCATTTAAGTTGTGATTTCATTTTTAGTTAGTTTTTGTGTAAAGTATGAGAGTTAGTTGATTGTCTAGTTGTTCTACGTACTGTTGAGGAAAGGGTGTTGAAGGATATAATTAAATAAGTATAATTGTGGACTGTTTGCTTCTTCTTTCAGTTCTATCAATTTTTGCCTTACATAATTTGCAAATTTATTGTTCAGGATTGTCATGCCTTCTTGGTAGATTGAGCCTTTTCCTGAATTTATAATGTCCTTACCTATTTCTGGTTATCTTTGTTCTAAAGTCTACTTTATCTGCTATTAATATAGTCTTTACTTCTTTTTTTGAGTATTTTCATGCTGTATTTTTTTCCTTATTTTACTTTTAATCTGCCTATATTTCTATTAAATGAGTTTTCTAATAGAAATCATATGGTTGAATTTTACTTTTTAATTCATTCTTCTAATCTCGGTCATTTATTTATTTATTTATTTGCTGCACCCATGGCATATGGAAGTTCCTGGCCAAGGACCAAACCTGAGCCACCAGAGTGACAACACCAAGCCCCCAACCATTAGGCTACCAGCAAACTCCTAATCCCAGTCTTTTAATTAGCATATCTAGACCATTTACAATTTAATATTGTTGACATGCCAGAGCTTAAGTCTGCCATTTTACTTTTTTTCTGTTTTCTTTTACTTGAAAATTTACTGATCGCTGATTTATTCCTGAATGATATTTCCCCAGAATTTGGAATAATAGATTGACAGGTTTTGTTGGTTTTTTTTCAGCGTATGAGTGCTTGAAAAATGTTGTACCATTGCCTTCTGGACTCTATGATTTCGAATGTTTTTGACTTATAGATGAAGTGTCCTTTCTCTCTCATTATTTCAAGACTTTGTCTTTCATTTTCAAAACTTTGACTATTTATGTGTCCCAGTATGTATTTCTTTGGATTTATTCTATTCTGCTTATTTCTTACAACCGCATATTAATCTAAAGTATGAATCTTTATTTTTTTCATCTTTTTTTTTCTTTTAGGGTCCTACCCGCAGCATATGAAGGTTCCCAGGCCAGGAGTAGAATCAGAGCTGTAGGCACTGCCCTATGCCACAGCCACAGCAATGCCAGATCCGAGCTATGTCTGTGACCTACACCACAGCTCGCAGAAACACTGGATCCTTAACCCACTGAGTAAGGCCAGGGATCGAACCTGCATCCTAATGGATGCCAGCTAGATTTGTTTCCACTGAACCATGATAGGAACTCCTCAACAGATGACTCTTAATTTAAAATATCTTAACATTAATATTAATAATGAATATTACTAACACCAACTCATCAAAATACACTAAATAAAGTTACCTGGGGAGTTCCTGTTGTTGCTCAGCAGGTTAAGAAGCTGACATAGTGTCTGTGAGGATGTGCATTTGAGCCCTGGCCTCTCTCAGTGGGTCAAAGATCTGACATTGCTGCAAGCTGTGGTATAGGTTGCAGATAGATGTGGCTCAGACCTGGTGTTGTGTCTGTGGTATAGGCCTGCAGCCGCAGCTCTGATTTGACCCCAAGTCTGGAAACTAGGTCAGGTGTGGCTGTAAAAAAAAAAGAAAAGAAAAGAAAAAAGAGGAATTCTTCTACATGTTACCAGAAGATATATACATGTGCACAACAGAATTTTAAGTAAAATGGAAACAAAACTTCAAATAATCAAAATTTCTGTCAACAGAACTAACAAATAAACGATTATACATTCATGTGATTGAATGCTATACAACACTGAAAATCAATGAACTGCTTACAACAATGTGGATGGATCTCAAAAAATGTAATGGAGGTTAAAAGTTTAAGAAGAGTACCCACTGTCTGGTTCCTCTTGAAAATCAGGTAAAACTGAATGATACATTATTTAGCACTTACAGATATAGAAAAATATATCTGGAAAATATTTATGAAAATATAAACATAGTAATTTATGCAGAATTCAAAAAGAACGCAATCATGAAGAAAGAGATTGGTATTTTTAACACATTACTTTTATCACTATTCTTTAAACAGTCACAATTATTAAAGTTTTAAGATCATTAAAATATAAAAATTGCAAGTAATACCCTGAATATCAAGTGCAGTCTAATTCATAAAATGTGACTTTTCTTATGTCTTTTAATAATTTTGCTATTAGTTTCATTGAAATTTCTCAGCAAATCATTTTTCTGTAGCCATGTGTGCATTTCTGTTAATCAAAAGTTCATTTTCCTTTAGCAATCTGTCATTTATTTTTTGACTACAACAGATGAAATATCTTTTGACTGAATCACATTAGTGGAATGATCTCTGTGTGAAAAAGTAACATATTTTCTATGGAGCTGTAATTCATCATTTTAAAAACAATTTTGTGACATGTGGAGTGGAGAGGTAGAATAAAAGCCAATTTTATCTTGGAATATTTGAAACGAATTAGTATATGCTTTAACTTTTAGAACTTAGATTCTTTTACTTTTATACTAAATCATATGATAAAATCAAAATTTCACAAAGAATCAAAACATTAATTAGAACTTGGAAGAGTATGATACAGAGGATTTCAAATATCTAAGTATGAAAGCATGAAAAAAAAGGGGTGATTTTGTGTGTGCATGTATGGCGTATGTTCATATTTATGTATTTCTGTTTACTTGTTTTGTTTTTTCTTTTTCATTTGTGTAAAGGCTTCTTAGTAAGTTTATTTCTTAGTTTATTTGATTAGTTTATTTCTTGAATTGTTTCAAAATATTTCCTTTTGTGAATGTTGTCAAAAGTAAAGTAGGGGAACTGAAACATTTTTACTTGCTTGTTTTTAATCAGAAAATTTCGTATTGTCTCTCTGATCCTTCTAAAGTCTGCAAAGCCTCTCTCAATGGTAGCTGCCTATCAATATAAATATTAAATCTGGATCCCATGATTACCTCCTTCAGGTTATAAGAAATGAGGCCAAGTTCGTGTAGTGTTAATAAATAGTAGTACTGGGGAGAAATTTTAAGGTGCTTATTTAATGTGCTTTTCCCCCTCTGTGAATAAGAAGCACATGTAGATTCAAGATAGGGATTCTCATTTGCTCTTTTAAATATACTTTTTATATTGTTGTATTGAAATTTCTTAGACCTTGGTGAACATCGTAAGAGATATATTTATTCTATTTTAAAATAAAAATTTGCATGTCCAGTAAACTTTCATTCCTACAGGAAGACTTTAGCTTCCTTATATCTTAAAGCATGCCTAATAATTTCTTGTTAGTTCTCTTAAATTTGAAGTATACACATAATTTAAAGTGAAAGTTTAAGAATCATTATCCTCCTAACAGCCTTTCAGTAATTACATTTGTAAGTGCCCCTCTTTTCTCCTCAAATATTACATTGATTTAAGTACTTTTAAGAAAATTTTTTTTAAGTTTCTATCCATTCAAGAATTTGGTTATTGAGTGTTTTGAAACCAATCAGAAGTGACTGTGCCTCTCTGTGAACCTTCACATCAACTTTGGCAGGATAGGGAGATACCTGGGCTTCTGCACACTTTTGGCATGACCCTCTGTCTTGCTTCCTCTTCCTACCTCTCACAGCTTCACTAGAATGACCCACTATGAGATCATCAGAACTAAAGCCATTGTGTCAATTAAGTCATTTACTCTGGGCTACTTCAGTCATCTCAAGAAGTCCAAGACTCCCAGGTTACTTTCTTAGAATTCCATCTCCTGATGGCTCTGTGTAAAAGGAGGCATCTCCCACCCCCCACCAACCACTCCCGTCCTCTTTCTCTGTATTATTCTCTGTAACATGTGTCACCTTCTGAAATTCTATGATTATCTTCTTACCTTGCCCTTCACTGGAATGTGAAATCCAATAGTACAGTCTATCTTGTTCGGCACCGTTTTGTTCCTGTTCTCTCACCAAAGCATAGTAGAGTTCTATACATACTTACTATAAGTGTTAAATAAATAATTTTTTAGATGAAGGCAAAAAGGAATGTATTATGAAATATAGAGAGGAAGTATTATGCTTCTTTGACACCAATTTGAAATTAGATATTCTTTCTTTTAACCTATTTTAAATTCAAAGACAATTTTCATCTTGTTTTCCATGATGAGATATTTAACACTATTGAACCTCGATTATGAGACTGCTTTCTGAGGATCAATTCTTTGTAATTTTATAATTTACCATTTGGAATTTTCTTTAAACAGCTCTAACAACTGTGAAAAGACCCATGGTGGAATCTGCATTGCCTAAAGCCTTATAAATATCCCCAATTGGTTTACAGGTGAGAGAATGTTAAGTGGAAAATGAAGGGAAATTTGTCAGATATGCATACATGGATTACCACCCTCTTATATTCATGTAACAATTGGACCTGGTATTGAATTATATTTTTAAAACAATAAAGGATTTCTCAATTTTAAAAACAAGGAAAATAGATCAGAGAGCTTTAATAATAGCTGTTAAGTGCTTAGGCAGATGGTAAGAGATCTAGGGCTAGGATCTGTATTCTTGACATGTAGTTCTGTCTGTGGGCACAACTGTGAGCCTCTTTATCCCTTAAAAAGACTCACGGATTAAATCCTCTCCCTTGAGCTCTTCTTGATACATGTCTCAAAATAAAGTCTTCTTGGGGCACAGTTAACAGTTCAAGCAGGAATTGCTTAGTTACAGGTTTACAGTTCAAACTCCTCAACCAGCTTTGATGGGCAATAATCTTCCATAGATCCCTGCCAGAGCCTTCTGTTTCCAACACTGTCCAGGATCCTGACGAGTCCTTGACTCTGGCTTTTCATTATGTGGTTCAGTTCTTTCCTCGAGTCTAGCCTAAACTTATTGTCAGCCCTGTATTCAGTGAACAGCTTTGCTGAGAAGCCTGCTTTCCTACTTTTCTTATTCCTCACCCTGCTTTTGAACCCACCAACTTTCTAGAAGTTCTCAGTTTTGAGACACTCTAGTACATGGAAATTCAAGGGATTTCGTGTTGTAAAATTAGAAATACAAGTCTCTTCTTTTGGCTTAGCCTTCTCAAAACCTCACATTTACATCTCATCACACCATCCCAGCTCCACTGTGGGATTTCAACAGCCATGTCTGATTTGAGAGAGAGGCCCTGGAGAGTCTTCCTGAGGCAGTACATAGGGAGGCCTAGAGTACAACCTTTCACTTTAGTGTCACCTCTGCTCAAGCACCTGTTTCAGAAGCAAGGCCCTTCTCATTTACTAACTGGGTTCATATTAATCTGTAGTTGCTTATTTTATTTTTTTCTTCTCTGTTTTTGTTTTTTTGGGCCACTTTTTGAGGAAGGATGAGAGCAATTACAGGATACAAACATTAATATTACTGCTAAGAGGAGTTCCCATCGGGTGCAGTGGAAATGAATCCGACTAGGAACCATGAGGTTGCAGGTTTGATCCTTGCCCTTGCTCAGTGGGTTAAAGATCTGGCGTTGCCATGAGCTGTGGTGTAGGTCACAGACATGGCTCAGATCTGGCATTGCTGTGGCTCTGGCGTAGGCTGGCAGCTGCAGCTCCGATTAGACCCCTAGCCTGGGAACTTGCGTTTGCCGCCAGTGGGGCCCTTAAAGAAAAGACAAAAAGGAAAAAAAAATATTAGTGCTAAGACTGCAGGATTCTTTTTAGTGCAATAGTAAAGTACAGGCTAGGCCAAAAATGAGAATCAATCTATGAACAAAAACTTGACGTCCACAGTGGGAGGTTTGGGAGTACATATTCTGTATCCCCTCATTTAGAAACGAAAGGTCTAAATAAAGGGCAACTGGTAATGTTCACCAGGGTTCAAAAATAAGTCGTGTTGGCGTTGTGTGCATAGCTACAATGTGCAACATTCCCATTACAAGTTGCCATGGTCACCACAGAGTGCCCAGAATTTCCCATACATGGTGTCATTCAGAGTTTAATATAATGACTCAGAATAGCCTACAGCCACCTTTAAATAACATGACATTTTCATTTTCTGTGTAAAACCAATAATTCTTTCATTATAAAGTAACTCTACAAGTTTTAGGAATTGATGTTCTTAGAGAAAATAAGTATCTATCATGATGATAAACAAGGTACCTATGCCTAAGTATATTCTGCTTCCAACTGGTAGAACAAAACCCCAACATTCCTACTGAAATGACTTTTAACCATTGTCCTGCCTCTGAAGCATTTTTTTTTTAATATGTACTTCCCCAGTTTCAAACATCCGTGAAGTTAATCTAACAGTTATCTGCCTTATTTTACTAATAGAGAAACTAGGGTTTGGTATGTTCATTTTCTCTGTCAACTTTACTGAGACACAGTAAGGTTGATACTGTGTCCCAGTAAATACCTGGATAAACATTATTTCTGGATGTATTTGTGAGGGTGTTTTTGGAAGAGATTAGTATCCGAATAGGTGAATTTCACAGAACAGATGGTCTTTCCCAATGGGTATCATCCAATCATTGAGGGCCTGAACAGAACAGAGAGTGGAAGACTGGAATCTTCTCTCTGCCTGACCAGCTGAACCACGATACTGATTTTTCTCCTATACTCTATGCCCCTGCTTCTCAGGCCTTCAGACTTGGACTGGAATCATCAGCTCTCAGGCTACACTTCAGGCTACCCTACCAGCTTTCCTGAGTCTCCAGCTTGCAGAAGGCAGATTTTGGGGCTTCTTAGCCTCCATAACTGTATGAACCAACATTTTATAATAAAATCTCTTTCTAGATTGATCTGTCCATGTCAGAAGACAATCTTTAAAGCTTAAACTGAAGAACTCAAGATAGGAATTTAATGTAGCGGATAGTTTAATGCCTGTGTGATATGTGTCGATTTGACTAAAATAAAGATTCCTTCCTCAAAATATCAATACACATAGATCGTGTTCTCAGGTTTTTATTTCTATATATTCAGTGCATGAAGCTACAGTACTATGTTATATGCAACAAGAAACTTTTAAAGTAATCCCTTTGCCAAGCATCTATTATCAGTAACCTCACAGATGTTCTATGGCTTACTTAAGTTAGAGAATGAGGTAGATCAAGACTTGGGTCTTGCTCCTCTCACTTAATTAGTTATGTGGCCTGTAGGCTATTTATTTATTTTCTTTTTTTGCTTTTTAGGGCACGACATATGGAGGTGCCCAGGCTAGGGGTCCAATTGGAGCTACAGTTGCCGGCCTACACCACAGCCGCAGCAACCATTTATTTATTTTCCATTAACCTTACTTTCCTTTCTCAAGAAATGAGACTAAATATTCTGATATTTAGGTTACTCTTAAGGATATTGAATATACTTCATTTATAATTCTTAAAAATTAATAGGTTATTCTAGAAGTATTACTAAATTAAATTTTTATTTACTTGGCTTATCAGTCTTGTTTATTGCTAATACACAGTTTAAGAGATTTATAACTTTTTTCTGTATTTCATCCCATATATTCCACATTTTTCAATGACAATAAATAGCAGTATTAGAGGCTGAATGACAAAGCCAGTTTTATTTGATAATTAACAGCTGTACCTCAAATCAACAAATCATCTTAAAGTGGTTGAACTTAAAGAAGTTGTTATTACCAAACTGCTATAATGAAAAGAGCCTGAAATGTCCTCTTGTATTCATTTATACCTTCTTATATAAGGGCAGCTCATGACAAACTTGACGTGTAACTGATAGTTACCTAAATGAAGTGCAATAAATCAAGCCCTCACTTTGTGCCTACAGGCATTAGGATGAATGCTCTACATAATTTATCTCATTTAATTCTCAAGAAAAACCTTGTGACATAGCAAGTTAAATCTTGACATATTTATCTTCATGCTTTCCTTATTGCCAGAATTTCTAAACATTGTCTTAAGAGGAATGCAATTAAAAAGAAACTATTGTTGGTTATATTTTCTTAAAAAAAAAAAAAAAACAAAAACTAACCAGGCTCTTGAGAATCAAAACAATAGACTACAAAGGAAGTTGGTAGAAAAGATTGAAAATAAAATCCCAGAGAGGATATACTGTTGACTTTCCTTTTCCCACTCCCTTCCTCAACAGATAGAAAATGAGGATCGATGAACTAGAATAGCAAGGAAAAGCAAGTCTGGAGAAGCCCAGAGGTTTGTTTCCTCTCCCTTTCAGAAGCTGAGTAAAAGTTTGCCTCAGCAGGTTTGAGTTAGTTCAAGGAAATACTCACAGAATCCAGTTGCTGATCTCAAAGATTCCATCTTTCAAACAAGCCCAGTTTCTCAACCAGGAATGTTTATAGTCTTGCAGATGTTCCTTGTCACCTATCCCTGCAAGTCTGGAGAACATAAAAATAGCCCCACCACAGGAGCACTTTTCATGGTATGTCCATTATAGGCAAACCAGCTAGGCTTGCTGCTGTTTGAAGATGAGAAGTGGAGTGATGGTTAGTACAAGGCTGCTTTTCTGCCTGTACATGTTTTCCTAATAAATTTTATTTTGTATTTACTCAATATGCCTATAAAGATTTCTCTCTGTGCCCCATTTGCTCAACAAGAGAGAGAAAGGGAAAGAGCTTAATTTTGGAGGAGGATGTGTTGGGAAGGGGACCTAAAGACCCAGCATGCTAAGTGGAAAAGAAATCACCTACAAGAGCCCTCCAGGGAGTGCTTGGAAGTCAGTCATCAGCCTAAATACCAATCTTTGCTCTTAGAGTCTGATTTGCAGCTGAAGACTTTCTAAAGCCATCAGTGAATCAAGTCTAATTATGTTTCAGGACATTGTTGTATTCAAGTGTGAGTTGTCCAATGTTCACTTATACTCTGTCCCTCTTGCTAGGCCAAGCCTGAGCTCCTTGTTGGGCAAAGAAGCAATGGTGATATGTGGGACAGAGAAGGTTCCAACATACTTGTTTTGGTGGTGATGGACAGTCCGGAAATCTACCATCATTTCTTGTTACTTAGCTATTAGAATTACTATTCTTTTAATCAACAAATAACTTGAGAATTGGGAAAATGAAAATAACTCACCTGTGGGCTTGTGTATAGCATTTATTAGAACTAAGATTTAGATTTCTATCTGTGGGATTTGAAAAAAATACTTAAACATATGTTCTTAAAAAAATAAAAACAATTTGTACAGACTGAGTGTTTTATAAATTAATGATAATCATAAGGAAATGGTAAAACCAAAGCTTTGGAATATAGTAGAGTAACCTATTATTTGCCCTGAGGTTTCTACTGCATGACCATGGATTAGGATGGACGATAGTAGAAAGTTATCTTTTATAATACGGATTTAACAGAGGCGTACTTTATCTAAGAGCTTCCTAGGCAGTCTGATGGACCATTAGGCTAATGTAGTGTAGCATTACAATTAGTTAGCTGAAGTTGACAGAAAACATACAACGTTATATGTTCATATGCTTACATATAAAATTTGAAGTTATCGTAATTTCACCGGAAATTTCCTGCTGTCAGTAAAGCTGAGGGGAAAGGCCATAAAATGCACTTGGATGTATATATAAACATTACCAACATAAAATAGGTTGATAATTTCTTTAATACTGAAACTTTTTTCAAAAGATCCACAAAGCCTATGAGTATCATTGACTGCTACTGGCAGATCCAAAAAGAAGCCATAGATGAGAGAATAAAGATAATTATTTTTTTTTTTTAAGAAGGGCAAAATGGAGAGATGTTACAGCAGCAGAGGATAGGAAAAAAGGTAAAAACTGACAAGGTATAGGTACATTCATTGGGGATGGGAAGTTTTCCGAAGTCCTTAGACAACCCTCTGAATTCTAGGTCTAGCCTTCTATCTCTCTACAAGGGCTGGTAGAAGTTACCACAGAGTCTTTTTTTAAAATTTTATTGGCATATAATTGATGTATAATATGTTGCTTTGGGTGTACAGAACACTGAATCAGTTATACATATACATATATCCATTCTTTTTCAGATTATTTTCTCATATGGGCCATCACAGAGTATTGAGTAGATTTTCCTGTGCTATATATAGTAGGTCCTTGTTACTTACTGATTTTGTACATAATAGTGTGTATATGCCAATCCTAATCTCTCAATTTACCCCTCCCCCCAACATTTCCACTTTGATAACCAATCAAGTTTAGTTTTGAAATCTTTGAGTCTGTCACAGATTCTTTTCTGCATTGTATTTGAACACATAAATAATCTTGTGACAGTGTAACTGTGTATAGTAAGTAGCTAAGAAAACCAAGCTGATTTTAAGGGTTTCACATACATGTCTTCAAAATAATTATTTTTTGCACTTGAGAATTAAAAACAGTAGACTAATTGTAGGGCACTATAGTAATTTAACAAATTCTTTTATTTTTCACTCTGTAACATTATTCTCTGTAAAATTCAGAATACTCTCCCAAAGGATGCTATATATAGTTTGAATAGCGGCCAATTTACCATGTTGTTTCTCCAAAAACTGAAAATTAAGAGCTAGAACCTAAAAAGTTACCTGTAGAATTATTGATTCTTCTTCTTACAATTTTTTATTCTGTTAGTTTGGAAGTCACTTTTAAAACTGGCATGAGTTGATCATCCTATCCCTAGCTCAAGAGAGGAAAAAACTGTTGGTACTCAGTCACTAAACAGTGAGCTGTTAAGAACATAGATAATGAGATTTTAGCTTTGATTGATGAGCATCCAGAATTTTACCTGACACATAGCAGTTGTTCAATAAATATGTATTAAACGAATGAACCTGATCTAAACATATCTTTGTTCTGTTCATAAATTTAAATCATCCTCAGATGATCTGGAGGTAATATTTAGCTTACAGTTCTGAACTGCTTATCTTGCTTTGCATCTGCTATGCAGTTTCACAGCCTAACTAATGTGTCACCACATTGTATCACAGTGTCGCCAATATGATGCCCACATCAACTCTGTTTGTGTTAATACCTGGGTGCTGGTTTAGAAGCTGAATCTGCCAAGAAACTGATGTGCATATGTTTGGTGCCTTATTTTATCATAACCTCTAAAAATATACATTGAGAAAATTCTCGCTGGCTGAATATTAAAATCGAGTAGTCTCTCTTGAAATAAATTAAAGTGAAAAACATGACAACAAAAATATACATATAGCAAGAAGCTGAAAAACATTTTTGTGGGAGAGATTACATTAGTTGCTACATTCCAGATTTACCTCCCTCCAGCAGCTGTCATCATGGAGGGGAAGATGAGAATTTCAATAAATCACTTTTAATATGTATTAAACCTTATTTTCCTAGCCTATAATATACACTTGAGAGTAATTTACTTTCTTTGGGAAGTTCCAATAGTTCCTTCCATCCATCATTTAGTGCAATAAAACAATAATTTATTAAGTGGTAGTTTATATACTCAGATTATCTGGTACTTTACTACTGTAGTGTTTTTAGAAGCAAACTCTAATTCTTAGTAAAAAAATTCATTGTCATTTCAAATGATGTAAACATTAATTATTGTAAGATGCATGTATTAATCTATAGACTTTTCTTTGAACTTTGAACTAAATATTTAAGGTTGCTTGAAGGCAATATTGATAACTAGGATATATTTTATTTTATTTATTTATTTGTTTTAATTTTTTATTATGACTGATTTACAATGTTCTATCAATTTTTATTGTACAGCAAAGTGACCAGTCATACATATATATGCATTCTTTTTCTCACACTATCCTCCATTATGTTCCATTACAAGTGATTAGATATATAGTTCCCTGTGCTATCCAATAGGATCATATTGCCCGTCCACTCCAAATGCAAGAGTTTTCATCTACTAACCCCAGATTCCCAATCCATAACTTTCTGCTCCTCCTCTCTGGCAAACACAAATCTATCCTACATGTCCATGATCTTTTCCATTTTGTAGGTAGATCATTTGTGCCATATTTTAGACTCCACATATAAGTGATATCATATGGTGTCTGTCTTTCTCTTTCTTACTTCACTCAGAATGAGAGTCTCTAGTTCCATCTGTGTTGCTGCAAATGGCATTATTTTGTCCTTTTTATGACTGAGTAGTATTCCATTGTATATATGTACCACATCTTCCTAATCCATTCATCCATTGACGGGGATTTAGGTTGTTTCCAAGTTTTGGCTATTGCAAATAGTGCTGTGATGAACATATGGGTGCATGTATCTTTTCAGTGAACTTTTTGTCTGGATATATCCCCAGGAGTTTGATTGCTGGATCATATTTAGTTCTATGTTTAGTTTTCTGAGGTATTTCCATACTGTTTTCCATAGTGGTTGTACCAATTTACATTCCCTCCAACAGTGTAGGAGGATTTTCTTTTCTCCACATCCTCTCCAGCATTTGTTATTTGTTGACTTTTTAATGATGGCCGCTCTTAACTGGTGTGAAGTGGCAACTCATTGTAGTTTTGATTTGCATTTCTCTAATAATTAGTGATGTTGAGCATTTTCTCATGTGCCTACCAGCTATCTGTATGTCTTCTTTAGTGAAATGTCTAATTAGGTTTATTGCCCATTTTTCAGTTGGGTTGGTTTTTTTGTTGTCATTGGGTTGTATAAGTTGTTTCTATATTTTGGACATATATAGAGACAGTAAAACAGTTGAGAAGATCAATGAAACCAAAAGTTGGCTCTTTAAAAAGATCAACAAAACTGATAAACCATTACCCAGACTCATCAAGAAAAGAAGGGAGGGGGTTCAAATTAAAATTAGAAATGTAAAAGGAGCAGTTACAACTGACACTGCAGAAATACAAAGGATCATGAGAAACTTCTATGAGCAACTGTATGCCAATAAAATGGACAACGTAGAAGAAATAGACAGATTCTTACAAGGGTACAACCTATCAAGACTGAACTAGGAAGAAATAGAAAACGTGAATAGACCAATCCCAATTACTGGAATTGAAAATGTGATTTAAAAACTTCCAAAAAGCAAAAGTCCCGGACCTAGTGGCTTCACAGCTGAGTTCTACCAAACATACAGAGAAAAGGTAACACTTCTTCTTCTGAAACACTTCTGGAAAATTGCAGAGGAAGGAACACTCCCAAGCTCATTCTTTGATGCCACCATTACTCTGATACCAAAACCAGACAAAGATGCCACAAAGAAAGAAAATTACAGACCAATATCACTGATGACCAAAGATGCAAAAATTCTGAAGAATATATTAGCAGTCCTCATACAAATATACATTAAAAGGATCATACACCATAATCAAGTAGGATTTATCCCAGGGATGCAAGGATTCTTCAATATCTTCAAACCTGTCAGTGTGATACACCACATCAACAAACTAAAAAATAAAAACCATGTGATCATCTAAAGAGATGAAGAAAAATCTTTGACTGAATTCACTACCCATTCCTGACAAAAACTCCTCAGAGAGTGGCATAGAGGGGAACTACCTAATATAATAAAAGCCATTTATGGAAAACCCACAGCTAACATCATTCTCAATGGTGAAAAGCTGAAAGCTTTTCCACTAAGATCAGGAACAAGACAAGGATGTGCTCTTTCACCAGTATTCTTCAACATAGTCTTAGAAGTTCTAGCCATGGCAATCAGAGAAGAAAAATAAAAGGAATCCAAATTGGAAAAGAAGAGGTAAAACTATCACTGTTTGCAGATGACATGATTCTATAACTACAAAATCCTAAGGACGCTAGCTATGAAAGCACGTTGATGAATTTGGTAAAGTCACAGGATACAAAATTAATACAAAGAAATCAGTTTTATTTCTACATACTAACAATGAAAGATCAGGAAGAGAAATTAGGGAAACAATCCCATTTATCATTGCATTAAAAAGAATAAAATACCTGGGAATAAACCTACCTAAAATGACACAAGACCTGTACTCTGAAAACTATAAAACACTGATGAAAGAAATCAAATAAGACACAAATAGATGGAAAAATATACCATGCTCTTGAATTGGAAGAATCAATATAGTCAAAATGACAATACTACATAAGGCAATCTACAGATTCAGTGCAATCCCTATCAAATTACCAATAACATTCTTTACAGAACTAGAACAAAATATTTTAAAATATGTATGGAAAACACAAAAGACTACAAATAGACAAAGCAATATTGAAAAAATGGAACTGTAGGAATCAGTCTCCCTGACTTCGGACTCTACTACAAAGCTACGGTCATCAAGATGGTATGGTACTAGCACAAAAACAGAAATGTAGATCAATGGAACAGGATAGAAAGTCCAGAAATAAACCCAAACACCTGTGGTCAATTAATCTATAACAAAGGAGGAAAGAACATACAGTGGAGGAAAGATAGTCTCTTCAATAAATGGTACTGGGAAAATTGGACAACTGCATGTAAGAGAATGAAATCAGAACATTGTCAAACACCATACACAAAAATAAACTCAAAATGGATTAAAGACCTAAACATAAAGCCAGACACTATAAAACTCCTAGAGGAAAACACAGGCAGAATGTTCTTTGACATAAATCATAGCAACATCATGTCTGATCCACCTCCTAGAATAAAGACAATAAAGACACACAAAAAAAAACCAGTGGGACCTAATTAAACTCAAAAGATTCTGCACAGCAAAGGAAACCATTAAAAAAATGAAAAGACATAGAATTAGAGAAAATTTTTGCAAATGTATTTATTTTAAAACAGAGCTTGTGGATGAAATACTTTTAATATTTTCCTATAACTGAAGAAATTTAGTGTTGTTTAAAGAGCCACTGTTACTATTTTTATGCATTTTAATAAGTGTTTTAATTGTACTTGTGTCCTAAGAAACTTTCAAAGAGGGTGCTCTTGAAAAATAAGTAAGCAAGAAATTAAATTATAGCAACATTTCTGGTAACCTTATATATTACAAAAATTTTCCATTGATGTGCTTTTAACAGGCACTTGGTTTACAGAACAATGGTAGTATGTTTGGTCTAATAAGACATAATTATTTCAGTAGAGGGGCACAAAATCCATATTACAGTCAAGGTAAGGAGCAAGCGTGGTAGGACAGGGAGATAACAAAGTAAGAATGAAGAGTTTCAACTGCAGAGTTGAAAGGGGTCTGTTTATATGAACAGTTGAAGATACAGACCCAGCCCAGAGGGGACAAACAGGGACTGAATCAAATTATGAGTGAAGATGAGAGCAGAATTGCCTCAGGGCCTGCATCCTCTCATTTTGTTATCACAGTTTGTCACCTTGTTCTTTTATATCCCATTTGCCTTCTGCTTTACTCTATATCCTCCCTGCTAACATTGATAATTTTCTGTGTGCACGTCAGTTCATTAGTTCATTTACCACAAATGTACTGAGCACACATGACATGTCAGATGTTAAGCCGGGTTCTAGAGGTACGGATACAGAAAAGAAATGTTCTGTTCCCTTGGGAAATTATGGTTCAAAGGGAAACACATACATAAATGGATCACGATAGCATAATGTTAGCTTACCATAATGGAGAATGATTAATTAAAACAGAAATTAACTGTTAGTGAGCACATATTATGTGCTTGCTGTTATGCTAATTATATACATTGTTTCCTGCTTAACCTTCCCAGGAATGAGAAAACTTATACTATTATCATGCCTATTCTATCCTTAAAAACAAACACCTAATGATAGAAAAGACAAAACTGAACTCATCAAGGAATTGAAATCATGTGGAATTTATCAAGGTGGATGTAGTCAATCATCATTTAAATGACCACCAGTTCTTAAAATGCAGAATCCTGTGCTCCAACACTGGACCTTCTGAATTCCCTTTTCTGGGGAAGGAAGAGTTGCCTCCTCTACACAAATTTTCTATGTTTGAATGAGACAGAAATTTCCAAGGCTAAAGTAGAAATTTTATTAGAAAATTTAAGCTTTCTTTTTAGTTATACATGCATGTATGTGTTTGTGTGTAGGGAGAGATTTAAAACCACAGGTAACGGGATTAAGATGGCGGAATAGAAGGACCGGAGCTCAACTTCTCTCATAAACACAATAAAATTAGAACCAAATGAGGAGCAACCTTCAACCAAATGGAATGGAAACTTTCAAAAATATATCCTACTCCAGAAAACAAAGAGGAGGCCACATCAAGAGGTAGGAGGGGTGATTATGCAATATAAGCAACCCCATACCTCCCAGGTGGGAAGACCCACAGACTGGAAGGTAACTGTATCACAGAGACTCACCTACAGGAGTAAGAGTTCTGAGCCCCACGTTAAATCCCCACGCCTGGGGAATCTGGCACTGGGAGAAAAATCCCCTCAAGCATCTGGAATTGCAGGTAGTGGAGCTTGTGTGCAGGAGCTCCACAGGACTGGAGGAAATGGAGACCCCATTCTTGAAAGGCACACACAGACTTTCACATGCACTGGGTCCCAGCGCAAAGCAAAGGCTCCATAGGAATCTGGGTCAGACCTGACTGACTCACAGACTTTGAAAAACTTATGGTTTCCAAATGAGACAAGTTGGGGGCTGGGGTGATGCACTGAGGATTTGGCATGGAAATGCTGTAAAATTTGGTTGTGTTTGTTCTTGTACACCTATAAATGTAATAAAATTCATTAGGTAATTTTAAAAGAAAACCATAGAAATAGGTGGTCATGCTTCTTAGAAAATATTGTTTATTTATGTTTTTAAAATATAATTAAAACTACATATAAAAGAAAACAGAAATAGACTAATTTCAGGTACGTTTACCCAGATTTCATTAACAACCCACATTGCATTTATTTTGTTCCAGTTATTTATTTTCTAGGTTTGGAATTTGTACCCTTCCCTGACAACAAACTTTTTCATTCTTGATTCATACATTCCATTTTCAATTAAAATTTCCACCTTCAATTCAATATATTTTCCATTTAAGGCTATATGGAAATTGATTCTCTATCAAGCTCTCATATCTATAAATGTATGTGAGTATAGATGCAGGCATTTCCTATATGCAATTTTGTTTTCCCTAAAAGTTTTAAAGAAACTTGATGACTATGAAGTTAAACAGATCAAATAAATAAAATCTTGGTAACAAAAGTGAGGTAAAGAAAATGTCATATGGAGAATTAACTAGGAGTAAGATTCCTTCAGTCAAGCATAATACCGTGAAATTAAAAACAGGATATATTTAAGACTAAAGAGGAAAATCAATGACAATAAAAGAAAGAGAAATAATGTCTCCAGCCCCTCTTCAAGTATTTATTAGTAACTGTAGTAACCACTTCAAAAATAAATTTACATGCATTATTCCATTTCAAATTGGAATGCAAATTAGATTTTGTGAGAAAACTCAACAATAATTTGCCATTTATATTAAATTACAAATTTTGAAAAATAAGGAAACTTTGAAAATGAACAATAGATAAAGGAGGTATAAGAGAAAAATATCACAAAAGCTATAAACTCACAAAAATCAAGACAGTGTTGGCTTAGGATTAGAGGTGAAGGAAAGAAAATTCAGCAAGATTCCATGAAATATAAATTTGTTAAATGACATGGGTGGCATTTCAACTCAGTGGGATAAAAAGATATTATATCATAAAGAGAATTAGCACAACTGTCTAGGTCTCTGGAAATAAAGCTCTATAAAATACAACATTAAAAAACTATAATAATATATAGAAAAAAAAAAGAGATGTTTAAAAATTACAAGGAAGGAGTTCCCTGGTGCCTTAGCAGGTTAAGGATCCAGTGTTGTCACTGCTCTAACACTGGTTGCAGCAGTGGTGTAGGTTTGATCTCTGGTCTAGCAACTTCCGCATGCCATGGGTGTGGCTCGAAAAAAATAAATTAAAAAGGAAATTTATAATCTGTGGGAAAAGAAATTGATATTTGAACACCTTTAGGAAGTCATGTGTAGCACTTACTGTGTTGAGCACCAGCCTGAGCAATTTCCTGATATAACTTGGTTCTTTTAGCAGTTATATGTGTAGTTGTTATCATCATCTCTGTTTTACAGATGAGGACATTAAGGTATAGGTCATGCAGTGAGGAACTTCTATAGCAAAATAAACCTTCAACAAAGTCAGTAGACCAACAATAGATGTGAAAGGAACAGCTCACAACACAAAGGACTGGGAGAGGGTTATTATCTATGTAATACAAAGAGTTTGTACAGATTGTTAAACGGGGAAGCAAGTAGCATAATAGGACAGAAAGAATGTAACTAGGTACTATACACAGTGACACATCCAAATGGCCAATAAATATAAGCTGAGACACTGTAATATACTGGTAATTGGGGATTTTTCAGTTAAAGCAACAAAGAGTTATCAATTATACCTATCCAGGCACTAAATGTAAATAAAATCCATAATGCCAGTTGCTTTCACTTGTTATTGTTTCAAAAAATTTCCCCCCGGAGTTGAGTTTTCCAAAAGTCAGACCTCATGTTCACTTACCATTAACACATTTCTACATAGAAATATATAAATGTACAACATATTTCAATAGAAAAGTATTGGGAAACACATCTAGTGTATGTTTACATAAATTTGAGTACACCATCTAACAAATCATTGTAGCTGGTAACTCTACAACTCTATGGCTTGTATTTTTGACGGGCACGTAATTCTGCTGGGTGTTACCCAGGAACTTTGTAGACACTTTTAAAATTAATCTTCCCCATGAATGTTTTAGGTGGGGGCTTTTTAAATTCTCATTCTACCTCTGAAAAATATGAAGTTGAGAAGCATTGGGAACTTGCCCTATGTGTCACACAGCTAAGCGGTGGTGTCATGATTTGAACCCTGCACCATCTGACTCCTGGATATATAGTTTTACTTTTTACATGAAACAAACTGCCATAATCAGAACATGTTTCTTTTTTAAATACTATACACATATTCAAATCTATTTTTTTTTCTGTTTCCAGTAACAGTTGATCATATGTTTGCTGTCAAAAAGTATTTGCCAGTGCTGAATAAAAAAGAATCATCCCTGGCTAAAATAGACATTTCTGCAGTGTGCTATTGAACCTTAATTCTAAAGAGAGATTTCTCAATGATGTCTATTATCTGACTATAGGAAAAAATATTCCTTCTAAATAGAAATTAGAGAATCAATAATAAAATTAGATTTCATTTCCTCAGGAAGAATTTAATAGTATATGCAGAAAATAAGCAGGATAGAGTGACTACAGCAATTTCTATATTTAGTAAAACCAAAGTGCTTTTTTAAGGTCACTAGCATGGATAAAATTTTAAAATTAACTAGGTAAATCTAGAAAGAATGTTTTAATTAGGTAGTACATTTTTGTTTACCAGAATAAAGTATTTCGAGTGCTGACCACAATTTTGAACAGTCTGAATGAATCTCCAAACAACTCAAAAGGTAACATTTTAATTTGGCCTGGATCATGTACTCAAATAAACGTTTTCTTAGGTTAATGGGAAAAAAAGTAACAGTAAAGGGAATGGAGTGTGATACACAGGGGCGAATAGGAGAGCTATACTGAGGCAGCCTGTGCAGATAAAATATGCCAGGGTGGCAAAATAGTCACCAAGCAATTATTTAAGAGGGACATGTTTATTAGTTGCTTTTAAAATGCAGATCAAGTAATAATTTCAAGCTGTCGCCAATGAAAGTTAAACTCAATAAAATACATTTTAATTTTCAAAATGCTGTGTTTAAAATAAATGCAAAAGTCACAAAGAAGAGCCCCAGGCTAAGTGTGAAAGTTACAGCTGTAGAAATTAATTTACATGAAAGAACCATCCTGCCTCAGTTTGAAATGGCTTTCTTAGAAAACACAATGCAGCCCAAATACTCATAAAGGAATTCAAGAATTCAGAAAGGAGGTAGTGACAGCTGCAATCATTTATTTTTCAAACTCCTGGTCATGTTATGGCATGCCCGCTAGATATGAAGTAGGATGGTAAAAGGAAAAAGAAAAAAAAGTTGATGAAAGAAACAGCCAAAAGGCCTTTAACACCTTTTCACAAACCTACTGTTCATATGTCCTTGAATTTTAAATCAGAATCACATCAATGGAAATTAATTTCATGTCATTGAATTCTCCAAATAAATATTCCCTTTGGTATAGCCACGTCACCTGTACAAAGAGAATTTTTAAGTTTTAATTAATTATAGAAAAGAAAGGACTTTCATGGTACATTTGCAAAAACCCTCTAATGATTAAGTATGATTACTGTAGGGCCCCGGTAAAAGTTATTAACTGAGATGCTGCTATGTTTAGGAGTTACAGTGGATACCTAAGTTGAGTGAATTGTAGTACAAACCCTAAAATTGCTTGTTTTTGCCTTCATTCTTTAATTTGACATAACATGATATTATATGAAAGGAATTGGCTCCTCTGCTCAGTTCTGACAGCCACACATTTCTCCATAGCAGAGCTCAAGTGTGGGCAAGTTAACCTGGGGAGTCCTGGACCACCCTGTCAAATGGGCTTTTTAGGTACAAAGAGCCACACGACTCTGTATCTCAGGATCATCTTTAAAAAATTTTGATGTCACGTTGCATTTATTCTTCTTAGATTCCTTTGGTACTTGATTCAGTTCTACTTTTTATTAATTTTTCATGACTCTTAAAGGCTCTAAAAGTATTGACACAACACATACGTAAATATGTGGATATACATACACACATATATGTAGATATACATGTAATTTTTAGACTTGTGTATGTATGATTAAAGGGTTTCAATATTTTTAAGTTATTTTTCCTGGTATTTTGCTATTCTTAAATCCTGGATTTCAGTAACCCTCACCCATCCTGAAATTTTAAGTGACATATTCAGCAGAGTGTCTATGTGGTCCTGCATAGATGAGAATGAATTTTGGGAGTTCCCATCCTGGCACAGCGGAAATGAATCCGACTGGGAACCATGAGGTTGTGGGTTCAATCCCTGGCCTCTTTCAGTGGGTTAGGGATCCTGCGTCGCCGTGAGCTGTGGTGTAGGTCGCAGACACAGCTCAGATCTGATGTTGCTGTGGCTCTGGCGTAGGCCACAGGTGCTGCCCTAAAAAGGACAAAAAGACAAAAAAAAAAAAAAAAAAAAGAATTTTGTTTGTCTTCATTCATGAATAAGTGGTGGCTCAATATAGTGCATTAAAATTTTTAAAAAATCTCTGCTTACTGTGTTTCCTATTACTCCTTCTCTTCATTCTTGTTTAAATACAGATGATCTATAGCACTTTCCCTTTTCTTGTTGCCCCAAATCTGCATTGTCTTTTACCCCTCCATGTAGCCTGCAAAGTTGTTCATCACACACAATCTCTCATTAGTAAATCCAGTTCCTTTTTATGTAGGTATCCTAATCCATATGATGCCCACGGTTCTGATTTCCTGCTCTATATCTTCATCATTTTTCATAGTTGTGTCCCTTTGGATCATCCATTATGATCCAGAACTTAAATTTTAGAGTACAAATATTTGGACCTCTCAAAACAAGGATTCTTTATTGGTGATAGAACAATTTTTTTTTTTTTTGTCTTTTTTTGCCATTTCTTGGGCCACTCCCGAGGCATATGGAGGTTCCCAGGCTAGGGGTTGAATCGGAGCTGTAGCCACCGGCCTACGCCAGAGCCACAGCAACGCGGGATCCGAGCCGCGTCTGCAACCTACACCACAGCAATGCCGGACCGTTAACCCACTGAGCAAGGGCAGGGACCGAACCCGCAACTTCATGGTTCCTAGTTGGATTCGTTAACCACTGCGCCGCGATGGGAACTCCCAGAATAATTTTTTAATCCCTCAGGATTAAAACCTGAATTATCCTTTATTTTTCTCTGCACTATTTGAAATCCTTTACCAACACTTGCCAGTTCTTCAGAAAACATCTGTTGAAAGTATTAATTTGTTCCTTCCTATCTCTTCCACATGGGAATGACACATAGTTCAGGTTCTAATCACATCAAGCACAGAATGTGAAATAGTCCCTGAGCCTTTTTTTTTTTTTTAATCTCTATGTCTCTTTTTCTAATACTAATCCTTGTATGAATAATATTCATACAATTTTCTCCAAAATAATTTATTTTTGGAAAAACCTACCATGGTTTCTTATTTCATATAAAATAATACAATAATATATGTGTATGTGTGGCTGGGTCATTTTGCTGTGTAGCGGAAATTGAAGGAACATTGTAAATCAACTATACTTTAATAAAAAAATAAAAATAAAATAATGCAACGAAAGATTCCTTAGCTGGGAACACAAAACTCTCCAGAATCTGAGTTTGACTTACTCTTCAGTGAATCTTTCAATTCTTCCCTTTTTCCTGACAAGTCTAGTCTGTTCTTGACACTTCGAAATGTCTTAAACACAATATATTTTAACTAATTCTTATTCTGTTTTCCAGATCTACTGAAGCTTTGATTGTATTTGAAGTTTATTCACTTTTAAGGCACAATCTAATTCCCCTATTGTTTGTTAAGCCTATCCTAACCATTTCATTTCATGTAAAATGCACATAATCTGACATACTTTTACATTTGTGACTAATTCACTTACTTGGCCTTTAAGATATTTTTTGTGTGTGATTTTAGTGTTACAAATATATATGTATTAACACATTAATAATATATACATTGCACATATTTAATTATTAACATATCATTTATATGTAATTTAACCTCAAAAATCAGTTAAAGATCTTTGAGGAGACTATTGTATTTTAAATTTCTTCATAGCTCTCATGTTCATTAGACCAGTCTTACCTACAGTTGATGCTCAAAGTATGCCTGTTAGTGAATGGATGTTTTAAAATGCATAAAAATGAAACTTTAGGCCATTAGACAGTATAGTTGATAAAACTGAAAGAAAAATGATTCACTAACTGACCCTTGAACATAATGCAAAATATATAAGAAGAAAATTACCTTGAATTCCCATTAGTATAAATCCTAATCTTATAGAAAATAGTTCTATGAAGAAAGCTTAGTTTTTGTGGGTTTATATTAACTAATTCTAGGGAAAAGAAAAGTTCCTGAATTCCCTTACCTGTGTTTGAAAACATAAACTATGATTTTTTTAATGCATTGATTCTAGCTATAAAGAAAACTGACTTAACTATGATGCTGATGATTCTTGTCATCGTTATTAACACAAGTCCTTAGAGTGGCCTCTTTGATGATCTCTGAAAGATGATGACCATTATTGCTGATCTCCTGTCTCCAGAGTAATTTTGAAACTCTAATGGACATGCACATACCTGTAATGTTCATACACTACAAAATTTAGAATTGGGAAGAACCACACAGATCATGTAGCCCAATATATGTAACACCGAGGAAAATGAAAACATGCCCTTCAGTGGAATATTTGAGCTCCATTTGCTTATCGAGTTATGCTTAACAACACTTTTCGAGGCTTAAGTGGATTTGCTGAAATGAACACCTGTCAAACCACTGATGAATAAAGTATGCATTTGAATTTTACTTTTCTAGGTGGGTCTGAGCACACTGACACCTATAGAAATAAGGTGATACATGTTTTGAAGACTGTTCACTTTGTGGTATTATGCATAGAGTACTTGCAATAATTATGTTTTATTAAAGAAAGATTCTGAAAAGAGTGTTTTACCTAGTTTTGTTCCACTTTTGCTCTTACAGGGAGGACTTCTTTAATTGAGGGTTGTAAGTCAAGAACAAAACAAAATTTGATAACGAGAACCAAATTTTATATACATACTAGATAACTGTGTATTTGGGAGAGATAAGTAAACTTCTGTTGCCTCCACACGAATGAATTCTTCAAGTGTTTTAAAGAATTAACCCTGTTCTAATCTAGTTAATATTTTTCTTCTGTTTCTATGGGGACAAAGGCATACCATATAATATTCTGGCATTCTCTCTCTCTCCCTCCCTCCTTCTCTCCCTCTTTCTTTGTTTCTTTCTCGCTTTCACACACACACACACACACACACACACACACACACACACACACACACACACAACATGCACAAACACAAAATAGCTTTGATTACTGCAGACAGTTCTTGTTTTTTGTTTATGCACTTGCTCTGTGTCATAAAATTTTACCAACCTCTTGGCACATAGAGCTTCCTTACCTCTAGTTGATAGCAAAATGCTGACTCTCTGCTTGGCTTAACAATACTCTAGCATGGTTTCTCTATATTGTTGATGTTGTCTCATCTTAGAGCTCTGTGATATGGTCTGTGAACTGCATTCTGTATTCTCCAATCTGTCTTGAATATTTTGTGGAGAAAGTTAAGCTCCCAATTAAGATCTAAGTTAAAGACTGATCTTCTCCGTTACTCTCATCTCACTGGCAGAATATTGCCTCTATAACTGGGCAGAATGTCATTAAGTATTCTATTTGGCTGCAGCCCTACACTACTAGACATGCGATTCAACCATTGTGTTCATAATGTCATGAAGGCTGCAGGTGGACAATTGTTAAACTGTAGTACTCTAAACTCTCCAGACTTTAAAGAGACATGGTTCTCCAAGAGGGAGTTAGATTCTCATGGGTCTGGAAACATGATTTTATAGCTATCAGGTTATGATTAGAGGTTGTGATGAATATATATATATATATATATATATATATAGATGGATAGATATAGTCAAACCAAATACTGACAAGCGGACTATGTCTAAGGACCTTCAATGAAAAGCCTAACGTGGAAAAAAGGCATAGAACAAGATGTCAGAATAGTGCTATGTTGAAATGGTGAATGTTCATCTGATAGTCTACCTCTGTTGTACACAGGGGCTGAAAAGCTTTGTTTGAATATGAATCCACCAATACTTGACCTCTCCAAGTTACTGCTAACCAGCAAGGGAGTGTCCCTGAAATGTGGGTTTTGGCAGCAGTTCTGGTCATGCCATCTTCAGGTGGCTCTGGTGGAGATACTGGTGATTGTATTTGTCAATATGAAAAGACTGAGCCATACATAGCAATGAAGCAAGAACTACATGTGCCGTAACCCACAGCCATGTGCCTAGACATGTCTGGTGTTCCAGGCATCAAGATATAAAGGCAGATAACAGCAGGCATTGGCCTCAGAAGACCTTGGAGGTTATTGGGAAGAATTATGTGCAATAGGACAATTAAAAGCAAGGTGCTAAATGCTACCAACTAGATACAAACAAGGGGCTAAAAGAAAACAGAAGCTAAAACTACCATCTTTGCCTTACTGTAATGAAGTTGTGAAATCGTTTTCTGACCAGACATGGGGAACCCAGGCACTTTATGCAGAATCAGCTATTTATAATTTACAATTGTGGGTGTAAGTAAGGTGTTAGGGACTGTGCACAAAGCTTTTTCAGGGACTTTTCATGAAACTTGTGCCCTGACATTGTTGGACTTAGGAACTTATGGATGGATTCAAATAGAAGCTACCTATGTGTGAATTGAATAAATTGTGTCAAAATAGATTGTGTTAAGTATAGGAGCCAGCTGAGAATATAGTCGTTGCAGAGTATTTTTATATATGATATCAAGTGTACATTTCTCTATGCCTTTTATCTTCTATCAGTTTAAATTTTCACATGCAGGTTAAAAGTTTGTAATTCTCACTTTGTTCTGGGGCACTCATTTCTATATAAAATGCAAGCTGCTTCTTAGCAGCAATAGGCATGGGGAAACAATGGATATAAAACAGTGGGATTCGAGGACAAGAAGGTGAGGGAATGCTGGAGAAGAAAAAAAATATTTTGTCCTTTGCACTCTCTCCAGGGTAAAAATGAAAGTGTTTCATTAATATGTACTTAGATGATTTTACATTCTCATAGTGCATATTTAAATGTGAATTTGAAAAAAAAAATTACCAACATCACAAGATTTTGCATCATCTGAAAGAATATTTTAATTGGTCCATCTGGCATTTGAAATAATACTCTACTTATTATAAAGCAGGTGTTAGACACCTCTGAATATTCCATCCTTAATTAAAGCTTAAAGAAAGTAAAATTACACTTCTGTTTTAAAACTTAAAAATATAAAGTTACTGGAGTTCCCGTCGTGGCTCAGTGGTTAGCAAATCATCAGCAAATTGACTCAAGAGTGACTAGAAGGTCAACAGAGAACTACAACCATTAAAAAAAGGGAGTCAGGGGAGTTCCCATCGTGGCTCAGTGGTTAACGAATCCGACTGGGAACCATGAGGTTGCGGGTTCAATCCCTGGCCTCGATCAGTGGGTTAAGGATCCGTTGTGGCCGTGAGCTGTGGTGAAGGTTGCAGATGCGGCTTGGATCCCGCGTTGCTGTGGCTCTGGTTTAGGCCGGTGGCTACAGCTCCAATTAGACCCTTAGCTTGGGAACCTCCATGTACCGCGGGAGCGGCCCAAGAAATGGCAAAAAGACAGAAAAAAAAAAATATATATATATATATATAAAGTTACTAGTCATGAATAGAAAAACATTGAATCATATGGTTTTGCCGATTAGAGAACTAATTATTGTTTCTTGAACTTTAATTCTTGGCATACTTTTGTTTTAAATTTGAGTAAGTAATAAATAAGAATTACTGTTTAGAGATTATTTATATTCAAACTTTATTTATCCTGAGAAAATCAAGTATAATCTTTGGTATTGTATAGTTCAGCAAGAACTTATTTTTGAAATGGGATTTCACCACAGATTTGACTGCAATTTTAGGCAGTTTTTCAAAAAAAGAAAATCTATCATTTGATACCTCAAAGCCAAAATGTGTTAATAGATGTTTTGTAAAGATTATATTGGGTTCATTTAAGCTCAGATTCTGTCACTAGTTTGCCAGGATTTTGAAAATAATTTAGTGATCATATTCTATCTCTGTAAAAATGAAAATCAAGTTTGAATCTTCTTTAAAATCTGTATGAAGTAGATTATAAAGATTGAGAAAGATGATAGTACCGTTACTTTGGGTATAAAAGCAGGTTAAACAGCAATACATGAAGAGTGTCTGTGAAGTAAATCTAGAAAGATTTAAATCTTTAGTGGAGAGCTCTAGGGTTATTTTTGGCTGACTTTATTCAAAATATCTATTAATGTTTAACTAAATAAATGGAAAAGAAATTAAACAAGGACCCAGTTCCTATGTTGAAGAACAATATAAGCACTCCAGATCCACATTTATGCATGAATTCTCTCTACAGATAAGCTATACAAGTGACAATAAGCATGAGAAAAAGCTCACATGAAGCAAAATTCTATGCAAGAAAATCGGCACATATAATTGTACTGACCTGGTATCTATCCTCTAGAATCTTATACCTCTAAAAAGGAGCTATAAGCTTTCCTCATTGTATTTGGATGCCAGGAAAGAAATAAGCTTAATGCTCTGAGAAGTTACAGTAAAAGTTCAGCTGAGTGAAAGTAAGATATTAAGGCCAAAAAAAAAAGGTGGAAATTATACAAAAAAGGTAACTCAAAGATATGTTTATCGTATGGTATTAGTTTGGTTTCCCCAAATTAAGGAGGAAATATTTGAGTAAAAATTAAAAATGTAAATGGCCATTTTTGAGAGTTCCTGGAGAGGGAGGAAAGTGATCAAGGAACGGATGGCAGCCAATTTTGAATGTGTGACTAGACCAGCTGTCCAAGTAGGTGACAGGAGTTTACTCCCACAAGGAAACTCTGGGAGATGGTATAGAATGCAGGCCTCAAAATTATTCCAACAGGAGAGCAAGGGCTCTAAGATACTTACATATACACAATCCCCATCAATCACTGGTTGAGGGCTGTTTCCAGGGGATGTTAATTCCCCAGGACTTCTGGCCTGCTGTATACTTGGATAAAATAGTCCTCCATAGTTTCAGGAAAAAAAGCCCTCAGGAGAAGAGATGCAGATAATGGGATTTGGAAGCCCTCTGAAATGGCTGCATCTAAACAATTCAGTCAGGACTCTGACAGCGTCTGCTGCACATATGGAGTATCATGCTGGGAATGCCACACATCTTATAAAATGATGTTAAAATATCTTTAAAAATACTAACAGCTTGACTTCATAAATATGAAGATAGTAGTTTCAAGTAAAAAAACTAAGAATAATAAAAATGCATTCATATTGTAAACCATGTATGTCTATAGAGTACCAACACATTAATTTAGTCAAAAGAATGTAGATTAAATTACAGTCCATTCACAGTGGAAATAGACTGTATTGTTTTTGGAGCCAGTGGTTGTCAGAAAGTTTTCCATGGCTCTTTGATGTGCTGCCAAGGTTTCACAGTGTGCACCATTTTTGATAAATACGTGAAGTTTATTATTGCTAAAGTTGAGTACATATTCTATTATATGACAATATCTGATAAGATAAAACGTGAGCGATGGGGCATAGCATACCATGAAGCCAGACACTTGAAAGTGTATTTATTAGAATGTGTAAGAACTGTGTCTCCTGAGCACATGCAGTAATTTGGGCAGTGAAATAAAGATTTTGACTTAAACTCTTGTCACAGTGAAAGACAGTCAAGTTTAATAAATAGGCAACTGGAGATGCTTTTATAGACATCATGAGTTATTGCTGTACTGTAGTAATGACAGTATTTTAGGTATTCCTGACATTTTTGTGTGGTTGTAATCCCTTTGTTGCTTTAAATTTGTAACCATAACTATAATATACTAAAGTGCACTAGTAAACAAACAAACAAAGACGTAGAAATACAGGCAAAGGTAGGGAATATGTATCTGTTTTGTGCTAATATACCAAGTTGTGAATTTCTTTATGAATATGAAGAATTTAAAATATATTTCATTATTGTTGAGTATGTGGTAGGTAAAGCAAAGTTTTTTAATCTGGTTACTATTGATTTTTCCAACAGACATAGAAATGTTACTAAGGTATACTCATTACAAATTAGTTATAGAAAGATGGCCAATGCTGGGCTAAGGCTGTCAAATATACACTTAAAAGCAGGACATACTTCTGGCAAGCAGTGTGTTTTCTAATGATTCAAAGAAGTCATGTTGCTAAAAGTAGATGGTAAATGACTCTTTTTTTTATAATTCGAGTCATGGCTGTAATTAGTGATTAGTACTATGTTAACATGGATGTTTCCAAGCTAAAACAATTGAGGCAATGCATAGCTAGAATTCTGTCCTTGGTCACCCATTCTACTCTGTGTTAGATCAAGAACTAAGTGACATCTTGAAAACATTTATGTGGTGTTTTGAAACTTTGGATGTATTTAATTAATTAATTTTATTATTTTTTAATTATTCAATGAATTTATTACATTTATAGTTGTACAGTGATCATCACAATCCAGTTTTATGGTATTTTCATCCCACACCCCCAGTGCATCCCCCACCCCCCAACCTCTCTCCTTTGGAAACCATAAGTATTTCAAAGTCTGTGAGTCAGCATCTGTTCTGCAAAGAAGTTCAGTCTGTCCTGTTTCCAGATTCCACATGTCAGTAAAAGCATTTGATATTGGTGTCTCATTGTCTGACTGAACTTCATTTAGCATGGTAATTTCTAGGTCCACCCATGTTGCTAAAAATGCTGGTATTTCGTTCCTTTTAATGGCTGAGTAATATTCTACTGTGTATATGTACCACCTCTTCTTCATCCCTTTCTCAGTCAAGGGACATTTAGGTTGTTTAGATGTCTTGGGTATTGAAAATAGTGCTGCAATGAACATTGGAGTACATGTGTCTTTTCCTGAGTCATGGTTTTCTCTGGATAGAAGCCCAGGAATTGGATTGCTGGATCAAATTGTAGTTCTATTTTTAGTCTTCTGAGGAATCTCCATACTGTTTTCCACAGTGGTTGCACCAATTTACAATCCCACCAACAGTGTACTAGGGTTCCTTTTTCTCCACACTCTCTCCAGCACTTATTGTTGGTAGACTTTTTGATGATGGCCATTCTGGCTGGTGTAAGGTAGTACCTCACAGTGGTTTTGATTTGCATTTCTCTAAGGAGTGATGTTGAACATCATTTCATGTGTTTTTTGGCCATCCTTATGTCTTCTTTGGAGAATCATCTGCTTAGATCTTCTGCCCATTTTTTGATGGGGCTGTCTGGTTTTTTTGGTATTGAGCTGTAGGAAGTGTTTATAAATTTTGGAGATTAACTCCTTGTCAGTCGCTTCATTTGCAAAGATTTTCTCCCATTCTGTGGGTTGTCTATTTGTTTTGTTTAGCGTTTCCTTTACTGTGCAGAAACTTTGAAGTTTAACTAGGTCCCATTTGTTTATTTTTGTTTTTACTTTCATTACTCTAAGAGGTGGATCTGAAAAAATGTTGCTGTTGTTTATGTCGGAGAGTGTTTGTACTAAGTTTTCCTCTAAGAGTTTTATAGTGTCTGGTCTTAGATCTAGGTCTTCAATCCATTATTAATTTATTTTTGTGTTTGGTGTTAGGGAGTGTTGTAATTTCATTCTTTTCCATGTGGCTGTCCAGTTTTCCCAGTACCACTTATTGAACAGGCTGTCTTTTCTCCATTGTATATATAGCCTTGCCTCCTTGTCATAGATTAGTTGGCTGTAGGTACATGGGTTTAATTCTGGGCTTTCTGTCCTATTCCACTGATCTATATTTCTCCCTTTGTGCCAGTACCATATGGTTTTGAGGACCATTTCTTTGTAGTATAGTCTGCATTCAGGGAGCCTGATTCCTCCAGCTCCATTTCTTTTTCAGGATGTCTTTGGCTATTCTGGGTCTTTTGCACTTCCAAACAAACTTTAAAATATTTTGTTCGAATTCTGTAAAAAATGTCCTTGATAATTTGATAGGGATTGCATTGAATCTGTAGATTGCCTTGGGTAGTATAGTCTTTTTGATGATATTGACTCTTCCAATCCAAGAGCATGGTATGTCTTTCCATCTATTTGTGTCATCTTTGATTTCTTTCATCAGTGTCAAATAGTTTTCAGAGTATGGTTCTTTTGTCTCTTTAGGTAGGTTTACTCCTAGGTATTTTATTCTTTTGGATGTGGTGGTAAACGGGATTGCTTCCCTAATTTCCTTTTCTGCTCTTTCATTGTTAGTGTATAGAAATGCTGTCTATTTCTGGGTATTAATTTTGTATCCTGTGACTTTGCTTAATTCATGGATGAGGTCTAACAGTTTTCTGGTAGAGTCTTTAGGATTCTCTAGGTATTGTATCATGTCATCTGCAAATAGTGATAGTTTTACTTCTTCCTTTCCAATTTTGATTCCTTTTATCTCTTTTACTTCTCTGATTGCTATGGCTAGTACTTCCAAAACTATGTTGAATAGTAGTGGCAAGAGCAGACATCCTTGTCTTGTTCCTGATCTCAGTGGGAATTCTTTCAGCTTTTTACTGTTGAAAATGATGTTCGCAGTGGGTTTGTCATATATGGCCTATATTTTGTTGAGGTAGGTTCCCTCTATGTCCACTTTCCGAAGGGTTTTTTTAATCAGAAATGGGTGTTGGATTTTGTCAAAGGCTTTTTCTGTGTCTATTGAGAGGATCATATGGTTTTTATTCTTCAGTTTGTTAATGTGGTGTATCACACTGATGGGTTTGTGGATACTGAAGAACCCTTGCATCCCTGGGATAAATCCCACTTGATCATGATGTACAGTCCTTTTCATGTTTTGTTGGATTCAGTTTGCTAGTATTTTGTTGAGGATTTTTGCATCTATGTTGATCAGTGAAATTGGCCTGTAGTTTTCTTTTTTTTGTGGTATCTTTGGTTTTGCTATCAGGGTGATGGTGGCCTCATAGAATGAGTTTGGAAGTGTCCCTTCCTGTGTAATTTTTTGGAATAGTTTCAGAAGAAGAGGTGTTAGCTCTTCTCTAAATATTTGATAGAATTTGCCTCTGAAGCCATGTGGTCCAGGATTTTGTTTGTTGGAAACTTTTTTAATCACAGTTTCAATTTCAGTACTTGTGATTGGTCTTCATCTTTGCTATTTCATCTTGGTTTAGTCTTGGAAGATTGTACTTTTCTAAGAATTTGTCTATTTCTTCTAGGTTTTCCATTTTATTGGTGTATAGTTGCATATAGTAGTCTCTTATGATCCTTTGTTTGTCTGTGATATTTGTTGTTATTTCTCCTTTTTCATTTCTAATTTTATTGATTTGAGTCCTCTCTATTTTTTTCTTGATAAGTCTGGCTAAGGGTTTATCTATTTTGCTGATCTTTTCAACGAACCAGCTTTTCGTTTCATTGATCTTTTTGTATGGTTTTCTTCATTTCTATTTCATTGATTTCTGCTCTGATCTTTATGATTTCTCTCCTTCTGCCGACTTTTTTTTTTTTTGTCCTTGTCCTTATCTAGGGCTACACTAACAGAATATGTAGATTCCAGGGGTAGGGATCTAATCAGAGCTAAAACTGCTGGCCTATGCCACAGCCGCAGCATTGCCAGATGCGAGCCACATCTGCGACCTTCACTACAGCTCATGGCAATGCTGGATCCTTAACACACTGAGCAAGGCCAGGAACTGAACCTGCAATCTCATGGTTCCTATTTGGATTCGTTAACCACTGAGCAATGATGGGAACTACTCCTTCTGCTGACTTTAGATCTTGTCTGTTCTTCTCTCTCTAGCTCCTTTAGATGTAATGTTAGCTTATTTATTTGAGCTTTTTCTTGTTTCCTGAGGTGGGCTTCTACTGCTATAAACTTTCCTCTTAGAACAGCTTTTGCTGCATCCCATAGGTTTTGGAATGTCATATCTTTGTTGTCATTTGCTTCTAGGTATTTTTTAGTTTCCACTTTGATTTCTTCAGTGATCCATTGATTGTTTAGTAGCATGTTGTTGAGTCTCCACATGTTTGTGTCTTTGGCAGTTTTTTTTCTTATTGTTTTTAATTTCCAGTCACATAACGTTGTGGTCAGAAAAGATGCTTGATATGATTTCAATTTTCTTAAAGTACCAAGGTTTGATTTGTAGCCCAGGATGTGATCAATCTTAGAGAATTTCCATGTGCTCTTGAGAAGAATGTGTATTCTGTTGCTTTTGAATGGAATGTCCTATAAATATCTATTAAGTCCATTTGGTCTAATGCTTCATTCAGGGCCTGTGTTTCCTTATTGATTTTCTGTCTGGTTGATCTGTCCATTGCTGTAATTGGGGTGTTAAAGTCCCCCACTATGATTGTGTTATTGTCAATTTGTCCTTTGAAGGTTGTTAGCAGTTTCCTTATATATTGTGGTGAACCTAGGTTGGGTGTGTAGATATTTAAAATTGTTATATCTTCTTATTGGATTGATTCTTTGATCACTAGGTAGTGACCTTCCTTGTTCCTTAAAATATTCTTTATTTTCAAGTCGATTTTCTCTGCTGTGAGTATGGCTACTCCAGCTTTCTTTTGATTCCTGTTTGCATGGAATATTTTCTTCCATCCTCTCACTTTCAATTTGTATGTGTCCCTAGAAGGGGAGTGGGTCTCTTGAAGACAGCCTATATATGGGTCCTATTTTTTATGCATTCAGCCAATCTGTGTCTTTTGGCTGGGGTATTTAGTCCATTAACATTTAAGGTAATTATTGGTATGTATGTTCTTATTGCCATTTTATTAATTGCTTTGGATTTATTTTTGTTGCTCCCTTTTCTTCCCTTCTGCTCTTATTCTTTCCTCTTGTGGTTTGATGACTATCTTTAGTGTTGTATTTGAGTTGATTTTTTTTATTTGTTTGTGTATCAATTGTAGATTTTTGGATTGCAGTTATTCTGAAGTTTTGATATAAGATTCTATATGTATATGAGATTGTTTTAAGCTGTTGTTCTCTTAATTGCAAGTGCATCTCCAGTGTCCTTCATTTATACCCTTCTCTTCTCACGATTTCTGATTTGGGTGGCATAATTGTGCGTAGATGATGCCATATCTTTACTGTATATATACCTTTACTGGTGAGCCTTGTCATTTGAGGTATTTTTGTTTCCTGTTGCTGTCTTTTCTTTTCTGCCTAGAGAAGTTCCTTTAGTATTTGGTGTCAAGCTGGTTTAGTGTTGCTGAATTCTCTCAGCTTTTGCTTATCTGTGAAGCTTTTGATTTCTCTTTCAAATCTGAATGAGAGCCTTGCTGGGTAAAGTAATCTTGGTTGAAGGTATTTTTCTTTCATTACATTAAGTATATCATGCCACTCCCTTCTGGCCTGCAGAGTTTCTGCTGAAAAATCTGTTGATAACCTTATCACGTTTCCCTTATATGTTACTTGTTTCTTTTCCCTAGCTGCTTTCAAGATTTTCTCTTTGTCTTTAATTGTGGTCACTTTGATTAATATATGTGTTGGGGTATTCCTCCCAGGGTTTATTTTATATGGTACTCATTGCACTTCCTGGATTTGAGTGAGTGGTTCCTTTCCCATGTTAGGAAAGTTTTTGGCTATTATCTCTTTGAATATTTTTTCTGTTCCCTTCTCTCTCTCTTCTCCTTCTGGCAGCCCTATAATATGGATGTTGGTGTGTTTAATGTTTTCCCAGAGTTCTCTGAGACTCTCTTCATTTGTTTTCAATCCTTTTTCTCTTTTCTGTTCTGCATCTGTGATTTCCACCAATCTGTCCTCCACCTCGCTTCTTCTGCCTCCTGTATTCTGCTGTTGGCTGCTTCTGATGAATTATTTATTTCAGTTATTGTATTTTGCACCTCTTCTTGCTTACGTTTTGTATCTTGTATTTCTCTGCTCAGTGTTTCCTGTAAGTTATCCATCTTTGCCTCCAGTTTATTTCAAATGTCTTGCATCATCTTCAGCAACAACAGTCTAAAGTCTTTTACCTGGAGGCTGTGAATCTACTCTTCACTTAGCTGATTTTCTGGGTTTTTTTCTTTCTCCCTCATCAGAGTTATAGTTCTCTGTCTTTTCATTTTCATAGGTTTTTGGTGTGGTGACCTTTTTATAGATAATAGAGTTGTAGCCTCTCTTACTTCTGATCTCTCCCCCCCTTGTGGCTGACGTTGGTATGGGGGCTTGCTGTAGGCTTCCTGATGGGAGGCACTGATGCCTGCCCACTGGTAGGAGGGCTGATTCCTATCCCTCCGGTGGGTGGAGCTTAGTCTCTGGATGGGATTAGAGTTGGGGCTGTGCCTTGGGGTCTTTAGGCAGCCTGTTTACTGAGGGGTGGGGCTCTGATCTCACCTGGATTGTTGTTTGGCCCAGGGCTTCTCAGCACTGATGAGTGGGGCCAGATTTTCGCAAAATGGCCACCTCCAGAGAAAGGCACACTGATGAATATTCCCAAGAGCTTTGCCTTCAATGTCCTTCCCCCACAACAAGCCACATTCACCCCTATTTTCCCAGGAGTTCCTCCAAGACCTGCTCAGGTCCAACCCAGATTCCTATGGAGACTTTGCTTGGCCCTGGGACCCAGTGCATTTGAAAGTCTGTGTGCACCTTTTAAGAATAGGGTCTCAATTTCCCCCAGTCCTGTGGTGCTCCTGCGCACAAGGCCCACTGCCCTTCAATGTCAGATGCTCCAAGGCCTCTTTCTCCCAGTGCCAGATCCCTTCACGTTGGAGTTTGATGTGGGGCTCAGAACCCTCACTACTGTGGGTTTGTCTCTGTGAACCAGTTACTTTCCAGTCTGTGGGGCTTCCCACCTGGGAGGTATGGGCTTGCTTATATCATGTAATCGCCCCTCCTACCTCTTGATGTGGCCTCCTCTTTGTGTTCTGGAGTAGGATATCTTCTTGAAGGTTTCCGGTCCATTTGGTTGAAGATTGCTCAGCATTTGGTTGTAAATTTTGTTGTTTTTAGGAGAGAAATTGAGCTCCAGTCCTTCTATTCCACCATCTTAATCCCATCCTATATGGATGTATTTTAAAAGGGAACTTATATAAACAGTTACTTTAAGATAAAGATGCATTTCATATACATAAAAATATATTCAAGCTATAAAATTAAATACCTGAAAATATGTACCTCATTAAGGAAAACACAGGTTTGTTTTTTTTTTTAATGATCAGTCAGTAATGAGATATTCCACTTGATGTGCTTAGTTTAAAAACAAAATGATAATCTATTCAAAATAGGACTTTTATTTTTTTGTTTGTTGTTAAACAGTGTTGAGAAGCATATGTGTATGTCATTGAATAAGAGAAAGATATTAACATCTTTAATGTTATTAGGTGCTTAGAATTAAGCACTAAACAAATGTATACCCTTTTGATTTGAGAAGCTATCTAAAGTGATCTTCAGAATCTTTTTCTTATATGTGTCAGGTTATTTGAAAAATGTCAGCAAAATAAGAGGAAAATGTTTAGCTATTCAGTACAACCATCTAGTTTGGAAATAGACTAAGGAATTTTAGTAGTACTTCTATCAGGTATTTCAGAAGTCTCTCTTAATGTTGAAAATATTTTCAGTGATTTTTTTTCTGGTGATTCATCCAGACAGGAAAATAACCCACATTCTCAGAACCAAATGAATTCCTAAGGTAGATAGTTTTTCCTCTTTCCATTTTGTTTCCTTTTTCCTCAGAAATTGATCTCCCCAATGATAGCTTTATGTATGGTTGTGCAGCACAGGACCTATATTTCTCAAATTTTTTTGCAGCTAGATTTTCTGTTTGACTCTTCTGCTCAATGGAATCCATGCAGAAGAAAAAGTGAGATTAATTTCTAGGAAATATACTTAAAGAGGGAAGAGGTGTCCTCTCACTGTCTTTTTTTCTCCTTTCTTCTGGCTGGAAGGCAGATGTGATAGTTTGAGTTGGAGTAGCTATTTTAGACTATGAGATGGAAACCATGATTCAAAGTTGGCACATCAATGATTAAAAGAATGTGTATCTCTCTATTCATGGAATTTACCACTGTAAGAATTTCTGCCTTCATTATGCATGAGTAAAGAAAACATTTATTTTTAGTCAGTATTATTTTGGTGCTTTCTGTCACTGAAATTAAGTCAAACTCAATCTTAAGAGGAATAACTCCATTTTCATTTTACAGTTATTTTCTACATATAGTTGTGTTCTTGGAATGTTGATATAAACTTGCCTTAAAGGGTAGAGTAAGATTTTACAGATGACCAATTATATGTGAAATATATATGTCAAGGACTACACTTTTATCTGAGTTGGTCACCTAAAGATTTCACCTAAAAATCATAAATATTTTTTTATAACTTGATAGATGTATGAAAACATTTCCCATTTTGGAAAACCAAAGAGCTTCAGTATGAAAAAAAAATATTTTTTTACTCCTACTTCTTATATTTCTACAGAGCTAACGAAAAAGGTTGAGAATTCAGGAGACTTCCTTTGCCTTACTGGAAATTTTAGCAGTTTTATTACATACTGAGCAGTTTCTATTCACTTTTTTTGGCTAAATTATAATTTATTTTTTAATTGTTTTGAAAGATTTTTATATTTTCCATTCTAGTTGGTTTACAGTGTTCTGTCAATTTTCTACTGTACAGCAAAGTGACCCAGTTACACACACACACACACACACACACATATTCTTTTTTTCACATTACCCTCCACCATCACAAGTGACTAGATATAGTTCCCAGTTCTATGCAGCAGGATCTCATTGCCTATCTATTCCACAGGCAATATTTTGCATCTCTTGACCCCAGGTTCCAGGTCCATCCCACTCCCTTCCCTTCCCCCTTGGCAACCACAAATCTGTTTTTCATGTCCATGAGTTTCTTTTCTGTGGAAAGATTGATTTATGCCATATATTAGATTCCAATTATAAATGATAACATGGAATTTGTCTTTCTCTTTCTGACTTCACTCAGTATGAGAGTCTCTAGTTCCATCCATGTTGCTGCAAATGGCATTATTTTTTTCTTTTTTATGGCAGAGTAGTATTCCATTGTGTATATACCATGTCTTCTTAACCCAGTCATCTGTCAGTGGACATTTAGGTTGTTTATGTGTCTTGGCTATTATGAACAGTGCTGCAGTGAACACATGGGTACATGTCATAGTTTACATTGTGAGAGTTTCCTGTGTGTACAGTGAGTAGATTTTTGTAGATTCATATTCAGGATTTTAAATACATGGTACTAATCCTAACAGTGGTTTTACAGTTAATACTACTGGACCAGTAAATCATTTCCAGACTATTCTATTGTTTTTTATCAATACAGTAATTTACTGATGTTCTGGGTATAACCAAGATGGAATATGGTATCATTCAGGAAAAGAAATAGAATTTAATGAGATAAAATAATATTCTTGGAGTTCCATGGCCACAGGGACTTTCTCTCAGTTTTTCTCTTTAGGTTTCAGCATGCTAAAATTTGACTCTGCCTCATTCTCTCTAATCAGATGCAGTAATAAAGCAACCTATTCTGTGACTTAAAGCAAATAATTTAATTCTTTCTCACTCTGTGTGTCTGTCATGTAGTTTTCACTTGGAACCAAGAATATTGATATAACCTTTACCTGGGACACTTATATTCTCTCAGAAGAGTAGAAGAGATAAATGGCAAACAACACGCTGATATTAAAATTTTGCTCAGAAATGATGCACTTCACTTTCACTCATATTTTATTTACCAAAGTATGTGGACAATCCTGAATGCAGTGACATAGGGGAATATATTCCTCTCCAAAAGAATGGTGTTGTAAATTTTGAAGAGGCTATTTTTTAGAAAATCTAGCCTGTAATTTAATCTCTCTGTCTAACAAGGAGAAGCTTCTGGTCATACCACCTCGGCAAAATGGTAAGTGAATCTCTGGGTAAATACGCTAACAATATTTGCTAGGATGGGAGTCATTAACTAGCAAAAGTTCCTAATGGGAGTGCCTCTGTCTAAAGATGGCTTATAGTAAATAAAAGCAGAATCTATGGATTTGTGAGGTATGACTTCCTGGAAAATATCGCAGCAGCTGGTGGTAAATTGGAGATATTCATAAACAAAACTTTCACTGATGTTTGGGATAGTAATGCTTGTACCTCACTTAGATATCTATCCTTGGCCAAGAATGCATGTCCAGTGAGGGAAAGAAGAACTTGGGGAGCTGCTCAGCCTGTACCAGAACTCTCTCTCTGCTTTATCTGAGACTCTTGATTATATGTATCGTTGAAATTATTAGTAGAGCTTGATACTCGGTACAAGGTCTGACTCATATGAATTTGATTTAAGAATTCAGTTCTTTGTGTTAACAAATCATAACAGCCAGGCTTGTTATCAGTGAGAAGGGGAAGCCTATATGTTGAACCATAATGTAACTGACAAACTTATTATCCTTTTTGATGTGTTCGTATTTATTACTTACCTTATTCTGTGTTTTTTTTTTAATTCCTTTTCTCTTTGTTCTTTTGTCTTTCTTAATTTCTGTCCATAGTCTTTATTAATTTGGGATTTACATTTTTTTATAGTTTTTTAGTAATTCCATTTAAATTTTTAGTATACTTCCTTGACATGACAAATCTAAGTGTAATCAGTTTATTTATCTTAGACTATTTGAACTCTGATATCTCCACTCTAGTTTTTCATGTTAACATTTTTAAGGGTTTTGTTGATCCTTGTTTTATAACAATATTCCTCAAATTAGTCATAGATCATACCTCACTTTGATATCTATCCTTGGCCAAGAGTGCCTATTTAGTGTGAGAAGGAAGGACCTGGGAATTGCTCAGTGTGTACTTTTAATTATTTAATTTTACTAGTTCAGTTTCTTTTTCTTGGAACTTTAAATTCCAGCAGCAAAAAATTTGAGTAGTTAACTCATTCTTTGTATAACTGAAAATATTATCAATTCTTTTTTTTTTTTTTTTTTTGTCTTTTGTCTTTTTGTTGTTGTTGTTGTTGTTGCTATTTCTTGGGCCACTCCCGCGGCATATGGAGGTTCCCAGGCTAGGGGTCGAATCAGAGCTGCAGCCACCGGCCTACGCCAGAGCCACAGCAACGCGGGATCCGAGCCGCGTCTGCAACCTACACCACAGCTCACGGCAACGCCAGATCGTTAACCCACTGAGCAAGGGCAGGGACCGAACCCGCAACCTCATGGTTCCTAGTCGGATTCGTTAACCACTGCGCCACGACGGGAACTCCTATTATCAATTCTTAATCACAAGTGATAACTTTCATAGAGAATGTTTGGGCTAGCTATTATTCCTCAGTCTTTTAAAAGTTATTCAATTGTCTTTGGACTCTATTCTTGCTAATATGATTCTGCTTTCAATTTGATTGTTGTTTCATTGTACGTAAACTATCTCTTCTGGCTTTCTGAGTTTCTGCTTACTGGATTTATTGATTACTGATGAAAGGAGTGTCGAAGTTTTCAACTGTAATGGTGAATTTGTCTATTTCTCCTTGCAGTTCTGTCAGTTTTGCCTTACATGTTTTGACACTCTATTGTTAATTGTATAAAAGTTAAGAATTGGTATGTCCAGAAAAAAGTTGTTATATCTTCCTGGAGAATTTATCCCTTTATCATTATATAATGCCCCTCTTTATTCCTGATAATTTTCCTTTTTCAAAGTCTTCTTTGTTTGAATAAAAAGAGTAATGTTGTTACTCTAGCTTTTGTTTGTTTAGTGTTAACATGGTATGTCTTTCTCCATCCCTTAGCTTTTAATCCGTGTGTTTACATTTTAATTGAGTTTCTTATGGATAGTCTTTCTTTTTATGTGTACAATTGATATTTAAAGTACTTTATGATATACTTGGATTAATATCATATTTTTTACTGTTTTCTATTTAGTTGTCTTTTGTTCCTTTCTTTCTACTCTTTTTTCTGCCTTCTCTGCACCTAATAAACATTTTTTATGATTCCATTTACTCTCCTCTCTTACCATGTCAATTATCTTCTTTTTGAACTTGTTTTAGTCACTGCCCTCAAGTTTGCAATATACATTTACAGCTAATCCAAGTTCTTTTTAAGTAATATTATTTGACATTGCCCTCATTCATCTCACCTATCCATTAGCTATAATCACTAAATATATTTTGACTATTACAATTTTAAATAAATTGTTATCTGTTAGGTCAATTAAAATAAGAAAAACAATATATTTTATCTCACCATTGTTTCTTCTCTGACAGTATTCCTTTTCTGGTCTGATAGCTACAAAAAAAATGCCATTTCTGTTTCTTCAAGGTGTGTTTTTTGTCTTTTAGTATGCTTTATATTTTTTAAAAATGAAATTTGGATGTGATATACTAAGAAAAAAGGAACTAAAATAAATAGGCTTTTAGTTTGAAGTTTTATGTTTATCTGGCCAGGAGTCGTCATATCCTTCTTGTTTTGTTTTGCCTCCTCTTTTACCTCCTCTACCTCCTCTTTTTTTCCTCCCCCTTCACTCCACATTCTTCTGCTTCTGCTTTTTTTGCCCTCATTTTGTATTCTTAAATTGAACATTAAATTCATTTGTTTTTATTTTTTGTTATTTTTTGATAAATTTATTTAAGAGTATAAAATTTTCATCATGCACTGCTTTGACTCACAAATTCAGTTGGTGGTTATTTCATTATTACCTAATTAAAATATTTTTATTTTATATTATTTTTGTGTAAAATAGGATTTATCTGTATTATGTCTTTTAGTTTCCAGGATTTAAATTTTTTTCTTTTGTTGTATTTTTTTGTTTGTTTTAAATTATGTGACATTCTGCATTCATTATAATTATTATGTCTCCTTTGATGGCCATGTGTCTGCTCTGATGACTTTTTTGAATATTTTCTATGTCCTCAAATGTGACCTTACTTCTCTGCAACATATATAATGTCTATATTTATGTGCAAGGTAAATGTTGCATGTGTTTGACATTTATGTAGATATCATATATGTATCAGAGTAATCTCCATGAAAAATATGTGTGTGTATATTGTTTATTTCTCATATTCGTTTACTTATTTACTTATTCATTATTTCTTTGCTCATTTCTATTACTTTGCTTTTGTTTCCTTTTTTTTTTCCACTTGACCAGTAGGTTTTCATATGCATGTAAAATCTCCAATTAAAACCATAGATTTGTCTATTTCTGTATATCTGTCAGTGTGTTTAAATAGTTCAAAGCTGTAATGTTTGTTGAATATAGATTTATGATTTTATATCTTTTTGAATTATTGTTTTTTCTCTTCTAGTAAAAAGGCTTTTATATTTTTCATTTTACATTATGTTTTCATCTATATGGAAATTATCATTTACGCTATTACATTTCTCCACATGGGCACAGCACATCTATCTTTAGTTCTCGCTAGGTATTTTTTTAAAATAGCTTTTTACGTTAAATTTAGAACATCAAATTCCCTCTAGGTTTTTTTTTTTTTTTGCTTTTTTTTTTTTTTTTTTTTTTTGTATAAGGTTGAACTTAGAGGAGGTAGAAAGAACCCCATGCAATTTTTTCAGCTTACCAAGTATTCAAATATTAGAAGAAAGTAATTCAATGATTCTCTTTTCATTTATATAATCCATTTTGCAACCTTTCTTGCCTTTTCCCCCCAAATTTCCAATGACACTAAATGCCTTATTCAAGGTTTGCCAGAGAAACATAACCAATAGGATATATCTCTCTATATATATCTATGTCTGTATCTCTCTATCTTTCATATGAGAGAGAACATGAGAATTGTATATATATGATTTTCATTTGCTTATTATAAGGCATTATAAAGAGATTTATTATAAGGTATTTGCTCGTGCAGTTATGGAGGCTGACAAGTTCCATGATCTGCTATCTTGCCAGCTGGAGACTCAGGAAGGCCAGTGTTATAGTTATGTATTAGGAACCATTGGAAGAATAGAGAAACTATCTGAATCAAAAAATTGACTATCCAGCTGTAGATTCATTTAAACTTCTCAATTTTCAAACCTCCTCCGAGACAGGCGCTAAGATTGCCCTTACCATAAGATGGTATACAGTTTGGAACTTTTGGGACTGGTTCAGACTGTTGAATCTATGCTAGGTGGTTTGAACATATTTTCTCATGTAATCATCATGGCAAGTTTGTGAGTAGGTATTATTAGTCCTACATATCGGCTGAGGAAACTGAAACTTGGGAATGTTAAGGACTTAGGTTTTTAGATTGAGTTTTGTCCCAGTATTTCTTCTTTCCACTGTGCATATTTGTAAGCATTTTAAGAACCAGGAGGTTTCCCTTTCACCTAATGTGCTAATGAAAACATAATGTATGCATATGATAGTTAATATTGACAGTTCTTTGGTAAAATAGGATCATCTTCATCTTTTGTACTGAAGTCACTTTTATTTCAGTTATTTCATGTGTTTACTCCTGCAAACGCACTCTTTCATGCAATTCATATCTAAACTCCTAAAGTAAGCAATCTATACTTGTCACAAGCTATTTCTTTGCCACTCCCTTCTTATTCCTGAAATTAGATTTCCAGCTCCAGTGATTTCCTCAAATAGTGATCTTTTCTTCATCCTTGCCCTGCCTGACTTTTCTGTAACATTAAACTTATTGATCATCCACTCTGTTTTTAGCTGCCTTTATTTGCATGACCCCGAATAGTTTCTACAATTGTCAAACGTCCTTTCGATCACTGACTATCGATGCATTTCCTCAGTATTCTTTGGTGTGGCTTCACTGACCCCACTTTCTCCAGTCATCACCTCGTTTTACATTGGACTCCCAAAGCTTCATCTGAAGCCAGAGACTCTTCTCTCTTCTCTGTGTGCTTCAATTATGTTGTCACTTAAGTGGTATTCATTGAGTCACTTCTGTATTAGCAACTCAATTGCTATCATAATAAATCACTACAGGTTTAGGTGCTTAAAAAAGCACACATTGGAGTTCCCGTTGTGGCGCAGTGGTTAACGAATCCAACTAGGAACCATGAGGTTGTGGGTTCGATGCCTGCCCTTGCTCAGTGGGTTAATGATCCATTGTTGCCGTGAGCTGTGGTGTAGGTTGCAGATGCGGCTCGGATCCCGCATTGCTGTGGCTCTGGCGTCAGCCGGTAGCTGCAACTCCAATTCGGCCCCTAGCCTGGGAACCTCCATATGCCACGAGAGCGGCCCGAGAAATAGCAAAAAGACAAAAACAAAAAAAAAACAAAAACAAAAACAAACAAACACATTATTTTCTAAGTGTCCTATAGGTCAGAAGTCTAGGCATAATATAACTAAGCTAGTTCTTTGCTCTCAACTTCATGAAACAAGTGTGTCAGTAGGGCTGCACTCCTTCCTGGAAGCTCTGGGATGAACTTTCTTCGAAGCTGACTCAACATGTTATCTGTTGGAATTCAGTTCCGAGCAGTTGAAGTACTGAGGTTCTCATTTCCTTGCTAGCTGTTGGCTAGGGATCATTTTCAGCTTTTTGAAATTTCTTCTGTTCCTTGGAACATGACATCCATCCTCCATATACAGAGTCAGTAACAGTGAGTTGAGATATTCTCAGGCTTCAAATCTCTTTGACTTTACCTTTGCTTCATCTCTCCTCTGCCTCTCTCTTCAGTTCTCTCTCTTTGTGACTGACTTTTCTGACTCATGTGATAACATTGGGCCTACCTGAGTAATTCAAGATATTCTTCTTCTCTTAGACCGTATTGATTATTAATTTTAATTCCATTTGAAAAATCTTTTCATCGCACTACCTGATTGTTACTTCATTGAATATTCAGAACACAGGAATCTGTGGGTGGGGGCATCTTTAGAAATTTGACCAAATTAGGTATGTATATCTTTAGCCCAACACTAGTCAAATATTTTCAGTTATTAATAGAATATTTCTACCTGAGTTTTCTCTCAAAAGTCAGTATTCCCAAGCTAAAATGATTATATTTCACATAAAATTGAGTTTTCCTTTGCTGGTTTTACCATTCTGCCAACATAATCATTCTAAGATACACTCTCTCAGACTCTGGAAGTAGAATTAATTTTTCCTTTTCCTTTTTTTTTTTTTTTTTCTTTTTTCTGATATCTCGGTCGCTTGCCCCAGAACTAGGTAATTCTTTCTTTATAATAGTTCTCAGATCAGCCCCATCTTCTTTATGCATGATATTATTCTTTCACATGTTACCATTGATTGTCTAAATGAATTTAGAGCAAATATTGTTATCAAAGCTTAATCTATCATCATATACTAACAACTAAAAATGTCCTTAAATCATTACTGCTTAAAACTTGAGAACACTAGTGCAAAATTGATCTTATAGCCATAATGTTTAACCATGTTTTTAAATTGCCTGAGCACATACATCTTTGCACTTACTTGCTTTTGAAAATCTGACCCGGTGTCTTTTATATAACCAAAGAGATTTATTTGCCTTCTACAATTGTCTCTTTCCATTTTACTACTAAGGAGAAAATAAACACATAAATATGTTGTTGTTCCTGAAAGGTGACCAGTTCCTAAAGATGGTAGAGCCTTACTTAGTCTTCTCTTAAATTGCCCTAAACATTGATGAATTCACTGTGAGCTATCCTTATTTAATTATTTCTATGAAACAAGTAGTAACTTAGGACTAGGGACAGGATAGCGAACAACTCTGGAATATCCTAGTAGTTCCTATGGAGATTGTAGTCAATTAAAGGAGACACATGGTAAAACTACTTTCAAATATCAACAAACAAACGCCCCCCCCCAAAAAAGCACACACACAGATTTTTAGGCTGTAAAGAACCGAGACTGGATTTTATTCTATGTGTGATAAGAAGTAACAAGGGGGATAGAGTTACTAAAAAAACAAAGAATGTATAAATGAGATGAATGAGCAAACATATGAGGAAGTGTCTAGGTAAAAAATAATTTCCAAAGATGGACTATATATCATGGATCTGATTTGTTATAGAAGTAGAATATTTATATAGCGAGATGAAAAGCAAGGTAAACCATTGCTTTAGGCAAGATATCAGTAGTTTGATGATATCACCTCAGAACCCAGACTCCAATCCTCTGCTCACCCAAAGTGATGCTAACTGAAGGTTTGACTGAGGTCAATAATACTAACTTGTGATTGATTGCAATTAGAATTCTAGCCTATCAATTTATCATGATTAATGTGTTTCACTTGAGAACTGAGGAATATCAAAGACCACTTCCATGTTGGAAGTTAAATCAAACCAAAGTAAAAATTGTGCAAACTGAACTATGAACAAATTTCAGATATAAATGAAATTAAATGTATTCAGGAGGTAGTATGATATTTTTAAATGGCCAAAGGTGCTGTGCTATTCATTTTTCTATTTATATAGTACAATTGTGTCTTCTACACTGATCCCTGAAATATTCACAATTGGAGCCGTGAACTATTATGTTAGAAGTCTTTCTATTCTGAGACTGCCATGCTGTGAGGAACGAAGCCACATAAAAACACTACATGCAGGTCTTCTGAACAGTGATCTTAGTATTCTAGTTATCCCAGGCTAATGCCAGATATGGAAGTGAAAGAACTTGAAATGGTTCCAACCCCAGTCATCAAATTACTCACAGTTTTAGAGCCTTTCTGGTTGAGATCTCAGCCACAATAAAGCAAAAAATATACTCTACTATGCCTTTTTGAGTTCCTGACCTGCAGGATCTGTGACAATGGGTTGTCACAAGCCATTAAGTTTTGGAATGACTTGGTACACAAGAAGAACAAGGGGAAGAAGTGTAATAAGGATTGTTTCCTTTTTTTTTCTTGAATCAGTGTGACTATGTTATTGCAATAGGCAATGCATTTTCATACTGACTCATATTTATAAAGACATCTACCAAATAAAGAGAACAGAATAAAATGCATATGTAAGATAATTCATTAGACATCTCTTTATCAAAAATATTTTAACTGTTTTTACCTTGAATAGCCCACAAAGTATTTCATATTTCTTTTTTTTATTTTCAGAATGCCTAGTATAGTGCATAGCACATAATAAAAGCTCAGTACATATTTGGTCTTTTTTTTTTAAATCAGCTTTTCTATTCATGTGGTGGATGCCACAAAATAGAGCCAGAAATTGAAAAGTGAAGCTTACAGAAAAAGTGGTTTCCACATTTGGAAATTATTGGGACACCTCTTTAATAAAGTAGATAATTATTTTTTTCAGATATTAACTTAAGCATCATCTACATCTTTCCTTACTACAAAAGTGTCACTGAACTATAATTACACTGATTTCCCACCTTTGTTTGAAAATGAAAAGAAAAGCCTATCTATCTGAAAGGAAATCAACTGTGAGCATGCTAATCTAATTTGCAATCAGAATAAAGAGAAAACATTTCTGAGTACTTAATATTAGGACAAAAGCGAATTATACTTTGAAATTCAATTGAATTTATATGCAAGGTTAATATGCAATAAGGAAAAAGATGGTTTAGTTCCTTTAAATACTATATGTGATTTTCCTGTGACAGTGTTCTTTAAACTATATCATGCTCATTCACTGAGGTATATTAGCTGTACTCTGAAGCATTGTAGACAGGCTTGTTTTAAGGCCACAGTAACCTTAATTAAGGAACTCTTGATCAGACTCCTAGTTAATATTTGAATCATCTTGAAACTATTCTAGGCAGTTCTCTATTACTTTTTCATGAATAACTCCATATTATAGAAGAGGTGGGTGAATACGTTACAGTGAGGAAGATGTTGCTTTTATTGCATCCGTTGTTAAGTAAAAAATGCACAATTCAATTTACCTGGTCAAACACATTATTCCTTGACACTCATCTTCCACCCAATGCCTGCAATTTTTGCTGTTTTACCTATGTCTAATAGGGTTAGTCAAAGTTGTGAATAAAGTAAAAGTGGAATTGGGCAGAAAACCTCTGTATCCCCTGTTGTTTACTTTAAGATAAATACTAGAGATGAGTCAACCACCTATAGCACACTTGGCATCACACCCCCAAGAAAGTCATTTTTGGTTGTTGAAATGACAACGTGATGAATCTCAGTATGAAATGTCAGTCACACCTCATTACTTTATCTCATTCTTTTGCCCAGCTTTTTGAAGGCAGTCTTTCCTCTAGATGCATTTGCTGTTATGACAGCTTATATTCATACCAAAATTTGAAACCACTCTTTCCTCTCCTCTTAGACATAACACATTTCATAAAGCATGTGGTGAATGACTTTTTTGGACTGCTAGTACTATCTCATTTAAGTATTTTTATCAGCTCTTGATGTTTTTCAAAGAATTTTAGCAATTTTCCCTCTCTTTCTCTCTTTCTCCCCCGCCCCACGGGAAAAATCCTTCATATTTCACTTAAACAGTACTTTTTCCCTATTTAAAATTTTGGTAAACCATGCTTAAATTAATTCTGCGGTACTGGTGAAAAAAAAAAAAAGAAAGGCACAGGAATGAGGTCTTTGACTTAGCATATTCTTTTAATATTGAAGAATAATTTGCTATTAAGCATCTTAGAAGAAACTAATCCTGCTAAGCACTGTCGTCAAGAATGAGCCTCATTAATTGCCAAAAGCATACTAGATTTAAACTTTTTCTTCTGGAATGAACAAAAGACAGTGAAGTGTTTTTTTTAAAAGTATGCATGTATTCTGTTACCGAAATATCTTCCATTTGTTTACATGGTTTTACAAGGTAAGGAAATGGGAAGAGAGTTTCATGTAAAGGCTGCAAAATTACCTCACCCTACTGGTAATAACTGTGTTTATTGCAATAGAAATATAAATTGCAGTTGCTTAAAAATTAGTTATTCACTAATTGTGGATCTTATCTGAACTCACTATGCCATCCTTGGATTCCTGGACTTATGAGAGTCATTGGAATGCACAGTATCTCATAAAACCATAACGACTAAAACTGCTCTCCTTGCTCAAAATTCTATTTTCTTTTCAAAACTTGTGTAGAATTCCTTTTTGTATTTTATTAATCTACACATCTGTAATGAAAATAGAGAAATGGTTTACTTGAAATATCAGATTTGGGCATATTAAGAAAGTAATTTTTAATAAGTCAAGTACTCAATTATCAATGCAGAGTTCCTGCCATTCAGTACCATTCTTTTATAGGAGATGGCAGTGGGCTGAAAAAAATAAAATGAAATAAGAGAAAAGAGAGAGCAGCAGTTAAGTTTAAAACTATTTCTTGGTAAAAATAATGATGTGAATATGTTGTATTAATTCAAATATTAGGATTTTATTATGTTTTTTGAAATAATCATAAGGTAAATGGCTTCAAATTAAATAATGGATATCCTTTAAGGGGAAAAATAAAACATTACTTATAAGCATATCATTAGGATGGTAGCCCAAATTTTGAGAAACATAAGAAAAATAATTGTCCCATATGCTTCTTACTCATAAACTTTGCAGTATAAATCAGTTTGGTTACAAGAAAGATGTCTCAATTGTACTGAACTTTTAAAAAAAACTTTAAAATCACAAATGATATTCTTCATGATTTTTTTCTATGTTTAAGTACATGATGGGTTTATATTATAGTAAGTATTATAATGTAAATACCATCAGAGGCTCAAAATATTTTTTAGAGGATCTCATGATTTGGTGCTTGACGAAACAGCATTAGCATTGTAACTTCATTTTCTTTGCTAAGCTCTCCATAAGTTTTTATGTATTATAATTTTTAATTAGCTCAAATCATGGTGTAAACAGTGGCTCTAGTGCACAATCCTTTCTCTAACATACTTGCATGTCTTCAATCTGGTAGGAGAGCTTTCAATGCCAAGTGGGAAAGCAGAGTTGTATGTAAGCTTCTCCCTTGGCCCAGCAACAGCAGATTCATTTCAGGAAGTCAGAGAAGAAACATATTCTGTAAGGTTAAGGTCAGTTGAAAAGTTTCTGAACTGCTTTTCCTCGGTTCATGTTTGAATGCACTCAAGGTTGCTTTACCCACTGCACTGCTTAAATAGTTCCATGATAACATTCATTTATCATTGATACAGGGAAGGGCCTGATACTGAAATGGTATCCACCTTTATAAGGCAGGAAAAAATTATATATATCTACTTAAATGATGAAAGCTGAGCCTCCTTAATTCACAATGATGTGTTCTTTTTTTTTTTTTTTTTTTTTTTTTTTTTTTTTGTCTTTTGTTGTTGTTGCTATTTCTTGGGCCGCTCCCGTGGCATATGGAGGTTCCCAGGCTAGGGGTCGAATCGGAGCTGTAGCCGCCAGCCTACGCCAGAGCCACAGCAACGCGGGATCCGAGCAGCGTCTGCAACCTACACCACAGCTCACGGCAACGCCGGATCATTAACCCACTGAGCAAGGGCAGGGACCGAACCCGCAACCTCATGGTTCCTAGTCGGATTCGTTAACCACTGCACCACGACGGGAACTCCATGATGATGTGTTCTTTACTAAGGAATATAAGGTAAACTTAAATAAATATATTCCCAAGCTACACCTTCAATAAATTGGAATAGACATAAAACATACTAACCCTGTTAGTTGTGGGTATATAAATTATAGTTGGAGAGTTCAAGATATTGTGAAGTGTGGGTATACTCATTATGAGTTAATTACACTGAGATTGATTTATTTGGAAAATTAATAAAATCTAATGATAGCTTTGTCCTAAAACTTTGGATCTAAAATGTCTTTATGCACTTTAATAAAATGAATTAGGCTAATAAAATGTGCACATAAATATTCTCATGGTAAAATTAAGTAAAATGGCTCAGAATTTCCATGGTGCTTTCAATTTTACATGCACATAAGACATTGTTGAGTAATGCAAAGCATAAGCTCACTGCAGTCAATTTAGTATTGGGGGCTATCTTTACAGCTGATTCAAATTGCCTCATAGCAAAATCAATCAATTATGCATAAAATAACCACTAATAGGATTAAATATCATCATTATGCTGCAACTAATTTAGTCATTTCTTAAAAATAGGGCCCAAGTTAACTGTCAGTCATTTAGAATGATGCCTTGCCTGTTACCTGCAATGCTCTGTGACAGTGGTTCTCAACAAAGGGTGATTTCATCCTCCCTACCCCAGGGGTCATTTAACAGTGTTTGGAGAAATTTTTGATTGTCATGTAGGATTGGTAGGAAAAGGGGTGCTTGGCATATAGTGGCATAAGCGGGTAGAGGCCTATGATGCACAGTACAGCTCCTGACATCAAAGAATTATCACCCCCCCGCCACACACACACAAATAGATATCAAGAGCACCACTGTTGAGAAACTCTGGCCCACAGCAAGCATTACTTTGTGGAAGGAAACCTAACTGTAACTTATCTGGTGATGCTTCTAAATTGCTATATCATCATTTGTAAGATGGACACCTCATATGATGTTTGGAAAGTTCTAATAACAATTATAGTCATCAATTCTTTGTTTCTTGTCTCTCAAATATTCTAGGCACAGTCTCAAGTCAGGATTTAGGGTTAACCTTTCCCTCTGCCTGGAAGGCTCTTCTCACAGATTGTTACGGCTTCCCCTCCCCCAGCTGCTTCCTGTTTGTAGCACAGACGTAACTGTCTTACAGTGGCCTCACCTGACATCTTCATTGACCATAGGAATCTGTCCTACATTCCCTGTCCTCCTTCCTCTTTTCTTCCTTTTTTTCTGTAGAGCCTATTACCACCTCAGGGGGGACTATGTTTTGCTCTTTTTAAATCCTGCACTTAGCAACTTAGCACAGGACCTGGAATATAGTTGTGCGTAAAATTCAATAAGTGAAAGTGTTGTGGTGTGCTCCCTCTGTCCAGCAGTGTAACAGATCACTAGAGAATAAACCTTTCCACAGAAAAGAAACGCATGGACTTGGACAACAGACTCCTGGTTGCTGAGGGGCAGGGGGATGGAGTGGGATGGACTGCAAGTCTGGAGTTAATAGATGTAAACTACTGTGTTTGGAATGGACAAGCAATGAGATCCTGCTGTATAGCATGGGAAACTATATCTAGTCACTTATGATGGAGGATAATGGAGGATAATGTGAGGAAGAGAATGTATATATGTATGTGTGACTGGATCTTTGCCGTACTGCAGAAAATTGACGGAACATTGTAAATCAACTATAATCAAAAAAATAAAAATCATCAAAAAAAAAGAGATTGCAATAGGAAGAATATAAACAACTCCTGCTCCTATGGAGCTTACATTCTAGAGAGGAGTCATAAAATAAACACTCCAGTATGGCTTCCACCTCATCTATCTCTCTCTCCAAGACAGTCCTTTAAATTACCAGGGACATTCACGTTATAGAATCTGTTGGAGTCATTTCAGTAGTATTCAGCATTTGATCAATGCTTCCTTCTAGAAACCCTCTCTTAGCTTCTATAAAACCAAACTATTTTGTGGACACTCTTTCTCCTACTTTTCTAGATATTCATTAGATATACAAATTTCTGAAATCTGGCATTCATAATTAAGTTTTACTGCAGCATTTCATTTAATGTTATCTAAGGTCAAGTTGGTATCGAAAGTCCATTTGTATAATTGTATTCTTCCTAGAATAGACAAATGTAAAAACTATTACCTACTACAAGTAGTATTTCATTTTTAAGGTAAAAAAATACTTTGAGTGGAAAGTCCTAAGGAAACAGATATAAGAATATGACTATTTCCCTTTTTCATGTTATATAACTTTTTTACATTAAAAGATTTCTTCAGGAGTTCCCGTCGTGGCGCAGTGGTTAATGAATCCGACCAGGAACCATGAGGTTGCGGGTTCGGTCCCTGCCCTTGCTCAGTGGGTTAGCGATCCTGTGTTGCCATGAGCTGTGGTGTAGGTTGCAGATGCGGCTTGGATCCAGCGTTGCTGTGGCTGTGGCATAGGCTGGTGGCTACAGCTCCAATTTGACTCCTAGCCTGGGAACCTCCATATGCCGTGGGAGCGGCCCAAGAAATAGCAAAAAGACAAAAAAAAAAAAAAAAAAAAAAAAAAGATTTCTTCAGAGCTCAGAAAAGTATCAGCAGATGAACAGTATCTCAAAGATGCATATAAGATTCTCTGCTAGGATTTTTAGAGTACCCACAAAAGCAGTAACTTTGAGCATAGCATAGCATATATAATTCCTTTCTGCTAAATGCTTACGATCTCGTTAAGAAAATGACATGCATATATCCCTACTACCTACCTATCTAAATATATACGTACATATATGCATAGCACAAGTAAAGACAAAAGCAATATTATGTATCAGCATGGTTTGTAACAGTGCATTAGATGAGTGCAGGATGAATATATATATACTAACATGCCAATTAAGCATGCTTTATTAGAAAAAGCATAGACATTAGAATATAGATTTGAATCCCAGTTCACTTTGTGCTAACTCTGTGACTTAGGACAAGTCATTTAGCTTCTCTGAGTGTTTATTTTCTCATCTGTAAAATAATAATTTTTGCTTTCAGGGGTTCCAAAATAAGAGACAAAGTATGTTTGACATCTAGAAGACTCTGAAAAATTGTGACTGCTATTTTTAGTGTAGTATAAAATACCTTATCACCCTGAACAACATAGAAAGTATCAGCTTTTAATTGCTTTATTTTTATAATTTATTGTTTTTTAATTAGCCAGTAGTGGCTCACTCCTGTACTGAGCTATGCAGAAAAACAGTAAAAGTTCCTTTAAATAAGGTTAAGTATGTTATTTATTATTTCCATTTTTCTTATTGGGTAGCTCTCACCTTAAAGCCCTTTATATTTCAATCTAGACTTGTTTTTAACAAGTCTCATCTTATGCTTTCTTTGGCCATTCCTCCTGTGAATCCCTTCCAGCTGTCTTCTGGGGTTGAGACTTATGTTTTCTTGATTTCATATTGTCTTGCTTTCTCAGTTAACCTTCTTATTTTAGTGGAACATATTCACCAGTAGCTTTGTCAGAAGTGGCGATATACTTTTAGAGAACATTCAGTTCTGAAAATGCTTATAAAAATTCATACTTATTTAATGCATAAAGAGAATATGGGGTATTGAATTCAAAAATTGGAAAACATTTTCATTTAGAATTTTAAGGCATTTTTTGACTTTCACTGTTGGTCTTAAGATGTCTGATGCACTCTAGTTCTTATTCTTCTGTGTATGATATGCTTTTTTTTTTTTTTCTATCTGAAAACTATTAGAATCCTCTTTTTGTATTTGCAGACCTAAGCTCACACGATGATATGTATTGGCACATGGCTTTTTATTTTTTGGTATTTTTCTTTGATAATTTTTCTTCCCTTCAAATTTTCTTTTCTTGAACACATTGTTAGAATAATTGATTTCCTGAATTTATCCTCTGATATTCCTAGCTTTTCTTTCATATTTTCCACTTCTTTGTTTCTTTAATCTTATTTTCTGGACCACATCATCAAATTTATCTTCCAAACATCTGTTGATGCAAAAATATGTACTGATTTAAGTAATTTATGTTTAAATACAACGGTCTTGTTTTTTTATAATTCTGTTTTTTAAACCTTCCCTTTTTATCTATGTGCATAGTATTTTCTGTTGTCTCTTTAATGATATCAATTGTAGTTTGCTTTTGTTTTGTTTTTGAGGTTTTCTTTCTGTATGACTATTTCCCTTGACTTCATTTTCTTTTTTAGTTTCTTTTGTTCTGTCTTTCATATTGACACCTCCAACAAATATTTGGTCACCCTCAGCTCTCTTTATATTTAAGAGTGAAGTATTAAGGGAACTTAATGTTGGGGGACTTCATCAACTGATTGGCTTCACTGTTCATTGACTTAGACTTTCACCATTGAAATATTGTTGGCAACCATTTTCTTAGAGACAATAAATGTCAGCCTCTGAAGATCTGTGTTTCTTGGGTCAGTTTCTTCTGAAAGGATCCTTAATCTCCCTTTGGGGGTTACAAGCCTGGCTGCTCTAATAACTACTAGGGAAAGATGGTCTCCCCATTAAACCTGTAGACTAACACTTAATTTCTGTTTTTAGACTGGAAACTCATCATCTATGGCTGATGTCTTTCATAGCAGAAACTAGAGTCTGTGGTTCAGTTTCTTCAAATAATAAGCCTGCTGGAGTTCCTGCTGTGGTGCAGCAAGTTAAGTTCCAGCATTGTGTCTGTGGCGGTACAGGTTTGATCCCTGGCCTGATGCAGTAGGGTAAAAGGATCTAGTGTTGCCATAGCTATAGCACAGGTCACAGCTGTGGCGGGGATCTGACCTCTAGCTGAGGAACTCCATATGCTATGGGGTGACCAAAACAGGAAAAAAAAAAGAAAGAGAAAAAGAATGAGCCTGCCAGTATAGAGTGGAAGTAACAGCATGGTGGGAAGCTGGGAAGAGTAAGGATGTTAAAATGATGATTTGGTGGATTTTGTTGCTTTCCTAAAGCCACTATATTTAAAAAATACTACCTGAAAACATATTATTTAGAGAAACATTAAATAAAAGAAGAAGGAGAAAAAAGCATTTAGGCAATACTCCCAGAGTAATGGGGCATGAAAGATTCTGGCTGGAGGCCTAAGACTGAAGGCTGAACTGTCAACTTCTCTAATCCTTAATGCTCCATGACTGCGGCATCAGGATGCAATGATCTTTGGACCATTGATTAAAATTTTCCCCTTGGTTGGCTTGAACTGAAAATAGAGATAATACAATAGCAACTCAATGATGTTATGAAATAAATAAATGATCCTATGTCAGTGGAGGAAACAAACACAACCTCTGAAAAGTGAACGCAATGGGAAAACAAGCTCCCAAAATAAGCAATTTCAATGTATATTTCAAGAAAGCATTTCTGTCATCAAACCAATTGTATAATCAATCACTAAGCTAAAACTTTTTTAGAAGACTGAAATCTCAATTGTATCATAAGGCTTGATTTTCTTTCTATTACGAGGGAAAGAAAAACTGGAAGGCCTCAGGAAATGCCAACTGCTTCTTGGCATTTGAGAGAATAGCCAAAGTCAAGTTGTTATCTAATTCCAAAAAAGAAAGATACTTTCCACTATGATGGTCATGGATTTGCAAATTTATTGTTTTCTATTGTACTTAAATCATCAACCTAGCTGTTTTTGTTGGTGATTGTTTGTTTTGGTGTGGGGGAAGTCTTTTGTTTTATTTTATTTTATTTTATTTATTTTTGCCTTTTAGAGCTACACATGGAAGTTCTCAGACTAGGGGTCAAATCAGAGCTATAGCTGCCAGCCTACACCATAGCCACAACAACCCAGTATCAGAGGTGCATCTGCAACCTACACCACAGCTCATGGCAATGCCAGATCCTTAACCCACTGAGCGAGGCCAGGGATCGAACCTGCATCCTCATGGCTCCTAGATGGATTTGTTATCTGCTGAGCCATGACCATAACGTCTATCTTTTTTTTTTCTTTTTTACTAAGGACATGAATTTAGCACTCAAACCTTTTCATTTGTGTTAATTAATATGGGTCCCTTGGTAAGTCATTTAACTGGACCAAGTACAGTTGCGATATGTTTATCACAGAGGAGGAGACTAAGATAGTATAAGTAACCCACTCAAGGTAGAACTAGAAAAGAGCCCTAGACATGTTATCACAGTCATAAAGTATTTTGAGTAGCTTAATTTTGGAATAACTTTGGATATTAAAGTGATAGTATTTGCAATGAAAATGCAAAATAAGTTCCTCTTCTTATTTCTTCCAATAGAGTTCCATTACTCTACTAGGACGGTCAACTCTGTGGCCAAGAAATGGCACGACCTCATTGATAGGACTTTGGAAGAGTTGTATTTAAAAGAAAGAAGCCTTTCTAGTTAGAGGTAAAAACACTGGATTGTAAATGACCCTGAGATAAAATGCTTATGTAATCCCAGCAAAAGTAAATATTCAGGTATTAGAATTATGATTAGATTATATTTATACCTGACACAATTTATTCCTGATTTAGTAATTCTTTTAGAATTGTGCCTGAGAAGAAGCTACTTTAGCAGAACATTCAGATGCAACAAAGCTAAAGATTCTTAGAGAGAAACTGCAGTGGTGTTGCAGCCACATAAACAATTCAGGTATCCAGGGAAGATGTATTTAAAGAACATTCTTTAACTTTTCTAACGTGATCCCTGGTATTACCTCATTTTCCTAAAATATCTTTACTGTATTTGATTTCAAATGCAAATGCAATTAATGTTCTTCTATTTCTGCTTCTTTTTGATTAGCTTGTTAAATAAAGCCTAGTTCTGATAATCCCTGCAATGTTTATGTGACCAGAAATCAAAAAGTAATGTGGGATTTTTAATTTTTGTTCATCCTGTTTCAGTTCATTTAGCTGTACCATCAGCTTTTTAATTTGACATTTCATAAAGAAATGAATGAAATTGCATTGCAAATCAATGGAACTTTCCTCAGCTCCCATATTATTTATCTTAATAAATCAATGATGATGAAAGGAATTTATTTGATAATTTAGTTTAGATACACTATTGTCTGGGATTTTTATATGTGATAAGCAATATTTTGTATTAAAGCCGTCTACAATTGAGGATGCTATAGCAATCTGCACACCTACAGAATGGTTCTCCCATCATTTGCCTCATTTTTCAGGTTTGCAACAGTGGTATTGACTGTTGCAGGGAGTCAAGTTAGATTTCTTAGAAATAGACTCTGAGGTGGAGATTTGCAGGGAATTTATTGCATGGAAAGGGAGATTAAAAGAAGCAGTGGTGAGCAGGGGTTGAGTGTGCCTCACTGCTCAGCCGATGGCACAGGGAACTCATATTCTGGGATTTCTCTTAAGAGTTTTCTCAAATCAAGGAAAAGGGGCAAGCTATTACGCCCTCAGTGGCCTGTCATTAGATTCAGGCCACACTCAGGGAAGAGAAATTGACCCTGGGTGAAGCATTCTCTTCAGCTGTGGCTGAACTCAGATGAGCATTGTCAGCCTCCAGTACTCCCAGTAGCTGGGAATATTTGAGTGTTTCAGTCTCAGAAGTTGGGCAAATAACCTTCATGGCTCACAAGAACATCCACTACCATCCATTTCTTGTAGCTCCATGTGCTTCATGTAAGTTCTTGGAGAGTTCCTTCCTTCAGGATTTTGGTGTGCCTGGGAAGCACAGAGAAGGAAAAGTTGGTCAGATAAACTATAGACCTTCTATCCCCACCCCACTGCAGCTTGTTGTGCTAATGAGAAAAACAGATTGCAGCCATGGCTTAAAATATAATGGGAAACTCAAAGTGCCCTCTATGAACCTGGACCTCTAAGCAAACCACAGAACTAATTTTCAGGAATAAGAAGTAAAAATAACTCAAGTGGGCCCTGGCAGTGTTGGTGAATGGAATCTTTTGTAGTTTTATTTGTTTCTGAACCTGTGTGTTCTGGCATAAGGGAACACAACACCATGTCATAGGTCATTGATTTGGTACATTTACTACACTTTAGAACAATGTGCTGTGTCCTTTTAGGATACCATCTTGAAGGTGGTGCTTCAGCTGTACTTGCCATAGAATTTTTCATTGTTCTGTCAGGCCAACAGCTTCTGGTTGGTGCAGTATGGGAGGGAATTGTTGGATTCCATAGTCAGTGGCTACCTCCATACATCTTTCACTATAGATTGCTCTTTATGCAATACTATATCAGATCCTGTGTCAGTGAATCAAACACTCTGTAATCCTTAAATAGTGATACCGGTTGAGCCCCTGTGAGCATAATAGGCAAACCCTTACTTGGAATATGTGTGTGTTAACTTTAGTTAAGGTGAATAACTGCCCCTTATAGGCTGAAGTGGCTCAGCGGAATTAAACTGCCATCAAATTGCTGGCTGGACTCGTCAAAAGATGTTGCTATTTGCAGGGCTCAGTTCAAGTCTCTGTTGTTGAAAGTTGAACATTTGGCAGCAGCAGTAGTTGGAATAAATTTCATTGGGCCCTGAACTAGTAGTTCCAGGCAATGCCATCCTTGTCACTATGCTGCTTAATGTATTTATCTGTTGCTCCATTCACGGCCAGTAACAGCCTGGCTGACATCAACTACCTGACTCTATCAGAAATTTTCTTACTCAGTCCCATAGATTTGTCCATATGCTTATTGCTCATTCCTTCTTATGCCTGATCTACCCATATTCCTCCTTCCAAACATGTGACTAAACAACTGAGCCATTATCCATTCTTCTAGGATACATAACAATTTTACCACAAACTACTTCTGTCTCTACAAAGAGTGGATTACTTGGAGCGCCACCCACACTTCTTCCATTGAGAAAATGTATCTGAATGAAATCTTATCCCTGGACTAAATTTTGTCTTTTTCTTTCTCCATCAGCTGCATTAGACCATGATTGCTGCATTTGTCTATTTATTGTCAAAACGGGACAAGCATCATTACAAGGGTTTCCCCCATACAGCCATAGACATGAGCTGGAGGAAAGGCACTGCTTCAGGAACCAAGGCTGATGGAGATCTGGACCACTTTATTATCCTACTCATTCATGGCTGCCCCTCCCTCTTGTCATGCTCTGATCATGCCTGATCTATCATTTTCACTGAACTTGTGACCTGGTATGCCTGACAGAATACAGCACTTGATGAGCAATTTGGGCTAAATGGTCACTGGATGTCTCATGGTTAAGTGCTGCATTTTTTTTTTTCAAGGTCCCATAACTCCCAAGAAGCTGTTTTTCAAAAAGTTTATCATTCTCCACTGCGGGAGACTCTATATCCTGAATCGTATTGATTATGTTATAATTTTTTTTTTTTTTTTTTGCTTTTTAGGGCTGCACAGAGGTTCCCAGGCTAGGGATTGAATCGGAGTTACAGCTGCCAGCCCACACCACAGCTCACAGAAATGCCAGATCCTTAACACGTTGATTGAGGCCAAGGATCAAACCCACAACCTCATGATTCCTAGTTGGATTCGTTTCTGCTGTGCCATGATGGGAACTCCCTGTTGTGATTCTTCTATGGGAGTTTGCTGTCAATTCAAAACTCTGTCCTTTCCAGGTCTATGTTCCACATGGTAAACCTACTGCAGAGACCTTTCCTGATCTGAGTCCTGTAAACTGGAAGTTTTTCATATTATGTACAGCATGGAGTAGAACACATTATCCTTTCATCATGGTGGGAGGTTTCCTTTGGATTTGTCATGGCATTTTTTATTTATTATTTAATAAAGTAAAAAATTGGGGCATTCTCTTGTGGCACAGCAGGTTAAAGATCTGGCTTTGTCATTCCAGCTGTCTACTACTGTGGTGTGGGTTCAATCCCTGGCCCCCTGGCCTGGGAACTTCCACGTGCCATGGGCACAGACAAAAAAAAAAAAAGTAAGAAAACTATTTTAAATCATTAGCATACATTTTGCTGCCCTTTATATCATTAAATGCTGGTTTTAAGAGTGAATATAAGAGCATTTACTTTTATGCAGAATCATCAAAATGACATAATTAGCATTTGTAATTCATACATGCATATGTATTTTATTCTGACCAGAAAAGCAGAAATGTTCCATAAAACTAATTCATCTACTTTTATTTTGCTTCTTGATATGCGCACATTCTACCAATACTTTGTCTTCGAGTTACTGATAAGTAAGGAAGAACTGAAGGAAAAGCAACTTAGGTTACTCTGTTTTTTTGAGCATTAGTAGTTGAATAATATCGGCAAGTAACAAGAGTAAGAATGGGTGTGATAGGGTGCCTTGGTCATTTGTGTTTCTTAGACTGTAACTGCTTTATTTCTGAATTCAAAGCAAGTTCTGGTTCAATTGGAAAGTGTGGCTCTTCAGAGACTCTGCTTACCTAGTTATAAGTGTAACACTGTACTCAATTGTACTCACTCAGAGTCTCACTGAATTCTCATGCTTCATTGGTCTACCAGAACTCTATTGTCCTGGGGCCTTGCAACACTGTGCAATGGAATAGCAGGAATGAGAGGGTGCCTACATTGTGCATATCCAGTTTCCTCTGCTCACATACAGGCTCATTTGTTATATCAGACTTCACTTGCAAAGCAGAGGTTCAAATACAGAATTCTTACGAGTTTCAAGATGGTAACAGCAGAGCATTGAACCAAATTCAAGGCCCTTCTGAGCAAAGAGGAAGACCACAGGCCCGTGAAGCTTGTCCTGGCCTTAGGTCATTTTGGAGAAAATCTGGGGATGTTATTACCACAGACACTGTAGTTATTGCAGGATCTGTTCCTCTTCAGGATCTAGCTCCTCTTTAGACCACTAGTTCCCAGATCTGAGATCTGGCTCAGGTCTTGAAATTGAACAAGATAACTGATGTTTTATTGAGATGGCTGCTCTCATGTTCCAGATCATCCATTCCTGATTTTTTTAAATTTATTTATTATTACAGGTGATAACAATCTTTGTTTTCTGTCCATTTATCTTGCTCCTAAGAAATTCATAGCTTTATGCAGGCCATTATCTCCTGGCTGCTACTCTGTGCTTTTTATTACAATAATTGTACAGACCTTCCTTCTAATAGTTAACTACTGACACTTAGTCTCTGTTATTTTGGGCTCCTATAATCCCTATTACTATCAAGGAACCAGGTACATAAGAACATTTCAACCATCTATCCTGTCCTACAAAAGACAGCCACCACTGAGCTTCTCCGTGATGGTGGCGCCCCACTCACTAAACTAAGTATCCTCTGGGATCTCACATGTAACAGTAATATGGTGCCTTGCATAGCCTATCCCACTAGCATATCCTCATCTCTGAACTTTTTTATTCCCTTCTTTCACTATCTTTTACATGAATTCTAGCATTTCCATTTCACATAGTATAAGCCATCACTTTCTTCAGCTTCTAAGAGCCATCCTAGTAATAACATAACCATTGTTTTGGGGTCCTTACTAGGCTATTAAATTCTGTCTAATGGAGGAGTGCCAAAATATAGACTGTTTTTTATTCAAACGTAATGTTTCATCTCTCCTTGATTCTACACTCTTAGGATTCAGTGCCATGCATCTTCTATGGGATCCTACTGGTACCCACTGGTTAACTTCTGTAGTTTCTCTGAGGCTGGACTCTTTCTGTTTTAATAGACCCAGCACTTGCCTGGACAAGTTATATTAGGACAGATTGGTGACCAAAAGTACAGGTGTCAATACATTCTGATGAAGTCTGTATTTTCTTGCAGGGAAAGTTTGTTTGCATCATCTTGGGGAAGAGAATTAATTCTGAAGGTCAAAACATGCATTTGAATTTAAGTTTCAAATGTATCAACACAGATGTCTCAATCTCAAGTCCCAGGATCTCACTCCTTTGTGATCGAAGCTGTCACCTTTACATAGAAGACCTTCCAGAATTGATAATCCAATGTGCTATCAAGCCTTTTTACCTATAAATGTTTAAGATATGACCTCATCCTCAGCTTTATCAGCCCTTCTGCTATGCAGGATGAGAGTCTCTGTATGCTGCCAAGGTTTTCGCACTTAATCTTTAATTGGTGATTAATCAACCTCAGTTCTGCATTGTTTTTCTCCAGCACAGTGAATAACCCATTTAATTCTATAATCCTTGAAATTACTACCTCAGCCTGAAACATTGCACCTGCCAGTGAATTTCCTCCCACCTGTGAAAGTTTTAATAATCACAGCACCACAGCATACCAGGGACTGTAGCTGCACATAGCATCGGTGATGGTTGCTCTCTGCCAGCCAGTCAGAAGGCCATTCAGCTCCAGTGTCTCCTTTCCTTGAACCCTTTTTGGCACCAAGTTTGTAGGTCAGGTTCCCAGGGAAACAGAAACCTGATACAGAGATTTGTGTGCAGGAAACATGTTAGGGACAACCTTTGAAGTCAGCATCCAGGGACATTGAAAGAGACAGAAAAGAAGTGAAAGGAAGAAATCCAACTCTGATGCAATTGCAACAGTAGCATCAGCTGATGCTGATACCATACCAAGGTCTAGAACTCAGCAAGCTTTCCATATATGTCACAATATGAGCAAGAGGCTAGGCCTTTATAATTCCTCATTGACTGTTCATTGGATGTGACCTGCCCTTGAGGAGTAGTCATGGCCTTAGTCAAGGCAGCTCTCTTCAGCAAACAGAAATTCTCTCTTACAGGCTTCTCTGACTTCCTGCGGCTGGGGAATTAGTGCTACAGTTAGGGAAGTTAAGTGTGGGATCATTGTGAGCTGTGTCACATAACATGTACTACCTAGTTCCCCAAACTATTCTGGGGAATGTCACCAAGAAAATATTCTAGCTTTCTTTGGTTCTTTTGTTTGGTTATTTGTAAGAATGAAGTGTATAAAGTGAAATGAAGATTTGATATTACTTTCCAGAAAACCTAATTGAGAAAGACCAAATTACTTAGATTCTCAAATATCGGTACTTTTCACATAGTAAAGCAGTGGTACTATCTACGCGTCCTTAAGTACTGATGCAAAGCCAACAATAGGTTGAATTTATAATCTTCTTACTAATTTAAATAACAAGATTTGCCTTGTTATTTTGTCTTAGTGACCTCACTGTATCAGCCAGTAAAGTAGAGTTTTTAGCTTGGCAGACAAATCAACTTGGCCCCAAATAGTCAATTTACTTTGGCTTTAGAGATAATATTTGAACATTTGAGCTTATCTTTAAAATTTGTTTAACACAAAGTACTAGGTTTAACCTATAGTTAGCCATTTAAAAATTTATTTTTTTATTTACATGAAGTAAAATTTACTCTTTGGTGTACATGTCCTGTAGTTTTCGCAGATAAATAGTTAAATAATCAGCATCACAAACAAGAAAAAACACTCAGATCATCCTTAAAAAATTCTTTCATGCTAAAGGGGATCATACTACCTTCCTATTTTGCAATCAAGTCCTATTTACTTTAGTAGCATAACCAGAAGAACTATGAAAGGGTAATGAGAACAAAACACCAGCCCCCTTGACAGGGCCAGATCTAGCATAGGCTTTGTTTGTGTGTGTGATCAAGGCCAACCCAGAATTCATGGTGTCCTCAGGTGACCAGGAAGGCCCCAGATGTTTAAAACCCACCTGCGGTAGGCCCTTGGCCAGTGTACCTACTTCCCCAGCCCCAATCATGTCTACAGAGCCCTCAAGGAGGGAGCATCCAGGGCAGCCAGACTTCTCTGGATCCCTCTGTTTCCTTTACCTTTAACGTTTAGTAAACACTAGTATAGTCTCCATTTGTACAGTGTTGTTTTTTCCAAACTGCCATCATATATGTGGACTCATACAATATGTAGAATTTTGAGTCTAGTTTCTTTCACATAAGACATTTGAAATTTCTCCATCTGTGTATAAATTGTGTGTTCTTTTCATTGCTAAGCAGTATTCCATTACATGGCCATACCACAATCTGTCTCTCCATCCCCTAGTTGAGGAACATTTAGCATGTTTTCAGTTTTTGGTTATTTTGGGTTTTGTTTGTTTTTTATTTTCAGATTGACTTCTTTTACTTAGTGATATGCGTTTACGTTTCCTCCATGTGTTTTCTTGGTTTGATAGCTCATTTCTTTGTTTTTTGGTTTTTGTCTTGGTTATTTTGAATAACGCTCTTGAAATATTAGCATACAGCATTCTTTGTGGACAAAGATTTACATTTTACATGGGTAAATGCTTAGGAATGGGATTGCTGGATCATATGGAAAGAATATATTTAAATTTATAATTAATTCTCAAACTGTTTTTAAGAATGTACCCCCATTGGCAATGTATGAAAATTCTACTTGCACATGCTCTTTAGCTCTTGATATTGTCAGGTTTGTTGTTGTTTTAGTAAGCAAGAAAATCTTTTTGGTTTAGACTACAAGTTCTCTTATGTTTTATATAGATTTCAATAACAGATTTAAAAACTTTTGCTGGGCTATTTAGTTCTGCATCTGGTATGCTCCTCTCAGGTGTGGATCTATGACTCAGGTCTCAAAGCCTTCATTATATTTCTTAGGTGCATTACATATGTACACAGTTTTGAGGTTGGCCTGAGGCTTCTATAGGTTCAGACCCAGAATTAGGGGATCCCCTTCTCTATATTTTCCCTTTTAAGAATTTTCTTTACAGTTGTAGTCTCCCAGTGGTCTTTTTCAAAGTACATGTTCTTTTAGCAGTTTGGTCTCCCACATTGTTGCATAGTTCCACTTGATTGATGAATTCATCCTTGGCTAAGTCTCAAACGAAAAGTAGAAAAAAAGTAACAGGAGTTCCCGTCGTGGCGCAGTGGTTAACGAATCCGACTAGGAGCCATGAGGTTGCGGGTTCCATCCCTGGCCTTGCTCAGTGGGTTGGGGACCCGGCGTTGCGGTGAGCTGTGGTGTAGGTTGCAGACGCGGCTCGGATCCCGCGTTGCTGTGGCTCTGGTGCAGGCTGGCGGCTACAGCTCCAATTGGACCCCTAGCCTGGGAACCTCCATATGCCGCGGGAGCGGCCCTAGAAAAGGCAAAAAAAAAAGACAAAAAAAAATAATAATAAAAATGAAAAAATGTAACAAACAAATATTCCTCCAATAGTATTTGCACCAAAAGAGCTTTTTTCACATTCCCTCTCTTCAGAGAATTTTTTTCTCTTTGAGGTTTAGGTGCCCAAGCCAGCACACTGCAGATCCATGGCTTTGAGGAGAAATTATAAAGAGAAGAGAGACAAACAGAAACAGCAAGAATTTCTACCACACTTTCCAGCCCACATGTGCTTCTTTTCCCAGTTCTTTAGCTAAGAGGGTGAGAGTCCTGGGCCCTCATTTAGACATTATTAAAGCACTTTTAAATTTTTTTCCCTTTAATTTTAAAATTAACTTTTAAATGCTGACCAATCAGTTAGTTTTCTTTCATCTGATATCAACCATAATTATATATATATTAAAACTGGATTAAAAAAGTAACTAAATTTAATGACCAATGTGGTATTATAGTTATTTAGAAAATATGTCCTATAGTATCACTCCTAAATAAAGAATATGCAATTAAATTAGCTTGAAAATGTCACCATTACTGGGAATGTGTCATGAGCTAAAGGTGAATGCATGATTAATGAGCTCAGATGAAGCATTTAATTTACTGCCAAACTTTTCCGAGAAGTTCTCAAAAGTTTCTTCCATCACATCATTTCCTTTTATCATATGAAGTGTTATACTTCATTCTAAATGAAACTGTTTCTTTCCCCCTTTTAGCCTGAGGTCTTTAATCCAAAAATAAATAGACCTCACCCTTTGAAAAGATGGTTTTTAAGCATTGCTTCAAGAGTGTTTAGAAAGAAAAACTTCATTCATGTCAGAGAAAAAATAGCCTACCCACCCTTATTTCTGGTTGCAAAGAACTGCACATAATTCGTTTGTATAGACAAAATTAGAGGTGTGCACTGTGGAACTTTTGCCTCAATACCTAGTACAGTTGACATAACCAATAACATGCAGAAGAACCATGGTAACAATAGATATACTAGGATAATCTCAAATAAACGAAGGCATGAAACAACAACAAAAATATTCTCCCTGAGTTAGTCACTGAACTGATGCCACAGATAAGGCTCTGCTCAAAGTGATAGGATGGCTGCAGTGTCTCTAGGGTCTCTTGTCAATACCCACTGCACCCATTGCGTTCTTGCTTTCTGTTCACTGTCTGGGAGGATGTACTGTGGTGTCCTTTCAGCAGTAGCACGCTATTAAATTGCTGATATTTTGATACTGCCTCAAAGCAATATACAGTACTTTAAATTTTTATTCCCTGTATATTTGGTAAGGGGCTAAAGGACACATGGAGGAGAGGTGGAGAAGATGAAAATCTCTAATGGTGAAGTTTGGTTCTTTTTTGTTATGTACCCAGGGAATGCAGATTTAATCCCATGTTTTTATATCCACTAGAGAATCCAAAAGCACTTCAGGTTATGGAGTCATCTGTGGTAAGTTGGAGAATTTCAAGGTTTATCAAGAAAGTGACAGGAGTGTAAGAAGTGATGATACACAAGCATTATTGAGCAGTATTTGGACAGGATTAAAAGACAGTGCAAGTCTCTCCTAGCACGAGACCTTTGAGAGGCAGTAAGGTTGGGGCTATTTACACAGAAGTGGGATGGGGAAGGGAGTCTCTGGGGAGAGATGGGGAACTTGGAGAGAGGACCTCTGTGTGTAGCTGATGTCTCTGGGCAGAGACCCTGAAAGGGCAGTAATGGTTTGGGGTTTTTTTGTAGCTGCAGTGTTTGTCTTATCTGTGGGTAGAAGATTTGGGTGCAGTTTCACAGGGTGCATGAAATAGGTAGGCTCTAAATGGCTAAATTATGTTTATTTAGACTATATTTGAAGCATTTGGATTGTAAGAATTTGAGTTTGGCACTGGTAGACTTTGGGTTAATGTTTCTAGCCTGCTGTGAAGAAGTAAATAACACAGGGGCCATTTGAAATCCTTATACAGGGACCATCTTTAGTCTATTTACATAACATTATCCTCCTAAGAATTCAGGAGCAGTTAAGCACACTTTGAAAAAGTGTGCTCTTCTCTGCCTCCTCCCTCCCCCTCCAAGACCCAGACAGCTTTTAAAAATACTCTTTCCACGCACACACAGTATTGTATTGCAAAGAATTCTGGTAAATGCGTTTTCCCACAATGATGTTTTGAGTTCCCTTAGTCACACTCTGGGTGGTCTCTTCTCTGTCTCGCCAGACTCCAGCCCTGATCAGTTTCCCTCACTCCATTATCATCTCCCTGAGATCTTCCTAGTTGACTGCTGTTGGAGTGTATTAGGAATCATTGCTGAGATAAGGGAGATAAGGTCTGCTATGAGTCTGGCATTCATAAGCAGGACAGCTTTAGAGAGGAGTTAATTAGTAAAAAAGTACAAACAAACAAAAGGTCAACTCAGTGAATGAAAACCAGAGCTTTACAGATGGAGCAAAGACTGGATTAGCACAGCAATAAAGAAGATATATTTTGTTTGGAAAGAAGGGGTGCAGTGGGTAGAAAGACCTGATTTTTGTATTTTATGTGAAAATATTATGTAATGTAGAAATACTTTGAAGGGTAATTATATATACTTCATAATTTAGAGATTTAGAAATACATTTTTGAGTGTGAAGATTAGGATATATCTTATGAGAAATTAATATGTTAAACTAATCATTGAGAATCTCTTTTAACCTGATGAAATTGTTAATATTGATTTTTTTGGAATGTAGCATAACCGCTTTTAGAGAACAACAAGAAAAAAAGATTTGCCACTCCGTTTATGCACTTAAACGATCTTTGTTGCACAAAAGTGTACCATATTTTGAAATGGAGAAGTTATGGCAGAAAGGTTAATAACCATTGACACCATCATTTTAATAATTTCTGGCACTAGCATATCCTGATGTCTGGAAGAGATCATCTGTCCTCTAGTTAAACGACTTCCTGGAAATCATACATGTGATCTTGGACAAGTCACCTAATGTCTCTAAGGCTCAGCATCTTTATGTTAAAAAGAGGATAATATTGTTATAATACCTACCCTCAAAGGTTATTAGGACTAAATGAAAAGACATGAAAAAAAATAATAACTTTCCTGGTACAGCGTATGTACTGTGAACCTTAACTATTCTATTTGAATGAACAGAGTATAAACAGCAAACTCAGAGTTATGCCACTTTCAGAGCCACACAGAGTTCTATCACCATGATATATACAGAAGCAGCCAGTTGGCAAGCCTGTGAATACACAATTTCCTGATGACTCATAAGCCGCCATACTCACCCCACTCATGAGGAATGTGTTCTGTTTCTCTGATGATGGAGATTCACAATCAAAGAGACCCAAGACAAATCATCAGAGGGACTCCTACAAAAATTCAAGTATTCACGCCACATCTGACCACTTGATAAAAAAAAAAGCCACAGACAACTGACAAGTTTACTGCCTTTCAAAGGGCTACTTTATCTGGTCTTTACTTCATGTGCTGTGTTCTTCAGGAAAAATAGGGGGTTTTTTGTTTTGTTTTGTTTAGTATTCCGAATACAAAGCCTTGTTTTGGTTTTCTAACTTATTGTCAAATTGTCTAAGCAAAATGGGCAGTAATTTCATTTTTACATTTCATTTAGTAAAGAAGTTGATTAGTTAGTATTTTGTTGAGAAGACATGTTGATGGACTGAATTTTTCAGTAAAACTGCTGGAAAAGAGAGTTTTGTTTGTCACTAAAATTTTTTAAATGTAATCATTCTATTTTTTAAAAAAAGTTTTCTTTTGTTCTAGACTCACTGCGAGCCTGAGACCCGATCTGTTTTTGCTTTTTTATTTTAAATAAACAGATGTGTGTGTGTGTGTGTGTGTGTTTGAGAATACAACTTTGCAATTATCTTAATGTGGTTTAGTATGATTTGTAATGTGTCAAGACTAAAAAGAATTAAACAGTCAGTGGTCCGTCTTAATTCTTTATGAAATGCAACATTGTGCTTCACTGAACAACTATTAATTAAGATAATAGCTCAATTGGCATGTTTCAGCCACCAATAAGATATGCAAATTAAGCAGAATGTGCTATTTTGTTAATTAATATTGTAAGCAAGAAACTTTTTTCTCTCAGTTAATTCACTTCATAATGGATAGGATAATATAGCAATATTTTCAAATAGAATGTAAGAGAATTCTACTTTGATATGTATGCATGTGTGTATTTTTAAAAACTACATAATATTATGAAGTGTTGAATTTACAGTTACATGGAAAAAGAACATTTGTTGAGAACAAGAACACAAACAGGCTGTTGGGGCTTGCAACAATCAGGCAAACAAAAAGTATCATCCCAGAAAAATTAAAATTCTAGATAGTGCAGAGCTAAGAAACACACAAAAGAACAAATATTGTATCATTCTACTTTTATGAAATAGCTGCAATGGGCAAATTCGGAGACAGAAAGGATAAAGGTTACCAGAGGCTGGGAAAAGGAAAATAAGTAGCTTTTGCTTAATGGTTACAGAGTTTTTGTTTGGGGTTGTGTAAAAGCCCTGGGAATAGATAGTGGTGATGATTGCACAACATTGTGAGTATCATTAATGCCACTTGAAGGGTACACTTAAAAATGGTTTAAAGTGGTAAATTTTATTACACACAAATTTAGAGAAATTCACTCATAAATATGGCCCCTGGAGATTATAAAAGATGTAAGGCTTATTAGGTGCTTTATCTGTGGCATATTTTTTATTTATTACAACAGTCTTTGAAGTGAGAATAACCGAATGAGATTAACAGGACAAAGAGTAGACATTATGGAAAGCCCTAATTGATTTCTCTTTTGGAAACAAGGGAGGTAGTAGAGGCTCTACTTTGAATCTAAGTAATTCCTCTCTCTCAAAGTTTTGAAAAACGGATGAGGTCAGGCCCCCTTTTCCACAAACTGAGTATTTGGGGGAAGAAAAGTAAACCGTAGCAATAAATAACCACTTTATCATGTTTCGTGTCTTATGGTAACAACATATTATAGCAAGCACAATACTTTTGTCCATATTACACTTAAGTATTTTAATTTTCTTCTTTAAGCCAATGGTTTTCAACCTTGGTTGCAAAAATGGAATCACCTTGAGAGCATTGAATAAATCCTATGGCCAGGTTGTACCACAAACCTATGTCATGGGAATCTCCAGAGTGGAACCCACACATCAGAATGCTGAAAATTTTTTCAGGTAATTCCATCATGTAGTAAAGGGTAAAAAAAACCACTCTTTAAATCATGTTGTATTGCAGGTTCTTAATCTTAAGGAGTGTTTAAGTTAATACAAATGAGAATGGATTATTTACTAGCCAAAAAAAGAAAAAGAAAAAAAATGCCTTAAAAGGGAAGCACTATGGAGAGAGAAGATCTGCTAAATCATTTTACCTCTTTAATATATCAAGTGCCAAACCTGAAGATTTCAGTTCATAGAATTACTCTAAATGGTAAGCATATTCTGAAAGTTCTTGCCCACCAATATGGTCTAGCTGAAATTGGGAAGGAAGAGAGTACATAAAAGAAAAGCAGATAGATGCACCCTAGAAGTTACACAAGATAATCTGAATTGGATGTAGGAAGAAAATATTAAATATTAAATTTAATATTTATCTAAAACAACTAAAATACTATCATTTACTAATATTTCACATATAGGTTTTAAAAAGTGCCCGAATTTTGTCCCTTATATTAGACGGGTCAGTTATCACCTGTTTCATGAGCTACGCAATCTGGTAGAGATTCTGTGATAAGGGATGATGTCCTCGCCAGTTGGCTTCTCTTCACTTATCCTGACATGGTGCAGTAATAGGTATCTGATGAGTGGGTATACACATTATAGCATCTCAACCAAATCCAATCCTTACAAAATGGATAATTTGCTTAAATAATTCAGGCAATGAAGCCATGCTTTACAGGTGATGCCCACAATCAAGTACATGTGGATCACCAGACAGTAAGAAGTTAATGGCGTGGGTATTTCTAATTCTTGTGAATATATACTTGAACGTGTCACAAAGTAAAGAAGTGACGATCTACTGACCTCTGAAAAAAAGTTGGAAAAAAAATGACCCTATTAAAAATGGATAGTATTTTCAGTCCCTAACAACTAACCCAACCTTTAGGTTTCTTGTGCCTTGAAAGAATAGCCTTTTAATATCATATTGCTGTCATGACCAGCAAGATATTTTTAAAAAGCCAATTCATTTTATACTTATTTGATTTATTATTGTCTATTTTTGAACCACTTTATATACTTAAAATTACCTTTTAATACTATATTTTATTAGCATAATTTCTAAAAAATAAAATAGACATTACCCTGGGCAGTGACCATTTCATACTGATAAGTAGTTGGTAAGCATACAACTGTGTATTCTGTGGCACTGCTATAGAGATTCCCTTTTTTTTTTTTTTAACAAATATTAAGAAAGCTATAAAATAAGCCCATAAGACATAATTGTAATATCGAGAGTAACCAACTACTAGGTTTTTTGCAACCCACATTGTACGATTTGCTGGAATGTTGTATCTATTACTTGTATGCCAGTCTAGCTTTAGAAAAAAAATAATCTTTTCTGATTGCTCAGCTGTCTTATATCAGTTTTTGACTTGTTAAGTGAGTTTTTGAAAGTGCCTAAAAAAATTCCTTTGGGATGATTTCTATAAAATCCTGATTGATAGATCTACCCCCAAAAACAGTTTTTCAAAGCTCCATAAATTTCATAAATGTCAATAATAAATCTTAAACCTATTGCATATAAAGTATACTCCAAATCCAAGTCTTTCTTTTTTGTCTTTTCATGCTTCTCAACCATAAGATATATTGTGGGATGTAGTAGATTCTGTTGGTGCCAATGAAATCCCTTTGGATTCCTTCTATAGTTTTTAGATTCCCCAGCTTATGTCTATGTTTTGTTTCAATGGTGCATACCTGTGGTTCTCTTTAAATGGCTGTTGCTGGAGTTTCTTTGCCAGCTGACACTCAGAGATAAAAGTCCTGGGAGTTTATTTTTCCACCATCCCATTCCCCCAAAAGCCCTTAGCCAGTGCCTAATCAAGGCAGGGTTATGAAAACCTAAGTTCTTTTTCTTAAGCCAAGAAAAACTCTTTTGGCATAATATACACCGAGGGTTTCTCTTAAGGATCAGACTCAAGTTATATGTCTAAGACTGCCTGAAATTGCACTTTTTGTTGGCCTCTATTTCTTTTCTGTTCTGCTCGTATTGTTCTGTAATCATTTTTCCCTTGAGTGCATTTTCTTAATAAATCATTTGCATGTGAATTTCTCAACATGCTTTTTATTTGGAAGAATACTAGATCAAAAAAGTTTAGAGACTATTGTTATGGAGGAGAGAAACCAGTTAACTATTAAGGCTTAGATAAGATAAGAAGAACAGTAAAACAAAACAAAGCAAAAGGCTCCACTAACAAAAACTCCCTAGCATTAATCATCAGTACCACCGTGACCATAACTGCATACACATATGAATGGCCTCTAAAGATGTGGAAAGCAAAGAAGAGAGGTAGGTAGTAGTCTCAAAAAAGGAGACTAGTGTCTTAATTTCTCCTCTTTGGCTTTTGAATAAGTAAAAGTATTCTGCTTATCTATTGCTGCAGAGCATATGCCCCCAAAGCATTTTGGCTTACAACATCAAGCAAAAATTACCTTTTTTGGGTTGTAGCTCAAGTTGATGATTCTCTCTTAAGGTTGCAATCAAATGAAGGCTGAGACTAAAGTATTTGAAAGGCATCTTCCACTACATGTCTGGTACTTGGTCTCTAATGGCTGGAAGAGCTTAAGCTGGGCGAGCATCATTTCTTTCCATGTGGTCATTCAACATAGCCAGCTTGGGTTTCTTCGCTGAGCATTTTTATTTAATTCAGGTTTCTCAGGCTTGCGTTCTGAGAAATCATTCTAAAAGACTAGCACAGAAGCTTCTAGGCTTCTTCTGGCCTAGACTTAAAAGGCTTCCAGTGTCACTTCTGTCACTTGCAAGTGAGTCATATAGCCAGCCCAAGCTGAACATCCTGGAGTATAGTTCACTGGGGGCGATCTTTGTATATGTGTTTAATAAAATTAAGGGATTATAGAAAGCATGGAACACTCCTTGTTCCAGGGTGGGTTAGGATTCCAAGAGGAGACCCTGAGCAGAGGCCCACTACAAAATGGGGAATGCATACTGGTTAAGAGGATAAGTCATGATGGCCAGGCCTTAAGTTGGCATATCTGAATTGCCCTCAAGTTCTGTTGAGATGTGGGTTCTTAACTGAAAGTCTCTGGGTCTATCAGGAATCCTATTAGGGTGGAGATAAGTGATTGTAAAACAGAGATGGAAGAAAGACAATTTTAGCAGATCCAGGTGGAAGATACACCAACTCTCAGATGTCTGCTTCCTCTCATCAATGGGAAACAAATTCTTCAAAGGGGGATGACCAGTGATCTCCCAAGAACATAGTACAAAGTAAATGAACAGACCAGCACAAGAGGCAAGTAGGGAGTATAAGAACCCAGCGGCCAAGAGTCGTCACCTTGGATGTGGGATTAGCCAGCTAGTATATACATAAAAACAACTTAGAGTCTCAGGGACCTCATTTTTCCATGTGATGAGACCTTGTGAGTCACACATTTCTCCCTTCTATGCTCCCTTTATTCCCTGTGGATTTGGAACTTTAACATCCTAACTTCTATGCTCAGTAAACCATTTTTGTCTCTTAATCAAAAAAATTTTTTATTACCTTATATAGTCTGGATTTAGTGGGAAAGGAATTGTATATTATATACAGAAATGTTGAGGCACAAAGAGGTTAACTATTCCATCATGTTCACATAACCAAAAGTGGGAAGGATCTGGTAGTCAAATTCAACTCTACTGCCTCATCCTGTGTTCTTTTCACTTTACTGTATGATCTTCAGTATTTACTTCCCTGAAAAGTGCAATTGAAATACAATTCTCAGAAATTCATCATTTTTTAATCTTCACTTTGCACCAACAAATACATTTTCTGGTTGTGATAACTGTAATCTGAAATCTGCTACATATTAATAAAAACTGACGCTGATTTGTTTTAGGTGCTCATTTATGCAGTGTGAATGAAGTCAGCTGTGTAAAAGTGACAGGAGAGAGAATTTCTTATGGCTCATTAGTAGAATATACAGAGGCAATCAATTGTTGTATTTAATAGTCACCACACACAAGATAAAGATTTATTTCGGCAAAGAAATTAAACTTGAAAAAAACAGACAAGAAACACAAGACTGGAGCTGTAATAGAAGGATTGAAGAAAGACTGAAACTTATATAACAAATATCGATGAGCATGTGAAGAAAAGGGAACTCATGCACTGTTGGCAGGACTGTAAATAGGTGCAACCAGTATGGAAAATAGTATAGAGACACCTCAGAAAATTAAAGATAGAACTACGCTATAATTCAGCAGTCACACTTGGGCTTCTATATTCAAAGAAATTGAAATCTGGATCTTGAAGCAGTATCTGTGCTGCCATGTTTATTGCAGCATTATTTATAGTGGCCAAGAGATGGAAGCAAACTAAATGTCCACTGATAGACAAATTGATAAAGAAAATGTGATACATACATAAGAAATAATATAATAAAAAAGAAGATCCTGCAACAACATGGGTAAACCTGGAAAATATGCTAAGTGAAATACGCCAGATACAAAAGGAAGACACTACATTATGCCTTATATGAGGAATCTAAAATAGTCAGACTTCGAAAAGCAGAGAGTAGAATGGTAGTTGCCTATGGCTAAGAGGAGGTGGAAAAAACAGGGAGGTATTAGTCAAGAGGTACAAAGTTTCAGTTATATAAAATGGATAAGTCCTAGAGAGCCACTGTACAGCTCATTGCCTATACTTAATTATACTATATTTATACTTAAAATTTTACTAGAGACCAGATCTTATGCTAAGTGTACTTATTACCAAAAAGTAACAATAAATAGAGAGGGCAGGAGGAAACATTTGGAGGTGATGAATATGGATATGTTTATGGCATGACTGTGGTAATGGTTTCATGGATATGTACTTATCTTCATACTCATCGAGTTATATACATCAAATATGCTCAGCCTTTAGTTCATCACTCATGCATCAATAAAAGGTTAAAAAAAAGAATATCAATATGTTGCCCATGTTTTAAAAAAGATGACTCTGTCCTTTGTATTGAGGGTAATCCAAAGGTTTTAAGAGAGGACACAGAACACTAAAAAAAAAAAAAAAAAAAAACTATTTTAATAATCAAAAATGAGGTGATGTTGCTTATTTAGGTGATAAAAGAGAAATGGTTGGTTCTATATACATATTTAAAGTGAAATATTAGAACTTTCAGAAGTATTGGAGTTTACGACAGAGTGAAGAGTCAAAAGTGATTCTCATACAACTCAGTATCGAAAAACTCAGCAGTCAGGTTAAAAAATGGGCAGAGGATCTGAACAGACAATTTTTCCAAAGAAGACATACAGATGGACAATAGGCACATGAAAACATGCTTAACATCATTAATCATCAGGGAAATGCAAATCAAAACCACAATGAGATATCACATCATACATGTCAGAATGGCTCTTAACAAAAATACAACAAATAATGAGTTTTGGCAAGGATGTAGAGAAAGGGGAGCCCTCCTGCTCTGTTGGTGGGAATGTAAATTGGTGCAGCAACCACAAAAAACAATATGAGGTTTCTCAAAAAATTAAACCTAGACTACCATACAGTCCAGCAATTCCACTTCCGGGATTCATCCAAAGAAAATGAAAATGCTAATTCAAAAAGATATCTGAACACTGTGTTCATTGCAATATCATTTACAATAGCCGAGATATGGAAGCAACCTGAGTCCATTTATAAAAGAATGAATAAAGGTAATATATCTGTATATATATATATATATATATATATATGTATAATATACTATATGGTACAATTTCCTTGCTTTCAATCCCTTCTAATTTGTTAGTCAAGGTCCTGAAAGGAAATTAATGCCACACAAATTTGGAACTTTAGGAGAATTTAACAGTATAACCGTTTACAAATTTATTGGTATGGTTTGAGAAAAGCAACAGAAAAAGCAGCAGTGGTTGGGGCTAGTGATAGATTGGAGCTGTTACCACAACCAGGCTTAGAGAATCTAGGAGAGGGAGTGGTTACAGAATCAGGAGAGGGCTAAATAAGGTCTATAGATTTTGGAAATATTGCAGAAATATAATTAAAACCAAAATCCCCTGCCAACCCAGACAACGTCACCACAAATTTAGAAAGGGAAGAAGAAAGTTTTATTATTAAATTAGCATTAAGCTAGAATTTGATGTGCATCACAGACAATATGCTAAGAGACTGCAGAGACAAAGATGAATCTCACCCTTTTATAGCCAAACAGACACAATCAATTATGTACATGGTCTCAAGATACAAGATAAACAATAACTGGTCCTCAAGAAAAAGCACTTGACAGCACCATTTGTCACAAACAGTTCATCCTAAATTCACCTGGTAATTAAGGTGATCATCTGTGCTAATTCGTTGGCTTTATAGCAAGAAAAATGAACTTTCGTATCTTTATAACGGGAGATATTTTCTCAACTTGAGAGAAGAACCCCCTGATGTTAGGCTCCTGCTCTCCCACAGAAACCGGGAGATAGGAGCATTATCTTCCTTGATTACCTTTCAACAAGATGTCTCTAAGGTCCTTGAGAAAGACATGCTTGGGTTGTAAAGCTGGCAAGAGGCTTATTTCGCTCTTAAAAAGATTTACATACATTTCAGAGATAGACAAAGAACTTATAGGTTTCTAAAGTAACTACTCTAAGAAAAGGGAGAGGAAGGAAGTCCATTTTTTATTTTCAGTGGGAGAATTAAGCCTCTTATTTTTATTTTGCACTTGCCCTTACAGTAGTGATAGGGATAGAGTAGGCACAGGTGGTTATAGAGGTCCTAATAGGGATTATAGATAAAGAGTGAAACCTGGGAGATGTTGGGAGACTAAGAAAACCTTCAGAACAAGGCAGGTTTGCTTAACTAGTGGAGGTGCGAGAATTGCCTCAGGTTATTGGGTAGGGGATAGGATGAGGCCTGCATTCAGACTCAGACTAAGGGCAAGAGTTTGAAGATGGCCCTTCAGCTGATTTGAGTACACACACCTTACAGATACTAAGGAGGAGCTACCACTCCCGGAAGAGGCGGGTCTTTCCAATCCCTATGCCCCTGGTCCTGGGGCAGAGCTTCCTTGCCTGCTTGCTTGCATTTCTTACAAGCGTCCTATCCTAATCAGTGTGCTGCTTACCTTTCACTTTGTCTCTTGCTGAGTTCCTTCTGCCCGGAGGCATAACGATCCTGAACCTTAGTGAGTCCAGACACAGGGTAAGTAAATCGAGCTTAAAACGTGGGTTTAAGTCCCAGTCTGGGTTTTGGCTGGGTTCGAGTACTGGCATGTGGGTTCAAGTCCCAGCACGTGGGTTCAAGTCTCAGTCTGGGTTTAGGCGGGTTTAAGTCCCAGTCTGGGTTTTGGCTGGGTTCGAGTCCTGGCGCATGGGTTCAAGTCTTAGTCTGTGTTCTGGCAGGTGCAGGCCGTTAGTGTTGTCAGTTTCAGTAGCAGGATTGAGTAAACTCTCAGTGGTGACTCAGCAGTTAAAGAAATAGGTGTCTTGACCTCACTTTTACAACTTCTTGATCTTCTATCAGAGCCTCCCTAGAGTTTAGCCTAGGCTTTCCTAAAAGCAAAGACTGAAATAATTACTCATGGGCAAGTACATCTTTTAGGCAGTGTGAGGGAGTAATAGGAAAGAATGAAATATGACAAGACAGAAAAGTCAGTACAAGTGTGTAGTACTGAGTTTGATTCCCTCCAGAGGTAGCTCGGGTTTGATCTTTCCTGGACCTTCTCAGGAACATACAGAATACTTTTAAATGCGTCAGCCAAAGATTAACAGAGAAAAACATTTGCCCATTTTGTCCCTTCCCTTATTGTCTGAAGGTTAGTCCTGGGGAAGTACAGATAAGTAAGTCAAAGCCAGGAGGTGAGTGTTCAGCTCAGCTGAAAAGGAGAGTGTAAGCCCAGACTCAAAAGGTAGCTGATGCTATTGGCCGCATCCAGCCAGAAGTTGGAAGAAAGGAAGTCAATTGATGCCATTCATATGGAGCAACCTCCTGGGGTGCAGGGTAGGTGGAGAATAAATGTAGAGTTGCAAATGAAAGATTCAGTATACCACTTTTAAAGGCTATTCTCAACACCTTAGCCAAAATGATATTTTTAAAACCTAATCCAAATTATATTATTTCTCTGGTCGAAACCCTTCCCATTTCCCTTAGTCCACTTAAATGTTTTTTTTCCATATAATAAATTGAAACCAACTTTGTTAAGGATGCAGATAGGTTTCTGGTTGGCAATACACAGAGAATAATCGTGCTGTACTAAACTAAAATATTGTATAAATATTTGAAGCATGAATATTGCACTGAAGAGCATAGTTGAGCAAGGAATTATGTTGTGAGCTGTTACTATGAGTTTTATGTCTTTGAAAGCATGGAAGTATTAATCAGTCTGGAATGCTAGATTAAGCAGATATTAAATAGTAAAAAATACAGAGTACAACTCTTAGATGAAAAGTAATAGAATCCGTGATGTCTTCCTATTAATAACATTTACCTGGACTGTAATGACCTGTCTTTCTTTTTTTTTTTTTTATTGACTTGTTTAAAGACTATTTCTAACCCTTTAACTTTGAATCTTTGCTTAATACAGCATTCTCACTACAGGTGACTAAATTATTTTCAAATATTTGGGCAAATGTCTCCTATATAAGAATCAATTCCTTTACTCTTTTCACAGATTTTTTTCCATCACTGTGATTAGATAACAGGTTTTCAAAAATACAAAGATGGAAAAAGATCCGTCTCTCAGTAAGCTCTCAGTATAGTGTAAGTTGTATATTCTGATAAATGTTAAAATACAGCTATAAACTAGTGTAATATAAATACATAGGGCAGAAAATCTAATTCATCCTTCTGGAATCATATGTTGTTTCCAAAAAGAGATGATTATAACAATGAATCTTGAAATTCTAGCAGGGTATAGCAGAAGAGATGGTGAATACACAAGCGTAGAGATTTTAGAGATAGTGGCTTAGTCTGGAAGCTGCTGTTAGTAGAGCAGAATATTGAAATTTAAGAAAAGTTTATGATGGGAACGAGGCCTACAGACAGGAATCAGATTGCTTGAGTTTTAGTTGTCCCCTTACAGCGTTTACTCTATTGTGAAGGTAATGACTAGCTGCTGAAGGCTTTTCAGCAGGAAGCTAATGACAAATTTATCCTTAAAATTAAAAAAAAAAAAAAATCCCTGACATAAAGCACTAGTCTGACTAAAAGGGCAACTAGAGCTTACTTAGGAAAATCAATTAGAAGGCAACTGCCATCTTTAGAATGAGAGATCTAAATGCCCAAATTAAATTGATGGCTATGGAGGTTGAACGATTTCATGAGCTACCTAATAGATAAAATCTATTGGTAAATAGATAAAAGATGTAATAGATAAAATCTTGGTAAAAATCCAGGAAACTGGGATGAGGGATTTGGAGAAATCTAAGAAACTCCCAGATTCCCCAGATAAATGATTGGGTGCATAGTAGTAACAGGGAATATAAGAAGAATTTGGATTAGGTAGAAAGCCTAAATGCAACAAGTTTGTAATTTAGTTACCCACCATTCATCATGGAGATTCGGGTCTTGAAATACTGGTCATGCACAGATCAGAAGAGACCTATTCTGGAGGTTGGTCAAAGAAGACTTCTTTAAGGAAGTGACATTTAAGCTAATCTCCAAAGAATGAATAAAAATTAACTTTTAAGTGTACACTATTCCTGGATTGGTACTGTATATATTTGGGCATTGCACTGATGTCTTCTGATAGCTCAAAACAGCATTTTTAGTTTTTAATATAAATATAAAACAACCTAAAGGTATGTGCCTTTATCATAATCTCACACATCCAGCAAGTGTAGAGGAGAGAGAGTTTCTTCCCTTTCTGTTGCAGCATAGTCATTGTTGTAATTTCATCCTTACACAACTAAATCTATATGCAGCAATATTGCCGTGATGGTATTTGTAAGCACACATATATTCACATGAGTGATTATCCCTCATCATTCGATTTCTTCCATAAAAAGAATAAAAGTTACTGTTGAAATAAATAAGAATAAGGAACACAGCTTATGGTTATGGGCCTAGTGCCTATGATTAAATATTTAACAAGGTTCCATTGGAAGCCTGCATTTTCAGGGATTTATTGTTCTGATATAAAATTCACTGGGATTAAACTAGGCAGACAGCAACTTTTTATTTTCCAAATCTAGTTTAAATTGGTTTGCTGTTTTATATTATGGGAGTTTAAAGGAAAAAAAAAAAAACCCACACATGATATTTCTTTAGTCTTCAATTACATCTGAGCTCCTTTTACTCAGCACCTGTCAGAATTTAAAAAGGAATAATAATAACAGCATAAAGAGACAGGTTAAAAGACACTCATTTTATGATAGAAAACAAGAGTATGAGATAGGTTTCTGGTAATTGGATGGGTTTCAACTAATTGTATTTTCCTCTCTTTCACAAAGAATTGTGTGCCATGTATAAACTGGGGCTTACTGTGTGGTATAGAGTATTTCGTACCATTTTTGCTCTCCATCAATTGATTTTATCTCCACGAGTAGGTTGATTAATCTTTCTTCTTTTGGTTACTTGCAACCCCTGGCTTTTAATTTGACTTAACATTAGAATGGACATTTGTAATAGTATGGATTTTGTTTTGCTTTGCCCAGAAGTTTCTTTTTATGCAGTGTACTTTTTAAATAACTAATTCTAGTACCTCTGCTCTTAAAAAACAATTCTCTCTACTCATTTTTAATAAAAAGTATAAATTACTACAATGAAAGAATATTTTTGACATTTTATTACCTATAAAACAAAAGATGAAATAGAAATCTAAGAATAATAGGATTAAAGTTTATATAGACTTATTGCTAGTTCTTGCTTACTGGAGCTATGATGCCCATTGTGATGTTTGGAAATATAAATTTAGTATGCAATAATAATTCCTCACAGAGTAACAGTTACATAACACTCAATAGGACTGGAATTTTTTTCAGAAAAATAAATTAAAACACTGACAAAGAGTAAGTAAAAGTTGATAATTAGGTGTTAATGAAGAGAAAACCAGAGTGAATGGAATCAAGCTCACTCTGAAAGTCTGGGCTTAAATACCGATTAAGATAGAGGTGAAAGGTAAGGTATTTAGCAAAAGAAAGGAAGCAGACAGTCATTCTAGATGAAGAGGGAAGTGGTGGGTGCAATTAGACTTCCATAAGACTAGCCTATGCAGCCAACATGTGGTTGGAAAACCGAGATTGAAGCGTGGGAGAAGTCAAGACTGAAGATAGAGAATTGGAAGTTGCCTGCACGGAAGTGACTTTAAATAAGCTGACCCAGGAACTGAGGAGGTAAAGATAGAACAAGACAGTACCAAGAAATTGTTCGTTATAGAATTTCTATATTAAAATGGAGGAAGAGGAGCTGGAAAAGTTAGAAAATAAAGAAAGCGAGCAGTTGAGAAAAATAATTTGTTCAAATGTTTGCCTTACTGTAAGTCTCTAAGTTAAGTTGTCAAAGAAAGACGCATGGAACAACTTTAGACAAAAAAGACTCCTAGGCAATGCCCTGTATAGAGAGATGAAAAACGTCAGCCCCTTATTTAAAGATGCTTATAATAACAAATAGAGTTATACATCAGGGATTTTCTTGATGTAATCTTTTTATAGAAATCATTTGATGAAAACAACATCAGATAGTGGGGAAAATCATGGATTTGAAAATGAATAAGGGTTTTTCTCCTTTCAAATGCACATGGTTTGTAAACCTGTTTCTCTTATAGCAGATGGGAATTTCATATACAATTTCCTGAGTCAAAGCATTTTTCCATTTGGCTTTAGGGAAGATAATTGAATGAAAAGATCAGCTGAACTCTGGAGGCAATTAACATCTGATTTAAATTTAGTCTTCCATGGAGCTTGGGTGATTAGACTGCCACTTAGCGGAAAGACATCCTTTGGATATCCAAGGGGCATGCACACCTGTTATCACCACAGCTGGTTTGTACATGTCATTGCTGCTTCATATGAATAAAGCAATGAAATGGATAAACAGTATTTCAGAAGCATATTATGATGTCATTGTAGGGTGTTTTGATGATTTGTGCATTTCTTCATAAATTAATACAGTGTATTTGTTAAAAGGATATAGTAACATTTAAAGAAAACATATGCTCAGCAAGTAATTGAGTCATTGTGGAATGTAACATTCATCTACAAATTAAAGTGTTTTTACTCATCATGGATATAAAAGCTCCGTCTTAGAGAAAAAAAATCAGTAAAAAGCCTGGGAAGTGAACAGTACAAATGAATATTTAGACGCTACCAATAAAAATAATGCCAAAAGTATAGAAAATATATTTCTTTTAATAGTAAATTTAAAAGGAAGGTGTCAAATCATATATTTTCATCTTTTTATGTTCTAGCTGAATTATAATAGGGCATAGTCTATATAATAAATATTTATTATGAGGGCCAAGGGAACCATTTTGTTAAAACCATCATATTTATAGTAATGTAGAGAAAGCTATTGATAAACTATATTAATGATGATAAGATTATTTCAAGTAGATGTATAAGAACATACATCTGGAGGTCCTTCTGTGGTGTAACAGGATCAGTGGCGTCTCTGGAGTGCTGGGATGCAGGTTTGATCCCCGGCCCAGGATAGTGGGTTGAGGATCTGGCATTGCCACAGCTGTGGCAGAGGTCGCAACTGGCTCAGATCTGATCCCTGGCCTGGGACCTCCATTAAAAAAAAAATACACATCCAGTGATGGTTGGCATACACAATTTTGTGTGTACTGTACTCTCATGAGTCTGCTTTAAGACATTAAATTATGGTTATATGATAAAGTGGATATAAAAGTAAAGGAGATACCACGGGTTTGGTTTCAGGCTATCACCATCAAGCAAATATCACAGTAAAATGAGTCACATGATTTTATTTCCCAGTGCATATGAAAATTGTATTTACACTATCCTATAGTCTGTTGAGTGTGCAGTAGCATTATGTCTTTTTTTTTTTTTTGGCCTTATCCATGACATGTGGAAGTTCTCAGGCCGCAGTTGCACCCTCGTGACCGTTGTGACCTGCATCACAGCTGTAGCACTGGCGGATCCCACTGTGACACATGGCAACTTCCAGCATTATGTCTTTAAAAATGCACATATCTTAATTAAACATATTTTATTGCCAAAAAATGCTATCATCTGAGCCTTCAGCAAGTCATAGTAGTAACAACAAAGGTAACCAATCATAGACCACCAGAATACATACAATAATAATGAAACAGTTTGAACTATTGAGAGAATTACCAAAATGTGTCACAGAAATAGGAGGTAAGAAAATGCTGTTGGAAGAAACGGCATTGATAGGCTTATATGCAAGGTTGCCACAGACCTTCAATTTTCAAAAACCACATAAATCTGAAGCACAATAAAATGATATATGCCTGTATAAAACTGTTTTCTCTAAAATGATCACTGCAGTAAGCCAGATACAAATAGTGTAATCCATAAGGTTCCTCTCAAGTGGCTCCTCTTTACACATAATTAACAGAAAGTGACATCTCAGGGTCCATGACACAAGTCAGAATAGTAAGTTCAGTGTCAAACAAAAAATTGCCCTACTCAGTGGTAAACAGGCAAGGAAGATTTTTTTTTAAGGCTTTTGCAGTAAAGGAGTGAGACCAAAACTCAGTCTGAACTTGACTCCACTGAAGTGGAAGACTTGGATGAGATCATAGAACAGTTATATTTACAAATTGAGTTTATACAAAGGAAACTTAAAAAATTCTTCTGTCTTATGACACAAGGAGATGTAGTAACTTGAAGCAAGAAGCCCTGCAGAAATTAGGTTCCTACCATCCCACAAACTAAGAAATGGGGTGATATCTTCCTTGATGATTACATTTCTTTTTTTCTTTCTTTCTTTTTTCTTTTTTTGGCTTTTCTAGGGCCACATCCACAGCATATGTAAGTTCCCAGGCTAGCGGTCTAATTGGTGCTGTAGCCACCAGCCTATGCCAGAGCCACAGCAAAAATGGGGTCTCAGCCACATCTGCAACCTATGCCACAGCTCACAGCAATGCCAGATCCTTAACCCACTGAGCGAGGCCAGATATTCAACCCACAACCTCATGGTTCCTAGTTGGGTTCGTTAACCACTGCACCATGACAAGAACTCCCAATGATTACATTTCAAATAGGTGTTTCCAGGTTCTTGAGAAAGACATTCTCTGGCTGTAAAACTAATAAGAGATATCAAAAAGATTTACATCTTAAGGAAACAGAAAAGAATTTATAATTGCCTTTTCTGAAGTAAGTTATCTAAGGAAAGAGAAGTCAGGGACCTAGAACTAGGAAGAAACCTGTATAAAGTTCGTGACCCAGTGAAACCAAGGAAAAAGTTTTAAGGGCTTCTTTTTTTAAAAATGATTTTTGTTTTTTTCATTATACCTGGTTTGCAGTGTTCTGTCAATTTTCTACTGTACAGCATGGTGACCCAGTTACACATACATGTATACATTCTTTTTAATCACATTATTATGCTCCATCATAGGTGACTAGATAAAGTTCTCAGTGCTACACAGCAGGATCTCATTGCTTATCCATTCCAAAGGCAATAGTTTGCATCTGTTAACCCAAAGTTCCCAATCCATCCCGCTCCCTCCTCCTCCCCCTTAGCAACCACAAGTCTATTCTTAAAGTCCATGATTTTCTTTTCTGTGGAAAGGTTCATTTGTGCCTTATATTAGATTCCAGAATATAAGAGATATCATATGGTATTTGTCTTTCTCTTTCTGACTTACTCCACTTAGTATGAGTCTCTAGTTCCATCCATGTTCCTGCAAATGGCAATATTTTGTTCTTTTTATGGCTGAGTAGTATTCCATTGTGTATATATACCACATTGTTTGTTCTACTTCTGTGAAAAATGTCATGGGTAATTTGATAGGGATTGCATTGAATCTGTAGATTTCTTTGGGTAGTATAGCCATTTTTACAATATTAATTTTTCCAACCCAGAAACATGGAATATCTTTCCATTTCTTTGAATCCTCTTTAATTTCCTTATTAATGTTTTATAGTCCTCAGCATATAAGTCTTTAACCTCCTTGGTCATATGTATTCCCATGTATTTGATTTTTTGAATGCAATTTTAAAAGGTAATTGTATTATTGTATTCTTCTTCTAATATTTCATTCTTAGTATACAGAAATGTGGCTGATTTCTGAATGTTCATCTTACATCCTGCTACTTTGCTGAATTTCTTGATCAGTTCAAGTAGTTTTTGGGTTGAGTCCTTAGTGTTTTCTGTATATAGTATCATGTCATCTGCGTACAGTGACAGTTTTACCTCTTCTCTTCCAATTTAGATGCATTTTATTTCTTTTGTTTGTCTGACTGCTGTGGCTAGGACTTCCAGTACTATGTTGTATAACAATGGTGAGAGTGGGCATCCTTGTCTTGTTCCAGATTTGAGTGAGAAGGCTTTCAGTTTTTCCCCATTGAGTTTTATATTTGCTGTGGGTTTGTCATAAATGACTTTTATTATGTTAAGGTATGTTCCCTCTATATTCATTTTGGTAAGACTATTTTTTTTAGTACCAAAGCATTTACTACATTTATAATTACATTTATAGTTGTACATCCCTCCACCCACCAACTTGTCTTATATGGAAACCCTAAGTTTTTCAAAGTCTGTGAGTCAGTATCTGTTCTGCAAAGAAGTTCATTGTGTCCTGTTTTCAGACTCCACATGTCAGTGAAAGCATTTGGTATTGGTGTCTCATTGTCTGACTGACTTCACTTAGCATGATAATTTCTAGGTCCATCCATGTTGCTAAAAATGCTGGTATTTCATTCCTTTTAATGGCTGAGTAATATTCCACTGTGTATATGTACCACCTCTTCTTCATCCCCTCCTCTGTCAATGGACATTTAGGTTATTTCCATGCCTTGGGTATTAAAAATAGTGCTGCAATGAACATTGGAATACATGTGTCTTTTCAAGTCATAGTTTTCTCCGGATTGATGGCCAGGAATGGGATTGCTGGATCAAATGGTAGTTCTATTTTTAGTTTCTGAGGAATCTCCACACTGTTTTCCACAGTGGTTGCACCAGTTTACAACCCCAGCAACTTTTTCTCCACACCCTCTCCAGCACTTATTGTTTGTAGACTTTTTGATGATGGCCATTCTGGCTGTGGTACCTCATAGTGGTTTTGATTTGCATTTGTCTAATAATGAGTGATGTTGAACATCTTTTCATGTGTTTTTTGGCCATCTGTATGTCTTCTTTGGAGAATCATCTGTTTAGATCTGCCCATATTTTGATTTTTTTTTTGTTTCTTTGGTATTGAGGTGTAGGGGGTGTTTATAAATATTGTAGATTAACCCCTTGTCAGTCGCTTCATTTGCAAAGATTTTCTTCCATTCTGTGGGTTGTCTTTTTGTTTTGTTTAGGGTTTCCTTTACTGTGCAGAAACTTATAAGTTTAATTAAGTCCCATTTGTTTATTTTTGTTTTTACTGTCATTACTCTAAGAGGTGAATATGAGATGTTGCTGTCATTTATGTCCGAGAGTGTTTTGCCTCTGTTTTCCTCTAAGAGTTTTATGGTATCTGGTCTTATATCTAGGTCTTTAGTCCATTTCTTGTTTATTTTTGTGTTTGGTGTTAGGGAGTGTTGTAATTTCATTCTTTTCCATGTGGCTGTCCAGTTTTCCCAGTACCACTTATTGAAAAGGCTGTCTTTTCTCCATTGTATATCCTTGCCTCCTTTGTCATAGATTAGTTGGCTGTAGGTGCATGGATTGAATTCTGGGCTTTCTATCCTGTTCCACTGATCTATATTTCTCCCTTTGTGCCAGTATCATATGGTTTTGAGGAATGTTGCTTTGTAGTATAGTCTGAAGTCCAGGAGCCTGATTTCTCCAGTTCCATTTTTCTTTTTCAGGATGTCTTTGCCTATTCTGGGTCTTTTGCACTTCCAAACAAACTAAAATACTTTGTTCGAGTTCTTTGAAAAATGTCCTTGGTAATTTGATAGGAACTGCATTCAATCTATAGACTGCCTGGGGTAGTATAGTCATTTTGATAATTTCAACTCTTCCAGTCCAAGAGCATGGTATGTCTTTCCATATATTTGTGTCATCTTAGATTTCTTTCATCAGTGTCTTATAGTTTTCAGAGTACAGTTCTTTTGTTTCTTTAGATAGATTTACTCCTAGTAAATTTGATGCCATGATAAATGGGATTACCATTCTTTTGTTTTTTTGGGTTTTTTTTGCTATTTCTTTGGGCTGCTCCCGCGGCATATGGAGGTTCCCAGGCTAGGGGTCGAATCGGAGCTGCAGCCCCCGGCCTACACCAGAGCCACAGCAACGCGGGATCCGAGCCACGTCTGCAACCTACACCACAGCTCATGGCAACGCCGGATCCTTAACCCACTGAGCAAGGGCAGGGATCAAACCCGCGACCTCATGGTTCCTAGTCGGATTCATTAACCACTACACCACAACGGGAACTGCATACCATTCTTTTGGATTTGATGGTAAACGGGATTGCTTCCCTAATTTCCTTTTCTGCTCTTTCATTGTTAGTGTATAGAAATGCCATTGATTTCTGTGTATTAATTTTGTATCCTGTGATTTTGCCAAATTCGTGGATGAGCTCTAGCAGTTTTCTGGTAGAGTCTTTAGGATTATCTAGGTATAGTATCATGTCATCTGCAAAGAGTGATAGTTTTACTTCTTCCTTTCCAATTTGGATTCCTTTTATTTCTTTTACTTCTCTGATTGCCATGGCTAGGACTTCCAAAACTATGGTACTATGGTAGTGGCGAGAGCAGACATCCTTGTCTTGTTCCTAACCTCAGTGGGAATTCTTTCATCTTTTCACCATTGAGAGTGATGTTTGCAGTGGTTTTGTCATATATGGCCTTTATTATGTTGAGGTAGGTTCCCTCTATGTCCACTTTCTGAAGAGTTTTTATCAGAAATGGGTGTTGGATTTTATCAAAGGCTTTTTCTGTGTCTATTGAGAGGATCATATGGTTTTTATTCTTCAGTTTGTTAATGTGGTGTATCACACTGATGGATTTGCGGATATTGAAGAATCCTTGAATCCCTGGGATAAATCCGACTTGATCACTATGTACAATCCTTTTCATGCATTGTTCCATTCAGTTGGCTACTATTTTGTTGAGGATTTTTTCATCTATGTTGATCAGTGACATTGGCCTGTAGTTTTCTTTTTTTGTGGTATCTTTGTCTGGTTTTGGTACCAGGGTGATGGTGGCCTCATAGATTGAGTTTAGGAGTATCCCTTACTCTGCAATTTTTTGGAATAGTTTCAGAGGATAGATGTTAACTCTTCTCTAATTGTTTGATAGAATTCGCCTGTGAAGCCATCTGGTCCTGGATTTTGTTTGTTGGAAACTTTTTTAATCACAGTTTCAATTTCAGTACTTGTGATTGGTCTGTTCATCTTTGCTATTTCATCTTGGTTTAGTCTTGGAAGATTGTACTTTTCTAAGAATTTGTCTATTTCTTCTACGTTTTCCATTTTATTGGTATATAGTCGCATACAGTAGTCTCTTACGATCCTTTGTATTTCTGCGATGTCTGTTGTTACTTCTCCTTTTTCATTTCTAATTTTTATTGGACATTGTGAAATGTTTTTTTCTGCATCTCTTGAGATGATCTTGTGATTTTTTACTTTTCTTTCACTAATGTGGTGTATGACACTGATTGATTTGTGTATGTTGAACCATGCTTGTGAACCTGGGATGCATCCCACTTGGTCATGGTGTTATGATCTTTTTTATATGTTGTTGGATTTGTTGGCTAAAATTTTGTTGAGAATTTTTGCATCTATGTTCATCAATGATATTGGCCGATAGTTTTCTTTTTTGTGGAATCTTTGGTTTTGTTATTAGAGTGTTGGTGGCATCATAGAATATCTTTGGGAGTGTTCCTTCTTCAACCTTTTGGAAAAGTCTGAGGAGGATGGATATAGTTTCTTCTCTGTATGTTCGGTAGAATTCTTCTGTGAAGCCATCTGGTCCTGGACTTTTATTTGTAGGGAGTGTTTTTATGACACATTTAATTTCATTTCTAGTGATCTGTCTATTCAGTTGATCTCTTTCTTCTTGATTCAGTTTTGGCAAGCTGTAAGTCTCTAGAAAGTTGTCAGTTTCTACTAGGTGCTCAAATTTGTTGGAATACAGTTGTTCATAGTATTCTCTCTTTTTTTTTTTTTGTATTTGTGCAGTATAAGTTGTGAATTCTCCTGTTTCATTTCTGATTTTGTTTATTTGGGTTTTTTTCTCTCCTTTTCTTGGTGAGTCTAGCCACGTGGTTGTCAATTTAGTTTACTTTTCAAAGAACCAGCTCTTGGTTTTATTGATTTCTTCAATTGTTTTTTAAATCTCTATTTTATTGATTTCCTCTCTCATCTTTATGATTTCCTTCCTTCTGTTGATTTAGGTTTTGTTTGTTCTTTTTCCAGTTCATTTAGGTGGTGGGTTAAGTTGTCAATTTGAGATTTTTCTTCTTTTTTGAGCAAGGCCTGTATTGCTATGAATTTCCCTCTGAGCCTTGCTTTTGAGGCATCCCATATTTTTGAGTGGTTGTGTCTCTATTTTCATTTTTCTTGATGTATATTTTAATTTCCTTCTTGATTTCCTCATTGACCCATTGGTTTTTTAGTAGCATGTCGTTTAGTCTCCATGTAGTAAGTTTTTTCTCATTTCTTTTCCTATGGTTGATTTCTAATTTCATACCATTGTGGTCAGAGAAGAAATCTGAAATAATTTGTATACTCTTAAATTTGTTGAGGTTGGCTTTGTGACCCAGTATGTGATCAATCCTTGAGAATGTTCCATGTGCACTTGAGAAAAATGTATATTCTGATTTGTTTGGATGCAATGTCCTGAAAATGTCGATTAAATCTAACTTTTCTATTGTGTCCTTTAGGATATCTGTTGCCTTAATGATTTTCTGTCTAGAGGATCTGTCTGTTGATGTGAGTGGTATTTTAAAGTCTCCTACTGTGATTATATTGCCATCGATTTCTCCTTTTATGTCTGTTAGTATTTGTTGGCGGTATCTGGGTGCTACTATATTAGGAGCATATATATTGAGGATTGTAATATCCTATTCTTGAATGGATCCTTTAACCATTAAATAGTGTCCTTCTTTGTCTTTCTTTATGGGCTTTGTTTTAAAGTCTATTTTGTCTGATGTGAGTATTGCAACTCCTGCATTCCTGTCTGTCCGTTGGCATGAGATATCTTTTCCCATCCTCTCACTTTCAATCTGTATGTGTCCTTTGCCCTAAGATGAGTCTCTTATAGACATAAGATTATAGGTTTTTGCTTTTTTATCCAATCTGGCACTTTGTGTCTTTTGATTGGAACATTCATTCCATTGACATTTGAGGTAATTATTGATAGATATGTATTTATTGTCCTTTTCAACTTTGTTTTCCAGTTGATTCTGTGTGTCTCCTTTATTTTCTTTTTTTGGTTGGATGGTTTCCACTTATTTTATGCTTGAGTACTTTACTTTTTAGTTTTTGTGAATGTAATTTTTGGTTTTGATTTGTGGTTGCTTTGTTTTTTAAATCTGTTAACCCCTTCCTGTATCTGCATTCTTTGGCCTAATAGTCATATAGGCTCAAACATATTATTTTTTTAAAAAAGAATCTATATTTTCTCTCTTTCCTTCCCCACATTCTGATTTTGAAGTCTTTTTTTAAACATCTTCATGTTTGTCCTTTTGCTGTTCCTTATGTTTATCATCGCTTTTACAGTAGATTTTTTTTTTTTCCTTTTTTAGATCTGTTTGCTGGTATATTTAAGTGATAGCTTTCCAATTGCAGTTTCCTCCATCCTATTTTTTCTTCTTTTTTTATTTACAGAGGTCCTTTCACTATTTCTTTTATAATGGGTTTAGTATTGCTATACTCCTTTAGCTTTTATTTGTTGGAGAAATTCTTTATTTCCCCTTCTAGTTTAAATGATATTCTTGCTGGAGAGAGTATTCTAGATTGCAAATTTTTTCCTTTCAGCACTTTAAATATGTATCTTGCCACTCCCTTCTGGCCTGCAGTGTTTCTGTAGAGAAATCAGCTGATAGCCTTATGGAGTTTCCCTTATAATTAACACTTTGCTTTTCTCTTGCTGCCTTTAGAATCTTCTCTCTACCTTTTGCCATTTTTTTTTATTATAATATGTCTTGGTGTGGTCCTATTTGGTTTCAACTTGTTTGGGGCCCTTTATGCTTCCTGTTTCTTGATAACAGTTTCCTTTAGATTTGTAAAGTTTCCTGACATTATTTCTTCAAATATATTTTCACTCCCCTTTTCTTTTTCTTTTCCTCCTGGAATTCCCATTATGCTTTGATTATCCTGCTTTATATTATCCCATAGATCTCTTACATTGCTTTGTGTTTTTTCATTTGGTTTTCTGTCTTCTGTCCTGATTGGGTGATTTCCATTATTCTATCTTCCAAGTCCCTGATTCATTCTTCTGCATTATTCATTCTGCTCTTTAGTGCCTTTGGCTCAGTTTGCATCTCTGCAAATGAATTTCTAATTTTTCTACGTTCCGCCTTATATTTTCTAGTTCCTTTGTAAAGGAATCTGTATTACTGTTCATATCTGCTCTTAATTCTTTGATATTCAGCTTTAATTCCTTCAGTATTTTTCACTACCTCCCTTTTAACTCAATGCCTGTCAGACTGCAGAGGTCTGTTTCATTGTTTACTGCTTTAGGTGACTTCTCCTGTTCCTTTTACTGGGAATGGCTTCTCATCTTCTTCATCTTGCTTATGTTTTTATTTTTCTGTGAGATTAGGGAAGCCAAACTGTAGTCTTGTAAGGCTACCTACATGCAAGAGCACCCCTTTGTATTTTGGGGGGCATTACTATTTATTTTTGGTGTGGGAGTTTGAAGATTTGCTGTCTCTTTCTTTGGTGTGAGCAGGCTGTTATCCCCAAGATGTTCCGTGTGATTTCAGGGAGAAAAAGGCAATGGGTAGGGCCAACAGTCAGTACCAGGTCACTGGACTATCAACAGCAGCAAGGACCTGCAGGAAGGTGTCACAGGCTTCTCCTAGTTGCAGGGTGCTGGGAAGTGGTAATGAGCTCTATGCAGATCTACAGGGTGTTCAGAGCATTTGGCAGTAGCAGCTGCAGGGTTCATGAGTTCCCCAGGGAGTGAGAGCAACAACAGCTAGTGTTGGATTGCAATGCCCTCCTCTGAGGTGATTGGAACTGCAGGTGGTGCCCGTTCAGGACTCCTAGTGGTAGTGGACCACAACCACCTCTGGAGTCAGTGATAGCTGCAGTGGTTTGCCCCTGCCACCTTTAGACCATGCATGAAGCAACCCATCTCACTTATCCCACACAGGAGGTACCCTCACAGGCTGCTTCTAGTTGCAGGATGGAGAAGTGACAGAGATCAGGTGTGTGGGCACTGCCCAGAGCATTCAGCAAAGGCAGCAGCAGGGCTTGTGTGTTCCTAGGGGTGCGAGAGCATCATTAGGTGGTGTTCAGTCACAGTGCCCTCCTCTGTAGTGCCCTTGAGGTGACTGGGGCTGCAAGTGTGTCTGTTCCTGGAACCCTGTTCCTGGGAGTGGTCACGGGCAACTCCGACCTCTGGAGCCAGAGATAACTGCAGTGGTTTGCCCCTGCCTTATGTAGACCATGCAAGAAGCACCTCACCCTGCTTAGCCCCACGGGAGGTGCTACACAAGCTGCTCCTAGTTGCAGGTTCCTGGGAAGGGACAGTGTTGAGGCATCTAAGCACTGACCAGAGTGCTTGGCAATTACTGCAGCAGGGCCATTGTGCTCCCAGGGGACTGAAAGCAACAGCAAGCGGTGTTCTGTCGTAATGTCCTCCTCTGTGGTGGTTGGGGCTGCAAGTGATTTTTGTTCAAGTATCCCCAGTGGTGGTGGGCCATGCCCACCTCTGGAGTCAGAGATAATTGGGGTGGTTTGCCCCCACCACCTGCAAACCATGCAGGAAGCACCCCATCCCACTTGGCCCATGCAGGAGGTGCTGCACCAGCTGCTTCTAGTTGTAGGGTCTTGGGAAGGGACAGTGATCAAGCATCTGGGTGCTGCCCAAAGCTTTTGGGAGTGGCAGCTGCAGGGCGGGTGTATTCCTAGTGGAGTGAGAGCAACAACATATGCCTATGGTGCTTGGTTGCAGTGTCCTCTTTTTTTGTTTTTTTCCAACCCCTGAGGTGACTGGGGCTACAGGTGGGGCCCACTCAAAGGCCCCCAGTGGTGGCAGGCCACGCCTCCCTCTGGCCTCTGAGAGAACCACCACAGTCTGTCCTGCCACCTGTAGATCGTGCAAGAGGCACCACGTCGCACTTAGCCCCCTGATGCCCTTAGCCCACACAAGAGGCGCCTGGCCACTGGTAGCCTGCACAAGAAGCACCCAGTTTCCTGTAAACCGAGCAAAAGGATTCTTGCCACCTGTAGCCTGTACCAGGAGCGCCCCACCCTCTGAAAGCCCACAGGCGTGTGCACGCTTGCATGCAAGGAGTTTCTATGGCAGTCCACCCCTCCTCCTCTTGCCCTTCCCAGCAATGGCACCTTGCTTCTCCCGGTTCCCTCTGCCATGGTGTTCCACTCTGCAGCCCATAGCACACCACTCCCCCACCCATGGCATAGAGCTCTGTAGCCCCTTAGGCTGTCTCCACACAGGTGACCCCAGTCATCTCCTTGAGACTGACCTCCAGAGCCTGAGTCTCAGTGCCCAGCCCCAACCTTAGCATCTCAGGCTGTGGTGTCCAGGCCAGTGTTTCAGATGACTGTTGGGCTCTCACTCTGCTTTGCTGTTCTCAGTCCAGCTGCTGCTCTTTTCTCAGTGACTTTGAGGTCCTTCCTTCTAGTCTGATCTTTTAGTCAGCTAGGTGGCTTCCCAGGATGTGGGTTCCTTTTCTCCTTCATAGCTCCCTCTCAGGAATTCTAGTCACGTCCTGATTCCTTTTCTCTTTCTCTCTTTTTCTTTTGTTCTACCTGATTATGTCAAGAGTTTCTTGCCCTTTTTGAAGGTTTAAGTTCTTCTGCCAGCATTTGGTTGATGTTCTGTGTGAGTTGTTTTACATGTAGATGTTTTTTCGATGTGTTTATGGGAGAAGATGAGCACCACCTCTTATTCCTCCACCATCTTGCTCTTGATCATCAGGAACCACATGTTCAAAGGATCCAGCACTTCAAGTTTTCCTAAAGGGACTATTTCTTGAATGAATGGACCAAAAATCAGACACTTGATTCAGTAATGCTGCTATTTTATAAAGTGGCATTTCTCACCTTTTTTTCCCATATGATGGCACTCATAGGAAATACTAGTAATTGAATGAATCTATGGATTAAGTCATCATAGAGTCAGATTAGACCTGCTCAGCTTCCACCAGTTTCATCCAGCTGCCCTGAGGGTAATATCTCAGCACTCCAGCAATTTCTTCTAGAAAGTTCTAAGAAGAGCTAATTTTAAACGAGTGAATAGTGGGCATGACCTCACAAGTTTATTGAAATAACACATCATTTTTCTTATCACTATTTCTCTTTTGCAAGTAGAATGATACCTCAACTTTCCAACTTGTTGAACCTTGCCCTTCCTTCCCCTCATCTACCTTCTTCCTGTCTAACCAAACATCTTTGTGTTCCTTTTTTGGTAACACCATCATGTCCAGCTAGACACCGACCTCAGTTTGTGCTTTCACACAGTCTTGACATCAAGGCTTCCTCTTTCCTAAAATATTTTACCCTTTCCTTAGCCTTTCCAAATGCCAACCTTCACTTAATACCCCGTCTCACCTCCTTTATTAGGCTTTCTTTTTTCTTTTCTTTCTTTTTTTTTTTTTTTTTTTTTTGTCTTTTTGCCATTTCTTGGGCCACTCCTGCAGCATATGGAGGTTCCCAGGATAGGGGACCAATTGGAGCTGTAGCCACCAGCCTACACCACAGCCACAGCAACGCGGGGATCCAAGCTGTGTCTGCAACCTACACCACAGCTCACGGCAACGCCGGATCCCTAACCCACTGAGCAAGCCAGGGATCAAACCAGCAACCTCATGGTTCCTAGTCAGATTCGTTAACCACTGCGCCACGATGGGAACTCCCTCATTAGGCTTTCTTTTATTATTCCATCCTTTATTGAATTCTCCATTGGACTGTTTTTTGGATATTACTGTCTGTAGAATTTGTTTAAGCATTTCATTAAGAATTGACACAAGGCAGATTATAATTGTTTCACGAGTTTATGTCATGTCTACAGACTGAGATTGTTTCCTTCTAGAAGGCTTTAATATTTTTATGCCTTTCTTCTCATCACAATGAGATTTTGATGATTATGTGTTGACTTAAAAACAATCAAGAAAAGTAAATGATATTATGGCATGTTTTAAAATTAGCAATAATAGTACTATAATGAATAGCATTATATAAAAAAAAATCTTTCCATTGAGCAAAGGGCTATTTTCAAACTAACTCAATTGATGTATATTTTAATTAGGTGTCTTGATTAATAAAACAATCTAGATAGTTAAGTCAGATGTAACTACAAAATAGTAATTCAGTTAGCCTAATGACATTTTGTGACAATGTAACCAGAATTTCTTCTTCACCATTGGTCTCATCACTGTTTATCCATTTGTTATGTGCAATTTATGATTTTCTTCCCTTTAATGCAAAGTGTGTCTTTCCTTTGTTGGCAGATATGTCAGATGTCTTGCTATAAATTTAAGTAAAATACTTCTGCCTGCTGTCCATTTGGAGATGCTCAAAAGAACGAGGTATAGGAGATAGCCCAGTCTGTCTCTGTCCTCTCTTTCAATGACTGTGTAAAGCTGAGTTTTGCTCCCTGATTTCAGTGACCTGTAGTGTGTTTTTGGGATTGCAAATGAATGCACATCTAATATCTAACTATCAACTTCCCATCCATATTAAACCTCCTGTGGTTTGGTGTATCTCTTGTGCTTCCTTTAAAATTAATTTCAAATTATGTGTTATCTATCCACACTGTAGCTTTTAAAGGAAATCATTTTTTAATTATACTAGATTAATGATTGCAATATTTCCTGGTTAAGAATTTCATTTGCTCGGAATGGAAATTAAATTATATGTTAAAATGAACAGCTTGTGTTTTATAGAGAAAAGGAATCTGCGTTTGGTAACATTACTGTCTGAGATATATTGAAAGACCTTATAACAAACACTAAGTATTAAAATGTGCTCTTCTTATTAACATAACTGTTATTACTGTTTTTATTATCATTATGACTTTTAAGAGCTCCCTAATAGATTTTCAGATGTTCCAGTCTATCAAAATTATAAGTTTTCATGATAATATTTAATGTGTTCTTACATATTCTTGAATTTTACTGTTATCAATTGCTGTAGAAATATTATAAAATAAATACTTTCCTGATTATTCTTGCTCATACAGAGTCTATATTTTAGTACACTGAGATCAAAGTCCACAGAAATGATCACTTGAAGATAGGTTAACCATTTCTAGTGGTATAAAACAAGGATATGTCATAACTCATTTCTACTAAACTTGAACCTTAATGGCTTTTAACTGCTCCTGCAAGATTTGGATCCATGTGTTCCTGCTCCGAATAGGGAATGCTATGTATTTTTTTTTTTCATACTGATGGCATGATTAAATTGTCACTTAATATATAAAACTTCAAAGTGTTGTGCCATAAGAGATTATCATAACAATGATTAAACAAAATTATTCTAAAATAAAATCATTTTGTGCATACAACAATAATATTTAACCTGCTTACTTTTTTTACTACTTTTTTACAGAGGTTGTTTGTAATTAATGTAGATGAAAGTATGATCCAAGAACCCATATTAATAAGTAGTAAATATTGGTGGGGTGATTTACTGAGGTGTTTAAATGTTAATTTGTTAATTGGTAATACTTTCTTTGACATTTTTCTAGGCAAAGTTAATTGAGATTGGTCTATATAGAAATATTTTGGCCATTGTATCTGTCTTGGAGTAGATTTGACCATTTCCTGAGGCTTAGTGCAAAGACAGTGCAGTTCATCAGCTCACATTATGAGCTGGAATGTCACTGTTTTCGTATAAGCTGTGATTTTGCTATCGTTTGGCAGCAGAGTTTAGCTACACCCCAGACTTTAGCACAAATAGAACTTCTGTCTCTGGATGTTTGAAATGATTATCAGTGAGAACGTCCACTCATTTACTAGATCATCTTGAATTGTTTATTTAATTGGTTGTTTCAGTTTTCCTAAACCCTCAGAAAGTGTTACGGAAAATTTATTTGTATTAATTGTGTGATGTGGTAACACTTTGCATTGAAGAACATGCCATTGTGTTTAACAGGAGTGTCTGTGTTAAATGGAAAAGAATTTTTAGGGCTCAGTACTAGAAAAAAATTTATTTTAACAAGTAAGCTTGTTTACCTTTTTACTTTTATTTCTAAGAGACGAAGATAAAGTTATTTACCTATTTCTAACAACCTGTGGGGTGGATTACTAGATATTCTAATAGTTCCTGAATCAATTTTGCTTCCACACTCTCGGTTTTACTTTGACCTGATTTCCACATCTCTTTGCCTTTTCCACATTCTCTGGAAATGAGGTAACACCCAGTAGCAAAATTATACTTCAGAAGCCCCAAAGTGGATCAAAACTTACCTTAGAAAAGAAGGAAGAATCAATACCAATGAAGAGGAAGAAATTAGGGGCAAAGTTTGACGCATGTCAAAATCTAAACATTTAATAGTCTTATTCAATCATCATAACAGCCATATAAACTATTAAGATAGTAGCTGTTATTACTGAAAACTTACTTTTCCCAAGTATTCATTTAAGTTCTCCTCATATACTTAAAAAGTTAATTCAGTGGTCTTCTAGGTAGGTACTAGGATCATCCATGAGGCTCATACAGGGTAAATACCTTGGCCGAGATCACTCAACGAGTGTGTCGTGAGGTAAGAATCCAAACCCAAATGTTCACGCTCTAGATCCTCTGATCTCAAGGTACCATGCTTTTAACCAGTAAGGAAACTGTGGACCTCCAAACCTGTGAATAATTTCACATAGACAGTGTGTTTTGGAGCCTAGTTTCAGAGCCATTCTGTTGGCAATAGAATATTCACTTTTATCTCTTTCATCGCTCTAACTTCCAAAACACATTTTATATTCCAGGAATTACTCTATGCCAATGTTTCAAAAAAAAAAAAAAAAAAAAAAAAGCCTTTCTGTGAAACTTTAGTTAATGCAGTTATTTAGGTAAAAACTTCCCAAGGTAAAAGAAGTTTTGGAAAGAGTGTGTTAAATAGTTATCTATCTTTAGAAATATCTCAGAATATTTAATTTTTAATGCATTTTCTAAATTTGCTTGACAATGAACCATTTTCATTTATTTTAACTAAGTATCTGCCAAGATGAGCATTTTAACTAAGTATCTGCCAAGATGAGCAATCTATGGACCACAGTTTTGCAAATACCTGTGCTATATTTCAGGTTATTTTGTGTTTCCTTATGATTTATTGGGTCCTTAATGGCTTCAGGAAGATTGTGCAATAGAGATTGGACTAATCAAACCTAGCACAGAATGCAGTGCTTTGGAATGTGTAAAAATTAATCAGGTATTATTATTACGTCAGTCGAATTATGTTTATATATAATAATTTCCTGTTATTTACTTAGTCATTTAAATGACCAGATTGGAATATGCTTTAGAGGTTAATTTATTCTTTTTCTTGGTGTGACATTTCAATGACATTGTTTTTTATAGTTGATTTACAATATTGTGCCAATTTCTGCTGTACAGCAAAGCAACCCATTTATATATATATATATATATATATATATATATATATATACACATACATTATTTTTCTCATATTATCTTCTATTATGTTCTATCCCAAGAGATTGGCTATAATTCCCTGTGCTATACAATAGGATCTCATTACTTACCAATTCTAAATATGATAGTTTATATCCGCCAACTCCAAACTCCCAATCCATCCAATCCCCTCGCCCTTCGCCACATGTCTGTTCTCTGTGTCTGAGTCTGATTCTGTTTTATAGGTATGCTCATTTGTGCCATATTTTAGTTTCTACATAAAGGTGCTATCATATGGTATTTGTCTTAGAGATTTAGGTCAGTTTTCCCTATGTTAAAAGGACAAAAAAAAATCACTAAATAAGCAGTTCTCAAAGGATGTAATAGGGATTCTTTAGAGAAATGCACCAAGTCATGTTACATGGAAAAAAAAAAAAAAGACAACTATCTTGATTATAAGAACCAAATTGTATTTCACATGTAACACATGAGTAAATTTGCCCTGAATCATTAAAATTGTCTTTTGTCCTTAATTTTAAATCAATATTCTTTACCCAAACTTAAGGTGAAAAACTGATTATCTCAACTCTTTAAAAATCTTCCTTGCTAAGAATTCATTTATTTCGAAATATTAAATGCACAAAAAAAATCTAACTTAAATTCTACATAATAATACTTGATTTTAAATAAAGAGCAAAAGAAAGAGCAAAAAGCAGAATGCTGGCTCAATTTAAATTATATTTTAGAAGAGAGTTTATGACTGGCATGTTAGTTTCAACAACTAAAATATAAAATAGTGTTATTAAAACAAAATTAATAAAAAAATTCAAGTAGATAACATTGTAGAGTTGTATCTTATAGGGATTCTCTGATGGCATAGTGGGTTAAGGATCCAGAACTGTCACTGCTGTGGCTCAGGTCACTGCTCTGGTGTGGATTCCATCCTTGGCCCAGGAACTTCTGTATACTATGCAGTGTGGCCAAAAGGAAAAAAAGAATCATTTATCTTATAATATTAAATTTCAAGGTTGCCTCATTGATTCTAAACATCATGCACAGTGAGTAACATGCAAACAATGCCAAATTCATCATACACTCTGAATCAGTAGGGTTCAAATTAATTTTCTCTAGAAATATTTTAGTGCTAATATTCTCTAGGCAAAATCTTTTGGTTGCAAACTAAATAGATATCCTATTTGACCCCTTGGTATCTTAGAGTAATATGCTAATCTTTGTATTCAATTATTAAATGAATTTGATTGTAGCTTCCCTGGGCCTCAGTTCTCTCAGTTATGAAATGGTAATAATGGTACCTCCTTTGAAAAATTTGAGAATTGTGTTAGAATTCTATTGCTGTGTAACAAATAAACACAAATTCAGTGGTCATCTTTTATCTCACAGTTCTGTAGACTGGAAGTCCAGACACAGTTTACTCAGTTAGTTAGGGACTTACAAGGGCAAAATCAAGGTATTAGCTGGCTTGGGCAATTGCTAGAGGCTCTGGCTGAGAATCCACTTCCAAGCTCATTCAGGAAAACAAACTTAGTTATTGACAGTTTTAGGATTTCACAGTTTTAGGTCCCTTGTTCTCTACATCTACAGATCCAGCAATAGTGTGAGTTCTTACATGATGTAAATTTCCCTGGTTTTCTTCATCTTTCTCCTTCCCCTTTTCTTTACCCTTTCCCTCCCTCTCCCCCTCTTCCCAATTAATAGACTTCACTTTTTAGAAGTTATTTTATTTATATATTAATATTTATATATTTATACCTCTAAACCCCCCACCCCATACTTCACCTGTTCATCCTTCTCCCCCTCCAGCCAAAGCCCTGGCAATCACTGACCTTTTTATTGTTCCCACAATTTTGTCTTTTTCAAAATGCCATGTAGTTGAAATCATACAGTTTGTAGCCCTTTAAGATTGGCTACTTTCATTTAGTAATGTACATTTAAGTTTTTCCATGTCTCTCTTTTCATGGCTTACTAATACTTGTTTTTTTTTTTTTTTTTTTTTTTTTTCTTTTTAGGGCCACACCTGCAGCATATAGAGGTCACCAGGCTAGAGGTCAAATTTCAGCTACTGCTGCCAGTCTGTGATACAGCCACAGCAATGCAGGATCCGAGCCACATATGCGACCTACACCATGGCAACACTGGATCCTTAACCCACTGAGCGAGGCCAGGGATCGAACCAACATCCTATGGACCTAGTCAGGTTTATTAACTGCTGAGCCATGAAGGGAACTCCAGTACATTTTTTTTGGTTGATACATAATATTCCATTTAATGTTGGTACGAAATTTCTTTACCTACTGAAGGACAACTTGGTTGCTTCCCATTTTTGATAATTATAAATAAAACTGCCATAATCATCTCTGTGTAAGTTTTGGTGTAGACATAAATTTTCAGCTCATTTGGGTAAATACCAAGGAGCATGATTGTTGAATCATATGGTAATTATATGTTAATTTAGTAAGAAACTGTCTTGCAAAGTAGCTGTACCACTTTTTATTCCCACCAACAATGATGAGAATTCTGATTGCTTAACATAATCATTGGCATTTGATGTTCTCAGTGTTCTGGATTTTGGCCATTCTAATAGATGTGGTATGATTTCATTCTAGTTTTTTTTTGTTTTTGTTTTCTTTTTTGGCTGCTCCGTGGCACATGGAGTTCTTAGGCTGGGATCAGATCCAAGCTGCAGTTGTGACTGAAGCTGCAGCTTTGGCAACTCCAGATCCTTAACCCACTGTGCCAGGCAGGGGATCAAACCTACGTCCCAACACTCCCAAAATGCCACCAATCCTGTTGTACCACAGTGGGAACTCCTCATTATAGTTTTAATTTGTGTTTCCCTGACAGCACATAAGAGGGAGCATTTTTACATATGCTTATTTTCCACCAGTTTGTCTTCTTTGGTGAAGTGTTTGCTAAGACCTTTGGTCCATTCTTTAGTCAGGTGGTTTGATTTTTTATTGTTGAGTTAAGAGTTATTTGTATGTTTTAGAAAACAGACCTTTATCAGATATATCTTTTGAAAACATTTTCCTGGGAGAAAATCTTTTCATTTTCTTGGATGTCTTTCATGGAGCAGATATTTTTAATTTTAATGAAGTCTAGCTCATCAATTATTTCTCTCTTGGATTATGCTTTTGATGTTGTATCTAAAACCTTTCACTATACCTAAGGTCACATAGGTTTTCTCCTATGTTATTTTCTGAGTTTTAAAGTTTTGTATTTTATATTTTGGTCTATGAGTCACTTTGAGTTAATTTTTGTGAAGGACATAAGGTCTGCGTCTAAATTCATTTTATTACATATAGATGTCTAGTTGTTCCAGTACCATTTGTTGAAAAGATATATTTGTTCCATTGTAAAAGAATAATGGAGCCTTTGCTCCTTTGTAAAAGACCAGTTGACTATATTTATAGGACTCTTTATCCTATTTCATTGATCTATTTGTCTATTCTTTTGCCAATATCACACTGTCTTGATTACTGTAGCTTTAGGCTTACGTCTCCAAATTGGGTAATGCCAGTCCACTTTTGATATTGGGTTGGTCATTCTGGGTCTTCTGCCTCTGTAAATAAACTTTAGAATCTTTTGTCAATATCAACAAAACAACTTGCTAGTATTTTGATTAGGATTACACTGATTTTATAAATCAAGTTGGGAAGAACTGACATCTTGACAGTATCGAGTTTCCTACCCATGAACATGAAATATTTTTCCGTTTATTTAGCTCTTCTTTGATTTTATTCATCAGAGTTTGTAGTTTTCTTTTCTTTTCTTTTCTTTCCTTTTTTTTGTCTTTTGCCTTGTGAGGGCCGCACCCGCAGCATATGGAGGTTCCCAGGCTAGTGGTCTAATTGGAGCTGCAGCTGCCAGCCTACGCCACAGCCACAGCAATGCCAGATCTGAGCTGCATCTGTGACCTACAGCTCACAGCAACACCAAAGCCGTAATCCACTGAGCAAAGCCAGAGATCGAACCCGTAACCTCATGATTCCTAGTCAGATTCGTTAATCACTGAGCCATGACGGGAACTCCCTGTAGTTTTCTTTAGAAGTTCTTGTATATATTTATCATTAGGTTTATACTTTAGTGTTTTATTTTAGGGGGTGCTAATATAAATAGTACTGTGTTTTTATTTTTTATTTTTTTCTTTTTATGGCCACACCTGTGGCATATGGAGGTTCCCAGGCTAGGGGTCAAACAGAGCTGCAGCTGCTGGCCTACACACACCCAGAGCAAGACCAAATACAGGCCACATCTGCAACCTATGCTGCAGCTTACAGCAGCACCAGATCTTTAACCCATTGAGCGAAGCCAGCGATCAAACCCACATCTTCATGGATATTAGGTAGGGTTCTCAACTCACTGAGCCATAATAGTAACTTCATGTTTTTAAATTCAAATTCTACTTATTCATTTCAGGTGACTGGGAAATCAATTAACTTTTATATATTAACCTTGTATCATGAAAACTTGCTTTAATCACTTAATAGATCTAGGATTATGTGCAAGTGTGTTGGGGGGGTGTATGTGTGTATGTGATTTCTTTCAAACATTCTAGTAATCATGTCATCTGTGAACAAACACATTGACTATTTTGTTTCTTCCTAATATTAATACTTTTATTATTTTATTTCTTCTTTCTGACAGTTTGCATTAGCTAGAACTTCTAATGCAGTATTGGAAAGGAGTAGTGAGAATAGACATCCCTGCCTTTTTCCTGATGTTAATGGGAAAGCTTTGAGTTTCTTGTTATTAAATATGTTAGCTACTGGCTTTTTGTTTTTTTAGACTTTTTTGTCAATTTGAGAAAATACTTTTGTATTTCTAGTTTACTGAGTTTTTAAATCATGAGTAGACGTTGGATTTTGTCAAATGCTTTTCCTATGTCTACTGATATGATAATAGGATTTTCTTTTTTGCCTATTGATGTAATTGATGGATTGCATTAACTGCTTTTTAAATGTCGAACCAGCCTTATATATGGGAATAAATCGCAATAGGTCATGGTGTAAAATAATTTTTATACATTATTATATTCTGTATGCTATATTTGCTGAGAAATTTTGCATTCATATTCATGAGTGATACTGGCTTATAGTTTTCTTTCATTGTTTTATCTTGGACTGATTTTGGTATTAGAGTGATGCTGGACTCAAGGAATGAGTTAGTAAGTATTCTCTCTTTTACTTTCTGTAATAAAAGGTAGAGCGTAGGTATAACTTCTTCTTTACATGTTTGGTAGAGTTCACCAGTGTACCCGTCTGGGGCTTATGCTTCCTGTTTTGGAAGGTTATTAATAATCAACTGCTTTAGTAGATATAGATCTATTCAGATCATCTATTTTTTCTTGTACAAGTGTTTACAAATTGCATCTTTTAAGAAATTTATCCATTTGATCTGGATTGTCAAATTCATGAGCAGAGAATTGTTCATAGTATTTTTTGTTATTCTTTTAATGTCTAATGGATCTAAAGGAATGTCTTCTCTTTCATTTATTAATATCAGTGATTTGTATCCTCTATTTCTTAGCTTATTGATTTTATTAATCTTTTTATAGAATCAGTTTTTTTTTTAATTTGTTTATTTTTCCACTGTACAGCATGGGGGCCAAGATACACTTACATGTATACATTTTTTTCCCACCCTTCGTTCTGTTACAATGTAATTATCTAGGCATAGTTCTCAATACTATTCAGCAGGATCAAATTGTAAATCCATAGAATCAGTTTTTAATTCATTGTTTTTTGCTATTCATTTCATGTTTTTAATTTCATTGATTTTTGTTCTAATTATTTCCTTTCTTTTGTTTTCCTTAGATGTTATTAGCTCTTTTTTTTTTCCTAGTTTCCTAAGGTGGAAACTTAGACTATTTATTTTATATCTAACTTTGTTTTGAACATATGCATTCAATGCTCTAAATTCATCCCTGAGCACTGCTTTCTCTGTAGCCCCCTAATTTTGATAAAATGTATTTTTATTTTTATTTATCAAAAAAGTGTTTTTATTTTTGTTTATTTCTCATTAATTTTTCTTTATTTCTTCTTTGACCAATGTGTTATTAACCAGTCTGTTTTTTAGTTTCTCCATTTTGGGGGAATTTCCCCAGTTATCGCTTCGTAATTGGTTTTTAGTTGTATTCCATTGTGGATTGTGAATAGGCACTGAATGATTTTTACTCCTTTTAATTCATTAATATGTGTTTAATGGCCCAGAATGTAGTCTGTTTTGGTGAATGTTTCAGAAGAATTTGAGAAGAATGTGTATTTTTCTGATGGTGGATGAAGTAGTCTCTAGTTATTGATATATCTAATTGGTAGTTCTTTTGAGTTCAACTCTGCTATGATTTTAAAAAGTCTCAATTAATTCTGACTGAACAAGTATTTGAGAACCACTGCACTAAGGTTGTTTTTATTTAACATCAAGAGGAATTATTCAGAAAAGAAAAACAATTAGCTACACAAAAGGTTAGTTTATCAATCTTCACCTATTTGGCTCAACAAATTTCTCTATATACTTTAACCTCAGTGGTGTTGAAGTCATGGGATTTTATTGTAAATGGTTTGAATTAATGTGTCTATTATTTCTCATGTTATTCTCTTTATCTTTTAATGATAAAGAAAACATCTAAAAATTAAAGGTATTACCTCCTTCCTACATAGTATTCTTGTAAGGAGAGTGGTAAGATGTTTTCATGTATGTTTTGGCAGAGCTGTACTGCTAAAGATCGCAAAGTCTTCGCATTAAGAAATTTCTTCTCCCTTTAACAGAGAAGAAAGTTTAGGGACCAAAATCCATTCCCAAATATGAAAAAAAAAAGTTCAGTTATGCAAAACCTTGGGGGAAGTAGCATTTAGGAATGCTTTGAAAGCATCATGTTTTTTCTTAGTAATAAAACTGAACTGAGAACAAATTTAAGTGCAGGGTTAACTTTAAAATGATCTACTATAGCCACCTCTTTTTAATATGAACTAGGTACAGAGGTAACTAAGCTTAGGACAAAATACTGCTGAAATCTAATTTAATCCAAGTCACACTCAATAGTGGATATATTTGGGGACATTGCTTAGATTAAATTGTAATGGTTGGTAACCTAGTACATGGAGAGTAATACTGTGAAGACAGCATCCTGAGGTTAATTGATCTTATCTTCCAACAGCGATGAGTTCCAAATTCTAGATTTATAGTTATCTAACCAGTAAATATAACATCTGACAAAAGGTATTTAATGAAATGGTAGGTATGTACAAATATCAGAATCTCCTAATGCAGATGCATAACTTACTAATTTATCATGGACTTTTTAGTGTGATATTCTATAACATGAAGATTGAATTAGTCGTGAAAATTATACATGTTAGCAATGGACGGAGAATTTATGTTATACATTGTATTTCTACAATATTTAAGAGTTGGCTGAGTGTTTCACCTGTAACATCTGAGTTGATCTTTTAGTGAACCTATAGAATGCCTTGGGGGAGGCTAAATAATGATCACTGACAATAAGTCATAATCTCTGAAACGTGTAAATATTACATCATTTGGACAAAAGTAAATGCATTTGAAGGTGTGTTTAAGTTAAAAATCTTGCTAGGAGGACATCATCCTGGATTACTTTGGTGGATAATAACTGCAAATAATTCATTTGGAGTTGCTATTGTGGCTCAGTGGTAACAACCCGACTAGTGTCCATGAGGATGGGGGTTCAATCCCTGGCCCTCACTCAGTGGGTTGGGGAGCAGGTGTTGCCATGAGTTATATTGTAGCTTGCAGACGTGGCTCAGATCCTGAGTGGCTGTGGCTATGGTGTAGGCCAGCAGCTAAAGCTCCAATTCAACCCTTAGCCTGGGAACTTCCACACACCACACGTGCAGCCCTAAAAAGAAAAAAAAAATTCAGTCAATTAAGAATTTAGTCAAAATAGGAGCACAAAAATAGAAAGTTATCAGTGTATCTGAATATGTGGTAAGCATTTAAAATAGTTAAGATTACATTTTAAATGCTTTTGTTACAGATCTGAAAGACGTAAAGCTTATTCTTGTGGGAATATGTTTACATATAAATCACTTACAGATGAGCTGGTTGTTAAAATATTATATTACATCTGCAAAACCTATATATATATACTGTATCTATCAGTGTGGGTGGAAAGTAAAAATGCAGCAAATACTATTTCTTATGCTATAATTAAATAGAAAAATAAGGGTTAAAATATGTTTGGAGACTTTATAATGGGCAGTATTCATAAAACAGTAACTAATAAGCCTTAATATCATTAAAATTACTGAAGAAATAAAAAAGCTATCTTAAACAACAAAAGTTAACAAAAATTTTGAAAAACAAGGGGGCATGGAAATAAAAAGGATGAGACCAAAGGGAACTATAAACAAGCATTATCTATTATGGTAGAAGACACAACTTTTTTTCTCTCCTATTATAAAATAGTCAAACATATATCTACAATGCTTATATGAGCTAGAACTGAAATAAAATTTCTGAGAAATGTCAAAAATACAAAGAATGCTATGGTATTACCAAATTCAAATCGAAATTAGTATCATTTTTAATTTTAGACAAAATACATATCAAAAAACACAATATGAGAAAGGTAATTATATATTCATAAAAGGTGCAATGTACAAAGAAAAGTAATATTTATGAAGCATTGTGGTTTAAATAATGAGCATTAAAAAGCAAAGCAAATATTATTAAAAATGTAAGAAGACAATACATAATTATGTATTAATTTAACAGATCTTTATAAGCTCTGATAATAAGTAGACAAAGTAAATGATGGCAGATGATTGCACAATATAGTAAGATTGCAAAAGATTAATTTTTGCCATTCTGAAAAATAATATTGTTGCAATAATCAAGAAAGAAAAATAAATGAAATTTATAATCATCAGAAAGCAAGAATCAGTATAACCAAATACAATCACTAGCAAGCAAGAGCTGGCATAATCAAAATAATAATATCTTCTGTAAATAATATAAATAGATAGGATATCAAAAATAAGTACAATGATTTTGAAATTTAAACATTTACAGAGTGACAGGTCAAGTCAAGTACACAAGCTGGCTTATAAAAAAAAGTCCCACTGACAATAGTATGAACATAGTTCCTCAAAATAGCCCTAACAGGAAATGTGTAGGAACTATATATAAAAAGTGAGAGAGAGAGAGAATCACACCCGTTGGCACAGTGTTAAAAGGATCCTTTAAACAAGAGAACATATTGTGAGTAGGAAGGTTTATCTTAAATTCACTTCTATGATTAATGAAGCCTTCACTCAAGTTCTGATGGGTTTATTTACAAGAGAACAGTTCTAGAATTAAAAGCAAAGAAAAAAATCATTGTGGATTTTGAAACATAGGTAAAAAGGAAACACCCCAGCTTTTTATTCCATATAGTACTAGAGTTTTGACATATAATGATATAATTGCAAAAAAGAGGTAACTAGATCAATGGAGCAGTGTAGATAGCTCTTAAAGAGGCCATTACAGTATATGAAAAAATACTCATGTTAAACAGGGGATGAATTAGTCCAGAAAAAATTTTTTGAAAAATTAGATATTTGAAAAAAATCATACTTGATGTTTTCCTCACAAAAAAAAACCACATGAAAATGAAACCAGAAGACATTAAAATACTCACTATAAAGTGTTAGAATATAAAGATGAGATTTAGTATCCTTAACATAAAATATATGACTTAATACAAAAGTTATGTATTTATTTAGTTATTTTAAAATAGAATAGAATTTTATTTCATTTCACATAGTTTAAAAGAAAATAAAATGTTGTTATCCCAAGTGAAAATTAGAAAATAACAAAACTTCCCGCTCACAAAAAAATATAGAAATGATATATAGAGCCAATAAAACTGAAACAATTATTTATCTTCTATAGACACAAGTGGAAATTACAATAAGAAAAAATTATTGTCCTGATGGGTTCAGTGCAGTCCTAAGAGCCTTTAAAAGCAGCAGCAGAAGTCAGAGAGGTGGGGGAGAAGGAGAGAGGGAAGATGCTACACAGGGAAGTTTGGAGATTAGAGGCATGAGAAGGCTCTACCTGCCTTTGTTAGCTTTGAAGATGAAAAGAGGCCCCGGCCAGAAAAATTTGAGTGGCTTCTAAAAGGCTGCCTGTCCCTGCGTGCCTCCCCAGAGTAGTACATCTTTACAGCTGATAAAGCACATTGACAAATCATGATCACCCAAAGTGCATAGTTTACACTAGGATTCACTCTTAGTGTCATACATTCTATGGGTTAGGAAAATAAGTAGTGACATATAGCTACCATTATAGTTTCGTACAAAGTACATTCACTGCTCTAAAAATCCTCTCTGCTATACCTATTCAACCTTTTTTCAAACTCAAACTCCCAGCTTTATAAATATTCAAAAATACTGCCTAAAACAAATACAGGATTAAGTGCTATACAAAGGATTATCAATTTGAGAGGTTGTTTAATGAAATTGTTAAGTATGGATTTTCATACAAGACTGGTTTATAATAGCTAATAGCTATATGGTACTGGGAAAATTAATTAACCTTCTTATATCTCAACTTTGTTTTATATAGCTGGGATAACAATAGTCCTTCAAGGTTATTATAACAATTACGATAGCATTTGTAAAATACTCAAAACAATATCTAGCACATAGTAGACATCATGTACATATTTGCTAAATAAAGTGTAACTATGAAACTATGATACATATGAAATACATAAATATTTTACATATACACACATTCCGGAGTAACGAAACCATACTGCATATTCCAATTCTCATTTAATTTTTTTTTAAATTGGAAAATAGAAAAGAAGTATGACAGAATTAAGATCAGTCATATCTGTCACATCAATGATGGTAAACTCTCTTATGGAAAGAAAATATTTTTCAATTGTATCATCAAATAAGACACCATTCTCTTTAGAATAGAAGAGGTAAATCCAAATTAAAGTGATTCATAAAGTTTAAAAATAAAAGGTATGGTTCATACACATAGAATGTGTAACATCAAGAGTGAACATTGAGGTAAACTGTCCACTTCGGGTGATTAGAATGTGTCAGGGTAAGTTTATTCTTGGTTAAAAATGCACCATTCTGGTGAATGATATTGATCACGGGAGAAAGCTATGCCTGTGGGGGCTGGGAAATCTATGTACCTTCCTTTCAATTTTGTTATAAAACTAAAACTTACCTAAAAAAGGGTTCAATAAAAATTTTCAGAGTATATGTAACAAATATAAACCAAAAATAGAGGAGAATCCAGTATAAATATTAATAATCAGGCCATAATAAGAAAGATATTCTAAAATAGTTCTATTCTCCACAGATTTATAATAGTTTTGAATATCTATGCATGGAGTGCCATAATGAGAACATTTAGAAAGCAGAAATTTAAGAGATAAAAGGAGAAATCAATAGGAAAACACAGGAGATTTTAATGCCTCTTTATTAATGCATTAAAATATCAAGTGGACCAAAAATAAGGCTATGGAAGGCATAGAATAGACACAGCCTGCTAAACATATGCACATTGTTCCCTGAAAATGGAGCATATAATTTATTCTTAAGTGCCTAGGGAAACATCAGAAAGAAATAAAAAAGTATGTTAGAGCCCCCAAAGTCAAAGTTTTCACAAATAATCATAAAGTAATAAAACTAGAAATTAACAGTAAACACAGAAAATTCTATTGATAAAATTCTTTAAAATTTATTCGTGTAATTTGTTAGTAAAAGAAGAGTAGAAGTCAGAACTTCAGAGTGATTGAGCACAATTGTGATGAAAACACTTTACAGCAGAACACATGCAACACAGTTAAAGTTGTGCTCAGAGGAAATTTTATGTCTAAGTACTTTAATAAATAAAAAGAGAATTAAAACAAAGGAAAGATTGAACTCACCCCCCCCCAGAAGAATAGAATAAACAGAAGAAAAATACAAGGAATTAATAATGATACAACCACTAATGACTACTTAGCAGAAAAGATCATGGAATTTATGTTAGAATGTGTTAGAAGTCCTGCATTCTTTCATATACTTTTGGGCAAAGTTATTTGACTTTTATTATTATCTATTTTTCTTTAAATTTGCTTGAAAGCAAAATTTCATTCACAAGAGACATTTCCCCTCCTTCTTCCTGTCATGCCTGTGCAGCTCTCCATTAGGCTCCACCTTTTCCACGGCCATAGTAGTGAATGCCTAAGTAGTGTGACTTGAAAAGTGCCGATTTGGCTCCTGACCCCGACCTTCTTTTTTGGCTGAAATTCTGCTTTCAGTATTTATTCCAGTGGATGGCAGCAGTGGATGCTTGGGAGATCATGTGGAAGGAGGGGAAGACATTAAAATGAAAAATCAGGAAATGAAAATTCCAGTTGCTTGACAAAATCTGCTTTCCGAAGCTGCTAGTTAATCGGACCCACATCCATCTGTTGAGTTAAGAAATGATTGGCCCACACATCCACTTTGAAGAGACTAGATAGAAAACTAGTCCTGCATTCCCAGTCCTCATCACCTTCAGTCTAGTTAGTGAAATCACTGAGTCTCATTTTGTCTCAGAATTTCAGAGAAACAGAAGCTGCTTTTACCTGTAATTATATGCTTCGGTAGACCAGGTAATACTCTGAACAGAACCATTGAATATTTAATCTAACTTCCTCAGAAGATAGGCTAGATTTGTCCTTTTAATTACAAATTTCACATTTTTTACAGAAAAGTATAACAGTTAAGTGTGCCACAGAAGATAACATTCACAAAGACGAGGGTTAATTGATGATACAGTTGTTCTTGAAAAAATAGTGAGGGGTTTCATAAACTGACAAAGAAGCAAAAGATATTATTGCTTTAAAAATTTGATTTGTGTGGCGTTCCCATCATGGCTCAGTGGTTAACGAATCTAACAGGAACCATGAGGTTGCGGGTTCGATCCCTGGCCTCTCTCAGTGGGTTAAGGATCCAGTGTTGCCGTGAGTTGTGGTGTAGGTCGCAGACACGGCTTGGATCCCGCGTTGCTGTGGCTCTGGCGTAGGCCAGCAGCTACAGCTCCGAATGGACCCCTAGCCTGGGAACCTCCATATGCCGCGGGAGCGGCCCTGGAAATGGCAAAAGACAAAAAAAAATAAAAAATGAATTAAAAAATTTAAAAAAATAAAAATTTGATTTGTAAAAGAAAAAATATTATTCCCATTGTACTAGGCATTACTAATAGACTTAGGATAAAATCTACTATCATGAAAAATATTCATGCATTTAAAATCCTATAACTATGTTGATAATTTAATAGTTAAGAGTATCTGAAATATGTTTATGTGTTAATATGGGATAAAAAGAGTAGAATTCATATTTGTTTTTGATCTCCCCAAGTGAATATTGCATAAAGTAAAATAACATTAACAGTTATTTTCATATTGAGTGACAATTCTAGCCATCAGAATGGCTGAGTTACAAGGAATAAACACATGTACAAATGATTGATTTTTTAAAACTATAGCATTTTTAAATTATCTCACTTTGATCTGCTTATTTTGATTACCATTTAAAAAAATCAACCTACATGGAATCAAGTGAGTTAGAGATATAAAAATAAAAATAATATTCGATATTATGTAGACCATAGAATATAGAAGTGAGACTTTTTGGAAACTTGATTACTCTATGATCAAAAATAATGACCTTTAGGAATATACTAGGAGAGTAATAATTTCTTATAAAATTTAATGTCAGAGTTCCATTATTGAAATGAGATGCAACATATAATGTAAATAAAAACAAGCAAAATATCTATTCAAAGGTCTAGTATGCTTATCTTTGTAATCATCTTTATTGGAAGCAAATAAAGGAGATATCTGGAACCATGCGACCGTCAACGCGTAAAGAAGCTAGGCAACTAAAACTTTCTCAAAGCTGTTTATTTTTCTCTAAATTTTACTTGGATGTCAATTATTTTTTAAAAGTGTAATCTTTATGTCTTCTTGTTACTTTTTTCTCATTCTTCCTACTTTTATCATATGTAGTAAGCATTACATTGTTATTTTGTTATTGTGTAGTGTTTGTTTTTGATATTGAAATTAGATATCTATTTTAATCAAAGTAATTATGCACTCAGCTTAAAAAACAGTTGATACCACAAGGCATTAAAAGTAATAGTCCAGGAGTTCCCGTCGTGGCGCTGTGGTTAACGAATCCGACTAGGAACCATGAGGTTGCGGGTTCGGTCCCTGCCCTTGCTCAGTGGGTTAATGATCCGGCGTTGCCGTGAGCTGTGGTGTAGGTTGCAGACGCGGCTCGGATCCCGCGTTGCTGTGGCTCTGGCGTAGGCCGGGTCCGATTCGACCCCTAGCCTGGGAACCTCCCTATGCCACGGGAGCGGCCCTAGATAGAAATGGCAAAAAGACAAAAAAAAAAAAAAAAAGTAATAGTCCATTTCTCTCACCCCTATCTAATCCCACACTAAATGAGATATCTATTTTCTGCTTTTTAAACTTGACTTTACCAGTGAATTTAAACAGTATGTTATATTGCCTTTCATTGATCATTTTCTATTGACTTACTATTTTGGTAAATGAGGCTTGGCTTTTACACTACCTCCCACTTTTCTTCCCCTTATCTTGCCCGTTTAATATAACAATGAAATGACGTCATTGTTTGTATTATTAAATCTCTTTAACATTTTCCGTTGTTGTATCTTCTAGTGTATCATTAGTATGTTTTCTTTCTTATATGCTATTTTGTTCCTGGAGTTTTAAATTGTTTAGTTTTGTTTTACCTTCATAATTTTGCATAGTGAACCTGTCTTTAAATATGTCCCATCTTATCTGTCTTAGCCTTTGTTATATTTTCCAGATGCTCACATATATCATCTATTCTACTGATGTATTCCCATGAGATCTGTCTCTTCTGGAACCTGTTGTGCTTTTCCTCCAATTCTCCCTGTTCTCTAGGCCTGGAGAACAGTTTCTCTTTGCAACTTTATTCTGATGAGTTCCTTATTTCCTAGATGCTGTTTCCTCTTCTATGGTTAATTCTTGATTTTTATCGGATCCATGAACTTGAATAATGTTCTAAGGTAAACTTATTAATTATTTGATGCTTAAAAATGTCTTTATAACCTTAATCTTGATTCATGGTTTGTCTGAGTATACATTTTTTGGATTAAAAATCAAGTTCCCTTAACCTTTTGAGGAATTGCTTTCATGCTCTCTGGCATCTAGGACTGTTTTGGAAAGGTTAATTCAATTACAATCCCAAGGTTTGTTTATTGTACATTTGTTTGTATGTGGTTAATTTCTCATTCTTATTTTTTTAGGAGATTTTAGGACTGTTTTTTCGTAATGGGGTTTTGAGATTTCATGGTGATTGTGGATCTTTCTTGATTCAAGGACCAAACATTCAGTGGAATCATTTATTTAATATGGGAATCCTGCCCCATTGGTCTGAGAAATTTTATTTAATAATTTGTTAATTTTCTTCCCATTTGGTTTTCTCTCATTTTCTAGAAATCTTAGTTATTCTGGATTAATTTGACTCTTTCTTACCTTTTCTTTCACACTTTATTATTTTGAATTTTATTCTACCCTCCAGGAAATTTCTCACATTTTATCTTGTCTTTTAAAAAAATATTTCTTTGTAGTTCATGTTCCCACAGATTTTCTATTATCATTCAATTACTTATATTTTTAAAAATACCTTTATGGCATTCCTGTTATGGCTCAGTAGATTAAGAACCCGACTAGTATCCATGAGGATATGGGTTCGATCCCTGGCCTTGCTCAGTAGGTTAAGGATCCAGCATTGCTGCAAGTTGCAGCGTAGGTCACAGATGTGGCTCTGATCTGGAATTGCTGTGACTGTGGCATAGGCAAGCAGCTGCAGCTCTAGTTCATTTCTTAGCCTGGGAACTTCCTTTTGCCATAGATGCAGCCCAAAAAAAGAAAAAAGAAAAAAATTTCCCTTCTTGTATTAAAGACATATTTTCTTTCTACTTTTACAATGTTAGGTTAATTGTTGCCTTTTCTCTATTACATTTCCCAGTTCCCTGAATTGTGTCTATTTCCTCTAAGATTTTTCTCCCTGTTGTTTATTTTGCTTCTTCATGTTAGGTGTTTTCCTCAAATGGCTGATGGTTACTGTAGATGTGTTCATATTGAAGATGAAGAATACACACATTCTTATATGTAATCACCATTCTCATATATGAGAAGACATGTATCTTACACACACACACACATATATACACAGACAAACATGCATTAATTGAGAGTTGTCTGTATTTCTCTTGGGGTGGTGCAGGGGCGCTATGCTGAGCTCCCCAATGTGAGAGAGAGGGTGACTCTGTCCTTACTGTTAACACCCTCACTACCACCAAATCACACAAGTATTGTGAGAGTCTTACATTTTTCTCTCTGATATTTTAATTTCTCAGGTAAAAAATGGTTTGGTTACTTCTACTGAGTTAATAGACCTGGCACTAGGAATTCTTAGAGTAAGAAAGAGGACAAGGTTCCCAACACTCTCTATACACATGGATAGTTAATTCCTTGTGTTGTGTGTCAAGACCTTATCTGCTATATTATGTCCCCTGTCCTTACATAAAGCAAGTCCAGAGTCTTGCTCCAAGGGGGTGGATGAATAGTCACGTGAATACAAAGCATACAGGGGATCTTGGCATCTATTACTTTCCACATAATCTATTTTCAGATTGTACCTCACTGCAACTATCCACATATATGAATCTTTTCTCAAACTAATTAGTTTCTCATTATTCTCTCCATTATCTCCCTACAATTGGAGTTGAGTCTGGGTTGATCTTCCTATGTTCTGCTAAGTTAATACCCATCTCTGCATTTGACTTCCAAAGGTGAATCAAAGTCTTTCTCCAGGGAAGTCTCCTATATGCTTCTTGGGTTTATTCATTTTTTGTTTGATTAAAAAATTAACTTAAGTGTCATTCTGTTGGAATTTGGACATAGATGACTGACAAACATTATCAGTATTTCATTTTAGATATATTAAGTTGACAGATATATTTAGATAAAAGTCGGGAAATATTTCTATTTAAATTTTTATTTTAAAATAAATGATTCTTATCTCTAACTTTTAGAAAAGCTCTTAAATTCCTACTAATAAATTTCAGAGGCCTTTCTTTAAACTTTTTTATATCAAAGGAGGAGAAGCAGTTCTTCTGAATAAAATCTAAAACAGCACCATTATATGTCAGAGAAGCACTACTTGTATTTATACCCTATGTCAATTTTTGTGATCTCCAGACTTTCTGAAAAGAGATGCTCTAATTTAAATTTTACTATGGAAAAAAAAGTATCCCTTTAGAAATGGTGTATAGTCTGTTCTTAGTGAGTCCAGCATCCTCTAGTCTGCCCTTGACATAAAATGTTCATGTCTCCTGAGTTCACATTTTGTATTTCAGATCCTTTCATTTTCTTATTCAGTCCACATCGAGGCTGTATAAAAATAGGCAGTTGAGCACTTTAAAAAAATTTTTAGCCAACATGATATTTTAGGAAATAAGATGCTCATGACCTTTTCACTTGCCAGAGGGAAGAGGGCAGGATAATATATATAATAATCATGAATATGAGAAACCATTTACATTCTGTGTCCTTATAATGAGTCAATAGTTTTCAATAGACATGCTAGAAAAAATTATGGCTCAAAGTAGTCTAGATCATTGAAGAAATTGATTATTTCCAAATTAGTAGAAATCAAATTTTACAAAGATAACTATGTGATAAATAATTTCATAAGTCACTAACAAATCTCTAGTTCTTTTATAATTTACTTCTGGGGGTATTCATTATACCAGTAGTTCTAAAGTCCTACTCTTGGTGTGTATATGAATTATCTGTGCTAAAAAAATTAAGAAATACTGAGTACTGCTCCTAGAGATTTCAGCCTAAAACCTCTGGGCTCTGGCCTGGGAACTGGTAATTCTGGTGCAGAGCTCAATGGGCTAAACTGATAAGAAATAACACTGCCACAGTCCCTTCTGTTTCAAACAGTGGTTTATTCTATTGCATATAATGTGATTTTCACTTTTTCCCTTGAAAAGTTTGGACTATGCTCAATATAAACAGTGCATCCTTATTATATTCTGTGCTCACACTGTTTTCAGCATTGCTTTGATATAATTCAAACAAGGTCAGTTCTTCACAACATGAAATTTACCAAAAGGTGTAACCTATAATGAGCCTCTCACTTAAATTTACAATAATATACTCCTTTATTAGTACCAAAATCACTGAAAAAGAGAATCTTTTTCTTTAATTCTCTTTTACCTTTAATTCTAGTTAACACCAGCCATAACTATTCAATCCATACCACCTTTAGCCAGTCTTCATGACTTGGACTGTTTTAGTTTATTGGCCATCTAATATCTGTCAATTTCTTGAATATTTAATGGACCATAAACAGCAAAGCAGCATGAGATCAACGTTGCTTTGAAGTAGGAGATAACTGGTCCTCAAGCTGGGTGGCTGCAGCTAGTCTCTTGATGACATTTCAAGTAAGATATCTCTAGGAGCCTTAGGCCCCAGTCAAGGGAGAGACATGGTGACCACAATTTCTTCCCACCCAACTTTGATTAAGAGGGACTTTCCAGCCTGATTCATGCACAGAGGGTCCTCAGTCGAGGGGGGATGCCTAAGGAGAGAGGGTTGCCAGCCCATAATATGTCCTGCCAAACCTCCCAGAAACCTTCACATTAGAACCGATCTTGGCCAAAAGGTGCATGTACCCACCAGGAAGAAACCCGAGTCAGATCAAGTATGGGTACAAACAAGTAATTGGCTTTAGAAAATGCCCCTGACAATCCAGAGGACTGCCCCCCCCCCCCTCCACAATAAAAGTAACCTAAGCCATCCCTGTTGGGCACAGATTGTGCTGCAAGCTTGCTCGTGTTGGTCTTTGACACGTACTGTGCTTTTAATAAACTCTGCACTTCCTTCACAGTCTTGGTCTCCTTGGTGAATTCCTTTTCTAAGACAAAGACTGAGGTCCTCTCACTGCTTAACTCAGCTTGAAGTGGGGGCCTATGCTTGTGGTACAGCTTGAGGCATGACCAAGGGTGCTTTAAGTAATAATGACAATAACAGTAATATCTGTGGAGCATAAAGTCCCGTTCTTTAAGTTTCTAGTCATTTTTATTAAACAATATCCTCCCATACACTCCTTTCCTCATTGTGTATATAGTGGGGAGTCTAGATGCCCTTAAGACATCTTTAGAAACTCTCAATTAATGTGACTCTGAAAAAGTTACTTGTGTCCAAGAAATGGCAAATGGAGGCATTTCTGTCATGGCGCAGCAGAAACGACTCTAAGAACTATGAGGTTGCAGGTTCAATCCCTGGCCTTGCTCAGTGGGTTAATAAGGATCCGGCGTTGCTGTGAGCTATGGTGTAAGTCACAGATGCGGCCTGCAGTTGTAGCTCCAATAAGACCCCTAGCCTGAGAATCTCTATATGCCACAGGTGTGGCCCTAAAAAGACAAAAAGACAAAACAACAACAACAAAAAAGAAATGTTACATGGAGATTACACACACAATTTTTTGTGAGACTCAAATAAATTATAGTTGTGTAGGTAAAATTTCTTTTTCATAAGAAAGGTAAAGCTTATTTTCAGGGTGAGCTATTTTTCTTTATATAATTTCTGAGGATGCCTGAGACACTAAGTAAAAAAAGGGACAATCAGGGAAGGAGCATAAGGAAGAAATTAAGCAAAGTCAGGAGGAATAATACAAAATATATATCATGGTGGATGCAAGTAAGCAAAGTAAGAATTTTGCCTCATTCACAGTTTTGACTGGGGTTGTCTGTGTAGAGTTATCGTAAATAATAAGACAAACACATGGATCATAACTTGAATTTGTCTTGATTAAAGTAGTGAAATTAGTCATCTCAATTCTTGCTCGTGATTATGATGATGGTCAAATGAATGTGTCTATAAAGCACTTTCGCTTCTAAGAAAATAATCACATTTTACCTAATAATAATGAGGATTGTGAGGATGAGGTTGGTAGAGCCTGATCCATGGAGCTGCATGAACATGGCCAGGAGTTGCTCATTTAGTCACTTTCCATCTGCTGGGAACAATAAGAAGCTCAGGCTAAGTGACACTTCAGAATTCTGACTCCTATAATTAGAATGATGAGTTTAAAAGCTGGTGTAAAGCTTTTTGTTTACACAGGACCAGCTAACATTGGAAAGCAGAACATTTCAATAATTGTGTAATGACACTGAGGAATTCCTTCTTGACTCTTAGATCTCAGGAGCTAGTGGAGCCTTTGTCATTCATTCACTCCCAGGAGCTTGGATGGTTATTTAGCTGCCTTACTTCTGAGGTCTCTGCTCTTTTCTAGCCCTTAAAACTACTGGAAATTAGGCAACATTTTACTCCAGCCTTTTTAATGTTCTGAGGAGGATGTTAACACTGATCTAGTAGTAGAACAGGAATCTTTTGAAATTAAAATTAAATCCATGTCTGAAAGAAAAGGACAGATTAGAACGTTCAAGGCAGAAAGTGGCTGCCCCTTAAGGACAACAATCTTAAATGGCAATGACATATAAAATGATTATAATAAAACTAAATTATTAAAGTGAATGAAAAGGGCTTGCATTGTATTAAAATAAATGAGGAAATAACATTGGCTTTTCCCCCAAAATCAGAGTACTGTATTTAAGAACTGGCGCTATATTAGGATGCTTATTACTATTTTAATATATTTTTATTAATAATTCTGCAAGCATATATATTTTTAGTGAAAAATTGTAATATTTTAACAAAGAACACATTAAGTAGAGAGGTAAAAAAGTATTTTTAAAATTTTTAACTCTTCTCCTTTAATGAAGATATTTGTTTTTAAAAATCTGCAATTATAATCCAAAATGTATAGTCCCTAAAAGAAACAGTTTAAAAATATGGATTGTTTACCCAAAAGTTTGGAATAGTTTTTATGCATGATTACAAATATATATCTTCTATAAGTATGGAATAATAGGTTAAAGGAGAAATTTCTGGATGAATTGGTTTTAGATGAAATGATTTCCCTCACCATGACTTCATGTGCGCCAGACTTTAAGGCCTGTATCGGACTTCACTGAGGATTTCAGTGCCACATGGGTAACTTTTCTTCTTTCAAGATATTTGGGACTATAATGTTCAGCATTAAAGTAAGGTTTTCCTTGTATCTCAGAGAAGCTCTACTGTTTTTAGTTTATCTTAATGTCACACCCACACACAGAGGCTAATCCCTGACAGGTTCTTTGATGCATCCCTCGAGCAGCAGTGCACCTACCCAGGCCAGGCAGTGGTGGTCTGCCATACGCCTTTGTCAGGTGGCATGGCTGGATTAGCTGTGGAATCCAGATTCGATTCCTCTAATGAATACAAAGGTATCGGATCAGCATGTGTGATGCAGAAGCAGCATTCCTAGGTTGCTGTGGTACCCAGTGTGTAACTCAGAAAGGAGAAATTGTCCTTTTATAAAGTGGAAAGTTACAACCACTGCTGGTAGTCTGGACTGCATGGTCCTCTAAATTTGACCCTTTACATCCACAGTGAATTTTTGCTATTTTAAAGCAAATAGCATTTCCTAGCTCTCATTTTGTTGATACCTAGATGCTTTTGTTATTTTCATTCAACTCTCTCTTAAAAGGGGAAAAAAAAAGTATATGGCTTGATTAAAATCATTCTGTAGTAGGATTATTTTTTTGTTTAAGATTCTTTCTCTATTCTACTTAAAGAAACTAAAAATGAAATAAAAATTTTGTTTGAGTTTTTTGGCCAAAAATTAATAAATGAATTGTTAGTTTTGAATTTGCATGAATAATATGCCTGAAAAAAATATGAATATATCCCTGTAAGTATTATTTCGTATACTGATAAAAAATATTTTGGCAAACTCCAGTCTACAGTCTATTTTTCTGGCAGTGGTCGGGGGAGCCTGCATCTGCGGTATGTGGAAGTTCCAGGCCAGGGATCAAACTTGTGCCTCAGTTGCAGCCTGTGCCAAAGTTGTGGCAATGCTGGATCCTTAACCCACTGTGCCACAAGAGAACTTCCTAGAGTGCTTTGCAATGGTCATAAATACCCTTTGTGGTACCATTAACATTGTTAGGATGAAACAACTGAATGCTATTGGGGGAAAAAAATAGTCTCTTACAGATTTGATATAGCTAGATATATTTTAAGACAAATCAAGACTGTCAAATTATTGGTTGAGTCCATGATCTCGAGCATAATAGTTACAAGACTTGAAATTATATGAATCACAGAAAAGGGAGGGAAAATTGGTAGTGGAGAGTGTCTGTTTTCACATGTCTAAATGGGTATAAGTTAGGGAGATACTATTTATTTCACTGGAAAAACAGCTTTATTGTGCTTAAGTATCACATAAAATTTTATAAAATGGAGATTTTAGTACTCCATTCAAGATCTTTTAAAGAAGTAAAGAGTATTTTACTGGAAAACCAGATTTTTCAGCTCTATTAGTCTCTTTTCTTGTTTCCTGTCTTTATAGGATTGGTGAGAAATATTTGGCAAATCCCTTGAAGGACACGTTATCATTATTTGAGTGGTTGGAAGCAACATTCAGGTTCAGGAAATCCACGACATGCAAAGTTACTGTGTGATTTTTATAGTAAAAGTAATAGTACAGGTAGAAGCTGCAACTTGTTGAAGTAACAAGTACTCTCATATCATATCCTTTTTCTCCCCATGGCTGACTGTTCAAAGTTTGTTCCTTGCATGCGTGGTTTAGGTTTGGTAGAGACTTGGGTAGATAATGCACCCATTTGGGGGATGTGTCCATCTGTGATTTTTGTATCCTGGATTTCTTCGAATACCAGTGGCTGTGGCTTGCCATACAATCCTCCAAGGTTAAAGCTGAAGAAAAATTGTAAACCCACTTGCATATAAAACCCTTCTTCAAGTTTGAGTCCCCTCTAGATTTGGCAGATCCTGCTACTATTCACTCTAGAGTTTTCAGTTAGTTGTTTATAATATTTTGCTCAGAGTTTGCAGTTTTTATCTATCAGGAGACTGGAGATTATTTGGTCATTTTGGAAGAACTTCCCTAACATTTTTGAAATTTTAAGGTAGAATAGCAGTTTGTCCATCCTTTCTTTTGTTTAGTTTGTTTTGTTTGGTTGGTTGGTTGGTTGGTTTTTATCTTTTTAGGGCTGTACCTGTGGCATATGGAGGTTCCCAAGCTAGGGGTCTAATCGGAGCTGTAGCCATCAGCCTACACCACAGCCACAGCTATGCCAGATCCAAGCCACGTCTGTGACTTACACCACAGCTCATGGCGACACTGGATCCTTAACCCACTGAGCAAGGCCAAGGATTGAACCTGCAACCTTATGGTTCCTAGTTGGATTTGTTAACCACTGAGCCACAATGGGAACTCCCAGTTTTTCCATCTTATATTTTATTCTATACTCTTGGTTTCAAAGAACTTTCGTAGCCTACTTTGTATAAGCAACTGAACTTTGTATTACCACAATAAACTATACATTTAGTAATTTAAGTATACATTGACTAATTCAGTTGGCAAGGTCAGAGGTCAGGAGCTGATTAGAGGAGAGTCTTCAAGTCTGTAATAATCTAGAGTAATTTGCTTGAGGGGTTACGCAACTAAGAATTGAGGATGATGGAAATTATTAGAATTCATGGAGTCATTGAATCCTGGTATTAGAACTTTGGAATCAGTTCATCAAGCTTTATATCAAACACTAGAATCCTTCCCACAGCATCTCCTTATAAGACAGTCACTATAGACTATGAAAGTGTGCTGAGAAGAATGCTAGTTATGGCAATGACATAAATGGGAACAGTCGGCTAAAAATGGTGAAATATCACACAAGTTTTCTCACATAAGGTACTCGGCAACATTTCCTATTTTATTTTTGAATTTCAAATTTCTAGGCTAGCTATGCCATTGTGCAATTTTTTTACTGTGTAATTTTCACACAGGATTAAAAATTGGAGTATTTCTGTGTGAGTCATGTTTTCTATGTCAAAAACTAGCATTATCTCTCATTTTTGGAAGGGCAAGCTTCAAGGGAGTCAATTGGTAAAAAATAAATAATAAAGGAACTTTGGATCACTTTGGTTTGTCTTATAATGCATACAAAGTCAAGTCCAAAGAATTTCTTAAACATAAAAAGAATTTTTAGAAATGTGTTTAGATGATGTGAAAAGCAAATCTAATGAATTGTATAAACATAATTATACAATATCTAACCGTATATCAAAATTGCAGTGTTAAGAAAACATGAGAATCTTTATTTTCAGATTGTAAATGCCAACATAAAAGAATATTTGAAATGTGTCACTTTCAAGCCTTTGCCCAAAACTCCTAATCCTTATCCAAAAGAATTATAAACACTGGATCAGCACAATAACCATTAAAACACTAAATGTAAATAAACATGCACAAAATACAATTTTTCAAATGCTCTTACTTTTTATGGAGTACATTGCTCCCAGGTACGAATATGCATAGTAAATATAACTTCTGTAGGGGACAGCACCAGATATCAAAGATAAGAACTGAATCTAGGAGTTCCCATCATGGAACAGTGGTAAACAAATCTGACTAGGAACCATGAGGTTGCAGGTTCGATCCCTGGCCTTGCTCAGTTGGTTAAGGATCCGGCGTTGCCATGAGCTGTGGTGTAGGTCGCAGACGCGGCTCGGATCCCGCGTTGCTGTGGCTCTGGTGTAGGCCGGCAGCTACAGCTCTGATTCGACCCCTAGCCTGGGAACCTCCATATGCCGCGGGAGTGGCCCAAGAAATAGCAAAAAGACAAAAAAAAAAAAAAAAAAAGGAACCGAATCTAATCAGAGTTTCATAATAGAATTTTCTAAAGGGAAACTTAATGTTGTATCCATACATTCCCTTATGATCAGTGAACCACTGATGTTTTATATCAGCAAGGACTTAAAGAATACTCTGCCTACTTAGTGCAGTCAAGCAAAATACCACTACCCCTTACCATCACCACTACCACCAAACCCTGTCATGAAAAAAATGTAGTATAAATACGTAGCATAAATGCAGTTAATCTCAAAATGTACTTTCATTAACTCTATACTCTTATAGGTTAGATATGGAATACCCACTATTTAAATAATGCCCATGTAGAGAAATGATAGCTTTGTATCCTTTCTTTTTTATGTAAATGACATTCATGTATATTTAGTTCTATTGAGAGTCTAAGTAGCAGAGTAAACTCAGTGGAGGAGGGTTTAGTAAATGGATTCCTTAGTGCTAAATTCCCTTGAGCACTGGTTTTAGGGAGAGTTGATTGTAAACCCTCACCCTTTCTTATTTTCCAGAACTAGTTTTGGGTTGTTTGTTTGTTTGTTTGTGTGTGTGTGTGTTTCTTTTCAGTTCAAGTGAGCCAGTGTTTTAGTCCTTTCTTACAAGTAAAAGGTCATTCATTATCCTCTCTCACTTTCCTCTTCAACCTCTCCCTCTCTACACTTCCCTTTTAGTTTATAAAAATGCTCTAGTACTGCCTATCCATAAGCAGCAGCACAAAACAAGTTATTTTCCAAGTGTTTTCTCCACTATACTATTAAAATACTTCTTTCCTTTCAAAGAGAGCCATGGTACTCAGAATATACAATTTGGATCTCTTCTCCACCTTCCTTCATTCCTCAGCACTTTACAATTGAGGCTCTTTCTGCCCACATCACACTCCATCTAAATGATCCTTTTAAAAAAATTATTAGAGTATAATTAACTTAAAATGTTTATTAGCCTCGGGTGTACAGCAAAATGAATCAGGGGTGTGTGTGTGTGTGTGTGTGTGTGTGTGTGTGTGTATGACAGAACAGACTACTGAGTAGATTTCCTTGACAAGGTTACCACTTAATGCCCATGATGTCTACTTTTCCTTACTACTGGGAACTTTCATCCTTGCTAAGCTTCAGGTATAATTTTTTTCTTTTTCATTTTATTCCTCCTCCTACCTCTTTTGGTTTTTATCCTCAGTCTTTTTTGTAGACTCTCTTTTCAATCTTTTCAATACCTCTTGCATACAAGCTAATGTTTTCTAGGAGTCTGACCCTGAATATTGCTTATCTCTCTTTCAGTCTATCAAGGAAGAATAAGCTAAATTATAACTAGCAACTCCTACAGTCTTAGTGGCTTAAAATAATGTTTATTTCTTGCTCATACTACATGTTTATCACAGTTCACCTGAGGGTCTCCTTCACATTGTCTTCATTCAGGTATACAGGTTAACAGATCCTCCATCACCTGGGACATTCCTGGTCATAGTGGCAGGGGGAAGAGAACCGCCACCTTACAATAAGCACCAACTTAGAACCTGCTCCTGTCCCAAAGAGGCATATATTCTTTCCTCTCAATCTTATTGGCCAAAGTGAGTAATATAGTCAAGACTCACTTCAAAGGGGGGCAAATCAGAATAATCCTATAATGTGCACAAAAAACTAAATCAAAATTAAGTGAATAGCGCTAATGACCTTTATAGTCTCTGATTGATTTCATCCAACAAAAGTGGTTTCAGTTGCTACATGAATGCTAACGATTTGCAAATCTACATTCTGAGCCCTTGTCTCTTAATATATGTACCAATAAATACAACGTCCTTCACTTGTATATCCAAACCTTGAAGTCAACCCTCCCCAGTTGAACTCGTTACTAAACTTCTCATCTTGGTCACCTCCCAAGAATACAAGTTAGACATCAGAGTTATTCCTGATGTATTTCTCTTCCTTAACACATACTCATTCAATGGTCTTAATACTGTTGAGAATCTACCCCCTCCTCTATGTTCACATTATTTCTTCCTAATGCAATCTCTTCATATTTATTACCTGGACTATTGTAACAGCCTCTTCTTGTGTTTTTCTTAATGCGCTTCGTTCTTCCCAAACTAAGTTCCTTGTCACTGCTGTCAGAATTTTCCGTAACTCAAACCTGGTGTCTGATGTTTTAATGTTTCGGAAGTTACTTTTTGCTTGCTCCTTGTTGACTCTAGGATGATGCTCAAACTTTTTTTTATCATACCAGCTCTTTTATTATGTGATCTATGATTATCTGGCTACTTTCAATTTTCTGTTTCCCCCAACTCATCCAATTCCATGATCTGTCATTGATGATCAAGCTTGCCTAGAGGTAAAAGAGAAGTGAAGCTAAAAGGTACCTTCTGGAGAAAAAAAAAAAAAAAAAGAGGAAGAAAAAATTAAAGAAAACTTTTAAGTTGGATATAGAAACATGTGCTAGGCTATGGTCCCCAGCAGGAAGTTCTAACTCTTTTTGGTCAGATATTTCATTCACATAGAACAAGGTCTGAGTAACAGACTAATAGAGGTAGTTTTGCTATTGGAAGAGGAATAGTAGCTTGTAGAGGCAGTAGGTCCTTGAATTCAGACTCAGAAGATATGTCCAATCCTGGCATAATAGAAAATTGGCATTCTCTGGTATAATTTTAATATTTCAATGCTACAGGTCAAAGATGGAAAAAAAGTGAAAATCGGAGAAATTATCTACCCCCTTCGGAATAAGAAAAAAAAAGACAAGTATATTTTCACATTTACACAGTTCTTATACTAGATTTTAAACAATTTTAACTATAGAAAATGGTGAAGGGGTGAGGTTTTTGTAGTAGTCCCTATTTGTGATTTTTTTCTTTATTTCTATGTTTGTTTATTTTTTTAAACCATAAGCATCTATTTACCTTATGTCATTTAAGGAGAGAAAACCAGAAATTCTCTAGTAGGTTGTGGTGTTTTCAAAGTGTCTGGTCTTTCTAAGGGAAAATCAAATACAAAGAGGAAAGTTTCCTAAGTTAGTAGTTCAACATAAGTGAATGGAAAAAAAAAGTGGGTGCTTTTTTTCAAGTATCTAACAGTTGTAAGTGAAAGGATGAATTAACAGAATGACAGGTGTTGAGAAATGACAAAAGGAAACAGATTACTAATGGCAATCATATTACTTAGTCCTCAGTTACATTCAAGGCATAAATAAAGTAAAACAATTAATCTTTTATCTCCACCACCTGTAAAACTGCCAGGCATTGCATGCTCAATAGCAGTAATGAATAGCAATGCAAAGGCAGGGCCTGATTTCTTTCTACTCTGTAACTTCAGAGCCACAATATTTGACAGCTGAAATCATATTCTATAGTGTATCCTATGCCAGTCCAAGAGGTAGAATGGCTTCTATCCTGAAAAAAAGTTCTCTCCATTTCATTGAAAGGACATAGAACACTTTAACATTCACCAGAATGGAATAGGACGAGTACACACTCTTACCCCTAAGCTTTAAGGGCTAAAGTGTGGCTAATTTCTGGATTATAAGGCAAGAATAGAGATAGGAGACTAGAATAGAATAAACTGGAAAAAAACTTTTTGCTGTTTCTGTTAAGAGGATAGGAAGTGTAGTGACTTTCTATTATGATTTTGATATTTGGAAAAAACAAAATGAAAAGAAACATGACTATTATTTATAGCACAATTTTTTTTTTTTTTTTGTCTTTTTGCTATTTCTTGGGCCGCTCCCACAGCATATGGAGGTTCCCAGGCTAGGGGTCGAATCAGAGCTGTAGCCACTGGCCTACGCCAGAGCCACAGCAACGTGGGATCCGAGCCGCGTCTGCAACCTACACCACAGCTCACGGCGACACCGAATCATTAACCCACTGAGCAAGGGCAGGGATCGAACCTGCAACCTCATGGTTCCTAGTCGGATTCGTTAACCACTGCGCCACGACGGGAGCTCCTATAGCACAAAATTTTTCACTTTATTTTTCTGTATTTCCTGACCACGATTATGCATTATACTTTTAGAACTATGTTTTCATTTTGACAGTCTGAGAAATCTGATTAAATACCAGGATATGAGAAACTAGGATTCTTACACTTGTGTCATAATAAACTAGCCTGAAAGAGTGATTATGGACCTTTACCCCAACTTCTACCCTGAAGCTGTGATATATCTAAGGACATCCATCCTATTTCCTTCTTCCTCGTACCTGACACAAATCTTCCTCTTTCTGTGTAGTTATCTCTGATACTACCTGGCCCCACTAGGTATTTGGGCATATGTTTGACTGCCGCAGGCTTTCCTTACTCTGAGGTTAGGCAGAAGTGCATCAGCAGAAGATCTCATGGAAATTCTGTTAACTAACAGAATGTAATCTATTTTTATTAAAAAGGGTTTCTTTTTAATATAAACATTATTTTCTTTGCAACATTTCTAACTCAAAGGCAAAAGACTGCTCACTTACTCACCTGAAATTTTCTTTCCCTGAATTACACCCAGAATATATATTCCTCTTTGGTTCAATCCCTCCTTTGAGTGACTTAGCAGTTAATGGTAAGTCTTGTCATGACTACTACAAGCAGTTTCATTTTGTTTGATTTTTAATGAAGCCTTGCATTGTGATGTTTCAGTTCCATTTTTGGCTTATGGTGATAACTTATTTGTGAAGCACAATGAGGGAAAAAGAGGAGAAAGAGAGAGATGAAAGCTCTGGGGTCAAACTGGCTTATTCTAATTTTTAAATATGTTCTCAGCAGTTGTATCCCCCACATCCCCATAAAGTGGCTGAAAGCTGAATATTGCCTAGAAACAAGAAAATATGAATTGATTTTGGCCTCTTAGAAATTTCATACCCTGTGGAGCTCCCAGTAGTGTTTTCATCTTTTTAAAAATGTTTCCACTTTGATTCTTTCTATTTCCTTTAGAATTAAGCTTTGTAGTTAATTGCTGATAACATCCTTTTTAACTTAGTTTTATATTGAGCAATCAAGTCTGCTTTCTTCTCTATCTTGCTCCCCCAAATCTTGACTATTTTAAGGATTATTATCCCCTGAGGTTAGCTAGTTTCCTAGAGCTAACAACAAATGCAATATCCATCCCAAGAAAAACTGCAATCTGATTTTTTAAAAACTCTTTCAAAAATATGTCCTCAAACTGAGTTTTATAATTATGACTCTGGAGAATAAGCTATCTTGTTTAAATCACCCAGCATATTCTCCCCAGGCATTTACACATTTTAAGATGCTGAGTAAGACAGTCTGAACATAGAAGTAATGGGTAGCCTCTACTTGACCCCAGAAAGCTATGTCCAACTTCATGTATTCATAACACCTCCTCTATCTCGGCCCAAGGTATTTTTTTTTTTAAATCAAAACAAATACTTAGTATTGATTTCAGAGCCTACATAAAATATATAGAACTGGGACTAGGGAAAGAGTAATACCCATCTTCTGCTAAAGCCCAGTTATCAACTTACTGGCTGTCACCTTGGGACTCCAAGGGAGTAAAAAAATGAATAGGGAAATGCTGGAGTGGGACTGCAAGGTTGGCTGCAGGGCAGTGGCCCAGGGTAAAAATGAGTGAAGTGGCCTGAGTGTTGGCAGATCTAAGAGAGGGAATGTGGGTAAAAGTGGCTGAACTATAAAAACACATGGCAGAACCTGCTGGCTGAGACAGCATCACATTACATTTTAATTTCCCTTTCCAATCTCCATGTCTTGTCTTTTTTGTCTTTTATTATTTTGGTCTTTTTAGGGCAACACCCGTGGCATATGGAGATTCCCCAGCTAGGGGTCCCATTGGAGCTGTTGCTGCCATCCTACACCAGAGCCACAGCAACACCAGATCCGAGACGCATCTGCGACCTACACCACAGCTCACGGCAATGCCTGATCCTTAACCCACTGAGCAAGTCCAGGGATCGAACCTGCAACCTCATGGTTCCTAGTCAGATTCGCTTCCTCTGCGCCACGATGGGAACTCCTCTTGTCTTCAATTTCTAACCTGTCTCTTCTAGCCTTCCTCCCTTGTGTTTCCCCAAATTGTTAAAATAAAATAAAAACACAGAAACAAAAGGAACATTTAGTTTGAAAGAAGGATTGAACACAAAAAGATTCAGTATTTTTACCCCCAAAACCATGAAAAGTATCCATCCAAAGCACTTCTAGCTATCTAACGTAGAAGTAGCACAGGCCTTCACAGAGAGGGGAGCATTATAACAGACATTAAGCAAAGTAACCACAAGCACATCCATTGCCTCAGGTATCCACTGCACTCTTTAGTTCTGTTAAACAATTTTCTTTCTTTTGTCTTTTTGTCTTTTTGAGGGCCACACCCATGGCATGTGGGGGTTCCACATGCCGTGGGTCTAATCGGAGGGGTCTAATCAGCGCTACAGCTGCCCGCCTATGCCACAGCCACAGCAATGCCAGATCGGAGCTGCCAGATCGGAGCTACAGCTGCCCGCCTATGCCACAATCTACACCACAGCTCACAGCAACACTGGATCCTTAACCCACTGAGTTAAGCCAGGGATCAAACCCGCAACCTCATGGTTCCTAGTTGGATTTGTTTCTGCAGCTCTATGACAGAAAGTCCTGTTAAACAGATTTAGCAAAAACATTTAATTTTGTACAGTGTTCATTTCCAAATTCTAAAACACATTTTTAGAGATGATATACATGTTACTTGTCATTATTATTTTCACATTTCTGCTGACAGAAAGGTATTGGGATTTGGAATGGAACACCAAGCATAAACAATAAACTTGTGAAATTGTTGGTGGTCTTTGGCCCCTTCTTCCCCTAACTTTTAAACCATTTATCTTTTATGCAGTGCTTCTTTGCCATCCCTCCGTTGGTGCAGGTATGCACATATTTTCTCCATGTTTTCCCTATTAGGAAAATATTTGAATTTAATTTATTTTTTAAAAAATGAAAATAAAAGTTGAGTCACATGGTGTTTCTATTCCCAAGATGTCTACGTTTTAAAAGGGTTCAAATCCATGAACTAAATGGATAATGCTTAGATAGTAGACTTTTTTTTTTTTTAGCCTATATATTTTTTTAAATTTTTTTTATATAATTTTTTTTAATTTTCCCACTGTACAGCAAGGGGGTCAGGTTATCCTTACATGTATACATTACAATTACATTTTTCCCCCACCCTTTCTTCTGTTGCAACATGAGTATCTAGACAAAGTTCTCAATGCTATTCAGCAGGATCTCCTTGTAAATCTATTCTAAGTTGTGTCTGATAAGCCCAAGCTCCCGATCCCTCCCACTCCCTCCCCCTCCCATCAGGCAGCCACAAGTCTCTTCTCCAAGTCCATGGTTTTCTTTTCTGAGGAGATGTTCATTTGTGCTGGATATTAGATTCCAGTTATAAGTGATATCATATGGTATTTGTCTTTGTAGACTTTTAAGGACTAATAACGAGATAGTAGATGGATTCCTCTGGAAACCAGCAGTTGTAGTTATGCATTACAGCATTTGATTGTTAGGCAGATAATTCTTGAGTTTGGCAAGGTCAGATGAGACGACATGAAATTTAGTGATTTTTAACTATTTCCTTATTTTTAGATGGCAGGATATAAAGCAGATACCCTTGCTCATTCTGCATGATTGAAGGGCAACAATTTCTAGATATATTCTCTAGAGAAAAAACTCCAGAATATTCTTAAGAAAAAGTATAGACTCCAAAGTTTTTCTGTAAAGGGTATTCTTTTACTTAGAAATGATAATCCACTCATCAATCAAAAGCTCTATTCCAGTTCTTAATCTATTGCCTGGAAATCATTACAAAATGTGGCAATCAATAAATATATTTTCCACTCAATTTTAGAATGCATGCTCCTAGAAAACTAATTTAGGTGGGTTAAAACTAAACCATAGAGACAAATACACTCTTTATTATTTTTTTTAATACAAGGATATAACAAGTAACTTCAAGTTAGAGGCTTGAAGTTTTAAATCTAGCTCATGGTTAAAGTCACTCATAACTCAAGAATTTTAATTGTTATTGTTCTTTGAAGAGATTTTCTAAATTTAGAATAAAATCTCTTTCACTAGCAAATATTGTGAAACTGTATTATGATCATTCAAATGTAGAAGAATAATATAGGTTAAAGATTCATATGAAAACATTCTTGATATGTTATCAACCTATTACACATATTTTCAAATTCATTTGATAATTTGGAGCTCTTCAACAAACTTGTGATACCAAGCCATACCCTTTAGACATTTCTCCTTTGTCAGATGGTGCAATATTAGACTCTGTTAGTTAAGGCTGCTGGAGGGACACTTCAGTGCACTAGCCCAGAAAGGCCTTTCATCTCTACACTCTGTTCTTTCTTTGTTATTCAGCGTGGTGGCCAAGTGGTCTGCGCAAACTAGTTCTAGCCTTCCTGTCAGGTCGGGAGACCATTTCTGTCACATAGTTCCTCTCATATTTTCAGACAGCTGCCCTCTCAATGAGTCTGTTCTATAGAGCAGCTCTATCTTGGACCCTCTGACAGGTGTCTTCACCACAGGCACCATAGGCATTCTGTTGTAGCTATATCCTCTTTGAAGTGATATGAACCCATCCTTAGACAAGAACTTCTAAGTTCTGTGTTCTTTCCTTGTCCACTCTTCCTCAACCTAATGACAATATCTGCTTTTTTTTTTCCACCTGATAATTCTAGACTCTTTAGAGTACATTTTAACCTTTCAATAGTTAACTACTTTTTAGTAGTTATTTTTATATTACATTTTCTATTTTTCTTTTTTCTATTTATTTTATTTGTTTTTTTATTTCCCCAATACATTATTTTTTTTTCTACCGTATAGCATGGTACATTTTCTTTGTCAACTTGCAGGTATGTTTCTGTCTCCTGCCTGGACTCTGATGATACAGTAATTCTGTTTTTGAAATACCTTTTTATAATGTCCCAGAAGAAGTAAAACTGCCTTCATTTCACATCAAAATTACATGGTCATAATTATATAATCAAAGTATCTTAACAAATAGGAAATAACAAACAGAAAGTCATTGAAAACTGCTCAGAGAAAGGTCATATTATGATAGACCACTGGTATTACTAAAAATAATATGTATATTGGAATTATTATAATGTGTTTTATAATGATGGTTTATAAAAAAGACTTTTTTATAAAAAAGACTATCTATGAGGAGATGACGATGTTCTTCCCTCTTCTTAAAAAGCTATAAATTATATCATGGTTACTACATAAAATAGTTTATAGAAAAGTAATACTATGAGTATTTTGGAGGGCTCACTTTTATCATCCCTTTGGCAAGAATCATGATAATTAGCTTCCTGGCCATTTTTAAATGATTAAGGTAGTGGTTTTAGGGAATCTGGTGAACTACCTAGAATATCATTGACAATAAAAAGGCTGAATAATACAGTGAGAGAAGATGCTTTAAAATCTCAAGTCACCTCATTAGTGAGTGGTAGAACCAAGATTGCAATTTGGCGTATTCCTAACTCCACATCCCATATTCTTGCTAGTACAGTAAGTATGATTTGGAAATGGAGAGTAAAATAGAGCGAGGCACATGGGAAGTAATTCAGTATGTTGATGAAAACATCCTCTCCTCACCAAATCTGGGTTGTTTTGGTAATTGTAGATGGTAATGTGTTACTGTTCAGTGATGTTAAAACATCTCGTACATACATCCCTGCTTCTCTGTCAATCACAACCCTCCTCCATGACTCCCCACCCCCTTCCCAGACCAGAAGCAGCTGAAGTTCTTTCTAGCATACTGCTGGCAGCCAGTACCTTTAGATCAGAACTGACTTCCAGGATGAAACACATTTGCCATCCCTGCTAGGTAGTGACAAGATCTATAAAAATCTTTATATAACCAAAAAAGCTGGATGATAGGAGAGGAAGTAGGTAGGCTGGGGGAGGAAAATGTGTCGAGTCACCTTTTTACAAAATGTTTTACTAGAGAAAAAGAAGAGATTGGAGCAGAAGCTATGAGGTAAAGGAATGTAATACAGCCTACATCTGAATTGATCCATGGCTTATTTAGCATAGCTGGAGGTAGAAAAGTGCTGTGAACTATGCTATTCAGAGAGAACTGAGTGTAATAGCTCTATAATTAATGGAAAGGAAAATAAAAGATAAAAACAGAAGAGCAGGCATTTGATCCCAGCTATATCGTAATAGGAAGAACCTAAAACCCTATTACAGCAGATACACAAAAATGAAAATTAACATGCAATAAACACTATCTCAAATGTCCAGCTTATGCTATAGGGTCTATCTCAAGGAGCCAGTGATGAAAAGAGAACAGCCAAAGCAGTGTGCTCCTGGGCTTACACCATGGAGGCACTGGGTGGAGTTACATGGTTATGGGTTTTATTTCAGAGATATTTAGGTCATTCGGATAAGATCCATGCAGACAGGAGTCAAAAATTTGAGAAGGAGTCAAAAATTTGAGAAGGAACTAATCAAAAGTGCAAACAAAAGCTTGCGTCTATGACTCTTAAAGGGAGACATACTCAGTAAAAAGTTGCACTAGAGAAAAACCTGCATCCACTACCATAGGGAGGTGCATGAATTTTTAAGACTCCACATAGGCAATATAAATTTTAATTATATATCCTCATGTAGTTCATGTCTCTGTTCATGCATGTTTTTTGCTTTTTTTTTCTTTCCTTTTTATGGCCACACCCATGGCACATGGAATGTCTTGATCCAGGGGTTGAATCAGAGCTGCAGGTGCAGCCTATGCCACAGCCACTGCAACACCGGATCTGAGCTGCATCTGTAACCTATACCGCAGCTTATGGCAATGCTGTATCCTTAAGCCACTAAGTGAGGCCAGGGATAGAACCCGTATCCTCATGGAGACTATTTTGGGTTCTTAACCTGCTGAGCTACACTGGGAACACCTTTTCATGCATTTTTTAACTGTAACTTTTTATTATTCTTACCCAAAGTTAAAAAGAATTTCCATTTATTTGAAAACGCAGCTACAACAGTATTCTAAGTAATTTATAATTTAAAAATTCTAAATACACAACTTACTGTTAATAATGAAAACTGTGTAAAAACCTATGAAATATAAGTAAAGTAGTAGTTTGAAGAAAAACTGTAGCCTTTAATTTTATACTACAAAAGGAGAAAGTCTGAGAATTGTTAATCATCTGAGTCAGAAGTTAGATAAAAGGTATATAGCAAAATATTATAATGTTGAAATTTATAACCTTTTCCTTTAGAGTCTATTCAACATTGTAATGCATGTGTTAATCCACATAGTAAAATGATAATAAAGAAAAGCACACACATGTCATTTTTTGCTTATAATATGATTGTATACGTAGAAAATCTGGGAGAATCTTCAAGCATTCAACACTAATTAGCTTTATAGGCATAGTAAGTTTGCTACAGAAAATTAATTTGACCCTATACATAATCTATACAATTTTTAAAAAAATGTACTCCTACAATAGCATTTAACAAATTAGTAAAACATATATGAAATAAAAATGTGAAAGACCTTCCTGGAGAAAAGGTAAAAATGTTTAACAGAAGTCATAATAAAAAGATCCAAATACAGAGAGAGTCGTCATTATTGGATGGGGATACTAAGCATGAAAATGAAAGATATCTCCAAATGTTCTCTAATCCAATGCATTTCCCATAAAATTACCAGTAATATTTTTCACAGAAGTTGAATTATTGAACAAAATCGCATGTGGAGAAACAAAGAACCTAGCATAGTATGGCAAATTTTGTAGAAAAAGTAGGCGAGGGAAACTATACCCATACCTAATGATATTAATTCCTCAAGTATTTACTGAAGATGATTCAGGTACCAAAATGGAGTTAAATATTTATAATAAAACAATGAATAAAGGTGATGGAAATCTCTGACCACATAAAGATTAGGGAAATTGTAGGGTAGGTAGGAGAGTGTTGTATTTTCCAGGATTATATATTTGGACAAGGGATAAGATTAGAGTCCAGGGACAAAACTATGTATATAATATATATGTATACATATATATATATATATATATATATATATATATATATATATATATGTTAGTTTGTTCAAAAGCTCCCAGATAAAAAGAGTACTTTCTCAACAAACCAAATTGTGAGGAAGGCTCTAGACCCTTCCATAACTGCAGGAAGGGTTGGGGAGCCTGAGGTTCCTGACTACTGCAAACCTTAGGGCAGAGGGGCTGTGAGAGGCCTTGAGTTTAGCCCACTCCACCATCATCTGGAGTACTTTTTCACAGTGGAGCCCCAATCCCCACTCCAAAAAAGAAAAAGAAAGAAATAGTATAAATTAATTATTTAATAAATGATTAAATAGTATAATTAAATGTATAATTAGGCAGAAGCAATAACTTATTTACACAATAAAATAAAGTAGAATCTTTACATTATAAATAAATGTCATGTGAATTAAAGATCTGAATGAGAAAGACAACATTTTATTTAATTTAAAAAAGGCACTATAGATAAATTTTACATATTTAATTAGAGAAGGATTTATTAGATAATACAAATATGTACAAACCAAAGAAGGAAGATGCTGATCAATTTTTAATATAAAAAACAAATAGGAGTTCCTGTTGTGGCTCAGTAGAAATGAACCCGAATAGTACCCATGAAGATTGGGTTCAACCCCTTACCCCTGCTTGGTGGGTTAATGAGCTGTGTCATAGGTGGCCTATGTAGCTCAGATCTGGCATTGCTATGGCTGTGTTGGAGGCTGGCAGCTGCAGCTTGGATTAATACGACCCCTAGCCTGGGGAACGTCTATATGCTGAGGTTGCGGCCATTAAAAAAAAATTGCTCAGGACCTCAAAATACACACTTAATAAAATGAAAATATAAACCATAGACTTGGAATAGATATTTGTCATACATATAATGAGCCAAGAATGGGTATCCAGAATATGTAAAGAACCACTAAAAAGCAATAAGAAAAAGACAAACATTTCAATGAAAAAGATAAAGGGCAGTAGCAAACATTTCACAGAAGTGAAAACCCAAATGGCTGATAAACATGTGAACAGATGTTCATTTTAATAGCAATCCTTAAAATGCAAATTAAAACAAGGCATTATTTCACATCCATCAAACTGATGAAAAAAATTAAATGTTGAAAATAACAAATGTTTCTGAGTGCCTAGCAAAAATGTTCTCAAGGAAGGGTATGTGATTTATTGCAACCATTTTGAAGAACAATCTGGCAAGATCTAATAAAATAGTATAAATCACTTTACTATAAGCAATTATCTCATGAAACTCTCATGCAAATACACATAATAAGCATATCAACAAATATGCTTATTAAAATATTTTAGGAGTAAACTATAAGCAAACTTAAGCATCAATGACTAGAGGAAAAATAAATGAATTGTGATTTGTTTATATAATAAAATATTGTATAGTAGCTAGTGAGCTAAATTTCATCTACCGATATTGATTAATTGCAAAATATTTAAAAGGTATACCAGAAGGTCCAATACGTAATGATACAAAATATGTCAAAGTTTTAACATGCAAATAATACATATTTTATTAATATATGCACATATTTATAAAACACATGTAACACCCTGGCCAAATTTTCTCTGCACATGGAGGAAAAATAACAGGACTGGTAGAGGACACCTAAGGAGCTACAACTTCTACATAGCACTTTTACTTCATAGAAAGATTATGAAGCAAATACAGCAAAATAAAATTTGATAAATCTAGGTGGACATTCAGATATTTACTGGCGTTTTATTGCTTGAAATACATTCAAAATTTTAATGGTATATTTTATTTTTAAATTAAAGATGAGCAGTCATGAATTAAGTAGGATTTTAACTTTTAGAGATTCAAGCTAAGAGTAGGAAATTGGCCCCAGTGGCCCAGCCAGGCAATATTTAAGATATTAGAAAATATAGTTTAGAGGGAAAATGGATAAGCCTTCAGCTTCTCCTTAGATCTTTTCCCTGAATGATCATAAATAACTAAATATATGGACGGTTTCTAGATATTATCTGTGATTAAATGTGGGAAAGCAGTCAGAGCCATTTCTAGCAATGCCAGCAAAGGGCAGAGGGAAGGGGATAGTTATTGAAAGTGAACTCTAAGACCCAGGACTATAGGTACTTTGGTCAGATTATCACTTTTTTATCTAGCTAACTCAGGGATCCCCCCCCCCCACCCATGAACATCAGGTGGTAGCAAGAATAGTCACAAATGCTGGTATCTAGGATAGAAAGTAGAAAAAAAAAAAATCCCTGATGTTCAATTTCTTACAGATGTTGAAGCCCAGGAAATGCAGCTGCTTTGAATTCACACATTAAAGAAAGGAAAATATAAATGAGGAAATTGAAGGAGCAAGGACGTAGAAAACAATGAAGTTTTCATCCCTGGCTTTGCAGGGAGTACCTAGAATCTGAATCAGTCCATTCTATTAAATAATGGTATTTTCTTAGGTAAGTAACTTACCCTTTTGGGATTTCATTTTCCTCAATATGAGAGCATTCATTGTTAACTCACTTTCTTTTACGGTCCATGTGCTTTAAAATACTAAATCTGCATTTGGAGATAATGGTCTTTCTCACATGAAAAAAGTAATTATCATTCCTAGCTGATGTCCCTGAAATAAGCTCCTTGTTAGTCTGAGCCTAGTAATTCCAGAGTCGACGCAGTAATATCCCACTGTTCCTGGCATTGGGCATGAGGTAGGTATTCCATCAACACTTACTGATTAACTCACTGATCTTCCAGGTGAGGCAGGATCTACACAGTTACCTCCGCTTCCCAGCAGTGGAAGTCCGTTAGACGTGTATAACAGATATTTGCTGCTGGTTAATTCACTAACTATGTAAGGCTTTGGTGTTTGAATAGAATCCTCTCATCAATCTTAAGAGCAACTGAGACATTTCCATTGTGGGAGCCCTTATGACAATTGCTAGGGCATGATACGCTCAGGACGGCTTTACTTGGTGGAACTTCTATAAGAACTAATTCAGTCTATGTAAATTACTGTCTGAGTCTCAGGCCTGACAATTGTTGAGAAAGCCTTTCTGAGGACAATTTTTTCTTCTCTTTGCTTCCTAATGATATATTGAATTGTGTATATGCGTCAGCTTACTCTATGATAGAGCAAAGTTTGAATCTACTGGTTCTCTGGTCCAATTACAGATTTCAGAGTTCCCTAATATAAGCCACACCTGCGAAGAAGCCGCTCCATGGATCACATTTCACATCTAAATTATATGAATTATCTGTCACCCTGGCATATCAATTTACTAATAGAAATGTGTAGGGATGTTCCCAGATGTAGTTGGCACCTTAGTTTTGCGTGTAAGTGATGTCTATGCCTTACCGAAGCTAAACACTTTTTTCACACTAAGCTGAACAATAATGATTACAAACCAGGGAGCAACAGCTTCAGTAAATGAAAGTAATACTACTGGAGTCAAAAAATGCTGTGTTAACAGTTCACTGATCATTTATGGGAATCACATCTATTAGATGTCTTCATACAGTGACAAGGAATCTTTTCTCAGTGAAAATAAGGCTATCCGTGAGGGGGAAAGAAACCCTGCAAAGACAGAATAACAAATACCTTGTACTCAGCTGATATGCAATCTGGTAATCCACTATTATGACAGTTAAAATTTATCCAGCACTTACTATTTTCCAGGCTATATTCTAAGTGTTTAAAATGTGAAATCTTATGAAACACTCATAGCTACTCTGTCAAGTAAGAAACTATTTTTATTATATTCATGGAACAACCCAAAATGGATGGGGAATTTGACCAAGATCACTCAAATGTTAGCACAAATACATGACACCAGACAGTCTGGAATGAAAGTCACCACTTGCAGTATAATTTTTAGATATTTGCATAAAAAAAATCAATGCTTTTTTTTCCCCTTGTAAAATAAATAAATAAATAAATAATGCTAGCCACATGAGCCAAAAAGAAAAAAATATTGAACTTAAAATTATTTAATGTATTTATGGGTAATGAAATTCTTTTAAGAAATGCTAAAATTATGAAACCCAAGGAAAAGCCTTTATTTTTTGTATATCTTTACAATCACATCCAGTTTCAGACAGCACAGCTCATCAGCCAGTTTTTACTTCCTACCTGACTCAGACTGAATCTGCAAGTTAGCAGATTAATCATTTGAAATGTGATGGATAAAAAAAAATATTGTTTTGTAAAATATCTTGGACTAGAAGTTACTGAGCTGTCATGAGACTTCCTAGCACTATTCTCCCTCAAAAGGCCATGGTCCTGGAATCAGTCTTTCCCCTGCACATGTTCTATTTTCCCTTTTGCCCTTTTTAGTAAAAAATATGCAACTCAAACATTTGAAACATTCTCTGATATGAATCTTTGTGCATAAATTTTGCAGGGTGTCTTCATTTTTATACGTTATAAAAAAGTTTTTTAAAAAGTTTATAATAGGAATGTGTATGTATATGTATGTATATATATATATCTGTCTATCCATCTGTCTGTATTTCCATCTATATACACCAAGCACTTAATATATATAAATGGAAATACAGGCAGACAGGTTAGAAACATCACAACTTGATGAACTAGTTTCTTTTATTATCTTACAGAAGCAGTGGACATACTTATGGCCCACACGATTTGCTCTAGTTCACACAGCTATGCATGGTGGAGCTGGAATATGAGCCCATGCAGTCTGACTCTAGAGTCTGCACTCTGACCACCGTGCATTTGACCTTTAATCTCTTTAAGATAGAGCCAATCAGAGTTCCCGCTGTGGTGCAAGTGTATTGACAGTGTCTCTAGAGCTCTGGGATGCAGGTTAGCTTAGGCACAGTGGGTGAAGGATCCAGAGTTGCCAGGGGTGTAGCATAGGTCTCATCTGTGCTTAGATCTGATCCCTGTCCCGGGAGCTCCATATTGCCATAGGGTGGCCAAAAAAGAAAAGATAGAGCTATTCACCTGATCCATTCTCCTATGATGAGGCTGAGGTACTTCCAGTAGTTGATTTTATAAACGGAATATTCGTATGTTGTATTTAAAGGCTGGGGCTCTCACTATTCATGAATATATAATCATAAGTCTCTTCTCATTTCTCCTGTTCACGTTTCTTCTGGCCACAGAGAAGAAACCCAAGTCCAATTCTTGATTTTAGACTTTTAGATTTGAATGATTTTTAAAATCACCCAGGTTTTTATTTTATAACACATAGATGCTCTCCCCCTAAATTTTTGTGAGTGAGGTCTCTTTTTCTCTCAGTACTTTGAGAAGTTTCAAGGAGTCTGCAACTCCTGAAATTATATGCATGTTTCCAGGAAAATGGTCAGTGATGTTAAACTGCTTACCAGAGTGGCTTTTGGATCTTATCACCTGAAGACTTCATGATCAGTGATTTAAAATATAGAGCAATATGCTTGTCTGTGGTCATCACGACTGATAAGGGGGCATGTAGACTATTTTATAGATCTATACATACAATACTGTTAGTAAGCAGCAATTTCCCACAGAAAATTGTTTTGTGAAACACTCAACATATTTTACATATCTAACACATACGTCCATATATACACCCTCACACACACATGCACACACCCACAGGCACATATAATTCTATCACCAAGCAAAGAGAAATTTCCTGCTATATTTACCTCTTAGAGATTCACAACTAAAGTCTCTGAAAATCATTTTGCAGTAGAACCCAATTTAACTATTTAGCGTTCTCCAAAAGTATTTGACTTATAAAATACTTTTTAGGTGGAATAATGTCAAAAATTCTTTTCAGCTAGAAGAATTACATATAAGCATTTGTGATATATTTTAACATATATTTTAACATAATTTATGTTAGGATATTTCAAAAATTGTGTTTACTGTTGTCATGATGGTAATATTTGAATTAGGTGATAGGAACACAGCTCTCTTTACCATTATTCAAGTTAAAAGGTATCTGTGAATATATGATCAGGAAGAAAGCGGCATTTCCCTTCACCTATATTTAATTGCTGATCAGGCAGAAATGGGCCCTTTTCAAAATGGTTCTGTATGCAACAGCTGTGCAATAATTCATTTTAATTAAATCATTTCTAACAAGTGTTCTTAGGAAAATCATGTAACACCCACTTGAGTATTTTCTGTAGATCAGGTCCATTGTGATGAATGGTGTGCTCATATATTCACTTGCTCCTTATCTAGTTTACAGGAGAAAGAAATTCATTCATCAGCACAAAAATTATGTAGGAGAGCAAAACTGGGCTGAAAAAAAAAATGAAGCTTTTATTATCCTTACGTTATTTCTAGATGTTGGAGGTGTTCATTGCTATTTTTTTTTTTTTTTTTTTTTTTTTAGCATCTGTTTCATCAGAAGGATTTTAGAAAAGCTAAGCAGCACTATAAAACCTTGTTGTTTGATTCTCTCCTTCTTACGGCTTCACAGAGCTCAAGAGTCTGCCTTGCAGTTACTGTGAGGGAGAAGCCTCCCTTTATACCCTCCCTAAATATCTATTCCCTTTGAATAGGTAATCATTCAGCTGTAGCCAGCAGCTACTGTCTAATGCAGTCTTTAAACCTAATGCAAATTCGGAAGGGACTTATAAAGTCCTGTAAGTGTCTGTCTTGGTAGAACAAGTGAGAGCTTCTGAGAAGACTGGAGCATGTACTGGAGAAAGAAATCTGGTGTGATTCTTCCGCATCCAGTTTTCCCAATATCATTTATTGAAGAAGCTATCTTTTCACGGTTGTATATTTTCATCTCCTTTGTTGTAGATTAATTGCCAATGAACTGTGGGTTTCATCTCTACACTTTCTCTTCTGTTCCATTGATCTATGCGCCTGTTTTTGTGCCAGTCCCATTCTGTTTTGATTAATGTAGCCTAGTGGTATAGTTTGAAATCACAGAGTGTGATATTTCCAGCTTTCTTCTTCTTTCTTAAGATTGTTTTGGCTATTTGGGGCCTTTTGTGTTTCCATACAAATTTTAGAATTATTTGTTTAGTTCCATGAAAAATGCTATCAGTATTTTGATAGGAATTACATTGAATCTGTAGATTGCCTGGAGTAGTGAGGGCATTTTAGTAATATTAATTATTCCAGTCCTTGAGCACAGTTTATCTTTACATTTCTTTATGTTGTCTTAAGTATCTTTCATCAATGTCTTATTTCTGAGTGCAAGTCTTTTTTTTTGCCTCCTTTTTAGATTTATTCCCAAGTATTTTATTCATTTTGATGAGATTATAAATGGTATTTTCATAATTTCTTCTGATTATTATTAGTGTATAGGAATTCAGCAGTTTTCTATACTTTAGTTTCATACCCTGTAACCTCACTGAATTCATTAATGAGTTCTAGTAGGTTTTTTTGGTGGTGTCTTTAGATTTTCCTTGGGTAGTATACTGTCATCTTCCAGTGACTGTTTAACTTCTTCCTTTCCAATTTTGATTCCTCTTATTTGTTTTTCTTATCTGACTGCAGGAATTAGGAATTCCCATACTGTGTTGAATAAAAGTAGTGCTGAAAGTGAGCATTCTTATCTTATTCCTGAGAGCAGAAGAAATGTTTTCAGCTTTTCACTGTTGAGTGTGGTGTTAGCTCTTGGTTTGTCACTTATGGCTTTATTATGTTGGGGTATGTTCCTTTTATACCCACTTTATTGAGAATTTTTATCATAAGTGGATGTCTAATCTTGTCAAATGCTTTTTATGTATCTATTGAGATAATCATGACTTTGTATTTTTCGGTTGGTTAATATGGTGTATCACATTGATTGATTTGCAGATATTGAACCATCCTCACATCTCTGGGATAAATCCAACTTGGTCATGGTGTAGGATCTTTTTAAGTTTTTGTTGTATTTAGTTTGCTAATATTTCATTGAGGACTTTTGCATTATGTTCATCAGTTGATACTGTCCTGTAATTTTCTTTTTTGTGGTATCCTTGTCTGATTTTGCAATCAGAGTGTTGCTGGAGCTATGGAATGAATTTAGGAGAGTTTCCTTTCTGTGATTTTTTTTGGAATTATTCGAATATTGAAAGAATAAGTACTAACTCTTCACTAAATGTTTGGTAGATTTCACCTCTGAAGCTATCTGGTCCTGGACTTTTGTTTGTTGGGAATTTTTAAAATTACTAATTAAATTTTTTTAATCTTACTTAGACTGTTGATATTTTCAGTTTATTCCTGATTCAATCTTGGGGGAGTGTACATTTCCAGGAATTTGTCCATTTCTTCTAAGTTTTCCATTTTATTGGCATATCATTCTTCATAGTAATCTCTTACAATTACTTGAATTTTTGGTGTCATTTGTTTTCTGTGGTCTCAGTTTTTCATTTCTGATTTGTTAATTTGGACCCTCTTTTTTTCTCTTAATGAGTCTTACTAAAAGTTTATCAGTTTTGCTTATCTTTTAAAATATCCAGATCTTGTTTGAATCATCTTTTCCATTTTTTAGTCTTTATTTTATTTATTTCTACTCTGATATTTATGATTTTTTTCTTTCTATTAACTTTGTGTTTTGTTTATTCTTCTTTATCTAGTTCCTTTCGGTGTAAGGTTAGATTGCTTATTTTCAAAATAGCAAGAGTTATTGAAAGCAAAAAGATGGGAAAAATATGGGCAAATATTCACCAAGAGAAAATAGCAGTTGATTAACTATGTCATATGCAACAAAATTTAAGACCTAAGACAATTTTAGGAAGAATAAGTCATTAGATAATAATAAAAGGTTCATTCCTAGAGGCAAAATATTCACACACACACACACACACACACACACTCTCTCTCTCTCTCTCTCTCTCTCTCTTTATGTTCCTAATAAGGTTAGATTTGTCTGCTTAGCAGTGTAGCTAACACATACTAAGAACTCAAGAAACTTCACCTACTACTGTCATTCAGCTAACACTGGGGAAATAATCCAAATAAATGAGAAGAGAGGATCCATAATATAAATAACCATTGTATAGCATGGATAAATGAGATAAAATAGAAAACCCAAAGTTAGACTTTATTACAAAGAATATATATGTTTGATATTCAAATACTTAGTATTTGAATGCAGTATTGCAAATATGTAAAAGTATTTAAAAGAATATACATTGAAACAATTGAGAACATTTTTAACTTACTTTGTAAGCTGACAAAATATAAAAACAAAACCAAAAAGGATAATATTTCTACTGAGTATATATTAAGATAGCACTTCTATGCATATTTAACATGGGTAGAAAATTGGTACAAACTATATGTAAAACAGTTTGTCAATATGCATCAATGATCTAGTTATTTGGTTATATTTACAGTATGAATAGCATTTCCATAAGTTGAAAAAGGGAAAAATTTCTTTTAATGGAAGTTTAAGTAGCAAAATGTATAAACAAAAATTATCTAAAATAGGTCAGTGTTTCAGCAAATCTTTATTAGTCATTATCATGATATTATAAAATATATTTTCTAAAAATATCTAAGAAATAAAATACCTTATAATGGCAAATATCTATGCTATGAAGCTGACTACAATGTGTGATCTAAATTTTGTAAAATTTGGAGTTCCTGTCGTGGCGCAGTGGTTAACGAATTCGACTAGGAACCATGGGGTTGCAGGTTCGATCCCTGCCCTTGCTCAGTGGGTTAACGATCTGGTGTTGCTGTGAGCTGTGGTGTAGGTCGCAGACGTGGCTCGGATCCCGCGTTGCTGTGGCTCTGGTGTAGGCTAGCCGCTACAGCTCCGATTAGACCCCTAGCCTGGGAACCTCCCGTATGCTGTGGGAGCGGCCCAAGAAATGGCAAAAAGACAACAACAAACAACAACAAAAAAAAAAAAAAAAAAAGAGTAACCATGAAGATATTAGTGAGTAAAACTTTAATGATTTTTACTAAATATTTTTACCTCAGTTTATAATGTCAACTTTACAGGTATATATTTGAATGCTAACATTGTGATCTTTTAGTCAGTAACTTCTTAATATTCAGAATGTATAGTTTTGCACAACACAGATTTTTGGACATTGATAGGAAAGAAAATGCAGTTGAACAGTTGAAATCAGAATACTTGAATAGTACTTGGTCTTGATACTTTGCCCTAATCATAGCTCCTTTCTATGCTAAGTCATTCTTGAAGAGAAAAATCTTGCAGCTCATTTTTTCAAATACATAACAAATTATTTCTTAAGACTTTCAAGATGATTAAAGATTGCTCAATGTTTCCCAGATCATCAGAACATCATCTGAAAATCATTGCAGCCATCTGTTCCCAATCACAAGACATGTGAGAGAACAGTTAGTAAAGATACATTGAACACCCTCGGCTGTAATAAGAAGATAGATCTATGTAGGATGAAGACGACTTATTTCACTGATCTAAAGCCATTCTATTTTTATCTACAATATATCTTACATACTCCCTGTATCTGTTTTTTTTTTTTTTTTTTTGATAAGTTGGGTTGTGATAACATAGAACCTTCCCAAATCTGAGTGATTTGTAGTAAAAAGATCATGTCTTCTTCTTATAACATCTCCAAAATGAGTCATTTCAGTCAAGTCTGTACTTCCAGATCTGAGTCAGTGAAGTAGTGCCCATTTTGGACATAGCTGGTCTTATGGTAAAGAGAAAAGAATGAGTGGGTGAACCAAAGACTGGCTTTTATAGTTTCTGCTCAAAGTTGGCATTTAATATTTCTATCAATTTTTCATTTGCTGGATCTAGTCAAATAGCCATTCTGAGTTCAATAGTCATAGCAATAGGGAGGGGTCTAATCTTCCCCAGAAGAATGTGTCAAAAGTACAAGGTCAGGCATGGTTTTGATGAAATAGGAAACTGTCTCTAGATATAAAACCTGCTATATTCTTGGAAATGGGAACAATGCTCATGCTAAGACTTGAATAATACAGGTATGTCTCTGCAGTGATAGAGCTCACAGATAGTCAACAGACAAGCATATGTGAATATAACATACTGTCGGATTATATTCTGAGTCAGGGCATAAAACACTGGTTGACAAATATTTTCCCAAAGGGCTCAGTAGTAAATGCTTCAGATTTTGTGGACCCTTTGGTCTCTGTTGCAACTATTATACTCTGATGATGTGGTGTATAAACAGTCATACATAAGCAAATAGCATAGCTGTGTTTTAATGAAACCTTATTTTCTAAGGCAGCTGAACTGGGAGCAACAATTTGCTAATCGCTGGAATAGAGAATAAATGGAGGTGATGGTCTTCTTAAGATAAGACTGTCAGGAAAGACCTTTCAAAGCCTGTGAGTGTGAATGCTAAGTGACCAGGAATGTGAATATCCAGGAGAGAAATGTGTGGGCAAGGGGTACATCATATGCAAAGGCCCTGGGGTGGGAAGTAAAAACAAAAACTGGTGTTTTGAAGAAAAGAGAAAAGGCGCATGTTGCTAGAATATAGTGTGTTAAAGTTTGTGATTATGAGCTAAGAGAGATGCAAATTATATCAAGTTTCATAAGCCAGGTAAAGGATTTGCATTTTATTCTAAGTGGAATTAGGAGTCACTGGAGTCTTTGAAACACAGGGAGAGTATAATTGGATTGACTTGGAAAAGCAACTATTCATGCTGCTATTTAGTAAACAATTGAGGGAGGTCAAGAGCAGAAGGAGGAAGATTGTAGTTCCACAAGAAAAGTAGTGGTGGTTTGGACTAACCATGGAGATGTAAAGAACTGGGCAGATTCAACACCTTTGAAGGTGGAGTCGAACTAACTGAGAGCATTATAAAGAAAGGAGATGTGTAGGACTCTTCAGTTTGAGATTCAAGCACATGGATGTGTTGGTATCTTTCAACTTGTCCTACTCATAAAAATATATATTTGAAGGTTTAAGTAATTATCTGATTATTTTAAGCAAAAAGAGCACTTTCAGTCAAAATATAGTCATTATAGGTATGATTGACTCAATTTTCTATTTGATTTTACCCTTTCATAAGTAAAGATTAAATCCATTTTAGCTCAGTGAATATTCTCTAATCAGCAAAGTTTAGCTGTCTGATTTTAGAAACCAGTAGGCACCCAGATGAAACTATATTTTTAAGGTACACAGTAATCAATATATACATATATGTACCTCCAAATCCAAGAAGCTAGTTTTTTTGCCGCTTTTCTTCCTGAAGAGTAGGCATGTATACATATATTCAATAAATTATTTACGGAAGGTATTGTATATGCTGAGAGTACAGTGGTGTGGCAAAGTCAAAGCCCACACATGGACTTTATATTGGGAATGTTCAACAACGTTTAATTAAATGAATAAAGCAATATATACAAATTGTGGTTAACATTTACTGAGAATGTAATATGTCTTCAGTAACAATTGTTATGTCTGAATTTTGTTCTTTCACATATGCCCCTCATTCAGATCTATGATGGATTTCCTAAATGTATTTTTTCCTATCTCATCCTTTATGGTCTTTATATTAAATATTAGATTATAATGAAATGAGTATAAAATTAGTAAAACTTATTAACTTGTTTACACTTCCTCAAATAGATAAATCTTTGGTCCTAACTGACAAGAGTGTATTAGTCAAAAAACTTAATACTGCAAACAATTAGAATATACACATGCAAGGTATATATGGTTAAATCAATCAGCTTCATTATATTGCCATGGTCAATTACCACTTTTAATAATGTTTCTATGTATAGAATAGTTAATGGAACAATTTTTCCACTGACATGGCCACTTTAATAACTTCTTTCTTTCCAAAGTAATTTTTGTCACAATTATTGAAAGATAATGCTACAAGCATACAGATTCTGATTACTTTCATTACAATTATCATATGATAATATTTTTAAAATGAAAGAAAGGCATGAAAGTTCGGAGTCCCAGGGTTAAATTTATGATTGTGAAGAGAAAGTCTTTTAGAGAGGAGGACTTTTTTTTTCCTATTTTAGTTAAAAGAAATGAAATAGAGAATATAGAGGAGGTTGAAATTTGAACTGGGGCAAGTGGGATTGAATAGAATGAAAGTCAAAACCTCAGGCCATCTCTTGTATTGACATGCTATCAGTTGGCAAATAAGAAGTTAAGGTGAATAATGTGTGAAAACTCATTTTCTTTTATTTCTCCATTTATTTCTTATTGCCTTTTTCATAAACTTTTATCTATATAAAGATTACATAGTTTATATCTCATCCACTTTTTCTTTGGCTTCTATCACATCTAAAAATAAATCATCGCCTCTCATTTTCTTAAAACAAGACCACACAAATAAAATCAGTGTTCTGCGGGTACTAACCCACTGCCCGCACCCTGACAATTTACACTACCTACCAGTTAATTGTAGCAATGCTAGGAAGTTGTGAACTAGAAGCAAATATGATAGAAAAATGTTGATGTGTTAAAATAAATAACTGACACAAATGTATATTAGATGGATCTAAAAGAAATTACCCCAGAGAAAACTGAGCTGACCAATGTACCCAAAAAGTTATTTAAGCATTTTGGAAATCACAGTCTTTTAAATTATTATTTCTATATTTAAAATTAATTTTCCTCTGAAGAAAAAATAGTTTCCTTTAAGCAACATAATATTTTCCCTTTTAGGAATTTTGTTTTATTCTATTCATGAGGACTCTTGTTAACCAGGGAATTTTTTTTTTTTTTTTGAAAACTACATCTCCCTCCCACTGACACACATGCTCACACTAAATACATTCGTACTAAATCAAATTAGCATTTCATTTTTTATTAGCATTTTATTTCCTGACCCCAGTTAAAATATATTTGTGAAGGCAAAACACTTTCTTTCTTTCTTTCTTTTTTTCTTTTTTTGCTTTTTAGGGCCACATTTATGGCATATGGAAGTTCTCAGGCCAGGAGTAGAATTGGAGCTGCAGCTGCAGGATTTGAGCTGCGTCTGCAACCTACACCACAGTTCATGTCAATGCCATATCCTTAACCCACTGAGGGAGGCCAGGGATTGAACCCACATCCTCATGGATCCTAGTCAGGTTCATAACCCACTGAGCCACAATGGGAACTCCCATGGCAAAACATTTCTTCATTTTCCTTCCTTAATATCCTCTATGTGTATTTTTTTCCCTCCCTCAATCCTTTTTGTGCCTTCTTCCTGCTCTTTGTGGTGTTCAGGTTCCAATCATTCTTATATTTAGATATTCACCAGTTAAATGATTCTCCTGAATCTGAATTTTTCTTCAAAATGTGGCTAAAGTAAGTATCAGAACCTGAGTTATCTAATATATAAAGAAGTAGATTGCAGTAGAAACAGATGGTCTTGTGTGTAATTTTTAAATATTTCTTTTTATAAGTTAATAAATAATCAGAAAAAATAAAACAGATTCAGTATTTTTTCTTTTGGAAAGTAGAAATTTGTTACCACTGAGCCATAATGGTAAATCCCCTTATTATTTTTATTAGGAAAAGTTACTATCTTTTACCATTCTTTTTTTTTTTTTGGTCTTTTTGTCTTTTGTTTGTTGTTGTTGTTGCTATTTCTTGGGCCGCTCCCGCGGCATATGGAGGTTCCCAGGCTAGGGGTCCAATCGGAGCTGTAGCCACCGGCCTACGCCAGAGCCACAGCAACGCGGGATCCGAGCCGCGTCTGCAACCTACACCACAGCTCACGGCAATGCCGGATCGTTAACCCGCTGAGCAAGGGCAGGGACCGAACCCGCAACCTCATGGTTCCTAGTCGGATTCGTTAACCACTGCGCCACAACAGGAACTCCTCTTTTACCATTCTTAAGATCAAATTAATTGACAAATAAGTTTGAATTCAAATCCTAGGCATGTCTACAACTAATTTTGTGCAAATCGCTTAACCTCTCTAAGTTTTAATTTCTCCATTTATATAATGAAAATAAGTATTGCCTTTCTCCAGGCTTGTGATAAGGATTAAATGAAATACATCAAGTGTTTTCATTTTGTTATAATAATAATAATAATAATATAAATTAACCAATAAACATTTCTAGAGATCTTGTAATTTGAGAGCTAGGTAGGTCTTTGGAGATATTCCACAAAAAAATATTTCCTTTATAAATGGGGAAGTTAAGTGACTTACCTAAAATGAAACAAATAAACAATGGTGAAATTAGGGTTAGAATTCAAAAGTGTTGGATACTAGTATCCATGAGGACACAGGTTCCATCTGTGGCCTTGTGCTCAGTGGGTTAAGGATATGGTGTTTCTATGCTGTGGTATAGGTTTCAGATGTGGCTCAGATCTAGTGTTGCTGTGGCGTAGGCTGGCAGCTGCAGCTCTGATTCAACCCCTAGCCTGGGAACTTCCATATGCCACAGGTATGGCCCTAAAAAATATAAGAAGAAAAAATTTGCCTTAAATTTTACATAATAAACTTTAGGGATCCACTAAGAATTGTACATATAAGCTATAGAATATGAATGTAACTAAACATTTCTATAAAAAATTGGAAAAATTTTAAGGGAGAGACATTTGATTTAAGACATTTGAATTCTAATTCTAATTTTACCATTGCTTATTTATTTCATTTTAGATAAGCCACTTAACTTCACCATTTATAAAAGAAATATTTTTATGGAATATCTCCAAAGACCTATCTAACTCTCAAATTATAAGATCTTTAGAAATGTTTATTGGTTAATTTATATTAAGAGTGAGGGGAAAAAAATCAACCTAACACCATTGTTTATCATCTAATTTAACATTTATTTAAAATAACTTTTATAAAATTTGTCTTAAGAATATGGTTTTGTAGTTATGGAAGTAAATGAAGAATCTGTATGGGATTTTACTAGTTACAAAAATAATTGAAACATTCAAGATTTAATATCTCTAGAGGGAGTTCCTGTCGTGACGCAGCAGAAACGAATCCGACTAGGAACCATGAGGTTATGGGTTTGATCCCTGGCCTCGCTCATTGAGTTAAGGATCTGGAGTTGCTGTGAGCTGTGGCGTAGGCTGCAGATGTGGCTCGGATCTGGAGTTGCTGTGGCTGTGGTGTAGGCCATCAGCTATAGCTCTGATCTGACCCCCAGCCTGGGAACTTCCATATGCCGCAGGTGTGGCCCTAAAACGATAAAAGACCAAAAAAAAAAAAAAAAAAAAAAACTCTAAAGTATTATTACAACACTTTTCATCTTACAGCTATTGATAATTAGTTTCCATTGTAGTACGTATTGCCTAGGTTGAGTTTATTTTAATGTAATTATTTTATGATATATGTTTATATTTGAAGATTTCAGAAGGAACATCCTAAAGCCAAGAAATTGAAATGCTTTGCAATTCAGTAGAGATATCTTTTGAAATTTTGGACCAATCCATCTATCCAATTTTATCCAAAGAAAGCTATATAAACTTTGGTTACAATAATGTATAATTGAGTTTTGTCCCCAGCATAGTTGGAATTTTAGACAAAGAATTCCTAAAGGCTAGGATGGAAAATGAGTTAAAATATGAATTCTTTGGATCCTAGTTTTGGGCCTTGTCTTTTTTAACTTTTAACATATTTTGTAAAATGTTCTAATATAAATTTTAAAAAATTTTATGTAAGTAAAAAATAGTTGCTAAACAACCTGACATGGATTATAATGGTATCATTTTCTATATTAGCTGTGAAGTTGGATCATTTTATTTAGGGTAAAAAAAAAATGTCAGCTGCCTCAAGCATATGGAAGTAGAAGAATGTTTTCTCAAATCAAAGTATAAATATTTTTTCAAATTGATCTTCTAAGACCTCCAGAAATTCTTCAGATCATATTGTAGTTCCCTTTCTTTTTGTTTTCCAAAGGCTTTGTGTAGTCAATTTTTAATGAACCATACCTACAGTTTCATCCCAGTATTTACAAAAGACATTTTCCTTTGCCTCCCAAATAATTCCTACATATTTCCTTCAAAGACAATCTCCTCCTCCTCCACTGACTCTAAATACAGGAAAAGATTACATACAGGGTTTAGGAGGCATTCCCAAACGTCTTTCCAGTCCACCAAGAGTATTTGCGGAATGATATGACACTGTACTCAGAGTGAAAACACAAATGTTACAAGTTTTAGGTACTGAACTAATCTCACCAGTTGACATTGGATCAGATGACATAACTTGGATCTCTGAATTTCCATCTGCAAAAAAAGAGGAATTCAGACATAATAAATCTTGGGTATTTGAAACCAAATGTTGAAATTGGTTCTATTGTCCCGGTTAAACTGCTGAATAGACATTGTGCAAATACAAAGGAATTAATAGAGTGGGATAGCACTGTAGACTGAAGACTTGTCTCAGATGGCATAATGACAGCTGGAGAAGTTTAGATAAGAAAAATGAAATGTCAGAATTCTTGTCTTTAAAGGTTTGTAGTCTACTCACATATGCTTTTGTTAAAGCTGTGGAAAACCCTGCCTTAATCCATTTGTTGAAAAGTGCTAGTTGGGAGGAAAAAAAAAAAAAGCACACATCGTAATTTACTTCCTACTCTGATGTAGAAAGTGTCCCTATTTAAAACTGTAAGACAATGAAGAACAGTTAGGTGATATATATTCGGTTTTTCTAGCTTAGAAAATTAGAGAAAGAAACTATTTACATAATATTCAAAGCAAAAGGCAGTTTGTGAAAATGTGTGCATGGCTATTTTAATACTAGGAGAGAATTAAAAAAAACACTTAAAAAATTTAAACCTAGGCATTTCTACCTATTCTATGTGAAAATATCATTGCTATGCTACTTGTATTGAGGCTTTTCAAAGACTGATATGGATGAATGCTACTACACTGCCACCTGGTGATTAGGCAGGTGGGAGGGTTTTGAATAAAAATGCCTGACAAAATGTCAGTTTGCTAATGAGGATTTAATATGCTGAGTTTCTCTAATATATCCGGATTTGCTAATTACATGAAGATGCTTTGTATCCCATTATATTTTTTAAGAGCATTTTTCTGGTAACTTTTAAGTTGATTTATTTCAAAATGTGCATGTTCTTTATTTCATATGTACTTTCAGCTAAATCTTTATTAGTATTATTGGTTTTTGTTTGTTTGAGTGAAGTAAATGAGCAAATTCTTTGTGGAGCTTTAGGAGTTAGTAACCCATTCCTGGAAATGGGAGAGGAAAGGAATGACATGGACCTAAATTTCTATTTTTCAAATGGTTCATTTTATGTTAGCAACCTTGACTTACAAAGGTTTGTGTAAGGAACTTTTAAAGAACCATACCTGCAGTTTAGCCCCAGTTCTAACAGAAAAAAGATATTTTCAAACTGTTCATTCAATTTAGAGTTATCCACTTATTTTATAGTACCACCTTTTCCTTTTAAATTGATTTGGTTTAGAGAATAATGGCTTCAACAGTTTGATGTCAGGTGTCAAGCGTAACAATTGAAAGGAACAAAAGATGTGAGCTAAGCTGTATTTTTTTTTTTTCTGTACTATCTTTTTTTAAACTTGAGAATTATAAACAGTTTTAATAGGCAAATATAGGTGTTGAGACAATAAAGTTGTTAGTTGGCTTATTTGGGGGACAAACTTATTTTTCTAGTCAGAGGTATAGAGATTAATTTTTTTTTATTTGCATTCACTTCCTTGCTTCTATGCTCAAGCCTACTAAACTATGAGAGAATATAGTTAAGAATGAGAGATGGAAAAAACCATGGCATAACAGAAGTGGCAGAACTAAGCTACCGTCAATCAGTGCCTCCTCAAAAGAGCTAAACTTCAAAAAAGTCAAGACTGGCAAAATGGGAGAGCATTTGTTGGTGTTTTTATATACATGGCATAGTCTTAGTGATGGTCATAAATTATGAGAAAGTAGATAACCACTAATGTGTATTTCTAGGTGATTTAGATCGTCTTTTTTTTCAGACTGCTGTACAAATTGTCACATCATCCAGTGTTTGGTTAAGAGACAGGTTAATAATTTACTTATAAACATCTTCAAGAGTGTATGATAAACCCCACACTGCCACTGCTGATGAGGCCCCATAATGTTATAAATACAGATGTGTTGCATAGGTTATCTGATCCATATGCCATTTTGTGGCTTCGCTATATTCACTAGAGGCTAAGCATGTGTTTTGGTTACTACAGATGGTGAAATCTTAGCAGCGTGTCTGTACAGCCAAAAAGGCTATATAATTCTAAATAATGAAAACAGTCCCTTGCTCTGAAGGGTGATCAGGTGTGATACTTATAATGCTGTATTCATGTCCTGAAAAAGTGTATATTCCCATCCATCCAACTTTTAACTGTTCATGATATTTTTTATTCCCCCCATGTTTCCACATTAGTGTACTAAAACTTAGTAACTTGACTGACTATTAACTTGACTAAGCTATAAGTTAAAATTGGAAAGTTAATTTATTTGAGCAAAGATTTGTTCAGTGTACTTCAGGAAGAAAAAAATGGCACCATAATATTTTAAAAAGCCCAAAGGGAGAGTATTGGATAAAATATTTAGAAATACATCTTTTTCTCATAATGGGCAATCACACTGAAAATACTGTGGGCAATTCTAGTCATTGCTCTTTTGAAGGACAATGCGAGATGGACTATTTATTTTCTCCTCAAACTGGGGCATGCCTTTTCCAAAAGTTTCTCCCCCAGGCCCATATTCACAATGCCCAACCAAGAGTGGAATTTCAGCTGAACAATTTTAGAAGCGCTGAATAAGTGACAAAGAGGTTAGAAAAGAAGTAAAGAGAAAAATCCTGCTATGTTCATCTATGCATTGTAAATAGCCAGTGAAGTGCTTGGCAGATAGTGAGCACTAATAAATCTCAGTTTGACTGAAATTTCTAAAAGGACAATTGAAAAAACAGAGTTTTTAAGTTTGAAAATAGGAAGGTTAAAAAAAAATGTGATCTGTTTCTATATAATCATAAAGAGCTGGACATGTTCACCAAATTTGAGAATCTCCCTCAAGTGTGGTTCACGGGCAGAGTGCTTTATGGCACACCAAACACCTTAATATCCTTCACCTTATATTCTTTCCCCAACAATACTGAAAGATGTGTAGGATTCTCTTCCTAGATTTGAGGAAGCAGGATCTTGGGAGATCTCATAACTCAAATTAAAATCAGTTGCTTTTATATTACAACTGATTTTATATTACAACTGAGTGGAATGTTTGGTTTTTTTAAAGACAGATAAAAGAAGTCCTACGTTACCCACCATAATTTGAATTTATTGCTCTGAGAAACTATTTAGATACTAAAAGAAATGAATTCAACAAGGTTTTGTAAGCAATAGAACTATATTATGTTCAGAATTACTGGATTTGTTTAGTTAAATCCCTGTTTTGAGATGTGAAACATGGAGTGTATATTCCCACAGTGAAATATATGTCTCTTGAAAGCCCTGATAGTACACATAGCTTTTACTCTCTAAGTCATGAAAAAGTTGTAATGCATTATTTTCAAAACACGGAATATGAATTCCAACTTAAAAAAAAATGTACAATGTGAGAGTTGTGAGTTAAGTTTTATTTGGGGCAAATGAGGACTATAGCCCCAGAGGCAGCATTTTATATAGCTCAGAAAAACTGCTCTAAAGAGGTAGGGGGGAAGGTCAGTATTTTGCGATTTTGGCAAAGGGAGGAGGTACATGAAATCAAGCACACATTTTACAAAAGGTTGCTGCTACTCTCGTGAAGGTTTCTACTAGTCACTAGGAGCAAACATCACCATGAAGGATTTTAGTGCTTTTCTAGGTCTGAGAGATACAAGATTTGGGTTCATAAATCTTCTCTTAAAAATATCTATCTGAAGACTTGTTTTTCTATTTTCCCAGAGCACAGAGTGCCTTCACTCCTGATCTCTACCCTGAACTCTTTCAGGGGTATCAAGGTTCAGCAGCTGCCATAGCTCATGATTTAGTCCTTGTAGACAGATGGCAAGTGCCAATCTCTAGTTCACATCCACAATAACCATTATGTAGATACTTTTTTAGAATCGTTACCCAACGAACATCTAAAACACTTTGAGAAAGGTACTGTATTTTATTTTTAAATTTTTATTAAAGTGTAGTTTATTTATAATGTTCCTTCAATTTCTGCTGTACCACAAAGTGACCCAGCTACCCATACACACTCATTTTTTTCTTTTTTAAATTTCCATCAGGTTCTTACCATTGACTCTTCTATAATGAAAATACTGAGCAGAGTTAAATGAAGAATATAAAATCAACATTAGCTAAATTTTATAATTGATCTTTTAGATATTGAACACAAGGGGATTTATTTGTTCATATTGTTGTAGAATCCAAATCAAAGAAAACTATTCAAAAACATTGTATTTGTCAAATTTTTCCAGCTCTAAAAAAACATACATGTGTATATATATATATATGTATGTGTATATATATAAAACATTTAACCATTAAAGCTTGAGATAGAGTAGAGCTAGAATAACAAGTTAGAATTGCAGAAAAATAAATAACAAACTAGGATGAATTTTTTTCCCTGTTTTTATTTTTCCATTTCTGCCACTTATACAAATGTAAGCTAAACTATTAATAGTGCTTTATTTCCTCTCTCATGTTTTTCTTTGTCATTCTAACCAAAGGTCTGCACATTGTGTTGATCTTTTCAAAGAAACAACTTTTGGTTTCATTGATTCTCCCTATTGTTTTCCTATTCTCTATAGCATTTATCTCCACTCTAACTTTGCTATTTCCTTCCCTCTAGAAGTTTTGGATTTAAATTGCTCTTCCTTTTCTAATTACTTAAGATGTAAAGTTAGGTTATTTGTTGAAGATCTTTTGTCTTTCTTAATGTATGAATTTACTGCTATAAATTTCCTTCTAAATACCATGTTTTGTATGCTGTTTTCACTACATTCTCTAAATATTTTCAAATTTCTTTTGTGATTTCCTCTTTGAACCATTGGTTATTTAAGAGTATACTGTTTTATTTATGAAGTTTTGAGGTTTTTTTTTCCAGTTATTGATTTTTAGCTTCATTAATTCAAATATTCCAGCTTCATAGTCACAGAAGATAGTGTGCATAATTTCAATCTTTTCAAATGTATTTAGATTTGTTTTGTAGCTTAACGTGTTGTTTCTCCTGGAGAACGTTATTATACAGTTGATAATAAGGTCTGCTCTTGTTGGGTGGGCTGTTCTATTTATATCTGTTAGATCTAGTTGGTTTATTTTTTCCCTTCAGCTTTACTGACATATAATTGATATATAAGTTTATGATCTGCAGTGTAATTATTTATTGTGATATGATGACCACAGTAAGATAACACATCCAACACCTCACATAGATACAACTTTTTGTGTGTGTGGTGAGAACTTTTAAAATCAGTAGATTTCAGCAGTTTTCAAATATAAATATTGTAGTGGGTTTATAGTGTTATTCAAATCCTGTCTTTACTAATCTTCTGTGTATAATCAATCCATATTGAAAATGGAATATTTAAGTCTATTATTATAGCACTATTTCTCTCTTTAATGCTGTCAAGGTTTGCTATACTTTGGAGGCGCTGTTGTTTGGTGTATATATAATTATAATCATTACATCTTCTTGATGATTTGACTTTATTATCAATATTTAATGTCCTTCTTTGTCTCTGGTAATATTATTTTACTTTAAATATGTTTGTCTGTATTAGGATAACCATCCTAGCTCTCCTGGTTACTGTTTGCATGACTCTTTCTCCTCTCTTTCATTTTAAATGTATTTATGTAACATGGTTTCTGTAAATAATACATAGTTGGATCAAATATTTTTGTCCATTCTGCTAATCTCTACATTTTTCATAGAAAGATTAATTCATTTACACTTAATTACTGATAAGAAAAAACTTATTTCTGCTATTTTTTTTTTTTTCATTTTAGGGCTGTACCTGTGGCATATGAAGTTCCCAAGATAGGGGTCAAATTGGAGCTGCAGCTGCCAGTGTACACCACAGCCACAGCCACGGCAATGCCAGATCTTAGCTACATCTGCAGCCTACTCTGCAGCTTGTGGCAATGCTGGATCCTTAACCCACTGAATAAGGCCAGGGATAGAACTCACATCCTTATGGATACTAGTCAGGTTTTTTAACCTGCAGAGCCACAACAGGAGCTCCTATTTCTGCTATTTTTATAATACATTCTTTTATGTCCTAAACAATTTTTGTCCATCAGTTTCTCCATTACTATCATCTTTTGTTGGCTTTTTCTTAGTGTACTTGTTTTAGTTTATTTTCATTTTCTTTTGTACATATATTTTAGATATTTTCTTTGTCATTATCATAAGATTACAGTTAACATTCTAAATTTATAACAATCTAGTTTGCATTGATATCAACATAGCTTCAATAGGATTCAGAAATTTTGCTTCTATACTGTTCTGTTCCCCGCTGCCTTTATGTTGTTGTCACAAATTACAGTTTTATGTATTGTGTCCAAGAACATATTTATCACCACTTTTTATACATTTGACTTTAAATCAAATAGGAAATAAAAATGGAGTTACAAACTAAAAATGAAATAACACTGGTTTGTATATTTACCTATGTGATTACTTTACCAATGACTTATTTTATCGTATGGCTCCAAGTTACCATCCAGCGTCCTTTCATTTCAGCATGAAGAGCTCTCTGTGGCATTTCCTGTATGGCAGGTCCATCAGTGATGCAATGAAAATGGGAACATTACTGCTAACCTCACAGAAATAAAAAGGGTTATAAAAGTAATTATTAACCAGAAAATCAGTTAATCTATATTAAAGGAACAAATTTCTAGAAACACAGATTACTTAAGATAACTTAAGGAAAAATAGAGAATCTCAACAGACTTAGAGGTCAAGAAATTGAATCAGCAATCAAAAGCCTCCCAACAGGACCAGATCACTCTTAGGGAAATACACCAAACATTTAAGAAGAGCTACCACCAATCCATCTCAAACTCTTCAAAAAAATAGAAAAGGAGGGAACACTTCTTAATTCACTGAGGCCAGCATTACCCCTGATGTTATTGTGCCATTCAGTGGAGAAAAAAGTCTCTTCAGTATATGGTGCTGAGATTGGATGACCATATTAAAACAATGAAAATGATAAAAAGTGAGATGCCTACCTCTCATTATATTAAAAATTAATCCAAAATGAATCAACATGTTAAATATACAAGCTAAGACCATATAATTCTTAGAAAAAAATGTATAACTCTTCATGACCTTAGATTTATTAATGGATTCTTAGATATTCTTAGACACCCAAAATCTCAAACAAAATTCCTCCCAAACCCAGATAAATTAGACTTTATTAAAATAAAGCAATCTGTGCATTAACGACATCAAGAAAGTAGAAGGACAACTACAAAGTGGGAGAAAATAAGTGGAAATCATATAATTGAAAAAGGTCTAGTATTCAGAGTATGTAAAGAACTCTTACAACTCAACAGCAAAAAGACTATCCAATTAAAATTGGGCAAAAGCCTGGAATAAACATTTTTCCAAAGAAGATATACAAATGGCCAAGTACATTAAAATGATGTTCAATATTTGGTTATTAGAGAGATGCAAATAAAAACCACAATCAAGCTTTATTTTATATGCACTAGAATTACTACAAAAAGAAGTAAATAAGTGTTGGCAAGGATGTAGAGAAATTAAAACACTCTACATTACTGAAGAGAATGTGAAAAAATTCAATTGTGTTGAAAAAGTTTTTCGGTTCCCGAAAACATCAAGCCTAGAATTATAATATGACCCTACAATCCCACTTTTAGATAGATGTCCAAAATAATTGAAATGGATATTCAGATAAGTATATGTACACATATGTTTATAGCAGCACTATTCACAATAACCAGAAGGTAGAAATGGCTCAGATGTTCAGCAATAGGTGGATGGATAACTTGTGATTTTATAAATATGAGTATTCTTCATCCATTAAGAATGAGTTTGTACATGCTGCAATATAAATTAACCCTGAAAACACTATGCTAAGTGAAAGAACCCAGACATAAAAGCTCACATATTCTGTCTATAAGAATTATCCAAACTAGGCAAATCCATGCAGGCAGAATACAGATTGGTGGCTGTGGGGATAGTAATGGAAAGAGAGAGAAGTGGGGAAAAACTTAATGGGTAAGAGGTTTTACTTTGTAGTGATGGACATGTTTAATTGTTTTTAAGAGAAAATATATATTTTGCACCCAAACAGAAGCAAGCTAACTCTGAAAAGAGTTAGAAGGCCACAGCTCTCCATTCTTATGTCAAACCTCATGAATTTCTGAGGTTTAGGTTGACATCTGGAATTAGCCACTATCAGAAGAAGAAGAATGAACTAGATGAGAATTATGTGCTGTGGTTGACTGTTCTGAGCAATTAGTCTCCTCAGTGGAGCATTATAGCTTGGCAAGTGAATTATCACCTCCCTACTATCCAGTTATTTATCCGCTCGGTCATGGGCAAGCTGCACTTACCATAATCCCTAGTATGTATTTTTAATTCTTTGTTAGGAGTATACACACATGCATATATATATGTGTGTATGTGTGTGTATACATGTATACATACATAAACATAGACACAGTGTAAATTTGCCATAGTTATTTAAAGGAATTTACCAATAGACCCATCCTGGTAAAGATGAAAAACAAAATTTAAAAAGAGAGGTTACAAGGATTCTTAAATAAGTCCAGGTAGAAATTGAAAGGAATATAATGAGACAACATAATATAATATAGTTATGGTCATTTTCAATTCATTCTTCATTTTTGGTAGTCTCATTTTTCTATCTTTAAAAGTATGACTTTCAGTGTTTTACCACAGTGGGCAGTATCTACCATTCAGGTGGCTTTTTTATTGAAACCCCCGTGGGTCTTTTGCCTTCCTTCCATTAAATGACAATCGTGTGGCAGATAGCTTAGTGGGAATGGTAATACTACATGTATCATAGAGTAAATTGTCACATTTTAATGATCATTAAAATAATGATTCCTGAAGAGTCATATTAATAAGTAAAAACTATACCTGTATCGAACAAATTGTACAAAATTATTATTTTTATGGTAGAATTCAGCATCTATTACTAAATGCTTTGATTCACAAATCAATCATGACATTTAAAAATTATACTCAACCAGCTAATGGATTAATGAGTGTGGTATACCTAGGTATACATAGGCAGCAAAAATCACTATTTCCTATCTTTGCAACTAACAATATGTTAGCTTATTAGCTAACTAAAAATGTTAAAAATATAAGCCACATTTTATTTTTCTGTATAATGTATCTTCTTTTGTGTCATAACTTAATATATAATTCTGCAAAAATGTAAAGTAGACATTGGTTTTTAAATTGTCTACTTGACATTTGAAGATTACATACATGTGAGAGCTTTTTAAGGCTCTATCTCAAATAGTTTTACATTAATTTTGCAATTAAAAAATGAAGCATTTGAAAAGGAGTTCCATATCATATGTCATCAGAGAAATAAAAATTAAAACAACAGCATCCACTACCCACCTATTAGAATGGCCAAAGTCCAAAACATGGACCATTCCAAATGCTAATAAGGCTATAGAATACCACGAATTCTCATTCATTGCTAGTGGGACTGTAAAATGGTATGGCCATTTTGGAAGACAGTTTGGTGGTTTCTTATAGAACTGAATACTCTCTTACCATATGATGCATCAGTCATGTTCCTTAATTTATCCAAATGAAATAAAAACGTCCACACTAAAACCCGCACATGAATGTTTATGGTAGCTTTTATCAAAATTGCCAACACTTTGAAGTATACAAGGTGTTCTTCAGTAGTTGAATAGATAAACTGTGGTATATCTAGACAATGAAATATTACTCAGGACTAAAAAGAAATGACCTGTCAAACCATGAAAAGACAGAGGAATCTTGAATGTTGAATGTACGTTACTAAGTTTAAAAATCCAATCCAAAAAGGCCACATACTGTACAATCCAATTTATGACATTTGGAAAAGGCCAAAACTTTGGAAATAATAAAAAGATCAGTGGTTTCCAGACATTAGGGAGGATGGAGAAATGAATAAGCAGAACACAGAGAATTTTTATGAAATTATTTTTTAGGATACTACAGTGGTGGATCCATGCCATTATATATTTGTGCAAAGGCATAGAATGTACACCCCGAAGAGTGAATCCTAATCTAAACTATAGATTTGGGGTGATTTTGATGTCGATGTATGTTCATCAGTAGTAACAAATGTATGACTTTGGTGGAAGATGTTGATAATGGGGGGAGGGTATGCTTATGTAGAGGCAGAGAACATGTGGAAAATCTCTGTTTTGCTATAAACCTAAAAATTACCTAAAAATAAAAATAAAAGTCTTAAAAAACGAACAAAAAATTGATCCTTAGACCACATTTTGGTTAGTAAGTTTTTGAATCAGCCCTTGTTTTGTAATGCCACTTGGATAAGAGAGCCACTGAAGAAATATGTGATGAGAATTGGGATTGGGGGATTTATTCCAAAATAAGTTTGAAGTGTGTAGTGCCTATTACCAGGTAAATATTCTCAAGGGAATCAGTTTTAGAGAATTTGTGAATAAAAAAAAGTTAAAAGAAAAATAATTTAAATATATCATTAAAGTAGTTTATCAAACACTGAAAATTTTGTCTTTGTCATGACAAAAATTAAAAAATATGAAGCTTTAAGTGTCCTTTATCATATTACAAGGACAGTAAAAGTTAACATTTGTGGAACAACTCAAGACTAGACATTTCAAATATAAAAATTTTAAACCCTAGAAAAAACATTGATGAAATGTAGGAGGTTCAATACTTGAAAGAAGAAAAACTACATGGAGGAACAAATGGAGTTATAGAGTTTTTCACTTAAAGGTGGAAGGTAAACTGAAATCCACCATTTTTTTAAACTGGCTTGAAAATTTGGAAGTTTGTGGTAAAGGTTTTCAGAGTGTTTAGAAAGTGAAGAAGGGAGTCACAGAAGGGGAAGCTCCAAAATGTATAAATTCCTTCCAAATCTCTGGATGATCGCAGACCTGTACACTTGCAAGGCATAATCCAAGGCACCCAGTGAAAAGAAACAAGTGGATGTTTGTAAGAAGAAAGACATTTCAGCTGCTGACAATGACATTGGAGTTTGAAGTTGAGCTAATAAAACTGTTGGTTAAAACAAAAAAATCAGCTAGCGGAATCTACATCTTTAAGGTACCTTTAAGATCATGGGCAACTTGTGAAGCATTTTGGATATAAATGCTTACCATAAATTATGTCACAGCTATTCCTAATTTACTAGAAATCTAAACTTGACAGATGGGTGAAGTTTTGCAGTCACTCCCATTTCCACAACTTCATGAGTCCTTAAAAGACTGACGTTTCTGTCCAGAAATCCTACCATGTTCCTTACTCCTTCCTGCACACCACGCTCGTCCTCTCCATTTAGGTGCAAGCAATTTTTTTTCATGGGAGAGAAAGACTGGTAGCATTCATACTGAATCATACATCTGTCACACATCTAAAACCAGAAAACCATCCTTTTTTATCTACAACTAAAAATATGGTGCTTTTAGACTGTTCTTTTCTGGAAACTATTTCTTATCCCCCAAAATTGGTTAAAAAAACCAAAACACTGCTATTGAAATAATTTTATGTGAAAACAGTAAACCTTTATATTGAGATGGTAAATAAAACTCTATGAAACCAAAGTATATTATTGTGTCCACTGATCATAAATTTCAGCATATCTGAGGACACGTTTCTCAAACAGAAATGTTGAATATCTTCTTGTATTCATGATTAAATATTATAAATACTATCTTCAAGCAGAGGATAAGTGTGGGCCTTTGGATTTCAATAATTTTTTCCAAGGTGAGAAGGTTTATGTTTTTAAGTGAATATATAATACTATATTTTGAACAAAAACAACAAGAATGGATAAGCAGTGTGGTCATACTGTATAGCACAGGGAACTATATCCAATCTCTTGTGATAGAACATGATGGAAGATAATATGAGAAAAACAATGTATATGTATGTATAACTGGATTACATTGCTGTACAGTGGAAATTGGCACAACACTGTAAATCAACTACTGTAATAAAAAACTTAAAAAAATCCCAAATCACCTAAAAGTATATTTAAAAAAATAAAAATTAAGAAAGTGATGGACAAAATATTCCCTTTCTATCTGTGTTATTGGTATATTAATGACAGAACCTTGGTGATGACCCTATTTCAACAACTTTGTCCATTCTTCATTCTTCTTCTGTCTTGCAGGTATTTGCATTTGTATATGATAAGCCTGTCATGTGGGGAACTGAGGATGACTATATTAAAAACTCCTAGATAAGGACTTCCCTTTCTGACTCAGCGGTTAACGAACCCAACTAGTATCCATGAGGATGTGGGTTCGACCCTTGGCCTCGCTCAGTGGGTTAAGAATCTGGTGTTGCAGTGAGCTGTGGTATGGGATGCAGACGTGGCTCAGATGCTGTGTTGCTGTGGCTATGGTGTAGGTCAGTGGCTACAGCTCTGATTGGACCCCTAGCCTGGGAACTTCCATCTACCGTGGGTGTGGCCCTAAAAAGACGACAACAACAACAAAAATCCTAGAAAAAATGGGGAAAGAACCAAATATATTCTAATAGAATGAATAAAGAACAGTGACTTGACTGGCCAATAAGTATTTATTGAATGCCTGGAGGTATCTGTTAAAACAGAAGTGTCATTAAGAAAATTTAATAACCATAAAGAATGACACCAATCCATACACATCAAATCATTTGTTTGTTGTTGTTGTTGTTTTGTCTTTTTAGGGCCGTACCTGTGGCATATGGAGGTTCCCAGGCTAGGGGTCTTATCAGAGCTGTAGCCGCTGGCCTACGCCACAGCAACGCCAGATCCGAGCCACCTCTGCAACGTACACCACAACTCATGGCAATGCCCGATCCTTAACCCACTGAGCGAAGCCAGGGATCAAACCCACAACCTCATGGTTCCTACTTGGATTCGGTTCTGCTGTGCCACGATGGGAACTCCTCAAATCAGTAATTTGTTAATCTAATATTTACACAAATCAAGTAAGTCTACAGAAATTATTATTTATTTAAAAGAGATTTTTCTTCTTTTTGACTTGGTTATATCTGTATATTATCTTTAATAACTGATACTACTAACAACAATAAAACAATAGGAAAAGAGCCACCATGCTGCTTCCATACAAATATTTAAAGGAGTAACAGTCTATACATTTAGACATGGATGACACTACCTACGTATTTACTGACTGTATTTCCTGACTCTTTAAAAGTGTATAAATATAAGTATTTTGTCAAAGACTAGTTGATTTTTATGCATTTATTTATTTGTTTAGCCACAGTAAGTCAAATATTCAAACCACTCTGCTCTTAGATTAAAAGGTTGAATTGTCTTTGAAAAAATGTCTGAGTTACTTCCAGAAAAGTATATTATTCTGTGTTAGTAACTGATGTTGTCTTGCTCAGAATAACCTGCCGATCTAATGAATTTATTTGATAATAGTGGCCTATTGTGAAAGTGTCATAATTTGCAAATAACTAAAATATGATTTATCATATGTATATCTAGCAGAGTAAAATATCTGATCATTCAGTCCACTGTCTTGACTTCACAAAAACATTTAGTCACTCATGTGCCGAAGTCTTATATCTGTATCTTGACAGGTTTTTATCTCAGAATGATGAAAAATGCTACAGCTCTTATGATTTACAAAAGCGAGTTATTTTCACTTGGTTATCAAATAAAAGATCTCGATGTAATAAGGCCTGAAAATTAGTATTTATTGCAGTTCATAGAGGAAGGTGTGAAAATCTGCAGCTCTAAGTGTGGATTTATCTATTGCTTCTTTGGTTCTAACAGTTTTTACTTCATGTATTCCGAGACTGTTTTTTGGTGTATGCACACTTAGGATCATTGCATCTCCATGACGGACTGATTCTTTTATCATTAGTTGTGTTCTTTTTTGAGTCTGGTAGTTTTCTTTGTTCTGAAGTTTAGTTTATCAAAATGTAGTCACTCCATTATTATTTCATTGATATTTGCATGTCATAACCTTGTCATACTTTTATTTTCAACTGTATTATATCATTGGGTTTGAAGTGAGGTATTTGTAAGCAACATGTGGCTGGGTCACTTTTTTTTTTGTTGTCTACCAATCTTCGTCTTTTGATTATTGCATTTAGACCATTAAAATTAAGGATAAATATTGGTATGTTTCTGATAAAATATTCCACTTTATTGCTTGTTTTTATTTGTTTTCTTTGATTTTCATTTCTCTTTTTTCTCTTATTCTACCTGGAGGCTACTTAAACATTTCATAGGATTCCATCTTGATGTATATATAGTATTTTTGAGTATATCTCTTTATATAGTAATTTCACTGATTTTTCTGGGTATTACAGTACACATATTTAAGTTAGTATTTTACCTCTGTGAATGAAGTATGGAAAACTCACATTTACTTAAATCTTTTTTATCTTCCCAAAGTTCTAATACCATTGTCTTTAGTATCAAATGGTGTATTAGTTTACTAAGGCAGCTGCAACAAGTTACCATAAACTGGATGACTTAACAGAAATTTATTTTTTTGCAATTTTGGAGGCTAAAAGTCTAAAGTCAAGGTGTTGGTAGAATTGGTTTCTTCTGAAAGCTGTGGTGGAGAATTTATCACATGTTTATCTCCTGCTTGTTGCTGGTTTGATGGCTTGTAGGCATATCACACTGACCTCTGCTTCCATGAGCACATGTGTTTCCCAGTTTCTTTTTTGTCAGTTCCATCCCCTCCTGCCGTTGCCTCACTGTCTACTGCAGGGTGGGAGAGACTTAGGAGAAAGAAGTATCTGGCCTGGGACACATGCTGTAGTTGAGTTACTCTTGGTTCTACTTACCTGCTTCAGTGAAAAACAGAAGTCTCAGGCCTGACAGAAAACACATCCCTTGGCTTTTTGTGGGACTTCTAATTAATCTCTCTTAACAGTAGTGCAGGGTTCTCCTATTGTTGTCAGAGGGACTCTTTTGGCCTAGGGGAGGAGTAAACCTACCAGATAGGACTTTCATGGATTAGGCAGAGGTCAGAAAATGTCGGGTATGGATGGCCTTGCTCTGTTGTATGGTCATATGCAAGGCACCCAGCTGCTGAACTGTTCTTTGAGTCCTGAGATCCAACCAACTCACCTTCTTCTTACCACATTTCATAGATCTCCTTTGGTTTTCCCTATGCCATTTCCAAGGTTTACAGTTGTGCTTAGCAGGAAAGAACAGGAAAAGAGATTTATATTATCTTTTCTGCATCAGAAGTCTCCAATAAATTTCTGAAAGGTTTTGATCTGTGCACAGTGTGCAGAAGTTCCCTGGCCTGGGATCAGGCCTGCCCCACAACAGTGACAATGCTAGATTCCTAAATACTAGACCATCAAGGAAATCCTAGAATTTTGTTCCTATGATATGTTGGCCTAATATAAGTGAATTTCTTTAAATAGCTTGCAATAATAAAATAATATCTTTATTTTCAGTACAATAATTTCTCAACTTTATGGGTCTTAGACACAGCATTTAGTGTCATTTACCCAGGAATGAGAGAAGGGCTTTATTTTGGTTATGTTTATAATTTGCTTTTGCTTCCTTCCTTTTCACTTTCAAAGTTCAGTAAAAAGTCACTGTGAGTACAAAGCTCTAAAAAAGGACTCCAGGAGGGTACTGCTGTTAACCAGAATCTTTACCCATATTCATACTCATAGTTACTAGCATCATTAGTGGACTTGCTTTTGAACATGAAAGACAATGATAAATAAGAAAACACTTTGGCAAAAAGTTGTTTGTCTAGTTGCTTGCTTGGCATGAAAAAATTATCCCTGGTTAAGACTTATCCTAAAATTCAGTCTCCCAAGGCAATTGAAATAAAAGCAAATATAAACAATTGGGACCTAATCAAAATTATAAGCTTTCACATAGCAAAGGAAACCATAAAAAAAATGAAGAGACAGCCTACAGAATAAGAGAAAATATTTGCAAACAATATGACCAATAAGGGCTTAATTTCCAAAATATACAAACAGCTCATACAACTTAATAACAGCAACAAAAACCCAATTTAAAAAATGGGCAGAAATAGACATTTCTCCAAAGAAGCCGTACAGATGGCCAACAGGCACATAAAAACAGTTTCAACATTGCTAATTATTGGAGAAATGCAATCAAAACTACAGTGAGGTATCTGACATAGGTCAGATTGACCATCATTAAAAAGTTTGCAAATAACAAATGCTGAAGAGGGTATGGAGAAAAGGGAACCCTCTTATGCTGTTGGTGGGAATGTAAATTGATACTACCATTATGGAAAACAGTATGGAAGTTCCTTAAAAAACTAAAAATAGAGTTACTGTATGATCTAGTAATTCCACCCCTGGGCATATGTCCAGAGAAAATTAATTTGAAAAGATAGAGGCACCCTAATGCTTATTGAAGTGCTGTTTACAATAACCGAAGCATGCAAGCAACCTAATTCTCTGTTGACAGATGAATGGATAAAGAATATGTGATTTAGATAGGTGGAGAGACAGACAGACAGACAGTGGAATATTAATTAACCATAAAAAAGAGTGAAATAATGTCATTTGTGGCCGTGTGGTTGGACCTATAGATCATAATACTTACTGAAGTAAATTAGAAAGATAAAGATAGGACCTTATGACATCACTTATCTGTGAAATCTAAAATATGACACAGACGAACTTGTTTACAAAACAGAAACAGACTCGTAACCATAGAAAACAAATTTACGGTTATCGAAAGGAGTGGGGGTGGGAGGGATAAATTATGAGTTTGGGATTAGCAGACACAAACTACTGTATATTAAATAGATAAACAACAGGATCCTACTGTATAGCACAGGGAATGATATCCAGTATCCTGTAATAAGCCATAATGGAAAAGAATATACATACATAACTGAATCATTTTGCTGTGCAAAAGAACTAACATGATATTGTAAATAAATTATACCTCAATTAAAAAAAGAATATTCTTAAAGTAGACTCATCTATTTTTGCTTTGGTGTGTATATTATGATTTTTTTTTTTCCTCTGAGGCTACAGTACTCTATAGTCATTAAGAAGGCAGATTCAATGTCAGGCAATGCTACTTCACTCCAAAATTTTCCACTGTCAGCCTTGGAAAATCTGCTTAATTTCCCTAAGTATTTTATAAATTTGTTACTTTATTATATTATAAAATGTTTAGAAAGTGTTCAACACTGCACCTGGAACATAGTAAGTACTCAATAAACACTGGTTTTGTAATTTCAATGTTGCCATTCTTTTCCTAAGGCTCCTTATTTTAGAAATGACTGCAGTGAAAATTATCATAGAGTAAGGGAAAATGCTCTAAGTTTATTAAAATAGCTTTAATCCAAAATTTCTATTTCTGGTTTGTTAAGCAATTTCTGTCTGCTGTTTCTTTCTCTGAACATGATTAAATGTGGGCCTAAAATATTCCATTAAGAGTTCAGTTTGACTTTATTTTTAATTAATAAAGGCTTTGCTGGAAAATATCTACAATTAATCAACATTATATCTGCAGTCCAATTATATCACCCTATTAAATCAAAGTGATTCATAGTTTATTTCTGATTCCCACCTTATATACTGAACAAAAACTATGATTATTTTTTTCTAGTTTAATTATGTATATAGTGTAGATTTTGCGAGAATTTTCATTGAAAAAAACAGTTGTAGGTGCTTGAAAAAGTAGGATAGTAATTGTATTTTGAGAGAAGTCATTGATTTCATTTGTCCCTTTGGCCAAGTCTACAATGTACAATGTAGAATCGGTTAAAGTAAAGGTATTTCCTCATCATCTATCATAGTTATCATTGTGGTATGCATGAACAACAATGGTTGTAGGTCCTGCTTCAAGCGGTCTAAATGATAAGATGAACTCTGAACAGCTGACAACCTAAAATTCTCTGGAAGTAAGTGTTACATTGTATGGTTTGTTTGTAGAAAACAAATGAACTAGAAAAGTCAAAATGGTTGTTGTGGTTTTTCTGCAGTTTGTAGATAAACAATAACCATTTGTTCACTAGTTTGTGGTGGAGTCTTAAGTACCATTGAGGGAGGAGGGAACATGCTTTCTGGTATTTGACAAACTGATTACAAAACTAATACGTGATAATAGATGGCATGTTGGAGCAAATTCCAATGTTAATTTGTAAAGAAAAAATTATGTAATGAATTCTCTTATTCTGCTAAATATGTTAGAGGATGAGGTACTTGTAAATTTCTGATGCTACAAACTGAGTAGTGCTTAAATATTTATGACATTTTCAGTGCTCTTTGACCAGCAACAATATAGCTAATGGTACTCTGGCTACATGACCTGTGAAAAATTTTTAAAAAAGAGAAAAAAGTGCAACAAAGTAAGTCATACAGAATTTTGTGTGATAGAAATCATCTTGGGTGTTACTTGGATGTAACTTACGTAATTTAAAAATTGCCTTTAAGGATGATGAATATTTTTCTGTGGATCATATTTTACTTTTACAGTTGAGCCATAAGGTTATATGATAATTAAAACAAAATTAGATAAGAGATGTGAGAAATCAATAGTATAGGCAAATATGTATTATATATTATCATATTATTGTAATATTACAATACAATAATGTATTATTTGCAAATTTATACAATTTGCCAATGCATGCTATTTACCTGATACAGGTTGATTAGGACTTGAATATTGTATTAAGAAATTGCCTCTTTTTTCAATCACAGTAAATATAATGGCACACTCAGAAATATGGATGAACATATATATCATTTTAATCTGCTTTTTTTAACCCTGAAAAATAATCTCTACAACTATTTCTATGTTTACTTCTACCAAAGCAAATTATATCCCCTCATTCTTATGCTACCAAAATGTATAACCTAATTAAAAGGTTATAGGTTTTTCTGAGTCCATCTTTATCAATTATAAAAATGATTACAGAAGCTTCAGGTCAATAAGTACATTCCCTTTGTGCCAAGTTTAGATAAGTAATCCAATTTTAGTGTTGCTTTGCCATGAGCTTTGGGTACATTTGGAAATACCGAAGCAAATACAAAATTGGTATTAAAATTCTAGCATGTAAACACAGAAATAGTAGGACAATTACTCAAATATATCTGAAGCCAGTAGAGATAAAATATTGGTGGAAAATCTTGTTTTCCAAGAAGTATCAAAAATGTAAAAGAAAAAAAATCTTCGAAGTCCATGATTTTCTTTTCTGTGGAAAGGTTCATTTGTGCTGTATATTAGATATCAGATGTAAGTGATAGCATATGGTATTTGTCTTTCTCTTTCTGACTTACTTTACTCAGTGTGAGAGTCTCTAGTTCCATCTATGTTGCTGCAAATGGCATTATGTTGTTCTTTTTTATGGCTGAGTAGTATTCCATTATGTATATATACCACATTGTCCTAATCCAATCATCTGTCAATGGATATTTGGGTTGTTTCCATGTCTTGGCTATTGTGAATAGAGCTGCAATGAGATAAAAGTATGTATGCATGTATTTGTAACTGGGTCCCCATGCTGTACAGTGGGAAAAATAATTGTGTTGGGGAAATAACAGTAAAAAAGAGAAAGGCATATCATAAATAAATTAATAAATTAATTAAATCATTATATAGAAATGAGACATTAAAAAAAAATGCTGTATCTCTCATTAGGCCAAATAATGAGGATGGGGCCAAAGGCAGAAGTAGGAATCAAAGATCAGAAGTCAGGCAAACCTTAGAATGGAGCAAAGGAGGAATAAAGGAAGAAGGACCAAGGATTTTTTCCTTATGAAGGCTGTCATCCTCATCCTGAACTTAGTGTTAACAAAGGCTGGTAATGAGATGTTTGTAAATGTTAGCATGTATCAAAGGTACAGATCAAGGGAATTACTATTAAGACCATTAAACATGCACATTCTACACAAATATATAAATATATGCCCTAAGAAAGTTTGAGGCACAGTTGGGTTTGGTAAGCTGTTACCTCAATTTTGGTATAATTCACAAAGTAATAGTTCTACTGCTAATACTATAAAAAGGAGTGGCCACCAAGATAGAATTTGTTAGAAGCTAGTTTTGTAACTTAGCTGTCAAATTGTTTACAGAGTAAAGCAGAGGAAAAGACTATTAAAAGATGATGATGTAGAGCTATTTGAGGTCCTTGGACTTTAATCTTATATCTTCTCCCATACCCCACTAAGAAAAGTTAAATACTTTATCGTCACCTCAAGTCTACAGTAAGAAGTCTCAGAAAGACCACTTGGATAATGTATTTTGTGTTCCTTAGAGTGTGGGATATGGGGTATGTTTATGAATCATGCCTGAAAAATTATTTGGATAAATACTGAGAATAATGATGGGTCTCCATTTCCTGTTTCTTTCCATGTCTCTTCCTTCTTCACTTTTTGTTGAAAAAAATGCAAAATTTAGATAATAAATTTTAGTGGATTTTGATTCTGATATATTTACTCTGAAGGGTTTTTTTTCCAACTTGCCTGAATTTAAATTATGAATATGTCTCCCTCCTGGTGAGCAAACAAAATCTGCTCATGTTTTGTTATTTTTATTTTATTTTGCTTGATTTTCTTATGGTTGCTCTTATATATACATAAATAAGCGACAGCCAATTATTTGAACAGTCCTTTTTTCATTTTTTAAAATTGTATTGAAGTATAGTTGATTACAAGTTTGTGATGATTTCCACTGTACAACAAAGCGATTCAGTTATACATAAACACACATCCATTCTCTTTCAGATTCTTTTTCCACATAGATTATCACAGAATATTGGGTACAGCTCTCTGTGCTCTACACCAAGTCGCCATTGGCCAATCATTCCATATACCTCAGCATGCATATGCTAATCCCAAACCCCTAATCCACCCCCTCCCCACCTGTCCCCTTTGAAACTGTAAGTTTTTCAAAGTTTGTGAATCTGCTTCTGTTCTGCAAATAAGTTCATTTGTATCCTTTTTTAAAAATCTAAATAGACATTTCTCCAAAGAAAACATACAGATGGCCAGCAACAACAACAACAAAAATGAAAGGATGCTAAACATTACTAATTACCAGAGAAATGCAAATCAAAACTACTACGAGGTACCCCATTTTACCAGCCAGAATGACCATCATCAAAAAGTCTACAAACAATAAATGCTAGTGAGTATGCAGAGAAAAGGGAACCTTCTTACACTGTTGGTGACAATGTAAAAACAGTATGGAGGTTCCTCGAAAAACTAAACATAGAATTACCATAGGATCCAGCAACCCCAGTCCTGAGCATCTATCCAGAGAAAACCGTAATTCAAAAAGGTACATGCACCCCAATGTTCATTGCAGCACCGTTTACAATAGCGAAGACATAGAAGCAACCTAAATGTCCATTGCCAGGGGAATGGATAAAGAAGATGTGGTAGATAAATAAAATGGAATATTACTCATCCATAAAGAAGAATGAAATAATGCCATTTTCAGCAACATGGATGGGCCTACAAATTTTCATGCTAAGTGAAGTTAGTCCAGCAGTGAAAGAAAAATGTCATATGATATCACTTTATATGTGGCACAAGAATAGACCAAAGGAACAGTGGAACAAAATAAAACACACACATATGTAGTAACATTATGACACAGGTTAAAGATGTGATCACACTGTAGCTCTGTTTTTAGATTTTTTTTTTGTCTTTTTTTTTTTTTTTTGCCGTTTCTTGGGCTGCTCCCGAGGCACATGGAGGTTCCCAGGCTAGGGGTTGAATCGAAGCTGTAGCCACCAGCCTATGCCAGAGCCACAGCAATGCAGGATCTGAGCCTCGTCTGCAACCTACACCACGGCTCACAGCAACGCCGGATCCCCAACCCACTGAGCAAGGCCAGGGACTGAACCTGCAACCTCATGGTTCCTAGTCGGATTCGTTAACCACTGCGCCACGATGGGAACTCCTGTTTTTAGATTTTTAAGGACCCTCCAACTGTTTTTCATAATGGCTTCACCAATTTACATTCCTATCAGCAGTGTAGGAGGGTTCCATTTTCTTGACACTTTCTCCGGCATTTATTATTTGTGGACTTTTTGATGAGAGCCATTCTGACCACTGTAAGGTGATACCTCATTGCAGTTTTAATTTGAATTTCTCTAATAATTCACAGTGTTGTACATCTTCTCATCTTTTGGCTATCTGTATGTCTTCTTTAGAGAAATGTCTTTTTCGGTCTTCTGCCTATTTTTGCTTAGATCGGGGGGTTTTTTGGTATTGACTTGTATGGGCTGTTTGTATGATATTCACTTCTTGTCAGTTGAATCATTTACAAATACTTTCTCTCCTTCTGTATGTTGTCTTTTCATTCATTGATAGTTTCCCTTGCTGTGCACTTATAAGTCGACAGAGCTACCAGTTTAGCCCTGAAGGACTTGTCAGTCCAGGCTAGAATTTAAATTCTGAGTATAGATTCTCTTAGACCATCATCCTGGTCTTCCTTAGGGGCCAATTAAGAATTTCTGAATAAACAAAAAACATATTCTTTAGCTAAGATTATGCAAATATATAATCAGCTGCTGCTACTACTGCTGCTGCTATTACTCCTACCACAAATAATAGAAATAATTATAATCATCATCTCATTACTTTCTTTTCATTGTGTTATAATTGATATGCAGTATTATATTAGTTTCAGTGATACAACATATTGATTCAGTATTTTTATAGGGTACAAGGTGATCACCACAAAGTCTAGTTACCACTTGTCACCATACAATTATTACAATGTTGTTGTTTATATTCCCTCTGCTATGCCTTATATCTCTGTGACTCATTAGTTTCTTATGAAGGAAGTGGCTATTAATTCTCTACAACAAAAGTACATTTCCCCTCACAAATTTTCCCACAAACTATAAGGTAATATGCCAGGAGATAATTGATTGTTGTTGAATATTCATTAGGTATAAGAATTTGGCCACCCAGGGGTAGGTCCCATCAAGAAAGGACCCCAACTACTCTTAGACTAGGTGATCTAATAAGAGGAGTTTCAATAGACTCTAAGGCTAAGATTAACAAATTTTTTATTTTACAGTTATTAGGCAGACACACACACAAACTCTTCTTGTTACCTTTATTAAAAATCAACAAAAAACTTGGAAAAGACGCAAGTTTTTATTACTATCTAAAACCATTTGTACTATCTGTGTCTACTATTTCCAGTTGTCAGTCACACTCTTTTCTCCTATTCACAGAGGGTAGCAGATGAAAACTACTAAATCCAGGTACTAGTTTCCCACAATGCAAAAGCAGATCATTCCTATGAAACTTTTCCTAAGCTGAAATGATAGGAAGCAAAGAAGCAATTACCTTAGGACACATTTTGCTAATGGCTGCACAAAATAAATTAAGATCAAGCACAGAGGCTCAAAGGCACAATTCAAAATTATGGTATCTTAATGCTGAGATGCTGAGTGTAGTTTTGGGGAAAGGAACTTGGTGGTACCAGTCTCGCTGCCTCTTACAACACCTCCTACAGAACCAACACTGAACACTATCATCATTTTGTGCCTTTTTTTGCAAAAGCAAAAATCCTCTTCAGATTTCTTTTGGTTAGAAAAATCATGTTGTGGTATAAAGTGAACTTTCAAAAATTAGGGGGTTTCCTGTAACACAATTTAAGCCTCACTTGTGAAAACAAAGCCTTCCACCAGCTTTTCCCACCATTATTTGCCCTTGCAATATCTACTATTTAATGAACAAAGGTGTTCTGTGAATTGTTTACTCATTATGTACATACCTATAGCAACTTGCCAATTTTCCTTCTTTCTTCTCCTTAAAGTTTAATGATTCAGGCTTATTCAGAACTGTGTTTGTCTCTCAGTACAATATTTTATCAGAGAGTTAATGGCCAAAGAAGTCAAAAGCATTTCCCACACCCATTGATCCTCCCTCTTGGATTCATCCATCATTTTATTTTCATAAGTACTCACAGCAGAACTGAGACACAGGCTTTGAGTTCTGTTTCTCTTGGACAAGTTAGAGGTATAATGCCATCCTTGAAACTTTTCAAAAACCACCAAGAAAAATGTCCCTGTTTCAAATTGGTTCCTTTTCTCTACACACACTGTCATGAACAGAGGTGTTTATGCATTGACATGTACCTGTTTTATGCGTTGATAACATAGGGTGATATGAGCTGTATCACTTAGGGAGCAGAGAGGATCAGCTTTGAGAACTTCTGAAAGGTTAGTAGCTTGGCTCAGCACAGTCTTTGGCAATTATTTTGTTCAATTATTTGCCATATTAACTACAGGACTTAGGCAGGTGATAGATGATAGATAGATAGATAAATAGATAATCTACTTAGCAGTTGCCCCCCCAATTAGCAGTTACCTCCCAATTAATAGATTATGTTAGAGAACTGACTTATAAAAAAAAGGACACACATTTCCTCTAGATTTTTACCCATTTTTCAATTTGAAAATAAATTTTTAATTTCAGTTTCACAATTTAAATTAATGCACTCAGATAAGTAGACTCATTACAGTGATCCTAAAGAGATAAAGACTTAAATATATGACAGGACACCATCAAACTCCTAGAAGAAAACATAGGCAAAACACTCTCTGACATCAACATCATGAATATTTTCTCAGGTCAGTCTCCCAAAGCAATAGAAATTAGAGCAAAAATAAACCCATGGGATCTAATCAAACTGAAAAGCTTTTGCACAGCAAAGGAAACCAAAAAGAAAACAAAAAGACAACCAACAGAATGGGAGAAAATAATTTCAAATGATGCAACGGACAAGGGCTTAATCTCTAGAATATATAAACAACTTATACAACCCAACAGCAAAAAAACCAACAAAGCAATGGAAAAATGGGCAAAAGACCTGAACAGACATTTCTCCAAAGAAGATATACAGATGGCCAGCAAACACATGAAAAATGCTCAACATCGCTGATTATAAGAGAAATGCAAATCAAAACTACCATGAGATCCCACCTCACACCAGTCAGAATGGCCATCATTAATAAGTCCACAAATAACAAGTGCTGGAGGGGGTTGCAGAGAAAAGGGAACCCTCCTGCACTGTTGGTGGGAATGTAAACTGGTACAGCCACTCTGGAGATCAGTTTGGAGATACCTTAGAAATCTATACATAGAACTTCCATATGACCCCGCAATCCCACTCTTGGGTATATATTGGGACAAAACTCTGCTTAAAAGAGACACATGCACCCGCATGTTCATTGCAGCACTATTCACAATAACCAGGACATGGAAACAACCCAAATGTCCATTAACAGATGATTGGATTTGGAAGATGTGGTATATATACATAATGGAATACTACTCAGCCATAAAAAAGAATGACATAATGCCACTTGCAGCAACATGGATTGAACTAGAGAATCTCATACTGAGTGAAATGAGCCAGAAAGACAAAGACAAATACCATATGATATCACTTATAACTGGAATCTAATATCCAGCACAAATGAACATCTCCTCAGAAAAGAAAATCATGGACTTGGAGAAGAGACTTGTGGCTGCCTGATGGGAGGGGGAGGGAGTGGGAAGGATCGGGAGCTTGGGCTTATCAGACACAACTTAGAATAGATTTACAAGGAGATCCTGCTGAATAGCATTGAGAACTTTGTCTAGATACTCATGTTGCAACAGAACAAAGGGTTGGGGAAAAAAAATGTAATGTATACATGTAAGGATAACTTGATCCCCTTGCTGTACAGTGGGAAAATAAAAAAAAAAAATTTTAAATGAACATAAAAAAAAAAGAATCAATTTCCCTAAAATGCTGATGTCCTAAATAAAGGAGGAGAAAATTTCATGAATGGAAGAATTTAATAGCATGAAAAAAATCCATTATTCCCAAATGAATACATTAATTTAATACACTTCTGATCAAAATAATATTTTTGCTCTTTTTTGGTCGATTTGAGAGTGATGACTTGTCAAAATTATTTTTAAATACAAAGTATATATTTGAGAAATGACAAAATATTTTTCCAAACAAATAGAGAAAAGCCTTTTTGCCATAACAAATTCAAGGAGAAATCTACTGCACATAAAAAGCATAATATTTGTATATCAGTAAGTAAGCGAATGAATCAAAATACTGAGTCCAGGGTTAGGCCCAAGGATATGAGGAAACTTCATATGACAAAAGTGGTAGACAATGAATTTTTAACAACCAGTTCTCTCTGGCTGAAATGGGGTGCAAGGAGCCCAATGTAGTGATTGCTAGTTTCCATGGTATGAATATTCCTGCCTTGCCCAATATTAAGGTACCAATGAGATGATAATCAGATGGAATAACTCAAAAATTAAACAACTGGTGTTTGTACCACTAGCAAAGATGTTATTTCAGATCAGTTGGAAAAAGAATTTGTTCAATAAATAGAGCCGGAATGACTGCGTATCCAACTTAGAGAAAATAAAGTTGAGTGTCTAGTACCTTACACAAAAATGAAATCTCTATAGTTTAAGAATCCACATCTAAAATATCTAGGTTTTAATACAGGAAAAACGTAAAACTTGGTAACTGAAAAGTTAAATATACACTGAGAAAAGCTAAAAGACAAACCATAGATTAAGGAAAGAACCTATAGCATTTATTGAAAATATCACTAATACGTATGTAGAAAAAGCTCTATAAATTAAAAAGCAGGAAAAAAAATACAAAAGTGAACTGAAAGTCACAGAAAAGATAAAACATTCTCAATCTCACAGTAAATGCCATTTTTCAACATATCAGATCAGCAAAGTTTTAAAAGACCAGTAGCTTCCAGTATTAAATGGAGAGATGTGTATACTGGAGTATTTTGTGGGGAAGTGTGATCTCCTTACCTTACTACAGTTGAGCATATATGTACTCTGACCGCATAACCTGTTTTGGTGTGTGGGGGTTGGGAAGGGGAGATCTCTGCCCTAAGGAAAAACCAAACAAAGGAAAAAAAAGTGTATGTTTACAGGAACATTCTTTTTTTTTTTTTTTTTTTTTTTTTTGAACTGCACCCACAACATATGGAGGTTCCCAGGCTAGGGGGTCAAATCAGAACTGCAGCTGCCAGCCTATGCCACAGCCACAGCAACACAGGATCTGAGCCATGCCTGCAACCTACACCATAGCTCCAGGCAATGCTGGATCCTCAACCCACTGAGCGAGGCCAGGGATGGAACCCACATCCTTATGGATACTAGTTGGGTTTGTTAACCACTGAGCCATGACAGAAACTCTGGGGCATTCTTTTTAATAGGAGTAAAATATTTGGAAACAGGATGCATATATGCCAATAGCGTAATGTTTGAATTAATTATAGAATAAAATATTACCAGCTATCAAAAATGAATTATATATCTTACTATTGATATGTAAGGGATATAAATGATAAAATAAAAAAATCATAGCACAGCACATTGTATATTTGTGAAATCCTGTTTTTCTAAGACAGCAGTAGATAAGGTGCCTATATATGCTTGTATATGTTGGCACACATATTTAAATACGGAGGAAAAGTATGCGATATACATATTAATAAAAAAAAGACAAGATAGTTATGTTTGAAGAGGAGAGAGATTATTACCATTTCATTTTTGTATCTCAACGTTGTTCCATTGTTTGAAAGTATATGTATGACTTTCATAATTTAAAATAAACTGAAAGTTCAAAACAATTGGCCAGATCCATTATATTAAATTCGAAGATTGCTATGACACAAGATTCTATAAATTAAACAAATGTAATATAGTGAATTATTATAAATTTATAGGCTCATTCCAAAACCAAAAGATGTGTTCGCACAAGTGTGTGTGTATGAGAGAGAAAGAACACTAGTATATGTTCATTTTAATTTGTTACTGTTATTTTATTCCTCTGCTTTTTTGGGTAGTACAAAAAGTATGATAGAAAGACTCACAAAAAAATGCAATCTTCTATGATATTTGTGAGAATGTAATTGGTACAGTCATTCTTGGGATAATTAGGCAAATACATATGAAATGCTTAAAAATATTTATGCTTATTTCTCAGAAATTTAACTTTTAGCCATTTATCCTGAGGAAATAATCAAGCACTTATTTGGCAAATACATTTAGCAAAGATATAGGTGTTAGTGTGTCACAACTTAAATATTTGCTAAGAGGTTAATTGAATAAATGCACTGTTGATACAACCAGGACAGATAGGCAGCTGGTACTCAGCAGCAACCCCAGTTGTTTATGTTGGCATCTGTTTCTGTTATTTGCTTTATGGTCACTGGTTTATGTTTGGCAACCATAATATACCAGTTGTTAAATGTTTTAAATATTACCCCTGAATGAAACCTTATGAAAATTCAGCATACAGTCTTTAAAAGTGATATATTGGAAATGATGTTGCCCAGTTTTAGTTATTTGCTATTCTACATTCAGTATTTTTGCCATATGCATGTGCCAGCTGAATTAATACTTTCTTAATACATTTTACCAAGTCCACTGTCTTATCAAAAGTAGAAGCCAGTATTGCTTAATATGAATGAAGAGTAATAATAAAAGATAGTCAAAACCAAATTATTAATTTTTTTTGAGCTAGTAAGCCTCTGAAGGCATTTTACAAAAGGAGATTAGCAAAAACTAGATGATCGTTTTAAGTTAGACTAAGATCCTCTTCTTTCTTTCTTTCTTTTTTTTTTTTTTTTTTTTTTTGGTCTTTTTAGGGCTGAACCCATGGCATAACGGAGGTTCCCATGTTAGGCATTGAATCGGTGCTGTCGCCTCTGGCCTACACCACAGCCGCGGCAATGTCAGGTCTGAGCCGCATCTGCAACGTACATACACCACAGCTCACAGCAACGCCAGATGCTTAATCTACTTAGCAAGGCCAGGGATCAAACCCAGTGTCCTCATGGACGCTAAGATAGTCAGATTCATTTCCTCAGAGCTACAACAGGAACTCCCATCCTCTTTTTTATTTTTTCTAAATGATCAAAATAATTGAAATAAAGCAGAAAGCAGTATAACATTTTCCTGTGTGAGTTGATATTATTTAGTACCTTGTCCTAAACAACTTGACATTCAATTTTTAATCATAACATCAGCAATATGTATCCAATTTTTAAGGAAAATCTGAGGTAGATTAAAAATAAGATATACTTGACTTCAAGCAACAGAAAACTCAATCATGGTGGCTTTAATAATTTATTTTTATTTTTCACTAATTAAACATAAATAAAGGGACCTAGACATAGGCAGTGCTGGCGTAGGTCAGGACTGATGCCTCAGTAATCCTCTTTGCCTTTCTCTCATTCTCCTGAGATGGCTACCATCTCATCAGCCTGCACATCTCTGTGCAGGTCAGAGAAAGGAGGGGGAAGGAAGGCGGAAGAAATGAGGCAGTTGTATCTCATTTAATTAGAAAATCAAAAGTTTCTCGGAACCCCTCAAGCTCCCTTCTCTTAAACACTCCTAGTGTGAACTGGATCATATGCTCACCCCAGATGCTCAGGGAACAGGATTATTGTGAGTGGCTTTGCTCCAACTGTCATCCCACCTCTTGGATGCTGCTTCACACTATATCCTCTTTAGCAAAAGAAAAAGCATGAAAGTTAGGTAACTATATTACAGGTAACTAACAGTTTCTACCATAACCTGCAAGGTATTCATGATATATTTTAAAGTTAAAAAAGCAGTTTACAAATGATATGTACAGTATAATTTTGTTTTTCAAAAGGATTTAGTGTGTGTGTGTATTCACATATGTGTCTTTATGAATGAAAATGTATGTGGTTCTCTATGTTAAATGATGGGTGACTTTATGGAAAACTCAACTATTTTAAATACTGAATTTATAATATTAAAAAAAAAATTAGAGCAGAGTCGGAAACAAATCCGACTATGAACCACTCAGTGGGTTGAGGATCCAGCGCTGCCATGAGCAGTGGTGTAGGTTGCAGACACGGCTTGGATCCTGAATTGCTATGGCCGTGTTGTAGGCCGGCATCTGTAGCTCTGATTTAGACCCTAGACTGGAAGCCTCTATATGTTGCAGGTGTGGCCCTAAAAAAAGAAAAAAATAATAAGATCAATATATTTTGTTGGATCCGATTTTTAGAAAACAGTCCAGGTCTTCAGAAAGGCTTTATTCTGCTCACCTAGTATCTTAGTGTCCCACCTACCAAAATCTGTTTCCTGCATTCAGCTCCGAGTTTCTTAACTGGGGTGAGAGGTGTTATATGCTTCTTGCTCAGCAAATGTGTCGTTTCATTTGGGAAAGTTTAAACTATAGATAGAGATCTGACTTCACCTTCTATTTATCCTTCATAGCAGCATCAAGAGCTGTGAAGCTGGTGCTGGGCTTACAGTTTTGACATAAGAGCTTTCTCTCTTATCTAATTCTTCCAGAATCCAGATTTGGTGGCCTTTAGACACAATGCAAGCTACATCTGTTTGATTTAACAATTGTATAAATTTTATTACTGTTGAGACAGAGTACATACTGCAAGAAAAATAATGGATCTCCAGTGTCACATCTGTGTGTATTTAAATGAATTGCACGGCTCTGTTGTTTTGTTCAGTTATCCGAGTGGCTGTCTGGCTGATGGCGCCCTGGGATTTCAGTGCTTTTTAAATATTCTCACAAAAGGAAGGCTTTTTTTTTTAATGTATTAGTTAGTATATATTGCATATATATAAATTATAATTTGTAATTATATATAATTATAAGTGTGTATATTAGTTTGAAATATATATAAAATTAATGATTAACCACAGTGGTGATTCAACTTAAAATCAATTCAATTACATTGAGTAAGAATTTCTGGAAACTGAAGAAATAACCTTCATGCATAATTGATATTAAAACAAGGTCACTAGTCCTTGTCAGTTGTTACAGCTCACTCCAGAGTCAGTGAGCATAAAAGGCCACTTGATCTGGCACTGGTTCGCTACTTTTTATTTAATGCCACTTGGTTTTCTTATTAACTGATGGCGGTAGAGACTTCTCAATCTTTTTGGAAATTTTAGACAAGTATAAGGCTAAATTCAAAATAATGACTGTCTTGTCAGCTCTACTGATTAGACCTTACTTATTACCTGTATGACACAGAAGCACAAGTATATATCTAGATCTATACATGTAGATCTATATATTCATATATAGTTCCACAGGTGGAGGGAAAAGGTTTGCCTATATCACTGCATTAAAAGCTGCAGTCTGGTCTGACTATAAGCCATAACTACAAGTATTTTATATTAAAAATTCAAAATAAAACACACTTCATCCTTCCACACACCTGTATTCTCACTGCCCTGCTTATCCCAAGGGAACATCTGGATTCAGTATTTAGAAATCATTATATTAGTGAATTGAGAGCCAAGGCAGGCAGCATGAGGGAGATAAGATCCAATGAATCATTCATATCCCAGAGTCGAACTGATTCATTTTAGAGCCATTGAAGTGGACCCAGGGCTTTTCATAGAAGACCAGCATAAAATACCTTCCTGTCGTCAAGCCAGATTGAGCAAAGAAGCAAATTATCTGAGCATCATTTCAGAATATGTCAAAAGAAATGCCCAACCAAGTGGCAGCAGAGATTTTTGAGTTTCTAAACTGCATCATTTTTCATAACGGAATTTCAAACATTTTATTTTTTATACCTTATTCCAAGGGTAAAACTATTACAAGTATTTCTCCCTTATGCTGACATTTAAATGGTATTTATGTGTAAATATGTGCTTCCCTTCTTTACAGAGAATAATGAACTCCATAGAATTTACTTTTGAATATGGTCATTGAGGTATAAATTAAAGTTTTAATGACAGGAAATTAAAGTGACAAGCAAGAATCTGCAGAAATGACCTGAGATACTTATGTCAGGTTGCCTAGAAAGATTCGGGCTCTAGAGGGAGTGTCCACTTTCCACTTCCTTATATGCTGGCCCTTGTGCAGTCTCCGTCCTCTGAACATAGGCTGCACCTAGAAAAAAATGACAAAAATGACGATGTGTCACTTTCAAGGTTAGGTTTCAAATGACTGTGACTCCCCCCTTTCTAGTTTCTCTCTCTCTCTCTCTCTCTCTCGCTGGACCTCTTTCACCCTCACTTGCTTTCTGCTCTTTTTATCATTTTGCTGAAGCAAGCTGCCAGCTGAAGAGGCTCATGTGGTGAAGAACTGAGAGGGTCCTCTGTCCAACAGCTTGTAAATGACTGAATCCTCCCAACAGCACTAAGGGAGCGTGAGAGTGGGTCCCAACCTAGGAAGTACAACCATGGCTGATAGCGGGATTCCTGGCACACAGGAACTGTGAGATTATAAATGTGTATTGTTTAAACTGCTAAGCTTTGGAGCAATTTGCTGTCTGGCAGTAGATAACTAATACACCCACCTAACCTCCTCTGGGTTCCTTGGGTCTCCAGGTGCTCAGAAACTCCTGTTTCACACCTGAAAACTGCTAACACTGTATTCAGAAGCCTGGTGACCAGTAAACTCTGTGGGTAAAAGGAGACTTTCACACTTGCCCCGTGTTTAGGTCAAGTTGTCTAGAAGCAGATCCTGACATAGGTTAAGAATTATCTTGAGCAAATCCTAAAGAAGTCCTGCTGCAAAAACATGTAAAGAAGTGGGAAAGCTCATTAGGGAAGAAGACAAGCCAAGATACGATTCCAGGCCAAGTCTAGAAGAGAATAGCTTTAGCCTGGTCCCACAAGGGAGTATGTTACTCCTCAGGTTTGTCCCTGAGGACAAAGGCAAGAGAAGTGGGCCTTTATAGTGTCACAGCTGTTAGTCATTGACTAAGGGCAGTCTGGTTGGGAGAGTGGGGAGAGTGTGGTGGGATGTAACCTTGCAGCTGCTTATTGTTCTTGGAGCTTCTATGAAACAACTCTAGTGGCCATAGTTCTGTGTGATGAAGAGGGGCCTCTGCTACCAGCGGTTAGAGACAAAATCTCACTGAAGCTGGAGAAGGGGAGCCGCTGAAATGATGAAACACATTTGAGATCTGGAAGGAGTACCAGCAGTGACCACTAGGGTACCCTGTAGAAAGTTGTACTGAAGCTTCTAACCTTGCCCAGATGCAGGTATGCTTCCCCTCAAGGACACAGAGATGGGGTCCCCGTGCCCTCACTGCTTTTCTCTTTGGGGCATCCAGCCTATGTTGGTAAGACTATGTTTTTTCAGACCTACAAATATGAAGAAACTTTGTGTGATGCCCTGAATTTATAATGAAGTTCTTTCTGGGCAGCACCTTTAAGTGGTATGGGCTTAGCCCAGGTGTGGAGCAAAGCATGTCTGCAGTATGTCTCCGTAACTCTGAACTAACTCACACAGAATTAGAACCATCAGTTTCTATAGTTATCATACTCATATAACTAAATTATTATACTCACAGCAAGACATGTTATCCTTATTTCAAGCATAGTATGTTTGGTTGTCAGTCAGGAATAGCTTTTACCTTCTAAAGGAATTCAGCAAAGTAAAAAATTCTCCAATAGATACAAACACTATATAAACTAAGTTACATGTCTTCTGAGTGCCTGTGTGGCTGTTTTTCCACAGTCCCACATGCTCAGTTTCTGTAAGATTCTAGGACATCAAAGACTGGGCTCCTCCCTGCACCCCAGTCATAACATGTAAAAATGAAAAACGTTAAAGCAAAGAGTGAAATAAAACCACAAAAGAACCAAAAGAGGATCGTGTATCAGGACACTCTCACTCTAGCAGGTGATGTCTTCCACATTCACCTTCATCTGGTACCCATCTAGAGGTCAATTATGACGACCAATAGAATCGCGGATGCCATCAAGCTACCGTCAGCCTCTGCCCATCCATCTATCCATATAAGTTACCTCTTGAGTGCTGAGAATGGCTGCACAGCCTTGGCCAGACAAGTGATGTCACTGAGGGGAGGGCCATCAAAATTTTAGTAGATCAAAACTGACAGTCATCCACCACTCCCTTGCTGGCAATGAAGAAAGAACATCCAGTACAACTTTGCCCTGTTAAAGGGAGCGGAGGTGTTCTTTGACAGAGGATTGACCTGAGAGAACAAAATCTTCAGGCACTTTCCCAGACAAAAGAGTCCCTGAAATGTGGCTTTAGAATTTCCAGCTTGCCAGTTTGACACTTGAAGTCTACAGCATGGTCTGACAAAGAATTTTAACCCATCATCTTTCAATATATTGGTAAAGTTTGAGTAATTTTCTTTTCTGTCTCTCCTTTAATATACCACTCCATCGAGATAAGGATTGTTGAGTTTCACTTGCTCTCAGAAGGAAGCGTTTGGGAGCATTTCCAGAGGCCCCATGCAGTAGGTGGTGGTTCAGGAGTGATTGCGTTGAGGTAAAGGAGAGTGTGTCAGTGTGTTCATATGAGCTAAGTACACATTCTGAGTGTCAGCAATATAAACATTTCCAGGATGGCCCGAAGCAGTCCTAAACTTTACATAAAGATTCTATGAGAACTTTCTTTTCCTAATATATATATTTCTTTTCCTTTTCTTGTTTGTAATCTCACAATTGAAAGACCCTCAAATGTTTCTCAGGAGGCAGATTTGGGGGTAAAAGGCCAATTTGCATTGATTTTTAGTGGGGTTTCTCACAAAGATTTTTGTACCTGGATAATGATCAGATGATAATTAGCTTACCGTCATCACAGGCATTTCACTTCCTCATTATCAGCATCTCGGGCAAGTGTGACCTCTGTTTTCCCTAGGCTTTCTGGGAAAGGATTGACTCATTATTTTGAAGCACATGGTTAGTTGTTACCTTAATGGGATTATTTGCCTGCCATCAGATTGTCGTAAATCCTTAGAACACACAACTGATGTTTGGAACATTCATACTGGCTCAGTAACCTATGGTTTATTATGTATAGCCATACATGAAATTTTCACCATTTAATGGGCACTACAGATTGTATGTTTCTTTGTCGTAGATGCTATTTTATGAACATGTTCTTCAGAATGTCTAGTCCTTGGACTAATGCACCAAATTGAAAGAACAGCTTGGTAAATATAATGAAAAGGATGATTTTATTGTCACTGTAATGACATACCCTGGGGGAAACAAGTATTGATTTTACCACAACTAATTGCCTGAGAGGCCAAGAGGCAATGAGTGGTAAAGTAGTCCCGGGCTGTCTGTGGAATTAGTGTGTGTCATGTGTGCGAGACTCCGTGGCTCCAGGATTAGATTCTTCTCCCACATCAGCCATACAGTTTCCAAGGATAACTGTACCTCAGGATTATTTTCCGATTTTACTGCATAGAAAATGATCCCAAAATGGTATTTCAAAGACACTGCATCAGTAAAGATGAACATTTTTTACTTGAAACTGTGCACTGTACACTACAAGATATTTGTATTAAACCTTATATACAGACTGTTTTCCATCACTTAATTACTCTGATTTGATTTGGAAACTAAAATTCTGCATGACATGTCAAAAAGAAAAATATATCTTTATATTCTTATTTTCTACCTATTAAGAGATTTACCTATTTATCACTGTAAAAAAGTAATTGTTTAAAAATACCTTTTTTTCTTATACAGACTTTTGATATTTCTTCTATATCATTAAAAACTTTTAAAAATTTGCAGGATAGTCTAAGGACAAGAGTATAGGTATGTCTGGTGATGGTACATAGGAGCAAACATGAGCTCGGCATGGTGGAGTTATTTATGGATCGCTTCATGGAGGGGGCACTTTGGCTAGATGTGAAACATAAGCAAATACCCTGCAGTGATTGAGGTTTCAAATATATTCCAGCAAAAGGAACCTGAAGGTTCAAAGACATGACACAGGCTGCATTATTTAGTAGACATTGCAGAAAGGGTCTAAGGATTAAATGGGGACTTAAAGTACATTAACCTATAAAGTGTCCACCAATCTCAGGATCCTTGGCTCATTACATCTGTCTTATCCCTAAGAGAACAAGGCTTTGGGGGCTATGCAATGCATTAGTGAAATCTAAATAAATGTTTTTGTTGCTACAACTTGGAGATAGTGGTAATAGATACTATGATGATGAATATGGTAGTAACATTGATACAAAAGGAAACAATTTTTACTTGTTTCTGTGACAAAGTTTATTCTGCTAAAAAAAAATCAGCTAAGGAGTTCTAAAACTGTAGATTCTGCATACAATAAGTATTGAATAAAAGTTTGTTAGCGTAAAAAATTACATTTTTAATAAACACTCTGGTTTGTTAACAATGTAGTTTTGGTCTTATGATCCTCGGAACATACTTTGAGAAACACTGGCCTAAAAAAATTATCCAAAAAAACCAAGCCAAATAAAAAGTTAAATGCAAATCAAAACTACAATGAGATAATCCCCCAATACCTGCTATCAAAAACAAGCAGAAAATAAAATTCATTGATAAGGATACAGAAAAACGGAAACCATTGTACATGCCTGGTGGGAATGTAAAGTGGTACAATTGCTATAGAAAATATAGCCGTTCCTCAAAAAAATAAATAAATAAACATAAAATCACCATGCGACCCAGCAATTCCATTTCTGGTTGTATACCCAATAGAATTGAAAACAAGGTCTCCATGAGATATTTGTATACCCATGTTCACAGTAGTAGTATTTGCAATAGCTAAAATATGGAATGAATCCAGTTGTCCATAAATGGATGAATGGATGAATGGATAAGCAAAATGTAATATATACATACAAAGAAATACTATTTGGCCTTAATAAGTAAGAAAATTCTGATATATGCTACAACCTGGATAAATCTTGTAGATATTATGATGAATGAAATAAGCCAGTCACAAAAAGACAAACACTATAAGATTCCACTTGTATGAGGTACTCAGAATAGTCAAAATCTTAGAGACAGACAGTAAAATGGTGATTGTCCGGAGCTGGGGGCAGAACAAAATGAGTTATGGTTTAATGGGTGTAACGTTTCAGTTTTCAAGATGCAGAGTTATGGCGATGGATGCTGGTGATGGTTGCCCAGCATTGTGACTGTATCAGCATTACACAGTACACTGAAAAGTGGTTAAAATGGTAACTTTTGTTATGTGTATTTTACCGCAATAAAAAAAATTTGAGAAACAAACAAAAAGCAGGAGCAACAATGTGTTGTTGATATGCCAAGAACCAGATCAACAATATCTTCTCCACAAAGCTTTCTGAAACACCACTAGCCAGAGTAATTACTCAATCTCTCTTTTATCCTCCCATGTGATTCTATTCATACTGTAATTATTGCTTTTATCACACTGTATTATAATTACCTTTTACTTTCATATCTGTCCAACTACATAATTCCTTGAATACAGGCTTATCTTTATAAATCCAGTCCCTAGATTAATGCTTAATGCATAGTTGGTACACAGTAAACATCTATTGAATTGATTGCCGATAATTACATGTTATAATATAAAGCCTGACAAGACCAAAAAAAAAAAAAGAAAAAAATAGTTGAATGAAGAGAATGAGTCCATAAACAAGCCTCAGAAAGGTGCAAATGACTTTCCTCTCACCAACTGCGAAAATGCCAAAAATAATTTTTAGAATATATTGTTATATTCTTGTATAAAATATAATACTGAATTTTAGTATGGTTAAAGAGTTCAGAATCAAATTTTAGCTGTCTTCGGCAAATTAAATGTAAACATCAGAGCACTCCCTAACTTTGCAAAATTACATCCTTAGACTACATTCATCAATATAGTTATGTGTGAATAAATGAGTCATTATCTACTTTTAGCTAAGCCACTTGCTGGGTTTACAAGGGATAATGTCCTGAGAAAATGTGAAAAAAAATACTTTGCAATAAAAATAATATCTCAAACTGAATGGTGTCGCAGGCTACGCAAAGAATTTGTGCAAATTTCCAAAGTGTAAAATAATTCTGTAAAAAGGGTAAATAACCTTTTAAATAAATGAAAAATTTCATATATCTAGTTTGCTTAATGATAGATACACTTCTGCAAAAAGGCATGAATTGACCCAACACTGAATAGACAAGGTTACCTTGATATAGTTTCATTACATCGGGGCTATTTTAGGGCTTGGGAAGTTCCAGAAGCTGAAATATAAAACAGTTAAGAGCAGAGATGATCTGTCAATGTGAAACAAATTATTTTGTAAATTTTGGCAATAAATAAATGAACAGCAGAAATTTAAATATTAATTTTTAATGTATAATACTGCTAAAATGATCCCAATTTTTCCAATACAAAACAATCATTTCAAGAAACTGTGTTAACACATAGTTAACAATCAGCTATAATGGAAAAAAATTAAAATCATTAAAATAAAAAAATCTTATAACATCGAATTCCTTAAAAACTAATTATGGGGATTCCATGGCTCAGAGGTTAACGCATCCGACTAGGAGCCATGAGGTTGCGGGTTCAATCCCTGCCCTTGCTCAGTGGGTTAAGGATCTGGCGTTGCTCTGAGCTGTGGTGTAGGTCACAGACGCAGCTCAGATCCCATGTTACTGTGGCTCTGGAGTAGGCTGGCAGCTACAGCTCCGATTAGACCCCTAGCCTGGGAACCTCCATGTGCCATGGTTGCAGCCCTAGAAAAGGCAAAAAGACCAAAAAAAAAAAAAAAAAAAACCCACTAATTATGACCCTTGTTTCTCCTAGACATTTTTTTTTTTTTTTTTTCTTTTTGCCATTTCCAGGGCCGCTCTCGCGGCATATGGAAGTTCCCAGGCTAGGGGTCGAATTGGAGCCGTAGCCACCAGCCTACGCCAGAGCCACAGCAACGCGGGATCCAAGCCGCATCTGCGACCTACACCACAGCTCAGGGCAACGCCGGATCTTTAACCCACTGAGCAAGAGCAGGGATCGAACCCGAAACCTCATGGTTCCTAGTCGGATTCGTTAACCACTGCACCACCACGGGAACTCCTCTCCTAGACATTTTTTTATGTCTCTGTGGACTGGTGGAGTCAGTTATTTCTCTGTAAGAAAAGAAAATCATGTCTATAACAGACAGATTGTGACTGATTATTATGTTTATCTGTCATAAGATACCAATAATGGAAAATTACCACTGTAGTTACTTCAGTCCTAAACATATAGAACATCTAAAAGTGCAGTTTCCCAACAATGCAGCACCAAATATGGTGTCTAACCGGCAAGATACAAGGCTCAGGATCCTGCTAATGGCTTTGGTAACTAGCACATTAAGATAATGTACAATGAATAGTAAGAAGTAAAAGATTTGAACTTGAGACATGAAGTAATTTTCACACTTTCCTTCTGTTACGGTAAAGTTTGGAAACTTTAAGAAATCCTCTTAATAGGATCAATTAAAAATTGAATTTAAACAAATGTCACAATGTTTAATGTCCTTCTGGATTTTTAGTGTCTTTGGACTGTGTTAGTGTGCCTATCTTTGTTTTCTATATGGCTAAATATGATAATTATTTTGGGTAGTAATAAAATCAACTTTAAAGGATTTTTGTTCAGATCCTATTAAATGGGAGTTTCTTGAATTATATACATAAACACTTGTGTAGGGATTCCTTATTAACCAACATTAAATGCAAAGAAGCTTCTTGTATATATTTTTATATGCAGTTTTATTTATATGTGTGTGTGTGTATACACATATCTGTATAGGAAAAAATCCAAATGCACAATTATTTATTTATACTAAAAAATTACTGTTTTCCATTGAGATCAGAGTCTTTTAAAATGTCCAGCTTTCTTTATGCATTTTAAATAGACTATTAGCAAAGATTATAGTTGTCATTTTGCAATTATGCACTCCTTTGGTAAACTGGTGTGAAATGATGTATATTTCTTGTCATTCAGTTTAAAATACTTTCTGATTTCCTTTTTTATTTCATCATTGATCTCGTATTATTCAGGAGCATGTGATATAAATTCCAGCTATTTGAAGTTTTTCTGCATACCTTACTGATATTATTAGTTTAATTATTTTGTTATCAGAGAATACTGAGAATACTCTCCTAGAATTTTAATCTTTTAAGTTTATTGACACTTATTTTAAGACCCATCATGTGGTCTGTTTTGGAAAATTTGCCATGTGACTTTGAAAAGAATGTGTATCTGCTAGTTGTGAGATAAAGTTCTACAACGTCATTTAGATCCAGTAGGTTGTTAATGTTGTTCAGATCTTTTATATCTTTATAACTTTTGTCTGATTGTTCTAACATTCATAGAGAAAGATGTTCAAATGTTCTACCATGATTATGAAGTTTTCTGTTTTACTGTTTGATTCTATCATTTGCCCCATTCATTTTGAAGCTTTCTTATTAGACACATACACATTTTTTTTCTTATCAGGTAGTCTTAATTGTAATCAACTGTTATTTCCCCAATATAATTTATTTTCTGCTGTACAGCATGGTAACCCAGTTACACATACATGTACGCATTCTTTTTTCTCACATTATCGTGCTCCATCATAAGTGGCTAGACATAGTTCCCAGTGCTGCACAGCAGGATCTCATTGCTAATCCATTCCAAAGGCAATAGTCTGCCTCTATTAATCCCAAGCTCCCAATCCATCCCACACCCTCCCCCTTCCCTTTGTCAACAACAAGTCTATTCTTCAAGTCCATGATTTTCTTTTCTGTGGAAAGTTTCATTTGTGCCATATACTGGATTCTAGATATAAGTGATATCATATGATATTTGTCTTTTTCTTTCTGACTTACTACACTCAGGATAAGAGTCTCTAGTTCCATCCATGTTGCTGCAAATGACACTATTTCATTCTTTTTTATGGCTGGGTAGTATTCCATTGTGTATATATACCGCTTCCTCCTAACCCAATCATCTGTTGATGGACATTTGGGTTGTCTCCATGTCTTGGCTACTGTGAATAGTGCTGCAATGAACATATGGGTGCATGTGTCTTTTTCAAGGAAAGTTTTGTCCGGATATATGCCCAAGAGTGGGATTGCTGGGTCATGTGGTAATTCTATGTATAGATTTTTTAAGGTACCTCCATACTGTTCTCCATAATGGTTGTACCAGCTTACATTCCCACCAACAGTGCAGGAGGGTTCCCTTTTCTCCACACTCCCTCCAGCAAGAACACACTTGACACCATGCATGAAAATAAACTCAAAATGGCTTAAAGACTTAAATATAAGACAAGACACCATCAAACTCCTGGAAGAGAACACAGGCAAAACATTCTCTGACATCAACCTTACAAATGTTTTCTTAGGTCACTCTCCCAAAGCAACAGAAATAAGAGCAAAAATAAACCAATGGGACCTAATCAAACTGACAAGCTTTTGCACATCAAAGGAAACCAAAAAGAAAACAAAAAGACAACTTACAGAACGGGAAAAAATAGTTTTTTGGGGGTTTTTTTTTGCTTTGGGTTTTTTTTGTTTGTTTTTTGTCTTTTTAGGGCCACACCCGCAGCATATGGATGTTCCCAGGCTAGGAGTCTAATCAGAGCTGAAGCTGCCTGACTATGCCACAGCCACAGCAACTCCAGATGCAAGCCACGTCTGCAACCTATACCACAGCTAATGGCAACACCAGATCCTTAACCCACTGAGCGAGGCCAGGAATTAAAATCACAAGCTCATGGTTTCTAGTAGGATTCGTTTCTGCTGCGCCATGATGGGAACTCCTGGGAGAAAATAGTTTTAAATGATGCAACTGACAAGGGATTAATCTCTAAAATATACAAACAACTTATATACCTCAACAGCAGAAAAGCCAAGAACCCAGTGGAAAAACAGGCAGAAGACCTGAAAAGACATTTCTCAAAAGAAGATACACAGATGGCCAACAAGCACATGAAAAAATGCTCAACATCCCTGCTTATTAGAGAAACGCAAATCAAAACTACCACGAGATACCACCTCATACCAATCAGAATGGCCATCATTAATAAGTTCACAAATAACATGTACACATTTCTAATTGCTATATTTTCTTATGAAGTGTACCTTTTGTTGTTATGAAATCACCTATTTTTGCTAATAACAATCTTTGTCTTAAAGTTGATTTTATTTTATGTCAGTATAGTCATTCCCACCTTCTTATGCTTATTATTTGCATACTCTATCTATTTCTACCCATTTCACTGCAATTTATCTGTTGTTTTTAGTGAGCGGGATAGAGTTGGGTCTGGCTTTTTTATCTAATCTTTCATTCTCTATATTTTAATTGCAGTCTTTAATCAATTAATTCTTAACATAACTGCTACTATGTTTTGATTTAGGTCTGTAATTGTATTATTTGTTCTCTCTTTGTCCTTCCTGCTTTTTGAGTACTTGTCAACCCTTCTCTTCCCTCTCTTGTGTTACTTAATTTTTAGTGTTCATTTTAATCTATCTGTTGTCTCATTTGCTTTATTTTTCTATTGTTTTCAAAGGTAGCTAAAAATCCTGATATGTTCATGAATCTCACTCTCTTGCTGTTCTCATTTTGCATATGTGCTTTTCCCTTTGTACTTTAAATTCTATTGTATGTTCCACATTCAAAAAGAGACCTAAGCTTTCATAAAAATCTATGGTGTCACAACAAAAAAGGTAAAGGTAAATAAGAAAACTAAGGTATTCGACAAACAAATATTTGCAAAGACTTATCATGAGAAGGAAATATATGTGTGTGTATATATATATATATATACTATATGAGTATTAAGGAACAAAATATTGGTTCACTGCTAACAAACTGGTAGCATGGTGGTGTATCTTGATAAGTATGAGAGAATTAAAGAAAAGACTAGCTAGAATAACTTGATATGCACTGCTAAGGAGTTTGGACTTGATTCTGAGAAGATGAGTGACATGATAACATCTGTTTGTTTGGAAAGGTAATTTGTAGCCAGTGTGTTTAATGATTGATTGATGGCCTGAGTGACTGCAAACAGGAAGTCAGTAAGGAGGATATTGATAGATTTAAGGTGAAAGATGGTAATAGACAAGGACAAAGAGGAGGAAGTGAGAATGGGATAGAAGGGGAGTGATTAGGAGGAATGACTCTATAACAACAATGTGTATAGCTTAAGAGAAAAGATGAGATACTGATATGAAATCATTACATCAGGCCATAGATATTAGAGTGGAATCTAGAATTAGAAAGGGAATTATGATATATTTACTAGATAGGTAGAATAAGGAGAACAGAAAACAAAAAAATACATAATCCTCATTTAGCTTGTTTTTCTCTTTCATATTACATATACACATCTATTTTTTTATTTTTTCAAATAACTTATGAATAGCATAAATTTATATTTTGAATCTCAGTATTTTTTTCACTAAATATCTCCAGAAAGAATAATTCTTTCCTATTAATGTCTTGGCTAAATCAGGGGCGGGATGGAGAAGAAAGAGAGAGAGATGAATTTTGTATGTTTCCAATATAAAACTGAAGTATTTGCCATCATAATACAGTATTATCTCAAGGGTTTCCATGTACACAATATCATTTTTTCAAGGACCCACCCGAATTACTTTCATTAGAGTCATTCATTTAGACGAAGTGATTATTTTCAAGAGCCTCTTGTGTATGCCAATATCTTACCTCTTTAGTGTTGTAATGAACAATTTTGTGTTAGTTAATAGAGAATTTGGGGGGAAAAAACCTGAAGGAATGTAGCATATGACATATATTTAGAGGAGAGGGCAGGAAAAACAGATCCTAGCTCCATTGTCCTTCTTAGAGATAAGCCTGTTGCATTTGGCAATTAACTGGTGAGGCCTAGACCACTGCAAAGCAGTACGCTCTGGGAAACAAAGCAGTGCAGTTGTTCGAGAACCTAAAGGCTTTCATGCAAAATTCTGATTTTGCTGCTTCTAGCTATCTAAACTTGGACAGATAACTTAACCTCTCTGTGCCTAAACCATGAAACAGAGGCAATCGTGATGTTTAACCTCTCAGGACTATTAGAGGAATGTAAGGAAATTTGGGATACAGATATTTAACAAAGTGTCTCAGTAAATGATGACTACAGAGAAGCTGGAAAAGGGGATAAAGACAGCTTAAAACAAAATGGAAACACCTTGGAAAAAAGTTGAAATAAAATATAGAAGGGAGTTCCCATTGTGGTGCAGCGGAACCATGAGGTTGCAGGTTCAATTCCTGGCCTCACTCAGTGGGTTAAAGATCCGACATTGCCAAGAGCTGTGGTGTAGGTTGCGGACGCAGGTCCAGGTCAGATCCCGTGTTGCTGTGGCTGTGGCGTAGGCTGGCAGCTGTAGGGCCAATTCAACCCCTAGCCCGGGAACCTCCATGTGCCTCAGGTGTAGTCCTAAAAAGCAAATAATAATATAATAAAATAAAATATAGATGGATTATAAAGTAATTAAGAACAGATAAGTCACAGGGACTAACAAATAATATGTATCAAAGAAGAGAACCTCCCAGTGCTTCCTTATTCACACTAAATGATCAGTGCTAATAAATAAATGACTAAAAATATAACATATTTATGCCTGAAATATGTTTGAAAGTGGAGTAGCAAAATAAAGAAATGGAAAAAATACAGTTAGTAAACAGGGGTGAAAAGGCAGATATGTTTTTTTAATTACATTTACAATTCTATGAACCATTGACAAAGAAAACTATATGTATCTATTCGTAAACCATGAACTAGATAAGATGATATTATTGTTAAAATTATTGTCTTAAAAAGAAATTTAAGAAACGTGGCAGCCTCTAGGAGTGTGGCGCAGCATCTTTTGACCATCTTCCTATGTAATCTAATCATACCCAGTAATATTTCTGAGGTTTCTTCTGTGGCATCACCAGCAGTGATCATTTGTGTTAAAATGTGAATTTAGACACTGATGCCAACTCAGTAAAAGAGCTAGGAAATTTTCCAAAAGGCATATTAACTTATCCCCAAACCTCAAATATTTGTCTAATGTCAGCAAATCAAACACTGAATCCAGTTTTCGTTCTTGACATTCAATATAAATGGCATTCTGACTTAACCCATCTTAGTTAAGGAGGGCTGCTAAGGACAGCCTGAGTTTTGCATATATGCACATGTTTGTGTTGAAATTTATTACTAGTCTGTAGAATGATAAAATCTGAAATTAGGATACATTTACCATCTTCTTGAGGCAAATCATTACCACAGTCCTTGAGGCAGTTTTTGATGAATTACAATAAACTGATGGTTTTGCCCCACCATTGCTAACAGAAGATGACATAAACAAGATTATATTTAATTTGATTTTGCAATTGTGCATATAGCACTTCTAATTAACAATCAAAGAGTTGGGATTCAACTCTCCTCAGGCAAACCTACAAAATCTCTAAGGGAAGAGAAAGTCGTTAACTGTCACTGACTTTTTGCTTCTGACTTTTTTCCTTTGCTCTGTCAAATGTCAGAGTGATAAATCAGGAATTTGAAAACCATATCGAAGAAAAGCAAGCACGGGTTACGGCAGGCTCGTGCCAACACTGCATCGCGATTCACACCAGCACAAGGACTCCTCCACCCCACCGAGGCGCTAGGCGATCTTCCATTGAGATGTGAGGCACTGACATGCTCTTCCTGTCATTTTCAGTCACTCATTTGAGTTCAGCAGGGACCCATCAGATATAAAAATCAAATGACAAACTAAGCCTCCAGTCATGAGTGGCTGCAGCACAGGCACAAAAGTATGTCCACTGTACGTCATCTTGGCAGGGCTTGTCACACAAGCGTAAAGACTGATATTCATGGAGGTTTCAATATATGATTTTTTTGAATGGTTCTTCACTGTATGTGTTCACGGGAGAGAATCAAGGACAAACAAAGGTAAATCTTTTAAACTGGTACTAGGAGGGAAATATTGAATAGGAAAAAAAAAATTTCTTAAAAACATTGTGTAAGTGATGCTCACCCTCTCACTCACGTCCTTGAAAACTCCTCAGTGGTAAAAGCAAAGGCAGCATCTTAGGTGTATTTTGTTGGTAGGGCCCCTCCTGAACTACAGTCACATGGGCTTGTTTGTCAATCCTGTTTCGTCCGTCGCTCAGTCTTGTGTTCTATGTGGTTTCTTTTCCTCCTCCTGGGTAGCTGCTAAGCTTCAATGAGGTATAGGAGAACAAAGCTGAATATCAAATTGGGGTGTCAGCTCTTCTTCAAGCAGTGTAAGAAAATAGCAGTCTGAGTTCATGCGAGAAAAGGGCTCAATCTGTGCCTGGGATGACTCTCCTGAGAGCAAGTCTTCCTGAAAACTCCTTGAAAAGTGGCCCATTGCATGGCCTGCCTCTCTACTCACTGTCTCACAATTACCACCATTTATATCTGTAAGACCAGCAGGTTATGGTCAGTCATTTTAGAATATGCTATAATGCCTGTATTGTATAAGAAACCAGCAAAAAATAGTCATCATAGCCAAGAATGGAAAAATTCTAGTCATTAAAAATGATGTAAGCTTCCCTGGAATGATTCCTAAAAAAAACAAATGTGATCATTTTAATATATAATACCTATTGCTACAGGAAAAAAAAAAAACTTTTAAGTAAAAAAAAAAAAAGCATCATAAACTTAAAGCAGTATGACACAATGATAAAAAGATTAAACTACGGAATATTTAGGTTATACTCTATGAAATCAGTAACATCCAACTGGTGTTTACCTTAAAATGTCATTTCATATGGTTAGATCTAATATTAAAATGTTATCTGCATAAATAATATCTTCAAAGATCATATATGCATCTATCCTTTATGCTGTAAGTAAATCATTCATTTTCATCACTGAACATGTAGGTAAATAATTCTATTTCAAAATTCTTCCAAAGTAGATACCTTTATCAAATTATTTATAAAATTGCCTCACTTTATTTGTTTTGCTCTTCTTTCTCATTTGTGTGTCTATGGAAAATCTTGAGAGCATTTAGAAATAGCATCTAACTCATACAGTAAATCAGGTGTAGAAAAGAAAATTTATTTTGTGCAACTTGAGAAATATACCTCAGTTTGGTTGGGAATTCAAACATTGTTAGTGGAGGTGTATTTACCAGAGAGCAGGTAAACTTTCCTCTGAAGTCAAAGCTTGAGCCAATTATGCTGAAGGCACAGCCTTCTAGCCAGGGCAGTTACAACTGGGAGATAATTAGGACTCTGGCCTCCGACATCCAGCTCAATGGTTAAAAGTAGGGCTTGCTCAGATGCCCTTCTGATGTTCCAATCCTTTATTTCTTCATGAATAACTGTTAATCCCCGGACAGGAGTGCCAGGTTGGTGATATCTTCTGTTTAATGTGGCCACTGCATAACTAAGTGGAATAAAATGTCCCCTAGTTTCATGTCACACTAATTCAGTTAGCAAGTTACCACAACAAAATGTGGAATTACACAATGAATTTGTGGAATACGGTTACAAAGAATGCAGTGCTTTGGTCTTGTGGTAAATAAACCATGTGAAGAGTAATTTACATGTTTACCATCGTTCTAGATAAATGTCATATTATCAGAAGTGTTTAGGTACTTGTAAGATAGACATAAAGATACCCGCTCTTTATTCTTAATGTATTTGCAATCTTTTATGAAAGTGTATTTGACTTTGGCAACTTTTTACAATATAGATAGACTTGTTAATTACCCATCTACATATTTGTCCTTAAAATAATATCCTTAATTTTTCAATTTTCATGCTTATTCTCTGAAAATAATAACATAGACTTCTACTCATCAAAGACCACCAATCTACGGCTACCACTGAAAGTCCCTTCTATCAAAGCTGAGATCAACACTGAGTTGATTACATTGGACCACTTTCACCAGGGGAGTGTTTTGTTCTTACTGGAATAGACATTTACTTTAGATAGGGATTTGCCTTCTTTACATGCAGTATGTCTGATAAAACTACCATCCATATCTACTATCATGGTATTCAATTATGCGCCATGATTTCTGCTTCCTTATGTGTGTGATAACTTTTTATTGGATGCTGGACCTGTTTTGTGATTAGATCTCATTATCCTTCTTTGAAAGGTATGGAACTTTTGTTTGCTTACTTGCTTGCTTTTCCTGGCAGGTATTGATTTATTTTGGTTTGCAGCTTGATCTTTCAATTGCTGCTTTACTTCCACATCGTCTTGATGATGACAATGATGATGATCATGACGATTCTACCCGAATGTTGCTTTTCTCCAGGGAGAGTTTAGTCTTCATCTCGAAGAAAAGAAAAAGGGTATTTGGGGATTCTCTACTAAATGTCTCAGGTGTTTAACAGGTCTCTTTATTCTGCTTTTTCAGTTTAACATCTCGCAGTCCTGTGCAAGCTATAGCAAATGTTCTATTTATAAATCATTGGTCGTTGTTTTTCCCCAGTTGTTTTTCTTTTCCTGACTACATAGAGTCTTGCCTTCAAGTGCCCACATAAAGATTCTGCAACAAAGAAGGAGCCTCATGGCCTAAAATAATGGTTTTCTAGGCATAGCTCAGCACCTATCACATCAGAATTAGTAGGTATAATTACTGAAAATGAAAGTATCTTGACATCCACGATATCTACTGCAACAGGTGACAGGATTTTTTTTTTTTTTGAAATGTCGATGTAACATAGAAATGTATGCTATTTAGATTCATTGTTAAGGAGGGTTGCTTAAGACTATCTTCTTGAAGGAGGTCCATGTAATAAATGATTATATAAACTTCAAAAAAAAAAAGATTCTGCAACAATTCAGAGGAACATCCATGCAGATTTAGTGGTTACCTTTCTGTGTATCTTCCCCTTGATAAGTGGTTTGCACTGCATTCCAGCTGCTTTATTTTACCCGAACTCTGATCTCTACCTCTTTAGTTTAGCAAGACCACTATGTTCTAAGTACCCCTTCCTGTTTGTGCTTTGGTAAAACCCTCCCATCAAAAAGTTAACAGGGGAGTTCCCATCATGGTTCAGTGGAAATGAATCCAACTAGGAACCATGAGGTTGAGGGTTCAATCCCTGACCTCACTCAGTGGGTTAAGGATCTGGCATTGCCATGAGCTGTGGTGTGGGTCACAGACGCGTTAGGATCCTGCATTGCTGTGGCTGTGGTGTAGGTCAGCAGTTATAGCTCCAATTTGACTCCTAACCTGGAAACCTCCATATGCCACGACCCTAAAAAGCAAAAAAAAAAAATAAAATAAAAAATAAAAAGATTTCAGGGCTTATTTCATTTATTCCCTACTCTGAGGACTCATAGTCCTGTGTTGCCTTTCCCCACTGTGGGAAAACATGTTGTATTTTTCATTTCTTTTATTCCATTTTCTAGCTATTGATGAGACAGGGCTCGTTCACTTCTCATAGTTAATCTTCATGGCCAAAAGAGGAAGTCCCAGAGAATAATTCTTAAATGGCAGATTTGATCTAGATAGAGCTTTATGAAGAAGTTCAATTTAAAAGAAGGTTTTAGGGTAGCGAAAATAAGAGAGAAGCTGTGTCTGGTGGAATTTGGGTAAATGTAAGTGATTGACAATGGAAATAAAGTAAAGGTGACTTAAATCATTCAGTAATGCTTTATTTAGCATGACTCATTAAACACACCGTGTGTGTTTGGTTCTTTCCCTCCTCCAAGTGCTAGTTAAGTATGATTCTTCCTTAAAATTATTGAGATAATTTAATGAAGCTATTAGATTGTATAGCTATTTTAGTCAGCATTAATAGCAGCAGAGATAGTGCCCAATATGTGATTGGTATTTTGCTCCTGAAAACAAGTAGCAAATTAAGAACTATTAATAATAATACTGCTAATATTAGCAATTCTATTAATATGTAAAACAAATTTTACTCTTCACAGTAATCATATAGAACTAATTTTGTTAGTCTGCTTGGGCTGTCACAACAAATACCACAGACTGGGTGGCTCAAACAGCAGAAACTTCTTTTCTCACGGTTTGGAGGAGACAAGGTTCAAGGTCATGGCACTGGCAGAGTTGGTTTTTGGTAAACCTCTCTTCCTGGCTTGCAGATTGCCACCTTCTTGGTGCATAGACATTCTCTTGGTGCACATGCAGAGTGATCTTCCTCTTCTTACAAGGATACCAGTCCTATTGGACTAGACTCAAACCTCACAACCTCACTTAACCTTAATTACCTCCTTAAGGACCTGATCTCCGAATACCGTCACATTGGGGATTGGAGCTTCAACATATGAATTTTGAGGGCACACTGAATTTGTAGTTCAGTCCCTACAAATACTTTATTTAAGGGTTATATTTTATTTTCTTTACTTTAAGACATGGGTCTATATTTCTTATAGTTACATAGTTTTGGCATTACCAAGCAGATATTAAGAATCCATTTTCAAAAATGTAGCATTGATTGCACAGATATTTCTTATTTTCAAATTTTTTAAATAATGAAATATAAACAAGTGTATGAAGGTTCTATGTAGTATTTAAAGAAAAATACTAATGTGAACACTGCTGTTATCCTATTGATTCAGGAACAGAATTTTCATGTTCCTTAGATGTCACATCATCCAAATCCAGGCTACTGTATTCTCCCTCCACCCTATCAGAGCTCTTTTCTTCCCAAAGATAACTCCCGTATTAAATTTTATGATATTAATTTCCATGCTTTCTATAGATTTGCTACATGAATCTGTGGACATAAACAATATATTATTTAGTATTGCTTACACCTAATTTCTGTAAATGGAACAATATCATGTATATTTTTCTGAGGCTTTCCTTTTTGCTTAACGTATTTTTGAAATTCATTCTTCTTATCTCATGTAGCTGTAGTCTTTCATCCCCAGTTCTATCTAACATTTTATTGCTTGTGTGCATTATCATTTATTATTTATAATACTGATGAAGATTTGAGTTGCTTTTGCTATTGCTTTTGTAATGATTATGCTCCTGTAGGTTCCCTGATGCATTACTTGCAGGGTCATTTCATACCTAGGAGTTGTGTTGCTGGAAACCAGTGATGCACATGTGTAAACATATAATGAATACCAAATTGTTTCCAAAAACTCCAATCACATCTATGTTGAAACTTGTCTTTCTGTGTGTGATAGTAAATGGTACGTGATCCATGACCAGCTTCATTTTGGATCAATTATTCATATTTGTCTTTGAATAAATTTTTGCTTTCTTCTCTTGTGTTTAATATGCTGAGTAAATCTATCCATTCAGTTTCTATTACCAAAAATATACATATATAACTATAGTTCACTCCTGAAGTTCTCTTTATTTGGTTCTATTTGAAATATGCCTCCTCTTCCACTTTTCACTGTCAGTATACTTCAATTTTTTTTTTTTTTTTTTTTTTTTTTTTGCCTTTTAGGGCCGCACCTGTGGCATATGGAGGTTCCCAGGCTAGGGGTCAAATCAGAGCTATGGCTGCCGGCTACGTCACAGCCACAGGAACACCAGATCTGAGCCACGTCTGCAACCTACACCACAGCTCATAGCAATTCCAGATCCTTAACCCACTGAGCAAGGCTAGGGATCAAACCCGCATCCTTATGGATCCTAGTCAGGTTAGTTAACCACTGAGCCACAAAGGGAAATCCAGCCTCAATGTTATTATCAAGGACCTTTCTTGACTTCTTCATATACCTTGATTGGCTCTCTTTTTGCTCTAAATTGATTCTTAATTCCAAATAACTTGCCTCTTTTCCTCATTTTTTTTGTTTTTAATATGATTACATAAAAGCAATTTTGTGCTATTTTCTCTATGCTTTCTCTCCTTAATTGCCTCAGTATATTTTTTTAAGTACCTCTGTTCCCGTGTTATCTCATTAGAATTTTCTGGAGTTCCCGTCGTGGCGCAGTGGTTAACGAATCCGACTAGGAACCATGAGGTTGCGGGTTCGGTCCCTGCCCTTGCTCAGTGGGTTAACGATCCGGCGTTGCCGTGAGCTGTGGTGTAGGTTGCAGACGCGGCTCGGATCCTGCGTTGCTGTGGCTCTGGTGTAGGCCGGTGGCTACAGCTCCGATTCAACCCCTAGCCTGGGAACCTCCATATGCCGCGGGAGCGGCCCAAGAAATAGCAACAACAACAACAACAAAAACAACAACAACAAAAAGACAAAAAAAAAAAAAAAGCATTTTCTATTATTACTATTTAGACTCTATAAAATGTAGCTCATTATATTCACTCTTACCTTTCAAAGATATTTAAAAAGGTGTCATCTCCTTTAAGTTATCGTTTCATTTTGGTTAATGTAAGATATAAAAATAATAAGGAACCTATATATTTTTATGTGTGTGTGTGTGTATAAACTTCCATGCATGTGGAAGTTTCCAGGCTTAAGGATTGTACCTGCACTGTAGCAGCATGGCTGGAGCCACTGCAATAACAATGCCAGATCCTTAATCTGCTGAGCCACAAGGGAATTCCTATAAATTTATATATAATTTGTAAATTTAGAATGTTAATCACTGCTAGTATTTACTCCCAATGTGGTTTATAGGCATTTTCGTTTAAAAAAAAAAAGTCTTCCAAAATGTTCATTCATTTACTTCCATATTGTTCATCTAGAAACAATGCTACTCTTTCCTAACAGTATCCAGGACCAGTAAGACTTTGAAAGATTTGTCATATAACACTGAATAAATCTGACATAGTGTTAGGCAAACATAGGTCCTGTTTATAGCACTATTCTAAGTAACCAAATATGACATAAGGTGATACTCTATTATATATGCTCCTTTTCTGAGATAAGAAAAATATTACCAGTGAAGACAACTATAATGTTTATGTTGTGTCTGTGCTATATATTTAATGAGACTAAGCATCAGTGGATGGGGAAGAAAGTTAAACATTCTTGATGAATTTCTAGGGTTAATAACATAGTCATTTTTTTGTTTGTTTTTTAGAAAGAGTAAAACCTATTATATCACTTAACCTTTCATTGTTTTTTAGTCCATATAGTCCAATTTTGAAACCTAAGTATTACTATGTACGTTAATCAATAAAAGTTGTATTGATAATGAATTCAAAATGCATAACTCAGCAGCTAATGTGTCAGCATGTGGTTAGTTCAAAAGTTTACTGATTTGAGGCAAACTTTCATATGAAGTTGGATGACAGGCATTTGCTATGTAAAGTTACACCATTTTTGGTGAGAGTGATTTGCTATGACTGGCAGGAAGCACTGCGTCCAAGGATAATTACAGTAGACCTGAAAACTCTAAAAGTAAGCAATTCAAAATGTTGTAAATTAGTCAAGTTATAAACTTATCTGTTTGCTAAATTTGTTTCTTTACTGAATTCATTCATTCATTCATCAGTATCCCTTCTTTAAAAGTAGGATACCTCAATCTGGCAGAAAAAATGGAAGCCATTCTGTCATATATATATTCTAGTTTTCGTGGGTTTCTTTGCTGTTGAGTCTGTTTGTTAAAGACTTATGGGGTATTCTCCTTCCATACTTTCACTTTTCACTACATTTTCTTTGATTAATGGGATCATTAGTATGACATGTAATTTATAATATCAGTTATGCTCAAATGCATAACTTAATATCTTCATGCACATATTATATTTTAAAACAGTGGAGTAGAAATGACATACTCTTCTTGTTGGCTAAGAACTTTATTATAATCACATAGAATTACATACATTTATCTAAGCAAAGGCAGTAAGAAACCGTTAATCTTCTCTGACATAATATGTCAGGTTACTACTAAATTTGTTCTACTATACAGTGAGGCAAACAAATTACTTATTGAAATACAGAAAATTATCTTCATGATTCTCAAACACATGTTCACTGCAAACAGTATTTCTGTCTGGAAAGTTACCATGTTTTGCTCTTTGACCAAATTACTTCTAACAGTAGATGTGAGTTACTTGTTAATAAAATTCAGTTTTTCAATAGGCTGAGAAAATTTTTTTCATTGTATTTCCCCCAACACACTTCTTTTCCCACTGTACAGCATGGGGACCCAGTTACACATACACGTATACATAATTTTTTCTCCCATTGTCATGCTCCGTTGTAAGTATCTAGACATAGTTTTCAGTGCTACACAGCAGGATCTCATTGTTAATCCATTCCAAAAAAAATAGTTTGCATCCGTTAACCCCAAGCTCCCAAACCCTCCCACTCCCTCCCCTTCCCCCTTGGCAACCACAAGTCTATTCTCCAAGTCCATGATTTTCTTTTCTGTGGAAAGGTTCATTTGTGCTGTATATTAGATACCAGATATGAGTGATATCATATGGTATTTGTCTTTTTCTGACTTACTTCACTCAGGATGAGAGTCTCTAGTTCTATCCATGATGCTGCAAATGGCATGATGTCATTCTTTTTTATGGCTGAGTAGTATTCCATTGTGTATATATACCACATCTTCTGAATCCAATCATCTGTAGATGAACATTTAGGTTGTTTCCATGTCTTGGCTATTGTGAATAGTGCTGCAGTGAACACGTGGGTGCATGAGTTTTTTTAAGGAAAGTTTTGTCTGGATATATGCCCAAGAATGGGATTGCTGGAACACATGGTAGTTCTATGTGTAGATTTCTAAGGTACCTCCATATTGTTCTCCATAATGGTTGTACCAGCTTACATTCCCACCAACAGTGCAGGAGGGTTCCCTTTTCCCCACACCCCCTCCAGCATTTTTTATTTGTGGACTTATTAATGTAAGGTGGTATCTCATGGTCATTTTGATTTGCATTTCTCTAATAATCAGCGATGTTGAGCATTTTTTCATGTGCTTGTTGGCCATCTGTATATCTTGGAGAAATGTCTATTCAGGTCTTTTGCACATTTTCTGATTGGATTGTTGGTTTTTTTGCTGTTGAGTTGTATGAGTTGCTTGTATAGTCTAGAGATTAAGCCCTTGTCAGTTGCATCATTTGAAACTATTTTCTCCCATTCTGTAAGTTGTCTTTTTGTTTTCTTTTTGGTTTCCTTTGCTGTGCAAAAGCATGTTAGTTTGATTAGATCCTATTGGTTTATTTTTGCTCTAATTTCTATTGCTTTGGGAGACTGACCTGAGGAAATATTCATGATGTTGATGTCAGAGAGTGTTTTTCATGTTCTCTTCCAGAAGTTTGATGGTGTCTTGCCTTATATTTAAGTCTTTAATCCATTTTGAGTTTATTTTCGTGCATGGTGTGAGGGTGTGTTCTAGTTTCAGGAAGAAATAGATCAAGTGAACAGACCAATCACTAGAAATGAAATTGAATATGTCATAAAAACACTCCCTACAAATAAAAGTTCAGGACCAGATGGCTTTACAGGTGAATTCTACCAAACATACAAAGAGGAACTTATAGCCATTCTCCTTAAAGTTTTTCAAAAGGTTGAAGAAGAAGGAACACTCCCAATGACATTCTATGATGCTACAATCACCCTAATTCCCAAACAGACAAAGATACCACCAAAAAAGAAAACTATAGGCCACTATCTTTGATGAATATAGACACAAAAATTCTCAAAAAAATTTTAGCCAACTGAATCCAACAACATACCAAAATAATCGTACACCATGACCAGGTGGGATTCATCCCAGGTGCACAAGGATGGTTCAATACACGCAAGTCAATCAATGTCATACACCACATTAACAAAAGAAAAGTCAAAAACCACATGATCATCTCAATAGATGTAGAAAAAGCATTTGACAAAGTCCAACATCCATTCATTATCGAAACTCTCACCGAAGTGGGTATAGAGGGAACATTCCTTAATATAATCAAAGAAATTTATGACAAACCCATATCAACCCAATGGAGAAAAATTGAAAAGGTCCCATTAAAATGTGGAACGAGACAAGGATGCCCACTCTCATCACTGCTATTCAACATAGTATTGGAAGTCCTAGCCACAGCAATCAGACAAACAAAAGAAATAAGAGGTATCCATATAGGAAGAGAAGAGATAAAACTGTCACTGTATGCAGATGACATGATACTATATATAGAAAACCCAAAGGACTCAACCCAAAAACTACTTGAACTGATCAACAAATTCAGCAAAGTGGCAGGATATAAAATTAACATTCAGAAATCAGTTGCATTTCTGTATACCAGCAATGAAATATTAGAAAAGGAATACAAAAATACAGTACCTTTTAAAATTGCACCCCAAAAAATCAAATCCTGGGAAGACACCTGACCAAGGAGGTAAAGGACCTATATGCCAAGAACTATAAAACATTAATCAAGGATATTAAAGAAAATGTAAAGAAATGGAAAGATATTCCATGTTCCTTAGTTGGAAAAATTAATATTGTAAAAATGGCCATACTACCCAAAGCAATCTACAGATTGAATGTAGTCCCTATCAAATTACCCATGACATTTTTCACGGAACTAGAACAAACAATTCCAAAAATTTATATGGAACCACAAAAGACCCAGAAATGCCAAAGAAATTCTGAGAAATGAAAAACAAGCAGGAGGCATAACTCTCCCAGACTTCAAGCAATATTACAAAGCCACAGTCATCACAACAGTGTAGTACTGGTACCAAAACAGACATACAGAACAATGGAACAGAATAGAGAACCCAGAAATAAACCCTGACACCTATGGTCAATTAATCTTTGACAAAGGAGGCAAGGGCGTAAAATGGGAAAAAGACAGTCTTTTCAGCAAGCATTGCTGGGAAACGTGGACAGCTGCATGGACATCAATGAAACTAGAATACACCCTCACACTATGCACGAAAATGATCAAATTTAATTTATATAACAAATTCTAAGATTTGTTAAATTTTAAGATTTAATTTCTAAGGTTATAAATCACTATAAATATTTTAATTATACGTGGTAACTGGTTAATAGAAGTCTTAAAATTATTATGAGAATGGGTTCTACTTACATATTTAAACTTTAAATATCAGGCAATATCTGTAGGAAAAGTCATATATTACTAAATATACTTAGAGATTTTATTTGCACCTTGTAGGTTCATATTTTAGAACTTTGTCTCATGTTTGGACAAGTTAGAGTGAGACTGAGCTGCCAATCCCCACTGAGATGTCTGGAGCTGAAATAGAAGACATTTTGTATGTCAGTGCTAGACTACTGTATCATGACTGTAGACATGTTTGTAAATTGCCAGTCTGTGCTATCTATTCTTAGCAGAACTGAATACAATAAATCTTCACCTCAGAGACTCTAAAATGCGTTATATAGCTTCTCTTTAAAAAATACTACCAGAGCTTCCTATAAAATAGGCCTGCTTGTAAAACCTAAATGTTGCAGTAACAATAGACTTCTTGCCAAGTCACGGATGACCAAGAAAAGAGCGATTGAGTTTACTAGCCATGCAATGAGGTTTAGGTGAATTGTATTTGTATAAAAACATATTAACCTCCTTCTTATAAACACATTTTATCAAGTAAAGTTTGTTGAAGAAATTCTTTTCTTCTGCTAACTTGGAAAGGTCTATTTTGATATTAAAATAGAGTTATCCAGTATTTAGAAAGTGATTTTCACTCCATTGTGAACTTTTAAAAATATCTTCATTTTGGCACCCTCTGACTGCGTAATTATGTAAAGCTCTGATTGGATCTATTATGTATTCCTACTCCTCAAAGGCTTAGAAATGTCATGAGCATTACTCTGATTAATAAGTTGAGAAAAATCCCCTATACTCATTCTGGAGATCACTTTCTTCTTACTCAATCTTTTAATCCATGTGTTTCACTTAGAAAGGGCAAGATTTCATTTGTGTTCTTTCTTCAGTTCTTATCCATTTTTTTTATTAACGTGTGTCATCATTATCATTGTCCAGACCTTTTAGGGACAGCATGTAACTGGCTTAATAACATATGTATAACTTTTTAAAATATTCTTCAGTATCTTCAACCAGTATAGTGTTCTCTATTTAAAAGAGGAACCAAATAAAAAATGGGCCCTTCAAAAACACAAGCTTCCATCGCTAATCATCTGGGATATTACTTGTAGATGACATGTCATTTACACTTCAGCCTCATTATGATGATTTTCTTCAGGTTTGAGGGAAGGTTTCTGATCACACACAAAAAATTATCTAGCATTGGGGAAATTAATAATGATGTTTTAAATATTCTATTCTCTGACAAGTGTTTACATGGCAAGTTTTAAGCATAGTTTTTTGGTATGGCAAGGTAGAGTAAAGTTTCTTGAAACATCTTCTGATTACATGGCATCCTGTGTCATACATGTAAATGTTGGAAATGGCTGGGAGTGGTTTCAAAAACTGTTCTCTCCCTTAAGGGCCAAACTATAACCATCTTGTGACCTGAAGACACTTTTAGGTGCTCAGAAGGGGCATATGTTTGAGGTATTGAAACTAATGTCTTAGATTATATTAAATCAGTAAATTCATGTAATGGAACTCAGAATAGGTTATACTTCTTTCCTGCCAGATGTTAGATGGACAGTTGGCAATACTCTTTAATAGATATGTGAGGTCAGAATGTTGGATGGTGGTTGGCACTTGCAATGCTCAATATTTTCTTTATGAGTCAGAATGTTTGACAAGGTGTTTGGTTGTGAATATTGATTTAAACTTTGAGACTGCATAGTGATTAAAATAAAGGCTGAGTCTAACACCTTTTAGTAGAGAGAAATGTGAGAGTAAGACAGTTGAAACATTACAAATATTTTTGGCAGCTCAGACACTCATTTTCTTCTATTACAGGCGATAGCAACATTTTAGTCAAATAAAAATATTTTAGCACTTTTTTTGGTTGAATTAATTTAGGCTTCTTCTTTTTTTTATAAAGGCGATTATAAGTGTTAATCTCCCTGATGAATTTGGAGATAATTTGCTACCGAGAATTATCAGTCACAAGTGATAATTTAACTTCATTGGATTTGATGACATTGAATTCACTGGTGCTTCACTAATAATATTTTAACAAAAGATGGAAGAGTGACCTAAAATAATTACAGAACAGTTCGAAAGACAAAGATATTAGAGTTCTAGAAAGGAAATGTATGATATTACAATTTAGTAGTTGTTAAAGAATTGTAAACTCAGAGAATTTTTATGAGACCTAAGCACAAAGATCTTCTACAAAGTTTTTTCATACCCAGTGAAATGCATATGTATAATGTAGATGCACATGTATAGAGGAACACAGTGTAGATGTATGGAATGCAGATGTATATGAAATTGGTATGTTGTCGTCATGGTCAGTCACTTTTTACACTTTAGGTAGAAGTAGGTAGAAAAAGCAAGCATAGGAATCACTGGATCACATTTTGTCTTGGCTGCACCTGTCATGTTATTTTCACTTGGAACAAGTGACTTGCCTCTATTACCCCAATGGCCAGTTTATTCAATTATAAATAGGAAATAACAATGCCTTCTTTGTTACGTGAACATTTTAATTGTGTATTTCAGAAGTGATTTTAAAACTAGGTTATTAAGTTATCATTATCTTAATTATCACTATTATTATTAGAGGAGTCAATTTTATATAATGAAACACAGGTATACATATATTAGTGGTACTCCAAATATTCCCTAATGGGTATGAGATTCTAAAGTCAGTTTTTTTATCATGCAAGATTATTGCTGAGGCACCCACAGTAATATTGTAGAGATTTCTTCACCTTAGGCCGTTCTTTGGACTCAGTGCCATATAGCTAGCTCCTTATCACTCTGTATTGGTTTAAAACCTGAGGGTTTTTAGAGCCTCTTGCCAAGCCACCTATGTGGTAGGTTGTTCTCTAAATACTATTTTCTGTTAATTTTAACAGTGGCTTTTTCTATCCCTGTATTTCAGAGACTTTCTATCCTGTGGGCTAGAGAGAAATGGAGAGACTAGCCAAGGCAAAACATATAAATGTTCTCTCCATAGCTGATCTGACAAGGTTCTTCTTAGATTAGACTTACTTAGCTCCACTTGACCATTCTTGAATTATAATATTCCATATCAATTACAGCTGAGAAAATTTCATTCCCTGATGAAAACAGATTGGAAAGATGATCAACTATTCAGAATCAATAAAAAGTGTTAGGAAAATGGTTTTCTAATTTGTACCTTTGGTAGTTTCCAAAGTTTTACAAAGGGGCTATTAAAGTATTAATAGTTTTAAGGAAGTCAGATAATTGTATCTGTATCATATTCTCACATTTTATTTGTAGTCTATTATAAAACTGATCAGCCTGAAAAGTTGTCTGTCCTGCAGGTAGGTTCTCTTTTTCCATCCCTCTTGAACAATGATCCTTTAGAAAAAAGGCATGTGGCAAACTCAAAACTCCCTTCAGTGCTTGGCCTGATGTGTAAAAATCTCCAGAATGGCAAATAAAGGAACATTTCCACAGTTGCTTCAAGCGAGTCCTCCACAATCATCTCATAATTTTTTTCAAATGAACTTTATAAAAATAGTATTTATTGGAATTAATAATATATTTTTGCTGTTTTAAATAAAGTAGAAATAATAACTGTAATAAAAAGCCACTCTAAAAGATGTATAAGGACTTATGGCCATGGGAAATGAAATTTTAAAAATAAACATGTGTGGAGAAGTAGATAAGATGTTTAGTAGAGGGACTTCAAGTTTAAGCTAATATTATGTTAGGATAAATTAATGTTGCAGAATTAGAGTGGCAATAAAGGTTCAAGAAGAAAAAATTAATTGTATAAAATGTCCCACATTAATTAATAATAATAATTAATAATGAATACTTGTGTGTTTTTAAGTGAATGATTATGATATCAATTTATTACAGTATTTATATTCCACTGGTATCAATACTTAAATACTATATAATTTCAACTATTTATAATTAAGGTAAAACATTTAGATGTCACTTTAAAATTTGTGAGGAGTAGAATGGTCTTTATCCACTCATTTTGGTTTGTTTGTTTTTCTTGTATAGCTCAAGCAGAAACATTTTGAGCTCAAGTGTAGTCACCTTTGCCGAGGAAGCAAGGATACAGGATAGAGCTCCTGGGTAATTTAAAAAGTGTTTCCAGAGCTCTGTCTTCTGTACAAACTTTGTATCACCCTAATTAATGGGATTATATGCTCTTTTGTGGCTCCAGATTTATTTTAATAAACTGGGGGATAAAACACAAGAAAATGAGCAATCATCAAAGCCAACACTCTCATTTGAAAAAGGTAAAACAGTAAACCTGCAAAAGTAAATGCCATCGCCAAGATCACACAGCTATTAGCAAAAGTGAGTTTATAACATGATCCCAGTTCAGTGCTTTTCCCTTTGTCTTAGAGCTAAAGTAGTAGTTCTCGAAGTGTGGCCTCTAGACCAGCAGCATCAAAATCAACTGGGAACTTGTTAGAAACACAAATTTTATAGCTTCACCCCAGACTTGTTAGATCCAAAACTCTGAGTCTGGGACCCAAAAGTTTTCCAAGTGATTGTGATACATTTGAGAACCACTCTTTAGAAAACAGAGATCAAGACCTTAAAACAATTTCTAACAGTGATGACCTTGGTTTCGGTACACTGAGGCAACCTGCCTCTGGAAGGCCATTGGGCACCATCTTGTCCCAAAACAGAAGCTGAACGATGCAGTTAAAATTTTCACCTATATGGAGTTTCCATTGTGGTGCAGTGGAAATGAATCCGACTAGGAACCATGAGGTTGCAGGTTCTATCCCTGGACTTGCTCAGTGGGTTAAGGATCTGGGATTGCTGCGAGCTGTGGTGTAGATCACAGACACAGCTCAAATCTGGTATTGCTGTGGCTGTGGTGTAGGCCAGCACAACACTCCAATTGTGTTCCAATTCCTGGGACACATGCCATGGGTGTGCCCCTAAAAAGACAAAAGACCAAAAAAAATTTTTTTTCACCTATAAATATCAGTTTCTAAGTCCACCTCTCATTCATTTCAATTTCCATATTATTTTGGTAAAAAAGATTACTGGCTTTGAATTTTAACAATGTTTTTTATATTTATTAAAGATCTAAATGAAGAAGAAATAATGGGAACAAACAGCCAGAAGGCGACTATACTTCAACTCTTAACACATAAATATAACAGATTTATATATAGATATATAGGTATAGATACATAAATGTATAGATACATGTAATGGAGCCAGAGATCGCCTCTATCATGAGTCTTTTACGAAGGAACAACCTTATGCTCACAAGTGAGAAATATTTCAAAAAGCTATTTGAAGGGAAAAAAATCTGATAATGCATATTTTTGAATGGATCGAATTTATATGATTCAAAGTTAAATGTATTTTGAAAAGAAGATAGTTATAGTGACTGTTCAAAGAAAGAAGGTGAAAATGATAATGAAGTTCTATGAAGGGATTCTAATTTTAGAATTTTTTTTTTTGTTTTTTAGAATATGTAACATAAAGTAAGTTTGACTATGGAGGGGCTGATTTCCTCATCAGTATCCAAGGAATATGTGTACACTATTGAGAGAACAAAACTAAATATTTTAAAGTGTGGGCAATTGTTTATGTCAGTGATAATCTCTGATACTCAGCTAATATAATCATATTTTAAAAACAAATATGTTTCCAAGTCTTTACTTAATTTATTGAATTATTCCTGTCACTCAAAACACTTTATTATCCCATCATTTCATAAAATAAACATAAAATTAGTATACAGCACATATTATTTGTACATCAAAATTATATTTTAAAGTGTTAACATGTGACATTTTAATGTTTTCTTGATAGCCCAAAATTTTTAGTCATGAAACATGTTGTAATTGAATGAGTAAATTCTCTAAAAATGCCTTTAAGTATTATCATTTTTTTCCTAAAGAATGAACACATCCATACACCTTTCTCATTCCTATTTATTTTTACTATTCAATAAATTTAAGGACACATAAAGAAGAAATGAATACAGGCTCTTTAGACATCTTTCCCATATGCTTCCAATATGCAATTTGGAAGGCAAAAGAGTGGTTGGTAGCTAAATTACTGAATATATTTCCTTGCAGTAAAAAGAAAAGTGCCTTTGTAGAAATGCTGTGGAATTCTCCTATTAAACATGGTGGAATAATTTCTTACCATCTGTAGCATTCATTTAAAAAATGTAAACAGTGGTATATTTGCCATCTGTTTGAAAGACTTTTTATGATACTTTTGAATCTGTCATCCAATGATATCACCAATTTTATCATCTAAGGATGATGCTTAAAACTCTGATCAATGACATTTTTGGTAGCCAGACTTGCATGCTGTGGATGTGAAGCAGCAAAGGGCTATAAAGATGGCCAGTAACAGCCATAATAGTTCTGTTAACATCAATAAAACAGTACAGAATTGCTGTTTAGAAGCATTTAACATCTTGCTGAAGGTGAAGAGAAGAATATCTGCAGGATGAGTGCTCCATATCAGCTCATTCCAGGTAGCTATTAAACAGGTAAATTATAGTCCAAGCCCTTCCCATATCCTTGGAAACATGATGACAAATGATACTGCCCACAGAAGTTTTCATCAAATTTTCTATCCAGCCTGATGTTCCAAGATAATTAGTGAGTTTCTCTACATATTTGAGGGAGCAAAATATGGACTAATTAAAAGTTTACTGAATAGATAAAGTCAAAGTAGATAGATACAGACATTTATCTTCAAGAAAATGCCGGTGGATCCATTAGAATTTCCTGTATTGAGGTGGCCTAAACACTCAGGTATTCATAGAGTAAGTTTCCAAGGATATGTTAATAGTTAGTGTTCATGAAATAGAGATCAAGGCTTGGGATATTTAGACAAGAGCAAAACTAAATCACTCCCTTATGATAGCACGTGTTTTTAAAAAGAAGAGTTATTTTAAGATTTGTCTCCTTCAATTTACAAACATCTCAGTAATTCTGTGGTAATGGTTCATCACTTACTATTTTTAGTATGGCACAGATTAAAGGCAGTAAAATTAAGAACAGGGAGGAGAGAAGGCCACATCCATAGTGAACCTCACTGAATGGTGAATAGAGCTTCAGCCTATATTGACTGATTGATTGATTGACTGAAGTGAACATCTAAAAAGGTGTGGGGTTTGTTTTGTTTTGTTTTTCATTCCAGTTTTGGACATTAGAAATCTTTATACAATTCTGTTAAAGTTGAACTTTAGAGATTCTTGTTATGTATGCCTGGGATTTTTTTGAAGTTAAGGTTTGGGGTTTCCTAAAGCGTTTATGATTTCCTGATGGTTATGTATTGATACAATACAGAATGACTTTGAAATGCAATTCATTACCATAAGAAATAAAATTCAAGAATGGTCTGTATGCAAACACAGGGAAAATATAAATGTAGAAGAATATATTTCAGGATTGTATAATCAAAATAAATTATTTATGTAATATTGTGGCTGTGTATTGTCAACTGAAAGAAAAATGCACAGCATAAAAGCTGTGAGTTCAATTTTATTCAGTATCTTACTGAGAACACTCGGTAAGAAAGTAAGAATGTAAGAAAGTAAGAAAGGCTCAGGAAGTAGCCTTTCAGTAAAATAGCTCCGAAAGAACTTCTCCTGAGGGGTAGGTGGTGAGGCCAATATATATGATTTTGGCGAGGGAACACATGCAGTCAAGCATACATCTCAGTAAAGGGTTGCTGGTAGTTACAAGGAACAGCTATCGCAGTTAATGATTTTTGTGCTTTTATGTATACAGGAAGATTCAAGAATCTGTGTTCATTAAAACTCTTCCTGAGATTTGTCTAGCAATCTAAGGGGCCTGTTTTTCCAAAGCATAGAATGTCTCATGCTGTTTTTCCTCCTGCGTTCCTTTCAGGATACACTGCTGGTCAGCAACTACAGCGGCTAATGATTTAATCCTTGTGTATCCAGATAGAGAGCGGCATCCTTTGTTTTACAGCACTGTTTGTGTACTGCAGTCCCTACAGCCTGCCCCCCACACCACTTTGGAATTGGGTCCAGAGCCCTTTTAATGAGGTATGAAAGGAATGTATTCATTCTATATACTGTTTAAGCAAACAATAACCAAAATACTGTGGTATTGGCATAAGTCTTGAGAGGTGGACAAAATAAAAGAAATTGCTTCCAAATGATATTAAATATATGATAACTTTATATTTAAATAGAGAAAACATGTTCAACTAATAATGTTGGGGAAATTGTGCTCTATTTAGAAAAGAAATAACTAAAATCTTTACCAGAAACCACATAAAATAAGTCTTTGCCAGATATATTAAAGAGCCGAATATGAAAGATTAAACCATTAAAGCCCTAGAAGAAAGCTTTAGATTAAAAAGTTACATTGCCATTGAGATAGACTTTTCTAAATACGCCAAAGAACTGATTCAGTAATATTAAAACTGTCAAATTATGGTACATTAAAAATATGTCATAAAAATTAAAACTAGTATGTGTATTTGCAATAACCATAGAAAAGTATTACTTTACTTAGTATAAATAGCTTTTTAAAAATAATTAGAAAGCACTATAAGAAATAGTGTCAGTTAACCTGAAAAAATAATTTAAAGCGAAAATGGGAAATAAATAAGAAAAGCATGTTATTTTATTGGTAATTAAGGAAATGGAGATTATAACAAGAAGAGGGCTTTTATTTTCTTGTCATTATAAAGTTTAAGAATTTTACATGTAATGTAGATTGACCTTTAGCAATCTTCTTTAATAAGCTGAGGGTACAGAAATTATTGCAGTATTAAGGAGAAAAATTCAGGACTCTTAAGTTATCTAAGACTAGAAGAATGAATTTTTAAAACAAGACACAAACACAGAAAGGAATGAAGCCATTAAAAAATTGTAATTTTGGCCTTTTTCTTCATCTTTCCTTCCATTCCTGAAAAACTTGGATTCAAAATCATTAGGGTAGAGCAAAGAAAGTTAGGCATTTCTATAGCTATATATTGAAAACCACAAGTTTGTGCCAATACCTTCAATTCTTTTTTTTTTTATGTTATGTTCAGGCTTTTTTATTTTTTTCTTTTTATTTTTTTTATTTTTTTTTCACACTGTACAGCATGGGGATCAAGTTGTTCTTACATGTATACATTTTTTCCCCCACCCTTTGTTCTGTTGCAATATGAGGATCTAGACATGGTTCTGAATGCTACTCAGCAGGATCTCCTTGTAAATCTATTCTAAATTGTATCTGATAACCCCAAACTCCCAATCCCTCCCACTCCCTCCCCCTCACATCAGGCAGCCACAAGTCTATTCTCCAAGTCCTTGATTTTCTTTTCTGAGGAGATGTTCATTTGTGCTGGATATTAGATTCCAGTTATAAGTGATATCATATGGTATTTGTCTTTGTCTTTCTGGCTCATTTCACTCAGTATGAGAGTCTCTAGTTCCATCCATGTTGCTGCAGATGTCATTATGTCATTCTTTTTTATGGCTGAGTCGTATTCCATTGTGTATATATACCACCTCTTCTGAATCCAATCATCTATCGATGGACATTTGGGTTGTTTCCATGTCCTGGCTATTGTGAATAGTGCTGCAATGAACATGCGGGTGCATGTGTCTCTTTTAAGCAGAGTTTTGTCCCGATATATGCCCAAGAGTGGGATTGTGGGGTCATATGGAAGTTCTATGTATAGATTTCTAAGGTATCTCCAAACTGATCTCCAGAGTGGCTGTACCAGTTTACATTCCCACCAACAGTGCAGGAGGGTTCCCTTTTCTCTGCAACCCCCTCCAGCACTTGTTATTTGTGGACTTATTAATGATGGCCATTCTGACTGGTGTGAGGTGGTATCTCATGGTCGTTTTGATTTGCATTTCTCTTATAATCAGCGATGTTGAGCATTTTTTCATGTGTTTGCTGGCCACCTGTATATCTTCTTTGGAGAAATGTCTATTCAAGTCTTTTGCACATTTTCTGATTGGATTGTTAGCTTTTTTGCTGTTGAGTTGTATGAGTTGCTTGTATAGTCTAGAGATTAAGCCCTTGTCCATTGCATCATTTGAAATTATTTTCTCCCATTCTGTTGGTTATCTTTTTGTTTTCTTTTTGGTTTCCTTTGCTGTGCAAAAGCTTTTCAGTTTGATGAGGTCCCATGGGTTTATTTTTGCTCTTATTTCTATTGCTTTGGGAGACTGACCTGAGGAAATATTCATGATGTTGATGTCAGAGAATGTTTTGCCTATGTTCTCTTCCGGTAGTTTGATGGTGTCCTGTCTTATATTGAAGTCTTTCAGCCATTTGGAGTTTATTTTTGTGCATGGTGTGAGGGTGTGTTCTAATTTCATTGTTTTGCATGCAGCTGCCCGGCTTTCCCAGCAATGCTTGCTGAATAGGCTTTCTTTTTCCCATTTTATGTTCTTGCCTCCCTTGTCAAAGATGAATTGACCATAGGTGTCAGGGTTTATTTCCGGTTTGTCTATTCTGTTCCATTGGTCTCTCTGTCTGTTTTGATACCAATACCACGCTGTTTTGATGACTGTGGCTTTGTAATATTTCTTAAAGTCTGGGAAAGTTATGCCCCCTACTTGGTTTTTGTTTCTCAGGATTGCTTTGGTGATTCTGGGTCTTTTTTTTTTCCATATAAATGTTTGAATTGTTTGTTCTAGTTCTGTGAAAAATGTCATGGGTAATTTGATAGGGATTGCATTGAATCTATAGATTGCTTTGGGTAGTATGGCCATTTTTACAATATTGATTTTCCCAATCCATGAACATGGAATATCTTTCCATTTCTTTACATCTTCTTTAATATCCTTGATTAATGTTTTATAGTTCTCGGCATATAAATCCTTTACCTCCTTGGTCAGGTGTATTTTGAGGTATTTGATTTTATGAGGTGCAATTTCAAAAGGTATTGTATTTTTGTATTCCTTTTCTAATATTTCATTGCTGGTATACAGAAATGCAACTGACTTCTGGATGTTAATCTTATATCCTGCTACTTTGCTGAATTTATTAATCAGTTCAAGGAGTTTTGGGGTTGAGTCCTTAGGGTTTTCTATGTATAGTATCATGTTATCTGCATACAGTGACAGTTTGATCTCTTCTCTTCCTATATGGATGCCTTTTATTTCTTTTGTTTGTCGAATTGCTGTGGCTATTTTGACTTCCAAAACTATGTTGAAGAGCAGTGGTGAGAGTGGGCATCCCTGTCTTGTTCCAGATTTGAGTGAGAAGGCTTTGAGTTTTTCCCCATTGAGTATTATATTTGCTGTGGGTTTAACATAAATGGCTTTGATTATGTTCAGGAATGTTCCCTCTATACCCACTTTGGCGAGGGTCTTGATCATGAATGGATGTTGGACTTTGTCAAATGCTTTTTCTGCGTCTATTGAGATGATCATATGAGTTTTGACTTTTCTTTTGTTAATGTGGTGTATGCTATTGATTGATTTGCGTATGTTGAACCCTCCTTGTGAAGCTGGGATGAACCCAACCTGGTCATGGTGTACAATTATTTTGGCATGTTGTTGGATTCGGTTGGCTAAGATTTTGTTGAGAATTTTTTGCATCTATATTCATCAATGATATTGGCCGATAGTTTTCTTTTTTGGTGTTATCTCTGTCTGGTTTTGGAATGAGGGTGATGGTGGCATCATAGAATGTCTTTGGGAGTATTCCTTCTTCAACCTTTTGAAAGAGTTTAAGGAGGATGGGCAGCAGTTCCTCTTTATATGTTTGATAGAATTCACCTGTGAAGCCATCTGGTCCTGGACATTTATTTGTAGGGAGTGTTTTTATGACTTCTTCAATTTCATTTCTAGTGATCAGTCTGTTCAGTTGGTCTGTTTCTTCTTGATTCAGTTTTGGCAGGCTGTAAGATTCTAGAAAATTGTCCATTTCTTCCAGATTGTCAAATTTGTTGGCATATAGTTGTTCATAGTATTCTCTTATGGTTTTTTGTATTTCTGCAATATCTGTTGTGATTTCTCCTTTTTCATTTATAATTTTGGTTATTTGAGTTCCTTCTCTCCTCTTTTTAGTGAGTCTGGCCAGAGGTTTGTCAATTTTGTTTACCTTTTCAAAGAACCAGCTCTTAGTGTTATTAATTTTCTCTATTGTTTTTTTGAATCTCTATTTTATTGATTTCTTCCTTGATCTTTATAATTTCCTTCCTTCTGCTGACTTTAGGACTTTTTTGTTCTTCTTTTTCTAATTCGTTTAGGTGGAGGGTTATGTTGTCAATTTGGGATCTTTCTTCTTTTTTGAGAAAGGCCTGGATTGCTATAAATTTCCCTCTGAGCACTGCTTTTGCAGCATCCCATAGATTTTGAAAGGTTGTGTCTTCATTATCATTTGTTTCAAGGTATTTTTTAATTTCCTTTTTGATTTCCTCATTGACCCATTGGTTTTTTAGTAGCATGTTGTTTACTATCCATGAAGTAGGTTTTTTCTCACTTCTTTTCCCATGGTTGATTTCTAATTTCATGGCATTGTGGTCAGAGAAGATACTTGAGATAATTTCTATGCTCCTAAATTAGTTGAAGTTAGCTTTTGTCCCAATATGTAGTCGATTCTTGAGAATGTTCCATGAGCATTTGAGAAGAATGTGTATTCTGATTTTTTTAGATGTAGTGTCCTGAAAGTATCAATTAAGTCTAACTTTTCTATTGTTTCCTTCAAGATCTCTGTTGCTTTATTGGTTTTCTGTCTAGAGTATCTGTCCATTGGTGTGAGTGGGGTATTAAAGTCTCCCACTATGATTGTATTCCCATCAGCTTCTCCCTTTATGTCTGTTAATATTTGTTGTATGTATCTGGGTGCTCCTGTATTTGGGGCATATATGTTGACGATAGTAACATCCTCTCCTTGGATGGATCCCTTAATCATTAAGTAGTGTCTTTCTTTGTCTTTCTTTATGTTTTTTGTTTTAAAGCCTATTTTGTCTGATATGAGTATTGCAACTCTTGCTTTCCTGTCATGTCTGTTGGCATGAAATATTTTTTCCCACCCCTTCACTTTCAATCTATATGTATCCTTTGTCCTAAGGTGAGTTTCTTATAGGCAGCATATTGAAGGTTTTTGCCTTTTTATCCACTCAGCCATTCTGTGTCTTTTGATTGGAGCGTTCAGTCCATTGACTATTTAAGGTGATAATTGATAGATGATTATTTATTGCCATTTTGAACCTCATGTTCCTGTTGATTCTATGGTTCTCCGTTCTTCCTTTCTTTTTTTGGTTGGATGGTCTCTGGTTATTATCTGTTTGAGTGTTTTGGGTTTTTTTTCCATTTTTTGTGAATGCAATTTTTGGTTTTGGCTTGTGGTTACCGTTTTTTACGTATGCTAGCCCCTTCCTATAATTGTGTGTTTTAGCCTGATGGTCCTATAGGTTCAAACACTTCATTACTGTATTAAAATTAAGAAGTGAAAAAAAACAAACAACAAAAAAGGGTCTATTTATTTCCTAACATCCCTTGCCCACATTTTATGATTTTGATGACTCTTTTTTTTTCTTTTTAATTTTATTTTGTTTGAAACATGTTCATGATTAAATCTGTATGCTGGCTTATTTGAGTGACTGCTCTCTGTGGTTTCCTCAATCCTAGTTCTTCCTCTTCTTTTTTTTTTTTTTTTCTTTTTTTTTTCTTTCTTTTTCCTCCCTTTCTTTCCTCCCTTTCTTTTTGGTTTAGAGAAGCCCTTTCAGTATTTCTTTTAGTCTGGGTTTTGTATTGCTGTATTCTTTTAGCTTTTGTTTGTTGGAAAAAATTTTTATTTCTCCTTCTATTTTAAATGATATTCTTGCTGGATAGAGTATTCTAGGTTGCATATTTTTTCCTTTTAGCACTTTAAATATCTCTTGCCATTCCCTCCTGGCCTGTAGTGTTTTTGTAGAAAAATCAGCTGATAACCTTATGGAGGCTCCCTTGTAGTTAACATTCTGCTTTTCTCTTTCTGCCTTTAGGATCCTCTCTTTATCACTAATTTTTGCCATTTTTATTATAATGTGTCTTGCTGTGGGTTTATTTGGGTTCAACTTGTTTGGGACCCTCTGTGCTTCCTGTATCCTTTAGACTTTGGAAGTTTCCAACGATAATTTCTTCAAATATATTTTCCATTCCCTTATCTTTTTCTACTCCTTCTGGAATTCCTATTATGCATAGATTGGCCCGCTTTATATTATCCCATAGGTCTCTTATATTGCTTTCCAGTTTTTTCATTTGGTTTTCTGTCTACTGACCTGATTAGGTGATTTCCATTATTCTATCTTCCACATCACTGATTCGTTCTTCTGCATTATTCATTCTGGCTTTTACTGCCCTTAGTTCAGTTTGCATCTCTGCAAATGAATTTTCTAGTTTTTCTTGGCTCCTCCTTATATTTTCTAGTTCCTTTCTGAGGTCATCTGCATTACTGTTCATATCTTCTCTTAATTCCTTCAGTATTTTCACTATTTCTCTTTTGAACTCCAGGTCTGTCAGACTGCAGAGATCTGTTTCATTCTTGACTGCTTTAGGTGAGTTCTCCTGTTGGTTTAACTGGGGGTGGTTTCTCAGCTTCTTCATCTTGCTTGTTGTTTTCTTTTTTCCTGGTGGAGTTGTACTCTCCGTGGCTGTGCAGTGTTTGCCTCGTCACTGCCGTGGAATGTTTCCTGAGGGCTGGCACTGTTGGTCAGTCTTTTTTGAGGCAGTGTGGCTTTTCTGGAGGGTGGGTGGGGCTGACAGGGTCTCTCTGAAGCAAAGGAGGACTTCCTGAGGGCAGACAGGACTGGGAGGTCCACACGACAATGGGAGCAGATTTCACTCAGCCGGGCAGAGCTTGCTCTGGTGTTTTTGGGCTGTGGGGCTCTTGCAGGGGGCTGCTGGTGCTGGGCAGCTGTGCCGCAGGAGTGCAGTGCCCCCCAAGGGCTGGAGCAGCTATCTGGGTCACTGAGAACCCAAGAGGCTCTTCCCTAGGGCAGCCCGACTTGGAAGGACTCTGAGAATGTAGGCAGATCATTTCACAGCCCAGCCAAGCTTGTTCTAGCTTTTCTGGGCTGCAGGCCTTTTCCAGGGGGCTGGAGGTGTTTGGTGCTGCTCCATGGGGGTGTAGCCTCTCCAAAGGGCAAGCAGGCCAGGGCAGGGACAGTCCCTGTGGTGGTATGCTTCCAGCAGTTGTTGAGACCAGCTCTCCCAGATGACAGGCAGCCCCAGGTCCACCATGAGCATAAGGGGTGGCAGAGTGGGGGAGATGCACTGGGATGCACATCTTTCTGATAGCTGGCAGGCCAGTAAGCTTGTTGTTGCATGGGGAGTATTCTATGGGGGCCCACTCCTTCTCTCCCCTCCCCAACACTGGCGCAGACCCAGTTCTTCTCCCAGGTTCCCTCTGATGTGGCTTTCCACTTCCCAGCCCTTAGCATATTGCTCCCTCCCTGCCACGATACTCCACTTTCTAGTCTCCCAGGCAGTCTCTGCCCCATCAAACTTGGCAGACCAGTTTCTAGACCTCCCAAGCCAAGGTCTCGGTGCCCAGCCCCCACCCAGGTGTCTCAATTTTTGGTGACTGTGCCAATAGTTCAGATGATCTGTTTGGTTCTCGCTCTGCTTTTCAGAACTCCGACTTACTGCTATATCTTCTCTGAATCTGGAGATTCCTCCGGTTCAGTTGATCTTTCCATTGAGTAGGTGACTTTCCAGGGTGTGGGATCCCTTTCTCCTTCACAGTTCCCTTTCGGGAGTGCCCATCCAGCTCGGATTCACCTTCTCTCACTCTCCTCTTTTCTCATTGTTTTACCTAATAATGTCACAAGATTCTTGCCGTTATTGGAATTTAGTGTCTTCTGCCAGTGATTGATTGCTGTTCTGTGCGAGTCATTTATCTTGTAGATGTGGTTTTTTATGTTGTTGTGTTTGTGGGAGAGGGCGAGAGTGTCCCCCTACTCTTCCGCCTTCTTGCCTCCCCCAATACCTTCAATTCTAATCCAATACCACATAGTTTGTTTTACTTTATTCTGTTTCAAAAATTTTCAGTCCCTTTTCCTTCAGTGAGAAACAAGCTTTTACTGTATGTCACAGATATACTTTCTATTTAAAACATGTCTTATGGGGAGAATGGCAGTTACTCTGAGTGGGATATTGGCGGCCAAGTAGCATAGGGAGGGCATCTTTGTTCAGTGTCAGAGCCTGGGCAGGGTAAGGATAGTAGGGGTTAGAGCTGGAGAAGGGTAAGGAGAGCATCCATGTCTGATGTCATGTGTGAGGTGTCAGAGTCCAGGTTGCACAAGAAGAGAAGGGGACCTGGCACAGGGTGCTAGCACCTGAGCAGGCTGAGCACAGCATCCATGCAAGGGAAGCAGATACAGTAGAAAGTATGGCAAGTAGGGCCATACAGAATAGTGAAAGCTAGCTTCTCACTGAAGGAGAAGGGATTACCAAATTTGGAAAGGGAGAAAAGGCGAAATAAAAAGCAGAATAAACTACTGTTATTGGATTAGGATTGAAGACATTGATATGATCTTGTGGTTCTCAGTATACAGCTATAGACAAGTGCAGAAAAGATTTGTGTGTGTGTGTGTGCAGGAGAGAAAGGAAAAAGAGGGATGGTTACACTGCATTTATGTGGAAGTGTTCTTCCACTTTCTTGTTAGTAGAAAGTACATAAATTAGGAAGCAATAGGATATCAGGTCAACAGCATACTTTTAAACATATATTGAAATATTTCAAAATGTCTAAATTTTAATTTGTATAACCTTGTTTCAAAATTTAGAAAATAGGAGTTCCCGTCTTGGTGCAGCAGAACCTAATCCAAGACTAAGAATCATGAGGTTGCAGTTTTGATCCCTGGCCTCACTCAGTGGGTTAAGGATCTGGTGTTGCCATGGGCTGTGGTGTAGGTTGCAGATGCGGCTTGGATCTGGCATTGCTATGGCTGTGGTGTAGGCCAGCAGCAGGAGCTCTGATTCAGCCCCTAACCTGGGAACCTCCATATGCCATGGGTGCGGCCCTAAAAAGATGAAAGACAAAAAAAAAAAATAGAGAAAATATAATTTCAAATATTCTTTAAATATTATGCACATATCAACACCCTCATATATGCATGTGTGGGAAGATTAGAAGTTAAAATTATAGAAGTAGTTTTCCACATAAATGGTCAGAGCTTCAGTTCTCTATAAACTTAGAGCAATGATGAATGGCATCCAGCAATGCCACATGAATTATTAATAAAACTGCCAGTTGATGAAGCTTCTTCACATTTCCCTTTAGCTGTGTTGTAATTATGAACTAGTGACCAAACTTAATAAGACTGCAGTTTGGGTTGATGGGTTTACCCAAGATTAAGGATAGGATTTTTTAATTTATTTTGTACACCAAGAAATTAACTATAGACATAATAGAAAACAGGTGAAGAGCACACATTGTTAGAACTAGTTTCAAGTACTAACTCCCCCACTTAGCAGCCATGTGACAAGTTTGAAGAGGCAAGTTAATCTTTCAGAGGGCATTATTAAAACATTTATCATAGGTTTGCGAGGGAATTAAATCTAGCAATATATGATATCTATCATATGATAGGTACCCAATAAAATATAGTTATAAATTTTTATGAACCCCATATGTGTCAGGGAAGGCTAGTTGCTGTAACAACACCTCAGAGGTTTAACAGGAAAACAGTTCTCTCTTACTTTATAGTCAGAAGGGAGGCTTCACTCTCTTAGCCGTTTAGGAACCTAGAACCTTAGCCATTTAGGAACCTAGAACCTAGAACTCATTGTGCACCTTTGCCATTTTCTGAGGTCTTGGATTTGTTGTAGTTAGCTGTCACTCAAAAAAATAAATAAACAGAACATGTGGAAGGTATATCCCTTCTTAATTCCAGCCAGTGTTAACATACGTAATTTAAGCCCATAGTCAGGAACTAATCACACAGCTCCATGTAGTTGCAAGGGATGTGAGAAATGAGGTCCAGTCGTTAATCCAGGATGAAGATGGTTATTATAGAGTATTTTTGGTCTTTGTTACAATCTGCCTGTCTAGTATCCAAATATCTTAACTTCCTTCTTTGTAAGAGAAAGCTCATCTAGGCATTCCTAAAACAGACAGCTCCACATCCCACTAGGTTGCTACACCAGTTGAAAGTCCAGGATTGTTGAGAGAGTTCTCCATGAACCTCTCATATTACTGCACATTTTGTTTCAGCCTTTGTTCCAAACTGTCAAGGATGTTGGTATAGCACACAAGTTGGGACGATGAAGACAGTGTCTCCCTCCAGGACAGAGGACAGAATCATTAGCTTCATTTGAAGAAGAAAATATAGGTAAATTATTATTATTATTATTATTTACAAAATCTTTACTGGTATTTATTTTGGGGTAGCCTATTGATAGTTTTCTGTCTCTTGTGCTGGCAAAAGCAAATGAGCATTAGTTTTATAACTATTACTCTGCAGCATACCTACATATTTATTCATGTTTATGTAAGTTATATAATTTTTAAAAATAAAAAATACTGGGAAAATATTCATAAATACTTCTCCACAAATGGCTATCAATATACTACACTATAATCCATTATTTAAATGGAGAAAAATCCACATGTTATCAGTAAATGCAGAAAAACGTCTTGATAATATTCAAACTTCATTCATGATAAAATAAAGCCTTTTTGTGAACTAGGATTAGAAAGTATCATTCCAAAACCTATTAAAGATTATTGATCAAAAACCTCCAGCAAACATTATATGATAATAGTGAAATTTTGGAAGATTTTCCTTTAAAATCAAGCATTGAATGAGACAAAGCTATCTCCAAGCACTTATAAATACCATACTAAAGTGTCTAGTTGAGGAAATACAGTTAATAGATATAATATGAGCTTAAATAAATTATCTGCACTTCTTTATACTAGCAAAACAGAATTGTAATTATAAAAAGGGATTTATTTCACAATAATAGATTAAAATTATGCGCCTGGGGTTAAATTGAACAATAAAGTTGGTGAATTCTTGGAGAAAATAACAGATTTTAATGAAAGACGTTAAAGAGGTACAAAGAAATTGAGAAATAAACCTAAATTGAACTACATGATACTGCTGTTTGGACAAATCGAGATGGTCAAATATCAGCAGTTTTATGTGGTTCAACTTAAGATATCCATGAGGAAGACATAATGTTGTGTTTCTGACATTTCTCCCAATATTGACTTAAATGCACATTTCTTTTCCATTAAAAACCCAACATAAGGTCATTTTAAAGTTTATAAAGTTTCAAGAAAATATTTTTCTTAATAAGAGTATGAAAGGACATTATTTGACCCTACCAAAACTTATTATGAAATTGTAATAATACCTGAAGAATAGCATTGGTGTATAGATAGTCAAGCAACCAGGGGTACAACACTAGGAGTCCAAAAGCAGACTCCCTGGCACTGCCAGTCTAGGTCTAAGTCTGAATTGCCGCTGAAGACCAGCTTGGGGAAGAATGTTCAGTGAAGGATGGCTGCACAAGTGGGTGTCTACTTGGCCAAAGATCTGTGTGAGTCCCACTTTAGACTGTACGTATAAACCAAATCCAGATAACAAAAATCTGAAAATGTGGAAAATAGAACTTTAAAGCTTTTAGAAATCAGTATGGGAGAAGATGTCATGAAATTCAGGTAAGAAAGTGTTTATTAAACAGTATATGAATAGTACAACTCATGATGAAAAAATGCACACATTTAAAGCCTTAATTCATCAAAGACACCATTTTAAAAAGTGTAATTAAAAAGCCACGCATTTTTAGCATATAAAACTGGAAAGGACTTTGTAACAGAATAAATCATTTACTCTTACAAATGAGGGGGAAATTCACCAAATTAAAAATTGGACAAAAATCAAGGCCATACAATTCGTGCGAGAGAGGCACACATGGGCACATAAAAATAGGAAAACTTTCTCAGCTTTGTGGGAAATAACAAATCGAAACAATACTAAGTTATAATTTTACATGAATCAGATTGACAAAACTGTAAACATTTTGCCTATTTCAGGGGTTATTTTGGATGTGGTGCATTGGCAGCTATTCCACAGACCCGGCAGGAAGGTATGTTGGGAAACCACATTGTAGATAAATCTAAATTCAACCAGTGAAGTTGATGATGTGAGTCTTATGACCCAGCATGTTCATTCCTAGGCATATATCCTGGAAAGATTCTGTTCCAGATGCCCAAGGAGTCCTCAGAAGGATCTCCATAGCAGCATTATTTATAATGTCCAAAGAATGCGGGACAATCCAAATGTTCGTCACCAGTGATGCTTTCTACATAAAGTTTAGAAACACATAAAACTAAATAATGTATATTTTAAGGATACACACCTGTGAACCAATTCTTTAGAAAAGCAGTTGTATGGTAAATACAAATGTGGGGATCATGATTATCATACAGAGAACAAGCAGTGAGCCAGGGTCAGAGAGGAGTACACAGAGAGCTTCCCGAATATTAATAATTCACTTACTTGAATTGTTTTATTATCAATACCTTATAAAGGTATTAAAACATTCCCATGTATTAATGAAATGTTTCACAATGAATTGTAAGAGAATGAATTACTTCCCAGAAGTCCAAAGTAGGTTAAGAGACAATAGTCTCAAGTCACTTTAAATCAATTCCACTTTCTTGGATCTCATAAATCCAGCTGTCTTTAAGCATGATTTAAAATCCAGGCCAGCCCCATCCCTGACATGGCACAAAGAAACATTCATATATCTTTTGCTGCACAGCCATTAGACTTATAAGACTCTTAAAGTATAATCTTAAATTAACACTGTCCCCTTTTGTCTTTTTAAAATTAACTCAGCGGGTGGTATGATATCTGAGTTTGCTTCAATAAATCCAAAGGTGGCATATAGATGGAACAAGTTGGGCACAGATTGATGGCTGTTCTAATTGGTGATAGGTACATGGGAGTTCATTTACTATGATCTCTGCTTTTTTATGTGTTTGAAATTTTGTGTAGTAAAAAGTTTAAAAAGTTAATTCAGTAGCCAGAATTTTTCCTTGTATATACATTAAAACTAAGTCCACTGACTTTTCTCATCTCTCTTGGGTAATAAAAATCACATGGCTACTTTAAGTCAGGAAATAATGTCTGAATTCAAACATTCTAATTGTAATACCCACATGACAAAACTCTTATTATAAAAATAAATCTTCCTCTCCCTAATTCTGATATTCTGCAAGCAAGAGGTCAGCAGATTGGGTAGGCTGGTATTATGGGTCATTTTTCTTTTCCTATTCATTTCTACATTTGAAAAAAAAAAGTATTCTGCTCTCCATCATGTTTGAGTTTAGAGAGGAGGATAAGTGAGATTAGTAAAATTCTTTCTTGACTGGAGCTGTATTTATATGGCTTTGCAGGCCCTAGGCATTGCTGGTGTTTAAAGCCTACTCTTATAGGGCACTTTTTTATGGACTTCTAGGAGGCCCCAAGGAGAATATGTATTGCACCGCCGATGAATCATTTTCTTTCACTTTCACTCTCTCGTATAGTTTTTTGCTGGTCCACTCTACTCTACAGAGATCCCTTCAAATTAAAATACTACTAGGGGGAGTTCCCGTCGTGACTCAGCAGGTTACAAACCCAACTAGTATCCCTGAGGATGTGGATTTGATCCCTGGCCTTGCTCAGTGGGTTAAGGATCTGGCATTGCCATGAGCTGTGGTGTAGGTTGCAGACACAGCTTGGATCCTGTATTGCGGTGGCTGAGGTGTAAGCCATCAGATTCAAACCTCTAGCCTGGAAATTTCCATATGCTGCAGATGAGGCCCTAAAAAGCCAAAAAAAAAAACAAAAAAACAAAAATCAAAACAACAACAACAACAACAACAAAAACCGCTAGGCCAACCCTCACTCCCTTGTAGCCCACCATGCATTCTGGGAAACATTTACTTATATTTTGCTCCAGTGAACTCTAGAAATGCATATACTTCTTGTCCAACTCATCTCTCAGCTGCAGCATCGTATATAATCCTTACATTCTTAAGGTAGAAGCCAGACAGAAGAATACTATTCAACACTATAAGTCATATTATTAAACTTTCTCAGAAGTTTTGTTGAAAAGCCTCCTCACTAGGCTTGACCAATTTCCACACTACAGATCTCAATTGCTGTCTTCAAAGAAATCCTTTGTATAAGCCCTCTCTTACTCATCTCAGTAGTATTGATGATGGATTTGGGTATGTAAAACTCAGTTCTGATTCTTTATTTTGAAATTTTTCATCTTGAGGAGACCCCTCAGTTGTCTAATATTCCAATTTACTGTTCTGTAATGAAGAGACATGCTGAAGCAATCTCAGTGCTGAGTTGGATAGTCTTTTAAAGATGACAGTGAATGGAAAGGTAGTCAAAAGAATTAAGATTGGTAAATATCATGATTTTTTAAAAGTAAGCATTCTGGAAACAAGACCTAAATGGTAAAAGTTGCCTTTTGGAATTGCTAGAATGGATTAGCAAATTTTTTTTTTTTTGGCTACTCTTGTACCAAGCGGAAGTTCCTGGGCCAGGGATTGAACCTGTGGCAGAGCACTGACTCAAGCCACAGCAGTGACAATGCTGAATCCTTAATCCACTGAGCCAACAAGAAATTCTGAACATTTTTGATTCATATTTGAGCAATAAAATAATGAGAATGAGGATCCAGAGTGGGCTATTAGTAATACAACTGATATGTTCATACATATGAATTTAAGTACCGATCATTGCTAGTAAAAGCAGTTATGTTTATCATGACATTAGTAAGGCATTTTGCAGTTTCTTTGGTAGCCTCGTTTTTCAGGTTAGGCTTAGCATATGTGCTGAAAGACAGTGGTTGAGATATTTTGTTGAACATGGTTACAAAAAATGTTAGTCATAATTTCAGTATAGAAGGAACTCACCCATGGGATACTTTCATACTCACTCTTACTCAACATGTTAATTGATGATTTAAGTAAAAATGTACAGGTACTACGTTAATATATGTTTATGTAATATGTAACAGCAAGCTTCATGACTAAATTACCAGTTACGCTGAGGTTTCATCATTTGTTGTTTTGTTCTTGACTTTGAAACTTAAAATTTGAAATAGCAAATTACCTTAAATAGTTGACTAGTTAGTTTCACAAACATTATTATTTGATTAGTCTGTATATATCAATAGACAGCCTGATGTCTCAACATTCTAGAAATCAAAGTTTTAGCTCAATTATACAGTAACAAATCCAAATATGTGGTGATATATCCATCTAGGTTAATAAAAATGAGACCTTAAAAATGAGCCAAGATATTTTAATGAAACATGTTCCTCTGGAATTTGGAGAACATGATACCTTGGAATGCCACATGGTAGAGGTTCTATCAAGGAAAACCCATCAGCAGTAGATAGTACCTCTCCCTTTTTGTCAATAAGGTGTTTTTGTTTTTGTTTTTGTTTTTCCAAAGATTATTGTACTCTAGTAAGTTGTAGACCATATGGCGTTTAGACCACCAAATCTAGTTAATTTATCTTTATTGCTCTACTGTGAGCAAGACCAAGCATTTCCTGAGTCTTTTCCAAATATGAGCTCAGGCAAACCTTAGAGATTTTTGAAAACTGAAGTAACAGAACTCCATATTGAACAGATTTTTAGGTGGAGAAAAAGGGGCCATTCTTATTTCCTCTTATCTAACCAGCATTGTCTCACAAACCCATCTGTATCTTTGAATTTTATAGCATTTAAAAGAATCAATTAAAATAGAAAAAAGAAGACAAACGTAATAAAAAATAATTTTAAAAAAAGCAGAAATGGCAGCAGGATAACAAACATAGAAAGAAAACCATGAAAAAAAAAATGCTGAATTTATTGATAAAAATCTTTAGAAGTATCAAGGGGAAAATTAGCAAAACAGAAGCATGTATCTGCTCTTCCTTTCTCTTCACACAGCTTCTGGCTCACAGGCTGAGACACTGCTTCTCGATGAACAGCATCGCAAGACACTCACATGTCCGATTACCCAGTGATTTATGCTATTCTTTTAAAGAGCAGTAATTGTGCAACTGTGCTTTTTAAGGCAGCGGACTGTATATTCAATTATGTTCCAATCTAAAATGCAGTGTCCAAAAACACCTTACATCGCAGACTTTTTGAAAATGGAAGCTTATTATACAGTGAGATCACAGTCCAATTAACATTGAAAAGTGATATCGTTTTAATCAACATTTTCCATCTGTCTGTCAAAGAGGTGTGTGTGTGTGTGAAGTTGGCGCCATTTCATTGCATTGCTTTAAAAATTTTTTGAAAAGGCTAAATCACATACATTTCAAAAGTATGTATACTTAGCTCAAGAATAAAAAGCAATTAATTTTTTAAATTATTTTTTTAATTGAAGTGTAGTTGATTTACAATGTCATGTTAGTTTCGGGTATATAGCACAGTGATTCAGTTATGCACACACACACATTCTTTTTCAGATTCCTTTCACTCACAGTTTATTACAAAGTATTGAGTATATCTCCTTGTGCTATACAATAGGCCCTTGTTGGCTGTCCATTTTATACATAGTAGTATCTATATGTTAATCCCAACCTCATAATTTATCCATCTTTTCAGTTTGGTCTGCTGACTTGCCAAACAGAGTCTCTCTTTCTTGCTCCAACATTTTTGTTCTCAATTTCTTGGCCTGTCATGCAGTGAGCAGTAAGAGCTTGGAATTATATAACAGGAACTATTCCCCCATTTGGTATGAGACAACAAATTTCAGAAGGGTAAATAATAGCCTAATGCTACATAACTGATCATTAGTAATCTGTTTACCAGACTGTATAAGGGGACAATTCCAGAATAACTGTCAAAACAAAGTCGTTAGAAATTGGCACAACATTGTAAATCAACTATACCTCAATTAAATAAAGCCATTATCATTATTTTAATACAACAAGTTTGGAAAATAAGTGAATGATTGGATAAAAAAGCTTAGAATTAATGGAGAAAAGAAATAATTACCAAGTAATTTATGATGAACTTGCATTTCATCAATATTTAATCTTATGTCTTTTTACCATATGACCTTAAATGCATTTTTGCACTTAAAAACCTAGTTATGTATTATTTGTGGAGAAATTCTGTATTCTTCATGTGCTGGCATTCTTGTCAACTTGCTTGAGCTGCTAAATGCTCAGCAGGTTCATACTAATGCTAATGCTGAGGACAAATTGGAAATTTTTTTCATAGCTGTCTAATAGTACAACAAATAATATAGAAAACTAATAGGTAATTTAAAAGGCTACTTCTTGGCTTTCTATTTCATAAAATGGTCAGAGGTAAAACTATTTCCTTAATAATAATAATAATGATAATAATATTGTGCAGAAGAAGCCACAGAAACAGAAGAAGCAGGAGAAAGAAAAGAAAGAATGGAAGGGGGAGGGGAAAGAGAAAAGGTTTGCATTTTTCATGGTATCTGAGTATTTCAGAGTATATGACATGATACTACAACTGACTGAACAAGCTCTCTTCTACTGAACTGAGGGAAAGAGATTTGCAAAATGATAAAATGCCACTCTTCTTGCTATTTTTTGTTATAAAGATAGTTATTTTATAGTTTTATATATGTTTAAATGGAGATTTTTAGACTATCTGTTAATTCATTTAAAATAGGTACTATATATAACAATATAAGTAGAGCAAATATGGAATACTTATAAAAAGTAATTAATTTAAATATTTATTATGTCAGAAAGTTAGAAATTCTAGTCATGTGACCATAATTCGTAGGCATACCTCTGAGAAAAAGGAAAGAATTAGATAATTAGATAAAAGCCAATACACCCTAATGTGTAGGAACATCATGTAATGTTATAATCAGGGCCACCTGTTGGGAGCAGGGGTCAGCAGAAGGAGTCATGAAACAAAAACAAGTTCTAAATATGTCTGTAGACCGATCGAAATAGAACATTTTTGTATTAATTAAATTCTGTTTGATAATAAATTGTTATAGAAAATTTTCCACTATCTGAGTAAACTAAATAATAGTAAGACTCTCTGCTGGATAGATGAAGGAGGTCATTCTGAGTTTGTTTCCATGGGTTCTGAAAGTTCAAAAAAATCTACCCTGAAACTTGCAAAACAGTTAATGAGAATGAAGTATCAAGATGAGTGGGGAAGATTAATATAACGACTGAGAGACTGAAGTATTTGTACCATTAGATTGTTCTGAAATCAAAATCAATGTTCAGACTGGAGCATGGAGCCTAATTGTCAAGGTTAAATCAAATGAAATAACCTTAGTAGTACAATCCAGATGAACCAAATGACCTGGCAGGCAGTAAGAGTGTTAATAAATGGACTTTAAATTTTCCAGTCCTTAAATTCCCTGGAATAAAAGAAAAGGGAGATAGTAAGAGCCTGAGTGAGACCATTAAAATTCTACACTTAATCTGGTGATGAACTTGGGAAGGAAAAAAAAAATCTATGAATCTATGTTCTTTGAGCTAAGCTGTAATGTAATGTAACCTTTTCAATAACGTTGAGGTTTCTGGCTTTCAAACTTTGAAACTTTTTTGACTACAAACCAAAATAATATATTTTTTATAATCCAATCCATATACATATGAACACATATTAAGCAAAAAGAAGGTTTCATGAAGTGATACTGTGATAAAGAGTGTGCCTCAGCTTTTCATATTTGATGGCTGGCAGCCTTCATCCCCAGTGTTCTCCCTTTATCTCTCACCTCAAATCTGGGCAAACTAATAAGAAAATTCCCTCCTTTTGAGCCAAGAGAGATGAGAGATTTCACACCACCCAAGGTCCTGTCTGCTCATGGGAATTTTTGCCACATCACTACTCCTTAACCACCGTAAAAACCTCCATGCCTCTCTCCTTTTGTGACTCTCTCAAGTCATTTTTTAACCTGCTTAGAGCTGCTCTACTCTCTCCAGAAAGCCTATTATGTGAGTAATATATTTTTTTTCATACTTTCCTATTGTGTGTGTGGCCTCATCAATCACCACATCTGAACCAAATTTGGGGTCCGTGCTACCTCTTCACAGTGACCACAGCACTTATCTAACCATGTATAATGAATTTTCATACTTTCTATTCCATTCCATGTTACTTTACTTAAAATAATACTGGTCCTAGCCTTCTGCACTGATTTTACAACCCATTAATGGTAAATTTCTGTTGAAAATTTTAGTCCAGGATAAAGAAAGCATAAAAATTCTGACTCTAAATGATTTTTAGGACTTCCACTTTTTGAATGTATCATATGCTTGGATAACAGTAATAATAAAACCTGGTATTCCAAACATAGTCCAAGGAAGATATATCTAAGCATAGCCAGACTCAAACTCTTCCTATCTCACTCCTGTGACTCCAGCCATATTATACCTGTCATGAAGGGGACAGAGCAATGCTTCCCAGAAATTCATAATACACCAGTCACCTAATAATCTTATTAAAATGCAGATTTTTCAAACAGTAGGGCTTGGGTAGGACCAAAAGTTCTGCCTATCTAGCACATATCCAGCTGTTCCATTGAGCATACTTTGGGCGGGGGGCAGGGGGTGGTCAGCGAGGTTGGCTATGGTAAGCTCCCTCAGACTGTGTGTTGTCCCTAAGTCTATGCCTCCTCAGTACTCCAGTGCTGAGCAGCCTTGTCCCAAACCCTTCGTTCCTGACATGTAGACATTTGTATTGTCATCCCCTTATTTCTCTGTCCATACATCTGTTTAGTGTCTGAATCATTTGACAGTAGGTTGTACATAGAATGCCCTTTTATTCCCAAAAGCTTCAAGGTATAGTTCCTAAGAGTCAAAAAATACTCATGCATAACCACAATACTATAATCAAATTCAGGAAATTGACATTAAAAGAGCACTATTATCTAATTTATAGTCCTTATTCAAATTCCAGCTGCCCCACTAACGTTCTTTTATAGCAAAAGAAACACATTCCTAATCTAGGATCCTAGCCAAGATCACAGGTTGCATTAGGTCGTCATTGCTCATTAGTCTTCTTTAATCTGGAACAGTTCTTTAGTCTTACTTTTTCTATCATGTCCTTGACCATTCTTGAAGAGAGCAGGCTTTTCATGTATAGACATTTGTCTGATGTATCCTCATAATTCAAGTTACACATTTTTGGCAGGAACACCAGAAATGCTGTACTATGGGTTAATCATTCATAAGAAGGTAAATGATATCTATTTATCAGATTACTGGTAAAGTTATTTATGATCACTTGGTTACAATAGTATCTAAAAGGCTTCTTCATTGCAGAGATGCTGTTTTTGCATTTGTAATTAATAAGTCTCTTATGGAGACGTATTGAGGCTATCCTGTTTCTTATAATCCTCTCATTTTAGTAGCTATTGGTAACTCTTGTCTAAACAGTTACTGTTGTGGTGATTGCCAAATGATAAATTTCCAATTTCATGTTTCCTTCTACTTAGGTTGATAATTTTGCTGTCAATAGCAAGATGAAAATACAAAAAATTTGTCTTGAATTTTTCACTTTTGCTCATCAGTTAGAATACATAAAATTATATGGTAACTGCTTGAGAAATGTGTAGCACCTAAAGAAGTTAAGGTACTACCATTACTATGAAATCAATGTCATATGGAAAATTTTAAATGTCTTCTGTGAGGTCACAGGTCAAAAAGTCTTTAAAAACAATAACAACAATGAAAAACAAACTAAAATAAAACAGGATATGCATGGAGTGATTTCATACAATCAGCCACCTTACAGAAAACCTGACACTTTGTTGAAAAAGCAGCTAGAAACTTAGGAGCTATGAAATGGGTCCTAATCATGGGGTTCAAGAGTCTGAATCCTTTTATCCAGTTATATCTTATACAGAGTAGTCAGCCTTATCTACAGTGGGAGGGTCATTAGATGTGCCCAGAGCAATACTTTCCCTCTTAACACTAAACTAAGTGAGAATTGATTTTACCAAATGTGTGTAATTATTTTTGAAATGCTCAAACTTTCATATCACTGCCCCTGGAGATTTTCAAAGGATAAAAATCACATCCAGCTCATTGTTCAATGAAAAAGAATATTGTTCGTTTTAACTTAAAAAGATCTCCCTAATGAATACCCCAAAATAGTCATTGCCAATGGGAATATCACTTAAAATTTACCAGAATGGATATTCTCTCCTCATCATTACTATCATTTGTTTTATTGATTTAAAAAGCATGCTCAGTCTTTCTTCCAGCAGCTCATATAAAACAGCAACAGAGATGTAACATCTGCTTGGTGGTATTAGCATAATACATTCAAAAATCAAGTTATCAGAGGCATTTCAGCCAACAGCTGCATTGTTTTTTCTTGTTAATGTCCTATAGCTATTGTAATACTTCATCCCTAAAAAGCAAAGCTCAGGTTATCTGATTAAGTTTGAGACCAAGAAGAATAATGTCGTGTATCATCTGAAGATGTGAGTGATACGTTTGTGCATAGAAAGAAACTGCTAAATGATTATGTACTTATTAAGCAAAGCAGTACAAGATAAGAAACTATTTTTCCTGTATGTGAAGTTTTTAGGGATTGGGAATATCAATTTATGGATAATAATCCCAAACAGAGGACCAGAAATGAGTACTATATATTTTTTTTGCTCTGGACCTGAAATTTTATTTTTTTATTTAATGATTTTTTCCATTATACCCGGTTTACACTGTTCAGTCAATTTTCTACTGTAAAGCAAAGTGACCCAGTCACAAATACACATATACATTCCTTTTTCTCATATTATCATGCTCCATCATATGTGACTAGATATAGTTCCCAGTGCTACACAGCAGGATCTCATTGCTTATCCATTCCAAAGGTGATAGTTTGCATCTATTAACCCCCAATTCCCAGTCCATCCCACTCCCTCCCCCTCCCCCTTGGCAACCACAAGTCTGTTCTCCATGTCCGTGAGTTTCTTCTCTGTGGAAAGGTTCATTTGTGTCTTATATTAGATTCCAGATATAAGGGATATCATATGGTATTTGTCTTTCTCTTTCTGCCTTACTTCACTTAGTATGAGAATCTCTAGTTGAATCCATGTTGCTGCAAATGGCATTCTTTCCTTCTTTTTTTATGACTGAGTAGTGTACCATTGTATAATAGGTACCAAATATTCTTAATCCATTAACCTGTCAATGGACATTTAGGTTGTTTCCATGTCTTGGCTGTTGTGAATCATGCTGCATTGAACATATAGGTACATGTATCCTTTCGAATTCCTTCAAAATATTTTTTAAAAATTAAAAGAGAATTTGCTGTTCAAAGAGAAAGCATCTAGAAACTGGAAACAATTATGCTGTCCAAAAAAGAACATGATTAATTATATTGTTCTAAAAAAAGACTGGAAAGAATTACAGAATTTCTTCTTTGTCTTTCATTCCTTTTAATTTTTCTATATTTTTCAATTTCTATAATTACCTGATTATAAATAGCATCTCTAACTCTTACCTTTGAAAATTTGGAAAGTTGATTTATTAGAAATGGGATATAACATAGTAGAAAAAACAAACTTCAAGAAAAGTCTTCAGTGAAGAAAGCTTGCATATAATTCTGTGGAACTGCAGCATACTGCCTTGCTGAAATAATAAAATATTATAAAATAGCTATGGGTACAACATTTTAAAGTCCTTGTAACATTTATATGTTAGGCATTGATTAAAAATATACTTGATCATATGCAATTAACTATGAAAATTAATTTTAAAATGTATGTAATTAAGTTTAATTTACTACAAATTATGTATTGGGAATTGAGGTAAAATTAAGGTCTATAATTCTGATTTTTTACATCTTCTTACACTAACTACTGCCAACAGAAAAAAAAAAAACAGATTGTCCAAAAGCCTTCATTCTTTAATAAAAATTAATCAGTAAATAAGCAATAGACAAGCAAACAATTTAACAAACAAATACATAATGAAAATAGAGACAGAAAAAGCACAGAGCCACCAGCCAGCATCAAGGCAATGGCTTTGAGCACAAGGACCAGCTCTCCTAGCTGAAGGACAGAGACCCTGAGTTCTACAAGGTCCTACAAGAGATTGGCAAGAGCCTGTTGAACTTGAGCCACTTCGACAGCTCTAAGAATGAAGAGCAGCAGTGTCACTCCTTGCCAGGTATGTGGGAAGAGGCAAGTAAGGAGGAGGAAATGAGGATGATGAGGACAAGGTCCCCATGGTGAAAGATGGATGCTGCACCTGTGGCCCTCTCCAGGGTCAAGAGATAATAGCAGGTGGCAGGCAAAGCAGCACCTTACCCCAGAGCCATGCCACCAAGTTGTACAGATGTTCCAAGCTGTCCTGGTCACAACCCACAGAGCCCAGGAGGTGCTGAGGCCACCAAATTCCAGATCATGGATGGTGCTGTATTAACCTACTGCATCAGAGACTATCTCCAGAAGATGCTGTTGGGAAAGCCTCAAAGGACAGCAGCTGGGTGCTGCAGCCACCCAGCTGTCTGTTGCAGAGAGGGCAGCTCTGTCTGGACCTCAAGAGGACAGTGGTCCTGTGGAGCAGTAGTGAAGAGACTGAGAGTGCTGGCCTTCCTGGTCCTTATAAAAGTCTGTGGCACAATTATCATACTAAGTGAGATTAGACAATGAAAGATATCATATGATATCACTTATTTGTGGAACATTGAGGATACAAATGAACTCATTTGCATCAGAAACAGACTCATAGACTTTGAAAACAAACTTATGGTTACCAAAGAGGACACGTGGTGAGAGAAAGGACAGACTAGGGATTTGGATTTGGCATATGTACACTGTGGTACATGGAATGATTGGCCAACGGGGATGTGCTGTATAGCACAGGGAACTCCCCCCAATATTATGTGATAATCCCTGAAAGAGAATGGGTGTGTGTACATACATAACTGAATCACTTCGTTGTATAGCAGAAGTTATCATGACATTGTAAATCAACTAAACTTCAATAAAACGTTTTTAAAAAACTGAGTCTGCAGCACAAGAAGGATGTCTTCCTCAGCCAGGACCTCAAACAAATGTACATCTTGTACATGAGGAGCTACAAGTTCACCTCTCCCAGGGCCCTGCCCTTCCTCAACTTCATGCAGCAGACCCTGACTGAGCAGCTAGCGCCAGCACAGGCTACCAGCACATCTTCGTTCACACCCGCCAGATCGCCATCCACCTGCACAACACTGTGGCCTCTCAGGAGACACGCCAGTGTCCACCTGGTACTTGGTGCACTGCCTCTACCTGTTCTGCCATGCCATCAGCAATGCCTGCCCCAGTGAAGCTCTCTAGCCCTTGATTTACCGACCCCTCTCTAAGAGTTTCTTGAAATGCTTGGTTTTCTCTTAACTCTCAGCATCAATGACAGTGTATTCCATGGAGTGTGTTTTTTTAAAAAATGAAGTGTTTTACAATGTCGACCTAAGCACTATAGCATATGAAATAATGCAGATGGAAGGAAAAAAGCTTTGTGGCATTTTACTTGCTGGGCAGGCAGCTAGCTAGGTTTACTCACTAGCTAAACGTACCGCTCACAAAATTGTGGGGATAATGTTACATCTGCAAATGTGCAAATACTGTTAAGATCAGTGAGGAAACTATTTTGATTCCTTTTCACTGGTTAATGAATTGGCTCTAGACTATTGTATTTCTGAGTACACTGCCTTCTTTTTGAGTCTTGACCTAATTTTATGACAACATTTGGTGCAGGTACATCCAAAATGTTTCCCAACCTTTCACAGCTACTAAGTATTCTGAATCAGACTTTCAGTTCTTATTCAATTCATCACACACATATGCCTAACTCCCATGTGAAAACACTTAACCTATCCCTGAACAGGTTATCTTTATTTCAAACAAGGTTTTACTTATTTAAATGATTATTGTTGCTAAAATTTTATATGGAATGTAAAAACTTTAATTGTTTGCATTAATACCTTTTTAATCTTACTGTACTAAGACTAGTTATGATGCTGCCTTTCTTTTTCTTTCTTCAAGAGACATCTCAAAAGCAATTAGCTACAAAAGTTGCCCTCGACAATTTGAATGGTATCTTTAAAATGTAAATATTGAATCTTTATGCAAATTATCTCTTAAAAAAGGAATAGTTATAAGTCCCATTTTATAAGTTAGGAAATGAGGAATCTCTTGCCATCTAACTGGCCTTTCAGGATACTATAGGCCACAGATTTTATTTTTTAAGTAGTTGACCTTGGCTTCAAATCCTGCTTTATTTACAAACTGCACTACAAAAGCAACATGTGACTAGGAAAAGTTACCAGATGCAAACCACTGCTTAGACAGTGTCTCAGAATAAAGAAAAAAAGATTAGTGCATTTAACTTTCACATTATTTAAATGATGGTGCTAAGTATTCATTCTGCCTTAATTGGCCTACCTATTAGATGTTTGAGAACTATTAACATTAAAAGCCCAGTCCATTTTTAATCTTCATAAAATGTGTTATTACATCCAATTTAGATATTTAAATGCTCATGCATTAGTGATCTTTTGCACCTTAAAAATCAATCACACCTTAAAAAAAAAAAAAAAGCCTGACTTCATGGTATGAATCTAAATATTCAAATTCCTATACTTAATTCCATTTATCCTTTCAAAGACAAAGCGAGGTGTTGGGGAGGGAAGAACACTGGCTTGAAGTCAAAACAATTGACTTTTTTGTTTTGAACTCGCCTCTAATGACAGTGTGTAAAAGGTCATAGACCCTAATGGTATTTGTCTTTTTCGCACATGTAAACAAGTAGATGAGTTCTGGATTATTTCTAAATCTCTGTGGGCTAATCTTTGTAAACCATCACACTATACTAAAACTTGTATTTAAAAAATAGAAGCTAATTTTCTTCCTTACTTTGCAGAAGGATAAACTAGAGTTTCGTCTTACATCTACCTTCTTGCCTACTACCTACCTCTAGTAGGCCCCTTACTTTATTTATAATCTTCGTGATTTAGACACAGCTTTTTAATATGATAGCTAGCCATCAAAATGCACCTGTTATGATCGTCATGCTAATTCTGCCTACAAAGAAGCTACACAATGCAGTTGCTAAAATGACTTGGAGGGAAATAGAGTAAGAATCTCACATCTTCCTACTATTATTCATGACCTGCTTCAGGAATTAAAAGAAGTCACTTCTGACATTTTGCTGAAGACTACACTTACTGCACCATTTCCCCTGCTTGGAATATGCTCGATTTCTCCAAAATGAAATACAGTCACAATCCTGTGAAGGCAAGGAACAGTGGCTTAAGGATAATGAGTCCAAAAGCGAGACATGTGAGAATATATCTGGGAATTGTTCTCTTTTGATTTTGAAGATGGACATTTCTTCACCGGACTCCAATTACAATGATTTCTTTTACAATCTTTTTGGCTGTTGGTGAGCAGAGAAGCAGGTATTAGTGAACATCAGAAAAGAGGTTAAGGTGTGGAAAGTGCTGTTACTAAGGAAGGCAAAGCACCAACGTTGACCTGATTATTTCTTATAGGGAGACTCATTCTGTGATCACCAGTTGAAGTCTGCGTTAGCCAGAAAAGTGGTTAGAATCACTGTAGGACATTTAATACCTATGGCTACCCATCCCATTCCCCAGACCAAATAAATCAGAAGCACTGGGCTTAGAGCACAATAGTGAAGTTTTTGAAAATGTCCTCAGGTGATTCTGATATGCAACTAGGACTAAGAACTAATGCTGAAGAGCAGTGATTTCCAGACTGGGTTGTGTATTAAATGTTTCTGGGGAAACAGAAACAATGACAAATCCACCCAGTGATCCTAGTTTGTTAGGTATAGCTGAGGAAGCTGAAATTTTGACAAACATACTGGCTATTTCTGATGCAAATGTCTCATGGACCTCAATGGAAAACAGAGCCCTGAACATTAGTCCCTAATGCATGCACACTATGAGGTGAATTTCTCATAACAGGGAACGAAAGAAGGCATTTATTGGCCAGTCTATTCAGCCATTTCCTAAATAGGTAAAATCACAGGTTTGAATAAAGTCAGATGTAATGAATGTAGCTATACAAGAAGGAAAAAAAAAAAAAGCACAATTCATTATTAAAATGCAGATTCCTAGGAAAATAAACCTTTGAGAGTTTGGACCCTGTTTTGTTTTTTTGGTTTTTTTGGGTTTTTTTTGTCTTTCGCTTTTTCTAGGGCCACACCCGCGGCATATGGAGGTTCCCAGGCTAGGGGTCGAATCGGAGCTGTAGCCACCAGCCTACTCCAGAGGCACAGCAATGCGGGATCCAAGCCGCATCTGGGACCTACACCACAGCTCACGGCAATGCCGGATCCTTAACCCACTGAGCAAGGCCAGGGATCGAATCCGCAACCTCAGGGTTCCTAGTCGGATTTGTTAACCACTGAGCCACAATAGGAGCTCCTGGAGCCTGTATTTTTATACTCTTCTTATGTCTTGAAAATATGCTCTGGTCTGGCAGGGATCTCCATTGCTTTCTCTGAGATTTTAAATGAGTGACTAGTTGTAAGAAGCAACCAGCTAAGGTGGCTAGTTTTCTTGCATAAGAATATAAGACAAAACAAAAAAAGGTAATAGAGCCAGATACAAGTCTTATTTGACATCCATGTTTTCATAAAGACCTGTAACTATTTATCTAGTTATATTGGTCACTAGTTACAGGGGTCAGAAAATGGGTATGTGTTTGGGGAAATTTGTGAATAGGAGGATCTAAGGATAGGAAAAGGGAGGATAAAATTCTTAAACAGTACCAGGCCTAACTGGCCCAGTTCTCCTAAATGTATTTGGTCACTGTTAATTTCAAGTGGTTATATCAAGAACAGGCATTCCTTAACCTCACAAAGTCACGGTCAGTACCTCTAAATTTTAATATACTTAAGAATCACTTGGGCATCTTATTGAATTGCAGACTCTGATTCAGCATGGCTGGGATAGGGCCTAACCAGCTCTCAGTTATTGCTCATGCTGCTGATCCATGGACTGCTCTGAGTTGCAAGGATCTAGGCAATTTCTATGGTTCTGACACTAACCTACGTTCTTAACCCTTCTCATTTTGTGGTTTATCAGATTATCAATCTCATCTAAAACAAATAGCCAGTATTTCTCCAGCAAAGATGGGTTTATTCCAGGTCATCAGAGAATTGCAACCCTGGGTGGGCTACCATGGTGAACCACTTACAAGTCATTGCACAGCAAGGAAAGGAAAGGGCTTCTATAGAGGAGGAAAGGACCTTGGGAGGTCTACAGTAAACGAAGAGTTTATGGCTTTTCATAGGCTGAGTCCTCACCAGGTTACAAGAGCAGTCTTTCTTCTCTTGGATTCTAATGTTGTCCTAGAGTGTGGGAGTTCCCTCTTCTGATCTCCTGGTATTATTTAAATAAGGTTTTCATTTGTTAATTTTTTTACAGAGCACAGAATAAATTCCCCTGAGAGAATATAGGTGCATTCCCTAATAACTCATCACACCACCCTCTCATCGGTTGGCCTTTCATAATCCTCACTTCTGGGCACTCCTCAGTGTTTCCACATCTTAATAGCCACTCAGAACAATTTATTTTACCAGTGCTGCCACATTTGTGATTTATAGAAACCATGTGAAGTCAATGTAACATTATCAGCTTTACAAAAGAAAAATCAGAGTTCCAGTTAAGTTTATAATTTGCCCAAGGGTCTTTATGGTGCAACTCATAAAATCATAAGGACTCAATTTCAGGACCTCCAATTTCAGGTTCAAAATTATTTTCCCTAAAAACCACAGTTTCCTGTGTGAAATACAATGCTCTGAGTCTCCTTACCTATTTGGACAGCATATCAGCAATATAAACAAACAAGACTCCCATGCATAACTTTATAGATTTGGATATAAAACTCTACATAAATTTTAACTAAACCTCACAATACCCACATGAAGTGCCATTATTTTCACATTAGTATAAGAGAAAGAAAACAAATTGAAGCCACCTAGTTTGCCTGAGGCCAACAGAATGTGGAATACAATTTGTGATAAATTCAACTCAGTCATCATGTTCCATAGGCACACATGTTATCATAGATAAGGTATAATTGGTTCACAGAGGGATACCTATAATGCTCATTCTCTGGGTTACACGGAATGTTAACTTACCTAATGAGCTTCTTTCAGAGGGAGCTGGTTAATGTATTCAGTGAATCATAGTGTCTGCTTCAATTGACTATGTAACACAAAAGTTAAAACAAAACCCAACATGTCAATAAAAAGCAACACCTGTAATACAATGTAATGTGACTCCTAGGGGCTTCAGAAGAAAATGTGTTTTAAAAATTTCAATATAAGTTTAAAAGAGAGGTTATCCGCCACATTTTCATTATTACTACACTACTAAAATCAGTGGAATTCCCATAATTAAACAAGTATTTCCCTCTGCAATCCCTATGACCTGTGTTGGAGTCTCTACTTCTCCACTAGAGAAGAAAACACAGAAAGAGAAGAAATTGAAGGCAGAGGACTAGAATGAACTCCGTAATTCTGTACCAAATTATTATAAGAAATGAGGCCTCAGTGAAACCTTTCCACCTGATGACTTAGGTCTTTTCAGTATATCATCAAGCCAGTGATTTGAAGCACAGTTGATGATAATGTTTCTGTGATGGTTATTTTAACCAATTCTTGCACCATCACTTCAGTGGCTCTAAGGGGGTGAGATTTCATATACTGTCTATAGAAAACCTTGATAACCAACTTTCTCAGATGTTCACATTATTTGAAGCTTATTGGCAAGAACTTCATCCTTTCAGGACAGTGAGAAATTAACTATGTTCCATGCTAGGTGCAGTAATCTCCAAGTATTCTTCCAAAAGTAGTGTTAATATTATTATCTGTAGTTATTTTATGTTTCCGTTAGAGCAGACTTATTAAATTTGAAAACTGGAAAAAATGAAAAATTATCTGAGACAACAAAACAAAGAAAAGATATGTTACATAACATTAGTAGCAGTTTGGGCTATATAAAAAAGGTGGGAATAGTGTACATCCTCAAAAAGTTGAAAGGAGAAAATATGCGTCATATCTGGAAAACATTTTATACTGTATCTGGAATCATATTCCTTTTTTCTCCTCTTCCTTTATTATTTTTGCTTTCTTTTGCTAATTTTACTTTTGTTTCATACCTAGTTTTTCTTGCATGTGAAAACAAACTTTTAGTTGAATTTTTAAAATATATATCATCACAGTTGCAGTACATTGTGTAATTCAAACAAATTGTTTAATCAAATTCAAGCTGCTCCATTCCCTGAATCATTTAGTCAAGCATAAGGAAGTTAACCCAGCAGAATTGTACTTTAGTTATGGTTTAAACACAATTCAGACACATTAACATTCTCAAGCCCGTGGACAGAATAATGGCTTTTGCTTTGTTATGATGTGTTTCGCTTCCAACTCCCAAGGACAATAACTGTGCACTTTTGTTTATGACATGGAGTATTGTCTGTGACACTTGGGCATTTAGAACACTACAGTACATTGAGTATTGTAAATTATTTCCCTTTATTTAGAGGAAAGAAAGAGACATTGAAAATAAAATGTAGAGCTTTCTAAATAAAATGAGACTTTATGAGTTTGTTTCCTGTATTCCAAATTTCTAGGCTTTTCTGCTATTTCATTTGAAAAGAACTCTTCATTTAAAAGAGTCGATTCCATTTTAAAAATGGGTCTCTGGACCCATAAAAAGCAAAAAAAAAGAAAAAAACACTTCATTACCTGAACACTGGCCAAAAATGAAATAACTGTAAAGTATGATTATATGAATATATTATAAAAAATACTTCTAGATTGATACTAGTTTAGGGTAAAATAAAATTCCCAAGATACATATGCTTCCCTGTTTCATAGGCGTCTTTATATGTTCCCCACCAATTTTCTATTTGAAGGATGTCTGTTAGTTTGAATTTAATGCACATAAGTAAATTTAATTTTCAATGTCAATAAATTGTAAATCAGTATATCATTACATACAAACATAATTCAGAAGCTTGATGTGGTATATAAGTGAATGTCACATTTCTGGATGTCTACAAAAGACTATCTTTCTCCTAATGCAATGCAAAAATAATAGGTGGTAAGATAGTTGTTGAATGACTTTCTGAAAATCTCAAATGATCTCGATGTGGATCAGGCCTCCAATAGAAGGAAGCTTGCTTCCAAAGTCCTGGTTGCAAATACACAAAGCATAAAAATAAATTATTACATAGCTAAGAGAGATAGAGCCCTTCCTAGTTTCTTTGAACAATATACACAGCCAACTTATCACACCAGCCCCAGAGCTATTTAGGAGAAAGGTTTATTTTTTTATTAAATTCCATATGATTATTTGTCTGTAAATATCACAGCCAGGTCTAGGCATGCAATTACTAAATTGATTGTAGTGCTGGACTTCTCTTTTTCCTGTAGGTGACACCAATTTCCATTTTCTTGGGCAAGGAAACAGATTAGATACAGCTAAACTTGCTCAACTTGCTAAAATACTATAAAAGAAGTATCAAAAAATCCAGTATGAAAGAATAGATGGATGTTTTCTTCAGTATTGGAGGACTTAGCATTAAGGCATATGGGTCTGGAATGAGAAAATAATCTTCAAAATACAGCCATAATTTTTCATTTCCACATTAAAAACAGTTTTTCAGGAAAAAAGAATTTAAGTGAATACTCTGCTCCTCATCCTTTTTCTTTGTTCTCTGACTCACAGAACAAAGCTATCTGTTAACATATCAAACAGAACTCTTTCAACAATGTGTGGAAACTGACTTTTGAGGCAGCCAGAGAACATGTCCCAAAGAACTTTTGTCATCCAAAGTTTGAACCATATGAAATTGCCAATATCTGAATTTTTTTGCCAGAATGACAAAATTATTCACTTTAATCTATTATGTACTTTCAGATGCAACAACTCCCCAAAACAACAAAATGTTAAAGAAGAGTAAATGCTTCTGTTTCATCCAGAATGAGGTAACACCCTTTAGTTTTGTTGGGAGTAGGGTCTTTAATTTTTTTTTCAGAAATTTTATCTTTCTGGGAGAAAGTAGAAATTCATAAGGTAGGAAATAGAAGATAATATATATAATTACTAAGAATCCAGGTTTCTTTTTTTAGGAAAAAGTTACAAAGTAGGCAAACTATATATCTAACCTAATCAGGAAAAAAGTGAGAGGTCAAAAATATACATGATTAATATAATTTTTAAAAAACAAGGAATCAAATAATGACATTACTGACCTGTCTGCAATGAATAGGAAATTGTAGATAAAATGAGTAATTTCAAAGGAAGATATACTGTTAGTCAAATTCTACCCCATTAGAGATATAAAGTTCAAATAGACCAATTTCCACTGAAGATATTTTTATTAAAGAGCTACCTATGAAAAAATCATCAGGCCCAAGTAGATTCAGAGGAAATTTTGCTACTTTACCAAAAACAGATTCTTGCAACACTATGTTAGTTGTCCCAGAAAATAGAAAACAAAGGGAAATTTAGAAACTCTTTTTACTATGAGTAAAACAAAATGAAATTATGATAGCACACGTACAAAAAGAATCAATAGGCCAATATCATTCATAAATATTGACTCTAGAAATTGTAAACATTGTCATAGTAAGAAAACAATACACTATGACAATGGGAAATTTATTTCAAGAATTAAAGGTTTGTTTTTAATAGGAAATTCATTAATAAAATACATTAGAAATCAAATATGCAGAAACAAACAACAAAGTATGTGTGTATAATATATGTATATATATCTCAAAATGAAATACTTTATTTTATTTTTTTGATGACTGCTGGATGATTTCTGTTTATTCAAAAGCATGAGTTGCACAAAGATGTGACATTACCATTATTAACTTTTGTACATCTTCAATATCACCTTATGAAACACATTACTTTTCTTTCTTTGATTTTTGTACATGTTTGTTTATACTTAGCATTTTAGTTTCTTTATTTCTAAAAATACATACTTGTTTTTTTGATATATAGTGATTTTTCTTCATTACAGCTGGTTTACAGTGTTCTGGCAATTGTCTACTCTACATCATGGTGACCCAGTAACACATACATGTATAGATTCTTTTTCCAAACATTCTCATGCTCCATCATAAGTGACTAGACATACTTTCCAGTGCTACACAGCAGGATCTCATTGCTAATCCACTCCAAAGGCAATAGTCTGCCTCTATTAACCCCAAGTTCCCATTCCATCCTGGTCCCTCCCTCTCCCCTTTGGCAACCACAAGTCTATTCTCCAAGTCCTTGATTTTCTTTTCTGTGATAAGGTTCATTTGTGCCTTATATTAGATTCCAGATATAAGTGATATCATATGGAATTTGTCTTTCTCTTTCTGACTGACTTCACTCAGGATGAGAGTCTCTAGTTCCGTCCATGTTGCTGCAAATGGCATTATTTCATTCTTTTTTATGGCCGAGTAGTATTCCATTGTATATATATATATATATATATATATATATATATATATACCACAGCTTCCTAATCCAATCATCTGCCAGTGGACATTTGGGTTGATTCCATGTCTTGGCTATTGTGAATAGAGCCGCAATGAACATGCAGGTGCATATGTCTTTTTTAAGAAAAGTTTTGTCTGAATATGTGCCCAAGAGTGGGATTGCTGGGTCATATGGTAATTCTATGTATAGTTTTCTAAGCTACCTCCATACTATTTTCCATAGTGGTTGTACCAATTTACATTCCCACCAACAGTGACGGAGTGTTCCCTTTTCTCCAGGCCCTCTCCAGCACTTGTTTTTTGTGGACTTTTTTTTTTTTTTTTTTGTCTTTTTGCCTTTTTTAGGGCCGCTCCCACAGCATATGGAGGTTCCCAGGCTAAGGGTCAAATCGGAGCTGTAGCCACTGGCCTACACCAGAGCCACAACAACACAGGATCCGAGCCGCGTCTGCAACCAACACCATAGTTCACAGCAACGCTGGACCCTTAACCCACTGACCAAGGCCAGGGATCAAACCTGAAACCTCATGGTTCCTAGTCGGATTCATTAACCACTGCACCACGACGGGAACTCCCTTTTGTGGACTTATTAATGATGGCCATTCTGACTGGTGTGAGATGGTATCTCATGGTAATTTTGATTTGCATTTCTCTAATAATCAGGGATGTTGAGCATTTTTTCATGGCTTGTTGGCCATCTGTATATCAAAGAAAATGAAATATTTTAGAACAACTATGATAAGAAGTCATCAAAACCAGTGAAAGGAAAAAATTTAAGCTCTCATGAAAGGCGCAAAAGTAGATTTGGACAAATAGAAAAATATCACTTCATTCTTAGATAAGAGTAAATATGCAGCAGTGTAATGGGGAAAAATTACAAAGATATAAAACAAATGAAGGATATATAAGACCCAGATAAATGTAGAAATATTGCATGTTCATGAATAGGGATACTTTATATTGTAATTACCCCCAAAATTAATCTCTGCATTCAGTTTATCAAATCCTAAGTTTTAATTTAGAAATGGTAACAGAGGGAAGCTAAAATTCACATAAGAAAGTTTGTGCAAAAATAGCAAAAAATTTTGAAAGAGAAAAATCATAGGCCCAATGGAATATGAAACTTTAGTAATTGAAATGCCATGTGTATGTATATTAGATTAATAGGTCACATATGCATATATAGAAATATATTACATTAGAAATGATCTGCTCAGAAAGAACAGACTATTCAGTACATTATATTGTGACATTTTGCTATGTATTTGCAAGATAAATTCAGGTTCTAAATACAATGAGCAACACTCTGAAGTATTAGAGGAAAGTATAAAATTACTTATAAGATATAGGGTAGGAAAATTTTTAAAAATAAGATTGAAAAAGCAGATCTCAAAGAATTTAGCTCCATCAAACTTTCAAACAAATCCTATGTATGAGAAAGCACCATAAACAAAGTAAAAAGCTTAGCTATAGACTTGGAAAACAAACTTGAACCCAAAATTAATTTATTTATAGCTAATTTAAAGATAAGGAAACAAATTTTTTTAGAGGAATAAAAAAAATAGTTCGCCTATAAAAATCGCAGATAATGCATACGAAAAGTTGTTCAACCTAACTAGGCAACATGAACAGCAAATTAAATTATCTATGTAATAATTCTCTAACCCATTATGTTGGCAAAAATCAAAAAGCTTAAGAATATAGACTATAGATAAGTGAGAGAAGCAGATACAGCTATACCTTTCTGGTGGCTGTGTAATTTTATGCAGTCACTTTGAAGGGCTGTCCATCAGTGTTTAAACATTTTAAATATGCGTACTGTATAATGTAACAATTTTCCAACCCTAGAGAAACACAGAAACATGCATATATGAAGCATGTATAAGGATATTAATTTTATTTTCTTTTTTCTTTTTTTTTTTTTTCTTTCTTTAGGGCCGCACCCACAGCATATGGAAGTTCCCAGCCTAGGAGTTGAATCAGAACTGCAGCTGCCAGCTTACACCATAGCCACAGAAAACAGGATCTAAGCCACATCTGTGACCTACACCACACAGCTCATGGCAATGCCAGATCCTTAACCCACTGAGTGAGGCCAGATATTGAACTCACATTCTCAGAGATACTAGTTGGACTTTATTGCTGAGCCACAGTGGGAACTCCAGAGGATATTAATTTTAAACAACCCAAATTACTATCAGAAGAGAAACAGCTAATCAAAATGTCTATTTACACAATTGAATAATATGCAACAGTTAAAGCAAAAGGTAAATCTACAGGCACCTACCTAAAACTTCAGTATATTGCTACAAACAGGAAGCAAGTTGAAGGACAATCCGTAAAGGATAATAACACCATGAAAAACAAAAACGCACTCTTAATATTATGTTTTGTGTGTATGTGTATATGTGTATGTGTGCATATGTACATGTATTAAAAAGTAGATAATAAAAATAATAGGATTAAGGAGTTCCCGTCGTGATGCAGCGGAAACAAATTCAACTAGGAACCATGAGGTTGCAGGTTGATCCCTGGCCTCAGTCAATGGGTTAAGGATCTGGCATTGCCATGAGCTGTGGTGTAGGTTGCAGATGCAGCTCGGATCTGGTGTTGCTGTGGCTGTGGTGTAGGCCAGAAGCAACAGCTCTGATTAGACCCCTAGCCTGGGAACCTCCATATTGCCACAGGTGCTGCCCTATAAAGACAAAAGAGAAAAAAATTTAAAAAAAATAAATAAATAATAGAATCGAGGGTGATCTGAGAGGATATATGTTTTTTTCCATAGTATTTTATTTTTGTGGTTATTTTTATAAGTAATTAGTCACATCTTACATGTGAAGGACAGAGATAGTATACAAAAACACAAATATGCATGTTTTTAATCATAGATAATACATGTTAAAAAGGGCAAATTAATCAGTCACACCTGTTTTATCTATTACTCTCATAAATATTATAAACATTAATTATACACTGGGAAAAGTTTTGTTAAGAGGCACTTTCAGATCTTCTTGGTAGGAATATATATTGCTGCATCTTTTTTGGAAGATAGCTCTCAGCGTAACGTTCTTTGCGCTAAAAGCATTTATAGTCCTAGAGTTTTTGGCTTTTTCTTTTTACTCTATGCATGTGTCAATGTGAACGGAAAATATTTTAAAAAATATTGGCTAACTACTAAGTGAAATAATTAGTTATTAAATTTAAATAGAGCAAGGATAACCATTTATTCATACTCTTAATCTGAAGATGGTCTAAATATCTTAAAGACCCAAAGAATCCTTTTGTATTGTGAATGATTAAAGATACCTCTAGAGTGATATAGTGACAAATATTCTTTGCTTGACCAAACTTTAGTCAAGCTCTTAAACCTTCCCCTGGCCCCACCCATGGACGTCCTTGTAAAGTCTGGTCTTAGCAAGAACTCTGCTAAATCAGTTCGAGCAGAAACCTCTCCCCTGATACCTGGTCACCTGTAATATCTGATCAAACTCTTCATTCTACACTCCCCCCCAGGTGATGTCTGATCGCCCTGGACTGGTAGGTTTAGTCAGAATCTTTCCTTACCCTTCAGGTTTCCTCTTAGTAGTTTTTAATCCACTGACCACCAACCTGCTCCTTGGCTCTAAATTCCCACGTGTTCATATTTGATCCCAATTCTATGCTAAGATCTCTCTTCTCCTACTGCAGTCGTCTGTTTTTACTCTTCTACGGCCCAGCTCTCCTTTTTCTCTTACAAGAGAATAAGCACAAACACAATGAGGTAGGAACATATAAAAGGGACTCATTTCATTGAACATGGTAACAGAATGGTATTTACAAATCATTTAATAGAAGAAGTGTGGAACAAATAGGAAGAAAGCTTTCAAAGCTGACTAAAAGGAAGACACAGTAAGTCCTCATATACCAGGACAGGTTACAACAGTTGGTTTGTGTCCAGAATCCATTCTGACTGGTTCTTGGTTTCATGTTGAGTAGTCAATATACATGCTGTACTCTGGTAAATATATCTTACTATCATCCTGACTCAGAAATATATGAGAAGATATCTGTACGTGGAGAGAGAAGATGTGAAATATTTTCCTGTATGTGATTTTTGAGTTTATTCAATAAATTCAGAATGATGATGGAATGTGAGATAGTGGCCTTTGGAGGTAAAATTATAACTTTTCTCCTCAAAGTGAACCTTACTATACATTTGTATTTCATTTTAGAGCTAAATAGTTTTTAAACACTTAGGGGGGAATTTTAATATTTTAGGAGTTGAACATAGCATTTTTCTTGTGGGGAAGAATTGTGTTTCAAGAAAAATATCTTGATAAATCATTTGATTGAAAGAGGGTGGCTTGGCTCTTTGGCGGCCAAAATGAAAAAGGCGGTATCCAAACAATGCTGCTTAGCAAAGAGCCAGCATCTCAGGAGTATGGGGAAAATGAAGGAGAGATGAGGAGAGAAAGCACAAGGTAGGAGGAGGCAGGATGGTAGGAGTTTGGAGTACTGTGTAAGAAATCTGCAGGGGCCAAGGAGGCTGAGCCCTGCTGGCCCAGGAAGGGCCCACAGAGTCATAGGCCTGACCCAGCTGCAGTGTGGAAATAGCAAAGGTCTAGATGTGCCAGGAATCATGATGGAAAAAATGCATATGAAATAGACTTCTGAACTTTCAGAGGTCTGCTAGAGGGACCTCAAAGACGACCTGCAGGCCTTGAACATAATGAGATAGTAAGTCTCAGATCCAACTACTTGTGTGACCTCATCCTCAGCCACAAGGAATGGGGTACTTTGATTTCCATACGCCTCTATGTGTTGATGCTATTATTAATGATAATAACAGCTTATTTCATCGATTGCCAAAAAGTAAAAGATAGATGAGATACAAGCTAAACAAAGGTGTCAATTTTACCATCCTGCAATTCTCTGGACAGTGAGCAGTCTCCATCAACTCAAATTGCATGGAGGAAAGTTAATCACCAGAAAATTGAAGTCAAGCCTACTCATCTGCTCTGTTTTTGCCACTGCTGCACAAGTGTCAGCATTATGGCAGGAAGACATGTAACAATCAATACAAAAAGTAAACAAGTGAGTCTGAATGGAATCAAACTGAATCATAAACACTTATCCTCTCTGGTCAACAATAGATCAGTGAGACAGTGAGGTGGGGTGTGTGAGTGAGAGAGAGAGATTGTGTTAAGGGGCAGGAATAGAACCATCAGATCATTGAGCAAAGCCCCTATTCCAAGCACAGTAGATGTGTTCAGAACAGTTCTGTGAAGTGAAATAATTACCTGCCTTTTACAGATGAGGGAACATTTAGAGAGGTTGGAGAGACACTGGCAGTTTTACGTTTCTAAAATTTTCTGTTTGAAAATGTCTTTGAAAAAATGCTGGAGTTCCTGTCGTGGCGCAGTGGTTAACGAATCCGACTAGGAACCATGAGGTTGCGGGTTCGGTCCCTGCCCTTGCTCAGTGGGTGAAGGATCCAGCATTGCCGTGAGCTGTGGTGTAGGTTGCAGACGCGGCTCGGATCCCGCGTTGCTGTGGCTCTGGCGTAGGCCGGTGGCTGCAGCTCCGATTCGACCCCTGGCCTGGGAACCTCCATATGCCACGGGAGCGGCCCAAGAAATGGCAAAAAAAAAAAGAAAGAAAGAAAAGAAAATATGCTAAGTATTTTCTTGTCAGCTTTTAAAATCTGTTAATCGCAATACTGAAGTTACAGAGTGGCCTGGATTTGAAAGAAAATAACATATTTCTGCCTGGCTCCCCTTAGTGCTCTGTGTCTTAAAACTTTCACAAGTGGGAAAGGCCTGAAAGCCAAACAGAGTGAGTGATAGGAGGAATAATGGTTGGAAGAATTAGGGCAAACAGTGCCCCCCACTTTCAAAAAGCATCTGTTTTCTAGCCAAATAGTCATATCCATAGTAATTTGGTGGTGATTTCAAGGTTTCCCTAACCAAAACCATAAGCCCCAAGGTGTTCAAGTACTCCACTACAATCACTCCAAAAGTTCTGAAAAAAAGCTGCTTTTTAACAGACTTAATTAAGCAGGTTGCTTAAGTGAAGTAAATATCAGATTAAGACATCAGATGGACTTGGGTTTTTTTATCCTTGCTGGTGTTTACCTGACAAAAAGGATTGGCTTTAAGAAATGAGTCCCTGACTGGATATAGTTCCCAGTGCTATCTAGTCAGTGACTCATTTCTTAAAGCCAATCCTTTCTGTCAGGTGAACATAAGCAAGGATAAAAACCCCAGGTCTGCCTGATGTCTTAGTCTGATATTTTATGATGGAGAATAATGTGAGAAAAAGAATGTAATCATGTATGTGTGACTGGGTCACTTTGCTGTACAGTAGAAAATTGAGAGAACACTGTAAACCAACTATAATGAAAATAAAAATCATTAAAAAAAAAAAAGGAAGAATGAAATGAGTCACTGGTTTTGACCACAGATGGGGATGCGAAAATGTTGTCTCGTTAAGTGCTACCCTGGCACCAGCCGAGACTGATGGCGTCAAATCAGAAATATAACAGTGCAGGAGTTATATGTGCCACTGTGGCACAGCAGAAATGAATCCGACTGGGAATCATGAGGTCGAGGGTTCAATCCCTGGCCTCGTCAGTGGGTTAAGGATCCAGTGTTGCCGTGAGCTGTGGTGTAGGTTGCAGATGCAGCTCAGATCTGGTGTTGCTGTAGCTGTGGTGTAGACCATCAGCTACAGCTCCAATTAGACCCCTAGCCTGGGAACCTCCATGTGCCGTGGGTGTAGCCCTAGAAGACAAAAAGATACAAAAAAGAAAAAAATAAAGAAATATGACAATGCAGAACACACATAAGAGAGATGAAGAGAGCAGGGCAGGAAAAGGAGGCCAACACAAGCAGTTTTCTCTAGGACAGCCTTAGGAGGGAGAAGGGTGAGAGAAAAAAGTATGCTAGGACTAAATAAGACATACAGATTTCAAGTGGAGGCTGATTATGGTAAGAGCAAACAGTCTTTTAGCTGGCTTCTTTGAGGAGAAATTAATTGGATTTTTAAAAAATAACAATGTTAAAAGATTTGCCTTTATTGTAAAGGAAGTATCTGGAACCAGGTAAACCCAATCTTTGGGAGAATGTCTTGGACAGCATTTTAAAATAAAGATATAGGAACAGTTTCCAATCAACTGCCTTTGCAAGAAAGTGTGTGATTACACATTATTTGAAGGTGATTAAAAAGTTCCGTCTGAAGCATGTTAAGAAAGCCCCCTAGCAACTGTGTTTGTGGTTTATTTGCTTACTAAAATTTTCTTCGTAAATACTCTAAGGGAAATACTGTATAACATCTTTCAAAAATATATAAAATATGAACCATTGATATAGAATTTGATGAGCTTGCATTGTATTACCTTTGTGACTCAGAATAAAAAGCTGCTTAACTGCTAGAATAAAAAGAGAATTTGATAAATGTAGTAAGACCCTGGGTCTTCTACTGAGTGAGCCATGCTGAAAACTGTTTCCATCTCCATTGTCTGGGCCATCACTCTTACATTGGCTTTAATTAGCTTTGCATTGCCAGTGAACTCTAGTGGCTACATTAGTGCATTGACACATCCATTTGAGTTCTCAGTAAGACAGACACAGGGTCTGTTCAAATCATTTCATCTGTAAGTGCTGATTTTGTGAGCTCCTTGCCTATAAGTATTCTTGGAGGGTTAATTAGACATTTTTTTCTATGAAGATTTTATATTTTCTCAGAAAAAGCTACCGCAAAATTTAGTGATAGCACTTTACATAATTTCCCCCTTTACCTATTTTTCTTTCCCCTAATACTTTGTGGAGGAAAAAAAAAAAGTCACTTCCTCACAAAAAAATTGCACTAGATTAGAGCTCTAATTGTAACTTTAAATATTAACTGGTAAACTAGATTTCCTGTTAGGATATCACATGTATCAGAAGTCAAATGTGAAAACATGTGTGTGTATTATGATGATCAAATAGTTTTCTCAACTTTCTTAATTTTTCCTACAGAAGGATAACTCACACAAGAGTTTGCAGATAACTTACTTCTTTTGCAAATGGAACAATTCCAATATATGTATTTTAATTTGTATCACATGGGTTTAAATCATGAGGTTTATCATATGTACTTTATACAATCAGGTTCTTGAATATGAGCGAGTTACATGTCTCTAAAAATTCTTATCAAAAACAATAATTATCTAAATATCTGTGCAGTAAGTATTTTAAATTTTCTAGCAGGTTATCCTTACTGTGTGAAAGAAAAGCAAAGAAATAATCAGGAAGGACATAGAACTGCACTGGAGGATGGAAAAAGCATGTGCTCTGAAAACAGAGGGATCTGGAAATTTGGATTTACTTCTGTGTCTGTCCCAAATGAGTTGAAGGAGCATGGCATCTGAACCTCAATTTCATTATCTTGTATGCTGACGTAGCCACTCCAGCTCATGGCCTTGCTTCCTTTGCCTTTTTAAAAATACTTTAAATGATTTACAATCATTTCACTGTGCCTATATCTCCCAGTCTTGAGCTGTAGGTAGTAGTGTGGAGAAAAAAGAAGAATCTTCCATTACGATGCATTTGAGAGACATTGGAGCTCTTGAGCACTCTCTACAGGACGAGAGGAAAGTCTATTTTGGCAATGGGTATAGCGAGAGAAATGTAATTAGATGGATTCAAATCCTCTTTTGATGCAAAACTCGTCACTTTCTCTGTGAAGTTTTCTCACATCTTATTGGTTTGGTTTATTTGTTTCAAAGTAAATAATGTTGCTTAAAATGAGTTAATTTGACACTTGAAATTGTTCCATTGACCCTTGAAATTTGTTCCATCCATTGAAATGCAAGTCCAGGTCTAAATTTGTAATTCTTATTCATTTCCCACCGTACTTCTTTCTAAACTTTATTGACGAATGCTTATCACTGAAGTCCCAGAATGTATATGTAGGTATATTTTCATGGGTATCAGTGGGACTTCAGGTGGCCAATGTGCTCTCTTCTGCTGTCATTTTCAAAATTTAAATAAAGGCAGATGAGAAAGAGCATGGGCGTCCCTGGAGAGATGAGCATCACTGAACTGCAGTTCTGTTTCACTCCTGAGAGGGCAAACTATTAATTACTGTTATGGTAAAGATTTTCCAGATTATAAACCCTCATCTGCTTTCGTTAGAATTTTATTTACTGCGAAGTTACTAAAGCTAAAGCTTCAGGGCTCCTCAGGTCTTCTAAAGTCCTGCACCTGATTTTGTTTTTTTATGATTTTCATTTTTTTAAAAAAGTAAAACACATAACTGTGTAAGATTCAAGTTCTATAAAACCTGGATCTGCCCCCAAATAACAAATAAATTGTACTTTTTCTGAAAGAATATTTCAGAAGCTGCAGTTCCTGAAAAATGACAATGATAATTATTCACAATCATAATTTTATTACAATTTCTCATTATGTATTTGCTGAGGCCCTTTCTTTTTTTTTTTTTTTTTTCTTTTTGTCTTTTGTCTTTTTTGTTGTTGTTGTTGTTGTTGTTGCTATTTCTTGGGCCGCTCCCGCGGCATATGGAGGTTCCCAGGCTAGGGGTTGAATCGGAGCTGTAGCCACCGGCCTACCCCAGAGCCACAGCAACGCGGGATCCGAGCCGCGTCTGCAACCTACACCACAGCTCACGGCAACGCCGGATCGTTAACCCACTGAGCAAGGGCAGGGATCGAACCCGCAACCTCATGGTTCCTAGTCGGATTCGTTAACCACTGCGCCACGACGGGAACTCCTGAGGCCCTTTCTTTTTGCTAATCACTGTATAGGTATTTTTTTGCCAATATTTTTTAATAGTTATTTCCCCAATTTTTTTTTTCTACTGTGCAGCATGGTGACCCAGTTACACATACATGTACACATTCTGTTTTTGCACATTATCAGGCTCCATCATAAGTGACTAGACATAGTTCCCAGTGCTGCACAGCAGGATCTCATTGCTAATCCATTCCAAAGGCAATAGTTTGTATCTATTAACCCCAGATCCCCAACCACCCCACTCCTTTCCCCTTCCACTTGCCTAGCACAAGTCTATAGATATTTTATAAACATTATGTCACATTCTCAGAGCATGTGTTCAGTGTAGGAAACCAAGGTAGATGTACAGTGATAGATAGGGGCTGGCAGTGATTCAATCCATGGTTCTTTACTCTAAAATATTTTCTAAATATTCATACTACATCATTCCTTAGTGTGGTAAAAGTGACTACTTTAAAAAAAATCCTTTTACATGTCTCTATGCATTAACTAAAAATCAACAGAATAGCGTAGTGAGTTGGCATATGGCTTTCAAATTGTTTATTTAGTTATAGGTCATGCTATGTCAAATCACTTCTGACTTTAAAAGACCAAATAATCCATTTACAAGTTGGGTAATAGTCTGTCAGGTCTGCATGCTGAAAACATTAGTGGAAGATGAATTAACCAATCAGCAAGGTAGTTAAATGCTGGTAGCTACAAAATCTGAAAGGGTGAGTGTTAATTCAAATAATGTTAAATGGTATTCATGGGATAAGTGAACTATGCCTAACACTTTAAAAATAACTCAGGTATAGAATGGTTCAAAAATGCTTCCTTGAGGATATTTATAGAGACACTACAATTTTATTTCTCAGTTGAGGTAACTCTCCATTCAAGACATTACACTTAATGTGTATGTGAATATTTTGTGAATCTGGCCTATGGAAAGTATTTTCCATAAATTTTTGAGTGTTAAAAACCCCTGAGTGTATACTAATCTCAGTATTTCAGGCCCAGAGAGCTCAATAGGCTGCTAGCCTACTCCAAAGGGCCCCATATATCTAGGATAAATTCACAGTTTCTAAGCTGGGGACACTGACATATAAAACTAGAATGTGAATTAACTATTTTGCAATGGACATCTATTGCCAAAATGGCTCCTGCAAACTCATGTCTTTTGGGTAGGCCATTTCTCCCAGTAGGAAAGTTACATAAAATCCAAATTATGAATAAAAATAAAATGAATAAGCATAGTATCAGAAAGCGGACAGTAATTGCAAATCATTGCCCACACGTGACTCTGATTCTCTTCTTGTACTTTGAAGATCCACTGCCTCCCTTTTTTGACTGCTGCATCTTTTTTTTTAATTTATTTTTTATTGTTATTTCCCCTAACACTTTTTTTTTCCACTGTACAGCATGGGGACCCAGTTACACACACATGTATACATAATTTTTTCTCCCATTGTCATGCTGCCTGGTAGGTATCTAGACATCGTTCTCAGTGCTATGCAGCAGGATCTCATTGCTAGTCCGTTCCAAAAGCAATAGTTTGCATCTGTTAACCCCAAGCTCCCAATCCCTCCTCCTCACTCCCTCCCCCTTGGCAACCACAAGTCTATTCTGCAAGTCCATGATTTTCTTTTCTGTGAAAGAAAAGGTTCATTTGTGCCTTATATTAGATTCCAGATATAAGGGATATCATATGGTATTTGTCTTTCTCTTTCTGACTTACTTCACTCAGGATGAGAGTCTCTAGTTCCATCCATGTTGCTGCATATGACACTATTTCATTCTTTTTTATGGCTGGGTAGTGTTCCATTGTGTATATATATCCTGCTTCCTCCTAATCCAATCATCTGTCAGTGGACACTTGGGTTGATTCCATGTCTTGGCTATTGTGAATAGAGCTGCAATGAACATGCAGGTGCATGTGTCTTTTTTAAGGAAAGTTTTGTCTGGATATATGCCCAAGAGTGGGATTGCTGGGTCATATGGTAATTCTATGCATAGATTTCTAAGGTGCCTCCATACTGTTTTCCACAATGGTTGTACCAGCTTACATTCCCAGCAAAGGCGCAGGAGGGTTCCCTTTTCTCTACACCCTCTCCAGCATTTGTTTTTTTGTGGACTTATTAATGATGGCCATTCTGACTGGTGTGAGGTGGTATCTCATGGTCGTTTTGATTTGCATTTCTCTAATAATCAGCAATGTTGAGCATTTTTTCATGTGCTTGTTGGCCATTTGTATATCTTCCTTGGAGAAATGTCTATTCAGGTCTTTTGCCCATTTTTCGATTGGATTGTTGGCTTTTTTGCTGTTGAGTTGTATGAGTTGCTTGTGTGTTCTAGAGATTAAGCCCTTGTCAGTTGCATCATTTGAAACTATTTTCTCCCATTCTGTTAGTTGTCTTTTTGTTGTCTTTTTGGTTTCCTTTGCTGTGCAAAAGCGTGTCAGTTTGATTAGGTCCCATTGGTTTATTTTTGCTCTTACTTCTGTTGCTTTGGGAGACTGACCTGAGAAAATATTCATAAGGTTGATGTCAGAAAGTGTTTTTCCTATGTTCTCTTCCGGGAGTTTGATGGTGTCTTGTCTTAGGTTTGAGTCTTTCAGCCATTTTGAGTTTATTTTCATGCATGGCGTGAGGGTAGAAATATCACTTTAGACCTTAAATGTTTAAGCACTTAACACAGTCCTGTTAAGTACCATTAAGGACTGCATGTTGTCAAAATAAGAATAGAAGCATAAACAAATGATCATATCCTGCAGTACATAACAAACCAGCATCACTGGACCTGAAGAGGATCAAAGTTAAAGACTCAAGTAATCACCTTGGATAGAGAAGGAAAGTGCAGTGGGAGTAGAATGAGAAACTGGCAAGGCAAAGCAACCTACACAGAACATAGATTTTAAGGTGCAGTAGATTTCATTGAGTATAGTCAGTGATACAGTAACATTGGGAAGTGGTACCCATATTCTATGCTCTTAAAAAACTTGCTGGGTATATTAGAGAATTAAAGTATACCATCCCTAACTTTCAGTGGTGTCCTCACCAAGAATAACATCAAAACAGAGGAAGTAAATAAAGGTTCTAGCATTTAACATCTTACTTCTTATTACTGATGGTATAAGTGAAATAGGTTATTTTCTCATTCAAAAACATGCTGCATTTATCAATGCACCTTGTTATCAAAACATTTCTGTTATATTGCACCTATTAGAAATTTGAAGTGAGGAAAAATCTTAGGTGAGAATAAATATTTAAAATAATTTGAACTTGATTATTAAATCAATAAATAAAAGGCTGATTTAATGTGTGGAATCTTGATTTTTGCAACTCCTTTCCAAATTTCATACCAAGGTCCACAGACTGTATTAATAGCAAAAAAAAAAAAAAGGCCCATTGCTTTACTAGTCATTTTTGCAGTGAGTTGATCTCAATAGCAAGTAGAGCCGTGGATAGAATGAAGACTGATCACTAAGGGTCTCTGCTGTGGCTTTGATATTAATCATCAGAGAAGACGTTTCTATAGAGAACAATACCTAAAAATGGAAGGTCCAGGTCAACTAAGTCAACACCTAATATAATTATATACGGTTAATAATTAATATAAGTATTTTGACATGTCCTGGGTTATTCAAAGAGGAAAAGAGACAGTGTGATTGTTATTTGAAAAGGTGCCATTAAGTGCTTAGATGATCTAGCCAAAAACATAGCAGATGTATTACCCTCTGACTTTTTATTTTCAGTTTTAGACAATGCCATAAAATACTGTGAAACAAAACAAAACAAAACCTAAACATATTTGCTTCTGAGAGAGTTCAAGGATTGCCTAGGATAAACTGTACCTTCCATTTTATATAGGCTTTTCCTAAAAGAAAATGTGGATTCAACTTAAGGCTCTGCGTGATGAAGAGCTTGAAGGAAGTATAGTGATGTCAGCAGCTTACCTTGAATGCATCAAAAAGGTAAGATGGATTAAAAAAAGGATAGAGAGATGAAAAGATGCCTAGATATGTGACAAAGTAGCTATGGTAAAATTTTATTTGTGGAATCTATGTGGTGGTTATGTAAGTGTCCACCATAAAAGTTTCTCAAAATTTCTGTATGTTTGAAAATGTTGATAAGATGTTGAAAAAGTGAAAATACATTGTAGTTACTCCTAGAAAGGGCAACAACTAGAAGGGGCACAAGGTGGGTGTTGGGGGATGCTAAGACTATTCTGTTTCTTGATCTGGGTACTGGTTACTGGGAGAGTTGACCTTATGAAAACCAAAATTGTTTTTGAATACTTATGATGTTTGTTTCTGTACATATATTATGCATTTCAGTTAAAATTAAGAAATTTTAATATCATAACCAGTATCATTCTGAACCCTTTAATGGCAAGTGAGAGAAACCCAGTCCTAAAAAATTACTCATGTGGTTGAGAATTCCTAGGGCATAGCTGGGTTTAGACAAATCTGGACCACATGGCATTGTCCAGGCTCTGTATCTCCAGGTTTATTGGTCTCTGTTTGATTGCTGGGTCCCAGTCTCAAATGGACCATATTCTGTCTCTTGATCTCTCTCTTAGACAATAGTCTTCCTTCCCTTAGCAGTTCAGATGATTATCAGTGGTCTCATTTCTATGTCACAGTAACGTAAATATTTTGGTTAGAGAGGTTGTCCATTCTGATATATAACTGATAAATCACAGCAAAGACTCTGATGAAGCTAGCCTGGGTCATTTACTCTCATTGAAATAATTAGTGAGGATGATGAGGTTCTTTTATTCATTCATCAGGGCTCCTGTGCACGCATTTGCCGCCAGGAACCTGGAGATTGGCCTGGTATCAGAATAAAAATTTATGAAGGGTAATAAGCTAAAGGAGGAAGGTTAGAGAGAAAAAAAATATGTATTTTTGGGGGCTTCAAATCCAGCCTATAATATCATCCCACCATGGTGAATATAAAAACTAAAATGAAACAATACTAAACTAAATCTAGTCAAGATTTATACACATACACACAGAATACATAGACATACATAACATAATCAAACATATATAATTGTTTACATATGCATATATAATATCAAAATATATATGATATTATATGTGTACATATATGCATGTATGTATCTTGTGTACATATGTGTATGCATTTATATACGTGTGTGTATATGCATACACACACCTGTATAGTATGTACTATTTTGAATTTCCTGTATTATCAGAAACATTCTTCTTATGATTGTGCAGATAGTCTTGGAACTTGCAGTATGAGAAAGATTTATGCTCTTTCAACTACACATTCTGAGAATCATGGTAGAAGGGAGAATAATGACCCTTGAAAGTAGGATGAAATCTAGAAAGGCAGTTCAAGCTACAGAAGGATTTATAAACTCCCAAATGAATAATGAGTTGGACTTGAAAATACTCTAATTACCTAGAGAAAAAATGACATGAAATTAATGTCTGTAGAAAATAAATAATGTGACTTCTTGAAAAGGATAACAACACATCCTGGGATTTACAAATTAGACAAGGTTCAGTCAGTTGGAGCTGAAGAAAAAAAATGCTGTTGCCAAATCAATCATATAATGACTCTAATGATTTATTCTTTCACCATACAAAGAAAGCCAGATAATATTATCATTCCCTGAAAAAGACTTAAACAAGCCAGAGAAACTCCTATTATTATAGAATCTATGCTTTTCTTTTTCTTTTTTTATTAGTTAGTTGTTCTGATCTACTATAGTTATTCAAGAAGACACAGAGAATACAGCAGTTACGTGGGTAATATTTATTTACCATCAGCAAGGTAAATTATTCAAACAACTATGCCTCCCATTTTATCACATTAGATTTGACGTTTTATACACATGCACATATATGTAAATAATGTCAAACGTATATTCCTTAAAAACATATTCTTATCCAATATCTAGCTGTTTCCCCTGCCATATAGCATTCCCCTGTATGGATATATTCCATGCTTTAATTCCTTGTCTGTCCTTGTTTGTTTATTAATATCTAAGGTGACTAAAATTTGTGTTTGATATTACTAGAATTACACAAGTTAATTTTGGCTATTATATACCTGATATATAATTTTTCCATACATTCAGCTTGTATTTACCATTGTATTTTATATGTGTATCCATAAACAACACATCCATGGAAGCTCTTGTTCATCAATATATTCTAACAACCTCTGTCACTTAACAGGTAACTTCAATTTTATCGTGAACACCATGTTTTGATTTGTTTCTATAGCTTATCTTTGTAATTTTTATTTACTCTGAATTTTTTTTTATTTGTCATTTTTCACCCTTTTTGGTTGGCAGACTGTTTTTTGTTCTGTTTTGTTTTCTCTTTCCGATTTGGCAGTGATACATAATGTCTCTAATCTAGTAATTTATCCTGATTATCACTTAGCAATATTACATGTTGCTTAGAATGTCCCGCTTCTTCAGAGAAATCTGTGGAAGGTCCTTCAGTCAGGTAATGTTAGCAATAATCTCTCTGAATTTTGATTATTTGTAAATGCCTGTATTTCTACATATTCCTTGAATAGTATTTTACCTTGATAGAAAATCATGCAGTTTCAGTTATTTTTCTCAGCTCTTTTAAACTACTCTGTTTTGTCGAAATTCTGTCCTCAGTCTAAGAACACCCTTTGTCATGGCATTCTGATTTTTTTTCTGATTTCTCTTAAGATCTTTGCTTTCTCTTTAGTGTTCTGTGGGGTCACTGCAATGTGATATAGATTCATTTGCTGGATTCAAGCTTGGGACCTTGTATGCTTTTAAAATCTGATGCTTCCTTTATTTTCTGCCTTGTCATCTATGTTGCTCTCTAATTTATGCTGAAAATCTTCATAATATTTCTTCATATATCTTTGTAATTTTTGATTGCTTACTAAAGCTTAGTGGACCTATATATATCGCAGTATCATAATGCATTAACTGAAGATAAGTTTCTCAATATAATGTTTAATTTTTTTCCTGCTGGGTAGCACAGGAAATTTACTTCAAGAGATCGGTTTCTATTATCATTTACCAGCTCTAGGTTTCCTTAATAATATAAGTAGTATAAATTTAGACACCCAGTTGTTTGTGAGGACAAGTTTGTGATTATGATCTTTAAAGAGCCATTATTTTCTTCCCAGCCTGAGCTCAGTTTATTTATTTATTTATTTATTTTTATTTTCCCACTGTACAGCAAGGGGGTCAGGTTATCCTTACATGTATACATTACAATTACATTCCCCCCCCCCCTTTCTTCTGTTGCAACATGAGTATCTAGACAAAATTCTCAATGCTATTCAGCAGGATCTCCTTGTAAATCTGTTCTAAGCTGTGTCTGATAAACCCAAGCTCCCGACCCTCCCACTCCCTCCCCCTCACATCAGGCAGCCACAAGTCTATTCTCCAAGTCCTTGATTTTCTTTTCTGAGGAGATGTTCATTTGTGCTGGATATTAGATTCCAGTTATAAGTGATATCATATGGTATTTGTCTTTGTCTTTCTGACTCATTTCACTCAGTATGAGAGTCTCTAGTTCCATCCATGTTGCTGCAAATGGCATTATGTCATTCTTTTTTATGGCTGAGTAGTATTCCATTGTGTATATATACCACCTCTTCTGAATCCAATCATCTGTCCATGGACATTTGGGTTGTTTCCATGTCCTGGCTATTGTGAATAGTGCTGCAATGAACATGCAGGTGCACGTGTCTCTTTTAAGTAGAGTTTTGTCCGGATATATGCCCAAGAGTGGGATTGCAGGGTCATATGGAAGTTCTATGTATAGATTTCTAAGGTATCTCCAAACTGATCTCCACAGTGGCTGTACCAGTTTACATTCCCACCAACAGTGCAGGAGGGTTCCCTTTTCTCCACAGCCCCTCCAGCACTTGTTATTTGTGGACTTATTAATGATGGCCATTCTGACTGGGGTGAGGTGGTATCTCGTGGTAGTTTTGATTTGCATTTCTCTTATAATCAGCAATGTTGAGCATTTTTTCATGTGTTTTGCTGGCCATCTGTATATCTTATTTGGAGAAATATCTATTCAGGTCTTTTGCCCATTTTTCCATTGATTGGTTTTTTTGCTGTTGGGTTGTATAAGTTGCTTATATATTCTAGAGATTAAGCCCTTGTCAGTTGCATCATTTGAAACTGTTTTCTCCCATTCTGTAAGTTGTCTTTTTGTTTTCTTTTTGGTTTCCTTTGCTGTGCAAAAGCTTTTCAGTTTGATGAGGTCCCATGGGTTTATTTTTGCTCTAATTTCTATTGCTTTGGGAGACTGACCTGAGGAAATATTCATGATGTTGATGTCAGAGAGTGTTTTGCCTATGTTTTCTTCCGGGAGTTTGATGGTGTCCTGTCGTATATTTAAGTCTTTCAGCCATTTTGAGTTTATTTTTGTGCATGGTGTGAGGGTGTGTTCTCGTTTCATTGCTTTGCATGCAGCTGTCCAGGTTTCCCAGCAGTGCTTGCTGAATAGACTTTCTTTTTCCCAATTTATGTCCTTGCCTCCCTTGTCAAAGATGAATTGACCATAGGTGTCAGGGTTTATTTCCGGATTCTCTATTCTGTTCCATTGGTCTGTCTGTCTGTTTTGGTACCAGTACCACACTGTTTTGATGACTGTGGCTTTGTAGTATTTCTTGAAGTCTGGGAGAGTTATGCCTCCTGCTTGGTTTTTGTTTCTCAGGATTGCTTTGGCGATTCTGGGTCTTTTGTGGTTCCATATAAATGTTTGGATTGTTTGTTCTAGTTCTGTGAAAAATGTCATGGGTAATTTGATAGGGATTGCATTGAATCTATAGATTGCTTTGGGTAGTATGGCCATTTTTACAATATTGATTTTTCCAATCCAGGAACATGGAATATCTTTCCATTTCTTTACATCTTCTTTGATTTCTTTGATTAAAGTTTTATAGTTCTCGGCATATAGGTCCTTTACCTCCTTGGTCAGGTGTATTCCGAGGCATTTGATTTTGTGAGGTACAATTTTAAAAGGTATCGTATTTTTGTATGCCTTTTCTAATATTTCATTGCTGGTATACAGAAATGCAACTGACTTCTGAATGTTAATCTTATATCCTGCCACTTTGCTGAATTTATTAATCAGTTCAAGGAGTTTTGGGGTTGAGTCCTTAGGGTTTTCTATGTATAGTATCATGTCATCTGCATACAGTGACAGTTTTATCTCTTCTCTTCCTATATGGATGCCTTTTATTTCTTTTGTTTGTCTAATTGCTGTGGCTAGGACTTCCAAAACTATGTTGAAGAGCAGTGATGAGAGTGGGCATCCCTGTCTTGTTCCAGATTTGAGTGAGAAGGCTTTGAGTTTTTCCCCATTGAGTATTATATTTGCTGTGGGTTTAACATAAATGGCTTTGATTATGTTCAGGAATGTTCCCTCTATACCCACTTTGGCGAGGGTCTTGATCATGAATGGATGTTGAACTCTGAGCTCAGTTTAATACAGAAAAATTCAAAACTTCTTAACTCATCTTTATGATTTTTTTTCCTAATCTGGTCTCTCATTACTTGAGAATACCAAGTGTAAGCAGTTATTTCAGATCCAAACTTTCCAAATTTGTTATCATCTCATAGGTCACTGAGTTTTGTTTTGTTAAATATTTTCTCTTCATTTTTCTACAAATGGATAATTTATTTCTCTTTATCTGTCTTCAGGTTCTTTGAATCTTTCCTTTGTCGTCTCCATTCTATTATTGTCTCTTCTCCATTCTACTGTTCAGGGATTTTTTAAATTTTTCATTTATTTTACCTTTTCACTTCTATCATTTTTACAATTTCAAATACCAATACGAATTTTTCAGTAATTTCAAGGGAGTTTAGCATTACTTCATGGAGCATGGTTATAATGGTTGCTTTAAAATCTGATAATTCCTACATTTAAGTCATCTTGCAATTTTTATTTGTTGATTATCTTTTCCCTTAAGAATTACTCATATTTTCCTGGTCCTCCATATATTGAATAATTTAGATTTTACTGTAGCCATTTGGTACATTATTTCATGGTACTCTGAGTTCTGCTAAAATCTTCGGAGAAAGTACATAGTGTTTTGTTTTAGCCATCAATACATCTAGATTCTGACTGTAGCTTCTGTCTCAGCTTCTTCAAGCAGTGTTTTCAGTATAAGTTCAATTTCAAAGCCTTTGCTCTGCCACTTTGGGTCTGTCTCATACATTCACTTCTTAAGTGTGAGTATGAAGCTAGGATTTCAGTGTATATTGGAATTAAAGTCTCACAGCCTCTGATATGATGCTTTGGGTCTATACCACGTGTGCGTATTGCAGGGGTGAATCTGGAACTTATGTCACTTCATCCACAGCCAGGGATCTTCTTCTCCAGCTCTCTTCTCAATAGGATTCTCACATGCTCACCTGCTTCTAGCAACACCTTGTACCTTTCTCGGATAGAAAAACGGAGCTTTTCTCAGAGTCTTAGCCACGTGCTCTGTTGCTTATTTGTGCATGAGTGGTCTTTCAGGGGCAAATCAGTGACAGAAAAAGAGGGGGAAAAAAGCAAGGTCCCTGAACACTGCGCCTTTGAACATCCTAGTCCCTTTCCTCAGTGCCTCTAGTCCTCAGTGCCTCTTGTCCTGCTACTCCTACCACATTGCGGATCTACAGCCTGGGCTTTCTTTGAGGCAGGGCCGGAAGAAGAAAACAAGAAAAAATTGATGATCCTCTCTGGCCAAAGAGACAGTGATTGCTTTAGAATTTTTCTTTCCCATCCTTGCTCTGGGACACCGTCAGATGAGGCTAGGAGTAAAAGAGAAAAGAAAAAAAAAAAAAGCTCAACCTAGTTACAGGTTATTCTTCTCAAGTTGCAGTTCCTCCCACCAGTCTTCCTTCTATAGTTCACTGTTCGGAATCCTTGAGAAGTGGCGTTTGTATTTTGTTCAGAGTTCTAGTCATCTAACCATGGAAGAAAATGGCTCTAAGGGATGTATTATTTCAGCACCAGAAGTTCCTTAGCTGGCAATATAAATTCCTGTTCCAAAAGCAGATTACTGCATGCATTGATTACTCACATTGTATTTAATGTTAACTTTCAATGACCAGTGACTACTGATGCATCTTTCTTAAAATTAATTGATGTCTATGTGATACATTCTTATATTGGCTTGGATTTACAAACTAATTAAATATCAGAATTTCTGTGATTCTAATGTTCCAAGTACTCATCAAATTTTTTTCCCCTAGATAAAAATGCCTCCTCTTGAATATCTATGTTATTGGAAAAGAGTCCATCACAGTGACTTGTAAACACAGTGGACTTGATTATAAAACTCAGAACTGGCATTCCCATCCTGGCTCAGTGGTTAACGAACCTGACTAGTATCCACAAGGATGCGGGTTTGATCCCTGGCCTTGCTCAGTGGGTTAAGGATCCGGCATTGCCCTGAGCTATGGTGTCGGTCACAGATGTGGCTCAGATCCCGCGTTGCTGTGGCTGTGGTGTGCATAGGCCACTGCCTATAGCTCTGATTCTAGCCATAGAACTAGTCTGGGAACTTCCATATGCCACCAGTGCCGCCCCAAAAAGACAAAGACAAACAAACAACGAAGAAAACAACTCAGAACTCCCTCTAAACATTGATGATGAAGATTGTTTACTAACCATTTCCTCTGAACTATGGGGAAATATTTTGAAAAGAGGAAACTAGCATTTTCACATTTTGCATTTCCCCTACTTAATTCTTTTGAAATCACCCTAAACGTTTTCTTTCCAAGTCACTATCATGCCTCGAGTTCAATATGTTTCTTTGTAGCTTGATGAAGAGGCTATAAAGCTTTCATGTTCCTTTTATTTTCAGAAACTTAATAAAAAGCTAGTGGTATTTGCTTTACATTGGTTTCTTTGATTTTTTTAAGTGTTCACTAAGGAGACTGTCTCTTTACATCTTTCTAAGAGATTTATAAATGAACACAGAATAGAAAGGAAATGGCTAGAATACAAATATTCGTGTATACGGTCCACAGGCTGGAAATCCCTATCATCACTTGGGCAGCATTTTTTAGAGGCCTCCCCAATAATCTGTTGAGTTAAAAGTGGCAAAAATAATCAGTCCAGTTTTACCTTTGTTGCCCCAGGTGATACGGTGCTTAGAGAATTAAGCCACCAAATCAATCACTTCCCTTCCTTTCACTAGAGCCATTACTATTCTACTCTGAATAATACTCTGATTTTCCATTTATGCTCTTTTTCTTAGCATCAGAAATGAGGAATTGGGGAAGGATGACTCGGTCTGGTGTCCATGCACATTTTTACATCTCCCTCGAGCTGCTGTGTACTTATTAAGGTTCAAGAGAAATTCTTCAAAATCATAATTATTATCTATCTAAATCACACATAAATATTCACTGTTAACTTCCAAAACAATAATTTTTTGTAATTTAAAAACAACTTTATGTTTAAGAAGTAGGCTTCTGGAGTAATCAGAATGGTAATATCTTCAACACTTAGGAATTTGGGACCTCTTTCAGGATAGCCTGTTAAGCCAGGATAGTGAATAGCAAATAAGATGGGAAACTTTTTAAATTTTCACCACTAAGTGTGTGAGAGTGGCAGTTGTTCTACATGCTTACCAGGACCTGGCATTATAAGAATTTTAGCCATTTTTAATTTCTGTTTTAATTTTTCCATTCTAGTAAATACATAGCAATACCTTATTATGGTTCTCATCTGAATTTTCCTAATGGTTAATGATGTTAAACTTATTTTTGTGTGTTTATTTTGATCTACATGTTCTTGTTTTTAAAATATCTGCTCAAATCCTTTGCCTATTTATTATTTGGACTGTTTGCTTTCTCATCATTGAGGTTTGAGAGTTTTTAAATATACACATATATTTATTCTGGATAGCAGTCCTTTGTAAGATATACAGAGTGCACATGTTTTGTCTTATCTATAGCTTATGTTTTTACTTCTTTAGCAATGTGTTTTGTAGAGCAAAATTTTAATTTTAATGAAGTCCAATGTATCATTAATTTTATTGTTCAACTATAGTTAATTTACAACGTTGTGTTGGTTTCAGGGGTACAGCAAAGCAGAAAAGTGATTCTACTTTATACATATGTATATGTATATTTTTTTCAGATTATTTTCCACTATAGGTTATTACAAAGTATTAACTATAGTTCCCTGGGCTGTACATAGAACCTTATTGTTTATCTATTTTATATATAATAGTGTGTATTTTTTAGTGTCATACTCCTGATTTATCCCTCCCCCACTTTCTCCTTTGGTAACTATAAGTTCGTTTTCTATGTCTGTTAAGTCTTTTTCTATTTTGTAAATAAGTTCATTTGTATCATCTTTTTAAGATTTCACATGTAAGTGCTATCATGTGATATTTGTCTTTCTCTGTCTGACTTACTTCACTTAATATGATTTTCTCAGGGTCCATACATGCTGCTACAAATGTCAGTATTTCATTATTTTTGATGGCTGCATATATATATGTGCACAATGGGATTTTTTTTTAAAGTATGGATCACACTTTTCTTGTCATGTCTAAGAAGTCTTTGTCTACCTCAGGTTTCTCCTGTATATTCTTCTAAAATTTTTACAATTTGGTTTATATTTAGACCTATACTCTATTTTGAGTTAATAGCATATAAGTTGTAATGTTTAGATGGGGTTGTTCTCTCTCACTGGTTTTACCGAGATGCAATTGACATATAACAGGGCTTAAGTTTAAGGTGTACAATATGTTGACATATGATTACCACGGTAGCATTAGCTAACACCCCTATTATGTCACATACTTGGCGTTTCTTTTTTGTGCTAAGAACATTTAAGTTCTACTTTCTCAGCAACTTTCAAGTATATAATAAATATCGTTAATTATCATCACTTTGCTATGTATGAGGTTCTCCAGAACTAACTCATCTTATAGCTATAAGTTAATACCCGTAGTAGGTCAGATTCATGGACTTGGAGAACCGACATTCTTTTTTCCTTCCCTCCACCCCACCACCATCACACATACTGATATCCAGTTGTTCCAACATTTGCTTTAACTGAGCTGTTCATGAAACATTGTTTGAAACTGGATAAATTGGGGGAAAACACCAGTTGCCTACCAAGAGAGCATGATTAAGCAAATTTTAGTCGACAATCACAAATTGAGGGACATGAAAATGGTAGTATATACAATATTTGCTATCTTATTTATGAAAAAGTAAACATATATGTATGTTTGTGCAATCAGAAGATCAGAAGCCCTGTATTCTTTAATTCAAATATGACTGGGAAAACACAGTAGCCACAGATCTCAGTCAAGTAACGAACAGTTAACCCATGACAGTGTCGATGTCCATGTTGCAGAATATTAAGCATTCACCTGATTCTTGTAGCTCTCTTACTAAATACGGGAACAAGAACAGCAATTAATCATCACATTGTCGATATGACTAAATGGGTTAATATATAAGGACTTTTACCATTGCTTTAATATGTAGACAGTAAAAGGCTTAGTGAATATTCATATCAGACACCATAAATTTTAGGTTGATACAGATTTTATATATAGGTAAATTTCTATCGAAGTTTGTATATTTTTAAAAATTTATTTTATTGAAGTATAGTTGATTTACAATGTTAGTTTCTGCTGCACAACAGTGGTTCAGATATATAGATTAGATATATTCTTTTTCATTATGATTTATTACAGAATATTGAATATAGTTCCCTATACTATACAGTAAGTCCTTGATGTATATTCATTGTATATGTAATAGGTTGCATCTGCTGATCCCAAAGTCCCAATTCCCCATTCATTTCTCCCCTTCTTGGCAACCACGAGGGGTCTGTTTCTGTTTCATGGAAGTTCATTTATGTCGTATTTTAGATTCCACATATAAGTGATACCTTATAGTATTTGTCCTTCTCTTTCTGACTCACTTCACTTAACAGGATAATCTCTAAGTCCATCCTTGCTGCTACAAATGGCATTATCTTTTTCTTTTTTATGACAGAGTAATATTCCATTATGTGTATATGTCTGCGTATTATATGCATTCTGGTAAGAGTAGCAAAGGAGTTGAGCTTTCAGAAGTAGTTGTGGAAGAGCTCTGTTATCCTCATTGTCTCAGAGACTGGTTTCATTTCAAGCATGGCAGCAGTAGCATCCACATCTGTTCAGGGATGTGGCTTCACTGGGGTTGAGTCCTTACAGTGCTCTATAAGACCCCATATGATATGGCCTGTCTTTATTCCTCCAATATCTTTCAACAGCAGGTCTCTCTTACCGTACTGTGTTCCACCCACTCTGGCTTCCTTGCTGCCCCTTAAACCTGTTGGGCATGCTTTCCACCCAGCCTTTTAGATTTCCCATCGCCTAAAAAGGGTCTTCCCAAGGTTTCAAGTCTCATCTCCCCATCCATACTTCTCAGAGATTCTTTGAATTACCTACCTTATAATCAAGTTCTTTTTTTGCTTTTGTATCAGGAGTAGACTTGGTAATTTCAAAGAAGGTCCTTAATTAATGCACAATCTTTTAATAGGCCCAGTAGATATCAACGCCAAACTGTCCCTCAACACACCACATTGCCTTCTTTCCATTTCTCTTCATTTAAGGCTAAATTAGGCCCTCTTCTCCCTGAATTATAGCAGTACTCCAACACTAACCTTTCTATAGTATTATCCCACACTAATTTATCCTCTGATGAATCTTCCCAAAACTCTAAATAAAGTACTTCGGACACCAAAACAATTTGTCAATAGGATGGATGATAGTAGAAAATTAAAGTATCTCTTGTTACTGAACACATTTAAAAATACTTATTATTTAATTTATTTACGTTTCAACTGACTCTGAATCAATTAAACACAACCCAACGATATTTAAGTAAATATCAGAAATGTGTGTTTTTTGTGTTTTAAAAATAGTATGATAATAATTTTACAAGAATAGCCTTAGCTCCCATTTCTAGATGTGCACTTAAAAGGTTATTGCTTATTCTTTGTTATAGGTTGTCCCCCCAAAAGCTATGTCGAATTCTACCTTTAAGTACCTCAGGATGTAGATGTAATTAGTTAAGATGAGCTCATACTGGACTAGGGTGGGCCTTTAATCAAGTATGACTGCTTTCCTTATGTGAAGAGAGAGACCCACAGAGAGGATGCCATGTGATGATAACAAAGGCAGAGACTGGAATTATGTAGCTACAAACCGAGGGATACCAAAGATTACTTGGAAACCACCAGAAGCTGGAAACAGGCAAGGAAGGATTCCCCTACAGGTTTCAGAGGGAGGATGACCACAAAGACACCTTGATTTGGGACTTTTAGCCTCCAGAACTGTAAGAATAGAACTTTGTGTAGTCTTGGCAACCACTCAGTTTGCTGTACTTTGTTATAGCGGCCCTGGGAAACTAATAACTGTTTCTTGTAGGATGTTTCTCAAATGCCTTGAGTGAAAAAAATATAGTCCATTTTATTTGTAGTACAGTCACATATGGTAAAATATAATAAACAAGAGCATAATATTTAAATATTTTTCAGGAAATTGCCTCCACCATTGAATGTCATTTCAACATTGACGCTCATAAACAAATCCCATTGAGTGATTCTATACTAACATGTAGAAGCATGCATTACTGATGCTGATTGCTATTTATTTGCTTGTATTTACAGGAAAAAAATTCTAAAGCAATTTATTTCCATGACATTTGTTCACATAAATTGGCGTTATGAGTAGATTAAATTTCTTTGGACCTGTGAACAAGAATTATTAATTCTAGCCTTTGTATTTGTAGATGAACATTATTCTTCCACTAGCAAAAAAAAAAAAAAAATTATGACACCTAGGTATGAAAAAAAAAACTGATTTCACAGCTCTGTCTGCAGCTTGTGCTAATCTAGGTTGGCTCAGACAGGTAAATATTTAATACCATGTCATGGTCTTACTAATACTAATGATAAATTCTTCATCTTGCGCTTTAAGCCTATTTCTTATTCTGCCCTTGATTATAGAGAAAGTATATCCAATCATCCCAGAGCAGACTTTGTACATAGTAGTCAAATAATAAATATTTAGTAAATTGAAAACAGTGCATCTCATATTTGAGTATCACATATGCCTACTTCAATGTGCTGACACAGTTCCAAATATCACACATACTTTTTAACTAAAATAAAGCAAAGCAGCATTATATAAAAAATACTCATAATTATACCAATGATTTGTATTTTTCCTCTAAATTTAACAAAGAAAATTCTTTCTCCTTATGCTGATTATATTCAATTTGGCACCACAGATCAGCCATAGATCTGCCTCTACCTTTTTCTGCCCTGCTCTGGGTCCAGAGAGCTGACCCCTGTCTGCATCATTTGGACCACCTTAGTGACGGATTTGCCATGTGATTTGGCCAATGGAAACAGCACCATAGGATATCAGAGGGCAGGGGGAAAGGGAGATGAAGAGTATTACATGCTCTACTTCCTCCTGGCTTTGACATCTCCCTTTGGTAGCTGTTGAAGTCCTAAATGACTGTAATTCCCATAGGGAGGCCCCTTTTCCAGGGTTTTCATGGTAATAACTTCAGATGGCTACTACTGACTAATTGCATAATATCAATCATATCACTTTGAAAGAACCAATCTTGATTTGATATTTAATTGGCAGGTATTTTTTATTGAATTCAGTGGAAAATAAAGTATTTCTTCCATCCTCTAATCCATTGTCAGGTGTTTCTCCTATCTGAAATATCTTTGTCGTTCAATTTAGGGGAACTCTGGGTAGCATTTTACAAAAAGGTATTCACTTTATTTTCTGCTCAACTATGAGACACATTTTAAAAAGATTTTCTGGGGTCCCCGTTGTGGCTCAGTGGTAATGAACCCAGCTATTTTCCATGAGGATGTGGATTCAATCCCTGACCTTGCTCAGTGAATTCAGGATCAGGTTTTGCCCGTGAGCTGTGGTATAAGTCACAGACATGGCTTGGATCCTTTGTTGCTGTGGCTGTAGCATAGGCCAGCAGCTGCAACTCCACTTCATTCCCTAGCCTGCAAACCTCCATATGGCACAGGTGCAGCCCTAAAAAGCAAAAAAAAAAAAAAAAAAAAAAGTATTTCTTAGTTAACCAATGAGGCTATCAATCAACACAGTGATTGCCTATGATGGGGTAGGTTAGGGAGACTACCTGAAAAGGGTCATAAAGGAACTTCTAGAGTGAAAAAATGTTCTATATGTTAATTGAGATGTTAGTTACACAGGTATAGGCATTTGTCAGCAATCTACATTTGAGATTTGCATACCTCACTATAAGTAATTTTACTGCAATAAAATAACAAAAATATTTCTATTTTCTACACACAGATCAATACCATGTTTTAAAATAATGAAAATAATACCATACTTGTTGCCAATATTGTGGGCATCATAGGAGTTACTTTACATCCAATCTCTAATTTTTCATTATTATTGGTTTCTCTGCCCTGTTTTCCTTAACAAAAATGATCTGTTAAAAAACAACTATTTTTTTCATTTTTAAAAGTTTTATTGAAGTATAGCTGATTTACAATATTGTGATAATCTCTGCAGAACAGCAACATGATTCACTTATAAATGTACACACATCCATTCTCTTTCAGATTCTTTTCCTACATAGATAATCACAGAATATTGAGTAGAGTTCTCTGTGCTATGCAGCAGGTCCCAGTTGGCCAATCATTCCATATACTTCATTGTGCATATGCCAATCCCAAATCCCCAGTCCTTCGTCCCCCCCCCAACCTACCCATTTTGATAACCATAAGTTTTTTTTCAAAGTCATTAAATCTCACTTTTTTGCAAATAAGTTCATTTGTATCCTTTTTTAGATTCCGTATGTAAGTGATGTGACGTTTGTCTTTCACTGTCTGACTTAATTCATTAATATAATTTCTAGGTCCATCCATGTTGCTGAAAATGGCATTATTTCATTTTTATGGCTGAGTAATATTCCATTGCACATATGTATCACATCTTCTTTATCCATTTCTATGTCAATGGACATTTAAGTTGTTTCCATGTCATGGCTATTGTAAATAGTGCTGCAATGAACATTGGGGTGCATGTATCTTTTCAAATTATGTGTTTTCTCCAGATAGATGCCCAGAAGTGAGATTGCTGGATCATATGGTAGTTCTATTTTTAGTTTTTTGAGGAACCTCAATACAGTCTTCCATAGTGGTTGTACCAGTTTACATTGCCATCAACAGTATAAAAGGGATCCCTTTTTGCTGTACCCTTTCCAGCATTTATTGTTTGCAGACTTTTTGTTGATGCTCATTCTGGCTGGTATAAGGTGGTATATAGTAGTTTTGATTTGCATTTCTCTAATTAGCAATGTTTAGCATCTTTTTTTTTTTCCGGCCACCTGTACGTCCTCTTTGGAGAAATGTCTAGTTTTGAATACATGCAACCAAATCAGGCATAAGGCAAAGAAATGTATCCTTAACCAACCACAATTAAGAAATGACTTCTCATGTATTTAAATAGTCAGAATAAAACAGCTACCTAAGGAGTTCCTGTTGTGGCTCAAAGGGTTATGAACCTGACTAGAGTCCACAAGGGTGAAGGTTCAACCCCTGGCCTCTCTCAGCGAGTTAAGGATCAGGTGTTGCCATAAGCTGTGGTATAGGTTGCAGATGCAGCTCAGATCCCATGTTTCTGTTGCTGTGGTCCAGGCCAGCAGCTGCAGCTCTGATTGGACCCCTAACCTGGGAACTTCCATATGCTGCAGGTGTGGACCTGACAAGCCAAAAAAAAAAAAAGCTACCTAATATACAAAAACTTTTAGATTTTTCATTTTATATATAACATGTTGATAACCATTTTAATAGCCTGATAAGAAAAACTAGGACATTTTGAAGATGAAAAATTTACTCTGCTTCCATAGAATCTATTTTGTTAGTATCCTAATCTGATGAGTCAGGGTCAATTCTTCCAGTGATGTAAATTGTTCAAAATTTACTGACAGGTTTTTCATTTATAATGATTTTTATTTTTTCCATTATAGCTGGTTTACAGTTTTCTGTAAATTTTCTAGTGCACAACAAAGTGACCTAGTTACATATTTGTGTATACATTCTTTTTTCTCACTCCATCATAAATAACCAGACATAGTTCCCAGTGCTATACAGCAGGATCTCATTGCTTATCCATTCCAAAGGCAGTACTTTGCATCTATTAACCCCAAATTCCCAATCCATCCCACTCCCTCCCCCTTCTCCTTGGCAACCACAAGTCTGTTCTCAAAGTCCATGATTTTCTTCTGTGGAATGTTTCATTTGTGCCATATATTAGACAGGTTTTACCTTTATAACTGCGGTATGTTAAATTGTCCTTTTTTAATGGATTTTAGATCTAGAATATTCTTTCTACAGTTGACTTAATATGCCTTCATTGGCTCATCAGATCCAAATATTTACTTTTAGACCATCGTAAGATAAAGATGAAGCCATTCCTTGAAGGACACTTGTATGTTGAATCTCCCGGGTTTCCCGAGACTCTGCCGCATTTACTGATTTCTGCTGCTACCAAGGTGCTGACAGACATGTCATAATTAGGATAAGGGAATTAATTTTTATCTGAGAGCTGCATTAAGTCTTGGAGACATCTAGTAAACCTCTGGAATTTTCTTCCCAACTTTTCAAGAATGCACAGAGTACACATTGGATTCTGTCTTCTTCTTTTTACTGAGGTACAAACAACCCAGCCTTCCCCAGTGTTGCTGGTAGAAAGAACTTTCATGTTTCCTTTCTTTTCCTCTCTCCAACATCGTGTCTCCAGTCTCCTAGGAGGTTTTGGTACAACTTCCTATCTTATGGCCACTTTCACAATAAATGACTATGAAATCTTCCAGTTTCTGGTTTACTGTTGAATTAAAATTTTATACCCACCTCTCCGCACAGTATATTTACATAGTACTTATATTCATAAATGTTAGATAAATGGAATAATGAATAAATGAATAGATGTAGTACTGTGTAATGTTCATTTTAGTCCATTGCCATTTAGGAAATTTAAAAAAAATCAAGTAACCAAACAGAACATGCCTCTTAACGATTAAAGAATTCTATGTAATGCTTATGCAAAAGTACTTTATGAGTCCCAACATTTCATAAACATTAAGGAAAGAGAATAAAGTAATATAAATAGCATTAAATATATTATTTCTAGGCCTTTATTTTTTAAGGCACACAAATAAAATGCATTCATTTCAAAAAGCTACTTTAGGTAATTAGATATAATTATTTTTAATGTAAGTTGCTTGAGGGCAGTAGTTATTTCTTATCCATTTTACTTATTCTTTCTTCATAATATAGTATCTTATAAAGAGTAGGCAATTGTCAGCTGAATGAAATAAAATTATGCATAATTGTTATTGTTGGTACTCTTATTACATGTAAACAATACTTCACTTTTATGGTCACTTATTTTCAAAGCACTTTTGCATTGAGTATCTCATAGGATATATCCATTAATTGATTCTCTCAAAAAATAGAGAATTCCAATTATTTACATAGTTAGAACAAGCTTAGAGTACAGAGAAGAAAATGGATAAACAGATTATTAGAATAATGCATAGTGTAGGCTGGGGCATGTGGCAAAAAGATAAAATCCTCCCTGAAAAGCCATGTTTACCCGTAGTTTACTTTGTAATAAAAAGCGTGAATATGGATAAGATTGAAGAGAATGTGCAAAGTAAAATCTATCTATCTACGTGTCTGTCTGTCTGTCTGTCTGTCTGTCTGTCGCCTTATTTAATAAGATCAAAGAGGAAGAGGAGGTAGCTCAAGGAGAAAGAGGACGACTAGAGGGAAGACCATGATTTTCTTTTAATGAAAGTGAAAGGAAAAAAAGATTAATTAGGTAATCTTAGCTTGGAAAGAAACTGGATGTGTATAAGTGGAGGTTGGATTTCAGTGAGTGGATGGGAAGTAAATTGAAGGAGAGAAAAAAAAGTGACTAAATAACTCAAGAAGCTGCGTTGTTAAGAGAGGATGACCTCTGAAGGACAAAGTTTTGTAGGGATATTTTGTATGTTGGTTGGTGTGTGTTAAAGATTGATGAGATTTTTAAAGTACTTAAATGAATATCCACTTCCTTAGGATGGATGGAGATAGTGACCTTAAAAGGATTGTCCTAAAAAGCAATGAGCTTTAAGCCATGGAAAGACATTGAAGAAACTCAAATGCATATCACTAATTGAAAGAAGCCAACCCAGAAAAGCCACATATTGTAAGATCCCAAATATGTGGCATTCTGAAAAAAGACAAAATTGTCGATGTAATAAAGAGATTGGTGATTGGCAGGGGCTGGGGGGAGGGAGAGATGAATGAGCACAACACAGAGGATCTTCAGGGCAGTGAAACTATTCTTAATGATGACATGTGTATATACATCATTATACATTTGTCTAGACTCATAGAATGTGAAGCACAAGAGTCAACCTCAATGTAAACTGTGGACTTTGGGTGATAATTGTGTCAGTGTTGATTCCTCAGTGATAGCAAATGGAGCGCTGTGGTGCAGGACGTTGGTAGTGGAGAGGACTGTTTGGGTGTGGGGACAGGGGGCCTATGGGAAATATATCTATACTTTGTGCTTTCTGCTCAGTTTTGCTGTGAGCCCAAAATGTCTTTTAAAAAGAAATTCTATTTTTAAAAGTGAAGAAAACGAAACTATAAAGTAGAAGAGTTAATCTTCAGGCTCAAGTCACTGAAGAAGCAGCCAGTGAGGAGATTCAAAGCACAGGTCATGTTTGCTAAGAGTAGGATCAACTTTCTACTTTTCTGTTAAGGAAGAGACAAGAATGAGGAATGGAGATGTTGAATATTTGAGAAGAGTAGACATATTTAGAAATACCTTTGTGGATAATTCCCTATCCAGGGAATAGAGAGATTATTGGACAGTGTTGGAGTCCATATGAAGCCAGAGGACATGGATTTATAGTTGCACCAATGTGTGAATGTACATTATTTTTCTCCATTTAGGGCTACATTCCTAGCTAAGGACAGAAGAAATGTAATAGCTGAATTAATCCAGAGCTGAGGATTTAACATTTAGCATGCACAGTGGATTCAGAAGACAAAGGAACTGAGCATACTTTCAAAACGTTAAAGAAACAGATCTTAGGGAGCTCTAAAATTTAGAGAGAATTAAAAGTAAAGACATAGAAAGGGAGAGAGTAGTAGAATCTTGGAATTCTTTATCCTGCTGCTGTGACATCTCCAAATAAGCAAGTGTTTTTCCTTGGAACGACCCTGGGAGATAGGCAGAAATAACATGGTATGAAGACGAAACTGAAGAACAGATATAATTTGCCACAAACCTCATGTCATCTCAGCTTGACTTGTGTTTTACTCAGGCCCAAGCCCCAGACCTTCCACCTCCAGGCCTTAATCTCTAGCAACAACTTATGGGCTTATACTCATGTGACACAAAGCAGGTCTGTTTCTCACTCTTTTCTGGAGGCTCGCAGGTGTCACTTTGAGCTTTCAGGTCCTTATCTGTGCACCGATACTGAGACCTTACTCTTTGTATGGTATGATATTGTACATTCAATCCTAGCAACATTTCCTTCCTTCTCTAGGTGATAGTACCCACTCAGAATGTCAAATCATTCTAAAGAATGGAATTTTCATGAAGAAGAGTTTAAAATGTTATAATTAGTTACACTCTCAATTCCTAAGTTCAAGTGTATCTCGTTAAATAAAGAACTCAGCATATAAGAAAATTACACTTGGAAGCGGACTTCTTGGAAACCAGGAGGATGAAAGGCAGCAGTGGGCCTGACTGGAGGAAGAAGTGAGGGCCACTCACTCCCAGGGGTTGGTGGTGTCCTTGAAACTAGATCTACATTGCCTGGTGAGAGGAGGAAACCAGAAATTTCTACTAGGTGTAATGGCTCACTGAGACCACAGAGGACATTCTGCCATCTTAAGCTGCTCTGGAGATTAAATGATGAAGCTCTCTTTTAATGTGGCAAAGTAGGTTGGTCATTGATTTCATTTGAGGATTTAAAATGTGAGTTTAAAGATGGAGTGGTACATATAAAAATAATATTTCAGTGTATATCATTTATGGCCAGACTTCTCAAACTTTAAAATTAGCGGTTAATTGGCATTTAGGCATTATACTCTTAGGGCATTTACTTGTATATACTCAGGCCTATAGGCTTTAACTAACTTGGAGAATAATGATAACCAAAGAGATACAAGTTGTGTTACAGGATGGCATTTGTCAAGACGTAGCCCCGAAGGGGAAACTCATACTGATATAAAAATTTACTCTGACAAAAATTTTTAAATATTCATTAAAGATTATATGTTGCACAGTACATTTTCACAAAATGCTAATTGATATTTAGCAAGAGCCAAAAAATTAACAAAGGAGTGACTGTAATTTTAAATGGCTAATAATTTGGGAACACTAGGTTAAATGCAATTAAGCAAGATACTCTGCTGCAGGCTTGTGAATTCTTCAGTAGTTAAATATAATGTGTGAATTACCAAGAGAGGAGTATAGGTTGACAGTATGCAATATTTCCCATACTTACCGTCCTGTGTAATATTTTTCCTCAGAGAACATTTCAAGGGACCAGGTCTCTGAGGAATATATTGTGAAAAATGCTGCCAGCATACTCAATTTTTTTCTTTCCTTGATAGAAGCCTTTTCTGTGCTTCCTGTTCAAATAAAGCTAAATTAGATGTAATGGGAACATGAGACTGTACATGCCTTTAGAGGCAGCATAATCATAAATTTTGGCCAGTGCGTAGAGAGCTAGCAGCAGCAGCAGAAATTCAGGTCCCAAGAGGATCTTTTCCAATATTCTCACAAAGTCCTGTTGCTGCCATTGCTGGTCTCAGGAGCCTGCACTTGTTGTTCTAGCACGTTCTTGTCTCTTAATTCCTTTTTTCAGATGCCCCTGAAAAATTGTCACCTCTTTATCATTCCAGTTTCATCCCCCATAGTTCTTTCTGTGTCCCATTCTAAAAGCATTGGTGGTTAGAGGTAGAAGGAACAGCTTAAGATTTCTCTAAGGTCTCAACAGGCTTTACGAAGTAGCATTTAAATTGTGTCCTAAAGACAGAACACCGAAGGTAGTTTCCAGAACAGAAAGAACATGCAAAAAAAAGAATCAGAAACAGAAGTACAAGCACATTTGGACTGCAAATGCAGTCAGGATAATCGCCTGGAGGACTGGGCTTCCAGAGACAGATGGGGGAAATCTGCTAAGAGATGAGCCAGGAACAGTATGCAGCGATCAACTCATGAAGAGCCCTTTACACCAACACGAGGGTTTAGAATTTATTCTGTGGCAATGAGTCAGGAGCCAGTGGAGAGGAAGTGACCTCTGTAAAATTAAGGAAGTGAATAAATCCAGGTATACCTTGGAGAAATTGCAGGTTCAGTCCTGACCACCACAATAAAGCAAATGTGACAGTAAAATGAGTCATGTGATTTTTGGTTTCCTAGTGCATATAAAAGTTATGTGTACACTCTACTGCTGTCTGTTAAGTGTGCAGTAGCATTATGTCTAAAAAAACAATGTGTTGGAGTTCCCGTCGTGGTGCAGTGGTTAATGAATCCGACTAGGAACCATGAGGTTGCAGGTTCGGTCCCTGCCTTTGCTCAGCGGGTTAACGATCCGGCGTTGCCGTGAGCTGTGGTGTAGGTTGCAGACGCGGCTCGGATCCCGCGTTGCTGTGGCTCTGGCGTAGGCTGGCAGCTACAGCTCCGATTCGACCCCTAGCCTGGGAACCTCCATAGCCGCGGGAGCGGCCCAAGAAATAGCAACAACAACAACAACAACAAAGACAAAAGACCAAAAAAAAAAAAAAAAAAAAAACCAATGTGTACACCATAATTAAAAATAGTTTATTATTAAAAACTGCTAACCACCCACCAAACCTGCAAGGAATAGTACTAGTAACATCAAAGATCACCCATTACAGACCATCACATGGACATAATACTAATGAAAAAGTTTGACATATTTTGAGAATCATCAAAATGCGACAGACACACAAAGTGAGCAGAAGCTGTGGGAAGATTCATGCCAATAGACTTGCTTGACATAAACCTTCAATTTGTAAAAAATGCAGTACCTGCAAGGTGCAATAAAGTGAAGCACAGTGAAGTCAGCATGCCTTTACATGAATCGTGTGCAAATGGACCTATATGGTACAATGACAGTAAAATTAGAATATTTCTCTTGCTGTGACATCTTTAACTTGATTTTGTGAGGTAACCAAATATTTTGTTGACATATTTCTGGAACTCTTCCTTCAGCAGCCATGTAATCGTGCCATTCTACGTCCTCTGGCCACTTCAACTTGATTTACACTGACTCTTCTTGTGGTATATTCCCATTTCTTTCTCATTACCCTGGAAAACTGCATCTTTGTTTTTTTACCATGAAGGTAAAAACAATGTCATAATATGTTAATAATTTAACCACAAATATGTTTCAGGTAGATGTGCATTATTTTACACAAGTTTAAACCTTATGATATGAGGAGTTTCAGGATTCTAAAGTCTAAGTGTTCTCAAAGAAGTACAGCGATATTTTCTGATTTCAAATCCAATCATTTATTTTTTGTAATTGTCTACTACATTTAGTAAGCTGCTTCTGTCATCTTGCTGTTGTTATTATTATTATTATTATATAAAAACTTCCTTAAACTCTCGCTGAGATAATGTGAGATCATTTCTGTCCTTTTTGCTTAAGTTTTCCGAAAACTTGCTACATGTTTTTTACAGATGAGAGGACTGTTAGATGCTGCTAATTGAAAACAGCATGTGCATTTTCATTTGAGGTATGATTTTCTTAAATTTCCTTGCTCACTGGAGATTGTCCTAGTTTGTTATCTTTTGCAGGATAAAATGGTTCACAAATCATTTTTTTTTTTGTGACATTTTTGAGGTCAAGGAAATGTTTAAAGTATCAAACTACATATGTTCTTGGGAATGTTCAGAATATTCAGAGAATTGTTTAGATTCAGTGAAACTTACGCTTATTTTTTGTTAAGGAAGAATTAAGATCTGACTTCTAGAATGGGAGTAAGGATCTCTGAAAATCCACTCCTCTATAAAATCAGTGATATTTGGCAAAAACTGTCAAATCAACTTTTTAACACTCTGGATATTAACTCAAAATTATAACAATTTTGAGGCAATGTTTATTTAAGAAATACAGCTGAGAAGTTCCCCTTGTGGCGCAGTGGTTAACTAATCCAACTAGGAACCATGAGGTTGCAGGTTGGATCCCTGGCCTTGCTCAGTGGGTTAAGGACCCGGCGTTGCCGTGAGCTGTGGTGAAGGTTGCAGACGTGGCTCGGATCCCGTGTTGCTGTGGCTCTGGTATAGGTTGGTGGCTACAGCTCCGATTCGACCCCTAGCCTGGGAAGCTCCATATGCCATGGAGCGGCCCAAGAAATGGCAAAAAGACAAAAAAAAAAAAAAAAAGAGGAAATACAGCTGAATCTCAGTATGAGTAGTAAGGGTGTGGCGTTTTAATTTGCTATTGTTGGGTTCTGGGTTTCTGTATCAAGATTCCATTGATACTGGTCCAGGGTGTTGGCTTATATACCACTTCAATCTTCTCATCCTATGTTTGTTTTATCTCTGTTCCATAAAATGAATCCAGGTATTCCTGTAACAAAGGTCTGTCATAGACTTCTTCCAGTTACTCCCCCCCCTCCCCGATTTATTTTCATTTGTCTAATCAGAAAATTTCATTCATTTTCTAGCACTTGGATTTAATTTTGTCTATCTCAATTTGTGACCTTTTAAAATCTTGTTCTATATCTTATTTTAGTGAGAATCTGGAACTGGCTTGGCTCCTTGAATGATGCCATTTTAATCTGATAGTCTTTACTGAGTTACAAGAAAAAAAAGAAAGAAAAGAAAAATGTGTAGTGTGCAGTGAAGGACATTCTTTTTTTTTTTTTTCGGAGCTGTAGCTGCTGGCCTACACCACAGCAACACCAGATCCTAGCTGCCTCTGTGACTACACCACAGCTCTCGGCAACAGCAGATCCTTAACCCACTGAGCAAGGCTTGGGATAAAACCTGGGTCCTCATGGATACTAGTCAGGTTCACTTCCGCTGAGCCACAACGGGAGCTCCTGAAGGACATGCTAAGGCAGCTACAAGTACAAAGGTTTAGTAGCATTAGAAACCATGGTTTTTCTAGGTAACTGCAGAATAGGATTTGACTTACTACATAGTGTAGATGTCAGTAAATGGGCAAGATGTGACTAGAGATAGGCAGGCCACCTGCTGATTCTTTGCAAATTTGTGAAAGTACATTTTCCACTTGCAGATAGAACACCAACTAGGTAGAAGTGCCAATGTTGCACTATTGGAGAACCATACAGATTTTCCTATAATTTCAGCCATGATAGTAATTAGGCAGAGCTACCTGGTTTAAGCCATTATTGTATGTCTTGATTTGGATAAATTACACTTAAAATTATTCTACCTGAATAATTTCTGAGAATGCAGGATCCTCCTAGATACTCTTGGTTTGAACTGGTTTGTAAATTGCTGTAACTAAACCAAGCTGCTGAAGGAGTTCATAACACATTGTACTGTGCTCTGAAGTTTGCTTGCAAAGAGCCTACTCCTGGACTGTGGAGTTTTTGAGAAATAGGCATAGTTATGCCATGCAAGCCCTGTACTCCTTCATCTCAGAACACACTAGACTAAGTGCAAAGACTACCAAGGAGCTCACCCATTGCCATGTCACTTGCTTTAGTCTGCTTTCTTGGGGCATAAAAGGAATTGATTTCTCAAATTTTTCATTGAATTTCTATCCATTCTCCTTCCATGCCACAGTGCTTATATCTTTCCTATTCTATTCCTTATCCAAAGGATCATTCTATGACATATTCTGAGTCCTTACTATGTGTTAGGTATTGGGTATATGCAGTCCTTCAGAGAATATCTAGTTTGAAAATGCAATCCCTTTGCTGGAGAGCAACTAAAGTTAAGCCAAGTAAACCTAGTTATTAAATGACTCAGACTCATGCTTCAATAAATGTCATCTGAATTGGAATGAAAAGAAGTACTGCTACAATATCATTCTTAAGAGCATAGATCTCTTAACTTGTCTAAACCAGCTGTAATGAAAAAAAAAATCATCATATATAAAAAAAAAATAAAAAAAAGAAACTGGAACAAATAAAACATTTGACAGCAAAGACTGTGCCAGCTGTTTTTCCAATTGACGTTTTGGGGGTTTTTTGTTTTGTTTTTGTTTTGTTTTGGTTTTTTTGCCATTTCTTGGGCCGCTCCCACGGCATATGGAGGTTCCCAGGCTAGGGGTTGAATCAGAGCTGTAGCCACTGGCCTACACCAGAGCCACAGCAACATGGGATCCGAGCCGCATCTGCAACCTACACCACAGCTCACGGCAACGCCAGGTCCTTAACCCACTGAGCAAGGGCAGGGATCGAACCCGCAACCTCGTGGTTTCTAGTTGGATTCGTTCACCACTAAGCCACGACAGGAACTCCTCCAATTGATGTTTTAAGGGAACTACTCCACTCCTAAGTAAACAGCACATTAAAAAAATAGACTTGATATATGGTTGCCTTCATAATAACTGCGTCAGATGAGGAACATAATATAATAATTTCATGTATTTCCTTAACTTATAGTTCTTTAAAGATATCTTTTCAAATATTAATTCATAAACCCTCTAAATATGACCTGAAATATAGCCTCAACATTATCTCCCAAATAATTTGTTCAAAAGTTTACAATAGTACAAAACTAAAGCTACTTTTGACTTTGAATTCACTACATTATACTATAAAATTTACTTATGATTTCATTCATGATTGAACTATCAATATCTATCTTACAGGCTTTTTTTTTTTTTTTACCTTCATCTATTTCAAATACATTGGTTTGTTTTTAAATAAAACCTCTTGAAGTTGGTAATATTATTAAGGCAAAAACAATTTAGAAATCTTGATGCCTGGGCAAAAGTTATTTGGAGGCTTATCAACAAGCAGTTTGTAAAAAGAACTTACAGCATTTTAGAGTATTGTCTTTGGATTCATGCTACCCAGGGTATTAGCAGAAGAGTTCTGTGTTAGGATGTCAGAGTCCACATATCATCTTTACCTATTGTTTTATCCTGTGACCTTTAGTAATTCAGCTACTTTGTACCGGTTACTAGTGCCTTGAAGTTTCCATTTCCCCATTAAATAATACAGAGATAAAATAATATAACCTCGGGTCTGTGGTATGATTGAAAAAAGATTAATCTACTGAAGTGCTTATCAGACTTCCCAGCACATGATGTTTAATAAATATTAGCTATTAAAATGGAGGAGGCATCTGATAAATAAAAAATATGAATTTAATCATGTATCTTTGGTATCATGGCTTCCTAAAGAATTGGCTTGGACTTAACATTATTCAATAATAAACCTCTACATATAGACCATTGAAAACTGATGCAGCTAAATAACTTTGTCCCTAAGCAGGGCATGCATTCCCACATGTGCTGAACTGATTTTATCTTGAGAGAAGAAAACATGAAATTTGTAATCCATCTTCTAACGTAGGTTTCCTTAGCGTTACTAAGTTTAGTTCAATTCAACAAATATTCCCCAAGCTTCTAAGATACCAAGTTGAGATCTTAAAGATGCACAAAATTAAAACCTGTCCCTGTTCTTAGAGAACTTTACAATCCAGTGCTACAGAAACATGTATGGGGAAATCAAGAATTGGCTGATTATGATACTGTATATGGGAGAAGGGTAAACAAGGGGATCCAGGAGCACAGGATGGCGTATTCATTCAGATGGAGGGGGAAGAAGGGAGAGTGTTCCTAGAATAGATGGCATTAGAGCTAGACTAACTTGAGGATAGGTAAGAAAAAAGAACAATGAGAGAGATGGTCATGCCTTTCCAATTGGGGAAAAACATAAGGCTCAAATACAAAGAGACAAGCAGAAATGCTCCAGAGTGCTAGCACCGCATCAGTTTATAGTGCAAGTAATAGTAACGCTTTTTCAATACACTCTTTTTAATGTCAATATTTTATCTTAAGAAGATATGCCAATAAACTAAGGCATATTTTCCTCAATAACATTTGTTTTCATTATCTTAAAAGCTACTTAATAAAAGGAGTTCAAAATGTTATATACTGTTTTGCTACAGCTCCTATGCTTTTCAAAATTAGTTTTAGCAAATTATTTATAAATGATTTTCTAGCCCTTTGAAATATATTTGGACACAATTAAGATGTCTCAAATCCAGAAGCATCAAAGTACATAATTTTTTTTTTTTAATGTGAAGTTTGCGGTAGGAATTGTAGCTGTTTCCTATTTTGTGGCTTAGTGCCAAAAGTCATTTTATTAGTCAAATGAAGTTAACACATTTTCTTTTTTAACTAAGGGCAATTTACTTCCTGCTGGTCATTTACAGTTTCCTCTCTTAATGACTGATTTAGTCAAACCTAAAGATTGCCCAAGGCTACTACTCAGCAGGTCATTAACAAGTTGTAAATGAGAGGGACATTCAGACTATCACTTCAAATATATGAGTGTATCTGTATTTAAAAAACAAACAAACAAAAAAACCTAAATTACGTTAGATCATGAGAACTCTTACCTGAAATACCCATTTCATTCCCAGAGGCATGATGCCCTATATCTAGATAACCTAAGAATATTTTGGTAAGTCTTAAGATTATGTATTTTTTGTTTTGCTTTGTTTTATTCAATTCCTTATCGCAAAATGAATCTTATGTAATTATTACCCATATCAAGAGAACACATAGCAGATAGCACCCTCAAAAGCCCATTCTTCACCTTATCCTCTTTAAACCACTTAACCTTCCCTTCCCATCCTAAGGTAACCACTATCCTATCCTGACTTTTACTGACTGACTTCTTCATAAAGTGAGTTGGTTAGTTAGATAACAGCAATTAAGTATGTACCTAACCACTTAAAAAACAAAATTCAACAGACTAAATTTGGAGATCTGATTGACTTTATTTAATGATTCATGAACTGGGCATCATCTCATCTTAGCAAACAGAAAGGAGCTCCAAGGAGCTGTACAAAATGAGAGGCTTTTACTGATGACAGAAGGTGGGAAAAGGAAACATCCAGCAAAGTGTGGATTATTTCAGGCAAGGTCACCTTCTTTTGTGGAGTCTATAAGGCAGATTACCGGGTGATTCCAGACAGATAGGTTAAAATCACATTCCTAGGGGAGGCTGAAACAGCAATTAGGTTAGGTATTGAGTCTCCATTTGGTAACATGTACTTAGCACAGATGACTCCATTGGTCCTGTTATCTCCATTTTACCAGTGTTCTGCTCATTCTGAACGTTAAATCTATAGAATCACGTGGTATTTATATTTTTTGCCTGGCTTCTTTTGTTCAATATTGGTTTTATGAGATTTAACTATGTTCTCACATGTTTTTTCATTTTCATTGGTGAATATTATTCCATTTTAAAATGTTTATTCTTTTTGGCTTGGTAGGAACTTTTTATTTCCTTCTCCCACTGTTTTCTTTCTTTTTTTTTTTTTATTTTCCCACTGTACAGCAAGGGGATCAAGTTATCCTTACATGTATACATTACAATTACATTTTTCCCCCCACCGTTAGTTCTGCTGCAACATGAATATCTAGACAAAGTTCTCAATGCTACTCAGCAGGATCTCCTTGTAAATCTATTCTAAGTTGTGTCTGATAAGCCCAAGCTCCGGATCCCTCCCACTCCCTCCCCCTCCCATCAGGCAGCCACAAGTCTTTTCTCCAAGTCTGTGATTTTCTTTTGTTTATTCATTATAATATTGATGGGCAGCTCCATTTATGCTTCTTATGCATATTGCTGCCTTTGAACAATTCTTAGTGCGTATGTGCATGAATTGTTATTGGTTACATATGTAGATGTATGATTTTGGCTCTTAGAACATGTGCAGCTTCAACTAGAGTAAAGTGTTAAACTTCTCTCAAATATACCAGTAGTTTGCATGAGCTCCTACTTGCATCCTTACCAACATGACTTTCAACAGACTTTTAACTTTTATCATTTCTGGTGAGTATCTTGGTGAATGAATTTGGACTTTTCATATCCTTAGCAACCATTAGATATCTATTTTGTAAAGTACACATCATGACTCTAACCCATTTTTTCCTTTTGTTTCTTTCGTAAAGGAAATGTAGTAATAGTAGTTTATATATCAAGGACATGTTACAAATACATATTTCCATTTCTTGACTTATCTTTCCATTCCTTCAGGAGATTAAAAAAAAAACTTAATTACAATGTAATCCAATGTATCCACCTTTTCCTTTCTGGTAAGAGTTTTCCAGATTCTATTTAAGAAGTCCTTTCATACCCAGAAGTCATGAAAATAATCTCAAATATTATTTTATAGAATCTTCATAGCTTTGCCTCTTGCATTTATATTAACTCTCGTCTTCTCCAGCCTGACATGGTTTAATGTTTGATATCTAATATGGATAAAAATTGTTTTTGTTTTTGTTTTTCCATAGATGTCTGATTTTCCAGTACTATATACTATATATATATATATTCTATATATTTTTGCAGTATCTGAACAATAGTGTTTTTGCCCTGATGTCTGCAGTAATCTTTCAGTCATAAATTGATTGTCCAGAAACATGCACTGCTGTTTCGTCGCTCTCTGTTCTACTGCAATCATCTGTTTTCCATATTTATACCACTATATTTTATCTACTTCAACAGCATTTTACTGTGATTGGCTATTCAAGTTTCTTTTTTTTTTTTAATTAGCTTTTCAAGTTACACACATACCAGCATATAAAACTTAGAGAGATTTTTGTTCTGATTATATGACTGACTCTAAGGAGATCAACATTTTTATGATATTATCTTTCAGTTCATGTATAAGGAATCTGCTTTCATTTACTATTCTTTTTTTTTTTTCTTTTAGCAATACTTAATAGTTTTCTGGAAGATGTCTTAGGTATTACTTAGATTAGTTCATATATATTGATTTTGGTAGAGACATTTTAGATGGTACATATATATTTATGGTATGTTGATGGTATACAGAAATGTATATGGGCTTTGTATATTGATCTGGTACCTAGCAACTTTTTTAGGCCATTGAAATCCTTTTCATTGATTTTAGTTTGCTTTAAAAAATTTTACGAACATAGTTTTTGAAAATAATGACTTTTATCTCCTGCGTGAAAATTCTTATACAATTTATTTCTGTATTTTACATTCCTCAGTGAGAGGGAGTAAAATGCTATAAAGTGGAACTAAAGGCAAAGTTTTATTTTTTTCCCAAAATGGATAGCACACTTTATATAATGCTCTTTATTCATCTGTTGATGTGTTCTGATTGTTTTTCTTCTCTGTTTTATAAAATGTAACTTACTTTGATTTTTAGAAAACATTGAGACAAACTTGGATTCCTAGAAACAAGAAAACTTTACCATGGTATCTTACTCTATTCAAATACTGGCAAATATTTTCTTTGGGAATTTTGTCTAGTTATTTAATGAGTTCAATTATGATTTTACCTATATAATCTTTTAAAATTTTCAGCATATAGGTAATGTTGTCATCAAAAAATAACTACAGATAAATTGTGGCATATGTATAAAATACATATGTTTATGGTAGGATGTAAAGGAATAAATTAAGATGTAGGCAAATCTCCAAAATATACCAAAGAGTTTTTTAAAAAAGGCTAAGTAATAGAAAGGTCAACACATTATGGTACAATTTTATAGTGTTTAAGTACAAATGCTATAATTATGGAAAGTATATTTGATATAAATGTGTGATTAAGATATAAAATCATATATGGAAATGATAATTATTTGTGGAAATGATTATAGCTGGGTAGAGATGAACAGCCATGAGATTGTAGAGAAAGCCTTCAATTTTATTTAATTTATGTTTGTATCTAAAAAAATATTTGAAGCAAATATGGCATAAAGCTGAGTGGTATATACAGGGTTTTCATATAGCTACATTTGAAATATCTTAAAGTAAAATAAATTAAACAATAAAACACAAAGTTAAGTAAAAACGAGAATTTCTTTGATATGAGATTAAATTAAATGATAAAAAAAAGCACCTCATTCAAAAGCCCACCATATATTCCTTAGGACATACTCACATGATGATTCCCAATAATAATATTATTCTCACATGAATCCATATGATAATGAAGAGCAGTAAATTAATTTAAAGCCTTTTCATATTTTTCTCCTGAACACCTCATGATATGTTACTAACTTTACATGAATGATGAGTACAATAAGCTTGAGTACTTTTCTTTACTCAATCTAGGGTTAATCTGAGAACCCATTCCCTTGCAAGCTAATGGGCTAAAATAAAGCCTGTATAATCAATAAAATTACAGGATTATATAATTGACATGTCCTTGGAAAATTTGTTCCTCAGATACAGCTTGATTCAAGTGAATCTGCTGTTTTCCTCCTCATGGAGCCTCAGGATGGCTCTAGGATGTTCTGAATATACATGTTCACTGTCTTAGCTGGTTTGGGCTGCTATTTCAAAGCACCTTAAATAAAACCACATAAACCATAAAGGTTTATTTCTCAGAGTTCTGGAGCCTGGAAATCTGAGATCAGGATGCCAGCATGGCCAAGGTGTGGCAAGAACTCTTTTCTAGGTTACAGACGCCTGACTTGTATTTTACGTGGTAAAGCAGAGAAAGGAAGCAACCTCTTTCCCAACTCTTATAAGGGCACTTACCCCATTCATGAGAGCTCCACTTTCACAGCCTCATCTAACTGTAACCACTTCCCACTCCCTAATATAAATGATTTTTCTTGAAATGATAGTCACTTGTAAATTTACTTGTGTGATTTCTTAGGTAATCTGAATTTAAACATTTTAAACAATGTTTAAAAATATCAACTTGTGTAATCATTAATAGTGAATAACCCAGATTTTTAAGGTGCATATACTAATATGAACTGTTCCATTGGAAATGTGGCACATTTGCTTGCTATGTACCTTTTCAAGTACTTTCTTACAATCTGTGTAAAAATATTGAAAAATGTGTAACAGATGCATCACTGAAACTTCTTTATATAAAAAACAAACAAATGCATTTAAATCATACCTAACTTTTTATGATGCAATTGTGAATTAGGTCCTTCTTTTATTGGTAATTAGAGTGTGGAGCAGATGGTGTAGACTTTGGCAAAAAGTTTTAATATCTCCAAACTAACATGTTGTCAACTGATTATTCATAAAATAAGGATCTATCATCTCGATCAAGAGTCTGTTTTAAAGGTTAGCTATTAAGAAATGTGCTTCAACAGCAAAGACATGGTATTTCACAAACAGAGAACAGCTTTTTGATGCTATGAATCTTTGGCACTTTTGGTTGCCATCCATCTGAGAAGCTTAATTAAGTCTTTGACATGATCATTTGAAGAAATTTCTCCATTATTGTATGCAAATCATTGTAGCCATTTATCCAGTCATTCTAACCAGTTTTTAGGAAGCGTAGAAAGAAACTTTCCTATCCTCATTATGCATCTCTACTGCACTACTCTTTCTTTGAGCTCTCCAGAGGTATCTCTGTAAGGGTTCCCGGGGACTCTGGGGTCCCCCCAAAGTTACCAGGAGACAGTACACTTCACCTTTCCTATGGACTTCATTTTGTTCCAGATGCAAAAATAGAAGATAATTCAGGCAATTGGGAGGCCCAGGGCCAGCTCCCTATGCAAGGATCCAGGTTATATATGCCAAAGTGATGCCCAGAACCTGATGAGTTGGAAAAAAATAAATAATCAGGTAAAAGAATAAGGAGGACAACTTGACTTGTTTTACCTGAACTACTGATTCTTAGAACTGATTCCACAGATGTAATACCCTAGGGCTTCTCTTGCCCTGGCCTAATCTCACCACTCCCAAGGCCCTATCACCTTCCCTCCTGTGGCCTCTATGCTCCTGACTATTGGAAGACCAAATTACAGTAATCCCATAGATATCTTGGTTTTTCTAACTCATCCCACTTTCTCCACTGTACAGAAGATATAGAGAGAGACCAAGGATGATATATGGAAACTGTATGGAAAGTGAATATATGTACCGGCTGATAAGCAAGTATATACTATCTAATGGAGAGACTGAAAGTGTTTTAGTTGCCACATTCAGAGTTGGCAATTTCTCTGAAGCAAAATAGCAGTGAGTTACCTTTATATTCAAAGCAGCTAAAATCTTGAGAACTGCCAGGTAAAGAGAAAACAAAGTTCCAGTCTTTAAGAAATGCACATATTAAGTGAAGATCAAAGTTTTATTCAAGGAAATAAATCCTCTTTCCTTGGATAGGTGTTGCATTACTGTAATAATTTTTATAATATCTGAAAAGAGTATTATAACTGTTTTGTGTATACAAGATATATTTCAAGGTGTTAGAACCAGGTACTGCTATTTAAAATGTTTTCTTCAAATTTCAGAGTTAAGGTGGTAGATGGCAAGCATTCTTCAGTTTGATATCCTCCAATTTCTCATCAAATTACCTATAGAAAATGGGAGGGAAAGTGCAAATTTGTACCAGAGGAATTAAGATATTAATCAATAATCTTCTAGACATCAAGATAAATTCCTGCTAATGAAAGAACAAATTAAATTCTATAGCAAAACACAAAGGCCAGTTAGAACTAATGGGATTTCTCCCATACTTAGTGAGCATTTCTAATTTAGAGACCTAGAGTGGTCACTGTTTAAGGGAGGGAAGCCACATCCTTAATGCATGGAAAGCTCTTCCACAGGCGATCAGGGCGATTTCTCTTCATCTCAGTTCCACCTAAAGATCTCTCTTCTCTAAGTTATTTGGGACATTGTAATTCTCAATAATAAAATAAGACTTTGATTGAAATTGGATAGTTATTGGCACATCCAGTCACTGGAAAAAAAAATAGATGATTGGAAAATGGACAAAAGGTCTTGGAAGCAGGGTGTTTTAGGTCTTGTATACTTATTTAATCTTTCTGCCAGGATAAAATCTATAGACACTTTGGAAGTGTTTATATTTGTAAACAGGTTAATTTCCCAAATCTTTACCTAAATATGCTTGATGATAATTATGAAGATCCAAAGTGTTTTATAGATATATTTATTAAAATTCAAAAAACAGTAATTGCTAATGACATTTGTTGATAATAGGGCGAGTTGATAACTCTTATTATTGCCTTGACTATTATATCAATTATGAACATTTGGAGATTGATGAAATAAAAGGATCTTCATGTTAATCTGAAATAAATTATTCCATAATCAATCAGATTATCTGCAAGCGAAAAGAGTCCACCCAGAAATAAAGATATAACTAGATGAGGTAGTGGATGTTAACTGAACTTATGTGTTGATCATTTTGCAAGGTATACATATATCAAAACATCATATTTTATATCTTAAACTTATACAATGTTATATGTCTACTGTATCTCAGTAAAACTAAGGAAGAAGACACAGATAGATGGCTACTTGACATTGTCATTTTTCTTTTCAAAGAGGTTTTTCTGTCACTAAATACTGATATCTAAGTCTGAGAGGAAATTGTAAACAGCAGTTTGATCATTAGTAAGAGAGAACAAGGAAGAAAAAAATCATCCTGACAATTAGACTTCGGCTCTCCCAATGAGGGGTTCAGAAACACTTATACAGACCAATTGAATATACTGCAGTGTAAGAGAAAACAGTCCTTTCAAGTTTCAGGCCAGACATAAATTTTTGTTAAAGATTTAATACTGGAAAGAGAGTTAACTTTTAAAAATAAGTCTACTTTGTGTTTTAGGAAATTAAAGAAAAATATAGATGCATAAGACAAAAATGTAAAAGTGTGATGAGGTGATAAAAGTAAGAAAGATTTAAAGTAAGATGATTTTTAACAATTGTTATGTAATGATAGGTCATTATAAAATTATAAAGAAAATATTCAGATACCATTTTTATAAATGTAAAGAAGCTTATTCTTTCTGAAGATACAAGTGACTGAAGAAAACTGTAGTGATAAAGGATAAATCAATGAGATTAAATTAGTAAATGCAATATTTTAGAATAAAAAAGACAGATTAATATCCAAAAACCATTAGCGAAAGATTCTCAAAACACTTGTTATATACATTAGAAGTATATATGTCAAATGTTTTCTCAAATCAAAATAGGTAACATTAAATGTAAGATTGCTTATCTGTATCTAAAATTCCAAATTACATAAGTTAAATATTAATACTGATGTGGGAAAAATGACACAGACCTAAAATTAAGCTTATAACTTGTACTTTCTCTTACATGTGAGACATTGAATAAACACCTTTTTAATTCTTGATAATTATATAATGTGTTTTGAACTTAAAGGTAATTATTAGCTAAAATAAAAACATTCCTTTAAAAGAATTTTAAAAGTCTATAAAATTTATTTCATGTTAATGAAAAAGTAAAAATAGAAAACTAAAAGTAGATGATAGACAACCAGAGTAACACTAATGACAACCATTATAATGGATTAAATTTCCCTATTAAAATTCAGCCTGTTTGATTGGATTAAGAATACAATCAAACTTCATGCTTTTTTAGAAATGAACAAAATGGATTTAAAAATATGTGTGTGTGTGTGTATAATGCCAGCCAGATGTAGGCTGGTTTGTTATATGTATATTTAATTTTATATCCTACAAAGATGACAATCTTTCAAGTTCCTATTATATTATTTTTTAAGAATAACCAAATCTTCAGGGTATTATTAAAAATTTGTTAGTGCAGAAATCATTAGGTCCATATATTACAATAACAACAAAATAAAATTGAACATTATCCATAAATACTTTGTGATAAAAGATCAAAATAATTGGATGTGGCTAACACCCAGCAAGTGTTTACATGTAATGACAAGGGAGTAGAACTGATCAGAGCACAATATCCAATACGTAGAACCTGACTGAAGGACAACCATCCGTTTTACTGCATTTCTGAAATGATTTTAGCCAAGTGTTAAAGAGAGACTATTCTGTTTTTACCAGCTTTCTGAATTTAGAAAAAGTATAAAACAATCACTTGTTTTGCTTTTATTCTTCTAAGCTCTAAATAATAATTGAATGAAAGGAGCAGATTTTTTAAAAAGGAAGTGTTGATTTGTGGTGTTTACGTAGGTAGTATTGGTATTTTCAAATAAGAGTAAATGAATTCATTAAATCGACATCAGTTATTTTTGGAGGGTATATAATTTATTAGATTTACATGAGTATTTTCCTATTAGAGTTAATTAGTATCATAAATGTAAAAAGATGTTGAAAATTAATACAATGTCTATATAAATTCATATTATGGTCAAACTAAAATTAAAACTTCTTAATGCTATTTTAATACGTTTTAGATAATTTGAGCCATTTTTGAAACTATCTTCTGAATAAAAATGCAAGTTTCTCAGTAGCCTACTCTTCAACTGAGGTGGCTTGTCCATACGTATTTGAAGTAATCTCTCTCAATAATGGGAAGAATACATTCATCTTCTTCCTCCCCAATTAAAATTTATATAAAATTTCTTTTTAATTTTTCTTCCCGTAGCAGCTGTGCCTTCTCCTCAAAATACCCCATGGAAATGACTTTAGCATGGTAACAACAGTCATCCTGCTGTGTTGTATTACTTTCGTACACTAAGCACAGCACAAGCCAGAAGATCTATTTTATCTCAAACTTTACAGGTGAAAAATAGAATAGGTTCAGAATGAATATTTTATGTTCTCATCCTAAGGAAAAATGGTGGGAGCTGAGTCATTGGATCTAAAATAAACAAGAGTACTAAGAGAAGGGTCCTTGAAGCTGTGATTGACTTCTAAAACACTATGTTGCACAAGAACTTAGGAGAGAAAAGTTTTGTCAAGAGGCAAAGGGAAACTTGGTTTTAGCTCTTAAAAGAAGAACAGAGATAATGACAATAAAGCACAGTTTGTAAATCTAACGCCCCCAGGTATGGAACATTTTTGAAGTACCTGCATATTAATTAGATAATGGTTTCAGAATATTTAAATTTCATGCAAATAAAGGAAACATTTTACTTTCATTACAAAAGAATTTCATCTCTTTCAAATTACTTTGCTTGAAAATATTTTAAAAAGTTTTCCAACATTATAATGCTCAATAAATTATATCATATTCATTCTACCAACTATTCCTTGTGTATGGCTAGAAAAACATGTTCATTCTGATTCATTATCTTCACTATATTTATTGGAATTACTAATATCTCTAGCTTTACTTTGAAACTATGTCCTTTTTTTTTTCCTGAGAACAAATTTCACCTGGGAGGGCATATAAAATATTTTTCATTTTTATTATTGGGACAATTCTCATATATATATATATTCATTAAATTATAACAGTAGTTATGTTTCCATTATTTTGTTGATATTAAATGGTGGAGGAGGATGTATTGTTACATTACAACATTCTCAATGTAAATCATAAGTATTTTTTTTATTAAGGAACAGGTGTAAAATAATATCTTCAGGCTTTGATACAGATTTAGAAATAATACAAATTGTAATCAGCAGAAAGGGTAAGACAATAGAGTAATTATCTTGCACATTTAGAGTATAAAACATCATCCATTCTAGATAAACATAATTCACTAGTGATTATTTTTGCACATAATCACTAATACATCATTTATGCAGTAATTTGCACCGTAACTTGTGAAATGTTCTGTCATGGGATTTCTAAAATATTTAAAGAAAGCTTCTGAACATGAATTAAGGAATAATATACTGTAGTCCATGACATCTTGAAAACAGTCAGCAATCTAATTAACTCATGCATTGGTCCATGCCAGGAGAATATGTAATGGAAAAAAATGAGATGAATAGGTATAATTATTTATATATATGAAGAGAAAATTTTCTTGGCAGAGACCATGAGATTGTGTAATGAGAATGAATGAAACTCAGATTTGTGAATAATATTAACTCTTTTATTATCAGAAAACATTGCAGATCTATATTTTGTTTCATAATCTTTTTGTTGGCTCTCTTTGCCCTATTTCTTCAGTGAAGTCTTTTTGATGATTTTTTTATAATATCACACTGCTTTCTTTAAACTAAGTCAAAAAAGGAGGGAGACATTTTTATTCATGCCTAAGCCTGGAAAATAAAGGAAAGAATTAGACTTAAAAAATCAGAGGTCGGAGTCCCGAGAATGCTGAGGCCAGGTGCTAGGGACCACTGTTTCTCCACAAATTCTTTTTGCCAGTTCATTGAGAATATGTGAGGCGTGTATGAGTGGGAATACCCATGATTTCTTCCCTTTCCTTCCTGAGGATTTTGTGGCTGATCTGGACCCAAACTCTGGTCATATTTACTAAATTCAGGCACAAGTTTAATTTTGTTTAAATCCACAATTTCATTGTCAGCTCACAGCTGCTTGAAACATATAATGTATATTATCCTAATTTTACATACTGCCAGCTAAAAATTGACATTTGCTGTCTACCTCTACTAAGATTAAATCATGAGCCACTGCACCTGCTGACCATCATCACCCACTGAAAGGAGTTCAGGCGTAGATCAGGAATGAGGCACTTTGTACTCTGGGAAGAACTGACAGAACATGTCTTCAGAAGATGTTTTCAGGAGAAGATACAAGCCCAATTCTTGTATCTCCTCATATCTAGAAAAGCCGTAAAGTCATTAAAAGTAACATCTGCTCTTTGTGACCAGCAGTAACCTTCTGCCAAAATGTGTGTTTGATCGTACGTACCCCTTGTTTCACTACAATACGCTGACCTTTGCCTCTGCTTTTTTTGGAGCAGGTTCTCAGAGCTATCTGAAATGCTGTCTCCTGGGCTATATTCCTCATTGTGCCCCAAATAAAATTTAACTCACTACACTCACATTGTGTGTTTTTTCAGTTGGAAATATTAAAAGCTTTAGATTTCAGCACTTAAGTAATTTGTACAAAATAATAAAGCACACTGAGTGAGATCTGACTGTCTTGCAGGCAATATGATAGTCTAATTCCAGTCATTGCACTGATTGAAAAATGTCCCACGGTTCCCATTTCTTTCACTCCTATTGCTCTTTTAATCAAGTAATTTAGGTAAGTACATTTTTACTACATCCAAAATGCCTAGAAAAGTAAAATTTAGTATACATGATGCAGAATAACTCTGAATGTAACCTTATAATTAACTGTGAAAATAATTTTAGTTTAAGGATTACATTTTAAATGAATGTCAAAATAATTTATCTACAAAGCATGTGTCAGAATTTCCAGAGTATTGATTTCTAACAGAATTTATTATGTTTTGTAATTTAACACAAAAAGGGTTTGCCTCTTCAAAATTCTTCTTCACAACTCAGTGAAATTACTTTCTGAATAAATAGCAAATAGTCCTATTATTTATTTCATTTAAACATTACTTCCAGTGATTTTTGTCAATGATTTTACTCAAAAAAATTTTTATTAAATATTTTTTTTCTTTTTATGGCCACACCAGTGACATATGGAACTTCCTGGGCTACGAGTCAAATCAGACCTGCAGTTGCAGGCCTATGCCAGGGCAGCAGCAACACTGCATCCTGACACACCTGCTATAAAAGGAGAGGGCTGGAAAGAAGAGAGAAGGGGAGGGGCCAGGGCTTTATGGGAAAGGTAGTGTTAGCGATGGTGTTAGGGGTGAGAGGTAATTTCCCTCTCAGCAATCCCACTCCACTCAAAACCAGATGAAGGGGAACCTCTACAAACCTGACTGGTAGATACTAAGAGTGGCTTTCTAGAAGGAGATGACCAGGCTTGCTCAACTGCTGAAACTTAGGTCCTTCTGTTGCAACCCAAGCAGTGAAATGTGGTGACAAAATTTCTGCAAAAACCATACTTGTGTTTGTGGAGTTTGGAAGGAAGTATGAATTTTGAGGCTGAAGACGACATCTTGTTTGAGGTTTCTGAAGGTAGAGGCTTTAAGAGTAGCCACCAATATGCTAGAAAAGATCTTTAGGGTAGTATGCCTGAGACGAAGGCAGCCAACTCCCAAGTCCAATCTGTGCACTTCCTGGAAAATAAAAAGTGTCATAAAGGAGCATGGAGACCCGGGTAGGGGTAAGAGCTCTTGGTGCCCAGGGAGGTCATGCCTTGTCCAGAGGATATGGATGCTGATTCGGGCCAAAGGGGAGATAGGTTGTTCTCCTTTATGTGTTTTATTCTCAGTCCTAGATGTCACATAGAAACACAGCTCTCATTTGACCCTTAGCCTGGGAACTTCTATATGCAGTGTGTGCAGCCCTAAAAAGACAAAATAAAAGATATTAGAATCTTAAAATGTACTGAATGCAGAATTCAGTTTTAATAAACAAAAGTATGGAATTAAAGGGAGGAGATAGTTGAGAGAGAAGAATTAAATGCATTGTTTGTGAAGATAGAAGCCATAAAACTAAAAATATATTATGCTAATTATTGAATGAATTGTGACTCCTCAATAAGCACGTTAGGTGTAAGTAGGATAATTGTATGTCTCTATGTTCATGGAAAGTATTCTGGCAAATTGCAAACTAAATGGTTAATGGTGGCTGGTTAACTCTAGGAAGAAAGATTAAAGAGCGTGGTATTGTAATGGGAAATACATTTTCAGATTGTAAGACTGTGCGTTTTAGAAATTTTTATAACAAAACAAGATATATTGATTTTACAACTGCAGATTAATTGAAAACAACTTTACAAATTCAATTGCATAACATTCAAAAATAACGTATGTCAATGGAAAGAATGGAATAAGTTCTGTCCTGCATTTCAGATGTGTTTCTTTACATTTAAGCACTAGTGTAGTGGAAAGGGCATAATTCCGTAAATAAAAGTGGTAGAGTCTAGCTAGTACTTAAGCTAATACTTAAAAGCTAATGGGTTCTATTGTTTGTAAATGACAGGAATTTTTGCTTATTATTGCCTTGTCATGAATGGCTACTTCTCAATTACATGTGATAATGAGAGACAAAAATTGCATGGATAATTAAAAGCCACAAATAATGCCCTAATGTAATTTGAGATAGCTTCCCACTGGATAAGCTCTTAACAGTAGTACTAGCAGGTGCAAATACTCACTTGTTCAGATTTTAGAGTCTCTCTGTTGTCCTCCTCCCACATTTTGATGGACCTGTTGACATGCAGTGAAATGCCTGGTAGTCATCAACAGAAAAAAAAAAGGGGAGGTCGGTGGGGGGGAAAGAAGAGAGGAAACCCTAGAAATTCAGTACCATGTATTCAGGCTGTGAAACCCAAAAGTTAAATATGAAATGTTAATTGTCCTGAATTTATGTGATTCTATTTCTCACATATAATGGTATGCAGATGTCAATAGCTCGGTTGCATTTTATTACTAAGGCAGTTCTCTAATTAACTACAGCTTCTTAGATCTCTATTGTCAATTATGGCATTAAACTGCATGGAGATGTTTTAATGATGGCAAACTTGATAAATGGACACTATTTTTATTGTTGTCTATTTTGTCCATCAATTTTGTTATATCAATTCCAACTCACATAAAATCAGCCATGGCTTGTTAAAGTGGCTTTTTGAATGAGTGACATATTCAGTGAAATGAAACGGTATCTCAATAATTGTCTCTTAGCACCAGGACATTCTTTTCTTGTGGTGGCAGCTGCTCTCTCCTTCTGTCTCTTGTTCTGTTGACTAACTGGGCTTAACTGTAGAGGCTCACTCATCCACCCTCACTGGCTTCCCTTCATAACCTCCCAGTGTTTGCTTTTATTCCCTGCCTTTCTTGCTTATTCTCTTTTCTCATGCATTAGATATATAGGAGTTGTTTTTAGTTTTTGTTTTCTTCAGGACCCCATAGCAATATAGTTAAGTTTCCCCCTCTGGTTCTCTTTGGAGCATATAAAAAAGCCATGCTTCTCCATTTACTATGCTTTTTTAAAAAGTTCTAGGCAACTAATTCTTACTCAACTCTCCAATAAGGTTTTAGTTTCCATCATGTATCCAACTGCTGTTTTAAAAGACTCAGGATTACAACAAACATCTTATCTTTAGAGATTAGTGAAACTAAAATATTGCTTTTCTCTTATTTCTTTTGCTGTTTTCAAGATCTCAACCCCAACCTGAAACTCATTTCTTACCATTTTTATTTGAATGCAGACATTGCTTTGGTCCAAGCATCCAATATATTGCATTAAAATACCCTGCTTGGGAGTTCCCATTGTGACGCAGAGGAAACAAATCCGACTAGGAACCATGAGATTGCAGGTTCGATCCCTGGCCTCGCTCAGTGGGTGAGGGATCTGGTGTTGCCGTGAGCTGTAGTGTAGGTTGCAGACGTGGCTTGGATCCCAAGTTGCTGTGGCTCTGGCCTAAGCTGGCAGCTACAGCTCCGATTGGACCACTAGCCTGGGACCCTCCATATGCCGTGGGAGCAGCCCAAGAAATGGCAAAAAGACAAAAAATAAATAAATAAAATAAAACACCCGGCTTAACCCAACTACCTTGGGCTTTAAAAAACAGCCAGTCACTTCAAAAAAAGTCATTGATATTTGAGGAATACCTCTCACCAGTTCTATAAATCTCAAAATATTTTGATAAACTGTGGTTTTCAGAAGTCATCATCTTAACACTATAGTCCTTTTTTAAATTTTGTTTTACTTTTAATGATGTCTCCTGATTACCTGATGCATGAAACACGAGGTAACTTTCCAACAGTATACTTTGGCTGAATAAAACTTACTGTAGCCAATATGTTGAAATGTACACCTTATGGATATAAATACAACACAATTTTATTTTTAAATTTTATTCAATAAGGAAGCTTACTTCTCCTCCCACTGAATAAAAATGTGTTGAGCTTTAAGAGTTTTTTGCTGAATCTAGTGTTACAGATGTTTCTAGATTTATCTCAAGTTATAAAACAAATCTCAGTTTAGCAATAAGTGTTTAGTGTAAGATATTAATCAACATTTCAATATTCATTCAAGGCATGACAATATCACTTTCACACACAGAGAAAAAAATTTTCACACACACAAAAACCTCTTACAAAATCTTGTGCCTTTCCAAGCCTCACCTTTTTTGTGTTCTTGCTTGAGGGGTTCCTGAGAATCTTGGTCCTGAATCTTTTTTCATTTTCTTTTGTGGCAATTATTGCCTATTGGTGCCTACATTGAGATTCCAGTTTTGGCATCCTCTTACACTGACCTTTTAATGGATCAGAAAAAATCCTTCCCCAGTGAGTATGCACTATTCATATCTCAGATATCAAGAGAAACTTTCTGTAATACATAAAGATATAACTCATGCCAATTTAGCAGAAGAGTCAAGTGGCCTGTGCAAGAAAATCTAAATACTAGTTCAGATATTCTAAATACTTCACAGATTGTCGAAAGTGATATTAGTCTCAGATTCCAAAATGAAAACTACGTAGTTGATATGAGGATAGGTTGTCAAGAAGAACTATCCTATTCAGATATTAGGTGAAATAAATCTAGATACATGTTTCTGGTATTTCAAACATTAAACGAAAACTTATTAGAAAAATTAGCAGAGAGCTCGAATACCTAAATTGAGCAAAATATCCTCAAAACAGTCACAAATTTTAGGTGAACTACACTGATTATAATGGTACAAAAATCAACCAGCCTTTTGAACTTAAAGTTTAGAAAATATATAAAGCAAATGATGCATTCCTAAAGTCAAAGTAAAAATCACTATTCATCTGTTGAAGATTAAGCAAAATTTGCCTTATAACAAAGATGCAGCAATCAAAAATCGGGAAGTTTATTAACAAAAGACTTTTCACCAAAGAACTATGTAGGTCAGTCTAACTGGACCCAAATATTTATCTTCAGATATAACAATAAAGATAGTAACAATTTTGCAGTTGTTATTGAAGCTTTGCAATTTTTTTTTTTTTTTTTTTTTTGGTCTTTTTGCCATTTCTTGGGCCGCTCCCGAGGCACATGGAGCTTCCCAGGCTAGGGGTCAAATTGGAACTGTAGTCACTGGCCTACGCCAGAGCCACAGCAATGCGGGATCCGAGCCGCATCTGCAACCTACACCACAGCTCACAGCAACGCCGGATCCTTAACCCACTGAGCAAGGCCAGAGATTGAACCCGCAACCTCATGATTCCTAGTCGGATTCGTTAACCACAGAGCCAAGATGGGAACTCCGAAGCTTTGTAATGTTAAAACAATTGATACTTTGATATGTTGATGTACCAATATGAGATTGAGTTTTTTTAGTGAATGAACTTGTAGCCAGAGTCTTTTTGGATTGAATAAAAAAGAAATTCCATTCAAAAGAGACAGACAGTGTGTCTTTTTAAATATAAAAAAACTCTCATGGAGCCCAAGGGGAGAATGCTTATTCAGGATTTCAGTGAATTGGAATTGAGTCATGGCAAGCCTGGCCTGACCAAAGAGCTATATGATCACTCTAGTTGCTTTTTTATTTTTTGTTATTATTATTTTTTCAATAGTTATTTCCCCAATACAGTTTTTTTTCTACTGTACAGCATGGTGACCCAGTTACACATACATGTACACATTCTATTTTCGCACATTATCATGTTCCATCGTAAGTGAGCAGACATAGTTCCCAGTGCGACACAGCAAGATCTCATTGCTAATCTATTCCAAAGGCAATAGTTTATATCTATTAACCCCAAGCGCTCAAATAACCCCACTCCCTCCCCCTCCCCCTTGGCAACCACAAGTCTATTCTCCAAGTCCATGATTTTCTTTTCTGTGAAAAGGTTCATTTGTGCCTTATATTAGATTCCCTGTATTAGATATAACTGATAGCATGTGGTATTTGTCTTTCTCGTTCTGACTTACTTCACTCAGTATGAGAGTCTCTAGTTCCATCCATGTTGCTGCAAATGGAATTATTTGCTCTTTTTTATGGCTGGGTACTATTCCATTGTGTATATATACCACTTCCTCCTAATCCAATCGTCTGTGGATGGACATTTGGGCTGTTTCCATGTCCTGGCTATTGTGAATAGAGCTGCAATGAACATGTGGGTGCATGTGTCTTTTTTAAGGAAAGTTTTGTCCAGATATATGCCCAAGAATGGGATTGCTGGAACATATGGTAGTTCTATAAATAGGTTTCTAAGGTACCTCCATACTGTTCTCCATAGTGGTTGTACCAGCCTACATTCCCACCAACAGTGCAGGAGGGTTCCCTTTTCATCATACCCTCTCCAGCATTTGTATTTATGGATGTATTAATGATGGCCATTCTGACTGGTGTGAGGTGGTATCTCATGGTCGTTTTGGTTTGCATTTCTCTAATAATCAGGAATGTTGAGCAATTTTTCATGGGCTTGTTGGCCATCTGTACATCTTCCTTGGAGAAATGTCTATTCAGGTCTTTTGCTCATTTTTCCATTGGGTTGTTGGCTTTTTTGCTGTTGAGTTGTATGAGTTGCTTGTATGTTCTAGAGATTAAGCGCTTGTCGGTTGCATCATTTGAAACTATTTTCTCCCATTCTGTTAATTGTCTTTTTGTTTTCTTTTTGGTTTCCTGTGCTGTGCAAGAGCTTGTCAGTTTGACTAGGTCCCATTGGTTTATTTTTGCTTTTATTTCTGTTGCTTTGGGAGACTGACCTGAGAAAATATTCATAAGGTTGATGTCAGAAAATGTTTTGCCTATGTTCTCTTCCAGGAGTTTGATGGTGTCCTGTCTTATATTTAAGTCTTTCAGCCATTTTGAGTTTATTTTCATGCATGGTGTGAGCTTATGTTCTAGTTTCATTGATTTGCATGCAGCTGTCCAGGTTTCCCAGCAATGCTTGCTGAATAGAATGTCTTTCCCATTTTATGTTCCTGCCTCCTTTGTCAAAGGTTAATTGACCGTAGGTGTCTGGGTTTATTTCTGGGTTCTCTCTTCCGTTCAATTGGTCTGTCTGTCTGTTTTGGTATGGGTACCACACTGTCTTGATGACTCTGGCTTCATAATATTGCCTGAAGTCTGGGAGAGTAATGCCTCCTGCTTGGTTTTTGTTATTCAGGATTGCTTTGGCAATTCTGGGTCTTTTGTTGTTCCATATAAATTTTTGAATTGTTTGTTCTAGTTCTGTGAAAAATGTCATGGATAATTAGATTTGATAGCAATCTACTGAATCTGTAGATTGCTTTGGGTGTTATGGACATTTTTACAATATTAATTTTTCCAACCAAGGAACATGGAATATCTTTCCAGTTCTTTACATCTTCTTTAATTTCCTTGATTAATGTCTTATAGTACTCAGCATATAGTTCCTTTACCCCTTTGATCAGGTGTATTCCAAGGTATTTGATTTTTTTTGTGGTGCAATTTGAAAGGTATTGTATTTTTGTATTCCTTTTCTAATATTTCATTGTCAGTATACAGAAATGTGACTGATTTCTGAATGTTAATCTTATATCCTGCCACTTTGCTGAATTTGTTGATCAGTTCAAGTAGTTTTTGGGTTGAGTCCTTAGGGTTTTCTATATACAGTATCATGTCATCTGCATACAGTGACAGTTTTACCTCTTCTCTTCCTATTTGGATACCTTTTATTTCTTTTGTTTGATTGCTCTGGCTAAGACTTCCAATACTATGTTGAATAACAGTGGTGAGAGTGGACATACTTGTCTTGCTCCAGATTTTAGTGGGAAGACTTTCACCTTTTATCCATTGAGTATTATGTTTGCTGTGGGTTTGTCATAAATGGCTTTTATTATGTTAAGGTATGTTCCTTATATACCCCTTTTGGTAAGAGTTTTGATCATGAATGGATGTTGGACTTTGTCAAATGCTTTTTCTACGTCTATTGAGATGATCATGTGGTTTTTGACTTTTCTTTTGTAATGTGGTGTATGATGTTGATTGATTTGCATGTGTTGAACCATCCTTGTGCACCTGGGATGAATCCCACCTGGTCATGGTGTACAATATTTTTGATATGTTGTTGGATTCAGTTGGGTAAAATTTTGTTGAGAATTTTTGCGTCTATGTTCGTCAAGGATATTGGCTGATAGTTTTCTTTTTTGGTGGTATATTTGTCTGGTTTTGGAATTAGGGTGATGGTGGCATCATAGAATGTCTTTGGGAGTGTTCCTTCTTCTTTGACCTTTTGAAAAAGTGTAAGGAGGGTGGGTATAAGTTACTATTTGATGTTTGGTAGAATTTGCCTATGAGGACATCTGGTCCTGGACTTTTATTTGTTGGGAGTGTTTTTATGACATATTCAATTTCATTTCTGGTGATCGTCTATTCAGTTGATCTATTTCTTCTTGATTCAGTTTGGCAGGCTATAAGTCTCTAGTAGTTATCCATTTCTTCTAGGCTGTCAACTTCGTTAGCATACATTTGTTCATAGTATTCTCTCACAGTTTTTTGTATTTCTATAGTACCCATTGTGACTTCTCCTTTTTCATTTCTGATTTTGTTTATTTGGGGTTTTTCTCTCCTCTTCTTGGTGAGTCTAGCCAGAGGTTTGTCAATTTTGTTTACCTTTTCAAAGAACTAGCTCTTGGTTTTATTGATTTTTTTCAATTTTTTTAATCTATATTTTATTGATTTCCTCTTTGACCTTTATTATTTCCTTTCTTCTGCTGACTTTAGGTTTTGTTTGTTCTTCTTTTTCTAATTTATTTAGGTGTTGGGTTAAGTTGTCGATTTGAGATCTTTCTTGTTTTTTAAGGAAGGCCTGTATCATTATGAATTTCCCTCTGAGCATTGCTTTTGTGGCATCCCATAGATTTTGATGGGATGTTTCTTCATTATCATTTGTCTCGAGGTATTTTTTAATTTCTTCATTGACACATTGGTTTTTTTAGTAGCATGTTGTTTAGTCTTCATCTAGTAGGTTTTTTCTCTTATTGCCTTTAGAATCCTCCCTTTATCTTTAACTTTTGCCATTTTTATTATAATATGTCTTGGTGTGGGCCTGTTTGGGTTCAGCTTGTTTGGGGCCCTCTGTGCTTTCTGTATATTGATATTATTATGCTTTAGATTCAGAAAGTTTTCAGCTATAATCTTCAAATATATTTTCAATCCCCTTTTCTTTTTCTTTTCCTTCTGGAATTCCTATTATGCGTAGATTGGCCTGCTTGATATTACCCCATAGGTCTCTTATATTGCTTTCGTGTTTTTTCATTTGATTTTCTGTCTGCTGTCCTGATTGCGTGATTTCTGTTATTTTATCTTCCACATCACTAATTCGTTCCTCTGCATTATTCATTCTGCTCTTTATTGTCTTAAGCTCAGTTTATATCTCTACAAATGAATTGTCTAGTTTTTCTTGGCTCCTCCTTATTTTTTCTAGTTCCTTTCTAAAGGAATCTGCATTACTGTAAATATCCTCTCAAGTCCTTCAGTATTTTCAATACCTCCCTTTTGAACTCAATGTCTGTCAGACTGCAGAGGTCTGTTTCATTGTTTACTACTTTAGGTGACTTCTCTTATTCCTTTAACTGGGAATCGTTTCTGTGCTTCTTTATCTTGCTTGTGTTTTTCTTTTCCTGTGAGGTCAGGGAAGCCAAACTGCAGTCTGGTAAGGCTACTTCTATGCAAGAATACCCCTTTATTTCTGGGGGGGGGGGTTACTGTTTATTTTTGGTATGGGAGTTTGAATATTTGCTGTGTCTTTCTTCGATGTGAGCAGGCTATTGTTCCCAAGATGCTCAGTGTGTTTTCAGGGAGGAGGCAATGGGTAGGGCCAGCAGTCAGTGCCTGGTCGTTGGCCTCTCATTAGCAGCAAGGAGTTTCAGGAAGGTGGAACAGGCTACTCCTAGTTGCAGGGCCCTGGGGAGTGGTAATAAGCTCTAGGCAGATCTTCAAGGTGACCAGAGCATTTAGCAGTAGCAAGAGCAGGGTGCGTGAGTTCCCCGGGGAGTGAGAGCAACAGCTTGTGTTTGATTGTAATGCCCTCCTCTGAGATGATTGGAACTGCAGGTGGTGCCTGTTCAGGGACCCCTATTGGGAGCAGGCCACGGCCATCTCTAGAGTCAGTGATAACTGCAGTGGTTTGCCCCCACCATCTGTAGACCATGCATGAAGCAACCTGTCTCACTTTTCCCACATATGAGATGTTGCAAAGGGTGCTCCTAGTTGCAGGATCCTGAGAAGTGACAGAGATAAGGTGTGTGGGTACTGCTGGGAACGTTTGGCAGTGGCAGCAGCAGGGCGGGTGTGTTCCTGGGGGTGTGAGAGCACCAACAGGTGGTGTTCGGTCACAATGCCTTCCTCTGTGGTGCCCTTTAGGTAAATGGGGCTGCAAGTGATTTTTGTTCAGATATCTCCAATGGCAGTGGGCCATGCCCACCTCTGGAATCAGAGATAACTGCGGCGGTTTGCCCCTGCCACCTGCACACCATGCAAGAAACACCCTGTCACACTTAGCCCTTGTAGGAGGTGCTGCACCAGTTGCTCCTAGTTGTAGTGTCTTGGAAAGGGACGGTGACCAAGTGTCTGGGCGTCACCCAGAGCTTTTGGCAGTGGCAGCTGCAGGGTGGGTGTGTTCCCAGGGGAGTGAGAGCAACAGCATATGGTGCTTGGTTGCAATGCCCTCTTTTTTTCTTTTTTGCCAACCCCTGAGGTGACTGGGGTCGCAGTTGGAGCCCACTCACAGGCCCCCATGCCTCCCTCTGGCCTCTGAGATGACCGCTGCAGTCTGTCCCTGCCACCTATAGATCATGCAAGAGGCACCATGTCGCACTTAGCCCCCTTATGCCCTTAGCCCACACAATCAGTCCTTGGCTACCAGTAGCCTGCAAAAGAAGTGCCTAATCTTCCTTAGACAAGCAAGAGGCTTCTCACTGCCATCGCCTCCGCAAAGCCACCCCACCCTCTAAGCCCACCGGCATGCAGACACTCCAGAGCAGGGAGTTTCCTATAGCAGCCTGCTCCTCCTCCTCTCCCCTCCCCAACAGTGGTGCCTTGCCTCTCCTGCGGGTCCAGACCTTCTCCCAGGTTCCCTCTGCTGTGGCGTTCCCCTCCTTAGCCTGCATCACACTGCTCCTTAGCCCCTCATGCCATCCCTGGTTCTCTCCCCGGGACTGACCTCCTGAGCCCGAGTCTCAGTGCCCAGCATCTCAGGCTGTGGTGTCTGGGCAGGTGGTTCAGATGGTCTGTGTGGCTCTCACTCTGCTTTGCTGTTCTCAGTCCAGCTTGCTAGGCTTTTCTCGGTGACTTTGAAACACCCTGTCACACTTAGCCCTCGCAGGAGGTGCTACACCAGTTGCTCCTAGTTGTAGCCATTCTCTCGTCAGTTAGGTGGCTTCCCAGGAGGTGGGTTCCTTTTCTCCTTCAAGGCTGCCTCTTGGGAATGCTAGTCCCATCCTGATTCCTTTTCTCTTTTTTTCTTTTGTTCTACCCAATTATGTCAAGAGTTTCCTGCCCTTTTTGAAGGTTTAAGTTCTTCTGCCAGCATTCAGTTGATGTTCTGTGTGAGTAGTTTTACATGTAGATGTGTTTTTTTTATGTGTTTGTGGGAGAAGGTGTGTGCGACCTCTTACTCCTCCACCATCTTGTTCCCCCCAATCATTCTAATTTCTGATACTCTTTTCCTTTTTGTGCCCGTCTCATAACTCTGTTTTCTTTTTTCCCTACATATGGACTACTCTAACTACTGGGGCTAGCACTGAATTACTGTGCCTCTGCTGAGAGTTGATTACACATTGGTCATTCATCTCCCTTGTAAATTGTCTGCTAGGTTCACTTCAGCCCATCTGGTCCAATCTGCTGTTGACAAGGAGACACAGAGTTTTGTGATACTTATGGTTTCCTTTTCTAGGAATATGCCTATTATTAGTTTGATTTTGAGCCAAGGGATGGAAGTGTGTTCTATCAGTGGTTATATTGTTAGATTTGAAGATTACCTTACAATCTCTTCACCTTGTGCAATGGTCCAAGGACAATTTTCACAAATGCATATTAAGGAATGGAGTTCAAAAGGCTAACACACTATTTGTTTTACCAACATCCTTTCTGTTCTTCTCTGGAAAGGCTGAGATTTTAAACGGGTGCATCACCTCTCACTCAACTAGAATTGGGAAGGCTATTGCGTCAGAGCTCTCTGGACAACAGAAGTAGATTCTCCCTTATCCTGGTAGTATTGTTTAGTAAAATAATTTTTTTAGAACCAACTGACGATTCAAAAGACTGGTCCTGATATGGTGTTGTATTTTTTTATCCACATCTAATACTTAGGATTCTCCTCTTGGAATTAAAAATTGATATGAAAATGAGAAAATGCAAGTGAAAGTCTTTACCACAATATCTGGCTCATGATAGGTGTTCAGAAGATGTAATTGAACTAATATGAATCTACATGGCCCTGGATGTATCTCACTGTCTCTTCATACCTCAGTTTCTTAAATGATTTCTCCAGCCCCACCTGTTGCCAAACATGTTCTCTCTGCTTTCTATCAATATCTGTGTTTTTTCCTATAAGCGATGTTGGAATTTGCAGGTACAGTTCAATTTTGCTTTGAACAGTTTCTCTCTCTGGACTGAACTGGAAACCATGGAGTGAATAGGAAATTTATAAGAGTTGGGTCATTGAGCCCAACCCTTCTCACATTCCCTTGTGTCTACTTTCCTGGTGCATGAGATTTCACACAGAAGAGAACCGTCTGTTTTCTGGGTTCATGTGTCCTCTGGCACTCTGCTCACTCAGTTCTTAATAATTCACAACTCAAGTTTTGCAGCTCCCCAATAATATTCAAATTATGGATTCATGGCATTCTCAAAAATTACATTTAAGAGAATTTATTCAGTTAGGTTTCATTAGATTTGTTTGTGTCATGTGAAGGCCAAGGTACTGGTTCTAGGAACATACCTCTCTCAAAGTGTTCATATATTAGTTTAAACAAAACAAACACATCAGGCCATTAGGATTTGAGGCTTAACAGACCAATATTAATTTATGATACCATTGCTCTCTTGTGGAGGGAGTAAAGTTTCCATCATCCAGAAAGTCTTCAAGAAAATATATTTATTTGCCTCTGCACTGACTCTGCCTTAAAACACACACACACACACACATATGCACAACTACATTAAGTGCTTCATTAATTCAACAAATGCTTGCATTCCTTGGAAGGAAAGGGACAAATATGAATAAGACACTATCTCTGGGAATTCCCTTGTGGTGTAGCAGGTTAAAGATATCACTGCAGCAGCTCAGGTGGCTGTTAGGGCATGGGTTCTATCCATGGCCCAGAACTTTGATATGCTATGGGTATAGCCAAAACAAAACAAAACAAAACAAAAATAGACTCTATCTCTGCAAAGAGTAGAAAAGACATATAAACAAATAATGGCAAGACAGAAAAATACATGCTAGAATAATGTTCGCATTTGGTAATAAATGGGGGTGTAATGGAAAAAGAGAAAGGTTCTATACAAAAGCTTCTGATCTGAATATATAACAAGCAAGTTAGATTATTCCCAAGTAATTAAGGATCTGCTTTAATTCCTCCAAATCCCTGAGTAATAACCAGTCATCAATGAAGTACTGATTATCTCCTGCATGCCTAGCATGATTTTATAAGCTACAGAAAATAGGAAATCATTTTAAAGCATGATATCTGTTCAAAAAAGAGTTTCTATAGTCTGGCATATTTAGTAAATCACTCTATAATTATACCAGTTGAAAGCAAGTATCTCTAATTCAGCATGCTTGGTTAAATTTCTTTGCTTAGGAAATGAGTCTAGTAGGACCATAGTTTGATGATTCCAATTTGAACATAGGTGGGAGTGCAGAAATATGCCATTGTTCATCTTACTGCCGGATGTCTTGGCCATGCTCCCCTTATGATATTGCCCCTTTAGCCTCACAAATGCGTTTAAGCTAAAGAAAAACTGAAGGAAGGCCAGTGATCCAACTAATAATACTCTGGGTGCGCTCGAGCAACCAGTTACTTTGTCTGGAAAAAGCACAAAGGGTATTGATCTGCTGAGGTCAGCAACTGTAGGGAAATTCTAGAAATTGAAAAAAAAAAAAATCCTAGAATTGAAAACTGAGATACTTTATGTCTTCTCTTAGCAATCTATAATGAAATTTTTTTATGATAACACCTGTTATTAATGCTGATATGTCTAAGTACTGACAATGACCAAAAACTGTTGAGTACATTATGTGTGCTAACTCATTTAATCCTCACTTCCACCCTGTGAGTTTGGTACAATTCATATTATTATACTCATAGAGATAGGACTTCTGAGTCATAGGCAAGTTAGGTAACTTATCATGTATCTCACTATAGTAGATGTTGGAGCTAAAGGTCTCAAGGCTGCCTGCAACATTGTCAACCCAGCACTAACACTAACCTGTAGAACTAGCTAGATTAATATGGGCCTTGATACAGAAAGGCAACATTCAGCCCATATTAATAAGAAAATAAGAACAGAGTGGAATACACAGAAAGAGATCAGCAGAATATAGAGACAGCTAAATGAAAATTGCAGAACAAATTAGAAGAGATTTCTACCACTCTGTCTGAGTTTGAGGATTTTTCATTAATATTGGTGTGTGAAGATCTGGAAATTTATGTCAGAAATCCACAGCATTTTTCTGTAGTAATAATGATAGTAGTCATAGCAATATGGGCTACTAACTTTTGAGTGCTTAGTGTATCCTAAACTCTAGGAATTAGCAGGTAGCTAAGTACTTCACAATCATGCCTTTGAAAGATCTGGAAACCAGAATATAGAAAGGCCAAATAGGGCAGGAAAAAAAAAAAAAAAAACATGAAGACATTTTCATTACTAAGAGCAGAATGAATGAGAGCATGCAGTAGGGGATAAAAGTTGAAAGAGAGGGAAATGAGCAGACTTGGGAAATGGCTGGAGATAAAATTGAAAATATTTGAACAGATTGGACACAGTTACCCATGCAAAAGAAAAAGATGACCTCCCATGGTTCTGTCTTAAAGAGCTGTATAGATGATGGTGCTCCTTCATGTTTTGGATATGTCAGGTGCGAGGTTTTATGAGAAAGCTAAATGGGAAGTCAATAGACCATTGGTACGTGGGTCCCAAGCTCAGAATTCCAGTATAGAATAGAGATTTTAAATTCATCATTTTTTAAATGGTATTTGATACCAAGCGAGATCAGATCACCCAAGGAGAAGACACAAATAGAGTAAGAAGAGCTCATATAATTTCACTTCATCTTTAAGGTAATCTATGAGGTAGGCTTATTAAACCCATTTTTCAGTTGACGAACTGAAGCTCAGATAAAGTCCAATGAGTTAGTAAGTGATTAGTCTGGGATGCAACCCCATGTGTTTGATTCTGAAGCTTACACTTTCATCTGTAAACTAGACTATAAATAAGTGGGTATATTAATGATTGGTAATTTATATAGTGTAACATACATATAGTTCTTATGCTATAGTCAGTTATACTTTATTTTCTTTTCATCATAAAGTTATAATAAGCAAACTCATATTTTATTATAGTTAAATATTTGACCTGAGAAGTTCTACCTCTTTCAAAGTATTAGTGCCAAGATGGCCATAACCACTACTATTTACTTTAAAAGATTTATTACATATTTTTGTGCTGCATTCTACATATTGAGCACAAAATACAACCAATTCTCTACTTAAATCAGCTATACTTTAATTTTCAAAAAAAAAAAAAAGGGAAGAACTCTTCATGGAGCTCATCACATTATTGGAAGAAATAGTAACTCCTATAAAACAGTAGTGAACAAATACCATAACAAGAGACCAGGATGGTCTTAATGTTCCCCTCAGCTTGACTGAAGTTTACACTAGACAGGTTTCTTCCTGATTCTAGGCCCCTGACCTACCTCTTCTTAATGGATTTACTTCAGAGCACCTGAAATGGTGAATTCTTTCTCCGTCCCTTTGAAATAGATGTCAGACTTCTCCCAGGTTTCTGCAAGTTTTACAAGCCTGGAAATATCTTTTTCGGGAACCTGAGAACTTTCCTCTTTGGTAGGTAGACATTGAAGGAGAGCACCCTTTCTCCTAGTCTGGTGGAAGTGTAGGAGTCCACTTCCAGGGGTGCTGATTAGCTGACATAGGTGGCCTAATCACAGTGAAACCATTTGCAAACTCAGACTTCACTCTATGTGCTGCACATTGGACATCCCAGACCCCACTGATCAGCCTGCTTCCTCTTCCAGTGTCTTCCTGTACTTTTCCTCTAGCTCACCTCAGCACTTAAAAACTCTGCCTATCCTTGCAGTGGAGCTGAATTCAGTCTCTCTCTCCTATTGCAATAATCTTGAATAAAGTCTTCCTCACCTGTTTAACTTTGTTCAGTCCAATTTTTACTTTGACACGAAGGTTTAATCAGTTTCAGACCAAGGACGGTAGCCAGAAGAGTCAGAGAAGCCCTAATGGAGAAGAGATACAGTATGGTCCTTGATTCCCAGGCGAGATTTAGCTTCTCAAAGAAAAATGGGAAGCACTTCGTAATTAATAAAAGTGACTTAAGTGAAAGTACAGAGGTATAAATGAGCGGGTCAACTCTCAGGAACAGTGGAAGAGAAAGGTCTTTCAAAGTAGGGAGGGGCATTTTAGGGAAAAATTAGGGTTTCCTAACCTCTGCACTATCAAAATTTTGTTCTGGAAAGCTATTTGCGTTATAGTAAGTTTAGCGGTATCCTTGGACTCTCACTGGATACATATAGCTCTATCCTAGTTAGGAAAACCAAAAATATGTCCACACATCTCCAAATGTCCCTTAGGGGGCAAATTTATCCTGTTTGAGAACAACTGGAATAGACTGAAATAAAGCTCTTATGTACATGGTTATTGTGTTCCCTTCCATTGTTTTGAACTTTTTGCACCCCACAAAGCTGAACAGTCCTCCAAATGATCTATATTTGCAAGTAATATGCAGACTCATGACATATACAAAATATGAAATGAAACAATTATTAGATGAAGTTTATTAACCAGATGGCACAGTCAAGAAATCTAGAGCCCTTAGGTATATCATTCACAAATCACTGTGTTCATGAAATCAGGTGACTGAGTCAATTAAATATCTTCTCCAACATAGTATGAGTTGGATTCTGTTGTTGAGCCTACAGAGTCAGAAACAGTGTCATACTTGAGAACTTACCTGAGAATATGTATGTTATTATCGTAGAAGTGAGTTTTTAATTTTCAAAGCTCTTCAATTTTTTTTCATGGATATTTGCAATCACTTTTTCCAAGTCATTTATTCTTACTTTTGAGATATTTAGGTTCAGCCCTTATCAGGTGTAGGTTTATCTCATTCCTAAAGATGCTATCTTTTAAATTGGACAGTTAACCTGGTTAGGCACTAACATTGATTTAACTTTGCCTATCATCTTTGTTGATAGGATAGCGTAGAAAAAAATGTCACTATCAAAAGGCTTTTCTCTCTACCATTTAATCTTCTTGCCCAGAGATACTGGTTAAAATTCAGTTACTCTTTATCAAATAAGCAAAATTTAATATAGCTACAAAATGATTCTATATTGCTTTAACAAACTTATGTAAATTTCCAACTGATGATAACATTTCAGTCAAATTATGAATATAAAACATCAAATGTTTGTAGTTAAAATTTTGTTGAAATGACTTTTAAGAGATTCCTTTTGCTAAGTGTAGTTTACAATAATGTTTCACTCTGAAAAATAGCTCAAACTTTGTTGGAAATTAATGTAAGTGTCAGTAGACTGGTTATACTGCTGACTGTGAAACAGAATTGCTAATTGTTATTAAAAAAAGGGGGGCGATGCAAATGCAAATAATATGGAAATGCTTGGTCTCAGCTAGCAGAACTAAAAATAATCAAACAACAAATAATACCACATCAGCAGCTGTTAGGTGTGGAGATTTTTGGCTTCTACTACAAATGCAGTTTGAAATTGTTCATATGTAATTAATAAGGTGATACATTCCCACGACCAGTAAGGCCTTTTGCACTTAGGAAAACCATAAGCTTTTCATTTTTTATTTTTCCTCTGTTAGGAAGTAAAAAATGTACTTCCTGCTGGTTGTATATAAATACTTTGTTATATTTTTTTAAATAAAACAGTTAGAGATACACGAAAAACATCAGCAGAATTGTGGGAGAGAACCATACGTAATTTTTCAGGGCAAATGAAAACGGTGTCTGCTACCCTGGACCTTTAAATCTCCATGTACCCAAGTAGGAACTATTTATTATTCCTCTCCTGTGTATTGGAAAATGAAATCTCCTTGAAAGAAAAGCATTCATAGAGAGCAGGTTTTCCGTGCGTGCTCTGCAATTCCTGGCCTTAAATCCTGTTCATTAATATGATCATAAAGCCATAGTTTTATGTTTTTGATTGCTGGGGACAGGGATAATGGATAAAGTGAAGAGCACCTTTAATTATCAAGACTGTGTTCCTCAACAATTCACGGAGGACAAAATTTCATATGCCAGAAAATAAAAAATCCTTCCACCTCTAAATAATCAAAGAAAGGCAAATTAAAATGTCTCACCTATCAAAGTGGAAAACACTTTAAAAATCACACTGAATGATGTGGAGACTATGGAGGGATGAGCATTTTTTGTTCTCTGTCTGCAGGGTAATCTCTACAAACTTCCTCACCCAGGGATACTAGTTCAAATAAATAAAAGCAGGCAACAATTTCTATTAAAAGGTGACTGGGGTAACATTCTTAGCCACAGAATATTGAAATACATTTTTTTGATAACATATTATTCAGCCATTAAAGTCATGCATTGAGCATATACTTAGTAACACATGAAAATGTTAATGATTTAATTTTAAGTGAAAATCCCAAATAAAGGCCTATGATTCCAAATTTTAAAAAGGAAATTCACTAATACTTTCTGAGCAGTAACAGCAAAAGGAATAGCAAATGCATCTGAATGTTAGTAGCAACGTTTATATTGGTTAATGAGATAAAAGGTGGCTTGGGGCCCTTGCATAATTTTTTTTAATTTCCTAAAATTTAGAAAATTGATTTATTGCTTTTAAAAGTTAGTAAATATTGAATAAGAAACTTTCACTCAAGCATTAATTAATTAATGCTTGAGTGAAAGTCTATTTTGTATCAAGGAAATTTTTTCCAGGAAAGTTTTAGATCTGGGCATATAGGAGTTGATTTCAAAGTCTTTTGAGAATTGAAGGATGGACTTCACAGAAATAATCTGCATTCTTTCCAAAGATAAAAGCGATCAATATCTGCCTTCTTGAATGTGTACCAATTTTTGTTTGTGTCTTTAATGTGTACTCATTGTCTGTTACATTTCCATGTCTAAACTTGACATAATGTTTTTATTTCTGCCCATGTAACTGCTGAAGAACACAGCTCACAGAAATCTCTCAGTTGAAAGTAGAACATGTATTCTTATAACATTGTCACTCAGTTATTCTGGACAACTTCTGAGTTGCATGTCAAAAATCGCAGTGATTTTTCATGAAAAAAAATATTTAATGGTTTATCAGCTGAAAATTTGATTAGCTCTTTTCTCCTTGTTGTTAAACAAAGAATTGGAAACCACTGAGATAATCCAAACACTTGGATTGTAAAATCAGACTTATCTGAATCACAGATCTTATCAAGGTTTCCTAATAGTTTCAAGAATATTTCCCATGCACAAAGCAGGACAATGTCCTGAACCCTGGCACAGCTCCCCAGCTTCTATATAGCTTTGACATTTTCTGCAACAGATTATTGTATGAAGTTTATAAGAAGTATTTCTTGTTACTCTACTTACATACAAATAACCATTGTACTCATGCAACATTTCCATTTTGTACTCAGCACATTTAGTTAATACAACGTTTTTCCAGAGGGCCTCTGCCATGGCTTGATGGTCTGTTGTAGGCAATCCCAGACAACCAGGAATATTCTGCTGGAGAGTTTTCTTGTTAATGATACATATTTAATTTGTATGCTGCAAGTTCTGTTATTACTCTGATTACAAAGTAAACAGACTGGGTTACCTGCTTTTTGCATTCCCAAGTCCCATCCACCCCAACCCAGTAAAGGAAGGAAGTGAATGGACTGCAGAGGTTAAAAAATGTGTGACCTCACATAATGGGAAAAGTCAGTTTTCCTTCTCAAAAGAATCAATCAAGTTATACTCTCTCTCAGAACAAAAAATTTACTTCCTTTTTCAGTTAAAACAAACATGTTAATAGCATTCATTTTGCTACCATCTCATTTCTAGATGCACATTATAAAGATGCACTTTTAAAGTCCTATATTTAATCATTTGAACTATTTTAAAGCAATATCAAAAATTCATGTTATTTTGAATTCAATTTTTTGCACCCAGAGGGGGTCGCAAATTATAATTTAAAATGTGAATATCACAGAGTTCCCGTCGTGGCGCAGTGGTTAACAAATCCGACTAGGAACCATGAGCTTGCGGGTTCGGTCCCTGCCCTTGCTCAGTGGGTTAACAATCCGGCGTTGCTGTGAGCTGTGGTGTAGGTTGCAGACTCTGCTCAGATCCCGCGTTGCTGTGGCTCTGGTGTAGGCCGGTGGCTACAGCTCTGATTAGACCCCTCGCCTGGGAACCTCCATATGCCATGGAAACAGCCCAAGAAATAGCAAAAAGACAAAAAATTTTTAAAAAAATGTGAATATCACAATAAAACCTCTTCAGAGCCTAGACATTGCAGCATCCTCATGTTTAGAGATAGAATAGCCAAAGTTTTGTAAATCCTGTCACCAATCATATTCCTAGGAGGTCTTTGAAAGCAAATAATGATTCAATTTGATGTTCTCTTTGCTGGAATAGTGTATAGAAATGACTAATTGGCTACGATAGGAAATACAAACTGATCAAACTAAAAGATCTATATTTACGTACCTCTGAATTTGAAATCATTTGCCATACAACTTCCAAATTTTTATGGGCTCCATGAAATACAGTGGTGCCCTTAGGGACTATGTAATAAAATAAATAAAGATATAAAGCTCTAACCTGGCTTTTTGATACCTTATGTATAAAAGGCTCAGTTGACATGCATACATTGTTATCTTTCTGTTGTGCACTATGGAATTTTTATACAACTCTTGGAAATGCGTCATCGTAATTTTAAAGACAGATAAAAACATGCCTTTTTCTGATGAGATGAGAGACAGAGTTTATAATGGAGAAGATAGGAAAAGAGAATGTTCAAGACATCTCCAGCATAAGTATTCCTTGGGTATGTTGCCTCTGTACACCGATGCCAAATAGAAACACAGAGACCGAACTGGAGGAAACAGAGAACGTAGCTTTAATTGCCAGGCAAAGAGGGGGACACACAGTTAGTGCCTCAAGGCCTGTGCCGCCTCTTAGAGGGGGTAGTGAGGAGTCTTATAGTGTTTGAGGAGCAGGGCGAGATCAGCTCATGGACATTTTACTGATTGGTGGGTGGTGAGGTGATTGGGAGTCAGCTTCATCAACCGTCTGGTTCCAGCTGATCTGGGGTCTACGTGCTTGTGGGCAGCATACCGTTGACTTCCTGCACCAGTGGGGACTTTGGCACCTGCAAAATAGCTTCAAGGACATGGCTCAGAATATTATTCATTGTGTTTGAAGAACTGAAGGTCCTTGACTTTGGTGAATGGCTGAATTATTTTTAGTGTTTTCTTTTTTCTCAGTATTTTTTCACTTCTCTGTTTAAATTTTTTCTTTGACTAAAGTTTTTCTATAGATATAAAGGCAAGCGGAGGACATGAGTGGGGTCCACTCTGGGAAGCCCTCCAGGGTCCTGCACAGTTATAGGTAGAGCAGTTTCAGGAAAGAATACATATGGAAGTTGAAGTTAACAATCTGTCTCCAGCTCTGTACTCTGGGGTATGACTTACTGTAACTGCAGTGATGCAGTTTAAAGATCACTGTGTTAAAGCAGTAGATTGACTGACAAAATATTTTAAAATGTGTCTGACTAGATAACCCATGACTATCAGTATCTAAACGAATATCACTCTCTTAGTTCCCTAGCAGGGAGCAGAGCTCTAAGGGAGTTCCAAACTGACTTTGACTATCTACAGTGCAGGGGAGAAAAAACACAGAGTGAGAAAAAGTGTTTGGCCTAAATTAAAAATTTACTCTCTGTTCAGTCTTTTTCTTAGAAGACTACAGCTCATGGATACTCCAAAGTTTTTTGAGTAAAGGGCATGAAGTTAAATCTCAGAGTTCTTAATCTCAGTGTCTGATATCATACAACATAAAAGTGCCAGTGTTGGAACTTCTGATTACTGTCCAAGGGTCAATTAAACAATACCCAATAGAAATGTGTAATAATTTTTAATAGAGTCTGTGGGCCATTTCTAGATATTTTTGTCTTTGTCAGTAGGACTATTTAGGAATTACTCTTTCAGTTAAGATTTTTTTCCTGTCCCTTCTCTCCCAAAAAGAGCTCAAGTCATTGGATGTATAAAAATAATTAACGTGTGCCATTTTCTACTTTGTGGCCTCCAGATAGGACAAGATTAAAATATGTGTTCTGGTACCTTTCATTTGAGAAATAATTACATGTTAAATTAAGTGATTTAGATCATTGCCTACTATAAACAATTTACATTTATACTGTATATTACAAAACATAGGTTAAAAATTGTCAAAAACAGGCAAATTCCCACTTTTCTATGCTACTACTCATTATTTTGTTTCAGATAAAATTTTGAAAGAAAAAATTTGCCTTCTACAATTTTGAAAGATTCTGCTGTTTCCTCTACCAATAAAAAGGAAAGATGTTTATGTTCAGAATCATTCATTGAAAGGAACTGGCTTCTGCTCTATTCAGATTAATCTTACAATAGTTATTTCCTTGAGCAGCCATCAGATACATATTATTAGCTTAAAACCATAACTTTGCTTTTCACTTTTGCCAGTATTAAGATTATGCTGGATTCATAGGCAGGTTTACAGGCATCCATCCTATTAAATATATTTTAGATGCTAAAAAATTTATTCATCAGCTTTTTATGAACCTTTATGTCATGTGTATTCAGACGCATAGGCACGTGGGCAAAATAAGCATTGCTTTTATCTTAGAGTAGCATGGGGAATTTAAATAGAATTTATGTAATACTGCAACTATTTAGAAATTGGCTGTAGGAGTAAAACAGACCTTGAAAAGAAAGGAGAAATATGGTCAGGGGATAAGAATGTAAATAGCTATGCCTTTGGGGGATAAAAATTTGATATGTGATTGAATTTGAGGATAAACTAATTTGTAGTGAGAATTTTCCTCTATATATTTATTTTCTGCACGTGATGAAAACAGGTAGAAACTCATTTAGGAGCAGGTTTCTGAAATCTGAGAGTCTTAACCTTTCCTAAAGCTGGAAGGTTGTTTTGTTTCCTTTCACATTTGCACTATGATAATAATAAAAGTACGATAGTAATTTCCACTTTTGAATAATAGGCATTATGGTTATTAAATGCACTAGTTATAGTGAGAGTTTTTGTAAAGAGGTAGTAACTTACTAAAAATCAATATTTTAAGTTGGAACATACATCACACAATCAGGAGATCTACTTGATTTAAACTATGCTGACATTTTCCCCTCATCTGAGAAGACAAATGAAAACATAGGAAGAAATTAATTCCTGTTTAAATTTAGTAACATGTTGGGAGTTCCTGTCGTGGCGAAGTGGTTAACGAATCTGACTGGGAACTATGAGTTTGCGGGTTCAATCCCTGACCTTGCTCAGTGGGTTAAGGATCTGGCATTGCCGTGAGCTGTGGTGTAGGTCGCAGACTTGGCTCAGATCCCGCGTTGCTGTGGCTCTGACGTAGGCCGGTGGCTATAGCTCTGATTGGACCCCTAGCCTGGGAACCTCCATGAGCCATGGGAGCGGCTCAAGAAAAGACCAAAAAAAAAAAGAAAAAAAATAATAATAACATGTCTGCTGTCCTCCAGGCACTCTCCTAGATTCTGGAGATACACTGGAACACAAAATAGGTAGTGTTCACACCATGCGGTACTTATATGCCATTGGACAAGAGAGACAATAAACATATAAGGAAATAGATAATGAAATTAGAAGTAATGACAAGTGCTATAAAGAAAAATCATCCAAGGGAAAGAGAATAAAGAGGGCCGTGTTAACAGATGCTCAAGAAAGGCCTCTCTGGGAAGGTGGCGTTTGAGCAGAGATCTAGAAGATGTGCTGGGGGAAGCCGTGCTACTGTTTGAAAGATTGGCAGGAAAGAAAATAGCAGAGGCCCCATGAGTAAAAGCACGTCTGAGAGGGAGCAAGGAGGTCAGGGTACCTGAAGCACACAGAAGAAAAGAAGAGGAAAATGGGTGAGAGCCCAAGGGTAAAGTTATGCAGAATATTACAAGCCATGGAAAGGACCTTACATTTAGAAACAGAGCCTAGAAAGATCTTATATTTTAAATGACTAAGGTAATCCCCAAATAAGCAAAAATTACAAAATAAAGTGCAATGGCTATTATAAAATAATTTTTCACTTAATGTCGCACTCATTCACATGATATCGAATGGATTTTGTAGATTTTAGGACCAGATCCATAGCTATGCAACATATGGCTATATAAGATATAAATAAAATTTAAAGAAAGGTCAAATAATTAATTTGACAAAAGCAGGTATGATTTTATAAAAATTAATTAGTTGTTTTAAACAGACTCAACTTAGCAGGAAACTTTAACACAACTGAAAGAACTCTAGGATAAAATGCGAGGTAGAAGCTAAGTTCCATGCAGAGAGGGAGCCATTCTATAACACTTGCCCAATCTTTTGAAAATGACCACGAAGTTTAGAGAGAATAATCAAATGGAATTAGGTATATGTAAATGCACTTCTCCACCAACTAAGAAATGGCAACTTGTGCTCAGTAAATTGTTTTTAAAAGTGGCAAAATTTCTTCAGTAATAAATATTTGAAAGTAAATGCCCCTCGGAAATGTAAATTTGATATAAAATTAATGGAGAGTCAGGAGATGTTGAATACAATACCAGAATGTGCATGATAAATAGCAAATCTGTTGCCCCAAAAGCTACTACCACTGAAATGATTCCACTCCATGAAAAAATGTGCAAGAACAATTAACATCAATATTATATTTTGTTTCTAGAAGACAAAATGTAACTGCTATTTTTATAATAAATCCAAATATAACACATATAAATTGTTTAGAAAAAATAACTTTCATTCTACACTTTGAAAAACTGAAAAGGAACACATTAATGACCCAACTCTTAATAGAGACGAGGACACAAAAATGTCATATTTGGAACACCTGAAGGATTCATGAACTGGTTTGTTGTCTAAGTACCTGTTACTGCTGTGTGATTATATCTTAGCAATTAGCTCAGATTGTATATTGTTGTTAACTCAACAACATTTGAGAATATACTTTGCATAAAGGCTAGTGTAGACTAAAATCTAAGTATAATTCATTCATAATTTTCTTATATGAACATTGTTTAGTAATCAAGAAACTTAAAGTCAAATTAATTGCATGACTATAATAGTTCTTTTTTTTCAGATGTCTTATAAAAGGAATCCCCTTGCTATGTTCCATTTTTATCCTTATTTGTTGCTTTTATCCTTTTGTTTAGTCTATTAAATACTCAAATCTTTTAGAAGATACCAGCAAACAGGTAATAATAGTCAGCCTTTATTAAGAAACCTAATGAGTGCTAATGCTCTATCCTAAATATTTTGCCCATGAGTCTTATTAAATCCTCACAGCTATGATGTGATTTGTGGTATTATTTTTGTCCCCATTTAACACAGGAGAAAACTGAGGTGAAGAGGACAAATAACTTGCTGATGGTCAGAAAAATCAGGGAGTGGGTGGCACCAGTATACAAACCCAGGTTTTCCAAGCTCCAGAGCCCAAGCTTCTAACTGCCATTCCAAGCTGCCTATCAGGGCAACAAGGCTGGGAGGCTGGGTGACAAGGCTGGTGGATATTTGAATCTCCATCATGCCAGTGCAGAGTTTTCTCTCAGTAGGCACATACAGTTTATGTGAGTAACGAACTCATTGTTTTGGTGATGAATTAACTAAGTCCTCAGCTCATTAGTTTATAGTTACATTAAATTAATGAATTATAAAAATAAAAATGAGTGTTGTCATAGAAAACAGGATATCAGGGATCTTACTTCTACACATAGAGATTAAGAAATGAAGATTAAATGATTATTAGAATAGGTAAGATTAATGAATGAAGATTTGGTGTAAATTTTTACTGTTTTGGTGGGTTTTTTACCTAAAAAATAATAAATATTTGGACCTGAGACAATAGTGTTCCTTTTACAAATCCATCCATAGTTAAGTGTTGATACATATCTTAATCTTGAAAAATCTTTCTTTAAAAAGTATTCTATAGAAAATAAGAAAGAACATCTTCACAAAATTAATATCATTGAGGAATCCAAAATCGAGGTAATTGCATGTTGAATGTTTAACTCAGTTTCAACTGAAGTACATCTTATCACACAGCTGGATGCTATTAAGAAGGCGCTCTTCTGTCTGAGCCCATTCACTGGCTGGTATACAACTTTTAATTCTATTATATTTAAATACCAGTTGTGCAGTGATTTTAAGAATGTCAAGTGTGAAGATCTATTTTACTATTATATCTCATCCCATAAGACTGTAATACTTAGTTCAGAAATAATAAAGTATATCAAAGGACTAGAAGCCTGCATGGCACATACAATTTAGTCAGATTGAGCCTTTCCATGTTTTACAATGTTGTTTACTTCTAAGGAAAAGACTGATTGATATGTGGACAGATAGTATAATTAACATCATATACAAAATTATGTGAAGTAATTTCGATTTTTATTGCATTGTTATAATTTTGAATATTCAAATCTCACTATGAAAACCATTTTTAATATTCCCATAAATTATTTTAAAGAACGCTATCTCTTAATGCAGTACAAATTATAGCACTACATATCACAAACAGGGCAGTAAAAAAATATGTCAGAGAATAGATTCAAATATTCATTTACAAACAGAAATTTGGATTTTTAAGAAACTTAAAAAATACTACTGTTACCATTAGCAAATGCAAGAATGTTTTAGGTCTTATGCAGGAAACTACCCTGACGTATAGACAACTTCACTGAGTCAGACAAAAAAAATTGTGGCATCATGTGCTATGAAATAATAAAAGGGAGAGGGGAACATGGCCAGATTATGAAGTTTCTGAACAAATTCAAATATACATCAAAATTAGGAGTTTTCATCATGGCGCAGTGGTTAACAAACCCAATTAGTATCCATGAGGATGCAGGTTCGATCCCTGGCCTCACTCAGTGGGTTAAGGATCTGACGTGGCCATGAGCTGTGGTGTAGGTCGCAGACGCTGCTCGGATACTGCTTTGCTGTGGCTGTGATGCAGGCCAGCAGCTGTAGCTCCAGTTTGACCCCTAGCCTGGGAACCTCCATATGCCACATGTATGTCCCTAAAAAGACAAAAAAAATTATGTATTTGGCACATAGTAGGCACACAATAAATATTTGTTAAATGAATACACATGGAAGGTAAAACCATATATAATTATTTTTTTCCCAATCACTGCACAATATTGGAGCATCACTACAGGGAGTAAGGTCTAAAGATTGACTCCCCAGAAACCTCAAAAGGATCTTTTATTACATTAATGATTTCTTGTGATGCAGGGCCTAAGGGTCAACTGTGAAAATTCTTCAAATTAAATGTTTCAAGACACTGAGTGCATCAGTCAGAGACCAATTCCCATTAATCCAGGTAATGGGATGTCTTGTACACATCAGAATGTTGACGTATTCATTATGAATGACACATTTCATCACAGAACCTGGTCTGAGGAGCCTGAGGTGGGGTTGGATCTCTTGCTCCGTGGGGAGAACCTCCACAATTATTATTTTCCTCCCATTTGTGGGTCTCTCACCAAGAGTATGCTTCTTGACTATATGGCATATCCTCCATCCTAACCTGTCTCAAAGTTCCTTCTTTTTATCTTTAGGTATAGAAAATCTTTTCTGCTAGTCTTCAGGCAATTCTCATCAACACTTTCTCTGTAAATAGTTGTAATTTTGGTGCCAGTGGAAGGAGATGAGCTCCAGGGCCTTCCTACATCTCTATCTTGACCACTCCCCTAAAGCAGTGATTCTTGAATGGGTAGCAGGTAGGTAGATCACAAAACAGAGGAAGAAAAAAAATGCATCAGATTCTCAGTGTAGAGACGGAAACATATTTTTGACAGATCTTTCATTGAGGAAGGCTGGAAAAGATTTCCAACTTTTTTCAAATGCTAGCAGTTTCTAGGACTTTCTTAGGTCACAGAATTCATGATGCCTTTTATACATGAGAGCTAAAGAAAAGTATGTACACAGGTGAAAATCAAGTATTAGTATGAGACAGCAATTTGTGGTAGGCATTGGTCTATTTTTTTTTTTCCTATATTACACTTCTCCCTAAAGATTTCTGAATACAAAATGATTGTTTCATGTGAGATCATGATTTTATAATTTAAGGGTTAAAATCTGTGGTGATATGACATAATCTATGTGTAATGATTATAATCAAATTAATTTGAGTTAAAATTCCACTGAAGGGAGTTCCCATTTTGGTGCAGAGGAAACAAATCTGACTAGTATCCATGAGGATGTGGATTTGATCCCTGGCTTCGATTGGTGGCTCGGCGATCCAGTGTTGCCATGAGCTGTGGTGTAGGTTACAGACGCGGCTCAGATCCCACATTGCTGTGGCTGTGGTGTAGGCCAGCGCCTACAGCTTCAATTTGACCCCTAGCCTGGGAACTTTCATATACGGTGGATGCAGCCCTAAAAAGCAAAAAAAAAATAAAATAAAATAAAATTCCACTGAAAAGATTAATTTCTTCCTTAAGATGTTCCCATTCTTATCATAAATAGCTGAATTTATGCATATAACTAATAGCTTAGGAAACAAATAGGCATTTAGTTGTATCTCTGGCCAGAATAAATTAGAACAGCTTTCCTTTGTTAGACTTATGACTGATTTCACACAAGGAAGAGAGAGTCACAAGTGAGACAATGCAGAGTTCAAGTCTCAGAGCAAGTATTTTCCAGTTTTACTATAGCAAAGATTAGTCATTAGCATATTTGACTTCATTTTATGCATTTGTAAAATATAGAATTAGCAAGTACGTATAGAAATGTGATAATTTTTAAAGTGTAATACTAATAATGTATGTAAAGCAATGCTTGGCGAATAAGCAACCAAAATATGAGGATAATTCTTTCTCTTTGTCCTACTTCTCCTCCACTCCCCCCGTTATCTTCTTTATCCTTCTTATTACTATTAATATCCCATATACCAAACTAGGAATTTTGGTGGGAGGAAGAAATTAGTTAAATTGTAGTACACACCATAACATCTCTACACATGTGCAATTTTTTTTTTTTTTTTTTTTTTTTTGTCTTCTTGTCTTTTTGCCTTTTCTAGGGCTACTCCCATGGCATAGGGAGGTTCCCAGGCTAGGGGTCCAATCGGAGCTGCAGCCGCTGGCCTACGCCAGAGCCACAGCAGCGTGGGATCCGAGCCACATCTGCGACCTACACCACAGCTCACGGTCATGCCGGATCCTTAACCCACTGAACAAGGCCAGGGATCGAACCCGCAACCTTGTGGTTCCTAGGTGGAGTCGTTAACCACTGTGCCAGGATGGGAACTCCTACACATGTGCAAATTTAACAAAAAATAGTGGTTCTAATTAAAAGGAGTAGTCCCATTTAGATAAATAAGTTAAAAAAATGAATAATGAAAAGTGTATTGCATCATTGATCTGCATTCGTGAAAATATCTTTCTTTTCAAATAAGGTCCTTTTTCTTTTTTTTTTTTTTTTTGTCTTTTTTTTTGCTATTTCTTTGGGCCGCTCCCGCGGCATATGGAAGTTCCCAGGCTAGGGGTCCAATCGGTGCTTTTAGCCACTGGCCTGCGCCAGAGCCACAGCAACGCGGGATCCGAGCCGCGTCTGCAACCTACACCACAGCTCACAGCAACACTGGATCCTTAACCCACTGAGCAAGGGCAGGGACCGAACCCGCAACCTCATGGTTCCTAGTCGGATTCGTTAACCACTGCGCCACGACGGGAACTCCTAGAAATTGTCTTTTTTAACCCCTGGTAAAATTTGGAAGATATCTGGTAGTTTGGATTCCCCTAGCTAATATTCACCAGTGAATTTTTGGCAATAAAGTAAAATTTTTAGTCAACATCTGGTGATGCCCAGTAAATTGGTTTTATGATTGAGTGTCAAAGAGAACTCATACTACTCTTCTGCGCATACATTCATTCGGGCTTTTAACTTCCATATCTACTCTGTCCTTAGGCTCTTGTCTTCTCTTGTCATTCTTCATAGTATATTCCGACTTCTGTGTAGTTAATGGTGTCACAGAGGTCGAAAGTGAAAGTGTGTTACTCCGCTGGATGGATGGATAAATAGGTAATTGACAAATAAAGGTAAAATGATATGTTATATTTTTCATTGCAGTTCATAGATTCCAATAGCAGCAAGAGTTCATAGCTAAAATAGTCACCTGATTACAAAAGGTTTGAAATTACTCAGGTATTTGGAATTCTAAATTTATATTCTATTTATTCCTAAAAAGAGCTGAGGTTGATTGCAAAAAATAACATTGCTCATAAATTTTCAAAAAATAATAAATTATGCAGTAGATATGAGTAATCATCAGAGTGGCTTGTTCAGTCAAATCTGTGTATTAGACTTACAATAACAACACCTACTATGTATGGGCTTAGATACAAAGATGAATAAGTCTTTGCCCTCTGATTTCTATGGTGTAGTTCAGGAGAGTGACAGATACGACCATTACAATGCAATATATTAGCACATTTATTATTTTTTACTACATAAGAAACAATTCAGAATCTCAATGGCTTAACAAGTTAGAAACTATTTCCTACACACAAGTTCAGCTGATCTAGGCTTGGCTGGACTGAGTGGCACTGCTTCAGGTTCTGGAGCATCTGGCCTGTCTCCAAACTATGGACTGGAATTAAATCTGTTCTATAGTTCTCCCATTTTTCTTTTACTAGTGGCCACCTGAGGCATATTGTTTTCATGGAGAATGATACAACAGAACAAGCCAGCCTACACAGGCACATAAAAAACCTTTGTTTGCTTCCAATCTGTCATAGAGCATTGGCCAGAGTAAATTACATGGCCAAGCTCATGCAGCAATGAATGCATTCCAACCTCAAAACTGAAAGAGACTGAGTAAATATCTGCTAAACAATAGCCCAATTCATCACAGCGCTATTTGGAAATGAAACTCTTAAGTTAGCTGTCTGAGGTTGGACTTTATTATACAATAAAATGGGAAACTTCAATGTGCCTGTCTTTCTTTCTCCTGAACCACCTCTACTGCCTTGGCTTCTGCTTTAAATGGCAAGAGGAGCAATAATCAGATGCACCCCACTCTAGGATGCTATTGTTCTATTTATCAGTGTGCATCTTGGCAGACATTGGATGTGGCTCTCTCACTGGCCCACATCTGACTCAGTCCAGCTGAGCTGCCATATTGCCTCTGATTCTCTTGTATGTCTTTTTCCCATGGTTAAAATGACCCAGAATGAATAGGCTCAAAGTCTTATTGATCACCTTATTCATCATGTCTCTTATCATTCACTGAGCATGCCTATGGTTGAGGCTCAACCAACAGATGACTGATGTCAAGACATTTAAATTTGACCTTAAAAGAGAAAAGGCTTTCATCCCTCCACTGGCAAAAGCCTGTAGAATTTTTTTAAAAGTGCAACAAAGTTAAACAGCCAAAGAAGATTTTATTTAAGACTGTTGAAACAGGGAAGAGAGATTGACCTCAACTCCACTTTTTAAAAAAATAGCCGGAGAGTTTTTAAGATCTAGAGTCTTAGGTCATCTGTTTCTGCTAATTGGGTTTACCCGAAGAAAAAGTAAACTTTCTCTTATCTTTATGATGGGAGGTTGTTTTACAACTGGGGTCAAGGACCCTCTGAGGTTAAGTAGCTCTCATCCCACAGAGACTAAGAGATAGAGGCACTGATTTCCTTGATAATTACATTGCCATGGGAGGGCTCCCAGATTCTTAAAAAAGACATTCCCTGGAATTCCCTGGGTCTTAAAACTGAAAACATGTTTATTCATTTCAAAGGGGCAGAGAAAAGTTTGCTATTTTAAGTTTTCTTGATTAAATGCTCTAAGGAAAGGAAGAGCAGGGGCCTCTAGTCCAAGGTGACAAAAACCTGAAATTTAGTCAAACTGAGGAGGATGTTGGAGACATTTTGCTCAAATCACAAGTTTGGATCTGGACACTCCAGAACTCAGGTCTCAGGCAGAGCCCAGCTGTAAAGCAGCATCTTTTTGAATTTGATATTTCTGATCTTGAGTACATCTCCTTTGGGGAACTTTTAAGAAAGAAGGTGACTGTGACAAAATAAGATTTAGTTATTTCTGGGTCCTGTGGCTTTATGACCATTGTAATACAAAAACAAAACTAAAAAAAACTCATTCTTTCCTTGAACTTTTTTAAATAGATGAAAGACATGGGCTCAGAAATGATTTTTGGGTAGTGTTGGAGAACAGACACTGAAGGCAAGAGAATCACTAGGAGGGTGCCGGAGTCCAGCTCCAGCAGCCAGGGTACCCCTCCAGGGATGGACAGTGTCGGCGAAGCACACGGAGACAGCCTCTTTGTCCCTACTTTCAGGATGCTGGACTGCTCAAATTTTATTAGCATAAGTAGCAGTTTATATAGACAGCTTAATTGTAACTTACATCACAGTGCTTAGGTCATATTTTCAAGGGTTAGATTTTAGACTACATGGTACAGTAGATATACAATGTGTTCTAAGAATTTTAATCAAAACTAATGGATACGATGCATCATGCAAAATTATAATGGGTACAAAACATTATGTGGAAAAATCATTATATGAAAATAAGGCAATTCGGTATAAAAACGTCTTGTGGTTACTTTTAGCAAGCGCTGCCCATTATTGTTTTAAGCTAAACTTTAACAACTAGAAAGGTCACAAGCACAAGAATTTAATGTTTACAAAAACTCATTTTTTAGATTAAAGCTTAAGGTACTGACTTCAAAGCATTATGGTCAGAGGACAGTATGAGAAAATATTTTTTGTATCAGAGCAACTTAATTTCATAAAACTTAAAAGCCCCCTACAAAACTTATTAAAAGCAAGATTATTATTTTTTCCATCAAGAATAATGTACATCTAACCTATTCTAACCTACTGAACACTCCACAATGACCTAACTCTAAAACCTATTTTTACTTGTAACAAACCAGTGAACACTTTGTTTTTGCTTGCATTAGATCTGAATAGGGCGAATTTCACCAAGGTGAAACTCTTATTATTTTATTACTGTTTCAATATTTGTTGTTCCAATTTTATTGAATCACAAAACAATATAGAAAAATAACAAAGAATACCAAACAAATAACAGAAAAGGCTGAGTAATAAGTAAATAACAGGAAAGACTAAATTTTCCAAGAAGCAATTTTTATTCTTGCACTACTGTGCAAAGCCTTCATTTTATTGTTGTTGTCGTTGTTGTCAGGTTAGCAGGTGAGCCTCATTATTTTTAGAACTTGCCCTCAGAACTGTGCTGCTGAGTAAGCCCTTTTCCCTATTTCTAAACCTGCCCTCAGAACTGTGCCGGCGGGTAGGCTTTTTTTCCTTGGTTAGGAACCCTGCCTTCAGAACTGTGCCATCAGGCTGGTTCCCTTCCTTGACCTCCTGTATCTCCTCGGCTCCCCGCAGGAGGGAAAGACAACTTTTACTAAAGCAGTAAGATTTGTGGGTGGAAAGAAAAAGGCATATTTTAAAAATGATGAAACGAATAACATTAAGAAAGAGGCTGGATTAATGTAATATGAAGGCTAGGCAAAAGTTTGTAAACTTGTCTATATGTGGTAGCAATAAATTATTTTGCAAAGATCCATTAATATTTTCTACCCCAAAGGATAAAATCCTAAGGATGACAGAGACTATTAGGGGTCCCCGGTTGAATAGGTCACTAATGGAGAAACTCCTTCCATAGCATCACGAAGATAGTTTCTTTCTCTACTAAGTGTTTTTCCAGTGATGGGAAGATTACTTCCTCTTATAATGTTGCTTTCTGTTAAAAGCTGGTTTTAATTTTTAGATATATAAATGTTATGATAATATGAAATTTTCTATGCTTCATATGATAAAATTTCCAGACCTCCTACCACCAGCCTAAGCCTTCTTCTGTATGTGCTCCATTTTTTTTTTTTTTTTTTTTTTTTTTTAATGAGACTTCTGGAACCAAAAAGCTGAAACTGAATGCATTACTTTAGAACTAGCTGAGGTTTGCCACCTCCAAACTAAACTTGCTGGCCTTAACATGAAGTCAAGGATGATTCTTATATATAATTTTTCACATACAACAATTAAGTCTTTTCTCCAGAAACACATGACAAGGTTTTTCTTAACTATGAGTGTCAACGAATATTTCTTTTCTGTGGGTTTGAAATGATTTCGCTATGCTCTTTTCTGAAGGTTTAGTTTAATGTTCTGTATGTGGAACCTCATATTTGCTTTAATTTCAGTGTTTAGTTTGTTTCTTCATTCTCCTTTATGGTATTTTGTTGATCTAATTGGTGTTTTTGATGGCCTAAAAACTGCTCCAAACATTTTAAATTCCAGATTTTATTGTTATATCCATCTTATTTGCTAAATGTTCATCTTCTCTGGTAAGCTAAATGTAGATTGCCATTTCTCAAATTCCTTCACCTTTTTCTTTAGGCAACTGAAGACTTGAATTTATGACACTGTGCTTATTCACTGAGAAACACAGAAACAGTGAGCTGTTCATATGAGTAGATATTTTCTGAGATTTTAGATAAACATATTTTTTTCCTCTTTCTCCTCTAAGTGACTATAGAGTGTTTTGTTCTTTGGAAGTTTTTGAAAGAACTGTCTTTTACTAACTTATATACCTTGTCATTCACTCATTGATAACTTGTACCCTGCACAAAATGCTAGGCAGTGGAACAAAGATAGTGGAGAACAGACTTTATAGGAGTTCACATCTTAATAGGACACAAGAAGTTAAACAAAATAGCAAGGCCTTGTGGCAAACGTCACAGTAGAGACGCACCGCGATAGAGCAAATGGGCAATGGACTTCTCCTCAGAGGAGGCCCTTGCCTGTGGAAAAATAAGAAGTTTGTCAGACACTGGAAGAAAGAACTTTTCAGGCAAGCTACTTTGCATTTTCCAACAGTTACCTTTTTCATACAGCACACTATGATCTTTTAAAATAATATTCTAGATATTTTGCTTCCTTGCGTCATATTTTGTCATAATGGCTCTGTCCCATTTCCCTGGTTGTCTGTCTTCTTACTGTGGAACAAATAGAAGTTTTATATATTCCATCAAATTCATTCATTTTATTTTGTATTACCAAACTCTGAATATCATAAAAATCGCCTGTTATACAGAGACACTCATGAAAGACATTCATGCTATTTGGAAGAAAGCAATCAACTTTAGTTTGGACATATCTTTGGAGAGTATGATGGAAAGAAGGCAAGAAATTACGAGAGTGATGTGTGCAAGATGGTGGAATAGGAATTTTCAGTGTTCATGCTCCATGGAAACACTGATTTTGATAACCACCCATGCATGAGAGTTCCATCTTGGGATTCAGGGACTCCAGCAGAGAGGCCATAGTGCTCTTTTGGAAGAAAAAAAAATCTAATAATAAATGCACCAAGGATAAAAAGAACAGTTTCACTTGACCCACATTTCCCCTCCTCCAAGGTGACATAGCTCAAGGTAAAGAGACTCCTTCAACCCCGAGACTCCCCCACAGGGGAAGGTGAGTGTGGTGAGCTCCCAGCCTTCCCAGCTATGTGGGACCCTGCCTATGAGGCCCACCCTTTCTTGCCCCGCTCAGAACACTGAGGAGATAATAGGGCCCAATCCTTAGGAACAGCCAGGAGCAGGAAAAGGGGTGGAAGCTCCCAGCTGCTGGGATACAGAACTAAACAACAGTCTTGGCTTCTGACCAAATGCCTTGTGGATTCTACCAGGAGTCTTTCCTGTTAATCTTGTAAGACCCATCACCTGTAGACCCACACCCAACTAGGTCACATGTGCCCCCAGCACTTCATGCACCCCTCCCCAAATAGCCAGTACCCCAGCATAAGTCTCCTGCAAACCTCTGTAGATTATGCGGGAACACATGCAGATAGCTACCTGACTCTTCTGGATTGGGAGGTACATAACCTTGACCTTTGGGGCAGGGGAAATAAATGAGAGGGTTTGGGCACTCAAACTGGCTTTATGGGGTTGAGAGGAGGCGTATGATCTTTTATACCCAACTACTGGGCATGTATCCAAAGGAAATAAAATAAAGATCTCAGAGATATAGTCACTCCCTTGTTCACTGCAACATTGTTCCCAAAAGCCAAGATAGGAAAACAACCCAACTATCCATAACAGATGAGCATATTTTTTAAAAATGGGAAGTTATATGTATATGTATGTGTGTGTGTACATAAAACCTTACATTTTCACATGTTCATGTCTATTTGTTTATATATATAAAATATTCCATGTATATGTGTGTATATATATGTGTGTATATAAGCCAGCCATAGAAAGACAAGTACTGCATGATCTCATTAGATACGTAATCTAAAAATGCTGATCTCAGAGTTCCCATTGTGGCTCAGCAGTAATGAACCCGACTAGTATCCATGAGGACGCAGGTATGATCCCTGGCCTTGCCCAGTGAGTTAAGGATCTGGGCGTTGCTGTGAGCTGTGGTGTAGGTTGCAAGAACTGCTTGGATCCCACATTGCAGTGGCTGTAGTGTAGGCCAGCAGCTGTAGCTCTGACTGGACCCCTAGCCTGGGAACTTCCATATGCCATAAGTGCGGCCCTAAAAAGACAATAAATAAATACATAAGCCAAACTCATAAAAGAAGAGCATAGAATTGGTAGTTGCCAGCGGCTGAGGGGTGGGGAATATGGGAAGATGTTAGTCACAGGATACAGAACTTCCAGTTACAGAGAATGAATAAGTTCTGGAGATCTAATGTACAGCATTGCAGCAATAGTTAATATTACAGCATTATTAGCTAATAATACAATAATACAATATTCTATTATATACTCAAATTTGCTAATAGAGAGTAAATCTTGTGTTCTTACCACACATGCACACAAAATGGTAACTGTGTGAGGTGACTGATATGTTAATTAGGTTGATAGATGTATCATTTCACAGTATATACATATGTCAAAAACATCATGTTGTATACCTTCAATGTATACAATTTTATTATCAATGACATCAATTAAACTACAAGGGGGAAACAAGGAAAGAGGGAAAGCATTTCAAAAAATTATTAATTATTTTTTAAATAAGTATTTCCAAAGAACTTGATTCTCCTCTTGCAAGTCTGTACTGAAATGCATTTACTTCTAGTGTAATCATTTCTTTATGGATGAATATGTCTGTGAAGCTGAGTCTACCTAAATGACTTGTTCATATGCCATAATAAAAGAAAGGGATGCCAGTATATTAGAGCTAAAAAGCTTGCCTTTGAATGTTCATGACAAAACAAAAGCCACAAGAAAGCAACATCAGCAGAACATACGAAAGTAGCAAAAAAGAATTGCCAATCATTCCATAACCTTAAGAAAATTTACTCATTGAAAATAAAATGAAAACCCATCCTCAGTGCTGGCAGAAAAGAACAGTGCTCAAATTTGGTGCCCCATTGGAATGAATGCTTTCTCGACAGAGTAACAAATGAAAATTGGATCAGGAACACATTTTCAATGAAAAAGACACGCTGCCAGATGGCTTCTTGGCAAAGGAAAGGGAAGAGTTGATTAAACTGTCATGTGATGACTTCAAATTCAGCAAAGTGCAACTTAACAAGTTCTCACTGAGAAGGAGAAGGGAGGACATTCAGGTACTGGGTATAGTTTTGATATTATTAGGGTTTAAGATTACTTTGCAGTTTCATTGGTTTTCTGCCATTGCTTTCAATAAGGAAAAATTAATCTCAACCCAGAAAAAAATTTTCTGCTGAATAGAACTTGAGTTTCTCCAGGACAAATGCTCTGAAATCTTGGTGCCAAACACTCCTCATAAAGCACATTTTACTTTTCAAGAAAAACATAGTGTGCATGTTCATTTACAGATACTGCCATTTCAAGGTGAACTAGGACTTTTCTCCCCTCATCATATAGGATAAAAGAAGGGATCATATAAAACTTGTACTAACATGCAAACGTGCCCCCTGAGGACTTAGTATCCTTGTTTGTCCTTTCTCTCTTTTCTTTCAATAGAGCACAAGTTGGCTTTGATAACTGTACTGCCCCATCTGCAGGAGTTATCAATTAAAAGATTTCCAACCCACCTGGCTTGGGAGGGCCAACAGCAATATGCTGTATCCTTGGAGTCAGCACTTGGTCCAGGGGTGGGCATATAACTCAAGCAGAGCAGTCAATATCAATTTTGGAACTGGTGTGGATGCTCAGAAAGGTTCTCTCTCCTTCTGATGCTCCTGGATACTAAAAAACATACTAGCCAATTGCTGCCACATAGGGAGAGCCTACCTGAGGATGAATAAAAAAGGCAAAAAGCAGAGACAAAAATGGGATGAAAGAAGAGACACAGTTCTGATGGCATGGTAGTCTCCTGCTTTGCTTAAAAGCCCCTCTCATCTTGTAATTTTTAATTAGGTTAAGTCACTAATATTTTTCTATAATTATTGGGATACACTAAGAATCTGTATTTAGGAGATGAATCACCTGCATATTTGTTTTAAGAGAAAAGATAGTTACATTTAACTAAGTAAATAGAATTCTAGAACAATTTTTCTAAAAAAACAACATCCACAATTATATGTTATCTGGTCTACAGAGTATAAGATCTTTGAAGTAAGAGATTATATCGCACAAATTTCTATCTCCCCATACTCTAGGACTCATAAGACTTTTAAAAATCTAATTAAATACCGATTTCTTGCATATAAAGTATTATATAACTTGTCAGGGAATACACTTTGTATCAACTGAATTCATACGTAAACTATCTCACTGCTTTTTTTTGTTGTTCATTTGTTTTGCCTTATGTTCATATGTGTGTGTGTTTTAATGTTTTCATTTTCTTGCCCAACTCCATAATATTTGACATTGAAAAAAAATAATAATTAGATACTCAGAGTGTGTCCACAAGACTTAAATTCTATTTATACTCTTCTAGAGAAAATTCCATAATAACACAAATGAATATTTTCATTCATAATTGTGATAATTCTTGACCATTATCAGAATATTGCAATTTTGCTTAGCATCTTCTATACTGCTTAAAGAGTATTTATGGGTACTCTTTTCCTTTTCCTCTGTACCTTCTTTCCAAGGATGCTTCTGTTCTGTGAATAACGTAATTGTCAGAATCCAACTTGGCTACAAAGTAATCAACAAACAAACACCAATCAAATAAAAATGCCCTTGCTCTTGTTGTGTTGGTATTCCCCAGAGGTATAAGCAATGCATATTTTACTGAAGCTTTCATAGTGGAGATGGAAAGAAAATTAACAATATTAACACTGAAATTTTCAATTGAGAAATTAAGGAAGCCCAGTTAAACTTTTTTTTTCCCTCAATTTTCAAGCCTCTGTTTTGAAGTCACAGTCTCTTCTCTTTCTTCACCCTTACTTCCCCTAATTTTTCAACCTCACCTTCTTTTGTCTCTCTCTTTCTTATTTACAGGAAACAAGTTAGTGCTCTACCTACCACTGGCCACCATCTTTCTACTTCTCTTAAGGATCAACCTGCCCTAAAACTTACTTCTCAAAGCTTAATATGCATATGGATCATCTGGAAATTTTGTGAAATGCAGATTTTACATGCATGGGTTTGGGGATGGAAATTGAGGTTTTGTATCTCAAAAGCCAAATGACACGGATGTTAAGTCTGCGAATCATCCCTTGAGCAACAGGAGTTAGAAAACTGAGGATGATCACTAATTACCAAATCCTGTTTCTTCCTTTTCTAACACTTGTTTGTGATAGTCTATTTTTATGAGACACGTTTTGCTCATCTATAAAATGGGCATAAATATACTCTACTTTTACATAGTAATTGTATAGTTTAAATAAGCTTTTGTTCTGAAAATACTTTGGAAACCATAAATATAAGGTGTTACATTTTTAAAATTCTATATATGCATGCATGTATGCTATCATTTAACAAATAATTATAGACAGTCTACTAGTGCAAGATCCAGTTAAGAGATGAAGTTACATCAATGAACAAGACAGTATCTTCTGTTATAAAATGTATAAATGGTAGGAGAGCAAAATATTAGTATATTACAAATTGAATTAGTAAAATACAAATATCTTCTAATAAGAAGTGTGAGAACACTTGACAGTGCCCTTTGATCTACTCTAGGAGTGACATTTCACCTGATTTTAGACATAGGAGTAATAATTAATTTAACAAAGAGCATAGAAAATATCCCGGCCAAAGGATCTAAGCATGCAAATACTCTACAGCAGGAATCATGTGGCTTGTTCACAGAACTGTTTTCTACATTCAGCGTTTGTGATTTGTGTTTCTTTCACAGATCTTATTATATTTTATAATTGACTGAATTATTTTATTTTTTAGGGAAGAGTCACTGTGAAGTTCTTCCTCCTTCCAAATTGTAGAGTAATTCCCAAATCTTAATTAATATGATCAGTTTATTGACCATGCACAAGGCTACAACATAAAGCCTACTTCCCCAGTTCTCTTTTCATGGAAAATTCCCTGTGTTGTGATAATAACTCATTGTATTGGAGAAGTCTTTGAAGCACCCCCCTTTTTTTTGGTTATAATTCTGAGCTCTAAAATTCAAAGTTCTTAGAAGCAGTTATTCTAGGAACAGTGGAAAGGGAACATGAGAAAGAGTTGAAAGAAATAAAGTTTTATTGGGGGTAATTTGTGTGAAAGATAAAAGGGAGAGGAAATAGGGGTAGGTTGGGAGCCTTCAGAAACAAGAGGGCCTTTGTAAGACCTGTGAAAGTAAAGATGAAAGGAAGGAGAATTTTGTAGTGAGGACAGCTCTGAGAAAGCCTCTTCTAGCCCAGTGGGAGGGATGTTACAAATATGGCTCCTATACCGGGCAGAAAAGGTGAGTCCTTATAACATCCCCTTGTCCAGTCATTGCCTGGGGCGGTGCGGAGGTGCATGATAGCAGAGGCACATATACAAGGTTATCTTCAGCTACAGGTTGTTAACTAAGTGACTAGTGTGGAAAGTTCCCCTGTGAAAAGAGATCTGAAAATCACTGTCTCAATGTCTGCTTCACCATTTCAATCTCTTTTGCCATTTTTTTTTCTCTTGGTTATTTTTCTCATCAGATGTATGACTTTAGGCACATTTTGAATAGTGCCAAATTTTGTCTTTTTATTTGTTTACAAATTTTTTTCCTCAGTGTATCATTTGATTTCTCACTCTATGTATGCTGCTTTCATTCCCCCCCTGAGTATTTTTTCATTGGAAGCTTCTCTGTTTCTAGTCTTGCTTAAGAAAAGTCTCACTTACACCCAAATTATATGATTTTCTGCTAATATTATTATTTAAAATTAGTGAAATTTAAACCTTTGACTTATTTAAATGTATTATTTTATGATATAATTTATATTTGGTAGACAATGTTTCATTTTGTTTCTTCCAGATAGCCAATTTTACCACCACCATTTATTAAATAGACTACCCCTTTCCATTCATTTTAAGCAACACATTGTCATGGTTTTCCTATATTTTATTTAGATCCTTTTATGAATTTTAACTTATAGATCTGTAAATTACTTTTACCCACATTCATATGATATTAATTATAGCAAACTTATAATAAGTTGTAGATAAATTGTTATAGCAAGTTCCCACTCACTGTTCATTTTAAAATATGTGAGTCTGAAAGAATGAAGAAGTTGGCAAATTCTTTCAATCCCCCCCAAAAAAAAACCCCTACAGAATTGGGCAAAATTAGGGAAAAAAAAATGCTCTGAAAACTATTAACAGTAACTGGAAAAGACTTTAGGAAACATAACATATACACACTACTGTATAAAATAGATAATAAGGATCTACTATATAGCACAGGGAAACCTACTCAATAGTTTATAATAACCTATATGGGAAAAAGAATGGATCTCTGACTCACTTTGCTGTACACCTGAAACTAATACAACATTGTAAATTAACTACACTCTAATAAAATTTAAAAAAAAATAAACTTAAAAACAAAACATTGAATAAGATCCATGGGAGACAGTGGCTTTTTTCCACAGACCTGTTCTCATCCCCACTCCCAGCTTGGTTATTGTGGTGCCCACCATGTAAAGCAGGGGCTTCAGTGCATGGGGAGTGCCGCTGTGACTTGCAGTAGAGGGCCAGAGCACAAGCTGAATGGCCTTGTCAGTAAAGTAGCACATTCAAAAGGAAACAAATGAGAAAAGCCTTCAATTTTGCTGTCACTGTGTTGTAGTCCCATTTGAGGGTATCTGTGGACCTGCCATTTATTGGATGGGGGAATTGTAATAATGAAAGAGCATTAAAAGAGTGAGACGAACTTTTAATTCATGCCTGGCTTCCTAGCAGGCTGCATGAACATGCAGGGAAGATCCAAAAGGACATGGTTAAAGCAGATGACAACAGAGATTTGAAAGCTGTCTCTCAGTAAACACACTTCTCTCTGCAAAGGGTAGACATCTTATGGGCTCATAGTGTTTGAACACAATCGCTAACTGATCATTGGTTGACAAGTGAGGTGTATGGATACAGGAGCAACTCTAGGAAGTCAGGCTGAAAAAAAATCACAAAGAAGAAACAAAAATTGAGCAAAGACATCAACTACTGCAGAATCCAGAGTAGTACAGTATATTACCTAACATGGCCAATATTCAACAGGACTGTAAGACATACAAACAAACAGTAAATGTGACTTAAGAAATAAAGCAGTCAATAGAAGCTGTCCCTGAGTGGGTGCAGATACTAAATATAACAGACTTCAAAGCAGAAATTATAAATATGTTCAAGAATTAAAAGAAGATATATTTGGATTTCCTGTTGTGGCGCAGCGGAACCGAATACGACTAGGAACCATGAGGTTGCAGGTTCAATCCCTGGCCTTGCTCATTGGGTTAAGGATCAGGAATTGCCACGAGCTGTGGTGTAGGTCACAGACGCAGCTCGGTTCTGGTGTTGCTGTGGTTGTGGCGTAGGCCAGCAGCTGTAGCTCTGATTAGACCCCTAGCCTGGGAACCTCCATATGCCATGGGTGCAGGCCTAAAGAGACAAAAGAAAAAAGACAAAAAAAAAAAAAAAGAATAAGAAGAATACATATTTAAAGTTTAGCGAAACATGTGTAGTCAGTGAATCAGCGCCTGAGGGAATCTCAATAAAGAAATGGATATTTAAATAGCAAAAGAATCATCAAAGTTGAAGTGGTCCTATTTAATTTACCCAATCTAAAGACAGGAAAACATTTTTAAAAGATGACTAGAGTCTCAAAAACCAACACAGATGTAATGGCAGGCCCAGAAGTAAAGGAAAGAAAACTCTCTTAACAATAATGGCCTAAAACTTCCCAAATTTGATGATAAACAATTTACAGAGCTAAGAAGCTCAGATAATTTCACATGGGACAAAGAGAGATCTGCGTCTGGATACATCATAGTCAAACTGCTAAAAGACAAAGATAAAAAAAATTGAAAGCAGCAAGAAAAATGACTAATTATGTACAAGGAAACAGCAATATGATTAATGGCTAACTTCTCATCAGAAACAATGGGATCTAGAAGGCAATAAGATGCCTTTTTCACAGCACTGAAAGAAAAAATGAAAACCTGTCAACCCAGAATGTATACGTAATAAAACTACCATCAAAAAATAAGGAAACTAAAGACATTCACAGATAAACAAAGATTAAGTCAATTCATTGCTAGCAGATATGCCTTAAAATATATTAAAGGAGGGCTTTAAGTCTTAAAGAATGTTCCTTCAGATAATAAATCAAATCTACAGGAAAAAATAAAGAGCACAGTAGTTGGCAAAAATGTGGATAAATATAAATGACTGAAAATTTATTTTTTCCATTTCCTCTGAAATAATTAAAGAAAATATCATTGCAAAAGCCAATGGCTATAGCACTGTATCATTGGATTTATTACACACATAAAGGATATATACATGAAAATATTAGTGCAGAAGAAGCAAAAGAAATAAAACCATACTGGAGAAGTGTTCCTATGTCCAGAATTAACAAAATATTAACCTGAAATTTATTGTAAGTTAAAATTCATAGTAATCTCTAGAGCAACCACTAAGAAAATGACTTTTTAAAAAGTGCTAAAAAGCAACAGAGAAATTAAAATGTTACAGTAAAAATTTGTAATAATCATGAAGCAAGGTAGAAAAGAAAAAACAGGAACAAAAAAGGCTTGGCACATAAAAAACAGCAAATGTCAGAGGTTAATCCAATCAATAAAACAGTGTGGATAGATTAAAATTCAAAACTATTGTTAGACTGGATTAAAGAACAGTATCTGATCATAGCCTGTATACAAATATACACTACAGATTCATAAAGACAGATTGATTAAAAGTAAAATGATGAAAAAAGTTGCATCATGCAATCAGTAACCATACAAAAAAGAGCTGGAATTGGATATATTAATATCAGGCAGAACGGACTATAAGACAAAAGATATTATTAGATACAAAGAGGAACCTTTCATAATAATAAATGGATTAATATATTAGAAAAATATGTCATAATCCAGAAAAAAATGGATTAATATATCAGAGAAATATATCAAAAAATATGTCAGAAAAATATATCAGAAAACTATAATGTCATATATATATTATGTCCTAACAAAGGACATGAAGGAAAATCTAAGAAAATTAAAAGCATAAATAGGCAACTTCAAAATTATAGGTAGAGATGTCAACGTTCTCTATCAAGAATATATAATAAAAAAATAGGTTGGAGTATATGTTGTGGCTCAGCAGAAATTAATCTGACTAGCATCCATGAGGATGCAGGTTCGATCCCTGGCCTTGCTCAGTGGGTTAAGGATGAGCTGTGGTGTAGGTTGCCAACCCAGCTCAGACCTGGCATTGCTGTGGCTGTGGCCAGCAGCTATAGCTCCAATCTGATCGCTAGTCTGGGAACCTCCATGTGCTGTAGGTACGGCCCTAAAAAGACAAAAGACAAAAAAAAAAGTAGAAAATTAGTTAAAATTATACAAGATTTGACCAATGCTATTAACTAACTTGACCTAATTTATATTTACAGACTATTCCATCAGACAAGAAAAGAATATACATTCTTTTCATATATGCATGGATTCTTCAGGATAGATCTTAGGCTTGGCCATAAACCAAGAATCAGTAATTTTGAAGGATTGAAATTATTTAAAATATTGAATTAGAAATTAATAATAGAAAATGTGAAATCAAATTATAATCATAGATCATATCTCTAACACATATATAAAAAAGAAATTATAAGGGAAATTTAAAAATATTTTTAACTGAATGAAAATAAAAACAGATGAAAATTTATGGGGACAGATAAATCAATTCATGGAGGGCAATATTTGTTTTAAATACCTATTTGGGGAAAGTAATAAAGTCTTAAACAAATAATGTCCACCTTAAAAAATAGAAAAAAAATTAAGCCAAAATTAGGTAGAAGATATTAAAAATCCTCAGAAGTCAATTAAATGGAAATAGGAAAACAAGAAAAATCAATACAACCAAAAACTGATTCTTTGATATGATCAACAAAGTTGAAAAATTATAGCAATATTAACCCCATCCTTCTCTCTCTTTGACCAAATTTAGTCAGGGCCTCTGATGCATGTCAAAGCATCATTCCTCTTTGCCACTTATGCTTCAAGAACCATGTGATGTGCTAGATCCTATGACCCTAAGTGGCCTGGACCTGTTGTAGGGTCTTCTGTTCAGATTCCCACTCAAAAAATTAGCAGCTTTTCTGGTCACTTGGTAAATGAGCCAGAATAACACACCCAAATAAGTAATATGTTGCCTCCAAAAGGCAAAGCGGATGCTAGGCACTGTGCCTCTTTTTTTTTTTTTTTTTTTTGGTCTTTTTTTTACTTTGGTTGTAGTGGCCAGATGTAACAACTTGTTCTTCCCTTTAGAAGAGGCATCTCCACGTGCCCCACACCTCCCAGTGGAGGTATCGAGGAAGGAGAATTCACAAAAGATGAATCGAGGGTACATATGAGATAAGTGAGGTCTATCAAATTTACTTAGCAGGAATGAGTTCATATATTGAGGAGATATTTTTCAGGTCAGTCAGATAGTGGGAAGAAAAAAACCAAAGCGGAGATAAAAGGCAGTAATGTAGAATACTCAGTATTCTTCTAACCGCACAAACGAGCGGAGCCATGAGTCTCAAAGGAATCAGAACAAATGAAGATTTGTGTCACATCTGCAATGGGGTTAAACCGCTCTTGCCTGCCGTAGAAATGGAAATGGCTTCTTTTGGTATTAATGTAGTGAGAAAAAAATAAATGGAATACACAAACTATTTTGAGCAGTATGACCTTTTCTTCAAGTAAGTCTTTTGTCGATCCTCCATACGTGGTGTAGATGAATTCTGAGCTCCTCTCACAGTAGAATAGAAGCTCAGGCATGTTTTCTGCACACCTCCAGCTTCCTACCGTGGAGCTGCTGGGGTCCCTCAGCAAAACTCCCGTTTTCCTCTTTCTTAGCTTTCCCATTACTTTAGGTTTTATGGTGATATTAGAATTCTTATAATTTTGTGTGTGTGTGCAAACACCAAGTATCAGTAAAATTAGTTTAAAAAAAAAGGCTTCTTTTGGTTATTGGCAAGATCAGACGGTGAATGAATTTAAGTGATTCCTAAATTTAGAAGACATACATTAGTCAGAAAATTATTATAAATCAGTTAATTAGTATACCTTTCACCTTCTTAAAACAATGCTATTTTAAGGAATGATTACTGGTTTTTGCTGACTTAAGTTTTCTGTAGTTGGTGTTAGAGCTAAGCACTTTGAACCCATGTTATGAGGCGGTCTTAACATCTCTGAGTTATAATTATTTTCTAATCTTTGTTTTCCCTCTGACAGGGAATTAGTTTTATCTTCATTCTTGTCTCCTCTGCTAGCCTTTAAGTTCTATAAAATGCAGAAAATATATTTATGCATTTCTTGTACCCCAGAGCCTAGCAAATAGCCTGGTATGAAGTAGGTGCTCAATCAATATTTTTCAATGAAATTGAAGCCCACAAAGGACATTTTTTTTCATTCTCCATAAAAATAAAGCTAGTCATTTTGCAGACTTATTTTCAAAATGTCTTATTTTTCATGATTGTGACAGTTGCTGCATATGTCCTAGAATTTTTTTTTCTTTTTACAGAGGAGGAAGTAGCTAACAGTTCTTATTATTTAAAGGATTTTGCCATGCAACTTGAAAATAGACTGATTTTCTTACATTCTCAGGGCTTGCTCCAGGCATAGGAGCACATATTTTCAAATAAAATATAATTAGTGATTTCCATAAAGGAGGAAACCATTGACTTCATTTTACCCTCCTGCATGATCTGATGCTTGGTGACAGATCCTATCCTCCATGGACTTGTCTGACAGTTCTGACCAGGCACCTCTCTATTAGAACAGGGTAGGAATATAATTGTGCTCTTGTTAAAACATGCTGTAATGTCAGGCACACTGAATGTTAATTCCCATAGTGGGTCCAGATAATCAGGAAATTTTCCAACTGCAGGAGGACTTTGAAATAGCATGTGACATTTTTACAGCTGGTCATAATTTCATGCTTTGTCACCTTTGATCAAAGTGTCACCTTAAACAAAGGCAAGGAGACAGGAAATGCTACAGTGAAATATACAATGTAGCCAATTTACTTGAATCTAAAGGTAAAACCCACATGCAAAAATAATCTTCCCCTCAAGACTCACATGCTTAGGGAACCCAATTAAGTTAGAAATTTTCTATAGCTACCACTCTGTTGTGAATTATCTCTAATATTATTTTATAATTTGAATCTGTCGCAATTAACCTGAAAATATGGAAACTGCAGAGAAGGAATCAAATTAATGGAAAAGATACAAATTATTTACATACTGGATTGCTCACATGCGGATCAGAAAGTATAGCCTCTGTGATAAATAATACATAGGTAAGCATGCTCCCAGCTGCATCTGTTACCTGACAGTCCGACACCTGAGAATCAAGCAGTCTGTATCGACTCCTTCCTCTGAGGGTAGTGCTCACTGGGAAACTATCAAGGGCTAGGTTAGGAGGATGAAATATTTAGGACAACCACGAATGTTTACAATACTATACAACTTCTTGGTGGGGAAGGAGGTTTGGTACAAATTTACTTGTGAAATGTTAAAATAGGTGCAACCTATCTTAGCCTGTTTGGGCTGCTTTAATAAAATACCAGAGATTGGGTAGCTTATAAACAATAGAAAGGAATTGATCACAGTTCCAGAGTCTGGAAGGCTGAGATCAGACACCAGCTTAGTCAAGGGAGGGTCCTCTTGTTGGTGGCAGACTTCTTCTTGGATCATCACCTGGCAAAAGAGACTAGGGAGCTTGGCAGGGCCTCTTTTTTAAGAACACAAGAGGCCCCACCCTCATAACTTATGCCATCCAAAGCCCTACCTCCTAATGCCATCACATTGGGCATCAGGATTTCAACATATGGATTTCTGGGAAACTCAAACAACCCACACCATCGCACAATCTACTGAATATATTGTAAATTTTAAAACTTCCTATTTTCCTGCTGCTCACCACCTCCCAAAATAGGCCATGAGCACCCCTCCCAGGTGACCAGGTACACCAATAGGATGAGACTGGCCCCTGCCCAAGTCCCCCTTCCTGCCCTCCCATGACTCGGACCTAGTGACATTCAGACACATCAGTGGACTCCTCTGGCACCTTCTGCTGAGGACTCCACCCTGACCCTCATTTGACCATGGGTCCTCCCTCTCACTGCTCCCTTTTTGCTCCCCTCATGAGGCCCATTCATGACTCAGTCCCTCTAGGACTTGTGGGTATAAGAAACTTTGTTCCCTTGCACCTGCTCTGTGTCCCTTCTTGTGGCTACATCTGACTGACCATCTCATGAATGAATATAGAACGATGACACAGCCAGGGCTTAGAGATTTTTCAAGGAGATGGAAGCAACTTCTGGAAGGGCAATCTAATGAGTTAATGTTATGGATGAAGAATTTAAAACCCACAAAGGTAGTGATGTGATGAAAGTCTACAAGCTATTGAGTGGCAGAGTAGATCTTTTATCTCAGATCTTTTGGTAGGTACCTAGTTCTTTTCTATAAATACAATAAGCTGCCTCTCTAAATAATCTGATTTTCCTCTGTCTTCTCTTGATTTTTCTACAACAGGTTACTTCTATAAAGTAAAATAGTAATATCAATACATAGTGCAAAAATTATTCATGCATTAATAAATCTCTTGGGCAGTTAATCTGCTCAAACAAACTAGTTTGGATAAACTAATTTAGGGTTACTAGTTAAATAATTCATAAATTAAAATTAGTTAAATGGTTATCTATGTAACTGCAAATAGCAGGAAATTCTTTTCCTTCAATTCTACTTCTTTATGATATTTATTATAGTATAACTAGCTACCCAATAACTTAGTGGTCTAAAATAAAAACATGTTATTACATTTCATGATTTTGTGATTTTGATCAAGGCTAATATCAGTGATTTTTAGGCTCTGCATGGCATTTACTGGGGCCATTTGATGGTATTCGACTGGTCAACAGGTAAATCTAGAGGGTCTATGATAACTTTACCTAGATTTTTGTTTGCTTGGCACAAGGTGGCTAGAAGGCTGGGTTCAACTGGGTCACTTTCCTTCTCTACATAAACCTCAGAGCCTCTCCATGTGAGTTATTCAGCAGGGTCATTAGAATTCTTACATGACACCCTAGGGCTCCAAGAGACCAAAGGAACATCTGTCTGTCCTGTTAAATGCTAGGCCAGAACTGTCATTGTGGTACCACTGCAGTAAGTTGTAGTGAAATAACCAACCCCTGTTTTGTTTTTTTTTTTCCTGCAATCTCAGCATATGGAAGTTCCTGGGCTAGGGATTGAACCTGCTCCACAGCTCAGCTGCAGCAGTGCTGGATCCTTAACCCTTAACCTGCTGCACCACTCAAGAATTTCTACCCCTATTTCTTGATGGGAGAAGTGTCAGCACATTTGTAATCATTCATAATCTTATACAACACATTATCAGCAAAAAGATTATATTCAAAGCTTTAATAATTACATTATTTCCTTTATCCTGATTTAGAATAGCTAAGCTTTCTTAATCAGTGTTTAATAAGAATTTATATTAGTCTTAAGATATTCTGTTACTCAAGTTGAAATAAAACAAAGTGGTCCTTTTCATGTTTGTAAACTATCAGATACATTTTAGTTGCATTTAAACTTCCTGCTTAACAAGATTCACTGTCTATAGTTATATTGTAGGGTTTTGATATCAGTAAGACTTCATTTCAGGTAGATTTGAACTGAAAAGCCTTTTCTACTGCTTGGGTTTACTGCATATTTTTTAAGTGATTTTGTCAATAAACTGTAGGTAGTATGTCTTTATCTTATCAGAGAAAAATTAACAGGAAAGGGAAACAGAGGAAAGTTCCATTTGTAAGTGGCTATACAATGCTGGGTATATTGACAGACATGTAGTGACCACTGCTAGATAACATATCATTTCATTGTTGCAACGGGAACAATTGTAATACAAATATGGTATTTATTATAGTATATTAGTTGGATTTTTTTCAGATTAAAAAAAAAGTAGTCTAAATTGGGAAATGACAGCCAAACTCAGGAAGGTATTCCTCCAAACCCATTTTTTATATTTTTATGAAAGTGGGGAACAATCTTAGTTGGACATTTATATGTGCTCCTGTCTCTAACTCACCTTAAACAATATTAAATGGGTATGAACACTTGAAAAATCCACAGGACTCCATTACTCATATGTTAAACCAGGATTAAAACAGGAATTCAATTATGATTTGAATGGTAAATGAATCACAAACAATTAAGTTTCAGTATGGGTACACTTTTCAAGTAGATAATTTTTAGTTTAATGGATGTGTAACAATATATCTACCTAGATATTTTATTACTAAAATTCAAACTCAGAAGTAAAAGAGATTATGCCGTGATATTTCTCTGACAGAAGAGAAGTTTGGAAGCAGCTGTAGCCAAAATCATATTTTCTCACATGAAAGACTGTGAAACCACCACTGATACTAATAGTGTCCAAGAAAGAAGGCAGGTGATTACCAAGGCTAATCAGCATTTCTAAAAACTCAGATAAATTTGAGGCTATAATAGGATTACATTCTCTGCTACTCAAGCCATCAATATTTGCATATGAAACTGGTAAGGTTTTGAAACTGGGATAGCTGTACCAAGCCCAGATTTTTGCCATTAACAGCTAGAAGCTAGACCTTTTCTTGACTTTTCTTTCTGCAAAGAAAAAAAAAAAAATAGGAGAAAAAGAAAAAGCCTCTTTCAGAGTAGTTGCTTTGCAATCTCATGATTAGATAAGAAAAGACTCAATCTGATACTGAATCAGAGAGAGAAAAATCATTTCAAGTGCTAATGATAGGAAATTCAAAATTCAGGGAGAATAGCAGAATACTTTACTTTTATTAAACTTACATGTAATAAATTCCAGTGTTGACTAAAGTCATTTGAGGCAGAATTTAGGTTAAAGAAATTAGGTAAAAGAAAATGTTTTTTCCTAAAAAAAAAATAGAAAAGAAGGATAACATATTATATAAAATTATATATTATTGACTTAAGAATGTATACCTTATAAAAATATATTAGCAGCATGGTGGCAGAACAGAATAGCATGTCATTCAATATTATGGAACCACTTCCTCATAGCTGAACAGTTAAATTTCAGTAGAGCAGATTATTTACTATTTTTAACTGATAGCCTCTAAATGCTAAGTGTGATTGCAAGAGGGCTGATTGACTTGACACGCCAAAAGTGATCCACTTGACTGATGTTGAGTCATTCTAACCAGTTCTTCAGTAACACATTACATATTGTGCAAAAATAACCATTTCAGTATATTTTAAGTGTTAAGTTTTAGAACTACATTATTTTTCACCTCCAGAGAATCAGTTCTGAATACATGAAAGAATTTTATACTTTCCTTCTCCATTAAAGGAACCAATGGCCATGTGTGGCTATTTAAATTTAAACTTAAATGAATTAAAATTAGGTAAAACAAAGTTGGCATTTCAAGAACTCACATTTCAACTGTCACATGTGGCTCATGGCTCCCATATATTGCAGATATAGAACCGTAGAAAGTTCTACGGGACAGCATTGATCTAAAAAATTTCGTTGGCTTAACTTAAGCTTCTATGTATTATATTAGAGACTTTCTAATCATTAAGTCTTGTAAGATTCTTCAAGGATACAATACTATTGAATAAAAGATTATTGATGTTACCATGGTTTTAACTTTCTACAAATGGAGATAAAAGATAAATAATAGGAGTTCCTGTTCTGGCTCAGCAGTAAAGAACCTGACTTTACAGTGGGTTAAGTACCCAGTGTTGCTGGGTGTAGTTTGCAGCTGCGGCGTAGGTCACAGACGTGGCTCGAATCTGGTGTTGCTGTGGCTGTGGTGTAGGCCAGCAGCTACAGCTTTGATTCGACCCCTAACCTAGGAGTTTCCATATGCTGAGGGTGCAGCCCTAAGAACAAAAAAAAAAGACCAAAAACAAAAAACAAAAAAAAAAAACCCAAAACAAGAGATTTTTTTTAATTGGTTAAAAATAAAAATAGGTATGATTATAATTAGTAGACTAGCATATGAAAATAAGCACATCATAATTCGTAGTCAAATGAAATGGAGGCATTCATGATGACTTTTAAAAAATCTGTAAGATTAACCAAACTTTAAAAATTATCAGTCTTCATTCATGACTGGTATGACTGAATTCAGCAAGTGACCTGATATTACCTTTGTAGTTAAAAAAAATACACATTTTAACCCACCTTTATAAAGCTGTCCAATAGAAATTAAGGCCTTACTATAGAAGGAAGCTTATTTAGAAGTTCTAGTAGTAAAACTTAGAAACAACATGAATTTACATCAATAAAGGAATAGTTGAATAGCTTATACTGCACTCATTATATAAAACTATAAAGTTATTTTAAAAAATCTGTTAGATCCACCAGCTTTCATGTGCAGAGATCACAGAGTACACAAACTTGACATACTTTTAAGTAAAAAAGTGAATGAAAAAGCAAATACAAAACCACAAGAATATGTATAAATGAATAATGAGGAAAAACAATAACTACCAAATGGAAAACCAAAACTTAACTATATTAATATAAGATTTACATTAATATGAACAAAGTTGTGGAAGGTTAAATACCATGCTTTTACTACTATTTGTCTCTGAGAATCAAGAAAGGAGTTCACAGGAAAGTTGTCAATTTTGTCTTTACATATTGTTGCATTGTTTCTCTTCTTCCAAAGAATATTCACCATTTTGCAATTTAAAATATTTAATCAAAAATAATTCATTATGGGTCTTCTATAAATAAGCCCATTTTGCAATAAATATGACTAGATTAGAGTTAGCGAGTACCTCATAATTTATGAAATACTTCATACATAATCAGTCCTTACAGTGACATTGACTTAGGTGGTTGGGCAGAAACGGTGCTTCCTTATGAAAGTATATTCAGTTAATAATGGAGCCGGGATTGGCATCCAGGTCTTCTGAATCTTTGTTTCATGCTCTTTCCACTGTATCACAGCTCTTCCAAAGAACATCCCCAAAGAAAAAACATTGTAAGTGGGGAAATTAAGTCCTAAAAAAGCTCACAAGTCAAGTCTTTCCAATTCTATTATTTTAATACTTCAGCACCATCCTCTCTTCTCCAACTAAAATACTTTTTCAACATTTCCAAATAGTTTGCAGTTAGGATAAAAAGGATATGTGTGAAGAATTATAATATGTTTATATCAAAGATGTATTTTTATGTATAAAAGAATGTTTAAATGTTGGGAAATTATTTTTAACTGAAATATCATGTTCCTTATTTAATTCATTTGCATCAAATAGTAGCATCCTTTTGAAGAGATGGTACACAGATCAATTTCTATGCATTGTTAAAGTTGGGAGTCTACTTAGAAATGAAGCATTAGAGTAAAGCATAGCATTTCTTTCAAATAATAAAAATTAAAAGGGAAATGGGAAGCATTGGCAAAGCCGGAAAGGCAAAGGTACAGAAGGCAGTGGAGTGGCAAACAGAGTAGCATCATTTTCACTTTTCAAGTAAGGAAAACTTGTCTATGAAAAGTGAATTTAATTTACAAAATAATGTGGTTTAAATGTGTGAGGGCCTACTTTGTTATCATAATAAATAAACTATTATATATGTACATATACATATATATTATGCTACTAATATATATTATGCTCCTATGCAATGTTCATCCAAAAGGAAAAATTTACATCTAAAATACATCTAAAGTAGTAATGAGTGGGAGTTCCCATCATGGCTCAGTGGAAACAAATCTATTATCTATGAGGATGCAGGTTCAATCCCTGGCCTCACTCAGTGGGTTAGGGGTCCGGCATTGCTGTGAGCTGTGATGTAAGTCACAGATGCGCCTCGGGCCTGACGTTGCAGTGGCTGTGGCATAGGCCAGGGGCTACAGCTCCAATTCAACCCCTAGTTTGGGAACTTCCATATGCCACAGGCATGGCCCTAAAAAGACAAAAATAAAATAAAATAAAATAAAATTAGTAGTGAGCGAATAGCAGTAGAGGCACATAATCTTTCATACAGAAGGAATCAATTCAAACGTCAGAGAGCTTTCGTTGTGCATTATGCTAAGCTGTGTAGATTATCTGATGTCTATTTTCAGTATTGATCAATAATGTCATTTTTTAAGCTGGTGTCTTTGCAAAGAAAGGACACTGCACATGACCTGTTCTAAACTTCAGTTGGAAACGACTGCAGAATAACAGTATGTGCTTGCCATACTTAAGGCTGCATTTCAGTTCAGCCTTTGTCAATTTGTTTTCAGAGCAGGTTCCTATTTGCTTTTAGACTTCACAGTAACTAGGCATATTAGGGAGCTCAGACACTTATAAATATTGTAAACCAGATGCTCTCATACCCACAGGATTTCTGAAAAACTTCCAATGGGAAAAGTGGCTGGGATCCAGGGCCAAATCCCTGTACCTAAATTAATAGAAGTAGCAGAAAATAAAAGAAATCTTAAGAGGAAAAGTTTGTGAATTACTGCTTTTTTATAGTCCCTTTTTGTTAGCTGTAGTTGTCACTACCTTAAATCAACCTCACCATGCTCACCTGAATTATTGCCACCACTTCCAACTTCATCTTTTGTTTTCATTTTGGATTTTTTTTTTTAATGGAGAGTATTGTAACTTAACGTAATGTGTACCACAAAGTCTGTTATACTATTCCAATCACTCTAATTTCTCTTAGAATCATCACAATGTTTAAAAATATATTTCAGTTATGTTTATTATTTGATTATTTCCTACACCCTTTGTTGTTCCAGGATGACAGAGGATTTTGTTTGTCTTATTTACTTACCTGGCAATATGTATTCAAGGAATATTTATTGAATGCATGAAAGAAGAGAAAATGAGTGTGTTCTAGAATAGCAGAAGAAAATGCAACACCTGAGGGAAAAAAAGGAAGGGAATAAAATTTATTTTAGCAGGAGGGATGTTTGAAGGGGAAAGGTAGGAATGCTCATGGTGTGTTCAGAAGACCGTGATGCGATCAACCTGACTTGAGCAGAGGTTTTTAGAAGAGAGCATAAGGAGATGAGAGTTGAAGAATTCATATGGAGCCAGATTACCAAGGGCTTTGAAAGTCAATTTAAATAACTCTGATTGCGTTCTGTAGAATTAAGAGTAGAAGTAACACAGGGGCCAACAGATACTTCTCTGTTTGGGTAAAATGATTACATAATACTGCTCACGAAGCAAAAGGTGAAAATAATCTCTGTACATAATCTTCACCTTGTATTAAATCCCCTGGCTAACTTCGGAGCCAAAAGTCCAGATTCATAAAAGATCAAAACATCAAACAAATTTCTAATATCCTGCAATACATGTATAAAAGCAAAATATCTATAAAAGAAAAGAATAAGAAATACATCATTAATATTTTCATATCATATTCCATGGTTCACAAAATACTTACAGAAGCAGAATGAATTCTTAGATGGAGTTCAGAAACCTCTGTAAGCATTAAAAGTGTGTTAAAGAAGCTGGGGAAGACCAGGCTATAGACAAGTAAGCCTGGAGACAAGGTATTCAGGGAGTCTCAGCAGCACAGGGGCAAAGGAAGAACCTAACATTTCTTGAAGGACTACTATGTGAAAAGTCCTGGACCTTAGATACACGACTTCGGTTACCAGGTATCTGATGAGGTCTAGGAAAGTAGGAACTATGCTACAAGGGCATCTGGTTAGAGCAATGGGGACCCAGTCAGTCACTTCTACAAGGGAAGTAATCGAGATCTGAAAGACAGAAGGGTCAAGCATATGAGTGAGAGAGGACCACGATAAAGACTCTTAATAGAAAACGGCAGGTACTATCTTCTTAGCCCTTTTCTTGAGCACATTCTACTGTCCTTCACTACTTTTTTTTTCAAATAATAATGCACAATTTACACACATTGTAATATCTTTGTATTTAGTTTGACTTACTAATCTTTCAGTCACTCTCAGCCTCATGGCAATTGTGACATACTTGTCAATTGTACTTGAGTAAAAACATGGTTGTCCCTCATGGAAATTTGACTAGACAATTGCAATCACTTAACAGTTGAATCAAAAATCATTTAAGGACCCATTTGAAGAAAGAACATTAGTCACAGCATAATTTGAAAATCTTCTCCTAAAATTATTTTATTTCTAGCACCCAAACTGGAAAAATAAGTCATTGGCTGGAAAAATAAGCACCCTGAATGAATAGTTGAGCATGCGTTTTAGTAATATTTCTATCACAAGACAGGCAGGACGAAGATGGATTTATGAATTGCAAAGATATTAAGAATCAATATCAGAATGGAGTTGCCATTGTGGCTCAGTGGGTTAAGGACCTGACTTTGTGAGGATACGGGTTCAATCCCTGCTCTTGCTCAGTGGGTTAAGTATCCAGCATTGTCAGAAAATGTAGTGTAGGTTGTAGACGCAGCTCAGAACTGGTGTTGCCGTGGCTGTGGTGTAGGCCTCAGCTTCCGCTCTAAGTTGACCCCTAGCCCAGGAACTTCCATATGCTGTAAGTGTGACTGTTAAAAAAAAAAAAAAAAAAAAAAGTCTCAGAATGTTTAGAAGTTTTAGGAATGTCTTCATTTTATTTATGCTTTCTTTTAATATATGCAAAATCCTATATGACTATATATACATTTATGTTTAAAAGAATTCTTTTGATCAGTATAAAATAAAATATCTAAGTGATTTGTGAGTATAGTGTCATAGTGTAATTCTTCTTCCTACTATACATTAAATAATTATACAGATTTAAATCAATGGCATCTTCTATTTGTATGAATACAGTTTGTTCCAGGAATTGTGCTAAAAGATCTACAATACCACATCTTCCCATCTAATCTGTACTACAGTCTATATCATATTGTAGTTCAGACACATAAATTGAACCATACACATCCCCTTTATTTCCACAGTCCTACATATAGTACATAGCAACTTCACTGGACCCCACATCTGTCTGATTCTAAGACTTGCTCTGAATCATGGCAGCAGTGGAGCTCAGACCTCAGTGTGTACAGTCATCACCCAGTGACCTTGGTAAATATTTAGTTTTCTGCACTATTTCCCAAGATGTTCTGCTTCAATAAGTGTAGTATAGACTCTGGAATACACATTGTTAACAAATATCTAAATTGATTTTTTTATCAGGAGGTTTACATACTTTACTAATGTTCTTCTCTATTAGATGATGAAACATAAAAAGGGAACACCATCCGCCTACTTGGGGCACACAATCAATAGTAGACAGCAGGGAGGCAAATTGGAGTTCAGTTTTCCAAGTTCCCCTGGCAATTATTCGAGAGAGACCCAGAGTCAGATGGAAAAATAGTAAAAGAAAAAGTAAAACTTGAACAGCATCAGCTGTTAAATTAGATTCTGATAAATTCAGATGAATACCAGAGTGATATCTGTAGCATAGGAATTCTGATTAATTTCTCCCACGATTAGTTGGACATAACCAGATGGGAGAAAGAAGACGCTCTACTTGCCTCCCTGATAATACAAAAGAATACACCACATGAAAGTCAATAGGAGAAAATCTGGAAGAGCTCTACTCAGAAATCGTATCAGTTAATAATGTGGAATCAGAGCCAAGTTATAGGGCATGAGCAATACAAACACTTCCCTTAGTCACATTTGGGAAGCACCAGACAAAAGCAGTCACACTGAATTTGGATTCCGTGGCAGTGCTTATACAAGCTTATATTGGCATGGATGGAAACACTGATTCCTTGCTACCACACAAAATGCAAAATTAGTTGACACAGAAGCCAAGCTAATATTGGTCTCCACTCTATTCCCAACAAGCTTCTGTGTTTCTAAATTAGAAATGTAAAGTTATGGCCAAGCTAAACATTTCTACTTTGTTTTGTTAGGACTGAACTATTCGAATGAATTAAAATAGGAATACAAGCAACTGGACAGAAATGATCTCAGCTTTCTACTGAAAAAGAAGAAAACTTTTTAAAAAATAACTGTAAAAGCCTTATTAAACATAAGAAAGCATACTATAAATAGAAATAAACATTTTGTAAACCCTCTAAAATTACGTTATGAAATAAAATGAGGACAGAATGAACTTTAGAAAATTTGTAATTTTATTATCAATGATATTCAAGAGGAAACTTTATCTAGACAAGTTATCAAAAGTCCTGATTAGGAACCATTTAAAGAAGGAAAAACTGAGTGGAATTTTAAAAAGAAGTTAAAACCAAAATGGAAGCAGAGAATATAGACTTGAAATTTTAAGACATGATTCAATGAAATAGCAGTCAAAATTAAGACTTTTTCCTTAATGAGAAGAAAAGGGAAAACAATATAAAATGAGACAAGGTTTGAGAAGCATTTTCGTTTTCATTAATGTAATATGGCTAAGGAGTAAGAAAAAAATCTTCAAAGCATTGAAGAAATGTTACTTAATCTAGTAAAGACTGGAGCTTAGAGAGGTAAGGAGAAAAATGAGCCAAGTTTCTCCTGATGACATGTGCTAAACCTGGTGAACTGGATCCCAAATTTTCTCATCTCTGAGGGGCAAGAGGTTTGAAAATAAACCTAGGCAGAGAATCCAGTGGTAGATGCATCTGCTCCTAAATCCAAAAGCCCAAATATCTATATACTCAGTACAAAAAGTATGTGTCTTTTAAAAAAATATTTTTTCAACTGAGTAAAATTTAAAGATCTTACTGGCTTTATTCAATGAGTCATGAATTGGGCAGCATCCAAGCTAGCAGAGAGAAAGGAATTCTGAGTAGCTCTACAAAATAAAAGACTTTTACAGGCAGAAGGGACAGGAACAAGGTAGTTATATTGGGGGGGGGATGTTAATTATTTCAGGGTTTCTTTCTTTAGGATGGCAGAGATCTATCAAGTAGATTACTTCAGTATGCTGAGCAGATGGCTCCTCATTGGCTGGTTTAAGATTCTACTTCTGGGAGAGTGCAAACTGTAATTAAATCAAGTCTCAGTTTGGTGACATAGGGCTTAGCCTAAGTAACTCCACTTTGGGTTTGTGTTCTTGCTTTTAAAAGATTCTGGGAGTTCCCTAGTGGCTCAGAGGGTTAAGGGTCCAGTGTTGTCACTGCTAAGGGTTGGGTCACTGCTGAGGCATGGGTTTGACTCCTGGCCTGGGACCTTTGTATGCTGTGGGTGTAGCCAACAACAGCAACAAGAGATTCTGGAGGAAGAAAAGCCATCCCAGATGTAAGGGCGGATATGCAGGAAGAAGAGGGAGGGAGTGTTTTCTATTCCAGGAAGGATGGGACAGGCATATGCAAAATCTTCTGAGACAACTAGAAAAACTGGACTTTTTTGTTGTTGTTGTTGTTGTCTTTTTAGGGCCGCATCCACAGCAAATGCAAGTTCACAGGCTAGGGATCAAATCGGAGCTGCAGCTGCCGGCCTATGCCACAGCCACAGCAATGCAGGATCCAAGCCACGCCTGTGACCTGCACCACAGCTCATGGCAACGCTGGATCTTTAACCCACTGAATGAGGCTGGGATCAAACCCGAGTCCTCATGGTTACTAGTCAGGTTTGTTACTGCTGAGCCACAACAGGAACTCCTGGACAAAATATTTAAAAACTATCTCATTGAAACCATCTAAAAGTTACTTAGGTGATATGAATTTTTTTAACCATTATTATAGAGAAATTGAGAGTCAAAGGAGGTAAAAATGATATTAAGTGTTGCCTTTCTGTCATGTTGATTGGTGTTATCCAAAGCCATGAGCAAGAAGTTGAAAATACCAGTAGAACTTTCCACAGAAAACAGAACTTTCTCAGGTTAGGGTGGGGGAGGGGTGGGATGGAAAGCAGGACCTGGCAATGAGCAAAATTTATTGTAAATAACTGAGGTGTGGGTACCTAAAGGGCTACAGAATATAATTGGAGTTGAATTGGAAATAAACCAGAGAGTAAAGACCAGCTGTGATAATTTCAAGTGCTGATTGTATTAATTAGATTTGTCATCTGCCTGCCAGAGAAAAAGTAAACACTCTCTGGAGAAAGATAACATTATCCAGAAGCTCAAAGGATCTCTAAAACATTTCGCAGGCAGTGTTTAACTTACAAACAAAAATCACCAAGTATATAATAGGACAAAATTTGAAAACAAAAACAAACAGAAAATAAAAGGGCCACAGAGAAGCATAAAGGAGACTATCTTATACAACATAAGACTCTGTTTAATATAGTCAGAATATGAAAACACAAGATGTAGAATTTTGGTATAGAAATGGAGTATATACATTAAATTATAAAATGTATTGTAAATGGATGAAACACCATCACCAGAGGTGGGGGGGGAGGATGCTAACAGAATAACTCTCTTAATTCGTGGTATCTGTAAGACGAAAGGCAAAGAAACTTTGCAAAGCATTGTACTCTCCTTGATAAATTTGTTTCCCAGGGATACAGGTTAACAAGGCTAAAATCACTATGTATTTTACTGGAATTGAACAATTAAGTAAATGGATGGTGGATAGTGAGAGCCAAGTCTCCCAGTGCTGAAGTGAGCAATTACAGATAAGCAAGGGAATGTTCTACATGGTAATGGATAAAATCTGGAGACCTCAGTATGAACTCATGACAGCTTCACAGAGCTACAGATGGTTACATATAGAAATATAAGTATGTGTATATTTATGGGTTAGTATCCATGCATACATTTTCCTGGTCTGTCAGCTGAGTGGGCTGAGAAGGAATGAGCACATCTACTGTCCAGCTCTTGGCTTCTTCCTTCCTTCCTCCCTTCCTTCCTTCCTCCCTTCCTGCCTTCCTTCCTGCCTTTCTTTTTTTCTGTTCTCTCATGTCCACTCCTGTGGCGTATGGAAGTTGCTGGGTCAGGGGTAGAATTGGAGCTGCAGCTGAGTCCTGTAACACAGCCACAGCAACACAGATTTGAGCCATATCTGCGACCTACATCTCAGCTTGCAGCAACACCAGAACCTTAACCCACTGAGCCTCAGTGGGAACTTTCAGCTCCTAGTTTCTAATGCCATTCTCTAATAAAAGTAACAAGTACTTCCTGGAGAAAATGGCTAGAGTCCTAGTCCAGACTCTAGGACTGCGGCAGGAAATACACAAGATGAGCCTGGTACACCTTATTGTGCCAGAAAGTATAGATATGCCTCCTCTTCCCCAAAATAGTACATACACAATGATGGGGGTATGACAAAGGGATACAGGAGCCAGCTGAAAGATTTCCCAATAGCTAAAGCAGGAACACTTTGAACCACAAAATAAAGCAGTGTCAAATTATATACCACAGTATAAAATATCTAAGGCTCATACTGATTAAAAAATATGATTGAATTAAATGAGGAAGAATAGACAAACTTCCTATGCACAAGAACTCTGAATAATTTTTGTCAATACTCTGCTCTCAAGGAGGTAAAGTGTCACTTCCAAATCCATTATGTGTGGACCGTACGGTGACTCCCTTCCACAGAGAAGGCAGTGGTAGATGGGTGGGGGAAGTAAGTTTACAATAGAAACACCTGACAGACGCTGCCTCAGCCTCACAGTTTACATCATCAGTGTTAAGCCATGCTGAGAGTATATCCTTGATATGATACAATGAGAATGATACTTTTCCTTCCGGTCCTTCTACCCAAAATATACAACCACGGTCTAATCACGTAAAAGGTAACGGACACATTCCACTTGAGGGACATTCTGCAGATTAACTGACCAATACTCCTCAAAATGCAAAGGTCATCAGAAACAAAAACATTTTAGGGAGTTCCTGTCCTGGCTCAGCGGAAACAAATCCAACTAGTGGCTGTGGCTGTGGCCGGCAGCTGTAGCTCCAATTCGACCCCTAGCCTGGGAACTTCCATACGGCACAGGTGTAGCCCTAAAAAGCAAAAAACAAAAAAACAAAAAACAAAAACAAAAAAACACAAAAACTTTTAGAGAACGTGTCACAACCAAGAGGAATCTGAAAAGAGATGACGGCCAAATGTAATAGGATAACCAGTTACAGGGAAAAAAAAAAAGATTTAAAGTTAAGGAATTTGAATTAAGTATGGATTGAGTTATAATATATCAGTGTTGTTTTATTGATTGTTTCACATTTACCATTCTAACAGAATAATGACAATGAAGGAGACTGTGTGTAGGGTATATGGGCACTCTATGTAGTATCTTGACAATTACTCTGTAGATGTAAAACTCTTTCAAAAAATGTTAAGAGTATACTAAAAATTAGAATAGGCACAATATCATTTCTATTAGGACCCAAATAGAATTAAATATTTATATATAAATCTAAGAAAATATGCTCAAGATTTATATATAAGAAAAATTATAAAGCTAATGGCAGAAATCAGTGTAATTTATTTAATATTAATAAAATGAATGAGGCAAATATATGATCATATGTAAATGTATAGAAGCATCTACTCATGACCGAAAATTTCTTAACTAATTAGAACTACAATAGCAATGTTTTAAGTTATTAAAGTGTATTCACAAAAAAAAAAATCAAAGTAGCCAAACCAAACTTAAGAGTTAGATGTTGAAAGCTTTCCTTTTAAAAATTCAGAATGACAGAGAAATGTCCAGTTTCATCATAACTCAACATTGTCCTGGAAATCATGAAAAATCAAACAAGACAGAAAACATATAAAGATTGTTCATAGATGATATGGCTGTGCAGATAGTCTAAAAAAAAAACACCTACAGGTAATCTATTTAACTATAAGTGTGCTCAGCAGTAACATTTACAGGGGTAGCCAGAAAATCTTTTTTTTTTTCTTTTCATGATTACCCAAATCTCAAAGATTGTGACATATATTCAGATAGCAATATTGCAAAAGTGAGAAATAAATTTGGTTTTATTAGGGAGTCAGTAAGTTAGGTGAAGTATTAAAAGTTTCTCTTTTTATGGGACTAGAACTATACTGATTAAACCTGTTTTATTTGTTTTGTTTTGCTTTTTAATCTTGAAGGAAAAGTGTTATTTGTTTGCCTGTTTGTTTCTCGTTTAACTATAAGATCTATTTACTCGTAAAATCAGAACTAAACATATCAGTTTCCATTCCCCAAGGAAAAAGTGTTCATGTAACAAATACGAGTAATTTCCTCAAATAAAAAAGCAACAAACCATTAAAAAGTGGGCAAGAGAAAAATAAAAGTCAACTCTCAGAAGAGAAAATCCAAACTGGTTAATTAACATTTGAAATATGATCAATCCCATTAGCAATCAGAGCAAAGTTTGCATTAGCAAATGAAAACTAGTGTAAGATACTTAAAGACTAAAAAAACTAAAAGACAAGGGATGTAAAATGCGGTGAGAACATAAAGCAGTGAGTCCTCTAATATGTTGCTTAAGGAAAGAAATTTGAGTACATCTATAAAGATGAAATTTAAAACTCAGAAATCTCTCTCCTAGATATATACCCTATCAAAAAGTTCACATAGTTGTTCAAGAAGATGTATGTAAGCATTTATAACACCATTGTGTGAAGACAAAAATAAAATTTGTAATCTAAATTTCTTCAGCAGGAAAATGAATATTAATATATAGTCATAAAATGAAGGTATATAGAAATTTAAATAAAAATACTGAAAGAATAGATAGATGGTTAGATGGATGGATACATGGAGGGATGGATGGATAGAGAGAAAGAAGATGATAGATCATAAAACATTGAATAAAATGTAGCAGAAGTGAGAGTTCCCATTGCGGCTCAGTGGAAACGAATCTGGCTAGTATCCATGAGGAGGCAGGTTCGATCCCTGGCCTCACTCAGTGGGATGAGGATCCAGTGTTGCCATGAGCTGCAGTGTAGGTCGCAGATATGGCTCAGATCCATTGTGGCTGTGGCATAGGCTGGCAGCTACAGCTCTGATTCGAGCCATAGCCTGTGACTCTCCATATGCCATGGGTGCGACCCTAAAAAGACAAAAAAAAAGAAAAAAAAATAGCAGAAGCATACACAGGCTATTCATAAAATTTAATGTGCACATCAATGCATATAGTTTATAGGGGTATATATGCTGGTTTTAAAATATGTCCACAAATTCACTGACAATTTTCAAAATTTGGAATTTAATTTCCCACCCCTTGACTGTCCACAGATTTATTACTCCAAACAGAATGTAGCAGAAGTGATGGTGTATGATTTCCAGGGCTAGAGCAAGAGGCTGTCTTGGCTTCCGCTGTGATTTCGGGTCACTTAATCTGGGGAAAGCTGGCCACCAAGTCATGAGGACATTCAAGCTGCCCCATGGAAAGGCCAACATGGAAGGGATCTTGAAAGGATTTGAAACATCCCATCAAGTAACTTGCCAGGCACTCCAATGAAAGAAAATGTGTTAATGTAATGCAATACATTAACAATTATAATTCAACACTTATATAATTTAAAAAAATTGGCAAGCTAGAATTAAAAGAGGACTTTGTTAGCCAAGATATGAATATCAGGATGCAGAATTCAAAATTGCAATTATTTTCAAATATGTTATTTATATACAATAAAAAAAACAAATTTGACTCCCCATATTTAGACATATAAAACAATTAAATTAGTGGTTAAATTAAATCAAAATTAACTTACACAAGTAAGTTCCTACCTGGATGCCATTTTTGTCAAATAGAAAATGAAAAATAAAAGTGTAAAAAAAGTGCAGCACACACACAAAAACCACATGAGAACTCACAAATAACCAAAAAGTGGTCATGTCTAAATGAAAAAGAAAAACTATAAAGCTTTCCTGAAAGTCATAAAAGAAGACCTCAATGAACTGAGAGAGAACATATTCCTGTAAGGGAGAACTCACTATTGTAAAAATGTCATTTCTCCTTCAATTACTCTATAAATTCCTACAGGACTTTTATGAAACTTGTCAAACCATCTTAAAATGTGTCTGGAAGTGAAAATGTGCAATAATAGCCTGGTACATTTTGAAGAAGAGAACAGTAAGCAGTAACTTCTGCCAGATACCAAAATGTGCATATAGTATTTAACACAAAGTGATATTATCAAAGGCATATGTGAACTCTATCTTCATGCACCCTGCACAGGCATAATATTTTAAAGCATTAATTTTCACCCTTATGTTTAAGGACTCAGCTGCCTTACCAAAAAAACAAAAAAAAAAAAGAAAAAAAATATCTGAGTACTTTGACCAGCCTCAAAATTTGTCTGTCTAATGTTGTCCAAAGCACAGGTGTTATTTTCTTTTACTGCTTATTTGCCCCGCTCCCTCATTCATTAATTCTTTGCCATCCCAAAGTTCTCCATCAAGAATATATTGTCTTCATTTTGCACGGATCTCTCCTAGTTCCTTGCTATTAGAAAGCCAAGGGAGTGTCTTCCCCTAGAGATGAGAGAGTGCAACACTGCAGTGAAATCCTGACCAAAGTAGACTTGCTAAAGCTCTACTCTTATAAACTTCAAGAAGTTTTTCATCACAATCAAAATCTGCTCGGTCTGGCTAGCAGTGGACTCCCTTTAAACAAAATATTGTTAAGAATACAGTTCTTCAGTTTCATGTAACTTAATTTTACACAGAACTTCTTTGAATATTGCAATCAAATGATGGCTGTAGCTGCATCACATTTAAAGGTTCTACATAAGCAAAAGCACCATAAATAAAGGTCATAAGTGCCACAAATAGAATATATATTTACAATATATAACAGAGGATCAACATTCCTAATAGGTAAGAATTCCCATAAACTAATCAGAAAAATGTGAACTACCAATGGAAAATGTTTCATTTAGAAAGAAACAACGTACAGATGAAGAAACACAAATTGCAAATATAGAAAAAATTCCTTAAAATCTAACCTTACTATTACAAAACTAGGTAATAGTTTTTAATGAAATGCAACTTTCACCTGATCATATTAGACAAAAAAAGTAAATGATCATAAACAGTGCTGATAAAGGCAAAGAATTTGGTGTTTCCAGACACTATTATAAGAGTACAAATTGAAGCATGTATTTGGAAGTGCACCTGACAGAAACTATCAAGATTTAATATACTTATAACTTCTAAATTAGCACTTAGAATTTAAAGATATGTGTACAATAGGGTATAGGGTCTGCAATAGCGAAATACTCAAACTATTCCAAACTCCATTCATGAAGGAATTTCTAAAGAAACCATGATACTTAGTATCATGTATTACTACATGGTAATTAGAAATAAAATATGAGTTCCCATCGTGGCTCAGCGGTTAATGAATCTGACCAGCATCCATGAGGACGCAGGTTCAATCCCTGGCTTTGTTCAGTGGGTTAAGGATCTGGCATTGCCATGAGCTGTGGTGTAGGCCACAGATGCGGCTCAGATCCCGAGTTGCTGTGGCTGTGGTGTAGGCTGGCAGCTGCAGCTCCAGTTGGACCCCTACCCTGGGAACTTCCATATGCTGGGGGTGCAGCTCTAAAAAAAAAACAAAAACAAAAAACAAACAAACAAAAAAAAAGGAGTTCCCGTCGTGGCGCAGTGGTTAACGAATCCGACTAGGAACCATGAGGCTGCGGGTTCGGTCCCTGCCCTTGCTCAGTGGGTTAACGATCCGGCGTTGCTGTGAGCTGTGGTGTAGGTTGCAGACGCGGCTCGGATCCCGCGTTGCTGTGGCTTTGGCGTAGGCCGGTGGCTACAGCTCCGATTCGACCCCTAGCCTGGGAACCTCCATATGCCGCAGGTGCGGCCCAAGAAATAGCAACAACAACAACAAAAAAAAAAAAAAAAAAAAAAAAAAGAAATAAAATATGCACACAGAAATGGACATACTGTAAATTTATCTTCTCAAGTGAGTACTTTAAGAATAAACAGTGAAAGCACACACCTGGGTGGTTAATAGCATCAGCTCTGGTGCCAGATTCTGTAGGTTTAAATCCCACATTTCGTAATTACTTCAAGTGTGGTCCTGGGTGAGTTACTTTTAACTTTCTGTGCCTACAGTTTTAATCTGTGTGCCCTAAAGGAAACTATTAAGCCCCAAATATTGGCATTTCCTTTACGGCTCATTTTAGAATGTAAAGCAAGTACTGAAATACTTTTGTTTGAGCTGTGAACACTGGACAAAAGTCATCGACCAAAAGAAAAGCCCTGCTGGACTAAATGGAAAAAATAAATAAAACAGTCTTGAAACTTATTACAAACTATTAATTATCATCAGTGGTTATCTCTTAAAATAAGTGTGAGGTTAGAAGATGTCATTAAGTCTTCTAATTGATATTTTCCCTAATCTGTTGTCTTTAGATTTTATAAGTATATATAATCAAATAATGTGTAATTTTGGAGTTCCCACTGTGAATCTGTGGGTTAAGAATCCGACTAGCGTACAAGAATTCGAGTTCCATCCCTGGGCTCACTCAGTGGGTTAAGGATCCAGAGTTGCCACAAGCTGTGGCATAGTATGCAGATGTGGCTACGATCTGGTGTTGCTGTGGCTGTGGTGCAAGCCGGCAGCTTCAGCTCCAATTCGACCCCTAGCCTATGACCTTCCACATGCAGCAGGTGCCAAAAAAGAAGTGTAATTTACATGGATTTTTTTAACCAAGGAAGAAAAACAAGTCATAAAAAAATTAGCAAGAAGTAAACAAGATGGAATTTACAACTGCAGGAAGTTTTTTTTTGTTTTGCTATGCCACTTTTTTTTTTTTTTTTTTTTTTTGCTATTAAGGGGTGAAGTTTATAATGTACTACATGGCTTCTGCATGTATTCAGGCAATTCATTCTGTAGCACAATGATTATAAGAACTTCAAAGCCAATTTTAAGCTCGTCTAATCCACTAAATAAATATTGTTTATCATTTCTCTAGTCTACAAAATTTAACGCTTAATTTTTTTTTTCTACAGAAAGGAATCATGAATTTGGGTTAGAAAAGTCCAATTTAAAAAATTGTTAGCTAGTTGATTCTTATATTTATAAAACCTCAAACAATAAAAACTAAAATTTTTAAAAAGAAACTCCAAGGGTTAATGAATAGCTTTATTTAAGCTTATTTGAAAAGATTTTTTTAAACACTCAATTATCTGATAAAGAGTGAACAGAATGTTAATTATTGCACCGTATAGATATGCACTAGGGACGTATTTTATAGCACTAGTGCACGAGAAATATACATTTCCTATTATAAACTGAATGTTATCACATGCTTAAGTTAAAATTTTAAGTGTCTAATGAAAAATGACCTTTCCCATTTTTATCCCCCTTGTAGAGAGGTATATGGTCACCTTGTGGGTTTTTATTAACATCTAGTAAGATATCACTGGATTTAAAATTGCTTTTAAACAAATTAAAAGTTATAGCAGAGATTATCAATGTAAATAATTACTACACATTAACAGATTTTACAGAGCCCAATATAATGGGGTCTTTCTAGAGAAAGAATATAAAATATTGTGTTTCATGCAGTATTTTGGTAGAGGAAAGCAATATAATATCCCAAGATGTCAGAGCAGTTTCATAAAAGCATTTGAAACCTAAACAATATGGAAGACTAAAAATTAATGACATGGAGTTCCCGTCGTGGCGCAGTGGTTAACGAATCTGACTAGGAACCATGAGGTTGCGGGTTCGGTCCCTGCCCTTGCTCAGTGGGTTAACGATCCGGCGTTGTGGTGAGCTGTGGTGTAGGTTGCACATGCGGCTCGGATCCTGCGTTGCTGTGGCTCTGGCGTAGGCTGGTGGCTGCAGCTCCGATTCGACCCCTAGCCTGGGAACCTCCATATGCCGTGGGAGCGGCCCAAGAAATAGCAAAAAAAAAAAAAAAAAAAAAAAAAAGACAAAAAAAAATTAATGACATAAAATAGGATATACTGAGACATTATTATTTTCATGAAATATTTACAAAACTGATAATGGTTAGACGTGATTAATAAAATTAAATTAAGCTAATCTTAGAGTACTGTGATTTCAATTAAAATAAACAAATATGAATGTGCAAAGATGATGTTAAAGTATTTAATCACCATTATTTTTAAATCAATGAATTGAATATTATGTTCTTTATACATCCCATCTTTATGTTATGTAATGTATATTTGAGAATGTTTTATTCTTATTCAGTGGTAAATAAAACTTTAGTTCTGTTCACCTGTAACCTTCAGGAAGGCAGAAATCTTGTCTTGATATTCTTATACATTACAAAATAATTACCATGACAAGTCTAGTTAACATCTATCCACCATACAAGGCTGTTACAATATTATTGTCTGTGTTCCCTATGCTATACATTACATCCCTGTGATTTATTTTATTTTTCTAGCTCCAATGTCGTTTATCTATGCATTTTAAATGATTTTTATTTTTTCCATTAATGCTGGTTTACAATGGTCTGTCAGTTTTCTACTGTACAGCAAAGTGTCACACATACATTTATACATTCTTTTTCTCACATTATCCTCCATCATGCTCCCTCATAAGTGACTAAATATAGTTCCTAGTGCTATATACAGCAGGATCTCCTTGCTTATCCATTTCAAAGGCAAGAGTTTGCATCTATTAACCCCAGACTTCCAGTCCATCCCACTCCCTCCCCTCCCTCTTGACAGCCACAAGTCTGTTCCTCAAGTCCATAAGTTTCTTTTCTGTTGAAAGGTTCATTTGCGCCATATATTAGATTCTAGATATAAGTGGTATCATATGGTATTTGTCTTTCTCTTTCTGACTTACTTTACTTAGTATGAGAATCTCTAGTTCCATCCATGTTGCTGCAAATGGCATTATTTCATTCTTTTTTATGGCCGAGTAGTATTCCATCGTGTATATATACCACATCTTCCTAATCCAATCATCTGCCAGTGAATATTTAGGTTGATTCCATGTCTTGGCTATTCTGAATAGGGCTGTAATAAACACAGAGGTGCATGTACCTTTTTCAAAGAAAGTTTTGTCTGTATATATGCCCAGGAATGGGATTGCTGGATCATATGGTAGTTCTATAATTATTTTTCTGAAGTACCTCCATACTGTTTTCCATAGTGGTTGTACCAATTTACATTCCCACCAACATTGCAGAAGGGTTCCCTTTTCTCCATACCCTCTCCAGCATTTGTTATTTGTGGACTTACTGATGATGGCCATCCTGACCAGTGTAAGGTGGTACCTCATAGTAGTTTTGAGTTGCATTTCTCTAATAATCAGTGATGTTGAGCATTTTTTTCATGTGCTTGTTGGCCATCTGAATATCTTCCTTGGAGAAATGTCTATTCAGGTCTTTTGCACATTTTTCAATTGGGTTGTTGGCTTTTTTGCTATTGAGTCGTGCAAGTTGTTTATATATTTTATAGATGAAGCCCTTGTCAGTTGCATCATTTGAAACTATTTTCTCCCATTCCATAGGTTGTCCTTTTTTTTTTTTATGTTTTCCTTTGCTGTGCAAAAGCTTGTCAGTTTGATTAGGTCCCATTGGTTTATTTTTGCTTTTACTTCTGTTGCCTTGGGAGACTGACCTAAGAAAACATTTGTACAGTTTATGTCAGAGAATGTTTTGTCTATGTTCTCTTCTAGGAGTTAGATGGTATCTTGCCTTAGGTTTAAGTCTTTAAACCATTTTGAGTTTATTTTTGTGCATGGTGTTAGGGTGATTTCTTTATTTTATATCTGTAAATTTTTTTGTATCATTATCTCTTTTTTTTATTTCCCCAATACATTTTTTTCTACTATATATCTGTAAATTTAATCCTCTAAATCCACTTCACCTATTTTGCCCATATCTCTACCTCCTTCTCCTCTGGCAACCACCACTTTGTTATGTCTCTATGACTGTTTCTGTTTTATTATGTTTGTTTTTTAGATCCTACATATACATGGAATTATATGATATTTGTCTTTATCTGACTTGTGTCACTTAATAGCCACAAGGTTCATCTCTGTTTTTGCAAATGGCATGATTTCATTTCTTTTTTTAATGACAGACTAGTTTTCCATTGGTTGATAATAGCATATCTTCTTTATTCATTCATCTATCAATGGAAAATTAAGTTTCTTTCATATTTTAACTATTGTAAATAATGCTGCAGTGAACATTGGAATTCATATATATTTTTGAATTAGTGTTTTCATTTTTTTTCAGATAAACCCCCAGAAGTGGAATTGCTGAATCATATGGTAGTTCCATTTCTAATTTTTTGAGGAGTCTCCATACTGTTTTCCATAGTGATGGCACCAATTTACATTCTTACCAAAAGTGCAGAAGGGTTCCCTTTTCTCCACATCCTCACTAATGCTTGTTATTTGTTGTCTTTTTGATAATAGCCATTCTGACAGGTATGAGTTGATATCTCATTGTGGTTTTGATTTGCATTTCCCTGATGATTTGTGATGTTGAGCGTTTTTTCATATTTTTATTGGCCTTTTGTATGTCTTCTTTGGAAAAATGTCTATTCAAATCTCTGGCCCACTTTTTAATTGGATTGTTTGTTTATTTGATATTGAGTTTTATGTGTTCTTTAGATATTTTGGGAATTAATCACTTATCAGACATACCATTTGCACATATTTTTTCCCATTTAATATGTTGTCTTTTTATTTCGATGATGACTTCCTTCATTGTGCAGAAGCATTTTAATTGATGATGTCCTTCTTGTTTATTTTTTGCTTCTATTTCCTTTGCTTTTGGAGTCATAACCACAAAAACAGCACTAAGACCAATGTCAAGGAGGTTATTTCCTGTTTTCTTCTAGGATTTCTATGGTTTCAGGTGTTACATAAAATTTTTAATTCATTTTGAGTTGATTTTTGTATATGGTGTAAGAAATAGTTTAGTTTCATTCTGTTACATGTAGCTGTCCAGTTTTCTCAACACCATTCACTGAAGGGACTGTCTTTTTCCCATCAGAAGTTTTTGGCCTCTTTCACCATGTAAATGTGGGTTTATTTCCAGAACCTCTTTTCTGTTCCATTGATTTAAGTGTTCGTTTTGTGCCAGTGCCATATATTATTTTGACTACTATAGCTAGTACTGTAGTACAGCTTAAAATCAGAGAGTGTGATATCTCCAGGTTTGTTCTTCTTTCTCAAGGTTACTTTGGTAATTCTAGGTCTTTTGTGGTACCATAAAATTTTTAGGATTATTTGTTCTAGTTATGTGAAAAATGCCGTGGGTACATTGATAGCGGTTGCATTGAATCTATAGATGGTTTTGAATAGTATGGACATTTTAACAATATTAATTATTCCGTTTTATGAACATAGGCTATCATTCCATTTATTTGTGCAGTCTTCGTTTTCTTCCATCAATGCCATATAGCTTTCAGAGTATAGGACTTTCACGTCTTGGTTAAATTTATTTCTGACCTTTTAGAATTTTTGGTGTAGTTGTAAATATGATTGTTTTCTTAACTTCTCTTTCTGATAGTTCATTGTCAATGTATAAACACACAACAGATTTCTGTATACTGATTTTGAATCCTGCAACTTTACTGAATTCATTTATTAGTTTTAGTAGTTTGTCAGTGGAATTTTTAGGGTTTATTAGATAAAGTATCATCTTCAAATAATGGCAGTTTTATTTCTTCCTTTCCAATTTGGATCTCGTTTATTTTCTTTTCTTGTGTGATTGCTGTGACTAGGCTTTCCAATACTATGTTGATCACAGTAGTGAGAATGGGCACCTTCTCCTTCCTGATCTTAGAGGAAAAACTTTCACTTTTCACTAGTCATGTAATGTTAGCTGTAGGTTTGTCATATATGGCCTTTATTATGTTGAGGTATGTTCCCTCTTTGTGGTAATACCCACTTTGTTGAGAGTTTTTATCATAAATGGATATCAAATTTTGTTGAATGTTTTTCAGCACCTCTTGAAATGATCCTGTGATTTTTATCCTTCATTTTGTTAACTGACTGATTGACTTTCAGATATTGAACCATTCTGTATCTCTAGAATAAGTCCAACTTGATCAGGGTGTATAATCCTTTTAATCTATTGTTGAATTTTGTTTGCTAAAAATTTTTTTGAAGATTTTTGCCTCTATCTTCATCAGGAATATTGACCTTTAATTTTCTTTTAGTGTTCTTTCTTATTTGGATATCAGGATAATGCTGCCCTCTAAATGAATTTGGAACTGTTTCCTCCTCTTCCATTTTTGAAAGAGTTTGAAAAAGCTTGGTATTAATCTCCCTTCAAATGTTAGATAGAATTCATTAGTTAAATCTTCTGGCCCTGGATTATTGTTGGGAGGTTTTTGATTACTAACTTAAACTCCTTTCTGGTAATTGGTCTGTTTCGATTTTCTCTTTCTTCATGATTCAGTCTTAATATGTTGTAGTTTCCAGTAATTTATCCATTTTTCCTAGGCTGTTCAATTATGGAGTATATTATAGTAGTCTTTCATGATCCTTTGCATTTGTATGATGTCAGTTTTAATATTGCCTCTTTCATTTCTGATTTTGCATATTTGATTCCTGTATATTTTCTTATTGAATCTAGTTAAAAGTTGTCCACTTTATCTTTAAAAAAAAAAAAACTCTTAGTTTTATTTATCTTTTCTATTGCCCTTTTAGGCTTTTTTTGTTTATTGCTCTGATTTTCATTTCCTTCCTTCTACTAACTTTGGCCTTAGTTTACCCTTTTTTTTTTTTCTAGTTCCTTGAGATGTAAAGTTAACAAAATGTCTCTTCCAATGGAATTTATGATAGTAGGGATGACAGACAATAAACATGGGGAAAAAAAAGATCAAATATCAAGTAGCAATTGATGACTCTGTAAGAAAATTTCAGCTAGTTAAAGTAAAGGATAATTTAACGAGGAGGTAAGGAGTTAGAGACTATCTCTCTAAATGAATCATAAGAATAACTGAATATATGAAAATCATCATAAAAAGAATTCTTAATAGATTAATAATTGGTGCAAAAACCCAAAGTTGAGATAAAATTGGGCATCTCTGAGAAACAGAAATATCAGCTGTGTTGGTAGAGAAGGTAACAACAACAACAACAGCAACAAAATGACATTCATGGCACCAGGGAGGTAAGCAAAAGTTATTATCACATAAAACTTACTAAACTAAGAAACAGAACTTGCATTTTACTCTAAGTAACCTCTTGGAAATCCACAGGAAACTGATGGATCACCACTGTTCTTATGACGAAGGCAAAAATTCCTTAAAAATATCTGATTTTTACATCTGTTAAAATATGTTGGTGGCACAACCACTATAGAAAACAGTATGAAGGCACCTCAGAAAAATAATTAGAGAACTACCATATGATCCAATAATCCCATTCATGGGCATATATACAGACAAAACTTTCCTTGAAAAACATACATGCACTTCTGTGTTCATTGCAGCACTATTCACAATAGCCAAGATATGGAAACAACCTAAACGTCCATCGACAGATGAATGGATTAATAAGATGTGGTATATATACACAATGGAATACTACTCAGCCATAAAAAGAACAAAATAATGCCATTTGCAGCAACATGGATAGAACTAGAGACTCTCATACTAAGTGAAGTAAGTCAGAAAGAGAAAGAGAAATACCACATGATACCATATTTCTGAAATCTAATAAATGGCACAAATGAAGCTTTATACAGAAAAGAAACAAACTCATGGACTTAGAGAACAGACTTGTGGTTGCCAAGGGGGAGGGGGAGGGAGTGGGATGGACTGGGAGTTTGAGGTTATTAGATGCAAACTCTTGCATTTGGAGTGGATAAGCAATAAGATTCTGCTGTATAGCACAGGGAACTATATCCAATGACATGTGATGGAACATGATGGAAGAAAATATGAGAAAATGAATATATATATATATATGTCTAACTGGGTCACTTTGCTATACAGTAGAAATTGACAGAACATTGTAAATCAATTATAATAAAAAATAAAATAATAAAAAAATTTTAAGATGTGTTGCATTGTTACATCCTTCAGCCTACTTCTGCATCATCCTCTTTACTTTGGGTGGTATAGTGTAGCTGGCTCTCTTTTAGTCCATTTAATTTCCATGAGTCTTCAGACTATAAAGCATTGGACCATGCTGCTGCTTTCACCTGAACTAATCAAATGCTTAAATAAATGAGTGGCTCATTTTTAGACACTGGAAGAAATCAACTCATACCCAGATTTCTAAAATAATAAAACAATTGGAAAGCAAGAAAATAGGGGACTTTCTCCTAACATCATTTCTCACTTCTGCATTAAAGACTTAGTGCCTGTGCCATCAAAGGTTCTAGGTACGCCTTCCTCCTGTGTGTGGCTATAGAACCACTTTCCCCCTCTCAGTCTCAATATTTATTATATAGTAAAGGTCAGATAATTTTCTCTAAGGCAACACAATCTGAGAGAGAAGGGAATCTGTAGTAGCACATTTTACATCTGAATTAAATCATATAAAGTAAAAACAAGCACACAGAGCTGTACAATCCAGAGATACTATTGTTTACAGGCAAAAGAAGACGTACATATTGCGTTAAATTATGATAGGAACAAGGTATGAAAAATGTAAAATTCTCAACTCAGGAGAGCTGTATTATTTAACTACCTAATATAAAGTAGCGCTCATGCGAGAGTGATCTAAACAATTTAAATTTTTAGAAGTAAAGATATGTGGAAGTACAGCATAGGCATCTTGTCAGCAGCCTCTGGGTCAGAACAGATTTCTATTGTATCAAGACTATACAAGCTTGAGGATTTCCCCTTGTGGCTCAGTGGTAACAAACCTGACTAGTAACCATGACAATGTGGGTTCAATCCCTGGCCTTGCTCAGAGGGTTAAAGATCTGGCATTGCCGTGAGCTGTGGTATAGATTTCAGATGTGGTTCAGATCCTGCATTGCCAAGGTCGGCAGCTGTATCTCCAATTCAACCCCTCGCCTGGGAACTTCCAAACGCCATAGGTGGGTGGGGCCCTAAAAAAAAAAAGCCTGAAAAAAAAAGCCTTATAGAAACTTGGGAGGTGAGGGTGGGAGGCCTATAAAATATTCCACAACATTAAAGCACAGAGCCATTTTCTTTAGGCAGAAGGTAAATAAACCTGTAAAAATATTTACTCCAGAAAACAAAAGAATATGTCCAACTATATTTATTTTGAATTTTCAGAAATATTAAAAAACATAATCTACATGAAATAAAGTGTTACAATTAAATAAAAGGAGTACTAGGATACATCTGTAACAATGCTAAGAAATTAAAGATGAAAACAGGAAAAATATTTTCATGAGTTAAGAAAGAACAGTATGAACCAAACACAAAGTCAAATCTGCAGTCTGGGGAACAGACTGAAAATACCTTTAAAATATAATAACTGTGAAAGACATGATAGATCAAAAGCTGAGAACATATAGAAAATATAGAAAATATAGTTCCACATCATGGATAAACTACATTTCTGAAAAATAAACTAGGATAAAGAAAATAGAAAACTAAAGAAAAAAACAAAAACTATTCATAATTATTCCTAATGCATTTGTGTTTTGTTTTAAACTAACCTATTGACTACAAGGATTCACTATTTTCAGTTCAAACAATGTAAAAATAACATAGCTGGCCATATTCTGGAAAAGTTTCAAATTTTGCTAATAAAAAAATAAGATCATAAACATTCATGCATGAAAACGTACGTGACCATTTTTAGGGAAAGGAAAGTAATTCTGGTTTATTATTAATTTTTATAACCTACCAAAGATATGTAAAGACAATCTAAATAGGTTTTTGGATACCAAAAATAAGAACACAAAATTTAAAACGTGATCCTTGTTACCTGGCCCCAGAAATGCACTAATTGAAAATACAAACTCTAAAACAGAGGTTAGATTTATAGGATAGCATAAGCTCTGATTCTACCATCTCTCTGATCTACATATTTAAAATTACGTTGAGGTCATTCATTAATTCAACATATACTTTTAGAACACCAATATGCCAAGGACCATGCTAGGCACCAGACTGATGACAAAAAATAATAACAATATGGTAACGAAAGTGCAAAAGGAAAAGACCAATATTGGTTCCTATATGATTATTACATAAAATAAAGGATACAAGTCTATAAACAGATCTTATTACAAAGAAAGAAATTGTGAAGCAAGAGAGTATTAAGCTAAATTCTTCATTTCAGATGAAGAGGGAGTCATTAAGTAACAAAATTGTTTTTGAATATGTATATTTTTAAAATCATAAATATACTGACAAGTATTTTAAAGCTATTGTATTAACTCTAAATTATTTATGGCAAATATAAAAATAAATATGTACCTATGTAATTAATCCTATAATTAATTAAAATCATTTTAAATAGCACAATAAATAAAAAGACATACAGACATTAACATATATTAAAAATTACTCATTAAGAAAAAATTTCAGTTAAAATTAATACATTGTAAAAATATACTGTTTGAGAAATAACTAAAGCACAAAATAAAAAAAGTAAAAATGATATGTGAAATAGTTTTGAATATAGAGAATTTTAAGTGTTTTCATATGTGATACCTATTAGAATGGGTACAGGTAAATAATACCTGTAAGTATCCATACTTGTTGGTACTACAAGTGATTTTACAATTTGTAGTTTCTAGGGGAGTTGCCGTCATGGCTCAGTGTTAGCGAACCTGACTAGCACCCATGAGGACTTAATTACTGGCCTCACTCAGTGGGTTAAAGATTTGGTGATGCCTTGAGCTGTGGTATAGGTGGCAGACACGGCTCAGATCCCGAGTTGCTGTGGTGTAGGTTGGTGGCTACAGTTCTGATTGGACCCCTAGCCTGGGAACCTCCATGTGCCATGGGTTCAGCCCTAAAAAGACCAAAAAAAAAAAAAAAAAAAAAGTAGTTTCTATATTTCCAGGGTTTTTTTTTTTTTTCTTAGAAAGTGTAAATTTTAAGATTAAAAAAAAAAGAGTTGAAATTTTTATGAAAAAGCAAGAAAAAAAATCTCCGCCTTATTATTTTGTTTTAGCAGAATATTTCTCATCTGTCTTGCTTAATTAACTAGTCAAGTCAGTACGTTGTTATTTTAGCAAAGATGAATAAGTCTGAGAATTAATGGCTATGCACAGGGAATATTCTTAGGTATCATGACCTTGATTTTAATGCATCTCTAGAAATGTGGGATATTAAATGAGCTGGAACTTGTTTATTTTTCATCATTTGAAGAAATATTTATTCTTACCTGATGTACTTGCCCCAAACCTCTTGAGACTTTTTTGTTCTACTTTGCTATCAAATGACAGCTTTGAAGAGTCTATTTCATCTGAAAAGTAGTGCATAAATTTCAAATGTTTAAATACAGCAGAAGAGGATCATTAACTTGTGGTACAATTTAAATTTTTAAACGGTTGTTTTAATTATTTTTTATGAAGCTACTTTAACCACTCATCAACTCCCCCATCATCCTCTGATTCCTGTGTTCAGATGGCAGTATTTTCCATTCTTGCAAAGTGTTCTCTTGGCCATAGCATTTCTGATAATTCATAGACTCACACAACCAAAAATAATTACTTAAAAAGCCCTTACATATTTTCCATTTGCTAAGTTCCGCCTTCAATTCCGCATTACTAGAGTTTTATTTTTGCCTCTCATCCCCTCTCTGCAGGAGGTCTTCCTGGCCTCTCTATCCTCCATTTATTCCTGAGATCTTTTCATTCCTCTTCTTCTTTAATGCTGAGAGATTAAAATTTAGCCCCAGTTTTTCTCCATAGACATGATGTCCCAACTCATAACAAAGCTCAGCAAGGCAGGACTTCTCGGAAGTTTATGGCACTTTATTAAGCATGAATTTTGTTTAGAATCTGACTCCCCCCCCCCCAATACAAGTATTTCTGCCTAATACATACCATACTCTCTCCAAAGGGACTTCAGTGAATTAGGATGTCTCTGTCCTCTTCCACCACTGTAATATAGCCCAGTGATGCTAAACATGCTGTTACTGGCTTAGTGTGTTACCTGTGACCATAATAAAAATGCAGACTCTTGAGCCCTGAATCAGAAATTCTAGGAGGTTTTTTTTGTTGATTCTGGATGCATGCAAGTTAATAACCAATGAATATAATCTGCGGCAACCCAGAAAAAATATATACACTAACATGTATGGACTCAAAATATATTTGTGTCACTGACTGGGTCATATGAAGAATGGCAGCATAGGGATAAAAATGGGGTGAGGTGGTGGAGAGATACTTGTACATACAAAATAGTGTTCTGGCGATGCTACCCTGAACTTGCCTCATCTCCAACTTCAGTATTCAATAGTCCTCTTGAGCCTGTGTGTTCCACCCCATCCCCTTCCTCCATCAGACAGTTCATTTTATTTCATTGCTGGATGTCTATACACCTGGCTGGATTCAAATCTACCTTGTCTGAAACTTCCTGAGCTCTCCAAGGGCAGGGCTCATGCTACTCCCAGATGAGATTTACTGACTGCTCAAAGTCTCTTGGCATCATTTTCCTAGTTTCCTGCTTCTAAATGGCCATAAACCACCTGACAACAATTCTTATGGTGTCTCACTGAATGCCTGTGGCCATCAGCACTTCTCTCCACTCTGGATTGAAACTCCAACATCTTCCAGCACTGAATAACTTGCTCTGTCTCTGAGCTATTTCCAGCTATTGTTAGATCTTGCAGAGTTTTTCTCTGTGCATGCACAGGCCACCCTTTGGCTACACACCTAAGGGTAACCCCTCTCACAGACCTCTGATGCCTTCCTCTGCTCAGCAGCCTTTCCTCATGTGCTCTGATCCACAGTCACCTCAGAAGCTTCGAACTGTGATCAGGGCCACCTCGCTTAACAAGATTGCTGTTCTCTTCTTAGGCTCTTCCTCCACACCGTACTTGGCATCAGAGACTTCCCTCAGGGAGAAAGCCAACACAAATATGAGCTTCAACCTGTGTGCATAGTTTCTCTTGAGGATTCATTATCCTTTGCTGGCTGTCAAATGTCCAGTATGGGAACATAGTCAAATACCAGTTAACCCATGAGGACTGAGAGAGAAATTCTTAGTCTTGCTTTGAACTGTGTTTTTGTTTTTGTTTTTTCAATCTGCCATCTTTCATGTTTGTTTTTCATTTTGCTGGTATCTAACCATCCATAATTTTCTCATTTGCTGATTCTAAACATTTTGGAAATTTTCTTTGAGGGGAGAAGGGTAGGCTAGACTCCTAAGAAGAGCCTGAGCTAGTAATTTGGTGAAGGTGATGTATCAAGGGCAGGCTCTCAGGAGAAGGAAAGCAGCATAGGGAAAGAGGACAGATCAGGCAAGGCTGTGGTTTTGCCCCGAGACTAACTTCAGCCTGGTCCCACAGCAAGCTCTGGAACATGACCTAAACCAGAGGCATTCTAGACTGGGTTTAGGTACCCTCACTTCAGTCAGCTGTTGACTGGGCTATTCTGGCCAGAAGAGGTGGGCAGCTTTGTGGTGGGAATGTGCAGCTTTCTAGGCAAGTGTGTTCCTGTGTAGGTGTAGGTGAGGGAAATGTTCTGATGAAGGTGGTGTCTTTGAGCCTAAAGCAATGAACAGTCATTCATTCTGCTGGTGAAGGGAACCTGAGCAGACAAAGAAAAAAAAGGGGGTGTGTGTGTGAGGGAGCATCCCTAAAGTCTTGTAAACCACATGAATAATTTTTGGCTACAGTGAACATACATAGATTCTGAACAAAAGCAGCGTCAGTACTCAATGTTGGCTACTTTTTCTAAGGAGTCTCTTCAGATCTAGGCTTCTTCTATAGAGTTGAATTTGTTTAAAAAGTGGGTAATACCCTACATCTTGCAATATATATTTTTACAAGCCTACAAACCATAAACCACATCCCTAGTTAGTCTGAGAACTTCTAAATTATTCAAGTTAAGCTTGAATAATGTATTTGAATATCTAAAATATATGATGTTTAATGTCAGTTACTTTTGTTAAGTATTAGAGAAAGTTTTATATTTCTATGGAAATTGAACAAAGTTTTGAATTTGAATAATTTCCAATTCTGAGATGAAATATCTCTCAGGAAAAAATTGGATAATTTTGATACCTTAAAATCAGCAATTCAGATTTTTTTTTTGTCTTTTTGCCATTTCTTGAGCAGCTCCCGCAGCATATGGAGGTTCCCAGGCTAGGGGTCGAATAGGAGCTGTAGCTGCTGGCCTACGCCAGAGCCACAGCAATGCCAGAACCGAGCTGCGTCTGCGACCTACACCACAGCTCACGGTGACACCGGATCCTTAACCCACTGAGCAAGGCCAGGGATCGAACCCGCAACCTCATGGTTCCTAGTCAGATTTATTAACCACTGAGCCATGACGGGAACTCCCAGCAATTCAGATTTTTATAAGAGCAATACAATAATCAACTTTCTTTATATAGAAACATATATTCCTTTTGTGAAAAAGTAGTGATCTCCATAGAATTCCTTAAGTCATTGTGTTTTCCTGCAAGTGGTATCTAATTTCCTTCCTATTAGTTTTGCCATTATGATTAGCATCATTGTTGGAGATATTTGCAATCATCTGCTTACTTTTTTCTCCTGTATTTAGAATGCTTATAAGTGAAAATCTTCTTTTTAACAATTTGTTAACTAATATTTTGAAAAATCCTCCAATTAAATTTTTACACTTAATACCATAATAATTGAAAATAATTTATTCAAAATAGGTTTATATTGAGACATTTACTTGACATTTACCATATACATTGAGCATTCACCATGTTGCATGCAATGCATTTTTTTTTTATGCAATGCTTTTTTTAGTTTTTTCCCTTCCCTAAAGAAATGGAAATCATTTTATTCAACTTTAGCCAGCAAAGAATTCTCACCAAAGATGCATGAATTTATGCACACTTACAATCTTCTGAGGATGATCTATAACACCTGTTTTCAATTAAAGTGAAGGAAATACCCTGTATAATGCATGTTCTGTCAGAAAAGCAATATGGGAAATGAACACTAACAATTCATGAGGCTGCTATATCACTTCATATTGAAAAGGTAGGTCAATCAATCAATCTTTGAAAAAAATTACTGGTTCTCATTTGATGTGAAATAATTCACTACATGTTTAGAGGGAAATATAAGAGGGAAACCTACTTTTCAAAGTTTTCGCATTATAATTGGTGACATCCTAGCATGATAGGAGCCAAAAAGAAGACAAAGAAAAGATTCCTTTGGATAGCTGGGAAGAAATAGTACTGTCAGAGAGCAAAACTAATGAGACTTAAAGAAAGAATGCCTGAGAAGGAAAGGGGGGTGCCTTTCCTTATAGTCTACTTAGGATACAGATAGAGGGGTGCTTTACAGAGGGGGGAAAAATCAACCTATTAAATAATGAGAGAAAAAAACACCATAAAATAAGTTTCACAAAATAAGTAAATCTTCACACACCTACAACCTTGAAAATATAACGTTGGCAGTTTTCAGAGTAGACGGTTGCAAACCTTCTAAGGGGATTCATAATGATAGCCCCGTGGCCTCAGAGACTTATATCAAAAGGCTTCTGTGAACATAAGTCTGCTTCCCAATGAGCAGTCTTGACAGATTCAAGAATGAAAATCAAGGATTGGCCAATTGTCATTTTCACTCTTCCCCTGGCCATTCATTTAGCTTTACACAGACCTATCCATGGAGCTTAGCATGAGAGACAGTGTAAAGAGTGCTTGAAATTGAAATGTTTGAAATTTCAAAGGATTTAAATGAAGTTGAGTTAGTCTGGCCTCGGTTTCCTGGTCAGTAAAGGCTTTTCATACAGTAAAGACCTATATTTTAGCAGTGTATTCTATATAAATAAAAGACTCTTCACATAAGACATCTGTTTTAATTAAAGCTGGAAAATGGAATGCTTCATTGGAAAGACAAAACTATCTCTTTCTTGGCTTTCTAGTCTGTAGGTACTTTCCTGAATTTAAAATCAGAAATGTTTAAGTGTAACAGCAATACATTGGCAGACTTCTCTAGCCTTATGAAATATTGGAGAGTCATCTACATTTGATATGCTCTCATATCTTTAGCGCTGAATCCACCTTCTAAGAAGCAAGAATTTCCTTCTAAGAATTCTACCAGAAAGCAAAAACATCACCACTTGTAATCTGTATTGTGTTTTAGGTAGCTAAAAATGGAGGACTTTTTCCTTTACCTGGGGATCTGGAGTAGACCTTGTCAGGGAGTTAATGACAGGTCAAGAGAATGAACTGGAATTGAGTATCCCACCAAACTGATCTGAGAAATAAGAAAACAGGGACAGTGCTCAGTCAGCATTCTTATTAGAATATAGCAGAATTGTCTAGATAAACAAAATCAATGTACAAATCCAAAGGTTGAAAGATGGCCGGAAAATGCAGATACAGCCTGATCCTGGATCTCTGAAACATGAAATAGGAAAAGGGCAGTGGTAAGGGTGTGAGGTAAGGCTGACCTTAAAAAGCTACTGCAGTGTGACTGGAGTGTCCCGTTTACTGTTCTTTGTTGTTGAGACATGCGGCAAGTTTCAAAGTGTCAGGCTGGATCAAAGCTATGAAATCAGGGTAAAGAGGTAGCAGGCAAGTTGGAAATTTATGAAATTAGATAACACAGTAAATGCTTCAACTATGATGCATATATCCTAATGAGAAAATTCAAATTTAATGTAGTGCCTGGTATAGAGCTAGATTTCAGAGCATTTTGTCATTGTTAACATCCTTGCTCGCCAAACTCTCTTCATTATATATCAATTCCATTTTGTTAGTTAATTTTTCAATTTAAAAAGAAATGGCATAATTTAATATGCCCTACACTAAAGCTACTTTCATGATCTTTTGTAATATCCATTGTCATAGCAGTCATACTATGGTGTGACTGACCACTTGGATATGGTACCTATATTGCCATCTACTGGGAACTATTTCAAATTACATATGGACACAGCAGGCCAGAGAGAATGCTGCTAAAGAGTTCAACTCTATATAAGTGATGTAATGGTGAAATCTTCAGTGGACAGCATGGTAAAAATAAGCACTGTGTGACAACTCTGCTTTCAGTTCTTAATGAAAACAACCAGCCTGTGTGAATTTCTTCATTCAATGTGTTTGACATGATTTTCTTGGTGCAATCAACACCTCATCACCTGATTGTTGTAAATGTTGTTTTTGACACACAAGGATGCTTCAAAGTTTTATTAATAAAGTAAAAGACAAGTCTGAATTTATTTCAGAAGGAAAATTATGAATAGTTCTTAAATTTGTGTTTTATTCTAACCACTGATATTCTGAGGATATGACTTCTCATTATTTTCATAATGTTTACTCAACGGAAACAGAAAGGAAATGTCATGCATCATAAAAAGTATAATTTAAGGCAAATGGCACAGATATTTGAAAGCCATGAGGAATGTAATACTATGCATTGAAATGCAGACTTTAAAATTCATTTTGTTGTACTAATAAAATGGACCCATAAAGATAGGATCATTGAAATCACAGCTATGTGATGGGAACATTTAGATAAGACTACCAAGCCTGGGAAAGAATATGATTTAATTTAATCTTAACCACATAGAGATTTTTTAAAAGGTAATTTTCATTACCTTTTAAAAATATGATTTTGACATTCTGGAACTCATTTAAAAAATCAAATTAACAAAATTTTTTTGGTATGGAAAACATTTGATACACATTTTTCTAAGAAAGTAGGATTTCTCATTATTGTAAAAATGTGCTTGATTCCACATAAAATGTATCCAAAATTATGTCATTATTATATTAGACTTTGTTTTACATAATAAAGTACAACCATCAGAAAGCTTAATATATTGGAGATTTTGCATTCGTCTTCATTGGAAATTGACAAACCTTAAGAAGGCAAATAGCCCGATACCTACCATCTATGCAAACAGTACATATTGCAGAAATGATTTGTATTCACCACACCACTACACATTCTCTGTCTTCCGATCTTTGCATTATACTTCTCAAAATATATTGCATCAATCTTGAAGAATTATGTGACGGTAAAGATCCTTGAAAGTGTATCTGATTCATCCTGCTGGCTTCAGCTGGAAATTCATGAAAGTCATGCTAGACAGGTAGGTCCTATTATTCAATAACTACACAGTAGCAGAATCCACAGATTCTCTTCTAAATAATTTCATTCTTAACTTCAATGACCTTTGCTATCTAGAAAACAGTCCTTAGTATATGTGACTGGGTTTATGCTGCTGTACGTTAAATTTATTTCCTCGGTGGAAGGAGAGAACGAATTTACATCATATATTTAGGATATTATCAGTGAGTTCCATGGAATGACACCTAATCAGAAGCATCCTCACTAAAAATCTCTCATGTCAAAATTAATGTTCAAATATTAGATCTGTATTATATGCTAGTCCCAGCTTTCTCTTTTAAGGAATAAATCTGCTCACTTATCCACATAGATCCAACTCTATACTACAAGATTACTGTTTTTAAGCCTAAGGGAAGCGCTTTCATATCCTGTTTTAGCTTGAACATTCTGAGGAACAAATTATGAGTTCTTTACCTCAATTTTAGTTATTGATCTTCTTTAGTATTTTGGATTCAATTCTTTCTATAGCGAGACAACAATAGAGAGAGAGAGAAAGAGCCATTCCCCCCGGAGACCTTTGGTCATACGTTGGCTAGTATTACAGAAAAATGCTAAACTGAGTAATATCCAGCCAGAAAGTTCAACTTGAAGAGCCAAAAGGCTGGAATACCTTTCTAAAGGCTCCGTTTCCCTTCCCTAAAGTCATGAAGAACGGCAATGACAACATCTTTTAAATATTTCCAATACTCTGGTTTCTCTTCAAATTACATAAATCTTCCACATTTTAAAAAATATTTCCCACTACTGTAAAATGTTGATCCTACACAGGAGTCTGGGTTTTTAACTGAAATCCTTCTATTTTAGGATAGAGCATCAAGTTCAATGACATAGTCCAATTGGACTGAATCATCATTAGATTTTGTGACAATATCTTCTAGAGATATCCAGTTAAATCTAACACTGGAACTTGTGCTGTGCCCACATTTTTTTGTAGTCCTCCTCTCTTCTGACTTAATGATTTTATTAAAACAAAAACAACAACAACAAAACAAACAAACAAACAAAAAAAACAGCTTGGCCTGGTGTATAGAAACTTCTCCAAGTGATGATATCTTTTTTTTTTCCATTTTCTTTATTACTCAAATGAATTTATCACATCTGTAGTTGTATAATGATCATAACAATCTGATTTCACAGGATTGCCATCCCACAGCCCAGGAACATCCCCCCACCCCTCAAACTGTCTCCTTTGGAGACCATAAGTTTTTCAATGTCTGTGAGTCAGCATCTGTTCTGCAAAGAAGTTCCATTTGTCCTTTCTTCAGATTCCACATGTCAGTGAAAGCATTGGATGTTGGTGTCTCATTGTATGGCTGACTTCACTTAGCATGATAGTTTCTAGGTCCATCCATGTTGCTAAAAATGCTGGTATTTCGTTCTTTTTGACGGCTGAGTAATATTCCATTGTGTATATGTATGTCTTCTGGATCCACTCCTCTGTCGATGGACATTTAGGTTGTTTCCATGTCTTGGCTATTGTAAATAGTGCTGCAATGAACATTGGAGTACATGTGTCTTTGCGAGTCGTGGTTTTCTCTGGATAGATGCCCAGGAGTGGGACTGCTGAATCAAATGGTAGTTCTGTGTTTAGATTTCTGAGGAATCTCCATACTGCTTTCCACAGTGGTTGCACCAATTTACAATCCCACCAACAGTGTATTAGGGTTCCTTTTTCTCCACACCCTCTCCAGCACTTATTGTTTGTAGACTTTTGGATGATGGCCATTCTGGCTGGTGTAAGGTGGTATCTCAGAGTGGTTTTGATAAACAACACAAAAAGACAACCCATAGAATGGGAAAAAATCTTTGCAAGTGAATCAACTGACAAGGGATTAATCTCCAAAATTTATAAACAACTTCTGCAGCTCCATACCAAAAAAACAAACAAGCCTATCAAAAAATGAGCAGAAGATCTAAACAGACAATTCTCCAAAGAAGACATACAGATGGCCAAGAAACACATGAAAAGATGTTCAACGTCACTCATTATTAGCGAGTGATGATCTCTTTAAAGAGACCAAGGCCATGCAGTTTGTGACAAGTTTTTTTGTTTTACTCTCTCCTTTTCTAGTCCCTTTGGTTTAACTGTATCTACTCCAAAATGCAAAAATGCTTATAAAAAATATCTTTGGATTGTATGGATTATCCAGTTAGAATAATAGATATCACTCACTAAACCCAACTGAAGGATACATCCAATCAGCAGACCTTCCTATAGCAACACAGCATGCTTTTCTCGGTGTTAAAAGTTCACAGGTAAATGCGTTCTATTAAGAGGAGTATATATTTTGGAGAACAGTTTTGCCTGAAATACATACATGTATTTGGTCCTTTGAACTATAACGTCTTCTTAAAATACAAATGTTTTCTTTTGTATCTAGCATATTTCAATTAGCATTGTATTTATATACTCCATTCATATTGTACTGTATGTACAGCTGAGGTTTGCTGATTTTCAGTGCAATGAACCGTTTCATTAATTAAATCAAAATCATTTACCCATTCCATTCTTGATAGCCATTTTTGTTACTTTTGGTTTTCAGTGATTATAAATACCCTTGTTGAAGATTTTGTGATAAGTCTTTCTGCACATGTGTACTTACATATGTTGAAGGTAGAGTGGAATTTCAAAATTATAGAAAATATCTACTTTTAAAAGATGACACTAAATGGTTTTCCAAAGTGTTCATACAAAATTTCACATCCACCAGAACTGTATGAGAGATATTATTGCTTTAAATTCTTCTAAAAACTTGGTAGTGACAATCTTTGTAGGTATTCAGGAGGGTGTTTACTGGTATATTATAGTTTTAATTTGCATTCTTTGATAATTAATGAGATTGCACACTTTTTAAATTTCCATTGACCATTTTGATATATTGTTTTGTGAAGTGCCTGTTCAAGTCTCTTGTCATTTTTCTTTTGTAATTTTGTGTTTCACCAATGATTTGTAGTTTTTCTATGTCTTATGGATATGAATCTTCTGGATTGTGAGGATTGCAAATATTTTCATTCATTTTTCCTATCTTAATGGTAACTCTTGGTACATAATTTTTTTTTTTTTTTTTATAGTTACACCTGCAGCATATGGAACTTCCCAGGCCAGGGACTGAATCCAGATCCTTTAACTCCCTGTGTGTGGCCAGTGATTAAACCTGCACCTCTGCAGTGACTAGAGCCACTGAAGTTGGATTCTTAACCCACTGAGCCACAGCAAGAACTCCAGTACATAGTTTTAATATAGTGCAGTTTCTCAATCTTTTTTTCATTGTTAACATGTTTAGGAGTCCTGCTTAAAAATATTTCTCTACCCAATATTAGAAAGATGCTCTTTTATGTTTTCTAAAATCTTTCACACTTTGCCTTTTGGACCAGCAATTATTACTATATATAGAGTTTGAAGAAAGGTCAAGTTATTTTTTCCCATATGGATATCCACTTGGCACTGTTCAATTTGTTGAAATTCTTTCCTCACTCATCTACAGCATACCTTACCTACCTTGTACCATATAAAATTATTTATATTCATGAGGATGAGGCTGTTCTGATATATCTGTTCTGTTCTATTGATTTATTTATCTTAGCCAATACTTTCATAATTATTACTGCTTTACAGTAAAAGCATGTATATCTGATGATTCCTATTCACCTTGCATTTTTGCAAGGATGTTTTGGTTTGGAAATGCCCTTTGCATTTTCAAACCAATATTGGTTTACCAATGTTAACATAAGAATCTGCTGGCATTTCTATCGGGATTACAGTGAATATACAAATATACTTTTTGGAGGAAAGTAACATGTTTAAATTATTAAATCTCTTCATTCTTGGTACTGGTATATACTTCCATTTATTTAGGTTTTTTTAATCTATCTTAACACTATTTCTAGTGCTATCTGGGGCAATTTTTCACAGGATTTGTTCCGATGTACTTAAAATTCTTTGATGCTATTGCCAAGACCACACATATATATATATATATATATGCATATCATTTTATTTCTACTTTTTGACACAGTACCCAACAACTTTGTCAAATTTGCACATTATAGAAATGTATATGTGTATCCTCCCTTTTCCATTCTTTTATCTTTGAAAAATGCCCTTCTCATACCAGCTATGATTTCAGGTATGCTACACAGTAGAGAATATCTCTGTGTTAGCCTTAATCTTTGAGAGAAAGCATCCAATAGTTCACTATCAAATGTAAAGTTTCCTTGTGCCTACCCATGATAAAGTTAAGGAAGCTTATTCTATTCCTAATTTGTTACAAGTTTTTTTAAAAAAATCATATATATAGATGTTTAACTTTACCAAATATTTTTTGTGCTGATTCAGTAGATTATGTATTTGTCCTTTTTTTTGTTGTTAATTTAATCTGTTGATTATCAAAGGTTAAACCAACATTACCTTCCTGAAATGAATTTAATTTGATCATAATATAGTCCTTTTTATATAATACTGAATCTGATATGCTTTCATTTTGCTTAGAACTTTTAAATCTATGTTTAAAGTTTATCTACGTTTTACCTTTCTAAACTTTTACATCTATATATCTTACATTTTACCTTTCTCAATGTTAGGTTTAGTTTCAAAGAATATACTTACCTCATAAAATGATAAGAAAAGACTTCTGACTATATCTTTCTTAACCATTTGGTAGAGATTGGTGAATCCAGGGATTACAAGTTTTATTTGTTGAAAAAAATTGTATATTCAGTCATTTCAAAACTTGTAAGATTAAATAGATTTACCATTTTTCTTTTTTGTTATGTCAGATTTATAAGCAGTATTTTCTTGCCTGATCTCTTTTTCCCTTTTGTGTTTCTTTTTGCAAAAACGATAGACTACTCAACTGTTACCCTTAGGTTTATAACTTTCTCCTTGCTACAGTCTATCATGTTGTGTCGCTGGGCTTTCTTCTAGTTATATTCTCCTGACCCATTTTCCAACTTACTAATTCTCTCTTCAGTTATAATGAATATGGAGTTATATTAATCTATTGAGAACTATTTTCTAGATTGCATTTTTCAGTAAACTCTTTGTGGAAGAAGAGAAGTTCATAACGGAGTTCTCTTAGTTCAAGTCTTTTTTAATGGATTTGTCAGATTCACTGACTCTTTCCTGTTGGATGATATTCTGACTGATATACACAGAGTATGCTGATTACTTGTACTTAGTAGGCTCTTTTAAATGTGCCTCTGTATTTCTGCCCACATTCATCGGGTTTAAAGTTTTATTTATGCCATAAACTTGCGAAATCTGAGGGCCATAAATGTTACATTTTGTTGCTTACTCAGCAGTGTTTCCAAGCATTTTACTATACCTGGATCTGTATCTTCATTGCCATACAAATACTAAGAATGGAAGCAAGCTTGGGAGAATGCTTGCTATGACTCATCCTTAAGAAGTGTATGATTGATTTATTTCTTTTATTCTTTGGGAGTAAACTGAAGAGCAAACATTACAAGCATGTGAGCACACACACATATATTTTCACATATATTTTATTCTCTTGGGCTGTTTTGTTCTAACTTAAAAAAAAAAATGTTGGCACCACTTCTGTGTTCCTGACTTTCCAAAGAACATATTTTTAAAACATGTATTTTCTCTTCCCCTGTATTTTATTATCCTTTGTTCTATATAAGTCTTAAATAATATTTTCCAAAACAGCTTACAATGCAGCATTTCAAAAGACAATTTGAAAAATGTTATGCATCAATATATGAACTCATAACAGTTCTTTAAAACCCATGTCTGCAAATTTTTCTTCATATTGCTTCACTAAAACAGTGATTAAAGTATACCGATTCAAAACATGTGACTCCCAATTTCCCTGAAAATTCAAAGCTTACATGATAGTCAAAAGCTTTCTATCTTATCCATTTAATCATTTAAGCTCTACTCTTGAGAAACCCACTGTGTAATTTTATGTAGTATAAAGTTAACATTTATGGTAAGATTCAGTGAAGCTCTATTAAAGGTAAGTCAGCCTTCAGAATCAGAGGTACCTCATTCCCATCAAGCATTAGGTGGATGATGGTCTTCTTTCTCCCCGCAAAATGTGTGCTACATTTTCATTAACCATAAAAATACATTAAAAACTCATAATTACAGCAGTAACGATGCCTTTTAAATAGTGCTAAAAAGTTTAAAAGTACAAAACCTCTCAAAAGACTTATATAATATGCAAAATAAATTATTATGCCACTTCATTTAGTGAATATTAAGTAAGCTTCTTTAGCTACTTGTGCCATCAGTTTATTTCACACAGCTGAATAGTCTAATAATATTTTCATTAAATATTTATATGAACAATCAAACACTGCAAATGAATAGCATCTCCCTTGACATTCAAGATGGTTTCCAGGCTGCTATCAGCAGTTTGTTATGTTGGTAGGGCTCATTTCCTATGGCTTAGAATGATGTTTTCCATTAGCTTTGACTATCTTATGTCTGACCTTAGAATAAAGGCTATTCATCATGTCTTCTAATTTCCAAATTTTATTTCTTCATTGAGAAAGTACTGACGATAGAAAATTAAGTGCATTTAAAAGTTGGGGTCATGTTCTACTAATTCAGCCAAGGAAATTGATTAACACAGCTCATTTTTTAAAAGCACCAGAAAATATACTCTTTGGTCTTATATGTTCAGTATCATCTTGTTCATATCATTTAATTTATATTTCCATTAATTAAAGGTGAATCTAACATTTGACTTCAGCTTACTATGTGATTTTTCGATTTATGAATGCATGATGGCATGGTGAGTGCAATTTAATTGTAATATTTAGTTTAAAATCCTATGAGAATAGTCCCATGCTAGGTCTGTGCATTTCTCTTCCTGAAATATGTCTCACTTTCATGACTACTAGTGGAGATCATTGGAAGTTATTATCAAAATGATCATAGATTGTCTAGATTTTAAATCTAGAAATTAGATTCGTATCACAAGTTTCAAATAAATACAAAACTTCTGGGGGGGGGATTTCCCATCGTGGTGCAGCGGAAACGAATCTGACTAGGAACCATGAGGTTGTGGGATCTATCCCTGGCCTCACTCAGTGGGTTAAGGATCTGGTGTTGCTGTGGCTGTGGTGTAGGCTGGCAGCAACAGCTCCGATTCGACCCCTAACCTGGGAATCTCCATATGCCGTGGGTGCAGCCCTAAAAAGACAAAAGACAAAAAAAAACCAAAAAAACAAACAAAAAACCTTTCTGGGTGCATTTTGAATGCTTAAGAAGTTATAATAAAAACTTAAAAAGATAATCACTATTAGCTTGATTATACAATTCTGTAAAATGTGCTGTTATAAATTTGTAGCTATAAATTGGCTGGTACAAAAAAGATTATTTTATTTGAAGCAAATTAAATATGACTTATTTGCCCCCTTGTGATTAATGGGAAATTTAATCTAGATCATTATAGGGCCAATTCATATGCAGCTCAGGGCCATGTGAAGGCCCCAAATGTCTTTCGCAACTTCAAGCTTCAGGACTCTCTCTTTGCCCACATGGAAAACCATCCAAACCTGCACAGATTCTGTAGTCTGACTGTTCTTCTATTTCTATGATATATTTGGGCATAGAATGTATATTCGATGAGGACAGAAACCCTGCTGTCTAGCTTTTTAGTCACAGTAAATAGGCAATAGCTTCTAGTCTCTCCAGGATATTGTGAGGGCCTGACTTATTAATCCCACGTACTCTGGAAACCACAGACCTTAGACGAACCCCATTTGTTGCAAAACTCTTCCCAAGCATAGGATTTTTGTGTGTTTGGGTTTTGTTTTGTTTTTGCTTTTCGTGCCACACCTGTGGCATATGGATGTTCCCAGGCTACAGGCTGAATCTGAGCTGTAGCTGCCGGCCTGCACCACAGCCACAGCAATGCCAGATCTTAGCCACATCTGCAACCACAGCTCAGGGCAACACTAGATCCTTAACCCACTGAGCAAGGCCAGGGATCAAACCTGCATCTTCATGGATACTAGTCAGGTTCGTTACTGTTGAGCTATGACAGGAACTCCCCCAGTCCTAATTCCTACTCCACAGTCACTAGTTCTTCACGTTCCATGTATTTCCTGAGAACATAGCATAATATACTCAATAAGTTATGTGTTATAATGGCTTGAGTGACTGCATAATTTATCATTCCAAACCAGAATATTTTGGGGGTAGGAGGTTTTAATTATCATGACAAGGCAACAGAAGACAGCTGGTTGTCTTAGTTTAGCGCCCCCCCCCCCCCCCACCGAAACAGACCCTAATTTATATTTAACTGATTTCTTAGGATGTGTTCCCAAGAAAACCTGATACGGGAGTGGGGAAGTGGAACTGTGATGGGAAAGAGGCCAAGAAAGAATGTGGCATCAGTGAGGTCCTATGGGAGTGTGTTTACCAGATAAAATACAAGATATCCAGTTAGAATGGATTTTAAGTAAAACAATAACTTTTTTCAGTATAAGTTTGTTTCAAATATTGCATGGGACATACTTACACCAAAAAACAATTCTTTCCTGACTGTCCTGTTTTTTTATTTGCTAAATTTGACAACCCAAGACAAGAGGTCTCTGGAGAGAAAAAGAGTGTAGGTCACAACTAAGAGGGCCAGGGGCCAAGAGAACTAATGCATTTAAACCTCTGCATCCATCAGTCACTGTTTGAGTGCAGCTCCAGATGAATTTAAATTCCCAGGCAATTCCATCTCTCTGGGTATTCACGCAAAGTGGATCAGAGGAGTCTGAGTGTAGCCTTCATACAAAGAGAAACAAGTGCTGGTTGTTCGCATAGAAGCCACACAGGGAGCTTCCATCCTCAAAGATGGCAGAAACATCTGAGGGGGGGATGGGCAGAGCACTGACCACAGCAGCATCTGCTGCCCTCATATTATCCCAAGAAAACTGAGATGTGTGGTTGTCCTGACAACAGATGGCCATCCATGCTTAGAGCTTAAAGGAGCTCCAGAGACTAAGAGGAAACACTTTTTTGGAACTGGATGGAAATGGGGTTCTCCCAGGAACACTGGAAATATCCTCCCACACATCCCCAGTTTCATATCTCCGTAAATTACCTTGCCATAAAATTAACTGGGACATATACTCTCCATTTTCAGATCTGGAAGTGACTTTATTCCCTAAAGATTATTTTAACTTAACAGAAATTAAAAGATCACCAAAAAAGCTTATTGCTTTTATTTTCAGACAAATCTAGCCATTTATGATATATTATCATGCCATAAGTGACACACATTACTTACATACTATCTGATAAAAATTAGAGCTTCATATGGTACAGAAGGCAGTGGTTCCCCCAATTAAGAGTGAAGAAAAATCTCTGAGTATGAGATGTAACTTTGAATAAGCTTCCATTTCCTTTTAAGTTCTTCTAGTAATTCCATATCCTGAACTTAATGTATAGGCCTCCTAGATAATTAGGATGCTAATTACTATTGGAGTTTTCTTCTCACCCTAAGGACTTGCACAGTTAAATTTATTCTAAAAGTTAACTACAGTTTTCTGACTCCTTGGGGTGAGTCAAGAAGTAAGGCAATGAAAATTTGCTTCTGCGTGCAGAAGAAGCCCTTCTCCTGTAACATATAATGCCTAAATATTCTGTATAGAAACATCACTGTTTTACATGGATAATTAACACTTTTTAGTCTACCACTGACCTTAGCCATCAATTACCTTGTTAAATCTCTTAGTACATGCATGTAAGTAAGTATGGCGTATATAATAGTATATGGAACAGTAAAATGGTAAGATAAGTAGATTAACATCTTAAGGACACTGCTTAATAGCACTACATAGCCCATCATGATGTATCTTTCTTTCAGGAAATACAAAAAGTAGCTTTAAGTCCAGAGCCCTAATTAGGATATACACTTTCTGGTGAGCCAGAACATATAGAGATCCTCCTCTCATCATAGCCGTGGGACCTAAGGTATGTCTGTCATTGCAGGATACTGAATGCTCTTATACAGAAAACATATGAGACAAGTTGTTCCTTGAGCAGGGAAAAAAAAAAAAATACCCACCCCACCCCTGATTTATTTGATTATATCCATGTTCCTTAGTTTAGCCTATAAGGTACCTCTTGATCTGGCCACTACCTTTTTTCTGACCTCACCTTCTAATAGTCCCTTCTGAAGCACACACCATTATAGCATACCCCACGTAAACATTATATCCGTCCTTTGCTAAAACTGCCCCATCTCACCAGAATGTGGCCACTGCATCCTCTCCTTACATTCATTCCCTGGCTAACAGCTACCTGTCCTTTAACAGTCCATCTGGGAGCATATTCTAGGAAGTCGGCTCTGTTCTTTCCCAGACTTGGTTAGGTATTTCATTTATCCTCCCATAATGAAAAGTGCATATACTATCCTTACAACCTGAGGTATTGGTATACTTTCCCTACAAATATACCCCTTTCCCTGGAGAGAAAAATGTTTTGAGCAGAAGATGAGACCTAATTTTCTTTGGATTCTCTAAATATAGCAGACTATCCAGGACACATAGGAGGGTTTCAATAATAGTTTATTGAATGTATGAATTAATTAATTAATGGCAAAGATTCTGGATTGTTATTGAAGCTGAAAATAAATAACCATTGGCTAAGCCTAAGAAAATGTCAAGCTTTAAGTTTAAATATAGGTCTTTTTCATTCCAGGTTGATTCATAAATAAGACCAAGACAAGAAAATTATTAGCCAGAAGATTTATGATACAATATATTAACCATAGTTAAATGAAAACATGAAATTCACTGAGGAGATTTTTATAGGTCCACTATTAAAAAACATAATATACACAACTTTTTACATCTTATTTTAATCACTTTTCATATCTATATGTATGTAAACATGCATATATAAAAACAAATGAATGATTATAGTAATTTTACTATAACAATATAATAATTATTCATGTATAAATATCTACATTACCTTATGTCTTAAGAGTTAAAGGAGATAGGATTAAGTTAGCTTCTTTAATGTTAAGGTTTTTTTTTAGGGCCGCACTTGCAACATGTGGAGGATTTCCAGGCTAGGGGTTGAATCAGAACTGTAGCCACAGGTGTATGCCACAGCCGCAGTCACGTCAGATCCGAGCCGCGTCTGTAACCTATAGCACAGCTCACTGGATCCTTAACCCACTGAGTAGGGTCAGGGATCGAACCCATGGCCTTGTGGATACTAGTCGGGTTCATTAATCCCTGAGCCATGACGAGAACTCCTAATTTAAGATTTAAAGACAATTGATTAGCTCTGTCAAAATCAATTAACAATGATATTTAGAATGTCAAACTAAATCCAAACACTCTGATCTTAAATTTTTTAATTCTCATGAAAAGAAAATTGCATTTAGTCTGACAAGAGAAAACAGAGGCTGCCTGAGACCAATCAACTTAGATCCTGATCCTAGTAATCAAGGCCTTTTATCAAAGCCTTATACCATTATGCTCTCTCACTATTTAATTACAATTTGATAATTGTCATTCTGCGCATAAATTAGAGTATTAGATGATGCTCTAATATTTAATAAGGCTTTTCATCTTTAACATAATTTATAAACACGAATTAAGTAATCTTCCAAAGAGGCTATTTGAAAATTCTATTTCCTTTGAAGGTGGTTATGCTTAAAATTTCTACTTAGTGTATTTAATTTTGCAACCATTACACTTCACAGCTAAGCTAATCCATCAGTTTCTCTCTAATTACCATTTACTCTGATATTAAATGACATAAGAATTTGATGCTTACAATAGTAATTTTATCAGAGACCTGGACCAGTGAACAGTTTTATCCTTCATATCTAGTTCTTGTGCTTCTGGAGGAATTCCCAGTGGTGTAGTTCTATTCCTGGAAAATAAAATGGACAATGGTCTTTAATGCCATTCTTTAGTAAGGAAAAATGTTCACCATTAACAACATCACATGTGTGCCGTATTATTAGTGAAATGAAAGAAAGAACTGCGTTAATTACCATCTTTCCAGCTGCACTGAAAGAATAGAGACACATTCAGGCAAAATGTAAAACACTGGGGATTTATTATGACAGTATAATGGAAAATAGGAAAGAATAAGAAACTTGTTTGTAAGTGTCACATTAAAAATTCCCCCAAAGAAAAATACAAATGCCTTTTGTTGTGTTCCTGGTATACCCCTACACTAAGCCTTAGGCTACGAGCTCTTTGATCAGCCGGTTATAGACCAATCAAATGATGGCCAGAATGGCAGGGTAATACAGTACAAGTATAGCAATCTGTATAAATAAAATTTCCTCACCAGCAATCTGAATAAACATTAACTCCTTAGCAAATATCCAAAGGGGACAAAATAAGTAGTAGGCATCCAAGGTTTATCAGAAGAAAGACAATGCAATTATCAGTGAAGATGAAACTTCAGTGTTTTTACAGTACAAAAGTAATAATTTACGGAGCACTCACTATGTGAGGTGGGCATTACATATATTATTTTATTTAATCACTACAACAACACAGAAAGGTAAATATTGCTAACCTCATGCTACTGCTGAGACCCAGAAATTTAAGGAACTTGATCAAGTTCACACAACTAGTAAGAATTAGAACTTGAATGCCAGCAGAGGTTTGACTGATATCACATCTCGTTCTTTCTTCAATGGTACCACACTGACTTTCACAGGAATTATTACAAAATCAATTAATGGTTATAAGTTGAATCTCATGTTGATTGGTCATAGGCATATACAACAATCTCTCATTCTTGTACACTTGGAATATAGTAAAGCTGAATATATTCTTCTATTTGGGAGACAGGGGAACAAAAATCATACATGTTCATAGATATGAAAGAAATAATTATTTTTCTTTGGTTCAGAATAAAGGAGGCAAAGTTCAGGTTCATTCAGCAAAGACAAGACCATCAAGAATAGAGTCAGGGAGTACCTGGTCCCTTGTCCTCGGTCTCCCAGGCTGGTGCTTCTTGAATGGTGCCATGCTGCCCCTTTGCCTTCTGGCCTTCCTGCTGAACAGCCAGCATTCATTTTATAGCTAGGAGAAAAAAAAATGTTCAAATTATGGTTAAGTCAAATATATCTTGGTGTGCTGCACATCACATTTTGTTTTTTAAAGAACAAAAATTTCTGTTAATAAATATCTCTTAGGAAACCACATATAGTACCCATTGACTCCAAGAAAAATTTAGACCTTTGCTCCTAGGTCCAAATATCTTTAAATAGTAAAAAAACAAAAAAACAAAACAAACAAAAAAAAGCCTTCTCACTAGAATTCAGTAAAACAGTACTAAAATAATAATATATATAAAAAACAAACTTTTGACTTTGCTTATTAAGGAAAAAAATCCACGAATTGCAATCCACACATGGCAATCAAATTTTTATTCCATGACAAGCAGAGGAGATGGTAGTAATAAAACAGAAGGAAAAAAAAAACTTAATAAAGCAAGTTTTATTTCTGAAGCATATCATGTTCTTCTTTTAGAGATACATATTTTGAAGAGTGTCTCTGAACCTATAAATTGAGCTATCTGGGAAAAACACACAAAATATATATAATGGCAATAATATAATTTATGAGCATTAAAGCTTTCAAACAAACCCCTATCCCAAAAGATGTCTTTCTGGGCATATCTATTATCTAAAAAGGAGGAAGCACTTCTAAGGGAGTTATCTTTTACTCCTATTTTTTTAAAATATATTTAAAATTTTTTCTCTGAGCCTGAGAGAATATCTATAAAATTCAAAAGACTGCAGGAACTGCTTGCTCTTACATAGGCAGTAAGGATTCCTATTTTCCCCAGAGGTTGCAGCAAATCTAGTTCTTTTTAAGAAGTCTTGCCTTCTTGGCCTATGGAATTCTGTTTAAAATGGGTTTTGCCTTATGACTAATGTACTTTCATCTATGACTTACATCTATGTAAGGCACTTTACTCCTATGATACTAGAAAGTAGTATTTGTTATCCTAGATTTTCAAGCTGTCACTTCTGTAGAATCTCTATGGCTAATACCAATGAACATATTCCATACTCTGAGTCTCCTGTCATCCCTTCATCCTTTAGAAAATATAATTTCTATTAAAAAAATAGAGTAGTGAAAATAATTTATTCATTTCCAAAAAGGAACTTCAGTGCAAATAACGGTCTCTGCAAAAGCTAAGATATTCTAACATCTCAACTATTAAAAGTTCCAGGAGTTCCCCTGTGATGTGGTGGGTTAAGGATTCATCATCATCACTGCAGTGGTGTGGTCAGTGCTGTGGCATAGGTTACTCCCTGGCCCAGGGACTTCCATATGCCACAGGGACAGACAGACAGACAGACAGACACACACACACACACACACACACACAATTCCAGAGGGTGGAGTCTACTTATTTAAGAACATTACATGAGTAGATGACCATCATAGGTATTCCCTCTGTGTTTACATCATGCAGAAGAGGGAAACTTTGAGATCATGATGTATTTTTGGCCCCAACAGACAACAGTGGCATTAAGTCCTCTTCTGACCCAGATGCCACAAAGTTTCCTTTATCGCTCTCTTGAGAGCTCTGAGACACACTAAGTTGTTCAGGTGTACATTATAATTTGACATCTCTACACATTACAAAGTGATCACCACCAAAGGTTCAATTACCATCCATCCCCATACCCTTGACCCTCTTCACATTTCTTCTTGCCAACCCCACACCTCCTCATCTGGTAAACATAAATTGTTCTCTGTAACTGTGAGTTTGGTTTGGTTTGGTTTGGTTTGATTTCAGTTCATCTTATTTGGAACTCTCTGGGCTTCATGGACCTGGATGTCTGTTTTCCTTCCCTAGATTAGAAAAATATTTAGCCAATATTTCTTCAAATGTGTTTTCTGGCCCTTTCTTCTCCTTCTGGCACACTTATAATGCTAATGTTTTTACACTTGAAATTGTCCTAAAGGTCCATCATGGTATCTTTACTTCTTAAAATTCCTTTTTCTTTTTGCTTCTCTATCTGCTTTGTCTTTTAGCTCCACTGATCCGTTCTTCTGCTTCCTCCAGTCTGCTATTGAAGCCCTCTAGTGTATTTTTCAGCTCAATTGTCGTATAATTCAGGTATATTTTCTATCTCTCTTGGAGTTCTCATTCTCGATTCATTCTTCTCCCAAATTTGGTGAGTATTTTTATGACAGTTACCTTGAACTCTTTAGCAGGTAGATTGATCGTCTCTACTTAAGATCTTTGTTCTGAAATTTTTGTCTTGTTTATTGGAACATTGTCCTCTGCCCTCTCCTGGCAAAATGGCTTTCTGTATTTGTTTCTATGTATTAAGAAAATCAGCTACCTACCCCAGTTTTGAAGGAGTGGTCTTGTGCAAGTTATGTCCATGAGGCCCAGAAAAACAATCCCCCTTGGCCACCAGAGCAAGATGCTCAAGGGGTTTCTCCGTGTGGGCTGTATCTGCCTGCCTGCTGTGACTTGGGCTCTTGCCTGGATTGGTTGCTATGGTGCATAGTTGTGGCTCTTTGGGGGGTGGATGGGGCTCTCAGTGATGTGTGCCTACTGGTGCTTGCAGGTTAGAGGGAGAATTCCAAAACAGCGCCTGCCAGCATCAGTACTGGCAATGTATAATGATGTTTCAAAAGTGGTATTCAGCAGTATCTCCCTTTTTAGGAAGAATCCCAATAGGTTCCTGCCTCTCTGACATATGCTTTTAAGATTAGTAAGTAGCTCTCCTTCACTTACTGTCTAGGTGCTTTTCAATCTGTTTTTTGTTTGTTTGTTTGTTTTTCTTTGTAAATTTTGTGCTGCAAAGTGAATCTGCAAACAAGCACTTTGAAACTGGATTCTTCCATCTCTTATAGTACTGCGATCTTCCTGGATGTATCCTTGTTCTTTTTCAAAGGTGTCTTGGGAGCTTCTCTATCCCACTTAGGATATAAGGGTTGGGGTGCCCAATGTGGGGCACAAATTCATCACTCTTAGATAAAAGTTCTGTATTTTTGAGCTCCCTCCCAATTATGGATTGCTCACTTGGGTTGGGGTGCTTTATTTTTGTCTGTCTTTGGCAAGACCATGTCTCTGCCTCTCCTACAATCTCACTGCTGTCCTTTATCCTTTGTTATAGAGGCTCTGTGTGTCAAGTTTCAGGTGTTTTCACAGGGAATTATCCCATAAGTGATGGTAGATTTGTTTTTTCCATGGTAAGAGGTGAATTCAGGATCTCCCTATGCTACCATCTTGAGCTACAGTCTAAGACATACTAGCTTTCAGTCTTTGACTTCCCTTTCACTCCCCTTTCTCTTTCATCCCAGTCAGGGCAGAAATTTTAACCTCAGGAGTAGAAAAAACTGACACCAACAGTACAAAAAAAAAAAAAAAAAAAAGAATCCTTTTTCTGTATGGAATAGTTGAAAATACCAAAAGAAACTTCCATCTGTTTATATCTCAAATTATTATCCTCACATACTTATTCAAATTGATATCTTTTCAGCAGATATCTATGCCTGCTAGAGACAAAAATGTCAAAGAAATTGGGGCCATTTGACATCTCATTATACAGTATATGCTTTTTAAAATTATGGCTCAAATCTTGTAAAGCACTATATAAAGTACATAATGAAGTTCCTAAGACATAGTAAATATTCAATTAATGGTACATATTCTTTTTTCTATTGTAAGTCTAGGTTTACAGTTGTTTTGAGTAGGGTCTGACATCAGGGGACTGTGACCCAACTTTATTTTCAACTTAGGTTGATCTATTTCCCAAAGTACCAAAGCTCCAAAATTATTTTCTTATTGTTCCCAATCTCTTAAGCTAAACTTTAATTTCTTCACTCATTTATTCATACATTCTTTCAACAAATATTTACTGAGGTGGCAAACACCATATACAAAAAACAGAGAATAAAATATTATTATACTAGTAATAATTAACACAACCCAGCCCTCATAAGACTAATCTAGTGACAGAGATAGGTATTTACCAAATATTACCCACGTGTGAAGCTGCTATCAAAATATGTGCTAGGAAGGAACATTACAAGGGACTACATTTTTAGAGAGGTAAGGGAAGGTTCTGCTGCTTAATCCGAGACCCCCCAAAAAATGTTTCCTTCTTTGGATATCAACTAGATAAGAAGGGAGGAAATAATGCTCCAGGCAGTAGGAATAATACATACGGAGGTCCTGGGAAGGAAAAGAACATGCCAAGAACTATGGATGGTAAGGTGGAACAGAGAAGACAAGAGAAGAGCACAATGCAAGATAAGGTTGGGGGGTAGATACAGGTGATCGTCCAGGGCCTTGGGATCAAACATGGACTTTAACTCGAGAGTCACAGTACAAGTGAAGGTTGAAAACACAAGAGTGACACGGGCATAATGGAAAACAGAATGGGGAGCAAACACGTGGAAGTGGGTTGACCTGGGAAGTGGCACTATTCACGTGCACTGAAAAGATACAGAGAGCTGAGATGTCAGCTTGTAAGAGCAACAGAATGGTAGCAAGAAAAAAATGGTGGGGTCCAGAAATATTTAGGAAGTGAACTCAAGATCAGTGCTAATAGATTTCATGAGAGAAATGTGAAACGGAGATGTTAAGGATGATGAACAGATTTCTAGTCTGGGTTCTGAGTTACAGGGAATAGGTTGTGTTTTTAAACAGGAAAATGATGTAGGCAGTGCCTTTCCATTCATGGCTTGTTTTACGCATGTGTGTAAAATAGCTACTACTCTGATGGCAGGTTGCCCATAACTCTCTATATATTCATAATTATTCCTCAACTAGAAAAGTACAGAGCGTAGTTTGATTTAGTTTCCTCTCCACACCCCATACTATTAATTTATTATACAGGAATAATCCAAGCAATTTAACAAAATCAGGTAATGTTAGCAATTTAAAGGATCTTATGAGACTTCTTATGCCGTTTTGAAAGAGGAAAAAAGTGAGACAATTATACAAATATTCTTAATAAATTCTTTATACACACACACACACACACACACACACACACACACACACACACCAGTTTTTCCCCCTTTGGTTAACTTCAAAATATCTGATCTATCAGTACTTTGGAAGATAGTGATTTGCTGGAATGTGTGGCAATCATAGAGATTCTTCATTATCCTTGTGGTATTTTTATGGACTGGATTTCTACTAGTATTTTATTCTAATTCAATCCCACACCCTGTAATGGAGCAAACCTAATTTAAAGTCATTGCTTACATTCTATGTCATGACACATTCTGAATAAAGTTTGATTTTAGCCACACATTCAATATCATAAACCCACATAAATATATGCATCTTATTTCAAAGTAATAAATGTGTCTTTTAATAGAAAATGGTATTATTCCTTCCAAAATATGTTAATAATTAAATATCAAATAATTCTTTATGAAGATCAATACATACGTACTCCATATATATTCATAACTTTACAATAGAATAATCCATGTTAAGCCCCATCTCCAAGTTTCACCAAGCATACGTTCTTGCTTTATGAGCACATATATGACAGTTAAATTACATATTTATCATTTTCACTGAGAATATTTGACATTTATAGGTGTGGTAAAAACAAATTGGGTCATTTTGCTGCCTTAAAAAAGACAAACCCACTATAAAAACTGCATGTTCTCTACTTTCAAGGGAGGATCGTTTCAGTTTCCAAATATGAGGAGTTTTTACTTCTTTTCTCTTATATATAAATAAAATAAAAGGAACTTTAGACATTGATAAGCTTTGTCTACCAAATATTTGTAAGTGGGACATATTAGTTCTTGGCTAATAATAATTCAAGAGACAAGTCATTCAATGACTTAAATGAAATAAAATAATTAAAGCAAGTCTTTTGCCGGCATAATCCATGTTGTTATCCTCAGGCTGTTCTGCTGAAGGAGACTTATTTTGTATTGGAGCTTATCAATAAGGTTAGAGGTATCTCCAAAAAAAAGAAATTTAACTACACCTATCACCCAGCCAGGGTTGTTCCACACCTTTTCAAGAGCATTACAGTAAGTTCTGTGTGAACATGATTGCCTTTGGGAAGGTTTAGTTCTAGATTTTTTTTTTTAATGCTAGACCAAAAATGGACAGCTTGACTTTCTGATCTCCACATCCTCTTTAGGAAAAAAAGGTGGGAATTAGATCCCACAGAACTTTCTATTGCATTTTAGCTATCGTACTGAGAAGGTCTGCTAGAGATTCAGGTTCTGAATTGCTAGATAAGTATCATTGTAGAGTGTCTGCAAATTCTGGGCATTCCAGTAAATAACCCAAGCTTACATAAGAGAGGAGATTCCTAAGTTACAAATTAAATTATGTTTGTAATTTCAAAATTTTTAATCCTAAAGGATTTCTTCTCTTTAATAGATCGCTAGGATAGTACATTGTGACAATACTATTTTGTATCCAACTATCAGATTCTATCCCATCATGATCTAAAGACATTCAACTGAGGAAATACAAACAAAACGGTAATTAGTCAGCTAAAGTCTCAATTTTACTGCATTGTTTGTGACTCAGGACAAGAAAATTTGAAAAAGCATAGATGCATCCAGGGCAGCGAGGGTTCCTGGGAGACTTATCTCCTCATTCCACCATTTCCATTGCCATCTCTCTCTCTCTTTTTTTTAATCATGATTTTATTTTTCCATTATAGCTGATTTACAGTGTTCTGTCAATTTTCTACTGCACAGTGAGGTGACTCAGTCACACATATATGTATACATTCTATTTTCTTACATTATCATGCTCCATCACAAGTGACCAGACATAGTTCCCAGTGCTACACAGCAGGATCCCATTGCTTATCCAATCCAAAAGCAATAGCTTGTATGTATTAACCACAAATTCCCAGTCTCTCCCACTCCCTCCCTCTCCCCCTGGGCGGCCACAAGTCTGTTCTCCAAGTCCATGATTTTCTTTTCTGTGGAAAGGTTTGTTTATGCCATAAATTAGATTCCAGATATAAATAAAATCATACAGCATTTGTTTTTCTCTTTCTGACTTACTTCACTTTGCATGAGAGTCTAGTTCCATCCATGTTGCTGCAAATGGCAATATTTTTTGCTTTTTTTTATGACTGGGTAGTATTTCATTGTGTATATATACCACATCTTCCTAATCCAATCATCTGTCAGGACTTTTAGATTGTTTCCATGTCTTGGCTCTTGTGAATACTGTGGCAATGAACATGCAGGTCCATGTGTCTTTTTCAAGGAAAGTTTTGTCTGGATATATGTCCAAGAGTGGGATTGCTGGGTCATATGTTAGTTTTATGAAAAGTTTTCTAAGGTACCTCCATAGTGTTTTTCATAGTGGTTATACCAATTTACATTCCCATCAACAGTGCAGGAGGGTTCCCTTTTCATCACACCCTCTCCAGCATTTGTTATTTGGGGTCTTATTAATGATGGCCATTCTGATTGGGGTGAGGTGGTACCTCATAGTAGTTTTAATTTCCATTTCCCTAATAATCAGGGATGTTGAGCATTTTTTCATGTGCTTGTTGGTCATCTGTATATCTTCTTTGCAGAAAAGTCTATTCAGGTCTTTCGCCCATTTTTCAATTGGGTTGCTGGTTTTTTTTTTTTGCTGTTGAGTTGTATAAGTTGCTCGTATATTTTAGAGAGTAGGCCCTTGTCAGTTGCATTGTTTGAAACTATTTTCTCCCATTCTGTAAGTTGTCTTTTTGTTTTCATTTTGGTTTCCTTTGCTGTGCAAAGCTTGTCAGTTTGATTAGGTCCCACTGGTTTATTTTTGCTTTTATTTCTGTTGCTTTGGGAGACTGACCGGAGAAAACATTTGCAAGGTTGATATCAGAATGTTTTGCCTGTGTTATCTTCTAGGAGTTTGATGGTATCTTGTCTTACACTTAAGTCTTTCAGCCATTTTGAATTTACTTTTGTGCATGCTGTGAGGGTGTGTTCCAGTTTCATTGATTTGCATGCAGCTGTCCAGGTTTCCCAGTAATACTTGCAGAAAAGACTGTCTTTCCCATTTTATGTTCCTGCCTCCTTGGTCAAAGAGTAATTGACCAAAGGTGTCTGGGTTTATTTCTGGGTTCTCTATTCTGTTCCACTGGTCTATGTCTGTTATGTTACCAATAACACACTTTATTGATTATTTTGACTCTCTGCCTGAAGTCTGGGAGAGTTATGCCTCTTGCTTAGTTTTTGTTCCTCAGGATTGATTTGGCTTCTGGGTCTTTTATGGTTCCATGTAAATTTTTGGACTGTTTGTTCTAGTTCTGTGAAAAATGTCATGGATAATTTGATAGGGACTACATTCAATCTGTAGATTGCTTTGGGTAGTATGGCCATTTTTACAATATTAATTTTTCCAACCCAGGAGCATAGAATATCTTTACATTTCTTGGCATTATCTTTAGTTTCCTTGATTAATGTTTTATAGTTCTCAGCATATAAGTCTTTCACCCCCTTGGTCAGGTGTATACCCAGGTATTTGATTTTTTTGGATGCAATTTTAAAAGGTATTGTATTTTTGTATTTCTTTTCTAATATTTCATTGTCAGTATACAGAAATGTGACTGATTTCTGAATGTTAATCTTATATCCTGCCACTTTGCTGAATTTGTTGATCAGTTCAAGTAGTTTTTGGGTTGAGTCCTTAGGGTTTTCTGTATATATATAGTATCATATCATCTGCATACAGTGACAGTTTTACCTCTTCTCTTCCTATTTGGATGCCTTTTATTTCTTTTGTTTGATTGCTGTGGCTAGGACTTCCAATACTATGTTGAATAACAGTGGTGAGGGTGGACATACTTGTCTTGTTCCAGACTTTAGTGGGAAGGCTTTCACCTTTTATCCATTGAGTCTTATATTTGCTGTGGGTTTGTCATAAATGGCTTTTATTATGTTAAGGTATGTTCCTTCTATACCCACTTTGGTAAGAGTTTTGATCATGAATGGATGTTGGACCTTGTCAAATGCTTTTTTTGCATCTACTGAGATGATCATGTGGTTTTTGATTTTTCATTTGTTAATGTGTTGTATGATGTTGATTGATTTGCATATGTTGAACCACCCTTGTGAATCTGGGATGAATCCCACTTGGTCGTGGTGTATCATCTTTTTTATCTGTTGCTGGATTCGGTTGTCCATTGCCATCTCTTATTCTTTTTAAGTTGCACATCACATCAGAAGTGTAGTAGATGGTATTTTTTTTGGCACCTCTGTGTTTCACTTAATTATAGTCCCTCATTTACTCAGGACTTTATAAACATTAATTACTATTGGTTTTTTTTTTGGGGGGGCACACCTGCAGGGTATGGAGGTTCCCAGGCTAGAAGTCCAATCAGCGCTGTAGCCTCTTTCCTACAGAACAGCCATAGCAATGTCAGATTAAAGCTATGTTTGCAACCTACACCACAGCTCACTGCAATGCCAGATCTTAACCTGCTGAGTGAAGCCGCACATGGAACATGAGTCCTCATGGATGCTAGTCAGATTTGTTTCTACTGAGCCATGAAAGGAACTCCCAACATTAATTTTTTTATATGTGCCTGAAATTTTTAAAAAATTAAAAAATAAATATATGACATCTAGAAAAAGTAGGGTTAATTTTAGCTTTCACTCTTATTTCTCCAGATGTATTTCTGGATATCTTCTGCTACTTCAATACTATAGGATTCCTTTGTCCTACACAAAATGGAATAAAGATGTCTACTTCTCAGGTTCCATGTAAGAACTGAGACAGCAAGATGTATTAGTGGAGTATCCAAAATATTATAAATCTCTGGAGTTCCCGTTATGGCTCAGTGGTTAATGGATCCGACTAGGAACCATGAGGTTGCAGGTTCGGTCCCTGGCCTCACTCAGTGGGTTAAGGATCCGGCATTGCCTGTGAGCTGTGGTGTAGGCTGCAGATGCGGCTTGGATCCCGCATTGCTGTGGCACTGGCATAGGCTCTGATTAGATCCCTAGCCTGGGAACCTCCATATGCTGCGAGTGCAGCCCAAAAATGGCAGAAAGACAAAAAAACAAACAAACAAAAAAACCAAAATATTATAAATCTCATAAAAAGGGGGCGAAGTCTTCTCCTATGTTTAGTAAACTATTTTTCTCATTTAAAAATTATTGAAGTACAGTTGACATATAATACTGTGTTAGTTTCAGGTGTACAGAAAAGAGAATCAGTTATACATATATATCCATCATTTCTTTGCTTATTTTCCCATATGGGTTATTAGAGAATATTGAGTAGTTTACTTGTGCTATACGATAGGTCGTTGTTGTCTATTTTATATATAGTAGTGTATATGTTAATCCCAAACTCATAATTTATCTCCCCTCTCATGTTTTCTCCTTGGTAACCATATGTTTTTGAAGTCTGTGAGTCTGTTTCTATTTCACAAATAAGTTCACTTGTATTATTTTTTTAAGAATCCACATATAAGTGATATCATTATATTTGTCTTTCTCTTACTTCATTTAGTATGATGATCTCTAGGTCTATCCATGCTGCTGTAAATGGCATTATTTTGTTTGTTTTTATGGCTGAGTAATTTTCCATTGTATATATATGTACAACATCTTCTATATTCAGAATACCTAGGTTGCTTCCATGTCTCAGCTATTGTAAATAGTGCGGAAATGACCACTGTGGTGCATGTATCTTTGTGAATTATGGTGTTCTCTGGATATATGCCCAGAAGATGGAATTGTTGGATGATATGGTAGTTCTATATTTAGTTTTTTAAGAAACCTCCATACTGTTCTCCATAATGATTGTACTAATTTACACTGAAAAATCTCTCAAATGGCTTTTGGTTTAAAATCAACATAAACTGCATAGAAATCAGCAATAATGAAAATACCATATACAAAACTGTAGCTTATATGATAATACCTAAAGCAGTGGATAGGGAAATATTTAAGAATATTTAAATATTTAATAGTCTAACAATTTGCTTTCTTAAACAGAGAAAACATAATGAATATTCAACCTAAAAAGTCACAAAGCAATAAGGAGAATAAATATATTGAAAAAAATAGCAAATATTGAACTGAGAAATAGAATTTAGTTAAATTTCTAAGAGATAATTCTATAGGAAAAATAAAGGATGAAGATATAAATTATTACCTACCTTAAATAAAAGGAAAAAGACAAACATATCAAACATACAACATGCAAATTTTCACAGATGACATTAAATAATTATATATTACTTTGCTCACCTCTGTAAAAATTAATTTGCAAATGCAGATAAAATAATCTTAAACAACTCAATCCATATAGCATAAAAAATTGAAACCTACAAATTACCACAGAAGAAATAGAGAAACTTGTCAGAGAATAATCTCTTACCTCCCACCTGCAGACACATAAACATACTCTAGTTAAAGCCTTAATCATAAATAGATTCTTCAGGAAACTTATGAAATTCTATCAATTATTTAAATAATACAAAACTATGCTATTTGAATTTTGCTCAAGAGCATCTTTGATAGACAGCTGCAAACATAGGTAAAGATAAACAAAAAAAAAGTCATTAATCAATTTCACTTATTAGATATAAATCCAAAATTAAATATTAGTAAATGGAATACAAGAGCATAACAAAACAATAGTAATCCATTATTAATTATATTCATAATTCAATACTGGTATAATTCAATTCTGGTATAATTCAATACTGAAAGATATTATCTAATAATACAATCTGCATAATAATACAAATTCAAATATAAAATATTTATAATCACTTCCCAAACTGTAAAAAGGTATTTGATAAAAATTTAATATCCACATTTGCCTTAAATAGTACATAAGTTTAAAATCACAGATATTTGAGAATAGAAAACATAGAGGTAAGATTAAATATTTATTTAGATATAAATCTAGAACTTATATTTATCAATGTGGCTATAGGTTTTAATGTGTAAACCAGTGTTCTTGTTAAATTTAGAAACAATGCAAAGATATTCACTATTCCACTCTTGTTTAACATTATTTTGGACATAGCAGCTTATATGATTAGATACAAGAGAGAAATGAGGTAAGAAACAGGTGAAACTATCATTATTTATCAAAAACAATATTGTGTGCCTGGAAAACTAAAGTAAATAGACTGGAAAACTGTTTTAAAAAATAAGGAAAATCTCTTGGAGGTTGAAACTTAAACTGCCTTTCTCTACCATGAAGCAAAACCAGTTTGACAAGATTCCATTTACAGTGGAGGGATTAAGCATAGAGAGATATATTTTTAAATAATGTTCAAGATTCATACAGAATACATTTTAAAACTCTCTTGTGGGACATAAAAATAAAATTTGAATCAATTAAAAGGCAATATGCTGTTTCTGGCTAGAAAGGCTCAATAAGATAAAATGTTAAATTTCCTAAATTAATATTTAAGAACATAATCTGTTACCAATAAAATAGCAGTGTAAATTTTTTGAACAAATGAATTCTAAAGTTCCTACATGTAGACCTTAAAAATAGCACAAAAAAGAAAAAAAAAGAGAAAAAGATCAATAAACTTTTAGAGATCCTATTTGTTTGGTACTGTGGCAAAATTACGCAGAGAAACCACAAGGGAGGAAAAAATATGTTTCGTCTTATATTAGACCCCCCCAATATATTTATACTCTCTATATAGCATAAAACATCAGTAATTTTTATTATGGGTGAAAATAAATTAGTGGAGTATCCAAAATATTCAAAAATAATAACTTGTTCAATGAATGGTGCTGGAAAAACTCATACATCTTGGGAATATACAAAGCTACTATCTCATAGCTTACACACTAGAATTAATTCCTAATAGGCTTAGATTTAAATATTAAAAATAAACTGCAGCAACATAAGAAGAACACATAACTTCAGCATGAAAAGACCTTTCTAAATTTTGTATGAAACATGGAGACCATGAAAAAAAAAAGGTATATAAATTACATTAAAGTAGTTTCTCGGCCATATATATTGTTACAGAATCAAAAGCAAACATGGAAGAGAAACAGAATAAAACAGCATAAAAGCAACATCACCTAGAAATATCTGGTAACAAAGGGATGTTTTCTTCAGAGTTCCTTCAAATTCATAAAAAAAAAAGAATTGATAATTTGTAAAGACCAATAGAGTAGCAGTTCACATACAAAAAGTAAATATATATGAATAATAAAAATAAGTTAATCTTATCTTTTATCCCAACATCATAGTGGTCAACTGTCCTCTGAAACCTCGGACACTGAATAAATTACAATAAGCATATTTTTATATTTACAGTTTGTAGTAAACTAAGAAAAATTTCAAAGAACCTATTTAGATGAATAGAGATATTAAATTCAAGAAATAAGCAAATACTGAAGAAAGGACAAATATCCAAATTAGGAAATAAGAGCATTAAAAATTAAGATGCTTAATTCTCGAGGCTCTTCACTAAAGGGCTAATGGAAAAGTGGAAACTAACTAATCTTGGAGAATGAGAGCTGAAAGACAGCTGAGACCCCCTACCTATTCTGTCCAATAGGACTTTCTATGTGGAATTGTTCCATAGCTGTGCTCTACAATGCAATAGCCACTAGCCACCTGAGGCAACTGAAGATATGTCTAATTTTATTTAAGTGTAATTAAATTAAATTTAAAAAACCACATAGGAGTTCCCATTGTGGCACATGAGAAACGAATCTGACTAGGAACCATGAGGATGTGGGTTCCATCCCTAGTCCCGCTCAGTGGGTTAAGGATCTGGTGTTGCAGTGAGCTGTGATGGAGGTCACAGACTGGCTCGGATCCTGTGGCATAGGCCAGCAGCCATAGCTCCAATTAGACTCCTAGTCTGGGAACCTCCATATGCTGAGAATGTGGCCCTATAAAACAAAACAAAACAAAACAAAAAATATATATATTTAAAAAAAAAAAAGCTACATAGGCTAGCACCTCAGTTACTGGACAACAAAGCTAAGGGGCCTCAACATTAGAAAAAGATTGGGCTAAAAAAGCTTTCTTCCAATGCAAGATGAAGCTAAAAATGAAACTTACAACTTGATTGTTTCTGGAATAACATTGTGTAGAAAAGAGGAAAAAAATTGTTGGTTAAATATATATTACTTATTGGTTATGTGAATCTTAGGTAAATATGTTAAAGTAGGCATTTTTTGAGTCAAAATAAATTTATTAAAGAATATAAATGGAATGAAATGGAATGAAAAAATTCAAATCCAGTACAGGAGAGAAAAACTAAATGGAAAAAAAATGATTATTACTAAAAGTAAAAAGGACAAAACAAAGATAGAAAAGGGGGCATACCAAGAAACTATAAAATGAGATTGTAGAAATACATTTAAATATATTTGAAATTATCTTACCAAATGCTAATGAAATAATTCAGTTGAAAAAATATTGTTAGACTGGATTACAGATCCAATTCACCTCTATTCATTGAAAAATGTATATTCTGAGTTTAACATAGAAAGATTGAAAGTGTTAGCTTGGAAAAATATATAGAAAAATGATAACTAAAGAATGCTAAAATAGTATTATCAATATAAATTTCAAAAAATGGATTTTTTTATAGATTAAACATGTCTGACCACAATATAATTACTTGAGAATCAGTTACTAAAACTAACCCTTTTCACATACAAAACTATGTTTCAAGTGTATTAAAAGTCATAAATGTGAAGAATATAACCCTAAAAGTTACATTTCTAATTAAATGTCAGACACATCTTATTTATTTAGAAATAGTTATTTCTTAAAATAGTCCTAAAATGTGTAAATTTAAAATGTTGAAAATAATCTGATTACATTAAGAACTTCTGTTTATCAAAAACACTATAAAGTAAAAGTAAAAAATATATATGTGAGAAAATATAACACAAATAATAAATTTTTAATCGAAATTACACAACAGCTTTTATAAATAACTTTTCAAATATGCAAAGCAATACAAAAAGTATATGTACATATGAATAGGTGTTTCCAAGAAGGGACAATTACAGGATTGATACATGAAAAAAGTTTACCAATGCCAATTTTTGGTATGGATATGGAGAAAAGCTCATTCTCACAAACTGTTGATAATACAATATTTTTATATAGAAACAAAAACAGGATACACACACAGAGAAGCTTTGTGCTATGCACAAAGGCTGCTGAGAAATGACACGGCAGTTTATAACAACATGCAAACAGGCTGAAAAGGATTGCCTACTTATGGAAATAATTGTAAACACACTTGAAGTTTTGTGATTTAAGCATTTCATTCTCATATGCAGAATTAAGATCTTTAAGGTTGTACATAGATTAAACATAAATCAAGTGCAAAGGTCACTAATGAAAATGATAATAACAAAAAAGAAAAAAAATTGCTTGCATGACTTGAGTTCATGTAACCACTTGAGTTTTACCATCCATTAGAACTGAACTATAGTAACAATTACTTGATTTGGCCTCATTTTTTTTCAAAGACTGAATTATTAAGATATTAATTAAACATGAAAGTGAAGTGAACTGAATTGTTTATATATCCTTTCTATAATGGAAACAGAGAAAGTTAATGTCTACTTTAGAACTGTGGTCCATTATGCAGGGATTCTTCAATATCCACAAATCAGTCAATGTGATACACCACATCAACAGACTGAAGAATAAAAACCAAATGATAACCTCAATAGATGCAGAAAAAGTGTTTGACAAAATTCAACACCCACTTCCAATAAAAACTCTCCAGAAAATGGTCACAGAGGGAATCAACCTCAACATATAAAAGACACTTATGACAAACTCATAGCTAACAACATTCTCAATGGTAAAAAGCTGAAAGCATTTCCACTAAGATCAGGAAAAAGATAAGGATTTGCAGTCTCACCACTGTTATGCAACATAGTTTTGGAAGTCCTAGCCAGGGCAATCAGAGAAGAAAAAGAAAAAAAAGAAATCCAAAATAGAAAAGAAGAAAAATGATAACTGTTTGCAGGTGATATTATAATATACTTAGCAAATCTTAAAGTTGCCACCATAAAACAGAGCTCATCAGTGAATTCTGTAAAGTTGTAGGATGCAAAACTAATACACAGAAATGAATTGCCTTTCCATATACAAACAATGAAAGATCAGAAAGAAAAATTAGGAAAACCATCCCATTTAGCATCACATCAAAAAGGATGATACTTAAAAATAAACCTACTTAGACAAAAGATTTGTACCCTGAAAACTATAAGATATTGATGAAAGAAATCAAACATGACACAAACATATGGAAAGAGACAAAGATACACCACACTCTTGAATTAGAAGAATCAATATTGTCAAAATGACTACTACCCAAGGCAATCTACACATTCAGTGAAATCTCTATCAAATTACCAATGACATTCTTCACAGAAGTAGAACAAAATATTTTAAAATTTGTATGGAAACACAAAAGATCCTAAATAGCCAAAGCAATCTTGAGAAAGAAAAACGGAACTGGTAGGCTTCCTGACTTCAGTCTATAGCACAAAGCTTCAGTAATCAAGACCATATGGTATTAGAACAAAAACAGTAATCAAAACAGTATTATACTGGCAGAAAAATAGATCAGTGGAATAGGATAGAAAGCCCAGAAATAAATGCATGCACCTACAGTCAACTAATCTATGACAAAGGAGGCAAGCACATACAGTGGAGGAAGACAGTCTCTTTGATAAGTGGTGCCAAGAAAACTGGACAGAGGATGGGATTAAGATGGCAGAACAGAAACAACAAAATTCACAACTAAAGACAGCATTCTTCACCCAAATGGACCAGAAACCTTAAAAAAGACACCCTATTCCAGAAGAAAAATAGGAGGACACATCAAGAGGTAGGAGGGGCGATTTCGTGATATAAACAACCCCATACCTCCTGGGTGGGAAGCCCCACAGAATGGAAACTAACTGGTTCACAGAGACTCACCTACAGGAGTGAGAGTTCTGAGCCCCACATCAAACTCTCACGTGTGGAGATCTGGCATGGGGAGAAAGAGCCCCTGGAGCATCTGGCATTGAAGGCAAGTGGGGCTTGTGCACAGGAGTTCCACGGGACTGGGGGAAACCGAGACCCCATTCTTAAAATGCGCACACAGACATTCACGTGCACTGGGTCCCAGGGCAGAGCGAGGTCTCCATAGGAATCTGGGTCAAACCTGACTGCAGTCCTTGGAGGACATCCTGGGAAAACAGGGGTGAATGTGGCTTGTTGTGAGGGAAGGACATTGAAGGCAAAGCTCTCGGGAATATTCAGCAGTTGCCTTTCTCTGGAGGTGGCCATTTTGGGAAAATCTGGCCCCACCTGTCAGTCAGCTGCTGAGAAGCCCCAGGGCAAAAAACAACCCAGGTGGGATCACAGCCCCACCCCTCAGTAAACAGGCTCCCTAAAGACCCCTCAGGCACACAGCTGCCTCTAATCCCTTCCAGAGACTAAGCCCCACCCACCAGAGGGATTATAATCGGCTCCACCTACCAGGGGGCAGGCATCAGCCCCTCCCATCAGGAAGCCTACAGCAAGCCCCCCATACTGACTTCAGCCACAGGGGGGCAGACATCAGAAGTAAGACAGGCTACAACTCTATTTTCTGTAAAAAGGTCACCACACCAAAAACCTATAAAAATGAAAAGACAGAGAACTATAACTCAGATGAGGGAGAAAGGAAAAACCCCAGAAAACAAACTAAGTGATGAGGAGAGTCTCAGCGTCCAGGAAAAAGACTTTAGACTGTCGATGCTGAGGATGATGCAAGACATTGGAAATAAACTGGAGGCAAAGATGGATAACTTACAGGAAACACTGAATAAAGAGATACAAGATGTAAAACTTAAACAAGAAGAGATGCAAAATACAATAACTGAAATAAATAATTCACTAGAAGCAGGTAACAGCAGAACATAGGAGGCAGAAGAACGAATAAGCAAGGTGGAGGACAGATTAGTGGAAATTACGGATGCAGAACAGAAAAGAGAAAAAAGATTGAAAACAAATGAAGAGAGTCTCAGAGAACTCTGGGACAACATTAAATGCACCAACATCCGTATTATAGGGGTGCCAGAAGGAGAAGAGAGAGAGAAGGAGACAGAAAAAATATTCCAAGAGATAATAGCCAAAAACTTCCCTAACATGGGAAAGGAACCACTCACTCAAATCCAGCAAGCACAACAAGTACCATATAAAATAAACCCAAGGAGGAATACATCGAGACACATATTAATCAAACTGACGAAAATTAAAGACAAAGATAAAATCTTGAAAGCAGCTAGGGAAAAGAAATAACATAGAAGGGAACCCCAATGAGGTTATCGGCAGATTTTTCAGCAGAAACTCTGCAGGCCAGAAGGGAGTGGCATGATATACTTAATGTGATGAAAGGAAAAAACCTCCAGCCAAGATTATTTACCCAGCAAGGCTCTCATTCAGATTTGAAGGAGAAATCAAAACCTTCACAGATAAGCAAAAGCTGAGAGAATTCAGCAACACTAAACCAGCTTTACAACAAATACTAAAGGAACTTCTATAGGCAGAAAAGAACAGGAGAAAGAAAGAAAAAAGAGCAGCAAAAGCAAATCCAAAGCAATTAATAAAATTCAATAAGAATATACATATGAATAATTACCTTAAATGTTAATGGACTAAATGCCCCAACCAAAAGACAAAGACTGGCTGAATGGATACAAAAACAAGACTCATATATATTCTGTCTTCAAGAGACCCACTCCACTTCTAGGGAAACATACAAATTGAAAGTGAGAGGATGGAAGAAAACATTTCACGCAAATGGGGATCAAAAGAAAGCTGGAGTAGCAATACTCATATCGGACAAAATAGACTTTAAAATGAAGAATATTTTAAGGGACAAAGAAGGACATTGCATAATGATCAAAGGATCGATCCAAGAAGAAGATATAACAATTTTAAATATCTATACACCCAACACAGGTTCACCACAATATATAAGGCAACTGCTAACAACCTTAAAAGGAGAAATCGACAATAACACAATCATAGTGGGGGACTTTAACACCCCACTTACAGCAATGGAAAGATCAACCAGACAGACAATCAATAAGGAAACACAGGTCATGAATGATGCCTTAAACCAGAAGGACTTAATAGATATTTATAGGACATTTCATCCAAAAGCAACAGAATACGCATTCTTCTCAAGAGCACATGGAACATTATCTAAGATTTACCACATCCTGGGCTACAAATCAAGCCTCAGTAACTTTAAGAAAATTGAAATCATATCAAGCATCTTTTCTGACCACAATGCTATTCGACTGGAAATCAACAAGAAAAAAAATGCAAAAAACACAAACACATGGAGACTAAACAACATGCTACTAAACAACCAATGGATCACTGAAGAAATAAAAGTGGAAATTAAGAAATACCTAAAAGCAAATGACAATAAATATACGACACTCCAAAACCTATGGGATGCAGCAAAAGCTGTTCTAAGTGGAACATTTATAGCAATACAAGCCCACCTGAGGAAACAAGAAAAACCTCAAATAAACAAGCTAACTTTACATCTAAAGCAGCTCGAGAGAGAACAGACAAGACCTAAAGTTTGTAGAAGGAAAGAAATCATAAAGATCAGAGCAGAAATCAATGAAATAGAAATGAAGAAAACCATAGAAAAGATCAATGAAACAAAAAGCTGGTTCTTTGAAAAGATCAACAAAATTGATAAACCCCTAGCCAGACTTATCAAGCAAAAAAGAGAGAGGACTCAAATCAATAAAATTAGAAATAAAAAAAGAGAAGTAACAACGGACATCACAGAAATACCAAGGATCATAAGAGACTACTATATGCAACTATATGCCAATAAATTGGAAAACCTAGAAGAAATGGACAAATTCTTAGAAAAGTACAATCTTCCAAGACTAAAGCAAGATGAAATAGAAAAGACGAATGGACCAATCACAAGAACTGAAATTGAAACTGTGATTAAAAAACTTCCAACAAACACAACTCCAGGACCAGATGGCTTCACAGGTGAATTCTATCAAAAATTTAGATAAGAGCTAACACCTATCCTTCTGAAAATATTCCAAAAAATTGCAGAGGAAAGGATACTCCCAAACTCATTCTATGAGGCCACCATTACCCTGATACCAAAACCAAAGATACCACAAAAAAAAGAAAACTACAGGCCAATTTCACTGATGAACATCGATGCAAAAATCCTCAACAAAATACTAGCAAACTGCATCCAACAATACATTAAAAGGATTGTACATCTTGATCAAGTGGGATTTATCCCAGGGATGCAAGGTTTCTTCAATATCTGCAAATCCATCAGTGTGATACACCACATTAACAAACTGAAGAATCAAAACCCTATGATCCTCTCAATAGATGTGGAAAAAAGCCTTTGACAAAATCCAACACCCATTTCTGATAAAAACCCTTCAGAAAGTGGGCATAACGGGAAACTACCACAACATGAAAAAGGCCATATATGACAAACCCACAGCAAACATCATTCTCAATGGTGAAAAGCTGAAAGAATTCCCACTGAGATCAGGAATAAGACAAGGATGTCTGTTCTCGCCACTACTCTTCAACATAGTTCTGGAATTCCTATCCACAGCAATCAGAGAAGTAAAAGAAATAAAAGGAATCCAAATTGGAAAGGAAGAAGTCAAACTATTAGTCTTGGCAGATGACATGATACTATTGCTGGAGAATCCTACAGACTCTACCAGAAAACTGCTAGAGCTCATCCATGAATTTGGCAAAGTCGCAGGATACAAAATTAATACACAGAAATCAATGGCATTTCTATACACTAACAATGAAAGAGCAGAAAGAGAAATTAGGGAAGCAATCCCGTTTACCATCACATCCAGAAGAATAAAATACCTAGGAGTAAACTACCTAAAGAGAAAAAAGACCTGTACTCTGAAAACTGTAAGACACTGATGAAAGAAATCAAAGATGATGCAAATAGATGGAAAGATATACCATGCTCATGGATTGGAAGAGTTAATATTATCATGATATTATATATTATATATAATAGATACTTAAGGCAATCTACAGATTCAATGCAATCCCTATCAAATTACCAAGGACATTTTTCACAGAACTCAAACAAAATATTTTAAGGTTTGTTTGGAAGTGCAAAAGACCCAGAATAGCCAAAGACATCCTGAAAAAGTAAAATGGAATTGGAGGAATCAGGCTCCCTGACTTCAGACTATACTACAAAGCAACAATCATCAAAAACGTATGGTACTGGCACAAAGGCAGAATTATACATCAGTGGAACAGGATAGAAAGCCCAGAATTAAACCCACACACCTACAGCCAACTCATCTATGACAAAGGAGGCAAGAATATACAATGGAGAAGAGACAGCCCCCTCAATAAGTGGTGCTGGGAAAACTGGACAGCCACATGTAAAAAAGAATGAAATTAGACTACTTCCTAACACCATACACAAAAAGAAACTCCAAATGGATTAAAGACCTAGATCTAAGACCAGACACTATAAAACTCTTAGAGGAAAACATAGGCCAAACACTGTCTGACATAAACCATAGCAACATCTTCACAGATCCACCTCTTGGAGTATTGACAATAAAAACAAAAATAAACAAATGGGACCTAATCAAACTTAAAAGTTTCTGCACAGCAAAGGAAACCCTAAACAAAATGAAAAGACAACCTACAGAATGGGAGAAAATCTTTGCACGTGAATCAACTGACAAGGGATTGATCTCCAAAACTTACAAACAACTTCTGCAGCTCCATACCAAAAAAAAACAAACAACCCCTTCAAAAAATGGGCACAAGACCAAAACAGACAGTTCTCCAAAGAAGACATATAGATGAAACACATTAAAAGATGTTCAACATTACTCATTATTAGAGAAATTCAAATCAAAACCATGATGAGGTACCACCTCACACCAGGCAGAATGGCCATCATCCAAAAGCCTACAAACAATAAGTGCTGGAGAGGGTGTGGAGAAAAAGGAACCCTAATACACTGTTGGTGGGATTGTAAATTGGTGCAACCACTGTGGAAAGCAGTATGGAGATTCCTCAGAAATCTAAACACAGAACTACCATTTGATTCAGCAGTCCCACTCCTGGGCATCTATCCAGAGAAAACCACGACGCACAAAGACACATGTACTCCAATGTTCATTGCAGCACTATTTACAATAGCCAAGACATGGAAACAACCTAAATGTCCATCGACAGAGGAGTGGATCCAGAAGACATACATATACACAATGGAATATTACTCAGCCATCAAAAAGAACGAAATACCAGCATTTTTAGCAACATGGATGGACCTAGAAACTATCATGCTAAGTGAAGTCAGCCATACAATGAGACACCAACATCCAATGCGTTCACTGACATGTGGAATCTGAAGAAAGGACAAATGGAACTTCTTTGCAGAACAGATGCTGACTCACAGACATTGAAAAACTTATGGTCTCCAGAGGAGACAGTTGGGGGGTGGGGGGATGTTCCTGGGCTGTGGGATGGCAATCCTGTGAAATCAGATTGTTATGATCATTATACAACTACAGATGTGATAAATTCATTTGAGTAATAAAAAAATAAAGTAAAAAAAAAAAAAGAAACCTGGACAGCCACATGTAAAAGTAGGAAAGTAAAATATTCTCTAACACCATCCACAAAAATAAACTCAAAACAGATTAAGAACCTAAGCATAAGGCCAGATATTATAAAACTCCTAGAGGAAAACATAGGCAGAATACTCTCTGACATAAATCACAGCAATATCTTGTTTGATCCACCCCCTTGAATAATGAAAATAAAAGCAAAAATAAACCAATGAGACCTCATAAAACTTAAAATCTTTTGCACAGCAAAGGAAAACATAAAAAAAAAAAAAAAAACACAGAATGGGAGAAAATCTTTGCAAGTGAAGCAACTAAGTAGGGATTAATCTCCAAAATATACAAACATCTTATGGGTCTTTATATATTTTTTTCTTTTTTCTGTCTTTTTGCCATTTCTTGGGCCACTCCTGCGGCATATGGAGGTTCCCAGGATAGGGGTCGAATCGGAGCTATAGCTGCCAGCCTACGCCACAGCCACAGCAACGCAGGATCCGAGCTGCGTCTGTGACCTACACCAGAGCTCATGGCAACACCGGATCGTTAACCCACTGAGCAAGGGCAGGGATCGAACCCGCAACCTTATGGTTCCTAGTCGGATTTGTTAACCACTGCGCCATGATGGGAACTCCCTATATATATTTTTTAAAAAATCAAAATATATGCAAAAGACCTAAGAATGCATTTCTCCAAAGAAGGCAGACAGATGGCCAAAGAGTACATTAAAAAAAAGGTCAACACTACTATTACTAGAGAAATGCAAATCAAAACTATAATGAGGTATCACCTCAAACCAATCAGAATGGCCGGCATCAAAAATTCCACAAACAATAAATGCTACAGAGAATGTGAAGAGGGAACCCTCATACACTGTTGGTCAAATGTAAATTGGTGCAACCACTATGGAGGAGAATATGGAGGGAGGTTCCTTAAAAAATATAAATACAGTACCCAAAATCCCATTTCCTGGGCATATACACTGAGAAAAACCACAATTTGAGAAGATGCATTCACTCCAATTATCACTGCAGCACTATTTATAGTAGCCAAGACATGGAAGAAACCTCTATGTTCACTGACAGAGAAATGGATAAAGAGGATGTGGTACATTTATACAATGGAACATCATTCAGCCATTAAAAGAATGAAATAACACCATTTGCAGCAACACAGATGGACTTACTGAATGAAGTTAAGTCAGACAAAGACGTTATCATATCACTTATACGTAGACTCTAGTACAATAATAAAAAAGTCTTATTTATAAAATAGAAACAAACTCACAGATTTTAAAACCAATCTTATGGTTACCATAGGTGAAACCATTGTGGGAAGGTAGGAATAGGAGGGTGGGAATAACATATACACACTACTGTATAAAACAGATGGTTAATGAGAACCTACTGCATAGCACAGGATCATCTACTCAATAGTTTGTAACAGCCTATCTGGGGGGAAAATGGGTATTATATTTATATGTATGACTGATTCACTTTGCTGTATATCTGAAACTAACACAACATTGTACATTGACTATACTTCAATAAAATTTAAAAGAAGAAAAAAGAGAATTGTGTTTCACTAAAGTTCAATTCTTAGGAAGAAAGTGCTTTTTCATCAATAATTTGACCTCATAAAAGTATCTGTAAATTTATGCAGAGATAGCAGGTTCATCAGCAATCGGTAATAAAAGTTTGTCTTTTTTTAAGGCCACTTCCACAGCATGTGGAGGTTCCCAGGCTAGGAGTGGAATCCAAGCTAAGCTGCTGGCCTATGCCATAGCAACAGCAACTTGAGATCCAAGTTGCAGCTGCGACCTACACCACAGCTCAAGGCAGTGCCAGATCCTTAACCTGCTGAGCGAGGGCAGGGATTGAACCTGCATCCTCATGGATACTGGTCGGATTCATTACCCTGAGCCACAATGGGAACTCCTGAAAGTTCTTTAACTTAATCCCACACCTAGGATTTTTTCTTTCCTGAACATTTAACACAAAATAAACCTACAAAAATAATTCAATGGAAAAATCTATGTTCCTTAAGTGCTGAGTTCATAATTCTTCTCGAATTATAAGAACCTATTTAAATTAAGTAATTCCTATATTGTTTTAACATCCTTTTTCAAATTCCTATTGCTAACAGAAACATTAGTTTTACATTAATTCTCTAATACTTTTAAGTCTGAATAAGTTAAAAATTCAGGCATAAAATAATATGACTATGAATATGCTCACATATACACACACAGAGTTCTCAAAGAATTTGGTGTTTAACATATTTTAGAAATATTTCAAATGACTTTTTGTGCTTCCCCTAAATCTGCCTTTGTCTGTAGAATTTTCTCTTTTTTTTTAAACAAGTGGCCGAGCCTGCAACACATGGAAATTTCTGAGCCAGGGGTTGAGCCACAGCCACTGTAGAAGCAACGCCAAGTACTTAAGCTGTGAGCCACACAGGAAGTCCTGTCTGTAGAATTTTAAAAACATTTTTCAAATATGACATTTTCAGCAGCAGATAATTTCCTTTTAAATTATAGAGTGCAGAAGTACCAAGCAGGTGCTCAACAGCCTGAATTTCATCTCGTGTACACTTGATGGACATCCTTTTTTTTGCAAAAGGTCACTACTATGTTACTTTAGCATTATATTTCATGAAGGATTAAATCCTCCTACTTAAGGTGCTGCTCTAAAGTTTGATTAGTGATATTGATATTTTAGCACCTATTTTTACCTCTTCACACTACAGCAGTAATTTGAGGTCATATAATGGTTAGAAAAAGCTCTTCCAATTAGAGACTCATATTTAGATTGTTTAGATCCAACTCCCTATTTTACAAAGAGTTTTGGTAACTAGACTAGGCAGATGAAGCCATCAACTTTCATCAAGAAAGTGTATCTTAAAAAGAAGTATTTAAATGCATTTTTTACTTGACATCTTAGAAAAATTCTATAGTTTATACTAAATTCTTCTATAAACAGCTTCCCCTCACAGCTCACTGACAGATCTCCCCTTTTGTGATATTGCTATTTATGGCCCATCATTTCTTAATTTTCTATTTGATCTCTGCCTTCTCTACCTGACCTATGAATTTTACAGTTTCAATGCTTAGTTTTAAGTCTTTTTCTCTTTTTAATTTGGAACAATCCCTTATAAATTAATAAACTGATTTACAAATGTTGACTAAAGACTTTAGGTAAGCTATATATATAAAACCTCATTGATTTTTGCTCTTTATAGACTAATTATACTTAATTTGTTTAATTTAGCATTTTATTTTGATTTTCATTCTTATAGCCCTTCTGCCTAAATAATAGCTCCACTTTAATAACAGATAGATATCTTATTCTCAGTATATCAAGCTGATATTCAAATCAAACAAAATATCAAACCAAAAAGAGAGAGAATTTATAAATGGGAGATAACCATTTTCTATGGACAAATTTGTCTAATATTTTTATTTCTATGACAACTTATTTGTTCACTCATCTATTCATTTAATCATCTCTTAATTTGTATTGACCAAACATTGACTGAAAAACTATAATGTAATAATCATATATCATTTCAAAAACAAAAGGAACTTGTATAAAACATAACTATGTACTCAGACTCAAATAAATAATCAACGTATGTGATAAATTCATTTGAGTAATAAAAAAAATAAAGTAAAAAAAAGAAGAAACCAAAAATAAATAAATAAATAAATAAATAAATAATCAATGTACCAAAAAGTAGGTAACTACATAGGTCTTATTTTCTTGCCAAAATCACTAAGGCTAGAAATACCTAACCAAGGAACAAAAGGAAAAAAATGTTAGAAAAACTTTTAAAATATACATAATTATGGGTCTCAGAAAAAATCATATGGAATTCAGAAGTATCTGTCATGGACCAATGATAGAAGCATTACATATAAAAGTTGATTGATACACATTGCTTACAGGAAAATAAGCAGCATTAATTACACTAGAAAATAAAAAATGTAATTTTATTAGTTAAGCATCCAACTTACAAAGTCAAACCTAATGAAAATGACAGTAAACCCAGAAGTAGAAGGTAAGATATGAAAAGATAAAAGCAAAAAAATTAATGTAATAAAAACTAAGAAGCATGATGGAGAACATCAACTGAAAAATGGTTCTTTAAAGATATTACATAGACAAACATGATGAATGAAAGAAGGAAGGGAGGAAAAAAGAAATAATAGCAATAAAAAGATAATATTACTAACTACATATATAGCAGAGATCTGAAATTACAATAGTATTTTAAGAAAGTTAATAACTACATATTTAAAATCTTTAATAAAAGAATTGAGATTTAAAAAAAATAGGATTACTAAAATTGATTTAATGAAAACAAAGGGCCTGAGAGAGAAATTAAATGTTATGTCTAAAACCAAAATTTTATTTCAAAAACTACTAGACTGAGTTTTTATCAAAATTTCATGGAGTTGAAATTCCTTCAGGTCATGAGGAAAATTCAGAAATTTTTGAAAAAAAATTAATTTTATCTAGTAAATTTGGAGATTCATTTACCTATGACCAAGAAATTCTTTGCTTAAGTGAATACTCTAAAATAGAGTTGACAAACTTTTCCTGCAAAGGCCATGTAGTAAACATTTTAGGCTATGAACGCTGTATGATCTCTGTTGTAATTACATAACTGGTAACTGTAGTGTGAAAATAGGCAAAGACAATATAAATGAATGGGTGTGGTTGTATTCCAATTAACTTTGTTTATAAATTTATAAAACCAGGAGTAGACAGTATGGCAAATGGGTAATAGTTCCTCAACCTCTATGCTAGCATATGGCTTTCATTCAACCAAATGATAATTGGAAATTTCAGCAAAAGAAATAATAAACATGTTAAAATATGTAAATCTACATATAAAATAAAGGTGCAGCTAAAGATAGATGACAAATATACAAATGTTACCTATTGTCATTAAAGTATTAGCCAACACCATTAAACAAAAAAAATCCAAGCAGAGCTACAATAATGACTAAAAGGAAAGTAAAACATGTTTTTACATGGTATGATTGTATCATAGTGATGGTACTCTTTGAGAAAATCCCAAAGAATCAATAAAAAAGCTAATGCAAAAAGTAACTAAATTGAGAGAAGCACAAGCATATGCCATGTTAACATAAAAAAATGAATGGTGTTCGTGTATATCAGTAATAAATAAGAGATGCAATGGTTGAGAAGCCTTATTTACAATAGCAACAACAAATCAATACTTACTTGAGAAGAAACATATAATACTTTTATGAGTAAAATTTGAAAACACTTCTGAAAAACATCAAATTAGATTTGAACAAATGGGCTGGAAGAAATTCTCTGTTCTCGAATAGAATGAATTATACACAAATGTAAGTGGAAACTTGGCATCTCAAATCACTAGTGTAAAGATTACTGTTTAAATAAATGGTGCTCTGGGATGACACCATTTATTTAATAAGACAGTCATTTCGAAAGAGATAAAACTAGAATTATACCTCAAGCAATAATAAACTCTAAAATGGTTAAGGATCTAAAAGTAAAAAAAACCTACATGGATACTAGGTGAAAACATGAGTGATTTCCTCTTTAACTTTGGTACGGGAATGACCATTCCAACTATGACATAAGTTCTAGATGTAATAAAGAAAAGGATTATTAAATTTGACAATGTAAAAAAAATTTAAAATAAATTAAATGGCATGAAAACATCAAAAACAAAATTTTTAAACCTGAAAAACTTTTACAACATTTAATATGAACAGAGGTAATGTTACATATACAGCACTCTTTAAAATTGAAGAGAAAAAAGTCCAAATATCTAATGAAGTATTAGGGGAAAATATGATTAGAAAATTCACCAAAAATATTAAAATGATCCTCAAACATATAAGAATACATTCAAACTCACTCTTAGAGAATGCAAATTTCTCAACTATCATTTTGATGATAATGTAAAAACATGACAATACTTTCTGTTCGTGAGGCTGAGGAGAAACAGGCACATTCACTCATTACTAACAAAAATGGAAATCATTGCCATCTTCAGTGAAAATTTTTGGCAATACACAACAAAACTTCATGCTTGCTTTTTTTTGACCCAATAATTACACTTCTAGAAATTTACCATGAAGATTCACCTTAGAGGTGAACAATAGAAAAATACACAAGCACAAGTTATTCATTGCAGATTTGTTTGTAATTCCAAAATACTGGGAACCTAACCTATGGTAAAGCCACATAAGGCTATAGCACATGGGGGAAGACTCAACCAGATAAGCAGATGCTCTGAACTGAAGAGATAAAGGTGAGACTTTGGGGAGACTAAAGTAGGTAGGGTTCACATGACAGAATGCTAGTGAAAAAGGGCAGCCCAGAGAGAGAAATCTAGAGGACTGCAGATACGCCCCATAATACTGATCAACACTTGCATGTGACGAAACTACCCAAAGCCAGGGAAACTATACAAAGCCAGTCACCCAGAAGACTAGCAGTAAAGGTGGTGGTACATGGGGCTTGAAATAGTGACAATTCCCACTGACCTATCTGGAAAACCCCAAGATGCATGGAGCACTGAGTAGAATACTCAGAAGTCTTGCCTCAGTTGTGGGGAATAATTAGTGATAAACTGAGCACTGCTCCGTTCCCACAACAAATTTTAAAAGGAAGATAAAAAAGAATTAGTCTATTCCCAAGTAATTTATCTGCATCTCACAACAGAACTTAGGTATATAGGATTTGTAGGAAAAGAAAAATCTCTTTCTGTACTCATCTTAGTTTCTCCAGCAGGAGCCCTGTAAATTACACTGGCCAAGGACATATTAGCAAAAGACAAACAAACATATTTATTAACATGTATGGTACACATAATACATGGGAACACACAAAATCAGTAACTCAAAGGTTTGGTTGGAACTTAGGTTTATTTAGCATCTTAGCAAAAGAACAGTACATTTTTTTTAGAGAAGTGACAACAAAGAAAACTAAAGGAAAAAGACTTTGGGTCTCTGGGGCTGACAAACTGTAGGAAGGCAAATATTTAGGAAACTAATGTCAGATAGGCTAGTTAGTAAAGTTTGTCATATAAATTCCTCTGGTGCTGTCTCTAAGCTGATAAAGGTCTGAAGTTGTCTCCAGTGGATAACTTTTGTCCTTCCTGGTAGAGAAGGAAGGAGGGCATCTTTGTAAATGCATGCCCAGCTTAAAAAAGCAAAGAGGGGAGGACAAAGAGATTTCTTGTACCTTCTTCTTCTCAATTGCCTTCAGCTTAAAATAACCCTTATGCCAAAATGGAATAGTTTGGAGTTGCATATTCTGTCCCCCTATACAACACAAAAATATTCTTCATTGAATAGGGTGGGATATTTCACATCAGAGGGTAGCAGCTCTGTCAAAAATTGGAGCTGGCCAATAGAGAAAAATCTAATTTTAAGGTTACTTCTTAAGCCGTCTGCCTCATGTTATGGATTTCACTGTGTCCCTTAATAAGATATACTGAAAGCCAGACCTCTAAATCTGTGATTGTGACCTTCTTTTTGAAACAGGGTCTCTAGAGATGTAATCAAGTTAATATGGGAGTAATACTGGATGAGGATGGGCTCAAATCCAATGACTGATGTTTACATAAGAAAGCAATTGGGGCACAGACTCATGGTTATGAAGGTCATGGTGAAGACAAAGGCAAAGACTGGAGTGATGCATCTCTAAGCCAAGAAACACCAGAGATCACTGGTAAGTATCAGAAGCTAGGAAAAAGGTATGGGATAGATTCTCCCTCAGAAATTCTGGGAGGAGTCAACATGGCTGACATCTGAATTTTGGACTTCTAGTTTCCAGAACTGAGAGAACAAAACTCTGCTGTTTTAAGCCCCCTGGTTTTGGTACTTTATTAAGGCAACCCTAGAACCTAACAATTAACAAGTATAGAGTTCTAGAATTGTTCATTGACCCTTCATTTAATAGATCACTCTAGAAAATTCTGCCTGTGCAAAGACGGTGCACAATTAATCTGGAGGGTACTGAATTGCTCTTCATTATAGAGGGTGGGGAGATTTTTGTTTCAGGGAGAGACAACCAAAAGGAATGAAGACAAGAAGCCTACAAAAGCTAAGGCTCTTGAAGGAGAGATTAATTGTGAAGTTACCCAGTGGTTAGATTTAGTTACTGAGTAACTTTGAAGTTCTGTGCTGTTCTGGGCTGTGCTGTAATTGCTACCCACACTCACAACCCTTGGGATTCTGATCACAAAGTCTATATTTTTACGTAGCCATTCTCATCTGGATGGTCCTATGGAAAGGTGGAGGAAGTTAATAAGGGCCTGGTAGGGATAAAGAATCATGATAAATAATCTCTTCAGCAGGAAACAAAATGGAGATTGATTAGGAAAACATGGTTGCAGATGAATATATGAAATAGCTTCCTCCCCACCCCCCAAAAAGTCTTGGAAATTTGAAGACGAAAACTGGGCTCCCATAGCATGTCAGATGAAGGTAGAATGAAATTTAATTAAATACTAATTGAATTTAAAGGTCATGGTTAACCATCAACTTGGAGTCAAATAGGAGTTTGTACAGTTGATAATTGAATTTCTTAAATGTCTTTTGCTACCAACACCCTTCCTGAATAAATTGGTTCTTAACCATGTTTTTTCAATTTTATTTTATTATTTAGTTCCCATCATGTCTAATGAGAGTCATTCTTTCTTTTTGATTATTTTGCTTAGCTATGCTATGTTGATTTTATTATTTAATTCTCAGAGTTAAATATCATGTAAACTATCTAATTTCTAAATACTCAAGCCTGTTTTATCTTGCCTTTTTATTCATCCATTTCCCCTGCCCAGTTCTACATCTGACAACAACCAATCTGTTTTCTCTTTCTATGAGTTTGTTGGTTTTGTTTTGTTTGTTTTTCATACTCAACACATAAGTGAGATCATACAGTATTTTTCTGTCTCTGTCTGACTTATTTCACATAGCAAAATACCCTTGAAGCCCATCTATCACGTTGCAAATGGGTGGATTTTCTTCTTTTGTGGTTGAATAATATTCCATTCCACATTTTCTTTATCCAGTCATCCACTGGTAGACATTTAGGTTACCTATTTCCAAGCCTTGGCTACTATAAATAATGCTTCAGTGAATGTGGGGGTGTAGATATCCCTTCAAGAGTGATTTCATTTCCTTCAGACATAGTCCTAAGACTAGAATAACTGGATCATATGATATCTCTGTTTTTAATATTGTGAAGAACCTCCAGCCTATTTTCCACAATGACTATGCCAATTTATATTCCCAAGGATGGCTTTATCTTTGGATCTCTATATTAACATAGATGTGTATGGCATTTTATGATTCACTAATATGCCCATGTACATTTACTTATTTCTTACAAAAATACATGAGTTTTAGTGAGATTACTGTCTTCCTCTTACAGATTTAAAAGGAAAAAAGGGAGATTCAGAAAATGATTTACTGTAATCACAATGATGGAATGGGGCAAAATTAGAATTTAAACAGGTTTATTGGCTCCAATTTCCACAGTCTATTAGTATAATATACGTTATACCCTGCAAATTTAGTCATTACTTTCACTTACTAGGATATAGTTAATATTGTAACCAATGATGTTTTTGAACCCTAAAATTCTTTTGCTCTGCAGATGAAAAGTAAAGAGAAAAATATGCATTTTTCTAATTTGAAATAAGGCAGTCATTAAGCATAAAAAAGAGGATTTTGGAGAAATATATGGTTATAATAATCAAGATAACTGCCCACACAGACCATTTCACATTTCCATTCAATGAAAAATAGTAAAAACCTGAATTTCAAGGATAAGATACCTTGAATTTACAATTGTTATACTTCTCTGTTATTAAACATCTTGACAGGCATTTCATTAATGGTGAGAACACTGTACAAATTTAACTTAAAGAGTAATAGAAGAAAGAAATGTCTTTGTGTTGGAAAGTTACATTTACTTGTTAAGAAAACAAGGAAGTAAAAACAACATTTCTCTAATACCTGATTCATTTCCTATTAAAATAGTAACGTATATCTGAATGTCTGATTTCACAGACAGTACAATTATTTTAAATTATACAAGCCTACACAGTGTCTTGATTAAATCAAGATGTTTTTCAGCATAGGACAATATGCCACTGATTTTTGCCCTCCTAACGTTATAAACTGTCAGAAATTTTACAAATGACCTTTTATGCTATAATTCATTTGCCATTTTGTGGCAATTTCATATTTTCTTAGCTTATGAGGGTCATATACCCAATGTAAATTTCTATGAGAATGAGTCATTTAAAAAATCATAATGTTTTCTAGACTGAATGAAGGCAGCTATATATTGAACTGTATACTGGAATGTCAATTGTTTAAAATATTGGAGTTTTTGAAATATGTGAAAACTTTAAAAATATTAATAATAAAGAGAAGCATTTCAAATCTTGTATCTGTTGTACAAATGTACATATGGTGCTAAATTATTTTTCTGAGCAAAATAATACTTTTGTTACTTTAAATAATATTACTAAACAATTTATTAGAGAAAACCAGATGAAGTAATAAAAGTGAAGTAATAAAAGTGTTTTCTAGATATTTTTATTGTCCTGTGGTATACAGAACTGGTTTAACACCTGTTCCATAAATAGTTCAAAAAATAGAGCACATGACTTAAACCTTCAGGCATTTTACTTACTTGCCAATAAATCTAATTGAAATGCAGTAGTACTTTATTTTATAAAATAGTGTGGAAAATAACAATGAGTATTTAAGTAAGAAATTCTGCATTGTCTGAACAATGTAATTGAAGTGGTTAAAGTTGGCCTTTCAGAAATTATGTTATACACCCTTCGTTAATTGTTCTATAAATAAGGAAACATAAGCTCTGCAAAACTATCCCCTTAAAATCATCTTAAAGATTAATGCATTTAGGAAATAATAAGAACAAGAGAGAATAAGGAGTCAGGTGCAAACTGTGAAACATGTGTTTTTCCAAGTTGTGATTATATTCAAAATTGAGAAGAGAGAATAAAAATATTTGCTGCCTGACCTCAGACAAAGTAAAACATATGGGCTAATCCTAGAAATCATTTCTCCTGTTTCAGTTCTTTGTCTACTTTTGAAATTCACTTGCATTCTAAATATGTCTGACAATTTTTTAGAAAGCAAATAAAAATTAAAAAGAAAGAAAGGAAGGTAAGAAGGGAGGTATGTAAAGAAGAGAAAAGGAAAGAGAAGAAAAGGGGAAAATGTACCTTTTCAACTATTGGACAAATACAAATGTCCTTGGCATCTGGGACTGTTTGCATACACTTAGCTCACTTAGAGAAAGGGCCTTGTAAGGAAATATAATAGATTTTCATTTCATGTAAGTTGAATGAGTCTTAGCATTAAACTAGTTTCTTCTCAACCAGAAGAGGACTAGAATGGCTTTTCTCTGCTCTTTTTTCTCTACTTAGCGGGTTTGAGGGTTTTTCCCACCTATGGAGAGTCTGGTTAGGCAGTGGGCTTCGGGACCCATGTTTTCTGACGGCCCTATCCCCACGAGCAAATGCAGAAGAAACTCTGAAATTTCAAAAAGTTGCTCTAGAATATGCCCCTGTCATCTAATAAATTGCTGCCTTGCCCCATTTGAGCTCAACCTTAAATCATTTAACCTCCTTAGCTCTTCATTTTCACTGGATTTGAATATAGACAGAATTATGTAGCACTTCATAGCTTCTAATATTTTCCTCAATTGGAATTTAGTGTCTTTTATTGCTATATGGTAATATGCCATCTCTTCTAAAAACTTCTTTTTTGGCTACACCAGCAGCACATGGCAGTTCCCAGCCAGGGATCATACCTGGGCCTCAGCAGCAATCTGAGCTACTAGTGACCATGCTGAATCCTTAACCCACTGAGGCACAGGTAAGCTCTTAAAAACATTTTTTAAAAAGGCTTCTATCTCTTGACAAACCTTGACTACCTCATCTGCATTCTTCTAGTTTTATATGTTCTTTGGTTTCATCACTCTTTTCAGGTCCGGTGTTGTCCAAATTGGTAAAGTTCTTTGAGAACAGAACACTCCATAAATTCACAGTTTAAGTTCAAGCAGCAGGAACAGGATAAACTAAGTGGAAATGTGAGTACTGCTTTGACACATCTTTCTATTGCTCCTCTCCCTCCCCAGGGTCTTCATTTGCTGCCTGACCTCAGAGGGAAGAATTTTCTAGATAATTCTATATCCTTCTGCCTTATGAAAGTTTATTCTTCATTGCTCAGTTATCATTTTAGAAGGTAACTGACATAATTAATCCTAAAAAGTCTGATTTTGCTTAATTAAAATCCTCTTTACCATCACCTACAATGTAAGTTTATCATCCTGGCATGTAAAGATTTAATCCTTTAAAATTTAATCATCAACTCAGGATGACGACTATTTAAAGACCAGGAACTTTGTATAAACACATATATCGCATCATGGAAACACTTTCTCTACTTACCCTGAGGTCTGGGCTTTCTCATTTTGCTTTAACTGACTTGTACCAGTTTTCCAGACTTTCATCTACATGAGTAAGGTATAAAGATGTGTGGACATCCCAGACTCTAAACACATATTAGGAATTGATTGAAAGTCAAAGTAACTCTCAGACACAAATGCTAATAAGGGTCAGCCTTATTTGGCATGTCTTAAAATCAAGAGGAAGACGATCATACTTTTTCAACTTTGAAAGAGAAAATGTTTAGTATCTTTGAGGATGGTAAAAGATATCCAGAGGGAGTCTATCAGCTCTCTTAGGTCAGGAGCCATCACAACATACTCCATGCTGGAGCCCCAAACACAGCTCAGGTATATACATATGGTGGCTGCCAGATGTGTTCTTGTTGAGTTAATTGTCAAACATAATATCAAATGATGATGGCTATGTGGTCGAAAGCGGATTACTGATAGAATAACTAGGCCTAAAAAAGACTGCTGTGCTAGAGCTGACAAGAACTTACTTCATTAACTAATTGTGATAATGTAGACAGTATAGTACTAGCACAAGGTCAGAGAAATTCAACAATGGACCCGAAGAGAAATCTTAGCAGCAATTACACATTTAGAAACTGATACATGTAGCTAAGGCACTGAATAACAAGTTCCCTTGGGATTTCCTGGTTGATTGAAGCATCTTTTGGTCTAATAAGGCAAAGCTTGGTAGACTTCTGGATGAAGACTCATTACCAGAAAGATCAGGCTATGATTAGAAGTGTGGGAGTTTCTGGTCCCACATCCCCTATCTTCCAGGAAGAGGATGGGGAATAACATTTGAGTTAAGGATAGATCATCCCTATGTGAGGAAGCCTCCATAAAAATCCCAACAGTACCAAGTTCAGGGAATATCTGGGTTGGTGAGTCTATGGAGATGCTAAGAGTAGCATGCTCAGGCAAAGCACCAAAGTTCTGTACCCCTACCCACATACTTTGCCCTATGTATCTATTTCATCTGAATATTCCTGAGTTACATCTTCTTCTAACCGGTAATGTAGTAAGTAAACTGTTTTCCTCAGTTCTATGAACTGCTCCAGTAAATTAATCAAACCCAAGGAGGGAGTTGTGGGAATCTTTGATTTAAAACCAGTGGGTCAGAAGCACAGATATCAGATACTTGCAATTGACATCTGAAGTGGGCAGCCTTGTGGGACTGAACCTTTAAGCTGTGGGATGTGATGCTATCTCCAGGTAGATAGTGTCAGAATTGAGTTAAATTATAAAACACCTTACTGGTGTGGCAGAGAAATGACTGAGGTAGGGGAAAACACACACAATTGGTAATCAGAAGTATCAGGGGTGAAGTGTTCTGTGTGAACTTTAAAGGGAGAAACATACAGGAAGGGTAGAGGTTTTATATATATATATATATATATATATATATATATATATATATATATCTGTTCATTGAAATTTATTTGGATTGCTTTATGACCTATTATGCAAATAATGTGATGAACAACATATGGATTCCATGCTATAAATTTCCCTATAAGCACTGCTTTTTCTGCATTCTACAAACTTTGATAATTTAAAATTGATAGCTAGTTGATAATTTGCTAATTTTAAAATATTGTATTTTCATATTCATTTAGTTAACTTTTTAAAAAATTGCTACTGAGATTTATTTATCCCATGTGTTATCAAAAAACGTGGTTTAATATACAAGTTAGAATTTTCCAGGTATATTTCTGTTGATGATTTTTAATTTAATTCCTTTGTGGTATGAGAACATATCTTAAGTGATTTCTATTTTTTAAATTTTTAAAGTGTGATTTATAGCCCAGAAGATGGTCTACCTTGATGAATATTCCACAACAGCTCAAACAGACTCTGCTGTTGTTTGATGAGGTCCTAGATAGATGCGATTTATATCCAGTTCACTGATGGTACTGGGTTGAGCGATGTCCACACTGATTTTCTGCCTGCTGGATATGCTGGTTTCTGACTGAGGAAATCCTAAGGGACTAAAAGTGAGACACTTTACACTACAGAGGATTTGTGTTTGCTTCTGCTCTGATTCAGGGAGTTTGGGTAACTGCTTGGGGGCTTCTTGAACACCCCTGGTTGGGCTCCTGTGTACTCTGATACACTCTCATATAATGGCATTCAATCCCATGTTTGGCATGGGTTGTTATGCCTTGGACAATCTCAGCTTTCAGGTTAACTTACTCTTTACTGCTTCCTTTTCAGATTTCAGCTTAAGACTTTCTTGATTGTTTGTGCCCTTAAAGATTTCCCTTTTTTCTTAAAACCCAACAGTGTATTTATAAGAAAGATTTAGTTGTTTCATAAGAGGAGGGCTCTTCTGATTGTCTAATCTATCACCCTGGGGGTAACAGACATGTTTCATATTTTTTTTAATTATGTAAAATTTCAAATGTTAATTTGTTCAGTCAAGAGGATTATATGCATCTCACTCAAATTTTCTTTAGACTTTGTGAGGATATATTACCATCAGCATTTTAAATTTGCAACTCCTAAATTAGTTCAAATCCCTGTAATAGAATATATTATTCAAAATTTGCCATCCTGGTGACTTAGGTCATTCTTTAACCACAAAAAATAAGACAAGAAAATAGTTAAATAAGATTCCTAATAATGACTTTCAACATGTAGCCAAGCTACAAATCAAAAAAAGCAATTAACTCAATCATATATCTATGCTTTTCAAATTAAGTGGCATTCCGTTGATTAGCTCCATTTTCTTTTTTTTTTTTTTTTTTTTTTTTTTGTCTTTTGTCTTTTTGTTGTAGTTGTTGTTGTTGTTGCTATTTCTTGGGCCGCTCCCCACGGCATATGGAGGTTCCCAGGCTAGGGGTCAAATCGGAGCTGTAGCTACCGGCCTACGCCAGAGCCACATCAACGCGGGATCCGAGCCGCGTCTGCAACCTACACCACAGCTCACGGCAACGCCGGATCGTTAACCCACTGAGCAAGGGCAGGGACCGAACCTGCAACCTCATGGTTCCTAGTCGGATTCGTTAACCACTGCGCCACGACGGGAACTCCAGCTCCATTTTCTATGTTGGGTGTTTAGCACCATGAATATACAACTTTTTTGTTATCATGATAGTATTATCTTCAAAAAATAAGACTTTTATAAGCACATGATTTAATATTTGCTTAGTTATTTCTATTCCTTTCTATTACACACTTCTTGGATATTAACAGAATTTGCAAACACTGGTATCACTATCAATTTTCATTGACATAAAAGTCGTCTTCATACTGTCTATAATTATTTCATGCCTCATAAATCCAACTTGGTCCCTGTGTATTAATTTACCCATAACTCTTTCAAGTCTTGTTGCCAAAATCTTGGCATATATCTTTATAGCACATTTAGTTATTTAAATGGACCTATAATTTTCCAGACTATTATCCCTCCCTTTGCTAAATTAGTAATGGGTACTTTGCTCATAGCTGGGGAAAACTCACCTTGTCCTATTTGCTCCACAAAAACTTGTCACACAAGGTGGTCAATTTCATCCTGAAATTATGACTCATTGGATAGCCACATTCTTCTGTTTTTGCCCTTAGCAAGTTTTCAAATGTCATTTCAAGAAAATTAATTTGTCTCCACAGGACGTTCTAATCAGTGACATTGGGGATATATTATCAAGCATTTCTTAGCTTTTAAAGTTAGCAGGAAATAAATCCATGGGAGTTATGACACCATTTTTCCCTTTATATAAGACCAGTGGAAATGAGAAAATATTCTCTGCCACTGCAGCACTCTGAGCCTACATTCCCGGGGGCAAAACATACTTAGATATAGGACAGACACTAGGGTGTAACACTATGTTTGAGTGCTAAGGAAATTGTTCCTTAGAGGCCTAAAAAGTTAATGTGTCTCATTAAATTATACCCATGGAACAGTACCCAGTTGCCCAGAAAGTCAGAACTAGAGGAGCTGGAGAAATCATTGAAAACTACAAAATCATTTCATAAGGAAGAGACTGAGGCCCAGGAAGGTTATGTGATTTAGTGCCAGTTATACAACTAATTAGTGAGAGATTCAAGATTAGAATTTAGGTTTCTAATTCTTTGACAAAGATGTTACTCTATAAAACATTGAAAGGACAGTAACCTTGTTTTTATTTTTATTAAGCTTTATTTACTTTTATTAATTATCTTTTAATTAAAAATAACTTACATAATAAAATCTCTTGAACGTATTTTAGATGTGGGACACTTTTCCAGGAATTCAGGCTCAGGAAATATTTCATAGGACCCCCCCCCCATCATCAAGGGACTCATGGTTCAAAGGGAGAAATAAATGTGTAAATAATTACAGTATGTTATATAGTGAGATAATGAGAATAGGTGGATAGGAGCCAAGTCTGGAAGGTTTTTTATTCCATTGTAAGTAATTCTGACTTTATGTTAAAAGTCAAGAAAAGATAATGAAGGATGTCAAGAAGACAAGGACCATAGTAAGTTTAGTTTCAGAAAGCTGAGCAATGTCAACATTTTATACAGTGGTCAAGGTGAAAAACAAGAAACGAGTCAGTGGCTATTACATTATGAACAGGGGTACCCTAAAGTCATTGGAATAAGCATAAAAATCCCCAAAGTTGTTAGAATGAGTATAAAAATGAAAGAATAGTTTGAGAATTTTTTTTTTCTTTTTTTGGTTTTTTAGGGCCGCACCCAAGGTATATAGAAGTTCCCAGGCTAGGGGTCAAATCTGATCTGTAGCTGCCGGCCTACACCACACCCACAACAACTTGGAATAAAAGCTGCATCTGTGATGTACACCACAGCTCACACCAACGCGGGATCTTTAACTCACTGAGCAAACAAGGCCAGGGATTGAACCTGTGTCCTTATGGATATTAGTTGGTTTTGTTACTGCTGAGCCACAGCAGGAGCTCTCAAGAATGTTTTTAAGGTAGACAAGGTTGATAGAATATAAACACTCAGGCAACTAAGTACCATATACAATGATAAGGGGCACCTCAGGAGGAAGATATTTGGGGCTGGAGCTAAAATGGTGTTTCTTACTTTTGTGAATTTAAGGTATCTGTTGGATTCAGATAAATGTTGTGTATGAATATTCAGATGAATGTTTGTTGTGTATGTGGTTACAGAACATAAAAAGGTTTGATGTAATGAGAGATTTACAAACATAAGTGGAAATTGAACACATGAATATGAATGAAGTTTTGAGAGGGTTGAACATGTATGTGTGAGACACTAGTATTAAAGAGGAGTACAGAGAAAGGAAAAATAAATAAATAAAATGGCTAGGAAAAAAAAAAAAGAAAGAAAAAGAGCAACATTGTCATGAAAGACCATGATGGAGAGAACTTCAAAATAGATGTGTCCCCAAAGATCAGGTCCTGCACAGAGGCTGAGATAAGAACACATATAGCTATCCTGAATTAATAACAAAAAGGCTTTTGGTGACCCCCAAATAATAATTTTAATTAAATGGTAAGAAAAGAGCCATATTAGAGAACTGAGGTGTTAGTGAATGAGAATATTAGATGTGGAAAAGTTTATGAAATCTAATCCTTCCGAAGTTTCTCTCTGAAGGAAGGAAAAGAGTAAACTAGAAATCTAGAATCAGAAAACATTCCGAGAGACAAAAATAATACGAGAAAGAATTTGAGAAATTCTGTTACAATGTTGTAAAATACTCACCAAATGCCTCATTTGGAAGAAAATTTAGAGATTCCCTGCAACCTAATTAAGATCCACACATAATTAAGATCCAAAGAGGAAAAGTTACTTAGTTTTTTACACAAGTAAACTGAGGTCTAGAACCAAACTGAGGAACCGGACTTGGGTCTCCACAACAATCGTGGTGTTTCTGGGCAATCGAACAGTTGTTAAAGTTTTGTTTTATTTTGTTTCATTTTGTTTGTGTGTGTGCGTATTTGTTTTGTTGTTGTTAAGAAACGTGTACTCCTGAGGTAATACACCAATATATCTGATCAACTATGGAAGGAGAATTTGATGTCCATTACCATTGGTCAGCATAGTTCTAGGAAATTACTGTTCTCAGCAATTTAGAGAACAAATCAGGATCTGTGTAGCATATTATCTGAAGTGATGGTCCTGGGAAGGAGAAGGAAGCGGATATTCTAAACATCTTTTTCAACTGATTTTAAGGTACCTTCACTGCAATGATGTTGATTTTGTTTTCTAGTTTCTGTTACGTTCCTGTGACTGTTCAGTTATATATTTTTCTTTACTTTAATCACTTGCCATGACAAATATTTTGTCTTCTAAGGATACTTCCACCAATTAATGACTGTATTCATCTATTACTTTTTCTTCTTTAAAAGTTCTTCTCCAAAGATGAGCTCTAAAAGCATCACACATTGGGTAGCATAGATTTTCCTTTAAATTCCTTTTTTTTTAAAAATCAGTTCTGCTACACATTTCTACCTAAATAGGAAAATTTAGTCACTGTTTATGTGTGCTACATCTTAAGACATTTGAAATTCCATAAAATGGCAATACCTCTATAAACCAGATGCTCTGAAAACAGACGTGGGGTCTGATTCCTTCAGCGCTGATCATCAGTCTCTAGCTCCCGTCCTGGAACTCATGAAATGTAACTGGATGAAATAATGACCAAGTGTCCCCCCAAAGGTGGAAATATAAGCATCAGAATATGGGACATTTTAGCCAGTGCATTTTGCAATAAATTTACATGATCTGTATGTGGCTGTGGTGAATTATTTATCACTAGTATGAATATTGGTCTCAGTTTGCCCAGGACAGCCCCAGTTTTTTATACCAATTGTTCTTGTGTCTGGCCTGGTTTAGCACTAACTTTCATTTTCAAAAATATCTGTTTTTAACAGTAATTTATGTACTCATCATATTCATTACCTGTTCTCTCCAGCTTAATCATTAACTAAAATCTTTCTTCCTGTATTTTCTTATATTTTGAATAATGTTATGTAAATTGAAAACAACTTGCAGCAGTAGAACTGGACAAATTCAGACTAAAATGTATATGAAAAGGTGAAAAGTGAAAATTGGAATTTTTGGATTAGTATAAAAATATACACTTTTGCTTTATCTGAATAGCTTAGAAAAATATTTTGATTGTGTTTTAAGTGTTGTGGGAGTGAATTTTTATTTTCCATATTCTCTAAATCATATAGAGTCATTAGAAAAAACATAAATTATAAAAATGCAGACAGGAGGAAGTATATAGAATTTGGAATTTAGAAAATCCTTCTGTGGGCATTCAAAATTTTGAATATGAAATGGAGTGCAAAAGACATGTGTGTTTTACACTCCAAATAAAATAAAGCTCCAGAAGAGTGCACAGAAGTTACTATACTTGAGAAAAGTTACATGACATATTATAACAATCCTCTCCTTGATGACAAGATGCAAAGGGGATTACAGTGTAGTAATTTAAGGTTTAAATTAGAAATGAGTAAATTTCTGTGGCTTTACATTTTTAAAATAGTAATTGGATTATAAAATTTTTCAATCCTAGTCAAAAATGTATCCAGGCCCAAGTGAGCTGGTATGGGCTATCTAAGTAGATATGGACCCCTACTGACACCCACTGCCTAGAATCCACAGTTCAGTCGAGGATTAAAGAGGCCAGCTAAAGTCAGACACCATTAGGGTTTTAGGGGAGGTAACAAAAATTGTTCTATAGAATCAAAGGAGTAAACAATGGTTGTTCTTATTTATCATGAAAAAAAATCCTTTCCTATTTTCATCGAGCCTTTAGAGATGAATGTCAATGAGTATAATCAGTATTCTATATCATACCTACAATGTTCTAGGTGCTGATTAGACATTTTATTTCAGATGACACCAGCAAATAATTAAACTACAATTCTTCTGTTATAGATGAGGAAATTCAATCAGTGTTAAGGTTACTAGAATCAGATGGGTTTTTAATAGCAGATTTGGCGATTCCAATTATTCCTGTCTTAAGTATGCTCTGATGAATATTTTGTATACAATATTGACAACTGGAACAATTTCTCTGGAATAAATACTTAGCAGAATTTCTGAGTGACTGGGTATTCTTACTTTCAGTGTTCCTGGGAACTGAAGAATAACTCTCCAAAAATAATTCTATCATTTTTGAAACTTGCCCAGCTGTGTAAGAATACATTTACCTCTTATACTTCTTTCTCCACCTCCTAACACCTCCTATTATCTGACTGTTGTTCTAGCTTGAGAAAATTAAAAGTGAAGTTGAGCATATTTTCATTTGTTTTTTGGCCATTCAGACACTTGTTTTTGTGAATTTTCTGTCAATATCACTGATACAGTTTTTAACTTGGATGGTTTTTTGGATGACTTACCCTTACTGATTCATAGTTATTTATATATTCTAAATACTATTACGCCATATGCATTGCAATTACCTAACCTGTACTTATAGTTAACAATGTATTGTCAAAGTTATTGTGTTTTGTTTTCTTGCTCAGGGCTTTAAATTATTTATAGGTATAACTTACTATAAAGTTCACACTTCCCACAATCAAGGTATAGAGCAGCTGAAAAAAAAAATCCCTCATAATCCTTTAAAGTCAAACCCTTCCTATAGCCTTGGCTTCTTGGAATCACTGACTAATCTGTTTTTGGTCTCTACAGTTTTGTCATTTCAAGCCTGTCATATCAATGTAAATGGGATCATATTATACAGTCTTTAAGATTGAGCTTTTTTCACTTAGAATAATGTGTCTAAGATACATTTGTGTTGTTACGTCACGTAGTTCATCATTTGTTATTTTTGTGAAGTATTCTATTGTATGGATGCAACAAAATTTATTTATTTAACAGTTGGAGGATATTTGAGTTGCTTGAATCCAAATGGAACTGGAATGCTTCCTACAGTTGTATGGGTAACCAGATGTCCACTGGGTCCATCATATTTATGACCAACAATAGAATATGGAGTTTATGAACTTTATGCATAACTTGGGCAGCTACATAAAATAAACCTATGCCTTTTTTTTGCCAATTTTCTTTATTGGGCCTTATGCTCTTACTGGACGTGAAACTGAACTTATATTAAGCAATAAAGGGAATAATTCTATGCCTGGGGAACAGAATTTCATAAAATGAATTGCTTTTTACCAAATGCATGGCTGAAGTTAAAAAAACATAATAAACATTTACTAAAATATCAGAGTTTTTCTTGCAAAAAGATTAAAGCTATCACAATATTCAGCAGAAGCTGGAAGTCATTTCGAGAGGAGAGAATATATGCTTTGAGAAGGGAAAACAAATTATTTCCCTATGAACATATTTCTAAAGTAATTATGTGAGATGATAGATAAGCTGAGGCAACTTTTTAATAAATGTTAATTTATTAATTTTATAATTATACTTCTATTTGATTAGGGAAAATCAAAGTTGTTCTAAAAGATAACCCACATTTCTAATCTACATCTAACCAGGCTTTTAGTTCTGTACTTAAAGGAATCTTTAATAACAGTTCATTTACAATCTTTTTAGAATTCTTACACTTTGAATTTGTTTATTCAATTTCTTCTAAAAGTGTGCATTGTGGGGTTCAGAGAAAACAGGTCATGATATTCTATCAGATAAGCTTTTGAAATTATGGTAAGTATAAAGTGACAAGAAAATTTAGTTTCTCTTTACCTGATAAGAATGAAATAAAAACCAGCAATTATTTTAACAAGCAACCATAAATACCCTATGCTTTTGATCTTGAAATACAATTTTAAGAATCTATCCTTTAATCTAAAATATCATCTGTTGGGGAGACTGTGGTGAGGCAGTGTTTCAGAGTTGGGTGCATGGAAAGCTAAGGTGGTTGCCCAGGACTTGTGGACCAGCAGGCCCAGTGAAGACCCCTGCCAAGCCAGCCCCTGCTCCCGTGCTTGCTGGAGAGCTGAGTGCTTGCCCTCCAGTGCGCCACCTTTTCTTCAGTCCAACGTTGCTAAAGACAACTCTAGACAGATGGGATTAAGATGGCAGAATAGGACTGGCGATCAACTTCTCTCATAAAAACAACAAAACTACAACCAAATGCTGAGCAACCTTCAAGCAAATGTACTGGAAACTTTCAAAAAGATATCCTGCTCCAGAAGACAAAGAGGAGGCCACATCAAGAGGTAAGAGGGGTGATTACATGATGTAAGGAACCCCATACCTCCCATGTGGGAAGCCCACAGATTGGAAAGTAACTGTATCACAGAGATTCACCTTATAGGAGTGAGAATTCTGAGCCCCACATCAAATCCACATGCCTGGGGAATCTTGCACTGGGAAAAACAGCCACTGGAGGATCGGGCATTGAAGGCCAGTGTGGCTTGCGTGCAGGAGCTCCATGGGACTTGGGGAAACAGATACCCCATCCTTGAAAGATGCACACAGATTTTCATGTGCACTGAGTCCCAGGGCAAAGCAAAGGCTCCACAGGAATCTGGGTTGGTCCTGACTACAGTTCTTGGAGGATCTCCTGGGAAAACAGGGGGGTGATAGTGGCTGGTTGTGGGGAAGGACATTGGAGGCAAAGCTCTCAGGAATCTTCCTCAGCATGTATTTCTCTGGAGGTAGCCATTTTGGGAAAATCTGGCACCAACCATCAGCCTTGAGTAGCCCCGGCGCCAAAAATAATCCAGGTGGGATCATAGCCCCACCCATCATAAAACAGGCTGCCTAAAGACCCCCAGGTACACAACTGCCTCTAATCTCACACAGAGACAAAGCCCCACCCACCAGAGGGATAGGAATCAGCCCCACGTACCAGTGAGCAGGCACCAGTCCCTCCCATCAGGAAGCCAGCAAGCCCCCATACCAACCTCAGCCACAAGGGGGGCAGGCACCAGAAGTAAGAGAGGCTACAACTCTACTGTCTGCAAAAAGGACACCACACTAAAAACTTAAAAAAAGGAAAAGACAGAACTATAACTCAGATAAGGGAGAAAGAAAAAACCTCAGAAAAACATCTAAGTGATCAGGAGATTCTCAGCCTCCAGGAAAAAGACTTTAGATTGCTGATGCTGAAGATGATGCAAGACATTGGAAATAAACTGGAGGCAAAGATGGATAATTTACAGGAAATCCTGAACAAAGAAATACAAGATATAAAACTTAAGCAAGCAGAGATGCAAAATACAATAACTGAAATAAAAAATTCATTAGAAGCAACCAACAGCAGAATTCAGGAGGCAGAAGAACGAATAAGCGAGGTGGAGAACAGACTAGTGGAAATCACAGATGTGGAACAGAAAAGAGAAAGAAGATTGAAAAGAAATGAAGAGAGTCTCAGAGAACTTTGGGACGTTAAATGCACCAACATCCATATTATAGGGGTGCCAGAAGGAGAGGAGAAAGGGACAGAAAAAATATTCAAAGAGATAATAGCCAAAAACTTTCCTAACATGGGAAAGGAACCACTCACTCAAATCCAGGAAGTGAAATGAGTACTGTATTAAAAAAAACCCAAGGAGGAACACCCTGAGACACATATTAATCAAACTGACCAAAATTAAAAATAAAGAGAAAATACTGAAAGCAGCTAGGGAAAAGAAACAAATAACATACAAGGGATCCCCGATAAGGTTATCAGCAGATTTTTCAGCAGAAACTGTCCAGGCCAGAAGGGAGTGGAATGATATACTGAATGTGATGAAAGGTATAAATCTCCAACCAAGATTACTTTATCCAGCAAAGCTCTCATTCAGATTTGAAAGAGAAATCAAAAGCTGAGAGAATTCAGCAACACTAAACCAGCTTTACAACAAATACTAAAGGAACTTCTCTAGGCAGAAAACAAAAGGCCACAATCAGAAACAAAAATAGCGCAAATGAAAAGGCTCACCAGGAAAGGTATATGTACAGCAAAGATAAGAAATCATCCATGTACAATTATGCTACCAAAATCAGAAATCGTGAGGAGGGTACAAATGCAGGACATTGGAGATGCACTTGCAGTTAAGAGATCAACAACTTAAAACAAACTTGTACATACATAGACTCCTATATCAAAACTTCAGGGCAACTGAAAACCAAAACTCTATGGTTTATACATAAATAAGAAAAATCAACTCAAATATAACACTAAAGATATCATCAAACATCAAGAGGAGAGAACAAGAGAGGGGAAGAAAAAAGAACAAAAACAAATCCAAAGCAACTAATAAAATGGCAATAAGAACATACATATCAATAATTACCTTAAATGTTAATGGACTAAACACCCCAGCCAAAAGACACAGACTGGCTGAATGCATAAAAAAAATAGGACCCATATATAAGCCATCTTCAAGAGACCTACTTCTCTTCTAGGGACACATACAAATTGAAAATGAGAGGATGGAAGAAAATATTCCATGCAAACAGGGATCAAAAGAAAGCTGGAGTAGCAATACTCGTAACAGACAAAATAGACCTTAAAATGAAGAATATTTTTAGAGACAAGGAAGGACACTACAGAATGATCAAAGAATCAATCCAAGAAGAAGATAAAACAATTTTAAATACCTATGCACCCAACATAGGAACACCACAATACATAAGGCAACTGCTAACAACCTTAAAAGGACAAATTGATAATAGCACAATAACAGTGGGGCACTTACAGCAATGGACAGATCATCCAAAGAGAAAGTCAATAAGGAAACACAGGCCCTGAATGAAGCATTAGACCAGATGGACTTAATAGATATTTATAGGACATTCCATCCAAAAGCAGCAGAATACACATTCTTCTCAAGTGCACATAGAACATTCTCTAAGATTGACCACCTCCTGGGCTACAAATCAAGCCTTGGTAACTTCAAGAAAATTGAAATCATAACAAGTGTCTTTTCTATACAACTATACAACTGGAAATCAAGAAAAAAAAACTGCAAAAAAACACAAACACGTGGAGACTAAACAACATGCTACTAAACAACCAATGGATCACTGAAGAAATCAAAGAGGAAATTTAAAAATTCCTAGAAGCAAATGACAACAAAGATATGACACTCCAAAAGCTATGGGATGCTGAAAAAGCCATTCTAAGAGGGAAGTTTATAGCAATACAAGCCTACCTCAGGAAATAAGAAAAAGTCAAATAAACAAGCTAACTTTACATCTAAAGCAGCTAGAGGGAGAACAGACAAGACCTAAAATCAGCAGAAGGAAAGAAATCATAAAGATCAGAGCAGAAATTAATAAAATAGAAATGAAGAAAACCATAGAAAAGATCAATGAAATAAAAACTTGGTTCTTTGAAAAGATCAACAAATTGATAAACCCTTAGCCAGACTTATCACGAAAAAAAAAAAGAGGACTCAAATCAATAAATTTAGAAATGAAAAAGGAGAAGTAACAATGTACATCACAGAAATACAAAGGATCATGAAACTACTATATGCAACTATATGCCAATAAATTGGAAAACCTAGAAGAAATGGATAAATTCTTAGAAAGGTGCAATCTTCCAAGACTAAACCAAGATGAAATAGAAATGATAAATGGACCGATCATAAGTATTGAAATTGAAACTGTGATTAAAAATCTTCTGGGACAAAAGTTCGGGACCATACGGCTTCACAGGTGAATTCTATCAAACATTTAGAGAAGAGCTAACACCTATCCTTCTGAAACTATTCCAAAAAATTGCAGACGAAGGGACACTTCCAAATTCATTCTGTGAAGCCACCATCACCCTGATACCAAAACCAAAGATACCACAAAAAAAGAAAACTACAGGACAGTGTCACTGATGAACATCGATGCGAAAATCTTCAACAAAATACTAGCAAATCGAATCCAACCATACATTAAAAGAATTGTACATCATGATCAAATGGGATGTATCCCCAGATTGCAAGGATTCTTCAATATCTGCAAATCAATCAGTGTGATACACCACATTAACAAACTGAAGAATCAAAACCCTATGATCCTCTAAATAGATGCGTAAAAAAGCCTTTGACAAAATCCAACACCCATTTCTGATAAAAACCCTCCATAAAGTGGGCATAGAGGGAACCAGCCTCAACATAATAAAGGCCATATATGACAAACCCACAGTTAATGTCATTCTCAATGGTGAAAAGCTGAAAGAATTCCCACTGAGATCAGGAACAAGACAAGGATGTCTGCTCTCACCACTACTATTTAAAATAGTTTGGAAGTCCTAGCCAGAGCAATCAGAGAGGTAAAGGAAATAAAAGGAATCCAAATTGGAAAGGAAGAAGTCAAACTATTACTCTTGGCAGATGACATGATACTATTCCTAGAGAATCCTAAAGACTCTACCAGAAAACTCATCAATGAATTTGGCAAGATCACGGGATACAAAATTAATACACAGAAATCAACAGCATTTCTACACAGTAACAATGAAAGATCAGAAAGAGAAATTAGGGAAGCAATCCTGTTTACCATCACATCAAAAAGAATAAAATACTTAGGAGTAAACCTACCTAAGGAGACAAAAGACCTGTACCCTGAAAACGATTTGACACTGATGAAAGAAATCAAAGATGATGCAAATAGATGGAAAGACATACCATGCTCTTGGACTGGAAGAGTCAATATCATCAAAATGACTATATGGCCCAAGGCAGTCTACAGATTCAATGCAATCCCTATCAAATTACCAAGGACATTTTTCACAGAACTCAAACAAAATATTTTAAGGTTTGTTTGGAAGTGCAAAAGACCCAGAATAGCCAAAGACATCCTGAAAAAGAAAAATGGAACTGGAGGAATCAGGCTCCCTGACTTCAGACTATACTACAAAGCTTCAGTCATCAAAACTGTATGGTACTAGCACAAAGACAGAAATATAGATCAGTGGAACAGGATAGAAAGCCCAGAATTAAACCCACGCACCTACAGCCAACTCATCTATGACAAAGGAGGCAAGAATATACAATGGAGAAAAGATATCCCCCTCAATAAGTGGTGCTGGGAAAACTGGACAGCCACATGTAAAAAAGAATGAAATTAGACTACTTCCTAACACCATACACAAAAAGAAACTCCAAATGGATTAAAGACCTAGATCTAAGACCAGACACTATAAAACTCTTAGAGGAAAACATAGGCCAAACACTCTCTGTTATAAATGACAGCAACCAGAACATGATGGAAAATAATATAAGAAAGGGAATGTGAATGTACATATGACTGGGTCCCTTCACCGTGCAGCAGAAATTGGCACAACACTGTAAATCAACTATACTTTAATTTTAGAAAAAAGTAAAATAAATAAAATTTTTAAAAATAAAAATAATTAAATGACAGCAACATCTTTTCAGATCCACCTCTTAGAGTACTGACAGCAAAAACAAAAATAAACAAATGGGACCTAATCAAACTTCAAAGTTTCTGCACAGCAAAGGAAACCCTAAACAAAACAAAACGACAACCCACAGAATGGGAGAAAATATTTGCAAATGAATTTACTGACAAGGGATTAATCTCCAAAATTTATAAACACCTTTTGCAGCTCAATACCAAAACAAAACAAAACAAAACAAAAAAACCATCAAAAAATGGGCAGAAGATCTAAACAGACAATTCTCCAAAGAAGACATACAGATGACCAAAAAACACATGAAAAGATGTTCAACATCACTCATTATTAGAGAAATTCAAATCAAAACCACTATGAGTTATCACCTTATATCAGCCAGTATGGCCATCATCAAAAAGTCTACAAACAATAAGTGCTGGAGAGGGTGTGGAGAAAAAGAAATCCTATTACACTGTTGGTGCGAATGCACATTGGTATAACCACTGTGGGAAACAGTATGGAGACTCCTCAGAAAACTAAAAATAGAACTACCCTTGATCCTGCAATCCTACTCCTAGGCATCTATCCATTGAAAACCATGACTCCAAAAGACACATGTACTCTGATGTTCACTGCAGCACTATTTTCAAGGGCCAAGACATGGAAAAAACCTAAATGTCCATCGACAGAGGAGTGGATCAAGAAGATGTGGTACATATACTCAGTGGAATATTACTCGGCCATCAAAAGGAAAGAAATAATGGCATTCTTAGCAACATGAATGGACCTAGAAATTATCATGCTAAATGAAGCCAGTCAGACAATGAGACACCAACATCACTTACATGTGGAATCTAAAAAAAAGGACACAATGAACTTCTTTGCAGAACAGATACTGACTCACAGACTTTGGAAAACTTATGGTTTCCAAATGAGACAGGCTGAGGGGTAGAGGGATGTGTTGAGGGTTTTAGATGGAAATGCTATAAAATTTGGTTGCGATGATTGTTGTGCAGCTATAAATTAATAAAATTCACTGAGTAATTAAGAAATTTAAAAAGAGAAAATAAAATATCATCTGTTGGGGAAAGATAACTAATTTAAATAAATAGCAGAAATCCTATAAGGGCACTGCAAAGAATAGCTAAAAATTATTACCTAGCTTATTGCAAAAATAAAACTCAACTATATATATAAGATTTTTCACTCTATTTTCCAAACTCCAAAAGCATTATAATATGTAAGGGAAAAGCACTATCTGAATGTGAATTGCTGCCTTCACATGTCTTATATTCCACTGAACATATGTTATATGGTGGTGGTACTCAGAGGAAGACAATAAACACATATATAGAATAGACTAGATGTGGGATGATGATAATATTAAATTAGTAATTGTTTGCTGTGACTGAATGTGCCAATAATTTGAACAGTATATCAATAAGTCACAGAAAACTGTAGGCTTTCGTTGCTAAGTCCAGGAGTGGAAAACATTTAGTTGGCTGGCAAAGGATGAGAAAAATCAGATAAATATGTAAAACAAGAAAATCATCTAACCCTAAATATTTTTTAAATGGGCAACTTTTACTTTTTACCACTTTATTGCTATAGAATACTAGTAGCTCATGCGACTAAAAAAATAAACTTTTGAATAAATAAGGAAAGCTGGGTGAAAAGAAGCATGAGGAATAAAATTATAATTGACTAAGAGGTGGTTACTAAAGGATGTGGTTTGAAATCTTCTCAGACTATTGCTTGGATTTTTTCCTTTCAGTAAAACAAATTATCTCTGTGATGACAGATTTTCCAATGTTGCTTTTCACTCTTCTAATGTGCCTACTCTACCAAAATGACTTACTCACTTCCTCCCCTAAATCTAACAACCAAGATATGAAAACTCTGTAGACTAGTAACAAAACCACTTTTTGTTTTGCTAACTACAGAGTACTAGACTACACCATAGCTGTGCCATCTCCAAATTTCCAGAGGTGTGGCTCAGGAATTATTAGCATTACTAAATCCAGGATTAAGTTCTTCAGATGCTATGAGCCATATTATAAACTACTATTCTTTGCAATATGAAGAAATCTGTTGTCATAATTAAATAATTAGATTTGACAGGACAAATCATTGAGCATTGCTTCAAACAAACAAAAGAAATAAAGGATTTTTTTTTTTTTAATTTGTACCTGAATTTCCTTTTATTCTCATTCTTTTTTTTCTGGCCACGTCTTCCAAAAGTCTTGTTTTTGACCATATAGGAATTAAACTGTCCTTAAGGAGAAGGACTTTTAAATCACCAGAAAGGATGTCTATTTTCATCCCCAAGTGGAATATAAAGATAGGCCACTGCCTCCATATTTATTAGTGTTTTAAGTTTCTCATACAGAATTACTGGTGTCTGACATGAAAGAATGTGGATCTGTTTACCTATTGGACCTCTCAGTACTCTGCTTAGCCACCTCCAGCCCCACACACCTTTCATCCTTTGTGTTCATCTTACTTTCTGGGGCACAGCCTCTAGCTGCATACCAGGTATCCGTCTACCTCTTCTTTGATAAAATAATCCTACTTTTTATTCAGGAAGTAAGTTCTCAGGCAAGATCAATTTCTTAGCCTCCCACCAGGTGTACCCACATCACTAAGTCCTTACATGCTAATGGTATATAAGTAGGGATAATGCCTATGACTTCTGAGAAAGCTCCTTGAGGAGAACTGACTCCCTCAAGGTATATGACCCATCCTTTTTCCATCTTCATCCTTTCTGTTGCTTAGGACATAAGACAGGACAGCAGTAGCACCAGAAACTATACTGGGCCATAGAACAATCTTGGAAAGAGAAACCACATGCTAAACATAAAGAAAGTGAAACCCAGAAGCAGGACAGGCCCCCAATATCAATGTTGAGTGCCGCGCTGGTCATGAACTGCCTACATTCACATTTCTTTTATGTAAGATCTTTTATTTTATCCACTGTCACCTGATTCCTGTTACTGACTTTTCTGCAATCCCTCCGTGATTTTCTGTCTGTAACTCAGATAGATCCTGATCAGTGATTCAGGTTTACAGTAGGAAATTATTGCTCCAACCCAGTGACTCCATCTTTCTGAACTATGACAGCAAACATATATTTTAATCTTCATGATAGTTTGTCCAGGTATCTTCTGGAAGAAGGTAAGTTTGGGAAATTTAAACTTTTTTCTCTATCTCAATAACTTTCTCTTGGTAGATATCCCTCATCACAGAGTAGTTGGCCAATTAGAAACTATAGCTACATGTAAATATGTATCAGAGAGGCGGTGATACTGTTCTCACCTGTTCCAGTGATCATTCAATCTCTTATTCTTGAAGCACTGATGATTTAAGGTGAAGATCTTCTCTGAGAAGCAACTTCTGTGTTGAAGGGATTTCTGTGTTCTAAAACCTAATAGAGGAGTTCCTGTTGTGGCTCAGCAGTAACAAACCTGACTAGTATCCATGAGGGTGGGGGTTCAATCCCTGGCCCTGCTTGGTGGGTTAAGGATCTGGCGTTGCTGAGAGCTGCAGTGTAGGTTGCAAATGAGCCTCGAATCTGGCATTGCTGTGGTATTGCTGTAGGCTGGTGGCTACAGGTCCAATTCGACTTCTGCCCTGGGAACTTCCACATCCCACATATGTGGTCCTGAAAAGCAGAAGAAAAAAAAAAAAAAACCTAATAGAACTGGATTTGTTTTCTACCTTGATGTTTCTGGTCTGATCTTGCATCCTTGTGCTACTGTACACTAAGGATGTGCCACACTACCTCCGCCTCCTGGGAATCTGGGTAGTGTAAGGAGGGGGCATGTCTTTATTTTGATGCTGCTTAGACTTTTACAGTATGATGCATGTGAACTCCCTCACTCTCTAATCTTTTCCTCTGTTCCTACAGCCCATTTAGTTTTACCCCTTATCCACCTAGTATCCTCCCTTTCTATAGAAATAATCGAATTTCATGTGACTTCTTTTGACATGCACATTTCATAGCTTCACAAGCCAAACACCAATGTCGCTCTCCAAGCCCAGGCCCTTTTGGGCTACCTCTGAGAGAGAAGAGGAGAACTATAGATCAGAGTCTCCTGAATCCCCTAGGATATAGAACTGTCTGCTGAAGTCCGATCTTAAAGAAACAGAAGGGAGGAGAAAGAATGAGCTTCTATTTTCCCTCTGAGTTTGGAGAAAATAGGTTCAGTTTTTCTTTCAGATATGTTCTCATTATACTTGGAAAAAACTCCTGTGGCTATGCATTTACACAATCTCTAGAAATTCCAAAAGACAGTGGCTTTTCTGCTTGATCTTGCAAACATTATATTCCTTATGTCTAATTATCATCGAATCTCTAGCAAATGTTTCATCTTTTAACATCTGTCTTTTACAGACAATTTATTTTATGGCGGGGTAAATGAAGTAAGAGCTTATCATAGATTTCCCATACCATGATAAAACCAACAATTTATCTAGTCAGTATGTGTATATATGTATATATACTCATACACAGACCCATAAACACTGACTTGTGAAAAGGTCTTACTCTCTTCTTGTACAAATCAGCAGTGCCATACAATAGAAACCATAATATAATAATTCATTTGAAAAGTGAGCAATCTTCCTTTTCTTCAATCTTTCTTTCTTCAGATCCCACTATATATTAATAAAGAATTTATTCTTCTGTATCCACAGACTATCTCCCCTTAATTTAAATAAAAAACTATATGAAAATAAATGCTATAATCACAGCACCATTCTTAATGATTTATAGAAAACTCAGGATTAAATGATGCTCATACAGAAACTTTTAAAGGGGTCATTCAATCATATGTTGCTCACTAAAAGGAGCCAAGCGCATCCAAGTGTGACTTTTGGTGAAGTTGTTAGCAAAATGGCAGTTCAATGTGAGTTAATTACAGTCATGATGTCTTTTATAAACAACAGCTGATAATGTTAGAACTCCATCATCATTAAGATGTAAACAGTTCTTATAGATTGGTTTGAATTATAATCATATCAAGCCAATGAATTCAATTTTTCACTCATCACGCAATCCTCTGAGAGATTAAGGAAATAAGAGTTTCTGTCTGCCTTCCTTTCAGCTCTGTGCTGGCTGCTTTCACCTTCAGGAGACCACTTACAGATGGACATAGCCACCCACCATCCCTCCCACTTCCACCCACAAAGACAAAAAAAAAAAGACTGAAGCAATTACATTATTTCCCCTATCAACTATCATAAAGAACAAAGGAAGAGGAATGCATTACTTTCTGCAGTTGGTAACTCAGCCTACCAGATGTGCAGACCCCAAGCTTAGACAGGATAATCACAACAGCAGCATGCTGAATCAATTCACTAAGTGGAATAGATTTTTCCCACAACTTAAAGACTTATGCATGCATTAACAAACAATACATGTTTACTGAAATATATTGAAACGATATTAAGCCAATAAAGTGTAAGGAACCATACTATACTTTAAGCCAGTATTCTGGACTCAAAATGGGAATGTAAAGAGAGGTTGCCTCAAAGAATCGAATCCAACATTCATGATACTGAACTGAGTTAATAAAATGCCTGAATAATGCTGATTTCATTTTTAAGTCTTTCACAGAAACTTCTTTTTAACCTTTTCCATCAGTCTGACAAATCTTTGCCCACTATGACACTGTTTTCTCTTAACTGTCATTCAAGTCTGCCCTGAAGATGTCAAATATGCATAACCCGGGGCAATCCTGATGGTTATTGCTTAAAAATCAGGGGTAACGTGTGATAAAAGTTGTGACTTATATGTCCCTTCAGGATTGATCCAAAGAAGGCATACTATTACATATGCATCTTTCAAGACTTAGTTGAGAATTTATCTTCTACATTGTGGAAAACTAAAGCTCTTAGATAGAAAGTGAGCATATCTGACCTGAATAGCACAAAGTTATATACCACAATAATGAGATGATTCTAGACATTCATAGATTTATATACTTGATATTTGTCCCATTTGACATGGAAAGTTCTGCTGACTGGGTCATGTTTGCTTGCTTTGATCTTATTCAAAATCCATTTGACATCAGACACACTTTTAACAAACAGAAGTTTGTTATAAAGAAATTATAAATTAAGAAATGTGGGTACAAATACTGTGGCATCTTCGTAAAGCACGGTCTTGAGGACAGAGTAGCATCAAGAATAAACAGTTCTTGCCATAAAGTGGATGTCAGATCACAAAGAAGCGAGGCACTGATGATTACTAAATCGGCATACCCAACACATTCGGCCTTGGTTCTTTGCAATGCCAATGCACACCTTTGCTCCCTCACGCAATGCCATTGATGCCTTCATAAGAGCAGCAACTGTTTTCTAATGAGAAGAGCTTGTTAATGCACTGAGCAATGAAGCCAGATTATCACAACTCCTTTACTTTTAGAGAGACAAACGTTGACCTGCTTGACCTGTCTGCAGGCATGTCTCCCTTGCCTCCTTCCTTTTTTCCTTCGTTCCCTCCTTCTATTCTTAAAAATAAGACCACTGAGTGCCTTCTATGTGCCAGATGATATGATAAACTAAGTGGTTAAACAGGTCCCTTTCTGCACAGAGCTTAATTCTAGTGGAAGATTGATAATAAACTAATGAATTTATCATGCTTTGGATGATGATGGGTGCTATGGCAAGATTTAAAGCAGAGTAAAGGAGTCACTCAGTGTTCTTGGCTGGTGAAAGGCAGATGCCATTTTACATGTAGCAGCGAGGAAAGGCCTTTCCGACAAATATTTGAGCACTGACCTGATAAAAAGGATGTGATGAGACACACAGCTCTCTGGAGGAAGACTATCCAAAGCAGAGAGAACAACAGATGCAAAGAGTAGAGAGAATGCTTAGTTTATTCAACTTTCACATACAACAAAGGTTTATAAGAATGACATTGGGAGGGGAAAATTCAGAGATGATAGAAAATTTCTTTGCTCTTTGCCTGTGGCAGCTGGAGTGGAATTTCTCACAATAATCCATAATTACATTTCATAATATATGCCTTTGGGGCCCCTGGCTTTCTTGTGGCAATTCAAATCCTGCTTCCGGCATTTCTCGAATCAGTGGTCAGGATTATTATCTGCGTGGTTGTATACAGCCCTATGCTCCTTATTTAAAGCCCATATCTGGTTCCAATTGTCCTACAGGCATCTTGGCTTGACATCTAATCAGTGTTATTTCTTGGCTTTTCTGCTTCATTTCAAACCACTTGTGGATTTTTCCATTCTTGATTTCAAGCTTAGCTATGCATCTAATTTATTCAGCTATACTCTACAGTTTGAGGCATAAAGGTGGTTTCCCCATGATAATACATTACATTTTATTTACTTAAAAATGATTCTTTCCTTCATGTCAGCTGACCGGTGGGACTAATTGTTACGCAGAGTTTACTACCTTCAAAAGAATCAAATTCTCATGTCGAACCTTTATTCAAAGAGCTTACAGAAAATACAGATTCCTGGTAAATCTGTAGTTTAAGCTCACAGAAGCTGCCTCCTGAGCAATGGTTCTTTTTTCTTGCCAAATTACATAAAATGTGAACATTTATTTAATATAGACCAATATAGTATGAGCAAGATGGGAGAATGTTTAATAACCAGATATCCCAAATGCCTAGCCTAAAAGATATATTTGATCACATCAATAAGTATGTAATAGGCTACCATGTATAAACAATTTTAAATATGAAATATAAGAAATAATTTAAAAGAAAGTGACTCAAATTTGTGCCACTATTCCAGTATTGAAAATGCAGTGTTTTATTTTCAATTGGAAATATGATAGTTATAACTACATTTTCAAAGTCCATGCTAAGGGGAAAAGGGTGAATAAATCAATGAAGCTCAGCCTGTATCTTCATAATTCATTGAATTAAATACCATCATTTCCTCCACCAGACTCCACAGAAAATAAAACCTAATTTCACCAGAATATTTGCAGATCCATTTAGCTAATTCATTTAATAGTGGAGACTGAATTATGGCTCAAGGTATTGGAGGAATGTAAATTTGAAGATTACTAAAGAAATGAAAACATTCAGACATAACAAGTATTGACTTGCTGTCAGGTAGCAATCACAGAAACGGCTGGTAAACAATATACTAAGTGGTTGTAGAAACACTGTGCTATTTATTGCCTTTTCATGGTGACATGAGAAAGTGATAACAAGCTAAAATCATGCTTTTATTTGGCGAAACAAAAGCTCACTTATCCAGCATCCATCCATCCAAATTTCTAATTATTCAAGATGTAGTCTTCTTAATGACAAAATCTTGGCCTGCTATTTAGCTACTGTCCCTGAGCAAATTATTTAATGTTTTTCTTGATTTCCTCTACCATAAAATACAGATAAGAATAGTGCCTCCTCAGAAGTTATTTATAGAGAATAAGTAAATATGCGTAAGGTGCTGATTCCAATGCCTAATACACAGTAAGAGTTATTAAAGAGCTACCTACTACTATTTATCACTTTATGTGGTATGGACTGGCTTTGAGGGCAGGGGGTAGGGAGTGGGCAGTATAACTACCCATATGGGCACTGTAGGAGAAAAATGATAGGAAACTTCTCTGGCAAGACATCATTACCTAAAAATTACACACAAAGAAAAACCTATGAAAGTCACAGACCAGAAAGACTGAGATTTAATAATAAGATTATAGAATACTTCCCCTCTCCAATATTTAACACCATACCAACAGGTTCTAGTATAACTACATTGGATTATAGCTGGAGCTGCAAAATGCAAATACTATCTGAGGAAAAGAATGCTTTAAAACCCAAAGTTAAGAAGAGAGACAAAAACAAGGATATTAGAACAAGTTGGAATATCTGGCAACTACAACAACAGCAAATTTTAAATACAGCCAAACACCTAACCAGATTGTCATAAATCTTCCCACCAGAGGCCTATTTATCTTAGTTCCTGTTACCCAAAACAACTTTTCAACTTTCAATGAAAAATAACAAGAATTTCTTTTCCAGAAGACACAAAAACATGAACAGTAGGAAAAAAAAATCATAAGTAGATTCTTATGTGACAAAGATGTTGGAATTATCAGAAAAGGAATGTAAAATAGCCATGATAAATATGTTAATGACTCTAAAGGGAAAAATAGATACATGAAGTGACATATGGGTAATGAAAGCAGAGGTATTACAATTTGAATCTAGAATAAAAAGAAAATATAACTTTTTCTTAAAACAGGATACAGAAATAAAGAATATCTTTAATGGGTTTCTCAGTAGACTTGAAGTGGTTGAGGAAAGAATAAGTTGAAGATATAGCTATAGAAACTTCCAAAGCTGAAATGTAAACAGAGAAAATAATGAAGACAAAAATCCAAGAACTTTATGGGCAATGTCAAAAGATGTACCATACAAAAATTTGAAAAACCAGAAGTAGAACATACAGAGCAGAAGAAATATCTGAAGTAGCAATGACTGAGACCTTTCTAAAATTAATGATGGACACTAAACCATGGATAAAGGAAGACCAGAGAAAAACGAGTAGATAAGTGGCAAAAAAGGAATGGATTAACAATGAGATCCTGCTGTGTAGCACTGAGAACTAGGTCTGGATACAGCACAGCACAACAATGGGAGAAAAAATTTATGTATACGTGTATGTGTAACTGGGTTCCCATGCTGAACAGTGGGGGAAAAAAAGTGTGTTGGGGAAATAACAATAAAAAATAAACTAAAAAGAAAAAAAAGAGAGAACCCTACACCTAGACATGTCATATTAAAATAGAACACCAAAGAGTAAGACATTACTTTGAAAGAAGTTGGGAGGCGGGGGTAGAGGGATTATGTATAGAGAAACAAATGTAAGAATTACAGAAGGCTTCTCTGAAAACACACAAGCATGAGAAGAGTGGGTGAAATATTTAAAATGTTAAAAGAAAAAAAATCATCAATCTATCATTTCTATATTGAGCAAAATTATCCTTAAAGGTGAAAGAGAAATAAAGACTTTCAAACAAAAGCAGAGAATTTATCACCCGCAGATCTTCCCTGCAAGAAATCTTCAAAGAAGTTATTCAGACACAAAGTAATCTGCCAGAAACTCAGATCTACATGAAGAAAAGAACATTAGGAATGAATAGAAGTAAAATGAATTTTTCTCATTCTTTTTCTTTTTTTCCAGGTTTACTGAGATATAAGTAACATATAACATTGTGTAGGTTTAAGATGTACAATGTAATGATTTGATTTACAATGTATATATAACAAAAGATTACCATGAGGTTAGTTAACACATCAGTCATCTCACATAGTTACCTTTGTGTGTGTGTGTGTATGATTGCACATGTGTGTATGTGTGCCTGTGTGTGAGAATTTTTAAGATTTACTTTCTTAGCAGCTTTCACATATACGATACATATATATCACCATGCTGCACATTATATTCCAATAACTTAGCCATTTAATAACTGGCATTCTGTACCCTTTGACCACCTCCATCTGTTTCCCCATTTGGCACACCACTAAAATCTACTCTCCATTTCTTGAGTTTGGTTTTGTTGGATTCCAAATATACGTGAGATAACACAGTATTTGTTTTTCTCTGTCTGGCTTATTTCACTGAATATAATGTCCTCAAGATACACCCATGTTGTTATAAGTGGCAGGATCTCCTTTTTATGGCTAAATATATTCTATTGTGTGTGTGTGTGTATGGTTATATTCACACACATATACACAATAGAATATATATATGGTTATATATAAATATATATATGATTATATATATATAAACCACATTTCCTTCATCCATTCAATATGGACATTTAGATTGCTTCTACATCTTGGATGTTATAAAGAATGCTGCAATGAGCACAGGGCTGCAGTTATCTCTTTGAGACAGTGATTTTCGTTCCTTCAAATGTCTGCCCAGAAGTGAAATTGCTGGATTATATGGTAATTCTAGCTTTAATTTTTTGAGGACTCTCCATACTGTTTTCCATAGTGGCTATACCAATTTACATTCTCACTCACAGTATACAGAATTCCTTTTTCTCTACATCTTTACCAGCACTTGTCATCTCTTGTCTTTTTGATGACAGTCATTCTAACAGGTTTGAGGTGGCATATCATCATGGCTTTAATTTGTATTTTCTTGATCATTAGTGTTGCTGAAAAATAAGACTTTTCTTTCCTGTTGAAAAACAGGACTTTTCATCTCCCTGTTGTCCACTTGCATATAGACTTTGGGAAAATATCTCAGGAGGTCCCTTGCCTAATTTTAAATCAGATTGTTTGGTTTTTGCTGTTGAATATATGAGCTATTTATATGTTTTCAATATTTATCCCTTATGAGATTTATAGATTGCAAATATTTTCTGGAATTTCATTTCCCTTTTCATTTTGCTGACCATTTCTTTTGCTGTGCACTTTTTAGTTTGATGTATTCCCACTTGTTGATTTTTTTTTTTTTTTCTTGTTATGGCTACACCTGCAGCAAATGGAAGTTCCTGGGCCAGGGGTCAAATCAGAGCCGCAGCTGCTGTCCTATGTCACAGCCATAGCAACACAGGATCTGAGCCATATCTGCAACCAACGCTGAAGCTTGTGACAACACCAGATCCTTAACCCACTGAGTGAGGCCAAGGATCAAACCTGCATCCTCATGTAGTCTATGTTAGGTTCTTTTTTCTAGGGCCACACTTGCAGCATATGGGGTTTCCCAGGCTAGGGGTCTAATCAGAGCCAAAGCCGCTGGCCTAGGCCAAATCCACAGCAACACGGAATCCAAGCCACGGCTGCGACTTACACCACAGCTCACAGCAACTCCAGATCCTTAACCCGTTGAGCAAGGCCCGCAACCTGATAGTTCCTAGTCAGATTCACTAACCACTAAGCCACAAAGGGAACTCCTATGTTGAGTTCTTAATCTTCTGAGCCACAATGGGAACTCCCCCACTTGATTTTTTGTTGCTTTTGCTTTTGAAGATTTTAGCATACACATAAGTAAAATGAATGACAGGAACACCATGAAGGATAGGAGCAAGGAATTGAGAATATTTGGTTATAAAATACTTGAACAATAAGGTGAGGGATAATATGATTTGAAGGTAGACATGTTAATCAAAAATTATAAACTCTAGAGAAATCAATAAAATACCTATAAAACATGTTTATTTGATGATCATGTATACTGTATATTTCTAAGAGAAGAAATAAAGTGAGACCATATAATATGCTCAATTATGATGAGAGAAATTAGAAAAAGAAGGCTCTGACAAGAATTAATTTAAAAACTACAGTTAATATTAACCCAAACACATCAATATCCCTTTAAATGGATATGTTCTAAATACACCAACTTGAAGATAAAGATTTTCAGAGCAGAAAAAAAAAACTGCTATTTAAAAAACTATTTCAGTAGTTCTCTGGTGGTGTAGCAGGTTAAGGATATGATATTGTCACTGCAGTGGCTCAGGTTGCTGCTGTGGCGCAGGTTCAATCCCCAGCCCCAGAATTTCAAAATGCTGTGAGTTCAGCAAAAACAAAACAAAACAACAACAAAAAACTAAACAAAAATGATTAAGAATGTAAACATTCTAATAGGATAAATTTGTATAAAGGTGTAGTGATTTATCATGCTAAGACCAAACAAAAGAAAGCTGGAAGAGCAATACTAGTTTCAGACAAAATAAACTCAGAACAAATCAAATTAACAAGGATAAAGAGGACATAACACAATGATAAAGGGGACAATTCTCCAAGAAGGCATAACAATCCTAAAAGTGTATACACCTAACAATACAGCATCAAAATACATGAGGCAAAAACTGATAAAACTAAAAAGAGAAATAGGCAAATAAATGCACTATATTAGTTGAAAATTAAAATGCTCTTCTTGTCAGTAATTAATGGGTCAAGTAGGCAGAAAATCAATAAAGAGAGAGTGGACCTGAAGGTCACTATCAGTCATCTTGATGTAATGGATAATTTTAGAATATTTACTTCAGTAACGCTGAATATTCATTCTTCCCAAGTTCACAGGGAACATTCACTAATAAAGCCCACATTCAGGCCCGTAAAACATACCTGAATAGAAGGAACAGAAATCATACAGAGTGTGTTCTCCAACCACAATGGAATTAAGAAATCAATAACAAAAACTTAGCTGGAAAACCACCAAATATTTGGAAATTAAATGGTAAATTTCTAAATAACAAATAACACATACATCAAATAAGATGCCTCAAGAGCAATTAAAACACCTTTGAAACTAAATGAAAATAAAATAGAACATCGAAATTGTCATATTATAAAAATAGTACAGTGCCTAAAGGAAAATGCATAACATTTAGTGTACACAATATAAAAGAAAAATCCAAAATTGATAATCTAAGCTTCCAATGTAAAAGATTAGAAAAAGATGATCAATTTAAAGCAAGCAGAAGAATAAAATAATTAATAATTAAAATTAGAGCACTTAGCATGAAATTGAAAACAAGAAAACAATAGTGAAAATCAACAAAACTAAAAGGCAGTTCTTTGAAAAGAATCACAAAATTTACAAGCCTCTAGTCAGGCTAACAAATATAAAAAGAGAAAAGACATAAATTATTAATATAAGAGCTGAAAGACGGTTATCACTGCCAACTCCCTGAATTTAAATTATAGTTTAAAAAATATAAACAGCTTCATGTCCACAAATTTGATAATTTAGACAAAATAAATCAATTATTTGAAAGACACAAAGTGTCAAGACTAATACAAAGGTAAATTATTTGGATAATTCATTATCTAGGAAAGAAGTTAAATCATAGCCAATAAGCTTCCAAACTAATAACTCACCAGATTCAAATGATTTTGCTGGGAAATTCTAGAAATATTTAAGGGAAAAAAAATGGCACCAAGTCTCTAAAATCTCTTCCAGAAAAAGATGTAGAGAAAGCATATCTCGTGCTCTGAGAACAGCATTACCCAACATCCAAACAGATAAAGATACCATAAGAAAGGAAAACTACAGACCAATATCTCTCATGAATATAGACAAAAAAAAAAAAAAAAAACCCTCAAAAAATATCAACAGAATGAATTCAAAATGTATAAAAATGTCATGCACCATGACCAAGTGAGACCTATTCCACAAGTGAAAGGCTGTCTCTACATCGGAGAATTAATCAATATAATCAATGTAAATAGAGAATTTATATTATCATATCAGTGGAGTCATACAAGCATTTAACAAAATCAGAAGTTCATTCATAATGAAAATTGACATCACACTAGGTATCAAGGGGAATTCTTGGCAATTTGTTTTTCAGCTGCATCCATGGCATGTGGAAGTTCCTGGACCAGGGATCGAACCCACTCCATAGCAGCAACCCAAGCCACTCCAGTGATAATGCTGGGTGCTTAACCCACTGCACCACAAGTCCTGGAATTCCTCAATTTGATAAAGAATATCTACAAAAAATCTACAGCTAATGTCATACTAAATCATGAAAACCTGGATATTGTCCTCCTAAGATCAGGAATGAGACAAGGATATTCTTTCTCTCCAGTCCTATTAAACACTGGACTAGAAGTCAATAAAATTACAATAGAAAATAAAGAAATAAGTGAGTTCCCCTTGTGGCTCCGTGGTAACAAACCAGACTAGTATCCATGAGGATGCAGGTTCGATCCCTGGTCTTGCTCAGTGGGTTAAGCATCGGGCATTACCAGGAGTTGTGGTGTGGGTCGCAGACATGGGGCTCGAATCCTGTGTTGCTGTGGCTGTGGTGTTGGCCAGCAGCTGCAGCTCAAATTCCACCTCTACCCTGGGAAATTCTACATGCTGCAGGTGCACGGTAAAAAGCAAAAACATACAAAAAACAAAGAAATAAGATAAGAACAAAAGAAAAACAAATAAAAGGTATACAGATTAGAAAAGAAGAAGTAAAATTTAAAAACAGAGACAAATGAAGAGATAGTCTATGGTCATGAATTAAGGCACTATTTTTAACATATAAATTCTTCTGAAGTTGATCTATATAAATTTAACACAGTTTGGGGAGAGGGAGGGACGGACAAATTAGGGTTGTAGAATTAAGATAGACAAACACAAAATAAATAAGCAACAAGAATTTATTATATAGCATAGGGAATTATACCAATGCCTTGTAATAACTATAATGGAATATAATCTTCACAAAAACTGAATCACTATGGTATAAACCTGAAATTAAGACAATATTGTAGGAGTTCCTGTCATGGCTCAGTGGTTAATGAATCCAACTAGGAACCATGAGGTTGCAAGTTTGATCCCTGGCCTTGCTCAGTGGGTTAAGGATCTGGCATTGCCATGAGCTGTGGTCTAGGTTGCAGACGCGGCTGGCTCAGATCCTGCGTTGCTGTGGCTCTGGCGTAGGCTGGTGGCTACAACTCTGATTAGACCCTTAGCCTGGGAACCTCCATATGCCACAGGAGCGGCCCTCAAAAGGCAAAAAGACAAAAAAAAAAAAAAAAAAAAAAGACAATATTGTAGATCAACTATACTTCAATTAAAAAAAGAAAAACAGAAAAAAAATAATGTGAAGAGGGGACAGGGCGTTATGATCCAGTCGTGAAAGTAGTATGCATCGCTTTTGATCATATTCCATACTCCAGCCCTTAGTCATGTAGCCTCAGTTAACTGCAAAGGAGTCTGGAAATGTAATCTATCTCCATTCCCAGAAAGAAGAGGAGGATATGAAAAATTGTGGGCTCTAGGGACCTCTTCCACTTAGGACTCAGTGCCAAGAAATCACGATTGGATCAGATTACAAGGACTAAGACACTGTCTCTAAAAGGATTCTCTGAATGCATATAACTGTTTGCTGGAAGTACTATGGGCCCTTGGAATGCACAGAGAACTCAACTGAAATGAAGGAGATATGGGGAAAATAAATTCAATTTAAAGGGAAGGGAAGATGACCAAGATAATCTTGAGGATTGGGATGACAATAGTCTAGCAGGTGAGGTTCTAAAAGGAGAGTGAAAGAAGAAGACGGCAGAGAAGGCAATCCTCATGCAGATAAACATCACTCATTTCCATACTTCATAGCCTAGTTGTAAACAAACATTTATTAATGACAAAGCTCCTACAGAGATGGGTCTTTTTCTTTGTTGACAGTCCTTTCCTGTGTTCTATTCTACTCTCACCACCAAAAAACTCTCAGAATTATTTTTCAATCTTAGACATACTTATCCCAAGCATTAAAATTCCAATAAAGACATAAATTTGTTTTCAAAAAAATCAGATATCTACAAATGAATTCTAAAGCTTAAATGGAAAGTCAAAGTGTCTACACTGTAGGCGATACACAGAGTTGGACTCACCCAATTTTAAGAGTTACTACAAGACTGCCATCATCGAGATAACATGGTAGGGAGTTCCCGTTGTGGCTAAGCAGGCTATGAACCCACCTAGTATCCTTGAGGATGCATGTTCCATTCCTGGCCTTGCTCAGTGGATTAAGGATCTGGCATGTCTTTGAGCTGTGGTATAGGTCAGCAGCTACAGCTCCAATTTGACCCCTACTTGGGAACTTCCATATGCCATGGGTGTGGTCCTAAAAAGCCAAAAAAAAAAAAAAAAAAGATAGCATGATATTAGCAAAATAATGCATCCATAGATTAATAGATTCTGGTAGCCAGGTAATAAAAGATGTGTGATTAAACCTCATTAAATTCAAGAGGCTGCATCACACAAATTAAAGCAAATACTCTGGGTGTGCTTTCCAATGGACGCTGACAAAATTCAGTTGTGAAGCAGGAGAATGGCCATAACAAATAATAAATAATGAATACACTGAAAGAAGAGTGATAGGCATTTATAGATATTGTGCATCTCTTAGCACCTGTCAATTTTTCTTTCTTCTTCAGTCTTATCAATAACTTTACCAATGCTTGTTGTTTTGTTTTTTTTTTTTTCTATCAATGAGGAAGGTACACCACTTTAGGACAAAGAGTTGCATCCTATCCAGCCACCAGATCCTCTGCAGTTACTACTCCAGTTTTCTTCTTTTTCTCCCCACATTCCTTCACCTATGGGCCCGACAGAGATTTGCAGAGGGCGGATTACCTTGTAGTCTTTGCAGTCAAAGGAAAATAGGATTAAATTCCTGCTTCAGCTCAAAATATCAAATGTCAGGCAGGTGTTTAACCTGTGAGGATCAATATGAATTTTTCTATCTTCCCGTCAGCCTACAGACATATTCAAGTGCATTCTAACATAACCTTCCTTTGCCTGTTTGCCCCTCCTGAAGCTGCTAGTGAGGACGATTTTTAAAGAGATGGTAAACTGCCTGCATGTATTTCTTCTCTAATTCTTCATCTTCAAATCCCCTTGGATAGCATTCACTCCCTCTAGTCTTCGCATTATTAAAAAAAAAAAATGATTAGGGACTTTCTATTTTCAAATACAAAGGCCCTTTTCAGCTTGAGTTGTATTTACTCTGAGACATCTTTGGTATTTTTGTTTTCATAAATGAACAACTTCATTCCCTAAATCCCTGAGCGAAAGAATATTCGTTCTTGTTGAATAAAACATATACTAACACAGATACAGTCCATCCATCTGACCCCAACTGATTAAAGTACCTTGATGCAAACTATGATTCTTTAAGAAAAATATAAACATCTTGATTTAAAAGAATTTCTGAGTTATATATTAATTAGTTGTTCTAGTGGACCACTGATTCGATGAAAGCAAATTTTTCAGCTCAGTTAAAATGACTTCTAAAGGCTTAAGAAGGCTTCTCTTCTTACTGACTCAGCATGTTGTTCCATTTTTAGATATAAACACATTAATGCAAAGTACACCAGAACTGCTCTACTTGAGGATTAGGCTGATACTTAAATTATGTGACTATTTCCCTTGAAACAAATGTAAACAGTAATAAAAACTATTTTAAAATAAAAGGGTCATGTCACATTTATGAGAACCACTCTTTTACAGTTAATTACAAAAAACAGACAAAGGCAAGTGAAAGTCAATAGGGATAGAGGAAAAAAATTTTTAAAAAGATTTTTTTTGTTTTGTTTTTTAAGGGCCACACTCATGGCATATGGAGGTTCCCAGACTAGGTGTCGAATCGAATCACAGCCACATCAAAGTGGGATCCGAGCCTCGTCTGCAACCTACACCAGAGCTCCATGGCAACCCTGGATCCTTAACCCACTGAGCAAGGCCAGGGATCGAACTTGCTTCCTCATGATTTTGGTCAGATTTGTTTCCACTGAGCCATGATGGGAACTCCAGATGGAGGATATTTTCAATTCTAGAAGGTGAGGATATTAAATAGTATCCATAGTGAGACTTTAGCACTGATCATGTTCAAGGGATTTCTGTCAACATAAGTGAAGAAATAAGAGAAAGCACCCCCTTAAAATATCCAGCTTCATGTATGAGAATGAATTTGCCAAGAACCACATTAAAATTTATTCTCTCCGTGTTCTTTTCCTGGTATTCAAATATTAAGCCTTTTAAAATTATTTGCAGCATGAGCATTATACAGTTCAAGGTCAAATGTAAAAGCAACCAATCTCTTTGGACAAATTTTTGAACTCGTCTTAACATGCCCAAGAAAAAAGTGGTGAACCAATCATCATAATTATGACTTGCCAGTTATAATTATCACAGGCAGAGCCCTATTCAAAGGAAACTAGTTTTTGCTGCAAGCTAACTGAGTGCCATTCACAACAGAAACCTCCCCTATGTGATCCAAGGAATCCTCTCAACATCCCTGGGTTGAAGCTATTAATAACACCACTGAGAGAGGAGAAAGTGCCTGATTTGCCCAAAGTCAAATATTCAACATTGGCAGCTCTGAATTCAAATGAGGCTGGTGCAACTTTAGAGTCAATAGGTATACAATATATTCATTTGCTGGAGAAATGAGAAATCTGGGGGTCAGTTTGTGTGACAAGAAAATTCTCCTCTCTCTGCTTAAGAGAAATCAGACTCCCTGCTCAATTTCTGTCTCTTCATTGTTTAGAATTGGGATGATGATTGACTGGGAAAAGCGAGAGACACAAAACCAACTTTAGTTTGTTTATTTTTTTTTTAAGTATGGAAAGCCACTGGTGGGTCTGGTGCACAAAAGAGCACTGGGAGGAGAAGCGAAGAGAAGATTTCACTCAGACTGAGTAGATGAAGAATTTTTCTGGGATTTTAGCAAGAGCTGAGAGGATTCAGAAAAGTCTCTGTAAGATTCCGAGAGGAAGAGTTGAAAGAGTTAGGGAAATAGAATCTTTAAGAACTTTTTCGTTGCATTAGAAAAATAACCCCCATTTGTTGTTTTCTCAAGAGAGTGCATTAAGATATAAATGTTTTAAAATTTCTTTAAGATGCAGGCATGGAATTTCTTAGAATACAACACTGGAGGAAGAATAGGTCACATGGACTTGGCTTTACTTTGATTGTAGCACATGTCTAACTAGCTTTGAGATGGAACTTACATTTTAAAATAACTTTCCATCTGCTCTCCCTGAACTCTCAAGCAGTGAGACCCTACTCTATAGCACAGAGAAATATATCTAATCTCTTGGGCTAGAACATGATAGAAGATAGTAGGAGAAAATGAATGCATATATGTGTATGCCTGGGTCATTTGGCTGTATAGCAGAAATTGGCACAACACTGTAAATCAACTATGCCTCAATCAAAAACAAAATCTTTCGCTCCCTCTGTATTACAACGAATGCCTATGGCAATTAGTATAGGACACCAAGTCTAAAATGACTTTATATCCAAGGGCTGCTGCCCTAGTCCTTCCCCTTTAAATGGGAGAACAAGTGTCTTAAGGGGGGAGAAAGAGTTTCTAGCTATCAAACTCCTATCTAAGCCTTAGAAACTTTATACAAGAGGTCAGGTGTCTGGCAACAGATGACAGCAATCTTAGAGAAAAACATGACAGTTTAATGTCAGCCAAGCTGGAGATATTGCAGCCCTTTTAAGAACATTTACGGTTCCACTTCTTTTTTTTCTTTCTTTCTTTTTTCTTTGTATTTTTCTAGGGCCGCCCTCGTGGCATATGGAGATTCCCAGGCTAGGGGTCGAATCAGATCTGTAGCTGCCGGCCTACGCCAGAGCCATAGCAACGTGGGATCCGAGCCACATCTGCAACCTACACCACAGCTCACTGCGACGCCAGATCCTTAACCCACTGAGCAAGGCCAGAGATCGAACCCGCAAGCTCAGCATTCCTAGTCGGATTCGTTAACCACTGCACCATGACGGGAACTCCCAGTTCCACTTCTTATGTATCAGACAGGAAAATTTTCCAGATGTTTTAACCTGGAGTCTGAAGTACCATGGGACTCTACCCTTGGAAATTATATTTTATAATTTAGTCAAAACCAATCTAGTTAAAAACCAACTGAAATGATCAAAGCAAGCAGCTGGGATTGTTGATAAGACCTAGAATATGAGCATGGCAAGACAGTTTATCTAAACTGATGAAGCATTTCACCATTTGCTAATGCAGCCTGTTCACAGCAACACACAGGATCCCTAAGGATGCTGCATATGTGATATATAAGTACTTGTTCCATCTGCACTAAGCAGCCTGAAGGACTAATGCACCTTCTTCTAAGCCCTGCACCTCCTGACATCAATAGACCTCCTAGCAGGACCCTACTGTAGCAAGCTCCCAAGGGACACTTTTCTCTCTGTGCTAGAATATCATGTTCAAGCAGGCCCAATGCAATGATACACTAACAACCCAATGACAGGTGTCCTCCCAGAATGTCACACTTCATCTTCATCCTCTGTGCTGGTCCCTTTTCCGTACAAGCAACTGTCACCCATATGTCCACAAACTATGCCATCTCCATGGAAAGCCATGCCATTGACACCCAACTTCTGTCTCTAAATTATTTGCAGGTTTTGGAGCATGCTCTTTATAGTTTTCTAATGTTGATTCCATTTATCCAGTGCCCATGAAATAAAGCATATTCACTAGGTTTGGGAAGCATACTTCTATCATTTTTCCCTTTTTTTTTTCTTTTTTTTCCTCTTTTATTACCAAACACTTTGAACAAGTTGTCTGTTTGCTACCACTGCATTTCACCTCCTGCTTGTTCTTCAGTGTTCATCTCTCAGCATAAATGCTTTGCTGAGTTAGCTCCTTCTAATTTCACACATGAGTTCCAAATTGCTAAATTAAATACCATTTTTCTATTTTCAAGTCCTCTTTTTTATATTGATTTCTGAAGACAGTATTTACTCATCTGTTTATTCAATTTATTCTACTAATATTTTTAAATGCCTAACTTCCACAAACAGTATTTTAAGCAATGGGAATACAGCAATGATCAATAAAGACATGGCTGATGTTCCTGCGAAGCATATATTTTCATTTTGGAGCCAGATATTAGACAAATAATTATAAAATTATGTTTAATTAAAATCCAAGTTAAATCCTCTAAGGAAGTGAAAGTGAATTCTACAGCAAGAATCTGGCCTTTATTGAAAGTTGAAGTCAACCTTTCTGAAGAAGTGAATCTTGAGCTGAGATCTGAAAAATGAGTAGAATTTTATCTAAAAGAGGTAAGGGGATTGGCAAAGGGTTTGTAGCAGGGGCATATTTTCCTGTTCACTTAACCTCAGGGGATGGGGGTCAGGGGTAAATGAAATGCTGAAGAGGGAAAATGAGAAACTTAGTTATAATTTATGTTGTTACAGGTTTTATTTTTGTACCCAGGAGCTTTTGGACATTATCATATTTGCTCTTCAAGGCCCCCAAGACAGGTGAGTATTCTTGTCTTCCGTTTCATAGACAAGGAAACTGAGACACAGAGGGTTCATAAAGTGAGCTCACAGAGGGTTCATAGGAGCAGCGTCCTGATTAGAAGCCTCATTTCTGAAGCTCAACAAGATGCTTAAAGACAGATATCCCAAGAGAGTCTCCTTTCTCTTCTGAATCTTTGGTCGGACCTCAGCCTCCTTTGCAGGCTCTTTTCTTTTCTTCATTTGATCTTTAAGTGTCAGAGTTCTTCCAGGCTTGATCCTATGTGCTGTTCTCTCTTCACTCTACACTTTCTTCCAAGGCAAGCACATCTACTTCGGAAACTTCAATTACCTTCTGAAAATAATGACACACACTGATGCCTTTAGCCTTGACCTTGTCTCTGAGTTGCAGAATCTCATAGCCAGCTCCCTATTTGGCATCTCTATATAAAGGGAACTTCTACCCCTCTTTCAATAAAACTTAGATCATGATTCCCCCTACAAAAAGAGAAATGATTTTATATCCTCCATTTCAGCAACTGGCACATTACCCAATTATACAAGACAGAAAATTGATTTTTTTCTCTTGCTTACTTTCTCTATCCATCCAAACACCAAATTTTCTCACTGCCCTGCTCTAAATCTACATAGCCACTTGCCTGGATACAAAAAGAGTCTCTTCATTAGCTTCATTAAATTCGCTCTTGTCCTCAACCCAATACATTCTCCACTGACTCTTTAAAGACAAGTCTATCCATGACATTTCACTGATCCAAAAACCTTCAGCTGATGCCCATTCTAGTAGAATAAAATAGGAAATCTTTATTTGGGCTGATTAGGATGTGCAAGAATAGACCCCCACCCCATTTTGGTCCCACAGGCTCCCATTCCTTAACTCAGCTACTCATGCTCATCATACCCTATTCAGCCAGAGATATACACAGTCCATTTTTTCTAACTATAGTATTGTCTACCCTCCCCCCACATATTTCCAAGAAACTTCTATTTACTTTAAAAGGATTTATCAAAAGTGCAGTTCTAATGCCCCAAATGAAGTTAAATAACCCTTTTTATGTTCTCTCCTTACATTCCAAATTTGCTCTTCTAGTTATCTGGACAGTTGTACTAGTAGTATAATCTGTGTAATTGTGTAACTGGGTTCTTAAAGGTTGTCCCTCAGTTAATACGTTCACTTCGTGAGAGTAAGAAGCACACCTGCCTCTTGTAGGGTACATCTGCAATGTCTTTCAGAGAGTGTGCAACAGTGTATATTTGTCAAATGAATGATACACTGCTCTTATGCCTACCCAGCAGCAGGATTGCTTTCACATCCACCTATATTGATTTACTGCTCTCTTTCATCAAAATACCCATTTTCAATAGTAACCGTGGATTCCTTTTCTATTCCATACATTCTTCGGGAAAAGACTAGAATCCTTGAAAGTTGCCAGAGAATCTCTAGGAAAACCTCTGCTTCTTAAAAATCTGCCACTGATGACCCCACCTGACTTACTCAGCTCTCCGCTTGGGTAGCACATGGATATGAGCCCCACCTCCCCCACCACCACCACCTCAAATTCTACATTGATGATCCAGGGTTGGAGGGAGTCAGCTTGCAAGTTGTCCAACCTATGAGCCCCATGACTACAAGGACTATAATTATTTCAACTTGTCTGCAATATCTAGTACAGCTTATGGCATTAGATAAGCACACATTTTACTTTAATATTTTCTAAGTATTTCATTGTATGTTTTAATAAATTTTATTGGGGCATAGTTGACTTACAAAGTTTTGTTAGTTTCAGGTATATGGCAAAGTAAATCAGTTCTGTATACACAAATATCCATTGCTTTTCAGATTCTTTTCCCATATAGGTTATTACACAGTATTGAGTCGATTACCCTCTGTTATACAGTAGGTCCTTGTTACCTATCTCTTTTATATATAGTCAGTTGTGTATATGTCAATCCCAAATTCTTAATTTATCCCTCCATCCCCCTGTCCCACATTTCCCCTTTACTTTTTAAAGTTTTGAATAAAGTGGTAAATAAAACGAGCTGAGAGACAAACTCCCATGGCTGTCATTAATGCCTTGGCAACTGCACTCCTGGTTAGCTGGAAAGTCATTTTTCCACGGCCAGGTATTAAGACATATCTAAACCACCCACTGGTATAATCTGAAGAAATCCATTCCCACCCTATTTGAGACTGGGGTTTAGTGAAGTCAGTGTGATATTTCAAGTTAGCTCATTGCCTTCAAGAATTTACTTTTTGCCAGAGGCAGAAAATATGAAAGCCAGTAAAGAGAGTCTCTGACAAAATTCCTTTGGCACAGAAAGTTCCTCCTGACTCTCCTCTTCATGGACAACAAATCTCATCAAAATGATCCATTTACTTCCTTGAGAGTGTCTCTGTTTTCTCTCTGTTTGTGTATTTGTTTTGTCCTTCTTGGCATTCAATTTTGGTTTCTCAACAAGATGCTATTTCCCATATCCTTCCTTTATTATCATGTACCTAGTACCTCACCTGCAGGTAAACCCTGTCTGCTGCTCTCACCCTAGTCTAGGCTCCTGGAACATCAGGTCTTGCCAGCTAGAATTATCCATGTTTTGACTATTTTAATAGTGCTTGGTAAAATCATAGAAATAACACAGGTTTAAGTATAAGAATGTGAGGAAAGGGAGAAACGGGAAAAAAATGTTAAAATCCTGAATGGCTTGTTGGATGGCCAGGGCTGAAATGAATCCCATGTTCAGTTGGCAGTGATCTAACATCTCTAGTTCTCACAAATGTGAGAGAACATGAACTGAAAATCCACGAGCCAGGCTAGGATGAGATGAAGGAGGAATAAGCAGACACCTATCACTTGATGAAATCATTTGTCTGAAGACTTCATGGCACAGCAAAGGGCTGCCTTGGGAATAGAATGCTAATTTGGAAAGTGGCAGGTTCCACAAGAAATGTTCAGATTGATACTGATGGGGTCATAACAAGCACGTCCTCAGAGAACACACAATTTATGAAAATGTTACGATCCTCAAGTTCCATCCTAGCCTCATTCCTCATTAATCACCCAGCCTTCCTGTCACTTCGTGGTTAACATCTGATATTCCTACATTGCACGTGTTCATAAGAGAGTGTCACACTTTATCTCATCAGCATGATCCCAAAGAGTTTGCAAATGATGAAGTTTCTATCAAGTTTATAATAAAATTTTTCAAAGTGTAGAGAGTCAAAAAGAATAAAATAACTCCTTTGCTACCTGTTACCTAATAATTTAGGTTTTCTCTCTTACAACTGAAAAAGCTCTAAGAACTATTATACAATATTCTGTTTCTCTACAGTAATAGCTAAGCCACAGAAAGAGAATTTTATATTAGGGAAGAGTAATGCTGTTTTTGCCCTAATGGGTATAGCGTACTAGGTACTTTTGTATTAATTTTGTTTTTATTCTATTATTTCTAGATCTTGTAAGTGCACTACTTCCAGTATCATTTCACATTATACATGCCTTAAGGGCTAGAGGAGTGGCATTACATATAAAATAGCAATGTTTGAAATAAATTTTAAAGAAGCGTAGCCAATAACTTATTTATCAAAACAGATCCCAAAATGGTTTCTTAAAACCAAATAAAAGCAGTAAATTGTACCACCTGATAAGTTTATTGCTTTCATTGACCACCCACAGCACCCACCTGTTACCTCCTTGACACACATTGCTTTACTCATATTTGCATTGGTTAGTTTATACAAACTGATTTAAAAGTATTAAAAACTCACCAACCTACTGCTCAGGACTTGAGTTTCAACTATAAATTCATGCTATATTTGTACTTATTTTTACTTCAAGTCTGGTTCGAGATTTTGACAGTTTAATACACTCAAACAGGACTTATTCAGCCCCACCTTGTAGCTCAGATTACAGATACGTTCTATGGCTTGTCAGTTGAATCACCCAACTTGGAGAACTCACTGATCCCTGGAGTTGACAGTTTCTTTAAATTATATTTGGAATGGATTAGCAATGAGATCCTGCTGTGTAGCACTGGGAACTATGTCCAGTCACTTATGATGGAGCATGATAATGTGAGAAAAAAAAAATGTATACATGTGTGTGTAACTGGGTCACCATGCTGTACAGTAGAAAAAAAAAATAATGTATTGGGGAAATAAAAGTATATCCCAGAATTTACATTGTTCCAAAATAATTATTTTAATCTATAACAATGCATTGCTTTGAAAGTGTGGGAATATGATCATTTCTAGAGCACAAGTATTTCATTAGATACCAAAGTCAAATTCCGTAACCTAACGAAACATTCCTTCAGATGATCTGCATTTAACTATGAATCAAAATAACTAAAATATAATTCTAGTGTTAACTTACCGTGTGGTAAACAAAAATTAATTAATGGAAATGCTTATTGCTGAAGAATGTCTACAGTGACAGGGGGGTGTTATTTAATATGGTTCATTTTATTCACTTTTTTTCCTTCTATCATGAATAAATTTGAAACATCAACTAGTAGTCAACTAGTAGTAACGAGTGAGCCCCTAAAATATTATTAAGTCAATAAGTACAGTTGTATGGTTGCAAATTTAGAACCAAGATAATTTAGTTCAGAAAACTGGCTTTGAGATAGATTAAATTTTACTCAAGTGTTTTAGCAGTTATCACAAATAACCATTAAAGATGTTTTGTTAGTTTTTAATAATATAAACTATCATTTTTAAATGATTCATTTTGCTGTTGTCTCAAATAGATTTGTGATAATGGTTGGTTACATGGACATTTGCCATTGTTTTTCAATACTCTGTATGTAAACAAAAGTCCTATGTGTGGGGACTCCTTCAGTTTAGGAGGTAAAACCACCTCCTACACAGAAGTCAAATATTTGAGATACTATTATGTCTCGCCTCCCTGGAAGCCTGGATTCAAGCACCTGCTCTTGACCTTTCATTTGAAGCCAGTGGCTTGAAGAAGCGAGAGTCACACAGCATCGATTCTGGGACAAATAGCGACAGTGGCAGGTGCATCCTCTTTGCTCCATATAAGGGTGGAGCAGTTCTAACCTGGCGGCAAAGAGCTTTGGTGGTATCAATGACATTGTTATAGGCTACTGTGTCTTAGTCCAGCTGCAAGATCAATCCTGGGGCATAATCAAACTGGAAATTGTTTCTTGCTAATGATCCTCAAATCCCAACTTTCCAGCTCCGCAGAGATTTTTGTGATCATCTATGGAATTATTTTCATAAACTAAAAAAATTCTTAACTACATTTGATTTCTGTTCTTGAAATTAAAAACCTTTCCAAATATAGCTGTGGTTGAATAAGGAGGAGAGCGAGAGAGGGAATAAGAAAATGAGAGAATGAAAATAAAGGTACATTATTAGAGATATTACACGCTATCTCCTCCTTTTCTTGGCATGACATCATAAAATGTTAAAATCTGTATTGCAGACTGTGATTTTGGGCAAGGCTACTCATGTCTGTTTGTGACAGCCCTGAGGAATCCATATCCATTACATAAGGGTTGATGAGATAAATGACTGAGTACCTCTGAAACGTGTAACTGAGAAAACGTTGCAATTTTATCCTTTATTCTATTTCTTATTTTTTTTTTGTTGAAAAATGAAAAATAAACTCTGCAAAATACAATTACTTATACAAAATTTAAACAGACTTTACTTTGAAAGCATTGGAAAGAAAACTATAAAGAGCATCTGGTTTAGACAGCAACATACACATATATACACACACATGCTTGTATATGTACACACATGAACTCTAGGGAGGCCATTATATTGGTTATTACATAAATAACATGATTAGCATCAAGCACTCTCTTGTTATCTTTAACTATTTAAGCCTACTTCCATCAGAACTTCTAACTAAAATTGTATAATATGAAGAATTCAGAATTCTAGATCCAGTTAAAATAATATAATCTAATACAGTTTCACAAGGGACTGTTAAAAATCCATGACATCAGGGAACTGTTCCAGAGCCAAACTAGACAGTTTGATTTTGAAACATTTATTGAAAGTATAATATTCTCAGCTAGCATGCAAATGGGTCCTACACAGGAGATGTGGCTAAAGCATCTGATCACGGCATCCTCAGAATTACAATCCCTGAAAACATTTGTTCTTGGTTTTTCTTTGTCATAAGCAAAACACATGTAGGGGCATGACAATAAAACAAATGCCTACATGGGTCAGGCAGAAATCAGACTACTTACTGTGAGTATTTAAACCAAAGAATGTCCCTGCAAGTGGGCTAGAAAATTAATTTCAGTTTCCTCACCTTTGAAGTAACAGTGCCTACCTACTATGAGTTATCTATGGTGGAGTAACACATTATCCCAAAACTTAGTGGTTAAGGTAACATTTATTATCCCATATTTCTCATGGATGGGAATGTGAGTGATGCTTAAATGGATCCTCCCATTTCCGGTTTACAATTTTGCTCTCTCTCAAGGCTGCTATTGAGCTGTAGGTTAGGGCCACGGTCAGCTCAAGGCTTGACTGCAGATGGGCCTGGTTCTGTCACTCTCATGGTTGTTGGGAGAATTCAGATCCTCAAGGACTGCTGGAAAGTGAGCCTCATTTTTTCCCTGCCTGTCCTGCCAGAGGCCACTTCAGTTTCTAGCCACATAGTTAACTCTCCTCTCAGTCAGATTTGTTTCCACTGAGCCACAACAGACACTTCCCAAATGTTATTTTAAAAAGCACTTTCCAGGAGCTCCCATCGTGGTGCAGTGGAAACAAATCCGATTAGTATCCATGAGGATGCAGGTTCAATCCCTGGCCTTGCTCAGTGGGTGAGGGATCTGGTGTTGCTGTGACTATGGTGCAAACTGGCAGCTGTAGCTCTGATTCAACCCCTAGCCTGGGAACTTGCATATGCTGTGAGTGGGGCCCCAAAAAGCAAAAAAAAAAAGCAAAAGGGCTTTCCATGGAGCTCCCTTTGTGGCTCAGCGGAAACGAATCTGACTAGTATCCATGAGGATGGGGTTCAATCCCTGGCCTTGCTCAGTGGGTTAAGGATCCGCCATTGCTGTGGGAAAAAAAGCACTTTCCAGTGAGAGAGATCTACCAAATATCTACATAATTTTTCAATACTGAAGGTGCCAGTTTATGACTCCTGGCCAAGGCTATGAAACCTTGTTAGTGAGGCAAGTATCTTATTTCCTAAATTCCAAATAAACAGCTTTTTTTATTTTGAACTTTTTATTTTAAATTATTTAAATTTTTTAGACACATTGCAAAAATCGTAGAAGGATATCATGTCATTATCATGGATATATAGTTTTATATATTTGTCCATACCATAGAATAAACACCAAAAGTGAACCCTAATGAAAACTATGGGCTTTTAGTGATTATGATGTGCCAATGTAGGTTCATCAGTTGTGATAAATGTGCCATTCTGGGGGAGGATGTTGATAACGGGGTGGAGGGAGGCTATGCATGTGTGAACGCAGGGATTACATGAGAAATTTCTGTACCTTCCTTTCCTGAATTTTGCTAGGAACTAAAACTTCTCTAAAAAATAAAGTCTTGAAAAAAATAACTTCAGTATACATTCTGTTTGCATTTCACCATTTGCTTTCTCTCCGTACACTGTATATATAAAAATACACTTGTCTGCATAAATTTATGTGCACATATATATTATTTAATGTATTCTTCCCAACCACTTCGCAGATTTACAACATGATGATCCCATTATCCATTAATATTTCAATGTGCATATCCTCAAAATGCTTTTTCCTGTACAACAGCAGTCTGACACTCAAAATCACAAAATCGACACTGATGTATTAGATTATCAACTAATTCATAAAACTCAGTTTTTCCAATTACTCCAAAAAGGTCATTTATATACCCAGAATCGCATGTTGCATTTAGTTGTCATATGTCTTTAATCTCCTTAAAACTGCAACAGCTTCTCGGTCTTTCCTCATCTTTCATGACTGTGGCATCTTTATTGAATACAGGTCAGTAATTTTATAGAAAGTTCCTCATGTGGGCTGTGTTTGATTTTCCTTGTGAATAGATTATTCCTTCTTTATTTTTTAGAGAGGGGGTAGGAAGACTAAAGACATTATTTTCTTAGTGCATTCTAACAGAGGACAAATGATGTTTCTGTTTCATTATGGACGACATTAAATTTTTACCACTTGGTTAAGGGCATATCTGCCAATTTGCTCCTTCAAAAAATTAACATGTATTTTGTATTCATCAATTAATGAGTAATTGATTATGTTATGTGGCTACACTGGAAGGTGGAGCTTCCCTTCTACTGAATTTATGTAGGTATTTATTTATAGAAATGTGAGTTCACCGTTTCCAAATATGCTCAAGGGTTTTAAATTGAAAGCTAATGTATTTTACTTTGATTTTCAATCTGTCCTAGAATTCAGAGAGCTTAGTCAAGCTAGCTCCATTGTCATTTGGCTATGTCACCATCATTCTTTGAGCACTTCCTTACTTTCTGGGACCAAAACATGTTTCAGATTAGCTTGTATTTCCCCTAAACCAGCAAGAGAATCAGAAAATTCTTCAGTGAACTCTCGTCATTTTCAACAGAGAACGGGATTTTGAAACAAAGAAGAGGTCTCCAAAAAGAAGTGCACACACCTCTGAGGTGCTCAAAGAGACCATTAGAACGTGGAGGAATAATATTAGAACATGTATTTTTAAATTTTGTTCCTTTTATGGCCACACCTACAGTATATGGAAGTTCCCAGGTTAGGGGTTAAATCAGAGATGCACCTGCAGGCCTACACCACAGCCATGGCAACACCAGATCTGGGCTACATCTGAGACCCATGCCACAGCTAGCAGCAGCGCCAGAACTTTAACCCACTGAGTGAGGCCAGGGATCAAACCTGCATCCTCACAGAGACTATGTTGGGTCCTTAACCCACGGAGCCACTTTGGAAACTCCAGAACTTATATTTTTAAATTTATTCTTAAAATTTTTTTACTTTTAATGTATCATTTCTAATGAACATAATCTATCATTAGTAAAATAATACATGTATATAATGAACAATCAGTCAAATGAAACCTGACATATTAGGGGACATGGTTTAAAACAAAATTACTGAGTCCAGTACTTAACCAAAAAATAAATAAATAAATAAATAAATAAATAAATAAATAGTAGAAACCTGCCTTTGAGTATAGCAGCAATGCTTTTAGCTTAAGAAAAACATATAGGCGTGATGTCACTCATGAGAATAACAGGGAAACTTAATTCACAGTTAGCAGCTAACAAGCATTGTCTCCTAATGTGTATACCAGATAAAACTAGAAATTTCTGGAACCTCACTGTTCAATATGGTAGCCACTAACTACATGTATGTATGGGCTGTCACACTGTCAACAGGAGTAGGCAACAATCAGAGACATGCCTATACTGGATTCTGGTTCATCTCGGACTCTTTCTTTAGGGCTGAGCCCAGAGGAATTTTACCTTCTCACACATCAAACCACTCCTCCCTAAACACCACTACTTTAAATCAATCAGCCTAACCCACTTTAAGTCATGTAACCTGCTTAAATTAATCACACACACACACACCCTTTAATTCACATGATCTGGTTTTAGGTCAGGTGCTTCCAGCAGGGCTCAAGTACAGAAAGAGGAGGCTCAGATGGAAAAAGAAGTAGGAAGGTTGGGAAGAAAACCTGAGGGAATGTTCACAGACATGGGCACAGCCCACCCACCAAAGTGCCACTGCTTTTATACACTCCACTCACAATTATCTGCCCAGCTTTCCAGACTCCAAACCACATGCAAGCTTGATTCTAGAAAACTGCAAGTTCAAGATTCAAGCCAGACATTTCTGGGTCCAGAGTCTTGCCTTTTGGGAATCAAAGGGCAGTCAGACCTCAGACAGCCTGCCCAATTATCTGGCTGGAAGTGACCCACAGATGTAAGGGCAGAACTATGTCCCCTCTATCAGATGAAGCAATTTGGATTGGAAAGCCAGAGGCGACCTAAACAACCCCTCTCCTCTCTGGGCCCATCCCTGGGGTTCCAAAAACCGCATCTCCAAGCCTGGAGGTGTGATCATGGAGCAGCAGCTGGGCTCTGCTGGTGCTCTCTTGCCCTCTACCGGCCATCACCTCTAACAAATTTCAACCCTTCCCTCCTGGCCTCCCTCCCCAAGGCTAGGGTCTGTATTTGGACTTGAGTACCTGACAGCCTGATTTCATTCCTCCTCTCCCCTAGAGGACAATCAAGTGCCTTACAGAGGGGGGCAATTCTCTCTCAAAGTCTCCCAGGGCACACACCCCTCCCTATCCAACACCACTACTGTAAGTCAATCAGCAGAACCCACTTTAAGTCATATAAGCAACTTTAGATTAATTAGCACTCCCTTAAATCACGTGACCTGGTTTTGGGTCATGTTCTTCCAGCAGGGTTCAAGGACAGGAGACAGGAGGAAGGGCTTAGATGGAAAAAAAAAAAAATTTGGGGGAGAACTCTCCTTACTGCCCAGGGAAGGGCACTTAAAATTCTAAGAGACTTTGTGGGCTAGGAAGAAAGACACACTCTGCCCTTGTGATCAACCACAGTCATCGAAATCTCAGACTCTCAAAAGCAAAGTAGGTGCTTACAATTGATTGTGTTGTTTGTACACAGTCTAGAGAGATTGGACAACAGAATTCAATGGCTCAGGCACAAAGAGCAACCTATCACTCAGGGAACATTTCAAAAGCCAGCCAGCCAAGGGTCAGCCCTACAAGCAGATTTTCTAATAAACAGCCCTCCCATGCTAACTTTTTTCTGCATACCCTCTAAGGTGCTAGTTGTTAAAAAATGACCTACCTATAACAATACACTCCCTACAGATCTGTGGTACACCATATATGAAAAAGACAATAGTCTTCAGGTTGTTAATATTTACATTATTGTTGATTTTCAATTTTCTTAAGTAATAGCCTTCAAAGTCAATGTTCTGAAGAGAACAATAAACCAGTTGTATCCTTCAAGAAAATATGCCATGGCTGAACAGAAGAACATAAAATAACTCAATTATACAACTCGATAGCTAAGAAACAATCAATCTGATCTAAAAATGGACAAAGGATCTCAATAGAAATTTTTCCAAGGACATAGAGATGACCAACAGGTACACAAAAAGGTGCTCAACATCACTAATATTCAGGAAAATGCAAATCATAACTGCAATGAGATATCATCTTATAACTGTTAGATATCATCTTATAACTGTTTTTGGCTACTATCAAAAAGACAAGAAATAAAAAGTTAGCACGAATATGATGCAGCCACCATGGAAAACATTATGGACATTTCTCAAAAACTTAAAAATAACTTACCATATGATCCAGCAATTCCACTTCTGGGTATATATCCAAAGAAAATGAAAACACTAATTTGAAAAGATACAAGCACCTCAAAGTTCATAGCAGCATTATTTACAATAGCCAAGACATGGATATAACCTAAATATCCATCAATGGATGAATGAATAAAGAAAATGTCACACACACGCACACACACATATGCACATAATAAAAATTATTCAGCCATAAAAAAAGGAAATCCTCCCATCTGTAACAACATGGATGGACCTTGAGGGTATTATGTTAACTGAAATAAGTCAGATGGAATAAAGGTAAATACCATATGACTACACTTAAATGTGGAACCACAATAAACTCATAGATACAGAGAAAAGATTGGTGGTTGCCAGAGGCAGGGAGTACAGAGGTTGATGAAACGGGTGAAGATGGTTAAAAGGTACAAACTTCCAGTCATAAAATAAGTCTTGGGGATTTAATGTGACTATAGCTAAAAATACCAGATTGTGGATTTGAAAGTTGCTAAGAGAGTAGATCTGCAAAGTTCTCATTACAAGAAAACCAAAAACGATGTGTGGTGATGGATGTTAATTAGACTTACTGTGAAGATCATGTTCTAAAATATACATATATTGAATTATTGTGTTGTAACCCTGAAATAATATAAGGTTGTATGCCAATTATATCTCAGTTTAAAATGACTTGGTTATTTATAATAAAGCAAAAGTTTACTTCAGCCTTTATTTTGTGCCAGGTACTGAACTAAGGCCTCTGTATTGTTTATTTTATTTAATCATTATACAATCCCATAATTCACTTGTTATAATGCCCCTCATTTTATAATTGGGAAACTGAGGCTTAAGAAGATTAACACATAGACCTATGGCTACCCGACTAGGAAGGGTAGAGGAAGTAAGGCAGTTTGATTCCAAATACTGAGCATATAACCTTTAGAAAACACTGCCTTGCTTGTTTGAATTAATAACATAAGCATAAAAGTCTTATCACCTTTGCTTTCCCATTTATATACTTTCTTCAATCTTTAATCTGGGAATGAACTATTCCACATAACAAGTTTTGAGACTGAGAAACATTATGTGCCATCGATGGCACCTTTTCCAAAGAATAATAAGCATTCACAATTTTATAAACACCCTCATACCTATATCAGGTATAGAAAATATTTCATAACTATTAATAAAACACAAAGGATAGTAAATATATAAACTTGAACTGCCATCTTTCAATAGTTAGCCATTTCTTCCAGTGCGTATTTCAAATATGTTATTTTATTTATAAGCAATACGTTTTAAAATCATTTGGCAAATGTATGATCAAAAGTCCTGATTTTAGTTTGCTTACCACATTTTTCTAAAACACAATTTACCTCCTTTAAAATTCTGCCTCATCTCTAATCCCTAACATAACTTTGAAAATTGAGGTTATGTCACGGTGTTTGAGTTCAAAAACATTACAATGCAGCAAAAAAACCTCTGAAGTTGCTAAGCAGTGAATTAAAGTACTCTTCAGAAGAAGACAATAAGAAAATTAAAAGATCAGTTATGTCTGTAGGGGGTAAACTGTCCTTGAAAGAAATAAAGGAAGCATAAAGAGGAATTTATAATATATCTCTTGGGCTCAACAATATTAATTTGTCTTAACCATCTTTGAAGTCTTGACCACAGTGCTACTTTCCTAGGTGCATTTTAATTAGCATGATACTGTCTCAATAAGTACCCAGAATTCAGCAGAGAACAAACCATTATCTCAAAAGCATTTGTCACAGAATACATTACAATCTGAAATTAATAAATTAGTGCCCATTTGAGAGCAGGAAGTCTAGCATTTGAAAAAAATTAAAAAATTATTTTCACGTGGTTCACAAAGCCCTCAATAATTTTTAATATATACCATATTGGGGGGGGGGATTTTGGTGAGAAGAGGTGGAGGAACTATTTTCCTATTAGTGTATTAACTGTTAAGATTTTATATAAATATAAGGTTTTTAATAAGCTGGGTATCATATAAGTGTCTTTCACCCCCAAAAGTCCCATCTTTTTCATCATTTTAAGTGTTGAATCATCCCCACTTGTGGATAAGCCATCTGCTAGAAGCAATAATTTTAGGAACGATGTCCCAAAACAGCTTCCCATATATAGCTGCTGGCAGCTCTGGCATTTGGGAGCATAATCCTTTTAAATTGAAATCTGCCCTCGTAGGTACAGGTTTCCAGATCCTCAAAGCATCATGAGTTCCATATATTTGTGATGAAGGTCAAATTCAAGAAAAAGGACATTTAAGCTGAAATTTAGCTGATTTTCTTTCTCAATTGTGTCATTAAATTTCCAATTCTACATAATCAAGAATATGCAGAGATTCTTAATGAAAACCCAACATTCATCTTTTGGAAACTATTAACATTCATGATTCATGAGAAACTGAATGAGCATATAGTCCCTAAATCATAGATGAGTAATCCATCTTCTCTATGCTTACAATTTGCCTTTCAGCCTGATCATCCCAGCTCTTCTCTTGAAATTCACATTTAAAGTACTTGATAAGTCCTTACCAAGGAGTGCCTCGGTCAAAGGATCATTGTCCAGAGGGGGAAAGTATCTTGGACTGAAACATCTTAGTTTATTCAGAATATTTTAATTTAAAAATGCCACTGAAGAAAATCTATTGATAAAGATAACACTCAAAGATGGTAATATTCTCAATGATTCTCTCAGTTTTGGGCTCTTAGTTAAATTATTTCCTTCAATCACAACACAAATCATGTAAAAGAAAAAGTTTTATTTACATTGTTATAAAATTAATTATAATAGCTATATATATTCACTTCATGTTTTGATATCCTTATAATAAGAACAAGTGAAGCTGATAAATAATATGAAACTTATACAGCCAAAATATCACTACTTTGAATGCAATCATGGGAGAATTTTATCTAATTTTGATTCTTCAAATTATGAATTGACAATACATGTAAGGAGCTTTGGTCAATTCTCTCTCTCTCTCTCTCTCTCTTTTTTTTTTTTTTGTCTTTCTTTTTAGAGCTACACCCACAGCATGTGGTGGTTCCCAGGCCAGCGGTCTGATGAGAACTGTAGCCACCAGCCTACGCCACAGCCACAGTAATACAGGATCCAAGCCGCGTCTGCAACCTACACCACAGCTCATGGCAACGCTAGAACCTTAACCCACTGAGCAAGGCCAGGGATCAAACCTGTGTCCTCATGAATGCCAGTCAAGTTCGTTAACTGCTGAGCCACGGAGGGAACTCTAGGTCAATTCTTTATACTACAGAAATATGAAAACAATATGCATCTAATACATTTACTAAATTTTCTATAATCAGAGGCTTCCTGAATGTTTATTTTCTTAGGATAGCATTAGAATTTTATGTATTACACACGTCAATCTTTCTTTTTATGAATAAACTTTAGTTTATAAATTATGTACACAAATATATATTATTTTACTGTCTTCAGGTTTTCTATTAACTACTAATAAATTATTTACAATTAAATAACTAGAAAATCTAAATAGATTATTTGAAATTTTTTACATCATCTAATAAAGTAAATCATTTTCTTTTCCCAGTATTCCTACTTTGCCCATCATTTCACCCTTTTGCATGTATTAGGAAAAATATCTTCCAGTTTCTCTCCACTTCCTCAGTCACTCATGAGCCTGGAAAGTTAGTGACTTAGCTCTTGACTTTAGAGAAAAAACTGAGTATATATGGGTCAGCCTTTTCTCTTTCTTTCAGATAATCTGTACTCAGTGCAAGAACACTGACATTCTCTGTTCCTCTTTTTGGCAAGTTTCCAGTGAAAGACCCTTCACTGCAAGGTGAAAAGCATGCTCACCTAGATGAATAATTCCATTTATATACGAAGAATTAAAAGAAACTGTGGTCAAACAAAGCAGATATGTGGTGTTCCACTTACATTACTTCTCCAACTCATTTCTCAGTTAGCTTGGACCTCAGAAAAGAAAGGTCTGCAAATCACCAAGATTTCATTAAAAAAAAGAAAGTAAAAATTTCTAAAGTATGAATAAGATAAACCTTGATATTATTAAGAATGTGATTACCTTTTCAGAAGGAAGTGTAATTGACTAAATTTAGGCACAATTAATCAGTTACCTCAAGAAAGTTCAGTTCTCTTTGAAAATAATCATTATACCATTATCATTTATATCACATGTCTTTGAGAATTTAAAAATGCCCTCCATATGCCTATTAAGTTATTAATCTTTGCAACATAGTTATGAGGTAATAGTGAATGTGAGAATAAGATAGGAAAATGGTGTAAAACATTTAAAAAGTGAACAGAAGGTCATTTACTTAAGCTAAAAATTACTGGTTCTTACTATGGGCCTACTTAGCTATGTCATGTGTTTTTATACATGTAATTTGATTTTTATATTTTTCAAATTTAACAAGATATAACTATAAACGTTATTGGAGAGAATCTCCAAAAAACTGGTCATGTTGTTTTAAGGGGACTCTGACGCCAATAATAACACATCGTTTTTGAGGCTATAGATGAAAATAAAAAGGCAAAATCAGTATGAATTTCCATTGAAGAAAATACCACCAATACTCGATGTGAAAATTATAACAAAATTTATAATTTTATTCCTGAAAAAATACCACTCAATAAATTTACATAATATTTATGCTTCTCTATCTGGAGAATTTTAAGTCATGAAGCATATTTGTAATAAATATCATTACGAGATGAAAATTTTCATGTGGTAGCTAGTCTCCCACTATAGTCTTCCCCTTGACCATAGCTCTTGATGTTCATGTCCTCGTGTAGGATCCTTTACCACAATCTGGGCTGGCTCAGTGCTTACATTTGACCAAGAGATCACAATGAAGCTATTTATGAGGGGACTTGTACTTTCTAACTGGGTCTCTTGGGACACTTGCTGTTTGTAGCCTCACAGATCCCAGATACAATTCTGTGCAATACGTCTAGAGCAGAGAGAGAGGTCACATAATCTGAAGTCCACACAGTCACTTTAGCCTATAGCACAGGCTGAGATTAGAGCCAAGAGCAAAATACTAGCTGCCAGTGACATGAGTGGTACACCTTGGACATTCAGCTGAATTAAGCCTTTACTGTCCCCAACTGTTACCTGATGGCAGCTGCCTAAGAGAACCCAGTGCTCAGCTGAACCCAGTCGAGCTTCACAATCATGAAAGACAACGCTTTGCTTAATGTTATTTTTAGCTAGTGTGGAAAGTGACATAATGCCTTTTCCATCAAAGGAAATCTTGGTTACTCCATTTTGCTATGGTTTTGGCTGAAATGCCCTCCTGCGACCCCCTCCTTGTTACCTCTTCTCCCAGCAACAGTTTGTTTCAATTAGCCAACCAGAAAGAACGTGCGCCCTGACCTTACCGATGGGGAGGGGACAGGTACCTCACCTGTGTTGGGGATAAAAAGGGAGATCTTTTCTTTGGCATGTGTGCTTCTTGAGTACCCGTGCCCTTCTGTGGACGTAAAGAGCCTTGTTGAGATCTCCCCGTGTTCATGTGTCTCGTTTTCCAGTACCGATGATCTGAGCCATTCTCCAACAGATGGGGGGGTTGTCTGGGATTTGGGGCCCACTGGAGCATGGACTCTCAAGGAGGGGATGACGCATCCCATGTCCCTGTTGCAGTGGCCTTGAATTGAGAAGTCCACGCCTGTGAACTTCAAACCTGTGGAGGGTTCTCGACAACATAGGAAATCGCGGTGACCAGGCAACTTCGTGCACGGACCAAGGTAGGAAAGATTGCAGGGGCGATCAAGTATCTCCTTGGTGGTCGGTAAGCCTCAAAGGGTCTTGAGTGAGACCAGTGGTCTCAGGTGGGACTGGCGATTTCGAGTGAAATTGTAATTTCAGAGCATGACCCTCAAAGGTCTCGGGTGAGACTGGCAACTTCGGGTGAAAGTGGAGGATCAGAATTGGATCCTGAGAAAGGGGAAGTAAGTCCTCCTGACCTGCACCTCCACTTGGAGGATCCAGTGGGGGAGGGGATCACATTCCTCCAGACAGTCTTCTGGGATTAATGTTAAAGCACTGGGGCGACGATCCACGGGTGAAGGACAAAAAGAAGGGAAGCATGATTAAATACTGTGGTTTTATCTGGACACAGACACCTATTCTCGCCCCATCCGTCTTCTGGCCAAAGTTCGGATCCAAAGAGGATTGGGTCTGTCAGCTGCTCATTCAGTTTGTCCAGGACAAGTCACCTGGGTCTCAGGAGGAAACTTACTATGCTCTCTGTTGGCAGCAGGGACTGGTGGTCTCACTTCCCCTCAGAGCACAGGACCAAAGGAAAATGAGGAGGAAACCCAAGAACATTCTGGGACCTCCTCCCCTCCAAGGGACCCCCTTGGCTTGCTGTCACCACCTTACATTCCCCAAAATGGCACTGGCCCCCCTCCAGCCATAGCCCCCGCTGTCGCTGCCAGGGGAGTGTGGGAAGGGGAGGGGCGCAGAACCTACCACCCAGGTGCAAGGGCACCGCCTCTGCTTGTGGAGTTAACGCAGGAGAGGGAGGGGTGCAAAGTCCTGCGCGGGCACAAGCACAGAGCCGAGGCCCACAGCATGGAAGCCCACTGTCTCAACAAAACCAAAGGATATGGCAGGGCCTTATTCCAGACTTAGGCAAGAGTTAAAACAATGTAAGGAGGATATTCAAAATTTTCCTTTTCCCCGCTGCTACCCCTGGGGAAAGACTAGAAAAACACAAATGTTCTTCCCACTAAGGGAGGTTCCCTTAGGTGGGGGACGAATAGGATATGTAAACGCCCCTTTAACCGGCACTGGGGTCTGAAATTTTAAGAGGGAATTACAGCCATTGTCGGAGGACCCATATGGGGTAACAGATCAAGTGGATCAGTTCCTTGGACCACAGGTTTATACATGGTCCGAATTAATGTCTATTTTGAGCATTTTATTTTCCAGAGAAGAAAGGGGGATGACTGGAAGGGCAACCAAGGCCTCGAGGGAGCGAACCCACCCTCCCCAGCCGGGGGAAGCTAGGGAGGAAACTAAATTTCCCTATGAGGACCCTGGGTGGGACAAGAACAATGCCATCCACTGGGGGCATATGATGGACTTGAGAGATCTCATAATTCAGGCAATTAGAGAGGCCGTACCTCAGACTCAAATATATCTAAGGCAAGGTAAAGGGGAGGGACCAACTAAATTTTTGGACAGACTCAGAGCTCGGATGAAAAGATATGGTGGAACAGATTCCACTGACCCTTCAGGAAAGGGCATGCTCAGACTTCATTTTGTAACTAATAGTTGACCAAATATTTTTTAAAAAATATAATAGAGGATTGGAAAGATAAACCATTAGAGAACTTACTAAAGAGGCAACAAGAGGTTTATGTGAGAAGGAATGAGGAATGGAATTCTATTTTATCAAGGGAAAAGAAGAGTTAAGTCTCTCTTCTAGCTTGTTGTATTAAATGGAAAATCAGGGACAAACTACTGGATACAGAAAGTGCTGGAAGGTTTGTGGAAAGTAGACATTGAGAGAAGGGTTATACATTGTTAGAATGAAGTTTAAAATAAGTTTAATTGAGTAAATTAATTTTAAAATAAGCTGGTGCAAAACGTGAACTTGGCTTTTCTTTGTTAAGAAAAAGTTTCCTTCGAACGCTGCTTTGATCACCGATTATATAATGCTGTATTTGCCTTTGAAATCTCTTGTAACTTTAGCTAAAAAAAAGTATTATCCACAAGGACCTATGATTCTGTCTGACCAAGTTAAATCAAAAAAAAAAAAAAGAGATTTATTTATATAAACACGATCAAATTCTAATTAAAGTGCTTTTAACTCAGCTAACTTTAAAATGCTCCACAGGACCCTTGAGGCATTAAAAAAAATGTTAAATTTACTAAAATTTGGAATGTTAACATAGATACAGAGCATTATCAAATGAGTGATAAACCTCAGATTATACAGATAAATAGTAAGTTTTTAATATAGATATTCTAAAACTTTTACAGTTTCTGAAATTTGGATATGTACTGGTACTATGTTGTAATTCTTTTTTTTCTAGCTATTTCAAAATGTTATAAGTCACAACAGTAACCAAGTTTCATTGTCAATGTGCATTACAATCAGATTTGAAATGTGCCTTAAGTCTTTTGTCACTGTTACGTTAATGGATTTACTGATACCTTTACATAGAATGTTTCCTCTTCAAGAAGATCTATTTTTTTTTTTTTTTTTTGGTCTTTTTGCCTTTTCTAGGGCCGCTCCTGGGGCATATGGAGGTTCCCAGGCTAGGGGTCTAATTGGAGCTGTAGCCACCGGCCTATGCCAGAGCCACAGCAACGTGGGACCTGATGGAAACTCCTAGAAAGATCTTTAAAAACAAACAAACAGGAGTTCCCTTTGTGGTGCAGTGATTAACGAATCCAACTAGGAACCATGAGGTTGCAGGTTTGATCTCTGGCCTCGCCCAGTGGGTTGGGGATCCGGCATTGCCGTGAGCTGTGGTGTGGGTGGCGGACACGGCTCGGTTGCTGTGGCTCTGGTGTAGGCCTCTGGCTATAGCTCTGATTAGACCCCTAGCCTGGGAACCTCTACATGGCGCATGAGTGGCTCAAGAAGAAGGCAAAAAGACAAACAAATAAACAAGTTTCTGATGTCCATACATTAATGATGAGCTGGGTAAGAAATTAAAAAAAAAAAAAAATTCTGAAAGGAAATCTGATGATTTCATAAACAGTTAAACAAAAAGGATTGGTTACATTGGACTGTGTGAACTGGTAAATATGGGTCTAATTTTATAGTTTCTATTTAAAATAATACTGGATTTTAATCTGTGTTTTCTAGGTACAAAGAAATTCTCCCCAACAAGCAATTTGGTAAATTATACCTTTGTAAGCAGAATTGAAACATTTCTCTCTTCTCTACCTGATTTCTTCAGAGAATGGAAACTCTCAGGTTCCCAAAGCTTTATCAGATAAATTAGGAAAGACCATGTTATATGTAGCCTGTAGAAACCTCAAGGTATTTGGGTTTTTAAAAAGGAAGGAATTCGCCTAGATCTTTAAGATAAAAAAAAAAAAAATCTTTAAGACACGCCCTTGGCATGACTTTTCTAGCCCTGAGATGCCTTTTAAAAGCTTAGTCTGAGATTCCTTATAAAGTTCTAAATCAATTTTTAGAAAACCCTACATGATCAATTTTATTCACATAAATCATCAGGCCAAGATTGTTGACACTAGACTTAACTGGCAAATAAATAAGTCTTGGTTTGGCTAATATTTGATAAAAGTAAGAGTAATTTTTAAAAGCAAGAGATGTTCCAATGAATACTTGCCAAATCTCTTAATCTAATTCTTTTCATTGTAGTCAGTATCACTAGGATTTACTTCCTAGATAGTGCTTTGCTATTATGTTATATTGCTACAAAGTCTAACTGAGCTTCTAAAAGAACATTCTAAGCTTGTTTCTAAAGTTTATCTCAGTGATCTATTTTTGGATGAAGATCAGATGGCCCAGAACCTGCAACAGGGGGACTGCACATACTAAAAAAAAAAAAAAAAAAAAAAAAAAAAAAAAAAAAAAAAAAAAAAAAAAAAAAAAAAAAGACAATATAAAAGGACTATTCCCAAGTTTGTAGAAGAAGGCCCTTATCCCCTACTATGGAGCCAGGAGGAAATACAACAATTCAGGGATCTGAGGGAGATGCTGACAGGTGCCCCTGTTCTAGCTCTGCCATCCTTTGAAAAACCTTTTCATTTATTTGTAAGTGTGGGCCGGGGAACGGCTCTAGGGGTCCTCACACAGGAACATGAAGGAAGCCACCAGCTGGTGGACCTCCTTCCTAACACCTGGACCCTGTTGCCAGAGGATGGCCTGAGTGCATACAGTTGGTAGCCGCCACTGCCGTATTAACTGAAGGAAACAGAAAACTCACCCTTGGAGGAAGGCTGACTGAGTATAAAAACAGGATATGGGGACACGCTATATGACTAGTTTTAGGATCCGATGGGTAATGGAGGCCTGAAGGGCATCAAGAGGATTATTAATGGAGGATGCAAGCACAGAAAGGAATTTTTTCTTAGAAAATGGAAAGATTACCTCTGTTATATGAGTAGAGTTCAGAGAACTGTTGCCTGGGATAAAATAGAAAATATATGAAAGAAGCTGGTAAATTTGGCTAAGAGTTCCACTTGGTGGCAAATGCCAATGGGTTTTCTTTAGCTCTATATGATGAGGTATGGATAGATAAAAATAAGCTAAAAGACACTGTTCCATTTTAAAGCGAAATTTAGGGAAAATACCTGTGGCATATGGAAGTCCCCAGGCTAGGGGTCAAATTGGAGCTGCAGCTGCTAGCCTACACCACAGCCACAGCAACACAGGATCCAAGCCATGTCTGCAACCTACACCAAAGCTCACAGCAAGGCCAAATTCTTAACCCACTGAGTGAGGCCAGGGATTAAACCCACATCTTTATGGATACTAGTTGGGTTCATTACCACTGAGCCACAATAGGAACTCCCCAGAAATCATTTGTTTAAGGCTGAATAAATGTTTCTCAAAGAAGACTATAACTTGATTCCCAGAACCTATGAACATGTTACCTTACATGGCAAAAGGGACTTCACAGATCAGTATAAGGATGTTAACTTTGCACTGGATAATCATGGTAAAATTATCCTGGATTATCATGGTGAGCCCAAGGGAATCACAAAGCTTCTTATTGGAGGGAGGCTGGAAGTCAGGGAAAAGAGAAGACAATGCTGCTGGCTTTAAAGACAGAGTAAAGAACCAGAGGCCAAGGAATGCAGATGGTCTCTACAATATGGGAAAGGCAAAGAAATGAATTCCCCCTGAAGCCTTGAGAAGTCATGTAGCCTTTCCAGCACCTTGACTGCAGATTTTTAACCATGATATCCAAAAGAGAGTAAGTTTGTATTCTTTTAAGCCACCAAATTGGCAGTGATTTGTTACAGCAGTGGTAAGAATCCCTACACTCCTTCCCTGCCCCACCTGCAGACTGCAGCCTGCTTCAGCAGTCCTGGATCACTACGTCTGCCTCCCCAGCTCATGGGGGTGGTGGCAGTCAGCCTGGGCTCCACCTTGCTGTGCCATGGTCAGCATACCATCCTCGGGCAATGAGCTATGGTCACAATGGGCCTCATTCCTCTTCTCTCAGAGATGGCATTCATGAGCTGCTTGTTGTTCAAAACCTGAAAACTGTCCTATGTATCATCCAGTTTTCTGGTTCTTTATTGAAATGGCTAGTCTGGTACTGACTGTCACTGCCAGAAGCAAAGAACATTAGATCTATCTTTAAATTTCAATTTCTCTAAGTATTATGTATTGATTTAGGAAATAAATCTACCTATCCAGGAAAATATTATGCTTTGTATATTTTAATGAAAATCGAGTTATCATTTAATATATTTGACATATACCAGGCAGTGTGCTAAAAGCAGTATCTGCAACGATGTAACAATGCTGTACTTATTCCCATTTTATAGATGAGGAATCAGAAGATATCAAACATCTGAAATTTCTAAAAATATGGGCTTTGAAACCATGTTTTTCTTCACATCCAGCCTCAACAAGTTATTAACTATGATTTTAAGCACATTATTTTTAAGTTTTCTGTACTTCAGTTCCCTCATTTATAAAATGGACATGGTATTACCTAACTTATAGCATTTTTGAAAAGATTAACTTAAATAGTAAGTGCTTATAATAACATCTGCATCAAGAAAGTATCAATAAATGTTACCTATTAGTGGTATATTTGTGATTCAAATCCTGGTCTGTACTATGCCAAAGTCTCACACTTAACCACATGCCACTATGTTTTGTTTTTTATATATTTTTGTCCCTGGAGAGTTTTAAAATCTGTTGCCCATTGTAAAAAGTATCCAACTTTAAAAAAAGTTCCATTTTCAAACTGGTTATTCCTGATATACAGAAAAAGTATGTACGTTATAATTAACAACCTTCCTGAACTCCTATTATTTCTAATAGTTTTCTTGTTGAACTCCTTAAGTTTCCTGGGAAAGCAATTACACAACACACAAGCAATAACAGTATTTTCTTTCCCAATTCTTATGTCTTATTTCTTTCTCCTAGGTATTAAAATAATCCAAATTTCAGATAGATGTGATAATTAAGAGCATAGCTGTTTTGCTCCTGACTTTAATTAAGGTGACTAATTTTTCACTGTTGATTACTATATACATTTTTGAAAGAGATATTTTAATCACATTTTATGTCTTGTTCAAAAGTGTGTGTTTAACTTTTTTACATAGAATCAAAAAGGAAAGTTAAAAAAATAAAAAATAAAAATAAGTAAAAATTAAAATGGGATGTTAAAATGTAGCTTATTCGCTACAAATTCTGAGTATTAATCACATGGATTTGACTTAAAGTGAATAAATTTTCTCAGTCTTATTGAATTGTCCTATGTGCTATTTATATTGACATCACCATCCAGCAAACACATAAAACATATTAATAATAATAATGATAATCACTAGTAAATACTACATCCATTCTATGGTCCTAATATTCTTCCAATTATTTTCATATTCATTTTTTTTTAACTTTTACAAGATTTCTATGAATTGGGAACTAACTATTCTAGTGTCTCTTTTATAGCTGAGTAAATTAAAGGGCAAGTAGCCACTTGAATCTTGCCCAACTTGACTCATCTGGGAAATATCACTTTTGGAATTTGAGTTAATTGCATGATTCTAGAACTTGAGTAATTTAATATGTAACTCTACTTAATTTTTACATCCAAGCAGCAATGAGCTGAGCTACCACTTTTGGAATGGCCAGATCTAAATCTTTTTGCAAAATGCTTCCCAGTTACATCTGTGTCTCTAAGAAGGTCTCTCACAAGGATCCTTTAATGACTCTGGCATTGGTAGTTACTATGCAATGTCTATGTTCTTTCTTTTCTGTTTCATTCCACCTCTTGTTACCAAAACCATTATAAAAAGGCAGATTTTGGTTAAACCCAACAGATTGAACTATATGTGTATCTCTACTCTCTCTGCATGGGAGATAACACATTTTTGGAAACTGAAATTGCAAAGTAGTAACTGATTCGACAAACCACAGGAATGTCAAAATCTAAGTAACTGTAGTAGGTGGTAGTTAGGTGTGGGTGTGTGGGTGTGTGTGTGTGTGTGTTGGGGAAGGAAGTGGAACTGGAGCTGAGAGCCAGAAATGACACAGAAAACCCCAGAAAGGCTTTGAGGATGAAGACTATAACAGTTTTTAGGGTTTGTGACCTTAGAAACGTCTAGGTAAACTAAAAAAATTAAATAATTGTTTTTGCTTTGGACTTCCTTCTCTTGTGTTTGCAAAGTGAAATCACTATTTTTGCTTTAAGATCCATTCTCCTGTACTTACTTCCTCTTGATGTGGTCTACCTGTCTTGGCCTTTTCTCACTGTTGTAACAGTAACATAAGGCCAATATGTGCAGTGTCTGACTTTAGAAGTTAAGGTTAAAAAGTGGCCTCTTGGTTTACTTTATCTCTATAATATTGTGCTGCTTCTCACCTAAGCAAAACAAAAAAAACCAATCTCCAAATAAGAATTTTAGTTTACCTAGTTTACCTAGAGACTATATCCTTGGAAAAATCTCTCAGTAAAAATCTCAAGAGTTCCCGTCGTGGTGCAGTGGTTAACGAATCCGACTAGGAACCATGAGGTTGCGGGTTCGGTCCCTGCCCTTGCTCAGTGGGTTAACGATCCGGCGTTGCCGTGAGCTGTGGTGTAGGTTGCAGACGCGGCTCAGATCCCACGTTGCTGTGGCTCTGGCGTAGGCCGGTGGCTACAGCTCTGATTCAACCCCTAGCCTGGGAACCTCCATATGCCGCGGGAGCGGCCCAAGAAATAGCAACAACAACAACAACAACAACAATAACAACAACAACAAAAGAAAAAAAAAAATCTCATAGATTATTCCTTTGATTTGTATTTGTCTTCTAGGCATCTAATTCCCTCTGAAATTCTTAAAAAGTGACTGAAGAAGGACAAAGACTAGATTGACTAATTTAAGTACTGCCATCTGCTTTCCCTTCTGAATCTATGCCCAGCAAAATGAACTGTCCATAGTATTCATGTATGATTTTCTAATTTTTTTTCTGAATCTGTAGTTATATCTCTTTTCTCATACTAATTTTATATTGGGCTGTTTATCTTTCTGCAATATTGGACTAGTTAGAAGTTTCTATTTTCTTATGTTTGAAGAAGAGCAGATGGTATTTTTAATCATTTCCATTCAACTGCTTGATGTTTCATAACATATTATGGTTTTAATTTTTATTAATGCATTACTCCACAATGGTTAAAGTTATATGATTAGTCCAATGATTTTCCTGTTGTCTTTTTTAGTAATGAATGCATGTGTTGCTAAAATTCACCTCTGATTATTGCTCTTCTTACTCTTTAATCACTGCTGAACCCATCCTTCTTATTTTAAAGGAAAATACGCTTTACCATCAATTTCTTTTTCAGTCATAGCACAAATATCTCAATCTACCTTTTAAGGTTCTTGAAGGCATGACTTTGTCAGGTACTACTTTGGTATACTTTGTAATGTCACGTATTAATGTTCACAGAGATTTGCTCATTAGCTAAAGTTTAATTGAAATACTCTGGTTTCATTAAGATATTCTGCTCTACTAAGGACTTCTTTCCTCACCAATGACTTCATTTCATTACTTCTCTATTTGCATCATAATAAACTTACAGTACTCATAATATGCACACCTTTGTTTTGTAGAATGGTTTTTACAACCTTCAGAAAATTGGTGACAGAGAGCCAAATATTAAATGTGTGTCAATAAAACTGCTGTACACTGCTACCTGACTCTTGATTGCGACCTCCGAGGCAACCTGCAGGAGCATTTTTGGCTCAGGGCACCAGGCTCGGGGTGACGGACCCTAGCAGCTCATCAAAAGAGACCAGGTCAGGGCTGTTGCACTTAAGTGTCAGTTCGAGGGGAAATTTCCTGCAACCCAGAACCACTCCAGTGCTGAGCTGATTGCTCCCACCTGGAGAGACAGCCTTCCTCCATCCCTGTGCAGCAAGACTACTACTGGGTCTACCCTGATGCTGCTGCAGCACCTCTTGGCCACCAGAATGACTTCCCACCAAACTTCCTACCTGCCTGCTGACTCTATCCTGGTGCTGCTACCACTCTGCTTGGCCTGCACCTCCAAATCCTTGCTGTGTGTAGGCAAGGACCGAGGGAAGATGGAGCAGAGCAGACCAACCTGACAATTACAGAAATTAGAAATAAAAATAATGAAATAAATTATACTTCAGGAAACAGACTTTCTTTCCATAACTCCATAACTTAAACGTTTCTTCCCTCAGAACTTTTTGAGTTTTATTGCTGATCCTTTTTGGTTTGTGTTTTTCTTACTATGCTTTTCCCTGATATTGCCATGGCTAAATCCTTCCATATTTCATTTCAAGGGCAATGTCTCTTCTTGAAGGAGGCCTTTGCTGACCTCCTTAGCAACTAATGAAGCATGCCCACAAATTGCTACCTCAGTCCCTCTCTGCTTCCTTTAGATTAGTCAGCACGATGGGTTTTTACTTATTTCTACTCCTGTGTTTATCCATTCTCTGTACTAAAATATAAATACCACGAATACAGCAACCAAGTTGACCTTATACAGCAGTGAATGCTTAGCCCAGCATAATTCTTGGCCCAGAGAGATACCAATAAAAAATTAGTTAAGTAGATAAATAAAATCTGTAACCACTTACCCACCCATCTTTCTTTCAGAGGTGCTTTAATCATATAATTTCTATTTTTTTTTTTCTGCTTTTTAGGGCCACACCTGCAGCATATGGAAGTTCCCAGGCTAGGAGTCGAATCAGAGCTACAGCTGCCAGCCTACACCACAGCCACAGCAATGCAGGATCTGAGCCTCATCTGTGACCAAAACCACAGCCCATGGCAACACTGTATCCTTAACCCACTGAGCAAGGCCAGGGATCAAATCCACATCGTCATGGATCCCAGTTGGGTTTGTTAATGCTAACAACCACAAAGGGAACTCATTTTTTTTTTCCCTCCGAATTAATGGTTTAATAATCTATATCAGGGATGACCTAAGTAAATTATCTATATGCCACATCATTCTATGGTGATAAAGAAGTATATAATCTTTCTTCTCATGACCTACTGCCCTGCTGAGCTGCTTTCTTAGGTCTCCGTGAAGCTGTGGGGAGAAAGCCCAAAGGCCAGGCTGACAGTGTAACTGGTGAGTAAAGCTTCTTTCAATATAGAATAAAGCTTTTGCTGCTGAAACTCAGCCTCTGCCCATTGGTGCCATATAGAGACTCAGAGACAGAGTTTTGGGTGAAGGAGAAAAAAATAGCTTTATTGCTTTGCCAGGCAAAGAAGGGTCACAGCAGGCTAATGCCCTAAAGACTGTGCTCCTTTTGGGAGAGACTGGGTGGTGGTGTTTTAGTTTAGGAGTGAAAAAATAGGGCCTCAGACAAGGATCAGGATAGATGCAAGCTATCATTATTTTTCAAAGCTGCTGGTCCTTCTTTCTGGAATAAAGTATGCTTCATTAACATCTTCCATTGTTGGGGGTTTTAGTTCTGCAGTGGAACTCAAAGATAACATTAACTATATTCCTTGAGGAGGAACCCAGACCCTGCCCCAAGGCTGCATCTGGTCTCTGCATCCCTTCTCTTCCCTTCCCTGATTAGCAACTGTTTGAACCTACTTTTTGGAACAAGGGGAGGTCATGGAGGCTGAAGCCCATTCCCAAAAAACAAGAAATGGGGGACACAGAAAGGGCTATGTGCCAGGAGCCCCACAGGGCCCTACTCAGATATACTCTCAGCTCACTGCTCCGGTAAGGACCCAACTTAAGGTTGAACATTATTGAGTTAAAATTTTTAAAACATAATTGAAATATAAAATCAAAATTACTATTTTAACTGTGACTTCCCTCTAATTTCAATAAAAAAAATCCCCTTTTGAGACAAGAGGGATGGGTGATTGTGGCAAAGGAGGGCGATACATACAAATGTCTAGATACATACAAATGTAGATTTTTAATGTGATTTCCTGCTTTACAACAATGCTAATGTTTTATTGTTTTAGATTTTATTTCAAATGATCCTTGAAGTCTATAAGTGCCACATTAAGAACTTTATGCCTTGAGTGGTTGTTACAGCAGAAGTAGAAATAAATTTCTTGAGATATTCCAGAACCCCCTCAGCTTTTACTCTATTATTGTTACTAATATACTGTGTAGAATAGTTTTACTACTCAGCTGGGAGTATAAGGAAATTGAAAACAATATGCATGCCTTATGTGCTAAGTGAACTGCAATAAACCATGCTACAAATCCCGACCACCCTAGTAAATCAGATGTTAATGAGTTTTCCTATTTATTAACGTTGTAAAATTGCCTTAAATGATCCTCTCAATTTGAGGAATTAAAGATAACTTTTTCTCCCTTTTTATATCACAGAAAACTGTTTAATTGAAAAATCATATACTGCTCAAATACAAAAACTGAGCATTTCAAGGACCAGTAAATGGGCTCTTTTAAAAATCATTTTGTCCCCAAATGCTTCATCAAATGCAATTATATTAAAAGTTTTGCAATTACATATGTGTACACCTTAGGGCTAGTTTGTAGGAGTGTGCTGGACAGCTGTTCACATTGATGCTGAAGTGTAAGACATTTGTTTGTTTTGTTCTATTTTTTGCGAGGTGTTTGCTGCTTTTTGTGAAAGCCTACTTAGGCTCAGGCATAGAAAAGCAGGATCAGTAACACAGTTTAGCTCTATCTCCAGCTAAATAGCCAACAGAATAATTCTGCTGCTTAGAAGGGAATAAACTGAATAGAGATTTTTCAAATAATCAGCTATAAAAAAATCATTCAAAACAAATATTTTTATATCTAGTGGTCCACGATTATATAGAGAGAACTAATTGAAATTTTTAATAATTACTAAGATTTTAATATCTAAATGTTTAACTTGTAAAATGTCTCAGATTGCATAGGCATGTTTTCATTAAATTGAGAAACTATTATTTTAAAAATATAGCTATTATTGTGTTTCTAAGGTTATAATGTTTTAATAAAATTAAATTTTTATTGATGTCAACTTTGGTGGGAAATTCAGGGGAGACATCTTTATGAGTGTAAGACATTTACTTTTTACAGCTTTTCTCCTTTGCACAATACACAACTTTCCATCGTTTAAGTTCATGGCATTTCTTACTCTACTCAGAATGTTTCTTGAATCTCTCAATTATTTCCATGATTTGGTTTCTGACTTTTCCCTCCCAATCTAATGTCCTCTTCATGATTTACTTATCCCCTAATGCTCTATCATCACTCCTTCCTTCTACATCAACTGTTCTCTTCCTTTTATTTAAGATTCTCTGATTCTTTTCCTCTTCCTGCTGCTCCAACCCTGGGCTACTCCCACAAACATCTTCCCTCTTGGTGACTAAGACCTTGGCAAAAATGACATGACCCTCAGCAGTAGTGAAACTAAACATCTATAGTCATCAATGTCAGTTAGAATTGCAAAATCCCAACCAAACGCAAGTTCATTTATTCATTTCTTATTCATTAGCTCTCCATTAACTTATCATTCAGTCTCTTGGTGAATAAATCTTTATTGAGCCACAACCATGGACAAAGCACTGATTATATTATGTTGAACAAATTTAAGTCTCTCAGAGAGATACATTTAGTTTACAAAGATAGATAGATAGATAGATAGATAGATAGATAGATAGATAGATAGATAGATAGATAGATAGATAGAAATATCAGACAGATATATAATAATTTCAGGAGTCAGCAAGTTCCAAGAAGAAAAATTAAGTGGGACAAGGAGACAGAGTGATTAGATGGAATATTAGTGAAAGGATCGCTGATAAGATTTCATTATAAAGAAATCTTAAGCGTGACAGAAAGGTATATACAGATTTGGGGAGAGAATTTCCCATCAGAGAGAAAAGTAAATTTCTTTACTACACTTGTGTAATTGCTTTCAAAAATTCACCAATGGGCATTAAGGATTAGGACAGAGACTTTTTTTTTTTTTTTTGTCTTTTTGCTATTTCTTTGGGCCGCTCCTGCGGCATATGGAGGTTCCCAGGCCAGGGGTCGAATTGGAGCTGTAGCCACCGGCCTACGCCAGAGCCACAGCAACACGGGATCCGAGCCACGTCTGCAACCTACACCACAGCTCACAGCAACGCCGGATCCTTAACCCACTGAGCAAGGGCAGGGACCGAACCTGCAACCTCATGGTTCCTAGTCGGATTCATTAACCACTGTGCCACGACGGGAACTCCAGGACAGAGACTTTTAAGTCTCACTTCCTAAATGTGAATCCAAGTACATACATCACTCAAAAATTTTGCGCCCTTGAACAAGTTAATTTTTACTTTTATTTATAAAAATTCAGCATTCTTCATGCCTATCTCTGGGAAAGTATTGTAATTGTGAATATTAAATAAGTTAATAGAAGTGTAAAGCACTTAGGCAAGTCCCTGGAACGTAGCAGGTACTCAATATTTTTAGTTCTTAAACTCACTGAAGATCACTTATCCTTACCAAAATTGACTTTTCTATAGGATTCTCTCCTGTATTCACTTCTATAATAACGCTGTTTCTTGGTCTTGTCTTTTTTTATATTACTACAAAGGCTTTTTTCCTTCATTTTGCCAACAATTTTAAGTCAAACAATCTTTCAGAGGTCATTAATTTGGTTTACACATATATCCAAGAAGCTTCCTGTTCTCAGCATTCTTCTTTACCAACCTACAAAGGATAGGTAATTTTATTCAGTCTTGTTCCCAGAGTTATATGCATACTTTTCATATGCTGATGACCATTCAATTTGCATCTATAGCTCAAACTGTTCACCCTGAGCCACAGAGTCTGGAAACCAATTGCTAACTTGACATCACCATTTGGGCTACGTTTAAGTGACACTGAAACCTTCATATAGCTAACTAAAACTGTTAGCCATTCCCCACTTCTTCCTTAAACCTCCTCTAGAAATGAAGCTTTCTTTATACCAGTAGATAACACCACCATTTTTTTTTTTTTTTTGTCTTTTGTCTTTTTTGCTGTCGTTGTTGTTGTTATTGTTGCTATTTCTTGGGCCACTCCTGCGGCATATGGAGGTTCCCAGGCTAGGGGTTGAATCGGAGCCGTAGCCACTGGCCTACGCCAGAGCCACAGCAACGTGGGATCCGAGCCGCGTCTGCAACCTACACCACAGCTCACGGCAACGCCGGATCCTTAACCCACTGAGCAAGGGCAGGGATCGAACCCGCAACCTCATGGTTCCTAGTCGGATTCGTTAACTACTACGCCACGACGGGAACTCCAACACCACCATTTTTACTTAGTTCTTGGAATCACCCTTGATTCTTCCTTTCCTCATACCTCACATCCAACCCATCAGCAGAGCTCCCTTAGTTTTACCTCTAAAAATAGGCAGAGTTTAATTTAAATCTTTATGGTTATAACTGATAGAATTTGTTCCAGAATGGCAGAATTGTGGTTTCCTTGCCCTGCCCTGCCATTGCAAAGCACGGAAATGGTGGGCATTTCACAAATTGCTTCAAGTGAAAGTACATTTTCAGAGAGAGAGAGTGCACACATGTGTGGGTAAAAAAGAGGGCCTACCCACTATGAGTAAGGATGGAGTGTTGTTTGATCTCTGCATGGGGTGTATTTGATCTTCTGATTGGTTTAAGGCAGGATACCTTATTTGCATGGGGAACAGGTTATATAGAGGAGGGATGAGGAAGGGGCGACATTCCTTCCCTGGTAGGCAGTGAGCAGGCCAGGTTGCTCAGTGTGGGGGAAGGGGTGACAAGCCCAAAGTCTTTTCGGTTTAATCCCCTTGAAGAGGACTTGCAGCCTATAACATAATCAAAGGGCCAGAATACTGCAACAGCCTCCTTTTGACTACTTTGCCCCCTACTGTTAACTCCCCAACAGAATACAACACAACTTCTGCACACAATGAGAACAATAATTTCTCTAAGTAAAAGATGCTATCATTGTACTTCTCTGTCTTCAGATGGTTTTCTATTGCCACTAAAATAAAATCCAAACTTCGTACTATGGCCTTCAATGACTATAAAATTGAATGCTAAATTAAATGTCCTTCCATCCACTGCATCTTATCCACATTGGTTTTTATTTGTGACCCTTTAACACATCCACTATCTTTTGATTTCAAGGTCTTCTGACTTATTGTTTCATCTACTCGGAATGTTCTTTCCCTGGAGCTTATATGGCTGCATCCTTCTCATCATATAAGTATCGATTTAAATGAAGTCATCTCCATGCCAAGCATACACTTAGCAGAATGATATATATGGAAGTATTTAAGGGCTTGGGCTCTGCCAACATTTCCTGGACCCAAATCTTAATTCTACTATTTACTTGTGTAAAGGCACATACAAATTAAGAGTAAGAGGCGTAATTCTTCCTGTTGAATATAAAGGAAGCAACCTCTCTCTTTGAGCATTAACTTTAGAAGATTTGTAAGTTCTCTCTCTCTCTTTAAAATGTCCAAAAAAAAAAAAAAAAATCTGAAAAGCTAAATAAGGCTTTTGCCAGATTTACAACCTAGGTATGTCTTACTTACAGACCTGGAAACCATCTCTCTGATATGTAATTATCAAGGAAGATAGTATCCTTATCTCCCAGTTTATTTGGAAGTTTAGGAGCCTAAGATTGGCAGGTGCCATACTCCAGCTTTCAAAATTACCTTCTGTCATGAAAATATAAGAAGTTCACTTTTCCTTTGGATCAGCCAATTAGTTGATGCAGAAAATCACCCAGTTTACTAGGTGCGTTTAAAGGAAAGTATGCATAACAAATGGTGCCTTCAAGTCCCTTTGCTCAAGGGCTAGTTACTGTTTATCTCAAAGACATCTGTAAGGGGTTGTATCTGCTTGACTACATATATGCTAAACTCTGTCTTTGCAATACCTTAGCAAATTGCCTGTGATGCGAATCACATTCTGGCTTAATGCTCATTCAATAAACTGTTTTCTTTTTCTTCCACCGGGAGAAAATGGAGAGGTTTTCTGGGTTAACGGGAAATTGTGTTTTTAATTATTTTCTCAACACTTACTAGCTGTGAGCCAGCAAGTTACTTACTTAACATTTCTCCCCATTTTCCTCATATGAACAATCAGGAGTAATAAAACCTCTTAAATTCCTTTAGGAAGACAAATTAATTAAACCGTGTAAAGAAGGGTATCTATTACAATGAAAGTGTTTGATAATTATTAGGTGTTGTTATTATTCTAACTGCATAATACAATCCCTAGCAATACCAGAAATCATTTTTATGCACTTTAATGGTCACTATACATTAATTATATGTATTAATTATATGTATTACATTATATATAATGTAATATAATGTATATAATGTATATACATTAATTATATGTATCCTTCCTCAACAAAACTCTGTTTTTCCTTCAGTGAATTTCAAGTGCCTGTCCAAAAACAACAATAAATATTTACGTAGGAATGGACTAAATAAATTTGAAGAAACAAACTAGAAGATGACAACACTAATAAAAGTGAGCCATTTCCTCTTTCTTTTTCACAGTCTGTTAGTAAGTCAGAGCCCATAAAGATGTTTTTAAATATTTCATTAATATTTATAAAATATTATATATAAATATGTAAATAAAATATATATGAAACTTAAAAAGCATGCCTATTAGTGACCATTTATCCTTAGGAAAAGAAGCTTACAGCTGTAATAGCTTATGAAAATTATGTCTTTGGATCATCGATAATAAAACAATATATTCAATGTATTTCATTTTAACAGAAGAAAAGTTGTAATATACTTCAAACAGTAATAATTCTTTAAAAGTTTCAGTGCTTAAGGAATGCTTCATTTATTATGTTCACTCATATGGGAATATATCTTATTTCAAATTAGCACAAACAAATTGGGTTTCAGATGCTTAATCTGCTTGCTTCTTCAATACAGACACACATATATACATATATATATATTTTCATCTTAAATATGCATGTATCCATGCATGTATAGATGCCTATTAGTAGTTTTAAACAAAAGAGATTTGGGTTTGCATGTTCAAAGCAGGAAAAAAGTTAGAATTCTACTCACATTGCAGTGACACAGTCTTTACAGTTTAATGAAAATGCAAATGAGCTAACAGCTTAGATGAATAATACATGTCTTTATATGCTGTATATACTAAAAAAATATCCCTCGGATAAATGAGTTATACATTTCGGCTCAATTTCAGTATTTGGTGGTACAATATATACTTTATGAGATATAAAAATTGGTTATTATCTCATATTGCCTCATATTAAAAGACTCCATATAGAAATAAAATATTAACATAAAACAATTATTGTTAGTAACTGTTTCAAAATGCCTTACACATTTTATTATTCACATAAGAGAATTTTGACAGCCATCACTCCTAGGGTATAACCCCAAGTATATGAAACTCCTATTTCTCATCAAATATGTTTTTTTCTCCTCTGTCAAATGCATCTGTCATTTTCTATTTTTGAACTTGTATAGAGGAAGAAGCAGTAACTGGTAAGCAGATAAACCATTTTTAAAATAATTATTTGAAAACCTTTTCAATTTAAATATTGTGATTAGCCTTTGCTTTCGCATAAGCCTTTGAGGTTTTATGCTGTTACAACTGGCAGAGTGATGTGGGGACTTTAATTTCTAACTTCCATTTCCTTTATAGTAGATGCTTTAATTAATGGAAGTCTATGTCCACTTTCCTTCATATTGCAGACACACATTAAATCTCCTCAGACATTCCTTGCTCGGTATAACTTCTAGAATTCCTATGAGATGATTTCCCCTGAAAGCAGGGCTGTAAATGCTTCATACAGTAGTACCTATGGCCAACAGCAGCTGTTGTTGCTGTTTGTAATCTTATGCCCAGACTGTTGTGTGCTAAACATGGTTCATGTTATTTACCTATATGGCCATGCCTGCTTGAAGGGGAAGAATAAAAAAGGGTGTAGCCTTGATGGTCATATTTTTTGTTGCATGGGCCTACCTACCAGCCTTACCATAGCTAATTGGGCCAAGATCTGGTCCCTTCCAAAAAGCCTGGTTTGAACAAATGAGCTAGACTTATGAGATTCTCTCTCATTAACATGAACTGAAATAACAAAATAGCTGATTAGCAATGGGTGTCAGAGATGAAAGAGTAACTTCTTAAAAGTAGATTAAGGGTCATGAGAAGCCAAAATCATGTGTACACTGAAGGCATGAGAGAAGAGAAACAATTACGCAGAGGAAGAAAATAAATCAGAGTACATGTGGAATATGAGTTAGGTGCCCAGTTATGTCCATTATGGGACACCCAAGTTGAGACCGTTATGAATGAGTCCTTAGCACAGCTGAGCTGTGCATCAATACCCAAGTTAAGCTTCATGAAAGTTGACCTCATAAAGTCTCTTCCTTGAGTTTTCTTTTATAGCCCATTTACATCCTCACAATAAATAACACTTGGCCAAACCCAGCATCACTAGTCCTTTCTTCCCTGGGGAAAAAAAATATCTAGGGAAGACACATGTTTAATGTGACATTTCAGCTCAAAGTAAAATTTATCTTTTTGAGCAAACATAGGATTTCCAAGTGTTTATTTGAAACTTATCATTGCCATGTTTTATAACCCCAGGTAGTATTTCATTATGTCTTTGAATCACAGAATTTTAGGTCTAAAAGTAACACCAGATAGCATCTACTTTTGTTATCATTTTAAAGGGCCAAAATTTAGAATCCTAAGTACATTTTGTGATTTGCCCAAGGTTATACTTCTCTAAATCAATTTAGCAGAAACCAAAATTCAATATTCTAATTAAATAGGGAAGTAGGAGAGGAGAGATAGAAAAAGAAACAGAAAGAAAGAAAGGAGGAGAGAGTGAGAGAGAGAAAGACCACAAAAATGTAATATTTAAAAAATAAATTGGAAAATTTATTTTAATGTCTACCCAGAAGTATATTTCAATGTTGCTATTTCTTTGTTACTATAGACACCTATTTAGAAAGAACGTCTTTCTTTTTGATATATGAAACAACCAGGGCTTTGACATGGGGTGTCAATATCAGCATGGTAGAAGGAGCAGCAGTCTTCTCAAAAGAAAAAATAAAATGAAAAGATATTGATTGTCTTGGATAATCTTGGAGCAAAGCAGATGTTGAAAACCAGACATTAGTTGAGTTCCATTCATGGCTCAGTGGAAACGAACCTGATTAGTATCCATGAGGATGCAGGTTCGATCCCTGGCCTTGCTCAGTGGGTTAAGGATCCGAGGTTGCCCTGAGCTGTGGTGTAGGTCTTAAACATGGCTCAAGCTCAGCTCTGATGTTGCTGTGGCGTAGGCCAGAGATTACAGCTGCGATTCAACCCTTAGCCTGGGAACCTCCATATGGCACAGGTGCAGCCCTAAAAAGGCAAAAAGAAAAAAAAAAAAAGAAAAGAAAACTAGACATTAGTAAGACTATAAGAGTCTTTGTGAATTTCATTAGAAGCATAGGTATATATCACATATTTCTACACTGAATCATTAATGTTATTGTATATATATTATGTATAATATATATTAAAGTATGTGCTTACAAATGTTAAAGCAATTTAAAGCATTTTTATTATCCCAAACACAAAATAAAAGCTTGATAAATGTAAAGTGATTTTAAATAATATGGATATAGAGATGATAGATAAAATGAGATTATATGAAACTTTACCCTTTACTGAGATATAGTGATATGACTCCCCTTTCTTTAACCAGTTTGTTTTCTTTGTATAATTCTTCTGTTCAACTTCCAAATAGAATGATTTGTTTTTTTTCTACTAATGGGCTTTTGTTGTTAAACAAACATCTAGCATTTCACTTCTGATCATACTGGCCTATTGTTTTGAATAAACTGTAAGCTTATAAATTCACTCAGGGCAGTTTAAAGATAAAAGCTAAATTGACTGTCATGACAGAGAGGCATCACATGGAATCAAAGGCAGGAAGTACAACTAGATATCATCAAAGTTGTAATCAAAATTAAATATCAGAATCCCAGAATATTTCTAGCTCCATATACATTTGCACTTGGCCTATTTGTTGCTTCCTTGACTCTGGCTTATAAAGGTTTCACAATTCAAATGCCTAAAAGACATTTTTAATTCTTTTCCTCAAACAGAGTATCTTCTTGGCCTATATTGGGTTAATTGTCACCGATTTTATGTACTCATCTTTCATCAGAGAACTAGGCTCTTGCAGTCTGTTTCCCAGTATGTTAAAGCAGAGTTTTTAAAACAAGGTAGAATGGAATTCTCTAAGAATCTATGGGTAAAATAATTGGCAGAGAAAATGCCTTATTTTAAAGAAGTAAAAATATTAAACCATTCTTCTCTGCAATCTTTTCTTATCATAAGAAACTTTCCTGTTACTACTGTGCCATTACTATAGCATATTGTTTTTGACTTATAGGATAGAAAAGTTCATAACTATGCTTTGAAGAGAGAGAAATTCAGCCAGCTTTTTCATCCAAAGTCTATATTTATACACTATCATCTATTCATACACTACCATCTATTTATGCAGTCATATTTATCCAATGTAGTTACAGTGAAGTAGTTCATAATTAAGACTGAAATTTTGATTATTTATTTAAACAGATATCCTTGGCATCAATGTCACTATATCAAAATATATGTGCTTTTAAATCAGTAACATAAAAATGTTAATAAAATGAAAAATAAATGACATCAATAAAACAAAATATATATGGTTTTGAACCAATAAAAGAAAAATCATTCTATTTGGAAGTTGAACAAAGGAATTATAAGAAGAAAACAAAGCAGAGAAAGGGGATATGTATCGTATCACAATAAAGGGTAAATTTACATATAATCACATTTTATCTATCATCTATCATCTCTATAACTACATTCCTTAGAAATCACTTCACATGTATCAATAAATTTATTGATTTAAAATTATCAAAAAATAATTGTTGATAACATATACAGTAAGTAAACAAGAAATATATGCCTCTCCTCCTCCCATTCTTTTTATCCTTAATAGATTACTCAGTTAAACATTTTGAAAAAAACTTTTGGACTTATGGATAAAAACAGAAGATAAAATCCCCATCTTAACCACTCGGAAATATCTAAAATGTATAAAGAAAAGGGAATGAGAAAAGAACCAAAAGTATTTTCAATGAGAAAGGTATAAAAAATTAAATGAAACACAAAATTAGATAACAATATAGGAATTAAGGGGACAAAAAGATAAAAGACATATAGAAAACAAATACAAAATGGTAGAAGTCCTCCCTTATCAGTAATGACTTTCAAAGTAACTGGATTAAACTCTCTAATTAAAAGAAAGTACCTGGCAGAATAAACAAAATAACATGATCCACCTACCCACTACCTACAGAAGACTCACTTAAGATCCAAAGATATGAGTAGGTTGAAAATGAAAGGATGGAAAACAGATATTCATGCAAAAGATAAGCAAAGGAGAGCTACAGTAGTAAAACACACTAATAAAAATATACTAATAAAAGGTAACTATGTTAATATCATACAAAACAGACTTTAAGCCAAAAGATGTTATAAGAGACAAACAAGGACATCATAAATTTATAAAATGGTCGCTCTATCAAGAAGATGAACTGTATCCAATCTCCTAGAATAGAACATGATGGAAGATATATGAGAAAAGGAATGTATATGTGTATATATGTATGTGTGTGTGTGTGTGTGTGTGTGTGTGTGTGTGTGTGATTGGGTCATCTAACTATATAGCAAAAATTGGCACAACATTGTAAATCAACTACACTGAAATAAAAAAAATTAAAAAGATGTAACAATTATATATGTACACTCTTAAAAATGGAGATCCAAAATATATGAAGCAAAAAATTGATAGAACTGAATGTGGAAATGAATATTCTATAATAGAGCCTTTAATATCCCTCTTTTATTAATGGAGTGAACAACTAGACAGAATATCAATAACAAAATAGAGCACCTGAACAACACGATAAACCACCTAAAACTATTAGACATATAAACCACCTAACTAACAGACATATACAGAAACTTTCCACACCAAAAGTAGAATACATTTTCCTCAAGTGCTCATGGGACATTCTCCACCAAAGATCATATATTAGACCATAAAATAAGTCTAAATAAATTTTAAAGGAATGAAATTGAAATTATCCAATATATCTTCTCTAACTACAATGGAATGAGACCAGAAATTAATTACAGAAGAAAACTGGGAAGTCACAAGTATGTAGAAATTAGACAACACACTTTTAAACAACCACGGGGTCAAAGAAGAAATGACAAGTGAAATGAGAAAATACTTTACATGAAATAAAGGAAAAACATATACAACACACCAAAATTTATGGGACAAAGCAAAATGACTGCTTAGAGGGAAATTTATAGCTATATATACTTATATTTAGAAATGGTAAGATCTCAAATCAATAACCTAACTTACAACTTAAGGAAACAAAAAATCCAAAGTTAGCAAAAGGAAATAATAAAGATTAGAGTGTAGGTTAAAAAAACAAATAGAGAACAGAAAAACAACAATAAAAAATCAATGAAACCAAAGGTAATATAGTTGGTGTCACATATGAGTCAAATTCAGTGATACTTACTATAATAAACGATGGACTGGAGTGATGAATCAGAGTGTTTTTAAATTGAGTGTAAATTGTGTAACAGGTTCAGAGACGAGATCTCTATGGTTTATGTAGATCAAGAAAAGATTAAAGAAAATTTATGGCAATAATACCATAAGAAAATTCAAAAAATCAACTAGTGATGTTCATAAGAGGAACAAGGAAAAGAGTAGCATGATATAAGAAAGTTCACACTGAAAGGAGCCCCCCAAAAGATGATTAGGTTATTAATCTTAGTCTATACACTAATTATTCAGTGATTCATTTTCCTTAGGTATAAAAATGATTGGCTAAGAGAAAAGCCAACAGAGACACAAAAAATCATGAAAATTTCAAATGTGACACATAGAAATTGTTCATTTAAAATGTTGTATTATATATATTAAAAGTATCATTTTCCATGGGTTGTATCAGTTTCAGAGATACATTGTTAAATATTGTTGTGAATATGTGTGAGACTAAATACATAGTTCTTCATTTATTCCCACAGTAGTGCTGAGGAGGGTTTTCCTAGAATAGAACTAGAAGGGTAGGAAGGATGCACACTGGAGAGGATTTTTAATAGAATACATTTAATAAACTATGCCTTTTTATTTATTACATTGTCCAGAGAAGGATCTACATTTCAGGGGAAAGCCAAGGTACTATAACGGAGAAGGCTGGGCAGCAGCAGGAAAGGATGTCAAGGCTCAAATTGAAGAGAGCATTCATAAATTAAGGATTGGGCCAGGCAAAGTTTTGATGATTCAACATGTATATCTAGTTGTGAAGTCAACATATGTAGCTTCTTGGTCCATTCCTATTTGTTATTTATGCTTTTAATTTTGGCCTAGACAGCAGCTGTAAGTTTACCAAAAGAAATAAATATAAGATTCTCTCTGGGTTTGCCTCAGGGAATCAAACTGATTTCATACATCTTTCCCTTGAACTGGATTAGACCTTTTGAAGATAAATATAACTGTGGAACAGCAAAGAGACTGTTGAAGACCTAATGTGATTAGTCTTATCTTCAAAACAGTTATCCTTCCTTCTGAGGTAAACATGACTTAGGTTTGAAGTTCAGATGAAAAAAAATGTTTCTAGAAGTGCTACAAAAGCTAAATTGTAACAGCCCTTAAGGATTATTTATATCTGGAAAGCAATAATAAGAAAGGAATAAGCAGAACAATAGCTACTTAGATTTGGGCTTAAAAAATAAATTGGAGAGCTTATTTTTCCCATTCTTGAATACACACACAGTTCCTGTCATCAGAAAAATTTATAGTCTCTGACTGATCAAGCTACCAAAATAAGTTTTTTAGAAATGCAAAGATCCAGAACAAAATCATCTTGAAAATGAAGAAAAAATATGGTCTTACTCTAAAGTCAGAAATTAAACACTGAAGCGCAGACAAAAAAAAAAAAGACAAAAAAAAAAAAAAAAACGGAATATAATAGAGTCCATAAATGGGGCATAATTGTCAGATTATATTTTGATCAAGGCATCAATTTATTCAACCAGAGAATGAAAGACTTTTTTGAACAAATAATGCTAGAAACACTGGCTATATATTGGATAAAAGAAAAGAAACTCATCCCTTTATACCCTTCTCCTCAAAAAAATAACATTTGAGATGGATATCATAGACCCAAACAGAATACCCAGAACCACACAGCTTCTGAAAGAAAATAACCTTTTGAAAATTTCAACATACTACAAAAAAAACAACTGAAAAAAGAAAAATAATGATAAATTTGACTTTATAAAAGGTCTTTTCCTTTTTTAATAAAAACTGAAAACCGCTTCTCATAAAAAAAAATCATTAAGAAAATAATAAGCAAACCACAGGGTAGATACAGCACTTGCAGCATATATAGCAAGAAAGGACTCATAGTCAAATTAGTACAAAACACAAATAAACAATGAAAAGATAATAAAAAATGTGCAAAAGACCTTAACAGACACTTCTCAAAAAATAACATGCCAATGACCACATGATAAAGGACTCAAAATCACTAGTTATCAGAGAAACAAAAATGAAAACCATGAGCAATTACAATTTAGCATTCATTAGAATTGCTAATGTTCTAAAATGACTGATATTCCCAAAGTCAGCGGATCATCTGGAACTTTAATATTGTTTCTGAGTATGCAAAATGCTAAACCACTTTGGATAAGTATTTGACAGTTTCTTATATAGTTTCTAATCTCAAAGCCATCAATTCCACTTGTGTTTACTTGAGGAATACAAAAACAAATGTCTACTAAAAGACTTGAACATCAATACTTACAGCAATCTTACTAATAGCCACAAAATGGAACTCAAATACTAACAAAAGAATGGATAAACTATGACATATTCTTAAAACAGAATGAGACTCAAGAATAAAAAACAAATATCCTTCTGTTACAAGCAATGACATAAATGAATCTCAAATATATGATGTTAAAAGAAAGAAGCTTTACACAAAGCTACCCAGGGCATAATCCCATTTATATGATGTCAAAAAAGGGCAAATTTAAATTGTTGGAGAAATTAGTAAGTCTTCAACTTGAGTGGCAGCAGGTGGACTGAGGGTAAAAAGACATAGCATATGTTCAATGACTACAGGACAGTGATGACATTGGGTATATACAATTGTCAAAACTCTACACTTGAGATGTGGGGGATGTAATTATGCTTAAAATATGAAATATTTCATAGCAATTCTTTTTTCATTTTTACTTGGAAAATACCACAAAGATTAATAATAAATGTAAGTGATAATGTCTTAGCATTCATTCATCCATTCCTTCATTTAATAGACATTTGTTTTGCATCAGCTATGTTCCAGGCACTGCTCTAGATGCAATGGATACAACCGTACACAATGTCCCTGTGTTGATGTGGAACTTTGGACTCTCCAACCTAGTGGCCAAGCACTATATATATACTATATAATAATACTATACTATACTATAGCACTATACTATAATACTATATAATAATACTATACTATACTATAGCACTATACTATAATACTATAGTATATTATATATAGTATATAATAATATATAGTATATATTATATAGTATAACATATACTATATATAGTGTGTGTGAGATAAATGCTATAAAGAAAAATAAAGCAAAAAAGTGGAAAATATGGGTGTTAGAGGAGGTTGCCACTATAAATGAGATGGTTAATAAAGGCCTTTCTAGTAATGCAGAATTTTAACAAAACGGTAGAGAAACGGAGGGAGGGGGCCATGTAGGTATCTAGGGAACTACATTTTAGGCAGAGAGCTAGAGGGAAGAATATACTCCCAGATATGGGAGTACTCTGTGTGTTTCAGAACTATAGGGGAAGCCAGTGTGGGTATCAATAAGTAAGCAAGAGGAAAAGTTAAGAGAAGAAGCCAGAGAAACGGTGGCTAATCAGTCATGCTGTACTGTTACTGGGCCAATGTAAGGATTTGAGGTTTTTCCCTCAGAGTGAGTAGAAATGCTGGAAGTCTTTAAATACAAAGTGACATGAGATGACAAATTTTAAAATCATTACTCTAGCTTCTCACTGAGAATGATTGTATAGAATAGAGGGGGACAAATCAGAAGCGGGGAGAAAATTAAGTTCCTACATTTGTAGCCCACATGACAATGAGTGCTAGCTTGGTCTAGGACTTTAGGAATAAAGATGTTTAAAGTTAGGAAGACTCTGAACACATTTTGTCTATTTATTTATTTGTTTGTTTTTTAGGGCCATACCCACAGCATATGGAGGTTCCCAGGCTAGGGGTCTAATCCCAACTACAACTGCTAGCCTACGCCACAGCCACAGCAACATCAAATCTGAGCCGTGTCTCTGACTTATACCACAGCTCACAGCATTGTGGGATCCTTAACCCACTGAGCAAGGCCAGGGATCAAACCCACAACCTCACGGTTCCTAGTCAGATTTGTTTCCACTAGGCCACAATGGAATCTCCTGAACGCATTTTGATGGCACTGATGACATTTGCTAATGGTTTATGAAAAAAAAAAAAAGAATTAAAAATGACTACAATTTTAGGCTAAATAACTGGAAGAGTGAAGCTACTAATTAGTGAGAGGCTAAAACATGGATGGAGTTAATGTTAAGAATTGGAAATTCAAAAAGAAATGATTTCTCAAATTGCTCAACTTTAACAATGTCAGAAGGAAAAACCAGGAGTTCCCATTGTGGTGCAGTGGTTAATGAATCCGACTAGGAACGAGGAGGTTGCGTGTTCAATCCCTGCCCTTGCTCAGTGGGTTATGGAGCCGGCGTTGCTGTGAGCTGTGGTGTAGGTTGCAGATGCGGCTTGGATCCTGTGTTGCTGTGGCTTTTGTGTAGGCTGGCGGCTACAGCTCTGATTAGACCCCTAGCCTGGGAACCTCCATATGCCATGGGAGCGGCCCTAGAAAAGGCAAAAACCAATGGTTCCTGCACATATATAACTTTCCACTTATCCACAATCTCTGGCCTACAATTTTCCATAAGGTTCTGAACCCTTGTGTTTTAAAATGGACCGAAACACAGACATGAAGAAGATGTTATCAGATTTAAAAGTCTGGGTCATTATACAAAATCTTCAAAAAGGATACAGTACAGAAACTATTTTAAATATTAAATTTTTATTAAAATCTGAATAAATGTAAAAAAAAAAAAAAGAATTAGAAATTCAGATTTGCACTCGTTATGTTAGAGTCCTCTGAGACATCCAAGTAGAGATGTCACGTCCACAACACACATGAAACAGAAGTTCAGGAGATTCAACCTGAAGATACACATTTCAGACATTATCCTGTGGTTTAATTCCCTGAAGAAGGGAACAGCTGGGAGCGGGGGCAGGAACTGAGTCCTGAGGTAATCCGATGTTTAGAGATTGAAGGCTTAGGAGGGAACAAGCAAAGGAGAGGAAGGAGGAAAAAATGATGGCAAAGAATCAAAAGAAGATGGACTGAAACACACAGGTAAAGTATTTCATGAATTGTGTCAACTGCTGCTAATAATAAGTAAGTAAATTATGATTCCTGGTAAGGAAGTCAGCCTTTCTATTGCATGATGAAATGCTAGATACAAAGGTAAGTCAAAGACCATATATGCAGTTTTAAAATGCTCTTTATGATTCATTTGCCCAGTAATCAAACTCATGTATTCCTAAAGGAATTTTTAACCCTGGATACACATTACAATGGCTGGGATCTTTTAAAAAAACCCATTATCTCTCAAAGACAGATCTGACTGAATTTTCCTGAGATGGAATTGAACTTTGATTTTTTTTCCCCCCAATCTTCCCGTATTAGTCTAATATGCAGCCAGGATTGAAACCAACGATTGTGATCAACTCAGTGATAAGGATTCATTAATTCTTGAGATAGTTTATTTTATTCTTAGACTTCTGCGATATGCTACATAAAATCTTTCTAAAAGTTTCTCTCCTTTAAAATATTTCAAATTCTTGTAGACATTGATGATGTGATACAGATCAGACTTCCCTCATACTCCTGATTGCTTTTTACTGAAACTACCTTAGAGGATCATTATCTGTCATGAAGTAAAAACAAATGGGAAGCTATTATAATCATAACTTAGGAAAAATGAGCCATGTTCAAAGTCAGACCATTGCCATAGGTATGGCTTGGCTAAGGTTTCATTGTGAACACAGTGGTCTATGAAATCAATCTATGTATTTGTTTGCTTATTTGTATTTAATGATGGAAGTAACATCACAATGGTGATTTTTCAAAATCTATTTTATAGAAGTATTGTTGATTTACAACATTACCTTAATTTCTGCTATATAGTGATTTAGATTTATATATATATATAAATATATATATTCTTTCCATATACACATATATACATTCTTGTTCATATTCTTTTCCATTATAATTTATCACAGGATATTGAATATGGTTCCCTATGATACACAGTAGGCTCTTGTTGTTCATCCATTCTATATATAGTAGTTTGCATCTGCTAATTCTAAACTCCTAATTCATCTCCCCAAACCCCTCTCCCCACTGGCAACCACCTATCTGTTTTCTATGTCTCTGAGTCTGTTTCTGTTTTGTAGCTAAGTTCATTTGTCACATTTTAGATTCCACATGCAAGTATTATCAATGTTACCTGATTTACCTCACTTAGTATACTAACCTCATCCATGGTGCTTCAAATAGCATTATTTCGTTATTTTTTATGCATGAGTAGTATACCACTGTGTGTGTATGTGTACACATTTTTTTTTTTTTTTTGGTCTTTTTAGGGCCACACCCACAACATATGGAGGTTCCCAGGTTGGGGGCTGAATTGGAGCTGCAGCCACCGGCCTACGCCAGAGCCACCAGAGCCACAGCAACACAGGATCTTAGCCACCTACAGCTCACAACAAGCTGGATCCCCAAACCACTGAGTGAGGCCAGGGATTGAACTTGGTCCTCAAGGATGCTAGTCAGGTTCGCTAACAGCTGAGTCACGATGAGAATTCCCCACTGTATACATTTACCTCATCTTCTTTATCCATTCCTCTGTCAATGAACTTTTAGGTTATTTCTATGTCTTGGCTATTGTGATTATTGCTGCTATAAAGAGAAGTTTGCATGTATCTTTTCGAGTAAAAGTTTTGTCTGGATACATGGCTAGGAGTGCAATTGTTTAATTAGTGATTTTTTTACATAAAAAAAAATGCTTAATTTAACTGCTGATGAGGAATGTTTCTCTTTGTAAAAGCATCCCAGCTAATAATTAGGATTGGCAAGTCAGATTTTTATCTTTTCATAACCCCTAATGGAGTGAAAGACGTTGGCAATGATTGCCAATGGCTACTAAAATCAGAGAGAGATGGGGCTGGACATGGACAGTGAGAGGAGAAGGAGAGAGAATTTCTTACCTCTCCAAATAAGAATGAAACATTATCTATGAAGTGGTTTTGCCAAAACCTTGAACCAGTTTCCAATCAAACTTCTACATCTACCTCAGAATTTACAGGGAAAAAAAAGTACGTAAGAGAGAAAAATACATCAATAGACATGTGGGAATGCAACCAACAAACTCCAGATATAAAATTTCTAAGGATATGCCACCTAGTTTCTTCAATTAAAAATAAAAAGTGAACGAAAAATAGGTACAGAGGAAGAACATCTCTCAAAAGAGTTAAGAAACATACCAACCATTCTCAATTCACAAGTGAAATTACATAATATCCAAAATTTATTTCAAAGTAGTTTTGAAGAAGTAGAGGATGAGTTTATCACTAAAATAAGTTTGGCCATGAATAGATAATTTCTGAAACTGAGGACATGGGGATATTATTTTACTTTTGAACATCACTGGCCTCTTCTATTTAAAAAAAAGGAAAAATAAAATAGAAAAACATTGGGTTGTTTCTATGTCTTGAGTAACTTTCAATTTAGAGGGAAATAAAATAGATAATCTGACTACTCGGAAAACAATTATGAGAGAAATGCATGAGGTTAAGTCAGGCTGAAGTCATAAATTTATACTCTAATGTGCTTTTCTTACATAACACAGAGAAAAGGCATGAGTTATTCATTTCAGAATGTAAAAGGAGAAAACTATTCAAAGAAAAACAGAAGTATGAGCTAACAGAGGTAAAAGCAGAAACATTTGAATTAGATTATAGAAAGATAATGCAATTAATACAATCAAGGAAAGAAACAAATAATTACACAGACTCTCAAGAAGTCTACTAAGAGCCAAAAAATATAAATAATGATAATTAGAGTAAAAAATGAAATACAGTGACAAGAAACACAGGAGTTAAAAACTGTATTAACACATTTGAAAATACTAACAAAGGGGTTTTATTAGCATTTCTGAAATAATCTATAATCACAACTTCTAATTTATGCCAGGAGTGAGAGTTGAGATCAATTTTAAGAAATGTATTAATATTTTATATTAACATATCAATATAAGCGACAAAGGCATAAGGCGTTTCTTCTAAGACATTCTTCTAAAAATGTGGGAAAACAGACTGTTCCCTGATTAAAATTCTGACCCTCTATTTCAAATTAACAACTAGATTCTGCCTCCTTTACAGTTCTTGAGTTTCTGTCTTACACTCGATCTCCAATGTCATGGTGCTAGCTATATTAACTTTTTCCTGAAAAACTTTTACTCTAATACTTATTTCTTTCCAGCTCATTCTCTCTATATTCATTTTTAATGTACTCATCAAATATTTGAGTATCTATTACATATTTGGCTTTTCATTTATCTCTTTGGTTCTATGTCTTAATTCTTTACAGTAGCAGGAAAAAAAAAAAAAAAACAGAGAAACCTTGTCAAATCCATCACTAGGGGAACTGTGTTTTCTTTCCCTCCAACCTATATCCTATGTCACTCTTCTTTATACACCTATAATCACTTGATATATATTCTATCATTACTAGTTTACAGAGTGCCTTACTTTATTTAGAAAGCTCTGTAAGGTGAAAGCATTTATGACCTTTATTGCTGAATTTCTAGTGATCAGAAAAATGCATGGTACATACAGATGCTCCATTAATTTCAAAAGGTAAATGATAAGTAAATCAATGATATATTCAAAATCCACAGGATAATGTCATGGTAATAAAAATCATGGTTGCAATGTGTATCAAAAAACAGTTTAGGAGGAGTTCCTGTTGTGGCTCAGCAGAAACAAATCCAACTAGCAACCGTAAAGATGAGGGTTTGATCCCCGGCCTTGCTCAGTGGGTCAAGAATCTGGCTTTGCCATGAACTGTGGTATAGGTTGCAGACATGGCTCAGATTTGGTGTGGCTGTGGCTGTGGCTGTGGCGTAGGCTGGCAGCTGTAGCTCCAATCCGACCCCTAGCCTGGGAACGTCCATATGCTGAACCTGCAGCCCTAAAAAGCAACAACAACAAAAAGAATAAAAAGAAAAAGAAATAGTTTTAATGTTTTCTTAGAAAATTCACATGAAGTGTTTAAGTATTAATATGTAAAAAATACACAATTATACAACATTAAATTACATATAGATAAAGCAACTGAAAGGGAAAATGTCACAATTCTTATACTAGTATTAACACATGAACCTTCTTATACTAGCGATGAAATAAGAAGTAACATTTCCTCTACTTTTTCTAAAAAAATTTAAAATTTCCTTTGAGACTTATGAACTGTTTATAATACGAAAAATCATGGCATATATAATAACTTGAAATCATTATAATTTAGCATTTGTTTTCAATTACTACACTGATTTTCTTTAGGCAAACCTCTCCAGTTCTTTGTTATCATCCAAGGTCTATAGATTAGGTAGGTTTTATAGAACATGTGAACAATAACGGAAACCAAAGAATATAAACATGATAATATTTAGAGTGAAGCCTAAACAACTTGATGTCTCAGAGTAAATATATATTACTCTGTAAAAACTGGGGAAATGTTTTATTCCTTTTTATAATACAGATACTTGCTCTATTAAAGATCATGAACATAATTGCTCTACTATTAATTTAAATCCTAGGTTTTATGATTATTTACAGTAAAATGTAAAGATAAAAATGCTTTAAAATTACCAAGTCATAGTGACAGCACATCTATGCAAAATCCATCATGCTGATTTTCATATAAATCTATAAATTAAGATTGCTCAATATCGGAATTAGCTGAAAATGACCCATATTTGGTCTATTTTACAGATTTTCAGGGCAGCATTACTGAAAATAAAATCCTAGCCATTCTAAATGTAACTCATTAGGGGAAAACAAGAAGCTACAATTGTGACAAAAATATATACAACTATCCACACTACTCACAGTAGGCAATCTGGTTCCTTTCATCCTTGATTGAATACACTTTTATTGGCATACAAATATAAAATCATATTAGTGACTTTTTCACTTATTCATATATGTTTCTCAAACTTTTCTAAACAATGCGTGTGGCATTGGTAGATGGAAAGGGTGTCTTTGAGTGGGTTGCATTTTAGCAGAGACCTGAAGAGGTTTTAATAACATGCAGTTATTTTACATACTTTATTTAATTTGCTTTCAATTTGTAGTAATTATAAACTTTTAGAACTATAATTGCCTTTAAATATCATCTAGTACAATTTCTTAGCTAATACAATGAAATTAAACCCAAGATGCCATACAAATAGGTAAGATGGCTAAATGATAACAATCAAAAAAGTTGAAAATTTAAAAATAATAATAATTAAAAATTATTCCAATAATTAAATTCTCAACTATACTGGATATTCCCTGAAAAAAATACAGCAATTGTTATATTTCTTTCATCGAACATACAGTGCAACACTGGACAATACATAGAGTACAGTAATTAAAGTTAATAGATTTTAAAGTCAAGAAAATTAGAGTTTAAATCCAACTTTTGCCCCTTAATAGACATATAACATTGGAAAGGTTATTTAACTAATTCTAAGTTTCTGCATCTGAAAGACAGGAATTAAGAGAGTAGTCAGTTGTGAGAGTTAACTGTAATAATATATATTTTTTTTTTTTTGGTCTCTTTGCCATTTCTTGGGCCACTCCCGTGGCATATGGAGTTTCCCAGGGTAGGGGTCTAATCGGAGCTGTAGCCGCCAGCCTATGCCAGAGCCACAGCAACGTGGGATCCGAGCCGCGTCTGCAACCTACACCACAGCTCACTGCAACGCCGGATCCTTAACCCACTGAGCAAGGCCAGGGATCGAACCTGCAACCTCATGGTTCCCAGTCGGATTCGTTAACCACTGCACCACGACGGGAACTCCTAATTTCTCAAAAATATTTATTATTCCTTAATAAGTAGCTTTGATTATTAACTTAATAAATATTCAATAAGAATTTAACAAGAGACCTTCACCAGCACTGGACTGACATTATATATCTTATGTAAACTATTTTGAGATATTTATAAATCTTAAAGATTATAAGATTATAAATCTTACACTACTCTAATAACATACTATTTTTCTAATAATATGCTATTATTCCAATAACATACTAGATTTTTTATGAGACTAGCATTTTTATTAAATATTAACAGAATTAATATCTGTTAAAAATATAATCAGGACATAAATGTTACATATTTATGAATGTGAGTGGACTTCAACTTGAAATACAATACATACAATGTATTAGAGTTATAATCTATGGATTAAAGGCAAGAAAAAGGAAATTTTGATATGATATATGGGTAACAAGTGACATAAAACAAGATACAAATCTTTAATATGATTTTCCTGCAAAACAGCCCAGTGTCCTTTTGAATACAGCCATCATCTACACTGTTGCTTCTTATCTTGGCATCTGAAAATCCTTCCACAATGAAATTCAAGGATGAGCCTCAACTGCATAGATCCCAAATAGCAGGAGCTATTTATTCTTAGGAACAGCTCAGTACTGCTATAATAAATTAAATTTCCATCATATGGCATTTGACGTCTACTTTTCTCTTTGGTAAAATGAGAAATCTTAACTATTTCCTTTCTGGATAATAAATATAATAGATATATGGCTTAAAATTGAGAAATATATATATTTTTTTCTCTAATAGGAAATCACAACAGGTCAGGAGTATTTATAGGTTTTATAAATGATCATGACACTGAAATTTAAAGATGGAGCAACAGTAGTTGTTCCTTTGGTCAAAGACTGGTTGAAGGGAATTTTCTTTCTGCGTGGGGATGTTTCCTACTGCGAATTAGATTTTACCCTACCCTAAATTACATATATAAATAATTATGTTATTTTTTCAGTTTTTAAGAAAATCTTATGTTCAAGAAAAGGACTACACAAAAAATCTTAATACTGAAGTAGAAATGGACAGCTCTAGAAATATATTTATTCCACTTGTGCAGCGGTTTTCAACTCTGGCTTCACATTAGAATCATTTTGGAGAATGTTAAAAATCCTCATGCCTCGGTCAATCCAGACAGCTCAGCTACTCTGGGATCAGCTTGAAACTTCAGTGTTTTAAAAAGCTTCTTAAATTACTCTAATGTGCAGCCAGAGTTGACTGATTTAACAATGTGCTTAGAAGAAATTAATATAGTATTAAGAACAATATATTAAATATATAAGTATATATTCATGCATCATAGGTCCTAGGGTCCAGTCAGGATATTCTCTGGACCGATGAGATCAACATTACACTACAGAAATTATCAGACAAAGATCCCCTTAGCCTATGATTCACTCTCAGAATACAATATGGACTCTTGCTATTTTGTTAACGTTTGGTGGCATTTGACAAAACTGTACGTATAGGACAGAAAATAAACTGGAAATGTCTCATCAGTTCAAAAGATATTTTCAATTGTTTTATTATATATCAAGTCTATTGGGTTCTTTCCAAACTATCAGTCTGTTGCTCACTCCCACAAGTAACATTGTTTGTTCTGACAGTAAAAGAATGAATAAACAGCAGAATACTTGCATTTAAACATACCCATTGTAAAATCATCAATATGAAACAATGGTATGCTTCCAGTTCCCTGAATCTGTGATAGTAACACAACAAATGCTTTTTTGCCTTTTAAATGAAATTCAGACATGAAGACTATTCATTATTCAATTTATTTCTAGAATAAGTGTTTACATACCATCAAAGTGAAGTGTATAATATATTTTCATGGTGTAGTGTTTTTAAATTAAGGAAAGCCATACATATACATATGTCCTCTAAATAGGCAATATTGAAAATTTAACATTTACAGACCTAATCAGTCATCTGGATACTTCTTTCAAATAAAAGACTTTTCAGAGCAACGTCTTTTCCAGTGACTTTCTGAACCTGAGTGGCTGATAAATAATGGGAACATAGTGGAAGATGTCTCTGGAGGACAGAAACGTCCAAGGTGGATGCTATCAGACAAACAGTTGTGAGAATATGAAAAGGTCACAGATATGGTAAACACGAGAGGGAATACAATGTAACAAGGACCTGGAGCCAGTCAATTAAGAGAAAAGAAAAAGAGGTCACATTCACCTAGAGCTCAACTTAAAGAAGCAGCAAGTTAAAATTCTGAAAAAGTACATAAATGATTTTAATGTACCTCTTCTCTTTCTGAACAGTGGTACAAACGACTAGACACTTAAAACATCTTAATTTGAGGAAGGATGGATTTAAATGGGAGAGATGAGAATAGCAGTGATGTTTATTTTCGATTGGTAGTTTTGGAAAAGGACTTTCAATCTTCTAACAGTGTTTTTACACAATGTCTCCCTCCACATACTTTAAAAATGTCTTATTAAAAGAACGCAAATAAAATTAGTCAGCAAATGCCTATATATACATAAGTGTTTCTACCCAGCTATGGAGACCACCTACATAGTTGAGATGTTGGAAGCACAAACATTCATTCATTTACTCATCAAGTACTTATTTGTGGAGCTTTTACTAATAGAAATATAGTAAGACACTGACAATCCATTAATTAAAAGAAAATGTCATAGTTTCTACCCTAATGTAGGAATATATGTCATCAATGAGGATTTAAGACACTTGGGGAAGGGGATGGTAAACCTTTATGAAATCTACAAACACTCCAGGGAGGTTCTTAGAAAAGGGACAAGAAAGGGGTTTTAAATAATCAGTCAAAACCAAAAAAGGCTTTTTAGAAAGGCAAAAAAAAAAAAAAAAAGGCAGAGAGAACAATAGAAGTAGCAAAAAAGAAGAAAAAGAAAGAAAGAAAGTCAGTCAGTCTTGGAGTAAGAGGGAATTAAAATCTGAGAGAAGTACATACCGGGCAAGAAATCCAAGACTTTGCCTACCAAGGACAGAACAAGAAGATCCAAATCCAAGGGGAAAAGAAAGAATGAAGATCTGTAGGCAGAATTTGTAATTGGCAGCAATGCCCATATTCACGCAATTACAGCCATCTACTACAGATAGGCTACCATTCTGGTTCAAGGAAAGAGAACAGAATCAAATTTTTGTTCTAAACCCAAGAAACACTAGGTTAGACTGATACAGATCTGCCTTCTCTATTGAAAGATGAAAAAATAATCTATCATGTATATGGGTGAATCAGGAAAAAAGATCTGAAAAGTTTGTACTAATTTGTGACAAGTTTAAAAATAGACTCTAATATGTAAATTAGATCTCAAATTTATTTAAAAATAAGTCTTAGTATATTTTATACTATGTATTTTTCCTACTTTAAGACAAACAATTGTATATGACAGCAGAGCCACTATGCAGACACAAGAAGTACACTGTGTGGGAGTGATTCTATAAATAGCATAAAGGACATTCTCTTCATAGTGATTAAATTCTTTCAAAAATCACTTTAAAAACATGGGTACTCATTTTCACATGTATGAATACTTAATGTGTATAATGAATATTAAAAATATTGGGGATATTAAAAACATTGAGAATATTTTTTAAAAAGGAGGAACCAAATAATAAACTGTTTTGGATCACGATTGATATGTTTGTGTGTGTGTGTATATACATATATATATAAACAACTAAACTGGTCTCAAAAGTTCCCCATTCATTCCTGTGCCCTTTTTCTGTAATGAAAAGGCTGCTCTGAGGGAGGGTAGTTTGAAAACACAGTTGTATGTCTTAGTCAACTTCACAAGGATTAAATCAAAATAAAATATTTATCATTAATAATACCTCTGATTTACCAATCCCTTGGCTGACTAAGCTACATATGACTCTAAGGACTTTCTGGATACATTCTCCTATATTTTTCATGGGCAAAGAATATGGGCAAAGAAAACTAAAAAATGCAATCTTGTCATCATCCTCCATAGAGTACATTTTCAAATTCACTAAGATATTACATTTAGAACAGAACACAAAATTTACATGTATTCACTACTACACATATTCAAAGAAAATAACAGAAAACAAGTGCTCATCAGCCTAATTGCTTTCATGTGTTGTCCTTCATATAGAATGAAAAATCAACATCAAGGTCAGTATTAGCCAATATCAGCTTTGAGGCATTTTGTGAACCAATTTTATGGTCATTAACTCAAACCCACTGTACTAATCAGTAACAGAAATAATAATAAAAAAATGACTATGACTAAAGAGTCCTCAATTTTTTTTCCAATCTCAACTTTAATAATTTCTATTTTGTTTTAAGAAAAAGAAATGCACTGTTTCAATCAGTAAGAATTTCACTTTAGTTCAAAAGGATGGTTTGGTTTTTTTTCAGAATATTTTCTAATTTGTAGCTTTGTAGTACATTCAGTAAGAGGCTTTTTAAAAATCATGATTCCAGATTTTTTTAAACATTGAGAATAGTTCCAATTTTCTGACTTTCTGATACTTTGCAGAGGCAGAAACTCAAATAGTTTCACATAATATAAAATGAAAACTGGCCAAATTCAGTGGCAGAGATGTTGAGCAAACTGAGACCTAGAAAAGAGGTGAATGAATACACTGAGGGCTGGGGGAATGACTAAATGACTTAGGGTCTTAAGGATTCATTCCTATAGCAGGAGAAAGAGGCTACTTTACCACCCATCAGAATATTTGAGAATTATTTACTAGAATTATTTTTCCAGAAACAGGTATCATTAGGGAAAAAACGAAATTTGGAGTACAGCAGAATTTACCTTGGCAATTTAAATCAAATGATATCACAGTTTACTCTAAAAAAAAGTAATTTTATTTTATTCTCTTTTTATTCAACCTCAAACGAAAATGTGAAAAGTAAAAACAAATTAAAATAATTCTGTTCATCAGTTAGTTGATTTTCCACCTAAAACAAAAACTAATTTATATATTTTGTTCTAGTCTGGTTTTGTTGCCCTTGTCACTGAGCTATTAATGCACTGACAATGCAGTGTCGAGTTAGTATCTAATGACCAAATAACCTGTATGTTTTCTTCTAATTCTGTTTATGATCCTTTGATCATTTTTCTGTCAAACAGAAACAATCTCATTCTTGGAATATAATTTATATACTACTTAATTATAATGCAATGCCTACAACAAGTTGAAATTAGATCTCAGGGTTTTCTTTATAATGCTGATCACTGTCTCTGCTAAGAAATAGAAGCAACATAATAATAAAAATAATGCCAAATCACACTTTATTACATGCTTTTTGAGATCATTCTTAGTAACTAACAAATTTCAAAATTTACATTTTCTTAAACTGTATGTTTACCCCAACCCACACACAGCAAGTTCTTTTCTTATACTACCCTTGTGTCACTGTTAGATCTATTAAGATAAATGAGATCTCCTCTTGAAATTTATATTTCCTTTTTTAGAGAGTCATCAGGCATCTAGTGCAGGACTAGTTTTTCCCTATTGTAGTATTTACATTGCACTTTATCCTTTCATTTACCCATAAATTTCTAGAGCAGAGACCTTTGTAATTGCTTAGGTTAAATGCGAAGCAGACACTTAAATCTCAAAGGGAGTTTACAGTGAATATTCAAAGCTGATGTGAACCACCAAAACCTCCAAACTGAAAGATGGAGAAGCAGAACTCAACAAAGTGTTGCCGTGAGCTGTGGTGTAGGCTGCAGACGTGGCTCGGATCCCGCATTGCTGTGGCTCTGGCGTAGGCAAAAAAAAAAAAAAAAAGGCAGAGAGAACAATAGAAGTAGCAAAAAAGAAGAAAAAGAAAGAAAGAAAGTCAGTCAGTCTTGGAGTAAGAGGGAATTAAAATCTGAGAGAAGTACATACCGGGCAAGAAATCCAAGACTTTGCCTACCAAGGACAGAACAAGAAGATCCAAATCCAAGGGGAAAAGAAAGAATGAAGATCTGTAGGCAGAATTTGTAATTGGCAGCAATGCCCATATTCACGCAATTACAGCCATCTACTACAGATAGGCTACCATTCTGGTTCAAGGAAAGAGAACAGAATCAAATTTTTGTTCTAAACCCAAGAAACACTAGGTTAGACTGATACAGATCTGCCTTCTCTATTGAAAGATGAAAAAATAATCTATCATGTATATGGGTGAATCAGGAAAAAAGATCTGAAAAGTTTGTACTAATTTGTGACAAGTTTAAAAATAGACTCTAATATGTAAATTAGATCTCAAATTTATTTAAAAATAAGTCTTAGTATATTTTATACTATGTATTTTTCCTACTTTAAGACAAACAATTGTATATGACAGCAGAGCCACTATGCAGACACAAGAAGTACACTGTGTGGGAGTGATTCTATAAATAGCATAAAGGACATTCTCTTCATAGTGATTAAATTCTTTCAAAAATCACTTTAAAAACATGGGTACTCATTTTCACATGTATGAATACTTAATGTGTATAATGAATATTAAAAATATTGGGGATATTAAAAACATTGAGAATATTTTTTAAAAAGGAGGAACCAAATAATAAACTGTTTTGGATCACGATTGATATGTTTGTGTGTGTGTGTATATACATATATATATAAACAACTAAACTGGTCTCAAAAGTTCCCCATTCATTCCTGTGCCCTTTTTCTGTAATGAAAAGGCTGCTCTGAGGGAGGGTAGTTTGAAAACACAGTTGTATGTCTTAGTCAACTTCACAAGGATTAAATCAAAATAAAATATTTATCATTAATAATACCTCTGATTTACCAATCCCTTGGCTGACTAAGCTACATATGACTCTAAGGACTTTCTGGATACATTCTCCTATATTTTTCATGGGCAAAGAATATGGGCAAAGAAAACTAAAAAATGCAATCTTGTCATCATCCTCCATAGAGTACATTTTCAAATTCACTAAGATATTACATTTAGAACAGAACACAAAATTTACATGTATTCACTACTACACATATTCAAAGAAAATAACAGAAAACAAGTGCTCATCAGCCTAATTGCTTTCATGTGTTGTCCTTCATATAGAATGAAAAATCAACATCAAGGTCAGTATTAGCCAATATCAGCTTTGAGGCATTTTGTGAACCAATTTTATGGTCATTAACTCAAACCCACTGTACTAATCAGTAACAGAAATAATAATAAAAAAATGACTATGACTAAAGAGTCCTCAATTTTTTTTCCAATCTCAACTTTAATAATTTCTATTTTGTTTTAAGAAAAAGAAATGCACTGTTTCAATCAGTAAGAATTTCACTTTAGTTCAAAAGGATGGTTTGGTTTTTTTTCAGAATATTTTCTAATTTGTAGCTTTGTAGTACATTCAGTAAGAGGCTTTTTAAAAATCATGATTCCAGATTTTTTTAAACATTGAGAATAGTTCCAATTTTCTGACTTTCTGATACTTTGCAGAGGCAGAAACTCAAATAGTTTCACATAATATAAAATGAAAACTGGCCAAATTCAGTGGCAGAGATGTTGAGCAAACTGAGACCTAGAAAAGAGGTGAATGAATACACTGAGGGCTGGGGGAATGACTAAATGACTTAGGGTCTTAAGGATTCATTCCTATAGCAGGAGAAAGAGGCTACTTTACCACCCATCAGAATATTTGAGAATTATTTACTAGAATTATTTTTCCAGAAACAGGTATCATTAGGGAAAAAACGAAATTTGGAGTACAGCAGAATTTACCTTGGCAATTTAAATCAAATGATATCACAGTTTACTCTAAAAAAAAGTAATTTTATTTTATTCTCTTTTTATTCAACCTCAAACGAAAATGTGAAAAGTAAAAACAAATTAAAATAATTCTGTTCATCAGTTAGTTGATTTTCCACCTAAAACAAAAACTAATTTATATATTTTGTTCTAGTCTGGTTTTGTTGCCCTTGTCACTGAGCTATTAATGCACTGACAATGCAGTGTCGAGTTAGTATCTAATGACCAAATAACCTGTATGTTTTCTTCTAATTCTGTTTATGATCCTTTGATCATTTTTCTGTCAAACAGAAACAATCTCATTCTTGGAATATAATTTATATACTACTTAATTATAATGCAATGCCTACAACAAGTTGAAATTAGATCTCAGGGTTTTCTTTATAATGCTGATCACTGTCTCTGCTAAGAAATAGAAGCAACATAATAATAAAAATAATGCCAAATCACACTTTATTACATGCTTTTTGAGATCATTCTTAGTAACTAACAAATTTCAAAATTTACATTTTCTTAAACTGTATGTTTACCCCAACCCACACACAGCAAGTTCTTTTCTTATACTACCCTTGTGTCACTGTTAGATCTATTAAGATAAATGAGATCTCCTCTTGAAATTTATATTTCCTTTTTTAGAGAGTCATCAGGCATCTAGTGCAGGACTAGTTTTTCCCTATTGTAGTATTTACATTGCACTTTATCCTTTCATTTACCCATAAATTTCTAGAGCAGAGACCTTTGTAATTGCTTAGGTTAAATGCGAAGCAGACACTTAAATCTCAAAGGGAGTTTACAGTGAATATTCAAAGCTGATGTGAACCACCAAAACCTCCAAACTGAAAGATGGAGAAGCAGAACTCAACAAAGTGTTCACCCTACACCCTACTCTTGAAGGGAAATTTTAAAAATTCCAGTTGGAATCTACAGCTCGAAAAAGGTATCAATGAGCGTGTATCAAAACCTAGAAGTTAAATGTCATCCTTTAGATGTAAAGAAGATATATAAGCCTATTATATTGTTTAAACAAATTAAATTACTAAATTAAGAAGCTGATTAACTACACAAACAGAATATAATGATAGTACATTAATGAAAACCAATGGCCTAATTTACGTTTTTAAAAAGTATCTTTGAATATAGCTTGAATTTCAGTTCTGTCTTACCATTCTTCCTTTCTCTTGTGTTATTGCCCCCAGCAATAATGTAAATAAAAGTGGTAAGAGTGGTTGCCATTTATTTTTTCTTAATCTTACAAGGAAAGTATTCAGTGTTTCACTGTTAAGTTGATGTTACGGATAGGTTTTTCAGAGATGTTCTTCATGAAATTGAAGAAACTTCCTTTCATTCGTTGTTTGATGAGAGTTCTTATTAGGAATCAGTATTGGGTTTTGTCAAATGCTTCTTCTGCATTGATAAAACCATGGCAGTTTTCTCTTTTAGTCTGTTTTTTTTTGGGGGGGGTTTGTTTGGATTTTGGTTTTTTTTCTTTTTATGGCCACACCTGCAGCATATGGAGATTCTCAGGCTAGGGGCTGAATCAGAGCTACAATTGCTGGCCCACACCACAGCCACAGCAACGCAGGATCCAAGCCGCATCCGCGAGCGACACCGCAGCTTACAGCAATGCAAGATCCTTAACCCACTGAGCGAGGCCAGGGATCGAACCTGCAACCTTAATTTTCCTAATTGGATTCATTTCTGCTGCACCACGACAGGAACTCCTCTTTTAGTCTGTGAATAAGGGTGGATTATATGGATATAATCTGAAAATTTGAAAAATTTTGTGTTACCAGAATAAGGCCCCCTTGTTGTAGTTCACAATTGTTTTTAAATGTTGCTACAAAAGATTTTCTAAAACTGTGTTGAGCATCTTTACATCTATGTTCACGAGAAAGAAGTCTGTAGTTTTCTTTTCCTGTACTACGTTCAGTTTTGTATGAAAGTCTCAAAATAACGTTAGCCTCATAAAACGAGTTGGGACATGCTGTTTTTCTTGTTTCTGAGAAGAGGTGTATAAAATTTGTTTTCATTCTTATTTAAAGGTGAAACTTGGTGATACCATTTGAATCTGAGGTTTCTTTGTCAGAATTTTTTTAAAGTTATGGATTCAGTTACTTTATTAGTTATAGATTTATACAAATTGTTTATTCCAATAAGTTAGTGTGGATAGATTTTTTTTTTCCCCCGAGGAATTGGTCCATTGAGACTAAGCTGTCAAATTTATGTGTGTATAGTTGTTTATGGTATTCCCTTAGCTTCTCTCCAAAGTCCTCAGAGTCCATAATCTCATCTTTTATTCCTCACGTTGCTAATTTTCCCCAAGGGATTTTCTCTCCTATTCCCAACAGGTAAATCTTCTAACTGAAGTATAATTGACATATATCATTACATTAGTTTCTTCCAAGTGTTCAACATAATGATTCAGTATTTGTGTACAGTGTGAAATGATCACCACAGCAAGTCCAGTTAACATCTGTCATCACAGAGTTAAAATTTTTTTTTTCTTCTGGTGAGAACTTTGAAGATCTATTCTCTTAACAACTCCTTTTTTATTATTATAAAATCATGGGGTGTATTTCCCTGTGCCGTATAATATATCCTTATAGCTTATTTACTTTATATACAGTAATTTGTACAAATTACATATTGGGGAGTTCCCGTCGTGGCGCAGTGGTTAGCGAATCCGACTAGGAACCATGAGGTTGCGGGTTCGGTCCCTGCCCTTGCTCAGTGGGTTAACGATCCTGCGTTGCCATGAGCTGTGGTGTAGGCCGGTGGCTACAGCTCCGATTCGACCCCTAGCCTGGGAACCTCCATATGCCGCGGGAGCGGCCCTAGAAATAGCAAAAAAGACAAAAAAAAAAAAAAAATTACATATTGGTAATTTGTATTTTCTTTTTCTCTTTGTCAGTCTTGTTAAAGATTTATCAATTTTATATATATTTTTAAGGAACTAGCTTTCTTTACCCATTTTCTGTTTTCTATTTTATTCATTTCTACTCTTGTTTCCTTCCTTTAGCTTGCTTTGGGGTTATTTTGTTCTTTCTCACTTTCTTGCGATGAAAGCTTAGATTATTGTATATACACATTTTTTACTTTTTATTTTAAAAGTTTGTTTATTTTTTTGGCCATGCCCACAGAATACAGAAGTTCCCAGGCCAGGGATGGAACCCACACCAAATCAGCAGCTCAGGCCACAGCAGTGACAACTCTGGATCCTTAACCCGCTGAGCCACTGGGGAACACATAGTCATTTCTTACGTTTTTAAAATAAGCACTTGGTGCTATAGATTTCTAAGCACTTGTTTGGTTCATCTCATAAGTTTTTACATGTTTTATTTTTATTTTATATAATTCAGTGTTTCTGACTGTAGCTTACTTCTCTTGAGACCTACTCTTTTATTCATGAATTATACAGTATAAGACTATGATATTTAACTTTTACATTTGACTATTTACCTGATGTCTTTCCGTTGTTAACTATTAGTTTGACCTAATTATAGAAAAGAACATGCTCTGAATGACTTTAATTAAATATGTTGAGTTTATCTTACAACAAAGGTATGTCTTATTTATGAATGTTCCATGAGCATTTGACAAGAATGTACATTCTGCAAATATTTGGTGGAGGGTGCTATAAATGTACTTAGACCGTGTTGGTTGATGTACTCATTCTCTTGCTGATCTTCCATCTAACAATTCTGTCTTAAAAGGAAGGCAATGAAGATATCAACTATAATTGTGTATTTGCCTATTTCTCTTTTGAATTCTGTTGAGGGTTGCTTCATGTATTTTGAAGCTCTGTTACTGGGCATACACATATTAGGATTACTACGTCTTTTTTTTTTTTTTACTATTTTATTTTTTTATCCACTTTTACATGAGTTTTATTTTTTCCATTATAGCTGGTTTATAGCGTTCTGTAAATTTTCTACTGCGCAGCAAGGTGACCCAGTCACACATACATACATACATTCTTTTTCTCACATTATCCTCCATCATGCTCCGTCATATGTGACTAGATATAGTTCCCAGTGCTATACAGCAGGATCTTATTGCTTTTCCATTCCAAAGGCAATAGTTTGCATCCCCAAATTCCCAGTCCATCCCAATCCCTCCTCCTCCCCCTTGGCAACCACAAGTCTCTTCTCCCAAGTCCATGATTTTATTTTCTGTGGAAAGGTTCATTTGTGCCATTAGATTATTATGTCTTATTCTCAGTGGATGGAGCCTTTTATCATTATGCACTATTTCTCTGTCTCTAATAATTTTATTTGTTCTAAAATATATGTAACCTGATAGTAGTACAATCACCCCAGTTTTCATTTGATGGGAGTTTGTATGATATTTTTTTCCACCCCTTTACATTTAGTCTACCTTGTCTTTTTATTTGAAATGATTTTCTTATAAAAATATACAGTTGGCTCATATTTTTAATCCAGTCTACAAGCTTAGATTTTTTTGTATTTAAACCATTAATATTTATATTTAATGCAGTTATTAATATGTAGGAGTTAAATATGCCATTTTATTATTTCTCTTTGTGCCTATGGTTTTTTATTCCTTTATTTCCCTTTTCCTGCCTTCCTATAAGTTACTTAATCCATTTTTAATGCTCATTTTTCTTTATCTATAGTGTTTTTTGAGTACACCATTTTGTGCACTTTTTTTTTTTTTTTTAGTGGTTGTTCTATTATGGTGTATATACACAATTTGACACCATTAACTAACACTGATATTCTATCATTTCAAGTGAAATGTAGAGAATTTACTCCCCTTTGCCCTCTTTATAATATCTCACATGCATACTTTGATAATCACGTCAGTATAGTAAATACAGTAATTTTTGCTTTTAAGCAACTAATTTTTTAAATTTTTTATTAAAGTATAGTTGTTTTACAATGTTCCTTCAATTTCTGTTCTATAGCAAAGCAACCCAGCCATACATATTAATATATATATAATATATATACACACACATTCTTTTTTTCATAGTATCTTTATCATGTTCTAACCTGAGAGACTGTACACAGTTCCCTGGGCTTACAGTAGGACCCCATTACTCATCTGTTCTAAACCTAACAGTTTGCATCTACCAACCACTCTCCCCACTCTCTTCCCACTCTCCCTGACAAATACAAGTCAGCTCTCCATGTCCACGATTCGTTTCTGTTTTGTAGATAGGATCATTTGTGCCATATTTTAGAGTTTTAGTTCCCGACACTTGCTAGCGATGGCATAAGGTTGCCGGTTGCCATAGCACTGACACTTTTTGGAGGACTGTTTCTGTTTCAACTGCTTCACACCAATCACTATGTTCTCCTCCAATACTCTGAAGTTCCTCCTCTATCCTGGCTGACTCTCTCACTGGTGGGGTGACTTCTCAGGGTACAGGAACTTTTCCTCTTTCCAGGTCCCTCCTTGGGGTGCAGGTCTCATCCATTTCTTTTCGCTTTTTCTTCTTCCTTTTGCCCTATACAGTTTTGTGAGGTTTTTCTCACTCTATCATAATCCTGAGGTCTTTTGTCAGTGTTTAGCAAATTTTCTGTGCAAATAGTTCTACATGTAAATGCCTTCTCAATGTATTTGTGGGAGTAGGCGAGCCTCAGGTCCTACTACTCTACTATCTTTCTCCAGACCTAATATAATTTTGAAAACTCAAAAGTAGAAGAATATCTGTTGTATTTACCTACAGTTTTCACTATTTCATTGTTATTTCTCCAGTACTGATCTTTCAAGTTTCCTTCTCTTGTCATTACCTTTCTTGCTGGAGAACTTCTTTTAGTCATTCTTTTGGTACTTTGTTTTTTATCCCCTAAGAAATTGGTCCAATGTGTCTAACCTGTCAAATTTACGTGTGCATAGTTGTCTGTAATCTTCTGTTATGATCCTTGTAAAGTCTCAGGTCCTCTAGTGACATCTCCTCTTTCTTTTATTTTTTTTTCTGACATCTCCTCTCTTACAGCAGGACTGCTAATGATAAAATCTCTTGGTTTTTCTTCATCTGGAAATGCCATTGTTCCTTAAGAAATATTTTTACTCTATTAAAAAATCCTGAAGTAACTTCTTTTTTTTCAGTAATTGAAGATGTCTCTGCTGCTTTCATCTGGCTCCCATGGGATCTAGAGACACAATCTATCATCACTGGATTATCTTTCCTTACAGGTAATGTTTTATTTCTCTCTGGTTGCTTTCAAGATGATTTCTTTGGTCTTAGTTTTGAGTATTTTGGCTATGATGTGTCTGGATGTGTATTACTTTAGGGTTATCTTGTTGGTATTTGCCCAGCTTCTTAGATCCAAATGTAGATTTATGTGTTTTGACATATTTGAAAATTTTTCAGCCATTATGTCACCTTATTTTTTCTTTCTGTTCCACTATTTTTCTCTTCTCCTTCTGGGACTCCAATGTCATTAATCTTTTGTTACCATCCATAAGTCATTGAAACTCTGTTTATATTTAGTCTGTTTTTCAGGTTGCATAATTTCTATTGATCGATCTTCAACTTTACTAAGTTTTTTCTTTTCTCATCCCACTTCTACTATTGAGCCCTTCCACTGAGTTTCATTTTACTTATTATATTCTCCAGTTCTAAAATTTCCGTTTAGGGAGTTCCTGTTGTGGCTCAGTGGAACATGACTAGCATGCATGAGGATGCAGGTTTCGTTCCTGACCTCGCTCAGTGGGTTAAGGATCCGGAGTTGCCATGAGCTGTGGTGTAGGTCGCAGACACGGCTCGGATCCAGCGTTGCTGTGGCTCTGGCGTAAGTTCCCTAGCCTGGGAACCTCCATATGCCATGGGTGCAGCCCTAAAAAGACAAAAAATAAAAATAAAAAATCAGATTTCCATTTAGTTCTTCTCTATAGCTTCTGTATATTTGCTGAGACTCCTGGCTTTTAAATGTTTTCAAGCATTTGTAATTGCTTATTAAGGTATTTTAATTATTTTTCTTTTTAAAAAATTGAATTTTTCTCCAATATTTGTGTCAATTTTGTGTTAGCATCTGTTGACTGTTGGCTGCACCTGTGGCATGTGGATGTTCCCAGGCCAGGGACTGAACATGAGCCACAGCAGTAACAATGATGAATCCTTAATGGCTAAGCCTCTAAGGAAATCCTTTATATGATTATGTTTAATTGAATCCTAGACCACAACATAATTTTGGATATTATATTATGGATCCTGGCTCATTTAAATCTCTTTGTTGTTGGCCAGGACAGAAGTCAGGGCTCTTCCTTACACACAGGCTTTACAGATAGTAACTGGCTGAGACACACAGACATCTCATTATTAGGATGAGATGTTTGACTCTCATTTTAATTCTCATTCTTCATTTTGCTATTGGCTGACTTAGTTCCTTCAGCTCTGTCTTTGGTACATTCCAGGGATTTTCATTTAGACATATTTCTCTGATTCTAGTTTTGGTTTCTTCAACTAGGACTTCTTACCCTATATTTTGCTCCTAAGACATGAATCCTAAAATAGGCCTATTTATTGAGATTCCCAATGGAACTCCTCTTGACCTCTCATAATGCAAAGAATAATGAATTGAAGGACAACTAGTTGTGGGTACATGCAATAGAATTTAAACACTGTCCAAATTTCAGCAAACTGGAGATCTGCCTTATGCACTGGTTAAGACTATACAGAAGTCTAAATCCCAGGATTTAGTCAAAACAGTGGTCTTAGAAAAATAATTTTCATTCTTGTTCATATGGAGAAAGATCTGATTATTAATGATGCAATCCTGCCAGAATTAGAAATCAGAAAATAGCAAATCTGTGCTTCAGATTGAATTAAGTTAAGTGAGAGAATAAATAGAAAGAGACAATGAGAGCCAGGTACTTTGAGCAGGAGAGGGTAGGATGGGACAGGAGAGAGAAAGATGTTCAACTATGAAGAAAAATAAGAGAATGGTAGGTAAATTAGGGATACAAGAATCTAACATTGCAAAATTCAGGTATCTATTTTAATGTTCCTTTTACCTGGACATTGGCAATAGTCCAGGCTGCAGAGCACTATTAAGATAAGAGGACTACAAAGAGTGAAGGCTAAAGATGTAGATTCGTGATATATCTGCATCTGAGAGTTACTGCTAATGGAGGAGGGTAGAGCCAAGAAGAGAGGTAACTAGCTATATAACAAATAATAGTAATGTATTTTTTTAAAGTTAATTTATTCTTTCAATTTTAACTTTTACTATGTCTATTTTTAGAAAAGAGGTCTGTCCTTAGATCATCTTGCTATTTCAACCCTGCTGGTCTATTTTTATACCATGTCGCCCTGCACAGAATTCTTGCAACCTCCAAAATAATACTGGCCCCAAACTAGGTATGTCAGATTTGTATTCAGTATTCAAGATAATGAAGGGGATTAACATCACGGCCTGGAAAACTACTTAATATATAAAATCCCTTGTATATATCCCTGGCTTTGAAATGTCTTTATCTGAGGATTGTTTCACTTAATAACACAAAAGAAATGTAGACATGCGCCGATTTTGGGGTTGGCTGAAGTAGAAGCTTCTAAGATTCTTAATGCTTATGAAATAAATTTGGGAAAAAGGGATATGATTTTGTTATAAATATGGGGTCTTTTTTGATTGCTGATGTAAACACAGGCTTGCTTTATTATTATTTATATGTGCTTTGTGGTGTCAGGTATAATCCTAGATGCTTTAGGAACATTTCTTTTAATATTCAAAACATGTTTAGAGATTAGATATTATTAATACCATGTTTAGATTAAAGTGAGATTCAGAGAGGCTAAATAATATCCCTGTAGTACTTCCTTTGTCCTGGCTAAGATGGTGCCCTGTTCTTGTTTGCTCAACCCCCCTCCCTTTTCCTTTCTTGCAAGTTACAGTTGCCCCTATCCCCCACCTACTGATCCTATCTTATCTAAAACAATTTGGCTTTCTCCTCTTTCCTCTCCCAAATTATGTACTCAGGCTCTAATTTTCTAGATGGTAATTTCTTGACGTCTAGTCTCTCACTGTGTCTGCTGATTTTATCTATATCCTAGAGTACCTATTTAGCTTATTTACCTTTATACTTATGAGACTGGTAGGTATAACTCAATATTTTTAAATATTTGTTTGTCTCAATTAACATAAAGGTTCTTATTTGGAAAATTATGCCTATATCTGTGCACACAGTGTAAGCATTTCATATTCTTGTTTTGTTGGTAAGTCTTACCTTGAAAAATTATGTCTAATGATTATCAGCACTATGAAGATGATATGCTTAAGAAATGTAATTTAATTAGCTAATAAGATCAGTGAAGTGGTAAATTAGTCAGCCATAAATGAAATATTTGACACTTATCCTCAAAAGAGGAAAAGTTATTTTCTAAAAGGCATGTCAGATTTAACACCGTCATGGTCTCATGAAATAGAACTGAAAGCTCAAAAGGACCTTAGAGATGATGAGGCTGAGGGCTGTCATTCATGGGTAGATCACTCTCAGAGCCAGACTTAAAAGTATATTATCAGGTATCATTTAGTATTATATTTCCAAGGGTAGAAAATGTACATGAACTGGAACCTATGATATTTTAAGTTCTATGGGGAAAAGCATAATATTTCTAAACCTGAGAAATATTCTCTGTAACACTCAGCAATTGATTAAATAGAAAGTAATGAAATGAAATTAGTTTCTTCTTATAACTTATTATTATTTGCCTGGAGCATATAAACTCTATATGGAAAATAGAAAGGAAATCCTAAGCACATTTTCTCTGGGTATGAGAAATCCTATTCTCATTCCTGCTCTCCTCTTACTCCCCTTCCCTTGCCTTATGGTTTTTGTTTGTTTGTTTGTTTTTCTATTTCTTTCATTCTCATTCTCGCTCCCTTTCTCATTGCAAACATCCAACACATTCCATTAAAACTCAACCAGTACTTCACTAAAGTTGTACCACTCAAAATTCATTTTTAAAAGCTCTTGACCGAATATGTCATTAAGCTCAGTTTAAGGGAAAAAATTATCAATAAAAATCCACTTTGTTTGTATGTATGGAATTTTGGTAGGGGTATTTCTGGTTAAAATACGATTGTGCAAAGTAAAGTATCTTTAAGATCTTTCTTAAGCAAATTTGCTTTTGCTAAATTTGAAAATATTTTACATGCTGCCTGACCTGCTCCTATTGATCAAAATGCTAAAGATTAATATTGAATATCAATACTTTAAAACCGAATTTCATGATTCACTTGGTTTCAATGCAGAAATTATTTTACAACATAATAAACTGATATTTGTACTTATTTTCAATAATAAAAATGTTTAAATTTGTGATAGCATATTATAAGCTAAACATAAGAAATAAAGAGCTTTAGATAAAAATCAAGTGCTAAATTAAATAAAAAGCTACATTATTTCATTTTAATGTTTTTAGGATTCTAAGAGACTCCATGCTTTCCTAAAGTAATTTATTTTTAATACCGCATTTCTTATTTTTATTTATACAGGTGAAATTAGGTTATTCTAGTCTGTTTTATTAATTTCATTAATTATAGTGTAATTACCTTATATAGGAGACAGAGAAAATGACTTCTATATAGAATAAAAGTAAGACATAACACATATTTTGTAAGAGCTAAATAAGATGAAATAATAAGGTAAAGAATTGTTATAGTACCATTTTAAAAACTAATTTCTAAATAAACGTATGTGATTGACCCAACCAAAATGAGAGATATGTGTGTGGGTTTTAATACATGTCAAAATGAGAATATACTCAAAATTGCAGAAATACATTTAAATGCAGACAACCCCTGTATTAGTCATTATTGTTAAACAAACGAGAAGGAGGAGAAAAAAAAAATAGAAAAAAGATTAGAAAACTTCTTTAGTTTTCTACTAGTATTATACCTAGAGTTAGTTTGATGATCTTAAATATTTATACCTAACATTCCCATGAACTGTCTTTTGAAATGCAATCAACAACCTATATCTTATTGTGAGGAATATATAACCAAACACAATAATGATTATACACAGTGAAATTTAAATTATTCATTCATTGTACTACAAAAAAAATACAGTTCAATATTTAGGCAATACTTTTGATTCATTATTAAAGCCCTTGCTTCAACATTTGATTAAAATTAATTCTGAGTCCAGTAACACTATAATAACATTTAGTGTCAATCACTTAAAAATTGTTCTGTGTCATGAGGGAGAAAAGCTATTATCAGGCCTAAGAATTAGTAAAAGTGTCAAGCAAGTAAATAACCTGTCATACGGCTGTTAATACTGATTAATCTCTGAAGCACCATCCCTTTCATAAATGAAGAAGAAATGTAGAAACAATGAGACTAGCAAACACTTACTAAATACGTAAGGGCAGCCTGGTCCTAATCCAAATTTCACTGACGTTTCTCTAAGTTTAAAATGTTATTTCAAAAAATGTTTATCTTATACCGTTTTACTGTAAGTGGGATATCAATTCATTTTAGAAAACTTATAAAGGTCTAGGTCATCAGAAAAGAAGACAGATGAATGGGGGGGATATGAGGTGGGGGGCAGAAAAGAGAAACAAATGGGGGATTATCCTACAGGCAGGGGTATTGGTTTTCGGTATTTGAAAATGAAAAAATATTAAATAGGAATATAGATAAATTTTAAAGAAAATAATCTGTTTTTAAATTGGCCATTCTACATGATTATCTCTTCCTGTTGATAAAACCACTTTTAATTTATGATGGTATTTTATCACATGGAATATACCTGGAATACCTCTACACTATAACATATTTAAGAACTATGCTTAAATTTCATGTGGTTTTCTATGGGCATAAAAACTTTTCCTGCAGCTATTATGATCTATCTGACTAGACGGTTCACGAAAATGAGTAAGAAGCACTAACATACACAGTCATACAACTCTCTGAAGGAACACGATAGACAAGGAAGGTAAGTAAAACAGTAACTGCTAACAAGTTGTCTTTGCACTGTTGGAGAAGTACAAGTGGTGTTTTTAAGATAACTTTTTTAAAATTGGTCTTTGGCTCCAGAATTTAAATATAAAACCCCTGCATGTCATTACAACATAGCTTACAAAAATAAAACTGTATCTGAGTCTTTGTGTTATAAGCCTTCCTAGGAAATATAAAATATATAAGAATAAAAGTAAACAGATAAGAAATCTGCTATTTGTTTCAAATACTTGAGATGATGACTATATAAAGACATCCAGAGGCTGCTGTGTTTGCTTTCAGAACTGGACTTGGCCATGGCACACACTCCATAGATACTGTTAAATAAAGTACTGGAACCCTCAGCACATGCTTTAGGAGAAAGGACTTGGTTCTGAGCTCAATATGCAATTGTAATCACAAAAATAATAATCTTTTACTAGAAATATTACAAAGCATTCACTCAAAAATGATTTCATATAATCTTGGCAATATTCTTTTTTTTTTAACCTTTTATTTATCTTTTTTCTACTATACAGCATGGTGACCCAGTTACACATACATGTATACATTCTTTTTTCTCACATTATCATGCTCCATCATAAGTGACTAGACATAGTGGTACAATTACTATAGAGAACAGTGTGGAAGTGCCTTAGAAATCTGTATATAGAACTACCATATGACCCAGCAATCTCACTCTTGGGCATATATCTGGACAAAACTTTCCTTGAAAAAGACACATGCATCTGCATGTTCACTGCAGCACTATTCACAACAGCCAAGACATGGAAACAACCCAGGTCTCCATTGACAGATGATTGGATTAGGAAGATGTGGTATGTATACACAATGGAATACTACCCAGCCATAAAAAAGAACAAAATAATGCCATTTGCAGCAACTAGAGACTCTCATAATGGGAGAAATAAGTCAGAAAGAGAAATCTTGGCAATATTCCTGAGAGATGTACATTACATCATTTGGGTTCTAAGAATTTTAGAGGCATTTTAAACATAAACTATAAACTGAGAAATAATAACTTACTTAAGTTATCGTTTATTTGATTTAATCTCATGCTACTATAAATAAGTCAACAGAGAGAGGAAAGAGGAGAGGGTTGTTCTTCATGGATTCTTTTCTAAGAGAAACGTTATTCATGTGCTTTGCTTTACAACAGCAAAATGTCAAGCCAATTTGTAAACAGTCCCATGGACCAACATCTCGTAAACTCTGATTTAAAAGGTTCCCTTGGAGTTACCTGTATATTTGTGAGGGGGCAAAACTCAGGACCACACAACCAAACTCAATCAGGGCAGACCATCCTTAACCTGCTTTTCATGTTTACCTTCCTTAGGCACTTTCACTTTAGCAAGGATTTCTTAAAAGACTTTTAAAACTGTCATTTTTGACAGGGCATCTCAAAACTTTACTCCATGATGTTGGTTTTGAGAAAATTGAGGAAGTTATTCCAAAGGCATTTAGATTTTTACCATGCAGTGTTTAATGGGTTCCTAAGTATGCATATGTGTTAATACAGAAACTAATTCATTCCATTCTTCATTAGCAGACTGAATAGGAATCTCAGATCAAAGGAAAAGTATGTTCAGAAATACTCTGTAAACAGTGAATGTGTAAATTATTAGAAATAGCCATTAAGATTAGGTGAAAATGTAGTATTTAATAGCGTTAAAGATATTTTGTACTGTTTTGCTATATATTTTCAACCTAAGATTACAAACAGACAAAACTATCCTGTTTCTCACCAGAGAATTTCCAATCAAGACATACAATTTAATCTTTAAGAACTACATCATCTAGAAACTATTTAGTATTGGAAATGTATCTCTTTAATTTCCCTTTCACAATTTGCTCCAGCACCTTGAAAGCATGAACCAAATTTTCCCAACTCCAGCCATGGGAAATGAATATATCATGTTTCTAAATGCTGATTCTTGGACATCTTAAATAAGAAAATTAGATAAGCCAATTTTTTCAAAGGCATAGAGAAAAAATAATATTAGTAAAGTGTCACCTCTGAGAATTTAATTAAAAGCTTCACAATTAGTTTATTATATGATATTAATAAAAATCTGCTAGAAGATTTCCAGCAAATTTAAGCTTTAAGTAAATAATTACTTGAATCAACATTTTTATTAAATTAAGTAGTTCATAATTATGAATTTGACTTCTCAGCAATTTTTCATTAGAATATTAACATACTCATAAATTTTATAAGGATAACAAGCCCTTTAGCAAATTTGCTATCTATCAAAGTCTTCAATTTATAGCTTTAATATGGTTATAATTTATAACTAGGAAGTTCTTTTTAAAGAGTTAAAAAACAATCACAAGAAAAAGCAACAGTGTTGTTTCCATACTCCTTAGAAACTTGAAAGACTACTACTAACTTTGAGTGTATTAAACATTCATAAGCCTTTAGGTATTACATGGTGTGTGATTTTTAAAAAGCAAACAAATAAAACTATAGCACTAAATCCAGTCCTAAAGACTACATAGACCAGTTTGCTCATGCTCTTTCTAAGTCAGTATTTTTTTTGCCCCACTCACGGCATGTGGAAGTTCCAGGGCCAGGAGTGGAACCCACACCAGAGCAGTGACCCAAGCTACAGCAGTGACAATGCTGCATCCTTAACCCACTGAGCCACCAGAAAACTCCTCTAAGCCACTTTTATCATTGGCTTACTGGCTAGGTCTACTAACAGTAGTCCCAAGTTCTTGGATGGCTATATGTTCCTCTATCTAGAAGAAATATTATTTGAACATATTTTACCTAGAATAATCCCTAAATCAAAGTGAGTCATGTAACCCAAGTGATGACTAATTACCTGGGTAAGACATTGTATGCTGTCAAGCTATCTAAATATGAAAGGTGTTTTGAATATTGGGTGGTATATAAATGGCAGGAGGGAAGAAAGGAAGCAAGAAAGGAAGAAAAAATAAGGAACAAATGAAAGAATATCATACTTAGCACAATTGTATGTGTAGGGAGCCATCACCATCTATGGAGGAACAATTAGAGTTACATTCCTGTTAGCAAGGGAAGTTGAATATCCATGAGAGTGAAGGAACAGATGGTGGGATCAAGTAAACAAATCATAAGATAACTTAAATATGTAAGTACTTGCCTTACTCAGCTCTTATAGGAAACAAAATGTGTTTAAAAAAAAAAAACAAACAGCTATATGCTCTACTTCTTCCCCATCTTTGTGTGTGTGTAAGAGAGAGAGAGAAAGGGAGAGAGAGAAACAGAGAGGGAGAGATGGTGATAGAGAAATGGTGGAGGTGAGTGGTGAGGCAGGGAAGAAGAAGCATGAATGGGAAAGGAAACACTTAGAAATGGTTGACTCTATAAACAAACCTGGGAATAAAAAAATGAATGTGCCAAAGTTGATACAATGTTACCACCACAGAAACAAACCCTCACATCCTAACTCCAACAATTAATAATTATGCCATACAATTTTTTTCCTACACAGGATCATAGCTCAATTTATGCAAGTCCTTCAGACGTTTCTAAATCCGTTTCCTACCTTATCCTCAAAAGTTTCCCATTATCTTAGGTCATCAGATTCAACTTTCTTGCAAAGTGCACCTCATTCCAAAATTACCCTTTTGCCCAAATCTCCTTTCTAGCAAAATAAAAAGTAAAAGAAGAAGTAAAGGTGGTAAAAATATGGGTATACTTGCATAATTCTGATCAACAGCTACGAGGAGAAAGAAGAAGAAACAACCCTTCACTGAAGCCAATCCCCCCAAATTACAAATAGATTTTAATGATCCCCAAAGGAAATCTGTCAATCCTAAAAACGGCATGGTGTCTGATGTCTAGTGAATCTTTCCTCTTCCACTCAAAGCTGGTTACTTATTCAGAAAACCTCCATTACCACAGACCTGCTTCCTCACCTAGATAACATGGAAACAGAACAAAATAATCTGCAAATTATTTTCTGTGATGTTATGTATATTGAAATAATTTGTATTTAGGTCTATAAAGAGTTGTTTCTTAAGAAATGATAGTGAAGTACAATGAGAGTGTATAAGATCCAAGCGTTGATTCACTCTCCTATTAGCTATTAGTTTATTAGATGTTGCACAAGTATACCCGTATCTTACCACCTTTACTTCTAACTAGAAAGTCAGACGTTCCTCAAAATATGAGGATGAACATGTAAGGCTATTCCACATACATCCACTGATGGTAAGTAGAATTTCACATTTCCCTGCCTAATCACATATCTTTGTAACTATATAGTTACCTTTTTATCTTTCTACATCCATCTATTTATCCTACCTACCATCTATCATCTCTATTTATCTATCTAGTTACACCACACTAGAACTGGACATGACTTCATTCAGACTCTTCAGTGGAAGTTATTTTAAAAACATCTCTCCAGCTGATATTCAGAGATCCCCTCACAACCATTTCAGGATTTCCTGAATGCCCAGAATTCTGGGAGCTACACAATGGAAAGACTAGCAGCCAATGGGCTTTGACAAATGGACATTTGGCCTAGGGTCAAATGATCATTTCCAACAATCGTGGCTCTAAACACACAGAAATGAACAGAAATAGGAGTGGTCTGCACAAGGGAAAAGCCCCAAAGCAAAAGGGCAACAACAAAAAACGCCCAGCATGCTTTGATAATTACTTTTCTGTTGTTGTCTTTTTTTTTTTTAGGGCTGCACCTGTGGCATATGGAAGTTCCCAGGCTAGGGGCTGAATCAGAGCTGTAGCTGCCGGCCTACACCATAACCACAGCAACACCAGATTCTTAACTCACTGAGAGAGGCCAGGACTAAACCTACATCCTCACAGATACTAGTTGGGTTCATTACCGCTGAGCCACAACAGGAGCTCCTGATAATGTCTTAAAAATAACCATCCCAGATGGGGTAAGCGTCCTCCTCTTACTCCTCAAAAAAGAATATGCATCTTAGATATACACCACCTTAGAAAAAGTAGCCACCTTCTAATGTAAGGTTCTCTATTCACTTCACACGTACTGCTTTCATAGGGAGTGAATGGACCAGATCAAAAAAGAAAAAAGAAAAAGAAAGAAAAGAAAAATATTTTAATTTAGAGAAAAATTAAAATATTTTTATATTGTTTGTAAGAGTGTATGTCCTGAGTCAGTAAAAAAGACAGCAATTGGGAAAGTTCCCTCCTTTGGAAACTAGTCTTTAGTTTGAAGAAATTTATGACTTGATTTATCAATAACTTGATCATTATACCAATTGTGTCACATGTGAGATGGATGGAACCATTTATTTTCTTCATGAGAGAGTACATGTCAATGAGTATATTTAACATTTCATTGGTAATCATTAGATTTTTCAAATCAACACTCACACTTGGCACAGAGAGTTCTCATTTTTGGTGCCCTGTGTTTGCTCTCTCATTCTTTGGAGTTCCTTCCTCTTCCTTCTTAACTATCCTTTCTGGATGGTTGATATTTCCTTGTCTTAGGTGAGGAATGCCTATACCTGCAACTGAAATTAGAGTCCTGCTCTAAGAATACAGATGACTTGATATACCAAAAAATACACTTCTTAATTAAAACAATTTTTAAAAAGATGTACAGAGAGACTGCACAATTAATGTTAAAATGCATTTTTCAATGCTATACATTCTCATAAGCTTTCACTTTCATTATCAGCAGTGACTTTTAAAACCACGCAGAAGTATATTTATGTGCATTTTTATTTTGCATTAGCACCATAATTTTATAATAAACATGTATATTTCAGTAGTTGGTTCCTTAATACCTTAAAACATAGATTGCTTTAAAAATGACAAATTATATGCAGCATATTTAATAATAAATAAAACCTCAAAATTATCCTTTGATTAATTTTTCTTCTGGGTTTATTAATTTCAGCTTTAGGTCAAGCTTTGCTTGAAAATTATGTCGAAGAAATATAAATATCAGCACTTTGATACATGAGAGGACTGTAGAAGCCATTGTATCCCTGTGACTTAGATCTACATTCTGTAGAAATTCTTTACATAAAGAGGGGGGAAAAATGTCCACCTGAAAAGCTCTAAGCTTTGCTGTACTTTCTGTTTGCACTTTTGAGATATTTAGGGGGAAATATATTTATTCCACGAAAAAGGATATGGGAAGATTTTATTTTAAAAATGGTTTTCCATGTAATGATTTGATGCATTTCTCTTAATTGAATAAACTAACTTGCAAATGCTGGTAAGGGACTTTCTTGAGTACCAATAGTTAATCCTTCAAAAGTTTTTCATGGTGTCTATTTGCATAAGAGCGAACAAGAGATTTTAAATAATCTCTTGTAAATTCATCAAAAAAAAAAAAATGATCAATGTCTGTGGTCCAGGCACAAATTTGTACTCTCCCAATTTGATAAATGTTTCAACAAAATTTTGTTTCTACTCAATTCTCACTTAATTGAATTTTTACTCCTTTATAGAGCCCAGAATCACCACAAGCTCACTGACCAACCACCATTTCCCTCAGTATGCTTTGCTTCCAAATCTTTTCTTTGTATCCCTGAATTTATCTACCATCCTATGTAATTCCAAAATCAGGCAAAAGATACTATTTTATACTCCTGTGTGACTTCTTATTGGGCACATCCTCTCTGCTCCTCAGAAGAACTAAAATAAAAAGTCAGTAAATATTATCCTGTAAGAATTCATAATTTCTGCCACTCTTGGCCCCGAGAGGTTAGGCCATCCAACAATGAGTGTAGTCAGTAACTATGAGCATAATTCCACACTGTTACATGTTTCCTCTAACAGTATTTTGGAAATTACCTCTCAATAAAGAAAAAAAAAAGTACTTTCGGAAGATGAGACAAATATATATGGCATTTTCCCTGGTGGCCCTGTGGATTCAGATTCAGCACTGCTACTGCTGTTGCTTAGATTACTGCTGTGTCACAGATTCGATCCCTGGCCCAGAAACTTCTACATGCCATGGGTGAGACTAAAATAAATAAATAAATAAATAAAAGTTGGGGGTTTTATTTGTTTGGTTTTATTTGTTTAAGAGCCTTTTTAGAATAGACATATTTGCTTACTGGAAACGAAGGTTTACATAATGAAATCCACCTTTCAAAGTTCTCTTCTATTTACATGTTTTGCCACTATAAACATTTTAAATAATTCTTAATGACTCTCTAAGGTCCCAAAGAAATTAAATTTACCAAAATATCAAAGTCATTGATTATCCTAGGGTTCAGCCATTGAAAAAATGTGTACATTTTGTTTTTTAAAAGTTTAATGTTTCAGGAGTTCCCATCATGGCACAGTGGTTAACGAATCTGACTAGGAACCATGAGGTTGCGGGTTCAATCCCTGGCCTTGTTCAGTGGGTTAAGGATCTGGCATTGCTGTGAGCTGTGGTGTAGGCTGCAGACGTGGTTCAGATCCCGCGTTGCTGTGGCTCTGGCATAGGCTGGCGGCTACAGCTCTGATTAGATTCCTAGTGTGGGAACCTCCATGTGCCGTGGGAGTGGCCCTAGAAAAGGCAAAAAGACCAAAAAAAAAAAAAAAAAATTTAATGTTTCAAAGAGTTTGTCTAATAACAGTAATTCTCATTCTCCACTCCTCTTGGGATTACAAAACTGCTGCTTTTCCTAGATGCGGCAGATGCTGTTTTTATCACACCAATATCCCCTTTCTCAGCCATTTACCATTTCCTTGCTCTCAGCATCATGTCTCTATGCCTAAATAGCTCTCAGTGGCTGCTGATACCTGTTCTTTATTTGTATAATCAGAAGTACAAGAGGAGGTATGCTCCCCAGTAGCACAGCTCTACTGATAACTCACATGAGTTGGTGTATGTTCTACATCATTTCTCGGAGCCTTGCAGTGGTATTAAGCTTTATGTGCTCACAGAGGTAACTTATTTCATAAAGTGCTCTTTATTGGCCTCCTATACTTTGCTGTCACACTTCCTCACTGCTCTACTGGCATTGTCAGGAACTATCTTCCAAATAAATTTCTTGTGCTGAAATACTTTTCTCAGGGTTTGTACCTATGGAGACTCAAACTAAGCTACTGATCTTCAAGATGCTTGATTTCCCCCATATTGAAATTGGGATGTAAAACTGTCTTTGTCACCCATATTAGGATGGCTACTTGATTCACATTAAGCCCTTCAAAGGCTACGTCTGTGCTATTATGACTCTTCTCTCCCCATCACAACTGGCTACCTAGTAATTAAAGCATCTAACCCAAGTTGGATCGATCTTATTTCTTCCAGGAAATTAAAACTTGAATAAAGGATCACAGAGACTGGGCTGGCTGACGCTTTCTCTGTTTTCTTTACTAAGGTTTGGTGCTCCTCTTTCAGTACTCTGAAGCTATCTCAAAACATTCCAATCAACTCCTTCTCAGACGTGTTTTCAGTTTTATGAAATGCCACCTTCATTCCTTTCTTAGCCCCCCAAAAGAATTTTTTTTTTCTTTTTAGGGCTGCACCTGCGGCATATGGAAGTTCCTGGGCTAGGGGTCGAACCAGAGCTGCAAGTTACTGGTCTACACCACACCAGATTAAAGCCAAATCTGTGACCTACAACATAGCTTGTGGCAACGCTGGATCCTTAACCCACTGAGTGAGGCCAAGGATCGAACTGGCATCTTCATGGATACTAGTCAGGTTCTTAACCCACTGATCCAAATGGGAACCCCCACCTTTTTTTTCCCAATAGAATATTTAATGCTCAGAAGGTACAAGTCATTGGTACAAAATTTCTTTTTTTTTTTTTTTTTTTTGTCTTTTGGTTGTTGTTGCTATTTCTTGGGCCGCTCCTGCGGCATATGGAGATTCCCAGGCTAGGGGTTGAATCGGAGCTTTAGCCACCAGCCCACGCCAGAGCCACAGCAACGCGGGATCCGAGCCGCGTCTGCAACCTACACCACAGCTCACGGCAACGCCGGATCGTTAACCCACTGAGCAAGGGCAGGGACCGAACCTGCAACCTCATGGTTCCTAGTCAGATTCGTTAACCACTGCGCCACGACAGGAACTCCGGTACCAAATTTCTGATCCATTTATCTCTCCTACTATCTAGAGTTTCACCAACACTTTTCCATTTTTATTTTGTTCTTAATTAATACACAAGTTAATAATACTAACCACCTAGAATCTTTATTGGAAAGAGGGTAACCATTTTGGATAACCTATCATTTTCAAAGAGTCAAAATAAGGTTTGAAATCTGTCAAACTATTTAATTATCAGCTAAGAAACACAAGATTCATTTAAAACATTTTTCCTTGGTGTTATTTTGATAGCCACTGTGTTGAATAAAAGTGACAGAGATAAATGGTCTATCTGCCTCATTCTACTCTTGTCTTACAAGTTTTTGGTGTCTGAATAATTACTCACAATGTGCAAGTTAAATCGTCTGTAAATTTAACAGGCAAACTGAACTATGAAGTTGTAGCTTCAGTTCTAAATATCTGGGTGAAGAACTCTGAGAGGTCCAGCTTGGTTCAAGTGTTTACACCTCAAGCACTCAATCCAGGCCAGAACAGAAGGGTAATATTTCATAAAACAGTTGCTGAGCCTCATCACTGTTTTGAGGAGGAAGCTCGAACTTCCTAGGATGTAGTTCTCCAAAGAATTTCCAAGAGGCATCTGTTTATTGCAAATAAGGCATTCACACATCTTAAGTTTCCTGAGACATTTCTGGTTTGAGTTTGTGTTTTAGGTAGAATTACTAGTACTGCCCTCTTTTGTTCTCAAAAGATTTCTCCCTTGGATGATATATGTCACTCTGGTTATAAAGATCACTGATGTTATCCTTTTACTTGAGAAGACAAATGTGACCTAGAATGGTTAAGGGACCTTTTCAAGGTCATTCATTTAGTAGCATATTTATCCACAAAATTCAGCTGTGTGTACACCATTTTAGCTATTAGTTTACATCGTTGCATCCCTTCTTTTATCGTTCTATCTTGTGATTAACAGCATGGTGTCACGGTTGGTTGAAGTTCAGCTGAACTGACTTAGTCAAAGAACAGAGCAACCCCAGCTCTATTCAGTAACAGCATGATCAGAATTAACATCCTTAACAATGAGCCAGACAAAGATAAGAAAACACTGTCCTACAGAACTCTTTGTGGGATGTACAATGCTATCATAAAATAGAGTATAATTCCAACTCACTGTTTTTTGTCTGTTTCCTTAAATTTAACTGAATGAAATCTGGCCTTGAGTCTGTCATTAAGTATCTGTGTTCTTCTTACAAAAACATTCAGCCTGAAAGTTTAAGCATGCACTAAGGATAGCCTCCCTTGCAACTGGCTAATGAAGCCAGACAATAACATCTGAAAGTGACTCTTCTCTCAAAATGAACATCTTAACCACTTCAAAAAATACAAGAAATGTAGTTTTTTGGGGGAAATATCCCACTTCTTCTGAGGTTAATGTAAAGCAAATTGGTAAAGTAGGCAAATTTAGCAACATTTCAATACTCAAATTATCCCTTCTCTATATCCTTGGTAATACCATTTTCCTATCCTCTTCTCTAGTCTCTGAGTCTTTTGGTCATCATTTTTTATCTTGGAAATTTGTTCTCTGGAAATGAGTTTTTACATTTCTATAAAGGAGAGATGACCAGTAAGTATTCTCCTTATTTCTCCCAATACTCTTGTTCTATATGCCTTATCTATAAAGCCCACACATTTGGAACTCTAGGAATTAAATTTTAGGCATTAGCAAAATGCAGTATTATTTGAGGTAGGAGAGACTTAGAATTCCTCTGGCCAATGCCAACTGTGGGCCCTAATCTATCCACTTTACTTGTTAGAAAGCTGGTTCCACCTTCCAGCTTAAATTCTATGTATAGCTACCAAGCTGAATGAATACCCCTTTCAAAATATTCCAAATTGGAAAGTTAACTTCACAGATTTCCAGTTGCAAAAGCACCCTAAAAATATGGCAGAATGATCAATAGCCACTACATATTTCAATGCCAGGAGCTGAGAAAAAAAAAATTATGGGCAAAGATGGAATTTAGATGAATTCCCTAAGGGAAAGCTTTAGATTTTGCATACTGATAGGTGATTTTCAGAGGTAGCTGAATTATGACTTTTTTCAATCAACACATCCTTAAAAATGTCAGCAGCAGCACAATACTTTGAACATGCTCACTTAAATATATGCCAGCTGAAATTGTGAAATGAATGAAATGGTGAGCAGGAACTTCAAGCTGAGAAGAAAATTTCTCATGCTTTTTATGTGACATTAAAAATAAAAGACATACTGCACTTGGAGTGGATAAGCAATGAGATCCTGCTGTACAGCACAGAGAACTATATCTAGTCACTTGTGATGGAACATGATGGAGGATAATATGAGAAAAAAGAATATATATATATATATATGACTGGGTCACTGCTGCACAGTAGAAAGTGGCAGAACACTGTAAATCAACTATAATGGAAAAAATAAAAATCTTAAAAAATCATCATAAGGCTAAAATAAATTTTGTTAGGATGGCAAAATAAATAAATAAATAAAGGACACGTTACTACTCTAGTCTCATTTCTAATTATTAATCGCTAGAGCAGGAATTCAAACATGATTTGGTTTCTCATAGTTAATTATTGTTGTGTGTTTTGGTGCATTCTGAATAGTGGAACGTGCTACAGATCAATGAAATACCTTACTAAAATTTACATAACTGTCACTTCAGGCCAACTTTTTAACTTGTTAGTCCTTATTTTTAAACAAGATAACATGTTTAATTATAACCATAACCTATCTATTTCATGAGACGACTATAAGAAATAACTTGTTACCAATATGTCCTTTAGAACTTTTCATGAGTATAGGATGGCAAGATATATTTATTAGAGGGTGCTGAAATGTAGAAAATGCACAGAAGTTCATTAAGCTAAATTAAGGGTAACTAAAATAAGCATCCACAAATTAGCCTGGACTTCTCAGTAGTATGCTTCAGAAGAAAGATATCAGTGGCTAAACTTAAAGTTACTTTGGTATTCCTGGCTGAGTTTACTCTTCTATCACAAATATATTCACATATTTCAAATTAATTTGTCAAATTATAATCCAAAATATTAAGATTTGCTTTCTCACACCTTCCAATCTAATTTTCAGCTCAAGGTGTCACTAGGTATTCTGAGTTTACAACTACAAAAATAAATAAAGAATGGTGGGGGAGGGGGATAAACAGGTGATTTCCCTTAATTCTTCTTTTCTCAAATCTTGTTGGAAACATAATCTATCAGGGTACTGTCTCTAAAACTAATCAAAATTGTAATATTTGAATTAGTTTTCAAATTAAAGATTTACTTCCTAGCTGTGTGAACCACTGAACTGGGGAGTTGTCCACTCTGACAACTAGGTTATGAATTTTGAAGTCTAAGTTAAGAACCACATTCTTGAGGAAATACAGTTTTAACTAAGGAGCTTAGGAAAATATTCTCCAGATTTTTAATATTTCCACATAATTTATTTATCTGGGTCTCCTCAATTGCAGGGGAAGAGGCTAATTCCATCTGATGGAAATGGCTTTAGGAATGACAGTATGCTCTCTTGAGGTGAGGAATGACAGAGAAAAGCATCTTTAGCTGAGAGCCTGGAGACTTCACTTCTAGTCTTAACTCTGACATTGTATGGCTGGAAACAAGCAATATTCCCACTAAATGGACTTCACAATTTCATCACTTGTTAAAAAGAACCAGTCGTTTTGGATTACTTCTACAGTCATTTCCATCTGAAACAAACAAACAAAAACCATGGTTTTGCTATGCAAAGCACAACTAAAATACATACTTGATGCTAAAGGGTCCTATAAGATTGGCTCTAACCAGTAAATACTAAGATTTGTACCAAACATCAATTATTCCTGTATTGTTTGTTTATAAACCCTGTGTCTTTCATTTTAGTGCACATTTTACTAGAAAATTCTTATTGATATTATTTCCCAACAGGTTGTATCTTCTCCTAGAAAGTCCTTCTTAAAGGCAAAATTTAAATCTCAGGATTGCTCAATACTCAACATTCCTAGTCCTCAAATGACTGAAGTACCTTTTCATCTCGGATATTTTTCTCCACTTTCCCTTATTATAGTTCAGTTTAAATACAACGACTCAACTTTGGTTTCTTTTCTTCCTTTTTTTGTGGTTTCACATTTACATGCTCTTTCTCCTTTATTCAGAGTATCTAGAATTTGGGAAATTCTGCAGAAACAGAAGGACAACACAACCTTGCTCTCTTTGGAGGAAAAAGACCACACTTTTTTCCTCTATGTGAAAAGGATGCTAAGATATGTCAGAAAAATATGGATAAGGATTATATTAGGAAACATAGAAACTTTTGTCTACCAACTCAGTTATTCAATGTGATTTTCTAAATCACAAAGTTTCTTGCATACTTTCAAAGACTATACTCTTTGACTACTATATCAATTTTTTTCTTTAGTATCTTGTCTAACAAATAATGTACCTCCTTTTGATCAAGTTTTATGCTTTTCATGTATTAATGTATATGTTTACATAGGGAAATTTTTCTAGGAAAATGCATTTTTGAATAAAAATATGTTGTTTAAACAGACTATAATTTTCTAGTATTTCAATACAAAACTCTAAGCTCTTGAGAGCAAGAACTGTCAAACTAATAACTCACTGTATCATTTATTTATTAAGTCTGACAATGCTTATTGAATATCTTCTATTTCCAGGAATTATGTTAAGTCTTTGTTTTTAAAAAGTTCAAAAGGACAGATAATATATCAATTTTTACAAAAATTACTTTATATCATCAGCATCTCTAGACACAGTGACTGACTGACATTTGACAATCAATAGGTTTAAGTGAATTAACTAAAAACACATCATTCAGCTCTTTATGCTCTTCTATTAAAACTATTTTTAAAAATACCATAAAAGTATAACAAATAACTCTATGCTTACAAATTCGATAATGTAGATGAAACAATTCTTTGAAATGTACAAACTATCAAAAGTCATACAAGGTAAAACACACAATCTGAATATCCCTATATCTATTAAAATTGAATTGATAATTAATATACTTGCAATAAATAAGTCACCAGATCCAGATAGTTTCACCATGAATGCTACCAAATAAGTAAGGCGAAAAAGGATATCAATTCACCAAAACCTTTTCCAGAAAACCGGAGCAGAGAAAACAATTCCTAAACCATTCTATGAGATCAGCATTACCCTAACATCAAAACAGAAGGAAAAAAAAATTATAAGAAGGGACAACTACAGATCACTACTCAAATGACTATAACTGCAAAAATCCTCAATAATCCAACAGTATATGAAAATAGTTATGCACAATGACCAAGCAAGATTTATTTCAAGTATACAAAGCTGGTTCAACACTGGAAAGTCAATCATGTGAGACATCATATCAGTAAAGAAAGAAAACCATAGAACCCTATAACTTGCCACAGGAAAAGTATCTGACAAAATCATATGCCAATTCAAGATAAAAATTCTCTGCAACTAGGAATAAAAATTAATGTCCTCAGTCTGGTAAGGACATGAACAATCTACTGCTAACAGCCTACCTAATGGTGAGAAGCTACATATTTTCCACCTTGGGAACAAGGCAAGTCTGTCCCTTCTTACCATTCCCACTCAATATCATGTGGGAAATCCCAGCTAGGGCAACAAAATAAGAAAAAGAAATGAAATTTACACAAATTGGAAAGGAAGAAATAAAACTGTCTTTATTTATAGATAGCATTATTGTCTATGTAGAAAAGCCTGAAGAATTATCAAAAAAAAATCCTACAACTAATTAAGTGAGCATAAGAAGGATGTAGAATACAAGGTTAATATAAAAAAAACCAATGTGATAAATTCATTTTAGTAATAAAAATAAATAAATAAATAAATAAACCAATTGCTTTTATTTATTTATTTATTTTGCTTTTTAGAGCTGCACTCACGGCATATGGAGGTTCCCAGGCTAGGGCCTACACCACAGCCACAGCAACACCAGATCCAAACCACATCTGTGACCTACACTGCAGCTCACAGTAACGCCGGATCCTTAACCCACTGAGTGAGGCCAGGGATCGAACCCGCAACCTCATGGCTCCTAGTCTGATTTGTTTCCCTGCGCCACGACGAGAAGTTCAAAACCAATTGCTTTCATATATACCAGTAAAAAAACAATTCGATGTTGAAATTTATTTTAAAAATAACATTTATAATAACACTCCAACAACCAAATATGCATAAATCTAACAAAATATGTAGAGGGCCCAAAAGTTAAAGTATGAAGCACTTGTGAAAAAAATTTTAAAATATCTCAATAAATGGAGAGATATGTTCATGGATTGAAGACTCAATAAAGTTAAGATGTGTGCTCTTTCCAATTTGATCTATAAAGTCAATGTACTCCCAATAAAAACTACAGCAAGCTATTTTGCAGATATTGATTCTAAATTTTATATGGAAAAGGTCCTAGAAGAACGAACACAATAATTAAGAAAAAGAAAGTTGGAGAACTCCCTTTATCTAATTTCAAGTCTTACCTTAAGGCTACAGTAACCAAGACAATACGGTATTGACAAAAGAACAGTCACATCTACCAGTAGAACAGAAAAGAGATATATAGACCCATGGAAAAACAGTTAACTCATCTTTGACATAGGAGCAAAGGAAATCCAGTCCACGCCTTTCCAACAAATGGCACTGGAACAGCTGGATAGTCATACACAAAAAACAAAAGCAAAAAGAAAACACCAAGGGCCCAATCCATAATAAAGGTAAATTGGATTTCATTAAAATTTTTTAAAAAACTCTGCTTGGTCAAAATCATTTCTAAGAGAATAAATACAAAGACAAACCAAAGATTGGAAAAACACACTTGTAAAGCATACTACTGACAAACAACTTGAATCCAAAATATACTAAGAACTCTTACAACTCAACATAATGAAAACAAAATACAACTTGAAAATTGGCAAAAAATCTTAACAGACACATCTTCAAAGAAAATATACAGATGGCAAATATGCACATGAAAACATGCCAACAGTATATGTCATTAGTGAATTGCAAATTAAAACAATAATGAGAAAGTATTTCACACCCATCAGAATAGCAAAAATGAAAAAGAAAAAAAAAAAAACCTGACAGTATCAACTTTTGGTAAGGATGTGGATCATTAAGATAGCTCAGTCACTGCTGGTAAAGTTGCTAAATGGTAAAGCCACTTAGAAAGACAGATTGTTGGTTTCTTAAAAAACTAAACATAATTTTAATATACAGTCCAGCAATTGTGCTTGTAGGTACTCAACCAACTGAAAAAATCAGGTTCACACAAAACTTACATATTTATAGGAGCTTTTAGTTTTTGCTAATTATGATAAAGCTGCTATAAACATTCAAATGTAACCCAGAGTGGCTAGAAAAAACAAGAAAATAGATTCTCCTGTATAGCACCATAAAAAAGTGCAGCAGCCTTGCTGATACCTTGATTTTAGCCCAGTAAAATTATGTCATATTTCTGACCTAAGGAACTATAAGATAATAAATTAATTTTGTCTCAGTCACTGTGTTCGTGGTAATTTATTAGAGCAGCAATAGGAAACCAATATAATTGCAGCTAGTGGCATCTGGGTTTTTCATTGTTGGAGTAGGAAGTTACGTATGAATAGGAGAGAGGGCTAAAATGATCCATGTGATACTGAGTTAGAGACATCAGTATAAGCTCATAGCTTAGGAGTTCCTGTCGTGGCGCAGTGGTTAACGAATCCAACTAGGAACCATGAGGTTGTGGGTTGGATCCCTGGCCTTGCTCAGTGGGTTAAGGATCTGGTGTTGCTGTGAGCTGTGGCACAGGTTGCAGACACAGCACAGATTCCACTTTGCTGTGGCTCTGGCATAGGCCAGCCGGCTATGGCTCCAATTAGACCCCTAGCCTGGGAACCTCCATATGCCGCAGGAGCGGCCCAAGAAAAGGCAAAAAAAGACCAAAAAATAAATAAATAAATAAACTCATAGCTTAATATACAGATGGCCACATGTAGAATTATGTATAGATATGTCAATATACACTTATTAGTACAGATATATACATCTTCAGTACTATTATCTTGAGAGCACTTAGAAGCAGTGACAGGCTGGTCTCAATGAGAGCGCTTAGCCAAGATGTTGTTCTCTATTATCGTCCTACATACAAAGAGCCATGGCTCCTTGAGAAAAGGCTGATATTAGGACTGAGATAGGAAATACAGAAGCTGAGTCTGAAACGTTTTAAAAGCCAATTAGAAGGCCTCCCAATGGCCGAAGCTGGAAAAATGTGAGCAAGAAAATAAATTTATATATATATATAGAGAGAGAGAGAGTTGGATTTATAACCCACAGTATAAAACAAATAGTACATACTGAGATTTAATAAGTAAAGGGGGAGGAAATACATTTATCATACATAAGAATTCCAAACAGCAATGCAGATACTTTGTCCTTAAGGAGATAGCGCATAACTCTCAACTCCTTAAGTGTAGGTTACACATTGCCGCTTTCTTCCTAGAAGTCCAGCACAGAAAGGAGAAATCTGACAAACACAACCTCAAGTCAGGAGACCAAATTAACATCAATGTTAATAAGTCCTTTGATATTATGTGCCCTTGCTATGACGTGATGGCAGTGGTTCCTGCCAAAAACATATTATCCTCATAATAGTCATGAGAAAACATCAGAAAAATCCCAACTGAGTTACATTCTACAAATTATCTGACTCACATTCCTCAACAGTTTTAAGGTCCTCAAAATCAAGAAAAGCCTAAGAAATAGTCACAATGAAGAGGAATTAGGAAAAATTTAAATCTTAGTAAGTTATGTACTCTAGTTAATAATAATGTGTCCATATTGTTTCCTTCATTTTACAAATGTACCAAACTAACAACAATAGGACAACAATAGGACAATGTGGGTGTACAAGCATTCTTAGTATTACCTTAACAGTAATTCTTTAAATCTGAAACAGTTCTTTAAAAATTCAGATTTTCGGGGAGTTCCCATTGTGACTCAGTGGTTAACGAATCCTACTAGGAACCGTGAGGTTGCAGGTTCGATCCCTGGCCTTGCTCAGTGGGTTAAGGATCTGGCGTTGCCATGAGCTGACGTGTAGGTTGCAGATGAGGCTCAGATCCCGCGTTGCTGTGGCTCTGGCATAGGCTGGTGGCTATGGCTCTGATTCGACCTCCATATGCCATGGGGAGTGGCCCAAGAAATGTCAAAAAGACCAAAAAAAAAAAAAAAAAAAAAAAATTTCAGATGTTCATCCTCGAATGCAAACACATGAAAGAAATTTTGCCTCCAGTCCATGAAAAACTGAAATGTTCTGTCTTTCTAGTCATCTCAAGAACACTTGTCTCCTTTATAAACCTGACTCATCTAGAAAAGTTAAGCCTAGAGATTCAATATTCTTCATTTTATACTTGTAAAGCATGTAATAGGAATAACAACCTCATTAAATATCATCAAAAGGCAGGACACATTTTACCAAATGATAAACATCCTTTTAACAAATCTATGCTACAGATAGAATAGCTATTATTCCTATTTCACTGATAAGAAAACTAAGGTTCAATAAATCTAAGAATCTATGGAGTTACATCAGTGACTTGGGATAAGGGGGCTTTTCAGAGCAGCTAAATTTCTCCGTGCTTTAGAGACAGGTTTTGCAGGTAACATTTAGTAAAACAGTGTTTTCATAACAAAACAAAAATACTTGCTCTATATTATATGACCTAACAGAATGAAAATTATTAAAAATATTAAGGTAGGGAAAGATACAGTACTGTTAGCAAACCAAAAACAAACAAAAGACCAAGAAGAATCAACGTATACATCAGGCTCTTCCACAAACCTAAGGAATAAGAAAGCTAAGGGTGAGAGCCAGACAATTTTGTATAACCTTAGACAATAAAGTAAAAAACAAGACATTCCCTCTGGGAAATATTTAAGATGGAATTATTTGGTAACATGCCAATACTTACACTAAATTCAGGCTTTAATTGCACTCAACCAAAGATGATGTAACCTGTATGGTTTGGTTAATCTTAAGCGAACTTGTAAATCCTTTGGATCAAGACCATTAAAATGAGAATTAATGATTTATAAACTATCCCAGATATGTTCAGTACTGAAGGAAAGTGTTAAACCTCTCTTGCCAGTATCTTCAAAGCACAGCTGTCTTTAAATTAAAGTCACTTGGCTAAAATGGAGACACTGCCTATTCAAGCCAAGAGCTGAATCTCTGTCAGAGTTAGCACTCGCCTATATGAATTATCTCAAGAAGGCTTTCCCCTCGCCTCTATGGATCACAAAATTAAAAAAAAAAAAACAAAGTTTTAATAGTTCTTACTATAAAAACAAAATGATAACCATGAAAATAGTATTTTTGTTCCTTTATCTTTTTAATGATCTACTTTTTTTCACTTAGATAATTCTTTAGGGAGGCTATACTTAAATACTCAAACGAGTATATTTCACATATACTCTAATTCAGTATCTCCCTAGAAAAAGGTATATCTCTCTTTGTGCAGGTATGTATGTGGGAGGTTAAGTCAGACAATCATTGCCAGAGCATTAAAGGAACCCTATGTTTCCTTTAAAATATGGCGGCTCTATCTGATAATTTGTACATGTACGTGTTTCATGGTTGAGACAGAAGATCCAGAATAAACTTCTGTTTTTTAGACAATTTATATCTATATTTCAAATCACACACACACACACATCAAACCGTACGCATTTTTTTGGGGTAATATCATTGAGTAACAAGACTTTCGGCTTCATTACTGACGGTGTTGTTTCTAGTGAGATTCCCTTGACTAACTCCCTATTTATAATAGCACTTTATATTTACTTTGGACCTATTTATGAAAGCTGTTTTAAAATCTTTGCCTTCTGACCCCATCATCTTTCATTTCTGAATCTATTTCAATGAACTAATTTTTCCTCCTGATTATGAGTCACATTTTTTCTGCTTATTTGCTTGTCTAGTAAATTTTTCTTGCTTGAAGACATCAGTTAATGTTCTTTTCTTGAGTGTCTCTATTTTGTTGTCTCTTGTGGAAGAGTCTTCAGCTCTGACCAGGAGATAATTCATTTATTCGTCAATCCTACATGCTGGCAATACTGAGGCAGGATTAATTCCTTGCAATAATATAAAGATTTCTAAGTGTTCAGCTACTTCAATAGGCATGTGTTCTCCAACTCAATAAGATGCTCAACAGTGCTGGAGGTATTTAAGCCTGTGATTCTTGATCTGTATAATGCCCATAAGCTTATTTGGCAGATTTCCGCCCTACCCACCTCCCATTTACCCCTCCCTGAAGTCCCCACCTTACTATACCTATAGGAATAGGGTCTATGGCATCCTGAATTCCTCTGCTCACAAACATGTAACTGTTAATGCTTACTGGCCAGGAGCACATTATTTGTAGTCCTCAAGGGGATATAATAAGAATAAATAAAGAAATCTCAAAAAGAAAAACATTTCTAAAAATCTTTCATTCTAAGATCTCAGCAACTCTTTCTTTCCTTTTTATTTAAAAATTACTTCGAGTGTCAGTAAAACATATCAGCAGCTGCAAGGCTGCTTTTCTTTTCAAACAAATGACAGTGAGAGGCAATTCCCAGCTGGGCTGGATTATTCAAATTAGCCGTAACTCAAAATCCTTCACAATGAGCTCAGGAGTTTATTATGTGATTTATTCCGCAACTGATGTATCATATTTCTAATTTAATTTTTCTTAGTCTAGTGCTGAAATGAGTTTGCCCTTCCTAAGAAAGGTGATAGAGAACTAAAAATATCTTCTTGGTAAACAGATAGAACATTTATACAAAACTGATCAAGAATAGGTAAAAGTCAACGTTTTAGAAAACAATTATTCTACTTTTATGCACATAAAATAAATACTTTTGCATGACAGTATCTGAATAAGATTAAGATAATATCCCTTCCACTTCTAGAAATGGAAGAAATCACCTTCCATGTGCACAGCTTAACAGTTTTAGGGAAAAGGCAGATGAGCAAGAAGAGCATCTCGCTTTTCTTTCTTTCTTTGTTGAATGGATAGGTGACCTTATTTTGTTCCATGAATTTTTTTTTTTTTTTTTTGCTCAAAAATAATCCTTTAGTCTGATCTCAACAAACTGCTACAGAGAACCTTTCAACATTATGAAAATATCCCTGAGAAATACTGACTGGGTGGGGGTCCACAGAGCTAAAGGCCAACATGGTTTCACAGAAGTGAAATGGAGGATGTGTTGCTCTCACCTTTCCAAGACTGGGGTTCTAACCATGGCTTCTACATGTAGCTAATTCTAATTAGGATCAATGGGGAGAAATACTGCTGATTCTAGCAGAATTAAATCCTAAAATTCTACTTTAAAATTTATCTTCACCATGGTTTTGTGTGTATGTGTGTGTGTAGCTGAAAAGGCTCAAATAGTTGCCTCAAAGTTTTTAGGGAACACTTTTCCCACTGGCCTCAATAGCTGCTTCATCCACTTAACTTCTTAGACAAAAAAAGTTTCCAAGTGAAATTTTTCTAAGATAGCACTGAGAACTATGTCTAGTCCCTTATGATGGAGCACGATAATGTGAGAAAATAGAATGTGTACATGTATGTGTAACTGGGTCACCATGCTGTACAGTAGAAAAAAAAAACTGTACTGGGGAAATAATTTTAAAAATAAAATAAATAAATAAAAATTTTTTCTAAGATAAGGAACAATAGAAAGTTTCTTAAAGAGGTAATCTCCCCCCCGCCAGAGATAAGTTATTTCTATTTCTGCTATAGGACAGAATTTCTTTCAGAAAGTAATAAACTTCCAAGACACACTTCCTTGTAAAGCAGCTTTAAGTCACTGTCAGCCTCTCTGTCCCCTTAAAATCAACAACCTCTAATTGAGCTTTTCAATACCATGGCCATGGAAAAGGAGGTCCTAGCCCCTTTACCTAAATAAGTAAAGTCTAGGAAATAACTTTCTTTTTTCTTTTTAGGGTCGCTGGAAGTTCCCTGGCTAGGGGGTCTAATCAGAGTTGTAGCTGAAGGCCTACGGCATAGCCACAGGAACACAGGATCCAAGACACGACTGTGACCTATGCCTCAGCCCGCAGCAAGGCTGAATCCTTAACTCACTGAGGCCAGGGATCGAACCCGCTTCCTCATGTATATTAGTTGGGTTCTCAACCCTCTGAGCCACAGAAGGAACTCCAAAGATGACCTTCTATTTTAGAAATAAAACTTTGCCAATGGGAACATTTAATGCAATTAATGTATTTATTTCAAACAAATCATAAAGTCACTCTATATTGAAAACTGTGGAGTCTGTTTGTGTGTTTGCATTACCAGTGTGCTGGAGGCCAGCTCTGGTGGCCAGGGAGTGTACACTTTTCCCCAAAGGAGAGGGACACGCGTCAGCTGATGCACACGGAGACAGCCTCTTTGTCGCTTCTTTCAGGGCACTGGACTGCTCAAATTTTATTGGCATAAGTGGTTGACTATATAGACAGTTTCTAACTACAGATTACATCGTAGTGTTAAAAGTACATCGGTTAACTTTTACATGGTACAGCAGCTATACATCACGTTCTAAGATCTTTATCTTAACTAAATTTAGTGAGTACAATTTAAGGGCAATTAGGTACAATACATCATGTGGAAAGGAGGAGACTCAGTACAAATCATTCCATGGCCAGCCAGTCTCCACAAGTTGAAGAGGTCACAGACACAAGAATTTGGCATTCACAAATCTTGTTTTTAGACTGGTGCTTATCTTTAAAGCGTTATGGCAAGGAGACAGTGTAAGAAAATATAAACCAACTTAACTAGCTACCACTTAAAATCTTCTATAACTCATAGCTAGGTGTCTTTTGATCAAGAATAATATATGTTTAACTTCTAAGAACCTCATTAAAATCCTAACTCTAAAATTTACTGTATAACTAGTTAGTAGATAAACACTATGTTTTAATTAAGTTGGATTTAAATAGGGGAAAGTCCTTCAGGATGAAATTCTTATTATATTATCGTTGTAACTTTGTTAAGTCACAAATCACCACAGGAAAATAAGAATGGAAAATAAGAATAATAAGCAAATGATCAGGAAAGACTGAGGAAAACTGAATAACAAATAAAACAACAGGAAAGACTAGGTCACCCGAGAAACAATCCATGTTCTCCAGCGCAAACATGGAAATTGCAAACATGGAAATTCTTCCCCATAAACATCAAAATGAAAGCTGTGTAACCTGAGGCCTGCCCTCGGCTTGTACCGTACAGGCAGGCTTTCATCCTGACCAGAAGCCCACCTTCGGCTTGTACCATTCAGGTGAGCTCCCTTCCTTGGTTAGGAACCTGCCTTGAGGGTTTTTTTTGCCATCAGGCAAGGTCCTTTTTTTTGAGTCCCTGCATCTTCTTGGCTCCCCGCACCAGTGAAACATGACAAACTGAAATAAAGATTTGGTTTAAAATATAAAACCGTTGTAACTTTTGAGAATTAGGAATATTTTCATTTTTTAAAGTTTTATTGAAGTCCAGCTGATTTATAAGGTTGTGATAGAACATTTCTTATAGCTGAGGAGAAAGCAAGGAATTGGTCATAATAAACTTCATAACACACTTCCCATATTATCTTCCACCTGGATTACACACACATTAAAATTTGCTAAAGATAGGACTGCGTAAGTAAGTAAGGCATCTGAAAAACCTAAACCATAACAATAGTTCATCCAGTTCAGCTTCTACCCAAGGAATAAAATTATTCAAGATTTTCTCACTAACTTATTAAAACTTAAGTAAGTTCAACACACATTTTCATAGACAATTCAAAAAGCTTGAAGAAAAGATCAATACGTGAATCTGAGAATGGTCTTCTCTGAAAGCCATTATTCTTTCTCCTAAGTAGTCACAGCTTCTCTCCTGTTTCAGACCATTGGCAAAGCTGACCTAGTGAGCTTTGGCTCAGGATAACAGACTTCCAGCAAAGCTGGAGTTCCAACCCCCTCCATCACATAGAGCAACTTCCAGAATGTCCCCGATTCACTTTGTTTACAGACTAGATGAGTTAATTAAAAAGAAATTTTCCCTTTACCCTAGTTTAAAAGCCTTTCTAGTTGCTAAATGCCAAAAGTGCCCAGTCTGGATAATGGCTTCCATAGCTTTATCACCAGGAATTACCAATCCAACTGAGCTCAGAAATATCCCACTGGAGTTCCCGTCGTGGCGCAGTGGTTAACGAATCCGACTAGGAACCATGAGGTTGCGGGTTCGGTCCCTGCCCTTGCTCAGTGGGTTAAGGATCCGGCGTTGCTATGAGCTGTGGTGCAGGTCGCAGACGCAGCTCGGATCCCCGCCTTGCTATGGCTCTTGCGCAGGCCGGCGGCGATAGCTCAGATTAGATCCCTAGCCTGGGAACCTCCATACGCAGCGGGAACGGCCCCAGAAATGGCAAAAAGACAAAAAAAAAAAAAAAAGAAATATCCCACAACCCACCTGTCCTCCCCCCCACACCACACAAAAGACAATTCAACTGAGGGCCTGGAAAACTGCACAAACCAGAGTGCCAATGTCTATCTGGACTGTGTGTATTTGAACTCACTTCTCAAGCAACTGTGAAAAAGTCATTTTTTGTACTATTCACTTTCATTAAAATGACTAAGAAACTGACCCAATCTTACGGCAGTATTAGGTCAACCGATCAAGCTATATGTGGAAAAGACCATATGATTGAGACAGGCTCTACTGCAGACCATTTGAATTATAATCCAAACCCAACACGCCACACCAAGTGTTAGAGCTACCAAGCTCAGACCGCCCCTGCAACTTCAGTCCCTAGACGGGTTTTGAGCATTTTAATAGGAAGTCTGTCAGCAAAAGATACAAGAGGAGTTAATGTTGTATATGGAGTCAAAGTACAATTTCCCAGGAGATGGCAAGTAAATTGATATTGACAGAATGAATATTTTCTCTGCCAGGTGAGGGCAGAGAGAACAGGGACATAAAGATGCTGCCCAGAAATTACTTTCCTAACCTAACCCCCAAAAGCTACCCTATAAAAATTCAATGATCCAAAAAAAAAAAAAAAAGAAATTCAATGATCCAGTCAAGTTAGTTTTTAGTGTTGCTTGAATATGCTTTGAGCCTCTACTGTCTATACAGACCAGAATTTACCTCAAAGTATCAAATTGATGGGCACTTTGAATATGCAACACGAATGCCATCTTTTCTAGGAAGTATTAACTGATTTCTCCCAGATGAATCTGGCTTCATCCTTCCTGGTCATTTCTGATGATTTTAAGTTTTTGTAAGAACTTACAACTTATTAACTAAAGCTTTAAAGAAAGGAAAAAGAGAAATGAGCCTAGAATGATATTTCTCTACAGTATTATATTAAGTAAATAAACAAATGAACAAATAAAGTTAATAATCCTCCACATGTAATAGGTTCTCAACTAATATTTGTTGAATGAATAAATGAAATTGACCTGAGAAAGACTGCTATCTAAAAGTAAGGTCAAGATGCTGACTATTTACATGTTTCTTGCTGCTACAAGAGAAAAACACTTCAGTTCTCCTTTTAGACAGTAAGTTAATTTCTAATTAGCTAAAATAGCTAATTTAGCCAAAACTGCATGTCAGGGCATGCATCATGTATCGATGAATCTTGAATCATAAGATAGAGTCTCCTGCTTCAAGAACATGATAAATACAATTTTGGCCCTTAACTGATAGCTCTTCTTAATGTGTCTTAATCCTTGCAAGATGGTCCAGTTTTTAGAGTCATTACAATCTTACCACATTGGTAAGTAAAGTTATTCTATATTATGAGCAATATCCCTAATGGCAGTTACACTATTCTCCTACTTCAGAATCTGCAATCTTCAAAAAGACCTTGAAAGTCCATTTAATCCACACCCTGGCTTAGTCAATCAGGATCTAACTGGTAAGTATGTCCTGATTGTTAATGCAGCTAGAAAAGCAAATTTCACAATGTTCACAAATTTCCCATGATAACTTATTCTGTTTTAAGGCTTTCACTGCCTAGAAAAGATATCTTCCTTATACCTAATCAATGTAGAACACAGAGGAAATGAAGAGGGAAAGAAACTATTCTTTAATAATTACATTCACTACTCAAGGCAGAGTGCTAATGGCTTTACGTGTGTATATTAAGTAATCCTTGAAAAATCCAATGTGCTTAAAGTTGTCACCGTTATGCCCATTTTATAAATGAGACAATTAAGAACTGAAGGATGTATGCATCATTCTCACAACTACATAGTTAATAAAGGACAACTTAAATTCTCTAAGGAAAACTATTAGATTCCAAGGAAGGAGTAGGGCAGAAGCCCTAAATTCACTTAAATTTTTTCAGAAACCATTTGAGAGTTCTTTTTTTAAAATTTTTAATTATAGTTGATTAACAATGTCCTGCCAATTTCTGCCATACAGCAAAATGACCCAGTTATTTGGGAGTTCTCTCTTTGGCACCCACGAACAAGTTCAATCACACACTTGCCAACATTTTCTCTACTCTTCCTTGGAAAACCCACAGCCTGCAAAAGGCATCTCTATACATTCATCGACTTGTCTATATATTAAATAAAATGCATTCAGTCCTAACTGCATATCTGTAACAGCAAGAGGCTCTGACAGAGGTGCATTCCTCTCTTCAGGAAGTTAAAGACAAGCAGGGGAGACAGACATAAAAGAAGTAATCACATTAAAATATAACTGCTAAGGATGCGAGACAACCAAGAGAACAACAATATATAGAGGGTGTTCTCAAGTAACAACAAAGACTGGGAGGTTAGAACAGGGCTCCGGGAGAAGATGATGTTTAGACTGGAAAATAAATAAGAGTTAACTTGGGGGGTTAATGTGGAGAGAGAATAAAGGAGGGGAAAAGAAACAGTCCAGGTTTAGAAACAGAATGTACGAAAACCCTAGAGTAGGAAAACACTAACATTATGGAGGAATAGAGAAGATGACAGTCTCTAAAGCATACGACCAAGGCAAAGTGGTACCAAATATGACGAAGAGGTGGGCAGCAGGGGCCCCCCAGGTACAATTCTGTGTTCCATTTCAACAGGACAGGAAGCCACTGATACATTTTGATCAAGAGTGTGACACGGTATAATGTACAGTGATGAAGACTATGGCAGATATTTATCGCTAATCCCTACTAAAACAAAAATCAAATACATTTTAAAGTCCATAAACCTGTAAGGACAAAGAACAGGAGAAAAGGTAATGACAGCAAAATTTGGAATTTGGAAGTCAGAAGGACAAGTGATGACTGATTTTGAATAACAGAAAGTTAATCCTAAGTCACAACATGTAAAAAATGTTAAGCCATTTGGTTTGCATTTCAGAATTCCCGTAATGCTCTGATATCTCTGAAGGAAGTATGAGAATGGTGCCAGAAAACTTTTCCACGTTGGAAAAAAAATTTTGCCCACTGTGACTTCACCCTCGGCCCCTGCTACCATTCCCCTCCCCCATTTCCCACAACTAGGCCACAGGCCCATCCCATGCTCCATGCTCAGCAGAAAGAGGAAGTCTCTGGAGAAATTCAGAGCCTCTGAATTAGGAGACAACAGGCAGACATACCATACAGAAAACTAATGCAAATTTGTGTACATATCAAGACTACACCTTTCTTCATTCTGTTCCTTGAGCACTGGCCAGGTAATTTGTTTGCCACAGTTGTAGGGTAAAGTATACTCTTCTAACCCAAGTGATTGAAAGAGCCTACTCTGTGGAACCAGAGAGAATATATCTAGATTATGATATTGGAAGTTTTCCAGTGAAAGAGCTCTATTGGCTTACCTGCAGTGAAACCCTCAGATGACAATTCCATCACAAGCAGTATCTTCCAGGCAGTAAGAACTTAGTACTTTCCTATATGATCAGAAAGCTAAAAAGAACTAAAAATCCTAAGAAATTGAACGATGCAGGCTAATACCACAAACAGAAAAAAGGTAACTGGAAGAAAAACAAACTTGTGAAGGTTGAAAACCGCTTATTAATATTTTCTCTAAGAGCGAAGAGGAAAATGCCCACAAAGCAGTAACTAAATGTTACACAAATTGAAAGTCAGAATGGAAAAAAAGAGTTCATGGAAATTAATGACAGCAGAAAAGAGAAACTCAATAGAAGTGTTAGAAAACGAAATTGATTAAATCAAGAAAGCAAAGAGCATTAGAAAAGGAACTGAAAAATTCAAGAAAATATAAGAAAATTGGTTCATTAATCAAGTATGTTCAACATATGAATAATGGGAGTTCTATGAAGACATTACAAGGAAATAGAAAGGAAAAAAATTCATAAATGATGGAAAAAAATTTTCCAGGGCCAAAAAAAATTTCCATATTAATAGAGCTCACTATGGAGTTCTTGTTGTGGCTCAGTGGGTTAAGGACATAACACTGTCTCTGTGAGGATGTGAGTACAATCCTGGCCTGGCTCAGTGAGCTAAGGATCTGGTGTTGCCACAAGCTGTGGCATAGGTCACAGATGTAGCTCAGGTCCAGTGTTGCTGTGGCTGTGGCATAGGCTGGCAGCAGCTCCAATGTGACCCCTAGCCTGGGAACTTCCATATCTATATGCCACAGGTGCAGCCTAGGAAACATACAAACAAACAAACAAACAAACTCATATGTAGCCAGAAAACAGGATGAGATAGATTCCTGTTAAAATATATAATTCAGAAATTTCAAAACAGTAGGTAACAGAGAAGATCCTAACAAAATCTCTGAGGAGGATAAATTTAGGCATCATAATAATACTCTGTATTACAATACTTTCAGATTTCTCAAAATTACATGAATATAGAAAACTGGTTTATTCATTTTCTATTTCCACATAACTAATTACCAAAATGAACTATTTTAAAACACTTGTTTATTACCTCACAGTTCTGTTAGGTCAGAAGTCCACCAGGTCTGTTTGGGTTCTCTCCTCAGGTCGAACTAAATCAAGGTTCCAACTCAACTAGGTTCTTTTTTTTTCTTTTTTTTTTTTTTTTTGGTCTTTTTTTTTTTTTGCCATTTCTTGGGCCACTCCAGTGGCATATGGAGGTTCCCAGGCTAGGGGTCGAATCGGAGCTGTAGCCGCCAGCCCACGCCAGAGCCACAGCAACACAAGATCCGAGCCTCATCTGCAACCTACACCACAGCTCATGGCAACGCTGGATCCTTAACCCACTGAGCAAGGGCAGGGACCGAACCCGCAACCTCATGGTTCCTAGTCGGATTCGTTAACCACTGCGCCACAACGGGAACTCCTCGGTTCTCTTTTAGAGATAACAGGAAAAATCTGCTTCCAGTCCTGTTGTTGTTGGCAGAATCCGTTGCTTTTGGTGGTAGGACTGAGGTCCTTGTTTCCCTGCTAGTTGTCATCCAAGGACCGCTCTCAACTCCTAGAGGCCACTCCCATTCCTCACTGCCTGGCCTCCTTCCGTTTAAAAGCAGCAACAGAAACCTTCTCATGCTTCTGATGTTTGTCTTCCTCTGCTCTGACCATCCAAAAGAAACTCTCTGCTTTTAAAGAGCTCCTTTGACCAGGTCAGGACCACCAAATAATCTCCCTGTTTTAAAATCAGCTGATTGGGGAACCTTAATTACATTTGTAACATTCCCTTATGGCCATCCCTAAATTAGTGTTTGATTAAATAACTGGGAGATAGTGTTGATAAAAAAAATTTATTCATGATACTGTTAAAACAGTAAGGAGGATTTTACTCAGAACTATCACAAAAGGTAGAAAATGAAAGAATATTGAGACTAATATCAAGAATACTGAGAAAAGCCTAAGTTGCCTTGAAGAAACGGTAAGTAAAGGTGAGCTACATAACTCTTCATGTTCCATAGCTTAAGACCAAAAGATAATTCCCCCCCCCCAAAAAAAAAGAAGGAAAAGGCAAGAGATAAAACTGAAAAAGCAAAAAGGAGTCCCAGCACTATAATTATTAGGTAGAGATAAAAACTGGTAATGGATAAGCTTAAAAATCGGTTGCCTCTGTGGAAGAGAAATTGGAACTAGGAGTGGGAAATTACCTCCATTCTGCTTTGTGTGTGTTTATTTTGTTTTGCTCTCTTATAAACTTAGCAGAGTAATTTGACACTTTCGATGAAATACATGTCTACCTTTCATTTAAAAATGTTAAAAAAGTCAATGTAGAGATTAGCCTGGCTGCCTTATGGAAAATGGGCATAAGGATTAGAAGCTATTACAGGGATGGAACCTGAAGTGACGAGAGCAGGAAGTGGCATTACAGTGATGATGGTGGAGAGAAGGGACGCTCTAGATTAGACAGGATTGGACAGGAGACGTGAGGAATAATAAGATATTGAGGGACACTCCCAGGTTCCAGCAGGAAGGACTGACTGTATGAAAAAGGGTCTTGACTGAGATGGGGATTATGTTCTAACCAGAGGATGCAAGGTAAACGGTTGTTTTTTCTTGGGAAGGCCATACTTGGCGAGATTTCTGTGAAACTTCAGAGGGGGAGATTTCACATACACATTCATAGATATGAGAGATTCAGACGAGAACTCTTAACTGGAGGTCTGGATGGGATTTTTAGTAATCAAATGTTATCTTTAAATGTGCCAATAGTTAATACTGCTTTTAGACAGTAAAGACAGATAAAAGATGAAAATCTAAGAAATAAAATATATGAAAGAAAGAAATGAGACACAACTAAAGACTAACCAAGAAGGGCCAGAAAAGGAGGAAGAAAATGTGAAAAATACGGAACCATGGAAGGCAATATAAAACTGTGTTCAGATAAGTGGAAAACGTCAATAATGTCAGACACATGTTAAATATCACATAGGGTTAATACTGAAGACTGCTTACTATGTGCACTTGTTTAGTCGTAGCTGTTTTGGTGGGGTGGTAGATGGACAAGCCACATTAAAGTGGGTTGATCACAGAACTAGAACAAACAATCCAAACATTTATATGGAACCACAAAAGACCCAGAATCGCCAAAGCAATCCTGAGAAACAAAAACCAAGAAGGAGGCATAACTCTCCCAGACTTTAAGAAATACTACAAAGCCACAGTCATCAAAACAGTGTGGTACTGGTATCAAAACAGACAGACAGACCAATGGAACAGAATAGAGAATCCGGAAATAAACCCTGACACCTATGGTCAATTAATCTTTGACAAGGGAGGCAAGAACATCAAATGGGAAAAGGAAAGTCTATTCAGCAAGCATTGCTGGGAAACCTGGACAGCTGCATGCAAAGCAATGAAACTAGAACACACCCTCACACCATGCACAAAAATAAACTCAAAATGGCTGAAAGACTTAAATATACGACAGGACACCATCAAACTCCTAGAAGAAAACATAGGCAAAACACTCTCTGACATCAACATCATGAATATTTTCTCAGGTCAGTCTCCCAAAGCAATAGAAATTAGAGCAAAAATAAACCCATGGGACCTCATCAAACTGAAAAGCTTTTGCACAGCAAAGGAAACCAAAAAGAAAACAAAAAGACAACTTACAGAATGGGAGAAAATCGTTTCAAATGATGCAACTGACAAGGGCTTAATCTCTAGAATATATAAGCAACTTATACAACTCAACAGCAAAAAAACCAATCAATCAATGGAAAAAATGGGCAAAAGACCTGAATAGACATTTCTCCAAAGAAGATATACAGATGGCCAACAAACACATGAAAAAATGCTCCACATCGCTGATTATAAGAGAAATGCAAATCAAAACTACCATGAGATACCACCTCACACCAGTCAGAATGGCCATCATTAATAAATCCACAAATAACAAGTGCTGGAGGGGCTGTGGAGAAAAGGGAACCCTCCTGCACTGCTGGTGGGAATGTAAACTGGTACAGCCACTATGGAGAACAGTTTGGAGATACCTTAGAAATCTATACATAGAACTTCCATATGACCCCACAATCCCACTCTTGGGCATCTATCCGGACAAAGCTCTACTTAAAAGAGACACATGCACCCGCATGTTCATTGCAGCACTATTCACAATAGCCAGGACATGGAAACAACCCAAATGTCCATTGACAGATGATTGGATTCGGAAGAGGTGGTATATATACACAATGGAATACTACTCAGCCATAAAAAAGAATGACATCATGCCATTTGCAGCAACATGGATGGAACTAGAGAATCTCATCCTGAGTGAAATGAGCCAGAAAGACAAAGACAAATACCATATGATATCACTTATAACTGGAATCTAATAGCCAGCACAAATGAACATCTCCTCAGAAAAGAAAATCATGGACTTGGAGATGAGACCTGTGGTTGCCTGATGGGAGGGGGAGGGAGTGGGAGGGATCGGGAGCTTGGGCTTATCAGACACAACCTAGAATAGATTTACAAGGAGATCCTGCTGAATAGCATTGAGAACTATGTCTAGATACTCATGTCGCAACAGAAGAAAGGGTGGGGGAAAAAACTGTAACTGCAATGTATACATGTAAGGATAACCTGACCCCCTTGCTGTACAGTGGGAAAATAAAAAAAAAAAAAAAAAGAAAAGAAAAAAATCTTCATAAAAAAAAAAAAAGTGGGTTGAAAGTGAAGGGGAAGGAGGAACGGAACTTGTACAACCCTAGGGGAATGTCGTAATAAGTCTGGCTATAAACGAGGACTATATGTATACACACGGCAACTTCTGGAGGGATTATGTGATTCGAGGGATTGTTTTAAATCAGGATGACAACAGTATGCATGAATGCTGACAAGGAGTATTTGCTGGAGAAATGGCTGGGGATAAGGAGTGTAGGAAAGCCAAAGGGGGTGAAGACCAGAGTGTGTGCCATGTGGACTGGAGCTTTGATAAGGAGAAAGCATATTAGTCCTTTATAACAAGAGGCAAGTATGAAAGAATGGTAGCAGGTGCAGGTGTGTTTATAGAGCACTGTAAAGACAGAGGAACTCCTACTTCTCATTTCTCTATGCTGTACGAGAAACAGAACTTAGATGATAATGGAGGCAAAGTTGGAGGTAGAAAGAAAGTAAATGTACTAAGGTAAGTTGCATGGCACTTTTGAAACCCCATTTGAGACTGATGATGGTAAAGTATAACTTAGTGTAATAACAGCAATATGTAATAGCTGATAATGACAATTGGGGAGAGCAGTTTGGATGCATTCTGTACATCCTAAAAGATCGGGGCTTTTTTTTATAAGATGAGAAGTAAAGATCCACAATATCACCCTCTCATGTGGGGCCCAATATATGCAACCCCAGTCTTCCAGGCTTACTTGAGTAACAAGAGGTAGGTATCTGATGCAAAGGCAGCTATTCAGTTTCTCTCTTCTGGCAATTTTCACTTGGGAAACAGAATGGATCACTCAAATGTGTGGAACTGAACTGAAAGCTCTGACAGTCTGGGAGCTGAAGCTGCCACGGGATAGCCATGATGAGTCAAGAATGCAATGATATATAAGCAGAGAGAGCAGAGCCATAGAGAAGCCGGAGGATCAAGCTGACATGCAGAAGAAGTGTTAAGAAAACATGTGTCCCAGGAAGGCTGAACGAGTAGTTTGGCAAAGAATTTTAAGTTCCCATGAAACCCTCCTGAGCTTCCATGAGGTTGCTAACATTAAAATATAACTGATTTTAGATAACTTAATTCTCACTGGTTTCTATTCCATGCAACAAAGCACCCGTGGATAAGGAAATTAGGAGATTTTCATCCTGGTTATGTTTATTTCAACACTATGTTAATATTTACATCTACCATAGGAGCTGACATAAAATTTATCTAGCCCCACAGTATTATGAATTAAAGGAACATAGTTTTTCACAGAGAAATAGAGATAATTCAATTTCAGTGGACTAAAATAAAAGAGGATAAGGAAATTTCTCTTTTTTCCTGTTTGTTTGGGTTTAATAACCTTGTTCTGTCAGTATTTCCCAAATAATGTGTTGATAATCTTGTTTTCTCTTTTGATTACAACAATGACTTTAACATTGCTAACACCTGTGCTTTAAAAGATCTTTTAGTTATTTATTTATCTAGAAAACAGTATTTTACCTGTCATTTAAAATAACTGAAAATCAGCCCACAGTTTTAATTAAAATTGTCACATGAATACACACTAGACTCAATTCAGGCAGTTAGCGGTAATTTGTGTAGCTGAACAACAAATTGAAAAGAAAATTGCAAAGCATTCCAAAAAATAGATGTTGGTTGGATATTTCATTCATAGTGTAATTACTGAGATTACATATACTGAGAGTTGCAAAAGACTGATAATGGACATATAAATATTAATGAAAAAGATAAAATACTAGTATTCATAAAATATTACCATAAATAATGCAAGACTTCAGGGGAAAGAGGATGGGGTTTTTCACAAGGTTTTGAAAAGACTGAAATTCAAAATGATATCTGAGAGAACGTACTGCAGAAATACTTCTGAAACAGGGTGATTTTATGTCCATGTGTTACTATTTCAACCATGAATTACCTAATTTACTCACAAAAAGCATTTTAGAATCGCTACATGTGCTTGTCCTAATATATGAAATAATAGCAAACTTTTACATAAGAGTATATATTGTCAAATTAGGAAGTGGAAATTCTTGCTAAATATAAAAGGAATATCTCAGATTTCAATAACAAAGAATACGGTGAGACAATTCTATCCTCGAGACTAAATTCTCAAGACTCAATATCATCTCTAAAATCTCTAGATTATTAATATTCATATCTAAAAATGAGTTACATGTACGTAGCTGTGTTAGTATCATCATCACAATAGCTTGTTAGAAATTCACATTCTTAGTCCCCAGCCCCTGAGCTGTTTTCATAGTGACTCTGGTTAAGAATCACTGAAAGTGAGGACCACTAAAGCAACAGGGGCTGTTACTGAAAGTATCAGTGATATGAAAAGAAGCGATCCTGACCCCTCATCAGCCGCCAGGTGCTAGGATGCTGGGACAAGAGCAGCATCAAAGAGAAACTCGGGAAACAGCCAGTCCTTATTTAAAATCTGAACATGGAAGGAATGGCCAGTGAAAGAGTAGAGGTCGGCTGGTGGTAGTTGTTCACTCTGATGTAAGAGTTCCAGGGAATTGAATGGAACGGTTTTCAGAGAGAGAAATATGGGAAAATGGCCTGGGGAAGAATAATGGTATGATAATGATTCTGTGGGAGGCTAACAAAAAAATCCATACTGGGAAATGTGTAAGAGCCACCCAGATATACTGTCTGCAGCAGCACCGTCCGGCATAACAGCACTTTAGCAATAAACACCTTCGACTCAGTTTTGGTTTTACTATGCTCTAGTTTGGTGATTTTAGGTTAACTATGTTTTTTGTTTGTAGGTTTTTTTAAAAAAACTCTTTGATATGGGGGGAAAATAGCAGTTATCTCAAAGAGTTGTTGTGGGTATTAATAAAAATGCTAATGTGTTAAGAAATAACACATATACATCATGACTTAGATGGGAAAAAATTAACAGAGTAGAATCCTTTACCTTCTATAATTGTATTGAAATTCCTCTGAAGTCCCCTTTTATGTGGATAGTGGAAGTATTATGGGAGGAGAAAACTGAACTAGCCAATTAAAATCAATTCAGTTTCTTCCGGATGAACTGGAATCTTCCCAAGCTATTACCTTTCCTTCCCCTTATGATGCAGGTGGGTCTCCATGAAGATGGTAAAAGGAGCAGCTGGAATGCTATGCCCTCTAAATTCAAGGTGTTCACTTTCGTAATTCTTGGTCACTGGATACTGTGGTGGCAAATGTCCACACCATACTGAGGTCAACGGCATGTTGAGCTTTCAGTCAGTTCTCCAAGCACAGCCCCACTTTACAGACTAGGTGCCAACCCAGCTCTCATGAGACCCGCAGATACTGAGTCTTAGTCATAACTTGAAGATAAAAGATCCATCAACCTACTGCAGGGCCTCTTTCACCCCAGAACAGCTCTACCAACTCTCCACTCTCAGCTTTCTGTTCTGAGCTCATACTAGAATGTCTGAGTTTTCAAAACCTGAGGGCCAACAGAAAACTTAGATACTCTGTTTATGACACCATGCTCCCATTGCCCTTCTGGTTCAAAGACATCTGCCTAGCAGTCAATTCCCACAGTTTAAGGTAGAAATCTAGGTCTGTGTCATTTGGCTTTTGGCTTCCCACACAACCAATGTGGGATTTCTACCACCTCCAGCCTTCAAATGGGACCTCTTCCCCATTCCATCCTCTATCCTGAGAGAACTCTCTCTTCTTTCTCTCATGTATATTCTGAGGTCTCTCTGCCTTTAACTTGTATTAAAGTTTGGTGATCTGAGCAATCCTGATCTGTGTCTTAACTTGTTTGAAAATATATAAATCCCTCTTTTCCCCTCAATAAAGCCTGATCGTATTGTTTCAGGGGAGAGTTTTGAAAGTCAAAGGTAGTCAAAACATTTTTTGGTGAAAACTGACTTGGATGATAAGCCTCATATTTTGGCTTCAATGACAGAAAGGCTGTAGGGAAATAAAATTTAAATGAGCATGGAATTAAATTGGTTTATTGCTTTCAAAATACCATCCTGGTTATCTGAGTGATATCTAATGTTTATCATTTAGCAGTGTCAAGCTCTACGCTAAATTCCTGACACATACTATCTCATTTTTTCATCATCACAGCTCTTTAAAGCATTTTACAGATGATAAAACTAACGCAGGTAGAGGTTAAGTTGTATGCCCCAGGCAACAGAGTGATTAATTGAAAGAGCCAAGGTTGAATTTAAACAGTCTGACAGTGTCTAAGCTCTGAAAAGTAAGACTCTATTCCCTCTGTGTATGGAACAGAGTACTTAATATGTAGGAGATATTATTACTAACATCACTGTTTTTGCTTGGCGACTCTGACTGCTAGAAGCTGGTATATGCTGTTCTAAAAAATAATTTAGTATTTTGCTTTATAGATTGATCTTTTGTGAACTGGGTTGTTTGACACCATCAGAGAGACTGACCATTTCTTGGAGCACAAAAATATAAAGGAGAAAATGGAAAAAAAATGATTTATATTTCTTATATACTGCAATTATGCTATCCCAACCCCACCAGTTGTCACTACAAAATAAGTTCACATTTCTATTAAACTGGGATTTAATCACTCTTTAGATATTTAGGGATGAGTGTTCTGAAAGGATCCCAGACAATCTGATTGTGCTCTAGAGAGAAGGGGTGAAAATGAATAACTAACTTTTCAGTGACAAATTACACAAATTCTTTAAAAAGAATACTTTTGCTACACTATTCCCTTGAAAAGTAAAGTGGCAAAAGAGGAACTTCTAATCTTTCTAGTTCTCTCTATGAAATCTCTAAAGGAACTACAAATCTTTATCTAAGGATATAACACTTTGAGAGAATAAAAGGATTGACATATCATGTTACTCAAATGCAACTGTACATATAAAAACATCAATTCTCCTTCTTATTATGCAATGATTCGATGCAATTCAAATGGACTTCTTTGGGAGTCACTGAAAAAAAAGTGATTTAAAAAAATCAATAGGCCAACTGTATCAAAGCTAATTCAGAAAGAAAAGGCTAATGTGAAGAACCTAGTTATTTAAAAAATCTCGGTACATTATAAAGACGTAATACGTAATACGGAGTAGTACTATTCCCAGATAAGCAAATATACGAACAATACAGATTGGAAAGGATTGTTCAGTAAGAGATTCGATTGTGTGTAAGAATTTATTATAGAGAAATATAGACATCACAAATCAAATGAGGAATACTTGGTAAATAGATCTGAAACAACTAGCTTGCAATTTTAGGAAAGTCAATTGATATTTTACTTTGTACATCAAATTCAATTTAAGATGAATTACTCACTTGATATTTGAAAGATTCTGTTAGGGTGATTGCAGAGAAGGGACTGGGCAAAGCTATAGAAAACCACAAGTTGGGTGACTAACAAGCAGATGAAATGAGACATGACAAATGAGAAATAAGGGGTAAAAAGATGAGATGAAGTCCAGAAAAACAGAAGTTGATGGGTGAAAGATATATCTGGAAGACACAGTTTTAAGACTTTAGAATGTAAATAAACAATGGTTCTTTGAACTGAAATAGATCAGACCATGTGAAGAGATGCTGAGAGAACAATGCCTTTGAGCTCAGCATGTGACGTGTACAATGCTTAGGACCAAAGTTGCTACACAGTCCAGAATCCACATAATATTCTGGGATGGAAATATACACTTGGTAGAATTCTGCTTCTTCGAGAATTCGAAGACATAAACATAAATAAAATGACTCAGGAAGGGAATATAAGTGATAAGAAAGCCAAACAGAAAATCTCACAGTGGTGGCAAGATTATAAGCAAAGTACTGTGTCACAGAGGCAGAAGAATTGCAATAAGAAGCATAATGTCAAAAATAGGAAATATGGCTGAGAAATCTTAGAATAAGACATCAGATGAACTGAGTTCTTTAAATTGGGCAATTAAGAGATTTTTGGAGATCCTGGAAAAAAGAGTTCCAAAAGATGACAGAGGAAGAGGCTATGTTGTGGGTAGCTTGGGTATTATTTGGGTGATAAAGGAGGAGAAATCAGATGAAAAACGTAATGGAAGAAAAGTTATGTGAGATCACATTTTGCTAAGAAAAAAGAGAAAAAAAAAAAAAACAGATGCTCTGAAATTCATAGTTGTATCTCTAAGCATTTACCAGTACATAGAAAGTGTTTTACAAGTTTATGTTTTCAAAAAAAAAAAATAACATTTATTTGGACAATTACCACTTCACAACATACTTAAATCAAATATATAAAGCAAATATCAATTACAGCTCCAACTCAATCTCAAAATTTAAAAAATAATAATTTTAAGATTTACCCATGTGATTTTCAATAACTTTGAGTTATCATAGGTTGCAATCTACTTAAATGGCATTGAACACAGTCTTCAGCTCATGAAACAATCACATTTTACTCCATAATTCAAGGTTCTTTTGCTTCTTTTTTTATTAAGAGCAAATATCAGTGTATATAGTCTGATCCTACATTTCCTTGGTACCTGAAAATCAGTGTTGCTATGTCTATGTATGGATTCTGATGATACTGGGGTGTTTCATTGTTTTATGCTTTGCTGATTTTGCCCTCAGAAAAAAAATCTAGGACACTTTAAAATTTCTTTTTTTTTTTTTTTTTTTTTTGTCTTTTTGTCTTTTGTTGTTGTTGTTGTTGTTGCTATTTCTTGGGCCGCTCCCGTGGCATATGGAGGTTACCAGGCTAGGGGCTGAATTGGAGCTGTAGCCACCGGCCTACACCAGAGCCACAGCAACCCATCCCGCGAGCCGCGTCTGCAACCTACACCACAGCTCACGGCAACGCCGGATCGTTAACCCACTGAGCAAGGGCAGGGACCGAACCCGCAACCTCATGGTTCCTAGTCGGATTCGTTAACCACTGCGCCACGACGGGAACTCCCTTTTTTTTTTTTTTCTTAAAGAGAGATGCATATCTTTGAAGTATCTCCATTCACTAAGCAAAGATAAATCACTGAGAGACACCAAAAGGAAAATGGGCCAGGAAAAGCAGTGAACTCCTTGTTTCCTTAATATAAAATACTCTGATGAGTCAAAGACCTTTAGAGTCTAGACTTCCTGTTGTTATAAAAGAAAATCCCAGAGCTACCGTCGTGGCTCAGTGGTTAACAAATCCGACTAGCATCCATGAGGATGTGGGTTCGACCCCTGGCCTCTCTCAGTGGGTTAAGGATCCAGTGTTGCTGTGAGTTGTGGTGTAGGTTGCCAACACAGCTCAGATCCCGTGTTGCTGTGGCTGTGGCAGAGGCCTACAGCTATAGCTCTGATTGGATCCTAGCTTGGGAATCTCCAAAAGCTGTGGGTGTGGCCCTAAAAAGACAAAAGACAAAAAAAAAAAAAAAAAAAGACAGAGAGAGAGAGAATCCCTACTGATCAGGTAGGATAATGGAACAGTCATGAAATATCACTTGATAAGATGTTACTAGAAAATACAGACTGAGATATGAAGAATTGCAATGCTGTGAATCTCTTTGCCTTAATAGAGATGAAGCTTCGAAGATGTGCAAATACGTTGAGATCTTTCAGCTTTGGAAAAAGATCTAGTTAAGAAGCAAACTTAGAAGAGACCAAGTCCTAGAAGAATCAAGATTTTGGAATTCTAAATCCGTACTAGAGATGATAGCTATTATTAGAAATTCACAAATAAAATGTAAAATAGTTTACTGTTCTTCAATGATTCCCCCATGAAAACTACCTAAGAGGTAATCCAATAATGGGATCCAATAAATATTAAAATAAACTATGCCTTTTCTTTCTCCAGTAAGGAAAGGCATGGTTTATTTTAATAAAGAAAAAGGATACCAGCTTCTTGGGTGAGATTCAACAGATTCTAGTTAATAGCTTTTTAAAAAGTCAAGTGTCTGGGATCCAGAGGCATATATGAGGATCTTAGAAAGAGTCATATATATTATACCTAAGAGGAACTTGTTTACATAATAAATAGGGAATTCATAAGAGAGTTAAGGAGAACTGACAGAAGAAAATTATCAACGTGATCACACACATAAACTTACATTTCCTTATACCAAAACTAGCAAAGAATATAAAATAAGTGGAAATTAAAATGCATATATATAACATCACTATAAAATCTTAAAGATTCTAGAAGTTCCTATCATGGCGCAGTGGTGAATGAACCCCATCCCTGGCCTCGCTCAGTGCATTAGGATTCCGGCATTGCTATGGCTGTGGTGTAGGCCGGTGGCTACAGCTCTGATTGGACCACTAGTCTGGGAACCTCCATATGCCATGGGTGCTGCCCTAAAAAAGACAAAAAGACAAAAAAATGAATAAATAAGTAAATAAAATCTTAAAGATTCTGTTAGTAACCATATACCACGTGAAAGTAAACATCATATGGCATAACTTTGTAAGTCAATTATTTTCCAATAAATTTTTTTTAAAAAAAGAATTACTACCATGAGACAAAGAAAAAAAAAAATGAATGAAAATTACTGTCCAACTTAGTCTTTCTTGGGATGCGGTCTCCAAAGAATGGCACTTCTCTCTGCCAGGATTCCACGTACTGTCATCAACTCAGGAAAAGAGAGAAGTTCTTTTTAGGATTTAAAACATGTTTACTTAAAGACCAATAATTTAAATTTATACCAGTAGATATGGAAAACCGGAAATGTAAATAAAAATTACAACGAATCCTCCCCAAAAAAGAAAAAAAAGTTTATAGGTTTGTTAGACCAGTGATCAATTCATAAAAAAGACACTTGGCTGAATTTTGCTTTAGGATCCCTACAAAATCTTCCTGAGGAGAAATTATGAAAGAAGGCTGCTTTGGTCAGTCCCTGTTCTGAGGTCAGCTATTATGCGGGCATGGATCATGCTCTCTGCTTGACTGAGGAAGCAAGAGCCATTCACAAGTGCACACAGTTGACTCACCCTGGTCTACTCTCTGACTTGTTTATCATGAGTTCATCTCTACATTAAAGCTGTGATTTCCTTCTGGAAAAACTCATGCTTCCTATATTTTGTCTAACCATAACCCAGATAATTTTATCTTGATAAATGGGAAGATTTTATTGAGTCATTTGGAATTACAATGGCAGTATGGGGAACTTCTGATGTGTCAAGAATAATACATTTAAGAGGAACTCTAGAAAAGAGTGAAACAAAATGCCAAGTAATCCATGGTCGACTTTCTTTTATGGATATACTGAGCCCGAAAAACAAAACACAGATTCCAAGACAGACACTCTCAACAACTCTTGAGCAAAACCAAAGGAAAAAAAATGTCCTCCCAAACTTCCAAAGTCTCCCCTCCTTGTACCTCTTTTTCTCTCTATCCATACTTATCTTTACCCATCAATTATACCTCTTCTATTCCTTCTGCTCTTTAACCAGACCCTCTAAATAAGTTGTCCCTTCCTCAAGGTATTTCTCAAATTAACACCACAATGAGGTTTCACCTCATACCTGTTAGAATAGCCATTATTAAAAAGGCAGAAGATATCAAATGTTGACCAGGATGTGGAGAAAAAGGAATCCTTGTGCACTGCTGATAGAAACATGAATGGATACAGCTATTACGGAAAAAAGCATGGAGGTCCTATAAAAAAAATTAAAAGCAGAGCTACCACATGATCTAGCAATACCAAGGCTGAGTACATAGTCAAAGGCAATGAAATCAGTATCTCAAGGAGATATCTGCACTCCCATGTTGACTGCAGCACAATTCACAGTAGCCAAGCTATGGAAGCAATGTATATAGTCACCACCAGATGAATGGAAAAAGAAAACATAATAGTATTCAGCCATAAAAAATGAAAAAATCCTGCCATTTACAACAACATGGATGAACCTGGAGGATATTACACTAAATGAAATAAGCCAATCAGACAGACAATCTCATTTACATGATCTCTTACAATTTCATTTTTATCTGGAGTGTAAAGAAGTGGAACTCCTCGAAACAGAGAAGAGTGGTAGTTGTCAGAGGCGTGAGAGAAATGGGGAGATGTTGGTCAAAAGTTACAAAGTTCAGTTACTTGAATTTTGCTCAGAGACTAGATCATAAGTCACTGCAGAATATACACACGAGTGGTAACTGTGTGAAGTGGTAATCATTTCAACACTGTATATCAAAAACTTGGTGGTTTCAAGAAATTTATGAGCAAAAAAATCCATAAATATAGGAAAAATAATTAAACCTCTGTGTCCAGATTTATTTTTCAAAACTTCTAGCTTTTCAATACTATCTTAAGCTAAGTCAAAGAAGTTATAACCTGTTTAATGAACAATGAACAGATTATCTTTTGATCCAACCCCAGCAATATACCGATTTTACCTATTAAAATGGTGGTAAGGACCTAATTTTTTTTTCCAAAATCAGTGAGTAATTCACAAAATACTAACTCTGTGTTTCTCTGTAGTACCAAGCCCATATTCTTCTCAGTCTCATTTGAGGCCAAATTCTTTACAGTAATATACCTACATTCAGCTTTATTTAGTGCCCAGATTGACTTTTTTAAAGTCAGTATTTATTTTCCTTCTCCAAGGATAATCAGTAATTCACCTGGACAGTTACATAATGAGGACTTACTGAAGATTTGTCCTACTTCTCCCAAGTCTTGAAAGAAGACCTTAAGAATATACAGATCCTTTGTGGTCTCATTCCAGTCCAATAAGTAGCTGACTTTTCTTAAGTAGATGCTTCCTTAATACAGGAGACTCTAAACCTAACTCTACATCTATTCGTCAAGTTAGTTAAGGGACAAAAACTTTCTAAGAAAGAACTTACAACTCTGCAAAGCCAAAGTTCATTCCAGGCCTTCATCTATCAGCTGAACAAAGGACATTATCCAAAGGAAGACCACACACATTATCCTAAATTTTCCAAGATGAACAACTAAAAGACAACTGAGGAAATTTCTGGTATTAAACAGATATTATAGGTACAAACATTTTCTGAAATAAGAATGCTCTTTTATAATGTGACTAAATCAAACGTCTCAGAACCTCTCTCATGGATTGCAGAAACTGGAAAAGTCTACAGGTAAGATCAAAACATCTCTTTGACAACTACCTCGGAGGGCCTACCAAATCATTACAGCTCTTTATTTTTGTTTGCACGTGAAAGCACAGACCATGCTTTAGGACCTTAACTCAAAGTGACACACATCAAAGCCCCTGCTTAAAGTCATGCTGTCCTTGTTGCAATGAATTTGCAACTATGGTAAATTAAAAAAAAAGACTATTGAGCTTTAAAACTTATATCCACACAAAAATCTGTACATGGATCTTTACAGCAGTTTTATCATAACTGCCAAAACGTGGAGGCAACCAAGATGTCTTTCAGTAGGTAAACAAATAAGCAGTGGTACATCTAGACAATGGAATATTATTCAGTGCCAGAAAGAAATGAGTTATGAAACCATGAGAAGACATGGCTTACATTAAATGCTTATTACTAAGTGAAGGAAGTCAATCTGAAAAGTCTACATGCTATTTGATTCCAACTACACAATATTCTTTAGAAAAAAGCAAAACTATGAAGGCAGGAGAAAAAAAAAAGAATCACTGGTTTCCAGGGGGTTAGGGACAAGGGAAAGATGAATGGGTAGAGAACAGAGGGTTTTTGAAGCAGTGAAAATACTGTATGTGATACCATTATGATGGATACATGTCATTTACACATTTGTCCAAACCTATAAAATGTACAACACCAAGAGTAAGCCATAATGTAATCTATGGACTTTGGGAGATTATGTCAACATAGGTTCATCAATTGTAACAAATTTAACACTCTGGCAGGGGATGCTATGCATGTGTGGGGGCAGGATTTATGGAATATCTATCAACCTTACCCTCATTTTTGCTGTGAACCAAAACTGCTCTAAAAAAAATAGTCTTAGAGTTCCTGTTGTGGCTCAGGGGTTAAGAACCCAACTAGGACAATGAAGGTTCAATTCCTGGTCTCGTTCAGTGGGTTAAGGATCTGGCATTGCCACAAGCTGTGGCGTAGGCCACAGATGCAGTTCCTATTAGACCCCTAGCTTGAGAACTTCCACATGCCACAAGTGCAGACATAAAAAGAAAAATATATACATACATAATATGCCTTAATTAAAAAAAAACTATTCAGTTTTCATGCTAAAAATCACCTCCAAACCCGATGGCATCATAGTTATACAATGCCTAACCAAAATTATTAAAAAATGTTCTGTTTAAATATGATATCTGATTCAATATAAAATATTTATATTTCTCTTTCTCATATTAAACATACATCTATACTTTCAATTCAGCAAGTTTAACATCCTTATCTAATGGAGAATCGAATCTATAGTACAAGAATGGCCCATTTTCAGAACATACCATTTTGATATTCTCATACAATAACTTACTTAGTAGTATATATAGATATGTCTTACATGTCTTATATCACAAATGTAAAGAGAAAATATAATGTAACTATTGAAAACCACTCCAGGTCCCCCAGGAGAATCCTGCTTCTTCCCCAAAGAAAACAACTCAAGTAGCCAAATGTACGGTCTTATGTAGGATATGTCCATTTTATTACTATAAAAAGCTAAATAAAATCCCAGGAAGCTGATAGGTTTTTATAGTTCATGACTTTGAAATCAACTATGGAAACAAAGAAAGTCTTAAATTCCTCAGGGACTCCTATAAAAAGTGGACAACAAATATACGAATTTCTTGGTGTTTAGGCTACATGATGAAATTATGGTTATAAAGGTCAAGACCCACCATAAATGACATAAAAATGCATGCTTAGGAAATGCTTACAAAGGTCATTATGTTAAGCCAGTTATGCTGACTAAAGTCCTCTGGAAAGACCTCTTGTAAAGCCAAAGGAAAAATTCATGGAAGTTAAAGAATTATATTCAATAATATATAAAATTTGGCCAGAAGTTCTGAAATGAAATACTGCAAATGACTGAGTTTCAAGGTAAGTTATAGCAAAGCTGGCTGAATAATGACATAAGATAACTTCAAATGGACACCTGCTAGAATACTTAATGAGACAACCCATGATGAAAGGAACAAATTTTCTACAATATTAATCAAACACTGGTGGACAAACTTTTCTTAATATCAGAGGAAATATCCCATTCACACCTTTATCTACAGTCAACATAGTCCTCAGAAAAAATGTAAAGGTTGGCCATAGATTAAAAACTATGAATTTCTCTATATATTTTATAATATAAATATGAGTATGAGATTTAACACATGAAAGGCAGAAAGAGCTGGAAGAAAAACTGCTTTTCCTCCCTTGATGAACTATTTCTTACTTCTTCAAATGAACCATTCCAAAATGCATGGATTATAAATGGCCTCTCCAGATATATCATGTATGACCTAGCCATTAGCTATGCATTCTTTTGAAGTTATAGCTTCATAATACATCTTTATTTGATTTCTCCCTAATACTGTTTTACTTCGTTCTCCTCACTTTTGATTACAATTACTAAAGACTTCACCTGAAATTAATTATGATAAGGTGTAGAAAGAAGAAGATAAGGAACTGGATGATCCAGGGATGCAGCTCAATCAGTATAAGGTAATGATAATTATAAGGAATTTGGCATTTAGTGGCTTCAGTGACTAGCATGAGAAGCCTTGCAAAAAAAAAAAAAGAATGGGCTCATGGGCTCACCATCTGCCAACATATGTCATGCTATGTAACCAGAGAGTCTTAAGAATAACTTTGAAGAAGATTTTTTTTTTCTTTTTGCAGTCATAAGGCACACTGCCAAAAACTTATCTGATTATAAAGAATGTACAATTGCAAAGAAAAATGGTTTGTAATGATTGAGAGAGACTGATTCCAAATGGTACTGATGCCATTTTTCAGGATAAGTAGAAAAAATAAATACTGAAGATATTTTAAGGAACTGATGCCTCCATAAATATTTATCATCATGGATACCAGTTCATAATGAAGACATATGGAAAACAGGTATTTAATTAATAGTTTATTAATTCAGGCTCCACCTTTATACTTCGGTGCTAACAAAAAGGCTCACATTTATTCCATGAGCTGTAGGATAAGGACCATTTTATGGAAAAGGCTATATGTAACTCCTTACCACTAGCAAAAATAATAAATTAGAAGACACATCTTGGGAGGAATGATGGAGATCAGTGTCAGTTTCATCCTATCACCATTCAGTTCACCTATGTTGCCTCTAAAAACCAGAAAAATCATCAATGATAAAGGCTAACCAGTAAAATTAATCAGGTCATAGTCCAAACTGAAGATGCCATGCCATTCGGTGGTGTCGTTACAAGAGTTTATCAACACAGACTCTGTCACATTGTATACAGTTATATTTTGGAAGGCCTTTTTTTTCCTCAATATTAAAAAGCAGAGAGGATCAAAAATCCCTGGTCTTTGTTAGATATAGCCCTCAAGAATTGCAGTCATCTTGACATTCCAGTGAAAAATCACCCTGGTTAACAATACTGTGTGGCATTATGCTAATTAAACTGTACAGAGCTTGACAAGCTTCTAGATATTCTAGGAAGATACATGCCTGATAGATGTGGTATAAACCTCCTAAAATTCAGGAAATTGCTACAATATTAATCAAACACTGGTGGACAAACTTCAAAGATTTTGCAATGTATTCCACCTAACAGTGGGCATTGATTTGTCCTTTCTAGAATCATATCATACTGCAAATACTGTTTTCTATGCTAGCAATGTCTTTGATAGATAGCATCAGTGTCCAAGGGCTTAGAGACTATTAATTCATTGATACAGAATCCACATGACATTTCCTTGCACTGGGAGAAATATTTTACGGAAAATGAGATGCAAGAAATGATGCAGGATTCACCATTCTGACAACATATCCCAATCACCCAGAAATTGGCAGCCTGTAATATAGTTAAGTGGCTTGTTGAAAGGTCATCAAGGGTGCCAGCCCAGGGACAACACTTTGAGGATTTGAATGCAGTCTTCTGGAGTACAATGCCCACATATACTGAACCAAGGGCTGTGTCCCAATAACAATAATATATGGGTCCAGTACGTATAGGTGGAAGTAAGACTGGCTCCTCTCACTATCACTGCCAAGGGATCTACCTGATGAATTGTCCTTTGTATTCCTAAAACCTTCAGCCTTCTCAACCTAGAGACCCTAGCTCCTAGGGGTAAACACTCCTGTCAGAGAAGCCAGCAAAGTTTCTACCGAAATAAAAGCTGCAGCACACACATGGCCACTTGTGCACTTCATGCCAATGTACCAGTAGTCAAAGAAAAAAAAAAAAAACTGTTTTAAGATCTAGATTTGCTACTAAAGCATGGAATAAAGAAGGAGTATTTCTTTATCCCAGGTTATTGATTTGGGTTTCTCCAAGCTTCTAAGTGACGATGGTGAATGGACATGGCTTCAAAAACACAAGGAAATTAAGTGCTCAAATATCCTGGGGAAAAAAGTTTGAATAACATCAGTAAAACCACTCATCCAAACGGTGGTGAGAGAAACCTAGAATGGGTAATTAAGGAGAGTGATTATAAGTGTCAAGTATATTTTTCTATTATAGCACAACAAATGACTTCTAAAACTTTGAAAGTTAAAAATATCAATGCTATGAAGTTTGTGGGTCAGGAATTTGGGAAGGGCTTGCTAGGGCAACTCATCTCTGTTTCTCATAGCAGTAACTGGAGAAGCTTGAAAGAGGTTGGAGAATCTGGGTATAGGAGAAACCACTCCCAGAGCTTGCTAGTTATTGCTGGTTGTTGGCTGAGAGGAAGTTGGGGCTGTTGGTTGGATATTCAGTAGGGCTTGTCAGCTGTGTGCTGCAGTTCTGCTCCACAGGGGTCTCTCCATTGGGCTTCCTCACTACATGCAGCTGTGTTTCAAGACTAAGTGTTCTAGAGATAAAGATGGAAGCTGCAAGTCTTTTTCTGACCTAGACTACAAACTCCCAGGATGTCAATCTGTTCGCATTGTATCAGCCAAGAGAAATCACTAAGACCTTCAGTAAGAAGGCAACTGGACTCCACCTCTCCATGAATGGAGGAGCAACGACTCTGTGGCTATTCTCAATCCCAAAATCATGTACAACAATAGAAATGGCAGGTTGATCTGCTAATCCTCTTTAAGCCTTTTTTGGGAGTTAGTTTCTTCTTCTTCCCAGATGTTTTCCTGAGCCTTGCCCAATTACTTAGTTCCTGACCTGAGTGGCTCCTGTGGGTTATAATCATGTAGGTTACAAATCCCTGGACACTGTGACAGTCACATTCACTTCGTCTCATCACACTTCAGTTGTCTCAGTTGTCCTGAAAGGTGAGAACTGACTTTGGATTTAATTTGGGTTGCCACCTTTCATGGCAGAAATCACAGAAACTCCAACTTCTAATCTCAACCTGATTGGACCCCAAAAGGTTGTAGCTTCTTGTAGATTTAATTTTTTTTTTTTTAAGGCCACACCTGGGGCACATGGAGGTTCCCCAGCTAGGGGTTGAATCGGAGCTGCAGCTGAGGCCAACACCACAGCCACAGCAACGTCAATCTGAGTCACATCTGCAGCCTACGCTGGCTTGTAGCAAAGCCAGATTCTTAACCCCCTGAGCGAGGCCAGGGATAGAAACTTTATCCTCATAGAAACTACACTGGTCCTTAACTCACAAAGCCACAATGGGAACTCTGGGTCAACAAATGCTCAATTGTATATTAAGTTCCATAACAGGAAAAACAATACTGCAAATTGATATACTGGTATTAATTTCAAATGAAGTTAGCACAGCTATCAACCATCTTATTTGCCCTTAGGGTTTCATGACACAAAGCCTTTAAAATCTTCATTATATTTCTCTTAGTATAAAGAAAAATCACACTGAATTTGAAAAACAAAGGGTCGTCTATATAAGCAATTCAGTCCTAGGTAGAACTGCTTAAAATTTACCTGTTTTTCAGAAAACATTTTTGAATGTATCTCAAAGAACAATAAAGAACAAGGACAATTAATAAACCATAAAGAAATTCGTGCTGCCTGAGAAATATTAGTTTACCCAGAATATTCCACTTTTCTCAGATAACTTAGAATTCTTTCCAGTAAGAATATTATTAGGTATTAGCTAACGATGAATTTCAATCAACCCCTAATAAGCATATTTAAAGTGTTCATTGCCTTTTATGTTTCCTGCTTTCCAATATTAGAGAGACACTTGAGAAGGCTTGGTTCTGTAGCAAACTCAGACTTAGCCATAAATAGCAGTGGGCTAGTATATTATTAAAGAGCACTGTGCTAATTGCATTTCATCTGGAAAAGAAAACATAATGTTTAGTGGAATTTACTAATGTGCTTCATTTCAATTTCCAGGACTCCAAAGTAAGCTTAAGTTATTAGATTATGCTAATAATTAAATGTGACTCAATTAAATGATAGCAAACAACTGATGATGAACTGTGTCATCAGTCTCTGCCTCCTCCACACAACAAAATCCTAATAACCTGCTCCTTAGAAAGCTCATGCTGAGATGGGAATAAATGTTTTTTTCTCTTAGCAGTAAGGATTAAACCACCCAAGCAATTGATGTGGGGGCTCAAACAACTGAAATAATAAAGAATGAGATAAACTCCATATCTTTCAGATCTTTCAGACACTGGTCAGGAGTCTGCCTTAAGAAGCCTTTTACTTCTCATTCTTAATTTAAAACCAAGGATATGCAAAAGAGAGCCCCCCAAAAAAAAAGTTTCAATATGGAGAAAAATCAGAATGTCAGAGAAATTTACAACTGCTGGAGAGGCATTAATTGATCTCAAGATAGGTGGAAATGTAATTTGAAAGCACATTATATGTCCATTAGGGTTACAAATGGTCAGTTCTTCTTTTGGAAAGTCCTCCCTGCTGTGGATGAGTTCTCTGAATCTGAGCCATATTCTCTGGATGAGACCTTCAGAATTTCAGACTGGATTCAACTTTTACAAATGTTATTTATGACAAAATATTGTGATGTGGTTGAAAAGGTAGGGATTCTCACTGATAAAAATTGCTAATCACCTGATATTTATATTCATTACCATTCCTGAAACACTTCTTTTCCCTTTTGAAATCTATGTATCTTTCTATCTTCATTCTGCTCTGATACAAGGGTCCCCTTTACTTATGTAGATTTTATTCTGAGATTATTATGAATGTGAGTTCCATGGAGAGCAGGGATCTTTAATTCAATGATAGATACCAAATATATAATACAATTCCTGGAACACAGTTGCTGATCAATAAATATTTGTTGAGGGAAGGTTGGAAAACTAGAAGGATGAAAGGAAGAAATGAATAATGGAAAAAGTTTTATCAGCATATTAATTACTTTGTTTCATGTGCCCACAGTGTCTCTTTAATAGCAATACATCAGAAAGAGAAGTTAACGTTAATTTACTTTAAATTTAGATATTAAGATATAATTCTGACAATACAATGCATAAGCAGAACTTGAGGCATGTTTAATATTTCCTAGAGTTATTTATTTATTTATTTTTGTCTTTTTCAGGGCCGCACCCGCGGCATATGGAGGTTCCCAGGCAAGGCATCTAATCGGAGCTGTAGCCCCCGGCCTACGCCAGAGCCACAGAAACGCAGGATCCGCGCCACGTCTGTGACCCACACCACAGCTCATAGCAACGCCAGATCCTTAACCCACTGAGCAAAGGCCAGGATCGAAACAGCAACCTCATGGTTCCTAGTCGGGTTCGTGAACCACTGCGCCAGGACAGAAACTCCTCTTAGAGTTATTTTAATCTCTTTGTTTGTCTGTAAAGATTTACATAGGAATTGAAACTATGTCTAACCAATATCAGTGAGAATATGACCACATTCTTGCCTGGGTCTTCCTGTTGGAAAGGAACACAGAGCAAAGGTAGCATGCTGGTTAAATAAAGAAACTATAGCAGATCAGGCTTTTACCATATAGTGGTGAAAACTGTCTAAGTAGACTCATTACCTACGACTCTCAGGTAAGAAGGTTTTATTGCACCTGTGCATTAATCTAATGGGTGACTGAAATGTCACTTTAAGATAAAAGAAACAAAACCAAACCTAAGGTATACACCAATTCTTCAGCTTGGTTTGGAAGAACACTTTTCAAAATGATGCCACAGTTGCCATGTGAGCATGTTATTCCCCTGAAACACAAATTAATTTCTTATGAATATCACATTCCCAAGAATTTCAAGGCATATCTCATGGGGAGAAAAGTAAAAGTACAAATGGTTTAACTGGGACCAGCCAAAAAGGACAGAAAAGTAAAGTGATGATGAGTTTTAAAGTTTTAAAATAAGATTGCCATGAAATTCATTTCTATATATCAACTGGATGAAGTATCAACATTTTATCAAAAAAACTGACATGAATAAATGTTCAAATAAATGACTCTAAATCACTGGCTTTCATTTTGTTCCTTTTAGAAGTCTCTCACTCATAGTTCAGGGGTCAAAGCAGCTTACATGTAAAAGCAGTACAAGGTTACAACACATAACCTATAGTACATAAGGGCATGGTACCTCCATTCTGAGTGTTTGGCCTAGAACCAAGTCCTCCTTTTCCTGACTGTGTAACCTTGGGCACCCTTTCTACCCTAATTTCCACATGCTGCACAACAGAAAGAGATACACACTTACCTCTCAGATTTGTATCTGTATCTCTCTGGACTTAATACATGCAAAGCGCTTAGAACAGTGTCTGGCATACAGAAGGAGCTCACAACCACCAGAGTATGGCATACAACTTAAAGCAAAGTCAAACCAGAAGTAATGAGACCACTTGGAGGCCCACTGCATAATATTGGCAATGAATGACCACAACAATGTCAATGGGAATGGGGAAGGGAAGATTGGTTTAAGAGCTACTTCAAAGTGTGATTCTGCAGGACTTGACAACTGTTGAAAATGAGAGCTGAATCCTGAGACCTTGCCAAATTCACTGATGAGCGCTAACAGTTTTGAAAAACTTATGGTTTCCAGGGGGGTGGGAGGATACCCTGAGGGTTTGGGATGGAAATGCTATAAAATTTGGTTGTGATGACTACTGTACAACTATATATGTAATAAAATTCACTGAGTAATATAAAAGAAAAAAAGAAAAAGAAAATGAGAGATGAGATAAAATAATAAAGGATGATTCTTAGATTCCTAACTTAGACAGCTAGGCTGATGATTAGTACCAGTTGCATGTACTAGAATTCTGTAAGAGGGGCTGGTTCCAAGACAAAGATATAGAGTGGTTTTAGGATATGTTGACTCTGTAACGCACATAAGATTTACAAGTAATGATGTCTAGGAGTAGTTGTTTTATACACATAGATCTCAAAAGATAGTTCTGGGCCAGAGATATAAATTTGCAATCGTGAATACATAAGCAATGGTTAACCCATGGATGTGGGTGGAACTACTGAGACTGAAAAAAGCAGGGAACGAAAAATTTATTGGGTAGAGTTTAGACAGGAATGAAAATAAGACATAATTTCAACTAAAGATCTGAAAGACTGACTAGCAGTGCCAAAAGTATCAGGACAGTCCAGTGAAATAAGACATTAAATCCATCTCCATCCTCCTTCCTGGGCATAACTCCTCATTTTTACTTACAGCTGTATCTTTCTACCTCGATGCCCCACTGGAATCACAAGCACTCATCTCTCTAAATGAGCTCTGGAAGCAGTTTCATACCACTGTTCTAGTCCTTATCACATGTTATTCTTGATACTGTTTATATTTCTGTTGTCTCAGCTGGAACATAACCCCCTTCAGGGCAGCATCTTTTCTTAATAATTTTTTTTTCCTTTTATCATTTTTTAATCTCTATACACTGAACCAAATACAATGACAGGCACATGGTATGCATGCAATACTTGTCAACAGAACAAATGAATCCCTATCTTCACTTCCCAATCAATGACTTCCCCATGTTCATCAATGGCTCTGGCATCATCTCAAACCCTTTATAGGTAGTTTCAGCTCTTTACTTATTAATTATTTCTCATATCCAAATAACTTGCTAGGCCATATTGATTTCATCTTTGCAATATGCTTTATGGCCATCTCTGCATGTACAATTACACTACCACCACTTCATGTGAAGTCATGCTATCCCAATTTCCTAATTTTTTTCCCTCCTTTTCTGCTTATGCTCATATCAGTACCATTAGTGACCTAAAGTAGTTATTTATGATCACGTCACTCCCTAAACTTTCAAAATCTACACAGTACATTTTTTAAAAAACTTCTAAAACATTTGGAAAGAAGTTCAAAACCTAACCCCATGTATGCCAATCTACCTTTCAAGGCTTTCCTCCCACTGCTCCCCTGGACAATTCTGTGGTATTTCCTAATATGTACCGTTACTCAAATACGCCTTTGTGATGTCCAGCCCTTCCAGCCCTTCATAAAATTCACATGACCTAAAATATTTTCCTTTTTTTAACATTTCAACCCATTAAATCCATACTATTTTCAAGAGCAATTTAAAATTTCACTTCCTCTTTGAGGCATTTTTGGATCACTCTACCAAACTTTCAAATAATCTCTCTCTAAAGGTTTATCCTTCTCCACATTACTGCCTTACGAATCTTTAACTGAATGGCTTCTTGGCATCTAGATATATTATTTTCAGTACCTAAATCATTATTCCATCTTCTTTGCCATCTTCCACTTCCTCCTCTTTTCTCTTTCTTCACTATCCACAAGCCAGATATCTAGATTTATCTCTTGCTTCTAACACCCAAATAGATCTAAAAGCCCTAGGCATTATACTCTCCAAATAAACTCATGCCCTCTTGACTGCACTCACAGTCATTCCCTTAGAACAGATTTTAGTCATCTCCAGTCTGGATTATCTAATTAAATGCTTTACAGTGACCACTCACTGATCACAGGATGAAGTTCAAACATCTTAAAACAGAACTTTTACACCACCTGTCACCAACTCATCCTATCAGCCTACCTCCAAATGCATCTCATCTTCAGATACTAAATTCAGACAAGCTGAACTACATTCCATTCACCAAACATGCCAGTCTTCTTTGTGGCTCTGTGTTATTTACTATGTGACAAATATTCTTCCCCCTTCCACATCCTCTACTTTCCTTATCTCCACTCATATTCCTTATAGTGACCTTAAATTTACTACTATCATCTACTTACAAAAGCCTTTCCCCTTTGCAGGCAGAAATATGTTACTTCTTTTTTTAACTCAGTCATTTATTCATATCCCTAGCATTTTACTTTCTATATTACAGTGCAATTATATATTTACATATCTATCTTCTGTACTGAAATGAAGACTTTTGGAAAGCAGAATGCCTTCAAAATACCCTCGCTATTTCCCCACTATTAATACAATGCATGACATACAGGAAGCACTCAATAAGCATTTATTAATTCAAAGGCTGGGAATAACCTTCAGTTAATCTTGTAGTTTTCTGGACCATTTTCAAAAGATTATGAGTTCATTGATTAAAAACTAAAGATAATTTATTATAAAGTCTATCACATAGTTCTTTATGTCAAGGTTTTTTCCTAAACAAAGTCTAATAATCTTGTTATTTATTTTAAAATACTTTTATTTAATCCTACCCCACTAGATTAAAAATACCAGTTCCTTTCCCTTCCTAAAAGCTATTTTTCATTCCTACTTGTGTTCCTTCTTTCTCCTAAATTCCTTCAGCTCACTTCCCATTCCTGGAGTCTATAACAAGTTTAAAAACAAACACTATTTGAATGGATCACTATGCTATACAGCAGAAATTGACACTGCAAATCAATTATACTCAAATAAATAAATAAAATCCATGGAAGAAAAAAAAAAACTAGACAGTTGTTAAGTTTGCTGTGGCCAATTTTTACTTATAGCTAATGGACAAGAGATAAATTTTAAATAACGTTATAGAAAATTAAAAATAATTCAGACTAAATTTTTACTGTACTCTTTAAAGAAATTAATCATCATTTTGATTCTAATAACATGAGTAAAATTACAAATTTTATTAAAACATTCTACTTAAAATTACTCTCTTCATAGATTCATTCATGAGGAACTATACAGATTAATTTTCTATTAAATCCAGATGGATATTACATATTTTGGTCTAAGTGACTGCAATACATTGTGTAATTAATTGGACTTTTTATGTAAATATCTTCAGTGACTGCATCTAAAAAATATAAAATCTTAAAAGATCATTTGATGAACATACAACTTATATCAAGATATTGGCACTAATATCACTAGCAAATCATTTCAAGATTTCTTCAATAATTCGTTTTCCATTCGTCAGACATTTGCTACACAATTCTTTATGTCATTTCCTTTACTTAAAACTAGTGATGCAAATACAAGTAAAATGCATAAAAATAGGCACATGATGGAATAATGAAGCTTATAATGAAGCAGAAAAGGGAGCACTTATCTTGGTCCTGTTGGTGAAGAAAACTGAGCACAGAAAGCAAACGTTCTGATCCATTTGAAAGAATGGCTTGAAATTTGCCTTACAAAGTGAATTCTAAGTGCTTATTTCGCCCTAAAATTTTATGATACAATTGCTTTCTAAGTGAAAATAACATCACTCAGAGCCCTAGATATTGTCCTCCAGGCAAAGCAAGAAGCATCTTGCTGTATTTCTTGTAGGTTTTAGTCTTCCACTGTTATGTTCCGTGTTGTTTAAAGCAGTGTCCCTACTGTGCTTATTAGTTATCTATTACAGCAGATCCTTATTATCCATTTTATATGCAGTAGTGTGTATATGCTAATCCCAAACTCCTAATTTATCCCTCCCCATTTCTCCTTTGATAACCATAAATTTGTTTTCTATGTCTTTGTTCCTATCTCTGTTTTATAAGTGAGTTCATTTGTATCATTTTCTTAGATTCTACATATAAGCAATATCATATGATATTTGCCTTTGTCTGGCTTACTTCATTTAGTATGGTAATCTCTAGGTCCATCTATTTTGCTGCAAATGTCATTATTTCATTCTTTTTAAATGACTGAGTAATATCCCATTGTATATATACCCCACTTCATCTTTATCCATTCATCTGTCAATGGACATTTGTTTAGGTTGTTTCTACATCTTGGCTATTAAATTGGTATAGTCACTATAGAGGACATTACGGAGATTCCTTAAAAAACTAAAAATAGAGTTACCATGATCTGGCAATTTCACTCTTGGGCAGATATCTGGAGAAAACCATAATTTGAAAAATATATGCATCCTAATGTTCACTGAGATCTAATATTCTTAAGGAACACTTTGTGTATGTTTCCAACTTTAAAGTTCAAATGAACTATACAAATTAGACTGCCATTTATCAATGATGCAGTTGAGATTTCAATTTTCAGAGTTCCCATTGTGCGTCAGTGGGTTAAGAACCCGACAATAGTGTCCTTGAGGATGTGGGTTTGATCCCTGGCCTAACTCAGTGGGTTAAGGATCTGGCATTGCTACAAGATATGGCATAGGTCACAGATGCAACTCAGATCTGGCATTACTGTGGATGTGGCAAGGGCTCTAGCCTGGGTACTTCCATATGCCAAAGGTGTGGCCTTAAAAGGAAAAAGAAAAAAAAATTTTTTTATTTCATGTAAGGTATTAAAATATTAAATTTTGAAATATAGAAAAATATAGAAATTTAACTTAGATAACTGAAAATTAGCAGATGAATTACTTCCTACCACTAGTTAGTATAAAAGAAGTGAAAGAGGGGCATATGAACATGGGATGGAGCCAGCTGAGAGTCAGAAAAGTATTGACACAATGACTAAAAAGCATGACTTCTTACCTATCTTTAATGCTTTTAAAGTTTGGTTCTTAAGAAATTTTCACCATTCATGGAGGACACATAATAGAAAGAATAAGGCAGGACAGAGTTTGCAGAATAAGGCTTTGTGATATGATCAGATGCCAAATTTTAATAAAACAATTAGCAAGTCTGGCCTAAAACAATGCCTGATTCCACATCTAAAAGACAATAATAAACTTTCAAACTTTTAAAAGCCAGAGAACTGTATGATTTATATGCATCATCTCAATATTTCTGTCAATATTCTTCACATATCTCCCTTAAACATGAAAAAAAAAGTTATCTAGCTACAAACAGATGATCCTGTGTTATCTTATTTATTGACTAATGATTTGAAGAAATAGGAAAAACATATGATAGTATGTTTACTTCTGCTTGTCCTCTTTCTCTGAGACTGATCCCATAACATAAAATCAGCATTCTTAAAGAGATACATCTCTTTCCAACTATGTAGAATTTTTTAGTCATGTGCACATATGTTGGCCACATCCAATTCTGGAACATGATACCATGTTTGCTGTTGTATAGAAACAACTCAAAAAATTGTGACCCATACTTGGGATAATGATAACAATGATTATACTAATTCCTTGCTAATTCAACATACTAGAAATTTCTTAAAGAATTAAGTATCCTATTTTCTAGGAGCACTTTGCTCTGTTATAATCATCAAATAAAATAAAATACTTGCCTGTTAATTGCTTTAGGAACTAGACTGTAAAGAGGTAATTTTGTGTAAATACTGTGACATTTTAAGGGAATTTTTTAAAAAATAATGTGCTAATAGCTCTCTCGTAGCAACATACACTATTTTGCAATATATGCATATACATATACATATACTATTATACTAGCAACATATATTACTTTTATAATAATATTTATTTTTATACTTCAATTCATTGGTTTAGTATGCCAAATTACAATGTTACATTGAAGTCCCGAGAACTGCCAATAGTCCATGCATAATTGACTCAGCCAAAAAGTCAGTCATTTTGCACACTCAACTCATTTTCTTTTATATTCGCTACCTCCTGAATTTATTTATGTTTTTATTTTGGAAAGATGCCCAATCCACTGATAAAATTAAGGTATAAAAGTATAAATATTTTTCTGGTAATGCGTAAAAATCAAAAAAAATGATACTTTGGTCTGAGAAAAGGACATAATAAATCATTGTGCCTGAATATGAGCTTCTACTCTGTACTACAACACCTCATTTCAGTGCTTCTTTGAAATCCCACAGCATCTTCATCAATGTATCATCAAATAACTTAATATTACTTAAAGCAAACATAATAAATCTTTAAAGTTTTAAAACTATTATGTCTACTTTAAAACTGATGAAAGCTAAGTTCCTGATTTGATGAAAGCTAAGTTCTATTTGCTATTAAAATTTCAATCAATTTTAACCTCTAGAAATGACTTACATTGACTGGGCTTAAACATCATCATACTTACAACCAAATCGATTACATTTTGTCATATTGAAATCAAATGGATAATTTTAAAATTGAATTTGGTCCATTCAAATAGCTAAAATACTATTGTTTTTAGCACCTTACATTCTACTATGTGTCAAGTGTATCATAACAGAATTTGAAAAAGGTAAACATTTTGAGACAAAAAGTTTTAACCTGAGAAATAGAATTGACTGCAATATAGTATTACTTTCAATGAAAGGACTTTTATTTCACCAATCATGAAAAAAATTCATAAATTCCACTTCCAGAATTTAACAAAAACCAAAAAGAACGTACATTACATACTAGGATAGGATTTTAATAGCTTAAAATAATTCTGCAAAGAATTTTTAAATTCCCAAACATCAGTATCTAGGTTGAACAACATAAATTTAGTCTGCAAATTACAAGTTTACTCAAAACTAAGGCAGAACAAAATCACATGTAACTAATGACCACTTACAAAGGTTAATTTTCCTGGAGTCCTTCAAAAATGTGGAATGTTCTGGCCTATTGTTAGAGTTCATTTTGCATCTGTGTTTTTGAGTTCTCTAGAAGAGTATGTGAGGGGCAATTTCGGGATGCTGTTAAGTCGCATGAGATACTAAAGTGAGGCTGTTTCCAGAGGAAACTATGACTTTAAGCTAGAATGCAGTGGGAGGGACAATGGGTGGGATGAGAAGGCAAGAAAGGAGTCTTGGGGTAGGGGGTAGGAATTAGGCAGCCTCTAAAAGAATGCTAACCATGAGCTAATAAAGACTTATACTGGGGACATATTAGAAACAATAAAATGTTAAGCAACTTTCAATCAGTGCAGCACAGTGATGTTTCATTATCTTAAAAGAACTCGGAATTAAAGGCTTTCTCGAGGGCTGACTCTGAAAGCATCATGTAGCCCTAGGATGAACATGCATCCTAATTTGTCCTGGACCACTGCCATCTATACCCCCTTCCCAGCACAACTAATAACAGCATTCCCATTCACACTCAAGTATGTTTCCTGGCCGGGATAATTAAATTATGTGATTATTTTTTGGGTAAAAAGCCGACCCTGAGAGAATGCTTTGTATGCTATGTGATTTATTAAGGAAAAACTCCCAGAGGAAACTGGCAAGGGAATAAAAAAAGCAAAACCAGAAAGGGAAAGGGGAAGAAGCCAAGGAGAGCATGAGTTCATGCCAAGTCCTACTGAAGGAGGCTTTGGCTTCATCCCTCAAGGGGACATCTGGAGCATAAATTACACATCAGAGTTAATCCCCATCTGAGGCGACGGGGCTGGGTTTCATTATCCTGTATCCTGATCTTTGGCAAAGGGTGTTCCCAGGTCCTTCCAGCTCTCTCTAGGAGTGGGTATGGTGGCTCCGGTGGCTGAGCACAGTCGCCCAGAAAGAGCAATCATAAGTAGCAGTCTTGGCCATAGAAGGGCAGAGAGATATATAGGACATCTGGACAAAGCACCAACAGCATTCGCTGCAGTCACCCTGGGTAACAGCCTTTAGAGGGTTCAGGAGAGACTCACTCTGACCCAGCTGTATAGACTTCTTATTAACACTGTGGTGTAGGCCCATGGCTGCAGGTCTCATTCAACCCCTAGCCTGGGAACTTCCATAGCCATAGTGCGGCCCTAAAAAGACAGAAAAAAAAAAAGGGGGGGTTCTGTGGATGATTCTGATGAGTCTATCATACTTCAAGAAAGTGTATGACTGATTTGTCATATCATATCAGCATATGTATGCATGTTCCTAGAGAGAGAGTAATAGCTTTCCTCAGGTTATCAACAAGGTCCATGATACAAATGAGACTGTACACAATGCAGGAGAAACTACAAGAACCCCAGTGTTTTGTGCAATCCAAACGTGAGGATGTACCTCTTTAGGTAAAGAAATAACTGGTAAATTCCCCCAATAACCTCATGTGAGTGGAATAGATTTTAAAATTTTCTGTATATGCTCCTCAGAGGTAAAGGAACCCATAAGCCAGGGAATCCAATGCTACTGAAAACTCAGCATCACTAAGTGGCCTTAAGTCAGCTAGTAATACTGAATTTTAATCCTTCTGGTGAAAATTTATCTGGGCAAATAAGTGTGCCAAAGACATCATTCTTTTTCTCTTGCCAAACTATCAGTGGATCCAGATTTAATAAAAAACTGATCAATAAAATTGTGAGAAGAACCTGGAGAGGTTGTTGAGCCACTTTCACAAGTGAGCTAAGAAACGTTTCCATTTTCCTTGTTATCCACACAACTACTCGTCAGATATTCCCCTGAACACGGTACAACACAACTCCCGACTAGACCAGTGATGAATAATGCATTACTTTTCTCCTCACATACTGATCACCACTCTCAGCACCAGTACTGCTGAGACCTCCTAATTCTTCCTTGTCTCGCCACACCTTAAAAGTGCGACATTAGTGTTTGTTCATTTATTTCCAAGACATTTAACAACTTCTTAGTACAAGTGATGCAAAAATGCCATTGCTCTTTCAAACTGTCATCTTTAATTTTCCCCTCTCAAAAGGTTTTCTCTCCACTTTGAACTGTGAAATGTAGTCATCTTAATTAAACATCCTCAACGTCAAAGTTTAAAGGTATTTTCTACCTAGTCGTTCTTATCTCTGAAAAGTTTTCATTACATTACCATTTTTCCACATCACGTAAGAAGAAACACAAGTCACATTCCAATAAGAAACTTAAACATTAAATTGAAAAGAAACACTAAAAATTAAATAATTATATGTCTGTCAAAATAAATTTTGAGGACTGGTTTGTGAGTTTAAGTAATGATCAAAATGAAAAGCTACCTCTCTTCTCTGACATTTACCTAATATTTTCTTCAGGTTACTTTATACTTATATATTTCATATTTCTACCTCGTCAACTTCATACTCTTTATAATTTTCAATATCTTTCATAATTCACTCTATTTCTATCATTTCCTGACATTCCCCCACATGTAAAAGCTTCTCTACATGGATTGACTTGATCAATACCCTACATCCCAAATCTTTCATACTGTCTCATAGTCCTAGACTCTAATTCTCTTATTCCACCTTTTCTTTGTGGAGCAATTTCTAGGAAACTACACTTAGGTTTCAAAGGTCCTGGTCTAAAAATCAGCAGAACCATAATGCCTACGTGGTTAAGTCAAAAAAGGTCAGAACAACGGGAGAGTGTGTTCTGCTTTTCAACTTTTAGATCAAGAGTGACAATAGTGTTTGTTCTTGTCTTAATGTCTTAAATATTCTTCCACATTCACCAGCTCTAATCCGCCCCATCAATCTCTATCCAGAAACCATTATTAGAAGTTTCTGGCAAACCAAGAAGCATGGGAATTGCTGGGGAAACTGAGGGTGAGAATCTAAAAGATACCCCTGCCCTTGCAGAGTGCTTTCCTTATTAAGAGGTTATGTGTGCTTCTTAATGCTGGCCCTTAATGATGCTTACTTTCTTCCTCCAAATCTAGTTTGCTAAAATGAGATATCTGGACACAAGTAAATGTTATTAGTTAATGACAAAATTTTCTGAGTACAGTTCAGAAAAAGTACCTGGAATTTTCCTAACACTTTTTTGACTAGTTATAGCAAGTTAGAAAGAATTTCTAATCCCTGTTCTGCATCTTTTTTGGCAAAAGGCAAAAGCAAGACTTCCGATATACTTAACCCAGAAATATTAAGTGATTCCTATGTTCATTTCATATGTTGCTAGCTTTTTAATGTAATTTGAGAGTGGTTTCTATACAAGCAGTATCTGATACCTATGATCACAAGATTGAGGATGAAATTAAGGAAAAGTCTTTTAACACATAGATTAAATGTTCTGGATAGAAAATTTGGTTACTAGTCTAAGGATCAATACTCCAATCACAATATCCTGACTCAGTCAAATCCAGTTCATCTTCAGCCCTAAAAGTTAAATTAATTTACAGCCAATGTGAATAGTTAAAATAACTAATTTTCTTTTTACTTTGACACTATAAGAGTCCTATCCCTTGGTTAATAATTTTGTCATCAGAATTTTGTCCATTTTCATACTTCTGTAATGCCAGGCTTATTTTTCTACTTGGTCAAGTATGTGTGGGAGATATATATAAAACATTTGCTGTCTAGTGAACAACAACAAAAAAAAGAGATACAATGGGCAAGGTGTCAGCCCCAAATTCTAGTACCTTAGGCTACAGACTTCTTTCAAAGAAAATGGTGGATTGTGAAATGTACATCTATTTGAAGACTTTGTTTTAATATCTAGAAATAATCTTTTGTAAGCATCTATGATGACGGTAAACACACTACAAATGAAAATTAGAAAATTAATTTCCATCCTGATGAGTAGCATTGAGAACTGTTTAGATACTCATATTGCAACAGAACAAAGGGTGGGAAAAAAAATGTATACATGTAAGAGTAACTTGATCCCCATGCTGTACAGCGGGGAAAAAATTAAAAATAAATAAATAAATAAATAAATACTCCCAACAACCTCAAAAAAGAAAATTAATTTCCTGACTTATTAGTTATTTCAAGCAATAAGACTCTAAAGACATTTCAAGACAACACCAAATGCTGACTAGTATGTGGAGCAACAGGAACACACATTCACTGGTGGTGGAAATGAAAACGGATACAGCCATTCTGAAAGACCCTCTGGCAGTTTCTCACAAAACTAAACACAGTCTTACTATATGATCCAGCAACTGCACTCCTTTTCACCCAAAGGAATTGACAGGTTATGTCCACACAAAAATCTGCACAAGGATGTTTATAGATGCTTTGCTCATAATTGTCAAAACTTGGAAGCAGCTAAGCCGCCCTCCAGCAGGTGTAGGATAAACTGTGGTACAGCCAGACAGTGAAATAGTATTCAGTGCTAAAAAGAAATGAATTCTCAAGCCATGAAAAGACATGGAGAAATCTTAAATGCTAAGTAAAAGAAGCCAATCTGAAAAGGCTACATACTATACAATTCCAACTATATGACATTCCAGGAAGGGCAAAACTGTGGAGATGGTTAAAAAAAAAAAAAAAGACCAGTGGTTTCCAGTGCTTAAGGATGAAGTGAGGGATGAAAAAAACAGAGCACAAAGAATTTTTAGGGTAGTGAAACTACTCTGTGTGATACTATAATGGTGAATACTTGTCATCATACAGTTGTCAAAACATATAGAATGTAAACACCAAGAGTGAACCCTAACATACTACAGACTTTGAGTGAGAATGATGAGTCAATGCAGGTCACTGATTATCACAAAGGTACAACTCTGATGAGGGCTGTTGATAGTAGAGAAGGCTCCGCATGTGTTGGGACAGAGGATGCATGGGAACTCTCGGTACCTTCTGTTCCATTTCTTACTGTGAATCAAAAAGTGCTTTCAAAAATAAGTTCTATTTAAGTACAGTAGAAAAAAAAAAGGTAAAAAATAAACATGTAATGTGACAAAAAAGAATGTATACATGTATGTATTACTGGGTCACTATGCTGTACAGTAGAAAAAAAATAAATAAAAGGTAAAAAAAAATCTGTTTAAAAAGACATTTCCTAGTCTTTTAAAAGTGTTTACTTAATTAACTACATGTTTAATAAGTTTTAAGCTGGCATGAGTAGCATAATGCCTAGCACTTGCTGTTATAAATTATGGGGAATGGAGATATAAATGTGGAGAAAGAAGAAATGTGCTGTTCAGGATGGTAACAGTGAATTAATTTATTTTCAAGCAAGTTCGGGAAACAATTGATTTCCTCATAGCAAGTATTGATCATGGCTCTTACTATGTTAACACATCTTCTAACTATCCATGAGATTGATATTCTGCAATATTCTACAAACTTTTTTGATAATAAACTCATTTTTTGATTAAGCATCCCTTGAAGCCAGGAACTGGCTGAACATGCTTTTGGACATGCACTCACTCACTGTGCTGTTTCCATTTGGTTGCAAGAACTGCCATACTGATAGATAAAACTGAGTCTGCCAATATTCTTGACCACACAAAAATAAATGAAGCAGAACTCCTACCCTTTAGAACTCACTCTTCTGTGCACGAATGGGGGAGAGGGCAAACATTTACCATACAGCTTAGCAAAAGATATGATAAAAAATATACATAAAGTACAGATTTATGAACTACATACAAAGTTACTGTTCAAAACCTAGGGTCATCAAACCACAGATTGAGAGCCAGATTTATCTTGCATCACCTGTTTTTGTAAATAAAATTTTACTGGAACAAAGCCATCCACATTCATTTACGTATTATCTATGGCTGCTTTTGCAGAGTTGAGTAGTTGTGACAGGCCATCTGGCCTACAAAGCCTAAAATATTTATTATCTAACCCTTCACATAAAAAGTTGGCCAACTAGATAGATGTAAAAATAACTCACTCTAAGCCATGGGTGCTCTAACTGGAGGAAGTAAATGGAACCTTATGGGAAGTTTGCTAATTAATAGAGAATATTATTGTTTCACTGGAGATTTTGTTACGTTCCATAAAACTTGGCCAAATACTGATACATTCTAATGTGGTAGGATAAGCCCCTGTTCTAAAGTCAGGAAACTCACTTCCTCATTTTCCTCATGTAAAATGATCCTTGGATTACACAATCTAAATTTTCTGTTAAATCTAAAACATTAAATTTATTATCATTTAACACCTACCTTGGCTAAAGCTTCTATGTATGTCTTGTAACCTCTTGAATGTTAACTTTTCATTTCATTGGGGGCAAACTATTAACAGCTGGGCTCTGTATGGAGTAGAATGCAGAAAATAATAAAGAGGATACCAAACTAAAATCAAGAAAAATTTTAGATCTTACCACTTGCTTATTTTTTTCATTTCATAGGAATAACTGATTTAACAAAAAAAAAAGTATTAGGGAAAGGGCTAAAGAAACTTCTTTTGAAAAATTCTGAATGAGGATCTAGAAGAATCTTTAGCTTTGTTACAGAGAGTCTTTTTTTTTTTTTTTTAATAGCAGTAAGGGTTTTTTCTTCCTACCTAAAATTACCAAATTCACAATTTTTAATAATCAAAAATACCAGTAGAATAAAACAACTGCTTTTACTTATTGAATTTACTGGCCATTTCACTTAACTGTCCATTTGTTTAAATAAGCTATTTTGGCACCATAATACTAAATTTGTGTTCTTTTCTCCCTTGGCTGTTATGTTGTCACTTTTCACATATATCCTTAGATTCAAAGAATCATCATAAATACATGAATAATGCAACTATAGCTATGAAGGCGCTTAGATTCTTTAATTAAATTTATTTGCCTGAAGCATTTGATATGTTTTAAAATATCAGTAGTATCAGCATTCCACTTTGGGATACCTGGTGTTTTTAATTTTTCTTCTTTCATTAAACACTTTATGAAAAAGCTAGAGACTTTCTTCTTATAATAAGTTCAATGTAATAATTTGAAGACACTGTCTAAATAAAGAATTTTTAAACTTGCTATCATCTCTTTCTAAAGGAGTTATTTCAACAAGCACTTAGCTTTAAAAAGTTAAAGTTTAAATATAACACATTAATTCCTATTTCGTTCTTGATTCCAATTATTATAAAAATCAGATAATGTATTATTTTACCGATAGCAAAATCTTAATATATACTGATAATCTGATTCCTGTTTAATTCTAATGTATTCTTTATGAACTCTCACTCAAGATACATGCTCTTTAAAAATAGCAGCAGGAGTGGTATAAGTTAGAACCCCCCAGACTGAAAATCCAGTCTGTCTTCTGCCTGCGTTTTCCTGTCATGCCTCAGAAACTGCTGGAAATGACATGGTCTCTCTGAGTCATTTATGTCATCTGTTAATTAAATAAATTTGATAATACCATGTATCTTAAAATTCATAAGCCTCTCAGTTTTTTAGGAACCTCTTCACAGTTTATAACTTCAGGTTCTATATTGACATGATTTTCATGATTGCTCATCAAAATTTTATAATTACATATTTTTCACATCCATTTTTCTTTTAATGCATTTTAAATTATTCAAGCTTTTCCTTGATATTTTACTGTAATAGCCTCTACAGGTTCATCTTATATTTTTTACCATGGTAAATATGAAATGATTAAGCACAGCTTAAATTGACTTTTATCTCTTTCTCTTATCTCAAGCTTCGCCTCAAACAAAGCACTATAAACATACTTTCTAGATTTTTTGCTCTTAAATAGATGATGAGTATCTATCATAATTTTCTCATTATTGCATGAACTATTTTATATGTTTTATAAACAATATAAATGCAGAAATCCAAGAAGCTCAAAACATCTGAAACAAGATAAAAAGACAGAAAATTGTATTTAAGTGTGTGTAATTACCAAATACCAAAGATACAGATGTACGGCATAAGAAAATTCTAACACCAGCCAGAGGAAAAAAGACACCAAACCCAGAGAATAACCATAGGAATAAATGCTAACTTTTTACCAGAAAAAAAAACCAGAAGTCAGAAGGCAATGAAACATATCTTTAAAGGAGAAGGAAAACTGTCAATTTAACATTATCTATCCAGCAAAAATATTCTCCAGAAATGAAAATTTTAAAAATTTCAGATAAACAAAGGCTGAGAGAATGTGACACCAGTTCTTAGTTTTAAGAGAAATGAAACAATTTATAAATATGTATGTAGAAGAACTGAAGAGCATCTTAAATAATAAACATTTTGTAAAACATAAAGGACTTCCATTATTTTCACTAGTTTCTTTGAAATACCTTGAATTTTACAGGAAAGTCACATTGTACTGCAGATATACAGCATACATATTCATAAAATAAAAGTAAAACACAGCACATAGCATAAGAAGGGGTTAAATGAAAGTATGCCAATGGTAAATCATAACATAATGCTTAAAATAGTATATGATTAATACGTAATAAAATACTGAGTTAAAGATACATGTTATAGGAGTTGCCCTGTGGCACAGCCAGTTAAGTACCCAGAATTATTTCTGCATCAGCCTTGGTTGCTATCATGGTGAAGGTTCAACCCCAGGACCAGGAACTTTTGCATACCACAGATGCAGCCAAACAAACAAACAAACAAACTGATACTTGCTTTAATTTCTAGAAACTCCTCTAAACACACACGTGTACACACATTCTCTCTTTCTCTCTGACAAAGATGGTTAGATATAGATACAAGAGAAAAGTTAAAATTGAATATTAAAACATAAATGATTAAAGTAAGAAAAGCAAGGAGTATCAAGGGAAAAAGTACAGAAGAAAAAAAATAAACAAGATAAAAGCCTTACCAATAGCCCAACCATATCAATAACTACAATAAATATAAATGTATTAAGAAAAATCTAATTTAAAGTCAGATATTTTCACAATGAATTAAAAAGAAACAAGATCTAATTACACGCAGTTCACAGAGTATACACTTAAACAAGAAGAAACAGATTATAAGTTAAGAAATGGAAAAATGTATGCAAAATAAAGCCAATGTGTCTAAAATACTTATGAGAGTGGAGAATAAAAACTTCAATTCTGGGGGGTATTATGAGAATAATAATTGATATCTCATAATGACAAAAGAACAAATTCACAAAATAATTCTAAGAGTTTTAATTGTATGTGTGCCTAATTGCAAAAGTTCAGAGAATATAAAACAAAAATTAATACAATTAATGGAAGGAATAGACAAACTCACCACCATGGTTGGAAAAACTAACATTTCTTTCTTGTTAATTGTCTGACTGAAAATTGTTAATGATATAATATTATCAACCAACATAGCCTAAAAGACATTTATAAAACACCACATTTAATAAAGAATATACATTCTTTTTGACTGTACAAAGAACAATGTCCAAGATAAATCAAAATTTAAGCCATAAAACAACCCCCAATAAATTTAAAAGGATTAAATAACACAAAATAGGAAGTTCCTGTCATGGTTCAGCAGAAGTGAATATGACTAGTATCCATGGGGAAGCAGGTTTGATCCCTGGCCTTGCCCAGTGGGCTAAGGATCTGGCGCTGCCATGAGCTGTGGTGTACGTCATAGACTCGGCTCGGATCCCGGTGGTATAGGCCAACAGCTACAGCTCCAATTCGACCCCCAGCCTGGGAACATTTATATGCCAAGGGTGCAGCCCTAAAAAGGTAAATAAATAACACAGAACATATTCTCTGACCAAAATAGAATATACAGTTAATTAAAAACAATGAGATCTCTAAGGAAAACATCAAAAAATTAAAAAATGAAAATAAACTATAAATAATTCAGGTATCAAAGAAAAAAATCACAAAAAATTTAAAATATTTTGAATTAAATGATGCTATACTTTCTCAAAACTGAGAAAATGCAGTCACAGGTGATTAAATCAATTTTAGGCTGGGCAGCACTAAGCACCCACATGAGAACAATGATTAGCAATTCAGAGTGAGCTTACTCGGCATGGTCTTTGAGTTTTTCTCTGTGGGTACAAAAAGCAAATAGAAGGGGAGTGGAATTAACCAGAGAAATCTCTAAATAATCAAATAAAACTCCACAAGAGGAAATAACGATTTTCAATATTTGTTAAACCTGGAAAGCACTGTGGTCATATTGCGCAAGACTGGTCTATTCTTCCTTAGTGCTTTCTATTCCGCAGCCTAACATTGTAGGAGTCAGAAACCACAGTCAGCAAGTTGAAAGGACGTGATTACCAGCTGCAAAAGAAACCAGATTTCCCCTCCTGACACCTCTAACTTCAGGCTTCCACGCTGAAATGCACCTTATCCAGGGAGCAAAGAGAAGGATTAATTTGGGGATAAATAATGAATTATACTATTACATTACTGCACTAAGTATTTGTCATTCAATGGAAATTTTTAGAATGATTAACAGGACCTGACAAAAATTTGGGGACTCTCCCAGAGAAGATCTGAAAGGACAGTCTCAAAGCAGAATGATGTAAGTCCCAGCTGCTTAAAAAAATTTATCACCTATCTCAAATATTCAGGTATTACAAAGAGACTTCGGTGGCACAACTTCTAGAGATTCCCTTCCCCCAGTTATTCAGTTAAACACTAATGTGAGTAGTTCTGGAAAAGGAGTTTGTCGATGTAACTAAAGTTCCCTTTCAGTGGACTTTCAGATACAGAGGTTGGGTCCACCCAACCACGTGAGCCATTTAAAAACATGGTGAATACTCTCACTGGCAGCTGAAGAAAACCTAAGAGCAATGCACAAGGTGTCATTGCTGGTTTGAAGATGGAGGGACCATACAAGAAGGCATTCTGGTGACTTCTGGGAGCAGGGATAGCCCCCAGCTCACAGCAGACTCAAAACTAAAGACAGGAAAACAGGTGTGGTCCCAAGCTACTAAATTTGTGGAAATTTGGAAGCTAGGTAAGGATGATAAGTCTGTTATGCAGCAATAGAAAATAAATACAAAAATATTCACCTTGGTCTGCCTGAAAGGAGTTAACTTGATGACTAGGAATAATTTTTCTCTGATTTTAATAGAGAGAGCATCGGAATTGATTTGTTTTTCTGCCACATCACTAACTGGCTCAGCCTTACCTTGTCTTAGTTTCTATTTGATACGAGGTGGATAATGATATCTATCCTGCCGTAGTGTGGCAATGACAATGATAGATAAAAAGTGAACACTTCACACAGAGTCCTAAACATGGAAGACCAACGATACTAATAATGATTAATAATATTAATAATATTATCATCTCCAAGAGTAATACATTCCCTATTCCCCTAAATATCTGTTCACATCCACTGTGTCAAGTCTGGTGTTCCACACTTGCTTCCAGGATTTCACACCCTGAGTCATAATACTGAAAGATGCCTTTGTCAGTAGGTCATTTAATGCCATCACTACATCAATCACTCCATGTTTCCACTTCAGTTACTCAATATCTTCTGAGCTTTGTTAATCTTCATTAGTGTATCACTGGCATTCATAACCTATTTAATTTAGATTTTAAATATGCCAAGACTTCCAGCGAGGACACTGATATCTTTTACCTGTCATTAGTTTCTTTATAGCTAAAATCTCATCAAGAACTCTGCTTTGGAATATTTTTCAATGTTTTCCACTTAGAAATTTACATGGTCAACAGCACAAGACTGTCAGCTGTAATGCAACTTTCTTTTTTTTTTTTTTTTTGTCTTTTGTCTTTTGTCCTTTTAGGGCCGCACCCATGGCATACGGAGGTTCCCAGGCTAGGGGTCTAATCAGAGCTACAGCTGCCGGTCTACACCATAGCCACAGCAACGCCAGATCCAAACCACATCTGTGACCTACACCACAGCTCATGATGATGCGGATCCTTAACCCACTGAGTAAGACCAGGGATCGAACCCGCAACCTCATGGTTCCTAGTCGGATTCGTTCCCACTGCACCATGACAGGAACTCTGTAACTTTATTTTCCTAATGATTGAATCTTATTTATTGTAGGGCAATGGTTGTCAAAATTTCTGTGATGAGACACTTTCAAAGATTCAATGCATTGATTATATTTCTTGATGACTTTTTTTTTCTCTTTTTTTTTAGGTCTGCACCTACAACATATGGAAGTTCCCAGGCTAGGGTTTGAACTGGAGCTACAGCTTCTGGGAAGTCCCAATGACATATTTCATAAAACTGTATATATAACATCCATTTTTTTGCTTCCACTGAATGACTACTGCATCTTTCCATACCAAAATTCATTCAACACCCTCACAAGATTTGTGGACCAAAGATGCAATGATTGTTCAGGGTTGACTCTTCCACAGGGTATGCAGAAGTGAGTATCTAAATATAATTCTATATTTAGCCTAGTGATGTAGTATATCGACTGTAGAATAGGAGTATTTTTGAATCTGCTGCAAGAAGAGTTAACGTTTAAGCGGTGGTTTTGAGTCTTATGTACCTTGAATGTAATTTCACAGTCAAATTTACTGGCATAGTAACTTCTCAAATCAGATCAATAGAGCCAGGGAGAAAAATGAATTACAAGTAAAAGCATCATTTTCTAAACAAGTTCACAATATAAATTTGCCCATTCAGACAAGTCAGCCAAATAGAGGATACCTGTCAATTTGTTGTTCTCTTTCATTAGCTCTCAATAGCATTGCCTGCTATTAGCTCTCAATTCTTTCTCATTCTCTCCCTCTCTCTCTTGCTCTCTTTCTCTCCTCTTCTTTCAGGTTCATTCTCAGCCTCTGCAGAAATATGTTTTGCCAGCTTTTCTGTGCTCCCCTGTATGTCATCAACTACAACCTGAAGATATGACTTTAAGTCATTTAATGGATTTATCTAGGTTTAGCTGATTGACTGAAATAGTAGTAAAGGAATTCTGGGAATAGATCATAGTTTATTGTTTGCCCCAGCCTCAGGCTCTGAGTTATAGGCAGAGAGAGGCTGTTCTTATCCATCTGGAAGCCTTCGTACAGAGTGTGCTTGATATTCCCAAACAGGAGTCTTCTAATTTACTGCGCAATCACTTCTTTCCCCAGGTGAACCCTGACCCATAGTTTCAGAAGAACCTATTCTTGCCCTAATTAAATCATTGTTGCTTAAAAAACAGCCTCCATTCTCCAACTGGAGTCACATATACAAAGAACTTTGAAAGGGAGTTCCTGTCGTGGCACAGTGGAAACGAATCTGACTAGAAACCATGAGGTTGCGGGTTCGATCCCTGCCCTTGCTCAGTGGGTTAAGGATCTGGCATTGCTGTGAGCTGTGGTGTAGGTCACAGATGCGGCTTAGATCTGGCATTGCTGTGGCTGTGGTGTAGGCTGGCAGCTGTAGCTCCAATTAGACCCCTAGCCTGGGAACCGCCATATGCCATGCATGTGCCCGTACAAAGACAAACACACACACACACACACACACACACACACACACACAAAGAGAGAGAGAGAGAACTGTGAAAGACCTGATAGTTTATCCTCCTTGCAGGATCACAAACAAAAACATTATCCAAGACTGAGACTCCCCAGTCAAAGGACAGTTTACTACACACAGCAGTAGCAGTACCAGATAATCAGCATTTCTGGGTTCTCAAGCCCCAATTCCCACATGACACTGCAAAGAGGGCCAGGTGACACTTGCACACACAGTGGGTTATATTACAGGGAGGCAATCTGAGCTTAAGAGTCCTGAGCCTTTTACCTTGGGAAGTAATTATGCATGCATTTTGCTCTGGAGGAAGATACTATCTCTATCTTCAGGGTTGTTCACTATACAAATGTCCTTGAAAATATAGTTCAGAACAATGGTAGTCAGTGTCTCTCCTCATAAGATCTGCAAAACATGAGAGCCCTATGGAAAACTGTCACCCAAAATGCCCTGAGATCAAAGCCAGGACAAGGAATTAAAAGTCCACAATTTTAAACTGTTTTTGCATATCAAATAATACCTCCAAAGAGACAATTTCCTTTTTTTATTAAAGTATAGTTGATTTACAATGTTTCTTCAATTTCTGTTGTACAGAAAAGTGACCCAGTCATATACAGTTCCCCAGGATGTATGGTAGTAGCCCACTGCCTGCCATTCCAAATGTTAATTTGCATCCACCAACTGCAAACGCCCCATCCATCCCACTCCCTCCCCTGCCCACGCCCCTGGCAACCACAAGTCTGTTCTCCATGTCTTCTGTTTGTTTCTATCTTGTAGATAGAATCATTTGTGCCATATTTTAGATGCCACATATAAATGATATCATGTAGTATTTGTCTTTCTCTTTCTGACTTACATCACTTAGTATGAGAATCTTTCTTTAAGGAAAATAATTAGATGTATTCAATATTTATATCATCCCAATCAAATTTCATACTCTTTAAACAACATCTCAGCTTACTACAACCTAGCATGATTTTATAGAAATTTTCCATTTATTGATCTCTGGACGCCTAACAATGGTTAAATGTAAGTTACATATCTCAGATGTTTGGCCTTTATGATAAGATTATTAACTTTTTGAGAAATAAAAGATCTAATTCACTGATTTAATTCTTCAGCATTTGTTTGACATTATGCTGAGTTAGTTCTAACCCATAGAAATTGATAATAACAAGGCGATCCATATTGCATACACAATGGTCACAGGCTATCAGAGAAAATTTGTCTAAAAAGATAATTTAGGAGGTCCCGTTGTGGCTCAGAGGAAATGAATCTGACTAGCAACCATGTGGACGTAGGTTCAATTCCTGGCCTTGCTCAGTGGGTTAAGGGCCCGGCATTGCCATGAGCTGTGGTGTAGGTCACAGACACGGCTTGGATCCAGCATTGCTGTGCCTATGGTGTAGGTCGAGGGCTACAGCTCAGATTCAACCCCTAGCCTGGGACTCTCCATATGCTATGGGTACGGCCCTAAAAACACAAAAAATAAACAGAAAATAAAATTAAAAGATAATTTATGATAACCATGGAAATAGGTAGTTGATATGGAATGAAAACATTAAGAAAAAGATAAGAATGTATTTTTTGAGGAAATGATGGCTGATCTATATCTGAGAAATGAATGAGTATTAACCAGGTAAATTAAAAAAATTCTTTATTCAGCCATGTGGGTCTCCTGAAAAATCCATCAAAGCATTCTTTATTTCTGTTGCAATGCAGTTTTTAATTATTATTTCTAGCATTCCCTTCTGATTCTTTTTGACTATACATCTCTCTGCTTACATTTTCATCTGCTCTTACATGTTTCTTACAGGATAGTCACCATACTGATTTTAAGTTCCCAGTCTCATAATTTGTCATATCCAAGTCTAGATCTGATGACTGTTTTGCCTCTTAAGGGTGAGGGGTATTTTGCCTTTTGTTATGCCTTGTAATGTTTTGCTGAAATCCAGGCAGGATATATTAGGTAATAAGAACTGAGGTTAACAAGACTTAAAGTGAGGTTTTATGTTAATTTGGCTGAGAGCTGGGCTGTGTTGAATGACTGTTCCAGAGGCTTCACATTCCTTTAATGCCTGTGTGCCTTGGGGTTTCCCTGAGAACTCCTTCTTAAATAGAAACTAGGCTTTCTAATTCTTTCAGCTGTCATCCAGTTATTATACTATGGTCTTGTTGATGCAGTGGTAAGAAATGGACATGGGGAGAGTCCTATAATTTTCTGATTAAATCTCAGTATTCAGTAGACATGTATCTTGGAATTGCAATCTTTAGAAATGTTTCTCCAGTGATAGAGCTTTTTCCCCTTTGTTTCTTATGCCCTTCCCTGGCTGCTGCATTCTTAATCTATTTCCTTGAATCCCTAATCCTTGTTGACCACTTCCCTGAAGTTAGACAAGAAAACTGGGGGCCTGGAATGGGAGAATCCCCTTCCTCTGGGATAAGGCTCTGGCAAAATCCTCTCCCTGGCATAGACTTTGTTAAGGAAAAGTTTCTGAGTGTATTTATTCCTCAAGGATTACTCTTCCATTTTCCTTGCCAGATTCATAAAAGAATCTTTTCAAAATTGGTTGGGTTCTTGGAAGTGAGTCCACAAAAGCATGCCCTCCCACTCCAAGATTCCAACCCTAGGAGTTTCTCAATCTCATCCTAGTCCACACTCAACCACCAGAAGTTTGCCAAAATTACTTACAGCTCCAGTAGCTTCAGATCTAGGTAACCAAATTTTATCTGTATCTCCCTGGATTTCATCTGTCTAGACTTGAGTGGCCATCTGCCTTGCTAACTTAGTTCTCTGATGGCTCCAACAAAAGTCATTAATTTTTAGTTTTCTAACTATTCCTTTTTTTTTCTTTTTTATGGCTGCACCTGCAGCATATGGAACTTACCAGGTTAGGGGTCGAATTGGAGCTGCAGTTGCCAACCGAGGCCATAGCCACAGCATTGCAGGATCAGAGCAGCATCTCTGACCTACACTGCAGCTTGCAGCAATCCTGGATCCTTAACCCACTGAGCAAGGCCAGGGATCAAACCGACATCCTCACAAACACTATGTCAGATTCTTACCCTGCTGAGCCACAATGGGAACTCCTAATTATTTCTTATTATAAGAATAAAAGTAAGAGCTTCCAAATTCTTCATATGTCAGAACTAAAACTAGACATCCACTCTTTCCATTAAAAAAAAAAAGGCAGTATCTTTCAGCTATAAAAGCTCAGACATACAGAAAAGTCAAAAGAACAGTATAACACAATTATCTGTCTACAGACACCATGTAAACTGAATGACTGTTTACACATTGCAATGTTGGCTTCAATTATTTTTTCACAGAAGTTTTTTTTTAAATAAATTACAACTATTGTGATATTTCACCCCTAAATAAGCATAGTTTATTACATACTAGCAACACTACCATCCTACTTAACCAAACTGACAATAATCCCAAAATAACATCTAATTACCAGCCCATATTCAGATATTCCCAAGAGTCCCAAACAATACAGCTTATTAGTTTAAACCAGTAATCAATCATAAGCTATGACTTCTGTTTCGTTGTTTTACCTTATAAATGCATTTTAGTAGTTCCTGTTGTGGCTCAGTAAGTTAAGAACCCGACTAGTATCCATGAGGATGCAGGTTCAATCCCTGGCCTCACACAGTTGGTTAAGGATCCAGCATTGCCGTGAGCTGTGGTGTAGATTGCAGATACGGCTCAGCTCTCTTGTTGCTGTGCTGTGGCTGTGGCCAGCAACTGCAGCCGGCAACTGCAGCTCTGATCCTACCCCTAGCCTGGGAACTTCCATATGCCATGGGTATAGCCCTAAAAATAAAAAAAAAAAAGTCTTGATTGTAATTGTTTCAGCAAGACAACTTCATGGATGATACTGTGTACCTCATACACATCATATCAGAACGTATCTCAAGGCAGAAGTTCCACTATTAGTGATGCTATAATTGGCCCAATGCATTAAGATGGGAAGAGCAAGCACTATCCATTGGAATATTCTACTTTTCCTCTGGCAACCAACAAGTAATCTGTTCCCTCCCTATCATTTGCTAGGGGGGCCATATCCTACAAGGGAGAACTTTCAAAGTCCCCACTTTCCCCACATCAGCCCAAGTAGAGTTGTATAGGCTGTGGTCTAGTAACTTAAATTCCATTTTACTTGAAGAAGAGGACCCTTTATCTAATCCACACAAGCATACCTTTAGGGCAGTAATTGTCCCAGCAATTATATATGCTGATTTCCATGTGAAGAGGATCACCTTTTTGCAGTGTGGAAAACAGATTTGAGTATTGATTAGACAGAAAGTACAGATTTAAGTAAACGTACATTTAGCCTAAATAAAGATGATGCAGGTCTTGAGTACATGAGTAGCTATAGAAACTGAACAGAGAGAATTCAAGAAATATTTAGAGGGTAAATGGATAGAAATCTCAGATTTCTGCAAGCAAAAATCTTTATATTTGAAGTTATCATCAAATATCTCCCTGCCTTTCTAATGAAACAAAAACAAGCAAAGTATTGCACAGAATAAACTAAATGAATTTCTGAGGAGGTCATAGATACTGTATTTGTGACATGAAATAATTTCAGGTTTATTCAAAACTTTAACATTAAAATGAAAAGTTTTCAGCCTAGTGAAGTATAGAATATGTACAATTCAAGTACGTAGTCATACAGTTTCTCTTATTCATAGAAGTACCCCCAAATGAACAACCAGACCAAACCGATAAAGGAGAAAAACTGCACTAGCCACTTACTAAAAATGACAAGGAAGACTATTCAAGATTATTGCAATAGAGAGAGACTGAACTCAACTCCCCTGAAACAAAAGGCAGGAGGATTAAAAAGTCAGGGTGAGTGAAAGGGAAAGCACTGGGGGATTCTGAGGAGGTGGGAGGATTTTGCCCAAACTGGTTGGGCCATCTGTGTTTGCTACTTTTCCCTTATAGAAGTTAGGCTCCTACCCTCCCAACAGACACTAGGAGACAAAGGCCCTATCTTTCTGGATGACTACATTGCGAAAAGATGGCTCCTGGGTCCTTAAGAAACATATTCCTGGACTGCAGAAGACTTATATCTCAAAAGAGCAGAGAAAGAATATACAAGTGCAAGTTTTATAAAGTAAAAACTCTAAGAAAAGGGAGGTCATAAACTTATAGTCAAGAGGAAACTGAGAGGAATAGTAAGACCATCTTAGTCAAAACTTACTCAAGAACTAGAGGCTTTATAGAAGCAAAATAAGTTGCCCGGAATGAGGAGGCCTTAGGAACATAAATAATACAATTGCCAATTTTGTGTTTAGCTGCATTACTAAAACACCATAAAGTAAAAAACAAAAAACAAACAAACAAAAACACACATTCTTTTTTGTAGCAGTGAGGAAGATAAATGCCAAAATGCCAACAGGGAAAAAAATGATCTGATTTTCTTTTTTTTTTACTTATTAATTAATTTATTTATTTTTATTTATTTTGCTTTTTAGGGCCGCTCCTACGGCATATGGACATTCTCAGGCTAGGGGTCTAACTGGAGCTACAGCTGCCGGCCTACGCCACAGCCACAGCAACGCCAGATCCAGGCCACATCGTTGACCACACCACAGATCACAGCAACGCTGGATCCTTAACCCAATGAGTGAGGCCAGGGATTGAACTCGCACCCTCATGGTTCCTAGTCAGACTCATTTCTGCTGCGCCACAACTGGGAACCCCTGATTTTCAATTTATGAATTTTGCAGCCACTAATTCACCTTGAAAGACTTCATTCTAAAGCAAGCTTCCGCAATATGCAAAGCCTGGCACTCTGTTCAAATAAGGAGGCAAATTTTCCATATGTCCCTGAGGCAGAAAGAGTTATTTGACACAATCTTTTCTAATTATTGAAGTGGATTTTCTCAATCTAATCATATGCATTCTGTCTCAGCTCTAAATGAGCATAAATGATTTGGATAGTGAGACTGTCATAAAGAAGCAAATAAACCAACTAGACAAAGGTAGTTAGCTTTATATGAGGGAACCCTCCACTGTTATCAAAATTAGTGAAAGTGCTACTTCAAGCCACTAGTGGATTTCAGGATTTTTTTACTTTGTAATGACAGATAATATTAATATTTTAATGTTTTATTTTTATTTCTCGAGACAGCTGTTATGGGTTGAATTGCACCCTATCAAAAGAAGCTATGTTGCAGTCCTAACCCCCAGGACTTCCGAATGGGAGCTCATTTGGAAACAGGGCCTTTACACAGGTAATCAAGGTAAAATGAGATCATTAGGATGATCCCTAAACCGGAATGGCTGGTGAGGGAAATCTGGTCACAGATACAAACAGTAACAGAAGGAAGAGAGTCATCTACAAACAAGGATGGGGGTGGGTGCCGGAAGACATACTTTCCTCAGAGGTTCTTCCTGAAGGAAGAAACAACTCAGCTGACATTTTTTTTTTTTTTTTTTTTTTTAATGGCCACACCTGCTGCATCTGGAAGTTCCCGGAGACTGAATCCAAGCCACAGCTCCAACCCATACCACAGCTGTGCTGGGCCAGGGATCCACCCCAGCCACTGCAGTAGGGTTCTTAAACCACTGTGCCACAGGGAGAACTCCCCCAGCTGACACCTTGATTCCAGACTTCTAGCTTTCAGAACTATGAGAAAATAAATCTCAGGTGTTTAAGCCACTCAATATCTAGCACTTACTTTATGGTAGCCTTAGCAAACAAGAAAGCTGAGACTAAAAAAATTATAAAGAATTTTTTAAAAATTGGGAATTGGGAGTTCCCATTGTGGCTCAGCGGAAATGAATCCGACTAGGAACCATGAGGTTGTGGGTTCGATACCTCGCCTTGTTCAGTGGGTTAAGGATCTGGCATTGCCATGAGCTGTGGTGGTTACAGATGCGGCTCACAGATGCTGTGGCTGTGGCCTAGGCCGGCAGCTGTAGCTCTGATTCAACCCCTAGCCTGGGAACCTCCATATGTCACTGGTGCGGCCCTAAAAAGCAAAAACAAAAAAAAATTGGGAATTGCTGTCTTCTCACTAAACCATAGTTTTTTTAAAAAAAAAAATGCATGTTCTCAATTTTGTTGACTTTTGTGCCATGTTTTAATGTTCATTTAGTTTGAGTCATTCAATTTTTTCAAAGCATTTTTAAAAAATTTTTATTAGAATATGGTTGATTTACAATGTTGTACCAATTTCTGTTCTACCACAAAGTGACCCAGTCATACATATATATACATTCCCTTTCTTATATCATCTTCCATCATGGTCTATCCCAGAAAATTGAATATAGTTCCTTGTGCTATAGAGCAAACCTCATTGTTTATCCATTCTAAATGTAACAGTTTGTATATACTAACCCCAAACTCCCAGCCCATCCCACTCCCTCCCCTCTCTGCCTCGGCAACCACAAGTCTGTTCTCTATGTCTGTGAGTGTGTTTCTGTTCTGTAGATTATTTCATTTGTGCCATTCAAAGCAATTTTATTTTAACTCGGTTTCTAAAAAATAAACCCACAATGGTTCTTGAGTCATTGTACAAATAAACCTTTACTAAATCCAACTGGCCTCTTGAGTCAGGATCTTAAATCTTTTTTAATTACCCCAATAAGAACTTGGTGTTACATATACACACACACACAAACACACACACACATACCTCTAAATCTTTGGGGAACAATAAATATGCCTGCATCCATATAAAATAATTAACTTTTCTATCATATTATACAAAAAGCCTGAAACAACAACTCTTCCAAATGTGAAAACTAATTGTCCTGGAGATTTCATGTTTGCACATTTAAATGCTTATCATTATTGAGAACCAAAGCAAGCTTAGCTATGAAAGTGTACTCAGTTGCTTTATCATGGATATATACAAATGTTTAATGTATTTGTACACATGTTTATGCACATACCTATATATTTAAAACTCAAAACCTAAAAATTTTATTTAATATGCAAAGATATGCAAATTTATTGAAAAATACAGTTTACCATTAAAATAGCTGTCAAACCAACTACTGCATTTTTCATGATGTAATCTAATTTTTATTCCATATTCTGAATTTGAAAGATTTACAAATTATTCCAACTTGTTACCAAAAGAGGGAAAAAAAATTCAACCCACCAGTACTGGATCATATTAATCAGATACTAAGAAGAAAATCCAGAGGAATGCATTTTTAATAAAGAAAATGCCAGGTATATAAACTGTTTAATACTCAAAAGTATCAATGCTATATTTTGCCTATAAATGAGGTTGCCTTCAGGTTTATCTTATTTCTGAATGTTCTTGATGGATCTTAAGGATACTGCAGAAAACTGAATTTTCAAATCTTTAAAGAGAAGAAAGCCAATCATAAATAATACATTTTTGCATTGAGATAAGATATTCTGCTTGGCTATTTTAAAGTTAAAAAAAAAAAAAGAAAAAGCTATTCTGCTTAGATGTTTTTGCAATAAATCAAACATTAATCATCATTTTGCTTGTATTTTGCTATTTGTCATTGGGACTTCCCTACCATAAAATGATATGCAATAATCTCTCTCGGTGACAGTTTAATTGGTTTTCTCTGTGTCTCATTTTAGAGTATTTAAAAGTGTCACACTAAGCTGGATATTTTCGTACTCATTTCTGGACAGTACCTCTCATGTACATTTTGTAGGAGGGTTCTCATAAGCTGAGGCAGCTTCTGTGTACATTTATGACTCCTTCTTCTTCCCTGCTCCTCTGAGGATGTAACGAAACCAGGCCAGGAGTGCTGTCACAGCCTGGATCTCTCAGGGATCAGGGGCTGGACCTCATCTGTTGTGCCAGGGAACTGAGAAAGGCTCTTGTTCTTGCCCTTGGAGCCTTAGCTCCTGCTATTCCCTCTCCTAGAATGCTCTTCCCTTGGCCCAATCTCTCATCTCCTTCAAGTCTTTTCAAATCTCTCTTGCTCAAGAAACCTAACTGCAAATTCACTACAGCAAACCATCCCTCTTCCCCTAGCATTTTAGGTCTCCCTTATACTCTGTAGTTTTTTCTTCTTGTAATAATAGCATCTACGACATTTTAACATATTACATGGTTTTACAATTTATTATATTTTCATCACCCTTAAACCCTAATAAACTCTGTGAGTGCACAGATCTCTTTCTGTTTGTTTCTTCCTATATCCTAATTGTTAAGAATTCTGTCCAACACAAAGCCAACACTCAGGAAATATCTGTGAATGACTGAAAAAAGGACCTGCCATCTACAGAGAAAAGTGCCTGCTACTTTCTGTTGCCTGGATAAGCAAACAAACGACTCCCCCCTGTGGATTCTTTGACAAGCTAAGAGTCTGCATCTGCCTGTCTGCTTTGGATTTGAGGATAAGCTGCGTTGATGAGCTGAACAGACAGAAGAGGGACTGGATTTCCTATCCGCTGGCTGTCAGTCCGAAAAAAGAGTGTAAGACTTCAAGGCCTCTTGAAGGAGACCAAATTCAAAACCTCTGGCCAAGACAAGAATTATCAGACCCTTATCATCACCCCTCCCATCTCACTGTAATGCCCCTTGCCCACCCTGAGCAACCTGGCCTACTCCTTCCTGCCTCCTATTAGGAAAGGTATGTGGGTCAATCCTCGCCCTGTCCCTGTAGAGGCCTTGAGCACCCCCAACCAACCAGCAAGTGTATCAGAAGACCCCATCTTTCCTCAACCAATCCACAGGTCAGCAGTTGTATCATAAGACCTCTTCTCTCCCCAGGCTATAAAGACAGACATGACTGACCCCGCACCCAGGGTTGGCTCTCCCTGACCATCAGGAAGTCATCCTGCTGCCCTAGCAGAATCTCTCATCTCAATTAACTCTTCTTTATCTTCAACCTGCTATGAATCTGGAAATTCTTCTTCCAACCCACATACATGACAACAAAGAGAAGCCACTGTGCATCCCAGCATATGCTGGTTTGCTACCACGAGAGATAATCTCCAACAATCTGATTTTAGTGAGTTCTGAAGAATCACAAAACCATGACAACAAGTGAAAAAATGCACCTCATTTAAAAGTACTCAGTTACCTAAGGTAGGAAGACCAAATTGAATATCTGGTACTGAAGAAAAGGCAGAAAAGAATGTCACAAAGCAAGAGAAACAAACAAAAAAGATGTTGCAAAGAATTTTACAAAGCAAAGCAAAACAAATAAACAGTAAAAAGAGGGAAGACATCCCTTTCATTTTTCTCAACCCAGCTTTACGTTTGTATCAAAGCCACCAAAAGACATTACAAAAATGAAAACTACAGAGGTATCCCTCATGAACATGGTTGAAAATGCCATAACCAAATCTTAGCAAATTAAACTTAACAGTGTATTCATGAGAAAATATTGCCTGCCATATCATTAAACAAAGGATGTCACAGTCATCAGTGATTTCAGCCACCTCCAAGAGTGAGGGGACTCAGGAGGAAACAAAGAATACCTGCCATCTAAGCAGCCATTACGGTGCAGCCACTCTCAAAGGTGAGGCTGCAGGGTGTGAAAACACAGGATACAGGCCCCAGAGAGCTGAGGTGCATATCAAAGGAATGATTTCGGTGAAGTCAAACTCTTGCATCTTCCCATACATTGAAAAGCACTAAATTCTTTAACTTGAGATATCTAGTTTTCTTTTATTAACAGTAATCTTTTGTTCCAACTACCTGCTCTTTGTTGCAAAATTCATGTATATCCTACTCCTGCCTCACCTCTTAAGGGCAGTTGTCTCAGGGTTATTGGAGATACTGTCTCCTGGGCTTAAGTCTTCAGTTTTGTCCACCAGATAAATCATCACTCTCAACTTTCAGGCTGTGCATACATTTTTTAGTCCACATTAAAAATACTATTCAGGAGTCCCCTGGATTTCCCGTCATGGTGCAGCAAAAACGAATCCAACTAGGAATCATGAGGTTGGGGGTTCCATCCCTGGCCTCACACAGTGGTTTAAGGATCTGGTGTTGCCATGAGCTGTGGTCGTAGACGTGGCTTGGGTCCTGCGTTGCTGTGGCGTAGGCCAGCGGCTACAGCTCTGGTTCGACCCCTAGCCTGGGAACCTCCATATGCTGCAGGTGAAGCCCTGAAAAGCAAAATCAATCAATCGATCAATCAATAAAAAATTTTAAAACTATTATTCAACATGACCAAATCAGATTTATCTCAGAATACAGCTTAGTATAGCATTCAAAGAGTAATAAATATAATCCACTATCTCTTCAGAATGGAAAGGAAAAAAAAAACAAACAGTGATTTCAGTAACTGTAGGAACTACATTTTCTACATCCATTCCTAGTTTTAAAATCTCTCACGAATCTAATAAAAGAAGGGAACTTTCTCAAACCTCTCAAGACCATTACATTTAATGCTGATATTTAAGAACAATGCTAACATTACATTTAAAGTTGAAACACTGAATGCTTACCTATAACTTCAAGAATAAGGCAAAGCTATCTGCTTTTACCACTTGTGCACATCCTAATAGTAGAGGTCCTAGACATTGCAATAAGGGAAACAAGGAGGAGTGAGAAAAATCATAAATGTTGGAAAAGAAAAAACTGTCTTAATTCACAGATAATATGATCCTGCAGGAGGTAAATTATTGTTTATTAAATTGAATATTAAATATTCAAGCTCTATATGCAAAGATTAATTTATTTCTAAAAACTAACAATAAAATTGGGAATTAAAAATAAAAATACTACTTTACTAATTATATCCAAAATTAAATATTTCATAGATAATTTTAACAAAATATGTAAAAAGATGATATACTGAGAAATATAAAATATTGTTTAAAGAAATTTAAAAAGGCAAAAATAGAGAGATGCAATATATCACATGATCAGAAGAATAAATTAAAATGGTTACTTCTCCCTAAACTGATACACAGCTTTATTATACTACCTTTCAAGATTACAGCAGGCTTTTTTTTGCATAAATGGACAAGCTGATTATAAAATGTACACGGAAAGACAAGTTATCCAGAATAGCCAAAATAATATTGAAATAAACTAACACTTATATTTCCTAATTTCAAAGTTATTATAAAGTAATCACAATTAAGAAGTATGGTTCCAGCAAGAGAAGAAACACAGAGACCAATGAAAAAAACCTGAAAATCCAGAAATAAACTCTTACATTCATGACAAATTGATTTTTAACAAAGATGCCAAAAAATCTAATAAATAAAGGATAGTCTTTTCAACAAATGGCACTCAATTGTAAAACCACACATAGAAAGATAAATCTAGCCCCTTAATTCACAACACACACAAAGATTACCTTAAAATGGGTCACAGACTTAAATGTAAGAGCTAAAAGTATTTTAAAAACTGGGCAAAATATGTAGATAGAGACATTTCACCAAAGAACATCTAAACACACACACACACACACACACACGTTTTATATATACATATACACAGATATGGGAAATAAGCACATGAAAATATGCTCCACATCATCAGAGAAATAAAAATTTAAACCATGTAGTTCTCGCTGTGGCTCAGCAGGTTACAAACCCAACTAGTACCCATGAGGACACAGGTTTAATCCCTGGCCTCGCTCAGTACATTAAGGATCCAGTGTTGTTAGCTGTGGTGTAGGTAAGACTCAGTTCAGATCCAGTGTTGCTGTGCCTGTGGTTCAGGCCAGAGGCTGCAGTTCGGAATCAATCCCTAATCCCCTAGCCCAGGGAACTTCCATAGGCCACAGTTATGGCCCTAAAAAGCAAAAGAAGAAAAAATCAAACCACAATGAGATACTAAACATTTTAAAAAGTTAAAATGGTTAAAATGGAAGAGAATGAAAAGACCATGTTTTGGAAAGGATGTGCAGCAAGTGGAACATACGCTGCTGGCAGGAATGCAAATTGGTGTTGCTGTGTTGGAAAGCAGTTTGACCGTGTCTTCTCAATGATAAACATGCACTCAACATACAACACAGCTAGGAAAAATAAGAACATCCATCCATACAAAAAGTTCTGTTTGAATGGTCATAGTGGCTTTTTGCATATCCATTTGGATAACAGGATACAACTGAAAAAACCCCAAAGCCCATGATCTTGTGAGGAGGTAAACAATGGGTGACAGATCCACACAACTGAATAAGCAACCAAAAGTTAACAAACTACTGACATTTGTATAAATACATAGTTATTGACATAGATGAATCTTAAAAGCATTATGCTCTGTGAAAAGTCAATCTCACCAAAAAAATTGATACTGTGTGATTCCATATACACAAAATTCTAGACAAGGCAAAACCGTAGGGACAGAAAGATCAGTGGTTGACTGTTCCATGGCTGTGGCAGAGGATAAACTGGAAATGGGTCCATGGAAACGGATGACGCAAATGTTCTTAAGCTTTTAATTTTTGAATTATATTGTGTCTAAATTATACCTCATAAATTGAACAAATTTGTTAAATGCAATATGCTAGCATCCCTCGCTATTCAAACTCACTACACAAACACTCCTCATCTGGACTTAAGGACATGCATTTCGCACAGAGCTACCTTCTGAAAGAGCAGAAGAGCGGGAGTGCTGGCAGCACAGAGGAGTGGCATCTCTGTTAGGCCTTCAGGTGCTGGACTCTGCAACACAGGACCCCTGCTGAAGTTTCCTCCACAGTCTTCATGTGCGGCCTTCCCCCAAATCATTTCAAAATCTCTGGCAGCCTTTGCTTCCCACTCATACTCCACCACCAAACCCTGCCCCCAAATTTCAAACAAATTTTTAAAAGCTCATAAGATTCTCCACAGATGAAGCAATAGTTTCCTTGCAGGGACTCCTATGAGATTTTTTAAATGTGACGCTGTATTAGTATATTTTATTCACATTTATCTACTCCATTGGCCTGCTCCTTATATTGAAAGCTATTTCTGGGAATTAGTTTTTGTGGCCTCACAATGTTTTGGTACAATGGCATTGACCAGTAAAGCGTACTTCAGTTTTTTTTAATTGATCCAATTGTATTTAGGATCTTCCTCCTACAGTTCAAGCTCTTAGATATAACCCCTTTTCCTACCAGCTAATATTTCTTATTAGCTGAAGTTGGAGAAATTAATGCCATTTTGGAACATTTGCTTCTGTTTATATTAAACAGTAATTTTTCTATTAAATATATTTTATATTAAATAAAATACATTTTAATTTTTATACTGAACAGTTATTTATGCTTATATTAAATTCCATTGTAGATCATAAAACAGAAGGGTATGTGTGAGTGTGTATACATGTCTCCCTATTTACAAATTATACCATATACCTACCAGATTATCTATTACTTGATTATTTATTACAAGGTCTCCACTTAATATAAAAAACAATTATAATGAGTTCATTTCAGTGATTTTGTTCTTCTATCTTTGCCTCCTCTCTCCAGCTTCCTGTTTTGCTAAAGAAGACAGTTTAAAAATTCACAAACCTACCCTTTCAAAACCCAGAACAATCTGCAGATTCAATGTAATCCCTATCAAATTAATCTGTGACATTTTTCACAGAACTAGAACAAACAATCCAAAAATTCATATGGAAACACAAAAGACCCAGAATCGTCAAAGCAATACTGAGACACAAAAACCAAGCAGGAGGCATAACTCTCCCAGACTTCAGGCAATACTACAAAGCCACAGTCATTGAGACAGTGTGGTAATGGTACCAAAACAGACATACAGACGAATGGAACAGAATGGAGAGCCCAGAGATAAACCCAGACACCTACGGTCAATCAATCTTTAACAAAGCAGGCAAGAATATAAAATGGGAAAAAGACAGTCTTTCCAGCAAGTATTGCTGGGAAACCTGAACAGGTACATGCATATCAATGAAACTAGAACACACACTCACGCGATGCACCAAAATAAAATAAAAAATGGCTTAAAGACTTAAATATTAGACAAGACACCATCAAACTCCTAGAAGAGAACATATGAAAAACATTCTCTGACACCAACCTTACAAATGTTTTCTCAGGTCAGTCTCCCAAAGCAACAGAAATAAAAGCAAAAATAAACAAATGGGACCTAATCAAACTGGCAAGCTTTTGCACAGCAAAGGAAACCAAAAAGAAAACAAAAAGGCAACTTACAGAATGGGAGAAAATAGTTTCAAATGATGCAACTGACAAAGGCTTCATCTCTAAAATATATAAGCAACTTATACAACTCAACAGCAAAAAAGCCAACAATCCAAGGGAAAAATGGACAAAAGACCTGAATAGACATTTCTCCAAAGAAGATATACAGATGGCCAACAAGCACATGAAAAAATGCTCAACATCCCTGATTATTAGAGAAATGCAAATCAAAACTACCATGAGATACCACCTAACACCAGTCAGAATGACCGTAATTAATAAGACCCCAAATAACAAATGCTGGAGAGGGTGTGGAGAAAAGGGAACCCTCCTGCACTGTTGGTGGGAATGTAAGCTGGTACAACCACTATGGAGAACAGTATGGAGGTACCTTAGAAAACTCTTCATAAAACTAACATATGACCCAGCGGTCCCACTCTTGGGCATACTTCTGGACAAAACTTTCCTTGAGGAGTTCCCGTCATGGCTCAGTGGTTAACGAATCCGACTAGGAACCAGGAGGTTGGGTTCGATCCCTGGCCTTGCTCAGTGGGTTAAGGATCCGGAGTTGCTACGAGCTGTGGTGTGGGTCGCAGACACGGCTCGGATCCAGCATTACTGTGGCTCTGGCGTAGGCTGTTGGCTACAGTTCTGATGAGACCTCTAGCCTGGGAACCTCCATATGCCACAGGAGCAGCCCTAGAAAAAACAAAAACAAAAAAAATTCCCTTGAAAAAGACACATGCATCCACATGTTCATTGCAGCACTATTCACAATAGACACATGGAATCAACCCAAATGTCCATCGACAGAGGATTGGATTAGGAAGATGTGGTATATATACACAACGGAATACTACTCAGCCATAAAAAAGAATGAAATAATGCCATTTGCAGCAACATGGATGGAACTAGAGACTCTAATATGAGCGAAGTAAGTCAGAAAGAGAAAGATGAATACCATATGACATCACTTATATCTGGAATCTAATATATGGCAAAAATTAACCTTTTCACAGAAAAGAAAATCATGACTTGGAGAACAGGCTTGTGGTTGCAAAGCGGGGGGGAGTGGGATGGATTGGGAACTTGGGGTTAATAGATGCAGACGATTGCCTTTGGAATGCACAAGCAATGTGATCCTGCTGTGTAGCACTGGGAACTATGTCTAGTCACTTTTGATGGAGCATGATAATGTGAGAAAAAAGAATGTATACATTATGTGTAACTGGGTCACCATGATGTACAGTAGAAAATTGACAGAATACTGTAAACCAGCTATAATGCAAAAAATAAAATCATTATATTAAAAAAAAAAAAACCCCTTATATTGAGGACATAACACCTACAGAATTCATAAGCACTAGAACACATATGCAAATTTAAAAACAACTATTTCCAGTCATGTGATGATAAATCTTTTCTTTCACATCACTATATTTTTTACCATTCCTATTTTCTATTTGAAGTGATAGCTACTCAAAAAATGTTAATCAGTGATAATTCAATTTATTCATTACTCAGGTAATATAATTATTTACACTAATTGAAAAACAATTAGAATTGGAATATGTTAGAAGGAAAATGGTGGATCTGGAGGAGCAGTTTTCTGATGAGGAGAAGGTGCATATAGCAACAAAATTCATCATTCACGTCTCTCCTGGAGAATTTAATGAGCTGTTTAAGAATGTTTGGTTACTACTTAATAAAGATAATCTTCTCAGGGAAGGAGCTGCCAGCCTTTTTTTTTTTTTTTTTTTAGTGCATTTGCACAGTATAACTTGGACTAGTTTACTCCAGTAAAAATTGAAGGGTATGAAGATCAGGTATTGATAACTGAACCTGGTGACTTAGGAAACAAAGTTTTTGGATCCAAAAAACAGACTCTGTTTCAAATTTGATCACTTAAGAAAGGAAGCAACTGGGAGTTCCCGTCGTGGCGCAGTGGTTAACGAATCCGACTAGGAACCATGAGGTTGCGGGTTCGGTCCCTGCCCTTGCTCAGTGGGTTAACGATCCGGCGTTGCCGTGAGCTGTGGTGTAGGTTGCAGACGCAGCTCGGATCCCGAGGTGCTGTGGCTCTGGTGTAGGCCGGTGGCTACAGCTCCGATTCAACCCCTAGCCTGGGAACCTCCATATGCCGTGGGAGCGGCCCAAGAAATAGCAACAACAACAACAACAAAAAGACAAAAAAAAAAAAAAAAAAAAGGAAGCAACTGGAATTCCGGTCATAGCTCAGCAGAAACAAATCCGACTAGCATCCATGAGGATGCCAGTTCTATCCCTAGCCTCACTCAATGGGTCAGGGATCCAGCGTTGTGGTAAGCTGTGGTGTAGGTCACAGATGCAGTTTGTTTCCCACATTGCTATGGCTGTGGCTGTGGCATAGGCTGGAAGTTCTAGCTCCAATTCAACCCCTAGCCTGGGAACTTCCATATGCCAAAGACACAGCTCTAAAAAGGAAAAAAAAAAAAAAAAAAAGAACGAAAGAACCAATGAACGAACAAAAGAAAGAAAGGAAGCAAGCAACTGATGCAAGACCCTTTGAAGCAGACAATGCAAATGAATCATGGAGAACTTCAGTAGAAACGGCTCTTCAAACTTATCTAAAAGAACATTATTCAAACTGAGTTTGCACTGTATATTAAAAAAAATAGATGAACAGCAAACCATTATTACATGCATAAAAAGCCATAAGTTTCAAGAAAAAAATTTTGGAATGGTCATTGGTGGTCAGAGTGGAAGTCTACAATCACTTCTTCAACCATTCAGGTGGCTGGTATCTTGAAAATTCAGGTTCATTATTATGAAGATAGTTAATGTTCAGCTAGTGAGTCATAAAGATATACAAGATTCCCTAACAGCATCTAATGAGGTGCAAAGAGCAAAAGAATTTATAAAGATTGTAGAGGCTGCAGAAAATGAGTATCAGACTATCATCATTAAGAATTATGAGACAACATCAGACACTACTTTCAAAGCCTTATGTCGAGAGTTGCCAGCTACACACACAAGGACTGACTGGAACAAGATCCTTAGCTACAAGATTGGCATAGAGATGCAGAGTGCCTAAGATGAACATTGCATGACTGGATCATTTTAGCACCTTTGTGTTTAAAAAGAAATCACCACAACAGTAGTCAGAACTGTCAAGCTACCCAAACAGATGGGCTATGGCCATTTAAAATCACTGTAATTAATTAGTTTGGTTAGAGCACAAAGCTTAACTAATCAACCACTATTTTTTCTTTCTTTTGCTCAAAGAAGATTGAAAATCAGTTTAATTTAAATGTTTTACTTTGTTATGACTTTCTTTCTTGCAATGAAGAGGTGATTCCTCTAGTTTAATATCAAAAGTTTTTGAAGTGTTTCAAAAATATTTTACTTAATATAAAAAAGAATTGAAATATGTGAAAATGTTTATAAAATCCAATTAGTACTTTTGAAAATATAATACATTTCTGACTGAAGGATAAATTATAGTTGAAAATTTACCAAGAATGTCACCCAGAAATAAATAATAAAAGTCGCTTTGTAACTTATAAAGAACATATATGTATCTATACTTCAAACATCTCCCAAATTTTAACATTTTGTAGACATATTTTTTTAGGTTTCCTTTAAATAACAAGGACAGTGAGTTGATATTAAGGAAAAATATTCTTCTTAGAAAGTATAAAGCAGTTATATTTTAGTCCATTTTGAATAAAAGGAAAAATTACATTCCAATGCAAATACCAAAATCCAAACTAACAACATTTAAGTTTGTTCAAGTTAGTAACCTGTCACTTCAGTTATCAGAAAATGAAGTGAGTTGTTTACAATCCTACATTTATGAATGTTGACCTAGTATATGTTTGATCTCACAGATCAGAAATTCAGAAGTTCCCACTGTGACACAGTGGGTTAATGATCCAGCTTGTCTCTGTGGAGGCACTGGTTCACTTTCCAGCCTGGCACAGTGGGTTAAGGATCCTGGATTGCCACACCTGTGGGGTAGGTCACAGCTCCAGCTCAGATTTGATGAGCCCTAGACCAGGAATTTCCATATGCTGCAGGGGCAACCAAAAAAGAACTAAAAAAAATAAATAAATTGAGAAGTTCAACTTTGACATCACTCATTTCTCTGTATCTATTTTGGTACTATTAATGTATAGATTGTTCAGAGTTTTCAAGTAAAAGAAACTGCATTTCGTCCATATTTATAAAAATTATAATTAATAAAAATATAAAACTTGAGTCAAATTCTTTCTCGCTCTTCAAACAGTGGCCTTGAATTTTATGGCAGATTGTAGCCACAGACAAGCACTGCCCTGAACTTCAAGTAACCGTCAATAATCCTCAATTCCTCTCATGTGATCATCACAGGATCCGTATGCTGATCTGATTGTGTGACCTCTTATTTCATGGAAAAATCTATGTATAAAAGGGACTTTATACAATAAAATTACCAGGAAAAAAAAAAAAAAAAGAAATCACATACCGAGAAGCATTTCTGTTAAACAATTCTCTGTTATAATTAGCACCTTCATCATATTTAATAACGTTCAAACAATGTTAAACATATTGTCCAAGAAAAGAGCTATTTTTAACCAATCTAATAATACTCATTTTGACACTGACCCTTCACGATTCTTCTTGATCTCAAGAGAACCTCAGCTCCTATTATCTGTACTCACTAGGATGGAGCAATTAACACATATCTCAGCTGCTGAATTTCTGTGTGACTGTGATTATTTTAAAAGTGTCAGGGGACTGAAACCACATTCTTAGAAGACAGGCCAGGACATGATGAAACAGTCTCTAAAACCATGGCATAGTCACAGTTCAACTGGTTTAAACTGAGAAGCAGTTCTCCAACTGTATTTACTCTAGTTAATGCCTAGCAAGGATTTAGTTATCTATTCCATATTGTGTTACTTTGACCTAGACATTTAGCAGAGCACAAAGGAAAGATGCTTCAAAAGTGGATAGATTAAACTGGAATAAATCTTTAGTCTTAGGAATTAGAGGGCTAGCACAGATAATGCTGTTCAAACATTTTTTTTTCAGATAAACAGAATTCTAACACTGTATTTTTTTAATCTGTCTACCTATTACCTGTCTATCTAGTTATCTATTATTGCTCTGTAAAAAAATACTCCAAAATTTAGCAGTCCGATGAGTATTCTGTATAACATTGATTTGTTGATCAGGAAACCTGGCAGGGCTCCTTTGTGCATTTCTTCCATTGTACAAGGCAAAGACTGGATCACTTGATGGTATCAAGCTGGTCCCTGAGCTGTTCTTAAGATGGCTCCAAGGTATGCCTGGTAATGTGGCAGGAAGATTGGAAGACAGGAAATAGCTGTACCTCTCTTTTTTTAATTTTTTTAAATTTATTTATTTTTTGAAATTTTTATTTTTTTTACAGAATAAAATATATACATTTAAACACAATTACATTCACACAGATTATTATATCATGGATCTTAAGAAACAGATTAAGTGACTCCCTCTGGAGAAATGGAATGGAAAATATACTGAGACAAATAGGAAATTTATTCTATACTTTATCCCATTTTGTATGGCTTTCATCCTTACTATTTAGTATAATCTATTACATTTCAATTTTTCTTTAACAATTAGCATTATATTAAAATTGTTATATTATGCAACTAAAATTTATAAAGAAGAAAGCCTTATATACCATTAAATATTTTATATAGCATAATAAAAAGAATAATTTAGTTGGTAAGAATAACAAAAATAATATACCCTCTAAAAATAAGTAAAATATAAAATGCATAAATTGGTTAAAAAACAGTGTAACTATATAAATACGTCCTCACAATTTGTTACATCTTATTGATTTTTCATTATAGGCATTACACCATTCTAGGTGATGTGATAAACAAGACATTATAGACCTTACATCATACCATGGAGAGAAATGGTTATTAGTAATACAATTGTAGAACTGTATTATTTAACTGTACAGTTGCATTATTTAATTATAATTATCATAAATTCTTTGATGGAGAGGAAATCAGAATCAGATCTAAGAAGACTTCAGCATTCCAAGAATGATGTCAAATCACCCCCTTCATGGTGGATTATGCACTTATTTACTATAAGATATATTCTCCAGAGATTCCTTGTTTGTGTATCAGTTGTAGATTTTTGGTTTGCAGTTATTCTGAAGTTTTGATATAAGAGTCTGTATGTATATGAGATTGTTTTAAGTTGTTGTTCTCTTAATTGCAAGTTCATCTCCAGTGTCCTGCATTTGTACCCACCTCTTCTCATGATTTCTGATTTTGGTGGTATAATTGTGCATGGATGACTCTGTATCTTTACTGTATATATACCTTTACTGGTGAGCCTTGTCATTTGTGGAATTTTTGTTTCCAGTTGCTGATCTTTTCTTTCCTGCCTAGAGAAGTTCCTTTAGTATTTGTTGTAAGGCTGGTTTAGTGTTGCTGAATTCTCTCAACTTTTGCTTATCTGTGAAGGTTTTGCTTTCTCCTTCAAATCTGAATGAGAGCTTTGCTGGGTAGAGTATTCTTGATTGGAGGTTTTTTCCTTTCATCACCTTAAGTACATCATGCCACTCCCTTCTGGCCTGCAGAGTTTCTGCTGAAAAATCTGCCGATAACCTCATTGGGGTTCCCTTCTATGTTACTTGTTTCTTTTCTCTAGCTGCTTTCAAGATTTTCTCTGTCTTTAATTTTCGTCAGTTTGATTAATATGTGTCTCGATGTATTCCTCCTTGGGTTTATTTTATATGGTACTTGTTGTGCTTGCTGGATTTGAGTGAGTGGTTCCTTTCCCATGTTAGGGAAGTTTTCGGCTATTATCTCTTGGAATATTTTTTGTCTCCTCTCTCCTCCTTCTGGCACCCCTATTTTATGGATGTTGGTGCGTTTCACGTTGTCCCACAGTTCTCTGAGACTCTCTTCATTTGTTTTCAATCTTTTTTCTCTTTTCTGTTCTGCATCCATAATTTCCACTAGTCTGTCCTCCACCCTGCTTATTTGTTCTTCTGCCTCCTGTATTCTGCTGTTACCTGCTTCTAGTGAGTTTTTTATTTCAGTTATTGTACTCTGCATCACTTCTTGTTTAAATTTTATATCTTGTATCTCTTTGGTCAGTGTTTCCTGTAAGTTATCCATCTTTGCCTCCAGTTTATTTCCAATGTCTTGCATCATCCTCAGCATCGACAGTCTAAAGTCTTTTTCCTGGACGCTGAGACTCTCCTCATTTCTTAGCTGATTTTCTGGGGTTTCTCCTTTCTCCCTCATCTGAGTTATAGTTCTCTGTCTTTGCATTTTTATAGGTTTTTGGTGTGGTGACCTTTTTATAGATGCTAGAATTGTAGCCTCTCTTACTTCTGATGTCTACCCCCCCCCCCGGGTGTGGCTGAAGTCTGTATGGGGGCTTGCTGTAGGCTTCCTGATGGGAGGGGCTGATGCCTGCCCACTGGTAGGTGGAGCTGATTCTAATCCCTCTGGTGGGTGGGGCTTTGTCTCTGGATGGGATTAGAGGCAGCTGTGTGCCTGAGGGGTCTTTAGGGAGCCAGTTTACTGAGGGGTGGGGCTGTGATTGTTGTTTGGCCTGGGGCTTCTCAGCACTGACTGACAGGTGGGACTAGATTTTCCCAAAATGGCCACCTCCAGAGAAAGGCAGCTGCTGAATATTCACGAGAGCTTTGCTTTCAATGTCCTTCCCTCACAACAAACCACATTCACCCCTGTTTTCCCAGGATGTCCACCAAGGACTGCAGTCAGGTTTGACCCAGATTCCCATGGAGACTTTGCTTTGCCCTGGGTTCCAGTGCACGTGAAAATCCGTGTGTGCCTTTTAAGAATGGGGTCTCGGTTTCCCCCAGTCCTGTGGAGCTCCTGCGCACAAGCCCCACTGGCCTTCAATGCCAGATGCTCCAGGGGCTCTTTCTCCCAGTGCCAGATCCCCGCACGCACGTGAGGGTTTGATGTGGGGCTCAGAACTCTCACTCCTGTAGGTGAGTCTCTGTGAACCAGTTAGTTTTCAGTCTGTGGAGCTTCCCACCCAGGAGGTATGGGGTTGTTTATATCATGAAATTGCCCCTCCTACCTCTTGATGTGGCCTCCTCTTTTTCTTCTGGAGTAGGGTATCTTTTTTAAGGTTTCTGGTCCATTTGGGTGAAGATTGCTCAGTCTTTAGTTGTGAATTTTGTTGTTTTTAGGAGAGAAGTTGAGCTCCAGTCCTTCTATTCCACCATCTTAACCCTGTCTCTATACCTCTCTTTACATAGTTTCCAGGACTCTTGGATTTGCTCCAGTAGGGCAGCCAGACTTAACACATGGGGGCTCATAATATATATGATTCCACGGATCAAGACAGGAGCTGCCAGTTCTCTTGAAGACTAGACCCAGAATTAAAATATGCTTTACTCCCATTAGTCAAGATAGTCATATGCCAGCCTTGATTCAAGGGATGGAGACAGACCTCAATAAGAATTTTTGCCATTTTAAACATGCCACAGTTCTCTCTCTGGTCACAAACTATTTCCATTTCTCCACATGCAAAATACACTCAGCTCCTCCCAAGAGTCTCCCAAAGTCTTATGTCATCTCAACACCAACTTGATGGTCAGCATCTCATTATCTAAATTAAGTCCAGGTGTGAGTAGCATGTCCTGTGTAAAATTCCTCTTACTCCAAAGACTTGGGAATTAAAGAAAAAAATTATATGTTTCCCTCCATATACACTCATAACATAGAATGAAAAGAAATGCATGGAAAAACCGTAATAAACATTCCATTTCAAAAAGAACGGCCAGGGAGTTACCCTCGTGGCACAGCAGAAACCAACCTGAATGAGGATGCATGTTTGATCTCTGGCCTCATTCAGTGGGTCAGGGATCTGGTGTTGTCTTGGGCTATGGTACAGGCTAACAACTGCAGCTCCAATTTGACCCCTAGTGTGGGAACTTCCATATGCTGCAGGTTCTGCCCTAAAAAGCAAAAAGAGAAAGAAAAAAAGATGGCCAGGAAAGAGTGAGTAGCCAAAAATCTCTGAAATCCATCTGTCACTGGTTCATTTATTGAGTCCTTCTCACTGAGACTGATCTTCTGTTTGTCTCAGCTCTTGCACTCTGGGCCCTGTATTCTGCCTTCCAAGTCATTTTTTTTCCCCCTGCTCAACCTTGATTTGCTTCTAATACTGCTTAAGAAAAATCATCTGCGATTTTTAGAAGATACAGTGTGTAGCAAAGATCTGAGTTCTTACTGTGGAATGTGAAATAAAATCAAGTCACTTATGTCAAGGGGTTTTTAAATGGAGCTGGGAGGCCACTAAGGATGCAAACTGTACACCCATCCTCACTATCCTCGTGGGGAAACTTTTGAACTGGGCCAAACCATAAATCATCCAAGGACTCCTCAAGAACACCTGCAACTTGTCAGAGGAGTGAACTTTTATCCTTCTAGTGACAGCCTTAGCACTCAAGCTTGTTTAGCCAAGACCAACTTCTGCCCCAACGCCAATTAAAATTCTTTGTAATGCAAATTTCCCTTCTTTGCCTTTAAAAGCCCCTCTAGTGAGACATCTGTGTGCATGAATTACAATTCTTCCATCTCCAAGAAATGCTTTTTGCTTGATTGCTGCCCCCTAAGTTTATTTAGATTGGTGTTATCTAGGGTTGTTACAGCCTTACAGCTATTCCTTGATATCATGCTTTACTGCCCTGGACTTTATCTTTGACCCAAAGAGACTTAATTTGATAATATTTTGCTGGCTGAAAAGACTGTTCTGAAAACCCCGTATTTCTTCAAAATTCAACTTGAAAGCTGAATAGTTTCTTCTTTATTCAATCTATGAGAGGCCACTAGAACCCCTTTGGTCCTTTGTAAACTGAGCCTGGAAATCTCCTTAGCTTAAGCCATTAGGTGTATTTCTGAACATCCATACTACTGTCAGCAACAATGTTGCTGAACTTCCCACCACTCCATAATAAGGACCATCAAATATACTTTACTGTCCTTCAATCCCTCCTCTGCTCTGATGCTCTCACTAGCAGTCCCAGCAAGGTCCAGTGCTGCTCCAAAGTCAATGCCATATGTCTCAGGCTTTCGTTATGGCGCCATCTGACTTCCAGGGAACAAGTTCAGTTCCAGTTCCAGTTTTCTATTGCTGTATCACAAGCTATTGTGTACTTAATGGCATCAAACAAAAACTGTATCTCATGATCCCGTGGGTCACAAAAAGCAGAAGGTACACTCTGAAAAAAGCTTTCTATTGAAGACATTGCCAGTAGGAACTCCCAATTCCAACCTATTTAAACAATAATACTCAAACACTATAAAAATGTTCTATAGAAAAGAGATATTTGTAAGCAAGAATTTAAGTTGCCTAGCTGGCTAGGCAATTCTATTTCATACGCCATCCAGGGGGATTACTCAGTAATATTTAGCAAGTGGCTGAGCTAAACTGGAAGGTTCAATACAGCTGCAGTCACATGCCTACACCTTTATGGAGACAGCTGGGCTCATATTGGCCCTTCACTCTCTCCCTTTACTTCCAGAGATTCTCTATGTGTTTTTGCTGGCTAGGTAGCTAGAACTTTTGTGTGTGTGCGTGGCCATACTCATGGTATGTGGAAGTTCCTGGGCCAGCAACTGAATCAGCTCCAGAGCAACAACACAAGCTGGTACAGTGACAACTCCAGGTCCTTACCCCACTGAGCCACAAGGGAACTTGAAGGTAGCTGAACTTCTTATATAGCAGTTCAGGGATGCCAAAGACCAAGGTGAAGCCATTAGTCCTCTAAGAGGCTAAGATAGTAACTGGCAGTGTCAGTTCTACCATATTCCAAATCAGTTACAAGCCAGCCCAGAAGCAAGAGTGGGGAAAAGGACCCCACTTCTGAATGGAAGGAATGTCCAAAAATGTTTGATATTTTTTAATTCATCACAAGCACCATGCCCAAGACCACTGTATGAGTTAGCTGAGTAGGTCAAGTTTGTAATCAGGTCTCCTAAACTCCCACGTTTTTTTATTAAATGTTTACATTGTCTTTACATACAGGTTTTTCTTTCATTTTCACCTTTTTTCTAACATCAATTAGTCTTTTTTTTCTTTGATAGTACTTCATATAACTATTAATCTTTCACAGGCTCAGATGTGCAAATATCTGAATGACTTTTCATACCAGGGTCTGGAAATAAAAATTTATCAAAATAGAGTCTCTGTGGTCAAGGGTATCACTCAACATTTTTAACACTTTTATTCAATATCCTTTGTATTAAAAAGTTTATGACAAAATGTTTCAGTTAAATGAAATACACATGCAAGTAACGTAATGAACACCATGTGACCAGCAGTCACTTAAAAATATTACTTATATATGTAAAATTCTGTATTCCTCCTTTTGACCTCATCCTATCTCCTCCAAAATAAGTACTATAGTAAATTGAGTGTATGTGCTCATAGATGCATAAATCCATATCTATGTCTATAGCTATATTTAATAATTTTCTTCTGATAAGTTGCTGTTCTATAGCTTTTGCCCATTTTGATATTCAAATCTGCTGGAGGCCAGCTCTGGCGGCCAGGGAGTGTACACCTTTTCCCGATAGGAGAGGGACGTGGCATCGGTGAATGTACATACGGAGACAGCCTCTTTGTCCCTTCTTTCAGGGTGCTGGACTGCTCAAATTTTATTGGCATAAGTGGTTGATTATATAGACAGTTTTTCACTACAGATTACATCATAGTGTTAAAAGTACATTGGTTAACTATTAGGCTTTGTCTTTTGATCACATGGTACAGTAGCAATACATCACATTTTAAAATCTTCAACTTAATGAGTACAATTCAAGGACAAGCAGGTGCAGCATATCATGTGGGAAAGAGGAGACCCAGTATAAACCATCTCATGGCCAGCCAATTCCCACAAGCTGAAGAAGTTACAAACACAAAAAATCCTGTCTTCAGACTAATGTCTATCTTTAAAGCATCCTTGGCAGGGAGACAGTATAAGAAAATACAAATTAACTTAGCTAGCTACCACTAAAAGTTTCTAAAATCAAGGACAAGACTCACAGCTGGGTTTCTTTTGATCAAGAATAATATATGTCTAACTTCTATAAACCTCATTAAAATCCTAACTCTAAAGTTTACTGTATAACTAGTTAGTAGATAAACACTATGTTTTAATTAAGTTGGATTTAAATAGGGGAAAGTCCTTCAGGATGAAATTCTTATTATATTATCGTTGCAATTTTGTTAAATCACAAATCACCACAGGAAAATAAGAATGGAAAATAAGAATAAGTAAATAATCAGGAAAGACTGAGGAAAACTGAATAACAAATAAAACAACAGGAAAGACTAGGTCACCCGAGAAACAATCCATGTTCTCCAGCACAAACATGGAACTGGTTTTCCCAGGAAAGCCCCAATTCTTCCCCATAAACATCAAAATGAGAGCTGTGTAACCTGAGGCCTGCCCTCAGCCTGTACCGTACAGGCAGGCTTTCATCCTGACCAGAGGCCCACCTTCGGCATGTACCATTGAGGTGAGCTTTTTATCCTAACCAGAAGCCCACCTTCGGCTTGTACCATTCAGGTGAGCTTTTATCCTGCCCAGAAGCCCACCTTCGGCTTGTACCGTTCAGGTGAGCTCCCTTCCTTGGTTAGGAACCTGCCTTCAGGTTTTTCCGCCATCAGGCAAGGTCCTTTTTTTGAGTCCATGCATCTTCTCGGCTCCCCGCACAAATCCTGTTTGAAGTTTTTTTTTTTTAATTCTCAGATTTTATGTTTTATTGCTAGGCATTTGCATATCTTATAATTATTCTCTCTTGGACCATGGACCATGGGATTACTATGTTGCTTATTTTAATATTGTCTTTTAGAAAACAGATGTTTCTAATTTTAACATTTTGCTTATCCTGATTAGATTTTCATTTCCCCTAGAACTGGTTTCCAGGCATGGTAGAAGGTGAGCATATATTTTATTTGTCTCATACGAATAATCAATTCTGCCATCATCATCAATGTAAGAGCTATACTTTCCCTCATTGATCTGTGTTGCCACATCTATCCTAAAGCAAAGTTTAATATGTGTTTTCTCTATTTTTTTCCATTAGTCAATTTACCTATCTCCCAACACAAACACCATTATATTATTTTTGAGATGTGTGGCAAATACCCTCAAGCTTATTCTTTTTCTTAAATCTTTTCTTAGTAGTTTTTGACCCTTCTAAGTGGAGTTGACACCTTGTACATGATATAACCCACTTGTCAATTCCATAAAACACATGAAGGGATCTTGATTGCCAAGGCATTAAATTCAGGCAGCAATTAGTATTAAATCACCCTATATGTAATGGTAAGTCTTTTTAGGCATGGATATAAATACCTCTATATTTAATTATTTAACACTTTTCAATAAGACATTACAATTTATGCTTAGACATTTTACACACTTTCTTTATATTTATTATACAGTGCTTTACAGTTTTTATTGTTCTTACAATGTTGTCTTATTTGTTGTTACTGTGGATAAGAACATGATAAATTTATGATCTCATATATGGCTACCTTGCTGAACTCACATTAATTCCGAGTTTTTCTCTTTTAAGTTTTCTGGTACAAATACAAACATACTGAGTGAAGATATTGACAATTTTGTTTCTTACTTTCGAAAACTTACAACTTTCATTATTTTTATTGTGTTCCAGCCCTGCTTAGGGCCTCAAGCACAATGTTGAATAAAAATGTCCACAGCCGGCATTCCCATCATTTTTCTGATTTAAAAGAAAACATTTCTACCTTTCACAAAATAAGTGTTATAATTGCTAAGATTTTAGGAGCAATTTTTCCAGTTCACTCTAAATTTACTTAGTTTTATGTTTTGTTCATCATGAATAAATACTTCATGATATAAAAGATCTTTTCCACATAGAAGATGGATATATGTTTTTTCTCATTTAATATAATTTGTGTATTATATTAACTAATATTTCAAACATGAAATATTACTAGAAATAACTAGACTATCCCAAATTTAATCATGAAGTGTTTTCTCTTAATACATTACTAGATGTGTTAAGGCAATATAATTTAAAGTTATTTGTGCATTTAATCATAAGTGAAATTGCTCTGTAGTTTCTCTTTGAGGGCGCCTCATCTAAAACTTAAAAGCATGAATTCTAAAGTCATCTTGTTTAGATTTCAGTTCATGCTCTACCAATTACTCCCTCTGTTTATCTTAGAAAAATTACTGAATTTTTTTACTTCCATTCTTCACATACAAAATGGGAACAATAACTGTACCTACTTCCGCTGGTTGACAGGATTAAAATGAGTTAATAATGCTTAATACAGGTGCTACAAGAGGTTAATAAAAATATCATGCTGCATTTTTCCACTTTATCAAATATGTATCAACTTCTTAAAATGAGATAGATAAGATTAATGTTTTTCTGCTTCCTGAAGGAATTTTTATATGTCAATTATCTATTACTTGAACATTTGACAATGAATCTGATTTTGGGGGGTTTTTTGTTTGCTCATTGGAGGAAGAATACGACTTACTGTTTCACAAATTCTTATTTCCTGAAGTCCTATTTAAATTTTCTACTTTTTCTTGCACTGTTTTGATAATAAGAGATAACATAGGCAAAATTCTCCCAACTGTGGGGCTTGCATTTCTGTGACAGTGAGACAAAGAATTCAGATGCCATGAATAAATAGCACAATGGATCGGATAAAGGGAAATGAAATCATAGTGTTACTTTATACCAAGTTCTCTTAGACTAAATGCTGCATTAGTTTCCTAGGGCTGATACAACAATGCACCTCAAACTGGGTGGTTAAACAGAAATGTACTGTCTCGCAGTTCTAGAGGCAAGAAGTCTGAAATCAAGGTGTCAGCAGGTTGGTTCTTTCTAAGGACTGTGAGGGAGGGATCTGCTCCAGGCTTCTCTCCTTGATACACAGATGGACATCTTCATCTAAAAGTTCACAAGGCACTAACTGAATCTACAATACAACAATCAGCTGAAAATGAAAGATGCTAAATGATAAACATGTTTGCTCTTCTTTCAAAACTGCACGTTCATCTTGGTAACAAGCACATATCATTTCCTAGCATCTATGCTTACGATTCTTTTATTCCAGAGACTGTTTCCTTTTGTTTTGAAACTCTCTTGTTTTTATATATCAGGCTTAGTTATTAGCATTCCATGTTAATGTTGAAATTAAGTGTAAAATTGGTGCAACAGTATAATTTTAATGCTTAAATTGTTTTATTTTCTTGTTTGTTTGGTATCAGTTCAGAAATTGAAAGAAAAACTTGCTAAATATTAAAACAAGAAAAAAAGAAACTTGTGATAATTCCATTCCTTACAGGACATGTAATCATAAGCATAAGCATTAACCATAATGGCAATACTGACATTTAGACTACCAAGGTATTTAAATATTTTTAGTAATTATTATAAAGTTTAACCTAAAAAGTACACAATTCATAAATATAAAGATCTATAAATTCACAAAATAAGCATATTATCTTAACTAAAACTCATCAAGAAACAATTTCACCAGCATCCCCCTAAACCTACCTATGCACACCTGTCTAGTAAATGGCTTCTTCTCACTGCGATAACCACTACTTGGGCTGAAGACAACACAGATATAATTTGGAGTATTTTTGAACTTCATATAAATGCAACCAGTCAATGTGTAGTTTAAATTATGTTTGTGAAAATTATTATTTTGTGTACAGCTTTGTTATTCTCAATGCATTTTAGTATTACCTATTATTCTACTGAATAGCATTTAGTTTGCTTCCAATCTGGGACTGCGGCAAATATTTTTTACATGAACTTTATCGTGCATGTCTTTGGATGGTCATATATGTACATAATATGTATGTATGCATTTCTTTCGAGCATGTATTTAAGAAAGGGATTACTGCCATTGTTCTGCCAACTCTAATACCTTTTCACTACTTTTCTTTACTTGGCAACTTTTTTACCCTTTCTGAGCTTCAATGTGGATATTATCTACTAGCTGGCCTTCTAGTTCCTTAATCCTGTATTCTGCTAAATTCTTAATATCAAATAATGCTTTTTCACATGTACAGTTTTTATTTGACATTTTAATTAATTCAAATTTTCTGTTGAAATCTTTTTTTTTTTTTTTTTTTGTCTTTTTACCTTTTCTAGGGCCGCTTCCGTGGCATATGGAGGTTCCCAGGCTAGGGGTCTAATCAGAGCCGTAGCCACTGGCCTACGCCCGAGCCACAGCAACACAGGATCCGAGCCGCATCTGCAACCTTCACCACAGCTCACGGCAATGCCAGGTGAGCAAGGCCAGGGATCAAACCCACAACCTCATGGTTCCTAGTTGGATTCATTAACCACTGCACCACAACGGGAACTCTCTGTTGAACTTCTTAATACGATTTCTTAGCATTTCCTTCCTTTCCTCTTGAATATATAAATTATATGTCTTCCAAAGTTCTGGATAGGTAATTCCAAAATCTGGGTCAATTATGGGTTTGCTTCTATTTTCTGTTTTTTTCCTTGGCTTCTATGTAGTTAAATCCCTTGTATATTTGAGGGCTTTGGGGGGTTGGCGAAGCTATTGTTTTTTAGTAAGGAAGGAAAATAGTATAAAAATTAAAGAGTATCCAGATAGTATCATTTCTTCCAAATAGGACCCACTCATTTTTCCTCTAGGCAGATGTGTTAGATATTACGTCATTTAATGTTTCCAACAACATTGTGTGGTAGGTAATATTACTCCCATTTTATAGTTGAAAGTACTGTGGTTTTGAATTAACAGTAGTTGAGCCACTACTGCTCCTTCTTATAGAAATATTCTCCCTGGTTAAGTTCAGTTCCCTCTTATTGAAATAACAATCCATCCATGTCCCTCTTGTCCCCACAATGCACAGAGGGATTTATAAGTGTCCAGAAATGCTAAAAGGCAGGTTGCATATGAGCTGTGATAAAAGCATTCATACTTAAGACCAGTTCATTCTAAGTCCCTTCCCATTTTCCAACCTGCTATTCTTCAATGAAAAAAAAAAAAAAATACTGATACTACTACTAATAATAATTAGTAAAAACTCTCTCTTCTCTCTCTACTGTATTTCCTCTCCAATTTAAATTTGGCTGCTAGTCAGCATTATCCCTCCCCTTACCTCAGGCCACTCCTGTGTAGTAGCCAAACACCAGCTCTGGAAGAAAGTGTCTAAGAATCATCATCTCATACCTAAACTGGCAATATCCTTTAATCTTTGCTTCTGCTTCAGTGGGAGCTGTGGTCAGAGGGATTGGTAAAGGAAAATTTTACGAGAAAGAAAATTTTGAAGAGAAATGTTCAAATTAATCCATCAAAATACCTTGCCACAAGAAGTGAAGCAAATTGCCCAGACCAGTTATGAAGAAGAAACCAGAGTTGCACCCACCAGGCTGACCCTTAGCCTCTGCCGCCCCGTCCTTCCTCCACCACCACGTCTTCTCCTTCGGGCTGACTAAGTGCTCCTCCTCCGTATTCTCAAAGATTCTGGCTATTTATCCAGCATTGACCATACTGTGTTCACAACAGCTAAATGTTTCCATCTCCCTCTTAGACACTCTAAGTTACTAGGGGCCAATGACCCCAACTTATTTATCTTTTTTTTTTTTTTTTTTTTTTTTTGCTTTTTAGGGCCGCACCCTCAACATATGGAGGTTCCCAGACTAGGGGTCTAAGCGGAGCTACAGTTGCCGGCCTACACCAGAGCCACAGCAATGCCAGATCCGAACTGCGTCTGTAACCCACACCACAGCTCACGGCAACACCAGATCCTCAACCCACTGAGTGAGGCCAGGGACTGAACCTGCAACCTCATGATTCCTAGTCAGATTTGTTAACCACTGCACCACAATGGGACCTCCTGCAACTTACTGATCTACTCTCATGGCTCTATTCTTCCTCTCACAAACATTTATTGAAAGGGAAGTCGAGATTTGCTCTCTACCTTCCCACAGCCCATTTAATCTTTAGCCCAATGCAATCTATCTATGCTGTCTCATTACACCAAAAGTCTTCTTATTAACAGCATTAGTTATTACCTTATGGTGTGTCAAAATCACCCTTGTTACCAAGTTCCACTGGCAGGCTTCAGGGTACCTTATTTAAGATTTCCGGAAGAAATAACTGCTAATCACTCTCTCTTGAATTTCTTTTTTTTTTTTTTAATTTTTTTCAAGTTTTGGCAGCATTTTTTTCATTTTTTAAAGTTTTATTGAAGTATAGTTGATTTAAAATGTTGTGATAATTTCTGCTGTACAAAAAGGTGATTCAGTTATACATACAGAAACATCCACTCTTCTTCAGATTCTTTTCCCACACAGATTATCACAGAACATTGAAAGGGAGAGTTTCCTGTACTATATAGCAGGTCCCCACTGGCCAGTCATTCTATATACCACACTGTGCATATGTCAATCCCAAACCACAGTCCTGAATTTCTTTCTTCTGTTTCCATGACACTTTTCTCCTTTGATTATCCTTCTCTGCCTCTGGACATTCCTTTTTAATCCCTTTGTGTGCTACAATTTCTCTACTGTGCCCTTACGTGACTCTATTCATTTACATTCTTCATTCTACTCTGCACACTTCACCTAAGATAGCATCTGTTGGGACCATATGCGCCTAAAGAGATTTATCAGGTTATACCAGCCGACCACATGGCCAATTGATCCACTGACTTCACTGATGACATCTTCCTTTTATCTCTTTTCTACACAACAAGTGCCCTTACTAAGAAAAAAAAAAAAAAAAAAAAAAAACTATGGTTGATGAGGAAAATTGACTTCCCGGCAAAGTGCTATCAGGAGGAAATCCATTTGTCTGAGGAAGGAAACAACTCTATCTGAGCAGTAAAGATGTCTGCCAGAACCACAGGGAGTCAAGGGAATGTCAGTCTGTGAGGCTTCACAATCCTACAGAATATTTACTTGTACTCTTTTTTGTCACCTATACCTGGAGTATACATTATCAGACTGGTTCCATGATTAAAATGAGTCACATCTAAATCCTACTGCAGACAAACAAGGAAACTCCAGTCTTGTACATCTTCGGACACCAATTACAGCATTTGGTAGAATTTCAACCTGGCAGAACAGGTGTTACTGCTTGCCAGAAACCCCTCATGCCACTTTGAATTTATAGGGCATCATCTTTCCAAAACCTCCTAATGTTCCTCAAGGCAGGAAAAAAATGATTACATTCTTATGCCTGAAATGAACACCGAGAAGTACTTCAAGTTAAGGATATGAAAAGCACTAATGAGAGAATCAGAATGAATTCCTCAATTCCCCATGAAGGCACTATTCAGCAAACTGGCCTTAACTTGGGAGCTATCTTTTGCATCACCTTTGATATGCCTAAAATTTTGCTTTTTAATAAATATTCTTGGAAAGCAAAAATATTTTAATATCATAACCATTTAATCCATAAGCATCCTCTTATTACAAACTAATATGTTTCTCTCATTCTCTGAATATCCTGACCCATTCTGGATGTTACTTTATGGATTATTTTCCCTATTTTTTAAAAGATAAAAGTATTTTCTGAGCATAGAAAGGATACTGTGTTTAATGTGAAATCTTCTTTAGAACAATAGAAACAAGGAATATGAACTCTCAGGAAAGTGTTACAGGTAAACCAAACTTCTCACCTAAATCATATAAATAGAAAGAAAATGAAAGAGGTAATACGATGTGGTGGGCAGGTGTGAGCTGCCACGAGAGCAATGACAGGATTGTGTCAGAATTAATCTTCTCCAAACTGTTCTCACTGAGACCACATCCTTCCACCATCAGCACTGCCAGTCTGATCCCAAGGACAGGTCACACGTTTCTATAAGCTCTGCTCAGGGGGTGTTGTGAGTTGGCAGCCTCAGTGGCTTATGATTTAATCCATGTAGAGGCAGATGGCAAGTGCCAAACTCCACAACTGTGAATCACACTAATAAAAGAGGTAGCTTTGTTGACATTCAACATGCCTAACAGTTCACTCTCTGGGATGGGTTGCTATGAATATGAGGCTTTCTATTGCAGATTGTCATCTAAACCTAGAGCAGAGCAGTCAACCTGGGATTTCCTTTTCATCATCATCCTTCAGGTTTCTTGTCTTTTTCTTGTGTTGGATCTCGTCTTTCCTACCCCCGTCCCGTCCTTGTATTCATCTTTATTGGTTAATTTTCCCATTTTTTATGGAACACATTTTCTAATACTTTCCAAAGAAAGAGGAATGGGAAATCAAATTTCCCTTTTCTTACATGTCTAAATTAAAACTTGATGTTGATAGCAGGTCAGGTAAAGTTTGTCAGTTGGAAACCATTTTTCTTCAGATATTTGAAGGCACTGTACATTGTTTCTTGCTTCCAATGTTGTTGTTAAAAAACAAACAAAAAACCTCATCCTTGGGAGTTCTCTTGTGGCTCAGTGGGTTAAAGATCTGACATTGTCACTGCAGCAGCTAGGGTCACTGTTACAGCATGAATTTGATCCTTGGCTCAGGAACTTTCTGCATATCTCAAGTGTGGCCAAAAAAAAACAACAACAAAAAAAAAAAAACAAAAAAAACACCAAACATACAACAACAAACAAGTAGTCCTCTAGTCTTGTCTAACTTTCTGTTTTTCTTTTTTCCTTTTTTTTTTTTTTTTTTTTTTTTTGTCTTTTTAGGGCCACTCCCACAGCATATGGAGGTTCCCAGGCTAGGGCTCTAATCTGAGCCATAGCAGCTGGCCTTCACCAGAGCCACAGCAACGCAGGATCTGAACCACGTCTGGGACCCACACCACAGCTCACGGTAACACGGGATCCTTAACCCCCTGAGCAAGGTCAGGGATCGAACGTGCAACCTTATGGTTCCTAGTCAGATTCGTTAACCACTGGGCCACGACGGGAACTCCCTGTTTTTCTTTTTAATTTTGTCTCTTTGTTTTAATCTCAGAGATTTCTATGACTTTATATCAACACTTTCATAAATATTCTTTTGTGATTATTTTTTCTAATTTTTATGGTTTCTCTGAATGTTTCTCTTTATACTACCTAGTTTTTTCATTTATTTATTTATTTTTTTTTTAGAGCCACACCCATGGCATATAGAGATTCCAGGCTAGGGGCTGAATCAGAGCTATAGCTGCCGGCCAACACCACAGCCACAGCAACGCAGGATCCGAGGCGCGTCTGAGACCTACACCACAGCTCATGGCAACGCCAGATCCTTAACCCACTAGGCGAGGCCAGGGATCAAACCCGCAACCTCATGGTTCCTCCTCGGATTCGTTTCCACGGCACCACGATGGGAACTCCCTAGTTTTTATGTTTATGAATATGACAGTCTCTATGATCACTGTTAGAAAATTCATGTTCATTTTTTTTCTTTCTGCACAATGTTTGTCCTTTTCAAGGTGCTTCTTTTTCCTACTTGCTCACTTTTTTTAATTTCCATGTTAAAGTGTTTCCCCAAATATCTGATATTCTATTTACTTGCTTGTGATGAACAAGGGCAGGAAAGAGGTGCTCAAAACATGAGGGCTGGCAAACTTGAACTTCACTGGAGGGAGAGCTGGACAGTTACTAGGAAAACCTGGATGTCAGTATCTTTGTTTTCTTCTTTTATAGGAAGGCCAATTTCTCAAAGGCAAACCTTGCAGTCTTCTATCTGTGGGGAAGAGAAATCTGGCTGCCCATGCCCAGGGAGCCAACTTAAGTATGGGGGCGGGGGAACAAACTGCCATTTATTTGTATATGGCCTCTTCATTCTTCTCTTTGTGACAGTGTATGTTTACTCTCAACGGTCCAGGCCAGGAACAGTTAAACATTCATTAGTGAACTAATCTTCAGAGGACTACCAGAGTAATGGAGGGGAAGTCAAAGAAAATAGGAGAGGTTATCTAGGAATTGGCTTTTTATATCATCACGTCTTTAACAGCAAACTTCTTCTTCACTGCAAGTTCCATAAGTACTGCCAGTTCCTAAATTTTTTGAAAATTTTACACTTTAATTTTGGTTCTTTCTCAGTTTTTTCTATTTCCAGGTTAGCATTTGCTAAGTGGGTAGCCCTGGCCCATCTGCTCCCTAACTTCCAAAATGCTGTTTCAATTGTTTTTCTCTCCTGTCTCTATGGGTCTGTGTCTTAAAAAAAAAAAAAAAATCTCAAACCTTTCCACAGAAAAGAAAATCATGGACTTGCAGAACAGACTTGTGGTTGCCAAGCGGGAAGGGGAGGAGGTGGGGTGGTTGGGGAGTTTGGGGTTAATAGATACAAACTATTGCCTTTGGAATGGATTAGCAATGAGATCCTGCTGTGCAGCACTGGGAACTATGTCTAGTCACTTATGGTGGAACATGATAATGTGCGAAAACAGAATGTGTACATGTATATGTAACTGGGTCACCATGCTGCACAGTAGAAAAAAAAAAACTGTATTGCAGAAATAACTATTAAAAAATTTAAAAAAAATTTTTTAAATCCCTTTATTATAGGTTTAGTGAAGTTTGAAAGGATCAATATTAGATACATGTATTTAAACTGTCCTCTTAAAGTATAAAACTTCCAGGAGAAATTTTATTTTATAAAAGAATTAAAATTAACAGAGTAGTATTTAACCCAAAAAGATAAGCTCTGTTATTTTGACCAAAATAATACAAAGTGGTTTCCAAAAGGAGACAGTTTGGGGGTTGGGGGGATGGAAATACTATAAAACTGGATTGTGATGATCATTGCACAACTATAAACGTAGTAAATTAATTGAGTAATTAAAAAAATAATATGAGGGGGGAAAATAAAGTCAATTTACAAATAAAAAAAGAATAAAGGCAATCTTAAGATGTTTACAAACATTAGAGAATTCAGGGAATATTATATACACTTTCTTGGAAAAGGGGACCTCAATACAAATTAAAAACACCAAGAGATAAATCAAAAGAAAGAACTTAGGAATGGCAAAGCTATTTACTGGGGGAAAAAAAGAAATGGTGCTGTTCTGTGAATCCATGCAAATATACAAGTAAAACTAAACTGCTACAGGTATTATGGCTACGGGAGTTCCCGTCGTGGCGCAGTGGTTAACGAATCCAACTAGGAACCATGAGGTTGCAGGTTCGATCCCTGGCCTTGCTCAGTGGGTTAAGGATCCGGGGTTGCCATGAGCTTTGGTGTAGGTTGCAGACGCGGCTTGGATCCTGCGTTGCTGTGGCTCTGGCGTAGGCCGGCGGCTACAGCTCCCATTAGACCCTTAGCCTGGGAACTTGCATATGCCACAGGAGCGGCACAAGAAATTATAAAAAGACCAAAAAAAAAAAAAAAAAAAAAGGTATTATGGCTACTGGACTGAATGTAAATGATATTTACTTAACAAAGTAAAATATAAGCAAACATAAACTGAAGGTGGAAAAAGAAGTGTAAAATAACTCACTACTTGATTTTTCACATCAGAAGTAAGTCAATTCTGTCTAAAATTTACATGTAGTAAAAACAAAAACTACATATATTAAAAAAAAATTTTTTTTTTTTGGTTTTAGGGCCACACCCATGGCATATGGAAGTTCCCAGGCTAGGGGTCAAACGTTTATGCCACATCTACAGACAATGCAGGATCTGAGCTTATCAAGTCTGTGACCTACACCACAGCTCACTGCAACGCCAGATCCTTGACCCACTGAGTGAGGGCAGGGATTGAACCTGTGTCCTAATGGATACTAGTCAGATTTGTTTCCATTGAGCCACGAGGGGAACACCAAATAATTGTTTTTAATGACCTACATATCTTAATTTTTCATAATTTTTTTTATTCTAAATCATAGTGATCTTTTAAGGACCAGTATATCTTGTCCTCTTGTATAAAGAAATGTCTGTCTGGAATTCATCAATGTCTTCAGTTTCTCTTCAATTAGTTTTTTTATCTGTTAAGTTCATGTAAAATTAAATAGTTGCTTTCTAAAACTGCATGTAAAAAGTATTCCATTCTTATAAAAAATAATATAATAATAAAAATATGGACTAAGATCTACAACAATGGTAGATTGTTGGCTGATTATTTTTTTTCCCTGAAAGATGACAGGAGTCCAGGATAGCAGAAGCTAAGGTCAAAATCTAGTGATAACCAACATCACTTGCAATAAATATACTATAATTATACAAACAAGATTGGTACGGGGCAAAAAAAGAAATTATGAAAATCATGGAGTAATCCAAATGCACCATTTTATTAAATGATAATACCATTTTTTTCATGGCAATGAAAATCAGTGGCTTCTAACATCATGAAAAGAGAAAAGTATTTATATACTTCCCCATATAAGTGCATGATAAAATTATATAGTAGTTTTGGTAAAACATTAAACACAAATCCATGAAGACTCTAGATATAATTATCAATTTATAGGAAATACAGGGGCCACAATGTTTAAAATGACATATGAGGTATAATTTCCTTACTGTGGGAAAATCTACAAAAGAACATTTCAATAGAATTTCCAACAACAATAGAATTGCTCTGCATCTGCATTATTCAACAGGAGACACAAGAGGCTAATGAACACCTGAAATATGTTTAATGGGACTTCCCATTGTGGCTCAGTGGTAACAAACTCAACTAGTATCCATAAGGATGTGGGTTCGATCCCTGGCCTCGCTTGGTGGGTTGGATATATCTGGCATTGCTGTGAGCTGTGGTGTAGGTCACAGATCTGCTCGGATTCCACGTTGCTGTGGCTATGGCATAGGCCAGCAGCTGCAGCTCCCATTCAACCCCTAGCCTGGGAACTTCCATATGCCACATATACGGCCCTAAAAAACAAATAAACAAAAACAAAAACAAAAAAGAGAGAGAGAACTACGTTTAATGTAACATTTTTAACTTAATTCTATGCTAAATTTTTTAATTTATTTTAAGAAATTTTACTGAGGTAGAGTTATTTATAATGTTGTATTAGCTTCAGGTTTATAGCAAGGTGATTTAGCTATACAAATACATATCTAAATTTTTATTTTTTTATGGCCACAAATCTTGATAAATGGAAGTTTCCAGGCTAGGGATTGCAGCTGTAGCAATGCTGGATCTTTTAACCTAATGTGCTAGGCCAGAGATCAAACTCACGCCTCCTCAGTGATCTGACTGGCTGTAGCTGGATTCTTCACCCACTGCACCACAGGGGGAAATCAAGTATTTATTTAGTTTTAATTAATTAAACTTTAAGTAACTACATGTGGCTGGGGGCTACTATATCAAGTCATAACTTTTTAAGACATTTCTTCAATCAATAGCAAAGGAAACAAAAGACAAAAAGAGACCTTGTAGAAAAGACTCAAAAACTTATTTTCAATTTATAATGCATAAAGGTTATTTGAATTTTAATTAAAAGAAATTGCACACAATTATATTATAAAACACTGGGGGAAATGTGAACACTTATATTTGATAATATTAAGGACTGAGTGTTATTTAGTGTATAAGAATGTTATAGTTATGTTTTAAAATGTTTCTATCATGAATGCTTATGGAAATATTTACAGATTAAATTATCTGATGGTTCAGGTTGGTTCAGCCTAATTGAAGGTTGGATGGAAGTATAGATGAAACGAGGAATGGATAAAACAAGGTTGATAATAAGTTCATTGTCAAAGCTAGTAACAGACACATGGAAACATACCATACTATTCTCTTTACTCCTGAGCACGCTAGAAATCTTCCACTTTTTTTAACAGCTATGTTGCAACACCAGACATTCTGATTTTAATGTTAACTAGAGTTGAGGTCCTTGAGGAAGGGGAAAGGACATAGAGTCTACTTTTTAAGAAGAGCTCTGAGTGAGAATAGGAGTACTTTTAAAACACTGTGTAAAGTGGGGGAGGCCTCTTCCTTCTCTCTCAGAAAATTTTACTGCACATTCATTTCAAATTTATTTGAGGTTTTATTAGAAATGTAACTTTGAGGAATCAATTTTTCAATTTCAGAATTTTTCAATTTCATAAAAGTTGGAGAAGCAATCGGTACAAATAAATATAGCTTTTCAAAGCATGCACATCATGCCTCACATGAGGCTAATGAGAACGTGACCCAAAAGATGAAAATCTCTGCATGTGTTCTCTATAAGTGTCTTCAGAAACGGAAACCTCCAATATGAACAGAGAGTATAAATACAGGCACTTACTCATCACTAAGATCATTTGGGGAACCCATGAGCTTGTCAATATGTTTTAATAATTAGGGTCAGATATAGCAGGTAGAATAAAGTAACAGAAAACTTAAAGACTACAGCCTTCATCTTACCACTGAGTTACTTCTTTTCCTCTGACTGTGAAACACTTTTTGTACACATAAGTTTCACAAGTAGTCATTCAAAAAAAATTCTTAAATGAATTCCTTGGGGCCATAAAGATATGCATCTATGTTTCAGAATGACTGCAAAAGATCCAACTTTCTGATCAGTCTCTCTGATTGCCATATGGATAAAAACCCTCCTAGATGTTCAAAATTTGAAAGGATTAAAGTCATGAACACAGGGTAACCTCCTCCTATTGCTTCTTCATAATGTTCCTACCGGGATAGTGGGATGGGGGAAAATTAGCATACACTGTGCTTGCTAAGTTAAATATATTTTCTACTTATTAAAATCCTACAGTCAACTTTATTGTTATTATCCCCATCTTATAGTTAAAGAAAGTAGATTCAAAGAGGTTAATTCATTTGCTCAAGGTCACATAGTTACTAGAGGAATAGACTTTAAACCTAGTTTGACTCAGATCTTAATACGATGTTCATCTTTCTTCTAATCTACTTTGCTTTTGTCTAGCTTTTACATGTACGTAAGAAAAGGTTTAAAAGAAAGAGTTAAAAAAAAAATTCCAGACACATTCTGTTGGGGAAGATGGTTTATTACCTAAAATAGAATGCAAATTATACAAGTAAGTTTCAGAAAATGTGAATGTATTTGTTTCCTAGGTCTGCCATACAACTTACTACAAACCTGGAAGCTTAAAACAGTAGAAATATGTTCTCTCACAGAGGCTTTGGCAATATTAGTGTCTCCATCTCATTCTGTACCCACCTCTCTGGCTTCTGCTTTTTCTGCAGCTCTGCCCTTGGAGTCATTCTCCTTTTGCTTGAAGGGCTGCATCTTTTTTATGCCAGTGATCTCTATCACATTAATTCCCTCCTGTAGAAGCCCATAAGCCCAAAAGCCATCCTTTATTTCATCCTGTCTTCTTCTGTCTGAGTTGCATTGTTTCTGCTGGTATAGCAGTCTCAAAAACATTGACTGTCTCCCATGTATGTCATAAGGACCCATACCATTGAAGAAGGGGGCTCTCCACAGACCTTTTCTGCATAACCCCTATCTATTCCTGGCTTATGCTGAGATGACACACTGACACACATGAGTCATATACCAACTGGTCAGCAAAAATTGTCCAGCCACACCCTTGAATCCCTCTCAAGCACATGCTTAAGAACCTAATTTTAGCATCTTTTGCAATCTGGACAAGGTAGGTACTCTCCAAATAATCAAGTTCTGGTTCTATACTGCTGAACAGTTCTTCCCTGAATTTATCTCTTTCCTCTCCTATTTTGCTAGGCACAACAATGAGAAACCAAGCCATACCTTTAACACTTTGGAAATCTCTTCACCTAAATATCCAAGTTCACTGCTCACAATATCTGCTTTCCATTCCCAAACAGAAAACAACTCAGCCAACTTTTCTGTCACTTTATGACATGGAACTTTTCCTCCCATTTCCTTAAAACATATTCATATTTCTTTCTCAGACCTCATCAGGAGCACCTTTAAGGTCCTTGTTTCTTCAAGGAAATCTAGGCTCTTTATTGTTATGTACTTCAAAATTCTTCCAGTCTCTATTAGCCATTTCCAGAGCCACTTTCAGATATTTTTTACAGTAGCACTCCACTCCTAAATCTATATAGGTTTCCTAGGGCTGCCCTAATGAACAACCTACAAACTTAGTGGCTTTAAACAACAGAAATTTATTTTCTCACAGTCATGGAGACAAAAAGTCTTAAATCAAGGTACTAACAGTGCCACATTCTCTCCAAGGTCTCTGGGAACCAGTACTCCTTTTCTCTTCCAGCTTCTGGTGGCTACCAGCAATCCCTGGCATTCGCTGGCTAGTAGATAAATGCATTACTGCAATCCCTGCCTCTGTCTTTATATCATTTTTTCCTCTAAACCATCTCCTCTTCTGCCTGTAAAAATCTATCTCTGACTCACTCTAGTAATGACACCTATGCTTGGATTTCAGGCCCACTCAGGCAATCCAGGATGATCTCATCTCAAAATCCTTAATTTTGTGTGTGTATTCCATATATATATATATATATATATATATATATATATATATGGCTACATAATACATAATACATAAGTCTATAAAAGTCTACAGCTACATAATCTAATTATAATTTCATAAGATTGAAAAGTGTGAAGCAAAATTTATCTTATTAATGGTGCTAAAATTCAGCATATATATATATACATATATATACATATATGATATTACGTTTTAAATCCATTCTTTTATACCTGATGAAAACAGTGTATCAATAAGATAAGTTTAATAAGAGCAAAGAAATCTTCCACCAAAATTATTGGGGAGTGGCTGTCAAACTGAATGCAGATACAAAACCTACTGGAAACAGCTGATTCTTAAGAGAGTAGTGAGCTTATGTTTGCATTCACTGCTCTGTCACTGTCTATAAAAGCTAACAGATATTTGTTCTTTGGGTACCATCAAATCAATTTTGAGAAACAGACAATGTTTAAAAAAAGTAAGAATATATAAAAAAAACATTTATTTCAATATCACAGGGATAAGCATAAATATATTCTGAAACTTGAGGAAATGTTTTAATGATTAAAAAAAAATCTGCCCATGCTTCCATCTTGAATCATAAAGCCAAGATTTTTTTTGATTTATTATTTATCCTGGTTGAAAGTTCACACACAAGTAGCATGCATTTTTAATTCACCACTGTTTTCAGTAACGCAGGTATCCAGTATTTCACACTTGAGCTTATTCTACCATGTGATTGAAGACTTCTAGACAACTACTCTGTAAAAGAATTATTCTTCTGCAGAGAGGATTTATCCACGGTGTAGACCTTGTGAGGATTATATGTGGCATGCCTGTAATCAGGTTATTAATGCTCCCAGGACAAGTCACCCAGCCTTTAAAACTCTCAAACAATTACTGCATCCAATTTTGCTAGGAATAACTGTATTATAATAGTGGAACTTATCCTGTATGATGTTTTGAAAGAAAATAATCATTTTTCTGCCTATAAAACTTTTATTTCTGAAAAAAATATGGAACACACTTTATTTTCTTAGCTGCTAGTATGAAATTTCTCTTTATGGAAACCTGTCTTTGTTGGGAGAATAAACTGTCCCTAATGAAGCCTCAGCCCCCAGTGCCTAATTGTACTTAGACCAGTGTCTCAGTTACAGAAGGTCCACAGTACTGCTCATCTACACATGAGAAAGGAACATATCTGCCTCTAAGAGACTGAAGGGGAAGAAGACATTGGAGGCAAAGTAATAAGGAAATGATAAAAAGGAAACTATGAAGATTGTGAAAAGACAGAATAGGAGAAAATATTCAGAAACTCTATGTCCAATATGGATCTAATATTCATAATACATTAAAAGCACTTAGAAATAACAATATAAAATCAAACAACCAGTGTGAAAATGGACAAAGAACTAAATAAACATTTTTCCAAGGACTGTATACAAATGGACAACAAGCTCAACATAACTCACAATTCGGAAAATGCAAATCAAAGCCAAAATGAAATACAACCTCACACTAGGATGGCTTTAATTAAAAAATAAAAACAAAAATACAAAAACAGAAAATAGCAAGTGTTTATGAGGAAATGGAGAAATTGGAACCCTAGTACATTCCCGATGAGAATGTAAAATGGTACAGATGCTGTGGAAAGCAGGCCATTCCTCAGCAAGTTAAATACAGAATTACCACATTACCCAAAAATTCCACTTCTTTTTTTTTATTACTCAATGAATTTGTTACATTTATAGTTGTACAATGATCATCACAATCCAATTTTATAGGATTTCCATCCCACATCCCCAGTGCATCCCCCACCTCCTGAGCTGTCTCCTTTGGAGTTTTTCAAAGTCTGTGAGGCAGTAAAAAATTCCACTTCTGTGTATGTATCCAGAAGATTTGAAAGCACATGTTCAAACAAACTTGTATGTAAATGTTCACAGAACAATTTGTAATTGCCAAAAGATAAAAACAACCCAAATGTTCAAATTGATGACTAAATAAAATGTAGCACATATAAACAATGGAATATTATTCAGACATAAAAGAATGAAGTACTTATACATGCTACAGCACGGGTGAATCTTGAAAACAATAAGCTACATGAAAGAAGCCAGAAACAAAAGGCCATATATTATATGGTTCTATTATGAAAAACCCAGAGTTACACAGAAATTTTATAAAGAAAAAGTAACTATTGGCTTCTAGGAGTTTAGGGGAATGGGATACTGGGAGTGACGGTTTAATGGGTTTCTTTTGGGGATGATGAAAATGTTCTGGAAGTAGATAGTGGTGATGGTTGCACAACATTTAAATGTACTAAATGCCACGAATGGTAAATTGTGTATCATGCGTATTTTATCACCATTAAAAGACGTAAAAATAGGAGTTCCCATCGTGGCGCGGTGGTTAACGAATCCGACTAGGAACCATGAGGTTGCGGGTTCGGTCCCTGCCCTTGCTCAGTGGGTTAACGATCCGGCGTTGCTGTGAGCTGTGGTGTAGGTTGCAGACGCGGCTCGGATCCCGCGTTGCTGTGGCTCTGGCGTAGGCCGGTGGCTACAGCTCCGACTCGACCCCTAGCCTGGGAACCTCCATATGCCGCGGGAGCGGCCCAAAGAAATAGCAAAAAGACCAAAAAAAAAAAAAAAAAAAAAAAAAGACGTAAAAATAAAAGCACTAGGGAAGAAGAAGAACTAGGGAATCGAAAATTAGGAAATTGCTGCATGACCCATGCAGTGTTTTATTTTACTATGACCTTAAAATACTTGGTCTTTTCTGAAAAGTATTAAAAAAAAAAAAATCACAAGTTTCCGAGTATACTTGGATTCCTTTTGAAAACTGGTGTTTAGGCCGAGTTCTATGCCCTGGCTAATCAACCTATGAAGGTAGGTGCAATAGATATTTGATATCCACACTTAATTGTAAAAATATTGATCACCTATTGTTTATCACTGTTCTAGACCTTGTGAACTATCAAGCAATATAACAAGGTTACTGTCAGAATGTGCCCCCTCAGTCATGCTTTTCTCAAAATTATGATCAAGGTTTTTCACCTCCTACTAAACGTGACACACGGAGTTCAGACATCCCCATATGAAACTCAGGGTCCTTCCTTGACCAGTGTGACATATTTCGGGACATCAAGAGACTCACCAGCATGTCAGCCCTATGGACCCAGCCCTTTAGCAACTGGGTATCTTCCACATTAGTGCCTTTACCCCATTCTCATGGCCAGATTATCAGAGCCAGGTCATGGCTGGTTATGGGTAGATGTTTGAAACTTGATTTAACTAAACCTTTACAAAGACCCCGAAGGGGGTTTAAGTTATGTGCATTGTGGGACAACATGGGTTACAACTGTGGACTATTGTTGTAATTCAATGATCCTGATGAGCTGTTAGGACACATAAAAATTTTTCCTGGGATACACTGTTTCTGTTAAAAGTCAGAGTGAAAGTTTGCTAACTATTTACAGACTTCCCTCTTAAGGTGTTTGTGTCAGGTCTTCAAGCAGGTGCTCAAAACACGCCAAAAAGGGCTAACTCTAAGGGTGCCTTTGTCATAAGGACATTTCAGATAAAGGACTCATACAAATGGAAATTCTTATTAGTGAGATTACATTCTTAAACAAGGAATTAAATTTCCCAAATGGTATATCCAAGTAACTCAAGTCATGTCATATTTTTTGTTCTAATCCCAACTATTTCAATTTTTTGTAAATGTTCACAGCATTTGGTGAAAATGTTTTAACTCATCATTCATTATACACAGGGAATCTGCTAAATTCCCAAAGTATTGATAGCTCCAATAAAGCTACTCCTACCTCAAAATAAAATGTCATTCTCTGAAGAATTACTTGGTTAGAGAAGAACTATACTATAGGTGTCTCTGCAGAAGAATTCATTGGTTGGTAATACTGCTAAGGTTGCACAGACCTGGAAGAAAGTATTAGATGAGTTGTAGTCATATTTGATTAGATTTGGACCTGAGGGAATAATTCCATACACCAAGGTAACAAAAGAATAAGCACACCTGCAGTGCTCTGTTCCTGATGAATTTCACTCTCTGCTAAACATAGCTAATTTTTTTTTTTTTTTTTTGTCTTTTTACTATTTCTTGGGCCGCTCCCGCGGCATATGGAGGTTCCCAGGCTAGGGGTCCAATTGGAGCTGTAGCCACCGGCCTACGCCAGAGCCACAGCAACGCAGGATCCGAGCCGAGTCTGTGACCTACACCACAGCTCACAGCAACGCCGGATCGTTAACCCACTGAGCAAGGGCAGGGACCGAACCCGCAACCTCATGGTTCCTAGTCGGATTCGTTAACAACTGCGCCACGACGGGAACTCCAACATAGCTAATTTTTAAGGAGGATGCAAGAAGCACATGCATTCTACATTTAGAGGTGAAACTAATTTCATACTTTGCCATAAAATATATTTAAGGTCTAATCACTGAACACCAGAAAATAGCACTTGATACTAAAGTAAGTTAGTAATTTATACAACTTTGACCATTTTAAATTGTTTAGCTTGCACCTCTAAGTGAAATTTTAAAAATTAGCAACAAGAAATAAGATACTCCTTTCAGGAAAAAAATAAATATTGCAATTCTGACTTTCATGTGAAATACTTATGATAACTTTGGGGGTTTTTCTTTTTTTTTTTTCCTTTTCCAGATTCTCAAGGGAATTTATTAACCCTTTTGCTCTTTTTCTATGCTCAAAAACTTCCCAGCAAATATAATTATGATCTAGGATTCTATTATTTTTATAGGAACGGTAAGAAGTGAGTTTATGGAAGAATACCAAGAAAAAATAAATATGTGCTTTATGTCAGGCATTTTGTTAAATGATTGATTCATTTTATCTCATTACACATTATAACATATTTTCTTTTTCTTTTTTTTTTTTTCTTTTTTTACTTTTTAGGGCCACATCTGCAGCATATGGAAGTTTCCAAGCTAGGGATCAAATCAGAGCCGTAATTGCCAGCCTATGCCACAGCCACAGGCACAGCCACACAGGATCCAAGCTGCATCTGTGACCTACACCACAGCTCATGGCAATGCCTGATCCTTAACCCACTGAGCAAGGCCAGGGATCAAACCTGCGTCCTCATGGATGCCAGTCAGATTCATTTCCACTGAGGCACGATGGGAACACCAAGATTTTCAAGGTAACAGGATCAAAAATTGAACTCTTCTTGTCTCAAATTTGGCTAAGGCTCTGATGGCACAGGGTAAAGCAATAGGTCTAAAGCAAATAGCTTGACCACACCTGCACAGGACCAGCAAAGAAGTTATCTCCCATTCTGTTTTGGAAATCTTCAACATCTAAGTCACTAATATTTAAGTGGTTAAAGAGAGAAAGAGAGGAAGGAAGAGAGGAGAGAGAAAAGAGTTTCAGAGAGAATTTCTTTGAAGAGGGGTGGTGAAGACATAAGAAGAGAGATGAACACTCCTAATTTTAAGCCAGTGAGAAGGCACTGCAAGACCCAGAGAACGTGAATTTGCACCTTATGAGATACAGGACGTGATGTCAGACTGGTATCACAAAAGCTCCAAATATTTGAGTTTGTGGGTATAGAGGGCTGAGTTGAGAAGTGGTTGCACTTTTGTCAAATGTTAGTACTGAAGGGGATTAATTGCGTATATTTTGATAGGAGCCATCGAGGGCTTGTTTTGGATCATACCTAATAGGGCAGGGTGGAGAAACAATGGACTCCAATAAAGGGAATCTTCCTCTAAGATTCATTCCTCCATTTATTCATTCATTTTTTATAACAGTATTTACTGACCCTTTACTGCAAGCCAGGCATTACTCTTGGCATAGGAAGTATAGTAACAAATAAAATAGATAACCTTTGCCTTTTAAAACCTTATTTTCTGCTCAACATCACTGATTATTAGAGAAATGCAAATCAAAATTACTATGAGGTACTACCTCACACCAGTCAGAATGGCCACCATTAATACATCCACAAATAACAAATGCTGGAGAGGGTGTGGAGAAAACAGAACCCTCCTGCACTGTTGGTGGGAATGTAAGCTGGTACAACCACTATGGAGAACAGTGTGGAGGTACTTTGGAAAACTATATTTAGAACTAAAATATGACGCAGCAATCCCACTCTTAGGAATATATCCAGACAAAACTTTCCTTGAAAAAGACACATGCACCCGCACATTCACTGCCGCACTATTCACAATATTCAAGACATGCAAACAACCTAAATGTCCATCGACAGATGATTGGATTAAGAAGATGTAGTATATATACACAATGGAATACTACTCAGCCATAAAAACAACAAAATAATGCCATTTGCAGCAACATGGATGGAACTAGAAACTGATACTGCGTAAAGTAAGTCAGAAAGAGAAAGACAAATACCATATGATATCATTTATATCTGGAATCTAATATATGGCACAAATGAACCTTTCCACAGAAAAGAAAATCATGGACATGGAGAACAGACTTGTTGCAAAGGAGGAGGGAGAGAGAGTGGGATGGATTAGGAATTTGGGGTTAATAGATGCAAACTATTGCCTTAGGAATGGGTAAGCAATGAGATCCTGCTGTATAGCACTGGTAACTGTATCTAGTCACTTATGATGGAGCATGATAATATGAGAAAAAATGTATACACGTATGTGTAACTGGGTCACCTTGCTGTACAGTAGAAAACTGACAGAACACTGTAAACCAGCTATAATAGAAAAATAAAAACCGTTATAAAATAAAAAAATAAAAAATAAAATGATATATCAAAATAAATAAACAATTGCAAAAAATAAAAAAATAAAACCTTATTTTCCATCGTGGAGAGTCAGGTAATAAATAAATTTATACATACTCAAACTATGAAAAGTGCTTTGGGGAAAAATAAAGCCATGAAGAGGTGGAAGAAGGGTTCAGTAGAAGAGGACAAACAAAGTCTCAAAGAGAGATCTGAAGTCACTAGTTAGAAAAGATGCTTTGGCTGCATCACAGGGAGTACAGTTAGAAGCTAAGGGTGACGGAATCTCTGAGGAGCCAAAAATGCCCAAGGTAAAAGTTAATTTTCAAAGTCCACTAGCCCCAGAAAATTCAAATGCCATTTCAAAAGTAGGTATCTTCTCACATCTCTCCTCTTTCCCTTAATCTATCCCAATTCTGGTGGAGCCAGAAATGAATGAAAAGATCCAATGTTGGGGGATAGGAAGAGGAGGTATAGCAGAAGAAAGGGGAATCAAGAAGCTGTCTGACCTGCCTTCCCTTTGTTGGTTTCTACCCTGCAGAATATTCAAGGCATGGGAGGAGAGAAGGTATTTTAACTTCGCATAAAGGTTGGAATTCTGATATTCCACTGCAACAGCATTTTAATAAAATAAGAGTGACTAGAAGTGCTTAGAACACTGTTTGTTGTTGTTGTTGTTGTTGTTTTTAATACAAGAGTGACTGGAGAAGCCGGGGGACTCCTCTTGAGATTTCATGCTAGGACAGATCAACGACTACTTCACCATGGTGATTTGAATGGAAGTGGGAGGAAAATAATGCTTAATGGTGATGCCCTACTGAGTTGTGCTGAAAATAACCAGTTAGCACTTAGAATTTCACATCACACAATACAGTGTCTTTAGCATCAGTTTAAAAGTGTTGGTTTTTCGGAGTTCGCTTTGCGGCTCATCAGTTAATGAACACGACTAAGATCCATGAGGATAAGGGTTCAATCCCTGGCCTCACTCAGTGGGTTGCGGAGCTGGCACTGCTGTGAGCTGTAGTATAAGTTGCAGACACAGCTCGGATACCACGTTGCTGTGGCTGTGATGCAGGCCAGCAGCTGTAGCTCCAATTCAACCTCTAGCCTGGGAACTTCCATGTGCCACAGGTGTGGCTCTAAAAAAAAAAAAAAAAAGCAGAAAAGGTGTTGGTTTTTCAATGTTGGATCACTGAAATCAATATTAAAATAATAAAGAGACTTAGGATTACCACAATAATAATAATATTTTTAATGACTGCAGTGATACCTAATGGGAATTCTTAAAACTAGATATGTTAGATAATTCTAAAAGAAAATCCAAGTGTTAGCAGTTTTGGCATCAAGATATCAAATACAGATTTACATTTGAATTTAGAAACTTGAATGCTTTTATAGAGAACTGCATTTGTTGGTATGACAGTAAATCTTCTAACACTATTACATATTGTTTTCTTAAATCTAGATTATTCTAGTGAAACTGTCTGTCTTTCTATCTGCATGTCTCCAAGAATCATGTCAGAAAAGCAGATGTTACCAAAAAAGCAGGTAATATGTATAAAAGATACAATCATTTAGCTTTGCTAATTATAATCACACAAGGAAAATAAAGCCATTTGGAAAATTTTTTTCAAAATTACATGTAAGAGCAACCTAAAATTATTCAAGATCAGTATCCAGAGAGAATAATACTAATATATTTAGTGGCAAGTTAAAGTTTTCCAGTTACTTGCTTTTATAAATATATGGAAATTTTAATATCCTTGCTGATATATCACACACAGGTCAAATTATATTAATATTTTAAAGAAAGCATGTGTTTACCTGTGTAGAAATGTATTAACAGGAAGATTATACTTAAATACAGTAAAATAATAACACTACATTCTAATTCTTATGATGTGGTTTATATGAAAGTAGGCACAGATGACAGAGAGCTAGGTCTAAACTTAAGTGATAGAATTATCACTTAACTGTCCTTTATTTTTCCGCTGACATGATCTCTTAGAAAGATTCATGAAACTTTGCTAAAGTTCAGACGAGGAACAATGTGGAAGACATAAAGTTAAGTGAAACACTGATATGATAAAATCTGATTTATAGAACTCACACCTGCCATCCAAGCAGAAAATGTTAAGTGCTCTATGTTGGAAAAGGAAGACTATTGAATTCCCAATTCCCTGCAGGCATTAATTTTTCATTTTTATTACCCTTTGGATTAACATTCAGGTCTGAATTGTTCTATGTTTGCTTTGATACACTCAAAACATTGTCTACGTAAATAAATATCATATGTGGTGATATATTGTTATATAATACTATATAGGTATTATATTTGTTTTCTAATCATCTTTCAGGAGTTTTGAATTTTATCATATTCTCCATGTAGCAATAAAGGCATTTCCATTGCAAACTCATAACAATAATGGATAGCAACCTTCAGGGGATACATTTCTGAGAAATTTATTTCCCCTCATGTTGCTCAGCCACCCAAAGAATGAATTTGTTCCCATGACAGATAAGGACTACACTGATCACTTTTAAAATAGTCTTGGGGCACCACAAATCAATAACATAAAAGGAAAATTCAAGATAATAATATTCTTTTTCATTAGGCTGATAGATGACATTTCAGATTTATGCATCAAAATTGTCTCTTTAACAGTTATTAAATAACCTTAAGCATACATCTTGGTTGTGTGTTTCATATTGAATAATCATGACAAAGATAAATTCTATTTGACTGTAATATGGTTACTTTAGAGAAATATAATAACCAAAAAGTAAGCGAAACTTAAAGACAGAATACACTTGCCACAAAGCGTAATATTCTACACTGAAATCTAAAACAGCCACATGATATAATTTAATTTTTTTAATATGAGGTTCTGCACTAATAAGATATTTCACAGGAATGTTCTGTTGTTATTTTGTTTGGCTTTGTTCTGTGTTTTAAACTCTCACTTGAGCAATATATACTAATAGTGGTGTTCTACAAAATTGTCAAAGGAGAAGACACACATCATAGCCTACTTTAAATTCAGCGATGCCGAAAATTTTGTTGTTGCAAAAGTGTGCCTTTAAGAGTAACTGGAGATAAACTCAAATTATAGCATTTTAAAGGAATTTTTTTCCTGATTGCTCTCATTTTTCTCTGAGAGTGCTATATATGCCTGAATTACATATAATAAATGGAAAAGTGTTTCTTTTAGAAAAAGTTCCAAAACATCTCTTTAAAAATATGATTTTGATGTTTTCCTTATTTGAGAACTCATTATATTCTTCCTATCACTCAAATATCAAATTGAAATATCTTTTGAAGTGTTACTCTTGTGAAAATTACCAATTACTTTGTAGAAAAGTGAAAATTTTAGGTAATTCACTGAAGAAAAAAAAGACCCTGTTTGATGTAAAGTCCATTTGGCTGTCTGAATTTTTCACCCTTTGTTGGTTTTGGTAGATGCATGCAAATATGTCCACATTCTTTTGAAGAGTTTGACATATTACGCATGAAATATGTCAAATCAAAATCATTTGTACAATTTGATGATAAAAGATAACTCATATGTAGAATAGATGTATTTCCCATTTGTACCCCAAATATCTTTGTGGAACATCCCAGTTAAGGTGGCAAGTTTCTAACAGTGTTTGATAAAATTCTCCCATGATCTTAAAAAATATGTAACATCCATAGGCTAGAGTATTGGAAAATGTCTAATATTTTGAGTTCTAATGATCATTTGTATTTCAATACACTAGAAATTAACAATCCAAGGTGAATTAAGGAAAAATTCATTTGCAAGACTATCAAAAAGAATAAAATACTTTGAAATAAACTGACATAACAGGTTCAAGACTTGCTCTCTATACTACAGGAATATTTTTAAAACTATAAAGCATTACTGAGAGAAATCAAAGAGGACCTAAATAAATGGAAAGAAAATCTGCGTTAATGAATTGGAGCCCTTAATTTTGTTGAAGTGGCAGTAATATTCAGAATGTTCAAGAAATTCAATGCATTCCCTATCAAATTTCCAATTGCCATTTTGCAGAAATGGAAAGGCTTAATCCTAAAATCCATATGGAATTGCAAAACACCCTGAATAACAAAAATAGTCTTGAAAAGGGGAAGAATGAAGTTGAAGGGTTTAAACTTCTTGATTTCAAAACTTACTATAAAGCTACTATAATGAAAACAATAGCGTACCAACAATGATAGAAATATGGATTAATGGGATAAAATTGAGAATCCATTTTACACACATTCTATATGGTAAACTGATTTTTTCAAGGTGCCAACATCATTCAATGACGAAAAGAATGCCCTCTTTAACAAATACTGGGAATTATAGATTTCCACATGGACAAGTTGGACTCTTCATATCACACACAATTGTTAACTCAAACTGGATTAAAAGATCTAAATGTAAGAGTTACAACTGTACGAATCATTAAAGAAAATACAAGAATAAATCTTCATGACCACGGATTTGTCTATGGATACTTAGTTATAACACCAAAAAACAAGCAAAAAAAATTAAAAATAGATAAATTAGACTTCATCAAATCAAAGTTAAAGTGTCTTGTGCTTCAAAGGACACTAACAATAGAGTAAAAAGAAAATCCACAAAATGAGAGTATTTGCAAATTTTAAATCTGATGAGTTTAGTACACAGAATATATACAGAACTGAAAACTCAACAACTAAAAGACAAACAATACCATTTAAAAATGGGCCCCAAAGAGTCAAAGCAATAGTGAAAAATTAAAAACAGAAATGGAGGGATCAAGCTTCCTGACCTCAGACAATACCACAAAGCTAAAGCTATCAAAAGAATATGGTACCAGCACAAAAACAGAAATATAGGTCAATGGATCAGGATGGAAAGCCCAGAAATAAACCCAAGAAGCTATGGTCAACTAACCTATGACAAAGGAGGCAAGAACATACAGTGGAAGAAAGACAGTCTCTTCAATAAATGGTGCTGGGAAAACTGGAAAGCCACATGTAAAAGAATGAAATTTGAACACTACCTAACATCATACACAAAAATAAACTCAAAATGGATTAAAAACCTAAATATAGGGAGTTCCCGTCGTGGCACAGTGGTTAACGAATCCGACTAGGAACCATGAGGTTGCAGGTTCGGTCCCTGCTCTTGCTCAGCGGGTTAACGATCCGGCGTTGCCGTGAGCTGTGGTGTGGGTTGCAGACACAGCTCGGATCCCGCGTTGCTGTGGCTCTGGCGTAGGCTAGTGGCTAAAGCTCCGATTCAACCCCTAGCCTGGGAACCTCCATATGCCGTGGGAGCAGCCCAAGAAATGGCAAAAAGACAAAAAAAAAAAAAAAAAAAAAACCCTAAATATAAGGCCAGACACTATAAAACTCCTAGAGGAAAACATAGGCAGAACACTCTTTGACATAAATCACAGCAACATCTTTTTTGATCTATCACCTAGAATAATGAAAATAAAGACACAAATAAACCAATAAACTAATCAAACTCAAAAGCTTTTGCAAAGCAAAAGAAACCACTAAAAAAATAAGAAGACAACCCACAGAATGGGAGAAAAATCTTTGCAAATGATGCAGTAGCCAAGGACCTAATCTCTGAAATATACAACTCATACAACTCAACAACAAAAAACAACCCAATTGAAAAATGAGCAGACGACATAAATGGACATTTCTCCAAAGAAGACATACAGATGGACAGCAGCTACATGTAAAAATACTCAATATCACTAATTATTAGAGAAATGCAAATCAAAACTACAATGAGGCACCATGTCACACCAGTCAGAATAGCCATCAGTAACAAGTCAACAAATAACAAATCCTGGAGAGGGTATGGAAAAAAGGGTACCCTCTTTCACTGTTGGTGGGAATGAAAATTGGTACAACCCTTTGGAAAAGAGTATGGAGGTACCTCAGAAAACTAAGTATAGAACTGCCATTTGATCCAGCAATCCCACTCCTGGGCATATACCTGGACAAAACTTTCACTGAAAAAGGTACAAGCACCTCTGTGTTCACTGCAGTGCTATTCACAATAGCCAAGACATGGAAACAACCTAAATGCCCAACAGAGGAAAGGATTAAGAAGAAGTGGTACATATATATATATAATGGAATACTACTCAACCATAAAAAGACAAACTAATGCCATTTGCAGCAACATGGATGGAACTAGAGATTCTCATACTAAATGAAGTAAGCCAGCAATAAGAAAAAGAACACCATATGATATCTCTTATTTGTGGAATCTAAAATACTGCACAGATCATCCTACCTATAAAACAGAAACAGATCATAGCCAAGGAGAGCAGACTTGTGGTTCCCAGAGGGGAGAGGGGAAGGACTGGGAGCAGGGCAATTGGGGGTTTTCGTTTGCAAACTGTGACATCTGGAATGGATGGGAAATGGAGCCCTAATGTACAGCACATGGAACTGTGTGTGATTGGGTCCCTTTGCTGTACAACAGAACTCGAAGCAACTATACTTCAATAAAATTTTTTTTAAATGAGCAAAGAATTTAAATAGACATTTCTTCAAAGAAGATAAAAAAATGACCATGAGAAATGAGGTGCTCTATGTCATTAGCCATTGGTTCCAAATCAAAACCCACAAGACATCATTTTATAATCCACTAATATGGCCATAAATAAAAAAAAAACAAAACAAAACACTGATGTTGATGGGGATGCGCAGAATATTGATAGAATCCTCACACATTTCTGGTAGGAATTTAACATGGTACAGATGCTTGGGAAGTCTAGCATTTCTTCAAAAACTTAAATATAGAATTTTCCTAATATCCAGCAGTTTTACTCTGAAGTGCTTACACAAGGAAATTAAGGACATATTTGAACAAAAAATTGAACACAAATGTTCATAACAACATTATTCATAGTAGCCAAAAAGTGAAAACAATTTACTATCCCTCAAGTGACAAAGGGATAAAAAAAAAATGGGTATAGCTATACAATAGAATATTACTCAGTTATAGAAAGGAATGAAGTACTAATATAACTACTACTTCAATGACTCTAGAAACCATTATACTAAGTGACAGAAGTAAATCACTAAGGTCACATATTATGATTCTTTTTATATGAAACATCCAAAATAAGCAAAACCACATAGATGGAAAGTAGATTAGCAGTTTCCAAGGGCTAAGAAAGGGGGGGAGTTTCCGTTATGGCTCAATAGTAATGAACCTGACTAGTATTCATGAGGATGTGGGTTTGATCCCTGGCCTCACTCAGAGGGCTTAAAGGATCGGGCATTACCATGAGCTGTGATGTAGGTTGGATCTGGCATTGCTGTGGCTGTGGTGTAGGCTGGCAGCTATAGCTCCAATTAGACCCCTAGCCTGGGAACTGCCACATGTGACAGGTGTGGCCCCAAAAAGCAAAAAGAAAAGGTGGGGGGAGAAGAGAAGAGGGAAAGGAAGAGAGGGTACCAGCTATATATAGGTAGGAGATACATTTTTGGGGAGATAAAAATATTCTGAAATGAGACAATGATTGTACAACATTGGGAATGCAACAAAACCACTGAATTTTACATTTTAAAATGGTTAAAATGGTGAAACATATAAATTTTACTTCAAGTTAAAAGAACCAAGTGAAGTAGTAATGCATATAACAGTAGGCATGAATCTAAAACATATGATACTGTATAAAAAAGCCTGATACATAAGAGTGCATATTGTATAATCCCATTTATATGAAGTCCCAGAATAGGCAAAACAAACATATGACGACATAAATCAGAGTAATGATTGGTATGAAGCACAAAGGAAACATTCTCGGGTGATGAAAATGTCTGATTTCTTGAGAACAGTATAGATTACACAGTTTATGCATTTTTCAATGCTGAACAATGTGATTAAGAATTATGCATTTCATTGTATAACCAGATCTTCTATAACACTTATTCTGATAACATGAATTTGTTCCAACATGACTGATTTAGAAGGGAATAAAAGGAATGGAATTTTGTGTTAGTTTATGCATGAAAAACACTAGCTGAAGGCTGAAACCAACACCGAATTTAACTGAGCCAAATAATGCAAAAAAATGCACACACTTCCAACCCCCAACAGCTGTCTTAGTTCACTGCATGTGTTACAAGCCATTCCTGTCCACACCAAGTGTTACAGCTTTCTAATTTCATATGATCTATTGGACTGGATTAAACAGTGACCTTCAAAAACCCATGTCTACTTGGAACCTGTAAATGTGATCTTCCTTAGAAATGGAGTCTTTGCAGATGTAATCAAGTCAAGGTGCTATCATACTTGACTGGGTGTGGTCGAACTTGATTGGGTATGATGGATATCCTTATAAGAGAGAAATAAGGACACAAAGAAAGAGATACACAAGGGTGAAGGCCATGTGAAGACAATGGCAGAAACTGAAGTGATGAATCAGCAAACTAAGGAACCTAAAGATTGTCAGCAACCACCAGAAGCTAGAAGAAGCAAAGGAGAATTCTTCCTTTGAACCAGCAGAGAAAGCTCAGGCTTGCCTACATCTTGATTTCAGACTTCTAGCCTCCAGAACTGTAAGAGAATAAACTCGATGTTTTAAGCTACCCAGTTTGTGGCAATTTGTTACAGCAGCCCTACAAAACTAATACACTCACATTCCATCATTTCACAATAGCTCATAAGCTGAAACCCTTCTGAAGCCCATTTCTACAAGCAAACATTAGATATTTTTCAAATTAGTGCCTTTTTTCATATATTATTTTATATGTATTTTATATGCATTTATATGCTTTTTTATACATAAAACTGTGCTACTCTTTTTAATAGGTTTCTATTATTCCTTATGTCACTGATATGTAACACTATGTATTGTGCCTCTAAACCCACTTTTCCCATAAGTACTGCACTTCTTTGTTGAGCAAATTTCCATAGCACACTGCTGTGAGATTTTTTTTTTCCTTTCCATTAGCACATACTTTAGACTATGACATAAAATAAGGCAGTTTCTTAGTAGCATTCCAGCTATGAAGAAATGCACTAGTTGCCTTGGTTGATCATGTATATACCCTAAGTTTTCATCTACACAGACCATTTTATGGATTAGATTCCTCTACAAATAGTGAATTTTATATCTGTGGTTTCACTGTCAGAAATTAACACTAATTCTGAATTCTAAAAGTTATCTTCTTAGTTCAAAATTTCCTCTAGCTATTACTTATCTCTACTTTCTTTTACAGTCAGATTAATTCAAATCTAGGTTACCTACACTCTCTGTATCTTGCTTGCTTCTCAAACCATCACAATCTAGCTTCCATTTCTTCTACTCAGCTGAATCCCAAACTCAGCATGATTGACAAATAGCTCCTGTTTTCTCAATTTAGTGAACACTAGTCAGTTTTCATCTCACTTAATGGCTTGGAAGCTTTTTATACCAATGACTTCTCTTTTTTCATCACTCTTTCAATGCTATGAAAGCCAATTTCATTACATACCCTCTCACAGTCTTCCTCCTTACTCCCTTGTGTCACTTTTCTGCACTACTGCCTGTGGCATATTTTTCTTGGCCTGTCATCTAAATGAGGATGTTCTCAAGCTACTGATTTTTAATGCAAATCAGTGTCATCCTGGCTAACAAGATAAACAGAGAAGCTAACTTGAGCAGAGTTCTGAGATTGGCTTTTACTGTGGTTCAAGAGAAGTAATGCGAAAATCATTTGTATGAGAAGAATTATTCAGTATGCTAATTTCAAGTTATACAGTAACACTGAACATACTACTTACTCTATTTTTGGTTATGGTTTTTCTATCTTCTAAATTAGTATATATTTGCTTTTTACCTTACTGAAATGCTAGAACATTTCCAAGGTGTTTGCAAATTGTTGTTTAAAGCCACTGAGGATATGTTACATAGGCACCAATAAATGAAAATGTTATTGTAGCCACAGCTCGCAATTTTTTTTTAATCTCTAAGGTCATTATATGACATTATAATCTAGCAATGCTCACAGCTGTAAAGTGAGTTTTCAGTTTTGAATTTAGAGGCATTTACCTCAAAGTATTCCTTTCATTTTATAGTTGTTTCAATTCACATCAGATACTAACAAACATACAAATACTATCTCAACAAAAGTTGGCCTAGTTTGTAATAATGAATTGCCTTTATTTGGGGTTATGAAAAACCAACACATCCCAACTAAAGTAATTCACTAAAAATAAGTGTAATGTCATCTCTTTCCTACTATTCAAATCGTAATCATTAGCTAGATATGTTTCCAGGCCTGTATACATAAAAACATATTCCCAAAGAATAACCCTTTTGTTGAGTGATAACTCATTATCAAGTTCCTGAAGGAAAAGACATGTATCATAATTTTATAACCTCAGAGATATAAGGGGCCTAGGAACTTACCTGCAGTGGAAGAATAGCATCATTGCTAACAGTCTTCCCTCTGTAGCCAGACAAACTGGATTTGAATTCGATCTCTGCTATATAATGTTTGTGTGAATTTGGACAAGTTACTGTAACTACACTCAATTTTCTCATCTGTAAAGTAAAATCAGTAATAATGCCTATACTGCAAGACTTGTTTACATTAAATAGGAATATGCATACATATATACATATATATCATATAACAGTAAGTGGTATATTTAATATATATTAAATGTCCAGTAAATGTTAGCTACTACTACTATCTACTCCAGCTCTTAGCTCCTAACATGAGCCCACGCCATTCAGTTCCTAACATGAGCCCATGCCATTCAGTTCACAGATGGCCATTTCATTATGGAGAGCCCATCAGCTCATGGGCTACATTTAGGAGATCCAGTTCTCTTTGGAGGATCTCAGTGGTACAGTTTCATAGTCATCAACTATTTCACACCATGTACTTGAGCAGAGAATGAATAAAGTTAGATACAGGAGAGCTTATAGAACTAAGAGAGGAATATATATACAGTATTATGTATGTAATATATTGCATTTATATTAGATAGTTATATATTACAATAATATTACATATTATATATTACTATATATAACTATTATATACAGTTATATATATAGCACAAATACATTACATCTATTATTATAGCAGCCAAAAGAGCAAAACAGGAAGATTATATTGGCTGACTTCAGGCAAATTTTCATTTTTAGAGCAATCTGTATTTTCTCTGTTGAAAAAAAATAGGGACTGTAAATATATATTAAGTGATAAAACATGTTTACTCTAAAATAGGTCTCTTTTTCTTCATGACTCATTCCACTTAGCAATTTTTCAAGATTCATTAAGTAGGGACCACATTCAATTAAATGTTTAACACAAAACATTCTCGCTTTTCAAGAAAGGCTAAATTATTACATGCCAGAATTTAAAAAGCAGAAATCAAGTTCTTTCTAGGAAAAAAAAAAAGATAAAATACACTAAATTTTATAATGGTCACTACAATATCAAAAATGTGTATATTTTCTATCCTTTAGAATTAGACAATCTCTATAAATTTATTTCTCTCATTTTTATGTTTCCTTTAATAATGACACTTGTTGCTCCTAAAAGAGGAGTTTTATTTCACTTTGGTGTGGGCAGAATCAAAAAATATAATATAAAAAGGAAAATAAATTCTCTATATTACATCCACCCGTTCTTGCCTGTCACTGTTAACTCTACAGGCTTAACATTCTCCTCAGTAATGTATGCTTTTATAAAGTCAAGAATCATAGCTAAGTGAAGTCAGCCATGCAATGAGACACCAACATCAAATGCTTTCACTGACACGTGGAATCTGCAAAAAGGACAGACTGAACTTCTTTGCAGAACAGATGCTGACTCACAGACATTGAAAAACTTATGGTCTCCGGAGGAGACAGTTTGGGAGGTGGGGGGATGTGCTTAGGCTGTGGGATGGAAATCCTGTGAAATCAGATTGTTATGATCATTATACAACTACAGATGTGATAAATTCATTTGAGTAATAAAAAAAATTAAAAAATAAAAAATAAAAAAAAGAATCATAAAGAGTTGTTTTTGGTTAACCAGAATGGTTTTCTCAGTTCATTACCATGTAGTAAATCAATGAACATTTACTTTGGGCTTAGAATAGAGGAAATTTTGGAAAGTTTCTAAAATAGCAATTAATACTTCTATTTGGAAAATATTAACATTACATTACTATGTTTTCTTTTCATCACTATTTATATATATATTTTTTTTTTAATTTTCTGGCTGCACCTGTAGTATATGGAAATTCCTGGGCCAGGGATTGAATCCGAGCCACAGCTGTGACCTAGGCCTCAGCTGCAGCAATGCTGCTTTGGTGCTTTGGGTTCTTAACCCCTTGTGACATGACAGATACTCCTATAATTTTTTAAATTTCAATTGTACCAATACACAGCTTTTCCTCTTTTTTTTTTTTTTTTTTTTGCCTTTTCTAGGGCTGCTCCTGCGGCATATGGAGGTTCCCAGGCTAGGGGTCAAATCAGAGCTGTAGCTGCCAGCCTACACCAGAGCCACAGCAACGCGGGATCTGAGCCGCGTCTGCAACCTACATCACAGCTCACTGCAACACCGGATCCTTAACCCACTGAGCAAAGCCAGGGATCAAACCCGCAACCTCATGGTTCCCAGTCAGATTCATTAACCACTGAGCCACGACGGGAACTCCAACAGTTTTTCCTTTTTTAAGAAGAGAATAGAAAAAGTACCTGATTATGTGTGTGTGTTCCTTTCAAATAAAAAAATAAAATAAAATAAAATCTATGAAAGGCTAATAGAACAAAAAGTTTTCATCAGATATGGAAAAAGCTAACCTACTTGTAACCCCATTACCCATTATAGACTACAAGAAGCCACTCCAAAAGAAAAAAAGTAATTCATGCCAGATTAAAAGTAAAAATGTGCTACTGAACATACTTACCAGAGAACAATTTGAAATATGAACTCTTTGTATTCTGTACCTATGCCTGAATAATTGTGCCTGAAGTTAAAAACTTTTTAAATTCCCTTTAATGGTGTTATTACATAGACTGTCTATTTCTTTTAAAAGAATTTACAGAATCCAAATGATTAATAAGGAAAATAAAGATAAACCACTAATGCCAGAATCCATAAATTCTGATAAGAAACACAATACTCACCATTTCCCTCTCTCTCTCTCTGTCTCTGAGTCTGCACCCCAGACACGTGGAAGTTCCTGGGCCAGGGATCAAACACTCACCACAGTAGTGACCCAAGCTGCAGCAGTAACAACGCCATATCTTTAACCCACTGTACCACAAAGGAACACACCTCAGTATCTCTCTTATCTAGGCATCCTTCCAGATTGATGCAATCTGTTGATGTTATATACACTTCCTTTGTCACTAATTAAGGACAAAAAGTTTAATCAGATATTTCTATCATTCTCCATCTAGAAGTCCAGGCATGGGCTTCATACATATTTTAGTTCTAAAGAGCTTCCCCAAAGCACCTGGAACTCAACTTTTCCATCCAGAAATGTCCACTATAAGATTACATATATTCCTTTCCCTAAGATTTAAGGGGAAGGAGCCAAGAATTTTATTGATTCTGATGGCTCACTGGTCACGAGCCTTTGTTACCCTTCCCCGGAAGAACAGTGTGGATCCTTCAGAATCCAGTTAAAGTGCTACAACTTCTAAAAAAACGTCTTTCTGACTCTATCACCTTCAGACCCCCCTGAATTTTTTGGACACCTTATAGCAATGCTCTGTACCAGCCATTTTACAAAGTCTTATGTACCATTATCTGTTATAAGCATATATGTAGTCTCCCTGAGACCTTACATCCTACAAGGTACCTAGAAGGTTTCTCTATAATGAATCCTTGAAAATATTACTTGATGAACTGATTGAATCCCCACTTTTGACTGGTGTTTATGCCTTACTGTTGAATTTGTTTCTCTTTCAAGCTGTGACTCATAAAATATATGCTATCTTGCTCAAAGCATGGCAGGGTAGCCCAATATTATATAAGGAAACTCAAAAGAATTGAATTTAAACTGATCTCCCCAAAACATCATCATCTTTGATTACCCTTCGGGAAAAAGAATCCAGCACTTCATCATGTGTGAAGTGAACATCCAAAAGTGGGCTTCTTGAAAAAGCCACACGTGTTTATCACACGGGAAAATCAGACTGCTAAACTACGATGAGAATGCTGGAGAGTGCAGCAGTATTTGTCAATAAACATTTTCTCAGTGGCGACAATGTAATGCTGTCATGGAGCGGATGCAGTAAAATCTAACGCGGTGGTCTCTGAAAATCAGTGGATCAAGAACTTGGAATTCTACATTTTTTAATGTTTTCCCGTGTATCTGTCTTGCCCTCCTAACGAAACTGCATTCTTCTGGTGAAGGGAAGAAAGGTTATGATTACTGAACGTGCTTTAATGTCTGGGTACAGCATCTCTCACAAATGTACTTGTATTTGAAAAGGGAGAATTTAGTTCAAGCACTAAAGGACTAACGACGGATATTATTTTATCGGTTGCAGTATACAAGTGGGAGATGAAAATCCTCACTGACCTCAACAGTGAGCACTGAAACCAAATCCTATAGGTGACCACCTGCTTTGCCTACAGGTGGCAGAGGCCCACTCAATGTTACTCCACTGGTTCAATTTTACCTTGTGCCACTTCCTATCGCCATCCTATCCTCGATTCACTCAAACACATCCAACCTACCTTCCTGACTTTATTCTTGCCCTTCTTCAATCCATCTTTAAAGAAAAAAATTCAGGATATGTTAGAGCCTTGATTAAGCTAAACGCCACCTCCACAATGGCAACCAAAGATAGCCTCACTGCACATAAACTTCAAATTCTGTTGGCCTATGAACACTTCCATGATCTGGCCCCTGCCTATCTTTCCGGCATCACTGCAGTTTTATTAATCCATTTGTTCAATTCCATCAACCTTCCTTCTGTCCTTGATCATATTCAGATTATTCTACCTTCAGGTCTTTTCACTTGATGTTTGAGCCATCTGGAAAACTTGGCTCAAATTTTGTTTCTTTGGAGAAATCTTTGTCTCTCAATCTAAAGCCTTCATATCGCCCAGGCAAGCCAGTTACTCCTTTATATCTCCCTGCTTTCCTTTTTCAACAGCAGAGAGCAATATTTAAAATTTACTTAGTGTTCATTTTTTAGCTTCTCCTCTTTAGAATGGAACATCCCTGGTCCAATCTCTCCCCAGAACTCAGAACAGCTCCTGGCACAGAGTTGGTGCTCCATGTAGACTGGCTAAATAAAGCAAGACCAAGAGCGGAAGCAACATAGTTGCTCTGTTCTCAGCCACCCAAGTCCCAAGATAAGAATAAGGGCCTGAATTTAAAACATGCATGGGGGGGAAAGTCCACGTCTCCTGGGGAACAAAAGAGGCCGCTGATGCTCTTTCAAGATTCAGAAATGACTGTTATTATTTATCTCTACACAATGAAACAGAAAATGGCAATGAAAAGCTCAAGATAGTGGGATAATAATGTAAATAAAGAAAATAAAACATGATGGGTGAATGCATAAATCCTAAGGGTTACGATTAGGATTAGGTTTCAGTTACTACTCTTTGATGTAAAAGGAAGACTCTCTGGGAACAAATCAGGATTTCTTTTAACACGTTTTTAAAATGTGATATAAATGAGCATGTGCACGTTATTTCAAATAAATGTATACTTACAGTATACATTAAGGTATCATAAAATTTCATTTCCAACCTAGGAATAACCCATCTACAAACACACATGCTTGATGGTGTTTTAACAAGTGTGTCAGTAACAATCTGTTCTAAATTGTCACTTGTGCTGTCACTCCTGCCTTTATTAAATTCACTTCTCTTGTTTCCGATAAGACAACTAAGTCTCTGAGTACATTTCTTCCCCTCTGTCCCAGACAAGCTCTTCCTGTGACTTCACCCCTGCAACCTCACTGGCCTCCTAAAACCCTCTCATCTGAGCTTGTCATTGAGATTCTCCTCCTTTAAATGAATCTTCAGTTTAATCTTCAGTGGAATAATCAATGATTCAGGTAAAGCCTATTTCCTTTCCATTTTATTCCTATGTATGAAGATTTTTTAGCTTCTGTGTTAAAGTTGACCAGGAAAGTACATTCATTTTAGTACATTTTCATCTTTTGCTTGATCTAGAAACAATTTCAGTCCTGCAAACAAACTCTGCATATTTATGAACATGAGCAGGTTAAATGGTCACCTTTTATCTCTCTATAATTCTGTCATGAATCAAGTTGTATTTTCAAGAAAACAGACATCTCCCATAGAGAATATGTACATGATTTTAAACATCCCTGAAAAATATTTAGTATAAATGAACCTATCTTTTCAGCAAAAGGAGTTTATGCTTTTAGCAGCTTGGGAGATTCTAGTGACCTTTCCATATTCTGTCACAAGTGGGAGTGATGGATTAACAAAGTGGTCCTGCACTGAATATTGCAAAAAAACAATACCAGATCCTTTTGTGAATATTTGCAATATAGAATTGAGCTGTTTGAGAAACAACCCTAGGAAGTAAAGGCTTTGAACTTTCCAAATGAAAACAATCTATTTCTTAAGTGAGAAAAGTTGAGTCATTAATATGATTCTAACACAGTAATATTCTAGAATCAATTCACAGAGATTGTATTATCAATACCAAAAAAAAACCACATAAACAGTCACACATCATTGTTCCAAACAGTGCTTTACCCAATGATAATGGAAATCTAGGAATAATTACTATACTTTACATAGAGCATTCTCTCGAAGGAGCACTTTATAACATAATGGACTATAGTGTACTCACATCATTCCTTCAAGAAGGTAAATAATGCCAACATTCACTATTATTGCTGTTATTGTTAACCATCATGACTATTGTTATTGCTCTAACAACCATAACAATGACTGTTTCTTTTCACCCCTTGGAAAACACTATTAAAAATGAGCCACACAAGAGAAAGTGGTGCACATCAAAATCTCTCGGATCTCTTCATTCGGATGCCAGGTTAGGGTGAGAAAGGGAGGAGAAAAGAAAGAGGCAAAGACAGAGAAGTGTGAAAAGAGCACAGAAGAAAAACAGTAGTATTCAATACTGTCAAAAATTCAAGGGCTGGTTAGCTCAGTTGGTTACAGCGTGGTGCTCATACTATTAAAAATTAGGGGAGTTCACGTCGTGGCGCAGTGGTTAACGAATCCGACTAGGAACCATGAGGTTGCAGGTTCGATCCCTGGCCTTGCTCAGTGGGTTAAGGATCCGGCGTTGCCGTGAGCTGTGGTGTAGGTCGCAGACGCAGCTCGGATCCTGTGTTGCTGTGGCTCTGGTGTAGGCCGGTGGCTACAGCTCCGATTCGACCCCTAGCCTGGGAACCTCCATATGCCACGAGAAGCGGCCATAGAAAAGACAAAAAGACAAAATAAAATAAAATAAAAAATAAAAATTAGTATACAGGTAGAGAATGAAACAAATCAGATACATATCAAAGGACAAGGAGAGAGATCATGTTTGGCTTCTGGGTAAAAGGCACAGGAAAGATATAATCCTAGCAACTTTTACTCCTACAACTGCTTTCTCTTCTAGGATAAAGCCTGGAAGCCTAGAATTTGCGTGTCCAGCAACAAAAGACTTGGGCTATCCCAGAGATGCATACACTACTACAGTTGCATGCAACTCTTAAAGTTACTAAAAATGATATCAACCATACCTTCCAAAACACATCAATCCTCAGACTAATCAGCCATCACTCTTCCATGTATCAGGTCTGAAATCCTACCATTAGGTTTTATGAAGCTACTGTGATGTTTAAAAAGAGCATGAGGTTTCAGACAAGCAAGGAAATGACTCTGAATAATGTGATAGACAAGAATCTGGAGAAATAAGAGGAAGACGTAGGAAGCCCAGCACGCTCCACATTTCCCACACAATGAAAAGCTACTCCGAGATGTGAAGGCCACTTGAGAGTGAGCACTGGCTGGGAGAAAGAACAGTACCTTTAAGAAGGGGACCACACTCAAGTCTTATTTTACGTTGTTACCAACAGCATAGTTCTAGCACAAGAAGAACGCAAACAGGAGAATGGAGCAGAGTTCATAACGTGATCTTATGTTCAACAATATTCGCACATGAGCTTCTCCCTTCAGAATTTCCTCACATGGCCCCATTTCCTCAAACATGCAGAAACGAGTGGTATTAAAATGCCACACCTTTGATTCTTACATGTAATAATTTATTCAGGAAAAATGAATTAAGCACTTGAATATCTACTCTAGGCCAGATGCTAAAGATAGAAAAGCGACTACAGTGTGGTCTCTGTCCTTACAGAATTTTATTTATTTATTTATTTATTTTAAAATTTTTATTGGAGTATAACTGACTTAATGTTGTATTAGTTTCAGGTGTATAGCAAAGTGAATCAGTTATAGATATACATATATCCACTCTTTTTTCCCATATAGGTTACTACACAGTATTGAGATTTCCCTGTGCTGTACGGTAGGTTCTCGTTAATTATCTATTTTATAGTGTGTATATGTTATTCCAACCCTCCTAATTCATCCCTCCTCCTCACTGATTTCCCCTATGGTGGCCATTAAGTTTGATTTTGAAATCTTTGGGTCTGTTTCTGTTTTGTGAACAAGTTCTTTTGCACCACTTTTATTAGATTTCACATTTGAGTGATATCATATGGTATTTGTCTTTCTCTCTAAGAAGAAAGGCAAGGTGAAAAGAGGAGAGAGGTGAGTACCATTCTACAGACTTAAGTCCTCTGTCAAATACGTTATTGAGAATACTTTCTCGCATTCTATACTTTGAGTTTCATTTTCTTATTGGTGTCTTTCAAAGAGTGAACTTTAAATTTTGATAACATCTGATTCATCCTATTTTTCGCCTGTGGTTCATGTTTTTTGTGCCCTGTTTAAGAAAGCTTAGACATGAAAGCGTTAATACAACCTTGGGACAAAATTCTAAATGTATTTTTTTATATGTTCCATGTGCATGGAAACTATTTATCCTCCTCTTTACTGACTGGAATAGAAAAGAATGCATATCCTAAACCTGGAGCCATATTAACCTGCTCTGATAATAAATAACATGTCTAACACAGCAGGTATGATCAGGTCTACCACTTGGTTAATCTGGTAGTTAAGTCTATGCTCATTCTCCAATATTCTTCTGGTTTTTCCAGGAGCTGGACTGATGAATTAAATGAAAATACAATAGGTAATACCACCCCTACATTTCTGAGATCCTTAGAGAAGGCACCAATTTCTTTCACCCTTGCCCCACACTTATACCAGCAGGATAAGACATTGTATTTTATTTTTCTCTTGGCACATGGAGGGAGGGCACCCTTTTCCACTATGACTGTAATTTCTCTATAGGTCAAGGACTCAAAGTAGGAGTTATTCTGTCAACTACATCAACCCCGCTTACACATTCAAAGGATAAAGAAACGACCATTTGACCAAGTATATGGGTCCAATCAACTGTAAGCCAGATTTGATCAAAGACTCCACTTATTACCTGGTCTCCACAGGTTCCTGCTGTCACATGGGTCAATGATGTCTCTTCTGGTCTTCAGTTGTCAATGTCCACCTAAACCGTGTATCTAACAATCCCCAAAATGTTCTGGGTATTCCTCTTTTCCACTGGACATTTACCCAAGTAAACAGACATAGGTTCTTTAGGGGAAGGACTGGAGGCATCATTATACCACAGCTCATAGCAATACTGGATCCTTAACCTACTAAATGAGGACAGGGATCAAACCCATGTCCTCATGGCTATCAATCAGATTCATTACTGCTGAGCCACGATGGGAACTCCCCAATAAAGTTCTTTCATCGTTAGCATCATTGAATCTATCCTTATGTACACGGTACAGGTCAGCCAGAGCCAGAGAGTGAGCTGAGTTTACACACTACCATGGGTACCCATACTTTTTGACAAAGTAACGAAATGCTCTGAATTTCTCTCTTTCTCCTTTGGCTGTATCTTGATATTCTTCCAGCTTGCAGAAACCTGCTAATGTTATATGCACTTAGCTGTCACTAATTAAGGAAGACAGAGTTAATCAGATGCTTCTACCATTCTCCATCCAGAGGTCCAGCAATAGACTTCATACATATTTTAGTTCTAGAGAGCCTCCCAAAAGCACTTGGGACTCAACCTTTCCATCCAGGAATATCTTTAAGATTATCCACATTGCTTTCCCTAAGATTTAAGCCATAGGGGCCAAGAGTGTTATTGATTCTAACGGTTCACTGGACGGGCACCTTATCATCCTTCACTGGAAGAAAAATGCAGATCCTTCGGAAGCCAGTTAAAGTGCTACTATTTCTAGGAAAGCCCCTCAGGCTCCTTTGAATGTCTCTGAACCTTCTGGCAACATTTTGTATTAAACAATTTACAAAATCACATGTACTATTATCTTTTATAGTTTTATAAGTTTACACATACCTCGGGCTTCTACCTTCTGGCTCTCTGCTTTCTGGGATGGCCCCCTCAGCTTCCTAGCTGTAGCTGCCATGAGTTCAGTCCTCTGATTCCTTTGGTCATGAAGCCAGAAGGTTTACAATGGACTTTTCAGCTGCCTTACAGCAAGATATGATCTTCATCCCCAGGCTGAAACCACAAAAACAGGGGACTTACCATTTGCCACTCCCTTTTTCTAAGTTTTACCCGCCTCCAAAAAAAATCTGTAGGCTGAGTTTAAGGTATCTGTGGGATAACCAGCTAGTCAAGTGTGAAAATAGATGGGCCAAAGCTAGATTAGATACCTCAAAGTATGGATAACTTCTCATAACTATATTTACCCTCGCCTTTCTCCATTAGAAAAGAAGAAAGCTTAGTAGTTGATTTTACACTCCACCTTGAAGTTCTGGAGAGTCAAGTGACACTTTGTCAGAGATATATCCGAACACATGTTGGGTAGGATTTCTAATGATTATTTTGCTTCCTATAAAAAAAAAGACAGACTTAGCTATTCATTCCTCCACATTCCCTTTCTGGATGTGATGCCAGGAGATGCAGCAGCCATTGCATGACCAGGAAGCAACAAATATAAGGACAAAACCACATGCTAACAATACTGGAGCAAAAAAGCAGATGGAACTTGAATCATTACTGACTAGAAAATCTTCTGCAAAAGCCATGGGTTGACTCTCCCTGGACTTATTATTCAGTATGTGGGAAAGAGAGGCCCTATTTGAGATTCTAGTGTCAGAGAACACTGTCACTTAAGAGGAAAGGAGCAGCTGGGAAAAGACTGATGACTATAAGAAGAAAATTTTTTTAAAAAAAGAAAAGGATGACCTAGAAACCAAAAGAGGAAAAAGTAGGTGTCAGTGTTCAAATGCTACAAAGTAGAGCTCACCAAGCACAGGAAAGGGTTCCTCAGGTTTGGTAATATCAAAGCAGAGCTTTCTAGTGGAAAAGAAAACTGCTTCTCATAAACCTGGATAATCTGTTTCTCAGTCACAGAATGGACAGTGGTAATCACCCAAATAAATGTCTCTTTCCCGGTAGGCAGGCTGTTGGTCCCAGAGCAGATTCTGAAAAGGGATGTGGATGAATCATTGCTCTAACTGGGAATACAATTCAAAGTGCAGGCTCTGTAGACAGAAGGACAATAGGGTCTTCCCTAATATGAAAGGCAGCATATTTTATGTCCTTTAAAAACAAAAATACCAGCTAAAGTTTAGAATGACCTACCAACTGGGCAACAGAGTGGATTTTCTTGACCCTTTCACTTTTAAAAGAACAGCAAGATTCTAAGGTGGTTTACTACCTGCCTGGTTCCCTGCAGCTGCAACCGAGGTGTTAAGCATCCTCAAAAATAAAAGGCACCTGAGTCTGTGATAGAGGGACAGAAAGGGAGAAGAGGAAGGGTTAAAAAGGAATCAGTGTGATATAGTGAAGAAAGAAAGTCTTCCTTTCTTCTTTCGGTGAGTAGTCAACAACATGAAGATACTAGCACAAGGAGAATGGATCAAGACCATGGAGGAGTAAGACAACCTGCTCACCTTCTCCCACAAACACATCAAAAAACACATCTACCTGTAAAATGACTCGCACAGAACATCTACTGAATGCTGGCAGAAGAACTTAAAACCTCCAAAAGAGGGTAAGAAAGCCTAGACATAACCTGGTAGAACAAAAAAAAAGAGAGAGAGAGAGAGAAAAGGAATCAGGAAGGGGCTAGCATTCCTAAGAGGGAGCTGTGAAGGAGAAAAGGAACCCACACCCTGGGAAGCCACCTAACCAACCTGCAGATCAGCTGAGGTGGAGGGACCTCAAAGTGAGGAGAAAAGCGCAGCAGCTGGACTGAGGACAAAGCAGAGTGAGAGCCGCACAGATCATCTGCACCTCCCGCCCCTGGCATCACAGCTCGAGACCTCAGGGGGGGGGGCGCTGAGACTTAGGCTCGCAGGGTCAGTCCCGGGGAGAGGACTAGGGTTGGCTGTGTGGGGACAGCCTGAGGGGCTAAGGAGCAGTGCCACAGGCAGGGGAGTGGGGTGCTACGGGCTGTGCAGTGGCACACCACGGCAGAGGGAACCGGGAGAAGGTCTGGGCCCGCAGGAGCAGCAAGGCGCCATTGCTGGGGAGGGCCAGAGGAGGAGGGGCGGAGCGCCACAGGAATCTCCGCGCAGGCGCGCAGGTTCTCAGAGGGCGGGGCTGCTCCAGCGCAGGCTACCTGCTCTGGCTGCGGGAGACTGGGTGCTTATTGTATGGGCTGCGGGTGGCCAGGCACTGCTTGTGTGGGCTGGGGACAGTGGGGGGCTAAGTGCAATGTGGTGCCTCTTGGGTGATCTACAGGCGGCAGGGACAGATTGTGGCAGTCTTCTCAGAGGCCAGAGGGGGGCCTGGCCTGCCACCACTGTGGGCTCCACCTGCGGCCCCAGTCACCTCAGGGCTCAGCCAAAAAAAAAAAAAAAAAACAGGGCAATACAACAAAGCACCACATGTTGTTGCTCTTACCCTCATGGAAACACACCTGCCCTGCAGCTGCCACTGCCAAACGCTTGGGTGGTGCTCAGATGCTAGATCACGTTCCTTTCCCAAGACCCTACAACTAGGAGCAGCTGGTGCAGCACCTCCCGTGGGCTAAGCGGGACAGGGTGATTCTTGCATGGACTGGAGGTGGTGGGGGCAAACCACTGCAGTCATCTCTGACTCCAGAGGTGGGTGTGGTTGGGCCCCAATCACTTCAAGAGTGCCACAGAGGAGGGCACTATGACAGAATACCACCTGTTGTTGCTTTCACACCCCTGGGAGCACATCGGCCCTGTTGCTGCCACTGCGGAATGCTCTGGGCAGTGCCCACATGCTTGATCTCTGTCACCGCCCAGGATCTTGCAACTAGGAGCAGCCTGTGCAGCACCTCCTGTGTGGGCTAAGTGAGACGGGGTGCTTCTTGCTTTGGTTTGCAGGTTTCAGGAGCAAAGATAACACCAAAAGAGAAAATTATAGGCCAATACCTTTGATGAATATAGACGCAAAAATTCTCAACAAAATTTTAGCCAACCGAATCCAACAACACATAAAAAAGATCGTACACCATGACCAAGTGGGATTCATCCCAGGTTCACAAGGATGGTTCAACATATGCAAATCAATCAATGTCATACACCACATTAACAAAAGAAAAGTTAAAATCCACACGATCATCTCAATAGATGCAGAAAAAGCATTTGACAAAGTCCAACATCCATTCATGATAAAAACTCTTACCAAAATGGGTACAGAGGGAACATGCCTTAACATAATAAAAGCCATTTATGACAAACCCACAGCAAATACTCAATGGAGAAAAGTTGAAAGCTTTCCCACTGAAATCTGAAACAAGACAAGGATGTCCACTCTCACCACTGCTATTCAACATAGGATTGGAAGTCCTAGCCACAGCAATCAAACAAAAGAAATAAAAGACATACAAATTGGAAGAGGTAAAATCCTCACTGTATGCAGATGACATGATACTATACATAGAAAACCCTAAGGACTCAACTTAAAAACTACTCAAACTGATCAACAAATTCAGCAAAGTAGCAGGATATAAGATTAACATGCAGAAATCAGTCGCATTTCTGTGTACTAACAATGAAATATTAGAAAAGTAATACAAAAATGCAATACCTTTTAAAATTGCATCCAAAAAAATCAAATAACTGGGAATACACTGACCAAGGAGGTGAAAGACTTACGTGTTGAGGACTATAAAACATTAATAAGGAAATTAAAGAGGATTCAAAGAAATGGAAAGATATTTCATGCTCCTGGGTTGGAAAAATTAATATTATAAAAATGGCCCAAAGCAATATACAGATTCCATGCAATCCCTATCAAATTACCCATGACATTTTTCACAGAACTAGAACAAACAATTCAAAAATTTACATGGAACTACAAAAGACCCAGAATTGCCAAAGCAACTCTGAGGAACAAAAACCAAGCAGGAGGCATAACTCTCCCAGACTTCAGGTAATACTACAAAGCCACAGTCATTGAGACAGTGTGGTAACGGTACCAAAACAGACAGACCAATGGAACAGAATAGAGAACCCAGAAATAAACCCAGACACCTCTGGTCAATTTACCTCTGACAAAGGAGGCAGGAACATAAAATGCAAAAAAGTCTTTTCAGCAAGTATTGCTGGGAAACCTGGACAGCTGCATGCAAATCAATGAAATTAGAACACACCCTCACAGCATGCACCAAAATAAACTAAAAATGGCTTAAAGACTTAAATATAAGACAAGACACAATTAAACTCCTGGAAGAGACCATAGGCAAAACATTCTCTGACATCAATCTCAGGTCAGTCTCCCAAAGCAATGGAAATAAGAGCAAAAATAAACCAATGGAACCTAATCAAACTGACAAGCTCTTGAACAGAAAAGGAAACCAAGAAGAAAACAAAAAGACAACTTACAGAATGGGAGAAAATAGTTTCAAACAATGCAACAGACAAAGGTTTAATCTCTAAAATATACAAACAACTTATACAACTTAATAGCAAAAAAGCCAATGACCCAATTGAAAAATGGGCAAAAGACTTGAATAGACATTTCTCCAAAGAAGATATACAGACTGTCAACAGCACATGAAAAAATGCTCAACATCACTGATTATTAGAGAAATGCAAATCAAAACTACTACGAGGTACCACCTCACACTAGTCAGAATGGCCATCATTAGTAAGTCCACAAATAACAAATGCTGACGGGGGTGTGGAGAAAACAGAACCCTCCTGCACTGTTGGTGGGAATTTAAATTGGTACAACCACTATGGAAAACACTATGGAGGTACCTTAGAAAACTATACATGGAACTACCACATGACCCAGCAACCCCACTCTTGGGCATATATCCAGACAAAAGTTTCCTTGAAAAATACACATGCACCCGCATGTTCATTGCAGCTCTATTCACAATAGCCAAGACATGGAAACAACCCAAATGTCCATCGACAGAGGATTGGATTAGGAAGATGTGGTATATATACAAAATGGAATACTACTCAGCCATAAAAAGAACAAAATAATGCCATTTGCAGCAACATGGATGGAATTAGAGACTGTCATACTGAGTGAAGTAAGTCAGAAAGAGAAAGACAAAAGCATATGATATCACTTACATCTGGAATCTAATATATGGCACAAAGGAACCTTTCCACAGAAAAGAAAATCATGGACTGGGAGAATAGACTTGTGGTTGCCAAGGGGAAGGGAGTAGGATGGACTGGGAGTTTAGGGTTAGTAGATGAAAATTATTACATTCAGAAGCGATAAGCAATGAGGCCCTGCTTATCCTGCTTATAGCACAGGGAATTATATCCAATCACTTATAATAGAAAATGATGAAAGACAACATGAGAAAAAGAGTGTATATATATACATATGACTGGGTCACTTTGTTGTACTGCAGAAATTGACAGAACAAGGTAAACCAACTACAATAAAAAAATTTAGAAGTTCCCATTGTGGTGCAGCAGAAATTAATCCGACTAGGAACCATGAGGTTGAGGGTTTGATCCCTGGCCTTGCTCAGGGGTTAAAGATCTGGCGTTGCCTTGAGCTGTGGTGCTAGGTCACAGATACAGCTTGGATTCTGCATTGCTGTGGCTGTGATGCAGGCCAGCAGCTGTAGCTCCAATTTGACCCCTAGCTTGGGAATCTCCGTATGCCACAAGTGCGACCCTAAAAGAGCAAAATAAATAAATAAATAAATAAATCCAAATAATAAATCAAAGTGTTTCTTTCTTCCTGTATTTTTTAGAATTCTTTTAACCCAAAGAAGACATACGGAAAACCCACAAAGCAATTAGTAAATGTGAAAAGATGGTTATGAACAATTAGAATCCTTTCTGCTTTCCGTTTTTCATAATTAATTATTGTCACTGATTAATGCCAGGCTGAGACATTCAATATTTCTCTCAAATGGCACATGTATCAGGAAATGAATTAAAGTATAAATCAAAACAGGAGAACCCACAGAATACGCTTGTTAACAACACGACCTGAGTAAAAGGCTCAAATTAAAAGTGTACGTCTCTACTTTGAGGATCCCACTGGGCTCTCTGTGCTCACAAAACTATATATGTGGGGTTACATGCACTCTTTATACTTTCCAAATATATTCCTCACCAATGTAAATACAGTACAGATGAACATAATTTGTGCGACCTGATGCAAAATGAGAATGTGGGGCCCCTTGTTTAAAAAGCAGGGGAAAAAAGTCCGTTTAAAGTACTAAAATATAAATTTTTCCTTTCTTTCCTAAAAAAAATTTAAATTATAGTTGATTTAAAACTGTCAGTTTCTGCTGTACAGCAAAGTAACCCAGTTATATATATACGTATATATACATTCTTTATTTCGTATTATCCTCCATCATGTTCCATCGCAAGAGATCAGATATAGCTCCTCGGGCTCTACAGCAGAAACAAGTTTTCCTTTCTTCTTGCAGTCTTTCTCTCAACTTGTCATATTGCTTAGGTTTTTCCATTTAACATATTTCCTACTTTTTTAAATTAAAACTTTAAATGGAATAAATTTTATCATTCACCTTATATTATACAATGTCATTTGAAATGAAAATATGAGAGAATTTAACTCAGATGCAGTATCACAAAATCATGTAATTCAGAGGCCTTGGTTCGTACAGGTATATGTACTTCATTCTAACGAGAAGAGCAGAAACATTCCACAAATATAATTCACCTGGTTTTATCTTCTTAAAATTAATTTTTAATATGTTTAACTATGGTAAAATAAGCTTAAAATGCACCACCTTAACCATTTTTACATGAAGAATTCATTGGTATCAGATACATTCGTATTGTACACCCATCACCACCATCTTTACATTACTCTGGGATATATGCCTGCCCACATTCTACCCACAGGCTACCGTAGGCTGACTGATGGGTAAGGAAGAACTAAAAGAAGAAGTTATTGGAAGAACTACGTTTCCTTTTCATGTCATTATTTTCAGTATAAGTGGTTGGTTGGTGCAAGGAAGTAACAGTAAGAAAAAGCATGAGAGAGCTCCTTGGCTGTTTTACGGAGGTTTTTTTAGAATGCCTCCGTGGTTTTCCTACTGTATTAGAGACAACTCTTGGTTCCACGTGGCGGGGGCTCTGAGGGTGGGTACACACCTCCCACACCTTATTCACAGCTTTAAAATCCTATTTCCTAGTGGCTTTGAGCAATACTTATGGCCCAAATGTTGTGGAATTCCACACCATGTGCAAATAACGCAACAAGGAGCAGTCAGACATGCATATTTTGCATAGTTCTAGTTTCTCCTCCTGTGTTGCATTTTCCCGTAGGCCTTGATTTACAAACCACAAGTGAAAAGACAAAATTATTAAGAATTTTAGATGGCGACAGTAAGACATGTATCCAGGCGCCAAAGCAAGGCCCTGAGTGGCGGCGGGTCAGATGCCCAGGAATCAGGAAAACGGTGTTGCAGACCTGGGAGCATGAATAAAATGCTCTGAATTTTAGTTTAACACTACTCACCCTTTATCTCATCTATCACATTAGTGACGTCTGCAGGTGAGCAGCTGATATCCGCAGCTCAATTCCTTAAACGAGGAAACCATTCAACTGAGTTGGCTCTAACGCTACGGGCGGCAAACATAAACCAAAACCTAGGCGTGAAAACGCGCCAATGTAAGGAAACGCTTAGAAGCAACCAATCACAAACAGCGTACTAGGCTTTGCGGTTTAGCCACGCAAATTCTTTGCGCCTTCAGTGCTTTCACTTTCCCCGCGTCCTTCCCCAGACTTCCATCCAATGCACTTAACCACTTCCCCATTGGCTTATTGGCGCTGCCTTGGCTCAAATAAACTCTTCAAATGTTCAGTACGTTTCAGTTTATCTTTTAACACGCTGATACAGACCAAAGAGGTGCCTGATTAGCCTAACTTCCGTGGCTAATTAGGGCCGGAATGTGAACTAACAGCCTGGCATCCTGACCCCTAGTTAGGTCCTGTCTCACCTTAGCTTCCCCCTCTGAGAAGAGCCATCAGACTGCAAAGGGGTCTACATCTGTCTGTTCTTTGGGGCGTTTTCTGTGCAATCCCAGAGACATTAAAAAGCGTGGATTACGGTAGGTGGAATATGTCAGGGGCAGAGGGTTAAAGGGAAGGGATGATCAGAGACGGGAGGGGTGACCATGTGAAGTCTCCCAGAGGACGGAGGTTTTGAGGGAGGATTCGACGTGAATACTGAGTGGAGGCAAAGCCCATGTGAAGAAGTGTTCTCTCCAAGAAAACCAAGTAAGAAAGAGCAGAGAAATCAGAGCCTGGGAAGGTCACAATTTGCATGCCTGCATGAAAAGTGTCAGCTGAAGATGCTGTATTTGACATAAATTTCTTTAACTTAATCTTACAACCAATCTGCTTAAAGCCATTTCCCTCCATCTTTTAGGTAGTTAAATCAGTGGTCTTTTTCTCCAATCCTTTATTCAAATGATCAAACATCCTATAGATAGAATTAATGCAGGCACACATATATATGACATGTTTCTAAACTCTAGGTTCTATTGGTTTGCTTTGCTTTTGATGAAACAATTTAATAAAACAGAAAAAACATATATACATCAAAAAATCACTAAAGTTCTCTTATAGCACAGCAGGCGAAGGATCCTGTGCTGTCACTGCAGCAGCTTGGGTCACTGCTGTAGCATGGGTTTAATCTCTGACCTAGGAACTTTTACATGCCACAGGCACGCGCCTCCCCCCTCCCCCCCAAAAAAGTCACTGAAAATGCTAAAGTAGATGACACACAAATTAGAAAATAAGATTTAAATATTCTGAGGATACATATCTAATTTCCTCACTAATGCTACCTACTAAAATCACTTATTAGTTACTACTGGCCTATCTTCACTTCCTGTCGCTTGGCTAGAATAAAAACCCCCTTTTTAACTCATCAGATATCTTCTTGATTGTTCAGTGTTTCTTAAACTTGGCTTTTCTACAGAAACTGTAATCACGTTTGCATCTAAAGGCATTTTGGGAGTTCCCGTCGTGGTGCAGTGGTTAACGAATCTGACTAGGAACCATGAGGTTGCAGGTTCGATCCCTGGCCTTGCTCAGTGGGTTAAGGATCCGGCATTGCGGTGAGCTGTGGTGTAGGTCACGGATGCAGCTGAGATCCTGCACTGCTGTGGCTCTGGAGTAGGCCGGCGGCTGGAGCTCCAGTTGGACCCCTAGCCGGGAAACCTACATATGCCGAGGGTGTGGCCCTAGAAAAGGCAAAAAGACAAAATAAAATAAAATTTAAAAATAAAGGCATTTTGGGGGCTTTGATCTGAGGGCATTCTTTCAAGCAAGGAAGATTGCCCGTTCGCTAAGGAAAGAAATCCTCTCATTCAATATTCTCAGAATTTCTTATCATCTATATATAACTGCCAGTATCTCACTCACCTTGAAAGAAATCATGGCACATCAATACAAGCAGAACAAAACCCCTGTGATTATGTTTTCCCTGGGTAAAAAGAAGTGTAGCCCCTTCTTTACCTATACTGTGTTTCTTCTTTTTTCCCTTGTGATATTTAAAAAAAAAAAAAGATTTCATTTGCTACTTCTACTCTGATATTAGAAACACAATAACTCATTATTGTCAAAACATATTTTTAAACCCCTGATAATAGAAAATAATCTGGTAAAGTGATTTCTTCTGCCAGTGACCTGTCACACAGTGAGAACTTATCTGTGTGGGTAGAGGGTGAGGTAAAGCGGTGAAGAGCCCCAAGAGGAGGTGAGGGTGGGTGTTCATGTGAATTCCCTGGGGGTAATATCTCTTCTAGTCCTTAACTTTTTTCCCCCATAACCTAACACTGTCTGGCAAATAGTAGAAAAAACCCCAGGTCAGCTTTGCTGTTTGCAGAGTCAAACAGTGAAGCTTGACATTCTTCGATGTTTGACTCTGAAAATGGAATGTTGAAAGCGATTAGGTAAATTAATCCTGAGTTTAAGACAAAGAGAAATCCATTCTCTGTCATTGCTCTTAGTGTGAATTTAAGCATGACGTTATTTTTAGCGGCTCTGTTTTTAAGAAGACAAATAACCAGATTGTTGAAGAGCTGAAATACGCAAATATTTCACCTGAGCCACTCAAGCAGGTATTGAGATGATCCATTTGTCATCAGCACACACAGGAAGATAAGTGGATTGCCAGGAGCAAAACTGCCTCTTCCACCCTGCTATGCCCCATTTTTTTGAATACTTAGTGACACAGATTGTGTCTTTCAATCTGCTCGTAACCACACAACTATAAATAACATGGTCTCCCTCAGGCGTCCTTCGAACAATAAAAAGAAGTTTCCGAGAATAATAATACTAAAAGTCAATGGACTATATTAATACAGTATAAAAACAAAGTTGTTGCCTGACAATCTGGTGGTATGGTGTAGAGATACACTGAAAATTCTTAACTAGAAGAGATTTTTATATTACCTCAAGAAATCTCAATTTCTCTGAACCTGGAACTTTGAATGAATAAAGGCAGTCTTTTACAAGTTTTATGAAGAAAGAGACATAATCTTCCAACTCCAAAGTGTAAAAAAAATAAATGAAACAAAATTTGTGAGTAATGATAATTTTGGCAATTTGAGCCCTAGAGTAGAGATTTACCAGGACTGGAGCAATGTTTTGCAAAATATGCCTTTATCACATAAAAAATGCCGATTCTTATGTTCCATACAGATTTATTAAATCAGAATATTTGGATGTGGACAGAACTGCATATCTGGCAAGGCTCCCACGTAATTCTTCAATATACTGAAGTTTGAGAACCACTAGTCTAGAGTTTACTAGTTAGTTTCCAGATAGCATTTCAGGATTGCATGGTGAACTAGTGAATTACATGTCCACCTGACATGCACAAATGCAAATTCAGTCAAGGAGAATTATCCACATAGATGCTTGTCTTTATTAGGCTACTTTTTATTATAAAGTGATATCAACTCTCTCTGTTACTCAGTTGATTGCTGAATATGTCTTTAAGAAGCCACTTCAAAATTCTGTACTTTTTAATCATGCCAAATCCATAGCATTATATTTCTTGCTGTATTATTTATATAAAAAGATCAGTCATAAGTGACTAGATATAGTGTGACTGGGTCACTTTGCTGTTCAGTAGAAAATCGACAGAACACCGTAAACCAGCTAAAATGCAAAAAATAAAAATCATTAAAAAAAAAATTCAACCATAGAATATGTGTGAGTAGTTAACTAAAGGATATTCAGTTTATCTCTCCCAATTTGCATTCCACATTATCCTCAAGTCAAACCAGACTGCTAGGCCAGAACAGAACTATTTCTAAAAAACTGCACTGATTGCTCTGTGGCATGTCATTAGCAAGCTCCCTCTGGAATATGTGTCGGGAAGATATGGTTTGGGACTTTGTTCAGTACATCCCAGTATTTATCTATTACAAAGACCTTGCTTAGCAAGGAAAACAATAGCTCTGCCTTAGCCATAAATTTTCTTGTATCTCTCTTTGCTTCGGTTGCTTGGATTAGTAAGTATGAAGTATCTCATATAATAAGTTTTATGATAAACCTTAATTCTAGCTGATATTTCCCCTTCTTAATTTCTTTTGGACTTTTTTTCATCTACTTTAATCTTTATTTTGCTTGCCATGCTTTGTGTCTGAGGCTTCTTGATCATTTTTAGAATAATCAAGGCCATAAATAAGCCTTTATTATACTAATGATCAAAATTGCATAGTCATAACAATTCAAAATCCCACTGGATAGAATTTCCATTGTACGGATTTTACTTTCAACCTTCTAAGTAAAAATCTCTACTGTATAAATTCAACATTTAACATTGCATTTATAAGAAAAAAAATTTATCTTCAGTAAGATTTGACGGAGAATGGCTTGGGCAATCATGGGGTATACTGAATTGTCCATTATGGGAGGTAATCTAGAATAAACTAAGTAAGGAGTTCCCATTGCAGCTCAGCAGAAACGAATCTGACTAGCATCCATGAGGACGCAGGTTTGATCCCTGACCTTGCTCAGTGGGTTAAGGATCTGGTGTTGCCATGAGCTGTGGTGTCGGTCACAGACACAGCTTGGATCCCACGTTGCTGTGGCTATGGTGTAGGCCAGAAGCTACAACTATAATTCAACCCAGAGGCTGGGAACTTCCATATCCCGCAGGTGCAGTACTAAAAAGACAAAAAGAATAAAGAAAGAAAGAAAAAGCTAAGTGACTACTCAGCAAGAATACCACAGAAGGATTTTGATGTCAGATAAAACATTGGATATCTAGAGTCTATTCCACCTTCAAAATCCTTAAAATTATTGCTTTAAAGAGTACATAGCATTATCAGGAAAAAAAAAAAAAAGAATCAGCAAAATAAGAGGAACATACATTTCTCAGTTAGGAGTACTTAGAAGACTACATAGCCAGGAAGAAAATTGCATTTCTAGGAATAAACGGAATAAAAACTTTCCATATTGTATCTTTTTTTTGGGGGGGGTTTCAACATTAGCAGGCATACACTGCTTGCCTGGGTCCCCAGCTTCTATCTCAAATTGTATGAATGAACAAGCTACAGTGAAGCCTGAGAGTGATTTAGGGACTTAACTTCAGCATTTACTTCATATTTCTTCTGATAAAACTTTTTTTAAATGTATAATCTTTAGTGCCAGGAAATCAATTAACTTAAAAAATAGCCAACTCTGCCAATAACCAGTAATATGATTATAACCCTTTTGCATCGAGGGCATGAAGAAATTAAGTGATGAAACCCATTCTGCTAAATCCAGCCCTGAGAGAAGGATGCTTCTGTGCAGTGGGCTCTTTTGAAATGAGACATGGAAACAGCAATGAAGGAAAAAGCATCTGAGTAATCGTATGAAGTCTTCCAAGTGGCACTCAGCCCAGAAGACACTTCCGTTCTGTCCAAAGGCACAAAAATCTGAGGAGACCCATCTGACCCCAGCGTTTCAGGACACAATGGGGCTCTCTCCACAAAAGAGCCTTTCTGAAAAGCCAAGATCTGTGTACACTGAAAATAACAATTAAAAATAAAAATGATCATGATATATTGTTCCTGGAGTCTAGGACAGGTATAAGCTTGTAACATAAAATCTAAAGACAGAAATGTTGCAAATGCAAGAGAATGAGAACTCCATGCCATTTCTATACTAATCTGGTATTGAATAGGACCAGACCAGATGTGACAGAGAGAGGTAATTACAATTAAAAAAAAAAATGAGTCTTTCTTTGTGATCTATAGCAGTGGTCAGCAAACTACAGTCCATAAGCCATAGCTGCTGCTCTGCCACCAGTTTTTCTCAAAAAAAAAAAAGAAAAAGAAAAAAGAAAAAAGGAAAAAAATGTTTTATTGGAACTCAGCCACACCATCCTTTAAACCTTGGCTGCTTTCACACTACTGCAGCCTCACTGAGTAGTTGCCGCAGAGATGATGTAGTTCACAAAGCCTAAAATATTTTCTATCTGCCTCTTCACTGAAAAAAGTCTGATGGCACTTGATCTACAGTGTAGTCAAGGTTTTATGAATGTGCTTCCTTTCCAACTATGTTTTTAATAATTCTTTGCAAAATAGTTGTAGAAGAAAAGACTCCTGCTTTTTGTATCCCTGGTGATACCTCAATTTACCCCTCTTCCCTGAATGACAGTTTTCACTGTTACAATTATTCAACATTTTAAACTAACATTTCCTCATCTTCTAGTATTTAGCATTACTAATGAGAAGTCGACTAGGATTATAGGTGCTGTGTAAATAAATTATTTTTCCTCCTGACTTGCACCTCAAATTTCATTTTTATTCTGGGTATTTTCCAGTTTGAGGATATTATTTTTGTGTGGTTTTATCATTCTGTATCCCAGTGCACAATGAGTGTGCATTTTCAACATTTTAAGGTCTTCTCTGTTATTAAAAACTTGCAGCCATTGTTTTGGAATACTGATTTTTTTTATACCCTTTTTTCTCTTCCTTAATTCACTACGTGTATTGTAGTTTGTTACCGTCATTCTGTTTTCCTTGTTCCATAACTTCTCCTTTACATTTCTTTTTCTTTTTTTTCTTTTTAGGGCCACACCTGTGACAGGTAAGTTCCCTGGGGCTAGAGGTCAAACTGGAGCTGTAGTTGCTGTCCTATGCCTCAGCCACAGCAGTGCTAGATTCAAGCTGCATCTGCAACCTATTCTGCAGGCTGATACAACACCAGATCCTTAACCCACTGAGCAAGGCCAGGGATTGAACTCGCATCCTAAGGAATGCTAAGCTGGGTTCTTAACCTGCTGAGCCACAGTAGTAACTCTGTCTCTTACATTCTTTTTAATCTCAATGTCTTTCTATGTTAAATCTAAGATACTTCACAATCATATCCTGATGGATCTGAAAAAGAATGGATGTGTGTATAAGCATAACTGAATCACTTTGTTGAACAGCAGAAATTATCACAACATTGTAAATCAACTATACTTCAATAAAACTAAGAAGTGAAAAAAAATGTTCTCTCTTTACCTGCGTACCTATTAAAGTATATATATATATGTGTGTGTGTGTGTGTGTGTGTGTGTGTGTGTAAATATATATTTTTTTATTTACAGGATTTTGAATTAGTCACTCCTTAACTATGTCTTTTCTTGCTTTATGCTTTCAGTTGTTATTTTTTATAAATACGATTTCTACCGTACCTCTGAATTTAGTAATCAAATATTTCAGTTATCTTTAAATAGTCCTTTTATTTTGATTTTATATGCATAAATTATTTTTCCACTAATTCATCTGACAGCAATCTTCCTTGATTTGACTTACCTATTTTGGAGTATTGGTTTGTAGGCTCATCTTGAGAAGTGATGAGTCATTGCCATTGTCATTGTTGTTATTACAGATTTACTCCCTCTCTGCACACCCATTCTTTTCTAGGAGTTTGGGGGTCTCCCCACCCAGAATCCCCTATGCAGAAGTAGGTCTATTATGGTAACCTGGAACCTCTGATTCACAGTGGGCTCAAGGAAATTTATATCCTGCCACAGAAGCAAAAACAACTGACGACAAGGCTGGTCACTTTTTTCTATTTCCATAGGTACTCAACTTCATATCAGCCACACCCCAGGCAATTACAACTTTCAGACTTCTTTGAGAACCCAGTTTCATGCCATGAGCTAGCTCTAGCCCTTTTACCTTGCTTGATACACAGTTAGACACTATTGCCCCACAAGAGATAAACTCTTCCTAATTCCAGGCCCAAAGTCCCATCTTGCTTGATGCTTATTTTTGTTTCTTTTTGTTTTGTTTTTCATTTCTAGTTTGTGGAAATATCTTTCCTTGGAGAACTGATATATCTTTAAAATTTTCATTTTCAATGCTTCGTCTATTACTGTATGTTTTTGTTGCAAAAACAGAGAAATTCAAACCATAAATTTTACTATACTATTTTGAAAAAAATGGAAGAGTAAACATGGAACTTAGATAATCAGACTGAAAAAGTAAAGGATCTACATTTATGACCTAGAAATTCTACTCCTAGATTTATACTCAACAGATAGGCCAAAATATATTCACCAAAAGACACGTACTAAAATATTGAGATGCATACTGTTTATAATAGCTCCAAACTAGAAGCTATCTAAACGCCCATCAACTGTAGAATAGACTAATAAGTCACGGCAGTGTCACATAGTGTGGGATATTACTTAGTACTGAGGATGGATAATCTGCAACTAGTCATAATAACTTCAGTAAACTTTACAAGTAAGATGGCAAGAGAAAGAAGACATCAAAAAAGTACTTTCTATAGAATTTCATTACATCAAAGCTAGAATGTACCTATAGGGTTAGAGGTCAGGACAGCAGTTACCCTTGTTAGAGGATTAGTGACAGGAAAAGATACCGGCTTCCAGAGATGCTGACAATGTTTCTTGTCCCAGGCACTGACTATAGAGGTGTGTTTAGCTTGAGAAAATTCATCAAGTTACACACCTATGTGACATGTTATGAAATACATTATACTACAATGAAAAAGTTTTTGAAATACATGATAGGCCTTCGCCAGTTGAATGAAGTTTTTCAAACTCCATTCCTAAATCCCTAAGGATCCATGGGCCTCAGGGCTTGTTCTTGCTCTCAATTAATTTTATGTTTGGTTTGGTTTTAATGTCTCAAGAGGACATGGTTTTCCACATTCACAGCTTTAGAGGAGGAATAATTTTATCTTCAGGAAATCAATCTATGATATAACTGTAAAAATTCTTTTTAACTCCTTAATTGGTAGAATAGATCTACTGAGAGATTATAAAAAAAAATTACATCCATAGAGAACTTTAAAAATTGAATAGAACTTGAAATTCCTAACAGATTCTTATCTTTTTATCTTTGTAAGCCCTTGATGCTGTGCTTCATCGTAGCTTCCTTCCATGAGTTTTAACCAGCCTTCTAACTAGGTCCTGGCAGAGAAGAAGAAAGAATCATGATGTTACTTATTGGTCCAACATCGCCAATCTCACTGAATAGATTACACTGATAACTGGGTTCCTACCTCATTCTCATACCCTGCTGGGTTTCCTAGCTCTTTTATAGCAAATCAATGTCTATATGCTAGAACTCTTGTCAGTTACTTGTTCCCACAGATGGCTAGAATCTTAGATTCTGACTGAAATTGTTAAGAGTAGTGTTGTATTAATCATTCTTCTCATTGATGTATCTTACCTTTTTATAAATCCATTATAGCCCCAAAGAGAGAAGTTCCTACTGAATCACTGAACGTGGTCCACACAACTTTCGACTGCATCCAATTTTGTCCAACATGTTCTGAAGTCTTCTATTACTGTGCCTGTTTTCCTACAAGCCTATCATTAAGAAGGCAAATAAGCCATCGAATAATTTGTTACTCAAGAACTGCCAAGCAGTTATCTTAAGTCTGGGTTATGTTATCAGAACCCAAGTGAACATATTAAATGATTTCCCCTAAGCCTATAGAGTCCTGGTGTATTGTGTTCCATGCAGAGAGATGTAAAAACACCATCTATAAACCAAGGACTACCCTCCCCCCCATCAAGAAAACAAAACTTCATATCAGCCAATTTCAGCCTTCCTTAGCCAAGAACATTCTGAAGTCTTTTGGCTGAATCCTTCTCCTTAAATTTTTTATTCCAAACCAAGAATCATCTGATGCCATGTAAGTCCAGACTCTTCTTTGAGTCTGGGCTTAAATTGTCTTTTATATTTAGACTCTAGTTAATCGCTAGAATATGTAATCACTAGCCATCCATTCTTCATCAAACTCAATATCTGCTTGACATTAGAAGTCTGACAAATTTTCAGTCCTGGTCTGATTTGAGCCCTGGTTTATATAAGAGCCATCTGTTTTGAAAGATCTTGTTCAGGGTAAGAAGCCATGATCACTGCAGACATTCTCATGATCACTGCAGACATAAGAAACTGATCATGACACTCTCAAAGGGCATAAATGTAGCTTCCTGATACATCCTCATAGAGCAATTCAAGTAGAGCCAATTAATTGATGGGAGTGTTTCATGAGAGATAAAATGTTTTGAAACTCAATCCCCGCACAAGTTTCAGTTTAATTAACCATAGCCTACTTTCACTCAAAAACATGGGGAAAAGTTTGGCTTATACATAAGTCAATAAATTAATTACTAATATAGATATAATCTTTTTTCTCCCTAACCTTCCCTATTTCTAATTCCTCACATGACCCTAATTCTTATCACATATACATCCTTTAATATTTCTTTTATGAATTTATTTATCCCCTTCTTAGTTTATGATTTGTTTTCTTGAGTTTGGCATCCTGCCACATGGTAAAACCATGAAGGGCAACAGTATTCTGGGAAACAGGTAATCAAGTATACCTGGTCAGTTATTTTCTGAGGACTTCTGGCTATACCAGCATCTGACAACATATCATTAGTGATCCATTCTACCTGGGTTTTTTTAATCATTATACCTCCTACATTTTTGGAAGTATAATGATCACTGCTACCCCCTCTCTCTATCCACTGGTTTCTGCTTATACTATATTTAAACAATTAAAACAATTACGCCTTATAGACAGAAACAAGCTTAACAGAAGAAATAGAATATCTATGCATGTCCATACCTTCTCACTTCTTTTGTCTTCACTTCTCTTTCACAAGGCCACTGAATGAAATGTACTGTGATATGACTTTTCATTTTTTTATAGTCCATGAACTTAACTGTTAATACTTTTACTAGCCATAAATATTTTACTTGCACTATTTTCCTTCTCTGCAAAATTCCTTGGCTGTTACTGGCTTAGGTATTCAGCAGAGAGTTCCTGGATTAAAGTAACTGCCTGAGGGTAACTCCAAATCTCATCCTAGAAGAAAATAATAATTCTCTTAAGTTAAAAAAAAAAAAAATTTAAATCTTCTGAAGGACGTTAGAGAGGAACTCTGTCCTAAACCAAAACATAAAACAAAACAGAATACCAGCAGGAAACTCACTCTGTGACAATATTCATCTCTGCCTGTGACTTTACACTCTCCCGTGAGATCTGACACTCTCCCCTCTGGAACCCCGTACAGGTGACAGCAAGAAAGGAGGAACTAATGGTATGAGAAGAGCTTCCTTCATCTTCCCCTCATTTCCTAAGAGGTCATTTCCCAGAAGGAAATGAAGGTCCTCCATAAAAGTTGGCACCGTCCATACACTGCAGGATCCAGAAACTATCACCATCAGTTTTCTGGGCTCTGGAAGAGTCTTTGGCTTCTCCCACTTATGAACTCATGCTTTGAAGTGCAAATTAAAACTAAGAAGCCTTAACTTCCAGTATAGAGCCTGTCACTCAAAGACACTTCTGATAGCCTTTAGGAGCCTGAACTAATCTCACACCAAGATAGAAGACTGAATTTCTAAGTAATTTGCAAAGGAAAATATAACTTTAAGGGACCCAGAATGATGTCTTTTATTAATTTGCCATATGGACTCAGAACGTGTCATGCAATTCTGCAATACCATTCTGCAGAATGAGCTTTGCTTTTGCAGGCCCAGAATAATTTTCAGTACAAAGTCACTGATAAAGCTAAAGTATATATTTCTTACAGTTTGGGGCATCACAGATAGGTTTTCCAATTATTTTTTAGTTTCAAATAGATTGGCAAATTTCCCTGTAGCTCATCTGAGTCTAATCATATAATTATGTTCCCTTTAATTGAAAATGAGTAGCTAAAAAGTTTGGACTAAAAAAAAAAATAGTAAGCCTCTGATGGTGAAAGTTTTCTCAAATATTCCAAGCAAGACTTCCAATGTGATTTTTCTCTGATCTTGAGCCAAAAATTATACGAAATGAGGTGAGGTAAAGCAAGATACAAAGAAAAATTGAGTATAACTTATTAAGTACAGCTTAGTGTTTAGAAACCTAGAATTTAATGTTCAATTTCCAGCCTTAAATAACAAACTAAATAGCATTTCTAAGAACTGGGTATTTGCAAAATGTAAATAATAATGGTAATACTTCTGTTGGGTATTAGATCTCCACTCCAACATCCTTTTAGTGGGTTTTCTTCCTCTGGAAATCCTGAAATAGAAAAACAGTATTTTCCATACTCCCTTAGAACTAGGTTCTGCATGCAAGATTGGTTCCACCAGTGCTACGTACTTAAGCAAGTTTGAAAGAGAAGATGAGGCAAAGACCACCTATTTACTGCTTTTGGCTCTGGAAAACAAGCTCATGGGTGGGCAGATTTTGTTTTCCACTGCAGTCATGTCCTAGTATGTGGTTTATGGAACCAGCAGGCATCTGTGGAAGGCCTGCTACAGACTTTACCCTCCAGCATTCAGTTACTAGTGTCATGTGTCTTGCAGGGGAAGTTGTTTCATTGGTGGCTTGTTCACGTGGTTTCCTGACCTGTAGATTGCAGCTCTGGCCATGAAACTGCACAGTTGTTAACTGGGAGATACTGTGGCAGCCTGTGATTTTGCTGGAAGTAGGAGATCAACTTGCACGTAATTTTTGGCCATTTGTGTATCTTTGTTTACAAACTGCCATGTCTTTTGCCTTTTTGTTTTACTGGGTTTTCACCTTTGTACTCTCTTATATTAAGGTATAATTGACAGGCACTGCACTAAGGTGCTCAGCTTAATGAGTTCTGACCCATGTACCCACATGTATAATCATCAATCCACTTAAGATAAAGAATGTTTCCAACATCATGGGAAAACTTCCATCTCCTCCCATTAACTAAATCCACACTCCCTCAAAAGTAAGCACTTTCTGATTCTTAACACATTAGGTTTCAACTTTTGATTGTTCTTGGACTTCAATAAAATGTTGCTGTGTAGACTAAACTCTTTCATATCTGGCTTTTTTCACAGGATTAGTCCATATTGAAACCCATCCAGGTTGTTGCCTGAATCATTAGGTTGTTTTTTTGTTTTTTGCTTTTGTCTTTTTAGGGCCACATGTGAGGCATATGGAGGTTCCCGACCTACACACTACAGTTCAAGGCAACGCCAGATCCTAACCCACTGAGCAAGGCCAGGGATTGAACCCACAACCTCATAGTTCCTAGTTGGATTCATTTCCGCTGAGTCATGATGGGAACTCCTTATTAGGCCGTTCTTTAAAAAAATAAAATAAAAAACATTCCTGGGGAGTATACCAAAGGAATAACCTTCATATAAGTAACCACAATACGTTTATCCTCTCTCCTATAAACAGACGTTGGGTTGTTGCAACTCTTGGCTTATTATGAATGAAGATGCTAATAATTTTCTTTGTACCATTATTTTGTAGACTTATGTTTTCATTTCTCTTGGGTCAATTTCTAGGGGTAAAATGCAGACTCATCGGGTAGAGTATATTGAATGTTATAAGAAATCACCAATTTCCCAAACCAGTTGAACCATTTTGTACTCTTACCAATGTACGAGAGCTCTATTTCTCCAAATAGAGGGAAACACTTAAAGAGTTGTCAATTTTCAATATTAGCTATTCTTGCTTTGTAAAATAGTATATAGTTTTAATTTGCATTTTCATTTGTTAATTGGCTACTCGTATATACTTTCGTGAAATGGATGTTAAAGTATTTTGCCAATTTTTAAATTGAGTTCTTAATATTTTTATTGTTTATTTTAGTAGGTCTTTATATAGTCTATCTAAAAGTTTTTCTCAGATCTGTGGGCTAAGAATGTATTTTTTCCTAGACTAGAGCTTTCCAATCATCTTACAATGTTGCTTTAAGTAGAATTTGTAATGTTTACAGAAATCCACTTTACCAATGTTTTTCTTTTACGGTAAGTCTGCGTTTTCACCAAGGAACCATTTTCCAAAATCTTAAATATATCCTCTAATTTTCTGAAATGCGTTCTTGTTCTGGGTTTTATTTTATGCCTATGATTAATCTCAAATTCATTTTTGTGGACAGAATGAAATTGGGCCCAGGATCCAATTTCTTCACACATTCAACTGGTTGTTTAGCACAATTCATTTTAAAATGTGTATTTAAAATGTGATTTTCTTGAGGGCTTATTGAAAGTCAACTGTTTATTTGTGTGAAGGTCAATTTCTAGACTCCCTATTCCATTTGTCTAATCTATTTGCCTGTCTATTAAACCAATACCACACTGTCTTGATTATTGCAACTTTACAGAAAATAATGAAATCAGGTAGTGAAAGACTTCCAAGTTTATTATTTTGCAACATTGTTGTGGCTATTCCAGATTATTTGAATTTTTATATAAATTTTGGAAATAGCTTTTCTGTTCTTTCAAAAGAGCCTGACGAAATTTAGTGTGGATACTGAATCTCTAAATTTATTTATAGTAGTCTTTATTTCTTATTACAAATTCATCTTATACTTCCATCTGGCACTATTTACTTTCATCCCAAATAATTTATTTTAGGCATGTTTATAGTACAGGTCTGCTCCAGACAAATTTTCACGAAAATTTAACACTCTTAAATGTCTTTACACACCTTCATTTTGAAGGCTATTTCTCTGGAGACAGAATTTTAGGTTCACAAACTTTTTTCTTTCAGAAATTTAAAAATGTATCCCACTGCTCTGGGGTTTACTTTGTTTCTGCTGTGTGGTCAGCAGTATTTAGTTTCATGTTCCCCTGCATGTACTGCATCTTTTTGAAAAATTTGTTATTATATCCACTCTTCATATTTGCTCTTCATCATTGACTGTAAAATGCCAATGTGTTGCTTTCATTTGTTCTACTTTTTTTGTTTCTTGACTTAACTCAGAAATATGGATTTAAGTCTTTTATCAATTTTGGAAAGTTTTCATATAGTAGCTCTTTAGATATTTTCTTTGACCCATTCTCTCCTCTTCCCATATCCATCTGTGAATTAATTTTTTATCAGAAGTTATTAACCAGGAGCAATTTTGTCCGGCAGGAAACATTTAACAACATGTAGACATATTTCTGGTTGTCTAAACTAGAAGGGTATTTGCTACTGCCACCTAGTGGTAAGGTCTAGATACACTGTTAAACATAAAAGCACAGGATATTCTCCCAAAACAAATAATTATCTGGTCCAAAATTTCAGCAGTGTCAAAGGCTAGAAACCCTATTTTAGACTATATGACATTGTTTCAAAGGTCTGAGACATTTGGTCTTGTTTTTATTTCACCCTTCTTTTGTATTTCAGTTTCATTATTTTCTACTCAGTTGCTTTCAATTTTACCAATCTTTTTCACTTCAATATTCAGTCTGTTAAGTCTATCAAACACATTCTTTGGATTTTTTTTTTTTGGCTGCACCTATGGCATGCAGAAGTTCTTGGGCCAGGGATTGAACTCATGCCTCAGCAGTGACCTAAGCCACAGCAGTGACAACTTCAGATCCTTAACCACAAGGCCACCACGGAACTCTGAGTTTTGATATGATATATATTTTTTTATTTTTAGTATTTTCTTTTTTATAGCATCCATGTTCATGTTACAATTTTTTATTTATTTTTTTTCCGCTTTTCAGGTCTGCACCTATGGCACATGGAAGTTCCCAGGCTAGGGGATGGATCAGAGCTGTAGCTGAGGGCCCATGCCAGAGCAACAGAAACTGCCAGATCTGAGCCACATCTGCGACCTACACCACAACTCACTGCAATGCCATATCCTTAGCCCACTGAGCAAGGCCAGGGATCAAATCTGCATCCTCATAGATACCAGTTGGGTTCATAACTTGCTGAGCCACAATGGAAACTCCCCATGTTACAATTTATTATTTCCTTTTTTATGTTGATGACTTTGGCATTTTTATCATAGTTATTTTAAAGTATCTTTCCCATATTTCTAACATCTGGACATCTGTTTTACTGACTGTTTTATGTCCTGACCTTATGTCCAATTTTCTTCATATGTCTTTGATTTTTTGAATGTATGATAAGTATTGTGTATAACACAGTAATAGAGAATAAATTAATTACTATTCATCCCCAGAAATTAGATACCTCTCTTCTTCCTTTGTTATATATTGCTAGATTGATTTGATATGCTTAGTTAACTAATGTATCATTGTTTATCAGGTGCACTGGTCTCTAAATTTCCTTTTGCATGTCATTGCTAAGGTTTGACATCACTAATATCTGGAGTATATAAAACTGCTGGAGAAATATTTCCTTCCTTTTCTGAAAGAACATGTGCAATACTGTTGCTATTTCTTCATTTGTTAGAGTTTGTTAGAGTATACCAGTGAGGCCAAAATTTTCTGTCTGAAATCTTTAAATTACAAAATCAATTATTGTAATATGATATTTATAGCTATCCAGAATTTTTTACTTCTTCTTAATTTCAGTATTTTTTCAAAGATTGGTTTATTTCACACAAAATATCAAATTTAGTCATTTATCATTCTTCCTTATTATCTTTAAATATCTGTACAATTTATAGTAATTCCTCCTTTCTTAACAATAATTTATCTTGTGTTTATTTTTTGATCAGCCTTCTTTAAAGATTAGCAATTTTATTAAGCTTTTCAAAGAACTAATTCTGACTACTTTGATTTTTCCTATTATTTATTCATTTTCTATCATGTGGATATTCTTATTATTTTTCTTTTCCTTATTTTATCTATTTGTTTAAGGTCATAGCTTGCTTAGAATATTGATTTTAACTTTTCTATTCTATTAAAATACTTAAATCTTTACATTTCCCATACAGTATCATTTAGCTATATCTCATAAATGTTGATATACTGCATTTTAATTATCATTCAATTCTCAATATTTCCTATTTTCTCTTCTGATATTGACATTAACCTGTGGGTTATTTAGGATTGTGTTATTTTTCCCCCTCAAACATTACAGCATTTGTACATATTTTACTTATCAATTTCTAATTTAATTACAGGGTAGCAAGGCAACATATCCTTTATGATTTCAATCTTTTTTAAATTAATGAAATTTATTTAAAATGGCCCATAAGCAGCATTCGCCTGCATTGATGAGCATACCTCCTTCTGTGGTTGAGTATGGTTTTCTCTAAATATCAGTTATACCAAGTTAGCCGACATTGTTGTTCACATCTTTTATGCTTACTGATTTTTTTCTCTATTTATTCTATCAACTACCGAGAGGGGTATTAAAATTTCCAAACATTATTACAATCTATTTCTCTCTTTGATTCTACCTGTTTTCGCTTCATGTATTTTGAAGCCCTTTTATTAAGTACTTTGACATTCTGCCTTGCTGAACAAGATGAACCTTCTATCATTATGAAATACTTGTTTATCCATAATAATACTCTTTGTATTGAAGTCTACCCTGTCTGATATTATGTATATACATCGGCTTTCTTATGTTTACTCTTAGCATGAAATCTGTCATCCTATTACTTTCAACCTACCTTCTCCTTATGGTTAATCACATCTGTAGACAGCATATATCTTGACTATGCTTTTATTATCCATTCTGGTAATCTCTGCCTTCTAATTGCAGGGTTTTTTTTTTTTTTTAATTTAAATGGAAGCTAAGCACAGATATAGTTTAGGTTCTGTTTAACATTTTGCTATTTGTCTTATGCTAGGAGTTTAACTCTCTTTCTTTACTTTCCTCTTTAGGGTTATTCAAATTACAGTCGGTATTCCATTTATTGCTTCCATTTGAGTATTAGCTGTGTGTACACTAATATGTACTGTGTATACACTAATATGTACACTAATTTGTACTGAGATAAGGAAATACAAATATGGAATGGAAAAAGGTGAGAAGGAACCTGGTGATTTGAATTAGAGATATCAGTATGAACCAATGATTATTTAAATATATGCTTCCAAACTCTTCCATTATTGGGCTGAGAAGAAATGTCACCCAAAGCAATTAGTACATGCAATACAATGGCCAGATATTGGTTTTTTAATGTCACTTCCAACTCAAAGATACGAGGTTTGGTATTGGTAAAGTAAAAGGTGAGCCTGAAACATTTTGTTGCGTTAGAAATGAAAGACGTATTCATTTGCTAAATGGAATACATTAAAAGGATACGGAAATGTCCTGAAAGAACATTCCCTCGTGATACTTAAAACAAATCAGACATTAAATAATGACGATGATAATAATGGCTTATAACACACTGACCAAAAAAAAATGAATCAGTACAACCAGTGAGGTATTTTCTCAGGAAAGACAAGAGGTTATTATGAAGGAGAGATCTTCCTTACAGAATAAAATAAATGAAAAATTTATTATTTTGCTATTAACCATATAATAAATAATTTTAAAATTTTATGAGCAAATATTAAAATCAGAAATAAAAAAAGAGATACACTCATATTTGGAGATTTCAATACCCTATCTCATTAATTGATAAACTAAGTAGAAAAAAAGTCAGTAAAGAGATAAAAGATCTGAACAAACTATCAATCAACCCGACTAGCTGTGAATTATAAAACAAATAAACAATACATGTCTATTTCAGGTGCACAGGGAATATTCATAAGGATACCATATGCTCAACCAGAAGGTAAGTCTTCATTAATTTTGAAACAATGATACAAATTATATTCACTTGTGATAAAATACCCAAAAAGTCTTCAAATATTTGCATATTAAATAATCATTTCTAAATAACACATGGATCAAAGAATATATTACAGTGGGAACTATAAAATATTTTAAACTCAATAATAATAGGAGTTCCCGCTGTGGCTCAGCTATTAACGAATTCGACTAGGAACCATGAGGTTGCAGGTTCAATCCCTTGCCTCGCTCAGTGGGTTAAGGATCTGGTGTTGCCATGATCTGTGGTATAGGTTGCAAACGAGGCCCGGATCCCGTGCTGACGTGGCTGTGGTGTAGGCCGGCGGGGGACAGTTCCAATTAGACCCCTAGCCTGGGAACCTCCATATGCTGCCGGTGCAGCCCTAGAAAAGACCAAAAGAAAAAAAGAAAAAAAAAAAACCTCAATAATGATGAAAATATAACATATCTAAATTTGTATAGTGCAGCAAAAGTAGTGATTAGAGGTAGCATATAATTTATTTTATTTTATTTTTTTAGGCAAGAAATAGATTTATTAATATAGGATGCTTGTCTATCTAACAAGGGCAGGCAAGGAGGCTCTGTCGCAAGGATTAGGTGGGCTACAGTTTTATCATCCAAGGGGAGTGGCTAATTTTAAATGTTTATATGCTTATATTAAAAAGGAAAGGTCAATAAACTAAGCTCACACTTTAAGTAGCTGGGAAAAAAATGCAAAAGAAAACAAATTAAGCTCAAAGAATGTAGAATGAAGAAATAATAAAGAACAGAAATGAAATAAAATAGATGTTAAATATTTCCACTGACAGTCCTATTTAGCTGGAATTTCTACTTTCTCATTTATTGGTTCACACAGCCTACATTTATTTTGCAACTGCTCTGAGCTTGGGCTCTGAATGAGATGTTGTGGAAAAGCAGTGATTATACACAGTTCCTTCCCTCATTGTACATAGGAACATGATTATTCAAATAACTAAAAATTTCTTTTTATCAATTCTATACGAGAACTTCAGGATATACAGGACTGTAACAGGAGGACTGAAGCATCTCTGATAGATTACAGATTCTGAAGAAAAAAAAGAGCACACATTTCACCCAAAATGCTCAGCTGAGTTCATCTAGTACTGCTCAAAGGTTACAGACTTCTAGTTGGACTGAGGTGCTCACACAGAGCCAGTATAGCTACAACAGAAGTTCTTGAGACCCACTCTATTTCTTGCTCTCCCCATTGAAGTCCTTACTGGAGATGGGCGAGAGTCTCTATTTCCAGACATGAATATTCTGGCCCTGCTGTTTTGAAGCATATGATAAGACTGCACTTCTGGGAAAAAGGTAAGTGTTTAGTCCACCATGTGCTACTCCTCCTACCATGATGATCATGGGAGATCAAAAGATGAAGCCCCTGTTATCTTTAGTTCTTAACAGAGATGTTGTATAGCAGAGATGGAACTAACACATGGAACATGTGGCATAAGCAAGATATAAATCTCTGTTGTCAATGAGATAACGAGAATGTATGTTAGCGCAACATAATCTAGCCTATCCTGACTAATAAGGATTTACATCAGCAAACTACATTAACCTTAAAGAGAAAATGGACATTCAGCAGTTAGGTTACCCTGCACCATTTCTCTGCCTCGAATTATCCAGAATTCCTTAAAAGCTCATTTCCAAACATAGGCTCAACCTGCACTGTTCTGGTCAGGGACAGTAGCAGAGGAGGGCATTAAAGCTCTCCTGAGAAAGTGAATACCACTCTAATGTATTAGGGAAATTTACTTATTTCACCATGAAATGAACAATTTCCCTTTACATCTCTGCACAATTCCCTATATGGTAAAAGTTCAATAAATAACTGTTAGTGTTTTATTAGATCATCTGTGTTTTTACTAAATTAGCTCATAGGAAGTAATTAAGGTGAAGCATAAGGATAATTTAAGAATGTGACATAACTTGTTTTTCAAAGAGTCAAAAGTATAAGTAATGGAAAACTAAACAGTAGTCAATGGGCTTAAGTCATTAACCACATCAACAATTAGATATGCCTAGTGAGGTGAAACTAATGACTGAATTTCAGGATTTATTATATCAAAATGGAGTATAATTCTTGCTTATGTGGTGCTACTCTGGTATCAGTGAAATAATTTAACTTTCTAATGACCTTTTCATTTCAGTTTGATTAATTCCATGTCATGGCATTAGCTCATTCAATGAGCCTTAATGTCATGGTAGATTTTACAACTACCAAGCGGAATCAGGGTCTATAAACACTCAGAATTGCGATAGAAAATGTCATCTTCTGGAAGTGCTCTGGCATTGGGAGACAGATATAGGACAAAATTATCTATTATCCATACAGTGATTTAATACCTAGCTAGCAAAGAGTATTAAAATGAACTTATATTTTCCAATAACTTTAAATTACCCAAGGGTTTCAATAAGTGGTGCTGGGAAAACTGGACAGCCACATGGAAAAGAATGAAATTAGGACACTCCCTAACACCATACACAAAAATAAACTCCAAATGGATTAAAGACCTAGATATAAGACCAGACACTATCAAACTCCTAGAGGATAACATAGGCCAAACACTCTCTGACATAAACGACAGCAACATCTTCTCAGATCCACCTATCAGAGTATTGGCAATAAAAAGAAAAATAAACAAATGGGACCTAATCACACTTAAAAGTTTCTGCACAGCAAAGGAAACCCTAAACAACACAAAAAGACAACCCACAGAATGGGAGAAAATCTTTGCAAATGAATCGACTGACAAAGGATTAATCTCCAAAATTTATAAACAACTTCTGCAGCTCCATAACAAAAAAACAAACAACCCCATCCAAAAATGGGCAGAAGATCTAAACAGACAATTCTCCAAAGAAGACATACAGATGGCCGAGAAACACATGAAAAGATGTTCAGCGTCACTCTTTATTAGAGAAATGCAAATCAAAACCACGATGAGGTACCACCTTACACCAGCCAGAATGGCCATCATCCAAAAGTCTACGAACAATAAGTGCTGGAGAGAGTGTGGAGAAAAAGGAACCCTAGTACACTGTTGGTGGGATTGTAAATTGGTGAAACCACTGTGGAAAGCAGTATGGAGATTCCTCAGAAAACTAAACATAGAACTACCATTTGATCCAGCCATCCCACTCCTGGGCATCTATCCAGAGAAAACCACAACTCGCAAAGACACATGTACTCCAATGTTCATTGCAGCACTATTTTTAATAGCCAAGACATGGAAACAACCTAAATGTCCATCGACAGAGGAGTGGATCCAGAAGATGTGGTACATATACACAATGGAATATTACTCAGCCGTCAAAAAGAACGAAATACCAGCATTTTTAGCAACATGGATGGACCTAGAAACTATCATGCTAAGTGAAGTAAGCCAGACAATGAGACACCAACATCAAATGCTTTCACTGACATGTGGAATCTGAAGAAAGGACAAATGGAACTTCTTTGCAGAATAGATGCTGACTCACAGACATTGAAAAACTTATGGTCTCCACAGGAGACAGTTTGGGGGGTAGGGGGATGTGCCTGGACTGTGGGATGGAAATCCTGTGAAATCAGATTGTTATGATCATTATACAACTACAGATATGATAAATTCATTTGAGTAATAAAAATAAATAAATTAAATAAATAAATAAATAAATAACCCAAGGTTATTAGTAACAATATTCTAATGCAAACAACTTGATTGCTTTTCAAAAAATAATTTCTTTTTCTTCCTTTTCACTTATGCATTGGTTTAAACTTTTGGCTCTTTCCCCAGAATCTGCTGGTCACACATTACCCTAGAGATGCTCTAGGCTGACAAAAACTTGGGCACATGGAGTTGCCAAACACTTTAAGAACCCATCAATCTATTACTGGAAAAAATTAGCAGTACTTAAACAAAAAGATGTTGGCCATTTGCACAGAAGCCCAGAGCAAGAAAATATCTTGCAATTTATAATAGAAAGTATTTCCAAGAGAAAATGAAGCACACACTCTGTTTTTCAGGCAATATGTGGAGAAGTTAATTTTTAAGGAGCTTGAATCAGACTCAGAAAAATAAAGCTCTGTAAGCAAAGTGTTATCTCAAAGGTCTAGCTCTTATGTAAATAATTACGTATCACTTTGGCACTTTAAGTTTACAAATTATTTTCACATTTGATCCTTACAACCATTCTGAGGAGGAATGAATAGACAGTATCATTCTCCTGTCATGGAGGAGGATACAAGACAAGAATATGGCACGAGTGACCTAATTGAGGTCATTAACTAGCAAAAGTCAATGTCAAAGTGGTGTTAATACAAAAGCCCAGGCTATGACCAGAATATACCCTGAGAACCCAGCCCAGCTACATTCTCTGCCAGCTGTGTGTCATTGGTACTGTTTCCAAACTCCTCTGGAACTCACTTTCCATGCTTACAAAATACAGATAATGCCTACTTCAAAAAAATTGTTACAAATAGGAGAATAAGAAAATTTTTTAGTACTTACCAATAGTGTGCTGATAAATATTAACCAGGCTTTCTGAAGAAAAAAAAATGTATACATGTGCATATATATATATATACACACACACATTAGTTTATTATAAATGTTATTGACATAAAGAAGGTGTAGCACATGATTAACAATAATAAAATATGCAGTACTTATTATGGTAAATTCTACATAACCAATTAGTTCTAACAATACTTCCATGGATATTTTCTGAGCTCCTTTATTGGTAACCAAATCATGGCTTCAATGCAACCAGGATTTGGCAAATGGAGTTAGATTCCAACCTGCCACCTCTTTTCCCAGTGTCTCATCAATAAATGTGGTATGCAGAGTGAATGCTGGTTGATATTTTTGTTTACTGTACAAAATTAGGAGGAAGGTGAAACAACCGTGATGTGAGTCAGAACCTCATTTGCTCGTCAGTGACGTGATCACATCTTTGCTGAATCAGGTAATAGTTTTCAAACGATAAATGAATATTTCCTTGATTTTATACTATTCATAATGTAACTGCATGACACATTTTCCATTTTAATTTGCATTATTAACATTTCTCAAGATTAGACAATCGATAAAACAATATGTTAATGCCTACTCCGAAACATTTGCCAGCTATAGCTAATTTCAGCCACTGATACGATGTCACTGAATACAGAAGTGAGAAGAGATATGTACTAACACACTGTTAGACAGGATTTCCACCACACAAATACAATAGTTATGAATAATCTCGAGAGCATAAACAATAGTAAAATGCAGAGAAATAATTTGGAAGGGATAGGCTTTTGAGTGTTTATTATTTTTACTTTTGATAGTTTAGATAAGTGAAGGTTTATACAATTTAATTTTCTTTTTTTTTTCTTTTCTTTTCTTTTTTTTTTTAAGGCCCGCACCTGCTGCATATGGAAGTTGAACTGGAGCTACAGCTACCGGCCTATGCCACAGCCACAGCAACACAGGATCCCCAACCCACCGAGTGAGGCCAAGGATTGAACCCACATCCTCATGGATATTAGTTGGATTTGCTTCTGCTGTGCCACAAGGGGAAAAGCAACAATTTATTTTTCAATCATGGATAATTTTAACAATTGCCTTGAGAAATTCTTGAAAATTGAACAATGATCTCTCTCAGGTAGCCAGTACTGGCTGGCTACACTGGCTGCATCACAACACTGGAACCCATTGCATATAATGCTCAGTGAATGTGTATTTTCTTCTTCTTGTCTCTTGTCTTATTAACTTTCTACCCATCCTCCTTGTATCAATCAAATACGTCATCCAGCCCAAGTCGACATTCCTGCCCTCGGCTTCCAGGAGCTATGGGGTGGTACTATGAGAGCTGCTCTTAAGTCAACTTCACAAAAGTTCCAAACAGGCCTGGTTTTCCTTAACAGTCATTCTACAACCAACATGTAAATTTGGCTGGAAAAGTTTTGCATATACATTATATAATCTGCCTATTTTCCGGGAAATAATAAAAAAACATAAGAAAAAAAGGTTACTTTATTACTTATTTATTTATTTATTTAAATTCTAATGTGCTACTTTTTGTTCTCTTTAGAGCCAAACTATAGGAAGGATCTATTAGAATCCTTTATCTATCCAGGATGCTGACTCTAATCTAGGGGACACTCTGTCCAAGAATCCAGTTCCGACTGAGCCAGCATGAATCACGGGAAGAAAAGTCCAAGTGTTAGCAGAGCCTCAAAGCTCCCTCAAGACACTGCGTTCTCTCTGTAGTGAGGTGTCCTCTAGATAAGAGACAATCCTACCCAGTCGCTTTCTGGCCCTTGTTATTCCTCCCGCCCTACACATATTCTTCCCCAGATGTTGATGGAACCTCACTTACTTCCTGCCACCTGGTATCACAGAAGCTTATTCAGGTGCGTGATGCAAAACGGGCTGTTTCTTCATCCTGACCGTCCTGATTACCTCCACACTCCATGGGAACAAGCCCTGAGGAAAGATGGGAGCTTTTAACCCGCTAACTGCGCTACAGTTCTGAAGCCTGTTATTATTTTTCTTTTCTTACTTCTTTCTCCAATAAGGTTTTTTTTGGGGTTTTTTAAAATTATTATTATTCTATATTTGACATAAAATGTTATACAAGCGTCTTCCTCCTCATCTTACCCAAAGTCCTCTTCTTGTTTCCTTTATTTCTAATCAACAGCATTTGAGTATTTGTTCAGAAGCTGCCTGTTTTACAATCCTATTGTGAAAAGAAGCTTCTCCCAGCCTCAGGGAAATGAGCTGAGGCTCACCTTCTTCATTCCCTTAACACTCCTTTCCAACCGCTACTGACGAAGATTTTAGGGTAGACTACAAAATCATTTGATACGAACGGCCCACTCCTTTTCCAGGGCTATTTGTTAGATTCAGTCTTGCCCATGTTAGCCCTTCTGCTCAGAAGTTTTGTGACCTTCTAATTGTCACAACCTCTAGTGTCATCTGGAAAATGGATATGAGTAATACATCCCTACTTAGCTAATGATATGACTGGGAGGACCAATTTTAAAACGTTTTGTAAATGGACAGACACACTGCAAACAAAGCATGTTACTATGGTTTTATTTATAACTCTTTGGCTCTAGCTGAATGACACACAGTCTTCCAGAGATAGACACACTGAGGTTTTGATTAGAAATATTAGTCAGAAGAATCTGGAGAAGATATTAAAATGGATCCGGGAACACCAACATCTTACTGTGATCCAGCCACTCTCTCAGAGAAGTTCCCAAAGGAGAGATGAATGGATACAGAAAGCAAAGCAAGGCAGCCGTCCTACTATATGGGACTAAGGCTCCACACCCCCAAGCGAGCAGGACTTCAGGAGGCAAATTCTCTTTACCGAGAGTAGAAAATTTGCTTCTGAAAATGGAGCTGGTATGATTGTGGAGAATTGTACTGACCGGAAGATTCAAGGACACAACCTGCAGTGACCCATTCTGACCATTGCTTTAATAATTCTGTCTGGTGGATCTTAGAACCCTCAGTGCAGGTACCGCAATCACCATCTACCAAGTGGTTCATCTAAACCATCACAGTGAAGTGTGTTTTTGAGATGTGGAGGACATGTGTTTAAAAGGCAACTGAAGAAAAACTGAGTGGGAAAGAAACGGTTTCTTCGAAGCAGCTTTTGGGGGAAGAGAAGTTTGAAAAAATCCCTCTTAATTCTTTTCTTATTATTCTCTATCTCTAAGATCAACCCAGTCTATGTCTTTAAAAAGACAAATGCAGGAGGGAGCATGGGAAGAGAGGATGTTTAATGTCTAGATCAGTGTGATTTTCTAAGCCATGTGCTGCATTTCTCTCTGGCTGAGCAGGAGTTCCAACAGCCTCATCTTTGGAAGTCATAAAGCCCAGTAAGGAGACACATGATGAAAGACTCAGGCCTCTCTTATTAACACATAACTGTCAGCAAGTAATGGAAAATGAGGAAACATTAACAACAGATGATCCTTAACGATAAATGTTACCTTGACAGGTAAGTTTGAACTTTTTATTCTTAAATGTGTTCCAGGGTTTAAAATGCCCTTTTAGAGTTGCAATAAAACCTGGGGATTTTTTTTCTTTGCAGTTTCAATATCAATTCAATTCTCATCTGCCGTTTCATTCCTAGCTCTTTAAAATAAGAGCACTTGGGAAAAAGTAAACCGCAGAGAAGGGCAATCTTGATATGCAATAAGCAACAAAGATAAAAAGGGATGGGTAATCCTTAAGTGGAAAAGCATCATCGTACGAAATGCTCAAAGAGGATTTCTTTCACTCATTAACAGGTCGTGTTCACGGGGATTTGCACCAACATAAGCACTTTAAAAAGATCGTATATAATCTCTTCTCGGAATTGACATTTAGAATCAAGTCTTCTACTCCCAACATGCAGGCCTCCAAAGACGTCAAAAGTAGCCATATTTTCTACCAACACCTGGAAATTCATTTCTGATTAGAGTATTTCTCTATTGAGACAGTAGGTCTTTGTAACTGATACAAGCAGGTTAAAGTAGCTTTATAACCTTGGTCTTTGAACTTTTGCTTTCAATTCAATCCAATTAATTATAGCAGGACTTGATCAGCAATACAGCATCAAGACTTCATCCTACGTAATAGTTATAGCATATTAACGTATTACATATCTGTTTTGCTGTTGTCGTTGTTTGTCTTTTGTCAGCCGCTCTCACGGCATATGGAGGTTCCCAGGCTAGGGGTTTCATCGGAGGTACAGCTGCCAGCCTACGCCACAGCCACAGCAACGCCAGATCCGAGCCGCATCTGCAACCTACACCACAGCTCACCGCAACACCAGATCCTTAACCCACTGAGCCAAGCCGGGGATCAAACCCACATCCTCATGGTTCCTAGTCAGACTCATTTCCACTGTGCCACAAAGGGAACTCCTTACATATCTTCTTTTCTTTAAAATGTACCCAGAGATATGACGTTTGTATAGGGCAAAGCCCTTACATGCTATGTAACTAAGAGCATAATCACTGACTCTTTGCAGAAGACAGAGAATGCTGTCATCACAGCTTGCAGCACATAGTGGTGGTCTATTGGCATTTGTGACTGTACACCCCACATTGTTAACTTATTGGAAGCAAGGATTTTGTCTGATTTGAATTTGTAACATTGAAACATATCAGAATTGTTGGCAAGTACTGGTGCCTAATACATACATGATGACTGAGTTAAAAAGTTTTACTATAAAGATATGGATATGTGAAATGAGATGTTATTCATAGGAGGATTATTTCCTTTAAAAAATTAGTAACAGTAGTTGGTAGTGGGGAGCATGTACCAGACGGAAAACAGCTATTATCTTAAAAGATTGTGCCATAAAGTGTGAATGTGAATGTGTTTCAGAGAGTGGGCATATGTGAACATGTACAGTCTGCTTAGAACAGAGACTCCATCCCTGACTCCAATAAACTCAGAGTATCAAATCATCCAGGCAAAATGAATTAATAAAACCTTTTGACATTAGGTAAGTTGTTTTTGTATGTCATTGAGAAGAACTTGCCCTCAAAATGTACAAAGTTAAAATGTTAAGAAAGAAGTCTAGTGAACCTTCTATGATGTAAGAACAAAACACTTCGAAGGCAGATCATGCAGGATATCTATACGAATTAAAGGACAGATTAGGAGTTCCCGTCATGGCTCATTGGTTAACGAATCCAACTAGGAACCATGGGGTTGCGGGTTCGATCCCTGGCCTTGCTCAGTGGGTTAACGATCCAGCATTGCCATGAGCTGTGGTGTAGGTCACAGATATGACTCTGATCCTGCGTTGCTATGGCTCTGGCATAGGCTGGCGGCTACAGCTCCGATGAGACCCCTAGCCTGGGAATCTCCACATGCCGCGGGAGCAGCCATAAAAAAGGCAAAAAGACAAAAAAATAAAAAATTTAAAAAAAAATGACAGATTAAAGCACTTTAAACTCTCCTCAGGGACGAAGTCTGATCTAGCAACCCTGGGAGTTACCTTGTCTTTGACAATGCAAGATTTGGGTCGTTTGGGGGTGGAGGGTGGGGAGGATAAATAAAGCAATTATTAAAAAAGAACCTGTAGTGATCCATGCACCAGTACATAAGAATTTTTGAGGCATGGAAGTCCCAGCAGGGGAAATAAGCAGTTCAACCTCCCACGTGGAAAGGGGTGAGACATCATCCTTCTGCACTGCCTTCCAGCCTACAAAGAACTATTCTCTACTCACATTAGAGCACTTATTTGTACATTTCAGCAGCAGTCTCAGTACCTGGGAACAAATGGCAGAATATTATTTCACTCCTCTGAACAGAGCCTAACAATTTTAGCAGCAGGAGTTCAAGTGTTTTATCAACAGCATGCTACTATCTACTCTGGAAAAATATATAAAGAAAAGAAAAAAGGAAACCCTCAAAAACAAAACCCCTTAAGGAATGCAGCATGAATGTTTAGTGAACTATATGTTTGGAATAGAAAATTGTCACAGCAGGCAAGAAGATGGCCGTCATTCAGAAGGGCAGCAAAATTAGCTTTGTGCTTTTCTGAGCTTCCATATACACGCTATACTTTATGCTACCTCCTTGTATAAGGCATAAGAATACATTGTTTGGAAAACAACTACTTCACATGCGCCACCTCGCCTGAACCTTGTTGACTTTGCCATTGGTCATCATCCAAGAGAATCATAATGACTCATCTCTCAATGTCACCAAGCCATGAACCCTAGTAATTTTGTCACAGGTCAATACATTGACCCTTGTTCAGTGTAAACCCAAACATTACTGCTGAATTCAGAGAGGATTCCTGCTGAAGTTTCTCCACACTAGAAAAAACGCACAGTGCACATAGCCATCCCAAATTTTACAAGGTTGTAAATATAAGGAATGAGGGAATTCTGTTTAAGTCTCAAGTTGGCGCTCACTACATAGAAATCTTAGGTACTGTGACAATTATGAATACTTCAGAATTTCCAGTGAACTTAACGATGCTGTGTTAAAATCTGCTTTGGCAACTCAAACTTTATATTTTTTTCATCATATAAATTGATTTACTATTTTATAAATGTTTATGCCTTCAATAAATGCACCAAAATGCAAAACAGTAGGAGTTCTAGACAAGATCCATTTCCTCACTTTTAGGAATCCATTGTCTACCTGAAGGCCAAGATCTTGATAATAAATATGTTAAGAAGATATAGGACATAATAAGCAATACAAGAATTACAGTACAGAGAACAAAGTCAAGATCTAGATGAATGGTTAAATAAATAAAGGCCTTAAATTCATAGTTAGGAAAAGTAGTTCCCTCATGGCCCAGTGGGTTAAGGATCACATAGTTGTAATGAGACAGAATAAGAACTTGAATGATAGTTTCTATTTAGATGGATTGAGGTGAAAGATGAAGGCATTTTCAATTAGGGCCAAATGAAAATGAATCTGGTTTGTATGGGGACATAGAGGTGACAAAACTGTTTACAACTGGTGGTATGTAAAACTGTTCTTAGAAATAACATTGGAAAAGTAAATTTGTTTTAGATTGCAAAGCAACTTGAATCCTATCTTAAGGTATAAATCATAGTATTGTTAAGTTGCATTCTACCTTGGTCTGAAATGATTTGAGGCAGTTTACAAAGATGCAGCTAACCAAGAAAAGTAACCTAATTTACACTTGGGCGGGGGGCGGGGGGGGGGGAGAATGAGTCAAAATAAAAATCAATATTCAAAAGAGTGAGGTATAGCTAGGAAAATTCATTTTTTATGTAGCATGCTAGTTAAACATTTGTTAAAAGTGATAGACAAGATTAAGTTTTCCCACAGAAAAAGAGAAAATTGTGTAAAAGATTTAGTGTTATAAGGCACAAATAAACCAAATGCTCAGGAAAATCACAACTGATATTAAGACCAAAGGTCTCAAAAATAAGTCAGTGGGGAAAAAAAAAGTCAGTTAATAATATAATAAACAAATAGATAGCCAAGACATGGAAACAACTTAAATGTCCATCAACAGATGATTGGATTAGGAAGATGTGGTATATATACACAATGGAATACCTCTCAGCCATAAAAAGAACAAAATAACACCATTTGCAGCAACATGGATGGAACTAGAGACTCATATTAAATGAAGTCAGAGAGAGAAAGACAAATACCATATGATATCCCTTATATCTGGAATCTAATATAAGGCACAAATGAACCTTTCCACAGAAGAGAAATCATGGACTTGGAGAACAGACTTGTGGTTGCCAATGGGGAGGGGGAGGGAGTGGGATGGACTGGGAATTTGGGTTAATATAGAGACAAACTATTGCCTTTGGAATGGATAAGCAATGAGATCCTGCTGCGTAGCACTGGTAACTATATCTAATCACTTATGATAGAGCAGGATAATGTGAGAAAAAAGAACCTCTATACATATGTGTGACTGGGTCACCTTGCTGTACAGTAGGAAATTGACAGAACACTGTAAACCAGCTATAATGGAAAAAAAATCATTACATTAAAAATAATAATAAACAAATAGCATCCTCAAGAACACAGCAAAAAAGTCGATAGAACAATTTTCCTAAAGTGCCCTTAACACAGGTGAACAATCGGTGCTAAAGCTAAGTGGAGTAATGGCTTTGAGGAATGAGTTTGTCCAGATATACTTTGCGTCGATTGCCTGACTTAACATTGGAACTGAGGCTAAAAGTCATGAAAGACTTTGAACTGGGACACTTCCACATTTGAAGACAGACATCTGCTCTAAGACTTCCTCCAGACCCCATCTTGGTAGCCAAAAGTACAAAACCTTTGAAATGGTTTCATATGTCAGCTTTTGGACACAGCCCTTACAATTTCTCTTTTAACCCTACCTCTGTAAAAGATATAATTCATTCTCAGGAAAAGAATATTTCCCTTCCGCGAGTTGCCAAACAAGTCTTGGAGCAACATGAGTTTTAAGGCAAATGCAGGGTTGCAGAAACTGTCCATCAGAACTTGGTCAGCTTTAACCCGGAAAGATAGGGATCAGGTTATCAAGTGCACTGTTTGCTTTTAAATTTGTGAAGCGGATTTGCATTTGCTTCGTGCCCCGTGCATAATTTGAAGGTCTGCCTGTTGGAAATGACTGCCCTTTCTGAAAAAGGTGCTACTGCAATGGCAATGAAAGAAAGAGGTCATGAATTAATAATCTTGTTTGGTGGAAGTTTCATGACACCTGCCAACACTACACACAAAGAAAGCTTTTCTCAGTCCTTTGCTTTCATGACTGGTAAATTAACTCATATATTTTATAAAAGAAGTGCTTCATACTGTAATCATTTCTATCTTCTGATGCTTGCTTTATGCACATCTTTGTCAATCTAAGACCTGACAGTTGTCAGTTATAAGTGAATCAGGGTATATAAATATGTAAAAATACTACCATACATTAGGAAGGTGTAAAGGGCCTTAGCAGAAATTGACAAAAGTCACCAAATATAAATTGTAACCTTTACTCTAAAGCTGACAACTTAAAATTTGCTACCACAGGGCTTATTGGGTAGTCTAAAAAATAAATAAGAAATCTAATTTATCTGAATTATGATTAAAAATTTTGTTAATATTGTGCAGTCTCTTTGAATACTATAAAATTTTAGTTTGACTATTAACTATTTTACAGTGATATACTACACATTTTATTTCTGTCTATTATTTATTTTATATTTAAAGGCTTTTATATCATTACCTAAAAACCATGAAAAGATATAACTCCTTTCAATATGAAGAATAATACCCCTTATTAAATGTGGTTACCCCTTTCAAAAACCATATCAAATTGAAAGAAAATTACTTAATAGAATTGATAACAATATTTTAAAACAGTAATATGCTACATTATTTAGAGTAAAATTATGTAAGGTCCAAAATGGAATACAGCACTATAGGTCAAACAATTAAATCATTTCATAAGTAACAGTAATAGCTTTGTTATATTACAGTGTTGCTATAAGAGAATGTCTTTGAAATTGGGCTCCTAAAAATATCAAATAAAGCTATGATTATGAAAACAGGTTATTAATAATGCTATTGTGGAATCTATCAAATTAATAAGCGGTTTGTCATTTTTTTTTACAGTTTTGCTAGATATACTTAAGTTTATCCATGATCGCTGTATGTCATTGTGGTTCTGATAATCATCAAATAGCAACTACGAGAGTATCAAATATATTTGACTCAGAGAGATTTTTCTTTTGTTCAGTTTCCCTTCCTGCAGAAACCCTAAGTCATATTGTATACTCCCTCTTTCATGCCTGAAAAAGAAACCTTTATTTTCTTTAGGGGCGTGTTGTGCGTGTGTAGAACTCAGACTATGATGTGGCAGGTAGGAGCCTTGTTAAATGGACCAAATCATAAATTTTCTTCTCTTTGTACCATCAAAATTTGTATAGAAAATACTTATGTCCTTGGCTCACTTCTCCCTTAACACTTAGAAAGAAAAAAGAGAAAAAAATCATAAAATCAAAAGGTTTGGGATTAATAAGAAATTTTCAAAGTAATTCAAAAAAGTTAATAACATACTAGTGTCCAAAAGAAAACTGTTTGGAATCTCGTGTTAGACTCTTTGTATAGTATTTACCTATTCATTGTTAACAACCAGACATATATATTTGTGTGAAAAATACTCCATGGGGAACTGCAAGTTGTAGAAAGTATATAATTTGTAGAAGAATATTTAGAAAATGTGGGTTTATTATAAAGTTAATATATTTCCATAGAGTAGAATATTATGTAGCTATTAAACTTTTATAATACAAATATGTTTAGAATGTATTATAAAATGAAAAGAACCGGAGTTCCCATCGTGGCGCAGAGGAAATGAATCCAAATGGGAACTGTGAGGTTGCAGGTTTAATCCTTGGCCTCGCTCAGTGGGTTAAGGATCTGGCATTGCTGTGAGCTGTGGTGTAGGTTGCAGATGAGGCTTGGATCTGGCGTTGCTGTGGCTCTGGCACAGACCGGCAGCTACAGCTCCAATTAGACCCCTAGCCTGGGAACCTCCATATGCTATGGGTATGGCCCTAAAAGGACAAAAGACAAAAAAAGAAAAGAAAAGAACCTATGAATTTGATGCTATTTCATTTTTTATAAACAGATGCACATATGTATGCATTATAAAGGTAAAGGGAAAAACTAAACAGTCTATCCTTATCACTGATTGGAGTAAGTGGGGGTTTAGTTTATAATCAAACTCACATCCTTCTATACTTCCAAATTTTCTGCTCAACATGTGCTAATTTTAATGAAAAATTTAATATGGAGTGTTAATATATAATAGAAAGAGCAAGAATTATTCCAAATAACTACCATCCAGGTAGAAGCTCCATGTACCCCTTCAACGCTTATATCCTGTACTTAATAAATTTAAACAAATCCATATCACTAATTATGCTAAAAATAAATGAACACTTGTTCTGCATAAGATGGCTAAGCATACTCTATCATTCACACTAACTGCAACTATAAAAATGGACAGAATGAATGAAGCAACTATTCAAAGACACTGAAAAGAATATGGTAGCAGGCACAATAGGTAAGAAGATGAAAAATTGAATAACCACCAGATTTATACTGAGTTGACCATTTTTTCCCTTTGGACTCTTACCAATTGGCTCTGAATGCTGCATAGTTGTAGAACTGGGTGGCTGAGAGAAATAATTAAAGCCCCAGTTTTCTGAGCAAAAGACAGAAAAAGGAAGTCCTAGGGAAACTAAAAGTACCAGGGAGATCAGCTAGAGGGCAGTGCTTGGAAAAGAAACCCTATAAAGTTTTTGGGATTTCCTGGGCTCATCACCAAGTTATGCACATGTAGACTGGCTCCTAATCAGTGTGTCAAAGCTATTGAGAAAGGAACTAACACACAAACTACCAATGAGTTCCCAAACTACTTACTAGGTGCTATACACAAGGGATAGGTACAAATAACACTACAAAGGCTTTGAAAACTAAACTGAAATTGGAACCACAGCCCACAAAAAGTAGGTTGGAACTTTCAACATAAACCTAACCAAGCTGACTCCCTGCTAAAACAAAAATGTCAACATTTTCTTTGGGATTTAAAGTAAACCAGGGGACTTAGAGCGTAACGTTCAATTTGTAAGATGCAGACCAAAATTGTTTTCCAAATGGAAAACTAGGAAAATTTCAACTTGCAGGAGAAAAGACAATCAACAGATTCCAACAACAGAATGACACAGCTGTTGAAAATATATGAAAAGACTTTAAAGTAGTTATTACACAAATGCTTGCTCCAACAATCAGGGATGCTCCAGAAATAATGAAAAAATAGAAAATTTTAGCAAAGAAACAGAAGACATAAAGAAAAAATAAATGAAAGGTTTACAAATAAAATATACAATAACCAAAACAAACATTTCACCAGGGAAGTTCGATAACAGAATGCAGATGCTAGAGAAGAAAATCTTAAAAATAGATCAATAGATATAAAATCTGAATACCAGCCTGTTATCAGAAAATTCAAATGTATCAAGATTAGGAACTATTTCTTAGTCTGTTAAAAAAATAGAAATGGATATTGAAATAAAAATTATTCATGGAGTTCTTGCTGTGGTGCAATGGGATCAGTGGTGACTCTAGAGCACTGGGGTGCAGGTTCAGTCCCCAACCCAGTGCAGTGGTTAGGGATCCAGCATGGCCACATGTTAAGTGTAGGTTGCAACTGTGGCTCAGATCTGATTCCTGGTCCAAGAATTCCATATGCCACAGAGTGGCCAAAAAAGAAAAAAATTATTCATAATATCAACAAAAATATAGAATATCTGAGAAAAAAATAATTAAAAAGATGTGAGGAAAACAATAAATCTAATAGAGAAATATTGATAAACAAAATCTGAACTGATGTAAATGTATGCCATGATTTTGGATGATGATTAATATCTTAAAACTGCCAGTTCTCCACAAGATTAAAAGCAATTATAATACAATTCTAATGACTATTCCTCAATAATTTTTTGAGAGATTAGGTAAAAACATCTTAAAGTTTATGGGAAAGTTCAAAAAAGCCAAGAGAAGTATTCAAAAAGAACAAAAGTCAGTAGGGATGTGGTTTAAAATTCCGATATATACCCTAAAGTCACTGTAATCAAAATAATATTGTACTGATATAGGAAAAGCATATAAAGCAATGAGAAAACACAGAAACAGGCGATTTGGTAATATATGATAATTTGGTAATTATTGAGTGGGAAAATAATTATTTCCTTAATCCTGGCAAAACTCACTATGCATTCGGAGGAACATGTATATATTAAAAACATTAAAAATCCTAAAAGGGAATCTAGTACATGAAATCAACATTCCCACTGAAAGAGATCTTTGAACCCATTATTACACCCACAAGTTGTTAAAAAAAATAAGTTAACATACTTCAACATATACAATTTTAAAAGATTTATATAGTCCTCTGTAGTTACTATAAACAGTGAACTAGAGCTATAAAAGTTGAGTGATATCCATGAACTATTTTTCTAACAATAGCAAGATTTATAAAAAATTTCATAAAATATAATCTTATTTTGAATGTCAATGATAAAAATCACGAGTATGCATATGTATATTTATACTTACGTGTGTAAAATGTATACATAGTATTACATGATCATGAGAAAAACATGTAGGATTCACAGCATGTGTTTAACATGGGTTGCTAAGGAGTGAAAAGGGAGTCTTGTAACTGAAAAGAAAAAATGAGAATTGTGGACTAAAGGTTTAAAAATGTATAATATTACTTATATGTGGAATCTAAAAAATATAGCAAATATATAATATAGCAAAAAAGAAGCAGACTCACAGACATAGAAACAAACTAGTAGTTACCAGTTGGGGGAGGGGCAATATAGGAGTAGAGAAGTGGGAGACACAAATTATTGTACAACACAAGGAATATAGTCAATATTTTGTAATAGCTATAAATGGGAAGTAATCTTTAAAACTGTATATATATATGTGTAATATATATATATTTTTAAAAGCAGATGGACAATGTAAAAACTAATTACAAAAAATTTTAAAACCCATCCAAAATTTTTTTTCATAGTATGTAATTCTTGCACATATACAAGACAAGAATATTTGATGGGGAGTTCCCGTTGAACCTCAGTGGAAATGAATCTGACTAGCATCCATGAGGATGCAGGTTTGATCCCTGGCTTCACTCAGTGGGTTAAGGGCATTGCCCTAAGCTGTGGTGTAGCTCACAGATGCACCTCAGATCCCTCGATGCTGGGGCTGTGGCATAAGCCAGCAGATAAAGCTCTGATTTGACCCCTAGCCTGGGAACCTCCACATGCTGCTAGTGTGACCCTAAAGAGACAAAAAGAAGGAAAGAAAGGAAAAAAGAAGGAAAGAAGGAAGGAAAGAAGGAAGGAAGGAAGGAAGGAAGGAAGGAAGGAAAGAGAGCGAGAGAGAAGGAAAGAAGAAAGAAAGAAAAGAATATTTGGTGAGACCATTGTCTCCACATGACTTGGGTTTCAACAGAGAACTTTGAGCCAAGATCTTTTTTAACTACAAGGAACTTAGATCTATTCATTAGGTTCAGTCTAGAACAGAGATTTAAGCAGTAACTGTTTTCAAGTTTCGTCTAGTGCCGCACTGCCAGGTATTATGGGACAAATTAACAAGAGACAACTTTTAATATGTCTGTGCGTTTACTGAGAATTGAAATTTTCTTATATATTTTTAAACCTTCACATAAATAGCAGAGTTGTGTGCAAATAAAGAGGCACTTAAGCCTAGTTTAAATTGGATATATATTTTTCCTTACATCACTTCTCTTTTTTAATACTAAAGCTATCATTTTGTGCTTTGGGTGCTAACAAACATTAAAGCCAAACATAGCTATAGCAACATCCATAGTGTCATGTATTGACCCTGGCTGAAAAGTTGACACTTTGGAGAGGAAAGTGACTAACTGACCTAACCCATTAGGCACAATTATATACTGCTTCACCCACAGCATGATGTCACATGGTCTATAATTGGTGTAATTTCTAGAGAAGGTAGATGCTCTACCATCAAGAGGAAGAAAGATATCATGAGAGAACTGACTTGCTAAGCTCCTAGTCTATGTTATGTCCAAGATAGATTTCCACACTTCATCTCAGCTAATCTGCCTGAGAACTCTCTGAGGACAAGATATAATACTTTACGTTTTCATTAGATGAGGATTCTAGCTTCACAGAATTTAAGAAAAACATCCAAGTTTATAGTGAGTAGCAGAGTTGGAATCTAAACTCAATACATTTTTCATTTCTATTGCCCAGTGCTGTCACCACAACCAGAAAAAAATTAAATTATTTAAGAACATCAGTTTATAAGTCTTAAAATTAAAATCTTCATTTTTTTGTTTCTTTGTTTGATTTGAAGGTGCATTTTGTTTTACCATTCATATCTCAGAGCATACTTCAAAAGAACCAGAAATAGGAGTTCCCGTCGTGGCTCAATGGAAACGCATCTGATTAGGATCCTTGAGGACGCAGGTTCAATCCCTGGCCTCACTCAGTGGGTTAGGGATCTGGCATTGCCGTGAGCTGTGGTGTAGGTCGCAGACGAGGCTCGGATCTGGTGTTGCTGTAGCTGTGGTGTAGGCCAGTGGTTCAACCCCTAGCCTGGGAACCTCCATGTGCCATGCTATGGCCCTAAAAAAAAGAGTCAAAAAGAAAAAAAGAACCAGAAATAGAACTAGAATATCTATCAGTCCAAAATGGATAAAAGATTTTTTAAATCTTCTTTTAGAGAGACGATCAGTGTGTTTGGGTTTAACACGAGAGAGCTGCATCAGGGTAGGCAGTACCAAGACTTTGCTCCTGTCTTCAGTTAAGTGTGGTTTAAAGCAGTATGTAAGGCTACCAAGTTGGAGACCTAGAAATAGAACTAGAGTCATCAGAACCAAGGACCCTCGATTTCAAGAGGATATCCAAGTCACCCCTCCCTTCTCAATAAAACTATTCTTGGCTTTCCACCTCCTGCCCCCCAAAGCTTTGGAGAACACAAAACCCTCCATGTCACATTCTACTTGCACAGAGTGAGTAGTTTAATTAATGAGAACTCCATTTCCCTTTTTCCTTTAAAATTGAGTATTCAGATGCCAAGTCAGAATAAATTTATGAGATCTCAGATGTAATAACTGATGCACAGAATTGTATAATAGAAGACTCAACTATGGTATATGTCACAGTCTTACAGTTGAAATAAAAGCTGGAGTATAAATAGTCAGAAATTACCACTTGGTAACCATGGGCAATAAGACTTAGGACAATCTTAAAGGTAGGAGAATGCTATCAGAGACACTTCACCCAAAGAAAAGTCCTTCCTCTTTGCTGAATGTATGTATCAGTCAGGGTTCAATGAGATGAGAGAATCAGAGTCACTTATGATGACTTAGAATAAGGTTATTTATCATAGGGACTTAACCTTATGCAATTGCAGGAGCTGATGAAACATTCTTGGTACAGCCATCTCTTTTGCTTCTAGTGCTGATTCTGGGGTCACAGTACAGGAAGTCAAAAATGAAAGACAGACATGGAGCTGGGGAGAGAAGGAACAGCTGAAACCTGCAAGGAACCCCTGGGACCTGTATTTGTCTATCCCATGTTTGTCTCTCTTCCAAGCATGACTTAACAGGAAAAGTGGGTGCTTGTTACAGAGTCAATTATATAGGTCAGGTCACTAGCTCCTATCCAAGGATTGAGGAACTGAAAAAATCCCATAGAAGCTGTTCCCCATGCTAATAAATAAACTACCAGATACTCACACATATGCATCAAGGGCAACAAGCCTTGGGCTGTGTTGACTTCAGTGAATAAACATTACTACTCTCTAAATATTACACAGATTTTTCTTGAGACCAATCTTAGAAACAAACAGGGAATGCAATTCACAGAAACAAGGTTCAGCTTAATCAAGCTAACATATTACAAAACCACAACAGTCCATCCCTTGTCACCATGGTATCCTTACACACCTCTTTAAACCATACTCAAATTTCAAACAAAGACAAGAGCAAAGTCTTGTTTCTACCTTGTTATGTACAACCCAAAGCATGCTATCCCTCTCCCTAAAAGAGAATTTAAAAAATCTCTTTTCTAGCTTTGGATGATGTTTATACATTTTTCAAACCGAGTCATAGCCTACTTTTGGAATCATGCAAATTAAATACTGAGATACAAAGTTAACTGATATCAAAACATCTGGAATTCTCATTGTGGCTCAGCAGGTTATAAACCTGACTAGTACCCATGAGGATGCGGGTTTGATCTCTGACCTAGCTCAACCCCTAACCTGAGAACTTTCATATGCCACAGGTGCAGCCTTAAAGAGGAAAACAAAACAAAACAAAACAAAAACTTCTGTTAGTTACATGGCAAGGGAGTTGGGGGGGGTGAATTTTTATGAATATTTATACAAATATGCTTATGTCTGAATATGGAAAAAATATAAACCTCATAACTATACAGATCTTGTTTCTGCGGTTGATCTCATGGTCATGGTATTTATAATGATCTTCCTCCCCTATCCATTTCACCTAACCTTTGCCCTCAGCAAGCACCTCAACTGGTTAAGGTCCCTGCTTGGTGAGGTAACTCAAATCTTCATTCCTGAAGGGAGCGCATCATTAATGGACCTATGTTTTTTGGGTTGTTGTACATTAATCAAAGTACATGGAAATATTGAAAAATGCCTACGATAAGCGCCCACATTTCACTTTCAGACACAATCCCCTTTACACCTTGTATTATCTATTGCTGTTTGCTAAAATACCTCAAAGCTTAGCAACTTAACGTAAATAGATTTTATTATCTTAGTTTGGGAATTTGGGAGGGGCTAAGCTGCAGGGCTGTCTCAGGTTACTCGTGAGGTTTCAGTCAAGATGACAGAGCCTGCGTCATTTGAGTACTTCCCCAAATAAGCCAGCGAGAGAGCAAGGGAGGCTATGAAGACGGAAGTTATGGTCTTTTCATAACCTAATCGGGGAAGCAATAATCTACAATATTGCTGAATTCAATCCATTGGAAGTGAGTCACAAGATCCAGCCCACACTCAAAAATGTAAATTACACAAAGCAACAAATACCACAAGACAGACCCTTACAGATTTACCACAGCTTTGCACAGAATGCAACAGAAAACATTTTATGCTGTCAAGAGGTACCTCTTCGCATTGTTCTGACAGTATAACAACTGGAATTAAAAGAATTTCATCTAATTAGAGCGACTTTACTTATTTAATGCCAGTTCATCTACATAACATTCCCAAATCTGTGACTCCACTTAAAGATAAGGGTATTAAAATAGCAATTAACGGAAAAAGTGGATTTGTACCATTACTTCCACCTATAGTTGTATGTGGAATTTGTAAATGCGGATATTCCATATACATTTTATTTTATTGTATTTAAGGGAACAAAATAATTTTGCCATTTTCCTTTAAAAAGAATGATAAATCTGGAAAGGGCATTAGAAAATAACTAGTCCAACCTCTTGATATTATAAGCGAGGAAACTCAGGCCTATTCAAATTTTCACAACTATCTGATTTTAATAAGTCTAGGAAGTGGCATGCTGAAACTGACTTTCACGGGCTTGCAAAGGTTAATTGGGTGCAAGTCTTCCTAACACCACTTCCAGTCACAGAAGGCTGGCTGCTTGAAATCAGCCACAACAGGAATATTTACACTAGAGAAATCTGCAAGCATTACAAATCAGTGGACTTTTTTTTTTTTCGGAGGGTGCCTATTATTAAACACTCACCAGCACAACACTGGGCTTTTCTGATGTCTTATTTCCTATCTGCTACTCACTGGTTGTGGATCTTTATCATGAAGAACAAATTAATGCCGAACTAATTATCTTACAGAATGTTTTATCCTCCAAAATCTGACCTGGACTTTGTACATAATGTTTCTTCAGAAGTTATGGTCAGTCGAATGCACTGTTAATGAAATGCAGGTTTATATTCCCATTGTAATTATGGGTTCTGGTGATCTTTGAAAAAGATGGATGCCCATTTTCTCTATTTCAAATTGTTTGCCACAAGAAAGCAATTACCTTTATTTAATGTCTACATACTGTGGCTATATTTTTTAACACTGCTACACATTAGCCATACTCATGTCTTTTCATGTGATCTATATGACAATTAAATTTTAAAACCTCATTTCTTCGTCTTATGCATATTATAGCAAACTTTCTAATTTAACAAATTCTATCTCTTGTGGGGTCGACAAATACAAACAGTACAAAACATAGAGAAACCCCTAAGCTAATTTGAAAGTAATTTATTTTTAAAAATTTCATATTATTTGCTTTATCCTCCCCTAATTTTTATACTCTTATTTCTTGACCTTTATTACTATTTTTAGTACTACATAATATTATAGGGTCATTTCTAATTAGTAACAGGCAATAAATAAAACAAATCTGTCATTCCTGGAACCAGTAAAAATTGTGAGTTACAAAGTTTCAATTCTTTTGAGTTTAAGCAAGAGTTTTAAAGTTGTTTATATATGAAGTATATTTTTGGTAGATATTTGGTAGCATAATTATCTTTTAAAAACTTGCATTACTGTAATTAATTACCACGTGCATGTTATCACCAGGATCTCTGCTTATAGGCATAATGATTTCCTTAGTAAATGAAGGAAGCAAACCTGCTGTGGGTTTTTTGTTTTTGTTTATTTCCAAAATTTATCCCAAAACTGACTCTCACAATCTCCACAGCTATAGATCTGGTCCGGTCAACATCTCTTCCTTAGCTCATGGCAATTATCCTCGTCTTAGTCCATTCAGGCTAGTGCAGCAAAATAAAGCAGACGGAGTAGCTTATAAACAATGGAAATTTATTTCTCACTGTTCTGGGGCTGAGGAGCTCAAGACTGAGGTGCTAGCATGGTTTCATTCTGGTGAGGGCACGCTTCCTCATTCATAGCTGCTGACTTCTTGCTCTGCCCTCAGGTAAGCAAGGATGGAAAAGACAGGGATGTGGAAAGGCAGGGATCTCTGTTGTGTGTCAATTATAAGGCACTAATCCTATTCATGAAGACTCCCCCTCATGACTAAGCACTACCCAAAAGCCCCGCCTCCTTACACGATCACTTTGGGGGTTAGGATATCAACATATGAATGGTGGGGACACAGACCATAGCAGTCCTCCAACTCGTGTTCCTGTTTCTGTCCTTGCCTTCCTACAACCAGTTCTCCACACAGCAACCAGAGCTGTTATTCGAAAGGTATATGAGACCTGCTGCATCCCACAGGGACTTCCCATCACACTCAGAGCTAAAGTCCACAGTCCATGTAATAGCTTACGAATGAACCCTCTGTCATCTGCGTCGTTTCTTCTCTGACTTCATCTCCTCTCTCTCTTCCCAACTCTAGCTGCTCCAGCCACACTGCCCTCCACGTTTTGTTTTGTACTGTTTCTCAATACAGCCTTCATGTTTGCATAGTGGATATTTCCATTAGCTATACACATTGGCCTGGAATGCTTTTTTCTCTAAAATTTGCACAGATCACTTTCTCACCTCTTTAAAGTTTTTGCTTAAACGTCATAGTTGTCAGTGAATCATTGCTGATTACCATGTCTAAAAATGCAACCTGCCCTCATCTCTGGCCTTCTGCTTTCACTGTCTCAGAATATTTATAACTTGTTAACTTATTATAATCTAGCCATTATGTTAATGTATACTGCCTGTCACCTGAAGCCATATTATATATTACATGTATTCACAGAGTGCCTTTAATAATTTTGAAGAAAAGAGGGAAGAAAAAAGAAGGAAACTGAATCCAAAAGTAAAATATAAAAAAAGAAAATGCAGTGAATACAGAAATTGGTAAAGACCAAAAAAAACAAAACAAACAAAAAAAAAAACAACAACAACAACAAAAAAATTGGAGTTCCCGTCGTGGTGCAGTGGTTAACGAATCCGACTAGGAACCATGAGGTTGCGGGTTCGATCCCTGGCCTTGCTCAGTGGGTTAACGATCTGGCGTTGCCGTGAGCTGTGGTGTAGGTTGCAGACGCGGCTCAGATCCCACGTTGCTGTGGCTCTGGCATAGGCCGGTGGCTACAGCTCCGATTCAACCCCTAGCCTGGGAACCTCCATATGCCGCGGGAGCGGCCCAAGAAATAGCAACAATAACAACAAAAAGACAAAAAAAAAAAAAAAAAAGAAATTGGTAAACATGTTGGTATACCAATTTACAGACTCTAAAGACAAATTAATAATAAGTACTAATAGGAGAGGATAGAGCTAACATACCCAATAATGATAACATGAAAATAACAGAATGAGATTAGTATTTTCATATTTTTAGCCCCTTGCATTTTTATACAATAGTGTAGGGATGTTACTTAGCTTTAGATATCATTAAGATTAGAAAGTAGTTTAAAATATAAGGCTGGAGTTCCCATCGTGGCTCAGTGGTTAAAGAATCTGACTAGGAACCATGAGGTTGTGGGTTCAATCCCTGGCCTTGCTCAGTGGGTTAAGGATCTGGCGCTGCTATGAGCTGTGGCGTAGGTCGCAGACGCAGCTCCAATCCCATGTTGCTGTGGCTCTGGCATAGGCGGTGGCTACAGCTCTGATTAGACCCCTAGCCTGGGAACCTCCATATGCTGTGGGAGGGGCCCAAGAAATGGCAAAAAAATAAAAATAAAAAAATAAATAAAATAAAATAAAATATAAGGGTATCCATTTAGTTTAGGCAAAAAATAACATAAGTAAAAAGAGAAATAGACAAATCTGTAAACAAATTTAGGGATTTTACAGGTGTTTTCCTCAGAAATTGAACACACAAACAGACAAAATAGTAAGAAGACTACTGAAGATATAAAAAGTGAAATTATCAGGCTGCACTTTTATAAACATGTAGGATGCCTTCATGGAAAAAAAGAGAGAAAATTAATCCTTTCCATCAGAAAGGGTGTCTATATACAAAAGAATACCTTAAATATTTTCTCTCACCACAATGCTATGAAGAGTCAAAAATGGACCACACACACTAAAATACCGAAAATACGCTTCTGAATAATCCACAGCCCAAAGACTAAGTGAGAATGAAAGTTATGAATTGGAACTGCAGACAAATAAAAGCAATAGAGATTAAAATGTGCAAATGCCTCTAAAGCAGCACAAAGGAAAAATATGTTTAACCTTGATACGCATATCATACATCAAGACGAAAAATTAATGAGCTAAGTGTCCAAATCAAGAAGGTAGAGACAGACCAACAGAGAAAAAGCCTAGAGAATAAGGAGATCATACTAGTAAGAGTAGAAATTATTTTTTAAAGCAGGAAGACTAAGGAAGGGCAACAAAATTAAAAACTTTACAAATAATTTAAAAATACAAGAGACAAGACTAATCAACCGTATTAACATTTTTTTAATTTTTGGAAAGTTGAAGGAGCCATAACCATAAATAGAGCAGAGATTTGAATGCATCAAAGGAAAATACATGGCAAAGTTATGCAAATAAAATTAAAAATTATATTACAGAATAATTTTCAAGGAAATCATCAGCAAATTGACTCAAGAGTAGTTAGAAGGTCAGCATAGAACTACAACCATTAAAAAAATGGAGTCAGGGGAGTTCCCGTCGTGGCTCAGTGGTTAACGAATCCGACTAAGAACCATGAGGTTGCAGGTTCGATCCCTGGCCTTGCTCAGTGGGTTAAGGATCCAGCGTTGCCGTGAGCTGTGCTGTAGGTTGCAGATTCGGCTCGGATCCCGTGTTCCTGTGGCTCTGGCATAGGCCGGTGGCTATAGCTCCGATTGGACCCCTAGCCTGGGAACCTCCATATGCCATGGGAGCAGTCCAAGAAATGGCAAAAAAAAAAAAAAAAAAAAAAAAAAAAAAAAAAAAAAGACAAAAAATGGAGTCAGAAGCAAAATTCTATTAATTACGAAAAGATGAGACCCTGGAAGATTTAAAGAATTTTACCGAACTTATATGAACTCATATGATTTATATTATAGTCACTACATTGTACCTCATCAACACTCTCTAAATCTAGAGCATTTAAATCACCCAGAAGAAATCATGTACTATCAGCAGTCAGTCCCAATTTCCCTCTCTCCTCATCCCTTGACAATCACTACATAACACTTGTTTTTAAATGATAATTAGTAACAAGAGTGAGAGTGTTCACATAGATAGACTTGAACAAATCCAGTTTGGAAGGCGAAAGAAGTGTTTTCTTCACTGCTCTCTACCTCAGGTTAACTATGAGTAGTAATCAGCATGGAAAGCTTTCCATTAAGCAAATTTCTCTCCTGGTAGTACTATAATTAAAGCTGTTAATAAACACATCTCCAAGTTCAGTTCTTGAAGAGTCAGTTAAGTATAAATTCATAATGCTAACTTGCACTGTGCTGCATTTTTGAGATTGTAGAAATGTGCATGCATTTGTATGTCATAAGTTATTGAGTTCAGTCAACACAATTTAGGTATATTGAGTAATTACGACAGTATGCAAACCTTTTAAAATCGGCGAATGTTTAAGCAGCATTCAGCCTACTTCAGCATAACCTAGTCTATGGCTTCTGGTGGGCAAGAAAGAAATTTAAACCTTCTCCTGAGGAATTTTCCAGTCTCCATCTAAACTCCACCTTTGCTGGGTCTGCTGACAAGCATCACCTCTCTCAGAAGCCTCATCTGATCACTCTCACACTCTGACCTTCCCTTTTTGGAATTCCTCTTCAGCGCTTACTCATTTTCAACACCTAAGGGAACACGGTGTTACAGCTTAATTGTGTTAACAAAAGCAACGAGAATGATGGGACGTATTTTAACCTAACAGATCTTTTACCTCCAAATATTTTAGCACCTCGAGTCTCTGCAGAAACATTGCCCTCATTCCAGTGGTGCTGTCATGACCCCAACCACTTTGTTAACTCCTCTTACACACCATCTAGGGCATTTTCCTACGATGCACTGACATCTTCTCTGGGAGAGATTCATGCCTGCCCCCGCCACCAGTAGCTTTCCTTTCTGATCTTGTTTTTAATCTCATCTATCTACTCTGACAATAGTGCTTACTTCAGAGTCTAACCTATTACTTAATCTACAATTTGGGGAGAAAAAAGAGATACTTTCCTCCAAGACAAAGAAGTTGAGTGTAAACACTTTTTCACAAATTGAGCTTTAATTCCTCCATAAAAATGCCTCAGAATACACTACACACTGAGCGTTTCCTAAGGCATGGTCTCTCCTTCTAGGAGCTCCTGAACTAATTGGAAAAGCTAGCCATATAAGAGCCATCTGAAACAACATGTCTTATTTTTTAATGTGTATACATTTATATGGATCTACTAATACAACTGATAGGCATTGGTGCCAGAAAATCAGAAATAAAAGATACAGGAGTTCTCATTGTGGCGAAGCAGAAACAAATCCGATTAGGAACCATGAGGTTGCGGGTTCAATCCCTGGCCTTGCTCAGTGGGTTAAGGATCTGCCGTTGCCTTGAGCTGTGGGGTAGGTTGCAGACGTGGCTCGGATCTGGCGCTGCTGTGGCTGTGGTGTAGGCTGGCAGCTGTAGCTCCGATTAGACCCCTAGCCTGGGAACCTCCATATGCCGTGGATGCAGCCCTGAAAAGACAAAACAAAACAAAACAAAACAAAAGACATAAAAGATACAATCAGTGACATTATCTGGTATGGAATGTAGAAAAGTGCTTTATGGAAGGAAACTTTCAGAACTAGAGATACAGCCTAAAAAAGGAAGTTGAGAAAAATGAAAGACTATGGAAAATACTCAGTTGGCACGTCTCCTGCATTGTCCAAGGAAACCGGGAAGAAACGGTTCTATTGCACAGGACCAAGAGGAAATGAACACAGCCTCAAAGTTCCCACTTTCTGATGACTGGAAAAGAAACAGCCTCCTTTAAAAAAAAATAATAATAAGGCCACAGCATGATACTACCTACACATATATGCTAGATGACTCTGAGCAAGTGAATGACCCTTTTTATCCCTTCCTAAATTTTTTTTTTTGGGGCCACATGCATGGCGTATGGAGGGTCCCAGGCTAGGGGTCTAAATGGAGCTACAGCTGCTGGCCTACGCCACAACCACAGCAATGTGAGATCTGCAACTTACACCATAGCTCACAGCAACCCTGGATCCTTAATCCACTAAGGAAGGCCAGGGATTGAACCTGCATCCTCATGGATCCTAGTCAGATTCATTTCTGCTGAGCCATGACGGGAATTCCCCCTTCCTAAATTCTAAATCCCACAAGGTCAAAGATTATATTCTGTTGACTGACAATAGTAGGTGCTCAACAATACTTGATGAAGGAACTTTATGAATGAGTGATTAGACTCATTGATACTAGTTTTTAGCTCAATACTTGGTGAATGCAAGTAATAACTGTAGCCTAAAATGTGAAAGACAGAAAGCAGTGATGCCAATAGAAAAGCAAGACATTGAAAATGGAGCTTCTAGAAGGTGACACTGAACTTTGAATTAGGGTCTCAGAAAGACTGACAGATGTTCTCATTGTCCAAATGGCAGGAATAGGAACTGAGCAACTAGTGGAAACTTTTATTTCTTCAGAGACACAAGAGATCTAGGCCTGAGATCTACTCTATGTGAACTGCATGGGACCATAGAGAGTATAAGCAGTGAATGGAGAAGCAGTGTTTTTCCGTGTCTTAGTTCACAGGGCAATGTGAACTTAATACAGAGGAAAGTGAAGGTGGGCTACTTAGGAATCTGGAGACATAGCCTGAAGCAATGCTCTATCGATTGAAAATTTCCTTGAAAACATTTTCTTTTTTAAAATTCATGTGAAATTAGCAGTGTGGTTCATTTCACATTTCTGTTTGTTTTAATGACCATAAAGGCAAAGACCATTTGTCTCTGACTAGATCGTGAGTGGTCATCATGATGCCTAGCATCTTGCTAAGCAACCAATAAATATCTGTGGAATAAATACAAAATCATTTCAATTATTTTCCAACTAGCAAAGCGATAGACCTCAAATATTTTTTCTATCTTATTGATTATGAACAATTCAGTTTCATTGAATCTGTCAACTTTGGCAAACTAGCTTGAATTGAATTAGAGCTGACGTCTTTTATAAAATTTCCCTCTTGTCTCACAGTCACATGTTATGAGACTTCATTCTTAACCTAATAAGGGAATACAAAGGGTACCTCCTTCTCTCTTTTTTAATGAACTGTTAGTTATCATGAGGAGGGAAGTCTTCCAGAAAGCCACTGAAGAAATAAGATAGTGCGAAGTTTTTTTGAGGGGGCGGTTGTCAATGGAAATTTCAATAGCTGCATCTTCTCACTGAAATATCAAGGCAATGATTGTCAGGTGCCGAGTTGAAAATGTCTCCAATCCACCAATCAGGTTCTACTAATATCTAAAGGGAAAATTTATACAAAGGTCTTTTTCAGTAAAAAAAGACTATTTCTGGTGTTCTTTGCTGTTAATGTTCTCATTTTCATTCCATGCAAATGGACTAAGAATCTTAAATGTCTCATTTTCTCAACAATTAACTTCTCATCCAAGTCTCAAGCATCATTTTCATGGCAGCCATTTTGTTGTATGCAGTTAAGTCATTCGATTTTTGCCTTATCGTTAATTAATTTTAAGTATTCAGCCTTAAAAAAAAGATTACTATATAAGCAACCATTGGGATACACTCTTCAATAAATTTAACAATGAATTAATTCAAGGAGATAGATCCTTACCCTTTATTATAGAGTTTTCCACTCAGTGATGGAAAATAGATATTAAGACATGAACTTAAGGAGTTCCCATCATGGTGCAGTGGTTAACGAATCCAACTAGGAACCATGAGGTTGCGGGTTCGATCCCTGGCCTTGCTCAGTGGGTTAAGGATCCGTGTTGCCATGAACTGTGGTGTAGGTTGCAGATGCAGCTGCTCAGATCCCACATTGCTGTGGTTCTGGTGTAGAGTGGTGGCTACAGCTCCGATTAGACCCCTAGCCTTGGAACCTTCACATGCCATGGAGTGGCCCTAGAAAAGGCAAAAAGACCAAAGAAAAAAAAAAAAAAAAAAGAAAAAGAAAAAAGAACTTAAAAAACCAAGAAATAGCTTTATTCGATATATCTCTTTGTAGAAGGATTGAGAGAGTAATTTTTATTTTTTTAAGTCATTTTAATGTTATTTATAATTCCCCCCCCCTCAATAAACAAACTGCTGCAAAAAGATTGCTGATTTGTCATGGATAATGAAGTAGCTGCAGGTACATGTGCAGGGTACAATGTTTTGTCTGTCATGATTTGACTCCATCTGTGCACATATCACTCAGATATATATATTTTTTTCCAGGATGGTATGATGCTTTACAAAAATCACACATTTGTTGATAAAATGTGTTCACAAGTTTTTTCATCTTTTTTTTTTTTATCATTAAGCATGGTGAAAATTAACATGTCATCACAGACATATTCTAAAAACAAGATATCTGGCTTGAGGAAGCTAATTTTTTCAACAAACAAGTTGTGTGCATTTTCATTATGTCATTCTTTCCACGAGCTTCCTTCTTAAGCTTCAGATACTCTATTCTTCCTTCTTTTCCTCCTGTACTTCAGTCTAAAGACTGATGACCTTAGTGTGTTTTGTTTGGGGTGCATCTCTTCCGTTGCACACAGCCCTAGGTCTTCTATAACATAAATCACTGCCTACGCATTAAAAGATTTTACACTCCAGAATTTTGAGACAAAATGGAAATACATCAAAATGGAAAGTGATATTCTTACAATTTACTTGGAAATGCAACATGGGGCAAAAAATAAAACGAAGATAAAAATGTGATAATTCCCAAAGCTTCGAGAAAAATTCAAAGCACAAAGAGGTGGTTTTCCTGCTGATGCACGCACCTTTGCCCACCAATATGTCCACATGCTCCAATTTGAAGAGCGCTATAGAAAAGAGACGCACCAGGACATGGAAGAGGTAGTCCTGAGGCAGTCAAGTTGTATTTAACTAAAAGCCACGTCTTCTACCTCCTAACTTGAAGAAAGTGTATTTCTGTGTATGTTGTACATTTCTAGCCACAGTTGACTACCTGGATATAGTTAAGCCATAAGAACATTTTAAACCTATAGCAAAATAGGATTTGCTCTCTTCAGGGTAGTTTGCTTTAGCATCCCCACTGTTGTAGATGAGTGTTTTAGGAAAGGGAAACTGAATATATTCACAGGGCTTAATTTCTGGGGGGAAAAAAAATTAGATTTTATGTGACAACAGGGAGACATTTTTGTTCAATAAAAGTACTCCAGCTCACTCTGCAACCCCCTAATTTCATATCTCCATTTTTCTTGCATATTCATTACTCCACCTTGCCATTCACTTTTGCTACTTAAATGGCATGAATCTATTATCCTGAAACTTGCTTGATAAGGGGTGAATGTATTATCAATGAAACAACTATTATCAATGAAACTAAAAACAGGACTTGTGCTCACCTATGTAACACATGGTATCTGATGAGATTAAAATCCAGTTTGTGTTCTCCAACTTTGTCAATTAGTATATATTAGGGGTAGTCTTACATAAAAATCTGGCTCAGAAAGCCATAGAACACTAGAGTAAGACTATGTTACAGGTTAGGATTCATAGGAAGCATACTCTGAGACAGAGATTGGCATTCAGAAAATTTATTGAGAAGTGCTTTTAGGATCAACACAAATGGAAGAGGAGGGAAGTAAGCAAGATCAGGCAGAGGGGAAAGTTGGGATGAAATGCAGTTTCAACAATGATCAAAACTAAATGCCACAAAGAGCTGTGAAGGTGAAATGGTCCTTCAGATTTGTTCCATATTGTTATGAGAAAGTCAAGTCTTTATCAACCAGTCAAGGGATGTAAGCTTCCCTGTAAAAGAGCTGTGACTTTGGGAGAAGCAGCTCCTCCCACCAGGGGCTATTTTCAGAGGAGAATGACAATTGAGGGTTTCCAGCAATTAGGGTAACAAGCTCTTCAGTTGTGAACAGGAATCTGAACAGCATATCACAGCTTCCATTGCTCATTATTATTTTCCTCCCCAAGCCATGAAGCATTCACTGACCCTTTCAAACAGACCTATCACAAGTTCCTCAATGCAGAAAGAAATGAAAATCTGCCCAAGTTGAAAGAGAGGTATTTCAAATTCAAGTTTGGAATTCTTTTTAATATTATAGATTAAAATATATATCCTTGCTTGATTTAGATCTCCTTTTACATTTAAAAACTTACTTATTAAAATTATTGATACAATTTATTGAAACTCTGCTATGTGCTGAGCACCATTCTAGAGGCTTTCACATAATCCTGCCAAAAACCTAAGGGTTAGATACTGCTACACATTGCATAGATAAAGAAAGTAGGCTGGGGGAAGTTTCAAGTACATTGTTCTTTATCACACAGCTAGTAGATGGAGGAGTTGTGTCTAACTCCAGAGGTGCATCCTTTTTACTACTCTGCACTGTTACTAGGGTTAAATAGAAATATATTTAAAATTTAATTCTATAATTTATTAACCCTAGAATCAGAGCCTTTGTCTATCTCTTTTATATCACAGAAGACACTGTTCTTTATTTTGGTAACTCAGTAATTAATCTACCTTCTTTGATCAGTTTCCTCAAGCATAAAATGGGAATAAAAGCCACTTAGCTTGTGATGAACACAGATAATGAGTACTAAAGTAACTTGAAAACATAAAGTGCTGAAAAATACATATAATAGTTGTTACTATGATTATTTCTTTTGCATTGATTCATGCTAATTGCATTTGGAAAATAAACTCAATTGGTACAGTTTTGAAAAGGCATATACCCTCAAATGCCTGCTTCCTTTATCATATTTAGCTATGACTTTTCACCTTTAGGCTTTAAAAATCAGAGAATAATAATTATTCAGTAGAAAGAAAGGAAAGTCATATTTTAATTCTAATGAAACAAAATGCTTTTTTTAAAAAAATATTATTAGTTGTAATTACATAAAGGTACAACTTGCTTTGTGAAAAATTTAGTATTGTATTTTTAAGAACAGTTTAGCTCTTGAAATCTACCTTTGCCTTTCTGGACTTCTGTACACATATCACTAATAGCCAAATTGAGAGGGGAGTACTGGATGCAACCCTGGCTGGGCAAGGTTCCTAGAACCCTACAAATACAAAGTCATGTGGCAAAAGCTGGTTTGGAGAATCTGACCTAAGCCTGAACTCAGTCTTCTTGTTCTTATGGGCCAGCACAGCAGTAGATCCAGAATCTGTTCACCCAATTAACTGCATGGTGGGGCTGAATTCAGAAATATGATGCAACTGGATTCATCAGAAACTAGAAAGAGGTGGTCAGGAGACCATGCTCCAAATCAGCATTGGCCTTTAAGAAAGAACCATCCCTACTACGCGAACACAACCTAAGAAAATTAGCAAATCTTATCAAAATGAAGAACTATTAAGTGGCAAAGAGAGAAACCAACAACAATAGAGCAGATGTTTTCTATTCTCTGAGGTCAGATGGTAAGACTCACTAGAAAGAATGCATCACACACACACACACACACACACACTTCCTTATGCAGATGCTCTGATGAGTTCTTTAGTAAATGGAAACATAATTTCTTACATCAAAGAAGTAGTGCTTAAAGGCAACATAAACAAATGGATTGTGTTGTGGAGAAAGAAGTTTTTCTCTGGCTGATCCAAGAACTAAATGGACATGAATTAGATGAACAGAAGAAAATTAAACTTAAGTTTTATAATGTGCATACACAAGACAGACTCAGGAAAACTGAGTAAATCACAAAAAATGGCTGAAGCCCTCACCTTTAATAGCTACAGTTGAAAGGGGATGTTGAGGTTAATGGTTTGGGAACAAGTCCTCTATCTATAGTCTTAGACAGAGAGAGAGTCAAAGATTTTCCTGAGTCTTTTGGGCCTTGATTATTTTCAGCTCGAAATCGTCTACATGACAAAGAGACATTTTGGGGTGGCAAATTTTCCTCCCCTACAATTGCAAAATTCAGTTTGGTAAAGATGCCAAATATTCCCAAATTGAACTATAGATTCAATACAGTCAGGGTTTTTGTCAACTCTGGAAATCATACTGAAAAGTAAAAGCCAAAATAGCCAAAATACACCTAAAAAAAAAAAAAAGAAAAAAAGGAAAAAAAAGAATGAATACTTACCGTATTAGGTGTAGTAAAAAAGTGTAACTATTGGCACAGCAGTAAGAAAATAAATCAATGTAACAGAGTAAAGAGTCCAGAAACAAATCCATGCATATGTAAATATTTGCTAAATGTAGCATTGCAGACTAGCAAGGAAAGAACAGATTTTTTTTTTTTTTCCAGGAAATGCTACTAGGTTATTTTTGTGTACATATGGAATGAATTCATTAGACTTCTACCTTAGCCTGTCCACAAAAAAAAATTAATTTTAGATAAATTCCAGAACTAAATGCAAATTACAAAGTTATAAAGCTTTAAAAGATAATGCAAGTGAATATTTTCATTACTTTGTGTCAGGGAAAGAACTCTTAAGATCAAATAGAGCTAAATCTACCACTTTAAAAAAAGTAAGAATTTCTGTTCATCAAAATACACCATCTAAAGAAATAAGAGAAACTGCAAAACAGGAGAATATATTTATATGATATCTAAGTGATGCAAAGAAGCAAAATCTGCTTATAGATTATTTCAAACTGAAAACAATCAAGCCCAAAAGACTGAAGAAACTTTGACCTCCCCCCAACTGCCTAAAGAATGAAGACAGAGGACCTGTTCCAGGAAAGGCGATGTCACCATAGATAATGACAGTGTAAACTACGGGTGTCGATGGGGAAGAACCCAGCAAGTCTATTTGTAAGATTTTCCTCTGTGTCCTATTGTCTTTGCAAGGCCCAGCAAACATTTATTTACCAAACATCTTCTTTTCCATCTCTATGTCAATTGTCTTCTTCCTTCTGAGGTCCAAACCCACTACTGTAAATATCCTCTTTTGTACTTAACTGAAGAGGATACTTAACTTGAAGGTTTCAACTGTTTTGGTGAGTCATTCAATTTTCCTAGGTTTCTCTTATATATACAAAACTCTTGCTTAATTTTGTCCTGGTAATCTGCCTTGGGTCAACTGAATGCTTAGATCATCCAGAATCTTTTTAGGTAGAGGAAAATCTCCTCCTCCTCAACACTGACAATGCACTGGTATTCAAGATATATATAATGTCCAAGTTCCCATTGTGGTACAGAATCCGACTAGGAACCACGAGGTTGCAGGTTCGATCCCTGGCCTCGCTCAATGGGTTAAGGATCTGGCATTGCCATGAGCTATGGTGTAGGTTGCAGATGAGCTACAGTGTAGGTTGCAGGCACAGCTCGGATCTGGCATCGCTGTGGCACACCTCTGTGGCTCTGGCATAGAATGGCAGCAACAGCTCTGATTCGACCCCTAGCCTGGGAACCTCCATATGCCGCAGGTGTGACCTAAAAAGACAAAAGACCAAAAAAAAAAAAAAAATATATATATATATATACATATATATAATGTCTATGATCAAAAGACATATGGTCTTGAGACCTAGTAGAAAATGGGAAAGAGATGTTAATAGATACTTCAAAAAGAGGAAATTTATAAAGATACTTTATAAGTTATCAAAAAAAAAAGGAAAAGCAACGAATTTCACACTCATCTGATTGAATAAACTCAGAAATCCAACAATTCCCTCTCATATTAGCTGCAAGTATGAGTGTCATTTGGTGTAATCCCTAAGGAAAATCATGTGACATTATCCAGTTAAGTTGAAAATGTGTATAGTCTATGATCCTGCAGTTCTCATCCTAGGCATAATCATAGGGAAACTTGTGCACATGTACCAAAAAAAAGAACATATAAGAGAGTTTTTACTGCTCATTCTATGCAATAGGTGCATACTGGAAATAACCCAAATATCCATGAAAATTAGAATGGGAAAATAAAGGCACAAAATGGAATGCTATGCAACATCGAAAATGAATAAACTACTGCTAAACACACTGTGTTGAATGAATGAAACAAGTCACAGAAATATGTAGACAGTATAACTTAAATTAGATGATATTTAAAAACAGATAAAACAAAATTATTATGTTTAGGTATGCAAACATAAGCGGCTATTTTAAAAAGCAAGAAAATGAATACTGAAAATTAAAGATGGTCTCTGTCCCCTCCGAAGGGGGGATATCTATATAGGACGGTTGATATGTTCTATGGCTTATGGTATTTCTGCACAGATTCATTCACCAGGTAACTGCAAACTTTTTAAAATTTAATTTATTCTCCCAGGAAATAATAGTTGAGAACTCTGATATTAGCTCATATATTTAAAAAAAACTCATCTCGATATTTTTTCCATATGTAATACTATACATATTATTCCAAGTTAACTTTCTCTTTCTTTCCTTCTCTCCTTTCTCTCTTTCCTTCCTTCCTTTTCTTTCTGTCTGTCTTTCTTTCCTTCTTTTTCTTCCTTCCTTCCTTTCTTCCTTGAGTTGTGTTTGCTAATGAAAGATTCAAACTGCCAAAACTGAGGAAAGAAAAAAGAGGTCAGTTTTATCTGAGATAATGGCTTCATAGAAAAGACGGCATTTGAACTATTCTCGGAAAGGCACATGGCAATTTGGTATTAGGGAAAGAAAGTTATATAGCAAGCACAAGCAGAGATATGATCAGTGATTTGACAAATAGACCAGTTTGACTGGACCATGCAGTTCATATATGGAAATAATTGGAGTTAAGTCCAAAAAAGTCAAAAGGTCAATTTGGGAAAGTTTTCCTCTCTCTCTCCCTCCCATCCTCTTCCCCCACCAATTAAGTCAATTCTTACTCATTCTTTAAATATCTGCTTACTGTCACCTCCTTAGAAAGTCCTTTGACCTCTGAGTTGCAGTAAGCTCACCACCACAACTATAGACATAATAACTCCAACACAGTAACAGTTTATTTCCTGCTTCATGTAGCACCACAGGGTGAAGAGTTTGCTGGGCAGCCCTCCTCCAGAGTTATTCAGGAAGTCTGGCCCTGTGATCTTTATGATGTGCCTTCCACGGTTACTTTTCAGTTCATCTCTATCCCAACAGCCAGAAGAGAAAAGATCCTGGTGAGACGCTGTGTGGTGGAAGAATTTTGTAAGCCTGGAAAGAGATCACTTCTGCTTACATTCTTTCTGTTTGTTTGTTTGTTTGTTTAGGGCCACACCCGCAGCATATGGAAGTTCCCGGGGTAGGGGTCAAATCAGAGCTACAGCTGCCAGCCTGCACCACAGCCAGAGCGACGTGGGATCCAAGCAGCGTCTTCGAACTACACCACAGCTCATGGCAACACCGGATCCTTAACCCACTGAGCGAGGCCAGGGATCGAATCCTCATCCTCATGGATCCTAGTTGGGTTCATTAACTGCTGAGCCATGAAGGGAACTTCCACTTCGACTTACATTCTAATGGCCAGAACTTGTTCACGTGTTTACTTCATCTGTAGGTGAAGCAAGAAATGTAGTCCCTCTGTATATATAATATATAGTTCATATGTATGTATAGATGAAAAAGAGGAAAACTTAAGCTTTGGTGAGGAGTTAGCAATCTCTTCCACATACCTTTAAAATACTGTGACATAACATTTGAAAGGGAAGGGGAAAATTCATCAGGCTAATCCTAAAGAAAAGATGGCTATTGTCAGAATATTCTTATGAGAGAAAATAGATTTGAAAGCCAAATTCATTATCAAAGATAAACTGGATCACCAGATATAATGAGATTCAATTAATAAAGAAAACTTAAGTCTAAACATGTCAGTCTATTAACACCAAAAATAAATAAAGCCAATATTAAGAAAACTAAAAAAAAATTTCAAAGAGATGTTGACAAATCATTATAGGAGCTTTAAACATACCTCTTTCTATAATCAAAATTTTAAAAGCCAAAAGGGAGGAGTTCCTTTGTGGTGCAGTGGGTTAAGGATCTAGCATTGGCATTGCAGTGGCCCAGGTCACTGCTGTGGGATGGGTTTGATCTCTGGCTCAGGAACTTCCGCATGCTACAGGTGTGGTCCCCTCTCCCCAAAAAAAGCCAAGGATGAAAAAAAGATGAGATCATAAAAGGCAGGGACAAAAATGTTATCAATCTTGATCTAATAACCATACATAGTATTATGCATGTAACGATTAGATAATTTATTTTCTAAAAATGGACTGGAGTTCCCATCGGGGCTCAGCAGGAAATGAACCTGACTAGTATCCTTGATGACTAAGGTTCGATCCCTGGCCTCACTCAGTGGGTTAAGGATCCGGCATTGCCATGAGTTATTGTGTAGATCACAGATGCAGCTTGGATCCTGTGTGGCTGTGGCTGTGGCGTAGGCCAGAAGCCACAGCTCTGATTTGACAGCTAGCCTGGGAACCTCTATATGCTATGGGTGCAGCCCTAAAAAGACTAAAAAAAAAAAAAAAGGGCCGTTTACTACTACTCTGGAGTTCCCGTCTCATGGCTCAGCAGTTAACAAACTTGACTAGGATCCATGAGGATGCAGGTTCGATCCCTGGCCTCACTCACTGGTCAAGGATCCGGCATTGCCATGAGCTGTGCTGTAGGTTTAGGATGCGGCTTGGATCTGGAGTGGCTGTGGCTGCAGCTTAGGTCAGCAACTATAGCTCAAATTCGACACCTAGCCTGGAAACTTCCATATGCCTTGGGTGCAGCCCTAAAAAGCAAAAAAAAAAAAAAAAAGAAAGAAAGAAATACTACTACGTATGTAAAAATCATTAATCAGCATCATCAAGGCTTACGTACTTACTGTATGTAAGTTATGGCTTCCTGAAGAAAAAAACATGGACCATATAAAAGACCATGTGAGATTCATTAAGTTAAAAAAAAAATCAGACATAGGCATTTTATTTTATAGGATATCCTCTGATCATAATGTATTTACATGAGCAGCAATCTGATTTTTAGAACAAAACACAAACATGCAACTAAACACTACATTCTAAATAGATCATGTTCTAGTTCTTTCTTAATGCCTTTTAGTATTTCAACCTGAGAGGAGAAAGTCAGAACGTATTAGCATTACTCCAATCTTCTTACTCGATACTTATTTCCTTATTATTCACAGACCTTTATAGCTAAGATGAGTAACATCAGGCACTGCATTTAGCTTAGACGCCAGTGTGCTGGCAGCTGGTTTTCTTCACATCCAGTGTTCTCAGGAATTCTTCCTCCCCATCTTGTTAGTTCTCTTCTCCCAGAATACATTTTTGTAAACAGAGCCATTGATTTTGGAAAGAGAGTGACAGGCAAAGCAGTGTATGTCATTCACACGCTCATTGAACAATTCTGGCAGCACAGCCTTCTGCCTACTATTGACTTACTTAGCACTTTATTTATTGAACATCTTTGGCCTTAAACATACATGTGCTGAGAATGTGATGGCAGTGAGATGTCATTAGGTGATATTTTGCACTACAGGGTATTACGTATTATTAGAAGTCCACGTGACTGTTAGTATCCTCCTATTCAGGCTCTACTTACTAGAGCTAGGAAAAAACTGAGGGTCCCACAGTATCATAATAGGCTCTTTCAGAAAACTGAAAACTAGAAAAATCTTGGAGATTTTTCTTTAAAAAAATCTACCTAAAGGCATTACAATTTTGGGGTCAACGACCCAGAAATTAAAACAAATACCAATACATTAAATAGCATCATGTCAAATATTTACCTGCTAATATTTCCCTCTATGACTCAGCAAGGGGGTTCTTGGCCCCCTAAAAATATATAAATATTAACCTGGCAGTTTGTGGTTTAAAATTAGCATTGCAAATTGATAATCAAACAAATGAAGTAAAGATATTGCTAATTAAATTTTAACAGTAGATTTTATTTTAATGAAGTGAACAACCTCTTTAGGGATCTTGATAACGAATCTAGTATATATAGATCTGATAATCTCCATCCCCCCACCAGCTAGAGTGTCAGGTACCCACTGGCAAAAAACGTCTTATACAAGCACTAGGTAGTCCGGGTCCAAATCCAGAGGTGTGAGGGATCATGAGTGGTTCTCTAAGTTCAAAACCACAAAAATAATTTTAATAATTTATTTTAGACCATCTGGCTATCTTCTGTTATAGAAGACAAAACATCAAATCTGTAAAAAAAAAAAATCAACTTTGTAAAATTAACAGAATGCATTCATATTTAAAGAGTCTGAGAGTCACTCCTGGCCAAAATAGTTGTCTTCTAAACCCAAATATTACTACACATTTCTGATTCTATAAGTAAGAATACATTCGTAATATTGTAGTATGCATTTTTTTAGTATCAATTGTAATATTGGGGGAAATAATCAAATTGAATATAGGAGACAACTATGAAAGAATGCCTTTTCCACTATATCCCCTCCTGGGGCATGACAGAAAAACAGCTTTACTTGTGATGCAACTAAAAGCTGAAAAAAGAGACTGGAATACTTTTTAGCATAACAATACACTGGACATTGACTAGGAGGTAATAATTCTTATCCATATCCATGTGCTGATTTTTGTAAATGTTTGATCTTGATGCCAGAGATGTGCTTTCCCCTCTTGCCACCCTAGATCCATTAGAAGAAAGTTACATGGGAGTACCCATCATGATGGCTCAGCAGAAACGAATCTGACTAGCATCCATGAAGACACAGGTTCAATCCCTGGCCTTGCTCAGTGGGTTAAGGATCTGGCATTGCTGTGAGCTGTGGTGTAGGCCGGCAGCTACAGCTCCAATTTGACCCCTAGCCTGGGAACCTTCACATGCCTCAGGTTTGGCCCTAAAAAGACACACACACAAAAAGTTACTTGTCACAGTAAGATTCCAAGTCTGGAGAAGAGCTTAAAGGCTTAAGTGGCTAAGGAGATGAGAAGCAGTCCCAGTGGAGAGGAGGCAACTCTGGTGGCAGCTCCAAACCCTGAATCCACCATGCCTGACAAAGAGTTGAATTAGGAGGAACAGAGAAGGCAGATACGTCACCTTGGATCAGTTTTGGTGGGCTGTACATGAAAAAAGGACAGTGTAGCACAATCTTTTAATTTCATGTCTGTGTGCTCTTTAATGGACAGTATCATTCTGCCTTTGCAATACTGAGAGATTATACAACTCCAACCTCTTCCTCTGTTTGTAAATTCTACAAATAATTTTTCTATAGAAACTTCACAAGGCCATTTGTTTAGCCTTAGCTATTGCTAAAACATAATCAAATTTCTGTTTTGGTTTTTTTTTTTTTGTCTTTTTGCCATTTTCTTGGGCCTCTCTCACAGCACATGGAGGTTCCCAGGCTAGGCTAGGGGTCTAATCAGAGCTGTAGCCGCTGGCCTATGCCAGAGTCACAGCAACTCGGGATCCGAGCCATGTCTGCAACCTACACCACAGCTCACAGCAACGTCGGATCCTTAACCCACTGAGCAAGGCCAGGGATCGAACCCACAACCTCATGGTTCCTAGTCAGAACCATGAGCCACAACAGGAACTCATCAAATTTCTGAATATGATGTTTTCTCACTCAGAAAATCGGGCAGTTACTGTAATTGCTTATAATGTAGTTTGAGTTTCAAGTAGACTGACCTGTGTAAACAGTATGTGTCTGTACACCATGGTGACAAGTTTGTGAGAGGAGTCAAGACTTAGCTATATCCTAAGTCCTAACACTTAGTTGGTCGAGTGACCTTTAATTTCACTTTCTTCTTGTGAAAACTGAGAAAACAGCAAAACAGCACCTGCCCTGTCTAGAACTTTATGTTACTGTGAGTTTGAATGAGGTAATGTATGCTGAATGGATTTTACAGTATAAAATTATACACTCATGGAAGGGATTAAAGGGTAATGTAGAGACTGCTCAACATGGAATCTTTAAAATATAATTTTTCCCTTAATGAATATTTAGAGTGTTTCCCATATGCATGGCTTTTGTGAGCCCTGAAAAGGGATGAGAGTCTATGAGGGAAAGGGGTGGATACATTATATGAAAAGCACCATGTTACCATGTTCCTTACCTGAAAGAGCCTGTAATAATATGTAAAAAACTAAAAGCAAAATAACAATTTAAAGAAGCAAAGGATTAGATGGCAAGAAACAGAGAGAGATAATTAGTGCTAAAAATATGTCTTTGGAGAGAGGTCATTAAGTAAGTGCTGGAAACCCCAGGCCTCTCTAGGCCTTTAATCCCTTAATTAGCATTCCCTGGAACATTAATACATTTTCAACTCTTAAAGTCTGTATTTTTTACACAAGAAATTCTTGAATATACTTCTGTGATTCAACAGTCCACAGAATTCGAAGTTAAAATCCCACCCTATTCCCCCCGCACCCCGCCCGATAAACTCCATTCCCAGTACTATTTCTATCCCCATTAAATACCATTCTTAATAATTTGGTGGTGTGTATCCTAGAACTTTTTTTTTTTTTTTCTCTTTTTTTTTAGGGCTGCACCCATGGCCTATGGAAGTTCACAGGCTAGGGGTTGAATCAGAGCTACAGATGCAGGCCTACACCACAGCCACAGCAACACCAGAACCGAGCCTTGTCTGGGACCTTCACACAGGTCATGGCAATGCTTGGATCCTTAACACACTGAGCAAAGCCAGGGATCGAACCCACATGATTCATGGATACTAGTCAGGTTCCCTTCCACTGAGCCACAATGGGAACTCCCTCCTAGAGCTTTTTGAGCACTGATGCTTGTATGTGTACACACATGGATTTGTTAACTAAGGTATCATAATATATATGCTATTCTGAAACTTACTGGGTTTTTCTTCTCCCTTTTCAGGGCCATACCTGCAGCGTATGGAAGTTCCCAGGCTAGGGGTTGACTGGCAGCTACAGCTGGGGCCTATACCAGAGCCATTAAACCCCAGATCAGAAATCATGGATCATGGCAACACTGGATCACTAACCCACTGAGGCCAGGGATTGAACCTGCATCTTCATGGATACTAGTCAGGTTCTTAACCCACCAAGCCACAATGGGAACTCCCTGAGACTTACTGTTTTTCACTTAATAGTATGTCTTAGCAACACTTCTATGGCAATACATGTAACTTCATCTAGTTTGAAAGTGATACTTTGTATCAATAAACCCTGCACTTTTTTTTTCCTCTTATGAATAGTCATTTAGATGTTTCTAATTTCCCATCTTCCCAACCCTGCAGTACCACTATTTGATAGTTCTCAGGGTGATTAATCTGGCAGCATGGGATGCCACATGACATCACATCAGACCAGGGGACCCACTCTATAGCATGGAGGTACAAGGAGTGGCCCCGCGACTACGGGGTACACTGATTGTATTACATACTATACCAGCAAGAAGCTGCTGGCCTGAGATAGCATTGAAACAGCCTTTTGAACACACAGCTGGAGGATTATCCTGGAGGCAATCCTCTGTGAAGATAGAGTACAGTTTTTCTGAATGCAGTATACACACTGAGTCATGGACATTTATAAAGCACTATATCTTCAGGAGGAAAAATACATGGGTCTGGAAACCAAACGGTTACCACCAGGGGTATTTGCTTCCTATCTCTGTAATAACTTTGAGTTTTGCAGAGTTAGATGTCCTGGTCGCTAGAGGAGGCATACTTCTGCTAAAGGACATAGTGAGAGTTCCATTGAACTATAAGGTACTATGGCCCCTGTGTCCTTTGGGCTCCGTGTTTCCGCAACCAGCAAACAAAGAAAGGACTCACAATTGTGGCAGGAGTGACTGACCTTGATTATCAGGAGCAGATGGAGCTGATATTTTGCAGCGGGCTTAGGGAGGAATACGAGTGACATGAACAGATCACCACAGTGCCTCTTAGGACTCCCTTGTTCAGTTGTGATGGTAAATGAAAAAGTGCAGGTGCCTCTGCCGACCACCAATCTACTCTGTTTCCAGTTCATTTGTTTTATTTTGTTTTAGATCCCACAGATAAGTGAGATTGTATAGTATTTTTCTTTATGACTAATTTCACTTAGCGTACTGTCCTCAAGTTTTATACATGTTGCAGCAAATGGAAGGATTTCTTTCATTCTCAAAGCTGAGTAATATTCCATTGTGTGCATATGTTTGTTATACACATCACATGTTCTTTACCCATATAGCCATTGAGGAACACTCGGATTGTTTTTGTGTCTTGGCTGTGTCAAATAATGTTTGGATTGGAAGAGTTACATTCCAGGGATGAATCCCTCTTGATCATAGTGTATGACCCTTTTTACCATATTGTTGAATTTGGTTTGTTGATACTTTGTTGAGAAGCTTTGTATCAATATTCATTAGCAATATTAGCCTGAAGTTTAGGGTATTTTGTGTGTGTGTGTGTGTGTGTGTGTGTTGTTGTTGTTGTTTTGTTTTTCTTGTAGAATCCTTATCTGGCTTTGGTATTAGGATAATATTGGTCTCATATAATGTATTTGGAAAAGTCTGAGAAGAATTGAGGTAAATTTTCTTGAATGTTTGGTGGAATTCACCAGTGAAACAAACCATCTGGTCCTGAGCTTTTCTTCATAGATTACTAAATCAATCTCCTACCAGTTAATTGGTCTGTTCAGATTTTTTTCTTCTTTCTGATTCAGTTTTGGTAGGTTTTACATTTCTAGATATTTATTTATTTTTTTAAATTGTCCATTTTGTTGGTGTATAATTTTTCATAGCAATCTCACATCTCTTGGATATTTATTTTCTTTTTTTTTTTTTTGTCTTTTTTTTGTTGTTGTTGTTGTTATTGTTGTTGTTGTTGTTGTTGCTATTTCTTGGGCGGCTCCCGCGGCATATGGAGGTTCCCAGGCTAGGGGTTGAATCGGAGCTGCAGCCACCAGCCTACACCACAGTCACAGCAACGCAGGATCCGAGCCGCGTCTGCAACCTACACCACAGCTCACGGCAACACCGGATCGTCAACCCACTGAGCAAGGGCAGGGACCGAACCCGCAATCCCATGGCTCCTAGTCGGATTCGTTACCCACTGCGCCACGACGGGAACTCCCTAGATATTTATTTTCTTAATGGTGTCTTTCAATGAGCAGAAGTTTTGGTTTTATGAATCATAATTTATCATATTTTAGGGTTATTTATTGATGTGTCCTAAGAAATATTTGCTTACTCACAGGGAGAAAACATACATCTTGTCTATTTTAAAATATTTATGGTTTTGGATTTTACATTTAGGTCTATGACCTATTTTGAATTAGATTTTCTATATTCATAAAGATATCCAGTTGTTCTCATATAATTTGTTGGACATTCTTTTTCAACTTTATCAAAATTACTTTGCTACCTTTATCAAAATCAACGTTCATATTGCTGTGGATTTGTTTCGAAATGCTATATCCAGTTCTCTTACTCTATTTTCTGTCTTTATAACAACACCACACTGTCTTTAATATTGCAGCTATTGTAATTTTTAAAATCTGTGTACAACTTCCAGCTTTGTTCTTCTTTTTCAAGATCTTTTCCGCCTTTGTAGTCCTTTTATTTTTCAATGCTAATTTTAGAATTATATTGTCAATGTATAAACACTAAGAAAAGTTTGTAGAAAACTGGGAGAAAACATATTTGCGAGTATTTGGGAGGGGGTTATAATATGCGTCCTTAATGTCTCACACTCCACATATTGTATTATATTATATTACATTATATTATTTCATACTGTAACAGTGTAAGTCTGCTTAGCAGCCCACCATCCTCTGTGCTATTATAGTTATGTATATATTATGTCCACATACATTATAAACTCCATAACACAGTGTTCGAATTTTCGGTTTAAACGGCCATATGCCTTTTAGATAAACTGGGACAGGAAAAAATATATATAAATTTTTGTATTTGTTTACATATTTTAGCGTTTCCAATTCATTTCATTTCTTTCTGTAGAATCCAAATTTCCATCTGGAGTCATTTTATTTCAGCCCATACAACTTTCCCCAGCATTTCCTGTAGTACAGTCTGCTGGCAACATAATGTCTGGTTTATTTTCCTGCCAACGTTTGTCTTTCTCCTTCAGTTTCAGAGGACATTTTTGCTGGATACGGAATTCTGAGTTTACAGGGATTTAATTTTCTTCCATCCCTTTGAAATTGTCATTGTGATGTTTTCTGGCTCATCTTTTCCAATGAGAAACCATTTGTCAGTTCTACTACTGTTCCTCTCTATGTACTTTATTGTTTCCTCTGGCTGCTTTTGAGAATTTTTTCTTTCTCTTTGGTATTTGCAGTTTGCTTATGATGTGGCTGGGTATATTTTTCTCTGTATTTGTTCTCTTTAATATAATTACTTGGCTCCATAGGTTTATCATTTCATCAAATTTAGCAAATTTGTGGACATTTATTTTTTAAATATTCGTTTTCACTATTTTATATCTCTTTCCTTCCTTACTTTCCAGTTGCTCTGGCTCTCTTGCTCCATATCCTATGACTAATAAAATTGGGATCTTTTGTTTCAATTATCACTGCCTTGGCAACATGCATCCTAGGTAGAGCTCTTAAGTGAAAATTTTACCCAATTCAGTCCTCCTCTTTCAAAGGTCAGCTTCCCTCCAAATTTCTGCCTCTTTTGGGCTGCTTTTTAATGTCTTCCAATTGTTGTGTGGGGTCTCTGCAGAATTTTAGTAGTTACCGATAGGGAAAGATCAGGAGGAGCTCTTCCACCATTATCTTCAGGGAATCTCATCACCTAAACTTCTATCTCTTTACTTTCTCTGGACTCAACCTGAACAGCCTGCTTTGGTTTTCCAAACATGCTGTCTTCTTCCTGCCTCAGACCCCTTGCAATTATTCCAGCCTCTTGGAATAGTCACTTTTCATACTAACACACATACCTACACACCCCTATTTTAGACCCACGTATTCTTTAGGCTTCAGGTTAATTATTTTCCATATGGCAATGTAGCTTTTCCTGACCTCTTGGACTAGATAATTTCTTTTTTTTTTTTTTTTTTTTTTTTTGCTATTTCTTTGGGCCGCTCCTGCGGCATATGGAGGTTCCCAGGCTAGGGGTCGAATCGGAGCTGTAGCCCCGGCCTACGCCAGAGCCACAGCAACGCAGGATCCGAGCCGCGTCTGCAACCTACACCGCAGCTCACGGCAATGCCGGATCGTTAACCCACTGAGCAAGGGCAGGGACCGAACCCGCAACCTCATGGTTCCTAGTCGGATTCGTTAACCACTGCGCCACGACGGGAACTCCCTGGACTAGATAATTTCTTCCTGGTGTTTGCTTCAAATGCCTTGTGTACTGTTTCCTTATGGCCTTTATCACAGTTTGTGATTTAGGTGTGGTTTTTTTTTTTGCCATTACTTGATTAATATCTATCTTCACTATTAGAACTTAAATTCCAGTAATTTGTGCTCACAAATTTGTAGGTGAATCTTGTTTATTATACTCACTAGTTAACGAGCAGTGCTGAACAAGTATCTGATACAGAGTGTGTTTGAAAACTATCAACTTAATGAACTACTAATTCCTTAATTAATGACTCCTCAGCTGTATTGCATCTTGACTGTTTCTAATTAAATACCTCATGTGTATTTTAAACATTATATGCCTCACATGGAATACATTTTCTTTCTATCAAACCCTACCTGCCCTCTTTTATTTCCAATATAAATTAATTATAACCCTAAATATCCAGGTGCTCAGAGTAGAAAACTCCACCCACTTTTAGGGCTTTTCTCCTTTCTCATGAAAACGTCTCAAAACGTACTTCCTTTGGTTATCTTAGTCAAAGATTTTACTGCCTTTTTCCCATTACCTAATTGTCCTACCTAAGGACTTATTTTGTTGTGGACTGTTTGTACAGGTTTTGAGCATGTGCTATTACAGTTACGTATATATTATGTCCACATACAATATAAACTCCATAACATAGTGTTTGAATTTTTGGTTTAAATGGCCATATGCCTTTTAGATAATGGTTTTAGTCTTTTCCCCTAGCTCTTTTGCCTTTAGTATTTACCCAGGCTCTCCCAACAGATGGAGAATCCTAAAACAAATTCGCCAGGTCTTTCCAAATGTTTCATTTTTAATTGGAGAAGGTTCAAGAACCTTGACAAAGACTACTTTTTTTTTTTTCACCTGTCCCAATAGTCATGCAATAAGCTCCTTTAGACACTTTATCTTCTGTAAGTTATCAGATCTTTTCTGCACACCCCAGCCAGAGGTGCAGCTGGAGCTCTGTCCTCTATGTTCTAGCTCTCGGTCTCCATCCATTAATAGGTATTCTTAGACCCTCCATTCCCTGTCACCAGGGCATTAAGAACTTTTGGACCCCTCTGCATCATGTACAGAGAGTGAGGAGCCTCAACATCTCCTGACGGGCTATCTGTCTTGCTGTCTCCAGCTGCCAAACGTTCTCTACTGCTTGTACATAATGTTGGAAGTGGCCCCATGCCAAATACTAGGCTTCTCCCAGCACCAGAGGCTTCAAAGTAGAACATGATCCTGATGTTCTCAGGAGATTCCATAGCAGTTTGTGTGTGTGTGTTTTAAGCCCTCCGACTTTGCAGATCATTTCTGGACTGGGCATGGATTAGAACTGGTATCTGATCTCCTTGCCTTCCTATTTCCCTTGAAAGGGCGTGGAAGGAGGCTTTTTACATTCTTTCACTTCTTTCCTAGCTGACATTCATTTTGCTAACTTGGCAGTGAAACGTAGTGATGGTAAATAAAATATCATCATTTTAGGAGAAGAGCTAAACGTATTATCCCTATTACACTAAGTTTATAGAGTTTTTCAAATTAATTCCTGGTTGTCCTCTTCTCACCACCTCTAGGCAAAATTAATTGATAGCACATTTGCCACAGCCCCTTATTCATATTTTTATGTTATCATTTAGCACATTGTCATTATAATTAGCTGCATGTTTGCCTGTCACATTAGACTGTGACATTCTCAAGGACAATGAATGAATCTTACTCTTCTCTTCATTTCCCCCAAGCCCCTACCCTAGAACCTGACAGAAAGTAGGTATTCAGCAAGTCTCTGTTCATCCCATGAGCTGATCTGCTTGGAGCTGAGGTTTCATAGGAAGGAGTAATGAGTGAAAGATAAAATTGGAAAGAAAGGTTGTAATCAGTTTATAGAGAGTCCTGATTTGGGACCTTATTCCTCTATCAGGTATCAATTGCATTTCAGAAAAAGGATTTTTTGAAGAATTTCAGTGTGATGAACTCTTAGTAATAAAATACCATTAGAGATCTGTCATATACCAACATATCTGTAGTTAACAATATTGTATCATTCACTTAGGAACTGAAGAGGGTAGAGCACATGTGAAGTGTTCTTAATCACAATTTTAAAAAGAGTACCGGGGTCCAGAAAGAGAACACATTTTATAATAAACCCAGATCTGTTACCAAAATAAATTAATAAGTGTTCAGCAAAGAAAAAAAAAAAGATATCGCTGAAGGCATTAAAGCATTTTGATGGTTTAACAGCACATGCTTGGAAAATTATTTAAAGTATCCTAATTTTTCTTGACAAAGACTGTGCCTTTAATTTTTTTTTTGACATATTGGACAGCATAAATCTTGAACATGAAGGAAAAAAGTACAAAATGGCTTAAACACAAACATAGGACAAGACACCATCAAAATTCTAGAAGAGAACATAGGCAAAACATTCACTGACATCAAGCGTACAAATGTTTTCTTAGGTCAGTCTCCCAAGGCAACAAAAATAAAAACAAAAATAAACCAATGGGACCTAATCAAACTTACAAGCTTTTGGACAGCAAAGGAAATCATTAAAAAAAAAAAAAAAAAAAAAAGACAAACTATAGAATGGGAGAAGATAGTTTTAAATAATGCAGCTGACAATGGCTTAATCGCTAAAATATAGAAACAACTTATATAACTCAACAGCAAAAAAACAAAAACAAAAACAACAACAACCCACTTGAAAAATAGGCAGAAGACCTGAATAGTCATTTCTCCAAAGAAGATATACAGATGGCCAACAGGTACATGAAAAAGTGCTCAACATCACTAATTATTAGAGAAATGAATATCAAAACTACTATGAGGTACTACCTCATACCTGTCAGAATAGCCATCATTAACAAGTCAACAAATAACAAATGCTGGAGAGGGTGTGAAGAAAAGGGCACCCTCCTTCACTGTTGGTGGGAATGTAAATTGGAACAACCACTTTGGAAAACAGTATGGAGGTACCTCAGAAAACCAAATATAGACTACCAAATGATCCAGCAATCCCATTCCAGGCATATATTGGGACAAAACTTGCATTCGAAAAGCTACATGTACCCGTATGTTCATTGCAGCACTATTCACAATAGCCAAGACATGGAAACAACCTAAATCTGTCCATCAACAAATGAATGGATTAGGAAGATGTGGTATATATACACAATGAAATACTCCTCAGCCAAAGAAAGGACCAAAATAATGCCATTTGCAGCAACATGGATGGAACTAGAGAGACTCATACTAAGGGAAGTAAGACAGAAGGAGAAAGACAAATACCCTAAGATGTCATTTATATCTGTAATCTAATAAACAGCACAAATGAACCTTTCTACAGAAAAGAAACAGACTCATGGACCAGGGGAACAGACCTGTGGCTGCCAAGGGGGAGTGAGAGGGAGTGGGATGGACTGGGAGTTTGAGGTTAGTAGATGCAAACTACTATGTTTGGAGTGGATAAGCAAGGAGATCCTACTGTATAGCACAGGGAATTATATCTGGTCACTTGTGATGGAACATGATGAAAGATAATGTGAGAAAAAGCATGTGTGTGTGTGTGTGTGTGTGTGTGTGTGTGTGTGAGACTGGGTCACTTTGCGGTACAGCAGAAATTGACAGAACATTGTAAATCAACTATAATTGAAAAAACAAAAATCTTACAAACAAACAAACAAAAAAATCATCTGGCTTCTGCCCCATTGTATGCCCATCATCATAAGTAGGTGTTTTAGATAAATTTCTAAATTCTTAATTTCTTTCTTAGATTTTCAAACATATTTATTAATAATAATGTTGGTCTTCTCTAGAACATTTTCATAGATCACCAGGCATACAAATGTATCAAGATAGTCAGCTACAACACAGCTCTACCGCACTACTACATACAAATAGCATCATAAGTCTATTTATCATGCTACCATGACGTGCCTTTATATTAGAGGTAACTCCATGAAAATTTATAATGAATATTCCACCCTACACTGGTATTACTGACATTAGTGCTTACATGAAAAATGAGTATTATTTAGATGTGAACTTTTATTAATTAGAACTTTCTGTAAAAGCACTCGTTTGTTTTATAAATCAGATATACCAAAGATATCAAAGGAGAAGGGAAAACAAAAATATTATTCACCAAGCAGAAGCCATTGTTAATAACATAATTCTTTATATCACTTGAGTCTATGCATATACATAGACTAAAGATAAAGGTTTAAAATGTAGAAAAATGATTTATGTCACATACTATTTTAAGAAAAATGTTAAATATAATTTATTGAGTATAAAAATATATAATATATACTATATATTACATATATAATTAAATTTAATTGCTGATCATCAGATTTTTTTTAACTATAGGAGATAATAAGGTCTTAAAATTTTTTCTAGAGAAACATGATTATGAAAACCATTAAGAATTGGAATCAAGGAGTTCCCATCATGGCTCAGTGGTTAACGAATCCAACTAGGAACAATGAGGTTGTGAGTTCGACCCCTGACTTTGCTCAGTGGGTTAAGGATCCAGCACGTGGCTTGGGCTCGGATCCCGCCTTGCTGTGGCTCTGGCATAGGCCCCGTGGCTACAGCTCTGATTGGACCCCCCTAGCCTGGGAACCTCCATATGCCCCAGAAAAGGCAAAAAGACAAAAAAAAAAAAAAAGAATTGGAGTCAATATACGTTGTTTTTTGGGGAGTTCCCGTCGTGGCTCAGCAGAAACAAATCTGACTAGCATTCATAAGGATGCAGGTTCAAACCTGGTCTCGCTCAATGAGTTAAGGATCTGGTTTTTCCATGAGCTGTGGTGTAGGTCGCAGATGTGGCTCAGAACCAGCGTTGCTGTGGCTGTGGTGCAGGCTAGCAGCTACAGCTCAGATTCCACCCCTAGCCAGGGAACTCCATATGCCATAGGTGAGGCCCTTAAAAAAAAAGAAGACACAGAAATATATATATGTTGTTTTTAACTATAGTACCTATTGACTCCATGACTTTAAAAATTAGAAAATTTATACATTTAAATCGCTTCCATCTTCCATTTCTCATGGTTTTGAAATCAGTGAAAGTGAACTAATCTTATTACTGTCAGCTTTTATATTTCATCATCAGTCCCTGTAATATTGCTTTTCCATTCCTAGGTATCTTATTCTGATTTGTCATTTGCAGAACTGTACTGTACTGCCAATTAGTTTTGTTTTGTTTTGTTCTGTTTCGTTTCAAGCAAAGTTTTTCCTTTTTTAAGAACGTAACCCTTCATTTAAAGAAATATGGCTTTGGGAGTTCCCGTCATGGCTCAGTGGTTAGCAAATCCGACTAGGAATCATGAGGTTGCGGGTTCAATCCCTGGCCTTGCTCAGTGGGTTAAGGATCCAGTGTTGTAGTGAGCTGTGGTGTAGGTTGCAGACGTGGCTCGGATCCCGAGTTGCTGTGGCTCTGGCGTAGGCCAGTGGCTACAGCTCCAATTAAACCCCTAGCCTGGGAATCTCCATATGCTGCAGGAGCGGCCCAAGAAATGGCAAAAAGACAAAAATAAATAAATAAATACGGCTTTATATTAGAGATTTGGATTATGTTTTCTGTTCTATTTATTCTGTTCTTTTCTTAGGTAAGTACAATCAAGTCTATATTAAATATAATTTGACTTTCTTGCCTGTCCACCATGTCCCAAAGAATTCCATTACATGTATTTTTTTGTCCTGGTGACTGTTGTTTCTAATGTGATTTTCATTGTATTAATTTTTAACTGTCTTTTCCCACTTTGATTTTCATCTCTTTTTAGTATCCTCTTACCTCTTTTCTTTTTTTTTCTTTCTTTCTTTTTTTTTCTTTTTTTGCCTGTGCCTGCAGCATGTGGAAGTTCCTGGGCCAAGGACTGAAACTGCACCACAGCTGCAACCAAAGCCACAGCAAAAACAACACCAGGGTCCTTAACCCACTGAGCCACAGGGAACTCCCTTTTATCTTCTTTTTAACCTTTTAAATTTTTCTTTACATTCTCCAGGTGGCTATAATTTTCTTTATAATGTGGGAAGCCATTTTACTGAATTATGCCTTGATTTTTTGAATACTAGCATTATGATGTACATTCTACACACGAATATGTTTTGCCTTCTTTTCCTTTGATTGCTTCTTCATTTACTTATTTATTGTATTAATGTGTTAGACAAGTGCTGGTTCCTTGTTTATTTTTATTGATCCTTGAATGAACGCTTTCAAGAAGCATATGGAAGAGAGGAATAGTAAGGAGAACTAGAACATTTGGTACCTTTGTTTCAATTTTTGCTACCAAAATTTTCTCCCTAATTCTTTCCGCCTTGAAACAGCTCTCTCTTTGTGGTTTTCACATGGCAAGAATCAATAGGATAAAGGCCTTCAATCCCAGGTCATTGATGTTACACTCTGGTGACCACTGCTTTTCATCCTCCCTCCATGACTCTTAGACTTAATCTCTCCAACTTCCCTAGATTAGGAAACCAGACTCTAGAAAATTACAAATGGAGTGTCAGAGTTCCCGTCATGGCTCAGTGGTTAACGAATCCGACTAGGAACCATGAGGTTGTGGGTTCGATTCCTGGCCTCGCTCAATGGGTTAAGGATCCGGCGTTGCCGTGAGCTGTGGTGTAGGTTGCAGACGTGGCTCAGATCCCCCATTGCTGCGGCCCTGGTGTAGACCAGTGGGTACAGCTCCGATTAGACCCCTAGCCTGGGAACCTCCATATGCCGAGGGAGTGGCCCTAGAAAAGGCAAAAAAAGGCAAAAAAAAAAAACAAAACAAAATATACCTTTCAAACTGGGCCACCAACTTTGAGAGACAGGCTGCTTTGAGTTTGAGGTTTGAAGAGGGTTGTGTCGGCTCTCAGATTTGAATTTGTTTATTTTGATCCCAAATTTTCATAATTTGAATGCCAGCTTAATAGAGAGATTTTGGTCCAGAGTTGTATCTGTTTGCTTTCACTGAATGTATAACCTCTCCTTTCTTGTATTTTCCTCTATTATTGTTCACTTATCAATTTCATACTTCCTTTGATGGATTTTTGAGGATGGGAATTGACTAAAACTGCCTTTATTACAGAATCTTCGTATTCCAGTTCTAATCAATTTTAAATTAAGGTATCTAACTAAAGGTATGGCTACACAAAGCCATATTGATGGCAATCCACTGAATGTCATTTTTGCTGAAAATTGATAATGGAAACACTATTTTTCCAAACAGCATTATCAAACATGAATCCTTCAAAAAACCTCTGAAATAATCAGACACGTGTCAATATTCCCTTCAGTAGGTGTGGGACAAGTACACATCTCATATAGAAGTTACATTTTAATTCTCATTTATTTTATGTTTGTTAAACACACATATTCTAAGAAACACACACACAAAAATCTAATATCCTGGTACTACATACTATAGATAAATTATCCTTCAACTCATCAAGCACATATGTAAACTCTAAGTGCTGAAAGTTGATTTGATAAAAACAGAGTTTATGATATCAATAAATTCTAGAGATGCAGTTTGTATAGGATTTCAACAAAAACAAAATTAAATTTGCTTTTAGGTGGTTTCTCTATTTTCCCCTGAGGAGAAAAATAGAGTAAAATATACCATTTTTTAGAAGCAATCATGTATCTTGAAATATTTTAGTTTCCCAAATTGCATATCATTGTGTATCTTTTTAACTGCAGGTATAAATTTGGAAGTCTTAGCACACACTGAGATATCACTGTGTAATATCAAATCTTATCAAGGTCTCTTTAATTGCAGGAGTTTAACTCTCTAAGGCATCAACTTTATCAAGAATATTTTGCCTTTTCCCACTGTGCTACTATTGCTTCAGAGGACTGTTTCTGGAAGCAAGTTATACAAACTAAATAAGCTGCCTACATTTGTTTTACTCACAGACAAAACCACAAGGACAACAACATAATAATATCAGTAAGTATTCCAAGGCTAATTTATTTTGTTACTGTACATATAAAAATGTACAATGTATCCATTTAAAATAAATAGAACATGTAATACATAGAATAGTTTGGTGCTCTTTTAAATTTACAGAGGCTACCATAAATTAAGTATCTATTTACAACTGTCTGCTTTCATTTAACATTAGGTTTTGAGATTATATTCATCTGTTCATTCATTTTAATGGCTACATATTATCAGTTACATATGTACTTTTTTTTTTTAATTTTTTTTGTCTTTTGTCTTTTTGTTGTTGTTGTTGTTGTTGTTGTTGCTGCTATTTCTTGGGCCGCTCCTGCGGCATATGGAGGTTCCCAGGCTAGGGGTTGAATCGGGAGCTGTAGCCACCGGCCTACGCCAGAGCCACAGCAACGCGGGATCCGAGCCGCGTCTGCAACCTACACCACAGCTCACGGCAACGCTGGATCGTTAACCCACTGAGCAAGGGCAGGGACCGAACCCGCAACCTCATGGTTCCTAGTCGGATTCGTTAACCACTGCGCCACGATGGGAACTCCTGTACTTTTTTTTTTTTAAACAGCCACACCTGGGGCATATGGAAGTTGCTGGGCCAAGGGTCAAATCGGAGCTAAAACTGGAGCCTGTGCTACAACCAAAGCAACACTGGATCCATGCCACATCTGTGACCTCTGCCACAGCTTTCGGCCATGCCAGATCCTTAACCTAGTGAGGCCAGGGATTAAACCTGCACCTTCGCAGACATCAAATCCTTAACCTACTGAGCCACAATGGGAATGCCTATAGATACAATTTTTAACCTATTTCTTAAGGATTAATCTTTTTTTTTTTTTTGGCTTTTTTAGGGCTGCACCCACAGCATATGGAAGTTCCTAGGCTAGGAGGTGAATGAGAGCTGCAGCTCTCAGCCTATGCCACAGCCACAGCAAACTCAGATTCCAGCTGCATCTGCAACCTACACCACAGCTCAAAGCAATGCTGGATCTCCAACCCACTGAGCAAGGCCAAAGAACAAACCCGCATCCTTATAGGTACTAGTTGGATTTGTTTCTGCTGCACCACAATGGAAATTCCCTAATTTTATTTTTTAACTATTGCAAATAGAGATTCAATAAATTTATCCTTTAACTTATCCCCTCAAAAGTAATTATAGGAATTTAAGATGCTTTTGCTTCAATCTCTCCAATGTCACTTCTTGAACTATTTCAGTTTGATTTTCTGATTCCTCTATAACTTCCCCTAAATCATCTTTTTTTATTTTTATTTATTTATTTTTTCCTGCATTGGCAGCATGTGGAAGTTTCCAGGTCAGGGATTGAACCTGTACCACACAGCAGCAACCGGATCTGCTGCAGTGACAAAGCCAGATACTTAACCCACTGTGCCACAAAGGAACTCTCAAATAAGCATTTTTTAGAATGCTAACATATATTTCATCTTAACAGTATACTTACTAATTTATTAATCAGCATTGTTTTTTATTGCATCCCACTCATCTTTCTGAGTTCAGTTTTCTTTTGCAGGAATCTTTTTACCTTTTTTTTTTTTTTTTTTGGATTTTAGGGCTGCACCCATGGAATACGGAAGTTCCCAGGCTAGGGATCAAATCAGAGCTACAGCTGCCAGCCTGCACCACAGCCACAGCAACTCGGGATCCAAGCCGTGTCTGCAACCTACACCACAGCTCACGGCAATGTCAGATCCTTAACCCACTGAGCAAGGCCAGGGATCGAATCCGCATCCTCATGGATCTTGGTCAGGTTGGTTAACCACTGAGCCACAAAGGGAACCCCCTGAAATGTATCTTTAAATAGTTTTTTTCTTGGAAAACAGTTGAGTTGTAAACAATCTTCTTCTATCTATAAAAGTATTCTTTCCTTACTCTTTCTAATTACTTGTCTGAATACAAAAATGATTAACAGGTTTTGTTTTCCGATTATTGGAAGTATCATTCCCTTGTCTTCTAATAAAAGCAGACACGGGGCGGAGGAGGCAAGACGGCAGAAGAGTAAGAGGACACACTCACCCTCTCCCACAAACATATCCAAAAAACACATCTACATGTAAAACAGCTCACACAGGACATCAACTGAATGCTGGCAGAAGAACTTAAATTAAACCTCCAAAAAGGGCAAGAAATTCTTGACATAACTGGGTAGAACAAAAGAAAAAAAAAGAGAGAGAGAAAAGGAATCAGATGGGACAAGCATTCCCAAGAGGGAGCTGTGAAGGAGAAAAGGAACCCACACCCTGGGAAGCCATCCAACCAATGGAAAGATCAGCCAAGTTGAAGGGATCTCCAAGAAGCCGAGGAAAGTGCAGCAGCAGGTCTGAGAACTGAAAAGCACAGATCATCTGAACCACTGGCGCAGACACCACAGCCTGAGAAACTGGGGTGGGGGGACTCTGGGCGCTGAGACAGACTCTGGGCACTGAGACAGACTCTGGAGGTCAGTCCCTGGGAGCAGGCTGGGGTTGGGGGTGTGGAGATAGCCTAAGAGTCTAGGGAGTGGTGCGCCGAGGGCGGGGTAGCGGTACACTAAGGGCTGGGGAGTGGAAAGCCACAGCAGAGGAGAAGGTCCGGACAAAGTTGGGGAGGGGAGAGGAGAAGGCACAGGCCACCACCATGGAAAACTCCTTGTGCCCCAGCCTGCATGTGCTTCCCCTTGGATTGCAGAAGGCAGAGCGTCCCCAGCACAGCACCATACCCCATGGGAAGCAGAGAAGCCAGCTCCACAACGCTCACTGACCCCTGCGCTGCTCTGCATCCCCCTGGGCCACCTCGCCCCACCCCGCAGGAAGCCATGCTACCCACCCTAGATTGTGCCTATCAGGCACAGCCCCTAGAGACCAGAAGTCACTTGCTAGCTCACAATAGACCTGGTGTCTCCAGCAGTGGGAAGCTGCATGCTAGCCCATGGTGGACCAGACCTGCAGGTGGTGGGAGCAAACCACTGCAATTATCCCTGACTCCAGAAGTGGGCATGGCCTAGGGATATCTGAACAAAAATCACTTGCAGCCCCAACCACTTCAGAAGGCATCACAGAGAAGGACACTACAACAGAACACCACCTGATGTTCTCTCGCTCCTCTGGGTCCACACACGCACAGCAGCTGCCACTGGCAAACGTGCTGGGAGGGGCCTAGATGCTTGATCACTGTCCCTTCCTAGGAACCTGCAAATAAGAGTGCCTTGTTCAGCACATCCAATGGGGGCTAAGCAGGACCAGGTGCTTCTTGCATGATTTACAAGGGCAAACTGCTGCAGTTATCTCTGGCTCCAGAGGTGGCAGAGGGGTCGGTGAACAGGCACCACTTGCAGCCCCATTCACCTCAAGGGCATCACAGAGGAAGGCACTGTGACTGAATCAACTATTGGTGCTCATGCACCCTTGCAAACACACCGACCCTGCTGCTGCCACTGCTGAATGTTCAGGTCAGTACCCATATGCCAGATCTCTGTCACTTCCCAGGATCCTACAACTAGGAACAGCCTGTGCAGCACCTCCTGTGTGGGCTAAGTAAGGCAGATCACCTCATACATGGTCTACAGGTGGCAGAGGCAAACCACCACAGTTATCACAGAAGCTAGAGACAGTCATGGCCCATTCCCATGAGGGGTCCCTGAATAGGCGCCCCCTGTGGGTCCAATCACCTCAAAGGAGGGCACTGCAATCAAACACAAGCCTTTATTGATCTCATCCCCCTGGGAACTCATGCGCCCTGCTGCAGCTATAGCCAAATTTTCTGGTCACCTTGTAGATCCTTCTAGAGCTTATTACCACTGCCCAGGGCCCTGCAAATAGGAGTGACCTTTGCCACCTTCCTGCAGGTCTCTGCTTCTGTTGAGAGCCCAATGATCAGGCACTGAATGCTGGCCCTACCCACTGCCCCCTTCTCCCTGAAAACACACTGGGCATACTGGGGATAACAGACTGCTCACACCAAAGAAAGAGACAGCAAAGATTCAAACTCCCACACCAAAAAAAAAAAAATAGTAACCCACACAAAAAATACAAAGGGGTATTCTTGCATAGAAATAGACTCACGAGACCACAGTTTGGCTTCCCCAAATTCACAGGAGAAACACACACGCATGTGCGCACACACACACACACACACACAAGCAAGATGAAGAAGCTCAGAAACCACACCCAGTTTAAACAACAGGAGAACTCATCTAAAGCAGTAAATAATGAAACAGACCTCTGTAGTCTGACAGATTTTGAGTTCAAAAGGGAGATAGTGAAAATACTGAAGGAATTAAGAGAGGATATGAGGAGTAATGCAGATTCCCTCAAAAAGGAACTAGAAAATATAAGGAGGAGCCAAGAAAAACTAGACGATTCATTTGCAGAGATACAAACTGAACTAAAGGCAATAAAGACTAGAATGAATAATGCAAAGGAACGAATTAGTGACATGGAAGATAGAATAATGGAAATCACCCAGTCAGGACAGCAAACAGAAAACCAAATGAAAAAACGTGAAAGCAATATAAGAGACCTATGGGATAATATAGAGCAGGCCAATGTACCCATAATAGGAATTCCAGAAGGAAAAGAAAAAGAAAGGGGAATTGAAAATATATTTGAAGAAATTATGGCTAAAAACTTTCCAAATCTAAAGGACACTGATATCAAGACACAGGAAGCACATAGGGCCCCAAACAAGTTGAACCCAAACAGGCCCACACCAAAACATATTACAATAAAAATGGCAAAAGTTAAAGATAAAGAGAGGATTCTAAAGGCAGCAAGAGAAAAGCAAAGCGTTAATTATAAGGGAACCCCAATAAGGTTATCAGCTGATTTCTCTACAGAAACACTGCAGGCCAGGAGGGAGTGGCAAGATATATTTAAAGTGCTGAAAGGAAAAAATTTGCAACCTAGAATACTCTATCCAGCAAGAATATCATTTAAAATAGAAGGGGAAATAAAGAATTTCTCCAACAAACAAAAGCTAAAAGAGTACAGCAATACAAAACCCATTCTAAAAGAAATACTGAAAGGGCTTCTCTAAATAAAAAAAAAAAAAAAAAAAAAAAAAGGAAAATCTAGGATTGAGGAAACCACAATTGGAAAGCAGTCACTTAAATAAGCCAGCATACAGATCTAAACATGAAGATGATAAAAGAAAAAAAGAAAAAAAAAAGAGACAAATTCATACAATGTGGGCAGGGGAAGAAAAAAAATTAAATTCTTTTTCTTTCTTTTTTTTTTAAAGGATGTGTTTGAGCCTATACGATTATCAGGCTAAAGCAACAGATATAGGAAGGGGTTAACATACTTAAAAAACAGGGAAACCACAAATCAAAACCAAACATTACATTCACAAAACTGAAAATAAAAGTATTCAAGCATAAAATAAAGGGAAATCATCCATCCAAAAAAAGAAAGGAAGAAAAGAGAAACATAGAATCAACTGGAAAACAAGGTTTAAAATGGCAATAAATACATATCTATCAATAATCACCTTAAATGTCAATGGACTGAATGCTCCAACCAAAAGACACAGAGTGGCAGATTAGATAAAAAAGCAAAAACCTTCAATCTGCTGCTTACAAGAGACTCACCTTAGAGCAAAGAACACATACAGACTGAAAGTGAGGGGATGGGAAAAAAAAAGTGAGGGGATGGGAGCTGTTTCATGCCAATGGACCAGACAGGAAAGCAAGAGTTGCAATACTCACATCAGACAAAATAGACTTCAAAACAAAGGCCATAAAGAAAGACAAAGAAGGACACTATTTAATGGTTAAAGGATCCATTCAAGAAGAGGATACTATAATCGTCAATACACATGCCCCCCGGAGTTCCCGTCATGGCGCAGTGGTTAACGAATCCGACTAGGAACCATGAGGTTGCGGGTTCGATCCCTGCCCTTGCTCAGTGGGTTAACGATCCGGCGTTGCCGTGAGCTGTGGTGTAGGTTGCAGACGCGGCTCGGATCCCGCGTTGCTGTGGCTCTGGCGTAGGCCGGTGGCTACAGCTCCCGATTCAACCCCTAGCCTGGGAACCTCCATATGCCGCGGGAGCGGCCCAAGAAGTAGCAACAACAACAACAACAACAGACAAAAAAAGACAAAAAAAAAAAATACACATGCCCCTAATATAAGAGCACCCAGATACCTCCAACAAATACTAAGACATAAAAGGAGAAATGGATGGGAATACAATCATAGTAGGAGACATTAACACCCCACTGACATCAATGGACAGATCCTCTAGACAGAAAATCAATAAAGCAACAGAGATTCTAAAGGAAACAATACAAAAGTTAGACTTAATTGACAATTTCAGGACATTACATCCAAAAAAATCAGAATAATATACCTTCTTCTCAAGTGCACATGGAACAGTCTCAAGGATTGATCACATCCTGGGGCACAAAGCTAACCTCAACAAATTTAAGAGTATAGAAATTATTTCAAGTATCTCCTCTGACCACAATGGCATGAAAGTAGAAATCAACCACAGAAAAAGAAGTGAGAAAAAACCTACTAGATGAAGACTAAACAACATGCTACTAAAAAACCAATGGGTCAATGAGGAAATCAAGAAGAAAATTAAAAAATACCTCAAGACAAATGATAATGAAGACATAACCACTCAAAATCTATGGGATGCTGCAAAAGCAGTGCTCAGAGGGAAGTTCATAGCAATACAGCCCTTCCTCAAAAAAGAAGAAAAATCTCAAATCGACAACTTAACCCTACATCTAAATGAATTAGAAAAAGAACAAACAAAACCTGAAGTCAACAGAAGGACGGAAATCATAAAGATCAAAGAGGAAATCAATAAAATAGAGATTCAGGAGTTCCTATCACGGCACAGTGGTTAACGAATCCGACTAGGAACCATGAGGTTGCAGGTTCAGTCCCTGGCCTTGGTCAGTGGGTTAAGGATCTGGTGTTGTAGTGAGCTGTGGTGTAGGTTGCAGACATGGCTCGGATCCGGCATTGCTGTGGCTCTGGCATAGGCCAGTGGCTATGGCTCCGATTTGACCCCCAGCCTGGGAACCTCCATATGCTGCGGGAGCGGCCCTAGAAAAGGCAAAAAGACAAAAAAAAAAAAAAAATAGAGATTAAAAAAACAATAGACAAAATCAATCAAACCAAGAGCTGGTTCTTTGAAAAGGTAAACAAAATAGACAAACCTCTGGCTAGACTCACCAAGAAGAGGAGAGAAAAAACTCAAACAAAATAAGAAATGAAAAAGAAGTCATCACAGCTGACACTACAGAAATACAAAAAAAAAAAAAATAAGATAATACTATCAACAATTATATGCCAACAAATTTGAAAACCTAGAAGAAATGGACATCTTTATAGAGACCTACAGCCTGCCAAAACTGAATCAAGAAGAAATAGATCAACTGAACAGACTGATCACTAGAAATGAAACTGAATATGTCATAAAAACACTCCCTACAAATAAAAGTCCAGGACCACATGGCTTCACAAGAGAATTCTACCAAACATACAAAGAGTAACTTATACCCACTCTCCTTAAACTTTTTCAAAAGGTTGAAGAAGAAGGAGCACTCCCAAAGACATTCTATGATGCCACCATTACACTAATTCCAAAACCACAGAAAGATACCACCAAAAAAAGAAAACTATCAGCCAATATCCTTGATGAATATAGACGCAAAAATTCTCAACAAAATTTTAGCCAACTGAATGCAACAACACATCAAAAAGATAGTACACCACAACCAGGTGGGATTCATCCCAGGTTCACAAGGATGGTTCACCATACATCAATCAATCATCATCATACACCACACTAACAAAAGAAAAGTCAAAAACCACATGATCATCTCAATAGATGCAAAAAAAGCATGTGACAAAGTCCAACATCCATTCATGATAAAAACTCTTACCAAAGGGAGTAAAGAGGGAACATGCCTTAATACAATCAAAGCCATTTATGACAAACTCACAGCAAATAAAATACTTAATGGAGAAAAGGTGAAAGCCTTCCCACTAAAATCTGGAACAAGTCAAGGGTGCCCACTCTCACCACTGTTATTCAACATAGTAATAGAAGTCCTAGCCACAGTGATCAGACAAACAAAAGAAATAAAATACATCCAAATAGGAAGAGAAGAGATAAAACTATCACTGTATGCAGATGACATGATACTGTATGCAGAAAACACTAAGGACTCAACCCAAAAACTACTTGAACTGATCAACAAATTCAGCAAGGTAGCAGGATATAAGATTAACATTCAGATTTCTGTGTAAAAACAATGAAATACTAGAAAAGGAATACAGAAATACAATACGTTTTAAAATTGCATCCAAAAAAAATCAAATACTTGGAAATACACCTGACCAAGGAGGTAAAGGACTTGTATGCTGAGAACTATAAAACATTAATCAAGGAAATTAAAGAAGATGTAAAGAACTGGAAAGAGTTTCCAGGCTCCTGGGTTGGAAAAATTAATATTGTAAAAATCGCCATACTACCCAAAGCAATCTACAGATTCAATGCAATCCCTATCAAATGACCATGACATTTTTCACAGAACTAGAACAAAAAATCCAAAAATTTACATGGAACCACAAAAGACCCAGAATTGCCAAAGAAATTCTGAGGAACAAAAACCAAGCAGGAAGCATCTCTCTTCCAGACTTGAAGCAATATTACAAAGCCACAGTCATCAAGACAATGTGGTACTGGTACCAAAACAGACATACAGACCAATGGAACAGAATAGAGAACCCAGAAATAAACCCAGACACCTACAGTCAATCTTTGATAAAAGAAGCAAGAACACAAAATGGGAAAAAAGTCTTTTCAGGAAGTATTTCTGGGAGACCTGGACAGCTACATGCACATCAATGACACTAGAACACACCCTCACACCATGCACAAAAATAAACTCAAATTGGCTTAAAGACTTACCTGTAAGTCAAGATACCATCAAACTTCTGGGAAAAAGACAGTCTTTTCAGCAAGTATTGCTGTGAGACCTGGTCAGCTACATGCACATCAGTGAAACTAGAACACACCCTCACACCATGCACCAAAATAAACTCCAATTGGCTTAAAAACTTACATGTAAGTCAAGACACCATCAAACTCCTGGAAGAGAACATAGGCAGAACATTCTCTGACATCAACCTTACAAATGTTTTCTCATGTCAGTCTCCCAAAGCAACAGAAATAAAAGCAAAAATAAACCAATGGGACCTAATCAAACTGACAAGCTCTTGCACAGCAAAGGAAACCAAAAAGAAAACAAAAAGTCAACTTACAGAATGGGAGAAAATAGTTTCAAATGATGCAACTGACAGGGGCCTAATCTCTAAAATATACAAACAACTTATACAACTCAATAGCAAAAAATCCAACAACCCAATTTCTCCAAGGAAGATATACAGATGACCAACAAGCACATGAAAAAATGCTCAACATCACTGATTATTAGAGAAATGCAAATCAAATCTATCATGAGGTACCACCTCATACCAGTCAGAATTAGTAAGTCCACAAATAAATGCTGGATGGGGTGTGGAGAAAAGGGAAGCCTCCTGCACTGCTGGTGGGAATGTAAGCTGGTACAACCACCATGGAGAACAGTATGGAGGTACCATAGAAAATTATACATAAAACTACCATATGATCCAGCAATCCTACTCTTGGGCATATATCCAGACAAAACTTTCTTTGAAAAAGTCGCATGCACCTGCATGTTCACTGCAGCACTATTCACAATAGCCAAGACGTGGAATCAACCCAAATGTCCACTGATAGATGATTGGATTAGGAAGATGTTGTATATATACACAATGGAATACTACTCAGCCATAAAAAAGAACAAAATAACACCATTTGCAGCAACATGGATGGAACTAGAGACTCATCCTGAGTGAATTAAATCTGAAAGAGAAAGACAAATACCATATGATATCACTTATATCTGTAATCTAATAAACGGCACAAAGGAACCTTTCCACAGAAAAGAAAATCATGGACTTGGAGAACAGACTTACGGTTGCCAAGGGGCAAGGGGAGGGAGTGGGAGGGACTGGGAGCTTGGGGTAAATAGATGCAGAATTGTTGCCTTTGGAATGGATTAGCAATGGGATCCCGCTGTGTAGCACTGGGAACTCTGTCTAGTCACTTATGATGGAACATGTAATATGAGAAAAAAGAATGTATACATATAAGTGTAATTGGATCACCATGCTGTACAGTAGGAAATATATATATATATAAATAAATGATAAAAAATACTGAAGCTGCTTAAGCTTGAAAAAAAAAATAGTAGACACAGAAAAAATTCTGTGAAAAATCTGATTGCTGTTTCTCTGTAGATTTTATATCCCTTCCAATTGAAAGTTTTAATATCTAAATTGTCCTTTTGTGTACTGTAATTTCACTATGATATTTCTATAAGCAAGTTTGTTTTTACTTTCCCTATTCTGGAATTAACTTTTTTTTTATCATTCTTTCCCTATTTTAGCTTCACATAAAGTCCACTTCCCACTTTCTCTATCCTTTCCTCCTAAAATGCATTATTATGATTATACTGGATCTTTTCTTTCCATTGTCAACAATTCCTACTTCTATGTCATATTTTCTGTCTTTAATTCTTTGCACCACATTCTGAGTGATTTCCTTGGATCTGACTTTTTTTTTTCTTTTTTCTTTTTGGATCTGATTTTTGATTCATTAAATCTTTTTTCTGCTGAATCTAGTCTTATATAACCTCTTCACCAAGGTTTTATGTCAAGTCCTACACTTTTCATGACTTTAACTTCCCTGTGGGTTTTTTTTTTTTTGTATCTTCTTATCCCCCCAAATAATTTAGTCTATCCTTTTCATTTCTGTTTTGTCTCTTTGATTTACATCAAAGTCTCCTGAGTATGCCCTGCAGTCTCCAGTCCAAGAGGTATTAATTCCCCCATGTGTTGTATCTGATGACTCTTCTAATGGTGGTTTGTGTTCCTACAAGATCTGTTATTTTAACTGTAAGTTTACCTTCAGCATATGGGAGTCCTATATGCCTAAAGTAAGGTAACCTCCCTACAGTATGGTTTTAGGATTGCCTCTGCTTTGGGACCCCAGTATCATGTGTTCCAGTGGGTAACCTTATACTCTGCAATTACCATGAATCCAGACTCAACCCTGCTCAGGGCTCCTGGAGCTTCTGATCTCTCAAAGTAGATATTTCCATCCTTCATTTCTGCAGTCGACAAGCTTCCTTGCAGACTTTCTGGCTTGAGTGGAGGTCAAGCTTTCCTTGTCTTTTTTTCCACGTAAAACCTGATCACTTATGACTCTTAAAAAGAAAGTTCAGTCCCATGTTCCCTTTTGCACAGTGACTGAAGCTGAGACCTTCCCTCTTATTTCAACAAAATAGCTCCTAAACACACACACACACACACACACATTCCAGAAAGGCATTCACTGATTAAATGCATAAAAAGAATCCATGAAAAGAACCACCTTTGAACTCTTCCAACTTTGAATTCTCTCTTCAGTTCTGACACTGAGGATTTTCTTCCTCTTCTCATTCTTCTCCTTCTCCTCCTTTTCCTCCTCCTCCTTCTTCTTCCTCTTCTTCTATTTCAAGCCCAGTTTTGTATTTAATGTTTTTGTCTACGTTTACATTTTATCCCAGTCTATTTGATGTGGGAAGGTTTCTCACATCACTTCAGCTTAATATGTTAACTGGAGGAACCCTCTCAGTTTCTCTTTGAATTCATGAGTATGTAAAGCTAATTAGCGATTTTCACAGATGACTGCCTTGGTTAGAAAAGGTATTTTTAACTTAAAAGCACATGCCATCCTGTTAGTAATTTTAAGTATTCAGGGCTCCTATTACTAAGGACGTGTCTTTTTGACTATGGGAAGAACTATAACTCCTTAAATCTGAGATAGTTTTATTTTATATTATCTTCAACATCAAAGGTTTTCTTGAATGAGTAAATTAATACATGAATGAACATTTCATTTGTTTCCCAAACATCAAGGCCAGAGTTGATTTCTTAGAAATTCAGTTCCTCATTTAACGAAGGATAAGGTTTAGACTCTTTTATTTGCTAGTTTCCTGTTTTTCTCTCTTCTACCCATTAAAAGGCCTACTATTTTTTTTGATAGTGACATTTTTCAGTTCTTATAAATTTGTTATAGAACCTAGCCTTCATACTCTAATGTTTAATGTTTAAATTATTTGCCAATGAGTTCTCAGCCTTATAGTTGTTGCTCTATCTAAAATTACAACCTTTGTTTCCCTACTCCACAGTATTTAGAGAGAAGGAAAAAAAATAATAGAAAATGAAGACATGGAATCTCTTAGTTTTTGATTGAATTGTTCTGTCTGAGCAGGAAAGAACTGCAAAAAAAAGACATTTCAGAATTTGTTTGTTTTGGTTTTAAACCAGCAGTACATGAAGAACAAGTTGTTCAGAACTGTATATTTTATTTCTGTGAACATTTTTATCCTGTCTTTTATATAATCAAATCCATTCATTTATTCAACCAATAAAAAAAAAAGAATGGTAATTTCCACCATTCCCTCTTTTATTAGGCTATTCAAATTGGAACCTACTTCTTCCTTTTACAAAATAAGTTTTACAATTTACAACTAAGGCTCATAAACTTTTTCAAGGCATTTTATGATGGCATATCTCAGAGCCAGATGCTCTGGAGCCTAGAAGGGAACAGAATGTGTAAGAATGTTCACTGATTATTAGTTGATGAGAAGTGTCATAATTTAAACAATAGCCAATTAGCAAATCCCAATAAAGTTTTCAGAGGACTCATGAAAGTTAATCATGCTTGAAATTCCTGCCATAGAATCACCTCACTTTGGTCAATATACATACCTAAAAACTGCATGTCAACTGAATATTTATTTCAGCATAAGTTTTCAATGACCTGAATTATCAGTGTGGATACATTTTATCATGATTTCTTATTGGTTTGCTCTTAGCAATAGAACAATTGAAATTTGGACTTTTCTGTTTCCTGCTTGTTCGTTGAATAACAAACTATTCAGTGTCCCAAGGGAGATTATAACTTAAGTGTACATTTGTTTTGTAAAGTGAATAATTATTGATTAGGCAAGAGAGGTTCACGTACAACATAGAAACAACTATTGCTAAAATATTATCTGAAATTCCTCTAGAAAATGTGAGGTGAGGAGTTCCCGTCGTGGCTCAGTGGTTAATGAATCCGACTAGTAACCCTGAGGTTGCAGGTTCGATCCCTGGCCTTGCTCAGTGGGTTAAGGATCCGGCATTGCTGTGAGCTGTGGTGTAGGTTGCAGATGTGGCCCGTGTTGCTGTGGTTCTGGCGTAGGCCAGTGGCTACAGCTCCTATTCGACCCCTAGCCTGGGAATCTCCATATGCCGTGGGAGTGGCCCAAGAAATGGCAAAAAGACAAAAAAAAAAAAAAAAAAAAAAAAAAAAAAAAAGTGAGGTGAAGATGGTGGAAAGAATCTACTAAGGGCAAGTCCTTTCATAATTATCTCATTGAACCTTGCAGTACTTCTAGAGGCAAGGATCCTTGTTCCCACTGAACAAATTTAAAAATTAAATGTCTCAGAGAAGTCAAAAGGCAGAGACAGATTTGAACCCTTCTTTCTGACTCTCAAGTCCATCAACTTTCACACTAAAATAGGTCTTAACTTGACTCATATCTGGAAGTTCATTTTTAGAATTTCAGGAAAGCTTTTTGAAAATACACGGGTGTGTTACCTTATGGAATAGTACAGATATGCATGGATTAAGGCAGGCACCAAAGTCCCCAAATAGATAAAATATAAGTTATGTGAATTATTATTATAATCATTTTATTCAGAATTCTACTATATTGCTGTCATTTTAAATAGTGAAGGAAGAAATACCTCTTTGCTAGTGTTGAATCATGAAAACTCCACTGCACTACTCGTTTTCTGCTTGATATAACTACCTCATGAGCCCTGCAACTCCCAGTCTAGCTGCTTTTTATTGCTAATTAACCACAGTAAACAAAATACCAAGAGGTATGGTCTCCAGTTGCTCTGCGTCATGTCCTTGCCCCAATGCTAAGCCTTAAAATTAGAAGGAATCCTTGGATTATGCAAAGATCTCTTGCACAAGTTTCCTATCATTTTTCTATTTCCTCAATATAGAAGGTCATATCTGATTCTTACGGTTTGCCTACAGTTTTGATCAAATGAACTAAACAGCAATGATTTCTTGAATTTTTTCTGGTACTCTTGGTAAGTTTTTGAAACAAATTCAGGCTTTCTCCTATTTTTATATTCTGAATAGTATTCTAGGGACAATATATGTGGGTAAGGATTGGGGGGTGAGGAGGAGGTGGCAAAAAGTCAAATTTCCAAATAATCTTCAAGAGTCATTTAAAATTTTTGTCAGTAGCACGCACAAAGTTGGGTTTGTTTTATTTGTTTTGCAATGTGTAAAATAACAAAGAGAGAAGATGGAATGGACTCAGAGATAATTTAGGCAGTACTAAAGTTTTGAACTAAGGCAGAAATGAAGACAACGGAGGAAATAATTTGATTAGGAAAGCGTGACATTGGAAGGACCGACTAAACTTGGTGACAATGTGTCGGCTGAGGATGAAGGAAGAGCAAGGATAATCTAAAATTGCAACCGCGGGAGCTATATAAGGAAAAATAACAGGGGGAAAGGAAACTACAGGGAAACTTCCACTGGGATACTAGGGAGGAATAAACAGCTAATTGGGTTGGATTTCAATATGTTTTAGGGAGGTGGGACCTGAATCAGGAGGTGAATACAGCTGAGAGTAAAGTGATGGTCACTGAATCTGTGAGTTGAGGAGATTCTGACCTGAGCATGGCGAGTGGGAAAGAGAGGATTGAGAGGTAAGTCTTGGAGATTCAAAGGAAGTAAAAGAAGGGAAAAAAAAATAGTGAGGGGGGAGGAATAGCCCGAGAAGTAGAAGAAGCTTCATGAAAGTCAGAAGAGGGCAGAATTTCCCAAAGGAATAAATCGTGTAAGGAATTGAATACTGCAGAAGCTTTAAAAAGTGTTTTCTAGGAGACTATCTTTGAACTTGAAGATGGATTGGGAGTTTGGAGTTAATAGAGGCAAACTATTGCATCTGGAGAGGACAAGCAATGAGATCCTGCTGTATAGCACAGGGAACTATCTCCAGTCACTTCTGATGGAACATGCTGGAAGATAATGTGAGAAAAAGAACATATATATGTGTATATGTGTGTGTGTGTGTGTGTGTGTGTGTGTGTGTGTGTATGAATGACTGGGTCACTTTGCTGTACAGTAGAAATTGACAGAACACTGTAAATCAACTATAATGGAAAAATTAAAATCTTAAAAAAAAGATTTTGTTCTGAATTACAATATTATGATTATCCAAATAATCTTACCAATAAGTAGATGACAGGAAGATTTCTCAAAATCCATTAATTCAACATTTTTGAAAATGGGAGACTGGGCTAACTATACATTTTATTAAGACAGCCTTGGAGAAATATAAGAACTTTAGCTAATGAAAAATATGCAAATTCACCTCATTACATTTTAGTGTTAAGTGAATACACTGAGTAATGTCCCATAAATGTACTCTGCAAATTTGGAAAGGGTTTACCATTTGTTCCTAATGGTAATAGAGAAAAATTAATTCTTAATTGTAATACCTAAGGCTCTACGGACAAGGATTGGCTTCCCCATACAGTTTTTTACTGAGGCATAAATATTTTTAATTTTGTGCACTTATAACCTGGTGAAATGGAATTCATTTATGTAAATAATCTATGTAATTTTTAAACAATATTTCCACTAATATTGGCAGAATATACGGATATTAATTTAGGTAGAATAATCTGTTATCCCACCTTGATCCAATATTATACCATGATTCTCAACATAAACTGCTCAATACACATAAAATTAGATTAAAATTACCAATAGTACCTAACTGAAGATCAGGCACAGGGACCCCTATCACAGAAACTTTGATAAAAAGTTTTCCCTAAGGCCCCAACTTACTCAAATAAGAAAGTGTGCTTTTCTTCTCTTCTTTTTCTCTATCCCTCTGCACCATGAGCCTCCATCTCAAAGGAGGGAGAAAGATGTTGTCCATACAGCAAAAGGAATTATAATTTTATACTGCTATGAAAATTACACAGCACTGAGCTTCTGATTATAGGCGCTCATTTACTTTTAAAAACTAGGGAGTTCCCATTGTGGCTTAGCAGGTTATGAGACTGACTAGTATCCATGAGGAAGTGGGCTGGATCCCTGGCCTCATTCAGTGGGTTAAGGATCCAGCGTTGCCATGAGCTGTGGTGTAGGTTGCAGATGCGGCTCAGATCTGGTGTTGCAGTGGCTGTGGCGCAAGTCGTCAGCTGCAGCTCCAATTCAACCCCTAGCCTGGAAACTTCCACATGCTACAGGTGTGGCCCTAAAACAGAAAGAAAAAAAGAAAAAAACTAGAATACAATTGTTTCTATTAAAAAATAAAACCTCTAATAAAAATACAAGAAAACTAGGAGGCACAGGGAGAGTCAATCAGCTTGATTTACCACAGATTTTTTTACGTAGTCCAGGAGCAGGGGAAATACCTGCCCACAATATTTATACGGTAATCCTAATGAAGTATAATCAATCCAATACAAAATTCTAATGATTACATCATGTTTGGTTACTGTTGTAGCTGAACCTGATTCCATCAAATCATTTAAGACAGTTGGGGTATTTTCATATTTGAAAAGATATCTGTCTAGTAAAATCTATTTTAGCAAGATTTATAACAACCACTAAGTAAGTTTCTAACATCTCATATATGTGTGTGTGTGTGTGTGTGTGTGTGTGTGTGTGTATGATGCACTTAAAGTTCTTGGCTGAATTTTACACTTCAACAGGGAATTTTATGTTTTCATTTATATACTCTACACAAAAGGTAGTTGTAATGTCTGACTTGTAAAAAAGAGCTAGGAGCTCCCTGGTGGCCTAGTAGTTAGGACTTGGCACTTTCACCACTGTAATCAGGGTTCAATGCCTGATGCGAACTGAGATTCCACATCAAAACCATTGTGGCCAAAAAAAAAAAAAAAAAAAAAAAAAAAAAAAAAAAAAAAAAAAACCAAATAAACACAAAGAAAAAAACAAACCTAAACAGGGCTAAACCATTTTTAAAGTGAAAAATCAAGATGTTCCCAAAAGGCAACTAGAAATAATCAATGGGCTTTCTAAAGTATGATTCTGTTTTATTTCCTTTGCATCAAATCTGTGGAGTAGAATATTTGAGGAAAGAATTTGTTATTTAAATATTTTCCCTTAACTCTATAAGGTACACCTTACATTTACTTTAAAATTTTTAGGAAGTTGGAGTCGGTAACATAAAGATTATGTATTATTTAATTACGCACAAAAAACAATTCATAAAATATCCTGCCTCTTAAAAAAATACTCCAGGTATTTTACAAGGAACAATATAGTTAAAGTACCAAAAATATATACAACTGCAGAAGCAATTAAAATCACTAATAAAAATCAAACATAAAATCAGTGTACCATGCCAAAGGCCTTTTGAAATAAAAGAGCTTTAAACCTAGAGAACATAAAAGGAGGCTAATTCAGTGGTTGTCCTCAATTGAAAAGAGAGGACGATCCGTAGCCCTAGGCTAGCAGACAGAAATCCTGTGCCAGTGCCAGTGAGTTCCAGAATGAAAATCCTCTTACCCTTACAATTCACAAATTCTTAAATATTTCTCTTTTTAGGATGTTCTGCTTAAAGAATTGCATCACCAAAGGGATTTTAACTATAAGGGTCAATTATAAACACATGAGCATACTGGTTTTTTTATTACGATGTTGGTCTTTTAACTTTCTGGAGAAAAAAATGAAATGTAAAAAAAAAAATTATTCATTGTCTGCCGTTCTAATATCTGACAAGGTCCCTGAGGATGTAAAAAACTGGGCACTTGTTGGGAGTCCCCATCGTGGCTCAGTGGTTAACGAATCCGACTAGGAACCATGAGGTTGCAGGTTCCATCCCTGGCCTTGCTCAGTGGGTTAAGGATCCAGTGTTGCCGTGAGCTGTGGTGTAGGTCGAAGACACGGCTCGGATCCAGCATTGTGGTGACTCCGGTGTAGGCCGGAGGCTACAGCTCTGATTAGACCCCTAGCCTGGGAACCTCCACATGCTACAGGAGCGGCCCTAGAAAAAGGCAAAAAGACAAAAACCAAACAAACAAAAACTGGGCACTTGGGATTAAAACTAACAAATAAATAATTTTGAGCAAACCAAAACTACCTCTTTATTTTTCTGTCTTTTTGTCTTTTTAGGGCCGCACCCTTGGCATATGGAGGTTCCCAGGCTAGGGATCTAATCGGAGCTGTAGCCACCAGCCTACACCAGAGCCACAGCAACGCCAGATCAGAGCCACATCTGCGACCTACACCACAACTCATGGCAATGCCGAATCCTCAACCCACTAAGCAAGGCCGGGGAGGCCAGGGGTCAAATCCGCAACCTCGTGGTTCCCAGTTGGATTCATTTCCACTGCGCCATGACAGGAACTCCAAAAACTACCTCTTTCTAGGAAAAACAAAAGCAAATGAAAAAATTTTCAATGTGTATGACTTTCTGACAGGGTAGGAAATGCATTCATTTGTCAAGAATGAATCAAAAGAAGATCTACGTAAATTTGTTGCCAATTTTTTAAAATACTGCTTTAAAACAGAGTAGACAGAGTTTCTACTTAATATTTATAAAATCCAAACTGCCGCCTTCTTTATATGAATGGTCAAATGTCCCTTTAGGACTCTGATCTTAGCATGAATTCACTGGAGCAAGTATCAAATTCTTACTCCCCTATAATTATAAATGCCAAGCCATAATGATTTTAAATAACTTGGCATATGATTGAGAAATGAAAAATGGAAGACAGACACTTTTGCCACCAAAAGCATCCATTCAGTGAAATTCAAACAGATATATTTTGCTGAGTATATTTTTAGTTTTTCTAGCATTGATGTGTTTGAAGAAAAAACTTCACACCTCTTTTCCACCTAATCAGAGGAGGCTTTGTAAAAATTCACAAGGATGGGTGAGAGAAAAAGAACACTCACAGATATAAGAAAAGTTTTATTTTTCTTTTCCTTTTGCATTGGGGGGAAGTTGAAAAGAGATAAAAAGTAAGAAGCTATAAAGGATAGAAGAGGCAACCCAGTTTACTGAAAAAAAAAAATTAAGGTCAGATAACAAGTGTTGCCTGCTAACTACTCTTGATCTAGCTCTATGTCCACACCAGCTTTTTGACAACAGCCTAATATTGACAGCTTCTGTCAACCACTCTCAATGTCATGAACTAGGCCCAAACTAGATGCTGCTGAGTTTATTCCATGCCAGCACCACAGAACCAAAGTAAAGCGTCATTTACTATGTGTTTGATCTGGAAAAAAAAAAAAAAAAATATATATATATATATATATATATATATATATATATATATATAGACACCAGCCTATGTCACAGCCACAGCAATTCGGGATCAGAGCAGCACCCTGGAGCTACACCACAGGTCACCGCAACACCACATCCCCAACTCACTGAGAGAAGTCAGGGATCTAACCCGCATCCCCATGGTTGCCAGTCAGATTCGTTCCACTGGGCCACTACAGGAACTCCAGTCCCTTTCATATTTTAATGAGGAAAAGGAAACTACCACAAAGTGCTCACATAATAAATATTTTTATTGTCATCCCAGTCTTAACTTTATTTACATTCAAATATTATCACAAATGATATTTTGGTTTTATATTCCAATAAGCCCTTCAGCTCATTCTAGAACCTTTTGGCACATCAATATTTTGAGAGAGCTAGCTTGTATTCTTTAATCCTTTATACATTTAAAATGTTGCCAAGGGCTTTTCTAATTACTTTAGTTAGGCTCTGAAAGTCCAAAAGATCATAAACCCACATTCAAGCATGCATACACATATCTCATTGTGTATCAGTGTCACAATGAAATGAGAAGAGCACTGGGGACACCTGGCTTCTGCCATTGACTCTTGACTGTTGAGATCTGTACAGCACTGAATAAGACCATGGGTGTTGTTTTTGTAGCTTACAGAGGTGAGAGACGCCTCGGAGAATCTGCTGTACACAGCTGCAAAACTACATTCAGTAGTCCTGCCTAAGTAATCCTGTAACTTTAGGACCATTGCAAACTTTGCTGTGATTCAGTTTCTTCAGTAAAGGGGTTCGAGAATATGGAAAGCTCCTTGGGAGCCTCCTTCTGGCTCCCAAACCTGATGATTTTTACAGTACTAGGTGGTCTCCTTTCAAGGCTTAGAAGCCATTAGAAATGCTTCATGTTTCCTTCCAGTTCTATGATGAGTTGGGAATAACTGGTGCCATGCTTAGATGTGGCTTTAGCAGTTGTATTTCTAAGGGATTTGGCCCACTAAGTAACTGAAGCTGACAAAAAGTCAGAGTCAAGAAACAGTTTTCCCTAGGGAAGTTTTCAAACAGTGAAACGAAATGGCAAGAAAACACTGTTGTAAAAGGACAGAGAATAGGACATTTTAAAGGTAAAAGAAGACATTAATTGACTTGTTTGGTGCTCGCTTACTAGTTCAGGCATACATAATACTTTCCGATTAGGGTAATTTTATTCTTATGGAGTGTTTCTTGTCATTATCTGAATCGGCTTCAGAATTAGCTAACATTAACAACTTCAAAGTGATTCCACAGGAAACATCTCACAATAAACTATCAAGTCTAAAAGAAGGAAATGCTTTAAATTACTTGGATTGCTTTGGGTGGAACTGTGTTTCTTAAAGACACTGAGAATTTTCCATATTATGTGACACACAACTGTGAGATCTCAAGGAAGCCTTTTGGAAATTGCTTGATTGTAACTTAAACTCCTTTCTGAAAAACAGAAAAGTTTAATTATTATTCAGTCTTTTCTTTAAGAGAGAATGTAAATATGATTCTTAAAGATTTATAGGTGTGTTCTCTCTCACCAGTATGTAAAATACTATACGGTACATTTAAGGAAAATCTAAAGTAAATGTTAGCACGGAGGAATTCAACCATTAATTGGCAGAGCTCACTGAACACTAGATGACAATTGGGACAACGTAAGTAATGCTTTCAACATTGTAAGCCAAAATTATTTAAACCTAGATTTTAAAACCAATTTGAAGGCAAATTAAGACTTTGTAGATAGGCAAGAGACAAAACGTTTTTGCCCAGGCACATTTCCAAAAAGGAAGAAGGAGAATGCCAACAAAATGAAAAAGGGATCCAAGAAAAAGGAAGTATCAAGAATCAAAATAACTCCCCAGAATACATTAAAAAGAAGCGTCAGTGTGACTGTGAAGCAAGTGTTTTAGTAAGTAATTTTTCTTTATTGGAACAGAGAGTCAGAGAGATCAAAGATTATCTTCAAGAAGGCGAGGAGTTCCCGTCATGGCTTGGTAGGAACGAATCTGACTAGAATCCATGAGGAGGCAGGTTCCATCCCTGGCCTCACTCAGTGGGTTAAGGATCTGGCGTTGGCATGAGCCGTGGTGTAGGTCACAGACAAGGCTCAGGTCTGGCGTGGCTGTAGCTGTAGCATGGGCCAGTGGTTACAGCTCCAATTCGACCCCTAGCTTGGGAACCTCCATATGCCATGGTGCAGCCCTAGAGAGACAAAAAAAAAGAAGTAGAAGGTCAATATGATTAGGGTTACATAAACTGTATGTAGGATTAACAATAGATAAAGGAAGGTATATATTTGATGAAGAAAAAAGAAAGACAATGAGAAATTCAAGGGAAAACAAAAATTTGTGCCTGACACCCATGGTCCAACACCAAATGCATGTTAAATATGGCATAATTTTGGCAACTGGTAGAGTACAAGGAAAAATAGTGAATTTTATCACAATACTTGGAATAATCTCTTCCAGAAGCACTTGATCAGCGGCATAGGAAAATATTTTGTTGGCAAAGTACAAGTGATGCCATATCAATAGAAATGGGGATCAGGGCAGAGCTTGACAGATGAGTAGAAATGTCAGTTTCTCACTTTGCAACAGGGTTAGTTTTGTTTGTTTGTTTTAAATTGAAGTACATTGGACTTCAAAGAGATAGAACACAAAGCCTCTGATCAAGACAAGAATTACCAGACATAGCATCTCATTGTAATGCCCCTTTCCCCACTGTGAGCAACTTGGCCAACTCCTTTCTACCCCCTACTAGGAGAGGTATGTGGCCCACTCCTCACCCTGCCCCAACAGAGGCCATATACACCACCAACCAACCAGCAAGTGTATCTTAAGACCCCTATTTCCTCACCAATCAGCAGGTCAGCAGGTATATCACAAGACCTCTTCTTTCTCCCTGGGTTATAAAAATGGACATGACCACACACTTGTTGTCAGCTCTCCCTGATTATGAGGAAGTCATCCTGCTGCACTTGCAGTATTTCTTATCTCACCATGCTGGAAATCCTTTTTTTTTTTTTTTTTTTTTTTTTTTTTTGGTCTTTTTGCCTTTTCTAGGGCTGCTCCCACGGCATGTGGAGATTCCCAAGCTAAGGGTCTAATTGGACCTGTAGCTGCCAGCCTACACCAGAGCCACAGCAATGTGGGATCCGAGTCACATCTTCGACCTACACCACAGTTCACGGCAACGCCAGATCCTTAACCCACTGAGCAAGGCCAGGGATGGAACCCACAACCTCATGGTTCCTAGTCGGATTCGTTAACCACTGAGCCACGATGGGAACTCCTCACGATGCTGGAAATTCTTATTTCAACCCGCATGCACAGACCATGACAAATATAGTTGCCATATAATATTATACATTACATGTGTATGACATAGTCATTTTCAATTTTTAGGAGGTCAGTTTTTTTCTAATTATGCAGCAGAAATAAAAATGAGTAATTGAGCACTGGGAGAAAGGGAAAAGAAGAGAGAGAATAGTATATTGCCTCTGTCATGGAATATATTAGATTTTATTCAAATTATTGAGTGAATACATAGCTTTATGAGAATAATATTTAGTATTTTGAGGATAACAGCCAGAGGTGTGAACCAAAAGTATTAAATGAATTATGTATGTGATACACACCTGAGGGGTGGGAAGAACAGAGAAGGGAGAATTTCACTTTAATTTCATGTTATTTACTGTTTAAATTTATTTCAAATATGTGAAATATTTTCTAGTATATAATTTTTAACTGAAAAATATCTCTGTATTATATTATCTCAACTCTTCATATAAATCTTTCCTTTAGTTCAAGAGTGTTATGACAGATGGTCATAACCTAGAATCATTTCTGTGGACTTACTTTCCTTGCTGTTTGTAAGCCTGTAGTTTATTTTATTAGTCATTGTGATATTCACCCTACTAAGACTTTTGAAATATATTCCTATTTGAGTGCCTTGTCATAAAAAAATATTTGTCTCTATAGATAAAACTGAGTCTTTTCTTGTGTCAGAAAATAAAAATTGTGAGGCCTCTGGCTCTCAGGAAACTTAAAGAAAGTGCTTATCAATTACCTAGGTGAATTAGGTAGTTATCAGTTCACCTAGTTGTCTACACTTTTATTTATTTTTATTTTTTGTCTTTTTTGCCTTTTCCAGGGCCACTCCCGTGGCATATAGAGGTTCTCAGGCTGGGGGTCCAGTCGGAGTGTAGCTGCCAGCCTACACCAGAGCCACAGCAACGTGGGATCCGAGTCGCGTCTGCGACCTACACCACAGCTCACGGCAACGCCGGATCCTTAACCCACTGAGAAAGGCCAGGGATTGAACCCACAACCTCATGGTTCCTAGTCAGATTCATTAACCACTGAGCCACAATGGGAACTCTGGTCTCTACACTTTTAGATCACCTTTATTCAGTTTTCATTTTGTTTATTTCCATTGACAAATTACATATTTTGAAAGATTCCTCAAATACTTGAATTCGTAGAAATTTTACTGATGCTAAATACATGAAAAGTTACTAGCTCTACTATCAGAACAGAGGTTTGGTTTAATCATAGTTGTGCCCACATTTTCCCCTAATATATTTTAAATTCCTTAATCATACCAATTAAATATATTGTATCTCACATCCCTAGCAGAGTGCTGTATACATAGCAGGTGCCAAAAAAAAAAAAAAAAAAAATCCATGTTGGACTGGCTTAATCATAGTTACCACAGTTTCTCAATTTATAGTCAGCAATAAAAATGTTTCCCAAGTTACTTATAAACAAAAGGAAGTGCTTTACCTCTTAGCTACTTTTACATGTGCTAATAAAATTCTCTTAAAAGAAACAAAGCAAATATAAAACTAACTTGTGATTCATAAACATACAGCATTGCAGTTACCTTTCACTGGAGTACGTTAAATGAAATTTGGACTTCTAGAAGTGAGTATGTAATATGGACAACAACAAAAAAAATCCTTCTAATATAACCTATCGTGAGTGATACACAATAGTGAAATGTCTTTTTCTCTATAAACTCCTGTACTTAACAAATATCTAAACCTAAAAAGAGATAGAAGAAAAGAAACACAAAACTCTAATATCCTTTTGAGAAAAACCAACTCCTACATCTTTAATTTAGAGATCAACCTGCTAAAATACTCAGTAGCCTCATAAATTAAAGTTTGCATTCAAGGGTCATTGAGCAGAGTTGTTTTCCTGCACCACAGTCACAGAAGTACTTTGAACCATTAATTTACAGTGAAGCATCAGTGTTTCACTATCATTCAGATGTTTCGTTTTTCTCAGAGGTGGGCACACCAATGTCCTTTAAGATGCTGAAAGGATTATGCTACCATCAGAGCTGGGGTTTTTTTGTTTGCAGGGTTACAAGAGAACACTGGTCCATAGCCTAACAGGGAGGCCACAAACTGGCATGTCTGTCCTCAAATATTTCTCCCACTACCTTGAAACAAAATCAAGAATGTCCCATTATAAAGTTAGTTCTTGAAAAAAAACTTACTGTTACCAAAGGGGAAAGGGGGAGAGGGGATAAATTAGGAGTGTGGGATTAGAAGATACAAAAAATATACATGTAAAATAGATAAGTGACAAGGTCCTACTGTATAGCACAGGGAAGTATATTCAACATTTTGTAATAAACTATAATGGAAAAGAATCTGAAAGAGAATATATAAATTTATATGTATATTCAAATCACTTTGCCATACATAAGGAACTAACACGACATTGTAAATCAACTGTATCTCAATTAAAAAAATAAATAAAATGTATTCATTAAAATACATAAAGTTTGTATCCATCAACCTCAAAGTCTCCGTCCATCCCACTGTAACATCTGGAATGGATGGGCAATGGACTCCTACTGTACAGCACATGGAACTGTACAGCAGAAATTGAAGAAACCATACTTTAATTAAAAAAATAAATAAAGGTAACTTTTTAGGTCATGGCTTCATCAGTAAAAGGCATATTAAAAGGCAAATTAACATGACAGTAGTTTGACTGAGATACTGTAGTCAAATAGTGGCAGTCAAATAGTGTAGACAAATAGTGACATAAATACATGCATTAGAAAGATGTCTAGGAGTTTCCGTCGTGGCTCAGTGGCTAACGAATCCAACTAGGAACCATGAGGTTGCGGGTTCCATCCCTGGCCTTGCTCAGTGGGTTAGGGATCCGGTGTTGCTGTGAGCTGTGGTGTAGGTTGCAGATGCGGCTCGGATCCCACATTGCTGTGGCTCTGGCATAGGCAGGTGGCTACAGCTCCAATTCGACCCCTAGCCTGGGAACTTCCATATGCTGCGGGAGCAGACCAAGAAAATGGCAAAAAGGCAAAAAAAAAAAAAAAAAGAAAAAAAAAAGAAAGATGTCTAGCAACCAATAGACATCAAAAATAAGAAAGAGGAGAGAAGTATTTCCCTAGCAGGGAGGAGTCAGGATAAGTCGGAGAGCAGGAAGGGAGACCCAGGGATGTGGCAAAATGGAGGACTCATGAGCCACTTGAGAAGCAGGAGACTGAAGAGAGGATGCAAAGCCAAGAGGAAAAGGGGAGGTAGCTTAGCACCTAGACATCCTAGATTTTTCTGCGGTCTCTCATGTATGTTGAAATAGAAAATGGTAAGTGAAAGGTAAAAAATCACAGAGCACAGTAGATTTGGATTAGAATTTGCAGATTACTATAAGGCAGGAGGATACATCAAAATCATGTGCAAGCAACAATCATTTACTTCTCCTTGATGAACCACTTCTTGACCTGAGCAAGACAGCCTCCTAAGAGAAAACAGTAGTACAGACTGATGAATTCTGGGTGAACTGCTTAAGAGAATTGAACCTAGAATGGGTTCTCAAAAAAGAACACTCAATTATGAATATAATATCAGAAATAACTCTCAACCCTCACCACATATTAGAATCATCTGGGAAGTTTTAAATACCACTGATAAATCCCAAGACTCAGCCCCTCCTAGAGATTCTGATTTGACTAGTCTGAAATGAGACACAGGCATTTTTTTGGGGGGCGGGGGGGCTGTGCCCTATGGTATGTGGAAGTTCCCAGGCCAAGGAGCAAACCAAGCCATAGCGGTGACAATGCCCAGTCCTTAACTGATAAGGAACTCTCAGGCATCCATTTTTTTAAAGCTGCCTGAGCAATTCTAATGTGCAGCTGGAGTTGCAAACACCAGGTGAAACCAGGAGACAAGCTTTAGGGTCTTAGAAAGTTCGGAAGCTGTGACTTCTGGTCTCTGCTTGCATATAATTCTTGTCTCTTCTCATTTCTTCTCACCACTAAACTGTTGAAGGCACCATTCATAATACAGATGTGACCATTCACAGTGGTGGTCTAGAAGGGCCCTCCTATTGTGTGGCTGATCTCGATTTACTCACTTTGTTGAGGACAAATAATTGAACTCTAAAACTACACCTGTAATTTCATGATTTTATTAAGTGTATTGACCTCAAAGAATAGGCTGGTATGCAAAAGCCTTAGCTTTTAAAATCAGTGACTATTTCGTTGTGGATGGGGATGGGAAGGATGACAAGGTGGTGTAAGAAAGAGATTTTATTACAAAGAAGCATGAGAAAACATTAGTGAGTAATGGATATGTTCACCGATAATGGTTTCATGGGTATATAGATACGTCAGAACTTATGATACTGTACACTTTAAGTATGTGTCTCTTATTTAATGTCAATTACAACTCAACAAGGTTTAGCATATAAAAAGTCTTACTTTTTTACACCTCTTTCAAGTTTATATTTTATATAAAAGGTTCAGAAAACCGTTAAATTACTTGATATCCTCAAATCGGTTACTCTAAGTGCCTTTAAATACCTGGAAATTTGAAATAAAAAATGTTAAAAAAGATCCCAGCCCCAAAACATCTCTCTCGCTAACCTATGATACCTGAAACTCCTTTTAGCAGCTAAAGCCAAATGTTAGATGGGAACTGTGATGTCCTTATGTCAGTCATCATATAAGCATCACAAATCAGACCCACCTCCCACAGAAAGAAAGACTCATACACAAAAACTGCAAAGCTGGGATGGAAGGAAAGAGAGAAAGTCTGGAGCAGGGAAGCCACCCAGTTTATGCCAGGAAGCTCTGGGCATCTGAATAGTTGGCATGGTGAAGGTGCTATGGTGGCAGAGGTATACAAACAAAAGCTGTAGTCATCAGAAAATGATACATGCCATAAATAGCATCATATGCAGACTGACCCTTCCTGGTTTTGCTGGCATTGCTAAAACATTTGTTCTTCCAGGAGTACTTAAATAAATAGTCCTTAAATAATCAATAATCTTGTGATTGTTCAGGAAGGCTCTTTACCTACTGTTGTTCTTCAAATGCATTATTCCCTTTAAACATAGGAAGTAGAAGATAAGACTGTTGTCACTTTGATAAGGATCAACTAGGACCTATTAAATTTCAAGAAGACAGATGCTTAGATACATACTCTCAAAATCCAAATGTTAAGTGTCAGAGTAAGATGCCCACACAACAAAGAATTTCTAACTTAGTAAAACCCAACTGGTGAATCTATGATAAAAATGGTATGAGTGAGATGTAAATTTAAAATGAAGAAAACACTATGAGGCAGGTAGTTTCAATTAATAACCATAAAATGAAGAGTTTCTGTTATCATGGCACTTTAATTTTCTTAAGATCCCTAAGGGTTTTCTTAAACATCTTCCAAGACCACCAATTCCAGGTCACATTATAAAAACAGTAATGTTTTATTAGAAATGGTAGGGGCAAAGGTTATATCATTTTTCACTGATAGGCAAAAATCACCTTTCATGTTAGCCTAGTAACTCATATTTATTAGAGTAGTTTATGGTCCATCTAGAGATGTATAGTAGGACTACTTGATATCAAAAAAATATTTATTTATAATCATTGCACTGAAGTAAAGGAAATACTGAACTTGGAAGAAAAACTGCTGTCACTCTAGTAGTTTCCTAATAGCTTTCCCAGAGCAAAGGCTTTAATGGAGATTTTTATTTCTATTCTTAATTAGACTAAACACCTCTAGGGAGCTGATCTCTTGTGATTCAGATTCATTTACTGAGAACCAGGAGAGTATTCGTACAAAACAAAACAAAACAGCAATGGGAATACATACCCTGCAAAGGACTCTTGTTTTCAAAATGCTAAGCTTATTCAGTCATGGGAATTTGTTTATAATATTTATGTTGTGTCTTTTTAATTAGCCATTTACAAGGCCAGCCTTTGGCAACATTTTCCCATGGAACCCAGGGAGATAAACCACTGGTTTATCCTTTACAGGGAGTGCATCCTATTACCCAATATTCTCTCACCTTTCTCCCTTACCTCATTAAAATATACCTGTCCTGTATTTCACGCCTCTGGATCTGTGTTCTGTTAGATAATGTAGCCATCTTTTTTTTTTTTTTTTTCTATTTTGACTAAAGGCGTAGCTGACAACGTATAAAGCCTGTCAGAGAACATTTTTTTTTTTTTTTTGGATTTCAACAAGGATCATAAATTTATCAGCCAAAAGCAGAAAAGAGGGATGGAAATTTTACACATAACGAAAAGTCCTAAACATCTCTCAAGATCTCTTTGAACCAGATGGTTTTCTTATTGCCCTCAAAACAGGACCACAAAGGTACCCCAAGGCATCCTTAGTACTCAAAGGAGTTACAAATATATGCTCAGTAAGCATTCATTTAACTAAATGAAGCATTATTTGACTAAATGAAAGACAGAAAAAAGAGCTGAAGAACTGATCTCATTGAAAATATATGTGAGACTGGAGGGCAAAGTCTAAGAGTCATGATGGGAGAAGGAGAGCCAAGATAAAACTGATTTTCCAAGTCTAGTGGAGTGAGAATATCAGAGAGAATCTGGATTATTAATAGTGTCAAATCCTACAGCTCTAGAAAGAAAGGAAACAAGGACTAAAAAAAAAAAAAAAAAAGATATCAATTGGTTATTAGGAGCGCATTATAATCTCCAAGACAGCATATAGTATATTTGTATATTTACATATTTGTCTGCTTGTTTCTTTATTTTTTGTTTATGTAATGTGATGAGAGTGCAAAGAAAGATGGTAAAAACCTGAGGAATTAGACAAAAGTAGGAAGACAGTAATAATGAAGCCAGACTATTTATAAGGTGTTTGGCTTAAAGAAAGAAAAGTGTATGAATTTTCTCCCATCCAAAGTGTTGACAGCATCAAAAGAAAGAATATTTCTACAGATGGGAGAGAACTGAGAATGTTTATACTCTAAGAAAAGGAAGCTAATTGAGAGGTAGAGATGGAAGCAGTGAAAATAAGTAGTTAAAGCCATTCTAAAGAAAGTTAGAACTAGAAGGTTAGGTGTAGAAATAAGGGCACGAATTATATAATTTAAATAAATAAATACAGGGGAAAATCATATTAAGGATGTGAGTTAAGGAAAACGCAAACCTCTAATCCATAAAGCAAAAGTTGAGATCGTTCTCATGGTTTGGAATAGAGGTAGGAGATTAAGCAAAAGTTTAAATTTTTAGAAATATACACAAAGGAAACATATTGCATTTGAAGAAGATCTACTAAGTCTAAACAAATACATGGAGATCCTGTTGTGGCCCAACCGGTCAAGAACCCAGCTAGTATCCATAACGATGTGAGTTCAATCCCTGACCTCGCTCAATGGGTTAAGGATTCTCTGGCATTGCCACAAGCTGTGGTGTAGGATCTGGTATTGCTATGGCTGTGCTGTAGGTTGGCAACTGCAGCTCTGATTCGACCCTTAGCCTAGGAACTTTCATATGCCGTAGGTTCTCCCTACAAAGCAAAACAAAAAAAAACAAAACAACAACAAAACAAAGCAAAACAAAAAAAACTAACTAATGCAATGAAGTGTGAAGGTGAAAATGCAATGAATCCACATACCGGATTTGTGCATATTGAAATTTTATCTCTTCTTCTCAATACCTTTAATTTTAAAACTTAAATACAGTGACCAGAGTTTCACTCCAGTCTTGGGTTTCAGAAATAAGATCAATAGAAATAAACGTAGTCTAAGTCCTCCCTTTGATAAATGCGTGGGAGGCATGAAATCACTGTTTTTCTCTATGGTATTTTTAATAATAACACTTGTAAGTCTAGCCATTTCAGCTGGAAGTGTGTGTGTGTGTGTGTGTGTGTGTGTGTGTGTGTGTGTGTGTGTGTGTGTCTTTTCCATACTTAGCAGAAGACTGGAAGGGAAGTACAAATTTTAAACCAAACATATTAATCAAACATTGAGAAGCTGGCTGGCAAGAGGAATGGAAGGTTTATAGGACAGTTTGGGGTTGGAAGATTTAGGAACCACTCTGTACTGGTCCTTAAATTGCTGCAGAAGGGGAAGGAAAGAAGAAACATAAATTCTTGGCTGTGCACTCTACTCAGGACAAGGAGAAAGAGAAACATGCTAAGGGATTCCCTTCAAAGGAATTAGGGAGTTAAATCACCTCTGCTGCTTAGACACATAGAAGCCATCTGCCTCCAAAACGTCAGTGAGAACTCAAGCTCTTGTGAGGTCTTAGGACAGCAAAGAGATAGAGGAGTTCTATCTCAGCACTCAAGCTATCTGGTGCAGGCATGGCATGCCTGCTGCCCAACCCGGGTAAGTCAGAAGGAATTTAGAAACCAGGAAGATCTGTAAACTAGGAAGCAAATGAGTGTGGCACAGAAACGGTTGTTTCTAAGGTCTGTTTGAGGAAAATGAATGTATTTATTACACACACTTAGGATTGTGGACTGACTGCTGAAATACATTGGTGGCACTTAGAATGCTGGGACTGTGGATGGTCTTGGGGGCTTCTCAGAGACAATCTGATCTCCTTTCTCCACTTTCCCTGATTCGGATCCCAGCCAAGAAGTGTCATTTTTTGGTGGATGTTTCCCATTTCCCTTCCTTATTTCTGCTCTTTTCAGGAGACGTTCAGTTGTATTATAGGACATATTTTCTTGGTTATCATCACATATTTTCCTAGTTGTCATCTCATATGTAACATGATTAGGTTTAGGCTCACTTTGGCCCTCCTAAATTTCCTTCTTTTCCCTCCCTGGTCCAAATTTCCCAGGCTTCAGAAGGCTTTGGGTACGAATTTGCATGACTGTTAACATTCAAATTTCACTTCATACCTGCAAAGATAGGCCTTCCTATTGATTGAGTTTCTCCAATTCCCCTAAACATTTTTAGGATTCTCCAGAAAGTGTCCCATGTCTCCGAAGCATTCACAGAGCCACGAGGACGTGCACAACTAGAAGAATCTTCTACACCACACCCTTCTTCTGGGAGAAATAAATAACATGTTTCCTTGGGCCCTTTGGTGAAAATGAATCCTCCCAAATCAGACTCTACCCTCTCTATTTTGATGGTCAGACTTTATCCTTGAACTGGACCAAGAAAGCTGAGCCACACCATCTTCTCAGTGCCCCAATACCACATGCCTCCCCTAGTCCCTTGGGGAAGAAACTTTCTCCTCCAAGCAAGTAAAACCCTCATTTAGTTGTCTGAAGGAGCTCACAGAGCTAAGTCTCTACATGATTTGTCCAGTTTGGGCACAGCTGGACTTGCCCTCCTATAAGGCAGTGACACCCAGGCCCTTATTCCCTCAAGCTAAAATACTGGGTGCCACTTTTGAGATAGTCTCTTCTTCTGTTCTATAGAGGCAAACCATCCAAAACGCTTTCATTCGCCCTTTACTTTCTCTGTGTCTGAGATGAATTTAGTGGTGTGCAGAGCCAGCCCACGCTGGCTGACAAAAGCCAACTGTTGTCAAAAATTTGGTGAGCCAGTTAATCTTGCATTGGTAGCTCCAGTTTAGTCACTGTGAAAGTATTTACACCACAGAAAGTGGCAAATTATCAAATTAAGGCTTTTCCTCCTAGAGTCAACTGTTAAATATTTATCAGCACACCGCTGGACAAATTTTCTATTTTCATGCAGAATGGTACAATTCATTAACAGATTTTCAGAGTCATCTCTCAGCTGTTCCTCTTGCCTTTTTTCCATCACACATCCACTCATCCAAATCAAATCACTGAATATTTTAAGATTTGCATTAGTTCCTATTGCCAAGGGGCTCAAGTGTAAATGTGAAGTCTTCTACTACGTTGCTGTCAATCTTTAAAAGTGGGTTATAAGAGATAATCCATATAACGCACTTAGGACAATGCTTTGGGCCATAGAAATCACCTAGTAAACATTAGTTGTTTGTCGGTATTATTTTTATTAGTATTGATTTGCTATGCATTAAGTTCACCTTCATTTGCATTTTAAAAAGTCTCCATATTATTCTTTGATACGCCAAAGTCTTTATCTCTAAAAGTTTATTCTCCTCCTAAAATGTCCTCTTGGTCTACATTCCCTTAACAAATATTTTTAGATGCAGAGCTAAGCTTACCTTTCTTAGGAGCATATGCTGAATAATCCCAGACTTCAACTATCTCTCTAGTTTCTCACCCTCTTTAGAACTTTTTTTTTTAAACTAAGACATCAGCACTTGTAAATACAGCGCCACCAATATGGTTCTGGGTTTTTATTTTTGTATGTATATCATTCTGAGTCATAGAGTATGAGGTTCTTTCTTTCTTTCTTTCTTTTTTTTTTTTTTCCTCTTTTGTCTTTTTAGGGCCGCACTCATGGCACATGGGGGTTCCCAGGCTGGGGGTCTAATCAGAGCTGTAGCCACCGGCCTACACCACAGACACAGCAACACCAGATCCGAGCAGCGTCTGCAACCTACACCACAGCTCACGGCAATGCCAGATCCTTAACCCACTGAATGAGGCAAGGCCAGGGATCGAACCCTCAACCTCATGGTTCCTAGTCAGATTTGTTTCCCCCGCACCACGACAGGAACTCCTAGAGTATGAGTTTCTTAAAAACAAGAGGCTTAGTCTCAACTTTGGGGGACCAGTTTACACACGTACTTTCATGCCTGTGGTTTGCATCTATTCTCGACCACTCAATGGAATATTGTTCATAAGTGTGGATGTTGTGTAGAGCAAGCCCTCTCAATGAAGACAATATTTTTTTATTTATTTTTTTTTAATTTTCCCACTGTACAGCAGGGGGGTCAGGTTATCCTTACATGTATACATTGCAATTACAGTTTTTCCCCCACCCTTTCTTCTGTTGCAACATGAGTATCTAGACATAGTTCTCAATGCTATTCAGCAGGATCTCCTTGTAAATCTATTCTAGGTTGTGTCTGATAAGAATGAAGACAATATTAATCAAACATAGTCCATGACTGGTGAGCCCTCTATGTTCTATCCTGCTTTTCACTGTAAGGCAGAAACTGTCACCTCCTTTCAAGCTGTGACCCTGTGGTACATCCTTATTTTCTTTTATCTCTAAGAGCAAATTAAAAATAATTAAAATATGAAGCAGTTTTCAACTATTTTTATTACTTCATAATTCCAGCCGTTTATAATTCATTTAAGCATTGCCCATAAATTTCAAAATTATGTGGCAATAAAAGTAATTAAAAAACAGAAGTTAAAACAATGCCGATGGCAAATCCTTTCCCAACTTAACATGAAAGCTGTCAGCAGAAAGGATGCCCAAACTCAGAAGGGATGAGATGCATCCTACACTGAAATTTCAATGTCATGAATATGCAGAAGGAGTCCATCCCCAATAAAGACAGTGAGGGACTTTCCAAGGCTAAAAATCTCCATGTTACCAAACAGGCCCTGATCCATCACAGGAGGAAAGCTAAGCACACTTAATAGCTTCATGTCTATTCCAACAGCATTTGTTTCCCTGGGGTCTTTTTAGGATTGAATATTGGATTTATCAATATGTTCTCTATTCAAACCCAAAAGAGAAGAGGTTTACAGAAATTGTCAGGTCCAAGATGAAGGTGATGACACAACTCATTCAATCCTCCTAAGAGTAAAGATACAGTTTAGCTCCTTGTCACCTTAGAAGAGATAAAAAATTATTTTTTCCCCAAAAGATATGTCCTATCCACTACATGTATATGTAAGAGTGAGCAGGGGTGTGAGGATGTTTTTATGTGCATGCATTTATTTCACTGAAGGACAATTTGATGTGCCATCAATGCAGTCTTTGAGCTATAAGCAACTAGATATAAAGATCATATAAGCTAGTATCAGCCTCATTTGAAAAATGCAATGACTTCATCAGCTTCAAATAATTCTCCTTGGACCAGAATTACTCTCTGGGGTTAAAATATTATTTCCAAAAAGCACCTGCTAGTATTCATATCTAAACCAAGATGATGGTGAACACTGGGAAAGCCACATTCTCCTAATACATTAATCACAGACAATAATAGCAACAATTTTTTTTAACCATATCAGGGAAATCGTAATGTATTTTTGCAAAGCCTTGACATTCTTGTGATTCTAGTAATGCCTACAGTCTTAGCTAATAACTATATATGTGTTTCTGAAAATAATATTTTCACAGGAAATTTTCCATAATCATGAAGGAAGAGGAGCCTTTTTTTCTGAGTAACATAATGAAGTAGTTATTAATCACCAGCATGTGCCATTGATTTCAATGATGTTGATACCACTAACACCATCTGAAGCAAGGCCCATAGAAGGCAAAATCAGCAGTTAATTGCAGCAACTAAACTTAACAAAAGTGGCTGATTTAAGAAGATCAGTGGCAAGTGAAAGATGCCGGTTGACTTGCATTTATGCCTAGTAAGTGTAGCCGGAGGACACCAATGAGCACAATTTTGTAGTTAATGGGATTGAATTCTATTACCTGAATTCCTAAAATGAAGATTCTTCCCCCTAAGGAAGAAGTCAAAAGCATTCTTTCAGGCAATCTCCATTTGAAAAGTTTGCAGTCTCCTGCTTTCAGTCACAAAATTTTCAGACTAAGAGTGACAGGGCAATTGAATTTTCATGGATTGGATTAGTGCTGATTCTGAAGAAGGGAGAGTTTACTACCAATGTTGCAATCTATGATAATGAAATGAAATATTTAAATGAAATTTCAGGTTGAGCACAGCTTCCCTGCAAGATGGTCCTGGCAGCTGTCTCGGAATTTCTCAATACAGTATATCACCCCCTACATAAATTGCACATTTATGCAAATGAAGCTGCAAAAATGCAAGAAGATGGAGTAAAATCTTCTTTGCCAATCTGAAGCATTTATTCAAACCACTATAAGTAGAAAAGTGCTATGTAATATTTACTTTAAGACATCAACTTTTAGAAAAGAATACCTATATTAATTTTTCAAAAAGTGAAGGAAAGAAATGAAGAAACAAAAGAAGAAACAATCACAACGAAGCCTTTTCTTACAAGTAACTCAGTCTTCCCCGAACCTCATTCAAATGTAGAAAGAAACCAGAGGCAGAATGCTGTTATCAGAGAAAAAGCTAAAATTGCATTTTAACATCCTTAGATTCAATCTATAGCTTTTTCTTCTCTTCTGCTCCTTTTATTCATGGACTCTTTACAACTTCACTCAAAATATGGTACCAAATCACTAACTCTACAAACAGAACTTTCCAAAGCCTTACAACTGCACTGAGGAGGCAATTCTAAAAATTCAATACAGTGATGAGGAGATATATCCTGTACATAAAACTCTGTTAGCTAGTGATGGTGCTGGAGGGCAAGGCAGAATTAGGGTTTTACTTCATCTACTGATAGCTAGAGTTTGTAGGAAAAAAAAAAAAAAACAGCAAAAAAAGGGAAAGTAAAATGATTAAATTTGAGTATGGATAAAAGTTATATAAGAGCAAATTTTAAAAAGCTAGTGAAAGGTGAAGAATTTTTGAGTTTGTCTACACCACCACACACAGTTGATTCCATAATACTACTATCATTTCAGTTGCCACTACCTTTAAGTATCTGTACCACTGTTTCCCACTTAATTCAGACAATCAAGAGTTCATTTAATGAGCATTTATCAACTGTCTATCCTGTGCTGGTATCATGTTCCATGCTCAAGTGGGGAGATGAGGTTTTGTAAAAAATATATAAGTCCAAATTGTATGCAATATACTTTTTAATTAATTAATTAATTTATTTATTTATTTATTTTTGTCTTTTTTTTGCCATTTCTTGGGCTGCTCCTGCGACATATGGAGGTTCTCAGGCTAAGGGTCTAATCGGAGCTGTAGCTGCCAGCCTACACCAGAGCCACAGCAACCCAGGAGCCGAGACGTGTCTGTGACCTACACCACAGCTCAGGGCAATGCTGGATCCTTAACCCACTGAGCAAGGCCAGGGATCGAACCCACAGCCTCATGGTTCCTAGTTGGATTCGTTAACCATTGAGCCACGACGGGAACTCCTTAATATTTTTTTTATGCACAGGGCACCTTGGAAATCCCTACCATTATCCATCTTAGGGATTAGCCAAGTAGTATGACTGATGGGAACAGTATCTATAAAAGCGTTATACCTTTACCAAACAGCCAATAATTTCTCGGCTTGGGGAAAAAATTTGATAATTTTTTCAATATCATTTGTATATTTTTTGAAACTTGTTCAAATATAGGTGAATACATTTGCTTTTTCATTTTTAATGCCGTTATTTCCAATAACTTCTATCACTGGCATGGCTCAATTTGAATGATTTTAGCTAATATTAATCAATTAATATTGAATGTTGAGACTCAACTATCATTATTTTTTCCAATTATTGTTATTTTTAAAAAATCACCTCTCTTGATTCCATTTGAATTCCACTAGTTACAGTCAACTGATCTGAATACTGTCACTTATGAATATTTTGTTTACATCCAAGTATATGACATTGCTTCTATATATGCACATTTACAAATCTCAAATTAAATATATTTTGAAAAGTGATTTATAAATATATGTAATTTATACAAATTAGATGTTAACTTACCTTTCACTGTATCATAAACATTTTGCTATGACAATACATAATGATATAAATCATCCTAATAACTGAAAAATAGTTTATTATAAGGATTGCCATAATGAATTAGATAATGTTTTTAATTAATATAACTAATTTGTTGCTAAATATACAAGTTCATTCAAGAACAAATATTTATTTGTTCTTATTATTCAGTTCTTACTATGGATTCATACATTATTCTAGGAATTCAAAATAGAGCAAAGAACGAACACAAAATTTTGCCCTCTTGGAGCTTACATCCTAGTTTTGTTTCTACCTCCCCCCAAAAAATTTATACTTAATTGCAAAAAGCCTTTGCTACAGAGAAATCCAATGATTACTTCCATGTGTAAAGTAAACTCAGAGATTGCATTGTGGTTTGGGATTACCAAGAGGTTCCTAGAGGGGCAGGGTGTTTTGCCACCATATAATTTAACCCATCAGTTCTTATTCCCAAACCACCTCCAAATAAAAAGAATCAAAGAAGGAGGTAAAGGAAGAGGAGGAGGAGGATGCTCTCCAAATGCAATTAAAAGAAAACTCTTCTCCCTCCTCTCCCTCCATTCCAGTAAGACTGTTTTACTCAGCTCTTCCTAAGCAGAAAATCTGGAACACTGCCTGAACAGTGATGACTTAAAGAACTTGTCCCTGTTGCAAGATTTGCTCCTTCCAGAGTTCCCATTATGCATGGTAACAAACCCAACTATGAGATCCAGGTTCGATCCCTGGCCCCTCTCAGTGGGTTGAGGATCCAGCTGCAGTGTAGGTCACAGACAAGGGCTCAGATCTGGGGTTGCTGTGGCTGTGGTGTAGGCCAGCAGGTATAGCTCTGATTTAATCCCTCGCCTGGGAACTTCCATGTGCCAAGGGTGTGGCCCTAAAAAGAAAAAAAAAAAAAAAAAAAAAACACAGATTTGCTCCTTCCCTCTCATTGGCTGCAGGACATGTCTATTTTAAATGAGTTCTCACATACTGGGTCACAACCCACTCATAATGGAGTATCCTACATTTTTTATAAGATCCCTCTTGTGGTTAAAGCCCTGAGTCTTTTTAGTTTTGTTTTGTTTTATTAAAATATAGTTGATTTACGAATACAAAAAAAAAATCCCTCCTGCTCTCTATACGTGTGTATTTGTGTGTATGTAGTTCCTTGGATGGTAGATGCTGCTATATGACATGTTTTAAGACCTGCAATGTATATATTCCAAGCTCCTCTCCTTCAGATAACAAACGGGAACCCAAAGAGGTTAAAATTTCTCATTAAAAATATGAACATGTCTGAAAACTCTAATTTGAAAAGATACATGCACCCCAGTGTTCATAGAAGCACTACTTACAATAGCCAAAAACACAGAAGCAACCTAAATGTCCACTGACAGATGAATTAATAAGATGTGGTATGTATACACAATGGAATATTACTTGGCTATAAAAAAGAATGAAATAATGCCACTTGCAACAAGAAAGGACCTAGAGATTATCACACTAAGTGAAGCTAAGTTAAACAGAGAAAGACAAATACTTATTTGTGAAATGTAGATATCTAAAAATGATACAAGTGAGCTTATTTATAAAACAAACAGACTCATAAACACAGAAAACAAACTTATGGTAACCAAAGGGGAAAGTGAGGAGAGGAATAAATGAGGGGTTTAGGATTAAGAGATGCACACTCCTATATATAAAGTAGATTTTAAAAGACCTGCTGTATAGCACAGGGAACTATACTCAACATCTTATAACAACTTATAGTACAACAGAATCTGAAAAAAGTATATACATGAATCACTTTGCTTACACCTAAAAGTAATATGACATTGTAAATTAACTATATTTCAATAAATACATAAATTAAAAAATAATTATTTTAAAGATGAACATTTTTGACAAGCCTGGATACTTTTTCTACTGAATAAACCATATTTTTGTAAAACATGGGCCTCATCATGGACTGTGAACCTCCTTTAACATATCTAGCCTTGTTATGCAAGTCTTCTGAGTATAAAAGCAGCAAAGGTAACTGGTGGGTGTGACCACGGTAAACACAGCATGGTGGGAAAAGACTTACTTCTCGCCAGCTCAGCAACCGCTTCTGCACATGGGAACAGAGACCTCAAGAGGCAATGGTACTATCAGGGAACAGTAAGTAGACAGGGATGTCAGCAGACGTTAGGAAACCACCTGACACAAAGGTGGCACTATGTGGCAGTGATTTGAGTCCTCTGAGTCTCCTTCTGCAAGATCCTGGGAACCAGATGTGGTACTGTATTTATTTATTTATTTATTTATTCATTCATTCATTTCTTTTTTGGCCTTTTTGTCTTTTTAGGGCTGCACCCACAGCATATGGAGGTTCTCAGGCTAGGGGTCCAATTGGAGCTGTAGCTGCTTCCCTACACCACAGCCACAGCAACACAGGATCCAAGCCACATCTGTGATCTACGCCACAGCTCATGGCAATGCCAGATCCTTAACCCACTGAGTGAGGCCAGGGATTGAACCTGCGTCCTCGTGGATGCTAGTTGGGTTCTCTAACCACTGAGCCATGATGGAAACTCCCAGATGTAGTACATTAGACGATGCACCAGGAACAGAGAAACTGCTCCCTCGGCTGTGATTGTTGCATCTTTCAGGAGTGATATAACAGGATGTAGAGATGGCCCCCAGTTTGACAGGGAAGTGATCCATTACAAAGCAATTGGTCTAAGATTTTACCTGGGCACACTTCAGATTTAAGGAGCCACACTTGAGCTCTGAACACCAGTGAAATCTAGGTCAGATTGGGGCTGTACTATAGGTGAGCCCCCTTAGGTTCCGGAATGCCCTATGAGTGTTGACCCTAGGGCAGACAGAGGATGTACTTTGAGTTGTAAGGTGGGAGGGCAGTCATATTAATATTTATTTTAAAAAGAATCATGAAAAAAAAATAAAAAAGGGAGTTCCCATCATGGCTCAGTGGTTAATGAATCTGACTGGGAACTATAAGGTAGCCAGTTCGATCCCTGGCCTCACTCAGGGGGTGAAGGATCCGGCGTTGTGGTGACCTGTGGTATAGGCTGCAGATTCGGCTTGGATCCTGCATTGCTGTGGCTCTGGCATAGGCTGGTGGCTACAGCTCCAATTCGACCCCTAGCGTGGGAACCTCCATATGCCGCGGGTGCGGCCCTAGGAAAGGCAAAAAGACAAAAAAAAAAAATTTTTTTTTTAATAAAAATAAAAAAGAATCATGACCTTCTGCACTCCAGGCTGATGAAATCGTGCACTTATGTTACATAAAGTAGTCTTATAGAAGATTATGTAATTTTTCATGTGCTCCAGTAAAGCATTCCACAATGCTGCATGCAATTACATACATGTACAAGCATGCATGTAAGACTATATATATAAAATTATAATCAGATTTATAAACAATGTTTTCAGGAATTTAACCTTATACAGTGTCTTCAGGAACTTAAACTTATACAACAGATACAAGTATTTACATGCAGAATTTGACTACACTACTCTGAAATTTAAGTTATTTAAAGGAGTAAAATAGTCAAGTTTATACCACACAATTCATTGAATTTCTTTCTAATTTAAGCTTCAGAGGTCATGAAGCAGTTATACTAATTCCATTTCTTACAAAAACAGAAACAAAAACAAAACCCCATTACTTCTTCTAAATTGTAAATCCCAAAGCCACTCCTAAAGGTGTTTATTTTAGATTTAAACTACTCAACACGGCTCATCACTAAAAATCAGAAATGTGTAGAAAAATGTTTTTTCTTCCAAACATATTTTAAAAATACTTAAAACTTAAAATCAATTCACAATTTTAAATATACACATTTAATATCAGCAAAGCATACCCTAATAATTCGAAAGAATTCTAAGAAAATTATAATTTTTTTCCCTTAAAGTTCCCAAATGTCAGAGATTTTTCTGTTCTTTCATTACTATTCAACAGGGAGATGGGATTAAGATGGAGGAATAGAAGGATGGAGCTCAACTTCTCTCATAAACACAACAAAATTACAAGCTAATGCTGAGCAACCTTCAACCAAATGGACTAGAAACTTTCAAAAAGATATCCTCCTCCAGAAGACAAAGAGAAGGCCACATCAAGAGTAGGAGGGGCAATTACACAATATAAGCAACCCAATACCTCTGGGTGGGAAGCCCACAGACTGGAAAGTAACTATCACAGAGACTCATCTACAGGAGTGAGAGTTCTGAGCCCCATGTCAAATCCCCATGCCATATAGGGATCTGGCACTGAGAGAAAAGACCCCTAGAGCATCTGGTGTTGAAGGCCAGTGGGGCTTGTGCGCAGGAACTCCACAGGACTAGGGGAAACAGAGACCCCATTCTTGAAAGGCGCACACAGACTTTCATGTGCACTGGGTTCCAGGGCAAAGCAAAGGCTCCATAGGAATCTGGGTCAGACCTGACTGCAGTTCTTGGAGGACCTCCCTGGAAAACAGGGGATGACTGTGGCTCGTTGTGGGGAAAGGACTTTGGAGGCAAAGCTCTCAGGAATATTCATCAGCCTGCCTTTCTCTAGAGATGGCCATTTTGGGAAAATCTGGCCCTACCCATCAGCACTGAGAAGCCTCAGGCCAAACAATAATCCAAGTGCGATCACAGCCCCTCCCATCAGTAAAAGGACACCCTAGGCACACCACGCCTCTAATCTCACCCAAAGACAAAGACCCACCCACCAGAAGGAGAGGAATCAACCCCACCTACCAGTGGGCAGGCACCAGTCCCTCCCATCAGGAAGCCTACAGCAAGCCCCCTTACCAACTTCAGCCAGAAGGGGGGCAGCCAACAGAAGTAAGAAAGGCTACCTTCAACTCAAGGGAATAAACCCTGTTTGAAATATCATCCTGATCAAAAAAGATAAGGAAAGACAGAAAATGTTTACACGTCGAGGGAGAGACTATTTAGATTGGAAACTGAATGCACTGTGAGATTCTCTGACGACAACAACAGGAAAAGACATGAATGGGAACATTGGTGGGATTCAAATACCATTTATAGTTTAGGTAATGACATTTTACCAACATTAATTGCCTAGTTTGGATCACTGTATTACGTTTAGGTACTATGTTAACATTAGGGGAAGCTGGGTGAGGGGGATACAGGAATTCTGCATACTATTTTTGCAAATTTTTATAAGTCTAAAATTATTTCAAATTGAAAGGATAAACCGAGTCCCCAAGCAGAAACGTCCTTTGTTTCCTATGCAATTGGGTAGATTTCAGCTAAAAGTAAAATATGTCTCTGTAGCATGCTTAAGGGAAGATCTTGTGATAATGAGAAAAAATAATTTCTCATCACTTTTGGAACACTTATTTGATGGCATCTTTTGTATAAATAAAAAGATACTTTTTATCTTAATAAACACAACATTTAAAAATTCAGCAGTTAATGACTTCCAAAAACTGTGCTAATAATGATGATGATTGAAACTAATTCATTGCAGGCTGTATCCTCTGCAGTATTATGTTAAGCTATAATTACCACGCTTTTTCTCCAGTCACTTTTGATTTTAAAATTTTAGGTGGAAAGTGCTTTTACAGATTGCATCCCATGGTGTTCTTTGGGACCTTGTCATAACACCATAAACTACAGCAGAATCAGGACATGTAGGCTAAAGGGGCCCTACCTGAGCAGGTTTGCTAAAGAAATGACTAATGGATTTCAGTATGAAACAGTTTCGTTTTAAATGTATCCCAAGAGCATTAGCCCTGAGGGCTATGTTATTGGGACTTTTAAGTTCAGTCTACTTTCATTATGAATTGAGTGCAAAGGCCGTAATTAAGGCCTGTCTTCAGATTCCTAAATCTTAGCTTCTCTAAATTATCCTAGGTCAGGCAACACACTTAGCCTCAGAGGGGTAAGATACAATATCTAAGAAATAAGATTGCCTTTACTTTAGAAAGTAAGCAACTTTGTTATTTTAAGGTCACAATATATCACTCCTGACCCAAGTCCACTGTCCTTCTCGCCTTCCCTGTGACGTAACTGCACATTTCAGACTCTCATTGGGCTGAAGCTTTCTGATGCAGCAGGCTCCAAGGAAAAGCGAAAGTAGTACTGAGAAGGGCACGCATGTGCACAGTCATCCACCAGCAGACAAAGTAATAAGACTTAATTCAGCAGATGGGCTAGTTTTTAATGCAAGAGAGAAAGAGGACAACTGTAAGGGAGGGAAAACGTGAAAGTCTAAAAAGAGAAGAGATGAGGGTAGGAGAAAGAGACTTAGGACCTGGGAGAGAGGGAGAGAAGAGAGCAGAGGCACTAATGCAGACTTACCTGCTTCCACCTGGCTGGAGGAATGCCCTCTACGACTCCATCTCAAAGGTGATGATGGTGCCTCTCTGAAGCAGTCAGGACATCAGCAAGTGGTGCTGTGGAAAGAGGAGAAAACAAATACAGAACTGTGAACTGTCTTGTTCCAGATCTCAGCCAATGCAAATCACAAGATGCTACTTAAAATATTAACACGATGTTCTTGAAGTTCTGTGCACAAACAAAAATGAATGCCGAGGAACATTGTCAGGAAGTCAATCAATGCAGAAGGATGGCTATTATCAAAGGGAAAAAAAAGAAAGCTTTGCAGTTGTTTTGAAACCATAAATAGCCCATCAAAGGTTACAATACAGTGTGTTTACTGCCAAGATAATTTTCTCCCCACTAGAATAATAGGATCAGACAAGAATAAAATGTTAGGAAAAAACACAAAGAAATTATACACTTGAACTTTCATAGACTTTATTTTAATAAGGCTTTGGGTAGTAGGGGTAAACTAAACGCCTCTAGACTTTTATTTATTTAGCTTTTTGTTTTTTAGGGCCGCACCTGAGGCACACGGAAGTTCCCAAGCTAGGGGTTGAATCAGAACTGTAGCTGAACTGTAGCCGCCGCCCTATGCCACAGCCACAGCAATGCCAGATCCGAGCCGCATCTTCGACCTACACCACAGCTCACAGCAACCCTGGATCCTTAACCCACTGAGTGAGGCCAGGGATCAAACCTACAACCTCATGGTTCCTAGTCAGATTCGTTTCTGCTATGCCACAACAGGAACCCTGCCTGCAGCCTTTTAAAAGCATCTCTACCTCACACTTTGCCAGCCCTTCCAGGAAATTTCTTGTCAGTCTTTGAGCCACTGTTTGTATCTCCAGCTGGCTTTCCAATTTCTTGGAAACTACTTGGAAGAAACCATTACATCTTCTCAGATTGAAATTTTTAATTGGTATAAACAAAATTATCATATGATTTCAAAACCTCCCCTTTCCACAGTGCTTTTTCCAAAACTATTTAACTAATTATCCTTCTAAAGACTTGGCCCAAATACAATCACAGCTTCTTTGTTGAAACAACTTCTCACCTTTAAAAAAATAAGTTGGCAGGAGTGGCTTGGTTTTTACTGTGTCTTATTTGTATTAGATTTTTTTCCCCATGGAAAAAAACAGGTTTGGCAGTCAAACCCAGTCCTACACATCTATCGGATCGAGCCCAGGGTCCCAGCCCACTCCAGGCAGTACTGGCTCCATGAGTATGTAATCAGAAGTGCCATGGGCTTGGTTTAATGGTCTGCCATCACCTTCTGAAAATTCCTAATAATTTTTGAGCACGGACCCTGCATTTTCATTCTGCATTGGGTCCTGTGTACTATGTGTCTGGCTCGAGGTCACACCTTAATTCAACAAATCCCAGACACAAGACCCTGCTCAATAGCCTGTCTAAGTCACCAGAATCCCTATCAGGTTAGGCCTGATCCTGAAGATATCTTGCCTCTTAGAAAGTCATTTTTCAGAATACTAGTACAGACAAGTATTCTGAGTACAAATCTTAGCTGGAGCTGACAATAAAAGGACCAGGTAAGCAGTGGGAAGAGGAGGAAGTGTGAATAGGAAGAAAGATAAAGGAAAACTCTCAGGAAATGTGTAGTGAGTTTTTAAGTTGGAAACAGCATTTTAGGGATTTCTGAATGACAACTGAACTGTAAATACCATTCTCTATGAACATACACCACAGTCAGCTAGTACTGAAAAAGTAAATAAACAATTATAACTTGATCTTAGCTTAAAAACTAGAAGGGACTTTAGAAATCACTTAGATTAGCCTTTTCAGATTTCTGTTTCATCAGGAATATGAAGATGATAAAGCCCACAGGCTCACTTAAGGTTAGGACTTCAGCCGTGATAGATATCTGGGTTCTCAAACCAGGGGGGTGTCAAGCACACCACTCAGCCTCTGAAAATAGAGGTGCCCTTCATAAAGCTGGTCTAACACCAGCACAGTTGTGATGTTGCAAAGAATGGGCCCAAAATATGATCTGCACTTTCAGTCTCCTCCTTGTTGTCTGAATTCTGGGAACACCAAAGCCAGATTCTGCCTGGATGCCCTACGAGTGGTGACCACCGTGGATTTACATTATTCTAACGGGAGAATAGGAGTGGTAGTGTGAACAGTTTTAAAACATACTTTTCAACGTATTTTGTCATACAAAGTACATACTGTAGCCCTCACAGTATACAGTCATATTTTTTTTTGACATGTTTAAATATTGCCTGTTCTGAATAGTGGTTCTGTCTTTATTTGTAAGCAAACATGGTATATGATAGCCCCCCAAACATTTTTCTTTTCCAGACACTTTTCATATTTATTATTGATTTTTATTGCGGGGGGAGGGCAGGGTGTTGGCTGTACGTGAAATTGAAGGACAAAGAAAGAGTTCAGTTCTGGTTTTGTTGTGAAGTTAGAGCTCCCTCCAGTGATCTATCTGGCTGACTGATCTTAAAAACACCCTTCCTGACCAACTGTTCCTCTGTGCTGTAGCTTTAGCCTTTTTGTAATGCAGATTTTTTTTCCTTTTAAAAATTAAACGCAGCTGGTAAATACATTAATCTTGATTTCTCCTAAAATCTTGTTAAATATCTGCATTCATTTATTCTTTAATAGAAGACTTTAGAGGGCAGAATCAATAAAATAAGACACAAAAAGATTTCTGTTTTAGCAGAAAGACTTTCTGTAGTGTTATTATTTATAAACTTTTATGATTCTGCAGGCAGGCGAGGATGAACCTCCACAGTCATTTGCAAACAAAGAAACAGGACAGGTGCCCTACCATTCACACTGGAGTTATTTACATGTCAGAGGCTTTTTAAGTGAACTGAAATAACGTTTTAGACTGATCGCAGCCAGCTTTAGCATTCTTCTCCTAAACTGTCTTCAATTTACTGGCTTCTACAGGCCAAGCATAACAGTGCCCATATCAGTGGCACCATATAACTCGATCAACCTACAGGTAGTGTCCGAAGGGATCCATGAATAATTCATGAAACTAACGGACGGCCAAGTGGATATTAAATCACCTTTGACTGAAAAAACTAGGTATGATTTTCAGGATTTATTTATTGAGTTACGTGTTTATTTAATCCCAGATAGAGTATCACTTGCTCAGATCAGGAAATCAGGGCCAAGGTAATGGGTGGGAGGCTCTCAAAACCACTTGCCTATTCCCTGTCTCCTCGTCTCCCTCTTTGTGTTCCATCCTCTTCTTATCTCTTCTCTGTCTTTATAGATACCTATTTCTCTCTTTCTCTTCTTTCCCCCTTCTAATAGATTTCATGGAGACTCACGGCCTTAGAGCTGATAACTAATTAAAGACAATCTAATCCAATCTTTCGCTTTTACAGAGGAAAAATTCAAGAAGGTTGAGAAGCTTGGACCAAATTGCACCCAAGTTTCCTCATCCTTCCTCCTTTCTTTGCGGCAACGTCTTACGTATCCAATAGGATCAGCGAATCCCTGGACATTTCTGGCCCCTATTATCACCCATGTCTATTGTCTAAGGTTTGAGTTAATGCCCCAAAAATATGTAAGCAGCAATGGAAATAAAGATGATAGAAATAAATTTTGGGGGGAGTTCCCATCGTGGCTCAGTGGTTAACGAATCTGACTAGGAACTATGAGGTTGCAGGTTTGATCCCTGGCCTGGCTCAGTGGGTTAACGATCCAGCACTGCCATGAGCTGTGGTGTAGGTTGAAGACTCAGCTCAGATCCCACGTTGCTGTGGCTCTGGCGACTACAGCTCCTATTCGACCCCTAGCCTGGGAACCTCCATGTGCCATGGGAGCGGCCCCAGAAAAGGCAAAAAGACTAAATAAATAAATTTTTTTTTTTTTTTTTAAGCCAAGCCTGTGAAAGTTTTTGGGCCAGGGATCTAACCCATGCCACAGCAGTGACAACAAAGGTTGATCCTTAACCTCCTAAGCCCCCCCGCCCCAGACCTCCTAGAAATAGTTTTCTGTATGAAGGGATCTTAGAAAACTTAAAAACAGGGGAAATTACATAAGGATACAATACTTCAAAACTATAGAATCTATATTTTAGAATTTTTTTGAAAAGTACCTTGTTTGGGCTTCTTTAAACTAAACCAGAGAACTTTATTTGATATTGCTTCTCTTGACAACAATGTTAATAACGGTGTGTTATATTTACCAAGCACATTATACGTTACAATGTTTCTTCACCTGGTACACTCTTGCAGAGAGCAAGAACATGCTCTCTCTGAAGGTCAAGTGCTAGCACTAGTATTGCAGAATATAAGGAAGCAACAGAGACCTCAGACTGGCCCTTTACATTTTATGCCACCATTAGCTCTAGGTTATTGTTTGGCTGAGCTCTATATTCATTAAAATATTTATGCAGTTTAAAGGAGATGTCAAATTTAGCACATGAAATAAGATGGTAATAAAGCTGTAGATAATTAAAGCTAATTGCCTAGCCAAGAAAAAATTGCTGCATCCTTTCTAGCAAGCACAGGTGTTCTGTCACCATTAGCCACTGCTGAGAAGTCCGTAGGAAGGAATAAAGCTAACAATAGTCCCAGGTGTTTAGCCTGAGCAACAAAGTTTCCTTTATTTATTTATTTAGCCTTTTCTAGGGCCACACCTGCGGCACATGGAGGATCCCAGGCTTGGGGTCCAATTGGAGCTGTAGCCACCGGCTATGCCAGAGCCATAGCAACGCAGGATCTGAGCTGCATCTGCAGCCTACACCATAGCTCACAGCAACGCCGGATCCTTAACCCACTGAGCAAGGCCAGAGATCGAACTTGCCACCTCAAGGTTCCTAGTCAGATACGTTTCTGCTGCGCCACAACGGGAATTCCTGGAGTCCTTGTTAAAGCAGATTCCAAGACTGTTCTCCCACCCCACCCCCAAATTCTCTTTGTGTAGCTAAGGTATCTTCCTTTCAATCAGGAACTTGAGGAGATGCTGATATTGACCGTTTGGGTACCACATCTGGAGAAACAACAGTATAAACCAAGCCAATAAAACATGTATTGAGTCTAGGAGGAGGTGTGATGATCACTCTTACTTTCAATAACTTCCTTTGCCAGAGGAAGAGAACTGAGGCTAACGTTATAATAAATGGGCTCTATTCCTGCCTCTGAACACGAGTCCCTTCAGCTTTCTGAAGGAGCATCAATGATCTCATCTTTTAAGAGCTACTTTGTTGAATCACAAGGTTATAGGAAAGATTTTTTTTTAAATATATGCATGTAAAAATATTTCTGAAAACATAAAACATCAGAGTAAAATGTGTAATTTATGAAAGAGCAAAATATTCAGGGAATTTGGCAGCATCGTCCACAATGTACATACTTCAGTTAGATTTGCAGTGTCTTCTGTCTTTTACTTGATTGTTGAAAACAATTGAAGTAAACTCCTCTAAAATAGTAGTCCTCAGGTATGATTTATTTGGAGAAGATGAAAAATGTGAAAATATCAGTTACAAAATAAAAATAGCCCAACAAAACTGAACTTAGTCCATCCATCTGAGAAAGCAATCCTGCGACATTACCCTAATTTTTCCAAGTGGTTTAAGTTGACTTTTGGAAATTGAGTCAATGTTGTTTATCAAGATAAACCAAAATAATAAGGGCAGGCACCTTGGCATAAGTAAAGACGAGGGCTTTGGGCTGAGACTAAAAAATGCAAGTGTTGGCTAAATCAAAGCTTTGAGTCCTCTTAATACCTCAATCCCATCATCCATAAAATGGGGATTAATAATGTTTTCCTCCCCTCAAGGGTTGCTTAAAGGGGATAACTAACAAAGCAAATAGTTGTAAATAGTTTTGTAGGCCTGCTGTGTTGCTGCCAAATGGGAAAAGTTAGATTTAAAAGCTGGGATTTGCAGAAGCTCTAAAATATTACAAAGCAAGTCACATTTCATGGCTAATTTAAAACATCAGGGGTTCACACAAGTTGCTTATAATGATATTTTCCAATTCCCATGTTATTTGATGATTTATACAGCTTCAGCTTTTACGGTTGAACCCAGCCATAGCTCTCTGGCCATGATTCTCTTTTATCAAAACGACCAGCTCACATAACTGTCTATATCTTCAGGGGATTAAGCACTACTTTTTATCTGGACCTGAAAAGAGTAAATTCAGAGATTATAAAAAAAAATTCTGGTTGCAAGTCCAATGTGTTATTTATTTAGATCAGAAAAAGAGCTGTTATATACAGGTTCAGGAAGACTTTTTAAAGCCCTGATAAAATCTCTGTGTGTCAAATGGAATGGCACTGAAATTATTTTAATACCTTAAAGCTCTTAAGAGTTGAACTAAACTTTCAGCAAAAGAGTCCAAATCTACTTTGGGATTCTTGGCCTTCAAGAGACAAAAGCCAAGCCAAGCAAAATAAAACAATGACAAAAGAAAAAACAAAAGAGCTGACTATATCAAATCTTTGGATCACAGTATTAAGGTAAATAATATCTGTATATTTAAAAGGAACTGGGAGAATCAGAAGTTGGATGGAGACAGCATAAATGCTATTCAGTGTGTGCCAAAAGTAATTCATCCTAAGAATTGGCTAGGATATCAGTTAAAAACACAAAGTCCTAGACTTCATGCTAGTCCTCTTAAACCAGAATGTTGGGGAAAAGGCACTGGAAATTGGAATTTTTAGCAGGTGTCGAGATTCTTGCAACATGAGGTGTTGGCAGTGGATCAGCAGTGTTAGCATCACCTAGAAACTTGTTAGAAATGCAGAATATCAGGTTGCACTCCAGACCTGGCAAATCCAAATTTGTAGTTTAACAGGGTCCTCGGGTATTTGCACACAAACTGAAGTGTGAGAATCACTGCCACTTGTATTCTAACAAGTTTGGGAAACAAGTACTATAATGGAAGGAGTCAGATGGTTTGCTTGGGGATCAAGACCTGGCTCTGCCACTCAAAAACTCTGAGGTCCTTCTACGAGATGCCTGAGAGTCGGTGGATTGGGCCAACATCAATTTCCTGGTTGTGATCCTGTGCTACAGTTATGCAAAGTGTTGCAACTGGGAGAAAACAGGTGAAGGATATACAGGATCACCCTGTTTTATTTCTTACTACTACATGAGAACCCACAGTTATGTTAAATTTAAGGAAAAACAAAACAGAACAAAACCTCAAGCCCAAGAAAGATCCACATTTGGTGTCTGAGAAATCTAATATCAGGAAAATTAAGTAAATCAAACGTCCTCACTAATAAAATATGTAAATTTAGAAATCAGCAGCCGATGATGGATGATGAATCAAAGAAGAAGTTCACAGATATCCTGTCGTGGCTCAGCAGAAACAAACTCAACTAGGAACCATGAGGTTGTGGGTTCGATCCCTGAACTCACTCAGTGGGTTAAGGATATGGTGTTGCTGTGAGCTGTGGTGGGGTTGCAGACACAGTTCAGATCCTGCATTGCTGTGGCTCTGGTGTAGGCCGGTGGCTACAGCTCCAATTAGACCCCTGGGAACCTCCACGAGCCGCAGATGCGGCCCTAAAAAAAAAAAAAAAAAAAGAAAGAAGAGATTCATGATCTGAACTACATCCTTGTGTCTTTTGTGTTATACAATGGAGTGCAAGTATCACTGCTTTTAGCTTATTCATCAGTGCAGACACTACTGAAATCAGGTACTATATTAAATCAGTATAAATCAAAGCCGGCAGAAAACAAAGGCAAAAAATAAATTTATCATAAGAACCATTAGATCTAATATCAGGGAATAGGAAACCACATATTTTTTTCTTTTAAATTTTCAGGGGACATATTTTTATTAACATTTAAGTCTCTTTTACCCATAGTCAAGACCAAGATAGATACTTTCTCTTTCAGCATTTTTTTGGGGGGGTGGGGGGGAGGACGGGTGGCAACTTATGAGGTATCTCAGAGTTCCTGCTGTGGTGCAGTGGGTTAAGAATCTGACTGCAGTGGCTCAGGTCACTGTAGAGGCACAGGTTCAATTCCCAGCCTGGCACAGTGGGTTAAAGGCTCTGGTGTTGCCACAGCTGTGGCACAGGTCACAGCTGCAGTTTGTGTTCAATTTCAGGCCTGGGACTATCCATATGCCTTGGGTGTGGCCACTGGAAAAAAAAGAGAGACATTTGATGTGGGATCTCAGTTCTCAGATTAGGGATTGAATCCACATTGCAGAGGTGAAAATGCTGAGTCCTAACCACTAGACCACTGGGGAACTCCCCAGAAATCAGATGTTTTAAAAGAAAAAAACAAAAACAAAAAACTATCCCTGTTAGTTTCCATCTTTTTCTTTCTTTTATACTCCGAAGAGGAAATATTGTTTCTTAAGAAGCACAAGCACTATAAACCTAGTCAAACTGTAAATCAAAGTCAACAGAAAATCTTTCATCTTGGAAGCATAATTTTTTAATGTTATTTTTAAAAGTATTTCCAATGAAATCTGTTTACCTTAGAGAAATAGAGAAAGCAAAGAAAAGAAAGGGGCAGAGATAAAAGAAGGCAGGAAGGACAAAGGGAAAGAAGGAATGAGAAGTCTAAGAAAAGAAGTAAAGAACATAGCAAGGGGTAAAAAATACCCTGGATTCTTTTTTTTTTTTTTTTAATGAACCCAGAACAAAACAAGAAATTCATAAAGCAAAGAGTCAATAGAGTTTTTTTTTTTTTTTCCATGCTCTTCTCTCAAAGGGAAGATACATATTCTTTAACCTATCAAATTGGAAAAATATATATTTAAAAGTCCCAAGCACCTATGGTCAACTAATCTATTACAAAGGAGGCAAGAACATACAGTGGAAGAAAGACAGTCTCTTCAATAAATGGTGCTTGGAAAACTGGAAAGTTATATGCAAAAGAATGAAAGTAGAACAATATCTCACAACATACACAAAAATAAATTCAAAATGGGTTAAAGACCTAAGCATAAGGCCAGATTCTATAAAACACCTAGAGAAGAACATAGGCAAAATACTCTTTGACATAAATCGCAGCAACATATTGTTTAATCCACCTCCTAGAATAATGACAATAGGACACAAATAAACCAATGGGACCTAACTAAACACAAAAGTTTTGCACAGCAAAGGAAACCATTAAAAAAAACAAAAAGACAACACGCAGAATGGGAGAAAATCTTTGCCAACAATGCAACACACAAGGGCCTAATCTTCAAAATGTACAAACAACTCATGCAACTCAACACAAAAAAAAAAAAAAAAAAAAAAAAAAACAATTGAAAAAATGGGCAGAAGATTTTTCTTTGTCTTTTTAGGGCTGAACCCACAGCTTATGAATCCAGGCTAGGGGTCAAATCGGAGCTGTAGCCGCCGACCTACACCAGAGCCACAGCGACATGGGATCTGAGCTGCATCTGCGACCTACACCACAGATCACGGCAACGCCAGATCCTTAATCCACTGAGCAAGGCCAGGGATTGAATCTGCGTCCTCATGTATACTAGTCAGATTTGTTTCTGCTGAGCCATGACAGGAACTCCTCCAGAAGGCTTAGATAGATATTTCTCCAAAGAAGGCCTAGGGATGGCCAACAGGCATATGAAAAACATGCTCAAGAGAAGTGCAAATCAAAACTACAATGAGGCCATACCTGTCAGAATGGCCATCATTAACATGTCAAGAAATAACAAATGCTGGAGAGTGTGTGGAGAAAAAGCTACCTTCCTTCACTGTTGGTGGGAATGTAAATTGGAACAACCACTATGGAAAACAGTATGGAAGAACCTCAGAAAACTACATATAGAACAACCAAATTGGGACCCAGCAAATCCACTCCTGGGCATATATCTGGATAAAACTTTCACTGAAAAAGATAAATGCACCCCTATGTTCATCACAGTGTTATTCACAATAGCCAAGACATGGAAACAACCTAAATGTCCATCGAGAGATGAATGGATTAAGAAGAGGTGGTACATATATACAATGGAATACTACTCAGCCCTAAAAAGACAAACTAATGCCATTTGCGGCAACATGGATGGAACAAGAGATTCTCAGACTAAGTGAAGTTAAGTCAGAAAGAGAAAGACAAATATCATACAATATCACTTATTTGTGGAATCTAAAATATGGAATAAATGATCCTATCTTTAAAAAACCCAGAAATATATCATGGCCGAGGAGAGCAGACTTGGGTTCCCAGGAGGGAGGGAGCTGGATGGACAGGCATTTTAGGTATTTTTTGTATGCAAACCATTATATTTTGAATGGATGGGCAATGGGACCCTACTGTACAGCACAGGGAAATGTATGTGATTGGGTCTCTTTGCTATACAACAGAACTTGAAGAAACATTGAAAATCAACTATAATAAAAAAATAAAAATAAAGTAGTACATTCCGATAAAGATGGGGCATTATGGACCTATCATACACTTACTAGTAGCAGTAGAATTAGTATAACCTTTCTGGAACACACTTAAGTAATATGCCTTCAAAGCACAGACTTATATGAAAAATATTTATCATGTCATCATCTCTAATAGATAAGAACTATAAATAATATAAACATCCAACAATTATACATTAAATTATAAAATATCAGCATAATAGAATGAAATATCATTAAAATAATATATTTGAATAATGTTCATTGACCCGGAAAGTGATTATTAGACTACAAATACGTTCTTAAAATGTTAATGATTGTTTCCAAGTAAATTGTCATTGTCTTCATACGACTGATTCTCTAAATTTCCTTCAATAAATACACATTTCTTTTAAAATTAGGAACGGATGTCTCAGAGTTCCCATTGTGGCCCAGTGGTAACCACGAACCTGACCAGTATCTGTGGGGATGCAGGTTCTATCCCTGACCTCTTTCAGTGGGTTAAGGATCTGGCGTTGCTGCAAGCTGCAGCACAGGTCACAGGTGCAGCTGGGATCTGGTGTTGCTGTGGCTGTGGTGTAGGCCTGCAGCTGCAGCTCCAATTCAACTCCTAGCCTGGGAACTTTCATATGCCGAGGAGGCGACCTAAAATTAAAGAAAAAAAAAAAGAATGGCTGTCTCTAAGATGCTCACTGGAAGAGAAAGGAAGTTACCCATGTCTGTGATTTTCATTTCCTCTACTAAGTTAGCTGCCTGTGGAAGGAGAAGGAAAACAAAGAAGGTAAAGAAGGATGTGAGGATGGAAGGAAGGGCTGGTGATATGCCCCCAACCAGGATTTCCCAAGATGATGAGGTATGTCCGGTAAAGAGATCAGGACTGCCAGGTGCCTGAGCTCTGCCTGCCCAGCCTCTTTGTGGTCATCTTCGAATAAGATTAGAAGTATGAGGGGTTTTTTTGTTTTTGTTTTTTAAGATTCATCCATTTCAGTGCTTTTCTGTGTGTTCTGTTCCTTAAATTTCCTATTAAAAGTTTGTTTGAAAAGTTTCACCTTGTTTTGTCTTGTTTTCCCCCACCTAGGTCAGACTAGAAGAAGAGCAGTATTACACATGCAGTAGGCCAGCGAGAGTGGTTTCAACTGACGTCTCTGCTTGGGCCCAGGAGGGGGCTTTAGAGGAGGAAATAACTGGAAGAGGTTCGCTAGCTGCAATTGCAGATGCTGCTCCCCTTTGAGTGAGGTTTCTGTTTTACATACAAAATAAGCTATGCTCTGTGGCAGTGATGTGCACGGCCCTAATCCTGCAGTGAGCCATATTTTTAAATATGAAATCAAAGGAATTCCTAAACATAAATGGAGTTTGAGCACCTTAAGTCTCTTTACGTATTATATTTTACAAGGCAAGTGTTTGCAATCTGTGTATATGCATGAATGCATGTGTGTAAGGGTATCTATGTGTGCTCAGCAGTGAGCTTCCTTCCCTCCGCATGAGCACAAAACAGAGAGGACTCCAGCTCTAATAAAACCTTGTACCTCTTATTTAACATAAAAATCTTCTGGCAGCAAATAGAACAGTCAGTTTGGGGAGAAGAAAAGGAGAAATACAGGCAGTTGTATAAAAATTAGCCAAACTGGAGTTCCCATCGTGGCTCAGTGGTTAACGAGTCCGACTAGGAACCATGAGGTTGCAGGTTTGATCCCTGGCCTTGCTCAGTGGGTTAAGGATCCGGTGTTGCCATGAGCTGCGGTGTAGGTTGAAGACACGGCTTGGATCCCGAGTTTCTGTGGCTACAGCTCCAATTCGACCCCTGGCCTGGGAACCTCCACATGCCGCAGGAGTGGCCCAAGAAATGACAAAATGACAAAAAAAAAAAAAAAAAAAAATTAGCCAAACCAAGGATAATAACCAGGGCCCCTGCCTTCTTCCACCAGGCTGAAAGGCAGTCCTGATATGTCCTTACTCTGAGTCCTGCAGAGAAAAGGCCACACACATGAATTTCCATAGACTATATGTGAGCACAGCTGATGATCAATAGGTGCTGAAGGAAACTCAAAAGCAGGATTCTACTTTTGGATACTGAAGAATTTGGTGGGGCATCTCATAGTCATAATCACTTTATAAAAATTCTTTTGTTTTTTAGGGCCACAGTACCCACAGCATGTGGAGGTTCCGAGGCTTGGGGTCGAAACTGAGCTGCAGCTCAGGGCACAGCCACAGCCACTGCAACATAGGATCCGAGCCATGGCTGTGACCTACACCAGAGCTCATGGCAATGTTGGATCCTAACCCCCTGAGAGGAGCCAGGGATGGAACCCACATCCTCATGGATACTAGTCAGATTTGCTACTGCTGAGCCACGACAGAACTCCTCATGATCACTTGTGTATCTCTACATATATCAGTTATACAGGTATTTTTATTTTTGATGAAAAAGCAAGAAGTAAATAAAGCAAAGTCATGCAGTAATAGTCAAATCTCATCTGAAAAAACTGAGTATCTTTGACAGGCTCAGCCCACTTGGATATAATTCAAATTGTTTGCTGGATCAAACAAGTCAACAGACAATGCCATAAGTGAAGTTTTATAAGGTAACAAAGGAATAATGGACATCTGGGAATCTCCTCTTCTAGCTTATTTGATTTTCATAAATGTTCTATCTTTATACCTTAAGAAATCCACCATCATATAAACTTACATATTTGACATGTAAGCAGCCTCCCCTTGCTATGAAGACCAACAGCTGTATATTTCTAGACTTATATAGTCTCAGAGTTTATGTCACAGAACACACTTGGGGAGTTCCCGTTGTGGCGCAGTGGTTAACGAATCTGACTAGGAACCATGAGTTTGCGGGTTCGGTCCCTGCCCTTGCTCAGTGGGTTAACGACCCGGCGTTGCCGTGAGCTGTGGTGTAGGTTGCAGACGCGGCTCGGATCCCGCGTTGCTGTGGCTCTGGCGTAGGCCGGTGGCTACAGCTCCGATTCGACCCCTAGTCTGGGAACCTCCATATGCCGCGGGAGCGGCCCAAGAAATAGCAACAACAACAACAACAAAAAAAAAAGACAAAAGACAAAAAAAAAAAAAAAGAAAAAAGAAAAAAAAAAAGGAGTTCCCGTTGTGGCGCAGTGGTTAACGAATCCGACTAGGAACCATGAGGTTGCGGGTTCGGTCCCTGCCCTTGCTCAGTGGGTTAACGATCCGGAGTTGCCGTGAGCTGTGGTGTAGGTCACAGACGCGGCTCGGATCCTGCGTTGCTGTGGCTCTGGCGTAGGCTGGCAGCTACAGCTCCGATTCGACCTCTAGCCCGGGAACCTCCATATGCCGCAGGAGCAGCCCAAGAAATGGCAAAAAAAAAAAAAAAAAAAAGAACACACTTGGATGTGTCTATTACTTGAGTAAAAAAAAAAAAAAAAAAAAAATCACTACAGAGTTCCCATCGTGGCTCAGTGGTTAACAAACCCGACTAGCATCCATGAGGATAAGGGTTCGATCCCTGGTCCTGCTCACGGCGCTGCCATGAGATGTGGTGTAGGTCGCAGACATGGCTCAGATCTGGCGTTGCAGTGGCTGTGGTGTGTAGGCCAGCAGCTGCAGCTCCAATTCAACCCCTAGCCTGGGAACCTCCATATGCCTCGTGTGTGGCCCTAAAAAAAGACCAAAAAAAACACAAAAAACAAAAAAACTACCCCAAATCGCTACACTTTCCTGTTAAAACAAGTTGGCTGTTGCTTTTTCAGAAAAAAATTTTTTTCAGCATGAAAATATAGCTTATGTCCTCTTGATTTAGCCGGGGATCACCCAGTGAGTCCTGAGTCCACATTCAAAGTCAGCATGATTTATCTTGGGTGACCATATGATACATGAATAAATGGGGACACTTTTGATAGTGAGTAGGACCACTAAACAGACAAGCAAGCCTAGAGGCCAGGTCACTTTAACCATGTCCCAAAATAAACAGCTGCTCCTTGGTGTATTTATCATATTGCAATCATTTTAGATATCACATAAAAAATGGTGTAATTTTTTCCAGAATATAAGGGGAAAAAAGGCCAAAGATATAACAAAGGCAGAAAGACAGAATGTAAATTATTAAAAGGTGATAGCAGAAATTTCTTCCTTCTCTACCCTCTCTCTCTGGCTCTGCTGCTTTCTGGTTCAGAGACCCCTTCTGCCTTTGCTTTCTGTCCCTGTCATGTGCCTGCCAGCCTGCAGGCTACACACAAGAGAGCATTAAGCAAGTTACCATACCAGCAAAGGCATCACTAGGTGGTTATTTCAAAGAGAAATTGGATGCAAGATCTGTCACAGAGCCACAATAGAGAACATGATTCACCTAGAAAAAATGAAAATTTGTCCTTACATCTGTTTGTAGTTTCAGCGCTGGAGAAACCAAATCTCAAAATACTTCATCATTCTTCACTTCTTTTCCCTTGATATCTGCTCACTCTACTTACACATATACTTGAATGTCTTAGAGCATTGGCATTCCTGTTCTTATTATTTTTTTCCCCTTTGCCAATCCTAGAAGATTTTACCTCTAACACTTGATGATTCATATTTACATTCGTAAGAATCACAAAGTGAAAAGAATCTGGATCATTTTATGCCCTTTTCATTTCGATATCTGATTTTTCCATGGACATCCCATATATATATATATATATAAAGAGAGAGAGAGAGAGAACAGGGGCGGGGGGTGGGAATCAATCTGGGTGATTTTCCAAAAGATAAATTAATCCACTGAAAAGAAGCTACCATCAATTCTGAACTTGCCACACTTCTGATAATGGAGGGAGAAAATAAATAAGCCTCTACTTCCAGAGCAAAAGAAAGAAACCGAAATGAAAAAGGGAATCAGAATCACATTCTACACACAGCCCTCTCCCATTTGTCACCACACAGCTCTCAAAGAGATGTTGCTCCAAGCCAAAACACCAATTTTTTTTTTTTAGGTAACGTTTCATCTGAGTATGATATAAACAAAATATACTGCACAATGAATTTCCAAAGAATTAATACCCTTGTGTAACCAATTCACAGATCAAGAAATAGGACAATAATAGCACCCCAAGCTATCCCCATAACCCCACAATCAGTATACTTTCTTCCCCAATGGTAAAAATTACCCTAACTTCCTTCACCGTTGAATAGTTCTTCCCGCTATCAAATATTTTTTAGTTAATGTAAGGTTTGTAAGTTTTATCCATATTGTTGAGTAGTCATTTATTTTCATTGATCCACGGTATTTCCTTGTATAATTATATTGCAATTTATTTATCCATTCTACAGCTGATGAACATTTAGGTTGTTTTTGACCTAGGGCTGTGACAAACAATCCTGCTACAAATCTTGAATAAGTCTTTTGGTGTCTACACACATATATTTCTGTTGGACGTAAGAATAGAATTGCTGGTCAAATGGCATATAGATTCTGCCAAGCGACTGTTCAAATACGTTGTATTACTTTACACCCAAACTAGCAATGTGTAAGAGTTCCCATTTCTTTACATTTCATCAAAATTGGTACTGTTCATCTTTCAAAATTCAACCTTTCTGATAGGTGTGTAGTACTGTCTTATTTTGGTTTTAATTTGAATATCCTTGATTACTAATGAGATTAGACATCTTTTCATATGTTTGTGAGTAAATATAAATACATACTGGTATTTATATTGAAATATATATTGAAAATATTTTCTCCAATTCTGTGCTTGCTTTTTTTTCTTAGGGCTAAACCTGCAGCATATGGAAGTTCCCAGGCTAGGGGTCAAATCGGAGCTATAGCTGCTGGCCTAAACCACAGCCATAGCTACTTGGGATTGGAGCTTCATCTATGACCTACACCACAGCTCACACAATGCAGAATCCCTGACTCACCGAGCAAGGTCAGGAATCAAACCTGCATCCTCATGGATACTAGTTAGATTTGTTTCTGCTGCGCCACAATGGAAACTCCCTGTGGTTTGTTTATTTATTCTTAAAACTTTTTTATTTTCTTTCTTAAAATTAGAGTCACCCAAATTGTCAATCTTTCCTTTTTGTTTGTGCTTTGGGGTTGCTGTTAATATTACAAAATATCCTTTTAGGTTTTTCCTCTAGAAGTCTTACTGTTTTTATTTTACATTTAAACTAGAATTTGACTGTATCTACATATGAGGTAAAGAATAAATATTTATTTTTTCATACAGATATCAAACTTATTGAATTTATGAATTTCTAGAAAAATTCATAATTTCCTCCTTGCATTCAGGGTCACCTTTATCACAAAATAAAGGGTTGCACGTATGTATGTAGCTCTAAGATACGAATAAAAAGCTCTCATTTTGCTAGTTTTCATTCTGAAAGTTTGTACATGCCTTTTGTTTTTATAAATTAATTTAAAAAATCTTCTCATGCTCTTGTAGCTTTTTTTTTTACCTATAATTTTGTTCTTTTTAAAAACTTGACCCTAGGAGTTCCCGTCGTGGCGCAATGGTTAACGAATCCGACTAGGAACCATGAGGTTGCAGGTTCGATCCCTGCCCTTGCTCAGTGGGTTAAGGATTCGGCGTTGCCCTGAGCTGTGGTGTGGGTCACAGACGTGGCTCAGATCCCGCGTTGCTATGGCTCTGGCGTAGGCCGGCGGCTACAGCTCTGATTAGACCCTTAGCCTGGGAACCTCCATGTGCCGTGGGAGCGGCTCAAGAAAAGGCAAAAAGACCAAAAAAAAACAAAAAACAAAAAAACTTGAGCCTAAGTTTTGGGGAATTTTCTAGTGATTATGTAATTGAGTTCTAGCTTTACTAATAATATGATAGAAGGAAACAGTCTCAATGATTTTAGTAGTTTAAAATGTATGGAAACTAATAACTCACCCTAAATCTGATACTAATTTAGGTATAAAGCATTTTTTTGGTTAGTATTTACATGTTATAATTTTTATGAACATTTGGTTTTCAATTAATTTATATTAGTTATATTATTAATAAATAACATGAATATTATCGAATATAATTATACTTATTTAATTATAATTTATATTAATTTTTAAATATAAATTAGGCTTTTATTTTTTCCTAAACAATGGTAGGTCCTTAGAACACTTTATTTTCCTCTCTCCTACCTTTTGTGTAATTACATCATCAACTTTAATTCTACTTATGATTAAATACATGAGACAGTATATTGTTATTTTTACTGTCAATTTCCACTTAGGCTTACTCACATATCCACCTTTTCCATTTTTCTTATTTTCCTTATTTTTTGGTATCTTTTTTTTTCTGGCCTAATGGAATATCTTTCATGTATATTTTCATTCACTGTCACTGGCAACAAATTCTCTCAGTCTTTGCTTGTAGAGAAATGCCTTTATCTTTTAAAGGATATTTTTACTTAGGAAATCTAAATAAGCAGCTAATTTTTCTCCATACTTTGAAGTTTTTAAATTTTCTTTTTACTTCTATTGTTTCTAATAAAAATTCAGTTCTGAGTTCCCATTGCATCCATAGGAAAAGAATCTGACTAGTATCCATGAGGATGCAGGTTTGATCCCTGACCTCGCTTAGTGGGTTAAGGCTCCGTCTGGCATTGCCATGAGCTGTGGTATAGGTCAAAGATGTGGCTGGGATCCTGTGTTGTTGGCTGTGGCCTAGGCTGGCAGCTGCAGCTCCGATTTGACCCCTAGTAGCTCAGGAACTACTACTGTGGATGCAGCCCTTAAAAAAAAAAGAAAAGGAAAAACCAAAACCTCAGTTCTGTTTAGCTTTTTAGTACTAATCTTGACTTCTAAGCCTCTTTCTCTGTGCAGTTTAATACACAGCAATGCCCCAAGGGAAACACTGGCAGATTGCAGGCTAACCTCTTTACATCTACTTCCCATCCATAACCTTGGGCTCTCATGTCTAAGATGCTTGGGTACTCTGGAGCTAAGGTCAGTATCCTCATTCCCATGAGAGTGTTTTAAACTCGGCTTGCTCCTCAGCTTCCTCATCTGATTACCCCTGACTTCACATCCTCTTATTCTTAAGAGTCAGCAAATGCCCTCTAGCAGAAAGCAATGCATAGAATGTTGGCCCAACTCAATGAGCTTCTCTTCACTCCACGATCTTGGACTGTTAGGGTCTAGCTGCTTAAGAGACTCTTGACATCTTCAAAAAGATTTTTTATTTTTATTTTTATTTTTTTGCCTTTTGTCCTTATAGGGCCACATCCACGGCATATGGAGGTTCCCAGGCTAGGGATAATCAAAGCTGTTGCCACTGGCCTATACCACAGCCACAGCAACGTCAGATCCGAGCCTCATCTGCGACCTACACCACAGCTCACGGCAACACTGGATCCTTAACCTGCTGAGGTGAGGGATTGAACCCGAAACTTCATGATCCTAGTTGGAATTGTTTCCAATGCACCATGACGGGAACTCTGAAAGATTTTTTTTTTTTTTAATTCAGCTATTCTAGTTATTCTTACCAGAGGCACTAGTCTATAACAAGCCATTCCATGAAATTTTGAAGCAAAAGTCAAAATGTTTCTTGAAACTTAGTCAAAATTATTTTCCCATTTCATAATGACCTTTTCAAGATTATGGTAAGTTTTAATATGAACAATTATTAGCTTTCACTCCCAACAGCAACATAATGTGTCCTTATAGTCACTGGCACCAGTCTGGCCATGTGACTTCTTTACAACAATGAAATGTAGTCACTTTCAACTAGAGCTTCATTTTTTATTTTTATTTACTTATGTTTTTTTTTTGCTACACCCACAGCTTATGTGAGTTCCTGGACCAGGAAGCCAAGGATTGAATCTGAGCCACAGCTGTGACCACACCAGGTCCTAAACCCTGCGTCAGGCTGGGGATCGAACCCAAGGTGCTGCAGAGCCAACTCAGATCCTTAACCCACTCTGCCACAGTGGGAACTCCCTCAACTAGAAAGGAAGTTTGTGGAATACCATGTCTGGTTTCCCTCTGCCTGAAACCAACATTTCCCGATAGAGGCTGTTCCATTAGCATGGTCAGAAGAGTGAAGGAACGGAGGATGAAGAGCCAAAGCTGACTTAACATGGACACAGAGCTTTATTATTATGAGGGCCTAAAATCTGGGGTTGCTTTTATGCAGCATAACCGAGTCTACCTTGAATGACACACAGCTGCACAAAGGAAACCGATGCATATAATTAGAGGGTCTCCCTCACCATGTACCACTTTAGGAAGAGCAGTTCCCCTTTGGTCCAAAGATTGCCTTAATAGAAGAGGGCTGATCACTAAGAGTCAACTTCTCATATACCCAGAAGAGTCTTTTGTTAAGATTTTCAAAGGTAAAGAAGATAGAATAGATCTCAAGGTGTTTTTGTCTTTGACTTTTTCCTAAAAAACTCCTGTTATTAGAATTCAAGACATTATGTAAATTCAATCCTTGAAGAACTTGGTTCTTTCACCAGAAAAAAAAGTCATTCAAAAGACTTCTCAGCTTTCTTTCCTTTCCAATGGTAATAAAAACGTTTTCCCTGACCTATTTATTTCATATAGTTTCTGGAAGACTTATATGAGGAGAGTCATACTTTGAAGTAGAAGAAAGCTCATACAAAATGCAAGGTACTAAAAAATTATTTATCTTTTTAAGATGAAATTAACCCCCACAGGATACTTCATTTTCTAAAATATATTTTTTCAAGGAATATTGGAGAATTTAATAAAATAAACTAAACTACTAGGCTTCAAATTTGTTAACCAAACAGCTTCGTCCCTGCCCTTACCTAAGAGAGCAGCATTTTCTCTTTTCAATTAATGGAAGTCACAGAGTTAAAAATCCAACAAATTATCTGATGGCTTAGCTGCCCGTATCTTACCTCTACTGTTTCACACGCAACCCTGGTCTTGCCCTAAAAGGAAGCTCTGATACGACGGATAGATTTCATAACCCTTAAGAAAGTGACTTCTGGTTAAGATAAACTTGTGACAGAAATCATCACAGGAAGTAGAAAGGAGGCAAATTCTAACGTGTATGATGTTTAAATAAAGAATACTTTGGTGTGGCTTTGAAAATACTTTTTTGTTTTCTAACTTGGAAGAAACCTGTTAAATTGCTCTGTGAAGGTCACAGATGCCCTTGGAAAATGGTGCTTAAGTTCTTTTCAGCAGCAGAAAGTCCTGGTTGAATTAGTGCAGACCCCATGGAGACTTCTGAAGCTGTTGATAAATCATGTTTAAGAGCTTTTCAGCCCAAAGCTCAGCCGTAAACTCAGGCAAAGCCATGAACAAATTTGCAGGTGGCAATGCCACATAACTATTCCTTTCTAATCCAAAGTGATCCCTTCTGAGCCACTTCGGCATCAAGCACTCCATTCATCAAATGAGGCTGAGTTATGCATGTCTTCACTTATACTCAGATCCTGGGTGCAGTCAGATCTGGACAAGGCGAAGAGCAGGCAGAGTGAACAACTTGTTCATAAGTTAAATCCATGGATTGAAAACAAACACATAGGACTTTACCGTGAGCCCAATCTTGCAAGTATTGGACGGCAACAATAGTTTCTCATTTTATTCGAATAGCCTGCTACTGAAATATATATAGCAACATTACCAGTTTGATGAGCTACCAGACCAAGGAAAATATTTTAAGTCATCTCCAGCTTTTTTCTTATACTGAGCACTTTAACTCTCTACAATGTGTATATTTTTTTTCCCCAAATGTTGAAGAAACAGATAAGGAAGGACCTGTGTCAATGAAGAGTATAACTTTAGGGAGTTCCCTTTGTGGTTCAGCAGTTAATGAATCCAATTAGGATCCATAAAGATGCAGGTTTGATCCCTGGCCTCGATCAGTGGGTTAAGGATCCGGCGTTGCCATAGGCTGTGGTGTAGGTGGCAGACGTGGCTTGGATCCCAAGTTGCTGTGGCTGGGGAGTAGGCCAGAAGCTGTAGCTCCTATTCCACCCCTAGCCTGGGAACTTCCATATGCCACAAGTGCAGGCCTAAAAATACTCAAGTCCCAATTCTAATTTAGGGCACAAGGCAAGAAGATAAATGGAGGTTGGCTCCCTGCAGCAAATTTAGCTGAGTTAGTTTTTGCATCTCCTAGATGAGAAGTTTAGATTGTAAGCTTATGGAAGACAATGATTATGTCTTTATATTTTAGGGCTTAATACAGAGTGTTCAAACTGTATTCAATCCATGGGCTCATTCTCCTGTGTCATATGTTATAAATTACAAAAACTGTAATGTAGGAGTTCCCATCATGGCTCAGTGGTTAATGAATCCAGCTAGGAACTATGAGGTTTCGGGTTTGATTCCTGCCCTTGCTCAGTGGGTTAAGCATCCAGCATTGCCATGAGCTGTGGTGTAGGTTGCAGATGCAGCTCAGATCCCGCGTTGCTGCGGCTGTGGTGTAGGCTGGCAGCTGCAGCTCTGATTGGACCCCTAGCCTGGGAACCTCCATATGCCGTAGGAGGGGCCCAAGAAATGGCAAAAAAAAATTGTAATGTATCCAAATAATTGAATATCAAGGAGCCTTAATAAATAATGGCTTTAAATAATTCCTTTTTGTATGGATAAATGTTCGTGATATATAGTTAAGGAAAAAGCAGATCAAACTGCATTTACATCATGAACAAAAATGTAAAATATGAACATATGCAGTGTAAAATACTAGACAGAAATAACTAAAATGTTAACAAAGGCTCACTACATGGATGGAACATGAATAACTGATTTTTTCCTCATATTTTACTCCATTTTTCATTGTTTGAACAATAAATATGTACAAATTTATGATAAGAAAATTAACAAGCAGGAAATATAAAAATGAAACAAAGAAAGTCCTCTGATGGCTTCAACTGCCTTTAGGAAAATGTTCCATTTTTTCTTCACTAGCCTTATGGAAACTTCTTCCCTCTCTGCCCTCTGTACTTCAGTGGAATAATCTCTCCTTACAACAGTTTGTTAGGGGAGGGTGGTGAGGATGGTGAACTTTAAGTGCAAGCAGTAAGTGGGTACTTTTTCCTTTACAAAATTGAAACGCATCATAAAACTTACTAAGTGTCTGTCAGCTTAATATTACCACAATTATTATTTTAAAAGTCACTGGTAAATACTCTTTTCTTTAAAAAAAAAAAAAAAAAAAAGGAGTTCCTGTTGTGGCTCAGCAGGATATGAATCCAACTAGTATCCATGAGGACACAAGTTTGATCCCTGGCCTTGCTCAGTAGGTTAAGGATCTGGCATTGCCATGAGCTGTCGTGTAGGTCTCAGACGCAGCTCGGATCTGCTGTGGCTGTGGCTGTGGCTGTGGCTGGCAGCTATAGCTCCATTTCAGCCCCTAGCCTGGGAACTTCCATATGCCACAGGTGTGGGGGAAAAAAAATATGTGTATATGTATGTATACCACACACATATGTATGTATATATACTCATACATATACATATATCTGTATACATAGTCTAAGTTCTAAACAATGCTTGTGCGAAGTGTGAGACATTTCCATAGTCCAGTCACCATTGGTTTACTACTATCCTCTCATTCTACTAATTATATTATATTAATTAATTAATTATATTGATTCCTCAGAAATTCTCTTCCTCTTCCTCCTCTGGAGTAACGGCTCACAATCCTTAGACTGAATTAGTATGTTTTCCATGAAAACTTTGTCAACCAACCCCAGGCAAAGTTCTGTGGTCGTTTGTATGTATGACCTTTCTCCTTGTACACACCTCTACTGAAGCATTTAAGACACTGTTGTATTTACTGACCGCATTTCGTTTTCTTTCACCAGACCCTTTCTCCATCTTCGCCCTCATTACCATCCTTCACCCTTCTAAGTGGAAGCTCCACTACGGAACATGGGCCACAGGGGCACAAGTAAAGATGACAGTATACCGTGGTGTGGAATTTTGGGAGTCAAATTAATGGAGCAGAATTTAAAGACCCAGGGAGGGCATACCTTCTTCTACAAGTCATGGCCTCCTTCTTAGGAACCAATTTTTGAGGTTTTGACATCACTAAACATAAACCTAGAGGGAATCATTTGGAGAATTGCTTTGCCTGAGTGCTATTTTCCATCTGTCCATCCCCATGCTTTAAAAAAATAAAAGAGAGAAAAATATGCCTCCCAGGAGGGAAAAAGAACTACATATTTGGTACAAAATGGCTAGCCAGGAGTAAAAAGTATGCATTTCAAGAGACCCTGACATATAACACAGAGGAACTCTACTCAGTATTCTGTGATAATCTATATGGGAAAAGAATCTGAAAAAGAATGGATGTGTGTATACGTATAACTGAATCACTGTGTTGTACAGCAGAAATTATTACAACACTGTAAATCAACTGTACTTCAATAAAACTTTAAAAAATAAAAAAAGAGATCATTATCTTTGGGAATTAAGCCCTGCTATGAGCAATTGTGGTTAAGGAAGGTAAAAGATTCATTCTAGGAGAGGGGCCACCAAAGTATGACATATTCAGCAGAAGGGAAGAAATGAAATTGATAAGAAAGAAAAAAAAGAAAAAAAATAGGAAAAAAAAAAAAAAGCCTACATTCACAGATACTAGCACTTAGAATTTCAACATATCTTTAGGGGGAACACAATTCAACCCATAACAATGGTACTAGATCTGAGAGTTGTCACTTACCTAAGTGCACACAATGTGATTCAAGGAATCATCTCTCTTTAGGAATTCTCTGAAGAAAGTTAATTAAATGCACTCACAATACCCCAGGGTTGAGGAGGAACTGTGAGTACAAATGGAAAGATGATTCATTAAGGGTCTCAGCAAAGAATAATAAGGGTCTGTGTCTTATTTTATCAGCAACTTCTTGGTCTGTTGCCTGAGGTACCCTCTCCATCCACACACATCCTCTGATGTTTTGGATTAGCTGTTTTCCAGGTTGCAAAGTACATACCTAAATCATGAGAAATTTTACTAATTTGTCTCTTCCTTTCCAGAAAATTCCTCATGCAATCCAGTCTTCTTATTGCAGAGATCAGTCTTCTCAAAACCAGTCATTTTCCCCTGCAAAAGGCTGACTGGCTCGTTGGTTCTTGCCTGTCACTCAAGGCCTCCTCTACACTGGCCCCTGTTTATCTGTCAGTTTTAAGAACCCTTCATGGGTCTCATCAATAAGGCTTCAGTTTTGTCAACTGCACTGAAATTTATTCACATATAGGTCTGTTCCCTCTTGTGTTTTTACACCTCCATTATATGATTTCTCCATGTCAAACAACTTCCAACCTATCAGTCTAAATCCTTTCATTCTTCAAGATTTTTAGCAATTTTCTCTTCATTGGAAGAAGAGGAATAAATGCAACTTATTTATTCTTCCTCTATAATCCTGCAATTCTTAATGTCTTTTCCACTGATTTTTCACCTGTCCATTTGTTGCCTGGTAATGGCAAATGCTTTTAAGTGCATGCCTTATTCCCAAAATTATAAAATGAAGTGCTTGAAGAGAGTAAAAATGCCTTATATGTTTTTATCTAGTACAATGCTTGCGCATGGCAGATACTTAATAATTCCTATTCTGTTAGGCAATGAACTCTCACAATCAGGGTCTTAGAGAAGGAATATCACAATTGGAATCACTTGGAAGAAATGTCTATAACTCCAAACTTCCACACAGCTACCAAACTAAGTCTGAACCTGAGCTTGGACTCAACACATATTATATGCACTACAAACTCTTTCATATCTTAGTAAAGTTTAGGTCCCGAGCCACCCTAGAGAAAATTAAACTGCTATGGAAAAAGAGAAAAATTTGTCCTAATTCTTTCCCATGCTTCATCTTTGAGTTTGGGACATGAAGTAAATTTCAGAACTGAGATAAAAGAATGGAGACCCGACTCAAACATCTTTCAGTTGCTTCAAGAAGCAGGCCAGAGATCTGCCTACTCTGCTCAGTTTCTGAGGCTTTTCTAGGGTAAAAAGGCACCTGGAAGGAATGACTAATGTGAGGAGTTTTTCCAGTGTTCTCTGTGTAGTGTATTTTAATCAGCAACACAATTTAGCAGCTGCATTAATTAATTAGCACATTAATCAGGAGAGCATTTTAGCAGCTAATCTCTAGCAAACTAGCAGTTTGCGGTAAAATCTTAGCAGTAGGAGAACATGCAGCATACCAAGTTATTTTTCAATGTTATCATCACTGAGAACCTAGCAAAGGCTGAAATTATGTAACCAAATTGAAACCTTTCTTAAAATATACCTATGCAGGGCACATTTGAGAAATTGTATGCTTCGTGCAGAAAGGTTTAACAATTACTACTTTCTCTACAAAGCAGCAGTTCTGAAGAAAACTGTCAGGCACTCCAGGAAACAAACTCTGTAAGTGTTCTTAAAATAGTCCTTGTGTAATCTCATAAGAATTCAAATTTCCCCTTCTATTAGCAAGATTATTTATGTAATAATGAGAAGTTTCAAGATATCATTTTATAGTTATATACGTAAGAGCAATTAAAAAGAAGGAAATGCCTTAGCAATGAAAATGTTACAGGTCTGATTTTCAGCTCTTTAAAACCTTCACAATGAAACTTATACTTGGAAAGGGAATAGAAAATCTCTTTCTTCCAATACAATATTTAGAGATAAATGTATGTAGCACCACAGCCAAATGTAATATAATTTTGATGAAATATAAATTGGAAGACTTCTGCGTATGGAAACATCACTCGTTTTTTTCCTTCATTATATCCAAAATGCAGTGACATGTGCTTTTATTGAATCCATGCATATTGAATTCCACATGTTCCAAAATTTAAAATTTGACTTCAAAAATCCCATAGGTTGATATTAAAACTTCCCTTTCATTTACAAAGCCTTGGGATACTGAATTCTTATACACAGCAATCTATTAGTTTGAACTGTTAACCAATTCTCTATCCTCACAGCATTTTCCTGGGAGAAATCAGTGTTCTTTCATGACTCCACACCACTTTTTCAACCTCAGAAAGGAGAGGGTTGGGGTAACAGAGGGAGTATGTGCTGGGTAAGCATTTCCTTACATTTCCAACTCTTGTTACATTGATTTTTTTCCTCTGGTTCATAGAAATTGCACTCTATTTAAATCATATAATACAAGTTAGAAGAATTTTAATTTCTACTCCACTTTTTGTCTCCATTTATAAATCACATCTATATCTCTCAATCTTACTCTCTCTCTTTTCTAAATTTTCAACTCTTCACAACCTACTTTATCAGCAGTTCCGCTCTAAGCCCAAAGAAATTCGAAAAGCTTTTGGAGAGGGACAAGTGAAAATTGGATATTTCTCTACAAAAAAAAAATTATAAATTACAGCACTTAGTAAGGGTTCACTCAAGTGTGATGTTAGTGGGCTATTTTCTTATAAATTTCTTGTAAATAAAAGGCCTGCCAGTGGAATAACCACCCCTGCAACTCCATCAACAGTTCTTTTGAGACAATGTCATGTCTTGCAGATTTTTACGTGCTTAGGTTGAAATCTATGCATACCTTTTGTCACAGCCAAAATCACTGTAATTATGTTGTTAGTGCATTAGGCGGCTTCATTTGCCAACACAGCATTTGTTATTGGTAAATGCCTTGCAGATGAAAAACCTCGCCTAACTATGAGTCACCCTCTATTGAAGTAATCCTTACTTTATGAACTTTTATAATTAACATAAAGCTTGCCTGGGCTCGCATTCTTCTTGCTGACTACATTTTCTATTCTTCACTCTATCCGCAATCAGCTTGGATATGGGTTTGCACACACATACACACACTGACACAAACACACAAGTACACATGCACATACACACACCATCCTGCCATTGTAGGGAACCCAGGTAAAACACTGATTAGTGTTGCTCTGCAGTAAAGCATTGATTGGCACATACTCACTTGCTCTCTCATGGTAGAGTTTTATGTTAAAACCTGGAATAAGTATAAACTAGGTCCCCTCCACTCACTGGGTCAATGCACATCTAAGAGAGTTGATTAATTCATTTCTTTGATAAATATTTATTGAAAACCATTACACACATGGGTTTTGCTCTTTAGGTCCTCAGACAATACTCCTAACCTGTTTTGTTGACTTTGGTAAACTTCCTCCACCAGACTAAATCACACGCCACTGACTTTCCCACTTCTCCAACTTACAGACAGAAGATTGTGGACCTTCCCAGTCTCCATAACCATGGGATTCATTGCCTAAAATCTCTCCATCTCTCTCTTTCTATATCATCAAAAGAGAGAGAGAGACTATTACATATTGTAGGTGTAACTTTCGTAGTTTGAGGTGTGACAGCAAAACTAGCATGAATTTTTTTCCTTCTTCATGATTGCACCAAAAGATTTGTCCTTTCCATTAGATCTCAGTAACCTCAGAATATGATTTTTTCTTCCTTTATGAATCCAAGACCTTTCAACTTTTCACATAAAGGAAGTACTTTATGGCTTTTCTTTGGCATATCTGAATTGCCAGTGACACTTCTCTTGCACTTTGGGGCCATTATTAAGTAAAATAAAGTGCTTGAACACAAGCACCATGATACTCTAACAGTCAATATGATAACTGAGACACTAATAAGTGACTGATAGGCAGGATACTCTGGACAAAGGGATGATTTATGTTGCAGGTGGGGCGGAGTGAGATGGTGCAAGATTTCATCATGCCACTCAGAGGGGAACACAATTTAAAACATAAATTATTTATCTCTGGAATGTTCCATTCAATATTTTTGGACCACAGTTGACCTTAGGTAACTGAAATCATGGAAAGCAAATCCATGGATAAGGGAGAACTACTGTGCAGCTGTGGGTGTGTATACATATGTCCAAAACCATTTAGTATGGACTATATATTCTCATGAACTTTTTTATTCTTTTTTTGCTTTTTTAGGGCTGCACCTGAGGCATATGGAAGTTCCCAGGCTATAAGTTGAATCCAAGCTACAGCTGCTGGCCTACACCACAGCCACGGCAATGCAGGATCCAAGCCACGTCTGCAACCTACACCACAGCTCACAGAAATGCCAGATCCCCGACCCACTGAGCAAGGTCAGGGATCGAACCTGCATCATCCCCATGAATACTAGTTGGATTTGTTTCCGCTGCGCTGCAACAGGAACTCTTCTCATGAACATTTTTGATAGCACCAAATTTCAGGACATTTTCATGTGGACCAAATGCCTTATGGATGTTTTGGACAGGACTAAATTTCAAGAAACTTTTGGGGGTGGAAAAAATGTTTGATGGATGTTTTGGACAGGATCAAATATCAATCACCTTTTGGACGGAACCAAATGTCCTTCCAGGATAGCATTTGGCACTATCCACAGTTTCAGGTACCTGATGGCAGTCTTGGAATATATTCCCTGTAGATAAGGGGGCGGGGGACACTGTATATCACATCAGTTCTGTGTTTCTGGAGAACCCTGACTGATACACACTTCTCGTCATTTCCCTGCACAAATACTCCATTAAAGCATATTCTATTTGTTGTTTCTCAAAGAGGCTATGACCTCTTGCCTCTGTGCCTTTGTGGATGCTTTTCCCCAATATGTGCCCTCTTTTCTCCTTGCGCTGCATAACACGTGCTCATGAATGAGGACTTACATCTGATATCACCTACTTTCACCAAAACATTCTGTCCTGAATTATTAAGTCTATTAGTTGCTACCTACGTGGCAAACCTACGTTAATCGTTTTCTTGCACTAGTAGAATTCTATGTCTATCTCTCTTCTTAGAAATTACTACATTTAATTTTAATCATTTCCTGTCAGATTCACCCACTACACTGTGAGCCTCTTGATACCAGGGACTGTCTTTCATCCTTTTTCCCCCCAATACCTTGCAAAAAAAAAAAAAATAGAGGATATTGTTTTGATGGTGTTAGTTAAATAAGGGTAATTTATAATGAGAAATAAAGGAAAAGGCTCAGGGCCCCGGAATGGAAGAAATGGCACTAGAAAGAAAGAAATATGTTTTTAAGATATGACTTAAAACCCTCAAAGTGGTGCTATGGACTTCTAAAAAACTTGGCCTTGGAGTTCCCGTTGTAGTGCAGTGGAAACGAATCTGACTGTCTGTACGTACATAAATATATCCATGAGGATGTGAGTTCAATCCCTGGCCTCATTCAGTGGGTCGGAGGTCCGGAGTTGCCCTGAGCTGTGGTGTAGGTCGCAGATGTGCTCGGATCCTGCATTGCTGTGGCTGTGGTGTAGGCTGACAGCTCTAGCTGCCCCTAGCCTGGGAATTTCCATGTGCTGCAGGTATGGCCTTAAATAAAAAAGCAAAAAAATAAAAAACTTGGCCTTTGGCAAAGTTATGAATTCCATGAGTAGAATTAGTAATAGAGTAAAACTCTCAGGCTGTTATGAATTTGCTCTATAGCGTCAGGACAAACTAATCTACTTCTCAACTCATTAAGAGATGACATGCTTTTACCATGTCTAAGTAATGATCATTTGGGAACACTGGAATTTGCATCATCTTAGTGCTCAAATCTTTCAGAATAAGCCACAAAACTCATGAGATACTAGCAAGATTCTAGCATGAAACTCACAAGATAACTCCTCTAAGAGAGAGAGGAGTCCTGTAACAGGTAAAATACACATGGCCCCTATTTTAGAAGAGGAAATTATAGCTCACAGTCATTCAATGACTTGTCCAAAGTTACACTGCTAAAGTAACAGGTGTAGGTGTTATACTTAATTGCCAAAACCAAACCCATTCTTTATCTATGTTACAAACAATACCAACATCTCAAAACCCATAAAAATCACTGTAGTCATAACTGCTGCTGGATATGGATGTGAGTCTGTCTGGGGGATGCCAGGAAGTGGTAGGGAGGTGGGAAATGGTTAATGAATATCATTCTGATGTCAAAGCACTAATGTTATTTTCAAATATTAAGTAAGGTGAACTATTTTGGTACTAATTTTTAAATATTACATTATTAATAGGAATATAGTTATATCTTTTAAGCCAGAACTAAAGTATCAAAAAAGCTAAATCTGTTTGTCTTCTGAAATTAATCTTTTCTGAAAATTGAGACTACTCATTGGGCCGAAAGGAGAAATGATAGAGATTTTATACTCTCTAAGAACAATAAACATGGAGAGGTCCCGTAACTCAAGTGGAAAAGGAGGGAACTATAAGAGGCACTACAAAATAACAAAAAGTCACAAACCAAGACAAAACTTTCCCCAACTCAGAAGGAAAGGGGACCCAAATATTTACAACATAGCCCATTTTAGGAATTAGGATTAAATGGTGGAAAAGTCGAAGTCACCTCGATAAATTATACTCACTGGCTGCTTTAAAGAAACATAGGTGGTCTCGCTAAAAAAAGAGAAACGTGAACCCTGGCTTTGCTGCTTTCATGTCAGCGCAGGACGAACCCTGAGAAGTCAACCTAGTTCAAATAGTCTCAGGAGGACCTGAAACTACTTGCAAACTTAGTTGACTAATGTATTAGGAGAAATTGTTCTTTCGATACACGGGTACTGTAGGTTTAGAATAGATTTAGGATAGAAGATTTAGAATAGAAGTGGTTATTTGGGGGCACCAACATGAGATTAAGGTCCTTCTTCAATATTTAGCTCATATTCTAAAGAGACTGGTGTGCACAGAATGCTCATGGAGGTGTAGTGAGAATACTCTCCATCAACACAGCTCTTCTTTCATTGAATTTGCTAACAGAGTGATCTGGGGAAGGGTTTTCAGAAAGAGGAGCATGACCATTCTGTTGATTGTCATTGACACACAGGGTGGACCCTCCAATGGGGCCAATATTCATAACTGTCCATGTGCCCAAGAAGTGGAAAGGAGACTGTCCTCAGTCTCACAGGAGAGTGACAATTCTGGACAACAATACCTCTCCTTGGTAGAAGGCAGAGAAGTAATGTGCGGCTCAGCGTTATCGTGGAATCAATCAACTTCTATGTTTTCCCCCGATGAGGACTGCTTGGTCATTGCTATCCTGGTGGACTGAAATTTGTTAGCAACAGTTATTCTATCTCGGTACTATCCTGTAGGCATAAACCTGTATGATTTCTGAGCACCCATCCGTCACTAAAGAGCAAGATCACCTTGAAATCCACAGCAAGAATGGTATAGGCAAATTACAGTGAAATAATTGAGCAGTCCAACTAGATGGAAAACACTTCTCCCACCAAGCAAACTTTATAAGTCAATCAACTTTATTAAATTGAGGATAAACAGCAAATAAGAGGGCACTGACTTCAACAGGCTCACTCTTATTGTAGAGCAAGCTCATCTTCATCACCTATCAGTCCTTAATAAGTGGAGGCAGTGAAAGTATCACTATAAATTAGCTTCAAAGTCCTTAGGAGATTTCGATGGGACAGAGGAAGGAGACTGTAATTTAAAGAACAGAAAGGATGAAGTACAAATGAAGGCAAGCCTTGCCAGCAATTCCACTGCTAAGACAAAAGTACAAAGAACCTTGAAGAGGAAAGAAAGCAGTAGGTTGTTAAAAGTCAGAGCAGGAAATTCTGATAATGCAAAGCAGTGGCAGGTAAATAACATATGAGTTGAAGATATGTAATTAGTAACAATCATGAGTTCCATGAATAACAGTGCGCTTCACCTCAAAATATTGTAGTTTTATTAATTAAAACAATTATTTCTTTTCTACACACCGAGGTTCAAAATACATTATTAATGCTATCTCTTTTGTTCTCTCTGGTAGATGTCCCATTATTCCAACTACCAGTTGCATTTGCCATTCCATTTTCTTGACCCACATTAAAATTAGGCAAGTATGAAATTAAAACTCCAAACATTTTCAAGAGCTATTTCAAATTCAGAGATTTATATCCCTTGCAAAATGGGATTTTGACTTTGATGCTGGTCTGGGACACATGAGATCCCTAAGCTTATTTCAATAGAGATATGAAATAGTGAGGGTAGGGTGGGGGGAGAGTAATTTTTTAAAGTATCTGAAAGTCCTCTGTGACTAACTTCTCCAGGTTATTTATATATAGAGCACTTTGACAAATTCTAAATAGGTTCTGTCTAAGTAAAGCAAAACAGACTCTATTTTCTTGGTGGCATTTAACTTATATAATGACATGGGTATTGGAAAAAAGATACCCCTGTGATCCCTTCCATACTCAGAATCTAATATAAGATGTGCCACCCAAGGTCATAAAATGTCCTCTAAAAAGAAAGAGATAGTCAATATGCAGATGCAGGCTAACTCCAGCTTCCTCTGAAATCCATGGTGGAAAGAGTATTTTTTTTTTATTACTTGGAATATAAAAAAAACACTTTAATATTCTGTGAAAATACATGCCTAGAAATACCTCTGTAAAGAACAAAAATTTAGAAAGAGTTTGCAGTTTAGAAATAAAAATGTTCCACTTAATACAGATGAGGGCAGGGTCCCTACACACAAGGAGCTTACAATTAAGCAGAGAAGGAAATTCACACATGATAAATCAAAGAATCCCTTTTTTCATACTCACACACAATCACACACACATCAAATTAAGTCAGAAAAAGTATTTGCTTTAACCTTTAGATTATATATTGAGAATTAAGAGTTCCCAGGCAGACAGACCTGGATTAGATCCCAACTGTGACCCAAGCCAGATGTATAACTGACTCCTACTTATTCAACCTTCCTGGGCCTTGGTTTCCCCAACATAAAATTTGACAGAATGTTAGTGTTCCCTGCAAAGAGTTGTGAGATTTCAATGGGAAAATGCAAAGGACCTGTTATACAGGAAGTGGTCAACAGATACTAGGAAGGAGAGGAGTCTATCTTTAGCGCAGTACACATAAGATTAAATTCTGGAACTCCATGGGTACTTTCAGCCCTTAGGCCTTCTTAATTTCTGTAAGAAGTCAACCTATATGCAAAACTGTGAATTAAAATATATCTCCTCTACTGACATTCCTCATATCACCATTGCCACCATTTCAAATACCTCCTTCTCCTTTTCAGACAAGTGGTGGCCTTTAATTTATCAAAATATGCTCAGGAAAGATGGTATCTTAGTTGAGCTCCAAATTTTCTCTAAAATTTTCCCTTTTCATTTGTCTTCTTAAAAATTCATGCTCAAAGAAAAAAAAAAACCACAAAAACAATTAAAAAAAAAAAAAAGCAAAAACCCCTCATTTTATCCACTAGATCCTCTTTCTCAATCTACCATCATTTCCATTAACTTCCCATCTATAAATAAACAAGCCACACTCACTGCCTCTATTCTGCACACCATCGGTTATTATCTTTTCCTTCTCCCCATCACCGGCGTCGAGTGGAATATCTGTCACGTCACCCATCCTCTTATGAATCCCAATCCCAATCATCCAAACCATTTGTATATGCTCATCATTTGCTTCCCTTTATCGGGTCCTGCTAAAAGGATTTTACCTCCACATCATTCTTTTCCATCCTATCTCCATAGGAGTGACCACACATCATCAGTGTCACTCCTCCTCTTGCATATGAATACACCATCTGAAGAGAATATTGGATAGAGATTTTATCTGTGTTCAGTCCATCCTGCTAGTTCTTGCAGCAAAGTTTTCTGGCCCATGGCACCCTCTCCTCTTGAGCTCTCCTATTACATTTGCTTCAATTGTTGTTTTATCCTTGGCGCCTGGTGAGCATTTCCATCACTGTCAATTGGGGCTTCCCTGGGTGGTATTTCTGCTCCATTTACTCAGTGAGGAAAGGGCCTCTGAGCCATTTGTCATCACCATAGACTTTCTTCAGACTACGTCAGTAAATACCTGATCTGATATCCTTTATATGTTCAAATGAACTATAACTCTGTCTGAATTTTCTTGTCCTTTTTATCAAGTTTTAATGATATTGGAAGAGCCATAAAAACCTGCATATAATCAAACTCTACCTATGCATTTTTGAAGTTACTGTAATGTTGACCAGGTGGTATTGTCTCCTATTGAGTATGAATTAACTGTGCCTTGATTTACAGTGTTTTCAAATCTGCAACATCCCAGAACACTTTCATGCAAAAATAAAATCAAAGGTTACATAGGACCACTAGTAATGTAATAAATGATTCAATTCTGTTATTTAAAAAGCTTGTGGTTTTTTTTCTTTTTGGTCTTTTAGGGCCACACCCACAGCATATGGAGGTTCCCAGGTTAGGGATCAAATCAGAAGATTGAACCCATATCTTCACGGATACGAGTTGGGTTCCTTAACCACTGAGCCACAATGGGAACTCTTAAAATGTCTGCATTCTTTGCACAGACATAGCTGAGTAACCTAGGAGTTGATCTCCTTTGCTGGAAGGGGCTATCCTTATAAAAGAAGATACATCTGAAGTCCAACTAGAGATGAGTGTTTGGGTCTATATCACAGATTAGACACAGTCTCTACCCTTTTGGAAATTCACTAAATAATTTGTTCATAAATGTATGTTTAGATGATATTACTCACAAATGATTTTGCTGAGTTTCCTTAAAAATTAATGATTTTATTTGCAGAGCATGTCTTAAAAATGGATATTTTAGAGTTCCCATCATGGCTCAGTGGTTAAGGAACCCAACCAGCACCCATGAGGACTCGGGTTCAATTCCTGGCCTTGCTCAGTGGGTTAAGGATCTGGCACGGTGAGTGAGCTGTGGTATAGGTTACAGATGCGGCTTGGATCCTGCATTGCTGTGACGTAGGCTGGCAGCTATAGCTCCGATTCAACTGCTAGACTGGGAACCTCCGTATGCCACAAGTGCGGCCCTAATAAGGAAAAGAAAGAAAGAAGGAAGGAAGGAAGAAAGAAAAAAGAAAAAGTAGAGTAAAAAATATAAAATAAATAAGTCTGAACCTCATAAACAGTAAAAGTGCTCATCCTTTGATGTAACAGGAAGAAAGATGGTCCAAACAAGCACATTTACAGACCTCATCCATGCCATCAAAAGTTCTGTTAAACTACGTCTGTCTTCTTTATTTAAAGCTATAATAATAATACAAAGAGAGTAAAGCAATATTTTTTAATTTGCAAAAATAAAAGATATATTTTAATAATTGTAGAAACAACCTATATCAGCAATTCTATTTCTGCATTTTCTTTTCTTTTCTTTTCTTTTTTGGCATTTTCTTAATAATGACTTGTGATGGCATAGATTTCTGCACAGGAGGAAAATTACTGTAGTCAACTTCATCTGTACTGCCCTGTGACTGGATCCTTCCAGTTGGCATTTTCCAATGAATCAGAGAAAATACATGAACCAGCTAAACCACTGAACCATAAAATCCACTTAGGAGAAGCAAGTCATTCCACACTATGAAGGTCATCTGGCTAGGCAAGATCACTTACTGAGCATTTTATGTGCTCAAATCTGTACTAGGTACTTAACATGTACATTATCAAATATTAAAAATTCCATGAGTTGGAGTTCCCGTTATGGCTCAGTGTGATGAACCTGACTAGCAACCATGAGGACACGGCCTTGCTCAGTGGGTTCGGGATCCAGCATTGCCGAGAGCTGCGGTGTATGTCACAGAAGTGGCTTGGATCTGGCATTGCTGTGGCTGTGGCCTAGGCCAGCAGCTGTAGCACCAATTTGATCCCTAGCCTGGGAACTTCCATATGCCATAGTTATGGGATTAAAAAGAAAAAAAAAAATCCATGAATTAAATAGTAACATTTTTTTCATTTTAAAAGAGGAAACCAGGGTTTAGTGAGGGGAACTAGTAAATAACACAGCATGAGCTCCAACACACATCCAATATCTGTGTGCTTGTCACAGCATTCAATATATTCAAGCACTTTCTTTTTTCTTCCCTCTGATTTCATTTTATTCCAATCCCATTCTTTTACTTGCCTAATCTCTCCCCAAAATATACCTCCATGGTACCATATATTATTCATACACAGGCTTATTCATTCTTAGATGAAAAAAATATATAATTTATAAAAAACATTGTTAGAAATATACAGAGTCAATAAATCCATTAAAAATGACTTCTTTTTTTTTTTCCTCTGGAATAAAGCTATTTGACAACACTCATCACATGAGACAAGGCTCTAAATGAATCACTCACCAAAACAAAATAAAAAGCCTTTCACTGCCACCACATCCTCACCTTCACAGCTCATTGTGTTCTTTTCTGCTAAATCATTTTTCATAGCGTTGCACAAGTTCATAGTTCTTCCTCTTTATGACCAGAAGTAAGACAATTCCATTCTTTTAGCCAAAATTTTAGGAAGTTTTTATTTCTACACTCAAAAACTTGTGAATAAGCATTGACTCTGTCTCTACAGTTAAGAGTGGGAAGCCTAAGTTCCAATAATAACTAGCAAGGCTGCTTCTGCCATTTTTAAAAACTACTGCACAGCAATTTCACCCAATTGTCTATTACTGTTAACTTCTAGGCTGTTACTTCTTTTTATTTAACATTCCCCAAGACTTGATTTGACAGGTATCCATTATCCTATATTACCTGTTGGTAATTCAAATGCCGACGTTTTCTATCCTACTGCAAAACGAATTTTCTGGGTGTCGTTCCCCCTGCCCCCTGCATTACTCATTATTAGTGACTGAGATTCAGATCTAGACAAATCATATAAAACCATCTAGCAATTTCTCATGATATTAGGTAACTTACTAGAGTTTCCAAAGGTAAAAAGGCACTGTTGTTTGTTTGTTGATGCTGTTTTGCTTCTCACTAATCTAAAGGGCATAATATTTTAGGCTAGTTCTCACATAAAAAGTTTGACCATAATTTCCTGGAAGTGTACAATACTTAAAATGGTACAAAATTATGAGTGTAGGATGTGGGGTACATCTTACAAGGTTAGCACATTTTTTTGTCTAATTTCCAGGAGAGTTCGTTCCATATTTTCAGGCAATGTTCAGTTGGCTTTTGGTTATTGCTATAGTTAGGATAATGTTTTCTTCACCCACTCTTTCCCACACTGAAGAGAAGTAAAATCAGTGTTAAAAGCACTACGTAATTTTTTGTCTGCCACAATTTCCCCCAGACCAATATATTGGGGAAACTATAAGCTGAGCACTTTGGGGAGTTGACCAGTAACAGCAGGAGGTAGAAGAAGGAATTCATTAATGTGGGAAGTATGACTCTCCAATTCCCGCACATGTACTCCACACACTTGTAAAAATGACTCGGTTTTTCTTTTCAAGATGCCTTTGACTTCATTTTAAACTTAGGCACTTGTTAATTAATATCTGGGTGGACAGAGGATTAAGACAGCCCCGGGCAGTGAATGTAAATATTTCTGGTTATTATTGCAATACAAATCTATCTTTTCCACCTTTCTCCTTCTGCTACTCAGGAACGGGTTAAATGGCCAATGAACCCAGCCAAGGAGATAAAATTAGCTTCAGGAGGTATTCAAGCATAAGATGATTCATCACACCATGTGACATAAGTTGCTCAGTTTTTCAATCAACGTATTAGCCAAATTCAAACATGCATTATTTGACTATCTACAAAGAGACACTGACACAAACAAAAGAAACACACATATAAATATTGGTCCAAAGAAGCTTATTGGCCAAAGAAGGCAAATAGGTGAGGTCAAATTATTTGTCAAATTAAAATATTTAATGAAGTTCATAAAAACAGATGGCTTTAAAACATCTTAATATTTTCTACAGATCACTTTGAGAATTTGAATTATAAAAGTTATGGATTTCTTTTGCAGAAAAATATGCCTACAAAATGCGTATCTATACACCCAAAATTAATGATACAGTTTCAGGGGATTCATGAACACCTCAATATCCTTTTACCTACTGCAACATCTGATATGTACACACACATCAAATCTCCAAAAGTTTCTTTCTTTCTTCCTTTCCCTTTCTTTCCTTCCTTCCTTCTTCCCTCCCTTCCTTCCTTCCCTGTCTTTCTTCCTTTCTTTTTCTTTCTTTCCCTGAGACTTTATACCACTACCTAATACTCGCTGTCTAATTTTTTTATATTTTCCATTGATTTATTGAACACAGTCCTTGCCTTTTCAACCACAAAATAATATCTTTAGATAAACATGCCTTTTATATTCCAACTAGAACACACAGAAGATACTTGATAATCATGTAGGGAACTGATGGAAAAACTCGGGTAAATGAAAGCTGTGATTACATGGACCTTACATGTTGACCTTTGGAATGTGGAACTTTTCCACTTGCCCAATGCCCACATTGTCTCTTGTCATGGCTGCTTCCCCATTTTTTTCCTACACTGTGTCAAGGATTATTGCCTGACCCTGTGATGTTTTATGCAATCACAGTCAAGCTCTGCCCTGCAGCTGAATGAATTCCAGCTTCAGTGAGCCAAATCCACACAATTATAGGGCACAACTTTTGAGCCCAAGTTTGGAAGATATAGAGGAAAGATATCCTTACTTCTTTCTCTCTCCTCTCTTCAGCATGATACTCCCTCATTTGATGTCCTCATACTGCCGGATCAAACCCCTTTGCCTTTGTTTCTGAACCTAAGGCCATTTCAAACTACTAGGCAAGAACTAGGACTGCCATGGAGCTTCCTTTAATATAGCAATGGAACAGAGAAAGCATGCTTCTCCTGGAAGCTTTGGTTATAACCAGGTAGGTCATTTACATGCTCAGCTAGGCACCGTCTGAAAACAAAGTAGAGCTGGGTATCTGACCCTAAGTATCACAGAAATCTCAGAAAACATTTTCATCTTTTTACCAGGGCTCTATATCTACTTCTCCTTTACAAAAAAGACAAAAACATAAACAAAATAGTACAACACACATGTCAATAGGTAGCACACACAATGTCACATATTATGCTGGCTTCCTTGAATTCAGCCATCACCTTGAATAAATATAAATGAAGAAGTCTTTTTTTTTTCCTTCCCCGGCTAATCCCACAGCATGTGGAAGTTCCCAGGCCAGGAATCGAACCCATGCCACAGCAGTAACTCAAGCCAAAGCAGTGACAATGCTGGATCCTTAAGCTACTGAGTCACCAGAGAACTCATAAGAGGTCTTTTTAAAAAAAGTGTATATCGAATCCGACTAGGAACCATGAGGTTGCAGATTCTATCCCTGGCCTTGCTCAGTGGGTTAAGGATCCGGCGTTGCCATGAGCTGTGGTGTAGGTCACAGACCCAGCTTGGATCCTGTGTTGCTGTGGCTCTGGCATAGGCTGGTGGGTACAGCTCCAATTGGACCCCTAGCCTGGGAACCTCCATGTGCTGCAGGAGCGGCCATAGAAAAGACAAAAAAAATAAAAAAATAAATAAAATAAAAGAAGTGTATATTAAGATTGCTTTCTAGGAGGTAAATTTAAGACAAAGAATTTATGATATACGTATACAGCTTTGTGCTTCCTCTCCCTCATTTTATTGTGGTTGTATTACATGAAAAATTAGAGATTAAAAAAAGTGTTTCCTAAATTATTATTGACCATTGGCTGATTTTCATAGATTCTATTCCTCCTCATATTATTTTCTCAATGAAATGATCACTTTTTCATTGAGATAGCACTGAAACTACTATTAAGAAGTCAATTACACAATTTGCTATTAAGGAATTTTGGGGTGGCTAGTCTTTGAGAGATTTGTGTTAACCTCAGAAATACTAAAGTGGGCCTGAATTGTGACTCAAAGAAGGAAATAATAGATGGGAAGATAGGGTGACCCCAGGGACATAGGTTGTCAGAGCAAGGCCACAGACTAAAGTATTGTTCAGCAGCTTTCATATAACGAATGACCTATTTTGAATTTTGAAGCTGCTAACTTTGGAAAGAACCACACTCCTAGATTTAGAAGCAACTCTGAATAAACTGGGGCAAGTGCTCCATTTGTTGGCCCACCCACCTTCTGCCACAGAAAACCTATGAAGTAGAAACCAAAGGGAACGAGCAAAAAGGGTGGGGGTCAGGAAGGATGAGAAGGAAACAGCCTCACTATGTAAAAAGCAGATGGAAACTATTAAAATAGTAAGAACATGAGGACTATTACATTAATATAACATTAGAGCCAAGGTCAGGAGCTCCTAGAGATAAATGTCTCAGAGGCTTTCTCTGATGTTTGTTAAGGGCCTAATGATTAATCATCAGAAGACATGTTGTCATTTTGTTTGGTGAAGACTGAAGTGTCCAATCACTTACACAGAGTGAAACAGCCAGAAGTTTGAGGGAAGGCCCTGTTTCAACCAACCAAGGAATAGACATTGTGCAGTAATCTACTATTACGTACTTCTTTATTGCCCATGAAGCTGAGTGGAATCCTACACTTAGATGGGAGAGAACGTGAGATAAAAAAAACCTAAAATAAACATTCCTAGGACAGGAAAAATGATGCAGAATATTTACGCACTTTGTATTATGACAGCCCCCCCTCTTTGTAGACAGGAGTATAACTAACTCCATGTCATGTAAAATCTGATTCCTGAATTTTGCCTAAGAAATTTAGCATTGTCATCTGAGGTAAATACGTTTCATCGGTTTTCCATATGATGTCTCTTAGGGATACACAAAGTAATTACATGAAAGAAAAAAAAAGTTCTGACCTAGATCAAACTATGGCTTCACTAAATTGAACCGGTTATTTAGAAGGAAAACGGCCTTAATAATTACACTCTATTTAAATTCAGCCTCCAAAATCTCCTTCTCTCCATTAAAAACTATTAGTCTCTCTGAAAAGCCTCTGAAATTTCTCCAAAGTAAAAATTAAACAATGATGAATTATGGAAAAAATGCTTTTTCTTCCAAAATATTCACATCTGGTCTCTGTTTAATAACTCTACTATCATTTTTGCCAACAGAAATTTATAAATAATGATGAAAATAGGCATCAAGTTTGATATCATTTCAGTTCCCAAAGGATTTCCATTTTCACAATGACTTCCCTACAAATCAAAACCACCCAAATACCAGAGGAATCACTATAAGCCCATATTGCTTCCTGAAGTGATCATTCAGTGAAATAATAAATAAAGTTTCATTCCTGCAGCTACTGTTTCTTGCTGTCTTTTATTTGCTTTCAGCTTGAGTGAGAAATTTATTTTTGACAGTTTATTATTATATGAGGAGCTAGTCATGTTGGATTGCAAACTACTGAAATCTTTTCTCATATAGTTACGGAACACTTCCCCTTTCATCAAAAGAAAGGCGAAATATTTACAGAATGCCTGTTAAATATCTTTCATTGTGGTACCATCATCGAATGATACTGAAATGTGAAGAAAGCAGATGATCTGAACTGCCAACTCTGTGGCAGTGTCATAGACAAAGGGACCTAGATTTAGACTTGTGTTTTTGTTGAGGAGAAAACCAGTCATAATAGAATCTCCTTGATTGTTTCCAACTTAACGAAGTTAAGAAGGCCTTGATATCTCCCTCAACTTGTCTAAACTTTAGACGGGCTTCTTCCGGACTCTAGGCCCTGTCTACCCTTTTCTTAGAGCACTTACTTTAGAAAATGGGTCCATTCTTTTTCCTCCCCTTTAAGACATAAAAATTTTTAAAAGCCCCTTGCCAGTTGTACACATCAGAACTGTCTTTCTCCAGGACCTGGAAGTCATCTCTTTGAAATGCAAACACCAAGGAAGACAGTACCTCTACTCTCCAACTGCTGTGCCAGTCTAGCAGCCTAACTTTGCTGGGCACCTTGGTCTGGTTACAAAATTACCTTCTGTTATCGAGATTGCTCTTCTTTCGGGTAAAGCCAAGATCAACAAACAGATGGCCTAGGACCTTCACTCCCACTCCACATCTTAATAACAAACACTTTTTCACTCTTGCAGAGCTCAGACTCAGTTCTGGTGTCTCCTGTGGCAGTGGTCATGAACAAAGTCTTCACTGCAGGTTTAACTTTGTCCGATGTAATTTTCACTTTAACAAGTGTTACTGGATATGCTATTCTACAGCATCAGGATACTCAAAGGTTTCCAGTCTAGTCTCCTGACGTATTTTTAAGTATAAAAAAAAAGAAGACATCACAAACAGGCTATTATTTTATTAATTCCAAACTGGCTTGAGTCTTTGGTTGAAAGATACAAGAAGAAAAGGAATCACCCTTTTTTGGGTCCTGCCTTCTTCACGAACATTTTAATAATCCTATTAGCGGCTGGTTTGAGATGTCAAAACTAATATAAAATCAAATCAGCTGCTAAAAGAACTACTAAAATGTTCATAAAGAAGACCAAGAATCAAAAAAAAAAAAAGATGATTTTTCACTTCTTGTATCTATATTTCTACCAACGGCTCAAACCGGTTTGGAATCAATAAAATAATAAAATATAGATAAATAACAGAATGAAAGAATAATACAAATGTACCTCGGAGGAGAAAAAACGTAAGTGTTGTAATCAAGTTTTATATTTGGGAGTTCCCGTCGTGGCCCAAGGGAAATGAATCCAACTAGGAACCATGAGGTTGTGGGTTTGATCCCTGGCCTCACTCAGTGGGTTAAGGATCTGGCGTTGCCATGAGCTATGGCGTAGGTCGCAGACGCAGCTCAGATCTTGCGTGGCTGTGGCTTGGTCCAGCAGCTGCAGCTCCTATGCTACCCCTAGCCTGGGAATCTCCACATGCCATGAGTGCAGCCCTAAAAAGCAAAAAAAAAAAAAAAAAAAAAAAAGGTCGCTATTTAGTTCTGAAGTTCCTGACAGCCAGGGAAAGAAAGGGAAAGAATAAATCCTCAAGGTAACTTTTCTTAAATAACTTCCAAAAGATGTGTTCATTTAGAATTTCATATAGACAATAGTGAGAAACATAATAGAGTTTTCATGTTCATGTAAATGGACATTTGTGTTTACGGCAATGCTATGACATATTTCCCCATAGCTATTTCGTGTATTTCGTACTCTGACCACTCAAAGAGGCCATGGGCTTAAGCTTGGAATACAGAAAAGGTGCAGGGAAGGAGATTCTAGAAGGAATATCATGGAGTCAGAGTACATCAGGTTCTGCTTGTGAGAGAGGGGTTGAGAAATAAGTTTAAAGTGCTCTGGGAGTTCCTGTTGTGGTTCAGTGCTTAACGAATCCAACTAGGAACCATGAGGTTGCAGGTTCCATCCCTGGACTTGCTCAGTGGGTTAAGGATCTGGTCTTGCCATGAGCTGTGGTGCAGGTTGCAGATGCAGCTCCGATACAGTGTTGCTATGGCTCTGATGTAGGCCTGCAGCTACAGCTCCGATTAGACCCCTAGCCTGGGAACCTACATATGCCACAGGTGCGGCCTTAGAAAAGACAAAAATAAATAAATAAACAAATAAATAAAAAGAAATTATTTGAAAAAAATGTTTAAAGTGCCTTAATAAAAAGGATATTCTCATTTCCTCATTTTGTGAGTTGGTTTTCTACTGTGAATTTAAGAAAGCTAAGAAATGTTCAGAGCTAGATGAAAGTCCATTCCCTTTTGTCTAGAAATAGACCCTGGAAGCATCCCGGCTGCTTTACACAACTCAAGGAGGCATATTTACAATAGAAGACAATGTGACTTGAGCTCCCTGGCCTTGGGCAGTGCCAGGATAACAGGAACAAAAGTTGGGATTTTGCCCATGAAGCTGCTTCGGAGGACTCTAACTCTGAGGCCACAAAAATGCATGCAGTAAATATTTTTTTACCAGTAAAATTTTCATGATTAGTGGTAATTGTCTCCAGCCACAGTCTAGAAAGAGTTTAATAATGATTCCAAAGTGATCTGATACTGGGAAACATGAAATCAGTGGTCATGAGATCAAGTGGTCTCCTCAAGAAACAGAGGTGCTGTAGAATTCTTTGTTGATAGTTATTTTTTCATCTCAGCTATCACTTTAATTGTGAGCATACTCCTGCGGGACTATTTCTCTGTTCACTAACTTCATCATCATCATCACTATACCAGCAGTAGCATTATTTTTGTTTGTTGTATGCCCCACCTTGTTCTAAGAGATTTAGATATATTAACTCATTTAAACATCATAAGACCTCAATAACAAAAGTACTATTACTTCTCCCCTTTTACAGAGAAAACAAAGGCACAGTGTAGCTAAGTAACTAGTCTAATGCCATGCAGCAAATACATCATGAAGCCAGGATTTAGACTCTGATGTTTTGGCTTCAAAGCCCATACTTTGGACAGAGACAGACAGCACTCATCAAATACTACAAGAGCTTCCCTTTAATCACCAGACTATTTTGCTGGGAAAATGAGAATGTAGCCAAGTGACTTTCTTACCAAATAACTATCAACATAAACTAGGATGAAGTAGTTAAAATCAGATGTGTCTCCTCCATTCTTATCTTCCTCTATTACAGTGAATTGGAAGCTAACTGTGAGAAGGCGGTATCATAAGATAAATGAGAACCAGACTCCAGAGTCACTAGATGGAGGAAAGTACCCACCAAACTACAGAAGACTTTGCATTAAGTGAGAAATAAATGAAATTTCAGTTTGGGAAATCATGTGTTACTTCACATAATTTTCTTGACTTTTACTAATACAGAGCTCTTAAACACTTCCTTATGGGTCCTCAGTCACAGCTCTACAGCCATTCTCTAGCTGATAACACCCAAACTTTGATTCCTAAGGTCATCTATTTGCTAGTGATTTCCAAAACTAAATCTCTAAATTTGAGATTCTTGTTTTTTTGCTGGCTTTTTTTTTGCCATTTCTTGGGCTGCTCCTGCCATTTCCCAGGCTAGGGGTTGAATCGGAGCTGTAGCCACTGGCCTACGCCAGAGCCACAGCAACTCGGGATCCGAGCCGTGCCTGCAACCTACACCACAGCTCACAGCAATGCCAAATCCTTAACCCACTGAGCAAGGCCAGGGATCGAACCTGCAACCTCATGGTTTCCAGTCGGATTCGTTAACCATTGAGCCACGATGGGAAATTCCTAAATTTGAGATTCTTATATCTACCATTTGGAGGATATAGATTTAATATTTTGAAAACTCATTTCTATAATAAGCGCTCTCAGTAAGTGAGGAATAGATGGGGACTTCCTTAATTTGATAAAGAATACTACAAAAATATACAACTAATGTTATAATTAATGGCAAGCAAACCAGAAGTTTTCCCACTAAGATCAGGAACAAGGCAAGGATGCCCCATCTCATCATTCCTTTCAACACTGCACTGAAGTCCTATCTAATACAATAAGAGAAGGAAAGAAAAGGTATACATATTCAGAAGGAAGAAATATGACTTTTTTCACAGTTGATATGAACATCCTTATAGAAAATCTGAAAGATTTAACCAAAAAAACCTCCTGGAACTCATAAGTGATTATGACAACATTGCGGTACACAAGATTAATATACAAAAGTCAATTGCTATCCTAAATACCAGCAACAATCAAGTGGAATTTGACATTAAAAAACACAGTACCAGGGAGTTCCCGTCGTGGTGCAATGATTAACGAATCCGACTAGGAACCATGAGGTTGCGGGTTCGGTCCCTGCCCTTGCTCAGTGGGTTAACGATCCGGCGTTGCCGTGAGCTGTGGTGTAGGTTGCAGACGCGGCTCGGATCCTGCGTTGCTGTGGCTCTGACGTAGGCCGGTGGCTACAGCTCCAATTAGACCCCTAGCCTGGGAACCTCCATATGCCGCGGGAGCGGCCCAAGAAATGGCAAAAAGACAAAAAAAAAAAAAAAAAAAAAAAAAAACAGTACCACTTACATTAGCATCCCCAAAATGGAATACTTAAATATAAATCTAACAAAATATGTGCAAGATCTATACAAGGAAAACTACAAAACTAATGAATAAAATCAAAGAAGAACTAAATATACGGAGAGATGTTCCATGCTCATGGATAGAAAAACTCAATCTTCTCAACTTGATCTACGATTTTAACTCAATCCCAGTCAAATCCCAGACGCTATGGCATTTTACATTCTTGTTCTTTACTACACCATTACTTCAACCATTAAAATTTAATAACATATATTCACATTTAGTGGTTCAAATGATAACATATATTCAGATGTTGGATTTTAATGATTTATAGAGTGGCGACATGCACTTTACATATGTCTATAAGACCAATACTGCCCAAACATCTGTAAGACTATTCTAAAGAGTGAAAAACAAAAAACGCAAACAGCAAAAAATCTGGTTGTTTTAGTTACCTGAATGTTTCAAAGGCAAACATAACAGAAATCTAACTTATGTTGATTATATTGTCTTCATAATCTTTTGCAAGTCTATTAAAACCTTAGCAGCAAATAAAAACAAAGTTACTTGATATTAGTATTGATTTTCAAAACCATTGCAAAAAGTTCTGTTTAACCGATAAAAACGATACTGCATATGAGACATGCTTGCTGTATTTTGGTGTGTTCAATTACTTAATTCAATGATAATTGATAATCATAAGCAATTAATAAATGTCATGCCTCAGACATTCAAAATGGTAGCCTATCAAAAAAAAAAAAAGGTAGCCTATCATACTGCAGCCTTATAAAGATGTCACTAAATTTGCAAGTCCTGCACTAAAAAATCATGCAAATATTTGGATAACAAACAAATGAACTAGTTATGCAGCTCTAACTTCATCTTGGGACATTTTTCATCTCATTTAGAATTGCTAAATAAATAGCCTACATTTTAGGTATACTGAATTTTCTTTTTTTTTCTTTTTTCTTTTTTTTTTTTTTTTTTTTGCTTTTTAGGGCTGCACCCATAGTATATGGAGGTTCCTAGGCTAGGGGTCAAATTGGAGCTACAGCTGCCAGCCTACACCACAGCCACAGCAATGAGGAATAGAAGCCGTGTCTGGGACCTACACCATAGCTCATGGCAACGCGAGGGCCATGGGAGGCCAGGGACCAAACCCTCATCCTCAGGGAAACTCGTTGGGTTTGATTTCAGTTGCACCACAATGGGAACTCCATGAATTTTCTAAGTAATTTATAAGATATGAATTTATGAGATTATCATGTCTAAAATATAGCAATCCTTTCCTTATGTTAGTGAGGTAGGGGGAATGATCAGACTCAAGATGGTCCACATGTGTTTTCTGAAAGTTTACTGAAGAATCATCTATGGACAGAATCACCTGTGAACAGAATGCTCCATCATCCAAGATTTCAAATCTCCTTGCCAAAAAATAACCAAAGGGCAAGATACTCTGCTCTAAGAGGGAAATATAACAGCAGTAGCTTACTTTATTTTATTTTATTTTATTTAGGTCATTGCAGGGCTTCATCCCATTTTCAGGAAGGTAAACATCTCCTTTATTAAAGTTTCCTCTGGTAGGAACCAGTAATAAAAGGGGATAATCTCTCCCTCATATATTGTGTCTTTCCTTGGGTAGTGTATTTTTCACATCATTCTTTTGGCATTATTAAAGAATACTGTTCTCATAGCATAGCCAAGTTTCAAACTTTTAATATATTTCTCCAATTTTATTTTAGAAATGGGACTCTTTTTTTGAAATGGAAAACACCATAAATTTTAAAAAAATTAATAGCTTCAGTTTCGATCCCATGTGTTCCAATTACGTGAATTGTGTATTTAAATAGAAAAAGCTCCCCAGGCAATGTGCAGCCTTGTTAAATATGGGCAAATTTGGCAGATTTTTAGACAAATTTCTCAGGGAAAAAACTAAAATCACACTAGATATTATCTACCTTACTAAAAAACTGAATTGACTTTTATAAGGAAAAGTGATGAGGCAAGATAAATTCATTTCTAAAAAAATAACAACTTCTTTGTTCAGCATAACAAGGTTTAATAAAAAACATAAAATTAAATTAAAAAAAAAGGTAAAAACCTAACCTAGGTTTTCAATTTTTAGAAAGTGAACGAGAATGTAGCTATCAATATACCAGGAAAGGGATCTAGGCAAGCCCTGGGGATCCAATTAGTTTAGTACCTCCAACGAGGCTTTCCCTGTGGGGAGACCCATAAAAACAACAGGTGACATGTTTCTATAAAAACAAATGTATGTGGGTATGTGTGTGTCTACATCAGTGCACATGGGGCCAGATGAGGCCCTGCTCTTGTTGTTTGTGATAGTCTGAGGCTGAAATGTAGAAACTCTGATTGTCAAATCCTGTCACTTACCTTTCTATTGGCCTGTTTCAGCTTCAAGACTGAAAGAAAATGAAAGCTAACTCACTGTTTTCCCTAAAAACACTATTATCAGAATGATGATAAAACAGAACAATCAAGCTCAACCATTAAAGTTGATCAATACCCATGTTTCCATTGATTCTCCATGGGGATCAAATGCAATTCACTTAAAAACTGTAAATGGTTGCAAGAGTTAATGAGAAATTGAAAAGGCACTGCTTATAAGTACGATCTTGTAAACTACATGTCAAATTTGATGTAAATAGTTACAGGGCAGAATTACTCCTCTCCCCAGCCTTTAACCTTTTGTCTAAAAAAATTACTTTCTTTGTGGTGAAAGATCATTTGATTTCTTACACTCCAGAGTCCCTGAAGAAAAAAAAATTATTCTTTGGAAAGTCGTAATAGTATTCAGTTAGGTCCATCAGTTGCAATTCTAAAAAAAACCAAAGTTCTATTTAAGGAGAAAATAAGTTTATAACATGTTGGTTGCTCAACTGTCCTTATTTTCAATATAACAGGAAACACTTTATGTGAGATTTCAATCAGAAGAAGAAAAGGGAGCACTGAGGTAACACCAGTACCTTTCTAGATGCCAGGAGCAGTAAAAAGGACAGCACAGAATATGCCAAAATCACTTATTGGAAATGAAATCTTAATACAGAAATAAAGGACCTGATTATATTTACCATTTAGAGCACATTTTAGCTCCTTATAACTAATGACAATCAAGACATTAAAGATTTCAGTATGTTTCATGATTAGAAATAAATTCTAATGTGTATGCATTATGTTATTTTCAGCCCTACGAATTTTTTTTTTTCCCAGTTCAAAGACAAAGTAGACAATCAAGAGGTTTGCTTTTGCTTAATTGGGCTGTATATCAGAAAACACCCTAAATGCTGTAGAAAGTAGATAATCCACTCCAAAGACCCAGGCTATTATAACTGTCACACATCTTGGCCAGGGTTCTCTAGGAAGTGGAGCCTGCGGCAAGAATTAAAGTGCTAATGCTTTACTTGGGAGGTACGAAACCAGGCAGAAACCATGGTTAAAAAAAAAAAAAAAAAAAAAAGGAGGAGGGCAGAGTGGGTCCAGAAAAGCTAAAAACCAATGTGAAGAGAGTCTTTATGGGCTGCCTATCACTTTTTCACAAGCTGCTGAAGAAGCTGAACTTCTTCACAAGCTTCAAATCCTGCAGCACCATCAACAGATCTGGCTACTTAGAATGGGAATCTTTGGACCAGATGCAAAGAGAAGCTGTGCCTTGAAATAGCTGATACAGGTAGGGAGGTGAAGGGATTTATCTGCCTTCTCCCTCCTGACTTGTTGCCCAATGGTCATCTCCTGGGGAGTAAACTGCATTGTGGACATATCATGTGGCAGCCCCTTTAGCAGCTGCTCACAATGCCGGAGTCTACCCCATGGTGGCATGGTGTTTCACCAAGTCCTGAAATGATAGGAGGAGCCAGTGAAAGAGCAGCTGAAGTTTCAGATACAGGCTGTACCTAGGAAATCTGAAGAGCATAATGTATCCATGTGTGGTAGATAAAGTAATAGCTTGGAATAGATACAGAAGCAAAAAACGTACAAGGGAACAGGCTCAAGGAGAGGAAGTGATGCTGCCTATCCTTTGTGGCAACAGGATGGGTTTCTTCCTCCGACTAGATTTCAGATTGTTCCAGTCACCTTAATTCTCAGGCAGCTTCTGTTTGGCATCACAGAGTTAAAAGCTGCCTCACAGTCTATGACATATTGTCAAAGCAATGAAAAATAAGTCAAAGCTACCAGCATCTATGTTTCAGAAAATAAAGACATTGTGAGAGTCATATATCATTGATTCCACATCAGATTGAAAGCAAACAGGGTAATAGCTGATATATTCAGAGTCTTTTTTCCTATGCTGCTGAGTCAAGGATGGACATCAACTCTGGCTTTATGAACAATTACATCTGCAAAATGTAGCTGTCATGGCTAATATTAAGCAAGACAGAAACATCAATGAGATATGAGAGTAAAGTCAGAAAAGAAGATAAATGATTTTCCAAAGCTTAGGTTCCTTTTCCAATTGTCCAAGGAGGATAATTTAAAATGGTGCTTTCTGCAGGGACATTTCCTGGGGTCAGTTTCTGCCCATGCCTCTAACGTTGAAGAAAGAAAAGGATATTTTCAATGGCCAATAACCCTCGGGATAGAGTTACAATGACCAAGTGGAGGATATTTTTCAGTCAATCTCATGTAGTTGCGACAGGCGAAATGGGAGGTGGCTTATCTGTTTCTTTAGGTCCATGAATTGATCATGAAAGAAGATTTCTAAGTCAAAGTGTGTCCCTTAAATCCTAATTTGAAGTTCTATCCCTGGAGCCCATCAGAGGTTTACTGACTTATATTTATGTGAGATGGGAACTAGAAATCGTCACGTTTAAAAAAAAAAAAAAAAAAAAAAAAAGGTGATTCTGAAATAAAGATAATTAAACACTGACAAAGTCATCTTCAAGGGAAAAAAATCTACATAAATCCTTTTCAAAATGGAGAGAAATCACCTGATACCTCAGGGTTCCTTTCTAATAGTAAAGGCGCTAAGGCTTAAAGCCAAGATTTCCATTACAGACAAAGAGGAAACAAGAGTACTCCAGAGCCATTATTTAACAACTAAGACCTCTGATCCCCACCCTACCCCCACCCATGAAATGTTCTTAAGTAGCTCTGACTTGATCTCCTAGTACTAATAACTTAATTGGAAACATAAAAGACCAGCTAATGGAATATTAGGAAAAAGTGCTTTTCAAGCACTGCTAAGTAGAGCCTCTAATTTGCTCAATGTTCCCTAATATGAGCTGTGGTTCTCGCTAGGATATCTACCCAGTTTATACAGCTGTTGACAGATGTTTATAATAGCCAGAGTCCTTTAACCTAGATCTTTACTGTGATAAGAGTCTCTGATGAAGAGAAGACTTTGCACATGGAGCGGAACACTCACTAAAATTTGTACTTTATATTACTATGTATTAAAATGTAGTTTGGTAGAAACAAAATCATATAATAGATACTGCATTCCAAAGAAGCCACCCTTGGTGGCTCAGCAGTTAACAAGCCCAAGGAGGATTCAGGAGGATGCAGGTTTGATCCCTGGCTTTTCTCAGTGGGTTGTGGATCCCCAGTTGTTGTAGGTGTAGGCCAGCAGCTGTGGCTCCCATTTGCCCCCTAGCATGGGAATTTCCATACGCCAAGGTGCATCCCTAAAAAGCAAAAAAAAAAAAAAAAAAAAAAAAAAAAAAGACACTAGATCATACACACAATTCAAAAAGGAAGTTCCTGGAAACTGTTTACATGTCCACAAACTCACTAAAGGGATTTAAGCAGATTGAGAGTTGCATATTCCAGGGCCCTGCTGTGGCACATCAGATCGGCAGCATCTTGGGAGCACTGGGACACAGGTTAGATCCCAGGCCTGGCACAGTGGGTTAAAGGATCTGTGGCTCAGATCTGATCCTTGCACTAGCCTGGATATTCCATATGCCACAGGGTGGCCAAAAAAAAAAAAAAAAAAGAGTTGCATATTCCAGAAGAATTTGGAGGGGAAGTGTCTTGGGGGAGAACAGTGCCACAAGTCCCACCAATCACTCCCAAGGAGAAGTGAGAGGTAATGAGTGGTTTCAAGACAACACAGAAAGGAGTTCCCGTCCGTGGCGCAGTGGTTAACGAATCCAACTAGGAACCATGAGGTTGCGGGTTTGGTTCCTGCCCTTGCTCAATGGGTTAATGATCCGGCGTTGCCATGAGCTGTGGTGTAGATCGCAGACGCAGCTCAGATCCCCCGTTGCTGTGGCTCTGGCAAAGGCTGGTGGCTACAGCTCTGATTCGACCCCTAGCCTGGGAACCTCCATATACCGCAGGAGCAGCCCAAGAAACAGCAGAAAAAAAAAGACAACACAGAGAGCTTTGTTATGTATCACATGCAGTTTGGAGAAACAGTGGGCAAGTCTTTTGACTCACATGTAAGGTAAGGGTAAGACAGAAAGGGGCTTGCTGACTTGACAATGGAGTAAAAGAGTTGGTGATGGCTTATAAATTTAGACTGAGTGCTTTCCTTGGAACAGATATGAGGGGCAAACCTACAGGAAAGCTAATACGAGGTCATCTTAAGTCTCATCCAAGAAAACCACATGGTAGTTGACAGAATTTGAAGGTATCACGAGATGTACTTAGTAGGGTCAAAAGAACTTCAGATAAGATGTCTCCATTATTGGGGTAGAGGAGGGTCCTAAAGTACCCTTAAAAGAGGAGCCCACTTTAGTTTCCTAATGATCCCAGAGGGCATGGTACCAGCAAATGATAGTATCAGTCAGTTAAGATAGTCCTACCTTCATTCTTTTCTTCCCTTGTAATGTCCGGACTACAAAGTGGTCAGAAATGCAGTTAGCCAGATCAAGGGAAGGAGAATGAAGATGAAAAATGGAAGTGCTAGGGAGACAGCCAACCACATCTTTTTCCCAGATGTAGGATTCCAGGCTGGCTCAAGTTAGGAATAAGAAGAAATCTCACATTTAAGTTTAGAATTTTGATTAGTAAATGGGAATAGGCATTTTAATTAATAACTAGAAACTGTCTCAACTTAAGGCAACGAAAACTAGAACTACCCTTATTTTCTGCACCTTATTTTCAACAGAGGCAGGGGAAGAACCAGCCTTACAGAATAGATTTAAAGAACAGTTGAAGACAAAAAAAAAATATTTTATAATTACATCTCAGGAGTCATTTTAGTTGATTTGTAATGGCTCCTTTTTACTCAACGCTTAATTCATTAAATCCACATATCTAAAAAGCAAAACTTGGAAAATCTGTTTTCATGGACATTTAATTATTGACTATAAGACTGATTAATTAAGTTCTTTAAACAACTTAAACTGCAGTTAGCAATTTAGTGTGTAACTGATTCTTTTGGACATTTTAAATACCCTAAACAGCAAATAAAATTTATACAAAAAAAATTTATACAAACACAATGATTCAATAATTCCATAATTGTTCAATACCTTAAAATAATACTGGTAGCAAAACTGCTAATTTGCTTTAATTCTTTTTTATATCTTTTCAGGGCTCTAACTTTTACCTTCCTTAGCTTTCTGAAGTTTTACTTGAACCAATGTTTATAATCCCTTACAGGGATTTAACATTTATTTTTCCATATTTAAAAGAAAAAAAATGCTAACTTAGAATACTAAAGCCCAGTTTTCTGGCTGGTCATTTACATTTCTGGTATGGCACTTGGTTGTACAGTCCAAGATAAAGCAAACTTCTGTTTCCGTGATGGACTGATGGCCTTTTTATATCAAACTTTTACTCATTACATCCTGATACCCATGTATCCCTGTCTTCAATATAAATTTTAATTTTTAGAGAATTATCTTTCCCAAAGTTTCTCATAATTGGAAGTTCCTATGCCACTGCCTTGACATTATGATACATTGACCTGGTTTGTTTCAAGTACTGAAATATACATATTCCTTATTAGTATTTTATTAAAATTCATGAGGATTTACTCATAATAAGTAGACACTTCATCTCCTCTCAGAACATTTGGATCATTTACAATTTGGGAACAGCCCATTTTGTAATGGCCACTGTGTATGCCTGTATACCACAGCTGTTATCAACTTTAATAACTTTGCAAGTCATTATTATGCAAGACCATTAATTCTGATACACCCTTTCGTATTCAGTATGTCTTCCTTTTCTATTCATTTGTATACCAAGGAAAAGGTTTACCTTATTGTGCAGAAACCCTGTGTCATATTGGTTTCTTTATATATCTTAGTTCCTTTTTCTTTTTTATACAAACAAGTGTCTGTGCTAAACACATGGAAATATATGCTAAACAAAGAGAATAAAATGTCATACATTGACACTTTCCTGCTTGTTTAAATCAATAAAGATGTAAAGATCTTGCTGGAATTATTCCTTTTTTATTACAAATACCTCTTTGCATACTTTGTATTTCCTCTTTTGAGCATTACTGTGAACTCATGGCATTTTACAGGCTTAACTTGTTCCAATTTAACCATTAGCATTATTACTTCTGTCCTTATTTGCTGGCTCTCTGTCCTTGAAGTTCTATCCCTGATGTTTCAAGAAGCAGCTTTGATATCTGGTTAACAACAGGTTGTTTTGAGTCCATCTCACTTGGTCTTTGCAACAGCCTTGGAATCGTCTACCCTCTGGGGATCAAAATTTGTGTGCTAGGGGAGTACATGAGGGTTGACAACAAATTAGAGCAATGCCCTGCTGTTGGGCCATTTATAAAAATGATAGAGCTGGAAAATAAGTCTTTTAAGGATATGAATTCACACTGACTTTCCAATGTAACATATTACTGAACCCAGCTTTTCTTGTAGACTTGCTTTTACGCTTATAATGAATATGAAATAAGATGGAGAAAATGTATTACCTTCACGGTTGGTATCAGAATTCCCTCCTCAGGAGAGATCAATCTCTTTTGGGGAAAATGTTTTAATTTTTTATAGCAGAAGGTAAGCTCCTCTCCCCTCACAATTTCTACCATCAAAACCTAAGAGGAGTTCCCATCTGGCGCAGTGGTTAATGAATCCTACTAGGAACCATGAGGTTGCGGGTTCAATCCCTAGCCTTGCTCAGTGGGTTAAGGATCCGGCGTTGCCGTGAGCTGTGGTGTAGGCTACAGACATTGCTCGAATCCCATGTTGCTGTGGCTGTGATGTAGGCCGGCAGCTACAGCTCCGATTGGACCTCTAGACTGGGAACTTCCATATGCCACGGGAGCAGTCCAAGAAATGGGAAAAGAAAAAAAAAAAAAAAGACCTAAGAGGCTGACCCCTAAAATTTCAGTGAAGACTAACTAATTGAGGGCTCCAGGGAGAAGGGGTTTGAGTACAGAAGATGAAAGAAGCAGAGGAAAGGAAGCCTCTCTGGTGTTATTATTGCCTCTCATGATGATCCATCCATCAAATAAACAAGCAAAACACCAGATTCTTGGAGTGCTGGTGTGCCAGTGTGGCAATGTATGCAGGGGCTGTTCAAGGAAACTGAAGAAAGGACTGAGCGTCACATCAGACTAAGGAATTGTAGGACAGATATAATACGCAGGGATGCAGAAACCCAAAGACTTGGAGAGATCTGATAATATAAGTTTCCAGTAAATTTTCCAAACATTTGGAAGATCCCTCGAGACTTCAACACAGTACCATCAGTGAGGTTAACACTGATTTCATCTAGATCTAAGAAGTAGGTAAGTCCTCTGTCTTAAAAGTAGGACATGCCATGGATTTTTTAAACCTACTGTTCAAAAATCTCACAATATCTGTGTGACTGCTGAAGAATCAAGTGGGAGATCTTTATAAACTATTTCTTCTCCTCCAGTTAACAGATTTCAATGCACAGGACATATCCAGCTCTAACACTGGAAGTCATCCCCATAAGCTTTGCAAAATCATGACTGTAAAGTCACCCCAAAGCCGTCCTTCTCATACTCCACGCCTCATCCAGCTCATCAGAGCCTTTTCAGGCTCAGTTATCTTGTGATGCTGCTTTGAGGAAGGTGAAAAATTATTTTTTAGTAGGAATAAAGAAGCATCCAGGTTGCGAAAAATGTCTACCTCATCCTGCAGGAACCCTGTGGCATACTGGGAGACATGGAGCCTTACTGCAGTTACTCAGCACCTTTTTTTCCTCCTCCCTGATTTCACACAGGGTTCACTGATTTGTTTGGCTCTGCTAGTGCCCTGTAATCTCAAGCTTTTTTCCATCCTGGGCTTTTTGTGTGCAGCGGTGTGAGGGGAATTCTCAGCTTAGTTTAGTCATATGATGGATCAGAGACACAGAATTAAGAATTCATCAGGGACACATATTTCTAGTGAAAGATGCATATCTAGGGATCCACAGCAAGAAACAAGTGGGTTATGCAAAATTCTTTCCAAAGGAAACATAGAAAAAGGAAGTTAATAAAACTTGACAAAAGTGATAGTATAGCAGCAAAACGCATTTGTGAAAAGCTGAAAAATGGCATTCTCTAAGTCCTGCTGAGAGAAGAGCTGACTAAACTACACCCAACTGTGATAAAGAACTCAAAACGACCCCAAGCCTACCAAGGGAAAAATTAAGAAAGGGGCATGAAGTCGCCTGAATTTGCTTAGCTTGTCAAAAGATGAGAGCTCTTCTCATCTGTACAGGCAGGAGATTGGCTAAACCAGTGACGTTCCAGCTGTGCTCCAGCTGGCCTAGTGTTTATCTGGTGACACTGAGATGGCAGGGGTGGTGTAGGGCATCCTATTCAAGAGCCAGAACAGCTCTGACTAATCATGTGTATTGGAATTCACAGAAAATTTTCATTGAAGTAAAGGTTTATTATCTGTATTAGTTTCCTAGCGCTGCCATAACAAATTACCATAAACTTAGTGGCTTAAGAACAGCAGGAATTTATTTTTTCACTGTGATAGAGGCCAGCAGTCCAAAATCAAGGTGTCAGGAGGGCTGGAGCTCCTCCAGTGGCTTTAGGGAGAGTCAGTCCCTTGCCTCTTTCAGCAACCCGTGGCTCTTGGCGTCCCTTGGCTTATGGTTCTCAGTCCAATCCCTGCCTCAGCCTTCACATGGCCGTCTCCTCCTCATGCATATTCCACCTTTCTTCCCTCTTATGAAAATACCTGTCATGAATTTAGGGTTCACCCTAAGCCAGGAAGCTCTCAATAGGAGATCTTTAAATTACTTACATCTACAAAGATGGTTTTTCCAAATAAGATCACGTTCACCTGTTCTGAATGGACCTATCTTTAGGTAGGCTACCATTCAACTCACTGCAGTATCAAAGAGAATTTAATCTGACCAAGAGTTTAAAAGGTTTTTTAATGTATTTTGTCATATTGTGTATTAACACACGCTTATTGCAATAAATAAAACTTGCAAAGATGTATAAAGAAAAAAAATTATCTATTCTCCTTTCTGCTTCCCAATTTCACCTCTTTCCAACATTTCTCTCCAACTCATCCAGATTTGTTGCCCCTCCTTCCAATCAGTTAATTCATGTTAACAGCTCTGCGTTTGTACCGCCGTTTTATTTCAGACTCATGTTGTTACACACACACACACACACACAGAGACACATACATCTGCACTGATAAGGAGTTTGGAATTGATTATAAAATTTGATCCTGGAGTTCCCATCCTGGCGCAGCGGAAACGAGTCTGACTATGAGGTTGTGGGTTCGATTCCTGGCCTCGCTCAGCGGGTTAAGGATCCAGAGTTGCCCTGAGCTGTGGTGTAGGTCACAGACTATGCTTGGATCTGGCGTTGCTGTCGCTCTGGTGTAGACCGGCAGCAACAGCTCTGATTAGACCCCTAGCCTGGGAACCTCCATATGCTGCAGGTGCGGCCCTAATGAAGATAAAAGACAAAAAAAAAAAAAAAAATTGATCCTATTTTACACACTCCTCTGTACCTTTCTCATTAAAAAATGCCTTGTGTACATGGCTCTAAATTAACTGGTATAGTTCTAATGTTTTTTTATTTTGTATTATTTCTAATTGATGCATAGTAGCATTTTACTCCACAATGTGGATAAACCAGTATTTGTTTCAACCTTGCTCTATTAATGGGCATTTATTATACTTCCAACTTTCTGTATTTTTACCTATCTGAAAAAGTCTGTAATACCTAATCCTTGTATATACAATCTTAGAAGCTGGTAATTTTATTACTATATATAACTTAGTAATTTATATCACTATAAATTCCCAGCAGTAGAACTATGGATCAAGGATGTATTTTTCATTTCAATAAATGTCATCAGATTGCTTTCCAAAAAGACTATAAAATTCCATTTACCTATCAATATATGAAAGTACCCATTTCTTTATATTACAACCAGCAATAACTATTAATCATTCTTTCTACATTTTTGCCATTGTGATGGCTGTAAATAACACTAATTTTTATTTAATTTGCCTTTCTCTGGCTACTAGTAATTTTGAGCATCTTCTCAAATGCTCATTGGCCATTTGGATTTTCTCTTCTATGGAATATTTATCACTATTTTTTGTTCCTTCATCTCCTAGGTTGATCATTCATCCTTTACTCAAAGAACTGAAATACTACTAACTGTCATATATTAAAATCTCACATACACTGGAATCATTTAACAAATTTTTATTCTATTTTAATCTAATTTCCTAATTTTAAAACAATGCCACATTGATCTTTGTTATAATGACTATTTTATTTCTAATGATGATAAAGTAGGTAGTTTATGTCAGCTCTTCTTTATATTTTTCATGAATATTCTCAGCCATTTTTTATTTATATTTAAAAATTGTAAATATAAAATAGATTTAAAATTTTCCTGGGTATAGTTGACTTACATTGTTATGTTTCAGGTGTACAGCAAAGTGAATCAGTTATACATATACATTATATTTAAGATTATTTTATGAAATTCTTACCAAATAAAATTCTCTAGAGTCTAATTAAAATTATGTTTAATACTTATTTTAATTTTAACAGAACCAACATTTTAATTATATCTCACCAAGAATATTGTGTCTTTTTCATTTTAGAAATATTATTTTGTATAACTAAAAGAGATCCCATGTTTTTTTTTTTTGGTAAAATTCTATTCTTAGTAAATGTATTTCTAACTATTTTATGCTTATATTATTATTTTAATGGATTTTCCCCTATATTTAATTTTAGGTTTTTTTAAATGATAGAAAAATCTATTCATTTACTATATTTCATCTTCTATTTACCTACAAATATTTATACCAATATTTTTTTTTTTTTTTGTCTTTTTTGCCATTTCTTGGGCCGCTCCCGTGGCATATGGAGGTTCCCAGGCTAGGGATCCAATCGGAGCTGTAGCCACCGGCCTTATACAACAACCACAGCAACGTGGGGATCCTAGCCAGATCTGCAACCTACACCACAACTCATGGCAATGCCGGATCCCTAACCCACTGAGCAAGGCCAGGGATCAAACCCTCAACCTCATGGTTCCCAGACGGATTTGTTAACCACAGAGCCATGATGGGAAGTCCTTTATATCATTCTTGTGCTAGAATTCTTCAAATTTTAAAATATGTAATCATGGGAGTTCCCGTCCTGGCTCAGTGGCTAACGAATCCGACTAGGAACCATGAGGTTGTGGGTTCCATCCCTGGCCTTGCTCAGTGGGTTAGGTATCTGGCGTTGCCCTCAGCTGTGGTATAGGTTGCAGACTCGGTTCGGATCCCTCGTTGCTGTGGGTCTGGCGTAGGCCAGCAGCTACAGCTCTGATTCCACCCTGGTCTGGGAACCTCTATATGCCGGGGGAGCAGCCCAAGAAAATGGCAAAAAAGACAAAAATAAATAAATAAATAAATAATCATATTCATCAATAAAAAAGAGATGATTTAATCTCTTCTTTTCCAGCATTTTCTCAAAAGATCTATAACATTTGTTATAATTTCAAAAATGTTGAGTATTAACAGCAATAATGAGCATTTCCACCTAACTCCTGATTTTAATTGAAATGCTTTCAAGGTTTTGAAAGTAATTTCACTTTATTCATATTTTACTTAGGGTGTCCTTTGAAATTTTATCTGATATGCTTTCAGTTTCTCTTGAAATGATAAGGGTTTTTTTTTTCCCCTCTTAAATTTGTTGATTAAATAAATTATAGTGAGTTTTTTTCTGATATTGAACAACCTTTGCATTTCTGGATAAATTCTAGTTGGTCTTAATAAATCTTTTTTTGATACAAAGCCAGATTTTATTTGAATTTTTTTTAGTGTTAGTGTATCTATATTCCTATGTGTAATTGGTTCATAGTTTTTGATTTTGAAATGCTTTTACCAAATTTGGATATTAAAGTTGTGCTGGCTTCAAAAATGATATTAGGAAATTTTCATCTTTTTATCTTGTAAATTAAGTAACATGAGAAATATCTGTTCTTTTGAGATCAGTTAGAACTCAGAAAAATATCTGGTCACGATGCATCTTTTTAGTCTGATAAAAATATACATGAGACAAAATTTATCACTGCACCCACCTTTATTTATTTATTTATTTATTTTTGGTCTTTTTGCCATTTCTAGGGCCGCTCCTGAGGCATATGGAGGTTCCCAGGCTAGGGGTCTAATCAGAGCTGTAGCTGCCAGCCTACACCAGAGCCACAGCAACAACGCAGGATCCGAGCCACGTCTGCAACCTACACCACAGCTCACGGCAACACCAGATCCTTAACCCACTGAGCAAGGTCAGGGATTGAACCTGCAACCTCATGGTTCCCAGTCAGCTTTGTTAGCCACTAAGCCACGACAGGAACTCTTGTACCCACCTTTAAATTCACAATTCAGTAGCACTAAGTACACCACCAATTTTGTCCAACTACCACCACTATTCATTTCCAGAAGCTTGTCATCATCACAAACAGAAACCCTCTACCCATTAAACAATAATTCCATAGCCCAACCTTTCTCAAGCCCCTGGTAAACTCTATTTTACTTTCTGTCTCTATGAATTTGCCTACTCTAGGTATGCCATATAAGTAGAATCATACAATATTTATCTGTTATGTCTGGCTTATTTAACCTAGCATAACATTTTCAGGGTTCATCCATGTTTAAGGCATGAATCAGAACTTCATTCCTTTTTAAGGCTGAATAATATTCTATTGCATGTTTATACCAATTTTACCCACTGACCTATTGACGGGTATCTAGGTTGTTTTCACATTTTGGCTGTTATGAATAATGCTGCTATGAACATTGTTATACAACTATCTGTTTGAATCCCCGCTTTCAGTTTTTGGGAGTATATATCTAGAAGTGAGATTGCTGAATCATTTGATTTATGTTTAATTATTTGAGGAATCATCTCTTTTCCTTAGTGCATCATTTTACATTTCCACCAGCAATGTGCAGGGGTTCACAAGGCTTTTTTTTCTTCTTCTCTTTTTTTTTTTTTTGCTTTTTAGGGCCGTACCTGTGGCATATGGAGGTTCCCAGGCTAGGGGTAAAATCGGAACTGTAGCCACTGGCCTATGTCACAGCCACACCAACACCAGATCTGAGTCCTGTCTCTGACCTACACCACAGCTCACGGAAACACAGGAGCCTTAACCCACTGAGCAAGGCCAGGGATGGAACCGCAACTTCATGGTTCCTAGTCAGATTCATTTCCGCTGCCCCACAACAGGAACTCCTCAAGGTCTTTTTTAATGATATAACTTTAATCACCTTTCTCACTTCTTCAGTTATAATCGTTTTATTCTATGTCTGTACTTCTTTATCAATTTTGGTAATGTTTACTTTTCTGGGAAATCAGTGATTTTCCTTGAAGTTTCAAATATGTTTCATCCTCTTTCCCTTTTACTTTGCCACTTATCAAAGGAATTTAAGGCTATAAATTTTCCGTAAGTTTTTGCTCTTCTGTAGGTTGTAATAGTCATCATTTTATTGTATTTTTAGATAGTTTATAATTTCAGTTTTTATGTGGTCTTTGATCCAAGAGCTTACCAAGAGTGCATTCTTAATTTCCAAATAGGTTGGGGGAAAATAGAGAATCTTCATTTTATTATCTCCTATTTCATTTTAACATGGTTAGAGAAAGTAGTCTGTAAATATCTAGCTTTTAAAATTTTGTCAAGATTTGCTTTGTGGTCAATTACACAATCTATTTTTGAGAAGCTTCTATGACATAGAAAAAAATTACATTCTCCACTCAAGAGATATATGTTTCTTTTTACTTGCTCTCTCTATACAAGAAACTGTACTGATATCAGTATTCAATTCCCCTATAATCCCTTATAATTCTAAAAACATGTATTAAGGTCTCCCATTATATTGCAGTTTCATAATTTATCCTTGCACATCTAACAGATATTCTCTTAAAATATATATATATATATGTATTTTTTTTTTTGTCTTTTTGCTATTTCTTTGGGCCACTCCCGTGGTATATGGAGGTTCCCAGGCTAGGGGTCTAATCGGAGCTGTAGCCACCGGCCTCACCAGAGCCACAGCAATGTGGGATCCGAGCCACATCTGCAACCTACACCACAGCTCACGGCAACGCTGGATCGTTAACCCACTGAGCAGGGGCAGGGATCGAACCCGCAACCTCATGGTTCCTAGTCGGATTCGTTAACCGCTGCGTCATGACGAGAACTCCAATATTCTCTTAAAAAATATTTTATTTGTTTGGTTGACTTATAATGTTGTGTTAGTTTCAGATGTACAGCAAGGTGAATCAGTTATACATATACATATATCAGTTCTTTTTCAGATTCTTTCCCCATATAGGTTATTACAGAATATTGAGTAGATTTCCCTGTGCTGTAGAATAGGTCTTTCTTGTTATTTATCTATTTTAGATACAGTAGTAAGTATATGTTAATCTCAAACTCCTAATTTATCCCTCCCCTAGATTTTCCTTTTTATATTTAGCTACTATGTGGTCTTTGCTGACTTTTGTTGTTTGGTGTTTCAGTGTCTTCATGAATTGTTCATTTTATCACTTTATTACTCAAAATTTGCCTATATTGATTACTATTTTTAACTTTACATACCTCTTTTTCTACTATTAACATAATTCTTACTTTTGCCACATCTGCTTTCTTTTTTCTTTCTTTTTATTTTTGCAATTTCCTTGTATCTCTTTACTCATTCCTTTATTATTATCTTTTTCTCCAGGTCCTGTGACCTTAGTTCTCAGGAGCTCCTTTCACATAGTGGAGAGAAGTTCCCCACCAGCCTTCTATCAGAATTAAACCTTTCCCTCGGCATTATTTTCACCCCCAAAGCAGACACATCTTCCTCCTCCTGCTCTAACAGACAATAAGCTTTGGAAAGTAGGAGACTGAGAACCATGTTTCCTTTAAGCCACAGTATTTCCAAAATCCTCTCACCCTCTAATGCTTTACTACTAGACTTCTCTTATTTTCCTATACTCTTAAACTATCTTTCCTAATTGGGGTGGGGGCGTGGGCAGGGAAATCATTACAGAGTATTGGAGAACTGCATTTCTAATAAAGCTCTGCCAGTAGCTGTGTGATCTGAAGCAAGTCAATTAATGTCTCTAGAAATATGGACTCAGGTGTAAAACATCCACATTGAAAAGATGGCCTCTAGGGTCCTTTCCAACTTTACAGTTCAGATTCTACTATTCTAGAGAAGAAAACTCAGGGCGGGGCCAGGAATATGAAGGCAGCACAGGTCAAGAACAAAAGGTCAACTGCAAATTTTGAGGGCTAAGGACAAAGATATTCTTTTCATCTTAATTATGTACCAAAATATTATATGCAAGGCTACCATATAGTATAGCATCACTAACTTTTAAAATTATGAGTGTGAATTGAGCTATATGTTTTAAAGCTAATTCTATGGTTCATTTAGATATCTATTAATGTAAATTGAATACCTTAAAATTACATATTGGGCTCCATAATTTCCTAATTCAACTCGTAAGTGATGAACAATCATGCATTGGAGATGTACCCATGTCTGAGAGAGAATTATTTTGTGTCTATATTCATTTTCGGTCACAGTACACTGCTTATCAACTATTGCAGCAAAAATCAGAAACAAATTCCATTGTATAACAATTCTCCCTCCAAAGTTTATGGGGAGAGCAGGTTAAAGCATACAGTGTAAGTTTTCACATCCACTCACGAGAATTGCAATATTTCTCTTTTTATCAGAGGGAAGTGTGTGGCGGGAATAATCCCAAGGATTTCTGGTAAATTTTGACACTTAATTGAATGTCCCCAAACCTGTCTACAGTTCAATAGTGAGAATTCTGGAAAATAAGTTACATTCTAATGCTTTCACTCTACATTACTTCTTGCATAGCCTAACTGTTTGTACAATCAAAAGTCAAAGGTAAGATTTTGTTTTTCCTGGAACATATGTAGACCAGATCCATGCCTCCTTCTAAAGACTGTAATTTAAGAGTATTTAAATCAGCGGGCTTTACTGAGTGCCTATTATGAGCATTGTTTTTACTTTAAACACATGACATAATGAAGTAGGAAAATGTATAAAACATGGAAGAGTTGTTATCTTTGAGGAATTTATAACCTGATTCAGGAACTATTCAAAAGAATGCTGTACACGATAACAAGAAAAATAGCTACAAAGCAAAATAAAGCAAACAAAATGTCACTGGGGGAGGCAGGATAATGTCCCCCACCAAATACCCACATCCTAATCCATGAAAGGTTTCACTGTGTTACTTTATAAAGTAAGAGGAATTTTGCAGTTGTGGTTGAGAGTTTTGAGATGGAGATTATCCTAGATTACAGGTAGGCAACATATAATCACAAAGTTTTTTTTTTTTTTTTTTTTTCGGGCTATACCCGCGGCATATGGAAATTTCCAGGCTAGTGGTCAAATCGGAGCTGCAGCCGCCAGCCTACACCACAGCCACAGCAAGGCCAGTTCCGAGCTGTGTCTGCGAATTACACCACAGATCACAACATCCTTAACCCACTAAGCAATGCCAGGGATCGAGCCCGCATCTACATGGATCCTAGTCAGCTTCCTTACTGATGAGCCACGACAGGAACTCCACAAGCTACCTTTCTTTTTTTGGCCATGAGGTGCAACAGCTTGATGTGCTATCTCAGTTCCCAGCCCAGGGATTGAACCCAGGCCTCTGCAGCGAAAACACCTAATCTTAACCACTAAGCCACCAGGGAACTCCCACAAAGTTCCTAATGAGGGAGAAAAGAAGGTCAAACACCTAACAGGAGATGGTGAGGATGGAAGCAAGAGGTCGGAATGACACAAAGAACCACCAGCAGGTAGCCTCTACAAACTGAAAAAGGCAAAAAACGATTCTTCCCTCAGAGTCTCCAGAAAAATCAGCCAGGCCAACATCTTGAGTCAGCAAGACTGACTCTGGACTCCTGACCTTCAGATGGTATGAGAAAACATTTGTATTGTCTCAGCCACTAAGTTGGTGGTTATCGGAGTTCCCATTGCGGCACAGCAGAAACAGATCCGACTAGGAACCATGAGGTTGCAGGTTCGATCCCTGGCCTTGCTCAGTGGGTTAAGGATCTGGCGTTGCCATGAGCTGTGGTGTAGGTTGCAGACACGGCTCGAATCTGGTGTTGCTGTGGCTGTGGCGCAGGCTGGCAGCTACAGTTCTGATTAGACCCCTAGCCTGGGAACCTCCATATGCCACCAGAGTGGCCCTGAAAGACAAAAGACAAAAGACAAAAAAAAAAAAAAAAAAAAAAGGTTTGTGGTCATCCATTACAGCAGTAATAGGAAACTAATATACACATAGTATGATCTGAAAAGAGAGAAGTAAGAAGATAATATTCAATTAAATGAAAACGTAATGGAAATGAATTATTGATGATGATAATGATTATGACAACATTTATGTTACATGGGAACCTCCTCTCCTCATTGTTGCCATGAGGAGGACTTTTATTTAACACACACCCCTTCTCACTGCTAATCTTTTAATCACTCAGGCTCTGGTAATGTAGAATGATGTTTCTGGTTAATTTGGAAAGACTGTCTGAGCCTGCTTAGTCCAGTTCTGGCAGTCTTGAAAAGAGCTTCCTGTGGGGGCAAGCAAGTTCTTCTCCTCTTTGTCTTTCCATGAGAGGGCTGGCTCAGGTGGTGCTTCTAAAACAGATAGGTGAGTATACCCAATTCTGGGGTAAAATTGAGCTGGTCAATTTATCTTTCCAACGAAACTGCATTCTCTAAGCTTTCTCTGTTATTAATAAGGTGATTTTTGCCCGTTTGTTTACTTTTTCTAAAATTCCCAATTTCAGAACCTGGGCAGGAAAAGAGAAGCGCCGTTTTGTGGGGGAGGAGGAGTCTCAACTTCCGAACTGCTAATATTTATAGAGTATACACCATGTGCCAGGAGCTGTAGAGAGGATTTTGCATATATTACTTCATTTCATCCTCACAAAGACTTATGAGACAAGTACTGATATTACCTGCATTTTATAGCTAATAAAACCAAGGCACAGAGAGGTTAAGTAACTTGCTCAAGGTCTCAGAACTTGGAAGTGACAGTGTCGTGATTCATGCGCAGGTCTTTCTCACTTCAAAGCCCAGGCTTTTGAACACTCTGCATATTGCCCTTCCTCCTGGAGGACATGAGGTTGGAACTGAATACTAATGATAATTCCTAAAAAAAAGCTCTGTCTTCTTGGCATCACTCTTGGTTTGACTTCTTTCTAAGAAGTTTCTAAGAAACTTCTTTCTAGCTATAAAGCTCAAAGTAAATTAAAAAACAACAACAAAAACAAAGCACTACAGATCACAGTAGTTTGTCCTCTGTACTCATATAAATGCTATTAATTGTCTTGGTCACGTAGAATTTGTTTTCATCTACTCACAAGCCTAGACTTGATCACAAAAACAAAACCTCTTTGAAAAGATTTCACACTTGACATACAGCCATCCAGAAAGACTTTAGTCTTCCATGGCCTGTAACTATCCCCACCCAATCAGAAGCTGCTTAAGGGCTCATCTTAAACAGGGATGCTGAGAGCTGAAATTAAGATACCACACTTTCATCTCATTTGACCAGTTCTATTTAGCTTTTGATTCTAGCTCCCTCCTCTTCTCCTATCCTGCAGGCAGTGGACCATATATTTCCTATTTCATAGAGGATTTAATAGGTAGTCACAATTCTATAGCTGGACATCCCACAGACCAATATTCTCCCTGATAAATTTCAGCCATTTTTGACCCTCAGCCTTCCTTTGAGAGCCCTATCAACTGTATTGATAAGACCTCATATTACCATCTCCAGAGCATAACAAGGTTAAGACGATTGCTGTCTCAGCAAGATGCTGAGCTTTTGATTCATGCTTTTATAACAACAAGGCTGGATTACTACAATTTGTTGTTGGCATCCCTCCCAGAATGCTCACTGCCTGGACTTGAATTTGTAGAGGATTCAGCAGCCAGGGTGTGCAACAACGAATACAGAAATGCCTGCACTTACCATATCAGTACCACAAACATTACCCTGAAATAGAGAACTGGTCTGAAAAATTGTAGGTACAGATCCTTGCTTTTAACCCTATGAAACACAGTGAACCTTCTCCTTCAGAAACAAGGCTTTCATACATAACCTTGGTGTTGAGCTGACTGTGGCTCAAGAGGTCTAAGCTATTTTGTAAGAAATGTCACACTTCACTTGACTTGAAGCTCTGATCAGAAATCTGGGGGCAGTCTTCCTTTTCAGGAGCCAATTCCCACTTGCTAGCACTTAGCTATATCTTACCAGAACACGTTTCATTAAAAAGAGTAATACATAGAAAACAATACAATTCTATAATCTGCATTAACACCTTCAGAGAAACTCACTTCATACAACATACCAGTATATACATCTCACTGAGAAGTAGTTCCTACTTACACTTAAAATTTCTGGATGGGAGTTCCCATCATGGTGCAGTGGTTATGAATCCGACTAGCAACCATGAGGATGTGGGTTGATCCCTGGCCTTGCTCAGTGGGTTAAGGATCCGGCGTTGCCGTGAGCTGTGGTGTAGGTTGCAGACTCGGCTCAAATCTGGCGTTGCTGTGGCTCTGGCATAGGCTGGAAGCAACAGCTCAGATTAGACCCCTAGCCTGGGAACCTCCATATGCCGCGGGTGCAGCCCTGGAAAAGACAAAACGAAACAAAACAAAAAAATTCTGGGAGTTCCCATTGTGGCTCAGTGGTTCACGAATCCAACTAGCAACCATGAGGTTGCGGGTTTGATACCTGGCCTTGCTCAGTGGGTTAAGCATCCAGCATTGCCATGAGCTGTGGTGTAGGTTTCAGGTTAAGCATCCCGAGTTGCTGTGGCTCTGTCATAGGCTAGTGGCTACAGTTCTGACTGGACCCCTAGACTGGGAAGAAAAGACACACACACAAAAATTCTGGATGAAGTCTCCTTCCATCTACTAGACCAGTACTTCAAAGAATGGTCCTGGAACTACCTACCTCCAGACTACCTGGGGTGTTCACTAAAAACACAAATCCCAAGGTTTTACTCCTAGAGTCATCATCTTCAGGGCTGAGGCTAAAAATCAGTATTTTTTGAACAAGCTTCCCAGGTGACTTTTCTACACCCCAAGATTCGAGAACACTGTAAACCTGAGGAGGGAACATGCGCAAGTCTCATTCAGAGCTAAACACGCTGCCTGGCCCTAGTAGGTAGTCACTGTTTCTGTGTACAGTGTATGAATAAATGAACAGGTGATGAAACCTCAGGGGATTCACCAAGTCCCAAGGCAGTGCCTCTCTCTGCTCTTGTGATCTGCTCAGCACTTCTGACAGAAGTATAGAAGCCACGAGTAGAGTTGAGAGATTAAGCAAAAAACAACAAACAACAACAACAACAACAAAAAACAGAATACCTACCCAGTTAAATATGAGTTTCAAAAAACAACGACAAATAATTCTCAATATAAGTATTTCCCAGGGTACTATCTGGCAACTCCAGCCCCAGGCTATACAGGCCTAGACTGAGCCAATGTCTTCTCTTGGGTGACGTCCCCTCCCAGACACAAAGAGAACACACAGAGACCTTGCTACAGAGGATGCTGGCCAGGACGCTGGAATGCCTTCCTGGATGCCTTTGGAGAGCTGTTAGCTTTACCCTGAGGAGCAGGGTGAGCCTCTCCTCCCAAGATTACTGCCACTGCCTGGACAAGGCCTGATCCGGGGGTGAGGCTCTCGTTTCTCTGAAACTCTGATGGATCATCTATTTAAAAAGAGAAGTGAAGAGCTCCCTGTTGTGGCTCAGCAGTAATGAACCCGACTAATATCCATGAGGACACAGGTTTGATCCCTGACTTCATTCAGTGGGTTAAGGATCTCGCATTGCCGTGAGCTGTGGTATAGGTCGCAGACACTGTTCAGATCCCATATTGTTGTGGCTGTGGTGTATAGGCTGGCAGCTGAAGCCCTGATTCAATGCTATTAAAGTGAAATAAGATGTAAAGCTTAACAATGGTATTTATGTCCTTACTCCCTCTGCCGTCAGAGCTGTCACTTTCACAGTCAACATTAACACAGCACCATCACCACTGTCAACTCACATACACACGTGTACACAAATAAGAGTGCACGTGCTCTCCCTGGCACATGCACTTTTTAGGAGTTCTGCTTATGTTCCAGGTAGGAGATTGGCACAACATAGCAGAGAGGTTAAGAAAGAGAAGACTCAGAAATCAAGCATTCAAATCCCATCTCTGCCATTCATGTTTGTTATGTGACTTTGACTATTCATCCAACCTCTTTTTTTTTTTTTTCCTGTCTTTTTGCCTTTTCTAGGGCCACTCCTGCGGCATATGGAGGTTCCCAGGCTAGGGGTCGAATCGGAGCTGTACCCACCGGCCTACACCACAGCCACAGCAACTCAGGATCCGAGCCACATCTGGGACCTACACCACAGCTCACAACAATGCCGGATCCTTAAACCACTGAGCAAGGCCAGGGATCGAACCCGCAACCTCATGGTTCCTAGTCGGATTCCTTAACCACTGAGCCACGATAGGAACTCCCATCCAACCTCTTCATACTTGAGTTTTTCATTCATAAAATAGAAATAATAATGCCTGCTTTGGAGTGTTGTTGTAAAGATTAGATACATTCATACAAGTGACCACTTAGAACAATGCCTGTACATGTTAAGCTTTATAGGTATCAGCTGTTAGATACTATTATCTTTTTCATCCTCCTCCTCCTCATCATCTTTGTCCAATCCCAGCATGTTCTTGACACTTAGTGACCTCACAGGACCAAGAATTACTTCCCCATCAATCCCTCTGACTCAGGACTGGAAAGACACCCAAATGCTCATGTTTTATTCTCTTTAGGAGCTGATAAAATAGTTAAGTTATACATCAGTAAACAAATGTCCATCCTCTGCAAATTTCTATTGAGAACATTTTTTAATTGACCTAAAGAAGCATCAGTAGAGGAAGAGCTTAGAGTTCTTGTGATTCTACATTTATTTTGATAACTAGTTTTTCGGTTGTAAAAGCCTTCCTTAGAAGTTATCTAAAGACCAAAATGTGAAACTCAGTATATTTTAAATGTCTCTTCTAAACATAGAAGATCAAATGTCCATCCTTAAGAAAATTTCGACTCTCACTGTCATTACTAATTGAAAATTTTGTAAGACATATGCTCGACTCTTCTTCATTGCCCAACACTATCTCACCTAATCTTTTTATCCAACAAATAATTTAACACTACACAGAGTATTAACATGATAAGCATTTATTTATCCATCGATCCATCTATTTGATAGATATTCACTGGCTGCTTCTATGTGTGAGGTGGTTTGCTATAGCAGTGAACAAAACAAATAACCCTGATGTCAAGGAGCTTACATTCTGTGCAGAGAAAGGGGGTAAAAGGAAAATATATATTATGTCCTTTGGTGATAGATTCCGTGAAGAAAATAAAAAGCAAGGATGGGGATAGGAAGTGCCATGAGTGTTGCATTTTACTTAGAGTTGTCTGGGAGGGCCTCAGTGATGTTTGCACAGAAACCCAAGAGAAGTGATGCAGTGATAGCTAGGCAGAAGGGGCAGGCAGCAATGCAAAGACGTTGAGGCTGGACAGTACCTGATGTGCTTGGTTAAGGTAACACAGATCAGTGTAGCTGAAGTACAGAGCATATGAGAGGAAGTAGTAAATGGTGTCAGAGAGGAGCGGGATGATGAAAAGCATTATGAGAAATTATAATGGACTTTTGCATTTACTCAGCTGAAATGGGACAACATGGGAGGGTTCTGAGCAGAGGAGCAGCATGATCTGGCTTATCTTTTAGAAGGTTCCTATTGTTTCCTGTCTGGAGAATGACAGTAGTCGGGCAGGTATAATTAAAGTAAGGACACCCATTAGGAGTAATTGCAATTATCCAAGTGACAGATGATGGTGGCTTGGACCAGGATGATAGCAATAAAGATGGTGGGAAATGGTTGGATTCTGGTCATATTTTGAAGGTAAGAAAGAACATGGTTTGTGCCTTCCAAAAATCTAAGCATACTCATTAAAGGAATAACCCAAAGAAGTGGAAATGTATTAGAACTTTAAAATATTTACATTTTGAATCAACAGTGAAGTCCAAAGATATGGAGCTGAGAGCCTATCCTTGACATGATGTAGAGAGATTAGAAAGACTGAAAATGATATGGAGAAACAAGAAGTCATTGTCTGTTTCTGAGGAGGTAAAATGAATAGATTACAAAAAGTGTTGAATTTATTGTTAAATACATCATCCACCTTCACTCTCCACAAAATAAGCGTGAAAAATACTGTATACTTTTCACTACCTTATGAGAACAAAATACTAGTTTAATGTGTACTACCTCAAGCTATATTTACAAAAGTAAAATGGTCCCTTTCTTCTTAGCTAAGATGAAATTCTTTCTAGAATGGAGTACCCAGTTCTGAATCAGTACTGTAAACCAGCAGATCAGGCGTGCTTCCTGAGAAACCCCATAGATGAACAACCACCATTATCCTTCATGCCTGCTGCATCCCCTCGAATGTTCTGGAAACCTGAATTACCCATGAATTTAGCTTTATCTGCTAAAACCTTGACTCAAACATAGTGTTTTCTCAAGAACCAAAGAAAAACAATCTAGTTAGAAATGGATTTAGAAATGAAAGGCAAAAGGGACTGAAGAACTCAAAATAGGCTTGAGAAGGCGGATACACAGAGAGCAAAGATTAGACTCAGGGACTTTTAAATTTCCTCAGATTAGACAGTCTGTGGGTCAAGAATCATAAAAGGTTTAGAGAAAAACAAAGCTAATTAAAGGCTTAGAAATTGAATTTTTTTTCTTATTTTTAGGGCCACACCTGCGGCATATGGAAATTCCCAGGCTAGGGGTCAATTCAGAGCTACAGCTACAGGTCACAGCCACAACCACAGCAACATCAGGTTCAAGCCATATCTGTGACCTACAATGCAGCTTGCAGCAACTCCAGATCCTTAACCCACTAAGTGAGGCCAGGGATCAAACCCACATTCTCATAGAGATAGCGTCAGATCCTCAACTCACTGAAGCACAAAGGGAACTCTGAAATTGAGAGGCTTTTTTGTTTGTTTGTTTGTTTGTTTTACCCACAGCATATGGAGGTTCCCAGGCTAGGGGTCAAATCAGAGCTACAGCTGCTGGCCTATGCCACAGCCACAGCAAGAAATTTAGTTTTAAAGTATTGTAAGAATACTAAAAAAAAATTTAACCTGAAGAAAAGGTAACAAATATTTAACCAGAATTGGCTTTTAAAATAAAGATACCAAAAGGTGATTCACTACTAACACCTTGTCCACTGGGAACTCATCAGACAAAAGTTGTAACCCAAGCAAAGTTGGCATCACCTTGCCTGAGTTTAGCTGAATTTAACACTCTCTGAGCCAGAGTGATAATTCCAAAAGTCTTATATTCCAAGAGCAATTTAAGTAATTATGGGCAAATTCATATGATCATTATGAATTATTATTCATAAACAACAGATATTTTACATGGTGCCCTCTTGGTGTCTATCCTATTGATTTCTGATATAGACCTGCTCTCTAGCCCTAATCTGAAGGGGGGTTTTACCTAAGAACTTGTCTGGAAGAGAATGCACTGACAGCCAATGAAAATTCTCATGAAAAAAGTTTGCCTACAAATAGATGTTAAAAACAAACCACTCAAATTACCAAAAAAATACTGATTTGTCTTGATTGTCTATTTATATTAAAGTGAATGAAGGAATATTCTACAGGGAAGGCCATATCTGCCAAGGGATTTATCATGGAAGTAGATTTAGTTTCTCTATAAAAATTCACTTGTGGAGTTCCCGTCGTGGCGCAGTGGTTAACGAATCCGACTAGGAACCATGAGGTTGCAGGTTCGGTCCCTGCCCTTGCTCAGTAGGTTAATGATCCGGCATTGCTGTGAGCTGTGGTGTAGGTTGCAGACGCGGCTCGGATCCCGCGTTGCTGTGGCTCTGGCGTAGGCTGGTGGCTACAGCTCCGATTCGACCCCTAGCAGGGAACCTCCATATGCCTCGGGAGCGGCCCAAGAAATAGCAAAAAGACAAAAAAAAAAAAAAAAAATTCACTTGTGACAAAGACGGCAGTAGCTCTTGAAAATGTGTATAATTAATTTTATTTTGCCATCTTCTTAACTTCTACTAAGTATATGGCTATTAGTATGCTCACATGCCTTATTCTTTGGTATAATAAATCTTCATTCTATTGACATGTTTTTATCTTTGCACTTTATAAATATATTTATGGGCAAAGTTGTTATGAATTCACTTGATGATATACATAATAGGGTTAATTAATATGATTTCAGTCACAAGATTAAAACATGAAATGGAGGTATTAAAAAAACACTGTAATAATAATAATTGCATTTATTGAGTCCTTAGATGTGTCATGCATTTTCCATATATCATTCTTAACCTCATGACAACCTTACTGATATTATTATTTTCACTTTTCATATAAGAAATCTTATTCACATAAATTTAATTTTTTGAAGGAAACAGCCGGGAAGTAATAATGCTGATATTTGAAACCATTATCGATTTGAATTTAAACTGCTGGGCTTTCTACTAAACAACATCACATTTTTAGTAGCATTTACTCAGTTTACTTGTTAAATTTGCGCTTAAATCATTTTTGTTTAGTTGATGACATTTAAGAATATTGAAAGCTGAAAGTTTAGTTTGTTTCATTGCTATTTTGATTTATTCTTTCAAAATCAATGTGTTTGGGCAGCATTTTTAAATGATAGTTTAGAACCTGTACTTCTATGGCATTTTGCTACAAATGCCATTTTTAAAGTTGTATTTAGTAAAAGGCCTATAACAATTGTGAGTTCTGTTCTACAAAATAAATGAACACAGGGTTCATTTTGCAGTGAGACTTGAAAGCATGAGAATTAAGAACATCGGCTCCAGCTAAAAACCATGACCTGCCAGGCTTTTACAGAAGATTGCTTGGACAGCCGAAGTAGGAAGATAACTCACACAAAGGAGGTCACAGAGGACAGGAGCGCTACTCAAAAACCTGACCTCCTAGTGTTACCTGTGGACATTCCTGGAGTCAGTTTAAGCCCATGAAAATATCAGAATTGATTCAAAATTCAAAAAACCCATGTGAATTTCTGGTTGCAAAGACTAAAACATTTATCAAATAAAACATTTCTCTTTGAGAAGTAGGATGCAAATTTCCTTCCCTCTGAAAACAAACAAAAAAAGCAAAACAAACACAATAAACTTCAGAGAGGCCAGTTTACTTCTGCATTATTTAGATTAAAGCAAGTTATAAAGATTGCATGCTGAGGGCAGTTTTTGGCCAAAATCCTAGGGTTATCTACCAGGCTACCACTGTATTGATTCAGCCTTTCTGTTGTCATAAGTAGAAGTGAAAAATTCTGTAAGTGAGCTAAGCTTTTTAGGAATTGAAAGTTGTTTTTTATGTTGCTGTTGTTTTTTTTAAGGGCTGCACCCATGGCATATGGAGCTGTAGCCACTGGCCTATGCCACAGCCACAGCCACAACCATGCCAGATCCAAGCCACATGTGCAACCTACACCACATCTCATGGCAATGCCAGATCCTTAACCCACTGAGCAAGGTCAGGAATCAAACCCACAACCTCTTGGTTACTAGTTGGATTCGGTCAGGAATCAAACCCACAACCTCTTGGTTACTAGTTGGATTCATTTCCGCTGCACCACAAGAACTCCTCAAAAGGTTTTTCTTAGGCATCTTACTTCCATTTTGCTGGGACCCTTATCCAAATCCTCTTCAGCTGTTCAGGGAGACATAAATGAGCCACTAGAAATAATGTCAGTCACAATAAGGAGAAAAATGCAGGAATTGGCTGGTCTTGCTTGTTACTGAAAGCTCTAATTTCAGTGGTGATCAGGATGTATTAAACAAACAAAAAAAAAAGTATTTTTTATATTCCAAAACCATCATACTTACATTCAACTTCTTGAGTTAGTTTTAAACAAAACAAAGCACTCAAGAAAAATATGAATGCAGCGATACTTCTCTTGAAAAAGAACACTTTCATTTCATGGTTGATTCTTTTCTGTCGCAGAGAAGACAATGAAATGCATGACTACACTCCTGTCCTTTCCTCTTCTGCACTAAGCACAGAACACGTACATTCAGAGGCTTTATAAATCACACTTGTGAATATGCACCAATCACAAAATCAAAACCTATAAAGGCTACATCTGATCAGAATAAGTTTGTTGCTATTCTCTCCTCAGCAGACAGAAAATGTGACTTAAAGCAGCTCCTAAAAAAATAAATATTGGCTCTTACAACTGAGGCATTCCTAAGTCATTCTGGTTTAGGTACTACTTTTCTCCGATTCAGATGATGGCATCTGGATCAGGTTTCTCTGCATTAGGAAGTATACAGAATTCTAAGTCAAACCAGGATTCTAGGTCCAACTCTAACTTATCTTGGGAGTATCAGGGAAAGCATAAGTTCCATAAATCTCAATTTGCTTGTTTGAAAATTGAGGATAATAATAGCCCTTTGAAGTGAGATCAAATGTGTGTGTAGAGGAAAGTGCTGCTAAAACTCCAAGGCATCAAATATTAGTGATAAAAACACATGACTTTATACTAAAGAGTGTTAAAGAAATTCCAGTGTGAGGAATTAAGAGTTCATGGATGAGATGAAAGTGGGCAAGTCATGAGAAGTGTATAGAAGGATCACAATAGCAAAGGAAAGAGAACACCAGGAATTTGGCAAGGGAAGTTGGAGCATGAGAAAGAGCCATCATGGGAGAGCTGACAGCGCACCCTTCCCTTTGAATAGCTTCATGTCATGACTAAACTGTTTAATGATGGTATAATTAACATGGCCATCTCAACAAGCAGCTGCTAGAACCCTCTCTGAAACTCAAAGGCCCTTTTCTCTAGTCTAAGCCTTGGACAACAGCTTTCTCTCAGTCAACAAAGGAAATCAATGGAAGTCAAAATGTTTAGATACGAGTTCCTATCGTGGCTCAGTGGGTTATGAACCCAACAAGTATTCCGAATTGGAGCTGCAGCTGCCAGCCACAGTGATGCCAGATCCAAGCCACATCTGTGACCTACACTATAGCTCACGGCAATGCTGAATTCTTAACCCACCGAGTGAGGCCAGGGATCGAATGCATGTCCTCATGGATACTAGTCACTCATGGATACTAGTCAAGTTCATTACCTTTAAGCCACAATGGGAACTCTTTTTTTTTTTTTTTTTTTTGGTCTTTTTACCTTTTTAGGGCCACTCCTGCGGCATATGGAGGTTCCCAGGCTAGGGGTCGAATCGGAGCTGTAGCCTCCGGGCTACTCCAGAGCCACAGCAATGTGGGATCCGAGCCACGTCTGCAACCTACACCACAGCTCATGGCAACGCCGGATCCTCAACCCACTGAGCAAGGCCAGGGATGGAACCCGCATCCTCATGGTTCCTAGTTGGATTCGTTAACCACTGAGCCACGACAGGAACTCCTTTTTTTTTTTTTTTTAATAGAAAATATCCTAAAATTAGCATCTAATAACTAGTAAGGAAAGAAATAAGGTATTTGCAGGTTTGTATTCCTTCATTCCTTGAATAACTGGGTATTGAAAATTAGCTAGTATGTGGTTAGCAATGAGTATATAAAGATAAATAAAACATTAGTATTCTTCCCCAAAGTCCATGACTTTGGTCAAGACAAACCCAAACTGAGGGATATTCTATAAAACAACTGAGCAGTACTCCTCAAAACTATGTCAAGGCTACTAATAAAAAAAAAAAAATGCTGAGAAACTGTCACATCTCAGGGATGACTAAGGAGACATGATAGCTAAATGCAGTGAAGTATCCTAGATTGTTCCCCAGGAAAAAAGGATGTTAGTGTTAAAAGTAAGGAAATCCAAATAAGGACTACAGTTTAGTTAACAGTAATGTACTAGTGTTCATTTCTTAGTTTTGACAACTATAAAATGGCAATTTAAGACATGAACATTAGAGGAAGTTGGGTGAGGAGTTGAATTGGTTTCCTAGGGCTCCCATAACAAGTTACTCTTAAAAAGACACTTCTTGTTGGATTTAAGCCCACCTACATCCAGGATGATCTTTCAAGATCCTTAACTTATTAATACCTGCAAAGACCCTATTTCCAAATAAGGCCCCATTCATAATACCAAGGCTGGGACTTGGGTACACTTTTGAGGCTACTATTCAACCCACCACAGGGGTATATGAAAAATTTCTGTGCAATCTTTGCAACTTTTCTGTAAATATAAAATTATTCCAGAATAAAAGGTTTATTCATAAAGGGGCGGGAGCAGTATTTAAGTGGAATCAGTATAATGGAGATGGAACCTTACATATCATAAGGAAAAAAAAAACTTTCTCAGAGACAAAAGGAAAGAAGAGAAGAAGAGGATTAAAAATAGATGTTTATAGGCATTTAGTGAAGATGTTAAGATTGTCCAAGGCAGAGGAATCCCATTTACTCTAAATATGAGGTAGGAGCTTTATAAGCAAAAAAGGGAGAGAGAGCGTGAAGTCTGGAGACACACAGTAAGGCCTCTGAGGAAACCTATGCAGTTTCCAAAAGTAGAAAAGAGCGACGCTCAAAACAAAACACCAAGCAGTCTTGGCATCCAGGTGAAGTCATAACATACAACTAAGCAATGGTTTCAGTCCAGTTAGATCATTTGCTCTAGAGCTCAGCAACTCAGGCATAGTAGCCAGTAAAGATGGTGGCTTGGTTGATCCAAGGAGGAGATTGGCCAGGGGCTATAGGGAGAGGAGTGTTGGTGAGAACAAACCAAAATATCTGACCTTGGGGGGTGGGGGGATGTGTGTGGGCTGTGGGATGGAAATCCTGTGAAATTGGATTGTTATGATCATAATACAACTACAGATGTGATAAATTCATTTGAGTAATAATAAAAAAATTAATAAAAAATAAACAACAGCAACAACAACAAAATATCTGACCTTGAGCTCTGGGCTAGGTGGGAAAAGAAGAGAGTAAAGACTGTTAGAATCATTTTCCCAATGTCTTCTTCTAGGAGTTTTACAGTTTCACAAGTATATTTAAATCTCTAATCCAATGCAAGTTAATTTTTGTGAGTGCTGTAAGGTACGGGTCCAGTTTCATTCTTCCGCATGGGGGTATCCAGCTTTCCCAACACCATTTATTAAACAGATGATCCTTTACCTATTGTGTATCTTTGATAGTCTTTCAAAAATTAGTTGACTAAGTATGTGAGGGTTTCTGTCTAGGCTTTCTATTCTGTTCTACTGAGCTATGTCCCTGTTTTGACATATACCGCTATGCTAGTATAGCGTTGGAGGAAAATCTGAAAGTAGGAGAGCAGTTCTTTTCAAACTTGTATGTGCATACACAGCAGCTGGGGGTCTTGTTGAACCGTGGATTAAGTTCGGGGAGGGGCTCCCACGTGAGTACAATGCCACTGCCGTTCCACCAACTTTGTTTCAAGTAGCAAGGGAACTCAGAGATTCTGAGGATGTCAAAATGCAGTTAAGAAAGGCACAGAACTGTGGCAAGAAATAAAACTGGGAATTCAAGGATTCACTTTTCTGAAATAGATTACTGTTAGAGGATGGCATGGTCCAGGGAGTTGTCCTGGGCATGAGTGGCTCAGGTCAAGGGGGAGTGAACCTTGCTGGAACAGTGCCTGAAGTCCTTAGTGATGTCGCTGGAACTCAGTCTCTGTCATTGGTGCTGAATAGAACCGCGGAGACAGAGCTTTGGGCAAAGGAGAAAAAAACAGCTTTATTGCTTTGCCAGGCAAAAGAGGGTCACAGCAAGCTAATGCTTTAAAGACTGTGCCTTCCTTAGGAGAGATTGGGAGGTAGTTTTATAGTTATGGGAGTGAAAAATAGGGCTGCAGATAAGGATCAGGGTAAAAGCAAGCCTGCCTTGTTTTCAAAGCTGGTGTTCACTGGTCTAGCTGTCTTCTTTCCAGAATAAAGAATCCTTCATTAGGGAGTTTCCTTCAAGACTCAGCGGTTAACAAACCCAACTAGGATCCATGGAGATGCCAGTTCAATCCCTGGCCTAGCTTAGTGGTTAAGGATCCCAAGTTGCCATGAGCTGTGATGTAGGTTGCAGACATGGTTTGGATCCTGCGTTGCTGTGGCTATAGTGCAGGCTGGCAACCGCAGCTCCAATTCAACCCCTAGCCTGGGAACTGCCATATGCTGTGGGTGCAGCCCTACAAAGCAAAAAAATAAATAAATGAAAAAAATAATAAAATAAAAAGTCACCCCCCCCCAAAAAAAGAATATTTCATTAACATCTTTCATTTGTTGGGGTATTTACTTCTTTTTTTTTTTTTTTTTTTAACCTTTTGTCTTTTTAGGGCCACATCTGCGGCACATGGAGGTTCCCAGGCTAGGGATCTAATTGGAGCTGTAGCTACTGGCCTATGCCAGAGCCACAGCAACACCAGATCCCAGCCGCATCTGTAACATACACTACAGCTCACAGCAACGCTGGATCCTTAGCCCACTGGGCAAGGGGAGGGATCGAACCTGCAACCTCATGGTTCCTAGTCGGATTCGCTTCTACTGTGCCACGACAGGAACTCTGGGGGATTACTTCTGTAGAAGAATTCAAAGATTTTGCTATCCCTGTTCCTTGAGGAGGGACCAAGACCCAGCTCAAAAAAGTTACACTATTGTTTCTAGATTGTTCCTCTCTGGTTTCTGCATCCCCTCCCTTCCCTGATTGGCAACTGTTTGAACCTGCCCTTTGGAACTCAGGGAAGGTCATGGAGTCTGAGGCTTATTCCCTAAAAACAAGCAAGGGAGGACACAGAAAGGTTTGTGTGCCTAGGAGTCCCTCAGGGCACTAGCTCGGTTACAGTGGGTCCTCCCTGTAGACATTTAAGTCACACAAAATGAAGACAGTTTGAGTCCAGAGAAAAACGGACAGCCAAGTATTACATTTGTTATATCTCTGAAGAGGAAAGACCTAAGACTACTGAAAAGTGTTATGATCTCGGGCATCTAAAGGACAGAGAGGTTTCTGTTCATGTTTTGGAAGTAAAACGCTCTAGAAAATACTGACCCCAGTTTCAGAGACACAAGGTAGAAGAATAAGCAGTCCGTCCAATCAAAGGTTTGGAGGGAGGCTTTCAAATAAGCTTCACTAACAACCTGGATTTTCTAATAAACTCCAGTGAAATAAGAAGTTGGTAGATGGGAGTTCCTGTCGTGGCACAGTAGGTAACGAATCCGACTAGGAACCATGAGGTTGCGGGTTCCATCCCTGGCCTCAGTCAGTAGGTTAAAGGATCCGGTGTTGCCATAAGCTGTGGTGTAGGTCGCAGATGAGGCTTGGATTGGGCGTTGCTGTGGCTGTGGTGTAGGCTGGCAGCTCCAATTAGACCCCCAGCCTGGGAACCTCCATATGCTGTGGGTGCGACCCTAAAAAGACAAAAGAAAAAAAAAAAAGAATGGTAGACAAAAATTGAGGCAGAATATTAACTCAGGTAGTGAGCCTAGGAGCACAGGCTTCCAAGCATTCTTTGACATGGCTATTGATTAACATTTGTGGCTTAAGGGCTCTAGGAAGTAACATCCCCACAGGCCCTGTTTACTACAGGGAATGTACCTACACCCAGAGGGACAATAATCCCTAATCCCCTGTGACTCAGTTTACAGGAAGAAAAGGGCAAAGAAACCATTACGGGACATTTCCACTCCTAAGACCCCTATTGGACTAGGACTGATATAGATAATTGAGAAACTGAGAAAGGCCAATGGGAGAAAACCACATTTTTCTGGACCCCACGTTGGTACCCACCCCCATCTTTAAGGGATAAAAACCCCTATAAGACAATAGAGAAGGGGGGCTCTTCCCCCTCCAGCAGCCCTGGGAGCTATTTTCTTCCCTGTACTAAAGACGTTGCTTGCTTGCTGCCTGTGTGTTCGAGGAGTTCAATCTTCAGCTACATGAACGAGAACTCAGATGACAGTAACATCTCTCCAGCATCAAGGTCAATGAAAAGGGTGAATGTCGTGAGGAAAACCAAGGGGGCGGTGTGTAAAGTCTGGAGGAAGATCTACAGGGGAAGGCTGGAATGAGAAGACGGAAAGAAAAGAATCCCCTTGTGGCACTCGCCCTTCTGATGAGGACTGGGAAAGCCAGGATGAAAGAGGAAGAATCAAGAGCTAGAGAAGAGGGCCACAAATAAACGCAGTATCTTCCCAGGACTCAGAAGAAATCGCTAAAAAAACCCTTCTCTCCAAAACACACAATTCCTCGTTCTACACATGCATGTAAACAAGAAACAGCAGGCCTGCTTCTCTGACGATCTTTCAGTTCTAAGAAAGATGGTATCTGTTCAGTGGCAATGGAGTGAGGACTTTACAGCGGTATGATTATCAGATTTACTTTATATTCTGAAATATAAAAAGGTGGCTTTTTTACCTCCTACTGTTGATTCTCATGGAAATTATGCTTATCATAGGTTTTGGGAAATGTAGCTCGGAGCCCTGTGGAGACTGACAGGAGTGCTAGCAGTGCATGTAATCCAGAATGGCAGAGTAGAGATGAGACCTTTAAAGCTGCCCTGCATTCTAATTAGCTGATAGTCATGAAAGATGTAAACTCCAGACATTGACACTGTCACTTCAGGCAAGGACAAAAGTCATCTAATCTAAATTAATATGAGAAAAGTTGAAATCTGTCCATTTAACAGGGAAGAGTTTAGGCAAACTTTCATTAGCTTCTTGGGCTGATAAATGAAAGGCTGCAAGACTGTAAAAGCCACATCATTTATTCTACAAATTAGCAAAGACTGAAAATCATCTTACGGTAAATCACCCCTTTTATCAGCAAAAATATCTCTGCACTGCAACAAACATGAGAATATTTTTATCATCTTTTAAAATCTTACTCTTGTTATTTTTAAAGCCATTTACATTATTGTCTATTCCATAAATCAGTATTAGGAGAAAATACTTTAGTGAGAAGTTGTGAAATCTGGAGATAATATAGAAAATATTTGTATTCTTAAAAATACATATTTGTTCTCAGTGCGTTATTCCCCCAATATTTGGGATAACGTGGTATGCTTATAGTTTTAATCTCTTCAATCAAAACCCCTTTAACTTTATTATACTCTTGCCTATAGTGCTTTAAAGATTTAATATCAAAGTTTAGATGTAATTATTAAAATAATTCTTATGGTCCATTTTTTTAAACTGCAGTGCTTTTTGCTCTGCTTATGGGTTACATCACAGTATTACAGGGTTTCTACAGAATTAAGGGTACATTGATGTTCTGTAGCCTTTTCATGATGGGTCTGTGAAAAAGGCAAATGGGCAATTGCTACACCTTTTAAAAAGGACTAAGCCGCAACTTGTTTCCTAACCAATAACCTGTCCAACTTGGACTTTCTTATTTAACAAACAAATGTTAACCTTTACTGCTTCCCAGAAAGTGTGCCAGGTTTTTTGTTTTGTTTCGTTTTGTTTTTTATGGTATAAAACACATTTGTTACCCTCAAGGAGTCTACAGCTTAATCGAAACATACACAGGGATAATAAAGATAATTAATCATCAAAGCAGCCATGATTCAGTGAGGGAAATTAACATGATTTTCCTCACCAAACATTCAGAAGTTTTCTTAAAATAGCTTATCTATAGAATCATGACTTAATATGCTGCCCTTTAGAAAATCCTAATTCATTCTAGAGTAAGTTCTTGAGGCTTACTATTATTTTGTTAAGGTCTTAGTCTTGAGTCATTTCTTTTTCTTTTATTTCTTTCTTTTCTTTTTTTTTGCTTTTTAGGGCCACACCCACAGCATATGCAGATTCCTTGGCTAGGAGTCTAATCAGAGCTACAGCTGCCAGCCTACACACACCACAGCAACGTAGGATCCGAGAAGCGTCTGCAACCTACACCAAAGTTCAAGGCAATGCCACTGGATCCTTAAGCCACTGAGTGAGCCCAGCGATCGAAACTGCAACCTCGGGAATTCCTTGAGTCATTTCTTCTAGTGTCTGGCACATAGTAGGGATACAGCAAATGATTGAATGGATAAGTGAATAAATCAAAGGATGTTGAGACAAAACACAAAGAATATATATTTCTCATATGTTTCTTCTTTATCTGAAAACATGAGACAGTTTTGTTTAAATATACATCAAGTTAAACCCAAGTTTTCATCACTGTTACTTAAAACAAAACTAGACAGTAAGTCCAACTAAAGGATCTCGACAAATTTCTTTCAGATGCATTAACATTCTCTCCATCTATTATTTGTTTTACCCAAACAGATATCTGTAGAGTGATGTTAAAATGATTTTCTTAGTAACATCATCTTGGATGTATGCCTTCCTCATATTTATCATTTATTTTCTAATTTTTTATGGTAACTGTTTTCAAGAAACCTGAAGCATCCTTGAGTGTCCTAAGTCCCCGTTATTTCCCTCCTCGAGGCCAAACTTGCTCTTTAATTGCTCCTTGTTCGCAAAGGATGTTGACCGTCTCCTTCAAAAAGCAGTGCCATGTTCTGAGTCCATCCTCGCTATAAAGATCCATTTCTCCTACTGCTCTTTCTGCTAATTTAGGATTATTTTTAAATCTTCTTTTCATTTGAACATGGCTTTTAATAGTCTTGATATTGTAGAGGACAAGGAATAAATTATCGAAAAATGTAATAATTCAATTTAGTAATAAGTTTAATGCTATTTTTCTCCCATCTACTTGTTCTCAGTTCAAAGCCTGGGTAACTCTCCCTTCTCTTTCTATGCCTGCTAGAAGGCAGCTACTAAAGTAAATTCTAAGGAACAACTGAAAAAATAGTAACAAAAGGAATAATACATATTAATAAACTTGAAAAATATTCAACCAGAAGCTTATTATTATTCTTTACATCAAAAGAAAACACAGGAGCTAAGTCTCAGAAGCAAAAATGAAGGGAGAAAAAGTAATACAACAGAACTTGAAAATTAGATGAAACATCAGAAGGCTGAAAGGGGTTCAAGGAGAAAAATCAAAATATTCAGAAGGAAGCAGAAGAAATAAGTATGACAAGAGTTATAAATATGCTAGGGTATGAGGCAACTGGTAGCTATACTCACACAGAATTAACATTATCTTATAATATGTTCTTTACTTTAAAAAAAGTAATTTCTTCAGGCTTCACTTCTTCAATTAAATGCATGAAGTAACTCTAACTTAATAACTAGTTATTCGTGCAGTTACTCATCAGAAATGTATCGTGGGGAGTTCCTGCTAGTAACGAACCTGACTAGTATCCAGGAGGATAGAGGTTAAATCCCTGGCACTGCTCAGTGGGTTAAGGATCCAGCATTGCCTTGAGCTGTGGTGTGGGTTGCACACATGTCTCAGATCTGGCGTTGCTGTGGCTATGGTGTAGCCAGGCGGCTGCAGCTCCGATTCTACCCCTAGCCGGGGAACTTCCATATGCCGCAGGTGCAGCCCTAAAAAGTCAAATAAAAGGAAAAGAAATGAAACATCCTTTCATCCTTAGTGATCAAAGAGTGCAAGTGATTTCTAGAAAATGTCATTCCTTGATGACCCCAACAGATGATGCACTCCATAAGGATTTAATAAAATTTCAGTTTCTTTCCCATTATAGGTTCCAATTATTTAATATTTTCCTATCATTACTTAAGTTTTCTCCCAAGATCTAAAAAAAAAAAAAAAAAAAAAAAAGAGTCATACACAAAATGTTACCAGAAAGAATGAGAAAGATACTATGTAGGAGTTCCCGCCGCAGCGCAGCAGAAAGAAATCCAACTAGGAACTGTGAGGTTGAGGGTTCAATCCCTGGCCTCGCTCGGTGGGTTAAGGATCTGGCATTGCCGTGAGGTGTGGTGTAGGTTGCACAGGCAGCTTGGATCTGGTGTTGCTGTGCCTCTGGCGTAAGCTGGAAGCTGTAGCTCTGATTAGACCCCTAGCTCTGGAAACTGCATATACCGTGGGTGGGGCCCTAAAAAGACAAAAGACAAAAAAAAAAAAAAAAGAAAAGAAAAAAAAAGAAAGAAAGATACTATGTAATTTGTTACTAGTACACTATCTACTTCACCACAAAGGCACAAACTCTACAAGGCAAAGACTTTATTCTTTGATTCACTCCTATATTCCATTACCTATTACTGAAAACAATGCTTGGCACACAGGCATTGAAAGAATACAAATTAAAATTGGATGACTTCACAGAGACAGTCATAAAACTAGTTAACTTACTAGGTGTGTCTTCAGCCACAATTTTCATATTTTCCACTGCTCATTATTCAGTAATTATTCATTATCTAAGAAATGGTATAGTCACAAAATGAACAGTAAATTCATACAAGAATATTATATTAAAGTATATTTATAAAAAATAAAGAATATTTATATAACACATTAACATGGAGAAAATAATTTCTCTGAAAACTGAGAATCAGTGACACAATTTAATAGATAATAGATGAGACCACTAAAATGCATTTTAAAATGCAGCAAATTTGCTGATTCATAGCTCATATTATAAAGTTTATAGTTTGAAAACATGGAGAAATTCAGGGAGTTTCCTACCTAATAAGTGATGAAAAATTTTTATAGAATCAGGCAAAAAAATTAAAAATAAGTGATTTGATATTCTACAAAAGAAAAATTTAAAGTATAACTGAACAGGGCCCTAAGGGGCTCCTGGGCACAAAAGCCTTTCTGTGCTCCCCATTTCTTGTTCTTAGGAAATGGACCTCACTCAGCCACCATGACCTTCCCTGAGTTCCAAGGAACAGGTTCATACAGGGCAGGAAGGGGATGCACAGACAAGGGAGGAACAGTCAGGAAACAGGAATACAGCCTTGGGGCAGGATCCTGGCTCCCTCTCAAGGAATATACATAATGATGCAGGCATCTCATACACCTAAGAGAAAAGTCATATTCCTTATGTTTCTTTTAGAAATGAATATTTTATTTCCTAAAAAGCAATGTGGGACAGAGGCTTTTGTACCTAGAAGCCCCACAGGGCCCTGCTTGCTTTCAGGCACTGTGAGCACAATTGCCTGGGTTAAAGATTATTAGCACATGATGTTTTTCAGGAACTTTCCCAGTTTGTTCTAATCTCTGACCAATATGCCCTTTTTGCAAGTACTGTTATTCTAGGCAATAACCCAGAAGACCCCCATCACGATCATGCCAAGATCTCCTGACATCAGCTTTGATGACTAAGATTCCCACAAAGAAAGGACAATGCATGTTTGTCCCAATCCTGATTCCTATCTGAAAACCTGCTTTTTTCTCCTTTTACTATAACCCCTCCCCCAATTCTTCCCGACAGAGGAGGGCACAATCTTTAAGGCATTAGCCTGCTGTGGCTCCTTTGCCTGACAAAGCAATAAAAGCTATCTTTTTCTCCTCCACCCAAGACTCTTTGCATTTTTTTTTCTTGGTCTTTTGTCTTTTTAGGGCCACACGCACAGCATGTGGAGGTTCCCAGGCTAGGGGTCTAACCAGAGCTGTAGCCACCAGCCTTTGCCAGAGCCACAGCAACACGGAATCCAAGCAGCATCTGTGACCTACACCACAGCTCATGGCAACGCCGGATTCTTAACTCACTGAGTGAGGCCAGGGATCGAACCCGCAACCTCCTGGTTACTACTTGGGTTCATTAATCACTGAGCCACGACGGGAACTCCTGTCTTTGCATTTCTATGCAGCACCCGGAGACAGAGGCTGAGTTTTGGCAACAAAAGGACAACTTTAACAGAAAAGGTATATCTAATACACAGGATTTAATTTGGCATAATTTGAAAGCTCTAGGAAACCTAAGTAAAAATGAAATGAGCACCTAAAAATGGAGTGTCTGTTACATAAAGGAAGGCAGTAAAGTGGCAGGACTGTAATACAACCAGGACATGCAAAACTCTATTAGGCCAAGAGATATTTCAAAAGGAAAACATAAAAAAAAAAAAAAAATCAAAGAATATGGGAAAAAGCCCAAGTTATGGAAGAAGCCTAAGAAGCAAACAAAGAGCAGTAGATGGTTAGTACCTGTTGGATGAATGGAGGAGTGAGGGACAGCTAAGTAAGTGAATGCATGTACATTTTAGCTACTTATTTTATTTATTTATTTATTTTTTTTGTCTTTTTATGGCCGCACCTGCAGCATATGGAGGTTCCCAGGCTAGGGGTCGATTCGGAGCTGTAGCCGCCGGCCTCAGCCAGAGCTACAGCAACATCGGATTGGAGCCGCGTCTTGGACCTACAGCACACTGGTGTTGCTGTGGCTGTGGTGCAGGCCGGCAGCTGTAGCTTCGATTCGACCCCTAGCCTGGGAACCTCCATACGCCGTGGGTGCGGCCCTAAAAAAAAAGTAAAAACCCAATCTGGGTTTAGGCTGGGTTCAAGTCCTGGCATGTGGGTTCTAGTCCCAGTCGGGGTCTGGCCAGGTTCAAGTCATAAGTGCTGTCAGTTTCAAGGGGAAGGACTTGGAGCAGAGGGAAAGAAACCAACAAGACTGCCTTACTGTTCTCAGCTTGCCTAAACTTCAGATAGGTTTCTTCCTGACCTCTTTTCCTAGAGCTTTTAATTCAGAAAACTTTCTACAGTAAATTATTTCCCTGCCCCATTGTGATGTATGTAAATCTGTTCAAAAGCCTCTTGATGGTTTTAAATCCAGTAATCTCTTTCTCGAAGGCTTAGGAGCCTTCTCTTTGAAATTTAAGTATCAGGGGAAACAGTGCCCCATCTTCCTGTTTCTGTGGGAAGGTAGAAGACTAATAACCACAGTGTGCCAAACTTGCTCCAAGTTTTAAAACTACTTCCTGTCACGAAGACATAAAAAATGTTACTTTTTCTTTGGGCAAAGCCAATTAACAAACACAAACGATCTGTGTTCTCCTGCTCACCTCAGTGTTTAAAAATCCTCACGCCCTTTGCTCTTAGTGGAGTTGGGCTTAGACTGCGTTCTGGCCACTCTCCCCTGCTGCAGTAGCTTTTTTTTTTTTTTTTTTTTTTGTCTTTTGTCTTGTTGTTGTTGTTGTTGGTATTTCTTGGGCCGCTCCCACGGCATATGGAGATTCCCAGGCTAGGGGTTGAATCGGAGCTGTAGCCACTGGCCTACGCCAGAGCCACAGCAACGCAGGATCCGAGCTGCGTCTGCAACCTACACCACAGCTCACGGCAACGCCGGATCGTTAACCCAATGAGCAAGGGCAGGGACCGAACCTGCAACCTCATGGTTCCTAGTCGGATTCATTAACCACTGCGCCACGACAGGAACTCCTGCAGTAGCTTTGAATAAAGTCTCCCTTACGTATTTAAATCGGTCCATTTTCTTTTTAAATGGGAAAAAAAAAGCAAACTTAAGAAAAGAGAGAAGAGAAGGGAGATCAATAATCATTAGTCTAAAAATCTGATAAATCACAGCTTTTCTTAATTACATGATTTTAACTGATCATTTGGTAGATATTGAAATGCTGAGCCATCAAGCAGACTAAACCACTGCAAAATGGATACATCACCCAATATGAATCCTTTTTTCAAGAACTCAGTCTTCCATAGGGAAGGCTCAACTGAGAGGCATTTGGGGACCCAATAAGGGCCAGCTAATTGTGAGGAGGAAGGAAATAGGAGAGAAAAGAATAGGTAGTGAATTCAAATGCCACAAATTCAGGTATAGTGTTGGCTTCTCAAGATGACTCTTGGTCTGATGTTCACCATCCCAGTGCTTAGTAAACTTAAAGCTTGTTTCAGACACAGGCCCAACGGTCCAGGCTAACAATGAGGTACTGCAGCCAAAACACAGAGCACATGTTGGTTAAGGTTGAGCAGGTTACCAGGAGACAGAGAGCTGGGAGGAGTCTTCCTATCCAAAGGTCGTCGCAAGGACACAGGGAAGAATGAGCCAGAGAAACAGAAGCCAAACACCAGTCAGATGGCCTGAAAAATTGCATGGGGAGAAAACCACAACTCAGTGGACATCTATGTGCCCATGGCTTTCGGCAGACATCCTTGGTATTTTGATTCTGTCACCAAGACTAACTCCATATTCCAGAGGTTAGTGGCAGAGACTGTAAACACATCCGATAATCATGTTGGTCTTAGATGCTGGGAGGCAGTGATGGGAAATGATGAAGGGTCAATGAAATGGACTAAGCCTTCAGGTGTAGAAAATAGAGGTTAATTCTGAAAGGGCTGGGAAAGACTGAACACCTCATCTGTCTTCATCTTGGTCAAGGTGCTGGGCCTTGTTCTTTTAAGCGTCTTAAGAACTTTTGAAAATTCCTGCTACTTTTCTCTCCAGGGGCAAGCAGAGATATTTATGTAAGGGTGTGATACACGGAACTTTATCATCAGCTCACAAAATGTGAGCCCTTCCCAGAGAGCAAAACAACATACTCCTATTGTCTTTCATTTCTAAATGCCAGAGGGGAATAGCTTTTAATAAATACTTTTTCACTGCACTTCAGTCGAATTGCTATCCTGTGAAAACCGGCCTGAGGAGAATAACACATTGCCAAATTCCCTCCAGTGAGTGCAAAATAATACAGTAGGTTCTGGCAGAGAAATAAAATGGAAATCTGATTACTTTGTTTCATTCTATATGGAGATAATGTGTGAGCACATTTAAATACATAATTCAACGTATTTCAGCTATGGTCCTAGATGATGATTTAATGTCAGCCTAACACTAACCTTGTAACATGAGAGTTTCATTTAGAACTGACAACTAAAAAGAAAGTTGATGAAATTACACTTTATTTTATTTTCTGCAGAGCTAAGCAGACCTGTTTATTCCATTCCTAATGCCAGCTACTGCCATAAATTTGAAGAAACTAAACCTACCCAGAGAAGGCCATACATATTAATAAAGCTGAAAGAATTGTCTGCTTACCATATTGGAATAGATTCAACGAAGAAATAAAAAATAAATAAAATGTGGAGATCATTTTCCTGGGTCAAATTATAGCAAGTGATTTAAAGTCCAAATAGATTTCTAATAAATTACCTTTTAATTATATAAAATCTGCAACTGTATTAGGGATAAGTAAATGGCTCTTTTTGAAGGAATGCAGGATGGCTTTAGGAAAATGCAGTGCAGAAGGTAATTTGCAAAAATGGTTAAAAGTGTAGGAGGCCACCAGTAAGTTATTACGTTGAGAATATTAACACTCTTCAGTAATATTGTGGAAGAGCTGAATTATATTACACTGGGAAACAGTTGTAATGGTAACAACTTTGAGATGATTATTTTTACAATCAGGTTTCTTTCATTTTGCATATTTTACTTACCTCTTTGGCAAAAAGCATAGCATAGCCAGAGAGTTGAGACCCTGACTAGTTTTAATCCTAACACTAATTTTCAGGCTACGAATATAGCAGACGATGTATTATTAGGGGATATGCAGAATGCTGTGAACATAGTAATGGTTCATGATGCCCATGTAGGAGTTCCCATTGTGGCTCAGGGTGAAGAACCTGACTAGTATCCATGAGGATGCAGCTTCAGTCCCTGGCCTCACTCAGTGGGTTCAGGATCAGGCATTGCTGCAAGCTGTGGTAGGTCACAGATGCAGCTCAGGTCTGGCATTGCTATGGCTGTGGCTGTGGTGCAGACTGGCAGGTGCAGCTCTGATTTGACACCTGACCTGGGAATTTCCATACACCGCAGGTCCAGCGCTAAAAAGGAAAAAACAAAACCAAAACCAAAACCCATAATACCCATGTAAAGTTCATGTTATGGCATCTGAAAAGCAATCTCCTTTCAAAGGTCAGTTTTATAACTGCAACCTTTGTGATACAGGACATAGAAGACAACTGTATTAACTCCCACAACACAGGAAGGAAATAAAAATAAAAATTTTAGGGGTTCCACATAATGTTTTAACTTCCTTAAATGATTTTTTTTTTTTTTGCATAGAAATTTTTGCAAAGAAGTAAATTAATTAAGAATATAATGGATGACGAGGGAAAAGCAATCCCAATTTTACCAGATGCTTAATGGGTTATGAATGACAAGGGTATATTCTCATTTAATGCCAAATTTCTGTTATCTTCTAACCACAAATAAAATAGACTTTCGGTCTTAAAGTAAGTTACCTGTGATATTATCAAATTTTGAGTGCCAAAACATTTCTTTCACTGATGACATTACTTCATTTGGCTTACAGTGTAGATTTTAGCAGTGTTTGTCTATGTATATTTAATTTAATAAACTATAGCCTATCTTTTTTTTTTAAGGTATTTGAAGCAACTGTTTCAAGTTTTGTCATAGCTGTAGGTTTCTATTTGAATTCACTTAATTCTAATTTATAATGTAGAAAAATGTCTGCCTTGGAGTTCCCATCATGGCTCAGTGGTTAACAAATCTGACTAGCATCTATGAGGACACAGGTTTGATCCCTGGCCTTGCTCAGTGGGTTAAGGATCCTGCATTGCTGTGGTTGTGGCATAGGCCGGCAGCTACAGCTCTGATTTGACCCATAGCCTGGGCACTTCCATATGCCGTGGGTGTGGGCCTAAAAAGCAAAAAAAAAAAAAAAAAAAAAAAAAAAAGAAAGAAAGAAAGAAAAATGTCTGCCTTAATTGCTATTTCTGTTTTCTATCACTACTTTTCAAGTTGCTTCTACCTCTGCCTCTTTATAATTAAATTGCATTGAGCTGAACCAGATGTTTGGAAATGCCTGTGTTTACTTGAGAAATTCTAGGATTACTTAATCCACTGCATTTGGTGCAGAGTGATTTGGCTCTGAGAACAGGGGACTTCACAGTACCCACATCCTAAGCCAACACTGATCTCTTATGCTACCTGGAGCCCTCTTCAAGGCCAGTGCCTCTTCTCAGTACCCTGGGACAATGGGTATGTCCTCTAAGGGTCCTCACCAACCACATGTTATAAACGAGGGTCACTGTTTTCACTTCTATGCTTCTTCAAAGGACTCTGGCTTTACCATTAGTGATTTGATATATCTCATTTTCTTGATGGCCTCTTTGGCTACGGACAGAATTTCCACACTAAACACTCTGGACCCATCTTGTGGTCTTTTATGATCCACGCGTCTCATTACCGTCCCTTTAGTTTCTCACTTCTCTCAATGACTGAGTCATTTTGAAATGTGGAGCCTAAAGACACCCAATGCACCAAAACTGCTATTCACATGCAAAGAGCTGTCATACTGTTCCAAAATTCTTCTCTGTATTTTCAACCTGCTCTTCTTTTATAAGGATTATTCTCTCAGAATGAGTCTAGATGACAATAAACAAAATGCCTAGCCCAGTAGTTTCATTTGCTACCACTTTGAAGATTGCTATTGCATCTTTACGTGGCATCTCTTCATTGCCTGCCATTCCCTGAAATCTGTTTACCAGCTGTGGCAGAAATGCCCCAGTGGCTTGTTTAATACTTCTAGAGTCTATCTGGACACACATGTACCCAACATCTCCAAGCAGCTTGGAGTTTGAAAGAAAAAGAAAGTTAAAAATCAGACTAGTTACAATTCACAAAGTATTGCTAGCCAATAAACATGAGTTCAATGTCTCTTATAATAAGAAATGTAAATTAGATACATTCTTTTATAATAAGAAATCTAAATCCAAATACAAAACTACAAAAAAAAGAAAAAAAAAGAATTAAAAAAAAAACAAATAAAAAACTCCCAGATTTCTTTATTTTTTTTTTATTACTCAAAATGAATTTATCACATCTGTAGTTGTATAATGATCATAACAATCCAATTTCACAGGCCAGATTTCTTTAAAAATTAGAATATTCAGGAGTTCCCGTAGTGGCACAGCTGAAACAAATCCGACCAGGAACCATAAGGTTGGGGGTTCCATCCCTGGCCTCCATAAGTGGTTTAAAAAATCCGCTGTTGCCATGAGCTGTGGTGTAGGTCGCAGATGTGGCTTAGATCTGGCATTGCTGTGGCTATGGCGTAGGCCAACAGCTGTAGCGCTAGCTTGGGAACCTCCATATGCCGTGGGTTCGGCCCTAAAAAGACCAAAAAGAAATAAAAATAAAATTAAAATTTTAAAAATTAGAATATTTGATAAGTCACTTTCATTTATACTTGTTAGAAGAATTGGTGAAACCTTTTAAAAAGGCAATGTGGAAATATTTTTTGTTATAAACTGTGACAATGCTGTCTTAGTTTCTTCAACAAAAACGGAAATAATAATACTTAGCTAGCATATGCAAAGTAATTAAAATTTTGCCTGCCCCCCCACAAAACTCTACATAAATGTTAGCTATCATTATTATTATTGTTATTATTATTATCAGCATTTAAAATAAGCAGAACTTTGACTTAGCAACTTTGCTTACAGGAATTTATCCCAGAAAGAGAGGCAGATCTAGGCTTTGTGAGGCCAGAAGCTTATGCAATTTGGGAAGTTCTCTTTAAGAAAAAGAACACAGCAGTATGAATTCAAAATTAGTTACTGAAGTGAATATCTATAATGAGAAAAGAAATTAAACCAAATTATAGGAGTCTTAGAAACCAGTCCTTTTATATATATATGCTTTCTTTAGGAAAATTACCAGAAATGCTCATGTAGAAATGCTTTCTGTTTGCATCCTGATGTCCCCTTGCACCAAAATTCCTCCACAACTCTCAGCGTTCAAAGAGCCATGTGAATGAGGGGTCCTAATGCTTCTGCTTCATTATATTCACAGGAAACCCACCTCTGCTGAGAAAAATGCTCACGTGTGTATATAAAGATATCATTAAAGGTTATACTATTTAAGATATGTGTGTTTATATATATGCATCCATTTTCCAGAGATATAGATACAAATAAAAGGTCATTTACTGCAGCATGGCTTATACTAGCAAACAGAGAAAAAAAAATTACTGTCTACCAATGGGCAGCAAAGCATTACGGCTAAAAGAGTGAATTCTGAAGTCAGAGGGACTCAGGTTAAATCAAGGCTTCACTACTCCTTGTGGTTTGACTTAGGCAAGTTACTCAACTTCTCTGTTCTTATGTCTCATTACCTGTAAAACAGGAATAACAATAGTCTCTATATCATTACGTGATTATGAAACGTCAATGAATTGATATTTTTAAAGTGCTTAGAACAGTGTCTGGTAAGCACTATTTAAATATAAAATAAATTTAAATCTACTGGGAAACTAATTAAATAAGTCCATACATCCACACAAGAGAATGCTATACAAAGCATTAAAAATTTATTTAAAAAGATAAATTTATATTAAAATTAAATACTGATATTGAAAACAAGATATAAAAAAGGAAATTGCAAAACAGCAAAACTCAATATAATAGTATGGATGGGGGGAGAGAAAGAGAGGCTTTCTTTTAACACTGCTTATAAGCAGAATAGTTCAATATAATACTATATAGAGAGCTTCTGTCTAAAGTGGGGAAAAACATGTAAACAACTCGTTACAGTACACGGTTCATATTTATGGAAGTTTAAAAACAAACAGTTCCACGATTTTTTGAACTCCGTCCCATAAAGCAACGAGGTCTATTTCCTCTTCTTTGAGTCTGGGCTTTCTGTTTCACCAAGAATAAAGTGAGAGTGACACTGCCTAGTTTCCAGGCTCGAGTCATGAGAAACTGGCAGTTTCCATTTTCTAGTATCTTGGCATACTCATTCATGAACCCAGCTTCTGCTGTAAGGGAGCTGCGGCCACATGAACAGCCATCTATAGGTGCTGTGGCTGATAGTCCAGCTGAAGCCCACTCAACAGACAGTATTAACTGCTTAAAGTGTGAGCAGATATGCCTCTTATTGTTATCTATCAGTCCCAGCCTGCCAGTCTCTTCACCTGAGGTCCTAGACTTCATGGAATAAAGATAAGCCACCAACACTTTGCTCTGTCCAAATTCCTGTCCCCACGGGTTTAGAATATTAGAAACTGACTCTTCGATGCTATTGAGATTTGTGCTGGTTGTTACACTGCAGAAACAGGCAATAATAAGTAACTGGAATAAGACATTTATATTATTCTCATGATCTGAATATCTTGTATGCCCTCAACCAACGGCAGAATCTTCTTAGCAGACTATGCTACATACTTCCACCCAATGAGTATCCAGAGTACAAATGGAGGTGGTAAGGTCTATGGCTATAAATTGGTTGAGGTCTGGAGTTCCTGTCGTGGCGCATTGGTTAATGAATCCGACTAGGAACCATGAGGTTGCGGGTTCGGCCCCTGCCCTTGCTCAGTGGGTTAACGATCCGGCGTTGCCGTGAGCTGTGGTGTAGGTTGCAGACGTGGCTCGGATCCCGCGTTGCTGTGGCTCTGGCGTAGGCCAGTGGCTACAGCTCCGATTTGACCCCTAGCCTGGGAAACTCCATATGCTGCGGGAGTGGCCCAAAGAAATAGCAAAAAGACAAAAAAATTAAAATAAAGTAACATAAAAATAAATTGGTTGAGGTCTGTATCTTCTATTTCTTGCTGTGTCATGATCTATCTTCCTGCCATTTGTCTATGGATTAGCAATAAATTAAATCCACCATCGTTGAAGGTTAGTTATTGACAATGCTAGACTTGCCACAGAGGAACAAGTTCTCAGTGTTGCTTAAAATGCAAGTTGCAGATGATGTACAAAGGGCTTTTGAAAGAATAGTAAAAAAAAAAAATCAAGGAAATTCTCACCCAATAATTGAGAATTAATGAAAGTACTCTGACATCATGAAGGATGTGTTAAACATGACTATTCTATGATCTGGAAAGGACTGGGCAAGGGTTGCATGAAATCACTGGAAAGCTGGAAGAACCCTTGGCCCAAGGCATGGCATGAGTCTGGAAGATTAAACGAACATGGAAAAGTAATTGCTCTGCAGGGTGCCAGAAGTGTGCCTCCAAGTGGATGGTGCCCCGCTCTCACTCTGTTTATGTTGATTCACTCAGAGCTCTTCTTTCCAGGAACCCTAGCCCACTATCAAATGGTGTGTAGGGCTGAGAGCACTAGTGTGCTTGCATGTGTGCGTTTTTCTGTGTGTGTGTTTGTGCTCCCTCTCATGTACTTTATATGAATAAAAAATGCATGCAAAACAAAAACAAAATAGAAAAAAAATAAATAAAAAAACCCAAATGCATGCAAGTATGTGTAAAACATTCATAATAATGGTTAATAATGGTTCTTTTTGCAGAATCTAGGGATAGGATTTGGGGAAGCAGATGGTCTGTGGGAAGAGTGGGGAGACTTTTCTTTTTAATTGCTTTTTTTTTACAAGAAGACTATATTGCTTATATAATTTAAATTTAAAAACTGATGTTAAATAAATTTAAAAATCAAGCATAGAGTTTATAACTTCACTTCTTGGTTTTCTCCCAGATAAGATGGAAGGGTATTTTTTTTTTCCCCTGGCAGGTTCTCCTCTACTCCTTTTTCGAAAATGACAGTACTAGATAGTGAGTTGTAAGTATTCATTTGCACTATGGAATGGTTATAAACTTCCACTTTTCCTTTATATTATTTAGTTCTACAGATTTTCAGGTTCTAAAAATAAGATAAACTTCTCTCCTGAGCTTATGTACCTTGGACATGTTTTAAGGATACCATAGTCTTTTATGAAGCGTGTGTCTAAAGGTGGACATCAAAACTGTGTTTGCAGTAATCATTTTTCTTTTCAAGCTATCTCAGAGCAATCCCGGGAAATGTTCTTTCATGATCAAAGCAAATCATCGCCTGGAAAAATGCACTATTTTCAGTTAACTCTGCGACCAGCAAGTGCCAAATGCATTTGAAGACAGAATGTTTCACACTAGAGAAAGTTAAGTACAGCACTAAAAAGCAGCCTTGAGATCACCAAGAGAATCTACACAGAAAACATGTGGGCAGGCTGTACGTATTTATTCAGGGCAAAACTACCATCAGTGTGCAGAACTTAGCTTTATATATCTCACAACATGCCCCAGAGAATAACCAAGACTTGAAAAAGACAGAAGGAAAATATGGCTCCCAACTGTCAAAGCAGGCAGTTGGGCAACTATATTAATCATGACTTAAAAGCCTTGTAACATATTCTATTTCAATGGTGTCACATTTCTTTTCCACCCCCATGGAAAGGAATATGGTCCCCTTAAGAAGATGGACACTTTGTACTTGAACTAACTTTAAAGCCCTGGCTAAGGACAGATGTCATAGTGTTTCTGTCTCAGGGGATGATAATTCCTGGTTAAGAAGGTCACAAACCAAGAAGAGAAAGCCGCAAGTGCAAACGCACACAGCAGCTTATGATGAGGGAACACTGGTCATGACAAACACACGCTTCTTCTCTGTTCTTCCCACCTGGATTAGTATCAACTTAATCATTACTAAGAAGGAGCATGCCTGCGTTTCTGGAGCCTGAGGAAAGGAAGGGGAAACATACTTTATCTGCTTTACAAGAATTATAACCTTGCTACTAATTACCACCCGAAATGTCAACGCTCATTTGCTATGCGGCTTGTCCCTATTTCTATGCCGCTAAAGCAGTAATTTTTGAAGTGGGATGTGGGAAGAAAATATTGAAACTCCATTTTTCTTATTCTAGAAGTAGAAAAGGAAATTAAGCTTTACTAATATTTACTGTTGAACCACCCGGGTTCCCACCCTCAGTCCACATGTCAGAAGTCACATGTGACACATGCTCCACAGAGGATACAGAGGGAAGGGCGGGACTTCCCCCAATTTGCCATTTTCACTGGTTACTTAGATTTCCACATTTTGCAAGGAATTACAGATTGTGTACGCCAAATCGACAGATTTATGGGCTATATTTATAAGGTTTTCAACTAAACTAAATCTTCTCAACATGGTCAAAGAGCCTTTAAAAAAAAATCTCTGCAATGAAGATAAAACTAATAATGCAAATTCAAACAAAAAATAAAGTGGCAGAGTTAGCACATCTTTTTTTTTTTTTCAGGGCCACACCCATGGCATATGGAAGTTCCCACACTCGAGGTCTAATTGGAGCTATAGCTGACAGCCTACACCACAGCTCACAGCCATGCCAGATCCTTAACCCACAGAGTCAGGCTAGGGATCAAACCCACAACTTCATGGTTCCTAGTCAGATTCTTTTCCACTGCGTCATGACGGGAACTCCTCCCACATCTGTTCTTTTTTTTTGTCTTTTTGCCATTTCTTGGGCCACTCCCGCGGCACATGGAGGTTCCCAGGCTAGGGGTCGAATTGGAACTGCAGCTGTTGGCCTACACCACAGCCACAGCAATGCGAGATCCTAGACGTGTCTGCAACCTACACCACAACTCACGGCAACTCCAGATCCTTAACTCACTGAGCAAGGCCAGGGACGGAACCGGCAACCTCATGGTTCCTAGTCGGATTCGTTAACCACTGTGCCACGACGGGAACTCCCACATCTGTTCTTTTTTTTTTTTTTTTTTGTCTTTTTGCTATTTCTTGGGCCGCTCCCGAGGCATATGGAGGTTCCCAGGTTAGGGTTCGAATCGGAGCTGTGACCACTGGCCTATGCCAGAGCCAGAGCCACAGCAACACTATATGGAGGTTCCCAGGTTAGGGGTCGAATCGGAGCTGTGGCCACTGGCCTATGCCAGAGCCAGAGCCACAGCAACGCTATTTGGAGGTTCCCAGGTTAGGGGTCAAATCGGAGCTGTAGCCACTGGCCTACGCCAGAGCCACAGCAACGCGGGATCCGAGCCACGTCTGCAACCTACACCACAGCTCACGGCAACGCCGGATCAGTTAACCCACTGAGCAAGGGCAGGGGCCGAACCTGCAACCTCATGGTTCCTAGTCGGATTCGTTAACCACTGTGCCACGATGGGAACTCCCACATCTGTTCTTAATATGAATTCCTTACCATGTTGTAAAGGAAAAATAACAATGATTTAATCATGTGGGAACCTAAGTCAGCCCCCCAACCCATTTTTAAACTATCTAAAGTTTTCGTCTATTTTCCCTAATGATGGATTTCTTTTTACTGCACACTGTTCCTTGAAATAGTAACTAGGGATAGTTATTAAGTATGTGTGTTTGTGTGTGTATAGATATAGCTTGTAAATACATATGTAATATATATTTTGGGAGTGCATCCTCAGTTTTTTTTTTTAATAATAGATGTGTATACTCAAAAGTACTGAGGTCACTTCAAAAAGAACAAGGGGCAAGAAGAAATCAGAGAATAAAGAAGATGTCAATTCGTAATTTCTCCTTGATGTGTTCTGAAATGCTGACTAAACTTATTTCAAGAAGAGACACTAACTTAAGTATTTACACATTAAAGGGACCGGTTTTTTTGTTGTTGTTGTTTAAAGTACCTTGTTTTGCTAACTTTGGCCCGCCCAGCTCTAAAGCCATTTTCCTAAAGTGCTTAAGAAATGCGTGATGACACACTAGATTCTAAGAGGAAATGCTGATTCATTTAAATAAGTGAGTAATTTCCATCTTGCTTAAGTAGTTTAAATGCAAATGATCCATTTTATGCTCTGTTTTTGCCTCTTCTCTTAGGAGAAATGTGCATATTATCTCCCAGGGAAAGTAGAAAAGATTCCTTAGACATTAACATTTACCAGGGAGCGCACCTGCAAAGACTGTCTCTGCTCCTTTCCCACTGTACAGTTGGAATGGACATCAGAAATCAGCCATTGCAGCCTCCTCCTTATACAGATGGCAAGACTGAGGCATGGCAAGATGCCGCTACATCAGCAAGAATGCACCGCTCATTAGCCTACAAAACCGGGACCAAAACCTTCCTGACTCATGGACCAATTATTCTCCAATGAAAGGTGGCTAAAGCAGAAACACTGCGGTATCCTTAGAGAGGAGTTTGCTCAAAAATTTAATTCAGATACAATTACTTTTCCTAAAAGGACTACCTTCCATAGAAATGAAAAATAGGAAAGGAGAGAAGGACTATTAACAAAGAAGAAAAATAATAACTTTAGGGTATAAAACAGCCTCTAAATGAGGTTTTAAAGTGATTGTGCAACGAACAGTTTTGACAACTGAGAGCAGAGCACATTTTCATTCTTTGTACAGAATCTCAGTTATTTTCTGGAAATGCTGGAAGCACATTTGCAATAGTTTCACCAGGCATAAAGAGTGTGGTGTATTCATTCCACTTGTACTTAATATACTCCAGAACTTGCTGTCTAGATTCCTTTTGACTTTGGTGACCTTTCTTTCCCTTTGGTATTAGAACTTTCTCTAGTGTGAATAGTTTAGTCTTCAAATGCCTTTGGCACTGTAAGCATCGGAATTAACTAAAAACAGTGCATTTTTCTAGGAAATGATTCGCCTTAATTACAAAAGATTTCCCAAGAGCTTTTCACCAATCTAATGTAAAGTTTTTTGGTTTTTGTTTTGTTTTTACGAAATACAGAATCTTAAGAGATTCTGATTCATTGGGTCTGGGAAGGAGCACGTTTAGGAAGCACCCATATGATGCTGATATATGTCCATACTTTCAAAGATACCGCTTTGTAAGAGCCTTTCCAAGCGCTTATTTTAGGGATAATTCGCTTAGAGAGGGGCAGGTAGAATGTTCCCACAACGTGTTCAGTGTGATAATTGCTCGATACTGTGTAGGCCGGTGATCTGCTTATTTAAATGACAATGTAGAGTCACATTCTTCCTGTTACAAAGAAGAATGTTTTCAAAGGTCACAAAAGTTATGATACATAGCTTGAAACAGGCTACTTTAGAGCTTCCTTAACTAAATCTAAATTTTGAAAAACATTTTTTGTTTGGTTTTAAATAATCTCCGTTTGTTAAAGAATAAATAACAAATGAGCATGTAATAAAGAAAGCAGGCTACCTTTCAGATAAATCTACCACAACATTTATCTTGAGATGGAAATAAGGAACTCCTAATTGAGAATCCCCACCCCTGATGCCTCCTACCACATCCAAAATTCCTAACGAAGCTGATCAGGGCCCTGCGGGGCTCCCAGGCACACAAGCCTTTCTGTGTCCTCCATTTCTTGCTTTTAGGAAATAAGCTTCAGCCTCCATGACCTTTGAGTTCCAAAGGGCAGGTTCAAACAATTGCTAATCAAGGAAGGGGAGATATACAGAGACCAGGAGGAATAGTCTAGAGACCACAGTGTACCTTGGGCAGGGTCCTGGTTCCTCCTCAAGGAATATGGACAACAATATCTTTTGAATTCTTCAGCAGCACTAAAACCCCCAGCAAATGGAAGATGCTAATTAGGCATTCTTCGTTCCAGAAAGAAGGATCACCAGCTTTGGAAAAACAATGAAAGCTACCCTGATCCTTATCTGTGGCCCTATTTTTCACTCCTAAATTATAAAACCACCTCCCATTATCCCCCAAGTGGGCACAATTGTTAAGGCATTTGAGCCTGCTGTGGCCCCTTTTGTCTGGCAAAGCAATAAAGCTATCTTTTCCTCCTTCGCCCAAAATTCCTGTCTCCTCATTTCTATTCAGCACTGGCAGATAAGAGTCCAAGTTTCCAGTAACACTAACAATATCTGTTGGTTTCTAAATGTTATCTAGAAGCAGGACATGAGCCCATCAATGACCATTAATGCGTAAATGTAGACTGACTTATTAGAAAGCGGTAATGAGACAAGAAACTAATGTCTTAATAAGAATGCAGCCAAGTAAAGATCTAGGTTAGATTCTGGGTTGAGTGCTCTGGCCTGGGGAGGTCTGAGCAGCAGTGTGGACTCACATAGACAAGAGAAGCAGGAGGGAACTGAAGTCAGCAGGATGCAAGGGAGATAAATGAAGAGAAGAGGAAGGACCTGCTAAGAGAAACTAAACTACTTCATAATTTTGACATTATGCTGACTCTCTCCCAGAGTCCCTTCATCTTAAACATCTATAACAACCTGTCCTCTTCTAGTACACAAGGTCGAAGCTGCTTGGCTAAAAGAGGAAACCCCATTTGCAAGAACAGACCAGAATGAAAATCCAAGCTTTAACAGTAGCCATGTGATCTTGTCCACGCTCTCTGCACCTCTCAGAGCCCTATCAGTGAATGGGGGATAAGAATTCCTATCTGTGAATCTTTAAGAATTAAAGAGAGTGGTATGTAAAGTTCCTGCTATGGTGTTGCTTCTTCTCATCTGCTCATCTGTTCTCCTCCATCTGCTCACCCTTCAGAACAGGAAAGAGGAAAGGGGGAGGCATTGTTCCTGGTAGCACATCTGAGGCATCTGTGAGCTGTTTTCTCATTTTCCTTACAAGTATTTTCGTCTTCTTACAAATTCTGCAGCCATTTCCAGGGAGAAATAAATATCACTCTATGAATATAAACTGATTATATCTCATTTTCTGTCATTTCAGAACTCTTTCAGAAAAGGTGAATATGGATTTGGAATATTATGTACCTTTATGAAATAAGACAGAAATAAGATTAATTTATTGAGGGTTCACTGTATTTTGCACTAGAGGAAATGCAAAGAAATATAAGACAGGCTTCTTTTGCATTAAAGAGTTTAGCAATTTGATTAGCAGTTCAAGACAAGTGAAAAGTTTCAGAGCCATAAAAAATTAAACAACAGCTCAAGACTGTTGTAGGAAAGATGTCATGAGGCAGTTCATGATTAACTTCAAAATGAATTTCACAGACAATAATTTTTAAATGATTTTAAAAGAGAAGAACAATCACTTCCGTTTACACACTAAGGAAGATTTGAAGCAGAAATTGGTGGAAATTAGTTGCCTATGGGTTGAAACTAACCTGAAAACCCATTTAATTCAAAACTCTAAATGTTTCTTGTTTTGTTTTTGTGGGAGGCTTTTTGTTTTGTTTTGCTTTTTAGTAGGTTGCCAAATTAAAATGATAGAGGACAATGCCCATGGTCCAGGGAAGCCCTTTTCAGACTAAATTGGTTATCCTGGGAATTTTTTTTTTTTTTTAAATGTCTTTTTAGGGCAGAACCTGCAGCATATGGAAGTTCCAAGGTTAGGGTCAAATTGTAACCGCAGCTGCCGACCTACACCTCAGCTCACAGCAATGCTGGCTCTTTAACTCACCGAGCGAGGTCAGGGGTTGAACCCACATCCTCATGGATACTAGTCGGGTTAGTTGCTGCTGAGCCACAGTATCCTGGAAGTCCTATCCTGGGAATTTAAAAGAAGAGGACGAAGGGAGAAATCTAGTCATAGTCCTCCCTCTATTAGTTCATTCATTTGTGAATAGCATCTCTCTTCTATCTGACATTTCCACCACTGAAATATATTTCCTGTTTTTCTTGCTGTCAAAAAGTCTTAGTAATAACCAGTGTTAAAGAGACTTACAATTTCTTGAGCTACCAAGAAAAGTGAAAATCATCAGGGTAAAAACCAGCAGTTTCTCCTCCTAAGTGATTATCAGCTTAGAGCTGGCTAGGATGACCACTTCATAAAGTGAACAAGCAGGTAATTAAATCCTTGAATCTATAGGAATCCACAGGGACTAAAAGCCACCAAGTAATTTTACATGTGAGACATCTTGAGAATCAGGCCAATGAATAGAGCATTATCTTAGACTTGATTCCAGCCCATATCCAGATTGCAAAGAAGAAAAATAAAAGTGAAAGAGCTTTGTTCATAGTCTCTTTTTATTTAACACTCCTATATCATCAGTAGCACATTGCAATGTTCTCATTTAAACATTCAGAAGTCCAGGATGGTTTGTTATCCAAAAACTTTTCTTTATCATATAAACATATGTCTATCCTTGTGGGATTTAATTGATATTTACTGCTTTTACTTCAAATTGCTTTCAAGACTTATTTTATTCATCAAAGACACCAAACATTCTGTGAACCAATCTGCATATCCAAAAGACTTTTCCTTTCATGCAATATTTCAAAGAGGGTTCTGCTCACACTCTAACTTCTGCGTAATGCAACATATTTTAATATCTTAACATCAGTTTCTGGATTTACCTTCCGAATTTTCACTGACAATCAGAAGAATCACTCATATCCACATGCAACATCAGAAGCAATTATTTGCAATAGGGAGAAATGTTTTCTAGTAGGGTAGAGCCACTAAACCATAAATATTATTCCCATTCCCACTTAAAACACCTCAATACATGAAAATGTAACCTTCAAAAAATGAGAGACTTTTTAAAATTTCATAAAAGATTTTGCATTTGACACATAGTCCTCCTCTGAATGGACATCACCTCAATGTCCGGCACATAATAGATACTTGATTCATTTACCGAATATGACTTAAATGATTAAATGAGATGTTTACCAATATCCAAGTTTTATTTTCAACACAATTTCTTAGAAACATGTATATTTTTATTATTTGAATACACGTGCTTTATAGAGTTTAAGATCATTCATTAATCTTTTTGAGAAAAAATAAAAACAATTCATTTTGGTCAAGCCTGGGGAATCTACAACCTAATGTTACCAGTTAGCCCTGAGGGTATCCAAGAATCTCCTAGAAATGCTTTCAACTTATACAGCGTTTTAGAGGATGAATGTCATTTGCCCACTAACTAGCAGCTCAGCCCTTGGCGTTATATTTAAACAGATCGCAACCTTCCACTGAAATACCCATTTTTGTAGTATAGAAGAAAAAATTGTGAAGAGCAAAACGTTCTTTGTTACTGTACAGTACTAATATATTTTCCACCTATACTAATATAGGGAAATAAATAATAATGAAGCTGCTTTGAATTTAAAGCAGACCAGACCGTGCTATAAGCACTGCTAGACAGAGGACCAAATATGTCTCTTCAAGCATTTGGCTCTAAAAATAAGAGTGTTTAGGAATTCCCACTGTGGCTCAGTGGTAACAAACCCAACTAGTATCCATGAGGACATGGGTTTGATCCCCGGCTCTGCTCAGTGGCATGAGGATCCAGTGTTGCTGTGAGCCACGGTGTAGTTCACAGACCCAGCGTGGATCTGATGTTGCTGTGGCTGTGATGTAGGCTGGCAGCTGAAGCTCTGATTTGACCCCTAGCCTGGGAATGTCTATATGCTGTGGGTGTGGTCCTCAAAAAAAAACCCAAAAAAAGCAAAACTAGATCCCTCATACCTTTCAAAGAAATAATACCTTTTCCCAGACCCTCGTGTAAGAATAAAACAATTTAGAATGGATAGGTAATGGGGTGTTTCTGTACAGAGAACTATGTCCAATCTCTTGGGGGTAGAACATGGTGGAAGGCAGTATGAAAAACAGAATGTATAAATACGTACGACTGAGTCGCTATGCTGTACAGCAGAAATTGACACAACACTCTAAATCAACTATACTCTAATTTTATTTTATTTTATTTATTTATGTATTTTTTGTCTCTTCTAGGGCCGCACCCATGGCACATGGAGGTTCCCAGGCTAGGGGTCTAATCGGAGCTGTAGCCGCCAGCCTATACCAGAGCCACAGCAACGTGAGATCCAAGCCGAATTCATTAACCACTGAGCCATAACGGGAACATCAACTATACTCTAATTTTAAAAAAGAATAAAATAATATATAGCCACAGGGTCGACAAAGATAAAAGCTGACAAACTGTCAAAGTTGCTCTAGAGTATATGTGCTCATTTAGGCAGCAGGAGGAGAAACAGAACTCAAGGTCCTGCTTTGTTCCATTTTCAGCAATGAGCTGGAAACAGGTAAATATCAACAGCGTGTTAAAGGGGTGAGTTTAAACCTTATCAGTTGAGGAAAATGGGGATGTCACTGTGTGGCTTTCTCCCTTGCTGGGAAACCCAACTAGTATCCATGAGGACACGGGTTTGATCCTGTTTCTTCAGTTACCACTCACTCTACAGCTCTGGCTTCTAACCTTCTTACTCTATGGAAATGGGTCTTGCCAACATTACCCACAACTTCCTGATTACAAAATACTGGTATTTTGGGTATTTTTAGGCTTTACTTTATTTATTTATTTATTTATTTGTCTTTTTGCTTTTTCTAGGGCTACTCCCGCGGCATATGGAGATTACCAGGGTAAGGGTCTAATAGGAGCTATGGCCACTGGCCTATGTCACAGCCACAGCAACTCAGGATCCAAGCCATGTCTGCGACCCACACCACAGCTCCCAGCAATGCTGGACCCTTAACCCACTGATCGAGGCCAGGGATTGAACCCTCATGGTTCCTAGTCAGGTTTGTTAAACACTGAACCATGATGGGAACTCCTTTTTTTTTTTTTTTTTTTTTTTTTTTTGTCATGGTAGATGTCAGAGAGAGAGAGACAGATAGATAGATCGAACCCCAGTGCTAAATTTAGGATAATCTTATTTACAAATAGCAGAAAAGCCATCCTCAGCACCTTGGCTAGCTCACTACACTGGCTTCAGGGTGGCTGTACCTGTTCCATGGTTCACATTCTCACACAGCAGGGCTCAGATGAGGCACTTATTTTCTCATTGACCAGAACTGAATCACCAGCCACTTCCTGAGCAAATCACTGACAAGGGAGATGGTATCATTACAAACAGAAGAGACCATTCAAGCTGAAAGGCTTCTTTCTCAGCAACCTTCCTTGAGGATGGGATTAGTTTCTTCCCCCAGAGCACAAGGCTACACAGAGAAGGGTAAAGGCACAAAGTCCGAGCTCTACTATAAGGAAGAAGGGACACGGAACAGACTGAGTTGGGCAACAACTATAACTGTTACCCTGATTGCTCCTATGAGCAATACGCAGGTGCATACAACTGTTTCTGGAACATCTACTCTCATATTAAACTTAACAAATACAAAACCAATCATTATTTGCATTTCTTTTCTTATTTCCTACTGCATTTGAGAACACTTCCACATGATCAAAAGCTTAGTCAGAAACCTGGGAGACGTCTTCCACTCCTTCTTTTCCCTATATAAACAATCCCCAATTGTGATAATCTTGACTGTCCATCTCATTTCTTTTTTTTCTTTGTCTTTTGCCTTTTCTAGGGCCGCTCCCGTGGCATATGGAGGTTCCCAGGCTAGGGGTCCAATCGGAGCTGCAGCCACTGGCCTACACCAGAGCCACAGCAGTGCAGGATCCGAGCCACCACTAACCCTAACCCTAACCCTAACCCTAACCCTACACCACAGCTCACGGCAACACCAGATCCCTAACCCACTAAGCAAGGCCATGGATTGAACTTGAAACCTCATGGTTCCCAGTTGGACTCGTTAACAAATGAGCCACCATGGGAACTCCTGTCCATCTCATTTCTATAGCCAGCACCTCCTAAATCATCTCCCTGCCTCCAGGTCTTTCCTAAACCAGTCCAACTGCTGGGCTGGTACCAACTAGAGCAATCACTCTAAAGCACAGAAATGACCATGTAACTCTCTTTTGCACTGTCTACAATAGCAGTTCTTTTGACTAGGACTCCTTTGAAATCAGATACAGAATTTTTGGAATGAATAAGTATGTGAAACTTTCTGGTTGATTATCCCTGGGGTGGGGGGGCAGGGGGAGGAAACCTATGACACAGTAAAGCTTATTAAAAAACTACTGACTTGGAGTTCCCATCGTGGCTCAGTGGTTAAAGAATCCGACTAGGAACCATGAGTTTGTGGGTTCGATCCCTGGCCTTGCTCAGTGGGTTAAGGACCCAGCGTTGCCCGGAGCTGTGGTGTAGGTCGCAGACTCGGCTCGGATCCTGCACTGCTGTGGCTCTGGCTTAGGCTGGTGGCTACAGCTCCGACTGGACCCCTAGCCTGGGAACCTCCATATGCAGAGGGTGCGGCCCAAGAAATGGCAAAAAGACAAAAAAGCAAAACAAAATGAAACAAAACAAAACAAAACAAAACTACTGACTTGATAGGGGGATGACATGAGAAAAAGAATGTGTATGTGTGTATAGCAAAAAATTGGCACTACATTGTAAATCAACTGTACTTTAATGAAAACTGAAAAAAACTGGAGTTCCCATCGTGGCTCAGTGGTTAACGAATCCGACTAGGAACCATGAGGTTGCAGGTTCGATCCCTGCCCTTGCTCAGTGGGTTAAGGATCCGGCGTTGCTGTGAGCTGTGGTGTAGGTTGAAGACTCGGCTCGGATCCCATGTTGCTGTGGCTCTGGCGTAGGCCGGTGGTTACAGCTCCGATTGGACCCCTAGCCTGGGAGCCTCTATATGCCACAGGAGCAGCCCTAGAAATGGCAAAAAGACAAAAAAAAAAAAAAAACAAAAAAAAAAAAAAACTGAAAAAAATTAAAAAATGACTAACATAGTGAATAAGAAAAACCTAAGATATCTAGTATGGAACACAAGACTTCCCCTAATCTGTGTCCCACCTGCCTCTCCAAGACCATCCCTTACATTTCTTTCCCTTACATCTTATGTTCCACTTAAACTACCTGCAGTTACTAAACAGTGTAAATTGTGCCTACATATAAGCTAGTACCTCTTTCTAGATTATTTTTTCTGCCCTAATCCATTTAGCACATATCAATACAGCCTTCAAAATCCAGTCTGTATATCACGACCTCTGTAAAGACTTCATTTATGGCCCCAGAACATATCATTTCCTTTTATGTACTTTTATTCTATAGATATTTGTCTATTTATGGTACCTGTGTCACTATAATGGATATGTACCTATTTTGTCTACCAAACTGAGCTGCCCAAGGAGAAGATGGTGTCTTATTCCTTTTGTGTGACCCCCATTTCCTAGAATAAATCCCAACAGAAAGTAAATGTTCATGAGGTATTTGTTGAAAGGAACAACTTGCAAATATATATGTGCTTGAACTTAGTATATAATAATGGAATTGCGGATTAAATGGATATCAAGACTTGTCCTCAAAATGCTTCCATTTTCTCACTTAGGTTTGACAGCATTGGTTCTCAAACTTCAGTGTGCACCAAAATTACCAGTGAAGCTTCTTAAAAATACAGAGGGAAGCCCTGGGCTCTATCCCAGACCTACTGACCCAGAATCTCTGGGCTACAGCCCTGACATCTGCTTTTATAATAACCTGCCCAGATGATCATCATACACATCAAAACCTAACTCTTCCTCTCAAGAACTGACAGAAATCACTTTCCACTGCAGGACAAGGACCAAAGAAATATTCTCACTCTCTCCCGATTGTGACCTTAGGCAGAAGGGTCTGTCACCACTTAGGACATCAGAGGATAATCCATCTTAGTCACTGCCAACCTGCTTTCCTTGAAGCTGGAGAAACAATGTAAAAGGAACTTCAAACCTTTGGACAGTTCCAGCTGAAGAACCAAAAGTCATTTGGACAGTTCCAGCTGAAGAACCAAAGCAGAAAATTAACACTCCAACTCCCAGAAACTTTATTTCCATGTTTCTTCTGGGCATAAATAATCTGTCAGTCAAATAGAATTGTTCTAGCCTGAGTGATTTTGCATAATGGCCCATAACATGGTATTCCGCCTCACGTTCAGTATTATTTTTCTTACATTTCCAGAGAAGACTGAATACACTATTCCCTAAGCATCCCAACAAGCCCCCAACCAACACCCAGCCCCAGTCCAGTCTTTGAAAGAAAAAAATATTTAAAAAAAATTTTATTTATACAGTAAATCAGAAATGGCACAGAAGATAAACCTGGACAAAGGCTTAAGTGCTTGCACCCAGACTATAGCTACTCTCTCTTTGGTCAAGGAAGGAGCAAGCATGACTCCTCAGACCCCCTCAAAGCCTACTCTGACAATGGTTCAAGACAACAGTTTTCTGCTCATTCATTCTTTATGAAACTGATCAGACCATTGGTATTTACTTATTCATATAAGCCTAATTACTCACCTTTTTTTTCTTTCTTTTTTTTTTTTTTTGTCTTTTTTGAGGGCCACACCCGTGGCATATGGAGGTTCCCAAGCTAGGGGTCCAATCAGAGCTGTTGCTGCCGGCCTACGCCACAGCAACAGCAATGCCAGATCCAAGCCTAGTCTGTGACCTACACCACAGCTCATGGCAATGCCGGATCCTTAACCCACTGAGCAAGGCCAGGGATCGAACCTGCAACCTCATGGTTCCTAGTTGGATTCATTTCCACTGTGCCACAACAGGAACTCCCTAATTACTCATCTTATTACCATACTGAATCTCAATTTTACTTATACATTGCTTAGCTAGATAAATATGGTGACCACGAAGGTATCTTTTATCACAGATATTTCCCCTCAAAAAATCTCTTGCATATTTAATCCCAGTTTGGCTTCTTAAAGGACCCAAACTTCCACAGTGCTTGCTGTATTAAAGCCTGCTGCAAATTCTTTGCAAGTACTCCCGTTAAAAGGTGGGGACTCAGGGAGTCCAGTCTTCCAACCATCCACACCAGGATGCCAAGTGAAAACATCTGGGAACCTGCAGGCCAGTTCCTCTGCCAACTGAGTACTACAAAATTGTCTCCATCAACATCATGAGCAGCAGAAAAAATTACACAGCCAAACTCTGCCTAAATCCCCATAGAATTTTGACACAAATAACTTTGAGACCCATATAATTTTGAGACAAAATAAAATAGTTTTTGCTTCAGCCATTAAATTTTGGGGTAGTTTGCAGCAATAGATTTTTCTTATTTAGTTGAGTTAAAAATCAATACCCTATGTACATAACTCCTCACAAAAGAAAATGTTTTGAGTCCAAATGAGAGAGAATTTTTCCATCATCTCTCAGGCCATAATTTTTAATATTAGGTTTTATTCAAATCTAACCTGTTGAGTTCAACAGAAACTTTTTATAATTTCAAGTGCTATAAAAGCACCTTTCAAAAAAGCTCCCCTTCCTACAGGTTTTTAATTCATTGGCTCACTTTCTATCTTAACGGTATAGAAATCAGCTCAAAAACCTTTTAGTTAGCATGCAATTCTGCAATACTTTTTATGCTCAAAAGATGTAGGGGAGGTTGCAGGGATTACAGTGGGAAGCTTTTCAAAAAACTGGGGCTGTTGAAAAGAGCATGCTGCTGCAGGCAGATTGAAATGGAACACTGATTTTATTTTGATCAATAAATCTAGATAACACAAGGCATTACCATTCTCAAACACTGCAGTTTTTGCTTCATTTTAACCGAATGTGTCTTATGAAATCTTGTTTTATTCCATAAAACAGAATGACATTTTTTTCCCCAGCCAGACAAGCTAGACCTATCTAAAATCAATCTTTCAGCATGGCAAATACATTGTAAATTATAAGGCAATATGTATACCAAAGCAAGTGCCGTAGTTAATTTTAACAATTTATTAAAAGCATGTCAGGATTTTGATACTACCAGGGAGATGAAAATTTCTTACATAGCATGCCAGATCAGCACAGTTTTCAATTTGAGATTATAGGCCATTGACTAACATGTCATCAGGTTCACACAGTATTTATGGTCGATATGCTCAAGAAATTAAAAGCTCTCAATCTTGGGAAAGACATAGATGTGAATGTCTAAAACAGAAGACCCGAAAATATTACAGTTGTGATAAATATATACCTTTCATGGATATTTTGATCTATTTTCCAAGGAACCCAATACCTGCTTTAAAATCACAGCTCCATGGAAAACCTTCCAATGCCTTGGTGTCACACCATGTCCCTTAGAGTCACCTACAATTCAGGGCATTCCAATACCCTTGGTTTTATATGAAGTGATCCCAGAGGATAAGATGGCAAAATCCTAGGTTTGCACTGTACCTTTAAAAACCATTTTTTCCCCTTTAACACCCCTCAAGAACCCTACTTCTTTGAAACATAAGTCATTCATTCACACATAAATACATCTACATATACCTTCTGTCAGAAAAGTTTAAAAAAGGAGAAAACTATTTAGTAAAACATAAGTTGTTTTATTTTGTGGGGTGGGTGGTAGAGGGAAGGTGTTTGTCTTGGTAGCTTGGCTGGCAATCAAGCTCTGGGGTTGACACAGAAAGCTGGTTTCAGATGCACAGAGTTGGAGATCTGCATTCCTATCCCTTTCGTGCTCCCTTTTCTGTCTCTTCCTTTTCTTTCTTCTTCTCTCTCCCTCTCTCTTTTTTTTTTTTTGTCTTTTTAGAGCCTCAGCCTCAGCACATGGAAGTTTCAAGGCTAGGAGTCGAATCAGAGCTGTAGCTGCAGGCCTATACCACAGCCACAGGAATGCCAGAGCCAAGCTGCAACTGGGGACTGCAACCTACACCACAGCTTATGACAACGCCAGATCCTTAACCCACTGAGCGAGGCTAGGGATCGAACCTGCGTCCTCATGGATACTAGTCAGATTCGTTTCTGCTGAGCCAGAAAGAAAGGAATTCCTTTCTTTCTTGCTGATCCTATGCACCTTCTTAGCTATAACTGCCCTCTTTTGGCAGATGACCCACTGTCTGGCCTGGACTTCTCTCGGTTATGAAGCCCCACCTGTGTGGGGCACATACCCACATAGGTATAAGTGTTCTCTTTACAACTCAAAAATCAACACTTTATTGAAATTCCGTAACTACTCATTAAGCTAAAACCTGCATTTTCAAGATGTGAAAACTGAATCCTAGAGTGGTTTACTAGGTTATCTGTAGCTGCCTACTAGAAACAAACCCATTTCTCTAGAAAGAACCAATAAAACCTAAACTTTGTTCTCTAAGATGACTAATAAAATTGAAAAGCTTCTGATTTATCAAGAAAAATAGAGAAGACATTTAAAAAATCATCACCATCAAGAAAAGATGATTTTCAGTTCTTGAATTTCCATTTATTCTTTATTATAGACTTCAGTTTTCCAGTGAAACTCTTCATTTTGTCATCAATTTTTCTCAAACATAATTTTTAGAGTTATTTTAAATTCCAATATCTGAGGCACATGTGAGTGTTTTTATTGTCTACTCTTTCCCAAGGTCCTGTCTCTTAATAAATCAGGACATTGGATGGAAAAATTGTAGAGACTAAAAGGGTGATTCTTTCTCCAAAGGGCTGTTGTCAGGTTTCTAGAAGGCGGTTTTAAATAGGAGCAGAACCATTAACCCAGTCAGGGCTTAAGCTACCTGGGATAAAGGTTTCAATCTTCCTCAAAGCTGATCCATTTCTCATTTTCCCTAATTTCTTGCATGTTGTTGTTTAGAGCTCTCAGCTGACAGTCTGGGCCCATCCACCTGGCAGACCTTGTACTCCAGCTTTTATCTCTCAGAAGCACCCGACTTCTGATAACTGCTCTCTGCTCAGCTTCTGTGACTCCTGGCCTGCACTGCCCCATGGGCAAAAGTGGCTTAGAAGGTAAATCTCACTTCTCTGCACTTCTTTTTATTCTAGGATTATGACTCCTCAAATCCGGGTGCCTTGGAAACCATATAATGCCCTCGAGCAGATGTTTTTTTATATTTTACCCAGATTTCCTAGTTGCTCTCAGGGAGAAGAGGACTGGTTCGCTCCAAGTTGGGCCATCATAGCTGGAAGCCAGGATATATTCTGAAGACACAGTGAATGGGATTTGCTGACAAATTAGGTGTGAGAGGTGAGTGAAAGAAACCTGTCACGACTCCAAAAGTCTTGCTTTTGCTTTTGTCCCAGAAAAACCATAAGAATGGAATTGTAAGAAATTACAATGGGAAAGGCTAGGTGGGAAAGACGGTTTCTGAGGAGTAATTGCCAAGCTCAGTTATGAATGCAATAAAAGTGAGCTGCCTGCTACACATACAAGTAGTGATGCTGAGTAGGCAGCTGGATACAAGGCTAGAGTTCAGACAGGCGTCATGAATTTGTGAATCAGCCTATGCTTTTGGGGCTTACGGGGTTGAGGCTAAGGTACATATATCCTTGGAATGCAAAATAGTGAGTGGCAATTTTTAAACGATGAAAGAGCCCCTCCATGAATAGTCTAGATTTCATAGCAGGACTTTCAGATCAGAATATCTGAAGTAGAGCAAGAGAATGAGGCAGAGAGAGGCAGGATTCTGTGCTTACAAACAAATCCTGCCACACTTTGTTTCTCTAAAGACAAAGGATCACGATTACTTCATCTTTCTCACTAGGTAGGAGGTTTGGCAGCATTAGCTTCCCTTCCTATCCTTCCTCCCAAAGGCTTCCATCTGTAGGGAGGAGCCTGGGTGAGGAGAGTGGTAGGTATTAAAAGGGAAACCAGACAGTACAAATGGACTTGGGAAAGAATGAAACATGAGAAGGAAAAAGGTAAAATAAAAAGACAAGCACTTGAAAGTGAACAATCCTTGTTGTGTTTAGTATTTACCTATTTCTAAATACTTATTTTAGGAAGTCTGGGGGTTATCTCTTCCCTAGAGGGTGTAACAGTCTCCAGAGGGTATAGATTATCTAGAGGCTGCCTATTGCCTATAGACAACTAGTCTAACCTTAGTTATCTATAGGGAATACATACCCTCATCATTAATTACTAGCAGTCTTTATTTATTTAACTAAGTAAACAACTTTTCAAGGAAGAAGAATAAATTTGCTTTTATAAATCGAAGAATCTCTACATCTGTTTTTTAAAAATTCGGTTTGTTTCCTATTGCCCCCTCAAACACTCATTTATTATTTGATATATACTATCACCTGTAAAACAAGGATCCACCCAGGACAAAATCAGAATCACAAAGTTTGAAGCTTGGGTAGCTGCATTTTTACAACAATTTTCATGGATTTCAAAGCCTTGGTTAGCAACCATGATAGCTTTTTTGTCTTTCCACATTACTGATGTTAACTGGTCATTAATTGCTATGGACAATGTTTGTGTTCCTTCAAGATTCATATGCTGGGAGTTCCCTGTTCCCTGGTGCAGTGGCTTAAGGACCTGGCATTGTCACTGCAGCAGCTCAGGTTGCTGCTGTGGCTCAGGTTCGATTCCTGGCCCAGGAACTTCCACAGGCTGCAGGAACAGCCACACACACACACACACAAAAAGATTCAGCTGTTGAAATCTAACCTCCAACTGTGATGTTATTTGAAGGTGGAGGCTTTGGGGAGGTGATTAGCTCCTGAGGTCAGAGCCCTTCCTCATGATGGGATTAGTGCTCTCATAAAAGAGACCCCAGAGAGGTCTTGTCCTTTCTGCCCTGTGAAGACAATGGGAAGATGGTTGTGTTTATGAGCTAAGACGCAGGCTCTGAGCAGACACAGACGCTCCTAGTGCCTTAGTCTTGGACTTCCCAGCCTCCAGAACTGTGAGAAATAAATGACTGCTGTTTAAGCCACCCAGTCTCTGGTATTATGTTACAGCAGCCTGAATAGACTCAGACACTAAACGAAAAATGGTCAGACATGCCACCATCCCTGAACAGTACACATGCATGTCAGTTCTGGCTCATCTCAGAAGCCTCTGCTTTTATTTTCTTTCTTTTGATTTCAACCTGACTTTTTGTCAATATCCATATAACTGATAGAATAACCTTCCTAGAATAACACATTAATCACATCACTCCCTGACGAAGCATCTATCATGGTTTACCACTATATCAAGTTTCTTTTTTTAAAAATTCAAGTCTCCCTAAAATAATCCTGTAATTCTTTATCCTTGCCTCTAGTGTCAATCTCCCTAATGTGTCATAACAAAAATTCAAGTCTGTTTGTATTTTATTTAATTTAATATGGTCTTATGATTTGAAATGCAACATACTGTTTGTGCATAATGTATAATGTTATTAGTATCAGACTCTTAAGGGGTTGACTTCCAAGTGTTGTCATAAAGGCCACTCTGGATAATATTAGGAAAACAAGCACCTTGTGACCCGAGTGTCAGCAGATCAGAATTTTAGCTTCAGTTCCAACGCAAACCAGTTTCATGGCCTTAGGAAGATCATTTTATTCTTTTAAGTCTCTGCTTTGTCATTTTCAAAATTCAAGGCTTGAATTCAATTATCTCTTAGGTCCTTTAACCTTAATGCTTTATGAGTCTTCTATGTCTCATAGCAAAGAGTGAACTAATAACTAAAAATAAATAGTCTTAGGTTACCAGTTAGTAATTTTTAGAAAATAGACATATGAAGCAACTTAGTGAGCTAGATGAGACTATATTTAATAGATCCATAAATTACATTTATTCTGACAGGGATTTTTATTTGTTTTTGTCATTTGTGCAAAAAAAAATGCTTTAGCTTTTGCTTGCTTTTGCTTATAATCTAAAGCAGTCTACCTCTAACTAATGTGTCTGCTTTACACAAACTCTAATATTTCCAAACAATTCCAAATGTTTTTAATCTGCTCACATCTGGTCACAATAAAGATAAAGCTGTGGTGATATTTCTAAAAATAAGTTAAAATTATCTGAGAAGTCAAAAAGCAATAACCATGATAATAGAGATTGCTTCATCTGCAGAAAAATGAAGGGAATTGCTGTGGAGTTCCTGCCTCTTGATCATATTTGCCTCCAAACTTTGCCTCATACGCTCACCCACCTTGTATCATGCTATCAGTCCAAATACATGATTTCTCTTAAGGTCAGACTCGATCCACGTCACCACCCCTTCCCTCCTATCACATCTATATTCCTCACAACGTGGAGGCCAGGCTTCGCTTCACCTCACTCCCTACTCAGTTACGAACTCTCTCTCCCACCTAAAACATCTGCAACAAAGTACCTTGGCTCTTCCGACTGATCAGGAAGCACATCCAGAAGTCCCACTCCAACTTTTCATCCTCCACCCTAATATCCTACACCAAATTTTAAGCTCTATCCTGGTTTTTTCGTCTGAATTATGGATGTGTGTGTGTGTATATTTCTTTTCTTTTCTTTTTTTAAGGGCTGCATCTGAGGCATATGGAAGTTCGCAGGCTAGGGGTCAAATCGGAGCTACAGCTGCTGGCCTACCCCACGGCCACAGTAACTCGGGATCTGAGCCGCGTATGCAACCTACACCATAGCTCACAGCAACGCTGGATCCCAGACCCACTGAGCAAGGCCAGGGATCAAACCTGCATCCTCATGGATACTCGTCAGATTTGTTTCTGCTGCACGACAAAGGAAACTCCCAGGAATACAAATATATTTATTAAACTCTAAAGTTAATACAGGTTATAAAGACATTTGATAATATGAAAAAAGGGGGGAAAAAAGACTTCTGCATAGTAGAATTAGCTTTATCATGTATCAGTCTGTCTAAACGTTAAGCCTTCCATCAAAAGCGAGGATGATCCATATCATTCTTCTTCTTTTTTTTTTTTTTTTTTTTTTTTGTCTTTTTAGGCCCACAACTGCAGCATATGGAGGTTCTTAGGCTAGGGGTTGAATTGAAGCTGTAGCTGCTGGCCTACCCCACAGCCACAGTAACTCGGGATCTGAGCCACGTATGCAACCTACACCATAGCTCACAGCAAAGCCGGATCCCGGACCCACTGAGCGAGGCCAAGGATCAAACCTGTGTCCTCATGGATGCCAGTCAGATTCGTTTCCCCTGAGCCATGACGGGAACTCCCCAATATCTTTCTTCTGACTGCTAGGTAGAAGACAGAGAAACCATTCCAGATAATGCTAAGAGACAAGCAACAGGAGGAAGAAGGAAGCTTTTTCAGAGAGAGTGCATGGTGGTAGTTATAGATTCATGCTTACCAGCATGGACGCCCTGAGCAAATTACTCCCCATCTTTCTGCCTCTATTTCCCATATTTCCCAACTCTAACGGGGGGACAGCACTAGCCCCTACCTTATGGAGTTTTGTGAAGACTGTTGTTCACACACACATAAAAAGTATATAGACTAGGTTAGAGTTTTCAATTATTGCTGCTGCTGTTAAGACATCCCTCAGTTAAACATGTAAAGCAACAAATTAAGAACAAAAAGAGCTGATAATGAAACCTGCGCTCAAAGTGTGTGTTTTGCCAGTTGCCAATAAAACAACTGAGAGTTTTCAGCAATCAGTCAATTAATCCTGATTCGAGAAGGGAAAACACATTGTGAAGAACTCTGTGGAACACGGAAGAATATCTCACACACACGAAGATTTCAAAGAAAGAAAACTCAGAGCAGATCACGAAGAGAACATTCCAATTCTTTAGTTTCTATTAATACAAGAACAACCCTGTGAGTCACAGTGGAGTTTTCCATATGTATGTATAAAATATAATGTTTAAGTTGGTAAGTATTTTTTTATGGCCGCACCCACAGCACATGGAAGTTCCTGGGCCTGGGGCTGAATCTGAACTGCAGCTGTAACCTGCACCACAGCTGCAGCAACACCTGATCATTTCACCAACTGAGCCAGCCCGGGGATTGAACCCGTAGGTCTGCAGTCAGATTCTGAACCTACTATGCCACAGCAGGAACTCCTATAAGTACCTTTATATTAATTAAATACCATTTATATATGTGAATTCAGCTCCTGCCCTGGTCATATTTAATACTGTTTTTATAAAACCTAGACTCATAAGAATACCTAAATAGATATTTCTATCCTGTGAGCCAAGCATCTGGAGCAGATATGATGACAGATCAGGTAAGGGACAGACCAGGCAAGAAGCTCTTCTTCCAGAATAGTGGCTTAAGAAGGCCTATCCCTGGAGTTCCCATCATGGCACAGGGGAAACAAATCTGACTAGGAACCATGAGGTTTCAGATTCGATCCCTGGCCTCGCTCAGTGGTTAAGGATCCAACGTCATGGTAAGCTGTGGTGTAGGCTGGCAGCTAGAGCCCCGATTCAACCCCTAGCCTGGGAACCTTCATATACTGCAGGTGTGGCCCTAAAAAGAAAAAAAATAAAAATAAAAATAAAAAAAGAAGGCCTATCCCTGTTGTGCTGCCAATTCAGATACACAATTTCTCCGAAGTGTCCTGTGAATTATTACAGAGGCACTGAAGGCTTACCTTAAAGAAATGGGATCAATCATTTCACATAGTCCACCGCCCTCCTTTCCAGATGCCTATAAATGTATGTCTCCAGTTTACTGAGACAGCCAGGTCCTTCTCACTTTCTTTCTCTCGTTCTTTCCCTGCTCCTTCCACTCTTCTCCACCTAGCGAACTAACTGTGTGTCTCCTTCCCAAGAGCTGTCTTTCTTTCACCTAGTTCACATGTCGTGTGACCCCTTGCTTTCTGCTTTCCTTGTCTATACACAGTAATTCTACGCAACTTCCATCCTCTGATCTTTTGGCACATTGTTTCCCTTTCCATATCTTTGCTCCTTTCATTATACAAGCTCTGTGCAAGATCACTAATGTGAGATAGTAACTTCAAGAAAAATGTGTTCCCCCTCTTCATTCTATTTCTGACTTGAAAAGTTAGCATAACCTTGATGATTTAACAATAGTGCTGACAACATGTAAGTATTAATTAAATGGCAAACTTCAGTTTTTGTCAGATAGAGGATATAATATTCTCACTTTTACCTTTGCTTCTTTACAGCAAGGATTCTGAGCTCTGATGTTAGGAAAGTCCACCCTCCACACACTCATCCCTCCAATTTACTTAAGAAAGGGTGGTGATGACGTAGCTTGCCAACAGCACCCCTGGAAATGTGTCCGTTCTTGTCTGATGACAATAAGAATGATGAGACATTAGTCCCTGGGAAAGAGATTTTTCCTTTACTGGGGCTGGTTAGGGCTGTCAACTACTATATCTGAACATAGTTATCGGGTTTCATGGTCTTCATGGGTCTAGAAGATGTTTATTCCCAAAGGAGTAAAAGAGGCACAATTCCAAGTAGGAAGAAGACATATTTACCCTATAAACAGAAAGGACACAACTCAAAGGAAGCAAGATCAAATACCTTATTATAAAAGCCATGCACTTACATTTTTATTATAGGTGAAGTTATAGATGGAGAATTCACAGGCTCTCCATAGCTTTATGCCTCGATAGCCAGGAAACACAGGAAACACTGCGATTGCCCTCGGTGAAGCGATCTACCTATCTGACCGGGAAGGAGAGCACAACCAAAACCATATGGTGGGCAGCAAGCCCAACAAGCCAAAGGACCCACACCAGTAGAAGGCAATGATCTGATCACATCGGCAGGCAGAGCACAGGGGCCGATATTTCTGGCCAAGTATAAAACTAGAAGCTGTTCACTATGCCTGCATTTCTTCTTGATAATACTGATAGGCGGACCCTATGATCACCACTTCAGATAAGAGGAAACTGAGAGTCAGAGAAACTGAGTCATTTTCCTAAAGTCAGAGAGCTCATGAGTGAAGCGTGGCTCCCAGGAGTCTCTGCGACTCTCTGTCCTCTACCATACTACACAGTGTCCTGAGGGGGAGGGCAGCCTGGGGAAGGAAGCACTACGGACAGAGAATCGCAACAGGGGGTTCATACCCTGAGAAGAAGGTGAAGAAAAATTCCTGAGAAAAGAACTTATTGAGAATGGCTGAAGCCACAACCTAAAAGCATTATAGACACCTTACTATATAGTTAATTTAAGGATAATCCTACAATGCCTATAGATGATGTATTCTTGGGTATGGATTAAAATGTTCAATATCTTCTAATTAAGGAACTTGCGAAGGGAACACAAAAGACAAAGTTAATGTACTACATCAGTGCTGGGAAATAATGTCAAGAAGGGCTTCAAAGAAGGGTGACTATCTGAGTTTAATAAACTTGTAGGCATTTACCTAGCAGAGAGCTGTTAGGAGGAAGAAAAATATAGGAAATCCCAGCAGAGGGCATGAGTCAAGACATAAGATCTGAAATGGCATAATCTGATCTAGAAAGAACAGGTTGTGGAACTTTGCAGGTGGAGGGAAAACTTACATGCATAAAATGCATACTTCAATGAATTTTGATAAACATGTTCAACAGTGTAACTCAAGTCCCAATCAATATGAACAGAAGCAGCATTCCCAGAAAGACCCCTTGAGACTCTTTAAGTCAATTCCCACCAACCACAGTCAATCTCTGTTCTAATTTTTATCACCGTGGATTGCTTTTGCCTGTTCTTATTAATGGAATTTCTTATTAATGGAATTATCAGTATGTACCTTTGTGTCTGGGTATCAACATAAAGTTTTTGAGCTGTGTACATCAGTAATATATTCTTTTCTATTGCTGAGTCATATTCCACACTATGGATGTCGTATAATGTATCTATTAAAGAAGCAAGTTATTGGATATGGCTAATGCACAGCATTTATGTGGGGATGGGTTGAGGAATGGAGAGTATATCTTGAATAACCTTGAAAAAAAGACAGGACCAAAATCATGACACATGGCTTCCTGAGGAGTCTGGACTTTACCCTAAGGAAAATAGGGAGGTATTAAGGAGTTTTAAAGGGGTAGGGGTGGGGGATGTATATCTATAATCGAACACTAATATCCAACTTATCACTGAAGGGAAATCTCAGTCTCCAATCACTAATTACCTAGAGTTCACCTCAAGGTCTGAGTCATATAGCTATCATCTAGATAGATGTACTCCATCTAATATCCTTGATTTTCATACTCAGCTAATGTATTCTGAGCATCTACCATGTGGCAAGCACTCTTAAGAAAAGTCACATACATGATGGTCCTTAAGATTCTGCCATCCTCCTTACCCCATGAGGGTCTTCTTACATTTGAATGATCCACCTCTGCAACGTAGCTTGGCCATTTGATTTTGCTCTGCATTCTTTAATTACTTTGTGATAAGAGGATTTGATCCTGTTCATTCTTTCTGGAGGAGAAAACATGACTTTGTGACTGGAATTATAGCTAAAAGAAGGTCTCCCCACAGTACAGACACATAGTTTCAGTAGCTCAGAGGTATTAGTGTTTAAGCATTTCATGCTCAATCTGTATGAGCTGGTGCCAGTTGGACAACCAGTTGGCACCTGTTGGTTAGACTGCCAATTGTGCGAGATTCCTGGAATATCTGATGAAAAGATTTTTCTGAGTCTTTTGACGAGACTAGATCCAAGAATATATTCACACAGAATATCCTGGGCCCCATTTGTTACAGGTTGCTCCAACATAAAAAAATATATATAAAAAGAACAAGGTACATGAATTTCTAAAACTTTAGAAAAGGTCCAAAATCATTCACTTGTTTTATCCTCCTCCGTATAAAAATAATTTTCTTGAGGACAACTATTAACGAAAATAAAATTTTAGTGAATATAATTGTTTTAATGTAGGAAAAAAAAAAAAAACCTGCTCACTTACAGAGCTCCGCATGCTTCATAAAATGCTTTGTGAGTCGAGTTTTATGTCAGGGAATTTTGGAATGCAGGTTGGCACGTTGTGCCATACATTGTAGAATGAAAAGAAAGAGAAATAGTAATGCCTGAGGAAAACAACTGAAAGAACATCACCATCCCCTGGTCCAAGACGAAAAGTGAGTTGTATGCCAGCAGAGGGCCTCCTGGAATTCAGGCAACAAAAAATACAATGAAGATGGGCTAAGCTCAGAGATCCCAGAGGAAGATGAATGCAGATTTCTTGGCAAGCAAGGAGAAGCTGAGACCATGGATGCTTACAAACTGGAAGTGACCCACATGGCAAAGGCTTTTGATGGGCAATTGAGGACAGAAAGACTCACCAGCCAAGCCCTCAATGATCATGAGGCAGATGAACATTTAGAAGATGGATTGTTTTGCTGGATTCTCATTAGTCTCTTCTCAGTCTTTAGATAAAATACGTGTATGTGTGACATGTGTAGAGCAGGATAACTGCAGGATGTAGTTTATGGTTTGCCTTACATTCTCTTTCCCTTCCTTTGCTTTTAAAACAAGTGTAGGCACCATATTTGTTTGTTTCAGAAGAAGTTAATGGCAAGGGGGAGTTCCCATCATGGCACAGTGGAAATGAATCCGGCTAGGAACCATGATGTCTGCAGGTTCCATTCCTGGCCTTGCTCAGTGGGTTAAGGATCTAGCATTGCCATGAGCTGTGGTGTAGGTCACAGACATGGCGGAGATCTGGCGTTGCTGTGGCTGTGGCATAGGCCGGCAGCTGGAGCTCCCAGTAGCCTGAGAATTTCCATATGCCACTGGTGCAGCCCTAAAAAGCAAAAAATATATATATATATTTATAAAATACAAATATAATATATAATTTATATATTTATATATAATGTATAATTTATATATTTGTATATAAATATAATATTTATATATATTTACAAAATACAAATATAACATAAAATTTATACATATATTATGTGACTTTGGATAAGGTACCCGGGCCACAGTGCCCCAAATTCCTCACCAGCAGAGTCAGAATACTAACAGTGTATATTTCCAGCGCCTTTGGGATAACTGAGTTAAAATCTATGGACATCCATATTACAGACAGCAAGAAAGGGAAAACTGAGAGAAAAGGACATTCTTTCCCAGGAATTTCGCACATCATGTGTGCTTACATTCCATTGGCCAGAATGTAGTCACAGGGACACATATCGTAGTGAAGGAAATATGAAAATATTTACTCTGAAAATCCATGAGCTAAAATTTGCAGGGTTTTATGACTGAGAGAAAAGGAAAATAAACATTGTGTTTAGTACTTTCTACCAGGCATGTCTCTTGAAAGACTGGATTTGTGGATGGAGATTCATTCCTGCTACCCTGCTACGTAAGACATCTCGTGTCCCCTTCAACAGCCTATACTGAGGTCTTACAAGATGTGTGAGGTGAAGATGAAGCATGTTGTTTTTCTCCAGGATGTAAGTAGTTCCATATGTTTGGGAGAATATATGCTAAGGATGAATATATTCCTAAATTTAGAAACCTTGCCTCCTACAAAAGAGTCTGAGCAAAATAAGAGTTACCAAAGAGTAATTTCATCCGATGCCATAGCTAGCTTATAAAGTGGACAGCATTATAATCCTGAGTTTACAGATGAAAGTTGAAGCTCTTTGAGGTTTATGGGCTCACACAACTGTTTAATGACCAAACCTGGTCTCTTATCTCTGAGTTCTGACCACAAAAACAAGTATTCTTTTCATTAAATCAAGTTTAGTTGTATAGCCTAACTAAATATTGAATCATTATTTACAGTATTTCTTACAAGATGAAATGGCTCTGAGTAAAGTGGTGTTCTGATACAGTTGTATTTTAGGAGCTGGGCATCTGAATTCTGTTCTCAACCCTACTACTATTTAGTATGTGACTTGGACAAGTAAGTAATATTTGTATGCTTGACTTACCATATTGAAAAATGTGAAAGCTTTGTAACTTTACTCTTAGTTGTATATTATCTGTCAGCAACTACAGTATAAGCTATTCCCAGGCAAGAATCTAGCCTTCATGGAACAGAGAACCACCTGTCACTAAGCATACAGAAATAACTCTACTGGAGTTCCCATCGTGGCGCAGTGGTTAACGAATCCGACTAGGAACCATGAGGTTGCGGGTTCGATCCCCGGCCTTGCTCAGTGGGTTAACGATCCGGCGTTGCCGTGAGCTGTGGTGTAGGTTGCAGACGCGGCTCGGATCCCGCGTTGCTGTGGCTCTGGCGTAGGCCGGTGGCTACAGCTCCGATTCAACCCCTAGCCTGGGAACCTCCATATGCCGTGGGAGCGGCCCAAGAAATAGCAACAACAACAACAACAACGACAAAAAAAAAAAAACTCTACAATATGTGACCTGTTGGACTAGGTGACCTCTAAGGTGTTATTGGAAAAATGTTTGGATACCCACAAAGCATCTGCATTTAGTAACAGACTGGTGAATAAGGAAAAGCACCTCTGATTTACCATGTTTGGTGAATCAATCATTTGATACTTATGGCAAGTGAACCAAAAAGAAATTGAGATATTCTAACAAGCAAGGTGATTCAGAAAAGAGTCTGGAAAAAAATTATTTTTTAATGAATTTAACCACCAGTAATTAGGATTGGCAATAGAAATTAGCATAAACACTCTCTCCAAATGATAATGCAGTGAGAACATCGTTATAAATTCTTAATGCCCCTTTTAAGAATAGAAAATGACAACTCATCAAAGAACAATTCATCTGGGTTCACCCAGCACTGACCTGAATGTTTCATTGCTCTGATCTGTGGAACCCATTCCAATTTACCAGGCAAAATGCTTTGAGTAGAGAAAAGAGAATTTTCATATAGTAATAGTCTAGACTGTTAGGTTTCAAAATTTTTGGCTGAAGAAAATTATTCCATTTTTCAAAGGAATTAGCAGGCAGAAATCCAATATAAGAACAATAAAAATAGCAGTAACTAATATTGAGTACTACTATATGCCACCTGCTGTTCTACGTATGTGTATTAATTTATTTAAACCCTACAGAAGCAACCAGAGATTGGTAATATTACCTGCCATTTGCACTGCAGGTAATGAAGAAAGTTAGTAATAGTGAAGTTAAGTAAATTGTGAAGATCAACCAAGTTGTGATGGAAGAAGCCAGATTTCAGACAACTCTGCCCAGTTACACTGTTTGCTTTCATATTTAAAACAGATGTAGCCGAGCTGTTCCGGTTAGAAGTGAACAGGTACGATGGACCACACACCAAGGGGTCTCTGTGGTCCACTAGTGGTCTAAATGAAATCTGCCCTCAGTACCTGTGAGGTTATTCTTGGATTTTCTAGACGTCTCTCCCTCTACAATGTAATATTTTTCAACACATCTGACCCTCTGTGTTTCATTTTCCAGAGTCAGGTCAACAATACCTGATGTCTGGGAGTTCCTGTTGTGGCTCAGTGGTTAATGAACCGGACTAGGATCCATGAGGATACGGGTTCAATCCCTGGCCTTGCTCAGTGGGTTAAGGATCCAGGGTGCTGAGAGCTGTGGTGTAGGTCCCAGATTTGGCTCCGATCCTGCATTGCTGTGGCGGTGGTGTAGGCTGGCAGCTCTAGCTCCAATTGGACCCCTAGCCTGGGAATCTCCATATGCCACGGGTGTGGCCCTAAAAGACAAAATAATAATAATAATAATCTTTTCAGGACTTCCCATTGTGGCTCAGCAATAATGAACCCAACTAGTATCCATCAGGACTCGGGTTCAATCACTGGCCTTGCTCAGTGGGCTAAGGATCTGGCGTGGCTCTGAGCTGTGGTAGATGTTGCAGACAGGGCTCAGATCTGGTATTTCTGTGGCTGTGGTGTAGACCAGCAGCTACAGCTCTGATTTGACCCCTAGCCCAGGAACTTTCATAAGCCGCTACTATGGCCCTTAACAAACAAACAAAAATAATAATAATCTTTTCAAAAAACCATAAACAAAGAATATATGTCAATTCATAATAACACCAGATTTGCATTCAGATTTTGAAAGCCTATTATTTAGATATGCAACTGGATAACTATTATTCCTACTGGATCAAAGATTATAAAACAGGCAGGTGTGAGACTGCTATGCTTCACCGATTATCTTTTTTTACATTCAGTCTTATTTTTGTTTTGTCTTTGTTTTTTCGGAGAAGCAGATGCATGTATAGCCCTTTGGTGAAGTATGGTTAGCGCAATATCAAAAGTTCATATCGGAAAGTATAATTGATGACAATAATTTAGTAGCACTTTTATTTAAAAAATTGACAAAATTGCTGAACAATTCTAAAAGGCACAGAAGTTGTGCAATTTAGTAGTCATTTACAAAGAAACATAAAAAATAAAGTACCCATTTTTCCCAAGAGAAATGGAAATGTAATTTCCCAAGCAAAATCTATTCATATTGGAATTTTTATTAGCTTTCTGTAATGGAAAGGCATTAAATATATATTGTTTTGTGCTTCTGAATAGTTTTCACATCTTCTTAAGTGAAGACAAGATCAGTATTGCATTATGAAAAGTACTATTCACACACTGTAAATACCAGTTCACAATGCAATGGGCTGGATAAGGCAAAATACATTCCAAAATCTAAATAGGGAAAATGTGTTAAAGTGAATGATAGTTTTATTACTTACTCCATAGATGCCACAGAAAAGAAGATAAAAATCAAGACCATTTTACTTCAGTGGTCTTTAATGCAATTTGTTTGAAAATGCAATGACATCTAGTGGCAGATTCAGCTCATCACTACTGTGTATTTACTAAGACCTTTGGTCCACCTTTTTTTTCTTTTCTTTTTTTTGTCTTTTTAGGGCCACACCCGCAGCATATGGAGGTTACCAGGCTAAGGGTCTAACCGGAGCAGTGCTACCAGCCTACGCCAAAGCCATAGCAACTCAGGATCCAAGCTGTGTCTGTGACCCTCAACTCACTGAGTGAGGCCAGGGATTGAACCCCAACCTCATGGTTCCTAGTCGGATTCGTTTCCACTGTGCCATGACAGGAACTCCCTGGTCCACCGTTATTTTAAGACATGCCCCAAATAGGAAAATAAATCTGGCATTTGGGGTCAACATGAAAGATGGAAAGATAAGATAGTTTACTGCAACTAAAAGAAGGAGCATTCACTTAATAGTCAATGCTGACAAAATGAGAATAAGCAATTTGAGAGAGGCAGGGTACTGATCTCTCTCCTTCATGTTCCTGTGTTGGTACTTCATGTGAATCTCACCAGAAATGTTTTCCCATCAATTCAATCATTTCCATGACAAAAAGTAAATGAGTGTAAAAAATATCCACCAGCACAAGATGATGGCCCCAAGTCTGGTCCTGCTCCACCACCCCCAACCCCCCCCACCCTGTCCCCGAGCAAGTAAACCAAGGAGCTTCAGCTACAAGTGCCCTATAAATTGTTCCTCTCTTCTCTAAAGAACTAATCCAGAGTCTCTGAAAACACTTACTGAGAACTTATAGTCAGGTTAGAGAGACTTTCTTCATATGTGCCTATATTAGACTCCATGGTTTAAATGGACAATTCTCTCCTCAAAAGTGTGTAATACATTATATTAAATATTTAGGCAAACTTAATCCCCCAAGGAATTCTCCACAGGATATGTCACAATCTAGAAAGTCCTGGGCTAGCTGTGGGAAAATGGTTGAGAGAGCTTGCAATTTCATTAAAAGCAACTTTCCCATGGAGCTGTACTTGATTTTTAATTTTAGTTAACACAGATATGTTCAATACCCGCTATAGGAGACCTAAGAGAGCAAAGTAAAATGTCAGGACTTTTGACCTTGGGACTCCTGAGTCTGGTGGCTCATGAGATCAGGAAGCACATGGACGATGCTAGGGCAAAGGTAAGCACTGGGTTTTTTTTTTTAATGAGAGCGGTCCATGGAGAGGGGGCTGTTACCTAAGCCAGAAAGTGCAGAAAGGAGGACAGGAAGCAGGGTTAATGCAGAAAGCCTTCCCTGACCAGATGGCATTGGTGCTGGGGAAGACAGCAGAAACAGATGAAGAAATGCAGGGTGGTGGAAAGAGGGCAGGACTTAAGTGGCAGGAATGAGAAGCAGAAAATGACAAGAAGAGATCATGGTATATTACATAAAAAGCAAATCATTCAACAGCAATGATGATCTATTAGCTTGGAAGGGTTTTAAGAAAAAAAAAAGTGATAATATTATGTTGGTATTTTAGAACTATCACTCCCCATGGAGAATGACTCAAGGGCTCAGTGAGACTTGGCTAAAGTCATAGAAGACAATGTGGAAGACAAAATTCACTGGGTTCTGTGGGGAAGAACTCAAGCCCACCTAATTCAATCAAAGTTGACTCAGGGTCTATGCAGCTTGGACAGAGAATCTCACAAATTAGCCAATTAGTCAATTAGACATTTTCAGCAACCAGGCAACTTTTAGTTATTTTGCAAATGTAGAAAACTATTTTTTTTTTTCTTTTTAGGCCGCACTCACGGCATATGGAGGTTCCCAGGCTGGGGGTCAAATCAGAGCTACAGCTGCTGGCCTATACCACAGCCACAGCAACATTAGATTGGAGCCGCATCTTTGACCTACAGCACAGCTCATGGCAACACTGGATCCCTACCCACTGAGCAAGGCCAGGGATGAACCCACAACCTCATGGTCCCTAGTTGGATTCGTTTCCGCTGCGCCATGATAGGAACTCCTCAAATATAAAAAGCTATTTAAGTTTACTTCCTCCTACCTAACAACAAAAATATTTAAGAAGAAAACTAAGAAGACATTAAAGTTGACTGTGGCAAGAACTCTTCTTAAAGTTTTCCTGATGTTTCACCTGTTCCCAAACAGGTTGGCCATCAATCAGTCCTATTAGAACCAGCTTCCCCAAGAAGTACAAGCAGAGAAGGAACATATAAATGGAAAGAGGCAGTGCACTGCTTGGGGAGAGCTTTCAAGCCTTAAGTGCAGTCTCATCTCTCCATGGGTGGGCTGGTGGGTTTTGCTGCTTTAGGAAAATGACAGAACCAGCTCTTGGATGCTTACTCTCTTCCAGATTCCATTCGGTCAGGAAGCCCTAACCTTCCCTTGAAGCACAGCCCAAAGACATGACTAATCTCCAAACAACCTTCCAGAGCAAAATCAAAGCAATGAGTACAGGGCTGATTCAACCACTGAAAGGATTTCAGAAGGAGAATTTTGATTTTTTGTCCTTTTTTTAAGGGTCACACTCGCGGCCCATGGAGGTTCCCAGGCTAGGGGTCGAATTGGAGCTATAGCTGCCAGCCTACACCACAGCCACAGCAACGCCAGATCCAAGCCATGTCTGTGACCTACACTACAGCTCACAGCAATGCCAGATCTTTAACCCACTGAGGGAGGCCAGGGATCAAACCTGCGTCCTCATGGATGGATGCTAGTCAGATTCGTTTCCATTGAGCCACAAAGGGAACTCCTAATTTTTTTTTTCTTAAATGTTTTGTATACAAAGGAGGAAGGAGGGAAGGAGGGACCATGACATGATGAGCAGGCAAGGAAAGGAGTTCCCATTGTGATGCAGCAGAAACAAATCCAACTAGGAAGCGTGGGTTGTAGGCTCGATCTCTGGCCTTGCTCAGTGGATTACAGATCTGGTGTTGATGTGAGCTGTGGTGTAGGTTGAAGACATGGCTGGGATCCCGCATTGCTGAGGCCCTGGCGTAGGCTGGCAGCTATAGCTTCAATTCAACCCCTAGACTGGAAACCTCCATATCCCCCAGGTGCGGCCCTAAAAAAAAATAAAAAAATTAAAAAAAAATAAAAAATAAAAAAAGCAGGCAAGGAAAGAGATATCACGATGATTGATGACTGAGGCTGCCACAGTTTCAAGAGATGAAATGATGTGGGTCAAAATAAAGACAGTGGGAACAGAGTGGGAAATGTGACCATTTTAGAAATACAAAGGAGATTGATTGAATAAGACTTGCTGACCAGTTGGATGTGGGATATGGGAGAAGAGAAAAATCTGCAATTATCCCCACATTTCTGGCCTTAGATGGCTAAATAGCAATGCCATCCACCAAGCCTGAAAATATAAAAGGAGATAAGATAGGTGGAGAGAGTGATGAAGGGAGTGAATTAAGTTTTGACTAAAGCAGCGTTTACTGTGGAATGTCATAGCCACACTGCCGATCTTTTTTTTTCTGCTACTGAGTTGTCTTTATACATTTTTATATTAACCTCTTATTGTAGGAGAAACTGTCTCACTAAAAAGGTAGAAAGGAGAGACCCCGGCCATGACGACTGAGCAAAGGCCAGCCAACTGCCCCCCCCCCCCCCCATCTGCTTCTGTGAACTTGCTTCCAAATCGACCACCTTGCCTGACGTCACTCCGGTCCGACCAGCCAAGCACCTACCCGGAAGAGGTCGCCCATAAAACCCCTGTGAAACCCTTCTTGGGGGCTCAGACTCCGGGGGCTCAGACTTGGGGGCTCTCCTCTGAGCCTGCCGGGCGTAATAAGCCTGAGTTCTCCACCTCTCCCAGGTCTCACGTGCTTTCTCGTCAGGTGAAAGAGCTGATCTGCTGCAGCCACAGGACTGTCACTAGAGCTGATACACTGCAGCTGAGGGGCTGCTGACAGCTGCCGTAACATTTCCAGATACATTATTGCTTTCCTTTTTTTTTTTTTTTTTTTTTTTGCTGGGCCTGCAGCATGCATTACCTCCTGGGCCAAGGATCGAACCCATGCCACAGCAGTGACCTGAGCCAGAGTGGCGACAATGCAGGATCCTTAACTGCAAGGCCACCAGGGAACTCCAAAAAAAGATTTTTTAAAAAATAAACTCCCCAGTTACACCTCTATTTTATTCCCTCTTTCCAAATTTTTTTTATTTCATACTTACCTTTTAATGGGGACTTAACTTTTCAGGATGGCATTTCCTTAGCACTGGATTATACACATTCATTCTAGCACACAGCTCCTCTCTGCAATGCCCTTGAGAGGAACTGTTTTGTTCTACTGAGACCTGAGTTTGCATAAAACAATTTCTAAGAAGCGGAGTCAGGCACAATCAGCATTCCTTCCCTTTATGGACAAAAGAGAGTATCCAAGCCCTTCTTAACCCATTTGGATCACCATGAAACAGAGAGGAACCGACCAGGAAGGGACTTAAAGCCATACTAACTAATGTCCTTGGCTACGAGGAGTCATTTGCTCTTTTAAGAAGAAAGGAGACATGATAAGGGAAAGATATCACAGAAAAGTTGGGAGAAGTGTGGAAAGGTACTGAGAACGGCTGAAGACAAAATATTATTAGATTATTAGAAGGCTATCTAACTAAACTAGTTGAGAAATGAAGGCAGTCAAATGAGGGGAATGGCAGAGTAAATGGAGGAAGATAAAAGAAATTTTTTTTTTTTTAGAGCCACACCTACGGCATATGGAAGTTTCCAAACTAGGGGTCAAATCGGCTACACCACAGCCAGAGCAACCCCGGATCCAAGCCAACCTACTCCACAGCTTTCGGCAATCCCAGATCCTTAACCCAGTGAACAAGGCCACAGATCGAAACCCCCATCCTTATTTACATTAGCCGGGTTCTTAACCCGCTGAGCCACAACAGGAGCTCCAAAAAAAGAAATCTTAAAGCTAGTTTTGACATATTATCATCGAATCTTATGACTGGTTCCTTGGGCTGTGAGAAATAGGAGTCAAAGATGGCAAAGCTGTTGGGGGGTGGTGATGACTTCAGAGTAATTCTATTAAGAGAGTGAAAGTGCAGGAGGAGAAAGTTTACCAGAGAACAGGAGTTAGCTATGTGGCTTCTGAGACGCATTACGGCGGACTCCATGAAGGCAATAATTGGCAGCTCAGACAGGAGCTCCAGGCTGGTGATTGAGGTTTGTAGAAATCAGCATAGCTGAGGCCCCCGGCCATAAATAAGAGAATAAGAATAGTAGAAAAACAAGAGCTTATCCTTTGAAAATACCAGCATTTACAAGCTCCTGAAAGGAAAAGAAACCTAAAAGGAGACTGATAAAAAATGGTTTAAAAAATTTCAGAGGAAAATGGGAGGAAGTAGTGATTTAGAAGCCAAAAGATGCTTTGTCATGGTAAATGCCACAGAAGTCCTAGAGGATAACTTCTGAAAAGAAGTGATTAGATAGGGCAGGTAGGATGCTGTCAGTAACCTTTGAGAAGACAGCTTCTGTACAGTGATGGATCGGAGTGAGAATCTGAGGGAGGCTGAGGAAGACAGAAGCAGTGGAATAGCCTTTTCTCTCAAATTTGGCTACAAAGGATAGAGACAATATTGAGAAGCAGAGGGACTCAAGATCCAAGGAAACTTTAATAATTCTTAGTGTGTGGACATTTTTATAGACGGACAAGCTGGTAAAGGCCAGTGAAGAGGAAAATTCTGAAGATATGAGAGAGCCGGGAAAAAAGACTAGCTCCTAAGAAGAGTCAATATGGAGTCTTTAGGGTAACAGAATTCTTATTTCACATGCTGGTTTTCTCTTAGTCCCTTGCCAGTCTCCCAATATTTTCAGAGGAACAAACTCAGCTTGCTGATGCTAGGAGCCCAGGATAAATACTTAAAAAACAAAAACAATAGTTGGCCTTTTTCAGGAAGTCATTTTTTATAATCTCTTCTGACACACAACGCACTATTTTTGCAATGCTCAGCAATCTAGGTCCTCAAGTCAAGGTGTTTAGTGGCAGATACCAGTTGTTTCAGATCGTGGCAGCTCATCAGTGCCCTCCCTCTTCTATTTCTCACCAGGCCTTTTATTTACAGCTCTCTCTCTCTCTCTCAAATGCTTTCGGAATAAAGGAACTGTCATTAAGTCTCTCTTTACTTACTGCAGGATTTATCCCACCTACTACTAATAAACCGGTATGATTTATGACATGTGGATTACTTTCACCCATTTACAGGCATCTAAGGCTAGCTCTGAAAACCCTCCAGACACTAATTCAAATGTTACTGAAGCTGAGCCTCTTCCTGTTCCCAGTTATCTCACAGAATACCTTAGGGAGAAGAAAGTTTTGAAGGCAGCTGAAGGTTCCCTTCACACAGAGCACAAGTTTCCCTCTAAAAGACACTTACACTACCCCATTCTTGGAACAGGCTTCAATTGTGTTGTCCTTCTTTTAATATATACATATCTCTAATTCATGTTCAACCTTCTAGGCATCTGTTCCCAGGCAAGTCATGACAGCTACTTTTGAATATGTTTTCTAAATGCCTTAAGGGGATTCGTTCTCACATCAATGAGATTCTAGGTGTAGCCACCCCTTCAAGTCAGGTGGATGGACTGGCTGACTTGTAAATTCTTTCTGTATCTGGCATAATTAACAGTATTCTTGAAAGACCACAGGCTGAGCTTCTAGGTATTTAGTTCAGGTCTCTATATTTCTTCGTTAGTCACTCCCATCATCCAAGGTGGGGTCATATTTTCAATGCCACTTCAGCAGGGAAGACTGCTGAGGAGGAAGTTTGGGGAGCAAGGGGCAAGGGAAGTTCAAGAAGCTGTTGAGGAATGTTCAGGCGGAGTCAATAATCTTACTCTGAAACTTAGAGTAAAATTCAGAGATAACACTTCCTTTGCTGAAGTGAACCCCTTTCTTTTCTCAGCAGAGACCCCTGATGTTTGCCGGCTGGGGAAATGGCTCAGATAACATTATATCTATCTTCTCCCAAGTCACACTCAGCTGTCCAAATGTCAGGACATGTCATAAATGACAAAGATTAGTAGTAGTTTTTTTAAAGATTAATAGCAAAAAAAAAAAAAAAAATGCTCCAAGCCTTAAAGGATTCTCATTCAGCAACTGGAAACACGGAGGAGATAGAAACAAATGGTGATGATATTTTAGATAAGTTCTCATCCATGATATGAGAATAAATGAGCTCCATTTAATCAAGTGAATAGTTGGTTTTTAGCTCATTTTTCCTTTTATTCAGCTTTCAAGCAGATACAGATGATTATGGAGGAGGTTAGGAACAGGGCAAAAAAATTAACAGTAAATCTGGGCTATAAAAATATAGGGAGGTAAGATTTGGTGTGCATCAGCAAAAGGGAAGAAGTGAAATTTCCATAAAAAGCTACTGTAATAAAAAATACTTTAGAAAAAATGGTCTTCCTTGTTTATGAAAATGGAGAGAAAATAAGCAAAACCATTTACCCCAAACAACATAGACACCCCTTCTGCTTTCCTTTGATAAGCCATTAATGAAGGGAAATAATTAATGATTGCATCTTACAACCATTCACCCACAAAATTTTCTTAGCAGAGACATTTTCTAGTTCTGTAGTTTATAAATGGATCTGGGCTTCCATATTCTGTATGAAAGCTCTTACTAAATGAATCACTGTATCCTGTAATAAGGTCGTTGGCTCTCTCCAGAAATCGCAGCTCCCACATCAAATGCCATAGGGGATTGACTACCTAATTTTAGATGATGTCTTACTCCATTAGTGCTTAGCATTAGGGAGACAGCATGAGGTTGTATAAGAAAGTTAGGTTTGGAAATCCATAAACAAGTGTTCTGTCTCTGCATCTAAGTAGAAAGTGCTTTTCATAAGTTATAATCTCTTTGAAAATCAGTTGTCTCATCTGTTTAAGAGGAGGGGGTTGATATATCTCCTTCAAACTCTTAATAACTTGATTTTCTTGTTATAAAAGAAGATGGAGTGATCATAATTATCATAACAAGGTAACTTTTTTTTTTTCTTTTTTTAGGGCCGCACCTGCAGCATACGGAGGTTCCTAGGTTAGGGACAGAATCGGAGCTGCCGGCCTACCCCACAGCCATAGCAATGCAGGATCCGAGCTGCATCTGCAACCTATACCATAGCTCATGGCAATGCTGGATCCTTAACTCACTTAGCGAGGCCAGGGATTGAACCTGCATCCTCATGGGTACTAGTTGGGTTTGTTACTGCTGAGTCACAGCAGGAACTTAACCTTACTTTTTTAATGCGAAGACGTCATTTTAAAAAGCCAAGTAACAGAATTAAGTTAACTCTTTATATTCTTTTCTAAATTATCTATAATTACAATCCTAGTCATGGTGATGAATAGAAAGGGTATGTCATGTAATTTCTATTTTATATTTAGACCAGATAATATGTTCAAAAGGACTTTGCTCTTTCTGAAGTCCTAATTTCCATATGAATTATAAACACTTTGTTAGCAGCTGTTCTACTACAATAGCTTTCTGGGAGCGCATAGGTGTGATAGTATTAAGACCCACAAAATGCACAGAGAGATAAATATCCTTTTAGCCTATTCCAGGCATACAGTGTTTCTTCCTGTGGTGAACATTTTCTAAAGAGTCATTAAAACACTATTTCTCTGCATTACTAATAACAGCATGGGGTTAAATCAAGTGAATAAATGACTAAATGGAGATCATTTTCTTAGAGAAATTGTTTTCTCATATTTGTCTCAAGTTTGTGAATTGTCTGGTATTTGTCTGACCCATTATCATTTTTAAAAATTATGAAGTAGGAGTTCCCGTCGTGGCGCAGTGGTTAACGAATCCGACTAGGAACCATAAGGTTGCGGGTTCAGTCCCTGCCCTTGCTCAGTGGGTTAACGATCCGGCGTTGCCGTGAGCTGTGGTGTAGGTTGCAGATGCGGCTCGGATCCCGCGTTGCTGTGGCTCTGGTGTAGGCCGGTGGCTACGGCTCCAATTAGACCCCTAGCCTGGGAACCTCCACATGCTGCGGGAGCGGCCCAAGAAATAGCAAAAAGACAAAAAAATAAATAAAATAAAATAAAATTATGAAGTAAACAGCACATGTGCCCACTTGCACTCATTTACACATCACACAGAAGAGAAACAGGCATATCGTGTCTTAACAGAAAAGCCTGAATTAGGGAACAAATGTAGAGTTCCAGAAGGTGAACGAGATAAACAGCTTCAAAGAGTAATGAGTCCTGTATTTTACAGGGCAGAGACTTTACCCTGATATTGACATTAACTCATTCATCCATTCATTCGTTTAAACACATGATAAAGGACTGGGTAGCCATCTAGATGTTGAGAAAATATAAAGGTAGTCTGGGATTTCACTTCATGGCTCAGTGGTTAATGAACCTGACAAAGATCCATGAGGATGAAAGTTCGATCCCTGGCCTTGCTCAGCGGGTTAAGGATTTGGCATTGCCATGAGCTGTGGTGTACATCACAGACATGGCTTGGATCTGGTGTTGCTGTGGCTGTGGTGTAGGCTGTCAGCTGTAGTTCCGATTGGATTCCTAGCCTGGGAACCTCCATATGCTGTGAGTGCAGGCCTAAAAAGCAAACAAACAAAACAAAAATATATACATACATATATATATATATATATATGTGTGCAGTCTGTATGATCACAAACTTCACAATTTATGACAAAAGTGAATAATGTGTATTCAATGCATACAATGTGTTAAGTTTTATAATAAAAGTATGTTCTGGGGACCAGGTACTGCAGAAAATAGCATCTTTGTTGAATGCTTTTCAACGGTCTTTCCAGACCTCCTTCCCACCCTTTCCCAACACATTTCAGAACTTATGGCTGTTTCAATAGTCTTACCTTCTGGCTTTAGGTTGGGTTCAGACAATGGGAGACACTGAAAGCAGGACAGGGGGTGCAAGAACACTGAGGACAGGTATTTATCCTCCAGTTCCTATTGGAGAGGTAGCTGAAGGTTGTATAACTGACTGCATCTCCTGTTAGGTGATCCCTTCTGGGGATCAGCTTTCTTGCCCTGTCAGGCCCAGGGGTGATGATGGCTCCCAGCTGTTGCTAGTTCTGGGATCTTGCACAATCCTTTGTGGGTTTCCCTTCATCACACCCACACTTTTGTAAATAATCCCTCTATTAAACCTTCCTCTAATTACCTGCTTTGGATATACTCTTTGTTTTCTTGATATATCACCCAACCTAGAATGAGTTGGGAAGAATCATATTCAGGAAGACAAAGTAAATCATCTGGTCATAAAGAAGAAGTAAAGATTGGATAAGAGAAGAAAAAGAATTAAAGAATGGACTTAAAAGTGGAAAAATGTGCCTTTGTAAAAACGCAAAGAACAAGGAATATTTGACATGTCTGAAGCATCTAGGGTTGTTGGGAAAACAGTGGAAGACCAACAAAGAGGCAATTTGGGCCTGGTGTGACGCAAAGGAATTTGGGTCTCATTATGAATGCAATTCACTTTTCTTGAAACGTTTTGTTCAGTGCAGTTTCAAAAGGTCACAGTAGTGGCATTTTGGAAATTAGAGGGGAGAGGAGTGAAATTGGAGATAGAAAGAGCATTTATCAGTTTAGTACAATTACCTCAACAATACATTTGAGAAGTAATGCATCTCTGGACTAAGGCCATGCCAGAGGGGATTGAGAGAAGGAAATGCAGAAGCATATATTTGATAGCACTTTGTGACCAATTAAATACTGGGAGAAAAGCAATGAAACACACTAGCTGAGATAACTGGGGGGAAAAAAAAAGATACCTGTTGGGGATTTACTATGTGCTAAACACTGTTCTTATAGTTTTACATCTTTTAGCTGTTTTTGTCTTCCCAAAACTCCTGAAAATAACAATAACTTTACTTCTATTTTTTTCAAAAATACCAAGCAAGGTACAAAAAGCTTAGGCAATTTGCCCAGTCGTTTGGAGGGAATTCTTGTCGTGGCTCAGTGGGTTAAAAATTCAACTAGTATCCGTGAGGATTCAGGTTTGATCCCTGGCCTGGCTCAGTGGGTTAAAGATCTGACATTGCTATGAGCTGTGGTGTAGGTCTCAGATGCAGCTCGGATCCCATGTTGCTGTGGCTGTGGCTGTGGCTGGCAGCTATAGCTCTAATTCAACCCCTAGCCCTAAAAAGCAAAAAAGCAAAAAAAAAAAAAAAAAGTTGGAGACCAAGGCAGAATTAACACTGAGGAAATAAAGTAAGAGAGCTCCCTTGTGACACAGTGGGTTAAGGATCCAGCATTGTCACTGCAGTGGCTTGGGTTGCTGCTGTGGTGCAGCTTCCATCCCTGGCCTGGGAACTTTCACAGATGTGGCCAAAAAACAAACAACCCCCTGCCAAACTGCCCCCCCCAAAAAAAAGAAAAAAGAAAGAGGGGCATGAGCAGTAGACCCCACAATCCATTGCTATCCTAAACCTCCTTACTAATCTACCTCTCCCCACTGAGAAGCATCTGCTCCAAACAAATTGATCTCCTTACCCTGAATTGTGCATCTGCTGATTAACTCCTTTTGAAAGATGGCCCCTGCATGCCACTCATCCAAACCTTTCTCAGTCTTCAGGAACCATTTCGAATCCTACTCTCTCAATGGAATTTGGTCCCAATTATTTCATTCTAGGAATTGTAAATAACACCTTGCTACAAAACTCAATGGACATTCTCAGTTCTTTTTGCAGATATTTATCTTTGCTGTTGCCTCTCTTTGCTTTTTTCTGCAATGATGTATCTCCATATAGATCAGAGACTTCATAAAGGAGAAATTATTCTTATTTTTCTATCCCATGGTTCCCAAAACAGTGCCTCAGCCATGGTAGATATCTGGTAAAAAGTGTGCACTCTGATTCGTTGTTAACAAGGACTAGACACTATCCACATGGGTAAGTACATTCTCTACTAAGTCTCTGGGGAAAGCTTTGCTCCACGATCATTCTCTTTTCCTACCTGCCCAGTGTCTTCCTGGGTTTATCATGATTGCTCTCTCTGAGGAAATGTCATGAGCTCTACACCCCTTCTGATCTATATCCCACACACATTCATTGCCACAACCCATTCTCTCATTGCAATCCTTTCTACAAGATGAGAATTGGCTAACCTGACTTTTCCTTTTTTTCATTCCATCAGATAAAAGATGAAATTTCCAGGCTCCATCTAGAAGAAACGCACTAAATCTATAAACCTATTTCAATGGCAAGAATTTAGGCACTATGGAATATATTTTGAGACAAAAAGATTTGTGATTTTCTTCAAATCTTACGTTTCTTTTTTTTTTTTAGGGCTGCACCCGTGGCATATAGAGGTTCCCAGGCTAGGGGTTCAGTCAGAGCTGTAGCCACCAGCCTATGCCACAGCCACAAAAGATCCAAGCCATGTCTGCAACCTACACCACAGCTCACAGCAAGGCTGGATCCTTAATCCACTGAGCAAGGCCAAGGATTGAACCCGCAACCTCGTGGTTCCTAGTTGGATTCATTTCTGCTGCGCCACGACAGGAACCCCCGAAATCTTATTACATGTTTCTTAATCATTTCTAGGATGAAACCTGACCTGAAACCTATTAAAACGCCAAAGTATTTGGGGTAGAATTTTTCCATATTATAAATTCAATACTTTGCCCTTTCTCTTCATGTGTATTTGGACAGATTTTTAGGAATAGAATGCATTTCACTTAAAAGATATACTAGAAAGAATATCATATTCAAATTTGTGCCATTTCATATGTTTGCCAGAGGCGAACAAACCATCCATCCACTTGCCTCAACTTTAAATTCCATAACTTTTAGTATCTAAAATATGTATATGTTCATGAATAATGTTTTCTTTGTCTTTAAGAAGAATTTTGTATGCCTTCTTTGTTTTTCAGTATAATTATAAACGGGTTATTAAAATAATATGTGCAAATGATAATATTAATAAAATACTAATTTGTACCCCTAATAATGGTCTCCCACTGATAGAAAAATCCTAGGAAAGATAAGTTGACATTATTTCTGAAGTTGTGTTCACTCATTATAAGAACAGCAAAATCCCTTTTTTTTCTTTTTTTTTTAAGATAACAGCACAGTTTCAAAGATCATCATCCATTTGACTTTCATCTAAAGAAAGAAATGATATCAATGGCTGGAAGTAGCTCAAGAATTAATAAACTTTGGATTAAGTGCCATTTTTCACTAATTAGTTTTCCTTTTCAGGTACTAAACTTCTCGCTAATTAATTTTTTATCTTTTAAGGAATACACTCAACATTTACGGAATCCAGGAGTTCCCATCGTGGCTCAGTGGTTGACTAGCATCCATGAGGACATGGGTTTGATCTCTGGCCTTACTCATTGGGTTAAGGATCCAGCATTGCCGTGAGCTATGGTGTAGGTTGCAGACAAGGCTCAGATCCAGTGTTACTGTGGCTTGGCATAGGCCGGCAGCCACAGTTCTGATTGGACCCATAGCCTGGGAACTTCCATATGCTGTGGCTGCGGCCCTAAAAGACAAAAAGACCAAAAAAAAAAAAAAAAAAAATTAAAGAATACATATGGCTATCTCCATTTTACATATCCACATTGATATGAAATTATGGGAAGCTTAGAAGCAGTTTTGAGTTTAATTCCATACCGGCTTAAGTTTTCAAATCATGATTTTTCTTACTGTAAGCTAAGGCCTTAATAATGTGTAAATAATAAGACTCGATTAGCTCCTAAGTGTAAAAGCTAAAGTCTTCTTAACTGGAAAAACCCTATATACATACAACTTATTAACATCATTCCAGGGCTTTAAAGACCTTAATAATTCAATGTGCTATAATGGAGGGAAAGTGGGTTTTGGAGTTGAACACAACTTTCTACTTATTGAAACTTAGGTTATTTACTTAATGTCTAAATACCAAAAAATCTCAGTCTTTGAAGTTCCACTTCCAGAGAAGGAAAAGCTGGATCATATACAAAACTGTAGCATTTTGTGAGTCTGTCAGAAAGCCAGAGCCTCCAGGCAACTAAATGAATTGATTTCCAAAGAGTGATAAACTCCTTTAAACAGAAAGAATGTTAATTTGGAGTTCCCATCGTGGCACAGCAGAAACAGGTCCAACTAGGAACCATGAAGTTGTGGGTTTGATCCCTGGCCTCACTCAGTGGGTTAAGGATCCGGCCTTGCTGTGAGCTGTGGTGTAGGTCTCAGATGCAACTTGGACCTGGCATTGCTGTGGCTGTGGCTGTGGCCGGCAGCTGTAGCTCTGACTGGACCCCTAGCCTGGGAACCTCCATATGCCACAAGTGAGGCCCTAAAAAGCAAAAAAAAAAAAGAAAAAAAAAAGAATGTTAATTGGATTTCAGGACAGAGGTGAGCCACATTTCCTAGTGAACAGGGTCACTGTATTTAAATGAATGAATAAATGAAGTGGGCCATACATGTGGCCATTTCCTCACTCTAGTACATTCTTTTTTTTTCTCCAAAATACACTATTTTTTTTTCTAGTGTACTCTAGTACATTCTTTTTCTCTTCCCTGCTGGAGCATGGTAAGCCCTCAAGTTTGGACTTGGAGGCAAGGAAACAGTTCTTAAGAACTCTGTTGGAATTTCAGGCACAAGTCTGGCTAAAGTGTTTCTTTGCTTCCATGGCTATGTTCCTCCCATGTATGTCTTCCGTAGGACTACAGGGATGCCATAATTTAGGGCAGGATTTGATTGTTCCTGAGTACTTTTGGCATAATAATGCCAAATAACCACCTTTATACATCAAAACCTCACTGATATTTCCAATAAGTATCATAAGAAAATGAAGATAAAATGTTTTTACTGCTGATACAGCATATTTGTTAACAGAGCTAGACATGTAACCCTCCACAGAATGATTAAAAGTTTCAGAAGAACTAATATTTATTGGAAACCTATGAAGTATCAAGAGATTTCTACAAACGGCAACAATTTGTTGAGGTCCCACCATGTGTCAAGGACTACAGTAGGATTCAATGTCCTATACTGAGTTTAAAATTCACAATAGCTCTAAGGAGTAAATGCTATTATTCGCATTTTACAGGATGAACTGATGGGTAAAGAATCAAAGTTAAAGTTATTCAATCAGTAAATTGCATTTGCAACTAAAGACCTAATTTTCCTACTATGTCACATTGCTTTGTTAAGTTATTTGAAGTTCTTAACTTAATAATATATAACTGTACACAGTTTTGAAATTGCACAGCCTTGCTAAATGTAGCTTCCTATTCCTCATCTAGTTCAACACAACTTTCTGTTTACATTTTGAGGTCCTCACATTAGATATATCTCCCATCTCCCAACACAGAAACTCTGTCTTGCTATGAGGTACATTGTTTCCAAGTGTAAGTCTCCATCCCTATGTCCCCACTCAACTAGAGAAAACAATGCAAGTTATTTAAAAAGATAGTGTGTGTTTTCTCGCCATCCGCAAACCCAACTACAGGATCCTATCACTGCAATGTATAGAAAGCCATATCCAACACACATTCCAAAATGACAAAACACAGATGGAACAAGAGGAATTTTCTCCCAAGGTTAATTCCAAGTTCAGATAGATAGATTATGGCCAAAGCTTTACACCCAGAACTGGCTGGAAAGTCAGAGAGCAGAGGAGTAATGGGAATGCAAAGTTACTTCTATAAAGCCAAAGGTCTCTGCAAAAAAAAAAAAAAAAAAAAAAAAAAGAAGAAGAAAAGGAAGAAGAAGGAAAAAAAAGGGAATATATGATGAAATATGGTCAGGATTTCTCAGACAGTACAGCCTTTATCAGTTCATCACTTCAGCTATATTAGGTAAGAAAGAGAAAATGCAGGACAAGTCTATGTAACTATTTTATCAATGTGTAGTGTACTGCATACCAGCAAATGCTGCCTAATTAATCTCCGAAATTTAACCAATTAAATTATCACCCTTCTTCTTTGGGGTGGATTGAAGAGAGAGGATAGATGCAAGGAACCTACAGTTTCCACACCAACATTATACATTTAGTAAAAATTAATAAGGAACAGCAAATATTGGATCTTTAGAAAAGGGTGTATTTTCTCTTATTTCCTCCTTTCCATCAGAATGATCTTCGGGTCTCTCAGTCTTTCTTTTTTTTTTTAAGGGCTGCACCCGTGGCATATGGAAGTTCCCAGGCTATGGGTCGAATCGGAGCTGCAGCTACTGGCCTACCCCGCAGCAACAGCAATACCAGATCCAAGCCATGTCTGCAACCTACACCAGTCACAGCAACGCCAAATCCTTAACCCACTGAGCAAGGCCAGGGATCAAACCCGTATCGTCATAGATACTAGTCAGGTTCATAACCTGCTGAGCCATAACAGGAACTCCCAAGTCTCCCAGTCTTATTCTAAATGGTTTGATCAAGTTCCTCCTTATTAATAGTCATTTGTATTTAGGTTTTATCTTTCCCAAAAGCCAGTAAGTTATTTGATAAATGTGCTATGCTTTATTTCTCTTTGTGTCCGTTATTATTCATTCCATGTATACTACTCAATGCACTTAATCTCCCTGATGCTCTTTTCAAACAAGTAATCAAGCCAAGAAAGAACTCAGAAGTTCTGTTTTGTTTTACTCTCTGACTCAGTTAACATATTATTGACTCTGGGGTGGAAGGTAAATTTTAGCCAAGATTTTATTACTAGAAGTCATAGAACAAGATACTTCATTATGACTCTATTTGTACTTGCCAAGTTTTCACTAGAGAATAATGGTTAGCCTCAGATCTACTGGACTGGATGACAGAAATTCCATTCGGCATCATTTATTACATCCAAATATTATTATACAGTCTCATTAATTCTGTCATTTCAACTGTGAGAGATCTAATCTTACAAAATGATTTAGAAGAAAAAGCTGAAATATAATTGCAGCCCTTATGGTTTCCCTATGGAAAGACCCATCAGTTGACAATCTAAAATAACTCATCCTCACCAGTCAGACCACTCACCATGTCAGAAAACATCAAGGAGCTGATACTTTCCTCTCACTGTCGTATGTTTGGAAGGGCAGGAAGATTAGTTTTATAGATGATTTAAAATCCACAAGCTATTCTAAACATTGTATAATGCGAAAATAATTTTTTCACAAAGAGCAATGAATGTTTACAATGTTCTATGATGTTAAAAAAGAGTTTAGGCCAAACCAATTCTCAGGACTGAAACAGGGAACTGTACAAGATTTCTTGAGCATGCCATTCTTTTTTTTTTTTTTTTACTTATGTTTTTATTTTTTATTTTTATTATTATTATTATTATTTGTCTTTTTGCCTTTTCCAGGGCCGCTTCCCACGGCACATGGAGGTTCCCAGGCTAGGGGTCTAATCGGAGCTGTAGCCACCGGACTACGCCAGAGCCACAGCAAAAGCACCCTATTCTTTAAAGCGGTGTTACTTAACATTGATTTTGTTGCTGCTCTCCTGTGTTTCCTTCTAAGACAGTGTAACTTGGTTTTGACCTCCACTTGAAATAAACTCTTCCGGGAGTTCCAGTCGGGGCGCAGCGGAAATGAATCCGACTAGGAACCATGAGGTTGCGGGTTCGATCCCTGGCCTCGCTCCGTGAGTTAAGGATCCGGTGTTGCCATGAGTTGTGGTGTAGGTCGCTGATGCGGCTCGGATCCCATATTGCTGTGTCTCTGGCGAAGACCAGTGGCTACAGCTCCAATTAGAACCCTAACCTGGGAATCTCCAGATGCCGCGGGTGCGGCCATCAAGAGACAAAAAGAAAAAAAAAAGAAATAAACTCTTCCATCCTGGAATATTAAGGTTTGTTTGTGTGTTTGTGGGGAAATATCTGCTGAGCATTGTAATGCTCTGCCACTGAGCTGGGATGCCAATCACTCTACTCTGAGTCATCTAAAACCATGAAATGCTTCTGAATGGCTCACTTACCCAGGACTGACCACTGGTCTCTACCACACTCTGTAGCTGCTAATCTATAATCTTTATCAATCTTACAGTTAAAAGCTTGGAAAACCATCTTTTTTTTTTTTTTTTTTAAGCTTTGCCTCAGCCAAATTTCATCTATAGCCTGTATCTGCTGTTAGAATAACCTCAGCTGCCATGCAGCCCAAATCCCAGTTGTATCCACGGTTGGTCTAAAAACTGACCTGGTTCCCGAGTGTGTCTGAGAATAACCAGTCCCCTCCCAATTCTCTCTACAGTGAGCCAGTGTTCATCAAAATAAGGGATTCAGATCAGTAAACTTATTATTTAAAAGAGGAAAAAACTTGGGGAGTTCCTGTCATGGCGCAGTGGTTAACAAATCCGACTAGGAACCATGAGGTTGCGGGTTCGGTCCCTGCCCTTGCTCAGTGGGTTAACGATCCGGCGTTGCCATGAGCTGAGGTGTAGGTTGCAGACGCGGCTCGGATCCCGCGTTGCTGTGGCTCTGGCGTAGGCCGGTGGCTACAGCTCCGATTCAACCCCTAGCCTGGGAACCTCCATATGCCGTGGGAGCAGCCCTAGAAAAGGCAAAAAGACCAAAAAAAAAAAAAAAAAAAAGAGGAAAAAACTTGCCAGCCAGGAATAAAGTCATATTTAAAGGAACTTCTTTTTTTCCCATAAAATTATATATATATAGTATATTTTTATATCTTAAATTCAAATTAATAATTGGAAATCTTTGACAGTGTGCTTTCCCCAAGGTACCCCACATCCTGTCACATCATTTACATATTCTTTGCCGAAAATGCTTTCTCTTTTGCAGCTACTCTAAAAGTGAACTTATTTGCTTTATTTAATTTTATTTTATAAAATTGGATTATGGTTCTCATGGAAACATATAATTAAATCTCATCTGCTGCTCAAGAGAGGTTAATTGTTTTAAATAAAATTTGTAATTGCATTTCTCAATAACAACATAAAAACAAAGTTTCTTCCCACACAACATAACGTTTGGTAGAAATTGTGGGGAAATCAATCAATAGAAAAAGGACTGTGCTCTCTCTTTGTATTTTAAGAAAACTTTTTTTTTTTCCTGCTAGAATTAATTTTAGCCAAGAACACTAAGAACTCATTTACCAAAGTAAACTTGTAAACTTTTTTTTTTTTTTTTTTTTTTGGTCTTTTGTCATTTTAGGGCCGCATATGGAGTTCCCAGACTAAGGGTCTAATCGGAGCTAGAGCCACCAACCTACGCCAGAGCCACAGGAATGTGGGATCTGAGCCACATCTGCGACCTACACCACAGGTCACGGCAACACCACATCCTCAACCCACTGAGTGAGGCCAGGGATCAAACCTGCTACCTCATGGTTCCTAGGCGGATTCGTTTCCACTGTACCACGACGGGAACTCCAAACTTGTAAACTTTTTAAAAAATATAATTGAAATTCTTCAGGAAAAGTGCTGGTATTTTTCATATTTTTCTGCCAAATGATATGACCTTTCATTCAGTGAGCATCACTGACAAATAGCCTAATTAGTTTTTTAAATATAAAATATTGTATTTAGAATTAAAAGGTCTGATGTCTCTGAAGGGATCATAAGAATGTGAAACTAAATACCTGAAAAATAGTAAACATCCCTTAAGTTTCAAGTATCACTGCCACACCATCTATTTCATCTTAAATGTCAGGTTCATGTGGGTTAGAACTTAAAAGCTCATAAAAGTTCTAAGAGAAAGGTCTTGGATACATAAATATGTTAAGCAGCTATTAAAGAAAAATCTTTATATTTTCATTAACAAGACAAAAAAGAATCCTTTCAAAAGAAAAGTATGCCCATCTTTCTTTTATTGATATGGAAAAAATAAGTACTCAGTAAATATTTTTTAATTCCATGCTTATGGCTGAAACAGATCTGGTAGAGAAAAAGAACTGGTATTATTCTTACTGAGTATCTCATATTGCAAAGAGAATCTTTAAGTTTGAAGATGAAAATATGGTATCACTGTTTATGGAATGCTCACACTGTACTTGGCACAATACCACGGAAGGCAGAGGTATGGTTTCTGCTCCAGGGATTTGCTATCTAAGAAATACAGACAAAGTCATTTGCATATAACAAGAAAGCCAATGCTTCAGTTAAATGTCAGAGTTTCAGAAGTACCAGCTTTTAAGCATCTTTTAGCTTCTTTCCCCCTTCTTTATTTCTTTATTTCTACACCTTCCTTTTTTTCTCTCTCTCCTTTTCCTTGAGTTTCTGTGCCCAAAGGATTTTCATAGAAAGGGTAAATGAAAAACATGCATTTTGAGGACAAAGGAGTAAAGAAATTGACAGTTTTAAGTGCAAAAGGGCTGCTTCAGAAGCTAAAAAACAAAATAGAGAAAAATCTCACCAGGACATAAGACACTTAGAAAGGAACATGGTCAAGAGATGAAACAAATTTCTACAACTCTTCTTGTGTTCTTTAATACTGGAAACTGAAATAAATGCTCAGTCTTACATGGTTTTCTTTGATGCCACTGGGATTGCAGTGGAAGAGGCAGCTGTTAGGATCCAGACCCTTCTGCCTCTATTCCACCAGGGTTACATTAACTCATGCTACAAATGTTGACTGAAACAGGCTGAAAAAACATCCTCGGGGTCAACTTGATGGCTCTAAACTATTACAATTTTAGGGACTCAGCAAAGGAACAGCAGAGAGCTCATTAAATATTGGTTGCTATTATTACCAATTACAGCGGAAAATACTAATGGCTCCTAAAAAAACAAGAATTTGCCATAATTCTTTACCTTTATGGAACTTACAATTTTTTTTTAATGTTAAACTTTTTTTTAAGACAAAATAAGGTAGAAAGTTTTCCCTTGACTATACAATACATACATAAGATCCAGATATTAGGGGAAAAACTGCCAGGAAAAAAAGGAAAGAGAGAAAGAGAAGGAGGAAAAAAAGGGAGGGAATGAAGGGAAGAAGGGAGGGAGAAAGAAAGGGAATGCAGAGCATAATTCAACAGGGTTCTTAACTTCCAACATGACAGTTTTCTGGATTCAAGATGGATTTCAAGGATGGATGTACAGAACTACGTATGGTACAGATTCAAGGCCCATATTTTCAGTAGCTATTGTTCTTTGTAGTTCTGGAATCACTAACAGAAGGTAGAGCTAGTGTGATTTGTAAAATCTCTCAGAGGTTTTTCTACATCATGATGTGTTAATTCCTGGCATTCAGTGTATAAGGGTCTCCAAACTCATTTCAAAGGTTACATACTAAATTACATTTATGTAAGACACCTCTCATTACAATATTTTATAGACTCCTCCCATGGCCACCTTCTTCTCATCATCATGACAACCTAGAAATTATCAGAAACGAATCAGCCTGCCACACTGTGCTTTGATCTCCATTCCTTTTGATAATTTTCATCATCTTTTGATTTTTAACTAAACATTTTGGCTAAAGTTGGGTTCTTATGTCTAGTCTCTCCTAAATCAGGCAAATATACATAAATTCTACATACGAACCAGGATTATGTTCCAAAACGTGTTTCATTGGCTACTCGCCTCAACACTACTTGAGTGCTTACTACAATGCAGATTTCTGAATCCAGCTTCAAATCATTAAGTCAGAAGCTTAGAAGATGTGTCCTGCATACCTACATTTTTAACAAGTTCCAGGGAAATTCTGCCTCCAGACACCTGCCGTTTAGAAACTAATGAGGTTTGAAAGTCCCTCAATTCTATTTAAGCTACCTCAACAACTTGAAGTTACAAGGCAGGATAATCTCAAAAGGAACTAAGGAAATGCTGTGTCAGAGGAAATGACCAGAGATACGTTGGAAATCTAGTATATGGCATCATCTAGGTTAATAACTTAGCCACAAATGGCTCACTCACTAAAACTATTTTGAGATCATAAAATTTAATTGGAAAGGCCTATACCATAATTTAGTGCAATCTTAGCTTGACCTCCATATTAAACCTGAGGAAATGAAAGATTAGGGAGTCCATTTATTATCTGTTATTTTATTTATTTTAAAATAGGAGATTTTTGCTTATTTTTTAAGAGTCATACATGATAATGAAATGTATAAAATGTATTCACTTTGCCAGAATAGCCAATCTCTTGCCAGTTGAGAGAGTGTTAGTGGGCCTGACTTATTTGTTATAATTCAATCCAATTATCTAAGCTCCAAAATGGGGGTAGAGGAGGCAGAGAACTTCTGTGAATAACTGGTTCAGTCTCAGAGTTTCAAGTAGGTTAGGATGTGTCAATCATCCCAGGCCCTGAGAAGGCAATGAAGACACAATTTCAAATGTCATGCTTTTGCTTGCTGTGAGCCACATGAAAGACAGTGAATCTTAAACATATTTGTATGCTTAATAAGTACAGATTCTTCTGCACACATGCCATTAAGCCCAAGTACATTTTGCTTATCTCTGTGTTATGTTTACAGAATCATCTAACATGACTCAAATCATTGAGATTTTTTTTGGTGTATGAAAGTTGGCCCATAGAAATAAACATTTGACCAAAAAAAGCTAAACAAATTTAACCAAGACTGTCTACCAAAATGACATAAAATTCAATCCTTGGTAAGAGAGGATTTTTTGAGCATGTAGCTAATAAAATTTTCATCAGGAAAATAACGCTGTTAATCACATATTGTTATAATCACTCCAACACCCACTTCTTTCTCCTTGCAAGTTTATATTCCAGTGAAAAGTTAGAAGCAGTCCTAAAAGAATGTCCACAGGCTCTACCACAGCATAAGCACCTCTGTGCTTATAAATCCTGTCTTCTTTCTAATAGGCATGTGCTATCTATTCTCCTCACAAAGGCCACGCCCTCCACTCCTATCCTGGATCCTACCCAATCCTCTTCTCAACAGCAATCACTCCATTGGCTCTTTCCCCTATATCCTCAATGGTTTTTCCTCTCAACTAGATTATAAAAATCTTTAATATTGCACACCAAAGAAAGGGAAGGAGAGAAGGAAGGAGGAGAGGGAGAGAGGGAAGGGAAGAAGAGGAGGTTAAAAAAACCCTCCCATAGCCTTCCTACTGCTCTCTTGTTACTTAGAGATAAGCTTACCTTAGCAAGACTCATCTCCTTAAGGCTGGGCTCTCAGAAAAGAATCCTTGTCCTACAGAGCTCCCACGGAAACTAGTACTTATTATATTCACTCCTGGTCAATCAGAAATGAACCTTGGCCCTGTGAGCAGTTAAGGATTGAAGGACTGAGGCTGAAAGGAAAGTATCACTGCAGCCTGTACTCACATCAGGAGTGGAGATGGTGCACCTTTAAAGCCCCACAGCCTGACATCAGAGTCCCTCTCCTAGAGTCTGACACTCAGCCCCGCTGGATCTCTGTGTACTGCCCAAATGCAGTGGACAGTGGGGGCTCACGCTCCTGATACTGGTCCTGCCGCTGTGAGTTTTCCCCCAACAAACACTGCTCCTGCAGGCCTGGCATGTGTGCCACTGGCCATCCATTCAACATGGCTGGCACAACAGTACCATTCTCCTGTTCACAGCAAAACTCCTCAATACTTACCTACACTGTTGCTTCTTTTTTTTTTTTTTTTTTTTTTTTTGGTCTTGTTGCCTTTTCTAGGGCCACTGTCACAGCACATGGAGATTCCCAGGCTAGGGGTCTAATCGGAGATGTAGCCACCGGCCTGCACCAGAGCCACAGCAACACGGGATCCGAGATGCATCTGCGACCTATTCCACAGCTCATGGCAACACCACATCCTTAACCCACTGAGTGAGGCCAGGGATCGAACCCGCAACCTCATGGTTCCTAGTCAGATTTGTTAACCACTGAGCCACAACGGGAACTCCTGTTGCCTCTATTTTTTATCTTTATTCTCTTTTGAACCCACTCCAGAAAGCCTTCTCTCTTCCTCTGAACAACTCACAAGATGGTCAACAAGGACTCCCAGATGTCAACTTTGTCCTTATTTTATCAGACCTACAAATGGCTTTGGATTCCACACCCCCTCCCTCCCTCCTAACTTCCTGAAGCAGTTATTTCACTTGACCCTTGAAAGATGATGCTTTTGGTTCCCTTGAACCTCCCTATTTCATTGCTCCTCAGTCTTCATCACTGATTTCTCTAACCTCTAACCCTTGAAATACCCCAGCCTCAGCTCTCAGAACCTCTCTACCTAAATTACTCCCTAAATGATCTCTTTCAGTTTTCTGTCTTTAATGGTATTGTGTCAGTTACATGCTGACAACTTTCAAATCTACATGTCCAGCTACAGCCTCTTTCTTGAAACTAAATTCTAATCTCTAATGTCCAAACTGGATTCATCTCAAAATGAACTGCCGTGTTCCTTACAAAACCCTCTTTTCTGCAGCCTTTTACCCTTCTGTGTTGCTCAGGTCAAAAATCTTGGAAACATCTTTGCTCGTTTTATTTCACACCCAGCATCCAATACATCAGGAAACTGTCACCCTTATCTTCAAACTATAGCAAAAATCAAATCTCTTTTCACATCCTCTGTTGCTATTACCCTGATCCAAACTACCATCTTCCACTGCCTGGCTATGAACCAGCTTATTATAGTGTTTCTCCATTTTGGCACCCTGAGAGTTCTTCTCATAGCAACCAGACTAATCCCTTTAAAAGAAAAGAAGATTGGGTTCACTTTTGTGATTACAACTTTCTATTGACTTCCGTCTCACTCAGAGTAAAAGCTAAAGTCACACAATGGCCTCCAAGGCCCTAGAAGATCAGAATCCTCCCATTTCCCTTTGATTTATGCTACTTTCCTGCCCATACAGCCCTCCTGGTTGTCCCTGGCCCACACTCCTGCCTCAGGACATTTGCCCCTGCTCTTCCTTCTGCCTAGAACAGGGCTCATTTGTGACTTCTTTACATCTCCAGAGTGGCTTTCTCCAACTGTGATATGTAAAATAGCTATTACCATCCATACCCCACCGCTGCTCCATTTATTTCTCCATAGTACTTACTGCCACCTGACCTGCTACCTAATTCTTTATTGTACCTACTCCTCCTCTAGAATGCAAATTGCATCAAGGCGAGGACTTTGCTTTGTTCTCTAGAGCGACCCTAGGACCTAGGACAAGAGCAGCCTTATTGTAGGTGAACACTGCATATTTGCTGAATGAATAAAGAACTACATAGATAATAAAGTGATTAACAAATGAAACCATATTTATTTATATTTTAATCAGAATGTGATTAAAAGTACAGTTATTTAATATTCCAAAGAAAGGTTTCTTTGTGTCATGCAAGAGATTACTTTGAGATGGCTGATAAAACACTTCATTTCTGAAACTAAATCTCTATCCTTGGGTCACTCTTCTCAAACAACCTTTCAGCTCTTTTGAAAGAACCTCACATAGATTATTATTTACTCTTTTTATTTTTTCATCACATTCTCAAAGATCAAGTAAAAAAACACATGTCAAAGCAATTTCTCCCTGCTCTTTCTGATTAAAATCAATATTCTCCCTGCTCTTAACAGCAGTAAAAATCAGCACAACAGTTTCTGTTAACTCAATAGAATGTCAAGTGATATCTTAGTGTATTGTTACCAGCAGGGATATCAACAGAGGACTACCAACAGCCTATAATCATTGTTGTTTTATTATCTACAAAATGTCATGTGTGCATATGGCATTTTACAAAACAACACAGTGAAAACAAGGCTCCTGTCTCAAGCAGCTTAGAGCTTATTTAGACAAAGAATGAAAGAAAAGGGAGGCAAAACTTGAAAGAAAGACCTGCTGTGGTTGAGAAAAGAATACAATTGATCCAAATGGTTAGGGCAGGGTGGTGAGTTTTGTTCCTACTCTGTGAATGTGTAGCTTGATTCTGCTCTTTGAATCACAAACAACAGCTATAACCCCAAGTGTTTTCTTAAAACACTATTCCTGTTGGTCATGGAGAAGGGAGCTCAGGACATACCCATCAGCAAATACATTATTAGAAATGACCAACAACAATAGAGAGCCACATCCCACCATTAGTTGCTAGCAACATCCTGTAAAATTTTATTATTTAAAGAAAACTAGCTTTTCCCAAGAAATCTTATGGACTTATCCTAATAGTACATGCTTAAGTTTGCATAATTTAGAACAGCTAATTAAGGATACTTACAGTAAGGGTTATTAGTAATAGCTAACAGTAACATTTCAGTTACAAAGAAATGATTGTATAAATATGTAAAAATGTGCATTAAAAAGGCTAAATATGGTTAAAACAAACAAACAAACAAAAAACTGGAAACAACCTAAAGTCCAAAATAAATTGTTTGAACGAATTGGATAAATTAAATCTAGACCACACGATACTACAGAATATCATTCAGTAATTGATTATGGAGCTTTGGATCTATATTTGTTGTTATAGAAAAGGGTTTTTTTTGTTTTTTGTTCTTGTATTTATTTATTTATTTACTTTTTAATCTCAAGGCAGCATATGTCTAATGGTTCTAGATCTAAAAAAATTTTTGGCCATACCCATGGTGTGCAGAAGTTCCCAGGCCAGGGATCAAACCCAGGCCACAGCAGTAACCTGAGGCGCAGCAGTAACAACACTGGATATTTAACCCAATGAGCTACCAGGGAACTCCACAATGGTTCTATTTTGACATAAATATATATACACATAGTGGGAGAGGGAAGAAGGGAGGGACAATATAGGGGCAGGGGTTTTTTTTAAAAAAAGAGTTATAGAATTATATGAAGTCATGTATGTGAACTTTTGAAAAATTTAAAGTACCGTAGAATTTAAATAATCTTTCACTGAATAATTTTTAAAAATTAAATATACATATATACACACACACAAACATACACACAGGTACACACATAGAGATTCACTCACACACTTCGGATGTATAAAACCATATACAGAGAAGGTGAAAAACAGTGAGTGTGTGTGTGACAGAGAGAAGATGAGGAACAAAGAAGCAAAAATAAAAGTCAGAAAAGCATGTAAAAAGAGAGAGAGCTCAACAAAGAGAGTCCCACCCAAACAGGTCCACTGAAGACATCCACAGAATGTCCTCAGATACACAGATTGAGTTATGCCCCCAAAGATTCATATAGACAAGAAAAGTATGAAAGGAGCTTATACTAAAAGGTTAATAGTGGCTAAGACTGCGTGGAGAGGTTATAAGTAATTTTCACTCTACTTTTCCATATTACTTGACTTTTTACAATGAAAATTTACAACTTTAATAATCAGAAATAATAAAATGTAGAGGTACGTACAAAAAAAAGAACAATGGAACTCAGGAATGAAATGGACACACTTCAAACATAGAAATAAACACAATTCTCATATTCTGAAGTGCTAAAATGTAATGAAAATGTATTAATTATTCTTCAAAATCCTAGGAATTTCAGTCTCCACTTAACAATGTATCTTAGTCAAGTTACAAGAAAAAGAATGGAGCCTGTCCTCAAGTACTTTTTAATTTATTCTAGAAGACTCAGTGTATGCCAACAAAGAAGCTACTTTTCTTTCAGAATATTATTCCCATATGAATATAGCGTAGACATATTTGTATTTCATCTTTTCTTTAAATCTCAGAACTTCAAAGCCTTGAGACAATTTCAACATATCTAAGTAGGAACAAAGATAATCATGATCATGTCATCCCAATCAGATGTAGAAAGAAGTTTTTCAGGGAGAAACAGAATTCTTGATCAGAATGATATAGTTCTTAAAAAGTACCTTTAGACAGATCCAAATTAAGGAAAAGTGTGTGAAGGTAGCACACACTTTCTGCTTTAGAAAGGATCAGAAAATGTCTACAACTTTAGCAAATCATAAAATAAGTCACTCTATGTGCCTAAGAGTAATTTAAAAAATACACTATTTTTAATTCTCCAAATTATGATTTTTTAATTCTTTCACAAACTTATAAGGAATTTATTAGTCTAAAAGGTAAAACTAAAGATAATCTTTTTTAAAAATAAAAAGCACTAGCATATGAGATTTTTTTTTTTTTTTTTTTTTTTTTTTTTTTTTTGCCTTTTTCTAGGGCCGCACCTAGCCGCTGGAGGTTCCTAGCCGCTGGCCTATGCCACAGTCACATCAATACCAGATCCGAGCCACGTCTGCAACCTACACCACAGCTCAAGGCAACGCCGGATCCTTAACCCACTGAGCAAGGCCAGGGATTGAATCTGCAACCTCATGGTTCCTGGTCGGATTCATTAAGCACTGAGCCACAATGGGAACTCCAAGATTTTATTTCTGAGTTTAAAAATCAGTAACTTGTAATTCACTAGAGAAAGCTAGAATCAAGAATGCAGCAAAACCTAAAGATTTTACACTTCAATAAATTTCTTGTTCATGTAACTATAGCTATGCACATTAAAATAATAACATCAGATTTCTCAATATCAAACATAATCGTTAAAAGACTATAGATTAGATTAGATGTTTCTTTTTCTTTCTCTCTCTTTTTTTTTTTGCGGGGGGGGGGGTCTTTTTAGGACTGCACCCACAGCGTATGGAAGTTCCCAGGCTAGGGGTTGAATTGGAGATAGTTGAGAAAAAAGTCTCTTCAATAAGTAGTACTGGGAAAACTGGATAGCTGCATGCAAAAGAATGCAATCAGAACACTCTCTAACACCATACCCCAAAAGAAACTCAAAATGGATCAAAGACCTAAATGTAATACTGGATACTATGAAACTTTTAAAGTTACTCTCTCAGACCATCTTCTCCAGAAAGCAATGAATTAGTAGTTAAAAATCCTGGCTCACACCTTAATAGCCTCTAACTGGGGGGAAAAAAACACTCATCCTCAAACTATAATTAGAAAAAAAACCCGAAAAACCACAGACGTCTTCTGACCATCTCAATCTAGTTAGCACCGTAAATGGAAAAGGATAGACTTCAGGGGAGAGTTTTCAGAGAAGCTTTAAGGAAAATCATGGTCAATGGCTAGAGACAGTAGGGCAGCTGAAGGGTTTAGTGGTGTGGAAAGTAACATAATGTCTTTTCTTTCAAGGGAAATCTTGGTTACTCCATTTTGCTCCTGCTCTGGGTTCTGCTGAATCAACCCTGGGACCCCCTTCCTCTTTACCTCTTTTCCCAGCAAAAATTTGTTTCAAAGTAGCCAACTGGGAAGAATGTGCGCCCTGACCCAACCAATGGGAAGGGGACAGGTACATCACCCGCGTTAGGGATAAATAGGGGAGAGTCCTTTGTTCGGCGCACACACTTTTTGGAGTGTCCGAGCCCTTCTGCAGAAGTAAAGAGCCTTGTCGAGATTTCTCCTTGTCCGTGTGTCTCACTTTCTGACACTGACAACCTGAGCCAGAGTTACTGTAATTTCCAACAGTGGGACAGGAGGGAGAATATGCACATGGGGAGAAACTGCACAGCATGTCCTGGGAACAGGAAATACTCCCATGTGACTAGGGATATGGGGTCGGTTGAAACGCTGATGTATGTCTTCTCTCCAATGTGGTTAGAGGCTCACTGTCCAGAGTTACCTACTCACACTCGTACACTTCCCCCGAAGCCTGATCATCCTGAAGAGCAGTTACCTTATCTTCTTCTAAAATGTTTTCCCACATATATTTTACAGTGATGCACCATTTTGTAGGCAATATTCCCTCCCCATAAACACATGTTCACATGGGAATACACAACACTGTCCACAAGGTTCAAGGACAAATGGTGAAAATTGTCTTGGACCTCCTCTTTCTGTCTCTCTTTGTCTCTGAGCCTCTCTCTTCAGGGAAGCACGTCTGTATGTGCCCCCGGAAGCACGCAGCAAGAGGTCCACACTGCAGGGACAGCAAGCAGGTGGGCATATCAAAAGGATTACTCTAGAAAGAGATTTAAACCTTGACCAAGACATGTGGATGTTAAGAAATAAAAGGCGAGGAACTGAGGTCTCGGGTACTGGAAAGTTTGTTGTCCCACTCCACCTCTCTTTCTATGACATCCTGGTTTGGAAAGCAAGTTCAATCACAAAGGAGCCCTCAGAGAACCTCTTTGCCCTCCCCACTCCCCTTATGAGAGGGAATATCTATTGTTTTCCCTCTCAGAATCAATTTTCACCTCATCCTAAGAACAGCCCCTGGATTTCCTTTTAGGCAGCTACCTCTCACAGCTCAGAAATATCTGAGAAAATAAGATCGGTGCTCAGCTGGTGACTAAAAAGAAGGCATGTATGAACTGCTCTAAGGCATGATGTGAGTTTAAGTGGCAGCATCCCACTGGAGAAAGACGTTATTACGCGCTATCTTCCCTTTGTGTTAACGGGTTACTAATCTTGCTTTTATACCCCAGAGTTTTTTTAACTATTATTAACAGAACAGCCCTTTAAAAATACTTCCGAGTAGCTACAATGATTTGCCCTCCAAGAAGAAGCAAGGAACTGCTTTCTTCTCTCTTTCCTATGTGTGTCGTCACAGGTGGAGACACGTCCACCTACAAGAGACATATCTCTCAGCTGCCCCTCCGGCTGTTTCTCTGAAGATAATTTCACAAGCCATATTTCTGATACCATGACTCTGACCCCAGAATGACTGTCATAATATTTTGACAAGATTTCTCGGTAACATATTCACTCAGGCCCAGATAATGGCTTTTTTTAAAATGCACACCTTCTTGTCTGTAATAACGGCTAAAAAGAGAAAAAGAGAAAGAACATTTTCTTCTTAGCTATTCTCTCATTTTCCACACCTATAAGATGAGAAAAGAGTCAAGGTGATTTATAAAGTTCCTTTGGCTCTAATAACCCAAGATTTGAAAACACATTAAGCCTTTCAGTTGGCAGCACAGCCAGGTCAAATGACCTCTCATGCTGTTACTATTCAGGGATAGTACAGCTGTCATTCAATGTGCAGATAAATTGGCACAAGACAAGCTGACATTGTCTCACCAGGACTTGCCAATAGGACACCAAAATCTCCGATCACAGTGCATTATAGAAATGAGTGTGAGCAAAAGCACCAGGATGCATAGGCATGGAGCTGAGGGGCTCTTTCAGATGGGAGGGCAGTCATCTTCTCTATAAATATGAAGCAGTTCTTATGAATCCCATTTAGCAAAAAGACATAATCATAATGACATTTCCTATGAATCCTATAAAAGACACAAAGCACAGCCAGCCCCTCTGTCAGTGTCTTCTATTATGAGTGGTTTAATGAAATGTGAAGTTGACAGTAAAAGTCTCCAATATGACACACTTTGGATCAATACAACAAAAGTGAAACAAAATAAAACCTATAGCATATGCCAGGTATTTTAAAGTTACATACTTGCAACCTATCATGGGAGTCAATTATTTTGACACATCGTATCCATGTATATTAATGTATGTAAAATATGCACTAAATGAAAGGTTTCAACCTGAGCCATGTGGTAGGGACTAAATAAGGGCAAGTTAACCTGAGACAACATGGCAAAGGTTGACTCTTCATGCCATTGATATTTACATTTTATAGGGGTTACAAAATAATGGAGTGGATTTTCCTTCAAAATGTATTCAGAATTCAACCACTTTTTCTCCATTTCTACTATAAATGTTCTAGATAAAGTTTCCATCTTCTCTGATCTGATTATCACAAAGCCACCTTTTTGGACACCCTGCTTCCACCCTGGTCCCCTGTATCTATTTATTCACACAGCCAGACTCATGTTTAATGGTAACATAACTGAGAAGAAAATGAGAATTTTAGTTGGCTGCAACTAAAATATTTAATAACACTGTACAGGCACTAGAAAAATCTCTTGAGAATGTCAGTTACTATTTGTAAAATATAATGGTCATAACGAGGGAAGAAATAATTACTCCCTTTACTGAGCTGGTAAAAGTATGGTGGCACACTCTGAGACAGTCACTAACCAACAAGAATTGATCTAAATAAAAATGATCAGAATATTGAGAAGGAACAAAAAGCTATGTGACATGGGGAATACTCAACGTTCATGAGTTGAAGAAATACAGGACATGCACCCACCAAAAAATACTCCCACACGATGGAAAGAAATATGGGGAAAGGTTGCCTTCAAAAATACAAAGGATTGCCATGTAGAAACCAAATTAAATTTGTCCCGTGTGACAAGAGAACAAAACTAAGATAAACTGTGGAAGTTCCAAGATGGCAGACTGACTCCAAAGGCAAGACCTATTCAGCAACCATAGCTGTCCAAAATTAAGAGAGAATAGCTTCAAGAAATGTTCACACAAAGTCTGACTATACTCCATCCCTCCACCTGAGTTACTTCCACACCCTGCTACCTGATCTCCCATTGCCAGTTCCTCTCCAGTAGTCTAAGCAAGTCATTCAAAATAGAGAACTGCTCTGATGTTTCCCTCCCTAAAATTCTTCAAAACGTTCCCTTCCATTGTCTTTAGGATAAAATCCAAATTCCTCCCTCACCACTATACATTCTCAGCCTCCTCTTTAACCGTCCTGCCTTTGTACTCTGGACATCAGCCCAAATGAATGTTTTGCAGATCTCTGAAGAGGACATGCTTCCTTCACTCACCATCAGACTTCAGCTCCCACTGATGTCTTTACATACAACACAATGATTTCTCCTCAATGTCTGGGTAAGTCCTTCTTGTCCTTCAGATTGCAGCATTGGGACCCAGCTCAAATATCCTTCTCAGACAAACCAAGCTAAGAAACCCTCAAGCTCGTAGAAACTAACAATAGGAACCAAATAAGAGTGATCTTTTAAAAACATAAACCAGACCACCTCACCCCCCCCCACTCAAATCCTCCGGTGCCTTCAGATCATATTTAGAAAAGAATCCTCCTTACCATGATCTGCAAAGCTTCGTGGTCTGACCTCCGGCTACCTTCATCCTCAACTGCTGTCTGCCAGTGCTTCTTTCTGCTGCAGCCATGCTGGCCTCTTTGTTGTTCCTTGAACAGATGATGCATGCTTCTGGCCTCACAGTCTTTTCACTTGCAGGTTCCTCTACCTGGAACAAAATTTTCCCAGATATTTGCATGAGTTGGTCCCTCACTTCACTCAGGATTCTGCTCAATTGTCACAGCCTCAGGAAATTTCCCTTACCATCATCTATCAAAAATAGACCTCTCTGGAGTTCCCGTTGTGGCACAGTGGTTAACGAATCCAACTAGGAACCATGAGGTTGTGGGTTCGGTCCCTGGCCTTGCTCAGTGGGTTAAGGATCTAGCGTTGCCATAAGCTGTGATGTAGGTTGCAGACGCGGCTTGGATCCTGTGTTGCTGTGGCTCTGGCGTAGGTCGGTGGCTACAGCTCCAATTAGACCCCTAGTCTGGGAACCTCCACATGCCGTGGGAGCAGCCCTAGAAAAGGCAAAAAAAAGACAAAAAAAAAAGACCTCTCCACACTCTTTCCCTTTCTCTTTTATCATTTCATTTCCTAACCCTTATCACCATCTAACCTCCTACTGTATGTTTTTGTTTGTGTATTATTCCTCTAATAGAAATAAATGTAAGTTCCATGAGAAAAGGGACACTGTCTTGTCTTGTTCTCTTTATGCCCAGCACTTAGACCAGCACCAAGAAAATACAAGGCACTCATTAGATTTTTTGCTGTTGTTTTTTAAGGCTGCACCCACGGCATATGGAGGTTCCCAGGCTAGGGGTCTAATTGCAGCTACAGCTGCTGGGCTACGCCACAGCAACGAGGGATCTGAGCCTCGTCTGTGATTTACACCACGGCTCACAGCAACACTGGATCCTTAACCCAGTGAGTGAGGCCAGGGATCGAACCCAAAACCTCATGGTTCCTAGTCAGATTTGTTCCCACTGCACCACGACAGGAACTCCACTCATTAAATTTTAATGTAAGAAATGAATGAATTATCATTTTTCTACATAGCATTCATCACTACATGAAATTTATCCTATTCATTTCCTCAACTGGCTGTTTACTGTATCTCTACCTTTCAGGTAGAATGTGCTTTATGTGAATTTTATCAGTCTTGATTCTCAGTAGAACAGTGCTGAGCAAGAAAGGACAAAGTGACAATCTAGTGAGTGAACTTAGATGACATTTATTCTTAGAAATATTTACTGACAATCCTCATCCCTACCTTCCCAGACAAAGTAACATGTTTCCTACATGGCTCATCATAATATCCTGTGCTTCCTTGTTTATAGACCTTGTACTTTACAATAATGCTTGTTTCACTGGCTGTATTTCCCACTAGACTGTAGGCTCAGAAAGGTCAGAAACTTCTCATTTTCTTCACCAGTCATATCCCCAATACTTATCACAAACCCTTTGTGTAAAAATTTCATTTTATAAATGCGTTCTGCAAAGAAGGAAGAGGTGGAGGAAAAGAGATGAAGAGACAGATGAAGGAAATATGAATCAATTTTTCAAAGAATTGAAAAGATTACTCAGGATCAAACAGTGACTGAATAAGATAACCATTGAGGTCCCTGAGTTTTTCCCAAGGGTGAAGACCCAAGGAGCTGCAAAAGAATGAATTGATAAAGTAAGATTCTAAATTAGGTTCTAAGGAGACAGCTGGAGTCTAAGCATCAGAACACTTAGTTTTCAGAGTTCCCGTTGTGGCTCAGCAGTAACCAACCCAACTGGTATCCACGAGGATGTGGGTTCGATCCCTGGCCTCACTCAGTGGGTTCAGGATCCTGCATTGCTGTGGCTGCGGCATAAGCAAGCAGCTGCAGCTCCAATTCAACCCCTAGCCTGGGAACATCTACATGCCATAGGTGCGGCTCTAAGGAAGAAAAAAACCAAAAAACAAAAAACACTTATCTTTCTGTTAGACATTTGTCACTGGAGCACTGCTCCCATTTTTGTCAAAGACATACCAATCATTTGCATCAGTAATGTTCAAGTAGTTCAAATTTTTTTGTCTGTAGGTCCTGAGAAAAAAGTCTGTGTTTCCTTTCCTCCTCAAATCTGTATATCTCCTGTATCCTCACAGCAGGTGATATTTATGTATATCTTTTATACTTGAAAGTTCTTCATTATCACCTTATTATAGTTGTCTGCAACAAATAGAGGATTTTTTTTTTCTTTTTATGGCCACATCTGCAGCATATGGAAGTTCCCAGGCTAGGGACTGAATCTGGCCACAGCAAGGCCAGATCCTTAACCCACTGAGTGAGGCCAGGGATCGAACCTGACTCCTCATGGATACTTGTCAGATTCGTTTTCGCTGAGCCATGATGGGAACTCCCAGGAATTTATTTTTAATATCCTATGAACACAAGCCTATAAATTTTCTTTACTTATTCATTAAAATTATTTCTATAAAATTAATAAAAATAATCTATATATAACACAAATTTAAAGGGTAAACACAAATATAAAAAGTATAAATTTAGACAGTAAAATGATAAATACAAAAAGTAAAACTCTGTTGGGCTTATACCTTTTAATGAGAAAGTAAAATTTATAGTCTTGAATAGAGGAATCACTGAACAGTTCCTCTGCCTGCTGTTGTGCAGGTTTTGAAGCCCAAGGTCTCATAATATGATTCTTGATCGGTGAAGGTAGGTGTTCCCTTTGTAACATGGGCAAAAGAGGGTTTCGTGGAAGGGGAGGTGACAAAGGGAAGACCTACCTCAAATAACTGTTCAGGTCAATCAGTTGTAGAAAAGGATACTTATGAAGGCCATTCTCTGGACAATGGCTTCCCTTTAAATGACCCACCAGTGTACCCACTGCAAAGTCATTTTGTACCCTGGTGTGAGGATCACTGGCTGGCATCACAGTGATGCCCATCTGATGTTTTCCCCTTCTAATCATTTATCCCTCAGCAGCCTCCCTCACTCTCTTCAACTTAGAGCCTCTGTACTGAGTTTCAGACCAGTATTTCCAGCTCCTGGCATGGTAATTCCATGCACACCTATCTGGTAACTCACATTCCACATGCCCCAAGCTACATCGTCTTTTATATTTTCTATTTCACACAAAAGCATCAAAAATCTTCCAGAAACTTAAGCTGAAAAACATTCATTAAACTCTGAATACTGAACCTAATGAAGACTGAGGAGATAATTAGCTAATCTCTATCCACACAAGACTAATGAAGCTCAGACATGACACCCTTTGAGTGGTCTTGGAAGCTGGAAGTAAAGAAGGTATATCTCTTTCCCTTGAAGACAAATCCTAACAGATGAGCTCTCAGCAGGTAGAGATAAGCTGGTTTCTCTAATCATGGTCAGGGAGCCCCCCAGAGTAAGCGAGGAGACTTAGATCAAGACTGGGACCCTTAATTTGTTTCTAATGGGTTGTAAGTGGGAAGGATTTAATTATTCTATCATTTACTCCTAGAGGATTACAGACCCAGACATCCAAAAGAAGCCCTTATTTCTGGCTTTATTGTGTCAAAGAGGTCTTTCCCATGTTCCTTTTTCATCTCTAGAGTTAAAACACCGGTCACAAGGAGAGGGGATTAAATACTAACAATGCTGGTTTGCTCTTTGAGAAGTTAACCATTCCCCAACACCAAGGTTTGAAGAAGGTACTACAATGAACTAAAGTGGGGTCTACTTCACAGCACCTAGAGAGGGACTTGAGAGGTGTGACATACACTCTCAATGTAAAAAAAAAAAAAAAAAAAAGAGACACTGAGCTATAAACAAAGCCCTACTAATTAAGCAAAGAGGGACCTGAGATGTGAAAATATTTAGGTACTCTGGACTAATATTTTGCTAGCCTCCATAAAGACTAACCCTTGGGACATATGACTGGACAACAATTATTGATGTGTGAATATTCCCACAAACACTGCTGAAGCTGTGCCTTATACAGAGCTCTTTCCATTTCAAGAAGGAGAAAATCAACTAGCTAAGGAGACAAAAAAGATGGGATTAGTTCACGTAACTGAACAATTCAGTGGTGCCTCAGCCTCAGACACTGCTGGACCTAGAGGCGCATGCTGCCAGCAATTGATTTTTCTGTTTTCCAGTTCTGCCCTCCTTCTTAGTCAGCTTCAGTCCTTGGGCCACCGGTTGAATCCAACCAAAGAGTACTGGCAATTCCACATTATGATCCTCACTGCTTGTGAACAAAAGGAGGACAGAGTCCATAACCAGTTTCCCAGAGGGCATCTGATTGACTCAGTTTGGGATGCATTCATGTCCTTGAACCACTCGTGTCCTCGGTCAGGGGAATGAAGGAGTCTGATGGCCAGGCCTGGAGCCTGTCTGTCTCTGTGGACAGCTGGTGATAGTGTAGGCCCAACAAACTCCCTGGCTCATATTTCCCACAGGAAGGAGTTCTGTACCAAAGAGAAAAAGAAGGGAAGGGAAGCTGGAAAAGCCAGGCTATAACCATCACAGACCCTGTAAGGGTGAACTGTCTTTGCTGGCTTGGTGTCTTTCCCTTCTCTCTTTACAGAGATTGAGCTTCTCATGCCAGATGGGTTCCTGTGAATTTTGTCTTTCAAAATTTGCACATAAGGGAGAAGGAGGAGTAGAAGAGAGAAAGACACAAGATGTACAGGGCTGTGATTTGGAGAAACTTTGAGAAGAGGCACAGAGTTGAAACTATGAGGAAAATGGATGAGCAACAAAGGAAGTATTTAAAGTATTACTTCAGGTTATGTATTGCCTTTCATTTGGTTTAAGCAAATAAATAAATAGAGCTATTCTGAATTACTGTTGAGTTTCTAAATTGTTCCTTTGAGTACCTCACTAGGACTAGATCCTACTGTATAGTATTGTACAAATACTAAATTCTATTAGTGTTTACACATCTATCTCCCCAACTTGATCAAAGTCTCCTTGAAGATAGTAGTTATATCTTACACAATTCCACAGTGCTTTGCACACGGGAAGGACTCAGAAGTGTATTTGTTGTTGTGTGAATTTTTTCACTCTTGAGGCACTCCAATAAAGTGGATTCTTCACATTTTAAAAAATCTTAAAGATGGTATTTCCATGTCCTCTGATTATAACCCTGCCTTTAAGTAAACAAGAATTCCCTTTGTGCCTTTCACAAATTCATTCTAAGACATTTTCTCTCTTCATCAAAATCAAGACAGTCAACGCAATAATAATCTTTCGACATTACAGAATCAGAGTGAGTCCAGTGTAGAAGAGAACTTGAAATACTGAAACCAACTCCTTCACTTTACATAGAAGGAAATGGGATCTCTTCTTAGTTAAATTATTTGTTCATCCATATAGTTATTTAGTGCTTAAATCAAGGACTCAAGTTCCAAAACTTCAATTTCAGGACTACTTCCATACGTCATCCTGCTTCTTAAAATTACACCTTCATAAAGACATGCTCAACCTTCTTCTCATCATATAAATAAGCATAATTATCCTTGCCTTTCTCATAGTTCTCAATATGAAAAATGTATGTGAATAATATGAGATAGTACAACACAGCTTTAGACCCTGACCAGTCTTAACTCCACTTTTTCAAAGTTGCATGATTTGGTGAAAGTGTGTTTTTCTATAAAATGAGAGTAATAATACCACTGGTTACTAGGTATCTACAAGGTACTGAAATGTAAGCACTGGACAAGATAAAACAGCTAAGACATCAAAGACCTTGGACATGCATTAGGGGGTTTTTTGGTTTTTTTTTTTGTTTTGTTTTTGCCAAACCACATCCCCATCTACAGCTGAATAACATTTATGAAAAATACTGAAATATATAGAAGTGTATGCCACAGGTTACAATTTTAGCTCAATGAAGAAGTTGCAGTTGGAAGTTAGAACACCAGGAGATTTAGACACTACATGTTAAATTAACCATTCTTCAAGTTAATAATACTTCTTGGCTAACTCATAGTCCCATAATACTAATGAAATAAAACATTCCTTAAATTTATTTTTATCATGAGAATATATCAGTAGTAAACACGTACAGCAGCCCAGACCACAAAACACTCAGTGGGGTCTTATGGGATTTACTTAAAAGACAAAGTTATTTTGTCAGTGATAGCAGTAGAGATTAGAAACTAAGTAACAACTCCCTTTTTCAAACATTACCACCTAATTTACAATACCATGGCAGCAAGGAGAGCAGTCTTGTAGATAAAAAGTAATTTGATAAAATAATGGGTGCCATTTTTCTACTGCAATCGCTCTGCAACATAATTTATAGGAACCATACTTCTCCTCTTCTTGATGACAGGTAATGGAAAAAATTTCAGCAGCAAACCTTGATAGCAGGCTAAGACCATTTGGATCAGTACAACGAAGTCATTTTTAACCGTTTCCTCAATTATCTTTTTTCAACTTTTACCCCATTTCATCAAAAAGAAGGACAAAAGTTGATAATAAAAAAAAAACTGTTGGAAATTGAAATTTTTAGATTTTAAAAAGCTGTAAAATTATCTTGACTCTATATTTTGAGACTATTTGTTCATTTTCCACATTAAGACAATCATAATTTAGTCTACAATTTATAACCATGAATACTAAAATATGCAATATAGAGTTACATATACAGCTCTTCTAAAAATGAAGCTCATGTTGTTTGTTTTTGGTTTTTGTCTTTTTAGGGCCACACCTGTGACATATGGACGTTCTCAGCCTACGGGTCAAACTGGAGTTGCAGCTGCTGGCCTAAGCCACAGCCACAGCCACAGCAACGCCAGATCCAAGAGCATCCTGGACCTACGATGCGGCTTGCGGCAATGCCAGATCCTTAACCCACTGAGCGAGGCCAGGGAATGAACTCACATCCTCATGAACACTAATTGGGTTCTCAACCCACTGAGTCACAATTGGAACTCTTCACGTTTGTTTTTTTTTAATTGACTCCATGCCCTATGCATTTGAAATAAATCCTGAAGTAATTTAAAGATTATCACAGAATATAAAATACGATCTTTAAGAATAAAAGTGAAATAAGACCACCTGAAGGATACAGGTGGAATATTACTTTTAAGCACCTGAGTTGAGTTGATTAAACCTCTTGAACCTTAAATTCAGCTGTGGAGTTTATGGAATCAAAGAATATAAATAATAGACAATTGTAGTAACTTACATTTTTAACCACTCACACCATCCTCTCCTCATATTTTATATGGAACCATTTTTATTATTTCAATTACTTTTTGTATAGATCTTGATTTTGGAATTATGAGCAGTAAAATGATAAATGGATAATTTAGATCTTTGCTTTTTAATCTTCTGTACTAGTGATAGGTCAGGATGTCATATATCCATGCAAAATAATAGAAAAAAGGCCACTTAAACACCAAAATTTGAAATTTTAAACTGTTGAATAAAAAGTGGCCAATTATATTTTATAAATTTGTAGTAAATAGGACAACTAAGACTATGCTATTGATGTAGAGCTATTCCTTCTAGCAACTGCTAAGCTTAAAATCTAACTCTTAGAAATTGTTCCTAGAATAAGGCAATATATTCTGTATTTAACAGTCAGAGAAGCTGCTGTTGTTTTTGGTATAGATGAAGGATGACTATTCAATCCATCTAAAGACACGATTCCAAAATATTTAGAGAGAAGTTTACATACAGTTCATTCTTTCCATAAATAGGAACTTTGGTGTTCTGGGCACCATTCTAGAAGCAAGAGATTCAACAGTGAAGCTGTCTTCACAAAGCTTCCTTCTATGCTACTGAAGAATACCGACAAAAATAGGTCTAGAATACAATGGGCAAGTGTTCTGAAGAAAAATAAAGCAGCATAGAGGAAAAAAAAGTGTAGGTAATATTTTAGATAATTAAATTTTAGAAACTTGGATTAATATTTTCCAAGATGACAAGGGGAAACATCTTTACAGAACAAACTTTGGAGTAACACCCTGAAAGTGAATATCCAGGGAAAGAACATTCCAGCAAGCAGAACAGCATGTCCTGAAATCTTGAGGCAGTATATTTGAAAGGGGTCTTCAGGTATAAGCCAGGATAACTCTAATGAAACATAGAATACCATAGAGTTTTATATCCTTCCTTTCTCTAATGGAGTTTTGACAATGTTTTAAAACAGAGTAAAGAAACAACGATAGGAGTTCCCGTTGTGGCTTAGCGGTTAACGAACCCAACTAGCACCCTTGAGGATGAGGGTTTGATTCCTGGCCTTGATCAATGGGTTAAGGATCTGGTGTTGCCATGAGCTGTGGTGTAGGTCGAAGACGCAGCTCAGATCCCGAGTTGCTGTAGCTGTGGCGTAGGCCAGTGGCTACAGCTCCAATTAGACCCCTAGCCTGGGACCGTATGCCGTGGATGCGGTCCTAAAAAGACAAAAAGACAAATAACAACAACAACAACAAAAAGTAGTCTGGGATCACTTACTTTCCTGGGCATAATTAGGCCAATATATAGCTCCTGAATGTTGAGGAAAAAGGATTCTGACAGGCCAATTAATTATTAAATAGCCTTTAATCATCTTTGGTAATTTTCCTAGTGATATGAAATTGCTTTGTGTAGTGACTAATAATAAAACACGTGCTCGTGAATTATGCTTCTCATATAAAATACAGTTTGAATAAATGATAATTCAGTTGTTTCTAGGTTAACAGAGTTTGAAATGTGTGTCCAAAACTTTGTCCATAATTCTGAAGTAAGTGACTGCGCCCTGAAAAAAAGCATTAAAATAGAACTAATTCAAGAGTTTGACTTTTAGAGGAGCTCCCATTGTGGCTCAGTGGGCTAAGAAGCTGACATAGGGTCTGTGAGGATGCGGGTTTGATCCCTCCCCTTGCTCAGTGGACAAAGGATCCAGCATTGCCTCAAGCTGTAGCATAGGTCTCAGCTTTGGCTCAGATCTGGCATTGCTGTGGCTGTGGCATAGGCTGGCAGCTGCAGCTCCAATTCGACCCCTAGCCTAGGAACTTCCATATGCCACAGGTGTGGTCCTAAAAAGCAAAAAATAAAAGAGTTTGGCTATTAGAGATCAGGGCTCATCACTCAGGGAAGAGTTTGTGTGGTTTTTCTGCTATGTGATCTTCTCCTAGGGTTTTGTTCAACTTGACCTGTGAGAAATTCTGAGGGCAATGAGGCTGAACTAACATGACTGTGGTGAAGGTGATGATGGATGGACATGTGAAGAGAGAATATATCATGTGTATACCTTAGCAGAACTCTCAAGGCTTTCTGGAAAATTTATCAACAACTAAAATCATTTCTTGGATAATTTAGGTGTCCATTTCAAATAAAAAAAAATCTCCAGCCTGACCTCTCTACTACTTGTCAGATAATTATTTTGCCCAAAAGAATGTACAAACAAGATTTTTTTGTTCTCAGATTAACTACAGTTGTTTTGGTTGCTTTACCTTACTCTCACCCCTCTCTCTTTTAATCCTGGTTTCTCCTTTGTCTCTTGACTCAGTCTCACTTTCCCTTACCTTTGCATGTATAATTTTTATTCCAAATAACTAAAAGTACAGAAAAAACCTAGCTAAATGTCTCTGAGTTATTCCTTGGTTAATCTGAGCTGTGAAACACTGTTCTTAATCTTTTTGGGGGGAGGGGGGCGTGCTCACAGCATGTGGAAGTTCCCAGGCCAGGGATCACACCCATGCCACCGCTGCCACCTGGGCCACTGGAGTGACAATGCTGGATCCCTAACAAGGGAACTCTCCATTCTTAATCCTGACTGATCCTTCTGATTAAAGTTACTGAATCCCTCTGCTCAAAATGCAACAACACATCCATACACATCAAACTTAACAGATTCATAGGCTTCCTGAAGCCTCCCTTGTGACCACACAAACCAAGACAAGAGCTCCTGCTGATACGGAACTAGAGACTTCTCTCATGCCGCCCACAAAAAGCTTTAGATCCATTTACAAGTCAGACAGTCACAAATTTACCCTTGAAGTCATTTATAAATATTATTCCTTCCCACTCTGCTCTAACACGAACTCATACAATAAGCACAATGTCTCTACATCTGTCATGAGCCTGTCTTGAATATCCGATAAAACCTGCCTCCTTAGAGAATGTAAGGTGCTTAAACCGTTATATAAGCCGGCTAAGCCTTTGAGTGGCTCCTACTGACTTGCTTACAACATTGTCAAGATAGGGTTGCCTAATAGTTCCGGTTTCCTATGGGGTTTTGCCAAATAATAAAGTCAATATTATCAGCTCTTTTTTTTTAATCAAATCTAATTGTAGCATATCTACTCTCTGTTTCACATAATTAGAATCTTCCAGACAGCATCACATGTGAAGTATTATCAAAGCCCAAGACATTCTCCAAAGAAGAACAGCAGCCTTCACTCTCACTGCTTAACTTTCCAGTTTAGCAAATAACCAGCCTGATGATGAGACATATAAAATTCAAATTAGAAATGATCGCTTTACATGCTCAACAATATTATACGTTATTGAAGAAGTTCAATAAGTTGGCTTCGAATCTACATTGTGACTCTGTGCCCACATTAAAGCTGGGATCGGATATCAACTCTACAATGCAGAAACCTACCTTGCTTGGTAATTTTCCTTGAAAAAGTGAGTAACTGGAGTGCTTTCTAATGCTTACAAAAAAATCCACTTTGTTGAAACTGAGCACATGCCAAATAATCAATGTGTGTATTTTAAAAGCTGTTCATTGTCAAACGAATAGGGCCCTTATTTAAGTCATCCTACATAGATATTCTGACTCTCAATACCTGATAAAAAATAACTGAAATAACCATAGCCCCAAAAACCCTTGGGCAGGTCACTCAGCAAAGTTCAATATTCCGGAGCTATTCTCCATCGTTTCAACATGTCTTGTGACAGTTTCCGTCTGTGCTTATATCTGAGAATGATTGTATGTCAAACAGTCTTGGGAGAAAAAGATAATATCTCCCTCTGGGCAGGGGACAGATTTCTTTAGTGACAAGAATAATTTTTAAAAATCTCTCCCTCTGGAACAAATTTTGGCAAACTGGCATCATCTTCTTATATTCTGAGACTCAGGATTCCTCAGCTGTGACACAGACCCCCTCTGTGCACACTAGATCTAGATCATTCCACATCACTCCATGGGACTTGGAGGGGACAGCAGAAACAAAGAGAACAGGAACCTCAGGCTTTTTGGGGTGCCTTGAATAACAAATCCTTTGTCTCTGATCCAAGAGTCTCTTGTCCTCTGCTAGCATTTTAAACCTGTGGCAGACTAACCTGTTATTTTGCAAGCAGGGTAAAAATCTCAGACTCTGCACACTTCTTGACACTAAGCTAAATAAGCAAAGCCAATCAGGATGGAAAATAATATCCAGGGACTTCTGCATGTGGCCAAGATAGAGTCATAAGCCAAAGTTGTCATCATGCCTAAAACAACTGTAACACTAAGAAATATATATATATATATTTTTGCTTTTTAGGGCCACACCCGCGGCATATGGAGATTCCCAGGTTAGCGGTCAAATCAGAGCTGTAGCTGCCAATGCCACAGCCACAGCAAGGCAAGATCTGAGCCGCATCTGCGACCTACATGCCAGATCCTTAGCCCACTGAGCAAAGGTAGGGATCGAACTTTCGTCCTTATGGATGCTAGTCAGATTCGTTAACCGCTGAGCCATGATGGGAACTCCAAGAAAAACATATTAATACAATAGTTTTAAGATTTTTTGACATCAGGCAGCTTAGAACAGTGATTTCTGAGAGGGGGTGTGCCTGTAAGAATTTCCCATCTGCAAGGAAAAGAACCCAGGAAGAGTCCATCGTTCTCTCTAAATTAAAGAGATAGAATTGAGAAACCCAGATTAGAGTCTGCAAGGCAAAGAACAGGACAGGAGGGGACTGCACAGAGAGAGAACTCCAGAGATCCACTGAGAATTCTCTCCAGTCATCAACTGGGTACTCATCAGTGCATGGGTACAAAGAAACGACCAGGAGTTCCCGATGCGGTGCAAGGGGATCTGCAGTGTCTGTGCAGCGCCAGGACATAGGCTGGCACACTGGGTTAAAGGATCTGGCACTGCTGCAGCTGCAGCACAGGTAACAGCTGAGTGACGGATCTGATCCTTGGCCTGAGAACTCCGTATGTCAAGGGGCAGCCAAAAAAGGGGAAAAAAAGAAAAATTAAAAAAGAGAGAAAGGGAAAAAAACTACCAAAGGCAGAGAAAAGAACCCCTGGAGCTCACAAAGGGCAAGGAATAGTTCGTGTTCCCAACAGCCAGAGTGAAAGACTCAATTCAGAAGAGTCTTGCCTCAGTTGGGGGGGTGGGGGGAGGAGGATGTTAAAATTACCCCTAGACTAAAAACTGCTCAGAAACCACTGACGCCTCAAAAGGATCAGATTGTTTTCAAGTAACTTAGCTACACTCCAGAACAAAGTTCAAGAATAATTATAAGAACATGAAAATGCTCAGCATGCAACCAAATAACATTCACCAAGTCTGACACCAAATCAACAGTCACCATACATGCAAAGGGGAGGAAGGAAGGTATCCAGAGATTTACTTCCTATTCAAGATGTGGTTCACAGACCAGCAGCACCTATGTCAACTGGGAGCTTGTTAAAAATGCAGACAATCTTAGGCCCCACTTCAGCTCTACTGAATCAGAATCTGCATTTTAATAGGAGCCCTTAGGAGATTAAATGCACATTAAAATTTGATAGTCACAGAACTAAAACTCAGACATCAGGGGAGTCACTCTAAGAAGTGACTTAGAAGAACTGTTTACTCAGAGACTTCTATTCAGAATAAGTATGTGGAAAGGAATATTTATTAAGCACACCCTAGACTCTGGATATTTTATTTTCTAAAAATATAATAAAGTAATACATGTACTGTTGAACAAATAAAATTCTATATTAGGTGCTTCTAATGAAAAGAAATATTCCCAAGCCATCTTTTCCAATCTGAACTCTGGCTTTCAAGAGATGATCACTTTTAACTTTTTTTGTTTTAGCTCTTCTGATAGTTCTTTAATATCTAAAAATAGGCTTACATTCAAATTTCTTGAATCTGTCATATCTGCCTCTCCAATATGAAATATAAAGATTTAATTTGTTAATCATATTTCTACCTCTTCTCTCTAGCCTCTCCTAATTTTGAGTTATTGTGGTTTTTACTATAACTTTACTATACATTTCTACTGGACACCTACATAGTTTAAATAATTTATATATATATGTATATACACAATATTTCTCTTTCAAAAAAATAACTGTATCCTTTAATGGCAGTAATACAACTATTGGATTATGGGACAACAGGAGAAAGGGCAGGTGATGTTTCTGGAAGACACATGTGGAGTACAAAGAGCAGGTGGAATAAGGTCACATGAAGCTCATTTGTTAAAATATAGGACATTATATAGATACCTGCACCTTCAACTTTCAACTCTGAAATAGTATTTACAACCCTGGTTAGAGAACAATTTTTCTTTAAAAGCTCAGCCTGATGGCAAATGAAAATTTCAGGTGAATTCCTAATCCCATGAAGTTCTTAGGCTGAATATTCCAAGAAGGGGCTTTCGGCTATTTCATCCATAGATGTAGCTTTTTTAAAGTATTGAATTTTGCTTTTACAAAAGAAAATTCTCAAAGGAGGGGGAAAAAACCCAACCACAGTCATACTACGTATTCATTCTTATTTTACAAACACCAAGGGCTACAGCCTTCTGCTTCAAGGCCAAGACGGGTGGCTAAAGGAAAACCCCACTAATGATTGATTTAAAAAAAAAAAAAGACACAAAGACATCTCAAACCAACCTGATCATGGCGCACAGACCCTGTGGGGCTGCCTCTCCCGCCCTTGCTTCTGACCCAAACGGAGTGACTATTCCTTTTCTGGGAGAAGAGGGTTGACACGGAGGTGGGAGGGAGAACCCTCTGGTTCAGACGCGGGACTTCCTCGCTTCTAGCAAGGAAGAGTGGAGGGCCTTAAGTGAGGTGGTTGAGGCGGTGGGATGAGGAGAAGGCAGGAGACAGCTGGTACGTACTGATCCACAGGCTTAGCCCAGTTCCCCTTGGGCCAGTCTCCCAGGCCCTGTCCATAGAGTGGGCCTCCTCTGAGGTTCTGTGGACAGGACTGGACCTCAGCCAGGGTCCTGGGGAAGGTATGGGGAGCCCACTGCTGGCACTTCTGCTCCTTTCCTGGCTCAGCAGGATGAGAAGAGCAGGACCCAGGCTTCGGATTCCAAGCCTCCATTCACACCAAGGACTCCAATCCCTCTCCTGGAGAAGGCCCACCAGTCCCCACCCTGCCCTGGCTAGTCTTGTACCCTTTCCTCAGGACTCTTTCTCATAAATATCCACAAACATGGCATATACCTCTAAACCCATGCACCTGTCCTCTTAGAAGGAAACCAAACACACCAAACACGGGCCCTAAAGATATGGTGCAAGGAGGTGCTGCAGAGAAAGCAGAAACACTTCGCCTAGAACCACCCAGGGTTTCCTCTGTCCGGAACCTGGTGGAGCAGCCACGCCACGGATCCTTGATCTGTCCCCAGAGAGGCCTGGGCCGGCACACTGGGCACTCTGGTTTCTGAGGACCAGGACAGGCCCGGGCATGGCAGTGACACACACACCAGGACAGGACAGGGCTAATACTGACAGAAAACATGAGGTATGCTTTGGCTGTCTCCTCAGGGAAGCCCCTGGGCCACTGTCCTACCCCGGCCCTGTGGCCTCCAGCTCCATCTCTCATCCTGAATCTTCTGATGCAGGCTGGAGGGCGCAGGTTCAAGGATGAACTCTGGAAGGAGGATGGCAGGGAGGCCCAAGTGCGAATGCAGCCGAGACAGCAGTGGCAAAGGACTTCGTCCCTCCCAGCCAGGAAGCTTCCAAGGGCTCTTTTCCTTTTCTTTTCTTTTTTTTTTTTTCAGGGCCACACCTGAGGCATATGGAGGTTCCCAGGCAAAGGGTCCAATCAGAGCTGACACCTCCAGCCTACGCCACAGCCACAGCAAGTCGGGATGAGAGCAGCGTCTGCGACCTACATCACAGCTCAGTGCAACGCTGGATCCTTAACCCACTGAGCAAGGCCAGGGATCAAGCTCACGTCCTCATGGATACTAGACGGGTTCGTTAACCCTGAGTCACGATGGGAAGTCCCTTTTCTTTTTCTTCCTTGATGTCTTCTCACTTCCACTGGCCCCTGAAGCAAATTATTAGGGCCTGTGTACTGCAAAGGAGATGGAGTTCTACAAATGCCTGGACCTGCCTCCATGTGGTCTTGGCTCCATCTCTTGCTGCTCAGGCAACACAGGATGAGCAGCTTTTGGTGCCTTCCAGAAGCCCGCTGTTCCCTTTAACTTGAGGGAGGGGTCGTGCTTTACTCAGAAAACTCACTAAGCCCCTGCCACTAAAGCGCGACCCCAGCCGTTAAGGCGCCTGAGAAAAACAGGCCTGGCCAGGCCAGGCCAGGCAGAGTGCCAACCGGGGCTGAGGCCCAGGGTACCTGCAACTGTCCACAAGCACAAGAAGGTTTTCCTGGTGGATGCCCAGAAGCCCCGCAGCACTGACAAGAAGGGAAGATGGTTATATACAATTCAATATGTTTCAAATTAAGTACTACTTTTAAAAAAAAGTAAAGAGAGAAAGAAAAGAAGAAAAGAGAGGAAAGGGAAAGAAAAAAGAAAAGACAAGACACCCAAACTCCCTCTTCCCAAGCTTCCAACTCTGGTTGTTGCCGGTAAATACTGGCCTGGGAAGGGTAGGGTGCAGGGCGCCCTCGACTTCAGCTTAACACTACCTACTGGCAAAAAGGGGAGGCAGTGGGAGCAAAGGCTCTAAAACATCTTTCAGGGACCTGGCCTTCTGCTCACCTTCTCAGGCCGGGCTGTGGTCCGGAAATGGGCTTCCGGAGCCGGGATCGGGCGCCTGTTTCAGGAATCTCAAGAGGGCGGGCACCGACGGGTGGTGCACCCGGGCAGAGGCGGGGCGCCCTCTCGTGGCGGGGTCGCCCATGGCGGCCGTGGGGGCCACAGGGGCCTTGGCCTGGGCTAGTTCTAGTTGCGGCAACTGTCTGGGACCTTGGCCTCGTCCTTATACACACTGCACTTCTGATTTCGAGCTGTTTGAGGCCGGACAAACGAGGCCGCCTTAGCGGCTGAGCTCTTGCTGCTGCCCTGGAGACCCCTGGGCTCGTCGTCCGCCTCAGCTGCCGGCTCCCGGCTTTGCCACCCGGGCTGGAAGTCCTAGGGTCGCAGAGGCTGATGCTGCACAGCACGTTGCTTTGCCCGCTCCTGCTGCCCTGGCCCAGGCCGCTGGCTGCCAGCACGCAGGGTCAAAGGGGCAGTGGCTGGGGGCAGGACTCTTTCTGGGCTTCGCGGCTGGAGAGGGGAGCTTCGGTGGGGCCAGGCTTGGTTGGTTTCTGTAGCCGAGGTGGGTAGAGGGTGTCTTTTTTCACTAACTTGTGCTAGTAATTCTGGACACTGCTCTGTAAGATGAAGATATTGGCACCGTTTCTCATCTGTTGGTTATATATTTACCTTTATATTGTTAAGGTTGATAATATTTACATTTTATTCTGTTTATTAAGATTTACTCCGCTTTGTCTATAAATTGACTACTCAAATTGAAAATCCACAAAGTGAACTATACATATTTATGGAAGGCCAAGAAATGTGTTAGAATTCTGTATTTGCTATCCCAGTACTCAGGTCAAATGGTTTCTTTTTATACCCCACTAACTTCTCAAAACCTGGCAATTTGCTCATTTGCTTAGTATTTGGACAGTGGTTTTCTTAGAGATTGAACCTGCACCACAGCAGAGACAATGCCAGGGAGAACCTTTTTTTAATTTTTTTTAAAAATTTTTAATAGACTGGCACTTTCTTACAGAGGTTTGTGCATGCATGTGTGTGCTTGCTGGTTTTTTCTTTGAGTTCAAATGTTCCTTTATTTTTTCATGTTATCTTCTCTATATCACTAATGTCTTACAGTTCCTTATTCTACACTTGAAATTCCTCTCTACTGCTTGGATTCTACTCCATTCTTCAGCAGGTTCCTTGTGGTACTCGATTTCTAGGCCTGCAGTATATCTGATATCCTGAATTTGTTTCCAGTGCACTTTGGAATTCTACATTTTTTGAGTCTTCCATCTGCCCTTTTATTGGTTTCAAATTTGTAGTCCTTGAGAAAATTCTCAGCTAACTTTCTTAAAAAATATGTTCGGGAATTTGATTTTCTATATATTTGCATGTCAAAACATATTTACCATCATAACTGAGCAGGCATGGAAGTCTGGATTCAAAATAATTTCCATCAGAGTTTTAAAGACATTGTCCTATGATTTTCTAGTGTTAAGGGTTATCTTGTTTTTTAATTTTTTAATTTTTTTATTTTTTTATCCTTTTAGGGCCACACCTGGGGCATGTGGAGGTTCCCAGGCTAGGGGTCGAATCAGAGCTACAGCTGCTGACCTACACCACGGCCACAGCAATGCCAGATCCGAGCCACCTCTGTGAGCTACACCACAGCTCACAGCAACACCAGATCCTTAATACACTCAGTGAGGCTAGAGATCAAACCCGCAGCCTCATGGTTCCTAGTTGGATTTGTTAACCACTGAGCCACAATGGGAACTCCTGATTCTCATTCTTTTGAGGTGATTTCTTTTCGGTCTGTAGGATAGCATTTTTATTTTTTATCTATTTATCTTTTTTTTTCTACTGTACAGCATGGTGACCCAGTTACACTTACAAGTATACATTCTTTTTTCTCACATTACATGTTCCATCATAAGTGACTAGACAGAGTTCCCAGCACTACACACCAGTATCTCATTGCTAATCCATTCCATAGTAGTAGGCAATAGTCTGCAATAGTCTGCATCTATTAAACCCAAGCTCCCAATCCATCCCACTCCCTCCCCTACCCCCTTGGCAACCACAAGTCTGTTCTCCAAGTCTGTGGTTTTCTTTTCTGTGGAAAGGTTCCTTTGTGCCGCATATTAGATTCCAGATAGAAGTGATATCATATGGTATTTGTCTTTCTCTTTCTGACTTATCTCACTCAGGATGAGAGTCTCTAGTTCCATCCATGTTGCTGCAAATGACACTAGTTTGTTCTTTTTCATGGCTGAGTAGAATTCCATTGTGTATATATACCACATCTTCCTAATCCAATTGTCTGTCAGTGGACATTTGGGTTGATTCCATGTCTTGGCTGTTGTGAATAGTGCTGCAATGAACACACGGGTGCATGTGTGTTGTTTGAGGATAGTTTTGTCTGGATATATGCCCAAGAGTGGGATTGCTGGGTCATATGGTAGTTCTATGAATAGTTTTCTAAGGTACCTCCAAACTGTTCTCCATAGTGGTCGTACCAGCTTACATTCCCACCAACAGTGCAGGAGGGTTCCCTTTTCTCCACACCTCCTCCAGCACTTGTTATCTGGGGACTTATTAATGATGGCCATTCTGACTGGTGTGAGGTGGTATCTCATGGTAGTTTTGATTTGCATTTCTCTAATAATCAGGGATGCTGAGCATTGTTTCAAGTGCTTGTTGGCCATCTGTATATCTTCTTTGGAGAAATGTCTATTCAGGTCTTTTGCCCATTTTTCAATTGGGTTGTTGGGTTTTTTTGTTGTTGAGTTGTATAAGTTGTTTGTATATTTTACAGATTAAGCCCTTGTCAGTTTCATCATTTGAAACTATTTTCTCCCATTCTGTAAGTTGCATTTTTGTTTTCTTTTTGGTTTCCTGCATGTGTTTTCATTCATTATACACACTGAGTCCTTTTAAAGAATGGGCATTTATTTTTCCTATTATTGGTTTGATAAATTCCTCATTTTTATCTGCTTTCCTCTATTTAAAATTCCTATAGGTGGATGTTATTCTGACCTTTCTAGTCTCTCCCTGCCTCTCACACATTCTCATCTTTCTCTTTCTACTCTGAAAGACTTTTTTACTCTACCCTTTGACTTTAACTTTTGACTTATTTACTATGTTTGTCTTAGTTCTGCATTAATATTTCCTTTTTTTTTTTTTTTTTTTTTTTGCTTTTTAGGGCTACATCCCCCTGCATATGGAGGTTCCCAGGCCAGGGGTCTAACTGGAGAATTGGAGCTACAGCTGCAGCCCACGCCACAGCCACAGCAATACAGGGTCCAAGCCACGTCTGCGACCTACACCACAGCTCACAGCAACACTGGATCCTTAACCCCCCGATCAGACTTGCAACCTCATGGTTCCTAGTCATATTCATTTATGTTGCCCCACAATGGGAACTCCTAACATTTCCAATTTTTAAGAATTCTTTCTTGTTCTTGGTTTTGTTTTCAAGAGATGTTTACCTGATTTAATCAGTTGTTACATCTTATTCTGAGTATCCACGTTGGAAGTTTGGAATTTATTGTTTGTACTTGTTTTAAGCTATGTTTTGTCCTCTGAATTAGCTCTTTTACCTCTGAGATGTTTTCCTGCTATTGTACACATAGGTCTTCTGTTTTTCCCTCCAAGGTCTCTTCTGAATAGGAAATTTCACCCAGAGCTATGTATGAAGGCAAGATTTGTCACCTGATAGACTCTGCCTCAGAATAAGCAGTAAGGTGCTGTGTAGCACTGGGAACTATATCTAGTCACTTATGCTGGAGCATGATAATGTGAGAAAAAAGAATGTATACATGTATGTGTGACTGGGTCACCTTGCTGTACAGTAGAAAATTGACAGAACACTGTAAAACCAGCTATAATGGAAAAAAATAAAAATCATTTAAATAAAACAATCCCAACAAAAGAAAAAAAAATCCTAAATGGAAAATTCCAGAAATAAACAATTCATAAGTTAAAAAAAGAAAAAAAGAATAAACGGTAAGGAACCAGCCTATAATGGGAAGACAGCCTGAATGCCAGAATAGTGGCTCAAGTTCTTCCTAGGCAGTTTGTTTCATTTCTGTGGAAAAGAATCTTATGGATTTTCTTGTTAAGGGTTAAATACTGAGTCATTCACAGTCTGCCAGCCAGAGAAGAGGGAAGGGTAGAAGAAGGGGAAGCGGAAAATCAAAGTATTTTTGTTCCCATGGGCACACCTTTTACTTCCTTAGGCCTATTAATAGCATACTTTCTCATTCCCACCCTCTATATGGTCCACTGAAGTCAGGGGCCTTTTGAGTGGTTCTGCCTGACTTTTTCTGGCCTCTGCCCCACTCTGCTGGATGCACCAACATGCTGCTGTCTGCTTCATCTTGCAGAGAAGGGCTGAAATATAGTCTCAAGTCTTGTGCCCCTCTTCGCCACTAAGTAAACTCCACTTCTTAGTCTTTAACATTTTACTTGAGTCTTAAAAAGAAAAGGAAATTAATATGTGCTCAATTAGCCATCCTGAATGAGAAGCCAAAACAAGCATTTCACATACGTGATTTCACTTCATTCCAGTATAGCCTCTAACCTCAAAAAAAGGTCTCTCTTATCAGCTTCTGACCATAAAACAAGATCATGTTTCCTTTGTGTGTTCAAAATATGGATGGTATGGTTTTCACCCCACACAGTGGTTTGACTGCTCTGCTCATTTCTGGGAGAACCCAGAGAGGAGGTCTCAGCTGCTTCCAACAACGGTCTGCCTGCCACAGCCATCTTCTCGCACCCAGATAGTCTTCCTGACCTAACTACCCTGCTTGTTCATGTGCCAAGGTCTGGCCCAGGGTGTTGCCCACAAAGGTTGTCAGAGGCTCAGGGTGCTGCCTGCTTTAGCTCCTCAAAGTATCAGAATATTGGTGGTCTTCCTCAGTACCATGCCTCTCTTTAATGCCCGTCCCCCAAACAATTCTGCCTGTGCCCAGAACCTCATAAAATCTCTCTCTCTCTCTCTCTCTCTCTTTTTTTTTTTTTTTGTCTTTTCTAGGGCCGCTCCTGCGGCATATGGAGGTTCCCAGGCTAGGGGTCGAACCGGAGCTGCAGCCGCCGGCCTAGACCAGAGCCACAGCAATTCGGGATCCGAGCAGCGTCTGCAACCTACACCACAGCTCACGGCAAGGCTGGATCCTTAACCCACAAGCAAGGCCAGGGATCGAACCCGCAACCTCATGGTTCCTAGTCGGATTTGTTAACCACTGAGCCGTGACAGGAACTCCTCTCATAAAATCTCTTTAAATAGTTCTCTCAGCTTCTTCAAACCCTCTCCAAGAGCTCAAAAATTTTAGTCCCTGGAACCAGGCAAGAAGTTGACACCAACCCATCCTCTTCATTATCATTCTCACTCCCTCTTCTTTCCACTCTCTTTCCCCCCAAATCCTCCCTCATCTCTCCATTCATGTCTGTCTATATATAGGTATATATATGAATTGTCATAGACACAGTAGGTGCCAGTGGGTACTGTTAGTCCCTATACAACTTAAATGGGAGTCCTATGTGAGTTAACCCCTATACTCCTATAGGAACTCACTGATACTATTAACAAAATCATTTAGATACTATTTAAAATACAATTGTGAATATTATATATATGTATACACTTGTAAAAGTATATATATATATATATATATATATATATATATAAAACATACAGAAGTATCTTAGTTACTTTTAAGTTAACTTGAAAATAAACATTCATTATATTCTTTCCATTTTCCCTATAAGGTAATGTGCTTCCTGAACATAGCTTTTGGATTTGCATCAAATTACTGGTAAACACTTAACTTCATTTTATATATATATATATATACACACACACACACATACACACACACACACACATATATATGTATATATATGTGTGTGTGTTTATATATATACATACATATATATTTGTCTTTTTAGGGCCACACCCATGGCATAAGGAGGTTCCCAGGCCAGGGGTTGAATCAGAGCTGTAGCTGCAGATCCAAGAAGAGCATGTGCCCTACACCACAGTTCACAGCAACGCCTGACCCTTAACCCACTGAGCAAGGCCAGGGATTGAATCTGCATCCTCATGGATACTAGTCATATTCATTCCCACTGAGCCATGACAGGAACTCCCGTGTTTTATATTTAAAGAAAACTTTGGTGGGGTGGATTTCTTAGAGTTTCTTAGTTCAAGATTTAAAATTCCACCCTACGACCGAAATTACACTCCTCAGCAGAACTCAGAATTCCTGAGAAGCATGTCAAGCTCACCTATGACAGCAGTAAAATAGGAGAAGCCTGTCATGCCAAGACAGCCAAACAAGCCCTTTTAGAATCTGCCACAATGTTCAGAAAGGGAGACTAATAAATGCATCATTTGATAAAATGGAAAAGCTACCTGACTCCTTTTTAAGTCTAAATGGACTCAATTTTTAAACAGACTTCAACAACCACCTATTCTGTTTACAATGACAGAGTAGATCATGTTGTCAGGAGTCTATAATATTACTATAAAGAGAATAATAGTATGTGTAATGGAAATGTGTGGTAATGATCACCCTGAATTTGACAGCTAAAAAGTGGTAGCTCCCCATTCCCCCCAAAATAACAACCTAAATCCTTTTTATACCAGAAGAAAAACTTATGGGTCTTTAATGCCCAGTCAGGTTTCTATGTCAGCTTGACTCCCAAGAGTAAACTTATATCATGGCTTGCACTAGCTCTCATCCTCAGTATTTAATCTCTGCTTACAGAAGTGTTTTCCTGGGAGTTCATGTTGTGGCTCAATGGTAAAGAACCTGAGGACATGGGTTCCATCCCTGGCCTTGATCAGTGGGGTAAGGATCTGGCATAGCCTTGAGCTGTAGTGTAAGTCATAGATGTGGCTCGGATCTGGCATTGCTGTGGCTGTGGTGAAGGCTGGAAGCTACAGCTCTGATTCAACACCTGGCTTGGGAACTTCCATTTACCATGGGTGTGGCCCTAAAAAGACAAAAGAGGAGTTCCCATCGTGGCGCAGTGGTTAACGAATCCGACTAGGAACCATGAGGTTGTGGGTTCGGTCCCTGCCCTTGCTCAGTGGGTTAACGATCTGGCGTTGCTGTGAGCTGTGGTGTAGGTCGCGGACGCGGCTCGGATCCCAAGTTGCTGTGGGTTCATTTCTCTTCTCACTTGAATAGAAAACCAAACTCCTATTTCAGTAGCCAAGATATTAGGCCCCTTTGGGTCTCAAGAGCCATCATTAAAACTGACACTAATTGGTGTTATCACTGACAGCGCAGAGTGACAAGGCAGGCTCTGCAGAAGCAGTTCATCCTTGGGAGTGCGTGCCAGCTTACTCATGGATAGGGAAATTCAGGGAACCCCACGCAGGCTCTGCCTGTGTCATTCATGCTCTGTGAAGACAAAGGATGACTTTTGATCCAGCATTTCCTCCAAACATTGTTTACTCTCTTTGCCTCTATGCACAATGCCTTCCTTCCCAAGCTGAACTGATGAGTAGGAATTCACAGGCAATGAAAGCTTGACTCTAATCAGTGATCCATGCCTGGCAGATGCTGAGAGGCCCCCAGCAGTTCTCAGCTGCACTGGGGTGTTACAAGACTGTTGTGCTAATGAAGCCTGTATAATGGAAAGCATTTTTTAGCCCAGAGGAACACCACACACCTGAGCGATAGGAATCTTCCTGGGTTCCACTCTTGCTCATTCATAGTGTACACGGAAGACTCACCCCACTGCTAGTTCTGTCTTATTCACGTCTTTCCTATCTATTCTTAAATAGCATCCAGCTTCTTTCTACCATAGTCCTCATATTACATACCTCTATATAACTGCTGTTGAACTGTAATAGTGTATCAAAATTTGCATGATAAACCCAAAAGTACATAGACTTTTATAGCTCCTATTCACAAGAAGAAAAGAACGTTGTTTCTGTTAGGGCATGATCCAGAATGTCCATCTTGAGACAATTTATATAGAGATGTAATCATTAAGATAACCAAAGAAATTGCCTTTAAAATTTGCCTTCCATGTGCAAAACGGGGATTTCTGAAGTAGGGAAAGAAAAGGAGAATAATTTCAAAATCAAGTATTGAGTAGTCACTGAAAAAAATACAGATGCATGAAGGAATCCATAATAAATGCATAAATATAAGGTAGTTCCTTGAAGAAAAAAAGTGAATAAATCTGTATATATACTTTCTTTGCTTTATCTTGAGCTCCTAGAATAGCACAGATTTCATAGGTTATTTCATTAGTCATTCCATTCACCCCAGTGCCTCTCCATATAAGACAACAGATGAGGGGAATGAGATTCTACTAATAATACTAGGGTTTACCATATGTTTCCAGGCTACTACACAAGCTTTGGGAAGTTGGCAGTTATGTCCTCATTAGCAAACGCATGTTATTAACAGGCGGGATGGGGATGAGGATGAACAGAACAAGTGCTATTGCTCCAAAAATAGTATCCAGCTAATCAAATTTCGAAGAGGATTTCACTTTCCGACTTTGTCATGTATGAGATCAAACCAATCCAGAGATGGAGAGAGAAGGTCACATTGAATCTGTATGTTCCGGACTCACCCACTCAGAGCCCATTCAGGGTAGAAGTTATACTAACATATAAGACGGTCATCCAAATAAATTCAATAACTACAACAGTCAGGAATGCCTAAAAGCACCACACTCAGGATAAAAAGACACACAGTGCAACTATATATTGAAAATATTTACTCCCCACAAATTATTGGTGAGAAATATATGTGACACTTTATATATGTGAAGAACAAGAGTAATTTTTCAATATTAGAAAATTAGAAAATTTCTAATTTTGGAAGTTAGAAAAGTCACCTTACCCAGTGATCGATAAAAATCAATAGTATTATGTTACTTTAGTATAGCAGCATCCAAAGCAAAGAGAGCTGATATTCTCTATGAAACTCTTAAGCAAAAATGAGGAAGACGTAGGAAGTGAGATGTCAAATGCCTTTGACTAAGTTCTTCTTTGGTATCCCAAGCATTTATATGTATATCCTTGTTGATTGATAGTAAGGTCATAAGAAGGGCATAAAAAGCTCTACCAAGCAAGCTAAAACGATTTCCCTCAGGCAAGGAAAATTATAAAATTCAAAGGTTCAGGTCAAATCTTAGTGATCAGAATACAACCTCTCATTTTTCTGATAGAAAAATTTCGGCCTAAAGTGGTCAAGGATTTTCCCCAAGGGAAATTCAGTTAGTCAACTAGAAATGCCCAGTCTTTTCAAGCATTCAAGGTTTCTTTTGCTCTCGTGGTCAGCCAGGACTCTGCAAGATACTGCCAAACACAAAGGCAATAGTATCCTTGCCTTCATGCAGGTGACAGTCTTTGCAGAAGGCAGAATATTTAAAATAGCGACTACAGACGGAATTGTGTCCCTTCCGATTTCATATGTTGAGGTCCCGATTCCCAATGTAGTGTGGCCAGCGATAAGATCTTTATGGGGGCAATGAAGGTTATACAAGGTCATCAAGGTGGGACTGTGAGCTCATGAAAAGAAGCTCTCCCTCTCTATCATGTGAGACTACAGCAAGAAGCCTGCAAGGCAGGAAGAAAGCCCTTGCCAGAAACCAAACCCTGCTAGAACCTTGATCTGGGACTTGCTAGCCTTTAGAACTGAGAGGGGAAAAAATGCTGTTGTTGAAGCGACCTCGGCTATCGTATTTTGTTGTCGCAGTCCAGGCTGACAAAGACAACAGCTACAACAACGTGTAGTGAAAGAGACTGGACAACATTCCCCATAGGCTTCAGTCTAGACCCCAAAGGGAGCAAGCACCACGGCCGTGGGTATCCAGACCACGATCCTCTCCCTGTTCCAATCTGGAACAGGTCCAGGTGGCAGACCTTAACAAACTGGATTAAGGAGGGGCTTGGTTTATTTATATATCAGCACAATGGGAATCATGGAAGCATCTGAAGTATAGAACTTTGAAGTTTTATAATGTGTTATAATGTTGCTCTAAATAAAGAATGTAAAAAGGATTTAAGAGGGAATCCCCATTGTGGCTCAGTGGTAACAAACTTGACTAGTATCCGTGAGGATGTGAGTTTTGATCCCTGGCCTCGCTCAGTGGGTGAAAGATCTGATCCAGCATTGCCATGAGCTGTGGTGTAGGTCACAGACGTGGCTCGGATCCCACCTTGCTATGGCTGTGATGCAGGCTGGCAGCTGCAGCTCCAATTCAACCCTTAGCCTGGGAACCTCTGTATGCCATGAGTGCAGCCCTAAAAAAAAAAAAAAAAAAAAAAAAAAAAACAGCACTTAAGAGGAACATGATTAAAACTGGGAAGACAAGTTAGGAGCCGTTACAGAACTCCAGGTGAGACAGGATGGCCAGGCTAAGGGAGGTGGATCTGAAGAAGGAAACAACTCATGTATTAACTACATGACTGAAGTTTCCTGCCTGAGCCTCTTCTTGAGTATCGCTTTCTCAGGGAGGTCTTAACTAAATACCCTTTTAAAGTAGCTCCTCCCTCTCTAATTCTCTAACATTACATCTTGTGATATAGCAGTATATAAATGTGCATTTGTATATGTATTTATTTTTCTTTTGCACTACATTATCTGCATTGTAAGGTCAAGACCATGAAGACTTATTCATCTTTGGATCCAGAACCTAGCATGCAGTGCCTAACACTTAAGTACTTATTGAGTGAATGAACAAGGCAATGATTGAACAATGTATCAGGAGATACTTAGGAAATGCAATCAACAGAATTCTGCTAGATGCCACGGTCCATTGGGTGTGATGATTTTGGGAGAGTCACTGTAGGAGTCACTCTCCCTAAATGGCCTCCGGGTGCCACTTACTGAGATGCTATAGAAGAATTGGTTCGGGAGGAGTGGAAGAAAGGTCACCTAAGCCTGACTCTTAGTGATAAATACATACTTCATTCCCTGTAAGTCTGAAAACAAGGACACATACCAGACATGCCTCTTTATATCTTAAAGTCACCTTCTCTCTTAATAGGCAACTCCCATAACCTTGAACTTTTGGTATCAGCAAAAGACTTTGATCCCACTTGCTTTCTTCTACTATGACAGCTCTTAAGAACCCTGCAACCTCTACTACATGCCAAATTATGGCTCCTCTTAGGAAAAAAGCATGAGAGTAAGACAAAAACATAAAATTTGAAAGAGGAAGAAGGAAGTGGAACAAATAAGGAGACATTCTGCCTAGGAGAAAAATAAGCCCTTGTCCTGTGAAAAGTAAGAGATGAAGACTTAAGTCTAGTCTGAGAGGACAAACCACATGCAAAACAGCCAATGGTTTCACTAATGTTATCTTTGACCTTCCACAGATACTCATTTGCAAACATATGTTGTAAGGGAAGTATAAAAACATGCACATCTCAGCAGTACTGGTATTGGAATTCCAGCAATTTCTCATGTTTCAGCTTTTCATTGGTTACAAATATTTGCATTCAATTTCATATCACAAAGATATAGCAGACTGTTTGTACAAAAGACATCTGTGTTTATGACAACTTCCAACTAACCTTGCTGTTTTAAGTGTGATGTTATGGATAATCCCAAACAGTGATAAAACTAAAATCACATACACGTGGGTTTCATTATTATATAAATATTTGCTGTTGATTTGCCTTTCCTAAGTATATATTACAGAAATTATGTGTGATTTAGTAGTGATTATACATGAGGAAACAGAAGTTTAAAGAGTCATGGAGACTTGCTTATTTGGTTGGTGGAGCCAGAGTCTGCAATTCCCAACCCCCTGTTCAGCATACATACACAGTGGTAGAGCCAATACTAGGCTATTCATCATGACCCAGTTATTTCCAGACTTAGAGTTGCAATGCTATTGTTGGCCTTTCTGACATTACCCCACAAGATGACTAAACATTTTTATCTTTTCAGGGCCGCACCCAAGGCATATGGAGCTTCCCAGGCTAGGGGTCTAATCGGAGCTGTTGCTGCCAGCCTATGCCAGAGCTACAGCAATGCCAGATCCAAGCCGCATCTGTGACCTACACCGCAGCTCACGACAATGCTGGATCCTTAATCCACCAAGCGAGGCCAGGGATCGAACCCGAAACCTCATGGTTCCTAGTTGGATTCGTTAACCACTGAGCCACAATGGGAACTCCCAGAAAATATTTTTTAAAAACCTCAGATAACTGGAACCTAGTTAAGGATTCAGTAGCACAGCTGAGAATTAGAAATTGTGTGATCATCGTTCATTCTGTCCCACAAATTCATTCTTGGCTCTTCTTTTCTCTGCTCTATCACTGTAAGACTGGTCCAGTGGCCAAGCACCTAAGCACCTTTGTAGGCCTACTGTGAGCTTAAGTAGGGCTTGGCCAATGAGCATCATCAGAAGGAAACCAGAGGTTGGGAGGGGAGAGAAGTCACTGTTTTTCTTTCCCTTCTCCTTTTTGCTTTGGACTACATTTATGCCAGTTACACTCTTCCAGGACTACAATTAATATTAATTTATCCCTGGAGTTCCCATCATGGCTCAGTGGTTAACGAATCTGACTAGGAACGATGAGGTTGCAGGTTCAATCCCTGGCCTTGCTCACTAGGTTAAGGATCCGGCATTGCCATGAAGCTGTGGTGTAGGTCGCAGACTCGACTCGGATCCCACATCGCTGTGACTGTGGCATAGGCCAGCGGCTACAGTTCCAATTAGGTTCCTAGCTTGGGAACCTCCATATACTGCAAGTGTGGCCCTGGAAAAAGACAAAAGAAAAAAAATATATATATATATGTATATATATTGATTTATCCCTTCTCCAAAGCTCCAAATCTCACTCGGCTCAAATAATAGTATTACTCTTCCAGCCTAGGGTCTTGAATGGCATCCCTGGTTGCTAGTTTCTGGGGGCCTCAACATCCCTCATTTGTTTCCTCAAAACTTCTCACCCTCTATGAGTGGGCCCAAGAACCCAATGACTTACATTTTCTCTTGTTCTAGAATCTGACAGATACATACATGTACTGTGACTATTTATGTTAAAGTGACTCAATTAACTGTATATTTTCCAAGCTGCAAAGATGTACAGATAACTGTAATTAGTTGATTGTTTATCAAAAATGCCACCTGGAAATAGTTTTAAGTTTACTTGGGAGTTTGCTTCTGCTTTTTATCATAAGGAGCAGCAGGAGTAGGTTTACAAAGACCCGTTTAGGGGAGGGGGGAAAAAACAGAGGAAAACAAATTCAGATACTTGAGAAAATGTCACCTCTCTTCCTAATCCTGGGCTTAAGAAGTAGTTGAAGTCCACATCTCAGAAACACCACTCAAATAGCAGTAGTATTAATTAGATATAAAACAGTGATGTTATCAGAAAATACCAGAACCTTGTCTGAAAAATTGCTACATTACCAGCAAATCCCTGACAGCTCAATTCAGCCTTAAGGTGTTCTGGCCAAAACAAGGGCTTAATCACTCCATTACAAGCAAAACGGCTATATTAACTGATAAGGTTTATGGTACACTATCCCTTATCCCTGGCAGCAGAATATAGGTCAGCCCGTGAGAGGGTGACTCCAAAGAATGTATATCATACATCCACGCTTAAAAAAACCTCTAGCTTCAGCAGTTCCTGCATTTTCCAGTGAGCACACTCACTTGGAGACTGGGAGAAACCACACTGAAGTTTCACGTAAGAGCACAGGTGAATTTATAAGCCAGTGTTGCTACCACTATACCATCTTCCAGAACACACAACTTATGGGACTGACTATATTTGGAACATTTTTTTGAGAATGTCAACAAATGCCTGAGCTTAAGCAAAGAAATTTAAGCTTTACCCATGCAGACTCTGTATTTCATATGAATTTTCTTTCACATTTAAATCTTCTGAAAAAAATACGTCCTTGGTGTCATTCCCTATCAATTGATTTATTATCACTCATTTGTTTGTTTGTTTACTGGCATTATGGACACTAAAGTTCAGAAGCTACCCTCAGTCAACAAGTCCTAAGAAGCAAAGCCTGGATCCAGAACAATCTTCTGACTCCAAGTCCCATGTCCTTTCCCCTCCACCACAATGTGTGTTTGCTTGGACTAGTCAAAAGCTCACCATCTCCTTTAATGGAAAAGTTTAAAAACCCTGCTTCCAAAATGTGTCCCATTTTCATTTTCTTCCCCTTTCCTTTCCACTACCCTATTGCCAAGTACCGTCATATTTCTCCGAACCTTCTCCAAAAGTCTCCTAATTCATCTTCCTGCTTCCGCTGTTGTCCACCCTCACCCCCATAATTTTTAATCTACACATCAGCAAGAGAGATTGCTTTAAATACATATTAGATTATGTCATTACTGTGCCTTGAAAGTCTAATGTTTTCCAATTGCACTAAGAATGAAATCTAAACTCCTCACTTGAGCTACAAGTTCCAGTCTGCACTGGCTCCTCTCTGCAGTGCTAAATTCCATACCACTCCCAGGAGTCACCATTCCTCAGCGTTATTGGACATCTTTTCACCTTTGAGCAAGTCAAGCTCGTATGTACCCCAGGGTCTTTGCACCTATTGTTGCCTATGCCTGGAACGCCTTTTTTCCAACTCTTTCCGTGACTGGCCCTTGCTCATCATTCGGATCCCATTTAAGTCACCTCTTCTCTGACCACTTTATCTAAAAGAACATCTTGCTCTATCCCTAGATAGCATATCCCATCACCTGATTTTATTTTTCTTTAATTTTCTTTATGATACATTACTAAGACTTTTATTTGCTTTATTTTTTGAGGTATATTTTCTTTATGATACACAATACTAAGATCTTACTCTTATTTACTTTGTTTTGAGGTAGATTGGATTATTTTCAGCAAATAGTGACTCTCTTCCACAATATCTCCTGCAAGAGATGTGTACTTCCTCAGTCCATTGACCCGAGACTTGGTCATATAACTTGCTTTGACCACTGAAATGTGCTTCAAAGTGAGAGCTTTAGGGGATACGGTAAGTCTCACCAGCCCACTTATGCTCCTAAGACCTTTTTACCCTATGAGCAGAGCTTATCTGAGGCAGCCACTGCCCTTTCAACTTTGGTCCTGGAATGAAAGATACATGGAACAGACCAGAACCCATTCAGAGCAGGAAACAGAGTCACTGCAGCTAATCCCAGATCTGTGTATTTAAGCCACAGAGAATTGACTGTTCTTTATTGTCACAACAAAATCTCAGAGCATTTATTAATCTGTGAGGGCTTTTCTATTGTTGTTTATTTACTTGTTTAATGTCTGCCTCCCTGAGTAGAATGTCAGCTGCATGAGGGCAGAGACTTTGTCTCAATTACAGCATCAAAAATGCCATCTGGTATATAGTTGATACTCAGTAATTACTTGTTAAAATTCATTACCAGAGTCTGAAACAAGCTATAGAAAATTTAAAACATTGCCAACACGAGGTTTTAAAATGTAATATTTAAATATCAAAGGGTGAACCAATTCCTAAGTTTTCCTATTAGTTGATAGCAAAGGAGTTTTTATATCCCCTAAAATCAAAGGAACTGAAAATGAAAGCAATTGAACTGTAAAAATATATTATGTAGCAAAAGGAACAGGCTTGGATTCTTTTTCCAAGAATAACAAGGAGTTGCTGTGTGCTGAGAAGGTTTCTCAGTCAAAACCTAAAGGAGGAAGCCTCTAACTCTCTGCCACTCAAACCCTCCCACCTCCTCTCCCTTCCTGCCTTTGTATTTTGCTCATACCCTTCCCTTTATCTGGAACACCCTTGTCCAATATCTCTACATTTTGAGATTACGGCTATTCCTCAGATGCCATCCCTTTGCAAAATCTTTTCAGTCTTTGCCAAACAGAATTAATCTTCTCCTGGAAACTTGAGGAGGCTATTTGTACCTCCTGTATAACATTTATCACATCCTGCCTTCTATCTGTGCAAGAGGACTTCTAATAAGCTATGGGAGGACAGGAATCACATCTTATTCATTGCACACTGCTCTAAAAATAGTATATTCCTGACAAATATTTGTCACTTTGAAAAATGTACTGAAATTTTCAAACATCCCTTATCACCCTGCTATGCATTAGGACTGGAAAAGAGAGAAGAGACCACCTTACCAACCAAGCTTTCTCACGGCATGAGATTGTGGTGGAGATGGAAAGGAAGTCAAAGCTAAACCTGTTTCTTATAAGTTCAACAATACCTAACGAGGCTAAAAATTTTGCTCTTATGGCTGACATCCAGAGATAATAATTACCCAAGTTGATGTGTCGAATGCTTTTGTACATCTGTCTGACTTTGCCACTAAATAATATGCATAAAGCTTTCTTTTATGAAAAGATTGATTTCAGTATTATAATATCCAAGCAAGGCTGCTTGGTGGGAAAAGTAATAGGCGCATGTATTGTTTGGTATGATTAGAAAAATGCCAGGATGCGCTGACTATGCACTGAACACATGCATCATTCAAGCTTCATTACTTTCAGGTAAGAAGTATTCTCCTTTAAAACTTAGATACGTGAGACAATCCACAGATTAAGTTAAATAAGGCTTATTCATATACTAATTGAATTAATTTAATGAGATTGTTTCCCTCATGACAGCCTGTAAAAAAATGGTGGCTCTGGAAGAAGAGCAGGTTTGAGGTCAGAAGAGGGTGGAGAGGAAACTGTAGCAAATGAAACTGCTCTGGGAGCACAAGCTGATAGGAGCCTCAGCTGACCCTGAGCAGCAGAGTGGGAATCAGGGATGGGAAGAGGGGTGAGCTAGGGATCAAAGAAGGGGACAAAAGAGAAGATTCCTGGGTTCTAAGGAAATTTCTGAGACCTCAACCAAGAGGTCCTGTCTGGGACAAGAGTTATGTAAGCTAAGATGACATGATATCAAGCAAATCCTCTGGGTTTACTCATTTAATTATGTTGGAGTGGAGGGAAAAATCAACACTACCATCTGACTCTTTTAACTGACAGAGCCCCTGATTCACATTAAGTAATTTCCCCAAGGTAATTCAGAGGCTATGTTTATGTGATGGCAAAGACTTACAAAAGGAACATTGAAGGGTATCCACAACAAATGTCTAGATGACTGGTTGAATTTAAAACCAAATTTCAGAAGGAAGGTTTGGTGTCGCCCCCCCAAAATACTGAGATAAACTTCCTTCTTAATCATTTTGATTCAAATATTTGAAACCCTACTGTGACCTAGAAAAAAAAATGTAAACAAGATACATTTATTGTCTTCAAATAGCTAGCAGTCTAGGACTGGAGACAGACACAGAGAGATCATTTCAATAAAATGGGAAAGGACTGGACAAGGCAGAGGGAAGCAGTGCCTCCAGGCATAGAAAATAATGCAGTGAGCTGCTTGGGGAACCACCATCAGCTCTGCTTAAACTCTGCAAAAGATGGGGTTTTTGCTCCACAGGGGATAGAACTTGAAGAGCCTTCTCAGCCATGCCAAGCAACTTAGAGGCTCTTCCCTAAGGAACAGAAATCTTCGGAAGAGTTTTAAGAAGGGGAGTGAAATGGTTAAATGTGTAGTGATATGGTACGTAGATGGATGTGGCCATGGTGGGGAGTTGAAAGCACAAGGAAAAATACCAATTATGTTCTGGTTCTTGGGAAGGTGGTGAGTTCACTGGTGTTCTTTACAATATTACAGTAAACACACATTCAGAAGATACACACTTTTCTTATTAAATATTTAGGTTAACAGATAATTAAGCAGAAAAGAAAAAGGACTTACAGATTACAGGAGATTTAGATGCTGAAAACTGATCAAGTATGTAGGTAAAAAACGGTAGAAGAGCCTAGAATGAGGACGGATCCATGTTATTTAGGCATGTCATGTTCTGAATTGAGAGGAGAAATGGGAACTGGAATTCAGCTTGAGCTTTGCTTACCAAGTAGAGTTTATGTATGCACAGAGGAATGTCAACTCTTCCTACTCGTTGCAAAAGCACAACATGAGCAAACAGTGGCAACTGTCCAGGGTAACTCTCAGTTTTCTGTCTTGAGCAACTTAATGAATGGTGATATCATTAACACTAGAAGAGGAGCCATTTCTGAGGACCACTGGGGAAGAGGAAGAAGATTGTGATTTAATTTCAGCCAATAGGACATCCAAGTGAAGATGTCCACCAGGAATGTATCTATGATTCTCAAGGTCAATGGAAAAGTCAAGGCTGGTTACAAAGATCAATGGCACATGTAGGAGAGAGTAGTGAGTAATAATAAAACTGAGTATCACTTAATCTGGAGGGGTGGGCAGAGGTGGGCCAGAAAGAAATAATATCAGAGCCTTCTGCTCTAAGCAGAATTAACATTCCCCAAAACTTTGTTTCAGTGACATCTTATTACACTTAAAATTTTCCTGAAAACATAAAAATCTCTTCCTATGAACAACCCATTCTTTCCCCTAAAGCACCAGCAAGCCTATTTCTCATCAATATTAAGGCTTTTAACTATGTCCTTATCTCTTTTTGAAAAAGAACTGATTGCCTGTCATTGGCTGATACTTTTCAAGATGGATTCTGTAAAAGGTATTACATCTTATGCATTACCTGAGTCAACCAAAGATATATTGCCTCATGTTTCAAGATACATTCAATTCAAATCTGAAATTTAAGCCTCAGTCCTTATGCTTTGTCCTTTTGCCCCTGTAGAAAATGGAATTTTTATATAATAATTTTGGTGACATTCTTGCCATTCAAATGGCCCAAACATTTTTAAAAGCAATAACGCACTGAAACATCTCATTAGTGAAAAGGAAGAAATTGGAGGTGGATTTCTGAAGGAAAGGTCTGAAATGCTTTCACTTCTAAACTGCACACAAAGGTCTTAATGAGTGGGTTGTCAGCCAAGCTTAGCAGGGTTATCTGATTAACATAGCACTTACTATTATCAACGACGTTTCCCTTTCGAAGGAGAGAGGCCAGACTTTATGTTAGGCCTTAGAAATTCAAAAAAGAACAGGACATTATTCCCACACTTCAGCAATTCAACCTAGCAGACTATCAAGAGCAAAATATCCTAAATTATCAGTTATTTTCTCCAGTTCTATGAGAAAATATAAAGATGTCTCCATTATAATTAAAATTTTATTTTAATTTTACTAAAAGATATCATTACATAACCCAATTCATTCCATGACTGCATCCTTTCCCCCCTAAGTTTTCCATTTCAAAATTCCCAAAACAGGCTTATATGACATTATTTATGATATTTTTAATATACTCATCACTATTCAAGGTAAATGCCATAAGAAAAGAGATAAATTATGTGTCCGGGAAGGCTGCAGTTCATAATTCTTGCTCCCTTTAATGTCAGTGAGCCCTGGACAAGTTCTCAGGGACAAACTAGCAGTTAATGTAGATTATGTAGATTCAACCTTACCCATCATTTCATGACCCAGAAACTCTTAGGTTTCCAAGCCTGAATAACAAATCAATTTGATATCACATTTATTTTTATTTTACTCACCTGATTACACCCTGCAAAATAAAATGAGAAGTCTAAGATAGTATATCATGTCATTTATTCTCTTTGGAGCCAATAGAACATGTGTCTTGTCCACTCATCCAACACATAATAATTGAACACATATATTGTGCCAGGCACTTCATTAGCTAAGAATGGTACCTTTGCTGGTGAATAATACAGTCCCTGACTTTTTAGAAACATAGTACATTTTTTTGAGATAAAATATGAATATTTCATTAAAGGAGAGGGACATAATTAGGTCACATCTTCCTCAATTTTATAGAACAGAAGTCTTTGCTGTTTGCAGATTTTAAACTGACATCCTTCCTCTCTTTTTATTCATTTTCAGAGGTTGGCCTCAGGCTCAAGCCTAGTATCAGTTACTTGGCATATTGCTGGTCTTATTTTTTTTTTCCAGTTTCTTCTTCTTTTTTTTAAAATGATTTTTATTTTTTCCATTATAGTTGGTTTACTGTGTTCTGTCAATTTTCTACTGTACAGCAAAGTGACCCCAGTCATACATACACATATACATTCTTTTTCTCACATTATCCTCCATCACAAGTGACTAGGTATAGTTCTCTGTGCTATACAGCAAGATCTCATTGTGTATCCACTCCAAATGCAATAGTTTGCATATACAAATCCCAGATTCCCAGTCGATCCCACTCCCTCCCCCTTGGCAACGGCAAGTCTGTTCCTCAGGTCCATGAGTTAGAAACACAGTACATTTCTCTTATATCTCTCTATGAGAGTTTGTAAACTCTCAAAAACACACTTGTTGATTATCTCCTGAAATGATATCTGGGGGAAAAACCTGAAAGAGATTTTTCCCAGGATACAAACTATCCTAAGCTTATTTTAACAGCGTCGTATTATATAATATCACATAAACAACCAAAAAAAAAAAAAAAAAAAAAAAAGGAGAGAGAGAGAAAGTTAATTCAGAAAAAACCCTTCTGTAGCTCAGTTTAAAATGGGTTTATGGTCTGTTCTGATGGTCATAACAATGTGGTCTGAGGATGGGAGAATCCACAACTGATTTGATTAACAACCATAAAGTCAGCAACTACTAGGAGCTTGGGCAGTATTAGAGAGGAGACAGACTATCTTCCTAACAAAAACTGCACTGAATTTAAACTGGTTCATTTATTTCTTTTCCAATTCCCTACAATGCTCTTACCATTCCCTTTGGAGACAGAAAGAGAGTGATCCATCCCAGTTTTTCTTCTCCCCTCTCCAACTTTGTATTATTGTCTGTGGATTTTTCACTAACTCCCATAGTATTTCTCTAGGAATTGTTCTGGATATCAAAATGTCATCCAAATATAAAACTTATTTTTGTGTCCTTTACATTATATTACATTTACACTGAAAAGGCTATATTCTCAAATTATCTCCTGAAAATCTAGCTTTCTAATTCTTAGAAGATATTTTGCATAATTGTTGAAAATAATTTCCTCTCTCTTCTACACAAAACACACACATACAATTTGCATTTATTTTGTTTTTCTCTACCTAGTATTCAAAAGAATCTGAATTTCAGATATGAGAATAATTTGTAAGAGATAAAATAAACCTAGGAAAGAATCGATCCTATGGACTCAATTGAATAAAACGTCTGAAATAGGTTCACAATCAGTAGCAACTTCAAGCAGGTCTTGTCCTGTTCATGATGGATTACCCCATGCATTTAATCTACCTATAAGCTGACTTCTTTTTGGCAACTATCCTTTACAAGGAGTCAGGCTCAAAAAGGGCATTCTTTTGCATCCTATATTTGGCACACACTGGATGGAACAAAGCATTAAACCACATTTAGTGACTTTCAGACTGACCTTGGAAAAGAAATAAATGTCACTCTAACAAGCATATTATATGAACAAAAGGTTAGTATGAAGACAGAGTTTTTTGGTCTTATTTTTGTTTAACAAAATGGGAAACAATCCATTCCACTATTTTAAGCACCCAAGTTATTGGTATGCCCCCAAATTACACAGTAATTCTTAGCTTAATAAAAAAAATATTTATTTGTTTTCCTAGTGGTCTAGGTATTGAGTATATATTGTTTTTAGTCACTTCCTCCCTATTCTTCCTTTTAAAATAACATGTCCAAAGAGTTACCATTGTGGCTCAGGGGGTTACAAGTCTGACTAGTAACCATGAGGATGTGGGTTTCATCCCTGGCCTCTCTCAGTGAGTTAAGGACCCAGTGTTGCTGGGAGCTGTGTTGTAGATTGCAGATGCAGCTCGGATGCCTTGTTGTTGTGACTGTGGTGTAGGCTGGCAGCTGCAGCTCCAATTGGACCCTAGCCTGGGAACCTCCATATGCCACAGGTGCAGCCCTAAAAAGCAAAACAAAAATAAATTAATTAAAAAAATAAAATAATATGTCCATACCTCATTCCCTTAAAGCCCGTTATCATATCTCAAGATGACACTCTGACCAAGGATAATAGGAAGAAACATCCAAGTGGAGCCTGGTTTTTTTTTTTTTTTTTTGCTTTGTTTTTTGTTTTGTTTTGTTTGTTTGTTTGTTTTTGGCTGTGATGGTAAAGTTCCTGGGAGAGGGATACAACTCAAGCCATAGCAGTGGCCGAACAGCTAACTGCTAGGCTACAGGGAACACCCCACGCTGAGCCAGTAATGCCATCTTACTCCAATCATCATTTTGAAGTTAGAACTGAGAGACCCCAGTCAGGCTCTGCTGAATATTTTATCTGTAACTTAAAAGAGATTGGAATGGTTCTTTTTAACCTGATCCAAAATGAAGTACAGAAAGTCAGTTAACAGTGGATTCCCATTGTGGCTGAGTGGTTAATGAACCCGACTACGATCCATGAGGACGCAGGTTCGATCCCTGGCTTCTCTCAGTGGATTAAGGATAGCTCTGATTCAACCCCCAGCATGGGAACTTCTGTATGCCGAAGGTGTAGCACTAAAAAGCAATAATTATAATAATAATAATAATTTAAAAAAAGAAAGTTAACAGAAAAAGCGAGAGCATGAAATAGGCACAAGAAAATTATAGATGGGAAACCCTGAGGGCAGGAGAGACGGAGAGAGTGTCTGCCTTGAATTCGGGTCAGTTTTCACATCCAATGTCAACCCCTTCTGAGGTCACACTGTACATCTCACCTTTGGGTTCTGTAAGACCACCCAAATCTTCCTCTTGGTTTAGCATGTTTTTAATAGGCTCTGTGTTGTATGGTCAAGTCAACTTAGATTGAGTTAGATTGAGACAGTGGTCTCTTTTTATTTTTTATTTTTATTTATTTATTTATTTTTGCCTTCTTTCTGGGGCTGCTCCCGCGGCATATGGAGGTTCCCAGGCCAGGGGTCCAATTGGAGCTGTAGCCACCGGCCTACGCCAGAGCCGCAGCAACTCGGGATCCAAGCCATGACTGGGACCTACACCACAGCTCACAGCAATGCCAGATCCTTAACCCACTGAGCAAGGCCAGGGATCAAACCCGCAACCTCATGGTTCCTAGTCAGATTCGTTAACCACTGAGCCATGACAGAAACTCCATCTTTTTAGGTACAGAGGTAAAAGCAAGTTTCTAAGCATTGTAAACAAATCCTGATTTTGATCTTGCCTTAAAATCAGTCTCTAGTAGTAGATATATGGTTGTTCCAAAGAGCTGTGTGATCTTAGGAAAGTCATGGCAACTCTGAGTCTGTTCTTTACCTTTGAAATAAAGGTAGAGGGACTTCTACATTTGACATGATGGCAGATTAGACACTTCGAACAACCCATTTGAATACAATAAAATATCAGATAAAATGTTTTCAGTGTTTTTTTTTTTAATATGCATCACTGAGATAATAAAAAAGTAAAGACGCTGAGTCTCCAAAGTAACCAGAAGCTCTAGGAAATAAAAAAGAGCCAAGGCTGACTCTTAACCTGAAGATTTTTATTGAAATTGGGAGCAGTTCCCGTTGTGGCGCAGTGGAAACGAATCCGACTAGGAACCATGGTGTTGTGGGTTCGATCCCTGGCTTCACTCAGTGGGTTAAGGATCCGGAGTTGCCATGACCTGTGGTGTAGGTCACAGACATGCTAGGATCTGGTGTTGCTGTGGCTCTGGCATAGGCCAGCAGATACAGCTCCGATTCGACCCCTAGCCTGGGAACCTCCATATGCCCTAAAAAGACAAAAAAAAAAAAAAAAAAAAAAAAAAAAAAGAGAGAGAGAGAGAGAAATTGTGAGACCTCGAGCTTCCACTTTGACACCTGCTCAGGAGATAGAGATTGTGACATAAAGCCCAGGGCTCCTTCAGGTGGATAATTTGATAAAGGGGTTCCTGCTGCACCCACCATGTAAAGGTAAACGTCACTACACAGAAAAGTGCAGAAAAGAAACTCACCTGTGCCAACTAAGCTCTCTTGGAAGGGAAAAATTTGCATTTACCGTAGTAATTCACAACCATTTCAAAATCATGTTCATAATCTGAGTTCACACTCTCTGAGTGATGTGAAGAAATTCTCGAGAAGAAATGGTAATTTATGATGGTTCCAGGTTGGTATCAGTTCCAGAGAACTGGCAGAGTAAAGGCAAATCTTATTTTGAGGTGTCATGATCATCAACTAATTAAACAAAGAATAATACAGATAGTAAGATAAATACAGTCTTACTTGCTAAAGACAAAGCTGATCATCTCACCCCAGTTCTTAAAAAACTTCATTGCCTTTTACAAGTCAAACTCTGTTCAGTTTTCTCCCAATCACACACAATGATCCACCTACAATGCGTTCTGTCTCCTAGCCCACATATCTGAGAAGTTTAGAGGTTTTTACCACCCAAAAGAGCAAATGATTATACAATGGAGGAATTCCTTTTTTTTCTTTTTCTTTCTTTCTTTCTTTTTTTTTTTTTTTTTTTTTTTTTTTTTTTTTTTTGTCTTTTTGCCATTTCTCGGGCCGCTCTCACGGCATATAGAGGTTCCCAGGCTAGGGGTCTAATCAGAACTGTAGCCACCAGCCTATGCCACAGTCACAGCTATGTGGGACCGGAGTCGAGTCTGCAACCTACACCACAGCTCACAGCAATGCCAGATCCTTAACCCACTCAGCAAGGCCAGGGATCGAACCCACAACCTTATGGTTCCTAGTCAGATTCGTTAACCACTACGCCACGACAGGAACTCCAAGAATTTCTTTTCTTTCCTTTCTTTCTTTTTTTTTTTTTTTGTCTTTTAGGGCGGTACCACAGCATATGGAGGTTCCCAGGCTAGGGGTCCAATCAGAGCTGTAGCTTCTGGCCTATGCCACAGTCACAGCATCTTGGGATCTGACCCGCATCTGTGAACATCACCACAGTTCATGGCAATATGGGGATCCTTAACCTCCTGAGTGAGGCCAGGGGTCAAATCCACGTCCTCATCGATACTAGTTGGGTTCATCAACCACTGAGCCACGATAGGAACTTCCAAGGAAGGAATTTCTACCACAGACATCCAACTACAATTCACTGAAATGGAAACTAACACTGCTTTTTTGACCACACAGGGGTCCTCAACCCATTGCAGAAATAGGCAAAAGCAGGTGTTACAGTGTTGACCAAGAGCCCAAAGTGGCTACTACTACAAAATGGGCTTGGTGTAATACGTGAAAGCCAGGCAACTCCCTGGGACACATCTTTTGTCATCACACTTATTGATAAAAACCAGTAACTTTATTTAATAAATGGGCAAAGGACTTGAACAGACATTTTTCCAAAGAAGACATTTAAATGTTCACAAGGTATAGAAAAGGTGCTCTACACCACTAATGATCAGGGAAATGCAAGTCAAAAATCACAGGAACACCTTAGACTTACTAGAACAGCTATTAAGAATGTGTTATCGAGGATGTGAAAAAGTTAGAACCCCTGTACACTCCTGGTAGGAGTGTAACATGATGCAACCACTATAGGAAACAGTATGGATGTGCTTCAAAAAAATTAAAAATAGAACTATTGCATGAGCCATCAATCCTACTCCTAGGAAAACTGAAATTAGGGTTTTGAGGAGACATTTCTAGCCTTTGTTCATTGCAGCATTATTCACAATAACCAAGATATAGAAACAAATATCCATCGACAGATGAACAGAAAAAGAAAAGATGGAACAGTGGAATATCATTATTCAATCTTTTAGAAGAAGGAAATCCTATCATTTGCAACAATATAGATGAACTCGAACATTAGGCTAAGTGAAATAAGCCAGTTTTAGAAGGACAAATACCATATGATTTCACTTGTAAAGGCATATAAAATCGTCAAACTCCTGGGAGCAGAGAAAAGAATGGTGGTGGCCAGGGATGAGGGTGGAGGGGAAGAAATGTGGAGCTTTTAACTCAACAGGCAAAAGTTTCAGTAATGCAAGATCAATAAGTTTCCAGAGATGTACTGTACACCATAACTCTTACAGTTAAAAATGGGGTGTTGTGCACTTAAATATTTATTCAGAGAGTAGATCTCTTGTTATGCATTCTTATCACTCACACACACAAAAGGGACACAAAGAAACTTTTCGGGTCAGGATGGATATATTTATTATCTTAATTGTGATGATGCTTTCAAGAGTGGGTACAATGTACAAACTCATATGCATTAAACATGTGTAGCTTTTTGGTATTTCAATTAAATCTTGATAAAGCTGTTTAAAAAAATTAATGAAATGTCACCAAGGTTTCAGATATTTGAAGAATGAATGTTTGGAGCATATCACCAGGCAAACAACCAAGGACAAAGGGGACCAGAATGGGTAGTGCAGAAGAAATAATAAATGTAGGAAATAAAAACTTTAACCCTCACTCATATCTTTTTCCTTGCTAAGTCAATGTTCATCTAATAATTTCCTTCCACTTTCCTAGTGCCCTTCTATACTTAGAGTGTTGTAAACAGAGTTTAATGACGATGATTAACCTTGCCATTTTGTCCACAACGTGGGTAATATCAGGATGGATTGATTACAGGGAAACCACAAGGAATGAAACATCATCCAGGTGTCTCATACATGGGGAAAGATGCAGGAATTGATCAATTTAGGCTATCTCCATTTGGGAAAGGGATGAATATAGTTTAATTTGTAAGTAATGTAAAAATAGGAGGATTCTTGAAACGCTATTATCATAGTTTCTCAATCTTTTATTAATACCTCTCCCAAGGAGAAAAATTACATAAAATTTAAATTCTCCCAAGTGTGAAATTAAATAGGAAGGAATAAGACATTTCCACCTGGGGTTGAGCTTTGGAGTACCACGAACTATTTGGAGGGTGGGAGGGTTGTATTTGCTTCCTATCCATGCACAAACTACCACAGCTTATCATCTCATTTTTTTCTCTCTTGCAGTTCTGGAAGTCAAAAGTCCAAAATCATTTTCATTGCACTAAATTCAAGGTGTTGGCAGGCCCATGTTTTTTCCAAAGGGTCTATAGGAGTCTAGTCTTTTCCAGATTCTAGAGGCTGCCTGCATGCCTTGCTCATAGCTCCTTTCTCCATTTTCAAAGCCAGAAGCATATAATCTTCAAATCTAATGCTTCTGTCATCACTTCTTCTACAACTGACTCTGATCCTCCTGCCTCCCTCTTATAAGGACTCTGATTACACCAGACTCACTCAGATAATGTGAGATAACCTCCCCATGTCAAAAAAACTTATTTCCAAAGTCTCTTTTATTTCTTTTCTTTTCTTTCTTTCTTTTTTCAATTTGCTTTTTAGGGCCATACCCGTGGCATATGGAGGTTCCCAGGCTAGGGGTCAAAATAAAGCTACAGCTGCTGACCTACACCACAGCCATAGCAACGCAGAATGTGAGCCATGTCTGCGACCTACACCACAGCTCACAGCAACACCAGATCCTTAACCCACTGAGCAAGGCCAGGGATCAAACCTGCATCCTCATGGATGCTCGTCAGATTCACTTCCCCCGAGCCACGATGGGAACTCCCAAAGTCTCTTAAGGTAACTAGTCACATGTTCTGGGGATTAGGACAGGCAGATCTTTGAGGGACTGTTATTCAGCCCACCACAAATATCCAACATTTCTTCCCCCAAAAAACCAATTTTACCCCCTTGAGAGTAACATCACCCCAAATGAGAATGCATTCTGCATATGGAGGGAAGATATATGTGGATGTTAAGTAGCCAGAGGATGGGCTGTACTGAACAGCTTCAGCTTGGGAGCACTTCCATCCATGCCATTTTTTTTTTCTTTTTGCCTTTTCTAGGTCCACACCCGTGGCATATGGAGGTTCCCAGGCTAGGGGTCTAATCGGAGCTGTAGCCGCCAGCCTACAGCAACGTGGGATCCAAGACGCGTCTGCGACTTACACCAGAGCTCACGGCAACGCTGGATCCTTAACCCACTGAGCAAGCCAGGGATGGAACCCACAACCTCATGGTTCCTAGTCGGATTCATTAACCACTGCGCCACAATAGGAATTCCCATGCCATCCTTTCTTGGCACTAGTGAATCGGATTTCCTTTGGAGAATGGCCCTTTTCATTGTGTGTAATCAAACAATGGACCCATATATCAAGGTACCCTGTTTTTCCCTAGTCAAAGCACAGGCATCTGGTAGTAAATTAGACCCTCTCCATGAGCAATAGGACAATAAGAGGCTCCACTTTCATTCGGCATCTAATAAAGCTGTCCAGAAATCTTGCTTCCTTAACTCCTGGATTTTCTGCTTTCTTGGTTCTTCAGCCTCCCTTCACCTCCTTCTGGGATCCAATGGATCCTTTCAATATATTCCAATTTTTGTTGAGTTGGCCAGAGCTGACTTTTTTTTTTTCATGCACCCAAATAACTCTAACTCATCCAAAATAAGGCATTTTAGTATCTGATACTAACATCCTAGTTTGGGGATCTAGGAGTTTAGGGGAAATGAATAATTCCAAAAGTCATTTTACTTTCATTTTGAGTCACAACAAAGGAAAGAAACTGGACAATGAGGAATGAAATAACTAGAGCTATCCAACAAAACTTTCAGTAATGGAGGAAATGACCTCCATCTGCACTTTCCAGTGCAGAAGCCGCCAGCCACCTGAAGCCAATGAACACTTGAAATGCAGCTAGTGTAACTGTGGAACTGCATTTATAATTTTATTTAATTCTAACTAATCCCAATTTAAACAACCACATGGGGCTGCTTGCTATCATACTGGACAGAGAACTAGAGTCCCTGTATTTTTATAATTAAGAATAGCTTTGAGCTTGGTTCAGCAGCACATATGCTAAAATTGGATACAATACAGAGAAGATTAGCATGCCTCCTTTGCAAGGATAACATGCAAATTGGTGAAGTATTCCGTATTTCTTTTAAAAAAAGGATAGTCTTGGGAGTCCCCTTCGTGGTTTAAGTGGTTAACAAACCCAACTAGGATCCATGAGGTTTGATCCCTGTCCTCACTCAGTAGGTTAAGGATCCAGCGTTGCCATAAGCTGTTGTGTAGGTCACAGACTGAGGCTTGGATCCTGCATTGCTGTGGCTGTGGTGTAGGCTGGCAGCTATAGCTCCAATTTGACCCCTAACCTGAGAACTTCCATATGCCATGGGCGTGGCCCTAAAAAGCAAAAATTAAATTAAATTAAATTAAATAAAAAATAAAAGGATAGTCTTATTGAGCACCTTAAGCACTAATTACCATAACATTTACAAATAGTCTTGAATTTCATAACAAAGGTCATGATCATTGGGTAGATATTGCATTTGACCTTTCAAATCAAGTCTCTACCTTTCTCTTCACTACTCTAGACCCCCTAGACTCACAGGCATGGATTTTGGGATTATGTAACTGGATGCCTTTGCCCTCTGCCTGCAATCTGAGGTTGGACACTGGGAATTCCCTGCAAATAGAAGAGAAGAAGAGAAGAAACTGGGTTACTTATCTCCCTTATCTCCCTTTTCTCTTCCTGCTGGGTAGCCGTGGGCTCCAATGTCCCTTTCCAGATGCCTTTCCATCTCCAGGTTCCGGTAACTACTCCTTCCTTTTGCCTCCTCAGGCCTACAGATAGTGATGACACCCCACTGTTACTAGCTCCCAGGTACTTACTATGCTATACCTTGCTGCACTTACCCTGCCCCTATTTATTACTCCCTTTAAGTACCCCATCTATGTCCTGCTGGGATGCTGACGAATGAAACCAGTCAACATTTTTGTTGAATAAGACTTTAGGATAAGGCTGAAAACCATAAACTAACAAATGAATAGCTTTCACCACAGAGCTGAAAGAGGACCCTAATCAAATGTATTATTGATCATTGCTAAAGATATCGATCGTTTTACACACACACATAATGCACGGATTTACAGAGCACAAATGCACACACAGAGTTAGGAATAAAACTCAAAGCTCAAAGGGATGGTAACGATAATTCTATCATTAAAAGTAGATATCAAAGATTCTTCTACAAAAGTAATTACTAGTGTGTTGACACAGATCCTAGATTGCAGTTTGGTCAGACTCCTGGGAACTTGGTGTTTTCTTCTCCAGGTCGCTTGGAGAAGAAGATAAAATATCATCGGACTCCCATCATTTCAGCATAGTTAGGTTACTATTATTCAAAATGGAAGGTGGAAGCAGAATTTAGTGTTATCTGTCAGCTAAACACAGAAATAAAAAATAGAAAAACTTGTTGTGTTTTCCCAAGAGGACAAGAGTATGTTATATCCAAAGGAAACTTTAAAGGTTTGTCCAATTGAAGACATTCCTGATTTTGTTCTGAGTGGTCCCCGGGCCTCTAGGAAGCTTCTGCAGGACCTTCCTTAATCTGGTGAGATTCAGCCCTTCACTCACCATCATTTCAAAAGAAGCAATTCTGAAGTCACTTCCATCCAGCCCCAAAGGGAAAAGAGGATGAACGATCATACTTGAGAGATTTTTCAAAGCCAGAAAATTGTGGCATATATCACTTCTCCCATTCTACGAGCTAGGACTCAAGATACATGGCTACACTGAATGCAATGGAAGAGAAGCTAGAAAATGAGCCCAGGCGTGTGTTCATGAAGAAAAGGAGAACAGGGACTTAAGGAACATCTAGCAGTCTCTGCTAGAGTGGCGCTGGACCTTTCTTTCAATCCTCAGGACACAGACCTAGGAAACAGGAAGAAAGAGAATCGCCGCCATTTTCTAAACGGAAAGCTACAACACAGAGAGTATGCTGACCACGGCGTCAGGGAAATTAGTAACTGACCAGTTATACCATCGCTTCAGAGAACAAAATCAGCTTCATCCATTGCTTTATTTCCCAGGACATCCTCTATGGACCTTCACTGTTCACAACAGGAGAAACTGAACCTCTTGACCTTTGCCAGAAAACTATACGCTTGCTACTTGTTGCACAAGTAGTGGTCTGGGGCTCAACCCCGCACTGTAGTTCCAAAAACTGGCAGTGGTTAGTTAAGATAACACTAGTATCTCTGAAAACAAAACCCCTGAAATCTCAGTGGCTTCACACAAATTTCTCTCTCCTGCATGTAAGGGAAAAGTGAATGTTCCTGACCAGCTGCCAGCTCTCCTCTGAGCAGTGTTTCAGGACTCAGCCTCCATCCAATTTGCTCTTCTTCTATTTTCAGCATGCGGTTTTCAAGGTTACCCCAGGGTGTTCATCCAGCCAGCAGGTGAGAAAAAGAGGGGATGGTGAGGGCGTGTTCATTCTTGACCCTTCCTCCCTGCAGGTGACACATGTCACCTCTGCTCACATGTCATTGGCAAGGCCATTGGCATGGCCACACCCACATGTGAGGAAGGCTGGGACAGATGTAGTTGTTTCCCAGCAATGGTTTTACAGTATAATAGAAGGACACACACGTTTTTGATGAAAGGCTAGCTCTCTATGTCACATACCGCTAGATTCCCATGGAAGGAATTCTTTTATTTGACTAGTTGTTATATGTGCCACAGAGTTCTGTTTCCATAAATAATTACTTACAATGGATTTTCTTTAGCCTGGTGTGGCTGAGCTTCAGAGGTAAAGGAACACTTTGAAACGTATGCAAATTTTTCTGAATAGGTACTGAGTGCATTTTTAAAAGGATTTTTATATCAGATTTTCAAAGGGCTTCAAAGTCCTCCCCAGTGTTTTTTAAATCATTGCCATGTTGCAAAGATTTTCTAAACTAGCTTTGTCCTTCTAAGCCTCATTTCCTCACCCAGTGGTGAGGAATATACTAAGTAATCAGACCCACTGTGGATCACTTTGAATGTACAGATTTCAGGATCCTACCCCTGCCCTAGTCAATGGCATTTAGGTTGGGGTGGCGGAGGGAAGTTAGGCAGCCTGTGAATATGCATATTTTTTAACTCTCCACGTAGCCTTTGTCCTTAGTCCTTGAACTAAACTAAACAGGTATACCACTTGTTAAAAGAGAAGCACACCTGCAGTGCTTTCGTCTATCCATAGTTCTCCGCTTGTTTCTAACCCAGATTCCCGGTATATTCATCAGACCCGTTTTCCATTTCATATATCCCTTAGATATCTTTCTTCAGTTATGATGACTGACATTCATTAAGCATCTCTCCCATGGGCCAGGTGTCATGCTTATCACTTCACATGTCATTTAAAACTCACAGCAACCCAATTCCAGATGGGTAAACTGGGGTCTGTGGACCTGTATTATTCATCCAATGTCACAGGGCTAGTAAGTGCCCAAACCGAGAATCAAACCTCACTGCCTGATTCTAATCTGTTTGTTTGATCCATGAGCCTATTTTTAATCTCTCCCCCTTTAGAACATTGCCGAACACTTTCATAGCTTTATTATTTGCCCTCCTACACTCCGCAGTTTTTGCTCCCTCTCAAATACTACTTCAGGTTTTTATCTTTCCCTAGCTTAAAATTTTAATTTTTTTATAGAGTTCATATATATATGAACTCTATAAAACTTTCCTGGTGGTAGCAATGCATATACTATTTGTCATCAATTTTTCAAGTTAGAGGCACCAAATGAAGTAGATGCGAAACATTTTGGGTCTTATCAGCATGTCAGGTTGAGCTACAGTGTTCTTTTTCTCTGCTTGAACAGAAAGAGACGTTGGCTGCTACAAGTCTACAGATATCCTTAGAGCTTTGATCACAACATGCATAGTTGAGTGGGGCCGTTAATGACAAACACTTCAAAAAATAATTAACTGTTATACCTGACTTCGTGTAGCCAGGAATTCAAGGTGCAATATCAGGAATTTGTGTTGAGACTGTAGATTACTGTGTAGCAGATGGGCACATGGTTACATTTCCTTAATTCATTCTTTATAAATGTCCCATGCTACATCTTTCTGAGTCTCTGTCTTTGTTTTCTGTCCTGCTGTCACGAGTGATTGAGCTCCACTGGCAGCATAAAGGCAACTCTGGAATCACCAACACCATGAGGAAATGATTACAACTCTTCATATACAGAAGGCGCCTGAACAAAAACTTTTTCTTTAACTGACTCGTGGCATAGGCCACTCCAATCATCTTGTTGGAGTTGGGAGAATTGGGCAATATTTTATTAACTATTTTTGCTGAGGGAAATGTTAGAATTTTTTTCTCATTAGTATTTTTTCCTGGGGGTAAGTTGGAAAGGAAATGGAGGAAAACCAAAAAAACAAAAAACATGTCAATGACCCTATATTTTGAATTTCACTAAAACAGACCTAAATGGTTAAAAGTGGTTTTTAAATAGTTCATAATGAATTATCGGGGGATTCGAATTGTTCCTGCCATTATTGTGTCAAGAGCAATAGAGTTGTTTGAACTCCATTGTAGTCATGAAAAAGGCAAAGAAAAAGAAATGCTATCACCTATAACGAGAGATCAGAGACAGAAGAACTTGGTACAGATATCAATGATTTAATAAACCAAGTTAAGAGTTAATTAGACCTTATACTTTATATACAAATATCTTGACAGTTACTTAGTAGTGCCCAACTGGCAGAGTTGCCAGGCTATCACTGGATACTATGTATCATGGCAAAGTCTTCTTCTATTTTACTTTTCTCTTAGCTTTATTAACACCGTAATTTTTTTTTTTTCCATCCTTTTGGTCCTCTTACAACCTCCAGTCGCTTAGCCCCAAGTAAGAAACTTGCTCAAATTTCTTCTATCCTGAAAAAAGCATCTCTCTCTGACCAGGCTTTACCTCTAACTAGGTGCATGCTTTATATTTCCCTCTTGTGCTGCTTCTGGAGAATATTCTTCAACTAATTCTACATCCTTGCTTCCCATTCCCATTTTCTCTCAGCCACAGAAAGCTGGTTTTCACCTCCTCCTTGTCACACACTTGCCTCAGCTCTGCAAAATCCTGCCCTGGAAATGGCAACCAATGATCTCCATCATGTCAAATCTGACAACTTTCTGTTACTTTTTGGTTCTTTCTGTCCTATTCCAGAATGGTAGAAACTCTGTCCTTTCTAAAGCTGTATATTCTTGGTTTCCATGGTATCATTCTCTCCTAGGTTTTCCCCTATTCTGTAACTATCTCCTATACAAGTATTTTTTGCTTCTCCCCCCCGCCCCCCGATCCTTAAATGTTAGGGTTCGACAGGGTTTTATCCTCTCCTCAATTTTTCTGCATACTGCCTTTCTCTCCATATCCTCATCTCAGGTAGCCTCATTTGAGCTAATGATTTGAACTCTCACCCATGTGCTAATGGCAACCAAAGCTGGTTCTGGAGCTCTGCCCTCTGTCCTGAGCTTCAGCTTCAACCAACCAAATCACTTCTACACATACACATTTGGGTATCGACAGTCACCCTTGTGCAATACAGGCAAAACTAAATTTTATATATCTTCTCCACACATTTCTCTGGATTCGTTCCTCCTTTGCTCCCAATAACATTTTTGGTAGCAATGTATTTGGGCATAATATCTCATCTTTATTATCAAGGAACCATTCTGCTGATTGCCTATGTTGAATGGACAGTGGGCCGCTGATTTCCCCTGTCCCACAGTTGACTGGACAAGGGAACAGAAATATGCAGTCATATTTGTAGTGCGGCTGAGTCCCAGAAATGCTTGTGCCCAAAGGAAAAGTGCATGAGCTCCTGCCGCTAAGGTTCATGGGTGGCCTTAAATCCAACCACCACACCAGGGAAATCCAGACCTCTTGTGATTCCTGTTCTTAGAGGAATATCTACTTTGTTCAGCACACTTGAGAGAGGTCTCTGTTTATTGCAACCAAAATAATCTTGAAAAATAAACCCCCCAAAGCAAACAAAAACCCCATTTATATCTTTGAATCAAACTGACCTCAACACTTGAAAAGGGTCACAGTGCAATCCCAGCTGGCATACATCGTCGCTACTGCTCAGACTTCCTCATGGCCATGAAATTCCTAGAACTGATCTAATTCTAACAAGACTCTTTAGATGCATCTAGCTCAGCGAAACCTTAGGCAACATGCTGTCTCTATTCCAGGCCTCTTCTCACTCAGGAGCCACTCAGAATCTACTATGTCAAATATAAATCATTAAAGACTGCATTTAACAAGTCAGTTCTGTAAGCTTTCAGAATTTCTGGTGCTGCATTTTTGCTAGCTGTTTTAATAATCCTCTTTTAAATTCCATTTGCTAAAGCACCTTTAATCAACAAGAGTGCTACCGCACGAGGTGTACAAACGGCAAAGAACACAATGCTCCTCGAGGTGCCTCCTCTCGGAATGAGCTGGAGAAGCGGCTCCTGAGGAGGCTTGATTTTAAGAAAAGGTATCCTCCGTTCTAGCATGAAATGTCAAACTTCATCATACAGGGACTCCAGATGCACTAGGTACTGCCTGTCATCGGATGATAATATTCATAATTGTTAAGTTTAAAAGCGTTTCAAACACAATCACTTCTTTCAGAAATAAAATGGAGTCTATTCTGAAAGCAACCTGGGTTTAAGCTGTTCTTTAGTGAGTCAGAAGTAACACAGAGCCGCTAAAGGTTAAAGCAATTTGTCACAGTCACATGTGAGTAATTCAAAGTTCTTTAACCCCTTCATTTTGAAAGGATGTTTTCTTTAAGAGCAGGCTCTGACATTATTTTATAGCAACTAAGGAGCTCATGGAAGAGAGGAGAATGAGAATCAGTACCAGGTTCCTGGATAAAACTTCACGAGGAAAAAAGACATAAAAACTTCCAATTAATTAATTTTGAAAAGTCTTAACCGGATATTTTATTAGGGTTCCTATCTCAGAAAAATACCTCGCGCTTATATAATACAAATCATAAATAGTTAATCCTGCAGTTTTTCAAACAACTGTGATTCACCATGAATCATGATGAAGAGGAAAAAAGAAAAGAAAACAAAGGGGAAAAAAAACTCACTAAGTTGAGCTGCATTTACTCTTTCAACACCCTGGTTATTTGCTAAATTTTTTTAAGTGTCCTTGTAGTCATACCCTTAGAAGCTTGATTTGTAATCAGAGCAAAACATGGAAAGTGGGAAATTCTTCCAAAAAGGTTAAACCTTTCCTTTTACACTAATCAAGAGACAGGTGGGTCACATCACCTTTTGAACTCATTTGAGCTTGGCTGAAAATCTAGAGACAGATATCTTCACTAAAAGTCTAGAGTCTTATTTGGTCCACATGTGAACTATGAATGTCACAGTGTTCATCTTCAAATTTAGGATATAATAGCATATTAGCATATAGTTAAATCACCAGGCTAGATTGTCTAAGACAGTATCCTGGACAATCCTAGGACTGTCCTGCTATTACTAGGACATTATCCTTTATCATGTATATTAAATGCTATACTGATTATGCATATTAATAAATTTCAATAAAAAGATTAGCTTCTGGTTGTACAGAGTGGGAAAAATAAAATCATGAAAAGTAGCTATCGGTAATATAATTAAATAAACTTTCCCTCTACTCTTTAATATGCTATTTTAAAATTTCACTAGAATTTAATTTATGCGTATATTTGTTTACACACACAGATACACATTCTCCCATTCATGTATGCCAAAGATGACAGATTCAGATTACCAAATTACATGGAATGTGAATTGTATCCTAACAACTTTGACATGTACTTAAGCAACCTAAGAGAAGAATGGTTCATTATAAGTATGACAGACTATAAGCCCAGTAATTATCCAAAGTATTTATGTATGTCAGAAGTAATTTAAATAATTACACATAAAATTCATTCAAGACACAACTCATGACCATAGGGAGTATATTTTCAAATTAGAAAAACAAACAAGAAAAATACAAAAGCATATGAAAACAGTTCAAGTGATGAAGAGAATTCAGAGAAGGGAGAATTCAAGTGGGCTGTTAAGTTGATAGAGTCTCTCTAAGCAGTGGTTCTTGACTTTGGCTGCACATTGGAATTACCTTTGTTTCCATCTATTTAGGTTCTGATTTAATTGGTCTGAGGTGTGGGCTTGACAGTGAGAATTTTCTTACTTTCCCAAGTAATTCTAATGAGCAGCCAAAGTTGAGCCAATAGATGGAAAACGACCTTCCTCTTAAGATCGGATGGGGATGAGTAAGAAGAAAGTGCATCGGGAATAGAGGAATGGGGAATACAAAATAAGGCACCGTCCTTTGGAAGGAGAGATACACTGAGAAGAAAGCACAGTTGGCAAAACCCCCGGGCCCCTGGCATACCACTCAGAGTTTTCTATGATGACTTTTATATAGTGAGGGCCTCACAGCTCAGAACACGACCTAGCTCAGAAAAATGATAAATACCTCCAGCTTACATAATGCAAATCAATTATCAGATGATCAATCTCTTAGAAACCTGTCTCGATAACTCACAAAATACTGAAGTAGGGGTCAGAATGTCAAAGTATGCCTTTTTCACAATAGACATCTCAGCCTGGGGGCATCAGATACTGTACTGATATTGAGGCAAAGCTTTATGGAAAGCTAGATTATAATCAAAAGTCAGTGTAAAGAATCAAAAAAAAAGATAATTGTGTAATTATAGTGGCTAATACAGCAAGTATGGAGAGCCAGATGCTCTGTATATGCATGTTTGATTTATGGGCCCAATACCCCTGCAATTTCCAAGCAATTTTTCTCCAAGATCATGATCTCATTCCTCATTTTTCTTTGTTTTCATGCTTCCATTGGTAAATTCTTCCTTTAGTGATGTTAATATCACTGATTATATTACATTCAAGCTTGGTTTAGTCTTCCAGATTTTGGTTTGGGAAGCATATCATCTCTAATAATTATATATTGATTTTTTTTTTTAATTCTCAGAGATCCAGACAAACCTTAATTTTGTTACATGTAGAAGAGAACTATAAATAAATGGCAGAGGAGTTCCCATCATGGCTCAGTGGTTAATGAACCTGACTAGCATCCATGAGGACACGGGTTCGATCCATAGCCTCGCTCAGTGGGTTAAGGATTCAGCGTTGCCATGAGCTGTGATGTAGGCCAGCAGCTACAGCTCTAATTTGACTCCTAGCCTGGGAACCTCCATATGCCGCAGGTGCAGCCCTAAAAAATGATAAAAGACAAAAATAAATAAATAAATAAATAATAAATGGCAGAGAACTGAGGCAGGGAGAGTACATTCAGAAGTAATGAGAAATCAGTTGTACAGCTCTGATAAGAACAAGAATCATGAAATAGAATGTATTTATTTACTTATACCCTCCATGTCTCCTACTGTAATTCTGAACATAAAACAGGTTGTTTATTCAAATGTTTTATATGACTATATGTATAAGTATACAAATATACATGTGTATATTTACTTAATTATATATATTATATATACACACACACTCATAATTTAGCTCATTGAGAACTTATTTGTTTGTGTTTGCTTATTCTTAGAGAATAAGTTACCTGGCACTAGGGCTTCCTTCTTTCCTTCTTGTAACTGCTATTGTGAAGTAACTCTTTTCGCTATAGTGCTATCTCAAAATTCTAGATCTGACTCTCTTCTTAATCACAGTTCTTAAGCTATTTTATCAGATTGACTTCTTTTTCAATATTAGTCCTAGAAGATGAAATCAATACCTTGACTTTGAAAAATTTCTCAAATAAAAAATAAGTAATCTTAAATTTTTACTCCCTCATTTCCTAACACCCGCTATTTCTATCTCCTCAGAGTACATGGATCCACTGTTTTTAAATGGTTGTGGCAGGTTGATTCCAAGGAAGAAATCAATTTTTTTCTCTAAATTTGTAACTACATGTAATAAACACTAATGCCTCCAGAAAGCTTCCAGAATTCTTCAACATTTTAAAAATAAGTGTGCAAGATACAATTAAATGTATCTACTGAAGCACTTTCTCAAGCTACTACTGCAGGGAAAATAGATGGTTATACTTCTATCAATTATTTAGGAAGTTCGAGAGGTTCGAGTGGTTATTTTATGCATTAAGAAAACAACCTTTCTTCTCCATGGTCATTTTCAAATCCTATACGAATTTTTATCTGAATGAATATAACTATTAGAATACTAACCGTATCTAATGGTATTGTATGCAACCTACACTACCGCTCACGGCAACACCTGAGGGAGGCCAGGGATCGAACCCCCATCCTCATGGATACTAGTCGGGTTCATAACTCACTGAGCCATAATGGAGACTCCTTTTTTTTTTTTTTTTTTTTTAACTAATCTAATTCTAATTTAGTCATGCCTGGAGAATTCCAGCCAAACAGCTCATAATCAGAAAACAAAGTCATTAGGAAAGGGGGCAGGGGGGAGGTTTAAAATGAAGTACAAACATGTTTCTGAGGCCAAAACAGCAGAGTAAATTCACACTTCTTAGTCAACTTCTTTCACACCCAAAATTGTCTATAGACTTTCCCAACATGTCAAAAACAACAACAAAAAAATCAGTATTCTTGCATCTTTTCCTTTCTGCAAAACTCTAGGGTGGCAGTTCCTGCTCATACTTTTATCGACACATCATTGTTTAGCATGCTTCTCACCAAGAAAATTGGTGAAGTTAAAAACCTGCTGGGCTTTTGATTTGAAAGAAGAGGGACTATTGTCATTCAAAAAGCAGGACAATTTATGAAGCTTCAGCCACATTTATAAGAAGCAAGCTGTTCTGTCCATTTCCCCATCAATAAAAGAGGCATAATAGCACCTTACCCTGGTTATTCAAAGCACAAATGATAATCATGGTGCAGAGAAGGTACTTTTGGGGAGTTCTGACTTCTGGGTGATACTTTTTGATGTGAGAATTGAGGGAAACTTATGTCTTTACTGCTGCCTTGAACAATGGCTTTGCCAAGCAATGAATCCAACCAGAATTTAGACTCTCTGTATATGGCGAAGTTAAGAAAAACCTATAAATGCTCTATTGTAGGAGGGATGGTGGCTTTTTTATATATTTGTTCTTTATTTTATGTCATAAATGTGTGTGGATCTTATGGTGTCCACTATTTATGGTTTTGTAACATAATGACCTCTGGTGTGTATGTTAGAGTTCAGCAAGTTCAGATTTATGTGTATCGAAATTTCTTAAAAGACACCTCTGTATATTGCCTCAAACAATTATGCCTTGTGGATGGCAGGCAAAGATCTCTCAGAAGCAAGTTATGTTTGGTCCAAAAGATTAAGTGTATCTGGAAACTGAATCCAAGGTTCACTCCTGAAAATCTGACTATAAAATGGCACATTTCTCTGTTGTTCCCAGGACAGAAAAATGGAGAATAGAGAAAATGTAAAAGCATAACTGTGGAAAAAGTATAGCAGTCTTCCTCATAGAGGAAGACGCAGAGGGAGCATGAAAGACCTGGCAAGTCCTAAAAGGAGTCTCAAACTCCATGAAAAACATTATAATTCCTTAAACAAACCTATATCAGCCACACTAAATACATGCTCTTTTTCCATAATAAATTGCCTCAGGACTCCATACTCCAAATCTATCCATCTAGATCACTCTCCCTTGGCCACTCATATTGCTGGCTTCTTGAGCACAGATCCTCACCAGCCAAAATCCCAGTACCCTGTTTTGCTCCATGTTTGAGCTGAGTTCCTAACTAACCCAACTGATTTCCATGGTTCAACACTCTGTCTTTGACACCAACACTCTTCAAAAACCAGACTGTCATCATTTACAAGAATTCAGACAATGGGCAGGAGGCATCAAGGCTAGAATCCTACCTCAAATCCTGAAAGAACAAGAGCCAGACCCAATCCCCACCAGGAACTCCTCTCTGGGGGAGGGTGACGGGATGTTCTCAGGGTCAAGAGAGAGAAATCATGGAGCATAACATCTGAGTAGCCGGAACTGGTCAGAAGTGCTTTCCGGATGGATACTTATTTATTTGCTTAACAAACACATGTTTATAGAGTCCTTTCTGTGCTAGGCAGTGCACTATACATTGAGGATAAAGAGGTGAACAAGACAGAGAAGGGCGCTTTCTCTTGGAAGTAGCACACTAGTTGGGGGAAACAGATACCAAACAAATAAAAAATAAATGCATACGCAAATGCACAATTAAAATACTGACAGTGCAATAGCAAATGACTAGGACAGTGGAGGGACCTCCTGGATCCAGCATTCAGGAAAGGCCTCCCTGTCAACATGACTTCTGAACTCAATCAAAATGAGAAGGAAAACATGAGAAGACATAGGGTTGGAGGATTCTAGGCAAAGGAAATGGCACAAGTAAGGATTCGGAGGTAAACACTAACTTAGGTTAAAGAGCAAAAAGACTTTCGGTGTGGCTAGAATACAGCAAATATAAGTAGCAAATGATGGCAGAGGAACATCAGTGGGGCCAGAACATTTAGGACTTGGTAAAAGCATGATAAAGTGTTCGGATTTTACGCTAGGAGCAGTGGGGAGCAACTAGAGGGTTCTACATAAGATAACGTATGGTGTGATTTATGTTTTAAGATCTTTCTGGCTGCAAAATGTGCTATACGTTACAGTTTAAAAGTGGTAGCAGAGACCCTTTTCCAGGAGACATGGTGGTGGCTTGAACTTGGGTTTGCCGCAAGGGGCGATATCCAAGGAGTTGGAACATGTTTTGAATGGGGTGCTGAGACACTGGCTGGTGCATTGGATGCAGACTAAAGTGTCATTTACTGATATGAGAAGTAAAGAAGGAATTTGTTTGAAGGAGGAAATCTAGGATTTTTATGGGGATATGTTAGTTTGAGATGTCTCAGATGCAGAAGGAGAGGTGTCTTAGTCCAGGCTGCTGTAACAAAGTATCATAGACTAGGTGGCCTACAAACAATAGAAATTTATTTTTCAAAGTTCTGAAGGCTGGAAGTCTAAGATTGGGATGCTCATGGTTGGTTACTGATGAGGACCCTTTTCCAGGTTGCAGACTGCCAATTTCTCATTGTATCCTCACATGATGGAAAGAGGATTAGAGAGCTCTCTGAGGTTCCATTTACAAGGGCACTAATTCCATTCATATGGCCTCTACCCTCATGACCTAATCACTTCCCAAAGGCTTCACCTCTTAATATCGTCACATTGGGGGCTAGGATTCTAAAGTATGAATTTGGGGGGACACAAACATTCAGACTATTGCAGGAGTGAACCCAGAGAAGCTGGATATATGAGTCGAGCTTGCTAGGTTGGAATTACAGTTATAAATATGGGAGCCAGCAGCATACAGATTTAAAGACAAGAGACAGATGAGGGGAACTAGGTGAAAGGTGATCTAGGACTGGCCCCTGGGGCACATCGCATGTGTAGGTTGGAGAGCAAAGGAGAAGCCAGCAATGCCACAACTGCCCCACCCCAGTCCCAGAAATGCCTACAAGGACCATTGAATTTGGCAACAGGGAGGCTGCAGGTAAGCTGGATGGCATAAACATCAGTGGACAGAAAGGGATGGAGCCTGACCAGAGTCAGTGAGGAAAAGACCAGTGATGAGGAAGACACAAGAGTGAGGGCTGGTAACAGCACATGTGTTGAACTGTTTCTGGGAAGGGAACAGAGATAGAGAGCATAAGCTGGAGAAGGATGTTAGGTGAGGGTAATAATGGCTTAACAGTAAATATTGAAGTATTTTCTCATGCTGATGGGATGATCCCATGGGTGACAAAATTCATGGAAAACAGGAAAGTGCAACCCCAGCGCAGAGCGGAAAAAAAAAATGTCTCTCCAGCTTCCTGGGAAAGAAGGAGAAAGGGGAGAGAACTGTAGCCAGAAGACAGCACTGGAAAGATGTCTGAGTTTCCCCAGAGAAGCAGCCACTCAAAACTCCACATTTTAGATCAATAATTTGGGCTGCAGACGAGGTGCCCTGCTTCCAGGTGGTGCTCCAAAAGGTTTATCCCCTACAACACTGGCAATGTCTCTGCCCATGCTACCCTGGAATGAAAGGCATTGTAGTTCTGATGGGTAAGCCCCCGTCTAAAGTCACAGGGAGATCGTATAGATGGTGGCAATAATGGTGAGCCAGCAGGAAGAGGATTTTTTGTGGTGATGACAGTGGCTCTGGCTCAGGCTCAGAGCACAGAGGTACCCATCAAACATCTGCGACACTGATGTCATCTGTCACAAGGTCAGGGGGAGGAGGAGGAAGAAGGAAGAGGAAGAGAGAGAAGAGGGGAAGAAAGAAAAGCCCTATTGTTTCTACCACTGCCACTGGGTTTTGTTTGTTTTCTGGTTTTGTTTTGGTTTTTGTTTGTTTGTTTGGCTACTATTTATGATATGTACTCAACAAGATTTTTTTTTTTTTTTTTTTTTGTCTTTTTGCCTTTTCTAGGGCCGCTCTGGTGGCATATGGAGGTTCCCAGGCTAGGGGTCTAATCAGAGCTGTAGCTGCTGGCCTACGCCAGAGCCACAGCAGCTCAGGATCCGAGCCACATCTGCGACCTACACCACAGCTCACGGCAACGCTGGATCCTTAACCCACTGAGTGAGGCCAGGGATTGAATCCACAACCTCACGGTTCCTAGTCGGATTCGCCAACCACTGAGCCGTGATGGGAACTCCCAACAAGATATTTTTTTATGCTGAGAAGTGTTATGCCAAGCTAGGCACTGTACTAGGTCCTTCATACTGTCTCTAATCCACATGGCAATCCTGAAAGTTCTGTAAATACCTCATATTTACAGAAGAGGAGACTGAAGAGGGCAAATGATGTGTCCATGGTCATGGAGCCATTAGCAAAGGCAGGAGTCAAACCAAGTTTGTTTGACTCCAAGGCCTGTGTGTACATGGAGAGAGGGGGAGAGGCCTGTGGAGAGAGGGTGAAGGAGCCTGGAAGACAGCACTTGATCATGAAACCCACCAGCCCTGGCTAGCAGAGCAACAGGGAACACAGTCAAGAGCCATAACCTGGAGGGTGGAGCCAGTACCCAGATATCAGCCCAGAGGGGAAGCAACATGGGGAGTGTGGGGAAAAGGGCATTTTCTTGGTGGATTGAGATTAGGAGGATCTTTTTGATGTTGCTACTCTTACTGTGACACTGATGCCTATCTCTTTAGATGGGGGGGCAGGGGAAATACTGATTCATAACTGCAGCTAAGTAAGCCCAATGCAACTTCCCACTCTGCTCCCAAGTTGCTGTAGCTAGAATGAAAAACAAGCTTATCTCCACGTGTACAATTAAATCTCTACAGAGAGCAGTGTTAGTCCTACTCAAAGACGTCTGTGTTCCCCTCATTTTATGAAAGAATTATAAAAGTGTTCCTTGCTGAGTTGAGTTATGTCCTGAAATCTTTGAAGAAAACTTAAGCCTCTCTGGACTTGCCTAACTCTCTTGAAGTCTGTAAAACCAGAAGGAGAGATAAGGTTGCATAAGCTTCAATTAAAGTTTCTTTTCAAACATCCCCAACTTTATGCACATGAGGCGTAAGCTCTCATTACTTGCTCGCAATATAAACATTGATTATGTTTTAAAATGTATTTTTCACAGAAGGAACATATTTTCATACTAAAAAGTTTCATATTTGGAAAGTTAGAAAATAGGTTCTCTGGCTTCCGACTGTGCCTCCCTTTTTCTATCTAATTCTAAAGCACTAGTTTTTCACCACTGATACTTCCTTCCCCTGTAACAATAACCCCAAAAAGTATGAAATAAGAGCCACTAGGGTTACCATACACAAAAAATCAACTCAAGAAGTTCCCATCGTGGCTCAGCAGTTAACAAACCCGACTAGGATCCATGAGGATGTGGGTCGGAACCCTGGCCTCACTCAGTGGGTTAAGGATCCAGCATTGCCTTGAGCTGTGGTACAGGTTGCAGATGCCACTCAGATCCTACGTTGCTGTGGCTATGGCATAGGCCAGCAGCTATAGCTCTGATTCCACCCCTAGCCTGGGAACTTCCGTATGCTGCTGGTGTGCCCCTAAAAAGCAAAACAAAACAAAACAAAACAAAAAACCCTCAAAATGAATCATAGACCTCAATATAAAAGATAAAACTTTACGATTTCTAGAAGAAAATAGAAGATATTTGTTACGACCTTAAGTTGAGCAAAGTTCTTAGAAACAACATCAAAAACATGATCTAGGAGCTCCCGCTGTGGTGCACCAGAAAACGAACCCGACTAGGAACAGTGAGGTTGTCAGTTTGATCCCTGGCCTCGCTCAGTGGGTTAAAGATCCGGTGTTGCCGTGAGTTGTGTTGTAGGTCGCAGATACGGCTCGGATCTGGCATTGCTGTGGCTGTGGTGTAGGTTGGCAGCAACAGCTCTGATTAGACCCCTAGCCTGGGAACCTCCATATGCCACAGGTGTGGCCCTAAAAAGACAAAAAGGCAAAAAGACAAAAACAAAAAAACACATGATCTATAAAAGATAAAAGCAGTAAATATGACTTAGTCAAAATTAAAGTCGTCTGCATTTGAAAAGACACTACTAAGAAAATGAAAGGACAAATCACAGACTAGGAGAAAGTATGTGCATATCATATATCTGATAAATGACTTGTACCCAGAACATACATTAAGAACTCTTTCAATTAAATAACAAAAAGAAAACACAAACTATTTTAAAATGGGACAAATATTTAGTTATTTCATAAATGAGGTATGTGAATGATTCATAATCATATGAAAAATTGCTCAACATCATCAGTAATTACTGAAATGAAAATTAAAACCACAATGAGATACTACTGTGTACCCACCCAAATGGCTATAATCAAAAAGACAGACAACATCAAATGCTGGTGAGGATGTGGAAAACTGGAACCCTCAGACATTGCTGGTGGGAATGTAAAATGGTACAGCTACTTTAGAAAATAGTTTGGCAGTTTTTTTTTTTTTTTTTAAGAGTGAAACATAAACTTACCATTCTATGCAGCAATTCCACTCCCAGAAATTTACCCATTTAAAATATATGTCTCTGTAAAGACATGTATGTAAATATTTATAGCAGCATTCATAATAGCCAAAGTAGAAACAAAGTGAATTTCCATCAGCTTGTTAATGAATGAACAAGATGTGGAATTTTCATGTAATGAAATACAGCTCAGCATTAAAAAGGAACAAACTACTGATTGGTGCTAAAACGGATGCAGCTCAAAGATATTACATGAAGTGAAAGAAGACAAATGCAAAAGATTACAGGATTCCATTTAGATTTACATGATTCCAAAAATATGAAATGTCCAGAAATGAAAAATTCATACAGACAGAAAGCAGATTAGTGGTTGTCTGCATTGAAAGGTGGAAATGGGGACAAAAGGGCGCAAGGGAACATCTGGGCCTGACGAAATCACTCCAAAGCTGGGTTACAGTGATGACTGCCTTTTATGCGTCAATTTTATTGTAATTATACCTCAATAAAGTTGATTTTTTAAAAACTTTAAAAAGAAAGAGCCATTAGGGTCAGCAAAATATGTCCATGGCTTTCAAAAAGGAATTATTTACTGAACTGATAAGAAAAATTTCAAGACACCTATTAGACTGGCAAAGAGCTTATAGTCAGATAATGCCACATGGTGGCGAGCATATCAGTTAGAATGTGCTATGTTCTACAACAATAACAAACAATCGCAGAAGCTCAATGTTTTAAAACAGGGGTCAGGAACTTTTTCTGCAAAAGGCCAGATAGTAAATACTTTCAACTTTGTAGGCTACCTGGTTTCTGTTTCAGCTATTCAACTCTGTCTAGAAAAGACATATATAAATGAGCGTGGCTGTGTTCCAATAAAACTTTATGAAAACAGGCAGTGGGTCAGATTTGGCCAACAGGACACAGTTTCCCAACCTCTGATATAAAGCATCACGGTATCATAATGATAGCTCATAGTTAATGTTTTTTTGTCCAGTCAATGGGAGGCTTTATACTGCATGTCATCCTCACTGAGCCCCAACATGACAAAGTCACCATATGGATATTAAAGTTCACTATGGTCCAGAGAATGTGATGAGTGCCTCATTAGCCCTTAAGGTTCTGCTCTCATCTTATTGCCTAAAACAAATCTCATGCCTTTGCCTAACTTCAAAGTTAACAAGTTCAAGGCCACCACAAACCTAGAAGGCAGAGAGCTCAAAGTCATTGGTGAACAATACTTAATCACTGTAAAAGAGAGCGTGTGGAGAAATGTGAACTCTCATCCAGTGATGAGAAGCATGTCAACTGGAAAACCACTGTGAGAAATAATTTAGCACATTCAACAAAATTAAATATAAGCTACAAACCAAAATTTTCACTCTTAGATAGGTGCTCCACAGAACCTCCTACATAAATCCACTAAAAAATGCAGACAAAGATGTTCACTACAACATGGATTATAATAGAAAATTTTAAATGCAACTTTAATGTCTATCAATAGTGGAAGAGATAGATAAATTATGATATTTTTCATAAAATAATAATATTCATAAAAGACCAATGAAAATGAATTACTATATCAGCACAAATATATCTGAAGAAAGCACTTTTGAGTTAAAAAGGAAAGTTGCAAAAGAGTGCATACGCAATGATTCTATTAAGAACACATTGTGTTTTGGAGATATAATGGAAAGAAGTGGGCACACTTTAACAATGCTTCTCCTAAAGTGTACCTTCCTACACGGTTGGTGGGAGTGTAAACTGGTACAGCCGCTGTGGAAAACAATATGGAGGTACCGCAGAAAACTAAATATAGAGCTACCGTATGACCCAGCAATCCCATTCCTGGGCATCTATCTGGACAAAACTTTCACCAAAAAAGATACATGTACCCCTATGTTCATCTCAGCACTATTCATAATAGTCAAGACATGGAAACAACTTAAATGTCCATTGACAGATGATTGGTTTAAGAAGACGTGATACATATATACAATAGGATATTACTCAGCCATAAGAAAGGACAACCTCATGCCATTTATAGCAACATAGACAGATCTAGAGATTCTCACACTGAGTGAAGTAAGTCGGAATGAGAAAGACAAATGCCATATGATATCACTCATTTGTGGAATCTAATATACGGCACAAAGGAACCTTTCCACAGAAAAGAAACTCATGGACTTGGAGAACAGACCTATGGTTGCCAAGGGGGAGGGAGAGGGAGTGGGATGGACTGGGAGTCTGGGATTAATAAATGAAAACTGTTGCATCTGGAGTGGATAAGCAATGAGATGCTGCTGTATAGCACAGGGAACTATATCTAGTCACTCGTGATAGAACATGATTGAAGATAATATGAGAAAAAGAATATATATATATGTATGTGTGTGTGACAGGGTCACTCTGCTGTACAGTAGAAATTGATAGAACACTGTAAATCAACTATAATGGAAAAAATAAAAATCACTTAAAAAATTTTTTTAAAAAAAGCTTCTCTATGAGGAGATTTAGGTGCTAAGAGGCTTTCCAATGTATCTACAAAGTTGTATTTCATTAAAAGTATCTAAAGAAGTTATGGCAAAATGTTAATATGTAATAAATCTGGATGATGGAAAATATGGGTTTCTGTTATTATCTCTTGTGTGCTTGAAATATTTTTAAATTAAAAAGAAAATAATTACTGCAGCTAATGTCTAATTGTCAGCAGAGAGAAGTGGCACGGTGATATTAAATGACACAAGAGAGCAGGCTGAGCTAAGAACAAGACAACGAGTTGCCCTTACAAGAGCAGCAGCTACAAAAAATGAGCCATGAAGAAGAACAAGCTGACATCAGTGGCTGAGCAGGCAGAAAGAAAAACTGCTGGGACTCATCTCTCTGATTTAGGGGAAGTTAATAGTGAATAAAATCCTCAAAAAAAAAAACAAAGTCCATATTTTCATGCTTTTGAATAATACATTGGGATCATTTAAGAGATGCTTGTTAGGATTTGTATGATATAAAAATTATTGTGCTTTCCACACTGTGAAAGTGTTCCCAAGTGACAGAAGTAAAACAGAAGAGAGAAAGGAAAGAAAGAATGGAAGAGAGAATGAGAGAAACAGAGAAGAAAGGTCCCTGCTAGAAATCAGATAACTGAGCTTCCAGCCTAACTCTGTCACTAAACCCACCCTGAGAAAGGAACTCCAGCTCTGCCAGTCTGTTTCTTCCTCCTCAATAAGAGTTCAATAACCTAGGTTCCAGTTCAATATTCTATAATCCTTGAAGTAACCACTGAGTTTCACGTTAGGAAAAGTGGTATTACCCTGGGATAAAAACTCTCAGCCTCTCTCTGATCCAGTGAACAAAGTACTAGAATAAAAAGTCAGGGTCACACTTCAGCATGAAGGTCAAGTCACACATCCTTCATCAGGGCAGTTGCTATATTGGGTAGGTGGGGTGGGAACTGAGTGAAGATAACTTAGGGACACTGCTGGGGTTCAGGCTTCCGTTATGACAAGCAGGATCCAGTGGCCACACCTTCTGTCAGGAAGGCCTACAAGTGAATTGCGAGGAGAATCAAAGATTAATGCCTATGTCTAATTTGTCAGGATCCCAGAACAACATGAGAAAACCCAAGAAACTCTGGTACATTCAAACCTCTAACTTGCCCCAAAGTTGGTACAAAAAGGTCTAGGTTATACAGGATGTGGAACAAAGTCTCCCCAGAACAGTTTCTAGAATACAAACCACACTGTTAATAATAATAATAATAATAATAATAATAATAATAGAATCAGCTCAGCTGTTCTCTCCCCATGACTCTCCTTCTCATCACCATCCCTCAGCACATTGGGTCCTTCCTACAGAAGCCGTAATGACTTCTAGCATCTCTCTCAAGCTTGAGCCCTTTGAGTGGGATTAGGCCAGATCAAGCCATTTTCTCTATAGCTATCCACCAAAAATCATCCAGAGATACAATTTGGAGGGGTGAAGGTAGCATGTGGGACCCATGTACTGAAGAGGCTCCCTTGGGGAGCAGAATATTACTGGCTTAAAATATTTTTTTTCAGAACTACAGATAAACATTCTCAGATAAAAGTGTCCCACCACACAACCATCTCTGCTTTACATTTGATATGATGTCATTACTAACTGAGATCTTTCCATTAAAGTGTCAAGATTCAGATTTATACAACAGACATAAAAGTAAAAGCTAACCACTGAGGCAAAGAACGTTAATGGGAGTTACATACATGCATTAAGGGGAAAATGCATCTCTGAGCGTTGTTTTTGTAAAAGGCTATTTGTAAGTTTGAGCCTGCATTTCCTCAGACATTATTTGAAAGTGTCTATATTACTGATGTGCTAGAAACATTTCTCACATTTTAATTATGCTGTGGAACATGCTGATTCCAATCAACACATGGAGGACAGTTTTAAAGTCCATGAGCAAGAAAGCATTCCCATTCATGGGGAGTCCAGACTTTATTCATACAGATATTAATATATATTCAGTACCTATGATATGCTAGAATCTCTAGTAAATGCAGCCGTGTGGATACTAATTCCTCTCTGATACATGCACAGTGAGGTTTCCCTTTTGTGCCCCCAAATCAAAATGAGGACAACATTTTCCATGTGGCAGAGAGAAGCAATAGGTCAGCACAGTGAGGCGAGCTGGGGTCAGATCAGGAAGGATCTTGTGTGTCAGACTATATGTAACACTGAAAGCTTTGAAAAATATGGAACTCTTTGATCTGAGGAAGTGTGGGATCAGATTTCATTTATAAAATATCGTTCTGAACAAATTAGAAAGAACAACGTACAAGTAGAGGCAAGGAGATGGATTCAGGGTCCCTCTGCTAATAAAGGGCCTGTGTGTAGATGAAGTTCGAATAGGTGCACTGGCCTTTTTGGTAATCAAATGAGATGGAGGTAAAGGATTGAAGGCAAGGATAACTCACTGTTTCCTGGCTTTAGCTACTAGACAAGAAGTAATGTCATTGGCTAAAAGAGAGACTAGAAAAAGAGGCAGGATTGCAAGGAGTGGAGACTGACAGATGATGAGTTCAGTTCTAAGCATGTTGAATCTGAGGGATCCTGTGGGCAGCCCCTGTGAAGATGTCCAGAAAGCTCTAGGAAATGTGTCTAGAGTTCAGAAAAGATATGAAGGGAACTCTTGAGACTCTGGGTGTTGCTGAGCTCCAACAAGGAGAGTTTCTAGTGGAAGAGATTACTAATAAAAACAATAAGAATGGCCAACCTTTAAAGAGTGCTTCCTATGTGCCAGACCCTGTTCTAAGCCCTTTACATATATTAACTCAGCTCATCCTCACACAAATTCAATGAGGTGGGCTTTATCATGATTTCAATTTTACGGCTTGTGAGACTAAGTCTTTTTTTTGGTGTGTGTGTGTGTGGGTGGCATTCCCCTGGCCTGTGAAAGTTCCTGGGCCAGGGATCAAACTGGCACCACAGCAGTGACCTGAGCTACTGCAGTGACAATGCCAGATCCTTAACTGGCTGCTCCACAAGGGAACTCCACGAGACTAGTCTTGGATGATTTAAGCTACTTGCCCTCAGTCACACAGCTAGTCAGTAGTGGAGCTGGGGTGTGAACCCAGAACAGACTGTCTCCAGCCTGTGCTCTTAGTCTGTACACAATACGGCCTTCCTAAGAGAGGATGACCACAGAAGTAACTCTGGGCAGTAATGATGTGGGACGAAGGAAATACCACCTGAAGAACACTGAGAATGGAAAGCTATAGAAGGAAATGAGAAGACCAAGGAAGAAATAGTTTTGGAGTTCCCTTGTGGCTCACTGGGTTAAATATCTGACATTATCACTGCATTGGCTTGGGTCACTGTTGTGGCAAGGGTTCAGTTCCTGGCCCGGGAATTTTCACATGCCGCAGGTAAGGCCCCCAAAAAAGAGAAAGAAATAGTTTTAAGAATTGGAGCATCTTCAGGAAAGGCAGGCAAACACTAAAAATACCATTAGCTTCATTTGTACATATATATATATATATATATATATATATATATAAAGAGAAAAAAATTTTTTCTAAAAAGAAGGAAAATAAAATTTGTAAGTAATCTCATAATAAGGCTGTAAATACTTCTTTTGAAATTATAAAAGGGTTTCTGTCTCCTCATAAACATGAGGAGGTCAGGTAAGGAGTATAAATTTCAAAGTGCACATATAGTCATTTTTTTTCCATTTAATCATGGTTTTTAAAAAAATTTTTTGTTAGAGTATAGTTGATTCACAGTGCTGTGTCAATTTCTGCTGTACAGCAGAGTGACCCAGTCATACATACATATACATCCTTTTTGCTATTTAAAATAAAGTTTCCTTTTGTTCCTTTTCTGTAGTTACCTGGAGTTCAGCCCTGCCTCTTGGTAGGTAAAGGCTACTGAAAACCAAAATGATTGATCCAGCTGAGACATCTTGCCCAAAGGAGACAGTGAGGGCACTTCCCAGCAAGAATATTAAACCCAATCTGGCCAGCATTGACTCTCCACTGCCACTGCCAAAGAAGTGAAAAGAGGAAGCCAGAGAAAAGGCAGCTTTGCAGTCCATCCTTGAAAGAGCCACAGTCAAGATCAAAAACAAAACAACAATCCTTAAAGCCCTTTGATATGCTCACTAAAGTTGTTGATTCATCATAAACCTTGACATATTATGCATATTCTAAGACTCTGCAAATAACTGAGCATTCCTAAATCTAATCTCCATCCCAAAAGAAAACTGGGAGACCAAGCTTAAGAAAGCTTTCCTTTTCTTATTTTCAGCTGGGGAAATACACTGAAGTATTCTGCTCTGAAAAATTAGGAATTGCTATCTCATTAGCTCCACTCAATGGCAATATATCTCCCTCTTGTGGATTTTTAGGATATTTCCACCCAGGAGAGTCCCTTTCAAATTATATCCCTCACTTAATCACTAAATTGCATTGTGTAACTATAAACATAAATAAAAGATGGGATACTCTGCCATATCCTCCTACTAACAGAAGTACTGTGTAGAATACAGAGCCTGGCAACTCACATTCATTCTTCTCCTGGAAATGAAGTAATTGTTAAGAAACTGCGGTCACGCATCAAATATTTACTGAGCTATTATGAAAAACTTGGACACAGGGCACTTGAAAATGCAGAGCTTGTTTCTGAAAAAAAAAATTTACAACCTAAAAATAAGACCAAACAGCGAGCTGGAAACTGCGTGTCAGTTGCTCTGGAGGTAAAGATAGATTTGTCCTAGGACAGCTACCCAGGTAGAAATTCCCGCCTGTGACCAATAGCACCAAACACCTAGATTCTAGAAGACTCCAGTTCTGGGTGAAGTATGCTGAAGTCCTATGACTGTAAAACTGGTTTTTTTTTTTTTCCTATATGCAGAAAAAGTAAGTCAATATAGGAATTAAATTCCATCCCTCTCTACAAGCATATAAAGACAAACTACGTGAATGACCACCAAGATACATTTTCATTTCCTAGTTCTAAAAATATGTGTGATCTCAGTGGTAATTTTAAAACAATTGAGATGGGTGAACCTAATTTATATAAAATCTATGACATAATTTTACTGCTTAATAGAAACTATGTTATGTACTGTAATCAACTAATGTTTTCACCTGAAAAATAAAATTACACAAAACAACCTTACCCATTACAACACAATTCGCTATTGCTATGATCTAAATGTTTGTGTCCCCCAACCCCAGATTCATATGTTGAAGTTTCAATGCCCACAGTGGTGGTGTTGGGAGGTGGGAACTTTAGGAGGTGGTTAGGCCATGAGGGAGGAATCTTCGGGAATGGGATTAATGCTGCTATAAAAGTGACCCCAGAAAAACTCCTTTGCCCCCTTCTACCATATGAATACAACAAGTCTGCAACCCCAAAGAGAACCCTCACCTAATCATGCTGGCACCTTAATACCAAACTTCCTGGTTCCAGAACTTCAAGCAATAAACTTCTGTTGTTCATAAGCTACCCAATCTGCAGTATTTTGTTATAGCAGCCTAAATGGACTAAGACAGTTACATTCTATTCTCTTGCTAGTAGTCGTTTTACTTAGAGGAAATGTCTAGAAGACATGAAAGTCTGATATGGTTTTCCTCAAGAAAAGCGAAGTAACAAATAAATGAGGTATTTACAAGCTCTACCCCAAGACTCCAAAATAAAGGATGCTATTGATGAACTGCAATATATTTCTTTTCTCTTCTTTTTTTTTTTTTTCTCGGCCATGCCCCCAGCATGCAGAACTTCTCAGGAGAGGGATCAAACCCGTGCTACAGCCATGACAACACCTGATCCTTAACCCATTGAACCACCTGAGAACTCCTTGTATTTCATTTTTGAGTACAGTAGAGTGGTGCTTCTCAACCCGTGGAGGTATAATTATTCGAGAATCTCATCCTGGAGGAGCACAAGGGCCAAAGAGCTATGGTTTATTATCCTGCCACGCTTTTGCTTCTCTAGAATAGGGGTTCCCCAAAGGGATTTAAACTATTTCCTGACAGCCCCTAAGAATAAAATTAATAAAGAAGGTAAAAGAAAATTTGCCATAGAGATTCAGAGCTGATTAACGTAAGCCATGCCCGTCTGTCACTCTCTGGAAGCCAATTAAGCAAAGTACTCAAATGTAACACTTTAACACCATAAATTAAAGTTGGCAAAAAGTTTAAATTCTATCATAAAATTAACCATTGTAAGGAAAGGAAGTGAAGTAGCTATAAAAGCATACCTTATAAAAATTCAGCATATTTATGCCCCAATTGCTAAACAAAATAAAGGGAATTTTTATTGTGAAACAGTCAAAATGAACTCTTCAACCTTTTCTAGCTTTCCATTAAGGGGAAAGAGGACTTTACACCATGAGGTATGTAGAATGAATCTCCTTCAAGCCTCCTATCCTGCAAGATCTTATTATAAACCTCATCAGAGAATCTTAAAAATAAAGATGGACAACTCAGAGGATTCTATCTTCCTCCTCTGTGAACTGTGAAAGTTGATGCGGGGCCACAACATGATCAGACACTGAAGGAAGGGGACAAATGGCCCTGATTTTTTTCTTTTCGTATTAAATAGTTTGAGCACATTTTTTATCCTCAAATTTGAGTTCAAACATCATCACACCCAACCATATTCCCACACAGTAAATAAAGAAATGGATAAATTGATAGTTAAATTAAAGAGACCTATAACTCTGTCTCATATGCATGCTCTCAATCTGGTTTTTGTTATTGTTGTTGTTTTTGTCTTTTTAGGGCTGCACCTGTGGCATATGGAAGTTCACAGGCTAGGGACTGAATCGAAGCTGTAGCTGCTAGCCTACACCACAGCCACAGCAATGCCAGATGTGAGCTGCATCTGCGACCTACCTATACCACAGCTCATAGCAACAGGGGATCCTTAACCCACAGATCAGGGCCAGTGTCCTCATGGATACTAGTCAGGTTCCCTACTACTGAGCGGCAATAGGAACTTCTGTTTTTGTTGTTTTTAACTCAACTGTCAAACACCTGGCTACTGAACCATGGGTTTTATGACATAATCATGAAAAAAAAGTCATTATGATGAGGGAAAAAGAGTCCCATGTTCTAAACCTAAGACCCTGAAAACAAAGAGCCCTGGTGAATTGATTATGACAGGTGATCCTAGATAATAGCCTCAGATATTACCTCAACCACTCACACCACACCACCCCAATTCCAAGCCCTAGAACTCTACAATCACCAGATGAAGGCACTCTTCCCCCGTCTTCTACACTATTCTTGACATGAAGAGGAAGGTCTCCAAATTAATGTGCTATGAGTAAATCTCAACCCTCGTCCCTCACTACATGAACTCTCATAGTCTATCTGCCTCATGACTCAGGCAGACATCCCTTTATTCTTGATTTGTTGATCACTTTAAAAACCCTATCCCGGGAGTTCCCGTAGTGGCGCAGTGGTTAACGAATCCGACTAGGAACCATGAGGTTGCGGGTTCGGTCCCTGCCCTTGCTCAGTAGGTTAACGATCCGGCGTTGCCGTGAGCTGTGGTGTAGGTTGCAGACGCGGCTCGGATCCCGCGTTGCTGTGGCTCTGGCGTAGGCCGGTGGCTACAGCTCTGATTCAACCCCTGGCCTGGGAACCTCCATATGCCGCGCCAGCGGCCCAAGAAATAGCAACAACAACAACAAAAGAAAGACAAAAAAGACAAAAAAAAAAAAAAAAAAAAAAAAAAAAAAAAACAACCCTATCCCCCCATCACCAAGAAACACCTTCATCCCTGGGCTCTTATTATCAGATGGTTGTGTACTTATCCTTTTATGAACTTAGCTCCAACCCATCCCTCAATCCCACTGGAACCCAAAATCCATCACCAGCAAAATCCCTTCGATCATTAATGTCCTCTACTTGAACTGGCTCTTCCCTCAAAATATGATCTCCCCTCAACTCATCAGACTATCAACACACTAACCCTCCTTGCTGCAATTATATACAGACCTCAGCCTTTCCCCACTCCTTGAAGAATTACTCTCCTAACTCACTATCAAGTCCAGCACCCTACTTGTCATTTTTCTTGGTGATTTCAATATCCACCTAATTTTCCTTCCAATCCATTTGAGCTCATCTCCAATGATCTTGTCTGCTACCTAACCCAGTCACCTTCTCATTACCAATAACAGCAACTGCCCCATAAGTTCAACATCTAGCATCCCACTCTCCAACCACCACCTCTTGTCCTTCCAGGTCTTTTCTCTAATGTCCCTTCCCAACCAGGACCTATCCTTTTCTCCCCACATCCTATTCATATATTCTCCCATGTAGTTTAGAATTCATAGTCCATCATTTTTCTCAACCCTCATCCTCTTCTTACCTTATAGGTAAAACTCTAACTAGTTAAAACTAAATAGCCACCTGCTCTGTCCTGGCACCCAGGAGGCTGAATGTGGCTGGAGAATATCAGTCTTCTGTATCTTTAAATCATGATCACTAATCTCAAAAAGACCTACAGGGCTGTCCAGCGAATGGACTGCATTTCTCTATTCTATACAATTTCTTCATTCTCCTTAAATAACGTTTTTATACCTCTTCTTTCAGCTCAAAACTTCAGTCCCTCCTCATCTTCACTCTTAGCTTTGCTTCCTATAGCTCTAAAAGATGAAGAGCTCTAGAAGCTACTGCCTCCACCTCCACCCACCCAGCTACACGTATTCCACCTTCCTCTCTGTTCCCATCAGTGAATTACCTGTGCTTTCATTCAGAGCCAGCTCCACTACAGCACCCAAGCCCAGCAGAGCCCACAAGCCAGATCCCACCCACAAGCCCATTAGAAAAAAATATACATTGTTGAAAGCTACTAGATTTTGGGGTTGTCTTTTATGCAGCATTTTGCAGCAAAAGCCTGAAAGTCATTTCATGTATAGCACCAACATTACGCAGAGAAAGTTATACAATACGTATCCATGATTATTTTGGCTGCATCTCATAAAAGGTTTTATCCTTTTTCTAGTACCCAACTACACTATCACTCTTTCTTCTTCTTTAGTGAAAACTTCTTGAAGCAATCATTTAGCTGTACTTGTCTCCTTTTGCTCATTTCCACATGCTTCAACCCTTCTAATTAGGTTTACATCTTGACATCGTAGAGACCATTTTCTCAAATGTCACTCATTTCTTTACCAAAGGGGAAAACATGACACAGAGCTAGGTCAATAGCAGTCATGATGACTGAATCGATCAATAAGTGACAAGTAAAAAAATTGGGTTGATATGGGGCAGAGAACGTAAAGCAATTTGAGAAGCTATTTGTTCAATCTGTTCATGCTTTTATCCTACTCTTCCATTCTAATTTGTATATTAAAAATTAAAATACTTCATCCACTGGATGAAAAATCAATCTAAGTTTTCTCCAAAACAAGTTTGGTAATTTTATGTAATGCCACTTAACATCTCTGATATTTTAATTCATAAATCTTAGAAAATGAAGTGCATGGTTTTTAAGCATTAATCTGAGAATTTTTCAAATTTCACGTAAGGACCTTCTATTCATCCATTCAACTCTGATACAACCCTTTAAGGGAGAGAGAGATTTTGGCAGTCTGAAAATGCTCAAGAATTGATTTCTTATTTTCTTATTTCTTATTTTCTCAAGCCCTTTTACCTATCCCCTAACACACATACTTACTGGTCATTCAAGATCATGAGGCAGAAGTTCTCCAATATCCTCTTAAATATTTAATAGGTATGATTGTGGTCTGAACATATCGACTGAAATGATGTTTCATGGAGTTCCTGTCGTGGTGCAGCAGAAACGAGTCCGACCAGGAACCATGAGGTTGATCCCTTGCCTTGCTCAGTGGGTTAAGAATACGGTGTTGCCCTGAGCTGTGGTGTAGGTCGAAGATGTGGCTTGGATCCCACATTGCTGTGGCAGTGGTGTAGGCCCGTGGCTAAAGCTCCAATCGACCCCTAGCTTGGGAACCTCCATATGCTGCAGGTGCGGCTCTTAAAAAAAAAAAGAAAGAAAAGGTGTTTTATATCTCTAATGCAGTCTGTATACACCATACATCATCTAATGAATATAAGCTTTCTTTTTTCCTTTTGCAATATCCATAAAAGCATCAGATGTTAATAGTTTTTATATTAATTTACCTTCCCACATCCCCAAAATATCATAAGTGAGCAAGGGCTCACATGCCAAGCCAGCAACTTTGCCGTGACATATATTAATTTCTTCATATAACCCAGAGCATAGAGGCCAAGAAAGAATTTGAAAGCTAATGTGAGTTTGGGAGTTGTGTATTTTATTTTATTTATTTTATTTTATTTTATTTGCTTTTTAGGGCTGCATATGGAAGTTCCCAGGCTAGGGGTTGAATTGGAGCCTATGCCACAGCCACAGCAATGCAAGATCTGAGCTGTGTCTGTGATCTACACCACAGCTCCTGGCAACGCTGGATCCTTAACCCACTGAGCAAGGTCAGAGATCAAACCTGCAACCTCATGGTTCCTAGTTGGATTTGTTTCTGCTGTACCACAACAGGAACTCTCGGAGTTGTGTATTTTAGAAGTTAATTTTTCCCACTATGTAAACATTTGAAAGAACTGCAATAATTGGATGCTTCCTCTTTTCATTATCTCCCTATTCTGAAAAATATGGTTATAAGATTTAATTTAATTTGAGTTTTTAGGCTACGGATGCATTTCTTTTATTCATACTTATCTTCAGCTATTTCAATATGAATTCACATACACACATGCACCCAACTTCTAAAAATCTAATACTCCTGCTACACAGACATCAAGCAGTTTCCAAGGGAACATTGCTTCAAGGCAATGATCCTATTAAAAAGATCCTTCTGAGAACAAATATCCATTCCTTTCAATATCATCCAGAATCATTAAATTAGAGCCGCTCCTCTTGCAATGGAGAGAACAATCCCACACTTAACCATCACAGGGTAGCAGAGAATGTTCCCCTCAAAAGCATAATTATTCTACAGGGTAGCAGTACCGGTATGGACCATTAGCTCTGATGGTGAAAAGCTTCCGATACCTCTCTGATTGAAAAGTTGCTTGAGATGACAAGAGATCTACAAATCATGATTATGTCAAAATCAGAGCATTAAGCCATACTGCTGAAAGGGCCCTCCTGAGATGGGATGCCCAAGTCTTCCAGCTCAGGCAGAGAGCACGGCCCACTGGTTGAGTAGCCTTTAAGGGGTGCTGCTCACCTAGTATTAACCATCAGAGCACTAGAATATCTCTGAAAATAGTTATTTTTAGTATTGCTCTCATTACAAAACAATAAAATGTAGAAAACATAGGAAAGCTCACAGAAGAAATAAAAATCAACCATACTCCTAACACCCAGGGAACCACTGTTAACATTTTGGGGTATTTTCTAAACTTACAGTGTGACTCTATTTTTGCTTCTATGAAGACTAATGAGACCATAGCAAACACATCATTTTATAACATACTTTTTCAAAGATACTTAGGTGTAAATATTTTCTTCAATTACTAAATACTCTAATAAAAAGATTTTGAATGAGCACAACAAATTCCAAATTACCACAAAATTTATTTAACAAATATTCATTTGGGGACATTTAGATTGTTTTTGATTCTTTACTCTTACAACCAATCGGGTACTAGACATCCTCAAAACTATATCTTTATGTATAAGATATGCAATTTCCACATAACAAATTCCTAGAAAAAGAATTCCTTGCTGGATCATAGAATATAAGTGTGTTAAGACTTTTGATATACTTTCCAAAGAATTCCTCAGAAAGGTAATAATAATTGAAAGTCTACCGACAGTGTGAGAATGGACACTGGCAATGGCACTGGAATCCTCAGGCAAGGTCCAGCCAGGACAGTTATATGTGTTCGTAGCAATGACAAAAGGAGTTCTGTCACCTCTTTGAGGCCAGAAATCAGTTCACCGAAAAGTACTAGATTTACACTAAAAAGTAAGAATGAACTAAGGTTTACTCATAATGTTAATTTATGAATACTTCTTAACATCTGGGGCTACTCCACAGAGAAAATGCAGCAGCAAGTTCTAATTCCTCCTTAAAAATGGAAATACTGAGCCACAGCTAACGGAGTGGTTTGGTCTAGAAAATTCTTCCTGATTTAGTAGAGCATGTTTTAGTGCTTAACATCTCTCTTTTCTTACACATCTGATAGCCTAAAAGAACCCTTAAAACAAATGCCTGATTATCAAGGAGCATAAACTAAATCAGCTACAGATCCCACATAGGTACATAAAAATATAAACCCCTGCCTGTTTCTTTTTTTTTCTTTTTTTTTTTGGTTTTTGTGTCTTTTTAGGGCCGCACCCGTGGCATATGGAGGTTCCCAGGTTAGGGGTCCCATCGGAGCTGTAGCCGCTGGCCTATGCCACAGCAACAAGGGATTCGAGCCACATCTGCGACCTACACCACAGCTCACGGCAACACCAGATCCTTAACCCACTGAGTGAGGCCAAGGATTGAACCCGCAAAAATCTTCATGGATGCCAGTCACTTTCGTTAGCAGCTGAGCCACAACGGGAACTCCAAACCCTGCCCATTTCTAAACACTGGGGGTAGTGCAGTGTGTAGCAAACTGGAATAAAGTAATTCAAATCATTTTTTCATCATGAAAGACAGATTATATTTATATTACGGAGGTACTTATGTTTTAAAACCTTTTTCTTTTTAAAGCAGTTTTAGGTTTGTATCAAAATTGAAAGGAAGATCCAGAGACTTTTCATATGCCCCCTGCCCTACACATGCACAGCCTCCCCATTTAACAACACTCAGCAGGGTGGTAACATTTTATAAAAGATGAATCTACACTGACACATCATAATCATCAAAGTATATAGTTTACCTTAGGGTTCACTCTTGGTGTACATTCTTTGGGTCTGGACGAACACATAATGGTGTATATCCATCACTATAGTAACATAGAGAGTATTTTCACTGCCATAAAAACCCTCTGTGCTGTGCCTATTCATCTCGCAGTACAATCCCAATACCTGGCAACTGCTGATCTTTTTACTGTCTCCATGGTTCTGTTTTTTTCCAGAATGTCAGATAGTTGGAATCATACTAGTATGTATATTCAGACTTCTCAGATTGATTTCTTCCACTTAGTAAAATGCATTGAAGTTCCCTCCATGCCTTTTCATGGAACGAAAGCTCATTTATTTTTAGCACTGAATAACATTGCATTGTCTGGGTGGACCACAGCTTATCCATTCACCTGCTGAAAGACGTCTTAGTTGCTTTTGTGTTTTAATAATTATGAACAAAGCTGCTATAAACATTCATGTACAGATATTTGTGTAGATGTAAGTGTTCAACACTGCTGAGTAAGTACAAGAAGGATAATTGCAGAATCATGTGATCAGACAATGTTTAGTTTAGTCAGAAAACATCAAACTGTCTTCCAAATTGTCTGTATCACTTGGCATCCCCAGCAGCAATGAATGAGAGTTCCTATTGCTTCACATCCTCTCCAGCATTTGGTGTTGGCCTTGTTCCAGATTTTGAGCACTCAGATAGATGTATGGTGGTATCACACTGTTGTTTTAATGCGCATATCCCTGATGACATAGGATGTATAGCATCTTTTCAGATGTTTTATTTGCTATCTGTATGTCTTCTTTGGTGAGATGTCCAAGGAATTTATTCCATTTTATAATCCAGTTGTTTGTTTTCTTATTTTATCTATTTATGTTGGCTGTACCCACAGCATGCGAAAGTTCCCAGGTCAGGCCGGGTATTGAACATATGCCGCAGTTGCAGCCCGTGCCACAGCTGTGGCAACGCTAGATCCTTCATCAGCTGTACCACAAGGGAACTTCCTTCTTACTGTTGGGTTGTAAGAGTTCCCTGTACATTTTAGATAATAGTCACTTATCAGATGTGCTTTTTGCAAATACTTTCTGCCAGTATGTGCCTTGTCTTCTCTCTTGACATTGTCTTTCACAGAGCAGAAGTTTTTAATTTTAATGAATCCCTGTTTATCAGTTATTTCTTCATGGATCATGGATTTGGTGTCATGTCTTAAAACGCATCACCATACCCAAACTCATCTAGGTTTTTTCCTGGTATCTTCTAGGAGTTTTATAATTTTGCCCTCTACATTTATGTCTTTGATCACTTTTGAGTTAATTTTTGTGAAGGGTGTAAGGTCTATGTCTAGACACTTTTTGTGTATGGATGCTTTTTGCCTGTGATGTTCCAGCATCATTTGCTGAAAAGACTATCTTTGTTCCATCATATTGCATTAGTTTCTTTGTCAAAGATCGGTTTATCATATGAATGGTGTCTATTTCTAGGCTGTCTACTGTGTTCCATTGATTTGTCTTTTTTTTTTCACCAATACCACATTATCTGATTACAGTTGCTTTATAGTTAAGTCTTGAAGCTGTGTAGCATCAGTCCTCCAGCTTTCTTCTCCACCAGTATTGTGCTGGCTACTCTGGGTCTTTTGTCTCTCTACATAAACTTTAGAATCAGTTCATCAACATGCATAAATAACTTGCTGGGACCTTTGAGAGTGCATTGAGTATACAGATCAAATTGAGAAGAACTGACATATTGACAATACTCAACTCTTTCTACACATACATGCACATGAAATATCTTTCCATTTCTTCGGTTCCTCATTAATTTCTTTCAGAATTTTGTTTTCCTCATATAGATCTTACACATATTTGTTAGATTTATACTTAAGTATTTATTCTGGGGTTGCTAATGTAAATGGAATTATGCTTTAAATTTCAAATTCTATTCATCCGTTGTTGGTATATAGGAAAGCAATTGATTTTTATATATTAACCTTGTATCGTACAAACTTTGTATACTTGCTTATTGGTTTCAGGAATTATTTTTATTAATTCTTTTGAAATTTTTTACATAGACAATCATGTCATTTGTGAACAAAGGCAAATTTATGCCTTCCTTCCCAATCTGCACACCTTTTATTTTCTTGCCTTATTCCAGTAGCTAGGACTTACAGTATGATGTTAAAAAGAAGTGGTGAGAGAGAATATCCTTGCCTTGTACCTGATCTTAGTTGGAGAACTTTGAGTTCCTCATCACTGAATATGATGTTAGTTGAAGGTTTTTGTAGATAGTCTTTACCAAGTGGAAAAAAAAAAAAAAAAACCCTCTATTCATAGATAATTGAGTGCTTTCATCCATGAATGGATGTTGGAATTTTTTTTTTTTTTTTTAATGGCTGCACCCATGGTGTATAGAAGTTCCTAGGACAGGGACTGAATCCAAGCCACAGGTACAACCTACTACACAGCTGTAGCAATGCCAGATCTTTAACCCACTGCACTGGGCCAAAGAATTGAACCTACACCTCCACAGAGACCCAAGCCACTGCAGTCAGATTCTTAACCTTCCACGCCCCAGTGGGAACTCCATGGGTGTTGGATTTTTGTCAAATAGTTTTCCTGCATCCATTAATAGATAGGATTGTTTGTTTGTTTGTTTTTAGTTTATTGAGGTAATGGACTAACGTCAATTGAGTTTAGAATATGAACCAGGCTTGTATACATGGGATAAGTCCTACCTTGTCGGATGTGTAATTCTTTGTGTATATTGCTGGATTCAGTTGCTAATATTTTGTCAAGGATTTTTCCTCCTATGTTCATGAGAGATATTACTCTGCAGGTTTTCTTTTCTGCTCTCATATACTGAGTTAGAAAGTATCCCCTCTGCTTCTGTCTTCAGAAAGAGGTTATAAATAATTGTCCAAAACCAGACAAAGATACCACCAAAAAAGAAAACTATCAGCCAATATCCTTGATGAATACAGATGCAAAAACTCTCAACAAAATTTTGGCCAACTGAATCCAACAACATATCAAAAAGATAGTTCATCATGACCAGGAGGGATTCATCCCAGGTTCACGGGATGGTTCAATATATGTAAATCAATCAAAGCCATACACCACATTAACAAAAAAAGTCAAAAACCACATGATCATCTCAATAGACGCAAAAAAAGCATTTGACAAAGTCCAACATCTAGTCATGATAAAAACTCTTACCAAAGTGGGTAGAGAGGGAACATTCCTTAATATAATTAAAGCCATTTATGAAAAACCCACAGCAAATATAATACTCAATGGAGAAAAGCTGAAAGCCTTTCCACTAAAATCTGAAACAAGACAAGGATGTCCACTCTCACCACTGCTATTCAACATAGTATTGGAAGTCCTAGCCACAGCAATCAGACAAACAAAAGAAATAAAAGGCATCCAAATAGGAAGAGAAGAGATAAAACTGCCACTGTATGCAGATGACATGATACTATATACAGAAAACCCTAAGGATTCAACCCAAAAACTATTTGAACTGATCAACAAATTCAGCAAAGTAGCAGGATGTAAGTTGAACGTTCAGAAATCAGTCACATTTCTGTGTACTAACAATGAAATATTAGAAAAGGAATACAAAAAAGCAATTAGCTTTCAAAATTGCACCCAAGAAAATAAAACCTGGGAATACACCTGACCAAGGGAGTAAAGGACTTATATGCCGAGAACTATAAAACATTAATCAAGGAAATTAAAGAAGTTGTAGAGAAATGGAAAGATATTTCATGCTCCTGGGTTGGAAAAATTAATATTATAAAAATGGTCATACTACCCAAAGCAATCTACAGATTCAATGCAATCCCTATCAAATGACCATGACATTTTTCACAGAACTAGAACAAAAAATCCAAAAATTTACATGGAACCACAAAAGACCCAGAATTGCCAAAGAAATTCTGAGGAACAAAAACCAAGCAGGAGGCATAACTCTCCCAGGCTTCAGGCAATATTACAAAGCCACAGTCATCAATGTGGTACTGGTACCAAAACAGACATACAGTCCAATGGAACAGAATATAGAACCCAGAAATAAACCCAGGCACCTACGGTAAGTTAATCTTTGACAAAGGAAGCAAGAACACAAAATGGGAAAAAGACAGTCTTTTCAGCATGTATTTCTGGGAGACCTGGACAGCTACATGCACATCAATGACACTAGAACACACCCTCACACCATGCACCAAAATAAACTCAAATTGGCTTCAAGACTTACATGTAAGTCAAGACACCATCAAACTCCTGGAGGAGAACATAGGCAGAACATTCTCTGACATCAACCTTACAAATGTTTTCTCAGGTCAGTCTCCCAAAGCAACAGAAATAAAAGCAAAAATAAATCCATGGGACCTAGTCAAACTGACAAGCTCTTGCACAGCAAAGGAAACCAAAAAGAAAACAAAAAGATAACTTACAGAATAGGAGAAAATAGTTTCAAATGATGAAACTGACAAGGGCTTAATCTCTAAAATGTATAAACAATTTATACAACTTAACAGCAAAAAAGCTCACAACCCAGTTGAAAAATGGGCAAAAGACCTGAATAGACATTTCTCCAAAGAAGATATACAAATGTCCAACAAGCACGTGAAACAATGCTCAGCATCCCTGATTATTAGAGAAATGCAAATCAAAACTACCATGAGATACCACCTCACACCAGTCAGAATGGCCATCATTAATAAGTCCCCAGATAACAAGTGCTGGAGGGGGTGTGGAGAAAAGGGAACCCTCCTGCACTGTTGGTGGGAATGTAAACTGGTACGACCACTATGGAGAACAGTTTGGAGGTACCTTAGAAAACTATTCATAGAACTACCATATGACCCAGCAATCCCACTCTTGGGCATATATCCAGACAAAACTATCCTCAAAAAACACACATGCACCCGTGTGTTTATTGCAGCACTATTCACAACAGCCAAGACATGGAATCAACCCAAATGTCCACTGACAGACAATTGGATTAGGCAGATGTGGTATATATACACAATGGAATTCTACTCAGCCATGAAAAAGAACAAACTAGTGTCATTTGCAGCAACATGGATGGAACTAGAGACTCTCATCCTGAGTGAGATAAGTCAGAAAGAGAAAGACAAATACCATATGATATCACTTCTATCTGGAATCTAATATGCAGCACAAAGGAACCTTTCCACAGAAAAGAAAACCACAGACTTGGAGAACAGACTTGTGGTTGCCAAGGGGGTAGTGGAGGGAGTGGGATGGATTGGGAGCTTGGGTTTAATAGATGCAGACTATTGCCTACTACTATGGAATGGATTAGCAATGAGATACTGCTATGTAGCGCTGGGAACTCTGTCTAGTCACTTATGATGGAACATGTAATGTGAGAAAAAAGATTGTATACTTGTAAGTGTAACTGGGTCACCATGCTGTACAGTAGAAAAAAATATATGTGAAAGATCAGAAAGAGAAATTAGGGAAGCAATCCCGTTTACCATCACATACAAATTTATATTTAAAACCATCTCAACATTCAGGCAAAATACACTGAAGAGAAACTTTCATTCATGAACCACCAGATTACTCTACTTCAAAAAAAAACAGAGCTCCCATTGTCACTCAGCGGTTATGAACCCGACTAGTATCCGTGAGGACACAGGTTTGATCCCTGGCCTTGCTCACAGTGAGTTCAAGATCCAGCATTGCCATGAACCGCAGCATAGGTCTTAGACACGACTTGGATCTGGCTTTGCGGTGGCTCTGGCATAGGCCGGCAGCTATTGCTCTGATTAGACCCCTAATCTGGGAACTTCCATATGCCGTGGGTACAGCCCTAAAGAGACCAAATAAATAAATAGATAACAATGACAACAAAAAACTACTGTAGATTATTCTCAAATGATTTTTCAAAGTGTGCTTTGGGCAAAAAAAAAAAAAATTATTGAAGGATTTTTATGAATGTTTGCTTGTTATATCCTTTAAAAAGAAATATTCAGACCAAACCTGTGATATTTCATTTATTAATACTGAAGTAGGGTTGCTTTCTAACATGAGCCTCTGTCTTGTGTGGTCTGTGTTCTGCCTTGCTACAGCAATTTTGTGCTCTCCATATCTAGCAATGGAAAATTGCTGTAAATTAATTTTAATAGTAATATTCGTTAATATTTGCTGAATACTTAATGGATTCAGGTCAACCGATCCTGTTTCAGCTGAAGTTGCATTTGCCCATTACTCACCTCCCTGTAGCAGTTCTGAAGACGTTCCTTTTAACCATTTTATCCTCCAAAATATATAAAGCCTACCCTTATCGTAAGAATGAGGTCACTCATGCTCCAAGAGATAAAGTGAGTTGCCCAAAAGTTCAATAAGCTTTTGACCTTTGGATGTGCAGCACACTCTACTCACTAATTATGGAGCTAAATTTACAAGTCTATACCTTATACAAGTGAGTCTCCTTAGTCACAAAGTCTCCCAAAACAAATAAAGAGCATGGGCAAGGAAGGAAATGCTATGGGTGACACAAAGTTTGATTTTGAGTCGACAAAGCTGATATCCCAAGATACCAGAACTCTAAGCCTAAAGCTTTGGAGGGGGAGGTAAATTTATTGAACTCACAGGCTGAATCAGTCTCAAGAGGGCCATTTATTCGGAGGATACATATCAATCCATTAAGCTAATGCTTTAACATAAAGGTCTGGACTTACTGCTTTAGCTTCAGTGACCCAAGTGATTTTACCCATTTGAACAAAATAAGTTTTGGTGTGAGTAATAAAAAAAAAAAAAAAAAAAAAGTTCATCAATTTCCATGTTCGTGTGTGTGGGTTCCATCTATTGGGTTAAATTCCTGACTTTGGCCTCTGTATTACTTTGAAAATCACAAAATTTTTCAAACTCTGAAACATGTATTTGATCAGAAAAATAAATTGCCATTAAAGCCTGTGCTTAAATGCATAAAATGAAAGTTTTCTGATTTAAGGGGAAAATACTTCATAAAAGAAAAGACATATTGTGACAGCTTGGGGTTCCAAAATAATAAGGAAATGAAATTATATCTTAATTATAATTTGAAAGGCTGGGAGAGTACTAAAATGTGAGTATACCATTTGCGTTTTCAGTGAAGTTTATTCCCTAAATATGTTGAAATATAATTTTCACTAAATCTTAAGAAATCATTTATGGCAGATGTTACGTGTATCGGTATAACAGGATCATGCAAAGAAGTTAGTCAATTCCATCCTACTAACAGCATAAGGCAAAACAAATGTGTGTGATTAACAGCTTCAGTTTGAGAACAGTTTAAAGACCTAGGAACCAAAAGGATCAAAAGAAACAAGTTAATTCATTGGGTGAAGAGAAGTTACTTTAAAATTACGATTGTTATAAGACCCTACTTAAAATGAGCTACAGGAAAGGAATGAATAGAGGACCTAGTTTATTCTCAAAAAGCCTATTCTGTCAAGGTTGTTGGAGAACCAATTATTCTCAAGAGTTCGTCAAATAAATGCCTCTGGGCCTGTCTCAAGCTAAAAAATTACATACAAGCATTTAGCATGTATTAGTTTGACCCTGTGAGCTGACCTCATTCATGAGATTTCAACAGAGTTGTTGAAAAATACTTCAATATACTAGCATACCTTAATTGAACATGGCACATTTTATAGCAAAGGGTATAATGTGGGAAATTGCATGAAAACAAGAGTGAAAAAAGAAATTAATTTAATGCCATTCTATATGTCTGTACCATTCCAGGATTTAACAAGAAATACAAACCACATAACAACTAAATTCTGATTTCATTGATCCAAATCCCCTCCAAGTCATCCAACCCACCCACCCACTTGTCTTGCTTTAAATATTTATGAGCACAGCTTTTATCTGGAATAATTATCAATTTCTAATTGTTACATTAATAATAAAATATTAAAATTCAACACTGAAACAGATGGCCTCCCTTCCACTTCACTCCAATCTCTTTATCTTATTGAAAACTCTCCTAAAAGCCAAAAACTATTAATCAGTTGGATGGGTTTTACAATATGTTTGTTATTACTCAAGATGGGGTGTCAGTGAAAGCTTTTCTGAGTGAGAGGCAATTATTTCAATCTGGAAAAAGTTCACAACATGTGTCATAATCAACATTTGCCTAAATGTAAATATTTTCTCTCTTTTTCTATGAAAAAGAAAAAAAAACAGACTCTCTTACTCTTTGATGTTATTATTGTTAATCTGCTGACTATTTACTCAATACTCAATGAAGTCATAGATCATACATTTACATATATTTGAGAACATCTCTTCAGTATTGCCTATCTGGGATCTGGGTTGACATAACTATTGCCTTCTCTCTCCATCCTCAGACCCCCTTCCGGCCTGCCATGCTTCCCTGATAAATGGACACTACAATCCTGTTTGGGGCTCAGATACTTTCCCAATTAAATCATCCTCCTCTATTCATACACTGTGTGACTGAACACCAATGAAAAGCCTTTCCAACCTAAAAATATTACATATCATAATTTTTAAAACTGTACCAAAGATAAAAATACAAGTTTGATTCTCATAAGGCTTATTTACACATTTTACAGCATGGCTTTATTTTAATATATATTTTCATTTTCTATGCTCTTAAGAAAATTTAAAAGTCATTATTTTCATGCGAAAGGTAATCAAACATAAGTTCTTGTAAAGTAACTGGCAGCAAAGCACTTTAGACTCAATAGGTAAACTATATTTTAGTTATATTATTTAGGTAAATAACAGTAACGTCAATTTTTGTTTTCTTAAAATGCATTTATTTGGTGTATTTTCTTTAACTGGAAACATTAAGATTTTTTTTTTTTTTTTTTGTCTTTTCTAGGGCCATGCCTGAAGCACGTGGAGGTTTCCAGGCTAGGGGTCTAATCAGAGCTGTAGCCGCCGGCCTACAGCAACTCAGGATCCGAACCACGTCTGTGAGCTACACCACAGCTCATGGCAACACCAGATCCTTAACCCACTGAGCAAGGGCAGGGATCAAACTTGAATCCTCATGGTTCCTCGTCAGATTTGTAACCACTGAGCCACGATGGGAACTCCAGCAGTATTTTAATAAGATAAATATCTCTCGTTATTTATACGAGCAACATTTTTGTTTCCTTTCATTAACCAATTGCATTTCAGCATAGAAAACATTAAAATTAGGATAGTCAGCTTAATTCAGTTGTCATATTATTTCTTAATTGTCAAAGATTCAGTCAGGATATTGTGCTTTCCTGTTTTCTCAAATCATATTGCATTTCTCAAGTGCAAATAGTTTAGCAAACAGAAACCATTCTTTCTAAACCTGCAGAAGGAACACTGTTAAAAGCTTCATCACCTCAACAGCACCTCTTTGATAGATTTCTTGGAGAAACCACAAATGAGACAGAACTTTGAGATGGAACTTTGCCTCTAAGAACCACGGTAGGTCTTAGTTCTGGTGTTAGTGAGCCACAATGCTGAAGCTCAAGCAAATGAACCTCTTCTGGTCAGTTCTGTCCTTCCCCAGTCTGTGGGCCAGCTCTGGACAGAGTTTTGCTCTGAACTGATGCACTGATTCTACTAGAACTCTGGATATCTTTTTTTCCACAGTAGGAGGAAAAAGGGAGATTCTTTAAAATAGGTAGGGCAGGGTACAAGAGGTCAAAGCCAGAGACACAGTGCTAAGCATGAGGTGGGGAGGTGAAAATGAAGCTGTGCCCAGGAAGATAAATCACACATCAAAAGTGTGAAGGAGTTCCCGTTGTGGCGCAGTGGTTAACGAATCCAACTAGGAACCATGAGGTTGTGGGTTCAATCCCTGGCCTTGCTCGGTGGGTTAAGGACCTGGCGTTGCTGTGAGCTGTGGTGTAGGTCGCAGACGTGGCTCGGATCCTGAGTTGCTGTGGCTCTGGCATATGCTGGCAGCTACAGCTCTGATTAGACCCTTAGCCTGGGAAGTTCCATATGCCTCGGGTGCGGCCCTAGAAAAGACAACAACAACAAAAAAGAAGTGTGAAGGAGGAGTTCCCATTGTGGCTCAGCAAGTTAAGAACCCAACTAGTATCCATGAGGATGTGGATTCAATCCCTGGCCTTGCTCAGTGGGTTAAGATACAGCATTGCCACAAGCTGCAGCATAGGTCATGGATGCGGCTCAGAATCAGTGTCACTGTAGGCCAGCAGGTGCAGATCTGATTTGACCCCTAGCCTGGGAATTTCCATAGGCTGTGGGTGTGGTTCTACAAAAAAGAGAAGCATGAAAGATAAGGTTCAAATCAGGATATGGTGCCTAAAAAGGTGAAGGCAAGAGGTTCAGGATGAAAACCATGATCAGTAATGGGTGCTCAGCAATACCAGCTCTGCAACATAACAATGAACTTTATGGCTAATAGGGTCCTGTAAGACTGGACACAAGTTATAGTTTCTATTCTATAGGCAATAGGAATCTATCTAGAACTGTGAGAAGGAACAAAACATAACCTGATACATATTTTAGAAGTTTGACTTTAGTGAAAGTGTGATAAATTGGAGATATATGAGGCTGAGGGTAGCCAGAACATTAAGAAACAAGAAATGACAAAGGTGCAAACAAAGGCACTAAAACCGGGATATGTTTGAAAGGAAATCAGGGAATAGAGTGATAGGAATTGGTAACAAATTGCCTGCTGGGTCTGTGTGGGGCTTAAGGTGTTAGTTTTTACTATTCCCAAGTCTGGCTTGGCCAAATTTGGGGATGATAGTTCTATTCACAAAGACAGGAAAATTTAGAGAGAAGAGATTTTCGGAAAAAAATAATGTAATTTTTAAAGATTTTGTTAAGTGACTAAAAGTATCCAGATGAAACCAAAGAGAGCCCACTCCTTCAGCCACTCTAGTTGGGTATTCCCGATCTTGAAGAGGAATTAGAGTTTGTAGCCAGGATCTCAATGTTGAGTATTCACAGATGCTTGGCAGTATTCAAAAACTGACACTCTTAGTCTACTTGCTTATTTTTAACCTTTTAGTGTAAATCTAGCATTTCTCAGTGAGTCAACATCTGGCCTTTTAAGCAAAATCCCCATTTAGGGCTATATACAGGTATAACTGTCCTAGGTGGAGCTTGCCAGAAGAAATGGAACTTACCATTTCTGGTGTCTATTCTCATACCCTGCTGGCACACTTTTCATTGTTTTGACTTTTTTGAGGAATATTTTGACAAAGTGAACCAAAAATCTTAACATACTTAGAGTCTATGTTCTAGCAATTCACCTTCTAGAAATCTGTCCTTAAAGAAATCATCAAGAAAAAAGAATGGGCTTTCCCATCATGGCACAGTGGTTAATGAACCTGACTAGGAACCATGAGGTTGCAGGTTCGATCCCTGGCCTTGCTCAGGGAGTTAAGGATCTGGCATTGCCATGAGCTGTGGTGTAGGTTGCATACACAGTTCGGATCTGGCATTGCTATGGCTGTGGCTCTGGTGCAGGCCACTGGCTACAGCTCTGATTAGACCCCTAGCCTGGGAACCTCCATATGCCGTGTGTATGGCCCTAGAAAAGACGAAAAAAAAAGACAAAAAAAAAAAAAAGAAAGAAAAAAGAATGTATACATGTATGTCTGAATGGGTCACCTTGCTGTACAGTAGAAAACTGACAGAATGCTGTAAACCAGCTATAATGGAAAAAATAAAAATCATTATAAAAAAAGAAATTATCACACATGTTCATAAAGATTTATGTCTGAGAATATTTAGCCCGCTATGAGTTCCAGAAGTCAATAACCTAAGGACTATCCAAGGGAATTGCCTTGTAACCGCCTGAAGTGGCTGGTTCCCTACTAGAGCAGTTCCCCCATTGGAAGAGACAAACTTAATCTGCAGATCCCAGTCTCTTCCATCCTCCCTAACCTAGATCCTATTCGTGCCCTCATGCTGCCTCCTGCTTATTTCATGTTTGATCCACTGAACCTAGATCTGCGCACTACACTTTAGCTGTCCTTCAGCTAGTCCTCACAACCCCCTTCTTCTCCAGGCAATAGACAGTTAATCTGATACTTAAGCGCAGGTAACAATGTAGGTAAGATGACAGATCCACTGAGCTTCCCCACTATTCCCTAAAATGGTATGTTTATTTTAGCACTAATTTCCTGAACCCAAGCCCCGTGTTTCTTGTGTTAATGAAGGAGTAATGACAAGGATGGGCATTCCAAACAAAACAGAAGTCAGGAATTTGCAAACAAAGCACAATCAGATAAATACTCCAGGAAATGGGGATTCCTAGTATCCCTCGTTCATCTGGCCGTTTATTCCATTCTACAGCTGGGTCCATCCTGGTCTCTGATCCATTTGAAGGCTACTTATATACTGCTTTTCTAGAAAGTTAAAATAATGTCCAACAATTATTTTTTATGTAAAACAATGCCACTATTCCTTAAATAGATTGAAGTCATGATTACAGTTGGATGCTTACTGAGTATATGAATACAGCCAATACCTTCTTGAGCAGTTAATGACTAATGGTTAGTTTGAAAACTGGGAACACTAACAAAAAGTTTAGCCTTAGATAGTTAAATGATTAAGATATATAATAAAACTTTCTAAAATATATTGTCCTAAATGCTGCCCTTCTCAAACTCACAGAGCTGCCCCTGGGAGCTGCAGCAAATTCATAAATGGGTGCCAGGGGATATTTCAATTGCCAAAAGAAACACAGTGATATCTGTCAGACATGCAAACAACAGCTCTGAGATAGTTCAGTTTCAACATGTACATTCCTTTTGATGCCATGTTTTTCCAGGTTTTTTTTTTTTGGTTTTTTTTTTTGTCTTTTTGCTATTTCTTGGGCCGCTCCCGCGGCATATGGAGTTTCCCAGGCTATGGGTCTAATCGGAGCTGTAGCCGCCAGCCTATGCCAGAGCCACAGCAACACGGGATCCGAGCCGCGTCTGCAACCTACACCACAGCTCACAGCAACGCCGGATCGTTAACCCACTGAGCAAGGGCAGGGATTGAACCTGCAACCTCATGGTTCCTATTCGGATTCGTTAACCACTGCGCCACGACGGGAACTCCTGTTTTTCCAGTTTTATTGAGGTATAACAAACATAAAACATTGTATTAGTTTTAGGTGTACAACCCGTGATGCTTTGGTACACATACACATTGCCATGATATCATATCTTTATGAAACATTTTCGGCAGGTGCTGTGATAAAAATAAGACCTAAACAAAAATCAATACAAAACAAGAAATGAGAGAAGTGGGTCCATTTGACTCCAAATAACTGTGAATTTGCGCAAATAACTGTGAATATTTAAGAATGAAAATATTTTTGAGAATTTGTGCAAATAACTGTGAATATTTAAGAATGAAAATATTTTTCTCTCCACTTATAAGTATTATTTTTCTAACTGGCTTCTGTGATGCTAGGATATAAAAACTTAAGTTACTTGGGTCTACATACTCACTAAATAGGTCTATTAGTCGAGTCTTTCAGCCCAAGGTTGCAATGAAAAAACTACCAGACCCTAAAAAGTGCTATTTATAGGGAAAGTTCAGAAACCTTGCCTAAATTTATGATATGAAAGTTTAGATATAAACTATACATGATTATTACATCTTGGTTTTACACAAAATTGAATGAAATACTTTTCATAGAATTGTATTTGATTATTACAAAAAGCATTTAACTTTCTAATATAAAGCAAACTTTAATTTGTATCCATTTTTATCATTAAATAGTATTAGCACTTATTTAGGATTTAAAAAAGGAAAACATTGAATCCTTAGTTTCAGAAGAATTAATCTGTCCTTTGGTTTCATATTTCTGTAACTTTAGGCAATACAGACTTTTAGGCAAAGTGTCAAGTAATGAGTTGCCAAAGAATTTATTTGTCTGGAGATTTCTCTTCAGCCCTCTCCACTCATGCATAAACACAGTAAGGAAACTTTAACCTCATTCGCAGAAAAAATACCCAAGGCAATGCCAATCAAGCCAAAATCTTTTACAAAATCGCAGGTGTGTGTTTTGTTTTCAATATCCAAACTAGCACAAATTATTCAAATCAGTTTACTTTATGTAGATTAGTCTCTTCAAAAACTTTCTTAATCCAAGCAGTTATTAAGTAAATGGGATTTACTTCAACTAATGTTTATACAAAGAGGAAAAAACACACAAGGGAAATACTATTATAGCTTCAAAGCACTGGGCTCTTCTTGTTTACTTATGATCACCCCTCTGGCAAGAAAAATGAACAAGGGTGTAATTATTTTCTTGACTGTCATTTTTAAGTTTTAATTTGACACAACGTTTTAAGGAAAAGAGAAGAGGTATACAAGGCAGGAGACCTTTTGTCTGTACCAGCCTAGTTTAGTGATTAAGAAAGGGGAGACATCAATTTTGCCACTAATTCCAAAGGGGACATGTTTAAGAAAAACCTGTACTTTTGTGCTTGGAAAATATGGTAGACTGATCTCCCAAATGGCATGACTATTTCACTGATCAAAATTAAAATCATTTTCATTAGAAAATAGACTTCCAACTTGGAATTTTTTGCCCCATTAAAATAGGAATGGGTTGGGGTTTTTTTTAAATTAAGAGCTCTCAAGAAGATTAGAAGATTTACAGTCTTGACATGAATCAAGCATGGATGTTACAGTCAAACTGAAGGAGTGTAACAAGGAGGTGAAAGTGAGTTTTGACATCTCTTTTCAAAAAATTTCAAGTGCTATTTATCATAGTTAAAGAATCGGCTAAGAAAAAGGAATTAATATTTCATATCAAATCCATAGTCATTGGTGACAGACTTACATTCTTTTATTTATGTTCAGGCAGTGCATGTGCAAATTTAAAACTGACAAACAAAACTCTTATCACCTGGAAGGCTGGGAAAATGAGTTCTTCTAACACTGTTCCTTTGAAGATAGTGGTTCACATCTCATTCGCAATAGAAAGTGACACTTAATTTGACAGATGCTGGTTTTAGGAATCCAAGAGAGAAAAACTTTCCTGGTAACATAAGATACACGACTGGAGGTTGAATCAGGGTGGAGTTCACTCCCTAAAAGTGTTAGCAGCCTAAGTTAGGAGCCACGGTAGAGTCGGTAGAGTCGGTACAAGGGGAATTTTGAGGGAAAGTATTGGGGGATCGACACTTTTATTTTTAAATAATCCTCTGCAACTGAAGTTTATATTAATTAATATGGAATGAATGTGATTAGCCTTCTGCAGGAGTAATCCTCGAGAGGCACTTTGAAATGAGTTGTATAGGAGACCATGGTGTCTCTAAATCTCCTTAGGGTCCCCAGTCCAAATGTAAGTTACCGTAGCCTGAGCTTCAACTTTGGATAACCTGGATGACCACATGCTTGTAATAAATGCAAACAAAATGATGTGGCACGATGCCTGAAGTTTAGAGAACAGAGAGTTGACGAATAATAACTTGTTGGCATTTATTCTGACAGACCTGGAACACAAGTCATTAGAAATATATCATCAGCAGTAAAGCAGGAGTGTTTTCTCTGGTTTCTGCCACAATCTGAAAGAAATATCCTTCAAGACTACTCAGTTTATATTACCATTATCTCATATCTTCACGTTTGCCTCACGATTTCTTGATTAGCAACTTGGATTCCCAAGTTGGATTCCAGGGAAGTGTGACCATAAAAAGGGCCATTTTAGATAAGGCTTCTCTAACAACAAGAAGGGTAAAATCCCACTGAATATTAAGTTAGCACGTGCTTACAAATAAAACCATGAGGCCTGATAGCCTGAAGTCAGTCCCTTCAGAATCTCATCATTCCTTAGTGAATTGATAGAATTGTTTCTTAAAACTGTATTCTGGACTCACAGAGACTTCATCAGTTTGCAAAAGAACCCTGTCTGAACAATGTGCGAAATGGTTCAAAAGCAAAACCAAAAAGTAATGAAGCATGTCACTACATATGCGTCAAAATCTGCAGCATACATAACACCAAGAGTGAACCCTAGTGTACACTATGGACTTTGGTAACAATGTGTCAATATAGATTCATTGACTGCAATAAAGGCACCACTCTAGCGCAGGAGGTCAATGGTAGGGACAGGAGATGTGGAAATTCTCTATATTTTCCATTCAGTTTTGTTGTGAACCTAAAACTGCTCTAAAAAATAAAGTCTAGTTTAAAAAAAAAAAAAAGGGAAGAAAACAAAAGTAATGCATGAAATCAGAAGGAGTTAAAAAACTCAACATGGCCAATGAGACACTGAAAGGCCAGTAAAAGAACAATCCCCCTCGTCCGGGCTCGGAAGAGGCGACACCCCAAATCACTCACGAGAAGCGGTCTTGATGCAAACAGCAAGAGGATTTTTATTCCAAGCGCGCTGGGGCCCACAGTCGTACACCACGCAGGGGTAGAGGACTGCGGCCCCGAGTGCGGAATCGGGACAGCTTTTATGGGGTTCACAACAAAGCCTGTGCGTCACAAACCAATCATTTTAAAATATCGAGAGCCCGCGCTCCGTGGACCAATCATTTTAAAATATCGAGAGCCCGCGCTCCGTGGACCAATCATTTTAAAATATCGAGAGCCCGCGCTCCGTGGACCAATCATTTTAAAATATCGAGAGCCCGCGCTCCGTGGACCAATCATTTTAAAATAGCTCCGGAGGTCCGCATCTGCGTGGGCTCCTGGGCAGAGTGACAGATTGCAGTTGAGATAGGTCACTAGGGCTGTCAATGTGTAATCAATTCTTCTATGGTGCCAGTCAGTTTTACAGAATCCAGATAAGCGATTAGTCAACTCATTTCCTGTTATCTTACTTAGGCCAGGATAGCAGGCCCTGGAACAATAGGAAGTGTGACCTTCTACCTATTTACTGGCAGCCAGCAGGGTCTGGAATTCGGGGGCATTTAGAGCTTTTTATTAACTTCCTGGGTTCTGGGAGGGTTAGGTTGCATTTTCATCCTTTCATTCCCCACTTCTTGTCTTGTTAATAGTTCTAATCTTAGAACTGGGAAGGCTAGAGGTCAGTTTCTCCTTGGCTCAGAAGGCCTTGGTACTGTTGCCTAAGTACCATGATCTGGACTGCACTCACTCGTTCTCTAACAAAGGCAACAAACCTATTAATTAAGCAAGGCCCAACTGTAAGTAACAGGAGCAGGACTACTAGGGGTCCCGTCAGAGCAGAAAGCAGGGTGGTCATCCAAGGAGACCTGTTGAACCATCCTTCAAACCACCCCTGGTCAGCCTCTCTTTCCCTTCGACGCCTCTCTAACCTTTCTCTAAGCTTGCTCATGGAGTCTCTGATGGCTCCTGAGTGATCTACATAGAAGCAACATTCTTCTTTTAAGGCTGCACATAACCCACCTTCTCTTAGAAACAGCAGATCTAATCCCCTCCGGTTCTGTAGAACCACTTCAGACAAAGAAGTCAGGGACTCTTCTAGGTTGCTAACAGACTCCTCTAAGGCTCGGAGATCTTCTGTCATGGCCGCATGTAGCTCACCAAGTCCTTTCTCTAGCTGCTGTGGTCCTGTGATCAGGGCAGCTGTCCCTGTTCCTACGCCAACGGCCGTCCCTAATCCGAGCATTACAGCTAGGGTAAGGGATATGGGTTCTCTTTTTGGTCGGTTATACCGATAGTCATATTCATCAAGGACCACTTCCTCAGGATGGTAGTACACTCGGGGGACGATTTGGACCATGACACAGAAATCTTTGGATTGGTTGAAGACTGAGGTGGAAACACAGGGGGTTAACCCAGTATTGCATGCCCACCACCTGTTATAACCAGGTACTAAATACTGATTTTCTGAGGCCTGCTCATAAACCACAGTACTATAGCAAAGGTGTTGGTGGGATGGGGGAGCTTTTCCTATGCATGTCCCCTTCCCGGAAACTTCAGTGAGGGTAAGCTTCTTTCGGGACCCCCATGTACATTGATTTCTATGCTCTTTGGTCACATTGAATTTTCCTTCTTTAGCCATCCCCTCATAATAAGGAGGCCCTGAGGATAGACAAAGCCAACAAGAAGAAGTGGCATCGGGGTCGGTGGAGTTGATGGCTTGGAAAGCTCCCTGGATGAGACTGAAGAGTCTCTGTCCTGTCTTAACAGGAACACCTGGGGAGTTTCTAGGCGTGTTGGTAGGAATCAATCCAGTGGTACCGTTGCTAGGCGGCTGTGTTATGTCAGGCCGCAGCGAGGTTAATTGGGGCACCGGCAAGTTATGCGGTGGCTCCAGGGCCGGGGGCCCCTGTTCAGCCAGTACTTTATCGGGTCCCACTGCCACAGGGGGTTCTGTCCCCGTCTCTATCCTAAGGCGAATGGTTAAAGTGGACCCTGCTCCCCCGCCATATTTATAAAAAACTATTCCCCAGCTCATACCATTTATCCACTTTTGAATATTTTCCTGTTTTCCTTTTTCAGTGAAACTTATCTTTAGATAATCTAAGTCTGATGGGGAGCAGCTCTTATCTTTATATAGTTTCATCACTTTGTACTTGCCCGGGCCGGAATTGACAAAGGAGAATTTTACCCGGTCCTGGAGAGAGATCGGCCATTTCCAGTCTCCATCGTTGGAGGTGACGCAGCTCCATCTCCTACAGAAGGATTCCCCAGAACCCCCACAGTATTTCTCTTTCTCTGTGCCTGGGCAGCAATAGAACCCATAACTACGGACTAGGTTGGGAGGTGTGCTTTTAACAGCGGGGTTAATCAATCGGAGGCAGAAATGCAGTTCAGGCCACCAGGTGCCTCTAGGAGCAACACCTCGAGTGCTATTTACAGTGACACCCGTATCAGGGTCAATAATCAGCCAGGTAAGGGATAAAGGTCTATGGGGGTTCGAGCTGTCTATAAGGCGTTTACTACTGGCCTGGGGAGTTATTGTTAGAGTAAGGAACCAGGCGATGGAGGCGAAGCTTAAGGGGATTCTCAGTCTTTTCGGCTCTCCACCCCGAGTCGGGAGGTGGCGCCAGCTTAACGTGGGATGCATGGATCCAGGTGGAGATTCCTTCGACTTTCACAGCCGTTGGTGTGGTCAAAAGTACGAGATAAGGGCCCTTCCACCGAGTCTCGAGGTTTCCTGCACGGTGGCGTCTAACATAGACTGAATCTCCCACTTGGAAGCGATGTGGAACTTGCAAGTCTCCTTCTCCTGAGTAGGCCTCCCGGAGCTGCTTCCACGCTCGTTGCCTCACCCACTCGAGCGCCTTGAGCCTAGAGAACAAAGGCTGGGAAAGCAGCACATCAGCACTATGTACAGAAGCAATTTCTACCAACGGGGGGGGTCCCCCGTAGAGCAATTCATAGGGGGTCAGCCCAAACTGTCCAGGGGTGTTCCTAACCCTAAAAAGCACAAAGGGCAGGAGAGCTATCCAATCATTAATGCCAGTCTCTGTGGTCAATTTGGTAAGGGTCTCTTTAATGGTTCTATTCATCCTCTCTACCTGTCCTGAGCTTTGGGGTCTGTATGCACAATGCAGTTTCCAATCAATCCCCAATATCTTGGCCAGTCCCTGACTTACCTGGGCAACAAAAGCTGGACCATTGTCTGACCCGATTACCTTAGGTATTCCAAATCTCGGAAAAATTTCCTCCAGTATTTTTTTAGCCACCACGGTTGAAGTCTCTTTCTTAGTAGGATAAGCCTCTACCCATCCTGAAAAGGTGTCTACAAAAACCAATAGATATTTGTTTCCGTATTTAGCCGGCTTTACCTCAGTGAAGTCCACTTCCCAGTGAGCGCCTGGGTGGCTTCCCCTTAGTCTCTTTCCTGGAGGTATTCTGGAAGGATTAGCATTAACCAGCTGGCAGGGCACACAATGTTTGACCACCGAGTCAGCCACTCCTGGTAGCCTCAGAACATGATAAGGGGATGTTCTGACCAACTGCTGCAGGTGTTTAGTTCCTAGGTGGGTGAGACGATGTATCTGTTGGACATATTCTAACCCTTCTTTGTGGGGCAGGATTTCCTTCCCATATGAGGTATAGCAGGTCCCCTCCGGAGTCTCAGAGAACTGGTCTATCTTTTTTATCTCTTGCCAGTCTTCTAGGGTGTACTGTCGTCTGGGTTCTGGGGCTTTGGGCGTTTCTATTATAGGCAGAAGGTTAACAGCCTGGGCTGCCTGCTTGGCAACCCGGTCAGCCATCTGGTTCCCTCTAGATATGAGATCTTTGGCTTTCTGATGTCCAGGACAGTGTATAATAGCTAGCCTTTTTGGCAAATGTAAGGCTTCTAATAGGCTTAGAATTTCCTCTTTGTTCTTTATTTCCCTCCCTGCTGAGGTAAGCAACCCCCTTTGTTTATAGATGGCCCCGTGTACGTGTGCAGTCGCAAAGGCATACCTGCTGTCCGTATAAATGTTTATGGATTTCCCTTCGGCCAGCCGCAAAGCTTGCGTGAGGGCCATGAGCTCAGCCTTTTGCGCTGAAGTTCCTTCCGGCAGGCTGCTGGCCCAGATCGTGTGGGTCCCGTCCACCACCGCCGCCCCAGCCATCCTCTTACCTTCCACCACATAGCTGCTTCCGTCAGTGAACCAGGTTAGCACTTCTCCAGTCAGCGGTATGTCTGTAAGGTCCTTGCGGACCCCAGTCTCCTCAATCAATAGTTGATGGCAATCATGAGTCACTGGTTCATCAGTCTCTTCAGGCAGAAGAGTGGCAGGGTTGAGAGCGGCTGGTGGAGCGAAAGTGACCCTCTCTGTGAGAAGCAGGCTTTGATAGTGGGTCATGCGGGCGTTGGTCATCCATCGGTCTGGGGGCTGCCGAACGATGTTCTCCAATGCATGGGGGGCTATTACAGTTATATTCTGTCCCAAAGTCAATTTGTCAGCGTCCTTGACCAGTATGGCCACAGCTGCGATAGCCTTCAGGCATACGGGCCAACCACTGGCTACAGGATCAAGCTTCTTTGACAGGTAGGCAACAGGTCTCCTCCATGGTCCTAGGGTTTGGGTTAAAACTCCTCGGGCTACTCCCTTACGCTCATCCACATAAAGGGTAAAGGGTTTAGTTACGTCAGGGAGGGCCAGAGCAGGTGCGCTCAGCAGGGCCTTTTTGATAGCATCAAATGCCTTCTGGTGCTCAGGAGCCCAGGAGAATTCCCCTTTTTCTTTGGTTAGCGGGTAGAGTGGGGCTGCTAAGGTCGCAAACCCCGGGATCCACAGTCTGCAAAATCCAGCTGTCCCCAAAAACTCTCTCACTTGTTTGGCTGTGGTTGGGGCCGGTATCTGGACTACAGTTTTCTTCCGTGCCTCCGTCAGCCATCGCTGCCCGCCCCGCAAACTGTACCCCAAGTATGTTACCTCTCTCCTGCAAATCTGGGCCTTCTTAGCAGAGGCTCTGTAGCCTAGGTCAGACAATTCCAGCAGTAGTGCCTTCGTACCTTCTAAGCAGTCCTGTTTGGTGGCTCCCGCCAGAAGCAGGTCATCCACGTACTGGAGGAGGGTCACCTGAGGGTGTTGGATCCTGAAGTTGGCCAGGTCCCTGTGTAGGGCTTCGTCAAAGATGGTCGGGGAGTTCTTGAACCCTTGGGGCAGTCGGGTCCAGGTGAGCTGCCCGGTTCTTCCCGTACCTGGATCTCTCCATTCGAAGGCAAAAAGCGGTTGGCTAGTGGGGTGTAATCTCAGGCAGAAGAAGGCATCTTTTAAGTCCAATACTGTGTACCAGTTCCGTTCAGGCGGGAGGGCGCTCAAGAGGTTATAAGGGTTCGGGACCGTTGGGTGTATGTCCTGCACCCTTTTATTGACCTCTCTCAAGTCCTGTACTGGTCGATAATCATTGGTCCCAGGCTTCCTAACCGGTAGCAGGGGAGTATTCCAAGGGGATTGGACAGGAACTAGGATGCCCTGTTGGATTAATCTTTGAACATGCGGCCAAATTCCTTCTCGAGCCTCTCTACTCAAGGGGTACTGTCTGACTGATACTGGTGTAGCACTGGCCTTCAGTTGAATAACCTGTGGGGGAACTTGCTTTGCCAAACCCATCCCTGCGGTTTCTGCCCAGGCTTGGGGAAACTGCTCCAACCAGGACTGTATATCTTGATCAGGCTTTACTTGGGGAGAATATAGTCGATATTCATCATCTAATTGGAGGGTCAACACAGTGATGGGTTTGTTATTCACAGACACTTCTGGTCTTCCTTGTTCAAAAGAAATTTGAGCTCCCATCTTGGTCAGTAAGTCTCTACCTAGAAGGGGTACTGGGCACTCAGGGATGACCAGAAACGAGTGGGTTACCCGTCCCACTGCCAAGTCAACGGTTCTTCGGGTAGTCCATGGATACTGCCGTTGCCCTGTGGCACCCATCACCCAGGATTTTTTTTCTTTTAGTTTTCCTAATGGTTGTAGCAGCACTGAATGCTCCGCTCCGGTATCAACCAGGAACTCAACTGGTTGCCCCTCCACCTTCAAAGTTACCCTGGGCTCGGGGAGGGGGTCCGAACCCCGTCTCCCCTAATCTTTATCTTCTTCTAGAGCTAGGACCTTCGGTCCTTTGTTTCCCTTCTTGGGGCAGTTCCTTGCCCAGTGTCCTTTTTCTTTACAATACGCACACTGGTCCTTGTCGAGTGGGGTCCTATTGCCCAGGTTCCCTGACTGTCTAGGGCCTGACCTAATTTTCCTAAAATCTCTCTCTCTCTCCCTGCTGCTCTTCCCTTCAACCACTGCGGCCAAGATCTTAGTCAAATTCTTCTCTTGCCGTCTATCACGTCTTTCCTCCCTTTCTTCTCTCTCCTTTTCTTTTCTCTGTTCCTTCTCCTCTTCTGTCTCCCTTCTGTAATACACCTTCTCTGCCTCTCTCACTAGATCACGTAACTCAGCCTCCTGTAACCCTTCCAGTCTCTGAAGTTTCTTTCTGATATCCAGAGCCGACTGCCCAATGAAGGCCAGGGCCACTGAGGCTTTCTGGGCCTCCGAGGTAGGATCAAAAGGGGTGAACCGCCTGAAGGCTTCCATGAGCCTCTCAAGAAATACCGAGGGAGGTTCGTTCGGTCCCTGCATCACCTCTCTTACCTTAGCCAAATTAGTGGGCCGTCTTGAGGCGCCCCGGAGACCCGCCACCAGAGCCTGGCGATAGATTTTCAAGCTCTCCCTACCTTCAGCCGTGTTGTAGTCCCAACCGGGGCGAGTCAAGGGAAATCCCATGTCAATCTCATTTTGCAACTGCGTGGGTCGCCCGTCGGCCCCAGGAACATTTTTTCTAGCCTCTAACAGAATTCTCTCTTGCTCCTCGGTTGTGAAGAGTGTCTGCAGCAGCTGTTGACAATCATCCCAAGTAGGCTGGTGAGAGAACATAAGGGACTCCACCAACCCCGTGAGGCGTTGGGGATCCTCCGAGAAAGGGGGATGGTTAGTTTTCCAATTATAGAGATCTGCAGAAGAAAAGGGCCAATACTGGAGGGGCTGCAATTGGCCCCCCGGCATGGGAGGGCCATAGGTGCGCAGCGGTAATATCGCGATCTCGTCTGTCCGCTCCGGGGTGGCGCCTCTCCGGCTCCGAGTCCCGGCAGCAGGTCCCTCCACCACCGGAGCTCCAGGAGGGGCAGAGGGTCCCCTCACAGCACCCTGTGCTGGATAAGGGGGTGGGGGAACAGGTTGGGGTTCCGGCCAAGTCGGCGGCTCCTCGATCTCGGGGTAGATACGAGGAGAGGGCTCGACTTTTTCGGCCGAGTGTTTGTTTTTCTCTCCAAGAGCCAGGATTCGGGGACCTGGCTTTCTTGGTTTATTTAGCCATGGTTTAACCCATGGCGGAGGATCTTCTGCCAAATCTTGCCACGTAAGGATATAGGGCTCCTGATCAGGATGAGAGCTGGGTCCAGTCTGAAAAATGATTGCCTTAACAGCCAGGATAATTTCAGAATTAAAGGTCCCCTCTGATGGCCATCCAACATCGAATGTTGGCCATTCAGAGGCACAGAAAGTCTGCCAAGGTCCCTTCTTAACCTGAACTGACAAATTATGAGCCCTGGATCTAACTTCAGTCCAATGGTCGAGAGTCAAACTAAGGGGGGTCGTCACTGTCTGTCCCATATTAAAACTGTAGACAAGGACGCACAAGACAAAGACACACGAAACAGAAACCAACAGATCCAGACACACGCGACCCGTCCGCGTCTTCCACAAGCAGGCAAAAGAGTCGGACGGCCGCGGAGGGGGAAGCTTTCGCTTCAACAACAGAACTCGGTCCTCTGACCGACAGTAGGAGACCACCAGGCGTCCCTGGCTCTCCCCACCTCCCGGGGTGTCCCCCAGGGTGGCAGCCTGTGATCCTCCTAGCACGTCTGCTGATCACAGTCCTCCAGTCCTTACGGTCTGAGAGGACAGCTGCAAACCGAAAGCGCGCATCACCGAAAACAGACACTCAGAACAGAGACGCCGGCCGACACACACACACGTTCCAAAGGGGATCCCTTTACCTCCAAGTCGGTTCTCGGGTGTAAGGGGTGGTCGCAGGATTTCCCGGCCAACGCACCAAATGAAAGGCCAGTAAAAGAACAATCCCCCTCGTCCGGGCTCGGAAGAGGCGACACCCCAAATCACTCACGAGAAGCGGTCTTGATGCAAACAGCAAGAGGATTTTTATTCCAAGCGCGCTGGGGCCCACAGTCGTACACCACGCAGGGGTAGAGGACTGCGGCCCCGAGTGCGGAATCGGGACAGCTTTTATGGGGTTCACAACAAAGCCTGTGCGTCACAAACCAATCATTTTAAAATATCGAGAGCCCGCGCTCCGTGGACCAATCATTTTAAAATAGCTCCGGAGGTCCGCATCTGCGTGGGCTCCTGGGCAGAGTGACAGATTGCAGTTGAGATAGGTCACTAGGGCTGTCAATGTGTAATCAATTCTTCTATGGTGCCAGTCAGTTTTACAGAATCCAGATAAGCGATTAGTCAACTCATTTCCTGTTATCTTACTTAGGCCAGGATAGCAGGCCCTGGAACAATAGGAAGTGTGACCTTCTACCTATTTACTGGCAGCCAGCAGGGTCTGGAATTCGGGGGCATTTAGAGCTTTTTATTAACTTCCTGGGTTCTGGGAGGGTTAGGTTGCATTTTCATCCTTTCAACACCAACATCAAATGCTTTCACTGACATGTGGAATCTGAAAAAAGGACAGAATGATCTTCTTTGTGGAGCAGATATTGACTCACAGACTTTGAAAAACTAACGGTTTCCAAAGGAGAAAGTTCGGGGGGTGGGGATGTGCTGGGTTGTGGGATAGAAATCCTATAAAATTGGATTGTGGTGATCATTGTACAACTATAAATGTAATAAATTCATTGAGTAATAAAAAAAAAATTCAACATGGCATCAAAAAAACCTGAGTTAAAATCCTGATACTGCTCCTGATTGAGAGACATTTATCCTCTCTAAGCCTCAGCCTCTTTACCTGTAAGGTTGGAATTGATTTAGAGGCTATTCTTTATGCCAAAAAGTATAAATTTCATTCTGACTACTCAGAGAGCCTAAGACACACAGAAATAAAAGCAAGAGATGACAGGCTGCAAGACCAGAACCCTGGAGGAAAAAGCATTCCCAGGTAATAGAGTTAAAAATTTTGCAAAGCATACTGGCCACATCAAATGTTCTTACTAAAACAATTGATGAAAACTTTATTATACTGAGACTAAACTTTAACAAAGTTGCAGACCAAAAGACAGAATTTTTTGCAGTTAATAGTAAAGGTCTTAATATAAGAAAGGGATTATTACAACAAATACCAAAGAAGGACACAAATATTAGAACACAAAGAAGAGAATTAAGCAGAATCAAGATGATGAAAGAAAAACCTGACAGAGGTAACACCTATAATCAAGTCTAACTCTAAGTCTTGACAATTCATTAATGATGAAACAATGGAAATTAACATCAGCTTACACTGAGACATGATAAGAAACAGCACGGTGAAACTGAATATTTTAGTAACTACAGGGTATTGTTGAGAACATCATTCACTGCATCACGTAGTGTCCTGTTGTCACAGTACCAGAAATAGTTAATACTTTTCCTGAACAATCTGTGTGTGCTTTAAGAATCCTTTGAATATAGTGGCTGTGTTTTTGTCTTCCTGTTGGCCACTAGAGAAAAATCTGTGGACTACCTCTTGGAAGGACATAGCATCTCAGGACTAACACTTGTATATGTACAGGTTCCTCTCCTTTAATTAGTTATGGTCTCTTTGTCCAAAATCTTTCAATGTATCTAATTTATTCCAAGATTTTATACATATATAAACATGTGTGTGTAAAACCCACCTTTTTGTAACAATATCAGGTTAAAAACAAATTTTTAAAAATTGAGTAAGCAAGCATCTTTGAGAACCTGATCCAAAAATAAAATGGGTGCCATGTGAATGGCTAGGTCGTATTACTATAAGTTTTCAAAGTTGCTGAGTTCGACCTTTCTTCCTTTCTCTTTCGTTCTTTCTGTTGCTGGCAATGTATCCCATCTTAAAACACCAGAATTATGTGGAATCTAAAATATGGCATAAACGAATCTATCTACAAAACAGAAACAGACTCAGAGACATGGAGAACATACTTATGATTGCAAAGGAGGAGGGTGGGGGGGTGGACTGGGAGTTTGAGGTTAATAAATGCCAACTATTATGATAAGAATGGATAGACAACAAGGTCTTACAGTATAGCACAGGGAGCTATATCCAATCTCCTGGGATAAACCATGATGGAAAATAATATATATATATATATAAAATGAATGTGTATATATATTGATGATTGGGTCACTTTGCTGTACAGCAGAATAGGCACAAAATTGTAAATCAACTATACCCTAATAATTTTTTTAAAAAACACCAGAATTCAGGATAAATTGCACAGTATTACATGGCATGACTCCCATTATTTCACAGGAATACACACTGGCTAGGGCTCTGCTGGGCAGGGATTGTGGGGTTGAGTTCCAGTGCACAGCCTTGTAGTGTGTTATTCTGCCTTTTTCACAGGACTGGTAAGAGAAAGCAGTGAGGGATTACGTAGGCTGCTTGCCCTAGGCAGTCTGTTTGGGGATATCAGAACTGTATGGTATTTATCTGCAAACACCAAGCTGCCCAGCTGTAGAGACGCTGGGTCACATAAGTTGTTGCCATCCGCCTGCTGGAGAGAGGATGCTCAAGGTCCCATGAGAAGCTGACTTTGGTACACTCCCCATCCATCACTGAGAGGACTGCTCCTCAGGGTCCCAGCTGGTACATTGTCTGGGCCACTCTGAGTGAGCCTGAGGGTCACTTGCAGTCAGTTCTGCTTGTTGTCTACACTTGTCTGCTGAGAAATGTTTAAGCACCAGGTCTTCAGGGGAGGGAGCGGGAAAGACCGAGGTTTGGGGTGTTTGTCAATTTCGATGCTATAAGTAAGCCCACAAGGCCGATTTCAAGCTATCAATGTGACATCATTGAATACAGAGTTGGAAAGAGATGTTGAAAATATGAGAATTGGCTCTCACAAGCCAGTACAAGGCCACTCCAGCCTACTGCTTTTTGTACCACATCTTGTTTCATAAATTTTCACTAAAAGTCTATTGATAGTTTAGTACTGCTTGGCAGGGTTGTTTTTTTTTTTTTTTTTTTTTTTGTCTTTTTTTTTTTTCCTTCTTATTCCTTTTTTTTTTTTTTTTTTTTTTTTTTTGTCTTTTGCTATTTCTTTGGGCCGCTCCCACGGCATATGGAGGTTCCCAGGCTAGGAGTCCAATTGGAGCTGTAGGCACTGGCCTATGCCAGAGCCACAGCAACTCGGGATCCAAGCTGCATCTGCAACCTACACCACAGCTCACAGCAACGCCGGATCGTTAATCCACTGAGCAAGGGCAGGGACCGAACCCGCAACCTCATGGTTCCTAGTCGGATTCGTTAACCACTGTGCCAAGACAGGAACTCCCTTCTTATTCCTTTTTAAAGGGTAGACATCAATACCAGATGACAAACAATGGCTTACATTGCCCCTTACTGTCAATAGCATTTACAGCACATAAATGCTGGGAGAGTTGTACAAATTTTACTGTGCTACCACTAAAATATTAGGGAGTTGAGATGATCTTACAGCCAAAAAAAAAACACACTATTTTTTTTGAAAGACATGGAAAGAAATAGAGAAACTGAATAAAAATGATAACCATATCTTTTTTATTCCCTAAAATAATTTTATTTTATCATTGAATACAAACCTCAGCATTTGTTCATTATTCCCATAGTCAAAAATACAGAACATTTCTAGACCTCACAGTCCAGAAGTCCTCATTAACTCACAATAAAAAGTCACTGAATTAGTCCTTTTGCTGAAGTAACTAAGATTTTGGAGAAAACAGTTTCCTGAACAAGAGCAACTAGACTTGAACAGCATTTTTTTTTTACTCAAATGAATTTATCACATCTGTAGTTGTATAATGATCATAACAATCCATCCCACAACCCAAGCACATCCCCCCACCCCCCCAAACTGCCTCCTCCAGAGACTGTAAGTTTTTCACTGTCAGTGAGTCAGCATCTGTTCTGCAAAGAAGTTCAGTCTGTCCTTTTTTCAGATTCCACATGTCAGTGAAAGCATTTGATGTTGGTGTCTCATTGTATGGCTGACTTCACTTAGCATGATAATTTCTAGGTCCATCCATGTTGCTAAAAATGCCAGTATTTTGTTCCTTTTAATGGCTAAGTAATATTCCATTGTGTATATGTACCACATCTTCTTGACCCACTCCTCTGTCAATGGACATTTAGGTTGTTTCCATGTCTTGGCTACTGAAAATAGTGCTGCAGTGAACATCAGAGTACATGTGTCTTTGCAAGTTGTGGTTTTCTCTGGATAGATGCTCAGGAGTGGGATTGCTGGATCAAACGGTAGTTCTATTTTTAGTTTTCCGAAGAATCTCCATAGTGGTTTTCCACAGTGGTTGTCCCAATTTACAATCCCACCAACAGTGTACTAGGGTTGCTTTTTCTCCACACCCTCTCCAGCACTTATCGTTTGTAGACTTTTTGATGAAGGCCATTCTGTTGAAAAGTATTTTGTAGTTTATACATATTCTCTTACTTACTCCTCCCCACAACCCAGAAATATGGGCCTTATTTTCATCTATATTTTGTCTACTAGGAAACAGAAGCTCAAATAGAGACATCTGCAGTGATTCACCAAAGACCATGCAATCTAATCAGTAGAAAAGTCAGATCTCTTCTGCTCCCTGCTTGTCTTCCTTCCTCTCCTTCTTTCCAAAAATATTTTTGGGGTAGTAGTCTGCCCAGGCTGCCATAATGAAATACCACAAACAGGGTGGCTTACACCATAAAAATGCATTTTCTCATAGTTCTGGAGCTGGAAGTCCAAGACCAAAGTGCCATCAGGGTAAGTTTCTGGTGAGATCTCGCTTCCTGGCTTGTGGATGACTGCCTTCTCATTGCGTCTTCACAGGGCCTTTCCTCTGGGCTGGAGAGAGCTCTCTCATCTCTCTTCCTCTTCCTTATAAGGCCACAGTCCAACAGGATTAAGGCTCTGCTCCTAAGATCTCATTTAACCTTAACTACCTCTGTAAAGGCCCCATCTCCATATACGATCCCACTGTGGGTTAGGGTTCTAGCATATGAATTTGGGGAGAATACAGTTCAGTCCATAACAGGTAGCCATTAGGTGGCAGACACTCCCTTAGAGATGGAAATTCAGGGATGAACGAGAAAGACCTGATCCCCGCTTCATGGAGCTTATGATGTACTGGGGAGGACAGAGGCTGACCAGGTCCACATTTTCCCTCACATAACGCTACTGACAGAAAGCTGTTTACCACAGTCTTCGTCTACCAATTTTCAAAAAACAATGATTTTTATGTGCCTATCAGGGATACATTTCAGACCATCTTGTATTTTATTCATTCGTCTTTAAGTTTATGGTGACAGAATTAATAAAATTTGCTTGGAAGCCCCCTCAGAGGAGGTTTAGTGGGGTCCTTTCCGAAAGGAGAACAAGGCTTAGACCAGAATTTGTCAATAAATACACTCATTGTGGGAGCTCCCATTGTGGAGCAGCAGAAATGAATCCGACTAGTAACCATGAGGTTTCAGGTTCGATCTCTGGCCTTGCTCAGTGGGTTAAGGATCTGGCATTGCTGTGAGCTGTGGTGTATGATGCAGTTGAGGCTCAGATCCCGGGTTGCTATGGCTGTGGTGTAGGTCAGTAGCTGCAGCTCTAATTTGACCCTAGCCTGGGAACCTCCCTATGCCACTGGTATAACCACCCCCCGCCCCCCGCAAGAAAACCACTTATTGCAGTGGTGGAGGAAGAAGAATGTTTTTGTGAATTGTGTGAGGTTTTGGGTACCATGCTTCTTTCTTCCATCTATACTAGTGAGCGGTAGAAAAGCTTTCTGTTTTCACCAGTACCCAAAATCAAGAATCATTACATTTAAGAAGTCTCTGCTGTTAAGCTGAAGCAAATTCACATGTGTTTCAGAAACTTTTTAAAAAGAACACAAAGAACTGGACTCAACAGCATCACAGCCCTTTGAGTCTGTGATTCTGTGTCACCTTCCCACAGCACAAATGGAGGTTAAAAAAAAGATGTGGGAGAAGAAAAAAAACATTCTAAGACCTTTTGTTTAATGATATGCAAATGAAACAGTTACTGGGTCGCCAAGAACCATGGATGCTAATTCTGCAGTGTTTTTTGAATCCATTCTCTGCTTCCCAGCTGGCAGAAGCTTTGTATTGAATTAGATAGAATATCAGCTCTGAGTCAGACAAATCTGGCTTCGGCTTCTGATTCCAGTGCTTACTTGTTTTCTGAACTTGAGCAAAATACCTAGTCTCTTTTTGCCTTGGTTTCCTTGCTGTAAAAATTAGAATAATTATGCTGTGCTGGGCTCTCTCAGGTTTAAGGAAAGGAGATAGGTTCCAGTTACCTCAGGATATTATAAGGATATTATGTAGGGTATTATAAAGATGAAAAGGAAACTTCTCAGTCACCATCCTGATAACCAGCGTGGTGTTTATCATTATTCAGGGCAGGGCAGGTGCTGCTCTCACGGTCCTTCCTTCGGGACTCAAGTTCACCCAAAGATGAGAGTTTGTTTCTTCTAACACTAGCACTTCCGCCAAAATGGTGACAGTCTCTCTTTCTTTCTCTCTCTTTTTTCCACCTGCTTCCTTCTATTCTATCGCTGGCTGATTTCTCTCTACTCCTCGAGTTATGACTCCTGTTAACTTCCTACTTCTACTATTGCCTCCTTTCTAAGGCCATTTCTTTGTGTATTTCTCTTCTGATGTTTCTACTACTCACTGTGTGCTTTTCTTGTGTGCTTCATTTTTAAGCTGCCTAAGAGACAAGGTCTGACCAATTTACTAATCAGAATAAAACCCTGCTTTGGGACAGAATTTGATGTCTGTCCCTTATAAACTAGCCATCAGCCTGTGGATAGACGGCTGCCCTGGAGACTTATGCTCATCTTGATACACTCAAGTGTGGAATTATTCATTTATTTAACATAAATTGAGTCTTTGCTATGTGCCAGACACTATCTTAGATAACAGAAATATAGAAATTAATAAGGTGTGTATTTTACTCTCAAGTGACTCAAAGAACAGTAGAGAAAACCAATAATAGTAAAGATACGCTATGAAAGGCACAGTGGAGTCCACACCAAAAGAAAAATGAATTCTTCCCTGGTCAGCAAACGAAAAAAGTTCTAAAGAAAATCTGGTGACAGGTGAGTCTTGAGAAATATAGCAGCTGCTCAGAAATTGCTGAAGGGAGAGAAGCTCATTGCACAAAGAGGACCAGATCATGAAGAGTTTGCAATTTTCATGTGAGGAATTAGTTTTAAGTTAAACAAGCAAAATACTGCTTTTAGGATATGCTTAAAAAAAAAAAAAAAAAGCTGATCAAATAGGTCCAAGAAATGCTGGGTTAAAACAGTAAACAATGATAAACCAATTTCTTTACCATAGGATTTCTAAGAACTTTTAATATGCAAATGTGCATCATGACTCTCCGAGAGAAGAATTTGATGTAGGACATTTTCCAAACTTCCTTGACCTGGAACCACTTTTTCCACTGAATGCCTGCCAGAAGGTGTTATTAAACCATTCTGGGGTTTGAAGTTGTTGTCTAAGAGGAGGCATTCGGGAGTTGCAGCATGAGAATGATGCGAACGAAACGCCCTCACGCATCCCAGTGTCCTGCTCCCACGGAGGCAAACTGGACCTTTCACCTGTCACTAAGCCTGCTTCACATCCCCTGGTTTTGGGGCTCTCGAACAGTCTCCTACTGAAAATCTGCTCACCCTCAGGATATATCTCAAAGGCCAAGTCATTCATGATCCCCCAAATCGTGTTGTTAACACTCCCTTTGTGTGTTGCTTTTATTTCTAGTGGGCCCTCACTTCCTATTATTTTGCATCATTCGTGTGTAATGGGAGCAAGTGAAGGGTAGGGAAGGCGGGCCACTGCTTTCCAGAACCACCAAGAACAAGTTTAAATTTTTCCTGCTATATTGCTACTTCTCTGTATTTTGAGATGGGCTCTTCCACCACAAATACACACTCACTCACACACACACACACACACACACACACACAGTAGAGGGCTCCAAATTTCCCTCAATTCATACAAATGTGCAGATAAAATTCAGCTTCTTTATTTTGTTTGTAACCAATCTAATCTTCCTCACTGGAACCCACCCACTGAGTGGTGATTAAAAACTGAGTTTATTCCTCTCTTATAAATTAATTTAGTTCTCTCTAGAGAACACAGTATATTTTAGATAATTCTTTAGTCTTTCAGACGCCCTCTCTCTCCTTCCTCTTCTCCAAGGAGGCCTCAGGGTATATGAGGTATGTTTAGTGGGGGGAGGAGGTCTGGGACTTATATTCTCTATCCTTACGCTCCTTCTCTGGACTAGCAATTGTAGAAGTACCACTGAGCCTGTCCTGAGATGTTCTGCTGGCATCTGCTATTAAATTTGGCAGCTGGTGGGATTATGGCCTGACCTCTTTCAGTTTCCTTAAGCCTTGTGCTCTTTAAGCCCATCTTATCTCTCATTGAAACATTTGGTCCTGGCACAGTGGTTTATCCTGTGACACTCAGCTGCAAGGTCACTCTGCCACAGCAACCCTTGGCATGCCAGAATCTCAGCCAATTTACTCTTCCTGACTCCCATCCGAGATGTGTAAGAAAATCTGGGATTCCATCCAGGTAGGATTGGAATAGAAAGACCACTTAGGATTGCTAAAGTCAGCGTGAGGCACAGAGTAGTTGCTCAATAAAAAGTTGAATGGAAATTTCAAGAAGAAAAACAATGTTTATAAATTTTAACTTTATTAGTACCTCTGATGCTGTTTCCAAGAAGCTCTGCTATTTGTGATAATATAAAATGTATTTGATTTCTTCCTTATTTTAGCTTATTATCATCACTATCCAAGAGCATCACTTTAACAGGAGCAAGGCCCTGACCCATAGATACTTTAAATTTTAAGAAAAATAATCACCATATAGATATACAAATGAGGAACAAGAAAACTTGGACAAAATATTACCTTTAAGTTGAAAAGCAAACTAACGATGTCACAGACAAATCAGTGGGAAGATCAAGACACAGAAAGAGCCTGAAAGTGAGATGAGGGAAGCCAAGGTCTAAGAGAATTTAGACAATGCAGGATTAGACTGAACCCTGCTGACTCCATTTTTTTCAGCTCCATCTCAGGCCTGCCAGCCTGGCCCCTCCCTTTTCTGCATGACTGAGCTTTAGCCTAGTCACAAGGAATGCACCCAAGCCAATTAAGTTCCCTATCAACTTGTACCCTTGCTTTCGTCTGATGTGAAAACTGGAAGAAGGCTAATGGTCAGGAGATCCACAGATGGAGGAAAAATCCCTGGTTCCTGTCCTACAGATGTGCTTCTCCCTTAGTGGTCAGATTCTGTTTTTAGCTTTGGCCCCTTTAGGCCCCCGAACCTCCTTTAGGGTATGACTCTGGATCATCCTCTGCCCAATCCTGCTTTTCTGTAAGTAAGAGTTACCCACAATAAACTTCATAATTGCACTTCATGGATTTGCTTATTTCCTTTTTCAGCCTCTCAGATTTTATTCAATATCTCCACCTTCCAAGAGTCTCTTCATAAAGGTAGTAGCACAATGTTATTCATACGAAATTAAGCATCCCTAAGAGTGACCTTAAATTCTTCTCCAAATATGAGACTATTTAAATGGATTCTAAACTGACAGAATCTCTTAAATAGTTTTCTAAAACATAGGTTCAGAACTTTTTTTTTTTTAAATTAAAGAATGAAGAAAATCAAATGCTTTCTAATATGCTAATCACATCTGTTCTCCTTCTTCCATATCAGTCTGCTGGTCAGAGATCAGCTTCTGGCTTCCTGTTAATAATTGTGACCTTAGCAGAGTGCAACACTTACTACTAAAGGAAAGAGAGAAGTCCACACAGCTTTTAGCATATGAATGATCAGTTTTAACAGGTGCTAGTGGATGCTGGGTAGGGGGAGGAGGATTAGGTATCTTACCTATCTTAACAGTAGGTCAAGGACAGAAGGAGCTTTGGATATAATGTTTCTTCCTAAGAACATCCTGAAAGGTATTGTTTTAAAAATAACAATAATATTTTTTATTTCATACAAAGTCAGGAGATCATTGGTTTATTTCTTTTTATTTCTTTAAGTAAAGTCTTCCCTTGGTGATCACTGTATCTCCTAAGAGTGAAGCCAAGCACTGACTATTTTATCACACCACCAAATACAATCTCTTTTCTTCTGAAAGGTGTTGAAAGGTTCATTTAATCCAATGACTCAATTGGAACCTTTTATAATGCATTTTATATGACACACAATTTATCTAGGTTTTAAAAATGCATTGGGAGAAAACCATTGTACATTTCAATGACCCTGAGAGAGCCCCAGTTACTTTAGATTATATGGATATTGTACCACATCCTGCCTGTTTAACTGTAAACTTTTATCTCCAGTTAACTTCTGCTGATGATGTATTTAAACTCTCAGAGAAGGTAGGAGAAATAGAAAGTCAGAGGGATACAAAGGGTGCCTCATGGAATAAGGCAGCTCACAATTGGCTTATAGGTATCAAAGGACAAGGAGACCAACAAAAGCTGCAGATAGCAAGAGATCTTGCCTTCATTCAGCCTATGCTGAGCCCACGTGGACATGAGCTGCTAGGTTGAGCTAAAAAAATAGAGACATTCCAGGTGGGCAAAGGAACAAAAATAAGAGCCCAGGCAGTCCTCTTCAGGCTCAGCAAGTGCTCCTTCCACATGACCATAAGGATTCAGGATTAGAGGAACCAAACCATAGAGGGATTCATTAGCACAAATGAGGACAGGAACAAAAATAAAATCCTAGCACCCGTACAAGTTATACATTTCAGTTGGAGGAAGGCAGTATCAAACAGATAACGAATAACTGAGGCACAGTAAGAGAACTGACATCTGTTACAAGTGAAGTCAAAGGAACAGCCAGACACAAGAGGTCACCTTCCAAAGTGAGCTGTAGATCAGTATCACCCTTTGCAAAAGAGGAGAACTTCCTTTAGTATATCTACCAAGAGTGGACCCCTTCCTTTCTTCAGGAAATCACATCTTCTTGATGATGTGGACACTTGTAACAAGCTTAATTCTATAAGCATTCAATTGGCACCTACAGCCCTGAATTACCCTTCCGGAAAGATGATGTCAAACCCCACCGAGAGCTTGTTCTAGGCTGGCCAGTACCACTTAGAAGTATGGTACAAGAGTCTCCACTAAGCCATGTCAACCGTTCCTGGTCATGGCGCCCCATAGCCCTCTGTGTACTGGGCTCCTGCTTACTACAGACAAGAAGGATTTCAGGTCAATGCCCTCATTAAGAAGTTAATGATCTTGTTAAGGGTCAAACCTCTGGCTTCACATATGAATCACTTGGGGAACTTTGGGAAAAATAACTAGAGTGTAGGTAGGGCCTGGATATGGATATTTTCTAGAACTCCCCCAAAAATCTACTGTGGAGCCAAAGTAATGAATGTTTGTCCAACTGAAGCTTGACATACAAACAGCAAAGAAATGCAAGGCAAAATAGAGTATAAACATAGTATGCTACAAATAACAACATTGCCCATGCAAGTCAAACCATGAGAAAGCGTGCTATGTCAACTTATTCTTTAACAAAACTGAAAACCGAATTGACGCCAAAAATCAACTTAAGATTACAATTAATAGTGGCTGTGTTAAGTCAGTCAGTTTTGGTTTAACTGCAGTTCTCCACTGGTAGAGTTCAGCCACTTCCTTGGTGTACAGGCTAGTTAACACTGTGCTAACAAACACACCCAAAATTCCTGAGCAGTTTAAAGCAACAAAGGTTCATTTCTCACTCCTGTGCCATATCTGACACAGGTCAACTGGGACCTTTGCTTCTCTTTGTCCTTAGGTAAGGCCCCTGGGTGACAGAGCAAGCCTTGTTTGGAACATTTCCGCAGGAGCAAGCACGATGTTCCATGTGACAGTTTTAAGGCTTCCACTGGCACATTTACATACGTCATTTCTCCTATTTCCTTGACTGAAGCAAGTCCTGTGGTCACACCTCACATCAATCCTACCACATGCCCAGATAGAGAACTAGATATATTTGGTGAGCAACAAAACTACCTGCGGCCCATTGCTAGGGTTGGTTTAATGTACTAGGGAGGTTGGGACAAAGAAGACAAGGCAAACCCTTATATTTTTAGGATTTTTCTATTTTCTTATAAAACTTATTATGAGCAAGGGGCCCCAATAAGTACAAGCACACCGTGTATGCATATTTACAATAACCATACAGATAGGTACTCTTAGCATTACCATTTAACAAGTAAGTAAACTGAGGCTAAAAGAAGTGAAGTAATTTTCCCAAAGTCACAGAGCTTGGAATGAGCTCTTGAGTTAGGACTGAGTGGCTCCAGAGCCAGTCTACTGGTAGCATGGCCAGCTGTCTGGTTTGTGAAAGACTAAGGGATTTCTTGGGATGCGGAACTTTCAAACGGTCCTGGGCAAATCTACTAGTAACAGTTAAATTATTCCCTTGTTGATCAGGATTTTAGTAAATGACAGTGTTTACTACTTACCAAATCAGGGAAAAGCTCTGAAACCTCCTAATCCCTGTGTAACATAGCACAAAATAGCATAGTTCCTACCCTTTAGAAAAATGATTCCAAATTTGTTTATTTTTTGTTTTGGGGGATGTGGTTGTATTAACATATTGTAATCCCATCACAGTCATACCTATGAATCTCCCTGACAGGAAATCTTCAGTGGTATGTATTTATTTAACCCAGGTTTCCATGAACCACATAGACCTGCAAACCAATACCATTCTGGCCTTGGGGATTATCACAGTGTGATTGATTCTACCCAAATCTTTCTATCCTGACCTCTGCTGTCCTGGAAGCCCTGAGGGGTTCATATTCCTCCTTAGCAATAGTTTCTACTTTTCTGCAGCCATTGTCATTACTGTCAAATTCTTCTACAGCTGCCACCATTGAAGGCTAATGACAATGAACGCATATCTAGCGGAGGCTAAGCTCTTCACATAGTATCTCACACCTTCCCTGACCAAACAAGTTGGGTTAATTAGCTTCCAACATCCTCAAAGGGCTCACTCTATAGGCCTCTGACAAGAGCTTCTTTTTTTTCAGACCCAGTAACTGCCTGTTTTCTTTCCCATATATGCCACATGTGCACCAGGCGAGTGGGACCAGGTTTTTCTCCATTATCCTCTTCCCAACAATCTGTCTTTCTCCCTCTATTATAAAGCAAGACACTCTTAGAGGCAGTCCACTTAGAGGCAGTCCACTTAGAGGCAGACTGACACTGAACCAGACTGCCTAATTCAAATCCTGACTCTGTCACTTACTAGCCACGGGACCCTAGGTACATTTCTTAGCCTCTCTGTGCAAGCATTTCTTCGTCTGTAAAAGATGGATAATAATAGTACCTCCCTCACAGAGTTGTTGTGAGGATTAAATGTGTTGCTAGATATAAAATGTTTAGAACAGAACCTGGCATCCATGACTAATCATCCTGCTTTTCCTGGGAATGAGGGGGCTCCCAGGATACAGAATATTTGATGCTAAAACCAAGTAATTCCCAGGTAAACCAGGATGAGTTGGTTTCTCTACCTGGCAAATAGAAAGCAGTGTATACATATTATTCTTTTTTGGTGACACATGGAAAGATGGCTCTTTTGAACTATAACTAAATTGTTACACATCTCCAATTTCTATTACTTTTCAAAAGTCAAGTCATTTGGGCAAGCGGGATGCATATCACCTAAACTCCTCATCCTGGAACTAGGACTTAATATTAAGGATTCTTTTGTCTTCAAACTTATCATCTGAAGTAGTGGCTGAATCATGTCTCTCTCATCTTCCCCAAGGTTTTTATGTTAGCATTACAAACTCACTTCTCATTGGTTTGCTTTCTCTTGAAGCCTATTTGTTAGAAATGGGGCTTCCCTCTTATTGGCTCATCTGTTTGACCTTGTTTAATGTGGCAAATTAATGTGGCTCAGTGGTTAATGAACCTGACTAGGATCCATGAGGATGTGGGTTCGATCCTTGGCCTCGCTCAGTGGGCTAAGGATCTGGCATAGCCGTGAGCTGTGGTATAGGCCATTGCTATGGCTCCGATTTGACCCCTAGCTTGGGAACCTCCATATGCAGGGGGTGTGGCCCTAAAAACAAAAACAAAACAAAACAAAAAATGTGGCAAATTTTTGCAACACTAGGAGGTCAAACATCATTATTGTTAATAGCGCCTAATACTATGTGGCTTCCCATCACAGTGCTTTCTATGCATAAACAAATGACATTTCTTCCCCTTTCTTCATCTCTCAAAGCTATATAATCACAAAGATAACATTAAGAATATCGATCATACTCTGGCCCAAGCTTACATAGATATGTGCAGGTGTTAATTTAAAAGCAATGTGAATGTTCACAAACCCAACAGAACTTACCCTTCCAAAATGAGGTCGTCACCCTGGAAGAAGATACTAAGGAGTATAAGAAAGAGCAGAACTTTAGTGCCAGATAAACCCCAGTTCTACACTAGTTCTAAGGGATTCAAATCCCTTAAACATTTTGATTCTGCTTCCTCTGGATAAGAGAGAGAATACTTGTTTCATAGGACTTTGGTAAAGATTCAATGAAAAGTGGTTTACATTAATCACTCGGTTTCCTTCTTCCCACTTTTAAATCTAAATTATCCTGGGGTGAAAGGCGAGGAACATAGCCATTCCAGAGAAGACGCTGCTACACAAAATATTTTGGAATGGTTTATATCACATTTTTGTCAATTTCTCAATTAACAAAATTCACTCTGAGTTAGTTTAATGAGTAAAATGGGTGGACAAGCAAGGCAACACCATCAGTAGTAAAACTGTAACTATAGTAATAAGGATCGCCCTTAGCCACTTCCAGTTTGGTGCTGCCCAATTGGAATCAATCTTTGCACCATCTCTCCCCCCCCCCCCCCGTTTGTTTTTTTTTTTCAGTATGTTTATCTTTTTTTTTTTTTCTCTTGTCTTTTTGCCATTTCTTGGGCTGCTTCCACAGCATATGGAGGTTCCCAGGCTAGGGGTCCAATCAGAGCTGTAGCCGCCGGCCTACACCACAGCCACAGCAACACGGGATCCGAGCCGTGTCTGTGACCTACACCACAGCTCATGGCAACACCGGATCCTTAACCCACTGAGTAAGGCCAGAGATCGAACCCACAACCTCATGGTTCCTAGTCGGATTCATTAACCACTGAGCCACAATAGGAACTCCAGTATGTTTATCTTTTAACAGCTCTGGTGTCTAAAAAGGGAAGCAAAGGAGACCCCAACGGCCCTAAGAGTGATGAGCAACCAGGAGTAGGACCTCTTGAGCCCCCTGATCTCTCTGCCTCTGGAGGTGATGCATGAGTCTTTCCAGGATCCTGGATCCGAGCTCCACAGCCTTTGCATTATGAGCTTTCGAACTTTACTTGAGCATTTCTTCTTATGGACTAGGTCCAGAAACTGGCAAGAGGTGGATTTGGTTTGGGGTTGGACTGAGTTAGACTTAGAAACTGGTCATGACCTAGGGACAAACTGGGTCCAACACTTTAAACTGGACTGGGTCCAGTGTGAGGTTGCAGGTGAATAAAATTTTGTTTTGAGGCTAAACTAGGAGGTTAACTTTACCAAAGCTATTCTTGAATTACAGTGTCCACAGTTAAGAATTTTAACCATCTTACATAAGCTTATCCATTTGTGAGGTACTCTAGAGCAAAAGAAGTTTCACACAGGAACTTAGCTATAAAGGAAAGAGGGAAAATTATTTTTCCTCCTCTACAGTTTTTGATGACCAGGGTGAGATCTGATGGGACACTACTCACCCCAGAGCCTGTGGGTGGGATCCTGGGAAAGCTGCAGAACCTGGCAAAGGGTGAGGATTCTCACCAAAGTCAGCTCCCCCAGATCCTTCTCTGTGGTGCCTTCTCGAGAGAGGAAGCTAAAATTCTATACTGTACCCTTCTTTTCTAAATTCAGATTGGCAGGGAAAAGTTATTGATCCTTTCAATCCCAGGGGCAGCTTTTGCCTTCTTGTCCCATTTTGTGTTCTGAGAAGTTAGCAATCATCAGGTTGCAGGACCCAAAAATATGGCCAGACTGAAATGTAGGTTGCACTCCGTTTGCAGCCAGGGTCCTACTGACTGTTCCCAGCTCCCAGGGGGAACTAAGTCTTTCATCCTAGATCTAGATCTTGGAAGGGTCATATCTTTTACACCCTCATTGAAGTATCCGTGGAATTGTTCAGTACTGCCAGTAATATTTACTGTTTGTCCCAGGTGAAACTTGAGATAAGATATTCAAAGGGATTTTTTCCCTTTTTTTAAGTAGCTCTATGTACAGAAGTTGACCTAATTTGGAAGCTGATATTTGGATCCTGATAGGATCTGTTTTTTAGGCCTTTTCCTCTAAGCCAGATTGAAACTATGTGCCCAGAGGGAAAGAAAAACATTCTGAAGCCACTGTAGAAGGATTACTAAAACATTCCAAAGAAACACAGCTCTAAATCCAGATCTTGGAATCTTTTGATTTCCATGTGGGTTGAAGGTCTCCTCAATATAAAGAAGCAAATTGAGGATAATAGGGTTGGATGGGGTCAGCTTTTTAAAGTTATTTAGGCTATAACCCAATTCTTTGAGGAGTTAAAAACAACTCTACTTGTCTTACAACTGAGTCCTTACAAGAACAGAAAGGCAGCTCTAGCAACAATTCAAAGTCTGCCTTATTTTTTTTAAACCAATCCTCAAAATTTCTCTATTTATCTCAAAAAGCTTATAGATGTTGTAAAAGACCTGCATTTAGGAAACAAAAGCCCTATGGGGAGAGACTTATAGCCTTTCCCTGTGCCTTTGAGATGTAAATATGCTACCTGATCTTTAGGAACCCAGAGCCATCTTTTGAAGTGCAAATTTATGAGAGATAATTTTTATCAGAGGAAAAAAATTACGCTATTTGGAAATGAGGTGAATGAAAAGTCTTAAGTCTTTTTTCACAAATATTAGTAAAAGCTTTAGCCTTCTGAGCAAGTAACCTTAACTTAGTCTATATGCCAGAAATACAACCAACCGTTCTTTTGTAATCTAGGGATTTTTGCATTTTGCACCTGTCTCACAGCTAAAATTTTAAAATAAAAACTGTAAAATCAATGCATCTGTATGTCTTTCTGTATATGTTATAGTTGTGTGGAATTTTTCTACCTCTGGATGATATTGCCAAAATTTATTTGTCAAGAGCTCTATTTAATTTACTTAAAGACAAACAAAAAGTTATATAAATCAAGCGTACTCTCAGAAATAGAGAAACTAACCAAATGCTCTTCAAGTTCACTTGATCTAGGATAAAAGCTAAAGTTTATTGATTTAGAATTATAAGCATTAAATAGAATATTTTTATTCTATTAGGTTTACTAAAAGTCAAATAAGCTCATATTTTCTCCGTTACAGAGTTTGTCAGCAAGAAAGGTGACTTAAGATGATGGTTAGCTGTTTAATATCTCATGAAATTTTCATGAGTATTCTAAATATAATTAAGAACAAGTAAATTAAATAGATGTAAGATAATCTTACAAATAAACTTGTTAACAATAATTATGCTTTATTTTATGTTTACTTAAAAATAATTTCCAAAATATTTTTGGTAATTTCAAAACTCAAAATTATACTAAGATTACTTGAATGACAGATATTCACTGAATATCCAGATTATATCCAAATAAGATAAAATACTGAAACACTGATTAGTGAACATAAGTTTATCTATCTTTGGCTTCCTTTTACAGAGGAATTAAAGATATACTGGTCTATTAGTAAACATGTTATGTGCACATTGAAAAATTTACTATGAGGAAGAATATACTTCTAAAAACTGTGAAATAATTTATTTATAAATTTGCCAATCTACAGAATGCTAGTATACCAGACAGTCCACAATCACTTATTTCTTAGTTTTCAATATAAATAAAAGATTTTAAGGTTTAAGAAATCTACTCAATATGTGCAATTAAAACTACTTAGAAATAATACAGGTGAAAGGAAACAATTGCGTATGAAAAATAGGTAGGGAAAGTAGCACAACTGGTTATTAAAGAATGACAAAGAGAAAAAATATAGGACAAAACCTGAATGGAGTAGTCCCATTATGGTGCAGAGGAAACGACTCCAACTAGGAACCATGAGGTTGCAGTTCGATCCCTGGCCTCGCTCAGTGGGTTAAGGATCTGGTGTTGCCATGAGCTATGGTGTAGGTTGCAAATGTGGCTCGGATCCCACGTTGCTGTGGCTGTGATGTAGGCCGGCAGCTGTAGCTCTGAGTAGACCCCTAGCCTGGGAACCTCCATGTGCTGCGGGTGCGGCCCTTAAAGAAACAAAACAAAACAAAAAAAAACCCTGAATGGATATTTAAAAACAAAAAAAGGCAAAACGAAAATTTGTAGAAGGAATATGGAAAAGGGATCTTGGAAAAGGAATTTTATGAGCGGTCAAGCTGACTAAAATTGAAAAGAATTTATTTAAGTTTTTAAAGAACGAGTTTTAATATCAAAAGTACATTGGTACAGAATTAGAATTTGGTTTCCTCTCTGTTCTATTGGTCTGATCTTGAGAAGAGTCTGTGAAAGCTTTTTTTTTTTTTTTTAACCTTTCAAGTGAATCTACCTGGAAAGCAAAGGTTTTGTGTCTTATCAAAAATGTACTGTGCTTCAGAGTTCCTGTCATGGCTTAGAGGTTAATGAATCTGACTAGCATCCATGAGGATGTAGGTTTGATCAGGACACCCTGCTCAGTGATTAAAGGATCCAGTATCGCAGGAGCTGTAGTGTAGGCTGCTGATGCAGCTCGGATCTGGCGTGGCTGTGGCTGTGGTATAGGCTGGCAGCTGTAGTGACATCATAACCTCCTTCACAACGAGACAAGAGCAACTTAACCCTGACGGTAATTGACAGTGGTGCTAATATTAAATTTTTGGTCAATACCTAATATATCAGAGGATGACCAAAGCTGGGGAGGCGGGGGGGTGGGGGTGGGTGTTAAACTGATTCAACAGAGAGGCCTTTAGACTGATGTGGCTCTAATGCCATATGGCCTGTGCTAGCAAACCAAAATCTAAGCCTGTAAATGCCTGAAGATTATGAAATCAAAACACTAAGGACAACCAATCACAGCCAACTAGACTTTTTGCTATAGCCAATCAATAATTTCCTTACTTCTGCCTTTTCCCTGGGAAAGTATCTCCCTGAGTTCCTAGCCACTTTTGGTTTGGCACTGCTCAAGTCCAATTGATTTTGTTCAAGTAAAATCTTAGAAATTTGTAAATAAATAATACATTTTTTTTTCAAATTTATTTATAATTTCCCAAGGTGATTCCTTAAACAAGCAACCCTAAACTGAACAATTGCTTCTATGTTTGTGTAAAAAAAAAAAAAAAAAATTACATTTACTCTCATTACTTTTATATAATTAAAATTAATTCTGGTTTCAGATACCAAGTTAGATATTCTAATCACCATTGATGCACCACTGATATATCATAAACCAAAGCTGAAAATTACTTCTTGCTATATACATTCTTCAGGATTTATATAACAAGGAATAAGGTTATGCATATTACTTCTATGGTACTCTGGATGACAGCTACATGAAGAGCAGATTTCCATAGCCAGGATGAAGAACAGATGTGTGTTTCTCATCTTGACATTCAGGATAAAATACATAAATTAGTTAAAAATCTTTTGGTTGCAGTATGATTAAATACTGTGCTTGCATCAATATCTGTTCACTCTGCTGTGAACTCTTGGCCCCAACGTACATTATCAGAAACATGAGACATGCTCCCTCATTTTCTTATTTCTCAAAGTAAGAGTTTTTTCTCCTAGTACTAACTGCCATAACTGTCTCAAAGAAAAAAATACGCCCTCAGCCACAAAGATAAATTATAGAATTTTTTTTTTTAAAGTTAGGTTTACTGATTTAAGAGGCACTTGGTGAGCTTTCAGACCTCAATTAAAGCTGTGATTTGAGAAAAAGAAAATGAATTTTCCAAGCAATTAGGTGGTAATAGATCTAATGGCTTTGGGGGAAAAGAAATGGGTATATTTAACTTTGACAAGTGGCTGCCGTGCCTGTGTTATATAACCTCTTTTGATAAGTATTTCTGCTCCCAATACCTTTTTTAATTATCTGAAAATGCCTTTTGCAGGGAATTATAAAGAGTAACAACCACGAAGGAGACAGACATTTTGCCCTACCAAGTCAACAGTGTTCACTTTTCTAAAAACATCTCATGCTAATTTCATAATGCTCATTTTAAAAGGTCCAAAAACATGTGCTTACCAGTAAACCACATAATCTCAGAAGGATATTTTACAAGAAAATGTGTCAGCTTTCATAAACTTCCACAGGGGACCCTTTTTCTTTCGAAAGAAAAAAAAAATCTGACATTGAAAACACAGTGGAATTTGAACATGAAAAGACTCTTTAGCAGCATGAGAATGCAATAGAATCCAACAAAAATCAGTGCATTTTATATGAAAGTCAGGCCCTGTCTTCAGCTCATTGATGGGGCAAAAGAACAAACCATTGGTGAGAATGATGTAGCACAAGCATTCAAATTAATGGAGATTGAAGTTCCTTATTTACTTCGTGTTAAAGGACAGGCTAAGATTGATTCATCTGAAAAATAGTGCCACGACGATATGTCTTATTCCATAGATGAAAATCTTCTTTTGAAGCTTTTTTGTTCACAGTATGCGATTTTCTTCTTTATTTAACCCTACCTTTTTCCCTATCAATTCTTTAAAGAGCCAAAATGTGTCCTACAAAGCTTCACAAGGAGGAAACCCTCCATCCACTTGTTCTATATGAGTGGGAAATAAATTCTCTGGGCTTTGTTGCCTGGCTCTTCCAGACTCTAGAAGCCTGACCTCTCACACCTAGAGCACAGCAAAATTAGTTGGCTTTAGGTTACAGAAAATATTTCAAGCTACTAAACAGAATGAGGCTTCTCTAAAAGAAGGCATTAAAAATTTAAAACACATAATGGTTGGACCTAAAAGTTGGCTGGAGACAAAGAGGCTTCATGTCCACTTTGCTGTAATTGGAATGATTGTTCACAAAATGAGAATTCTGAGGTCATGCTACCAATTAATCAATGAGTAGTGAGTGTGACAATGGCCAACTGATTCAGTCACTTTAACCACACCAATAATGAATATTGATTTCTGAAGCCAAATCTTTCAGGAGGCGATCTGTAGTGTTTACTCAGATGACAAAACCAGGGGGTCAATTCCACTGCCCATCTGGCCTCTTACTTAGTAAAATCTGAAGAGTGTTTGCTGTTGTCTGAGTCTGAAGCATAACGATATTGATGCTACTAGGCAAGTAGGAGCTTTCCTAACCTCAGGGGCCCTGACTTCAAGAGAGGAAGCAAGAGGACTATAAGTGAGGCAGAGGATGAGCCCAGGTCAAGAAAAGCTGGGACAGGGCATCAGTGGCATGGAATTAGGCAGGAGAAAGCAGCACATGTTGAGAAGCCAAAGTAGCTAACACCGGGTGGAACTTAAAAGTGCCAACACCTAATTAGTCATAACAATAGCTGGCACATTTTGAGCACAAATATTTGTCAGGAATTATGTTTATCTCTGCAAATCCTGACAACAAACTTTGAGACAGTTTCTATCCCTGTGTCAGAGAGAGAGAAACTGAGATTCAGAAAGCCAGTGGTAGAATCGGAATCAGATCCAGGCAATGAGACTTGACAGTCTATGCTTTTGCCAGAACCCCTCAGAAGCACAGGCTAAAAGTGAGGAAATAGCTAAAATGAGCAAGAAACTGAAGTGAATCAGCCAAACATCAAGACAGGGGTACAAGGAGTCAGTTAGTGGGCAAATGTTTAAAAGGTTGAGCCCTAGAGCCAAGGCCAGCAAGTAGGTGTGTGATGTTGCTTTGGAAGCCTGTGCTCAGTCTCATAGGCAGCTATGACCAGTCCCTCTGGCAATTACAAACCACCATCTGACAGGGATAACTAGAAAGAGCCATCTTGGTAAGCCTGGCTCGTTCAAGAGCAAATTCTGCAGGTCAAATACTCTTTCATTTCTCTTTGCTTTAAAAAAATACATTTTGAAAATCTTTCTTTGAGACGAGCATAACAACATGTGGGATATCATGCCTTCATCTGAAGAACTCAAAACATTTCATAAACACTGTCACAGAGACCCTCATAAAGGAATTCTTTTTATTCAGTGCCCTGAAACTAGGGTTGGAATATTAGAGAAGAATCCAGTATCTTCCCATGGCCCTGCTGCGTATTCTATACCTCCACCGAGGCTGGAGAGAAGACAATGTGACTTAGAAACTGGAATCTCACGACTTGTTTTGCAGTGATCACACATAGTTCTAGAACCTCCAAAGAATTAGAGAATCTATGGGCGTATTGCGAATCAGTGGTAGAGGGCACAGGACCTACCAGATTAATTGCTTTGCCAGTGTTGATTTGCTAAACAATTACAATATGTGCCACAGAGTCTAACACCCATTATGCCATGCTGGTAAAAAGCCAGCTTTAATCTTCAGTATCTTTTAGTTGCGATTGTATTTCCTTGTCCTCAGTGGAACCACACTTCTGCTTATAATTGTTCTATTCCTAGAAGTGTGGTTTGTAAAGAAATAGATCTGACCAGTAAAACCTATAATATCAAACTGATTCTCCTTACCTAATATATTTCTAGCACTTTACATTTACAAAGGATTTTGTTATTGTTGTTGCTAGCTGTCAGTTTCAGTGGATCTATTAAGGTAAGTGTGGCTATTTTCCTCTTACTCCAGAAGGCTGAAGATCACATTGCTACAATTTACCCACTAAACTTGTGTCCAAAACAATTAGAAGTTTACTGATACCTAGAACAGTGTTTGACTCATTTTTTCTTTCATTGAGGAAAAGGTAAAGAAATACAATTAACCAATTTCCATTTAACTAATGATTATAGCTATACAGCCTGAATGATTCAGACCAAACCCTTCCCTAATCCTCATTTTATATCAGTACTAGTATTTCTGGCAGGAACGATTCACTAATTAGCATATGTACTGATATTTTAATTTGTCCTCAGGTTTCAAGATTTGAGTGCACACATGCTTTAGAGTAAGTGCTGTACTAGCTCAAGGGGACTCTTAAGGGCAAGCACAGGCCAAAAGGACCAGACCCACTTCAAGTGACAGTGTGCTCAGAAAGACACATCATGTATTCATAAAACGTCTGAGAAACCACTGTATGCAAAGCTGTGGGCCAAAAGTCACATCAAATTCTAATAAATATATAAATACATACAACTGCAGAGCTGAGAAAGCTTTCTGAGCCACAGTCAACAGCCACCTTTGGTTTCAAAGACTATTTAGCCAAACCAAATTCCAGCATAACAAACAGGTAACATTCTCCAGACATTGCTGTGATGGGATTTGGTAGCATAAACTGAGTGAATACATGTTAAAACAACGGTTCTAAAGGCACCACTGCTTCACAAGGCACCACTGTGGGTTCTCAAACCCACAGCAGCATCAGCAACAGCTAGAACGTGGTAGAATTACATATCTCTGGCCCCTCCCCAGACTTACCAGACCACAAGCCCTGGGGGAGAAGCCCCACAGTCTTTTTTGCAGAACTCTTGCGGTGGGTGCTATTGCACACTAACGAGGCATTCGCTTTGGGTGGAATGAGATCAGGAATGTTTCTGGAAGGAAGAGAATCTTGAATCAGACTTGACAAGAATTAAAAAGCTTGCCTTGAACTACAAGCAAGGCCAGAAAAACAGATTAAATATTTACCTTTTCTGTTTAAGTGCTAAACCATATCATGCAACTACTTTGGTTGATCTATTTTCCACTGATGTTGAAGCCTCAAAAATATACACCTCTCCAGAGTTCCTGTCGTGGCTCAGTGGTTAATGAATCTGACTAGGAACCATGAGGTTGAGGGTCTGATCCCTGGCCTTGCTCAGTGGGTTAAGGATCTGGCATTGCTGTGAGCTGTGGTGTAGGTCGCAGATGCGGCTCAGATCCCGCGTTGCTCTGGCAAAGGCCGGCGGCTATAGCTCTGATTCGACCCCTAGCGTGGGAAATTCCATATGCCATAGAAGCAGCCCAAGAAATGGCAAAAAGACAAAAAATATATATATATGCCTTTCCAGCCAGCCAACCAGACATCTTAAGAAAACTGATAATCTCCCCCAAATATGTGAGAATTTACATGCTGTCATTCAAGATGATATGTGAAGTATTTCCCTTCACTGATAATTATTTATTTTCTTTGTTCATTTTGTAGACCATATTTTTAGTTCAAGGGTGAAATTTACAAACTATAAAGAGGCTGAAATTAAGGTGACTATAAAGCCACAAAGATTACTAATTTTTAGTCAAATTTTTTTTAAAAAAATCTTACTTTTGGCTATAGAATACAGGTTTTCTTAACACACATACACATTTTTCATTTGGTGCCACTGCATAACAATTTTAGTGTTCTACTTCCCCCTTGTGGTCAAAATTGGAAATTTACTATTTTTGAAATCTACAAGTTGACTAAACAGCAAAAACTTATTTATACTCAATTTCAAGTTTAAAAAGAAACTGGCAGATTCAATCATCTCATTGTTTCTATATATCATACAAATTCAGATATTTTGAAACACCTAATAGTTTGTAGCATTTGATCTTTTTATTCAGATATACAGCATTACCTAGACGCAGGAAAAAAAAAAAAAAAAACTGATGGGAGAAGCTATTCAATAATTTTTTTCAAACAACATTCAATTTAGTTTTTTAGGGTGCCTGAAAAAAGAAATTCAATTCATCAGCATAATGTGATCATTACTATTAAAAATAAAGTTGCTAAAACTACACAGAATTTGTGGTGGGCTTCTCAACATTTAGTTTGTAAATACTGTACTAGTCAATGGATAACTATTACTAGGGTAAAAAAAGCCCAGTTTGATCAAAAGTTCACTTTAAAAAAATCTAAAATTTGCAGCTTAATGAGAGTTGACTACTCAATAGGGCCAGATTAAGTGCCACCACAGAAACACGCTTCAGTCATCTGAGTTGAATTCCTGGGGTTATGAGTATGGTATCAAGACTGACAACTTAAAAAAAAAAAAAAGACTGATAACTTCAAAATACAAAATGATTCAAAAGCAAGGGGAAAAAAGGAGAAATGAACTTTCATCACTTAATTACATTTGCATCCATAATATGTCAAGTTCTCAACTCCTATATGGTGTCTGTGTGCTAATCTCAGGAACACTGATTATGTGGTCAAATGATGCCATGCTAGAATCACACAGGGGTCTCACTAATGAGGCAAGCTGGTTCAACTTCGGTACAAACAAAAACTGGGAAAAAAACAATGGTCTCAACTTTCAAGGAATTCTAGTTTCTTCCATCTCCGAGATTTTTAGACAATGACATTATTAAAAGTTTGCTATATTTAAGATGCTGAGCCAATGAGATACGGAGAAATCTTTTTCAAGGACCAGCTCAAATGCCAGTGTTGCTAAAGTTCGACAGAATTAACTCTTCCTCTTCAATGATACAATACCAATGTATTCTTACAGGTAGGAATGCAACTCACCCACTGCTTTAAAAACTACCACGTGCTCATCTGTCTTTCTCACTAGGCTCTGAGCTCCTTAAGGAGAGGAAACACACCTTAATCATGTAGAATCACAAACATCTAGCATAGAACCTGGCAAATAGTAGGTGTTCAATAAATGTTTGCGAAATGAATTGAATGAATGAGGGTGGGATGTATTACATAAAGGAGCTGAACGAATAGTCCCTGCCCTCAACCAGTTATGATTTATTTGCACTGGCTCTCTAAGTGTATATTGATTGGTTTGGTCTTTGCATGATGGTAAGAAGTATAACAAGGTGTGATCTCTCCTGGGGTTAAGGAGAGCTAAAAAAGAATGTTTTGTTAGCTAAATGCCATTCAAACCAGCTTTTCCAATGGCTCCTTCCCCTAATCCTTCCCTTAAAGCACAAAACTTGCTTTGAAGCCAAAGGAAGCTGGGCTGCTTTTTTTTATTTTCGGTCTTTTTGGGCTGCATCACCCGCAACTTCCAGCCACAGGATTTTTAAGCAACACAGGATTCAAGCCACATCTGCAACCTCACCATAGCTCACGGCAATGCCGGATCTTTAACCCACTGAGCAATGCCAGGGATCAAACCTGCGTCCTCATGGATACTAGTCAGATTCGTTTCTGATGAGCCATGACGGGAACTCCCTGGGCTCTTTTTCTTGATGAGTGTTATTTTCGTCTCTCCCCAATAGATGCATGGCCCCCAACTAAGGTTGCAGATGTTCATAATCAGGAAATGGTCAAATGGATATGAAGAAAACCACCATGTCCAACAGTATGTTCCCCACTTCCATGTTAACTAAACCCCGCCAAAAGAATCAATTCCATTGTTTTATACATTGCCCTTACATTTAAAACTATAATTTCTCCTTGGAGGAGCATTCCACCCAGCTCCCAGCACCTTGGTGTGTGCTGGTGTTTACTAGACTACTTTCTGTCCACTCTAATAAGATCTGAGAAAGAGCATCAGGATTCCGGGTACTTAATGAGGGAAATGAAGTGCTGAGGGGTGAAAAGGAACATAAACGCTCTGACAGTGAAGCGAGGAAGCTCCATCATTCTAGACCCCTGCATCCCCAGGGCTGCTCAGGGACCCATGAAGGTGGCCTTCCTGTACATTTCCTGCTATTATCTATCTACCCACAGTTTATCACTACTATGCCTCTCCTTCAAAGTGACAGCTAATTAATTTGAGAAAAATCACTCCTGAGAGTACTATGAACTCTTAGAATCTTCTTCATTCCCAAGTAACATATGCTAGACTACATGATGTGGACAGGCTGTTATTAAACAAAAACCGATGTGTTATTCCCACCCTCATCACATAGCCTAAGGGCAGAGCAGCCTGATAGTCCAACAAGAGATCAGCCAGCTCGAAGAACAGACACAGGGTAAGATGCAGAAAGGCAGCTTCACACAGCCCTGCTTCCCCCATAAACTAGCAAAGCAGGCATGCAGCTTTGTCCAGAAGACAGAGATAAGACACTAAGCCCTGAAAATCAGCAGATGATAAATTTAGTCCTTAAAACTATGCTCTGGGCCAGAGCTTAAAGAAATGCTAACAACTCCTCATGATCAGTAATATAGATTTTTAAAAGGTAGGCAACCTCTTTCAGATAGGGTGCCAAGACTAGCCCAGCATATTGGAAAGGAGTCATCCTGGGCAGATCACCAGATCTGAAGCAATAAGGATTTAGAATCTAGTGGACATTTGTTGTCATTATTGTTGTTGTTGTTATTGTTTTGCTAAACAAGATTCATTCCCTCTTTCTAATGTAACCCTATTCGCTTTAGAGAAATTACTTCCTCACCTGTCTGTGTAGTCTTAAGGGAACTGTACCCTTCCCTAATCAGAGACTTGGCACCGAGTCATGGAATATAACCCTCTTTCCCTGCTTTGAACATTAGGAAGAGTGATACAAAGATAGTTGAAAAAAAAAATAAAGTTTTGGAGTTCCCGTCGTGGTGTAGTGGTTAACCATCCGACTAGGAACCATGAGGTTGCGGGTTCGATCCCTGGCCTTGCTCAGTGGGTTAAGGCTCTGGCGTTGCCGTGAGCTGTGGAGTAGGTCACAGATGCGGTTGGATCCTGTGTTGCTGTGGCTCTGGCGTAGGCTGGTGGCTGCAACTCCAATTTGACTCCTAGCCTGGGAACCTCCACATGCCACGGGAAGTGGCCCTAGAAAAGAAAAAAAAAAAAAAAAGTTTGGGGCATATTCAATTCAGGGGCAGAGCCTGAAAAAGAGCTTGTAAAAGATGATCTCTGGCTAGAGATCTACTAGACTGCCCTAGTTTCTGTTTTTACTCTGGGACTGAGTAGAAACCATCACATGTCTAAGCCTATATATCCTGTGATGAATCCCTCTAATATAAATTCCTCCCCCTCCATTATTTATATATACATATATACACACACATACATGAATCTTTACATATACTAAATAAATATATAACTAAATAATGAATCTAGGTATTATTATACTTGAACCTACACGAAGTATATCACTTGACTGCCTGAAGATGCTTCAGTAGGCAGAATCAGGCACACAATTCTGTCTTACAACTTATTTCTCTCTGGATATGCCACACACTACATTTTAATTCTATCAGCTTACTCCCAGCCTCTCATTCTGGATGATCTCTGCATGAGCCAGGAGACATAAAGCAAGGATAAAAAATGTTGAGCATAATCCTTTGGACCTCATCACACAAACCTACTGAATTGAGAACTCAATCTCAGTCTCTTGAAAGGGGGAAAGATATTTCTCAGATGAAGTGAAAGAATCAATAAGTGGAATCAAACCTGTAGTCTATCTAATCTCCGGTTCTCCCAGTCCCAAGGAAGATTATTCTTGTAATTGAGACACTGTGGCTCTGGGTGGATGTGGCTGGCAGCAGAATCACAGTAAAACAAGTCTTTTTGGACCATCACTGGACCGGGTCACCTCTCAGGCACCCATGTAAGAGCTGAAGTCATGACTCTAATGGTGGGAGACTCAAGACAGAGAGGAAAGAGAATAGTACCAGGGCAGCCCAGGGAAAAATGTATTCTTCCCTAGTCACAGTTTTATTGTTTCCTTCCAAATACTGTCATGGGGGGAAACTATCTGTACTTCAAGATTCTGGGGGGACAAAGAGTATCTCCAAAGAAACCAATGCTTCATAAATAATATAAACTTACAAATGTTTTCATGGAGTACATTTCAAAAATTATATTACTGCCATTATGTTAAACAACCTCCTAAAATTAACCTCTTTTAATTTCTCACCTAAATGACAAAAGTCATGAAGGATCCTTAAATCTATACAGGCTCTTCATAGTCTCTGGCATGTCCAAGTCTCTCAAAGACCACTGCAGTTTAATGGGCCAAAGGTTAAAAAATGTCCAGGGACTGGAGCCACAAAATTTAACCTCCGACCCTGTGTCTTGCAGACCACGTAGATGACTTTTGGAAGAGAACTGGATAGTTGAGAGTGAGGAGACAGAAGGCATACAGGAGGATGAATGATATAGGCTGGTCATATATCATGAGCCTTTCCAGGTCTCTATTCAGAGATAAAGTTTATTTATCAAATTGAAGGGAATTATAGAGTAAACCTCCTTTTCTACCCACAGACAGAAGTCTTGTGTAGTGTTAAAAAGTCATGAACTCGGGAGACAGTCTGACTGGGTTTGAATCCCAGAATCACCACTTATTAAAAGTATGACCTCGGGATGTCTCATTAAGCTCTGCACCCCAGCTTCCCCATCTATTGAGGAGAACAATCGCATCTATTGGAGGAATTATGAGGATTTAGTTAAATATATAAAAGTGCTTACAACGAATGCCTAGTACTTAGTAAATGCTATTATTATTAAATAGTTCCTTAAGTATGGAAAATTATAGGTTGGTATAATCAGATTTCTGTTAAATCGTTTGACTAGAAATGACAGAATCAGAACAGTTCAGCCACATATGCATATTTACACGACCCCAAAAGTACTCTATACTGTGAACAAGGTTCATTTATTCAGCTAGGTAACGAGGATCCCATTTTGCTAGTAAAAAGGGACACGAGTTCCTTTGTCAATGCTCCATAATGAGACACCTCTGTATTTAAAACCTCAAGAGGAAACTCACCTTCTGGAGCTGTTGTAATACCTTGCAATTCTGATAGGCTTTGCTGTCTGCTTTATTCTATGTCCAGGCTGTCGCAGTTTTTCTCCAACTGGGTACCTTTATTTAAGATTATTTTTCTCAGATGTGTTTGTGTTCGATTTTTCAGTTGTATCTTGTTTTGCTTTTCGTGGATTTTTTCTCAAATCTCTGAACTCTCTGAAGTCTTTGCAAACTATCTCATTCTGTGGGGTTCTCAGCACAATGAATTGGTGCTAGATTGCAAGCCTCACTGGCACATCTTTCTGCTGGATCATTAATAATACTTTAAAAATTTACATCTAAGGTTCTTAGTCTTTTTCTTGCATCCTACCCTTTCTCTAGAAAATGTCACTGGCTGACTTGGTTCTCTTCTTTTGTTGCCTTTCCTTCATTCTCTTTCATTCTCCCCTTTTCTTTGCCCTTTGCAGAATGAAGGGAAACTTTGTTACTCAAATAGGCTGTTATTTCAAGATGGTTTGTCTCTTCGTATACTCAGTGCAAATACATAATTAGTGCAGAACATATTTGAATGGGATCATTTGTTTTATAAATTACAGCCACAGGCTCATCCGTTTTTGTGTACTTTCTCTTTTTGTTTCCCTAGTACCTGAGGTAATCAGATTTATGCTGCTGCTTATGTTGACTCCCTATTGTTCTTGTGATGTGTGACATCTGTTATTTTACAGTACTTAACTCGTGTGCACTGGCAGCCAGACACCTACTGGAAATAACAATTAAGGGCATAAATAACACACATCTGCATGAGCTTTGGCACTCTCGCTCAGGTATTAACTGTTTATCACCTTCCAGATTTTTTCTCTTCTGCATTGTGATAACCATTTGATTTTGAAGAGTTTAGCTTTCCTCCCTGTGGAGATTTTGGCATACATTGTACGCAATTGTCTGTTTTTGTGGGTTGGAACATGTGCGTATTGTGTTTCTCTGATAATTGAATATTCAGGAAAAAGAGACACTCCCCATCTTATTCTCTCACTGCTGTGCTAGCCTTCCCACCTGAATAGTTTATACAACATCAAGCATGACTCACTGGTAATCCCTGCTGATATAAAATTCATATGCCTGTGTGTTTTCTTCTGAAGGCAGCGATTTGCATTTCTGTAGAGGTTTGAAAGAATAGGAGAGGGTTATTATCAGTTATTATTTGCTGACCACCCACAGCACTCACAATGGGACGCAAGAGACAGAAAGGGGAAAGGCCGGCTCTTTAAAATGTACATGAAACCAGCTCAGAGCTCATGCAAGCATCTTAGCAGCACTTTAATTAGCAGCTTTCAGGGTCAGAGGACTCTCAAAATCTTCCTTACATCTACTTGGAGCCCATGGAAACTGTCACTTCACAGATGCAGGAGATAAGAGGGCAGGAAGGGAACAGCTGTGGATTCTCTCTGCTCCAACACTAAGCAAGGTGGCTAGCACAACCTTATTGCTTTGTAGAGCTTAGGGCTGGGATGTTTCTGGATGCCACTGGCACCTGATGGGAGCCACACAAAAGCTTAAATGTTTACTTCCCCTCAAAGAAAAACCAGGAATGAAGGAAGGAATCATTTGAGCTCAGTGATTGAAGGAAGGGATGGTGCTTCAATGGATGGCAATATAACGGCAGAAAAAGCCAAATTTACTGGATGAGAATGGAGCTAGAACAGAACCCTGAGCAAGAAGCTACTCTGATGGTTAAGTCAGACTAGAACACTAAATCTATGCTTCCTAAACCAGGCATCAAGAGAATAAAGAGGCTTTTTTCTTTTTTCAAAATGAAAGCATAGCTGGTAACACCAACAGTACTCTTCCTTAGAATACTCATTTTTCCCCCTAAAGCTTTTCAAATATTCCTAAATGACAGAGGTCATAAAGTATGTGTTTATTTTTGGAGAATGACAGATGAATGAGAAGGTTGAAATAGGTCATGAATAAACCATGCTTTCCAAACTCTACACAGGATTCTAGCATCAGAGATGAGGGCAAAGCTTTAGGTCTAAAACATGTCACAATATGATAATATTAAAACAAAAAAATCTAGCAAATGTCCAATGATGAGGAAATGGTTTAGCGATGATCTACCCATAAGATGGAATTATTGGCAAGTACAAAATTATGCTTTGGAGCCACTTTAATTATCTGTAGAAATGCTCACTATATAATGCTAAGTTAAAGAAGCAGAACACAAAACTATACCTACAGAACAATTTTATTTATAAGTGTGTGTATACAGATATTCACACACACTGGAAGGAAGCAGGTAAAATCAATACTGACGATTATTACGCTGAAATGAGAGCGATGTTACACTGAAATAACAGCATTAGATATATTTTTATTTTCTTCTGGATTTTTTTCTATCTTTCCATGACTAATGTATTTTAGTATTAAAATCAGAAAATAAGCAAATATTTTAAAATATCCACTTACGTGATAAAAATTTAAGAAGATTTTTGTAAGAGTCAATTTTACCCAAAAAATCTTTTTCACCAATATCCTGCAGGTACCCAAATTCCTATAATTAGACATTTATTCCACAATATATCTTGAGTAAATAGTATATATTTACAACCCTATTTCTTTTTGCTTTTTTTTGTTTTCATAATTTTAAATTGTAGTTGATTTACAATGTTGTGCCAATTTCTGCTGTACAGCAAAGTGACTCAGTTATACATATACACACATTCTTTTTTATATTCTTTTGCATCATGGTCTATTCTAGGAGACTGGATATACTTCCCTGTGCTATACAGTAGGACCTTGTTTATACACTCTAAATGTAATAGTCTGCATCCACCAATCCCAAGCTCCCAGTCCATCCCACTCCTTCCGCCTCCCCCTTGGCAACCACAACTCTGTTGTCTATGTCTGTGAGTCTATTTCTGCTTTGTAGATAGGTTCATTTGTGCCACATTTTAGATCCACATACATATAAGTGATATCATATGGTTTTTGTCTTTCACTTTCTGACTTACTTCACTTAGTATGAGAATATCTAGTGGTAACCACATTGCTGCAAATGGTATCATTTCATTATTTTTTATGGCTGAGTAGTAATCCATTTTGTATATGTACATCTTCTTATGTCTCCTGCTTCACCCCCCCGTCTCAGGATTTCTTTGGTAATTATGGGTAATTTTGTGGTTCAATGTAAATTTAGGGGTTATTTTTTCTAGCTTTGTGAAAAACATCATGGGTAACGATAGGAATTGAATTAAATCTGTAGATTGTTTGGGTGGTATTGCCATTTAACTAGAGCATGAAATATCTTTCCATTTCTTTGAATCCTCTTTAAATTTCCTTTAATAATGTTTTATAGTTCTCAGTAAATAAGTCTTTCACCTCCTCAATTAGGTTTATTCCTAGGTATTTTAATTTTTGGTGCAATTTTAAAAGTTTTTTTTTAACATTCCTTTTCTGATATTTCATTGTTAGGGTATAAAAACGTAACTGATTTTTGAATGTTAATCTTGTATCCTGCTACTTTGCTAAATTCATTTATCAGATCTAGCAGTTTTTGTGTGGAGTCCTTAGGGTTCTATATATAGTATTATGTCATCTGCATATATTGACAACTTCACTCCTTCTCTTCAAATCTGGTTACCTTTTATTTCTTTTTCTTGTCTGATTGCTGTGGCTAGTATTCCCAACACTATATTGAACAGAAGTGGTGAGAGTGGGCATCCTTCTCTTGTTCCAGATTTTAGCAGAAAGGCTTTCAGCTTTTCTGCATTAAGTATTATATTGGCTGTGGGTCTGTCACAAATGGCTTTTATTATGTTGAGATATGGTCCCTCTATACCACTTTAATAAGACTTTTTTTTTTTATCATGAATGGATGTTCTTGTCAGATTTTTTTTCTGTATCTATTGAAATGATCATATGGTTTTTGACTTTTCTTATGTTAACACAGTGTATTAAATTGATTTATTTGCATTATGTTGAAGCATCCTTATGAACCTGGGTTAAATTCCATTTGGCCATGGGATATGAACTTGATTTGCTAAAATTCGTTGAGAATTTTTGCTTCTATATTCATCAAAGATATTGACCTATATATGTATATATTTTTTTTCATATTATCTTTGTCTGGCTTTGGTATTAGGGTGATGGTGGCTTCATAGAATATCTTTGGGAATGTTCTCTTCAATCTTTTGGAAGAGTTTGAGAAGGATGATATAAGTTCCTCTTTGTATGTTTGGTAGAATTCACCTGTGAAGCCCTCTGTTCCTGGACGTGTGTGTGTGTGTGTGTGTGTGTGTGTGTGTGTGTGTGTGTGTGTGTGTATTCTATTTCACTTCTAGTGATCAGTCTATTCAAATTATCTATTTCTTCTTGATTCAATTTTGGTAAGCTGTATGTTTCTAGAAAGTAGTTCATTTCTACTAGGTTGTCAAATTTTTTGGCATATAGTTGTTTCATAGTTGGCATATAGTTATTTCATAGTATTCTCTAATGGTTTTGTATTTCTGCAGTATCAGTTGACATTTCTCCTTTTTTACTTCTTGTTTATTTGGGTTCTCTCTTTCTTCTTCTTGGTGAGCCTGGCCAGATGATTATCAATTTTGTTACCCTTTCAAAGTACCATCTCTTGATTTTATCGATTTTTTTCCTACCATTTTAAAATCTTTACTTTATGTATTTCCTCTCTGATCTTTATTATTTCCTTCCACCTGCTGATTTTAGATTTTGTTTGTTCTTCTTTTTCTAATTTTTTAAGGTGGTAGGTTATGTCATTTATTTCAGATTTGTTTTTGTTTTTATTTTTTGAGGAAGGCCTGTATTGCTATGAACTTCTCTCTAAGAATTGCTTTTATGGCATCCCATAGATTTTGTATGGCAGGGTTTTCACTGTTGCTTGAATCAAGGTATTAATTCTTTTTTTTTTTTTTTTTTTTTTAGGGCCACACCCATGGCATATGGAAATGACCCTGCTAGGGGTCAAATTGGAGCTGTAACTGCTGGTCTATGCCACAGCAACAGCACTGCAGGATCCTAGCCATATCTGAGACCTACACTGAAGCTTGTGGCAACACTGGATCCTTAACCCAATGAGTGAGGCCATGGATTGAACCCACATCCTCATGGATACTAGTTGGATTCATAACCAGCTGAGCCACAACAGACACTCCTCAAGGTATTTTTTAAATATCCTTATTGACCCATTGGTTGTTCAGTGGCATGTTCTTTAGTTTCCATGTAGTTGATTTTTTTTTTCTCATTTCTTTTCCTGTGGTTGATCTCTAGTTTGATGCAATTGTGGTCAGAGAAGATGTTGGAAATAATTTCCATACACTTAAATTTGCTGAGGTTAGTTTTGTTTCCCATTATGTGGTCAATTTTAGAGAAGGTTCCATGTGCACTTGAAAAGAATGAATATTCTTTTTTTTTTTTTTTTTGTCTTTTGTCTTTTTGAAGGCCACACCCATGGCATATGGAGGTTCCCAGGCTAGAAGTCTAATCAGAGCTGTAGCCGCTGGCCTACACCACAGCCACAGCAACACCAGATCCAAGCTGCATCTATGATCTATACCACAGCTCATGGCAATGCCAGATCCTTAACCCACTAAGTGAGGCCAGGGATCAAACCTGCAACCTTGTGGTTCCTAGTAGGATTTGTTTCCACTGCACTACAATGGGAACTCCTGTTTTTTGTTTTAATATAATGTCCTGAAACTACCAGTTAAGTCTAACTGTTTTATTGTGACATTTAGGATCTCTGTTGACTTACTGATTTTCTATCTAGATCTGTCCATTGATATGAATAGAGTGTTAGAGTCTCTTAGTATTATTATATTCTCATCAGTTTTTCCCTTTATATCTGTTAGTATTTGTTTTATGTAACTGAGTGCTCGTATTATAAGGGCATATAAGTTGATGAGTGTGAAAATCCTCTTCTTTTATTGATTCTTTTATCATTATATAGTATTCTTCTTTATATTTCTTTATGGCTTTGTTTTAAAGTTGATTTTGTCTGATATGAGTATTGCAACTCCTGCTTTCTAGTCATTACCATTTGCATGAAATACCTTTTTCCATCCCCTCGCTTTCAATTTATGTGTGGCCTTTGCTCTAAGGTGCATCTCTTGTAGACAGCATATTGTAGGCTCTTGTTTTTTTTCACACAATCTGCCACTCTCTCTTATGATTAAAACATTTAGTCCATTGATATTTAAGTTAATTATTGATACATATGTACTTATTGCCATTTTAAACCTTTTTTTTAAATTGATTCTATGTTTCTCTTGTTCCCTTCTTTTTCTTTTTGTGGTTTGATGATTTCCTTTTATTTTATGCTTGTATCCTCTTCTTTCTGGTTTTTGTGAATCTATTGTTTGTTTTGGTTTGTCATTGCCTGGTTTTTCGAGTATGTTAACCCCTTCTCATATCTGCTTGCTTTACACTGACAGTCATATAGGCACACTCAAACACATTCTTAAAAAAAAAAAAAAAAAAAAAAAAAAAAGAGTATATATTTTCTTACTCTCCTTCCCTATATTTTATGATTTCGATGTTCTTTTTTACATCTTCATGTTTATCCATTTGCTGTTCCTTGTGTTTATTACTGCTTTACACAATAGTTTTTTTTTGTTTGTTTGTTTGTTTTCCTTTGTGATCTGTATACTGGCTTATTTAAGTGATTACTTTCCAATTCTGATTTCCTCCTTCCTATATCTTCTTGCTTCTTTTCTATCTAGAGGCAACCATTAAATATTTCCTTTCAGGATAGGTTTAGTATTGCCATATTCTTTTAGTTTTTGCTTGAGAAATTCTTTATTTCTCTCCCTATTCTAAATGATAATCTTGCTGGGTAGAGTATTCCAGGTTGCAGATTTTTCCCTTTCAAAACTCTGAATGTATCTTGTTACTCCCTTCTGGCCTGCAGCCTTTCTGTAGAGAAATCAGCTGATAGCCTTATGGGGTTTCCCTTGTAAATTAACTTTTTGATTTCCTCTTGCTGCCTTTAGATGCCTCTCTTTATCATTAACTTTTGCCATTTTTATTATAATACGTCTTGTTGTAGATCTGTTTTGGTTCATCTTCTTTGGGACCCTCCGTGCTTCCTGTATCTAGATATCTGTTTCCTTTTTTAGATTTGGAAAGTTTTCAGCCATAATTTCTTCAAATATATTTTCAATTCCCTTTTCTCTTTCTTCTCCTTCTAGGATTCCTATTATGCATATATTTTAACACTTGCCTTTAGCTCAGCTTTCATCTCGGCAAACACATTTTCTAATTTTTCTTGCTCCTCCTTATAGTTTCTTGTACCTTTTTGCAGTTGAAAGCCTTTTTTAATTCCTTCAGTATTTTCATTACCACCTTTTTGAACTCAGTATCTGTTAAACTGAAGAAGTCTGTTTCATTGTGTGCTTCTTCAGGAATTCTCTTATTTTTTAAACTGGGAATGGTTCCTCTGCTTCTTCATTTATATTTCTCTTACTCTGTGCGTTTAAGGGAAACAAGTATCTACTGCAGTCTTGGAGGGCTATTTATATGCAGGAGCATCCCTGGGTAGCTTGTGTTGGTTTAGCCTTTTTTTTTCCTTGGCATGAGGGCTGCTTGTGGTTTGGAGGCTTGCTGTCTCTTTCCTTCAAATACACAGGCTATTATCCCTGCACACCTATATACTCACTATCAAGGGATAATGGCCTGGCAGCAGGGAGCACCCAGTCGCAGGGCCCTTGGCAGCAGTGGTTGTGGTGGCAGCAGGCTGTGGGTGCTCCTGCATGGGGGTGTGTGTGTGAGAAGGGCCTGGTTGCAGGACCCTTGGAAGCAGCTGGCTGCACACACCTCTGGAGTCCGAGATGGTAGTGTGGCTTGTGCCTGTCCCTGTCCCTGTGGCCCATGTAAGTGTTGCCCTGCCATCTGAAAGGCCAGAGGAGAGAAAGAAATTCCAATGGTGGTCCCAGCCCCCTCCTCTTGCACTCCCCAGCAATGGCACCTTGTTTCTTCGGCAGGATCAGGTCTCTTCTCACACTCACTAACCTGTACTTCACTATACTCTAGCCCTTTCAGGTTGTTTCCACGCGGCCAACCTTAGTCCTCAAACCAGGTCACAACTCCTAAGCCTCAGCACTCAAACCTGCCCACTCCAGCAAAAGTGCTTCTCAGACTTGGGTGCACTGAGTGTCAGCACTGACCATCTGCGTGGCTCTCCCTCCACTTTGCCCTCCTCAGGCTGGCTGCTGCAGTCTTCTCTGAGGCTTTGAATTTCCCCTTCTGCCCTGGGTGATCACCCCACCAGTCAGGGGGCCTCCCAGTGTGTGGAAACCTTTCCTCTTCCACAGCTCCCTCCCAGGAGTGCTGGTCTCAACATGCTTCCTTTTTCTCTCTTTTTCCTTTGTTCTACCCAGTCATGTGGAGATTTTTTTTTTTTTTTTTTTTTGCCTTTAGTAAATGTTCTTTTTTTTTTTTTTTTTTTTTTTATGTATTTGTGGGAAAAGGTGAGCTCCATGTCCTATTCCTCTGCCATTTTGATTTGATCCCTCTTTTTTGTTTTTTAAATGAGTATGTACTTTAATATATATTTATTTATTATTTATATCATTATACATGTGTTGAGAACTGACCCAACCCAATTTGTTCACAATCATTAGGTTCTTTTTGATAGAGAGCTATTGGCTCTAAAAGTTAGAAGTTGTTGATAGCAATGGACTCTCCTCCCACACCTGCCCAATAGGGGGTATTTGGTAAAATGAAAGCAGGTTTCTTATGGACTTTTGCTCAGGAGACAAAGATTTATAAGCAGGCAGACACAAACACAATCACACTCAGTTCTCTTACCTCAAAGAAATGTCCACAGGATAGAATAAAATCCTAAACTAATGTGCCAGGCAAATGGTCTTCCTGCCTATCCTTCAAGGGCAGGAGTGCCTATATAAAAATTCTAATTTATTCACACATCTTGAACACTAATAATTTTACTAAGGAAATATTATTTCTAATACCCATTATGCTAAAAACATAAATAACTGGAGATCGATCTAGTGCCTTTAGAGTATAGCCTTGGGATTAGTCTTTCAATAGCAACCGCCCATTCCTTGAATGTTTATCTTGATTAGCGTATGTATATGAAGATTAACTCATCAGCCCTAAGGTATGGATTAAAGCTAAAAGACTGCACACTTAACTAATTTATAATAAATTAGAGATAATGATATACATTTACCAAAAAAAGTCTAAAAAAAATAACCAGCAAATTGTTATTAGTGGTTTTCTCCAAAAAGAATGGAACTAAGAAGAGGGGATATTTTTCTTGATACTTGTCTATGATATTTGATGTTTACAAAAGCAAATATTGTTTTATAATATATTAATACTAATAAAAATTTTTAAAGGATGTAATAACTTACAATGGAGTTTTATTCATCTGAATTAAAGATTTCTCTGCTCACCTTCAAAAGTGTACAGCAGTGTGCTGGGAGTTTGCAAAAGCACAGGATGAAAAGACATGGAGAGAGTGCATACTGTTGGACATTTGAGATGAGCTAGAGCATAAAGTAACCTAAATAATAAATAATTTAAAACAGATTTTTAAAGCAGTTTCTCTCTGCCCTTTCTTCCCTCAACCTTATACCCCTGCCTCTCACCCTACATCCCTCAGCCTCATTGGAGAGACTCATTCACTTTTTTCTATCATTAGAGGATTTTAGTGGGAACATTTGAAAAATTACATCCTTTGTTATTTATCATCCATTAGTGGGTGTTGTGAATTACTTTATCAGATTATTGTGATCAAACAGGTATCTGCAAGGGCCAAGGAATAACTGAGAAAAGGATGCAACTCGTGACAGGTGATGGCTGAAGAAGTGGAAGAGGAAACAGGTGAAGGAGAGAAACAGTCTGGAATTCAACAGATAACTGAGACCAGGATATCCTGAACTCTAGGGCAGCCAAGCCGTTAGCCCCCTAGGGACTAGAGCTTTGAAAAGATGTGCCTTAGGGACTGAAGCAGAGGAGTGAAGCAGAGAGGTCAGGGAGCATTAGCATCAAAACATTTTATATTATAACTTATCCCTCCCCAGGAAGAATATAGACAAATTCAGCAGCTATGTCAGCCATGAGATTTGCTGCCGATGATATATATTTGCATCAAGCGAAAGAGCTGAAATTACAATCTGTGTTCATGATAAATGGAGACTTGGAAGACATTTACTTTGTCTTGCCTTTTGCTTACTTGGGCATCATGCAGACACAAGACACCACCAGAGTTTGCTTAGACAACACTCAACATGGGGTAGGAGGGAGAAGGATGGGAGAAAATCACTGTGAAACATTGCCACTTCCATTGCAATTCCAGAACCATCATTTTACACTGTGAATGCTGCTGCTGTATATGAGGAGCAGGAGCCTTTCCTGATCCAAAGGCCTTGGCAGGAGGTTTCATTTGTCAGGGAAGGAAAATGCATAATTCAAAATGAAAGTCACCGGGTCCTGAAAATTTAAAACAAATGAAGCAAAACTTCATTGTTTGGATCAGCATCAGGGAACTACTCCTGCCCCTCCAGAGAGGGAGCCACCCCTCCCATTTCTCACTTGCTATCAGACCCTATAAACATAGTGAAAAAGAGAGGAGGGAGTTCCCGTCGTGGCTCAATGGTCAAAGAATCCGACTAGGAACCATGAGGTTGCGGGTTTGATCTCTGGCCTTGCTCAGTGTGTTAAGGATCCGGTGTTGCCGTGAGCTGTGGTGTAGGTTGCAGACATGGCTCAGATCCCGAGTTGCTGTGGCTCTGGCGTAGGCCGGTGGCTACAGCTCCGATTGGACCGCTAGCCTGGGAACCTCCATATGCCGCAGCAGTGGCCCAAGAAATGGCAAAAAAAAAAAAAAACAAAAAACAAAACAGAGAGAGAGAGAGAGAGGAGGCTGGGGGCATCATGGAGCTAATAAAATGTAACTGCCTTTTATGTATTTGACTTCAGTGGTTTTAGGCAAGCAGCAGGCATCTCTCACTTGCTCTTAATCTCTCTCTCTCTGTCACTGCAGAAGGACAGCTTTAATCCTGTGCCCCTGTGTCTGAACGATCACCAACCACTCCAGAATGTCTGCTCCCTTCTCTCTCCTGAAATCTCCCTCTCCCTTTCTTCAGCAACTTCTTTTCCCAACCTTCCTCCTCATAAACCCAAAGTTTAACTCAGGCAGCTGGTGCATGATAATGAGTCATCCATTCACCCATCCACCCCATCTTTTTGACAAATATTTATTTACAGCCTGTTATGGATGAGATGTTTGAGAAGGGAGAAAAGGCGCTCTCCTGTGCCCCACTCTGCAGTTTATATTCCTGAGAGATTCTGAAAACTCTGCCCCTAAAGTGACTATAAACAGTTTGCAGCTGTTATCTGTGTAGATCTATAAAGGGAAGGTATTACATAAAAATTACAAATCTATTCTAGCAATGCTCAGTGATTCCTGGCTGAATGCTACCCTCCTCCTACAGCAGCTAAGTCAAATGAACCAGCAGAGCAAATACAAGCTGGTGGCCATGGCAACGTACATTCCTGCTTTGAACTTGTCAATCCACCACAAGGAAATCACATTAATGGGATGTTTTTCTGCCACAAATAGCTTTTGTTTTCACATTTTAATTACAGGGACAGATTTTTCTTGATTTCTAAATTCTTCAAAGACCTGGGCAAAAAGGAAAAAAATAAAATTAAAATAATAATGTTATTTCAAAAAGGTTTTTGAAATTCCAATCAGTCTTTTAGCAGAGGAAAGAAAGGTGGAGAAGAAACCATCTATTTGTCCCAGTTTTCTCCCCACCACATGACTGTGAAAAGTCAAAGGCTTAGCAGACACTCTCTAAGCAATTTGCTTCTTAGTCTTTTTAAGATAGTTAAAATAGGGAAAATAAAACCTGTCTCACAAGAGTGTGGTGAGGTTTAGTTAATGCATATAAAGTGCTAAGGATAACTGCTAGGATTATCAACTAATGTTGCTGCTTCCTGCTGGGAAAGGGGAGCCTTGGTTTCACCTGAGGCCCTTAGCCACATCATTCAGTTATTATCAGCCAGAAAATGCTCGTTTTATCTATCTTTAATTGCTGAACTGTGGACCATGACTGTAGAAGTTTATGACACGTTTTATGAACAGATTAATAAGTTCATAAAAAGGGCTAAATTAGAACTAATTTCCACCATTGATAAAGCTCAAGAAAGAGGAGATGGCACTTACGTCCCACTGTGCATTCCACAGGAAGCTCCAAGGAAGACAAAGTCGGACAATGAGAGGGAAAGAAACCATGAACAGTTACACTGCTGGTCTTAGTAGTCTTCATTCTGACTTCCGGAACTAGCCATATGATAAAAGAGGAAGACAAAAATAAGCAGTCTGAAAAAGAGGGTTGATAATTTCTGAATTGGGAAGGTCTAGCTTCTGCAACTCTTCCTACCTTTTAATACTGATTTTTTGAGAAAAATGGAAAGGACAAATCTATACAGAATAAAGAACTCATTTGTAGGTCTTGGTTTTACTCCCTTTGCCCACCAGTAGGCCGGGAAGATAAAAAGAGGTAGACTATGACCCAGGGTTCTGGGCCCTCCTCGTTCTCAGCTCTTAAAGAGCACAGCCTGCTGCCTCAGGATTTTGTTGCCAGAGGGAACTGGACCAGCCTTAGCCATTTCCTAACAGTCACTGACATCTGCTTCCAAACTGGACCCCGTAGGATGTAGAGAGAAAGCTTTAGGTAGCTATCCTCCTGTCACCAAACTTAAACTTGGGGCCTCGCCTGCGCACAGTAAGGCCAATCTAGTCACACCAGGTTGTGGAGAAGGCAAGTACAGAGTTTACTGCAGGGCACCAAGCAAGGGATCCAGGGCAGCTAGTGCTCAAAACACCCCAAACTCCCCAAAGTGTTTCAGTGTTCAAAGACCAGGTAAGGGAGGGGAGTTCCAGGGTATGTGATCAGCTAGTGCACAATTCTCTGATTGGTTGATGATGAGGTAACACACAGGGGTTATCAATTCTTAGGTCTGGGGCTATGTTCTCCGGGTCATTAAGTAGTTTACACCTTCCATTTGGTGGGGGTTTTAGTGTCTGTAAAACTACTGAGGAAATCTGCTTCAGATCAGCGGGGGCGCAGGGCGGGATCTCTCCTGGGAAGGTCCCATAGGGTCCTTCTCAGTTACACTTATTCCACTCATCTCCACACTGGCTCTCACAGCTTGCTCTTCCAAGTCCTTGAAGAAATTGTAGGCTGGTCCTGCAGATAGTCAGGTCAGTATTGACAATAAAAAGTTCTCTAAAGTGAGGTGAAGATGTGGAGAAGTTGGAACCCTTGTGCTTTTTGCTGGTGGCAATATAAAATGGTGCAGCTGCTGAGAAACACAGCTTGGCAATTGCACTAAAAGTTAAAGAGAATTACTTTATGACTCAGCAATTCCACTCCTAAGTGTACAGTCCAAAAGAATCAAAAACAGGAACTCAGACAGATACTAGCTGGTCAGTGTTCATAGCAGCATTATTCACAATAGCCAAAAGGTGGAAACAACCCAAGTGTCCATCACCAGATGAACGGATAAACAACATGTGGTATATACATACAATGGAATATTATTCAGCCTTATAAAGGAAGAAAATTCTGACATAAGCTACAACATGGATGCAACTTGAAGACATTATACTAAGTGAAATAAGTCATTCACAAAAGGGCAGATAGGAGTTCCCATAGTGGCTCAGTGGTTAACGAACCTGACTAGGAACCATGAGGTTGTGGGTTCGATCCCTGGCCTTGCTCAGTGGGTTAAGGATCCAGCATTGCCATGAGCTGTGGTGTAGGTCGCAGACGTGGCTTGGATCCCAGGTTGCTGTGGCTTTGGTGTAGGCTGGCAGCTGTAGCTCCAATTGGACCCCTAGCCTGGGAACCTCCAAATGCTGCGGGTGTGGCCCTGAAAAGACAAGACAAAAACAAACAAACAAATAAAAACAAAAAACAAAAGAGCAGATACTGTTATGACTCCACTTATATCAAGAATACCCGGAGTTCCCGTCGTGGCGCAGTGGTTAACGAATCCGACTAGGAACCATGAGGTTGCGGGTTCGGTCCCTGCCCCTGCTCAGTGGGTTAACGATCCAACACGCCGTGAGCTGTGGTGTAGGTCGCAGATGCGGCTCAGATCCTGCGTTGCTGTGGCTCTGGCGTAGGCCGGTGGCTACAGCTCCGATTCAACCCCTAGCCTGGGAACCTCCATATACCGAGGGAGCGGCCCAAGAAATAGCAACAACAACAACAATAATGCCGAGGGAGTGGCCCAAGAAATAGCAACAACAACAACAATAATGCCGAGGGAGTGGCCCAAGAAATAGCAACAACAACAACAAAAGACAAAAAAAAAAAAAAAAAAAAAAAAAAAAAAAAAAAAGAATACCCAATAGTCAAATTCACAGAGACAGGTTGTAGAATAGTGGTTACTAGGGGTTAGGGGTAAAGGGGAATGGGGAATTATTGTTTAATGGGTATAGAGTTTCAGTTTAGATGAAGAAAAAGTTCTGGAGATAGACAGTGGTGACAGCTGCACAAAGATGTTAAAGTACTTAATGTCCCTGAACTGTACACTTAAAATTGGTTAAAATGGTAAATTTTATATAATGTATATTTTATCATTAAAGAAAGGAAGCCCCCAAAGCATCTGGGGCAATAAAATGTCTTGCCAAATTTTATACTTAAACTTTATTCTTTATGCAATTTTACTCCCACTAACCCCATCCTACCCTCCACTTCCTCTGTCTGTGGGACAGAAAGCCCCAAGGCCAGAAAACTTAAAGCTGGAAGTCCAGGACATGGCAGACCCCTTAGTCTTCCTTGCTCTAGTTGCTGCTACTCTCTGGGGTCCCTGGGGGGCAGAGTGAGAAGAGAAGAGCACATGGGAAGGGTAGGAGAGCTCTCACTTGCTGGGGACGGTTGTCTTCTTGCTTTGGCTCTCACCGAGTTGAGCAGATGGCCAAAGAGAACTGTTTTGTGGAGGACTTTGGTAGGCTCCTCAGAGACCACTCCCCAGGAGAAACACACACACACACACACAAGTGTACACACATACTCACACATAGGACCTCTTCTCTGTAGTGTCCTTGATGCTGGGGGACTCCTCCTGATGGGTGTTGTTCAACTTCCTGCTCAGCCCACTAGTTGCCAGGTCCCAGTCTGCCCTAATGTTAGTATCACTTGGACCTCAGAGGTAGTCCTCTAGGGTGGAGACCATCTCATGACAGTTGGTGGCCCAGCTGCCTTCCAGTCTCCACTACTTCTAGCCAAATACTGATGCACCCCTGCTCCCCACACCTGGAAGAAGAGGCTATACCCAACAAAGTCCTGTCTCTCTCCCTATAGCCACTTATGCTGCTTAACCACAGCCTCTCACTTTAAACCTTCTGACATGAGTCAAGATTTCAGTCCTGGTGATTCTCACACTCTAGGAGACATAGGTCAAGCTAGTCTAGCAGTCTTGGTGAAGTTCACCTTGGCAGGAACACACAACTGGGGTGTTTCCTCTATACAAAGAAATCCTTACTATGACTTTTCTTCACCTCCTCTTCTATGATCCAGAGGTGGGCACTGGAAAATGGGGCACGTCTGCCCTATGCTAGTTGTAGAACATCTACTATACAACTCCTAGCCTTTGAAGCCTTTGCCTTCCTATGGAGCAACAGCAAGAGGTGCATTTAGTGTTCTGAGGGGTTTTTGTTTGCTTGTTTTGTGTTTCTGATGATAAGATGTCCAGGGTTGCAGACATGTAATAAATAATATGCATGTATATTATGGGGGTTGTGGCAAACACAGAAAGAGAAGCTACTGAAGGATGCTGGAGGGTATTAACAAAAGTATGTAGGTAGCATAGAGGCCTGTTAGGAAAGAAGGAGTCAAAACCCCAACTTTTTGTCTCCAGATTCAGCCACTGAGATCTGTGGACTACATTGGCACTGACCAAAGGTCAGGGCTGGAGAAGACCGAGAGATCCCTGTGATTAAAAAAAAAAAAAATCACTCAGAGAAAGGAAAAGAGCCAGGGAGGCAGATCAGCACCAAGTCAGGCAGTGAGTGGGGTAGTGATATTAGGTCTCATCTGAGTCTGACTCCAGCATTCCTGCTGGCAGAGCTCTAAAGAACGTTATCTTGCAGAACTCTAAATAGCCTGTCTTCGAAGCAATCTTTATTTATTTATTTATTTATTTATTTTTATTTAGGACCACACCTGCAGCTTCCGGCCTATGCCACAGCCACAGAAATACCAGATCTGAACTGTGTCTGTGACCTACACCACAGCGCATGGCAACACCAGATCCTTAACCCACTGACCAAGGCCAGGGATTGAACCTGCATCCTCACGGACACCAGTCTGATTCGTTTCTGTGGATCCATGAAGGGAACTCCCTAAACATCCTTGTCTTTGGAGAATTGGGAAACTTGTAGCTAAATTCTCTCCAAGTCTATGAGCCCTACTGTGACAGAGAATATTTGATTTACTGAAACATTTTTACTTATTAATATCTTACACAATTTAGCCTTTAAAATATGCATTAATATCTATGATAGCCAATAAATATAAACCATTAGATTGGGATAACTTGGACCAACTGAAAGCCAGAATCCATAATCCAGGAACTGAAGACAGAAGAACTTTCCAGGTCATTCCACTGGCCTAAACCTGATGAAGTACCAGGAGGGGCTCACCTTTCAATACAAACGCAGTAAAAGGTAACCCAACAGAGATGCTGTAGCTTGGCTGTTGCCATCCTACTTACTGCCAGGATGGCAAAGGTTCATCTCTCCTGGAGAGTTGGCTCACTCCTGATCCCTTTCTTCCTCATAATTTTATGGGATGCCAGCCAGAGCTAGAGTTATCCTAGGTGACATTTTAAACAAAAACAGTTGGTCTCCAAGAAGAATGTTTATTCTATACCAGGAGGTCTTTACACACCAGACACATGGGAAAGAGTAGCCTCCAGGGTGAGGAAGTAAGGACTTCCCACAGCCAGAAGTCACTGCTAAAGACTCAGGGAAATCCCGCAATAAATATGAATTTTTAATGGTGTCTATCACCATGTACCCAAATATACTGAATCATATTGAAATATTATGGAAAGAGCCATGGCATATCAGTTTGGAAAGCCTTTTAGCAAATTACCTTGCCAGAAGAGCTGATAGCCACCTGGCCAGAGTTGGATCAGAACTTTTGCCCTCACAGAATTTTTGTGAGACTGAGATGAGATGGCTGACCTAAAAGTTCTCAGTACTGTGCCTAATACATAAAAGCTGCTCAATGAGTACAGTGTTTGAACCAAAACATGGATCCAAATCCTTAGGAGAAAACAGGACACTGAAAAGCTGCATCTTGATAGATACAGATAGAGATTAGATATAGATATCAGGAACGCCCAAGGACACGCGACCCCAGGTGGTCACACACATGTATCCTGTGTGTTTGAGAACAAGGTGAAGGACCCCAGTGAGTAAAATGGGAGGAACTAAAGGAAAACCTCAGCCTTCCTCACAGTGAAGCTTATGCTAGAACCAGTTCAAACCTCTGCTTTCCCCACTCTCCCCGCCTGACTGAATCCTCCCTTTTACAGCCCACTCCAAAGGACAAAAGCATGGACAAGGCACACACAATAGCTAACAATAAAAACAGTGCAATGGAACACAGAAGGAAAAGGAAAAACTCTATAGAACGTCATTCATTTTAGACACACTGCAGTACCCAAGCGGTCCATGGCTCTCAAAGCAAAGCAAGGCCTCCATCTAGTGGAAAAGCAGAGGTGTCTGACATTGAGAATGTTATTTGCAAATGTTATGAAACCCTCCTCCACCCTGCATATTAAATCTGGCAGCTGTTCTAAAGCTATACTCCAACTAAATCATGCTTGACAATCATATTTGTTTCTGGCTACTTTATTCATTCATTTAGTTCAGTAATAGATATTAACAACATTATATTCCCTACAGCAATGCAAACAATTACAGGCATTTGTAATGTTCCAGCTTCTGCTGTGTCACAAATACTAATGCATCACTGAAACCAAATGAAAAAAAAATTCCGTCCTTCAGGCAGTAGGCTGAATAAAATAAAGGTAATTTTTTCTTCTTTCCTAGTAATAGTGGGAAAAATGAAAACCATAATTATTTTGAAGAAAGTCTTTTCACCTTTGGGAAATATATTTTTTAATCCAATTAGTTAAAACAAAGATTACATCTTAAATCACAATTCAACCAAAAATACCAAGGGTTTTTTTTTTTTTATAAGAAATAATAGCAGCACTAAAGACTGCAAAGTCACTCTTTATGTGGCAGTTTAAAGGGGACAATACTTTAAGATACATGAAAAATAGTACCTAACCACCCCAAGACACAGTCAACAAGAAAAATTAAATGTCTGAGAGTTCCTATCATCACTCAAAGGAGCTGGGAAAAGAAAAAAGTTGTGGCCAGGTATCACCAATGTAAGAGCTCAGCCCAATTTTTATAGTATGCTTCCGTTTGACATTGAATTGTTTATGCATTTTTATTATACAGCAGAAACTGCAGAAACTGTTATAAATCAAATTCAAATTAAAAAATTTGGGAAGTTGATCGACAAATGGTATTTTTAATAATGCAGTACATAGAATTCAGGGGAAAGTACTCAGAAGAAAGAGTATGTAAAGGTCAGAGAATGGAATAAAAAGAAAACTTTTAAGAAACTGCAATGACAGTTTACAGTTTAAAAAGTATGACGAGTAGTTGAATCCTAATGGAAGATAAATTCAAGATCTTTCATGATGATCAGTGCTATTGCTGGTGACAATATGTCAAAAGGGAGACATGCATGAACTTCATACACTAAAAAGCCTTCCAGGAAAAGGACAGTTGTGGGGTTTATAGACACAGTTGTAAAAACCCGACACGAATAATTAGTTCAAAAAGTGACTTCAAAAGAGTATAAATGAAAAAAATTCAAACTTGACATCACATAATTGATAAATGACATTTTTACTGTTCCATAATAGCCTTATGCAAGACCACTGGTTTGGAACTCCTACCTACCTGCTGATGGGATGGTAAATATCATTATTGGGGTACCCTGCCACCCTCTGAGAAATGTAAAAGAATCTTGGGACTAAGATGGTGACAGCAAAATGAGGCAGGCCTGGCCCTTAGTCCACATCTGTCATCATTATCCACCTTCTGCCGCCTGAACCTCTGCCCTCTACAGAAAATGGTGTTATTCTCCTATTGTAGCTGTAACACATTATTAGAAAACTTAGTGGCTTAAAAACAACACAAACATATTGCCTCATAGTTCTAGAGACTAGAAGTTTAAAGTGGGTTTTACTGGGCTTAAAGGCAAGGTGTGGCAGGCCTGTGTTCCTTTCTGGAAGCTCTAGGGGAGAACCCATTTTCTTTTCTTTTCTTTTTTGTCTTTTTAGGGCCACATCCACGGCATACAGAAGTTCCCAGGCTGGGGGTCCAATCAGAGCTATAGCTGCCGGCCTACACCACAGCCACAGTGATGCTGGATCCAAGCCCGTCTGTGACCCACAGCACAGCCCACGGCAACATCACATCCTTAACCCACTGAGCAAGGCCAGGGATCGAACCCTCAACCTCATGGTTCCTAGTCAGATTTGTCTGCACTGCACCACGACAGGAACTCCCCGAGAACCCATTTTCTTATCTTCTTCATGTTAGAGAAACTGCCTTCATTCCTTGATTAGTAGCCCTTTCCCCCCTTCAAAGTCAGCAGTGACAAGTCAAGCCCTCCTCAGGATACCATCTCAGACTGTGACTCTTCTGCTTCTCTCTGACCCATTTAAAGACCCTTGTGTTTACATTAGGCTCATCTGGATAATCCAGGATAACCTTCTCATGTAAAGGGCAAATAATTAACAATCATAATTCAATCTGCAACCTTAATTCCCCCTCATCAAGTACCTGAACATATTCATGGGTTCCGGGAACTGACATGGACGTCTTTGGGGTGTGATTACCTACCTACGACAGACACTATGTTAGAAGCCCTACAACGTAATTCTCTCTAGTGCTTTCCAATCTCTTCTTTACATCAGGGAATTTAGTGAAAGTGAAAACATTTTATAGGATACTGGGGCAACTGGATAACCCTGTCATGCCCAAGCACAATTTGGGTGAAGTAGTCTACAATGACCATGGGAGTGGTCACAGGGGCTTACAACAATGCTGTTGAGACTGAGACAGGAATCAAACCACAGACCTGCATGTCCTGTCTGGATCCATGGAGTTTTCCAGGGCAGCTGAGTGGGAGGGGGAAGCTCTACCATCTTTAATCTGCCACCTCTGCTTCCTCCCAGTCTCAGAGGGGCCCTGTCTCCATGAGGTCAGCACATATCCATCTTCTTATCTAAACATAAGTTTCCTTTCCTCCTGTCCTCCCCTTCCTTCTCTCGGACAGCCCAATGTGATTCCTTACTGCTCCTGACACTTGATGAAGGATTTAATTGAATGATAAATTCAACTCAGACTGACTAATGTAAAAAAGAAGACTTCTTTTTTTTTTTTGGTCTCACATAACCAAGGAGTTCAAGGGGAGAATTAGCTTCAGGCATAGCTGGATCCAGGCGTAAATGGCTCTGAAGTCCTCCTTGGAAGCTCTTTATCTATTTCAATAATGTAGCCCTTGGCAGCATCAAGTTTACATCCTTCTTTCTGTTAGCAGTCTCAGCTGAAAGCACACTCTATAAATTATCCAAACATGAATTCATTGAGATTTCCTTTGACCTACTTTATGATCAATTTAAAAATATTCTGGAAGTATTGGAAAAGAGAGAATTCTTTTGTTTACAATGACCAAATAGGGGACATTTTCAGTAGACCATTACTATGGCTTTAAAATGAAATTTAAACATGTTTAGGTCCCTGTGCACACAGCTCTAAGGGGTTGGGAAAAGGAAGATTCATTATTTTCAAAGTTTTTAAAAGATAAGCTCACAGATCCCCATTCAGGAAAGAGTGTCTCTCTCTATATATAAAAAAGTTAACAGCTGATTTTAACTTCTTAACAGAAGCTTTTTAAAATTTCCCCTTTGATCTAATAGGTGAGGAGCCATATTCTAGTTTTCTATCTAAAGATCCACCAGCATCAATACATAAACTGATTTCTGTCTCCTTTCAAAAATTATTTCTTAAAAGATAACTATCTCTGACAGCTTAGACTATGGTATTTGAGCAAAAAAAAATATTTTCCAACCCTATGTCTGCAAGAAAAACAATGAGAAAAACTATCAGCAAAAGAGATGTTATCATATGAGAGAAAAAAAATCTGCAGGATGACTATCTTAGAGTCTCAGTATCTTTATGAACAGATGTCATTTATTTGGTATAATCAAAATGTTCCCATTTAGTTTCACCCATTTTATAAGAAAAGTAAAAGATTGTGTAATGTTTCCAAAAATCACATTGTTGAGATATGCACATTTTGTTGAGATGTCCAATTCATTCATTCAGTAAATACTGAGTATCCACTCTATGCCAGTCACAGAGATAACCATTTATGTCACATCTGTGAACAAAACAAAGATTCCTATGTTCATGAAACTTATATTCTATCAAAAGGAAAGAGATAAAATAATAAGCAAATAATATGATAATGCTGCATTTTTTTAAAAAATGAAGATGAAAGGGATGGGGAGGGTGGAAGAGGAGGGACACCATGTAGAATTAAATTGGGTGGCCCGGGAGGTTCTACTGAAAAGGTGACATTTGAGCTAAGACTTTAAGAAGGTGAAAGAGTTGATCATATGGTAGAAGAATGGTCCAAAGAGAGGAGATAGCTAAAGCAAAGGCCCTAAGGAGGAAGCATTCCTGGCCTGTTCCTGGAAGAGTAAAGAGCCCAGACTGACAGAAACAGAGTGAAAAAGGGGAAAAGAAGACAAGATAAAATTAGCAAGTGAAAGGCAAGGGTGGGCTGATGGTGTAGGACCTTGCAGACTGTTATAGAGGATTTAGCCTCTATTGTGAATGAGAAGGGAGTAGATGGAAGGTTTTAGGCAGAGAAATGACAAGTTCTGGCTTATCTTTTAAAAGGATAATCTTAGCTGCTGGTTTGATAACACACTATAAAGGATGGAAATTTACCTTTACCCACTAGCCCATTTGAGAGATGGCAGTATTAGCCTTGGGGTGATAAGAAGTTGTGAAGTTCTGAAAATATTCTGAAGGTATAGCCAGTAGGATTGGTTATGGGGTGGGAGTGCTAGAGCATGAAAGAAATCAAGAATCATTCCGAGATTTCAACCTGAGAACCTGGAAGGATGGATTAACAATCGGCTGAGATGGAGTAGATCTGAGTTAGAATACCAAGAATTCTATTTTAGATATGCTGAGTAGAGCTGAATCTACGAATCTGAAGTTTAGGAGAGAGATCCAGTCTAGAGACAGAAAGCTGGAAGCGGAAGGTATACTGACGACTTTTACACCATGAAAAGACGACATGAAAGTAATGAGTATAACAGGAAGAGAAGAGATGACAGGGAAGAAGAAAGTTTGTTCCCTGGTGGGAATTACTAAATGGAAAGCAAAAAATCCATAATAGGAGTAGAAGAGAAGAATTTCTGAAGAAGTATTTTTCAATGCTCTGAGTGATGTGATCCAGAGTATGGTGGAGGGGTTGGCTTTAGAAGGGAATACGAAAAGTTTATTGTTGCTGGTGGGCTCATGGAAAGGCAGAGAAAGTGGAGTTGCTGCTATAGGAAGATGATGGGAAACTGGGAAGTTCGTTTCGGATCACTTCAGTTTTCTCAATGAAGAAAGACTGCCAGCTATAAATGAGTACAGATGCATTTATCTTTGTACCTTTTTTTTTTTTTTTCCATCCCAGGTGAATTTTCTAACTACCCCAATGCTATAGCCACAATTTTTATGTCATTTTTCCAGGTGGCAAACAAACACAGAGACATCAATGAGCATTCTGGGACTTTTAGGCTCTTACTCCTTCGGATGCATTACTATGAGAATTAGATGTCTTAATCATGGGTATTCTAACTTTATGATCAACATCTAACTTTAATCTAGAGATTCCTAATGTTTATAACAAAGACAAGCAAGGTAATACCATACACACATGCTTTACATTTTTAATGTCATGACTCCCTTTCAAGTCATTCTTCTAATAAATTTTCTCTACTCTCCATAGTAGTGCCAATGAATGGGACATTAGTCCTAACATTGTTCATGGTTTAGAATAAAGTTTTTAAAAGTTAGTGTTTTCCACAAAAGTTTGTTCTTTTATTAAAGGTATTTCTAGCCTAGAATTTGCAAAGAGTGTTACATAGAATTCTTCTTTTACTTAATTGGTCCAGAGAGAAAAACGGTTTTTTGACTTTTCATTATAGCTGGTTTACAGTGTTCTGCCAATTTTCCCAGTTACACATACATGTACACATTCTTTTTTCTCACATTATCATGCTCCATCATAAGTGACTAGACATAGTTCCCAGTGCTACACAGCTGGATCTCATTTCTAATCTATCCCGAAGGCAATAATCTGCATCTATTAACCCCAAGTTCCCAGTCCATCCTGTTCACTCCCCCTCCCCTTTGGCAACCATGAGTCTATGTTCCAAATCCATGATTTTCTTTTCTATGGCAAGGTTCATTTGTGCTGTATATAAGATTCCAAATATAAGTGATATCGTATGGTATTTGTCTTTCTCTTTCTGACTTACTTAGTATGAGTCTCTAGTTCCATCCATGCTGCTGCAAATGGCATTATGTCATTCTTCTTTATGGCTGAGGAGAATTCCATTGTGTATATATACCACATCTTCCTAATCCAATCGTCTGTCAAAGGACATTTAGGTTGTTTCCATGTCTTGGCTGTTGTGAACATGTGGATGCATATGTCTTTTTCAAGGAAAGTTTTGTCTGGATAGATGCCCAAGAGTGGGATTGCTGGGTCATATGGTAGTTCTGTGAAGAGTTTTCTAAGGTACCTCCACACAGTTCTCCATAGTGGTTGTACCAGCAGTGCAGGGGGATTCTCTTTTCTCCACACCCCCTCCACCATTTGTTATTTGGGGACTTATTAATGATGGCCATTCTGACTGGTGTGAGATGGTATCTCATGGTAGTTTTGATCTGCATTTAACTAATAATCAGTCATGTTGAGCATTGTTTCAAGTGCTTATTGGCCATCTGCATATCTTCCTTGGAGAAATGTCTATTCAGGTCTTTTGCCCATTTTTCAACTGGGTTGTGGGCTTTTTTGCTGTTAAGTTGTAGAAGTTGTTTGTGTATTTTAGAGATTAGGCCTATGTCAGTTTCATCATTTGAAACTATTTTCTCCTATTCTGTAAGTTATCTTTTTGTTTTCTTTTGGGTTTCCTTTGCTGTGCAAAAGCTTGTCAGTTTGATTGGTCCCATGGATTTATTTTTGCTTTTATTTCTGTTGCTTTGGGAGACTGACCTGAGAAAACATCTTTAAGGTCGATGTCAGAGAATGTTCTGCCTATGTTCTCCTCCAGGAGTTTGATGGTGTCTTGACTTACATGTAAGTCTTTAAGCCAACTGGAGTTTATTTTGGTGCATGGTGTGAGGGTGTGTTCTAGTGTCACTGATGTGCATGTAGCTGTCCAGGTCTCCCAGAAATACTTGCTGAAAAGACTGTCTTTTTCCCATTTTGTGTTCTTGCTTCGTTTGTCAAAGATTAACTTACCGTAGGTGCCTGGGTTTATTTCTGGGTTCTCTATTCTGTTCCATTGGTCTGTACGTCTGTTTTTAGTACCAGTACCACACTGTGTTGATGACTGTGGCTTTGTAATATTGCCTGAAGCCTGGGAGAGTTATGCTTCCTGCTTCGTTTTTGTTCCTCAGAATTGCTTTGACAATTCTGGGTCTTTTGTGGTTCCATATGAATTTTTGGATTGTTTGTTCTAGTTCTGTGAAAAATGTCATGGGTAGTTTGGTATGGATTGCACTGAATCTGTAGATTGTTTTGGGTAGTATGGCCATTTTTACAATATTAATTTTTCCAACCCAGGAGCATGAAATATCTTTCCATTTCTTTACATCCTCTTTAATTTCCTTGATTAATGTTTTATAGTTCTCGGCATATAAGTCCTTTACCCCCTTGGTCAGGTGTATTCCCAGGTTTTATTTTCTTGGGTGCAATTTTGAAAGGTAATTGCTTTTTTGTGTTCCTTTTCTAATATTTCATTGTTAGTAAACAGAAATGTGACTGATTTGGAGATGTTAATGATCACAGATTTTAGAAATGATGCACTTATCTGCTTCTTGGAGCTATCCAGTGTAAAATTAGCATGTTAAAGACTCTGAGCAGTTTTTAGTCTTTAGTCCTAGTGTTTCCCACCCCTGACTATAGAATCCTTATTTTCGTTGAACAGACGCATAGCATATTTTAGGAAAAACTAGTATATAGCTATTCCTTTTTCAAAAATATAGCATTACTTAATAAAATCATTAGGCATATTCATTTTTGGTATTATTCCAATATTTAAGAAAATTAGGAGTTCCCATCATGGCTCAGTGGTTAACAAATCCGACTAGGAACCATGAGGTTGTGGGTTCAATCCCTGGCGTCGCTCAGCAGGTTAAGGATTTGGCATTGCTGTGACCTGTGCTGTAGGTCACAGATGCGGCTTGGATCCTGCACTGCTGTGGCTATGGTGAAGGCCGGTGGCTACAGCTCTGATTAGACCCCTAGCCTGGGAACCTCCATATGCAGTGGGTGCAGCCTTAGAAAAGACAAAAAAGAAAAAAAAAAGAAAGAAAAGAAAATGTGACTAATATATTACTGCAGCATAGACTCTGCCAACTAACATAATACCTACTTCTACTTACACAGAGAAAGGAACAGAGGTGAATGAATCAAAACCATCTGTGAAAAGCAAAGAAAAATGTTTTTCTCATCTGTTATATCTAAAATCTATGTGGGTCTATATTCCTGTTCTGTGTATCAGAAAATGAGAATCAGTATTATCTAAATGATAAGAATGAATACAAATAACCAAATAATATGCATAAGCAAACACCAGTTCATTCCACTTCTAATTATGAAATATGTAATACAATGTAGAAAATGCTAAGTAAAACTCATTTAAAACAAGAAAATGTGGCTGTTCTTTTAAATAATTACTTAAGTATTAATACATTTAGTTGTAAGCAAAAGTAAATTGTGAAATGGCAGAAAATTTTAATGACTTCTCCCTAATATGTGTAATGAATCATGTAATTCTTCAAGTGATTATTGTGTGACATTATATTTAAATAATAGGAAATTAAGGTCAAAAAATTAAATAGTTGAAAGTCTTTTATTTAAACTGCTAATTTAGTGAGTGATGAATACATAATGTATCATAACCCCAAAGAAAGACTACCAGGAGGAATCCTTGGGTTGTCAGCAGCATAGATTGATAAGGGAAATGCGAAAACAATGAGATGGCAGGGCCAAGGCTGAGGGAAATAATCCAGGTGTAGATTTGACTTGCTACAGGCCAGCAGTTAAAAATTCAAAGTCAGTATTCAAATAAATGGTGAAAACTGACGTTTGACTGAGGCAGGATGGAACAGAACAGACAAGGGTGAATGCAAAATATCTGATCAGATAAATGGGTCATGGCAGCAACCAATCATCACAGGATAAAGAACCGTCTTGACTCTGAAGGAGACTCAGATCTCGAATTTAGTAAACATAATTTAGCAAAGAATTTCCCTCTTAAAATGCCTACATAATGATAAACTACTCAAAGATATTTTGATATGTAGATATTAGATAGGTGGCTGGGCCTTCTTAACTACCTCAATGACTATATCCTAATAGACATGTAAGGTATGGAATTCAATGTTGTACCTAGAAAAATCACAAATTATTGTATTATGGAACTTCAGGGTCTGTCCCAAATAACTGAAACCATAAACATTAAACATACCAATGCCAAGAGTCTATAGTACTTAAGGGGAAGTTGGTTCCTACCTCAAACAAAATCTGTCATCATTTGGGGATACAAAGATAACAGCCCAATCCTCTTCAGAAACATCTAATGGTGAAGAATAAATCATAAAGGAAGTAAAACATTCAAGACCACTTAAGCCTTTTTTTTTTTTCTGTCTTTTTGTCATTTCTTGGGCTGCTGCTGCGGCAATATGGAAGTTCCCAGGCTAGGGGTCTAATCGGAGCTGTAGCCGCCAGCCTACGCAAGAGCCACAGCAACCCAAGATCTGAGCCCATCTGCGACCTACACACAGCTCATGGCAACACCGGATCCTTAACCTGCTGAGCGAGGCCAGGAATCGAACCTGCAACCTCACGGTTCCTAGTTGGATTTGTTAACCACTGAGCCACGACAGGAACTCCAAGTTTTTTTTTTTTTTTTTTGTAAGTTTAAATACTCAACTGTTTGTAACCTCCTAAGTCCTCACTAATAGAGCACCTTTTCCCTCTAGTTTTCGAGGAGAAAAGCCCAAATCAACCATGGTGGTCATATTCTCCTTGTTAATGACTGGTTTGGGTGTGTACATGTAACAGCATGGAACATTTCTAGCCAATGAGATGGGAGGGAAAGTTTTTTGAGGGCATTTCAGAGAAGGTTTCATGGCTGGTAACAGCCATCAGGATGAAGCCAACAGAGATCAAAGCCAAGACAGCTACAAAGAAGCAAAACCAGATTCCTGGCAAACACCACTCCTGGAGCTGCCTGACCTCAGACTCCTTGTTTAAGAAAAGAATAAGCTTTGTATTGCTTGAGTAAGTTTTACTTAGGGTTTTTTATGTTAGTTGCAGACATTTTAACAAATACATCAGTTTTTTTTTTTTTCTTTAAAAACATACTAGGGCAGGAAAAATGCATTCGCAAACATAAATTCAAACATAGTGGGTTGATGTAAAATGAAAACTATGTCTTTCCTGGCCCCCTAGTCCTGCTCTTCAGGAATTACTATGTTATCAGTGTCTATTAGCAGATCTTCAGGTAGTTGTCATTAAAACTGAAAATGACAAACCTAAATCACTTGTCTTTAATATATCAATTTTAGAGAGAATGAACTGATTGCCTATCATGAAAGATGATAGAATTAATACACAAAGCCTTTTCCTCTCCTTTCTTCTTCCATTTCCCAATGTGAGGTACATTTTACACCACTATCCAATAAATATATCTTTTGTGTGCTATTTCAGATTGATTGAAAAACATTTATAATACAATTATATAAACAATTTGTTGTAAATTAGGTAATAAAAGAAACAATATCTTTGCTTTCCAAATGAAAAATTCCTAAGTGTCAGATTCTAATGTATGCTCTCAATTTTCTAGCTTTCTTTCTTTATAAGGGTATATATTCAGCTGCCATTGTCTTATTTCCCATGTTGTAACTTTCCTATACATTGTAATTTAGAGTAAAAACCAGTTAATTTTTTTCATAAAGGGTATGGGGGTAGTAACCGAGTTTCTGCATTTCCAAAGTGTCTTTATTTTGGGTTCACTTTCTATTAATAATCTATCTGGTTACAAAGTTCTAAGTTCAAAAGTGTCTTTCCCTCAGATCTTTGAAGACATTACTGCATTCAACTTCAGCATCTGGTATTATTTTCCAAATGTCTGTTAAACTAATTCTTGCTACTTCATAGGGAAACTTTTCACTCTACTTCCCCCACTAAATACTGCTCATTTTTCTGCAACTCTTTGTAATAAAAATCTACACACTACTCTTTCAGACTTGCTCTCTTTGGTTCCTCTCTTTCCATTCTCATCCCCCCTCCCTCTCACCCTTTTGTAATAATTTATTTTTTGGTGTGGTTAGGGTTGGGAGAGAAAAGAATCCTTTATGTTCCCCCACAAGATGAGTCCATCTTGCCAGCATTTTACTGTAAACTTTATCATAAAAGTTCACATTAGGAATAAGAACAGTCATTTTTTAAATTTATGCATATTTGTAGAGTAAAAAAAGAATAAATGATTTTTGAAAGACTGTGACAAATTATTCATGTATATTATCATTTTGATCTGTTTCCAAGTACCCCATTATTTTGTAGACACAGCCAAAGGATATTTCAACAAGCAAAGACTGTATAGGGATGTGTGTGTGCATGTGCAATTATTTCATTCCTGTCAGAACCTGTTTGATATCACAAGCTCCTAATACTAGTCTAATTAGTCAACAGATGAGACTATAAGAATCATTTGCTCTTTATCCTAATAATCACACTTTGACTCTTCTGTTCTCAAATAGTGTCTTATTAAAATACAATATAGAAACAACTGTGACTAGCTTTTATTTTCATGGGAGAATAATAAAAGAGTTTTTTCATTTACATAAACTATACTGTCACAATTTGCTCGATGATGGCTTTTATAGGTACAAAATAGTTCTAAAAAAACAATGTTATTTAAATAGAGTAGTGACCAAAACAAGGAAAGCATGTTGATGAAATAAAAGATAGATTAAATAAAAACATAATGGGTCTGATGGCTATCTTTTTCAGGTCATATTTAATTCAGACACACAGATGAAAGAGAAAAAGACAGGGAAGGGGATAAAGGGAACTCAAGGGTAATATATGCTACCATCCTTGTTCTACCTCAAGTACTATTTAATATTTGCTCATGTACATGTTCTAAAAATTCATTATGGTTTGTTATTCAGTTTTATTTAGGCCAATATTTACCAAACTTTTGCTGTGGCACTCTTGGATATGGTTCTAAATAAAAATGATTCTATAGTCCAGTAAGTTTTGTAAATAATATCTCTATTGGAGATTCACAACATAGGTTAGGATATTAAGACCTCTGAGAAGCCCAATAAATGGGTATTCAGAGACCCTAATTTCCAATGTGCTGGGGAGGCTTTCCCCTACACCACCAAGTAATGCTACTGACATCAGCTAGGTGTCTTACCATTCAACTCAGTTTTGATACTATCAACCTGGAGCCAAGGACAGATCCCACAGGTTAAAGGTTCCATCCTACAAGACTGACTATTCTTCACTTCAGATGCCAACTGCTAGACCAGGTTTATTACCTGTGCTTCTGACCAACTGGCCAGAGACTAAAGGTTTCTCGAGCTCCCTCCTCAGGTTCTATTATTTTGCTAGAGAGGCTCACAGAACTCAGAGAAACATTTTACTGACTTATTATAAAAGGATATGACTCAGGAACAGCCAGATGGAAAGGACATATAGAGCACGATAGGTGGAAAGGGCACCAAGCTTCCACGGCTGCCCTCCCCAATCTCCGCATGTTCACCAACCCAGAAGCTCTCCAAACACTCTCCTTTTTTGGTTTTTATAGAGGCTTCATTACATACATAGGAAAGATTAAATTATTGGCCACTGATTACCAAGTCAAAGGCCCGCTCCCTTCTCAAAAGTCAAGGGGTAGGACTGAAAGTGCCAAAGCTCTAACCACTTGATCAATTCTTATCCTTATCCTTGGTCCAAAAGTAGTATCATTAGCAGAACAAGAGACATAGTTACTGCTCTCTCACAAAATTCCGAGAGTTCTAGGAACCAGGTACTGTGAATGAAAGCCAGGTTGCTGACCCTTTAACAACATGGATGTTAGGGTCACTGACCTCCATGCAGGGAAAATCTACTTCACAAACAGCCAGTTTTATCCGAGGTTCCGAAACCACAGATTCGACCAATATCAGATGATGAAGCACCATAGTTTTAGGTATTTACTGAAAAAAATTTGTGTATAAGTGGACCTGTGCAGTTCAAACTCATGCTGTTCAAGAGTCAAGTGTATATACAAGAAATGTATTTTAATCACCAAAATGACTAAGTATGCATTTCTTATAAATCACAATACTGAACCCCCCCCCATAAAGAAACACTTAACAAGGTTTGAATCAATTTGCATTTCACAAATCTTTTTAAACATTTTTTTCCCCACGACATACTTTTTTTTTTTTTTGGTCTTTTTTTTGCTATTTCTTGGGCCACTCCCGCGGCATATGGAGATTCCCAGGCTAGGGGTTGAATCAGAGCTGCAGCCACCGGCCTATGCCAGAGCCACAGCAACGCTGGATCCGAGCCTCATGGTTCCTAGTCAGATTCATTAACCACTGCGCCACGACGGGAACTCCCCTACGGTGTACTTATTAACCTCATTCTGAAGAACAAGCTATTTGCTACATGTACAGAGTCATAATTGAAACTCAAACTAAAATATCCATGTTAAAAATTCTGTTCAAAAATGTATTCAACTATAAATTCTTTTACAAATAATTTCTTTAAAAGTGCTTGGTTTTGCTGCCATTGTATTAAACCTACTCCAATCAGGCACACTCCCACCACTTGACAGAAATTAGTCTTGCTAGGCTTATTTCTGAAGGTTATTGCTAAAAAAAAAAAAAAAGTCTGTGCAGTCTGCAGAATCAGATTGATCCACAGAAACTAAATGAACACCCTGCAATCAAAATTTACTATGACTGTTCTTATACAACAACTAAATAAAAAAGGGGGAGATGTTGGAGACCACTGAACTGCTGAACTCTGCAGAAAGCAAACTTGGTACATGCAAAAGCACAATAAGCCAAGGAATGCTCCGGATGGCAAAAGCCAGATAAGCATGTCTGATGACGCAGAGTTCTAAAGTGCAGGGTCTCCTGTCAAAATAAAATAAGGGGCTTATACATTAACTATGTTGTTCTTTAGGCAGCTGCACTATATCCTAAGATGTACACACCTGTGAATTTTATTGTTAGTAGTCTCCCTAAATCTAAGAGATAGCATTGACACTCCTGATGCCTACTCTTGCTCACTAATCTAAACACATCAATTTCCCTAATAAAAGTCTTGTGGGCTAAAGCCTAAGGGCCTTTGTTCAGAGAAACAGAGTGCCTCCTGGTCCCCCACTTTTAAAATGTTAAAAAAAAAAAAAAGGTCAGTACTCTGGCTTCATCTTACTGGTCTCAGTGGCAGCATTTTACAAAGTTGATCACTTTCTTCTTTCTTTTGCTTTTTAGGGTGGCACCCGAGGCACATGTAAATTCCCAGGCTAGGTCTCCAGCCTATGCCACAGCCACAGCAACATGGGATTTGAGCTGCATCTTCGACCTACACTACAGGTCAAGACTTCCTACTTCTTGATAAAACATTTTTTTTCACCTTCTCCCAAGACACAAAACTCCTAACACACTGGCTGCTGCTCCTCATATATCTCTGTGGTTTCCTCATTTTCTCCTTGTGCTTTTAGAGTACCCGAAGGCTCAGTTCTTGGACTGTTTTTCTACGTATTCTCTTAGTGATTTCATTTGGACTCAGTTTAAACTATCACCTATATTTGACAATTCCAAAATACACACCTTGAACTCAGCGCTCTCTCCGAATCTTAGGCATATCTCCAACTCTATACACATCTCAAAGGTGGTGATACATCCAAGCTGAATCTCCTATCTTCCCTCTTAAATGTCTTCTTCCTATAGCTTTCCCCATCTTAGTTAATAGCAATTTAAAATCATCCTTTTCTCCTTCATGGCTATTACCAATCAGTAAGCAAATCCTACCGTCTCCAGTTGCAGAGTATATCTGAAATCCAGCTACTTCCCACCATCTCCACCGCTACCCTCTTGGTACTATGTGTGCACTGCATCTATTTCTCATTCTGGAATAAAAAAAGTCTCCTATCTAGTCTCTCTGTTCCACAGTTGCCCCTCTATAGTCTATTATCAACATGGAAGCCACTATGACCTTCTTAAAATGTATGGAAGGTAAAGTCATTTATTTGCTCAAAACTCAGCTCTCACATCACATTCCAATGTTAAATCCTTTAGAAAAGCTGACAAAGCCCTATACAATGTCTTGTCCCTTACCCCACTATTTTTATGAAACCATCTCCAACTATTCTCCCTTGTCAGTGACCTCCTGCTACACTGGCTACTTTGCTGTTTCTAGAACCAGTCACATGTTTCCATCTTCCATATAAATAACTCGAGCCTGTAAATTCACTTTCTCAATGAGGCCTACACAGACCATCCTGTTGAAAACTGCAATACATCTTTGACCCTCCTACCCTCCTAATATCCTTCCTCTGTGATTTTTTTTCTTTCTTTCTTTCTTTTTTTTTTTTTTTTTTTTCAGGTAGAGTGTATCACCTGACACAGTAAAATTTAAAAGTAAACAGAAACTGGGAGTCCCGTTTTGGCTCAGCAAGTTAAGAACCCGACTAGTTTCCACGAGGATGTTTGTTTGATCCCTGGCCTCGCTCAGTGGGTTAAGCATCCAGTGTTGCTGAAAGCTGCCACAAAGGTCACAGACAAGGATTGGATCTGGCATTGCTGTGGCTGTGGTACAGGCTGGCGGCTACGGCTCTGATTCAGCCCCTAGCCTGGGAATCTCCATTTGCCGTGGGTGCAGCCCTAAAAAGACCAATAAATAAATAAATAAGCAGAACCCTCAATTAAATAGTCAGTAGACCACAATGGGGAGCTCTTACACCTTAGGATCACAGCACAGCCCAACAGGAAGAGAAAGTTCCTCGCTTTCCTGGCAAGAGCTCAGCCAAGACTGTCACAACTCAGTCAATGAAAAGCCAGGGAATCTTTGTTTAATATGGCCCTTCCAGTTTCCCTTTCCCTTCTATGGAACAATTCTCCTCTCCATTTTTGCTGGGGACTTGCATGTGGCTCACCATGGTTGCAGACTCTGAGTTGCAATTCTTTGGCTGATCCCAAATAAACCCATTTTTGCTGGAGAAATTATTGGCAGTGTATTTAAGTTGACAGTAATTGACTTAATTATTATGGTTATTGCCCATTTCTTTCCATGGGAATGTAAGCATCTATACCCCACACACCTCATAATGTATTATGAATGACAATAAATAAAACTGCACATCAAATTATCCAGTGTAGTGTAGGCTTGTATCTCTATTCTCCTAGGCTCTTGTCTGAGGATTTCCCCCCAACCTCTAATTAATAAGACAGATTAGCAGGAGAAAAACAAATAAAAGTTTAACAACATGCATACCTCCTGAATTTATGGAAGATAACCAGGAAAACTAAGTAACTCTTGGAAATGGCCAAAACCATCACCTGGGGAAAGACAGGAAAAGATATAAAGATGTTGGGAGTGGGAGACAGTTATAGGAGGTTTTCAGGCAAAGTAAGCAAGGATATAGTTGTTACGCAGATTTAAATCCAAACTTCTCCACTAATACGAATTTCTAGACATTTAGTCATTCTCTTCTTTCTTGTATATATATAGAGAGAAACACTCCTAAAAATAAAGATTTTCTTATAAATGTAAATGTCTCTTACAGAAGGGTATCATCTACTTGGTTTTCTGAGATTCTCCTACGTTTTTGTGTGTTCAATAAATAGCCTAAAATCATCCTTATTCCAAAGAGGCATATTTAAGGGTGGCAAGTTCTGCTTCCCCTCACTGGGTAGTTCAACCATAAGGCAAGGTCTGAAGAGAAATTGGAGAGAGATTTGAGTAGCAAAGCTGAGATGAGGAAAAATATGAATTTTCTAGAAGAGAGTCAAAATAAGACCTGTGTGGTAGCATGAAAAATAAGACAACAGTCCCCAAATGGAGTCACTTAGGTCACCAAGACTTAAGTAGTTTCAGCTCTCCCAGAAATGGAATCTTAAATCAGTCAGGAACTACCTGATCAGCACTAGCAAGGTAATCTGACTGATAGACCCTCTATTGTCCCCTAAAGTAACCGTGACAAATTTTTTGTTGGTGTAACTTCCTTGTCCTGTTCCTTCCTGTCTGTAAGACTTTCATTTTGTTTAGCTCCTCAGAGCTCCTTTCTATCAGCTAGGTGGAAAGCTACCTGATACATGATACTTTGAATACAGCTAGAAAGATGTTTAAAATTTACTCATTTGAATTTTGTTTTTAACAGTAGGGAGGAGTTCCCGTCGTGGCGCAGTGGTTAACGAACCCGACTAGGAACCATGAGGTTGCAGGTTCGGTCCCTGCCCTTGCTTATCGGGTTAATGATCCGGCGTTGCCGTGAGCTGTGGTGTAGGTCGCAGACGCGGCTCGGATCCCGAGTTGCTGTGGCTCTGGCGTAGGCCGGTGGCTACAGCTCTGATTCGACCCCTAGCCTGGGAACCTCCATATGCGGCGGGAGCGGCCCAAGAAATAGCAAAAACAAAACAAAACAAAAACAAAAACAAAATAAAACAAACAAACAAACAAAAAGAAAAAACAGTAGGGAATATACATCCTGCATATCTGCTCTATCTTCCACCAATTTTGGTTGTAGTTGATGTAAGTGTAAACTAAATGTGGATTCATACTGCTTCATCTAATCCTGTTTTACACCATTACCACCTGGATAGAAACCCTGGAGTAAGCAGGTTAGGAATGACATGATTCATTGATGCATGTCAGTAAATGCAGGATTAGATGCTGTGGTTTCCCTTCCTTACCTTTGGTTTTCCTTAAGTGTCTGAATTCCTTGGGCACCTGAATGTGTTTTGAAGGACTACATCGACTTGCACAGATGGCTGAGAAAAGCAGTTTCTTCAGTGGTTATATTATGCATGTGTTATAACTCCTTTTTGAATTGGAGCTATGGTTCCTCGTAAGCTGTTGAAACCAAAAAAGGACACTATGGGGCTCCTGGGTAGACAAGCCTTTCTGTGCCCCCAATTTCTTATTTTTAGGGAATAAGCTCCAGCCTCCTTGACCTTGGGAGAGTTGCGAAGCATAGGTTCAAAGAGGTGCTAATCAGGGACTGGAGGGAAAACAAAGACCAGGGAGGAACATCGAAGAAACAATAGTGCAGCCTTGGGGCAGGGTCCCAGTTCCTTCTTCAGGGAACAGACATAGCAATGCCTTTGAGTTCTGCAGAAAAAGAACCCCCAACAAGAGAGCAGGACCACCAGAACCAGTCCTAGGGCCACTAAACACAAACTCTGAAGAAGGAAAGCTAGCATCTACCATGATCCTTATCTGTGGCCATATTCTCTACTCCTAAACTATAAAACCACTTCCTAATCTCTCCCAGGGGAGGACACCGACTTAAGGGCATTAGCCTGCTGTGGCTTCCTTTGTCTGGCAAAGCAATAAAGCTATTTTTTTTTTCTCCTTCGCCCAAAACCGTCTCTGCATTTCTGTTTGGCACTAGTGGACAGAGACTGAGTTTCGGTAACGCTGTCAAGATATTTCAACCTGCAGGGAGGTGAGTATGTGGTCAGCATGCAGAAGTTACTCCTACAAATGCCAAAGAAGGATTTACTCTGAGTGGAGTGTCCCTATTACTCACCAACACCCTCTCACTACCAAGTGAAAATTCACTTCTCTGCTCTACCTTTCTATGGCATCTCAATACCCTCACTGGGGAGCCTGCCCAGGATAATCTCTTTGACCCGAAGAAAAAGCTGTCAACAGTTTACCAAGGGAAGAGAAAAGGGCAAGGGTTCTCAATGCAGTCCTTTAATGAATTAACATAACTGAACTCCGGCCCATTCCTTTGCTTCCCCTGCCCCAACTATCTAAAATCTGAGAATGCAAAGCTTCCCCAGGATAGCTTAGCTGTGATTCCATGATTTCTCTTAATTCCTTCTGCTTTATACTTTCTTTTATATCAAGTCTCAAAACTTCTAGTTGTCTTATTTCTGGATTATATTTTCTGTCATTGGTATCAACAGGGGAAATAATCATGACTGATTTTATTCAAGCTGTCACCTGGCAAGAAGGTGCCCAGCATTAACATGAAGAACATAAAAATTTTAGAGATCTACTGCTGTTACCCATCTCTTCTTTATTCTGTTTAGCAATGGTTTCATTTTTCCTTAGAGTGCTTTTTAATTGTTCAACAAAATCCCATTTCAGAAACTAGAATAACTACCCCAGGAGCATACAAATTCTTAATTGATCTTGGACAACTTAAATTTCCATGGAACTAATCTCTGAATTGGATCTGAAACTTATAGCAGAGAAACTGCCTATAATTAGCTGTCAGATGCGGCGTTAACTATATACTAATCTAGAGCACCAAAAGAATGTCATGCCTACCAAGTGCCCTATAGTGTCCAATGCCAAGACATACCCAATTCAGACAGCCTCAAGAATTACAGAAATTGGGTTCAAGAAAAAGATGGTCATGTTATGAATATTACTACTTTATGCAGAAAAAAAGTGATTGATTTCATGTGTTGATTTGTATAAAGAGTGTAGGTTAAGCTATTGTATCGATCATTTCATAACTACAGAAGCTTACCATTCTCCTTGTACATTTAACCCATCCAATTATACAGAAAAAACTTTTATTAAAGAAACTTTTTCTTTTTTGGCCACCCTTCGGCATATGGTGTTCCTGTGTCAGGGATCAGATCAGAGCCGCAATTTTGACCTGCACCACAGCTGTAGCAACACAGGATCCTTTAAACCACTGTGCTGGGCCATGGATGGAACCTGCTTGAATCTGCTACCTGGCATGCAGAGACCCCACCGATTCCACTGCACCACAGCAGGAACTCCAAAATAATGGTATTTTCAGGAAACCTTTTTTTTTTTTTTTTTTTTTTTGGCCACACCTGCGGCATATAGAAGTTCCCTGGTGAGGGATTAAACCCACACCACAGCAGTGGCAATGTCGGATTCTTAACCCACTTTTGTGTTGATTACTAGTCTAATTTCCAGCTACTTATATAGCTATCTACTCACACACACACCTATAGATTACCTATCTTTCTTGATATTTAATTGTACCCTAAGTGTGCATAATTCATGGTACAGTTTTCCTCGCAAAAAGCATGCCAAAGAGCCAAAGCAGAGGTTAAAAAGAGGAAGAGAGAAGGAGAGGGAGAAAGAGAGAAGATTCAAATAAATGTTTAAAACAGGAAAAACAAGAAAGATAATCAGCCCCGAAGAAAAAGAGATGTTAACAATATTAAAATAATCCTATAATCCTTAAAGTTAATTGTGATAGGAAAATGGTACTTTTTTTTTTTTTTTTTTTGGCTTCATTTGTTCTGTTTAATAGGCCATAGATAATTCTCAGACCAAAACTCAAGGTATGGCTTTTTTCTTATTATCAAACAAAAATAAAAGATATAACTTCCAGGAAGCAATTAAGATACATAAATATAATAGAACAAACTCATTTTCTTCACAGATTTAAATTAAAGATGATTACTAACAAATATAGCTTCATGTAAAGTTTGCTTTTTCCCAAAGAGGCCGAAAGAGAAAAGAACCAATGGCAAGAATACTTGGTCTAGCAAGCAAATACACCAAAATCAAATCTTTAAGCTACCAAAACTTGTGATGAAAGGATGAAGGACAATGAGAAAGCAAGAAAAATTACCAAGTGGCAAACAAGGTCATTTCAGGGTTTTCAGGTTAGTCAAAAGTAACTTGTGATCTATGATCAGTATAAGCAGCCCAAATGCTTATACACCCTCCATACATCCAGAATGGCTAAACTTTTAACAATAAAATGACAACAAAGAACATCATATTGTAAATACTATATTTCTCTCACTCACAAAATTGTATGAGATATTTACTAGTTTTAATATGTATCCATAGGATTAATACTCATATGGAGTATAACATGGAAAAGTGCAGAACTAAAGAAGTTAAGTCTATCTGAAAACAAAAGCACACATTTCTTAGGATTTAAAAATATTGCACATAATAAGGTTGCACAGAAATTACTGGCTGTTTTTATAAACAGAATGAGGTATTAGTCAATCTCTAAAGATGAGTGTAAGGAAGAGAAACCACACACACACACAAATACATAAATCCATATGAAGACCTAGAGCTCCAAAAACTAAGAAAGATGTGTCAAGTAGCTATGATTTCAACACTATAAAATCATTAGCCAGGGACCAAACACACAACAATCTCTTGGCAATTATTTCATAAGCTTTCAACTTTCTTTTAGCCTAAATGGCTATGAGCAATACAATCATTTCCTTTACCTCTAATTCTTCTGCATGCTTCTGTGGTAAATACTAAACCACATCTTTCTGAAGTTTTCAATGGAAATTAACAAAGATACTGCTATCCTTTGCTGAACAACTCAATTATACGGTTTCACATACATTTAGCAACCCAAGTCAGAGATGCTACAGAGCATGCAATTTTAAATTAGCAAAGGTTTCACTCCAAAACCACTCAAATTCACACAATTTAAATTTACAATAACTTTTCAAGTTTAACCTTTAAATATTTATCAGGCAAACTCACTCGTTTCTTGGTAATAAAACTGGCCATGTTAATAAGCCCAAGGGCAGGTAGAGAAAAAAGACCAGGCAGTATTATAATCTCTCTTTTTAAAGAAGTCTTCCTAATCAGGGAAAGTAATAATTAGCTATTTCTCTAGTAATTGAATGATGCTGAATTTGTTAAAAACAATTTAAATATGTTTAATAGCTATATCAAGTTAAGTGAAATCATGCACTTGTCAAAACAGTTCACAGAAAATTCTTTTGAATCAAAGATATTGAAGAAGAGTCAACTAGTTGTGTTTAATGAGAACAGAAAAAGAATGAATTATTGTCCTGAACAGTCAGTGTATGTAGTAACCATATTTCCTCTTCGTTGAGTGACAGTCCTACAGTGCTTGCTAGATCCATGGAATCTATTTTCAGTCTGTACTGTGTGCCGACTGGTGGTGGTGTCAAAACCCGTAAAAGAAAACATTTTTTCCATATCTTCAAACATGTCATCGAACAACCCACCTCCAAAAGAAAACTCCTGGAAGTGGTGCCTTTGTCTACTGGAACCATCCTGGCGTGTCTGGAAGTGATTTTCAAAATGCTTCTTGGATCGAGTGTTTTGGTTTTGACCAAAAAACCCAAAGTCTTTAAATAAGTCATCAAAATTGAAGTTAAATGACTGCTCAAAAGGGCTTCCACTAGCTTTTTGTCCTTTACCATTAGTAAAAGCACTGTGTCCAAGCGTATCATACTCTTTTCGCCTATTAGCATCTGAGAGTGTTTCATATGCTGAAAGAAATAAAAATAGTTTAGTAACTGAAGTTAATCAATATTACATATATTCAAACCTCTTAAATTTATCTATTTTATGAAAGGATTTCACATCAAAATTAAAACCAAACGCTACAAGCACATAAGAAAAAATAAAAGTCACAAAAGGCAGACTTTGCCTTGTTACTACTATCAGCAGTTAGCACAATGCCTGCCTCTAGGAGACAGCCAATAAATATTTTTTAATAAATGCTATCACTACTACAAATAAATAGATGGGCAACAATTACAGAGTTATTCTCATATTATTTGTGTAAAACCAATACTTGTATTAAAATTTTTAATGAGCAAATTTTAAGAATTTAGATTTTTCACTTCCTTACTAGCTGAAGTAAATGTTTAACTCCAACTCCCTACTCAGTTACCAACAACCACCATTAATTACTGAATGCTCAGAAGATGCAATCTGTTTTAGAACGAGTCTTTTTTAGGGCTGCACACAGCATATGGAAATTCCCAGGCTGGGGGTCAAATTGCAGCTACAGCTGCCAGCCTACACCAAAGCCACAGCAATGCAAGATCCAAGCCACGTCTGTGATCTACACCGCAGCTCACAGCAACGCTGGATCCTTAACCCACTGAGCAAGGCCAGGGATCGAACCAGCAACCTCATAGTTCCTAGTCGGATTAGTTTCTGCTGCACCAGGATGGGAACTCCCTAGAATGGGTCTTGAGTCAAAATTTGTTTCATACATTTCCTTTAAAGACAAAGGTGACTTTGTCTTTGAGATGTAGACCAAGCAAGGAAGAAAAATGAAAAACAAAAAACCCCCCAAGTCATTTTAGAGTCTATTTAATTTTTTACACTTAATAGTTTTATACTTAATCTCTGCACTTTGTAAAATCCTCTTGATGTGGAAACAATAAGTGATTTTATAAATAAAAGAATGTAGTACAGTTTCAATTTTTTTAGATCTGAGTGCCAATAAAAATATATACTTCCACACATCCAGGATCACAGTGTCCATTCTAAGTAAACAGTCTTGAGAATTTCACTATATTTTAAGTGTAGATCCCACTCTTTTCTCCCAGCTCCACAAAACCTTCAAATACGTAAATACTTCTTAGCTATCATCCTCCTTTACTAGTTAATACACATGATACCCTGGAGATGGTCATTTACGTACCTTCTGCAATCTCTCTGAATTTTGCTTCAGCATCAGGGCTCTTATTTTTGTCAGGATGGTACTTCATGGCCAACTTGTGAAAGGCTTTTTTGATTTGGCGCTCTGATGCTGACTTTGGAACACCTAAGATATCATAGTAACTTTTTGAGGCCAAAATCAATTCAGTTATCATTAAAATGCAGATGGCAAAGATGAAAACTGACTGGGGAGTAGCCATTTCTAATATCCTAAAAAAGAAAAGAAAAAAAATTTTATCTTTTTAAACTGTAAAAACAATTTATCATTAAGATTTTTTTCTAAAAGAAACCCAATGAACTTGTAGGATTCAAAGTATACTACTAAAGCATGAAAATGTTAAGCATATGTAGTATATATTGTACTTGTTTCTACGTTATTTCATTTACACAGGCTATTCTACCATAGACTGTAATCTTCTTGAGGGCAAATGTGATTCAACCACACTGAGAAAAATCTTTTTTGGCTTTACCTTTCCACTAATACCGTAGCCATACACATAGTAGATACAAACATATTCAATAACTAATTTTTATTATCAGTTACTACCAAAGACTCATCATATGCAAGCTTAATCAAGAGTGGAAAATACAAACAATTTTTGAAAGGAGCGCGATTCATATTCTAAAAGAGTTTAAAGATAAAAAAGACTTCGCAGAAGAAAAGTATATTACCAAATAGCCCAGTATGTCTAAATCAGTAGTAATCTTCCTCTAAGAAACTTCAGTTTTCATTTCAGCAAGGTAAGCCAAGGATTGCATAGAGAATCTCAGTATCACAATAATATTGACAATGCAATACAAGAGAATGTAATCTTTTCTTAATCTGTAAGATCCCAACCATTTTAACAAAAAAGCACGGATAACTAAGTTTTGTTAAAAACTCAATTAATACAACTTAAGATTTCTGCAACGGCTGCCAGAAAAAAATGGACTTTCAGAGTCTGAACTTTCGATAAGATAAACGCTTATTTTCAAACTTTTCAGGAGTCATTAAAATATTTATCTAATTTTTTAAAAAGTTTCAACCTAGAATTCAACTTAGAATTCTTCATAATAGAGATTTAATGACTCGGGATTCAAAAAGATGTGATCCTGGTTTTTGAACGCTGTACCACAGGAGTCCTTAACAACCTAGGATGACAAAACAAAGCTGATGAAAGACACTCCGGTTTGTGGAAACTGCCTGCCTTCCTCTCCTGTGGCCGGTTCGGAGCCTAATTAGCAGACGGAATACTGCTTTTCAGAGTTACTCACAGTCACGAGTAGCAAGAATCAAGTACAAGTACAAACTCCTGGTTTAAAGAACGCCAAACCAAGCGTGTACTTTGGCTGTTCCCTAGTCAAAGGGCGGGTCTAAAACTGACAGGGAAGCACCTTACTCTTAATAAACGTTATTCCAGTTTCAACTTGAATATCCGATACTCTCCCAGGAGACCGACTTTTGCGTTCTTCTGACCTCTCATTCCCAAGAAGGACCTGGCGGACAGTAGCCTGGGACTCACTCCCCAGAGCCGGTGGCTGGTTGGCCTGGACCATCAGCCTGAAGCCAAAGCCGACCGATACTCGCCCCGTCCGTCCAGGCGCCAACAGTTGTTCGCCGCCCGGGGTCCGGCCGTGAGGGGTGCCCGACGCCAGCGGCACCACACTATGACAAAACACACTACCCCGTGCTTCGGTCATGTCCTTTCTCCTATTCTCTTCCTCAAGAACACTAGGCGGCCCGAAGCCCGAGCGGCGACCGTGACGGTCAAAGAGGCCTAAACCTCCCTCCCCGAGACCCCGGCCTCGTCCCTCATTCGCACCCTCTGGCTGCCGCTGCTGCTCTTCCACAGAGCGTAGGCTCCGGCGACGCTGACCACAGACTTCACACAGCTGCCCGGCTGGGCCCCTCACCCCGGCCGCCGCCGCTCTGGGAGCAGGCCCGTGCCCAAGGCCGCCTGTACACCGGCCTCACACAGCTACAGCCGCGTCCCTTCTCCGCCCGCTCCCTACTGGCGGGAGGAGCGGCCGGCGCCTCCACCTCAGGAGAAGACCTACACGAAACGCTTCCCTATTGGTTCTGGCCCACCCACCTGACCCTGGAGCGCTACGCGCACGTGGAAAACTGTTGTTGCTGCTCAGCCCATGCGTCACTTCCGGCCCCAACCCCCGAAAGGGTAGGACTGAAGCCCGCAGAAGCGGAAGTAAGGAGAGGGTTGCCGCGTCTTTCCGCTCCGCCCAGCCTGGCGCAGGCGCAGTGGCTCGGGCAGCCGTATCCTGCGGCCCCGCCTCGGTGAGGAAGGCCCGCCTGCCCACACCTCAGGAGGCCCGGCTTTCTGTCGCGATGCCGCGTTATTGCGCAGCGATTTGCTGTAAGAATCGCCGGGGAAGAAACAATACAGACCGGAAGCTGAGTTTTTACCCGTGAGTTGATCTAACGCGGAAGCGTTATCTCGCCTTTGGGCCGCAGTTCTGGGGCGTTTGGGCTTGGCGTATCTCCTGTCAGCTCTACAAAGTCTTCCTCAGCTCTGTGAAGTCTGCCTCAGCTCTCCGGGGGTGGTCGGGCGGTGCGGGGGAGGAGGGCGCGAAGGCTCGCGTAAACTTTTCCTAGACGTGTTCTGACATTTCTGGATAGGACGCTGGGCGGGCGGCGAGGCGTTGGGGCTTGTTGCGGGTGTTAATAGGGCGCTTGAAGCAGTAAAGTTTGCGCGATGCTCTGTGGTTTTCAGAACGTTTCCCTAGCTCACCTGACCTCATTTCATTAAAGGCCCTTGACCACCAGGTGCGTCCACCGTGCCAAGTGGGAAAGTGCCCTCAAAGTTATTTAACTTCCACCTGCAGTAAGTTAGGTCGCATTGATGTTACTTAATTCTATTTTCTCCTGAGGAAACTGAGGCCTTTCAGAAAGGTTGGATAACTGACCTTGAAAGTTTTGTGGCAGAGCCAGGTATATCCTAAGCCCCTGTTCTGGGCTCTAGATACTCATTCGTACAGGGAGCAGGACAAGTAAGGGCTGATAGGTTTCACCTGCTATCCCAGCGTAGAGCGTTCCTGTGAAACCTTTTCTAAGCAAGAAAGCAGTTGCGTTTTTCTCGTAAAAGTGAAAATCTTGTTCAGGCATTAGTACCTGTTAGGTCTTTCCTAAAAACTGAACTGGCAGAAAGCCAACTTTGGAAAAGTGGGTACCTGTATTCCAAATTCTAGAGCCATGAAATATTTTTGTGGAACCCCAGAAGTACTCATTTTTGTTTATTTATAAGAAGAGGGCAGCAGTATGGTGTAATAAGTAAGAGTCCAGGCTCCAAAGCCAGACTTTGGTTCAAATCCCCTGGCTCCACTACTTTGTAGCTGAATGACCTGCAAATTATTTAACCTGTGCTACCCAAGACCTCCCATTTGTAAAGTGGAGACATTAATAGAACCTAATTCACACTTAGTGTGTAAAGAGGTAAAACAGCACTTAGAATATAATGTATGTGAAAATCAGCATCCTTAGAATATTTTATTTCCTTTATTTCTTGTACTTAATAATTTAGCTGTGACTTGGTTGTTTTTAACTGTCTCTGATTTTGCACTCGCTATTTTATCAAACTTATTTGACTTTAGAGCTGAAGCTCTCTGCTCATGATTCAGCTGCTTTCCATTATCTTAACTAATAAAAAAAAACCTGATAACTCCAAATAATGCACACTATTTGGCTGTATTTCCAGGATTATATTTCTTGAAGCCCTTCCACAAATTGCAAAGATATTTTTTGGGGAGAAATATATGCTAGTATGTTAGTGGCTCTGGCTCTGAGAAGGTTTGTAGCAAAGGATCATGTTGAGCTTGATATAATCTCATATTTTTCAGGTTTATTTTGTCATAACGTCAAACTAAAAAGTCTTTAATCTTTGCGGACTGTGTAGTTACTTTTTTTTAAGGAGGGGAAAATAAAATGCCAGAGGAAGTCAATTATAAAAATTTTTCTTCTAAAAATGTGAATTTACTGAAAGTTGAATTTTCTAATGTGTTTTTAAAATTTCATGTGTAATCCATAAAATGAATTACTTTTATTCCCCTAATAGCACCAAACTTGAAGAATTGAATTTTCTCATACTAACACTATAACAAGTTGCAAAATAAATTTATACTAATTTGGGAATTCACTGAATGTATGTATACATATAGTGACCAGTTTGAGGAGAAGTTAATAAGACAGTGAGACAAAATTACTAGTCAAACAGACTGAACCAATGTAAAGATACTAAGTTGTTCCAGAAACATATTCTAGAAAATTTCTTAGAGATAGCTGTTGAGAAAACATTGCAATCCAATTACCAATAAAGACATTCACAAAGTGTGTTTTTTAAGTTGTTTGATAACTTGCATAATGCTACAATAGAAATAATATATAAACCACATCCTTTTACATGAAATTACATTAAAAACATTATAAAAGACATATTCTCATTTTAGATGTAACAGAAAAGGCATGAACTTATCTTTGGCTAGCAGAATTCAAGCCCTCTGAAAAGAAGATTCTTTTTGTCATTAAATGCTTTTTTTCATCATGCCATTATACTTATACCCTAGGTCATCACTAAAAGTTTTTCAGGGAGTTCCCTGTCGTGTGCAGTAGTTAATGAATCCGACTAGGAACCATGAGGTTGCTGGTTCGATCCCTGGTTTTGCTCAGTGGGTTAAGGATCCGGCATTGCCGTGAGCTGTGGTGTAGGCTGCAGGTGTGGCAGGGATCCTGAGTTGCTGTGGCTCTGGCTCAGGCTGGCGGCTACAGCTCTGATCCGATCGACCTCTAGCCTGGGAACCTCCAAATGCTGCAGGAGCGGCCCAAGAAATGGCAAAAAGCCAAAAAAATTTTTTTTTCAGGAGTTCCTGTCATGGCTCGGTAGTTAATGAATCCGACTAGGAACCATGAGGTTGCTGGTTCGATCCCTGGCCTTGCTCAGTGGGTTAAGGATCCGGCATTGCCATGAGCTATGGTGTAGGTCACAGACGTGGCTCGGATTCAGACCCCAAATTGCTCTGGCTCTGGCATAAGCTGGCAGCTACAGCTCTGATTAGACCCCTAGCCTGGGAACCTCCACATGCTGCAGGTGTGGCCCTAGAAAAGACAAATAAATAAATAAATAAATGAGTAAACCTTAAAAAATTTTTTTTCTTTCAAACCGTGTATGAATATTGTATCTGTGTTAAGAACTTCGAAAGGCAGTTTATCTGCGTTTACCATGGAAGGATATCAGGTTTAAAAAGTATTTTCTATAAAGTAGCCAAACTTCCTCTAGCATGTTAAAAAGTTACCAATATTTATTTTAAAAAATCATGCTACTACAAAGCATAAAACGTTGAGATTGAGGGAATGTATAACAGCTGCTTTTTGTATAAGAACCTTATGTTTTACTATTTTTTAAAAAATAAGAAACTATGTAGTATGTGTCTTGGACTGTGTTCTTTTAAAAATCATCAGAGGAAGTATAGGCCACTGTTGTTTAATACAGAATAGGCCAAACATATTCAGACTGGTAGAAAAAAGTTTTCCGTGAAATTCCTCCATTGGTCCAGTTTTACCCATAAGACATGGTGCGCTATGTAGAGGCAACTCTAAAAATCCAGGTTAGTACAGAAACAAAACTTATAAAGAGCTGTCTTGCCATTCTCTATCTTTTCTGTTTGTTTCATATTGTAAAATATGAGTCTGTCCTTTTTAATATATTTAGGTCTTGCGTCAGTTTCTCTTTCAGAACTTGAATACTTAAATTTTAAGAGTTCCCAGTGCACTGGCTAGAGATGTTGAGAAATATTGGACTGAATTACAAATGGGTAGATTTGAGGCTGATTCTAGTAAAAAGAATGGCATATATGTAGTTTTACAAGATTTAGTATTCATTTTTATGTCAGATAAACCATTTGTTTGAGTTCACATCTCCTTACTTTAAAAATATTAATATAAATAAGAGCCTAGAGTTTAATATTTCCTAGAATTATAGATAAGAAACTGTTTGACTTTATTACTGTGGAATATATTTGAATAAGACTTTTTAGTTACAAAACTCTTTACCATTTCTAGGCAAACTACATGACCGAAAAAAAGAAACATAATCCATAGAAAATATATTAATTTTTATAAGATAGTTTATCCTCTTTAGTAACACATTTATTTTGCTTGAAGGGACTCTTGAGTTATGTTTTACATGTCACTCCTCTCAGACAAATGTTTTGGCTACACATCTCATAGCTTAGTCCTCTTTGCTGCAGAAATGATATGGTAGTAATTTTGTCATGAAGATGCTTTTGTATGGTGGAGATGGTTGTCTTGCTTTTGTGGCACTTGACCTATAAGGTTACCTGTGTGTGCAGTCCTGGATTCTGGCAAGATTGTTAAAATATAGCAAAGTTTTCCTTTTTTTAATTTCAGGTTTCCTCTACATGACAAAGAAAGACTTGAAAAATGGTTAAAGAATATGAAACGAGATTCATGGGTTCCCAGTAAATACCAGTTCCTGTGTAGTGATCATTTTACTCCTGACTCTCTTGACATCAGATGGGGTATTCGCTATTTGAAACAAACTGCAATTCCAACAATATTTTCTTTGCCTGAAGACAATCAGGTATTGGAGGCAGGAAGTAGGGGAGAAGGGAATAGTGCTAAACATGGTAGCAGATTTCAGGGTGGCATATAATTAGGTAGAGGGCATGAAAGAGAAAAATAACTGCTGGGAAAACATACTTGAGAAAAAGGAAAACTGATGCTTTTACTGAAAGTATGATAAATTTTGAAAAATTTAAACTGTTCTGAGGCATAGCTTAGGAGCAGAAGATAACATGTAAATTATCAAGTTATTAATGTAAATTAATTATCTAAGTTTTTTTTACTGGTCTGGTGAATGATGTGAGCTTTTTCCATCATATAATGATTAAGCTTGATGTATGTATAATTTTTTAGGGCCGCACCCACGGCATATGGAGGTTCCCAGGCTAGGGGTCCAATTGGAGCTACAGCTGCTGGCCTATGCCACAGCCACAGCAATACCTGATCCTTAACCAGATGAGTGAGACCAGGGATCAAAGCCGCAACCTCATGTTTCCTAGTTGGATTCGTTTCCGCTGCACCACGTTGGGAACTCCCATGCTTAATATTTTTTTAAAAATGCCTTCAAGTATATTTTGTGCTGTTATACTGCTAAAACATTTTTTTAACTGAATAAATTTGCCTGGCCAGTATACTGCTTGAAGTTGTAATGAAATAGTCAGCACTAACTAATAAGAGAATCAGTCTAGAAAGAACATCTTTTTTAGAATTTGAAAATATTATTTTATAGGAGAAAGACCCTTCCAAAAAAAAATCTCAGAAGAAAAAATCAGAAGATGAGAAAGAAGTATGCCTAAAATCGAAGTCAGAGGAATCATTTGCATCAAATGAGCCAAAGAAGAATACAGTTAACTCAAATGTCCTCCCTGAACATGCACAATTGCTTGATTTATCTGCCTTTGTAAAGCCACCAGATCTAAAAGCAGAAAGTGTACAGAATAATGTATTAACTCTTAATCTAGTTAAACAAGATACCAGAAAACTAGAATCTACCTTAGAAACACCAGTTAACCAAGACATAGGTATACATGAGTTTCACACATCTTTTGAGGATCTAAATTCCACAACTATCACTTTGACAACTTCAAATTCAGAAGGTATCACAAAATCTTTGGAAACCCAGGAAGTGCTTGAAATAACTACCAATCATCTTACTAACCCAAACTTTACAAATAATTCTTTGGAAATTAATCCAGCACAGGAAAACCCATTCTTTTTCAGCACAATTACTCAAACAGTTGAAGAATTAAATACAAATAAAGAATCTGTTATTGCTATTTTGATACCTGCAGAAAATTCCAAACCTACAGTTAACTCTTTTATGCCCACCCCCAAAGAAACCATGGAAATGGAAGAAGACATAGACATTGAAGATTCATATAAGGATGCAGACTATGAGACAGAAGTTTTACAAATTGAGCATTCTTACTGCAGACAAGATGTAAGTAAGGAACACCTTTGGCAGAAGGTCTCTAAACTTCATTCAAAGATAACTCACCTTGAGTTACAAGAACAACAAACTCTAGGAAGATTGAAGTCTTTGGAAGCTCTTATAAGGCAGCTAAAACAGGAAAACTGGCTATCTGAAGAAAATGTCAAGATTATAGGAAACCATTTCACAACAAATGAAGTTACGATGATATAAGAGGTTTTAAAGTTGTGACTTTTATGTAAGCTTTTTGTTGGCCAGATCAGATTGTGTGTAAGTTTTTTCCTGTATAAATTTCTTTATTTTAATGAAGCCAAGCAAGTGCTCTAATATTCTTGTAATGCTCCTTTGAGAAAAACTAGAGAGTTGTTGGATAGAAAAAGTTTCATGACTTGTTAATTGTCCAAATTTAAAATAAAAATACAGTGAATAAAGAATTTGAAAATATTATTTTACTTTATATTTTAAATGAGTGAACATAGATATGGTAAATAAGAGCCCAGAATAGAAGGCAGGCTTAGGAATCATTCATGGTTCTACCTGGTTTGTGATTTAGTCTCTAATCTGTAAAATGAAGGCACTTAACTAGATCTGTAACATAATGTTTCTTTATAGTTTCTTTCCTTTCTGCTAAGACACTTTTAATAGATTATTTATATATGATAATCTTATCCTTAAGACTGAATGCTGTCTAGAATCTGATATTATTAACTGTTGGATTCTTCTCAGTATTTATTAAATCAGTATTGCTTGGCCTTTGGGCTATAGTTTTTTGCATTATAAAGGAAAATACTCCTTTTATAATTACATTCCAATTGAACTAAAATGAGGAATCAACCATTAGGGCAGTCCTTAGGAGAGGTACTTTAAACTGGAAAGAATATGAACCTTATGGCTGACCATCATAATACATAGCCATTTAAGCTTCTCAACAGCCTGTATTTAAGATATATTTATAAACCAAAAGTTTCAATTAGGTTAAATTTTAAAGTATGTAATATTTTAGAAATTGAGTTTGTATCTGTTTAATATATTTAATTTTTTTAAATGTGTACTTGTGTCATTTTAAAATTCCAGAATGATAAATAGTTTACTATGCCTTCCCACTTATATGTAATTATATTAAAAGTAAGAAATTAGAGATTTGTGATGACCTTAGGGAGACACGTGGGAAAGAGAAATAATGGTGGTAGAAATAAAAAGAAATGTAAAAGCCGAGAGGTCATCATAACAACACAAATATGAAAAATACATGATCCCATAAAATTGGCAGTTAATATAATATGTTACTCTTTATGATGTTGAGCAAATTCATGTCAGATTCTTGGTTTTCTCATCCGTTATATAAAAAAATACTCTTACCTATCTTGAAGGATGGTTTTTGTGAATTCTGTGACGTAATAAATGTGGTTTTGGTGCTGGAAAATAGGAGGTGCTCAATAAATACTAGTTGACTGCACAGCAGATAGTATACTGATTGTTTTGTAAATTGATGGTGATTATTTGGGACCATAATTAAGTTAGGTTTTTAATGCTAATAAAATTAATTGGTATTATATGAATATTATCAGCTAGCAATAAATTGATTAGAGGTATCCTTATTGGATGTGATGGGGGAAAAAAAACCTTAAAACTTGCATAAATTATATGCATATAATTGGTAAAATTGATGTGATGTTTTTAAGTTGCACTTTGCTAATATTTAAAATACTGTAAAAACTTGTCATTATAAAATATGTTGTACATTGTAGTTATTTTGTATGTAAAGTTATGGTTTACTCAGGAATAATTTAAACTGGTTGTACTTCTTTAAACTACTAAATTAAAAGTAAATACTTTCTTGAATTTTCTATATTCTATTTAGAATGTTCCCTGTCTGACTTAATTGCTAAATTTTACTTGGAATTTCTGGCCAACTTTCTTCTTACTTGGATTGTTATAGGAGCCTCAATTTAATAGTACCTATATTTCAATCTCCTGCTTCCATATCTTCCTGGACTCTGTTGTCATCTTTTTACCTAAATTATAGATCTGGCTATATCACCTGCCTACCATTTAACTCTCCTAGCTCAGAAGTCTGTAATTACTCTTTAATACCTAATAAATAAAGTAAAAATTGTTACCATCATATACATAATCCTCTGTGATTCTCTTCATCCTGTATTAAAACCACACTGGACTTCTTAGCATTTCTTAAACAAAGACAGGTACCTGTCTTTTTGTCTACTTATTTTATTTTCTAAATTTAACCATTCTGTCAAAATATTTTTTTTTAATTTTTTTGTCTTTTTTTGTCTTCTTAGGGCCACACCTGCGGCATATGGAGGTTCCCAGGCTAGAGGTCTAATCGGAGCTGTAGCCACCAGTCTCCACCACAGCCACAGCAATGTGGAATCTGAGCTGCGTCTGTGACCTACACCACAGCTCACAGCAACGCTGGATCCTTAACGCACTGAACGAGGCCAGGGATCAAACCCGAAACCTCATGGTTCCTAGTCAGATTTGTTTCTGCTGCACCACGACGGGAACTCCAAAATATTTTGACTTTGTTGGAATGTCATCCCTTTTTTTCAAAATTTTTTGTTCTGACAGGGTTTGTTTTATAACGCCGTAACAGCATTTATACTTTTTTTTATCATGATGTTACCTATGGCTTTCTCTTTGAGTAGACTGTATGCTTTTTGAAAGCAGAATTTTTTTCTCTTTTTGTTTCTTTCACAATGTAGTATTCATTCAATAAGTGTTTGGTTGAATATTTTGATTTTGCCTACTTAGAATTTCTTTGTTTTTTCACTAAAAATCAGAACCCTTTTAACAAATATGTCCTTGTAACCTTGAGAATGATTAGGGAAGGATATAGACCGTCATATAATCTTTCAAACTTTACATGTTTCCAATGGACAGTACAATTTACCAGCTATCTGGTAAACCACCTATTAATGGATTCTTACTGTAGAAGGCTGTCCCCACCACAGACTACCTCCTACTTTTGATCCTAGCTAATTAAAAAAAAAGATCTAAGTCAAAAAAAGCTGTATATTTCCATGCCTTCATGTCGGGGAGATAAGTAAATCAAATTTAGAAAGATTTCATCAATACACGTAATATGTGGAATTGATTTAAACATCAAAGAGAAGTTCCTGTTGTGGTGCAACGGAAATGAACCCCACAAGTATCCGTGAGGATGTGGGTTGGATCCTTGGCCTCACTCAGTGGGTCAGGGATCTGCTGTGGTGTAGACTGGCAACTGTAGCTCTTATTCATCCCCTAGCCTGGGAACTTCCACGTGCCACAGGTTCAGCCCTAAAAAAAAGTATAATAATAATGAATAAACATCAAATGACCTTTTCTGCATATTTTTGATCTTGGGAAAAAAATCAGCCATGTTTTAAGAGTTGGAGTATTGATTAGCAGATTAGTTTTTTTATTTCCAGCTAAATTGAGCAGTTCTGCCAACTAATTGGGTGTTCAAGTACTTTTTTTTTAGATTATGCTATTTTGGGTTTTTGTGGAAAGTGGGTGGGTTAAAACGCTCATTCACAGTTGTCAGAGGAAAAAAAGCTATAGAGAAGGTTGGGGGGAGATGGGCCAGATGTATTTGTATAAGAAGTAAGTTCCTTCAGGAAGGGACTTGGTTTCAGTTACCATTGTAACCTCCCATTCACCTCCCTCTGGCTTTTTGGTTGCTTGACCACCTCATTTCCAGTGAACTTTTCTTCCATCCATCTTCAGCCACCTCATTTCCGTGGTCAGTGGCAGACTTTTGTCATTATCAGTACCTGCATCCCCTTGAAAATGTCAGCTTCAAGCACCTCATTCTGATCACCACCTTCTTTCTTCATTTACTTTTTTTTAATTGATTGTGATTATTATCTGGCAACGCCAGATCCAAGCTGTATCTGTGGCCTATACTGCAGCTCACAACAATGCTGAATCCTTCATCCACTGAGCAGGGCCAGAGATTGAACTCACATCCTCATGGATACTAGTCCAGTTCGTTACTGCTGAGCCACAGTGGGAACTCCTCAAAGCAATTGATTTCTTTTTTGAATCTTTCTATTCTACTCTGTCTTGATAGATATAGGTAAAGGGTAAAAGGAAAGTTCTGGAAGGGAGGACATATAACAGTAACAGACTAGAGTGGTCAAGAATGAGAGGTTAGATACGGCAATAAAGAGAGTAATTAAAGTTGGGAGTTCCTGTTGTGGCTCAGCAGGTGAAGAACCGAATGGTGTCCATGAGGATGTGGGTTCATTCCATGGCCTTGCCCATTGGGATAAGGATCTAGAGTTGCTGCAAGCTGTGGCCTTTTGTTTGTGTTCAATTCCAAAACAACTAAAGGAAAGATATTTTACTTTCATTGTTCTCTGAGAGTGAATCATGTGTGTTTGTTTTCTTTTGTTCGTAATTTGAACACTGGGCACATATTTCCTTTAAAAATTGCAAAAAAGAGAGTTGCTTTTGTGACTTAGTGGGTTAAGAACCTGACATAGTGTCCTTGAGGATGCCAATTCAATCCCCTGGTTTTGCTCAGAGGGTTAAGGATCTCATGTTACCACAAGCTGCGGCCAAGTTTGCAGATGCAGCTTGGATCTGGTGTTGCTGTGGCTGTAGCATAGGCCAGCAGTTGCAGCTCTGATTTGACCCCTAGCCTGGGAACTTCCATATGCCACAGGTGTGGCCCTAAAAAGACAAACAAAACAGTTAATTTTTGTGACTCGGGAAAGTGACCATAAACCTCAAAGAAACAAGCCCAGCATTATGTGGTAAATTGTGTCTCCCCCCCACCCCCCAAATTCATATTTTGAAGGCTTAAAAACCAGTACCTCAGCATAGGTCTATATTTGGAGAAAAGGCCTTTAAAGAGGTAATTTAGTTAAATAAAATGAGACTGTTAGGGTGGGCCCTAATCCAGTCTTACTGGAGTCTTTATTAGAAGAGGACATTTCAACATATACAGACACTAGGGGTTTGAGAGCACAGAAAGACCACATGAGGACACAGTGAAAAGGCAGTTGGCTGCAAACCAAACGAGAGGCCTCAGGAGAAACCAAACCAGCTGCTACCTTGGTCATATACTTCTAACCTCCAGAAGTGTAAGAAAATAAAGTTCTGTTGTTTAATCCACATGATACCGGGTATTTTACTATGGCAAAATAGATACACCAAGGCAGGTGTTTTTTTTTTTTTTTTTTTTTTTTTGTCTTTTTGCCTTTTTTTCTAGGGTCGCTCCCATGGCATATGGAGGTCCCCGGCTAGGGGTCCAATCGGAGCTGTAGCTGCTGACCTACACCACAGCCACAGCAATGCAGGATCCGAGCCAGGTCTGCAGCCTACACCATAGCAACACCGGATCCTTGACCCACTGAGCGAGGCCAGGGATCAAACCCACAACCTCACGGTTCCTAGTAGTGTTCATTTACCACTGAGCCACGACAGGAACTCCAAGGCAGATTATTTCTTAAAATCACAACTTGAGACATAAAAAACACATGCACACAAAGTTTCAAGAATAGAATAGCATCAGACCTGTGAATGGCCACCCTGGAAGCAAGAAGACAAGAGATCAATGATTTGAAAATTATGAGAGAAAAAGAGTTCCAAGATAAAATTCTGTATCTAAAGTCTCAAAATATTGCCTCCTCTATACCCTTTCTAAGGAAGCTACTGGAAAATGAGGGAAATAAGGCTATAATAAGAAAATGATTTAAGAAAATTATTAGAATGATTTCCCAGATAATTTATTATTCAATTGATCTATAGATTGAAAGTAGGAAAAAGGAAATTCAAATCAATAAAGAAGCAAAGGAAATCCCAAGTTGGTGTTTAAGGGTAGTCCCAACATGACAGCTGGACCACAGACCTAGAGAGCCACTAGTTCAAATCGGAATACGTCTGATGGCTCAGGGATAGAGTTCTTCAAGATGAACATTGATAAAATAACTAATGTGTTGAACATCTTCAGAGGAAACATACATATCGGGTAGAATTTTTAGGGTTGAATTAATATTAAGTACAGTGAAAACTATACAAACAAATCAGGCAAATATTGACAAAATACATAGGAAAGGTCAAACCATCGTATCTTAGTATGTAACTGCATTTACATAGTGAAAATAATGTTAATACAATATAAATGCTGACAAAATGGGAAGATGAGGTATGGCATAGGAGGGATGTGTGTATGTGTACATATGTTTGTGCTAAGGCCAGGAGCAAAGGGTTGGCAGATGCAATAATTAAAGAGAGCAAAATCCTCATCACCCATAGTTGAATATCAAAAGATAAGGCCTAAATAAAAAAACTTTAGGGAGTTCCCGTCGTGGCGCAGTGGTTGACGAATCCGACTAGGAAGCATGAGGTTGCGGGTTCAATGCCTGCCCTTGCTCAGTGGGTGAACGATCCGGCGTTGCCGTGAGCTGTGGTGTAGGTTGCAGATGCGGCTCGGATCCTGCGTTGCTGTGGCTCTGGCATAGGCTGGAAGCTACAGCTCCGATTCAACCCCTAGCCTGGGAACCTCCATATGCCGCGGGAGCAGCCCAAAGAAATAGCAAAAAGACCAAAAAAAAAAAAAAAAAAAAAACTTTAAAATGCAAATTAAGCATGTTGCTTTGAGAAATAGAGGTAAATGCACAAATAATCCACATGTATCATTGGAAGTGATTGACTCCAGGGAGGAAGAGATGGAGGGATAGAAATTTTTCTAACAAGGCTCATAGAATTCTTACTTTTTTTAAAAAAAATTATTATAGTTGATTTACAATGTTCTGCCAATTTCTGCTATACAGCAAAGTGACCCAGTTATACATACATATACATTCTTTTTCTCATTTATTCCATTATGTTCCATCACAAGTGATTGGATATAGTTCCCTGTGCTATACAGCAGCATCTCAGTGCTTATCCATTCCAGATGCAACAGTTTGCATCTACAAACCACAAACTCCCAGTCCATCCCCGTCTCCCCCCCAGCAAACACAAGTCTGTTCTCCAGGTTGATGAGTTTGTTCCTGTTCTGTAGAGAGGTTCATTTGTGCCATATTTTAGATTCCACGTATATGTGATATCATATGGTATTTGTCTTTCTCTTTCTGACCTCACTTTCTCTGTCTGACTTGACTTCATTTGTCTTTCTCTTTCTGAGAACCTCTAGTTGCATTCATGTTGCTACAAATGGCATTTTTTCTTTTTTAATGGCTGAATAGTATTCCATCATGTATATGTACTGCATCTTTTTTTTTTCTTTTTAGGGCCGCACCTGCCGCATATGGAGGTTTCCAGGCTAGGAGTCTAATCAGAGCCAGGCAGGATCCAAGCTTCGTCTGTGACCTATACCATAGCTCATGGCAACCCTGGATCCTTAACCCACTGAATGAGGTCAGGGATCAAACCCGCAACCGCATGGTTACTAGTTGGATTCATTTCCACTGTGCCACAATGGGAACTCCTGTATCTTCTTAATCCATTCATCTGTTGATAGACATTTAGGTTGTTTCCATGTCTTGGCTATTGTGAATAGTGCTGCAGTAAACGTAGGAATTCATATATTTTTTTGAATGAAGGTTTTGTCTGGATATATGCCCAGGTGTGGGATTGCTGGATCATATGGTAGTTTACATTTAGTTTTCTGAGGTACTTCCATACTGTTTTCCAAAGTAGTTGTACCAATTTACATTCCCACCAATAGTGTAGGAGGGTTCCCTTTTCTCCACACCCTCTCTAGCATTTGTTATCTGTAGACTTAATAGTGATGGCCATTCTGACTGGTGCGAAGTGGTGCCTCATCATAGTTTTGATTTGCATTTCTCTAATAATCAGTGATGTTGAGCACTTTTTCATGTGCCTGTTGTCCATCTGTATGAATTCTTTGGACAAATGCCTGTTTATGTCCTCTGCCCATTTTTCAATTGGGTTGTTTGTTTTTTTTGCTTTTGAATTGTATGCGTTGTCTGTATCTGACTCTTTAAACACGCATAAGAGATATGGCTTGCTCCTCTTTATCATTCAGAGAGGACTGACCCATTCATTATTTTGTTTAGAAAGTCTTCATTTGCCCTTCCAGATGCTCTTCTTATTTACTCTATTAGCTGCCTTTACTTACCCTATCTTAATACCAATCATCTAGTATCATTATTGCCCCTTACTTTTTTTCATACCTCAGTGTAAGTTTTCATACCCTCAAAGTGTAAGCTTTTTTTTTTTATAAGCTTTTTAGCTTCATTGTCTAGTACAATTCTTAGTACATAATAGGAGCTCCATAAGTATTTGTCAAGTGAGTAATGGTACCTCTTAAACCATATTTCAGGAACTATTTGCTAGGTCTAGTTCTGGCTCCACATTGAGACAGACCCTAAATAAATTAACCAACTTTCAGCTCCATGAGTATATTATTGCCACATCGTTCTGGCAGGCTTTGTTAAAATATTAACCTAAATTGTGATGTAAATAATGCTACTTTTAATCTTTTATGGTATGCCTCATAAACAGTACCTAGTAAAGGTGAAGTAGGAGTTCCCATCATGGCGCAGTGGTTAACGAATCTGGCTAGGAACCATGACATTTTGGGTTCGATCCCTGGCCTGCTCAGTGGGTTAAGGATCCAGTGTTGCCTTGAGCTGTGGTATAAGCCGCAAACGTGGATCGGATCCCATGTTGCTGTGGCTCTGGTATAGGCCGGCAGCTACAGCTCCGATTGGACCCCTAGCCTGGGAACCTCCACATGCTGCGGGTGCGGCCCTGGAAAAGACCAAAAAAAAAAAAAAAAAGGTGAAGTAGCATTCCTACCAGACCAGCGTTTTTGAAATGGAGATCTGAGGGAAGACTCCAGAAAGGTCTTTGGATGCCCTAAAATTTAACACAAAATTTTGTGTGTAGGCATTTTCTGGAAAGAGAACACATAATTTTTGTTGAATTAGGAAAGGGATAAATGCTTCCAAAAAATTTAAATACCACTGCTCAGAGCAGTATTACATTTTACATTGTGCCATTTGTTGAAGAGGCATAGAGCGCCTTACATAGTTTACTCTCTAAAACCCTTAAAACATAGAGATGGGAAAGCCATTATTCTAGATTTGATTGCACAAAAACCTCTAATTCAACTAAGTATTTTAACTAATCAGGAGTAGAACTGGGACTGAAAGGAAAATGCACTCATATTCAAAAGCAGGCTGGGTAAATTCTGCACAGAATTCTTATGAATTTTAGGGCAGTGTTGTTTCATATTTCCTGGAAAAAAAATTCACTGTTCAGATTACTATATAGAATGTCAGAAAATAAATTCAGATATTAAATAAGTATTTTGATTATTAGAAAATAATACGTTTGTTTCTCGGTTACTGAAATATAATTCAAAATGAGAAGCAATAGAGCAGAAGCCAATTTCAGAGCAAGCCTAATTTTTTTTTTCCAGTTCATGGTTCAGAATTTCCATTAATAAAAAGGCATGGTGTTTAAATATGCACAGTGGACTTGAATATCATAAATATGAAATAAGGTTAATTTTATTAAGCTTTCAACCTTGCTTAGTCTAGGTAAAAATGTATTCACTGACATGAAACTAGAACATCTCTAAACCACAGATGAAAAAGAAGTCAATCAGTTCACTGATGTGATAATATTAAACTATAAGAAGAAATTTTGGGGGAAGTGAGGAGGAAGGGCAAAGGACACCATTCCAATTATTTAATCCCCAAAAAGTCATTAAATAAGAAAGCATTCATTTATTTCTCTTTGGAACATCAGGTAGTGTGTTAAAGATATTTATTTGCTGCTTTATAAATTTGAAATACACTTCAGCATATCAACTTTTGGTTCACCTGTTTAGTTTCATTAATTTGGGAAATGATAGAATGCAAAGGGAAATAATGGGGTTGGATGTAGGAGGGGCATAGAGCTAGGACCCAGAAGTCTGAAAAATCTGATTTTCTCTGTAATGTAATACAGTCTCCTTTGTCAGTAGGCAGAAGTACATTAATGAATATCACCACAGAAATGCATTTCTGAAAAGAAGTACTGTAAACATAGCCTTTTAATAAGAGAGGAAAAAGACAAAAAGCCAGCTCAAGTCACACTAAGGTAAACTCCTTCCTTTGTAAAAGCCAAATACTGAAGGTAAAGAGATGCTGCTGCTAATACTAGTGCAGGGAGGACCCTGGTTTTAACAAATAGTGTTTGGCACAGGAGAAATTGCTTCCCACTTAAATAAAATGGTCCCACAAATCTTTCCTCTGTCTTTCATCTTCATTTTGTTACTATAGAACCAGAACTTCCTGGGGGGTTGTTTCTTTGTATCACTGAAGAACAGGCCTAAATGTCACCTCTTCCAAGTGGTAAAACATAGGCAGACACACACACTGATACAAATACCAGTTAGTAATTCACTGTATCTTTACAAATGCTATTCATATCATTATTATAACTAAATCATTCTCTTTATAGTTACCTCTTTATGTATCAGTCTCTGATTAGACTGGGATTTCCCAAGAGGTGGGGATGAAACCTTATTCACCTTTGTCACTGTAGGGAAGAAGAAATTCATATATCCTGTACCCCCTATCCTCTCACATACATGTGGGAGAACTCAGTAATGGGTAACTCAAAGGCATGAGCAGAACTTGAGGCTTATGTAGTATCTTCAAAAAGAAAAGTGACAAGACAAAGGAAAGGGGGTTTAGGTCTTTAGGGGCAACAAACTGTGGGAAGGTAAATATATGGGGGGATCTAGTGGAAAATAAAGGCTTTTTTTCAGTGAATCCATATTTTTTTAACTGAAATATAATTGACATATAACATTGTATTTGTTTCAGGTGTACCACATTGAGATTTGATACATGTATATATTGTGAAATGATTACCACAGTAAGTTTAGTTGCTATGTATCACCATACATAGTTACAAATTTTTTTTCTTGTGATGAAAATTTTTAAGATATGTTGTTAGTAACTTTCAAATATACAATACAGTATTTTTAACTATGGTCACCATGCTGGTTACATACCCAGGATTTTTTTTTTTTTTAGGACTGCACCCAAGTCATATGGAAGTTCCCAGGTGAGGAGTTAAATCAGAGCTACAGCTGTGGGCCTCCACCACAGCCATAGCCACAGCAGTGCCAGATCGGAACCTCGTCTGTGACCTACACCACAGTTCACGGCAAGGCCAGATCCTTAACCGGTTGAGTGGAACCAGGGGTCAAACCCGCATCCTCATGGATATTAGTGGGCTTCATTACTGCTGAGCCACAATGGAAACTCCCCCAGGATTTATTAATCTTACAACTGAAAGTGTATAGCTTTTGACCACCTGTGCTCATTTTGCCCACTCCTGGCCCCCTGCCTATTAACCATCAATCTATTGTATCTATGAGTTTGTTGTTGTTGTTGTTGTTTTAATTTAAAAAAAAATTCACCTGTAATTGAGGTCATAATGTATTTGTCTTCCTCTGTCTGATCTTGACCTATTTCACTTTGCATAAGGCCCACAAGGTCTATCCATGTTGTCATAAATGGCAGGGTTTCCTTTTTTAAAAAAAAATTCCTTCTTTTTAATGGCTGAATAATATTGCATTTTGTAGATATACACATTTTCTTTATCAGTCATCAGCTGATGAACATTTAGGTTGAGTCCATGTCTTTGCTATTCTAAATAATACGACAGTGAGCATGAGGGTGCAGATATCTTTTTGAGTTAGTGTCTTTGTCTTTTTCTGATAAATACCCAGCAGTGAAATTGCTGGATCATATGGTGGTTCTCTTTGATTCCTCTGGTGCTGATAAGAGTCTGGAGTTTCTCTGGTGGTCAAGTGTCACCCTAGCCTTCATAGCAGAAAGAAAGAGGACAGGTTTTTTTTTTGTGTGTGTATCTGCTTCCTCTCAATCATCTGCAGCTCAAAACAATCCTAAGTCAGTGGTTTGTTTTGGGGTGTCGTACTCTGAATGCCTCCAACATCTAGTAAGCCCTCAATTAAATTGTGGAAAAGATAATAATAATATGCTTTCTATCTCTTGTGGCAGTATTTGAATGATGGATGATAAAGTATATGGCATCGTGCTTAGATCTAGTAACTTTTTTTTTTTTTTTTTTTTGTCTTTTTGCCATTTCTTGGGCCGCTCCCACGGCATATGGAGGTTCCCAGGCTAGGGGTCTAATCGGAGCTGTAGCTGCCAGCCTACGCCAGAGCCACGGCAATGTGGGATCCGAGCCACGTCGGTGACCTACACCACAGTTCACGGCAATGCCACTGAGCAAGGGCAGGGATCGAACCCGCAACCTCACGGTTCCTAGTTGGATTCATTAACCACTGTGCCACAACGGAAACTCCAGATCTAGTTACTTTTAAATACTGTAGAAAACTAACCTAATAGGAAATTTAAGTTGTTTAAACTTAAAACCTATTAGGTAATTCTGTGCTGGCTTTTTCGTCCTAAATATATCTCACATTTACTTGCTAACAGAAAACAGAGAAGAGGCCATAGAAATTAGAATGTCAAAGGAGATGAAAACCTTAGAAAATATTTAAATGAGGGTAAACAAGTTTAAGATAATTAAAAATATGCATATCACTCTTTTCAATTTGAAGTACCACTTCAGAAAGTCACAAAATATATACTCTGACTTCTTTTTTCAGTTACAATATATATAATGTTTAAAAAGTAAATAAAGTTAAAAAATCTAAAACCCAATACCATTAAACCTTATTGCCTATTGGCTATTCCTAAATCTTCCTTTTGTTGGACTTTACTAAATTATAAATTGAAAATTTTAAGGCAAGCCTTTGATATTTTTCTAGACAATTATTTTCATCTTGAATGATTTATCTCTTGATTTGGATTTTATTTTATGAAGTTTAAATTCTACCTACATTTTAGTTTATTTTTATTTTTAGGGCTGCACCTGCAGCATATGGAAGTTCCCAGGCTAGGGGTCAAATCAGAGCTGCAGCTGCCGGCCTATGCCACAGCCACAGCAATGCCAGATCCAAGCTGCATCTGCAACCTAGGCCACAGGTTGCAGCAACACAGGATCCTTAACCCACTGAGCAAGGCCGGAGATTGAACCCACATCCTCACAGACGATGATCAGGCTCTTAATCTGCTGAGCGACAATGGGAACTCCTCTACCTACATTTTATTCTCCATCCTCACAGATACATTATCATTAGGAGTGTCTGTAAATATTTCACGTAGTCACAATTTTCATAATTGAACTAGGAAAAAATTAAGTGTACTTTGAGACAGAGTGAGACTGCCCTTCTATCTTATTGCCGTAGAATGTTTTCTGCTTCCTGGGGGTGACACATATTTACCGTTTATGATTGTTCCAGGAACCATAGTTTTCTGTTTAGACATGAAAAGTCGTTTCCACTACACTTTAACACAATGCAGATTTTCTTAATGCCACATCTTAACATGAATAATGCTATGCTTCATTTACTGATCTTCCTAAATCTTAGGTCAATTCATTTTCTAGAGTAATTCAACTGTTTTGTCTTTCTTAGCGATGTGCTTATTTCTTAACATAGCATGAAATTCTACATAAGCTATGGCAATTTATATATTTTAAAGTAAGACAAAATGAAACAAAATTACTTTGGAATTGGTTTTCCTGGGACATGTCTCTAGCAGGTTTGTTTTGATTCTCTTCCTCCTAAACTCAGGTTTCCTAAACTCTACTCATACCTTTAGACAATTCCTCCAATCTAGCCTCCTCAAATTACCTGGTTTTAATGAACCACTTGTCATGCTGAGCCTTGATGACACAGGATGATAAAAGTGAGGGTGATAAGAAGTAATTGAATTCTGTATGTATTTTGACAGTATCTGCTGATAGACTGGATATGTGCATTCACCATAAGATATGGAGAAGGAAAACAATTTGCTTTTTTTTTTTTGCTTTTTAGGGTCACACCCATGCATATGGAAGTTCCCAGGCTAGGGGTCGAATTGAAACTACAGCTGCCAGCCTACGCCACAGCCACAGCAATGTGGGATTTGAGCCGCTTCTGCAAGCAGCAATGCCAGATCCTTAACCCACTGAACAAGGCCAGGAATCGAACCCACATCCTCATGGATGCTAGTCAGATTCGTTTCCACTGTGTCACAACTTGCTTTTTTTCTCCATAGTAGGGTGAACGTCTTCTTCCAATTCAAAACATATACCACTATTTATTTCAGTTAATTCATAGATTTCTATAACATGGATTTACCATAGCTTGCTTATCAATTAATCACCCCACTTGCAGACATTTAGTTCCTTTCTAACTTTTTGCTAATACAAATAATGCTGCAGTGTATACTCTTGAATATATATCTTTGTGAATGTGTGGATTTCTTAGGGACCAACATACAGAAATAAAATTACTATACCAGAAAATATATACCTCTAAAACTTACTTTAGGAGTTCCCGTCGTGGCTCAGCGGTTAACAAAGCTGACTAGTATCCATGAGGATGCAGGTTTGATCCTTGGCCTTGCTCAGTGGGTTAAGGATCCAGTGTTGCTGGGAGCTGTCGTGTAGGTCGCAGTTGCAGCTCAGATCCTGAGTTGCTGTGTCTGTGGCGTAAGCCAGCCGCTGTAGCTCTAATTCATCTCCTAGCCTGGGAACTTCCATATGTAGCCCTAAAAAATACAAAAAATGAAAGAGAGAAAAAAACCAAACACTTATTTTATTATTTCCAAATTGTACTCCAAAAAAGCAGAGTACTAATATACTAATAAAATTGCCTTTCACCCTCACCATTAAGAGACTTTATCAAACTTTAAAAAAAGACTTCTTATAAAATTGCTTATGGTCACCTTATTTGAACTTCCTTGAATGCTAGTGATATCAATTTGCATGATTTATTGATTTTACTTGAATGCTAATGATATTACTATAGTTGGCCAATAATTGATGAGGAATAGGATTATACATAACTTCACGATAGCTTCCCACAAGATACTTACAAAGAGAAAAAAGAATCTCAGAGCAAAGAAATGTGACAGCATCTTAATTAGGTGACCCCAGTGAATGTCATCAATAATGGGACAAGTCAAAATTGTGGATAACTTCATGGCAATGAGATATAATGAGAAAACAGCATCATTTTTGTGATTCTCCTGCCAAAGATACATAATCTGTATCTAATCATGAGACAATCCCAGACTGAGGGACAAACTATACAAAATCTAATTTGTGTTAAATTTCGTGGAGGATAAGGAAGGACTGAAGAACTGCTCCAGAGTGAAGGAGACTGAAGAAATCTGACAATTAAATGGGGTCTGTGGATTAGGTGATGGCCATGAATCAACATTAATTTCTTTATTTTGATGGCTGTATAATGACTTGTAGAAGATGCAGGTTTTGTTTGTGGGAAATTCAGACTAAAATATTAGGTAATGATAGGGCATCAGGCAAGCAAGTCACCCTGATATGGTTCAGAAAAAGAAGTTATTTGTGTTCTATTTGTAATTTTTCTGAAAGCCTGAGAATGATAAAAACCACCACCACCACCACCAAGTTTTCTACATTCGTAATCCTCATGAACACTTCTTTCGCTTTGATACCCAGTGGACACCACACATTCAACCTTGTGGAAGAGAGAATAAATTTTAACTCGGTTTCTCTTTCCTATTTTTTTTGGGGGGGGGCAGTTGGGGGTGGGGGCTGATACAGTTTTCAGCAATCATAAATTGTATAGCATAGTACTTAGAGAAATATTTCATACTGTTTACAAGTCAGAAGAATAAAATTTTCCCAGGGCTAATCAAAGGCTGTCATTGAAGAGGAAGCCCTGAGTGGGTACTGACTTGTTCCCCGTATACTCCAGCCTTTGCAGGATTTTGCCTGTAGAGAAGTGTCCTGACATCCTGTGTTAAGGCATGCAAATGTTATAATTGCACTTATTAAAAACATAATAGGTCATCTAAATCTCATCCTCTATAAAAACAACTGTGTACAAATTATTTGCAAGGATCAACCTAATCTAATTTCAAAAATTAGTTGCCGCAAACTATTATTGTAATAAAGCGTGAGGATGTCGAAATATGAGCTAAGCCAAAAAAAATTGCTTTCAGAATTATTTTTGCTCTTTTAAGTATAGACTTAATATTTTAATATCTTCTCAGTCCATTTCCCATAGGAAAACAGAGTTACTGTAAACTATTCCTTCTAGGGAAAAAAACCCCTGAGAATCTATGCAGAGTTTAGAAAATCCTAAAATGTCATTATTTCATTCCCCCTCCCACTTTTTAAAATAAATTTAAAACTCAAATAACAAAGCTTTGAAAAGCTGATACAATTTGTTACTTTGGGCTGCCATCTAGTGTTAAAGAATACATTTGCTTTTGCCTTTTGTAAACTTTTGTGTTGATATTTTTAGTATGACAGAAATTAGATGCTAATGGTATAGTTAAAAGATTTTTTTTAGATAAAAGCTAAATATAAGGTGTATAACATGAAATTTGATATACAAATACATAGTGAAATGATGACTGCAGTTGAGCTAGTTTATGTATTATCTCTTCACATGGTTACTATTTTTGGTGTATGACAATTGTACCTGAAATTTACATTCAGCATATTCCCACTGTTCAGCACAGTAGTAAAAATAATCATCATGCCTCACAATGGGTCTCTAAACTTATTCATACTCACATAACTGCAAATGTATGTCCTTTGACCAACATCTCCTGCTTTCTCCCACCATCCCAGCCCTTACATCTCTAACTTTGATTTTTTTTTAGATTCTACATACTGTGTGTGGAATACTGTGTATATTTGTATGTGATAATCTTTATTACTCTATTGATGGATGCTTAAATTATTTCATGTCTTGGCTATCCTTCAATAATGCTACAATGAACATGGAAGTGCAGCTATCTCTTTGAGATCGTGTCTTCTGTTTCTTTTGGATATATATCCAGAAATTGGATTGCTGTATCATATGATAGTTCTATTTTTAATTTAATTTTTTTTTAATTTTATGGCTGTACCTATGGCACAAGGAGGTTCTTGGGCTAGGGATTGAATCCAAACCACAACTGGGCCTAAGCCACAGCTTTGGCAAAGCCAGATCCTTTAACCCACTACAGTGGTCAGGGATCAAACCCACACCTCTGAAGTGACCTGAGCCACTGCAGTTTGATTCTTAACCCATTGTGTCATGCCAGGAACTCTTTTTAATCTTTGAGGAAACTTCATACTGTTTTCCACAGTGGATATACGTGTTTATATTTCCATTAACAGTGCACAAGGTTTCTCTTTTCTCCACATGCTTAACATTTGTTATCTCATTTTTTTGAGTAATAGCCATTCTAACAGTATGAAGTAATATCTCATTGTGGTTTGGGTTGCATTTCCCTGATAATTAGTGATATTGAGAATTTTTTACGCACCTCTTAGCCATTTGTATGTTTCCTTTGGAAAAAATGTCTATTCAGTTCCTCTGCCCATTTTTAAATTGAATTATTTGGGTTTTGCTATTGAGTAGTATATTTTATATACTTTAAATAATAATCCCTTATTAGACATATGACTTGTAAATATTTTCTCCATTCTATAGGTATTCATTTTGTTGCTAGTTTCCTTCTCTGTACAGAAGATTTTTAGTTTTAATGAAGTCCTGCTGGTTTATTTTTGGCTTTTGTTGCCTTTGCCTTTGGTGTCAAATAAAAAAAAAATCATTGCCAAGACCAGCATCAAGAATCTTGCTCCCTATGTTTTCCTCTAAGAGTTTTCCATTTTTAGGTCTTAAATCTGCCTTTAATTCATTTTGAGTTGATTTTTGCATATGGTATAAGATAGGGGTCCCATTTCATTCTTTTGCATGTGCTTGTCCAGTTTGTTGAGGAGACTATTCTTTCCCCACTGTAAGGTATTCTTGGCACCTTGTCATAAAGTAATTGATTATATGCACATTTATGGGGTTTATTATGGGGCTCTCTGTTCCACTGATCTCTGTGAATGTTTTTATGACAACATTATACTGTTTTGATTACTATAGCTTTTGCAGTGTGTCTCATGTTGAAGCCTCCATAGGTGAATTTTGACATTGGGGCCAAGTTCCCATCTCTGAAAGTTCCAGTCACCATGTATACCCCTTCAGGAGACAGAACTTGCTCATTTTTCTGAGTTTTGTCTTGGTAAATATCTAGAATTCTAGCTCTATCAGAGAAGGAGAACTCAGCCATGCCCAAGACCAAAATCTTCTCTGTCTCCTGAGATTTCTCAGCAGTATTCAAGTAACTCCACCATTAATGTGCCCCTTTACCATAAGGTTTTTGTTACCAACTATCTTCAAAGTGCTTTGGTCAATGTCTATTACAAGGAGAGTTTCCTTGTTCCTATTATTAACCCCAATAGATATGAGAGTCCTTGGTCTATGCCTTATCTTATTAGAGGTTAAGTGGGCAAAATCTACCAAATCTACAAAATGGCACTTTCATGAAGGTTCACCTCATTGACTTCATGCTCAAGAGCTGAGACCAGAGTGAATTGGCCTGCTGCCCTCCTTCAGAAGAACTGCCATATTAACCTAGGAATGCAGTCTTAATAGCAGTCCCATTGAGAAGGATTTGGGGATTTCAGCACTTGTTGATTCTTTCCACACAAAGCTCATTTCATTTTTAAAAAGTTGTAATAATCCATAGGTTAAAAATCTGGTAGATATTGACCATGAAGCCAGTCTGAGAGTTGTGAGGCTCAGGGAAATGCCTTTTTTGTATTAAAAAGGAAAAATACATATATATTCTTTTTTGTATTTGTTTAAAAGTTGCATTTACTCTTTTAATTACTACAGAAATGAGAGAAATCATTTAGAATTGAATCAAACCGAAGTTAAGTATTCCCAAAATACAGAAATATTTTTGCAGTCCATAATGTCATAATTGGCAGTTCTCTCTTTTATATTGACCCTGTTTATGGTAGCTCAGTGGTTCTCAATCCTTGCAGACCCAGTGCCTTACTTTTTATTATAAATATTTGGCAACACTTCTGCTATCTAAAATAAAATCACAGATAATGCATCTAATGTTCTAATTATCATATAAATGAGTAATGAAAGAGAAAGTTCTTTTAATAAAATATATTACAGTGTGTAAATGCTGAGACATAATTGCAAAAGTAGACAAAATGAGGCACTGTGATGTTGGCACCTATATCTGATATCTACCTGAATATAACAGCTACGAGTATTGTTTATAGGTGTGTTATGTGGTATATTAATGCCACAGATGGTGTTGCCATTGACAGTGTGATTTTCAGAGTTCCCATCGTGGCTCATCAGAAACAAATCTGACTAGTATTCATGAGGATGTGGTTTGATCCCTGGCCTTACTCAGTGGGTTAAGGATCTGGCGTTGCTGTGAACTGTGGTATATAGGTCATAAACATGGCTTGGATCTGGTGTTTCTGTGGCTGTATTGAAGGCCAGTGGCTACAGCTCCAGTTCGACCCCTAGCCTGGGAAAGTCCATATACCACCGGTGCAGCCCTTAAAAAAGAAAAGGTGATTTTTTTCCCCCCAGGAAATTAACAACTCTTGGAAAAGTCTGAGGAAAATAGAGTAAAATCTTTCTTCAACATCTATGGTAGTGGGATTTCTTGGAAATTCAGAAAAGTAAAACCATACCAAAAAAAATTATGTGTTTATGAAAAGTAGATAAAACCTAACTGCTGTTATTATTATGAGCATATATTTTACTTCACAAATGTCTGGAAGAACATTCCAAAACAGAGCAAGACCTAAAAATTTATAAATGTATGCAAGGCAGGGTGACCCCAGCCATCAAATGCCAGTGGTACTCATTTATATTTGTGACATCCAAAAGTGAAAAGCCACTGTCACTCCCACTCCTGCATGAGATTCATTTTTAAAGCAATTAGACACAGAGGACCAGCAAATTGAATTTTTTGGTTTATTATGTAAATATTAATAAGATATTATTATTGCATTTCTATATTTAGGAAAATATTTCTTATAGGTCCACAAGAATAGACCCTTTATTATAACATATGATAATAAGGAGAAAAGCATGATTACCTGACCTCAGCGTATTTAAAATCTGGAAGAGACTATAATACAATCTATACACTAACAGATATTATGATAGTAAGACATGGATATATAAGAAGAGAAACTTGATGTCATACTCAAAATAGTTTTAAAAACTTTAAAATATTTTACTGTAGTCATTTTCTTCCAAATTTATGGATTAACAAATTTTCTTTAAATTATTTTGGTTCTTAGAAATTATCTTACGCATATTTTGGGTCAAATGAGAAAGAAAAAACAAAAAAAAAATGGGAAAAGAAGACAAATAAGAAGTAAAAGAACTACAACTTAAAAAGAAAAAAAGGGAGTTCCCATTGTGGCCCAGCAGAAGGAAATCCAACTAGGAACCATGAGGTTGCGGGTTCGATCCCTGGCCTCGCTCAGAGGGTTAAGGATCCGGCGTTGCTGTGAACTGTGGTGTAGATCACAGACATGGCTCAGATCCCGAGTTGCTGTGGCTGTGGTATAGGCTGGCAGCTGTAGCTCTGATTAAACCCCTAGCCTGGGAAGCTCCATATGCCTCGGGTGCAGCTCTAAAAAGCAAAAAAGAAAAAAGAAAAAAAGGAAGGATAAGAGAAACTTTTAAATTGGAAAAAATGGGGGAGCAAGTCATGTACTCAATATATTGTCGCTTTTTGTTCCTCAAAATTAATTTCTGTGACTCAGTAACTTTTGTGATCATAAAAACCCAAGGAGTATTTCTTATCCATCTGATGAATTTGTGGTTCCATAGAGTAAAACAAATTAAAAAAAAATCTTTAAATGCTAAAAATTTAACCTTGCTGGGGGGAAAAAAGTTTCCTAAATTCACATGGTTCTTCTCCTACTATGAATTGCTTCAGATTCTGAAGACTCAAATGTGAAACAGAACCGTTTCTTTGGAAAGTTTCAAGACTGTGAAACCTTTTTTTTTTTTTTTTTTTTTTTTGGGCTGCATCCCACAGCATGCCGAAGTTCCCGGGACTGGGATCACCATGCAGTGACCTGAGCCACAGCAGTGAAAATGCCAGATCTTTAACCCACTGAGCCCCCAGGGAACTCTGAGACTGTGAAACTTTGAGGGAAATAGTAGAAATATGGGTAGAAGAGCAAAAACCTGACAAGCCTATGTTTCAACTTAGCAGCCTAATCTCATGGTATAAATGAATATTTTTCTATGTGTTTCCGAAGTTATTTTTAAGAATATTTTCATTTATTTAAATATAACTTTAAGAGTAGAATGCAACTCTATAAAGAGTTCAGTATAATTTTCTGTCTCCAAGGAAAATCTAAATTGTGGCCCAAGACATCTAGAAATTCTTCAAAAAACAGGGGAAAAATTTAATCACTTCCCTTGGGAACTCATTTAATGCCTAGCAACACATTCATCAGTAAAATTCTCTAAGTTACAGTCACCATTATTTAAATGTGTTCAGTTAGCTTTTAAATTATTTTAGGATGTATTCAGGGAGTTGATCCCATGTTCTTAAACCTGATCTTTCAAAGAACAAATCTAGATTACCTGGTTATAGAAGGCTACAGGAGTTCTATTTCTCTTGATTTTTAAATAAGTGACTTCCCACCAAAGCTATGGTGATCTAAAAAAGTGTTTTTACTATTCTTGCCCCTTTCTCTGTTTTTTGTTTTTGTTTTTTTGTTTTTTGTTTGTTTGTTTGTTTGTTTGTTTTTTGTGAGGGCATAAGTTGAATGGACATCTCTTCTGGTTAGCTAAGTAGAGTTTGTGTTTTTGAAGCTGAATCATTACCAAGATTAATCTTAACTAAGGTTAAGTGGAATGAAAAGAACTAGAGGGCTGAGTCCAGTCCAAAGAAAAGACCGTGTTTCAAACTGAGGAAACTAAAATAAGCTAGTAGAACTCAGAAACCATTAAACCCATGGTACCTGGATGGGCCAAGCAGACTTTTTACATTGGAAAATAATGCAGTGTTGTAACTCCAGGTGGATTGAACATCACTAGTCTTTGTATGTTTATCATCCAGAGATGGTAGACATTAAATAAGGAATGAAAAGAATGCTCTGACATTTTATAGTCCTTTTGTTTGGCTGCATCAAAGCATAGTTTTAATCAAGTAATGAACTAACCATTCCTGTTTTCACTCTCAATATAAAGGAAGTACTTCTGAATACTGTAGCTTGTGGCTAACGGCACAAAAGGCGATTCCACAGATCAGTTATCTTTTGCTTAAACCAACGGCTTCCCCCAAGAACAAAGAGCAGCAAATCGAAGCAGCTAATCGCTGTTACACTCAGTAAGATTTCATTATAAAATGCAACATTGTTGTTACAATGACTTGAGTGTGCCACAGTGTACAAGTAATAGATCCTAAAGAACTGGTAGGGAAGGAAGCAAATAAGAATGACCACTATAAAAAAAAGGTTTTTCAACTGGGCCCAGAACTCCTGGTGGGATAGCAAGGAGTGACGTAGCTTCCGCACCATTGACACAATGATGATGCTCTGAAAGACCAAGAGAACCACTGCAATGACTATGACAATAATGACTATAATATAGTTGATCACTTGTGCATATACATGAGCAAGTTCTTTATGGAATTTAAAGCAGTCGTGTTTATCATACCCCTCACGAATTCCATACTGAGAAGCCACCAGGGGTACCACAATGGTAATCACCAGTATCCACAGGGCAGTACTGGCAGCCACAGCATGCAGTTTTCTGTAGAATTCCACTTTGTCCTTGTGCTTGAAGAAGATGAGGTACCTGATGACCAGGATCACCACATAGAACAGGAACGTGAGGTACATGTGGATGTGCAGCATGGCGCTCACAAATTTGCAGAAGGGCAACCCAAATATCCAGGTGTGCTTGATGAGGTAGGTCAAGCGAAAAGGCACTGTCAGCAGAAAAACACTGTGGACAACCACCAGGTTAATGACGGCCGTGGTGGTCACGGACCGGGTGTTCATTTTCACCAGCAGGAACAAGATGGAGATGATGCCCATCAGCCCTCCAATGAGTACGACGAAGTAGAGCCTGGTCAAATGGGGTGTCAGTATAGCATCATCACAGGAGGAGGTGTTGTGGCCAGCCATGCTTCAAAAGTCACCTGGGAGAGATAAAGCACCAGTGTTAACTAACAAACTTCCAGAATTTTGTTCACATTTCATTCCCATTGTACTGACAATGTGACTTTGTCATTTATTTATTTATATGACGTAAACTTTATGAGCCTTAAGAATGAAGGCTCTTGTCACATGCATTTCTGTATACGTGTTCCCCAAGAGTAGGTTCTTGTCTTGTCGCAGAAGGAATTCAGAAATGAGACGGAAATTGAGAAAGAAATGTGAGGATTTATTTAGGTGAGAAATACACGTCTTAAGGAGAGGCGGGCAGAAAGGCAAGCAGCTGCCCTTCATTTTGCTTTTGTTTTTGTTTTTTGGCACAGAAGGGGTATCCAATTGCACGGGTGAAATATTCACTAGGAAGGTGGGGTTTGGGGGTCGTAGTCCTTAATTTTCATCCCAGCTCCACCTTCCCAAAGGGAGAAGGGATTTTTGTGTTTATTTGGTTTTATCGGCAGTGTTATGGTGTGTTTGATGGGTACTTCTTATCCGCATAGCTAATTGTTGTTGTTGTTGTTTTAAATAATGAGGGCATAATGAGCAACAGGTTACATTCGGACACTAGAGATTTGTGCCCTTTTCCACCTTTCTTTATCTGCCTCCAGGGCACTGTCACCCCCAAAATGTGTGGCTTCCTGTCAGTCTGGAGGTTCTGGCTTTTCTTTGTCTGCCCATGGACTCTGCTGTTTGCATGATGTGTGATGTCCTGCCAGCTGGCCCCATACCCTCCCCCCTTCTCTGCTTGTGCCTATCTATCTGCTTGCTGTAACATACATTCACTGAAAACACGATAAGTCATTGATTCTTGACCTTGGATAGACTAAAGACCTCATTAATTCTTGACCTTGAACAGGCTAAAGACCTCCCCAGAGACATGCATCTATCTGTATAGTCAAAACAATTTGCGTGAAATTGGACTGCAGACCATGTGAAACTGATACATGGATGCTAGTACTGCAGCAACCACTGCACACACATACACACACAATCCTAAGAGGAATAGAAAACAGAGTAGATGCATTAAGTACATAGAATATTTTTTAATGTTATTCTAATTCTCTAATTCCTTCCAACTCATCAACAAATGATCCATATTAACACTTAATTACTTTAGGATACTCATTAGTTTGGCAAAAAATAATTGGCTAAATGAAGCCAGCGACAAGCAATATGAGAGTACATCTGAATTTCTCATCACAGTTATATTATCAGCTAACAGTGAGACCTTGCCTAAGTTCTTCTCGTGGGCTCCCCTGAAATCATAGCATGTCTCCCAGTTCTCCCATCCTCCATCCTTAAATTTATAAAGGCACCATTATTATTTTTCCTCTCTAAAGATCCCTTCTCTATACTGTCTTGATCCCTTCTAATTTATTATTCACACTCTAATTTATCATTTAATGAATAAAAGACTTATTAATCTTTAATTACACTAATCAAGTCATTTCACTTTCTCCTTTAAGGTCCTTCAATGGCCTATTTCTTTTAAGATAAAAATAAAAATTCTTACATGTCTAGAATGTTCTGGGTTATGGCAAAATCTGATCCCTTGAGACCAGATTCAAGAAATAATCTAGAGGTGAAATTGTCAGGATTTGACATGAATTGTAAATGGAGAAATGAAGGGGAAGGAAGTGTCTCAATTGCTCCCAGACCTTATGTGAACAACTGTGTGGTAAGAGGTGTGGTAACTGATACCAGGGAAACTGAGGATCAAACTAAGAAAGAACAGTCATTGAATTATGCACTTAGTACTTGACCTTTGTAACACATTTGCAGTTATTCTTATTCACTTCTTGAGTGTCTGTTCATACAATCAAAATTACCCAGCAATAAAAATGAACCAACTACTGATACAATACTACGGCAGTGGAAAAGCATTATGCTGAATCATGTATTCTCAGTTGGGCAGTACTACGCCCCCGGGGGAAAATTTTGTTTTGGAAGTGTGAAAAATCTTTTAGTGTAGAAAATCTAGGTAGACGGTATATAAAAATTTCGTAAGAGGGGGAAAGACAGGGAAATGGGTCCAAAGAGGCTCTTTAAAGGTGCAATAATAAAGTTGAGAAATTATACTAAATAAAAGATGCCAGCCACAAAAGGCTACATGCTCAATGATTTCTTTTTCTAGAAAATCAAAACTAATATGACAGGAAGATCAGTGTAGCTCAGGGCCCAGGTTGCAGGGGAAGAGATTGACTTCAAAGGGGCGTAGGGGAACTTATGGGTGATGAAATGTTTTCTATTGTGCTGGTTACAATTGTAGCTATTTGTCATAGCTCATCAAATTGTACACTTAAAGGTGGTGAATTTTCTTGCATATAAACTTATACTTTAATAAAACTAGTTTTAAAAATAACAGTAACCTGACACCAGAGAGCCTCTGCTTTCACGGGTATGGAATAGAATTTCCATGCAACCCACTTTAAGGCTTGCCTCATGTTATACTTCTTCTATGTGGTGTGTAATCTCTGTACTTGCCTTTTATTTTTCTCTGTAGAAAAGTAGTTCCATCAGGTAAACATGAAATTATATTGTGTTCTTATCTGAATCAAGGATGAATGTGCCACCATAAGTTCTACTCGTCAGTTTTTTCAGCTATTGACCTAGAAGGACCAGCTTCTGAAAGAAGAATGTATGATCAATTTCGTATCATTTGTCTCATACCCTCCTTCTTTCTCACCAACTCGTTGTCTCTCTCTTTCAGATATGAGAAGCTCATGTTAAATCTCTTCTATGTGCCAGGTACTACAAGAGATGCTTGCCTGAACATAGTCTCGTATAACCTTCACAGCAGTCCTGTGTGTTTTATATGTATCACTAAACTGATTTTTCAAATGAAGAAACTGAACCCCAGACCAGATGTTGTTTGCCAAGTTCTCCGAAATCTTCTCTCTCTCTGTATCTCTCTGTTTTTTTTTCTTTCTTTCACACACACACACACACACACACACACACACACACACACACACACACGTCCTTATTGTACATCATGGAGAAGTGAGTTGCACATCACCTAAGCCCAAGTTTCTAAACCTTAACATAAGAAGGAGGGGAAGCCATGAAGAATGTTTGTTCACATAGCTGTATGGCAATGTATCTTGAAAGCTGCTCTTCCTTCTTTTTGGATTTCTCACCTTTTTTTTTTTTTTTCCTGGCCATGCCCACAGCATGTGGACATTCCTGGGCTAGGGCTCAAACCCACGTCACAGCAGCAACCTGAAGGGCTGCAATGATAATACCATATCCTTAACCCACTATGCCATAAGGGAACTCCTCACCTTCCTATTCTTTACTTAGTTCACAGCAGATTATATAAATTAGCTCATTCAACATCCATTCTAACCCTTTCTGCTCTGCCAGAAAATGTCTGTGCAGATTTTTTTGCAGTTACAGTGCTTGTATGTGACCTAGTTTCTGCTAGTCTGTTGCATTTGCAAAACTTGGAGGCAAAGTGAGGGATGTCAGTGTGCAAAAAGGTTAGACCATTTGGCAAGACAGTAGTGGAAATGTCTGGTTGCTCTGGGACAGCTATGGCACAGGTGTCCCATGCTAAACATGAATTTCAGGAAGCAGTAGTTGGAGCCAATGATGTTTCTGCTCTTAAGCCTCGACTGATATTGGACATTTTTCTCTATCTATGTGGATCATATCTTTGTAGCAACCAAGCCTGGTTCCCAGACATTCCACGATAGTCTGTAAACTGTCAGCTTCTAATAAACACTTTTTGCTTAAACCAGCTAACGTGGGTTCTGTTTGCAATTAACAACCCCGAAATACCTGGCTAATTCTTATTTCTTTTCTTTTCTTTTCTTTTTTTTGTCTTTTTTGCCATTTCTTGGGCCATTCCCGCGGCATATGGAGGTTCCCAGGCTAGAGGTCTCATCAGAGCTGTAGCCGCTGGCCTACACCAGAGCCACAGCAACACAGGATCCGAGCCTCGTCTGTGACTTAAACCATAGCTCATGGCAACGCCGGATCCTTAACCCACTGAGCAAGGCCAGGGATCAAACCTGCAACCTTATGGTTCCTAGTTGGATTCGTTAACCACTGAGCCACGACGGGAACTCCTCTTATTTCTCTTTTAAATCAACTAAGGCATCATTTCTCACAGGAAATCTTTCCTAATCTCCACTCTAAATTCAGGTTGTGTGCCATTTCTCTTCTGTCGCATGGAACTCACCATGCTTATCTCTATTATGGTACTTAACACACAGACCATATTACACTTCTGCCTTACAAACATTGACTGAACAGGGAAGAATCGTGTTTTCCATTATATTCACAGAACTTAGTAAACTTATTAAAATTAATGTAAATATTATTATTGAAAACTGACATAGTAGAGTGCTCAGCTATATGAATACAGCTCAATGCATTTTAACATGGTAAACATATCCCCACCAAAGGTAATCACTAACCTTACAACTAAAACCATACAGTAGGTTTGTCTACTTTGAATTCTATATCAATTCAGTGTCCCCTTTTGTGTGTCTCTAGTTTAACTCACTCAACAGTATGCTTTGATATTCATTCATTTGTATAGTTCTTTCTTTTCTTCTTTTTTTTTTTTTCAGCTATGTTTATGCAGCAGTTCCCAGGCCAGAGATTGAACCTATGTCACAGCAGCGACCCAAGCCACAGCAGTGACAGTGAGAGATCCTTAACCCACTGAGCCACCAGGAAACTCCCTAGTTTAGTTATTTTATCCTTGTTTAGTATACTATATCACTGTATAAATATTTCACAATTTATCCATTCTATTGTTGATGAACAATGGTGTTATTTCCAGTTATAGGGCTATTATAAATAACACTACTCTGAACATTCCTATAAATATATTTTGTGAAAATAAGTATGCATTTCTGTTGGGAATTTACCAAAGTGTGGAACTGATGGATTATTTGGTATGTATGTGTTCAGTTTTGGTGTAAACCACAGTTTCCAATATAAATTCCCACTAATAGTAGATGAGTGTTTTAGTTGTTCCACCGCCTCAAGAATACATGGAATTCTCTGTCCTTTTTACTTTTGCCATTGTAGTAGTTAAATGGCCATATTGCATTGTGGTTTTAATCTGCCTTTACCTAATAAATAATAAAGATGAGCACATTCTTGCGTATCTGTTGGACACTTGGATATCTTGTTTTGTAAAGTGCCTGTTGAAGTCTTTCATCATATTTCTATTTGGTGATCTGCTTTTTCTTATTGATTATTTATTTGTTATTTATGTAGCCTGTATTACTCCTTTGCTGGAGATATGTATTGTAAATATGTCCTTCCACTTCCCTTTAACTGCTTAATTGGTATCTTCTGATAAACAGAACATTTAGTTTTCAGTATTACAAATATGTCAAATTTTCCTTCAGTCAGCCCTTTTGTGTCCTATTAAGGAATCTGCCTACTCAAATGTACTAAAGATGGTATGCTGTGTTCATCTTCTATTTATCTTTAACGTCTTTTTTTCATTTTTAGATATACATTTCATCTAGAATTGGCTTTTTAATATAATGTAAAAAGGAGGTCATGATTATTTTTTCTCATATGGTTAACCAATTGACTCATAATTATTAATTGAAAATACCATCCTCACCCCTACTAAACTGCCGTGTCAGCTGTGTTATAAATTAGGTGACCACATGAGACAATTTAGTCCATTTTAGGGCTCCACTAGGTTCCGCTGGTTTGTTGATCTATACCTGGACAAATACCACAGTGTCTAAATCACAACTGCAGTATAGTAAGTTTTCACATAAGTAGTGCAGCTTTTCTAGCTTTCTTTTTCTTAAGGTCACCTGAGCTGTACTTGACCTTCTGTATGTCCATTAAGTTCTAAAATCTGCTTATAAAAACTTCTAGGGTCTTTAATGGATATGCCTTGAAATTGTAGATACCAATAGCTTTTGATAGATATTAATAGATTTTCAACATCGAGTCTTCTAATCACTGAACATAATATATTCTTCCATTTTCTCTTTTTTCTTTCTCTTTCTTTTTCTTTCTTTCTTCCTTTTTTTCTTTCTCTCTTCCTTCCTTTCTTTCCCTCGCTCTCCTTCCTTCTTTCCTTCCTCCCTCCCTCCCTCTTTCTTTCCCTTCCTTCCTCCTTCCCTCCTTTCTTCTTCTTTCTCTCTCTTTCTCCCCCCTCTCCCCCTCAGTCCACAGCATGTGGAAATTCCCAGGCCAGGGATCAAATCCAAACTGCATGCAGTTGGTGGCAATGCTGGATCTTTAACCCACTGCAAAACAGGGAACTTCTTCCCTCCATTTTCTTTTTCTTTAAAAAATTTTTTTTATTAAAATACAGTTGATTTATCATGTTGCATCAATTCTGCTGTAAGTAACTCTTAATGCCCACCTTGAGTTCCTCCAGCCATCCATTGCCTTTTCTTTCCCCTTCATTTTCTGTAATCTTCTTTGGCTCAATAATGTGTTGTAATGTGTTGTGGCTTTCCATATAGAGGTATTTCATATGTTTTTTATAATGATTGAGATAATCATATGATTGTAATGAAATACAGTGATTGATTTGAATGCTCCAGACTTGCATAGCTGAAATAAAACTGCTTTTGATATATTGTATAAACCTCATTAATATATCACTCTATTTGAAACAGTAGCATTTTGTACAAAATTTTGCTTCTCTTATGAGAAAGATTGGTCTATAATTTTCTTCTCAATGCCCTAGTCAGGTATAACAAGGTTTTGCTGGCCTTGTTAAATAAACTTAGAAATGTTCTCTCATTCCCATTTTCTAAAAATGTCTGTGTGCATTGATTTATTACTTCTAGTATTCTATAGAATCAACTGAGATTACATTTAATTTTATTTCACATATTTTATATGCATTCTCTTTTCTGGTGGCTTTATTTCTCCCCTGTTCTAGAAGCAAGCAGTTGAGAGTAGTTTGTTATGGTCTTCCACTCTTGTTATATATTGTGCAGTATTCTTTTCAGTTGGTCAACTTTAAAGTATCCTCTTTATTTCTATATTTGATTCTTCCTTAAGATCTACTTTTTCTGATACACCAAGCCTTCTTTTGTTTAATGTTTGCACTTTACATTTTTTCCATCCTTTTACTTGCAACCTTTATTATTCTAACTTTTCGTTTTTTAAAAGTTTTAATGTATAGTTAATTTACAACATTGTGATAATTTCTGCACACAGCAAAGTGACTTAGGGAATTCCTGTCGTGGCTCAACAAACCCAACTAGTGTTCATGAGGATGTGGGTTCAATCCCTGGCCTTGCCCTGTGGATTAAGGATCTGGCGTTGCTGCGAGCTATGGTATAGGTTGCAGACATGACTTGGATCTGGCATTTCTGTGGCTGTGGCAAAGGCCGGCAGCTGCAGCTCCGATTTGACCCCTAGCCTGGGAACCTCCGTATGCCACAGGTGCAGCCCTAAAAAAGGAAAGAAAAAAGTGACTCCATTATACACATACCCATATGCATTCTTTTTCAGATTCTTTCCCCATATGGGTTATCACATATTGGGTAGAGTCCCCGCTGTCCATGTTCTAACATTTGAAATGTGTCTTTTGTAAAACCCATATTATTGGGATTGGGTTCTTTAATTCATTCTAACAACACTTGTCTTTTATTTGAACTGTTTATTTACATTTGATGTAACTTATGATTGAAGTTGTCTTTAGTATATCATCATAATTTTATTTTCTGTTTGACTCAGTCATCCATGTTATTTCTCTGTCTCTATTTCTCTGTTTTCCTTTGGATTATTCAAATATATTTTCATTTCCTTCTCTATTAACTTCTTAGTTATAAATTCTTCTACTCTTTTTGTACTGGTAATCCTAGAGATTATAGTATGCATCTTTTACGTATTATAGCCTAATACAAATTATTGCTCCAGCCACTCCCCTCATGTTGACACAAATTCAGAATATTTTAATTCCGTTTACTCTCTCCATCTATTTTTATAATTTTCATGAATTTTAATCCTACATACATTTTAAACCTCACATAACATTATAACCATTGTATTATACTGTTAATAATCAATAGCTGTTTATATTTATCCACTTAGTTTCCTTATCCATTGCTTTTTATAAAGCCCACTTCTTGGAAGCATTATTGACATACAAAAAGCTGTGTATATTTATGTATAAAACCTGATGAGTTTAAATATCATTATACACCTGTGAAGTTATCATTACAATCCATGCCATAAACATATCCGTCACCTTCAAAAATTTCCTCCCACCTTCTTATTATCATTAGTATTTTTTTGGTATAAAAACTTAATATAAGATTTATCCTCAACAAAATTTTAAGAACACAATACAGTATTGTTAACTCTAACCTCTGTACTCTACAGATTTCTAGGACTTATCATATATAACTGAAATTTTGTACCCTTTGACTAATACTTCCTTGCCCCCTACCACCACCCCCGGATCCTGGCATATACCATTCTGCTCTCTGCTACTATTTTATTTTAGATTCCTCAAATAAGTGGTATTATGTGGTAGTTATCCTTCTGTGTCTGGCTTATTTCACTTGAGCATAATGTTCTCCAGGTACACCCATGTTATCACAAAGAGCTAGATGTCCTTTTTCAGGTTGAATAATATTCCGTTGTTTATATATACCGCACTTTGTTTTCCCATTCATCCAGTAATAGACATTTAGTTTGCTTCCATGTCTTGACTATTGTGAATAAAGCTGAGGCTGCAATGAACATGGGATTGGAAATAACTCTCTGATATCCTGATTGTGTTCCTTGAATATATACCCAGGAAGGGATTGCTGGATCATATGGTAATCCTATTTTAATTTTTCGAGCAACTTCCATACTGTTTTGCATAGTGGCTACAACAATTTGCATTCCGGCCAAGAGTGTACAACGGTTCCTTTTTCTCCACATCTGTACCAACACTTGTTATATTTTAGGGTTTTTTTTCCTTTGGCTGTGTCTGTGGCATATGGAAGCTCCCAGGCCAGGGATTGAACAGCACCATAGCAGCAGCAACCTGAGGCCCTACAGTGACAATGCCAGATCTTTAACCCACTGCACCAAAAGGGAACTCCTTTAGGTTGTTTTAATAATAGCCATTCTAATAGCTATGAGGTTATATCTCATTGTTTTGGTTTGCATTTCTCTCATGATTGGTGAGATGTTAAGCACCTTTTCATGTACATGTTGGCCATTTGTATGTTTTCTTTAAAGAAATGTCTATTCAGTTCTTTTGTCCTTTTTTTTTTTTTCTTTTTCAGCTGCACCCATGACATACAGGCCAGGGATCAACTCTGAGCCGGAGCTGCAGCCTATACTATAGCTGTAGCAACACCAGATCCTTAACCAACTGTACCACAGAGGGAACTCCTCTTTTGCCCATTTTGAATGAGGTTATTTGGGGTTTTCTGCTTTTGAATTATAGGGGTTCCTAATATATTTTTGATTTTACCCCTTTATCAGATACATGCTTTGCAAATATTTTCTCCCATAGTTCCACAGGTTGCCCTTTCATTTTGTGGATAGTTTCCTTTGCTGTACAGAAACTTTTTAGTGCAATATAATCTCACTTAGCTATTTTTCTCTTTTTTGCCTATGCTTTCAATGTCACATCCAAGAAATCATTTCAAGGCCAGTGTCAAAAGTCTTTTCCCCTGTGTTTTCTTCTAGGAGTTTTTGTGGTTTCATGTCTTACCATTAAATCTTTAATTCATTTTGAGTTAACTTTTGTGTGTAGTGTAAGATGATGCACCAGTTTCATTTTTCTGCATCCAGTTTTCCCAAGACCATTTATTAAAGAGACTATACTTTCCCCTTTGTATTCTTGTCAAAGATCAATTGACCATATACACATGGGTTTATTTCTGGATTCTCTACCCTGTTCTATTTGTCTATGAATCTGTTTATTTGCCAGTACCATACTATTTTAATTACTTTGTAATATGTTTTTATTACAGCTTTGTGTAGTTTTTATATAGCTTTGTAATATATTGTGAAATCAGAAAATGTAATGCCGATAGTTTTGTTATTTTTGCTCAAAATTACTTTGGCTAGTCAGAGTCTTCATTGTTCCATATGAATTTTAGAAAATTTTTTTCTATGTCTATAAAAAAAATTACATTGTGATTTTGATAGAGGTTGTATTAAATCTGCATATCACTTATGGTAGTATGGATTACTTTAGGTAATAATTTTAATAATATTAATCCATGAATATTACAGAGTATTTCCACTTATTTCTATCTGCTTTAATTTCTTTCATCAGTGGTTTATAGTTTTCGAAGTAAAGTCTTACTTAAGTTTATTCCTCTTTTTTTATGCCATTGTTAATGGGATTGTTTCCTTAATTTCTGTTTCAGATAGCTTATTGTTAGCTTACAGAAATGCAACTGATTTTTGTATGTTGATTTTCTGTCCTACATATTTAAATTAATTCATTGGTTAGTTCTAACAGGTTTTTTGGGTTTTTTTTGTCTTTAAGGTTTCATACTTATAATATCACATCTGCAAAGAGACATAATTTTACTTCTTTCTTCCCTTATTTGGATGTTTTTTATTTCTGTTTGCTCACCCCCATGACAATCATCCAATTGTATAAATTTTATTTTATTTATTATTATTATTATTTTTCGTCAATTTTGCCTTTTCTAAGGCTGTTCCTGTGGCATATAGAGGTTTCCAGGCCAGGGGTCTAATCGGAGATGTAGCCACCAGCTGACACCAGAGCCACAGCAACGAGGGATCCGAGCCACATCCGCAACCTACACCACAGCTCACGGCAATGCTGGATCCCTAACCCACTGAGCGAGGCCAGGGATCGAACCCACAACCTCATGGTTCCTAGTCGGATTTGCTAACCACTGAGCCATGACGGGAACTCCAATTGTATAAATTTTAAATTTAAATGTTTTCAGAACTGTCATCTTTTTTTTTTGGCCACACCCACAACATACCTAAGTCCCAGGGCCAGGGATCCAACACATGCCATAGTGATCTGAGCCCCAGCAGTGACAAGACTGGATCCTTAACCTGCTGCACCATCAGGGCACTTTTGGATACTTTCTATTTCTTTTTCTTGCTCTTTTTATTTCTTTTAAATTGCTCTTTTAATTTCTTTTTAATTTCAGATCATGCTGAATAGAAATAGCAAGAGTGCTATTGCCTTGTTCCAGATCTTAGAGGAAAAGATTTCAGTTTTTCACAATTGAATCTGATGTTAGCTATGGATTTTTCATATATGGCATTAATTGTGTTGAGGTAAGTTCTTTCAACACATAATTTTTGAGAGTTTTTTTTTTAATTATGAAAGGGTGTTGAATTTTATCAAATGCTTTTTCTATATCCATTGAGGTGCTCTTATGATTTCTATCCTTTATTCTGCTGATGAGGTGAGTCACATTGATTGGTTTATGTATATTGAACCATTCTTACAACCAGGGATAAATTTCACTTGGTCGATATGTGTGATTATTTTAATGTGCTGTTGAATTTTTCTCGTTAATATTTTGTAGGAGTTCCCGTCGTGGCTCAGTGGTTAACAAATCTGACTAGGAACCATGAGGTTGCGGGTTCTTTCCCTGGCCTTGCTCAGTCGGTTAAGGATCCGGCGTTGCTGTGAGCTGTGGTGTAGGTCACAGGCGCAGCTCAGATTTGGTGTTGCTGTGGCTCTGGTGTAGGCCAGCAGCTACAGCTCCAATTAGACCCCTAGCCTGGGAACCTCCGTATGCCACGGAGTGGCCCTAGAAAAGGCAAAAAGGGTTTTTGCATACATGTTCCTCAGGGATATTGCGTAAGACTCCCAGATGGTCTGGCTTAGATCACAGCTTCTTTATTCTGCCTTATCTTTCTGCTGAACTGTGCCGTGCACTCTCTCAATCTGCCTCCAGGGGGCACTCTCTCATATCACTTCCGAGGAACCCAGCTCCCACTCTGGGCTATGTAACACAATGAAAAAACAGGTTAAAAGTTTGTTTCCTCCTAGAGTGCGTTCCTTTTTAAAAACAAACACACTCTTTCTCTTTGCCTCCTACTACATGGCACTTTCTCTTTTTTGTTCTCATGAAGACTGCTGCATTCCGTGTGGTTATCCCCCTCTATCAAGATGACTCATCGGCTTTTGAAAACAAGCGCTAGAATGGAGCCTAGAGGAGGAAGACAATGAAGAAGTAAAGGCTTTTGAGAGTCATAGGTAGTAAGGAGAGAGTCATAGGTATTAAGGGAGATCAGATAGGGATTTGGGCCTAATTTCTTCCCAGGGCCAAAAAAATGGAAAAAAAAAATGTATGTCCAAGAAGTATTACTCTGCATATGGGATATGATTCCAGGGGTTAAAAGAAATTTTTAATTAATTGGCATAAAAATTTTATTTCTCCTCTCCTTCATTCTTTCTCAGAGAAACGCTTAAATTCTCCCATATGCATGACTTGGTTGTAGCCATGACTGTGCATATCCTATACCACACTGTCAGTCACTTCCCCACCTGTGTAGGTAGAAGGGCATTCCCACATGTTCACAGCAGCCTGATACTTGAGAAGAGATGGGCACAGGGATAGACAGCATTATTTTATCAATATTACATTGAAGAACTGTATTCTCCAAATTGAAGTTGAAACACTGAAATCTGCAGACAATTCTCATTTGAGATACGGGCAATGTCATATTTTCCTTACTGTCAAATCTCTCAGTGACAATTAAGAGCAACATCCGTTCAACCAAAGTAAATAGATTTGTTAGAACTTAGACTGCTAAATATTTCCTAATCTATTGCTTTACGTATTAGAGTTGGATACCCTAATAGAATTGGGGATATCTCAAGTTTTTGCACAAAATGAAAGTTCAGAGCTTAAAAATCTTGGAAAGAAATATCTTCATTTGCTAATTGAACACAAATAAAAATAGTAAATACTGTTCAGAAGTGCTTCCCATGCCTCACTGCGGAGTAATAGCTTGCTAAGAAGAACAGTCCCTACAATGGGAAAACCGAGAGGGTGCCTGAGAGAAGCAGTGGGAATTGTGACAGATGGGCCGGGGGGAGAAACCCCACAGGCAGGACCTGGGGACCTGGAACATTTGAGCCAGTACCCACGTGCCAGTCATGGTACACAGGATGAGCTCAGCTGGGGCTTTGACATGTGTTATATATAGAACTTGCCAAATGGGGTTCAGTAAACACTGGCAGATAAGAGTCACCAATGAAACTCGATGCTCTGTTACTTTCCCTGGATGTCTAGTTTAGATGTTATCTATATGTTTGGATTTTTTTAAAATTCAGGCTCAGGTTTTGAAATTTGCCCTTGGTTTGGGACAAAGACATTTTGAAGAGGAAAACACATGAAACTCAGAAAGCACCCAGATCGAATGTTCGAGACACACTAGTTATTATTATTATTTAAAGACTCCGCCTCACACCCATTTTTTGTAGGAAAAAAAAATGTGAACACTAGTTCAACATTTAGTTCATGGGAGGTGGGTAGTATATCTGTATTGATTGAATGAGTTTGTGAAAGAAAGAGAAATCAAGAAAAATGAGGGAAGGGAAAGACAGAGAAGGAAAAGGAAAAAAGAAAAGAATAAAGGGAAGGATGAGGAGGAGAAGAGGGAAGAAGAGGAAGGCAGGTTCTGAGGATCCCAGCTAGCCATGCTGTCATCACTTGCAGGCCTTGAGCTGACTAGTATTTCCTGGCATCAAAGTCTTTATACCTGAAAACCATATAAATGTATTTATTTACCCAGTTAATTGTCTACTATAATATGAACTGTTTGCAAAAGAGTGCAGCTGCTCTCATAAAACCCAAAAGAAAGTAAAGGATATAGTTTCTTTTTCCATGGAGATGATCCATTTTGTATACAAAGAGCCAGGGAGTTTTTTTAAAACAATACTTGCAGCATTTATTTGCTGATATTATTTAGGTATGGCATCCCTATATCTTCATTGTGTTTCCTCTTCCCCAAATACGCCACCCTATTCATTTACTCCTGCACATTCCTGAGCTGGAAACTCAAATTTCTTTTCCTTTGCCAGCCTCCCTGGTCCCCTTATACATTCTTAGCTGCATCCTCAAAATGCTTTACCTAAGTGTTGCATTTCTTCTTTCTTTGCTTTATTAATTTCCATTTAAATTATTTATTTTAGTCATTTCTGTACCTGTTTTTAATACTGAATTTCTTTTAGAACTAAATCGATTTTTTTTGAGGGGGTGTAGTAGGCATGAGTTGTTAACTGAATGGGTGAAATAATGGTGAAAAATTACCTTGCCCTTGTCAACGGTATCTCTGAAAGGGCCACATTTGAGTCTAATCCAGTAAGTGATGTCAGGACCTGGGATAAACTGTGGGCCCAGAGGACACTCTCCTAAGGGAGCAGGGCTGCTGCCGCCTTAGCTTTCTGGGAACCACCTTGCCTTGGGCAGTGATCTCTTATCTCTGTGATTGACTCCTGAAGAACAGCAAGAAGCCTGGCCTCAAACTCCAGTTTTCCTTTGCCCTCTCTCGTCCTCCTGCTTAAAGCCTTCTTTGGTTCCTTTTAGTGAAAAGAATGAAGTCTGATAACTACCATGCAGTCTAAACCCAACTTATATTTCAAAGCATCATTTTTGTCATGACCCCTCTTTCCCCACCCTGCCCTCAGCTTATGCCCCAGATTTGCATATCTTCTTGTCATTCCTGGGAAGTTCTTTTTCGTACTACACATCATTTCTTCTCTCTATAGATCCCAAGGTACAGCTAGACACAGAAAAATGAAATCCAAATTATACCATAAATGATTTTGTTTTCCTTAAAAACTCCCCCTGGCCTCCCATTGCCTCATACATCAGAGCCTTCTCTCAGCATAACATACTAAATATGTCTGACTGGCTTTTATAATTCAACGTCTGTCATTGGAGCTCCAGGATGCTCCCCCACCCCCCCATCCTGCTTGAACTGTTTCTTCCTTGTTCTTCTCTGATCTCTGACCTCATCCTACACACAGGATTGCTCCTCGGCTTTGCCCAAGGCTTGACAGGGGCTTTTTCCTTGAGTCTTATAAGTTCCCTTCCCAATACTCTGCCTACAGCCCTACCCATTGCCCACGGCCTGAGGACTACCTCAATAGTAGAAGTAAGACATGGAATTAGCTCCTGTGGCTGTTTTATAAGAAATCTATGCTAGAACCAACATCAGAGCCCAGCCTACAAAGTAAGAGTCCTGAAAAAAATTGTAGTCTTACAAAAAAAAAAATGGCATTAAGCAATCCACATCCTCATGAGTGTGTAGACTTCAGGCCCCAGGACCCCTCCTTTTTCTAGAGGAGTATCTATAATCTACTTTGGGATCTCTCACTTCATTTAATAAACAAATCATATCATTTTAAGTATTTTTCATGTCATAGGTAGTAAATATTCTGAGATGAATAAAACATATCCTTCCCTACATTTCAATCTCCTTTTATCTGTCAGGGGAGAGACAAGTACATAGATTATTTACAACAACACCTCCAGGTACATTGAAAATGCCACAAGAATTCAGAAAGGGGAGTCATTCAATTTAATCTAGTGGGGAGTGAAAGCATCACAATATCATAGCGATAGAGTTATACTTGGGCACAGATATGTAACAGGTGCTGTATCTTGGAAGATGCATTGAAGTTCCAGATGCAGAGAGGAAGAGTTAGAGAACCCCAGGTAAAGACAAGAGTCTGAGAAAAGGCATGGATTACCAGTAGTTAGACATACCAGGAACATGAGGTAAATGAGTAGAAAAGAGATGAATATGTGTAAATGAACCTTGACAAATATACAACATGTTGCCATGCTGAAGAGTTCCCATTTTATTCTGAAAATTATTAGAAATGCAAAAATTTAAATATCAAATGACATTTTAGTGTTTCAATTATAAAAGCTTAGCTTTGGCAGCAGAATGGAGAAAGGATTGGAGGAGGGCAGGACAAAAAGAGTGATATTAACAGGCTACTATGCTGATCAAGGTTAAATATTACAAGGATTGGTGCAAGCTGATACCACCTGGGAGAAGTCACCTCTAAACTACACAAAAATGGAAGAGTGTGGGGTTGGAGAAGACATTGTGTGCTTCAGGTACATCAGTTAGCAAGTGATGACGTCTACAGAGCAAACCAACAGGTAAAAGATGGGAATAATCACTGAGCATTTAAAGAAAGCAAATGCTACATTAAAAAGATGTCAAACTCCTCAGGCAATCGAAACAGACTATCTAGTTTGCTAAAAGGACAAAGAGGGTAAAGTAACTTTAAATGCAATTAATACCCTCAAAGAGAATAAATTATATGAAATAAATTCAACTACAGTTGTTATTGAATAGAAATGCACCAAACTAACAAATTAGTGAGCTTGTAAGAATGTTCAGAAAGATTTTCATGAGTGGAACAAGAACAAAATACATCAAGAGAAAATATTGAAAAGAAATGCTACCAAACACCCAGGGCAAATCAAGAAGTTCCAACATCATCTGGAGAGAGCAAAAAGGAATGGAATACTCAAATAATCAAAGACCATTTCCTACACATAAAAAGGTGACACCTTTATGTTAAAGGATCACACCCGCAGCTGAGCTGAGTTAATAGAAAAGACTAACATTTGGGCACATCGGAGTGGAATTTCAAATCACAAAGAACAAACTTGCATATGCACTGGATGTCATCGCCAATAAACATCTCCAGTGTGGTACATCCAAAGCTGAATTCCTGCACCTTTCTTCCCCGCCTCCCAGACATGGATGTCAACATGTTACTTTCCAAGTCCTTCCAGTCTCAGGGAATAGTAACTCTGCTTTCTAGTTGCTTGAGTGAAAAACCTTAGAGTCATACTTGATTCATCTTTATCTCCCCAAGTTAACCTCTACTCCTTAAGCAATTTCTACCCTCTCTTCTTCAACATAATCAACATAGGATCCCTGGACCAGATTTCCTTCTATAAAGGACATTCCTGAGATGACAGACAACATCTGAACAGAGTCTATGGATTAAGTAACAGAATTGCATCAGTGTTATTCTCCTGACTTTGATCATTGTATGTGGTTATATAAAGAGAATGTACTGTTCTTAGGAAATATATACTGCATGTCATAGAAATAAAAGCATCATGTTTTCAACTTGTTCCCAGATGGATCAAAAATTATAATGTGTTGATATAAAAAGTGAAATGCAAATGTGGTAAATATTACAACTGGGGAATCTGAGTTAAGGATATATCGGGGTCTTTAAACCATTCATATACTATTTTTATAAGCATACTTTATACTATTCATATAATATTTTCATAAGTATAAAATTTTTCTAAGTTAAAAATTACAAAGAAATAAATTCAATCTAAAGTGTGGCTTCTCTTCACCACATATATTATTACTACTCTTCTTCAAACCACACCATGTTTCTCTGGGAATGTTATGGTAAATTCATTAATTCTCCCTTCTTTTATTCTTGCCTCCTCTATAGTGTATTCCCAGTCTGCAACCAGAGTGACCTTTCAAAATATAAGTCAGAAGATGTCATTCCTCATATCACAACCCTCTAATGGTTTCTCATTTTACTCAGAGTCAAGCCAGAATGTGGAAAATGGTCTAATATGTCCTACAGAATTTAAGCCCTCCCCCCCATACACTCTTGCCTTGATCTTATCTCCTATAACTTTTCCTTTTATTGGTATATTCCAACTAAACATAATAACTCCTTGTTTTCCCTCTAACATCCCTAACATGTTCACACCTCAGGGCCTTTGCACATGAAGTTTCCTCTTCAAGAGTGTTCTTCCCCCAGATGTCTGTACAACTTGCACCTTCACCTTCTTCACATCTATGACCAAAGGTACTTCATTAATTCCTTTTCTTCATACTTAAAATGTCAGCACTTGACCGCTTCCACCTAGAACATCTCATCCTCTTTTTCTACTTTATTTTTCTCCGCAGCATTTATCACTGACATACCATATGTTTGAGTTGTTTGTTTGCTTGTCTTTTTGCTCCTTCCAATATAATTCAAACTCCTTGAGGACAAAAAAATTCTCTTCTGTTCACTCTTTTAATTCCAGCATTGGGAATACTGCTCTGTACATAATACCTTCTTAATAAATAATTGTTGAATAAATGAAACCAACCATACTGAAAGTTCTCGTAGAGGGAAAAGAAAAGATACTGTATAAAAGAATTTAAAACAAATGAGCATCTGAACTTTGACGTATCAAAATGCTGGAGAAAAAATCTGAATTGTTTTGAAAGGTGATCATGAATTTAGAATTTTGCTTTCAACCAAACTGCCATTTGAAATGCAGAGAAAAGGAAAGGTATATTCTGATACATGAGCACTCAGAAAGTCTACCTCTCTTAGAAATTCCCTGAATCATTTATGTATATTCTAGTAAAACAAAGTAAGATGTATAGTATACCAAAATAAAGCAGCGAGGGAGTGACATCAGCATCACAGTGATGTGAGAAACTCTCTTTGTTTCTCCCCTTCAATCTACAACCAGAAAGACATCCACAGCTCAACACAGGCACCTCTGCCTAACACACCAGGGTGCTGGGAAATTCCACTTATCTGTACATCTAAAAATGGGTGTGTTTGAACAAATAGGGAAGTTAGGACCAGAGAAACAGTAGAGATGATGCTTGCAATCTCAGATTACCACCCACAGAAGCCACCCCAGAGCCCCAGAGAACCCAGCAGCAGCAGCAGAGGAGAAGGTGCAAACAACTCTGGCCTCCAGCCACAGTGTGACCACAGCCAAAGATAAAGGGGCAGCAGGGATAGCAGGCTGTCCCTCCAGCCTCAGAGGCTCCCACAACCCCAGGCCCTTTGCCCTTTGCCTGCAGCAGCAGAGCCTGTGAACCTTACAACACCAAACATGGCAGAGGTGCCTGCACTACCCCAGCTCCCCACCACCTTACCCTGTTGTAGGGGAGCCTGCAACTCGAGAGATCCTGAGCTTGATGAAAGAGCCCATTTCCTGGTGCCCCCAGCAGTGATCCCAGTGACACTGGAAGCATTGAGGCACCAGTGATCCTGGAGGCACAGCAGTGATAATGAGGGCCCTGGGCAACACCTCGGATAGAGGAAGTGAAGGATGCAAAGTGCCAATTTTCAAATACAATCAGAGGCACCTAAGGTAAGAAAAATCAAAATTTCATGTGATAGCGCTACCTATTGGAAAACAGAAGAAATGCCTCTAATTTCTAACATTGAATTCTTAGAGATAAGTGAAAAAACAAAACTAAACCAACTTTATCTAAGGAAGAGAGGTGTTCTGTACTTAGAATGCATCAGCACACGAACAACTCATCAAACACCATGAGGAACCACAGTAACACAGTATTGCAAAAAGAAAACGACAATTCTCTAGAGACCAAACTTAAAATCATAGAATATTATGACCTGATAGACAATTAAAAAAAAACTATCAAGAAACTCAATGAGATAAGAGAAAAATCAGAAAGGCAGTTAAATGAGCTCAAAAATAAAATTAGGAGTTCCCGTCGTGGCGCAGTGGTTAACGAATCCGACTAGGAACCATGAGGTTGCGGGTTCAGTCCCTGGCCTTGCTCAGTGGGTTAAGGATCCGGCGTTGCCGTGAGCTGTGGTGTAGGTTGCAGACGGGGCTCGGATCCTGCATTGCTGTGGCTCTGACGTAGGCCGGTGGCTACAGCTCCGATTAGACCCCTAGCCTGGGAACCTCCATATGCCACGGAAGCGGCCGAAAGAAATAGCAAAAAGACAAAATAAAATAAAATAAAATTAATAAGCATAAAGTATACTTTACCAAAGAGATTGAAACTCTAATAAATAACCAAACAAATTCTGGAGCTAAAGACCTCAATAAACAAGATGAAGAATGCATTAGAAAGCACTGGAAATAGAGTAGACCATAGGGAAGAGGAAATTAGCAAGCTCAAAGATAGAAATCTGGAAAGGACATAAATGAGGAAAGAAAATCAAGTCTCAACGAAGAAATTCTATGAGAACTATCTGACTCTTTTAGGAAGGGCAACATTAGGATAACGGATATCCTAGAAGAAGAAAGAGAGAAAGGAGGAGATAAAGAATTCTAAAGAAAGAATTTTAAAGACAGCCAGGGGAAAAAAGGATTGTAACCTACAAGAAATCCCAGTTAAAGAATTAGCAGATTTCTCAGCAGAAGCTATAGGCCTGGAGAGAGTAGAATAATATTCTCAAAATACTGAAAGATAAAAACTATCATCCAAGAGTACTCTATTCAGCAAAGTTATCATTCAGATACAAAGGAGAAATAAAGACTTTTCCATTGAAACAATAGCTGAGGGAATTCATCAACATTAGACCCACTTTATAAAAAAATGTTGAAAGGAACCTTTCTACCAGAAACAAAAGGCAAAAGTACACAAAATCATGAGTAGTGTGATAAGTAGATGGACAGATCAGAAAATTGCAACTCAGTATCAGAATAAGTTTTTAAACACTTTATTAAAGTATAAAGATTCAAGGAAAAAAGCAGACAAAACAACTATACTTCAATTTGTAACAAAGTTAATATAAAAAGGGACAATTGGAGACAAAACACAAAAGGGGAAGAGGAAAGGATGGAACTCACATAGGTATATGGAGATAAGATACTATCAGGAGAAATGGAGTTTTTTTTTTTTAATTTATGAGACATTTTATACAAACACCATGGTAACCACAAAGCTTAAATCTAGAGCAGAGGCATAAAACAGAAAAAAAAAAAAGAGGAAACTGAGGAAAACATGAAAACCGCCAAACCAAAATGGCAGATAGAAACACAAGGAAAAAGAAACAATGGAGATGTAGAGCCACCAGAAAGCAAAAGATAAAATGGAAGTACTAAGTCCTCATCTAGTAATAATCACCCTAAATATAAAATGGATTGAATTCAATGATCAAAAGACACGAGATGACTGGGTGAATTAAAAAATAAGACCCAACCATATGCTGCCTCCAGGAGACTCACCTCAGCTCTAACGACAAACATAGGCTTAAAGTAAAGGAATGGCAGATAACATTCTGAGGACATGACATCCAAAAGAAAGTGGATGTATCCATACTCAGATCAGACAAAATAGTCTTTAAGCCAAAAAAGTAACAGTTGAAAAAAATGGACCATACACAATGATAAAGTAATTCATCAAGAAGACACAATAGTATTAAAATATATGCGCCTGAGAAGCACCACATAAAGACTTCAATGTATTATTAATAGACTTAAAGGGAGAAATTGACAGCAAAACAAAAGCAGTAGGGGATTTTAACATTCCACTTACATCAATGGATAGATCGTTCAGACAGAAAGCCAACAGGGAAAGAGTGGCCTTAAACATTAAACCAGACGAATTTGATAGATGTGTATAGAGCATCCCATCCAATGCAGCAGAATACACTTCTCGGGAGTTCCCGTCGTGGCGTGGCGCAGTGGTTAACGAACCTGACTAGGAACATGAGGTTGTGGGTTCTATCCCTGGCCTTGCTCAGTGGGTTAAGGATCCGGCGTTGCTGTGAGCTGTGGTGTAGGTTGCAGACGCAGCTCGGATCCCGCGTTGCTGTGGCTCTGGCGTAGGCTGGTGGCTACAGCTCCGATTTGACCCCTAGCCTGGGAACCTCCATATGCCGCGAGAGCAGCCCAAGAAAATGGCAAAAAGACAAAAAAAGAAAAGAATACACTTCTCAAGTGCACAGGGAAGTTTCTCAAGGATAAATCATATGTTGAGACACAAGTCTCAATTTTTTCTAAAAAAAATTAAGAGCTGATTCTTTGAAAAGATAGACAAAATTAACAATACTTCAGACAGATCTTTAGCTAGGAAAGAAGAGAACAGACACTGATAATTAAAATCAGAAATGAAAGAGGAGAAATATCAAATACCATAGAAACACAAAGAATTTATAAGAAAATATTATGGATAGCTATACACCAACAAATTGGACAACTAAAAAGAAGTGAACACATTCTTAGGATCATACAACTTTGTAAGACTGAATCATGACAAAAATGAAAGATCCAAATAAACTAATCACAAATAAAGAGATTGAATCAATAATCAAAAACCTCCCAAAAGACAAAATCCAAGATCAGATGGCTCCACAGATAAATTCTACCAAAGATTTAAAGAAGATGTAATACCTATCCTTCTCAAACTCTTCCAAAAAATTGAAAAGGAGGGAATGCTTCCTAATTTATTTTAGGAGACCCCCTGATAGCAAAACCAGACAAAGGCAACCCTGATTAAAAAAAAAAAAAAGTTACAGGCTAATATTTCTGATGAACATAGATGCAAACATCCTCAACAGAATATTAGCAAACTGAATGCAACAAGATATTAAAAGGATCATATACAATGATCAAGTGGGATTTATCCCAGGGATGCAAGAATGTTTCAACATCCAAAAATCAATGTGATATATCATGCTAAAAACCATATAATCATCTCACTAGATGCAAAAAAGTATTTGACAAGATTCAACTATAATAGAAAAAAAGAAAAAATTCCATTTCAACCAACAACTGCATTTGGCGTTTGAGCTGTCATTTCTGCAATCATTTGAGGAGTTAAATGGTGTTCCTGACTTGATAACTTCTGGTTACCCATAAGGGAAGTGAAAGTTGAGGTCACACCCCCATGAGGTTGAAATTCAGAGGCTTCGTGTTGGAGCAGAGTGAGAGCCCGCTACCCAGCAGGCCACCTCAGCACACTATTTTATCACCTGCTTTCTTCAAAATAAGAAGCAGTGTATGAGTTCTTTTCATTCCCAGAAGGAGCTTTGTTCAGATCTGTAGGTCTGTAGGTATTAAAGTGTGCTGTGAATTCTGACCCTAGTGTGTATCCCTTACTCCTTATTGGAAATCCTGCTTCAGAGAAATACCTTGTTGCCCAAGGACCATTCTTTGTTCTCAGGAAATGTTAAATCTTTGGGAGTTTGTTCCTGGAATGCCCCCAATGCCCAAGGCTGCAGTGGTCTTTCTCACCACCCTCATCACAGAATCTGGCCTATCTCATCCACCCAACACCCAAAGACAGAAAAGCAAACTGTCAGGCAACCAGTAAGGGAGGAGGGCTTCCAATAGATGAAACTTGGTTGTCAGCCATGCTGGTAACTTCCTCGCCTCTAAGCTCCCATTATAGCCTGATGAAGAATTAAAACAATAAAGTAAGGATAGGATGTCACTAAAGAAGGCTGTTTTTCACATTTTCATTTCATGTGATTCACGGTAAGTATATTTCACTAAGAGTATCACAAATAGGCTTTCTTTCTATCAGGACCACTATGACTATTTGTTGAGCTTGACTATCAACTTGTACAGCTTTGGCTCCATGATCTTTTTTCCTTCATAACTACTAGGATTTTATTTCCTTTTGTTTTCTCAGTGTTTCTGTTTTTTATTTTATTATAAAAAGAAGCAACTAAATTAAAGAAACTAAAGAAAAAATTAGAAGATGAACAAGTTTTTTTGTACTCTTTTGAATATTTTAGTAAATTTTATTCTAGTATCTTTCTGTATATCTGTGTTAGTGAGATAGATATAATCACATTGTACCTCAATTTACAAGGCCTATTTTTCGGTAGTAACATTTTGTAATACTTAGCTTTGAAGCTTCTGTGCTTTTAAATGACTACATAATATCCCATCAAGGTCTCACTGTAATGTAACCAAATTTTCAGCAATGGGATGTTTTTTACTTGCTGATATTATAAGTAACTCTATGATAAACATCTTTGTGAATTAACCATTTTATATATTTTGGATTGTATTCAGAAACTGATATCCAAGAAAAAAGTGGTTGCATAACATGAAAATATTTAGGACCTTGATTTGTATGTAAAATTGCTTTACATTGACAAATACAAAATATTCACTTAAAGTAAAAGGTTTGTTCCTGCTCTCTAATTTAAGCTGTTTCTATTAAGCAGGTTTTTAAAAATACTTTGTCTAAATTAGGCAAATCATCCAGCAATCTTTATATATGTTCTTATGGGCAGAATTCTGAAATGGGCAAAATAAGGAGTTTGGGATAAAATACTTACCTCAAGTAATGCATTGCCCCTTGAAACCATACTCTCAGCCCTCACTCAGCAAGCTAAGCCAAAAATGAGAGAAAACTAGTGAAGTTCTATAGGTATTCTCCTATTCAAATCCTGACTTTGCTTCATATCTAAATAAAGCTCTGGAGAAATAATTGAACTTTGTCTTGGATCTCAATGTAATCTGCCAACAGGTCAAGATGCCACAGCCAATAGAACACCTGAGGAGAACTGGGAATGGGAGATGACTTTAGAGAATGTTAACTTTCTTGATTAAAGGAAAGAGGCTTTTCACTTGAGAACTAACCAAGGCACCATACCTCCAAAGTGAATGTGAAATATTTTACTCACAGCAGTAAGACTTCCACAAGTCAAAGCTATTGAGAAATTAGCCAGGCGCCCCCTCCTCCAATCTTCAGTCCCAGGTGCCTCTGGATTTATGCTTTCTCATCAGCAATGGGCAAAATGTCTCTTCCAGCACAACTTGTCGACAGTTATAGCTGTGATGTCCTCAGTTCTTTCTCAGTTCCTGATAATATGATGGAAATGTGACATACACTGCTTATAATTCTCCCAAGAAGTTTAGAATCTGGGCACTTTTATCCTTAATATCTGATGGAGAAATTGAGGCTCAGCAACTTTCTCAGTTCCACTCAGCTAACAAGCGGCAGCACTGAAACTCAAATGCTGAGTGCCAGTTCACAGGGCAGCAGTACTGAAATCTTCCTCCTGTGGAAAAAAAAAAAAAAAAAAAGTGGCCATTCCATACTGCTCCATCTCTAATCTCCTCTGAGGTGAGGAGTCACCTAGGTAATTGGTCCTTCTTTCTCCACTGCACTTGTTTATACCTCTACGACCAGTTTATTTAAAGGCAGTTAATGTGACTGCTATAGAAAGTTATTAAAATAGGCTCACTCGTATTCTCTAACACCAATAAATATTTGAGAAGTAGTTTGTCAGGTTGCAATATAATAGAAAAACAAAATTCATTAAAGTTTAATTTCCCAAAATTCGATTTGTCCTGGCTATAGAGTCCTGAACCCTTTTCTTAATTCCTTCTTACTTCTTGAACTTTAAGTCCACAAAGTGGAAATCACGCTGAGAGACTGTTACAGTGGGCCCTGACCAGCTGCTCAACCCCAGATGGACTTAGCCCAGGAAAGCTGTGTCTGGCTATTAATGGGCATGAGGGACTGTTGTCTCTAAGTGTCCAATGCCCTGTGCCCAGGGATCCCAGATGAGCAGCTGGAACACAGTCTTCTAGGAGTGCCAGGCTGGGGTCACACCATGCCTTTCCTCTGATTGCTTTTCACCTGGTTCCTGGTTTTGCCTTCCAGTCCCCTCTGGGTCTTGAGTTTCCCTGAATGCCCCAAAGATCTTCTCATTCTGATGCTTCTGTCTTGTACTTCATGGCCTTACATTAATTTAGATGTGTCTCTATGATCATTCACCCTTGCAGGACCAGCCAGCCCCGCAAATTTTGATTCCAACCTGGCTCTAAAGTTTTTTAGGGCCTCCTCCCTCTGTTAAGCATTCTGACCCCTGTTTCTAGGGACTGTTCCTGCTTCCCTTCACATCGTTGCCTTACTTCTAATAGTATCTCTGGAAGAATTCAAGTTTTGCCTTATGCTCCTATTCCCTTATCTATTTCCTTAAAAGCTTATCCCCCATCCCACCCCAGAGAGCCTAAGGTAATTCCTTGCAGAAATTGTAGAGTAGAGGAGGTGCCACTTATTTCCTCAGTTTCCTGTCTAATTCACAGCTCCCTCCAGCAACTCTTTATTTTTGATTTTGCTAACCAGCTGCCTCTGAACTGCATATTCTAACCACAGCCAAGGTGAATTCTAAGATGAGACAAAAATGACTCAGGACTCTCAGATATGTGTGTCAAAGTGTAAGTTTCAATATTTTTGAAGAGAGGAACTAGGTTTCTAGGAGCATTTTGGTCCTTTCGACAGGAAAAAGAGGACCAGTATTTCCATGATTAAACACAGGCTGAGGTCCACGTACGAAGTTAAAATGAATAGAAGGAGTTATTAACCATTTATGCTGGATGAAGGAAGAGGTACCAGTTATTCAAACATGAGTTGGAAAACTTCTTGGCAGATTGTTGTACAGAAAATTCATCATTGAATCTGATGGTCAGATAAGATGAACAATCCTGAGGTTCTATAATTTAACAAAGACCTGGCTTCTGCAGTCCTGCCTTACTCCATCTTTTAGCTCACCCAGACTTCTGCCCTAGGCTCAGACCACAAAACTACCTTGTGATGGTCTAGTGACCAAACACAAAGACATTTATTTCTGAGCTTCTGGTTCACCCTTCAGACTCCGAAAACTGCCGTATACCAATATCAGTAGCTTCTCTGGATTCTGGCCACAAAATTATCCTCAGCCCTGAAGGGCATTAAGATAGAACACTCAAAAAGGACTTGGACCTTCAAGTTCCAAGACTGGCCAAGAAGGAAAGGCGTATGGCCTTGCTCCCTTTTGATAATATCCAACATGGAAAATTGAGGTTGTTTGCCTGGAGAACCTTCCACATGTCTTGCTGGGCTTCTTATTAGAGCTGGGCCCAAAAAGTGCTCACAACACCCTTGGTCCTGTAGGAATCCATTTCCAGTCCATAAGGGAAAACAAAGAGTTTGAGCTGAAAACCTAGCTGAAAGTTCAACAACATTATGTCCTCTTTTATGACAAATGAGGTAGAAGTAATAAAGTTGAAACTTCATTCAGAAATAGAACTTAAGAAGAGAATTATGTAAACTGAAAGGAAAACATGCTTTGCAGTGCAGGGATACCTAAGCAAGAGAACAAACTCTGTAAAGAATACAGAAGTTACCACTTTCAGCCAACAAAAAATGATACTTTTTGATCACACGCTAACTTTTTTGACCATCCTTATTGAAAAAAACAGATCCCAAATAAAACGGTGAAATAGGGTAATTTTTGTACTTTAGGGTGCTACATTTTCTATGAAAGCCCTGGATATTACTTCTAACCTCTGTCCATCCTATTCCCTAACAAAACTTATTTTTTTCCTGTGTCCCAATTTTTCTCAGCAACATATTACACATGACTGAAAAAAAAAGTTTTGAACTAGTCCTATATGTTCTAAGTCATTTTTCACTTCCTTCAAGAATTTTCCATTATTCCTCTCCAAAGGAATTCCAAAGAAGAGGAATCTTTCCCAGTAGTTAGTTGTACCACTTTTATTTCACATCATTTCAAAGTTTTATTATACTTATTAATTTAGTTCCTCCCTCTCTGTAATAAAATATAGACAACCAGTTCAGGAACTATGTCTAATTCTTTTCATCCCCCCACCGCCCCCCAGTTCTTAGTAAGACTGCTGTCTACATGGCTCATTGAAAGAATGAATAATCTGTGGACAGTTGTGTTTGCCTGTCTCCTCAGACTCTGTTTATACCTTCCTCAAAGCCCATCATTTCCATTTCAGTATCTCTGTTATTCTGGAGAACTTGACTCCATGTCTCAACTTCAATGACGGAATTCTAAACTTGGCCTATGGTACACTGAGCAGTACATTTTACCCCCCATCTTCTGCCTAATCATATTTATTGATCTAAGATGGACATATGACCTCAGATAGTCCAATAAGAAAGAATTTCAGGACTCTTTCTGGGAATGCTGAGCAAAGGCAGATTCTCTTGTTTTACAAAGTGGAGTGAGTATGTTTGAGACTTAGAAGTGCTGCAGTCATTTCACTGCCATAGCAGAAGACATATATTAGGCTCATGATGCTGATTAAGTGGTAGCTTGGGAATAGACATTTAGGTATCTGGTATATGAAATATGTTCTAGGGAGATCCCCTTGTGGTTCAGTGGGTTAAGGACCTGACTAGTATCCATGAGGAGGATGCTGGTTAGATCCCTGGCCTCACTCATTAGGTTAAGGTTCCAGCATTGCTGTGAGCTGTGGTGTAGGTCGCAGACGTGGCTTGGATCTGGTGTTGCTGTGGCTGTGGCGTAGGCTGGCAGCTGCAGCTCCGATTTGACCCCTAGCCTGGGAACCTCCATATGCCGCGGGTGCGGCCATAAAAAGCAAAAGAAAAAAAAGAAAAGGAAAGAAAAGAATATCCTAATAGGGAAAAAAACAGGAAACAAAACCTCTTTTCAAAATTTTAATCATTAAAATCTGATAATTTAAAAAGTTAAATTAGAGTTTTATCAAGTTTGCATTCATAAAAATGTTATTTCCTCATCTGTAATGTGGGACCAATAATGAGATTATTCTGTAAAGTACTCAGCATGGGGCTGGACACTCAGCAGCCACTCCTTAAATCTCAATAGTTTCTCCATCTTTCTTTCCACATCTAAAGGTCTTTTTTTAAAAAACAGAAACAAAAATAAAAATACCCTGAAATATATCAGCAACCCCAAATTCTTATAATAGCATGTTCTGAAGAATTCAAAATAAAGATAGATAATACTCAGGAATGAAACTTCATCTTCCAGTTTTCACAAGGGTACAACTAACCCAAACTAAGACTCAATGATTTTTTTTTTTTTTGAGACTCCTAGTGCTTGAGACACATGTTCATGGGAAGCCATTGCAAAGAACATAATAGTTTACATCCTGTTTCCACACACCATACTAACAAACCATGGTGTAACAGGGCTTGCTCCATAAATGGCAGGTTAAAACATAAAGAAAAATAAACTCTTGATTTCTTGGGCTAGACCTTTACAATAAACAGTAGTCATCGGAAAATAAGGGTAATATAAAGGAAAAAAACTTCAATTTTGTTTCATTCAAGGTTATTTGGATGAATTCAAACTTGCTTCTTTTTTGATCTTTAACTTGAATTGCCTAAGAAGCTGTGTAACTAACAATTAGTTACCAAGAGTTCCAAGTTATTAAAAAAATTCTGTTATAAATGTAACACTCTAGAATCTAGGAAACTATAAGCCTGCACAGTAATTATCTTCTACCAGCTTACCTTTTATTTTGTTGCAATGTGAGAACAGCCAGTCTGTTACTATTACTGAAAACTTTTAGGGCCTTATAGGAAAATACAGCCCTTTGAAGTCAAGCTACATTGCCAGTTCCACTAGCAAAACTGTAGACCATCACTCTTTTAATCACCATGATATAGTGTAGCAATTTAAATGATATATAAGAAACATAGCCTGAGCCTAGGTCCTAGCTCTGCTACTTATTGGCTGCGTACATCTCTTCACTTGAAAATATTACTCCCTCAGGTTTATAGAAGATAAGAATAATACATGCCCTGCCAAATCTACAGGCTCTCAAGAGAGTAAAAAAGAATACCACCAGCATTTGCCACCAAATTACCTGGCATAAAACCTTTGGTTCACTGTATCTCAGAGGAAAATCTAGAAACCCAGGTCCAGGAGAGACAAGGAAGATGAAACAAAAGACGTGCAAATAGTAGAAAAGCTATTGACCTTGTAGCCAAAAAGGACCGTATTTGAATTCTAATATTAGTGATGGGGATGGAGTAGACACAGGTAGTTGTAGAAGTCCTGATAAAGGACCATATTTAAAGAGGGAAACTTAGGGGACATTGGGAGATCTTTGTAAGTAAATAAATTGCTCAAAAAAGCCATCAGAACAAGGCAGGTTTGCTTCATTAGTGGAGCCTTGAGAATTGCCTCAGGTCATTGGGCGGGGGATGGGAGGAGGCCTGCATTCATGTTCCGACCAAGGGCAAGAGTTTGAGGACCACCCTTCTGCGGATTTGAATACACACCTTAGCCGATACTAAGGAGGAGCTACTACTCCCAGAAAGGAAGAGACAGGCTTTTCCAACCCTACTCCCCTTGGATGATAAAAACTGTAGCCCATAGGATACTCTGGGCAGAGCCTCCGTGCCTGCCCACTTGCCTCTCTCACAAAAGTCCTTTCATAATAAATCTATTTCTTGCCTATCACTTTGTCTCTCGCTGAATTCCTTCTGTGCAGAGACATGAAGAACCTGAACCTCAGTGAGTCCAGACACAGGGTGGGTGATTCTAATTTAAAACCTTGGGTTCAAGTCCCAATTTGGGCTTAGGCCGGGTTCGAGTCCCGGCATGTGGGTTCAAGTCCCAATCTGTGTTCTGGCTAGGTTCAGGCCTTTAATGCTGTCAGTTTCACTAGTATCAATTTGATTTTAAGTAACTTATTTAATCTTCTTGGGTTCAGTTCTCTTATTTATATAATGGAGATTATACTAATAATATTGTTATGTGAAACAACAAAAAGATATATAGGGTCTGGTATAGAGGCTTGCATTAAGAACTCCTTAATAAATAGTAGCCAAAATTATACAAAATCGTAAAATAGAGAAATACGGTTTCAATCACATAAATATATAATGAATGGGTATTCTGCACAGTGAATTGGAGATTCTTTAGCAACAATGCAGCATATATTGAAGATGACATATATTTAAAGTGATGAAACAATTCCAGATAGAGTCTGGGAAACTTTCATTAAGTAATAAGGCTCAATGCAAACAAATGTAACCATGTGGAAGACAGAAAAAGAGTTAGAAGAATCTAGGCAGCAAAAAAGGAGAAATCTAAACAAGACCTAACAGATATGCCTAGGACCCACTAGCTATTTTTTTTTAAGTTTATCCATAAAAAAGTGTTATACCTCAGCATCAGAATCTAATGGTATTTTATCTGAATGTTCTTATATGTAATATTATTCAACTTGATTGGTATCATACTGTCTATATTTGTGACAGGGCATTATTTGCCCAATTCTTCACCCTTCCCTATCTGCAAACCCTCTGACGTGTGACTTTGCAGACCCTCCCACTGCAGAGGCAGAATGTATTTCCAGCCCCCTTGACTTTGTGTTTGGCCAAATAACTTGCTTTGTTCAGAAGACTAAGATAGAATGACAGTGTGACAGTGTGAGAGTTTTGTGCTTAGACCTTCACTTTCTTCACATTCCCTGAACCTCTGCCATTACCCTGACAAGACCATGCTGGGTTAGTCCTGGTCCCCGAGGAAAAGGAAAGACAAAGAGTGGAGCTAAACCAACCAGTAGAGCCCAGCCTCAATCAGCAGACACAGGAAGTAGAAGCAAGACCACCCAAGATTTGCAGAGCCAACCAGCTCAGCCTGGACCAAACTGGCTGACCCACACTCAGCCAGTACACTTGAAGATAGACACTTGCTCTTTAAGCTATTGAGTCTTGGGATAACTTCCTACATAGCATTTTGGCTGGTAGGAACCAACTGAATACAATGTCCTTAACAGGTGTTTTTTTATGTTGTTGTTGTTGTTTTTAAATCAAGTCCCTCATGCATTGCCACCAGAAGGGCAATCACTCTGCCATCTTTCAGGTATCAGGTTTATCTTTTTTTTTTTTTAATAGGCTTTGATGAATAACTTGATATGCTATCCAGGGACCAGGGAAAGATTGTGTGAGGAATGAATGGCAGTCTGGTTTCTGTAGTCCAAACAAAAGCCATATTATGTAGGCAGATCGATCACCATATTACCCTTTTTGTCTTTGGGTTTTTTTTTTTTCCTGCACTTTTTAGTACCAGTCTCACTCAGCCTCCACGCATACACATGTGAATACTCTGAGTCCCTTAACCACCAGTGTGAATCCTTGGGCTCTTCTCCCTTCCTGGAATATACACACCAAAGGAAGCAATGGACAAAAAGAAAAGAATGAACTTTTGCCATTTGCAACAACTTGAATGAACCTGCAGGATATTATGTTTAGTGAAATAAGTGAAACAAAGACAGTTACTATGTGTTATCACTTATATGTGGAATCTAAAACTAAAGTGAACTAGTGCATGAAGCAAAAAGAAACATACTCACAGACAAAGAGAACAAACTGGTGGTTACCGGTGGAGAGAGGGAAGGAGGGCTTATAGGGACAGGGTATTAAAAGGTACAAACTACTGGAGTTCCCGTCGTGGCTCAGTGGTTAACAAATCCGAGTAGGAACCATGAGGTTGTGGGTTCGATCCTTGGCCTCATTCAGTGGGTTAAAGATCTGGCGTTGCTGTGAGCTGTGGTGTAGGTTGCAGACATGGCTCGGATCTCACGTTGCTGTGGCTCTGGTGTAGGCTGGTGGTTAGCTCCAATTCGACCCCTATCCTGGGAACCTCCATATGCCACGGGAGCAGCCCAAGAAATGGCAAAAAGACAAAAAAAAAAAGGTACTAACTACTATGTATAAAATAAATGAACTACAAGGATATATTGCACAACACAGGGAATGTAGCCAATATTTTATATAACATTAAATAACTAAAAATGTTGAATCTCTATGTCATAACCTGAAACTAATATAATATTGTTGTACACCTGAAACTAATATAATCAACTGTACCTCAATAAATATAAATAAATACTTAATGATTTAAAGATGACAAATGAACTGTTTTTAAAGCTAAAAAAAAATACTTCCAGCAGAGGTAGATTTTTTTTTAAGGACCTGATTTTTAAAAGGAGGAATTAACTTAAAGGAATTAATCTGTGGTGAAAATTTGGAGAACACCAAATAGATTGGGGCAGGCAGCCCAGTTTCCTTCATAAATCACACTAGGTGGGTAGTGATCCAGCCAACCTACAATTTACCTGCTCTGGACCCCATGACTTGATTTTTCCAGCATCTGTTCCCACGTGGTTCAAAACGTGTTCCTCTGTACTTCAACAGGGCTGTAGCCAAGAAGATGCTCACACTGGTTGCTTCTCAGGAAACAGCTGGGTACCACTCCTGGTTACTCAGTACATTGGCGGCATTGATATCACCAGGTCCCCAGCCAGACTGACTGAGTCAGAATCTCTGGGGTGAAGCTCAGCATTGTTTTAGCAGTTTCTACTGATGTTTTTTGGAACTAAATTTGACTAAATTTGATTTAGATACTTTGAGCAAGTCACCTGTCTTTGGTGTACCTGTCTACGAAATGAAGAGGTCAGCTTGGAATATCTCAGTAGCCCCTCGAAGCTCTCTCATTCTATTATTTTACTACACATAATTTCAGTGTCTCCCCCTGATTTTTTTTTTCATTTTGATTCACAAGTGTTGCCGAGTATAAAGGAAAATCTTGAGAGCTAGATCATGTGGTGAGCCTTCCCCATTTTCACCCCAAAGAACCTAGAACACCATCAGTTACAGTAAACACACTGAATATTTGACTAAACAGGTAAGGAGTTCTGAAATTCAGGAGTTAAAAAAAAATCCTGTTAAATACATAAGTAAATAGAAATTAAAATTGTGTAAACAGAGCAAAAATACTTTCCTGTTACTTACTTCCTAGCTCTCTCCAGGAAAAAAAAAAAAAAAAAAAAAAAGACCACGTCAATAACAATAAGCATCCCTGGCACCCAGACTTTGCTTTCAATACAATTTCCCACTGCAAGGAACCAGAACTGCCTGCTGCAGAAAAGAGAGGGAGAGGAGAGAATTCTAGATTTTAAAAGAGATAATAAACAAATCAACAGAAGCATATACAGGTCTTGTTTGGAACCAAACTCAAGAAACCAACTGAAAAAAAAAAAAAAAAAAGAAAGTCAGGAAAATTTGAACAGTAACTAGCTGTTTGATATTATTGAGAACTATTTGGAAAAAGAAAAAAAGAATTATTTGGGGGTAAGATAATAGTATTATAGTCACGGCTTTTTTTTTTTTTTTTTTTTTTTACACAGAGTTCTTTTATCTTTTAAAGATGCATATCAAAATATTTGTGGATAAGGTATTACTTCTGAGATTTTCTTAAAAATGACCCAGTTATTGGGGTTGGGAGAGGTGGAATGAATCAGACTAGAGCTGCTGTGAACTGCGTTGCTATAGCTGAGCATAGCTGGGTAATGGATACATGGGGTTCACTGTCACGTGCTGGGATGTGTATTTCAAATTTTCCATAATGACATTTTTAATTAGTAATTTAAAAAGAAAAGAATAAGGAGACAAAACATTTTCTAAAAAAATATAAACAATGGTGAAAGATAGATATACTTCCATTTGCTATTATGAAGAATGAATATGATAAAATTCAATGCCTCCAAAGGAAACATTGCCAGTGGTACGCCCCCCAGATCACCAGGTACTCTGTTTCTCTTCTAAGAAGCCATCCTTCTGCAAAGAGGGCTTTGTGAACAGAGAACCCATGCTGTGAAACAAACACTGAGAGAAAACTTCATTCAGGCGTGCTGGGGACACAACAGGCATTCAATGACTGTTCACTCAATTAAAAAAAAAAAAAAATCACTCCTGGTGGAAGGAAGAGGGGCCAGCTCACAAACAGACACACCTTAGTCCCTGCTACTCTGCTGCCCGCTCTTGGACTCAATACCCAAGCCTCCTGCACATTTAAGTACTTACTATGCCCATTGTCTCAACTTTACCCTTTGCAGGAAACGTCTAGTTCACTTAATTTTGTATATGGACTTAGGTCGTAGCCATTAAAAAAGCTTCTATCAAATACAAAAAAAAAAAAAAAAAAAAAAAAAGACTGTCCTTTACAGGTATTTCTTTTATCCATGCCTTTAGTGAGTTGTATTGACAAGGTAAAGTGATTTTGCCATCAAAGGTTTTCAAATAAGAAAAGGTCAAAACAATGATCTTTTTCATCTAGTGAAGTGAAACACTTTGACAGTCTTCAATGATGGAAAAGATAAGGTGACACTGCTCATTAGAGTTGAAATTGGAATCACATTTCTAGAAATCAGTTTGGCAGTATGGCAATGTCATGAATAGCAATCATGCTCTCTGAGGCAGGAATCTCTCTTTTAGGAATTACTAAGGGCAATACCCAATAGTGTGCACAAGATGTACACACTAGATGTAAGGAGATTCGTTAACAATAAGTTAATTATGCTGTACCCATATGACCCACTGTGCCACTAAAATAATGCTTATAAAGAAATATAAAATAAATAGGTAATTCCTGTAATAAAGAAAAGTGTTTATACATTATGTTCTTTACTGTATTATCTGAATATATGTATTTATTGAAAGTAAATTTATCGAATATTTAAAACTAGGCGCTTTGGACAGTTGGACGTGAATGATTTAGATTTCTTTCTGCATACTTCTCCAGTGTTTTCCAAATCCTCTTGAGAAATAAGAATACACTTTCATTATTATAAAAATATTTTTAAACTATTAATTTTTCTAATATTTCCTTCATCATGCACAGTTGCCCTGTATTTCTTAATTGCCTGATGATAATGACTTTGATGACAAACAACAGCCTTGGATATACTCAGAATAGGGGCTATGGCTTGTGTAACTATATGTAGTTTTCCTTGGCTGAGTGAAGAATATAATTTAATAACACCTTGATCTCAAGGTCACTTGGAAGATAAATGAGACACAATGTATACAAGAATCTTTATAAGCCTTTAAGTTCACAGTTTTCTTTGTATGTAATATGTTGAGAAGAGGTGGGTGCGATCCCATACCTGGACATGCATCATAATCAATGAACTGTTATAAAAATAGTAGCCATTGGAGTTCCCGTCGTGGTGAAGTGGTTAACAAATCTGACTAGGAACCATGAGGTTGCAGTTTGATCCCTGGCCTTTCTCAGTGGTTTAAGGTTCTGGCGTTGCTGTGAGCTGTGGTGTAGGTCGCAGACGCGGCTTGGATCCTGAGTTGCTCTGGCTCTGGCGTAAGCCAGGGCTACAGCTCCTATAAGACCCCTGGCCTGGGAACCTCCATATGCCACAGGAGTGGCCCTAGAAAAGGCAAAAAGACAAAAAAAAAAAAAAAAAAAAAAAAAAAAAGTAGCCATTATTACTGCTTATTTGAATTTGTACTTTAAGCAAGGTCTTTGGGTGGTGACATCTTATTGCTGCTCAAACCCTCTTGCTAATGAAGCCAATGGTTATATAAGGAAAGGACTGTTTACCTGGGGACAGTCCCTGCCCATGCCTCCCTGTTCCCCCTTGTCAGTTTCCTGAAGTAATCTGCCTTTTCCCAAGCAGAACGCCTACCTTTCGTGCAAGTACAGCGTTCCTCTCAGACATGTCATTATTACTCATTTTCCCAGGTCTTACAAGAGTAGTTTTAGCTTTCACTACTCCCTGCAAATGACACCTCCTTTTGTCACCACCCTGTTAGAACTTCCATTAAACCATGGAGGAAGAAATGTGATTTTTAGCACAAAAATAAATTCAGGAAGAACAACAACTCCCTACATAACTGGAACACAGACTGCTTTTGACCAGGTTTTTTTGCCAAGTAATTTGTCAGGAGAAAACTTTTGAAAAATGCTGACAAAATTGAAGACTAGATTCAGAACTCAATTCAGTGACTAAATTAGTTCTTCATCTAGGTTGGGCCATTTTTCCTCATCGTGCTTCAATATGGCCACTTATAAAATGATATCCTTAAATATGCTGGGCTGCTGTGATGGTTTAAATGAATTAACTTCTAGATCCAAAGCATCTTAGAGGTCACATACTGTCTAAGAGGTCATACACACTCCAGTGTTCTTTTCAACTTAGAACATGTCTTTCATATCCAGACAAACACTCTTAGCTTCATAGAATTCACACTTTTATTTTATAATACAGTCTATGGTGTTGTTAAGACAAAAATAATTGATGGGAATTTCTTTATTATATTGTACAGGAAGTCTGTCTTCCTCTAACAATCCCACCATCGTCATACTTCTGTTCTTGGCATTTTGCAATGTAAATGTTTTTCTGTTTAGAAGATATTTGTTCATCAACTGAATATTCCTATCTTATCTCTTTCCTCTCAACTTCTGTACCTTGCCATCTTTTCTTATTCAGGTACGCTTTGGCACTTGACTTCTGCATTTATTATTTATTAGCTGGACCATCTTGGGAAACTTAATCAATCTTCCCATACTTCAATTTCTTTGTCTTTCATTAGATGATAATAATGTCATCTATTTCATAAAATTGTTGCACTAAATGTTTTACTTACATGCAGATAGTTGACTTAAAACACATCATAGGACTTGGTATAGAGGTTACACTGCATAAATGTGCCTCATTTATGATGATTTGTGATAAGACAGGATAGCTTCCAGTATCTTCCTCATATGACCAGATTATGGACATTCTAGTTGGCCGATGTTCTTCTCAAATTATAATAGCAAAACCGGAGGCATAAATATGTTGTAATCAGGAAAACTCAGAACACAGGGGGATGCTCATTACTTGATCTGAATATTAGCTGTTTGAAATTGGGCAAGATATTCAGTCTCTCTAAGCCTACAGATTTCTCGAGTATAAAACAGGAATAATAGGATTATCTGCTTTGTAATGCTGTTGTGAACATTTTGGTAAAAGTGCTATACTAAGGTACTAAATATGATTCTGACTGCTACATTTAGGACCATCTTGGCAAGCAGTAGATGTTCAATATTATGACAGGAGAAGGTCTGGCAGGTTCAGAGTGCAAGGTATCTGCCTCTAGGGCGATATATTCCCCCTGGGTGCAGTGTCTGAGGTTACCCCATCCCACACAGATCTGACCACATCTCTGCCCAACTCCACTACCAGACACTTTAACAGGAAGGAGGTAAAGGGAAGAAGAAGAGAAGAAGGTTGGGGAAACATAAGAGAGAAAGAGGAAGAGGCTACAGCCGTGACAGAGAAGTAGGGACACACTAGGTGGGAAGTCACTCTCAGAAAGAGATAAAACAAGAACCACCAACAAGGGATGGGCCCTCTCTTATTTTCTTTCATCCATGCCTAGTCTCTTTGCAAGAGTCTGTGGTCAATAAGATTTGCATTCAAAGTAAAGAAAAAAGAAAGAAAATACTCTTAAAAAATTCATACTGTGACTTGCTTATAAAGAGGCAATGGAATGAAAAACAAAGAACATGAGCTTTGGTATAAGGTACATTTTCCCTTTTTACAGTGAGATTTTCATGGTGCCCATCATTAAACCTCTCCTTTTGAATACCAGATTCAGCTTAGTCTCTGCAAAGTACAGCTTTGGACTCATGTGACTAAGATTCTCCTTACAGAGTTTTTTGCCATTCATTTGTGAATTCTTTAGCACTGCCAGGAAAGTTAAAGGCACTATAGGGGAATAAAAGGTATTTCTACTTCTTGGTATTTACAGAAACTTGGGGGATTGGGAAAAGTTCTCTCCACTGGAAGAGTTTTAACCTCAGGCCTTCTTAGACCTTTTACAAATATTTTGATCTTCAGAGTTACTGATAGACCTGAGTCCCTCTGAGCTCTGAATTTTGGAGGTTTACCTATCCTGGACCAGTGACAAGGTATTGACAGATTTGCACAATTTTACCCCTTCTCTGCATCCCCAAAACTCCCTGGCCAGAGGGTTTGTTATTAGATACCTCCAGTGATAAGTACCCCCTGGCAATCTGAAGGTGAAACTGAAGAGAGACCATGAGTTTTCCTCTGTCAACAGCATTGAGGCCTGAGGGCTTGGGAGGGAGCAGACAAGCCCTTCTAATGGAGTGTCTCTGTCTTCCTCTAAATCATCCTCCTTGGATCATACATAGCTATAGGCTTCAGTGGTGGTTTTCTGAGATTCCTGTACCTCTTGATTCCCAGGACAAAAGTCAGAAGCTGCCCCTAATCTTTATTTTTGCAGCCTTTCCAATGATATCACAATCTCTGATCCTCTACATTAAATTCCTCCCTGTTTGGAACATCTGGCGTTTTGTCTTTGTTTTTGTTTTTCCCTGTAATACTCTAGTTGATATACCAATGCCAGCTGCATGGTAGAATCACCTGGGAAGCTTTTGTGTGTGTGTGTGAGTGTGTGTTTTGTCTTTTGTCTTTAGGCCCACACCCGTGGCATATGGAGGTTCCCAGGCTAGGGGTTGAATTGGAGCCACTGGCCTATGCCAGAGCCACTGGCCTATGCCAGAGCCACAGCAATGCAGGATCTGAGCCGTGTCTGCGACCTACACCACAGCTCACAGTAATGCTGGATCCTTAACTCACTGAGCGAGGTCAGGGATCAAACCTGCATCCTCATGGATGCTAGTCAGGTTCGCTAACTCCTGAGCCACGAAGGGAACTCCACCTGGGAAGCTTTTGAAAAGCACTGAGGCATGGCTCCCATGTCTACAAAGGTGCCTGGGTATCCATATTTTTCAATACTTGTCAAATATTTCCAATGAGCATCCAAGGATGAAAACCACTGTCTCAATTTCAAATTGAATTCCCAGCCTCAGGCTTTGGTTTATTTTATGTCAGACCTTCATCTTATTGTCATTTCAAATCACGTATAATCAAGTTAGAGAACTTTCTCTATCTCTCCCCTCAGTGTTTTCCCAACACATTGAGGAAAGGCCAGTATAAGCAGTTTTCAGAATGCCCCAGGGTATCCAGCCGATGGTACTCAACTCACACAAATTCCAATGCAAATGTAAATATGTAAAGAAATGAAAGAATATATTAAAAGTAAATGAATTTAAAAATTGATCAGGCAGTTTGAAAAATAACCAAATTTTACTTTTGAAAATGAAAAATATGCCAGTAGAACCAGAATCTCAAAGGACGTATTCAACAAAGAATATAAAAATTGGTGAACTATGTAATAGATATGAAAAATTGCTCAATGCAGCTCAGAAAGAAAAATAATAAGAGCAAACATACTATACACCTTTCTTAGCACAAAAGAGCAGTGACATGGAGGTTAAATTTGTTCCAGAATACATGATAGATAAAGAAAATTCAAGTCAACTTTCTGAAACATAAAGTTTGAGAAGTTTCCAGAATTGATGAAGAACATTGATTGTCAGATTCAGTAAGGTCAAAAAATTTTAAGCAGTGTGAATAAAAAGAAATCCATACATAGACACAGCATAATGAAACTTCAGAATTCTAAGGAAAAAGAGATGCTGATGCTAAAAGCAGCCTATTAGAGAAGATGGATCAACTAAAAAGAAAAGCTTTTACAGAGAGAGGTGGGTTCTTAAAAGCATCTGTGGAGGTCAGAATACAGTAAGATATTATCTTAAACAGTGGTGAAAATAACCATCAATCTACAAAGTGTACCCAGCAAAATTATCCCTCAAGAATAAAGGCAATAAAAAGATCTTTCATACAAACAAAAATTGAAAGAGAGTAGTACACATTTATTCTTATGAAAGGAACATACACAGGATATACTTAAGGAAGAAGGAAAGTTATACAAGAAGGAAAGTCCTAAGATACAAGGGGAAAATATTAGTCAAAGAAACTAAATATATGGGTAACTCCAACCAGATTTCATATAAAATGATATTAATAAGGATATCTAATTTACTGGATTACAATACAAGACAATACTGAAATACTGTGTAATAACATCATATAACCTAGGATGTAGTTCTCTGTCAATGTGTTAGAAGGTTTGTGTATTGTTTGGAAAGAAAGAAAGACATCGTTTAACTTTGGGGTTCTTAACAGAAGTTCATGATTCTTTTATCGTGCTAAAAGAGTAAAACTAGAATGTGTATCTTCCAAACTAGTAAAGGGGAAGAATGAAGTGAAGAAAAAGCAAGTTAAATTAACCTAAAAGAAAAGAACACAAGGAGGGAAAGCAGGAAGGAAGGAAAGAAGGGAACTATATTGTCATCAAGCCTTAACTCATTTTTAATAAATGCTGTATGAAATAGGCACAACCTATGGTGAGGGAAAAGGGAGCAGCACCTAATTCTTTCCAGCAAGATTGGATGGAAATTTGAAAGAAGTTGAAAGAAAAAAAGGGAAATAAATATTTGGCCAATGTTTTTTTGAGCAGCTGCCTACTAGCAGTGCCTGCCTAACCCAGGCAATTTATTTGCATTCTCTACTTGCAATTCCTATGACACCTCTCTGCAATATGAATTATTACCTCCAGGTTAAGTAGGTTGCCTAAGGGCTCATATGCAGCTGAACAGGAAATTGAATCGAATTCTGTTAAACCAGTACATGCACTATGTGAAAGCTGAACCTTAAGGATTTGTGTGTAGAGTTGACGGATAAAATACAGAATATTCAGATTTGAAATCCAAATAAACAACAAATAATTACTTTTGTATAAACATCCCATGCACTATTTGGCACATACCAATACTAAAAACAATTTATTTACTATTTATCTAAAATTCAGATGTAACTGAGAGTCCTATATTTTTGTATTTTAAATTTGGCAACTCTAGGTAGGGGTGAAATAAAGTGGAAGCAAAGTTGAGCTGAGATGATGGTGTTTATCAAAACTCTCCCCTTGGGTCATGAAGCAAGACTCCCCTCCATTCCTCTGGAGGCAACCCATTCAAACATAGAGAAAACTGTATAGGCTACCATTTTCTTAATTGTTATTTATTGTATGATAATATGTAACCATAATATTATGTGGAGGCAACCCATTCAAACATAGAGAAAACATAGAGAAAACTGTATAGGCTACCATTTTCTTAATTGTTATTTATTGTATGATAATATGTAATCATATTATGTCACAAAGTATTATATAAGAAACTGAAGGAAATTGAGGAAAAATATTAATACATTCTCTTTTTGCTATATTCCATTTAGAACAGTTGGAGGACTTATTTTTAACTTGCTAAATTACAGTGAATTGTAAGATTTATTTTCCCTAAGTTTTCAACTGCAACTCTTAGGAACAATGTCTTGTCACAATGACACATTTTCACACATTATTGGAGTCCACATGTGCCTTATAGTCTAAGCTGAGGGGACAAATCCTGGTTGGCTTGGAAGAATGAAGCACCCAGCCTGGGTTATACATAGATTTCCTGGGGCAGGTGGGTTTTAAATTAAGCTCTTTGGAAGGGGGCAGAACATAGGTTGGACTCTCCTATAAAAAAGAATATTGCCTTAGTGTTCCCGTCATGGGTCAGAGGAAATGAATCTGACTTGCATCCATGATGACGCAAGTTCCATCCCTGGCCTTGCTCAGTGGGTGAAGGATCTGGCGTTGCCAAGAGCTGTGGTGTGGGTTGCAGACATGGCTCAGATTCTGCATTGCTGTGGCTGTGGCGAAGGCAGGTGGCTACAGCTCTGATTCGACCCCTAGCCTGGGAGCCTCCATATGCTGAGGGTGAGGCCCGAAAAAGCAAAAAAAAAAAAAAAAGCGAATAAAGAGAATGATTTATGTGTACTTATTATTCAAAATGTAAAATACATTTTTAAAAATCAAAATTGATTTGAGATTTCTGGCTACTTAAAATCTAGAGCTTGGGAGTTCCCGTCGTGGCGCAGTGGTTAACGAATCCGACTAGGAACCATGAGGTTGCGGGTTCGGTCCCTGCCCTTGCTCAGTGGGTTAACGATCCGGCGTTGCTCTGAGCTGTGGTGTAGGTTGCAGACGCGGCTTGGATCCCGCGTTGCTGTGGCTCTGGCGTAGGCCGGTGGCTACAGCTCCAATTCAACCCCTAGCCTGGGAACCTCCATATGCCGCGGGAGCGGCCCAAGAAATAGCAACAATAACAACAACAAAAAAGACAAAAGACCAAAAAAAAAAAAAAAAAAAAATCTAGAGCTTGGGTTTCCAAACCACAGCCCAAGGGCCAAATCCCACCTGCCAAATGATTTTATAAGTAAAGCTTTATTAGAATACAGTCACATGCACCTGTTCACATATATCTATGACTGCTTTCCCATTACAGTGGCAGTTAGGTCGTCATGATAGAGACTGTATAAACTGAAACTATTTACGATCTATTTTTTTACCACACCACCAACAAATGTTGCCTCTCCTGATCTGCAAGAGTATTCAAGTGACCTTAAGCCTTGATTTCATCATTTGCAATATAAAGGAAAAATAGTCTCCATGTTTTGTAAAGCACTAAGCATTCTTGATAAAAAACTCTGAATTTTTTTCTAATAAGCCTTGATGATATTAAGAGACCTGGTCTAGAACACTAGTTACCCTTCCAGTCATTTGATTAATAATTTGTAATTCTTATTTTTCCTTTTATGTAATCTGATAAAGATTATCTAACCATTTTTTTTTCTGTTAAGTATCTTTGCCAATAGAAAAATCTTAGAGGGAGTTCTCATTGTGGTGCAGCGGAAACGAATCCGACTAGGAACCATGAGGTTGTGGGTTTGATTCCCTGGCCTTACTCAGTGGGTTAAGGATCTGGCATTGCCATGAGCTGTGGTGTAGTTCACAGATGCAGGTTGGATCCTGCGTTCCTGTGGCTCTGGTGTAGGCCAGCAGTGGTAGTTCTGACTCATCCCCTAGCCAGGGGACTTCCATATGCTGTAGGTGTGGCCCTAAAAAGCAAAAAAAAAAAAAACAAAAAAAACCCAAAAAACTTAGAATTGGTCTGTTTCAGATCTTTTCCCATAAAGAAAATTCAGGATTAAACTTTCAAGTTCTTATAATTAAATTTTCTGAAAAAAATTGAGTAAAATAAGGTTAATATACTTACCTCCTCATTAGCCTCAAAGCATTTGACAAATACACATTCTCATAATGACTTAACGATGTTTGTATTTTTTCACATGGATAAATTGTGTCTTTCCAACCATATTATTTTCTTCTAGAAAGCAGCAGTAATAAACATCTTTAAATATTTCTGTGTGTCTTTCTATCTATAATATTATAAAGAGTGAAGTAGGTATAAAAATCCATATTTACTATTAATTTTTTTCTGAAAACTCAACTAAAAGAAACTAAAGTTTTATGTCAAATTTTCTTCATGGGAAGAGATCTGAAATAGCCCAGTTCAACAATTTTGTTCTTGGAAGAGATGTTTGTAAGATGGATTATATTTAATGGCGTATGGACAGAGAGAGAGTTGGGGAGAGGGGAATAAAATAGGGGGAGAACTGATAAATGTGATAATTTTTTTCTTAATTCTTGAATAATCTCATGTTTAAATCCCTAAAATTTTCCTAAATTAAGCCACTGCACAGAATACAGTCTGTGCTAGATATGGTCATGACTTTGCAAAGAGATTACAATTTAGGAAATGACCTGTACTAAAATAATCTTATGCAGTCTACGATGAAGTACATGAGTCCCATTGTACCTGCTGTGAAATAATAAATAAATATATTGCTTTGCCCCCAATTCATGACACAGAACTCCTAAAACCCTTGTAATATGGTGACATTAAAGGCGTGGATCATAATATTCCAAAGCCAATAACGTGCAATGTGCATTTGGGGAAAGATGAGATGTCCTAATAGTTGATACAGAGGAAATAGATTGGAGAATAGTGGAATATAATTTATGAAAGGTACACAGTCAGGTGTTCTCAGCTTCAACCCCTATGTTTCTAAACCAGAGATAGTTGAACACCAGAATAGACAGGCAATTTATTTTTTCATGTGATTCTAAGAATACAAGCAAGAATTTGTGTTTTTTCACAAAAGAACACTATTACGGTTCCATTTATGTGAATAACTTAGAATAGTCAAATTCAAAGATACATAAAATAAAATGGCAGTTCCGGGATGGGGGAGTAGGAAGGAATGGGGAATTGTTGTTGAAGAGGTACAGAGTTTCAGTTTGGGATGATGAGGAAGATGTGGACATGGATAATGGTGATAGTTGCATGATATCGTGAATGTATTTAATGCCAGTGAACTGTACACTTAAAAAGGGTTAACATGGTAAATAAAAATATTAAGAAGAAATAGGAAAAGAGTTTGTCTTTAGGGCAGACTCTCACTTTAGTCAAGAAAGCACAATTTTGATGAGCCTTTTAGCAGTACAAATGGAAGGTTGTGCCACTATGAGTGTCGAAGATGCTTCAGACCTAGAAGGACCACATTTCCCTTCAATGAAGCCTTGCTCTTCAGAGGTGATTGTATATGAACTTATTTTTGACATCCTTTAACGGTAATTACTGTAGGAAGGAAGACACTGAATTTGTGGATGTAAAGATAAGGAGGAGAGAAGTCCTCTGCCCAGGATAATAAGTAGGCCCTAGCAGCATGGCCTCAAACCAGGGCTAATGAGAGAGATTGCTGGGAACCTCCAGGCGTAAAGCACAAATGCCTCCAGCAGGTCATCTCTAACTTCTTTGAGTTTTCATTTCTCTCTAGGACATTGTAATTTCTTAAGCTGTTATCAAGCCTCTGATATAGTTCATGATCCAGCAAGCTACAGCTCATGGGACGTTTTAGTCAAGTTTTTATCTGATCACAGCAATGCCTATTCATTTATGTATCACCTCTGGCTGTTTTCATATTCCAATCAGAGAGCTAAGGAGTTGCAACAGAGATTGACAGTATGGCCCACACAACGTAAAATATTGAATATCTGGTCCTTTAAGAAAAAGTCGGACCCAAAAACTTTGTCACAGATTCAAGTTAGTTGTGTTTGACAGGAAACTGGAGGGACCTTGTCCAAATGCACCAGAGGGGTACAGAGGTGATCTACAGGCAGATCTCAGGGCAGCAGTCAGAGTGAGCGTCATTGGTTGCCTTGGATTTGTAGAATGCGTAATCCAGGTCTCAGAAGAAGTCCTTGGGAGGGGACTGAACTTCCTGTCATCACTTAAAAGAGACCTTGGACCAAGCACAGAAACGAGTTATATAGTTGAGATTCCATGTAGGAATCTTTTGGCTTTTGGACTCAATCTGGGGCTAATCTCCATCCCTAAGGAGATCTGGGGATATGACCTCAGCATAACCTCTAAACAGTTGAATAAATGGAGCCACTTAAAGCACCAATACTATACAGGTGCACTGAATAATTACATCCCAAAGTGAAAAGTAAGTTGCTATTTCCCTCACAGATTCTTAAGTGGAGGGAAAGTGAAGGGAGGGGAGGAGGTAGGATGCACTTTTTGGAATAAGGATGTTTCAGGCATGGCACCAGATTATACAAAGCTGTGTAGGCTTTTCATGAACATTTCTTAAATTTTTTTAAGTCAAGATTTTAATTTCCCTAAAGAAGTGAATGAACCATAAACCATCTATTGTAGGCTGAATTTCTCTTTCAGAAAATGAAATTCTTCCTAGAGAGAGAAGAGAGGTATGTTTATATCCCAAGTCATCCCCACCCCGCTCCGCCCCCGGTGTAGCTGTGGGCACTCCCCTGTGCCTGGTGCTCAGATTTTGGCATCATCCATTGACCAGGCTTTGGAGGTCAGACTGCATTCCCCTGTCAGGGAGCAGAGTGATATCCTGAATTCTATTAGATCTGACTTTTTTATTGCCCAGAAAAACCTTCCATTGTTGTGTCATGCTCCAGCTGGTACAAACTCCTTCCTGGTCTCAGAGCAGGAAGCGCTCAGATGCTGAGCATGTTGTTACTCATTAGCAAAACTTCACTCTCTAGTCCCCCCATCCGAGAGGATAGGTTACTAGGAAATCTTTAACATGTGAATTAAATTCAACAAAGTTCACTCTTTTAAAAAAAATTGCTTAATCTCCAAGAACTGCAACCTTTAGCTGACCAAGTATTTTGAAATTCCAGTTAACATCCAAAGTTGAAAAGTAAGGCAATCTTTGGACTTAGCAACTACTGTTTTTAGAGCATTTGGGGTTCTACGTCTTCAGTATCTAATGCACATAATCTCTATGATACTGTCTTTATCTTTTTAATTCATCATTCATTTATTTATTCATATAGTTATTCTAGGGATGTTGAGTACTCAGTATGTGACAAACACTGTTCCGAATACAAAGATGAAAAAAGAATAGTTCCTTCAGGAAATCATATTTTTGGGAAAGACCCCCTGTTTAGATTGTGTTTTATTATGATTGTCATGAATAATGCCATTGTCATCAAAAACAAGATGGTACAGTAAGAATTTTTTTATGAATATTTTGACTCATAATAGATTTGAAGACACTTCACAAATTAATATTTTCAGAAATGTTTGACCATTACAGAATCTTTCTCAAGATTATTACCTTGAAGGATGTCACTGATTTGTGCATATTTAAATCTTCTTTAAAGTATTTTTGACGTGTTATTTTTGTTATAATATGCTAACATCTCTTACAGTCCTAGCATAGTGGCTTAGACAGACATCCAGTAAGCATTTCCCTGAATTTTAGATTTGGAAAGCATTTTTAGAAGTCAGCCAGTCCTGTGGTCCTTAATCTTTTTTTTTTTTTTTTTGTCTTTTTAGCTATTTCTTGGGCCGCTCCCGCAGCATATGGAGGTTCCCAGGCTAGGGGTCGAATTGGAGCTGTAGCCACCGGCCTACACCAGAGCCACAGCAACGTGGGATCCGAGCCGCGTCTGCAACCTACACCACAGCTCATGGCAACGCCGGGTCGTTAACCCACTGAGCAAGGGCAGGGACCGAACCCGCAACCTCATGGTTCCTAGTCAGATTCGTTAACCACTGCGCCACGACGGGAACTCCCTGGTCCTTAATCTTAATTGGGTTTTAGAGCACTTTGAAAATCGAATGAATACTGGGGAAATTTTTTCCCATTAAAAAAGCACATATTTACAAACACTCAGATTTTTGTATACAGTGTCAGGGGTTTGGTGGATTACCCTAAGTATCATCCATGAACTCCTCTGGGGTCACATGATCTAGTCTAGAGCTTCCATTTTGTAGTTGGTACAAGTCATTGCCATGAACAGGGATTGGAAAGTTAGAGCCCTGAGGCTAAATCCAGCTCATTTCTCCTTTTTGTACAACCTAAGAAGGGCTTTTACATTTTCAAATGGTTACATTTTTAAACAGCTATGTAAGAATCTTATATTATCTTCAATTTTGCCTCTCAGGCTTGCAAAACAACTATTTACTATGTAGTCTTTATAGAAAAAAAATTGCCAATATTTGGCCTGCAGTGATTAGAAAATATCTTCCAAATTATTCAGCCAATTACCAGAAAATAGAGGACAAGCATTCATACCACCAGATTTCTCATCCGTTGGTCTCTCATTACTCCTACCGATCAGTTAAAATATTGACTAATTGATCGATTTAAATCCAATAAAAAAAGAAAACGAGGAGTTGTAAATCTCAAGTACTTAAGAAATAACTTCTTAGATAAATAATTGGAAATTTGTATAGGAAGTTGAAATCCAGAGAACGAAGTGACCTGTCGAAAATCATATTGAAAATTTGTTAAAGGGGCAAGACTAAGCTCTCAAGCTCAGGTTGTTTATCACCAACTAATTTTTTTTGATTTGCATTATTTTCCATTTCGCATGTTTGAAATGTAACACTTCTTATGAAAAGGAAGTAATGGTATGGAAAGAACTTTGCACTTAAAGGAAAATTATTTGAACAGATGTTGCTGTTAATTCCTAATTAAATGATTTTTAAAGTTGTTTTCAGATTCCTCCTGTCACATAGTACTGTCAGTGTAGAATGCAAAGAATTATAATAACCATTATCACGCAGTCACATGTGCTATTTTGAATATATTCTTTTGGAAATTTCAAAGTACTTGATTGCTATTGATTGCTTTTTTTCTATCAGTTTGAGCTGCCAGAATGGTTTCAAACTACATATGGCAATATTTTCAAAAATAGTTAAAAGATTTTCATAATAAAACATGATAAAACTGCCTAAAAGATAAAATTTGAATAATGTCTAAAAGCAACACCAAATCCCCTAAAAACTTCTAGGATGTTTTTATCCAGAGTTCTTTTTTATTTTTTTGATAGATTCTAAAAATATAGTTGTCCATATTTAAGGGCTAATAAAATTACATCTCACCCTCAGAGCAGTATGTACTACACAGGAAGACTGGAACAATTCTTTCTGTAAAGGAGGAGCTGTGGTCAGAGTAAATAAGCTTGTTTCCTATAGTAAGACTCTCTGGAGATTCTGAATTAGAATTACGTAGGCAAGTCGGCCAAGCTCTCTTTCTGCATAACGTCTATTCGCGTGCCCTCTCCCACCCCAATTCTTTTGCACTTACCTGAACAAGCCAGATATCTCAGGGAAATGTGTGGAGTTAGGCTACCTGTCTGACATCCAAACAGGAATCTTTTCTAACAGCAAGGCTGCTTGGACACTTCCATGGTCTGCACACGCTCACAGGGCCTGGCCAGTTCACCAAGCAAAAGGAAGCTCGTGTTCAAAGTTCTGCAGAGAATCAACAGCAACCACAAAACCTCAAGACCATTTCAAACACTAGCGTTGAAAAACCAAGCTCAAAGATGAACAGTTCAAGTTGCAAAATTACAGGAAGGCCAACTGTAAAGAAATATTTTTTAAGGTTTTAGGACTATGATGAGAATCCATTAAAAAAAAACTATTCAAATTGGATTTTGTCGAGAGTGAGGAGGAAAAGACAGTGATATTATCAAAATGAAACAGAAGGTAACTGTGTGCTGTTTAGGGTGGAAGTATGCATATACAATATTTCCTTTCAGCAAATTTACAGAGTTGTACTGTACCCCATGGGGGACCTAGGACTCCAACTCTCATATTTTGATGATCAGCTCTGTAATTGATATATAATAGTGACTGTAATATGACACTAACATCAGCTCATTTATTTTATTTTTTTTTCTCAGATTTTTTTTCTTTTTTTTCTTTTTGCTTTTTAGGGCCACACCCGTGGCATATGAAAGTTCCCAAGCTAGGGGTCAAATCGGAGCTGTAGCTGCTGGCCTACACCACAGCCACAGCAAGTCCAGATTCAAGCCACATCTTTGACCTACACCACACCATGGCAATGCTGGATTGTTAACCCACTGAGCGAGGCTAGGAATTGAGCCTATGTCCTCATGGATACTTGTCAGTTTTGTTACCGCTGAGCCAAGATGGCAACTCCCATCAGCTTATTTAGTTAGAGTTAAGAACTTATTTATTATTTTTTTATTTTTAGGGCTGCACCTATGGCATATGGAAATTCCAGGCTAGGGGTCAAATCAGAGCTGCAGCTGCCAGCCTGCACCACAGCCACAGCAATGCGGGATCCAAGCCACATCTGCAACCTACATTACAGCCTGTGGCAATGATGCATCCTTAATCCACTGAGCAAGGCCAGTGATAGCACCCACATCCTCATGAATATTATCCAGGTTCTCAACCTGCTGAACCACACTTGGAACTCTGAGAGAGGTATTTGAACCAGAGTTTATTAGAGTGCCAGAGGAGGGGTGTGTGTTTGTTCATAGCCTCATTTTTTATACCCTTAACATTATCTTCAAAAGAAGCTATACGTACAATCATAAAGATATACTGCAAATATTGAAAGAAAAATAAGCTTCTAAATTATTCCGACTTGCTTGCCATTTTATGCAATAGTATACATTGACACTTTATAAATATAATTATCCTTGTAAATCACATAATACTGTATAGAAATCTGTGAGTTTAAAATGCTTATTTATTAAACATCAACATTTAAAATTCCGCTCCAATTTTTAAACTCTAATTTGAGATTTTTTCATTAAAAAAAAATTATGGGGAGTTCCCACTGTGGGGCAGTGGGTTAAAAATCTGACTGCAGCAGCTCAGGTTGCTACAGAGGCATGGGTTCAATCCCCAGCCCAGCACGGTGGGCTAAAGGATCTGGCATTGCTGCAGCTGTGGTGTATGCCGCAGCTGTGGCTCGAATTCGATCCCTGGCCTGGGAACCTCCATATGCCGTGGGTGCAGCCATAAAAGAAAAAAAATTATGAGACCATCAAACTTACACCATCCCTAAGTTCTTGATAATTTAAAAGCCCTAATTAGAATTATAATTGTGCTTATTTCAGATTATTTCTGGTCTCCTTTGCAATGCTGGAACACTAATATACTAGGCAAATATTTTGCAGTTCTTCTTTCTTATTGTTCACACTTCTCATTTCAAACATAATGTTGTAAATTCACCTAGCTTTGTTTTTTCAATTTCAAAGGAAGGACTCTACTTCTGGAAAGTCTTCAATTTCAGCAGATGTGCACTCCTTGTGTCATAGGAATAAAAATGTTATGTGCTTGAAAATAATTCAGGCTGAAGGAATTTCAGTAATGGTAGAGAAGACTGGTACAGATGAATCCACCTTCTGAGAACAACTTAAAAAATTGTATAGAATATAAATCCCACTGGCTTGAATGCTTTAGAAAGCTGGCAAGGCAGTGAAGGCCTGAAGAAATATCCAGAGGAGAAAAACAAAGGTGAACCTGATTGATTCTTTTTTTTTACTCAAGGTACTCCTATTTGTAACTGGCCACTGAGAAGCAGAGAATCAAGCAGAAAAGGGTAGCAAGGAAGCTAGAAGTGAAGGATTTTTGAGTTAGGGGCCACAATTAGAGCCCAGAAATCACCAAAGATGTTGTGCCTTTATAGTCACCTTAAGCTTTCAGGTTGGACCCCTGCAGGGTACACCTAAGGAGAAGGTATGAACTAGAAATACTGTGCAGTCACAGGATCGAAGCTCAATTCAAATCAACTAAATTAAGAGATAATTAGATAATCATCAAACAGATTAGGGGATTCACCACATTATATGTCCAACCTCAAACAAAAGTAATCTCTGAAGGATGATAACACAATACAGATCAGCAAATTTGCTTTCAAATGTTTTTATGCACAATGTCCAAATTTCACTAAATATTAGCAGGCATGTCATAGTATAAGACTAAAAAACCCAAACTATGACAATAAATAGGAAATTGAAACAGATGTATGAGAAGATATGGAATTAAAGAACTTTAAAATAACCGTGATTCATAATTTGAAGAAATAGATGAAATATAGAGGATTTTGTATTTTATACCAGAATCTATCTTTTAAAAATCAAATAGAAATTCCTAAATTGAAAAATAACTAATATTAAATAACCAATTGCTGGAGGATAATAGCAGATTAGACCCAGAATATGAGAATTAGAATAGGTCAGAAGAAGACATCAGATTGATGAACAGAGGAGGGAAAAAAAGGCAGAAGAAAAGGGCCAATTTTTTTTAATGTAAAGGACATAGGGAAAAGTTCTATCATACTCATAATTGATGTCCTAAAAAGAGAGAAGAGAAATAATTGGGCAAAACCAATATTTAAAGAGGTAATAAAATTTTAAATTATATAATTTTTAAAAGACATAGATTCAAGAAGTGCTATGTCTCTCAAACAAGATAGAAATGAAGAAAACTCACACCTAGCTACATCTAGAAAAATTGCTAAAAATCAAAAAAAGAAGAAAAAAAATCTTAAAATCAATTAGAAAGGGGAAATTACTTTTAAATGAGCAACATAAGAGTAAAAACAAATTTCTCAACAATGGAAACCAAAGGAAATGAAAAAACACCTTCACAGTTGTGAAAGAAAATAACTGCCAACCTAAAATTCTTTATTCAATGAATGTGTTAATTATCTTGAAGACAAACTATGACATTTCCAGACAAACAAAAACTAAGATAATTTGTAATCTACAAACATGAACTAATGGAATTAATAGAAGGAATTGCTCAGGAAGAGCAAAAGTGTACCACAGGCAGAAGGAAAACAATTTCAATAAAATGATCAAATGATTTTAAAAGCCATGATTTACCAAAATTGCCTAAATGCCTCAAGACAAAATATAAAATACAAATAGTTTAGTATGTATTAAAAGTTTGAATCTATAACTAAAATCCTTTGAAAAAAATTTTCCAAGCCTGGCAGTTTTATTAGAGAATTCCTCCAAACATTTAGATAAAATCAACCTTATATATACTAATCCAGAGCACAGAAAAAGAGGGAAACTGTCCCAAATCATATTTTGAGGTCATCATAACTTTGGTAGCAAATACTGGTAAGAACACTACATTAAAGGATTTTAAAGGAGGCTACACTTTCATTTATAGAGACAAAAATTCTTTCACAAAGTATTAGCAAAGCAAATCCAGTGATTTGTAAAAATGATGATGCATTATGGCTAGGTGACAGTTATTCCAGGAGGGCCAGATGGTATCATATGTGAAAATCTATACTGCAACGCACCACATAAACAGAATCAAGGAGAAAAATCAATCATCTTAAATAGAGGTAAAAAAATCATTCAATACAATTAAATATCCGTCTATGATTTTAAAAAAGAAAACCTACAAACTAAGAAGAGAAGGGTGCTTACATGACATCATATCATAGATGTCATGCTTCAATGAGAAATATTGAAAGCTTTTCTCTTGATATCAGGTATAAGTCAAGGGTAACTTCTGACCATTAGAATATTATTCAACATTGTATTCTAATCTAGGATCTATCTTAACCTGGTATGATGAGGCAAGACAAAGTATAAGTATTGAAAAGTAGAAATAAAACGGCCTCTATTTGCAAGAGCCCTGATTTTATATATTAAAAATTCCAGAGACTATACATTCACATTAATAGAATAAATTTGTTAATTTAGTGAAGTGGGTAATAGTTATATGCTAATTTGCAAAAATCAATTGCATTTCACATTTGCAACACAAAAGCAGAGAATACGGTTTTTTAAAATAATGCTATTTAAATTAGCATCAGAGAACATTAAAATAAATCTAACAGAAGGTGGATAAGTTTTCCATGTAGGACAATATAAAACATTGAGGGGAATTAAAGAAGAACTCAGTAAATGGAAGAATACACAATGCTTTCCGATAAAGAGATGCAGTACTGTAAAGATGTCAGTTCTTCCCCTAAACTGCCTATATTCAATGTGTTTCTAATCAAAATCTTAACAAGTGTTTTCATGAAAATTGACAAACTGATTTGAATATTTATACAATAATATGAAGAGTGTGCAATGTCAATAACAGTGGAAAAAAGACATATTTGAAAATTTAAAATTACCAGATATCAAGATTTATTTTAAATCTGTAATAATTCAGACAATATGGTATTGGCACAATAATACACAAATAGACCAATGGAAGAGTAATAGAGTTCACAAATTAATCTACATATATATGGATACTTATATTAAAAAAAATGTCAGTGCAGAACAGTGGGACATAATCTTTTCTATAAGTGAGGCTGTGTCAATTGGAAATTTAATTAAAAGAAAAAAATGAATCTTGATGCCTTACCTCACTCTATTAAAAAAAAATCAGTTCCAGATGGAGAGCTGATCTAAATGTCAAAGGTACAATAACATTTCTAGAAAATAACAAAGAAGAATATCTTTATAACCTCGGGGATTGGAAAGATATTTTTAAGGGTACAAACCCACTAACCCTTAAGATAATGATAGGTTAAAGTATGTTAAAATAAGATTTTATGCCCAGCAAAGATGTCATCGAGAGAATAAAAGGGCAAACCATGAAGTGGGAGAAGATTTTTGTAGTTTATATAACTGACAGCAGATTCATATCAAATATACATATATAGAAAAAGACATGATACAACAAGGTTAGTATCATCTGTGAAGTTACACAAAGCACATGAATAGAAATTTGCAAAAGATTTCCCAATAAACCCATAAAATGTTGATCATCCTTACTAGCAATTTGGGAACTGCAAATAAAAACTACAGTGGAGGAGTTCCCGTCGTGGCGCAGTGGTTAACAAATCCGACTAGGAACCATGAGGTTGCGGGTTCGGTCCCTGCCCTTGCTCAGTGGGTTAACGATCCGGCGTTGCCGTGAGCTGTGGTGTAGGCTGCAGACGTGGCTCGGATCCCGCATTGCTGTGGCTCTGGCGTAGGCTGGTGGCTACAGCTCTGATTCGACCCCTAGCCTGGGAACCTCCATATGCCGCGGGAGCGGCCCTAGAAAAGGCAAAAAGACAAAACAAAAAAACAAAAAAACAAAAAAACTACAGTGGAATACCACTAACTGTACCCCAGATAGTGGAAATTTAAGAGACTCACAATATGAAGTTTTGCAGAGGGTGTAGAGTAAATACAATTTTCATATACTGATTCAGGGAGTGGAAATGTGGCACAACTAAATTGTTACTTCTCAGGATGAGCATACACATATCTCATGAACTAGAAACTATATACCCAAAAGAAAATGCATATGTATGTGTATTTAAAAAGTTACAATAATGTTTGCAACAGTTTTAAATAATAGCAAATGAAATCTGAAACATTCTAGATGTCAAACAAAAATAAAATATATTATCAAAAAAATACCTGAGATGGGAGTTCCCATCGTGGCGCAGTGGTTAGCGAATCCGACTGGGAACCATGAGGTTGCGGGTTCGGTCCCTGCCCTTGCTCAGTGGGTTAACGATCTGGCGTTGCCGTGAGCTGTGGTGTAGATTGCAGACGCGGCTCGGATCCTGCGTTTGCTGTGGCTCTGGTGTAGGCCGGTGGCTACAGCTCTGATTCGACCCCTAGCCTGGGAACCTCCATATATCATGGGAGCAGCCCAAAGAAATAGCAAAAAGACAAATATATATATATATATATATATATATATATATATATATATATATGAGATGATGGAGTTCCCATCATGTTGCAGCGGAAATGAATCTAACTAGGAACCATGAGGTTTCGGGTTCGATCCCTGGCCTTGCTCAGTGGGTTAAGGATCCGGTGTTACCTTGAGTTGTGGTGTAGGTTGCAGACATCACTGGAATCCTGCGTTGCTGTGGCTCTGGCTTAGGCCAGCAGCTGTAGCTCTGATTGGACCCCTAGCCTGGGAACCTCCATATGCCATGGGTGTGGCCCTAAAAAAGCAAAAAAAAAAAAAAAAAAAAAAGTGAGATGAATAGAATTGCTCTTGCTGTGAACATGAATGAATACATACATGTAAAAACATATGAATTTTGCAAGCGGTGTATTAATAAAAAGAGGCCAGACACAAGATAATTCACTGTGTGGTAACACTTATATAAAGCTTAAATACTGGCAAAACTGACATATTTTAAGTCAGGTAGTCCTTACCTCTGGGACAAATGGGAGGAGTAAATGAAAGAAGGGGACTTCCGTACTATCTCCTGATCTAGGTGGTTGCTCCTAGTAATTTATCTGTGTACTTTTGTAACTTATGTACTTTTATGTCTATACTTTATACTGAAATAATAGAAGTTTATTTTAAAAATATGACCCACATTGGAAATTCAGTGCTATATGTGATGTAACACTAATTATTTTCGTAGTTCTGTTATTTCCAAGTAAGAATTCAGCCAACATTCTCTTTCTTCCATGAGGCTTCAGATGGAATGTCTTCCTTTTCAGAATTTCCTGCATACTCCTGCTTATTTTCTTGGATAGCTAACACATCCTCTTCCTCACTTTGTAGTATGTTTGGTCAGTGCTTCATCTCCACTGAAATAAGTGCCAGAAGAATTAACTCCAAATCTATATTCAGAGGTCATTAGGAAAAAATTTGCATGTGGCATTTGTGAGCTTCCAGCTCTTACCTATTAAGTCAATGTGAGAAGCAAACTCTGGCTAAACTCTGCTGCAGGTCTTCAGAATCATCTTAGTGACATAAATGATTGCCAATATTGGGAACCAATATAAAAAATATGGCTGGTGATGAAACCATGTCGAATATTTAAAGAGCAAGGGAGGGATCTGTGAAGCACAGAAGCTCAGTGTTTGAAGCTATGCACTGATGCTGGAAATACCCTTCCAAGTAATGATCCAGTCACTACCTGTTCATTGGCAGCTCCAACACTTAATCATTACTTACTAGCTGAATGGTCTCACTATACCACCTGCCCACATGTTCAATTCCCCCTATACCACAGAGAGAAAGCGCAATCCTTTTTCTACACAACAGCACTGAAAGTTCTGATGACCTTTGACTAGTGGGCTCTGAGTCTTCTCTTCTCCATACCCAGAGCTGTGTTCTCTTAAAACAATACTCACATGGTGTGGTTCTGAGCTCCCCCACCCTCCTAGTCACTCTGCTTTCAATATCCTTCAGTTTATTTAACTTCCTCTTTCTTAGGGTTTATCCAGAATACCTTCAGTGTGCTCTGACCTGTGAAATACTGTCTCTTTGTTATGTGATGCTTTCTTTAAGAGCTGCCTGCAAGCACATCTTCCACCATCCTGTGCTGTTAGATCTATGAGAAGACCCTTGTATTGATTCTTACTAAATTATTTTGCTCTGGGTTTTTCCAGAATTTTTGCATCCTAAACCTATCACTACATCTTCATTCAAGATGTCCAACAGAACAGAATGGATATTTAAGATCTCTATCAGTCACCTGAACACTTCCACTTGGGCACCAGTCCATTCATTTGTGTCCTAGAACTGTTCTCCAGATATCATACATTTTGTGCTTCCAGCAGCAACCTTGCTGCATGACTGCTTGAAAACCACATAACCTATGTCTAAGGAATATTGATCAGCTTCATTTTGGTGACTTGTCACGATATCCCTGTCACAATTTAACCTTCTAGCCACACGAATTAGCATGTGGACTCTGTACTCATAGTACCACAAGGATTTGGAGCTTTATCTATGTTCAAGTTCCTCCCTTTCACCTAGTAAACTTGTGTTCTTAGAAAAACCATACAGACTTTCTGAGCCTTCTTTTGCTAATTAAGACAATGGGTTCATTGCCAAGGCTTCTACTGTATCATTTTGTTTCAATTTGTTTGTTTTAACGTTCATGAACTTGGTCTAAAGTAGCACGTTTCCTGTAAAGTATTCCATGAATTTCAAACTCCACATAAAGAGTGTTCTAAAACAGAGACCATCAAACACCCCCATTAGCGTAGAGACCTGAGGATTTTTACTATTTAGTTCTTTGAGACATTATATTAAGTTATTAAAAAAAAAAGTCAGCACCTGTGAAGAAATACTGTTATATGAGAAGGTGATGATGGCAACAGAGGTGGCCAGGATGATGATGATGATGATGATGATGATGAATCAAATCGAGGCTCCCACCTTGCAGTCTACAGCCATAATACTCCTCTTGTTGGAATAACTAATAATACTCACCTGGCTTCTCATAATATGGGCAATCCTATTTATATGCATGTCAGGCTATTATAAGGCATTTCAGGACAGTTGCTAGGGTGACAGTTGAATTTTATGGTAAAACATAAATGTACCCCAAAACCATACTTCCTTTCAGCTAGGGACTAGTTTCAAGGCCTATGCATTTCTTAAGAAACAAGCTGCATGTTGCCATTTTAAAAGCAAAGCTTGTCTTTCTAGAAGCAGAGCATCAGCCCTTGTGCTGTGGGAGACCACACCCCTAAAATAGAAATCTAATGGTATTTTGACTTAGATGCTAAGTCTTAAAACATGGGGGAAGAATTCAGTTTTTAAATGTATTCACTGATATATTCTCTCTCTCTCTCTCTCTCTCACACACACACACACACACACACACACACACACACACACACACACACACACACTCCCCAAATACATCTAGCAACTGGATCACCAATAATTTTTATTCCAGGCTAAGCCAGGCCAGCACCTAATCTAAACTTCACACATCCTGACCCTGTTTACAGAAATAGTCTTGGACTTTTTCTCTTGACTTCAACTTCTTGCCTCATAATCCATTTTTACCTATACTCAGCTCCTGACTGTTTGGCTTTGTCTTCCCCTCTGTGGATCTGTGCTTGCCCCCTGTAGCTGAAGGTAGATGTGGTTTCTTTAGTTCCAAGAAGCCTTCCCACCTGATGGAGCCCTATCCTGGAACTCATCATCACTGATGATTTCCTTGGTACCCTACATTCACTCTTCAAGTGAGAGGTTCAGAGAGTTTTCCTGAGAATGACCAGCTGTTGCCAGAGAAGTTTAGGAGGCAATTACAATGGACCTTACCTTGTGCAGTCCCTAAAGTTTCACTCTAATTGTTAAAAAAACTACCCAAGTTTTCTGTTTATTTAACATTTTGGTCTCAATTATCTATGTGGTCACTGCCATCTCCAGAGTACATTTTTTCTTGAAGGATGAATTTATTAATTTATTCAGTGAATTCTTATTGAACCAGGCATCATACCTAACAGCATAGCTAGAGAAGCTGCCCACTAGTTTGATTCCACCTTTGCTGGGGAACCTGTCACCTCCTGTGGAACGTCACTTCGTCACATTGGCCAGCACTCTGCTAGGCAGTGTCTTTTTATCGTTTAATTCCTTCACCTTGGTGTGCAAGTCTTCTCATTCACACACTTGCTCTCACTTGCTATCATTCCCAACGTGGACACCAAAACCTTTATTTCTCTATCATAATAGACTCATTTGTTTAATCCAGTATTCGTATTTTGTGTACAGTTCAACAGAAGACGATGCATTAAGGACTATGACTCACCTACTACCTACTGACCAAAACTTAGCATAATAGCGCAAAACACACTATATTCACTCAATAAATGATGGCTTAGTGGGTGGATGGGTTGATGGATGAATGGATGCTTAATATGCCAAGCAGATCCTAATAATTTTATATACAATAAATAAACCCTGGAGGTATAATGTACGTCATGGTAGAAATAGTTAATACTATATCGTATATTTGAAAGTTGCTAAGAGAGTAAATCTTTTTTTTTTTTTTGTCTTTTGTCTTTTTAGGGAGCATATGGAGGTTCCCAGAATAGGGGTCAAATTGGAGCTGTAGCTTTTGGCCTACATCACAGCCCACGGCAACTCCAGATCCTTAACCCACTGAGCAAGGCCAGGGATTGAACCTGCGTCCTAATGGATGCTAGTCAGACTTGTTTCTGCTGAGCCATGACGGGAACTCCCTAAGAGAATAAATCTTAAATGCTTTTTTCTCAAGAAAAAGAAAACTTGTAACTATGTGTAGTAATGAATGTTAACTAGATGTACTGTTGCAATTACTTCAAAATATATGCAAATATCAAATCATTATGTGGTACACCTGAAATTAATACAGTCTTATATGTCAATCTTAAAATATTATCTCCTCAGCGACTCTAGTGGGTGGAAATCAGTCTCATTTTACAGAGGAAAAGAAAAACTCAGAAATATTTTGATAGGAGTTCCCATTGTGGCAAAGTGGAAACAAATCTGACCATCCATAAGAATGTGGGTTCAATCCTTGGCCTCACTCAATGGGTTGGGGATCCGGCATTGCCGTGAGCTATGGTGTAGGTCGTGGATGTGGCTTGGATCCCGTGTTGCTGTGACTGTGGCATAGGCTGGTAGCTGTTGCTCCGATTCAACCCCTAGCCTGGGAACTTCATATTCCATGGGTATGGCCCTAAAAAGCAAAAAGCAAAAAAAAAAAAAAAAAAAAAAAAAAAAAGGAAGGAAAGAAATATTTTGATAACTTGCCCAAGATTATTAACGATAATAGTGTTATTTTGTTTATCGATGTGCAGCTGATTCACAGTACTATATTATTTTTAGTGTACAACATAGTTATTCAAAATTGTTGTAGATTATATTCCACTTGTAAAATATTGGCTGCACAATATATCCTTGTAGCTTATTTGCTTGTACATAATAATTTGTGTCTTTTAATCCCCTCCGCCTATCTTGCCCCCACTTCCTTCTCCCCACTAGTAATCATTAGTTCTCTGTATTTGTGAATCTGTTTCTTTTTTGTTATATTCACTCATTTGTTTTATTTCTTAGATTCCATATATAAGTGATATCATACAGTATTTGTCTTTTGTCTGAATTATTTCACTAAGCATAATATGCTCCATGTCGGCCTGTGTTATTGCAAATGGCAAATTTTTATTCTTTTTTATGGCTGAGTATTATTGTATATATAAGCCATTTTCTCTTTATCTATTCCTCTGTTGATGGGCACTTAGGTTGCTTCCATATCTTGTAAATAATTCTTCTATGAAAATTGAGGTGCACATATCCTTTTGTTTTTGTTCTTTTTAAAGAATGCTTTATGGCCACACTCATGGCATATGGAAGTTTCCAGGGATTGAATCTGAGCCATAACTGTGATGTATGCCACAGCTGCGGCAACGCAGGATCCTTTAACACACTGCCCCAGGCTGGGGATCAAACATGAACCTTTGCAGCATCCTGAGCCACCACAGTCAGACTCTTAATCCACTGTGCCATGGAGGTAACTCTGCATATATCTTTTTGAATTAGTATTTTCATTGTCTTTGGATATACTGTTTATATCCAGAACAGTAATACTGCTATTGCTTGTTATTATGTTAGTCAGAGTTGCATTAATGATTAATAATCCTATTAGCTAGTACCTATTGGATATTTATGACTTCAATAAGTATTTTCTCCACATTAGTTTATGTAGTCCTCATATAACGCTGTAAGATAATGCTATTACTATTATTACATCATATGTATGTTTTAGGGTCGCACCCAAAAGTTTCCTATAGGTGCGTGGTGATCTGAATGAATGATGTGAAATGCTATCTTTTCACTTGTTCACACTTCTTTCTCCATGACCAGCCCAGAAAGTAGAGCATACAAAGATCCCCTGCTTCTGCTTTGCCAGAAACAGTATCACCCAAAACAGGTAAAACCAGTAGATACCTGCAGTTGCTCCTCCAGTTCCTCATTACTAGAAAGACAGTCATCTGGACCACTCTGTTGTTATCACTAATTTCATTTGAATTCATTTTCCATTAGGCATAGGGGTCAGGATAAGACCACAACATTTGGAGACACTATGATAGTATTAAATATGCATTATATATATGATAAATATTTTTTATCCTATGTGTCAACTCAAACAATTAAATATCTACTTAAATGAGGTGTTTTTGTGATGAGGACACAATTATAAATTAGATTCATCTAATGTCATCATTCCTAATTTCATTTATTTTTATTAAAATTTTTTATGGAGGTATAGTTGACATATGATTTTTTTAGTGTCAGATAGACAGCATAGTGATTTGATATTTATATATACTGCAAAATGGTTACCACAATAAGTCTAGTTATCATCTGTCCTTTTAAATAGATACATTTTTTTCCTTTTGATGAAGACTTTTTAAAGATTTACTCATTAGAAACTTCCAAATATGCAATACAGTGTTATTAACTATAGTCATCCATTAATCTTGTATAGGCTTTCCCAACAGAGACTGGTATCACTTGCAGGGTTTCTTCACTTCTTAGAAATCTTAGTTCTCTCTCCTCTTCCATCTGAATCATTCTAAATTTCAATCCTCCAGGTCATTTATTCTCTCTTCCATCAGGTCTGCCCTATTACCAGTGTTTTTTAACACATCCTTCCTTCATCTCATTCACTGGGTTCTTCAGCTCCAGAATTTCTGTTTGGTTCTTTTTTAAAATTTCAGTCTCTTTCATAAAGTACTCCCTCTGCTCATAAATTTTATTTCTGCATTCATTAACTTGCCTTTTTGAGTTTTCCTGTAGCTTGCTGAATTTCTTCATAACAGCTATTTTGAATTTTTATCAGCTAGATCATAATATTTCATGTATTTGAGTTCTGTCACTGGCAAATTGTCGTTTTCTTTTTGTGATACCCTACTACTGCAATTTTTCATTGTGACTGATGAAATGTGCCTGTGCTTTTGCATGTGAAGTAGCAAATACCTTTCTTATTTACGAAGGAAGGCTTTGTTTACTTTGGTTCTAATAGTTCAATAGTCTGTCAATTAGAAAACTTTCTTTTGCTTTCCAGAAGATGGTGCTATAACACAATTTTGGTTTCTCTGACTGAACTGACTCTCCAGGCTACACACTTTTACTTTCCACCTCCTCTGCCAGAGAGGTAGCCCCCGCCACCACAACAGCCCTAGCTTGTTGCAGCATTGGTCTGGGTTGTGAGGCTGCCTTAGCCTGTTCTTCCTTTTTCTGTGCCTCTAAACTGTCTCCATCCTGCTCGATGGCCCACCGAGTTCTCCTGTCAGGTGGGCTTCCACAGATACTCCCCCAGGAGTGCCCAGTTTTGTGCTCTCCAGATTACCTTTTTTTCCTTTCAGTGGCAAGTGTGGGTGGGCAGGCTATGACTCCCTTGGATCCACATCCTTCTCTGAGCTCCGATCCACCCACTTTCGACAGGTGAGCGGATCTCCCGGTGTCTTAGTGTAGTATGCAGAGGCACTTTTGATGGGTTAAGGATGTCTGGTTAGTTGTAAATTAAAAAGAAGAGAAAAAAGGAATGACTCATGTCACTATGAGGCTGACGTCATCCTCCTCAAAAACTTTGCTTTAAATAGGAGTGGCCCTAGGATAACTATAGAAGATCATATTTCTTTTCTATTTTTTACACATTTCACTGCTTTGAAAATATAAATCTAAATGATGTTATCTTGGTCTTGGTCAGCTTGTATCCTGATGAGATGGTGCTGAAAGGCTGGTGGCTTGCCAGCTACAGTGAGACTTGTGGAAAGTGATGCTCATCATGTTGTATCTTCTCCTGCAGCCCAGGACACAGCTCTTCAGTGGCACAAGCTGGTCTCCAACCCACTGATTCTGTAGCACATCTATGTAGATAAATAGAGAATTAAACCTCCTGTAGCTAAAGTGCTGATCAGTTGGGGTACTGTTGGTATACCCTGTAAGAGGGCCAGCATCGCAATAGTGACTGTGGCAGGTTTTAGGTTCCCCATTGGACAGGCTCACAACAAAGTTGCCTTCAGTTTGAGTGTAGTTTTATCTATAGTGATGCATTTATTTGTCTTTTGTAGTACATTGTTATTCACCACTCTGTGTCCTAATTTGAGCGAGCATCTTTAGGAAGCATGTATTGTGTTATGAGAAGTTTTAAGCAGGAGTCAACAAACTTTTTCTGTAAATGGTCAGCTAGTACATATTTTAGGTTGTGCAGGCCATATGAGCCCTGCCACAACTACTCAAATGCATCCTTTTAAGTCAAAAACACTGATACAATTTTTAAAAATTAAAAAAAAAAAAAGAAAGCAGACAATGCACCATTGACTTGTGTTCCAATAAACGTGATTTATAAAAACAAGGAGTTCCCATCATGGCTTAGTGAAACGAATCTGACTAGCATCCATGAGGACACAGATTCGATCCCTGGCCTCGCTCAGTGGGTTAAGGATCTGGCATTGCCGTGAGCTGTGGTATAGGTTGCAGACGCAGCTCCGATCTGCATCTCTGGTGTAGGCCAGCAGCTACAGCTCCAATTCGACCCTTAGCCTGGGAACCTTCATATGCTGTGGGTGCACCCCTAAAAAGACCCAAAAAATAATAATAATAATTAAAAAAAAATAAAAACAGTCAGCAGGCCCAATTTGGCCTCTGGACCATAGTTTGTGCCTTCTGCTATTAACGGAAATCACTGTAATTATATTCAGGATTCTAGAGCAAACAAGTGTTGAAGCACTTCTGGAAAGTGTAACGTAAAATCCAGTTTTATCCATCTTCAGATTGCTAAAGGTTTCACATCACTGGAATCTGGATCCAATAGTTAAACTCTTTGGGCCACCTCAGACATTTCACTATAAAGTACCACCATTCTTGCTTCTTGCCCAGGAAAATTGTGGGAGATTAAGTATGGATCTTTGGAAATTTATCTGGTTAATTTTTTTCTTCTTCTGCACTATCTTTGAGTATATAAAATGAGCAGAACTCTAGTTCAAAAATTTTGCCAGAATGAACATCTCATCTGGATACTAGTCCTAACACTTTTTAAATTTCTTTTTCAATTTAAAGACTCTCATCTGTTCAGTTAGTACATAGTGGTCTTCATGACTATTCTCTTGCCAGCTACTGTGCATAAAATGTCCCACACCTCCTAGGAGTTAGCCTGAGTGACTGGGAATTGCAGTATGAGTGCCTGTAGCCGGTTACAGTCTTGAAGGACACTTTACTCTGAAGTGAGTTTTAAGCTGTAAACTCACCTGTTTAAAATTATAGGGAAGTTCCCTGGTGGCCTAGTGGGTTAAGGATCTGGCACTGTCACTGCTGTGGCTCGGGTCACTGCTGTGATGCAGGTTCCATCCTTGGCCTGGGAACTTCCACATGTTGCAGATACGGCTAAAAAAAAAAAAAAAAAATCAGGGTCATGTTAAACCAATCAACAATTCCTACCTTAACTGAGTCATCACAAACAAAATTGTCTCATTATATTTAGGCTTTTAAAAACTCACACATTTAGAGATTTTGAAATTTATTCCCTGTCAGTATTTCCCACCCCTTTCCTCAAAATGTTCCAAAATAAAAGTGACCCCCATTTTGGCTGGCTCATGCCTCCCCCAAAATAGTCAATCTCTTTTAAAAGCCTGCCATGGCAATTTTAGAGAACTTTGTCATTAAAAAAAAAAAAAAGTCACCTTTAGTGAGTTCCTGCTATGGTGCAGTGGGTTAAGGATCTGGTGTTGCCACAGCTGAGGCACAGGTTGAAGTTGTGGCTTAGATTTGATCCCTGGCCTGGGAACTTCCATATGCAGCCAAAAAAAAAAAAAAAAAAAAAAAATCGCATTTATTCACTTTACTCACATAAGAGGCCGAGGAAGAAGACACATATTTATCACATCAGAGAAAGTTCTTTCAGATAAAACCTATCTTAGGGACATAGGTTCAGACAAGACTCTAACTTAGCTGCTTTTGGCAAGTGGTCCACTGGGGACACACACTCCAACCCAGCCGTGCTTTAGGGATCTTGCAGAACACTCCCATAACATTTGCAGAAGCATCACATTGGGGTGTGAAATTGTGGCAAACTCCTGTATGAGTTTTTTATTGTATAAACAGTTCAGAGTCACTGTCATAAAATGAACAGTTTCCCTAATAAAACATAACATCTGCCTTTTATATCCACCATGGGTTATGAGCCCCAGCAGAACGGAGATTTTGAGTTTGTCTTTTCTTCCTCACTAGGTACCAGGTACAGCAAAGTTATTCTGAGTTCCAGATTATATCAATTATATAGCCATCCACCCGAAGACATTTAGAAATAACCCTCCCTAGGAGGTCTGAAACATAAATTGCCTGGCTGATCTTAGAAAAGAAATGTGAGCAGTGGATAGTGGAGGCTGACAGTCCGTTCACATTGACAAACACTCATACTCTCCTCTTGGTTAGCCATAAAACCTTAACATAGGAAGTAACATGAAATAAAATGAATTCCTGTGGAATGCAAAACCCATCCAATTAATATTAAGCCCCACCTTGACTAGGGTTTCAGATCCCTCCTTGGCCTTTAGCTTCTGAAATACAGAGCACAAACACTAGCTTTGCTCATAGTGGCAGTGCCCCTAGAGAATAACTTCTTTGCACAGCGTCAGAGCCAAACTCTGCAAACATGTCAACCTACTCTTTCCGCCGCAGTGAGTTTTGGAAGACCCTTCTCTCAATCTCAGACCACTAATTCATTCTTTACTCGTGTCAGCGTTGCAATTCAATTCACCCACTGTTTTCTTTTTAATTTCCAAGTACTCTATCTCAGTTTATAGCATCTATGAATCCTCCTTTGTTAATGTTTTTTGTGGTTTCCCCCATGAGCTCTGTGTCCTTACGTATTTCTTTTGTCTTTGTGATATCTGTGCCTCCGTTTCATACTATTAGTCTTGAAATTTTGATGATTTAAAACCCCGTGTTCCTATTTTTTGAGTTGAGGGTTTGGACTTAAAACACTGTTGGTCCCAAGTCTATTTTCATTCCCCAAAGAGTTCTCATTCCCCTGCTGTGACTAGAAGTCCTGACCATGGACTAGTGGTGTTTGTTGGGAGGAGGGGCTGGGGATGAGGTTGGGCAGAGTGGGCAGGAGGCCAAGTGAATAGAGTAGGGCTCTCAATTCTTCCTGTCAACCAAATGCTTCTCTTGGAGTCTCTTTCAGGATTTTCTCTGCAGAAACTCCCTCTTTAATCTAGGGGTAAAGGCTTATGTCTACTGCTCCTTTCCATTTTTAACTCCCAACTGTCACCCAAAGGTAGAGCCTTATCTCTGCTCTGCCTCTCAGTCCAGCCCACAGTCTCCCCAGGGCCCTCCCGGGTGGGCAGTGTAAGTGGAGAAGCAGCAGCCACCCCCCCCCCCAACTAGCCCAGCTATTTTGAAGAAAGCCCTTTAATGAATTATCCCAATGATTGTCTGTTGACGCTGCCTTTAAAAATGTCTCTGGATGTCTTTGGATAGGGAAGAATCCCATCTGAGATATTTTTCTCCAACCTATATTTTGAGCTGTATTTCTTTAGCTCTGGTTCATAATTGCAGTGCCTCAAGACTTCTGCTCTACTGATAGCAGACCTGTATTTTTTCCCATCACTGTTGGAAATTATTTCTTTTAAAATACATGTTTCAGAAATGTCAATGAGATTTGGGACGAAAGAGGAAAGAGGTGCAGGTGCTTCTTCCTTCAACTTATAGCAGTATTTTGAAGAGGTTATTTAACCTTGTTAATGAAAGGCAAATCTTGGTTAAGATTATAATTGCTTTATCATTTACTCTCTATCTCTGTGTATGTGTATGTATGTGAATGCATATGTATACATACATGTATATGTATATTTTATTTTTTCCAAGCCTTAAAATGATCTTTTAAACTATTACGACCATCAACTTTTAGATGAAAAAATGCAATCGAGGCTTAAGAATTTTCAATTCGCTTGATCTAATTTCAAGGTAACTTTGTACTATGCCTGACCTAGTAATCCTTTTATCTATTTTTTCTGTTTTTAAGTGATTTGCCACAACTAGTCTTTAAACTCTATTACTTCAGGATAATAGCTTATTCATCTCTATTATTAGCACTTAGTAGTGGCTGACATATATAGTAGGCACTAAATACATGTTTGCTGAAATCAGTTAAAGTGAAAGAACCAGGATTTTAATCCAAATGTGCCTGACTTCAGTGTATATATTGTTTTCACCACATGCTCCATCAGAGCTGACAGCTGCTCTAATTCTTTAGAGCTAAGATGTCACTCTCTCCCAGTACAATGTAAGGAAACTGCATTCTCCTGAAATCCCCTTCTTCTACCCTGAGGTATTTCCTCAAGTGATCATTTGCATATTTAGTAGCTGTTCTGGACAGGGCCCTCCAGCTACAAGTTGTAGAGACTAGAATCCTAGAGAGGATAAGCAGCCTGTCTCCATTTTGCCTTTTCTAGTTGCTTCCCTGGTGGTCCACAAACTTAAGATAACAGAAGTTGGAAAGTCAACTAGATGTGAAAATAAAATATAATGTTAGGAGCAGTAGCTTTGGAAACAAACAGATTTGGAGACAAACCAGTTTAAGCTGAGGCTGCATCAGGGGTGGAATTAACAATGTCTGATCATGATTAGCAAAGAGCACTAAAAGGATATCAGTTCACATAGATCCCTTTGTTCTAGTGTTTCGCTTTGGTTTAAGAGGAGAAGGGAGGCTATACATGCAGGTTTACATGAATACATAAAGGTTTAAAAGAGCTGATGGAAGCAACTTCAAGTATCTTCCCAAGACTGAGCCCATGAGCTCCATTCTAAATCTTATAGAGGCTAAAAGTTCTCTTTTTACAACTTAGGCATAAGTAGAGTTGCTTGGTTTCCCAGACCATAGATAAAGTGCAAGACAGAGTGACTGCCATGAGCATGTTCTTGTTTCTGCTCAGAACCCATTAACTACCATGATTCTAGCCTTGTAAATTAATGCATTAAACATGGGGGCCAGAGAGCAGTGACAAAACACCCAGGGAGGCCAGGAGGTCCAGCAGGAGGTGGTGTGAGCCCACTGGATATTTGTGCAGTACCTAGACCACATTTATAATAATTGTGAAACAGATGATATTCGTTGTGGGGATCCCTCAGAACTTTTGTTACATAGGGGACCAAGGTCATACTCCAAGAAATAAGGTAGTGAGCCAAAATAATTCAAGAATTAATATTAACATGACCTCACTTTTAATCGCAGCTTTTGGAATCTACGAAGATTCTGGTTTTATTTCCTTTATTTTTAACCATTTCCTTAATTCCTAATATCACGCATGTTTAGGTATACTGGCATAGTTTATTTAATAAAATAGGCTCTGACATCTGGCTGCCCAATCTGGACACCCAATTTTACCACTTGCTAGCTGTGTTACTGCCCTGAATATACTCCTTAACACGTCTGTGCTCGGTATACACATCTGCAAAACAGTACTCCCTACAAAGCATTATTGTGAGTAGTAAAGAAATAATGGATTCGAACATAGCACAGGGCTTGGTCTTCTCTAAGCATTAGTTCATGTTAGCTGTGTTGTTATTGTCATTAGCAACATCATTATTATTGAGTTCATCTTCATTTGGAGGCATTAGACCTGCTCATCCCACTGCAACTTTCATTTTCTCAACACTTTTTTTTTTAACATAGACTTCAAAGTTTTTGTCAACAGTCATATGTATGCCCAAAGACTTAGCACACTGTGAATTTTCCCTTTTCCTTTCATCAGATAGTGCTGTTTGTTGGCTTATTTATTCCTTCATCATTCACTAAATCACTTATTCAGTCACTTTTAGTGTGCCTCCTTTATATTAAGCAGAATTCTAGTAACTATGTATATGGCATAGGAACTGTGTATATTGCTATAAGTTCCCTTCAGGGAGCTTATATTATCATGGAAGAGATAGACAATAAGATAAATATGAAACCTAATGTCAGGTCAATGTAAAGGCTATGAAGAAAAGTAAAGTAGGGAAAATGAAGAGAGAGTTACAGGTATTGTGAGTTTAAATAGAGAAATCAGGAAAGGTACTTCTTTATTTGTAATAGAGTATGAGGATGTTCAAGCTCAAAGGCATTGATGAAAGCAATAGAGTTCTTGGAGGCAGGCACTTAAGAAGAGTCTCCTTGACATCGATAAGAAAAATAACAGAGTAGCTAGAAGTATACCAGAGAGAATCAGAGAACAAGATGGCTAAGACGGGCTCTCCTAAAGTAAATCAAGTCTCAAAGACTACCCTTGCAAAGGGGCCCAACTTTAACTGAATCAGACTGTGGAGCAAGGTGGTGTGAAAAATAATAGAGAGATCAGCTGGCAATAGTGGTGGCTGACAGCTAAATGTGATAACCAGCCTGAAGCTTAACAGGGGGTTCAGAGAAAGAGACAGTGAATGACACCAGCTACAACCATATTCACCCATGGGGAAGGAAGTCAGTAAACTGTACACATGCCCAAGGCTGCACCCTTTAGGGAGTGGCATCATAGCATGTACACTGCATGAGAAATAGACTTCACTGAACTAGTCCAGCCATGTCACTAAATTAATAATTAAGCAAGCAAACAATTAGAATACCCCCAAAACTGGAGTTACCATCATGGCTCAGTGGTTAACAAACCCGAGTAGTATCCATGAGGACACGGGTTCCATCCCTGGACTCGCTCATTGGGTTAAGGATCCGGCATTGCTGTGAGGTGTGGTGTAGGTCGAAGATGCAGCTCACATCCTGTGTTGCTGTGGCTGTGGTGTATGCTGGCAGCTATAGCTCTGATTCAGCCCCTAGCCTGGGAACATCCATATGCCATGGGTCAACCCTAAAATAAATAAATAAATAAATAAAATAAAAAAATTTAAAAAAAAAAAGGAAAAGAGGAGTTCCCGTCGTGGCGCAGTGGTTAACGAATCCGACTAGGAACCATGAGGTTGCTGGTTCGATCCCTGCCCTTGCTCAGTGGGTTAAGGATCTGGGGTTGCCGTGAGCTGTGGTGTGGGTCGCAGACGCGGCTCGGATCCCGCGTTGCTGTGGCTCTGGCGTAGGCTGGCAGCTACAGCTCCGATTCGACCCCTAGCCTGGGCACCTCCATATTCCGCGGGAGCAGCCCTAGAAAAGGCAAAAAGACAAAAAAAAAAAAAAAAAAAAAGGAAAGGAGAATACGCCCAAAATAGGAGAGGAGGCAGGTCAGTAATCATGTTTGGGATAATACATTATTGAAACGTCCAGTTTTCAACAACAACAAAAAAGAGACATAAAAATAAACAGGCAAGTGTTGCCAATTAACAAAAAAAGGAGTAGACAACAAAAATTACCTTAAGAGCCTCAAAGTAGCATTATAAATATCAAAGAGCTAAAAGAAGCATATTATATAAGTAAAAAAATATATATATGATGACAATGTCTCACCCAATAGAGAATATCAATAGGTGTGTCAAAGAACCAAATGGAAATTCTGGAGTTGAAAAGTACAATAACTGAAATTAAAATTTACTGAAATGGTTCAACACTGACTGAAGATTTGAGCTGACTGAAGAAAGAATTATCAAACACAAAGATTAATAGAGATTATATAATCTGAATAACAGAAGGAAAAAGAAAACTATAGTCAGCCCTTTGTATCTTTGGATTCCATCTCCTCAGATTCAACAACCACATATCAAATTTCAAGGTTGGTTTCATCTGCATATGCAGAACCGTCAGATACAACTGGGCTGACTCTATTACACTATTCTATATAAAGGACTGGAGCATTACTGAATCTTGATTTCTGCAGAGGTCTGGAACCAATCCCCTACAATCACCATAATAATTTCAATAGGTATAGAAAAGGTGTTTGATGATATTCAACACCCTTTCATAATTTTTTTTTACTTGAAATAGAAGGTAATTTCCTCTCTCTGATAAAGGCCATTTACGAAAATCTCACAACTAATATCGTGCTTAATGGAGAAGCTGAAGGCTTTCCCCGGAGATCTCCTGATGAGATCCAAAACATGAATGACTGCTCTCACCACCTGTATTCAACATTGTACTAGAGGTTCTAGATTGAGCAATTAGATAATAAAAAGAAATAAAAGATCCAAATTACAGAGAAAGAAGTAAAACTATCTCTAGTTCTAAGTGGCATTATCTACAAAATAGAAAATCCTAAGGCATCCACTAATTAGTGAGTTAAGCAAGGTTACAGAATATGAGATCAACTTATACAAATCAATTTTAATAGCAGCAGTGAACAATCTGAGAATGATAAAATTTCACTTAAATAGCATCAAATAGAATAAAAGAATAAAATACTTAGGAGTAAAATTAACAAAACAGCTGCAAAATTTTTACTGCTAAAACTCCAAAACATCATAGAAAGAAATTAGAAAAAAAAAAAAAAAAAAACGAAATAGGAGTTCCCATCATGGCTCAGCGGAAACTAATCTGACTAGTATGCATGAAGACACAGTTTCAATCCCTGGCCTCACTCAGTAGGTTAAGAATCCGGTGTTGCTGTGTGAGCTTTAGTGTAGGTTGCAGATGCAGCTTGGATATGGCGTTGCCGTGGCTGTGGCGTAGGCCAGCAGCTACAGCTCCAATTTGACCCTTATCCTGGGAACCTCCATATTCTGTGGGTGTGGCCCTTAAAAAAAAAAAAAAGGAAGAAGAAAGAAAAAACCTAAACAGATGGTAAAACATTCATGTTCATGGACCAGATATTTGATATTGTTTAGATGACAATAATCCCCAAATTGATCTATGGGTTCAGTGTCATTTTTATCAAAATCCCAGCCATCTTTTTTGCAAAAGACATGACTGGACTGTGGAGCAAAAAACAGATGGAGAAGGCAAGAGTGGAGGTGAGAAACCCAGTTTACAGGCAGTGCTACACAGTTGAATGAAAGGTGGTGATTGTCTGGACTAAGTTTATTATGGTGGAGATAGAGAAATGTGACTAGATTCAAGACATATTCATGGATAAAATCTGCAAAAATATGAAAACAACATAGGGATAAATAACTTGAGTCTGTAAATGTATATGATCCTGGAATAATTTCCTCTAATGAGCCCTTCAGAGAATAACTGCCAGATAAATCTAAATAAATAATGAGAATCTGCTCATTGACCAAGATGCAAAGCTATTCTTTACTGAGCATTCTGTGTAAAAAGCAACATCATTCTTGAATGTTCTTGGCAACTTCTCAGAAACTCTCATTTAATTGTTTTATTGTGGAGCAGGAAATCTTGCTCTATCTTTTAAAACCTCCTTTTCAAACTGAAAGAGTTTGGCAGAAAATTAGGGAGCGGGAAACAGCACAGGTGCTCAGAATTCCTAGTAAAAAATAGAAAGCCATTTATTTCAGAATAGATGTTTAAAGCTATTACATTATTAACTTAAACAAAGGTCTGAGTTTTTTGTCTAATTCCAGTTTTATTGAGGCATAATTGACATACAAAATTGTAAGATAATTAAAGTGTACATGATGGTGATTTTATATATATATATACTATAAAAGTATTCCTTGTCTAGTTAATTAATACATCCATATCCATCACCTCACATATTTATCTTGTTTTATTTATTTTTTTGGTGAGAATATTTAAGTTCTACTCTCTTAGCAAATTTCAATTATAAAATACAGTGCTATCAATTATAGTCTGAATTTTTAAGCAATTTTTTCACTTTAAGATACTACAACAGATAGGAAGCAAGAGACAAATAAGACAAGTTGTGGTTTTCTTATAAATAAGAGCTCATACTCTGGTTGCAAAATCAAAAGGACTAAACCTAGTGATGTCAATTTAATCATTTAAGTAATGGCATATTTTACTTTGGGCATCATAGTCAGTACTTCAGGTTTCAGCTTTAGCTCCATCAGAAAAATTCATCCTTTTAATTTATGACTTTCATTCTAATTACCAATTTCTTTGCACAGTGTTTAACCCTATTTCAGTACCTCGAATTATCTCATTTGAAACTTATTTTATCAAATATTTTAATTTCTAATTTTGTGTATGTTTTCAGAATTAGCCTAGAGGGAAAATGCTTTGCTAAGCCAACAATAAAAATACTATATTAAAAAATTCTATACCAGCTGATGCAATTGACATGGTTTGTAATTTTTAGTCGACTATGGTTACCCTGGGATTTTATATTCATTGAAGTCAAAGCCCATGTTTTAGTTATCTTGTTATTAGTAGGTAGTGCATTTTTCTGTTTTTTTTTTTTATGTGTAGTTCTGCTAAATATGTGTTGAATTCAATGCTAATATCAAAACTATTTTTATATTTAGCTGTAACAGTATTAAAACATAACAGTTTTTAATGTAATAAGCTTCTATTGGTAGAAATTTCATGATCTGAAACCAGATATATTCAAATAATTTTATGACTAATAAGAGTTTAATTTAATTTGATTTAATTTAATTAAAGTTAAAAAACCAAGGAAAGGGCTGATTAATAAGGTTAAGGGTCGGGGGATGCACTGAGGGTTTGGGATGGAAATGCTATAAAATTTGGCTGTGATGATCATTGTACAACTATAAATGTTATAAAATTCATTGAGTAATAAAATTCATTGAGTAATAAAGGAAAAAAGAAAAGAAAAATAAGTAAAAAATAAATAAAGTTGAGGGAAGAAAAGAGCAGGTCTTTACAGGAAACCCTCTGTGGAAATGTTTTTAAATAAAGTACATTTTATATGATAGCCATATATATCCATTTACACAGACTCCAGATATAACCAAGCAAGTGTGACAGGCCACTATGCTGGCTCTAGAGTGATTCTACCTTTTCAGATAATCATCTTTTTGCTTAAATCACGGTACATATCTTTCCTTGACAACCAAATTAAGTTAGAGGGGAAAGAGAACATTAACAGTTCCTGTGTGCACACCATGGGGCTTGGTCCCAGCTTCATAAATTGATTTCAGATATTTAGGGCACCAAAAACACCAGTGTTTTTTTGTTTTTGTTTTTTTTTTTTTTCTCTCTCTTTTTCTCTGTGATACTGTCTGTAATTAGTAATAGCAAAACAGTTAACTCCAAAGATGCCAGGCCAGATCACCACAAATAAAAAATAAAACATCCAGATTTATAAATCTGAGACAGTGGTACAAAGAAGCAGAGATGATAAATGTTAACAATTACCCACAAATATTGCAAGTATTTTTATTCGTGCACTTCATAGTACAATGTATGCCAGAGCCCTTAATTTTCTGACCTGGTGGTATTTCAAGGGGAAGAGAAGGTGTTTTTGTTGCCTGTTCTCATCTTAATATTCCTCTTTGGATGCAGCTCTATGAATTCAGTGAGTCAACATTTCCAATGTGACTTGGTCTCAGAGAAGCAGGTGTTGCAGAATATGATAAGCTAGACTGTAGGCAGAGGCACACAATGGATGGGTGCATGAATATTTAGACAGATAGACAGCACTATTCCTTGAGTACTTCCTATGCATCCAATATTGCTCTAAGTACTTTGCATAATTACTCCTCACAACAGAACTATTTCCCCATTTTAAAAGTATTCGAAAAGCAAGGTTTATTACTGTACTAGGGTTAAATGGGGGCAGATTAGAAAGCTAACCCGGGCTTGTCTGTTTCCAAACCATGTGCTTTATAAAAATCATTACATCATGCTCTGTCTTATAATATTAACAATTGTATAGGAAATGTTTACAGGGTGCCACTGTGTTTACTCTTTGATTACATGGTATGTGTTTCAAATACATGATCTCATTTCAGTTAAGTATTATTTTACACGTGAGGCTCAGAAAAGCCAAATATTAAATCTTTTAATGACTACCAAATCCTTGGGGTCCTTTGTTGACCATCCAAATCCAATCACCTGGAAAATATAATGTCTTTACTCTTAAGGGTTTTAATAATCAATACTTAGGAAGGAAGAAGCAAGATCTTTTGTCTTTAACCTTTAGATGAGGCAACTGAATCACAAAGAATTCAGTGACTTGTAAAGCCTCCTTTGCCAGTCAGTGGTAAAGTCAAAATTATAGCTCCTGGGTCTGAATCATGCTGTTTCTCTGGACTGCTCCTCACCTGAAGAGGCTACAATCAGTCTTTCATATTCCACTGCCCTTGAAGCTTCCATGACTTTCACGTTGCTTTTCTGCTCTTGGTGGTCTCCAAGGAGACCAGGAGGATGCTGCTTGACAAATAACGCCTCTTGTCTAATACACAATAAGACGTTGATGGGTCTGTCCAGTGTGAGTTTTTGCTATATTGTGTGGGGCGTGTGTGTGTGTGTGTGTGTGCATATTTTGATTTTCATAAAAGGCATTTTGGGGGGAATAATATTCTGACCTGACTTCAGTTTAAAAAATAAAGTTTTTCAGCTTGTAATCTAAATGATTCACCAAAGAGATGAAAACCTAATAAAAAAATTGATGATAAAGGACTCATAAGCAGGATCTGTTGTGCATATACATGTTAAGTCCCCAAGGGGAAAAACCAAAGCTTTGCAAAGCAGGATTTACCAAAAAAAAAAAAAAAAAAAAAAAAAAATCAGCCTCTTCTGGACACAGGAGAAATGTCTACACTCTGAGAACAAAGACCTTTTTCCATACTGGCCTTGGCAGAGGAGGACATCAATTCTTACTACCATGACATTGGGTAATGTGGGCTATTAGCTCTTACAGAGGGCAAGGCAAGAGTTAAGCATGTGCCGAGCCAAATGGCCAGTATGGACGAGAAAGACAAAATAGCTAAGAAAACTTACCCAATCCTTGTTCCTATGAGGTTTAGTAAAAATAGCACATATTTAACCACGTAATCTGAATTAGTTACCTTTCCTGATTGGTAAAATTATGATAAAAAATAATAACTACAATGATGACCTTACTTGTCTTTTGGGAAAATTTGAAGAAACTATATGTGTGTGGTGTGTGTGTGTGTGTGTGTGTGTGGTATGTATTATACATATAAATATATACACCATATACATATAAAGTGGTTAGCATAGTATTCATTCATTCATTCATTTATTCATTCAAACACACAATAAATGCTAGTTTCCTAGATTTTTTTGTCCAGCCCTCCTTCCTCAGCTCAACCTGGTTTTTGGCCCAATATTTGAGATAGCTCTTAAATCCTTTTTTTCTGTTTTGATTTGGGTTTAAAATACACTGTGGTGGTTTAAAGAAAGCATCATCTCTCTTTGGCTAGAAGAACGATGACTTAGGTATTTCTATAAAATTTAAGTAACCAGCTTCTCCCCAAGAGTGTAAGCATTTGGAAACCCACCAACTGGAGGGTTTCAGGGGGAAAAAAAGAGATGAGTGAAAAAGTATAACCCTGAACGTGTGCTGCTCTCTTAAAAGTCTGTCTTTTTCTCCTGCTGCTCCCTCTTCTCATCAGCCCCCAACGTTCTCTCATCTCAGTGGATATTTACCAGCCGAGCTGGGTTGGTATCTTTGTGTTAGGGTTTGTGTATGTTTCCCAGATTAGAGTTATCTGCCACTTGCTTTCTCACACTTCCTGAAATGGCCCCTCAGAGAACTCTCGCCCTTGCTCTGCCTCAGGGTCTTCAAAGGCTGTCGTCTCTGTCTCAAGCTCTTGAATACACACCCTGCAATACCACCAGCTACCTCCAAGGGACCACCCTGCCCCCCGCCAGCCTTTGCACAATCCTACCTCTATTCAAGTCCTGTGCAGCCGTCAGAGCTCAGCCAGCTGCTTAGAAGAGTTGGGTCCCTTTGTTATACAGTCTAAAATAAAAAATGGTACATTTTCTTTAACTTGTCACGGGTTGCAGTTATATGCATGTGTATGTTTGATAAACATCTGTCTTCTCCTCAGCACCATAAGCATCAGAACAACAAAGACTTTGTTTTTGTCTCCATTACATCACTGTACTAAGTACAGTGCGGGGCACATGGTAGGCATGCATGCATTTATTGAATGATTAAAGTATTGGTAATGACCCACCAAAACAATAATTCCCAAAAATATTCTTAAGCCCCATCTCCACCTAGGGTAATGCTAAAACATTCCCACAAAAAGGAGTGTTCACTGGAACAGCAAGTAGCATAGCTAGGGTCTTGGGAAAAATGAAAGATACTGTTCAGATACTTTTTGGCCCATCCTTGGGTTAAACTTAGGTCACATACTATGTGCAGTGGCAGTGTGCTTACAGCACCCAGGGTAATATGAGTTGTTCTCTCTGTCCCATGACTGTGGAGCCTGCCCTTCTGAGCAACACCAGGCTCACAGAAAGGGAAGTTCATCAACCTCTGTAGCTCTCCTGTGATGTGCCAAGCACTTTGCCTATGCCATTTCCTTGAAGGGAAGGATGTAATTATGTTTATTCCATGTTCCCTAAGGCACCTATGTTAGTCTAGGACATAGAGCAAGCATTGTACTCACTATTTATTAATGCTTATTAAAGAAATTGCACACATGAAAAGAGGGATCCTATAACATGTGAGCATTCCTAGATAAACAAAAGCAATGGTGATTCAGGAGGACCTGTTTCATATGTATGTGACTTAGAGGAGAAACTGTAGATGGCATAAAATCCTAAAGATTAACAAAAAAATGTGCTTGTGTAGTGGTACAGTAGAAACTGTTGAAGTAAAAGGCAATTAAGACGTTTGTTAATCACTGAGATGTGTTCTTAGTCCATTATGAAAAGATAAGATACCCAAACTTGAACAGGTAAGGCTAAGGAGATATTCGTTATCTGGCACCTACATATGAAAACATCCCCTAAGAAATCTGTTTGGCTTTAGGAAAGGCAAGTCCTTCTAGATTTTGTTTGTTTATTCACAATGGAAAATTCCAAATAAATACTCAAGTAGAAAGAGTAGTGCAATAAATCTGTGCACCCATGACTCAAACTTTAATTATTTTAGTGAACAATCTTTCATTCATATTCCCACCGTTTCTTCCATAACACTAGATTATTTTGAAGCAAGTTACTGGTATTATATAATATCTCATCCATGAATGTGCCAGTCCTAAAAGATAAGGATTCTTCTTTTTAACATAACCACAGTACCACTGTTATACTTAACCAATTATAATTCCTTAGTATCTTAGTCAGTTAGTATTCCAATCTCACGATATATCACATAGATGTTTTTATTGGTTTTTGGTGGGTTGGTTAGTTGTTTGGTTGTTTTCGTTATTTGTTTGCTTTTAGAGTCAGAATCAAAATCCAGAGTTCACATCTGGCATTGATTGTTATATCCCTTATTTCTCTTGTAAACAATAGTTCCCCTTTCCTTTATATTTTTATCTGTATTTAAATTTTATTTATCTTTCAAAGAAAGTAGGTTATTTGTTCTGTAGAGTCTTCCACATACTGAATTTCACTAACATGTCACTGGGGTGTTTTTCAACATTCTCTTCTGTCCCTTGTGTTTCCTGCACAGTTGTAATTAGAGACTTGATTGGTTCAGTTTCAGTGGGGCAAGAATACTTCTTAGTTCATATTTTGTACTTCCTTTTGCATCACTTTAGGAGTTACAGACTCTCTGATTGTCTCTCTTATTTTTTTATGCTAAAATTGGTCAGTAGCCAACCTGAGTAGTCCACTATAAAGTTTTTATTAGCTTTTCTCCAAATGATTTTAATACGGTTTGATTCTCTTTGCCTAGATTCAGTTTTCATTCTGGGTTGTGAAATGTTGGTATTCTAATTCTGTCATTCTTTCTGCACTTATCATTTAGAATTCTTTTATGGATTCTATCAATGGAATATGAATATATGTCTGTACATATAGTCTTCATTATAGTTTGAATATAAATTACAGGATAATTGCTTTCCATTTGTTTACCGGTTTTCAGAATGAATTGATTCCCTGGCATCTTCTAACGGTGAAAAGATTATTTTTGTTTCTTCAAAGTATTATGAACTCATGGATTTAAATGCATTCAATATGCTCCAGTTCACTGTAGTTATTATCCCTATTGATGGTTCAATTATCCCATTTTTGAGACAAGTGGAAGCCAATTCAAGTTGACTTGTGTCCTTTTGATATGACTCCAGTGATTTTCAATAATTTCATTACTTTGAAGATTGAGGTTTCAGGCTGATTTTGTACATTTGCTGGCACAGACCAGGAATCAGCCGTCTCTCCAAAGATCCCTTGTTCCTTTTATGGAAATTAGTATTCAGGGACTACGGGTTTTTACACACTTTCTTTATATCTCTTTTCTATTATACTGAAAATATAATATTGACGATTAACAACATTAAAACAATTACTTACTTTATCCTAATGTATATTATACATTATGATATCATATAATATATATGTATATGTATTAGATGTGTATCCATATATAGACATATGTGTGTATGTATACACATCCCTATGATACACATTTTGGTTTGGAATAACAATCTTAATAACATTAACACTATGATCACTAAAATCAGCTTAAATTTTGTTGTCTTTCATTCCACAGAATCTATTTCACAAGGGATGTACTATCAAATTATTGTGCTTTAAGATCACTTGAAATAATTTTTTCTCATTGGTAAAACCACCAACTCAATACAGAGCTCATTTTATTTGCGTCACCTTGCCTTTTATTACTTTGGCTTAATTTTGTTCATTTAATGCAAAGAATACACATGATTCCAAATCAGATCTACTAAATAAGCTGCATACAAAGTCTAGCTTCTATCTTTACCCCCTGCCCCAATCTGTTTTCTCCCTCTCCCTGCAGATAACCATTCTTAGCTTTATCCTTCCATTGCTGTTTGTTTCTTTGTTTGGCATGCCCACGACATGTGAAGTTCCCAGTCTAAGGATCAAACCTGTGATCTGGGCCACAGCAGTAACAACACGGGATCCTTAAACTACCATGCCACAAGAGAACACCTCCATCAGTTGTTTTTTGTTTGTTTGTTTGTTTGTCTTTTTGCCTTTTCTAGGGCCGCTCCCATGGCATATGAAAGTTCCCAGGCTAGGGGTCTAATCGGAGCTGTAGCCGCCAAGCCACCAGCTTTCCCCACAACCACAACAACTCGGGATCCGAGACATGTCTGCAACCTACACCACAGCTCATGGCAACGCCAGATCCTTAACCCATTGAGCGAGGCCGGGGATCAAACCCGCAGCCTCAGAGTTCCTAGTCGGATTCATTAGCCACTGAGCCAAGACAGGAACTCCCTCCATCAGTTTTTAAATGTAAGCTAACGTGGATGTAACATTTGCATCCTCCCATTTTTCAAGTAAAATGTAGCATAGTTTGCAAACTTGATTCCAGTGTTCTTTTCTTTAAATAAAAAATTCTCTGGGAGTTCATGGCTCAGTGGTTAACAAGCCCGACTAAGACCCATGAGGATGAGGATTCGATCCCTGGCCTCGCTCAGTGGGTTAAGGATCTGGCATTGCTGTGAGCTGTGGTATAGACTACAGATGCAGGTTGGATCCCACGTTGCTATGGCTGTGGTGTAGGTGGGCAGCAGTAGCTCTGATTCAACCCCTAGCCTGGGAACTTCCACATGCTACAAGTGCAGCCCTAAAAAGCAAGCAACAACAACAACAAACTCTAGAGGTCCCTTTATAGAGCTACTCAGGGAGCTCTCACATCTTTTTTATGCTGTATAGTCTCCAGTGTGCTGATCAACCAGGGCTTATTTCTCTGCTATTCTACATTTGGCTGATTTCTAGACTTTTACTATTAGAAACAGACCTGCAACAAATCATCTAGAACATATATCTTTTCATATTTTTACTAGAGTATTTTCTGAATAGATTGTTAACAATGGGATGACTAAGTTAAAGGGTAAGTGCATACGTTAATTTTGTAATTCACCAATAGTGAATGACAGTTTTGGCTTTCTCTCAGCCTTGCTGACAATGCATGCTGTCATGGTTTTGGATTTTTACCAGTGTGGTATGTGAGAAATGATATCTTAGTGAAATTTTAATTTACACATCTCTTATTCTGGGTGAGGCTGATTTTAATATTTATGGTGAAATACAAAAGGCCTAGAATAGCCAAAATATTTTGAAAGAGTACAAAAAAGGAGACTACAAGAATATGATTTTAAATCTTATTATAAAATTATACTATTAACAAAGTGTGCTGTTGGCATAAGGATAGAAATACATCCATGGTATAGGTCCTCTTTAAATTCTCTCTGCAATATTTTATTGTTTTCAGCAGGGCAATCTTACATGTCATTTGTAAGTATATTGAATTTTTGGCTATTATAAATGGTATTGTTTTTAATTGGCTTGATTTTTTAATTGGCTATTGCTAGTACATACAAATAAAATTAATTTTGTTTCTTGGAGTTTCCATCGTGGAGCAGTGGTTAACGAATCCGACTAGGAACCATGAGGTTGCGGGTTCGATGCCTGCCCTTGCTCAGTGGGTTAAGGATCCAGCGTTGCCGTAAGCTGTGGTGTAGGTCACAGACGTGGCTCGGATCCCACGTTGCTGTGGCTCTGGTTGAGGCTGGCGGCTACAGCTGCGATTAGACCCCTAGCCTGGGAACCTCCAAATGCTGTGGGAGCGGCCCAAGAAATGGCAAAAAGACAAAAAAAAAAAAAAAAATTGTTTCTTAACTTCTATCTTGTGAGCTTACTTTAGTTATTCTTATGGATTTATTTAAAATTTTCTGGAGTTCCTGTTGTGGCTCAGTGGTGAAGGAATCCAACTAGGAACCCTGAGGTTGCAGGTTCAATCCTTGGCCTCACTCAGTGGGTTAAGGATCTGGCATTGCTGTGAGCTGTGGTGTAGGTTGCAGACAGGTCTCAGATCCTGCATTACTGTGGCTCTGGTGTAGGCCGGCAGCTACAGCTCCGATTAGACCTCTAGCCTGGCAACCTCCATATGCCGCGGGAGTGGCCCTAGAAAAGGCAAAAAGACAAAATAAATAAAGAAATAAAATAAAATAAAAATAAAATTTTCGAAGTTCCCATCATGGCGCAGTGGAAACAAATCCAACTAGGACCCGTAAGGTTTTGGGTTCTATCCCTGGCCTTGCTCAGTGGGTTAAGGATCCGGCATTGCCGTGAGCTGTGGTATAGATGGCAGATGCGGTTTTGATCTGGCATTGCTGTGGCTCTTGTGTAGACCGGCAGCTACAGCTCCAATTTGACCCCTGGCCTGGGACTCTCCATATGCCCTGGGTGTGGACCTAAAAAGTCTAAATAAATAAATAAATATTTCTACACATGGAGTTCCCATCATGGCTCAGTAGTTAAGGAATCCGACTAGGAACCATGAGGTTGTGGGTTCCATCCCTTGCCTTGCTCAGTGGGTTAAGGATCCAGCCTTGCCCGAGAAGCCCTAGAAAAGGCAAAAAGACAAAAAAAAAAAAAAAAAAAAAAATTTTTTCTACATATATGATCATGTCATCTATGACTAAAGATTGTTGGTTTTTTGTTTTTTGTTTTTGTCTTTTTAGGGCCATACCCGCAGCATATGAAGGTTCCCAGACTAGGGGTCAAATCAGAGCTGTAGCCACCGGCCTATGCCACAGCCACAGCAATGCCAGATCCGAGCTTCATCTGCCACCTACACCACAGCTCATTGCAGTGCCAGATCCTTAACCCACTGAGCTAAAAATTGTTTTAATTATTTCTTTCTTCTGTGTGCTTCTTATTTCATCTTCATGCCTTATTGCACTAGCTAGGACTTCTAGTAAAATATTTAATAGAAGTGATGAGTGGGAGATTTTGCCTTATTTTTAAATTTAGGAAGAAAAGAAATCTTTCACCATTAAGTATATTAGCTGTAAGTTTTTTTTTTTTTTTTTTTTTTTTGCAGATGTCCTTGAAAAAAGACTGCCCTTTATTTCTAATTTGCTGAGAGGTGGTGTCTTATAGAGATGTTTAATGCTTTTTCCGTATGTATAGAGATGATCACGTGGTTTTATTCTAAGATAATAAATTACATTGATTTTCAAATGTTAAAGCAACCTGGCATTGCTATTATAAAACTCACTAGGTTATAATTTATCACCCTTTTTATATATTTCTGGACTTGCTATCCCAGTATTTTGTTAAGAATGTTCTATCTACATTGATGACAGATATAGGTTTGTAATTTTTCTTTTTTAAATATCTTTTAATATGTTTGTTTTATTATCAGAGTTATGTTGGCCTCATAAAACAAGTTTTGATATGTTCCCTCATCTGTTTTCTTAAAGCATTTAGGTAATATTAGTTTTATTTCTTCTTTAAATGTTTTAGAATTCATCCCTGAAGCCACCACAGCCTGGAGATTTTTCTGAAATACAGCTTTTAGTTATAGATTCAATTTCTCTAATAGAGATGGGACTATTGGCTTTTTCTATTTCACTTTGTTATTTTATGTAAGTTGTGCCTTTTTTCAAGGAAAATTTCCATTTTATCTAAGTTGTTAAATTTTTTGGCATTACCTTGTTCATTGTCTTTTTTTTTTTATCACCTTCTCAATACCTATAGATCTTGCGTTGATGTTCCTTTATCCTTAATATTAGTAATTTGTGTCTTCTTTCCTCATTGTCTTTATCAGTCTTGCCAATGTTTATAAATATTAGTAGTTTTTCAAAAACTCAGCTTATGGAATCATGATATTCTTTATTAATTAATTTCTGCCTTTATTTTAATTTTGATCATTGCTGGCTATCTTTAAATATATCAGACACATTTCAATACTCACATGTGTTGGAGTGACCTATTTATGTACAGAGACCATTCAGTTAGGAAATGAATTTCTATTTGTCAAAATTCACTGACTTTAAATAGAAGCTATTTAACTGTTGGACATAATTCCACTAAAGAAAAAAGCAAAATAAACCCTTTAGTAGAATAGGAAATACAGATAAAAATCTTAATATCATTTGAAAGTACTTATATTTTATTGTTAAACCTAAATGTTCTAAATTATTCAAGTTCAATCACCTGGACTGTAAAAAATATTAGTTTCATGGTATAGTACATAACCAATTGCTCATAGCCAAAATTTTTCAGAAAAAAATTTTGACTCGATGAGAAAAAAATCATAGAACTAAACTTTGATTGAGACACTAAAGAAAGTGGATCATAATGTACGTTTAATGGTGTGCCATGGTTAATTGGTATGTCAGGTTTTTGGTTTATTTAATAGGATTTCTTCCTCGATGATGAATTTGCCATTGATAACTCTGAATTCAAGACATAATATAGGTAAATGTTTTACAGAGAAATGGTACTCTATCTGTGTAATAGGTACAGGGCTTTAAAAACATTTTCTGATTTTTTTTTTTTTTTTCTAACTGTGAATCATTGTGTCTTCCTGCATCTTGGCCAAACAGAAAAGGGTTGGTTTGAGAAGGGTGAGGTCTGATGTAAAGAAGTTTCAGCAGGGGGAGAGAGAGTGGAAAAAAATATGTTCTCTGGTCCCTGAAACAGAAGAAAGTGAATGAAGGACAGGAAAGTAGTGAGACACTTGAATCCTGATGGCCTCTTCTTGTCTTAAGTCCCAGAGCATGCTAGGGGAAAGCCAAGGGCAGGGGGGCTTCCCACTTCCTGCCGGGGACTCTGGGAGGAGACCACTTCATGGTGTTGCCCTGCCCCGAAACAGTGGTGGTTTCCTCAGAGCAAAGGGCAGTACAGCAAATCCGGAAAAGGGAGGAACCAAGTATAAGCCTCTGAGCTGCAGTAAGTCCTCCTGCGTTCTCAGTAGTTTATTCTGCTATTAGGTGTCAAGGCTGAGATGCCAACCTGGGCATTCTAAATTCAGAAACTGAACAATTAACTAACTACCCAGCTGTGCATGGAAAGAAGGGGGATGGGAGAGAATTTCTGCTGTTTCCAAAGTGTAATGAGCCTTCTGAAAAGTACCAGTGCTGCTTTTTCCCACCTAAACTTAAAGGTCCTCCAAGCATGACCAGACTCCTGGAAAGGCTTATGTCCTGCCATCCAGCAAGGCACAGCTACACCTATATTAGGAGAAAGATGTATAGCCTTAAATATACTTACCATTAAATCAGAATGAAAATATATAACATAATAGTCTAAGGAAGACATTAGAAAAGCTATGATAAATCAACTTTTAAAAAGCAGGTGAGAAGAATTAATAAGGGTAAAAGCAGAAATTGACTAATTAGAAAACAAAAATTTTACAAGAAATCAATACATACTGGTTCTTTAAACATTTTTAAAGAACATGTTTAAAAAACATTCTTTAAAATGTCATCAAAACAAATTGCTGAAAATCAAGGCTATATCAAAATTAAGAAAATATAAATATGAAATCTGTGGAATAAGAAAGAAACTATATAAATACAAAGGGGTATTTTTTTTTAATTTAAGATCTAGGGAATGTTATGTATAACTATATGCTTAAACTCTGCAAATGTCATTGATATTGATGACCTTTTAGTAAAAATAAGAAACCAAATGAAAACAAGAAGAGGGAAAAAATTAGAACTGAACAATAATCATAGAAGAAAAAGATGCAGCTGTCAAAGCACCAAAGTTGCTGCCCACAGGGAGCCATTTCTTAGGCAAGTTTGTTCAGAGCTTAAAGAAAAAGTATGTGCTTGCTGTTTAGATCCCTTTTGATCTTATAAGCAGATATAAATCTTCCTTATTAATATTAAAAAGCTAACATAATCCTGATTCCTAACTCTAATAGAAATAACATGCAGAGGGTAAAAACAAAATATATTGTATGCTTATGTGTAAATGTTAACATTCAATCTCTGAATGAAATAGAAAATCTAACTCAGTGCTATAAATTTCAGAAATTCAATGATCAATATTATAATTTTAAATAAATTCATTAATTACTTGAGCATTTCTCAAATGTCTGGTGGAATCTAAGGCGAGGGGATAAGCTAAAGGGGAAAAGCTGAATTGAAATCTCCTGGCTGCAAGAGTTCTCAATGCCTTTAACTTGTTCCTATATAAGAAGGAGCAATTGTCTTCAGTCTTTCCAAATTTAGTTGATTATAAAATCTTTTTTAATGCCAGACATAATGTACTTTACAACTCAGTTTGAGAAATATTAAACAATGTCAAGAGATGAAAGGAAGGAAAGCAGGTGATCTTTTTGATGGTAAAACATCAAATGACAAAATTCAAAGTTTAGTTTGCTAAAATATTTTGGAAAACCAGAAATGGGAGTGTACCTCAATACTCAAAGCCAACATAAAATTTCACAATGATGAATTAGAGACATTCTTGCTAAAGTCAGAAAAAGAAAAAAAGATTTAGCACGCTTCTGTAACAATGCTTATATATTCACACCGGGGTACTGATGCAAGAAAAGAAATAACAGATGGAGATATGGGGAGGGAAAAATATTGTGTTAGTTCTCAGTGACTGGTTATCAGGAAAAGAACTCAAAAGAGCCAACCAGTAACTGCTGAAATCTAATTATGAGGAATTCACCAAAGAGGAGTTTCTGTTTCTCACAAGCAAGACGTCTAGAGCTAGACTGATTCTCCAGAAAGTCACCTGGGACCAGATGGTCTCTAATCGCCTGCCCCACCACCCTCACCAGGTGGATTTGCCCTCAGGGTAGGAAGATGGTTACCTCACTGGCTGATGGGATCTACCTCACATCCTAGGAACAAGGAAGAACAGTGAAGCAATGCCTAACAGTCAGGCCACCACTTCAGAAAATGTGAGCTGTCCCCAGAGCTTCAGCTGTTCTGCTCTCTGCCTCAAACAGCCAGCTGCGAGGAAATAGGGGTCCATTGCTCCCCCAAACTGGGTTCCATTAGTCCAAAAAAGAATGAGAAATGGTTATGAATAGTAATGATGGTGTCAGCCATGAGTAGCATTTTAAATGAAGGATGAAATGTGGAATTGGTGAGCACATGGGGTGGGAGCAGAAGACTAAATAAGAGTTCTACCTCACATAGTACATAAATATAAATTCCATATGGATAAAAAAGTATAATTTCCAGAATAAATCATGGCAAAGACCCATGCAAACATGCAGTGGGGGATGACTTTCTAAGCTCAACACCAAGAGCACAAAGACCTTAAAGGAAAAGATTGATGAATTCAGTTACTGAAATGTTGAAAACTTTTTTGCTTTAGCTTCCAGGCAACAAAATATACATGAACATAATTCAACAAAAAGTAGTACACTAGAAAAAATATTTTCAATGTATACTACAAAGAGTTCATCTCCTTTATATCAGATTTGTTAAGAAAAGGATTAATACAGTAAATGACAAAGGTTCTTCAACACACAGTTTGGAAGAGAAGAGAAAATTAACTAATTGATACATTAAAATATACTTAACTTTATGTATTAAGCAAAGGACTGCAAATTGACAATGAGTTTTACCTGTAAAATTGTCAACTATTTAAAAAAATGGATAATATCAGTGGCTGGGGAACAGACATAGATGTCTACTAGGAGAAAAGCTGGAATTGTTTTTCTGTGGGCAATATAACAGTAATAATACACAATATATTATAAACAGCAATATGTTAAATAACTTAAATGCTTTAGTCTATGGAAATTTTTAGAGATCCGTGAAAGGCTTAGCTATGAAATTTTTGTCATGATATTGTTATTACAGTGAAAATGTGAAGAAGCATAAATGTTCATAATAAGAAATTGGTTAAATAACTTTGTTTTACAAAAATCTTTATTCAGGAGTTCCCGTTATTGCGCAGTTGTTAACGAACCTGACTAGGAACCATGAGGTTTCAGGTTCAACCCCTGGCCTTGCTCAGTGGGTTAAGGCTCCGGCGTTGCCATGAGCTGTGGTGTAGGTCACAGATGAGGCTCGGATCCTGCATTGCTGTGGCTCTGGCGTAGGCCGGTGGCTGCAGCTCCAATTAGACCCCTAGCCTGGGATCCTCCATATGCTGCGGGAGCAGCCCTAGAAAAGGCAAAAAGACCAAAAAAAAAAAAAAAAAAAATCTTTATTCTGTCATTAGGTATACTGTACAATTATATTTAACTACACATGAAATTTTGTGATATAGAAGTATTCTCCTGCTATATTAAAAAGAAACATTAAAAAGAGATTAAGGGAGTTCCCATTGTGGCTCAGCAGTAACAAACCCTAAGAGTATCCATGAGGATGAGGGTTCAATCCCTGGCCTTGCTCAGTGGATTAAGGATCTGGTGTTGCCATTAGCTGTGGTGTACGTTGTAGACACGGTTCGGATCCTGCATTGCTGTGGCTGTGGCATAGGCCAGCAGCTGCAGCTCTGATTCGACTCCTGGCCTGGGAACTTCCATATGCTGCAAGTGCAGCCCTAAAAAGACAAAAACAAACCCCAAAAACAAAAAACAAAAAATCAAAAAGGGATTGACAAATAACAGAGACCAAAAGCAAGATAGACACAGAGAAAAGACTGAAATGACATGTTAAGTGTAGCTATATGCAGAAATTTTTAGTGTGTTTTATCTTGTATTTCAATTTTCTCTATTACAATTAACATGTACTATAACAACATAGAAGAGCAATGAAATGTATTGTCTCAATCATGAATAATATTACATCAAAGTTTCAGTGATGGTTATCTCAGGATCAGAGGACTGTGAAGGCTTTTCATTTATATTTTCATTTATAAACTTTTCTGTATTTCCCTAATGAACAGGCATAACTTCCGCCCTCCAAAGAAACAAATACTATTTTTTTAAAAAAGAAACAACACTGAGATACCCTCCATTGCCCTCATAATAGACTCCAAAACTCATTAGAAGGCATGTAGCTTTCTTCAGGATCTGGCCTCCCCTTACCCTGAGACACCTGTCTTAGTATGTTCTCCACCACAGTCCAAGCTGGACAGAACCCCTTCAGTTCTCTAAGCAGAGCTCACTCTCCTCTGGGCATTTTCTCCTGCCCACATGCCCCTTCTTGGCTTCTCACAGTTCCTTCTACTGGAAGCCTCATATCCCTTCACCTTCACCACTCAGTTTGGGGGGGCAGGTGCCTCTCGCATCCCTATAGCATTGCATTAATCACACTCCAATTTCTGTTTGCTTGTCTTTCCACAAGATTCTAAATTCTCTAGGATTCTTTTTTTTTTTTTTTTTTTTTTTTTGTCTGTTGTTGTTGCTATTTCTTGGGCCGCTCCCACGGCATATGGAGGTTCCCAGGCTAGGGGTTGAATCGGAGCTGTAGCCGCCGGCCTACGCCAGAGCCACAGCAACGCGGGATCCGAGCCGCGTCTGCAACCTACACCACAGCTCACGGCAACGCCGGATCGTTAACCCACTGAGCAAGGGCAGGGACCGAACCCGCAACCTCATGGTTCCTATTCGGATTCGTTAACCACTGTGCCACAACGGGAACTCCTAAATTCTCTAGGATTCTAAACTCCTATGAGGAAGCACTTAATGGGTGATCAATTGGTGTTGTCAGCAGTTCCCGTTATGGCTCAGCAGTTGACAAATCCAACTAGGATCCATGAGAATGCAGGTTCCATCCCTGGCCTCGCTCAGTGGGTTAAGGATCTGGCATTGCTGTGAGCTGAGATGTAGGTCACAGACGCCGCTCAGATCTGGCTTTGCTGTAGATGTGGCTGTGGCGTAGACCGGAAGCTGTAGCTCTGACTGGACCCCTAGCCTGGGAACCTCCAGACGCCTTGGATGCGGCCCTAAAAAGAAAAAAAAAATTAAATTTGTGGCTGTCAAAGGAGGTAACAAATGAGTAAGAGGATGAATGGAAGCAGCCTCTGTGTAGCAGATCCTACCACGGACATCTCATTTACCTTATTTCATTGCGTGCTAACCAAGATTTATAAGGTAGGGATTATTATGCCCCTTTTCCAGATTAGGAGACCAGGAATTTAGGAATCTGGATCACTCTCAGCAGCCCTGACTTGTAATAAGTGTTAATAATTTCAGACTAAAAGAGCACTCATAGTCTACAGCCATTTCTGTAAAGTCGAAACTAAGTGGAAAAAATGAGCTAATTATCTGGAAAATTACAACAAAAAGCACCTTACTATGAGGATGAGGTTGAGATTGGAAATAGAAAAAGGTTGTTTATTTTACTTTTTCTTTTTTGTCTTGAATTTTTTTAGATGGCTACATAGAGTGCCTGTATTCATCTGCATTGAAACCCCTTGAGAATTTTTATAGGTTGAACCAAGACAGAATAATGAAATGAACCCTTCAAGGCAGGAAGGCAGAAGCAGACATAAAAGATGATTTCTCTGTGTTGTTTGGCCTTTATGGGAAGAACCATGATGAGCTTCTAGAAAATGCATTATTGAGTTGATGTAATAAGGTGAGCTTGCTTTTCTTCTTTTCAAATAATGACTTGTTTTATATTAACCATGGTATGAAACATTGCCACTAAAGTTGTTTTTCAGCACAAGTGAACTGTATTTGATCTCATACCCTGACTTTTCCAACTATTTCAGTCAGTCTCATGTTTCGTCAGTGAAGCTTTATTCATGTCATCACTCCATTTCCAGTTCACCAGGGATTCAATGGATTCAAGAAATTTTTTTCTTTCCCAAATCACACTCTTTGTAACCTTTGGTTTCCAAGTGATTCTTGGTCAGTTCATGCTTATCTCCATATTTCATTTTCTTCTACAAAAACTAACACCCTTTAATTGTGCTACAGTTGAGAAAATAGATGTTTGCTGATAACTAAATATTTTGTTTTCTTTTTAAAAGGGCTGCCTCTACTTAATGTCTTCAAAATATTGCAATCCACAGCCCTATTCTCCTATTGTATATGCACATCTCAATTTTATGTAGAATTGTTATTGGAGCACCAGAAGAAACAAACTCAAGATCCAAATAAAAGGATTTTATTTAGACTATCAATTTAGAGGAGCAGGTTTAATGAGAGCTTGATGTAAAGTCTACAAATCCAAATTACACAAATATTTTGTTCCCCAGCTACATTTGATAACAATGTCTTTGTTGTCTGGTTAGCAATCAGTTGGCACTAACTCATAAATACACACTGAGCGCATATTCATCTTCTTCCTTTCCTCTTGTGTGCCAGGCACTGTGTGAGCCGTAGTCTCTGTTCTCTCAGAGCTCATGGTCTCAGAGGAAGACAGATGAAATCACACTGATGAGTGTATACTTAGAAGCCAAGGTGAGTGCGCTGAAGACAAGGAGCATGGTTGCAGGAGCATCTCTGGGGTGAGACAGCCAAGTGCTACACCTTCCAAACATCTAAACTCTGGCATCTGACAAGTCTGAAATTCCTGCTTTGCCTGCACTCACACTGAAACATTTTCCTTGCCAAACGCTTGAGGCAAGAAACTTGATAGATGATCTGACCCAGCCTGAATTTTAAAATTCACTTGGAAAGTCTTCTGTTTCTGCTGTTGACACTGCAGCACACCTCATTTTCAGATATGAAATGAGAAATTTCATCTAGGTGGCTGCCCACTTACCAAGGCCTCATTCAGAATGTATATGACCCAAAGTGTTTGAGCAGCCACAGCAAAGATGTACGTGGGACAAGCACTGGGGTTAAATGCATTGTCACAATGGCCAGGCAACATGGTAGCTTTTGTCAGCACCCATGGTGTTGCCTGGACAACTCTGTTTTGCTTCACCACTGCTCACAGATAGACTTCACAAATAGACTCCCTTTGCACCCCACCCCCCCCCATATACATACCTTCACATCAAATGCATACACTTAATTAGAAACATTAGGGAAAGGGAAGGTGCCTGAGTCCATCCAGGACAACTTAAAGGCAGGGAAGGAATTGAATGAGTAGAGTGAAAAACTGACTTTTTAGCAAATGAACAGGGTCAAGGTAGACATGGTACCTGGGAATGATTGACTGGATTCCGGGCTCATTGAGTTCATGTCAGGTGCCTAATAACTTCATAGGGGGTAAGCATTATCTTACCAAACTGCAGAAAAGCACAACTCAGAAAGTTAAGTCTATCCACAGAGAAGAGAGGAGGTGGGGGGAGGGACAGCCCCGTCCTTAGAGTTGTTTCATTTCTCTTTAAATGTTCAAAATTTCAGATTTGAAGCCAAGTCTTTCTGACCTCAAAGGTCGCATTTTCTGTGAAAGTGTAAGCATACAACAAAATTCCCATTTCTAAAAGTCAGCCCTCCACATAAACTCAGTCCATGCTGATTTCAAAAAGCAGAAGAAATTTTAATAGTTCCCTATGACACCATGAAAACACCCAAACTCCCAGAAAGGCTTTCATAGCCTCCCACCAAACAGGTCCAGACTATTGGTCTAATCTCAACTCACTTTCCACTTCCAGGAACGGCTCTAGCTGCAGCATTTCACGTTGTCAGCCGTCTCGCTTGGGAGCTCCCTTTCCCACTCACCAAAGTCCTTTGTGTTCCTCGTGTCCCTGCTCCTACCATACTACCTACTGCAGGAGGGCTTCCCAATGCCTCTCCCAATTCTTGTCACACCCTCTGGACTTCTGTACCCTGTCTCATGTCCGAGGTCATCTTCACCAATCTGTTCATCTCCCCACAGACCCAGCACAATGCAGGGAACAGAACTGGTTCCCAATTAATACTGATTTCATTGAATTTAAAGATAATGGATCTGTAACTTTATTTGCAGCTAACCTTAATATATCCTCTTAATGTTTCTCCTGGAAGATGGGAAAATCACATTTCAACAGTCTAACACAAAATTCAAAGGCAGCAAACCCAGTGTGGCCATCTTATAAGGAGCACCTGTTACTACTGGAGCCAGATTTAGACCTTGCCTGCCCATCCAGATTTTGTGTTTATGTGAGACCCAATTTGGATGATGAAACGATGTTGGGCAGAAAAAGTATCATTGATTTTGTCTCTTGCACCTCAGCTCTGCAGCTGTGCCTGGGTGCTGCCATATCCAGTGCAGCAATAACCAGAAGCCCTGGGTGTTTTGAGGTCAGCTATGGGTTTCAGAGGCACATTACAGGGCCCTCAGTGGTTGCTATGGGAGATGCACCTGCTTAAATGCCATTTGAACTTGCAGTTTCTCAACAAATATCTTCATACTGGCTGGAACAACAGCTCCAGCAGACCCCTGGGGGCTGTCTGCACTGCCTTCAGGTTCACGGCTAGCAGACTTGCTCTGCAGGACTCTAGAAATGCGGTGCCTGTGTCTTCCTTAATTCTTTAATTGGCACAAAGGAGATTCCATCCTCCTGAGAAGGCTGCAGGGAGACAGCAGTGTGGTAAGGAAAGCCTTCCAACCATTGAAATGATACCCGTTTATTCCATGAGCACTTACAGCCAAGTGGAAAAAAACATAAAATTACAAAATAGTTTATGTCCTCCTCCTTATTCATTATTGCCAACATTATTCTTTACAGCCGCATGCTGTTTTCCTTTAAGAGACCACCAAAGGACGTCTCAGATGTTGTTGGAGACAAACATCCCTAACAAAAGAAGAAAAAACTGCTGAGTGGCATATCCTGTCCCTGCTTCAACAGCCTTCCCCAAGTTCAGCATCATTTGAACACAAGGAAGGAAAAAAAATGGTAAAGAGAGGAGGTTGGTTGGACAGACAGATTTAAAGGTCAGATGGAGAGCCAGAAAGAGAAGAGATAGACTCAGGGAGGGAAAGCTCTGTCCAAGACCGCCTCCCCCCAGATGACTGCCTGGGATCCCTCTGGGTTCAATAACCTCCCAGACCTTTATCCCCACCAAATCCTACTCCCTCGGTCCCCCTGCCACACTTTTTGCACTCTTTCCTCCCTCAGAGCACATCGGTCCTTTAAGACGCCAGTGTTCCCACGTTGGACTCGGCTTGGGATAGCAGTAACAAGGGGATGCTTGACAGAGTAACAGTAAGAAACAAACTCAAGAACAGAGAACCTGAGAAAATAGCCATGGGGAAAAGAAAAGGCAGAGAGAAAGAAGAAAGGGCGCAGAGAGAGAGAGTGCATTAAGGCCATTGCCTAGTGGGTAGGAAATTGGCACCCTTCCACATTTCTCCTAGGCAGTCCTTGCTCTGATTTCCTGCACCTTCCAAATCCTCCCATCAGTCTCCCCTTATGTTTGCTCTATACCCAACATGGACCAAATATGGAATGTGGCCCCTTCTTCCTTGATTCCCACAAAACCCCCTACACATCCCTATACATACACACAAGGCAGGTCTGTGCAATCACTTTGACCAAAGATCCTGGGGCAATGGTTGGGGGTGGGACTTACATTACAGAATATCAAAGGACATAAATGAAAATGGAATATTTTAAAATCAGACTTATAGGCACTGTTCTCCTTTATTGTCTTAAAATGAGTAATGCACTTTAGCATCTTACTCTTGAATTAATAGTTTCAGTAAAGTAAGACACCCGAAGGGTGGCCAGTTTCTAAAAGTTTCTACAAGTCCCCGGCCAGTCCTACCATTAAGGGGGACGGCTTAAGGTTTTTTGGTTGCTTCTTTTCTCCTTAAGGCTCAGCCTCCTGTCACGTGCTCAGCTGACTCCCTTTCCTCCTCTACTCTCTCCCTCTCTCTGTCCACACAAACTCTGAATTCAACTCAATTTCTCCTGCAAAACTACTCAGTTCCCTTTTATATTCTGTCTCCTGCTTCCAAACCCTGTGTTTCAGGGAAAGCTGCGTTCACTAGAGCCACAGATCTGTTAATTCATTTAGTTAAGCAAAAAATCATTTGTCCCCTGAGAGCAATTATGCTAGCAGAGTGCGGAAGCAGAGATGCAGTGTTTGTTTAAATAGCAATCAGAAAAAATTTTGCTACCCTGAACTGTGGCTTCACCAAAGAACCCTATTCAAAATGTGGCAAACACTCAGGGGCAATTGGTATGGAAACTTTGTCTGTGAAGCCTGCTGCAGAAAGGCAGTCCTATTTCAAATGAGCTATAAGAATGCTACTGTCATCATATCTTCCTGGGTCACTAACCTGGGAGAGGACAAGTGAGACAATGTGAAGAAATCCACCCTACCCCCTTTGCCCAGCCCAGACATCTGCCCAACTATCACTGGTGTTCCTGACTCAGCCCTCCAACCAGAAGCTCTATTCAGTCTCTTAGATTCTGCTCAGACTGTTCTGACCTCTCACCTCCTTTATGGGAGTTGAGAACAGAGAACTACTTTGTTCTTCCTAGGCCAGGAGCCCCAGCCTATTCTAGATCTATCCTGATTTGGAAAATCTGCTTCGCCTGAATTGTCCCCACTCTGTCTAACCTGTTTGGCTTCGTATGAGCAGGATTCAATGAGCTTTACCATCCTGGCACTTTTGCCAGTCCCAGTGTGCATGGGCCATGTGAAAGCCTTGAGGACCAGCATCCCTTCCTGGGCATTTCTTCCTCCAACCTCCCAACTCCCACAAGATGTTTCTTCCCAGAGGCTTATTCCAATTCTCCACTTTCAGTGGATTGTACTCTCTTCCTCACTTCTGGAACTCTGGGCCATCAGAAAGAACCTTGGAAATATTACTGGTCTAAGAACAGCCAAAGGCCTCCTTACTCGAGAAACACCACACTGGAGTCATTTGCTTGTATTAAAATGAAAGCTTTGGGACAATAAGAGATGGAAACTTAGCACCTGCACTCCTGGATAAAGGGGGGCTTCTTCACCTGGAGATCTGCAGGGAACCCCAGTTAGTGGTCCACAGTCCTCAAAGCAGCCAAAACTCTGTGAGTGACCCTTCCCAGGGCAGGGTAACCATCTCCACCCTCTTGCTATTTCATTCAGCCCAAAAGGTGTGATCATAACTTAATCTTACCAGATTTGGGGCACTGGGAGATAAATATCATCCTAATTTTGGTAGAAACATAAAAGCAAATAAGCATGATGTATAAACAAATGGGCTTTTAGCCTAGGGTTTGCAAAATTTCGTTCTCTTCTGCATTGTAATTGTGATTGTCTACAGAGAGGTATTTAGAAAGCCTTGTTCTTTTCCTTAAAATTTACAACTAGTAGCCACAGCCTATTAATCCTATCTGCTTCTCATAATTTGGAAATGCCAAATACAGGGGTCTCCTGTAACAGCTACATGCCAGCAAGTGGTACTGTTCTAAGAAAAAATATCTGTCTTCCTTAAGGACCCTACTCTGGTTCTCTTACAGATGAACTCCCACATTCTGCCTCAGTGACTAGTCCAGTGTTGGCAACATCTTCATCCTGGGCAACAGAGTCCCTTCCCATGGAATAGTGTAACTTGAGCTTGGGAGGGACAGCACTTTCTGCTCTGGAGGTAAGATCAGGAAAACATGAATCCAGAGCCATCAGCTGCCCCAGGCCTATTGCATGACCCAAGCCCAACTGCAAGAGGAGAGAAAGGACCTGGCACAAACAAGAGAAACAGAGGTGAGTGACATTGAGGGGGCCCAAGGTTCCAGTGTCAGAAGTCCTGTGAAGTGTCCTGGGTATAGCCTCCCCAAGTCTCTGCTTTGAGGTTGTATGTTTTCTGATGTCGGTCTTGACTTTCTGAACTACCCTGTCTCTCTAATAAATCTTTTTATGCTTGGATGAATCTAGTTGGTTTTCTCATACCTGGAACTCAAAGAAACCTATCTTCCAAGTGGCCTATAATTTATTTAACTTGCACATAATTCCTGTGCAGCAGGAATTGTATTATGCCGTGAGGAAATGCACGTTAATGGCCTCTCTCCTTACAGCACTTACTCACCATCCAGGGGAAGAGTCAGCTGGGTAGCACTCCTTTCTCGGATTCCTTGATTCACCACCCTGGGTACCAATGACCCTGTCTGGGAATCCTCTAGCACACTCTCTCACAGCAGCAGCAGCCCCTTTTCCCTTACATAACCCTACTATTAGTGCAACCATAAAGACCCTCCCAATCTTTGCAATGGAGTAAATGAAATACAGTAGTAACAGTGCTATTTTATGGTTTTCAAAGCCCTTTCAGATGAATTATCTCAAATGCCAAGAATATCCAGTCCCTGGGATCTTTCATAGAGAGTTGATGTTTATCAAGCATCACAGCCAAATAAAAACATCCTGTAAGACCTTCCGCTTCCTTCCTTTTTCTTATCTAATCTTAATCTGGCTTTCTCAGAAGGCTTTCTTGGGGGAAGAATGGGCTAAAGGCTGGAAGCAGAGAAGGATGATAAAAGTATTTGATTAATCTTGTTGCATTTCCTGAAAATAATATTAATTGGTTTCTGTTAAGGATGAATCTCAGGGCCTCAGGTATAACAACCTGATCCTCCAGTGGGGACCCAGGAACCAAAGTTCACCATCTGCAAAGTTGAGGCCTCGACACCTCATTTGCTCTTTCCTTCGAGTTTTATTGCATGCCAGTTATGTACCAAGCATCGTCGACTGTCCCCAGTCTCAGAAGCTTACAGCCTAGTGCAGTGGTTATCAAACTGACTTGTACCCTAGAATCACCAGGAGAACAGATACCTAAAACCTACTCCCAGAGATTGTGATTTCCTTAGTCTGGGGTGTGATCTGGACGTCTGGAGTTTTTAAGTGTCCCCAGGTGATTCTAAACATGCAACCAAGGCAGAGAACCACTAGTCTAGGAGGAGAGACAAATGAATAAGCAGGAAATTACTAAAAAGAGTTTTAAACACATGGTGAAATGCAACCATGAGGCCCTCTCCACCCAGGTTGGAGAACCCTGAGAGGCTTCCCCAAGGAGGCAGCTGAGACCTAAGGGACCATGAGGGTTGGCCTGGGGGTGATGCTCAGGGAGATGGGAGAAGAGTATTCTGAGCAAAAAGAACAGCAAACGTCGTAAGAAAGTACCCTGAAGAGAGAGTGAGAGGCTGGTGTGTTGGGAGAACAAAAATGTTAAACATTTAGGAAGTGATAAAAATTAAGCTTGAAGAGGCAAGCAAAGATCAAAACACAAAAATGGAAATTTTGAGATGTAATTCAGATGGCAATGGGGACACATTGTAAAGTGCACAGTGGGAGAATGAAAGGATTGGCTGTGTTAGAGACAGAATCCTTTCTAAAGTCTCACTGGTCAGAATGACTCTAATGGCCACACCTATAAATCGGACTGGCCTGGTCATAGCATGGTGAATACGGATTTTTAATTGTGTTAATGATTTATCCTTTATTAAAAAAATCTTGTCTATACCTAGTCATTGTGTGTGATAAATTTATAAGCTTCTTTTTCTCCCCAGGAGATCAAAGCAGCTGCATCATCTCATTAACCTTCACTCAGCACCACGGAGGAGATGGCGAGGTAAATGATAACATATTAGAGAAAATTTTAAACACTTAAAGTTTCAGAGACTTGCCAAAAACTCACTGTGATAAGCTGAGAAAATGCCAAGTTCTGGAGTTGCTTTTTCTTCTGATTCTTAGGCTCTGATTTATCTGTGAGATGACATTGTTGAGAGAGAGGGACAGGTCAGCTTGGAACATTTCTGCAGAGCAGGCAGCGCTGAACTTCAAGCTAACCTGCACTTTAAAAAAAATCAGAGGGGAATGAAATTGCTTTTTTCTCAGAGAAACTCTTCCAATTTCAGTTCCAGGGGAAATAGTTAATTCATGAGCTGAGCTGTGAGAGAAATGAATCTACTGGTTCCCAGAAGAAAAGGGATCTATCTGGCCAACTTGCCAACTGCTAATTCAAATTTTAGGCTATTTCACATTTACCCTCATGGGGGAAAAGCTAGATATTGCTTATTGAAGGCTAAAACACTTTGGATTGGCTTTGACTGGGCAGATTTTTGCTAACTCAGCTACTATACAATGAGATCAACCCATTTATTCAGTTTTGAATCAGTTGGCAGTGTTTCCTGACAGACTGCTAGCTCTGGTAGGTCCACATCTGATTTTCCACTGCTTTGGCTTAAAGTTCCCTCTCAGCCTGATCTGAAAAAGGTGCTCCAAGTTCAGCTTTCGGGGCCATCTCTGAGCTCAGCCCTTTCCTGTGTTTAGGCAGAGAAGTCAGAGTGTGGATTAGACCAGTGCTTCTCAAAGTGCAATGTATGTACTCCCAGTCACTTGGGAATCCTGTGGTGGCGTGGACCCCACATCCTGCGCTTCTCCTAAGCTCCCAGGAGGTGCCAGTCCTGCAGGTCCATGAGCTACCCTTTCCTCTACCTGTTCTGAAGCTCTGAGCTCTCTCCTCTCAAAAGCTGCTTCCCTATCAGCCTGCTTCCATTTCTGTTAGTAGAGCGCCTGAGTCTTGAAGGCCTTTTGCCCTTTCAGAGTCTCTTTTTAAAAAGACTTTCCCGGGAGGATTAATATGTGATGCTCTCCCTCAGCTAAGACTATCAGGGATTAGGTTTCAATTGGTGGAAATCCAAACCAAAATGGAATGAGTCAGAAATGTGAATATTAAAGGGTCAAAGGCATCAGGGAACAAAGAAAGGGACTCATTGATGACACATTTTTTCCCCAGTTAAAGGGAAACCTACAAATGAATGAAAAGCCATTCTTCCTGACTTTAGAGGAGCTTCAAACCAGAGGATGTTACCTAGCACAGGCTGGAGAGTCATAACCTTGGAGCTAAATTCCACTCTGCCCTAGGATTAGGATTGGGGGCTAACCAACTAACTTTCCTCATTAGTTTCCTAATCTGTAGAATAGAAATGACAATAACTACCTCATCCACCCCAAGTTAATATGAGGATTAAATCAGATATCTCATCTTAGCTATTGCCAAGCCCCTGGTATGGTAGCCCTAATAGTCACTCAAAACATAATCAAACTGTAACCAACAAAGCCAGTGAAGTTTGCAAAGTTCACATTAGCAGAAGAGCTCAAGAAGGACTTCAGGAATTCTGTGAGCTCCAGTTTGGGGATATACGAAAGGAAAACAGTTCATTGCTTAGTTGGTCCTCTCATATCTTGTGTTCCATCTTAGCTCTCAACCTTTAGCGAGGTCTTCCTGGATGCCTTCTGTCAGTGACTGGTCCCATCTCATTTACCTGTAGATTTTTCTTCTAGAGAAATGTTATATTCAAGGAGAAAAACAGCCCCAGTAATTATTACCGATTCTTCTTGGAACACCTTACTTAATTAGAAGACAACACTGGAAATCAGTTACTTCACTTGCCATTTACTAACTGATGTTGGGCAAGTAACCAATTTCCCCACCCTTGGTTGCCTGCTTTGTCAAGTGGGAGCAAGAAGAGCTATCCTAGAGGGTTGTTGTTTGGCTAATACAGCCCCATAGTCATTGAAAAGTGTAGTCCCTTCTACCTCAACTCCTCAACCCCATCAGTGTCTCTTCATCCTGCGTATCAAATGACCAAGAGCCTTAGGAGCAAGTAAGCCAAGCTCAAGATTGATTCCAACCTTGGTACTTCATTTTTTTCCAAACTTGAAATGTTCACTCCTGTTCTCTTAACTCTTGCCCAGGCTAATGCTGCCAATTGCTCCCTCCGCCTGCCCTCGCCCCAAATTGTAGCAGCTCAAAGAACTATTGGAGAAGCTGAGTTGAATTGTGTCACAGGGCTGTCCTTTCCTAACAATAGGTCTAAACAAGGCCAGTTCAAATTTCTAAGGTGGTCAGAGGCTCAGCCACTCAGCCTCAAGATGTGAACTGCTCACACAGGAAATGGAGGTGTCAGGGACAGCACTGCAGGGCACAGTGAAGCCTGGAGAGGGGCTCCCCTTCCTCCCTTAGAACTCAAATGTCCCCAAGCCAAGACTCAGAAGCAAAATTGGCAACATATGCTTTGTTTCCCGACAAATGATGTTCAACATAGCCCGTGATGATTTTTCTAAAATTCCATTTCATATAAATTTTGTTTTATATGGGCTAGCAGATGGGACCCAAAAGCTCCAGAACGGAATGGCTGCTGTATGGTGTGTTAAAAGTCAATCTGGTAGGGTGTTTGTGTGGGGTAGGGAGCTATTAAAAAATAAAAAGAAAATCAGGTCACCATGTAGATGTTATGAACACGAAAAAAATCATAATCTGGGAATCTAGGGGTAGTTAATCTGATTTTTTTAAGATGGGAAATGAAATGTTGTAATTCCACTTGGGTAGAGCACCACTTTTATCAATTCCCACATCGTCTCTGGGTCTCAGTTTCTTCACCCAGAAAATGAGGCTTGCTTGGGGTCAAGATATGGCAGAGACATTTCCCTTTGTGTGCTAACTCTAACCCATGGTGGTGGCTGCTCTGGGGACTGGCCTGAGAAGTTACAGAAGATAATTATGATGTCATGAATGTAGGGTGGAGGCAGTTACAGTTGTGCTAAACACTTGAGCCCATGTGAGTTAGGTGGGTACTGAAGTCCCTTGCATTCTTATTAGTTATTGAGCCTAATGTGTCCACCATGGGAGGAAGAACACAGGCAGAGAAAGCTGTAGACACCCCAGGGAGAGAAGAGTCACCTAGGGGTCACTCGGGAGCATAGCTCTGGCTAAAAGACACCCTGAATTTTGGCTTGCCTTGCCACTAAAAGCCACCCACAAATTCAAGCCCAGGAGATACATGTGACACAGGGACCAAAGAAAAGAATTTTTTAAAATAGCAAAGATATAGGTCCTCCTAGTGTCGTCTGTATAATGGGTTGAATGGTGGTCCCCTCCAAGATTCGTCTATTTCTTCATGCCCAGAACCTATGAGTGTTACCTTATTTCAAAAAAGGGTCTTTGCAGAAGTAATTAAGTCAAAGATCTCATATGAGATCATCCTGAATTGAGCAAGTGGGTCCTAAATCCAATGATGAGTATCCTTATGAGGCAGGAAAGATCACCCATAAAGAGGAAGAGGGATGGCGGCCACCAAAGCAGAGGTTGGAGTGAGCAGCAGGCCAAGGAGGATAGGGAGGGCTGACAGCCACCAGCAGCTGGAAGAGGCAAGGAAGGATTCTCCCCTGGCCCCCAGAACTGTGAGAAAATAAACTTCTGTTGGTGTAAGCTACCAAGTTCATTTTCACAGCAGCTGCAGGAATCTAATACAGCAGCCTACAGGACTAAGGGTAGCCACAGAATGGCTCAGACTGCCCAGAGGAAGAGTCAGGGTTGTGGCTTGCTGCAGAGGACATTGGCCTAGACCCCACCATTCCTTCCCCCCTCCCCTGCCCCTCAGACTCTCTCCCTGACATAGGAGCAGTTCTGCAGCCCAAGCAAGGAGCCCTCTGGGACACCTCTGGACCTCCACTCATCTACACCATCGTGGCCTTCAGATGGCCTCATCTGGGCCTGCCTTAACCTTGGCCAAGCTCTATAATCTAACTCAGCGACCAGCCTAATCATCCATCATTATTCTAGTTGCACAGAGGACTTCTGGCCATGTTGGAGAACACACTGCCAAGCTAGGAAGCTCCCCCCACCTTTATTACCCAAATGTATGACTGCATGTGCAAATACCACCAAAATTCTGCCAGCATTTGGCAGCTGAGGAATAGAGCAAAAGAGGAACTCAAATACAAGCGAGCTTCTTGTCACTGAAACGGTGTTTGATAAGGAAACATTCCTCTCTGATTTGTAATAAATAATGGGCAAAGGGACCATTTCTGAAATTTCATCTTGATGACCTCAGAATTTCAATCTATAGAACAGCAATTCACAGTAAGAACAAGCGAACCAAACCATGAATTTCTATTAAAGCGGTTGCCCCTGACTTACCTTTTTCTAATGATACGTATCACTTGCACATACTGAGGAAATCTGAATTTCACCATATAGCAACCGCCCCCCTCCCCTGAAGCTTACACACTCTACCTTCACTTCTCTTTTCATTCCTCAGCCACTTATTAGACCTCTCTGGGAAAAACAGAGCCAGCTATCCTGTGAGTTCTGCCTCCCTACCCTGTCACAGCTTGTGCCAAGGGATTAATGTGGCTCAAATCTCTCATTTTACGATGAGAATCATGGTGAGGAAAACCCAGGCCACGATTCTATTTATTATATATTTCTATAATACCATATATTATCATAGTATATTATTTACCATCTATGTGCCATGGAGCATTTATCTAAAGTCTGGAAAAGACTGGCTTCTTGCCTATGGAGAAGGAATAATGATGGTTTCCTTGCATGATTACAGTGAGACTCCATATACCTAGCCCAAGGCCTGGCACATCCAAAGTCCTCAGGAAATATTCATTACTGGGATTCCCATCGCTATTATTTTTATTGTTATCATGGCTACCTCCACTGTGTCTGCTCACCTCTGTGTTTGCTCACATGATGGCTGTGGAAGGATGAAGACCGTGGAAGAAATGGAAGCAGAAACTTGGTACCTGCTGGATCAGAAGGGGTCTGAGCCATTCCAGGACTAGGAGATGCATCTGTATGTCACCCTCTTTGATCAGCTCTCTTTTGCATTCTGTACACAGAGTCCTCATTAGACATTTTTGCTTCAGAAATCACAGCAGCCTAACAGGCACTTGGTTTTGTCTCCAAAACCACAAACCTACATATGAAATAGGCATCACCCCGAGAGGCCAGCTTGCTTTGTGAATGATCAGACACATGACTCCAAAATTGTGTGGTGCAGGCTGCCTTGATCCCTCCCTTCTACCTGGGGCTACTCTGCTGTGACCTTTGGCCACGCACAGAGAGAAGGCCTCTATTTCTGTCCCCACCAGCCTGGTGTTTGTCCACCGAAATCGCCAGCCTCATCCTCCTGGGGGAGCCGGCTCTGTGCAATACTTTAAACGAGGGTACCTCCCACTGCACCCCCTTCACCACTCTTCTGTACTGGTACACACCTGGCTCTAGACCAAAATGCAGGTTATTAATATTGGCTCTGACCTCCTTAGACAAACATCAACCTTCCTAATAACTCCCACAAATTTACCTCAGCTCTATTATAAGTGGGAGCCAGACCCTGGGAAGTGTGCCTGGTCATCCAGGCAATGCTCCAAATTCCCCCTGCGATCTCCTCACCCCAGTCAGAGGTCTCACCTTCCCCCATAAAGTCAGTCAGCTGCTAAGAAGTTTATCTGATGGACTAGTCATACTGCCATGTAAATGACTGATGAGGAAGTAAAGGTTCTCCCTTTGGGACTGGGGGGTTGTGGAGTGGCGGGGGGTGGGGGGGCGGTTTGCCTCAAGGTCCTCGATTGGCCAAAACATTGAGAGCCTTTTTACTATCCTCACAATGAGTTATTTCAACAAAGTTCAGTCTGTGCATTAGTTTGTTAAGGCTTCCATAACAAAGTATCACAAACTGGGTGGCTTAAGGTGTACAGTTTTGTTGTCATATTGTTCTGGAAACCAGAAGTTTGAAATCAAGGTGTCAGCAGGGCGGCCGCCTTCTGAGGACTGTGAGGGACGCTGTTCCACGCCTCTTCCCCAGCTTCTGGTGGCCTCAGGAATCTCTCGGATTATAGACGGCATTCTCCCCAAGGCATCTTCCTTCTGTACATGTCTGTCTGCACATCCAAATTTCCATTTTATAGAGACACCAGTCATCTTGGCTTAGGGACCACCCCAATGATCTCACCTTAATGTGACCATCTGCAAAGACTCTATTTCCAAATAAGGTAACCTTCACAGGGCCTGGGGGCTGAGACCCCAACACCTTTTAGGAGGGGACATAATTCAACCCATAACACTTAGGTAGAGCATATCCTCATTTATATCAAGGACGCAGTCCCTGAAAACCTCATATAAATTAAAGCTTTCATAATTTTTTAAAGAAAAAACAATAATTGAGGGCAGGAGTTCCCGTCGTGGCACAGTGGTTAACGAATCCGACTAGGAACCATGAGGTTGCGGGTTCGATCCCTGCCCTTGCTCAGTGGGTTAACGATCCGGCGTTGCCGTGAGCTGTGGTGTAGGTTGCAGACGCGGCTCGGATCCCGAGTTGCTGTGGCTCTGGCATAGGCTGGCAGCTATAGCTCCGATTAGACCCCTAGCCTGGGAAACTCCATATGCCGCGGGAGCAGTCCAAGAAATAGCAAAAAGACCAAAAAAAAAAAAAAAAAATTGAGGGCAAAGTAAACTTATCCGGAAATGTATTTATCATGTCGTTCTTCAATATTTCCCTTTTTTCTTTTCTCAGTATCTTCTCTCATATTTTTCTTTGGGGACACACTGAGAATTTATTTTGCCTGGCCTATCCCAGTGGTCATTTGGCTTCTGTAATGGCATTTTATGTAATTTTCATTGCAAAGGTACTGATTTTCAGACCTGATTTTCAGTACTCACACAGGCTATGTGACAGTGACATCCTAGATGATATTGTTATGTGGTATAAAAAGTTTTAAATGTTTAAGTAGCAATGAATATTAAAATGATAGCACAAAAGGGATGAAAATCCTCTGCAGAGATTTTGGTGCGTACAAACCTGAGAGTGAGCCACAGCCAGCTGACAAGGGAAGCAGGATATTTCTATTAAGCAGCTAAAGTGACACTGTCACCCGGCCAGAGTGTGAACACAGGATGCAATTCAAACAGGCCCCCTGCTTTGAAATTGTCTGAATTTGTTTTTAATTTGAGGAATTTTAGCTTTTTTCAAATTTGAATAACCAATTGAGACTTTGTTATTACTCCCAGGTCATCCTATTTCAAACTTGCATGGCTCAAATTTGCATTAAGTGCCGCTGGACTGTATAATAAGCATCTTTCCTTCTGTAGGAAGAATCATAGAGCAAAACTACCCAGAGGAAACAAGGCAGATGGAAGCTACTTGTCTAGTCACAGAGGCAAACTTCCTGTAGGTGAGGAAGCAGTGGCTTTAGACACGTCTCATGGTCTTTAAATTATTTATTCCCTGGTACCTTCTGCCTAGCTCTGAAGTCTCCTAACAAAAGAAATTTTACCTTTATTATATGTTTCTTTATCTTCCCCACCTCTAGCCACCAAAACAATCTTGCCATACTTTGGTATAAATGCTAAGCTCCACAGCAAAATGACTTATGGTGACATGAGGCAGTAAGCTCTCAGCAGTGTTGTGCTGTGGGTGCCCTCATGTCAGGAATCTCAAGACTTGGCTTTTAAGGCTTGGCTCTGCCATCAACAAGTTATACTTCCTGGGACAATCTAACTTCTCTGGGTGTCCATGTCCTCATAGTAAATGGTTTGGTACATTTTTATTAAAGAGATGGAATGACAAAGGCAACATAGGAGATGCATGACTATCTTTGACTATCTTATCTTAGAGAGAAAGGTGAGTCATGAGAAGGGGATCTCACATCACAAGCCCTCCCCTCGCCCCATGAAACCATTGGTTCTCCTGAGTCCCCAGGTGGTGCCATGGAGAGCCCCTTGGGCTGCTCCCTCTGGTTTTTCTAAATTTCTCATTATGAATGACCTCAACTGCCCCACCCTGCCTCCTAGCTTAGTCTGCATCTTCACCCAGCCCTGGTGGGGAAGAAAAAGATATTTGCAGTGTTATGCTGATCCTGACTTTGACTTCTCAGCAGGTTCTGAACAAGCCCATCCTGGGGCTCCTGGATAGAAGGGCCCAGGTAGACACAGCATCCATTTTCCTGACCAAAACACATGATTTGTTTCATAAGAGATTTATGAATTTTCAAATATCTGAAAAATATGACAATCAAATCCTATTTAGTTAAATCTCTAATTGCCTTGATCAAAAAAAGAACGAAATTACATTACATTAGATCCATCTACTCATGGAAGTCGAAGTAGGACCCATGGCCACTCACTTCCCCCTTCTTAGTGAGGAGCAGGAATCCTTCCCCCAACCCCAATGAATCTCTATTGCTAATTCCACAGCCCAACCCCTTTTCTTCTTTCCCAAATCCTTTCTTCTCTACAAAAAGGAAGATTGTAATTTACACTCTCCTGGGAAAGTAAACAAAAGGAAGAACACATCTTTTCCCAGTCTTTAGGAATTTCAATGCATTCCATTTGCAGAACAAAGGCTTGTTATTTTCACTCCATCTTTAGGAGTGGTGATTTCTGACAAGGTTTTGGAATTTTAATTTTTAGTTTCGTGCTCCACAACTGGATGGGTTTGTTTATGTTTGTTTCTCATCTTGGGAAGGTGGGAGTAGAGAGCAAAAGGCATTAACTACTCGGTTCTTCCTGTCCACCGGCAGTGGCAACAACTGGTGTCTATAAAGATAGGGAAAAATGAGCTGGGCTTCCAACATCTATGAACCAGGTCTCCCTTGGAGCTGATATGGAAGTTGGAGACAGGAAGCTGAAGTCAGGAAGACAGCACCTTCCCTCTTCAAGGTGCAGTGGGACTGAATAACTTCTTTTTTTTTTTTTTTTTGACCAGTACTTCTCTTTATTTATTTATTTTTTTTACAATCGTAACCATTTCATATTATTTTTATTTTTTATTAAAGTATAGGTGATTTACAGTGTTGTGTAAATTTCTGTGAGCAATAATTGAAGTGACCCAATCATTTATACACACACACATGCACACATTTCCTTTCCTGTATTATCTTCCATTATGTTCTATCCCAAGAGACTGGATATAGTTCCCTGTGCTGTTAAAGTAGCACCTCATTGCTTATCCATTCTACATGCAATAGTTTGCATTTACTAACTCCAAACTCCCCATCCATCCCACTCCCTTCTCCTTCCCCCTTGGCAACAACAGTTTGTTCTCTATGTCTGTAAATCTGTTTCTGTTTTATCTGAATAACTTCTTAGGGGAGGTGAAAAGGCTTCATAGGCATGAGTATCATTCTCATTTTCTTCTGGAAACAGTGCTTAGAAAAAGGTTGATGAAGACATCAGAACACAGTTGTTTAGAGCCATTTAGCAATTTCTTTTTCTGTAGTCATCCAAAAGGTCATTAGAATTGCCAACAGCTGATGTTGCATGCCAACTTGTTTGCAGGAGAACCCAATTATCATACCCAAAAGCCCTCTGGTCTCAGATCAGTTTACTTACCTGCCAGCTTTCAGAAAAGAGAGAGACACATATGTTCCTCATCTTCTGACTTCAGCGAGCCTCCAACTGACCTCTCCAGGACCAGAGACCTGATCTCAGCCCAATGGGTACCTTTGAACCAAAGCCCTGCCTCCCCTCTGGCATCTGGTCCACCCCTTCCCACCCCATCCCTTGTGTCCCCAGCCTCTTGGGCCCAGTCAGTGCTTAGAGGAACCAGGTCTCTTTTAAGTTGTTTTCTTTTTAAAAACAGAGAAATGGTACTTTTCTGGTTTTGAAAAGAGCCAAGAGCTGCAGCACTAACCCTCAAGGTGAACTTGGCCAAAGGAGGCATACTTGTGGACTTTGTGACCTGCCAGCTTGAGTGACAGGCTGTTTATAGTCATTAGGAAACTGTGAGAATTGAAGGCCTCTGCAGATTTCTTAATTTTTTTTGGAATGCTTAAAAATAGAGTGTTTTGTTTCTTTTTTTAAAGGGCACCAGTTAGGAATCATCTATGTTTCCTTATGTGTTTAGTTAAACTTCTACGTCGTGTATCAATACAGTGGAGGCAATAATGATTAATAATTATGAGTGAGGGAGTTCCCGTCGTGGCGCAGTGGTTAACGAATCTGACTAGGAACCATGAGGTTGAGGGTTCGGTCCCTGCCCTTGCTCAGTGGGTTAACGATCTGGCGTTGCCGTGAGCTGTGGTGTAGGTTGCAGACGCGGCTCAGATCCCACATTGCTGTGGCTCTGGTGTAGGCCAGTGGCTACAGCTCCGACTGGACCCCTAGCCTGGGAACCTCCATATGCCGTGGGAGCAGCCCAAAGAAATAGCAAAAAGACAAAAAAATAAAATAAAATAAAAATAATAATTATGAGTGAGGACCTCTAAAGGTTCAGAATATATAATCATTGATGGAGGCAGCACAGCACAGTGGTCTGGGCACAGATCTGGAGCCAGCCTGCATTTGAACCCTGTGACCTTGAACAACTGACAATCTCTCTGAGACTGTTTTCCCATTTGTAAAAAGAACATGAGCAAAGTACTTCTTTATGTGATTTCTGTGAGGACTAGAACAGTAGGGAATAGGTGAGAACTTATGGTGTTTATAATTTTTTGGAAGCACAGATTTGAATCATGTGTACCTGGGACTGACATGCAATAGCTCATCCCCTGACTCGAGAGATGGACTGTTATAGATCCATGAGGAAAGAGTGAATACATTAATAATGATGCTGGGACAGTTGGTGACCCCCATGGGAAGGAAATGAAAACACAGCCCTCCTTGCCTACTTTCATACACAAAACTCAATTATAAACAGAAATAAATTAAGGATAAATATGAAAGGCAAAAATTTTAATTTTATAGCAGAAAACATGAGAATATAATTGTGACCTTAAAGTAGGAGAAAATATTTTCTAAAGACAAAACTAGGTCAAACTATTTTTTAAAAGCTATTAATAAATTCAGCTATATTAAAATGAAGCACCTCTGCTCATTAAGATGCTATAAAATATTGAAAAGATAGGCACAACCTGAGAAAAGAGATTTGTAACACATTTAACTAACAAAAGGTTCATGTGCAGAATAAAAGAATGCCCATAAATCAGTAAGAAAAAGAACAGCCTAATAAAAAAATGAGCAAAAGATCCGAAAAGCATTTCACAGAAGAGAAATCAGGGAGATTAATGAACATGTGAAAATATGCTCAATGTCACTAGTAGACAAGACAATGCAAGTTAAAATCACAATAAAATGCCATTTCGAACCCACCAAGTTGCTAAAATACCAAGCATGGCTAGACAGCAATGATCAAGGACTCAGATATTCTGCTAGTGGGAGGTAGATGGGTATAACCATTTTGTAACATAATTAGGTATCGCCAAGAAGAGTTGAAAACCCACAATCCTGCAGCCCAGAAAGTCCACATCTAAGAATGGATCCCCAAATTTGCTTCATGTCACAATGACCTGGCATGATTTTAGAAATCCTGATGCCCAAACTCCCCTAAAACTAATCAAATAAGAATCTCTGCAGGTGAGACCAAAGCATCAGTATTTTTTTAAAACATCCAGTTATTCCAAACTGTAGCCAAGCTTTCCGGCCAGTGGTACCCCCTGCCTATGACCTTTGGCTGCTCCTCTAAGGATGCTGAAATGGAGGAGGCCTAGATTTGGTGGAACACCTGGCAGGCTGCAAGCATATGAGCAAAATCCTGCACAAGCTTCCCTTCCCCAGCTACTGTGCAGGAAAGGGGTTCACTCTACTCTGGATGTCTACCTCTTGTGCCATAATAAAAAGCAAAGTCCTCCAGCAGCCCCACTAGCCCCAAGGGACAGCCATGACCTATCCACATTCCAGTTTGGGTAGCTCTGCTCGAATTGTACAAATTGAGGATGAGCCTTTCTGGACTATAGGGCCAAGTCCTGGGAGGAGTGGCAGGACTCCCAGAGTGTAGTTCTGTCAGAGGTCTCTAAAGGGGGCTTGCAGCAGTTTGTAGCCAATATTACCTTTCATAGCATCCATATAGCTGCAAGGTGACTGCTCTAACCAGGCAAGCTTCCTCAGCAAAGAAGAGCTTCCTCATTATTTTGTAATATTTGGTGTAAAAAATTGCTGTTGAATTTGAAATCTAGTTGCATTATGAAGGGAGTTCTGACTTAACATTTGTCAATGAAAGAAAAGGAAGAGTTGTTTGATTCTTTAAGTATCCTTTCTGAATTGTTATTATGTGGTTTCAAAATTTTTATTCCCAACCTTGAGAGTAATAGCTTTTGTCCATGATGACTATCAAGAATTTCAAGAGGGGAGTTCCTGTCGTGGCTCAGTGGTTAACGAATCTGACCAGGAACCATGAAGTTGCAGGTTAAATCCCTGGCCTTGCTCAGTGGGCTAAGGATCCAGCGTTGCCGTGAGCTGTGGTGTAGGCTGCAGATGCGGCTCGGATCCTGCTTTGCTGTGGCTCTGGTGTAGGCCGGCGGTTACAGCTCCTGTTAGACCCCTAGCCTGGGAACCTCCATATGCCGCAGGAGTGGCCCTAGAAAAGGCAAAAAGACAAAAAAAAAAAAAAAAAAAAAAAAAAAAAAAAAGAATTTCAAGAGATCATCATTTAAAATCTGGGTCAAAATTGCATGTAACCATTTCATGCATGAAACCTGATTTTTTGAAAAAGTATGTTCAAGGAGAAAATCTCAAGTTTCTCTTTTTAAAAAAATGTGAAAAGATTCTATGTGGAAGTATTGTATTTTTCCCAACTTAATTACGTAATATAAAAATCATTTTCTTAACCTAATTGTATAATATGAAAAAATAGCTCTTTTTTTCACCAATACCTATGGAGATGCCCCCAGATTCCCTCCAACTCACCCCAACATGCTGAACAAATACCATCTTTTTCAATGTGTGCCATGACGGCTTGGGAAGCATGGCCTTAAAGAGAAACTTTTGCAAGAAAAGTATTCAAGGATATATTTTATAGCAGCATTATTAATAATAGTAAACAAACAGAAAATCACCCAAAAGACCACCAACAACAGAATGGATAGATGGTGGCATGATAGGTCGGTGGAATAGGATGAAGTAGGGAAAATCCATGAACTACAGCAACATGTCGCAATGAATGAATCTCAAAAGCTTTATAATAAGCAAGGGGTAAAAATCAAGTCACAGAAAGGAGCTCCCATTGTGGCACAGTGGAAACGAATCCAGCTAGTAACCATGAGGATGAGGGTTTGATCCCTGGCCTCGCTCAGTGGGTTAAGGGTCTGGCATTGGTGTGAGCTGTGGTGTAGGTCACAGACACGGCTTTGATCCCACGTTGATGTGGCTGTGGTGTAGGCCGGCAGCTACAGCTCCGATTCATCCCCTAGCCTGAGGGTGCGGCCCTAAAAAATAAAAAGAAAACAAACAAAAAGTCATAGAAGAAAATGTACAAAGTTCAAAAATAGATAAAACCAAACAATAAATTTGAGGGAAAGGGAATTAGTGATGTTTTTAACAGAAAAGAGTCATTCACTCATTCAAGTCCAGTCAAAACTTAACACTTGCTATCTTTTCTGCCTGGAATACAGAATGATTTGATTTTTCTGAAATAAGGCACTACCTTATCTGGGAGGTCTTCTCAGATCAGCTAATAGAAAATCATACACAAGAACATGCAGCTCACTCACATGCGCACACGCACATGCGCGCGCACACGCACACACACACACACACACACACACACACACACACACACACGTGTCCACACCACACAAAGAATACATCATGTGCATGCCCCTAACCCCATATTTGACTTTTTTTCATAGAATTCAACACCTGGCACAAATTTGTTTACTGCCTGTCCCTCCTACTCAAGAGAGCAGAAACTTATTTTGTTCTCTGCTGTCTCCAGCATCTAGAATGGTGGTAGGCATGTACTGGGAATTTAATAAAAATCTATTGGATCCAAATGGGGAGTTATTTAGCAATGACTTTATCCAGACTACTAGATTCTAGTGCAGGTACAAGATTTAGAATCACCAACTTGGGTATGTAAAAATGAAACTACTTTGCAATGATTGCATTTTATTTTGTTCTATTTTGCAATGATTGCATTTTATTTTGTTCTCAAACCCCAATTTTCACTGGTTGGGAGAATCGAAAACTTTCCATTTCAAGGTAAACCTTTCTCTTCTGCATTTTTCCTCAGACACTCCTTTGGGTAAATGGTTCCTGTAATACTTTACCCCACTCCCCACCTGTCTCATTTCTCCCCCTCTCATTGGAGGCACTGTTCATTCCTAGGGCATCGAGGTATCCCGTGCAGCATGAGGGGCCCCCATCTTCCCCTCCATGTAGGCCCATCAAGTGCCAACATCTGTGACAGTCTTCTCGGATCTTTGCTCATAGGCATCTGATCCTATGGCAGCCAAACTGCTAGAGTCTGAGATGCTAGAGTCTGAGCTTGAGCATCCTTGTCTACCAGTGAATCAAGCTTGACTGAAGATCTCCAAAGAGGCAAAATGGGCGCTCCCATCATACTGAACTCTTCGACTTTCTAAAAACTCAAAAACTTCTTCTCTCAAAATCTTGGCTCTGGCTCTATTACCAGGAGTTTTCAAAATAGTTGACTCTACTTAGAAACTTGACTGATCTGAATCCACTATCTCCCAGAGCAGTGGATGACTCCATGGGTGAGAGAGTTGAGGGCAACAAGAAAATTCAGAAAAGGAGGAACATCTGTTGTTTTCTTGGAATTTCATCTCACTGCAGCAGAATCCATGGCACCACAAGAGCTTAGCAAGTAGCTTTGCAAGTTTAAATAATGCTTTATTTACCTAATCCTTTGGGAAATCTGCAGAGGTATTTTTTTTCTTTCCAACAGATGTTCACTACCTGCAACTCCCACTTTTTGTTTTTCATGTAGCAATTCTTGATGGAAATATTTTTACCAGATATTTCACACCTCCCAAATTTATTCAGTGTATAATCCAGCAGATAATGACCTGATTTTCAAAATTCTTGATTTTACCTTCTCAAGAATATCCATTATTATCCCCTGCTATTCAGTAGCTCTGAGAGCTTGTGGTGGGTGAGGGAAATGGGCAGCATGGCTTGACTTTCACTACATCCTGGCTCATCTGCTCTTCTTTCTTCCATCAGCTTCTTTCAAAGCTTCTAGCCTCTCAATCAGAAGTAGTGCCTAGTACCCATTTTGTCTATAACAGGTTGACCTTGCTTCTCCAGGTGTGGTCCTTGGACCAGCAGCATCAGCATCACCTAGGAGCTTTCAGAAATAGAGAACCTCGGACCCCTCCCCAGATCCATTGAATCAAAGTTTGCTTTTTAGCAAGATCTCATGGTGATTCTTGGGCACATTGAAGCTGGTGAAGCACTTCTCCAGATTTAGCCCTGCCCTCACTCCCATGATACCTGGTCCCTTGGGTTTGCTATTCAGAATGCCCAGAAGGTCTAAACTCAAGTTTCCAGTGCCTGGCTTTCATGGCTGCCAGGCTCTGGGTGCATTTTTCTAGTCAGGCCATGTTAGGAACTGAATTATGACCCCCACCCACCCACCCAAATTCATATGTTGAAGCCCTAGCCCCCAACGTGACTATATTTGGAGATAGGGCCTTTATAGAGGTTAACTAAGGTTAAATGAGGTCATAGGGTGGTGTCCTAATCCCACAGGATTAGTGTTCTTATAAGAAGGGAAGAGATACAAGTTCCCATTGTGGCACAGCAGAACCTAATCTGACTAGGAACCATGAGGTTGCCGGTTCAAACCCTGGCCTTGATCAGTGGGTTGGGGATTGGGGTTGCTGTGAGCTATGATGTAGGTGGCAGACCCATCTTGGATCTGACATTGCTGTGGCCGTGGTGTAGGTCAGTGGCTATAGCTGTGATTCAACTCCTAGCCTGGGAACCTCCACATGCCGCAAGTGTGGCACCCCCACCAACAAAAGAAGGGAAGAGACAAATACCAGAGAGCTCTCTCTGCATGCGCACAAGGAAAAGGCCAAGTGAGGACACAGTGAGGAGGTGGGAAGAAGGTCTCACCACAAACCAACCTCAACAGTACCTTGATCTTGGATATTTAGCCTCTAGAACTTCAGGAAAATATATTTTTGTTGTTTAAGCTGCCCTGTCTGTAGTATTTTGTGATGGTAGCAGACTGCTATAGTCCATAAAGGTCCAAACAAGTCCACTCAATGACTGAGAGAAATTGCAATCTAGTAAAATTCCCTATAGGCTTCTTCAGAGAAATGCATCTCTGGGATCCCTTTTGCCCCAATGATTATTTCTTCCCCACTGACTTCTATGTTTCAAAGAGAAACTCTCCTCCTGCTAACTTTTAACGTCCTGTAGAATAAGAATCATCAACAGGAAAGGCATTGTCGAATCTCAACCACAGTAAGACTCCCCGAGGGACCGAGGGACTGAAGAACCCAGCCAGAGAAGTTTGCTCTCTTGGCATCTCTGCTCCTGTGCACAGAGGGCCTTGTGGAGAAAGGATTTACGCACATGACAAAATTGCCACAAGGTAACTGCTAATGACGTGGCTGCTGCTCCAATGCAGAGCACCTGCCGCCACCCGACACAACACAGAGCTCGACATTTTGGCAGCACTTCTTTGTCTAACACAAATCGTGTTATTTTCACAAGCCACTGGATCTGCCAAAAGCCCCAGCGAACAAACACAACCTGGCAGATGCCATGAGGGGGACCAGGAATCTGAGGTCCTGGGAAGGGAGCTGGCAAGTTCATACGCCTCCCCCAGGTCCCAGGAGGCAGAGAGAAAGGTGACAGACACAAACCGACCTGCACGTTAATGTCCCTGGAGTGCAGACAGCAGGACCTGGGGGCGCAGAGGTGAAATCAGAATGAAAGTGCTTTGGAGTGAAACAAAAGGCTTCTCAGCACTGCAACCACGGAGGAGATTTTCAATTATTCAGAGGCAAAGGCAGCTTCTATAAACAAGGTACAAGCACATATATGTTTTTAACTGGAAAAGCAATCCAGGGCTACCTTAAATATTTCATATGCTAGAAATAGTTAGGTTTACATAGAAGGAAGAAAAATGGTTAATTGGATTCTTTTGAATGAAGGACCGTTAAAGCATATTTTCACAATAATTGGTACTCTTGCTCAGGGACACTTGAGTCCCAGGGACTGTGGGAAACCACCCCTTCTCCAGAGGCAGCCTCTTGAACACATACCACCCCTCACCCCCAGCTTTACAAAATGCAAAACTCTTCACATTCTCCCACCATTGTTCCTTTTTTGCCCTCCAAGTAAAAGCTAAAATCAGGAGTTCCCATCATGGCTCAGTGGTTAATGGACCCGACTAGTATCCATGAGGATGTGGGCTGGATCCCTGGCCTCACTCAGTGGGTTAAGGATCCGGCCTTGCTGTGAGCTGTGGTGTACGTTGAAGACCCAGCTCAGATCCCATGTTGCTGTGGCTTGGTGTAGGCCGGCAGCTACAGCTCTGATTTGACCCCTGGCCTTGGAACCTCCATATGCTGCAGGTGTGACCCTCAAGAGACAAAAAAAAAAAAAAAAAATCATCAGCACGGCCCATGATGAATCCTCTCATGATGACCTTCTGCCACGTCTCCTGCTCTCAGACATCACCCCTCACGACTGGCTCTCCAGCTCCCTTCAGCTCCACAACATTGCACCTCTTCTTTCCTCCTCTACTCTGCTGAGGGAATTACGACCCTTTCTTCAACATACAGGTCAAAGTTACCCTTCTTTTCAAAGCTTCCCTGACGCTTCCAGGCAGTGGTACTTGCTCCCTCCTCTTCATCCCTGGAACACTCCAGGCATCCTTCTCATATTAGGTTAAGATTCTCAGTAGAGGCTCAGTAACTCTCTTGCTTACACCTGGCAGCTCTAAGACTTATGGGCAAAGATGAGAGAGGGGCTTCCTCCATGCATCTCCTTGTGGCCCAGACTCACAGTCTAGCCTTCTAATGATTGCCCATCAAATGGCCAGGCAAGGCCATTCCAGAGAAAAATATGCCAAGAAAAGGCAAGGAAGAGGGAGGAGAAATCTGAATCTGACCACCAGGCCCACAGAGGTAGGAGAAGGGGAAGAGAAAACAGCTCTTGAGAGGAGGCGGTCCCTCACCCCTTTCACAGAAGTAGTCCCAGGAGAAATAAGAGCAAATTTGAAGGGAGGCAAAAAGGAAAGCTTTCTATTCCAAGCTGGAATCAAAACCCCTTTCCTTGTTTCTCAAAATTCTCCACCTGCAAGTGCTCAGAGTCATTAAATATCCCTGTGTTCATATCTTTTCAAATTAGATTCCTCTGAGCTGGGATGCAGTGGGTTAATGCAAAGGAGTTTTATGTCTTCCCTGGAGGCCAAATGGCATTATCTCCTGGCTTCCTAGGACTGTTGTTCTCTGCTTTCTAACAATAAAGGCTGGAGTCTGATTTAATTCTACGATAGAATAACAGTTTCGAATAACAGCCTATCTTCTCAAGTTCATTTTCTCTTAATAACATCATATTCTACTCTAGTACATAGAGTCACTCACACAAATAATCAACAAAGTGTTTCAAATTGAGACCTTGCTAAACTGGCTTTAGTAGGCTGAGTATTTAGTACATTGATTGTTTATATACAGCAGCAAACATTAATTGCATGAGTTTGCTAATGTCTAAAGTTCTTAATTATTTTCTCAATTATGCCTGTCCTCTCTTTGGATTCTCACTAATTATTTTCATCTTGACAGATAGCTCATATTACGCTTTGGGTGAGATGTCAACAAAATGATGAATTTGTGTAGCTTAAATGAAAGAAATGTTTCATCAGCAATAGCTATTTGACTGTTGTCCAGCAGTCAGTTTCATGCCTTGTTTAAAAGACTAACATGCATATTGGGTCCTTTTTCACATGTATGTGTATATGGATAGACAGACAGATAGATAAGATAGATAGACAGACAGACAGGTAGGCAGACAAGGAGAGAGAGAAAAAAGAGGGAGAGAGAGAGAGATCTGGTGTACAGAAATGGATGGCAAAGCTGAACCACAGGAGACAAAAAAGTCATTACCGCTTGGCAGAAAGCACAACACACTGGGATGCAAGTCCTGTTCTGTGCCCTGTTCTCTGGCACTTACAACTTTTTTGCCCAAAGCAAGTAACTGCAACTCTCCTGAGATCCATTTCCTTGTCTGTGGTAGGAAACACCACTGTTCCCTATCCTGCCTGTGGTGTTAAAATACTTGAATGTAGGTGACAGTGCCCTAAAATGATAGTCAAGAGTATAAGAGACCATACAGATGGAGAGAAAAGGCCTCATGTGGCTGCCACTTCTGATTCCTTCCCCTCTGTTCCCCAAATCACGGGCAGAGAAGTGGCTTCCTGTAAGGATTCCAGCATTGGGTTCCATTGAAGCCCCCTCATACCTAGAGGATGAGCCAGGGAATATCTGCATCCACACCTTTATATCATATTCCAAACACTTTGCTCTTGCCTACCCCAAACCTTCACTTCCAGGATGGACCCAAGTGCCTGCTAACATAAACATGAGCATAAAATGACTCATATCTCTGAGCACACAATAACCAAGACCCAAGCGGAGATGAGATGTCCTGTTCTGCTTGGCCCTAAACTAAAACCACCCAAAGAACAAAACTGTTCCCTTTCTCTTCTTCCTTCTCATGCCTAGCCCTTTGGAGTAACCTTTGATGACCTTGGCCCTCCCTCTTGGACTGAGATTTTAGTCATGGTATGGCGAGGCCTCACTCAAAGCCACCAGCTTCTCATTTTACACAGCCCGTCTTGAGCTGCCTCGACTAGCACACATTTCTACTCCCCCTGGGAGGCCCCACTCCCACCTCCCCAAACGAAATTGTGCAAAAGAGTCTGCTTCTTGCCCACCTTTTCCCATCATATCCTCCGCTAACCTGGGACCTGGCAGTTTGGTCAAAGTGTCAGTGAATGAATCACAAACAGTGAGAGAATTTCCACTTCACGAATAGTTTTCAGTGTGGGTGGTACCTTACCTTAGTGGATTTGTCACCTGCTTTTTCAAGCTCAGGAATCACGGAAACCTTTGCAGCATACACAGAGCTCCAGAAAAATTAGCCAAGAAACCATTAATGTGATATAAAACTGCAAATGTGCCTGGGGCCAACGGAGGCGAAGACAGATGTATAATGCTAATGAGATGATTCACAGGTACTTCTAGGTCCTCTCAGGATGCTCAGGACCCAGAAATACTTGTGTTGTCATTGCAGCTGTTTGTATCAATAAAATAAGTTTTTCATTGGCCAACAAACTACAACAGACATGCTCAGAGATCATCTCCAACATCTATTAATCCAGTCTGAATTTTAGGGGGCCTGGGGAAGAATTCTAGGGAAATGTGGTGTTTTTTTTTAGGGCTGCACACATGGCATATGGAGGTTCCCAGGTTAGGAGTTCAATCGGAGCTACTGCTGTGGCCCTACACCACAGCCACAGCAACGCCAGATCCTTAACCCACTGAGCAAGGCCAGGGATAGAACCTGCATCCTCATGGATCCTAGTCAGATTCATTTCCCCTGTGCCACAACAGGAACTCCGGGAAATGTGGGTTTTTAATCACCTCTAAGCAACTGAATGAGCACACTCATCGCTTTAAGATGCTCTTCCACAAGCCCTCAAAGTGCCATCCTCTCTGGCCCAGGAAAGGCTACGTATCCAAGCCCATGCATCCACTCTAGGTCTTCACTCTTGTGCCTCCTTCAATGGCCACCAAAAAATATATTTATTGGAAGCCAACTCAAAACCAGGTGGCTCATAATGGAGCTAAGGAGCCTGGCTTCAGCCCATTGTGGCTTTGACTTTCATGACTTTTTAATCAGCATAACCACCACTGCCAGCACAGACGATGAATTAAGAGAAAACACATTTATTATTGTCAGAGTAAGTGATGGATCCAAATAATTCTGAGGGTCCCAGATAGGCGAGTATGTCATATTTTAGAGTCAGGATAGGAGTGAGGCTTGGGTTATTTTCTTACCCTAAAAAACCTGGGCTTTGTGGCTTTGAGCTTTCTCTACCTCCACTCCTCCCAAACTGCATGATACAGAGGCTGCTGACATCTGTGGAAGAGGCTGTGATGTACAGCCCAGATGTCCCTTCAGGAATTAAAGACTCATTTTCCTGGCTGTTCAGTGGGCTATTGGCCAATAGCCCTCAGCTCTCAGCCCTCTTGGAGAATTGCCTTGGCTGAAGGGCAGCCTTTATCCAATGACTGGTCCACATTGACTGGTCCTACAAAGACCCTTCCCTTTTGTTCCAACCTAGGACAACTCTGAAGAGCTATCCTTGCTTCAAAGCTCCCCGAGGGGTCAGCTGAGCCTTCCTTTAAATGGCATCACAGCCAAACAAACTTCTCCCTCTGCCCACACCTGCTTCCTTCTGGCCCCCGCAGGTGCTGATCCCAAGAGCACTTCCTATAATACCTCCTGCATACGACTCTCTATCCCAGAATCTGCTTCCTGGAATCCAACCTGTGGCAAGCCCCTTGTGCTCTCAGCCCACCTCCATGTTGACTCACAGCTGAGGTAGACGATCCGGTTACTGACAGCTTCCAGTCTTGAGCACCTGCATCTCTGGGCCTCTCTGCCCCCAGGGGGCTTCTTAGCAATACAGGTTGCACACAGGTACAACCTATCGGCGAGTATGAGGATTAACGCTCCCAGGAGGACCTGAGATAAAGACTCACCTCCCCATGCTTGCATGGCATCGTTCTGAGGCATGTTTCACAGTTTCTCCAGAGTCCCTGGGGGACAGAGTCTCTGCTGTGCCTGCAGCTGCCTTGCCCATGAACCCACTGCTGACTTTCTCTTCTCACTGGTTCACTCCCTGCTTCTGCTTCCAAGGTCACCTCTCAATAAGCCACCAGCAACCAGATTCTTGCCTCAGAGTCTACCTCTGGGTGATCTGAAAAAAACAAAAATATTCTCATTTCTTTCTCTTTCTAAGTGGGAAACTCACCTACCTGGGGGCAGAGCCAAGATTGCACTTGCAGGAAAAGGGGCCATGAGTCATGATGAGTGTGAAAATCAGGACAGCCATGGAAGATGCTGAGGACCCAAGCTGGATCTCCCCGCCCCGATGCCTGGCCAGCATGTTTTACGATGAAATTTATTAAGAGGATGTAGACTTAAATGTCACCCTTGCTCGTCTTCCTCTATGGGAACCCCCCAGAGGCTGAATGACAGCAATGGCTGTCACTTACCAAGCCCTGTGCCAGGTGAGGGAGGAACACTGGGCAGAACCTCCCCCATCCTTCGGGACTGAGAAAAATCATCAACTCAGATTTGGAAACCGAGAATGAGAATGGCAAATAAATTCCATGCTTTCACCATTAATCAGCAAAGAGCCAGGAATCAAATCCAGAGCAGAGCACTCCAAATACCTCAATCAGAGGGCAAGAGGTCACAGAACGTGCACTGCACATTAGGCCTAGGCAGGCAAATTCTGGGCAGCTTGGGGTCAGGGATGTGAAGAGGAGAAATGAAATGATCTTTGTGTATGACCAGGGATATGTAGCAGAGCAGGTAGGAAAAGGGCTAAGGGGGTCCTCAAAGCTCTAATAGCAAAAGTACATTGAGGAGGTAAGAGAATGAGAAAAGAAATAAAATAGCCATGCCATCTTCCAAGTCAGCAGGCAGCCCTTGAGAAAATGAGTTTTGTGCCAATCTAAGCAGGCTGAGTATGAGCTGTCCTGAGGAGGGCGTCTGATTTCAACACTGTGCCCCCAGATGTCACCTTTCAACCAATATTTATTGAGCATTCTTGAACTGGAGACATGGAAATAAACAGAAAAGGCAAGTGCTCTGGCCCCAGAGAGTGAATCTACGAGTCAGGGGAAACTGCCAATAAACAAATAAATTGATATAGATGTGTGAGAGTAATCAGAGCTCTGAAAAAATTAAAGTGGGGGTGTGTTAATAGTTGATAATGGCAGGTGCAATCTTAGATGAGGCAGCAGAGACGGCTTCTGCAGAAAGGTAGACAAACAAGGAGAACAGAGACAAACAGGAGGCAGAGCATTTGGAGGGGGGGAACAGCAGGTATAAAGACCCTGTGCCGGACTTGGGGGCAGCAAACAGGCCAGTGTTGGGGTACAGAGGAAGCAAGAGAGAAATCAGTGAAAGGGGAGGTAAACTGAAGGGAGACATTTTTTTTTTTTTTGAGGCCAATGACATCCAGGCCTGGGAAAGTTTAAAGCTCTCCTCCTAGTTGCTGTGGACCTAACAGTTGCCATGTCCTACTGCTTCAGTCCCTTCGTCCTCTTTTGCTGTGTTGATTTCACCTGGTGACACCTGTGAATCCTATCACAGTTTTCTATAAGGAATGAACCACAACAAGCAGCTTATGGCTGTTACATATGTTAAGATTTGGAGGGAAGGCTCACCTGACCCAGCTCACACTGTCCATTGCCTCCCCCCCAATCTTCTCCCCCCAGCCCCCTCCAGGTAGTGCTTCTCCCACTCCATGCCCTGCCTTTCTCCAGCTCTGCATCTATTTCTACCTCAAGTGGAAGCCTTAAAAGCATTTCTTCACCAAGGTAGACCTTCACTAAGAGGAATTCTCCAAGGACCACTAAGAGAATAAACTGTTTCCATGTCACTACTCCCATCCGGGCTTGGCCTCAGGATGGGAGGAGCATCCGTTTCCAACCATCGGAGCCAGCTCGCATGCAGAAGTGCATGGCGTGTGCATCTTTCGTCTACAGAAAAATTAGGTCAGCTCTAGCTGGAGAAGACACGAGCACCGTGAAGCGTGCAGATCTCTGCTGGGCTTCCTAGGGGATGGTCTACGTTAGAGCGTTGTGGAGGTGTCCTTGGAACACAGGACTTGAGATGGGCATTTGAGAGAGCTCAGCTTGCGTTCTGATAGATACACACAATCACTTTAATGCTAAGCGTGGGGAAGGTGTGTGTTTCTTCTGTAATAATCTGGATTAGATTGTAAGACAGAAGATGGATTTCAGAAAACAGAGGCCCTACATAAACATATCCCCAGCCTACGCGACACAATTCATCTTCCCTCCCTCTCCACCCCTCTCACCCTCCCACCACGGAGGTGCAGCTGTAATTATGGTAACTGCCCTTTATTGCCCTCCTAATGTATGCACATGTTATCACTAATCCTTCTAAGATGAGATAGTTAATACTATTTCCATTTTACAGATGAGGAAACTGAGGCTCAGGGAGGTTGCTCCTGGTCACGTAACTAAAACGGAGAAGTGCCCGAATCCTCCTGGATTGCTTTCCCATTGCCTCCCAAAGAGAAAGTCTCTGGCCTTTTCTCGATTCTGAGAGGAATAAATCTCTCTGTTCTCTGAGAATGGTTTTGTGAGAACAATCCTAGTACAAGCCTTTGACTGAGCTTGTTCCTTGCCAAAGTCAGGGTCGCTCAGGTCACCAATGGTTCATGAATACCTGCCGTGGGAAACTCAGTGCCTAGAAAAAGCAGAGGGTGCAGGGTAAATGGGAGCATGGAGGTGGCCAAAACCCAAGAGATTGGGTCCCACTTTCTCAAATCTTATTTTATTCCTTTTTGTCTTTTTTTTTTTTTTTTTTTTTAGAGCCACACCCACAGCATATGGAAGTTTCCAGGCTAGGGGTGGAAACGGAGCCGCAGCTGTCAGCCTACACCACAGACACAGCAACACCAGATCATTAACCCACTTAGTGAGGCCAGGGATCGAACCTGTGTCCTCATGGATACTAGTCAGATTCATTTCCACTGAGCCATGACAGGAACGCCCCACTTTCTCAAATTTTAAAGGCTAACGGATTTTAAACATGAATACTTGATGATTTTACTAAGCTGTCAGAAGACTGCAGGGGCAGGAGAGACAGGTCTCACCCTGCCACCTCCTTACCTCTCCCCATCAGCTCTCATTCTGGCTGGTTGAATATTATTCTGTGCCATATCTTCCTCATTTTGCTGTTGTGAGGACCCAATAGGATAACATGGATGCAAGTACCTTGTAAACTCTACTAAGTCACTAGAAAAGCACCGTGTGCGAGTGTAGTATTAAGCCCGGTGGGGGCCACCCACATGCTTGTTTCACTGCCCTCTCAGGGTGTGCACCTTGGTTATAACCATTCTCCTCACCAGCACCAGCAGCAAGAAATATTGTGAGTTAAACACCCCTCACCAAACACCTTTCAGCAGTCCAGGGATAGCCACTGTGTACAAAGGGAGCCTTTGGTGACAGGAACCTAACTAGGGCTTTAGAGCATCACCTCCTTGGATGCTTCCAACATCCCTGAGAGGGAAATCTTCTGTTGTGCCAACCTCTCTGCTTGGTACAAATGTAATTCTATCTAATTTTTCAAACAACCCTGTAAGATAGATATTATCACCTCTGTTTTACAGAAGAGGATGTTAGGAATTTTGTCCCTAAATAAGACACTTTAGGTGAATTAGGTAAATTGCTTTTTGGAACCAGTTATTTCAACTGCCGCATCAAGTAACTTTCTTGGTTAAACTCCATCTTTTCAGGAGTCGGAAGAAAAAGACTAAGGACAAGGGCTCTCAGGGAAGGCAAGTGCTCAACAGGGTCCCTTAACTAAGTTCACAAAACTTTAGATCACAGAAATGTCCTAAAATCATCTAATGTCCCCTCATCCTCATGGGCATGGAAGGTTCCAAGATAAGTTATTCTGAGAAGGTAGCTTACAGTCATGTCAGTCTTTGGGGGAAAGAGAACAAGCTGTGATTCATGAATGTATCAAACCCAGGCTGGGGATGACCCGTCACCCTTATTGTGGCAGGCTCCACTTGGCCCCTTCCTGGGACCTCATGTGCCTCTACTTTTCTTATTTTCTGTCCCCTACTGCCTGCTCTGTCTTTTCACATATCTCATCAGTAGAAGAGGCATTAACAATGATGGTCGTGTTTAATCATGGAGCCAGGTACTGGCTGAAGTGACTTCTATGTGCCTGATTGTCAGAGCCTCACCACTACCTGTGAAGCACTGTTGTTCCCCATTTTATAGATGCCTGAACTAAGGCACAGTAAAGAAGGGACTTTCTGAAGCTCATATGGACTTCAAAAGGCAGTGCTGGGGTGGAGACCCAAGCAGTCCAATGCTGCTGCTTTGGAAGCCTTTTCAGTTATTTTAAAAGATTATTTTATTCTGGGAAGTCCCAAGCATTCTGGAAGATGATAGCTGAAAATGTGGTAATAAGCAAATACAGCTTCAGAAAGTCAAACCATCGCTCAGCCTAGAATTGGATTACAAAGGAAAACAGTGGCAGGGCCTCACCCATAAGAAGAGTGGTTTTAAAAAGAAAGACAGGAGTTCCCGTTGTGGCTCAGCGGTTAACGAATCCGATTAGGAACCATGAGGTTGCAGGTTTGATGCCTGGCCTTGCTCAGTGGGTTAAGGATCCGGCGTTGCTGTGAGCTGTGGTGTAGGTCGCAGACGTGGCTCAGATCTGGCATCGCTGTGGCTGTGGTGGAGGCTGGTGGCTACAGCTCCGATTCGACCCCTAGCCTGGGAACCTCCACATGCCACTGGAGCAGCCCTAGAAAAGGCAAAAAGACAAAAGATAATAATAACAAAAAGAAAGACAAAAACAAGAATAAAAGGGTGGAGCCGAAAGCCAGAGCCCCAACCTGGAAGCCCAGACACCTTTCAAGAGTCCAGGGATAGCCACTATGTACAAAGGGAGCATTTGGTGACAGGGACCCAACTAGGGCTTTAGAGCATCACCTCCTTGGATGCTTCCAGCACCCATGAGAGGCAAATCATTGCCAGAGATCTTTTAGTCAGTGAGAGGGCGAGCTGGGGTCTGAATGCTTTTGTGGGGGAGGCCAGAAGTGAGGCTCTGAGCCTTCTGCTATGCTTTTCAGAAGGTTGATACAGAAAGTCAGTTGCAGCTGGTTAGGTGCTGTGCTGGTGGAGCTAAAGATACAGGCTTTGTTCCTGAGGTGGGCAGCTTCTCCAGCAGATCCTTCTCCACTAAAAAATAAGTGAGGGAATCACTTAGCTAGCTCTGTGAGGACCAGTGCAAACTAATGTCCATCCCAGGAAGACCACTGCAGGAGGGGATCCTACCCAGATCTATAAATAAAGACACTTCTCAGCTTATATTAGGGGCAGTTCACTATCAAGCATTAATTATCATGTATTCTCTGGTCTTAGTAAACTGGAGTGGGAACTATATGTTTTGCCTTCAAATTGAATTTTAAATAAAATGTTCTCTGTAACTTGTCTTTGATTCTTATGAGCCAGTCTACTGCTATATAAAAGGATGTGAGTTGATCATATGCTGAGAAACAGTGCCTTAAATATTGTAACTGAAGTCCTCTCTGACGGTTTATTCAACCACTGATCATTTATTAAGAAACTACAACTTGGAGTTCCTGTTGTGGCTCAGTGGTTAAAGAATCCAACTAGGAACCATGAGGTTGCGGGTTGGATCCCTGGCCTTGCTCAGTGGGTTAAGGATCTGGTGTTGCCGTGGGCTGTGGCGTAGGTCACAGACGCAGTTCGGATCCTGAGTTGCTGTGGCTCTGGCGTAGGCCGGTGGCTACAGCTCCGATTAGACCCCTAGCCTGGGAACCTCCATTTGCCAAGGGAGCGGCCCAAGAAATGGCAAAAAGACAAAAGAGAGAGAGAGAGAGAGAGAGAGAGAGAGAGAGAAAGAAAGAAAGAAAGAAAGAAAGAAAGAAAGAAAAGAAACTACAGCTCAATTGTAAATGTCATCAATGGGCATAAAATTCTTGAACAAACATCAAAATAAAACCTGGTAGGAGCAGCAGAGGACACTCATGAATCCAGTTGTTATGCAGGAGGATGGCACTGACAGCTCTGCCTGGGAAGCCACCACGGAGGAAGGGCCCTCCAGGGAGCGGGGTCTGGGAAGTACTCTTCCAGACCAGAACTCTTTTCTTCCCACCAAAATCTGGTAGAACTAGAAATTTCCCCAGGGCTGCCAGCACCAGCAATGAGAACGATAGCCTATTTGCTTGTTTTTAAACAGCTAGTAGATTTACAGGATGAGAACATCACCTCTCCAGCAATTGCACAGACTTATCCAGAGCAAACAGGAACATCAGCAACCAGAGTGTTAGAAACACAGCATAAAATAAAGACTGTGTGATATTCTAAATGGGAACTCAAAGCCCTGGCAGGGAGAAAACCCAATGTGCAGGATCTAGATGCCTCAAGTCCACGGTGAGAGCCTCTGGGCCCAGAGGGGCCATGGTAGTAGCAGAATCCTGGCTATATATCTCCAGTGCCCCAACATGCTGGTGGCGAGGTGTGCTGCTCATCAACCTTGGAAGCGCAATGAAATTCGTTTTCTTTTTATTGCTTGGTGGTTGGCTATACTTGTGCTTACTAAAAGGAAACTCATGTAGATTCATTTTGGCTCAACTAATTCTTTTGTCTGTTCTACAGATATCCAGAAACCCCTCAGGCACCTTTAAAGAATCTTTCCAAATGGAAAAATTTCACATTGTTTCCAAGTGACCATGACTATCAGCCTTGAGTGAGCCCAAGCTCTAAGTCAGCAGCTGCCCTTACTTTGTAGTGGTGGAGACAAAAAGTGAGATAATGAGAGATACTTGGGGTTCAAGGTCTCAGGGGTCAGACATATTAAAATGAATTGACAGGTGACTGCATGCATGAGAGAACAGTGAGAAAAGGACATGTTCTTTACTCCTGGGGAATTTCTTAATTTTGTGAAAGATGAGGAACTGCACTAAAGGACATTGGTTGATTAAAGTAAAAATACCAGGTGCAGTAAAACTTTGGAATCTGAAAATTCTAGACTCAAACCAAGCTCTGCCACATGTCAGCTGTGTGTCCTTGTGCAATTTAGTTATTTGGGGCTTATTTTGAACTACAGGGTTGTAATTGTGAAGCACCTGTCAGGAGTTGCTACACTGGTCTTCTATTTGCCCCTTTGTTTAGGTTGACGTCTGGTCTCCTTCCTATGCTCGCTAAATATGTACTAACGATATACTCTCTGTTTCATCTCCCTGCATGTTACCCATACATGCTTCTAACCAGAGTGTTAGAAAACAGCATAAAAAAATGCTCATCTCCCCATTTGTTACCCAATATTACATTTATAAGTAATATAAATAAACACCTGATGACACAAGGCCTGGTACTTCAAGTACACAAATTTATAGATACCCAATGTAGAATGGTGGTCACCAGGGGTTTGGGGAAGGGAAGTGGGGAGTTAGTGTTTAATGGGTATAGAATTTCAGTTTTGCAAGATGAAAAAAGTTCTGCTGATGGATGGTGGTGATTGTTGGAAAACGATGGGAATGTACTTCATGCCCCTGAACCTTATACCGGTTAAAATGGTAAACTTTGCTGCGTATATTTTCTCATAATTTTAAAAATAGAAAAAGGAAATAAGCATGTGACTCCCACTCAAGATATTTGCCCACAAGATTTACCAGAATAGAAATATTTGCCACATCCAGACTCACCTCCACACTGTCTTTGGGAGGAAGTGAGATGAGAAAATGCACGTGCTTCCCCTGCCACACGCCCCTCATCAAAGAGGATATACACAGTGACCAGCAGAGGGCAGAAGAGAGTCAAGGAGGCATTTGGCCTTGAGTTTTGGTTTTGTGATCTTTCTTTTCTAATTTGCTATCTTAATTAAATGTTTTTGTCTTTAAAAGTGAAAGTCTTTCTAAGACAACCACATTAGAAGACAGAGGATAAACAACTCTTCCAGTGAGTTAAATGATCACATCACTTAAATTAACACATGGAAATAACAGCTCTGTGCTAGTTTTCTGGCGGTAACAAGTTCTGACTTGACTAGTCTTCTTTGGTTTTGGTATATATCATTTACCTGGATTATTTTGCAAGGTAGTCTGTGAATAATTACATTTGTGTTCCCAGGAAAGGACAGTAAAAATTCCACTAAGCCTCAGTGGAATCTCCACTGAAACGCTATTGTCAAATTAAAGGGATTCAGGTATTTACGTGTTTTCCTTTCTCCCAGCTGGGCTACAGTGCCATAACCAAATACCATAAAAGTGCTCACATTAGCTTTAACCTAGGAAATATCTTCTCCTTCCCTTGATTTTCTCCTTCCCTTGACTTCCTATGACATATTTCCACTTATCGTTGATGTGCAATAATTACTTTGGGGAGATTGCTTTTTGGCTTAAAGGGATATCGCCGTTTTATTATTTTTAAAACACCAAGGGAATCATTTTCAAGGAAGAGAGCAGCATTTTTATGACAAAGGTTTTCTCTCTTCTCTCTGAAAGGCAGCCACATTCTTTGCTGTTGCATTTAAGATTGCCGATTGTTTTTTGACTTCTGGTTCTCCCAGTCTGGGAGTCGCAGGGCTGGCATGTGGGTTCGCAAGGAAGATTTGGTTTAATGACAGTGAGCACTAGCTCTCAGCCTTCTCCCTTGGTGGCTGCTCCGCATCATGTTAAAACCGCGGCGGCTGCAGAATCTGCTCAGCAATGCTGGTTCTTCCATTTATTCAAATAATGTGGATGCAGATAGCTTTTTCTTTCTTGCATTGAATATGATTCAAGTCCCAAATATCCGTTATTATTTCACCTGCCTTGCGATGGGAATTGTAAGCGCTCTGATAAGTGATTTGAAAGACTAATTTCCGTAAATACCTCCCTGTCGGCTGTTATCTTGCAATTTTAGAACTAAAACATTCTGAAATTCCTCTGTGCATATCTTGAGTGAGCTGACAGCCACATGTACCCTGCATCAATTCTGGGGGGTGGGGGGAGGAAAAGGAAAGAAAGAAAAAAGAACTATTTTTCTCTTTCTCTGGCAGTGGAGGAATACTGCTCTCCAAGGCCAGCATGTGTGAACAATGGGCCTTTTTCTATAGACTAGAAATGATGGGGAGTCCATCACCACTCCTGCCAGGATGGGCTTAATTCATTTAATTTCTATCTCCAGCACCTTCCCTCTTCCTTTCTCAGAGTCAAGGTGAGGGGAGAGTGGGAGGGCACAGAGATGGGAAGCTAGGAGATCGAAAAAGAACGGCTAAATAACTCAACAGCCCTGAGTTGTTTCAGAAGCTAAAAACTCTGAGTTGTGCTATGTGAATATTCGTGGCGCACCATAAGGATGGGTGGATGTCATCTCTAAGCCCAGTTGCCCTTCTGTACAGGGTAATCGCTTGGTTTGCAAGCTTCAGGAAAACCCACTTTCATGTGGAGTTCACCACATTTAGGAGCTCTGCGAGAGTTATTTTCATAACCCTAAATCCTGAAATCCAGGAGGAGAATCTAAACAAACCGTAGAGACTAAATAAACACCATTGTGGGGAAGGGAAGACTCCAATATGGAAATCATGGTGACACATACGTTGGCAGGCACGGCATGCTATAGTAAATTAAAATGTAAACAGCTTTCCTTGATAGAAAATCCCATATGGAAAATGGAATCTGGCTGTAGAATGTAGACCACATAAAACACCATGTCTCTGCACCAAGTGGTGAAACGAAAGAAGGCAGTGCAGGGAAGCATGTGTTCACAGTCTGCAAGAGGAAGGTGAACTTGTCTGTTGAACTCTATTATGGAAGGTGGATGCCCAGTTCCCCAGAGTACACTCCCCGTCAGCTCAAGCTCATAGCAGGGTTTGTCTCCTTTGGTGGCGTCTAAATGCATCACAACAGAGACTTCAGCTTCTGACAAGGGCTGTGGACAAGGGTCTGAATCCATCTTCAGTATGCTATGTATGCCAGACACTAAAAACATTTAATTACTAATTTAAAAACAAAAAGAGTACAGACAATATTTAACAAGCCCTGTCTCTAGATGAACAAATGTCAATATTGCTTTCCACCTCCTTCGGATCTTTATGTATTTGTATAAAAGATGCAAAATATTCCAGTTAAAACAGAAGCTCCCTTTGCTCCCCTCCGGAGTCCTGTTCCTCTCCCTCTCTCATTCCCTGAATAGGTGCCATCCTGAATTTGCTAAGTATCGTCTTCCTGTGGATATGTTACCATATTACATCATTTAGTCCTTTCAGCAACTCTCTGAAAAGGATATTATCCTAATGTTACAGATGAAGAACCCAGGATCCAGGGAGGTCAATATCGGCCTAAGGTCACACAGCAAAGAGGTAAAAGAATTGAGGTCCAAAGTTAGGTTGGTCTTATTCAAAACCTGTGCCCTTTTTACTGTATCCTACATCCAGAAAAGCTGGTCCTCTTCCCCTTGGCCCCTGAGAACTGCATGGATTCTTCCCAGGTGGATCTTTTCACCTCTCTGGATCTTGATTCATGAGATTTATGCTCTAATTTTTCTTAATAGAACCATTTTCAAATTTTTGCTCTTTTGGATTGTAAAGCCCAAACACAGACCCAATTGGAGAAGGGTAAATTGGGCAAGTTATCTTATTCTATGCATGTGGACCTCCTATTTGTCATTAAATAGTCTGGATGGATGCCTTCTGGAGGGTCAGTTGTGCTTCGCATAGGTCCTTGGTCTCAAAATGTCACAAAGGAGCTAACATCTACCTTAAAGATTTGGGAAGACTGACTGGGCTAAAATATGAAACAACTTATCCCAGTTACTGGCACTAGGTAGTGCTCAATGAATTATATCTAATGGAATGATATCTATGTCATACTTGTCATCATGTATCTATGTCTAAAAAGGTATGGATTTATTACAAAATCTACAAAAATGTCAAGACGATTTAAATATATAAAAAGATATGAATCTAGTTTATGATATGTGTTTTTTATTTCAGTGAGAAAAATAAGAAGAATCTGATTTAGGGTAATGGTGTAGGAGAGGAAACATTTTCTTCTACCCTCTTAGGTTTAGTTCTAGGGGTCTGCAAATTAAACATTAACTTAGTGCTTAATGGCGGGGGGGGAGGGGAGCAAAGCATGTTTATATGCACATAAGGATGCACAGAAAAGTGGCTCTCCTGGCAACTAAAACTGGGAGTTTATATATTTAACTTAACAGCGGAAGATGAAGGGAGGGAGGCAAGAATCTTCAATGGGAGGAACAAATGGTTTTCTAGGGGAAACAAATAGGAGATGAGAAAGTTTGTGATAATGTCTGTTTATGCAAATGGAAATGGTCTTAATTTTTTCCTTTATGGCTGTGAAACTTCCGGGATAGGGGATTTTTGGCAGCCTCACTCTTGGTAGTTTCTGCTTTTTGTGGTAAAGGAAGGCTTCCTTCTGCATCTGCATCTTAAATTTCTTTACTTTAAAATAATCTTTATATCAACTTTAGGGGTACAAGTGGGTCTGGACATTGGCCTTCCCCACCCCATATAAATGTGCTCATTAGAGGCAGATTTTATAAAGTTTTAAAATAAAGTGATATTTTCTAAGCTGTTACTGTGTAAACAAAGACAAAGGAAGCATTTCCAGTTCAGAAGAAAAACGTTCTAGCAGAGTCTAGATTCAGAGACCATTGCAATGGTGAAAAGAGCCCTGAATTAGTAGCCCAAAGCAAAAGAATAGCATGCACCTCCTGTGTTCCACCACTCGAGGGCCTGGGACCTGCTGGTCTTCAGTTTTCTCACCTGTAAGATGAGGATGATAACTCTGCCTGATTTGAAAGTTTCATTGGGTAAGATCTATATAGATTGAAAAATCATTTGGTTTCTAAAAGCCCATTAAATGGGCTTTAGATGAAAACAGTTGTGGAAATTCCTGGGCCAGGGATGGAACCCGAGCCACAGCAGTGACAACACTAACTCCTTAACCACTAGGCCACCAGGGAACTCCTGAAAACATTTTGAAACAGTATAACCTTAAAAATAAGGTAATATTTTATTCATTTAAATCAAGAGAAATGGGATGGTGATTAAACTTGAAAACTTAAACACACACACACACACACACACACACACACACACACATATATACACATTCACCTCCAGGGAGTGCCAAGCTGACATTCACTCTTATGTGCTCTAATGGCTGCAGCTTATGTCAATGCTGTTGTTTTGGAGACAAAACTGTTTTTAAAAACTAGAGTCCAGCAAGAGCCAGAGACCTTACTGAAATAAAATAGCTACTTAAGGATGTCCTTGAGCATGTCTTTGATCATGTGATTGTTATTACAAAAAGTTGTGTGCTGATACTTTGGCCTTTTTATTTTCTTGGCTCAAACCAGAAATGCCAACCTCCCCATGTGTCCTAGACTCTCTGGCATGTTTAGGGACAGAAAATGGCTGGCGATAGGTTCATTTTTGGTCAGGCAATCTTCATTTAGACCTGAAATGTATCTGCTATTTTAAGCAAGATTTTCTAAGACAGCCACCTACCCTCTCCAGCCCCAGCACACACACACACACACACACACACACACACACACACACACCCACGCACTCACTACTTTTCATACAGTTTTCACCAACCTCATAGCCTTCCTTATCTGGGAAAAAAGTCAAGCAATTGTCAATGTAGCTATTAATACTAACTTCAAAATTGCTGTAACAAGGTCCAAGTGGATATAAACATCAGAATAAAGTATTCTATGTACTGTGATTTTTTAATAATATGCTTCTAAAAATTAAGCTTTTTATGTGGAAATTGTCAGATAAATAGCTGTGCTCATTTCTAAAGAGATAAATAGCACCAGGATTTCATTATTTGCTACGAATTTTCAAAAGAATTGATTAAAAATCACATCTGGCTAGCAGTCCCTGACAAACTCTATTTTCCACTAAAATACATACAAAGGTTTTTTTTTTCTTTTTTTTCTAATGACAGTCATTATACAATTAAAAAAAAAAAAAAAAAAAAAAAAAAAAAAAAAACAACACAGTGTCCAAACTCCTTCCATGGTCTGGCTTTTCCCTACTCACAGTTTCATCTTCCCCATTTTCTTCTTAATAAAGCAAACTTCCCACCTCTTATACCACAGGCTCTTCTGTGCCTCAGGCTATCCCTTAGCTTGGAACACATGTCCCACCTGACTCCAATTCTTTGAATTATTAACTTGAATTTATTCTTTAATACTCAGCACAAGCATTGTCTCCTCCAAGACACATTGTCCAACAAATGAACTGAAGCGCACTCTTACGGTGTCCTACAGCATTCTGTAGCAGTAGCTCAAAACCTCTTCACATTACATTGAAACTATCTCTTCCCATGCCTATTTCTGCTCTGTTCACCTCAAACAATAAACAGCCAGTCATTTGACCAGCAAAACAGGGTTTATTTAGGAGCAGCAAAGAATTGCAATTCTGGACAGGCAGTTATGGTGAACCATGTGAACTTCAGGTAAAGCAAGAGAGAGAAGAAGGGGATGTTGGGAGAGGCTGTTATAAACAAAAAGCCCATTGGAGGAAACTGGGAGTTCAAAATATAGCAGTTTTTCATTGGCCGAGCTGTTGCCAGGCAGGGAAAAAAAGTCTCTCTTCCTCTTGAGTAGTCATGTCGCTTCCTGCCAGAGATGCTAGGTATATGTCTTCCTTTTGAGATCTGTACTGACACAAGCGGTATGTGCAAAAAAGCTCCCCCTTCTGGCCCCCCAACTCCATTTTGGTAAGGTTTCCCATTTAGTTTTCACAGCTCCCACTCACCCAAGGTCTTCAAGACAGAACTGATGTGCTGTGTGGCAATTCCTAACTTGAGATTTCACCATGACATGATTATTTACATTTTATAATGAATAGTTGAAAATGTCTTTAACTGAGAACTATATAGTAAATTACAGAGCACAGAGAACAATAGTTCTGTTTTTCCAAATTCATGTTAATATATGCATGCACATTGTATGTGTGTATGTGCACAAAATACTCCTGAGTTAATCTATGAAGCGAACATCTTCTAAAGCAAATCCCTAGAAACATTTGTTTCATGACCTACCCAAAGGAAAACTGAAAATGAAATATTCTGAGATATCCTACACTAAGAACACTGCAGACATTGTTGAACACAATGGTTCCAAGAGTTATCTGACTGTGACATCATTTAGTCAAGTACACATCTGAACATTCAAAATCAGTAAAGTTTGGGGGACACGCATTTTGAGAAATACCTTTCTAACATGACTTTTTCTAATCAGTCCTCTTGCTAATGTGGCAAACAGGTCAGACCGAGATGGTCCAGCAGAGAGGGAAGATTTTTGTTGGAGTGGACTACACTCTTACCATAGCACAACCAGAAGCAACAGACACATTCCAAGTGGTACTCTGTTTGAGGACTAGTCATCTTACCTTTTCCAGTACTAAGAATTCCTCTTTGTTTTCAAAGGTAGTCCTTCTAGTGCAATGAATAATGTTTTCTCCTTTGGGAGCATGTGTAAAGGGATTGCTAACTGTTTTGACGAGCACTCATCTGTGATGACAGTCATGCTTATGGGTGACAGTTAACTGAGACAATTTGGGAGATGATGATGCCTCAGAAATAGGAGGGAAGAAAGGGCAAAGGGGACCCCTTGTTATAATATCATATTTATTTCTAATATCATATGTTAATATTTATTGCATATTTGTGTATAGCATCATATTTATATTTTCCATTTACATTTTTTTGAAAAACGAAGGCATAATGTGGGGAGTTGGTACCAAAATGCATTCCTAATTTACAATTTTGGGTGGAATAAGGACAATCTAGCTTCTCCTACTTTATTCATGAAAACTTAGCACAGGAAAACCTACACTATCATTTATTTGTGGCTTCATATTCAGCACAAAATTTAGTTTTCTGCCTGGCGTCATTTGTCAGGCAGTCTTTCCAAGTAGTAATTTCCCCTGCATCCCTCATAAAGGCAGACTATCTTTAAAACCACTGCATGCCAATGTCACCCAACCAGTTGTCACTAAGGAGAAGGAACATGAGAGCTGGGAGTTATAACGCTGACCAAGCATAGAGCAAACATTCTCCGACCAACATCTTATCACAAATGCAGATTCAGCTGTTAACTCCGGTAATAATTCAGAAGGTTAACGCTCTGTTCTAAGTCCCATGAAGTAGGTATAACTACATTATATCCAAAATCATACATGAATGGAACATACTAACGAGACAGAGGTGCCCAATGTACTATAAAATATACATGCGTCATATATGAAATGATGAAATGCCAGTCTAAATATTTAAGAAATTTTACCCTAACCAGGATATTTGTTCCAGCAAAAAGGAATACTTGATTAAATATATCTGCTAAATGCTTAGATTTAAAGATGTGATAAGGAAATTATAGAGAGTCCATATCTCTTTGAAATGTTGGCTAGAAAAGTCTGGTTACTAAATCTCTACCTAAAGTAGCACTCAAAATCATTTTGCATTTTCAAAGGAACCAGCAATTACCTCTTTTCACGCTAGGTGGTGTACTCAAGACCAAAGAAGGTTTCACATGGATGAATACATTTGATTTAGCAAGGTCAAAAAGAAAGGAGAGGGTAATTTTAATCTTGGAAAGGAGTAATTATATAGAATGGCAATGTGTCTGATAAAGAAAACAGACCAAGAGACAGAGAAAAATGGAAAAGTGGTTTACATAGCCCTGGGGATACCTCTAAATAGGAAGTCTCCAAGAATAAGTCACCTAGCACCAGGAGAGTCAGTTAAAATACACATTCCTAGGCCACACTGCCAAACACCAGAATTACTGCATCAGATCAGTGAAGGTGAAGTAGAGACCTGAATCTATTTTTCTGATACAAGATTTTTTTTTTCTTTTTTTGGCCATCCTGTGGCATATGGAGTTCCCAGGCCAGGGATCAGATCCGAGCCACAGTTGTAATATAAACCACAGCTGCGGCAATGCCAGATCCTTCACCCACTGTGTGGGGCCAGGGATGGAACCTGCATCCCAGCGCTCCAAGATACCGGTGATCCCATTGTGCCACAGCAAGAACTCCTGTTTTTCTGACCTAAGATTTTTATGCAAAACTCTGAGAACTGGATTTGGATGGCTCTACATCTGTCTAGTAGTGAAAATCCCTAGCTGGTTGACAAGCTCCTGATGTTAGGAAACTTTGTTTTCAGTTTCCTATAGCTTATATGGTAAAGATCAGTGCTTACAGGTTTCACTGTAAAATCTCCAGATGAATTTTTACGAAGTTACTATCAATCCAAGAAAATTCAGAGTGGCAGGTTCAACCCTGTATGTAATAGAATATTTGGAAAGCAGTTCAAGCTTTGTAGAATGGGAAAAATGTGTTTTATAGAATGCAATGAAAATAGATCTCTTCTGGGAGAAATGGGTGGTATTTATATTAGGTATTCAAAAGTCGAACCACATTGATCTGCCTTTTGAAGTAATTACATTGATCTCTGGAGTTTAGAGAAATGTATTGCTGATTCCCTGTGGATATTTTCAAAACCCTTTTTAAAAAACCAAAGCAACTTTTTCCGCTGTAGTTTGAATCACAAAGGAAAGCATCTTCCTGAATTGCAGCTAATTATTGTTAGGAGTGTGTGCATATTGGTGTGTGTGTGTGTGTGTGTGTGTGTGTGTGTGTACATGTGGATGTCTGCTCTCTAGAACTTCCTAAAACACATTTTCTGGGTTTTATTTTAAATGAGAATTCTTTGGTAAAGTCAAAATTTGCTCCTTTAAACCTACTTGTTTTAAAATATTTTTAAATGGATAATATACTAAGATAACCACTCCAGCTTCAGCTTAGTATACAGAATAAGGTTTAACCATTGTATCAAGACTTAGCACAATCTGTGGGAGAATGAATTCTGTACAGCGTTGAAAAGTGGTGGTTTTTTCAGGGTCCACTGAGGACTCTTTGTCCTTAAGTACATGAATCCAAGCAATTTTGCTCTTTGAATTTTTGTACCTACATTGCATGGTTTTCTTATTTTTCCTTAATTGTTATTTCATGTTGTTATCAATACACCAAAGCAGTAGGGAGGATTCCTCTATTTCTAATCTGCAGAGGTCTTGAAAGGCTGATAACCACATTTAGATTGTTAGAAATGCATATTGAGGAAGGAGAGCAGGGGCCCAGTGGAATTAGGAAATGCTGCTCAGGGAAGTGGCAGATACTTTGCAATGTCTTACTCTGGCTATGCTCTCTAATTATTTTCTCATTCTTGATGATTTTCCCAAAAGGTGAGACTGCAGGTAGTTGAATCATGGGCAGTTGAACTATTATTTCAAGCAAATCTTTCTAAGCTATTTTTTCTTGTGATTATAATCATAACATTTCTAGAAAAGCTTTGTGGCCCCCCCCCCAAATTATATAAATCTTCTTCATTATTTTATTTTTTATGTACTAACAGCATATTTTCTTTCTTAACAAAAAAAGTCAAATTGCGCTTCAGAGTTTTCATTTATAAGAAAGCACATCTGCATTATTACCTATGCATATCTGTATATGTGTATACAAACAATAAATGCATACCTGTGGGTGTGTGTTTAGTAATATGGGGCAGAGTGAAAAAGAAACTCATTCTTCCACTTTGGGAAAAGACTTCACATGAATCTGCTTTCTTTGAGTTACTTTCATCGCTTAATTATCTTTATTAAGGTTACTAAATGGTGGACATGCCAACAAAAGCAGCAATCAGGGTACTTTACAAAGGAGCAGAATGCTCCTGGAAGTTTGTCTGCTCTGGAGCAGGATGGGGGAGTTGGTGAACAAAAGCAGCAGTTTCCAAAAACAAACAATGGCATTCTCTGTGACCCGGAGCAGAGCTGGCAACACTGGATCCTCAAACATTAACTCCCTCCCAAAGACCCGTGCTAGCTTTTCCTTCAGCCACGCCTACAATGCCAGCATCTCAGACACATGGGACATCTTGCTTTTTCTTTTTGATTAAAAAAAAAAAAAATCCTGGAGTTCCCGTCGTGGCACAGTGGTTAACGAATCTGACTAGGAACCATGAAGTTGCAGGTTTGATCCCTGGCCTTGCTCAGTGGGTTAAGGATCCAGCGTTGCCGTGAGCTGTGGTGTAGGTCGCAGACGCGGTGCGGATCCCGTGTTGCTGTGGCTCTGGCGTAGGCTGGCGGCTACAGCTCCGATTAGACCCCTAGCCTGGGAACCTCCATATGCCGCGGGAGCAGCCCAAGAAATAGAAAAAAAAAAAAAAAATCCTTCTAATGGATAAAAAAATATCATTTTATGTTTTTTTAAAGAACAACTCCAGTAAATTTATAAATCTCTAAATACACAAGGGCCTGAGTTCATTTGTTGAGATTTTATCTGGAATTATTAAATGCCCATGTGACCATGAGCTCCAGGAGGGTGAAGACAGGGTTGGCTTTGCACAACACAGTCTGCCTGGCTTGGCCCAGTGCCTGGAACACAGGAGGCCCACAACAAACAATGCTGATCAACTAATGGTAGTTATAAAGAAAAACTCACCCGTAGCTGGAGATTAAGTTTAGCCCTTACGGAGATCAGTCAGATCAAAACGTGAATGTGTTTTTTGTGACTCTTACTGATTATTTCCTCTTGTTCTCCCACACTGAGCTCCAAAAATACATTTTAAATTTCATGAGGCTCAAATGACATTTTCTACTATGACATCTCAAATCTTCTCTGAAATCAGGTTCATCTTAACTGTAGAAAAAGTGATACAGGCTCACTGTACAAAAAGTAAAGACAGAAAAGTACATTTTAAAAAATACCCATAATCTCACTGCCCGGAAATAACAGCCACCAAAATGTTTATTTCCTTCATATTTTTCTGTATTTATATCTTTATTTATATCTACAGTCACATAATTGCATGTTGTAAATACAGTTTCATATTCTCCTTTTTAAAGTCAATGTTATATCTTAAGCATATGCTATATCATTAAAAACTCTTTAAAAACATAATAATTTTGATAGCCATGTTGTATTCCACTATAGAGAGATGCCCCATAATCAAGCTAAATTTTTTTTCTATTGTTGAACATTTAGATCACTTGGAATATTTTATCTTTAGGACCATCTTTATATATAATGTTTGTAAATATCAGATTACATTCTTGGAACATTCTCCTAAAAATATAATTGACTATTTTTTTTAAGGCCACATCAAGGGCATATGGAAGTTCCCTGGCGGGGGACTGAACCTGAACCTCCACAGCAACCCAAATCACTGCAGTTGGATTTTTTTTTTTTTTTTTTTTTTTTGTCCTTTGCCATTACTTGGGCCGCTTCTGCGGCATGTGGAGGTTCCCAGGCTAGGGGTCGAATTGGAGCTGTAGCCACTGGCCTATGCCAGAGCCACAGCAACGTGGGATCCGAGCCACGTCGGCAACCTACACCATAGCTCACGGCAATGCCGGATCCTTAACCCACTGAGCAAGGCCAGGGATCGAACCGCAACCTCTTGGTTCCTAGTCAGATTCATTAACCACTGCACCACAACGGGAACTCCATGCAGTTGGATTCTTAACCCACTGTGCCATAGTGGAAACTCCAATACTTTACTGTTTTTAAGGCTTTTGATTAAATATTGCCATATCACCTTCAGTCTTATTACAATTTGTAGATTAAATAGCTGGTAGTAGAAGTGTTATTATGTGACAGATACCATGATAAATGCTTTATGTGTTATCTCATTTAATTTTATCCATAACAATCTGAAGTAGGTATTCTTTTATCTCCATTTACAGATGATCAACTGAGGCCCGAAGAGGCTACATAACCTTCCCAAAGTCATACAACCAGATTTTTGGACCCAGATGATCTGATGCCAGAGATCTGGCCTTCACTATACTGAAGAAACCTTTGCCAGCATTGAAAGGTACATCTTATATCCAGTATTTTAATGCTTCGCTAATTTCATAGAGAAGAAACAGTATCTCATTATTGTTTCTAAGTTTCATTATTATTATTATTATTATTTTTTTGTCTTTTTGCTATTTCTTTGGGCCGCTCCCGCAGCATATGGAGGTTCCCAGGTTAGGGGTCGAATCGGAGCTGTAGCCACCAGCCTACTCCAGAGCCACAGCAACGCGGGATCCGAGCTGCGTCTGCAACCTACACCACAGCTCGCAGCAACGCCGGATCGTTAGCCCACTGAGCAAGGGCAGGGACCGAACCCGCAACCTCATGGTTCCTAGTCGGATTCGTTAACCACTGCGCCACGACGGGAACTCCTAAGTTTCATTACTTTAATATTAGCAACTTTATGTGCTTTCCTCATACAGTTACTTAGCCAGTTGTATTTCTTATAGTGTCAATTGTCTATTTCCATCACTTGCTTCTCAGTGACTCTTCTTTTTCCAAATATAAACTTGTTAAGTATTAAAAATATTCTCATTTGTCTGTATCTGTGCCTATTGTGGCTAAATATTGCTCTTGTTTGGCATTTGTCTTTATGATATTTTGGATGTATGAAAGTTCTTCATTTTTCAGCACTCAAATATATTGATAGTTCTCTTTGTGATTCCTTCTATCCCTTTTATGCTCAGAAAGTAGTTCTAAATCCAAATATCAGATCAATATTACCTTAAATTTTCTTAAAAAAAAAACCAAAAAACAAAAAAAAGAAACTATGTGTCCTTGCTTTGTGTTAAGCAACCCATCTGCTTACCCAGAAAATCTTGTTGATGGTTTTAGGTTTCTTCTATTTCTTCTGTTTTTCTGAGACTGCATTACTAGCAAAAAAAACTTTTCTAATATTTCTGGTACTCTGAAAATACAATTCACAGAAATTTCAGGGCAGCAATTTTGTCTGCTCTCTCCCATTCCAAGAAAAGGAAAGCAAAGAAAGCAGATACGCATTGAAGATGACCATCTCATGTAAAGGACTGGATTTTGGTTCCCAGCCTTCTATTTTGGTGTCACTAATATAAATTCCCCCTTCCTGTCACTGTAATTCATTTGGGCTGGTTCTCAGTATAAGATGTCAAAAGACTAGCATTACTCAAGAGGTGTTACTTTTAAAATTTAAGCCCTACCGGGATGTATTCCTAGTCAGTCAGAGACATCTGCCTTCTGAGCTAGACCACTGTAGAGCCAGCTTTATTTACAAGTTTGTTTTTGTTTTTGTTTTTGTTTTTTGTCTTTTTGTCTTTTTAGGGCTGCACCTTCGGCATGTGGAGGTTCCCAGGCTAGGGGTCTAATCAGAGTTCCAGCTGCCGGCCACAGCCACAGCCACAGCCATGCAGGATCCGAGCCACACCTGCGACCTACACCATGGCTCACGGCAATGCCAGATCTTTAACCCACTGAGCGAGGCCAGAGATTGAACCCACAACCTCATGGTTCCTAGCTGAATTCGTTTCCGCTGTGCCATGACGGGAACTCGCTATTCACAAATTTTAAACACAACTTGCTGTCACATTAAATGGCAACCAAGCCTCCTGATGCCACCATTAGGGCTCCTTTCATTTTGCCAACACTACTTGCCAATAATTCTTCACTTAAAAGCACTGATATAAACCACTTTTTCTTCATTCTACTAATTTGCGTCAACATATTTGGGAGTATAATATTCTGTTTAAAAATAACATATTTTAGGGAGACAGGGTAAACCTTCTCCATCCACTCTAAAATCGAAGCCTAAAATTACTTATGTGCAATTTTCAGTGACTTATTAAATAATTATCAGCTAAAGTAGGGCTGATGTTGAAGAGGGTACATTTGCTATTGGTTACTAAATCTTTAACTGCCAGGAAAAGAAAACCTACAATTATAAACAAGACACAGGCAACCATGGTAACAAATAGATTTACTTTTCACAACAACTAAAAATTTTTCAACAAAAACTAATGTTCCTTAATGTTTGACTTGTTTTCACAAGCAGTTCCAATGGCATCTATTACATTTTTGAAGAAATTAATGTCCAGGTAACTATAGATCTAGACTCATTAGTTTTAGACTAGTTATATGGACCTAGGTTATATTAACTTTAGATTTTAAAATTCCACAACTGTTTTTTAAACCAATTTTAGACTATTTTATAATGTAAATAACTTATCAACAAACAGTTAATAATGTGGAAATTACACAAATATTTATAATGCATTATAGGCTATTGAGCAATTAACTATTTTAAAATAACAACTGTGCTGGAAATTAAAATGATTTTCCAAATATAATGATTAGTCACTCTGATCCAGAAACTTTTCATACCGCAAGACTGGGAGTTATTTCACAAATTGTCTGGGCCAGCTTTGAAAATAGGTCCAAGAAACTGAATGGAATAAAAATGATTTCCCAGAATACCCATAATCAGAGATAATTATTTATAGCAACAGCTAAAATATGTTGAGCACCTACTAGATGCCTGAGAGCTTCCAATCAATTGACACTGATTTCTCAGGTGCTGTATCATCCTCATTTTATGCATAAGAAAAATGAGGCTTAGAGAGTCAAGTAACTTGTTCAAAGTCAGTCTTCTGGTAAGGGGCAAGCCTGGGACTTAAACTTGACCTGTCTGAGTTCAGGATTCAAGTGCTAAACTCTTATATAATAAATGTCAACCACATTTTGCCAACCCATCCTAGGTACATGACTATTAATAAGGCGGACCCTCCATCCTTCCTAAGCTTCATTCAGCCAATGCATTGTTCAAGATATCCGGGGAACTGGGAGACCCCAGTAAGACGCCAGGAGAGACTTAATTAGCCAAGACAGCTTAACTTTAAAGGTAACAAAGATTGTTTGAAGGTCTCTTATTTTTGAAATAAAGGACCCTCCTCTTCATGAATAATACACCACCCCTTGCATAGAATATTTTCTGTGTAGGAACAGAGTTCAAGGTGACCTGGAATGGCTTTGTTTTGTTTTGTTTTGTTTTTTCAGGGCCGCACCATGGCATATGGAAGTTCCCAGGCTAGGGGTCGAATCAGAGCTATAGCTGCCAGCCTATGCCAGAGCCACAGCAATGCAGGATCTGAGCTCCATCTTCGACCTACACCACAGCTCACCGCAACACTGGATCCTTAACCCACTGAGCGAGGCCAGGGATCGAACCCTCAACCTCATGGTTCCTAGACGGATTCGTTAACCACTGAGCCACAACGGGAACTCCTGGAACTCCTAGCTTTTAATGGGATTCTTCTTTTTCATGACCCATGGAGTGTCCCTGTGTATCTTCATTTGCAGCCATTCTTTAAGCAAAAAGTGGACCACTAAATGTACCTTTTTTTGCAACTTCTCATCAGTCTATAATTATTTCAAAGTAAAAAGTTTTAAACTATTGCCAAATTTCCATCTTGCCTGGGAAATTTTTGCAGCTGGTAATTTTTAACCAATCAAGGTTCTTTTTGGGGAATTGGCCATCAGTTTGAAGAATCACTGATGTGAGATGGGCACAATGTGTCAGCCTACAAGGAACAACAAAGCACATTCACAGACCTGCATCATAAGGTCCACCCCATGGCCTTCTCCAGCATCCAGCTGAGGGCCACGCTGCCTTGAAAAAGCCTCTTTAGAAATGAAAGTTAACTTGTCGTGGAAGAATCTCTACTATCTCTGGTGCCACTAATCCTCCTGAACAAGAAGAACTCATCAGGGCACAGAATGAGCCTGAGACAGAGTCCTTCAGTGGGTGGGGAGGAATTAGCCATACTCCTTGTCTGGCTGCTTACTGCCTCTGATATTTACCGATATGTATCAGTTCCAAATCCTGACAAAGACAGATCACAGGACTGCTGGGTTCTGGGAACAGAGTGTGCAATAGAAAAGCCAAACAATCTTATGTGGAAGGTCAAGGCCAGTCCTGAGCAGAGCCTGTCCCTTGTCCTCGGGGGAACAGCGTGCATGGTCACCCAGAAAATTTACTCTCTGTAAAACACCTTGAGCACCTAGGAATAGTTCCTGAAATAAGACACTGACATGAAGAACAGAAGGAGGCTAAAGGAAGTCATTAAAAGATTTGTTCTGCAGGCACCTGTCTGAAATGCAATCTTTGCCCCTTTTTTTAAAGAGGGAAAGGAGGGAAGCAAAGGACTCCATAGCTTCACCTACTTAATGAGGCTGATCCTGGAAGTGCGTGGAACTCATTTCAGCCCATCCTGCCCAGAAACGCTCTGGCAAATAAAGGAGGTTTGTCCCCAGTGGGTAGCAGAGGAACCTGTTGAAGGCGGTTATTTGGAAGAAGGCTGAGACTTTGAAAAGATAGTTGCGTGCTGCACACAACATAAACTCAGAGGGAGAAGAAGATCTGCTAGCAGAAACTGGGAAGATGAATGACAGGGCAGGGAATACAAGGAGCTCACACACAAGCCATTTCACAGGCCACCCCGAAACTGCCCATTCATCTTGTGCCTTCAGCCTACCAAAAGCCCTGCTGGCCTCTCTGGAAATAGATTGCTAAATAAGCCTGAGCTTTTTTTGGTTTGTAGAATTGGTGAATCAAAGGGGCAGCAGATTTATTTTATGCCTCTGAAGATCATTTATAACATGGCTAAGTGGCCCAGGGTAAAAACCACAATAAAGGTGATTCATGCAGGAAACCCATTCTGTTGAGGCAGAGATGAAAATCCCCATTAAATCACAGTCTATTCCGTGCACGGGGTCGGAGTAGGGTGGCGTTGGAGTGAGCCAAGCTCAGTGGATTCCCAGGCACACTGAAGGCTGAATGCAATTGTTCTTGTAAAATGGGAAAATGAGACTCCTTTAAAGGGAGAATGCAGCCTCCAGCCTTGAGCAGGGCACTCCAGACAGGGGTGAGCTGCCCAGTGGCCCTGCCAAGTGGCCGTCTGGGACTATATTCCCAGATGGCAGCCAGCCTGGAGAATCTATTGAATTATCACCAGTTCCTTGCCAGGAGGTTTTTCATCAGCTCCACCATTTATCAAGACAAATGGACCCCATACAAAAAGCCACCTTTGCAAATTACCCTTAAAGGGGCATCTGTGTGACGGGAGTTAGGGACGTCTTCTGCTTCTTGGCAGTTGAACTCAACTGCAAAGTTATTGTATTTTCTCCTGGCTGGGATCACCTGAGAGAGCCTCACCTTCACCTTCCCTACTCGCCCTGAAAATCTAACGTATTAAAAATGACGTACGTGCAAGAGCAGGTCAGGTCAGAGGGCATGTGTGAACCCACTATTTTCCAGGTGACCTCTCTTTGTGACATTAAATTCTTCTCAGCTTCTTTCTCTTCCTTCAGCTGGCGCGGCATTTCTTCCTTTTCCCTTCTGCTATCTAATCACTTTTCACTCCGAGGCATTGGTAAGAATCAAGTCAAGTGCTTTCTGAGTCCAGATCCTCACTTTTTCAGTGAGAAGTTGACTGGGGCCACATCAAAAGGCACCCCCCCCACTTTTTTTTTTACAAATTAACCAAAAATGTAGATTCTTTTTAGTACATCTAATGTGGGGTTTTCCTTCTCCATCGGTTCTTTCCCTTGCCTTGGCCTTTATTCACACAGTACGGTTGCAACTTCAAATAGTCATTCCCGGTGAAAGACCTCTCACACAAGCTGGCTGACAGCAAGGAATCTGAAATGGAGACAATCCGTAACTCCACACAGATCAGGGTGGTACTGGCCATAAATCATGGGTCCTCTTCTGTTGTCTTTATTGAATGCTGACAGTGGTCATTGTGATACATTCTAAAGGGTGGTCCACGCAGCATGTCCAGAGCTGTGATAAAGGCAGGAATTCCATCCACAATGAATTTAGCAAAGACAAAAACCTCATCAAAGCAAAGCCCCTTCCCTGAGAAAAAGTAAAATCTGTTAACTTGTTACACTTTTGTCAAAAGTGCTGATTTCCATAGAGGTAACTGTCAGCCATTGTGCTTATGGACAAAACACCTGAAAAACAGATTTAGATGAGAACTGGTGGCTTTCTTCAAAAATAATTCCTGTCCATTCTTATGCCGGGAAGGGATGCGCTGCAAACATTAGCAGTAAGGATGGTTTATTTTATGGGAAAAGCAATCTGGTAGATTTCAGACAGAACACTAAACTTGTGTGGTCATGCAAATCTCATAAGCATGAACTAAAACATGCCGAGTACATCAATTAACCAGAGCTCCTATTAGATTTTTTTTTTTTCCTACAAAAATGGTTTCTCATCTCAAAACATCTTTTAAGTTGTTTCCCTTTCAAAGACTAAGGATGTGCTTGTGGTAACAGACTGCTTCTCATCACTATTTGGAGAGAATTGATCTAATGAAGAGTTTCTATTTAGGAAGAAGCAGTAGGAGGAAAGGGCAACCTAGCTTTGGAGCTTCCACTAGGCTGGGTGGAGTTTCGCAGGCTGAAGAAGCAGCTGGAAATTCGGATGACAGTTTTGAAAGATGGATGATCAGGAAAAGGTCACCGAAATTGAAATGGTGGGTGGGAAAGTGGAGCAGGCCAGGAGAAGGTGGCAAAACTGAATCATCTCATGCGTGTTAAAGCTTTTAAGGAACTCTTTTCTTTTTACTTCAAACAGTTTGCTATTCTCCCTAGTGACTAACTGTCCCATGAACTGAATAGACTACTGGCCTTTTTTCTCCCACCCAAACCAATTCTAAAAGCAATTTTTTAAATCCAGTGTATATGATAAAAGATATACAAGACCTGAGTCAAATTGTGAATGTGTGTCTTTTGCTTAAGTATGAATTTTTTAAGGTGAATGTTTGTTCCCAAACTACCTTAAAAACAATGTGTGTATTGACAAAACTAACTATAACTTAGAAAATTCCTTTGGCACAAGCTGGCATGATCAGCCACAAAATCTTCTTCTGACTTAAAAGCTGAACCAAATAAAACTTGACAGCAAGGCACAATATTTTATAGGCAAAGTGACATTTTATAATAATGGAATAATAAATGCAGAAGGGAAAATGAAGCAAGGCTGAAATATCATCTCAGACCCATTGGCTACCAAAGAGGGGTGAATCTCAGTTAGACCTTTCCTATTCCTATTGCACTAGTAATTATGGCATGACTGAAGCACTCTTAAACTTAGAGAACGCCAATATTTCTAATCATGTTGTCACATATCTCCCATCACTTGTTTCTATGAGAATCTGATGATACAGTGTGGAAGCCTTGGTAGCATGCTGAAGTGGATGGAAGAAAGCGATGGAAAAATCACAGGACCACTTTATCAAGCACTTCGATTTGGAACCAAATCCAGCAATGTTTAAGTCATCCTGATGAACACAGTCAACCCAAAGCATATCTACAATTTGACATAAATCAGATTACAAATGGAATGAATAAAGACCACGTAAGTTTACTTGCCTCTCTCCATCTTCCATTCCACTACCAAACTCAGCAACCAACCAGAGTTGATCTGGGCCAGCTTATGAAAATCAACAAGGGTCTATCAGTCACCCTTTTATTCCACAAAACAACAACAGTAAAGAGGGTAAAAACAAACAAACAAAACCAACCAACCAACCTTGAGGTTTAACTCTGGGAAAAGAGAAACAGCAAAGGCTGGTCTTAACATGATGGTTTAGATTAGGAAGAAAACAGAGCCAAGATAAAAAGGAGAGAAAAGTTGGGGTGTGTATTCCCCCCTACCAGTGCCAGAGACATGCATCTGCCTTCTATCAGTCCTGGAAATATGCACTTTGGCACAGATGGTAATTAGATTTATCGTAGTGACCATGTCGAAATGTATATAAATATCAAATCATTATGATGTAACTATGAATGTAACCCGAAACTAATAAACTATTGTGTGTCAATTGCATTTCAAATTTAGAAAATGTGTTTTGGGTTCACAATGGACTCCAGACTGGAAAAAGCCCATCAGTCCTCATTTTCTTCACTTAGAAAGAGACCTTTCCACAAAAGGATGATGTTGGCGTAATGGAGAAAATAAACCGAGGCAACAAGGAACTTACAATCATCAAATTTGTAGGTAAAACAATGATTCAATGTATTTGTTACTGATTTATGTGATAGACATTTATTGATGCCCACTCTATCCAGGGTTCTTTGGGAGGTGATGGAGGACAAGTGGAAATGACCCAAGTATCTTACTTCTAGATTTTCAGTTTCACTGGGTCTGGCGAAGGGCCTAGAAACAGGTCATTTTTTTAAACTACTAAGATGATTCTAAGGATAAGCAAGTTGGGAACCCATGGTCTGAAACTGATTCTTAATCTGTATTGCCTGGTAGGTCAGAGAGAGAATAGTAGGGAGGAATTAGAGCTGATGCAGAGAGCACTGGTCCTAACTCTGGTCTCCATGCCTGTAGGACAGTATCTATAGCATGTGTTACTGGGGAAAAGACTCAGGACTTTTGATCCAAACACAATTTTACTGCTTAGAAGCTGAGTGACCAAGGCATTCAACTCCTTGAAGGGGTAATTATACCCACTTTCAGAATCATGAAACACTCCAAATGAGAGCATAATGAGGCTCTGCCCAATGCCTGGTTCATTGTGAGGCTGTGTTTCTGTCCTTTCTTGCAAGTGGCTTACCCTCTCTTTTTCCCTTTTTCCTTTAAAAAATTGTTTTCATTCTTCACAACCCAATCCCAACCCACATTCTCCATAAAAGCCTCTCAACATCCCACCACCCCATCCTCTAAGGCTCACTGATTCCCTCTGTCCTCCTTCAGCCTTTATATTCAGGATCACACAATCTGATGCTCAATTGCCCTTTCATTAGTTCATGAGGATCGCTTTGGCTTTCCTGGCTGGGTCCTCCCTGAGCACTTGGACCATGTTTTCTTCCATAGATATACAAAAAAATTACTTGCTGGTTGGTCAAAAGTACCTGTTGGGCTGCTGCCTAAAGAGGGGAGGGGACACCCTCACTCCTCTGTCGACCTAAGGCAGTGGGGACTGGCCATCATTGCTACCGCCTCTGACAGGCATTAGTATTCTGAAATAATCATCAGAATGCCAGTCTCCTTCCACTCCCACTCACTTATTTTGTTGGAAAAATGCAAAACCTGCATTTTCTCATAAACCAGATTTTACTCTATGCTAGGAGTGAATGCACCCTCTGTGTTTAGCATCCCAATGTGATAATTATGCATTATGCTTACTCTATGGCTAAATCCTACATTTCTATCCTAAAACACAAGGGAATGACTAAATACTCTAGTGTGTTATCTGGCCCTTCCTTTCCATTGTGATTTTTTTCTTATCATCCAGATTGCTCCCATGCTGAACTGTGCCTATAAAAATAACTGAGAAACCTCACATGTGTATGTAACTTGAAAGGTGAGTGACAAGAAGAGGTGAATTGCAGGGACATCGGTGACAGAAAACACATGATCATATTGGGAAGAGGTAGCAGTGTGTGCATGTGAGCATGTGCACGTGTGTGTGTGTGTGTGTGTGTGTGTGTGTGTGGCAGTATGCCTATGGAGAAAGCAGATTTTTTTTTTTTACTGGAAAACAAAAGCTGTGTTATGTAAGCAGCACGGTTTGAAATGGCTTGTATAGCAAGAATGGAAACAAGGTATGAATATTCATAAGTAAAATGGAAGACGTGTTCATTTGTAGGAGGAAGTGAAGATGAAATTCTGAATATTATTTGACCACAATTTTATGCAGAATGCTTTAGATGTGTAGATCACATAATACATAATACAAATTCAAAACCAACTAACCTCATTGCCTATATTTCCCCCTTCTTCACACTAATAACCAGTTTGTTAATATTTCCACATATTATTCAGGCAATTTGTCTTAAACAAATTTGATTCTTGTATTGTTGAAGACAGAAAAGTGAAAGAAGAAAGAAATAATGAAAACAAGAACCATAACCAAAAATTAACTCCAAATAAATCGAAGGATTAAACATAAGAGCCTAAACTACAAAATTCATACAAGAAAACATGAGGGTAAATGTTTGTGACCTTGAGTTGGATAGTGGATTCTTAGGTATGACCCCGAAACGTAAGCAAGATGAGAAGAAAAAATAGAAGTTGGACTTCTTCAAAATTAAAAACTTACAGGTTTTCAACAGACACTATCAAGAAAGTGAAAATACAACCTGCAAAACAGGAGGGAAGATTTGCAAGTCATATATCTGATAAAAGACCTTGCATCTAGAATATGTAAAGAACTCATAGCTCAGTAATAACAAGTAATCCAATTAAAAATGGGCAAAGCATCTGTACAGACATTTCTGCAAATGGCCAGTAAGCACATGAAAAGATGCTCAACATCACTAGTCATCAGAGAAATGCAAATCAAAACCTCAATGAGATTCTACTTCACACACACTAGAATGGCAATATAGGCATACCTTGAATATACTGCACTCTGATAAAGCAATTACCTCAATAAAGGGAATCATACTAAATTTTTGGTTTCCCAGTACATATAAAAGTACATATGTCTACACTACACTGTAATTTATTAAGTGTGCAATAGCATTATATCTAAAAAACCATGTACATACCTTAATTTAGAAATATTCCATTGTTAATCATCATCTGACAACGCAGGTTCCATGAACCTTTTAATTTGTAAAAATGCATCATCTGTGAAGCACAATAAAGTGAAGCACAATAAAATGAGATATGCCTGTAACCCAAAGTCAGATAACAAGTGCTGGTGAGGATGTGGAGAAAATGCAACCTTCATATCCTCTAGGGGGAATGTAAAATGGTATAGCAACTTTGGAAAACAGTTTAGCAGTTCCTGAAACAGTTAAACATAGAATTAACATTTGACTCAGTAATTCCACTCCAGATATATACCCAAAAGAAATGAAAACATATGTCCACACAAAGACTTGTACACAAGTATTAATAACGGCACTATTTATAATAGCCTAAGTGTAGAAACAACTCAAATCTCCATCAGTTGGTGAATGGATAAACAAAATGTGGTTATTCAGGCAATGGGATGTTATTCAGCCATAAAAAGGAAATGAGTACTGATCTCATGCTGTATCATGGATGAATCTTGAAAACACTGTGCTAAGTAAAAGAAGCCAGTCATATAAGACCACATATCATACAATTCCATTTATATGAAGTGTCCACAATAGGAAAATTTCTAGAGATAGAGAGTAGATTAGTGGTTGCTTAGGTCTGTGGAGAATGTAAGGGTGATAACTAAAAAGATATGGGCTTCCCTTTTGAAGTGACAGAAAATGTTCTAAAATTGACTACGATGACGGTTGCACAACTCTGTGAATATACTAAATAAACACTGAACTGCATACTTTAAATGTGTAATGTATATGAATTATTATTTCAATAAAACTTTGCAAAAGAGTAAAGAAAAGAAGATAGAAGGAAAAGGAAAAAAGAAGCAATCACCACAATCTAGGACTCTGTTAGAAAGCACAAGCTATTTATTTAATAAAACTCTATCAGTAAAATTATTAGTGAATCAAATGATCAGAATAAAAAGAAAACGATCAAACGAAACCCCATCCCAACCTCTAATCTATTCCCTAAAGCTCATGCACCATGATGTGAATTTTAATGACAAGCTCTTACATAAGTGAGATTTTTTTCTCAGGCAGAGCTTTGATCCTCCACACGTTTGCCTTGAAAACTGGAAGCCTCCAAGTGAAGTTGGTGTCAAATGGCTGACTACTAGATGGTATTTGTCACAGTGTTCGACCTCCAGAGCTTAAACTTGATAGAATTTTTCTCTCCTACATGAAGCCAAGAATACAGATTGAGCAGTCTTCCAGAATTTGATTAGGAAATCATGAATCTTGAGAATGAGATTAAATGGCCAAATCTTAACTCTCAAATCAGGGATAAAGGCTAAATCAGGGTAAAGGTTAAATACACTTAACCTGTTTATGTCATCTAGATAATTACTCCAGAATGCATCTCTAAGCCAGTGCTTTCTTTTTTTTTTCTTTTTTTTTTAAATTATAGTTGATTTACAATGTTGTACCAATTTCTTCTGTACAGTCAAATGACTCAGTTATACATATATAGATATTCCTTTTTATATTCTTTTCCATCATGGTCTAGCTCAGGAGACTGGATATAGTTCTCTGTGCCATACAGCAGGACCATGTTTATCCATTCTGCATGTAATAGTTTGTATCTTCTGACCCCAAACTCCCACTCCATCCCACTCCCTCCCTCCTCCTCTTTGTCAGTCACAAGTCTGTTCTCCGTGTCTGTATGTTTCTGTTCTTTTGTGCCATATTTTAGATTTCACATATAAGTGATATCATATGGTATCTGTCCTTCTCTTTCTGACTTACTTCACTTGCATGGTAATCTCTAGTTGCATCTGTGTTGCTGCAGTGGCATTATTTTGTTCTTTTTCATGGTATTCCATCATATATATTTATTTGTTGATGGACATTTAGGTCGTTTGCATGTCTTGGCTATTGGCTATTGTAAGTAGTGCTATTGTGAATATTGAGGTGCATGTATCTTCTTTGAGCTATAGTTTTGTCCAGCTATATTCCCAGGAGTGAGATTGCTGGATCATACGGTAATTCTATTTTTTGTTTTTTGAGAAACCTCCATACTGTTTTCCATAGTGGTTGCACCAATTTACATTCCCACCATCAGTGTAGGAGGGTTCCCTTTTCTCCACACCCTCTCCACCATTTGTTATTTGTAGAGTTTTAAATTATGGCCTTCTGACTTTAATTATGGTGGTACCTCACTGCAGATTGACTGGCATTTCTCTAATAATTAGTGCTGTTGAGCATCTTTTCATGTGACTAGGCCAGTGTTTTCAAACTGCCCTATGGAGGCTGCTGGGGGAGAGAGAGAGCTCAGGGGGACGTGCTTCAGGTTCTCCACCAGAGAAGCTCCACTTCTGTTTGTCCTAAATACCAAATTTCTGCTAACACAAGAGATTTAGCAGAGTTATCTACTAAAACAAGTGTTGAAACCTAGGGATAGAAACCATTTTAATTCATTGAATTATCCTCACAGGGTTTTTGGCAAAAAATAGACCATATTCAGGTCCTGATATCACTCACAGAGGAAACCTCACCAGCTCACCGAAGACCTACTTCCTATAAAGGACCCCCATTCCGAATATTTCTGGGCGAGTACTGGAAGCATTTTGCACACTCTGAAGAACAGGTCATCATTTATTCATTCGACAAGCAGCAACTCTATGCTTGGCACAGTGTAAGTATCTGCCATGGTTTAGGTGAGGGGTTCCTGCCCTGCCCTCATCCTTGACTTAATTCTTTTGGTCAGGCAAGGCTATCAGTTCCAACTCTAAGAGCCCATCTTTCCAGTCCCTTTTGACCAGCTGATTATTTAAAAAATACCATAGTACCTGCTGGAAGAAATACAGTTCTTCCTAATCTTTGCAACACAAATACATGACAAGAAAATTTTCTGGCCATTAAAAAATCTGTACAGCCTTAGGTCAGAGACAAAGCTAGTTTTTTTCATCATATACCTTTAGACTATGGGATTTCAAAGATTAAAAGACCTTCACCTATTTGCTGAATAAACAGCTTTCGAAAATCTAACTCTGAAAAACAGCTATGCTGGTCTCATGTGGCATCTAAGTAGTGGTTTCTAACTTGGCCTCACCCTGAAATGTCCATGGGGACTCAGAGAACAAGAACCCCTCAGACAGAAAGCTCATCTATTACCAGAACATGTGGCTGCTGCACTAACTCATTAGTGGGCTTTGATATTTATAGGGCTGAAACTAGATTTGGCAGAACTCATGAAACATTTTGTGGCTGAAAAAACCGTGACCTCTTCCACCCTGGCTCAAGGGATCTGAGTCTCTCCCAACCAGTGCTTGGACATGTGTTCTGTCCTACCCCATCTGGGAGGCCAAAGCATTAGAATAAACCAGTCGTTTCATATCAACCTTGGTAGAAAAGATTGGATATTTAGGTTTATCCCTATATTTATTTTTTGGGCACTACTGCTTCTATGTGCTTTTGGCTAATACTATGGTGAAATTATCTTAAATTTAAATTATGATAGAAATAATTCTATTGTGTTCCCTGATGCATACCCAGCATCTAGAACAGTGCTCTAGATACTGTATAAACACTCAATTAATATTCATTGTTTAAATATTTGTAAGTAATCAGTTTTAAAAAAATCAATAGGAGTTCAGTTGGCTTCTAAACACACTTGTACTATAGTTTTTGAAGAGAATTTAGGCAAGGATTCGTTAATAATTGATGAATAAATAATTTCATAAAGAATTTTATCATGAAATTCATTGAGAACTTAGAGGAATAAAAGCAGGAGCTTGATGAAAGTAAGAATAGTCCATTTTTAACAGCAAAGGAATGAAAATTAAAAGGAACTTTGTTTATCAGTGACCTTCAAGGAATCAGCCCTGTGTCCTCTCCCTGCCACCAGAAGCCACGGCTAACAAGTCTGCTCATTTGCAGAGCAAAGCTGGGTTCCCTGTCAGCACCACTGCCACTGCAAGGAAGAAAAAAAATAATTATTTCTTAAAGCCACTCATTAATTTAAGCACTTGGGAAAGCAATTTGTAAAAAATAAAGAATTAAATGGGAACAAAAGAAATACTGTGTTTAATGTCAGAATAGGAAAGTTAGAGACTAAAAAAGTGGTGAATGGAATGAAGTGTGTGGAAACATGGGGAGCTGAAACCATTAGGGAGACCAGCCCCACAGGGTACCTGTGGGTAGCACGTACCTCTCCACCTGCCCATGGGGACATTGTCCTCTGCACACTTACTACTCCCTGCTTCCACTGTCCAGACAGGTGGGAAATGCTCACCAACCTCCTAGTGCTGATTCCAGAACCTATTTCTTTTAGGAGAGGGCATCAAATCATGAGCACTGATGGGAGATGGACGTGCGCATGAAGTTAAAGGTGGCTCTGGCGCCTTCTTTATCTGTTTTGTTTTCTCCATGCCTCAACTCCTATGAATCCCATCTCTAAATTCGTCCATGATTTCCTCAGCTTTGATGGGTAAACATGAAGGAGGAGGCTTAAATGGTTTTAATTCTGCCATTTGAAGGTGCTTTAAAATATAGGTTTTATTATGCTCTAAGTATGGCAAGGCCTCCAGATCAGAAGACAAAGGTCACTGGAAAGGTAGCTTGTTATAGTCAGAGATGCCAAGAAGAAGGGCACAGCACACGATGGGGGCTACCCAGGGAAGCACCAGGATTGGTCAGAAGGCCAAGGGAGAAGGAAAATTGTGAGCCAGGGCCTTTATTGTGATTTCTGCAGGAAGGAATGGGTCTGGCATGGTAAGCTGCTGACCCAGGATTGGCTAATTTCAGATCATTTCAGTGGGCTCCAGGGCATAGCGTCTGTCCCTGGTTGTTGAGAACCTGATCCTGTGGTGATGAGGGCAAGTGGACAGTGGCCCAGAACATGAAAGTTGGATAAAGGGGATGGTTGAGGATACGGGCTCTGGATTGACCAGTTTGCATTTGAAAGGTGTGCTCCCTGGCTGGATGCTCACTATCTCTAGGAATTGGCAGTTGACAAGCCCTTGGAGGAGTGGTCCTCCCAAAGAGAGCAAGACCTGAGATGTCGAAGCCTCCAAACACAGAAGATAAAAGACATGGCTAACACAAAAGGCACCTGCATAGCTTCCATTTACTAGATTAAACTGAATTATTTAGTGAATACTAAAGTATTTCGCTTGGTGACTTCCATCACAGTGTAGAACTCCAGTTTGTCAGATGGTCAGACTCCCTATATAGTCAAAATCAAAAAGGGTCCCCCAGTGGATGTGCATAAACTGCTTCTGTTGCCTGGGAACCACCTTCATCCTTACCCCAGAGATTTGCCCTCTCTGGTACTAAGAAAAATGCTTCAGAAGAAGGATGCTTTATGCTTTATTATTGACCATTTGCTTGTCACAATATGAAGGAAAAGAATGGCTTAGGAACGGTTGATGAGAACAGGGAGATTTTCTCTCTATCACAAGGTGCAAATCCAACCTAGTACATCGATAGTAGAAGCTCTAATCACTCAATAGAAGTTCAGAGCCTTGGAGAAATGGGTCTGCAGGAAATTACTTTTATGGAGGAGGAAAAAAACGACACCAGGCTATTGGTCCCAAGTGGCTCTTCTTAACTTCCAAAAATAAAATACAGATGAAGATGTCAAGAGAAGGGAGAACATTCAACCACATCAAAAACTAAGATTTCCTACCACTCTATTATTGGAGTTTGGAAATAATTCTCTCTAGCACTAAAGCTAATGGAATTGGATCGAAAAATATAATCAGGGAGTTCCTGTCGTGGCTCAGTGGTTAAGGAATCCGACTAGGAACCATGAGGTTTCGGGTTCAATCCCTGACCTCGCTCAGTGGGTTAAGGATCTGGCATTGCCATGAGCTGTGGTGTAGGTTGCAGATGCAGTTTGGATCTGGCGTTGCTGAGGCTCTGGTGTAGGCCGGCAGCTACAGCTCCGATTAGACCCCTAGCCTGGGAACCTCTGTATGCTGTGGGCACGGCCCTAAAAAGACAAAAAAAGACCCCAAAAAAGACAAAAAAGAAAAGAAAAGAAAAATATCATCAGTGGCTCATTCAATGAATACCAGTTTGCCAAACAATGAGAACTTGCTTTCCTCTTGCACTGGTGGTGGAACCTGAGAGTGGGGGGGCAGTTGGGGGTATACAGATTTATCTTCCTCTGGGATAGAGATGCAAGGAAAACAAAAGCAAAATATGCCCATGGAAAAAAAATGTATTAACAAGGCATAAAGAATGCAAGACATGATGCTAAAAACTCTGGAGGAAAAACAAGCTTCCAAAATGGCTTTATTTCAGAAAGCAAAAGAAATTGTTCAAAACTGTCAACCTCAACAAGGTGAAAGAAAACAACTTTTACTGAAAAGAAGCAGAAAAAAAAAAAAAAAGAAAGAAACAGAAGAGTCCAAGATGAAAAGGGAATGAGGTGAGATAAGGAAGGTGTTCAAGAAAACAAAACATGCAATATAGTAATAGCAGAACCTCACATCACAACAGTTCCTGGGGGGAAATTGTCAGAAAATCAAATCAGTGTAAAGAGGAAAGATTAGGACTCTTCAGGAAAACAGAGAAGGAGAATGAAGGAATAAAAAAGAATAAGAAAGAGGGTGATAAGTGTCTAGGACAGAGAACAGAGTCAGCTGAGCAATTCTGTGGGGAACCTGAGGAAGGAAAGACAATGACAGAAGAGCAAGAATTGTACATAGATGTGTCATGCTTTCCTAGACCAAAAATCCCGGGGAATTTGACTTGGTGGGCTTTTGTCCATTCCTAGAAATTTTAGGTACATCCTGACAAAATACTTGACATACACTAACTATCAGAAAGACTATATATATATATATAAAGCCAAAAGTAGGTTGTGTGCAGAGGGTAAAAATCAGGTTGGCCTCTGTGACACTAATCTGTGACTAGATTTTGTGGTGTGAAAAAGTCGGCTGATAACAAGAACCACGTAGTTCAAATAACTCTTGAGAATTTAGTTGCACTATGAAAGACAGGTCTAAAAAAAATTTGAAAAAGAAGATCTGTATGACAAGAGAATTATTTATTTCTCAAAATGTAAGTCAAAACCTTAAATTGTATAAATTCCAAGAATTAAGGTAATTAGGGTAGGAAAAAGGTTTTAAATTCCACATTTCCTATGAGGACTTAGAAGATTGTTTTCCATTCTTGATTTGATGTAAGAAATTTATGGTTTTTAATGTTTTTTTAAAAAGACAACCAACGGCAACATGAAATGCACAGTAAATGACCTTCAAATCAAGGAAGATAAGTGCAAACATATCATGATATGATCCTGATTTTGGTTTTTAAAATGCCTATTAAAATCTATATGTAATAGGCATGTGTTTATTTTCATTTAAATAGTTAGTTTTCTAAAATGAATATATATTAACTTTATAAAATATTTTACTCTTTTTCTTTTTAAAAGAGAGATGTATTTTCTACATAAATGAAAAGAAATTCATTGGCATTTTCCAACCAGTTTCAATGACCAGTATTTGCATATTCTGTTCAGTTCACCATTGGAAGTGTCCTCATGTTCAGACTCAATTAAACATCCTACGAGAAAATGGGCTAACGTCCAGCTGGATTTTTGGAAGAAATAATCTGCATTGCTTTAGACAGCATTTACTGAGGTTACAGAGAAGGTTCTTCTTACCTTCAAATCCCAGGTTGGCAATTATTCATGTGCCTTTGGCTTTGATTAGACTGTGGTTTCTTGGAGCCCAAGATTATTTCTTTTTCTATTCCCACTGCCTATCTCAGAATCTGAATGTATGTTTGTCCCATTGAAGGGAAATAAAATGATATAAACGAAATCATTCTGCACATGGTTGCTGCCATCACCACACTCATTCCCATTACTGGATGGAAGGCACTGAGTCACAGCCTAGGATCTCTTTAGTTGCATCTTGAGCTGTTTCAAACTATTCCTCCTTCCACAGTTTTTTAAAGTTTACCTACACCTGCAAGACCCAGGCGGTGTTTGTTACTATATATGCTCTTAATTACCAGTAGCTTAAATGAGCCATAGTTGTGAAATTGCATTTTCTGCTTAAACTTAAAACTCTTTTTCCATCATCTGATTTTATTTAGGTCCTGACTTTTCTTCTCCCAAGTCCTATAGATCTGCATAAATTCTACGTTCTTCAAAAAACTTGTTTGAGCTGATAATTTAAACATGACATGTTTTTTTCACAGCTCTAGGCTTTCGCTCATGCTCTTCTCTTGGCCCAAACCTCCTTTTACTCCTTCCCCTGGCATATTTATACTCATCTGAATTCAGACATAACCTCCTCCATGAAGCTTCTTTACCTCCCAGGTTCCATTGCACATTATATGGTTATTATGACAGTGCTTATTAAACAGGGCAGGGCCTGTGTCTCCTTCATACCCAGCCACATTCTTAGAAGCCTATGACATACAGACATTTGATAAACCCAATATACTGAGAGCTACCTGTGTGCTAAGCCCTCTACTAACTCCCAGGCTATAGCATCAAACAGGTGATGAACAGTGACAAGGTACTGTCCTCAAGTAGCTCCCAAGCTGATCTATAAGGATTAGTTTTGCTAGAGCTGTGACCAAAATGGAATGAATACGTTGCAGTGTGGGAGGGTCTATTCTGATAGATGATCAAGGCAGACCCACTGGAGGGGAAACCAAGGCCAAGCTCTGACGCATTAAGCAGGAGAAGAGCCCAGGCAAAGGCGCTGAGGAAGCCACAAGCTTGCTCTGTTCAAGGAAAAGTAAAAGGCTAGTGTCTCTGGAGCAGAGGGTGAGACTCCTCCTCAGAGGAGCAGAGTGGCAGGAGCTGAAGTCAGGCTGGGGACCCTGATAACGTGGGCCTTGCAGCCAGGGGGGCATTTTGTTTTAATTCCATTAGCCATGAATTCCCACTCAAGAGTTTTAAACGTGACATTACCTCATTTCTTTTTTTTTAAAGATCATGGTGGGAGTTCCCATTGTGGCTCAGTGGTTAACGAATCTGACTGGGAACCATGAGGTTGTGGGTTCGATCCCTGGCCTTGCTCAGTGGGTTAAGGATCCAGCATTGCCGTAAGCTGTGGTGTAGGTCACAGATGTGGCTTGGATCTGGCATGGCTGTCTGTGGCATAGGCTGGTGGCTAAAGCTCCGATGAGACCCCTAGCATGGGAACCTCCATATGCCAAGGGAGCGGCCCTAAAAAAGGCAAAAAGACAAAAAAAAAAAAAAAAAAAAAAAAAAGATCATGGTGGAAGGGGATTGTTATGATACATATTTGGGGTGAGTGGTAGTGCCATTTACCGAGGTTGGGAAGAAGTGGGAGCATGGAGTATGTGTGGAGGGTTGGGGTTTAGACCCAATGTATTTGAAGGGGAAAGAGTCAAGTAGGTAGGCAGAGTTATGAGCTCGCACTTGATAATGTGAAAATGTCTGGCTCAGAGATTTGATCTGAGTGAGAGTCACATTTAATGGTATTTAAAGCTATGGGATAGGAACAGATTGTTTTGGATGGAACAGAATAAGACGCAGACCAAGTCCCAAGGCAAACAAACTTTCAGAGGTCAGATGGACAAGGAAAAACTAGCAAAGGAGCCCAAGAAAGGGAGGACAGTAATGTGGGGGAGTGTGATTTGAAGGAAAATGAAGGGAATATTTCAGGAGGAGGAAACAGCCCACTCTGTGCAATGTGCTGGCAGACGAGTGAAGGAAGACAGATTTCCTTCTGACTTGATAAATGCCAGGTGGTTGGCCGCCTTGTCAAAAGCAGTTTCGATGGCATGTCAGGAACAGGAGTCAGTTTGGCATGGATTGTACAGGGGGTGGGGGTGAGGAAGGACCGTGAGTGAGTCGGTCTTTGAGAGAAATTTTGCTGTTAAATGAAAGCAGAGAAATCACTTTCTGCCTGTCTCCATAACACATGCAAGACATACCATATGAACGTGCTACAGTACGTCTTTTCTCAATACTGCTCAAAATACAGGAAGAACCAACTGACCAAAAAGCAATATTTATAATAAATGGTGTGAACTTGGAGAAGTCTTCTTTTGATCACAGTATTGAAACCGACTCTCCCTAAAACCAAGCTCTCCTGCCGAGTTTATGATTAACTTCTCTATCCAGAATTTCATTCTCTTTCTTATCCTCTCTGAACTCCATCCTGTGCTCACTAAATGCGACAGATTCAGAGTCAGGTGACTAAACTTGCTGTGGTTGATAACATTATTAACGTGCAGAGACTTAGATTGTTTCTCCTGGGCAAGAGAGACTAACAGACACCCAGGTCATGGACCACTAGACCAGAGACTCCTAAACGGTAGGCATCTTGACTCCCAAAACTACAAATAAGAAATGTCACAAGATGGAGTTCCAGTCGTGGTGCAGCAGAAATGAATCCGACTAGGAACCATGAGGTTGCAGGTTCGATCCCTGGCCTCGTTCAGTGGGTTAAAGATCTGGAGTTACTGTGGCTGTGGTGTTAAGTCGAAGACGAGGCTTGGATCTGACGTTGCTGTGGCTGTGGTGTAGGCTGGCAACTGTAGCTCCGATTAGATCCCTAGCCTGGGAACCTCCATATGTTGTAGGTGCAGCTCTAAAAGACAAAAGACAAAAAAAAAAAAAAAAAAGAAAGAAAAAAGAAATGTCACAAGATGATTAACCCCAGCCCCTTTGCTCTTCCCTTTGAAAAAAACAAAACAAAACAAAACACGCTAACTCAAGGACCAAGTTGGAGTGGATCTGAGGCTTGTCTTCTAACTGCCTTGCTTGGTGCGCTGCAACAAATCCTGACTTTGCTGCCAACACCTGCTGCCAGAATTTGACTTTTTGTGCTGTGGGCACCTGAACCTTTGCTTGCTTACAGTATTTTTTTGTTCATATCGGTACGATCCTACACAGCTAAATTAATAATAGCTGACACCCTAAAGGCAATTACAATTTTCCAATTAAAGTACATTATTTTATTCAATTCTCTTAGCAACCCAATAAGACAGATACTCTATCTCATTTTGTAGATGAGGAATCCAAGTCTCAAGGAGCTAAGAGATTACACCAGACCCCAGAGCTCATGAGTGGTGAAGGCAGAATGAAAACCCAGGTTCTGACTCCAGAGTCTGCCTTCCCAACCTTTGCAAAACAGGAGATGGAGACAAGAAAGAAGAAGGTATTAATGACATAAGATAAAAACTAGAGTCTTAGCCATCCTCATTTAAAGAAAAATGGTCTTTCTCAATTTACTAATAACTTTGGTTAAAAGATGAATATCTTTGTTGAATATGCTTCAGCAGTAATTTATATAATTCTTCCAGTCATTGAGAAGAAATGAATGAGGCCTTAGGTAGGATTCCTTCTCCCCTTTTAAGGTAAGAAAGAAAGGGATTTAGGAAATGGTGTAAACATTCTACTAAATTTGAAATACTTAAGCCTCAATATTCTTAATAAGGTCTCTGACAATATGCCCCAGATATTCATAAGAGAAGTGTCTGAGTAAAAGTAATAGTACATGCTTTATTTAATGGATTTATGAAAATGTGCTTATAGTAGTAGCCACTAGGCATGTTTAAAAAGAAACTAGGTTCCTCGAATATTTGACAAGCCAGAACCCTGCATTCCATCAGTACTCAAGGCCATGTCTGGGTAGAAAAGTTGAGTCTTACGCATCACCTAAGGAGATCACCCAATGTAAAAACACACAAAAAATGACACATGGGGAGGGTGGTCCTACACAGGATGGATGCCCCCTTAACACAGAAACCTACGTGATTCTTCAAATCAATAGCTATCCCACCCATTCAGAGAGCAAATGACACAACCCAACTCTAAGAAATGTTTAAGGCAGTCATCCAGTCACCCATTCAGTCAGTCACCTCACAAATGGTTTTGAATTTTTCTAAGCACTCAGCATTACATAAGAAGAGGCTCTACCTCTTGAGGAAGCAATGATCTTCATAGAGAGATTAGTTTGTTGGCTTTTTTGCCAAGTGCCATAGGAGTGATAGACATCAAAACAGGGGGGTCTACAGGAAAGAAACAAACTCGAGGACTTGGAGAACAGACTTGTGGTTGCCAAGAGGGAGGGGAAGTTTGGGATTAGTAGATGCAAACTCTTGCATTTGGAATGGATAAGCAATGAGATTCTACTATATAGCACAGGGAACTGTATCTGATCATTTGTGATGGAACATGATGGAGGGTAATGTGAAAAAAAGAATGTATGTGGATATATGGCTGGGTCACTTTGCTGTGCAGCAGAAATTGACAGAACATTGTAAATCAACTATAATAAAAAATTAAAAAAAAACAGGATGGTGAGAGGCAGAAAAGATAGAGGTTACATTAACGTTAAAGACTCTAAGACATAGCTTTAAAACTATTTTCGAAAATTGTTTTCTTTTTATGACTGTACCCACGAAATGTGGATGTTCCCAAGCTAGGGGTTGAAGTGGCACTGCAGCTGCCAACTTATGCCACACCACAACAACACAGGATCCAAGCCACATCTGTGAACTATTCCGCAGTTTGCAGCAACTTGGGGTCCTTAACTCACTGAGTGAGGCCAGAAATCAAACCCTTATCGCCTTATCCTCATGGACACTATGACAAGATCTTAACCTGCTAAGCTACAATGAGAACTCCCTTTTTTTACAATGTTTTAAGGAAATATGAGCCCAGTGTTACAAACAAAATTACAAACAAAAAAAGTAAAACAAATACACGATTCACTCTCAGAGACCGTTGATAATAAAATATCTTTCCTTTAGTTGTCGCACAGTTGAACACAAACAAAAGCCCTTCTCTTGATTCTTGCTTCTCACAGTTAGAAATTTCAGGCAAGGCATATCAGTATCTAGAATAAATTATTTTTTCAATCTTACTTAAAAGGAACATACCCACAACCCACTGCTTAAAATACTAAAATATTTTTTCCTTTATAATTAGTCTCTTTGGAATAAACTACAGATCATTTCCCCAAATATTACAAAACTTTCCTACTTTCATAAGTGCATATGCAACCTGAAGAGGCTCTCACCTCAATTATGAGCATCAAGACAACATAATTATGTTCTTCTTGTTACTCACCTTGCACTTATCTTCAAATCCATAGTGAATTTTCCACAAAGGAAGGTCTACCTTCTTTAGGTTCAGCTAAAACTTTTTGCTCATGGAAACAAAATGCTATTTAAGATTCTTGGCTTCAGGCAAATATACAGGAAATTCTATTTGCCCTTTACTTTCCCCATTCATGCTCCAAATACTAGACTCATTAGGGGAACAAATTCCATGCTTAGAAGTGAATAATTACTGTTCTTGGTAATAAATGTTATGATGTTAACATAAAACCTAATGTTCCTCCAAGTTTTATCCAAGCATTTAGCAAAACTTAAAAAATTTATTTATACAAGAACCACATGAAGTCTGGAGTTCCTCTTGTGGCTCAGCAGAAATGAACCAGACTAGTATCCATGAGATCGTAGGTTCAGTCCCTGGCCTTGCTCAGTGGGTTAAGAATCCAGCATTGCCAAGAGCTGTGGTGTAGGTCACAAACATGGCTCAGATCATGCATTACTGTGGCTGTGGCATAGGCTGGCAGCTGCAGCTCTGATTCAACCCCCTAGCCTAGGAACTTCCATGTGCCATAGGTGTAGCCATTAAAAGAAAAAATCAACTTGAATGAGAGCATAACTTGCACATCTTTTAGAAAATTCATCTCTTTAAAATTTTTAGATTTTCAGAGTTCCCATCGTGGCTCAGTGGTTAATGAATCTGACTAGGAACCGTGAGGTTGCGGGTTCCATCCCTGGCCTCACTCAGTGGGTTAAGGATCCTGTGTTGCTGTGGCTGTGGTGTAGGCCTGCAGCTGCAGCTCCAATTTGACCCCTAGCCTGGGAACCTCCATATGCCATGGGTGTGGCCCTAGACTAGACCAAAAAAAAAAAAAAATTAGATTTTCATTTTGAGATAATTTTATATTCACATGCAATTGTAAGAGATCATACAGGAAAATCCCATGAACTATTCACCCAAGCTAGTAGATGAGCAAAGCAATAGTAAAAAATCACTATATATATATAATATAATATACATATTATATATAATCAACATCACAACAAGGATATTGTCACTGATGCAGTGGGGAAGAGGAGCAGATCCATCATAAAGATCCCTCATGCAGCCCTTATATAGCCATACACATCTTTTCTCCCCATTTTCCCACCCCCACCATCTCTGACCCTTGGCAAGCACTAATCTGTTCCCCATTTCTATAGAGTTGCCATTTCAGGAGTGATATTTAAGTGAAATCATATAATGTATGACCTTTTAGGCTAGGATTTAAAAAAATTTTTTTACTCAGCATGATTCCCTGGAAATCCATCTTAGTTGTTCTAAGTATCAACATTTCATTCATTTTTATTGCCGAATATCATGCTATGGTATGACTGACCACAGTTGACTTAGCCAGTCTCCTATTCAAAAACAAAACGTACTAATTTAAAATTTACATTTTTGACGAGCTTTGACAAATTGCTGTAACCATGGAATCACTGCCATAATCAATAAATGGGACATTTACCCAAGAGAAATGAAAATGTATGTTTACACATAAACCATATGAATATTTGTAGCAGTTTAATTCATAAGAGCTAAAAACTAGAAACAATCCAAATAGCCAACCACATGAATAACTATGAATAAATAATGACTTATCTATACAGTACTACTCGGCCGTAAAAAGAAATGGACTACTGATATAAACATCACGCATGGTGGAAAAAGGCAAGATATAAGAGAGTATGTGCTCTATGATTCTGTTTATATGGATTTCTAGAAAAAGTAAAGCTCATCCACGGTGTCAGAGAGCATATCCGTGGCTGCCTAGGGTTGGGTGAGTGGAGGGGAGAGCACAAGGAAACGTTACGTGGTTTAAGAGAACACTGTTTGCCCTTAACCTGGAAAGAATCCCTTGCTTAGAAGGAAGGATTTTACTTTCACAGCAATCAAGGAACTGGTGAAAAATAAATTTGTTTACGGAGGATTAAAAAAAAAAGAGTAAAGTAGGAATACAGGCCCAAAGAGCCCAGGTAAAGAAGAATAATGAACCTCAAGGTGAAAATAGAGAAAACATGGGGAAACGAACTTATCAAAACTTCAAACTGCAAAACCTGATTGGAGCATTTTAACCCCAGGATGTGAACCTCACCTGTTGGACCTCCTGTGTAATATGCAAATTCCCCCTCCTTGGCTTGTGATCTTTACACAGCTGTGTGTGCTGTTCTCTCTGGTTCCTGCAGGAGAACTTAGCCCAGTACGCGCGGAAGGGCACTTGAGACCGCTGGGAAATTTTCCCCGTCAAAGACTGCTGCGGTCTTTGAAGGGAAAATTCTCTATCAGATTCCGATACTTGGAAAGACATGAAATGACGTCTAATAGCAGCAAGCAAACAAGGAACAATTCCTTTGCTTTTGAGACTCTTTCATGTCAAAATACACCGTGCTATTTCCCACCATTGTGCGGCGAGCCGCCCTCTCTATCCCTCCGCAAATCATGTCGTGCTGATGTCTTACACCGCGCGCCCTGACAGAAATCAGCTCCTTTAGCACAATATATATGCCAGATCCCTTCCACCCTCGAAGGAGATAGTACCTACCAGGTTGTAGGGAGAGAAACTGGTGCAAAGACAGTGAGTGGCAGACAATGGGACTGGAGACATGAGTCTGAAATAGAACAAAATAATAGAAGTTTAGAGCCAGGTAAGAGTAGGGATAAACACCAAGGGGGGGCGGGGGGCAGAGGTGAAAGAGAAGTGAGATTTGGTTACTGGAATTCAGAACTGGGGAAATAAAACTAAAGTAAATAGGAAGCAAACTGGAATTGTAATTGGGAGGAATTGTCAGTAGATGCTAAAAGCCCTGGGTAAAAGATCGTTCTGGAATAGGATATTTGTACAGTGTAAAGTATCTTCCCACAGATTTGTTATTAATTGTAATGGGAACATGTGCTTTTCCACAGGAGCAATCTAGTTGGTGGTGACAACCTTCCCAAGTGGTTCAAGTTAGTATCACAAGAGTGGCACAGACTGACAGTGCATGTCCTGATGCGATGCAGTGTCAAGTACCCATATCACCCATGAAGTGTTCTTGCCAAAACTGTTTAACCTGAAGCCCATTGCGCCCAACTCCTACAATTGCATAAAGGATAGAGGGATAAATAAAGTGACACCATAGGTAATAGGCAAATCCAGAGTGTTTGCTATTCTATGAGAGGATTTGCCTGGACCCTACACATTGTTAGTAATGGTAACTAGTGATAGTTCTAGGTAATACAATACTGTAAATTCTATTTTTAAACTTTAAGAATCAACTAATAGACAATATAAAAGAAACTTTCATTATAGTGTCAGGAAAGAAGGTAGCAGAATATAAAAATAATAAACATTGAAAATGTAAAAGTAATATTATATTTGGAAATATAATGTCATAAGTACACACACCTACCCCTCCTCTAGTCCCAACCTCCTGGGGCTAAAAAGAAGAGTTTTTAGCCACACCAGAAAAGGAAAGAAGGAAGGGAGGAAGGTCATCAGAGTTTTAGAGAGTAGACTGGATCAGATATAGAGAAAATTAACATGGGAGGAAACCTCAGCTGATCTCTTTTCAGCTCTAGGACTGAGAGCCTTAATGAGATGTTCTGAATTGGGCGAGGGAAGGCACTCAGGCATTGAGGTATCAACACTGATATTCTGAGCAGCCCCGGGGGCATCCGGGAGAGGGTGGTGATTGGACAACTGAGCACCGTGGTCTTGAGGTGGGGTGAGGGGTGGAAAGGAAAGTGGGGAGGGGTTTCTGTGGTGCACACAGCAGTCACTAAACGTAATTACAAAAAGTGCCAATTAGAGAATCTAGAAATTAAAAATTTGATCACCAAAACCAAACAAACAAACCACTAAACTAAATACATGGGAAGAATGGACATGGCTAAAGACAGAATTAGTGAGCTGGAAGATAGAGGCAGGGTCTGCTCCTAGAGGACAGACAGTGTAAAGGCTCATAGGGATAAAAAAAAAAAAAAAATGAGAGAAAGTGAAGTGACCTGAATGATGACCTGAAGGTTTGTGTGGCAGGGCACCCATCAGTAAAAAACCGAAATGTGATGTTATAATCAAAGGAATAAAAAGAATTGGGAAAGAGGGATAAGCCAAAGTTGTAAAAACCTTTCATATAAAGGAGTTAATAGATACTGCATGAAGTTAATAAACCAAGAAAAAAATAGTAGAAATAATTAGAACCATGGCACTAAAGAATTAAAAATTGAAACTATCGAGTGTGTTGACTTATAGGTACTAAGACTGGAGAAAGAAAAGGAAGATTTTTACTTTTCATTTATTATTTTACACTTAAAAATTAACGTATATTTCTTTAAAATTTTTTTTGAAGAAAAAATAAAGAATATTGTACTTCCTGAGTTCCCGTCGTGGCTCAGTGGTTAAAGAATCCGACTAAGAACCATGAGGTTGCGGGTTCGATCCCTGACCTTGCTCAGTGGGTTACGGATCCGGCATTGCCGTGAGCTGTGGTGGAGGTCACAGACGTGGTGCTCAGATCCCGAGTTGCTGTGGCTCTGGCGTAGGCTGGTGGCTACAGCTCCGATTTGACCCCTAGCCTGGGAACCTCCATATGCTGTGGGAGCAGGCCTAGAAAAGGCAAAAAGACAAAAAGACAAAAAGACAAAAAAAAAAAAAAAAGGAATATTGTACTTTCACCTGACCATTATAGACGAGATTAAGAGCTATTACAAGTGTAGCTATTACATCTTGGCTCCATTTACTGAGCATTTACTATGTGCTAGGCATTGTTTGAGAGAAGTATTTTCATGTCATCATCCCCATTTTATACGTTCAGAGAAAAATAAGATCATTTGTTCAAGGTCACAAGGCTATTAAGAAGTAGAGCTGAGATATCTTTCCATGTCCGTAAATCCCCAAACCTGGATATTTAAATACTTTACAGATTTTGCTCTGATGAGACTGGTGGATCAATCCTTTTGTCACTGTTTGGTGTATCATTGCAGGGATCCTTTGGATTATTGATCAGTGCTATTTCTTTGGCCCCTGTTCTCTGGCAATGGATGGCAGATAGTGGATACAGATCTGAAAAGTCTCAATAAATACCCTACTAAACCCAGACCCATACTGGAGAGTGCATTTGGTTAATGGATAACTTGGCAGTCTATGGATATATTTTTTTGTTTAAAAGCAGGGTGAGATGGCTAGAGCAGAAGAGAGCCCTTTGTTTTTTGATGGGTGTCCTCCACCAGTGAAAAGTAATATTATGACCGTCAAACACAGACATGCTGGACATAAATCCAGAGTAATGGTGTCACAGAAAAAAATCAGTAGCCAAACAAGAGAAGAGTCATCCCTTTCATTTCTTGAGCCTCTCCTTGACCTGGGGGCAGGTGTTGCAGGAGATATCATATTGAACTCAAGGCTATAAGAAGGTCAGTGTTTGGTTAGGCCAAGGCAGCAAGGCACACGCGGATTGCTTATTTGTGGGCTTCCTTAACTAGAACGGACAACCGCCTGTTCCATATGCTCTCTACTTCCTTTGCAACATTTCGGTTTCTCCGATTCTCCCCAGCCCCTCAGTTTTGGGTGACTTAGGCTCCACCCCTTCCAGCCTTGGCTTCCTGCAGAAACTCCCTATCTGTTCTTCCCATGTGCCTTTTTGTCTCCCCTTTAATCCATTCTCTATTCAGTAGGATGAACCTTTAAAATAAAAACCCAACCATGACTGCCTCTTGCTTAAAATATTTCACTTGGAAAACAAAACAAAACTCCCGGCAAAAAAACTTTGCAGTGTCTTTCTAATTTTCCTTACTATATCCAAAATTCATGATGTGACTGCCAAGGGCATTGAAATTTTGTCTTCTGCTCTTCATACTTAGATTCAACTTTGACTTTCTCACACTTTAACCAAACTGACTTTTTTAAAGGTTCTGCCTGGACCATGATACCTATAAACATTTGTATGAACTGCTTTTTTTGATCTAGAACTTTTCCCGATGGCCCAACCCACTTGCTTTCCCCTCTCTGTCCTGGCGAACATACACTCACTCACCTTTCAGGTTTCAATTCTGGCAGAGCTTTCCCAGGAGGCTTTTACAGCTGATGGTAAAGAGCTGATGGGTACTGAGACTTTCAGTTAATGTATTCATTTGAAGTCTGTCTTTTTAACTGGGTTGCAAGTGCTAGGAGGGGGCATCCCATGTTTCTCATGCTCATCCTCCCGCAGTAGCTTTCATATAAGGCACACTGAATAATGAATGATGGAGAGAAGGAATCCCCTTGCACAGCAGACCTCCTTGTCACTTTAATTGTCCCAAGGCTGACCCCAGTGGCTCAGGACCGCAGGTGTCTGCCTGCTACCCAGACTTTTGTTATCTCTGGTACAGCAGCTTCCTGGAGCTGAGGTCACTTTCTCTACCCCCAGAGGCTTTTCAAGACTGGAGTCAAGCCAACATGAGCCTGATTCTAAGACAGGAAAAGAGAATAGGGGCTTCCAGCTGTAGATCAAGGAAGTCGAGGCTGATTTGAGGCAGAATTCCGAAGCAAATTATGAAATGTACCATTAAATACACAGGGCCCATTTGCAGTCCAGGAAGTGCTTTTTGTTTTTAAATGATTAGAAATGAGTATTTGTGAATGATTAGGGAGGAAAGAGTTGATCAACACGCATCATCCTTGATTAAAAATACAGCAGGCCATTTTAGCAATTTGGGGTTTCATGGTGACATTTGGGTACTCATCCTTCCTATCTTGGAGTTCTGTAAACACAAGGAAGAATAAAGTTGTGGGAAACACAGGATCAAGTTATTAAATCTGGGAAATTTGCCCAGTACCTCCCCACCCATCAACAATGCAAAGCTGTTGTAAGCATAGTTGAGGGAAACAGTTTAGACTTGAGGACTCAGTGAATTTTGTCCTTTAGCCAGCTTTCTCTGCCCTGCTTCCTTGTCTCCCACCTATCTTGAAACTGAGGTGGGTGGTCCTGCGGGGAACATTCTGAGTCCATGTCCCTAACCGCACGAGATGGAGATGAAGCTGGCCCATCTGCAGAGTTCAGCCCCGCCCAGGTGGACTTTCTGCAAGTCCTAGTGATGGCTTATACTTGGCTTATGATCCTTATTATGGAATAGTCCTCTTCTACCGCAGTGTGACCTGCTAATTGAACGTCCCAGGCTCTGACCAGGAGCTGAAATAGAATCAGAGTCGTAATAATAGCTCTTTCCCTCCCCTATGGGTAGAAACTGATATGTGGGCAAAGGGAGATGTTGCTCTTATTTGTCGATTAGAGGAATGTTATAGATAATAATAGCTAAGCTAACACTTAGTGAGTGCTTCTACAAGCCAGGCCCTGTTCTAAAAGCTTTTCTATATTAACTCATTTAATCCTCACCCATCCCTCCCAGGTATGGTTTTAGTCCATGAGTTAATTTATTTGCATAGGGTAATGCAGCTAGTAAACAGCAATGCTGGAATTTATATTCAATGAGCAAGTCCGGAGATGGACCCTTCACCATGAAACCACCACACAGCCTATACCATGCAGAGTCCACTGAAAATCACCCGCTGAGCCCAGGGTGAAGGTGGATTTCTCTAGGGAATTTGACACATCCAAGATGCCTTTATGAATACAATTGAAAAATAAGGCTTGGCAATTGCACAGTTAAGATGGCTATTACTCTCTGAAAGAATCAGTGAATCCAAAGCATGCTGATCCCTACCATGGCAGAGGGAGCTTCTTAGTAGGGTCATCCAGAACCCTAGTGTACTTACTTAATCTGCAAACACGAGGAGACACTGGATGCTTGAATCAAACCCAAAGAGACTTAGAGAAGGTGGACCAGAGACTTTGGTTTCCAAGACTTTCTCATAAGGACCAACATGGCCCAAACAGTAACACAGCAAAGAATTTCCTGTCTTCCCCTTGCCCTGGGATCAACAGTGAGATATATCTGAAAAATAATTGACAAGAGCTTAGGCTGCATGAATTTTTTAAAAAACATAATCAGATTTTTATTTTATTTTATTATTATTTTGATCACGCCCACAACACGTTGAAGTTCCCCGGCCAGGGACTGAATCTGGGCCATGCCGGATCCTTAACCTGCTGAGCCACCAGGGAACTCTCTGTATGAACTGTAAAAACATTAATTAATGGTTAGTTAATTATATGACAACTAACTTTTTTAAAAGGTAGCAAGGTGAAAGAAATATGAAGCCATATCACATGAAAAGGAATTAGAGTAACTGAAGATGTTTAATCCTCGGAAGAGAAACTTTAGAAAGAATTCTAGGGCTGTCCTCAGACATCTGAAAGGTTCTCTCTTGGAGGAAGGATGTGAGTTACTCCATGTTACCTGCAGAGGGCAGAGCTGAGACCAAAGGTTGCAGGGAGGTGAGTCTGCCTAATTGCTGTGCAAAGTTCTCAGTCGGCTCTTGGAAGAATTATGACTGCTAACATTTACTGAATGCTCATGGTGTCTGCGCCAAAGTTAAGGTCTTTATGTGCCTTAGCTAGAAAGTTCTGGATCAAAGTCATCCTTACCACCACAAGCGTCTCAGCATCATTAGTAAAGGCTCCATTTACTGACTGCTTATTAAATTATCTCATTTGATAGTTGCCCTGTTGACTTCTTATTGTATTATTACTGTTTTACAGATGAGGAAATAAAGAAGTGAAATTACTTTCCTGGAATCGTCCCGTTTTAAGTTATTGGTGTATAATGATCTGGACCCAAGTATTCCTGCTACCAATACTGCCTCCTGGGGTTATGCATATAATAAGGGGTCAGATCACGGCTGTTCATTAGAAATATAATGTGAGCCACTGATGAGAACCATGTGTGTAATCTTACTCTTTCTAGCAGTAGCATTAATAATGTAAAAAGAAACCAGTGAAATTATTTTAAATTAGTATATATAATATACATTTATATCTTAACCTAGACATTAACTTAAGTCATTACATCTAAACTATCATCATTTGTTGGAATGATGTAATCAACATTAACATTATTAACAGGCTAATTTACATTCTGTTTTGCACACTAAGTCTAGTCTATTTTGCACTTACTGAACATCTCAGCACTAGCCACATTTTAAGTGTTCAGGTTCAGTAGCCACTTGGAGCTGCTGGCTGCAAATGGACAGGTAGCACAGAATTAAAAAGTAAATCTCCTTGGGGGGCTGGGGGGGTGGGGATTGGCATAGAAGCTTAAAGTGGAGCTTTGCATCCACCTCACTTTCTAATGCCTCCCTGCCCCCACTTACCTCCTGTGCCAATTTGCAGGGAGTGCATAGCAACTGCCTTTGCCTTTTCTGGCAGAGCCAACGTAGATATTTCTGAATTTGGAGAGGACAGGTGTTTCTCCTACAACCTTCCAACAACTGTCATTTCCCTCCTGGCATCTACTCTGGGACTTAACGTGTTTGATTTCCGCTTTGAAAAGGACTGAAGTGGGTTGCATGAATCAAATAATAAATCCTAAATACCAAACTGGGGGTAGGACGACTCGCTTTATGCAAAGTTAGGCAAAATTAGGGAGTCCCTGGCTTAATTGATTAGAAACAATTCCTGTGGTGGGTAAAAGCACACACAGGTGACTGAGAGGGGGAGGAAACGTTTGTCACGCGGTCCAAGGGTCGAGGCAGAACGTCAAAACAAACCTCTTAAAGTAGCTTTAACACAGCCCACCAAAGTTTCCCCTCAAAATTCCAAACCAGGTGCCCAAAATGAAAGCTTATAAAAAGAAGCCAGGCACTCTCGGCCTCCCGGAGGTGGCGCTTATGAGGGTGACGGAGTTAATTAGTGCCTGCAAAACGCCGCGTGTGAGCTCATCCGAGAAGTCATGCTCTGCACACATATTATTTATAGCAGAACTGAGGCGTGCACGGTGTCTGACATTTTTTTCTTTTTGAGTAGGGGGACTTCAAAAAGTCGTGGGCACCCCCATCTCCCCGGGCGAAAAAGTGCGGTGGGCAGGCATCGGGGCGCCGGCTGGAGGCGAACGCGCCAACCACGCGTGTCCGGACGCAGGTGCCTGGGGCGACGGCCACCACTCTGCAGCGTCCGCTCGGGAGGAGAGTTCGCGGCTGATCTTGGGATGCCTTGCAGATGCAAAATGTGTCTCTGGCCAGCAGGAGGAAGGAAGAGGAAGTGAGAGCAGCGGCAGCCGGCGGCGCAGCAGCCGGCGGACCCGGAGTGTAAGTGCGTGTGCTCGGGCGAGCGAGAACGGGCGAGGATGGGCTAGGGATAGAGGCAGAGCCACTCACACCGCCGGGGCCCCGAGCTGGGCGACAGACCCTTCGGCCTCCGTTCACTGGTAGCAGGTCGCTACAGCGTTGATCGCTGGGAACCCTCGCCGCCAACGCCGCTGTCCTGCGACCCCGGGCAGGTTCGTAAAGTTTCCTGGGCTGGCGCGGCGCCCCGACTCGCTGACCTCAGCGCGGCCGAGGAGGGAGCTGGGGCTGGGGCAAGGAGGAGGCGTCCTGCTCCGGGGGACTCTGGGCGCCGCCGAGACACTTTTGTTTTCTGCCCTGGGGTCGCCGCGGCGGGGGCGGGGGTGGCCGCGGCGCTCCTCGGGGTGAAGGCTGCGGGCTCGCCGGGGCACTTCGCAGTTGGGAAGTCTGGGCTGAGGGGGCGGCGGGAGGGGGAGTGGGAGCCGAGGGAGGGGCGCGGAGGATGGAGCGCAGGGCCCGGGGCCCGGGAACCCGCGGAGGCGTTTCGGCCGGGGCGGGCGGGAGGGGGCCAACCGAGGGCTGCGCTGCAGGCGCGGGGGGATTGGGCACGGGTAGAGTGTGGGATTGGGGATTCGGAGACTGGAGAGGCTGCGCGGGAGCAGCGACTGGCCGCTTGGGCTCCTGGCTTTTCTCTGGCACTTGCAGATGGGAGGGAATCCCCCTGTGAGTGCGCTCCTGGGAGGAGGAGGTGATGGGCTAGAGGGGGTGGAGGGCCCGCAGGCACGCGAAGGGGTAGTTGGGGCAGCTGGGAGCCTCTGGAGACTGTTAGTAAATACCCGCCTCCCGGGAACATGCCGAAGTCCCCACTGGGACTAGGAAAGGAGGTGGGGGGCTTCGGTGCAAGATCTCGGCATCAGAGAGGGGGCGCACCGGGCGAGCCTTAAGAGAAGGGAGGCAGCGGAGCTCCGGGGGCCCTGGAAACCGAGCTGAGAGGGGCGGCGGAGAGAGCAAGAGTAGCTTTGAGGAAGAGGAAATAGAGAACTCAGGCGGCCCGGGGGTGCGCGCGTGTGTTTGGGGCTGGGAAGTCTGTATGATGCCGCGGGCGCGCGCGTGTGCGTACGTGTGTGTGTGTGTGTGTCTGTCTGTCTGTCTGTCTTGATCGAGAGGGGCTGTGAAGGCCGGGAGTCCCCACCGAATGACCCCCTCCCGCCTAGGGGCCCTTTGAAGTTGGCAGGTCCGGGCAAGGGTTGTTGGCGGCGAGACCTGCATTGACCTAAAGCCGTAGCGCATGCCCACCCCTCTCCCTTAGTGATTTGTCTCTGGGGGCCTCTGGACAGCTCCGGAGACTCGGAGAGCATATTTTGTGATGCCCATGCCCTAGGCCTTGGGCCTGCTGACACCACTGACCATAAATGAGAACCTGCGGCAAGGGTTTCTGCCTCTGGAGGCAAAGGCAGTGGGTTACAGCTGCCGGTCGCTTGGGGTGGTGTGGGTGGGGCAGTGGACGAATTTCTGAGTTGCTCTTCTTGGGGTGGGGGGGTTGTCTATAAAATAAACATAATCAGTGACCAGTATTTATATATCAACTCCCCTGGTCATGGTTTTTCATATTATCTCACCTTCATACCTACTTCCCAAGGTTGTTTCAAGGATTATTGTTCCCCACTTTACAGAACTGGGGACTGTAGATTGGAAGGTCAGATTGCGTGACGTTAAGCAGGAGACCTTTTTTTTTATAGCTGACCTTCTGAACTTGCTCTTTACTATGTACATTTCCTATCTTAAGGGCTGTGGTCAAATGTGAATGTTGCTTTCTTTACCACCCTTATTACTTAGTTTTTTTTTTTTTTTTTTTTTTTTAAATTAGAATGGATGTCTTCTCGGCAAATTGAGAGGGAATGACCTAGAGAGCTGGGTGGCTGCAGTGGGGAGATGGTGTCTAGAGGGGCGGGAACTGGGGGAGAAGCTTGGTAGGTGTCAGGGAGGGGCAGGCTGGGAGGCTGGCCCACATCTGGGTCTGACGGAATTCGGGACCTGCTGCAGTCCTTGGGCTACAGGGTGGGTGGTCCTATTGATGGCCATATCCTGCCCCACCCCCTCTTCCACCCGCACAGCTCTCGCCCTTCTTAACTATGGCCGCTCTCACTGCCTGACACTTCTTTTTCACCAAGGGCCTTTGCACCTGTTACTCCTTTTGCACAAGGAACTTCTTCCCACATGTCCAGATGGGTCTCCCTTGCTTTCTTTAGGTCTCTGCCCATTGTCAGCGTACAGGAAGGCTTCCCTGACTACTTTATATAAAATAGCAACCAGCCACTCCCTGGTCCTTTTAAGTCATTCAGTTTAACCCCGTAGTGCTTATTCCCCTGTGGCATTATTTGTTTAATTGATTACTGTCTGTCTCTCCCTTTAGAATAGAAGTTCCACAAGGGCAGGAACCTTGTCTTGTTTACAGGTTCAGAACCTAGACTGATTCCCACAAAGTAGGTGCGCAATAAATACTCATTGACTAAGATATGCCTTTACTGGAGAGGCTGACCAGGGAAATGCTGCAGCATTGGCAGCAAATAAGAAGCCCATGTAATGGGGCTTTTGCTTTTTCTCCTCTGTCCTCTTCTGTGCCCAACCACACTTCTTGCAGATCCATTTCTACCTTGAGTAAATTCCTCCTTTAGAATTTAACCCCGAAGAAAGGAACAGAGAGCTGATTCCTTGGGAGGGTAGAAAACCAATACAGTTTATTAATAACGCATAACCACTCCAGATCTGGTATTTGTTTCATCACTCCCCTTGGAGATCTTTTTAAAGTGAGTATTACTTTAGCCAAAGAACCACTCCCCTAGGAAGGAAGGCATTACTGTTGAGTAAAGTCAGAGACATCCACTGTATCTCATTCTACTCCCCTAGCAGATGGGAGAGAGGAGAGGAGAAGAGGAGGTAAGGGGGGAAGCAGAGGGAGACAGAAAGGAGCTGGGTGGCAGATGCTGGGGAGATGAGAAATGTCCAGGAGAAGAAAAATGAAAGAGAGAAAACAGATGAGGGGCTTCCATGGTGCTGCTAAACCATATTGTTTATTAAATTACAGCATTCAGATAGGGCAATATTTGAGTGTTTTAAAGTAATTTACCTTCTTTGGGTGTTGGGTGTGAATGGGTGGGGAGGGGTGGAGGAAGGGAGTGCTTTGAAGCCTTTGCAGAGAGGATGTGGCTGGGGGCGTGCCAAGGGGCTCTGAGCACACATTTTGCTGACATTATCATCTTTCTTAACACTGAAGGTTTAGAGGTAATCATTCCTTTGGAGGACGTTTCCTGTCTGGATCTAAGACAGTTAGTACCCTTAGGGTTTGTAACTGAAGCTTGCAACCACCTTTTAATGCCTGAAACCATCCAAGTGGATAGTTTGGTTTGTAAGACACACTTTCTGTTGAACTTAGAAAAGGTAAGGGATTACTAAACCCTCTCTGCAGCACAAAGCCTCAAGTGTTGGCTGCTGGTTACACAACTCCAGTTCTGCTTCTTCTAGTCAACTAGTCTAGTGTTTTTGAAGCTTAAGGTTGCAACCAGGAATGGATCGGAATACCAGTCTGTTAGGTCCAGAACAGCAGTTGAACACATGCAATAGAAGAGAATATAGTAGAAAATAGAATGTTTTACAAAACAGACACCAAATCTTTTTTTTTTTTTTTTTTTTTTTTGTCTTTTTGCCTTTTCTAGGGCCACTCCCGCAGCATATGGAGGTTCCCAGGCTAGGGGTCTAATCAGAACTGTAGCCACCGGCCTATGCCAGAGCCACAGCAACTTGGGATCCGAGCCGCATCTGCAACCTACACCACAGCTCACGGCAACGCCAGATCCTTAACCCACGGAGGGAGGCCAGGGATCGAACCTGCAACCTCATGGTCCCTAGTCAGATTTGTTAACCACTGCGCCACACCGGGAACTCCCCAGACACCAAATCTTAATGTCGAATGTATTGCTTAATGTGGGTCGAGACGAACAAAAGTCTGTTTTTATAATTCTGGAGGCCCTAGGATGTGCATTTTAAACCATTTGCCAGGGATTCTGATGAACGTGGTTCATAAGGCCATACTTTAAGAAACATTTAGCACCTCCACACTGCCCCCCGCCCCAATCCTTACAAAATGCTGTTGGTTTAATCTCCTGCAAGAGATGTCTTTTCCAAATGTTGAGTCTGATGCAGTAAGAGCATCAGCCATTGAGTGCACTTTTAAAATGTTACTGTTTATAGAACTTGATGGTCTGCTGGGCCCTGATGCTGCCGTCTTGGCAAAGCTGGAGATCCAGGTGTATGTTTTTCACTCCACTGATGTGAACAGAGAGTAGTTTACATGTAATAACTCTGATAACAGCTGCAAGTACTTTCTTTGGGCCAAGTTGCAGTTTAGAGCTTTTGAGGTCTTTAAACTTTTGAGGTCTTTGGACCTTTATTCCACTGAACTTTTCCTTTCATATTTTGCGCCTCACAGTCCCCCTATGTGTGATTTTAATTACATTCAGAGGTTTGCAAAGACAGTAGTAATCTCTTCTGGTGGCAGCCACACTGCTGTGATCCATAATTAGATTAAGCTTCTTAGGTGACCAGGGCTTGGAACTGGCCAACCAAAGAAGAAAAAGGCTGAGACCTTCCTTTAGCATGATCCAAAACATCAGGATTTTGAAGACCAGCTATCTATCCAGGGGCCAAAGCGCCCATGAAATGTGTGTGGCCCGTGACAGCCTCTGGATATGCCTAGCACAGCATTTTTGGTTACAGCAGAGCCGGCCTGCAAGCACAATGCATACGCCAGTTGCAGTTTTTAGTTCCCTGGATAGTTCAGGCTGAGTGTTAACAATCGGAATTTCTTTGTCATAGTCAGAACTGAAGCCTTCAAATCACTCTTATGATCCACAATTAATTTATTCAACTGGAGACGTGGTACTATGTTTTCTAAACTGTCATAGAATAAGTACACGTCAGTGTGAGCAGAATTTTGTCACTGGCCTAAGGTGGGGTGAGTATCCGATAGGAATCCACGTGGGAGAAGAAATGCTAGCTCATCAAACAGAATTAACCACAGCAACAACCTGGCAAAGTGCTGAGTAGAGAAATTAGTCACATGTATAAATAGAAAGAGGTGGTGAGTCTCAGTCCATGCTCTGGGCCCCCACAGACCCCGAGTTCTAGAATCTGAGCAGGATTATTATTGGAACCTCAATTTTAGGACCTGAGGCTAGTTTTGGCTATTTTAGACCTGACACTTAATGTAGGGAATGGAACTTTCCTCAGTGGAAAACACTGGGAAACGTACTCTGTGTTGGGTGGGTTGTACTTGCTGGATAAGGAGCAGTGGTTTTAGGACCTCAGGGTAGAGTAGGCCCTGACTGAGCATTGCCCCCGCGGGCCTGGAGCCACTCGATCCACGCAAGATTTTCCTCCTTTTGCCGACAGCTGCTGCACTTCCTTCTGGAATGCTGTTTTGGAAATGGAGGGGAATAACTCCTATAGTTTTGTTATCCCGTTGTACAGATGAAGCTTGGAGCAATGAAATGTCACTGGCATATTGGAGGGTAGATCTGAGCCTCCACCCAGCTTTTCTGACTCTTCCTCCCCTGCTATTTGTGTGTCTGTGTCGTTTTCATTGCTCTCTTGATGGTTCTCTAGGACTAGCCTGGTCTTAGGCCAGCACCTCCACGTTGAGCTATGCTGCAGCGCATCCTTCATTGCTGCATGCCCGTAGAAATGCCCTGGTTCTGATGGATATGTCCTGGGTTGCCATGGCACCCATGGGTGTGTCTGCCATCACTGAGGCCAAGGTTGTCAGAGTTAGTGCCTACCTTTGGATGTCACATCCCAAAGCTGACCTCTTTCGTCTCGGGGGATCCTTCTCTCAAGGACAGCATGCCCATCACCCAAGTTCATGCATGATGCTGAAGTGTGTAAGCCAGAATGCAGTTCATTAATCAAAAATGAGAATGATGTTTGCCAAGAGGAATAGACATATATTCTTTAGCCAACATTTTTTATCCTCTGTGGATGAGTCATGGTGATAGCAAAGCATAGAAGCAATTGGTGGTGAGGGGATCCGTTGGGGAGAGGGAATACATCCAGCAGAGGATTTTCCAGCTAGTCATAATTTTTGCTACTTCTCCTGCCCTGTAGATTAATGCCAGCTACGTGAACAGAGACTGGAGTCTTTAACCAGGATGATTTCTCCTTTAGATGATGCTGAGGCTACTGATTCTCTTCTTTTTCTTCCTGCAGGCTATTGCCCATTCTGTGTTGACCCTTTATATCAGGCGGTCTCAACCTCAGCACTGTTGACATTTGGGGCTGGATAATTCTTTGTTGTGGGGAGTGTCCCGTGCATTCCAGGATGTTTACTAGCCTCTCTGGCTTCTCCCCAGCAGATGCCAGTAAGGGCACCCAGTTGTGATAACCAAATACATCTCCAGACATTGCCAATTGCCAACCTCCCTCCCCCGATTAAGAATGACTGTTATGTTTTCTTGCATAAATCGGTCCAGTTGTGGGCTCTCAGACAGCGGTTATAAGTGCCCCAGTTTTCTATTTACTGGTTGTGTCTTTGCCCTAAGGTGGTTTATTCAGGGATGGATGGTCTCACCCTTATGTTCATTTATTTCCTCTGGTTCTCCAAACTTCCTCCCTGGCTTCCTTTTCTCCTGTAGTTGTAATTGTCTTCCTAACGCAAGTCGGTTTCAAGCCTGAATTTCGTTTGTGTTTCTTCCTGGCACCCTCTGGCTGGGAAAAAAAAACCCATAAGAAAAACAAAAACAAAAACTGTAGCTAGTAGTTTGCGTCTGAGTTTGCACAAGGTCTTGAATTCTGGCCACTGGTTACTGCGTGCAGTGTAACCTCCACATAACGGGAGTAAGACACATGAAGCAGGACCGTGGTCCTGGAGCTCAGCCGGGCTCATGCAGAGGTCTCGGGCAAAGATTAAGGACATGTCTGCGTGGGAAAGAGTTAACTGGGTGAAAGACCTCCTCTGCTTGTAAAATACACCTTGGCTATTTGGGTAATAACAGATATTGATATTCCATTAGTGTGAGCAGAACACTGCTTTAAAGTACGGCTACATGTGGGAGTCCTTTTCCACTCTGTCCGTTAGATTTCTGCCCTCATCTTGCCACATTTGTTTTCTTACGTAATTATCTGTCAACCTTTTTATTTACCTTCTCTCTTCAGCCCCTGTAGCAGTGCAGCATCTAGTGGCTTCAGCAACGTGGCGATATTGCAGGGCTTGTGCTCTAGCTATGTCTCCTTGAGGCAGTGCTTTCTTATAAGTCACAGCCCTATAGCTGCCCTCCACCCTTCCTTCCGCCCTTTGTGCCTTCTTTTTTTTTTTTTTTTTTTTCTTTTTAGATTGCATTTCGAAAGCCAGTGTTTTCTGCTGTGGGGTTCTGTGGCTGAGCATTCCTGGATGAGCTATATTTTCCAGGCTGCTACACACAATTACCCTTAATTTCGAAGCGTAATGCATTTCAAAATAAATTTTTTTTTTTTCTGTTTTCAGGCTCTTTAATCCAAATTCAGAGCTACGGCTGGCTTTGCCCTTGGCCTCCAGAAGGCATGTGGCTTGGAGGTGGGAGCCAGTGGAGGGACTTTGGTTAGATTTCGTATTTTTGGCTGAGTGACGAGAGAATTCCAATAAGCTCAGTAAGGCTGGTTTTGACCTGACTCCTGCCCGCCCTCACCACTGCCCCGCCCCGTCATTTTCACAGCGTTTTTATAGTGGACCTCATGCCCCGGTTATTCCAACTCTGGGCTACGACGTGGGAAGTGACCATGTATTCCAAGATTTAGACTGGGGGGAATGGGACCAATTCTTTCACACAATAAACAGTAAGTGTGTGTTGTCTATGTACGTGTGTGTGAGAGAGAAAGACACACAGACACGCACACAACCACGCAGCTCTCCCAGTACTGGAAGGTCTTTAGGAGCAAAGAAAGTATTATATCACCTGCTTGTTTTCTCCAGTGCTTGTCTCTTTTTTAGCAAGTCAGTATAAATTACATTAAATCAACACTTGTATCAAGGAATAAATATGTTTCCATCATTTTTCATCTTAGTCCACTGCCTGGAAGTGACTTCACATCATTAGAACTCTTTACCCAGTTACCCTCCAGTCTTCAGGTGAGCGTTTTGAGAATATTTGCCTGGATTAATATGAGAGAAGCACAATAAAGATTTATTTCGTCACTGTAGTATATTTTAAAAATAAATGTGCGACATATTTAAAATGCACATAAATATTTTAAAACTGAAATATTGCTGGGCTTGAAGCACCCATCATAATACAGGATCATTCATTCATTCATTCATTCATTCAGCAGCCGTTTTGATCACATATTATGTCCCGTAGTCAGGCTCTTGATGGACATTATAAGACCCACTTCACATGAGTAGTGTGGGGAGGGGGCTTGTATGAGAAACAGACCCATTAATAGATCCTCATTATAAAATGGATCAATGTGTATTTAGAGTGTGTGCAGTTCACTGAAGAAGGGGTGCACAAGGAGGGGTCTTTAAGATGGATCTAGAAATTTTTTTTTTTTTTTTTGACTTTTAGGGCCGTACCTACGGGATATGGAGGTTCCCAGGCTAGGGGTAGAATTGGAGGTGTAGCTGCCTGCCTACACCACAGCCACAGCAATGAAGGATCCAAGCTGCGTCTGAGACCTACACCACAGCTCATGCAAAGCCTGATCCTTAACCCACTGAGCAAGGCCAGGGATCGAACCTGTTTCCTCATGGCTCGTGGATGCTGATCAGATTCATTAATCACTGAGCCACAGTAGGAACTCCCAGATCTAGAAATCTGAGCGTTAAAAGAAAGAACCTACTGTGTCCAGGGTACCCCACTATCAGGGGAGTAGGGAGAAAGTTTGCAAGAGAGCTTGTGTAAGCTCTACCAGCAGCTGGGCATTTGGATTGAGCAGAAAGGAGTGCTAAAGGATTTGAGAGAAAGAAAAGACACAGTTGGAATTCAATGAGAAATATAAGTCCCAAGTCTACAGGGAAGGTAGATGAAAGGGGACAGGTGGAGGGAGTCCCATCCCAGGAAAGATGGCAGCTATACCCCTTCCTTCTAGGCCTACCTGAATAAATACACAATACTTGTTGGTAAATAAGTAAAGCGGAGGGCTTACTTTGTAAACCTAAAACTTGAAAGCAGGTCTTTCCCTCCCACCTTCAAGTCTGAGTCCTGGGCCCATCCTCTTCTTCTAAAGAGACATCATCCAGAGGTCCCCCACCCCTTCCCTCAGCTGGATGCAAACCAGAGGGAAAGGGTATTGAAATTCTTGAAAAAAATAAAAGAGTAGGGGCCTATTGGATTGGGGAAAAACTGAAATATAGGCGTCTTTGAGGTTTAAAGCTGAATAAATACATACTTTTTTGGTTGAGGGTTCAAGTGTCTTTTTGACTCTTGGCTGGTTGACTGCGTGTGAGATAATTACCTTTCTCAGCCTCAGTTTTTACATCTTTCATATGGGAAAACAAGCGCCTACCCCTTAGAGTTCCTGAGGTAATTAAATATGATAATCATAAAGGAGGGTACCCTGAAAGCACAGGGTTGGATTGGCTGTTGTTGTTGATGTCGTTCATATTCTAGTTAATTCTAGATTAGTAATTCTACTAATTCTAGTCCTGATTCTTAGTTAATACTAAGTACTTTTTATTCAAGTTTTTTATTCAAATATCTTGCTAAAATCATTTAAAGATATACATTGATTATTTTATCTCCTCTAAGGAACTTGGAGAATTCCTCCTAAAATCTTCATGAGACTGTTGGTTTGATATCTTTTCATCAGGAATTTAGAAGCAAACTGCTGAAATACAGGTCAGGGAAAATTTCTGTCATTTGTGAATTAAAAGAACTGACATTAAGAATCATGTTAGCTACGTGGGGTCCTCAAATAACAAGGCTTGTTAATAGATCTCTCTCCCCCGTTCATTGACAGCTGACCTGGGATTTTACTGTTTTATTATTTTAGTTTGGGTAGAGAGAATAGAGATGGCGAGTTGGGGGTCTTTCCCTTTACTTGAACCCAGCCTTTTGGGGGCCGTTTGCACTTGTCCAGCCTGGACAGAAGCCCAGTGAGAACCCCCCAGTTTGTGGAGCAATTGTAGAGGAGCATTTGGCAGGAATTTAATGCAGTGGAACTGGGTTTTATACGATGATGTTGCATGTTAAGGACTTAGCTCCATGGTTCCAATAACACTTTGTAAATGTCCCTTTCTGAATCATTTGGAACTTCCTGTAAATAGAGAATGTTCATGGGCAGGTGGGTGGTAGACAAGTGTTAATTTTTCTTCTTTAATCTGAACCTGTAAATCAAATTAGAAAATATTCCAGAGATTAAAAATAGAAAATAAAGTAGGATGTCTACAGTCCTGAGTGAACAGTTCCGGGACAGCGCTGTCATCTCAGCATGATGAACTGTATCAACTTTCACTTTCAAAAGTGCCCTCGGTTGGACAGTTCACTTTATGGTCACCTAAGTAGAAGCCACCTGTTTCCATTTCTACTCATTCTCTCTGGCTATGGCCAGTTTGTTTAGATGCCTTCTCTGTGCTCCTTCAGGAAGACAACCACTAGCTGACAGGCTCATCAGCTCATTAAGCAGTAATGGCTTTTATGGAGTGGCCCAGAAAAAAAAAAAAAAAATAGACCTCATTGTAGGCACTGACCTGCCATGAAGTGTGGGTGTAGGAGAGAAATGTGCCAAATGGAAACTGTCCCCAAGCTTGTGCTTTGAAAAGTATAGTTCCCACACCCCCATGACTATAGTCATGAAAAATCACCTGTCTAATCACTGTAATCAAATCTTATTTGGTACCTGACAAATGACATACTCTCCTCAGTGTGCGGTAAAATTCTCAGTCACTTTCTTTTCCCCCCAGGTAGGGTGATAAGTATGGATTGTTCAGCTGCTAGACTGTCACGTGTGTTGATGCCTCTTTATATCAGGATTAGAGAGGCTTGAGAGAGCAGCTTTAGAGGGGATCAACTGTTCAATGCTAAAAGACCCATAAAAAGGTTTTCATAGTGAAATATAGATTTACAGTAAATCACTGGAGAATTGTATCCATACCAAAATATTTATCAGATTAACAGTGGTTCAAACCTGTGAATGCCCCTCGTACCCATTTTACAGATGAGGAAATTTACATGTCAGGGGGCTGGCTGCCCAGATCAGTGCAAGGCCCAGAGAAATGGCATAGTAGCAGTTTAAATGTTCAATTTTACTCTTCAAAATCTGGGAATTTTCTGCTGCACACCAAATGCTACGGTGTCTTGCTGCCAAGTCTCCATCGATTTTGGCCATTTTAGCCTCCGTTGAACCCATTACATGAGAATGTTGTATCTAGTTGGCGAACGATGGGGGATGATCTGTTGTAAGAGCTTTGCTTCAGGAACATGTAAAAGAGCACAGTCAGGGCCTCAAACCATTCATTACCCGAGCTGGAGCCCATTTCAGGCAGTAGGGCTGAGAGAAGAGGGCAGTGATGGTGGATTCATTTTTATCCCCATGGAACGCCACTCCCCCTTCATAGAAATTGTGTTGTAACGATTGCTAGTTTGTTTAGGGCCATTTGAGAGCATTCAGACCTGCTAACATTGCTAGCATTTGAAGATGCCTTGAAGCGGTCTAAGAATCCACACCCGGAGCTGAGAATGATAAGATGCACCAAGGTGTGCAAAAATAGAAGACATAGGTCATCATGAGAACCCCCAGATCTGTTTTTATTTCAACATATATCTTTCAGACAATAAACAGGCTCTAGGGTAATTTCTCATAACCAGATCAATGCAAGGCCCAGAGAAATGGCGTAATAGCAGTTTTTAATGTCAAATTTCACTCTTTCAAAATCCAGGCATTGCATTAGGAAGAGTTGGGCTCATCCATTTGAAGTGATAAGTGCGAAAGAAGGTATCTGGTATCATAGGCAGGCAAGGGGAAACTACCATAGGACTTTAGTCTCCACGGCTCTGTAGAGACTCTAGAGTCTTTAATTTTAGGAGAGGGATCAGAGTGTATTTTAAATTCTTGGTGGCTCCTGTGGGTCTGCATTTGCCCCCAATGTTTGCTTTTGTGACTCTTTAATTCCTTTGTTCATCCGCAAATACTTATTGAGGACCTGCTACGTACCATGCATGTGCCAGGTGATACATAGACAAGGTTGGGTCTCCTTCTGAGGGAAAAAAAAATAGTCTTGTAGCTGATGTCATGGGCAGCTTAGACACCAGTGCAGGACATGTACGTTAATCAGAGGATCTCGCAAATCATTGTGACATTGAAAGTGTGCCAGGGGCTGCGGAGGAAAAGGGGCTGATGCTGGGAGGGCCAACGACAGGGGGATTAATATAGTCTGGGAGATCTGGGAAGAGGAAGAACAGATTTTCCCGGGAAAAGACGTGTCTTTGCGGATGGCTAGCATATGTGAAAGTCATGTGAAGGGCAGACTTGGTTGTCAAAGGAACGGAAGACCAGAATACCAGGCAAGGAACACTCCAGGCCTGGATTAGACTGGGGAGGAGGCCTCCTCGGGACCATGGGTTTGGGCCTCTTTCAGAAGAGCAGTGGGGAAATCACTGACGTGTTTTACCCAAGGGAGTGATGTGATCACATTTATGTTTTGCAAAGATCTTTCTGACTTCTGTGCATCACTTTTGCATCATTTAAAATTGGTCACAATATGACTGCACTATGACTACTTTTAGAATCTTAACAATTTCTAAAAGAATCAATTGAGCCACTAGTGTCTCCTTCACATTTTAAGCAGCAATTTAACCAAGTGATTTAGCATGAGTATTGCAGCCACTTAAGGATGATAAAGTACCTGGTTATGTGGTTCGCAGACTTTAAAGTGCCTCAGAATCACTGGGGACCCGGAAATGGCATTTTAACAAGTCCCTTAGGTGATTCCAGTGCACGTGGTCCTGACTCCACTTTGAGAAACTTCGTCCTAAGAAAGTGCTAAGGAGTGAAAATAGAATTATAAACTTCAAGGAAGAAGCTTATTAGGCAGCCAATAGATGATGGACCCTCGTTCTTGCCTGGGTTTCAACTTGAACCTGTTCTCCCAATACTGGCGGGATTTTCTTCCAGCACACCTGAAATGGATTCTAAATCCTTGGAGTTTCTTCTAATTTATTTCCTAATCCTTCCATATGCAGCTGTTTTCGCAGATCGGTGGCTTACTAGCTCTCGGTCTCTGATATTTTACTTTTCATTTCATCACCATTTATTGAGAATCTTCTTGTATATGTCCCACATGAGGCTGTGAGGCAGGGCAGTGGTGGGGAAGCTGGCCCGGGGAGGAGGGTCAGGAGCCCTTTCATGGGTTCTGCTTACTTGGCCGTCTGGAGCAGCAGACAGAGTACTTTGCACAGGGGAGAGACCAGTCTGGAGTTACCACAATATGGGATTGTTTCCAGGGACGCAAAGGGCCGGAGATACCAGGATACTTTGGAGGGTCTCCTTTAGCTGCTCTGTTCTCTGGTACCCTCTTAAAATTCTGCTCAGAAGCCATTCGTGGCGGGGGGGGAGAGTAGGCTCACCGCTGTTCCCCAGTGTGTGTTAGAGCCCAGAATTCCTTCTCAGTCGAAATCAGGTTGAAATGACTATTAAAGGCAAACTTAGAGCCGAAAAGAAATGGCAGAAAAGTCACTAGGCAATTTGGTGGCGAGAGAAGAGACTGCGGTGCCCCGAACCCGCATCTCCCCATGGCCAACATGACACAACTCAGAAGTCACCTCTTCTGGGAGCCCTCCTTGATTTCCTGGTATCCCCTCAAAGGACACAGTCAGTGCTTCTCTGGGCTGGCATTTACCATGCCTCTTTACACTCTGATTCCTGTCTTTGTTCCTGAGTAGACTGGCGGTCCTGGGGGCTAATAGTCCCTGGCCTGAGTCCATAACAGGTGCTCTGTCAGTGTTTGCAGGAGGATGCCCTGTGGTGCGTGTATAGGAGCACCGCATCCTTTCGGAAGAGCCCTTTCAAATGGCTTCTTGGTCCCCGACTCAGGGCCTCACGGACACGCGGTTCAGGGATGGCTGGCATGTTAATTCTCATCGCACTCAGTTTCGCTGAAGCCCAGTCCCGCCTGAGGTCACGGTGACGGAGGCGTGGGCCAGACCAGATGTCAGATGTGGGGAGGACAATGGCCCCTGGCTTTGCAGTGCCCTAATCCTGTGGTGGCAGTGGTTTCTGCTTTCCGGCCACTCCACTGTGCCCAGATCTACCCTGCGTGTAATGAACATTCCAGGGAACTCCACCATTGTGTCACTGCATTACTGCCTGCAAAAGTATTTATACCTCATGTGTCTGCTTGTAATTCTCTCCGAGTCACGGAAAAGCCTGTGGGGCAGAGATATTAGGAGAGCATAAGTTGGAAGAATGTAGAAAACATTTTTTGGCTTACACCCTGAAACTTCTACCCCCTCTGTGCCTCCATCCACAGTTCAGCCAGTGTTGAATCTGGAGAATATGTTTCTCTCTTCCTTCCTCCCAGTGCCTGTGGGCGACCAGGCATTCATGACACATGCTGGGGGCTGGGATCCTTACCGCATGTGTGGTTACCTACATTTCACTTATTACATTCGGAGAGCACCGTGGCCTTGATAATTTATGTTTCTAGGCTAAAATTGCACATTATTTTTCTAGCAGCTATCAAGGGTTTCAAGCTAGCAATTGAAACTTGATAGGTGTCGTGGCTCTTCATCACTGGAACGATTTATACTGATGTTCAAGTGCTGAGCGGAGCCTATTTCTTTTAAGCCAAATAGCACACACACAGTAAACCCCAATCTTAAATATTCTGAGCTCACTCGGGAAGTGGAGCATATTTGGGCCTTCGGAGTCTCACTCTCAGACCTTCCCCAGCCCTTTTCTCCTTCAATTAAATAGCCAAGCAACTCCTTGCTTCCCCGGGGTGGGGATTATGCCAGCTGCTGCGTCTGTCTATCCCATTATGCACTCTGGAAGCGGGATAATTGCCACAGGATGGGTTCAGGGACCCCCAGCAAGATGGCTCTCGGCTGAAGCTCCGTCAGTCTCCTGAATTCCATAAGCTCCTACTCTGACTGGTGGGTGGTTAAGGACATTTTGGGTCTCTTGGAATTAGTGTCAGTTCAGAGTCAGTGACCAGTAATCCCCAAAGGTTTGATTGTTTCTTTTCCCCCAGTGCACAGTTTCCCCAGTGAAAGGTAGTCGGTCCCTTTGGGGGAAGACTGGGAGAAAGATGGGCAGTATATATTTTTGGCAGTGTACCAGGGGCCTCCCTCATGGGGACCCAGCCTCCTCTTCACTTAAGGGATCTGAGTCTATAAACTGGTTCAAGGTGGGGAATGGATGGAGGGGCTGTGACTCTGTTCTTATGGGTTCAGGTTAGGCTTTCATTCACTTGACCTAGAACTTTTCTGCTTCTGTAGATTCAGTGAGAGTTTGGTAGACTTCCTATCTATTTCAGTTCTAGAAACACCGTGATTAACTAGCCAATGCCATAGGTCTGTGCAAATCTGACTATTCTGATTGCTGCTTTGACTCTGTTGTCTATATGGGAACCACACTGCAACACTAGATGGTGTTTAAACAGAGCCCTTGACTGGCTGGAGGCCTGATGCCTTCAATCTCTTAGACACTTTGCTGAGCTTTCTTGAAGTGACAGAGGCTCCATCTCCACAGCTACACAGATGGAGTTTGAAATTACTCATTCCCTACATGCTTGGGAAAAAAGTTCATTAAGCTCTCATAGCTTCCGTTTCCTCATGTATAAATGGAAGTGCCGTCCATGTAATGTCATGATAAAATGAAACATGTCGCCAAGGAACGTTGGCTCCAGTCAGTGTGCAATGGATGTAAAAGGAGATACATTTTTTGAGCCTCTTCTCCAAAATTGTGTGTTCAAGGCCATTGGATGGTTAGAAGGGGAAGGATTAGGAGTCACAAATGAACTCACAAGATGCCCCTTTCCTGTATCTTCCCCCATGCTTCAGGTTTGCTGACTCTGAAACCTGTGTTTGATTTTAACTTTTGTCTGAAAAAAAAAATGCCATTTCATTAGAATAGGTTATGTCTACAAAAAAATGTCATGACGTTTTCTGCTCTTTGCGTTATGACCTAAAGTTCACCATGTTTTCCATTACCAGAGTTGGATTCTTGGGACTTATGTTTCTCTCTTGAGAGAAAATAAGGTCCCTAGGACAGGTGACCTTCTCAGTACTTCTCTGATGCTGTGGGGCATCCCGTCTGTGGGCCCCATTTATGAACTTCACTCATTAACCTGTTCTTTAAGCACTCGATGCCGGGGAAGTGGGGATACACAGGGGGTGACTTGCCTCCCTCCAGGGGAGGAGGAGGCAGTGATGAACACACCAGTGACACAGGGTGGCTGGTGCTCTCATGCAGGCACCCACCACTGTTGCTCTTGGCCAGTGTCGTGCTTCATGGAAGGTGGTTGCCCTTCATGAGCCCTGCGGGCTCTGGATGTCCAGCCATGGAATTTGGGATTAAGGATTCTATGCCTGAGGCCTGGTCCTGGGGCTGACACTGATTGTAATCTGTGCCCACCTTGATGGCCTCACTTTTCTTAGCTGTGTTCTCTGGAGAAATGTGGCTAGATGTAATCGATGGATCCCATGCAAAAAAAATCCATAGATCAGTCAGCTGCTTCAGAATTATCTCAGTAGTTTCAAAAAAAATTTAGAATCTGGGTCCTCAACAGCAGAAATTCTGATTCTGGGCAGATTCTGGAATCTGTATTTATAGCAAGACTCCCAGTCCCAGCTAATTGTGATATGAAGCCCCATTTCAGGAATCCCTGGATGACTCCAGGTGCCTCTTTCCAAGCGCTTCATTCCTCATCCTCTACCACCTGTCCAGGCCTTCTTAAATGTCTTCTTCAGAAAGCCTTCTGACCTCTGACTGATTGGCCCTCCATAGAGAATTAATCATACATCCGTGCAAAGAAAAAGAAAGAACTCATCAACTTGTGCTTGTTTACCTTTCTTTCTCTCCCCCTGAGATCCTGGACATGACGAGGGTACCATGTTCATCTTTGTGTCCTCAGTGCCCTGCCCCCTGCCTGGCACGTAGAATGTGTCCAGAGAGGCATCTTCAAAGACAGCAAGATGGGAGAGTGGTGAGATCGAAGATCAGCCCTTCTCTCTGCCTGTTAGCACTCCTGGGAAAAGTCTAAGAGACGTTTCAAATAAGCGGCTCCAACAGATTTGCCATGGCCCATGGAGTGGGTGAATCTGTGCAGTCCCTTCCTTTGAAATATCTGATTGTGACAGAGGTGACTGTGTTCCATCTCTTAACCTTGAGGCCCCCAGGATGGATGTGGCATCACTGAGCAGTGTCGGGTGGGAGGGAGAAGAAGACAAGTTAGAAATGAACAGTTTACACGCAGGTGTTTTGCAAATGCAGGTTCTTCCAGCGTGTGGTTTAGCATCCCCTCTCTATGCCTCCTCCCTTCCCTCATTGAAAAAGACAGCTGACAATCTGTGGGCCCAGATCCTCCTCTGGATGGAACAGAGTCACACTGAGAAGAGGAAAGTTGATTTCCTGGTTGCCCTCCCACTCACAGAGTTCTGGGTGGCGCCGTCCCACGCTATTTGCATCACTGAGCTACACACACTGCCAAGACTGCATCTTAAATTTAAACACATTCCCATGGGGATAAAGAAAGCCTGAGGGAAAAAGGTGACACTTCACCATAGAGGTACGTAAGCACTGTACAGCGTCTGTTTTACTTCTGCTTTTGGATTAAGGACAGAACATTAATTAAGAAAAAGTAAAAAGCTCATCTTCTGAGCAGCCATTAATTTGCGTATGGCTGTACTTTCATTGGTTGAGTCTTTGAATTTTTGAAAACATAAAGACTGAAAAATATTTCCTTGGGGTCTCACCAGTGTGTCTTCTCATTTGATTGTTTTGATCTTTAGGTTACATATTGACTTGACAAAGAACCAGAGTTCTAGAAAGAAGCGTCATTGGAAGGTTCTGTTTCCTGATTATTGTCTGGGCTTCCAAGCATATACACTGCTCCTCACTGGTTCTGCCCCATCCCTATCCAGAGTCGAATGTTCCACTTAGTCAAGGCAGTTAAGAAGCAACATAACTGGATTCATTAGCCCGAGTTCCGAAAGCTCCTCTGAAGAATTATTTTTGTATTCATACAATTTTAATATTTGGGGACAGGCTGTACCACTTTCCAGGTGCCAAAAGTGATCATTCCATTTTTTTTTCTCATTAAGTACTATTTTAGCTTCAAAAATATTTTATTTTTTTATGGACTGCTTTGCGCCTTTGACCCACTTCTCTTTCCCCTGGGATGTCAGTCCTGAGAGGATGAGGTTTATGATATTAGTAATAACTGGAATATTAATTCCTTTCAATGAAATCACTGTCCCTGTCCTCCTCCAACACACACACACACACACACACTCTCACTCTCCCCTTCACAAACATGTGTCCTTTATGTTGATAAAATGCCTTTGGATTATGTACGAGGAAAACATTTTTCTCCTCTTTTTCAGCATGAGAAAGAATAGACAGAGGCCTTGTGGAACCAAAGCGTCTGAATTGAAAGACCTGGGTACCATTGTCTTTATTATTCCATTTAAGCAGGATTGTTATGTTCCTGTAGATGTGCCACAAAGGAGGACCCCATGCCTTGCAGGAAAGCGGGAGCGTGCCATGCGCACAAGAAGGGAGCTGTCAGCAGCCATCTCCTCTAACTATAATTTGCGACAGCCTGGGAATGAATAAGAGACAGCTATTAAAAGGCTTTCAAATGATGGCAGGAGAAGTAAAGACATAGCAAAGATAATGTAGACGACCATTTATGCTTGATTCTGCTCATGAAAGGGCTGAACATTTGGGGCCCAGAAAATGTTTACAAAATAGTAGTTTTGGTCTTTCTACTTATAACCAGTCTACAGTGCTCTTTATGTCTTTTGCCATCTCAAAGTGGCTTTAGTTTGGCCGCCGTCTGAAGGAGGGTGAGTTTGGAGTGAGCTGTGATGCCTCTTCAGCCTTGGTTGCTGTTAAGCCCGGGTGAGGTGACGGGTGGGGGGTGGTGTTTCATTTGATGGAGGTCTTCAGCCTGTGCTTTTGCTGGGGGTGGGGCAGGGGTGGAGCAGGTACTCTTGTTCCTGGTTGGCTGTCGTCATGCCTCTTGCGTGCTTTTTGTGAGGTTCAGTTTTAGAATTTGAATGAGTCTTAGCCCAAAACATATCTTAAGAAATATCTCCCCACCCTTGAGCTAATGTAGCACATCCTAGAGATGTTCCTTTTTTTTTTTTTTTCCCCCCTGGGAATTTAACGACAGAATAGTTGTCCGTTTTGGCAAACCATTTTGTACACATATTAATTTGCTTGACAGAAAAAAAGTGTTCAGATATCTGAACTTGGGAGAGAATTCTAAATGCTACACTTGCTTTGGAAAGTCACAGGCAACTTTTGTGCCATTTTTCATCTCTGAGTTTGGGCTATTAAATGACTTGAATATAGTTTCTAAAAAGGACCCCTTTGATGGTCTGAACCATGATACTTCCTTCGGCAGCGGGGGGTGGGGGGGTGCAGTGTCAGGTTAGCACTTGCAAAGTTTTGTTTGTGATCTTTCCAAAGAGAAGGGAAAGCATCTTTTATTGAAAGGATCTTAAGAGGTCCTCAGCCAAGGTTTCTGAGCATATGGTGTTGAAGATGAGGTAGGTATTAATGCTGGCTTTTTAAAGATATTTAAATAATCATTTATTTCAATGCCTATTGCAAAAAGTATAACAAGGTGCATCAAACCTATGCTTTCACAGATTTTTTTTGCATAGGGTGAAACTAAGGTGAAATAACTTTAAGAAATATTAAGCAAAATAGGGGTGGGAAATGGTCTTTGAAGAACTAGCGTCTGGGAAATGCTGATGTAATCCAAAGTCTGCCTTTTGCCAGGGATGAACCTAGATAGGGACTGACTTGCCAAAGATCATAGAGCCAGGAAGAGGCAGAGCTGAAGGGAAGAATGGACTGCACATCAGCTGATCTCAGGTCAAAGGGAAGAGTTAACATCAAAGAAGACCTTGAAGAAGGGATCCTTTTGTTAGGAGACTTGAAGGCTCTCAGAGCAAATATTTATTGAGAGCTTAAAAGTGTGTGGACTCCCTAGGCACCAGGGATCAGGAGACTCTTGCAAATTAAGGATTTTGTAGCCTTGTTGGAGTGGGTGACTCTTAGAAGGCTTTCTTAGGGAAGATCCTTTTTATATATCAGCATGCTAAATCTGAGAAGCCTGTAGTCTGAAATCTGTCTTCTTCTCTAATATGATGGCTTTTTTTTTTTTTTTTTTTTTTTTTGCTTTTTTTAGGGCTACACCCATGGCACATGGAAGTTCCCCAGCTAGGGGTCAAATCAGAGCCGCAGCTGCTGGCCTACACCACAGCCACAGCAATGCAGTATCCGAGCCACATCTTCGACCTACGCCACAGCTCATGGCAATGCCAGACCCTTAACCCATTGAGCGAGACCAGAGATCGAACCTGCATCCTCATGGATCGTAGTAGGGTTCGTTACTGCTGAGCCACAATGAGAACTTCCAATATGATGGTTTTCAAATGCAGTTAACCACAGTTTCCCTCTTTTCCCAACAAACCCCATCGCATTTCGCAGAACCGATATTCTGTGAAACACTCATTTTGGACCTAAACTGATCCTTTTAACTCATTTTACACATAAGAAGTCTGAGGTCCATGATGGATGACTTGGCCAAAGTCAAAACTAGTTATTGACAAAGTTTGTGTCATTAACTCACTCATTCAATGGGTATACAGCCAGCATATGTAACTATAATTGCTATTAATTTTGGTGTGCATTACTCTTTGGTTAGTTAAAAATAAAATGATCCAGAGGTCCCTGGATTGAAGTAAGAAGCTAAGAAGCCCAGTTCTCAACACCATGGCCCCTAGACAGTCATTAGAAGATAGGGTATTTATGAAGGAAGTCTTGTCGAAAAACATCTCTGTAGGTTTCTTAGCATTGATTGCTAAATGGTTTCATTGGCTAGAATTTTCAGATCAACATCTGTTTTTTGATTCCTGGGCTTTTGGCCATGTTGCTAATGTGACAGAATCTCCAAGGCCCTACCCAAATTGCTAATATCAACAGATTCCTGGGGAGTATATAGTTTGTTTAGTTACAGTAGAGATGGGGCACAGAATCTTGTCAGATGGCTAGTCCTTCATGGCCTCAATGTGGGAGCACTATCTGTGGGTTCCAGGCAATGTGTCTGTCTGGTGATTTTCTGAATTATAGAGCACACAGTGGCCTTGTAAATCTCTGCTCATGAATACTGAAGAGGACTCCTGGAAGAATGCATAGCTTCTGTCGCCTCATACGTTTCAAGCCTATGAAAGATGGCTGATATTGGCACAGTATGAGGGGGTCTGTGAATTCACTGGGCTAGAGGTTCTGAGCTGCCCACGTGGAAGATAAAAAAGGTCAAAAAAGCACATGACTTTTCTACTTGCATATCTTCTTCTCCAAGGAATTTGTGGCTGAGGAAGACCATTCTGCAATGGAGGAAATGATGATATGACACTGGTATGCTCACGGCTTTTTACCATTTTCTTTGTTGCCCTGGGAATAGGGGAAGTGCCATGGTGGACCCTACTTTCAACGGGTCTCCACCTGTGAGGTCCACCAGCCTAGCCCTCCGGAAGCAACACTTCAACCTCACGCAGATCATTTAATTTAGGACAAGGGCATTCTCAACTTTAGACAGGGGTATGTCAGTGGTTAGAAATGCAGCCTCTCTGGTAGAGGGCACTTATGGTTTAAAAGAAGAGAAAGGGAAATGAATCTGACACCGTCTGTCAAACTCATTTCTAGGTTTCTCATAGATATCTAGGTTTCCCCAGGAGGGTACTTGCCTGAGAAGGAATTGTTTATTTCATTCCACATGACTTTAGGGATCACAGCAAAATTTATTTCTGGGCGAAAGAGGTCAAAAAATTCTTAATGAAAAGTTTAAGAATGGGGATAGATGTTTGAGAAATCATATAAAATGGAAAAGGGCAGAGTTCCCGTCGTGGCGCAGTGGTTAATGAATCCAATTAGGAACCATGCCGGTTCGATCCCTGGCCTTGCTCAGTGGGTTGAGGATCCAGCGTTGCCGTGAGCTGTGGTGTAGGTCACAGACGCGACTTGGATCCCATGTTGCTGTGGCTCTGGTGTAGGCCGGCTGCTACAGCTCCGATTCGACTCCTAGCCTGGGAACCTCTATGTGCCATGGGAGCAGCCCAAGAAATGGCAAAAAAAAAAAAAAAAAAAAAAAAAAAAAGGGAAAAGGGCAAGTTTCATTTAGCCTCAGAAGTGAAAGCAGAACTGTAAGAGGGTAGGGAAAGAAACACAGGCTTAATTGTATCTGTAGGAGTTTACTCTTGGTTGTGAGAGAAATGCCTGGCTTCATAGAAAAATGACTTGAAGGGAAATGTTGGGCTTTTTTACTCTACATATTTTTAGGAAATAAGCTGTAATGTGAAAGCCACACATTGGTGCAGCTCAAAGAGCATGATACCTGGAGCTTGAAAGAGCCATGCCTGCATTCCACCTTCTCCATTTACTAGATACAGGAATTTCAGCAAGTTATGTGATGCTTTTGAATCTCAGTTTCCTCAGCTATAAAACATAGATAATAATACAGACCTTTCAAGGACATCATGCAGTGCTTAACAAGCCTGGCACATTACATGAAGAGTGCCTAATAAATGATAACTTTTATTAGAAACTATAAATAGGAAACTGTCTCTAAATGGTGCCCATCACACCTGGAGAGGAGCTCCGAAATGCCCCCTGGAAGTGCTGTAAACCCTGTGACTTGACTTAGTGTGGCATCGTGCTTGTCTGATTTTGTTTATTTCCTAAGAAATCTTATAGCATATCATTACTAAAACCCATTTTGGAGTTTTTACAATCAGTTAACTATTTCAAAACCCTTTTCCTAAATAGGAAGGCAGGTGTTTCCTGCTTCATCTGTCTATTTGTACACCTGTTTAAGCATTTAAAAATCCACCAAAACATTTAAAATCATGAATGCCAATTGCTTCATGACTAAACAGAATTCCCTAAAAGTGTATATTCCTGCCAACAGCTGAGTCCTTTAAAAGAGGCAGGAAAACCACATAAGCTTCTCTGTACTAATACTGTTGATGTGTTGAGACTTGTACCGGCTCCTTTAGGCCAAAAGGAAGCACAGGTTTTGGGGGAAAAATCTGATGCCTGAAGCCAATAACATCCAACCTCTTAGCCAGAGAGATGTAAATTCTTTGTCTAAACACACAGAAATAAGACTCAGGGCTGGAAAAGACTCTGAGAAATAATGCAGACTCCTGTTTTTATTGAATTTATTTCTCTGAATGCTATGTATGTAATTGGTAATCAATAAATGTTATTTCCTTGCTTTGTGAAATTGTTTTAAATTTGGATAAGGATGAGTCTGTAGTGTTGAAAGAGAGGAAAGCTAATTTTCTTACACTGGGGCTGGCTGTAATCTTATTAGCCAGATGGTCTGACCATTAGAGCTAACCAGTCAGACTAGGCAACAGATATCTCGGTTGCAAAATGCAATTGGAGTTTGGTGAGCTGCAGTCTTTAAAGGTCAGCATCTGTATGGGGACAGAGGCACCTCTTGTCTGCCCTTTGGGAGAAGAGACTGGCTCCCTGGTCTCACTCAGGTCAGAAACACCACTACCCATCCTTTTTATCTCCAGGTCCTTGTGGTTAAATCCCAGTGCATTTGGAAACCCCAAGTGCAGGGGCCAGTTTTAGCCATTGAAAGTGGTTAATCCTTCTGGCAGCCCCTCTCCTGCTGCTGTTTGTGAGGGCTGGCTCTTTCATCTTTGCCTGTTGGAAGAGCATTCCGAAAAACCCATGGCAACTCCCAATTTTGATAAAGCCTTTCATTTCCCATCCTCTCCTTTTGCAGCCTCATCCATGTGCTACATATTCATTCCCAAAGAAGCTGGGGATTGAATTGAGATGATAGTTTCAGAATGGCTTGGAGTTTAAAAGACGTGATTATGTCAGAGAGTTTCCAGCTTTGCGTTTGCTTTGCTTTGAAATCTGGAGGACTGTCCTCATGGGAAAAGACTGGAGGCATCTGGGGAGAGAGCGCCGTGGCCCAAATGAACTGTGATATTTATTTTGAAAGAGTGCTCGAGGAGGTTGCTGGATGTAGAGGAGAGTAGGTTTCTGAAGGGTACAAGCTCTCTTGAGCCCTCTCGGCTGATGGGTGCAAAATGCGCCTGCACCAAGAGATCAGAAAACATGTGGTGGGCAAGGTAGAAGGAGTTGAGTTGGCTGAAATAAGGAAATTGGGAGAAAAAGGCTGTATGAGAGAGAACTTGGCATATATTTGGTATTTGTGTCTGTTTTTCTCTTGAAATGGGCCGATGTGTTGGCAAGAAGCTTCTGGCTGTTGTCAGAGATAGGAACATCTGTGCTCCTTTGCAGAAAACTTAGGATTCTAAAGTGCTTGGTGGAAAGTGTGTAACTGCCACTCACTCTGTCTCCTGATTAAGAGCTGAGCCTCTGCTGCTTAGAGTGTGTTTTTAAAAGGAAGACGTGGCTTAAGGCTCTGAGTTTTACTTTTGCCTACCACGTGGCAGAGTTTCCAGCAATGAAAGCTAAGGCTGTCAGATGCAAGCGTGGCTACTTGGGGGCAAATCAGCTTTACTGGATTGGTTAGAAATAAGGAGGAAAGATGCCAAGTGAGCAAAGGTAATTGTGACACAGGCGTGTGAGGAGAGCCATCAGAGACGTGGCCGATTCTTTGGACCCTTTGCTTCTGCGAATGCTAAATACCGTTACAATGACCCCAAAATATCAATGGCAATGCAATAAGAACTTAATGTTTGATCAAATCAAAGTCCAATGGGGTCACCCTAGGCATCAGTATCTACTCAACACATTACCCATTGTCTCTACCTCGCTACCTTGAGCCGGAAGTGAACCACAGCTGGGGCCAAACGCAGAGGACACCCGGAAGTGTATGGCCACGTGCTTGTGCAAAATGCAATCTCTGCCTTGAACATACAGCATCATTTCTGCCACAGCCCTGAATGTTCTTCCTAGATAGTTGTAGACTTGGGTTTTGTGGGGCCTGAAGCTTATGTAAGTTTCAGGCTCACTTTAGAAAATTACACAAAATTAGGTACACAAGTGAGTATTTATTTAGGAAGAGAATGGGAAGGGCTCAGTCAAGCGAGAGGCCCTGCATGTTAAGGTGCCTAAACATCACGGTAAATGTATCTCTGTTCTTTGACGCCTGCCTATAAAATGTGCTCTTCCCTTACTTGCTCTGTGCCCCATGGAGCACTTAGTGCTGGCGAGGGGGTGCTGGGCCCGCTCTCACACGGCCCTTCAGAGTGAAAATTGCTCCAGCCTTTCTGGGAAGCCATTAGGCTGTGTGTGCTGAGAGCCTGTGACCCTCTCGTGCTGGGACTCGGTGGTCTGGCCTTTCAGACTCTGTGTGCCTCTGAGGGGCTGAGCGCATGCAAGTGAAGGCAGGTCCAGGCTGATTGAAACCCAGCCACCGATGACTTCATGTTCCTTAACTTTTCCAAACTGAAGGTCCCCCCCTCCCTTCCTTATAAAATTGGCATTAGCTGAGCGCATAACTCAGTGCTGGTATCAAGATTCGTTGGGATAATGCATTAAAAGTGCTTAGCATAATGCCTGGAACTTTGTAAGAGCTTAATCCACATTGTTTATTTTTTATTATCATCACACTAGGCAAAGATTTATGTTTGAAGATGTTCAATCTGCATTTGTCGGATATAAGAAAGTGAAAGCCTTCTAATTGTCCAATGACAGGTAAATGCTTGAATTATGTCTCCATGCAAAGGACGATTACAGGAATTACAAATGACGATATAACGTTAACTGTAATGAAAAAAATGCATATGATATAAGTGAAAACAGAATGTTATGAAAGAGTATGATCTGAATTTATGTAAATAATGAGTACATTTTTTTTTTAATCTTTTCTAGGGCCACACCCACGGCATATGGAGGTTCCCAGGCTAGGGGTCTAATCGAAGCTGTTGCTGCCAGCCTATGCCAGAGCCACAGCAACGCGGGATCTGAGCTGCGTCTGTGACCTACACCACAGCTCACGGCAACACCGGATCCTTAACCCACTGAGTGAAGCCAGGGATCATACCCTAAACCTCATGCTTCCTAGTCGGATTCATTAACCACTGAGCCATGACAGCAACTCCAGTAATGAGTAAATTTAAAAAAACACTGAACTTATGAAAACGTTAGCATTGGCCATTCCTGGATGATAGACAAATGACCAGACTTTATTCTCATCCTTTATAGTTTTCTGCATCTTGCAAATTATAGTTTTTACAGTAATTATCTGCTGATACCCTCCCTCGAAATAACAGTATTGCAGCATTACATTTGCCTGATATTTTACTGCCTTTCCAAAGTTCTCTCACATTACATTTAATCTTCACAACAACTCTGAGAGAACAACAAAGGAAACACACATTTTTAATAGAAAACAGATCAAACTAAACAAACCCATCCCACTACTAAAACTTTGAATTGGTTGAAATACCCCGATAGCATCATTTCAGAAATCTCCATCTCCTTCCTCATGCTCCCCTAATTAATCCTGCTGTTTGCCAAGCACTGTAACAAAGGGAAAAAAGACTACTCTCATCTCAATTAAAATGGTTTTCTATTTAGATATTAAACCACATGTATTTCAACAGTGTTGGTTTGGATTATTTCTTCATGGACATTCTAGAATGGAGTTTGGAACCTTAGTTTGTTCCATCAGAAAAATGCTTTCTGTGTTTCAAGGAGGTGTAGAAGTCCGCTTAGGGTCAGAGCCTGCCTGCTTCCTGAGTAGCCACCTGTGCTTCCCGCCCCGCTGCAGACCCAGCCCTTGAAGCTGGAGGAGGGGGTGGGAGTTGCTGAAGGAGTCTCTCGGACCAGGGGCCAACACCTCCTAGAGCATCAGATCATCCTGGATGCTCTCCTGTCCTGGCTGACTCATGTTCTCTACCTGGTTTCTGTTTTGTTTCAAGTGCTGTAATCCTTGCCAGGAGAACCCACTGATTGCCAAGCCCTTGGCTCACACCAGTCCCTCCTTCCTGCCTTCCTTGCTCTCCAGTGCAAAAGCTGGAGTTTGCCTCCTGCCCCAGCCTGGGAACTGACACCTCCCTGGAAGACCTGTGTGAAGATTTCCCTGATTCTGACTCCCTGCCTGTACCTGGGGATGCTGTGGTTCTTAGATTGGTCCTCACCCTGCTTGGTCTTGCTGAAGGCTTCTTTTTCCCAATCTGACCTGCAGAGGCTGACCCAGTTATTTGAGCTGATCCAAGGCATCTTTGGCCTTGACATTTAGCAGATAGATTTCCCTGGAGCAGTGCACTCCCTTTCAGCTACCAAAGCTGCCTCTCTCCTTGCTCTCATCCTTGCTCACCCCAGAGGCCTGAGCAGATCCAGTTCCAGATTCTGGAATCTCCCAGGGGCCTTACTCCATTGCAGTTAACTGGGCCAGGTCACTAGAAGATACCGTGCTTTGAAAAGACGATCTGGTTTTTAAGTTGCTAACTGCTTGGAGGACAGCAGAGCTGCCGGCTGCTGGAGGGCCTGGAAGCTGGGGAGCAGAGATGACTTGGGCTGATCCTACTGTATAGCATGGGGAACTGTATCAGATCTCTTGGGCTAGAACACGATGGAAGATAATTTGAGGAAAAGAATATATATATGTATGACTGAGTCACTTTACTGTACAACAGAAATTGGCACAACATTATAAATCAACTATAATAAAAAATTTTAAAAATGCTATTGAAGGAGTTCTCTGGAGGTGCAGCAGGTTAAGGATCCAGCATTGTCACTGCAGTGCCTTGGGTCTGTGCTGTGGCATGGGTTTGATCCCTGGTCTGGTAACTTACACATACTGTGGGCACAGCCCCTCCCCCTCCAGATACAAAGATGATTCAAAATATGTTGCAGTTTCTACCTGTAACAGTCTCGAGTCTGGGAAAGTATGGTGGAATGGAAGTTTTAATTTCTCTAACAGACATGTCAGGTTAAATGGGAAGTGTTGGCAGGAAAAAGGGTAGTGGATGAGAGCCTGGATGGCTGGGTTCAATTCCTAGGGCTGCCCTAACAAATTGCAGCAGGGTGAATTAGAATAGCAGAAATTTGTTCTCTCATGGTTCTGGATGCTAGGAGTGCAGAATCAAGGTGTCAGCAGGGCCTTGCTCCCTGGGAAGCCTCCAGGGGAGGATCCCTGCTTGGCTCTTCCAGCTTCTGGTAGCTCGAGGCATTTCTAGGCTTGGGCAGCTTTACCTCCATCTCTCCATCTTCCCATGGCCGTCGTCTTTCCATGAGTGTCTGTCTTTGCATGCTCTTTTCCTCTTCTTGTAAGGACACCAGTCATAGTGGATTAGAGTTCACCCTGATGACCTTGTCTTAATTTGATTTCATCTGCAAAGACCCTATTTCCAAGGAAGGTCACGTTCATGGATACTGAGGGTTAGGACTTCAGTACAGCTTTTGGGGAGACGCAGTTCACCCCATAACAGCTGCCTATGATACAGTCCTGCACGCCTGCTTTAGTGGTGTGGCCACCAGCACAACTGCTTTGCGTCTCAGTTTTCTTGGCTGTAAAGAGATGATAATAGGGTCTCCTTGGACTTCTCTTGTGGTGCAGCTGGTTAAGGATCTGACATTGTCACTGCAGTGGCTTGAGTCACTGCTGTGGTTCGATCCCTGGCATAGAAACTTCCACATGCTGCAGGTGCAGACCAAAAACAAAAACAAAAAACAAAACAAAACAAAAAAATTAAAAACAAAACAAAAACAGGAGTTCCCATCGTGGCTCAGCGGAAACAAATCTGACTAGTATCCATGAAGATGCAGGTTCAATCCCTGGCCTCACTCAGTGGGTTAACGATTCAGTGTTGACATGAGCTGTTGTGTAGGTTGCAGATATGGCTCGGATCTGGCGTTGCTGTGGCTGTGGTGTAGGCCAGTGGCGACAGCTCCAATTCGACTGCTAGCCTGAGAACTTCCAAATGATGTGGGCCTAAAAAGACAAAAAAACTAAAAGAAAACCCCAAAAGACCCATCAGATAATAATGTCTTCTTATAGGATTGCTGTGAAAATTAAATGAGAAAAGGCTTGGGATAGTATCTGGCTTATAAAAAGTGCTCATTAAGGGTTAACTTTTATGGCCAGTCACTTCCGGTCCTGAGATTTCACAAGTCAGTTCATGGACAAAATGAGGAAGTGAATGAACCACACACCAAGTAACACTGGGACAAAGCAGAGGTTAACTCTTTCAATGCTGTGGCCTGCAGGACTCATTTGTACACACGTTTTGCTTCCAAGGTTGTTGTCGGCACTAATTTTGCTCAGATATTTGCTTGATTGAAATCTCCTGCTCTTTAAAGTGACCACAAAGGAACTCTGTTGGGCCGGGTCTAGAGAATCTAAGCCCCTAGCTGCACTGAGCTAATGTGTCTATCCTTTCCAGAGTGATCCTGTAAGACAGACACACGGCTTGTGCACTGTTCAGCTCCAGGGTGCAATTTGTATTGTGGTCTGTGTGAATGCTGCTGCCACCAGGATTCCAGGGGCCACACCTGAGCCCTGTGTGGGGGTGGCCCCAGGTCCTCCCCGGGGTTACATGAGGTTGCCGAGTAGCATTGTCACCATGTGAAACTTGAATCACATGCCGCTGTCTTTATTCAATAGAAATGGGATTCCCAAGATTCTAAACCATAGTCCCTACTTTGGAGAATATATATGCCTATTATAGTATTCTTCAAGGTAAAACCTGAGAGTTGATGGCAAGTCAGATTGCTATTTTTCTCCCTGATTCATCTTTGTGAAGTTGGTGTCGTCAGTTTTATAGTTGGCAGCACATCTGATTTAGGAAATAGATGCTCCAAGTTGAAGGCCTAAATAAAGCTTAGCTTTAGATTGAAGTCCAATAAAGGAATTATCTATAGTTAGTTCACTTATTTCTGGTACAAGTCAGTTGCACATCTGAAAATACAGGCTTGAACTTGCCTGCTCATTTAGTGGTGCTGATCATCTGAAATGCTGGTTATTGGAAAGGTTGTAGTTTCATTATGGAATATACTTTGAACTTAATTTGTATGTGGGTCTGTTGGTCTTCTGGGAATTCTTCCCTAGAGACCTATTGAAGATGTGCTGTAGCTATTTGGTTTATGGGTTGTTGAAGTGCTAGTTATTTTAATATACTCCTTTTTTCTTCCCAAAGCTAATAATCAAGCAATAATATTTAAGTGGGACCCATTTACTTTATATTGAGAGTTATTATTACTTTAATTCATGTTTCTTTTCCCTTGAAATTCTGATATATCGTTCTGTGCATCTTTTTGTATATTAATTGTTTTCCTTTCTGGTATTAATTACTACAACTGCAGCACTGAATATTATTGCACACTTATATGCCAGGCATTATGCTAATGGCTTTAGATAGATTATTATCATTTAATTTTTATATCCAGACTCAACTTTTCAGTAGTGTCTGTTCAAATTCACATTTTATAACGAGGATCTGAGACCTCAGGAAACAAACTCACTGAAGTTACATGTTTGCGAGTGGTGGAGACAGGATTGGAACCCAGATCTTCTGGCTTTGGATCCCACGCTTCTTTTTTTTTTTTTAATTTTTAAAATTTTTTTTGTCTTTTTGCCATTTCTTGGGTCGCTCCCGCGGCATATGGAGGTTCCTAGACTAGGGGTCCAGTCGGAGCTGTAGCCGCCGGCCTATGCCAGAGCCACAGCAACGCGGGATCTGAGCTGCGTCTGCAACCTACACCACAGCTCACAGCAATGCCGGATCCTTAACCCACCGAGCAAGGGCAGGGATCGAACCCGCAACCTCATGGTTCCTAGTCGGATTCGTTAACCACTGCGCCACGATGGGAACTCCTTTTTAATTAATTAATTAATTAATTTATTTATTTATTTATTTTGGATCCCACGCTTCTTAACCCAGCACTCTTGATATTGCAGATACAGGCAAATCTTTGCATTCAAGGAGAAAATTACAGGCACAATCTACGACTTTTCATTGATTCGAAAGGCCTCTGCATTTTCACGTACTGTGAATTTTGGGTCAGTGGATTGATTCATTTTGCTTAATCTGTTTTGTTCAAGTTGACATCATGCTAATTTGCACAGGCAGTAGCTGAAAGCAGTGGGAAGTACCCCAAGAGAACTCTGGGTTGCAAGATATGTTAGCAAGGAATTAAGAAATCCACAGACTTCATACATAGAGAACCTTGAGAACTGACTCAGTTGTTATCAAGATAAAAACTATGGCCCAAAGTATATGTTTTAGAACATAGGATGTTACTTGGTTTTGTATAATAAATAATACCAAAATCAAATCATCTTAGATAATCGGTTTAAAAAGTTAAATAGGGTTTTGTAATTTCAGAAAACTGTCAAGGCCTTTAATATATATATATATGTTATTGCATTGCAATCCCCAAGAAGGAAAAAAAAAAAGGTGTATTAAGTGTTTGGGGAATGTACCTGACAATTATTTGATTATTTGTTCTTGTTTTGTTCTGGCAGATAAGATTTGTCGTAAGTCACCCATGATGTATTCTTTTAGATTTTTTTCAGTCTAGCAATTACGATGACTTTGATGGTAAGTAACAGAAGATATGGTGCCAAATGGTTTAAACAGTAAAAGTTTATATAAGTGAAAAGGTTAGAGGTTAAAGTTTCTATAGGGAGCTATAGAATTAGTTACTAGCTTGATTTAGCCACTCCCTACGTCATTTAGGGTTTGGTTTCCTTTTGTTTTTCTTTCTCTGCCAGAGTTGAACCTAGGAGCTGAGCAAGGGGCAAATTCTCTTAGCTAATGAGCAAGGTGATTACCAAAGAATGGCAGGATGGAAATCTGGTACTTTTTACCGAGAGTGAACGGGAACATGGGTGTTTGAGAGAGGCAGCCAACGAATGTCCACCGTGGCCAGTGACCTGTGTACCTGTAACTTAGATTAATGAAGATATTAATCTCCTCTCTTCTTTGCCTCTTATGTGTTGACATTCTATACGTAGTGTATAGGCTTTTTCTCTGCTTCAGATGTTTTTGGTGACTATTTCTATAATTACCGCTAAACACAGAAAGATTTTCTAGCCGCTTTCTTAGAGGTGGCATTCTGCGTATTTCCTTTTCCCATATAGCAGTCCCATAGATGTGATCAGATATTAGTGTTGACTGCCAACATCCAAGAAAACTTTAAAAAATTTTCTTAGCAGCATGAATGCCTTTATGACATGTTACCCATTATATGATTCAGATTTACACTTAATATTACTTTGATGTGAAAGTGTCCCAGCGGATGTAAAGGGAGTTCTCCTAATTTACTCTTTCACATTGCTGTTTGCAGGTTTCCCCTCGGTTCTCAGAAAAGTACTGAAGGATGTTTCACAGAGTGACAGGCCGATGTTTCTTGTTTTAGGGAGCAAGAAAAAGAGAACTAAGTGCTGTAAGCTTGCGTGTCACATCGACACTCACTTTGAGCCCTGGGGATTTCATCTGAGAAGTGAGAAATGCCTTCAAATGACTTGGTTCATTTGGTGGTTGCCTGTTTTCACCATGTTGTACCAACTGATATGTCTTTCTGCTCAGTAAAGGGATTGAATGGCTGCTCTGTGCAAGGTCTTTTGTGCGGAGTCTAAGTTGGTGGAGAGACTTTCCATAGCAGTGCAGCCTTTTTGGCCTTTTAATCTGGTCAGGGAGATGAGACAGGAACACAAATAACTAAGACAAAGGGTCAAGTGCGGAGGGAGGCACAGAAAAGTCTGGGAGGAGAGAAAGATTCCTGAGGAGATGAGGAGTCCTCTGCAGGTGGAGGAAGGGAGAAGAATGGGAACTTTAGACAGAGGAAGAGTTAGGGGAAGGGTAAATAATCTAGTCTGGTGAGGGTTTAAATATTATGAAGCAGTTAAAGAAAGAAGAAAAGAATTCTTGTACTGGCGATTTTTTGTTGTATAATAATTTAGCCCACAACTTAGTGGCTAAGCCAACAATGAGTCTTTATTCTATTTTATGGTTTCTATGGGTCAGGAATCCAGGAGCATCTTGGTTGATGGGTTCTAGCTGAGGGTGTGGCCCGAGGGGATAGATGCAGGACAGCTGGGGCTGTTGTCATCTGAAGGCCCAACTACGGCTGGAAGATTTGACCCAAGGTGGTTCATTCATATGGCTGGTAAGTTGGTGCTTGTTCTCTTGACATGACAGCTGGCCTCTCCCAAAGTGAACTTTTGAGACAGAGGTAGTCAAGTGGCAGCTGTATCCTTTTTACAGTCGAGCCTTGGAAACCACATGGCATCATTTCTTAAGCATTCTGTGTTTTAGAAGAGGCCAGTCTAAGCGGAGGGCGAACTAGGAGTCATTTTTTAAAGGGAGGAGTGTCAAAAATGTGCACATATAATTTTAAAACCACTGCTATTCTTGAAAGAAGAAATGACAGAAGCAAAAACAATGGTTGCATTGCAGTGGTTTGCCTTTAGTTGTGTCTACCACAGTAGTTGCGCAGTTGGCATGCTAGACTGTTTTGATCGGTAAACTATGGTGTAAATAATGTTAAAAGTGTATTTGCATCTACTAAACTAGTTATTTCAAATAAAAATTGGTAGTTCAGTCAAAAGGTTTCTTGTAGCAGAAACTTACTACGTAAGAGAGGTAAAGCAGAAGTGACTCAGGCTGAGGTGACCGTGGAAGGACACAGCCTCCTATTAGCACCCAGGACGGCCCCGCAGACACTTTGGACCCTGAGAATGGCACCCAGTCTGAAAGCCATGCCACGGATCCACCCAAATCCTTTTTGATTTTTTTTCGAGACCTCAGTCGGTTCTTTTGAAGAACTCTTTCCTATTCAAGGCTTTAGAATGCATTGTAAATTGTATTCTAATCATAAGAATTATTTTCTGTAATTTAAATAATGTGGTTGAGCCATGACATTGAATGCTGGTTAGTATTGTTTCATTCAAATTGCTTGTTTTGTGGATGGAAGTTGAGAGTGAGGAGGGGATTTTAATTTGAACAGATTTTTTTCCCCCTCTGTGGAACACATGTTAGTTAAATACACACTTGGGACTGAAATATAGAGCGATGGTTACAGCAGTGAAAGACGGGAACCACCGTTCTCATGCTGGTATCAAAACTAAAAGCCATCCATGACCATGTGACCTCAAAACCATCACAATATTACTGCTGGAGTGGGAGGCAAACTTCTGAGAAATGGAGAATGTTCGCTTTGGAGTGAGTGTTTTTGATAATTACCAGAAGTAACAGGGGAAATTTTCATGAACCAGATAAGGAAAAATATGCTCATTAGTTATATGAATGTTAGTTTTCTCGACACAATAATATACTGCTAAAGTCTGCTACCCCCTTCAAAAAAAAAAAGTCATTTTTGGAGATTCTGCTGTGGTGCAGTGGATTAAGGATCTAGCTTCTCTCTGTGGCAGCGCTGGTTCAATCCCTGGCCTGGCATAGTGGCTTAAAGGATCTGGCACTGCTGTAGCTACAGTTTGAGTTTGATCCCTGGCCCAGGAACTTCCATATGCCATGGATGTGGCCAAAAAAAAAAAAAAGAAAAGAAAAGAAAAGCTATCTCTGTAGACTGCATGACAAGAGACTCTTAATACAATAGAGAAATTGGAAAAGCAGAGATTATTAACCTTTCTCTAATTTAACACGTTTAAAGGGCAATAGCCAGCAAGATTAAATTTTATTTAAAGAAGTTGGGGGATGACAAACATGAAGATATTAATTTTTCTCCGCTGTCACTTTCCGCTTTCATTGCTACCACCATCCACGTTACCCACTTGTTCCTGGAAAAGAAAGAGCATAAACCTTGCTGCAGTGATTTCTTTTTAAAAATAAAGAAGTGTTGTAGCAGATGTAGAAAGCCTGGAGGAACCAGAGGCTGGGTGGTAAATGAAAGAAGCGAGACTTTATTTTTTTCCAGTGATGTGTGTGTGTGTGGAAGGAGGTGATTGCTCTTTGAATCCATCCATTGACAATCAGCAGGAAGACCAGTGTGATTTCCCATTAAGAATACTGGTAAAATAGGATGAGTCCTCGTATCTCTGCAATTATTTCTTAAAATGGTTTTCTTTGATCCAGTAAAATGCCATGCTACTTTTTGTCCCTACTTCCTGTTCCAGCTGTTCTAGGTTTTATGTGAAAATGTATCTGTGGGAGAAGCCCAAGCTCTTACCTAGCAGAGTGGAACAGCATCATTGAACTCAAATTCCCTTCCTCCTCTAATCCCCATGTGTGTCTGCACTGACCCCAGCATCCTAGGAGGGAGGGTGTCAAAAAGGGTCAGAGAAGATGCTTATAATTAGCATCTTTTTTTCATGCGGCTGAAAAAATGTTCCACTTAGAGCTTCTTCCCTTTGCAGCTTTATCTGTTCCTCTCCTGACAGGCAACCCACTGTTTTGTTTGTTTGTTTGTCTTATTTCTCCACCAAAATATAAGTCAAATTGCCTTCACTTAGGGCTAAGCCAGTAGGCCCCATGGTGGTATCTCTAATCGTGTTATTTTTCTCGTTTGAATGAAGAAAGTGATTTGTAAACCTGGATTATTGTTCATTCTGTTTTCTTCCCTCTACGCAGTTTACTTATTCATGCATTCATTTGTTCAGTGTAACACTTACTGAGGGTGTTGGGGTGGGGACGGGGCCTAGAGGTTACTGTGACCTCGGCCTCCAACCCTCTGTCTCCGCCTTTTGATATCTCACACTTTGGTGGAAGGAGAGGGGAGACATGCAAATGAGCAGGCACATTTCAAATAAGCACTTATGGAACTCCTGCTCTATGCAAGGAAGTGAATCAAATACCATGTAAATATCAGGGGTTTTTGTTGTGGTTGTTCTTTGTTTTTTACCAAACTTCCTTTCTTTCAAGGAGTTCGTAGTTTAGTACTGGAAAGAAGACATATCTAATTTAGCAAAAATTTGGAGAGCTATCTCTGTGTCAGTCAGTAAACTGCTGTATTTGGGAAGTTTAACTTTATTTTCATGCTAATTGCTTAAAATAAGCCCTTCGTATGTAGAGAGTGAGGAAGTGGGAAGAGAATAGTTAAGAGTAATGAAGGGCTCTGACTCTAGGAGTCATACATACCTGGGTTGAATCTTGGCTTCATTACTTAATAGCTGTGTGACTTTTGCTGCATGGTGGAGGAGTTAATCTCCTCTCTAAAGCTCAGTTTCCCTCTCTACAAAATGGGGATGGCATTGACAGTACTGTGGCAGATGGTATTTTCTCAAGATGGGCAAACCAGTATGTCTCATTGCATATGTCCTTACATCACTTTGACAGTCCTTGCTTCTAGTGATAAGGTGTATGCCCCTTGATCTGGAGTGGGATGTTGTGATCACCTGAACCAATGGAGTCTAGCAGAAGTGATGCTGCATGACTTGCTAGATCATTAAAGTGCTATGTGCACCTCCATCTTGCTCTGTGGTGTTAGTTCTTGCAAGCCTGCCATCACTCTCTGAGGAACTCCAGTCTGCCCACAGGCAGGTCCCCTGGGAGGAATTGAGGCCCCTGGCCCACGGGCCGGATTGAGCGCCACGCTGACTACTAGCTCAGCTCGACATCTTGGGTTGCTATAAATAAGCCATCTTGAAAGTGGATCCTGCACCAGGCCCTAAGTGAGTGGCTCTAGCTGCCTCCATAGGGAGCCTAGACCAGCCATGCCTACCCAATCCTGCCAAATTGTAGTTTCCTGAGCAAAGTCAATGACTGCTGTTATTTGAAGGCCCTAAGTTTTGAAATCATTTGTTACCCGGAAATAAATAACCAGGGCATTTGCCCTGTAAAGTTACAAGAGGATTCATTGAAATGATGCATAGAAACCAGTACAAAACTAATGCTTCACTAGGGATAGCTTTTTTTCATTAAAAAAAAAATGTACATAAATATAGGTTGTGCCTACAGCATGCAGAAATTCCTGGGCCAGGAAATGAACCTGTGCCAAGCAGTGACAGCTTAACCCACTGTATTACCAGGGAAGTCTGTCGCTCTTTTCATTGTTGTTGGTAGTTGAGAAGATAGTTAATGGAAATCAGCATTAATTCAAATTCAGGTCACAACCTAAAACTTCCCCCCATGAACCTGGTATCCAGTGGGTTTTAGGAAACTTGTTCTGTACACTTTTCTGTCATTTACAAAATCTCTGTTGTGTGTCAGCTCTCTGAGTCCTTTTCTCTGGGATTTACGATGCTGACGCTTGTTGGACTCTGTCCTCTGCTGAGTCAGAGTTGTACTCAGGCTTTCAGTGTCATAACCAGGCTTGTAATCAATGTTTAAACTTCCAGAATGTTCTATGACTGTCATGCTTCTGATGTTATTTTAAATTTTCTTTATTGTAGTAAAAACATGATATAAAATTTTATTATTTTAAGGGTACAGTTCAGTGCTCCTTACTTTATAAATATTGTTGTGCAGCAGGTCTCTAGAACTCTTTCATATTCAAAGTGAAAACTCCATACCTGTTGAACAACAACTCCCCATTCCCTGTTCTCCATCCCCCCAGCCCCTGGCAACCACCATTCTACTTTCTGCTTTCTAAGTGTTTGACTCTCTCATGTAAGTAGAATCATGTGGTGTTTGTCCTTTTGTGACTGATTTATTTCACTTAATGTCACATCCACATTTTCATTCACGTTGTAGCATGTGACAGAACTTCCTTCTTTTTGAAGACTAAGTAATATTCCACTGTATGCATATACCACATTTTGTTTACCCTTTTATCCATCCGTGGACATTTGGGTTGTTTCCACCTCTTGGCTATTGTAAGCAGTGGTGCAGTGGATTTGGGTGTGCAAACACACTCTGCTGTTATTATTTTCCCATCCCCCTCCCCAACAGCAGAATCTCTTTAAAATGCATTTGAGAGAAGCTTATCTATATTCATTGTCATCTTTTTTTCTCAACATATCTTAGTTACAGATAATCAGGTAGTGAGGATGCTTGGATTTCAACTGGGGGTTTTAGCCTCTATAGGCATTATCTGTTGTGTAGCCTGTATTAGAGTTACATCTCTATTGATACGGGTCTGTATTGCTTTCAAAGCAGTTTTACAAACATTATTTTGTTTAACCCTTACACATAATGGCTGTTTCTTTCACATGAGGAACCTGAGGATACAATTATGGTAACAGATATAAACTCCACAAAGCTGTTGGTGTTTAATGTAATATTAACTATTCTTCTCCTTCTTCTTTTTCTTTTTTCTTTTTCTTTTTTTTTTTTTTTTTTTTTGTCTTTTTAGGGCTGCACCCATGGCATATGGAGGTTCCCAGGCTAGGCTAGGAGTCAAATTGGAAATGTAGCCTCCAGTCTACACCACAGCCACAGCAATGCCAGATCTTTAACCCAATGCGTGAGGCCAGGGGTTGAACTTGCGTTCTCATTGGTGCTCAGATTCGTTTTCACTGAGCCATGATGGGAACTCCCATATTCACTATTCTTTACCAAAGTGGGCTTCTCATGTGAATAGACTTAACACAGTTTTTTTTTACTTTATATTTTAAAATTAATAGATGTTATATTTTTAGAGCAGTTTTGGTTTAGGGAAAAAGTTAGCACAGAGTACAGAAAGTTCTCATATCCCCTCTCTCCCTGTACCATGTCCCCTATTATTAATGTCTTGCATTATCGTGGTACACTTGTTACAGCTGATGAACCAACTGAGTTAGTTTTATAGCTCACATAGCTATAAAACTTTAGCTTACTATAAAATTATAGCTCACTTTGTTTTATGTGGCTTTATGCATTTTGACAAATGTATAATGTAGGTATCTGCCATTATAATATCCTACAGGATAGTTTTATGTCCCCCAAATCCAAAGAGCTTCACCTATTTATACTTCTCTTCTTTTCCCTTCTCCACCACCCACCACTGGTGACTGTTGATCCTTTTACTGTCTCTGTAGTTTTGCATTTTCCAGAACATCATATAGTTGGAATCAAACAGTATATAGCCTTTTCAGAATGGCTTTCTTCACTCGGAAATATGCATGTAAGATTCATCCGTGGATTTGTGTGTGTGTGTGGCTTGTTAGCTCATTTCTTTTTCAACTTATTTGGGTAATTAGCAAGGAGTGTGACTGTTGGATCCTATGGTGGGACTATGTTTAGTTTTGTAAGGAACTGCTGAACTGTCTTCCCAAATGCCTCTCCCATTTTGCAATCCCACCAGCAATGAATGAGGCTTCCTATGGGTCCACATCCTCACCGGCATATGGGGTTGTCCGTATTTTGGGTTTTAGCCATTCCAGTAGGTATGTAGTGTTATCTTGTTTTAATTTGAAATTTCCTAATGGCATTTAATGTTGACTGTATGTGACGTCATGTTTTTACATATGTGACATGCTTTTAATTTTTATCTTTCAAAGTTTTATTTTGAATTAAGTATAAACTCAGGAGAAATTGCAAAAAAAAAAAAAAAGAAAAAGAAAGAAAGATGGAGAAGTTCCTTAACCCAGCTTCCTCCTATGGTAACATCTTACTTAACTAGATCATTATCACGACCAGGAAATTGATTCTTCACAATACAATGAACTAGACCATAGGTTTTACTGGAATTTTACCAGTTTTTGCAATCACTTGTTCTATTTTTGTGTGTGTATCCACTTTTATGAAATCTTAGTGCCTGTGTAGATTCATCTAACTATGGCCACAATCAAGAGAGTGAACTGATCCTTCGCTGCAGGCACTCCCCACAGCTCGGCCTCTCTAGTTGTACCCTCCCCAAACCCTGCCGGGCCCTAATCTCTGGTGACCACTGGTCAGAGATACGTTTTTAAAAAAGCCACCCTGGAGTCATTGGTGCAGGTTAGTCTCAGCATCAGTAAAGTTGGAAGCAATGGATTGATTCATCTTCCTTTTTGCCTTTGATATTTATAGATCTTGTCCCAGGTTAGTTAGAATGAGCACATGTACCTTCACACATTTTTGTGGACAAGATCTTCCTAGAAGTTGGGTAGTAAAGAAATTTTGCAGCGCTCACTGCAAGGTTTTGAATGGGTCCCACAAAAAGGTGCAGTTTAGTGAATTTGGATAAGGTGAGAACACCTCAGGAACTTGGGGCAGGCTTGACTTCAACATGCCTGTGCCTTGCTGCAGATTCTGAAGTATAGTCATGAGTTCTTATGCAGCAGATAAAGTCGGCTTGCATTATTATTTTTATTATGTATTGTGTATGTTCTTATAATGCCACAAAGGGTTTATTAGCAAGTTCCTTTAAGTAATGACCTCCTTTATTTCATTTCAAACATGATTCAATTTACCAAAAGATAATTTATAAATAAATTTTGAGATGAAATACAAATCTGTATTTACTGATAAGCACATGGTAACTGAGGAGGTAGAAGTGTTGTGACAAAGAAAGCATGAGGTGGAGGGGGAAGGGGTCACGGTGAATGTCAGCCTGTTTAGGCTGGGTGAACGGTGTGCAACAGTAGTGCTGGAGTTTATGCACAGATATAGTTTGAGGATATTGGAAGAGATTTTAATCTCTCAGGTTTCAAAGTGGAGAATAGTGTACTTCGGAAACGACTGGGGTTTTTTGTTTGTTTGTTTGCTTGCTTTTTTTTTTTTTAAGAAAAAAAGAAGCATGGCTTTTCATATTTTGGAATTTGCTACACTCAGACTAGCCAGTGGCCACTTAAGAGCTTTATATGTGCTGGGAAAGTTCAATTTGTGCTGTGAGGTTACTGGTTAAATAATTAATAGATAAACACAACTGCATTTCATAATTCTAGAGCAGAGTGTCTCAACCTCGGTGCTATTGACATTTTAGGCCAGATTTTTTTGTCATTGGGAGGCTGTTTGTATTATGGGAAGTTAGCAGGATATCTGGCCAATAGCCACGACATTCCTGTGGTACCTCTGCCCAAGGTATGTCACAGAAAAATGTCTCCAGTCATTACCAAGTGTTCCCAGGGGAGGAGGAGCCACTCCTGGTTGAGAACCACTGATTTTATATGATATAAAACAATATATAAACAAACATCTATCCTGGAAATATATGGTATTATTTTCCCATTTTCCTGAATGGTGTTGTATGTATTATATTGTTCTGCATCTTGCTTTGTCCTGTTGTTAGTGCTCTTGAGAGTCAGCCCTGTGTATAAATAGAGTTTATTTATATATAATTGCTGCATATTAGGTCACCTTTAGGCCGTATCATCTTTTGTCTATTAATGGACATGTTAAGTTGTTTCCCATTTGCCATTAAAAAAGTATTTCTCGGTGAGTATTTCTTTTTTTTTTTTTTTTTTGGCTTTTTGCTATTTCTTTGGGCCGCTCCTGTGGCATGTGGAGGTTCCCAGGCTAGGGGTCTAATCAGAGCTGTAGCCACTGGCCTACGCCAGAGCCACAGCAATGCAGGATCCGAGCCGTGTCTGCAACCTACACCACAGCTCACGGCAACGCCGGATCGTTAACCCACTGAGCAAGGGCAGGGACGGAACCCGCAACCTCATGGTTCCTAGTCGGATTCGTTAACCACTGCGCCACGACGGGAATTCCTCCGTGAGTATTTCTATCCATATCATCCTGAGCATGTATGTAATTATCCTAGACATTGAATAAAAGCCCCATAGAATTGATTCATCTTTACTATATATGGCCAAATTGTTCTCCAAACGAGTTACATTAACTGATACTCCCAACTGGCAGCGCATGCCATCCTAGTTCCTCCACATTCTGCCACTTGATATTGTAGAATTCTTTCATCTTTGTTCATCTGCAAGGTGAGCATCGTATCTTATTGCTGTTTTAATTTACATTTTCTTGATTACTAGTTGAGTCATCAAGCTTTCAACCTGCCTTGGAAGGACCTCTGGAGCGTTCTAGTCGACACTTATATTTTAAAGATGAAAAAAATAAGACTAAGAACAATTTTTTTTTTTTGTCTTTTTGCCTTTTCCAGGGCCGCTCCCGCAGCATATGGAGGTTCCCAGGGTAGGAGTCCAATCGGAGCTGTAGCTGCTGGCCTACACCAGAGCCACGGCAATGAGGGATCCGAGCTGCCTCTGCAACCTACACCACAGCTCAGGGCAACGCCAGATCCTTAACCCACTGAGCGAGGCTGGGGATCGAACCCACAACTTCACAGTTCCTAGTCGGATTTGTTAACCACTGTGCCACGACGGGAACTCCACTAAGAACAATTTTTTACTTCTGTATTGCCTTTACGTTCCTTTACTAAGAATATTTTTCTGTTTTATTGTTTTATGTCCCTAGTTTTGGCATATTGAATTCAGTGTCAAATCATATGGAAACCTTTCACATTTGCAATGCAGGCGGGAAATGTATAAACAGAAAAAAAAAAGGAAAGATTTTGCTAGTACAGATTTCCTGCTTGCTATATATATATATATATATATATATATATATATGTATTTTTTTTTTTCACCAGCCACTCCAAGAAGATGGCTGTTTACTGAGCTCACTATGTTAGGCACAGGATCTAAACTAGGGAAAGCACACAGGTGTTTGTATGGATGATGGAATGAACCCTAAGATGTAATGAGCAAAAGACAAGATCCTAGAAGCATCTAAGGGGAGTTCCCATCGTGGCTCAGTGGAAACGAATCTGACTAGCATCCATGAAGATGAAGGTTTGATCCCTGGCCTTGCTCAGTGGGTTAAGGATTCAGGCTTGCCCTGAGCTGTGGTGTAGATCACAGACGAGACATGGATCCCATGTAGCTGTGCCTGTGGCATAGGCCAGAGGCTGCAGCTCCGATTGGACCCCTAGCCTGGGAACCTCCATATGCCATGGGCGCGGCCCTAAAAAGGCAAAAAAAAAAAAAAAAAAAAGAAGAAGCATCTAAGGCCATTTTTTTCTCATCTCCTCTGCAGCTTGGGCTTGATTTCCTGATTCTGCTTGTAGCCTCTGTTGGACCTGAGAGTTACTTAGAAGGGAAGGAAGTGTTGATATTGTCCTTATTTGCACAGGTTCCCTAGTGAATTTTGATCCGTGTTCCTGAGCTCAGTCCTCTTGAGGGCCACCTCCCAGAGGCTAGCTATTCAGCCCAGCAGAGCTGACCCTGTGGGGCAGAGTAGCCTGCGCACTGTCCCATATGAGACACGTGGTTTCCTCTGTCATCCCTCAAGCCTGGAAGAGATTCTGTCTAGTCTGTCTCATAACTGCCCTGACTCTAATAAGCCTATCTCCCAATAACCTCTTTCCCATTAATGAACCCAGCGTCCTGAGTCCCAGTAAGCATGCCAAACATGATTTCAGTGTCCCACACATACGGAAGTTTAATTGCTATGTGCTTGCCTCAGATGTGAAACGAAGGAACGTATTGCCTACAAGGCTAGCCTTGCAGTTTGGGGCAGTTCATTTCATCACAGGTATTTGTGTCAGTCAAAGCAGCAAGGAAATGTATTTGTTTTATTTTGTGACTCGGGAGAATAACTACAGATAAGCCAGTTTTCCCCAGAGTTAAACTTTGTGAGCTTATTTTTATGCCAAGTGATGCACATAATGCATGTTAATATTTTGTCAACTGAAAAATATTTCTTGCTGAAAGAGACTCTGTTTATAAGCTTTTTAAAGCCACTGCATGCAGGATGCTCTAAAGTCCGTTTGTGTGTTCATTTCTTCGGTGGTTTGTATTTTAAGTGGGCATCTGTTGATGACCCACTGTGGGCAGCTGACTGTCGCAGTTGCAGGAGTTAGAGACAGGAAAAACAGGAGAGCTTTGTCTTGGGACGACTCTGTCAAGTGGGGACAAAGACTTGCAAACAGTCACTGTCAAAGGAGACAGGTACAGGTGATGGGGGCAGAGAGGAAGAAATGAATCAACACTTTGGGGAACTTGCACATTTCCTCCAAGGAGGCATGTTCCTGCCATATCCTGAATAATGCATGAGTGTGACAAAGGTGGGAACAGGTGGGCCCGAGGCTTAGGCTGGGCTGGGAGGGGAGGGAATTCCAGGCAGTGGGAACAGTATATGCAAAGGCTGGGAGTGGTGAGAAAGCCTGACCTTTGGGGAAGAATTGTTAGCTATTATTCATTCTGGTTTTTGTTTGGTCTGAATGTATTAAGGATATAACTTACCCTACTCATGGGAATGATTCAGATAAAATCCCATTATCACCCCCAAGTTATGCTGTCTAACAGAAGCAATTCAGTCCCCCAGCTGGTGGCCCCCATTACCAACACTTCACTGAACTGGCCACAGTGACTTCTCCCCAGGGAATGTTAGCTCAGCAAATGCCCTCTTCCGGGCCAATTTAACAAAATCCACCCTTTTAGTGAGGACTCTTGATCCTGGGCCCATTTGCATGTTGTTCAGAAAAAGATAAAAAAGGAAAAGAAGGAAAGAAATCTGAGCCAAGCAAGAGCTGATTTTTTTTTTTACTAGATATTTTGTTTTCTCATCAAGTGGCATTTATCCAGCTACAACCTCAGACTATTTAGAACTAAACTTTTAAGTCAGCCTTTCAGACTCCATAGAACACTATAAAAAAGAAAATATCCAGTAAACTATTTTGAATGTGGGACCTCCCTCTTTTATGCTCAATTCAGAATCTCTGTTACCTTTCTGCAGAGAAGATCTCAACACCGTTTGGAATTTTGGGCCCTGCAGATGGAGAGGGATTGGACAATGTTTTGGGTGTGAGAGAACCTTCTGGAAAAAACCCGAAAGACCTGGGGAATTTATTTATTATTTACTAGGTTGTTACTTCCATTAATGCAAAAAAAAAAAAAGTCTGAAGGATGCTTTCTTTTCCAGAGATGTCATTATCAGAGGTAAAAATAACACAGGAACCCTAGGGATGCTCTGGAAAGCGGAGGGAGTGGCAGCACAGTGCACTCTTTGGAGTGAAGTGAAGGTGAAGGAGAGGCATTGCCCAAGGTCAAGTTCAGAGATGGGTCTTCATGGGAGCGGGGAGAGGTGGTTTGTGGAAAGATGAGGATGAAAGGTGCTCATGCAAACCGTCCCAGGCACTCTTTAAATTGGGTGAGTTTCTGGACTGATTTGAGAAGAAATCAATTATAATTTTAGGGATTCATCCCTTCCCCCAAACCCCTCTTTCCTTTTTCTTTTTTCTATTAATAGACTTTACTTTTTAGAACAGTTTTAGATTTCTCAGGAAAACTGAGCAGATAGTGCAGAGAATTCCAATATACATTTTTCTGCACACAGTTGTCCCCATGAGCAACATCTTGCATCAGTGTGGTATATTTTTAAAAATTAATGTCCTCTTATAGATACGTTAATATCCACTGACGTCCATAGTTTCCATTAAGGTTCACTCTTTGTGTTATACATTCTATGGGTTTTGACAAGTGCTTATGTCATGTGGCCACCATTAGAGTATCATACAAAATAGTTTCACTGCCCTGAAAAAACCCCTGTGCTCCACCTACTCATCACTCCTCACCACCAACCCCCGCCCCTTCTGCCTGCACTCCCAGTCTCCAAACCGCTGGCAACCACACATGTGATCTTTTTACTGTTTCTATAGTTTGACCTTTTCCAGAATATCACATAGTTGGAATCAAACAGTCTGTCACCTTTTCAAACTGGCTTCCTTCACTTAAAGATATGCATTTATGATTCTTTCATGTTATTTATGCCTTGATAGCTTGACGGTAGAAACTGAATGTCTGGCTTTGTAACAAAGTGCCAAACTGTCTTCCAAGGTGGCTGTATCATTCCTCATGGCTTTTTAACTTCCCACATGCTCTCTAGTCTGAGAACAGAACTTAGAGCTAATTTATGGAAAAATGCAGGTGCTACCACCTAAGTTATAGTACACTGATTCCAAAATACCCAGAGAAGTGTTTTGTATAGTGGAGGACACGGTGAAGACCTGACCAACAGTCGTTTACTGTAAGGGCATGTATGGTTTACTTAACCAGCAGGCAGGCTGGGCGACTTCAGATTCATCAAGTACTCAAGGAAGTCATCAAAGACCCAAGCTCTTTTCTCTTCTTCTGCTTACTGTACGAAGCATGTTGGTCTTTTGTCTTTTGATCACACTTCATAGTCTCAAGATGGCTGCTGTAGCACCAGGCACTGCGCCCTCACCCCTTAACAGGAAGAAAGAGGGAAACACCAACCGTTCTCCTCTCACTTCGTCTCTTATATTAGAAAAGTGACCTTTAGCAAATTTCCTCTGATGTCTTTTTGGCCTCAAATGGGTCCTTTAGTTACTCTAGATGCGTGGAGGCCAGGATGTGGCTTTTTTGAGTCCCCCTAAAGTTTGACCAGGCTGTACTCATTTGTCCAGGGGACTGTAATAGAAGCTACTTAGCACTTTTTTTTTTTTGCCTCAACATCCTCATTCATCTGTGATATGATATCAGTTACTTTCAAACTGAGTTTCCCTGAGCCCTAACTTTCTGAAGATGAGCTTAGAAGTCCCTGCAGGGGGATTTGGGGGTGAGGAGGGAGCCAGACTCTGGTCTCCTACTTCTTCCTGGACAAGAACACTTTCAGCTTTGTCACAGGTTAGGACTCCTAGGGGACTGCCTTTGGATAAGGCTTCTGTAGCTAAAATTAAGGTGTAAGCCCCCTGGGTTAGATGATGATGGATGTCTCTTTCAATTCTAAGAGTCGGACTTTTGGACCAAAGTGAGACAAGGCCATTGATCTCCTCTTAAGTGCTGCATAACATACTTGGGATTTTTACCTTGAAAATGTTACCAGATGCACATGTTGTTCACAGGTTTGCTCCTCTGTTCTAAAGGAGGGGGACATTGCCATTTGTAAAGTGGTTTAAATCTTCCTTCTTCCTGGACAAGGAGATGGTCTGGATGTGGAAGATAAGATGGCGGCCAGCAGCCTGAGTGTTACCCCGAAAAAGTGAAAAATTTGATCTTTCTCGATCTTCTCAAAACAAGTTATCAAATGTCCCTGAGTAATTGAAAAGGATGATTTGTGTTCTCTTCTATTCTCTGGACTCCCTTCCATGTTTATGTGAAATTTGTGGACGTTTCCGATTGGCATTTTTACATTCGATGACGTTATTTCATTTGTGCTAGCAAATGTTGAAGGCTTTTAAAATGTATTCAGTTAAAATGCTCTGTAATCAATATGTATCCCCTGAAGTGGTTTTAAGAAATTTTAGGAATAGCAAATACATTTAAAAAACACAACTAGGTCTGGGTTTAAAAGATGGAGAGGGGAATGTAATAGACTTTTTTTTTCCCCAAAAGTGGACATGCAGATGGCTAACAGGTACATAACAAGATGCATGACACCACGAATCATCAGGGAGATGCAAATCAAAACTACAGTGAGATGTCCCCTCATACCTGTCAAAATGGCTAACATCAGGGGAAAAAAAACAAAAGCAAATAAGAAATGTTGGCAAGTAAGTGGAGAAAAGGGACACTTTGTATACTGTTGGTGCAGCCAAATGGGAAGTAGGCCGGAGATTCCTCAAAAAATTAAAAATAGAAAACTACCATATGGTCCAGCAAGTCCACTCTAATAATTTAATCAAAGAAAATGGAAATACTAATTCAAAAAGGTATGACATCCCCGTGTTCATTGCATTATTATTTAAAATAATCAAGATATGAAAGCAAGCTAAGTGTTCATTGACATGAATGGATAAAGATGATATGGTATATAAATATATATATTTTAAATGGAATAATAGAATATTACTTGGTTATGAAAAAGAATAAAATCTTGCCATTTGCTACAACATGGATGGACCTAGAAGGTATTATGGTAAGTGAAGTTAGTCAGACAAAGAGAAATATTGTATGATTTCACTTATATGTGGAATCTAAAGAATTTAAACAATGATCATTGTACAACTATAAATGTAATAAACTCATTGAGTAATAAAAAGAAAAAAAATTTAAACAAATAAACAAATAAAACAAAGCAGAAACAGAGTCATAGGTAAAGAGAATCAGCAGGTGGTTGCCAGTGGGGAGAGGACTGAGAGAAGCAGAGTAATAGGTGAGGGAGATTAAAAGGTACAAACTTGAAGTTGCAAAATAAATGAGTCAGGGGTAGGAAATATATAGTGTGGGGAATATAGTCAATAATAATGTATCTTTGTATGGTGATGACTTATCATGGTGATCATTTTGAAATGTATAGAAATGTATCAAATCACTATGTTGAGTAACAGGAACTAACATAGTATAGATCAATTATACTTCAACACAAACATATTCACCAAAAAGAGATCAGCTTTGTGGTTACCAAAGGGGGAAGTGGGAACTGGATAAAGGCAGTCCAATGGCACAAACTTCCAGTTATAAGATAAATAATGCGAGGGATGTAATCCACAACATGATGCATGTAACTCACACTGCCGTGTGTCATATACGGAAGTTGTTCAGAGTTAACCCTGGGTTCTCATCACAGGAAAAAATTGTTTTCCTGTTTCTTTAATTTTGTATCTATATGAGATGATGGGCATTCACTATACTTATCGTGGCATTCATTGCGTGATGTATATAAGTCACATCATTATGCTATACACCTTAAAATCATCAGCTCATGTCAATTATATCTCAAAACTGGAAGGAAAAAAACACGAAAAGCAAACAAACTAGATCTTTGGTCCCTAAGGATGAGTTGGTGAATCCACTGCTGAATGGAGCTGACTTTAAAAATTGGAAATAATTCCAGTGGCTTCACAATTCGCACAGCCCTTCGTGATGCTGGTAGTGATTCAGTCCAGGAATGCCTCCCTGGTCCTGGGCAGCATGCTGCTTTTCAGGTCTCTTTGGTATAGTGTTTAAATAAAGGAACCCTGCTTTGTGCAAGACAAAGGGCCTCAGTTCTAGGTTTGCCTGTGTGCTCTCTGATGTTCTACATAGACATGTGTCATCTCCTTATGATGCATAGCTCCCTCCAGAATAGGAGTTATTATACTTTGTGATGGAAGTGGCTGACCTGGAGCAGTAGTTTCCCCAGAAGCCTTAACATTTGCCACTAAATCAATTGTTCTGCCCTTCTGCAGTTAATTGGCATTTCTCATATAAATGCAGGGGGACGAGAATTATCAATTTCAGGAACACTTTTTTGGGTCAAATTATTTGCATATTTAAAAATATTTAATCTTTGCATCAACCCTAGGGGGAAGGGAGTTTATACTGGTACTTGGAGTGGGAGTTACAGTATTATCCCCATTTTATGTTGCAGCAAGTTGAGAATTGAGGATTTTAGAGGAGATGGGTCCTTGAAGGACACATGAAAATCTGCTAAAGCTGTTGGAGTAATGGTTCTCCAAGTAACTTCAGGTAGCACGTTTCCCAGCCTCCATGGATTTACAAAATTTTCCCCAAACATAATCACTCAGCTCATTCCTTTTACTGATAGCACGATGCCATGTCTTGTCCAAAAGGATGGTGAGTGTTGTCTACTCGAAGAAGAAGGTTAAAAGTTCAGCCTTTCCTCCTTTTCCACACACACTGATGGTGGCCCATAAACAAAGCACTTGGATTCTCCCTCTCTGCCTGCACTGGGCTGGCATTGGGGATGCAGTAGAGGGTATGATGTGCTGGCACAGGGTGACTGTTCACAGGGCTTTCTCGGAGCGGGTTAGAGCCCTGGTGGAACACACAATCGGTAGTCCCTCCAGCAAGGACTCACTGGCCGAAATCTCTACAGAAAATTTAGATTGAAATTGCCTGACACTCCACTTCCCCAAATCTTGGAAGAGAATCATTTTCCTCCCTCTTTTCTTTCCTTTAAGTGTTTGTCGAGTGAATCACGTCATCAAGGGGGTGATCTCAGCACATGGGTGGGCTAATGACATCAAGACAAGGAGAGGAGTTCCCGTCGTGGCACAGTGGTTAACAAATCCGACTAGGAAACATGAGGTTGTGGGTTCGATCCCTGCACTTGCTCAGTGGGTTAACGATCCGGCGTTGCCATGAGCTGTGGTGTAAGTTGCAGACGTGGCTCGGATCCTGCGTTGCTGTGGCTCTGGCGTAGGCCAGTGGCCACAGCTCCGATTCGACCCCTAGCCTGGGAATCTCCATATGCCGTGGGAGCGGCCCAAGAAATAGCAAAAAGACCCCCCCCCCCCAAAAAAAAAAAGACAAGGAGAAGCCAGAACTTGGAATGGATCTGTCTCTTAGATTGCGACGGGTTTCGTTGGGAGGACATAAACACAGACTGAGGATCTTTGTCCGGCCAAGTGGCAGAATGTGGTGCCAGACTGGAGGGTCTCAGGGCCAGAGGTCTGGCCAGCAGTTGTCTTGGTGGGTTGGTGACAATATGTGAGGGTATATGTAGTATATGCTCCTTGTTCTGCTAAGTATTAGCGTTAATGAAGCTGTGTTAGGACCAGCTTCCTTTGGTGATCCAAAGTATCTCAATGTGAAAAGTCAGTTCTGGGTTGGAACATGCCAGGAAGATGGAGATGAGCCTTAGGAAGATAGAGTCTTAAGGTGAGCGTGGTAGTTCCCCGTGAAGAGCCAGGAATAGAATAGGGACCCTTGAAGGAAGCTGTACTATGTTTCTCGGTGTGGGGAGGAGGGTGAGGGAGAGACTCACACACAGGTCACAGACCTGTCTATCAGGTCTTTCGGGGGACTGAGTCTCAAAGGTATCAATGGGTCATCCTATTTTAGGTAAGGTCATCCTGTTTTCCATTTCCAAGAGGGATTTATGGATGAAAGTAAGGCTGGACAACTAATGTGACAATCAGAACAGTACACAAGAGCCTGTGCTATCTTCTGATCTCTTGCCCCTCTTTGTCTTTTCCCTGGGGAAGGAAACTTTTGCCCTTTGATTTCCTTACTTAGAAAAGTTTTCTTTTGTTTCAAGAATCCAGGAATCACATGCAGGAGGTAAATAAAATAATGGAAACAAAGCAGGAAGTTAAACAAGGTTGGTGAAGTCAGTCCCTTTTTTGTTCTCATCTCAGTTTCCTTATCCTGTTACTTGAAATTAAGCAGTGATGAGAGCTTCAGAAGAAAGAACATGTCATGATTAATTGAATGTTACTTTTAGATAAATATATATAGATTGAATTTTCATGTGAAAGAAACTTGAAAGTCCTGGAGATAGGAAGGGAAAATAAACAAAATAAAAATAAAAAAATAGTAACCTCCTTACTTTCCAGGTGACTGAGTGTACAGTTCAAAGATCCTTTACTTCTTTTCATGAATTTGTACATCCAAAAAAATGCCCCAGGGGCATAAAAGGTAGTACTTATTTACTGGTGTCTATTATGTGTCAGCAACTGTGCTAGAGTTAGTATGGATGTGAGCTCATTTAATGCTCACAACAGATCTAATGAAAAGTTTATTATTGTTCATTTTTTTTTTTTTTTTTTTTTGTCTTTTGTTATGTGCATCCACGGCATATGGAGGTTCCCAGGCTAGGGGTTGAATCGGAGCTGTACCTGCCGGCTTACACCACAGCCACAGCAACGCTGGATCCTTAACCCACTGAGTGGTGCCAGGAGTTGAACCCATATCCCCATGGTTACTATTCGGGTTCATTAACCACTGAGCCACAACAGGAACTCCAGTATTATTGGCCATGTTGATGAGAAAATTGAAGCTCAGAGAGGTTATGTGGGCTGCCTGCTGGAAAATCACTGGTAGATGGATATGAGGAATTCCAACTCTATCCTCACAAACATGCTGTCCATAACCCTGCTGGTGCACCTGTGCTACCAAATGGGTCAGTCTATGTATATCTTTTATGGCCATTGCTTTTTCCTTATATATTCTTCGTCTTGATTTGAAGATGAACTTTCCTTCAACTTTCTCAATCTTTGATAACTGAGTCTTCCTATTTTGAGCATGATGTATTGTAAGCATTGCTATTCAAAGGGATGGGAAGATGAAGAAATGAAATTAAGAAATTTTATACTATGAGAGGCTGTAGAAAAAAGTATTTTGAGCTTCTCTTGGGTATTGTGTTATTTCTTGTTTTAATATATAAGTAAATTAAATAAAATGCAGTTGATTATACATTTTGTAGACATTCTACCTGCTTGTTAAGAGTTTAAGAGTATGGCTAATTTTATATTTCCAGACAGTTTGTTTCTTTCTGGTGAAAATTCCTATTTTCAGTCTGTACCATTCTGCCTTTCTCGGGGTTACATTATCAGCCTTAGACAAATAATTCTTCATAACATGATGTCATCATTTTTTATTTTCCATTATTTTCTTGTTCAATGAAAGAATTTGATGCTATGAATTTTCCTCTTATTACTCCTTTGCCTGAGTCCTATAGGATTTCATATATAAGCTTTTTTTCAAAATACTTTCTGGCCAACACACTGAACACCTGTGATATTCTAGTATAGAGGGGGAATATCTATATATAATATAGATATCTGAAACTTGTAAACAGGTAAATAGGAAAAAGGATGACTGTGTGTCCCCTCAAAGTCATACTGGATTATAGTCCTTATCCAAGGATTATCTAATTATCTAAGCCTGTGTGTCTTTCTTTGCTTTTCTTTGATTTATTATTTACTGTTGCTGAAGGTATTTTATAAGTCTATAAGGGTAGATGTATACCTATGTAAACTGGTGCAATGTAAATGATTCTTTTCCATCAGAAAAGATAATCCCAAAAGTAAAATTTTGATGCACTGTAAGGCATGAAACAAAATTTCTATCTATTTTACCAGTCTGATTTCAATGTTCTTTCTTTCAGTGACTAAATATAAATATTTCTCCTCTCCTATGATCCTTTGAAAAAATATTTCTGTTGGTTTTCTCATCGAATTAAATACATCTTTCATATGTAATTACTTTATATTTGTTTGAGGCTTTTTTTTAAAAAAAAACATTTTGGAAATTGCTTTACACTAGGAACAACATTGAAGTCTTTCACTTGTGTCAAAGAAAAACCAGAGCTGGACAGTAGTTAAAGCAGTAAAACTGATTGTACTTAGGAACTATTGCAATAGAGGAAAAGGAGGTTTCAGCATATAACTAGGCTCAATTCCAAATATGACAAGGGAAAATGGGGATTTACAGCCAAGGAACTGGGTTTGGGAGCGGTCAGTGATGGAAAATCACTAAGAGGGAACATCTAGGAGGATTCTTGCTAAACCACCTCAACAGGATTCTTGCTGAAGGCAGGCCAGAGTGATCACAGTTCCCCTTGGGGATGAGTAATTTGATCAGATATTGAGGATGAGGATTCTTTCTAAACTGATTTAGCAGAATTCTTGTTAAAACTGGACTGAAACTAGATGGAAGCAGGGGGCTGAGGAGCCTGACTAAAGTTTGGCAAAGAGAGAAACTTCGTGACATGCATTTTGCAATTTAATCTTCACATAACTCTTCTTAGGTGAGATTATCATTCTCTCCACTGTGCTTAGGAAGGAAGAGAGGCTCAAGAATGTTCAAGTGACTTTGTTCAGGATGGGCGGGGTATAATGTGGAGGCACCAAAAGAGCTCAGGTTTCTGTGAATCAGGGTGCACTGCTAATTATACTTCATCATGATGCCTGAAAACTCACATACTTCTTATCAAGAAGAGTGATGATAAAATGTGGCAGAGGGTGATCCAATACCGTGCTGAGATTGCTCATGAAAAGAACTATGTCTACAAAAAAGATTGTTTACAAAAAGAACTATGATACTATTGTGTCTTTTCCTCCCCATAAATCAAAAATAAAGTGTGCCAAATGTCTATGCAATTCTTTAGACTCATTTACTTGGAAAGTCCCCATCACTTACTCAGACCTGAATATTTGCTTATTGGGTGTATATAGAGAAGTGGGTAGAAAATAAGAAATAGCAGAGGTGCTTGCTTTATGTTAACAAATGAAACATTGGGAGGGGAGAAGAACCATAAATGCTTCTAGACCTTGACCAAATAGCAAGTTTTCATCTTTTACTGTGTAAAAGAACAGTTCTTAAACTTAGGTGTTTTTGTTTGTTCGTTTGTTTGTTTTTGGCTGTGCCTGCAACATGTGGAGTTCCTGAGTCACGAATGAAACCCGTGCTGCAGCAGTGACCCAAGCCACTCTCAGTGACGACACCAAATCCTTAACCCACTGCACCACAAGGGAACTCCCTGAGCTTAGCTTTTGAACATTGTAGGTTTTCAGCTTTTCTTAAAGATCTCATGAAGTTCTTAAAACAAAATTGGTTATAATTCATATTACTTAAAAATAAATATATGAGAGGTGTGCTATGACATTAAGTTGACAATAGGCTGCCTCAATTTAAAAATTACTAGAAATGATTAGGGAAACATAAGGGGTAGGTGGCAGTGAGAGAGGCAAGGATGAACAAGTCTTAAACATCTCTCTCTTTCTGTCCCTTAGTGTAAAATTTCTCCTAGCTATGTCCACAGCAATCACTGCAGTAGGTAATGTTAGGAACTCAGATGTAATTAAAATACTAGGGCTGAAACTCAGCATGCTGTGGCACCCATCCGTAACGGCAAACAGTTTTTGAAATCCTCTGCTAACTGGGATGAGTATAAATTCACTAGGATTCCAGATTTAAGAAGCTGGTAAATTGGTTTTGTGTCTGGAAGTGTCATTAGCAACGTCCACTGTTCTTATATTCTGGATCCTGATTCAAGGCACCCTACTCACATCCACTTAATCCAGAAGCCTCTGGGCCCTCCTGGTATGGTTTGATCCTCCACTTCTTACGCTCCTGCGGAATCCCATGGATATTGCATCCTGTGTTTCTATGGAATCTGCTCCCTGTTTCCTCCTCATTGTTCCTGCCCTGAATTAATCCTCTTCAGCCTCTGGTCTGACCCATGACTGCAGTTGTCTCCTCGCTATATTCCGTGTACTTGCTTTCCCTTCTCTTCCCTCCTCTTCCCATCTGTAGATGGCTTCTTGGATTATAGTGAAAAAATATCTGCATGATCTTGCCACTTGGTCTCAAGCCCTTTATGGTTCCTCTTGGCTTAAGGAACAAGTACACAGACTCGATGAATCTACCTGCTCCCATCCACTTCATTCTCCCCTCTCCTGCACCTTTGCTCGTAGGCTGATCTGGGACATATTTACATCTGTTTTCAGCAGACTATGCCAGACTGTGCTGGGCCAGCTGTTCTCCATGCTGGATTGCTCCTCCCTCAACCTGGACTAGGTTCTCCTCAGAAGTGTACTGTAGCCCTTTATTTATAACATTTCTCTGAGAGACTATGCTGTCCCGAGCAGGGCAGTGTCTAATGTACGTTGGTGTCCCTGTGCCTAAATGTGTGTAAGTTGAAGGCATGAATGAATGAAATGGGACCTTTTCTGCATGAAGAAGTGGAATGCAACTTACCTCTATTTAGCTCTGGAAAAATTGTGTGGTACGACCTAAGGATTTCTGTTATTTGTCCACAAAAGCATATTGTCTTTCTTCTTTCCTTTTCTCTGAACCCACCTCTGTAAATGCATCTCTATAAATCAGCTGTCATTTCCATCAATACAGTTCCCTCCAGGGAGAAGTCGGCGCAGTGGAGCCCTGTACGAGGACAGAGAAGGTACAAACCAAGATTCGCCCAAGCCACCCCCCCGCCCCCCAGCTCAGCCTGTCCTTGGGTTAGGCAGGCCAGTCTTCATGGACTTGTGGGGACTTGAACACACACATACACAAAACAACCTGGGGAAAAAAATTGAACATTACCAGCAAAGGAACAAATCAAAATCATGCACCACTTGATATCATTCACGGAAAAGGATGTAGCATCACTTTTCCATGATTTTCTGCCAAAAACTCATAACCTGAATCTAATCAGAGGAAGCATCAGACAAAGCCAAATTGAGGGACTTTATCCAAAATAAACAGCCTATAATCTTAAAAACTGTTAAGGTCAGAAAAATCAGAGAAAGATGGAGAAAAATGTTTTAGAATGAGGGAGGCTGAAGAGACATGACAACTAAAAGCACTGCGTGACTCTGAACAGGATCCTTTTGCTATAAAGTATATTCTTGGGACAGTTGGAGAAATTTGAATGCAGTCCAGGAGCAAATGCAACATGTATTAAAGGTTCATTTCCTGATTTTTTGGTTGTGCTGTGGTTGTGGAGGAATATGTCGCTGTAGGAAATGCACACCGAAGTATCGCTGAATGATAGTGCTTCTGTTCAGCAAGTGTTTTATTTATTTTTTTATTATTCTTTTTTTTTCTGTCTTTTAGGGCCGCACCTGCGGCATATGGAGGTTCCCAGGTTAGGGGTCTCATCCGAGCTGAAGCCGCTGGTCTATGCCAGAGCCATGGCAACACCAGATCCGAGCCGCACCTGTGACCTACACCACAGCTCACGGCAATGCCGGATCCTTAACCCACTGAGCAAGGCCAGGGATAGAACCCTCAACCTCATGGTTCCTAGTCAGATTCGTTAACCACTGCGCCACGACGGGAACTCCCTCGGCAAGTGTTTTAGAAAGAAAGTTTTTTGTACTTTAGTTGCAACTTTTGGGAGTAAATTTGAGATTGCTTGAAAATAAAATTTGAGAATATATGTATATAACAAACTTGGATTTTTCCCCATGGACAAGTTGCCCTGATGAGATTCGCTGTTAGGTGCTGATGGAAACATGCAGAAGAGAGCCCCTGGTGTTCCTTCAGAAGACTGAGGGTGAAGAGATGGTGAAGCCTAGGGGCACAGCCAAGAGCAAGCCTGCATCTCAGCAGCTCTCAGCATTTGAAAACAGGCCCCAAAGACAGACTGTCAGCTCCAGAAGAGCAGGGGCCCCTCCCAGAGGCAGGTACAATTAGCAGGTTTTTAGGGACTGGGGAGCAAAATGCCAGTTTGGTGATTTACTGTGAGGCAGGGACTCAAGGCCTCCGGCAGTCTTTGATTAGCAGATTTCCTCCCCTTAGCAAACTTCAAGGGAAGCCGGGTGGTAATCAGGAGACTGCCTGGTAAATAAGGAATCACAGCAAGAGCAGAGCTGGCCAGTGTGATCAGAGCGTCCAGAGGCATCCAGCCATGGGAGCCTGATTGCTGCCTTCTGCCTGAAGCCTCATACTTGGCAATGCTACCTGGAGGCGTGCGTCTGGGGCGGGTGCGGGGCTTGCCCTCCCTTGGACAGAGCTGGGGGAGTGGGGGGCCTCCCGAGCTCCAGTTTTTGTCTGCTTTCACAGTTGACCACCTCTCGACTTGTGTTCTTTCTTTAGACACGGCAGCATCCTCAGCCAGGTGTGGATCCCTGAATGTCTTTGCTTGTGTGTGATTCTAAGTGGACTCCTTCTAGGCTGATTTCATGCATTTCTTCTCAGGGACATATATCACTTTATTCAGGTTCCTTGGAGATCCTTCTTGCTACTGGCCACTCTGGAACCTGGGTTAGAAAGAGACTACACTTCCTGCTTTCTGTTTATTTTCTTTAGGTCTGGAGCCATGTAAAAGGAGGTAAGCCTTTTTTTTTTTTTTTTTTTTTTTTTTTTTTTAAGAGGCCACCTCCTTGGAATATCTTTTCTTTCTTTTTTCTTTTTGGTCTTTTTAGGGCCACACCCACAGCTTCCCGAAGTTCCCAGGCTAGGTGTCAAATCGGAGCGTTAGCTGCCAGCCTACACAACAGCCACAGCAAAGCCAGACCCGAGCCGCATCCACAACCTATGCCACAGCTTTGGGCAATGCAGGATCGTTAACCCATGGAGTGAGGCCGGTGATCCAACCTTCGTCCTCGTGGATGGATTCCAGTCGGGTTCTTAAGCTGCTGAGCCGCAGCAGGAACTCCCTCTTATGGTCTATTTAACTTCTCTGGGTTACACTTTCTTTTAGAGATTTACCAAAATGGATCTTTTTACCCTGTGAGACCAGTGTGCCCTCCTCTGTGAACCAAAAGAATTTGGTTCCTTGGTGCAAAATCCATGCAGGGCTGTTGTCTGTGCCTGGAGATTGCAGTTCTCCATCTACAGTTGAGTAGTGTTCTCTCAGGACTGAGACTCGCTACCAGCCCTGCCCTTTCAATCCCCCGTCCCCTGGAGGGCTTGCTGTTCTTCCACAAATGGTCTTAGCTGCTCCAGGGCACTTGAAGGCCTCTGGGTGCTTAAGCCCTGGAACCTGTGGTCCCAAGAGTTTATTTCCTGGAGGGTGTTACCTGGGGTTGCCCAAACCTTGAGCGCTAGAGCTTGTTTTTCAAGAGGTGCTGGAAATTTGAATCCTGGCATACAGGTGCGTCGCCTGCAGCCAGGAGCAAAGGTTCTGTGTGGCTCATTGGTCAGAGACCAACCAAGAAGGCATGAGTTCTTCTGTGAGTGATGAAGACCATGGGTGCTCTCAGGCAGCAACCCTGTATTCTTCAAAGGAAGGTTAGAAGGTCATTTTGATTTTTATAAAGGAATCACCCATACATATATGGACTGGCCCACACCGATCCAACTTAAGGGTCCTTGGTTTGGTTTAACTTCATATTTTATTTACTCCTTTGCCTATACCATGATAAGGCTTTCCATACAAATGCCTTTATAAGTGATAACTACTGGTTTTCCAGAACACGTCCTGTTTGCATTTCTACACTGTAGACATTGAAGCACATGTTCTACTGAGGGACTGGGAAACAGTGTCTGCATGGTCACCAGGTCAGCTGCTGAGTCCCAGCTTGGCCACCTGTGCTTTATGGCAGATGTCAGCAACTAGACTGTCTGCTGATCTAAAAATGCTGCCTCATGAAGAGCTCACGCCCTTAGTGCCTGGTGGACCGAAACAGTAGCTTGGAGGGTGGGGTGATGAGCACCTGTAAGGCTCAAGGAACAGAGACTTGGCTTCCATTTGCAAACATATCAAAACCATACCAAAAGCCCCATATGAATTCTGGCACTCCTCTTTGCCATCTGGTTGTTGTTGTTGTTGTTTTTTACTGGGTTAGGGGCTGCGATCAATACCATACTATGGACCAGTGCAAAGGATTAGAAATAGAATCACCTGAAACATGTTATTCAAAGCAGTAGGGCCTGTGGCCTGCTTAGGAACCTAAAACTTTCACTTTCATTCTGTCCCTAGGCCTCCTTGCATCTAGGAGTTGGGGAAGGCAGTGCAGGGGGCAGGGAAAGGCAAGCAGTAACAAGAAATGTGTTCCTTGGTGTATCTACTAAGCTGTGCCTCTGTCAGTCAGATTTCGTATTTGATGGAAAAAGTTCTGCCATCTCCAACTCTGCCAGGCATTCCCCTTGGTGAGGGGGCTGTGAGCTGGATGTGAAACTGATGTGAAACTGATTCCTCTCCTCCAAGTGGCCACGTGGCCCAAGGCTGACAGCTGTGTAAGGAATGGCTCCCTGTAATGGGCTTTGGGTCCCTGCTCAGTCAAGAGGCAGACTTTTCACTCCCAGTGACAGCTGCAAAGTACAGATTTATGGTGGGGCGCTAGCTCTGAATCCCAATTACCATTGGAGTTTCAAAGAGTCTGCATTTCCATGTGTGTGGTGCACTTTTACAACTTGCTACTGTGATGGCTGATGCCACTGGTACCAGTATTTTCTAACCAAATGATTTGCAGAATGAGAGCACAGGTGAGACATACTTAAGACTTTGCTCCTTGGGAGATGAAAGTGCTGGGAAATCTGCTCTGAATTTTAAGAGGTGAGAAAGGCGGGTGGGATGGGGAAGGAAGGCAATGAGATTTTGGAAGTGAGGTGACACCCATGAGGCTGTGAAAAACAGATGTTTCTGTTTATAGTGATTAATATTTTTTCAGAGAGCGGCTCCCCCTAATGAGGGTTACATGTGCCAGAAAATTAATAAAGGATCTTGGGGACACCCCCATGCTTCATGCTGTGTATGCACCCACAGGTGGAGGTGGGAGCATTTGAATCTACTACAGTTTGACAGTTTATTTCCTATGGTTGAAGGATGGCTGGATCAGCTATGGTAAGAGCAGGATATTGAGGATCTGGAGACTAGCCCTGAGCCCAAGTTATCATTGCTGTTTTTTAATGCAGGATGGATGGTATATCTTTTAACTTGATAATTTGTGACTGTTAGAAGTTCTTGCATAGTTGAGATGTTTTGGCAATGAATTATGAGGTGTACAGACTTCAAGGTAACAACTTCATTGCTCCTATTTGAGGACATACAGGTGTCCGTCCACATTCACGTCAGCACAATGGAAGAAAATAAATCTCCATGTTTTAAAATAGACTTTTGAAAACATTACCAAGACTCCTTAGTGCCTTAAAAAAAAAATCCTCCTTCTGAACTTTGAAAGTCTTTTTCTTCGAACATAAAGGAAAGGTCTTATGTGGCTGTTTTGCTTAATGTGGGCTGGTTTTATTTTGGATTCTTTGAAACCCAGCGTGAAGGCTAAAATTCTGCTATGTGGAGAAGTAAAAACGAAAGAAATGGTGAGGTTTTGGTTGTGCTAAATTAAAGTGACAAGGTACAGATAACAGAGCATGGCTATGCCCACAAATTAGCCCTCTCTAATTTGCTGCTGTGGAAAGTACTACTTTGGCGTTGCATTGTAATTTCTTTTTTTAAATTAAAAGTTTAAAAAAGAAAGTTTACTTTGCTCAAAAGAGAAAAACCTGAAAAACTCAAGCCTTTCAGTATTGAAATGGTCTATTGGTCCCTGTATTCAAGGAAGTATTTGAGCAAGTCCTGCTTCAAAAATATTTAAATTACATGGTTTTATTTTTAGAAACCATACTGTGTGTTGCACTGTTTTATGTGCTACTTAAAGTTATCCTTTTCCAAAGTTTTTGTTGCAATTCAGAATGTTGTTTTGAGCAGGTGGCAACTGTATTTTATGTGGTCTCTTGCGTAAATACAGGACTATGTCATGTACAGAATGGATTTCTAATGGGTGGAAGAGGAGGGAAGAAGGCCAAGCCTACCTTCTCCCACTTCTATTTAGTTCCAAGCAATAGTTCAATATTGGTGGGGAGCCAGGATGACATTTGGTTTCCCCAGCCACATGTCTTGCACCATATTATATTCCTTTCCCCAAGCTCAGCTTCCCAGAAGGGTGAAATGTTGTTATTTTGCAAAGTGCAGTAGTACATGAACTACTACAGCAAATCAGCTGCATAGACCGCAGAGCAAAAATCAGTATTCTTATAACACTTAAAAAAAAAAAAAATGGAGTTCCTGTTGTGGCGCAGTGGTTAACGAATCCGACTAGGAACCATGAGGTTGTGGGTTCTATCCCTGGCCTTGCTCAGTGGGTTAAGAACCTGGCATTGCCGTGAGCTGTGGTATAGGTTGCAGATGCGGCTCGGATCCTGCATTGCTGTGGCTGTGGCGTAGGCCAGTGGCTTCAGCTCCGATTTGACCCCTAGTCTGGGAACCTCCATATGCCGTGGGAGTGGCCCAAGAAATGGCAAAAAAAAAAAAAAAGAAAAAACTGCAATTCATGATAATTTATCTTTTGTTTTTGGTTTCTGTGGGCATTTACTCAAGGAAAAACCCATGTCTCCATATCAGACTATCCACTCCTGAGTGCTGATACTTTCACTCTCATATGAGGCTTTAATTCATCAAGGCTCATTCTACACAAATACTTAAGATGTTTCCTCAGGTGTGTGCCACAGATTGTTAAAAGATATGATGTTTAAAGGGTTCTACAGTCAAATAACTTTGAGAGACACTGGAAAAAATAAGGCAACAGATTGCTTTACTGAAGGACTATCCTGGGCTTTTAACATACAGATGTGGAGTTCCTGTCGTGGCACAGTGGAAACAAATCCGACTAGGAACCATGAGGTTGTGGGTTTGATCCCTGGCCTCGCTCAGTGGGTTAAGGATCCTGTGTTGCCATGAGCTGTGGTATAGGTCACAGATGCAGCTCAGATCTGGTGTTGCTGTGGCTGTGACGTAGGACAGCAGCTGTAGCTCCTCTTCGACCCCTAGCCTGGGAACCTCTATATGCCATGGCTGTGGCCCTAAAAAGCAAAAACAAACAAACAAAAAAACCATATAGATGTGCACGTGAATTGTCAGGACAGTGAGTTCATTCTCTTGCTGTGTCCTTACCTGGTGGAAGAGGGGAGGGAGCTCTCTGGGGTCTCTTTTGAAGGGGCACTAATCTCAGTCATGAGGGTTCCATCTTTTTTAAATGTTGTATCTTTTCTAATGACTTATCTCCTCCAAACTTTACCTTCAATATCATCACACTGGATTAAGGAATTTGGAGATGCAAACTGTCTATAACTTGATTTATTGGGAGGCTCTGTGTGAAGACGTTGAGCTCAGGTCCTTGGAGACAAGCCTTAGACTCTTGGGAGGCATATCAGGAAACAGATCCTCTTCTCCAACCTCTTCCTCCTCAGTGAGTCTCCCTAGACAGGAGCCATCTGCTCTGCTACCTCATGCCCATTTTCCAAACCTTGATTCCTCTTTCCTTTTCCCTCTCTCCCTCCCCAATTGTCTGCTCATAACAATCACAACTTGAGATAGGCTTGTAAAGAAAAGGAGACCTGAATTCTTTTGGGGCACATACTTTTGTCATAAATTAAACACATTAGTTAAAATGTTCTTATCCTTTAAGGAAGCAGGCTCCAGGGCTGGGGATGAGGTCATTGTGGCCCATAGGACCGTGGGCTGTAGGTACTGCCTTTATAGCTGAAGTTATTTCCAGCCAAGAGCAGAAAGCAAAAGCACAGCATCTTAAATTCTGCCCAGGAGCCTTCGAATTGAAGAGGGGCCTCGATCTTTAGTTGACAGGTAGCTTAGCCTCTTGAGAGAGGTTTTTGGCTCCTGGCTCTGAATCCGAATCAGCTGTGGAGTGTTGAACACTGGGAGTGCCCAGTGCATTGGCATCTCCAGGGACTGGACCTGACAGTTGAAGTTTCAAAACTCCATTCTGATGCAAGGCCATTCTGATACAAGCACAAAGTTGCTGCCCTCCATATTCTGCGCGTACACGTGTTTTGCCATGTGGAAAGCTAGGCACTCATTCAGTGCTTCATGCAACACATATTTATTAGGTGTCAACACATGCCAGGTCTACTTCTAGATGTGGAGATTCGGTGGTATCTTGGAGCAAACATACACGCCCGGATGAAGCTTCTTTTCTGGTGGGGATTCCAGAAATAAGTAAACAAATGCCTAAGATGATGTCAGGCTTTCAGAAGCATCAGCAAGAAAACAAAGTTGAGGAGAGAGGTGAGAAGGACCAGGGTATCATTTTAGGTAGGAGGGAAGGCAGGCTTCCCAAGGAGGCCACAATAAAACCTGAGTGAAGAAAGGAGTGAGTCACAGGGGAATTTGGGAGGTGGGAATGTTTTAGGTAGAGAGGCATGGAGTGCTGGGGAGTAGCAGGGCCAGTGTAACTGGAGTGGAGGGAGAGATGGAGAAGGAGGTGCAGAGAGGAGTCAGATGCCAATTCATAGAGGCTGACAACTGACTCCTGACACAGCTTTGCAAGTTGTTCTAAGTGTGATGGCCTGCCCCTGAAGGTTTTGGGGCAGGGGAGTGATATGATCTAATTATGTCTTAAGTGGGTCACTCTTGGGAATTAGCTATTGTGGGCAAGAGTTAGAATCAGGAAGACCAGCTAAGAGATTTTCAATCAGTGTAGAAGGAGGATTATGCATTTGCTGCAAGAAAAATATTAAACCTTAGAACTAATTCTTAGGCCATGTTGATGGTGCTTATTAAAAGCAAAGTATAGAATGTATCTTCTCTGTACTTCATCAAATAATTCCATATGTTAAAAAAAAATGATACCTGCAATGTTATTTGAACAAGGTTACACGCTCAGACAAATTTGTGTGCATTTATATTCCTGTCTTGTTTGCACAGCTCTTGCTGGTTTTATTACAGATTAGAGTGAAAGAACTAATTTGTCAGGGTCAAATTTCTGAGGTAGCTTTTTGAGTAGCTCTAAACCTTAGTGTTTTCCTGACAAATAGAAATTCTTTTCTGCAATCTAAGTATTTTGATCACTCTTGTTTAAATGTTGTATCTTTTCTAATGACTTACATTTTTAATTTGCATTTGTATCACCTCATTTATCTTGTTTGTAAGTAATTAATGTGTGTAATGGACTGAATTCTATGTCTCTCATAAATGTATATATTGAAAGCCTAATCCCAATGTGTTGAGATTTGAAGGTGGGGCCTTTGGCAGGCCTTATAAGGAGAGGCCATGGAGATAGCTAGCTTTTTCTTTCTTCCACATGAGGATGAAAGAAGTAGGCAATCTATAGCCCAGAAGAGGGCTCTCAACAGAATCTGACCAGACTGGCACCATGACTTCCTGCTTCAAGAATTGGGAGAAATAAATTTCTGTTGTTTACAAGCCACCCAGTCAAGGGTCCTTTTTATGGACCTGAATGATACATCAGCACATTATTCATGTGCATTGGTTTTCAGTCTGTATGACCAAAATAGGTATTGGCATCCAATAGATTGTCTAAGCAACATATTCCATACATACCACAAGTGAATATAGGAGCAGCTAACAAAACCTAAGTATCTCAGGATTTACCTAAAACACACATCATTTTGAACACTGCCTAAAATAAACTTAGTTAGACACTTTTCCTGTACTGCATGTTATAAGAAAGAAAGGAAAAGTGCTGGAAACATCATACTCAGTAATAAAGGAAATCATTAAATAGGTAGGAAATAAAAGATAAACCCCCAAATTAAATCTCTAAAAATGTAACCAAAAATGCAGACAATAGGATCCTATCTAAGTGGATCATTTGTGAAATGTTTTAAGATTTTTGCATCAGATGCCCTGCAAAGACAAGTAAAAGTTCGTGAACTCACCAGACAGATGCAATCTTGACCAAGTGCACAAAGGTGACAATGGGACAAACCAACGACAGGTGCCTCCTGATTTGAGATGTGACATCAGTTCTGCCAAATATGCTTAACCAGCATCTCATTACCAGGAGACATTAACAAACCCAAACAGAGGGACATTCTGCAAAGTAACTTCTGTAGCTTTTTCCTATACACTTCAAAAATGTTGAGATCACAAAAGACAAAGGTTGAGGAATTCTCCCAGATTGAAAGAGACCAAAGAGACAGATAACTCAATGTTGTAAGTCATCCTGGATTGGCTCCCAGACCAGGGAAGCAAATTCTTTGTTCTTATAAGATAAAGGAAATAATTGGGCCAATTAGTGAAATTTGAATAGAGCTTGTAGATGATATACTAGTGTTGTATCAGTTTTAATTTCCTGATTTTGATAATTGTTCTGTGTTTAGGTGAGGGAATATTTTTGAACCTCAGAAATACACATCGAAATATTTAAGGTAAAGGGGCATGATGCCTGTAACTTGTTCATATACGGTAAAGGACAGGAAAAAACTATGCTTTTTTTCTCTATACTCGTACGTTCTCCAGCTGGGACCCTGCAGATTAGACTGACAAAAGACAGACTAATGAGAGAAAAACACATTTATTGACGCAAGGAGCATGCATACACATGGGAAAAAAATCAGTGATGATTTTTTAACCACAAAGGAGTGGTTAGAACTTGGGCTTATGTAACATCTTAGAACAATACATTTTAGAAAAGTGACAGGACAGAGGAAAGGGGTTTTAGGCTTCCAAGGGTGGCAAAGATGAGAGTCCACTTACTAAGGCCTGTTTGTGTAGGTCCATCTGGTGCCATCTCATCCCTTCTTGGTATGGGAGGTGGGGGCACCTTAGAGAGGGTTCATCTTCTGTTTTCAGGTAGATTATTATCCTATGGCTGCTTTTTTTTAAAAAATGCCTTTAGCTCAAAATAATTCTGTGGTAAAATGGCACATTTTGGTGCGATGTCTCACAATTCAGGCAAAAGTAATAATATAAGACTAGATAAAGCTACTGTGATAAAAATATTAGCATTTGGGGAATCTGAGTGGAGGGTGTCCTTCTTCATATTCATCTTGGAACTTTTTAAAAATTGAGGTATAGAGTTGTACATTTTTTTTAAAATTGAGGTATCGAGGTATAGAGTTGCAAGTGTACAATATAGTTTTTCACAATTTTTAAAGGTGATGCTTCATTTATAGCTATTATAAAATGTTGGCTGTATCCTCTGTACTGTAGAGTAGATCCTTGTGGCTCATTTTATACATAATAGTTTGTATATGTGCCTCTTCCCACTGATAACTGCTAGTTTGTTCTCTATATCTGTGAGCTTGTTCCTCTTTTATTTAATTTTTTCTTTTCTTTTTAGGGCCGCACCCATGGCACATAGAGGTTCCCAGGCTAGGGGTCCAATCGGAGCCACAATTGGCAGCCTACGCCACAGCCACAGCAACGTAGGATCCGAGCTGCATCTGTGACCTACACCACAGCTCATGGCAATGCCAGAACCTTGACCCACTGAGCAAGGCCAGGGATCAAGCCTGTATCCTCATGGATCCTCATCGGGTTTGTTACTGCTGAGCCACAGTGGAAACCCCTGTTCCTCTTTTTGTTATATTCACTATTTGTTATAGTTTTTGGATTTGACATATAAGTGATATCATACAATATTTGTCTTTGTCTGAGTTCTTTCACTTAGCAGAATACCCTCCAAGCTCATCCATGTTGTTGCAAATGGCAAAATTTCATTCCTTTTTCATGACTGAGTAGTATTCCATTGTGTATACACATCACATCTTCTTTATTCATTCATTCCTTTGTTGATGGACACTTAGGTTGTTTCCATATCTCTGCAATTTTAAGTAATGCTGCTATGAACATTGGCATGCATGTATCTTTTCAAATTGATTTTTCATTTTGTTCTTTCAGATGTATACCCGGGAATGGAATTGCTAGATCATATCATTATTCTGTTTTAAGTTTTTGGAAAAACCTCTGTACTGTTTTCTACAATGAATGCACTAGTTTACATTCTCAAGAACAGTGTAGGAGGGTTCTCTTTTCTCCACATCCTTGTCAACATTTGTTTGTGTTCTTTTTGATGATAGCCTTTCTGACAGGTGTGGGGTGATAGCTCATTGTGGTTTTGATTTCCTTTTCCCTGATGATTAGAAATGTTATGCATCTTTCCTGATGCCTGTTGGCCATCTGCAAGTTTTCTTTGAAAAATCTTTATTCAAGTCTTATGCCCATTTTTTTTCTTTCTTGGCCATCCTTGCGGCATGCAGAAGTTCCTAGGCCAGGGATTGAACCCGCATTCCAGCAATGACTAGAGCCACTGCAGTGACAATGCCCGATCCTTAACCTGCTGAGTCACAAGAGAACTCTTGCCCATTTTTTGAGTTTGTTTTTTTGGTCATCTTGCAACTTTTATATGAGTCTGAAATTATTTCAAATTATGAACTCTTAATTGAATTTAGAAGAGATTATTTTCTTTCCTCCAAAATTTCAGCATCTCCTCTAACACAGTGGTTTCTAAATAGTAGGAAGAAGACTCCTCTTTTTTTTTTTTAAGAAAAAAAGAGGAAAATGAGTCTGAGATTGCCTTAAATTTGTGTTAATTAGATGAAAATATTTCAGACATTATCTTGTATCCAGAGAGCAGTGTGAGTCTTGACATACTCAAAGAGCCAGTTAGAATACAGTGGACCAGTAGGAAGTATTTTTCTAATGGTGAGTTCTTAGATAGTCTTAATTAGTCTTTTAAATTCTTAAATAGAAAACTAATCTGTAATTTAAAATATTTTTATTCATACCGTTCATGAATACCAGTATGAATAAAAAGACTGCTGGCTGGTCCCAACCCTTGTTATGGAATATGTTTTAAAAGAGCAGATAACCTTTTTCTAGGGAGTGAGAAAACTATAAGGGAGATTTCCTGAATAGTGAGAGTGATCAAGGAGAGTGATCAAGTACTGGAAACTTGTTTAAGAATCTTTCTTCCATGTGAACTAGGAAGAGGCACAAATCCTGGATTTCTCATGTTCCACATGTGAAGTTACATGGATATTAGTTTGTGTATAGTTCAAGTTTTGACTTGTGTGTGTGTGTCTTTTGTCTTTTAGAGCTGTACCTGCAGCATATGGAGGTTCCTAGGCTAGGGGTCGAATTAGAGCTGTAGCCGCCAGCCTATGCCACAGCCACAGCAAGTTGGGATTGGAGCCGCTCCTGTGACCTACGCCATTGCTCATAGCAATGCCAGATCCTTAACCCACTGAGCGAGGCTGGGGATCGAATCCAAAACCTCATGGTTCCTAGTCGGGAACTCTTGACTTTTTTTTTCTTTTAAAAAAATTTTATTGAAATATACTTGATTTACAATGTTGTATTAATTTCTGCTGTACAACAAAATGCTTCAGTTCTACACATGTACATATCCCTACCTTTTCAGATTCTCTTCCTATATAGATTATCACATAATATTGAGTAGGATTCCCTGTGCAATACGGCAGGTCCCCATTGACCGTCCATTCCATATACAATAGTGTGGATGTTTCAAGTTTTGACTCTTAAAAAATATTTATATTCCCATAAATTTATGTTTTTGTTAACGTTCGGGTCTACATCCCATTGTGAAGTCACCCCGTGTTTTTACAGGTAACTTGGGGCTCCCTTGGGAATTGTCACCAAAGTAGTAGAGAGTTCCTGCAGTTTCTCTCTTCAAAGTGTAGAGCTATAGATCACTGACTACCTTTATGCAGGTTTATGTCCTTTCTGTGAAGAAGAGTTTTGCCTCTCTCACTCTGTGCTTTCTACTGGAGCTTTGATAAACTGGCCATCTGCAGGTTTTAAAAACTAGGACCAATCTATCTAGAGTAATGGTAGCCTGTTTTAGAAAGAGCAGCTCTTTCCTTGGTAATACTGATGTTGGGGTCTGTCTTCACTCAGCCTACCCTCATTATTTGTGGATTCCATATTTGTGAATTTGCCTACTCGAGAGTATTTCTTTGTAACCCCAAATCAATGCTTATGGTGCTTTTGTAGTCCTTCACAGACATGCACAGAGCAGGGAACACGTTGAGTTGCCCAATGAGCAAATTCCCAGCTGGGGACAGATAAGGCACTCTGTCTTCTTGTTTCAGCTTTCATACTGTAAACAAATCCTTTGCACAGGGTATTTAGTACTGCGTTTTCCACATTTTAATGCCTTTTGTTTGTGCTTTCAGTGTTTTAAATTAGCCCAAAGCACAGTGATGGAGTACCCTCTGTGTTCCCAAGTGCGCTATGCCTTCAAGAGAAAATGTGTATACAGATTAGCTTTGTATAGACCCTAGTGACCATGTTGTTGCCACGAGTTGAGTGTTAATGAATCAACAATATATATTAAACAGGGTGTCTCTGAACAGAAACACACATGAAACCAAGTTATTTATTGATTGGCTGAAAGAAGAGTTGTGGCTAGTCGCTTGCTTGTGGGAACCTAATTCTGTGTTTCCCTTGGGGCAGTGGTTCAGCATTTGCTAATTCAGTGTTCATGCAGATTTTATAGAGCATAACTACCACAAATAAAGAGAATTGACTCTTTATTTGACCTCTCCAAATCTTAGCTTCCTTGTAGGTAGAATGACTATATTACTCATCATAAAGTCCAAAATGAAAGTGAGAACTTATTAATCATTATGTTAGTTCAACAGGTGTAAACAAAGACTGAGTCAAACAAACTGGGTTGTGTAGTCATCCTATCCTAACAGGTAATCTGGAGGTTAAAATACCTGATTTCAGTACCATCCAAAGATCTTTGGGCCTTCTCTTATGTGGCTGGGTGCTATACGGGGCATGGTAAACAAAACCACCAAGTTCCCTGCCTTCATGGAGTTTACTATCTATTGGAAGAGGGGATATGAATGAATAAACGCGCAAATAAGCATATTGTCACACATGGTGATTGGTTCAATGAAAGAAAATTACAACCAGTTTTGTAGGTTGTAATTGTAGGGAGTAAATATCTAATTTTGAGGTTGGGTGTGTTGACTGAAAAAAGTGCACAGTCTAAAATTTTGAATGATGTTTTATTCGATAGACTTACTAAGGACTTCAAGCCCGGGAGTCCTCAGATAGCTCTGAAAGACTTCTCCAAGGAGGTAAAGGAGGAGCCAGGATATATAGGAGTTTTATAACAAAACCAGGTAGTTAAAACATCAAAAGTTTATTTTTTTCCCTTTCTTTTCTTTTTTCTGCCATGCCATATGGGGGTTCCCCGGCCAGGAAGCTGTGACCTACACCACAGCTGCAGCAACACTGGATGCTTAACGCACTGCATCCACAGAGATGAGCCGGAACATTGGAGTGCCCCAGTGGGAACTCCAAAAGATTACATGTTAAGTAAAGAAAACCAGTCCTCTCAAGTTAACGAATTTAGCATTTTTCTATGTGTGGGAAGATGCAAGAGTCTGGGCTTATTGAAATTGCTCCTTCAATATGCTCATTAGCTACCTAGGGCCAGTATCCTGCCATCCCAGTCCCCTGTCCCCTCAAGGTGTACTGGTGGGAGTGGCTGCAGAGGTTGATGGCTTGCTGGTTGCAAATTCCTTTGTTTATTGATATTGAGGGCGACTTTTTATCATTCACAGGTGGCAAGGCAGGGAGGTCTCTGAAAAGGTGACTTTTTAAAAATTTTATCTTTTAAGAAAATTAAAGTATAGTTGATTTACAGTGTTGTGCCAACTAATTTCTGCTGTACAGCAAAGTGGCATAGTCATACATACATATATACATATATATATATACACACACATATATATACATACACACATATATATACATATATATACATATATACATATATACACATTCCCTTTCTTTATTATCTTCCATCATGTTCTATCCCAAGAGACTGGATATAGTTTCCGGTGCTCTACAGTAGGCTCTCATTGCTTATGCATTGTAAATGTAATAGTTTGTATCTACTAACCCCAAACTCCCAGTCCATCCCACTCCCTCCCCTCCAGCTTGGCAACCACAAGTCTGTTCTCTATGTCCGTGAGTCTATTTCTGTTTCATAGGTAGGTTCATTTAGATTCCATGTATAAGTGATATCCTATGGTATTTGTCTTTCTCTCTGAGAAGGTGACATTTAAACCGAGATCAGAAGATGAGCTTCCGTTTACCTGTTTAAGTGGAGAGTAAGGTAGCATGGAGCCTGACCCTTTCCAGGAAGACCTTAGTGACTGAAAATTAATGAACAAGGAGAGAATGGTGGATGATAAGGTCATGGTTAAGATTCTAGGAGCACTGGAAATTGAGGGATTCTGAGTTGGGAAGTCATAAGATATTTTATAATTTCTCCGTAGTGAATGAGTTTGGGAGTGGGAGGAGGAATAAGTAATGCAAGGGACCAGTTAGGAGGCTAATGCAGAAATCCTGGCAGAAGTGATGGTGGCTGTAGGAGTGGAAGAAGACTGGGAGAGATACTTAGGAGATCAGATCTGCTGGTCTTGATGACAAATATGGAAGGAGAGGATAAGACAAAAAAGGAGTTAGGAATGATTCTTAGATTGCTTGAATAGAGGTTCCACTTTCTGAAAGGGGAGATGTTGAAGAAACATTGTAGAGAACAGAGTCAAGAATTTAGCAAATTAGATATGTGTGTTTACATAAAAGACCACTGGTAAATATTTGCCCCCCCCCTTTTTTGTCTTAGCTATGGCAATTTTTAAAATATTTTTTCTTTTTTCTTTTTTCTTTTTTTTTTTTTTGGTCTTTTTGCCATTTCTTGAACCGCTCCTGCGGCATATGGAGGTTCCTGGGCTAGGGGTCGAATCGGAGCTGTAGCTGCCAGCCTATGCCACAGCCACAGCAACTGCGACCTACAAACACCACAGCTCACGGCAACGCCGGAACCTTGACCCACTGAGCAAGGACAGGGATCGAACACGCAACCTCATGGTTCCTAGTCGGATTCGTTAACCACTGCGCCACAACGGGAACTCCTTTGTTCTTTATATAATGATTTTGATTTTATTTTTTTCCATTATAGCTGGTTTACAGTGTTCTGTCCATTTTCTACTGTACAGCATGGTGACCCAGTTACACATACATGTATAGATTCTTTTTTCTCACATTATCCTGCTCCATCATAAGTGACTAGATATAGTTCCCAGGGCTCCACAGCAGGTTCTCATTGCTTATCCATTCCAAAGGCAATAGTCTACATCTATGAACCCCAAGTTCCCAATCCATCCCGCTCCCTCCCCCTCCCCCTTGGCAGCCCAGAGTCTATTCTCCAAGTCCATGAATTTTTAAAATATTTATTCTTTTTCTCTCCCTCTCTTTCTCTCTGTGGGTTTGTTTTGATGTCCAGATTTGGTCAGTATTCTTTTATTTTTTATCATGTTTTGAATGATCAGTTTTCTGAACATTCAATAATTTTGTACATCTTAGTAGGAAATCAATTAACACCCCATCTCCTCAGTGTGGCCACTAGCCAGAAAACTTTAGCAGTTGATCTGTCCAGGTTTCAGATCCGCTTCCAGATGCCAGGAAGAGAGGGAGCTAGGTGCCAGATCTGGATCAGATCCTTGCACAGCCCATGGGGTGCCCCAGAGTGGCCTTCCTGTGTCACAGTTCTGGGTAGGCACCTGAGCTCAGCTGCTGCTTTCAGAGCCAGGGTAATCGGATTATGGAAGCACCCTCCAGATCCTGTTTTTGAACTTGGATTTTACTTCAGATTTTTCCTTCTGTCAGTCAGAAAGAAAGAACCCCTACCTGTTAGGTTCTGACAGTCTGGGGCTTGTCCTTTAACTGACAGTAGACGGATTACCAGGAAAAAAGAGAAGGTTTATTTAGTGGACCTTGCAGGAGTACTCGGTAAGTAGTAATTTGCCAAAAGCCAGAAGTAAAAATTTATACAAAAACGGGGGGTGGGGAGTGTTAGTTTTCAGTAGCCAAGTTTTAAGTTCTATTAGGCCTTTTTTTTTCTTTGGTCAGGTCTTCCCTCTGAAGGTGAGGTCGGGGCAGCTGTATTTTAAGGAGACTCTGCTATAAGTTTAGATGATTTTTTTTTTTTTTGGAGCTGCAGGTTGTTCTGCTGTTTTCAGTTTAAGGTAAGTTTAATACCATTTTGGTGAGCTATTAATTAATCCCTTTAGACTCTAGATTTCCTTTTCTGTCTGGACAGTGCCTACCCATCAGAGGCTAATTAAGTTGAATGTCAAAAGAAAGCATTCTGGATCCCCTTTTCTGAGGCACCTCCTCCATCCTAATGCAGATTTACCCATTTCCCCTCCTTGAACATTTGGCCACCAGGGAGTGCTGGGAGGGGGAACCCTCTCAAGTCACAAAAGGTCACGACCCTCCCTTTCCTGGTGAGTTTCACCCTTCATTTGCATAACGATGTGAGGCCACGGAGTTGACTCATCCCCAAGCAAGATCTGCTTCTAGTGACCTAAGTTTGTCCACCCAAAGACAGACACATGGGCTGGCAGCTTCCCTTTCTTGAAACTTGTAAGACCTGCCACATCCTGTGGATATGGAGATTTTTAACTAATGGATAATTAAAGGATACTGTGAATTACAGGTTCACAGATTTCTTGCAAAGTCTTGATCTTGGATAAATGAAAATATTTAGTCATAAGATCAGGCTCTGATCAAAAGTATAATCCTAAACCTTTCTAACTGAGTTGATTCAGCCCTTCCCTCCTGGGCTACATGAACTGGTGTTTTATGATTAGGAAAAAGTTGATAGCCAGTTACGGGTTCGTAAAAACAGAAAGGTTTTCCTTCTTTTTCGGTTACCATGTTTTTAGCAGGGAAATGGCAACCCCTTAAGGTGTGACTGTGCCTGCTTTTGAGGTCTACTTTGCTTCCAAGGAGAGAAACAATTAGAAGAATCAGTGAGTTGGCAACAAAGAGCCAACAATTACTGTGTAGAAGTTCTAGATTTTTTTTAGACAATTAAGAAATGTTCTTTTTATCTGACAAATGGTAATGATACTTTGGATATAGTATATTGAGCTTTTTTTGCAAGACTTCCAAAGATGTATTAAAAAGTTCTTGGACAACATGGCAAAATGGGAGCTGGATGCTGATACAGTTCAATACAAATGGATTCATAACCACAGCAAAACTTGAACAGCCAGCTTCTCCTTTCTCCCTCCTGGGGCTGCTTGGGTGTCCAGGGCACTGGCCTTCAGCTCAAGCTCACTGGTATACTGGTCCCTCATGGCCAGAGTCCATTCTGATTGGTCACTGCTCACCCTGTGCCTGTGTTAAATATTTTAAATGTGATCTCAGGGTATAATAAAGGAGAGCTCTTGGGAAAAGCAGGCTGAAACTGGGCCAAGGCCAGTTGTACTCTTTGGGACCTTCATCCGTGGTACCCATACGCCAGATATAATTTAAATGTGACACCATCATAAAATAAGTGTCAGGAAATGCCACTTACTTCCCATAATGGTGACTCTAGCTTGTTTTTAGGACTATTAAGTCACAAATGATGTTTTATTTTCTCATTGATTGGATGTTCCAGTTTTGCTAGTGCCTTAAACATGAGCCTTTGTTGAGCTCAGAGTGGGCCTCCTCTGGCAGCAGGGAGAGGAGAGAACTGAGAATTATGCACTGATTCTGCTTACATTCTGAGCTTCCATGGGTAGTGGTGTTGGCTTAAAGTGAGTACAAATTGTTTGCATAGCCATTAAGGGTTTATGATAACGCGTTTAGTCATGTAAAAGAAAAAGCATTGCTTAAATTAAAATAGCACCATGAGCAAATAAGCCTTAGACTTCTCGTAATAAAAAAAAAAAAAAAATTAAGCAAAATACTCAACAGAGGGATTTGCCACAAAATCTAAATTTATTAAACGACCACTTTTGCATATTGGCTTTGTTAGATTATTTGCTTTTGGCTTTAGGGTAAATAAGCCTGTCTTTCCCAGAACAGACCTCCCCTAGCGCCATCTTCAGTTTGACACCTGACTCTCCTGCTGTCAGGTAAGAGGCTGACTTGCAAAGCAGGAGAGTGACTATTTCTCAGCGCGGAGAGTCTGGGTAGAAGAGGAAGGGGATCTTTACAAGCCTCAGGATACAGGGCTGGTTCTACCTTCATTTGCCATCCATCAGAAGAGCCTGTCTTACTGGGGAGATGTCTCATGATAATCTTAAGCTCCCTTCTGCTCTCTGCCAGGTTGAAAAGAAAGATAATTATGAAAAAAAATAGTGCTGAAGAGAAGCGCCAACTGCCAGATCCCTTAATGAGTGAAGGATTTATCTAGAAACACAGCCGAAAATACCCATTAAATGTGTAAACTAGGCTGAAGGGATTGGCAGAAAGTAGACTGACAATTATTTATTGAATTATTGCATTTTTATTAGTTGGAAATACACTTGCATATGTTCCAGTTAGCCCAAGGGAGGAGAGAAAAGTATATTAGTACAATTCAGAGTTATAAAAAAATGTTAATTAGACTGCTATAACTTTAAAAATGGGATGTGGAGATTAGAGTTGGATGAATGAAAAGAGAAATCTATGGAAAATTCTATTTTGGCCCTATTAGGCTTTGTGACCTTACAGAATAAAAATAAAAATAATGATCATTTATTGAACATTTATTGCATGCCAGGGTCTCGTGGGAGCACTTGGTATCATTTAATCATCATAGCAAACCTCCGAGGTTATTATTCCCATTTTACAGACAAGTAACTGAGACCTGGAGAGCTTAAGGGAAGGGATTTGCCCAGAGTCACCTGGCTAGTTAGTGGCAGAGCCAGGATTCCAACCCAGATGCTCTGACCTCAGAAGTTATGGTCTTAGTCTTTTTTTTTTTTTTTTTAGATCTGAGAGTGTGTGAAGTTCTCAGGCTAGGGGTCTAATTGGAGCTACCATTGCCAGCCTACACCACAGCCACGGTAACACAGGATCTGAGCTGTGTCTGTGACCTACACCACAGTTCACGCCAGATCTTTAACCCACTGAGCGAGGCCAGGGATCAAACTTGCATCCCTGTGGATCCTAGCCGGGTTTGTTAACTGCTGAGCCATGAAGAGAGCTCCCATGGTTTTAATTTTAATGAAGATAAATTTGTTGCTTCTGATACTTAAAATTTTCTGGTTAGTTTCCTTATTTTTAAAATTTAGGATCAGGACTAGATTATTTATAACAAATCATAGAGTTTTGGACCTAGAAGCTCATTGCTTTTTTTTTTTTTTTTTTTTTGTAACTGAAATTGAGCAGAGCCAGTGTTCATCCTATAGTCACTGCAAAAGGTCAAGAGAATGACAATGGCAATTACTAGCAAGTATTTGTAGCAGTTGAAGTCATTTTGGGATTTTACTTCTCAGTTATTGTTTATTAGTTTCAGTAACAGGGACGTGGAAAGAAGGTTTTTCTCAGGCTACATCTCAACTGCTTTCTCATTTCTCTCTGTGTGAACCCCCACTCCAACTCCACCATCCCCTGGAGTTGCTAAATAATCACATGACAGGCCATCAGCTCATCAAGAGAGTGATGGGTAAATGCAGGGGATGCATGAAAGGAGGGAATTTCAGGCGAGGAAGAAGAAAAATGCCACTGATTAAGAGAACCAGGAAGAAACTGCAGTTATTCTGTGCTGTTCAGATTTGAAGGTTATTAAACTCTACATCAATAGAAAATATGCTCCTTATTTTTTGGAAAGAAAATATTCATTCTTTACCAGATTATGCATCAAGCATAGTTTCTTAAGACATATCTAATTTAAATATTTACAGGGAAGTTTAAAAGCACTTTCAGTATTTATTAATTAGTACTAGTATTAATTAGTATTGTTTTCATGCTAGAATTTGGTCTTTCACATAGATGAATTTTCTGGGTAAATAAATACCAAATTTTGACATTTTTATTTTAATTAATTATGATGGAATTTTATAGTTGTATTAAGTATACCATATAGGCAAATGAGGCTATAAAACAAATATATATTGTTTAATGAGGAATGATAAAATTAATACCCATATACCCACCATCTAGCCTAAGAAACAGAACATCACCAGTGTCTTTGAAGCCATTCCCTGCCCTCAGACTTGTAATTTTTGTCCTGAATATTTAATTATTGATTTGTTTTTTTTTTAATTTATAGTAACATATATAGAGAGCATATTGTGGAACTTTATAGAAATGGAACTATTCTTGGAGTTCCTGTCGTGGCTCAGTGGTTAACAAACCCGACTGGGAACCATGAGGTTGCGGGTTCGATCCCTGGTCTCGCTCAGTGGGTTAAGAATCTGGCGTTGCAGTGAGCTGTGGTGTAGGTCACAGACGAGGCTCGGATCCCGTGTTGCTGTTGCTCTGGCATAGGCTGGCAGCTACAACTTCAATTAGACCCCTAGCCTGGGAATCCTCCATATGCCACACATTCGGCCCTAGAAAAGACAAAACAAAACAAAACAAAAAAGACAAAAGAAACGGAACTATTCTTTATTAACCTCTCTGTGACTTGTTCAACATTAGAATTGTATTTCTGAGATTCACCCGTGTTGATGCATGTAGCTGCAATTCATTTTCACACCATAGTATATCCCACTTTGTGAATATGCCACAGTTTATTTTTCCTGGGACAGACATTTATTTGCATTGTTTCCAGTTTCCTGATGTTATGGTGAAGCCATGAATATTTTTGTACACCTCTCCTAGATAATCAAGAGTTTCTCCAGGATGTATACCCTGGAGGAGGAGCCTTGTTGTAGGATGTACAACTTATAGCTTTAGTAAGCATGTACTAAGCATTGCCAGTGTATTCCCAAAGTAGTTGCGCCAATTTAGATTCTCCCCAGGATTATATGAAACTTTGTGTTTCTTCAAATACTTATGAATACTTGGGAGTATTAGGTTGTTTTTTAGTCTCATGGCTATAAAATGGTGTTACACTGAAGTTTCTTTGCATTTTTCCAGTTACTAATGAAGTTGACCATCTTTTCATATGCCTTTGGATTGCATATCCTTTTCATATTGATTCACTGGAGCTCTTTATATAGTATGTGGAATAAGTCTTTGTTCATTATCTTCTCAGTGTGTGGCATATTTTTACATTACACTTTCTCTCGTGGTATGGTATCTTTTGAGGGGCAGTTCTTAATTATATTATAGATGAATTGATCTTTTTTTTAATGTTTTGAGCTATTTATGTCTTACCCTATGATAATTAAGATATTCTTGTGTATAATTTTTCTAAGTTCCCTTTCTGCTCATTTAAATACTTAGTCTTAGAAATGTTTCCATTTAATATATATTGTGGTGTAGGGGTTGAATTTAATTTTTTCCTTCATTGTTCCAATGCCATTTATTAGTTTAGTTCCCTCATACCAGTCCACAGTACCAGCTTTAGCACATAGCAAGCTTCTATCTCTGTACCCTTCTCCAGCCTTTATAAATGTTATATGTCCTTGTTGATGTCTTTACAATTTTGATTCCTCTTTTTCATAAACCTTATACATCTCTCCATTTATTTTGGTGTTTAAGATTTTTCAATACATTTTATTATACAGAAAGAGCTTGTAAAATTTTGTCTGATATAGTTCTAATTATCTTTTTAAAAAATTATTGTTATATATTTTAAAGACCAATGTTGCTAATGCTTTGTTACTAGTGTATAGAAATGCAAATCAGTTCTGTATATTATCTCACATGCAGAAACCTTGGTAAACTGTCATATTAATAAGGTTTCTGGTAGACAATCACATCATTCCAAACAATGGCAAACTTGCTACCCCAGGCCCCCTAATCTTTTTTTTTTTTTTTATCTCTATAGGGCCACACCCTTGGCATATTTCACAGGCTAGGGGTCAAATTGGAGCTATAGCTACTGGCCTATGCCACAGCCACAGCAACACCAGATCTGAGCCACGTCTGCGACCTACACCACTGCTCATGGCAACACTGGATTCTTAACCCTCTGAGCAAGGCCAGAGATTGAACTTACATCCTCATGGATGCGAGTCAGATTCTTTTCCACTTAACCATGACAGGAACTCCATCTGCCCCCTCCCCAATCTTTATAAGACTTATTTGTTTTTCTTGTCTTATTATGTAGGCTGATGTAGGGGTACACTTTTTAATAGAGGTTGTGCTATTTGACTTCCTTGTTTTAGACTTTAAAAGGAAGTCTTGATGGTTCATAAGTGAGCATGATGATTGCTTTTTGCACAATCCTTTAGGAAGAAAATTCCCCTCTATTCCTAATTTGCCTACTTTGCTAAAAGAGCTTTAAAAACTTATGATTGACTTATGTGTTGGTGATTCTGATGCCCTGTTTAGTCATGGCAGAAAGGAGTTAAGTTTATTGTTAATGACTGATGAAGATATCCACAGTGAATATTAATGGGGGGTAACATATGATTGCTATATGCTTATTTCTGCTTGTTTATAAGCTATAAAATAATTGCACATAGATTACCTCATTTTGGTTATTATTTCCAGCTTTTTTCCTTATTTCGAGCATTCTGATTCCACAGCTGTCACTGAAACCCAGGTCTGATGCCCATCATTTTTCTCTACTGCATTCTGGTGATACCTAATGTAAACTATGCTTAAACAATCAGTTCTTTCTTCTATAGTCTTCCCCACCCTCTCCAGGTTGCCACTTATTGAGTTTAATCTGTTAATCTGTTATTTTTCACTGTGCTTCTGAGGAATTATCTTAAGAAATAACTGCCTGCCTTAAAATCTGATCAGTTTATACATTCATTCCCTTCCTCATTCACCAAATATTCTTTGAGAACATGCTGCCTGACTAGAGATGTAATGGTGAAGAAGGCAGCATCCCTGCCCTCACAGAGCTTACACTCTGGAGTCGAATTATGATAATCAAACAGATGAGTGTACAGTATGGTTCAGGGTAGTGATAAATGATGAGTATAGGAGGGTGAGAGAGGATGATTAAGGATGTGTATGCAGGGGTGTGCGTATGCCAATTTTCCTGGCATTAGGTCATGAAAAGAAGGCTTCTGGGCTGGGTCCTGAATTTGTTGAACATGCCAGCTATGGGAAGTTGTGGGAACAGTGGATGGAAAGTATGGTACATTTGAAGAACTTCAAGATGTCCTGAGTGGTAGAAGGGAGTGAGCTGAAAGGAGCTCTAGTTTCTTCCTTTATCTTTTGGAAGAATGGCACAGTTATGAAAAGCGAGAGATAAAAGTAAGGATACTTTTTCTGAATTTTCCTTCCCATCTTTTAGCCTCTTTGAGTATGATTGGGTTTTCTGCTTAGAATTTAGAGATGATGTCTAGGTCATTTTAATAACAGTAGGAACCTCATTGATGGAGAGGTCCCTGCAAATGATGGACAGAAGTGAAATCTTAGTTTGGTGATTCATCCATCTGATGTTTTCTTATCAACGTAGTGGTTGTAATCTTTAGTAGGTTATACCATGAGTGTTAACCATTTTATGTTTTCTGCTTGGGGAGCTTAACATCATTGCACATAGTTGATATTACAACCACAGAGGAAGGAGAATGGTGTTCATGGTGATACTTTACTGCATCTCTTATCTGCCTAGCAAAAGATAAGTGGTGAGTTGGAATAATTATAAATAATTGTGAGAAAGGGTCTACTACTGAGGAAAAGAAGAATCTTCAGATGGTCTGCATTGATTGATGGGCTGGTTTGTTCTTCAGCTCTTTACTTCACCTCAGAAGCCACATTTTTTCCTGTGTCTTCACACTGGGTTGAACTTTCATGATCTCTGAGATCAAAGTTTTGGTTTGAAGGATCAGTGACTGAGATGAGTAGTTGGTATTTGAGAACTGTCCATTCTGCAGTAGATGACAGTCTTCTGCTTTTTTCTAATGAGGGGTGCTTCTCCAGGGACCAGTATCAGGCAGACCTCTTTTTGCCTTTATATCTGGCGGCAGATTTGGTGCCAGCCAACACTAACCACAGCGAACTTGGAGGCTGCTGTCTTTTCCCTGTTGAGCTCTAAGCTCCTGGCTTCACTCACTCCTGTCTCCTTACACTTCAACACAACCCCCTGCAGCAAGCTTGGGAATTGATAAGTGTTCACCACGAGAACTTCTTTTATTTTCAGATGCCCACTCGAAAGACTCTTCACTCAGTGAAGTTTCACGGCCTTTGATTACTCTAGGAATGTGGGACCACCTCATAAAATTTAAAACACAAAGTGGAAATGTAGCCTAATATTAGAAGTCATTTCAGTAAAAGTGGATGTGTTTTCCAATGGATGGGCATAGGCAGGAAAACTGTGATTGCTTTCTTGTGTCATGCAGGCTCAGATGTGAACCTGTGGGGACAAAGAGGTTTTTATGAGATAAAAGCTAAAAACTCACCCACATTTCTCACCTTTCAAGTCACGACAGTCATTCACAACTGTCAAATCTAAAGATGCTTTGAACACCATCCAGAACTCAGCTTTGACAAGTTCAAGATGTATATGAGTTTATGAAAACATTCTGAGCTTTGTTAAGATGCTTCTCATTCACCTTCAATAGGATTCACTTTCAGAATTGTTTTTCCATCAGTGGTAGTAGAACAGGAAATATCCTGAGTTGTCTTATACATGAGAACAGTCTGTGTTCACAAAAGCAGTCTACTATATTTCGCTTTCTCCAGCAAATTTTGCCAAATTTTAAGATAGTGCAAGGAGGGGAAGAAGAAATTTTGTTTGACTCGAACTTTCTCTTAATTGCTAAGAGGAAGGGTCCTGGAAAAAAGATTCCAGAGTAGAAATAAAGACCAGAATTAAAGCATTAAAGCATGCTTTCTAGGACTTATCCATTATTCTTCCTGTACATGAAAGGGTTTTGAAACAAACAAATATGGAAAGAAGTCTCTTTTCCCAATTGGATTAAACTTAGGTGAAAGCCAAAATGGTCAGGTGTGAGTAAAACTCTTCAGAAGATACTTAATGGAAGCACAAGTCTGTTTCAACACTCTAAATTTTTGTCTGAAACTTGGAACGTTTTTAGTCATAGATTCAATACCATATTTGGCAGAATCGATGTTAGACACACAGCCATGTTAGGGCCCCCTGAGTGTCTCTGGAGTCTCATTTTATATAATCAAGACATACCTAAAAACTGATTGGAGAATTTGATTCTAAAGGAAATATGTGTTGAGGGTTCCAGTTTGGCATGCTCAGGAGGGTATTATCTTTCACCACTGCTTCTATCCTCAAGTCTCACCACAAGTGATTAAATCAGTCTCCTATTAGTAAACCTTAAGCCTATTGAACACAATGCAGTCACCATCTGTATAGATGGTGGTGAGTTCAAGATAATGCTTACTAAGACTACAGAGTGCAATTACTCTTTATCCCTGGCGGCTACTTGGAACCACATATGCCTTAAGTAGTCAGTTGATCTGAGGATTGGGTTGAAATCCTTTTGAAATTTGAGGAGCTTAATTTGATCTCGCTTTTGAATAGGTTGTCACCCTACCTCCTGGTGGTTATGCCAAGGATTACCCTCAAATAGATCCTGGATTTTTTTTCAAAACAAGTAGTTTGTGTCTGTTGCCCTCCCCCCCACCCCCACCCCCAGATTTTTATGGTTTAATGCATGGCTGAATTAATTTTTGCCTGGAAAATTTTTAAGTAGATGTTTGAAATGTCTACCTTACTTTTTTTAAACAAAAATCTCAGTGAAGTCTCCTAAACTTTCATTTTAAGCTGTGTAACTTCCCAGTGAACTCTCTTGCACCTGAGTGAATTGATTTGCTATTTAGGTTCTTTGCCATAATAAGCTCATTAAATGCTGAGGCCTGCTACCAAAAGTCATTATTTCAGTTGAGTACTTGTTCTTAGGCTGTACTCTGACAGAGGTAGATGTCAATTAAGATTATTCCTTGTTAGTGGAAATAAAATCATGTTACCTGCTTATAAAAGAATCCCTCTCTTCTCTCTATGGGGGGGGGAGGAAGGGGAGTATATTTGTCTTACACAAAGTTTATCCCTTCGTTAAGTGAAAAGGTAGAAAGATAGAGGTTGTAAAAGTGATCCACATGTCAACTCACAGGAAGTTATGATCATAGACGTAGGGTATTTTTCCCGAAGAGCTGTGTCTCAGGGTTCCTTTCAAGTTGCAGATTCTGTCACAACATCAAGAAGTATGTCAGCAACTCAGGCTGTGTGGTTCTTGTCCATGGGGTCAAAGTCAGAAGCAAGTTCAAGAATCACAGTCAATGGTACGTAAGTATGCGAGTGGGCAGGTGCAGTAGGGATTCATAATGGAAAAAGTGTTTAAAGCCTCCTTCTTCCTTGTGAACCATATTGGCTATAAAAGGCCTGGATTTGCCAATTCATAGTGCTAGTGGTGGCCGGCTCTCACGCTGTGCCAGGCCCAGTTCTAAGCCCTTCGTGTTCGTTAAAGTTGAGAGGAAGTTCAGAATAATGGTTCAGAACACAGACTTGGGACTGGGTAGATCGCTACCCAGCCAAGTTAATGGCTGGTTTCCTCAATGACTCCATTTCCTCCTTTTTAGAATGGGGATAAGAACAGCACCTATGTTGGAGGTCTGTTAAGAGGCTTGAATGAGTTCAATACACGAACCGTTCAGTAGGGCACCTGGCACATAGGAAGCTATGTCCACATTAGCTATTACGGTCATCATCTTATTACTCATCTCAAAGCTGAGAGATAGTGATGGGTTTCTCACATTTTATTATTGAGTAAACTGAGGCTCAGAGAACAATCTTCCCAGGGCCTCTGGCTAGAAGGCAGTGAAACTAGAATTGGAATACATGCAATCTGAGTCCAGTCCATGGCTGTAACTGCTGTACTCTGCTGCCTCTCAACTTAATAAGAAAGAAATGGCCATGAGTTTTTGAGATAATCTGCAGATTAGGTTTACAAAGAAGAGGTGAAGAAGAGGGGTGTCTCTTGTACTAGTGGCTTGGTCTTTAGTGCTTGGTGCCTCCAGATGAGTCTACTTGGTGGTAGTCAGTGAGTTGGCTGGGATGCATCTTCCCTTTGGAGTAGTCCTAGCTCAGTAATGACTTCACCATATATTCTGTTACCGAAGCCAGAATCCTGGGTCACCCTTGACTCTGTTTCTCCCTCTGCCCCTAGATTCAGTTTATGATTGATGTCTATTGATTTTTAATCTTTAAAAAATAGCTCATAGGAACTCTTGCTGTGACACAATGGCATCAGCGGTATCTTGGGAGCGCTGGGACACAGGTCCCGTCTCCGGCCCAGCACAGTGGGTTAAGGATCCAGCATTGCTGCAGTTGCAGCTTGGGTCTCGGCTGCAGCTTGGATCTGATCCTTGGCCTGGGAACTCCATGTGCCATGGAGCAGCCACAAATGGAAACAAAACAAAACAAAACAAACAAAAAAAACCCTTACAAATCCTTCATCTTCTCCATATCCAAGACCATCACCCCAGTCCAAGCTGTTGCCATCAGTTGCTTTCTTACCAAGCCTTACCAGTTGGTCCTTGCCCCATTCCAGACTGTTCTTCCGTAGGCTAAGGCAAAATGCGAATCTGGTTATCTAGTGCCCTGGCTTAAATTATCACCCACTTTTGCATTCAGATCCAGATCTCACTGAGTCCAAATCCTGGCCTCTTTCTTATGCCATCTGGCCTCTATAAAGTTTGGAGCAGTTGGCTTTGATTTGAAAAGCTGAGAAAAAGTAAGATTCTAAGGTATCAAGTGGAATCTGATTTTCTTTGACCTCATTCATTAAATTCATGCCTTGGATAATTAGGTCCTAGAATTTGACGCAGACCTGTCAGCAGAGCTCAAGTGTTCCACAAAGATTTTTAGTGTCTGACCTTTTTTTCTAGGCAAGACAAAGTCTATTCCAGTAGGAACATACGCTGTATAGCAGTCTTTTCTACTTTTTTCCATAATCTCCTTCACTAATCTAGCTAGGTTTTTTTTGTGTGTGTGTGCATGGTTGTTTTTATTATGTATTATCGTTGGTTTGTTGGTTTGTTTTGTGTATGACTGAGTCCTTATCAAAGCAGATATTAGCACTTGAGTCTCAAGTTTGCTAGAGCTGAGTGCAGATAAAAAGAATTTTTTTTTTTTTTTTCCGTTGTCTTTTTAGGACCACACTCACGGCATATGGAGGTTTCCAGGCTAGGGGTCGAATCTGAGCTACAGCTGCTGGCCTACGATGCCACAGCCATAGCAAGGCCAGATCCGAGCTGTGTCTGCAGCAGTACACCACAGCTCACAGCAAGGACGGATCCTTAACCCACTGAGCAAGGCCAGGGATCAAACCCGCAATCTCATGGTTCCTAGTTGGATTCTTTCCACTGTGCCACAATGGGAACTCCCAAGATAAAAAGAATCTTAAATCATCCTGTTAATTGACCAATGTAAATTTTAAATGGTACTGGGCAAACTGCCAGCACTGAGTTGGAAGTCCCTCTATCTTCATCTTAGCAGTTTTTAATCTCACTGCTTCCCAGGGCATGCAGACAGCTTGCAGGGAGGCTTGGCCCAGTGAAAAGTGAAGGGGAAAAGCATTTTTTTTTTTTTTTGGTCTTTTTGCCATTTCTTGGGCCGCTCCCGTGGCGTATGGAGGTTCCCAGGCTAGGGGTTGAATCGGAGCCGTAGCCACTGGCCTACGCCAGAGCCACAGCAACGCGGGATCCGAGCCGCGTCTGCAACCTACACCATAGCTCACGGCAATGCCGGAGCCGCATCTGCAACCTACACCACAGCTCATGGCAACGCCGGATCGTTAACCCACTGAGCAAGGGCAGGGATCGAACCCGCAACCTCATGGTTCCTAGTCGGATTCGTTAACTGCTGCGTCACGACGGGAACTCTGGGAAAAGCATTTTTAACAAATCCACTCAGAATGATCTTCTGGATGTCGGTTACCTCAGGATGTCATCAGAAATACTCATTTTAAGAACAGAACTGCGGCCACCTTTCCCCCAATTTGTACCCTGATTTTATGTTTAAATAAACGTGATAAGGAATTGCTGGATTCATGGATATCTAGGGAGGGGCATGCCTTTTGTCTCCCCATGAACAGGGAACGCTGACTGGCCCACGGGATTCACTGTTATCTTGATGTTTGTGGGATACGCTCTTCAAAGTGTGGCCACCTGTGCATGCTGATAGCATCCCCCCCCCCCCAGAGTATTTTATCTGAAGACAAACTGCAGCAAACTTGTGAGGGAACCTAGATAAAAACCAGCAGGAAGAGACTTCTATCCTACAATCCGGGGAGTTTTGAGAGCCCCTCCTGAAATGAAAGAGCTAAGAGGGGAAACGCTAGAGGCTTTTGTTGTTGTTTGTCTTGCTGGGGGTGGGTGTGAGGTTGTGCCAGTAACCAGAGGGAGAAACTACCGAAAACCCTGAAAGTGGGGAAATTCATGTTTTCTAGTTTCCCCTCATCTTTCCTGAGGGACATTTCAAAGTTCTTCTGTTTGGAGCCAGAAGAGGAGATGTGTGATCACTGGCCACAGAGCCTTCATCCCCGCTCAACCCCCAGCTTGCGCAAAGCCGGAAGGACACCCAACTGGGGAAGCTGGTCCATACCTGGGGCAGGTCTCCTGGTGTGCAGAGAGCACCCTTTTCATCCTTTTGGGGGGACTGTTAACTGCCTCAAAGCTGAAGACCGCATCTACATCCCCCTGGCGGGAAGGATCTAGAAGAGGTGGCATCCCGGTTGCTTCCCTGTACTGAGAGAGCTTTCCTGGGAGGCCTGGGCCCGAGGTCAGGAGAGAAAATGGGTCTCTTCTGGGTGAGCAGGTTATCTTCTCAGGTTGTTCTCTGTGATTTCCTGCCTTTGCAGTGCCGTCCGATCCTTCCAGAAGCTTAACCTTCCTTTTCTAATTTCTCTCAACCCAGTCGTTTATCTAGAAACCTCTGCTTATCCTTTAAAACCAAGAAAAAAAAGTCCCAAGTCAGAGTCCTGTTGTGACTCAGCAGTAATGAACTTGACTAGCATCCATAAGGACACAGGTTCGATCCCTGGCCTTGCACAGTGGTTTAAGGACACTGTGTTGCCGTGAGCTGTGGTGTAGGTCTCAGATGAGGCTCCGATCCCATGTTGCTGTGGCTGTGGTGTAGATCTGAAGCTGCAGCTCCGATTTGACCCCTAGCCTGGGAACCTCCATATGCAGCAGATAAGGCCCTAAAAAGACAAACAAAAACAAAAGAAAAAGAAAAAGAAAGAAAGGAAGAAAAAAAATAGTTCAAGTTTATAAAACCTCCTTCTACCTCAGGCCAAATTATTTCTTCTCTACTCTGAAGTTTGTCCCCTTCTCTTATGATGCTTAAGGGAGAAAGAATTGCCATGCGGTGGGACCTCTGTGTTTCACTAGAGGAGGTTATGGACTGGCTCACCCAGTTTATTCATCCAGCTCCTGCATGTCTGGGAAATGAATAATGAGCATGATGCCATGGCAGACCCTGTTCTGGTTGCTTTATGTGTTTGGTCTTCACCACAATCCTCTGAGAAAGGGTCTAGTGTTGCTGCAGTTGTACAGCTGAGGACCCTGAGGCTTGGCCATGTTATGTAACTTGTCTGTGGACTTGGAGAACCAGGCTCAACCCAGGCAGACATCTGACAACACTCATGAGCAAGATTGTGCTCATCTGGAGAAGGACACCTAAAGGGCCAGAGGAAGGAGAAACAGGCAGAGGCTCTTGCCATCCTGTGAGAGTGGGGGCTGCAGCACTGTGTCAGGCATTGCCTTTCAGAATGACGAATTCTGTGCTGCGTTGTCAGGTGGAAGTCTGTGGAAGCACAGCCAGCACCCCGCCTTCTGCAGGAGGCCCTCACTGCTAATCTGATGCAATCCAATTTCCTAGGCTGGCCTTTAGGGCTCTGCCGTTGCTGGAGAGGGAGGGAGGGAGAAGTTTTCGCGTATTGTTTTTTGATCAGCAGGTTTGGAAACTTTGAGTGCTTGGCTCACAGGATGGTGGAAACGCTCCAGCATTTCCTGCGGCCTCGAGTCTGGGTTCTGAGATAGGGAACGGGGCCTGAGCATTGCCTGGCCCACTGGGGAATGTCAGCACACATCACGGAGTGACAGGGATTGCCCGGGAAGGGGAGCTGGGGGAGATGCTGGGGGGTGGGGGCGGCGGTGCAGACACTGGCATTACGACAGCTGAAAAGGAATTTGAAAAGCAAATATCCAAAAATCAGAGCAAGGGGGAAGTGTGTACATTAGTTTGAAAATAATGAACTTGCCATTTGAGATGTCGATTCCCTAAATGTGAGCACTCAGAGTGAAGAGATGAGAACCAGAAGCTCAACTCGGGTCTCATCTTGTTTTTGACAGAATGTCTCCAGGAGGGAAATGAATCTGGAATTGACCCTGCTCTCACCTCTGAGCGCCTCCATTTCTATTTCTGTCCAGTGGGCCAAATGAGTAACTGCTGCTTGAAGAAGCACCGAAAAGGTTTCTGTGCAAGGAATTTCTGTATTGAAAAGAAAAAAAAAAAAAATACACCATTGGTTTGAGTAATCCCTCACATCTAAAAACAAAACAAAACTCTGCATTTGCTTTTAAGGAAAGAGTGATTCATTCATTTATTTATTCACTTGTCTGAAAAATATTTATTGAGCTGCTGTTTGCCATGCCATCTGGTCAGGACCCGAGGTACAGAGATGAGTAAAACTTCTCCCTTCGGGGAATTCATATCAACTAATAGCATAAGAAGTGGGAAGGCACTCTGATCAGTGCTTGGTAAGAAGACAGGCATTGGGCCAGTTACTTCTAGCTTTGGAGGCTGTGGGGTCCAGGAAGTCTCTCAGTGGTATGGGCACATGAAACTGGCTTTGAAGTCTAGGTCGGACTTTTTGAAGCCAACCCAAAGGGGAAAGGAGGGGACATTCTGGAATGCAGAGGAAACATGATGAACAGAGGCAGGAGTCGCAAGAATTTGGCAAGCCCAGGGAACGGCCAACAGTCTGATGGGGACAGAGATAGCCAGCATTCTTCTTGGTGCTGTCGTCCCTCTCTCTTTAATACATCAGGGTGCACTTGGCGAGTGACCCAGGCCTGGCCAGTCTGGGGCTTGCCTTCTTTACAGCGCTTACCAGCAGCCACTGCCAAAGGACCTTTGATGATCTGAAGGGAAAGCCGCTTTGTCACGTCTGACTTCCAGTCATTGCCCGTGTCTGTGGGCATGGGGCAAGGGATACAGTGGGTGGGGAAGGGTGCCCTGAAGGAGTGGCACTCAGAGGCAGGATGGAGCCAGAAAGGTTTATGTGCTGTAGCCTCCGAATCACCATTCAACGATTTAAAGCAAGCAGCGAGATGTTCTAATTCTAGCTATCACAAAGACACCTCTTCTGCTTCTTTTGCTGTTTATCTTCTGATGGCTTACACGGTAGAAGCTGTGGTTAATTGAATTTTTATTGTCCTATGTGAATTGGAAAGAGTTACTCAAAGAGTTGGGCTGTTTTCCTGGAGACAGTCCCATAGATGCAGGTGATGATAATTCAATATGGGACGAAAGGAAAGCATTTTCTCTGCCACTTTCCACTATGTCTCTGGCCAAGATTCCTTGGCAATTCATTTTTCCTGAGAGACGAAGGATGCAAAGGGTCTCGAAATATCACTTCTCAAAGTGTGTGCCTTGAGAAACCAGTGTCACAGGCTACGCCACGAAAAAAGAAAAAGATTTCTGGACAGATACCTTTGGGAAAAAACTGTAGATTTCACACGTCTCATACAGTAAAGGCCCGAGAAGCCATGTGTCAATGAAGCCTTTACAAAATATGGGATAGCGATTAAAACAGGGGCTATGGAATCAGACAGATGTGGATTGAGTGCTGGCTGGGCTCCATAGGTGGATGTGGGACTTAGGGCAACTTCATGACTGCCTCTCTGTTTCCTTGTCTATAAAATGGTTTCTTAAGTGGTACCTATTTCATGAGGTTGTTAATGAAAGTGTAGATACATTAAAGCTATATGAACTAGTTATCCTAAGTAGTTATTATCCATTCAGAGTTTTAAAAGAGCTTTGACTGTTTTTTCTTTCTTTCTTTTTTTGCATTATATCAATTAATATCTCAAAGGAGGAGTGTTGTGTGGGAATTGCTGGGCTAAGTAAGACTCATTCTTGAAATGTAGGCATGGCTTCTGCTAGCAGCCCAGGAAAGCAAAGGCAGCTCCTAGGGCGGAGGGCTGCATCAGAAATATGGACATGTAGGTCTTAGAATTCTAGAATTTAGGAGCAAAATATCATCACTCCTTGGCTGTGAAGTTAGATTGTAACTTCAGTGTGTTTTGTGTGTCAGTTGTCTCTAAGGGAATGGCTAAATTCTAACTCAAGGAAGTAAACCATTAGGGTAGAGTTTATTTATTAGTTAGGAGTTTTTAAATTACGAGTGATGGAAACCTAACTCAAACTCACTTAGCATAACAGGGAGTTTAAGTGTTCATAAATCTAGGAAGACTATCAGGATAGATCAGAGAACAGAAGGAAAAGTGTAGGAGCCAGAAATTCAACATAGTTAGGGCACCTGTCAACTGTCTCTCCTCTCTGCTTGTCTTTGTTTCTCTTTGCCTCTTTTCCTCCTATGGCCCTTCCCCACCTAGAGGGAACAGGGAGGTGGACAGATTCAGCTTAACAAGCCCCGCAGGTTTTACAGTTCATTCCCTAGAAATGGATTTGCTTGGATCATCTGTCCCTTGGACCAGTCACTGTTACCAAGGAGATGGGTGCTGTCACTGGCCAGGCCTGACCACAAGCTCACTCTTGGTTAGTAGCCCATGGGACAGGGCCTGCTAGGTGAAAAAAAGAAATGGAAAAGCTCCCAAGATGGACAAAAACTGAAGCGACAGGAGTTCACTCGAGTAGTGTGTGGAGAGAAAATGCCACACACTGGCATTATCCTCAAGTGGTATCAAGATATTCATGTTTTCATGTTGAATTCCCTTTCCTTTTGGTTTTTATTAACAGATCCTTGCTCTATATTTCAGCTCCCTTTTTTGAAGTAAAAATATTATAGGAGTTCCCATTGTAGCTCAATGGGTTACGAATCTGACTAGTATCCACGAGGGTGTGGGTCCAATCCCTGGCCTTGCTTAGTGGGTTAAGGATCCGGTGTTGCTGTGAGCTGTGGTGTAGGTCACAGACGTGGCTTGGATCCAGTGTTGCTGTGGCTGTGGCTGTGGCCAGCAGCTATAGCTCTGATTCAACCCCTAGCCTGGTAACTTCCATATGCTGCTGCAGGTGAGGCCCTAAAAAAATTAATAATAATAATAATAGTAATAATAAATGTAGGACTATCAATATCCACTTTGTAAATTTCATCTATATAGACTCAGTCACCTGAGTGACCTGGGTCATTTGTCCCCCAGGGAACATTGGGCAAGGTCTGGAGACACTTTGATTGTCACAACTGGGGAGGCACAACTGGCATCTAGTGAGTAGAATCCAGGGATGCTACTAACATCCTGCAGCCACCAGTGTCGCCCTACAGCAAAGAATTACCTGGTCCAAAATGTCAATAGCGCAGAAACCCTGCTTTAGTGGTTCCATCAGAACAGAAATTCAAACTGCCAAATTTATTACTCTAAATATAATGGATTAAAAATAATTTTTTTTTATTCTTAAAAGGCCTTTGCTTTTACTTTTTTTCTTGATGGTAACAATATATGAAGCTATTATTTTTCCTACATTCTTACCAGTCAAGAAGAGTTTATTTCCCACCACTATGAGAATCAACAAAGGTCTTTTTATACGTTATTTGCATTTCCCTTATTACTATTAATGATGACTTTTTAGGTATTGATTAATTACATGTTTCCTCTTGGGCGAGTTGGTTTTTTTTTTTTTTTTTCTTTCTTTAGGTTGTACAAGTATTTTTTTCTTATTAATTTATAAGAGATCATTATGAATGATATTTATGCCAGGTTGGGTCACAGTTGTTGTCTATATGTCCTCAGATTGTTATTTGTCTTTAAATTTTTATGGGGCTTTTTGGAATGCAGAAGATTTTAAGTTCCTTAATGTTAAATTATCAGCCTCTTCTTTCTGCTTTCTTTCTTTGGTTTGTAAGTTTGCTGGTAGAGACTGAGTGTCTTAAACAACAGAACTGCATTGTCTCACAGTTCTGGGGGCTGGAAGTCTGAGATCAAGGTGTTGGCAGGGTTGTCAAGGTCAGGCCTCCTCCTTGGCTTATAGGTGGCTGTCCTCTCCTGGTGCCCTCAAATGGGCATCGCGTTGTGCTTGTGTCCAGATTTCCTCTCCTTATAAGGATACCAGTCCACTGGGGTTAGGGCTACCTTAGTGAACTAATTTTAACCTAATTACCTCTTCAGTGACCCAATCTCCAAATACAGTCACATTCTTAGGTATGAGGGGTTAAGAATTTAGGGGGACACAAAGGCCCACAATAGGCATCATGTTAGAGGGGCCTTTATGACTCCAGAAGTAAATAAATATTTAGGGGAAGTTATTCAGACTCACCAAGATTTGGTATTTCATTCATTTCCTGAAGATGGTGCCCACTACCACTCAGGGCTGGGGTGAAGAGCAAGTGGGCAAGTGGGTATGTCAAGTGCCCGATGCAGTGCCTGCTCTGGGCACAGGCCCTGCCCTTTCTGCCGCTGTCCCGTAACCTTCGCAATGACTATTCAAGATGCTGTGGAAGCACTTTCCTCTACAGGTTTGCAGCATATTGCAAACAATGGGAGTCTAATAACACATTTCCCCACCTGGCAGGTCAATGGGCTGAGTTATTTCTGGGATTACCACATGAGGCTTTTGTCCACAGCATATCCGTAAAGTGGAATATTGGGTTTCTGCATTTGATTCAGTTCTCGCTTCACCTTCTTCTGAATGCTTTGTCTTGCACGGTGTTCGCCCTGTTTCTAAAGCCATAGAGCTTCCTCGTTGACCCTCTGCTCTTCTCAGAATGGCCATCAGTTTCCTAAGGGAGACAGAGACTCTGAAATGGCACTCCCACTGTGTATTGATCTATCCGGACCTTGGATGCAGGGGCACAGGCCCACACCCCTGCTCCCATGGTCCCTGGCAGTTTTTGTTGATCTCTGTGACTGGTGAAGGGGAATGTTGTTCCTCCCTGATGTTTGTTTGGGAAGGGAAACAGAGGCAGCAAACCTGGATGAGCGCAGCATCCCGAATAATGTCCAGCTGAGAGCTCCTGTCCCTTACTGTCCTCTTGGAGCTAGACAGTAAGGGTGTCGAGATGCCGTCGGTCTAACTGGAACAAGAAGAATGTTGTACAAAGAAGAGGAGAAGCAAACTTTTATCCAGATCTGTTTCCAGCGAGCTTTTCTGAGGCACAGTGTGTCGTGCAAGGCAGTGTCCTCTTAAGAGAAACCCAGAGAGCTCAAGGCAGACTGAGCAGCCAAAGGAGATTCGAAGATGCCACGTCAACATATGCCACGTTGCAGTGAGGATCATATTGAGCTAAAAGCAATTAAGGAACAGCATACTCAGGAGGCGCTCTCTGCCCTGCTTCTTCTACTTAAAAGCAGGGTATAGATTTCCATTTGTAAAAGTGTCCTCCTCTCCCAAACCAAAGAGACAGCTCCTGTCAGCTGAGAGGACTTGCGATTGCCTAAGAAACCTTACGAAACAACCCTTTCTTAGCATACATTTCCAAGCCACCTTTCCACAACCTACATTCTGCCCTCCCCCAGGAAGTCCCAAGCCCCCTTTTCTTTGTTTATCCTTTCTCCACACTTTATCACCCCTTGTTAAGACAGTTTGTGAGCTCCAAATTTTAACCCTCTGAGTTACTCACCTCTGAGTTCTCCTGCATGTACGGGTGTTGCATGAATAAATAATTTTTTTTTCTCCTGTTAACCTTTGTTTTATTAGTTTAATTTGCAGTCCCCAGCCACTGAACCTAAGAGGATTGAGGAAAGTTCCCCCCCCCTGCCATCTCTATATACTACAGAGAGAAGGAATGGAAGGCTGCTTCAGCACCACCATAGAGGTCCTTTCCCTTTCTATCTAACTTGAATGCCAAAGGAGAATATTGTCTTTTTCTATCAGGGGTCACTCAATGTTTAAAATATGGGACTAGTTCTCCCTCCCCACTAATCCTATATTCATTATAAACCTAGTATCTATCACAAGTACATAATGATGGCTGGTGGGGCAGAGGACAGCTTGCCTGTGGAGGAAAGGGACAGAGGAGTTAAAGCAAATCATTTCTCCAGCTGTTTGGTGTTTCTTTCCCAATGATCTCCCTTTGGCTTCCACTGACCCATCTGTCAGGCTCTTTCAGTGCAGTTGTCAGGGCACACAGTTCATCAGGGCAATCATGTTAGTTTTCCCACTACACAGCTCCTATAGAATATTCTTAAAGGCTTGATTTTTTAAATTCATTTAATGGGGTTTGTTGGTATATCAGAAAGACTAGAAATAAGATAAAAGGGTTTAAAACCATTAAGGGACCCAAAGCTTAAACTATGTAGAAAATTCAGGAAAAAAAAAATAGGTCAGATATTTGGACTTTGTGAAGTCCAAGACCTAATCGAGCTACCTGGAAAAACATGTAGGGTTGTAACAGATCTTAAAGAGACTGAAGTGAGGTGAATTTGAAATGCAGACATATAACACTTTGGGCATCGAACGATGTGTAGAGATAGACTGATTTCTAGCTGGGAATTACAAACGGGTTCTCTCCATTATCTTGGACGCAGGACCCAAACTTTAGAAGCAGGTGTTCAGGATTTCCCATCATGGCACAGTGGAAATGAATCCACTAGGAACCATAAGGTTGCAGGTTTGATCCCTGGCCTGGCTCGGTGGGTTAAGGTTAAGGATCTGGCGTTGCCATCAGCTGTGGCTGCGGTGTAGGCCTATATGGCTCGGATCCCCCATTGCTGTGGCTGCGGTGTAGGCCGGCAGCTGTAGCTCCGATTCGACCCCCTAGCCTGGGAACCTCCACATGCTGTGGGTGGAGCCCTAAGCTGTTCAGCAGACTGATGAAGACAACTTCAACTTGCTCAGGGATTATGGAGGCACATCTAACTGACATGCAGGTTTTGGTAACTAACTCCCAAGTAAGAAGTGACTCTTTTTTTTTTTTTTTTTAATTTTGTTGTTGTTGTTGTTGCTATTTCTTGGGCCGCTCCCGCGGCATATGGAGGTTCCCAGGCTAGGGGCGAATCGGAGCTGTAGCCACTGGCCTACGCCAGAGCCACAGCAACGCAGGATCCGAGCCGCGTCTGCAACCTACACCACAGCTCATGGCAACGCCGGATCGTTAACCCACTGAGCAAGGGCAGGGACCGAACCCGCAACCTCATGGTTCCTAGTTGGATTCGTTAACCACTGCGCCACGACGGGAACTCCTCGTTTTTTTGTTTGTTTTGTTTTCTCCATTTAATTCACTCAACTGTAAACAAAATCTTTGGCATGCATATTAAGGTTGTAGAGTCTTATTATTGGAATACAGTAAATCAGTCAGCAGGCAAGCAGTAACATTGTGGAATTCTCCACTCATTCCCTAAGTAGGGAGAACCACAAGGCAGAGTAGTTGGAAGGTCAAGCCAGCTGCCTACACTTCCTTTTAGTGGTTCTTAAACTTTAGTTTGCATAAGAAGTATTATATCAAGTGGTTTATTACACAAATTCATGCAGCGTATTTTGGGGAATTTTGTCTACACTTGGTTTTATTGCCGGTAGCTCTGATGAGATTTCAGTCGTGGAGAAGATCCATTCAGCTGACACCATGAATAAGATGCCTGGTGATGTAACTGTAATTGGGATGTGAATTCTGCCCTTAGAGTGCTCCAGGTGTGATGGGGGGGGCGGGGATTGACCAGAAGACTCAAGTGCCATGAATGCTGTGCCAGGGGAAGTAAAGACTGCAGGAAATTGCATTGTTGATTGCCATTTAGAACTGCATTTTTATCTCAGTTATGCCAGACCAAGCCCTGAGCCTGCACATTGATCTTTCTTGGAGAGCATGATGAGACTGTCTTGTGTCAAGTTCAGCCACGGGTTGCCCTGATAATCAGTAGTCTATCCAGAGACCTTGGTAGCTGACAACTTACCTGGAGGATGATGTTGCCCCTCAGAGGACATTTGGCAATGTCTGGAGACATTTCTGATTGTCACAGCTAGAGGAGGGTTGACCTCTAGTGGGCAGAGGTCAGGGCAGGGATCCCGCTAAACATCCTGCAATGCACAGGGCAGCCCCACAACAAAGGACCATGGCCCCGAAGGCTAACTGTGCCAAGGGTGAGAAAACCTGGGCTAGAAACTTTCGTTACTGAATTTCATTGGTAGCAACAGTGACTATATATAGAAGCCAGCGAGCTAACTGTGCCCTCGTGGAAATTTAAATACAGGAGAATAAAATGTGGACCTGTGTGGATAACGGGATTATTCATTCTGCACATGGGCACCTGACTCCACCCATGGGAGCCTGGCGACAGTCCTCTGTGCTGTTGGTTAATGTGGAGAAAACTGAGGAGGTCTAATTGGGCTGCTTGAGTGCCTTCCCAGCGGATGCCCCCTTGCCTCTTTGCTCTTTGCTCTCAATGGCTGCTTTGTACACCGCTCCTTTGTTGTTCTCCTCAGAGATGCAGGGAGAACCGCTTTATTCTCCTCTCATCTGTTCAACAGGTTTTGTCTGGACAGTCTTTGAGAAATAAATATCCGTTAAAGGGGAAGAAAAATACACTTAGCCTTTGATTCCTGGAGGGCCAGACAACCTCTTTCTGTGTAATTCTAGATTATTTTGTGTAGAGTTGGGAAGGAGGTGCTCAAAGTGCATTGTTATTTCTATCATCTGTTCTCTTATCCACCAAGATTATGTGTTCTTGCTTTGAATAGTGTTACCTGATATTCACCCCGAGTCTGTTTTCTTAACTCTTGTTCTAGGACGTGTAATTGAATCTGGGTCCTGAATTGAAGTGAGGTGGTACGGATAAAATACACTGTCCTTGGAATTCTCAAGTGAAATAAAAGAGTGTACAGACTACAAAGTCTGTCCCAGTACAGATTGTCTGCTGGTATTTGTGCATATGAGACTCCACAGTTTTGTAACAAGTTGTTGTTTTTGAATATTTGGTTGTTTTCAAATTTGGGGAATTATAACCAAAATAGCAATTGGCATTGTTATGGTTAAGGTAATAATTATTTCTTAGTGTTTCTGTTGTGGCTCAGTGGTAACGAGCCTGACTAGTATCTATGAGGATGCGAATTCCATCCCTGGCCTTGCTCAGTGGGTTAAGGATCCAGAGTTGCCATGAGCTGTGGTGTGGGTCACAGATGCGTCTTGGATCCCGCGTTGCTATGGCTGTGGCTGTGGCCAGCAGCTACAGCTCTGATTTGACCCTTAGCTTGGGAACTTCCATATACTGCACTTGTGGCCCTAAAATATATATATTTCTTGAGGAAGCACCCTAGAAAAGCAAGATCACTCAAAGGGAATACAGAATTTTAGGGCTTTGGGCTACAGCCTGCAAATGTACCCCTGGAAATTGTGCCAATTTATACTCTGAATAGGTGTTTATGGACATAAACTTTCTTCCTTAGAAGTCACAGCCAAGAGATATGGTAGGCGTGTCTAGGAAGTCAAGAGTATGGAGAAAGAATGTACTGAGTTATGATTCAACTGCTATCAAAACTCATTTTTGCATTACTCTGGCCCCTACTTACTTGGCTTTGTGCACTCTCCTGTTTCAGGAAGATACAAAGCCTGCTTCTGCCTCAGGGCCTTCGCACTTGCTGTTCTCTTGGCCTGTGACATGATTTCTGCAGAGGTCCACATGGCTCGCCTCCTCACGTATCATTGGTTTTTGCTCAGATGCTGCCTCTCACTGAAGCTCCCCCTGGTTTCCTTTTTAAAATTGCAGCCCGGCCCTCCCATGCAGATATACTCACGTGCTTCCGATTCCCCTTCCCTCTTCATTTCTGTCCGTAATCCTTGAGATGCCATCTAACATTGAGATTTGCTGCTGTATTCCCAGCACGGAGAACAGGGCTGGCACGGAGTAGGGCTCAAAAGTTTTTGTTGAATGAGCAACCGAACCACTGCTCTGTAGATTTGCTCTTTGCTGGTTAGCAGTGATTATCTTCATACTAGGCTATCTTGATCTTCCTTGACCAAAGGGGCAGCAGTTTTGTTTTGGTGACGTTGGCTCTGGTGACGTTATTTCTATAACTGCTAGTGTTGTTATTATAACTGCCGTTAGGCTGCTATCATTAGCTCTCCTATCTCTATCATCTTAGTCTCGTCCATCCACCACTGAGATCGGGGATAATAACTGACAAGGCCTCCTCTGGTCTGATAAAGAACCAAATGTGTATGTTTGATTAGACTCTTCACACAGAGATCAGTTTCTACAAAGGACCAGGAGTCCAGTAGAAACAGTGTAAAGGATTTGGACCGTTCACACAAAAGTGGACATGGGACTTTGCCTGTTTATGTTCAACCTCGGTCGAAGTATGAGAAATAGACATTAGAAGTACATTGAGATACACTTTTTTTCAGTGCATTAGGCAAGCACAAGTGCAATACGTGGTGAGGCTGTGTGTCAATAGGCAGCCTCATCTCTTGTTAGAGGGAGTGTGGATGGATACAAATCTCACGCAGAGGGGTATTTGGACATGCCTATCGAAATCTAAAACTACCTATGCTCTTTGACCCCAGAATTTCACTTCTGTAAATCTACCCTAAAAATATGCTTGCACATGAACAAAATGATATGCATGAGGTTATTCACAGAGGCTTGTTTACAAAGGTGAGAGATGACCAGTGGCCCACGGCCAGGGACTGGTTCTGCAGATAGGATACTTCCGTATCAAGAATGACTATGCCTCTGTAGAAGGAGCCAGGACACAGTATTTGTATTAATATAAAAAGATTTGGGAGAGACACGAAATGAAAAGACAAAATACCACCCCTAAAAAAAGGGTATAGAGGAGTTCCCTTGTGGCTAAGAGGGTTAAGGATCTGGTGTTTTCACTGCAGGGGCTCAGCTCACAGCTGTGGTACTGGGTTGATCCCTGGCCATACATCCTGGGCAGTGGCCAAACAAACAACCCGCCCCCCCCCGCAAAAAAAAACCCCAACCAAAAAACCCACTAGGTATAGAATACTCCCTTTTTATATAAAGGAAAGAGGGAAATACAATATGCTTTTGTATTTCCCTTATAATCTATGAAGAAATTCTGGAAGGATCTGTAAGAAACCATGAAGAGTGAATTGCTGGAGAGATGAGGATAGAGGTGGCTACCGGGCAGGTACAACACTTTGGGAGGTAGGAGGTTATACACCATTTTTACATGTGCCCACAGACGCGTGCACACACATTCAAGGTTTGAATCGCATGCATGTTTTACCTGTTCAAAAATGTTAAGTTAAAAAAAGTCATCCTAAAAGAAACGGTCGAATCTGGGAGAGAGAGGTGGCAGAGAATGATCTTACTTCCCTTGTGTCAGCAGCACCATTCATTCCAGGGAGCGTTCGAAGTCTGTTCTGAATGCTGTCCCCAAGCCGCTTCAGTCGATCTGCTTCTGATGGGGCACCATGTGAACTGGCCTGGGGGAGGGAGTGAGTGTGTGCCTGTGAGTGAACCTTGGGGCATCACTCCTGCCTTCTGATATCCTGGTTGCTATAGTGCGGAGCTCTATTTGTGACACACAGAGAACACTTTAAAGAAACACTGCTTCCTGGCCATGACTTCCTGGGCAATCTGTCCTTCCGGAGGCTGCCGAGCACGAGGGGTTTGCATGCTCTTCTGGGCAGAGTGAGCCCAGCTCGTTCAGACCCTGGGCACCATTCGGAGCAGAAGCGGGTGGTAAGGCATGCCTTGCTTCCCACTGGGCACTCGGGAGGCCGTCCCTCGCCAGGGCCTCGTCTCCTGGCGTCTGCGACTCCGGGGCACTGGCCCCTTCTCCTCCTCTGTCTCCTCTTCTCAGGAGCTACCCGAGTGGTGCAGTTGGCGCCTTGTGTCTTCTACGCCAGAGCCGTTTCTCTACCTAAACCACCAGTGAAAACAGGAAGTGATAAAGCAGAATTCGCCCTGCATCTGCCCTGAGCGACTTCTCTTTCTTTTTGTCATTCCGCATTAGGGATAGACACGTGTGTCCGTCTGCCCCAGAGGATCCCACTTGCACCGGCTTTGGACGTTCTCGGGATTTGCAATGCCGCCCCCCGCGGACATCGTCAAGGTGGCCATAGAATGGCCGGGCGCCTACCCCAAACTCATGGAAATCGACCAGGTTGGTAATACTGGCAGTCGTTCGGGGGGTATTTTAGTTTCCCTTCTCTTCTGACATTTTCGCAGACTTTGGATAGCTCTTTTTTCCCCCTGTTCTCTCTCTGGCTGTGTTGCAAGCTCTGTGTGGTAGGAGTTGCAGGGCAGTTTGATTTCTGCTCCACACGCAGTGGCGATGGATGGGGCTCTTATCGTTGTCCAGCATCTCCTAGGAGGGTGTCAGTACAGGGTTTGTGTCTGAAGCTGTGAGGGAGGGAGCAGAAGGGACAAGAGGATTAGGCTTTGAGCAGGTGACACAGTGGAGGCTGTCCCACCCCTGCCTTGCAGGGAGGGGCTCCGGACCACGTGCGGATTGTTTTATCATAGACAACACAAAACTTAATTTTTGGAATCACTTTTTTTCTTCGATTTTTGCAGAAGCAGCCAACAAGTATATTGCTACTTTGTCATATTAACAGCTTGATAATGAAATTAGTGTAGAGGGGCTAGGTCTTGGATTCTAGCCAGTTGTAATTTTATTATTAAAATGCACTGTGGGTTCTCTTATCTTGTCTGGTATGGAATAAATACGCAGTAAATTTTTACCAAATGAAAACCTATCAAGAAGACTTTTGAAATGGCTTTACCTGTGGAGGCTTCCTTCAGCTTGAGTACCGACAGTCTTATGATGGATCTCTCATTTACTCTTGGATTATAGGCTATCTCAGGAAGCTTACTTTTGTCATTCTGGAGCAAATGATTTAAAGGAAAAAAAAGACTGAGACCTTGTGTGCACTTATGGTTTCATAAAGCATATAATACAGGATTCTAGGTGGCTTTCTACATTTTCAAAAGTAGGATTCCATGGAAACTTCACTTTTTATGTCCTTGATACTATTTTATGGTTATGATCTATACTTTTTTTTCTGGTCAAATGTTTTATCTGGCTGAAGACCACTACACTATAAGATTTATATGGCATTGTGTGGATCCAAAGGACTCATTAAAATAAATTATAAAGATCAAATCAGAATTAGTTGAGTGCGAGCATGAAAGTAAGAAAGGTACATTTTTAGGATTGTTGTCAAAAAAGATGTCATCAGACCAGCACATCATTGTCATTTTAACTCTTCTCTGAGGCAGATTTTGTTGTGACTCTAGAAGTGACCCATGAATGTAGAAAAGCCGACCCAGTAATTTTTTTTTTTCTTTTTGTCTTTTTGCCTTTTCTAGGGCCGCAGCCGCAGCATATGGAGGTTCCCAGGCTATGGGTCTAATCTGAGCTGTACCCACTGGCCTACACCACAGCCACAGCAACTCGGGATCTGAGCCGCGTCTGCGACCTACACCACAGCTCATGGCAACTCCAGACCCTTAACCCACTGAGCAAGTCCAGGGATTGAACCTGCAACCTCATGGTTCCTAGTCGGATTTGTAAACCACTGAGCCACGACGGAACTCAATGACCCAATAATTTTATATATATTTATGTCAGTCAACAATTGTTACCTTTTTTCATGTGCTATTTGAGAGAGAGAGTACAAGTTGAATATTACTTTTTAATTTTTTAATTTTTTTCTATTTTGACCCCCCCCACGGCACATGGAGTTCCCAAGGCCAAGGATCAGATGCGAGTCCCAGCTGCAACCTATGCTGCAGCTGCGACAACAATGGATCCTTTAACCCAGTGTGTTAGGGCGGGTGGGGGGGGGTGGCGAACCTGAGTCCTATCCTAGCTCTGCTGAGACGCGCCACAGTGGGAACTCTGAGCATTACTTTAAAATAGGACTGGGACTACTTGGCGCAGACTAAGTATTGCCAGGATTAGGTTTGTCTACAACCCGAGAGAACCAACGGCTTCAATGGGATAGAAGTTGGCCTCTCAAGTCATACTGGGCAGTCCTGGGCTGATCTGATTTTCCAGTGCCTTTTTCATAGGTGGGGCTGAGGATCAGCTGCTTGGGCATCACCTGGGAGCTTCTTAGAAATAGTCTCAGACTCTACCCAGACCCCCTCACCCCGATGTGCATTTTAACAAGATCTCCAGGGCATTCCTGTGAGTGATTGTGTCTGAGAAATGCTGAGCTGGATTCTTGGTGCAGAAGCCTGAGGCCTCATCAGAACCATCTGGGGCACCTGATCGAATGTTCTCCAGGGTCCCAGCCTAAGAGATTCTGAGTCAGTGGTTCAGGTAAACTATTTCCTTTTGATTCTGCCATGGCCCGTGGTGTTTGGAAGACCTCAGCTCCTGATATACACTCATAGGGGCCTGTGGCATCAGTGTCCTGTTCTGGCTTCTGGCGATGTCCTTTTCTCTGTGCATACCTTAATAATTTTTTAAATATTCTTTTTATTTTAGAACAATTTCAGATTTACAGATAAATTACAGGGATTGTATAGAGAGTTTTTATATAACTGTGGCACATTTGCCAAAACTATGATAGCTCACTGGTAACCAAACTACAGAATTTATTTGGATTTTATCAGTTTTTCCACTGATAGCCTTCTTTTGTTTCAGAATCCGATCTAGGAATACCAACTGCAATGTAATATGGTCATAGTGTTTCCTCCGTCTTCTCCAGTCTTTGATAATTTCTAAGTCATTTCCTTGCCTTTCAAGGCCTGATAGTTTTGAAAAGTAACTTCTTTTGATATAATTCTTAAAAATAAATTTTATTGAAGTATAGTTGACTTAGAAAGTTGTGTTAGTTTCAGGTGTACAGCAAAGTAAGTTAGATATCCATATAATATATCTGTTCCTTTTCAGATTCTTTTTCCAATAGGTTATTACACAGAATTTAGTAGATCACCCTGTGCTATACAGTAGGCCCTTGTTACCTAACTATTTCATCTATAGTCGTATGTATATGTCTCAATCCCCTAATTTATCCCTCCGCCTCACATTTCCCCTTTGGTAACCATAAATTTGGTTTTAAAATCATTAGTCTGTTTCTGTTTTGTAAATTCTTTTGAGTCATTTTTGGTTAGATTCCATGCAATTGTGATATCGTATGATATTTGTCTTTCTTTGTCTGACTTACTTCACTTAGTGTAGTAATCTCTAGGTCCCACCATGTTGCTGCAAATGGCATTAATTTTTTCTTTTTTATGGCTGAGTAATATTCCATTATGCATATGTACCACATCTTCTTTATCCATTCCTCTGTGGAAGGTTGCTTCCATGTCTTGGCTATTGTAAGTAGTGCTGTGATGAACATTGGGGCATGTGTATGTTTTTGAATTATGGTTTTCCTCTGGATAGATGCCCAGGGGTGGGATTGCTGGATCATATGGTAGTTTTATTTTGATATAATTTTAAATACAGAGAAATGGCAAGAACCCTTGTCTACTTTCTTTCCAGATTCACTAATTATTAATATTTTGCTTCATTTGCTGTATTGTTTTTCTCTCTGCAGTATATAGATCCCCCTTTGAGTGATTTGAGGGTGATTTACACTTGATCTTAGCCAAAAGGCTGAGAAGCGATTGAGGGTGATTTAGAGGCATCATATCCCTTTAACCCTAAATCTCAGTATCCGTAAGAATAAAATCATTCTCTTACATAACCACAATCTCTTTAGAGAAACCAGAAAAGTGAACATTAGTTCAACACCTATCATTTAATTCAAAGCCCAAAGCCCACATTCAAATTGTATCAGTGTTCCCAATAAGGTCCTTTATAGGTATTTTCCTCACAGTCTGCTATCCCTCCAGGATCATGTATTACATTTCTTGTCATGTCTCTCTGGTCTCCATGGATGTGGAATGGTTCCTTCGTCTTTGTCTTTTGCGACCTTAACAGTTTTGTAAAATACGGGACGGCTTTTCTGTGGAATGGCCTCCAGTTTGTGTTTCGCTGATGTTTCCTCTCTATCAGACTCAAGTTTTGCATTTTTGGCAGACAGGCCAGAGAGGTGATGTTGTGTCCTCCTTGCGGTATCATATCAGGAGCCATGTGATGTTGCTGTGTCTATTCTTGGTGATGATACTGGATTTACAAGTGTAATTATTGAGGTTTGTAGAAGTTAGATGATTCACTAGTCCATGAGACTGTGACACAAACCCAGGAATCCAGGCCTCCCACACTCTGAACTGAACGTAGAAGTTGGCTGAGTTGTAGGCCTCGTGGTCACGCCGTGTGGAGACGTCCACCACGAGAAATGCCGTCCCTTATTGCCCTGCAGCTGCTGAGGTTGGAGTGAGACTCTAGGCAGTGTTGATGTCCGGTGTCATTTCTTGATTGGGTCGGAAGTTGGCACAAGAGTTGGAAGTGTATTTGCACGAGCGAGGAAGACTTTAGCAATGATCATCACTTGGGTTTTCTCCTTATCTTCTATCTTTTTAAATAAAGGTCACATAACCTGCCTCTCTCCCATTGCACGTTACCTTTGTTTAGAAAGCTCTTTGCCGCTTTTTAACCTGGAGAGCTACCCTTTCACTAAAACGTATTTCCGGAAGTTGGGTTGGACATTGCTGCCCCATCTCCTCTCCAAACCTCCAGTGTTCCTTCACTTATCTCAGCGTGTTGTCCTTGTCTATCGTCTTAAACTGGTGTTCCTCAACCTTGAGTGCCGGAGAGCCACCCAGGGAGCTTGTGAAGAATGCACATTCCCAGCCCAGCTGCAGAGATGGTGATTCTGCCGGCTGAGGATGGGCCCTCAATCTGGTGTTTGGTGAACACCAAGTGAGTCCATAGAAGGGCCTTCCACATGGCATCATGCAGGGACTCATGAGAAACAGTCATGAGCCTGTGAGTTACTTTGTCTTTGAGTACTGTTCCTCCAGTGCCTGGTAAAAAGCCCGTCCTTAATATATTTAATTCATGAATAACCGGGAGAGGGAGCTTCCTGAGTGGGGCTCGGTTCTGCTCGGCCATGCTCCAACAGGGCCCATCGGGATCCAGGGCATGTCTTCCTGGAGTAGACTGGTTTATCTTTCTTCTACGTTTTGACGAGACATTTCTATGTTTCCACTCAGTAGGAAAAGCCCTGAGGAATCTTTTGCAAGTGGAGTTTGCTATATCATGTGAGGCTCTTGAAAGAGCTGTCAGTGAGCTCATTTTTCTCGGCAGTGGCCTCTGCTCCCGCCTTCGCTGTCTGTGGTTGGGTTTCAAACTCGGGAGCCACTTGAGGCCCTAGGTGATGGTTATCTAGATACACGGAGCCAAAAAGGCTCCCCATCCACTCTTCGTATTCACTTACTGTATACTGCACCGCGTATTTTCCAGTCAAGGGATAGAAGCCCTGGCACTTTGACAAGAGGCGTCTGCTAAGAGCAGCGTGGCCTAACAGATGCAGTCCTGGCGCTGGGACGTTTCAACCTGGGTGTGGGCCCTGGAGTCCACCTTACTGTCAGGGCCCAGTTAGCCTCTTTGAGCCTCAGCGCCTTTGACTTGTCAAGTCAAGATAAAATTTTGCCACTTTTAGATTGTCGTGAAGATGAAAGAAACGATATGAAAAGAATGTAGGACACGGCCTGGTTCAGAGTGAATTACTCAGTAAAGGCAGGCATTGTTGTTGCTAGTTGAAGCAAGTTCTCATCAAATTGGAAAATGAGAGGCTCTGATTTTCCTTTTGACCTGCCCTTCCACCCTGGATAATTTCCCACCTTTCCCCTTCTTTCTCTGCCTAACTTGGTAAATGTTTAGGACGGAGAGAAAATTAAACAACAGGTGTGAGGGAGGCATCACCTAGTAATATAAGAGCATGCTAACTGGATATACAGCCAATTCATGCTATGGAATATTCACTGGCTCCCTAGTACTCCCTCATGATATTTTCTTCCATCTCTTGACCACACACCAATATTCTGGGAAGCAGCTTCTGTGTTCCCTGCACGTGCTCTTCAGTCCTACCGTTTCTCCTGCCTTGCCCTGCCCCGATGTGCTTTTCAAGGAGTCTGCTGAAGCCAGCAAGCCACTGCTCCTATCTGGGTCTCAGAAGTTCTCTGCTTACGTATTTGCACACCTCCACAAACCACTCAATGCTTTTGTCTCCTATCATGCTGTCTTCCTTTTCCACTGCCGGCAGAGGAGGAAGAGGTGTCCTCTCTCTCTTTCCAAGGCATTCCAACCCCTATCTCTTTGGCTCTACCTGTGTTTTAACTTGTCCTTTCTCCTTTTCTGGGGCTTGTGCCCCCATCAATATCCTCTTCATTTGTTCTTCTTTCCTCTGCTTTCAACAGTAAGCTCTTCTGTACCTACGTGGAAAAATTCTCCTCTTGACCTAGTAATCCTCTTGCTAGTATGTAATTTACTTTCTGTCTTTCCATTCCAAGCCGATTTAAGTGTTGTCAGTATGTGTCATCTGTGTTGCTTTGATATCTACATAATCTTAGGATGTATAACAATTTTCCTTTCCTTGGTGCTGCCCCTCTTTGATGGCACCAGTGCCTTCCTGTTTGCTAAATCAAGTGGTCTTCCCTCTGCCTCGGTTGGCCTCGCCCTCTCGGTAACACTTGGCAGAGCTTCTCATTCACATCTTGTTAAAACCCTCCGCTCCCTTCCTTAAGCTTCAGTTCTGAGATTCTCCCTCTTTATCTGATTAGTCTTCATGGGCTTCCTTCATGGTTCCATGTCATTCTCCTTCTTTCTGTCACAACCTCAATGCTTAGCCCTCTGGTCTGTGTGTTCATCAGTGACTCTCAGATTCCATGTTCTGTTCCATGTCTTTAAGTATAATTTCTATCTGAGTAATACCAGCTCTGGTCACCAACCTCTCCTCTGGCTGGTCATCCATTCATCTCTCTGTTTATTGGATATATTATTTCCCTGTATAAACCTTCAGTTGTCTGCAGAATATAAGCAAATGGTCAATAAAACTGCTCAAATGTGAACCTAAAGAAGGGGGATCTGATAGTTCCTCACCAACTTTTGGAAGTTATTTCATGTAGAAGAGGGATCATTAGATGTATTTATGACCCCACGTGTACAAACTCCATTCGCTCCATACAAGGAGATAGGTCTCATCTCTAATCAAGAAAAGCCAGCCTGGGCCATCTTGGCAGGTGGTGGGGGGGGCATCATCCCTCTTACGTGTGTGTCAATCACTTGAGTAGGCAGTTATGCTTTCAGTTCAGGCCCGGAAAGGATAATGGGAAGAGATGCATGATTTTCAGCCTTAGTTCTGCAGAGCTTTCTCAAGTGGTTCCAGGACGAGGGTGTGTGCAGTGGGCTGCCAGGCTCTCCATGCTCACTCTGGCCACAGCAGCTGCTATTGACTTGTTTTCATGTTTGGATGCTTTGGAGAAAGATTTTGTTTGAAGATAGCATACCACGATTAAAAAAAAAAAAGCCAAGGACAATTCCTGAGTTTTCCAGTAACCCTGAGACTCGAATCAGATTCATTAGCTTGCCCTCTTGTCCTTCCATGATTTCCCTTTGCATTATCCCAGGTCCAAGGTATCTGCAGGTGCGTGTGTGTAATTCTCAGGTGCCCTCTTGTTTGTAGAAGCTGCCCGTTTAGAAGTGTGACCTGCACATTTATGCACTTTTTTTGTCTCATCTCGTGTAGTTTCTTTTTCTTTTTTTTGGCTGTGTTCACAGTTCACGGTGGTGGCTTGTGGAAATTCCCAGGCCAGGGATCGAGACTGAGCCACAGCAGTGACAACACTGAGTCCTTAACTGCTAGGTCACCAGGGAACGGCTTATGTAGTTTCTTTCTTATCACCAGCCTGCTCGCATCCCTCCTGCCCTCTCTTCCCGCCTCCACTGCTCTACCTCCTGGCTTTTGCACTGCAGAGAGCCTCCTTTCTGCTCCTGTCTTTTTGGATTATGCTATAATGCAGTGCTTTCTCCACCCCTCTCATTTCTTATACCATTTTCTTTGCCCGCAGCTTTTGTTTACCGTTAATATAACCTGCATCTGATGCTATTTCCTTTTTTTTTTTAACGTGCCCACGTCTGTTGAAGTGGGCTACATGCTCCTGGTGGCCAGCCAGATTGTACCTACATTTGTATCCTGCGCTCCATCACAATGATCTCTGTTTCTGTGGGCTTACTTTTGGCTTGAAGTGTGAGGAGTAAAGATGAGAATAAAACATTGGTGTTCTCCATCCTCCCAACAGAAAAAACTGCAAGAGCAAGCCCTCCCCGTACATGGCTGTGGATTTTATTTTTCTAAAAGAAACATAGAGGCATGTGTTTTTAGGCAAGTGTATGCAGAATGATTGCCTTCAGCATTCCCTCAGCTATCCTATTTCTGTAGTATATTTAAGATATAATTCAATATGCATAAATTTGATTTACCCAAGCCCTTTTTTAAAGCTCGCTTATTGCCGAAAGCGCGTGGAGGTTTTTGTGCTCAACAGAGGAGTTATACTCATTCTGTAGGTAATAACAATAGTAGCAGTAGCAGTAGTAATAGCATGCGCCGTCTAATCAGCATCTACTGCGTGCCAGGCAGTGTGTTAAGTGCCCTGCACGGAGTATTCCATCCCCTTACTACAGCCTTATGAGGCAGGCTCAAGACTTCCTAATTCATAATTGTTCAGAAGTTCACTGAGTTGCCTCAGATCACACAGTTAGGAAGTTATTGATTTGAATCCAGCACTGGATGACACGAAAACCCAGGCAGTTTCACCGAAATCGTAAATCTGTTTGCTAGTTCTTTTTTTTTTTTAAGTATTTCATTGAGGTATAATTGACACATTATGAGAACAATTAAGTTCTACTCTCTTGGCAAATTTCAATCATGCAATACAGTATTATCATCTATATCCCCCTTGCTTTATATTAGATCCTCGGGCCTTGTTCATCTTAGAGCTGAAAGTTCGTACCCTTTGATCAACCTTCCATGTTTCCCCCATCGTCAGCCTCTGGCAACCACTTTCCTACTCTCTGTTTCTATGAATTTGATTTTTCTTAAGTAGATTCCACATGTAACTGGTAGTAGGTGGTATTTATCTTTCTTTGGCTTAGTTCATGTGTTTGGTAGTTCTCTTTGGGTCTCTCCGTCTCTTAATGGCTCAGTTCAGGGGCTCCTACCAGTAACACCAGCTTGGTTTGAACAGACACCTACACCACTGCCAGCTTGCCTGCTCCATCCACGAGCAACGTCACTTCCAGGGAGATGCTGTACTGTGACAGTCAAGACCGTCTCTCCTTAAACATTAGGGAAAAATATGGCGAGTGGTCTGGGAACCCACCTGGAGTGAGACAGAGCCTAAAAAGGCTGGTTTCTTTGGGGATGGACCCTGGGAGAGGCAGGCTGACCTGGAGCTGCTGAGCATGGACTTTGGGTAGACTTCTTTGGACTCTGAATCTGGGCTGTCACTAAGTGCTGTGTGACTGGGGACAAGCCTTCTGCTTTGTAAGGAAGAATTGTCAATATTCACACATGCTTCCTGGTGCTGTGGAGTTAGGTGAGATAACCCTCAGCACTCTGCTTAATAAGGATAAGCATTAGGAGCCAATTATGATTTGTTTTAAAGAGTGGTACATAGCATAGAACAAGTTTCTTATGTTTCAAGCAGGACTGGAACCAATAATGCAAACTTTTCCTTAAAGGCATTAAAGCTAACTCTTCAGCCTGAAAGCCCATAATTCCCAAGACATTTAAATATTGAGAGCCTAGTCAACTAAAATGACAGTCGAGCTCCAAATAGAGTTTGGAATTCAGATACAGTCACATAGAATGCACAATGTGAGTGTATGTAATACCAATGAATGGTACTCTTAAAAACAGTTGTGATTGTAATTTTAATGTTCTGTGTATTTTACTACCTAATAATAATAACAATAAAAAAGATCCCACAGGATCAAGAAAATGAGACTGAATTTCTGGAAAGCGAGGTTCCACCCTTTCACTACAGGACTGAAAAGAACATGTGATTTTCCTGGACTGTTCTTTCCTGAATGGTTGGATTACATCAGGATTTCTCAACCTCAGCATTACTGACATTTTGAACTAGATAATTCTTAGTTTTGAGGGCTGTCCTGTACATCGTAAGATTTTTGCAGCATCCTGGCCTTTACCCACTAGATGCCAGTGGCATCCCCTCCCCCAGGTGTGACAACCAAAAAATGTCTGTAGACATGGCCAGTGTCTCCCTGGGTGGTGGACACATTTCCCCTGTTGAGAATGAATTAAATTGGTGGCTCCCAGGCCTGGTTCTGCATCAGAATCACATATGAAACATATTGGACGTACGGAGAGGATGATTCGTAGGTGTGATTCAAGGCCTGGGGATTCCTGTTTTTTTCGAGCTCCGTGGTCATGCGGATGCCCTTGGATCCAGACTTAGAAATCACTGTCATGGAGTTTGTGTTGTGGCTCAGTGGTAACAAACCATGCTAGTATCCATGAGGATGAGGGTTCAATTCCAGGCCTCGATTGGTAGGATAAATATCTGGTGTTGCAGTGAGCTCTGGTGTACGTTGCAGATGTGGCTTGGATCTGGTGTTGCTGTGGCTGTGCTGTAGGCTGACACCTGCAGCTCTGATTCGACCCCTAGCCTAGGCAGCATATGATTTCAGTATGCTGCAGGTACAGCCCTAAAAAGAACCCCCCCCGCAAAAAAAAGAAAATCAGTGTTGTGAGGTCCTCTAAATTTCTGGCTCAATCTGCTGGTGGTACTTCTGGCTCCCCCACTAATATTTAGGGAGCACCTCAATGCTTCCATTCAGTAAAATGGCCCTAATACTTATTCTTTGCCTTTTCTTAGTTGCCAGAGCTTCTTGGGAAGCTCGAACGTAAGTAATACCTTCAAGAGCTTCTTTGGTTCCACTTAAGAAACGTGTGCTAGAGCCTGTGTGATGTTGCACTGCTGCCTTTTGTGCTGTCATAATCAGGGAGAGTGATGTGGGGACAGGAATTGTCATCGCTCATCTGATCTGTGCAGCTGTTGGATTTGGGAGTGTAACAGCTATTTCTTAAACTTCCTTTAATATAAAGTGCTGGGTGCTTCCCTTTCTGGTTTTAGCTCTCTCTCCTCGTATGTGAGAGTGTTGAACCTCCTAAAATCCTAGCGTTTGCCATGCTTTGGAAGGGAAAAACAGAAAACATATGTCTCCCCGCAGCAGAGAACCCAGTTTAATGGCACAAGAATGAGCTCTCGCATTCTGCTTTTTCTTCTGAAAATGAACTGCAGATTTCAGTTTGCTTTCTAGGTAGGCGGGGTGGTGTTCTTCTCCCTTCGACTTCCCTCCCCCAACTCTGTCACTAAGAGCAGATTGGGTAACTCAGGACAGAGCCTTTTATCAACCATGTTTCCTTGAGACTGGGTGACTCAGACGGCTCCCCTTTCTAGAGCCTTGTGTGTGTCACACTTTGTACTTCATTTTCCTGTAAGGTCACCTGGCAGTTTGCGGTGGGGTAAATGCATGTGTTGATTTTAGCTTTAAGAAGGACTCCAGAAACTCATGTTTTGTTCTAGAGAAGGATAGCTTGTACTTTACCTCTAGGGGTATGTAGACGTGTGCAGTGTGTGAAGATCTCTGAGGGAATAAAAGCGGCCTCTGGGAAAGAAAATACATGCTTTTCTAGTTTCTTTTTTTCTAGAAATCTCATCAGCTGCACTTTTGGGTGCTGTCAGTCAATGGCACCAACACGGTGCTGGACAACCTTGCCCCCACTGCCCACAGCCTCTCAAATAGCAAATCCTGGGGAGTTTACCTCCTAAATGGTTCTTGAGTCTGTCCACCTTTTTTTTCCATCCTCACTGCCACTGCTCTCATTTGCCTTCACTAGGTGACTTCAGCAGCACTGCGGCTGGCCTCCTCTTCACCACTCTTTGTTCCCCGCCAACGCATTCTCCCAAGCCTCGTTTTCTTCAGTGGCTCCCCTGCTGCACTCGGAATAAAATCCAGCCATCCTTGCTGTGGTTACTAGGGCCCTCCTATCCCCAGCTCTTGCCTATATCACTAGCTTTGCTTAGAGTCACTATGGCTTCCCCCAAACCCGTCTATCTTGGGTCTCATTGTAGGTGACTTTCTTCTTTTCACGAAGGCACACTTCTCTGAGTCTTTACAGATGTGATTTTCTTTACCAGGAAATTCCCACCCCTTGGCTTGTCTAACTCCTTTTCACCCTCTATCCCAGATGAAATGTAGGCTTCTTAGGAGTCCTTTCTGACTCCTCAGGTCAGATGAAGGCTCTTGTTATGTGCAGTTGTAATATTCGATATGGCTCCATTAATTCACTGTGTGATGATCTACATGGGCCAAGTTCCCCTTGCCTACTATAGGGCCTGATAGGTGGTAAAGTCATAATAATAAGAGCAGAGGAAATACGTGATGTTTGTACCTTTTCTGGCTAATGATGCAATTAAATAAAATTATGAAAGGAGAGGCTCTGGTGAGAACAACTTTCCTTCCCTTGTTCCCACCTTGCATTCTAAATATATTATTAGACCTTATGAATTGACTTTATGAAGATCTATTTTTGCCCTTCCATCAAAATTATCCATAATCATAAGATAGCCAAATGGCTTTGAGATAAGCGATATCAATTTTCAAAATGACTACAGATGGATCGTTACTCTGGGACAAATTTGTAGTGATCCGTTAGCAGATCTGTTAGCATTCATCAGCATCATCACCCTCAGATGCTCAGATCTGTTAGCATTCATCAGCATCATCACCCTCAGATGCTCATAATTTCCACTGTCACCTCTTTCTTGACCTCCTAACCCATATAAATAAATACCTATCTGCTTATTTGTCTTGTTCATCTAGATGTCCCTTGAACCTCGAACTTAACATATTCAAAACACTCCTCATTTTTCCTTCTACTTCCAAACCTGTGCAGTTCTACTTTTCTTTATATTTTCCTTTTCTTGATGGCACATGAACATGCACTCAGTTTACTGTAGCTGAAACTACCTCTTCCTAGACTCTTCTCTCTCCTTCAGCTTTTCCATCTAATTAATTACCTCAGAAAACTTGCCTGCATCTTGTTCTTCCTTATCACACCTCCTGCTACTGCTCTAGCTGATTCTGTTCTTTCTGGTCAATGTGCAGAAATAGAGATCAAGGGAGGACTTAAAAGTAAGTGTGTCAGATATCCTCAAAGGAAGACTTTTAGAAAAGAGGGAATAATATCTACACAAACAGGAAATTGTGCACATAAAGTAGGTAGATATAAGTTGAGAATAGACGGATATGAGAAAGAACCAATTAGAAATCTCAGAAATGAAAAAAGCACATACAGTAAATAAAATGTAAAAAAAAACCCAAACCCTACAACAGGAAAAAAACAATAAAATAAACAGAGTAACTCTGTAGTGGATTTGGCTAAAGAGAGAATCAAAAACTTGGAGGGTGAAAATGAGGAATTCATCTAGAACAGAGCCTAAAAGATAAAATAATGGAAAAATATGAATGTGAAGTTTTGTTGAAAGGACAAATTAAGATGTTCCATTCTGTCTAATTGGCAGTCCTGCCAATAAAGAATCGAAGGAATGGTGGAGAGTCAATTATTTGAGGAGGTCCTGGCTGATATGTTACACCTCTCTGGAATTGAAAGAAATTCCACAGGGGCTCTAGATTTGGCTGGTTGGCTGAGTAGAGGCTCTGCCATGAGGAGCTCTATGGACTTGATATTCTGTCCAAGAGTCATGGGAAAAGGGAAGGTTTCTAAACAGAGGAGGAGTGACGTCGTATGATTTGTACTTTTAGAGGGTCGTAATCTGAGAACTGTTTTGTGAGAGGTAAAATGAAGGAAGAGAGATTAATTAGACAGTTCTTACAGTAGCCCAGGCAAGAAATGATTTTGCCATGGCTTAGGATAGTGACAGCAGAGACAGAAAGAAGTGAGACATATGTCTTATCAAGACACATGAGAAGATTAACTTGACAGATAATTGGCGATTGATTATAGATAGAAAGGTAAAGGAGAGTGAAATGTTGAGGATGATAATGAGATTTCTTGTGAAATAGTGACAGCTACCAAGATGGAAAACACTCATGGAGGAACATGTAGGTGGACTCACATTCTTCATGGAACCCTTACAAATGGGTACAGGAAAATAAGACCTCTTTTCAGAGTTCCTTTGGGTTTTGATACACTGTTCAACTTGACCATCTAACTGGCTTCTGGTGTGATCACCTATCATTAGAGCATGCACATTTGATTATGTCACTTTTCTGCTTAAAAACCTGTGATGGGTCTAAATCATCCAGGGTGGTTTATGAGACTCCGGCTTGCCTTTCCAGCCACTTTCTCTCATATGACATGCATGCACGTCAGCTCCTCCATATGCAGTACCAACATCCACTTACCATGCCTTGAACCAAAAGGGCCCTAAACAATCCAAATAGAAACTATTTTTAATGCTTCTCTGTACCTACAGACAGAATAAAGAAGGTTTAGAGAATCACCTCTGAGGTTGACTCGGCAGAAGTGAAGAACAAACAACAACGTGAAGGAGAGGGAAGGTATAATGTTATTGCAAGGTTATGTTCTGGCAAATTAGAAAAAAGATGAGTAGAAGTGGAAAATTGGAAAAGAGAACTTTGGACTAAGACTTGACTTTGAGGTTATGGAAGGATACACATTAAGTTAAAATGGCCTGAGACAGAAGGGGGCTACAGAGAAGTCAGAGCTGGAGGTGTTGATTTGAGCATCAAAAGTGAGAAGATAACTGGAGCAGAGAGTTCTTCAACCTCTATATCAAAAGTTTCAGGAGTTCCTGTTGTGGCTCAGCAGAAACAAATCTGACTAGTATCCGTGAGGACACAGGTTCGATCCCTGGCCTGGCTATGTGGGTTAAGGATCCAGCGTTGCTGTGAGCTGTGGTGTAGGTCACAGATGTGGCTTGGATCCCACGTTGCTGTGGCTGTGGTGAAGGCCAGCAGCTATAGCTCTGATTCAACCCGTAGCCTGGGAACCTCTATATGCTGCGGGTGTGGCCCTAAAAAGCAAAAAAATAAAAAAATAAAATTAAAATTTCAGTGTTAATTTAGGATTTCATCATAACTTATGGAGAGATAAGGCATGAGGCAGGATAATCTACTATTTTCATAGTAGTCCTGCAACATTGTGCCGTAAGTAACATTTTTCAATGTTATGTGCCAACTCGCTATGTGCCAGGAACCAAGATGCCCAGAATTCCACTGCTTTCCCCTCAGGTGTTAGCCTGGGCCCTTGGCCTTGCTGCTGGTGGTTGCTGATACTCCAGATTTGGAATGGAGTTAAAAGCAAGGGTTCTAGAATTATGTCGGTCTAGTTTCAAATTCTGGCTTTATCCCATAGGCTGTGAGGCTTTGAGCAAGCTACTTAACATCTCAAGAGCTCATACAGTTTTCTCATTTGTAATATAAACTTAGTAACATCATCTTGCAGTGTGTAGAGGGTAGTCACTCAATATGCAGTAGTTGCTACTATTATCATTATTATCAGAAGGGCTGGCCAAGGGATGAGAGATGTTAAACGTTATGTTGATATGTCAAAAGTATAGGAGTTTTTGAAAGTGTGTGAGGTTGTGGCCATTGTTTGCATATTCCAGACCCTTCTGGAAGACCCTGTGTTTTTATCCCTCAAGGCTCTAGCTCAGCCTTGGGTAGCCATGGTCATACTCATAGGACATATCTTTGAGACTTGGAAGCTCATGATCCTCCACTACTTGCTGGCAGACATCTCAGCACATCTCATACTACTCAAGAAAGAAGCATGGACTGGCATTAGTGCATCCACCCACAAACAAGCGAACCAACTCCATGGCAAAGAGAGACAAGAAGTAAAAGGGAGGAAAACCCCTAAATTAAACTGTAAACTCACTTCTTAATACTCCCTTTGGCACTAGTTCCTCTTAGTGTTTTTTTGACACTGTTTTACATCTAATTTCTGCTTCTTCGTAGTTGATAAACCTTCCTAATCCTGTGTTTCAGTTGAACTTGAACCCTACTTTGCCTTCAGAGCTTCTCTGTTTTTTTTTCACATCTACCCACATGGTCTGATATTACCCTACCCATCAGAGCCAGCAGTCATTTCTGTTTATCCTACCAAGGCTGTCTGACTTTTTTTTTTTTTTTTTTTTTGGTCTTTTTGCTATCTCTTTGAGCCGCTCCCGCGGCATATGGAGGTTCCCAGGCTAGGGGTTGAATCGGAGCTGTAGCCACCGGCCTACGCCAGAGCCACAGCAACGCGGGATCCGAGCCGTGTCTGCAACCTACACCACAGCTCACGGCAACGCCAGATCGTTAACCCACTGAGCAAGGGCAGGGACCGAATCCTCAACCTCATGGTTCCTAGTCGGATTCGTTAACCACTGCGCCACGACGGGAACTCCCTGTCTGACTTTTTACTTTCCTCCATACGCATAGCTAGGATTAACCTTCCACATATGAACTTGACACAAATAAGTAGACTATTTCACAGGAGTGAAGGTAGGCAGACTTTCAGGCCTGAATTGAATCACTGTGTGAATCACTCATTTCCACATAAAAGAGGACACTTGACTACGAGGTATGGTGGGATGAAATAGCATGCCAGCCAGGCTAGAGTCATCTGGGAGTACTTCTTGGAAAAGATGGATATTAAGGAACGCAGAGACGGATATAGGAATTAGGAAATGTGTTGTTGTTGCTGCCCAGGAAATTGAAATTTGGGAAAAAAAATTTTGTTTTCTCTCCAAAGCAAACTTGATATCAGGATAATATAAACTAGTCAAGGACAAGGAAGGAGACTCACAACAGACAACTGATATGAGGAGGGCTTTATTTTTGCTTTGTACTTTTCAATATTTTTTACATTTTCTAAAATCATAGTTTCAAGAGCCTCCTTGCCTGCCTGCTTGCATCTCTCACAAGTGTTCTATCTTAATAAATCTATTTCTTGCCTAAAAAAATAAAATAAAAAATAAAATCAAATCACTGTTTTCCTTCCAGTTGCAGAGAAATACAGTTTCTGCTGATAAGAATTATGTCAGAATACTTAAATGAGAAAGGGGTGCCCCTCTCCCTCTTTAACCCACAGATACATGAGAGTACTACTTATTTTTTGTCTTTGCTCATTTGCATAGTCCAATGATTTTTATGATGCAAAGATTGTACTTTGTCTTGCTCAGCCTGATACTGAAGTAGCTTCATGAAACTTGAAACAAGTCATTTTTAGTAAACCATTTTTGAAACAAATCTTTTGCCAAGAAAAGACGGCATAGCCTGTCATCTTTCAATTTTAAAAAATTAATGTGATACGTGGTTTTAGTACTTTGGAGATGTAGTTGTGAGCCCCTTTGTCATTCCTGACAGTCCCTGGAATCTTGTGTCAGTGATTCACATTGGAACTGTTGACAAAATACTTGCTTTCCAAGAACCAGCTCAGTTTGCCTCAGGAAAGTGTGGTTTTGTCATTACCTTTCAGTTGATTTAAGATGCTATTAGGAAAACAGAATATGCATGCACACCTTTTAGGACATATCCGATTCCTCCACACTAAAGGTATGTGGCTCGAAGCATGGAGAGTAGTCACTGGGCTCATTGGAGGAAGAATAAAGCTGTTATAAAATGACTAGTGTCATTGACACAGTGTCAGGAGGCACCTCTGAGAACTAGAAGGGTTACTGCACATTAAAGTTTCTGCAAGTCACATTGTAGACGAAGTCGTAGTCAACATGCATCTCCCTTCTCAGAGGTGTCCTGACATTTGGAAGCCAGGTTTCTTTTCTTTCTGAGCCAACATTACTCATAACTGCTGTGCGGAATATGTTCAATGAATTTCCGTCTATAAAAGCAAAGTAAAATCCTAAGTGCTGTGCTGTGCCACCTCCAAGTGTCAAAATAAAGCAGCTGTCACATGCTTTTAAAGCATTCAAGAAAGGCTTTTTAATAATCTAGGACCAAAAACGTCAAGTCTTGGTGGAAGATGGTTTTGCAATGAAAGGCCTCTGCGACCCTGGCCCTGCGGAAAGGTGGCTGCGTCGTGGTCACTGGGGACTGCTCCTGGCTTTCTCTTGTGGCCGTCCATTTTTAGCTCCTACCTAAGCTTCAGAGGCAGTCAGAAGAGACTGGAAAAAAGGGAAAGAAGCTAAAAGTCTGAAAAAAGAAGATGTGTTCTTAATAAAAAAAAAAATTCTCATTAATTTCACGCCTTACGGCCTAGCAGCCACTCACTTGGGAAGGTGACAGAGATGTCTCAGAGGCAGTCGCTGCCTTCAATGAAGTGTAATCTGGTTGGCAAAAGAAATGAAGAGTCGAAGAATAAAGAACAGGATGGGATGAGTGCCAAAGGCAGCACCGGAGGCCGGAGTCGCTCGAGGAAGAAGGAGGAATTGGCTATTCATTCATTCATGTGTTTAATTTCTTTAACCAACTTTTAAAAAAAGGACCTGTAGAGTGTCCAAGCAGGAAATAAGAAGTGAAAGAAGCTATTCATAGGTAACATTTATCCATTGCCTTGCTCCAAGTACTATTTCAAGGGTTTTGCATACATCATCTCAATTAATCTTCAGTACTGTGCAAGGTCCTGATTTTATTTTCAGAAAAGAAAATGGAAACATTGAGAGAAGTAATAGGGCTAAAGCTACAAAATCAGGGACTGCAGAAGTTGGGGTTCAATTCCAGGAAATCCTTTTCTGTCATTCAAGCCCTCATACTCTGGGCAAGATACAGAAAAGCAAGTCGTTGATAAAAATTCAGCCTTCCAATTGTTTTTTAGCATCCCTTCACTTAATATCATCTCATGAGCATTTTCCCCCATGTCTTTAAAAACCTTTGAAATGAATAAGCTTTCAGTGAAGCCAAGCTTTCTTTTCGGGGTGATGCCTATTTGGGGCCAGACAAGGGCCTGAGCAGTGGATGTCAGAGGCAGGGAGAAGCCCACAATCCTTAGCTGCTGACAGACAGGATGTATCACAGCGGGTGGGGGAGCTACCAGCCTCCATGGGCCAGTGTCAGGGCAGAAACGTGGGCAGCGGCAGACTTGAGCGCTCCGAGGTGAGCATGTGGGTTGGGTGGAGTCCGCAAGCCAGGTGCCTTTGCCAACGGACAGGAACAGGTGGTTGAATAGGAACTGCACTCCTCGGGGAGGGGGCACTGATGAGGGACAACAGCTGGGACATGTCCGAGGAAAAGCAGGCTGGACCCCACAACCTCCGAAATAAATAACCAGGGACTCCCGAGGATGTTTCATCTTGGGGTTCTCTTGTGCACGAAAAGAACCCTGAGATTTGGATGGGAGACTGATCATTTTTTTTAAGAGATAAAAGGAGGCAAGAGGAGGATCTGGCTGAGTGAGGAAGAAGATGACGTGTGCATCTTGAAGGGGTGGCAGGACATCCTTGTGGATCTCCACCAGGCAGGGGATGTGGGGAATGAAGGACCAGACCTTAGAAGAGGGGTCACAGTGGGAGGTGCGGATTCAGGAACTTAGGGGACTGGCATTTCATCAAAGTCAAGGGAGAGCGTTTAGAAAGGAAAGCAGAGGACGAACTCCCACTTTAAGGACTGGAGAGAGAAGAGAGGATTGTCAGAGACGTAGAGAATAAGTGAATTGCCATGAGGTCCTGCTGTATAGCACAGAGAACTATATCTAATCACATGTTCCATGTGATGGAACATGATGGAGGATAATGTGAGAAAAAAAATATGGATAGATAACTGTGTCCTTTTGCTGTACAACAGAAATTGACGGAATATTGTAACTCTAATGAACAAATTAAAAAAAAAATGAATTGCCAGAGAATTTGGCCATCTTTAGGAATCTAGCTGATTTTATAAAAAGTAGATGAACAAGTCTTTTGGGATAGGAAATTTTCTTTCTGCTCTTACTGTCTCCAATAAATTAAGTTGAATCAAGGAATTCCTTTGGAGAATAAGACTTAAAATGAAAAGAGAGGAATAACTTTGCAAAAAACAACGGGAAAAAGCTTACTCCTTGAAAATGACTCTTGGCACATGGTACTTTGCCAATCACAGTCATATGGAAATGCATACTTTGGCAAATTAAATATGTGTGCCATCATTAAAGTTTTCCCAGATTAATATAAAGGGAAGAAGCACTTCTATATGCTGCAAGAGGATCTCACTGTTGTTAAAGGGAACGGGGTTATAGAGTACACATGACCGCTGATCCCCTGCATGGAGAAATCTGTGTGCAGTTTAAGGGTAACTCTTAAATGCTCTAGGTTACCCTTAAAGACATTCCTGCTCTCCCCACTTCAGCTCACTTCTGTGTCCGAACGGTAGTTTTGACCTTCAAAACAAAAAGCTTGAGGGATCTAGTTACAGTTTTTGTAAGTTATGATAAACTTACACATTTTGGTAAGTTTCGTTGCCTATACTGAGGCAGTTAATATAATTTTGCCTCAATAGTCTAAATCCAAATATGTTCAAATAGAGTATAGGATTTATTTTTAGTTCCTTTAGGGTTTATGGAGTCAAAGGGAGAAGAACCAGTTTCACCATTTCAGATCAGAGTTTCCTTTCTCTGGACTTTTCTGTCAATGAAATAAAAGGCAAATGATTCTGCAAATTTCCTTTAGAAAGCTACCAAGGTATTGAACTTGTCCCCTATACCCAAGTCTTGGAGAACTGGGCAAATGGAAAGATTTATGTAACCTGAGCAAATGTTAACTAAAACCTAGAGCCAGTATTTGGCTTGAATGTAAGTCAGGCAAGGGGCTTACATCAAATTGAGGGCTTTATAGAGGAAGTGAGAAAAGTGCTGCCACCAGAATAGCGTATTTGGGGTGTTTTGTTCAGTCGTTGTTTACAAGGGTAGTCCTGCTCACCTGCGTGGCCCAGGCTGAGAGACAGCAACAGTCATTTGACTGGGATCTGTTTTATCACCTGTTGAATTACACTCTTCATCAGCTGACTGGCTCCATGCGCTTCCAAGCTGTGACTCACCGAGTAGTCTGTGCAGGCAGTAGTGACAGCTTTCACGTGTCTCAACAGCTGCTCAGAGCCACCCCGCAGTGGTTTACATGGTAGGAAGTGGGGTGTATGTTGATTAATCCAGGCTGTCCTTCCAAGTGGTTTGCTTTATAGTCAAGCCTCTTTTTGTTTTTGTTTCTGAAAGGAAGGTTAGTGAATATGGGGTTTTGCATTTAAGAGAAATGCACTGTCTCCTCTTTGATCCTATGAACACCTGTTTACTGTGTAACTAGTACTGAGAGGTGGAGCAGGTTACTAAGAAGAATTAAAACGCCTTGTTCTCAAGGGACGGGAAGATAAAACAGATATACTAAGTCCTTAGGAGTGATTCATTTAAGGTGCCAGGTACAGAGGGACTGATCTCTGGACTTTCTGCCTGGAGGAGGTGGCTTTAACATGGAGATTAATGGTAGGTAAGAGTTCCGGGGTAGCAGAACAGAAGGGAGGAGTTGGACATTTCAGCAAGTGGTGTAAAGTGAAAGTCTGGGGCTGGGATTTGTTGGGGGGTGAATCATCAGCTAATCCAGCATGGAGACCATGCACGACCTTGGTAGAATGTTAGGTTGCTTGGGACCAGATTGTGGAAGGCCTTGGATGACGAGCTAAGGGATTTATACCACATGGGTCATGGTCACCGGGATTTATAGGGGACATTTGAGCAAAAGGATGACATGCATGAAGTTTGTGGGGAGAGTCTGATTTTTGCCCAGTTATAGTCGATGTGGGGCTTGGCGAGAAAGAAACTGGAGATGCCAAGACCTATTTGCGGGGATCTGGTGCCGAGATCCTGAAAAATGTTAGTCAGAGGTGGTAGTAAGGTCTGGAAAGGGGAAGGAGGTTGTGGAAGAAGTAATGATGAGAGTCAGTGTCTTGTAAGTGTATGCATCACAAAACAGAGAAGGCGAAGATAAGTTCTCTAGAAAGATGTATGGGAGAACTGCCAGAATAGGCAAAGCCAGTGCAGGAACTAATGGGAGCTAGGAATCCAAGTTTGATAGGCCAGTGGAGCATTTGATTGGAAATTGACGGCCAGTAGTTAGTGCTAGTAATGAGAGACTGATCCTCAGGAAAGGTGCTGGGGCTGAGGACGTGGAATGAAGGGTGAAGGGACTGGAGTGCGATTTATTTGGTGGGAGTCGGAACGAGGAGTGCCGGGATTTTAGAAGAGTAGTGAGGAGGAGGTAAGAAGTAATGATGTGAATGTCATGGAGGAAAATGCTACATAACCTGCTATAAATCAGACCTGGAGAGGGAAGAAATAAAGGTTAATGATGCTCCCAGGCCGTACTAGTGTCATAATGAGACAGAGAGTCATGGCCGGGGTGGAGGGAGGTGTGGAGGCATGCAATTATTGGGTTGGATTGATGGGTAGGGAGCGCCGAGAGTGAGGATTTCTGTCTGTATATTTAATAAGATGCTTGAAGGAGAGCTAACACGCCATTTCTAACACATTGTCAGAGATTTGCAAGTGAGTATTGGGGATTGTGCTGTAGACTTAGGGCAGTTGAAGTGACTGAGGAACTGACCAGTTAAGGAAAAGCAGAAGAGACGGAAACAGAAATTTGGAGGGAGGAAGCTAGACGTCAAAGAGAAATAATGAATGGATTTTACTGAAGGATCATTGGCTATAACTAGGAGATTGAAGAAAATCTAGCACCTCTGGAAAGAGGGATTCAAAAGAGAAGGTAGTAATGACATTGTCAAATAAGGTGGGTGGATTAAGGGAGATAAGAATTGTGTAAAGTCATTGGAATTAAGTTGGATGGTGGGGGCCACCATTTCATTGGAGCAGATAAAGATGCAGGAAGCAGGCCGTGGGACCAGCCCTGTCCTTACGTCACATTCAGTCTAATTGATGAGGCTGCATTATGGGTGCATTATATTCACTTAACTGGGATTCCCTTTCCTCTGTGGTTTAACATTGTAATCTTTCTCTATTAAATCTCTAAGCTTTGTTCATCCATAGTCTTTATTCCTTTCATAGGTCCATCTTCAGAATGTTCCAGTTATAACAGTTCTGGAAGTCCTCAGGCTTCTGTCTTTTCAAACTTGATTCTGCATCTATGAATCAGACCTGCTTTAAAATCCAAGAAATTCCTCCAAGTTATTTATACTAAGAATTCTAATTCTGAAAGCTGTAATTAAAATGCCTTCTCCTACATCAGTAGCAATGCTTCCTGTCCTTTCAGGGGAGTTTAAGCCTGGAATCCGGCCCTGTTACTTATCTTTCAGTTTTGAGGATGCAAGAAGTCAGATGAGGTGGCTAGGAGACCTCTAAGTCCTCATGACACCATGATCGCCTAGAGAGGTCCCTGGCAGATGGACGAGCAAAACCCTCATCTTACAGGAAAAGTTTTGTTCCTAATGTTTCTTTGTTCTTTGGTTGTGAGAATACATTTGCCCCTCACAACTCAAGTCACAGCTAAAAGCCATAAACAATGGACAGTTCTTGCAAAGGTGCAGGCGTGGAACCTCGCCATAGAACCCAGTCTCCGTTTCTAATCTTATTCTGAAGGAGCCCCACTCAGAATGTCACCGTCTTTCCAGTCCTCAACGATTCTAAGTCCCTCTCCTGTGTACTGTGTGCATAGCTGTAAGCAGACATTCTTTTGAAAATGTGGTGGGGGACCTAGTCATAGACCCTGGAGCTCCAGAGGGAGGGAGAGCCTTGGATGAACCCTGAGGATGGTGTTGGAGCCTTTATCAGTCCTTAGAAAGGACTGTGAGGAGAGCTCAGAAATAACTACGAGAGCAGACCTAGCAGGATCATGTCCAAGGGCGAAGATGCAAGGAGAAAATGGAGCCCTTCCAGTGACATGAGAGGGTAAAGAAGTAGAACCCTAACTTTTTTTTTTTTGAGTCTTTTTTTCCTTCGTATTAATTCTCAGTTAATATCATTTAATTCTTATTACAGCCCCGAGGAGTGAGTAGGTTCTGTACCCACTTTACAGATAAACTAGTTGAGGTCAGGAAATGAAGGAAATTGTAGGTCTTACTGCAGATGTGTTGACACGGCTAGGATTTGAACTGCTCGATTCAGGATCCCTTCCCCCCAGATCACCATGCCCTTCAGAGGGGCAGGAAGAGAACGTGTTCAGATGCTTTTCTTATGGTTGTATCTGGAAATCCAGGACCCTGTGTTATATTTCTTTGGTTTTTCTTCCCCATTTGTTTCTTGTCTGTGATGTGTTCCTTTGGTTGACACACTACTGCCCATCCCAGGAGACAGCCAGGGTTGGTTTCGCATCCAAAGCAGAAAGAGTTTCGACATCTCCGGGCAAGCTGTGTATCTGTGTGTGTGTGTTCACTACATTCTTTCTCTCTGGAGGCAGTCAGAGCACAGCTGTGGCTGTTGTGCCAAGAGCACAGCTGTGGTCAGCCGCCAGTTGACACCACGGCACATGGTGTCAAGGTCTCATTACTCCAGGGTGTCCTGCTCAAGCTGCTTGCTGCATGATTGGCATTTGCCAGGGCCCTGGTTGGGGGAAGAATTCAGTGCACTTTGTAGGAACAATGTCACCATGCCTCCTGTTCCACTTGCCATGTGTTCTCATAAAAATATCCCCAATCCAAGCTTATTTTCATAAAACCAAACTGCTGGTTGCCCAATTCACGTACTACTCCTGAGGAATTCTGATTGTCATTTGACCTTGATGACTCTCATTGCCTATGAGATCTTTGACCAAAGCTGTGTTTCATCCTGATTTTAACGCAGCTAAGTTAATTATGACATAAGTTTTGTTCAACTAATGATGTTAAGTATAGAGAAAAAGGACCACAAGAGTGATAAACCTTTGGTGATGGCTGGTCGATTATCACCTTGAGAAAAACAACAGACTCACTGACAACCACCAAGAATAGCAAATGTAAATTCTCCTTACTTAGATATCTCTTCATTAGGCTGCTCCTTTTTTTTTCTTTTTAAGCTGAAAATGATGAAATGAAACTAACAGAAAGTATTTCCTTTTTTTTTATTTTTCAGAAAAAACCACTGTCTGCAATAATAAAGGAAGTCTGTGATGGGTAAGTGTTAATCAGGGTTTATTTGGGGCGCTCCAGTCGACAAATTGAGAGGCAAATAAAATATCCTTGTACAATTGTAAAATACCATTGATTAAGTCATGCCTTGACCTGCCCAAAGACTCCAGGAAGGACTAGTTAAGTTTCCCTTGCCTTTTACACCCAAAAAACTATCTCTTTGGATCAAAAAGTAGAAAGTATGGAAGGGCTGTTATGTGCACACTGGGGTGGGTTTTATTTATTTTGAAAGGTTGTGGTTCTTTCATTCAGCTCAGTAGGGAGCAGTCTAAAGCTCCCAAGGTTAAGTACATACTTTGTCTGCTATAAAGTGAGAGGACCGTTCAGGTCCCACAGAAGATAAAATAATTTAAAGACCAGTCGGTGGGTGGTTGTGCTGCCACATGGAACTTCACATTGACAGTGAACTTTCCTCCTTTCCTCCGGTTGCTTTAACAATTCGAAGGAAAAGCACGTACATGTGGAAGTTGTATGACATTTTTTTTTTTAACTTTTAAAGCAGAACTGTGAATAGAGTATTATCTAGAATTTTTTTAAGACCTGGGATCCTTAATTGAAATGTTCCAGTCTACAGCAAGCATACTGACTGGGGATTGTAGAATATAGAGGTGATTGGAATGCAGCAATTATCAAAAACTTAGGGGTTAGTAAATGCAAACTATTATATACAGAGTGGATAGACAATAAGATCCTACTGTGTGGCTCAGGGAACTACACTCAATATCCTGTGATAAACCGTAATGGAGAGAATATGTATAAGAATGTATAAGGGAGTTCGCTGGTGGTCTATTGGTTAAGGACTCAGCATTGTCACTGCTGTGGACTGGATTCAGTCCCTGGCCCAGGAACTTCCACAAGCCAAAGACATGCTCCCCCCCCCCCCCGCAAAGAATGTATGTATGTATAACTGAACCACTTTGCTATACAGCAGAAATTAACCCAACATTGTAAATCAACTGTACTTCAATTTAAAAAATGAAATTGCCACGGATTTCCTTTGTTTTCCTCTCTCTGCTCTACTTAGACTCCTTCATAATAGGCAGGAATGTAACTTCCTATTTAAATATCCCTCCCTCGAAGCCATGAGATGAAATACTTAAAGGCGCACCGTAGGCTTGGCGTAACACCTAGACCACTCACATCTGAAATGGTTGGTCTCAGGGTCATGAAAGGGGGCTGAGGCCCTTCTGCTTTGTTTTAGCCACTGTGTATCTCTTGGGTACGGGCCCAAATCTATTCACAGGGTGTTTCATTCATCTAACGCCACCAACCCATAAACAGGAAGATGACCCTCTTTTGTTTTCCTGATCAGTTTATGCTTGTATTTTTCAGGTGGTCCCTTGCCAACCATGAGTATTTTGCACTGCAGCATGCTGATAGTTCAAACTTCTATATCACAGAAAAGGTAGGTCACCCGTGTTATTTAATCTGGGATATTGATATTTAAGGAAATCAAAACATAGCTGATGTTTCCTCTGCTCAGAACTAAACATTGCTGGTCTAAGTTTTACATCTCTACCCTCCACGAAAATAGCGTCTGCAAAGCAAACAACAGTGACTTTAGCATTAACAAGGGGATATTTAGCCCAGTCAAGAGCGAAGACCAAATATGTTTCTGCATCCTGTTTTAGCAACAGCATTTGCCTTCTAACAGGGAATTTACTAATTCTCTCTCTTTCTTATTGCTTGGTTAAAGCATTGATTTGATACTTAATGACTTAGTCTAGCTTTCCTTTCTTTCTTTTTTCCTCTTGGAACAACCTCTAATCCCTGCTTAAAGTAATTGAAATAATGATAAAAACCCATTTCGGAGGTGGCATTGTGTAGGCAGTGAGTGTTCTGTGGCTCCTGGGAATGCGACTTTCTTCCTGGATGATTTTCACCCTTTAGGAAGCTTGGAGGAGAAGGAGGGGGCTGCGAAGACTACAATGGCTCTGGCAACAAGTACAATTAATATCTTAGAGATCCTTGATAGGAGAAGGGAAAACTAACATTGATTCAGCACCTACTGTGTGCCAGGAACTGGGTCAGCCACGTTATATCTGTTGGCCACAGCACTAGCTTTGGTTGATGATGAGACACTGAATCATAAAAATCAGATGGCTTGGCTAGTATCTCAGGGGTAATAAACCCTAGAACCAAGAAGCATGTCTAGATCTTTGTGTTTTTATCACTTTTTCTTGGGGGAATTTCTAGAAAAGTTTAACATTCAGTTCAGTTTTATGGAGAGTTCACTGAAATGCATGGGAGCCGCTATTGTCTCCGTGGGACTGATAACCTTTGGGCCTGGTGGGGAGGGGAGAGTGAGCTCTGTGAACAGATTTCATCACAACCAGGTGGTCAGCGCTGTGGCAGAAGTGAATACAAAATGGGGAGTTCCTCTCGTGACACAGCAGAAACAAATCCGACTAGTATCTGTGAGAATGCAGGTTTGACCCTAGTGGGTCGGGGATCCAGTGTTGCTGCAAGCTGCAGTGTAGGTAGAAGACGTAGCTCGGATCTGGCGTTGCTGTGGCTGTGGCGTAAGCCAGAAGCTACAGCTCTGCTTCGACCCTCTCCTGGGAACTTCCATGTGCTGCAGGTGCAGCCCTAAGAAGAAAAAAAAAAGGGGGGGGATACAAAATGATCTGGAGAAGGGGAGAATTGATTGGGGACCTAAAGCCTCCTGAGCTTTGTTTGTGCCCATCAGCAGTCCCTAGAGTGAGCGTAAGTTTACCCATGAACCACGCGGGAGTGGAAGGTGGAGGCAGTGGTGGGGGTCCTGGGCCCCCTGTGACTGCTCGCTCTACCCTGCAGAGGTGGGGAGGGCGGGGAGGGGTGTTCCATCCAGCCCCCAGGGAGGATTGCCAGAGGCCTGGAAGTGCTTCTCAGAATTGTTGTATTCTTCCCCAGTGGGCATGGGAATTTTCCTAACTGATCGTGTTTTCCTCCACACACCGACTGCCAGAAAGCTGAGCGTTAGCAAGGGACTAGATTTCCTGACCTGTGTTGTATTTATTACTTCTCCTTGTTCCTTTGCTGCATTCCGCAAACAGTTCCCTGTCTTTATTTCCCCTTTGCCTCATTTTCTTAAGATTTTTCATTTATTTTATATTGTATTTATATAATCTGGATGCTATTCTTTGGGAGATAAAGAGGATATAAATAAAAATAAAAGTTAAATGTTAGCTGTTAAATGTATTGCTGTTGATCTCCTTAAACAGAAGGCGATCTCATTTCACCTTGGTTCATCTTTTAAAGGTAACTAAAATAGTGTGACTTTTTGGAGTATTATTGGAAAAGATTGGATGGCTTTCTACTACTTGGGATATAATATGAAAAAGTGTGAAAATGAGGTGATAAAAGTATAGGACAGTAGAAATTATAATCATCAATTAGTGGGTAGTGAAATCAACTTAGTTGGTTGCCATAGCATTAAAAATTGGAATATAGTGGAGTAGAATAGGTCAGAGTACTTCACCTATGTTGCTTGTGAAAAACTTGTGCCACACCCATACACATATATAATACATGTATATTGTGCTAATTTTTTTACCCTGGACTCTGCCCCAAAAGCCATTGAGTCACCCATAGCTCTGCCTCGGATTAACTGTGTTGGCTTGTGTCCCCTGGTGGCTGTCCTATCTTCTGTCATCATTGTCAGGAAGTCTTGTTTTGGAGATTACTAAGGATGGGATTCTCAGACTAGGGAATGTAAGCATCGCACGCAGGGAGGACCTTTTAAAAATGTAGATTTTCACATCCCAACCCCAGAAACTCAGAATGTGCAGGCCTTGGATGTGGCCTAGGATTTTGCAGTTTAAGAGCCTTCTATGGGGAGTTCCCACTGTGGCTCAGTGGGCTAAGAATCTGACTAGTATCAATAGGGATGCAGGTTCGATCCCTGGCCCTGCTCAGTGGGTTAAAGATCCAGCATTGCCGTGAGCTGTGGTATATAGGTTGCATATGTGGCTTAGATCTGGTGTTGCTGTGGCCCTGGCCTAAGCTGGCAGCTACAGTGCTTATTCGACCCCTAGCCTGGGAACTTCCATATGCCACAAGTGCGGCCCTAAAAAGAAAAAAAAAAGAGCCCGCCAATGGCCTTCCGATGTGGTACCCAAGGGTTCCTTGAAGGAACCTGCTATGGGGTCACTTTTCTGAAGAGATGGGACCCAAGTGTCCTGGGCACTGGGCACCATAAACAGAAGTCATGTGCTAAGTTTGATTTAGGAGTGTTTGTGTGCAGCCAATTCTTGGAATAATGTACCAATTCATACAATGGAAAAATAATGTATAGATTCTAGTTACGCTTTCATTCTAATTTACATTAGTATCTACTTAGAAAATTCAAACTACTCAGAACAATGGGAAAATTATTATGTTATCAGGCATCCTAGTCATTTTCTGGGAAATCTTATTTAGCCTGAGGAAATCCTTAATGTTGAATTTAAAGGAACTGCTACCTAAATCTGTCATCAATCTGTCTCTCTTCATTGGCCGGTAGCAGGGATTCTTCCTTTGCTAAAAGCTTAGGGAATGAGAAGACTTATTTTCTCAATCATAGCTCTTTGTTTATAAATAAAATGTCATCACTCCTCCTCCTGCAGCTCTTACTGGGCACCGTGGCATATGCATGTTGCACAGAACTTGACACACACTGGGTGGGAGAAGGACCTCCAATCCTGGGTCCCCAGGGGCAAACCTGGGCTGCCTTCAGTCTGCAGTTAGGTCCATCTAGTTCCTTGCAAGTTTTCCTAAAAATAGAGCCCATTTCCCATTCTTAAAGTAACGTATTTAGCATCATCTTGGTTACGTACAGCCCAGTGAGTTGTTAGGTAATATTTGTGTTACCATGGTAACCGGTGACTAATTTTCAAAACTTGTGCATGTTCCTAGGGCCTGATTTTCCCTTGTATGTGAGATGGTCTCCCCCTCCGCTGGCAGAGATAGAATATCACCTGTAATTTTAAAATTCTCCAGCCCCAGCCAGGCAAGCGAACACATTCTGTAACTGATGGATGTTTGCTGAGTGTCTTGTAAGATCCTCAGGGAGGCACCTCCCCTGCTTTTCTCAGGTCATCCAAGCCTATTGTCTGAAATTGTCTTCATTTGCTTATTGGGCCATTAACTTCCATTTTTCAGTGCAAGAGAGGGGAATGCCAGGTTGTTGAGCAGTGTTCAGCAGAAGTATGGCATGCAAATACCTCGGAGAAAGTTAAGATTCAGCTCTTTACAAGTTCGGATTCTGCCCCAGAAGTTCTCATATTTCAGGATGATGTCACACAGAGAGAGAGAGGGAAAGAATTTATATTTTTTCAGCTCTATTGAGGTTGACTTGACAAATAAAATTGTAAGATATTTAAGGGTAGGCCATGGTGGTTTGATATACATGTACGTTATGAAAGGACTGTCACCATCTAGGTCATTAACGCAGCCATCACCTCATTTTTTTTTTTGCTTTTAAGGGCTACACCCACAGCATATGGAGGTTCCTAGGCTAGGGGTCGAATCGGAGCTACAGCTGCCAGCCAACACCAGAACCACAGCAACGCAGGATCCGAACTGCATCTGCGACCTGCACCACAGCTCATGACAACACTGGATCCTTAACCCATTGAGCGAGGCCAGGGATGGAACCCGCAACCCTCCTGGTTCCTAGTTGGATTCGTTTCCGCTGAGCCATGATAGGAACTCCAGCTCATTTATTTATTTATTTTGTGGTCACATTTAAGTTCTAGTCTCAGCAAATTTCAGTTATGCAACACAGTGTTAGCAACTAAGTCATTGTATGTTTCCTTAGATTCTCAGATTTCATTTCTCTTATAACTTGAAATTTTGTACCCTTTCACCAACCTCTTTCTATTTCCCCCAACCCTTCAGCTCCTGGCAACCACTTTTCCTACTCTCTGTCTCTGTGAGTTTGACCTTTTTTTTTTTAAGGTTCCACAAATAGGTGATTCCATGCAGTATTTGTCTTTCTCTGTCTGACTTACTTCACATAAGCATAATGCCCACAAGATCCATCCATGCACGTTGTTGCAAAAGGCAGGATTTCCTTCTTTCTCACAGCTGAATAATCGTCCATTGTATGTGACACCACTTCTTTATCCATTCCTCCCTTGAGGGCACTTAGGTTGTTTCCACATCTTGGCAATTGTGAATGATGCTGCAGTGGATATGGGGATACCAGATATCCCATTTTCATTTCCTTTGGCTGTATACCCTGAAGTGAGACTGTTGGATCATTATTGTAGTTCTATTTTTAGGTTTTTGTTTGTTTTTTTCTTTTTTGGTCACTCCACGGCATATAGAGTCACAGGACCAGGTATTAGATTCTAGCAACGCTGGATCCTTAACCCACTGTGCTGGGCTAGGGATCCAACCTGCGTCCCAGCGCTCCCAAAATGCCACCGATCCTGTTGTGCCACCGTGGGAGCTCCCATGTTTATGTTTTTGAGGCACCTTCATGCTGTTTTCCGTGGTGCCTACACCACTTTACATTCCCACTGACCAGTTGAGGGTTCCCTTTTTTCACATCTACCAACACTTCTCTCTCTCTCCTTTTTGATAATAGCCATTCTAACAGGGGTGAGGTGATTTCTCATTGTGATGTCAATTTTCATTTCCCTGATGATTAGTGATGTTAATTAGTCATATACTTGTTGGCTGCTGGTTTGTCTTCTTCGAAAAAAATGCCTATTCAATTCCTCTGCTCATTTTTAACACTGGATTGTACCGGTTTGTTTTGCTATTGAGTTGTATGAGTTCTTTATATATTTTGGATATTCACCCTTAGCAGATATTTGATTTACAAATATTTTCTCTATTTCTTAGGCTGCCTTTTCATTTTGTGGATGGTTTCCTTTGCTGTGCAGAAGTTTTTTAGTTTGATGTAGCCTTACTTGTTTATTTTTGCCAACTGTGTTTACTTTAAGTATTTCAGGGGAATTTGTCTTCTGAAAAAGAATTTTATATGAGAGAGTGCTGAGCGTTTTAGTCATTATCCTCATTCCAGTCTGATGATGCAGGTATTATTATCTCCATTTTACAGCGGAAGAAAGTGAGACAGAGAGAGATTATGCAACAGCTTGTCTAGGTCTAGGTCGTACAGTTGGGCAGTGGTCAAGCTGAAGCGTGGACGCAGGTGGGCTTGCCTCCAAAGCTCTCTATGTCACCTCCTGGAAACCCTCTCTCCCCACTGCCTAGGCCCTGGTTTGTTTATGATGCCTATTTTTTTTTTTTTTTTTTTTTTTTGCTGATCAGGCCAGTGATCCTGACAGTAATTGCCTCAAGAAAATAAATACAGGAAGTTACAGCCAGTGAATATTGGTTACCCGTTTTAGTCTGTGGCTTCCTTATTCATTAAAAAGATGACCTAGAGGAAGTTGACAGATAATCTTGCCCTCAGTATGGACTAGGGAAGTCTGGATTGTGAGGTTGTCAAAGGTAGGATTATTGCACTAATACCATACCTTTTAGGCAAACAGGGAGATTGCCTTGTCCTCCTTAACCCTAAGCAGACAGGTAAGTCCCCAGACGTGGTAGCAGACACCCTTAGGAGCTCGTATGCTTGTGGACAATTGAGGGTTTATCATGATTTCACAATGCCATTTTGTCCTCCTGTGCTAAGACCTACTTCAGAATGTGTGAAATATAAGGATATACCTTGGCAGTGTTTTACTTCTGTAAGTCCTTATTTTGTAAAAGTAGCGATAACAATGCCTCATCCAAGCCCTCTCTGCGACACTGGCCTTGGGGACCATTGGGAAGGTAGTGGGGTCCTTTGATGGTCCTTTTTTTTAAAAAAAAATTTTATTATAGTTGATTTACAATGTTCTGTCAATTTCTGCTGTACGACAAAGTGACCCAGCCATATATATATACAGGAAGTATATATATATATATATGCACATTATTTTTCTCATGTTATCCCATCATGTTCTATCACAAGTGATTGGATATAATTCCCTGTGCTATACAGCAGGACCTCAGTGCTTATCCATTCTAAATGCAATAGTTTTCATCTATTAATCCCAAACTCCCAGCTCATCCCACTCCCTCCCTCTCCCCATTGGCAACCACAAGTCTGTTCTCCATATCTGTGAGTCTGTTTCTGTTCTGTAGATAAGTTCATTTGTGACATATTTTATTATTTTTTATTTTTTATTTTGGTCTTTTTAGGGCTGAACCCACAGCATATGGAGTTTCCCATGCTAGGGGTTGAATTGGAGCTACAACTGCCAGCCTGCTACACAGACACAGCAACACAGGAGCTGAGCCGCATCTGTGACCTATACCACAGCTCACGGCAATGCCGGATCCTTAACCCACTGAACAAGGCCAGGGATTGAACCTGTGTCCTCATGGATGCTAGTTTGATTCATTTCTGCTGAGCCATGACAGGAACTCTTTGTGACATATTTTATATTTCACATATAAGTGATATCATATGGTATTGGTCTTTCTCTTTCTGACTTGACTTCACTTAGTATGAGAATCTCTAATTGCATCCATGTTGCTGCAAAAGGGCATTATTTTGTTCTTTTTTATGGCTGAGTAATATTCCATTGCATATATATATAGGTACCGCATCTTCTTAATCCATCCATCCGATGATGGACATTTAGGTTGTTTCCATGTCTTGGCTATTGTGAACAGTGCTGTAATGAACACAGGCATCCATGTATCTTTTTGAATGGAAGTTTTGTCCTGATATATGGAGGGGCAGCCATTTCTAATGCCATTCCCACTTCCTAGGTGCTCTGGATGCTCAGACAGGCAGATGGGGATTGTGTGCCCCTGGAACTGGTATATCCGACCAGGTTAGGAGACTGCTCTCAATTATCGTGTGGAATTCAGTTCAGCTCTCATGCTTTGAGCACTGGTCTCTCCAAAGAGCTTAGCAAGATGAGTCCCTTTCATTTTCTGCATCCGTGGACCTCAAGGTCTGGTCAGGGAGAAAGCCTTCAAGCAGGCACAGGTTTTGAGGAAGCACAGGAAGGAACCAAATAATTATAGAAGAGAAGAAGGATCCAAAAGGGTCCTGGAGTGGGCTAAGCAGATCTGAACTGAACTTTGAGAGAATAACAGGAAAAGCATTCAATCAAGGACAGAATTCTTCTCATGAGTTTTGAGCCCCTTGGCAGGTTAGCTGGGGTGTTAGTTGAGGGACAGTAACAACTGCCCTGAACATTTGATAGATACGGACTGTGTGGCAGGTGCTTAGCTAAGCACTTCGCAGAGGCTATTAGTTGTACTTGAATCTTCCCAGTAAGCCTGTGAACCAGGTCTGATTGTTCCATGCTTCATACTGCAGAGTCCAGCTGGGCTCAGGGGTGTGAGTAACAGAGCTGGAGCTGGACCCAGGGAGTCTGATCCAGCGTTTCGCTCTCTCGGGCTTGCTCTGGGACAGGCAGGAATTTCAGCAGTTCTCATCACGCTGTGCCACACGTGGAAGGCACACCAGTTCTTGATGCCGGAGATGGAAATCTTTCCATCTTCTCTTTTCCCTCCATGGTTTCCTCTGCTGATAGTACTTATTTTCCCATCTCTCAGTCCTCCAAAAAGCATTTGATTCGATTTATAACCCAGTTTGATCAGAATTGCTGATTCGGAGTTCCTGTTGTGGCTCAGAGGTAACAAATGCTACTAGTATCCATGAGGACCCAAGTTTGATCCCTGGCCTCTCTCTCTCGGGTTAAGTTTCTGGCATTGCCATGAGCTGTGGTGTAGGTCACAGATGCAGCTCGGATCCTGCATTGCTGTGGCTGTGGTGTAGGCTCTGATTCGACCCCTAGCCTGGGACCTTCTCACATACGGCCCTAAAAAAAAAAAAAAAAGGAATTGCTGATTCCCCAGAGGGACGTACATTACCAGCAGAGTTAGGTTTTTTTCCCATTTGGAACAAGAGAAGTGAGTCCAAGGGATGGCTTTGCAAAGAGACGGTGGCTGGTGCTTCTCAGGTGGGTTGGTTAACGCGAGGGTATGGGTCCCTGTTGGTCACTGAACAAGTTGAGAACAGGGATGTCATGCAGCTGGCCCAAGGACACTGTATGAAAACAATTCAAATTTGTATATGGCCTCGGGCAATTGTAATTTCAAATGTGGCTTTTAGTGTGATGGATGTAGGCTGTCTAGTAAATGAGATCAGGGCCATTCATGTAACTACATCTACCTCTGTTTTGTATTGATGTCTCAATACAAAGACACCTCTGGGCAGCTTGGCTCATCTTTTAAACGTGGCTAAAATATTATGGAGTTGGGAATTACTGGGAAAAGGATTGGGGAGTTTTCTCCTAGACGACTATAATGTGAAAAGTATAAAATTGTTTTTAAATGATAAAATTACAGGACAATAGAGACAATCGCAGGGCTTTTCAAACTATTGGTGTTCACTTATTAGTTAAATCAGTTAAGTAAGCTAAAGGAGCATTAAAAATGGACTGTTATAGAGTAGAAAAAGATCAGAGTGTGTTACATGACCACCATCACCAAGCAAAATACGAAGCAAACTGAGGCATATCTTTTCCTGGGGGCTGCCCCTCCACTGGCTCCTAGGAGGGCAGTCTCATAGCCTGGTGCCACGCATCCCTTCCCTGTTGCTCCCCAATAGCTCAGGGGACCAGAAGTCGACACCTTACCCTAGGTGAACCCCCATGAATTCTCTCCGGGGACTCTCAAATTGAGAGGTGAGTTGGGTGCAAGTGTTTGCTAGGAAGGGAAGGTCAGATGGAGTCAAAGTTGATATGCTGATATATCTTCCTATAAGCTGAATACAGGGCTTTGCAACCCCAGCTGTAAGTTCTCAGTAAAACCAGGCTGTAGAAAGGCTTGAGGCTTGAGATAAGTGGGGATGGAGGCCTGCGTGGGAGTCAGAGGAGGAGAGAGGGAGAGGCTTCCTACCCTGATGTCCTGTCCTTCCATCCGTATGAGAGGATCTGCTGTGGCTTTTCAGCCCTGCCCCTTAAAACCACCGTGTACAGGTCTGTTACTGGTGATCAAAAACCTTTCACTGGAACAGGCATCTTAATTGGAGCAAACCAGAGCCCAGGAACGTTGTAAGTTTCCTAACCCAGCCACACATCCTATGCAACATTGCCTTTTCTGTTGCCTGTGGTGAAAGATTCTGGCTGCACGCCTGGCATGTGGAAGTTCCCGGGCCAGGGGTTGAACCTGAGCCACAGCAGTGACCCCAGCCGCTGTAGTGACAATGCTGGAGCCTTAACCCACTGTGCCACAAGAGGACTCCTAAGAGAGTCTGGATTTGTCCAACAGAAGCCACCGTGGCCGACTCAGCAAGTTACCCTTCAGCCAGGTGTGACCAGCATCTGGGCCAGCACTTCCAGGGCTGGCTCTCAGCAGGCAGGAGCAGGAATGGGCAGAAGGATGTTTCTGTTCTTCACCTTGCCCTGGCCCTTAGTGCTCCTGGGGATTGACTCCCAGCCTTCTCTCATGCTGCCCCTTTTGCCCTGCCCCTTGCCTTTGCTCACACACTGCTGCCTGCTCTCCCTTTGTTAAAGACCCCACGTCCACGTGTGCCTTGCTGCCAAATTCTTTCTCCTCGGATTTGTAACCAAGCCTTCTGGTATGGATGCTTCTTACCCTTTTGGCTGCTTATAAGCCTGTCACCAGCCTTTAGAAAGCTTTGAGCTCTTCTAGGCAGACTTCTTGTCCTGGATCTGCCAGCTCATAATCAGGGCTGTCAAAAAGAAACAGCCATGCCGGGAGGAAAAGAGCCATGTATGCATGTAATTCAGAAAAGGAACTTGTACTGACTTCCTGTATGTGCCAGGCTCTCTGCTAAGCTTGAGATTTTGTAAGATCTTAGTTGAGATGGAACTCGTACACCGTTAAATCCAGCCATTTAGAGTGTACCATGCAAGAAGAACCAACTGTATAGCACAGGAAGATCTCAATAGTGTGGGAAAAAAGAATGGATATACTTTATATGTATGACCGATTCACTTTGCTGTACACCTGAAACAAATATAACATTGTAAGTCAACTATACTCCAATAAAATTAAACTAAAAAAAAAAATAAAGCATTCAATGCAATGATTTCTAGTATATTTACAACTTTTTTTGGCCATAACCACTGCACATGGAAATTCCTGGGCCAGGGACTGAATCCGAGCCACAACTGCAACCTAAGCTGCAGCCTCAGCAGGGCTGGGTGTTTAACCCACTGTGCTGGGTGGTGGAGATTGAACCCTCACCTCCGCAGCGACTCCGCACTACAGTCAGATTCTTCATCCACTGCGCCACCGCAGGAACTCCTGTTTATGTATTTACAGAGTTGTCCAGTGCTGTATTTTTTAGGTAGTAAAGCTGTGTCATTTCTACTCAGGTATTTTCAAGTTCCAAACCAGCAGCTCTCCAACTTAAATGCAGATCACGGCCTCCAATGCAGAGATGTGGAGTCAGTAGGTCAAGGCTGGGGTCCAAACACTTTTTAATAAGTCTAGTTGGTATTAGTGCCACGTTTCACTATTACCTGTTGGACGTGTGAGCAGCCTCTGGATCTTTCTCTTTATCACTGCAGGCAATGCGTCGGCTGAGGAAACATGTACCACCTAAAAGTTGCTAGTTACGTTTTATTCAGAGACTTTGCTGAGGACCAGTGCCCAGGAGACAGCCTCTCAGATCACTCTGAGGAGCTGTCCCAAAGGGAGGAGCCAGGGTGTATAGGCGGTTTTGCTGGGGGGAAAATAAACACCCAAAACATTCAGTGAATCCTCAAAAGATTACTACTCATCACAAAAAGCAGGCATCTCAAGGTAATGGTTTTAGTGCTTTTCTACATTTGGGAGGATGCAAGGGTCTGGGCTCACTGAAATTATTCCTTAGATATGCATCTTAACTGTCTAGGGCCACTGTCCTGTCTTTCTCCATCCTGAATCCCCCCCAGGTGCACCAAGAGCAGCGGGCTGCTGTGGCTGATGGCTTGATGCGACATTAGTAGTTCACCAGAATGGCAGGCAGCATTCTTTGTTTAGTGGAATGACAGGTGACATTCTTTTTTGTCTGCAGAAGAAAACTCATTTTGTGAATTCCTGTAGTCCCGTGTGCTCCTTGAACTGGGGACACTGTTCTGCTTGGTTTCCACTGTTGCAGAGAGAAAATGAAGTCCAGCTTCCTTACTTAACCTGGCTGTCAAGGTGTGTCACAGTGTAGCCCAGTCAGCGTTTTCAGTTTGCTGGCCTTCTCTTGTTGTCTCCATTTCAGCCCAACTGTCTTTAAGCCACACTGCTTGAGTATTCTCCAGATAAACCTTATTCTGTCTCCCTCGTGTATCTTTCCTAACGTGGAATTCCGTCCTGCCTACCCTCCCTCCCTCAGGCCCATTCCGTTTCAGGTACTAGATTAAGTGCTGGAGATACAGAGATGAAATGCTATCCTTGCTTCTGGGGCAGATGAGTCTTAACGACAAACACACATTGGAAGTCACGCCATTAAAAGAAGTGCCACTGCAGCACAGCTGACCCCTCCTCTTTTCTGGTCCTAAATTGCTTGAGCTGGAGGAAACCTTGGCTGCTTGCCTGAGATAATCTCAACTTCAGTATTGCAGATGAATTTCTTCATTCAGTCCTTCAGTTCTAAATCTCTCCCCTTCCTCTGCTGACAATATAGGAATTATTGTCTCTGCAGTGTATTGTCTCTCAGGTTTATTGGTCAGCTAATCAGGACCTGCGTCTCTTTATTGTTGCCTTGAAGTATTATTTAACCGTTTGTGTGCTAATTTGCATGTTCCCCTCCCTGGGATGCTAAGTGATTTACAATCCAAAACTCCCTGTTCCACCTCTGAGTCCCCTGTACAGTGTCTCACGTGGTTCCTTGAACATATTTTATAGGTATTCGAAGACAGTGGAGTCTATGGGATACAGTATTCTTTGTAAGATAGAAAGTACAATTAGTTGCTTCATCAATTATGTATGATGTTGGTTAATTCAATTACCAGAATAAGCACATGTACTTTCAGATTATTCAGTGGAGGAATTGTAGAGTGAATAAATGAATTTTAATGCTCCTCTTAGAGTCTTAAACCAGTGCTAAAAAGTTGACTTTCCGTACCTCACAACTGATTAATTATCCTTTCTAAAAGAATGACATACCTACACACAGACACACGCACAGAGTATTTATACTGTGCTCGATGTTGCCTAAAATTTTTAAAGATTCATGAGATTTCATAAGATGATACTTAAACCCAGTCCCCTGAATTTAAGTGCTCCCTCTTTAGAAGAAATGACCTGTTTCTAAGAACTTGGTCCACCACAGGACTTTATCTCTAGCTCATAGCAGTAGCTCTGGGGAGGGAAAAATAAGAAACCTTCCGGTTCCTCACATCATACAAATCTTCCATCATTAGGCAGATGATCTAAGAATCTTACAATGTCCAAGTATTATCCCGTTTCTTCTCCTTGGGGTAATCAACAACCTCTAAGAACTACACTGTAGTCGTGACAGATAATTTACCCCAAATTGTGCGCTTGTTCAGTTCTGAGAAAGCGAGTTTTACTTTCTTTAACCCTGGCGGATCCATTGAGAATCATGTGGTTCACCCATCTTTGGTTCTGTATTTCAAGCGGTCAGCTCTGTGGAAGCAGTGGTCGCAGAAGAGTAGAGAGAGTTCTAAGCTTACATACATACTCGTTGGCATTCACTGCCCTCACCCTCCGTGCTCTTTCTCATCAAATGAAGGAAAAGCCGACCACAGTCACACTCCACTTCGGTGACACATTTTCCAGTAACCAAAGAACAATGGAGTGCAAATGTTTGCAATCAGAACTAGACATACATACAGTAAAAGCCAATCACTCAGAGCAAAGGTTGCAGCACAAATCTTGACTCACAGGAAAAACACTTTGAAATTTATCATCTTGTGTTTGCAGTGTCTTAGTCCTTTCAACTTCGATAACAAAAACACTATAGACGGTGTACTACAGTCAACAGCTCTGGAGTCTGGAAGTGAAGGGAAAAGTACTGGCAGATTCGGAGTCTGATGAGAGGGTGCTTCCTGGTTCAAAGACCCCTGTCTTATTGCTCGGTCTTGGTACGACAGAAGGGAAGCAGGGACTCTTACAAGAGCACTAGTCCCATTTCCCACTCACACGAGCTCCCCTCTCATCACCTAATCACCTCCCAAGGGCCACACCTCCTAATGTCACACTGGGCAGTAGGATTTCACAGGTGACTTTTGGGGGGGACACTAACATTCAGCCTAGAGAAGCATGCCACTTGTGAACCAAGACAATTTTAGTGTTGTACCCCAGTCCTTACATTTTGAGTTCCTCCAAGCCGGGAACCCAAACGTCCTTAATGTTACTAATCTTTAAGAACATATTGGATTTTTCCCAATTCACTAGTTGGAGACAAAAAGCAGGGGTTGAGCTAAGGGCAGGATGGTAGCCACCTGGCACACCTGGATATTTGGCTCCTGGGATAATGTTTGAGACAGAATGATAGGCACAACCCTTGGATTCCCTCTACCCTTTCTCAACCCATCAAGCCCAGCATATGGAAACTGGAATGTATTATACACACATCCAGACAGATGCCTTGGACTTTCCCCACTCCCTAGGAGCTGTCCGGCTCTGGCATTAAGCTTTACTAGTCTTTTCCTTTTCTGGGAATGTCACCCCACCTCTCTCCTGGTGCCTTGGCTCTTAGTGACTCAAACTAAACTGGCATTAGACTTTCTGAAGTCTCTAAAAACATTTCGGGGTGTTTTTTCGAGTTTTCTAATTAGAGTTTGGGAATTGGATGGGAGCTATCATTTTAAATCATTTGGTGCTTTCCCTCTAAAGAGCACTTGGAAGAGTATGTACTTATTTCAGGATGAAGAAAAAAAAAAGGCAGTCTAAGTTGAGTCACGTAAATGAAAGGGAGCAGGAGAGAGGAGGGTTCAGGCTGCCACCGGCATTACTCAGATGTTAGTGGGTTTTATGACATGTTATTTAATGTTTACCACCGACTGTTGGATAGAGGCTATAACACGATGATTACACAGGCAGCTAACTTTTTTTGCTTAGGCTCCTTAGCTTGTGTTTGGTAAGATACGCCTGCTTTTAGAATTGCAGGCGAAGACAAATGCCAGAGGTCATGATAATTCCATGTTTTCCAGTTCAGCGATTAAACCAATGAATAGATTGACTCAAGTACTGAAACATTTAACTGTGTAACGCTCGGATGCAGAATGGGTAGCACATAGGTTTCTGCAAAGGCAAGGCACTTGTTTACCCAAAAATGACCCTAGAAACACCAGAACACCCCTTCTAAACCAAAACAAACAGCAGCAAAAAACAAAAACCCATTATCAGTAGAGGGGGTTCGTTCTGAGAATGGCCCTGTGACCCTTATATTGTGCTCCAAAGCCAGAAACCTAATTGCAAATTTCCTAAGCACAGTCCCATTTATGTTTTTTATACTCTAGGAATGAGGTTTATTTTTGAACAGCTATTGGACTAGGTTCTCAAAGTTTTAAGATGGAGACACAATATACACATTGTGTGTGCCAAAGGTAACATAAAAGAGTCATGAAACAATAGTCACCGAAATGCCTTCTCATTGCTGCTGTTATTTTTGGTCTATCATTTTCTATTTTGTTTTCTATTTTAAAAATATTTGCTAGGACCCATCAGGATGACTTCATGACTATTACTGATTGTGATCCACAGTGTGAAAGACATTTCATTACATTCTTTGCTTTACAAGGTCACAGACAAAGTTAGATTTCCTCACCTTTGCTATCCCAGTGTCTTGACCAATGTTCAAAAATATTTATTTAATGGAAGAGTGAATACCCACTACAACAGTAAATCAGTGACCCAAGGGCAGACTTGAGGGCTAGGCGTGAACAAAGACCAAAAGGAAGACAGGAAATTATAAAAGAAGGATCCAAAGTTCGAAGGAGAGCCTGGGGAGGAGTTCCCGTTTTAGCTCAGCGGGTTAGTAATCCTGAGCATGCAGGTTCGATCCCTGGCCTCACTCAGTGGCTTAAGGATCCAGCATTGTACAAGCTGTGGTGTAGGTTGCACATGTGGCTCAGATACGGCATTGCTGTGGCTGTGGCGTAGGACTGCAGTTGCAGCTCTAATTTGACCCCAGCCCAGTAACTTCCAGATGCTGCAGGTGTGGCCATAAAAGAGAGAAAGAGAGAAGGAAAGAAGGAAGGAATGGAGGGAGGGAGGAGAGAAAGAAAGAGAGGAAGAGAGAAAGAAAGAAAGAAAGAAAGAAAGAAAGAAAGAAAGAAAGAAAGAAAGAAAGAAAGAAAGAAAGAGAAAGAAAAAGAAAGAAAGAAAGAAAGAGAAAGAAAGAAAGAGAAAGAAAGAAAGAGAAAGAAAGAAAGAAAGAAAGAAAGAAAGAAAGAAAGAAAGAAAGAAAGAAAGAAAAAGAGACTGGAGAGAGGGCAGAGGAAGGAGATGTCGCCTCTACCCAGGAAAAGTAGTGTATCTGCAGCTGTTCTCTGGGTATGACACTCTGTGACTTTGGGGTCCTAGGATGCCCACTCTTTCCACTGGCATCAGAGTTAAGTGACAGTAATAACTATTGCATGATCATTTCTTTTTGACCGCCATCACTCCAGTTATCTATTTTTGCATTAAAACACCTCAAATTTAGTATCACAAAACAAGAACCCATTATCAGTGGAGATGATTAGTTATGCTTACGGATTCCCTGGATGAGGCATTTAGACATAGCAAAACAGGGATGATGGCTTCTCTCCGATGATGTATAGATTCTCATCTGGGAAGGCACACATATCTGGGCACTGGAATCATTTGGAAGAATGACTAAAAGCCTGGGCTCAGTTGGAACTGTAAACTGCAGTGTCCACCTGTGTCCTCTCCATATGCCTTGGGCTTCCTCACAGCATGGTGGCAGTGAGAGGGCGTTTCCTGTGAGCCAGTGTTCCAGGAGAGCCAAGTAGAAGCTGCACAACTCTTTATGATCTAGCCTGAGAAATTCTGAAGACTCTTGTGCTGTACTCTATTGCTGAAAGCAGTCCTAAACCTGCCCAGATTCAAGAGAAGACACAGGCCCCTTCTCTCTATGGAAAGAATGACAGGGAACTTTGGGGCTTTTTAATTAAATCACCATATACCACATCCCTTTACCTTCCTCTTTCAGGGAAAAGCTGTTACTATTTTCCAGAAGTTATCCAAAGATTTAACTGTGTCTTTTGCTAGATTTCAACTTTTAAGCTAAGAGGAAGAAGAAAAGATAAAGTAAGAAAAATACAAGAAAGTTTTTACATCATTAAAATAGAGCAGCAAGGAGATGCTTTTCCACATTGATAAAAGATACAGGAGAAGGCAAGATTTGTTACTTCTCTTTCTTAAGGATGGGGAGGAAAATGTGGGTAAATTGAGCAAGTGTTCAGAGGAATTTAGAAGGAATTAGGCACTTTGATATTTACATCTTAATTTGAGTATCATTTTGGGGGAAATCGGTTCACTTCCTTTACCATGACTGAAGATTAAAGTTAAAAAATAAACGTGAGTGCTTTGTTGCCATTGACTGCACTTGTAAACCAGTAACCACTCTTCATTTCAAAGACAGTCTTGTGCTTAGTGCTGTGACTAAAGACAGGTGTGTTAATTGCGGTTCTATCAAGTCTCTGGGACAGGTGTAGGTCAAGTTAACCTTGGTCATCAAGTGCATTCTTCTTCAATCACTTCTCCCTCTTACAGGGGAAAATACAAAAATAACAGTAACAAATAATTTTAAAAGCAATTCATTGTGATATAAGATTTTTTTCATTTCATTAAGAGATGAATAGGAAAGGTTGGCTTCCTCGTCCATTCTTCTTTTTTTTAAAAATGTATTTCTTCTCTTTTCTCATTCTTTCTCTGCTCCTTAATGTTTAATTTTAATTCTCCTATGGCCCTTTATCTTCATCCTGGTCCCTCCTTCCTTCTTTCCTCCCTCCCTCCCTTCTTTCTTTCTATTAGTCTGTAACTTTAGTGTTCTTTCACCCCATTTTTTCTTGCGGCAATCTTCTTTATGAGGTTGTTAGCTATCTTTTAAAAATTTCCTGGTCTTTGTTCATCTACTTTTCTTTTTTTTTTTCTCTATGTTCAGATGTCCTCCCCTTTGCTTCTTTAGACTTGCAAGCACTATAGTTAGGTTTAAATTTTTAGCTATAAAAAATAAAGGTGCCACTTTACTAACTTAATGCAATTTATATCAAATGTTCTTTTTTTTTTCAGTATCTACTGCTCCCAAACAAATAGATATGAAGTCTCAAATTTCATTAAAAAATTTTACACACATTGTTAAGCACATTGGAGTTATCCTAGAAGAAAAAAGGGTAAAAATTGTTTTGATTAACAGAATCCTAGTACTTGGAGAAAAATCTCTGATGTTTTAATATATACACTTCAAACATATTTGCGTTTGGGTGTGCATTTGTTTTGTAAAATGGAATCATAGCATAGATATTCTTTCATTACTTGTATTTAAACTTAATATATAGCCGGCATCTTCACACATGAGTAAACCCTTTCTACTTCACTGTTTAATGAAGATTAAACGGGATAATGCTGGCAAAACACTATGGCAGGCGCTTAGCCCACGGTCATCCCACAGTGAGTCATATTTCCTATTTATTCGTCAAACTTTCTTAATGGTTGAAAAGTATTCAACTGAGTTTTTAATCAGTTCTTTTTGTTTGGAGTTTTAGATTGTTTCCCTTTTTTTCCTTTCTTCCTCTTTCTTCCTTCTTCCCTTTCCTCCTTTTCTCTCCCTGCTTCTTCTCCTTCTCCTCCTTCTTCTTCTTCTAAATAACACTCCAAGCGTCCATTCCTTAAACCAAGTCCTTTGTGGAATTCCTTAACTATCTCCTTACAAAATATCAATAGTGGTTGAATAATGAGTCAAACTAGGTCCTCCTGACTTATGCAGCCACCGTTTACTAATGGCTCCCTGGGTGCCAGGTACGTTTCATGTGTGGTTCCATTTAGGCATTTAGGGCTCACAGGGGTCTTGAGGAGGGGGTTTGGAGTTTTAGGCCACACAACTCTGAGTGTCATCTTTGGAACTGAAACCGAGATCTTCTATATTATTGTGAAGAAGGTTCCATTTCAGGAGGTTTTAGAAATGGTTCAGGAATTGCAGAAGTATTTGATTTATCTGGCCTTTTAAATTATTATTTGGAACTATTTCCATACGAATAAAAGTGAACATAAAGTGTAATAATAGCTTCATTATCATTAACTTACCTACGCCTCAATATGAAGCATTTCATTTCTTCCATGCCTATGCATATGTTTGCACTTCTTATAACCGTGTCATCGACTGGGAAGATGGTACTGTTTTATTTTAAATCAGGCATGAATCCGCCCACCCAAATAACATTATCTAAGCAAGTTGACTGCTGCAGCACCTGAGTCCCTGGTTCATATTCCATCAAGGACAGTTTTGGCTTCTTGGTTTGAGCGCATGTCAGGTTTCTAATAATGGGAAGACCTAATTTTATTCCTTTTTGTAGGTTAGGGGTGTTGTTTGCCAACCTTCCAATATTTATTTTGAGGAAAGAGAGTTGAGACTAGATGTTAGTTATATAGACTTAAAAGTGCCCTACTGTTCCCTTTCCAAGCATCTGGAGAAAGTCCTGAGATTTCAAGGTAAGATCTTAAAGGGTTACCATTGACAACTATGTATCTGAGATTGAAGTCAGAACTCCAAGATGGCCCACAAGATTCCCTCCCCCTCCTTTGCATGTCCCATAGAATTCCCCCCTCTTGAGTGTGGTTTGGACCTGTGAAGGGGATGGGATGTCACTCCCGTGATTACATTACATCACGCTGTATGTCAAAGGGACTTGCAGATGCAGTTAAGGTCCTTAATCACTTGACTTTGGGTTGATCTGAGGTTAATTGAAAAGGAGGTTATCCTTGGAGACCTAACTTAATTATATGGGACCTTTAAAGAAGGTGAAGCATTGAAGAGATGCTCTCCTCTTGGCTAGGTTGTGGAGAAGGCTACAGGGCAATGATCTGAGAGTGACCTCTCTCACCTGAGAGTGGTCCCTGGTCAACAGCTGCAAGGAAGTGGGGGGAAGTGGGATCTTAGTCACACAAGCTGCAGGAAACAAATTTGGCAACAACTGGAATGAAACTGGAAGTGGCCTCTGAGTGCCAAATAAGGATGCAGTCAACAGACACTTTAATTTCAGCCCTGGACAACCCCTTAGGGGTTGCCACTCTCCTGACCCATAGAAACTGTGACATCATACATTTGTTTGAGCTTCTAAGGTGGTGGTAATTTGTTATGTAGCAATCAAAAACTAGCACATCGTGTGACTGCATCCAGGTTTTCTCTGCATTTAGTGAAATAACGAAACACAAAAGTGAATCGAATTGAATGTGAAAGCTTGTTGTATTATTATCATGATCATCCATAATGCCAGATAATGAATTTTTATGTTAATAAGAAGCCTCATTGTTCCCACTGATTACCTTAATAAAATATACATTTACGAACCTAAGCTCATAAAACACGTTAATATTAATACAATACCTCTTTGTCTATTTTAGATTCTAAGGCATCATCTGAGAGGGTTTTTTTCCCCCTTTCTAGAACAAAAAGATTCCATTATTTGAAAAACACTGGCTTGACTAATAGGCCCTTTTAAAAAAGACTGCATTTGGGTTGTTTTAAGAATGTAACTGTTGGCAGGGAAAAGAAGAGCAGGATTGTGCAAGGCTAATTTATAGTCAGCACATTGTTTTAAAATATATGTTTATCTTTAATTGTTCCCTCATTACAGAGTAATGCATAGATGTAAAAAATCCAACCACTGCTTTTGATTCAGACAGGTGAGTTTGGCACTAGCGATTGTTTTTTAAAGCGGGCATCATTTGAATAGTAATTTAAAACCTTAAAATCAAGTAATATTTCAAACATGTCAAAAAAAGTACAGAAAATGATATAATTGATACCCATATACCCAATCATCTCGATGTTCACAGATGTTAACATTTTGCCTATTGCTTCAGATTATCTTTTTCAAAAAAGTGCAAGTCCAGATACAGCCGTTACTCTATCCTTTTTCCTGTCTCTCCTCCGATTCCTCCCTCCCCAGAGGTAAATACTAGCCTGAAATGGATGTATATTATTTTCATGAATGTTTTATAGATTTTTCTACATATGTATGTATTCATGAATAATACAAGGAATTGTTTTGCATTTGAAAATTTAAATTATGGGTATCATACTGAAGGTAACCTTTGGCAATTTAATTTTTTCACTCAAAGTTACATTTTTGAGATAAATTATGTCCCATGACATGAATAAAACACAGTCGATTTATCCATTTTTCTTTGCTGATAAGCTGTTTTTTCCCCAGTTTTTGTATCATGAATAGTGCTGTCATGAATATCTTTGTTCATTTATTCATGTGACCCCATTGGAAAGTTTCTCTAGATTAGAATGGAGAAACTGTTGAGTTGAATTTTTAACTCTACTAGGAGTTGCCAAACTGCTTTCCAGAGTGGTTCTGCTAGCCTAGTCCCACCCACAAAGTAGGGTTCCTCTTCTCTTAATTTTACCCGGTGTTTGTCGTCACAGCTCTGCTGCTGTTAGTCGACTGGATTGCGGGGGGCACTTTATGTGGCTTTAATATTTATTTCCCTAATTGTGAGGCCCAGCCTATTTCCTGTTTCATATGTCTTCAGATTTCCCTTCTATAAACTGCCTGTACAGTCTATGTCCAGTAGTGGGAAGGGGGTGTTTTATTCTCATTGATTTTTAGGAGTTCTTTATAGGATATGGACATGATTTTTTTACATTTTTAAATTTTTTTTTTTATTTTTTGACTGCGTTTAAGGAATGCAGCATAATAAAAATCCTCATTATTCCCACATATGGAAATTCCAGGGCCAGGGATAGAACCTCTGCCATAGCAGTTAACAACAGATCCTTCACCCCTGCACCACCAGGGAACTCCAGGAGTCTTTTTTTACATAGCCCCATCTAGTGCACTGGTTTGTAATTGTTTCACTTTTCAGTGGTATCTGTTGTCAAACCGAAGCTAATAAAACCATTTTAATATGATTAGATTGATCATTTTCTCCCTTCCTTGCTTGGGCTTTTTATGTTTTGTTTTAAAAGCACTTTCTTTATGATGCATTATAAAGCTATTCTCTTGTGTTTTCCTTCAAAAGTTAAAAAAGGCTTATTTTTCATCTAGATCATTAACCCATTTTGAAAGTGTGTGTTTGTGTGTGGGTATGTGTATATTGGTAGGGATCCAATTTTGTATTTTTTCTCCTAACACCTTTTATTGAGTAATTCATTGCCCATCTTCCTAGCGCCACGGTCCACATTATCACTTCTGTAGAAAGTCAAGCTGCCTTTAGTGTGGGCATGTCTTTGGCGTTCTGTTTTGTTCCTTACCATACAGCTTTGAACACTTACAACTCAGTAACAAGAAACAAGACCTGATGTCTCGTGGGATGAATCTGTCTTCTTTTCCTTCATCAAAATCAACCTGCAGGGAGTTCCCATTGTGGCTCAGTGGTAATGAACCTGACTAGTATCCAGGGTTTGATCCCTGGCCCTGCTCAGTGGGTTAAGGATTTGCTGTTGCCATGAGCTGTGGTGTAGGTCACAGATGCAGCTCGGATCTGGCATTGCTGAGGCTGTGGGATCTGGCATTGCTGAGGCTGTGGTGTAGGTCACAGATGCAGCTTGGATCTGGCATTGCTGAGACTGTGGTGCAAGGTGGCAGCTACACCTCTAATTTGACACCTAGCCTGGAAACTTCCATATGCTGCAGGTGCGGCCCCAAAATCACACACACACACACACACACACATACACACACAAATCACTGTTCATAGTATAAGCTGCCTTTTAATCTGCCCTATGAATTTTAGCATCAGCTTGTCAAATCCTATAAACATTTTGATCAAAAAGGAATTAACTTAGGGATTAATTGCGGGGATTATTTTCATTAGCATATTGTTTGTCTTATCCACAAAACAATATATTTTTCTGTTTATTAGAATGTCTCTTAGGAGTTCCCGTCGTGGCGCAGTGGTTAACGAATCCGACTAGGAACCATGAGGTTGCGGGTTCGGTCCCTGCCCTTGCTCAGTGGGTTAACGATCCGGCGTTGCCGTGAGCTGTGGTGTAGGTTGCAGACGCGGCTCGGATCCCGCGTTGCTGTGGCTCTGGCGTAGGCCGGTGGCTACAGCTCCGATTCGACCCTTAGCCTGGGAACCTCCATATGCCGTGGGAGCGGCCCAAGAAATAGCAACAACAACAACAGCAACAACAACAAAAGACAAAAGACAAAAAAAAAAAAAAAAAAAAAGAATGTCTCTTAATATTCTTCAACAGTTTGATAATTATTCCCTCAAAATTCTTACATACATTGAGTAAAATATAGGCCTAGGCACCTCATAATTTTGTATCTATCATAAATTATCTGTTTTTTAAGCACTTCCACTCTTTATGGCTATTTATGTATGATTTATTGAGTGTTTGCTGTATACAAGCCTTTCTGTTGAGCTTAATTTCTGCAAATATACTGAGATATATTTATCAGTGTATTTCTTGTTTTTTATATTATTAACCAATTAAGTATCAGAGAGATTCAGTAACTTGGTGATTGTATATGACTAATTGTACAGCCTGGATTTAAACTCAGTTTTATCTAAATCTTTACCTATTGCTGAACACTCTTGCTTTTAAATCAGCTGATGTTTCTTTGATGTATATCAAGCTTGTTTTGCAGTGTCTTTTTACGGTAAAAAAACCAAAATCTCATTATAGAGTCTAAATTATAAAGTATAAAGGCAATTATTTCACCAGGTAGCTGTCCCTTTATTCCGATTAGTTAATTCATCTGGATAGACATATTTATGGCAGGGAATAAGTCTATAAAAAAGAGTTTCTCTGGCAGTAACTTCAGATCAACTTTTTTTTTTTTTGTCTTTTTTGCCATTTCCTGGGCTGCTCCCTTGGCACATGGAGGTTCCCAGGCTAGGGGTTGAATTGGAGCTGCAGCCGCCGGCCTACGCCAGAGCCACAGCAACGCGGGACCCAGGCCACATAGGCTTTCACCTACCCCACAGCTCACGGCAAAGCCGGATCGTTAACCCACTGAGCAAGACCAGGGATGGAACTCGCAACTTCATGGTTCCTAGTCAGATTCGTTAACCACTGAGCCACGACGGGATCTCCTGGATCAACTCTTGAGGGAAACACCTGTCCTCGATGACTTAGTGTATTCTTGCTCTTGCTCGCTACTTCACCCGTTCTTCGCGCACTTGAGGTTTAGTCCTTCCCAAAGGACAGCCAGCTTCAGGAGGCGAGGCCTGGATGTCCAAGGGCAGGGTGGGTGTATTGGTGAAAAAGGAGGAGAAAAGCGAAGATGTAGATGAGCTTTTTAGTATGTTTAAGGTTTTTAAAATTGAGGTTTAGCTGACATAACATTCTATGTATTGTATATGTGTGTATATAATATGGACGTGTCATGGGAAGGTCATGACGGCATGGTGACTGTAGTTAATAATGCTGTATTGCACATAGGAAAGTTGCTGCAAAAAAAGGGTAAGGGATGTTACCAAGACTTACTCTGGTGATCGTTTCACCACAGTATTTGTTATATATATTTATGTTTACATTTATATTTATGTTTTTTTGTGTATGTGGCCGCCCCACGGCATATGGAGTTCCTGGGCCAGGGATCAGATCTGAGCTGCAGTGGCAACCTATGTCTCAGCTACGGTGATGCCAGATCCTTTAACCCATTGTGCCAGGCCAGGGATGGAACCTATGTCCTAGCGCTGCAGAGAGGCTCCTGATCCTGCTGCACCACAGCAAGAACTCAGACCTAACATTATGTTAATTTCAGGTGTACAACATAATGATCGAACATTTGTATGTGGTGTGAAACCATCACCGCAGTAAGTCTAGGTAACATCCCTTACCACCCAGTTACCCCTTTTTCTTAGCAACTTTCATATTTGCAATACAGTATTATTAACTGTAGTCACCATCTGTCCATGACTTTCCCATAACTTATTTATTTTCCAACTGGAAATGTGTACCTTTGACACCCCTCACCCATTTTGCCCACCCCATACTCCCCACCTCTGGCAACCACCAATCTGTCTCTGTTTCTGGATTGTTTGCTTTTTTATTAAGAGTTCACACACGAGTGAGATATATGGTATTTATCTTTCTCTGTCTGACTTTCTTTTCTTTTAAGGGCTGCACTTGTGGCATATGGAGGTTCCCAAACTAGGGGTCGAATCAGAGCTACAGCTTCCAGCCTACACCACAGCCACAGCAACATGGAATCTGAGCCACATCTGTGACCTACAGCTCACGGCAGTGCCAGATCCATAACCCACTGAGTGGGGCCAGGGATTGAACCTGCAACCTCATGGTTCCCAGTTGGATTCGTTTCCATTGTGCCACCTCAGGAATGCCTGTCTGACTTATGTCGTTTAGCATAATGTCCTTAAGATTCATCCATGTTGTTGCAAATGGCAGAATTTCCCTTTTCTCATGGCTGAATAATATTTCATCGTATATGTAATATCCCAGTTTCCATTCATCAGTGGACACTTAGGATATTTCTATGTCTGGGCTATTACAAATAACGCTGCAGTAAACATGGGCGCACTTATCTTTTGAAGTTAGGCATTGTGTTTTTTTCAGATAAACACCCAGAAGTGGAATTGCGAGATCACATGGTAGTTCTATTTTAATTTTTTGAGGAACCTTCATACTATTTTTCACAGCAGCTGCACCACTGCAACAGTGTGCCAAGGGTTCCCTTTTCTCCACAGCCCTGCCAACATTTGCTATTTTTTATCTTTTTGATAATGGTGAAAACCGTTGTGAAGTGATATCTCATTGTGGTTTGATTTGCAGATGCCTGGTAATTAAGGATATTGAGCATCTTTTCATGTACCTCTTGGCCAGTTTTCTTTGGAAAAAATGTCTATTCAGTTCTTCTGTCCATTTTTTTTTTTTTCCCCATCAGATTGTTTGTGTTTTGGCTATTGAGTTATATGAGTTCTTCATGTATTTTGGATATTAACCCCTTATCAGATACATGATTTGTAAGTCATTTATAAATCATTTTCTTCTATTCAGTATGTTGCCTTTTCACTTTATTGATGATTTCCTTTGCTGTGCAGAAGCTTTTTGACTTGATGTAGTCCCACTTGTTTATTTTTTAATTTTGTTGCCTTTGCTTGTAATGTCAAATCTAAAAAGTCTGAAACCCATGTTAAGGAGCTTACCGCCTATGTTTTCTTCTAGGAGTTTTATGGTTATTCTTTCAAAGTTTTGACTGTTTAACTCCCTCCTCTTTCATTTATCATCCATACTCACTCCTATAGAAAAATTCTGCTTAAACACTAATTTTGCTCCTGGTGCAAGGAGGAAGAAAAGATGAGAGGGAAGGAAGGAAGCTCTAGTGGGATTCAAGCTAAAGGCCATTCTTTCTCTAGAGTGAACTGCCAGGTACTTTCACTTCCAGCACTGAGGCCAGATTCTGCTTTTCTCAGGCCTCTGTCTAGCCTGTGCTCATAACTGGGCCTTCCTCTTAGGGCTGAAATAGGAGCATTTCTGGGACTGGTTCTGGGTGGTCTTGTGAGCCTCAGAGCTCAGCTGTAGAAGTCTGGGGCTTTTTGTAACCCTGTTTTTGTGTTAGGCAGCCTGATGCTATGGCTTAGATGAACAGTAAGTAAGGAGCCACCGGTTGACTGAGGTTGCAGAATAGCGAAGGACAGGAACGATGGTCTGGGATTTATCTGCATTGTGGGAGAGAGAAAGGGACTGTATTTCTCTCTTTGAAGACATAAGTGGCCAGTTAGCTTTAGTTTGCAGATACATCCTGGCTATTGCTTTAGGACCTACTATGATTAAAATATCTATTCCATGTATTCAAAATATGTGGTATTGAGCACGTTTTACATACCAAGCACTGCTGTAGGCACAGGTGATGACAAAACCGGAAGATGCCCACTCCTCTCATGCCTTTGTTCTCATGGGTGTGGGTGGAGCCGGACAGAAAATTTTTTAAAAATAAAATTTTAGGAATGAATTTATTTATTTTTAGGTTGGAATAAGTGCTCTGAAGGAAATAAATGGGGTGACATGATAAAGATATGTGGGCAGAGTGTGGGAGGTTTTGCCATCCAGCTTACTCTGCTAGGCTAGCCAAGTAATTTAGGTTCAAGAATGGGTCGGAAATATGACTTGCCTTGGTTTAAGTTTCCAGGTAACCAGATATAAATGAGGCCACAGGAGGGGAGACATGGTTTCCAGAATTGGGTGGCGTGGCTTAAGACCCTTCGTCTTCCAATTATTTGAGCCCCAGGAAACATACTTACCCTCTTTTGGGCTGTCATTCCACTGTCGGGGTTTGCGCCACCCAAACGCCTGGGTTCCAGGTCTTCACTTTGGGGCTGTACCAGCCCTGGGGCAACTTGCAACTCTCTGCAAGGCCCTGGATCTGTGGCCAAGATTGCTGTAAGGCATCAGGGAATGTTTCTCTAAAGGGGTGACATTTGTGGCAAAACTTGAGAATAACAAGGAGGCAGATCATAGCATTGCAGGAAAAGGCACAGCCAGTTCTAAAGCCCTGAAGCATGACGAGCTTGGTGTGATAAGGAACAAAAGGAAACAGGATAGTGATCTGGGGAGTGGGGAGTATCAGATATGATTGTAGAGGTTGGCTGGGCCATGTTGGGAGTCTTTTAAACCATGGTAGGAATTTGGATTTTCTTCTAGTACAATGGAAAGCCATTTTTTTAAAAATATATGTATATATATTTAATGGCTGTACCTGTGGCACATGGATGTTTCCCAGGCCAGGGATCAAATCTGAGCCGCAGCCAGGGCAACACCAAATCCTTTAACCCACTGTGTTGGGGATCAAACCCACGCTTCTGCATTGACCTGAGCCGCTGCAGTCAGATTCTTAACCCACGGTGCCACAGTGGGAACTCTGGAAAGCCACTGTTTTAACTCACTGTCCATGAACTTGTATAGAAGAAAGCTACAGGAGTTACCGTCGTGGCGCAGTGGTTAATGAATCCAACTAGGAACCATGAGGTTGCGGGTTCGGTCCCTGCCCTTGCTCAGTGGGTTAACAATCCGGCGTTGCCGTGAGCTGTGGTGTAGGTTGCAGATGCGGCTCGAATCCCGCGTTGCTGTGGCTCTGGCCTAGGCTGGCGGCTACAGCTCTGATTTGACCCCTAGCCTGGGAACCTCCATATGCCGTGGGAGTGGCCCAAGAAATGGCAAGAAGACAAAAAAAAAAAAAAAAAAAAAGAAGAAGAAGAAAGCTACAGCTATATGAAAATCAAAATTTTGCATTATTTCAATTATGAATATAGGCAACAAGCCACAGGAATATAAACAGTATCTGTGCTGATGTTACAGGTAGAAATTACAGATATTTCCATTTATTACTATTATTGCTGTGATCTCAAAATGTCATTTGTGATTGTTACCCTAATTAGAAATTACGGTAGTTATTAGAGCTTATAGTGTATCTTGTTATTTCATGCATCGATAAAGGTGCCAGTGAACAAGAGCCTGTGGACCAAATCCAGGCTGCCACCTGGTTTTGTAAATAGAATTTATTGGAATACAATACAGCCAAGCCTATTCATTTATGTATCATAGTTACAAAAGAAACTTTATTGCCCCATAAAGCCTAGAATACTTACTATCTGACCCTTTCTGGAAAAAGTTTGCTGATATCTACACTGATAAAGCAGCACATATATTACTATAGTATGATTTTTTTTTTTTTTTTCCATTTCTTGGGCCGCTCCAGGGGTCGAATCGGAGCTGTAGCCACTGGCCTACACCAGAGCCACAGCAACGCCAGATCCGAGCTGCATCTGCAACCTACACCATGGCTCCTGGCAATGCCAGATCCTTAACGCACTGAGCAAGGCCAGGGATTAAACCTGAAACCTTATGGTTCCTAGTCGGATTCGTTAACCACTGAGCCACAACGGGAACTCCCACTATAGTGCAATTTTAAGAATTGGATAACTGTTGATTTGTGAGCTTATGTATTTTACTTTATGCATTTAAAAACATTATGCATTGGAGTTCCTGTTGTGGCTTGGTGGGTTAAGAACCCGACATGGTGTCGGTGAGTGAGGATGTGGTTAGATCCCTGGCCTCATTCAGGGGGTTAGGGACCTGGTGTTGCTGCAAGCTGTGGCATAGGTTGCAGATGCAGCTCGCTCGAATCTGGCATTGCTGTGGCTGTGGTGTGAGCCATCAGCTGCAGCTCCAATTCAACCCCTAGCCTGGGTATGTCCATATGCCACAGTTGCAGCCATAAAAAGAAAAAAAAACATGCATTTAAAAACAATATTCAGAGAAGACGCTTCACCAAACTGCCAGAACATCCATGACCAGGGGGCAGAAAGAAAGGAAAAAGAATCCTTCCCCTGCAATGTCTTAGGCAGGGGAACAAAATGGCCTGGCCTGTGTTTCCTCTGCCTGAGCTTCTCTTTCCCTTTCTTGATGTGGCAAATTTTCCCTCTTTTCGGTACCCAGTACCTAGGCTGCCTCTTCTTTATGAATGATGTATTGAGTCCTTGTGGGGTGCCAGGAAAAACCTTTATAAGCACTGTCTCATTCTATCCCCATGACAACCCCATACGGTCTAGGGCTGAGGGTCTTCATGTAGCAGCAAGGGAGGCCAGAGCTGTTGTCACACCCATGTATTAATTTACCGATTAGTCACTGAGCACCTGCTATGTGCCAGGAGCTGTGCCAGATGCCCAGGTGACAGAGCTGTTAGTTGCGATGCCAAGGTTTGAATCAGGCCCATCTGATACTGGTATCTGGGAGGCTCACTCCCTAGCAGGTAGTATTTGGGATGCCACCACGTGACACCACACTATCTCTTTGAAGCCAGCTGGAAAGCTCAGTCACTCTTCCTTCTCTGGTGCTCCCATCCCACTTTGTTCCATAGCTACTCCACGGTAAAGGTTTATGTCCAGTTCTCACTCCATAGTCCTCTGATGGTAATGGCTTTGCCTAGAAGAGGCCACACAGTCGGTATTGTTTTTTCAGTTGTGTAGCAGCAGCCTCAGTGGTCCCTGCCAATGCCACTGGAATGGCCCTTTAAAATATATGTATATATATTTTGCAAGCGTGAGCTTCTTTCCTGTAAGTGCAGCTCTCCTCTGCAGCCCTTTGTGGATTTCTGAGACCACAGGCTCTGATTTTCCCATGGCAACACAGGTTTAAACATTTGCACACGTCATGTGATTGGTAGGTTAAAATTGAGAGCAGAGGGGCCTGCAATCAAATCTTTATCTCAGATGGATAGAAAAATGGGATTGCAGGAGAAAGCTGGTTTAACATGGCTCACCCCAGCTTGTGCAGGTCCTTCTGTCCCAAACCAGGGAGGTTGCTCTCTCCCTTAGATATAAAGCCAATCTTCATTAACCGTATTGGGCAAATACAATATCAGGCATGTTTCCTTCTTTCTTTCCTTTTTTTATATTTTACAAGTGAGAAGCATTGTTCACCTGATTTTCTGCCTGGGCACCAGCATTTTACCAGTGTATATACGCACACATTGTATTCCTTACGTCAATTTGGACTCATACTGCAGTACTACTTTGCAGCCTTCATTTTTCACTTGCCAACTAAAAAAATAATGCAGGAGGCTGCAAGTAAGAAAGGAGCCTATTTGGGGTCTTAAGAATTGCACTTTGGGAGGCACAGATTGAGGTGACCATGAAAGAGTGTTCCAAGGAAGAGAAAGAGTCAGGGGCTTGTAAAGACCAAAAGCCATGAGGTTGTTAAAAGTTTCCTAATGAAAATTCTGATGGACTCTGATGTGAACAAGAAAATATTTGGTCCTGGGGGTTCCTGTTGTGGTGCAGTGGAAACAAATCTGACTAGTATCCATGAGGACGTGGGTTCAATTCCTGGCCTTGCTCAGTGGATTAAGGATCCGGCATTGCCGTGAGCTGTGGGGCAGGCCAGTAGCTATAGCTCTGATTTGACCTCTAGCCTGGGAACTTCCATATGCCCCAGGTGCGGCCCTAAAAAGCAAAAAAGAAAAAAAGAATATTTGGTCCTTAAGGAATCACAGGTTGTTTTATGTTAGGAGTCCAATACGTATATAGACTGTCACAACGGTAAGCGTCTGATAAGTATTTTGAATTTCTGGCAAGTGTTCTGGATGTCTTCATCAAGTTAAGAGGTCAGATTCATCCAGGCTGAGATGTGCATAGGTCACATTTTCTTAAAGGCCCTCAGCTCCATTTAAAAAAGCTCTTTTAGCAATATGGACTCCAGTAGCTTTTTTTTGTTGTTTTTTTTAATGGCCATAGCCACTGCAAATGGTAGTTCCTGGGCCAAGGAGTGAATCCTATGTTGCAGCTGCAGCAATGCCAGATCGTTTTAACTCGTTTCGAACCCACACCTCCGCAGCAACTGATCCACTACAGTCAGAGTCTTAACCCACTGTGCCACAGCAGGAACTCCAAATACCAACTCCGTTTTAAGTTTCCTTTCACACTTCACAGTACCATGTGACATGTTCTCATATGCAATATTCTTTCATACCAGCACACTCCAATGGCTGTATTATGTATCATTGGCCAGCTTTACTATATTTATTTAAATTTTCCTTCACATTAAGTAACATTTGGAAGACGTGGTAAATCTGTCAGGGTTTAGTCAGAACATAGAAACCATGCCATTATTTGAAAAGGGAAAACTTAAAAATTGGTAAATGTTAACTATAGGCACAGGGGTTAAAAAAAAAAGGACTCTGGTTGCAGCAAAGTAGCTGTGGCCTCTAGCATGGAGAGGAGAGAACAGTTTAAGCACTAAAGACCAAGAGAGGGAACTGCCCCTTCCCCAGGTTTCTTCAAAGAGGGCACGGCTCCCCCAGGCACACCCTGCAGTGATGAAGGAGGCAGGCCTGTGCTGAAGGACGGGAGTGTGTCTGTTGCTGGCAGGTGGAGTAAGCAGAGCTACTTAGAAGTGGCTTCTGATGGTGGAGTAAGCAGAGCTGCGTAGAAGGGCCTGAGGGTGGAAGAGACCCTAGGGTGGATGAGGCCCGAGGGTTTCTACATTTAATAATAACAATCATATAAGAGCGGATCGAAACCGAACTGCCTTTCTAGGCTCAGGCAGGATTATTCCAGTATGCTCTTTAACATTCTTCCAGATGGCAGAGGAAAAATGCCTGCAAGGGCCAACTCCAGGATACAACGTCCAGCCAAGAATGTTGGATTCAGGGTTGAGAGGCAATAAATGAACAGCTGGACCACTTGGGCTTGCTTTTAGTTTTGTTTCTCTGTTATAAGCAATGCTGCCATAGACATCCTATGTAAATGGCTGCATCGCTGATGTTTCCAAAGGAAAAATACATAGAATTTGATTTTGATTTTTAAGGCTTTTGTTAAACGTTACAAAATCACCCATGAAAAATGGGTGTCTATTTACTGCCCTTCAACTTATGAATGGGAGGAAGGCACATATTTTTGTCATAGAACTTATTGCTTCCTAGCTTTTTGGTTCTTGGGCTCATCTATTAGATTGTTAAATTGGAGACGAGAGATGCTCAGAGCCAGTGGTTGCGTGGTTGGAGCCTGGGGTCTAACTTAGGACGTGCCAAGCCCTGCAAGGTGGCAGGGTACTGCTGGGTCCCTCCACCACCTTGCCCGGTCTCCTTGATTTCCTCCCTTTCCAGTCTGATTCACTGCTCCTGATAGATTCGTTTCTCTCACACACCCCCTTCATCATATCGGCCAACTTGCTCAAAAGCCTTAAATGTCCCCTCTTTACTGCATTGCGAATAAAAGAGAAGTGAAGAGAATTGACCTTGGGCTTGGGCCCCTTGCTTCCATTCCGTTGATGAGGAGACTGAAGCCAACGGACCTGCCCAAGGTCACATGGGAAGTCAGTTCGTGCAGGCTCAGCCTGGGCTTCCTTCCTTCCAGCCCAGTGCACTTGGCTCCAGGCCCCCAGACCCCTGCTGGTCCATCATCCTCACTCCCTTATTATTCCCCCAGTCCAGCCCTGAAGTGGAAAGAGAGTTTTTGAATACATATCCTCACTCTTTGAAGCTCACAGTGTACCTTGCTGGTGCTTATTCTCCTGTCCGTGTTGTCAAAATTATCCTCCTCACCTCTGTGCCGAAGGGGACTGGCTACTCTGACTTCAAAGCTGCGTTCAAGATTCACCATCTAAATAACGACCTTCCATCATTTCTTAACAGACCGCACTCCGATGGTTCTTGTCCAAGGTGTTAGAGGGACATGGATGTAGACATGGACAGGTTCTGCCCTGAGCTTTTGGGCCTGGGATCCGGTCACCGGGTAAAGGCAGATGTGTTCTCACTCCTGCCATGTGAAATTGGCTAGGGAACTAGCAGCTTCCCCACCTTTCTAAAGGGGCGCCTCTTTTTAGCAGCAGAGAACATCTAAGAGGGCCTGTTCCTTTAAGATAAGCAGGTTCTTCTCCAGTAAAACATTGTTCTTTATCTCCTCTTCTACAAGCAGTGGAGTAAAATGCCAAGGGAGACAGGCCTTCTCCTCCCGTTCTTCCCCTGGGGCTCACCAGGTCCCAGAGACTCCTTGGGCTCCAGTGGGGCTGTCTCTCTGCCTCCTGCCACTCCCCTCACCCAGGTCTCGTGACAGGTAGAAAGAGAACAAAGCCTCCCAGGCCTTCCTTCATCATGGTCTGTGTTTATACAGCACAAAAGGGCAGTGGACGCTATCTTACTCAACACCTGGCTTGTCTGCCTTTTGGGTTTGGGAACCGTGTGAAGGGTCCCTGGGTGCAGTGAGAAGGAAATGATTAAAGAAAAACCATACCTGGGACTAGCATCTAGTTAGGAACATGAGAAAAAAAGGGGGGTGGAAAAGAAGTCAAATTCAGATGCTTCAATCCACGGGTGGTGATAAACTGCTAAAGTCCCCTGGGGTTGGGCGGGGAGGGGAGGGAGGACCGTGGTGGCTGATGCTCAGGACCTGAAAAGGCTGGAGTGTTAGTTATGGGGAATGGGCATTTAGGAGGTTTTGCCACCCCTTCTTTCCTATCCTTTTCCCCCACCCTCACCTCTTTTTTCCCTGGCTTATAGGGGGTTGGGATTTATTTTCGAGTATTTCTGTCCTCCTCCTCAAATGGTAGACCCGTAGTCCTCCGTGTAGAGGCATCGCTCTGTAACCTAGCAACCAGCATGTCATACGCTGTCCTTCGTTATTTCCTTCAGCCCCAAAATTCGAAGATCACAAAAATGAACATACAAAGGACAGAAAGGATCAGGTTTGCACGCAAAATCAGTCTTTGTGATAATCGAGTAATGAGTCTGAAGAACTGTGTTATTTCCTAGTCATACGTCCAAAGGAAGGACCTCGTCACATCGGGAGAGGGAGATGGACAAAGACAGAATGAGGAGGAAGAGAGACAGAGCCAAGAAAAGACCCTGGAGCCGCCTGGACCTGGGGGGGCGGGGGGGGGGGTCGTAATTCCGCCCCCACCCCACCCCTGACCTGCTTTCCTTGCTCAATAACAGGAAGAGGGGTAGAATTTGGAATTTTTGACCAGGGAATAATTCTTAATTTGTCCGGCCAGATAGAAAGTTGGCATACTGAGAAAAACCAATTTCAGAGGGAAAAACTATGACAACAGTGACATTTTTCTGCAGGATCTTATTATCCCATCCGCACAGAGGCCGAGTCACGGAGCTGGCTCTGTGGGGGAACACAAAGACGTCCTATGGAGACGCCTGTGAATGTCAGGGGCTAGTACAGTCTGCCACTGCTGGGTGTGAGTAAATGCGACAGCGGGGCTTTCGCGGGCTGTCACTGGGCCCCTTGTCATTTTCCTGAACATTGTGTGCTGTTTGGACATTTTCCTGCAGAACTGTTCTTTCTGCTGCTTTCTCCTCTTCCATTTTGGGGAGCTGGCATGAGTCTTGTATGCTTCACTTTATTACCTTGAAATTCAGAATACTTACGCCCCGTGTGCTCTGTGGTCTTACGCATCAGACTGCAGAGATGCCAAACTTTATTGTGCCTCCGAATTACTTGGGAGCCTAGTGATGTGCAGCATCCCAGACCCCTGAGTGAGTGGCTCCAGAGGGGTGGGAGTCCTGGAAACCTGCATTTTGATGCCCGTGGTGATTCTGAAGCCACGTAAAGGTATGGGGATTAAAGACTGACTTCCCAGAAAGGGGCACGGAGCAATTTCCTAGCACGGTGAGCTGATGGATACAGTCTTCGTTTTTACAGAATCCCCCTCTCTATTTGGAGGGAGGGAGTTTGCCCATTTTTTTTTCTTTCCTTCCCCACATGCTTTTATATGTCAGTTTAGATGTCAGCTAGTAGTGTTTCTTAGCGGGCTGGGTAAAGGTGACCCTGGACGCAGGTGAATGCTGCTGGGTTGGTCCTGTTGAAAGCTGCTTCCCAAAGGTCACCGGCACAACCTGACAACCTGTTGATGAGACAAAGCTGGCCAGTCTATTGCTCACTGCAGGAAGGGAGAACAGTGCCTGCCAGTGCCGTGGCAGGTAGTGTATGTTCACGGGTAGAGGGGAGATAGCCAGTAGGCAGGATAAGTAAGTAAAATCATACACACACACACACACACACACACACACACCGCCCTTATTGAACGCTTGGAGGATTGCATCAAAGAAGACCCCTCTGAAACAGACCTAGAGGCCCGAGTATGAAAAAAGGGTGAGTGCAGGGTTCCCAGCCTTTGATGTGGAGCATGCTGTGTGCCAGGCCTCCTCCTCAGCCACTCTGATCTGCTGATAGAAGAGGCATACGGTTGCTAATGTTTTTTATTCTGCTGTATGCGTGCTGCTGCCTTTAGGGTCTTAGACTTAGGATAACATAGATCATACTATTATTTTTACGGATCGGATTACATATAGAGATGAGCTAAATACAACTAAGCATATGCATCAACGTGCCTTTTGGATATTATCAGTTATGAATAAAGAGCTAACTTTTTTGGATGAGTGTTTGCCATGTGCCATTCACTGTTCTAAGCTCTTTAAATGGATTGTTTCATTTAATCCTCCGAGCAGCCTTAGGAGACAGGCACCAGCCCTATTTTACACAGGAACAAGCTGGTGCAAAAAGGACTGCTGTCACTTGTACCAGATTCCCTAGGTAACAAGTGAAATGTGGGTCCAGTTGAGACTGTCCTACCTGGAAACCCACCTCTTAAGGGATGCTCTACACTGTCTGGATGGAATTTGTGAAATTAGAGCCAGGCCAAGCCTTTTCCTTTGTTTACATCCCAAGTTAGGCATCCTCAGAGAGCAAAGGATTCCATCAGCCCCTAATACAAGAGGTGGGGTCGCTGTGATTTTCCTGATAGAATAATCTCTGAAGCAGATGTCTGTGTTTGATTTTGATCTACCTTTCTGTCAGGACCTTGAAGATTTTAATGCACATATCAGTGGCTCTTCTACTTATCTTTTTTAGTCCCGAATATAAAGCACTGATTAAAAAATTTTTTTTAGGGAAGAGCAAGAGACAGAAGGCAAATGAGCTGCCAACTGAGAAGGCACAGACAAAAGGGATGCACGCTGCTCTTGGTGTAACAGTCCTGATTGCTCTCATTTTTGAACCGATTCTGGGCCAGACACAGCTCATCTGTCACCTCTCTTGCTTACTACATCCTCTAGGCAATGACTTGTGCTTCCCATTTTAGGGAAGAGTAAACTTAGATCAGAGTGGTTAAGTAGCTTGCACTGAGCACATACGGCTGGTACGAGGTGGGGGAAAGTTAAACTCAGCCTTGCCTGTCACTGGTTTTAATGTTGCTTTTGGTTTAAACAAACAATCCTTGAGTCCCTTCCTGCAAAGAACTCATACTTGGATCCCAGAAAGTCAGGAGTCAGCATTGCAGGAGACAAGAAGGGGGCCTGGAGGTCAAGGGCTTGAGGCTGCCCCAGCCCTGCTCCCACCCTGTGGACGCCCTGGGGAGTGCCTGGGAATATGCAGAGCTTTTGTTAATACTACTCTTAAGTCTTTGCTCTCATGTCTGTTGACCAGGTGATGAGCTCACCTCTCTAAAGACAAATGCAAGGTCTAGATCTTCTTATCTTTTCCAGAGAGCACACAGCTTCTGGTGTTAGCTCCTCTGCTCCTCAGCAGGACAGGTTTGAATCCCCCCTTCCCCCTCCATGATGTTGGGCAAATAACTTATCTTCTTGGCAGCTATGGTTTCTTATCTTTTCTTTTTTTAAAGATTTTTATTTTTTCTATTATAATTGATTTACAATGTTCTGTTGATGTCTGCTGTACAGTGAAGTGACCCAGACACACACACACACACACACACACACACACACATATATTCTTTTTTTTCACATTATCTTCCATCATGTTCCATCCCAAGTGACTAGATGTAGTTCCCTGTCCTACACAGCAGGATCTCATTGCTTATCCACTCCAAATGCAATAGTTTGCATCTATTAACCCCAAACTCCCAGTCCATCCCACTCCCTCCCCCGCCCCCTTGGCAGCCACAAGTCTGTTCTCCAAGTCCATGAGTTTGATTCTTTGCTGTAGATAGGTTCATTTGTGCAATATATTAGATTCCAGATATAAGTGATATCATATGGTATTTGTCTTTTATTTTATTTTTTAATTGTTACTTCCCCAATACAATTTTTTTTCTACTGTACAGCATGGTGACCCAGTTACGCATACATGTACGCATTCTATTTTTGAACATTACGCATACATGTACGCATTCTATTTTTGAACATTATCATGCTCCATCATAAGTGACTAGACATAGTTCCCAGTGCTACACAGCAGGATCTCATTGCTAATCCATTCCAAAGGCAATAGTTTGCATCTATTAACCCCAAGCTCCCAATCCACCCCACTCCCTCCCCCTCCCCCTTGACAACCACAAGTCTGTTCTCCAAGTCCATGATTTTCTTTTCTGTGGAAAGGTTCATTTGTGCTGTATATTAGACTCCAGATATAAGTGATATCATATGGTATTTGTCTTTCTCTTTCTGGCTTACTTTACTCAGTATGAGAGTCTCTAGTTCCATCCATGTTACTGCAAATGGTATTATTTTTTATGGCTGAGTAGTATTCCATTGTGAATCTATACCGCATCTTCTTAATCCATTCATCTGTCGATGGATATTTTGGTTGTTTCCATGTCTTGGCTATAGTGAATAGTTCTGCAATGGTTTCTTAGCTTTAAAATGAAACATAAAATTATTATGGTGGTTAAATAAACATTCCACCAAAACTCAGAAACTCACCCCAGTGCCTTTCAATAAATGCTAGTTAATTGCTTTTATTAGGAACACTTCATCCCCACTCCTATTTTCCATGAGACGATTGCTAAACCCTTCTGGCCTCTTCATACCCTCATTTACTACTTGGTTTGTAATTTGGCAAGAATAAACCAGGGCCCCCTTTCCTCTTGGGAGGGAACCTGCCTTTGGTCTTACCTCCACAGGTGCTAAATCTAAGGGTTCAGTTAGTTGTCTGCTGGTTCTTTCTCTGAGCCTTGTTCTCCATAATCACAGTAAAGGAGATGTTTCAGTCTTTCATCTTCTGACTCTCTCATTTTTCCCTTCATTTAGAAGCTGATCAGGAAAGAGGTAGGCTATGTATTCAGCTGCCTTAATCTTCTATAACTAGTATTTGTGGTCTTCCTCTCTAGTTCTCATAGAATCATAGAATTTGAGAATTGAAAGGAAATTTTTTAAAAGACTGAAATTCATTTCACCACCTCATACCTGAGCCTGCCTGCCAGGCGGTCATTCAGCCCTTGCCTGCACACATCTGATAATGAGGACCTTGTTGTCTCAAGAGGTGGCCCTGGGTGTCTGGCTGGGGATGCTCTAGATTGAGCTGAAGTTGCCCAAGGAAGGTTTGGATCCAGCAGTGTGGGGCTTTCAGGCCTACCTGGACTCAGTGTAAAGCATTCAGATTCGGTTGCTTGGGAAGAAAGTATTGGCCCGAAGCCTGTTTGCTTTCAGATAACTCCTTTAGAAAATTCATTTTCTAAGAAATAATCAGAACTGGCTGAGAGAGAGAAAGTGAGTGTTCTGTGTGTTGTGGGCTTTTCATCTAGGAAATGTCCTACCACTTCTGTGTGTCTGCTACATCCTGAGCAATACTAGCTGGTGGCTTGTCCGAAACAGTGCAGGAGAATGACCCACAGGCCCTGTATTAACCTCCTGGCCTGGGTGCTTCAGGATGGGGGTTGCAGTGGTGTGACTCTCAGAAGGTCAATTCCAAAGCTGAGTATGGTGCGTACTCTGGTGGCAGAAAATAAAACTGCCCGTGAAATGCTCCCTTCAGTCCCAAAGATGCTAAGGGAAAGCTTCAAAACATTCACCTCAAATATACTTGGCAAGGAAAGATGGACCAATTTGGGATCCGCTCATTTATGCTGTTTGTTCTTAACTTCAAGGCAGCATGCAGTGGGAACCAGCGAGTGTGAAGAAATCGAGTTTCTTTATAACCTCTTAAAAAATAACAGCTTCATTGAGATATAATTCACATTCCAAAAAATATAAAATCACCTGTCAAAGTGTTCAATTCATTGGATTTAACTGTATTCACAGACTTCTGAAATCTTGACCACAATCAAATTTAGAACATTTTCATCACCCCCAAAAGAAACCCTGCACCCATTAGCACTCATTTGCAAATCCTCCTCCCCCAGCCCAAGGAAACCACTAATTTCTTCCTGTCTCTTTGGATTTGCCTCTTCTGATAAATGGAATCATAAAATATGTGTCTAGAGTCTTTCACTTAGTGTAATGTTTTTAAGAGTCATCCATGTGTTAGCATGCATTAATACTTCATTTCTTTTTATGGCCTAATAATATTCCACTGAATGGATTTACCACATTTGTTTATCCAGTCATCCTCTGATGGACATTCGGGTTGCTTACACTTTTTGGTTATTATGAATAAAGTTCCTATGAACATTCATGTGCAAATTTTTCTGTGGATGTGTAGTTTGGGTTCTCTTAAGTATGTATGTAGGAGTGCTATTGCTGGGTCATGTTCCTGGGCCAGGGATTGAACCTGTGCACAGCAGTGGCAAACACTGGATCTGTACCCCGCTGAGCTTAATCCTTAATGACTTAACAAAAAAATTTTTTTTTGGTTATTCTTGGGCCCCATATTCCTATTCTCTGGGTGTATGTTCACTGCCTCTGTGCTGAATGCTGTCCATGACTTGACATAAAGTTAATATCTTTGGGACTTGGTTTAAAGTTCTTTGTAGAAGTGAGTATAAATTGAATCATACATTAGTTATTATATAGAGTCTGTTAGGTTATATTTGCCTTTGTTCTCTTTTTTTATCAAGCCTCCACTTGAAGATTTACAAAGTTTTTTTTTCTTTTTCAGAATCGCAATGAAATAAAAAATGGCACTATCCTTCGATTAACCACATCTCCAGTAAGTTGATCTTTATAGTTTTCCAGTAGTCTTTGATCTCCAGTTCGTTATGTGTGATTATGGGATATTAATTTTAAGGGGTGACTTTGGTGTGAAACAAAAGACTTTGGCATGTCCTCCTATTCTGAATGGGCAGAAATGCCCCTCCTTCTATTTAGCTTTACAGAAAAGGAAATTTTTGTTCCAGGTTATGTGCAAGTAAGTCGGCTCTAAAGTCTGAGTTTTGTGGTCATTTCGACAATTCTCATATTGCAGACGGGATCACTCAGCTGCGCTGATGGGTTTTACCTGCTTGCCCACAGATGGACTGAAGGCCATCAAAACAAATTCAGACAACAAACAAAGCAAACAAAACCCAAGACTGTTACTTCCCTTTTAAAGTCAGAGAGTGTGTCTATGTGGGTGTGGGTGTGTGTCTGTGTGTGTTGAAAGAGCAAGAACTTTTAAGCATTTTCTAGTTTGGGTCAGTCATTATGACAATTCACAAAAGTATAGTTTAAGAAGGGTTTGCCACTTATGCTGTTTCCCTGACAGCTGATTCTAGAAAAAAACACTTTAAAGTCTTCTGCATAAAAGCTGCTAAATAACATGCTACAGTGTATTTAGATTACTGTAGCTGAGACTGTGTTGCTTATCTTGATCTTGCTTGCTTGCTTATACATACTTTGGGTTGTAACATTAGCATACTTAAACTATGTTATTTCACAGTGCATTTTATCACTTTCCTAAAAAAATCGTCGGCACAAAATACACCAAGTGTTACTATTTCCACTCTGCATATGTGATGAAAACTGTGTCTAGCTCTCATTTTCAGTTTCCACTGAAGCCATGTGGTAGGCTAAAAATAAATTTAAAAATTGGGGAAAGCATCTGGCTAAAGTTAAATTGTGGGTACTGTAACTACCACAAATTCTTTTTGTTGAAAATTATATTAGAGAGGTTTGAAAACTCCTAGGAGTTCCCATTGTGGCCCAGCGGAAATGAATCTGACTAGTATCCATGAGGACGCAGGTTTGATTCCTGGCCTCACTCAGGGGGCTAAAGATCTGGTGTTGCCGTGAGCTGTGGGGTAGGTCGAAGACACCGCTCGTATCTGGTGTTGCTGTGGCTGTGATGTAGGCCGGTGGCTACAGCTGCAATTCAACCCCTAGCCTGGGAACCTCCATACACCCCAGTGCAGCCCTAAAGAGACAGAACAAAACAAAAACATCAAACAAAAAACTCCTAAACCTTTTACCCAGTAACATCTCGAGCCTAAACACAGTGACAAGCCCACTGGAGTTGGCTGAACTGTCTTTCGCTGCCTTCTTTCCACTTAATGGAAATTATCATTCGTGCTCATTTTTCAGTGGCCATGTGATGCGCTGAGACGTTTCTGTCTGCCTTACACTGATCTTCTTCCCTTCGTCAGCATGATTCATGTTAATTTCACCTTTCGAGATCTTGGTTTCATTTGGGTTTTGTAGTTCTTATTTGTCCTGCTGAAATTATCCATCTGCTTGTGGGGCAGAAAGAGTTGATTTGGCCTTTCCTTTCATCCTGGGATTAGACAGGTACTGCTTTTTTTTTTTATCCAGGCCTTCTCTAAGCCAAAGAGGAAGTTGCTCCTCTTTTTTTATTTGCCATGGGCTCCTGAACAAAATTTCTGCAGTGCTAATTTACTCCTTGAAAGAAGGTTAGGTGTTTGGTAGGGTGAAGTTTGTCAGTATCTGCAGAGTGAACCTACTCACGCTGTGGCATGTTCCTGTTGTGGTTCAGCAGGTTAAAGACCTAACATAGCCTCAGTGAGGATGCGGGTTTGATCCCTGGCCTTGCTCAGTGGGTTGAAGATCTGATATTGCCATAAACTGTGCTGTAGTTTGCAGATGTGGCTTGGATCTGGAATTACTGTGGCTGTGGTGTAGACTGGCAGCTGCAGCTCCGATTCGATCCCTAGCCTGGGAACTTCTACATGCCATAGGTGCAGCCATCAAAGAATTAAAAAAAAACTTGTCTTTATTAAATTTGCTAGGAAATGTTAGGGTACCACAAAGAAAACAACAAATGGGGTTGTGCTAGCACTTCCAGTCCTTTCGTCTCCCTCAGCTGAACTCTGTAGCCAGACAAGGACTCACACACACTCATGTGCTTGCACACTCTTGTTTTAGGTGATGTGCAACTCTGCTGAGTATCACCTCCACTCTATTGGTGGTGGTATTTTTATTGATTTATTTTCAGTCTTCCTCTATTATAGAATGATCCTTTCTGGTTCCTAGCAAGATAAGGCTTTAATGAAAGAAGATCTTAAAAAACAACCTCTATTGTTATTCTTTTAAAAGCCCAGCATTTGTCTAAGCGTCGTCCTTTGCATTGTACATCTTTAAAGAGTCTCTCTAGTGGCCTTTTAAGTGTCATATCCGTATCCATCACTCCATTATCAGAAAAATATAGCAATGAACACACCCAGGGAACGCATGCAAATGTATGTGAGTTTCCGAGCATTTCAAGGTTTGGAAACGTTCAGATTGTGCAGCTAAATAGTGTTTCCTTGTACCTGCCATGATAATTGGTGGAAATCTAACCTGAGATCACACATTGCACAAAGCATCTTTTACATAATTTTTGGCTGTTGTTCCTTCCAACACAGGGAAGTTCGTGTTACCAGGCCATTGTTTTCACTTTCCTGATATTTTTGTTTTAAAAAGTTTTTACAGTAAATATATGTGCAGTCTTGGAGTGCAGAAAGCCACCCTAAGTAGGATACAAACCCCAGAAGCCATAAAGGAAAATACGGATAAATTTGACTACCCCAAAATAAAAACAACCTCACAAAATCTTTATGTTTGGAAAGAATTCTAGAAACAAAGTCAAAAACAACAAATTGAGAAAAAACAATTGGCAACAGTCATGATAAATAGAGGGCTAATTCTGCAGTTTACAGCCTCTCTTATGAATAAACAAACTGCTCCCAAAACAGATGGCCAAAAGCTATGAAGAAAAATGATCTCGCATTTCCTTCCTCTCTATTTATTTCTCTCTCTGTCTAGAAATCTATATTTACTTACCTATTTTATCCTGGCTCGTGTGTGTGTATGTGTGTGTGTGTGTGTGTGTGTGTGTGTGTGTGTGTACACACATAAATATACCTGAGAGAGGGAGAAGGAGACTATATATCTAATGATAAATTTATATAGATCTATATATGACTATATAGGTATGGCTATTTAACTATAGCTATATAGATCTTTATAGATAGATATATATGAAAGAAGAAACACAATCTTTTCCTCAAAAGAGATGAAAATCTACACTCCTAGATAATCAAAATGTGAGGCAAAGATGCTGTGGTATTGAGTACAAATGGATGCATCTTCTTTGGATGGCAATTTAGTTATACCCACCCAAGCTTAAAATACATATGTCATTGTCCTGACAGTTTTGCTCCTGGGAATTTACACAATAGATGCACTCACAAAAGCACTGCAGGACACACACACACAAACACACCATACACATCCTTGCAGGGGTGTATTCATCATTGCTTTCAGTAATGAAAAACTGGAACCTGTTAACTGCCTGTCAGTTGGGACTAGTTAAATGCACTAGGTTCTATCCATGTAATACAATACTGTGTAGCTGCTAAAAAGAATACGGCATCTGCTGCCTCAGAGGCATCTCAAAAACATAATATTAATTGCAAAGTCAGATTGCAGAACCCTGTGTATAGAGGGACCCCTGTTATACACATGGAAAGGAGGTGGATGTATGGTGATAAAAGGATAAAAATGATTCTCAAGGGATAACCCAGGAAACTGTTAATATTGGGATACTTTTTTCATTTTATAACTTCCGGTAGTACTTACAGATTGCTTTTTATTCTCTGTGTGGCCGTTACTTTTTGTTTTTGTTTTTTTTTTTGTTTGTTTTTTTTTGTTGTCTTTTTTTGTTTTGTTTTGTTTTTTGGTATTTCTTGGGCCGCTCCCGCGGCATATGGAGGTTCCCAGGCTAGGGGTCAAATCAGAGCTGTAGCCACCGGCCTACGCCAGAGCCACAGCAACGCGGGATCCGAGCCGCGTCTGCAACCTACACCACAGCTCACGGCAACGCTGGATCGTTAACCCACTGAGCAAGGGCAGGGACCGAACCTGCAACCTCATGGTTCCTAGTCGGATTCGTTAACCACTGCGCCAAGACGGGAACTCCCGCTGCTTTTAATTAAACAAATACACACACAAGTAAATATGGCAATGCCACTACAACACACAAGAGGCGAATCGTAACATTCTGTGCTGAAGACGTTCCAGTTTTCCAAACTATTAGATTTTTAAGGACCCTTTTACATTTGACCTGAACTCTTCTTTTCCCTTATTCCTCCTTTTGGTCTGTTTGGACATAATAAATAAAACTGCTCATCAAGTATCCATTATTGCTTTGTCAGCTCTAAGCCTAATGCTGCCTTTTTGCCCTCTCTCGTTGAGGGAACTGATATTAGAAACATCTAGGTCAGAGACCTGTCACACTGGTTTGGGGGGGCCTGTTACTCTGGCAAAAAGAAAAACAGTCTTATCTCGGTCACTCTGTGGATTCAGGTTATCAGAGATTCTTAACAGTAAGACCATTAATAATTTTTGGAACCACTTTTTTTTTTTTTTTTTTTTTCAGTGCTGAGCTGAGAAAGTTCAAAAAGAATTGTCAAATGTCTTAAATTCTATTTCTTGCCATTGCCCTCTGAGCCGAACTGAGAGAGATGAAGCCAGTGGAGGCTTGTAGACAGAGGAGTGACGAGATCACCTTGGCTGCTTCCCAAGCACAGATGGCCAGTGTGGCAGGCGGACAGGTTAGGAGTTCAGGGCAGCAGCCTGGGCAGGACACAAGATGGTGTGGGCTGCCTAACCTCGTAGGGATGTGGAGGGTGTGAAGGAGAGTTGGAGGGCAAGCCCTGGCACTTCCTGACACTTTGGATGCATTGCTCCTTGACGGAGGCGGCGAGGATGCTCCCGCTGTTTGGGTGCAGTCCACAGTGGCACTGTTCACTGGAGGAGAAGGTTGAGGAAAGGGACAACACAGGGTTGGAAATGCCCATTGTGTGTCCATGAGCAGGCAGGTAGGGGTGTGTGTCCAGCAGCCTGGAGGTGTGCCAGCCATCACAGGTGCACGGCGAGGAAGGCCGTGGGCTGGACGAGGTCACCTGCCTTCGGGAAGGCAGAGCCCTGGGCACATGCTCAGGTTTGGAGGAGGAGCCAGGCGAGAAGCCAAGTGAAGAAAGTGCTTCAAGGAGAAAGGCGCACTTAGGTGTGCCGAAGGCTGCTGAGAAGGTGAGGGAGGATGATCAGATGAGGGAGGTGGGCGAGCCGCACAGAGATGTGGGGAGCGTCATGGATACTCTCAGGGTAGGTAGGAGTGAGGACGAAGGTGAGGAGAAGAGAGAATGTGCAGCGCAGTGAGGAGACCCCTCTTCATTCCAGAGCTTTTGCTGAGAATGGGAGCAGTGATACGAGGACCCGGCCGAAGGGGAACTGGCTCAGTGTACAGCAGTCTGTACATTCCCGTTTTTTAAGACGGGATCTGTTAGAGATGTTTGCAGCTGGAAATGATCCACGGCAGAGAGAGATGTACAGAAGAAGGGGGCACAATTTAGAAGGAGAGCCTTGAGAAGGTGAGAGGATAAGGGCTCAAGAGCTGGGGGCGGAGGGGGAGGCAGCACGGACCTTGAATAGGAAACCGGACGCTAGGTGCACAGATTCAGGACGAGGCCAATTGTGAGGATAGAGGCTCCGGGCGGAGCCCTTGGAAGTAGGAAGATGCAGGAACACTTGGCCGATTGCTTTGACTTCCTCAGTAAAAGCTAGGTCAGGATCATCAGTGTGAGAGAAGCAGGGGCTGGGGGAGTTTAAGCAGAGGAAGAAAGCTGTGGAGGAGTCATTTTAGAAGGACACAGCAAACATTCTAGGAAAGGGTAGTTGGATTGCTGGGCCATGTTGAGTACACATTTGAAAATATCTGTGAAACGTGTCAACCTAAGGACTTTTTAGACCCCTTCTTAATTGGTATCACGGATCAAGAGCCTTTTTGGAATTTGCTTGGGGATCATTGCAAATATTGTACCCACTGCAGAGCCCTCTGAGGCTGTGACCTCTGAGCCTGGGCCCAGAGCTTTCTCGGCCCAGGATGTTTGGCAGCCACATCAGGCTGTTTTAGTGGCTCAGAGGCAACCCTCGTTTTCTATCCTTAGGACAATGCCAGAAAGGAAAACTCACTATCTGATACAGCCACACCCGCAACTACTAGACTCTTGTCATTTGTGCTACCTGCTTGAGAAATCAGAACTAAGACTATTTTATTTTTTCAGATAGTGTCGATTTTCCCCAAAATAGAAAAATATTGCAGAATTATGGAAAGTTAGAAAACTTTGCTACCAGGAAAATTATGCAGAATATTATAATTCATAAATAACTATGGGTCATATCTTGCTTTGTTTCCTTGGATTGTGTTTATGCATATTATGTGTGCCTGCATAATCACTTACATCTTCATGCATTTAGTGGAATTTTTTTGAATTTTGTTTTTGTTTTGTTTTTTGTCTTTTGTCCTTTTAGGGCCGCACCCGTGAAATATGGAAGTTCCCAGGCTAGGGGTCTAATCAGAGCTGGTGCTGCCGGCCTACGCCAGAGCCACGGCAACACGGGATTCGAGCCGCGTCTGCAACCTATACCACAGCTCACGGCAACGCCGGATCCTTAACCCACTGAGCGAGGCCAGGGATTGAACCCGCAACCTCATGGTTCCTAGTCGGATTCCTTTCCACTGTGCCACAACGGGAACTCCTTGAATGTTTTTTGAATGCTTTTTTTGTATGATAGGCATGGTCCTAGGTATAGGGAATAAAGCGGTGAGCAAATCTGACATATTTCTTCTTCTCACATTCTTCTGGATACAAGCCCTTGCCCATGAACACATAGCCCTGCCCCTCAAACAATAAAATATATTTGCATCTAGCCTTTCTCCTAATATTCCATCATGAGGATGTGCCCGTGGTATCCTGTATTCTCTGAAAGTTTCATTTTCAATTCCATGTTACTATTTCATCCTATGACTGTATCATGGGTTATTTAACCCTTGTCCTATTGCTTAGAGCATTTTGGTTGCTTCTAGCGTTCGAATATAGATGCTGGTTTTTTTTTTTTTTTTTTGGTCTTTTTAGGGCCGCACCCCCAGCATATGGAGGTCCCCAGGCTAGGGGGCGAATCAAAGCTGTAGCCACCGGCTTACTCCATAGCCATAGCAACTCAGGATCCAAGCCGTGTCTGTGACCTACACCACAGCTCACGGCAGTGCTGGATCCTTAACCCACCGATCGAGGCCAGGGATTGAACCTGCGTCCTCATGGATACCAGTCAGATTCGTTTCTGCTGAGCCATGACGGGAACTCCTATAAATGCTATTTTAAGAGCTCCCAAACTCCCACACATCTGTCTCGTTATTTAAATGCATCCTTTCAATCAGGCAAGCTTATCACCATCCAGGATTTCTCTAGCTTTGCTACTCATGAGCTCCTTAGACTGCCTTGCCCAGTCTGCTTGTCCATCCTCACTTCCTCCTACTTTCCCACTTCTCTTTTGCCCTCCAACCCTAGACACACTGGTCCCCCCTCAGCCCCTCCAGAGATGCCAGGGTTCTTCCTTCTGTTCTTCCTTGGAACTTACCATTCCTGCTCCCAGAATATCCCCCTCGCCCCTCCCCAATGTGGCTGACTCCTTTTTAATCAGATCTCTGCATCAATAAATGTCACTTCCTTAGGCCACTTGCTCTTGAAAACCAACTCATCTGAAAAAGTAACCAGTCACTGGGAGTTCCCCTCGTGGCTTAGCAGTTAACGAACCTGACTAAGATCCATGAAGATATGGGTTCAATGCCTGGCCTCATTCAGTGGGTTGAGGATCCAGCGTTGCCATGAGCTCAGATCTGGCGTTGCTGTGGCTGTGGTGTAGGCCGGCAGCTGTAGCTCCGATTTGACCCTTAGCCTGGGAATTTCCATATGCCGTGGGTACGGCCCTAAAATAAAAAAAAAAAATTTAAAAAAAGGAACCAGTCCCTTTTTCTCATGTTCCTCCATTTTTAAATTTTGCTATGAACTCATCAGTATTTAATTTCTCATTATCAGTCTGTTTTCCTGTCTGTCCCCCACCTTGAGGCTGTAAGCCCCAGGAGGGTAAGAACCTTGAACTCTTGTCTCTTGCCAAATCCCAAATGTACAGAAGCATGCCTAGCGGGGAGTAAAAGTCCAGGAGTGTTTGCTGCATTAGTGAGTGAGGATTCTGTCTTTGATTTTGAAGGGGCTGTACCTTGGCAATAGATAACTGTAAACACTAGTCTGAAGGAAGGCCGAGTAGAATCATGTGCAGAGTCGTCTTTGGCAATAACGGAGGCCACAAAGTAAGATTTCCTTACAAAACCCAAGTATTTTAATAATAAAACTTTTATTCTCCCATTATTTTTTACAATAAAAGTTTCATATCCGCGTTATTTAGAAATTGGAAAACCTAAAAAGAACACTTATCTTTACCTGTTCCAGTTCCCACTGGGAAAATAATGCATTGAAATGGTCCCGGCAGTTTGATGTACTCCTTTGATTGGGGCTCACTTCGGGGACTAACATCTCTGGAGCAAGCTTTTTCCTGGCGAACTTCTTGATGAGGGTTCCTGCCCCCCTGAGAAACCATCTGTGACCTGAGAAAGCTACATGTGATGTCCTCACCGCCCCTGAGGGCACCGAAGAGGAAGGCGAGGCCCAGAGAGATTAAGAGAAGTTCCCTGAGGCACCAGAGCTAACGAGTGACGGGGCAGGAAGTAGCCCCTGCTTCTCACTCCTCCTTCGGGGAGCTTCCCATCACAGCCCACCAAGCTGGCCCAGTCCCCCATCCTCATCAATGGTCTGCCCCCGCCCCCCCAGTGGTTTACTTATGTCTCGGAACTGAGAGGAAAACTTGCCCAACTCTGAACATCCTGGGAACTCTAGATTTTTATAAAGAGTTGAGTCCTTGGATGATGGCAACCATGCAAGGAGGAAGGTCTCCCCTGAAAGGTAAGACCCTCCGTGAAAACAGGCCGTATCGTGTTCAGGCACTAGGTCAAGTGCAGGAGCAGGTGGACGGTTCCGTAGAAACTTCTCAGGCTAATGCATCCATGAACTGGATGTTCCAGTCTGACACAATTTGGAGAAGTCTTTCTTACTGTTGCTGCGAGTGACTCTTTGAGACCCCCAGCAAGTCAGAGTCTTGCTTCGTTATGCTGGTGGGTGATCGTCTTAGTAGAACATGTTTCATTTCCACAGCAGCAACTGATTAGCCGTCCTGGGATTTGGGACAGTTTCAGTCTGGATTCCCCTGCTTGGGACATTTGGCCTCTCCAGGTTTCTGTTATCGCTCTTCACTTCTCTTATTTTCAATTAATTTATTCATTAACTTCAAAGTAGGTAATATTTCAAACACACCCCATAGCAGAAAGAATAATAAATTTCATCTACCTAGATTCCACAATTACAGACTCGTTCTTTCTATTTTCTTAGCCAGGGTTTCTCCCTAGAAGTGTATACTTTTAAATGGGCAAGTGGATTGGTACAGGGGGGTGCGGTGGGGCGGCTTGTTGTGCCCCAGCGGAAGAAGGTGAGGTAGGGATTGGAAGACAGAGGCAGAGCCTGTGTGCCCTGTGGGGCGGGGCCATGCATTCCTCATCACTTGGAGAGGCAGTGTCCTTAGAATTTTATTTATTAATTTTTTGTCTCTTTTTTTAGGGCCACGCCTGCTGCATATGGAAGTTCCCAGGCTAGGGGTGCAATCAGAGCTGTAGTCACCAGCCTATGCCAGAGCCACGGCAACTCAGAATCTGAGCGGCGTCTGCGAGCTACACCACAGCTCACGGCAATGCTGGATCCTTAACCCACTGAATGAGGACAGGGATCAAACCTGCATCCTCATGGATACTTGTCAGATTTGTTTCCGCTGAGCCACGACGGGAACTCCTCTGTAGAGTTTTAGAACCCTGGTTCTCAGCATGTGATGTCAGGACCAGCAGCATCAGCAGCGCCTGGAAGCTTGCTAAACATACACTTGAGGGGATCCCATCCCAGGCCTGCAGAGACAAAAACTCTGAGTGGAGCCCAGGGATCCGTGTTTTAAGAAGCAGTCCAGAGGGTTCTCAGGCATGCCACAGTGTGTGAGTCCCATGCTTTAAAGCCTCTTTCCAGAGGCCAGCTGCCCAGGTCCTATCTCAGCTCCCATACTGCTGTGTGACCCCGGGCAAGTTACTTAACTACTCTGAACTTCAGCTTCCTTTGTAAAATAAAGATAATGAAAGCACCTTCCTGATAGGACTATTATGCGGGTTGAATGAATTCCTTCATGATATTTCAGAATAGTGGCTCATAAAAAAAAATGCTGAGTAACTACCAGCTGTTTTTATTTTTGTATTAACAGCACCAACCACTATTAGCATTAATAATGACAATGCAGTCATTTCTGAGTCCTCATTATTATCATAATCTCTATAGTAAATGTGGACTTCCTGCTGGGAGAAAAAATGTATTTTCAAATTCAAAATTATTCATTTGGGTTAAATATTGTATGTTAATGTTAATGCTGTATCTCCGTTTGAAAATACTGGAGAATGGGACATCTTTCAACAGTTTTAAAAAGATGAAGTGATTCTCATTCAGCTCTCCTTTCTCCCTTTCTAAAAAAAAAATTGAAATTTAGGATTTGAACCATTTGTCACCTCTCTGGGGATCATTGAATGAGTAGGGAAAGCGGTTCTTATTCTTCTGCACCTTACTTCACCCCTTCTTCTAATTTCTGATGCAAAGTGTCAGGTTTTGGTTATAATTACATGGGGGACCATAGCATATGTCTCTGACAAAGGGATCGGAGCCTGGGTTTCATCTGTCTTAGTTGCTGAAGAATTGCATTGGTTTCCCTGTTGAATCCCCTTCTCTCCCCGGGCTGCTTCCAGGTGATGGTGAAGGGGAGCTGGACAGGGAGGTAGGGGGGCTCTGGGGTGGAGCCCTGGGCTCTCAGTTCCTGTGTGGAATCCCTTCCTCTGCTCTACAAACTTAATCCTGTTATCGTCCACATGGGGCTCCTCCGACAGTTCTAATCAGTTTCTCTTTGGGAGAAGACCCCTCATTGTTGGCACCAGATACCCCATCTTCCCCTTTCTCTGAAATATGACAGCTTTCAAAGGAGAAAGCCAGTACCTGAGGAGAATCTGAAGATGGCAGAGTGCTTCAACCCTCGCAATTTCAAGTTAATAACTACAAAAGACATTCAGTTATTTCTATTAAGCAAAAACATAGGCAGAAAAAATTAATATTTTTCCTTCTTTCTTTCTTTCTCTTTCTTTCTGTCTTTCTTTCCTTCCTTCTTTCCTTCCTTCCTTTCTCTCTTTCTTTCTTTTCTTTCTTTCTTTCTTTCTTTCCCTTCTTTCCTTTCTTTCTTTCTTTCTTTCTTTTTTTCTTTCTTCCTTCCTTCCTTCCTTCCTTCCTTTCTCTCTTTCTTTCTTTCTTTCTTTCCCTTCTTTCCTTTCTTTCTTTCTTTCTTTCTTTCTTTCTTTCTTTCTTTCTTTCTTTCTTTTCTTTCTTCCTTCCTTCCTTCCTTCCTTCCTTTCTTTCTTTCCTTCTTTCTTTCTTTCTTTCTTTCTTTCTTTCTTTCTTTCTTTCTTTCTTTCTTTCTTTTCTTTCTTCCTTCCTTCCTTCCTTCCTTTCTTTCTTTCCTTCTTTTTTTCTTTCTTTCTTTCTTTCTTTCTTTCTTTCTTTCTTTCTTTCTTTCTTTCTTTCTTTCCCTTCTTTCTTCCTTCCTTCCTTCCTTCCTTTCTTCCTTTCTTCCTTTCTCTCTTTCTTTCTCTATCCCAACTGAAAGGTATATATGAAAACCTTTACTGAGTAGATGAGAAATACAGAAGACACATTATTATCTGGAAGTTTAACTCCTCCGATATATTTCTGTCCCTCTCTGTGCTACATGTAGACGCCAAGTGCAAATGCCTTGAAAAAAGGAGAACTCTAATTCTAGGCAAAGCTGCCACTTTGTTTGCCTAATTATTTTGTTTTAAATTCATGCAATAAATAACTAATGTATGTGAAACACACGTTGTTGAAAGGTGGAATTTGCAAGCCCCACTGTGCTGTGCTGAAAGATATTCAGTAACCCTGAAAAATTATTTGGGTGTGTAATGAAACTTTTGAACATTGTGTGTAGGCAGTTATTACTCAGAGTATTGACTGAACCGGGTGAACATGCTGTATAAATTTGTGTAATTGCTTAATTAAGCAAATAGCTTTTTGTCACTTATAGATAATCATTTTACTACAAAGTAAACATTCTCCCCATTTTCCCTGCGCACTGCCATCATTGCCGGAGCGTCCCTGCTCCTGAGCTGTCGCTCTTCCATGGGATGGACGTATGGGTTCTGTTCAAAGAAGGCGACAGATGCCTATTGTGACATTGACAAGCATCGCGTGAAGGTGGGGTCACGACGGCTGGAACCCTGCCCTTAGCCTGTAATAATTCATCTAAATAATGTATCTTCATTTTTCAATGACATGTTACTTTTCTGTCTGTTGTGGATTCCACTGAAGACTCTTTGCTTTGTTTTTGTCCCCGGTGAGGCTCAAAACGCCCAGCAGCTCCATGAACGGATTCAGTCGTCGAGTATGGACGCCAAACTGGAGGCTCTGAAGGACCTGGCCAGCCTGTCGCGGGATGTCACGTTTGCCCAGGAGTTTATCAATCTGGACGGCATCTCTCTTCTCACACAGATGGTGGAGAGCGGCACTGAGTAAGCGTCTTTTATCTCGATTTCCATCTGCCCTGTACTTTCTTAATGACAGTCTGGGTGTCTGTTATTTTCCTTATACTAGCAATTTCTAGTTTTAATTACCAGAAATGACTAGGCGCCGGGGAAAAAAATTGGCTTTTAAGATAGTGTGTGGGGTGTGGTTTGTAATTTAAGTATCACCACATTCTCCACCCACCGACTAGCCAAGATCTAGGACAATATCTGACATTTCATATTTATAAGGAAAAATATTAGGTCATTATCTCTAAGGGCCTTTCCAACACTAAAATTACAATTCTTACAAAATAGAAATCCCTCATATCCCTTGCTTATCTCCAAGAACATTTTTATTCCCTGATTCCATTTAAAAAAGTATAAGAACACCTCCTTATGTTTCAAAGTCTTAAACCAGGTCAAAATAACATCCCTGAAGTAATTTAAAAAAATTAACATTGACTGATGAAATATGTGTCCTTAATTATTTACCGTTAAATACAGAAAATATTCATTCGGTATCTACATATGCAAAAAAGTAGAAGTTGGGAAAATTTGAAAAGATCAGAGTTCCCGTTGTGGCTCAGCAGGTTAAGAACTTGACATACTATCCGTGAGGATGTGTGTTTTGATCCCTGGCCTCACTCAGTGGGTTAAGGATCTGGTGTTGCCGCAAGCTGCAGTATAGGTTGTAGACGTGACTCTGATCTGGTGTCACTGTGGCTGTGGCGTAGGCTGGCAGCTGCAGCTCCAATTCCACCCCTAGCCTGGGAACTTAGGTGTGGCCCTAAAAAGGAAAAAAAAAAATTTGAAAAGATGTGAGCCTAACCAACCAAAAATTTATGGAGGCACAATTCAGTTGAGCTACAACTCCTTCTGAAGGCTGGGAGTCTAGAGGTCGGACCAGTTGTATCTCATGAACCTGACAGGGATTGGAGTTCTGTCACAAGCGAGGAAGGGATGGGCGGGTTTTGTTTGTTTGTTTTGTACTTTTAGAGCCGCACCCGTGGCATATGGAGGTTTCCAGGCTAGGGATCTAATCAGAGCTGTTGCTGCCAGCCTACACCAGAGCCATAGCAATGCCAGATCCGAGGCGTGTCTGCAACGTACCCCACAGCTCAAGGCAACACCGGATCCTTAACCCACTGAGCAAGGCCAGGGATCGAACCAGCAACTTCATGGTTCCTAGTCGGATTCGTTTCCACTGTGCCAGGGTGGGAACTCCGTGATGGGCATTTCTGATTGGTGCCCTCACCTCAGGGAAGGGTTTGATTCTCTGATGTGACTGTGGCGTCTAAGGAGCCATGTGGGTCTAGCTTTTATGAATGGACAGATAACTCGCTTGACCAGAGTAGCCCGGTGGGGTCTACAGGACCGGCTCATTTCCTATAGACAGGTGCTGCTGGCAGAGACCATTAGAGCGTGCAAGTCAGCACGTGAGAATGCAGAGCCCACTAACTACACTGTCTGTATTCCACCATATAAATGATGTGCAGCGTTGGGATAGGTGTTTACTAGGGAAGAATAAATAGCATTGAGAATTGGGGTTTCAACCTGGCTCCGTTAAACCTCTCTTCAGTACATAGTGATTTAAAGAACGACCTGATAATCACTATGAAAAATCTGGGCTACTGAGCCCCCTGCCTCCATCCCACTGCCACACCTTTGTAATAATCACTTACGGGAATTTCATTTTCTGGGCTTAACTAAAACCCAACCATCTTACCCACTCAGAATCCACACCACCATGATGCTAGGTTGACACCCAGCTAGAGAATATAGTAGAATCATAGGTTGTAGTCTTATGCCTGGACTCATTCAAAGTAAGGAGACAGTATAAGGCCATCATATTATGAAATAAATGTACCTAATGACATCATCTTAAAATGCATTTTATCTCTGAAACACATGCTAAAGAATAGTGAGGTCGACTCAAACTTTCTTTTTTTAATTGTTAAAACGCATGATTTTATAAAAGTGAAAAAAAAAAAAGAAGAAGAATGACCTGATGACTGTGTATGGTAGAGATGGGTCTCGGCCCACTCCTTTCCTTCCTTCCTTCCTGTCTCCTCCTACACTTGGCATTATTTAGCATCTGCAATTGGCACTAATAAAAGATTCTTTTTTTTCTTATTCAAAGAGAACATGTTTTATAACAGCAGGAATATCTCCTATATAAGAACGTTCTCCAGAGTTTGGAGTTGGGGGGGGTCTTACTTTACAGACAAGTATAGAAAATATCTAGGAATGAAGAGGGGAAAAGGCAAATCCAAGAGGACTGGCCAGCAAGACTAGGTGATCTGGAAGGGGGCAATTGTAGACGGGTATCCGTTATTTTTTTTAATGATGGCTAAAACTCTTAGTACATTTTTGGCAAACATCAGCTTGGAGTAGGGCAGGAGAGCTGAGATTCTGGGTGTTAGCAGAATCCAAAGTAGTTACTATAAATTGGAGTTGGATCTTGAAACAGCTCGAGGGAAATTGAATACATTGAGGGATCCAAGAGGCGTGCCCGAGGGAAAGGAGAAAGAAAATTCAGTCTTTGTCTGAAGCTCCAGGCTGAATCTAGTGTGCAGTGTGCCTGATCCCTCACTTCTTGTTACGAGCAAGCAGTGGAGTACGAGTTGTGATTTTGAGCCCCTTGACTGGTAACTGGGCAGCTTCATGGGACTGCCACTCATGGGAGGTCCTGTTTCACGCCCACCATTGCTTGTGGAGGGACAGTGAACCCTGGGGCTTTTTGTTTCTGTCGCATTTACAACATGTTAAACAAAAATGGAAACATGTTCCCATGTTTATGGATTAATCTAAGTCCTAGCCATTGATGTATCAAAAACGATGCACTAGAGCCAGTTATGATGGAACTTGCTTATATTAGGTTCTGCCACAAGTACTTAAGTATCCAGAGACTTAAGCTTAGGGTATTCAGAATGATGTGGTGTGAATACTCCCAAATTTATCAGAATTGCAGTCATATAAATGCAATTAAAAAGGTAAATACTCTGAGAGCCAGGGTCCATGGGACATGCACTCAGAATAGAGGGCTGGGGCTGAGCTCCAGTACCTGTGCAGGTTGGCAGTTATATATTTGACAGAGAGGAAAAAGGCATGCTAGGAGCATTAATTTTCTAGTTTCTCACTATATTTGTTTGCTAGTACTTTACATAGCAAACTACCACAGACCAAGTGGCTTAAAGAATAGAAATTTGTATTCCTGTAGTTCTGCGGCCGGAGGTCCAAGATCAAGGTGTCGGCAAGCTTGGTTTTCTTCTCTGTCTCTCTCCTTGATTTGCTGATGGCCGCCTTTCCCTGTGTCCTCGCGGGGTCTTTCCTCTGTGCACAGTCATCCCTGGTGTCTCTTTCTTGTCCAAATGCCCTCCTCTTACATGGACACCAGTCAGATTGGACAATGACCCACCCTGATGGCCTCATGTTAACGTAATCACCTTTTTAAAGGTTCTTTCTCCAATACTATCCCTTTCTGAGGGACTGGGGGTCAGGGATTCAACATACGAGTTTAGGGGACACAATTCAGCCCATTAACACCCATCAAAGGGACAGTATCACTTTTTCTTGAAAAGAAAAAGGGTAAAAACTGATACTATGTACACTCTGCCTCAATGATTGTATATTATTACTTTTTATCTGTGCTGTGGCCTTACTCCAGAATTCATCTTGACCTGCAGGGTGGCCCAAAGACTGAGGATTAGGGACAGCAGGTCCGAATTATAGCCCTATGTTTCACATGTCAATACTGAATTGACTTTGTGTGAACCACAGTAACTGAATTCTCTTTTTAAGGTGTACCACACGCATTCATATTTTAATTATTTATGTCTGTAAGCCATCTCAACTTGTTACATGCAGCCAGATTTCAGACAGAGGATCAGAACTCAGGACCGGATCTTGGGAGAGTTCTGGTTGGCATTGTCTCTTATACTTTCTCATTACCTTCTGTACCTGGGAAGGGACGGCATATCTGAATCACCTTTGGGGTGTGGCTTCATCACCATTTGACACAAGTTCAAAGTCATGCTACTTTCAAAGATGGTGGAAAGCGGCATTGGAGTTCTCTACCCTCCCGCCTTTCTTCTACTGGGTCCTGCAACTCATGAGAAGAAGCTGCTCTTTTGATGCACTGCTATTTTCAGATCTTTTGCACAGATTAAAAGGAAAAGAGAAAAACACTTTTCTTATAAGGAAACCTAGCTTCTCCATTAAACTTCTAACAGGACTTTAATTAATTAACAGGAAAGCTTTGGAATAGAAACGGCACAAATTAAATAGATCCTGCAATTTGGAAGGCATTTACTTAAGACTCCTGGGCAGACCTCCAGCTGAGGAAGGCAGAGGTTTCATAAGCAGGACCTGTGGAAATTTTTAGGAAACACTGAAGAAATGTAGCTGGAATTTTTCTCCTTACTTCAAGCTATAATAAGATTCAGAGATTGCTTGGCCTGCTTGTCATTACCCACGGCTGGGCTTTGGAAGATCTCTCTCCAGCTGGTACCAGGAGGGACCACGGGGGAAAATATTAGCAGCAAAGGAGCAAGGGGGACTGTCAATTTAGCAGAACACAGTGTCGAAACCTTGAATTTAAGTTTTCCATTCTTGCGGAATTTTGAAATTCTATTCCTAGTTTCAGCTTGAAACATAGATGTGGAAGCAAATAAATCGGTGGGGAAATGTGATTCCCCGACCTGAGCTAGGAAACCGTGTCCATTAAGGAATAGACGGCATAGTCAGTGCTTTTTACAAATGCTGTCTTTTTAGGGCCACACCTGCAGCAGATGGAAGTTCCCAGCCTACGGGTCACATTGGAGCTGCAGCTGCCGGCCCACGCCACAGCCATAGCCGTGCCAGATCCCACCCACATCTGTGACCTGTGCCACAGCTGGAGGCAATGCTGGATCCTTAACCCACTGAGCGAGGCCAGGGATCAAACCTGCATCCTCATGGATACCAGTCAGGTTTGTTACTGCTAAGCCACCATGAAAACTCTTTTTTTTTTTTTTTTTTTAAAGATGGGTCATAAAAGAGTTCTCAGAAATGTTTTATTTGAAAAGAAAAAAATTGTACCTGCAGCTCTAAATCCATTGTAGTGAATAACACTGCCTTTCTTCGGGTTTTAATAAAACCGTTTGTTCTTTGTCTGTGCTGCTCTGCACACAGTTTACCCTGTGCCCTCGCACTGTTAAACAGTCAGAAGAACAGCAGGAGCATTTCCAAGAATGAAAGGGCAGGATCCTTACAGTTTCCCACTTGGCAGCATGACAGGAAAATTATGCTGTTGGACTATGAGTAAGCTGCAGCACCACCCTGGGCAGAAAAGAGAAAAAAAAAAGTTAAATTCATGTATTTACCAAAAACTCAGTTTTTTTTTTTTAAGTTTTGAATTAGCTTTCTCTCCTTAACAAAAAAAAAATCATATTTATTATTTAAAAAAATGTAAATAAAGAAGGAGGAAAGTTAAAATTGTCTGTAATCTGCCTTTCCAGAGACAAATATCTTTAACATCTCGGTGTACCTTGTTTTTGAATATTCACTCAGATACACACACTCATGCACAGATTTTACAAAAGTAGAGTTATAATAGCTCTGCTGTCTGTAACTTGCTTTCTGTAAAATATTTCCTTGTCATTGAATATTATTTCCCTCTTCATCTGTGTTACCTGCCTATTAGTTCATTTTTAAAGCTCTGTTGAGATGTAATTGATACACAGTGTCCTATGCTAGTTTGATGGATACCCAGAGCATAGTTCATCATTCCTCTGTTGTTAGCTGTTTACATTGTTTTCGGGTTTTCTCCCGATGATGAACATTTTCTCATCAGCCTTTCTTTCCGCAGAATCTTTGGGAATATTAATTCTGTCGGAATGAAATTCCAGTGTCAGAGGATATAAACGTTTTAAAGCTGTTTTAAAATAAGAACAACCCTGTGTCCTAATTTATATGTTTACCGTTCATGTCCGTTTCTAACACCCTGGTCAGGACTGGGCTGGTGTCCCCTTAGGGTTTCTAGCTTTCCTAAGAAAAGTATTTGAGGAGTTTTCACTAATCTGGGGAATTTACAAGTACTTTTTATTTGCTTGGGTGAAGTCATTTCTCCAAAATTTGGCTGCATTAGGAACAGTGGAAAGAGTCCCATAGTTATTTTAGAGATATGCAAAGCCTGTTAGTGTCTTAAAAACAAACCACGTGGGTTGTATAAATTATTAATCCCCTCCTCATTCTGTCATGCAGGTGGCACAGGTGAAGATGTTGTGCATCTGAGTAGCCACGTGTGTTTGTGTTTATAAGAATTATCATTGTTTGCATAGGAACAGTTTCATGTTAAATGTTGACTATTCACATCGCTTGCTCTTGGCTGGAATCGGAGCTGTGGCTGTTTTTCAGGAAATGTTAAAATTGAGTTATGACTTGAATTAAGGACTCTGAAATAATGTCTTGGCTTTGATGTTGCCTGACACCCACATTTGAGAATGGGTTTATAGATTGTATTCATTTAGCAAAGTGTGTATTAGTTGAGTGCTGAATATTCCTGACGCTGAGTTAGGCACATAGGGAGAAGTGGGTGGGGAAAATGCAAACAGGCATAGGACAGTTTGGGACAATGGGTGACCTTTTTTGAAATTTTGTCTTCGCACAAAAGAGGAATTTCTTTTTTGAAAGTAACTGCGTGAACCTCCACAAATAGGGATTATCAACTCTAAGCAAGCTCTTGCCTCTGAGAATTCAGTGTCTCTTACGAGCCTTGGCTTCTGGCTTCTGGAAGGTCCAGGCCAGATTGATGAGCAACTGACTACCAGCCGCCAAGCACAGGTCACACCATGCATGTCCTGCGCTTCACTTCAGACGGAGGCCACTGGGAGCAACAGGCAGCTCCCCAGATGGGGCCAAAAAGAAGCTGCTCTGTGTGGTCTGTGGGCCCCCAGCTGAGAAGGCTGCCCATCTTCCCGGCTCCCTCTCCCTGCTTTCCTGGAGCTGCACTCCGCAGAGCTTAGGGATTTCCAACTGGAGAGGCTCCTCTGGGGCCCTGCCAGAAATTTGCATCACAAACGCCAAAGGGGCCCACCTTCTTGGCTTTGTGGAGGGTTGTGTGGCAGAAAATTCCTTCTGCTGGAACTCCGCCTCCCCACCTCTCTTGGCTTTGTCTCTGCCTCTTTGTCCATCACTCTGGTCATGGAAATGAGAAGGGGTCCTGCAGCCTGTTTAAAGAAGAGATTAGCTTCTGCTAGGGAAAGGATGCCACAGCTCGGGCTGAGGTGAGAGGCTTCTGGTCACTGGGAAATATCAGTCTATTGAGAATCATTTGTTCTTCTGATCATGTTTCTTTTAAAATGGATCTATACTGAGAGAGAGAGACGGGAGAACCTCAGTTAGGAAAACAGACAATGCAAGAAAAATTCTTCTGCTTAGGCTGACTCTGAAGCCAACGTGAGTTAAGAAGAAGCATGAGAATCACTGTGTTTCAGCACTGAATTTCTCTCTGAACCCTGGTCAGGGAGAGCGTTGTAAGGTCAGGGTCTGCTGCAGGGGGTGGAACACATATAAGCACCTAAGAATGCTCAGGCCCCATGCCAGAAAACTATTTTGAAAAAGTGCAGTGATTGCTTTATGTGTTACATATACAGGCACACACCCCTACAAGTATTCATTTTGATGCAGTTCTGTTAAGAGGTTAACTGAGGCATGTTGAAGTTTTTAGAGTGTATTTGAGTAAAAAGCAGAATCGGTCCGTGCCAGACTGGACACGGTTAGGAGGAATACTCTACCCACCAGAACTGGTGGGGGTTGGGGGAAGACTCGTACTGAGAAGAGGCGGAAGCAAAGCAAGGGAATTGTTTGACTGGTTGTGGTTTAAAGTGTAGCTGGCTGTTTGCGATTGCTCTGCCTTAGGTTTCCATTTCCTAACCTGGAGGCATGTGCAGGTTTAGGGCTTTGGATTGCTTATCTAGGCCACCAGAGTATTAAAGCCACCTAGGGCTAAAGGCGTCTTTGTTTAATTATTTTAACAGTTCCAAACTTAATGGAAACATTGCAAGATCAAGTTTCACCAGTTGTCCTGGTGATGTCCTTTGCAAAGATCTAACTCAAGAGAGCCCCTTGCACCCAGTTGTCCCATCATCTAATCTCAACCGGGAACGATTCCTTACTTTTTCCTTTTCTCTTGTGGCTTTGGGACTGTTTGAGATTATAGGTCAGCCATTTTTAGAATATCTTTCAGTGGGGGTTGATGAAAAGGTAATTAATTAAAGGTAATTATCCAGGAAAGATAAAAGCATGGCACTCATGCAGATGTAAAGCTGAACGTGTGTTAAAAGAATGTATTATTGTACTCCTGTGATATCAGGGAACCAAGCAGATGTTTTCATCAGTTCAAAGGAAGCATCAAAAGGTCACAAATTTGTAGGGCGCAAAGGAATGTTGAAATGAATTGCAAGTGGAGATAAAACTGGTTTCTCACCTGCAGGGAGGAAGTCCATTAAATTGCTGCTAGACCAGGACAAAATATGCATATTCCTCACTTCCCTACACCTTAAAGACAACAGGGCTGGAATCTGATAACCCAGAAGAGTAAGATGTAGACACTGCAGAATTTCCCATTAAAACACACATTCTTTTTTTTTACAGATTCATCCAATGTTTTCTCTTTTTAGACCCCTATTATATATCTTTGGTGGCTCTTTGTCTTATTACCGGTATTCACTTTGACCGCTTGTTAAGGTAGTCCCTTCCAGGTGTCTTCCTATGATGCTATTCCCCCCTTTGTAAAAAATTAAGAAAGAATATTTTGGCATTAGTTACACCAGGGGAAAATGGTTCAGATCAGGCTTGCATGTTTTCTCCCAGAGATTGGGTTCTTCCACAGTGTCAGCACACTACTCTTCAAAGTGATAGAGACCCATTTGTTCCTGTTTTATGCAGTGAGCTGTAATCTATTACTATTATTATTTATTTTGATGCTCACTTTAACTTGGATATGGCTTTGGAAGCTTCTGCAAGCTTTCTTCTGTGCCCTGCCTTGTCTCCCATTATTCTTTGAGCATTTCTTTACTTTGGGGGCTCAATGAAATGTTCCAGGCTTATCTGGATTTTCCTTGCCCCAACCCTGGCAGGAGCATCTCCCCAAGGAGCCCCAGTTCCTTTTGGTAGAGGTTAGTGTTTGGCTCTTACAACAAGGCCCCGACTCTGCTCAGGCTTGCCTCCCCATGGCCATCTACTTCTTTCATGCTAAGCAATGGGTTTTGAAGGAGGAAGAATGGAAGCTAATATATATCTGGAAGAAAAATGTCCCCTGCCATGTCAGTGTACAAAGGATGTTGTGGCCATCAAGCCATCAGCCTCTGCAGCTGCCCCCACTGTGAGGGCATTCTGGATGGAGAAAAGCAGGATACCGGCCCTAGATAGTTAAGGTGCATCTCAGAGGGAGGATTTCAGTGAGTCCAGACTCTTGCTGCTTCTCATACACAGAAAAGCACTAGATTCATTAACTTTAGGATGCCTAGTTTTTCTTTAATTCACAGTAATCTTTTGATGTTCTGACTACCTGGTCTTTGCTGCCAAAACTGTCTCTCCTGGCTCCTCTTCAGAGCAGTCCCTCAGAGCTGTCTGAGAGGCTGTCTTCTGGGCTTAAGTCCTCAAAAAGTCCTCCGAATAAAACATAACTCTCAACTTTTAGATTGGACATTTTTTTTCAGTACCCCCCCCCCCCCACACACACACATTTTAAAGAAGGGCAGGTAAAGGAGGGGGAGGAGAAGAGGAAGATGAAGATTTCTTTATACACATTTTTAAACCCCTAGTTTTATCAAATACTCGGTCTGATCTTCTTACGGTCAGTTAGGTTTCTGAAGTGGTTACATTCCATGCGGTTAAAAAATGCGAAACTTCTTCCAAATTGAGTACTCTACTCTGCATCTACATTATATACTTTATGGTAGTGAATTACAGAGCAAGGTTCTGCCCTCAGGAAGCTGGAAGGATGGTGAGATGTCCTGCCTTACAGCAGATGTATTCCCAGCACGTGCACACGGGGGCCGAACCCTCAATCTGGTCAAGGAAGTGAAATTGGAGGTCAGGGGGACTTCCCAGAGGGGCCTAGAAGCAGATGAATTTGGGGTAGAACTTAGATTGCCTAACCCAGTGGAAGTGGGGGGGGGCAGGGAGAAGGGTGGGACGGTGGAGGGTGGGGCGTGGTATTCCCCATAGAGAAGGAAGACCTAATGCCAGACTGGAAGAATGGGAATTGGCATTGGCTTGACTCTGACCTTTTCTGATCTTCTTGACCTAATCTTCAGTTTTTTTAAGAAGCGTGATTGATTGTCCTTTCTTGCAGATGAGGATTGTTTATTGTGCCCTTTTTTGCAGGCTACCACCCCAGAGTTCTCTGTGTGTCGTCCAAGACTATTTCAATGTCTCGTGTCTTCCTTCAGAAGAGGCATTTTGTGTGTGTGTCTTAAGCAAAGAGACAGTAAAATTAGTGGGCATTTTACCAACAAAAGATAATCAACTCTTTCTTCCTTGCTGAGCATATACTTAGAAACAGCTGGACTAGTACTTTTGGGCTCTACTGTTTCGTTGAAAATATGTCCTTCCTTATTTCTAGGGATTTCCTTTCACTGAATATATAACCCTTTGGATCCAAATGGAGTGTGTTCTTATTGCTTTTACTGCAAATGGAGTAGATTGGTTACAGTAGTTTAATCCCTGTCTTTTGATTGTTTCTTATCATTAAAAAACACCATTTTATTACTTGGAGAAATGTTTTGAAATGAAGTTCCCTTAATGACATTTAAGTCTGCCTGACATTTTATCCTGGGCTTTCTGATATGCAGTTTATGTAAAAATCATTGCTTTCAAACCTGCGCCTCACATGACTGTTTTTCAATTTTGCAGACGATACCAGAAACTGCAGAAAATCATGAAGCCTTGGTAAGAATTTCTGATCAGTCGATACAGATGATATAACACTTCCTTCTTCTCTGCATAATTAAACCCTGTCCTCTGACTGATTGTGTAACTCTGTGCCTAGATATTTTGAGTAAGTAAAATTTTTTTACTTTCTTTTTGATGTTCTTATAAACAGGTTCTTTAAAAATTTATTTCCCTTTTCATTGCTTTGTGGTAGAAAGAATATGTTTGTAACCACAAAATGATCACATCAGGATTGCTACCCTTCTCCTAGAGCAAGGCTAGGCATAATTTTATATAATACTTTAAACAAAAAACTTTCTTTTTTGTGGCCTATTTGATGTTCAAAGTCAGAAGTCTTTGATTTTCTTCAATGGCTCAGTAAGAAAAAGATCTGCATTTAAAAAATATTCAGGATTGAAGTATGGAATGAAAATTATTTAGTTGGAGTCTGAGAAAGTGTTCAGTCACCGATATATTAAGTGCATTGCATGGCAATTGCGTCTGGAGATCTCAAAACTTCTTTCTTAGCGGATTCCCTCTTCAGTGCCTATACTGTCCTCTAAACAAGGTGAGTCCACATAGGGTCTAACAAGCTCTCTATAATAGGATGAATGAATTTCCATTTTGCCAAATTATTTGGCATACAATTTCAGTTTGAGGAGGAAGACCGAACAGCATCTGAAAATGTGCACCTTATATTTAAGGCTTCAGAGAAAATCCTGATCACCTTCAGTGTACAATACTGCTCTTAAATCACTCATCTTCCCCTCTCCATCCCACCAGAAAAAGTATTAGCTGTAGGACCTCTTCAGCTATTAAATTCTAGTAGATATCGAGTTTTAGGGTAGAGCTGCTTAAATCTACTTTGGATGTATATTTTTACTGTAGTGGATGCACTTAATGGTAATGGCAGTAGAAGCCATTTTTTTTTTTTTTTTTTTTTTTGAGGATTTACTCTGTTCTGGGCACTGTCTCGATGTTTATGCTTGTTACTTCAAATTCACACTTATAGCCACCACACAAGATTAGTAAAAATTAGCGTTATTTCCTTGATGCAGAAGTTAACACAAGGACCTGGGATTCAAACTGATTTTTTTCTCTACAATTTGCTAACGCATAAGAATTTTGGGCTCTGAAGCCAAAGTAGTTTCTTTTTTTTTTTTTTTGTCTTTTTGCCATTTTCTTGGGCCACTCCTGCGGCATATGGAGGTTCCCAGGCTAGGGGGTCTAATCGGAGCTGTAGCTGCCGGCCTACACCAGAGCCACAGCAGCGTGGAATCCGAGCCGCGTCTGCAACCTATACCACAGCTCACGGCAACGCCGGATCGTTAACCCACTGAGCAAGGGCAGGGACTGAACCCGCAACCTCATGGTTCCTAGTCGGATTCGTTAACCACTGCGCCACGATGGGAACTCCCCAAAGTAGTTTCTTAAAATTTATCTGCCAGTGGTTTTAATCTTTTGGCACATAGGGGTTTTGGAGTGTGACTAGTTGTGGATCATGATTTCTGTTTATCAATTATAGACACATCGATGCTTAGGGCCCTGGTTCTGCTAATGGCAAGAGTAGCTTAATCAGACCAAGTAATATAAATAATAGGGATAAAATATGAACAAAATAGTGCAAACAAAAATATCTACAAACAACTATTTGAAGGAACTGGATAGCCACTGAAAGTAGACAGGAAGGAGAAGTCAAGTCAGTCTTTGCGAGAACAAATAGGCCCCAGATGAGATTTGTGTGTTTGCAGCATTTTGCCCAAGGATCCCTATTCATGCAGGTAGCAAGGGGTGACAACCCCCCCCTCAGTCTTTGTATAGTTTGGGGATGGCAGAACAGCTAGATAATTAAGGGGAATCTATGAAAGAAAGGAAGCTCAGAGGGCATGATACCACATATTTATGTATAAATTCTGCTCATATCTATCACTGATCACCAAAATGTGAATGTGCATGTGTGTATGTAAAGCCCAAAGGGACCTGGTAAAATCTGCAACTGGAAATGGAAAGAACTGAGAAGAGATTTAAACTGCCACTCACTGTGGAGTTTGGAGTTGGACTCTAGCCAGATTAACCTCTTTCTAGAACAAAAACAAATACTCTTCAAAAGAATAAAACTGAATTTTCAGCCTTGATAATGTTTCATTCCCAATATTCAGAGCACAATAAAAAATTACTTGGTATATAAAGAATAGGAACAGATGACCCATACTTAAGAAAAAAGATAAAGTTTTAGGTCCGAACCTGCTCTTGAGATGACCTAGATGTTGGAATTAGCAGATAAAGATTTTAAAGCAATGTTTATAAATATCTTAAAATACTAAACAAAAGTATTAGCATATTGAATTCACAAATGCAGAGTCTCAGCAGAGAAATGAAAATGGTGAAAAATAACCAACTGGGAATTATAAAACTGAAAGAATCATATTTAAAATGAAAAATCCGGGAGTACCCGTCATGGCTCAGTGGTTAACAAATCCAACTGGGAACCATGAGGTTTCGGATTTGATTCCTGGCCTTGCTCAGTGGATTAAGAATCCAGCATTGCTGTGAGCTGTGGTGTAGGTTACAGACGTGGCTCGGATCCTGCGTTGCTGTGGCTCTGGTGTAGGCTGGTGGCTGCAGCACTGATTTGACTCCTAGCCTGGGAACCTCCATATGGGGCCAGTGTGGCCCTAGAAAAGATAAAAAAGACCACAAAATAAAATAAAAGTTAAAAATAAAATAAAATGAAAAATCCACCATAGGAGTTGAAGATGGCAGTAGATACAGTATAAATTACCCAATCTGAAGCCTAGATAAAATGAATAGTGAATAATTGTCCTGTGAGATAGTAACAGTTGATTTAAAATGTGTTTAATTAGGGTATCAGAATGAGAGGAAAGACATAATGGGGTAAAAAAAAAATTAGGAAATAATGACGTAAAATTTCAAAATGTGTTGAAAAATATAAATATATAGATCTAAGAAGCTCATTGAACTGCAAGTGGGAAAAACAGAAAGAAAACTATACCTAGAAACATCACAGTCAAAATTCTGAAATTGAGGGATAAAAATGATACATTGAAAGCAGTTAGAGAAAAATAGCTTGTGACATTAAGAAAACAAAAATAAGAGTAAGAACTGACTTCTCATTAGAAACAGTGGGAGCTAGAATGCAACATCTTAAAAGTGTTGAAAGAAAAAAAGAACTTGTCAACCAAGAATTCTTTTCCAACACTATTTTGAAAGTGAAGGTGAAATACAAACAGTTTTAGAGAAAGGAAAACCAAGATGATTCATCGTTACCAAATATACACTGCTGGAAATATGAAGGTGGTTCTTCAGTCCAAAGGGCAGTGATATTAGATAAAAATTGGAATCTACAGGAATGAATGAAGAACATGAGAAATTCTAAATGTGTGGTAACTACCAAAAAAAAAATATATGGTTATCTGTTCTTCTTTAAAATTCCTCAAACTTCTTTAAAAGACATATAATATATAAAGCTAAAATCATAACATGACTTTGGAGGGTTTATAACGTATGTAGATATATATGATGATAAGAACACAAAAGATGGTGGATAAAAGAAACTGGATTACAGCAAGCTTCCTGTGGTACAGTCTTCTACTTAAGTAGATGTTAATATGTGAATGGTACATACTGCAGTCCATTAAGTCACCACTAAAAGAGTTAATGCAGGGAGTTCCCGTCGTGGCTCAGTGGTTAACGAATCCGACTAGGAACCATGAGGTTGCGGGTTCAGTCCCTGCCCTTGCTCAGTGGGTTAAGGATCCGGCATTGCTGTCAGCTGTGGTGTAGGTTGCAGACGTGGCTTGGATCCTGTGTTGCTGTGGCTGTGGCGTAGGCCGGTGGCTGCAGCTCTGATTCGATCCCTAGCCTGGGAACCTCCATATGCCGCAGGAGTGGCCCAAGAAATAGCAAAAAGACAAAAATAAATAAATAAATAAATAAAATAAAAGAGTTAAGGCAAAAAGGCGTAGCTCAAAATCCAATGAAAGAATTAAAATGGACTACTAAAAAGTAATTTGATTATTCAAAAAAGGTAAGGAAAGAAAAACAGAGAAAAAAAACAGTTGAGACAAATAGAAAAGACATGATAAAGAAATTGACTCAAACTTAATAACATTAATAATTACCCTTAATGTCAATGGATTAATCACTCTAGCTAAAAGGTTTCTGATCAAATTTGAAAAAGAAGGGCTCAACTATATGCTGTTTATAAGAGATATGCTATAAATACAAAGTTGCATGTAGTTTGAAAGTGGAAAACATATGCCATGTAAATGCAAATAATAATAAAACAGTGGTTTTATTAATATCAGATAGAACAAGGATCAAGCGAATATATTATCAGAGATCAAGAGGAATTTTTCACAATTAAAAATGGTTGGCTCATTTGGAAGACAAAGTTAAATGTGTATGTATCTAATATAAAGCTTTAAAGAGCATAAAGCAAAAACTGAAAACGAAAGAGAAATATAGACAAATCCATAATTATAGTCAGAGATTTTAACACTCTCTTCTAATCATAGGAAAACTAGGCAAAATTAATATGAAGATCTGATTTACACTATAATAGATCTTGGTTTGTCATTTATATAGAGAGACTCACACCCAGCAATAGCAGAATACATATTCTTTGCAAGTGCACATGGAATTTCACAAAGATAGATCAAATGGTAGGCCATAGCAAGTCTGTTGTCAAATAATTGAAATTATACAGATTATATTTTTTTAACCATAATGAAATTCGATGGGAAAGTTGCTGAAAAACTGCAGATGTTAGGAAATTAAAAGACATGCTTTCATAATACCTAAGAGTCAAGAAAAAAAATCACCGTGATTTAGCATTTAGCAAAATAAAGGAGAAAACTTAAAGAGAAAAATCATCTTAATAGATACAGAAAAGAGATAATTGATACTGAAAAAGATTTCAGAGCACTCAATACCCATTCATAAAAATTTCTCAGCAGTCTAGGAATAGAGGGAACTTCTTCAACTTGATAAAGGCCATCTGCAATAGGAAGTGTTGTACTTAAAGCTGGAAGACTGAATCCCCATCTTTCCCACTAAAGATTGGGATTAAGGCAAATAATCTCACTTTTTACACTTGTACTCGACATTGTAGTACAGTTTTTAGCCATAATAATATATCAAGAAAGAAATAAAAGATGTAATGACCAGAAAGGAAGAAGTAAAACCAAATCTATTCGTAGAAGACATGATTGTCTATGTAGAAAAGCCTAAGGAATCTACAAAGAAATGCTGTTATAAGTGAATCTAGCAAGGTTTCAGGATATATATAGCATTAGTGTATAAAAGGGTTTTATTTGTATATGTTAATGGCAAACAGCTAGAATATGGAATTTTATAATTTCCATTCACAAAGTGTCAAAAATCATAAAATTTTTGGCATAAATTTAAGAGACATCAGTGTCTATTCCCTGAAAAATAAATATATTGCTGAAAGAAATTAAAGAAGAAATTAAGTGGAGAATATACCATTTCGTGGATTGGGAAACACAATATTGTTATAGCAGTTCTTCCCCAAATTAGGCTCAGTGCTACACAGTCTTTTAAAAAGAAATTACACGCCAATCCTAAAACTTAAAGGAAATGCTCAAGACCCAGAATAGCCAATAGAGTCTTGAAAAACCCTAAAAATCAACAAAGTTGGAAGATTTCATTAACTGGCTTCAAGCCTTCTATAAAGTTAGTTACTAAGACAGTATGATATTGGCATAAGAGGATAGATGGATCCATGGAATAGGATAAAGAATCCAGAATTAATCCACAGATTAATTTTCAACAAAGGAGCCAAAAGAATGTATGCTAACATAAGTCATGTTGTGATCCTGAAGCCTAAGGAATGTCTAAAGGGCAATTTAGAAATCCATGTGTTTCAATGTATTTAAGTTTTACCACAAACAAAATAAAAGACTTGGAAAAATTCAAAGGGAGGGGCAGAACTTTATTCATTAACGTTGGCAATTAGGGATATACTCCGTATGGTTTATTAATAGCGTGGAAAGTAGCCTTCATTTTCATCTTTCTCTACTTCTCTCTTGGGCATGGCACCCAGTGGAAACATTTGGAAGCATATACTTTTATAAAATTAGCAGCATAAATTTAAATGCTTTGAGATTGGCTGGATTTTGTTGGAATGAAGATGGTCTCTACTGAATTGATGAGAAACATTTATTTGAATCATTCCAGCACACATGGTGTGTTGGCTGTGACACGGCTCTCAACCAGCATGTCAAGTTTGCAGTCGGCTTCATTTGTGGCAGTCGGTACTGCAAAATCTTTAGCTTAGCACTTTATAAAAAACAAATAAACCAAACAAATGAAAATGTGCCCCGCATGTGCCATGTGGTTGCTTTTTTAATATTTGCAATCCTTTGAGCCTTGATCTTGGGCACCCCGCTCTGATTTCAGAGACAGGCCCTTGGCTCCTGCCTTCCCTCTTTGGAGCCTGAGTCGCTTCTCCAGCAGTGAAAATAAACATCTGTGTGAGGGTTTGATAAGCGCTTTTATAGCTACCTCATTTGAAATGAGGTGATTGCATCCTTTGATTTGGAAGGTAATAAAATTTTAGCATGGCCGTCCTTTCCTTGCAGCTGAGGCTTTGAAGCTGAATTTTGAAAAAATTCTTCCGTTTGGAGACCTAATATGCCATCCAACAACCAGTTATAATGAACTCTATGTGTCACGTATATACTATATATATACATAGGATGGTAAATATGTGTGTCATATGTTTTATAATATATATCTAACACACAAACATATCTAATAACATTAATATCGATGTTATATGATATGCATGATTATGTATAATATGTATATGCCTAATAACATTATATCCATAGAGTATATACTTATATATTTAAATAGATAAAATGCAAGTAGATGATATTTATATAAATTACAAGTACAAATTTTGTAACATTTATGTAAAATATTATTAGATGGACAAGAGAGGGATCCTTCCTCTGGGCATCCTGGTGTGTGATGTGAACAAGCTTCTCTCCCTTGTCACCAGTTGTTCACAGTAACAGATGACTGCCAAGCCCAGGAAGCCCTAGCTCTGGTCTCAGAAATGGGGCTCCCCTTCCTTCACAGCCACGGAAACTGAAACCCTGGCCCCCAGAGCAGCTCAGAGATTTGGAAACCAAAAGACGCTCTTTCTCTTTTTCTCCATCTTTTTCTTGGGTCCTTGCAGCCTGTAGGTGTCTGTAGGCAGTTCTGGAGCATTTGAGCAGGAGGGACAATCCCCAGATGTGATGAAGGCCACTTGGATTATGTGTCCCTTGAGTGAGGAATGGCATCATTTTGCCCGTAGATATTTAGAGAGCATAAATATAATTTATCTTTTGCTTTTAAAGCAGTTAATGAAGACATATGTCTAGACCCAGCTACAGGGATTGTAACGAAGAATTCGATTCCAGCAGTGTGTGTGTTCCTTTCTCCCTGCCTGTCCCATTGCTTCTTCTCTTAGTGACAACACTGAGGCAGTGTTTTTGCTCTGCATGGAGGCCATGGATGCAGCCTCCAGTGTCACCTAGGTGAGACTCTTTTAGCTGTTGAGGGCTTTCAGCTTGCCAGGTATAAACAAATGGCAACCATTAGTTATCAATTGGTGGTTGTTTTTCCTTTTTTTAAGTAAAAATATTTGCTAATATTGTTTACCACTAATAATACAATAAAATAATAAATTAGCTAATATTGTTTGCTAATAATTCTATACATTATGTAATAATGCTTTCACAGTAATACTAATGCCCGCGTAATGTATTAATACATTTTACTAATGGCTTTTATTTCCAGACTCTCTTCTTTCTTTTTTTTTGATGACCAGCCCTGTAGCATATGGAAATTCCCAGGCTAGGTGTTGGATCGAGGCCTATGCCACAGCAAACCTGCATCCTCATGGAGACAAGTTGGGTTCTTAACCCTCTGAGCCACAACGGGAACTCTTGCTCCCTTACTTTCCTGAGGCAACTTTCCTTTTTTTGCAATGTGATGTTTGATTTTCCTGTGACTCACTGTAGAAAGAGTCATTCCGGGATTTTTATAGAACCTTTCTTTCTAGTCTTTTTAATTAGTTTTCCACCTGTCTTTCTATTTTTTTTGTTGTCTTCTTCGAGTAAGTTTGAGTTTTCTGGTGTGCGGTTTCTTTGGGGGGCCACAATCCTCTGATGCCACCTAGGGGGCACCCGTGAGATTGGGCTTGCTCATCTGTGACTCAGAAAAGTCTTTTTCAAAGTGTTTGCTGTTTTTCGATCTGGCTTGAATGGTTTGGCTTTCCCTGCAATTTTTTTGTTTTTTTTCCTGGCTCCAAGGGCAGAGAATTCTTCACACAATGAAAACAAACACTGGAAAATCATGAGCTTTGTGTACCTTTTAAAAATATCACCTTAGGAACTTCCTGTCGTGGCTTAGCGGAAATGAATCCGACTAGTAACCATGAGGTTGCAGGTTTGATCCCTGGCCTTGCTCAGTGGGTTAAGGGTCTGGAGTCGCCATGAGCTGTGGTGTAGGTCGCAGATGTGGTTCAGATCCCGCGTTGCTGTGGCTGTGGTGTAGGCCGGCAGCTACAGCTTCGATTAGACCCCTAGCCTGAGAACTTCCATATGCCTCAAGTGAGACCCTAAAAAGACAAAAGGCAAAAACAAACAAATAAATAAATAATAAATAAAAACATCACTTGGCGTCATGGTAATAACTAACATTCACATGCTGCTTTCCACGTGCTCTGCACTGTTGGGCAGGCTGTAGGTACAGTAGTCCTTTCATTTCGCGGCAATCATCTGAATTAGGTATCCACACCACCGCTGTCATAGTGCTGCCCTTATTTGTAGTAAGTCAGGAAATTGAGGCAGAGGATGACTTGCCCACTTGGAACTGAAGGGGAACTTCTGTCTGACTCCAAAGCCACCTACTTAGCCATTTCCATCTAGTGCATCTCATTCCCTCTGATCTCTGGTAGCTTTTGGATCACAGTCCTTTCCTGAGAGCCGCTTCCTCTTTTGTAGCTTTCTTTTCAGCCTCACAGCTTCTGAGATGATAGAGAATTTCTAAGGTCCCTTATTGAGGCTGGGCTGAGAACACTAGGAAGAAGAGCAATTGCAACGCTGTTTTAAAAGGAAGATGAGCTTGCTTTCTATTCTACTAATTGGAAATGCACAGGAAGATTCAACCTAAACACATTATGAGACTTTGTAGTGAAGCAACTGTGGTATATATGTCGACAGATTAAAAATCTGAACAAGTAATGTTATTGAAAAAAATCAAGGAGTTCCCGTCATGGCTCAGTGGTTAACAAATCCGACTAGGAACCATGAGGTTGCGGGTTCGGTCCCTGGCCTTGCTCAGTGGGTTAAGGATCCGGTGTTGCTGTGAGCTGTGGTGTAGGTTGCAGACACGGCTCGGATCCCGCGTTGCTGTGGCCCTGGTGTAGGCTGGTGGCTGCAGCTCCGATTCGACCCCTGGCCTGGGAACCTCCATATGCCGCAGGAGCGGCCCAAGAAATGGCAAAAAGACAAAAAAAAAAAAAAAAAAAAAAAAAATCATGCCCATGAATCAGTGTGGTTGCCTATGGTGTGGAGAATCTGATGGATGTAGTTCAGTGTACTTGAAGAGAGAGTACTTGTCTTGAGAGTTTTAAGTTAATATTTATTATGATGATAATTTACAATGGAGGTGAATTTCTGCAAAAGTCTCACTGTCGCTTTGAAAGCACTAGAAACCAGGGTATTGTCTGATGAGGATCGTGGGTGGAGTTATTTTAGAAGGCAGTGCTTCTACCTGAGCTTGCCTCATCTCTGTTTGGACTTCTAACCCACTCATGAGACCCTTGCTATAGCCTCTGCATCACAGCAAGTGTATGGCCAGCCAACGTTATTATCTACAATATTCTAGGATATTCTATAATGCCTATTAACTAAAGATAAAGTGCTGGCCAGTGTGACATAGAAACGAATATGCTGGCATTCCCGTTGTGGCTCAGCAGGTTAAGAACCCAGGTTTGATCCCTGGCCTCGCTCAGGGGGGCAAGGATCTGGCATTGCTGCAAGCTGTAGCATAGTTCGCAAATGCAGCTTGATTCTGTGTTGCCCTGGCTGTGGTGTAGGCCACAGCTGCAGCTCAAATTCCACCCCAGCCCAGGAACCTCTATATGGCTCAGGTGCAGGTAATAGGAAAAAAGAAAGAAATACATATGCTTATTTAGATACATATTTGTATCTTTGTGTTAGCGTGTGTATGTAACTGCGTATGGACTTACCCAAACACACACACACACACAGAGGTATATATAGACTACATGAATCCTTTGCAAAGTGCAAATACTATTAGTAGGATTATTTCTAGCCTTCCCTATTGGAAACCCAGGGATAACAAAAGAAGCACAACACCTTCTTCCCAAGTTTTGTTTACTGAGAAGCCTCTTTAAGCTGTCATTTACTAAGTGCACTGAATGAAGTGCTCTACAGCAGCCCTGCAGTTAAGTGGACATCACTACCCAGTTCTTTAGTGGAGACAGAGACTCAGAGAGATCCGACTAGAGTGTATGCACACAGGTCTGTCCTCTGGAGGCCCTGGCTCCCTTCTGTGAAGCTGACCTGCCTCCTTTCTGCTGGAGGAGAAACATTTGCAAGGATGTTGTCTGTGGCCTAGCTGCTTATCCCAGCACCTTCTACAACTTTGCTCCCTTGAATTTATTCATCTTTCTAAGGCTTTCTTACTCCTTTTTTTGGCCACGGCCGCAGTATGTGAAAGTTCCCGGGCCGGGGATTGAACACACACCACAACAGTGACAACATCTGATCCCTAACCCACTACACCACCAGGGAACTCCCAAGCCTTCTCACTGCTGTCTTTGTGCTCCGCTCTTGGGTCCATCACCCTTATGCCTCTTTGTGTTTTCCAGCTTTGGAGACATGCTGTCCTTCACCCTGACAGCTTTTGTGGAGCTGATGGACCACGGAATAGTGTCCTGGGATACATTTTCAGTGGCATTCATTAAGAAGGTAATTCAGATTGCACTTCCCTAGGCTTAAATTACTTACTTCTTTTATAGATATTTTTCTCCGCTTTCAGTATATTTTACAATTGTTTCCTTTAGTTAGGTGTGTGAAAAGGTGAGTGTGATTTTTGATAATATTGTGGGGGTGGGGGTCAAGGCCCCCAAATTGTATATGAAAATAACATTTTCTCCCCGCTGGAATCCTAAGGGGCTGTTCATGAGAACCCACAGTCAAGGGAATCAAGGTGACGTGTTGATAAAACAAGAAAACCCTTTGCCGAGTCCTTGTTGTGAACTGTGTTGTTGTTAAGACCTAAGTAGAGTTTCTGCTGTCCTTGAACCTACTCCCCTCAACCAGGGGTTCAGGAAAAGGGAAAGAGGCAAAATACATGAGTGGGTTTGAAGCAGAGCTCTGAGAGAAAGAGGCACGGTAAGCCTGCTAACTTGTAATCTGGATACAGTAAGTACTTCTGGGATCATCTGGTTCAATTGGTTCCTTGTTCCTTAGGAGGAAGCTAACAAGGGGCAGGCCAAGGTGGACCTGGTATGGGGGGGAGGGGGCAAAGGAACCCCGTCCCCATTCCCAGCAATTGAATTGTAATCAAGACACTGCACATTTATAATTCTGGTTCCAGTCTTCTAACCAAAAATGAATAGCCCTGACTTTCTGACTCTTAAATGTAGTATTAAATCAAGAACGGTATTATTTATTAATTGGTTGGCTTATTTTTCGTCTCTTTGGATTTGTCAAGTAGTTTTAAATGCATTGTCATCTTTCTTCCTGCTGTTGGGAGCGGAAGAGGTGTCGGGAATACATAAATGTATCTCATAGGTCTAGATTCCTGGGAAAGGTTATCTAAAAGAATTTTAGAGAGTCTGTATGAAAGATAGAAAATCAAAGCAAAATCCAGAATGAGTCACTTGAATTTTTTAAAACATTTATTTTGAAATCATGGTAGACTTGTAGCAAAGTTGCAAAAAATAGTACCGAATGTTCCATATGCTCCTCAACCAGCTTCCCTAATGATAACATTTTGTGTAATAATAGTATGATTATTAAAACTAGGAAATTAACAGTAGGGCATTACTCTTTCCATTATTTGATTTCACCAGTTTTTCTACCAAGGTCCCTTTCTCTGGTTAAGAACCTGATCCAAGATCCAAGACTGCGTATAGTTGTCATGTCTCCTTAGTGACTTCCTATTTAGTAGTGCCTCAGTTTTTGTTTGTTTTTTTGTCTTTCATGACTTTGACAATTTTGAAGAATACTGGTTAGTTATTTTTTAGAATGTCCCTCAGTTTGACCTTGTTTGATATCTCCCTCATGGTTAGATCAAGGTTATGTGTTTTTGGAAGAATCCCAGAGAAGTAATGATGATGTGCCCCTTTCAGAGCATCACACCGGGGGATGTGATGTCAGTATGTCTTATGAATGGTGATGTTGACCTTGATTAAGTGGTCGGGATGGTATCTTCTGGGTCTCCCCACTGTGAAGTTACATCTTTTCCTTTGGAGGTTATTCAATACCTGGAGAGAGACACCGCCTGGAATTGAAGAGCATAGGAGAGCCCCTCGTCTGTTAAAGTGGGGTGTTGGGAATGGAAGCCCAACAGACTGAATATTTGCATCATGAATGTTGCCTGTTTATTTCAGACAAGGGCTGATTAGAAACCCAGGGCCGTTTTGATGCACCTCTGATTTTTTTTTTTTTTAATTTATGCGAGGGCGTAAAGGTCAACAGAGACAAGTAGTGGAAGCCACCTGGAAAACATGCAAAGGATGAGGCCTCTTTTTGCCTGTATTTGTGGTAGGAATTGCTGAAGAAAAGAAGGAAAGAAAGAGAGAAAGGAAGGAAGAAAGGAAGGAAGGAAGAAAAAGAGAGAGGGAGGGAAGAAGGAAGGAAGGAAGGAAAGAAAGAAAGAAGGGTAGTAGATGAGAAAGCCAAGGAAAATCTCTTGGATTAGGAAGTACTTTCCTTGGGTGGTGGCACAGGATGTAAGCATTAGATTATGAATGCAGAGACCAAGTTGCTGTATTCTGTCTTTCCGAGATAAAAGTTCTAGAGAAGCAAGTTCACATCTGAAGATCTTGGGTTTTGTGGCCTTTTTATATATTTAACATCATTTTTTAGTTCATTCTGAATGTATGGCAAGCCTTTCCTTCCTCCAGGCAAGTTGTTTGGCTTTTCGGTTGTTAGAGCCTCTTTTGCTATAAAATCCATGCTGTTCTGAACGTGAATTCCTTGAAGTTATGTTATGCTCTCATCTCCATTATCCCTTTTGATCCCCACAGCAATCCTTTGCAGAACAGAACAGATGGTCTTGTCCTTCCTGGTCAGGATGCTAGGATGCAGCAGCTTTGGGAGGCGAAGTGAGGTCACAGAGAGTCCCGTGGTTCAGGACTCCCTCCCCCACCCACCATCCTTGTGCACCTGTGCTTTAAGTGATAGAAAGAATAGCTCTTGAACCTGCTGAACTGACTCAGTGAACCAGCGTTGCCCCTTGTTCAGCCCTCCCTGACCTCAGTGATGTAGCATTAACCGATTTCTTCTGTTCTCCATTCTCCTTGGGATCTTGCATGCCCCTGTTGCAGCACTTATCACATATCTGTGAATTTTTTGTTCTTTTGACTGGCTCTGCCAAGAGACCACGAGTCCTTTGCGGGTATGGAACCACAGCTGTCTTCCTGCCTCTCTTCTCAGGGCCCGGCATAGAGGCGATCCTTGGCACATTTCTGTGAAGTGAATGAATTAAATTTGCTTTTGGAAACATTTTTTAAACCCTAGAACTTGAAGAAGAAAAAGATACAGTGCCACTGTATTTACATATATTTCAAGCAAACTTTCAGTTACCAGTAGAAAGGAATCACAAAGCTGTCTTTCTTTAAATGATGGGAGATGTAGTTAGAGAGACTGGCAATAGTTTAATTTTTTAATTTCTTATAAAAACGGTTTTCATTCACTGAAATTAAATTTAAAAATTTAGCCCTAAGGAAGCAATAACTATCAGTCTTGGTAGTTTAAATTTTTAAAAATTAAATATTTTTCAAAAGGCAATGCATTTAATCTATCCCATCCTTATTCCTAGCCATTCTGTTTCCTTTGCATTGCTACTTAGATCTAGATTCCCTATGTGAATTTTATAATTGATAGTTTTTGTAAGGTTAACTTTTTTATTCATTAGCTGGATCACATTCAGCACTTTGACAACCCAGGAATTGTACACAGGCAACTGTCTTTTAAATGGAGCTTTATCTAGACAAAAATCAGCTAGGAAATGTGCTGACAAAAGATGCTTATCTCTGTGGTCCAGGCTTGGCTTCCTATTAATGCCAAATTCATACTAGTTTGGAGAAATATTTTTTTCCCTGCCAGCCTCGGTCTCCTCTGACCAGCTATTTTTTTGTGTGTGGATAGATTCTGGTTTACAAACTTTATGGGTAGTAAATAGTATCATTTCATATATACCCTGAAACTTGGAATTCTTTGATGCTAATGTATAATGTTGTTGCTTTTTAAAAACTTGCCTGCTTAGGGAAAGGGTAGGAAAGCATGGAGAAAGAAATTAAAAAGAAAACTAGAACTTTCTGTGTTACAAGTTGGATTTCCTCTAGCCAAGTATAACATCCATGCCTTTTCTTGGAAGGAAAGTTTCCTACGAATGCTCTTGAAACCTTAGCTCTGCAGGAGGGCCTGGTTCACCCTGCAATATTTTCAGTGCCTGGATAAATATCCAGCCAGTTTTCGGTTTAGAGACCCAGTAATTTTGGCCTTTTAAAAACTTGAGAGGTTGAGACACTGCTTTGGGAAAACAAGTGTTCTCCGTACTTGCTTCAAATAATAAATCCTTCCTTCTCTGGGAGAAGGAAAAAAAAAAAAAAAAAACTTGAGAGGTTTATAAGTCTCTGCACAGATAATTTAAAATAGGGGAGTGGACCTCCATGTTCTCCATGGATCTTTTCAGTTTTGATAACATAAGACAATTTTAAGATCTCATTCTGGGTGACTGCGAGATGTTTACATGATTTTAGTAATTCGTATCATTGATTCATGCACTGCGATGCTCCTTAGCTTCTTAAAAGTCACCCAGATTTTCCCATGTTTTACTTAGGTAACTCTTTTAAATGAATGGAAGCATGTGGAGGTAATATATATATAAGCATTGCTAATTCCCCTTAGCTCTTCTTCTCTATGACACAGGCTTACTTTCAAGAACCTGTATTTTGACTGGTTTAGGCTGGTTCACCTGTGTTGGCCAAAAGTACAGAAATGGAGGTGGGAAAAAAAATGTAAAGGCAAAGTCATTATTGATTTGTGGGAAGACAAGGGGAATTAAAAATTTAACCAGATAATCTTTAACCTTCTATAGCTATACTATGATCTCTAGTTTTTAGACTAGACATAGAAAATGACATTTATATATTCACAAATTTGTACATGCATGAATAAAGCACCTCTTTATAGCCATGATGTTTGCCAGTCAGCTTTGATTCCTTGTTAATTAGTACTCATTAGATGAAAATATTGGGTCATGTCAATGTCTGGTTAAAACCACTAACAAATAAGGGAAAAGATAGAAGTTAGTTTCAAAAAACAACAAGTTTCTCTTGTAGAACTGTGCATAGAACCCCAACGGTTTGTGCACCTGCTCTCTGCCAGGCAGTACTCAGCTAAGTGTATCACACACAATTTTGTAACCTGTTTTAGGATTGCCGAAGTGATGGGATCTATATGGCAAGGTAGAGTTGAGTAATAGAAAAGATTGATTTTAAACAGTACATTGATGAAGGTAAGGGATCAGTTTCACAGTAGAGAAATGTATAGAAATGGCAAATAGAAATGGAATCTGAATGTGGGGTACACTGAATTAAAGCAAAGGCTACCAACAATTTTACTGCCATTGAGCAAGACTCTTGGGAGCAGGTGAGAGTTAATACTTTATAGAGAAATTTAAAACCCATTATAAGAAGGTACACTTCATATCAGAAAAACATTGAGAGATCTGATTGAGTATTTTAAGAAAGGAAATACTATCAAAATATATGGAAGAAGAGGGTAAATCTGTATTAGAGGGAAGTCTTGAACATAGAGGAAGCCGGAAGGATGCTGTCTTAGTAACCAGAGATGAGTTGGACCATGGGCTGACATTGTGTGTATACAGCAGAATGTGTATCTGAGGGGGGGACATCGCAAGTGTGTTCCCATAGACAGAAAATCGGGAACTGGGACTATTGATCACTAAGGATCATGGCAAACTTGGAAAGAAGATGGTGCTTGAGAAGGGAGGAATGAGAAGACAATGAGATTGATTATATCCTGTTGAATTTTAGGTTTTGTTGGAATATCAAGGTCAAAGTAGATTTTTGGATACTAAAAATAAGCACTTAACATACTTCATAGTAAATGAATTTTTATCAGTCTGTCTGTGCCACCATAATAAGGTCCTTGAAGTTAAATATCACATGGGCTGCTCATCTCTTGATTTCAAGATCCTAGGTCAATAAGAGCCTGTTTCATGGCACATGGTCAGTATTTGTTGCTTGAATGAATGAAAAGAGGGGCCGAAGGCTAACGGATGAGGGAGTTTGACCATAAGCTTTCAGCTGGAAAATTCTCTAGAGAGTCTTGAAAGTACATCCAAATTTCCTAAATGGAGATAAGAAACGGAGCGTGGAGGCAGGAGAGAATCAGTGCAGAGAAATCAGAAGTACTGTCAACCTAGAATAGATTTACAAGGAGATCCTGCTGAATAGCATTGAGAACTATGTCTAGATACTCATGTTGCAACAGAAGAAAGGGTGGGGGAAAAAACTGTAACTGCAATCCATACATCTAAGGATAACCTGACCCCCTTGCTGTACAGTGGGAAAATAATAAAAAAAAAAAAAAAAAAAAGAAAAACATTGAAAAACAAAAACCAAAAAAAAAAAAAAAGAAGAAGTACTGTCAGTACATTTCTGTGAGCATTCTGGAGTTTTCTAGTAAGTGCCAAGCCTTGTACTGGGATGAGGAAAAACGGATGGCCTAGTGTTGGTGGGGAAGTCAAAGACTTTATGTTCTATTTAAAATGTTCAACCATGAGGACGGTATGAGGGTAATTGGATTTTTGTGAGAGAAACGTCCCCTTAGAGAAAGCAAGGTAGCCTTGGCGTGGCAGATCTGATAGGGAAGCCAACCCAGATCAGATCGTGAGGGTTAAGGCGAAGGCTTGCCAGGGACAGTAAACACGTTGAGGAAGTTTATTAGCCATGAAAGGAGCAAACGCAGCCTTTCGAGAATCTTAAAATTTGCATACTCTTCCTATAGTCTGTACTATAATAGCTTTTTGGAATATGAAATCATAATGTTACTTTGCTTCTTCATGTCATTTATTGCTCACCCCCAAGGTCCAGGGGTATCTGGAAGCAGAGAGGCTGTGGATCTCTCTACCCCTCACCCCTGCTTTGAGGGGGAGTTCATGGGCGAAAAACAGTTGAGATGGTAACTGTAAGTTGCCATGGTGCTTTTGCATTTTATCTTGTCCAAGGGTGGAGAGGGGAATGAGGAGAACGGGTCGATGGACAGCAGGAAGGGAGAAATTAGTGTTGACAGGGGAAGCAGTAAGTGTCGATTTGTCACGGAACCAAGTTATTTAGCTTTTAAGAAAGCCATCATTACGATGATATAATAACAACATTTTAGTGTGAGTTGTCAACAGACAGTAATAACTTTTAATGCGGCCTCTAAAATAAAACCTTTATGGTACCCATGTGTTTGTTTTGCTGTGATCCATTACTCTAGCCCTTATTTTATTTCCCTCTTACATTGTGATTTATTATGTTTGAGGCTTTAGGGATGAACTCCTTAGGGAATATATTTTAGCGCTTAAATGACTCTTTTAACATTTAGCACTTCTAATTTAAATGTTTTTCTCTTTGCTACATTTGAGAGAGATGAGAAGAATTTCATTTTAACCCTAAGAAACTGGAAGAATGGGGGAAAGAGTGTTTCACTGAGGAATAAAAAGGAAAGTAGCCAGTGACTGCAAAGTTGCCAGTTGAATTGTGTTGACAAGTAGGATGTGTGTGAACCCCTTGAGAATGTGGCAGGAGCATAATGAGAACGTAAAAGCTGTGGGTGGTGTGGGTGAAGGAGTGGTCTGGAATTGGAAGGGAAGAGCTCTCATCTTGTTATATGTTGGCATTAGTGTCTTAGAGAAACACATGAGTTCTCACAAATGTGTTGAAATTGTCTGCCCTGAAAGCTGAAGAACATTCCAGAAACACCAGCCAGGATCATGCTTTGAAGCTGTCCCTTTTTAATTTATTTTTTATTTTTTATTTTATTTTTTTGTCTTTTGTCTTTTTGGGGCCGCTCCCTTGGCATATGGAAGTTCCCAGGCTAGGGGTCAAATCGGAGCTACCGCTGCCAGCCTACACCACAGCCACAGCAACTTGGGATCCGAGCCGTGTCTGCGACCTATACCACATAGCTCACGGCAATGCTGGATCCTTAACCCACTGAGCAAGGCCAGGGATCGAACCGCCTCCTCATGGATACTAGTCGGGTTTGTTAACTGCTGAGCCACAACGGGAACTCCAATGTCTTTTTTCGAAAGTGAATTATTGAATTAGAGAAATAGGATAATAATGCTTTGTAATAATGTCATAAACAACTATCATTGACTCCATGCATTTCTGGTTATTCCATTGTTCCCTAATTCCAGGTACTTTTCATCCTCAGTGTCTGGTGTTTCTTAAATGAACTCCTGATTTTCTTGATTTGCTCTCTTCTCCACTTCCCTGCTCTGCTTGTCATGAGTAGTCAGTTGTGTCCTGCTTGGGTTTTCAGATCGCAAGTTTTGTCAACAAGTCGGCCATAGATGTCTCCATCCTGCAGCGGTCCTTGGCCATTCTGGAGTCCATGGTGCTCAATAGCCATGACCTCTACCAGAAGGTGGCGCAGGAGATCACCATCGGCCAGCTCATTCCCCATCTTCAAGGGTAAGCAAGAGTGACCCCGCCACTGAGGGTGCGGGGAGGCTTCAGGTACACAGCCACCGTAATCCCCTGAGAAAGGTCTCACGGTGGTTTGATTAAATATACAGAAGAAGAATCTTAATTTGCTATATAATCAAACCATGCCCCTCGTTTGTCTCCCATCACACTGACATGGTGCAGCTCCTTGCCCCTGGGTGTGCCCCATGCCTTTCCTTGGCACGTTTCTGTCTCCACTGCCATCATAGGCACTAAGTTCTGGTAAATGTTGCTAGGTAATCAGCAGAGTTTTGCTTTTAATAAGACGCAGTACGACAATTTGTTCTCTGGAGTTCTCAACGAGTCTTCATCCTTAATCATAGAAAATGGTGTTTTCTGCGATATAATGAGGATTTTCATAGTTAATGAGAGATCTTTAAAGCCAGGCTTCTTTTTTAGGCTCCAGGTGATTACAGCGACCTCCTTCACGTGTACTTTACAATATGGGCATTTTTTTAGAGGCTTGAGCTTTGAGACAGCTGCCCTCACAGCCAGCCTTTGGTTCTCTCTCCTTCTCTGGTTAAGGTTATCTCTCCCTTAGGTAACTAGTAAGGTCCTCTCTGATGATGCAAGCCTGAGACGGACCCCCTCGTACGATGCCTCTTTATCAATTAAAGTATTTGGGATTGCAGGTGGCCAGGAGCATCCTGAGCTAGGACAGGGGGTGTATTGAAAGGATACTGGGGCACTTTATAGAACTGAGGAGTGACTTAAGTAGCTAAGCCTTGGGAAGGACAGAAACTATGGCCTCCTTGGAGTCCTCACAACAGGCCTTTTCTCTAGCATGTTGGCTGGCACTGATGTGACTTGGCTCCCAGTAACTGCCGCCCCTGGTCTCTCAGGTCACACTGGCAAATTTTCAAGAGGAAACCTGATTGGCCTGTTTGGGTTGGGGGTGCAGGATGGGCATGTAGGGAATATTCAGTCGTTCTCAATGTACCAAAAATGTTGACTAGGTGCTTATAATATAAGCTACCAAAGCACATTCGATATTTCCTTCACTGGAGGGGAGCTGGTGACTAGAAAGTAAAATTGTAAGTCACACAGCTATGGATTGTGGCCTCAGGGAAAATTAGCACATGCTCTAAAATGATGCTTTTGTGTGAAGCCGCTTTGGATACCAGTTTCACACGTCCTGAGTGTGAACTCTTTTAACTTTACCGTCTGTGTCTTTTGTCTGAATCTCAGCATCACTGTGCATTCAGAGTGCACTTTGCCAATTGGCGAGTTTCTTATTTGCCAAGCGCTGTGCTAAAGATGTTAACGTGCCTTACCTCATTTCACCCTAAAATCAGCCCCTTGAAATTAGTGTGTTCTTACCCAGGGTTACAGATGAGGAAACTGAGTAGGGACAGAGCCAAGGCCACACAGCCAGCCTATGAGGCATGGGGCTTCATATTTCGTCCTGCCATAGCTGTGTTCTCAGCACTGCCTCTTGCTAAATTGTCTCTAAATGTAGCTCACAGGCAGCTGCTCTTTGTTTATGTCTCAGGTCCTTCTTATTTACCGTATTTGCTATGCAACTTACATTGGATCTTTGCTTCATTTGGAATTTCTGATTTCACTCCTGTGAAAAGCAAATTTGTAAACATAAAAACCCATTTTTCTCATTATTTCAAAGTTTCTGTTTAGAACTAGATTTTTAGAATACTATTGCCCTGGAGACAAAGCAGTTTTATGATAAGCCCCGGAATGTGGGTAGACCTAGGATTGTTCCTAGATATAGCTCATGCCTCAGAGAGAAAATTACGTGAACCCAGACACACACACACACACAAGTACATCCCCTAGTTCATGTTTTTGTCTCTGATAGAGGAGGAGGGGAGAGAGCCAGCTGGCCACCTGTACTTCTGGGTGATCCCCTCTGAGCAGTGTTTTGTCAGGCTAGCAATGCACATGGTCTCCCCATTGTGTTTCCGGCCTTGTGTTGGTTGAAATGTATTTTCAGTGCGGACTGTGTTTTCTAAGTCCTGCCTTTTTTCTCTCTCATTTTTTTGGGGGAGATGATCATGAGCCTTATCATGATCTCACTCAGGGGTATCCTCTTCTGACTTTCTGTATTGTTCCATGTCTTTGCAGGACAGATCAAGAAATCCAAACCTACACCATCGCGGTGATTAATGCACTTTTCCTAAAGGCCCCTGATGAGAGGAGGCAGGTAAGATGCATTTCTTTGTCTTAAAGACTATGCCCAGGGCAGGCAATTTTTGGTGCAGAGAGCGCCCTCCGCGTCCCATTCCAGGAACTCCTTAGGGCTGCTGGCTGCTCTGTGGTTTGGCTGGGCAGCCAGGGATCATTCTCAGATCCAGTGGGAACTGGCAGAGATGGGCAAGTATCTGTTTGGTGAAGAACGTTAGGAGTGTTCTAGTGGCAGAGCCCTTTCATCACCTGAAACCTAGCAGAGAAACCCAAACAAAGATGAAAGAAAGATGAACCTCTGCCCCTGAGGTGGGCACAGAGTTAGAAGCCCCTGTGGTCTCCCATCAGTTCACCAGATACTCCATGGGGCAAGGGAGGTATTGTCCCCATTTTCCTGATGAGGACACCTAAACCCTGAGAGTCATCATGCTTTGGCGGGGGAGGTATGAGACGGGAAGGTGAGGGGACAGTGGGGAGAACACGCAAATCGCTGCCAGAGTTGAGGGAACTGTTGAGATGTGAGAGGGGCTGCTCTCTGCTTGGTGATATTTCCGCTGTCCGTGTGTGAATACGACCAGGAGGACTGAATAATGCATTTCCCCTCCTCTGTATAAATAAGACGAGGGGACCCTTTAAATGCATCTGCATGAAATCTACCCTTTCCTTTGCAGATCTTTGGTTCTTCTTCAGCTGGGGAAAGGACAAATAAAAGGGGTTGCAGAAGAAATGAATTTAACGTGTCTTAGAATTTGGCTCACATTTCTGAATCCATTTTTTTTTCCATCAACATAACATACTGTGTTACCTTGGCCACAGTTTACTTCATTTAAAAACCAGACAGAAACATGAGATCTTTCCACCTTTAGAAAGTGTACTGGGGAGCTCCATGACAGTTACCAATCCATTGTTTTAGAAGAATCTGGAAAGCTAGCATGCTACTCAACACCAGGTCAAGAATTTTATTTTTTTCTTTTATTTTTTTTGTTGCCAAGGATTTTAAGCCTAAGCGACTAGATGTGAGGGTTTCTGGTTGGTTTTCCATTTAAAATTGTTTGCTCATTCCCGAGGGCCGTGTTTGCACAATAAGTAGAGTGACTTTATAGTTTCCTGGGCTTTTGGTTTGGTGTTGGCTGGAGCCAGGAGGTGCCCACCCTCGCTAGGCTGGTGCTCCAAGCTGGGTCTTTATGGGTGGCTTTGCGGATCTTAAGTGGAATCATGAGTAGGGGCTTCCTTTTATATGTATATACAAATGCTGGGTCCATGGTAATTCTCAGAAGCCCAGCAAATTGCCTGGCAGCTGTCACATTCACAAGCCTCACATGGTCATTGAAAAGCTTGGTCCTTCTACTGGCCAGACCAAGGACGCCTGGCAAGGCCACCTGGTAGCTACTTGTAGAGTGGGGTGAAGAAACCTGCCTTCTGGCCTGACCTCTTGAGACTATCCTTTCCCCTGTGCCTGGATTAGAGAAGTGGAAGCTCATACCCACCCCTGGTGCTATGATTTCACTAGGGTCTCTGGATCTAGACACCAAGTAAAATGCATACAATTTGCCTTTCTTTTGCACCGAGAGCTGTTGTTAATCTGTTGAATTGTAATCGAATGACCGCAGGGAAATGGGGAATTAGATGCCAGTGACTCCAGGGCGATGATAACAATTAAAATGTTGGGGACTACCATCATATTAAGAATACTGTTAACATTAGGTTTTGATTCTGCTTATAAAATCTTTATTCAGGGGAGTTCCTGTTGTAGCTCAGAGAGTTAAGAACCAGACATAGCGTTCGTGAGGCTGCAGGTTTGATCCCTGGCCTCACTCAGTGATTAAGGATGTGGTGTAGCTGTGGCTCTGGTGTAGGCTGTCAGCTGCAGCTCAGATTCAACCCCTAACCTGGGAACTTCCATAAGCCACAGGTGCAGCTTACAAAGAAAATTTTTAAAAATCTTTATTTTTGAAAAATTAGGCTCTATGAAACTGACATGGCACATGTCAGTTACTATATTATTATATTACTATAATAATATTACTATAATAATAATAAGTCCCAAAGGGAGTCTAATAACATTAACCACTTAAAGAAAAAAAATTCAGCTAAGAAAGATAAAGTGAAAGTTCCCATCGTGGCTCAGTAATGAGCCTGACCAGCATCCATGAGGTTGAGGGTTCGATCCCTGGCCTCTCTCAGTGGGTTAAGGATGCGGTGCTGCTGTGAGTTGTGGTGTAGGTCACAGACAAAGCTTGGATCTGGCGATGCTGTGATTCTGGCATAGGCCAGAAGCTACAGCTCTGATTCGACCCATAACCTGGGAACCTCCATGTGCTGCAGGTGTGGTCTTAAAAGGACAAAAAGACCAAAAAAAAAAAAAAAAAAAAAAGAAGAATAAAAAAAGAAAGATAAGGTATATATATAATCCACCAGGAAATCAAGAGTATTATATGACTAATTAGGTCTTTGAAATAAAAATAATGATACTTGTTCATTGAAAATTAACTTGGCTTATCAGACACAACTTAGAATAGATTTACAAGGAGATCCTGCTGAATAGCATTGAGAACTATGTCTAGATACTCATGTTGCAACAGAACAAAGGATGGGGGAAAAAATGTAATTGTAATGTATACATGTAAGGATAACCTGACCCCCTTGCTGTACAGTGGGAAAATAATAATAAAAAAAAAGAAAATTAACTTGAATTTATGTTGAATTTAAGACGAATCAGTGACTATTGTTGGTCATAAAAAGGAGTATTTTGATTTTTTTTCTTTTAAAAATATTTTTAGTGAGTTAAAGAGTTGGCTCTAAAAATTATTTCAAGTTCATAATGAAGAAAAGTCTATCTGCTGTTATTTTTTGAATGTTAGTGGAGGCCTGTAAACCAGAAGATCAAGCTCATTGGTACTATCACTTGACTTGCTATATACTATATACTGTTACTGGCTTATGCTTTGAAAGATTCAAAGTTCTGAATATTTTTGGCAAATAGGAAAATTTACCGAAGCCTGTCACCAATGATAATATTTGATACTATTTGAGAGTTTGCCGTGTGCCATCCTGGGCTCAGTGGTTTATGTAATTTCATTTAATTCTCCTATCTATAGAAAGCCTTATTATTTCCATTTTATAAATGAAGAGGTTGAGAATCAAAGGAAGTAAAGAACTCCCCCCAAGTGCTGAGCTAATAAGAGTCAGGGCTAGAGTCCCAACCTTATCCTTGCTCTTATCTGCAAAGCATCCCATGGAGTGCCAGTCAGGGAGGCGTCCCCTGCAGAAGGACCTTGTATTTGCCTGTTAAAGATCCTCCCTGATGCCTGGAAGGACACCAAGCCCATTTTCTTACTCTTTTTTTTTTTTTTTTTTTTTTTTTTTTTTTTTTAAATAGATGGCTTCACCCATGACATATGGAAGTTCCCTGGCCAGGACTTGAATCCAAGCCACAGCTGTGATCTAAGCCACAGCTGCAGCAATGCCAGATCCTTTAGCTCACTGTGCCAGGCTGGGGATGGAACCTATGCCTCCATAGTGACCCAAGCTGCTGAAGTCGGATACTTGACCTATTGTGCCACGGAGTGAATTCCTCTTACTTCATTTCGATTAAAACATAATCCAAACACTTATTTACTGGATTTACAGCAATGTCCATTTTGTTTGTCTTTTTAAAGCTTTTGGACATTGAATAAATTCCACTTTAGTCCAAACACATGGGTAAAACTCTGTTATCTGGGTTTTCTTTATTTTCAAAATGTATAAAGTGACTTTGGAAGGAGTTAAACACTTATACCTTATTTCTGCTTTTTACTTGGCAGGCAAACCTGGGTGATATTTTTGTTTTCCATGTGTTGAGTTGGCCTGACTGAGGAAGCACTGGGCTTGGGCCTGGAGTCTAACTGCCTCCTCTGTGTAGGCATCCCCCCCACCCCACCCCACCCCCCCATCAGCCTCCCTTGGGAGGGGGTCGGGTCATGCTTTCCATGCCTCTCAGATATTGGGGATTCTCCCTTTTTCTCCCCAAATGAAGCGGGGGGGGGGTTGCTTGTTTTGTGAGAGAGGGAATTGCTGCTAGTGGGCAAGTGATTCTTTTTTTCTAACAACGTTCAGTTTCTTATTTTCATGGCAAAGAAGTTGGCCAGATCCCTTCCACATTTCTCTAAAATATTTACGGTTTTGATAAGCATTATTTAAAAACCCCCTTTTTAGTTGAGATTTGGTAGGAAATCAGAAAATGTAGATTCCAAAGGAAGAAATTTCAAAGACAGTAATGCATCCCCAGAGAGCCAACTCCTGCCACCATTCACACCCATGTGAATCTCATGGTCCTACCTTGTTCTGGGCAAAGACTCTCCCCCAGACATTATTTTTTAACTAGATGTGATCATACTTCATGCACTGTTTCATTTGTTTATAAACAGCTTTTAAAACAAGATTTTGTGGACATCTTTCCATGTCAATGTATCTATACCAGCATATCCCGTTTTACTGCACATTGCTTTGTCCTACTTTGCAGATGCTGTTGTTTTTTTGTTGTTGTTGTTTTGTTTTGTTTTGTTTTTTACAAATTGAAGGTTTGTGTCAACCCTGCCTCAGCCAAGTCTATTGGCACCATTTTTCCAACAGCATTTGCTTACTTGGTGTCTCTGGTAGTTCTTGCAATATTTTAAGCCCTATATCAGCAAGAAGATTATAACTCTATGAGAGCTCAGATGGTGTTAGCATTTTTGGGCAATAAAGTATTTTTAAATTAAGGTATGCATGTTTTTAGACATAATGCTATTGCACACTTAATAGACTACTATACTATAAACATAACTTTTATATGCGCTGGGAAACCAAATTATTCATGTGACTCAGTTTATTGCTGTACCTGCTGTATTGTGGTGGTCTATAACTGAACTTGCAATATCTCCGAGGTATGCCTGTATCCATATCATCCTAATGGTATTAAATACTCTCCATAGATTCTAGAGTTCACTCAAACCATTCCCTAGTATTGGACACACACAAAAAAAATCTATGATATGGACAGGGATTTTTGAATTTTCTCTATGACATGTTCCTTTAGGAGCGTAGTGGACTGTTTTATCAAACATTTATTGCTTACTCTGTGCCAGCCACTATGCTGTGGACTTGGAATGGAAAGATGAAAAGGACAGTCAGCGCCCTTCAGTCCCTATTCTTATGCAGAAGATAAATATTATAGACAGATATTATAATAGTAAAATATTATTCTCTGTGCTCTGGTAGATGTTGGCAATGTATTTTCCCTTCTGACTTATTTTAAACCTTTATAGGTCTGTAGCTAAAATAGGCACAGAGAATTTTTCCTTTGTGGGTCAATTGGACAATAATTTGATTTTTATAAAAGAAGAAATTAAAAGAACGTTGGGCTTTTTGTTTTCAAGGAAAAAAAGTGGACTTTGCTATTTTGATCGGGAAGAAGATACAGCTTTCTGCATATGGGAAAAGGGCAGTTCACTTGTTTCTTTCTTTTTCTTTCTTTTTGGGCCACACCTGCAGCATATGGAGGTTCCCAGGCAAGGGCTCGAATTGGAACTACAGCCACCAGCCTCCACCACAGCTACAGCAATGGCAGATCCACACTCATACAATGCTGGATCCTTAACGCCCTGCATGAGCCCAGAGATCAAACCCGCATCCTTATGGCTGCTAGTTGGATTCAGTTTCTGCTGAACCACAATGGGAACTCCTAACTTGTTTCTGAAAGTGTCTTCATCCTTGCCTTCTTGTTTTCAAGAGGATGGAAGAGGACCTCGTATTGGATTTTGACTTTGATTCCACCTTGCCTGGTTAGATCACCTTAGAGTATTTATGTGCTTTTTTCCGCAGTGCAGTGGGTCCAGCAGGAGCGTTAAGATTAAGCTGTAACCTCTAACAGAGTGCTCTGAATTTCCATCCCTTCTTCTCTCCTGCTTGCTTTCCTCTCTGTGGTGGCGGTGGCCGTTAGGTTGGTGTAGAGAGCAGTGTTGACATCCTTGATTGTCCTCTGACTGTAAGTTCCATTCGTCAGCACAAAGCAGGCCCTGCGCTTCCCTTCTGCCCCCCTTCCAGCCCTGCCTGTGAGTCCCCTCGTACGTCCTCCCTGTGTTCTGAGTTCTCCTGGCTTTCCGCAAGTTTCTTTTGACCGTGATCGAATTTGTGGTTGTGTTTTTAAATTGTGGCTTAGTTTCTGCTCTACTCAGTAAGAGTGGCACCACGAAAAATACCCTCCACCAAAAATGGCGATTCAAGTGACTTCCTGAATATGAGCAGTATTTTTCCTTTTGCATGTTTGTACTGAGACGGTATTCACCTATTTAATTCCCCCTCGGGATCTATTTGACAGGATTTAGAAAGGGCATCTGTGAATCATTTCATTCAATAAAATCGCCTGCAGACCCTCTGTGCCAGGCAGGCAGGCCAAGGCACAAAGCACGGTCTGCAGAACTGAGGCCCAGGAATGCTGAGGGTGGACCCTCACACACACAAGGGGCTTCACTTCTGTCCAGATGTTTGTCCTTTGCTAACACTGCCCTCAGTTCATCTGCATAGACTATTAAGCTCTGGGGTGTGAACTGTTCCCTCTTCGGTTGTGCACAGATTAAGATGAAACGCTTTTAGAAGTCTCAGATCTTTAAAGTGATGGTTCTCTAATATTGAAATCTCCTCGGTGCCAACGCAGGTTGCCTTGTAGTGAGAACGCTCTGCATGTATATAGTCCGGTAAAAGCTGATGACCCTTTCTGATGGAGAACCACTGTTTTCACTGGGAGTGTTTGATTTCTTTTCCGCACTCACCTTTTCCTGGAAGGGGGAAATGCCTAAAAAACAAAAAGACGTTGGCAGGTGTCAGATTTCCTTCCTTTGCCTTTGGACATGGCTTTGCGCTCTAAACAGCCTTCACAACGTCATTTGAGTCCATTCTTTGGTAAGAAATACTGCTGATATCCAGTTTTGAAGCACACTCCAGGATAAAGTCACTTGGGGCCCCGTGGCAAAGTATCTTGCTAACCGAAGCTTTTGCGTCGGTGTGTTTCTCTTCTGTAGGAGATGGCGAATATTTTGGCTCAGAAGCAACTTCGTTCCATCATCTTGACAGTGAGTACCTGTGTGCTGCCACCGCCGTGTTTGGGCAGGAATGGTCTGGTGTATTGATGTGTCTCCTCTTTTGGCTTCATTTTGGGGTTTCTTCTGTGACTTGCTTCTGTGGTGAAGCAGGAGGAACTGGGAAGGAGGAAAAAGTGTGCTTTGGGAAATGGAATAAATAAACACGGCTTTCCTACAGGAAAGGCCTCCTGTGACTGGAGGGAGGGGTGGTCTCTGGAACCTCTCTAGAGGGAAAGACATTCTGGCAGGAGGGGTTGGCAGTCTGTCAGTGGAGCGGGATTATTGGACTCATGATAGCTTTATCTTTGCGTTTAAGGAAATCAGGGGCTCCCCGACTTTAAAAAATCCATCGGTATGAGCTTATACTCTTTTTAATGAGAACACATCACATGCTGGATCCACATCAGATGCTGAGAAAAGTCCTGAAATTTTGACCATCATTTTCCTGGGCCCCTTTGCAAGACAAAGGCAAGAAAGGCAGCCATGAAACCCACTCATTAACTGTGATGCAAAGAGAGCCTGAAACCTCAGTCAAGAGGAGGCTCTACATGCTATGTGGTGAATGTTTAGAAATAAATCAAATAGCAAGATTTCCTGAGGCCTTATCTGTTACTTGACTTTTAATCAACGGCTGAAAGAAGCGTGTGTGATTGGTTCCCCTGCTCAGCAAAAAAATGATGTGTGCTTGTGTAATTCCGAAAAGGAATTCTGCCAGGCTTACAGTTACACACACACACACACACACACACACACACACACATTCCAATGCAATGAGACCTTTAAAAATTAAAAACCTTATGAGGGCAAACAAAATAAATATTCCAGAACCCAAAGCCAATAATAATGACTACAATTTGTCATCAAGTTTGATGTTAAATTTCCTGGCTGTTAAGAGTAAAGAGAAACCATATGAGTGTAATTTTCATCGTTTGATAAAAGAGGTACCCTGGTTCTTCAGGGGATGACATATTTCCCCCTCTGGAACTGAAATCTGAAATGGGTGTTGTTAGAGCATTCTAATAGATTCTTGGTCCAAGAATGGTCTTGTAGACATCGCAAAAGGATTCATAATATGGTTATTTTTTATCCTGGTTCTCAATAAAAGTGGAAGCAGCAATATTAAAGCACAATGCGGTGAAGGTGTTTGTGCAGGGGCAGGAGTGTGGAGAGATGAGGAATAGAAACTCGGAATTAAGGTCTGAGCGGGTTGCTGGCCTTACCTTGCTGTGGCAGGTGGAGTTAGAATGCCCTGAGGCGGGGATGGGGAGGTGTGGGGGACGGGGGTGTGCGGATGGAATGACTGTAGCCACCATGGCTGAAAGATCAGTTGGTGTCAGTGGAACTTTTTAAATGAGGTTTTGATGGCCAGAAGTTCGAGTTTGGTATTCTCTGGCAAGATCTTGGAGTGCAGGCACTTCTGAGTTGCTAATAGAATAGATACCCATATGCTCAGGTATCCATACACTTTGGATACTAAACATATATTATGAATGAACATTCTTTTTTTTTTTTTTTAATCTTTTTAGGGCCACACCCACAGCGCATGGAGGTTCCCAGGCTAGGGGTCGAATCAGAGCTGTAGCCACTGGCCTACGCCACAGCCACAGCCACAGCCATGCAGGATCCGAACCTGCCTCTGCGACCTATACCACAGCTCACGGCAATGCCAGATCCTTAACCCACTGAGCGAGGCCAGGGATCAAACCTGAGTCCTCATGGCTGCTAGTCAGATTCGTTTCCCACTGAGTGAGGCCAGGGATCGAACCTGCAGCCTCAGATTCATGTCTGCTGAGCCACGACGGGAACTACCATGAATGAACATTCTTATGGGGAGACTGGAGAATGTGAGGTTCGATTCTCCCCCCTCCCATTGCCTGGCTTTCTCCCCCCACAGCCCCCATTTGGTTCAGCACCTTCCTTCTATTCCTCATTCCCCACCCCAACCCTCCCTCTTTAATTGGCTATTTCAGAGCTGGCCGGCCTGTGGAGTCCAGGTGCAGGCCAGGTTGGGGGGCTCCTAGACAAAGTCCTTTCAGGCAGCAAGCTGTGGTTGGATCTAGCCCATTCAAAAGCACTCATTTGAATGAGTTTTTCACCACCCTGACTCTTGTCTGGCATTTGTAATGTACAACCATGGTCTCTGCCCAGGCAGATGTATATTAGGCCCCCGTGTTGAATCCTGTTTCAATCTCAGCCCTGGTAGGGACAAAGGCCCACGTGTCTGGTTTCCTGCCACTCCTTTTAAGTGTGTTTCATTTTGGCTCTGTTTCTAAGGGGAAAAGTCATCTTGTAAAAATTTCATTGTCAACAGGAGAGTAAAGTAATACACATAAAGTCACTCCCTGCATTGTGGTGGCAGTGGTCCCTGTTTAGTTTCCACAGTGAATTCACTACAAATCTGATGATGGGTACTTTGTTTTTGTGTGGGTGCTTCAAAAACTTTTCTCTGTTTAGAAGTAAGATCAACTGTCAGAGACAGGTGTTGGGTAAGATGATGGCAAAATTGCTTACAATACGTATGCACCATTTATTTCTCTACTGCAGACAAGGAATGCTTCTCTCCCCTGCACAGGGTAGGTCTCTTTCCTGGTTCCGGCCTAAAGATCAGGAACCTTATGGGGCCCTGGATTGTAAAGCAAAACTCTAGGGTCACCTGTGTGCCCATGTCTCTCCTCAAAGATATTTCCACCCACTTACATCCCCCCCCCCCAACACGAGGACTTCTGAGGTGCTACTTGGCCTCATGATGGTGTTCACTTAGATTGTTGGCGTTTTCTTTCTTCTTTTTTTTTTTTTTTAAATATTCATTTGTGAACCATCTCCCGCAGCATGTCATTCGAGCTCAGCGGGCCATCAACAATGAAATGGCACACCAGCTGTACGTGCTGCAGGTGCTGACCTTTAACCTTTTGGAAGACAGGATGATGACCAAGATGGACCCGCAGGACCAGGTGAGTGCTCATCGAGACAACAGTAAAAGCACCGAGGGAAAGAGTGTCCTTAAAAGTCTTTGCCTGGGCTACTTCGAAACCCAGAGTGTTTAGATGATGATCATATTGTTTCGTGATCATCTCAGAACTTAGGGAATGGGTTTAAAATTTAGGTGACTCCAGGATCAGAGAATAAGGTAAAGGAATGACTTCCTTATGCATCAAACACACACCTATTTTTTTCTTTATTGCGCAAGAAAGCTTGACATCATATGGCTACAGACGTTGGCCCTTGGCCCCAGTATCTTCCATGGCGATAGCTTGGGTGTCAAGTTCCCAGAAGACAAGGCCACTTGGTAGCTGTGTGTGAGAGCAATTCTGCTTTGAGAGCATAATTTCCATTCTCCTGGGGTCAGGGCCACGAGCGGAGGTCCCCGGTGACGTCTGATTTCTGGGCTTATGTTTTTGTCAGTTGGCTCTTTGCTCCAATTCTCTCTAGGTCTCTGGTTCTTGGGCATGAAAGACTGTCTCCATCCAAAAGGCTTGGGGGGGGGGGACCTTTACCGTGTGAGGACAGAGTGAGAGGAAACAGCTGGGAGTCCTGCTGTAACACATTTGCAACTTAAACAGCGCTGCAGCTTTGGAAAGGAAAAGGCTCGTTATTGGCACGTGAGGGTCTGATCTATCGCAGATGTGGACGGCACATGCGAAGTGTGTAACTGCCGCAGCCCTTCATTTGTGGCGTGAGGCCACGCGATTAAGCATGATGGAGTGGCTTCGAGAGGCCATCTCACAGGCCCCACACTTTTGGCAACGCCGAGTGTAATCATCCCAGAAAGATAAGACGGTCTTACCCCCACTTCTAGTCCAACAGGCAATGGGTCTTAGTAGGGAACAACCCTCCCTGTTTGCAAACCTACCTTTTACTTAAAAGGTATATTGTTTATTATCGTAGTAAACCTTGTGTAGCACAAAATTTACCATCGTTGCCATTTTTAAGGTTTCTGTCTATGAAGTCACTTCTCACGGGTGTTAGGGATCCCTAGTCCCCTGCTTATCGTTCATAAACCTTCTGCGCTTCTCACGTTGCTTCTGACAGTGTGGGACTCCCAGGTCCTCCAACTTGCTTTTGGCATCACAAGCCTTCCATCGTCATTGGGGCTTTCATTAAGAACTTCACGAGGCAATTGATATCAGCCCTGCAAATGACTTGGCTGTGAGGATAACTGTGGAATAAAGCCAGGGCTCACCAGCGGGGAGAGTGCCAGGAGAAGAAGTGTGCAGAGCCGAAACTTAGAGCACTGGTTGCCTTTTATCTGTTTCTCTTTTGCCTGAACACAGTGATTCATTCAGACCTGGGGGGACAAGAGAGTAGGTGTAACGTCACACTGTGAAGGCAGTTCTCACCTCCCTTTTTCTCTTCCTGACCCCTTCAGGCTCAGAGGGACATCATATTTGAACTTCGAAGAATTGCTTTTGATGCAGAGTCTGAACCAAATAACAGCAGCGGCAGCATGGAGAAACGCAAGTCCATGTACACCCGGGATTATAAAAAACTTGGCTTCATTGTAAGTAAGCTCTCTCGAGGCAGCTCTCTCCTTCCAGCAACCCCGGGAGCTGACCCCAGCCACGTAACTGATGTCTCCTCCGAGCGTGTGGTCCTCTTGTGCCTTACAGAATAGTTTCCACATTTTCCAGATGTTTCGCTGGTTTAAAGAAGATCACATGAAAATCCCTTCTGGCTGCAGGGAACTGGAATAACTTGCACAAGTGTGACTAATACCGAGTTTGTTTATGCAGTTCTGATTAAGTGTAACCAAGAGCAGTTCGCTCAGGAAAGTATGTAGACTTCGTTAAACCTCCTTCACACGACAGGCTTATGGTTCTATTTGAATTGAATGGCAGCTGTGGGATGGATCTTGTTGTTGGGCTAGTCATTGGATTACTCCTATCAATTTCATATCAGAATCAAACTGAGAGTCTCCCGAAATTTGATCACGACATGATTGATGCAATTTATATTTTCCTATGTTTTGTCTTGCTAAGGGTGCTAATACCGCCTAGATTTTTTTCAATTTGCAAATCAGGACATAACTTGTCCTGAATAGAGTCTTTTGTTTTTGTGTCTCCTTCCTGACCGTTCTTTTATCACCATCACATTTCTGCATGAACTTTGGCTAATGAATCTCAGATTCTGCAAGTATAAAATTGGGTTTCTTTTTTTTTTTTTTTGCCTCCTTCATAAACAATATAAATGAGATTTTGGCTTCAGTGACTATAAATTACCAGACATTTTTTATAACCGCAAATCCCTTTTCCTTAAATAGACACACACAAACACACACACACACACACACACACACACACATATCTTAATATTTATTTATACACATCCATATTCATGCCTTATTGTTATCTGGAAAAACTTGTCTTTCATGGAAATTGTCTTTGAAAATGTTACTACATCAGTTACATGCCTTGTTTTTCACTATTAAAGAGTTTTCATTATTTAAAAAAAAATTTTGGCCTTGCCTGAGGCATGTGGGAAGTTTCCCGGGCCAGGGTTTGAACCTGTGCCACAACAGTGACCATGGCTACTGCAGTGGCTAGTGCAGGATCCTTAACCTGCTGAGCCACTGGGGATCTCCAAGTTTTTACTATTTGATTGTACTACAGTTTAACCAAGCTCTTTTACTGAATGTTTTAGTATTTTGAAATTTCCAATGAGTCTATAATTAACGTTTTTGCAGTTCAGTATTTATGCATGTCCGTGATCATGTTATTAGGATATATCTGTGGAACTGGCATTTCTATGGTATTTTTTTTTAGGGCCGCACCTGTGACATATGGGATTTCCCAGGCTAGAGGTCAAATTGGAGCCGTAGTTGCCAGACCGTGCCACAGCCATAGCAAAGCAGGATCTGAGCCACATCTTTGACCTACACCACAGCTCACAGCGATACCAGATCCTTAACCCACCGAGTGAGGCCAGGGATCGAACCCACATCCTCATGGATACTATTTGGGTTTGTTACTGCAGAGCCACAGTGGGAACTCCCTATAGTATATATTTTTAAGGCTTTCGGTAGCATCAACGTGCTTTGCATAAACATTGTATAATTTCTACCTTAACAAGCAGTGGAGCAGAGTGACTGTTTTTATGAAACCCTCCAATAATATTTCTTAAACTTAAAAAAACCCTAATAATTTGATGTTATTGTTTTTATACTGGTAGTGTTAACGTGTTGTTTCTAAGTAAGAATACTTGTCAAACATTGTGTTCAGCTTTGCAACTTGCTTTACAGTGGTATTATGACATCATTTTTATAGCATCATATCCTAAATTTTGATTTCAACGTTCCATTTGATCTTTTAGCTGAATCTATTCTAACTTTTAACAAAGAGTTCCATGACTCATGGAGGAGGTGAGAGTTCCTGTACTTGGTGTGTGTCGATGGTCAAGGCTCATGGGTGGCCCTGGCCTTGCTCTCACCCACCTGTGTTGGCAGAACCTGTTGACCAGGGAGTTGGCCATGGGAATGTGGATGCAGCTCACATCCTACCTCCCCCTCAGCTCCTTCCAGATTTTACTTTTATGTGTTGAACGAAGAGGCATATCCAAGTCACCTGGGAAGCTTCGCCCTCTACCCAATCTCTCTTGCCCTTGAGTCACATCCAGATGACCGGGGAAGGGACCAAGGCATGTGCACTGCAAGATGCTCCCCCTTGATCCTGACAGTCTGTCCTGGTGGAGATCTTGGTGGTAGCATACGCCTGAGTTACTTCATTTTCCTCTTTTTTGCTACTGCTTGGATTTTGGTGCCTTTGAACAAACTGAGCTCTTTAACTATACTTATCCCTGGACTCAATGCATCTCTGCCCTGGGGTCCTAGTGTTTTTTGTTAGGGGGCAGTTGGATCCCAGAACACACAGTTATTCCCTCCTGGGCTCATGTATGAGAGACGGAGGAAAGGAAATTGGGGCAAGACCACTTGGTGGGACTCAGATGATCACAGGTTCTAGGGTTCTTATAGGTCTCTAAGAAAGGTATACCTAAGGGGAAGCAACTCCCTTTTTATCCTCATGCCCTGCTCCTTTGTAAAGTCACCAGGGTTTTCTGTGAGCCAAACTCTGAGTGATTCTTCTCAATGGTGCTCCGTCTGTCTTAATGTGATTGTTAATTCCTTCCATAGTTGGCTACTAGGGTATATCTGTCTTAGTTTTCGGTGTCTGTTGAGTGTTTATGAATTTTTAAACTAAAAGTTAATTCGATGTGGTTTTAAGGCCTTTGTCATTTATGTGGCCTCCACCCCAAGGACTTGAAAAGTCATTTTAGAAAAAGCAGAGACGTTGAACAGAGAAGAACCAAAGAAGAGTGCTGGCTTCCTTAAACTTTCCCTGATTCTTTTCTGAGTTTTCAGTTTGAGCTCTTTCTTTGAAACTCCTCCAAAAGCACGATCGTGCACCAGAGAATTGAGAAATTGGAAAGACTAATTAGTAATGATTTCTAGTGCTAGAAATGATACAACTGCTGTCACAAGCAGAGATTTTTCACCTTGAGAAGCAACCCAGTCACTGGGAATAGATGTCTCAGTAATGGAAACATGTGCTCATTGCGCCACCTAGAGACCACTGTGCAAAGTGCTGAAAGCTGGTTGAGTGCTTCATATGTCTGGCCACAAAAGCTCTGGATGCTGGAAGCTGTCCTGGTCTGGGATGCTTCCAAAGGAGGGATTATCTTGCCTGTTAACTCGTTACTGACCACCTTCCTGTTACCTCCTTCAGGAGAAATTTGAGATTTGAAGAAATCTCTTTGAAGAAAAGTTCAATTCATACAAGATTGAGATTTCTCATTTTACGTCTCCCAAGTAGGCAGTGTCCAGAAAGTTTGGAGTTAAGTGAACCTGGGTGCTAATTCCATCCTTCCGACTTATAAGCCGTTTATTAATAACTGGCCAGTGGGGTGTCAGCATCAGCCTACTCGGGTGTCAGTTTCCTCAGTGTGAAACTGGGCAGGTGCTCTTCGATTTTACGGCTGCCGGAGGCACCTGTAAGGCCATCATTATCAACCGGCACTGTGGATACACCCAGTAAATGGCAGCTCCCATCCTTGCTTTTTAGAGAGCATGCATCAAAGAAATCATAGGCAGCTTTTCAATTTTTCCCAAGGAGAGGGGCCATTGTTCCAACAAGGCAAGAAGCACAGTTTGCTAGAAGATAATAAAGCACACCAACTTTGAGAAGAGAGATGGGCCTCGCATTTCTTCTTTGCAAGCATCCACACAGAGCAGATTTTTCTGATGAAATAATTCTAAAGTCTCAATCTCAAGTGGCTAAATGGCTTCTGTGGTTAGTCATAACACAGAAAAGCATTTGCTTTTAAAACAAAGCTGCTTGTTCTAAGATCTCTTAGTTAATAGTTTCCTAGTGGCAAAATGGGCATGCCTGTGTGGGTCCCTTGGGAGGAAGAAGGGGTCAAGGTTGTCTGGGTTGATATTAGTCTTACTGGAACTTCTAAGGAAGGGCAGGTGTACGTCTCACAGTGATGGAAGGCAGATTCACACTTTTAGAATGACCATTTGAAAACAGGGGGAATGCTCATATACAAACTATGCCCTGTTGGTTATAATGACCAGGAACTGCACAAAATGGTTTTCATACTCTCTGAAGAGTTGAATTTCTGGCCAGAGACCCTTCAGAATGTATCCATTTTGATGTTGAATTGATAGCTTCTCTATTTGTGAATTTTACCTTTGATCAGTCTATTGGACAATCATTCAAAAGGAGATGTCTCTTGTTCATTTTTCTGAGCTCACTTGGACCCAAACAGATGTTAAAATTGGACACACCCAGGGAGTTCCCTTGTGGCTCAGTGGGTTAAGGGTCTGATGTGGCTCAGGTCGCTGCTGTGGCTCAGATTCGACCCCTGGCCTGGAAACTTCCACATGCTGCAGGTGAAGCCAAAAAGAGGAAAAAAATTTGGACATGCCTGGGTTTTTTTCCAAGCTGACTTTTTTTCTTTTTCCTTTAGCTTGACTGGAGCCAAAATAAGCTCTTTTAAGAAAAGAAAGTTTCTGAGCAATATCATGTGCTTTAATATGAAAAGTCCAGATAAATAGTTCCCTTGACATTTTCCGATTGTCGTAAATTTTTAAAAAATGACTAACATGTGAAAGTGGAAAAAGGTAAGGGGAAAATATTATTTCAGAATGATGACTTTTTTAAAGTGCAAATTTTATGGTGTACAGATATGGTAAGGCCAGCACTGCCCTGGAGATGACTGCTGTTGAGAAGACAGCTTGACCTTCTCAGTTCCCAAGAGGAGGGAGCCTGTCACACTGCACAGGGACACAGGGGGAGCACCAGGGTCAATAGGCTGAGGGAGCAAGGGGGATACACAGGCAGCAGCTTCCTTGAGGTTTCCTCAGGAAAGCCAAGACAAGAAGGGTGAGCAGGCTCAGAAACAGCTAGTTTGAATAATCTCCCATTGTGGCTCAGTGGTATCGAACCCGACAAGTATCCATGAGGACGTGGGTTCGATCCCTGGCCTTGCCCAGTGGGTTAAGGATATGGTGTTGCCGTGAGCTGTGGTGTAGATCACAGACGTGGCTTGGATCTTGCATTGCTGTGGCTGTGGTGTAGCCGGCAGCTGTAGCTCTGATTCAACCCCTAGCCTGAGAACTTACATACACCTTAGGTTCAGCCCTAAAAAGCAGACAAAATAATAATAATAATAATAATAATAATAATAATAATAATCTCCTTAGGCTCTGGGGTCTAGGGGCTCCTCCTAGTTGTCAGCTACCTGACCCTGAGGTCATCAGGGCAGGGAGATGGTGGCCCAGTGTGCAAAAGCCTAATAAAGGAGCTCTTTAGGGAATAGGGTCTGGATTGGTTGGTTTGCATATGACAGACAAGGCTTCTTACCTCTAGGAAGTAGCTTACCCAGCTAAGGGCCATCCCTCCAATGTCAGCAAGGACTTGACATATCAAAACATCAGAAAATACAAAAAGTGGGGAAAAAAAAAAGTCATCAATACAGATTTATGTTCAGATTTTTAAAGGATTTTTTTTTTTACCTTCTTGGGTGATAAAAGATAATTATGCATAGTTACACAAATATAATTATACCTAATTACATATGCAGCCCTTGGTGTCATTTTAATATATTTTCTCAAATACAGATGGCAGGGAATGAAGTGAGATGTATATTTATATCTATCTTCCTTCATCTCCATCGCCAGCCCTGTTCCCAGACCGCAGAAGAAAGCATCTTAGTCTAAATGCTACTAGAAGTCAGCAGCCACTGGAAGCGTGTGATGTCAGGATGAAGCTTGGACTCTGGATTCAGGTGGTCCAGGCTGATTCCTGACTCTCACTCACAGGCTGAGTGATTCCGGCACATTACTGGCATTTTCATGTCTCAGTTTTCTTATCTTTAAAATGGGGCATGTCCGTTGTCTCTATCTTCAGGGTTGTTGTATGGATTAAATTAGTAGATATTTATAAATCATGCAGAGCAGTGCCTGGACACAGTAAGGAGACTGTGGATTTGGATGCTGTTACGGTGATGTTTCAACTACTGTTGATGTTGTTATTGGAATGTCGCCCATGACAGTGTGACAGTGATGGGGGAATGTGAGAGTTATAAGTTGTCCCAGGAAGATAGTGAGAAAATACATGGTTCAAAGTAACAGTTAAAGATGAAGGTGGCACAGCGGAAACAAATCCATCTAGGAACCATGAGGTTGAGGGTTTGATCCCTGGCCCCGCTCAGTGGGTTAAGGATCTGGTGTTGCCGTGAGCTGTGGTATAGGTCACAGACATGGCTCAGAACCCACATTGCGGTTGTGGTGGCTGTGGCCTAGGCCGGTGGCTGTAGCTCCAATTTGACCTCTAGCCTGGGAATCTCCATATGCGGCGGGGTCAGCCCTAAAAAGCAAAAGCAAAAAAAAAAAAAAAAAAAAAAAGATGAAGGAATACTTTGTGCTTGGGAAACTGCAAATAATTTGTCATGGCCAGTTATATTGCTTGGGGACAAGGAAATAGGGTTGGCTTTGCAAATAAGAGACAGATTATAGAGAACTTTTAAGTCAATGGGTTGGAATATGCACTCAATCATTATGGATTCTGTATTGGCACATGCACCTATTCACTAAAATTTATTTGTAACCCACCAATCAGTCATCGTGGTGCATTCATAGTTGTTTGCAGACAAGCACATAGTGGCAAAAGATTTGAGTTGCCGAGCATGCCCAAGAGATCAGACAAGGTGGCCCTCTGCTTTCTTGTTTCAGCTCATATTGTAAATGAATGTCCTTTTTGCAGTCTAGCCAGGGCCACATTTTCTGAAATCTTTTGCTTTTTGTTGGTGAGTTTGCTGTTTCACAGTGTCCCTAAGGGTCAGGAGGCTGTGATGTGCCTTATGGAGGAAACGTGTATTAGAGGAACTTACTCCAGTCATGAGTGATCATGCTGCTGCTGTGAGTTCAGTGTTCATGAGTTAATAGTGTGTATTAAATACTGTGTTTTTAAACAGAAATCCACGGAAGAGAAGGCTATGTATCGATGGATTGCTTTTGTAACCAGTAGTTTGAAGGAACCTAACCCTGTATTTCCCATAGGAGCCATAGCTCAGTGTTGGTTCGTTCAGGGTCTGCAGTGACTCATAGAAGTCACAACTTCGAGAAACAAGGCAATTCGGTGTAGTTTACGTCCCTGAGGAGTTTTCAGGCAAGGGTAGTCCATGAAGAGGAGAATCCCAGGTGACCCTAGGCTCCGTTCCCTCCTAGCCACGTGTCCTGTATGTATGAAGTGGGGAAGAGAGAGCCCGTCCTTCACTGGCTCACAGGCAGGGGAGATGTCAGCAAACATCTGCAAAACATAACATTGCTCAGGTCAGTCACCATGGTGACTTGATTCCTTTATTTCAAGAAACTGCCTATACACTTCTGCTGTACCAAAATACCACGTCCCTAAAATCAGGTGAATTTTCATTCTACAATCAGTTCTCATTCTTTTTTTTTTTTTTTTTTTTTTAGGAGGTTCCCAGGCTAGGGGTCTAATCAGAGTTACAGTTGCTGGCTTATGCCACAGGCGCAGCAACGCCAGATCTGAGCTGTGTCTGCAACCTGCACCACAGCTCAAGGCAACACTAGATCCTTAACCCCCTGATCGAGGCCAGGGATTGAACCAGCCACCTCATGGTTCCTAGTTGGATTCGTTTCTGCTGCGCCACAACGGGAACTCTTCAGTTCTCGTTTTAAACTCATTCTACACAGATGAGAACTCAGCCTATGGTGGACCTGACTTATATTTCACTCCTGATAGAACTTTCTTAAAGGTTTTGTCCTGAGAATGTAACCCAGTCCCTTGGGGTACAAGGACAGTGTTAGGAAGAATCTAGAATATGGAATTAGAGCAGTAAATTCGAACACTTGGCTAGTTTTCATGGTCCTCATTCCCCTTTTGCAACAAGGCATCTCTGGAAACCACAAAGTAAAGCAGATTTTTATAAAGAAAATTACATCTTCCCATATGAGTGATTCTGTAATTCAGACAGTATTCCTAACCAAGCACTCTGCCTTCAGGTGGTTAAAGATATGAGCCATAAACAACAGATCATAAAAACAAAAGGACAACTAGTATTTATTTATTTCAGTCATTGATTGAAATTATTTAAGTTTTAGCCACACAGGATTCAAGCGGTCTCAATGCAGGCTGGAGTGCTGCATGAGGAAGCTCTGACAAGTCCTAACCAGTCCACCTGGCCCCAGCCTATCCCTCCCACCTTTTGCAGATGCTCAGTCTCAATGACTGAGACCCTGAACAGTTAGGTTCAGTCTAGGTGAACTGGCAGGCAGATACTGTATGTGTCTATTCCCCAGAACCAGATCTTCCCTTTTCTGCGTCATTGACACTGTGCTCTGGTTCATTCTCATCAGAAACCCCCTTACCCTATTCAACACGCAGCAAATCCCGGGAATCATGTCTAGTTTTGCTCCATCTGGTTGTAACTAGTTTTGCTCCATCTGGTTGTAACTAGTTTTGCTCCATCTGGTTTTAACTAGCCAGGAGATTCCAGGGATTATCAGTGACGTGTGAGCAGAATCAGCCACCAGAGGGCGCAAAACCACAGCCATTGAAGACCCAACCAGACTCCACCCTCCTAAATTCTGACAACTAGACACTGCCGCACCCAATTGCATGACAGCTCTGCTTATCAGTCTGCAGAGTGGGGGGGGGGTCTCCTTAGCCTCCCCTGAGACCCTGCAGAAGCTAGGAACATTCCAAGATGCCCAGCTGGCCTTGTTAAGTTAGATTTGCATGCCGTTCAGGGCAGATGACCATTTATGTGGTACCTTCATCTCCTCTCATTCTCAATTATTTTTCCTTATGCTATCATGAAAGTCTTCTACAAGGGGCAAAACAATCTGTACAGCTAATATTTTCTCCTGTCGTAACATGGACACGCAGGAAAGAATGCACTGGAAATGGAAAATCCAAATGAATATTGACTGTAGAAACAATCATAAAAAGCTATGTGGGGGATTAAAAAGATACATAATTGGAATATGTGAGGGCAGTAACAGGAAGGGGGAAGGAGTGGCAAACGGGGTCAAAAGCCAGCAGTATTGCTGGGACATAGTAGGAAGCTGACTGGGAAGGTTGAGCTGATTCTTAAACATGTCTTTCTCAGGTTCCTTTTTCAACTTTTTCTTTTAAGTAACTACTTCTGGAGTTAAATGTTCAGAGATGCCGCTGAGACTTCGGTCCGGATGGTAGGGAGCACCTGAGCCTCTTGGACATTCTTTTGCCTTTTAGCTCTGCCTTTCCTTTCCTCACTCCAACAAATAGCAAAGGGGGTGCCGAAAGGGAACATAGCCAAAGGAGAGCATTCTAGAACGATGCCAAACGTTTAAGCCAAAACTTGCAGTTCTTTTGGTCACTTCCTTGATTGTCAGGTGAAAGTCGTGTCTTTAGGGGGACGCCTCATTACAGGCGAAGAGACCACCAGGGCCAGGATGGACTCTGCCGTGTTTTTCTTGGATGATTTTGGTAAATGATACAAGAACACACACACCGTCTTTGCATTTAGCTTCAAGTGTGAAGACCATAGCTCTGTTGAAGCTGTGGCTGCCCATATAGAAAGAGAAAAAGTTAGCTTTGGCAAGGCTTTGGTAGAACCCAGGAGGATCAGATATCAGGCTTTATTTCCGCACCACTGAGCTGTGAGGTGCGGGTCACAGGAAGAGCTTTTGGGCGGAGGGCTCTTTTCCGTGTTCGCATCTTCCTAGGGCCGCCTCCGTCCCAGGGTAGCGTCATCGCACTTTCTAGTGCTCCTGAGAGACATCAAGAGGTTCCCGGAAGAACACTTGCAGATGCTTTCTTCCCTGACCCTGCTTTGCTCTCCGGCTGGAGCGGGAAAGGACAGTCAAAAAGGGGCGCAACGTGGCCGGCTTGCGGGGTGCAGTCCCCACATGCCTTCATCACTGAGAGGGGTGGATCGTGGCCCGTTTCTTCTGCCTGCCTCTTGCAGTAGTGCTTGTGCTGTCGCTGTCATTTCCATCAGGTCGGTGACTTTACGTATGTGACGGGTCCCTTCCTTTCCCCCTTCCCTGGCCAGCAGGGAGAGGGGGCCGAGGAGCAGAGAGAACTTGGATAATCGCCTCTCAGAATCGGCCCCCAAAGAGCCAGCAGTTACTCGCTGTGGATGGCGAGTGAAGAAGGTCCTACCACCGACACGTGACTACTTGTACTCTTGAAATGCTTGGGTATTTTTAAAGGAAATATGGTAAAGGAAAACTTTTACAAATAAGTGAGCGGTGATTCATTGCCATGACAATACTTGAGCTTCGTTCGCCTCTTGTATTTTTTACTGTCATTCACTTTAACTCCAGGCAAAAATTCTCAGAGGGGAACTGAAAACCGAGCGAGGAGGTGGATTTCTTCTGCTCCCTGTTTTCCCCAGTCCTTTCTTGTTAAGCACCGGGTTGTCTTGCCTTGCAGTCTCCTGTTAGTGCCGAATCTGCTCTCTGGTCACTAGGGGGCGCCCCGAACAAAAGCATGTGTATTAGTCACTTTGCAGGCTGAAGATGTTTTCATAAAGAGCTGCTCCGAGAAGGGGGAGTACTAAGTGGGGTAATTTTTAAAAAGATACAAGGGACCCCTGCCCAAACCGAAACCTTCTGCCGTACGCTTTTCACCTAAAACCCACAAGAACTTTATCCCCTTTAAAACAAGGCTGTGGCAGAAGGACTTTTTAAGTCGTGTTCGTCCTTAACCCCTTAGAGTACTTCTTTCCTCGCATTCTTTCTTTGTAAATGGAACTTTGGAGTAAAAGGGCACCGTCCAGCAGGCAAAGGGTGATAAGGGATGCAGGATGCGGGCTTAGTGACATACCACGTCAGTTTCATCTGGGACAAATAGAGCACAGCATTTATGAGCACAGGCTCTGGAGTGGGACTGCCTGGGTATGCGTCCCAGCTCCACTGTTCCTCAGCTGGGTGACCTTGGACAATGTACTTAACCTTTCTCTATCCCAGCACCTGCATCAGTAAGAATGACGTAGTGAGAGTTCCTACCTAAGCTTTGTTGTGGAGATCAATGAGTTAACAAAAGTCAAGTCCTTAGAAACCTGCCTGGCATTGAGAGAATTTTAATAAATTCTGATTATCGATGTTGCCATTTGAGTCTGATGGCCATAATGAGTGTGGGGCCTGCGTTTTGGCGGTTCTCCATTTGACTATAACCAGCCAGGTCAGGGAGTAGAAATATGTAGCTTCAACATGAAGCTAATCCGAGGGGTGATACACCCCAAAGTCCATGAGGGCTGGAGTTGGTATAAAAGTGCTGGGCAGGGCAGAAATTTACAATCGTCGGAGAGCCCCTTGAATGCAGAGGTGGTTCCTTTTCCTCTGCCTTGAGGAGCAGCTCAGAGCTAGCATGCAGGCCTGTTGCTAAGCCTGTCCTTAGGGATCCAGTCTCCACTGGCATCTGCCCCTGTGAGAATTTTCAAAGGGTGGGGACAAAAATCACAGCAGAAATCAAAGAAATTTTGCTATTCACAACAGGAAGCACTTTTCAATTGGCTGACTCCATCCAGGATAACCCGTGGACTTTAGCTGGACAGTGCCAGAGCCAGAGCCAGATCAGAGTCTAAACCAGGATGAGCAGTTATGGGGTTCTGGTACCTATGATGGATTCTTATAAGCGTCCAACACCCTTCCTGTTATGCTCTGCTGTCCTGGCCCGGCCTCGTGATTTTACCCCTGGTAGAATCGTAACAAAACACCCCTGAGAGCAGTGCTGGCTTTTCTGGGGTGCAGGCCAGAGGGTGAAGAAATGCAGACCCCAGATGCAGGTGCCTGCATGCTGTCCACCCTGCCTTTGACAGCCATCAAACGGCATCATGTCAAGTTATCTTGCCTTCTGTTTTCACCCTTTTCCTGGAGACTTTTTTTTTTCCTCTCTTTTCGCTTTTCCAAATGGTCACCATTTGCCAGTGTGTCTCATAGCTCTGAATTCGGTGTGATGTGACCTGGGAGAGGAGGTGTGAACACGCCATCCAGACCTGTTTTATGTCTGGGAGGAAGTAATTTATACACCAGGAGCCGGCTCTGCGGCGTGGGATTCTAATTCTGGGCATGGCATTTTGTATGTGTAGGAAGGCTGTCAAAACCTTTCCAATGGAAGGGACCAGAACCAATTTGAGAATAACGTGGTTATATAAGAACTGTCCCAGCACAGGCCTCTCGGGCACACTTCCCATGCTTGTTCATTCCTGAGGGGAGAGAAAGGGGAGCAGGAGGAATTGTCTGGGAACTTTTGCAAACCCACAGATTTTCCAGTGAGAAATGATGCATGCTCCTGAGCTGGTTCTGGAGACAACAGAGTTTAAAAGGCGGGATGGGGTTTTATAAACCCTTTGCTTTCTTCTTGTTCCTGCCTCTCCTCCTTAAATGTTTACCAAGCTGATCAACCTGCTTGCGTCATTTTTAGGTGGCCCATTGGGGTTTTATATCAGTGACGAAACAGCCCCAGCGGCCACCTGAGCAGCAGCAGCATTTTGAGACCTTCTGGGGACCAAATAGCTCCTGTGCAGGGTCTCACTTCATCCCCATGAGGCTTGGGGCACAGCTTCTATTTTTCCTATTTCAAAGATGTGGAGATAAGGCTTTTCAGCTTTAAGAGGCTAACCTGTCCAAGGGGATGGCATTGTTTTGGCAGGACAGGGACACATTTGCCGACTTAGTGTCACTTCTTGAGTTGTCGCCAAAGGCACAGGCTGCAGAGGAAGCAAGGTGGTGAAGTAGGGAACAGAAGCTAGCACATCTTGGCAGGGCTCTTTTCCGACCTCCAGGTGCCCTGCAAGGGTGGACAGAGCCAGGCCACTCTCCACCCCCGTGGAGTCTGCCAGGGTTGAGAAGCCCATGCTGCTCTCACCGTGGCCTTTTCCTCCTCAACATCGTCTCACCATGAGTGAAGACAGCACACTGACCATCTGCTGGCTTCTTCTTAAGGGAACAGGAGCAGACCCTTGGCTTCGCTGCTTCTCGGTTCAAATCCAGCAGGAGCAAGGCCGCATCTGTGTGTGTGGAGGGGGAGGGGGGAGAAAGCAGAATAGTGCTTGGTTGTTCTTGAAAACGGTGTTGCTTCTGGCTTTCCAGAGTCCTGGGGAATCTTTGAAAGTACCCAGCGAGTGGCAGCACCAGCATTTGGCCCCATATTATCCTGACTTGATCTCCAACCCCGACACCAGGCTGTGCTGTCCTGCTGGTTAAGGAACAATGATGATGCTTCCGGAGAGCTTTCCCTCCCTGTAGATTCAGGTGAAATGGGGGGACCTTGTTTCCCTTCTCTGCTCGTGTAAATTCCCTCTGCTCTCTCAACGGTTTTGAATTTCACTGGTTTTGAAACAGTTTTCTTTGCCCCGCTCCTGTGCTTCCTCCCCACGTGGAGTCTTGTAACCTTCAGAGATGCTTTGTCTTTGCTGCGCTGCTGTTCACTTGCTCCAGAGCCACAGCCCAGTGATGAAAGGAAGCTAGGCTTTGATGATGGGGGCCTTGAAAGCCCATCTTCCTTATTCCATGGAAGTCCCCCAATTGGCCTTGATCCTCTGTCTCCTATTGTTTTGTTAGAAATTTTGATTTCGCAGAGTTCCTGTCGTGGCTCAGTGGTTAACGAATCCGACTAGGAACCATGAGGTTGCGGGGGTTCGATCCCTGGCCTTGCTCAGTGGGTTAAGGATCCGGCGTTGCCGTGAGCTGTGGTGTAGGTTGCAGACGCAGCTCGGATCCTGCGTTGCTGTGGCTCTGGTGTAGGCCAGCAGCTACAGCTCCAATTCGACCCCTAGCCTGGGAATCTCCATATGCCGCAGAAGAGGCCCTAGAAATGGCAAAAAGACAAAAAAAAAAAAGAAATTTTGATTTTGCGTCTCTCAACCATCCACTCTGTGATGTATTTATCCGAGGTGTCCTGTATGTTCCTTCTTAGCTTTCTGGCGGGGTCCTCCCACATTGCCATTGCAGCCATTCCTTGTCACTCATGAGCACTGGGGAAAGAGGGCCGGGCTGGAGAACGGGGAACAGGAAGAGGAAGACCCTGCAAGTTTGGTTGCTGGTTGGGGGATGCACCACAGAGAGTCCATTGAGGAGCAGGTTTGTCTGGAGAAGAGCCAGACCAGCCCTTGTGCTGAGCTGTGGGAGGGCACACATCCCTCCTTCTTTGGGGGAGCACTGCAAAGGCTTGCACGGCTGCACAGAGAAGGGGGCCCCTCCTCCAGCTGGCTGGGTTTGGCTGAGCACCCACAAGGGGTGTCTAAGGCATGGGGGGGGCAGCTGTGATTTCTGCTGTCTGGTCGGAGTGGGTCACTGCAGGATGGATTCTTCAAGAGTATCTTGATAATTATGGATCAGACAACAGAATAGGATCATATCAGAGTTCAATCAAGAGTAAAAATAGGAGGCAAATGGATCGGTTCAATTTTTTCATGTAGCCGATTCCCGCGAGCACTTATGGTATTTGAGGCACCGTGTGGATCACCTGGTCACAGAGATGAACCAGGCAAAAGCCAAGACCTTCGTGGACCTCAGTGTTTAGTGTCCCTCTGGACCACTCTGCATGCTGCCCCCTCTTCTCCGGCTCTTCTGCATTTCTCCTTCCAGTGAGAGGTGCTCTATCCTCAAGCTAGAAAAGATCAGTTGGCTGGGAGCCACCCCAGCTCCAAGACCTTCTCTAGTTCATTCCATTTCGTCTCCCTCATTGTCATTACTGGCTCACTACCCAGAGGGATAAGCCCTTGCCTGTTGTGCACACTACTGCATCCCTCATCCCCAGCACAGTTCGTAACAGTGGACCAGCACACGGCAGCGTGTGTCAAATGAATACATGGATGGATGGATCCATGAACGGCTCTATGATTCAAGAAGGAAGACACATTTATGTGTGTGTGTCTGCGTACCAGATAGAGGGTGGTGTATACTATGAGAAAAGTACAAATAGAGTAGGAAGTGCCCTTGAAATTCCCAAATGGAAGAAAAAGAATTGGAGAAATCATGAGCTCACATGGGAGGGAGAGAGGGGCATGGGCTATGGCCATTATCTCCAATAGCAGGAAACATTTGGATGAGTAGGAATTGGAGGAGAAACGAAGCGACCAGCACAGATTAGCCATGGAGAAGGAGCGTGGGCGATGAGCAGAAGTGGACAACTGGAGAATGTGATGAGAACACTCTTTTGACGACAGGCCATTAAAGATGTGTGCCCGGGTGTTTGGATGATATTTGATCTTTTTTGGTTTTTGGCCATGTCCACAGCATGCAGAAGTTCCTGGGCCAGGGATCAAACCCGCACTGTGGCAGTGACCCAAGCCTCTGCAGTGATGACAGGTCCTTAACCCTCTGAGCCATCAGGAAACTCTGATATTTGATAGTTTTAAATTAGGAGGCTGTGTGGTCAAAGCTAAAGATTTTCACCTTGGTGGCAGTATACAGCATCTTCTGCAGGAGTGGAGTCCCGCAGTCTTTTTTCTCTGCATTTACACGGGGATGTCGTGTGCTTTCGAATGGCGGCAGTACAGTTAGAGCACAATTCAGATACCCAAGCGGGTTCTTCTGAGCAGAGAATGCATGACAGATTTACAAGTTTCTGTGTGTGTATGCACGTGCGTGCACACAGGTGTGAGTGTGTGTGTGTGCCCATCCACCTGCAGGAGAGAAAGTGATGAGAACTTTGGAAATTGGGTGCCGTGTAACACAGAAACCCTCTGATTTGTTTGTAAGAGCTAGGAAACAAAATTGCTATTCTTCCTATAAAAAGCTTTTTGCATCCTCCTATTTTTAGTGTTTCCTAGTGACTCAACACTGTATACATGGTACTGCCCGATTCTTGGCACTGGGTGTGAGTCTGCTGCCTAAGGCTGCTGGTTACCAAGGCGGCTACTCCTCTAAGCTTCTGGTCCCGAAGGGATCCCACCCTGAGTCAGGGCTCCTGGCTCTGTGTCCTTCTCTGATGACCCCGAGCCGGGCAGAGCACACCCCTACCCTGGTGGTTGACAAATCTGACCTTTCTGCCCTCCACTGCTGCTTAGGTAATAGCTTGTTGTGTTCGGTCTACATGTCGGAAAAAATTACCTCCATCCTAAAAGAGATCTCTGTGACAGTATCAGCCTGGCAGAAGCCCCAGCAGCCAGGGGCCTTTGTGGGAAGGGCGTCATTTTGTGGCCTGTGCACAGGAACCCCTGTCAGGTGCAGGGCTTCGAGTTTGCTTGGCCTCCCCCAGCCTTACTTCTCACTCACCTTCTTTTCCTAACTCCTGGAAATGCCTGGGGAAGGCAGTCAGAGAACTCGTGGAGTCCTTGGTGGCTTTTAGAAGGTGGTACAGACCTTGTCACAGGATAATTACTTGTCAGGTTGGATTCTTCAAAACCCTCAAAAAGGTCTCTCTCCAGATCTGAAAACCTATCTGCAATTTTTTTTTTTTTTGTACTTTCACCTCATCTACTTTCTGCTTTTCACTTTTTAACAGTCCTTCTTTCTGCTCTTCAGTGTAACACTTTCCTATTGTAGAAATTAGGGAGAGGAGAGGAAATTGTGGAAAAGCAAAGCAAACACACACTGCTCCTGTTTAGCATGTTTCCTTTGTTGCTTTTTCTGTGACCTCTGTGCTTTACCTCGTTGAGATTAACCTTCATGGTCAAAGTCTTGTCATTCCATTTGCCTCAAGTAAACCTTGATAAAAATCACACGCAGTGGCTGGATAGCACTACATTAATTGATTGTACCATAATTAGATGTTCTCCTACATAATTAAGGATATCTTACATTGCAAAAACTGATTCAGTGAACATGTTATGCATAGCTCTTTGTCCACATTAAGGATTATTTCCTTAGGAGAGATTATAATTTATAATTTTATTTATTTGTACTTCTACTTTAAAAGTCGTCCTGCTTTCCAGGAAATGGTATTTATTCACGTTGTTTCTAACTACTTTATTTGATTTCTTTTAAAATTTATTGTATTTATTTATTTTTTGGCTGCCCACACAGCATATGGCAGCTCCCTAGCCAAGGATTGAACTCACTCTGCAGTTGCAACTTGAGCCACAGCTGCAGCAATGCCAGATCCTTATCCCACTGCACCGCCAGGGAACTTCCTGAATCCTTTTTTTCAAACTATTCTAATTCTGAAAATAAGACATACTTACTGCAGAGAATTCAGAGTATAGATAACCAAAATGATTTAGAAAAAATAATCCATCACAATTTTGGTGCATATGCATATCTTTTCTAAATATCTTCTATGCTTATATGGATAAGTATGCTTTCTCTAAAATGTAATCATATAGTATTTTTTGTAATTTTCAAAGCGATTTTTATTTTAAGGTTTCTAGTAGAGTTTATTATGCCATCTTGGGATATGCTTAGCTTTCACTCACAGAAACTTAGTGAAAGTCTCAAAAATACTGAAGGCTAAGCTCTGTAATTGATGAAACGCACCTTTTCTGTATGTACTTACTTATAGAAGTTTCTCGTGGAAGGATGAGTCATGGAGGTGACTCCTGTGGCATCCAAGCATTCTGTGCCCTTGTCCCCAACAAGGGTTAGCCATGCTGTTTTTAGGGATTTTGATGCATATTTCAAAATTTGTTAGGAAAAACATGGTAACGACTTTCATTCCCATAATAGCCTTAGAAAGTGCCCGTTGACCGAATCCTCAGTAACTCTGAAGACTCTTCTTTTGTCTCTACTAATTTTGCAGCTTTAAAAAAATCCCCTAAAATGCCTGTTTCTATTTCCCCAGGGCCACATTTCCCATCTCCTTCCTAGAGCCTTCTCCTGCTCTCATGTATTAATTTTTTTTAAATCTTCTTCCATTGTCTCTAGCAAGAAGCATAGTCCAGAGCGAAGTATTTTCCCTCCTTTGAACAAAAGATTGTAACTCATTTAACTACAGATAGTACAGTAACCCCGTCCTTGCCATCAAGTTAGGGCCCAGGGTACCACCTTGCTCCATCTTCCTCTGACTGCATGCCAGCAGTTTTGCATCTCTCTGCACACCTGCTTTGTTGGTCACTTCTGCAGACTGCTTTTTCTTTCTTCAGCATGAACGTGGCCGGAAATGGCTGCTCCATCTCTTTACATAACATACGAAATCCTGTGCCCACTGATGACTGATGGTCTCTAAGAAAAGTGCTTCACATTTTCTCAATGGAAATCTTGTCTGGTTTGAGTCACATGACCACTTTGGCCCAATCAGAAACTGCCCAGGGTATTGTGGTCTTTCCAGATTATACCCAGAACTGTTTCTCCAAGAAGAGCATATACATAGGGTGTAGATGCTCAAGTCCACTGTAATGCCCTGCCCAACAAGTAGACCTTTGCTGGGAGCTCGGAGATCACATAAATGCTTATTTATCATTTTTCAGGAATATTAATTTACTTTGGAATTCTTAAAACAGTGTTACTTTAACAAGTAGTAAATGGAAACAATAAGTATTATCAAAGCCTTCCTTTGTATGAATGATACTAGTTAGACTTCCCTATTAACTATGCCGGGCTCGAATCAAGCTGCATTGCAATCTCTTTAAAAAATATAGACACGCTTTCTTTTTTGAAAACTCTGACTGCTGCTGTTAAAAATAGAGATTGACAACAAATTCACCATAAGATGCAGTTTGTCTGCCTTGAGGCTATCAGATTTCATTCAGAATAACTCCATTCCTTAGACGTTTTTAATGAGATGATGGGAGAGGAAATGGGAATTGCCTGATGGTAGTCCATTCTCTGTTTATCCACCTCCTTACAATGGAGAAAAGATCCTCCATCTTCCTATGTGGTGACTTCTAAAGGTGAGAAGATTTTTAAGCAATAGATGTGCAGTTTGGTCAGATATGTAGAACAGGAGAAAAAAAGTGATTTAGTGATTTGTGATGGAATTAAACAGAGGTAGGCTTCCAACAAATGCAGGTTGACTTGAACAAATGTTGTGGTCTAGGTCTGCAGTATTTTTATCCTGTAGGGAGTATGGTCTCCCAGCCTACGTTTTAGGGTTTTAACCCTCACTGTGTAGAGCAATTCATAGGGACCCATGTCGACAGGTGTCTGCAGTTGTAGCACCAGTGCCTGGAGCCAGACCACCTAGGTAGCCAGACTCTGGCCATAGATGAAGAAGCCTAGCTATAGATATAAGGTCTGAACTGAGACCGGAGCTGCAGCCCTCAATGCAATTTGCAATTCAAACACAGACAAGAAAATTATCTGCTAAAACAAAAGTTTCAACACTAATCAGAGAAAAAAAAAAAAAACAGAATTTAGAATCTCCACAACTTAACATTCATCATGACTTGGAAGTATGATCCCAAGTTCCCTAATACATGAAGAATGAGACAAAATCTATCAAGCCCAACTCCAGGATGAACCAAATGTTGAAACTAACAGACAAGGAGTTTTAAAATGACCATGGAAACTATCCCCAATGAAAAGGAGCAAACCATGTTTTCAATGAATGAAAATCTTAGCAGAAAAATTAGAAGTGTCAGTAGAGAAATAAACACAATAGGAAAGAACTAAACGGAAATTCTGAAATAAAAATTCCTGAAGATTCCCAGTACATAGTAAACCTTCCGAAAATGTTAAGTTGATGATGATTATTTGTGAGAAGAAAGGTAAAGCATTTTGCTCTTATTAACATTTTCACTAATGGAATAGAAACAGATAGAGCAATTCTATCCATCTTTTCCTCTTCTTAACTTTATTCTCCTTAACCTGAGGAAAAGAGAAAGTTCTGGGATGTGAGAAGTGAAGAGAGAAAATTGAGGGCATGGGGAGTATGGAGCAGGGTTCCTTGACGCCTCTCTCGTCTATGCTACTTCTACACTTTGTGTACAAATCTGTCGCTTCTCATAGAGCAAATTCCAGTTTATCTCTCCATTTATCTCTCTCCCTTGATGGACCCTGAATAATAGGAGGTCAGCTTCTAGGTCTTTCTTATCTGTTTCCCTAATAGGAGTGGAAAGAATGTGTCCTGCGTGAATGAATAAAGCTTCGGGTCCTCCAGTTCCTGCCATCCCCTTGCCTTTTTCTTGGAATTGTCCTGTCTTTATTGCAAATGCTTTTGAGTGGTTTACAAGAAATTACATAACTAATGAGACAGTATTATTTTACTGAGTACACTAGCAGAATGTTTGCCATTTTTCTTTATTGCCAAGTTTTATGTTTGCACAGCCTGTTTCATCAGGGCAAAAATGAAATGGTCAATTGCTATAAATAGACCTGTTCCTCCTCCTCCTCGACCTCCTCCTCCTTCTCTATACCTGTGTTCTATTTTCTATCACTTTAGCAACTTCACTTCCTCTGTGAGTCCTTCTGGGAAGGTTTTATGTTGTCTGTCTGTAAAATACCTCCTTTTAAAATGCTGCCACAAAAGTATGTCTGCACACTGATCACTTTTACCAAATGCATCTTAGCCACTGAATTTTAAGTCTAGCTTCCATGTATCAGCGAGTGGTTTTTGTTGTTGTTGCTGTTGTTTGACATTTTCCCATAAGGCTTTGAAGAAAAAAAAGAGACAGTAGCAGAGGTATGAACCTTCTTCATGGATCACCAAAAGAACTAGACATCTTTTGTCTGGTTATTATCCTGTGCCAAGGCCTCTCCTGGGTGTTTGACATACTTTCTTCACTGAATTTTCACAACCAGTTTGTGAAATAGATGTTTTGCCCTTATTTTACATCTGAAAATACTGAGGCGAAATGACTTGCCCAGAGTCTCACAGATGCTAAGAGTGACCTTGGGACTCAGTGATAAATTTGTCTCACCCCCAGGGCACTGTTATCTGGCAAGGAACCAGGCTCCCTCTCTGCAACAAAAGGTGATGAGAACTCCGGAATGCAAATGAGAAAGTGCTTGTAGAGAAGGAGTGGTTAGTTCAGCTTCTTGTGTGATACATACTTTCCCCACTAGGAAAGCACAGGAGGGAATTCATTTACATATATATACCCCTTCCTTCTGGCCCCAGAGCTGTTAGGCTGCCCCTTTGTCTCTCACTCTCAAGACACACTAAAGTGAAAGTGAATAGCTATGGGATTGTTATATGACTCTACCCTCCAGTATTTGCCAGTGAATGTCTAAAACGGTGTGTGAGATGCATGGCCAGTGTCATAAAACTCCCTAGAAAGTGAGAAACTCAGGTCTTTACGGTACTGTGCTCATTGCCTCATGCTGACACCAGGGGGCAGCACCTTCACACAGTGTCCACAGAGTCGCGGAGGTGGATGGTATTGTGAGATCATGTTCACCCCACACCTGGTTGCTGTTCACCTCTTACCTTCTAAGCTTGATGACCCAATGCTTAATTAGGCAAAGCAAGTGCAAACCAATTTTCAGTGGGTGTTTATGAAGAGGGAAGGCAGCAAGGGAGAAATGACACCATGTACGTTAGCATACACATTAAAATCTGTGGGTCTTTATCTGAACAGATATGTTCTGTATATTTAGAGTTCTTTCCTCTGCTGAGCGCACGCATTCTCTTTGCCAGGACCATGGCTGAACACATGTCTCAACTGCAAGTTAAACTTTATTTCCCAGTAAAACTTTAGCATGTGTGTCTTTCCTAACAAAGGTCACAGCACAATTACCCAAATCTGAACATTTAACATTGATAAATCCTATTTTGTAATCCACAATCCCTTAGTCGAGTTTCATCAAATGTCTTTTATACTGTTTGATTCAGTCCAGAGCCACAGGTACGTGCTGCACTTAGTTGCCTTCCTCTTTGCTTCCCCTTCTGAAGCAGCTAGACGTTCTCTCTGTTCCTTGACCTTGATGATTTTTGAAGAATACGGACCAGTTGCTTTGTACATTGTCTTTCACTTTGAGATTGGCTGATATTTTTTATGACTGGATTTAAGTTCTCATATTTTACACCACACTATGGAAAAATGAGTGCTGATTCAAATGATAGCACTAGGAACATTGTTCATCTCATATTATCTCTTCAAAATCCAGCAATGGTGTGTAGGTGGCATTTTTTAGCTCTCCATTGTTAAGATGCCCTAACCCTGTGGGCTCCAGTGATGCACGGTTTTGTGACCCTGAGACCACTGGAAGTCTGCAGCATGGGGACTCGGGAACCCTTTCACAGGAGGTTTATGGCTTGGAGACCAGAGGGCGGTGACTGAATCGTGCTGTGCCATCCTCTGGGTTAAAATCATTGTTCTCTGATAGCATGAAGCTAAATGAAGTTTACTGTCTGTTCATTCACTTGTCTCATGTTGAATGAGAAAATGACGATTTGCAGTGTAAATTGGGAGGATAATTCCGTCCGTCTTCTAGGTCATGATGAACGCTGCCTGTTCCACTCCTGCTCCCCTTCCCAGGAGGATGGGGCATTCATTGCCAGGGCAGTGTCACGTCCTCCTGCCAAGGAACAGCATGTTACTACCTTGCGAGGAAAAAGCAAATCACTGATGTCACTGGTGATATATGGTTGATTTCCTTTTTTTTTTTTTTGCTTTTTAGGGTTGTACCCACGGCATATGAAAGTTCCCAGGCTAGGGGTCTAATTGGAGCTACAGCTGCTGGCCTACACGACAGCCACAGCACATCAGATCCGAGCCTTGTCTTCACCCTACACCACAGCTCACAGTGATGCCAGATCCTTAACCTGCTGAGCAAGGCCAAGGATCGAACCCACAACCTTATTCCTAGTCACATTCGTTTCCCATGTGTCATGGTGGGAACTCCATGGCTGATTTCTTAAGACTGTTTTTGTATTAGTGTTATCGCTGTTGTTATAAGCAGGCCCAGGGAACTGGTTCCCTTTACTCTTTTCTCTTCCCTTTATCCAGCCTCTCCCAAATCTTTGCTTTCCTTTCCCCTTTCCTGCTGTATTTGACAACTCAGCTTTTCCTAAAAGGATTTTGGCTTCTGTTTGAAAAGTTGAAATGAAAAAGCTATATGCAAATATATGCAGATTAAATTTGGATTATTTTTAAGCCACATGAACAAAATTCCCCTTTCCAGTCTGTTCCCACTAAGACAGATTTCTCTGTTGTTCTCTTTCTGTTTTAAACTTTTTATTTTGAAGTAATTTTAAATTAACAGAAGTGTTGCAGCCATAGTACAGAGAGTTACTGGAACCCTGCACGTAGATGCCGGTAATGTCCACGTTTATAAAATCATAGTGTGTTTCTCAAAACTGAAACTTAGCATTGGTATGAAGCTATTAACTAAACTACCGAGTTTATTAGGGTTTGCCCAGTTTTCCCACTAATAACATCCTGTTCCTTTACTGGGATCCTGGGATGCGTTTAGTTGTCGTATCTTCTTAGTGTCCTCCAATTCTCAGTCTTTCCTTGCTTATAACAACCTTGATACTTTTTAAGGAGTCAGGTGTTTTGAAGAATGTACCCCAGTTGGGGTTTGTCCCATATTTTCTCATGATTAAATTGGGGTTATGGCTTTTAGGAAAGAATGTGATGGAGACAAAGTGCCATCACATCATATCCCAGCATCTCACATCATATCTGGGATATGTGATGTCTTCACTGACTTTAAAATTTTTCTTATGCTGGAGTTCCCGTTGTGGCTTAGTGGTTAACAAATCTGACTAGGAACCATGAGGTTTCGGGTTCCATCCCTGGCCTTGCTCAGTAGGTTAAGGATCCAGCGTTGCCATGAGCTGTGGTGTAGGTCACAGATGTGGCTCAGATCTGACATTGCTGGGACTGTGGTGTAGGCCGGCAGCTACAGCTCTGATTTGACCCCTAGCCTGGGAACCTCTATATGCCAAGATTGCAGCCCTAGAAAAGACAAAAAAAAAAAAAAAAAAAAAAGACAAAAAAAATTTTTTTCTTATATTCTTCCTCTGTTTTTCAGTTTTAAATACCTCATTATGGCACTATGACTCTTTAAAAAATTGGAATGCTGAGGTCAGTTACTCGGTTATTCACACAAAATCCCCAGAACGCCTTTAGTTTTCTGTAGAACATAGGATATCTCCATGGAAGGAAATCAAATCAGAGCACTGCTTCCTCTTTGTCAAATACTTTCAACCTTTCAACTCCATCTGAAAAGCATGGGTATGCCACTATATAAGGGTTTTAGAGAGTCTTGTGTCAATAACAGAACATTTTGAAATTTCTTTTAAGTGATATTTACTTTGGGTGAACCAGACGAATGCACTGGAACAAATCCCGCGAGAGGCATAGGCAGGCTTGAGTAGGTTCCTTGGTGCCCAACTTCCTACTAACACTGTAGTTTGACTCTCTGAATTTCAGAGAGGGGGCTTTATTTGGCATTAAGCATCCGTGGGTATTTCAGAAAGCTGATTTTAATCTCAACATAAACCGCCTCTTCAAATATGGGGGGATAACATGAGTGCAGATTTTATCTCATTTCCCTTTCCCTTGTGAACTTTCTGGGTCCTAGAAATATTAAATTTAGTGAATCAGGTGAGGAAGGGCCTGAGTGATCCACAAACAATAGTCAACATGTCATCACAAGTAGCTGAAATTGTCACTCTCAACCTTTTTCTAATTTGTGACACACTTTAGAACTACCCCCCTCATTTTTTTTTTATTGAGGTACGAGTGACGTATAACATTGTATTAGTTTCAGGTGTACAACATAATGATTAGTATATATTGCATAAAGTCTTTATAGTAATGTCATCCTGAACATAGAGTGACATATAAAATAAAACCCATAATGAAAGAAAACAAATACATAATTTTTATTTTTACAAAGCTAATCTTTAGAAGGAAGATCACCCTTATTTACTTCCTATGATTTAATTCTAATTATGGCCCCCAGAACACATTCTAAATTATTATGCTGTAGCTTGAATATTGCTAATTACCTATGCTTCCAATTGGGAAAGGAAAAAAAAATTTAATTAGCTCCGAAGTTGGAGAACTATTGAAACAAATATTATTTCCATGCCACTTCTCTGTACGTTCTCATGCAGATGATCTATTTAATTGCTAGTGTTTCTTGCTTGATGTGTGACTGTATTTGGCAACCATTGCTGCGGAGTTGAGTATCATGAACCTTCCTAAGCCACATAGGTTCGGAAGGTTTCCTGACAGGGCGGAGAAAGTAAAATCTCAGATCTGCTGCCCCCACAGTCTTCTAGAACATGCTATGTGTAGAGAAGGCATGGGCGAGGTTTCTAATTGGAAAGGTGATCTTTTGTAATTCCTTAAAGCCCTTAACTTCAACTCCACTGAGAACGCACGTCCTTCCGTTTCTGTCTAGTTTTGAACATTCAGTGTCTGTTTCTGAGTTGGCCTCTCATACATCTGCACTTCTTCCTCTAGCATTTTTAATTGCTATGACATCTCTGTGCTTTCTCATCGAGTGGTTACTCCACATCAGTTTATGTCTGACATAGGTTGTGCATTCTTCTAAAAGCTGTGAGCTCTTTTTCCTTCTATAATTTTTTCTTCAATTTTTGTTTACTGCACAAACAGCAGCATAATATTAATAAGGAAACAAAAGAAGGCTCAATTCTGTGTTGACATTACAATGAACCAGCTATTTTTGTTCTATGTTTCTAGTTTTTTGATCACACATGTAAATATTTCCATAATTGTAATGCTAGAGGACATATGATTCTAAGGATTTTTTTTTTCATGTTGTTGTATCACCATCACCCTAATGAATGTTTATGTCATTGAATTGATACACTGCCATGTATTTAGATATGTTTATTTGCTGGATATTTAATGTTGCCGTGTTTTTTTCTGTTTGTAAACAATATTCAGTTGTGCATCATTGTTCTCATGGCTTTCTCTTTCCTTTTGAGTAATTTCACTTAAATGGGTAGGATAGCTTTCATTGTTCTCAGGTTCTACACTGTGTTTACGTGGTGTTTGTTTTTAGCACAGGGTGTCATTTATAAGAAGACACTTAGTGTCTTGGGGATCAGGCAATGATAAGGAAGACCATTTTGGAAGCAGTCTTTTTATGTGAAATTACTGTTAGGATTCTGAAGATATTCTTTTAGGAAATGATAGTGTAAGCGAAGCAGCCACTGAGTCTTTGGGGAGCTTATCAGAGCCTTGGGATGTAAAAGGCCAGTTAGAAATTCATGTGCTAGCCCGCTGTCATCTATGATGAAATTATTTCTAGGAACTAACAACATCGTCTCAACAATATCAAAGGCTATTTTTAAAGCTGGCTTGGTATCCTGTATAGCTTTCCAAATATCATTTGAAAGTTTTCCTTTATGTCTAATCAGCATCTCAATCTGCTATGGAAAATCATCTTCAAGTATCACAGTCCAACTTGCAGTTAAACACAGCTACATTCTTCTGCGTCGAGAGTAGAGATGTTGTCCCTTCTAAGACCATGAGTTGTTCGTTGGCTTTCGAGTTGGGCACGGAGCAGAGTAAAAGCAGTGTCCCTGTAGGATTAAGAGAGGTGATTGAAGATGGGCGTTGGTAGAACTCCAGGGTAGGCTCCCCTCTCTCCATATCTGTTTGGTTTCAAAAGAGGAGGATTGACTCTGTAGTCCAGCGAAGCCTTCGATGATGGGTTTCCCTGTTATCCCATGCCCACTGGACACTGAAAATATGCTGAACAGATTAAAGAGCTGGGAGTATTTACTAATTTATTTGGGTGAGGTGATGATAGCAGATGACAGCTTGTTGGGAAACCCACAGTGAACATTCGGAGGTGATACACATTTTATTAATATGCTCATTGCTGAAAGACCCCCCATTTCTTTTCTCTCTTTCTCTGTCTTCCTCCTTATTTCCCCCTCTATTGTTGGCCCTTTTCTGATATTCCCAGTGCTGTTTTCCCCTCTTTCCTCTCTCTCCTCCCCCACCCTCTAGATCACTCTTCTCCCCCAGCCCGCAATCCCACCCTCACTTCATCTTTAGAGCTCCCTTCCCTCTTAGTTTCTGCCATTCTTCATTCCTTTCGGCTTCCTTTGGGAAATTTTTGTCTTTAAATTTTGAGTGTGCTAAGGGAATGTCATTTCATAGTGAACAACTGCCGAATTCAGGGACTGCATTTTGTGGCTTATTGATAAACAGAGGCTGCAGGACCTAGTGCTTTTGGCAGTGATTTAAGGGTGATGGCGCTGTGTCTCCGATGGACTTGATTATGTTGTGGGACAGCTGGATTCCATTTTCGCCCGACTTTGACCTCTCTTGGTGATGTAATTAACAGTGGGCCAGCCACAGATCATAAAGTGAGAGCAGTTCAATGAATAATATTATGTACTGATGCCTGAAGTTTGTCTTACCCATGGGACCTAGTGGGCATGGGGTATGCCTGAGCTAGGAGGGACATTTAAACTCACTTGCCTGACACCGGATTATGAGAGTCCGGACAAGCATCCTCCGACAGCTGCTCAATACAGATGGCGAATGAGCTCGGAAGCTTGAGGCTGATGTGTCCAGGAGCCCAGAGGCAAATGGACCCTTTTCTCTCCAGGCTCAGCATCTGTGTTCGCTATTAGAAGTGATCAGATGACGTTTTAATCTCTTTTCCAGATGAAGCTTGGGAGGCTTAATTTTTGGTGATTAAACTAGACTTCCGAATAGATTTCCCCAAACCCGGAACACCTTGCACAGAGATTCATATAGTGGAGGAGGTCTGCCTTCCGTGATGAGTGTTGCAGTGAATTCTGTCCTTTTCATGGCTTTTGTGCATAGTGATTAACAGAGAATGAGCTGACAGCCAAGCCCAACATAGAAAAAATGAATGGGGAGGGTATTAACTATGGATTGAATAACTCTCATTTGCTTGAGGTGCATAAAATGAGTTGAGGTCTAACCCTCATCGTGGTTTCATTAACTAATTAAGGAATGGGGCAGAGTGGTTCAGACAGAGTCACGTGAGTGGAAGCCATCTTCCAATAATCTGTAAGGTGTTACTCCGGACACCAGATGCTTTGGTTTCCACCAGAAGCTGGGCAGACAGGACTGTGTAGACAAACAGTAATTCTTGGAATTCCAGGAGCCTTGGGCAGGGGCACCACTTTTGTGCTTTTTCTTTGTCCTGTCTGTCTCATGAAATAGAATAGATGCTGGGTGAGCCCAAAGGAGAGGGAGAGGCCCTTTAAAAGGAAAGCATTTCTTACCTCTTCTGTGAATAAGTTTGAAGTGTAACAAGCTGACCTCACAGAAGGGGTTCACCTTGCGTTTATGCTTTAAGCCTACCTGTGGAAAGATGCCACCACAGGGAGGGAGGAGGAGGTCAGAGAGGATGGGCAGCCTGGGCTTTCCGGAACCCCCTTTGATTCATTTATTTAATCATTCGCTCAGAAACATCAGCAAGGGCTAGGAGCTATGCAAGCTTGTGCAATGAAGTTTCATTGTTTACTTTGAAATGAATTCTCTGTTAATAGGCACCCTGTAAAAGCAAAGACAGAGTTGAAATCACACATTCAAAGGCAAATCAGAGGGATTTTCAGTCATCCTTTCCATCACTGCTTTTTTCCATCAAAGGGGACCGTTATGATTTGGTTCCTACCACCTCCGTGGGCCCATTCCTTGGACGCCCCCAGATGGCGACGTGGGGCTTGTAGGTGGCGTAGAAATAGAGGTGGATGCCTTCCTGTCCACCCAGGCTGGCCAGGCCTGAGAATCGAGGATATTAGGGTAGCCACTAGATCTCATTTCAGAGAGCGTATCTCTAGAGTTTAAATGAGTTTGCCTTAAATCCCAAAGAATTGCAGATGATGTCATCCTTTGAGACATTTTATTAGGCAGATGAAATTAAGATCCAGGAAATGTTATTTCACATTTCATCGGAGGGGAAAGTCAAGTCTTGTGAAAGTTGTTTACTATAACAGAAGGTTGTCGTGTGTCTGTTTCAGCTCAGTTTTCCTCATCCTTTCAGGATCTGTGTTGCCTACTGCCCTCCACTCCTTGCACCGTAGAAAATCCAGTCTGCTAGGAGCTTGTTGAGATGACTAATAGCCTTCTTCCAGCTGTGGACTCTCTGAAAATAGTCCAGGGAAATCTGTTGTGCTGTATCAAGCATGTGGTTCTTATATGCCCACATGGGACCTATTTATTTAGCTCCAGCGTTGTAACTCAGATGGCCATTTTCCTTCTTGGGGTAGCATTACGTGCTCCCACTTGATGGTAATTGAGCCACTGACTTGAGTGCTATTTCTGGTGTTGTTGGTGATGTGGCCTCCACCTAAGATAAGTTATTTGGCCACTTGCCGCAAACTCTAATAATGTAATATAATCAAGGCTATGAGACTAGCTCCTAAGTTTACACAAATATCCCACCGAATCTTACCTGTTCTTGACTTAGCTGATGGAATCTGTGAAAGGAGAGGGAGAATAATAAACTGGTTGTGGTTTGGGGGTATTTTGGATAAGGGTGTTGGCGGGGGAGACAGAATGGGAGATGCATTGAAGTGTCTCAGCCTCTCTCTTATGCTAGAACAGATACTGAGAAAACACTTCCTAGATATTGGGAGTAAATTTCTTTTCTGAGATATCCTAAGTGGCTCAGAAGAGGATTTCAGTATGAAATGACTTTTTTAAAAAATGAAAGCACAGACAATTCTCTCTCCACCCTCGACCCTTTACAGAATTTCAAAGGAGAGGAGAGATAGAAATGAAGCTGACGAGAGAAGCCATCTAAAATTAAAACTCTCCATATGGAATTCCTTTTTCTTTTCCTCTAGATATTGTATTCACTCTAGTCCTAGAAATTCAGCTCCATATTTAAGTATTGTCTTACAGGATGGCCATTGGAGGCTCTTTTAAACTCCTAGCTTCTGTCATTGCTCAATGATTTATGCCATCTAAATGGTGAAAATGTGTTCTTCTAAATGATGTTTTTATTTAAAAATATCTTTACTGGAGTTCCTATGTGGCTTAGCGGGTTAAGGATCTGGTGTTGTCACTGCTGTGGCTCAGGTCATTACTGTGGCACAGATTGCATCCCTGGCCCTAGAACTTCTTCATGCCATGGGTGTAGCCAAAAGAAAAAAAAAATACACTTATTAATTTTCCTTATACATTGAATGGGCAATAGGACAAAATTCAAAAGGTGTATAAAATAAAAAAAGGTGAAAATTCCACCTTCAACCTCTTTCCCCCAGCCTCCCTTTTCCTTCCCCAAGGGCAAATACTCTTGACAATTTCTTTATTTTTATCCTTTGGTTTGTATCTGATTGTATTTACGAGCTGATGGATGTAAGGAGATCTTGTGCTAGATGTGTTCCCATTCCTTTAAAATGTATTAGGGAGTTCCCATTATGGCGCAGTGGAAACGAATCTGACTAGGAAGCAAGAGGTTGCCGGTTCGATCCCTGGCCTCGCTCAGTGGGTTAAAGATACGGTATTGCCATGAGCTATGGTGTAGAGCACAGATGTGGCTCGGATCTGGCGTTGCTGTGGTTGTGCTATAGGCTGACAGCAGTAGCTCTGATTAGACCTCTAGCCTGGGAATCTCCATATGCCGAGGAAGCAGCCCTAAAAAAAAGAGCAGAAAAAAAAAACCTATTAGGAGAGAAAGTAAGGCCCAGTTATAGTAATAAACTAATAGATTATATTTTTCTAATCACATGAGTTTACCTAGAAATCTCCTGAGTAAATCTTGGTGCTGTAGCTACATTTATATGCCTGAATTTCATTGTCCAAGGTGCCACTGATTGGTAGATATACATTTAATGTGCAACTAAGAATGAAGAAAAACAACTAGCCAGTTAACTGTTAACCAATACTTCCTATTATTTAAGTATTTTACAAAATATTTTTATGTATTTAAATACCTCTGTTATAATTGCTGATACATAGATGCTTCTCTCTTAACACTCTCGTAAACACGAGAAAAGAAATACTAGGAAAGGAGTTCCCATTGTGGCTCAGTGGGTTAAGAACCAACTAGTATCCATGAGGACGTGGGTTCAATCCCTGTCCTCGATGAGTGGCTTTGTGGCAGGTTGCAGTGTAGGTCACAGATGAGGCTCCCATCCAGTGTTGCTGTAGCTGTGGTGTCGGCCGGTGGCTACGGCTCCAATTCAACCCCTAACCTGGGACCTCCAAATGCCTCAAGTGCGGCCCTAAAAAAGCAGAAAAAGAAAAAATACCAGGAAAATAAATTAGGTAAGTTTCATTCCTGAAATTTCTACATACAAACTCAACTCTTCTGAGTCACTTTCCCCTCAGCCCTTCATTATCTGTGTTTTCCATGCTCTTTGCCCCAAGTGCCCTAAGAGCATTACTGATGCAGTTTAAAAGGAATCTGAAAACAAATTAAAAGTCATTGGTGCCTGGCTTTTCTGCTCACCTACTTCTGCAGGTTTGTAGAGTTTGCACAGCTACCACCGGACTGCAGAGGTAGCGAGGCAGGCTTGGTTTGCCTCAGCTCCTACCCTCCCCATGACAATTGCGTGCTTGGGGTTAAAAAGAGCTCAGTGTTGTCTTGGGGTTTTTATTGCAGACCTTGGTACCCATTCTGCTGTCGTGATGCTGGTGTTTTTAATTTTCACACATGCTCATGAAAAGAAAATTGCTTTGTGACTGCTGTCAGATGGAGAGCAATTGAAAGCTGCCATTGATTATGAAATTCGGCCCAAATTAAGAACTATGACAATATAAAAAAGTGCATCTGGAATCGATGAAAGATGGTGACCTTAATTCTGAATCTTATTAATTAAAAATAGAATTTCTAGACTTTTTCATCTTTCAGATGAGGTTTATCTCTAGATTGTGGACTTTAGCAGTGCTCATTAATCAAAATCATAAGACAAAAGCACTAAGCTTTGGGATTTTGAAATGTCTTGGATTCGTAAATGTGAATCTTCCCTTCCTTCCTATGCTCACAGATATTGACAACACGTTTCTTCTTCAGAACATCTGAAGTGAGTCAGTTGGAATATTTAAGTGGCAGGTGAAGAACTTTTTTCTCTTCCCCCCTAATGAGTCAGCTATTTGTTTTCCTCTAAGAAATCCAGAGATCAGATTTAAGGATGATCTTCTAATTGAAAAAGGGAAAAACAGCAAGAAAAAAAAAATCAACATTTGCAGCCCAACTCAGCTAAGTCATACCTGTTTTTTTTCTTTTCTTTGAAGTGTGTACTATTATAGTCAATAGGTTGCTGAGAAAAAAATTCAAAACTTGGGAAGAAGGCGAAAGTAGAGTGGTGTATCCTTTCAATGTCATACTGGAGTGTTATAAAAAATGTCTAGCTGAGGATTATTTAATTCTCCAGGGCAGCATCCTTGTGTTTGACTTGGTTGTTTACTTTTATTGGAGCCTAGATGTTGGCAAGTGATATGTTCATGTGTAGTTTTTAAGCTGGTCGAGCTGCCCGGTAGGCTGCTTGTTGTAATGAGCTGTAGGACAGCAACCAGCTTTGTAAGCAACCTAGCAATCTTTTACCAAAATTCTTTTTGCAAATGCTGCAGATACCTTCCCCCTCAGATGCTCTTTGAACCAGCTTTACCATCCTGCTGGTTTCTTCATTATGGAGTTGAATAAGTCTTGACGCATGTTTCATCTATACTTTTATAGGAGTCCTCTTATTAAATTTGGGAAAAATTTTCTTTGTCAAGATTTTAAACTCTCATGTGAGACAGAACTATTACCGTTCACTATGATACATAGATAGATAGATAGATAGATAGATAGATAGATAGATAAATAGATAATCTCAGTGGTGTATGGTAGTATTTCTAAACCCTCAACCATGTTATGTGGTGGTTCCCTGGAGTTCTCACTCTTGTTCTTCAGGGAATATCAGACATTAAATATATTTAGTTCCACTACACTCCCACGCCCTGATTATTCTCTCATTATCCCTCACCTTCCACCAGTCCTGTATTTCTCCCTCTCTCCCTTTCTTCTTTCTGCCTCTCTATTCATTAATGAACGCTCCCTGCCCTGGAATGGTATGGAAGATGACATCATGTTTAACTGAGATACCTATTTATTTTACTTCAAGCCTTTCTCTCATGTCTCAGAGACAGTCTTCACAGTAAATGCCAATCAAGGAAGCACATGCAAATCAGTGGAGCGAAATTTCCTATATATTTGAACGTTGCATTGATCACTGGATCTGAAGTATCTAAGCCAATTGCCTAAGATGATCATTAAAATATTTCCTATGTGAAGTGGTGTAGGGATACTAATTTGGAACTGACAGTCTTCTATATTGTTGCATTATCTTATGTAACTCGGCATCTGGAAGTCAGGTAAAATGTTGCTGAATGTATAAATGAGAGAAAAATGAGAAATGCTATTAAATCTTCTTTGCCAGAAGTCCCTATAAATAGACAAGTCACCTTGCGGGTGGGAGACTGAAATTTTCCATGCTCGAGAAGGTACCGTATCCTCCAGAATCTTTGGGGGACTTTTGATTCTTTAATTCGTTGTCTTGATCCTGTTGACAGGTCCCTGGGGTGGGGAAATGGCTCAAACAGCATTGCCATGGAGGCCCCTTTGGCACAGAATTGGTGAGATCATGGAGTGAGTGTGGGTTGAACATAGGGTAGGGAATCAGATCTGAGGCCAGCGAGAAAGCCAGACTTCAAATTAACAGCATCTGAAGCCTAAAAATTCAAGGTTCATGGATGTCTTGAAAGGAACCAGACCTAGAAAAAGACCAGGATTTCTGAGCTAGGGAGCTTTGCCTGGGGGTAACAGAGAACTCTAGATGGAAGGTAAAAGACCCACCCTATCCCTGGGACTTACCTGGTGCTCCGTTCAAGGCGTTTGCTATACATCGTCTTCTTTGATCTTCATCAGGCCACCAAGAGAGGTGGTGCCTACACAGCGTTATAGGTGAAGAAGGTGGAATCTTTCTTTTCTAAGAAATTTCTTTTCTAAGAAAGGAATTTCAGGAAGGTGGGATTTCTTTTCTGAGAGCATCAACTAATTGCGAAGTTTGCATTGGAACTCGTGGGGTCTCTCTCCACATCTGGACTGTTTACCACCATGCCGTGCTGCCCTCTGTGCTTGCTCTGCCCTTTGCGGGTAGCCAGGCTCTTTTCTGATGAGGTCCTTGTCTGGCATAAGGACCAGAGACTTTCCTGCCTATACAAAGCCACTTGGGGTGGCTTGTCTGGAGGATAAGCCCCGTGATTGTGGTGGACATAAGACCCAGACAGGCACTCTACTCACAGGAATGGCCTTCTCTAGGGTCTCTGGGATGGGGGGAATGGGGCAGCTGTGCTCCTTTGGAGCTGTCCCTTGATTTTCCCCATTCCATGCCCTGCACTGAGGGAGGCACCACTTCCATCAACTTTACCGATGAAGAGTGAGCACTTTGCGAAAGAGCGGACTCATCCTGCCCCCTCTGCCTGTTGTCTGACGAGGGACAAAGCTCCTTTGACGGCAAAGCTCCTTCACCTAGGGTGCCTCACTGAAAATCAATCCTTGGAGTTCCCTTGTGGCGCAGCAGGTTAAGGATCCAGCGTCATCGCTGCCGTGGTGTGGGTTTGATCCCTGGCCCAGGTGCAGCCAAATAAAATAGAATTAAATTTAAATTAAAATGGATCCTTTCCAGGAAAATCGGGAGTAGGAGAGGAAATCATGGTCTGTTGTAGATGAGGGAAGAATTTATATAAAAATATTCGGGGTGGTTTTAAAAAGACTGACCATATCTGCACCAAGTCTGTTCATGAAAGGTTCGTTTGTGGAGGACTGAAATATTCCTATTAATATTCCTTATCTAAGAGCAGCAGAGGCATCCGCTGCATTTCACAAAAGGAAATATGAAAACTGATCTCCAAGGGTCTTCTTTAATAGTTGGCTTCCTCCTTTGTTGTTGAAAATACATTTCAGTTCTCCTTGACATGCCAGCATACAGCAGGGGAGAAAGGTAGCGTGATCAGTATGAAAGCAATATCACACGTAAGTGCCCATTTGCAATTCTGGCAACAGCCACTTTTGATCTTACTTTATTATTCCATAATATTGAAGGTGCAAAGTCCTAAAGTTATTAAACCTCCTTTAGTTTGCCGTGGAAAAATAAAATTAATAAAATGTAGACTTCCTAAATTTAAATTGTAAATCGGATCACTGCTCTGGTGCAGGTTTGATCCTTGGCCCTGGAACTTTCGAATGCTGCAGGCACAGCCAAAAAAAAAAAAAAGGGGGAGTTCCCGTTGTGGCTCAGCAGAAACAAATCTGACTAGGAAGCAAGAGGACGCAGGTTTGATCCCTGGCCTCGCTCAATGAGTTAAGGATCCTGCATTGCCATGAGCTGTGGTGTAGCTTGTAGATGCAGCTCAGATCCGGTGTTGCTGTGGCTGTGGCTGGCAGCTATAGCTCTGATTAGACCCCTGGCCTGGGAATCTCCATATGCCATGGGTGTAGCCCTAAAAAGACCAAAAAAAAAAAAAAAAAAAAAAGAAAGAAAGAAAAAAGAAAAATTGTAAGAAGGAACTATTTCTTTCAGAGAAAAATAACATGTATGTACCCACCGCTTGGATTTAATAGATAGTAACACTTTGCTGTATTTTATTCAGACACCTTTACTTGGGAGGGGGTACGATGAAGAAAAAGAACAGGACAGGTTTAGCTGGTGGTCCTTCTCTGTCCTATTGTGTGCAAATGGCATGTTGTTTTCCTGCAAGGTTTTGTTCTCGGAAAGGATGGTCGTCAGAATTTTGAGTAAAATTTTCTTCACAAGCGTATTTTGTGATAACACACTTGGTTTAAAGCCGTGGTATATATTTTTAAGGTTGTTTTTTCTGTGAAGTATAATTATCAAAGCCCCAGTTGTTAGAGGAGGCTGAAGTTAGTAAAATAACTACTAAAAAAATCAATGAGACTCCGAGAAGTTAGTTCCAGTTTCTCCTGCGCCCCCTTTCCGCTGCCCTCACCCTCTGAGTCACTGGGCGGATCCTTCCAGGTGTGTGGGGGGCCTTCGAGCCAAAGTTCCTAGAGCATGTGAGGTTTGCGAGAGGATTTTTGTTTGTTTGTTTACCTAGTAGGGTTTGTTTCATTTTTTAAAGTTTTACTAAAGCGTAGCGGATTTACAATGTCGTGGTCATTTCTGCTGTATAACAAAGTAATTCAGTTAGATGTGTACACACATCCACGCTCTTTCAGATCCTCTTCCCACTGACCTGGTAGCGTTTAATTCTGTTTCATCTGTTTGCCAAGGTTAAGGGCAACTTGGCATTTACATGCTATTTATCTAACATTTCCGATAATTCCCCTCCTCTTTCAGGGTTTATTGCTCTCTGGTTGGTAATGGTCTCAAATCCTTATTTTTCAGACCCCTATGCTCAGGACTGGAAAAGTCACAGTCACTCTATCAGCAGATGGGTAGCTTTCTATGAGCAAAACCAAGCCAAACCTAAACAGAGGTCACCTGCGTTTCTCTTGGTCCCTATGAGAGACACCCAGGAGGGGAGAGACTTCCGCTTCTGTCTTTTCTGAGCTCACAGAGGTGTCACAAGATGCACTTTAAAAAGCTCCTTTTAGGAGTTCTTATTGTGGCTTAGCAGGTTAAGGACCCAACATTGTCTCTTTGAGGATGCGGGTTCGATCCCTGGCCTGGCTCAGTGGGTTAAAGATCTGGTGTAGATTGCAGACGAGGCTCAGATCTGGTGTTGCCATGGGCTTTGGTGTGGACGGCAGCTGCAGATCTGATTCTACCTCTAGCCTGGGAACCTCCATATGCCGTGGGTATGGCCATTAAAACATACAGACAGACAGACATAAAATAAAAAGCATTAAAAAAACAAACTAAAACTGTGGCACTCCCTCAGGCCTTTTTGTCCTCCGCTCTGGCTGATTCCCTTTGGAATTGCTTCCACTACATTCTCTAGAAGGCCATCTCCTTCCAAGAATTTTCAAGATGACTGGGGTTGATTGCATCTATTTACCTTGATCATTTTTAGGTTGAACCATGTGAAATTCCATTTTTGTGTATCAAAAATGGTCAGATACAGGCAGTTTCAATGGTTCAAAAGTTAGGCAACCCTAACTTTTATAACTCAGAGGGCTTTGAAGCTGAAAGGTCCCATCAAGATAATATTGTAGGAGTTCCCGTTGTGGCACAGTGGTTAACGAATCCGACTAGGAACCATGAGGTTGCCGGTTCGATCCCTGACCTTGCTCGGTGGGTTATGTATCCAGCGTTGCCGTGAGCTGTGGTGTTGGTTGCAGACGCGGCTCGGATCCCGCGTTGCTGTGGCTCTAGGGTAGGCTGGTGGCTACAGCTCCGATTCGACCCCTAGCCTGGGAACCTCCATACACCGCGGAAGCGGCCCAAGAAATGGCAAAAAGACAAAAAAAAAAAAAAAATTGTCCAACTGCCAGCATTTACAGGTGGCCTAGGATTGCCCAGTCTGTTGTGAAGTGACTCGCCCAGGCCGAAACTGTGATCATAGTTTCCTGAGAAATGAAATGAAGGATGGTGTGATGTGTCAGGCTCCAGGAGATGCTAGCTTAAAAGAGCCACATTAAAGGAGGGAGTCCTTTAAGCTCAGAGGGCAGATTGAGCAAATACCCTGCAGTGGCCCAAGCCCAAGAGGTCTCCTGACCTAAGATTGCCTCTGGTTCTGAGAGTTGGGATCAGACAAGGACCTCTTCCTGGCCTCCTCCATCTGAGGCAATGTCACACACTTTCTGAAATGCTCTTTGCAGGATCCAAGCTGCCCACCTGCCTGCATAGGACTTAGGCAGGTGGAGATGAGCCTTCCTGCCGGAGAGCATCTCTTGGGTCATGTGACCTGAACATGACCTACTGGGAGGCCTTCAGCAAAGCCTTGGGCAGGGTCCAGGGTAAGAATCCAATCTGTTTCTCTTGCTCTCCTGCAGGTTAGTCTGTGTTTCCTTAGAGAACAGTGAGAACCCCCCTAATCTAATATGAATAAAGATCCATGCATATGATAGAGAAAAAAACCTCTCCTCTTCCCACCACCACAGATAATTACTATTAATACATCAGTAAATTTCCTTCCAGGTTTTAGAAAGTATTTTTTAAAAAACTCACAATTACATGCTAAGTATATATCTTGATGTTGTCTATATATATATATATACACATACACGTAGTATAATAACAATAAAAATGAGCATTCTCTATAAAATACACAGAGCCAATGAATGTATACTATACTACTGTTGAAATTTTACACAGAATACAATGCATATTTTATATTCCTATCTTTTTCATTTATGATCAATAAGTACTCTATGACGATAATTTTTAAAGGCTATGTAGTATTTCATCAAGTGATTTTTTTTTTCCCACTGTATGGTTAGCCAACTCTCCTTTTAGAATAGCATTTCAGAAATGGGCTCTGGATATCTGGATTCAAATTCTGGTATAATGGTTGTATGAATGTGGGCAAGGTACTTAACCTCTCTATGCCTCGATGTCTTCATCTTTAAAATAAGCATAAGAATTCTGCTTATTCTGATATAGAAAAGAGACCACAGTCTCCAGATTTAAAGGCCAAGACTTTACCATATCCAAGAGTGACACTGAAGGGGGAAAGGAGGAGAACGCTTACCAGACACAAGCCAGATCCTGCCGTATCAAAATTGCAAGCAATCTTGTATAAAAGTATATAAAGTATAAAAAAGTATATGAACATATAAAAGTCTTATATAAAAATACATATATCTAAGGCACCCTCTGAGATTTGCCTTCCATCAGCAGAAGGAAAGAGCCTGAAGACAGCAGGGCGGGGCATTGAACCACGAGTTAAAGCTACTGAAAATATTCCTTTCAGCATAAAATTTGCAAGACACGGAATTTGCAGTTAAAACTTGGGAATCTTTAAAATTATTACAGTGTTATCCAGGGGAGTAAAGCATTGAACATTTACAAAGGGCTCATGTGTTTTCTGGGTAGCAAAACATGATCATTTCTTTGTTAGTTGAATTTTGTTTTGTTTTGTTTTTTTTGGCTGCATCTGATGCATGTGGAAGTTCTCAACTCATAATAGAGTTGCCGTGAGGACAAAATGCTTAGGATGGGGGGTTGGTAAACCTTTCTTGTAAAGGGCCAGGAAGTAACTATTTTAGGCATTTCAGGCCACATGCAAAAGCAGCCACAGGCAATATGTAAGTAAATGAGCATGGCTGGGTTCCAACACAGCTTTCTTTATGGACATTGAAATTTTAATTTCATGTAGTTTTCACCTGTCAGAGATAATTCTTTTCCTTTTGGTTAAAAAAAGAAAAGAAAAGAAAGACTTGGAAAAGTGTAAAAAGGACACAAAACTTTAAAACTCACAACTCTACAAAATTGAGTGGTGGACCCAGATTGGCTCCTGCATGGAAGTAACCCCTGGCTGAGAACAGTCCTTGGCACCCATTAAGTGGCATGTGCATGTTAGCTGCTGCTCCCATGATTGGAGTTATCATGGCCATTGTCACTGTCTCTGGCTAGGGCCATGTGGTGCTAGGTCCTGGAGAAGGCCGGGATTGCAGCACACAAGCCCCTGCATGGTTTTGACCTCCCAAGGTCCATCTGTAGCAGCTGCAGCTTGATCAGACTTGAGCTCCATTGCGGCAAAGAGGTTTCGTCTCCCATGTCATGGTGGTTCGCTTACCAGAGGCTGTCTGGAGAGCTGGGCCGGGTTTCCTGCTCGGCTAACTAGGCCAGCCCTGGAGTGAAGGTAGCACAGGTTCTGTGTCCTTTGATGGCCCTTTCAGCCTGTGTTCTTCCCAGGGATGCGTGAGAAAGGGAGACAGAAACCCAGGGGATGACTAGTGCTCCTCGTTTGCCTCCTGTCTTAAAAGGACAAAAGGTAGGTGAAAAGGAAGGTCTAAAAGGAGCAGTGAGGAAAGGAGCTGGGAGCTCACGGAAGAAAGAGTGGGGCCTTGCTAGTGTGAGCCACGATGCTTGGGGGTGTTCACAAGCCTGCATGCACTCAGCTCAGTAGAAAAAGTGCAGATATCTTTATAAACCTTGACAGCATTATTTCATTATTCATGAAGTCGTTTTCTGTTTTTTTTTTTTTTTTTAAGCCATAAGCAGCTTCATTTTAAAGAAGATTTATTCCCAAGGCATTTTAATTGAGTTTTTATGGTAATTCTTTGTATTGACTGTTGAATCAACATATCAAATAAACAATATTGGAGCTTATTCTTTTATTCAGTAAGTCTCAACTCTGCTTCTTCAAGATAATGAAGTGAGAATGAGCCTAGATTTTCCTAAATTGTATACACAGCACTGCATGGCCTTTTCTGACCTTTTAAGAGTAATTTGAAAAGGGACATTGTTTTGTTAACTAAGGAAATTTGCTTTAAGTGCAGAATTTGCTTTGTCAGAGCTTCCCCAGTGTGCATTTGTGAAGTTATCTATGCGTGTGTGTGTGTGTGTGTGTTTGATACATGTGTGTGTGATGTGTGTGCATATTTCAAAGTTGCATTGTTAAGACTTTTAATAAGTCATTTCTGAGAGGCAAGTACTATTTTTGTTTAAATTAATCTTTGGGTGAATTGTATCATGTCTGTCTCCCATGGTGCCTTGCACAGTAGTAGAAATCCAAAATTATTTGATGAAAGAATGAACAGGGGCCTGCAAGGCATCTAAAAGGTCGTTTGCTCCAATTCTCTGTCCTTTGGTTCCCTGGACAACATTCCTACTGGACAACCAGTCTTTTGTTTCAATAGTTCTAAAAACAAGAACTTCTCTGCTAATCCTGTTTCCTGTAGCTGCTCAGGACAATATCAATCCTTTGGATGCCTAAAGGCGGTAGTAGCCCAGTTCACAGCCTCCATCCCACTCTGCCACCATACCACACATACCTTTCTTGGCCCCCTGGGCTAAATATCCTATGTTTCTTTTTCCAATTTTTCTGATATGCCTTTCTGTTCATCTATTTCTGCATCTTTCTGGCTGCCCTTTGGTGCATGATTTCCTGTGTGTCAGGAGCTGGCTGTCAGTATGGCCCCCAGGACTGTGTACTGTGTTCAGAGGTGGCCTCACCTGGGCCCAGTTGGTGGAACCCTCCTCTGTCCTTCTTGTTACCCAGCCTATCAGAGCCTCCTGACTGCCATGCAAAATTGACCCATCTTGGCCTAACTTTGCCAACTCTAACTCTTAGTTCTTAAGAGTAGGATTGGCCATGGACTCTCCTAGGTTGCAGAACAGGCTCAGGGAGGGGGTTCCTGGTGACAGTGGGTAGTGGCGGATGCTCCCAGAGCCCAGCTGAACCAGAGGCAGTCTCCAAAAGATGAGTTGTGGACCTGCCAAAGGAGGGAAAGTGGAGGCAGGTTGAAGATCAGGAGAACGAAAGGGTAGCAGGTAGGTGAATGGCCTGAGAGGGACCAGCAGAGATGTTCCAGAGACCAGGCGAGAAGAGATGCACAGCCGAGAGGAAGGTACAGCAGGGAAGTTAGGTAGTTTAGCAGCTCTTTCCCTGAACCCTTAACATCTTCCTGGGTGTTTCTTTCATGCAGATCCTTTGTGCTTTACCTAAAAGAATCAAATTTCAATGATGTGGAGCGGGAATCTCATGAATTATTTCTAAGCCACATTTCCCTTATTCTGTAGAAGTATTCATCGAATTTTTTAAAAAGCCTTTTTTTTAAAAAAAAAAAAAAAAAAAGGACTTTACATTTTTCTGATTCAACCTATTCTTGCTAATGGGGTCCATCTTATTCTCCAAAGACCTTTTGAACCTAAATAGGAAAAAAACCCTACAGAGCTGAAGTGGTGACTTTGTCACTTCTAATCATGATTTTGCATGAGTCACAAGTTCTTACTGTCATGTGTAGGAAGAGAAGAATAACATTTACCTGATTTGTAACCTGCCCCATGGGGTAATTGAGAAGATGACATTAGATCATGCATTTGGAGTGCCTGGCCCAATACCCACCTGTACCTGGGCACAGATATCTTTCAGCTCCTCAGCTTATACATCATCTTGCCCACTCTTAAGGCATGTTTAATAGGATACCTTCTCTGTCCTTATCCAAAATATTCATCTTCATTGAATTTAATGGAGAGAACCAAGGCCAGAATCCAAAGATTTCTAAAGGCTACAGCCAGGACTCTTGGAACATTGACATTGATCCATGTTGGGGTCACAACATCAGATGTTGTTAAGAACCTCCTTATACATATGTGTGAAGCAGCCAAGTGAGAAGTGGGGCCTGTGTCAATCAGAGAGTGCATGGCCTCCCTAAAGCAGGTATCAGTAAAAGTCATTGCCGAACCAAACATTTTGATGCAGAGGATCAAGGTTCCAAGCCCATCAGTTGGTGGGTATAGATTGCTAGCACATGCTAGCCTTGGGTTACTATGGCTTTAGGGCAGAGGTTCTCGAAGTACGATCCTGAGACTGTCAGTAACACCTGGGAATGTGTATGAATGCAAATTCTCAGGCCTCACCCCAGACCTACTCAACCAGAAACTCTAGGGCTGGGGCCCGGCAATCTGTTTGGACAGACTCTCTAGGAGATTCTGATCACACTCAAATTGGAGGCTCATTGATTTGGGAAAGTCTTCTCAACCCTGGCTGGACATCAGAACAACCTGGGGAGCTCTGAAAATCCAGTTGCTTGTTTCCCAAGCACAAAGTTTCTCATTTAACTGATTTTGGGTAGAGTCTGGGCATCAGTATTTTCCAAAGCTTCCAAGGGGATTTTCAGGTGCATCCAAGGTTCATAAGCACTGTGCCAGGATGCCTGTTGAAACGCCCGCATACTCCTTCCTCCTGGGCGGGGAGGCGAGGAGTGTGGGAGGCACGTGTAGTTTGGCAGAGTTCCCAAGTGATCTGCTGCAACCATCAAATCCTGCTTCCCCTTGGAGCACATGACCTTAAACCACCAGCTTCAGAAATAGCCTTGATCGGGCTTTTCATAGACTGAATGAATATTCACGCAATGTGACCTGTTTGAAAGGTTGTTTTTAATGCTGCATTTGTTCAGCAAATGTAAGCACTCATATAGCACAAATATTAACTCCTAAATCCTCAAAGGCTTTCCTCACGATATGCCATCTGGCAGGCATTATTGTAATAATCTCTTTATTATCCACACTAACGAAGGACTAGCATGACATTGGTAATTGAAAAACACAGATCATTTAAAAATCATTCAGGCTTATCCTGTCACTGCTCCCGAAACCAGGAAGCCGTCAAGAGTCAAAAATGTTGACTGATTACAATTTCCTACCTTCCCTACGGAGGGACTAATACACGTTCTTTTAGTCAGAAATTTGAACAATAGGAGAAGTGAAAGGCTTCTAAATTATAATTCCTTTTTCTGCAAAAGGGCATCTATTTTCTCCATAAGAGGTTGAAGCACAAAGTAGAGAGAAAACGCTATATTTTAAATGCATTGCACCCTGAGACCAGAGGGTTCAAAGTGTGGTATTGTAGAAGCTGCATAGTATTCAAGGTATCGGTGGATCTGGAGTCTAGATCTTTTTCTGATGTGACCTGTGTAATTTGAGATGAGCCATTCCAGCCATCAGTGGGTCTGAATTGTGGTCCCCAACCAGCTGCCTCTGCATCACTTGAGAACTTGTAAGAGACGCATATTCTCAGACCTCACCCCAGCCCTCCTGAATCAGAGACGCGGGGTGGGGCCAGCGATTGATGCTTCCACAGACCCTCCAGGAGATGCGATTTGGATGCCTGCTTAAGTTGGGGACACCTCTGTTCTCCACTAGGCGCTCAGTTTTCTCAAGTATAAGATAAGGTGACAAGCCTAGATTATATTTGAGGTCCACTTCAGCTCCTCAGTGGCCTTGGTGTATGGGCCTGGAACATGTTGAAAGAGTTTCTGTCTGGAGTTCCCACTGTGGCTCAGTGGACTAAGGACCAAGCATAGTCTCTGTGAAGATGTGGGTTGGATCCCCAGCCTCACTCACTGGGTTAAGGATCCGGCATTGCTGCAAGCTGTGGCATAAGTTGCGGCCTGGATTGCATGTTGCTGCGGCTGTGGTGTAGGCTGGCAGCTGCAGTTCTGATTCACCTCCTAGCCTAGGAACTCCCACATGCTGCAGGTGTGACCATAAATATATATTTTATATATATTTATAAAACTGTTATGTATATATAACTTGTGTGTGTGTGTGTGTGTATAACAGTTTCTGTGTTAGACCTTAGATGTGTGATTGAAATAGTTCAACTAAAAACATGGCATGTGGGTAACAGAAGAGAAACAGATCTTCAGAAACACTCTACACAAACCATGTATGGTGCTCACTAAAAATCAGGCTGTCTTCAACCAGTTGGTACCATTTTCCCAAAGTGAGGAACCCTGGTGCCTCAGCAAGGGAAGTGGCTACTGCCCCCTTCCTCCAGGGGCTGAGAGCTGTCTGATGTGATTCACGGAGCAGCACTTGTGCAGAGGCTCTAACAAAAGGTGTTTTGGAAGGATGTACTGAGGTATACGGGCTTTGCAGTAAAACAAGGGGAATTTTCAAGTCATTTATCAAAGCTCTTGCTGCTTCCATTTCAAGACAGGTGGGAAAAATAACATGGAACAAGAAAAGAAAATAAATCTGGATCCGAAGCATCTCATAAATAAGAGTGGGGGCTGTTGGCCTTGCCGGGTTCTCAGGTTATTTTTGTCACAGTAGAGAAAACTCTCAAATGTTTTGGCAAGTAATTTACTTTTTCTGTTATCAAAATCCAGTTTGTAAGATTATTTCACTGGCTGTTAAAACCGAAAGAGTAAAAGGAGACAATCATTTCAAGGAAAGAGAGGCTGGGAAAATGACACCCAGAGTTAAAAAGAGAGAGAGACAGGAAAAAAAAAAAAAAGTCAGAATATAGTTCACCCACAACTGCAGAATTTTTTTCATCTAAAATGCATGACCCTTCATAATTTAGAGCAAGTCATAGGAAATCAAAGGCAGTTTTCTAATTGGCTTTTGCTTAATAAGAGCCTATTTGTTGGAGACAATGGGATCTGGTTTATTGAACATGAGAGAGACTTTGGTCTATTATGTCTGGGAGGGTTGGAGAAATTGTAGCTTTTATTTAAAAGGATGGATCCCAGATCCACTTTGCCTGAGCAGAACACGTTGATTAAGCAGAACCACAACTGAGAGCCTGCATTGGACATCTTTGTGTAATTCCCAGCAGAGTCTGGTCGATCAACAACTTGACGCTAAAATCCTGGTTAAAAGCCTGTACTGCGTTCAAATTCTGGGTCTGTCACACACTGACTCTGAAACTCTGGGCAAGCTACCCAGATGCTCAGTGCCCCAGTTTCCTTCAGTCAAAGGAAGGCAACAAGAGGCCCTACCTTGTGGGAGTTTTATAAGGATTAAGCGTTAGCATATGCAAGGTGCTTTATGTAATACCTGGCACGGGTCAGGCATTATTTCATTGGGACTCTTTGCTAAACAGCCATATGGATCTTTAGAAGAGCCCTAAAAATACGCTATATTGTTTCTTAACTGTAAGACCTTTTGAGAGCAGCAGTGTCCTATTTAATACCCCTGGTGTGTGCCTAAGGAGGTGTGTGATTGATAGAAAGGGGTTACGAGGGGATCCTGGGAGCACAATTCAAACAAGACTGATGACTCTTCATCCACAGGGACCTCCTCCCTCATCAGCTTCACTAACATATAGCTTTGGGGGGCTGTTTGAACTGGATTTAGAGAAACTAATTTTTTTTTCATTTGATTTTCTTTTTATGTATTTATTTTTGGACTAGATTCATAGACCAACACTAGAAATAGGTCTGAAATAAATGTCATGTTTTTCTCTCTTATATTTGGCACACTCTCCTTTGTTGGCTGGACCCGGCTGTGTAGCTGCTAATATTGATTAGCCTCATTTTTTTTCAAACCTTTCTCAGGCTATATAAAGTCTAAATGCTAGCCGTACTAAAATAAATGCCTTCAACTTATAAACTGGTGGTAAGGAAAAAAGTAGGAACAAAAGCACAGAGACATATTGTCCAAGCAAAACATCGCCTGCTCTGCCAAATCCAAGTTGTAAGGCCCTGGACAAGCTTCTTAGCTCATCTGAGCTGTTTCCCCATCAATAAAATTGATGCAGCCACGGTGGAAAACAGCATAGCAGTCCCTCAAAAGTCTAAAAACAGGACTACCATGTGATTCAGCAATTTCACTCCTAGGTATATATCCAAAGAAAACGCTCATTCAAAAAGATGCATGCATCCCACCCAGTGTTCATAGTAGCATAGTTGAGATATGGAAACAACCAAAGTGTCCGAGAGTTGAATAGATAAAAGTGCGATTATACACGCACACACACACACATATGTACATACACATATATTCCATATACACAATGGACTATTACTCAGCCATAAAAAAGAACAGAACTTTGCCATTTTCGACAACATGGATGGACCTGGAGGGTATTATGCTTAATGAATTAATTTAGACGGAGAGATGGAAGAAGACAAGTAATGTATGTTATCACTTATGTGTGTAATCTGAAGAATAAAACGAAGGAATATAACAAAGCAAGTACATATTCACAGATATTAGAGAACAAATTAGTGGTTACCAGTGGGGAGAGAGAAGCAAGGAGGGGCAAGAGAAGGTTATGGAAGTAAGAGGTACAAACTACTATATATAAAATAAATTATAAGGATACAGCAGAGGGAATATAGCCAATATTTTATAACAACTTTAAATGGAGTATAGTCTATAAAAATATGGAATTACTACATTGCACACTTGAAATTAATGCAATATTATAAATCAACTATACTTCAATGAGAAAGTACAGCTGAGAAAAAAATATGAGATAAAAATCTCCGGTAGTTACACTACCTATATACAGCCATTTAATATTCTGGAATATAGGACCCCAGAATTAAAAAATTAAAGCAGGGTCAGATATAAAAAATAATAATAAATAAGCAAATAAAATGGGGATAAGAATAGTGCCCACCACCTCCTCTTTATTAGATAACATGTGTGAAACCTAGTACTTGGCCCCGGAAAGTACTCATCAAGCACTAGCATTTTTATATTACTTGTGTTCATGAAAATCTTATGTATCAAAGTCAAAATAACAAATGTACACAGAATGAGAGAAGTTCCACTATTTTCTTCTAAAGAATTAAAATATTATAAACTCTTTCATTGCAAGTTACCTTTTAGGCAAAATCTCTGATCATTTCTTTCCAGTATTTTGATTTTCCCCTCACTCTTGAATACAGACCTGACCCCCTTACACCAGTTAGTCTCAGAATAAGGCTGAACCTCGCTTCATTTGATGTGCCTAATGATCTTCATTTTTGTTACAACTATTTTTAATTTATCTTTTAAATCATAAATAGTAGTATTTTTTGATTTAAAAAAATTTCCAACATTTTTAAACAAATTAGGATAAAATGCTAAAATAAGATATTGAAGCCACTACACTGACCCAACTTGCTGTACGATGTGGACAATGATGTTCTGGAAATTGTGGAACTGTGGCCAGTAGGCAGCACCACTGTCCTATAATTTTTTTTTTTTTTCGTCTTTTTAGGGCCGCATATGTGTGGCATATGGAGGTTCCCAGCTAGGGGTTGAAGTGGAGCTCTAGCTGCTGGCCTACACCACAACCACAGCAACGTCAGATCCGAGTGGTGTTTGTGACCTATACCATGGCTCATGGCAATGCCAAATCCTTAACCCAGTGAGTGAGGCCAGGGATCGAGCCAGCATCCTCATGGATGCTAGTCAGATTCATTTCCACTGAGCCACGACGGGAATTCCTGTCCTAGAATTTTAGATGGTGTTTACTAGCTCATAAAAAATGTTTCAAATCGGGATGGAAAGACAGCTTCTATGTACTCTTGAATAATGTAGAAAAGCATGGGTTGTTTGAACCTTGAACAAGTCCTTCCTGTACTTAAATAAGAAAAAAAATTACAGTTGACCAAAATTTCTCTGGCAAATCAGAGTCAAGTTGTTTATTAAGACGCTTTTAGGAACGAAACAAAAATAGGTACTTTCATACAGATTACCTAGATTATGATGTAAGAGTAGTTTTCTTGAATATCTCTTTAACATTTATTTTCCATATCTCTGTTTTTGTTTTTGGTTTTTTGGTTTTTGTTTTTTTGCTTTTTAGGGCCGCACCCATGGCATGTGGAGGTTCCCAGGCTAGGGGTCTAATTGGAGCTGTAGCTGCTGGCCTACGCCACAGCCACAGCAATGCCAGATCCAAGCCGCATCTGCAGCCTACACCACAGCTTACAGCAACGCCAGATCCTTAACCCCCTGAGCAAGGCCAGGGATCGAACCCACTACTTCATGGTTCCTAATTGGATTGTTTCCACTGAGCCACAATGGGAACTCCTATTTTCCATCTCTTAACAGAAAATGACTTCCCTTAAATCATTCACCATCTAGATCTGAATTTCTAGGGCAGCTCTTGGTGATCATTTTTGACAATTAACACTGGAGCGTGGTTTTGCTCTGAATGAGTCTCATGGGGTTTACTGAGTGATCTCGAACATATAGAGAAATTGTTGGATGTGTTGATAAGTAATGTGGTTTTTTTTGTAGTTCTTGGCACTCTGTGGGTGACCACAAGCCAGAACATTCCCTGTGAGTAGGCACATGTTAGGACCCTGTGGCCATCTGAATTTTATAGGGTACCTGTGCTTGGAAACCTGCAGTCTGCATGAGTCTGGACAGTTCACCAACACGATGGACAGGTGTGGCCACACTTAGCCCTCATATGTGAGGATGAGGAGGTTAAGGTGCAGAAAGGCAAGTGGCAGAGATGTGGCTGCTTCCCAGGTCTTTCTACTCAAAAGCGGTCGGTTCCACTAGAGCACAGCCACCGGAAACACAGTTTTTACATTACATCATTTTCCTGTGCTGTCTTGTGTCTAATAATCCTCTATTTTGATCTTCAGCTGAGTTTCCCGACCCCTGGGTCTAGAAGCTGGTTTTGCTACACTTGTAGAAAAAAAGTCCCCATCACTGTCCCCAATAGGTTTACATGGAGATAGCAAATGTCATCCTGCTTGATTATTTGGAGCTTGCTTTGTGGTTTTGTGGAGGGAAACCTCTGGGGGTTGGGGACATCTGCTGAAGAATTAACCTGATCAAACATCTTGTTTTAATCACAGAATCATGTCAACCCCGCCATGGACTTTACCCAGACCCCTCCTGGGATGTTAGCTCTGGACAATATGCTGTACTTTGCCAAGCACCACCAAGATGCCTACATCCGGGTAAGTACACAGCCCCTTTCAGCTCTTGTTGGTTTCCTACTGAGTTCAAATTTCACATCTATAGATATGAAGGGATTACCGTTAGAAGAGTGGCCCCAGAGTGTGACTTTCCCCACTTAATAAAGTGGAAATTAAAAGTGAATGAAATAAATCAGGAGTACCCAAATAGGGATTTTTCACTTTTAATTTTTTTTACATGATGATAGGTAAACATATATTAGATACTGGGAAATATTTTACATGGTTCAATATTTAATTATGAAAAAAATTCTTAGCCTTAAATAACAAAGAAGAGGAACAAACTATCTACCAAAACCCTGCAGGATCATCACGAAAACCACTTAGACCTACGTGACTTCTTGAAGGGCCCCAGGGTTCTGTCTGGTACTGCTCTATTCAATCTAATGCTGGAGGCATGATCAGATAAACAGGAAGAGAAGAGTGGGGGAGTTGGAAAGGGACGAGAAATGCCTACTTTCATTTTATAACAGACTAGTGAAACTCTAGCTACCAAGGCAGATTCCTCTGTGGGTGGGACCAGAGGAAAAGAGAAGGTGCCACCTGCTGAGGCGGAGCAAGGGACAAAGCAAAGAACAAAGTGTGAATGAACTGGAGCTGTTGGAGTGACAAAGCGGGCCTGCCCTTCAGGGCTGCTCCACTGGAGGCCCCAGATTTGTGCTGACACCTGTCCCCTGTGCCTAGGAAAAGGAGCCCAGGTTCAGTTGGGTGAGGTATACAGGTCCAAGATTGAGGTGGAGGTGGATATGAATAAATGGGACAAGGGTGGTTAAAATGATGACGAGGTATGAGCTTAGAAAATACTCGATGAATGAATATCCCAATACAGGAAGGGGAAAGCTGAAATCAGAGGAAGACATGACTCTGACGTTCTCTCTTTGGATCCCTCTTGGCACTGGCTTTCCAGAGACCAGGGTTCAAGACCTGGTAATGTAATTGCAGGCAATTCCTCTTATCTTGGCTAAAGTTTCTCCTCTAACAAGGGAGCATTGTTGCCCCAGGGAGCATTTGCAAATGTGTGGGCGTGTGTCTTTGGTGGTCCCCATGACCAGTGGGGGCGCTACTGGCCAGAATCCTCTGACACATGGGAGAGCATGCACTGTGAAAAATTGTCCCAACCAGTAGTGACCCTTTTGGGAAAAAAAGTCATGCCAGGTCAGAATTCCCCACAGGCACTCTATTTTAACTTTATGTGTTTTTCTATACATGTTATTTGACCAGCTTTCACTTATACTGAAACGCTATTTATAATTTGATTATACAAAGGATTTTACGCATTTCTCTGAAAGGTTTTATGTAGTTCTCAGGTACTTAGAAATGCATTTTTCCATAAGAACATTATTTTTTCACAAAAGCTTGGTTTGGCTTATATGGGTCTGTATTTATTGCACAGATTATTTGCTAGGAATGTAATCTACTCTCTCAGTAAATAATATTTTTGAGATACTGTGTAGTATATAGCCTTGGAGAGTTGAGTATGAAAAGAAGAAGCCTAATAGAAATTGAATTTAGCATTAACTGATTAATGTTTGTGGATGAATGCTTCTAAAATTATAGAGTATTGATGTTGAATGTGTCATTAGTTGCATAAGAATGACGGTAGTGGCTGTGGCAGTGGGGAGAAGCAGTTTGAATTAATCATTTTGGAGCTACGATAAACTAGACTCTCTCCAAGGAAGAGGGAGATACTGGCTTGAAGATGGATGGTGGTGTCACAGTTGAACTAGATCTGCCAGCCTGAGGGGCAGTCATTTGGAGACATCTAGACCTTCTATGCAGTGGGACATCTGTCCAGGTAGATGCTTTGGTAGCCTGCAACATGGGCAAAGGAGTCCAAGCCCTGTGTAGACACCACATTCTATATTTTCTACATCCTTAACCTTTTCTTTGCCTCGAATCTGTTCCTCTAGATTGTTACAACATTATCTTCCTGGCCTCCCTGCCAAAGTCTGGTATCCTTGAACCCACCTTTCATGCCAGCTAGACTAGGCTTCCTAACCAGAGCTTAGAATGCTTCAGGGACAAATCCTGGCCCACAATCCTACCTCTTGTGGTACCTGGCACATAGTGGGTTTAAATGATTTCTTATTAATCGAGTAAAGAGTTTCTTTAGTTTTTGTTTCAATGGTCTCTTGCCAATGATCAATTCATTTTTATCATCTGGGAATTGTGGCCTTTGCTCCTTTTAACAATTACATGAAGGTCTATTTTTGAAGCATGGATTTATTGATGGGCAGCCTGATTTCTCGTGTATGATTTGAATAACCTCTGTAACCACGTACTAATGCAAGCATCGGATGTAATTCAATTACCCCATACTTGGACGGGCACGGAAAACAGGGAGGAATTGCAAATCTGAGCATCCCACTGTGCCTGGAGTAAAATCTGGAGATATAGCATGATTTCAGGCTTCTGGGTCTTATTTACTCTGGGCATATTGCTTTTATTTTTTCTGGAGCGGCTTCACCTTCCCCGGATCTCCCCACCAAGGCCCTGTCTGTGAGAGGTGGAAGGCGGTGCTTGGCTCACTCCCATGACCCTACTGTCACTGCTTCACAGACAGGGTGGTAGCACAGAGCTGAGCGTGTCGTGTGTTGGGTTTTGTTTTGTGCTTTTCCCCCTCCCTGAAATGACAATTCTCAGTGCTTTGGAAAAAGGAAGATTAGTGACTATTAGAGGAAATAAAACCTTTGGACTTAGAACATAGATTCCTGGTGTATTTAATTATTTAACTAGGAGCCACTGAGAAACTCAGGAGAGTTGGTTTTCATTTGGTTGAAGACTCTTGCTGGCTATTGTGGGAGCCAAGATTCACTCACAAAGCAGGAGGTCACGAGCAGGAAGCCTGAGGATTCCAAACCCACAATGGCCAGGGCTGAGGTGGAAATGGGATCAGAAAAAATTCCCTAAGAAAACTCTTAACAACTAAAAGAAAGAGTGATTTCAGAATGAAGTTAATTCTTCATGGTAATATTTGTCTTCCCTTGTTTGATCAGAGAAATGAGTACCTGGTACAGGTTGGGTAACTTACATGCTCCATATATTAGCTCATTCTTCAGGAATAGCTTATGAGACAGTGTGGTTATCATGGTTTTATAGATCCAGGACCTGGGACTTAGAGAAGTGCTGAGAGTTCCACTAGATCAAACAGCCAGTTGACCAGTTTTTGTTGAACTTGCGTCTTTGGCTTCCAAATCTCAGGCTCTTTCCAGTCTTTAGCACCCTGTCTCAGGACTTGGAGTGTGATGGACACAACAGATCTGTTCTCCTTGGCATGATGGGTAAAGGGATAGAGTCAAAGAGGAATGCTTAGAAGACATGGAAAGTTGATGGGACCATCAAACAAGTGTTTGTGTCTAGCGTGGTCCAAATGTTGCTCCTAAAAGGAAGGGAGGTGGCACCTTCTTTTTCCATTTTATAAACTTTTCATAAAGTTTTTCCAGTTTTTATAGAGCATGCAAACTTCATGTATAATATCACATTATCTTTATTAGATTGTAAATGCTTTGAAAACCAAAGCCTGTCTTTTTTCTATGTATTGCCTTGTTACCAAATGTTTGATCGCCACTTTAATTGTGTTATTTAAAGGAATAAATAAGCTTGGTGATGGTATCACTGCAAAGCTTTCCCGATCTCACATGTGGTCATGAGTTTCAGACTAGTGACAGGAGAAGAGACATGCAGAAGTATTTCAGAATTTCAGGAGAACTTCAGAACCTCTTGGCATTATAGCCAGACAGAAGCATGCTGTGTATCAATCCCAGACCTTGAAAAAGTTGGGTAAGCTATTTAAATATGCAACAAGAAAAGCCAAATGCATGCAAATGAGATGTTTCTGTTATTGCTTATGTCTTTCCAAAGGGAAAAAATATCCACATGGAAAACAAACAAAAAAACAGTTCATTTTCTCAGATGCTAAAAAGCATTGAACTAAAGGAAGAGAAATCCCTTTCAACATTCACATTCATTTATTCATAGACTCATTCAAGAAATATTATCAAACACCTGCTATCTGCCAGGCCAAGGCCATACCCAGTGGATGTGGTGGTCAACAAAGATGGCAGGGTCTAGTTTTTAGGTACCAGAAAATAAAACAGGAAGCGAAGGAAGATAGTGCAATTTTTGTTGTTGTTGTTGTTGTTTTTTAATCTTTTCTTTTTTCCCTCCTGGGGTTTTTCTTCTTCTGAAATTTTAGATATGACCTATCCTGGACACATCTCTGAAGTCAAAAAACCTTTACTTGATATTTATTTGCAGTTTCCTACAATATATTGAGTAGATAAACATTTCGCTGTTTTATAAATTATTATACTGTTTAACTATATCACAGTCACTTAGGACTTGCTTCTTTCCCCAGTGACCCAATTTTAAACCATGGCACTACTTGGAAAAATGTTCTGATGTTGGGTCAATATGGAAAAAAGAAAACTTGACCCTTTTTGTATATCTTGTTGGGTATAGTGCTGTGTTATAAATAAAGGTTTTTCTTAATGAGGCTGTGACCCAACTAACTAGCAGTTTATAAGATCTTGAGGCTCCCAGTCACCAAAGCAGAAGTAAATTCTGGAAACTACTTGTTCTTTGTATACTCTGAAATTCTTGCCTCAACCTCCCTCATAATTTATGAGCAACATCTCATCCAGTTGGAATATCTTGGCACACTGGGTGACTGTGATAGAAGATAATGAATTTCCTAGGAGGGGAAAAATAGAAATGCCTTCAAAAGCAAGATTTATTTCAATGGTTTCATGCAGTTGTGAGCCAGGGCACATGTATGTTTCAGTATTATACCACATCAGAACAGAAATATTCATAATATGTCAAGTAAATGCAATTATGGGAAGAGTTGGCTATTTGTACCTAAGAACTGTTTTCTCAAGTTTCCCTCATGATAGCCATTTTTAACAGATAAAAAAATTTAAAGTATGTTTACACTATTTGGAAAATGTTCCTCCTCCTCATGAGTGCATACACAGTAAACAATACTTTTTAAAATAGTTGAGAGAAATTTTGGTTTAGACCCTAATTTACAGCTGGGACATGGCAGGCCTAGTTTTTGAGGCAGTACTGACAAGAAAAGGCTGGAAGATGACTTCTCATGAGAAAAGATTTTATTTTATTTTATTTTATTTTTTTATGAACTGTGGAAGTTCCCAGACCAGGGATTGAATCTGAGCTATAGCTGCAGCCTTCACTACAACTGCAGCAATGCCAGGCTTTAACCCTGCAGCACCAGGCTGGGGATCAAACCTGTACCTATGGCAGTAACCCTCCTGTGGCAGTCAGATTCTTAACCCACTGTGCCACAGTGGGAACTCCCCGTCATGTTTTATGTCTTTACGTATTTTAAGTACCTAACATCCATTACCTGTAATCTTTGCAATGCTCTGGAGGTAGGAAGATGAAGTAGCTTTGGTACCCATTCTTCCAGTGCATAGATCTCTCTGTCCATTAAGCCCCATCGCGAGTTCAAAGCATTTGGGGGAAACTTTTCAACTTCTCTCTCCTGTATCAGAGGGCATGAACATAACCATAATAGCAAATATAGAGCTTGCTGTGAGATAACAAGTATGCTAAACAGTTTCATTAATTTCTCACGGCACCACTATGAGGTTGCTAGTTATTATTTCCATTTTGTGAATGAGGAAATTGACAGAAAGGGATTACAAAGAGCTAAGGAAGTACTAGAGCTGAATTTAAGATCAAACGGTCTGTTTCCAGTGTTCACACCCTGTACCTTTTTGGGAGTTTGTAAATTCATCTAAGGGTTGCAACTAAAGTTCACGTAAGTTCTATGGATGTCTTTTGCTCAACTGGCAAAGTATTTTTACAGGGAGGAGAAATTGAATTGCCTGTAGGTAGGGTATGCACTCCCTCTTCAAATAACTGTGAGTCCCAGAATTCCCTATTATATTCTCTCAGACTGCTTTGTGCATCCTGGTTGTCTGCCTGGGACTTGAGGGACTTGACTTAGTGGCCCTGATACTGGTGACCTTTGTGAAATCCTGAATGCATTGCCGGCACACAGTAGGTGCTCAATCTCTTTTCCTGCCTTTTCTCTTTCCTGGTCCACCAAGTCGTACTTGATTACTGTGTTGTCTCCTGGGGTTTCATATTTCTACACTTAATGTTTGTTGTCTCTCTATTCTTGTAGTCAATGCCTGGGGAGCAGGTGCTTCATCTTGTGTTCAGTATTTATTCTCTTGCTGAGAATAAAAGACTTTAATTTCAACCTCCCAAGAGTAGGGGAAAAGATTAGGCATGCTTCTCAAATTCTTTCGTTGTAAATTTTCAAGAAAAAAAAGTCATCAGATCTTATTATAAATACCCTGGCTCAGTGTTCTGGGGGCTCTCAGCACAGTCAGCCCTCTGGGATGTGCATTAAACTATGCAATGGAGCAATTGCTGCCCACAGCCTGCACTTAAAGAGAACAGAAACCAAGTATCCCTCCTGCATTAAGGGGGGTGCTGATGGAGGCAACGCAGAGCCTTTAAAATAAATTAAAGAACTTTTAGCATTTCAAGGGGGAAATTGGCAGTTTCCCAAGCGACATAATTACAAGACAGTGTGTAATGTGTAATTAAACTTAACTATGAAGCAAATGATTGGAATAAAGCTTGGTGGCACATCATTTTTTTTTTTTGTTCCCGTAGTGCTGACAGATCCTTCCCTCCCCTTGTCCCTGAAACAGCTTCAGCAGCAATTGCTCCTAATTTTTTTTTTTAATGAAATTATATGTTGCCAGTTAAACACACAGATTCGTGTAAAGGAACCTTTTTTTATTTGAGTGACATTTTCCTTCTAGGTGATCCAGAGCACTGAATCAATTTAGAATAACAAGGACCTCAAGGCAAAGCCTTGCTGGGACTTTAAAATGACTCTTTGTCTAATCCTTCATTTAAACACTTTATTCTTTGCTTTTTTATTTTTATTCTCCCTTTGACCACGGTCCACAGCTTGGAGGCTTGTTTTTATGTACAGTGTTCTTTTTTTCATGTTTTAAAAATAGGGGCATTAATTTAGTTGGTTGTGAATAACCAAGCTGTTACTTCCAAACAATCAGGACCTCTTGAGAGTGTGAATATATGTGATTAGATTTACTAATTGCGCTGGAAAGCAGAATTTCTGACTTCCAAAGCCAGCGATTTGAATGGAATGCTTCAGGCTTCGGGATGAGGTCATTGTTCATCATGGCCTTGGTTTTATCTCAGAAGACCCATCCTTTGAGGGAGGGAAGGCAGGTTCCACAGTCCCTGAAGACCTGGTGACTGGCTGCTGGATAGAGCAGGATATGCCCTCTGAGTTCTCACCACCTGAGTGTTTTCAGCATCGGGCTCAGTGTCTGGAATCTGAAGCAGATCTAAAACATGGTAGTTGCTTGTTTTATTCTCCTTTGCGCTAACAGCCCAAGATGAGTAGTAGGTTTAGCTTAATTTAGTTTTAGTTTGTTTTTGTTTTTGTTTTTGTTTTTTAAATGGCTGAACCTGCAGCATATGTAATTTCCTGGGCCAGAGATCAAACCTGTGCCTCTGCAGTGACCTGAGCTGCTGAAGTTGGGTTCTTAACCCACTGCGCCATAGTGGAAACTTCTAGATTTAGAATTTTTCACTTAGCTATATCTGGAGGGCTTTTTGTTTTGTTTCACTTATTTAAAATTTAAAATACAATGGGACTTTAAAATGCATCAATGGATTGCTTGAGAAAAAAAATGAAACCAAGTTATGTAATGAACTATATGCAGTTGATACAGTGCAACCCTAGGCCTGATGTGAATTACAGGGTTAGAAACTCCAGACAGCCTCACGTGTGGCTGACACTCTCCCTCATGAGGGTACCAGCAAAACTCTTAGTCAGCAGTGACTGTCCTAGGGTCTCTGTTTTAGACCTAGTAATATCTTCCCATTCTTCCTCCAGATTGGCTCTGTTTCGGTCTACATGGTTCATTTTTATGTCCCACTATGCCAGTTAAACAAATACACACACACACATTTTTTTAATTGACGAATAGTTCATTTAAGATGTTGTATTAGCTTCAGGACTTCCCGTGTGGCTCACAACCCAACACCTCGGTGTTGCTTCTACAGTGGCTGTGGCTCAACCCCTGGCCTGGGAACTTCCATGTGCCGCGGGTAAGGCCCCTTCTTAAAAAAAAAAAAGAAGATGTTGTGTTAGCTTCAGAAATACAGCAAAGTGATTCAGTTATAGATAGATAGATTTTTTTCAGATTCATTTCTTTATAGGTTATTATAAAATATTGAGTATAGTTCCTGTACTATGCAGGAGGTCCTAAATAAATATTTATCGAATGCCTGCTGCATGACCTGCTGCCTCCTTTCTGCTGTCATTGCATAGGCTTCCACCTTTAATTATGAATTTTCTGCCTTCATTGTGAGGGGCTCACTAGCCATTGTGCTGGGGGTTTGCTGTGGCTTCTGCTATAATTTCTGTACCACTTTGGAGAGCAGAAGTTCCTAGAGCTGCTGTTCACTTCTGCCTGTTTCTTTAAGAGGGGAAAGTTTTCTGGGAATACCCTCTCTTCAGTGTGTCTAGAATTGGAAAGTGTTATGGGCCTCATTGGCTTTTTAATTATTTCTAAATAATAGACATTGTTTTTTAGAGCAGTTTTAGGGTTATAGAAAACTTAAGCAGAAAGTACATAGGGTTTCTATATATCCCCTTTAGCCCCTCTCTCACGTACAGTTACCCATGCTATTAACATTGTGCATTAATATGGTATTTTGTTACATTCGATGAAGCTAATATCCTTCAATTGTGCTGTGCTATAATTGCATATTAGTTTATGGAGTTTTTTGTTGACCCTTTGGAATTTTCTAGATAGACGGTCATGAGTTTTATTTCTTCTTTCTCAATCTCCATACTTTTTATATCCTTTTCTTATCTTATTGCATTAGCTGGGACTTCAAAAGCTTGAAATAATTATGCTTAGGAGAGCATGCTGAAAGTCAAGATAGGCCAATAGCTAGGCCTCTTGCACCGGTTAGACAAGTTAAGACTGCAAAAGAAAATTTCTTGAATGGCATTAAAAATGATACTGTAGTGACATACAAAGGATCAGAATGCTAAACAGACTTATTGCTGATATGGAGAAAATTTCAGTGGTCTGAATAGAAGATCAAACTAGCCATAACATTCCCTTAAGCCAGAGCCTTATCCAGAGCAAGGCCCTGACTTTCTTCAGTTCTTTGAAGGCTGAGAGAGGTGAAGAAGCTACAAAAGAAAATTTGAAACTAGCAGAAATTGGTTCATGAGGTTTAAGGAAAGAAGCTGTCTCCATAACATCAAAGTGCAAGGTGAAACTACAAGTGCTGATGTAGAAGCTACAGCAAGTTATCTAGAAGATCTAGCTAAGATAATGAATGAATGTGATCATACCAAACAACAGATTTTCAATGAAGACATAACAGCCTTCTATTGGAAGAAGATGCCATCGAAGACTTTCATAGCTAAAGAAGAGAAGTTAATGCCTGGCTTCAAAGTTCCAAAGGACAGGCTGACTCTCTTGTTAGGGGCTAATGCAGCTATTGATTTTAAGTTGAAGCTAGTGCTTATTTACCATTCTGAAAATCCTAGGGTCCTTAATAATTATGCTAAATCGACTCTGCCTGTGCTCTATAAGTGGAACAACAAAGCCTTGATGACAGCATGTCTGTTTATCACATGGTTGCCTGAATATTTTAAGCCCACTGCTCAGAAAAAAAACAAAACAAAGAAACCATTTGTTTCAAAATAATACTGCTCATTGATGATGTACCTGGTCACCCAAGGGCTCTGATGGATGTACAATGAGATGGATGTAGTTTTCATGACTGCTAACACAGCATTGATTCTGCATCCCATGAATTAAGGGGTAATTTCCATTTTCAAGTCCTTTTATTTAAGAAATACCTTTCGAGAGGCTATAGCTGCCATAGATAGTGATTCCTTTGATGGACCTGAGCAAAGTAAATTGAAGTTTCTGGAAAGGATTTGCCATTCCATTTGTCATTAAGAACATTCCTGATTCAAGGGAAGAGGTCAAAATAGCAACGTTAAGAGAAGTTTGGAGGAAGTTGATTCCAGCCCTCATATGTGACTTTCGAGGGTTCAAGACTTCAGTGGAGGAAGTAATTGCAGATGAGGTAGAAATAGCAAGAGAACTAGAATTAGAAGTGGAGCCTGAAGGTGTGACTGAATTGTTGCAATCTCATGATAAAACTTTAATGGACAAAGAACTGCTTCTTAGGATAAGCAAAGAAAGTGCTTTCTTTAGGTGAAATCTATTCCTGGTAAAGATGCTGTGAAATTGTTGAAGATACAACAAAGGATTTAGAATATCCCATAAACTTAGTTGATAAGCAGCAACAGGATTAGAGAGAACTAACTCCAATTTTGAAAGAAGTTCTACTGTGGGTAAAATACTATCAAACAGTATTGCGTGCTACAGAGAAATCCTTCATGAAAGCAAGAACCAATCCATGGGGCAAACTTAATTGTTGTCTCATTTTGCAAAATTGTCAGTCATCCCAACCTTTAGGAACATGGTCCTGATCAATTAGCTGCCATCAACATCAAGGCATACCCCTCCACCAACAAATAGATTATAACTCGCTGAAGGCTCAGATGCTCATCAGCATTTTTAGCAACAGAGTTTTTTTTTTAAATGAGGGTATATACATTTTTTTAGACATAATGCTATTGCACACTGAATAGACTATAGTGTAACTATAACTTTCATATGTATTGGGAAATCAAAAAATTGTATGACCCACTTTATTCTGATAGTGACTTTATTGCCGTGGTTTGGAACCAAAGTCATATCTCCAAGGTACATCACCTCTTGCTGCTTCCTCTCTAGGGAATCTGGTCCCCAGTTAGCCAAATAGGTTCTTCCCTCACTTCGTCTAGGTTCAGGTGGCCTTTCCTCACCACCAAATGTAAAGTAGTAACGTCATGCCTTTGCTCCCTATCTTACCTTCTTTGTTTTACTCCAAATGTGATGCTTGTTTGCATACTCTAAATTTACCTTTTTGTGTATTTCCTGTTTACCTGTGCAAGTGTGTAAGCTCCATGAGGGCAGGGCCTATGTACTGTTCCCCGGTGCCAGTGTTGTAGCAGATACATAGATGGCACTCAGCACATACCTATCTTTTTTTGGTTGTGCCTGCAGCATGTGGAAATTCCTGGGCTAGGGACCCAACCTGTACCACAGCTATAACCATAGCTCCAGCAGTGACAACGCTGGAGCCTTAACCCACTGAGCCCTGAGGGAACTATATCTATCAAATGGGTATTTGAATCCAGGGAGTTCTGGTATTCTGCCTTCTGAATGGATTGCCAGTCACCCCAAAGTAGGAAGCCACAGAAATAGGCTTTTATCTGGAATATGCTGGAACCTCCCCAGCTGCGAGTGTCCTGGAGTGGAAACCAAATTAGCAGCTATAGGGATGTGCCCCAAAATGGCCTTGCCCCAGATATGCTGACACTTATACTTGGGTGAATCACTGCTGACTTTCATTTTTAAATTGTATTCATGTGACCAGAGTCTAGCCGGTATTAGCAACCTGCCTACCAAATTAGAAGGCATTTTGTATTGGTATAATAGAATTTTAGGTGGTAGCATTCTCAAATGTCCCATTGTATTCAGTAAAAATAGCTTTCCCCTCAGGAACTGTGCAGTACACCTGGTACACCCAGGAGTGTTTGACATTGTCAGGTAACTTTATTTTTACATTGGCCTTAATTTTATCAACTTTTCCTCTGCATTGATGAGATTCCAAAATTTAGTATCAATCATAAATGTTAGACCATGCTTCTCCTATGCTTTATAAAGCAACTGGAACACTGTTAGTAACAGATATAACAGCCCTAACAACTAATTTCTCTCTGGCTGGTTTAGCAAATGCTATTCTGTAACATAAATATGAGGGCTCTTATGCTTGGAGGCTTTTAGAGGACCCTGATATGTGTCATTCGTAGCTGTCTACAAAGTTGTGATTACCAGAATTGGGGAAGCCAGGTTGACTGAATTTGCAGTCCTTGTATGGTGATCTTTCTCTGCCACAGGACTCTTACACATGCTATTCCTGCTGATTCAGCCCTGATTTTCTCTGAGCATACTTCCTTGCCCACGTAGCTCTCATTCATTCCTTAGGACTTCATCTTGAAGTCTCCTCTCTCTCTCTCTCTTTTTGGTTTTGTTTCCTTGTTACTTCCTTTGATTTGGCATTGTATAATTACAGGTTTTATTATTTGATCATTATTTCTCTCAAAGATGACATTTTTGAGCGAGGACCCGTTTTTTGGCTCTTTGTCCTCACTGTCTAGTAGCACTGGGCCATTTAAACTATTTTTTAAGTGAACAATTAAAGATTTGATATGCTGAATCCTTGACTCGTGTTGCTCCTCTCTTTCCTCTTCCGAAGTTCTCCATGGCCATGCATGAGAGAACTTGCATGGATATCAGAGGATCGAAACTGATATCTGCCTTTCAATGGATGGTGTCGTTGAAATGGTTACAGTTTGTTAAGGCAGGTGAGCTACATGTTATCAAGCCTTACATTAAGTCTCAGCTATGAAAGCTGGGAGAAATGTGTGTGTTACATGCACAGACCTGAGTTCTGTATAGGAGAACGACTAAAAGGACCAAAGTTGAGTTCGTTATTTCAGCAGAGGGGTCAGTTCTTCTGAGAGCCTAGTAGCTTGGGGTTCCATTCCATACATGGTAGGAGCAAATAAAAGCTAAAACGTACTGAGCGATGAATGTATGCCAGGTGCTTTTATGGACCTGCTCCATCTGTATAACCTTATTGACTTCTCACTACTTTACAAGGTAGATGCTGCCATTGTACCCATTCTGCAGATGAGGACGCTGAGGCTCAGGGATGTTAAGTAACTTGGCCATTGTTATAACGAACAATGGCAGTAAAAAGCAGACTTGGAGTTTAGACCCAGGCAGATCTGATGGTGCCTTTTTAGTCCTTTACATTTGTTTCAGTGGTGTGCTAGTAAATAAGCTTTAAACCAAAGCAAAACAAAACTGATCTGCCAATTTCTGTGATATGAATATTCCCACTGTGGCTGATCTCACTCTCTCAAGTGTTTATAGCTTGCACAACTTTTGGAAGTTAAGCAATTGCTGGTAAGCCTGCTCTGGCACACCAGTTACTCACTTCCTCTAATCCCTTTACCTTCACACGCATCATCTCCTTGGCTCTTCTCAGCTATATGATGAACCATGTAGAGTCAGTGGGATTAAGCCCAGGGTCCTAATCTTTGCAGTGGGTTAGTGGAGTGGTTCCCCTTGCCAATAAGTGATGGAGCAGAAGGAAGGACACTGTCGCTCTCTTACTGACTCACTCTGGGCAGGAGCCCAGGAAGAACACAGAGCCCCAGGAACCTACTGTTAGCAGGACTGAAGAACTGACAAAAGGTGATTCTGGGCAGCAAGAGAGGTTTCATCTGGTACCAGTGCCTCTGATTGGACCAGAACGCCTTCGTGGTCGGAGGAGGAACAGTGAAGTCCTAGCAAGCGTTTCTGAATCCAGAATTTTCTTAACTGTCTGCATTCAGTAACATGTACTTACATAGGAATTCTTCCCCAATTAGCCTTCAAGGGAATCCCCCAGCCTCCATCACCACCGTGGAAGATGCAGCTGCCTCTGGCTGAGGGAATCCCGGCTCTGCGAGAACTCAGGTGGCTGCTACCATGGCTGGGGTGGCAGCTTGAAGCTATGGGGGAAACTGAGACAGTTTGGTCCTTACTGCTCATTTCCTTCCATTTCTCCCATCAGGGTACAATGTCAAGGACAAATAGACTTTCTTTTATATTCTAGGCTCAGACTGGCCCCATAAATTTTTTAAAAGATTATTATTATTATTATTATTATTATTATTATTATTATTATTATTTGGCCACATGCATGGCATATGGAAATTCCTTGGGCAGGGATTAAATCTGGGCTGCAGGTGTGACCTACACCACAGCTGCAGCAATGCCAGATCTGTAACCTACTGTGCTGCAGCAGGAACTCCAAGATTATTGTTAGTTTTTTATTATAGATGATTTACAATGGTCTGTTAATTTTTGCTGTACCATAAAGTGACTCAGTTATACATATTTTTAAGAACAGTCTAAAGTTCACAGAAAAATTGAGGGGAAGGTACAAAGACTTCCCAAATGCCTCTTGCCCCCATACATGCGCAGCCTCCCGCACTAACAGCATTCCGCATCAGAGTGGCACACTTGTTATAATCCATGAACCCCCACTGATGCATCATGATCACCCAAGTCCGCAGCGTACCTTACAGTTCACTCTTTGCATTGTACCATCTACAGTTCGGATAAATATATAGTGACATGCATCCATCCTTATGGTATTTATAGGGTATTGTCACAGCCCTAAAAATTCTCTGGGCACTGCCTCTTTATCCCTCACTGCTCCCCATCCTCCCCCAACAGGCCCTGATCTTTTTACTCTCTTCATACTTTTACCTTTTCCTAAATGTGGTGTAATTGGAATTATGTGATGTGTAGTCTTTTTAAGATTGGCTTCTTGAATCCCTTGGTAGGATGCACTTACATTTCTTCCATGTCTTTTCATGGCTCGAGAGCTCATTTCCGTTTGGCACTGAATCATATTCCATCATCTGAATGTAACGCAGTTTGTTTATTCATTCACCTGCTGAAGGACATCTTGGCTGCTTCCAAGTTTTGGCAATTATGAATAAAGCTGTAGTCAGCCTCTCTGCGCAGGTTTTTGGGTGGATGTAAGTGTTAAACTCCTTTGTGGAAAAGAGTATGATCTGGATGGAATGGTAAGAGTCTGTTCAGTTTTGTGAAAAATCAACACACTGTCTTCCAAAATGGCTGTACCCTTTTGTATTTTCACTGGCGATGAATGAGAGTTCCTGTAGCTCCACATCCTTGCTAACGCTGGGTATTGTCAGCATTCCGGATTTTGGTGTTGAAATGACTTTATTTTTTTATTTTTTTTTGTCTTTTTGCCATTTCTTGGGCCGCTCCCGCGGCATATGGAGGTTCCCAGGCTAGGGGTTGAATCGGAGCTGTAGCCACCGGCCTACGCCAGAGCCACAGCAACGCGGGATCCGAGCCGCGTCTGCAACCTACACCACAGCTCACGGCAACGCCGGATCGTCAACCCACTGAGCAAGGGCAGGGACCAAACCCGCAACCTCATGGTTCCTAGTCGGATTTGTTAACCACTGCGCCACGACGGGAACTCCGGTGTTGAAATGACTTTAAAGCGAACTCTGTCCCATTGCTTTGGGTAGTATGAAAAAACACAGGCTTCCTGGATGATGGTTTATCAGTATATTTTAAGTGGCAAAATATTGAGATCTTTTGATTTAACAATCCCATTTCTAGGAGTTCCCTTCATGGTGCAGAGGAAATGAATCCGACTGGGAACCATGAGGTTGCGGGTTCGATCCCCGGCCTCGCTCAGTGGGTTAAGGATCCAGCATTGCCATGAGCTGTGGTGTAGGTCACAGATGTGGCTCAGTTCTGATGTTGCTGTGGGTATAGCATAGGCTGGCAAGTGTTTTCCATCAAACACACAACTAAAGACATTTTCACACATTCCAATGCTCTGTAAATGTTTGTTTTCACAATGCACAAAGAAGGTGAGTACACAGTTTCCCTAAGCAGGCCTTTGAAATGTGGGCTTTGGCCCAAGAGAATTCCCTTCTGAGTTTGTCCTTCATCTGGCCACATTGTCCCTGCACAAGCAGGGGACTCATAAAGTTTCCAAATGAGTTTTCCTCCATGGCTTGGACTCTTAGCCACATGCCCTGATTGTCAAGTAACTTCTGGGCCCCAAGCACCCCCACAATGAAGGAAGGGGTGAGGTCCAAGGTTGCTGGGAGCATCACAGAAGTCATTGCTTCTGATAAAATCCATAGGGAAATAGGATGTGGAATATAGATAACAGGAGATAAGAGATGGTTGGAAGTCAGGATGCATGTGAAAGTACATAAATAATGGCATATGGAGATTCTCATGTTAAAACCAGGCAAGCTGGTATTCACCAGGAAGTACAGAGATGCCCACTGGGCCCTTGATGGGCACGGCCAACCAGTAGAGGCTAGAGCTGTTCCCTGTACTGTTCATTCACTTGTTTGGTAATTGTTCACTAATAAGCACCTAGTGTACGCGTGCCTCTGCTGAGGTGGGAAATTCATGAGTGACTGAGATGTAATTCCTGCTTTCAACCCCACCAGGGGAAGAAAGACACATAGACTTCACTACAATTGGGGGCAGAAAGTGAGAATTGCTGTAAGAAAGATTTAGATAAAGGATTGCAGGGCTTTAGGGGAACTGAGTAAGGTGTTATGGAGAAGGTGACGTTGGGTTGGATCCAAAGGAGAAGGACAATTTAGACAGGTGCAGGAGGGGGCGCTGGGGTGGAAGAGTGTCAGGCGAAGCCATTTCCATAGAAGGAAACCACATCTGGACCTACCCCTGTGGGAGGGCTGCCTCACTGCAGAGATCTCTCATTAAGCAGAGGAAGCCAAGGTTTGGAACATAGAGATATATTGTAGCGTATAGAATTAGATGACATGAGATAAATTCCATTTAAAAAGCCAGATTTAATAGAAGAAAGATTTCCTTTTCACATGCCTTTAGCTTGAAGAAAAACAATGTATGGCTTAATCTCTTAATTAGGTTTGAAAAAATCGTTTTCCCGTTTTAGCTAATTTAATATGCAATAATTAGGAAATTAACTCTTTTCTCTTTGCAAATGTTTCTGACAATGCTGATTGGTTATTGTCCAGAAGAGGATGATGGGAAATAGTTCTCTCTTCACGTTTCCATCCCCCCCGCATCCCGTCTCCAAAACCAGAGTGAATTTGTAAGTCTATAAGCCAAGTGAGAAAACGAGGTGTGATCTGACTTACAGGAATTCATTGTATCCCTAGCTCTCTGAGAATGTGTTTGTTTAGTAAAGCAAGTATACCCAAATATGTTTCGGACAAATATATGTGTAGTGTAACATAGTTTTAAGACTGCAATAACTGTTAAGACAGTGGTGACAATTTCTCAGGAAGAAATCAGGCTTGAGAAATGTCAAGCCTCATTTTTCATCCCACAGTGACTGTCAGACACTGCCAAACATCTCAGTGTCTTTGTATTCCACTGAAGGAGACAGGAGGCATTTGTATGCAGTCATGCAATGTTGAGTGAGTCAAAATTCTGCCTTGTGATTGTGTGATTTATTGCTAATATTGCCCAAGATACAAAGAGGCTTCTCTGCCTTCATTCGGCATCCATTTCCCAGTTGCAATTAATCTTTATTACATTCCATAGCTCACCTCTGGTTTGGAATGTTAAAAAGATCCCTCAGAAGTTTCGTCTCCTTCAAGGTTCACCCTCTTGATGAGGCTTAGCCTGCCTGCATCTCACATGCACCTTCATCCCAGAAAGTCATATTTCCTTGTAAAAAATGCAAACAATATAGAAGGACATGAAAGAGGTACCTAGCAAGTGAAAAATCTGTCCACTTGACAAATCCCATCCCCTTGTATCTTCTAAATAGACTGCAAGCCCCTAAAGATGGTATTTTATTCACCTGTGCATTTTTAGCACCTAGCAACTTGCTTAGCAATAATCATTGCTCAAAGAAATGCTTGTTGGGTGAATGAATCAATCAAAGGGTGTGGAAGAGAGTTGGGCTAGAATTCACATGAGAGATTTAGGGACGTGCAGTACTTTGCTTTTTTAAAGATGTGGTCCTTGGACCAGCAGCATCAGCATCTTACTGGAGCTGGTTAGAAATGCGGACCTCAGGCTGACCCCAGGCTACCGGATCAGAATCTGCATTTTAACAAGATTCTCAGATGATAAATGAGTGCTTTAAAAGTTTGAGACTACCTCCAGTAGTCTATAGTATATCTGCAATATAATTAAAAATGTGGTCTTGAGTAAGCCAGAAAGAAAAAGACAAATACCGTATGATATCACTTATTTGGGGAATCTAAAATATGGCAAGATGATCCTACCTACAAAACAGAAACAGATCACGGCCAAGGAGAGCAGACTTGTGGTTCCCAGGGGAGGAGGGGAGGGAGTGGGATGGATGGGTAGTTCAGGGTTTAATATTTGAAATGGATGGGCAACGGGCCCTGCTGTACAGCACAGGGAACTGTGTGTGATTGGGTCACTTTGCTGTACAGCAGAAACTGAAGAAAGATTGTAAATCAACCATACCTAAACAGAATAAAATAAAAATGTGATTTTGCACAAACAAATGCAAGGAAAGGTACGCATTTAATTTATTTACATTTAAGCAGCAGGCCGTGGAACCGTTTTCCAAGAGTGGATACTTTGGTAAGGGCTTCTCACTTTCATTCCCCTCACGGACCTGGTGTGGCTGTCCTTGGGTGTCCTGTAGGACTGTCAGCCCATTTCTGAACCATCTCCCCTAGTGACCCTATCTGGTCAGTCCTAAACCCCAGTTTGGAAATAGACACATTCCATGTCACCTAAGAAGCAGTTCAAACCACAGTGTAGAAATCACGTGGACGCCCAGCTTGTGGACTTGGAATGCTGCTACATCACATTTTCACTGCTAGACAGCAGGCATGTTATTCAAGTTGTGGTTTCCTCATCTGAAACACATTCTGCTTTGATGGCTTATGAGGACTAAAGGAGTTAAGCATGTGAGAGTTGGTACATGACAATCAGTCCGAGGGTGTCCACTGTTTTTTAACTGAGGAGAAATTCACATAAGATTAACCATTTCAGAGTGAACTGTTGAGTGGCCTTTAGTATATTCACAATGTTGTGCAAACATCACCTCTCTCTAGTTCTAAGACATTAAGTAGCATCACCCTAAAAGGAAACCAAGTACCCCTTAAGCAGCTGTTTCCCATTCTCCTTCTTCCAGACCCTGGTAACTACCAATCCTCAATCTCTCTCTATGGATCTTAACGCTTATTAATAATGCTTTATAGTCACGGGAAAAAAAATCCCCACAAAACTCAGATTTCTTTCTTTTTCTGTCTATTTTCATTGTTTTCCACATCCTTCAAAATAGGAGTTTGCTAATGATGGAAACTGGAAGTAGAGGCATGATATAATTTTAAAGCAATGGTTCATAAAATGTGGTCCCAGATTAGCAGTATCTACATTACCTGGGAACTTGTTAGAAATGCAGATTCTGGAGTTCCCGTTGTGGTGCAGCAGAAACAAGTCCAACTAGGAACCATGAGGTTGTGGGTTTGATCCCTGGCCTCACTCAGTGGGTTAAGGATCCCGTGTTGTCATGAGCTGTGGTATAGGTTACAGACTCGGCTTGGATCTGGCGTTGCTGTGGCTGTGGCGTAGGCTGGCAGCTACAACTCCTATTAGACTCCTAGCCTGGGAACCTCCATATGCTGCAGGTGTGGCCCTAAAAAGACAAAAGACAAAAAAAAAAAAAATGCAGATTCTTGGGTTTGCCCCAGAAGGGCTGAATCATAACTCTGGGAGTGGTGTCCGGCAATTCTAGTGCATGCTGAAATTAGAGAAGCCCTGCTTTACGAGGGAAAAGGCCATGTAGTTATGCTGTAGGCTACAGGGGAAGTCCTAGAACCACTGCTTTAAATAAACCAGATGTTACCCTGCCAAGCCCGTGGGGATGCCTCCAGGTGCCTTCACACCGGTACCATCCTTGGGCCCAGGAATGCATGTACAGGTCTTCCAACCCGGTTCCTTTGACATCGGCATCAGCTAGGGACACTTCCCTGCTATCCTTGGCCTTTGGGACAGTCAACAGAGCTGATGCCTTGGCTTCTTCCCCCAGTGACATCAGGGCCATTGTGCAGGTGCAGGCACAAGCACTGACACAAATACAAGTCACCCCTGCTCTTATTTAATCCTTTTCCCTCTTGGTGCTACCCGGCTTCCTATTCAAAGGGAGGATTTTTCAGCAGAGCTTGGCTGTGACTGCTTGCTGTGTTTCACACATCCTGCTTTTGTTGCACTATATCAAAGTGCAGGCAGCGTTTCTTTTTGGTTGATTAATGTTCAATTCGAGGTCTATTATGAACCTCCAGGCTTTAATTACTACACCATTACCCAGTCAATTCCTTGCCATTTTATATTTACGGCCTTTATTATGCCTCTGTATGTGCAATTGCCTTATTTTATTCTGGAAGGATTTCACCTCATTAGCTGGGTTTTATACCATTCTTCTCATTTGTCCAGATTGTTACTTATCTTGGTTCCCTGTGTCTGCTCTCCACTTTGTTTTTTCACCAGTCTGACCCTCTGTACCTGCTTTTTCTCCTTTTCCAGGTTTGCCTTGTTCTTTTGCCCTTGGAAACCACTCTTTAAGTTTTTGCAAACTCTTCTCTGGGTGGCCTTTTCCCTGGTGATTTGTTATGCCCACTCTTAACTAGTTCCATCTCTATTACTTTGTTTTGTTGGCCCTTCCAAAGGCCTGGAGGCCCTGCTCTTCAGCCCTGGACAGAACATGGACAGCTGCCTCTCTCTAAAGGGCCAATTAAGGATCAGGGAAGGAGCTGTTTTTCTTTTTTTTAAGAGCACGCTGCTAAAGATAATTTTTAAATGCTTTGCTAACACTCCCTCCCTCCCTAGCAATTATCCCAGTACCTCAGGAGAATTAATTAATTAATTTATTAATTAATTGATTTATTTAGGGTTTTTTGTTTGGTTGTTTGTTTGTTTGTTTTGTCTTTTTGCCTTTTCTAGGGCCGCTCCCACAGCATGTGGAAGTTCCCAGGCTAGGGGTCTTATCGGAGCCGTAGCCACCGGCCTACACCAGAGCCCCGGCAATGCAGGATCCGAGCCGCATCTGCAACCTACACCACAGCTCATGGCAATGCCGGATCCTCAACCCACTGAGCAAGGGCAGGGACCGAACCCGCAACCTCATGGTTCCTAGTCGGATTCGTTAACTACTGCGCCACGACGGGAACTCCCCTCAGGGGAATTTAGTGTTTGGTTTACTTTCTTTTATATTTTCGTAGTCTCCATCCGAGACCTGCTGAACCAAACTCTGGGGAAGCACCCAGTAGTCCATGTTTAATAAGCCCTCTAGATGATTCTGAGGTCACTCAAGTTTGCAAACCACTGTTCTGGGAGTTCCCGTTGTGGCTCTGTGGGTCAAGAACCTGACATAGTGTCCATGAGGATTCGAGTTTGATCCTTGGCCTTGCTCAGTGAGTTAAGGATCTAGTTAAGCTGTGGCACAGGTCGAAGATGTGACTTGGATCCAGTGCTGCTGTGGCTATTGCATAGTTCCGATTTGACCCCTAGCCTGGGAACTTCCATGTGCCACAGGCGTAGCCATAAAAAGAAAAAAGAAAAAAAAAAAAAATCTGAGAACCGCTGTTCTAAAGAGATGCTGAAAGAACTTCAGGAAGCCCATCCACGTCAGAAATAATATTTATTCCACCCAAGTCCTTACTTTTCCAAAGAGCAAGATTAATAACGTCAATAGCAGTTATGTTGGGATTTTTGTTGTTGCGTGGGTTTTTTTTTTTTTTTTCAACATCTTTGCCCTAGAGTTATAAGAATATCTCAGTAAAAACCAGAGCTCATGTAATTATTATAGCAATAGTAGATCAGTCATCTCCCTCACTGAGTATTTGAGATGTTTCAGGCATTAAGAGATCTTTATCTCCATTTTTTTTTTTTTCTTCATTTAATCTTTACGGCCCTTTGTGGGCAGGTATTCCTGGTCTGGTTTTTTACAGGAGAGAACTGAGGTTAAGGAATGTGTATCCTCAAGTCACCAAGTGTGTTAGAAGTAGATCCGAGAAAATCATTTCTGTCCAGAGCTATGTTATCTATTCCTCAGTTACCATGTTAAGGACCTGGTCAAAGCTTTGTTATTACTATTTCAGCCTCTCCTTTTTCAGTACAAGTCGAAGTGAGTGAGTGCTCGGGGTTAAGCCCCCTGTAGTCCTGGGCTGGGTCTGTTTATTTCTGTGCTGTGTGACCTTGGGCAAATTCAACAATGTCTTTTTGCCTCAGTTTCTCCATCTTTAAAGTGGGATAGTGCATGATTTCTGCCGTGTGGTAGTTAGTACAGGTACCTTAAATGAGATAATCTGTGAAAACACTTAGAACAAGACCTGGGAAATAAATGCTCACCGTAAATGTTAGCTGCTCTTCTCTTCCTCTGCCCTCTTGTCTATGCTTGTGGGGCCTTCTCTGGGGCTCACTTCCCTCATCTGGGAAGTAGGGGCGGTGGATCAGGCGGACCAACAGCTTGGGATTCTGATTTGTTCTGCTTTATTTTCCCGCTTGGCAGGCTTTCTATAATTGTAATGTTCTTTGTTCCCTGCCCACTTAAAATCATATTAGGGCTTTGGCATATGTGTTTGATTTTTAGGGACTCGCTCAAGATTCATGATCACAATTAAGCTCTTGTGCAGCCCCCTGGAGGCAGCTCAGTGCTCTCTCTAAAGCTTCTCTCTGGCTTTCTGGGAACAGTCACCATTAGCATTGGTATATGGAGGAGGTGGCTCCCTCTTGGACCCTGAGTCTCTGTGAGAGGACCCCACGGTGGCCTTACACTTTGACCTTGAAAGACGTCTGGGACTTGATAATGTGATCTGAGGGCTAATACATCATTCTAGGGTGTTCCTTGATTCTGTTACTGCTTTAAAGGTATTCTTGTATGGGGGGGAGGCTCATTGATAAAAGGAAGGTTTCTGGGTTTTATTTATCGGTTTAACATGGGAAGAGACTGGCTTTTCCTCTGGTGGGCCAGGAGACAAATTTTAACAGAGCTTGAGGGGTTGACAGATTCCAAGGACAGGTGTCCTGTGGTGGCTGCCACTGTTCAGTGTTGATACTTTATTGCCAAAATTATCAGGCTGTCTTATTCTTTGAGGTCCTTGCTCACTATCTGTACATGTACAGCCCTGTATTCCTGTGGAAGATTCCTGCTCATGGGACTTCCTATCTTGCATTCTGGTGTAGGTAATGACGCTGTTTTTAAGCTTCTTATGCTAAAATGATGGGAGAGCCTCTGTCTTCCTTTCTTCTGTCCCCAGAGGCCCATCACCAGAGAGGCAGTCTCACTGCAGTCATGATTTTGGTTCAGTTGCTGTTAAATGTTGGCTGAGGGCCTCACAAGAATAGGAAGAGGGAGGCGATAAAGAGAAAAAACACCAACTTTGTCAAGTCTGCTTTAGACATTTTGCCTCAGTTTTTGATTTAATATGTGCCACAGTCCTAGGAAGTGGTTTTTTTATGGAACTAATGTGCAATTCACAAAGAGATGGAATGTCTTATGCACGCTCACACCCATTTGACCCAGGCTTTCTGTGTTATCCATGCTTCCCGAAGCAGCGTTGGATCAGAATTGGGGCGAGACGGACGATCCCGTCTCTTTGGAGAGGACACAGTGCAGGCTGACCCCCTGTCCTTGGTGGCCTGTGAGGAGGCTGTCAGGCTTCATCTGACCCTCAGAGTCCAAGCAGCCTGGACAAGAAGACTCCACTGATAACAGGAGATGGAAAAGCCCTAGAGGCTTACTCCAGGGCTGGCTGCAGGGAAAGCAGAATGCAGTGAACTGACCCTGGATGAGAAGAGTTCAAGAGAAAGTGGAGAAAAGTGTGACAGGGCCAACCAGCTGCATATATATCAGCAACGTGGTGCTGAGGCGAAGAGGGGAAGGGTGGTTCCCAGGACCCAGAGAAAGGCAGTCACCCAAGTATGGCGGCTACCGTTGTACTCAGCACTTAATGGTTGCTCCCAAGCCAAAGAGGCTTGTCCTCTGCACCACTGCAGAAGAAGAACTCAAAATGCATGAAAGTAAAGGCTTTGGGGACACTCCACACACAGTTGTTTACCCTGAGCAATCTTTACTGACCTTCACGGGATAAATGAGATAAGAGAGAGCCTATACCTTTGTCTAGGAGGAACTGGGATTTATAGACCCACTTCAGTGAGACAGAGGGAATTGATCAAAGTTCTCTCACCCTCTTAAGACATGAAATGCATTGAGTTTCATGGCAACGTCTCTGTGAGGGCAATTTATAAACTATAATGGGGAATGGAGGGAATGAAAATGGAAAACCTTAAAAATTGAATTCCAGGACTGACCTAGGCTATGATCTAAGCAGGTCACCTCTTCCTCTGGTTGCAACATTCTTCACGAGAGTAATAATAATATTGATCTTATGGACTTGTTGGGGATCAGTGGATAGAAAAAACATAAATATACTCTGTAAGCTTAATAACAGGCTTTATACTTAATATTGCATAAATATCCAGTGTTTTATCAAATATGCAGACAGTTACAGCTTCTTTCAGTGTGTGAAGTATTCTAAGATGAGTGATAATAGCAGGTTTTATTATTATTTTTTTTTTTTTGGTCTTTTTGTCTTTGTTGTTGTTGTTGTTGTTGCTATTTCTTGGGCCGCTCCCGCGGCATATGGAGGTTCCCAGGCTAGGGGTCGAATCGGAGCTATAGCCCCGCCTACGCCAGAGCCACAGCAACTCAGGATCTGAGCCGCGTCTGCAACCTACACCACAGCTCACGGCAACGCCGGATCATTAACCCACTGAGCAAGGGCAGGGATCGAACCCGCAACCTCATGGTTCCTAGTCGGATTCGTTAACCACTGCGCCACAACAGGAACTCCGATAATAGCAGGTTTTAATAGGTACTCCCTCCATTGAGGTTTCTGTTCCAGTGTGTTTTCTCTTAAAGCCAAAGAGTGAGGAATAAAAAAAATGCAGATGGAAAACATGCTATGCTATATCCAGATGAAAGGTTTCAAAATATCTCAGGTGAATATTAATACCAGAATATTGAAACTGGATGTAGATCCATTAGTGTATGAAGTTAAAAAAAAAAAAAGAAAGCAAACTGCTACCTAGACCAAGAATCATCTCTCATTATAGTAATATCTTATTAGTAATATACTTAATCATAGTCTTTTTAAAATATTTCTGTAAGATTGTTGTCCTTAAAGCCTACACAGGCCATTTTAAAGATTTGTGTCTGTCTTGTCTAAAGAAATCATTTGAGTAGGAGAGTTTATTTTCCTTGAGGTAGGTAAATATGATAAGATGGATGGTATATTAAGAGTAAAGAGAAGGGCTTTTCCAAGTTGATTTACATATTGATTACTTAAATTACTCCTTAATTTAGTGCCTGCTAATAAACAGTGCCTCAGAAATGTTTTCAGAACATTTATTGGCTGCAGTAATTCTACCTACAGTGTATTCAGATCACATCCTCATTAAATATTTATGTGCTCATGAAATGTTAATAGAACGTTAATGTGAAATTCAAGGGAATGTCTTCGCTGGGAGTGGGGTGCTGGCTGAAAACTACCTGTCTCCTGTCTTTTCTTTATGTTCTGTCTTCTTCTTGCTCTCTCTTTTCCCTATTCATCTCCAAATCATCAAAAGATTTACATTTGCTCCTTGATACGGCTGTCTCGGGTACAAATATTTTTAAAGAGAAATAAAGGTTCACTGATTGATGGGCGTTTCGTTGCTTTTCCCTCCTACTTTCCTGAACTGGAAATCCTGGTTCAAACCAGAAAGGATTTTCCTAAAAGGAAGAGGGGGATTCAGGCTCAGGCAAATGAAACTGTCCACACTCAGGCAGACTTCCCAAGGAGACCGCGAGGAGGGGCAGGGCCTTTTCAAGGACTCCAGCGCTGGTGCTTCCTGCGTGTCAGGAGAGGGATTTAGTTGGAGTTGATGACTGGCTTTCTCAGAGAAAAAACAGCCAACTCAGGGAGTTCCTCTTGTGGCGCAACGGAAACCAATCCGACTGGTATCCATGAGAATGTGGGTTTGATCCTTGGCCTCGCTCAGTGGGTCAGGGATCTGACGTTGCCATGAGCTCTGGTGTAGGTTGCAGATGTGGCTTGGATTCCGAGTTACTTGTGGCTGTGACGTAGGCTGGCAGCTGTAGCTCCGATTCGACCCCTAGCCTGAGAACGTCCATATGCCTTAATGTGGCCCTAAAAAGCAAAACAAAACAAAACAAACTCAGATGAGGTCTTTGTTAACGATAAAGAGACTGTAAGGAAGAATTTCTATCAGTTTCTATCATGAATCCCAAGGACAATAAAGGCTAGCTTCATGCATAATTATTTACGTAAGCTGCACGCAGTTGAAAAGTTCCACAAAATGAGATGGTTCATCAACTTCTTGGACAATCATAAGGGTGATAAAGCGACAATGAGGGAAGCTTCAAAAACTGACCCTGATGCAACAAGTGGAACTGTTTGTGTTATGATAATAAATATGGCTAGGTATAAATGCAGTGCTGGAAGGAACATTCCCAAATGGAAATAGTTGATCCGTTAGTTGGATGTTGTCAATGCACACAATAATTGTGTGTGTGTGTGTTATTGTTACGATGTTTGTGCAGAAAACAACGGGAACACATGGAAATCCTCATCCTTTGCTTTTAAACCATTCACCATAGACCGCGCTCCCTCATGTTACTTCATTACTTGGAGTCAAACAACACTGTCAGTTACTTTTCCTTCTTCCCCTTTTTCTTCTCTCCTTCTTCTTCCCTCCTTCCAAAGAGCCTTCCTTTTACCTCTTCCCAAAAGCCTTCCCTTCCTTGCTCTCTTCTTCCTTGTCTGCTCTCCTTGCCTTTTGTGATCATTTATGGTGTCTAAGCCGCCCTCTTCTCTGCCAGGGACGCTCAGGCCATCCAGAAGGATTGCACGTTTACTATGCATCTGTTACACCTGCAGATCTCTTCAAAACACATCAGGTCACGGGGCTCACGTGTCTAAGTCTCCTGGTTAGCACCTCATGATCTGAGAATGACACCCCACACAGCCCTGTGGCCCTGTCTCACCTCTGTGCGGCTCTGGCTCGCTCGGCACCCCTCAGGCTCCTGGAACACAGCTGCTCCCTTGCACGACTCCAGACCCCTCCACATTGCAGACCAGGCAGTGTACGGAGGATGTGTCTGAAACAGAGGCTCTGTCCTTGATCTCTGCCTGGAATATCGTTTCTCTCGGACTTTGGCATGGCAAGCTCTTTCTCATCCTGTGATTCCCAATAGTCACTTGATTATCTGCAGTCTCTTCTCCAGGCCTTCCCTGTCACTCCCTACCACCTCAACCAGTTCCTTTTTTTCATAGCCCTTGTTATAAACTGTCATCACCTCCTCTGTTCACTCTGTCTCCCTCAATTAGAAAGGACGCTCCAGTAGATCAGGGCCCTAGTCTTTTTCTCCACCTTATGGGGCCTCGGCATTTCCCTGGTAGATAATAGGTACTACCAACTGTTGCTACTGTTGATTGAAGGAATAAAGCACCCTTTCTGCCACCCAAGAGGTCGTAGTCTAGGGGAAAAACAACCTAAGTCGGTGCACAGCTACGTTGTAAATTCAACTGGGAGCCCCACTACCACCACCACTCAGGGCAGTGAAGATCTTGAGGCTGTATGGGACAACGGAGGATGTCCTGTACAACTGCGCAAGTTGGAGGTGGCTTCAAAGCTGGATCAGCTGATAATTCCCTTTGTCGACATAGGAATTTGAAGCTTAATAACCTTACTTTATTTTTTTTTCAATTTTGTGGGTTTTAGAACAGCTGGTTAATGGCCCTTTATTTTTGAAATGTAGTAACTTGAAAATAGAGTTTTGTTGTCGTGTTTTACTTTTTTGTTTAACACGTGTGCAGAATGGCTCCCTTAGTTACAGTAGGAATATCTCAAACTAGCTTTAGGAAGGAGGAGAATTTATTAGATGGACCAAAGCATTTTCAGAGGAAAGTTTCAGCAAAGACCCATAAGGTTAGGGATGTGGCTTTGCTGCAGGAACAAGTGGGACCAGCCTCTTAAATGCTCCCAGGGCTGCCACTTCACTCCTCTCTGTTTCCCTTGGCCTTTTGGCTTGCTTTTCTTTTGCTTGTTTGTTTATTGCAGGCTTTCAGGTAGCTCCTCCACTCACACCTCTTGGGTACTATCAACAGATTTGGGCCAATTTTAACCTTTCTGTGTGATAAGTCTCAGGGAAGGGCTCTGGTTGGTCCAGTTTGTGTCCATGGCCCTTAGGTGTGGTCCAGTCAACTAAGGCAGGGACGAGATCTTGTAAGAACATGGACATTCCCGTGGGAAAATATGTCATTGAATGTAGAAGTCCAAGTCATAGAAGGAGAGTTCCTGTCCCCAGGAAAGGGAAGACGCGGCTGGAAGGACAAGAGCGGAATTTTATCACATAAGGACGAGTCTCTATTGTGCTGTTTTGAAAAACTCTCCATGGGCAGCTTTGTGTAAGTGGAAACCAAAGAGCAGACTGTTCTCTTACGGAGTTGAAAAAAAGGTTTTAGGAGGTTGAGAAAACATGAGAGAATATACATCAAGTGCAATTTCATTCTGCCCCCGAGAACCTTAGATTGGTGATCTGGACCAGACCTGTTACAGGAGAGCCAACATTTTTTGATGTTTTTCACTGACCGACTTTCCTTTCTGACCCATTCCTTTTCCTGCTTGCAGATCGTGCTTGAGAACAGTAGCCGAGAAGATAAGCATGAATGTCCCTTTGGCCGCAGTAGTATAGAGCTGACCAAGATGCTGTGTGAGATCTTGAAAGTGGGCGAGCTGCGTAAGTACACATGTTTCGAACCCGGGTGTGAAGCTTGGCTGAGACCCAGCTTCCGGGCAGTCCCCTGACCCCACCCCCACCCCCAAGGAGGGAGTTTGCAAGGTGCTCCCAGCCGTGCACCAGCATTGCTGTGACGGAACAGTCTTTGGCTTGGGTTTCCAGTGTAGGTATTTCTGCGAGTCTGCTCTGGGAATAAACATTATGAAAATCTACTAGAATGGGAAAATGTGCGGATGTTGTGATTGAATTTCAAATATTATAGAAATGAGTATGTATTAAGACAGCCTTGCCTTTCAGACTCTGTTGAGGAAAAAGATCTGTGGATTTCTTTTTAAAAATTCCAGGTTTTAATACCCAATAAATCATTTTCTTTTTCCTTTTGAAACAATTTTTCTCCTACAAAGAAAAATTGGCTGCCTTAATGAAATCCCCTTGCTTCCAGGATCTGACTTGTTTAGAATGTTTTCTCTTAAGAAAGAAGGAACAATTGAAGAAAATGGGTATCTGATCATGAAAAATGTGGTGAGAGAGATGCTTATTGCTTTTTCTTCCCTATATTACAAACTTTAGACGAGGATACCTAGAAACAGCGGGTCTGATAGTTTTCTTGCCTTTTGCTCCCTGGCATAAGTTAGCTTTAACCTGTTAAGTAAGGCAAATCTGATTTCATCTGACCGACAATCATTGTCAACATTGAGTCTCCCTATACAGGCTGCCTTCCATTCCCTCCAACAGCTACAGAGCAGACACGCATATAAGTTTTCCCTTGTGGGCTTAATAACATGGGCACCAGAGAAGGCTGTTTAGACCAGAGAAACATCGGGTGTTTGGTGTTACTGTGAAAGTATAAATATCCAGTCACCTGCTTGAGAGCTAAAATAATGGTCTGAAATGATTAATGGGAAATCTAATGATTGAATTGGAGAGGGGGTTATGTTTTATTTACAGATCAATAGGTTCTTTTATTTTAAAAATATAGAAAAAGCTAAGATTTTGAGTCTATTTGACTAAGCACAGCAGAATTTATCCACCTCCAGTGTGGGTGGGTGGAGAAGCAGCTGAAGCTGACATGGAACTGCCATGGAAGTTCATTGCTTGGGAGCCCAAATTAGGGGCATTTTTGCATTAAGAGAGTAGCAGCGGACCTGAGAGGTTGCTGTGTCAATCCACGCAGGTTCACCAATCACCAACGTTAACCTTTCAGTTTACCTGGGTCCTTGATGTGAGTTATCCCTCCTACTCCGCATTAGACTGACTTGAGATTTATGTCTGCTGTGTCGCTTTCTGTGCATTTTGCTGAAGGATTAAAGTCTTGAATCCAACAAATCCCCCCGAATTCCTCTGTCTCATAACCGTGATAATTCCAAGTTTATTGCAATTTGATGGGGAAAACTGTAGACCGCCACTTGCTAAAAAGCATTGCAAGACCATCCAGGATTTTCAGAAACTGGAGGCCAGTCATGCTTTGCTTGTCTGGTCCTTCTTGTGTCCAGGTTACTGCCCTGTGACATCTTTTTCTTGCCCCTCCTTCATTTTCATCTTCCCCAGTGAAGATTGGCTCTCAGCTGTCATCCTGAAGGCAGCAGAAGGTACACTCTTGTACTCCGACTGACAGATCCAGCTTTCTACTCTTCTCCTTTGCCCAACCAACATGTATCCATCATGCTAAAGGTTAGCTCAGCACAGAGACGTGGTGACTAGAGGGAGAGGTTGCGGACAAGGGGCAGCTGGGTTCTGTCTCTGCCACTTACGATCTCTGTGTTCTCGGGCGACACACTCGCAAACTTCACTGGGCTCTCATATTCCCACATTTTCCCCAGAAATAGATTCGTAGTATTCGGGGTGCTGATTTGAGTAGTCGTATGCATTTTGGCTCGATCAGAGGTAACCTTAGTGGCTGAAATTGCGGTGAGAGGAGTGGGAGGTGTACCGTGGGGGTAGATGGTATTCAATCTAGAGGAACTAACTAGCACACGAAGGCCAAGTTCCGGGCTGTGTGTGGGCAAGGTAAATGTGGATCTAATTGGGTCTCTCCTCCCTGTCAGTGGGGCCCCATCTGGTGAGCAGACAGGAGCCTTAGTGGCAGGAGGCTGAGCAGACAATGCTGCTCAGGTAAGTGTCAGCTCTGTGCTTTGGGGGAGGGAATTGGTACCAAATGGGGGCTGACCTCTGGCTGCTGTAGAAATGCCGTCCCAGACCTTTGAGGACCCAGGGAGTCAAGCCAGGAACCAGGACAGAATCCCATTCCTCTGGGCTGAGATAACAGAGTGGGATCCCTGGAGGGCGCCAGATGCTTTTCTTGCACCATATATTATTCCAGAAGATGAGAACCTTCTGCTGCAGAGCAGGCTTCCAACATGCTGCCAGTTTGCTTCGCACCTGGTCAGGTCTGGTCTCCACAGAGAGGTTGGGCTTGGACAGCTGGGACCTGACATATTCATGGCAGGCTCCCTTCATCTAAGATGACAAATGCATTTACTCATTTGTTTCATAAAAATCTACTGATTGCTGACAATGAGCCAGGGACTAGGATGGACACTGCAGGTACAAAGTCAACCAGATATGATCTCTGTTCCCCAGAGTCTTCCAATTAAGAAAGTGTAAGAATGAGATGGGACTGATATTTTTTCCTGTGAGTTATAAGTGTGCCTATGTACACACTCACACTATCTGTTCCAATAATTTTTCCAATGTTTTGATAATTTGAGTTTTTGGGTTGACCCATGCTCACCATCTACTGACGGCAAAGGCTCTTCTTGCCATTTTACAAGGCCCCCCAAAGACTCCCACATTTCTGAAATCTGCCAAACTAGCTGTTTTCAGCTCATGAAATATTAAAGGATTGCTCTATTCTGATTGAGTGCTAGACATCAAATGATGAAACACCCTGTAAGTAAGAGGAAAATTGCTTTTTAATGGATTGCCTTTTGTTCATTGCCATATTAAATAAGTTACTAATAGGAAAAGTAAATCTGAGTGCAGTCTTGTGTTGGAGGAGATATCTATTTTTCTTCCTGGGAAAATTAGTTTTACATACAAATCCATCTTCCTTTGGTTTGTGTGTGTTTTCTTTTCTCCATTTCTAAGTTCATGGTTCTTCTCAGATATATGTTAATGATTGACCTGGACGGTATGGTCATGTTACATCTATAAGCAAGCACTGAAGACTGAAGAAGTACCCAATTAAAATTCTAACTGATTTTTCACAAAAGTAGAAAGATTCAATTTCCTAGAAAGGCTTTGTCTTTTGATTTAATTTAAGGTCTGTAGAGGAAACCCATTTCTGAAATACCAATTATATCTTGGTGCCTAAAGCAAACATATTAATGTTCAGCTAAATTACTAATACCAAATATTTATGCACAGGGTTTTTCTGAGATTACTTTTTAAAAAGCACTCTTTTTCTGCATCCCAATTATTGACATTGTAAGATGCAAGCCTTTAATAGTGTGGTCCAAAAAACAATGCCGGTTTATATTCTCAAAACACTTTATGAAGGTTATTTAATTGAAATCTCTAACACCCCCAGGAACAAATCAAAATCAATAGCATCTATGTTTACTAATGAAGAGAAGACTTGCACTGACTGCATATTGTCTAAGGTTGCTGAGCTCAAACTGGTGTTCGGGATGCCCAAAGAAGGGTGCAGACAGAAACACCACAGTTGAGTGTTTGCATTTTGGTATCTCAATGACCTTTTGTGAATCACAGCGCAGCTACTCATCGGATGCCTTGGGCTTGCTTCTTCTCTGTGCCGAGCTTCTGGTTCCTTATCCAGAAAATAAAGATGCTATCTGCTGCACATAGTTATTGGCAGGATTAAATGGGATAAAGGAGGTTGCTTTAGTTGGAAGATGGATAGTTTTGTTTTGTTTTGTTTTGTTTTGTTTTGGCAAGTGATAGGATCTTACACTTTCCATGAACATATTGCGAGTTACACAGGGGGAGGGAGTGCTCTGGTGTCAGTGGCCCTGGAACAATGTCCCTTGTTTCCTCACTTTACCTTCTGACTAAATCTTTTTAAAAACCTGCTTTCTTCATGAAGCTCGTTGGAGAGTGAGGCACTTGTGTTCTCTTAGGTTCAAGTTTGAAAATCTCCAAGCAGAATGCCGTGGTTGATCAGTATGTAGCCTCAGATCGCCATGGCCTGGGTTGTAGGATAGGCAGCCCCTCTTAGAGGCAAAAGGTTGAGGTAGGAGGGAGCAAGGTTTCAAAAGAAGAGGTGTGCGTGAGTGAGTGTGGGGTGGGTGAGGGTGAGGGGAAGCAGGGAGGGTCCCCTTACCAGGGAAGGGAGGCATAGCCCAGACAAATCCTTAGATACTCAACACCGCGGTGAAGTCCTTACGAGGAAACCCAGCTCCTAACAGGAGCTACACATGGTAACTGCTGTTTTTGTTATTATCATACTGTCTCCCAAGCAATAATAAGTTGCTGAGGAATGGAAAGAAAACCTGATTTCCGGGTACAAATAGGTTAATTACTCATCCTTTGGCTATGTAGCACCTCATCCAGTTATACTGCAATTACAGGTAGAGCTAGGATGTTTATTTTTGTCTCTCATTCATTCACTCATTCATTCCAGAACTAGGGCTTCTGTCCTATGAGTCAGGGTCTTATTCCTGATGACCAGGACATAGAACACACGCTCCATCCTCAAGCAGCTCACTGACTGGAGAGTCTTTCACATAAACACATAATCATAAAACATTTTGCTATTTGTGACATTAGTGTAAGTTATACTGATGTCACCAGGAGGCAGAGTTCCGTTTTTTTTCTATTCACGGGGAGCCAGGCAGGTTGAGGAAGGGGAGCATCTTGGAAGATACATCTTCCAAGAAGAATATTTGAGTGTGTGGAATCACAAATATGACGAGAAGAATAACCAGGCAGGCGGGGGTGTTGTGTGTGCGGTGGGTGGCAGCTGTTGAAGATTCCAAGCAGGGAGAACTGTAGGTGAGGAGACCAGGAGGTTTAGAGAATCCTGCAGTCTGCCCACCATGTCCTCGGGTTCCGCCTCCTCAGATTCAACCAATCCTGGCACCCATCCCCCATGGATACTGCAGGACTGTACTTCGGTGTGGCTAAAGCGGGAGGCTTGAAGGAGCAAGCGGATGGAGGAGGGGCTGACGGAAGAGGAAAGAGTCCGAGTGTCAGGATGTACAGTGCACAGTGCACAGGAGTTGGAGCTTCGCCAGGCAGTGGGAACCAAGAGATGGATTTTAACAACAAAAAAGAAATGTTCCAGTCCCCGGCATAAAATCCTAGGGTTGGATTGTGTTTTCTGCGTGTGACAAGAACTCGCAAGCATGATAATGTACGGTGCTAGACCAGAACAAGCTTACCTTACTCTAGCCCTGGCCCAGATAATCCTTCAGCTGGGAAGCTTTCAGCAGCAAGTGCTTGAAATCCTAACTCAAAATGGCCCATGTAAGAGCATTTACTGAATGTCACCATTTCAGAGATTAAGCTCATCCTACGTGGCTTGGTTAACTGTTCAGTGATGTCATGGAGGACCCAGGTTCTCTTCGTCTTTTAGTTCTGCCATTCTTTTCTTTTTTTGCTTTTTAGGGCCACACCCACCGGATATGGAGGCTCCCAGGCTAGGGGTCCAATCGGAGCTGCAGCTGCCAGCCTCCAGCACAGCCACAGCGATGCCTGATCTGAGCCTCGTCTGTGACCTACACTGCAGCTCACGGCAATGCCGGATCCTTAACCCACTGAGTGGGGCCAGGGATCGAACCCACATCCTCATGGATGCTAGTCAGGCTCTTTACTGCTGAGCTACAGCAGGAAATTCAGTTCTTCTGTTCTTGGTGTACCAAATTTGTCCTCATGCTGGTAGCAAAACGACAGCTACCAATACATGGTCCAGGTCAAAAAGAGGCTGTTTCTTCCAGTGATTCTCTTTTAGGTGTGCAGAATTGTTTCCAAAAGCCCTTCAGATAAGATAGGGTACATTTGGGTGATATGGCTGTAGACCCAAAGACCCTTCAGCAAACTTTGTCTCATGTATCATTGGCTCACACTATGGCCTGTACCCATGCCTGACCCAGGCTTTGAGAGGGGGAGTGGAACCTTCTGACGGTCAGACCAATCATTAGCTTCTCCCTAGGTTGGAACCAGCCTTCCCTGAAAGGCCATAGCATGGTAGGTAGTTGAGGAAAATTGAGGTTCTGTTAAGATTAGGGGGAAAAAAGCTACTTAAAACCCTTAATTCTGTCCCTTTACTTTAAAAAGTATTTTCTGCGTTTTCCTTACTGCTGCAAAAAACTATGACAAATTGAAGCCAGATTACAGCCTTCTGTCATTTTGCCTTTATTGGGAGTTGGGGAAATGCACAGTATTTTTTTTTTTTTTAAGTAGCAATATCAAAGGTTGCAGAAAAATGAAAATTGAAGTTTGATTATAATGTATTTCATTTTTCATCACCGCAGTGCTTGGGCTCCACTACCTTACTTTGCTTTTAGCAAATGGCTATTTTCACTTCCTCAATTATGCTTTTGTGTGGGGGTTATTCTCAGGTGTGCTCTGAAGGGCAGACTGGACTTACGTTTGCGACTGGAGCCTTCATATTTCCCTGAGACAATTTGGCCATTTTCACCTGTTTGACCATATGTGTAATTGGATTAAAATTTAATAACTACTTCTCTTTAAAAAAAAAAATGAGAACAAAGTCTACATCACACATTATGAAAATGTTCAGCACTCCCTTTCTTTGTCCTCCAGTAGAAATATTTATTATAACACAGCAGTGGTGCTGAGTGAAGCACCTTGTGTAATTCATCACCCAGAGCCTCTGCTTTAGCGAGTAAAAAAAAAAAAAAGAAAAAAACAAAGATGGGCAATCTGAAGGACTCTTCGGAGAGCACAGCAATGAAAATAGACACTTAATTCTGGGACACTGGTGTTTTTGTACTTTGAGAAATACCATCCGTCACTTTCTTAGAACACTCTGGCTAAAGAAAACTCAAGAAAATGAGCTTTTAACAATTAAACCTCTTAAGGACATTTTTTTTTCCCTCCTAAGACTATGCTCCATGGAAAGTTGAAATCTCTCAGATCTTGACTCTGTCTTCAACGTATATATCCTACTTCTTCTTTCATATTCTACTTCAGCCTTAAGTTTAATGTAAAAACAGAGAAGAGCTGTTCAAGGGCTGAGCCTGGGTTTAGAAAGTTACATGCACTTTCAGCCCCAATTTAAAATGTCATCAGAGAGTATTAAAGTCATTCCCAAGTAATTGTTTCGAATAGTTACACAGTTGGTATCAGGATTTATACTAGAGGTATCATAAGGCAGAGGGTCTGAATGTAAGTGTCTTATATTCAGAATCAGAAGGCCAAGGTTACAGGCATAACTGATTTTGTCTTCGGTTAAGGTGGTTAAGCCATCTTGCTCCTGAATTTCCCACTTGTAACCTGGGCAAATTATCATCATCATCATCATCATCATTCTCCTTTGAGAATCAGATGAAGAATGTAGGTTCAAGTGTTTTTCAAGAGACACCAAGATGTAGCCCAACCCATAACGTATTTTAAATTATAGGCAATAAAACTCTCCATCTAGAAATCCCTGAAGACACAAAGGAAAAGCTGTTAGAATTAATGTAATTTAAAAGAGTAGCTACATAGTGGATAAACAAAACTCAGTAGCATTTCTACATGTCAGCAGTAATTGGTTAATTATAAAATGTATAAAAAGGGTTTTTCTAGCAGCGGCAATAAAAAAGCAAACTGCTTCAGAATAATCGTAACAGAAGATATCTTGGACTCCTGCGAAGAAAATTGTAAGGCTTTACTAAGACGTGCAACACAAGTTTCAAATAAATAAATAAATAAGCAAATGGTTTCTTCCTGGTAGGAAAACATTAAAATTGTGATCAAGATCTGATTTCCCCAATCAGTGGGCAGGCTCATATCTCATACAAAATACCCGTGGGATCTAGGATGGAAACTTCAAAGAATGACTGTAGAGCTCATTTGGAAGAATAAGGAGGTGAGAATTGTTAAGAAATAGACCTGGTAAAGAAGAACAACAAAAAATGGGCAGAAATATATATATATTCCTTTTTCAAAAACATTTTTGGCAAGAAAGTCCAAAGAACTCATTTCTGTGTACCTTTCAACCCGGTTTACCTACTGTTGTGTTAACATTTTGCCATAATTGCTTTACCATTTTCATTCTTTTTCTCTCTGCATATACTCACATACATATATTCACAATAGCCCCTAGCTTAGGAACTTCCATATGCCACAGGTGCAGCCTTAAAAAGACAAAAAAAAAAAGTGATCATGATAGGGAGTATGTGAAAAATGTGAAAAAAAATAAGTTCTATGGCAGAAAAATTTTTCATATAATTTAAGGAAAAAAATCAAAATAAATAAAATGATTTTTTTTTTCCTGGCTGTTCCTGCTGCATATAAAAGCTCCTGGGACAGGAGTGTAATCCATGTTACAGCAGTAACCTGAGCCACCACAGTGACAAGACCAGATCCTTAACTCACTGTGCCACAAGAGAACTCCAATAAAAATAATTTTAAATTGAATCCAGCTCTGGCCTGTTATCTCTTAGAGCAGTAGGTCCTAGGAGCCCTGCCAAGCAAGAAGCTGCCCAGGATGGCTGTGGGGAGGGAGGTTCAGGGTATCCCTGGAAGAGGCATCATCAAGGAGGCAGGGATGAGAGCCTGGCTTAGAACATCTGCTGGCCAAGGGAGGTCTGAGAGAGGCTCACAGCTGCCTGCCACCTCCCCACTGCAGATCGGGGGGAGGGGGGGTGTGGTCCAGCTTTCATCACTTTCCCTTCTGTTCTTCTACCATACTGGGGATGTGGCTTACCTAAAATCCAGTGATTATACACATGAAAGACTATGGGTTTCAGGACATACAGCTTCTTCTATAAGTAGACACATCATAAACAAAAAAAAAGATAGACATCAAGTGACCCCAGTAGATGAAGGAAGCTGTTTGCATGGATGGCTTCTTCACTCCTCATTTGGGAAATCCATCTAGTATTAAAGTTACTGGTCTCACTTCAAAAATGTGAAGTGCGAAAACCATCTCCCCCTAGTTCTGCAGATGTCTGTCTCTTCCAAACCCCGGCCTTAGACCCACCAGCAGTTTTCCTCCAGAGCATTGATCACCGTCCCTAACGTTTACTGTAGGAGTGTATTGCACCAGGTTAGGCGCTAAAAGGTCCTAGGATGTTGTAAAAGTTGACTGTTCATTTGCGAAGGATGAAATTCGAGGGAAAGTATAAGCAGAATGTTGGAAGATTCAAATAGATGGTAAAGTGAAATAAAATAGATCAGGAAGAAAGAAAGGACTTAAAATAACAGAATCAGAATGCCAGCCTGCACTGAAAGGATGATGAAATGCTAAGTTATAAGATTTTTAAGACCAAAATACACATGAGCAAGGCAGAAACAAACAAGTAAAAACCCAGAAGCATACCCACAGCTTCAGTCTTTAACACAATTCCTACAGTGTCCAGTGGACCCCAGAGTGTCTCCATTGGTTGGGAGAGCAGCATAGGACAGAAAGCTCTTGGATGCCTTGAACAATTTCTCATCCTTAGCCTGAGGCCTGTGGATGGAGAGATTTTCCTGGTTGCTGGAGTGGATTAGGAGAGAGATGCCAACAGAAATCTCCCAACCCTGGGCACTTGAACTTCAAAATCAAAAACCACTTGTTGATTCAAAGATAAATGAATGTCTTTAAAAAACAAGACTGCGACCATTTATTTGGTGCTTTCTATTTGGCAGGCAGGTCCTTGAGGTCAATTTTCTGTTTCAGCTTAGAGCATCTTGATTTACAAATGCAGAGCCTAGAACTCCAGAAGAGTTGAAGTAGACGGAGGTCACAAAGACAGATGAGTTAACTGTTACGGGGACACTATTTAAAAGGAAAAGCGCAGTTGACTTTCAACTACTGTGCCAAACTCTCAATCACCGCCTTCATTTTTTTTTAAAAGAATGTCCTGTATTCCTAACAGACTGTAAGCCCTTTGAGGACTAGACTCAGAACGAATTTGTGTTCCATCCTAGCCTCTGATCTAATGCTTTGCGTAAAATCTGTATTTAATAAGTATTTCCTGCATGAATAGAGCAGCTTTCTATTTGCTTCAGGGTCAGTTCCAAAAATATTCTTCAGACATCACTTAATGTTTTAGGATCTCTGTGTTTTACCCCTAAATCTCTCAAACAGCATCCGTTTTTCTTCTCAAGTAAGTGAGAATGAGCGATGCAAAAGGGCTTCTCTTCGCCCTTCCCCCCACCTCCTCCCCGTCCCCCTCCTCAGGGTAATTTGGTGAGAGAGCCTTCTGGGTCCAAATTTGGAGTAAAAAATATCAACACTACAGTATGTTCCCCAAAGAGGAAAAGAATTATCTATTTTCAATCTTGTGTTTCAGAACACACAGCTGTGTGACTTCCTAATTTATTATATTCCCATCTGCCTCCAGAAAGCTCTCAGCTTGCTTCTTTTTTCCTAGCCATCCCCTTGGGATGGGAAATGGGGCAGACCTCAACCAGTCCAGAATTTGGACTCCAGCGAGAGGCCAGTAACTGCTCCTCCGTAGATGCCTCCTGTCTCCTGTGCGAGCAGGTATGCCCCACCACGAGTACCCGAAGGGAGCCAGGCCCCCGTGAGGCAGCTGCTGTCGGTTAGGAAGCCAAGCTGCCAGCTTCTTGCAGGTCAGGGCCACCTGCCTGTGTGTCTCTCTGGAGTGTGGTCATTCCTGACTCTAGAGAGCAGGGCACGATTTTGTGGCCCAGCAGTCAAGCCCGATGTGGCTTCCCTTAATTGAGCTTTCCAAGGGTTTTGGCCACAAGACCAGATTGCAGCTGTGGCCTGAGCATCTTTAGAAGTGTGAATCATTTTTTTTTTTATTCCTGAAGAAGTTATTTTGAGCTTTATAATTTCTATTTCCATGTTGTTTTTTTCATAGAGTGAGTAAGGAGAATGACTTGCATTTTTTTTTTTTCTTTTTCATAGACATCTGCTGGTTTCTTTGCTCTTCTGTCTTGTATAACTCAGGCCAGTGATTTCTGAACTTCACTGCATGTTAGATTCATGTGGGGGAGCTTCTGTGGATAGAAATTCCCTCCATGGAATCCAGAAATCAGCATGTTTAATAAACTCTCCAGTTCATTCCTAGGCAGCCAGACCGGCCTCTCTAAGATGTGGCAATGCCTTTTGAATGCCTTTTCCTCTCCTGTGATATAGTCTGGATCATGGTTAAGTGGTAATCTTTATGAGGTGGGAAGAGCTCTGGAAGACCTGGATTCTAATTCTACATCCACTACCGACCAGCTCTAGACAAGCCTCTTATCCTAGATGGTCCTCAGTTTCCTCTGGTGAAAACGTTGCTATTGCCCAGGTGGCCACCAGATCCAAACTGCAGTGCCAAGCAAGGTCCTCTTTATGTACCCAATTCGGGGACCCTAACCTTGGAATTAGAGAGCTAGAACTTTGCCATCGTCAGTTCTCGCAGGATGTATGTCTAACCTAGATTGGTTAGTGGATTCTGTGCAAAAGCAGTGAAGAGATGCCCAAAGACCTTGTGAGGAGGCTTCTAGTGATAAGGCAACAACCTCCCATCATGGACCAGAGGACTTGCAGATATGAGTGCTCTTACCTTTTGAGCATAAAATTGAATTAAGTGTGCTTTTCCGCCTCTGATTTTTTTCCTCCTTTGAAATATCAGATTTATTGCCAACAGAGTCCTTTGAGAAGAATTAAACTTTAATTTTGCCAGAACAGGAAAAAAAAAAAAAACCCACATTCCTCTCACTTTATTCTTCCATGCCTAGCTGATTTCACACTGTCTTTTCCCACCTTGGCATCCTCTCTCCTGGCTTTGGTGGCTCTTGCCACCATGGCGCAATGGGGCTGTTGGGGGCTGAAGCAGATGCCCCGCCCATTTTTACTTGGAAAACAGGAATGTTTAAATAATCCTAAAACTTGGAAGAAGACACAAGGCTAAATCCAAATGCTGCTTAACATTTCTGCAAGTCATACCTCTCCCCACTTTGAGAAGCACAGCTCTAATTGTTCTTTGGCTTTATTGGTTATCTCATGGTTTGAGGAGTTGCTTTGCAGTGGAGCCCATAGAATCCTACCAAATTGCACAGACCATCCCAGCTTGGCCAGATCAGAACTAATCTTGCTGCTCTTCTGTGTGGTTAATGTCATCAGAGGAAATCTCAAATTTAAGGCTTAGGGGAGTTGATTAATAGTTTTGATCAATTTTTTTGTTTTGGATTAGGAGTTTACCTTAACGAATATACTGTAACAAATTCCTTCTAAAAATGAGCTACTGCTGTGGCTAGGGCCTGATCCCCAGCCTGGGAAGTTCTGCATGCTGCCTGGGCAGCCAAAAAAGAAAAAAAAAGGTAATACCGTGCATGTTACTTTGTAACCTGATTCTTTTCACTTAGGATGTTACCAACTTCTTTTCTTTCAGTAAACAAATTCACTTAGAGTTTATTCAAATTTTAACAGTTGAATAATATTTCACTTCATATATTTTATATTATATATGTATACACACACACACACACATACATAGATTTTTTTCCATTATAGATCATTACAAAATATTAAATATAGTTCCCTGTGCTATATGGTAAATTCTGGTTGCCTATTTTATGTATACTAGTGTGTATCTGTTAACCATCCTCGTTTACTCCCCATTCCCCTGTCCTTTATAGTAACCACAGATTTGTTTTCTATTTTGTGTATGCATTTATTTGTATTATTTTTTATTTGTATTTTTTTTTTTTTTTTGTCTTTTTTTGCCATTTCTTGGGCCGCTCTCGCGGCACGTGGAAGATTCCCAGGCCAGGGGTCTAATCGGAACTGCAGCTGCCAGCCTACGCCAGAGCCACAGCAACGCAGGATCCGAGCCGTGTCTGCAACCTATACCACAGCCCACGGCAACGCCGGATCATTAACCCACTGAGCAAGGGCAGGGACCGAACCCACAACCTCATGGTTCCTAGTCAGATTCGTTAACCACTGCGCCACGACGGGAACTGCTGTATTATTTTTTAGAGTCCACATATAAGTCATATCATATATTTGTCTTTCTCTGTTCAGCTTATTTCACTCAGCATGATAACCTCTAGGTCCATCCATGTTGCTGCAAATGGCAATATTTCATTCCTTTTTATGGCCAAGTAATATTCCATTGTGTCTATGTACCACATCTTCTTTATCCGTTTATCTGTGGATGAACATTTAGATTGTTTTCATGTCTTGACTATTGTGAGTAGTGCTGCTGTGAACATTGGGGTCCATGTGTCTCTTGGAGTTTTCATCTTTTCTGGATATATGCCCAAAAGTAGGGTGGTGGATCATAGTTAACTCTATTTTCAGTTTTTTAAGGAACCTCCGTACTGTTTTCCATAAGTGGCTGCAATAATTTGCATTAAAGTGGGGCTTTTTTAAGAGTGGAGGAAATTTTGGCACTTTTGGTGCTCATAGGAGAAAAGACACAGTAGAGAGGGAACATGGATGGGGGTAGAGAGCTGATCTTTGTGGCTATATCTTTGCACACCTCATCAGTAATTTCCCTAGTGAAATGTCCTCTGATAGATCCTGAATCAAAGAGCACATACATTTAGTATTTTTTCAGCCGAATGGAATATATTGTCATTGTTGAAAAAATTTAAATGCAGAGAAGCAAAGTAATAATTATCCATCATCCTACCCAAGATAGATTGATATATATCTTTTTCCATTATAGTGAGAATAAACCTTAATATTTAAAGTATTCTGTCCTTTCCATTTCTTACATTGTGACTATCCTCTTACAACAATAAATATATAATTATATATGTCACTGCCTGATGGATGCTTAAATTTCATTTTGTGGATCAACTATTATTAATTTGCAAGATGCTTAATACAGAATATTTAGGGATGCTTCTATTTTTTTGTGGAAATAGCCCTCTAATGACCATCCTATAATTTGACCTGATTATTTCCTGAGATTTAATTCTTAAGTAGAAGTCCTATGTCAAATGAAATTTGCAGTTCTACAGCTTTTTATTCCTTTACAGTTTACCCATGGAAAGGTTGAAGCATTTGCACTCCACTGAGCAATCATGTAGATTTACACATACGGTTTAACACAGTTTTTTAAACTACTGAAAAGACTCAGGGGTAGAGGAAGGAACCTAACTGGGATGGTGGGATCCGGAGTGATAACATGAAGGGAGATGTTCAGATAGGTAGACATATGTCTAATAAGATACATTATATTTGAGAGAGTTTTGTGGATCTAGATAGGATCTATGTTTGCACAGCACAGCCACATTATGACTTTCATGAGCCCCAGGTGCTTTTGCCTTTGTGAGCGGCTTCTCTGTAAAACAGTATTAAAATTCGTAGTTGAAGACTGCAGAGTCATAAAGATGACGATCATCCTGGCTGGATTTATTATTATATGTTCATTATTACCCGATTTTTTTTTCTCCTGATTTTCAAAGCAATTCAAATGAAACTTTCAGGGCTTGAACGTATCATGGATCCTCAGAACCGTGGCTGCCAAGCCCCATGGACAGATCAGCCCTGATTATGTTTCTCTATACTTCTAAAACTTTTAGTAATGAATAGATATTACCTATGCCACAAAAAATAAAAAAATAAAAGAGAAAAATGTCAGACTAAAATGTATAAATATCCCTGGTCTCTAAATAGTTTTGCTTCACTTGACCCATGAAGGGAGGAGATACCTCTTTGCTCATATATCCCGCCCCGTTTCTTCATTATCAGTGGACGGTAGTGGGAGACTTGGTCACGGTAAAGGAGAGGAAAAGTAAAAACTCACTAGCTTCCCTCCCAAACTCGCTGCTCCTTCTGATCCACTAACTACCCAGGTGTCCAACCCAAAACTTGACGTCATTCTTCGTCACAGCCTCACGTCCACAGCCAGTCCATGGCCAAGTCTTGTTGGGTCAGCACCTAAAGGTTTCTTTCTTTTTTTTAAATTGATAGATAATTGACATGTAACACTCTGTTAGTTTTAGGTGTACTTGGGAAGAGATGCTGATATATGTATATAGTGAAAAATGGTAATCAGAATGCATTTAGTCAACACCCAGCACCTCCCATAATTACAAATTTGTGTGTGTGTGTGTGAGAGATGAGAACTTCTAAGATCGTCTCTCTTAGCATTGTTCAAATATATACTACTGTTCACTCAGCGTTGTTATCTCTAGTCACCACACTGTACATTACAACCCACTGATTGATTTATCTGATAACTGGAAGGTTGTACCTTTTGACCACTGAAGATTGCTTCTGTCTCCTGCTTTTTCTGTGTTTCCACTGCCGTCATCCTAATTCACATCACTATAGTACTGCCTCCACACTTGGCCCTTCCAGTCCATCCCTGCGCCATCCTGCTTTTATCTAAGGCTTAAATCGGATCTGTTTAATCTGATTTACCAAAATGAGACGGCTCCTGTTTTCTCTCAGCGTTAAGTCCAAATGTCAGGTTACTGCCCCCCCCCTCCCCCGCCTTCAGAAATCCCAGTGTGACGTTCTTCTCTTCACTCTGGACCTTTGCACACATGGCTCCTCATCCTCAGGAATCCATCCTCTGTTCCTTTGCATCCTTACCTCAGACTCACTCTTCAGTCCCAGTCCCTGACAGCAGCCTTCCACAGGGCTGGGCTTGAACTCTGAATTTCTCCCACACTACATGGAAATGACATTTACGTGTCTGTGTCCATTTTCTCCCTTCGGCTCCATCTGCCTCATCATCAGTGCCAGTTCCATCCACATTCTTGTATAAGGTAGTCCATTAGTCCAGGATGGATGAGAACTTGGAGAGGCTTCGTGGGGGAGCAGCTGATGGGCACCATATAGAAATGGAGGGAAGACCACTTCCTTATGGAATCCATTGGCTCTAGGACTATAATTTGGACAGTTGGGAGTCAATAGAACCTGTCATATATGGAGTTCCTTTGTGGCTCAGTAGTTAACTAACCCAACTAGGGTCCATGAGGATGCAGGTTCGATCCCTGGCCTCACTCAATGGGTTAAGGATCCAGTGTTGCTATGGTCTGTGGTGTAGGTCACAGACGCGGCTTGGATGCCAAGTAGCTGTGGCTCTGGCTTAGGCTGGCAGCTGTAGCTCCGATTTGACCCCTAGTCTGGGAACCTCCATATGCTGAGGGTGCAGCCCTAAAATAGCAAAAAAAAAAAAAAGAAGAAGAAGCAGCAGAGATATAGGACAAGCAATGTCGTATGGGATGATGGAAGGCAGTGGGATGGGTCTGAGCCCCAGGAAGGGTTCAGCAGATGCTGCCTGTCATCATCCTCCCACTGAAGGCAAGCACTGGGAATCTGGCCCAGCAGGATGGCCCTCTGCTCTGCTGGTTCCTGCCTGCTGGACGGTGGGACAGCCCCAGGTCCACATGGGTCACTATCAGTCAGACTCCACAAACCAGCAAGCGAGTCCTGCTTTGGCTAGGTTGTCATCAGTAGGATCAAGATCTTTATTCTCTTTTGGTAAGGGTGGCGCTCAAGTGTCTTTGCTGCTCCTGCCCTTGAGGGAAAAGTCAGAATCAAAGGCAGTGATGCTCACTGAGTTATTTTGACTGGCCAGAGGGTTGGGTTTTCAGGTGATGGGAAACAAGTGAAAATAAAACAAACAGAGAAAGATAAATAAACCTAGCCCATTGACCCATTTTGCTTCTCTCTTGGAACACTGGTCATTGTGGCTGGTGAGATGGTAAGAAGGGGACCCTTGTACCTTTTTCTTATTTTACCAGTTCTTATGCCGTGTGGGGCTGCCTGCATTTATGCTTCAGATAATACCACAGTTTCTACTGTTCTGCATATTCTTCTGGGTCGTGACCTTGAGTCATTTGATTTCTAACTTTGAATAGTGCATGAGATGTGGTTGTAGGCATTTTATCTGAAGGAATAGGGAAACAAATATCTGGAAGGAGGCAATCAAGTGGATTACTCTCTTGAAGTAATTGCAAAGAGTGATTCATCAGGGTAAGGAAATCACTTTAGTGAATTTTGAATAGCGCTTTAAAAAAGAGAATAAAATAACTTGTAGAGTGCTTTACAAGTAGCAGAGACAAGTTTTCATTATATCCGTTTTGCATTCACCTGCCTGTGTACCGAGATGCAATGCAAGATGTGTTTTGCACTGTAGGTCATGGTTGAAAAGTTTGAAAGCGCCCCCTCCCCTGCCCCATCATAAGGCAATTCATCTCGAAATTACTTACTCCACCGAGCATTGTCTGTTTTCATATTAATGTATGCATTACACATTTTCTGATTCCAGTGTGTTATTCCACCAGAGTTTATCTTAACGGATGAGTTGCCTGCCTTACAGTGATACAAGCGAGGCATCTCCTGCGTGATTCCTGCTCAGATCTTTTCTCTTGGTCCCACTTCTGGCTCTTAGTGATCTCCTCAGATTTCCAGACTCATTCCTCTTAAATGGGCTTCTCTACCGATTAGAAAATGAGAATTATATATGTGACATTTCCTACATGTACATAAGAGGGAGCCAGAAGCTACATCTTTTTTTTTTTTTTAGTTATTATGTTTTATGTATATTTGAGATCATAGTACATGATTCACATAATGCCTTGTAATCTTTCCAACAAGTATGTGAGGGAAGTATTGTTATCATTTTCATCATTTGAAAATCATTTTTTGAATAAATTTGACAAGTAATACTGTGTAAATTTAAGATGTACAGCACGTTACTTTGATACGTTTGTATATTGTAATATGATTGCCGAGGTAATGACATTTATCACATTGCATAATTACAGTACAGTATTATTGTCTGTATTCATTATACTGTGCGTTAGTTCTCTGTGGCTCATTTACTAGTTTTTTACAAATTTGTCCCTTTAAGCACCATAACTCTCACTCCTTGGTAACCACTGTTCTGCTTTCTGCTTTTTTTACAAGTTTTGTCTGTCTGTCTGTCTGTCTGTCTTTTTCTTTTCTTTCCTTGCTTTTTAGGGCTGCACCTGCAGCAAATGGAAGTTCCCAGGCTAGGGGTCAAATTGGAGCTACAGCTGCCAGCCTCGCCACAGCCACAGCAAAGCAGGATCTGAGCTGCGTCTGCTACCTACACCACAGCTCACAGCAACTTGGGATCCTTAACCATTGAGCAAGGCCAGGGATCAAACCCGAGTCCTCCTGGATGCTAGTTGAATTTGTTTCCACTGCATCACAATGGGAACACCATTCTATCTTTAATGAAAGGACAGTGTCAGTCTTTTGTGCCAACAATGACTGGAACCTTAGAACAACTTTTGTGCTTCCAATTTGTGTCAGTGTTTTACCAGTGTTGTATCTGGAACAAAATATTCTGTTTTAAACAATTCCAAATGGAAAGCCATCAACCACCATAACATAAAAACTTGTATCTAAAACCTGACCAGAAATGGCTGGCATGATAAATGCCCTTCCTTCCTCCCAGGCTCCCCCTTCACTCAGTCGAGGGAATGTGAAAGAGAATAAATGAGGCAAGAAAAAGCAATTCTGAGGTCCTAACTAATAGGAAAATTATTGAATAGTCATTCACTCCCACTCAAGCCTAGGATGGGGAAAAAAATCCTTGACTGCTTTGGGCCTTTCAAGGCTCAATAATCTGTCTCCTCTCTGCTTTTCTAACCTTACTTTACATACGACTCAAAAAAGAAGAAAAAAAAAAATGAAAAGAAAAACCTAAACTAACTACTACACCCAGCTTGCATTTTGCTTAGATACAGCCCATTTGCCTCTCATTTGTGCTTTCGCTCTTAGGCATTTTTTCCCACAGCTGCTTTTCGTTGAATATCAACCCAATTTGTATAGCTCAGGTTATTGGCTCAAAACCTTTGGGAGCCCTTCTGATTAATTTTAATCCAGTGTGCTTCTATATAGCAGTTGCCATGTTTCAAAAACTCTGGGAATTCCCCTTTGTGGCTCAGCAGGTTAAGAACCTAACATTGTCTTTGTGAGGATGTGGGTTCTATCCCTGGCCTCTCTCAGTGGGTTAAGGATCTGGTGTTGCCATAAGCTGCGGTGTAGGTTGCAGATTCAGCTCGGATCCAGTGTTGCCCCGGCTGTGGCATAGACCCTGTAGCTCTGATTCAACATCTAGCCTGGGAACATCTGTATGCCACAGGTGCGGCTATAAAAAAGAGAAAAGAAAGAAAAAAGAATTATGCTCAAAAAATACCTGATTCGCTCCCTCCTGAGAGGCCAACTTACAGACTTGATAGACAAACACCTATTGAGCGTCCATGATGCCCCACACCTCGTTCTAGGTGCTGGAACTTTGCTGATCTGTTGAAAGGAATCTAAAAGTCAATTGTGGAATTACTTTTATGCTCTTCATTAACTTATATTCTAACATCATTGCAGCCATGTGAATAAAACTATTTAGAGATATAACAAAATTTCCATGCATCATTTTAAACTGTGCAGCGAAGAGGAATTCTACAGAAACAAAATAAAAGACTCATAAGGCTATTTACACCATAGTTATCCTTTGGTTTCTATCATTGTTTAGGCAAGTGATCTTTTAGAGCATATATTTTATTTCTAAATTTTCTCTGTGATATTATACATTTTAGAGGGGATCATATTTTTATGTTTTTAAATAAATGCCCTTGATTTTTCTCTGCTATTTCTCTATCAAAAGAAAAAAAAAATCACACAAAATCAGCATCCTATCTCATGTATATGATATATATATTTAAGTTTATAAAATAAACACATTAAAAATAAATATTTTAAAAAGTGCATGCCCACTGTTGAAATCTTAGAAAATAGGAAAGATTTTTAAAGAAGAAATTTAAAGCCACTCACGATTCTGCCACCCAGCAATAACTGCTCTAGACAAAGGATTTGTGTCTTCCCCCCGCAGTATCTATGTTTGTATCCTCACACATTATCTGCATATATGCCTGTGTTTGCATAGACATGCATATATTAAAAGTGTGAGATCTTACTCCTGTATAGTTCAGAATTCTTTTAATCTCTACACTCAGAATTATCGTATCTATAACATCTTTTTGTATTTTGAAATATCCTTCAAGGATATATTCTTTAATGACTAGATACCATTCCGCTCTGTGGCTACACCACAATTTTTATAATAGATGTCTATTTTTTCTCTGTTGAGATTTTTCCTAATTTTTGCTACTGTGAACACCACCAGGATGATTTTCCTTACAAATAAATCTTACATCCATCTTTAGTCTTTTACTGAGAATAAGTTCTTAGAAGTGAAATTGCTAGTCACATACACCTTTAAGTCCTGGTTACCTATTGCCAGACTACCCTCTGAATAGGCTATCTCAATGTTTGCGTCCCACTTAACAGAATGTGAGAGAGTGTGTGCTCACCACACTAAGTACTGTCATTAAAAAAAGACAACAAAACCAAGAAACCTCATTGTTAACTTGAGAGTTCCAAATATCTCAATCTTGGTTATCTTATGAGAAATGTTAAATATTTTTGATATATGTATTGCCCATTTATATTTTGTGTATCAAAATGGTTTTCTCCTAATTACACGAAAATATCATATGCCTTATGTTACGTAAATAAGAGAAACAGATGACATTTTCAGGTGACACATGTTTTTGAGATAGGGACTAGGAAGATCTATTCTTTGAAATAAATGAGAATGGGTAATTCTAACTTGGAACATGTATAGGGTATTCATTTTACTTTAGATTTTTCAGATTGCTTTTAACATATTTAGAGGAGCTGTACATAGACTTGCATTCTGCAATGATAGCAAGTTAAGTTGTGGGGGCCCCAGCCCTATTTTCAGAGGGACTTTTCAAGTCCCTTTTGTAGGTGCTTCAACCACTTTGGCAGACACTCTTCTCTTTATTGAGTTGCCCAAAACCTACAGGGTAGTATTTGATTATTTGATTTTTTAAGGTCTTAGGTTCTTCCTTTACTTAATACTTTTATTAAAAGAGTAGCACATGATACTATAAAGTACTTTAAATTATAGATGAGATTCAAAGTAAAGAGACTGAATGTTCCTCTCCATCCTCAGCTTGTTTCTTCTTGAGTCCCAGCTCCCATCCCAGAAGTAACCTCAGTTTGATGGGCTCTTCTAGTCCTTTCTGATTGCATATGCTATTATATGGGGTGTGTGTGTGTGTGTGTGTGTGTGTGTGTGTGTCTGTGTGTGTGTGTGTGTCTGTGTGAGAGAGAAAGAGAGAGAGAGAGACTGTAGAACTCATTTTTTTAATGGCTGGGTAATATTACAGAGTAGTGTCTGACCTGATATAGTGCTTGAAATGTGAATGAAGTACTGGGTTAGCAGCAGAGAATTCTGCTTATCTTAATTGGTTGGAAAAATCGCGGGGCCTGGGAGATGATCTTTTTGACTAATGTTAGTAGAGAAGATACAGTAGAAGACGTGTTCTTCAGAGTAATGGCAAATAAAGGAAGATGATGCCAAGCGTAAATGCCCCTCTTTATTTAAATGATGGAGCCAATTAAATTTGGGGAGGGAGTAATAAACAGAAAGTGCACCATCAAGGAGCTCTGTCTGGAATTCTCTCTAGGAGAGTTTATCAAAATGTCCAGAATTGATTCTTTTCTTGAATAGCAGTCCCACTCAAGACTCTAAAATGCAGTTATGAAATCCTTGCTAGTTTCTTATTGAAAGCACGAGGGCCGCTTCTGGAAAAATAGAAAGGTTTTTTTTTTTTTCTCCCCTAGGATTGGCAGTACAGTGAGGAGTATGGGGTGTGTACCTGTGTGTATGTGGGTGAAAGAGATAAATGATTTGTTCTCGTCTATCTACAACCCATAGAAATGGAATCGAAAAGTATGTAGCCTTTTGTGTGTAGCTTCTTTCACTCAATATAATGTTTTAGAGAGTCATCCAGGTTGTTACATGCGGTTTTAATGCCAAGTGAGTTTTGCTTTGTTTTGTTTTTCCTTCTCCTTTTTGTCTTTTTTTTTTTTTTTTTTTTTTCTTTTCCAGGGCCACATCTGAGGCATATGGAGATTCCCAGGCTAGGGGTCCAATCGGAGCTGTAGCTGCCAGCCTGCACCAGAGCCACAGCAACAGCAACATGGGATCCGAGCCGCGTCTGCAACCTACACCACAGCTCACGGCAACGCCGGATCCTTAACCCACTGGGCAAGGCCAGGGATCAAACCCACAACCTCATGGTTCCTAGTCAGATTCGTTAACCACTGAGCCACGATGGGAACTCCTCCTTCTCCTTTTAAGTCAAGCTTATTGAGGTATAATTAGCACAGGAAAGTTCACCCTTTTTAAGTCTTCATTAGATTTGATAAGCATATGCAGGGGTGTCACCACCATCACAATCAGGATAGAGACTATTTCTGTCTCCCCCCAAAATATTCTCTTTACAATTTATTTTGCCTTAGCAAAATGGAAGACTGTGGGGAGTGGAGCTAATGAAGTTAAATCTAACCTGATTGCCATAAATCTTCAGTAATCTTACCTATTCCACCTTTAGGGTTACACACTTTCTAGGGTTACTTGATGAGGGTGTCCCCCCCACTCTTTGTGAAGCATAGAGAAAGGAATCGACATTCCTTGTGGAGAGACAAGAGATGCATATTTTCCTCTCCACTGGATTACCACATCTTGCTTAATCTTAGTATGGTAGTGCCACAGGTTGGACCAGAACCTTTCCTGGACCAAAAAGCTAAACTCATGCCCATCCTTAGGAAATTGATTACCTCACGGTGTGGTTTTTTTGTTTTTGTGTTTTTGTTTTGTTTTGTTTTGTTTGTTTGTTTGTTTTTGCTTTTTAGGACGACATCCACAGCATATGGAGATTCCTAAGCTAGGGGTTGAATCGGAGCTGTAGCTTCTGGCCTATGCCATGGCCACAGCAACATGGGATCCAAGCCTTGTCTGCAGCCTACACCACAGCTCATGGCAACACCAGATCCTTAACCCACTGAGCGAGGCCAGGGATCGAACCTGCAATCTCATGGTTCCTAGTCGGATTTGTTTCTGCTGCACCACAACGGGAACTCTACATCATCTTTTTTAAATTAGAGAGTAGATGGTTTACAGTGTTGTGTCAATTTCTGCTGTACAGTAATGTGACCCAGTCATCTCTCTCTCTCTCTCTCTCTCTCTCTCTCTCTCTCTCTCTATGTATATATATTCTTTTTCTCATACTATCTTCCATCATGTTCTATCCCAAGAGACTGGATATAGTTCCCTTGCTGTATGGTAGGACCTCGTTGCGTATCCATTCTAAATGTAATAGTTTGCATCTTATCGCATCATCTTTAACTGGAAGTCAATAATGGCCAGAACCAAATAAGAAAGTTTTGTTCAAAAAAACAAGGAGTTAGAGATGATACCATGAGGATAAACCCACCTCATTTGCTAATCATTGCTCCTAATTTATAGATAGTATTCAAATTTGATACTTAAACATGGGTTGTATATAACACACACAAACACACGTAGGCCTACAAAGTTCACAGATGTCTGTGGAAGTGAAGAAAGGGTATGGTTTTTAGTGAACCAGCCAAGTAGCTAATTAAATCCTTTTTTAGGTCTTAGCCCTTTCCTACAGATGAAAAAGAAATAAAGAGAAAAAGGAGATTGCATCTTCCAATGAGTTTTCTCAGCCTACCACATCCTCTTGAAGTCTGTTTATCACACTCCCACAAGATATGGAAGGCTCTGGAAGCACTGCAGAATGAAGTGAGTTAAGTAGCATGGCCTCTTCTGCTGTTGAACGATGCCATGTAGGTAGGGTAACAAGGATTTAAACTGATGCACTTGCAGCCTCTTCTCTCTTACCTCCCTCGATTACTGTCTTCTCACCGCCCCCCCCATCCCCAGAGGAATGGCTTCCATGTCTAATCAGATGAGGTGAAGAAGAGAAAATTGCCTTTATTTTAAGCTTAAAGTTTAGCCAGATGGGAGCCAGCTTAAGTTTCATGTGAATATAATTTGATTTTTTCCCCCATCTCACCATTCCATGTTGAGTTGCCTCTGACAACTGATAAAATTCACATTTCCAAGCAAATCTAGGATTTAGATATAAATATACAGAGTGTGCACGCAAATTAACTCATGTTCTCAAAGTTAAAAAGGGTGAAATCGGACTAACTTTACATAAGAAAAATCTCAACTTCATGTTGGTGAGATGGAGCAAAATAGAACATAACCCATAATCAGATTCTAAAATTCTTCCAATTCATAAGTTTTAACAGAGTGAGTAGGAAGACTCTAGCAAAGTTGATTACTTAGTCTGAGATCAATAGTCTCCTTAACTTTTGGTATGAAATTGGAGATAGGTTCCATTTGAAATAATTTTCCCAAAGATCGACCATGAAAAGTTTGTTAAGAAATAAATTAAAAATTTGAGAAATGTTATGATATGAGACATTAGAAATTTTAGCACCTATTAGCAATTCATATCTCTTCACGGCACTGGGCATAATTTGAGAATTTCTCTTCTGAGGGATTTCTTCATTTCATGCTTGTAATCACCAAACCTCCTTGCTTTTAGTTACTCTGGTTCTAGATTTTTATCCTGTCTCCTAGGTGAAGAGGCTGGGAAGCGATAGAGTGGAATTTGTTTTTTCTTTGTCAGTCTGACGGAGGATTAGCTTTCTAATTCCAGTGGTTTGGATATAGACACACATATTTTTCTTCTAAATAGATCAGTCTTACGAACAGATTTGCAAGGTGTGAATAAAGCAAGCTTTTATATGTATCCCCATCATCTCTAGCTAAACCCAGGGGGGGAAGAAAGTCGGGGTCTGTCCACATGGAAGAGTAAAAAGTAAAAAGGAGTAATCTCACCACCCTAGTCAGTGCAGAAGGGGAAGGCAGTCATTTCCGCACTTGGAGGCTCCCTGAGCAGCAGCGGCTGCAACAGCACACGTGTAATGGATAGTGTGTCCTGGAAGAGGTCACTGCCACACTGTCATGGTACAGCCCTGACTTTTGATTGGAGAGACCAGGCATTTGGGGACAAGCGACCCTCCAATCACTTTTAAATGAGGTCATTAACACGTTTATCTTTCAGAGGCAGAACTGTTACATAAATTCAAACTGCCATTTTAGAATTAATTTGTATCAACCACCTTTAAGAGGTAGGTGTTCAGCCTTCGAGTATTTTGGGGACCATCTGATGACCTAAGGGCAGAATCATTACTAAGCAATATTAGCTTGAGGGGCATGGCCCTTCTACAGGGGATTTCATTAGAACCCCTAAAGATGTCCATTTTTTTGTCAGCACCACCATCTCCTCCTTTGTACACCAGCCTAGACATTCCTGAGTTTCATTCCACCAGGTGATTACCCCAAAGAGTTCCCTACTCCATCAGTTCTGTAAGTTTAACTATTGTGTATCATGTTAATTTCTAAGAGAGCTGTACTGTAACTATTTTGTTCTTTTATGGGGTTGATTCTCTTATTTCTGTTTGACTCAAACAAATGCTAAAGTTTGCATGCCTTAGTGGAGGGGGCATTGCAGCTCTCCTAGCAACTACAACAAAAGAAGTGTGGATATGTCCTAGGAATTAATGACATATGTACTGGCTCTCACTTGCGACATTATCCCAAGCTAATGGTCACACGTAATTTGTTACTAATAATGGGTAAAGTACCAAAGCTTGTGGGAGAGTGCTGGAGCAAGTTCGAAAATGTCCCATACTTTCCTGGGAGGGAGAGAATGGGGTAGAATTGCACCTTGGCAGCGGGGAACTGCATCACTGTGCTGCCCAACTTCCACCACCACAGTCTTCATTTAGGGCACGCCTGGGGAGGGATGAGGTATGTGAACTTTCATGCATGTCACCCACACTGGGGTCCTCTTCAGTCCAGTGGACATGTTTCAAGACAGTCTGTGGACTGTTACTGCCTCTTGGCCTTCCCCAGTCTCTTAGCTCAGAATTTTGTCTGGAACATTCAAATGCGAATGTCCTGGGGACCTCCAGCCTAGGGAATTTGGGATTCTCATAACATCAGGTACAGATTGAACTATTCTATTTCCGAGTGAAGATAACCTTCCTAGAGTCCACATTTCAGACTCTTCCTTTTGAGATTGGTGAATAAATGCAGTCCAAGGAGCACCTATGACATCATATTTATCAGCTGCGTGACCTTCATTTCCAAGAGATTTTTTTAACCTTCATAGTGTTAGAGGAAAATTCTGCCTTTTAAAAAAATTTATGTGAGTTTTCAAGATATTCCAGACTAATAGTTTCTATTTTTGCTCTGTTAATTTTCTGATTCTAAAGTTGGTAGAGATACCAGAGAGAAGCGAAGATGTTTTAATACTTTAACAATCTAAAGCCATCTCTGAAATTATCTCCCTTTTGACGTTTTTTTCTTAAACCTCTTTACATTTTTTTTCTGATGGTAAGACAGATCCCTATGCATAGTGGAAAAATCAGAAAATTAAAAATTAGAAAATAAAAGAATCATCCCAATAGTCATTGTTCGTGTACTTTGCCTTTCTGCCAGTCTTTGGCACATAGGTGTTTAGAAATCTTGCTCATCACTGTACCCCAGCATCCAGCAGACTTTCTGAAAGTCGTTAAGATGCTCAGCACATATGTGTGGACTGGATGATCTTTTCATGTTTATTATTCACGTTCTTTTCAATTGACGAGGCACTTTAGCATCATTTGATAAAAATATTTACTTCTGAAGCCTCATATCTGCAGATGAGTGTCTGGGCTGCCTGCTGCCCCCCAGTAATTGGTGTCATCTGCAAATTTAAAAGCTTTAATTAAAAATGAATGAATGAGTTTCTGTAGAATACATGAATCTGGACTTCCATAGGATCCTCTTCAAATTCTAACAAAGTTTGCCTCAAAATACAGCTTGTGCAAAATTTTTTCTGCCCTTAAAATTGCTCAGATAGAGAATTTATTCCCAAGTCCTTTTTATTGGCATCTCTGTCCAACCAATTGTAAATCTTCTTGCAGGTAATTGTTACTTACTAGTTTATCCTAACTGGGTAATGCAACTGGCTTTTCAAGTATGGGAGCAAATTACAAATACGTTGCTCTCCCATTTCTTTATCTTCTTAATTCATTTTGATATATCCTGGAATTGATAAGAGCCCTTGAGTCCAGTTTTCTCAGTGTCAGTAGCTCTTTGAGGCACAAAGGCGCACTGACCTGAAGCCACAATACCTTCTCAGAAGATGACCCCTGAATGCTTGGATACTGGGTGCTCCTCCCAGTGTCTGCATCCAGGGTCCCTGTATTTGTTCCTGGGGAATCACTTTGTGCCAAGGGAGATTCCATTTTGCCCAGTTCTTGCCACTGCCCTCAAATTGCTTAAATACTAGATTCAGAAGCATGAGGCATAAATGCATAAATCTTTACACTAATGGACATGCCACTCCCAGTGGTAGCTGCAAAGCTCAGTGCCGTGAAGGTTTGGCTCCAGGTCTTCCTTCAGAAACTTTCATGGTTGACTGTCCCTTCTTCCCAGATAGCCTGAATGATGTTTAAGGCAAGCAGCATTCCTGTTCTTAATATGTCCCTCCAGTCTAATAGGATTGTAGTGTTTTCACTGTCAAAATACATATTCAGATCACAGAACACAGAAGGAAAGCTTATGCTAGAGATAATAAATTGGAAGTCATTGCCAGGTGAGTTGATGGTAAAATCATGGCATTGGTGAGATTGTCTTGAGGCAATTTGGAATATGACGAGTGGGAATCTAGGAGGCAAACCTATGGGAAACCTTCATTTAGGAGCCGCATAGAGGAAGAGGAAGACCATGTGAAGGAGAGGCAGGAGGGGGAGGGGCAGAACCAGAAGACACAGGGGCACCAGTGGATGATGCTAAGGTTAGAAGAGGAAAGAAATATGCCTGGACACTGCAGCTCTTAGCCAGTTTCCACAGAGGGTTGGAGATAAAAGGCAGAAGGGGATGTGTGGGGAGTGGATGAGAAATTTTGACATAGAAATTGATGGAGACTTCCACGAGCCTGGCAGCAGCCTCCTGAGTCCTAGTTTGCATGCAGTGTGCAGAGGTAGGAATGTTAGAATCTGGGAGGTTTTTTGTTTTGTTTTCATGTGGGATGTCTTTGGGTTTTTTTGTTTGTTTAAAGATGAGAAAATATAGCACACATCAATGATGTGATAGAGCTAATTATTAAATTTTCAGTAGATTTGGTAGCCAGTGGGTAAATAATTGGCAATGGATTAAAATTGACTGTAGGAGTTCCCATGATGGCTCAGCGATAACAAACCCGACTAGTATCCATGAGGACTCGGGTTCCATTCCTGGCCTCGCATTGTCATGATTCGGCATTGCCATGAGCTGTGTTGTAGGTCACAGACTCGGCTCAGATCCTTTGTTGCTGTGGCTGTGGTGTAGGCACAGCTCCAATTTGACCCCTAACCTGGGAACCTCCATATGCTGCAGGTGCAGCCCTAAAAAGACAAAAAAAAATATATTTTTTTGACTGTAATGGCAGTATTTACATTACAAAACCCAGCAAACATCGTAAGCCCCCACCATTTCCTCCAGGAGCTAGTGGTTACACATTTACGTACCTACCACCAAGCAAACCTCAGCACAGAGAGGCAGGATCCACTATAAAAGGAGAGAGGTGGTGCTGATGGAGCCTAGTCTCTGAGGATGGAGGAGATGGGATCCAGCTACTAGAGGAAATTGACTTTTACAAGGAAAAAGGATATGTGCTCCATTTTAGAGAAAGAGATGAGAGAAGAGAGAGGCAAGATTTATTAAAAAAACAAACAAACAAACAGTGGAAATGATGACAGCTAATGTTCCTGAGCGCCTGTTGAGCGCCATATGCTCTTCCATAGGCTGTGCCTGGATTATCTCCTGAAGTAGCCACACACTGAGGCCAGTACTGTCATTGTCCTCATAGGTGAGGAATCTGAGGCAGAAAGAGATGAAGTGGTTTGCCTGCGGCCTCTCAGCTGTTAAATCAAGGAATCAGGATTTGAACCCAGTAATCTGATACTCCAGCCCTTGCACGTGGCCTCTGCATTCTGTGCTGTATCTCAGAGGATGTGTAGATTCCGTGGCAGGAAGTTGACATGAGTCCCCACTGATGGCTTTTGTCTTCTCTCTGAAGAATCCAGCAACATCCCCTTAGAAGGAGGGGAGCCAGTGAGAGATGCATGAGGAAAGTGGAAAATGTATGAAATGAGGTGGTCTCATTGGGGGTTGGGGGGCAGGCTGACCGGAGAAGCATAAGAACATAAGATGCCCAGTTGATGGTTTGGGCTGGTTGGACTTGAGGTTTTGATGAGATTGGAGGGCTGTACCAGTTGGAGTACTCGAACTAACTAAGGAGGTAAAAGAGGAGGCTGTGAAATATTGGAATTTTTAAAATATATATGGTAGTTTTTGTTTTGCTTCATTATAGCTGGTTTACAGTGTTCTGTCCATTTTCTACTGTGCAGCATGGTGACCCAGTTACACATACATGTATAGATTCTTTTTTCTCACATTATCATGCTCTATCATAAGTGACTAGATATAGTTCCCAGTGCTATATAGCAGGATCTCATTGCTTATCCATTCCAAAGGCAATAGTCTGCATCTATTATCCCAAGTTCCCAATCCATCCCGCTCCCTCCCTCTCATCTCCAGGGACCCACATGCCCCATTCCCCATCAGCTGGCCCCTTCTATAGTCAAATCCTCCACTGATTGTTGGGAAAGTGCTTTATCACCAGAATCAATATATTCCAATGCAAAAAGTTTGGAAATACAAAATTTTTTGTATTGTATTTATTACCTAAACGTAGTCCAGGATGAAAGCGGGAGTGTTATGAAGAGAAAGACTGTGACCCTGATTCTAGAGTATTAATTACTAAATAATGTGAAATTTAACACCTCTTATGAGTGGCCTTTGGATATTGCTGATATTCATTAACAATTTTGTGGTTCACTTATTATACTAACTTGTATTCATCAGAGAGTGGGGAAGCAGAAACATGTCTTATAATTTTAAAAATGTTTTCAGTACTAAGCTTGAGACCTTTTATTAGTGTCTCTGTTAAAAATTTAGATTCCCTATTGAGCCTGAAAATGAGTGCTAGCATAATGAAATCTTAATTAAATTACTATTAGTCAAGATTTAGTTACTCACTAAAAACTACTTATTGATCGATTTTGTTATTTATTTATTTTTAGTGATTTTTATTTTTTCCATTGTAGTTGGTTTACAGTATTCTATCGATTTCTACTGTACAGCAGAGTGACCCAGTCACATACATACATACATTCTTTTTCTCACCTTATTCTCCATCATGCTCCATCAGTAGTGATAGATATAGTTCCCTGTGCTCTACAGCAGGACCTCAGTGCTTATCCCCTCCAAATGCAATAGTTTGCATCTGTTAATCCCAGACTCCCAGTCCATCCTACCTTATTGATTTAAAATGCAATCTTCAGCTCCCCTCAGTCATACAGTCAGACTTGGCTCAGGTGTGAACATCATCAATTGAATTGACAATCACATGACTTAACACTTTGACCTTCATGCAAGTTTCAGATCCACGCCTCCTCTGCTCTCTTGGTTTTCATCAAACCTAAATAGAATTGGCCTTCACAAGTAACAGTAGGTTATAGTGTGTATATTGTGGACCCTTTTTGTACTGGGTGGAATGTACAAAATTGCTTCCCCTGCCTTAGTATATAAGGCAAAGGTAGCTTTCTTTCTCTTTGATCCCTCTGGAATTCCTGGGCCCCGGGGCCCACGTGCCCTGTGTCCTCAGCTGGTCTGGTGGTGCCAGTGGAAGACAGCACTGGCATTGGTCCTCCTGAGCAATAGCCAGGAGTGAGTAACTAATGTGAGGGTTTTTTTCTCCTGGTCCTCTTCTTGAGGAGAGTTGGTTACTCTGTTAATGTGAAGATCAACCTAACTGTGGTTTCCCTTGCTTGGGTGCAGTGTTTCCTTGTGCTCTAAGTAAGATTAATTTTTATAACTTAATTTACCAGGTCCAAGAGGCGAGCTGCAGTTGCTATGGGAACAGTAACTGAATTTCCTGGCATTAGTACATTTAACACATCAACAGCGATGCAACAGTGGCACGAGTATGTCTTCCTTTTCCCACTTTCATTTCCTTTTCCTTTTTTTTTTTTTTAATTTTTTTTGTCTTTTGTCCTTTTAGGGCCACACCAGTGGCATATGGAGGTTTCTAGGCTAAGGATCTAATTGGAGCTGTTGCCTCCAGCCTATGCCAGAGCTACAGCAATGCCAGATCCTAGCCACATCTATGAGCTACACCACAGCTCAGGCAACGCTGGATCCTTACCCACTGAGCGAGGCCGGGGATGGAACCCGCAACCTCATGGTTCCTAGTCGGATTGTCTCCCCTGAGCTATGACGGGAACTCCTCCTTTTCCTTTTTAGATGGATTACTACTGGGGAAAGGAGAGGAGGACTGAATTTCACAGACTGGTTTATCTGATTAGTGTGTCACAGTGCTCACCTGGCAAGTTATTTTCATGGTAATTACACGTCCATTATTTTCATGGTAATTAGACACGTCCTGTGTCTAAGCTTTACCTCCGCCTTTTGTTTGCTGCTCCTTTTGACAGGCTTTCTAACATTATGGAGGCCCTCGGAGAAAGAGAAAATATTGTTCATCCGCATCTTCTGGATGCCCAACCTGGTGTCCCAAACTGAATAATTGTTGATTGAATGTCACATGGCTTTGTGTACTGTGATAAGTTGTACTTATTCACCTTTCATCTTCACCACCATGAATCATTGCTTTGCTAAAATTGAAAGGCCTCTCGGGTCAGATATCCATATGCACACAGAATGTGACTGTCAGAGAAGTACTTGCATTGCATTTCTAGGCCACATAATCTTTAGCCTAACATTTGCATATTAATGGATAATTGTAAAACATTATGTAAATTATACATGGTGGTGAATATATTATCAAATCAAATGGCCTTTCGGGGTAATTACAGGATGCTGCTATGTCAACTAGGACGCCGCAGGTTGAATGCTGAACATTTCCCATAGAATGAAATATGACCCAGCCAGGGTTTATTTCTGTCCAAAGTCACGAGTTGTCTTTCAGGGTGATTTTCATTCTTTTCGATGAAGAATCTACACTTGGGATGATATTAGTTGTGGGATACTAGGGATTAAAAGAATAAAACCCTGATGGAAAAACATTAGAATGTGGAAACTCTAAGGGTGGTAATTAATCTAAATGCTTGCATCACAGAGAAAGTCCCATGTCTATGTATGCCTTTCATTGTACTTATTTGAACATATCTTCTTTGATTTTAAAACAACCCATGCTCTTAATAAAATGCAACAGAGAGTGCAGCCTCCTGAAGTCACCTCACTGCTGAATGACTTCATCCATTTATCGACATGCCACCTTGAGGATCACTGTCTACTCTGTCACTCTCTTCTCCCCGAGTCCAGCTCTGTGTCTGTTCTGTATATGGTGACAAGAATGCTTTGTGGAAGGAAGGCAGCAGGGAAGGAAGGAAAGAAAGAAGGAAGGAGGTGGGGGGAGGAAGACAGGGAGGGAAGAAGACAGGGAGGGAGGACAAGAGGCTGAGAGGGAGGCAGGGATAAAGGGTGGTGCCACCATGAGACTGAATTCTGGGCAGCCCTAGTTGCTTATCTTTGGCCATTTGTTATGCTTTCTATATGAAGGTAGAAATAAGGTGTCTCTTTAGAACATGTATTTTTCCATCCATAAATATTGGCTGTATCTCGTGCTTTGAAGGGAGGCTACCTCTCTGTAAACCTCTCCCAGTCCTAAACAGCAGGTGACAGACCAAGGTCTATCACCACTTTCTCACTTTATCAGTTTATTTTTTTCCAATCCTTTCTTCCTTAAAACCCTTATCCTACTTGATGTCCATGTAGAATGATCCCCCTACCACCATTCTTCTAACTACTGCTAGTTCTCTGAGTTCTCTGTTCTGTTAGTGAAACTTGAGTGTGAAATATTTTATTCTAAAATAAACCTGATAGTATGGCAGGTATCCACTTTGCAAAAACAAAATGTAAGCAAATTTGGGAGATCAAAACCCGTCATTGATCCAAATGGTCATTCAGATGTGTACAGGGGAAATCTGAATCTCAGCCTGAGGAGCCTCTCAGGCCAGAAACCTTCTGTCTGAGTTCCCTGCTCCTCCTCTTCTGTGCCTCCCTATCCCCAGCCCAGCACCAGATGGGACTGGAACTAGTGACTTGGGACATTAACCTCCTTTTTATTTTTTTTTTTTTTTGTCTTGTCTGTGCCTGGGGCTTAGAGAAGTTCCTGGACCAGGGATCAAACCCAAGCCACAGCAATGACAATGCAGAATTCTTAATCATTAGATTACCACGGAACTCCTCACCCAGGTTTTTGACAAATTAACTTAGTTTAGTTATACTATAAATAAAATAAAGCCAATGATCTAACATCATATAGGCTGTAAAGCACAAAAGAATTATTGCCCGAAGGTTTTTTTGATGTTTTGATTATTGTTCTAGAATTTTGCAGGCCCATTTCTAACCAGACAAAGGGAAGGAGCTATGCCTCATTAGAGACATTCCTGTTGCTTTCTCAGCACCAGGGTTCGAGTTAAATGATTAAGTCGCTGCTTTGCCTCTTGCTGATTCCGTGACCTCAGACAAAGACTTCCATAAGCCCTTCTGCACCAACTTTTAAGGGCATGGGTAATGATTCTTATCTCACAGGACTATTGTGAAGGTCCAAAGAGATCACAGGCATCAAAGCCCTGAATAGAAGGCTTAATTCATAGGTGGTGTTCAGTACATGTTTTTCCTTGTATGTAACGTTGCTTATTTCCACTCTCTTCCTACAATGGTATCAAAGAAACCTTGAAAAGGGATTATTATCAAAACTAACCTGCCAACAGGTAGGCAAGGTATAAGTCTGTGCCTGCCCTTGGGCAAGTCATTTATTTATTCATCACTAATTTGTCTTTTCTCCATTTCCAGCCCAGATGGGTTATTTAGAGCCATTGGGAACTAATGGGAAAATGAAAGGCATTGCTGTCATTATTGCTCTGGTGTCATGAGGTCTCATGCAGGAAAATTTGAGAGAGGAAAAGAATAAAAAAGGAAAAAAAAAGAAACCTGCCTAGAATTAAGCTGTGCTGTCTAGGGCCTCCTTCACATGACTTCAAAGCCACATTTCCTTAAGTGGGAGTTAAAGGCTTAATCTCCTTGCCAGTTAGAATAATTCCTAATGATTAACATAATAGTGAATCATTTTTTGGCTCTGTGAGATACGATTGATGGCAGTACTGAAAAGCAATGAAACACAGAAATGGCTTCTGCCACACAATGAAAGAGGAAAATATAGCAGCTAATTAATAGGCCATAAAATATTTTCTACTACTGTGTACTAAGTTTGACACACATACTGTTAGTTTTCAATAAGGATACATTATCCAATTCTTATGGTGTTCTATATGCAAAGAACTGACATTGTTGCTCCTAGGCTCACATTCCTGTCTTGAAATCATTTTAAGGCGGGCATGACAATGAGCACTGCACAGGACGGTAGCTCATCAGGCTCCCTGTCTTAGAGAACATCTGTCTGTGAAAGCCCCCTAACTGATGTGATAGTTGTCCTGGGCAGATGAGATTCCACCCCACCCCCCACCCCTACCTTGGGTTCATTAAGAGAATTCATCAGTATGGAAAATATGGAAGATCGAAGGAAAGACAGCTGTCTCAGGGGGTTCACCGGGCATTGGAAAAGATCCCAGCACCCTTCTCCTTGGAGACCCTCAGGACAGGGAGACCTCAGGTGCCCCAGGTGGCCTGGCAGGAAATCCAAAGCTGATGGCTTGCCTCACAGCTTGTCAGTACAATGCCTGAGGGCGGAGGCCCCTCCCCGCAGTTCCCCTTGGTCCTTTCTTGGGATGTCCCCCTAGAAAGCAAAGGACCTACCATGGGTTTCAGAAATCTCTGAAAATCCTTTTAGGCTAAGGATGAAATCAGATCACTAACTCTAGACTTGACAGATGGTTCACAATCTTTCGGAATCCTCCTGCCAAGTATTCTTGGGTAGGGCTGTTGCCCATGTGGATCAGGACCTCTTGGTTTTCTAGCCATATCTGTATATCACACCTGATACCCAGAGGCTGTCCTTGTCCTGGGGAACCACCCCTGGGGTTCCCGTATTGAGATTCTCTGAGGACGAGATCACATCGCGCTGTGGTAAAAGGTGTTTGGCTTTTGCTGAACCTGCAGGGGTTGCTTATTTACCTTCATGACAACACAAAATCATTTCCCAGCAGTTCCTCTGGTCAGTCTGATGAAACCTTGGCAGGATTTTTTTTTTTTTCTCACTTTCTTTCCTGGTCCCCTCTGATTGGTCTGCCCAGTATGGTAAGATGTGATGGAACAGCATAAGAGTATCCCCAAGGGTAGGAGAGAGAATAGAAGCCACATGGCTCCGTGCCTCTTAGGTTTTTAAAGTGAATTAAAAAATCTGCAATGAAAATGTGATGAACCAGCTAAAACGTCCCCCACAAGAGTAGGAGATTTTTTTTTTTTAATTTTGCAACTCTGTTGATTTGAGTTGAATGATACGTATCATGGAGAATTTAACTTGTACATGAAACCAGCCCCACAGAATCAAAGAATGTGAGAACAAGTAGGGATTTTTTTAGCATAGGAAGTCTAAGGCACTCTAGACTGAGGACCCCACTAGCTTGGGATAGAACTTTCACTGTTCGTCAACAATGGCGTATAATACAATGTATTACACGTGTTTATGCATGTGTGTTTGTTAGTATATATATATTTGTATAAAGTTGCCATCTGGCTTTTGTAGCACAGAGGGAGGGACTAACTGTATTTTCAGTGTCTGTGTCCTGCCAACTTTTTTAGGGTTACAAAAGACTTGTTCTTTATTAAATGTTGGTGTAATGGCAGAGAACTTTTTAAATGGTTCTACTTGACACAAAGGGAAGTTGACAACCTTATGTCAGTTCCCAAACTCAAAAGAGAATGTTTGCTAGTCTGAGAAGGCTCAAAATAGAGATCATTTTCTAGCAGAACTGACAGCTCCCACTCCCCACCAAAGCCAACTTTTCAGATGAAGCTCAGACATGTGAGGAATATCCTCCCAAATAGACAGAGGTCAGCCCATTGTGTGCACATGCATGTGTGCACACGCGCAGGCTCCTCTACATCAAAAGCTTAATTAGACTAGCCTCTCCTCTTCTGATGATGCTCCAAATTTACCAGGCTGAACATGTGTTACTGAGCTGGGTAAGAGCCTTTATATTTTTGAGATCTCTGAAAGGAGGAATGATGAAGCTCTTGAAAGAAAAAAGGTCAGGGAAGAATCTCTTCTGTAGACTATTTCATGAGACCCTCATGGCTTTGGGAAAATTTGATTTCTACTCCCAAATGGTTTTACCGTTTCTACCTGGAGTAACAGGGCAGGACATCTATCCTATGAAGAGTAAGCTGTGCCTGGTGGAGGTCCCCAAAAGAGTCAGTCTCTAACACGTCATTTTCTTTAAACCTGTGAAGTTAGATATTTGCATAAATGGTTGTTAAAACTTATTTTTTTCTCAAAAGCATGACCAATATGCCCCATGCTGCCATTGATTTTAACCCTAAATCGGAGCCAGCAAAACCCAGCAAGATTGCATAAAAGGAATCAGAAAATGTATCATGTGCCATTGGTAATATAATTTCCCTCAAAAGGAGCATAATTCACATCTTGTTATATCTCTTTCAATCCATTTAATAATCATTTATTAAGCACCATCTAATTTTCTCCTCTGTATTATACCTTACATACTAAAAACAGAATACCAATATTTGTGAGTACTAGATGTTTTGTTAAGAATTTTGATATCTGTTACCTCATTTAATACTTCAGCCATTCTATGAAATGGTTACCATCTTAATCTCCATTTTATAGGTGAGAGAAATTATTCAGAGGTCCAGTAACTGGCACAAGATTGCACAGCAAAAATGGGTTCAGATAATAACTGGAACGGAGGTCTCTGTCTCCAGAGACCTTCACACTGGACTCTACTGTGTGTGTCATTGGATTTCTCCTCTGACCTTCCCCCCACCCCATGCACATCCATGCAAGGTCAAAGAAGCTGTTTTGATGGTGAGCAATTCCATCTGCTAGTCCAAAAACAACTTTCCTCTGTGTCCAAAAGGGTCCCATTCCAGTGCCTTACCACCCAGACTAAAGCAGGTAGTCAAATCGGCTTGCTTGGAAAGAACCAGAGGCAAGACCTTATTTCTTTTGTTTACCATATCATCCCTTTTGCATTTAAAAATCGACAGATTAAATAGACCCGATTTGTGGTAGGGCTATCCTTTTTTGTTTTCTAACAGGCAATGACACTCCACCTAATGGACCACAGTCCTGTTTCAGTTTTTTTCATGAGAGCTGTGCTGGATCTAATTACAGTGGGTGCGGTAGGAACTCTGAAGGATGGTGTTACCAGAATTAGTTATCTCTTTGTGAACTGATGCGTGAAAAGTGGACCCTGCCTGGTACTCCTGTCAAGAAAGTCACTTAGAAGAAACTGCAACTGTTGTTGCTTCTTAATCACTGCATGTCTTTCCTCATGGGTGTACTGAGCTCATCAAGAACTGGCTCGGGATCTATAGTCAAAAAAATAGCTTGTGTTTATAAATCATCTTTCCTCCAAGGTATACAAACTACTCCACAAGCATTATTAAAATTACAATCTTCTTGAAATATTATTGAGAGAGACAAGACTATTGTAAATTATAAATTCTGTCTGGGAAGGGTTGTCCTTTTACATTTCTCTGTTCCTTTCAAAACATTCATGTTTTCAGAATACTTTGTGATTAAGTGGTTGCCGATTAATATTAAGATCAATGCTAAATCTTAATGGATTATATAGAATGAAACATGGACATCTAGGGCTACTCCTTCAGCCCAGACTATAAGTAGGCATACCTCTTAGAAAGATTGTGGCAGTTCTCTGTGTATGGTTGGGTACAGCCCAGATGGAAGGGTGCACCATGTATATGGCCTGTGGTGATTATGATGCCTCCTAGAAATGGGCATGGCTCAGCCATACATAGTAATGAAGTTGTGGGCACAGCAGAACCTGTGACTAATAGAACTTATACAGATGTGGGGTGAACAGTTACATTGCCCCAGACAATTTCTAACATTCAAAATCTCAAGAGACAGAACAAATGAAGACTCTACCTGCTGGAGTCCTGGAGCTACCACCCTGTTGAATATGACTCACAAGCTGGTTAGAACAGATCCTGCAAATGGATGATAGAGACCGTGCTTTGTTGGTTTAGGAGAATAGCTGGGCTGAGTGTGCGTCTGCAGGGGGCAGGTTGATATCTTGCCTGCTGAAACTTTGATTCTAGGTTTACACACATACCCAAAAGGATCTAGGAATCTTTGGCTTCTACTATAGTATTGACTGTCAAAAGATGAAGTAAGGCTCAGAGAGAGACTCAGCTTGCCCAAATTCCCCTACCTAGTAACTTGTTGAGATGGAGTTTACCCATACCTTTAAATCTTGTGATTTTTGCAGTATGCTCTGCTACTTCTAATTTGGGCAAGTTTTGTCTGTAGATATTCCAATTTTTTGTTTCTTATTATTATCTCTATGTATTTGTCCACTGGTCACAGGAGCCATTTTCTCGTATTCATTTTAATGTTCAGTGTTCATGTTTCAGGATGAGCCCCAACTGCTTTTGATATGGCTGACAGGAAGACATGGGTGTCTTGGAGAAGCTAAATGATAAAGCTCCTTAGAAATCTGTTCCCTAGGTGATGGAATATGCCTAGCTCTATTGTTTGTAAGCGGTAGCATTATTGCTAGGACAAGAAATGCAATACATATGCTAATATGTGCATGAATGGTTGGAAAGATATTTGAACCAAAGAAGCTTATCTGTTTCACATTTATAGGCAATGTAAAATGAAATTTTTTTAGCAAATTTTCAATGAAGATGGGAAAGGTGCCAAAAACTGGAGATAGCTACATAGCAGTGCCTTCCTCCGAATTACTGTAGGCATGTGTGCTATTTGCAAGGGGAGGGTAACATTACTGCCAACCTTGAAAATCTATGATTTTATACTATTTACATATCTCATACAAATCCCCCAGATACATTGAACATAATTTGAATCAACACAAATTCTTAAATTTAACTTGAATCGAGATTACACAGAATGCTAAAAATTTCTTTTCACATTACCACTTATGGTTTCCTTAAGGTATTTATAAAGTATTGGCACAGTTTGTTTAGCTCCAATGTACAAGTGGCCCCTTGTAACTTTCTATATTACTTTATTATAGCACATATTACTTTCCTTCTGCAGTGCATTCTTGTGCCCATAACCAATTCCCCATTCTTCCCATGTCTTTGAAAATAGATGCAAAAATGCATTGCTTATGCATCTTTGTGACAGGCAGTTACCCAGTGTATGCTAAGGGCTGGAGGGTGAATGTTACCGCTTTCATCATCTTTAAAAGTGGATTCTGAAGACTATTATTTCTGACAAAAAAATTTTAATGGGATTATTTTAAAAGACTAGTTTTTAGTTTTTACAAGAGAATGTAACAAATACTTGGAGTCATTGGGGTTCCTGAAATTTATTTTTAGCAAAAATCACTTTTTTCTTTCATAAGTATTAGCATGATGAATTAGCCAGGTGCCCTAAATGTAGTGTATTTAGTCTCCAAGACAGGATCTATTTTAAGAATTTCTTAGAATCATTTTCTTGGAAGATACATGAGTCTGTCCTTGGCTGGATATTTTTAAGGATTTGAATCCATAATCTGAATTAAGGTATGCAAACTACTTCTCAGACTTTTCAGAATATTCAAAGCAAGAGGAGCATTTCATAATTAAAGATTTTTTACATGTTCTAGGAGGCTGAAACCATGAGACAAACATCAAGATTAATTTAACTTTGATAAAATTTTTGCATTTCCATTTAAAGAAATCCATTGCACAAATTTAAAACAAAGCATATATTAATCAGTCTTTCTAGGTAAAGGATTTGAGTATTTTAGTTAATGACAATGTCAGTCTAAGCACGTGGTAAATTATTGTTAAGTAAAACCAGTGCAGTGTCAGGCTGTACTCACCAAAATAGAGTTTCCAAACCCAAGGAGAGGTTATAGTCTCACGATAAATATACTTGCCTCAGACAATGCCTTCAATACTAGGAATTATTCTGGGGCACATCTTTTAAGAAGGTGTTGGTCAAGTAAGAGTATATATAGAAGAGAGTAATGATGTCTCTTAGTAACAGTTGAAGAAATGGGGTATGACTTTGAGTAGGAAGGCTATCAGGAGAAATACAAACTTTCTTGAAATAGTTCAAGGATTGTCAAGTGAAAAAAATTAATTTATTGCACATAACTCTAGGTAAACTAGGACCAATGTGTATGGAGTTTTAGGAAATTAGACAATGGATTTTGTTTGTTGTTTGATTTTGTTTAAACAAAGGAAAGTGTACTGCAAAGTTGTGAGGCATTGCTCCTGGTTTAACCAAATTACAACATGGGTGTTGCTAATTAAGAAACTTTTTTTTAAATGGGTTCCCCTGTGTCTGGAAATACAGATTCTTAGAATATTCTAACAACCCTACTTCCAAGGATGGAAAAACTGAGAGCTGGATTATTTCTTCGTGACACCCACCTCACCCTAAGACATTTGCTGAACATTCCATAAATCACAGGCTCTGGTTCCAGGCTTTTTCTTTGGAGGAGACCAGACTGCCGTCATGGGGAAACCTCCATAAGCAGGGCAGTGGTTGGTGCGCTCTCCGTGGTGCTGAATCAAGGCAGGGCCTTTTAGGCGTCCTCCCAGGCTGATTTGTTTTTTACTTACCTCTGCCCTGCAACAATTCAGGTTGCTTCTATTGCCTGTTGTTACCCTCACTATGATGACTCCACACCATACAGATGAAATCCTTACATCAAGCTTTCTGATAATTTTACCTGCTTATCTTAAATCTGCCTGGCACCCTGCCTGCCTTGACTCCAGCCCACTGACCTCTCAAGAGAGATGAGTTTTGCAAGAGATTTGAGATTTGAGAGTGCTGCAGTAGGTAAAACATGACATTCGTAGATCTCTCTTGATCAATTAAATGATTGCATTTCTAACTTCATGGCATATATTCATTAATTCTTGGTAGACTTAGACATGAAGGCAAGTATAGGATAAGGTGGGTAACAGGCTGAGAAAGAGCATCTTAAGGGTTTCCTGAGGTCACTGATAAACTCAACATGAAAACTGGAATTTTTTTCTTTTTACTTTTGGTTTCCCTCATACATACAAAGCCCTGCTCTTGGTGGTTGGAGATATCAGTTTTTCATACTAACATGGTTTTGCATGGAAATGAAAAGCTTTGAGTAAAGGTCATCACATGACAGCTAGGGAAACCACATTGACAGAACATCTTGACGACAGAAGCAGAGATCTGATAAACTTGAGCTGTGCCGAGGAGGACAGTCCATGTTCTGCAGATGAAAGAAGGGCATAGCTGGATTAGCAAGGAAAGGTGCCTCTGTCCTTGCGTGGGGTCTCAACTCCTCCCAACAGAGAAACTGACAGATGTGAGCATTGGTTTCTGTGAACCCAGAGATCTAGGACTGAGCTCAAATGAGGAAATTTTGGAAACCTAAAACTAAAAGGAAGAAAAAGGACTAGTAATGGCAAAAAAGAACACAAAGCATAAGAAAGAAAAGTCTGAAAATCTCTGATATTTAATGATAGCTAACTTATGTAAATACCTGTGCAGAAGCCAAATCACTTAAGGTTCATAAATTATATAGCCAGATTTTTAATGTAAAGTTCCTTGAGAAAAGGATTCAAAGTTAATTTTTACTTTATTTTTAAAATTTTTATTATAGTTGATTTACAGTGTTCTGTTAATTTCTGCTGTAAAGTGACCCAGTTATGCATACATACATATATATATATATATATATATATATACACACACACATTCTTTTTCTCACATTATCCTCTATCATGTTCCATCACAAGTGATTAGATACAGTTCCCTGTGCTATGCAGCAGGAGCTCGTTCATTGCTGTACCCTAAGTGTATCATGCACTTAGTAATGCTTTCCATGACACATGTGAGTTTGGTAGAAAGAGAAAAACTCCCTTAAAATTAAGGGAAAAAATAGGAACATGGTTTCAGAAAATATAACACATGACAGTTAATCTACATTCATCCTGTGAGGGTTTGTGATTAAATAACACTTCATATAAATAACTTTGAGAGTAGAAGAATTTATACTCCTTCAAAATTTAGACATCTTGTCAAATTCAAGGTCAGATTTATTAGGCTTAGAAAAATTACACAAATTCCTGAAGAACTAGTCCACTTATTGAATAATTCTCTTTGAAAGTTTTTTTTTTTCCTGAGTAAAATACAGCTGTCCCAGTGTCCATTTGAAAAGCTCTTAATATTATATCTTACCAATGTAATCAAGAGACCAAGTTCACATCTGCCCCCTTTTTTTAGCATTACAGTTCTTTCACACATTTTGGTGTTACTTATTTCCACTCTGAGAGAAAACAGTGTTTGATTAATCAGTGTGTGTAATAGCCAGAGGAGGGAGGAAGCTGAACATGTCCAAGGAAGAATTCTCATGGGAAATTCCACATTTATCGCAGGGCTTCCTGCCCAAAGCCCTTGGAGTAAACTAGGCTTTCCTTATGTGCTATCTTCTGTGGTTAAATTGTCTCCCTGGATGATAGTTAACCTCAGTTAGAGCAGGCTAAATATCAGCAACAAATGTTTGACTTTTTTCCACTGAAGCACAAGTGAGACTCTTATAAAAACACTTCAAGTTAGCTTCTGAACTTGGCTTCCACATCTATCAAATAGAGGTTGTGTTAACTACCTCATGGAGTTGCTCTAAGGTATTTGGGTCATTGCAGGGGCACAATAACTGTTGGTTCTCTTTCCACCTTCTCTTTCAAGTCTGTATTAAGCACTACTGAAAAAGAGAATTGGGAAGTAAGTTTTTATTCTTGCCAAACACCTAGGTATAATTTGTCCCTGAATGTCTTACATCTTCATACTAAGTTAAGTCTATGATGGATCTATCTCCTCCTGAGGGGAGGTCCAGAGGCCAGCTTTCTTTGAATCTCATGCTTGAATATGGCGAACGGCCTGCTGACTTAAGCTCTTGGTTTCTCCATTGTTCTAGAGAAAAGGATAGCCATATTCCCAAGAGAAAGCCACACTTGAAGAGGCTGGTGTCAACTGATTTCTGTAGTTCTAAATTTAAAATTTATTAAAGAAAACAAAACCTTTTTTAGTGGCCAGAATGATAGAAGGTGGAAAAATAAGATTTAAAAATAAAAAGAGTGGAGAGTGACTGCTAATGCGTATGAGGTTTCGTTTGGTGGTGATAAAAATGTTCTAACAGGAGTTCCCGTCGTGGCTCAGTGGTAAACAAATCTGACTAGGAACCATGAGGTTGCGGGTTCGGTCCCTGGCCTTGCTCAGTGGGTTAAAGGTCCGGCATTGCTGTGAGCTGTGGTGTAGGTCGCAGACGCAGCTCAGATCCCACGTTCCTGTGGCTCTGGCATAGGCCAGAGCAGCTACAGCTCCGATTCGACCCCTAGCCTGGGAACCTCCATATGCCGCGGGAGCGGGCCTAGAAAAGGCAAAAAGACAAAAAAAAAAAAAAAAAGTTCTAGCATTTATAATGATGATAGTTGCATAACTCTCTAAGTACACTAAAAAACATTGAACTTCACATTTTATGGGTAAATTTTATGATATCCAAAATGTATCTCAATGGAGCTATTAAATTTTAATGGATGAAAAGGTGGCATTGTCCAATAGCACAAGTATTGGGGGCAAGGAGATTAGCGATCAGATCCCCATAACTCTCCATTAATATTTGGGTGGCCCTGGGCAGTATGTCTAATACTTCTACACATCAGTTTTCCTATCTCTAAAATGGGGATTAAAAATACCTTCTCCCACAGTTTTGTGAGGATAATTGGGATAATGTATGTAAAACATCTACCAGAATATTTGCTTAACTCAGAGAAAGCCCTCAGCAATGTCAGTCATTGGGAATGGAAGGATTTGATGGCCCTGAGAGCAGTCCTGGGTAGAAGTAAGTCTTCAGTATGAAAATTAAGAGCCTGTAAGAAGCCCCTATGACAGAAAATTTGACCATTCCATTTTAGGATATATTTCTTCCCCAAAAACTCTATTAAAGGAAATTGACTTCATTGTTTTCTCTCAATGAAGCTACCTTTCATCACACTTTCCCTGGGCTGATCTGGCTGATCAGCTACTTCCCTCATGCAAATGTGTGGTTGAAAATCAGACAAAATTTGTAAGCTCTTTAAGGAACGTGGGCAGTTCTGCCCCTTTAACATCCCCCCTCCCCCACCTGGTTCCCTTCAGAACGGGAGGGCTGAGTTGCCCAGAGGAGAAAGGTGTTGAACATACCCCATATCCTAACTAGTATAAAAAGCCACCACTTGAATCCTTTCTGCAGCAGAATGGTCTTTCCATGGAGAGGAGATGGAGTCCGAGGAGAATCCTTGCTGGAAAGCTGAACCAGGGACCATTGGGAAGAGGGTCCTGGGAGTCCCAGAGTAACAGTGGCAGTGGTCAGGCTATAGGACGTAGCCCTCCCTCACCTCAGATCCTACATTTATTTATCCAGTTCATTCACTAATATGTATCGAGTGCCAGCTGTGTTTGAGGCAGTACAGTATGTGCTTTTGTATTTATCCATTAGCAAGACAAATGTGGTAGCCTCTATCTTAAAAGCTGACATTCCAATCAGAAGCCAGAGAAAACAAGTTAAAGAGAAATTAAATAATTATAAATTGTTATTAAAAATACAAAATAATACATTAATCAAAGGACTAAAGGATTAGAATAGCAAGTGATTGCTTTCCCAGGGGGCCTCTCTGACCACATCACGTCCGTTTAGCTCATTGAGAATAGCCCTTTCCAGCCCATCTTCACATCTGTGTAAGACAAGGAAAGCTGCCCACATAATCCAAGCCCTTTCAGCGAATGCCCAACGTTTGGGGTTAACTGAAATTTTAATTATACAAATAGGTTACTACGTAGGTTCTGTCTTAAAAAATCTTACAGAAGACAATGACTACTTGAGTCCGAAGTGAGACAATACTTGGGAAGCACCTTGAAAACGTTAAAGGACCTATACAGAATCATTGTGTTGATGGCCTGATGAATTTTTTTTTTGTTTTTCTTTTTATGGCTGCACCTGCAGCATATGGACGTTCCGAGGCCAGGAGTCAAATCAGAGCTGCAGCTGCCAGCCTACACCGCAGCCACAGCAAGCCAGATGTAAGCCGCATCTGCAACCTGTGCTGCAGCTTGCGGCAATGCCAGATCCTTAGCCCACTGAGCAAGCCCAAGAATGGAACCTGCATCCTCACAGACACACTATGTCCAGTTCTTAACCTGCTGAGCCACAAAGGGGACTCCCTGATGAAATATTTTTAAACGTGTATTCAGGCCAAGCCTTTGCATAACAATTTTAAAATAGCAGTCCTTGTGCATATTTATCTTGTGAGCAGGATGGGGAGCTGATCCCAAGACAAAGGCCTCCACTCTATCATACCAAAGGGATAAGAGTTGTTTAGCATTTGAAATAACAGAATAGTCCTAATGATTGTGCAAATGCACAAGAGAATCGGTTTCCTTTGCTTTCTTATAAAATAGTTTAAAATCAGTTACTATGGTGCAGAGAAGTTATTTCATCTTTATTATTTAAGAAAATGTATTTTGTAAGCATATAATACATATAGTAAAGTAGGATTTCACGAGGTTTTTCGTAACCAAGTCAATAGTTCTCAACTAGGTTGGTTTTACACCTCATGGCACTTTTGGTAACATCTGGAGACACTTTTGGTTGTCACAACTGGTGGGAGGGCTGCTGCTTGGCATCCAGTGAGTAGAGGTCAGGGATGCTGCTGAACACCCTTCAGCACACAGGTCAGCCCCTTCTCAACTAGAATTATGCAGCTTCAAATGTCAGTAGTATTGAGCTTGAAAAATCCCTGGCCTAAATCAGTAAGACACCTTGTCAAGATGTAAAGATTTAGTGCTATAAGGCAAAACCAATGATTTATCATAAAGTAGAATGATTTTTTTAGATAGCTGCCATAGTCAGTATTAGATAGTGACATAGTCTGATCAAAAAATTCAAGGTCTTATTTTAAGATGCCATTTTTAAAAATACCATTTCTCACAGAGGATAGGGAAAGAGAAAACTGTGACATGAATTCCATTCCTGGGAATACTTACCTGATAACCTCAACTGAGTGCAGAAAGAACCTGTTGGTGTTAAGTAGATAACTTCAAGTTCAAGCATTAAAGTTCACATGCTTCATTTAGGAAAGCCTCTCAAACTCAGGCACAAGGCATAAGTTTCAATTTAGGCACAATTCAGACGCGTTTGTGGTGGCAGGCATTGTTATGCATCTTAGTAGAAGAGGTCACGTGACCTAGTCAGAAAGAGTTTACAGCTGTGATGCAGCCAGAATTTTCTTATTGGGTAGGATCCTTGAATGGTGATGCCTTGACCCCGTGGGCAACAAGTGCATCCACTCACTCTTCTATACCCCTTGAATACCGTAAGTCCCCATAAGCTAAAATGGGCCCAGCTTAACTGTGGGCCAAGCTGGCATTCTGGTCTCTTATTGAAACTGGACCAGGTTTTGTGGTCAGCCCAGGTGTCTCGGTTGTATGTTTCAGTGCCTACACAAGGTAGCCAAAGTCAGATAAATATAAAAAGAAAGTTCTATGACAGGCAGGTATACTGATGAATGAGCTTTTTCTGTATTTAACAAGCTGGTTTGTCCACTTGGCCTATAAAATGGAAGGCCAGGTCGTTTGTATTCAGCAAACATGTTCTGCAGACCAAGGGCCAGAGGCTGGGGACAGAAAGGTGAGCCAGCCCTGGCCCTGCCCCTCTAGACATTCATGTCTGTGCCTCTGTGCTTTCTCTTTCTCCTTTGCAAGTTAAAGCAGCAGCAACATCAACTACCAAAGACAAATTGTGCAGACTATATTTTTATGTGCAATGTTTGATTGATCTCAAGTCATAATTTTTTATATGGGAACCTGTGACTTGTAAACATAGAAAGAAAAATTCTGTTTCATTAGTGAGCACCTAGTGAGTTTTCCCCAGCTTCTCACAGCCTCTTCCACAAGCTGAAAGGATCCTGAAAACCCCTTCGTGCTTTGTCCTGTAATTGCTTAGAGAGTTCCCAGAAAGTGAATTTACATGAGCTGTTATTTTGCTCCAGAAGCTCCCTTGATCTCTCAAAGACTCCCCCCTCCCCACTTCCTGATCTGTCAAAATCTCATGCAAGGTACATATTGTTGCCTTCCCCTTGATCACTCCATGAATTTCAGAGCATCGGGGTTAACTGCAGACATTTGCCTTGGTCTTTGATTTGTCTCAGGCTTTGATTTTTTTTGTTTTGTCTTGTTTTCATCATTCTCATTCCCCCATTTGATTCATCGATGATTATAAAATATCAAAACATCAAACCTCAACTGCCGCTCTAATGAGAGCAGACACGCTAGGATTCTTTTCTCAGTTGACCCGAAGCCTGAGGGCAGCTCGGAGTGGGACACCTGCAGCGCTCTGTTCTCCGACAGGAAGGTGGCTGCTGGGCAGAGGCGTGGGCCCCCTTTTTCTCACATTAATAAGTGCTAATGTCTTGGGATTCCTTGTGGGAAGAGTACAAAGAATGCTTGATGTGTCTGGCAGAGTCAGCTCTGATGGCTCTGATTTCTAATAAATATTACTCTGTATGTATGGAAAATAGTGTTCTCTCTTTTTAAGGCTAACCTTGATTTTTATCTGTTGAAATTGTGTCTAATTGCTGGGCAGTTATACATACTCTGTAATTTTTAAAGGGGACAGGTGAAGTGTATGTTTTAGGTGACAGGGAAAAATAAGACAGCTGGCTTCTTTATATTCAAGAAGCAGGAAAGTGGTTGTATGCAAAGATGGATGGATGTCATGATTATAAACTGGGGATCGATTAAGAATTTGGCAAGGTGCTTTTGGGGTTTCAATCCATTGAAGGCTGCATCCGGTGTGACAGTAATGGCACCAGGGCCAGGAGAACAGGAGAGAAGTCATGATGTCTGCACAAAGCAGACAGTCCTGCCTGACTTGGAAGGTTTTACATTGTCGCTCAGAGCCTCAGTTCTCTTGTCTCTAAAATAAAGATAATTCTAAACGTCACAGTAGTTACCTAATGTGTGATAATGTGTGGGGAAATGCTTTGTTAATTCTGAAATACTGCATAAAATAGACTTTTTTATCATGGAAATACAGACTGTTTCATAATCCTAGACTATTTTAGGGAAACTCGGAAAAGGAAGCCTTTATTTAACTATTTTCCCTTTCTCTTGATTCCCTTTGTAGAATGAGGCACTGCATAAATATATAAATAACTTCCTCCTCCCAAATAAGTGGTATTTTAAAAATTTAATAGAGAATAAGGACAGGGAAATTGCTGCAGAACAAAAGCAGTCAGCAAGTGGGAAAAAAGTCTTTTTAAAAAGGCTTTTGAACTATTGTGATTGAAAAAAAATATATGTGATTTGAAAAAACATATATGTGATTTGAAAAAAAAATATGAAGACGTTTTTACAGTAATGATACAAGTTTGAAGCAATAAGTAGACAATGCAAAATTTTAGCTTATGGTGCACTGTTTTTCTTCACGAGCTTGATTTTTTAGCATAGCTTAGATTTACAGAAAAGTGTAAATATAGTCTACAAAGTTCCCCTATACTCAGTACCCAGTTTTTGCCGTCATTGGCACCTACATTAGTACGTTACATTTGTTACCATTAATAATAGTAACACTAGAGTCCATTCTCTATTCAGATTCCTTGGTTTTTACCTAACATTCTTTTTCTGTTTCACGAGCCTGCCCAGAACACAACTTTGTATTTCGTTAATGATTTATATACTCTAGGTGGCCCAGAATCCAGTCCTGGCTTGTAGTGTGTCTATGGGCGTATCTGTGTTAAAAGTAGTTACTCTTTCTAAGAGTCTCTGTTGATCATTCCCAGTAAAGCATGCATCGCCTCATACTGGGAGACTAATGTTACCTCCATCTCAGAGCTCAGCCACTTTATCTGAGCAAAACCCAGGCAAAACCTTGCACAGAAATTGAAAAAAAATAGCCCAGAACAGTTGCAGTGAACAACAGAATGCCAACCACATTATGCGCATGGCTTCCAGCATTACTTCTCTCATTCATACTTATTTGTATTGTACACACATTTCTTCTTCTTCTTCTTCTTTTTTTTTTTTTTTTTTTTTGCTTTCTTTAGGACCGCATCTGTGGCACAGGGAGGTTCCCAGGCTAGGGGTCCAATCGGAGCTACAACTGCCAGCCTACACCACAGCCGTAGCAACACAGAATCTGAGCCGCGTCTGCGACCTACACCACAGCCCAAGGCAAGGCCGGATCCTTAACCCACTGAGCGAGGCCAGGGATCGAACCCACATCCTCACGGACACTAGTCGGGTTCGTTTCCGCTGAACCACCACAGGAACTCCCTTTACACACATTTCTAACCACCTTGGTACCATGTAGAATATTTTGAGGGCTCAGCTTTCAGAATGAATCTCTCCCCATAAATAGCTGAGGGTTATTTGAAATTCTAGAGTAAATCTCAAGTCTGACAACCCAGAAGATAGTGTGAATAAAAGTATTCTTTTAATTTTAGTAACTTTTGAATTGAGAGTAATGATAATAAAGAGGCCTATGATGAGGATAATAGCAGTGTACATATATGCAAAGACATAGCACAGCTCAGTGTCTAACTCTGGGTCATGCTGATCCTCAGGAACTTTTCTAGAACTTTTCTGTGGAATGTGTGGATGAACTGTAAGTCATCTGTTTAAAGCTAAGCGTAATCAAATAACTCAAGAGCTGTGACTTACTCTTGCACCTGAGAGGCAATCCTGCCTGGGAAGGAAAGCCACAGGCTGTGGATTCTGGCAGGTGCTGGGTCAGGACTGTGGCCTGGGGCAGGACAGGTGGCCATCCTCAGCTCATCCAGCCTCTCAACCCATACCCATCTAAGTGCCAGCCAGCCCGTGTTGACACTAAGAGTACAAACTGAACAGATGAGGTGGAGGCCCATCTTGTGGAGCTTACATTCTCTTCTCTCAGGTATTGAAAATCTTATTTACATTACAAAAAAGATAACTCTGGGAGTTCCCGTCATGGCACAGTGGTTAACAAATCCAACTAGGAACCATGAGGTTGCGGGTTCGATCTCTGGCCTTGCTCAGTGGGTTAAGGATCCAGCATTGCCGTGAGCTGTGGTGTAGGTCCCAGATGCAGCTCGGATCCCGTGTTGCTGTGGCTCTGACGTAGGCCAGTGGCTGCAGCTCCGATTAGACCCCTAGCCTGGGAACCTCCATATGCCTTTTCTAGTGGCCCTAGAAAAGGCAAAAAAGACCAAAAAAAAAAAAAAAAAAAAAAAAAAGATAACTCTTGGTTCTTTGTGGAGAAGAGACTCTAGCAATGGTGGACCAGAATATCTAGTGAGGAGGCCGCATGAGGCAGGTGGCTTAGACCAGGAAGTGGTGGAGAAGGTGACAAGCAGTCAGGTTCTCCATTTATTTTCAAGAGAAAGCCAGCCAGATTTGCTGGTGTATTAATGCGGATTTGAGAGAAAAGGGGGTCAAAGAAGCTTCAAGGTCGTTAACCATTTACTACAGAAGGGAAGACTGGGGAAGGGGAGAGCCTGAGGGTGGAAGTCAGGAGTCCAGGCCTGGATGTTCGTCTGAGATGTCTATGTGACATCGCAGTGGTGATGACCAGGTACGTGGTGGAAAATGTGCATCTGCCTGCGTGGCCCAGAGACGGGATGAGCCGTCACACCCAGGGAGAGAGTACAGGGAGAGAAGCCAGGATGTGCAGGACTGAGCTCTAGGTTTGGAGGTTAAGAATTGGAGGAGGAAGTAGGAAAGCAGGCAATTAATTGTCTCAAGAGCCAAGACGAGGGGTGGTCCCCCACAAGGGTAGAAGTGATTACCACGTCAAAGGCTACTGGTGATCAGGTGGAGTAAACGGATGACTTGGCGGATACCATTGGCCTTGGCAGTGTGGGGACAGTGGGAAAGTCACAGTTTTCTCATTCTTAATTGAAAACAGAAATAGTCTTACCTATGCTGTTGTCAGAATTAATATATAATGATATGAAAATGCTTAGCACAGTAAATGTGCTGTTCACATTAGCTGTTTTAATGGGATATAGGTGACAGATCACTCGCCTGTGGATTGGCTGTTCTGAGCCTCCCGGGTGATCTGAGAAAGGAATGGCCTTTATAATCATTGTCCTTGTTTTATAGCGAGGACATTCGCCCTCAGAGAGGTTAGAGGGAAGTAGGAAGGTCGCTGGGACAGAGCTCTTCCCAAGTCTCAGTCCACACCTCACAGAGGATTTTCGCATATGCCCCCAAGTAGCCTATTTGCTGTATTACCAAAAAAAAAAAAAAAAAAAAGCAAAATGAAACAAGCATCTGTTGATTGTTTTTTATTTTTAGGGCTGCCACTGCAGCGTATGGATGTTCCCAGGCTAGGGGTATATCGGAGCTGTAGCCACTGGCCTATGCCACAGCCACAGCAACGCGGGATCCAATCTGCATCTGTGGCCTACACCACAGCTCACGGCAACGCCAGATCCTTAACCCACTGAGCAAGGCCAGGGATCAAACCCGAAACCTCATGGTTCCTAGTCAGATTCATTTCCTCTGCGCCACGATAGGAACTCTAGCATCTGTTTAAGTCTTTATTTGGAAAAAAAACAGCTAAGTGGGTTATAGTGAATTTTCCTTACAAACAAACATCCATGCATCACGTGCCTCCCAGAGTCTGTCTAATGCATGTAAAAAATACTCATTATTTCCAGGCCCTCATTGGGAAAAGGGGACAGCATCCCCATGATGAAGAGACTGAAGAACGTAATTCACAAGCCTCAAAAGTGAGGGCCCTGAATTGTCTCTCTAGAACTGGCAGCATAGCAGGCCTTCAGCCCAGCCCCTTCTGTGCCAGCCTCCTCTTCTTCGTGTGACTCCTATTGCCATGGGTTCTAGACATGCATCAGTCTCATCCTGGCTGCATGTTAGACTCTCTAGGGAGCTTCTCAGCAGTGACCTGGCTCATGCCCAGATGGACTGATGTAATTCATCTGGGGTGGGCCCAGACATCAGTGGTTTTCTAGAGTTAGGTTTATCGAGATGTAATTTACTCGTTGTAGAGTTTACCCTTTCTTTGGGTACAGTTCTTTGAGTTTGATACACACATACAGTCATGCAGCCAACACTACAATCAAAACAGACTGTATCACCCCCCAAATTTCAGTATGTCCTTTTCAGAAAGCCTTTACAATGTTGTGTTAATTTCTGTTGTACAGCAAATCATTCAGTCATACATATATATACACACTCTTTTTAAAAATATTCTTTTCCATTACAGTTTATCATAGGACATTGAATATAGTTCTCTGTGTTATACAGTAGGACCTTGTTTTTTAAAGGCAGATGATTCTAGTGTGCAGCCAGGGCTGAGAATCATGGGCAGCAGGGCTGCCTAGCAGCCTTTAATAAATCTCAGGTACACAGGAGAGGAAATCTGAGCTGTTCTGTTAATACATTCAGGGAATCCATCAGTTTATCTCATACTTATGCTTCCTTTATTAGCTGAGAGAAGACCAGTCTATTGCTTGCAGTTTGCTGTGGTTGGTTGTTTGTTGTAGTAGTGATTTGAGGAGAGAAGGGCATGCAGTGATTGGGAGGCTCTGAGACATTGCTTGGGGCAGGGCAGACCCCCTCTTGGTGGGCAGTGGGAGGTCACCACTTACATACGCAGCCTTATCTAGATGTCTGCACTGTTCTTAGCATCGTGGACACTAATGGTGAGCTAAAGATACAGTGCTCCTGCTCAATTGGGGCTACTGCAAATGTGTGTCGAATTAGCAGGGAACAAATAATACCTGTACAAAGAAGAAAATATCCTGCAATAGAAAAATGTTATGCACTGAGTCAGGGTGATATGGCAGAGCAGCAGAGGCTACTTTAGGTTGCGTGGCCCAGGAGGCCCTCTCTGAAGAGATCACATTTACGCTGAGACCTTTATGTCTTGAGAAAAGTAGCCAAGTGGAATTAAGGAATATTCCATCCAAGTGCAAAGGCCTTTCGGTTGTAACTAAGGTTTGCCAGTGTTAAAAGAGAAGGAAGGCTTCTGCTTCTGGAGGGATAGGGAAGCGGAGAGTGGGGGTGATGAGGTGGGGGAGGAGGGCAGGGGTCAGAGCTCCTGGGACTTTGGAAAATGACATCTAGGTAGGTTTTGTTCCAAGTGTGATAGGCATGTGGTTTGAAGCAAGGAAAAACAGGTTCTGATACTTTTTAAAGAAAATTTTATTAAGGTTGATTTATAATGTTCTGTCAATTTCTACCACACAGCAAAGTGACCCATTTATACATATATATGCGTTCTTTTTCTCATGTTGTCTTCCATCATGTTCCATCACGAGTGATTGGATATAGTTCCCTGTGCTGTACAGCAGGATCTCACTGCTTATCCACTCCAAATGCAAAACTGGGCATTTCCTAACCCCAAACTCCCAGTCCATCCCACTCCCTCTCCCTCCCCCTTGGCAACCGCAAGTCTATTCTCCAAATCCATGAGTTTGTTTCTTTTCTGTAGAAAGATTCATTTATGCCATATATTAGATTCCAGATATAAGTGATATCATATTGTATTTGTCTTTCTCTTTCTGACTTAACTTCACTTAGTATGAGAATCTCTAGTTCCATTCATGATGCTGCAAATGGCATTATTTTGTTCTTTTCATGGCTGAGTAATATTCCATTGGGTGCTGTGTGGAGAATGGGTTGTAGCAGGTAGATGGATGGAATGAGGAAGACCAGCTAAGAGGCTGGTGAAAAGACAGTGGCTTCCTTACCCTGTGGGGATGGAGATCAGTGGACCCATTCAGGTCAACTTTTAGAGGCTGGCTTTTGAGAGGGGCTCCTCTGGACTTTCAGTGCACTGGGTGTGGGAAATGAGAGAAAGAGAAGAAGCAGGAATGTCTCAAGTTTTGGAAGTGAACTTCTGATGACTTGTGGTATATTTCGCCTTGTCTCTCTATATACAATCTGCATCTTTTTTGTACATGTCACCAATCACTACCTGTAATTACAGCTTGCTGGGCCCAAAGATGTTAAGCCATAACCCCAATATCCACAACATGGCAACTGAGCAGCTCTGCCTGGGCTGCAGATTAACCCAATGAAGGAAGAAATCAGGCTGCGACTAAGAGAAATCAGTGCTTAGTGGTGGGAATAGGGTTAATATGGAAACTTGTGATTAATTACTATAATACTTACCCCCAAAAAGCTCAGTTTTACAAAAAAACCTGGCTCTGACTATGCTTTAACAGTGGTAAAATAAGATAAAATAGGAAACTACAAGTTTCAGCGAATGTATAACTCTCTTGAACAAAAAAGAAATGTGGAGAATACATGAAAGCAGTTATGTATGTTGTGAAACATAAATCATGAATCTCTTTATTTTGGAAAATGTAATTAGCTGCAGGTGTTTCATCAGGATAGAAAACCGAATCAAGGACACCGAGGACCCCTTTGGGGTAACAGACTACAGTTCAGTTCAGGATGTGTACCTGAGTAGGTGTCTGCTCTTACTATTTCTGTGTTCTTGTGGCCAAGGTCACCACTGTACATAGCTAAATACTCATTTTTACTCTCCTTTCCCTGGCCAGTATTTCAGGTGTTGTGGCTTTGTTTTGTTAGCTGCATTTAAAAAAAAATTATGTCAAAAACTTGGCCTTTTTGTCTCCTTAGCAGTGCTTTTCAAACAGTGCCTCCATCCTACTTCCCACTCCTTTCCCCTGGCTGATAATTTCTGGGAGAAATTGGACAGAGGAGAAAGTATATAAATTTATATGCATGCACACAATCAAATCTTAGAAACGCATGCGTCCTCTCAAAGCATGAAATAAAAACCTTCTTCTACCACCCACCCGTCCCCCAGCCCCACCACTTCCCTTTGCCACACACAGACTTTTCCTGTTCTTGTGGTAACTCAGAAGCCCACTGTAGATTAGAAAAGTGGGCAAAGACCTTCCTGATTGAAATATATCAGGTGTATTTCGGGGGGGGGGGCATGGCCTGTGGTCTGTCCATGATGAATAAGGCTTCATGTGTTCAAGCTTATGGCTAGAAAATGACAAATGGCAACATTAATATTCTCATTGTTCCTTTCCTCTGAGGACGTTATAGGGACAGCCAAGGTCGTGCAACCATGTAACCTGAATGTTGTTTCTCCTTATTTCCTCTCCTATGCAGACTGGTGACATGACCTATAATATATGCTCCACTCTCCTCTGGTCTGCCAAACTCCCTATCCCCAAATAGCTTTTAGGCCTATATAGAATCATAATGATACAAGAAGAATGGAGGAACAGCATTTATTTCTTAGACCCCTCGTTTCTGACTGATGTTGTGGGCAATAGAATGTCCTACTCCTCCTTCTCTGGCAGAGAAATACACCAAGTGGTGGCAACATGGTGTGAGAAACATACACCCCTTCAAGTCTGTGACTGGCTTTTTTTGTTCCAGGGCCCATTATCACTGGAGTCATACCCTGGGGAGGAGGAGGGATTGGCCATTCCTATCACTTCAGGCACATACTAATCACAGCCAGGTGCTCTGGTGTTTATTTTGCTATTTCTGTGTCAGTTACGTTTGTGTCATAGTGACACTGAGTCCTTTCCATGTAGATTCCCTTCTGCTCTCCCCCAATACGCACAGACACAAACACACAGACACACAGACACACACACACACGCTTCCATGATCACAGGAAGCTCTTCTGGACAGCACGATAATGTAACACCTTTCCAAAGTAAAATGAAAAAAATTGTCATTGCATTTTTTAAATTATTTTAGATTGGAGCCTACATTTTATCTTAAATCAGCATTTGGTTGATCAGATAAAAAGAAGAGCTAAATGCCAGTCAACAAATAATACAACCAAGAACTTCATTTATCCACGTAAATCATGTGGATTGTAACTGTTGACTCTCGAGGGTCAGGGAGAAGAATTAGGCACAGGTTTAATTAGAACCAACTGGAATCAATCTAAAAAGGGGAACTTTTCTACAAGGAGAACACACAGTGAGCCCCAAATCGTTTCTACCTTCCCAGTTCTGTGTTGATGACATTGCGTGATCCTTTGTGCTCTGTACTGCTTACTTCTGATGCATCTTTAGCTTTGAAGGTCAACACTGCCCTTAAAGCATTTCAGTTCCCCTCCTTTCTTGGTTTGGATTAAGTAAAAGTGATGCATGAAGAAACCTTTCTCCAATTTTATCGGGAAAAGGGGCCAAGACACAGATTTTTAAATGCTCTGCCCTCCCACGTCAGCTGGACCCAGAGTGCAGTCTCAGTGCAGGGAGTCCCTGAGTGTAGACACAGTCCGTATCTCTTCTCTTACCCACCCCGTATGGACAGGGTGCTTAGGAGGCTTCTGGAAGGATGGAGGGAAGGTGGCTCTTATTATTGAAAGAGCATGAGCATTTTGAAACAAAACAAGCTATTTTACCTCAGACCATGGCAGGTCATAAATCTGTCCATCTTACCCCTTGGTAAGCATGTGAAATAAAGGGCCATCCATTGTGAGCCTGTGTATGCCCAGGTGAGTGTCCTTGCAAACTAAGTCACATTTGTTTACAGCAGCAGTGACTCGTGTCACTAAACATCAGCCAGAGTTTTTCTAACCCTTTGAAGGAAAAAAAAAAAAAAGAATCTCAGAGTTTCCTGAGCTTGGAAAAGTGATATTAAAAGGCAAATCTCTAGGGAAAGAAGAAACCTGTCATACCTTTTCACGATCAGTCTCTGTTGCTACCAAGGCGAAGGTGATGCTTCAACTATTCAGAAAAACCTACGATTTTAATGGTAAGAATTAGGGGAGGTCACAAAGTCCATCCCAAAATATCATGAGCATCTTTTGGGTTACCAGCCAAATGGACTTAATTCATTGCCTGCAAAAGTTTTCTATTAAAATAAGAGCAATTGTTCTGAGACACCAGGGCACTCCCTAGATGGAGCCTGCACAGGCAGGTCAGTGACCTAAAGCCTCGAGGGGCAGCATGAACCTGGGGCTGAGTGCACACTGTGTCCCATGGGGTTAGAGCCAAGTAGGCAGAAGAAAAGGCAAGGATGTCTTCAGCAAGGAGCAGGTGGAAAGTGATGAGGCAATGGTATGCACGAAGGTGGAAGGGTAGTAGCTATTCCCAAAGAGCTCGTGGCCTCACGCTTGCTTTCGTTGGCTTCCATTGAGGTGATCTCTGTGTGGTTCCCTGATTGAAAAGCACAGACCAAACAGGCAAGTTAAGGAACCTATCTTTTTGTGCTATGGGTGATGATGGGCAGAGCAGATGGGTCCACCTAAGCACTGTGTCTCTTCAGTCGACCATCCTCTCTGGAAACATTTATTGTTCTCTTGATTGCAACGTCCAATCAGTGTCTTTCAAGTCGGTTGACTTTTCTGTAGGTTCCCATCGTTCCTTTACTCAAACAGTAACACTTTGGGGGATGTAGTTGCCCAAATTAGCCATACCCGAAGCTATAGATTGCTGTGTCTGTATTTGCATCGTAATAAGCTTCATTTGGTCAAAATGAGATGATGTCTTAAAGCAAAATCAAGAAACCTTTTGAAAATGACCCAACTTGTTAGTAAGAGTTTCTGTATTCTCCATGAAAAATACTCAGGGAGAAGGGCAGAACATACCAGGGATGGAGAGGGGAAAAAGGGGGAGACGTATCTATAGACAGACATTTAAAATGTTCCCAGACACAGCTTGTCCTAGTTAGAAAGCAGCCTGACTTTGACTTCTGACTTCTCGGACCCGGGTTTCCAGTGGCATTGGATCCCAGCTCATGCCTGATTTCTGTTAGAGACCGCTTTTCCCTCAGTTCATTTCTCACTAGCCTCTCCTTCCTCTTTCTGTCTGAATTTTCTCAAGAACAAAGCTGGCCTCAACAGTCTCTGTCACTGGGTCCTTTGCCAGGGGCTGCAAGCCTGTGTCCAGTTTGCTCAGGCCATCTGATGGCCCGATTCCTGGCCCTGCTTACGGAGGCCTCAGCACAGGCAATGGCTGTGTCTTCCTGGGCAACAGCTCAATTATTCTCCAGGCTTCTCGACAATAAGGGTTAGTGGACAGAACTGGCTGGAACCCAGTGAAAGAATGGCTGATCAGTTTTTTGGCTGAATTGGGGAAGGAAATGGAAATGTAAATATTACCCTGGGGTATAAACAAAAGGCCTTTGAGGTTATTGAAAAATATGGAAAAACATGCGTGACTCTCCTGCATAAGACATAGGAACTGCTGGCCTCAAAACTAATCCCAGGAGACAGCTCTTCGTTGCACATCTTTGGTTAAGACATTAAGGGACATATTCTGCTCTTTTTACATGGGGGAGTTTCCATTTTATTTGCTGTGAGACTCCCTGGTGGATGCAGAGAATCTCACAAATAAATCTTTAACCCCTCATTTTATTATTTTATTCGAAGCTCACGTTTTATTCCATAATAACTCTCCTGGTATTTCTCACCAACGAAGTCCTTACTCCTCACCGTTTTACCACCTCTTTCCTCTTCCCAGCTTCCCGTTTACATTCTCCTATGATTTCTGCAAGCCTGGGCTCTCAACGTTGTTGTTTTCTTTCTTTCTTTCTTTTTTTTTTTTCTTGTCTTTTTGCCATTTCTTGGGCCACTCCCACGGCATATGGATGTTCCCAGGCTAGGGGTCGAATCGGAGCTGTAGCCGTCGGCCTACACCAGAGCCACAGCAACTCAGGATCTGAGCCGCGTCTGCAACCTATACCATAGCTCATGGCAACGCCGGATCCTTAACCCACTGAGCAAGGCCAGGGATTGAACCGCAACCTCATGGTTCCTAGTCAGATTCGTTAACCACTGAGCCACAACGGGAACTCCAATCTTTGTTTTCTTTTATCTTTGCTTCCACATTCAATTTGTTGAAAATCCGTCTCGAATATTTCCCTATCATGGGAGTCCAAACCCTGGTCCAGTTCAAACGCCTGGCTGTATCACTTCTGGGTTACTAGATCCTTTCTGAAAGCTTCCTCCCAGATCCAGTATCTTGGGTGTATTTTTGACAGAAGAAAAAATTCCACCACCAAAAATGTGTGACTCTTCTTTAGGGACTTCCTCCTGCTTTCTCATCATTCCCACTAACTTAGCTCAGTTATCACCATCGCTGACATTTGTATGATACCAGAACATCTTTGAAGGTATTTTTTATATATTTTCTCCTTTGATGTTCTCAGCTGTGAGAAGTTGTGAGGAATTAGGTAATTCACCCAGAAAACATATGTCTGTTTGGTACCAGAGCATGGAGTATTACTTAAACCTTCTAAGAGTCTTATTTCTCCCTTTCACACAGCCCCTGTGATCTAATTCAGAGGGTTATTCACTGTTTACAACTTTATCTTTCCGTTAACTTTCTTTGTCTTTACTCTGTACCACTAAATATTCTGGATCACTCACCCCTTTCAGGCTTAGGCATCGAAAAGCTTTTCTCTCAGTGTCCTCCATGTGTTCTTTTCTTGGCTTTTTAAGAATCACTTCTGATTATCTTGGCCTCTAGTATTTATGTCCTCAACACATCATCATGAGACAAATTGCCCTGCAATTCCTTTTCTAGATTCTATACTGTTACCAGAAACCTCTATCTTCAAAGACACAAATTCACCCCCATTTCTTCATAATTCAACATACCCTAGTAGTTATGGCCCTACCTCCAGGGAAGGGACTTTCAGGCCTTGACTGTGAAAGTTATAATCTAGTGTCTTGTTTTCACCCCCTAAACCATGTTCTAGACATTGTTTTTGTTTCCTCTTTACCCAACATTCATGATAACAAAGCTTTGTTTTCATAGAGCATTTTTCTTCAAAAAAATTCAAAGTGCTTTGAACATTATCCATCCCTGCAGTGTTCCTCTGAGGTAGGTGGGTGGCAGGTATTTTTATCACCTTCTATTAAAGCAGAGGCGGATTTCAATGCACCAGGATCCCCTGGAAAGCCGAGAGATCTGGACTTAGTGCATCTCTGCTCTGTTTCATTTATTGGCCACTGTAAAGCTATTCCTGATAGGACTACATAGAAGCATCTCCCTTGCAGGCACTTATATGCATGCATTTAAATGGCTTCCAAGAGATGTTGATTATGGAATTTGGAGTCTGCATGTAAATGGATTTGAAATGAGCCTGACTGGGAAATTGTTCTGAACGAAAAACACATTCAGAACAATGAATTAGATTCTACCCATCCTTTGGTCCAATTCAAACGCCAATTCCCCCAACAAAATAAATCTGTCCTTCCACTGGATTCTCATAACCCTTTGCGTGTTCTTCCTTTGTGGTATATAATTTTCTCTACTTTATTCTGCTGCTGATTCCATGCCTGGTTCACCTCCATGGGTAGCCACTCAAAATGTTTTCTGGAATAGAATGGAAGGAAGCAAGCTCTATTGTTTATAACTATCATGGAGCCTAAAAATTCTTCCATTGGCAGGTTTCGAATGCCCTGGATGACATCTGGAAGATTGCAGTCTTTGTCCTTTCAGTCTATTTTCATGTTCACTACTTGACCGTTGGCTATGCTGGAGAATGCTTTGCTCCTTAGCCACACATTTGCATCTCATAACCAAGAAAGGGTAGCCAACCAGCCATTCATCAATAGCAGCTTTGGGAGACCAGTTTTAGGTGCCAGCCCTGAAGAGGGGCCACGTGCAACATCTTTATCTCCTTCAAGCCCTCCTATTTCCCGTAGATGACAGAGCAGAGCAACACCAGCCAGATAGCTCACGGGAGTCATGTGAGCTTCAGATGTGTCAGACCTGCAAAGTATCCTGCTGCTCTGATGAAAGACACTTTAAGTGGAGTAGCTTGTAAAAAATAAATAATGCCAAGTCTCAAGTTGCCCTGGCAGCCTTAGATGTTTCTAAAAGGTGCCAATGAAGCCCACAGAATATTGGTAATGAAAAGGAAAGATGAGCAAGTTCATTTTGTCATAAGAGTGAACTGTGACTCATACCTCCTGACTCATCCTGAACATACAAAGGAAGCCAGTCCGTGGGGGTGCCCTCTAATAGGATGTTTCTCCAGTGACTCATGCAAGCCTGGAAGCGGGGAGCAGCCTGAATCCAGCCAAACAAGTGTATTTTTAAACATGGGAGGGCACGCTTCCTGGTACAATATGATGATGAGTCCTACACACTTACATGCTTATTTTAGCCCAGGCATTGAAATGTGTGGGCACAGTCTCTGCGGAGCCTTCTCCTGTGGTCATATTTTGTTGTCAGTGTGGAGAGATGTTAGTGAGTGATTAACTGGCACTGGCAAGAAGATAAGATTTCATTGCAATATTTCAGTGTAAGGAGATGAAGACTTATTGAATGTTGCAACTTCAATAACGTTGCCCCATCGGTACAAGTCTGGTCTAATCACATCTAATCACACACATTCACCAAACATTTTTGGAGGCCCTACGTAGAGAGATGGAGAAGGCATAGTCCAGAGTCTCCAGGGTCTTCGAATTTCTATGCAGAGACACAAAAGCAGACAGAGAATTGGGAGGATCGCCAGAGGGTGAGATGGGGACACTTAGATGTGTCAGCCTACAGATAATGGGGAAAAAGGGAACCCAAAGAAGTGGAAACAACTAAATGCACTGAATCTTCAAAGACCTGTAGGAGTTGTCACCAAAAAGGGGAATGAGATGACACAATGTTTCAGGATCCTGGGAGTTTTGCAAACAGTTGCTCTGATTTGATTTATTTTAGTTATTCTATTTTGTTCTCAAAATTTGAAATCATTTTTCTCCCTCTCCCCTGATAATTACATTCTGGAAGTTTTCTTTTTATACCCCTGCTCTGAAATTGGCTTATTGAAGGTTAAGCAGAGTCTACATTGTGAAGAGTTATGGAAGAGCTTGGACGTTGCGAGATTTTAAGCAACATGGCTTAATTATTTTCACCGTGAAAAAGCACTAATAAAAATAGGTTTACACTCTTGTCTTTGCTCTTTCTGTATCCTGCTGTGGCTGTCCTTGGATTTTCGTGAACCTCTCATGAGAAACAGTGAGGAAAATGAAACTTGCTTGAGGGTGGGAGACCCTTTTGAGTCCTTTTATCACCATCTGGGGCCACAGGGATGAGCACTTGAACCCAGCCCAGTGGCAACAGGAAGGGGATGGAGGAACTATATTTAAGATATTAAGGTGACTGAGAGAGGAGTCCAGGCTCCCCCGGCCAGTGGAGGAGATGGGCAGCCTGCCTGGAGAGAGAGAATGCGTTCCGTTTGGGTCCCTTTGAGTGTGAGGTAACTAAGGGACATCCAGGCGGGCATGTCCAGTAAGGAGTTGGTTCCTGAAGCTCAAGGAAAAGATCTGGACTTGAAACAGAGATTTGGCAACTGTGAGCGTGGAAGCCATGAGACCCGATGAGTTCTACAGCAAGAGTGAAGAGAGAGAAGAAAGGATGATTGGGCAGAATAAGGAACCCTCCCCCCCAAACAAACAAAATAAACCAAACAAGTCTATGAAGGAGACAAGAAAGAGCAGTGATATTGGGAAGAACAATTATCCACCATTAGTGGGCTGTTGTCATTATTTATTCTCCTATGAGGTTGTAATGGCTGTCGCATAATCTTGAAAACATTCATAGGGAGTCCACATGTACATATACACGCTTACGGGGAACATGGTGCCATAGCGGATATCTTATGTACCTTCCAATGACCAGATGAGATGTCCCAGTCATATGTTTGTGTAAGAAAATGTAAGCACTCTCTGTTTTTAGAGAATTGGGGGATTTCTGTAAAGTGAAAATTCTTGAATGCATTAGTCCTGGGAGAGGGAGCAAATGGTGTCAAAATATCAACAAACCCAAATGACCAAGAAGTAATGTAAAAGAAAAAAAAAAAAACTGTCTGCAAAGAAAGGGAATGAAAGTGTCTGAGAGCATTAACTTTTATTTCATATAGGAGGAAGGTCTGAGAATTTTCATCCGAACCTTCCTCCTGAAGTTAAAAGCATTTTATTTTTAGTCTCTTCCATAGTTAGGCTTTTCATTAAGATGTGTTCTTATCTAAAATGTCCTCTTCCTGGTGAGGGTTTAAAAAGCAAGAGAGAGAGTGAGAGAGAGAAGTGATGGCCAAGAAGCTGAAGGCCAAAATAAACTTTGCTGAATTTGGTTTAGGACAAATTCAACTGGAGGCAGTCTGTGTTGGGATAACAACCACCAGAAAATACAAGGATGTCCTAGAAACTTCAGGAGTTAACTATCATTTTATGTCAGCAAAATCCAGGGAAAAACAAGCAGACGTTCAGTCTAAGAAACCAGTGGGTAACAGAGGGTTAACATATCTTCACCCATCAATTTAAGACTGACTTCTTCACAAACACACATTTCTGAGGCCGAATCTACACGTGTGGCCATCCCGGAGGCCCAGGAACAGGAAAGCAATGGTTCATTCTTTGGAATGCTAATTAGCTCACAATCTATAAGATGCAAAACTAGCCTCATTAAGGCAGTAAGGAACAGAGCTTAAACCTGATTGTATCAGTGCCTTTAATAGTGAAAATAATTTTATCAGCTGCAAAACCAGATTCACTTCTAGGATGTCTGTATGTTCAACACAATGAGATGCATTCTGGGAGTTCACCTTGGTGAACATGCCATATTTTACCCAAATTTATTTCCCAAAAAACCACCAAAACACTAATACTTGTTTTTTTTGTTTTTTTGTTTTTTTTGGTTTGTTTGGTTTTGAGGCTGTTTTTGTGAAATAGAAATCCAGACCCAATATAATTTTTAAAAAGAAATCAGAGTGTGTAGGACTATTTTTAATGAAGGGAAGTAATATAATTTGACTACTTATTCTAAATCCGAGACATCTGGGGTAGTCATGGATATATGTGCATGGTCAGGGTGTAGGCGGCTCAGTGGCCTTACTGTGTGAACACTGGGGAAGTTCTAAGTGAGTAATGGTTAGGACAACCGTGGCAGCAACCGTGCAGTTTAAAAGCTACTGAGGCAAGAAGACCTCCAAGCAATAACAGGCGTATGGTTCAGAGCACAGCCTCCCCAGGCTGATTGCCTCCCACACTACATCCTGGCTCTGTCTCTCTCTGGCTGTGTGACCTCAAAAAAGTCACTTAGCCTCTCTGTGCCTCAATTTTCCTCACCTATAAAATAAAGATGAGACTCAAATGTGTCTCACTGGCACTTCTCATCTGAGAAGTCAATCATTTAACAATCGTAAAGCATGGAGAGCGGTGGCTGGTATATATATTAAGTGCCCTCTAATTGTTTAACAAAAAAAATAGATTGGTCTGATTGGCTTCATTTTCTTAATATTCCAGGATATTAGCCTTGCATTAAAATAGATGAATTTTCCGTCTTCTTTATTAAGGTAAGGATCTATTAAGCCAATGAACAAAAACAAAAAGTCCCTGAAATTGAGTCTATGAATTGTTGTTTTTCTCCCCCCTTAGCATTGAAACAGCAACATTTTCGTGGGAATACATGTCTGCTGTAGATAAACTGGAAAATGCGGAGTTCTTACCAACTGTAAGACTTGTATATCCAAAAATTACCTTAGTTATTAGCAAGATCAAGTCTTTATTAAAATACTGGATCACAGAAAGACATTGAATTAAGGTAGTTTTTAAATCACAGTAAATAGACATTCTAGAAAATATTAACTTTCTGCTTTAAAAATCTTCCATAGAGGAAAATTGGTATCTGTTTAGTGACTTGATTACAGGGACTCTGAAGCCAAACTATTATTAAACCCTGGCTCTGCCTCTTATTAGACCTGTAAATCTTTCCTCTGTACCTCAGTTTTCTTATCCATACAGTGGGGATGATAACAGTCATGCCTACTTTATGGAATTGTCATGAAGATTAAATGAGGAAATACTTGTAAGGAGCTTAGAGCAGTTCTTTTGCATGGTCATTGCAATATTCTGAAATAATTAACTCACCTTTCTAAGCTGCTCACCTTCTAATTCGCTGAAGCAGATACCTCCAGTGTCTTGTAATTCAAATTATGTCCCTTTCAAGTTTTCTAGCCAGCTGTTACCGGTTTAAAATTTAAGGCCTTATTTTTAAGTTTAGTTTTTTGTTTGTTTGTTTTAATTTTTTTGTAAATCTCATTCAAGTGCCTGTATGAAGCTTGACCTTTTCCTAAATGATTATCACGAAGCTTGATGATATGCTTCCTGGGCCTGGTGCTCTGTTCATACACCGAGAGGACCTCTTGGCCCCTCGGCACAAAACTGCCCACGTGATCCCGTGTAGGAGAGAGCTGTGCTCCTTATCAGGCTCTCTTCTTTAAGACGATTGATGGGAACTATATATAGGCAAAGATATTAGGGATTTAACTCTTTATTCTTCACTGGTAGAAATCTCCATTCTCTCAAATCCCGCGTGGGCAAAAGCGTGATTGTCAATGGATTATTCCCTAATATGCCCCCCATCTCCCTTAATGCCACCATGCAGGAGGAACATGTGGTTAGCACTGTCCCGCAGTCCTTGAGGCCAAGTGTTCCTTTTGACAGAGTCAGACAAGGGCCTGAGATGGGCGCTAAACCCTAGCGCTCCAAGGGTTTAGTGCTCAAAGCTTACATACATGTGGTAAATAAGGCGGGCGGAGAGTGGGAAAGACACCCTCCGCCTGCTGCCCACCAAGCAGGATAAGTTGTTGGCAGTTGATCTGCAGAGGAAGGTTACATCACTGTGTTTGGGGAAGATCTCAGACTTGGTTTTCTTCTGTTTGCATTTGTGCAACTAATCCTCTTCCTTTATAAAGTCCTCATTTTCCTATGAAGAGAGCACCTGTACTTAGATTTCAGAAAATTGGGGGAGAGAAGGCAAAGGACTGGGTCATTTTGCAGGTTGGACTAACTGAGTTTAAAGTAGTAGGTGAAGCCTGTGTGGAGCCTTCCAAAGTGCCCCGATCACAGCAAGAGTCCTGAGACGTGTGTCGTGCCAAAGTTTTGGGCATTCCTCATCCTCTTCTATTAACAGTGCGTGAAGTGGTGCATAATGGAAGCCACAGAGAAGAAAAGCACAAGGAGGCAGGAAACCAAGCCAGGGATGGTGAGCATGTGTCCATGGAAGGCTGGCCGTGTGAGAACCATAAAGAATGCAGAAAAGAATGATTAAGGTTCCTGTTTTTTATAGGCTCAGAATCAAGTGTGAGGGTTCTGAACAGGTGGAGAAAATTCAAGGTCTGTGGGAACACTAAGTGGAAGTTGGACAAAGCTGTAGGGAAATGCCTTTAGCAAAGAGATGGGCTTTGGAGGATGAATCAATGGGCTCCATGAAGAGGGAAACCCAAGAGCTTACTGTGTACAGATATAAGCAGATGAAGAGGTAGAAACTATTGCTGACCTTTGTGTTCAGTCATAGGTCAGAGAAAAGTTAGGGGAGTGGAGTAGGGTCAGACTGGGAAGTGTTGAATGCTTTGCTAAAGCATTTGCATTTTATACTAATTCCTACAGGTAATCACTGAGTTTTTAAGGCAACTCATTTTCTGAGTACCAAGGCCAAGAAAAAAATGTGTATGATGAGCAAGCCTGGGCATGTCCAATTGCCCTAATTTCATTTTTATCAGAATTAGGGTTACCTATTTTTAGCCCCTTTTGCCGGCTCCCAAGCCCCGGTTAAGGCTCTGAGCTTCAGGTCAAGGTTCAGCCCGTGGTCATGGGATATGTCGCAGTTCTTGCTGGGTCTTTAGTGAGGTACATCTGAGCTGCTCATTAATCAGTCTCTTTCTCAGCATAACCTTCAAGTGCCCATCTCACATGGTTGAACGGGCAATTACTCATATCCATGCTAAATTTGCTATAGGACAGTCTCTTAATGTGTGGTTCTCAGAATAATTTTCCTTGTAAAGGAAGTTTCAGTAAGAACATACAGAAACCTCTTCTTGGATATGCTCTCCTTTGCCCTGCCTTAGACTACTTACCACCCAACTTTTTCCTAATCTTCCACTGTACCCCTCAATGCTCCAGCCACACCACCCCGCAAAAGGTAGCTAAACCGTATTTAGCAAGATATGTGCTTCACATTTGGTTTTGCATCCCTAACAGGCACCACAAAGTTGATACGCCTTTCCAAAGAATTCGTTTTCTTTCCTGCTCTTTTCTTCTCTTTGGACTGAGAAGAACTCCTTTTGTAGACCTGTAAGTGGACCCAGAAACAGTTATTTTGCTGCAAGATAAGGTGTCAAGGATCTAGGTTCCATTTTCCTGCAAGTCTTAGTTGTTTTAGCTAGAGCACCAAGAGAAAGCGCAAATACAGAGCATGTCAGTAAGACCACCGTTCAATTATAAACCAACTTCTAGAAGTCGCTTAGCTCACTCTTAGCAGAAATCTTAATGTCCTGGAATTTCTGCACATTTTGTCCTTTGGTTATACATCTTACAAGATGATGATAGGATATTGCTCTGTATGTAACTTTCCAGGGGACCTGGTACTTTCATGAGAGAAGATTGAAGTCCATAAGATTTCACACAAGCTAAAGCTTTCACTAAATTCAAGATTTGGGGCAAATTACACAACTACATATTTTGTATTCTGCACAACATTTTATGACTAACATTTATTGAGTGCTTATTGTATGCCAGGCTCTAAGGGCTTTATGGGAATCCTCTCAATATATCTTTACTCAGTTCTACAGCTATAAATTACTGTTATTGTCATCATAATACTAGAGAATTGGTGACGTTAAAGGGCTCATTGGAAGGTGTAGAGGAAGAATTCTAGCTGCAGTCCTTAGAGGAAGAATTCTAGCTGCAGTCCTAACTCCAAAACCAACTCTTAACCACTTAGCACTAAAGTTTTTATGTGGTTCATTATTTGTCCTTAATACACTGAAGCATCGAGCATGGGGTACAGAATAACAAGAATCCTCAAATTACCTGAATTTTAATTCCATTAAAAAGAGATAAAGTGTGGAGTCAGAAAGGCGATGTGAAGTTGTTACTTCATCTGGTCCCCATTTAAACCGTGTGAATGACTTCCCATTGTAGGTGGAATAAAGCCCATACTCTGTAATGTGGTCTACAAAGAATCAGATGATATGATACCTGCCTGCCTCTTCAGCCTTGTCTTTTACTCATCTGTTCTTGCTCCTGAGCTCAAGGTCATATAGGTAATGAGTGGCAGAGCCAGGATCCAAACTCAAGTGGACCAATTCCAGGGCCATGCTCTTAACCACCTTGCTAGTTTGATGTATGTGTGGATGGGTAAATAGGTGGGTCAATGGACTGATGGATGGACAGACAGGTGGACATGCACCTGCATGGATGGAAGGGAAGAAGGAAGGAGGGAAGGGAGCAAGGAAGGAAAGGAGGGAGGAAGGAAGAAAGGGGCTACAAATGAATGGATGAAAGAAGCGAGGGAGGGAGGAAGGGAAGAAACTAATTTAAAAGAGCCTTGTGCTCTTAGAATTTATATACAACCAGTCAAATCTATTACAGCTTTTCCATCAGCATCTGCAATATTCTTCAGTGAGGTCAGAATGCCCATTCACAAAAGAAAATGCACACATATACTCTTTTATCCATCTAACCAACAGGTGAAATTGAATTCAAGTCCAGAGGTGGAGAGGTGCCCCTGAACAACTTTAGAAGGTGATACCATTTAGGGAATTGAACTAGGATGTCTGCATAGACAGGTTATATGCTTTTTTATCTGGTCAGTAAACCTGGCCACGTAAAATGCCAATCTCTGGTTCGAGGGGTGATGGGCGGGCCAAACACAACACTGCTTCTGAAAGCTCTTCGAAATCATCTGCCATAGTTTTACACTGTCTAAAATGTGGTTGTTCCTTCTTATCTGCTCAGAAAGCTTATATCTTTTTAAGTTGACTTTTTTAGGTGCATGTAACTTAAATGAATAGAAGTGTTCAGATCCTGAAAGCACAACGCACCTCAGTGAATTTTCCAGCCATCAGCTATCCATTTTTCTACTACCTAGCTTGAGATAGAGAGCCTTAGGCAACCATCAGAGAATGACTGGGGCTGCGTTCCCCAATTTCTTTCTCCCTCCCTGTTTCTAGTACCATAGTTGAAATGTGTCTGTTTTGAGCTTCAGCTAAGTAGGGTCATTGAGTATGTTGTCTTTTGTATAGAGCTCTATTTGTTCAACATTGTGTTTTATGTTCATTTTACTATGCGTAGAACAATTTAAAAAAAAACTTATTTCTTTGTAGTAAATATATTGCTATATAAATAAGGTATAAATTATTTATCTAATGTATTAGATGGACATTTTGGTTATTTCAAGGTTTTGGCTGAAGCACATAGTGCCGCTGTGAACATGCAGGTGCCTTTCTTATGTAGCACCAGTGCGTGCACTTCTTTGGGGTTTATATCTTTGGGTAGAATTGCGCTATCATAGGGTATGAATATTTTAGCTTGGCTAAAAACTGCTAAACTGGTTTTCTTTTATTTGTTTTAACTTTTTTATTATAGTTGATTTACAGTGTTCTGTCAATTTCTGCTGTACAGCAAAGTGACCCAGTTATATGTTTTTCAAAGTGGTTGAAACAAAAACACTTCTATCAATAGTTTGTGAGAATTCCATTTGCTCCACATTCTATCCGCACTTAGTTTTTTGTTGTTGTTTTTTCCCATCCCCTTTTTTCATTGTGGCCATTTGGGGGATGTTTAAAAATATCTCATTGTAATTTAAATTTGAATTTCCCTGGTGATTAAAAAAGCTTATTACCTTTTCATGTGTTTATTGGCCACTTAGATATTCTATTTGGTGAAGTACCTACTTAACATTTTGCCCATTTTTCTGTTGGGTTGCCTGTCTTTTCTCATTGATTTATTAGGGCTATTTATATATAATGGGTACCAGGTTTTGGCCAGATAATGTTGCAAATTTTTCTTTCATTTTTTTTAGATTTTTTTTTTATTAAAGTATAGTTGACTTACAATGTTGTGCCAATTCCTGCTATAAAGCAAAATGACCCAGTCATACATGTATATACATTCTTTTCCTCATATTCCATTATGTTCTATCTCAAGACATTGAATGTAGTTCCCTGTGCTATACTCCTACTCAGAAGTTGAATCTTTTTTGTATCTTTTGATGAACAGTAGTTTTTGATTTTGGAGTTCTCTTCATGGCTCAGTGGTTAATGAACCCATCCGTGAGGTTGTGAGTTCGATTCCTGGCCTTGCTCAAGTGGGTTAGGGATCTGGCATTGCCATGAGCTGGGCTGTAGGTCAAAGACATGGCTCGGATCCCACGTCACTGTGGCTATGGTGTAGGCCATCAGCTGTAGTTCCGATTAGACCCCTGGCCTGGGACCTTCCATATGCTGCAGGTGCAGCCCTAAAAAGCAAATAAGAACAACAGCAACAAAAAAGAAGTTCTTGATTTTAATATAAACCAGTCAAACATTTTCCTTAGGGTTAATAATTTTTTTTTTTTTGGTCCTATTTAAGAAGCCTTTGCTCACCTCTAGATTATGAATATATTCTTCTGTATTGTATAGAAGCTTAGTGTTTTTCCTTTAACATTGGAATCTATGATCTAATTAGAGTCAATTTTTGTGGGCAGTGTGAGGTAAGGAGTCATAATTCATTTTTTCAGATGCATACACACATAACTAGCCCAGCAAAAGTTGTTGAAAATCCTTTTCACTGTGGATTTCCTTTTTCGTAAATTTAGTGCTGCATATCTAAGTCTGTATCTGGACTCCCTATTCTATTCTATTGTTCTGTTTTTCCACTCATGGACCAATATCAAGCTGTTTTAATTATTATTGTTTTATAATGTCTTTCTATCTGCATGTGTAATGCCTCCAAATTTGTCATTTTAGCTAAGTACCATAATGGTTATTTTGCTGTAAAACTGGTAACAACTAGCATTTACTGATGCTTATTTTATCTCAGTTAATATATGAATTATGCATCACTTTAAATTTAATCTTAGCACCAGACTGATGAGATAGGATGCACTCTTTAAAAAAAAAAACAAGGCAATTGAGGCTCAGAGGAAGGATAAGTTGATCAAGTTCCCGTTGCTTATTAAATAGTGACACTGCGATTTGCATACAACTGCATGCCTGGGATGTGGCCTCAGGTCCTTCTTGGTGAATTAAGAATTGGCTGTCCTTTGGTGCTAGAGCCTGATTTTTAGCTCTAACACTAGTCGGTTTTTTTTTTTTTTCTCTCTGTGTCCTTAAAAAAAAAAAAAAAAAAAGCCCAGAAGGGAAGTGAACAATGAAGCATTGGATTAGATTGTATGTCTTTTCATTGTCAATTTCATACTATTTTTAGGCATGAGAGAGGATAGAAAAGAATATCCAGGCTTCAGGAGCTGAGAAGAGCTGAGCAGCTTTCAAGCCTCTGATCCCCTGTCCTGAAATAGCAGGGGTGGAAGCCTCGATATTGGCGGAACTCAGCGGTGGGGGACTTCACATTCTCTGTCCTCACTCTCCTCTCCTCTTTTCACCTCTCACACCTATGAAAGGTTCTGAACTTTCAGCGTCTTCCCACACAGCACCAAAACTTGAAAACCAAGCCATGAAAGAATAGCAGGCCTAAAAATAGAAAACGCAAAGGCCACAAGGGTTATCTGCAAAGGGATAAAGGGATAAATATATATTTGCATCAGAGAATTCATCAGTATCTCATCCAGACTGACCCTAGACCCACAAATAGTTCTAATATGAGTTTCCATGCCGTGGATAATTAGTAAGATTTTATTTTACAACCACTCTGGCAGTTTTCATGTATTAAATGCTTTTGCTTTGTAATTTATCCCCTCCTTCCTATAGCTTATAATTTTAGAACAAAATGCCCTTTGTGTTAGGCCAGTGCTTATCTTCCTTTCAAAGTGCACCATTTCCAAAGACTGTTGCAGGTGAACTAGCTCATTATTTCATGGTAAAAATTCTTAGAATTTACCGAGTGCCTCCAAAGTATATGTCTCTCTAGTCACTTGCAAATGGGTTCACAGTTTGAGTATAACAAGGGTCATTGAAAGCATGGAACGGAGCTTTTCAGCATCTCCAAAATTCTATTTGTCTCAGAAAAAATTCCCATGAAAGAGAAGTTACATGCATTTGCCTGTGTCATCTTGTCATTCTATCTTTAGTCAAGTAATTTTCTTATATAATGGTCTGCATTAGGTGATATTAATAGACTGAAAGGGGCTGAAAACAACTAACCATTTTCTTATGAAAGGCAGAGTAAGTACTAGCTCATCAAACACTAAGTTTATCAAATGCCACGTTGATGCCCTAACACCCCAGCTGAAATGTGTAGCCCTCCTCTCATTCAAGGAAATAATAATTTAGGAAATAGAGTTCAATGCAGGTGTGGTCTCCGAGTTCTATAATTATTGATGGATATTAGGCACTTGAGAATACATACCATGCTTTGTGTGTGTGTGTGTGTGTGTGTGGTGTATGTGTGTAGTCTTAGAATTTTAGATTTGGCAGGAACGTTACCAACCTATCTCATTTACAGGTAGGAAACCTGGAGCCCTGGAGCTGGGTTGACCCTCTCAAGGTCACAGGGCAGCACTAGAACCCTTTCTCGTACTCGCCTTTCGTGGTTTCCTTCCAGCACTGCAGCAGCCCTTGTTCTCTGAGCCTCTGATGATAATGCTTCACCTCACATCATCCAGTGGAAAATAGGAACAAAACTACTTTGAAAGGCAGAATGCTGCATAAGTGTACAGCATTCTTCTTTTTCATTTTAAAACAAATGTGTATGGATCATAGAAGCTTCCAAAGCTGGCCTATTTATAAATGAATTAGATGTCAGTACATTAATAAGAACTCATTTTACCCTCAGCCCTGAAAATACCTTAATATTCCAGGTTTAAAAGACCATTAAGTTGATTCTTTTTTTTTTTTTAATAGAGAATCTCATTGTGTTAAAAATAGTGTGCTTAAAAACAATTTGGTTTTTAAAAAGTCTTACTATTTTTGTCTCATTGAAAATTTCTCTTGGAATTTCATTTAGAAAATCACTGCCTGGGAATTCAACACTTTTTTTTTTTTCTCAAAAAAGTGTTTTTATTTTCCTTAAAAAGGAATAACAAACCTCCCCCCCCCCCGTTTTTGTTTCTGGTTTTGTTTGTTTGTTTGTTTTGCTTTTTTGTTTAAATTTATGGATTAAGGACCCTGTTCACGAGGGTTAGGCCATCCCTGCAAGCTGATGCAAGTTCTCATTTATCCGTGGGATGGCCTGGGCAGGGGTCCAGTTGCTCTATGATGAGGAGCCTTGTAATCCTGATGACTTGCACTCACATTGAACTCACTTCCTACTGTCAGGGTTCCCTTTTAATCCCCACAGCCGCCCGACGAATGTGTACTTCTGTTGCTCCCAGTCTACAGATGAGAACACTGAGGCCCTGATAGGTGAAATGACTTGCCCAGGTGACCCAGCAGTACGTGACAGAACCAGCATTGGAATCCCGGCAACTTGACACCCAGCATCTTTGCCCCTTTTCTGCTTTTTCTCACTGCCCTTACCTACAAAATCAAAGAGGGAGACAGATCAAATAATCTGGACAGGTCCTTCCTGCTTGTTCATCCTTGATCCTGAATATCTGCAATTTCAATGTTTTTGAGGGAAAAAAATACGTTAACACTTATTACTTTTTCCTTGTCTCTAAGGAAACGTCCTTAAAACGTAAATCCCAAAATAAATCCGTCTTTTCATTGCTTCTTTTGTAACATGTCAAGGAACCAATTGTCTTTGACTTGTTGTTGGCCCATTCCTCATGGCCAAGGAGGAGTCTTAAAGACATTTAGGAGGATGGCAAAGCCATCCTCCTGGGGACGTTGAGGACACTGGCTCTGGTGTAGAATGCTGGGTGTGATGCTTGGCCCTGTCACTGCAAGTTACCTAACTTCCCTGCTCCTTAGTTTTCTCATCCCTGAAATAGGGATAATAATGGTACCTGTGCTGTTACTAAGGATTCAGAGAGTTAAGACAGGGCCCAGCGCACTGTTGTCAGTGATTGCTGGCCAGTACCGAATACGTAACCAGCCCCCCGTAATCACTTTTTTTCCGCATGATAGCTCTGTTTAAAGTTTGGTTTCCACTGCAGGCCGCTCTCTTGTAACTAGGAACGCAGGCATGGCTGCTGGCCAGTCTTGGGACTCCCCCCTGCAGTGACTGTGTTCTGATGCTAACTTGAACCTGGACAATGGCTGTCTTGTCTCTGCTTTTGCTAGTCCCCAGAGCCAGTGGTTTCAAAACACAGAGGGCGGAGGGAAGTGGAGTACTTCTCAGCTCTCCTTGGTTTGGGGACTCTGGTTTTCCAGCCTCCACCACTTCCCCTTTTGTTCCTCCTTCACCAGAATGGGGTAGGGAGGGGGGCGGTGAACTGCTCCCTAATGCCTTCACCTCAACCCAGGTGGCCATCTCACTATTTCTTGTACTTTTTTAATGGACCATTAGCAATTTCTTTTTTATTTTTTTTTTTTTTTTGGCATGGCCAGCTAAAAAAGCCTATGAGACTTGGCAGGAGTTCCCGTTGTGGCTCCGCAGTAACAAACCGGACTAGTATCCACGAAGATGCGGGTTTCATCCTTGGCCTCACTCAGTGAGTTAAGAATGTGGTGTTTAGTGGACCAGCTGCATAGGACTGCCAGCTCCAGGCAGGACCCCCTGCAGCCCAGAAAAGCTACAACAAGCCTGGCGGAATCGGGAAAAGATCTCAGACGGTCTTTCTGAGTCGGGCTGCCCTGGGGAGGAACCTCTTGAGTCTCCAAGGGCCCTGCTACCCGCCCAAGACCCCAGGGGGTGCTGAGAACCAAGTGAAATCTGCTACCATCGTGGGGTGGACCTCCCAGTCCTGTCTGCCCTCAGGAAGTCCTCCTTTGCTTCAAAGAAACACTGTTAGTCCCATCAACACTCCAGAAAAGCCACACTGCCTCAAAAAAAGATTGACCAACAACGACAGCCCTCAGGAAATATTCCAGGGCAGTGACAAGGCAAACACTACCCGATAACGGAGAGTACAACTCCCTCAGGAGAAAGAAGACAACAAGCAAGATGAAGAAGCTGAGAAACCACCCCCAGTCAAACCAACAGGAGAACTCACCTAAAACAGTCAACAATGAAACTGATCTCTGCAGTCTGACAGACCTGGAGTTCAAAAGAGAAATAGTGAAAATACTGAAGGAATTAAGAGAAGATATGAACAGCAATGCAGATACCCTCAGAAAGGAGCTAGAAAATATAAGGAGGAGCCAAGAAAAACTAGAACATTCATTTGCAGAGATGCAAACTGAACTAGGGGCAGTAAAAACCAGAATGAATAATGCAGAAGAACGAATCAGTGATATGGAAGATAGAATAATGGAAATCACTCAATCTGGTCAACAGACAGAAAACCGAATCAAAAAACTGGAAAGCAATATAAGAGACCTATGGGATAATATAAAACGGGCCAATCTACGCATAATAGGAATTCCAGAAGGAGTAGAAAAAGATAAAGGAATGGAAAATATATTTGAAGAAATTATCGCTGGAAACTTCCCAAATCTAAAGGATACTGGATTCAAGATACAAGAAGCACAGAGGGCCCCAAACAAACTGAACCCAAACAGACCCACACCAAGACACATCATAATAAAAATGGCAAAAGTTAGTGATAAAGAGAGGATCCTAAAGGCAGCAAGAGAAAAACAGAATGTTACCTACAAGGGAACCCCCATAAGAATATCAGCTGATTTCTCTACAGAAACACTACAGGCCAGGAGGGAATGGCAAGAGATATTTAAAGTGCTCAAAGGAAAAAATATGCAACCTAGAATACTTTATCCAGCAAGAATGTCATTTAAAATAGAAGGGGAAATAAAAATTTTTCCCAACAAACAAAAACTTAAAGAATACAGCAACACAAAACCCAGGTTAAAGGAAATATTGAAAGGGCTTCTCTAAACCAAAAAGAAAGGAAGGAAAGGGAAGAAAAAAGAAAAGAAAAAAAAAAAAAAGAAGAAGAAGAAGAAGAGGAAGAACTAGGACTGAGGAAGATACAATCAGAGAGCAGTCACTCAAATAAGCCAGCATACAGATTTAATCATGAACATGCTTCAAACAAAATAAAATTAAAAAGAAAAAAATAAAAGAGTCATCAAAACCATAAAATGTGGGCAAGGGATGTTAGGAGGTAAATAATCCTTTTTGTTTGTATGTATGTCTCTCTTCTTAATTTTAATATAATAATGAAGTGTTTGAACTTACAGGACCATCAGGCTAAAACACACAATTATGGGAAGGGGTTAGCATACTTAAAAAACAGGGCAACCACAAGCCAAAACCAAATATTGCATTTGCAAAAAATGAAAAAAAAAATACACTCAAGCAGATAATAACAGGAGACCATCCAACCAAAAAAAAAAAAAAAAAAAAAGAAGAATGGAGAACCATAGAATCAACTGGAACACGAGGATCAAATGGCAATAAATAATCATCTATCAATTATCACCTTAAATGTCAATGGACTGAATGCCCCAATCAAAAGACACAGAATGGCTGAGTGGATAAAACGGCAAAAACCTTCAATATGCTGCCTACAAGAAACTCACCTTAGGACAAAAGATACATATAGATTGAAAGTGAAAGGCTGGGGAAAAGTATTTCATGCCAATAGACATGACAGAAAAGCAGGAGTTGCAACGCTCATATCAGACAAAATAGACTTTAAAACAAAAGACATAAAGAAAGACAAAGAAGGACACTATTTAATGATTAAGGGATCCATCCAAGGAGAGGATGTTACTATCATCAACATATATGCCCCAAACATAGGAGCACCCAGATACATACAACAAATATTAACAGACATAAAGGGAGATATTGATGAGAATACAATCATAGTAGGAGACCTAAATACCCCCCTCACATCAATGGACAGACCCTCTAGACAGAAAACCAATAAAGCAACAGAGATCCTAAAGGAAACAATAGAAAAGTTAGACTTAATTGATATCTTCAGGACACTACATCCAAAAAAATCAGAATACACATTCTTCTCAAATGCTCATGGAACATTCTCAAGAATCGACCACATATTGGGACATAAAGCGAATCTCAATAAATTTAGGAGCATAGAAATTATCTCAAGTATCTTCTCTGACCACAATGCCATGAAATTAGAAATCAACCATGGGAAAAGGAAAGAGAAAAAACCTACTCCATGGAGACTAAACAACATGCTACTAAAAAACCAATGGGTCAATGAGGAAATCAAGAAGGAAATTAAAAACTATCTTGAAACAAATGATAATGAAGACACAACCTCTCAAAATCTATGGGATGCTGCGAAAGCAGTGCTCAGAGGGAAATTTATAGCAATCCAGGCCTTTCTCAAAAAAGAAGAAAGATCCCAAATTGACAACTTAACCCTCCACCTAAATGAATTAGAAAAAGAAGAACAAAGAAGTCCTAAAGTCAGCAGAAGGAAGGAAATTGTAAAGATCAAAGAAGAAATCAATAAAATAGAGACTCAAAAAACAATAGAGAAAATTAATAAAACCAAGAGCTGGTTCTTTGAAAAGGTGAACAAAATTGATAAACCCCTGGCCAGACTCACTAAAAAGAGGAGAGAAAGAACCCAAATCACCAAAATTATAAATGAAAAAGGAGAAATCACAACGGATACAGCAGAAATTCAAAAAACCATAAGAGAATACTATGAACAACTATATGGCAATAAGTTTGACAATCTGGAAGAAATGGACAATTTTCTAGAATCTTACAGCCTGCCAAAACTGAATCAAGCAGAAACAGACCAACTGAACAGACCAATCACTAGAAATGAAATTGAAGAGGTCATAAAATCACTCCCTACAAATAAAAGCCCAGGACCAGATGGCTTCACAGGTGAATTCTATCAAACATATAAAGAGGAATTGGTGCCCATCCTCCTTAAACTCTTTCAAAAGGTTGAAGAAGAAGGAATACTCCCAAAGACATTCTATGAGGCCACCATCACCCTCATTCCAAAACCAGGCAGAGATACCACCAAAAAAGAAAACTATCGCCCAATATCATTGATGAATATAGATGCAAAACTTCTCAACAAAATCTTAGCCAACCGAATCCAACAACATATCAAAAAAATTATACACCATGACCAGGTTGGGTTCATCCCAGGTTCACAAGGATGGTTCAACATACGCAAATCAATCAACATCATACACCACATTAACAAGAAAAAAGTCAAAAATCATATGATCATCTCAATAGATGCAGAAAAAGCATTTGACAAAGTTCAACATCCATTCATGATCAAGACCCTCGCCAAAGTGGGTATAGAGGGAACATTCCTGAATATAATCAAAGCCATTTATGATAAACCCACAGCAAATATAATCCTCAATGGGGAAAAACTGAAAGCCTTCTCACTCAAATCTGGAACAAGACAGGGATGCCCACTCTCACCACTGCTCTTCAACATAGTTTTGGAAGTCTTAGCCACAGCAATTAGACAAACAAAAGAAATCAAAGGCATCCATATAGGAAGAGAAGAGATCAAACTGTCACTGTATGCAGATGACATGATTCTATACCTAGAAAACCCTAAGGACTCAACCCCAAAACTCCTTGAACTGATTAATAAATTCAGCAAAGTGGCAGGATATAAGATTAACATTCAGAAGTCAGTTGCATTTCTGTATACCAGCAATGAAGCATTAGAAAAGGAATACAAAAATACGATACCTTTTAAAATTGTACCTCACAAAATCAAATACCTCGGAATACACCTAACCAAAGAGGTAAAGGACCTATATGCCGAGAACTATAAAACCTTAATCAAAGAAATCAAAGAAGATGTAAAAAAATGGAAAGATATTCCATGTTCCTGGATTGGAAAAATCAATATTGTGAAAATGGCCATCCTACCCAAAGCAATCTACAGATTCAATGCAATCCCTATCAAATTACCCATGACATTTTTCACAGAACTAGAACAAACAATCCAAACATTTATATGGAACAACAAAAGACCCAGAATCGCCAAAGCAATCCTGAGAAACAAAAACCAAGCAGGAGGCATAACTCTCCCAGACTTCAAGAAATACTACAAAGCCACAGTCATCAAAACAGTGTGGTACTGGTATCAAAACAGACAGACAGACCAATGGAACAGAATAGAGAATCTGGAAATTAACCCTGACACCTATGGTCAATTAATCTTTGACAAGGGAGGCAAGAACATCAAATGGGAAAAGGAAAGTCTATTCAGCAAGCATTGCTGGGAAACCTGGACAGCTGCATGCAAAGCAATGAAACTAGAACACACCCTCACACCATGCACAAAAATAAACTCCAAATGGCTGAAAGACTTAAATATACGACAGGACACCATCAAACTCCTAGAAGAAAACATAGGCAAAACACTCTCTGACATCAACATCATGAATATTTTCTCAGGTCAGTCTCCCAAAGCAATAGAAACTAGAGCAAAAATAAACCCATGGGACCTCATCAAACTGAAAAGCTTTTGCACAGCAAAGGAAACCCAAAAGAAAACAAAAAGACAACTTACAGAATGGGAGAAAATAGTTTCAAATGATGCAACTGACAAGGGCTTAATCTCTAGAATATACAAGCAACTTATACAACTCAACAGCAAAAAAACCAATCAATCAATGGAAAAATGGGCAAAAGACCTGAATAGACATTTCTCCAAGGAAGATATACAGATGGCCAACAAACACATGAAAAAATGCTCAACATCGCTGATTATAAGAGAAATGCAAATCAAAACTACCATGAGATACCACCTCACACCAGTCAGAATGGCCATCATTCATAAATCCACAAATAACAAGTGCTGGAGGGGCTGTGGAGAAAAGGGAACCCTCCTGCACTGCTGGTGGGAATGTAAACTGGTACAGCCACTATGGAGAACAGTTTGGAGATACCTTAGAAATCTATACATAGAACTTCCATATGACCCTGCAATCCCACTCTTGGGCATCTATCCGGACAAAGCTCTACTTAAAAGAGACACATGCACCCGCATGTTCATTGCAGCACTATTCACAATAGCCAGGACATGGAAACAATCCAAATGTCCATCGACAGAGGATTGGATTCGGAAGATGTGGTATATATACACGATGGAATACTACTCAGCCATAAAAAAGGATGACATCATGCCATTTGCAGCAACATGGATGGAACTAGAGAATCTCATACTGAGTGAAATGAGCCAGAAAGACAAAGACAAATACCATATGACATCACTTATAACTGGAATCTAATATCCAGCACAAATGAACATCTCCTCAGAAAAGAAAATCAATCATGGACTTGGGAGAAGAGACTTGTGGTTGCCTGATGGGAGGGGGAGGGAGTGGGAGGGATTGGGAGCTTGGGCTTATCAGTCACAACGTAGAATAGATTTACAAGGAGATCCCGCTGAATAGCATTGAGAACTATGTCTAGATACTCATGTTGCAACAGAAGAAATGGTGGGGGAAAAACTGTAATTGTAATGTATACATGTAAGGATAACCTGACCCCCTTGCTGTACAGTGGGAAAATAAAATTAAAAAAAAAAAAAAAAAAAAAAAAAAAAAAAAAAAAAAAAAAAAAAAAAAAAAAAAGAATGTGGTGTTGCCATGAGCTGTGGTACAGGTCGCGGACGCGGCTCAGATCCCATGGTGCTGTGGCGTAGGCGTAGGCGGGCAGCTGCAGCTCTGATTCAACCCCTAGCCTGGGAACTTCCATATGCTGTCGGTGCAGCCCTAAAAAAAAAAAAAAAAAAAAAAAAAAAAGCCTATGAGACTTGGATGATATTTGGAGATTTGAAGGGAAGATGGGAACTTAGACTTACTCTGTGTCGAGGCCCAGATGTTTCACCCCCTACCACCTCAGGAGGCAATTAGTGGGTGTCTCTTATTGATAAAGACGTGCTTGCATCACCAACCTAGTGAGAGCTGGAGTCAAGGCTTACCTGGTTCGAAAATGTAGGTTCTTTTCATAACACAATGCAGTGGGAAGGAACAGGTGCTGTTTTAGCTGGAGACAGTGTTGATTTACCTTTGCTCTGCTGATGGGCACATGTTCCCTCAGCATTTCAGCTTTGGAATCTGGGTATTCTATACGTTTTTGACATAACAACAAGAGTGATCGGTTGATCCCACCCCCTCCCTATCAATAGGACCTCAAGAGCCATTCACCATATTTTTCTGTCCTTCCTTATCTCCTAGAATTGTTAATGTCTTTAAAAAGCTGTATATTGTGGTTGCCAAAGAGGAAGGGGAGGGAGTGGGGTGGTTGGGGAGCTTGGGGTTAATAGATGCAAACTATTGTCTTCGGACTGGATTAGCAATGAGATCCTGCTGTGTACCACTGGGAATATGTCTAGTCACTTATGATGGAGCATGATAATACGAGAAAAAAGAATGTATACAGGCATGTGTAACTGGGTCATCATGCTATACAGCATAAAATTGACAGGACACTGTAAACCAGCTATAACGGAAAAAAATAAAAATCATTACATAAAAAGCTATATAGTCCTCTGATAATGATGATAAAAATAATGCCTAATAGTCATTTTTAATAAGCCTATACTATGTGCTGGGTACTTTACCACAAACTTTATGTACATAATCTAACTTCATGCTTACAAACTTTCTATGATCATATGTTTTACAAATGAGAAATCAGATTCAGGGAATTTAACTGTATAAGATTACATAGCATGTTAGGGAGCATCAATTTTGGTCTTTGAGGTCTGTTTGACTGTAATGATCTTGCCTCTTCATTCCTGCTTCCATGGCCTCTGAACATTTTGTCCTCTTATGCCAATGTCTGTATGCTTGCATCAGTTTAAGTTTTCAGTAGTTTGTGTAACTAAGAGTAACAGAAATTGAAAACAATGACTTCAATAAATTGTATACAAAGAATTCCTTAGGAAGGTAATTCAGGGTTGATATGGTGAATCCACAGTGTCTTCAGGAGCTCCTTCTAACATACTCCTCTAAGGTATAGCCTTTGTTTTTAAGCTGACAGAATGGCTGCAGGAGCTCCAACCATCATTCCTGTGTTCCATACACAAAGAAATTGAAGTGTGAAGGCAGAGGTATCAGGGACAAGCCAGTCAAGTCTCCTGCTTTTTAAAGGTCTTTCCAGCAATTTCCATTTTTCTATCATTGGTTGGGATTGTTTCATCATGACCACTCGTAGTTTCAAGGGAAGCTGGGAGGTATAGTTTTTCAGGGGGGCACATTGTTGCAATGAACAGAATTGGGGTTCTATTAACACAGAACTCAAGCTCTTAATTTCTTGAAATAAGTCTGATTAATTCATCCACTGTGACTCTTCCTCAGTGACTATCTGGGGAAAACTTGGTGTGTTACGGAAGTTGAGATTATGTTGAGGAAGCCAAAGGATTTGGTTCAGTAGAAGCTAGAACCAGGTAGACTACTTCTTGGGCATTCAAGAGAGTTAGCAGATGTGCAGTTTGACCTGACCCAGGGAGAGGAGAGGTGAGGTCCAGAGGAGGAGTGTAACCCTGCTGATTTGAAAGTAACTCCAATCAGAGGAAGCAGAGGAACCCTAGACTCTAAATACACCCTCAGCATTCATATTTAAAGTCGTGCCATTTGTAGGATTTTACTTCATAAATATCTTCTACAGGTGGAAAAGCAATTCTTTCAGATTTGTGTTGAGGAGAGGGGGGTGTGGCCGAGGTGCGGTTCATTTGGAGCCAAGTCAACTCAAATTGAACCCCAGCTCTGCCCTTTGCAAGTCATGTGACTTGGACAACTTTCCTAACCTTTCTACCGCTCCTATTTCTTCTAGTTTTTCTGAAAAAGAACTTGATGTTTTCTTCCTACGTGCTTGATAGAATAAGTAAGAGTAACATAGTGCCTGACGTGTGGTTGGTGTCAGCGGTATGGCCGTTGTTGGTACTGACACATGGCCAGGTGTTGTCCATCAGCACATGCTGGCTGCGCACTTGCTGTCAGCCCTGCTGGACTGTGAGTCAAGATCCTGGTCTCTGTTGAAGGGGGAGTGCAAGGAGAGCTAGGAGTGTGGGTGGAAAAATTAATTTTCAAAGCAGCAATCACGAGGCAGTGCCCTAAGCTCTTGATGTCTAGTAGAGCAGGAAAGCGGCTGCTGGGTCAACTGAACTGTGGGTTTCAAATGCTCATTTGGGGCCACCTACAAAAGGCTCATGATGGAAGGCTTAATTTCTCCACGTTTCACCTTCCTCCATATATAAAATGAGGATAAGCATCATGCCTACCTCCTGGGTTGCTGTGAAGATGAGGCTAATAGAGCCCTTGGTGTGTTATACACAATCGTCTGGCCCCAGATTCCTGTTATTAATGATGTTGCTCAGGTTTGTCTGGCTATCTCAGCTTCAGTAGTCCCATAAAAACTTTAACTAGGGCATAAAGTATTTATGTAATCACACTGGGCTTGAAAAAGATACGGTGATAATGTGATTAATAATGAGTTTTTGTATGGCGATAGTTTTTTAAAGTGCTTCTGTAGACTTGTAAATTTTATTAGCTTCCACGCTTGTGAAAGTGAGACTGACAGCTCTTTGCCCAGGGCAGCAAACACACAATCCACCTGTGTTTACCTTTCAAGTTCTTTAAATTACGTTGTTGTGTCAGATCAGACATTCACTTTCACCATCTCTACCAGTTACATGAGCTGGAGTGGGTGACTTACACATTTTTGCCTCTAAGTTCTGAGATGTAACAGGCTTGACTAAGAATCAAAGAACAGCCTATGTTGCTGGAAACAATATGCTGGCACAACAGTTGTCATCACCACCACCTTGTTCCCTGTTTGTGCAACTTATCCTTCCAAAGCACTTTCTCACAAATCATGTCGTTTGATCTTCTCCAAAGCCTATGGAGAAGGGAGATTGCATTTCCATTCTTTAGTTTAGAACATCAAGGCTCAGAAATGTGAAGTGACTTGCTCGTCATTGGTGTGGGCTGAACTTGAACCTTAATCTTCTGCCCCCAGACCCCAACTTTTTTACATGACTGCATGCTGCTGCTCGCCTATGCCCTGACGTTGTCTGGAAGAAGACAGCACTTGTTATTATAAGGAGTGAGGATAGAAGAAGTTTACATATGGGTGTGTCCCTGCCAAGCAGACTGTGTCCACTTAGGTTTGATCAGGGTTCACCCACCAGGGGCCTTCACCAGAGAATATTTAACTAAGTAGAGTCCGCGTTCAACTACACGGCATGCATCAGGCCTTCCCCAGCTACCGAAGGTCCTTGCTGTAAACCCTACTCCCACCCCACCACCTCCTCCTCTCCCAGGCTTCCAGGGCCTGCAGTTCTACCATTTGGGGCCTTGAAGACAAATTGGTCTTTAAATAGATGTCAATTAAAATTAGAATTCTTTTATCATACATAAGATTTTATATTTTGGGAAGCTTTTTTTTTTAAAACTTAGGATCCTATTTTGGGGGTCACAAAGCCTACTTTCTTGGGCTCCTGTCCTCATCCATAAGACACGAACAGTAAGAGGCGTTGTAGAGCTCACAGTGTATGTGAAAGGGCTGAAAAAGGTAAGCTTGACAGACAGCTGAGAAGGGAGGGGCTGGTGTGCTGGTCTGGGAAGGAGGAGAGAGGTGGCCACAACTAGCACTCAGAGCCCTGGGTGAAACCCAAGGAAGCTTTTGTCATGGCTTGAAGGCTATCTGATTGACTTCAGGGTTTGGTCCAGGACTGAACCACTGGTGGCCTTTAAAGCCACTTGGGTTGTTTTGACCTCCAGCCACCTGTGTCTGGGGACGTAAAGCACATGGTTAATGGTATCAGCTGGTTAATGATCTCAGCTGTCCCCTGCTTACTTCCATAAGAGGGAAAAGAGCCCCCTGGAGAAATAATCAAGGATGCTCTTCCCAAAGTTGCAATTAATCGTGTATTCGGGAAAGCTCCTCTTCTGCCAGTTATTCTGTTGAGACATGGGAAATAAAGGGTGATGGAGGAGCTGTGACTGACAGGGTAGTTTGAATAATCTTTATAACGTCAAGAAGGCAGATGCAGAGCCCCTGTTCAACACCAGGGATCCAAAGCCAAAAGATCATATCTTGGGGTGAGTTAGGAGCTAACTTCCTTCAGTCAAAATAGGTGCCTAAGGGTAGGTCTGACCACCCGACCTTAAACTTCAAAGTTCCACAGTGACTGTCTTTTGGTTGCTTTTTCAAAACACCTCTCTTCCACTGTGGCTTGAGCCACATATGCCTCCTGTCATCTCCCTTCAGAGCGCGTGGCTGTGTCCTTTCATTTTCCTTTTCAAACATCCTGCCTTCTTTCCCTCCTCTGTCCTCCAGCCAGTGAGACCTGCAACGACTTCCACCCGATGTTCTTCACCCATGACAGATCCTTCGAGGAGTTTTTCTGCATCTGTATCCAGCTTCTGAACAAGACGTGGAAGGAAATGAGAGCAACTTCTGAAGACTTCAACAAGGTGAGGTGAATCTGAGGCAGAGGCAGCAGCTTCCTGTGTCCCCATTGGACTAACCCCCACCTTGGTAGGGTCCCTTAGCTGTGCGTGGAAGGAGAATGGGGAACACTGTGATTTTAACTTGCTTTGAAGATGGAGAAAGAAAAGCAAGTTTACCCATATAGACAGGAAGCTGTGTGCTAGTGATGCTCTCATCTCTCTAGGGATGAGCTTGGAGCAGCCGTGTTCCTTTTGGCTTCCTAAGCAGAGCCACCAGCAAAGACTCTCTCTTGAGAAATACCGAGAAGGTGAACTTTTTCCTTTAATGGCATCGATCCAGGATACCTTGTTACTGCAGGACCTAGTGGGGAAAATGCCTTCCCTCCACCTGCGCAGGTGGCTGCCAGGGAGACAATGAGATGAGGAAGACTGCCATGGTCACTTGGTTTCTTTGTAGGTTATAAATATGTTGAGATAACTTCCCTTGGCTATGTCATGATGAGTTTTTATTAAAATGCAAGACCTCTTTCAGGGAGTTGAGTAAGTTTATCAGAGAGCATTTGACTTTTTGAAGCATGTGAATTTCACATTTCTATTTGAGTTGAATGTTGGGTAGAGAGGAGAATGTTGACCAACTTGGAGGAAACAGAAACATCACGTGCACCTTTTTAGATAAACAAAAATCTTTATCCTTAGATAAGAAGCCTTGTTAGCAATCATGGCATGGCTAATCACAACCGATGTTTGGGACCAGTATGTTTACGTATTTAATAATTCTAGTTTGCTATGGTATATGGCTCTGGATTTGGTTGGCGCCGTATTTAATAATTCTAGTTTGCTATGGTATATGGCTCTGGGTTTGGTTGGCGCCATCACTCATGTCTGCTGACCTGGTACCAGGGACATTACTGTTTGGAAAGAATCTAAGCATCTGATCTCACAGTCTGGGGGTGGAGTGGAGCCTTAGCATGGGCATGTACTTGAATTCCAAGGTCACCTGCTGTTCTCGTTGGTCTTTGCCTTCCTGTTCCCTTTTCTCTAAACTTACATCTGGTCCTTCTTTTCCACCATATTTCTGGTGTGTGGCATCTTGAACCAAAATTGGTTGAAAAAGAAGAAAACCAGGAAAAGGACACTCTTCCCCCAGGTTAGAATCTGACGGTCTCCGTCAGTATCACGATCTCACCTGCAGCTGTAGCAGAGAACACCACTCCCACCCCGTCATTCTGGGTCCTCTCTTTAGTTCCTTTTTTTCCCCTTCCTTCCTCCTTCCTTCTTCTTCTTCTTCTTCTTTTTTTTTTTTTTTTTTTTTTTTTTTGGTAAATCTATTGTGTGTTTTTGATTTGTGTTTACTGGTTTTCAAGTATGTTAACCCATACCTCTATCTACTTGCTTTAGACTGACCGTCGTATAAGTTCAAACACAATCTAAAAGAGCTACATTTTTTTTTACTCCCCTCCCTCACATTTCGTGATGTTGATGTCCTAGTTTACATCTTCCGTGTTTATTGTATTGCTATTCATTATAGTTATAATCGCCTTTACAGAAAATTTTTTGATTTTTTAAAAAACCTAGGAGTTCCCGTCGTGACACAGTGATTAACTCATCCAACTAGGAACCATGAGGTTGTGGGTTCGATCCCTGGCCTTGCTCAGTGGGTTAAGGATCTGGCATTGCTGTGAGCTGTGGTGTAGGTTGCTTGGATCTGACGTTACTGTGGCTCCGGTGTAGGCCAGCGTCTACAGCTCCAATTAGATCCCTAGCCTGGGAACCTCCATATGCCACGGGAAGTGGCCCTAGAAAAGGCAAAAAGATGGAAAGACCAAAAAAAAAAAAAAAAAAAAAAAAAACCTATGTACTGGCTTACATGATCCTCAGTCCTTTTATATACTTCCTGGGCCATCCATTTAATTCATTGAAACAGGCCCCCGCAACCCCCTTCTGTGGCAAACACAGATCTGGGAACTGCATTGCAGAGCTGCAAGTGTCTGAGCACTGATGCCCTGGGACAGACATGACTCAGGAAGGGAAGTGGAGGAAAGAAGCCCCTTAATTCCCTTATGATTGTAACTGCAGCCTCCTAAATGTACTTTGCTTGATTATGAGAGACTTTGCAATTCAGGTACAAACTCTTCTTGGAAGAGAAGGAAGAAGGAGCAGGAAGACCTTTGTTCAGTCAAGCCCCGCAAAGTGGAGAGATAAATCAGTAGTCTGGGAAATGGCTGTGACCGCTTCACCTCTGGATCAGTTCAACTCTTCCTGTGCTGCAGGGTTTCTGAAATCTGTCTGGTCCCCAGCTCTTATGTGCTGGGGACACCCATTCTCCTAAAAGAATGTCATGCATTCTGGCATAAGGTATCCATCTGCTTTCTGAGGGGATTTCAGAATTACAGAAATCTGCATTTCTGTACCTTTTAAACTACGAATATCATTGTTGTTGATCTAGGCACAGATAAGATGTCTAGAAAATATTACCAAATTCCTAGAGCAGAACGGCTCCAGGGAATGAGTATGTAGACAGTTAATTCCTGTAGAATTTATAAGTTTAGGTCATGAAGCCCCAAGCGTACATCGTCAGCAAAGGCAAGCAGAGGCCTCAGTCTGGAGGCTGCAGGGAGGAGGTGAGCTCGGCTCGCGGATCCGTGTTGGTCCTCGTGGCTGTGTGCTGCGGTTGGTGGAGACGTTCTCCTGCACAGGGTGAGCAGTTCTGCTAGGTGACAGCAAGCCTCCCAGAGTGTGATGCTGAAACCTTTTTTTTTTTTTTTTTTTTTTGTAATTATATGGCTGCAAAATGTTTCTTCAGCAAGATCTAAGAGCCAGGTTCAAATGCAGTTTCTTACTATGGCTCTGGTGCCATCTTTTTGCATTGGACCATCATAAACTAATGATGTTTATGTTACGTTATGTCACACATCGGATGCCAAGTAGAGATGGTTTATGGCAGCTGGAGGTCCGAGAGGCAGAAAGCCCCACTCCACGTGTCCTTTGGTCAAGAATGGATATCAGAGGAGGATCAAGGATGGGTATGACAAGGCACTTAAGTTTTCTGCGCTAAAAATGTTTGCAGAGTTCCTTGGTGGTGCCACAGGTTAAGGATCTGGTGTTGTCACTGCTGTGGCTCAGCTTGCTCCTGTGGTGCAAGTTCGATCCCTGGCCTAGGACCGGGAACTTCTGCATGCCATGGGTGTGACCAAAAAGGAAAAACAAAGACAAAAACATGTTTGCTTTTTTCTTTTTAATACAATGCATGCCTTACTTCTGTAACCAGAAAAGTGTATCAGTTATATACTTTTTATCATATGTGTATTAATTTTCTAATCCTGCTGTAACATATTGCCACAAACTTAGTGGCTTAAACAATACAAACTTATTATTTTACAGTTCCATAGTTCAAGAGCCAAAAATGGGTCTCTTGGGGCTAAAATCAAGGTGTCAGCAGAGCTGTGTTCCTTTCTGGAGGCTCTTGGGGTAGGCGATCATTTCCTTGCCTCTTCCAGGTTCTGGAAATTGCCTGCATTCCTTGGCTCATGACCTTCTTTGTCCATTTTCAACACCAGCATCTGCAAGTCCAGTCCTTTCCACATCACATCTCATCACTCTGATGCCTTTTGTGCTTCCATCTTTCACTTGTCAGGACCCCTGTGATCACACTGGACCAGCTGGAGAGTCCAGGGTCGTCTTCCCCATGTTAGGGTCAGATGATTAGCAACATTCATTTCACATGCCATCTAAATTCCCTTTCACCAGAGTTTTTGGTGTGGCTCAGTACGTTAAGAACCCAACATAGTATCCCTGAGGATGCAGGTTCTATCCCTGGCCTCACTCAGTGGCTTAAGGATCTGGCATTGCCACGAGCTACAGTGTAGTTAGCGGATGCGGCCCAAATCTAGTGTTGCTGTGGCTGTGGTGTAGGCGGACAGCTGTAACTCCAGTGTGACTCCTAGCCTGGAAACTTTCATATGCCACAGGCATGGCTGTAAAAAGAAAAAAAAAAAAATCCCTTTTGCCGTATAGGAAATACATTCAAAGATTATGGGGATTAGAATATATGCACCAATGGGGGGGGGGCATTATTCTGATGTGTATTTAAATTGTAAGTATATTAGATTTGTAGCTGTGGGTATCCATTTAAATTAATGAAACATGGACAGAGCTTTTGTTGTTGTTCTTTTTGCTGGTAGATCAGCATAATACCGGTCACAGAGTTCTGCTAGTGGTTGCTCAAATACAGATATAATTATGTCCCTTTTCTTTTCCTCTTTGTCTCCTTGGCCTTAACAAAAGAAAAGAAAAAAAAAAAAAAAAGACCTTTTCTGATTTTTTTTCCTGCTGCCTGTCTCTCAGTCACTGTTCGCTTGAACAGATAATACATTGGAAAAGAGGAAAAGGTGAAATTTTAATCAGTCCACTTTTCTCCTTGTTATTAACTTGGTAGCAGAAGAGATTGAATTTAGGAGCAAATGTGGGTTTGGTGTTACTGATAGATTTTTTAATGTTTTTTCGTATTTCCTAAGATCATCCATATTGGAATTCAGAAGTATCTTTAAAAAGTCCTGTAGGAGACACAGTTTCTTTGAACTTTCTTGGACATCTTCTCAGGTTTTCGCCACTTTGAATGGAAGCCTGGATGGTTGATTTAATTGTCAACCTGAGACCCAGGCTTCTGTAAGAAGGGCTTAGCTATCAGCCTTCTTTAGCTCATTACTGGAGAAGCAATACCCCTCAATCTCAAATTCTGATTTTTTCCAACAAACAATACCAGACTGCAGCAGACACAGGAATCTCTTCTGCCATTCGGCTTTGGGAACACTAGCTGTTAGGTACCTAATGCTTAGTAAGTAGTTAATGCTGCTGCTGGAAGTGAGTGTCCGGAAAATCAGCCAGGTCTTCCCACTCCCTCAGACCTGGGAAGCAGCAGATGGGATGTTTTTCATTTATTTAAGAGAAGTAGAATTAGAGAGTGATTAAAATATTTATGCTTTGAAAAGTACTTTCTTTCAGTTTCTCAATATAGCAGTCTCTGCAGAGTAATCCATTGATTCAGCCCATTGAGTTGGTATTCTGTTTTTGCCTTTTATTACCAATATTTTAGAGGATACATTATTCATTGTCACGGGCATTAGAGAAGAGCTAAACTGCAGCTGGATACCTCGGCACACAAGTGGCTCCATAATCATTTCAATGAAGCCTTCATTTCTGAGCAGGAGTAGGAAAGAGGAGGCAAGTGATTTGGATATTTCAGACATGGGAATCTCATTTAAAGCTTTTGTGGCTGGCTGCTCCGCTTCAAACATTTGAGCAAGGGTATATACATCAAAATCTGTATTTGCGTGGAGCAGTATTTCTCATCCTGCCTGTGTGTTAGAATCACTGGGGCGGGGGTGGGGTGGGGGGGAAGAGGGGCTGGGCTTTGAAAGCTCTGTTATCCCAGAGCCCGACGGCAGGCACCATATGCCAATTCAATCTTTGGGGTAGAGCCAATGTTATTGATAGATTTTTTCCAAACATTACGGTAGCTTGGATCACTAAGGGTGAATTTTGTCCGTAGAATTACATCAGTTGACATAACGTAACACATATGAATGACCCATATATATGGCGTGCATGATGAAGAGCTATGTTTGTTGGTCTGCAAGGCCCAGGTTCTCCCTGATTCTGCTCTCCAAAGAGCTCGATGCCTGAAAATTAAACGGAAGAAAGGGGGGGATACCAGTAGTCTATCACTCTCTCTTATGGTGGTTGGGATGATCTTTAGTTGAAGTAATAAATGTCAAAAGACTTGGGGAAGCAAAATATTATATGCAAGTTGGAAAGCGTTCTTTTTGTAAGCCAACAAGATAAATTCTGTCCATGAAATGTGAGTCAATTGCCCTTTTCAAAAGAAGATATTTTTTGACCATTATGTTTCAAAAAGGAATTAAAAAAAACCAAAGACGTGAAGCTATAGGCCCTCATTTAAGTTCTGAACTGAGTTAAATAACTCATTTACCCTTGGTATAAATAAGGTTTAGGCTGAAATGTTGGCAGTGTCTTTTTCCAAACAACTGTATGAGGTACCTTGGTTTTCCACGTGACCAGTCATGGGTAGCAGCCTAAAACTCAGCCAGGTCCCATGGTTTTCCTGTACTTGATGGCTGGAAAGTGTTAAGGCCTCTCCAGCAATTACCTAGTTGCCCAGATCTCTCCAGGGATGGCCGGATATTTGTACGTTTGTTCGTTTGTTTTTGATTTTTTAAATTGTGATTTTGTTCATAACATTAGTGTTAACTCAGATGTTATCAAAGAGACATTAAAAGCCGAGATCAAGTGACTGGCATTCATTCTAGTTTCCAAGATGGAAGAAACTAATGATTTGAAAAATGCCATCCCTCTAGAGCAAAAGCACTCTTTTAAAACGTCAGCTGGCAGCATGACAAGCAAAGCATGCATGGTAGAGGTTAGAATCTCAGGCTCGCAAATAAGAAACCATCCCTTCCTTATATAGGAGAGGCTAGGCATGGGGCGAACCCAGGCCCATCAAACAAAGCTGCAGCTGCCTCTGGCTAAGCTACCAGCTTCTTCCGAGTCAGTGGGTGAAAAAATCTCAGTTAGGGAGAAATAGAGAGCAGGATGGAGAAAACATCCTGAGAAGTTCCCTGGAAGGTTATCCTTGGAAAATAGCCACTAACCAGTCACATCTCCTGGATTATGGTGGGGTATAGAAAAGCAATTGTTTGAAAGCTCAAAGGCAGTGATGGCGTGATTTAAAAAGGGAACTATGTTTGCCCCCCAAACTGCTTCCAGCTTACTGACTTTCTGTGCATGCTTTTCAGGGGGCCATTAGATATTCAGACGTCCCCCTGCCAGGCCAGCTCAACTTCATAGTGGTGCAGACAGCACTCTGTTGGTTAGCTGAGCTGGCCTAGGGAATGAAAGGTGGTCTGTAACTCTCACCATGAATAAACATGAATCTCCTCATTTGCATGAGGCAGGTGACTGTAAAATATCTTGGAGCAAGTTGTGAAAGGAGGCTTTGTGCATCCGTGCCCAGGGGAAGCTGGGGAGGACTCGGCGTTGTTTATCTTCATTAGAATTCCATCTAGTGCTGCTGTTATTGATCTGAACCCGGGGCCTGGTGTGCTTAATAAAGGAGGTGTACATTTTAATTGAAACATGAATATTTAAGGAGGGGAAAATCTTTTAAAGAGCCCTAATATAGTAGGAGGTTACCATTTTTCAGCTGTCTAGGCCATTTAGGAGTATTTATTCAAAAGGCTTCTCATGTTTCACAGAGGTCTTTGAGTTTGGCATAAAGGAAATCACATCTCTTCTAGTAGCAAATGTATTATATGAATAGATTTATTTTTTCCTTTGATGTTTTCCCTTGGATAGGTAGCAAATGGTTTGTGTGTGTGTGTGTGTGTGTTTGAGTGTGTTTAAGGTGTTCTCTTAAGGTAGTGGTACCCTTTTTTATGTCTTTGCCACTTTCTGTTGGACAGTAATCATGGCATGTCCTCATCAGTATCAATCATGCTGCCCAGAGACAGCAGAAAAACTAAGAAAGAGACCGACTGTACTAATTATTTTCTAGAGGTGTTTTTTTAAATAGATCCTAGTGTATGTCCTTTCTAAAAAGAAATGTATTAATTACAGGCAACATGGTCCTGACCAAGGCAGGGAGGCCACTGTGGGATGAGGTAGTATTTCTCAAACTCGTTTGAATAACAGCCCCACCAAGAAGCTTTTGTAGACATCTTTCCCTTAACCACCCTCCCCCTGAAACTTTAATTATGTAGATACAATATCTGCTTATGTAATGTATATACACCTACGCTTTATACATTAAAAGGCTCAGATTTTTTCCTCCTCCAAAAACCAATTTTTTGAAATTTTTTTATGATAGTTGATTTCTAACGTTCGGTCAATTTCTGCTGTATAGCAAAGTGACCTAGTCATGCATATATCTAAAGCACCAATTTTTGTCCCTGGGAGCAATCTCCCTTCTCCCACTGAGAATGCAAAGTGGAGAGGAAAGAACCCAGGCTGAGAGCAGCAAGAGGGTCTTCTGACAGTCCCAGCAGTGGCCCCTTACCAGCAGTATGACCTTGACCATGTCCAATAGCTGCCAAGTTCTTTCCCATCTAAGATGAGTAGGAATAACAACAACAACAATAACAATAATAATAATAACAATGGTGTTTCCCTGAGTCATGGTGAGAATTAGGCCCTCAAAGGTAGGCTTTGTAAGTTGCCCCATGCAAATGGGAGGTGCTGATCACAGCAGACAAACAGTAATTTGCACTTGGTTGTGCAGCATAATTGAGCTGCTTTGATTAGTTCAAATATCCGTAAATATAGATTTTCCCCTACCTCAGTATGAGGAGCCACCAAACTTTGGTTTGGATGCAAAAGGGGATTTTGAGCACGGTGGGGACAAATTTCTGAGGGAGGAGGAAGTCCTCTTGTACAGGGTTGCGGGTGATGAGGGATGCCCCTCTCCCAGCTGCCCACAGATGTACTGCAGGTGATGCAGGAGCTTAGCCAAAATCTCAGAGGATGGACACCCTGGTCATTCAAAGGCCAGGTCCCCCACTGCCAGCTGGATAACCTTGTGCGAGGGATTCGGCCCTGTCGGCTTCAGATTCCTCATCTGTAAGATGGGGATGGGAACATTACCACGGCTGGGCGGGTGCTAAGCCCTGGACCGTGTCGGGCACATAAACTACTTAGCTGAGTCTGGCCTGGAGCAAGCACCAGGTGGCACAGGGTTCTAAATGCCTCTGAAAAGGAAAAGGATATCATGGCAAGGCTGGCAGCAAACATTTTCAGAAAAAGTAGACAGGCTTCTCTCTAGAATTTAGTAATTAATGTAATAGAATGCCCATCTCAGTGTGCCATCTTAGTGGTCCCAGCTACACAGGGTGTGTGCACGTTTTATGAAGAAACAGGTGCGGCTGTAAAGTGGTTCATTTCCAGGGACTGTCCTGGCCTGGTGCCACTAACAGCCTGGCCTTGTCTCCTCATGAAGGGGTTTTGTATGAGGATCCCTGAGTCATCCAGAAAGAATTAGATTTTGTTGACTCTGTTCTTATAATTTCAATAAGAAATGGTTAAACTGTTTAAAATCTGTTTAAAAGTTGACTGATAGGTTTAGTTGGCTGAAAACACTGCTGACGTGTTTTGCTTTCTTGACATTTTTTATAACTGGAGCGTTTATAAAAAACGATATTTACTGTGATTGAGTTGCACAAATAATTTTGGGACAAGCTTGACAACAATAAAGACACATCTTGGGGGTTCCTTTATGCACACGGTCTGGCTTAAGGCTCTTCTCATTTCCAAAGCCTTCCTAGAATCAGTGTATCTTTTTTTAAATGTGTGCCATGTGGAATTCCCATTGTGGCTTAGCAGGTTAAGAACCCAACCAGTATCCATGAGGATGTGGGTTTGATCCTTGGCCTCGTTCAGTGGGTTAAGGATCTCGCATTGCTGCAAGCTGTGGCATAGGTCACAGATGCAGCTTGGATCTGGTATTGCTGTGGCTGTGGTGTAGGCCAGCAAGCTGCAGCTCAGATTTGACCCCTAGGCTGGGAACTTCCATGTGAAGCAGGTGTGGCCACAAAAAGGAAAAAAAAAAGTGTAACGTGCTAAATTGAGACTTGCCAATTTTGAGAAGCCAAGAATTGATAGGTTCTTCTGCTGGACAGTGGTGAGACACATCAGTTCCTTTTTAAAATATTCATATCTTTTTATTGAATTATAATTGACATACGGTATCATATTAATTTCAGGCATACAACATGGTGATTTGATATTTTTACATGCTCTGAAATGACCACCACGATATATCTGGTTACCATCTGTCACCATATAGAGTTCTAACAATATTACTGACTTTATTCTCTATGCTGTACATGACATCCCCATGGTTCAAGTGCAGACCATCCCTGAACATAATAACAGCCACTCTTTCAGTTAACTGCGCTTTCTAACTCCATTCAGTGACTTTTGGCACTTCTTTTCCCTTTTATTAACTACACTTTGGGGCTCTGTATGAATTCCTAACTGGTTCCTATGACCTGAATTCCATATTCCATTTTGGATTATGTGAGGGATTTGATAATGGCACAGAAACCATTTTATTAGTCTATGTCCAATTAAAAGGACATTACCTACCTATTAAGTTAGGCATAAAGAGATTTAGGCATTTTAAATTAAAGGGCAGATGGGAAACAGAGTTGGCTAGCTAAGAAGAGTACCATTAGATGGGAATCTCTCAAGAAATGCCAAGTCCTTTTTGATTGAAAAGAAAATGTTTATCTTGTATTTGTGAAGTAAATTGTGTTAAAAGGGAGTTGAGAATGCACTTTTACAGAGGGATGTGTTTGCTAAGGTAGAACAGAAGTGCATAAGGTACTGTCATGTGGAGGCTCCTTCTTACCAGCTGAGGGTACCAGATGTTGAGGTGTGGTGGGGGATGGAGGGCAGAGAGGGAACCTAGATAAGATTAGAATGAGACAGTGGTGTTTTTGCTAAGACTTCAGTATAAGAGGTAGGAGAAGTTAAGAGATCCTAAGTGAGATTTCCAAATATGCCCTGAAAGTATAACAGATCTTGGGGCTGGGGGGTGAAAATATGTCTTTAATTATTTAAACGTGCATCATTCAACTGCTAGTTTACACTATGGACATGGCTGTGCAGGTGTTGCAAAATCATGCTTTTACATCCGAGCACCCAGATTATCCACCTTCATTTTCCCCAATAGGAGCTAAAACATTTGCCTGCCTGGTTATGCAGATGCTGGCCTGCCTACTCCATATCCAGGCATAGATATAAGCCACTGGGTCTAACAGATCAAAAGCAGGAGCGAAGGTTGAGAGCCAAAAAGAGATTACCAAAGTAAGGCTCAATTAAAAAATGTATTATTGTTGATTTACATTGTTCTGTCAGTATCTGCTATACAGCAAAGTAACCCACTCTTATATCTATACACACTCTCTTTCTCATATTATCTTTCATCACGTTCCATCACAAGTGATTGGACATAGTTCCCTGTGCTGTATAACAGGACCTCATTGGCTCAATTTTACAGTAGTTTCTCTAGCCAGTTCTTACAGGGAGAAACATCAACATGGAAACTTGAATTTGAAAGATGAGAATTCTAAACTACTAGTTTCTTCTTTTCCTACCTCCCTCTCCCTTTTCTTTTGTTGTTTCTATGTATTTTCCATGCAGTTCTGATAAAATTAAATATAATAGTGAGTGCTCAGTGAAACTATGTGGGAGGAAGTCATTTAGGCAAGGAGTCGACTCAGATATCCTTCCCACACCTGGCCAATGCCTTCTCTAGGAAAGTTCTGAAGCCTGCCAGTATCCCTTTGGACAACAACCCATTGAGACGCCCTTCAAGTGCTCCCTCTGGTCTATCCTCATGAATACCCACACCTAGAGCTTACCACAGTGAACTGCAGCTGTCTAACTCAGATTTCCTGTGAGTAGAGTCCTGCTTTTTCTATATTCATGGGATCTGCTCAGGATCTGGGATATAGAAAGTATTCAGCATAACTACCTCACAGCACCTATAAACAGCCCGGCCATGTCAGCATTCCACTTTTGGTTACTAATAAAATCTACACTTTAGGTGCTATCCATTCTTTCAACAAATGTCATTGTGTGTCCACAACACAGTCGATACTGCTCCAGGCACTAGGAAATCAGAAGTGAAGAAGACAGGTGGTTCCCGCCCTCATGAAGCTAGTGGTCTGGTGAGTTTTTATTTGGCAGTTTATGGACTAGACCCTCTTGAGAAACCATCAGTGTAAGTCACCTGATCATGGTAAGGTCCTCCACCGTCCATCTCCTCATTGCCTTGGTTCAGATATTCTTCTTCTGTCCACATCTGGTAGACTGAGTGGCTGGTTGCAGTTCTTCATTGTTCCATGGGACTGGGATATCTCCACATCCTTGCCAAGACCTCATGGTGAGTGCAGCGTATTTCTTCTGTCCTTCAGCTTCAGACTTGGCCAAGTGACTTTGTTTCAGCCAATGAAATGTTCATAGACATGAAGTGAGCAGAGGCCTATGACTTGGGTTGGGCTCTTGCATTCTGCCTTCATCAAGAGATGAAATAAAAACATGAACATCCTCTTGCCCCCTCATTGCAGGGGCAAAGGAGTTACAGTTTCCCTACCTACACCGCAGAATTATAGCTTAAAACTCATAGACTTATGAGAAGAACTTCTCAGCGATGGGATTATTTGTCACTCAGCATTAGTGTTACAGTAGCTGCTTAAGAAACCAACTATAGCAGTAACTTCCCTCCCAGCTTCGAAACCTTGCCACTTTCCAAATATCCTCCAGCACAGATCTGACCATATTATTCTTAATTTTGATCCATCTCTGGCCATGCATTGTCTGCCTTATAAAGTGTCATAACCTTAGCAAGATGTTCAGAATTCTCTTTAATTGTCTACCATACTTTCCCTGCCTCATCCCTAAATCTTCATCCTCTGCCAGAAATGTCTTCCTCCAGCTTTCTGTTGAAATTCTACTTTAGGATTTTGCACCAGGACCACCTCAGTAAGAAGGTTATAGTCTCTCTTTCATTAAGAATGAAATTCTGCACCTCTGCCCCCAAAGCATGGAATTCAAAATTTCTCTCGGAAAATGTCTTCGAGCTGTAGAATAGGAGTGTATTTATAAGTCTATCTTTGTAAATTAGGTAAATATGCCCTTGGAAACATGAACAATAGCTTTAAATCTTGATATCCTACAGGTGTTTTTAAAGTATAATCTGCTCAATTATTTGGGGTTAAATATTGAATGAATGAATTCCAGAAATGTTTAATTCTCTCATTAGTGATATTTGCCCACCTGGCCAATCAGCTGAATTAATTTATGCTATTTTCATGTGGGATGGTCACTGTCATTCAATCCCTAGTGACCACAGGTACTAAATATTCTGCAATTCTACAGAATGAAGAATTTTCTTGCCCCAAATTCCAACAGGCCTTATTGAGAAACACTTCTAGACCCTTCATTCCAAATCCCTTCTTCAAATGTCAAATCTTTGAGGTCGTTACAAACTGACATTGTCACCCATGTATTAGGAAAAATGAAAATTTTTTTCCATATCTTTAGCTTCGTAGAAGATGGATAGAAAGCCTCAAAAGCATTGAAGAGTTGCAGAATAAACAGATTTTCTCTTTTCCAGGGAAAGTGGTTGGAGCCCCTAGTTATATATTTTTTTAAAAATCCCTGTTTTATTTTTTCACCTTCACTCTTTCTTATATCACTCTTAGGCCTGCTTAACCCACATGCCCTGGACATTTGGGGAATACTCTATTCCCTCTCAAGTCTTTGTTTCCAGACCAGTGGGGGAAGCCATACCAATAATGGTATCTATTTTTTTTTTTTTTTTTTTTTTTTACCAAATGGCCACCAAGAGGCCTTCCAAGGCAGAGGACAAATGTGCCTTCCAGCAGCCATCCCATTTGAATGACCACTCTCTTCCCAAGCACGCCCAAGAAACAGGGGCCGGTATATAGCATGTCAAATAGTAAACGTGAGCCCAACATGCAAATTGCAAAAATTATCTTTTGCATTTTACCTTTATCTCCTCAAATGTTCTTAAATTAGAAAAAAAAAATGTTTTGGCATTCTTTGTCCTCAGAGTAGGAAGATTTGATTCTTGCACAGTGATTGTGTGTTTTAAGCACTGGAGGTAATCAAGTCCCTTGAACTTTTCAGCTCCTGATTTCCTTATTTCCCTTTCCCATATCTGTTTGCGTAGCTTGGCTGGATCCGAGGTGTAGGGCATATGGCTTTTTGCCGCTTGAGCTGCCACAGAAGAAAATGTCATTGGCATATAATGCCAGATTTCCATTTTTTGAATCACAGAGCATGGGGTTCTGTCTGAAAGCTCCCAGGCCACTGTGTGTTCTTAAAGCAAAGGCAGAAGAGGATAAGAACCACATCTCAGAGATGCTCTTCCTATGAAAATGTGTCTGTCGTGATAAGAAATACATAAAATGGTGATGCTGTTGCCCTCAAATGTGTTAGAAAAAGCTGCTTGGCTTGCTTTAGTGGGCACTGGGAAACCCTGGGTATTTGCTCCAAGCCTCAGTGAAACAGATACCAGTTAGTCAAGAATGTAGAGTTATTTTTGAATTTTCTCAGACAGATAAAATCTGCTTGTGCACGTCCTGGAAAACGTAAGACTGAATAAAAGATATTGATGGTTTTTTGATGCAGTGTACCAAAATTTTGTATTCATTACATTTTCAAGTTATAAAACTCTTTTGGACAGACCTGGCTGATTAAAAAAACAAAACAAAACCCTGAAGCTGCTGCAGACACAGCCTCAGGCTTGGTTTCCCACCCTCACACCCCCGTTCCCAACCCCCCTCCCATGGTTGAGGGGTGTCAAGAGAAGGGTTTGGAAATTCACAAAGAAAGAATTTGTTCAATCAGTAAGTTCAATAAATGAAGAGTATAAACCCTGAACCCAGGGAGTGGGATTCAAACCCTACCGCCATTATTTCCTTGCTGGGTGATCTTGGGAGGATGAATTCCCTTGCTCTATTTCTCGGTCTCTTCATCAGTGAAAGAATATAGTTAGAGCTAAATATAACTGTTGTGAGGGTTAAATCAGCCAACATGAACCTGATTGTCTGAAATGGACAGTATTTGATTGTTTTTGAATTGTTGCAAAATTATAAATTCTTTATGGCTTATCCTAATATATATATAAAGCACCTGGGCCATTTTCATGAGGACTACAAGGTGCTCCAGGAAGACATGGTTTCTAGTCCAGTTCTGACCCTGGATGGTTCTCCTACACCTGCACTCACCCGCCCTCCTCCTTTTCAGACAAGGCAGCACCTGAGGCGGATTCCTCCTCCTGTACTTTGGATTCTCTCCCGTCTCCTCTGCTCCAGGACTGCTCCATCAGAATCCCTTCTAACTCTTACATCATTAGTCTCATCCTCTTAGATGCTACCTGCTCACGAGCATCTAAACGTACTCAAGTCTCCCAAACTTTAAAAAATAAATAACCCCTTCTTGGAGTTCCCATCATGGCTCAGTGGTTAGCGAATCCGACTAGGAACCATGAGGTTGTGGGTTCGATCCCTGGCCTTGCTCAGTGGGTTAAGGATCTGGCATTGCCGTGAGCTGTGGTGTAGGTTGCAGACAAGGCTCGGATCCCGTGTTGCTGTGGCTGTGGTGTAGGCCGGCAGCTACAGCTCCGATTAGACCCCTAGCCTGGGAACCTCCAAATGCTGTGGGAGTGGCCCAAGAAATGGCAAAAAGACAAAAATAAATAAATTAAAAAAAATAAAAACCCTTCTTGATCCTCTATCCACCTCCAGCCTGGGTGCCTCTATTTACCATCTTTTTTCACTTCACTTATTAATCCATGGCAACCTGTCTTCTGCCCTCACTAAAAATGTAACTAAGCAGAAGGAGAGAAGTTATGACTCTAAACAAGCACTAAATTATACTGTCAATACTTGAAAAGCTCTTTAGCCACAAAAGCCATCAGTTTTGACAAAGTCAGGAATGACCTCTAATGGACATTTTAAAATCTCTGTCTTATTTGCTTCCTTTGCAGCACTTGGCCCTGTTGGCCACTCTTTTCTTAGAAACTATTTTACTGTGGCTTTGGACATGAACACATACACAAGATGTGTACGTGGTACACTGTGTGTGTGTGTGTGTGTACACATATATATGGATCAATGATAATTATTTTACTTCCTCTTTTATGTATATATGGAAGAAATAAAGTAATTATTGTCGTTCCAGTTACTAGTGATATTTTTAGACAAAAAAGTTAAAAGGTAACTAAAAATATCATTCAGCTCAAGAAGAGAAACATGACCCTAAAATGCACTAATACACAATCTGAATACTTGAAAACCTCTTTTAGCCACAAAAGACGTGATTTCTAAGAGCAAATGGAGATTGAGAGGAATCATTGAGTTGTTCTCATTTAAGACTTGAAAGAAGTCGTATTGTTATGCATCTCTGCTCTGATGAAGAAGACATCAAAAATTTTATAAAGATAAATCTTTTATCCCCTTCTCCTTTATACTTATTGGCATCTTCCCTCCTCCCTCTTCAGTTTCTTTTCTTTAGCCTAAAAATCTCTCCTATCCTTAAAAATGTTTTTTCACCCCTCGTCCTCTTTCAAGTTCTTTACAGTTTCTTTCTTACCTCCTGCACTGAACTTCCCAGGAGAGATTGCCATCTCCTTGCCCACTTCCTCCACTTGCTGTGGTTTGACATTCACCCAAGTCCACCTACTGAAATTGCTGCATTTGGGTCCGCAGTCACCTCCTGAGTGTCAAGTCTGATGGCTTGTTCCATGTTCCTCATGCTCCTTTGCCCTAAAGTATTAGCTTGTGTCCCTACCTGGGCCTCCTGGGATCCTCTCCATTCCTGGACTCCCAGGGCACTGCCACCACCTCTCACTGACCCCTTAAACTAAGGCATTCCCCAGGCCTTCTTGTTTCTCTCCTGTCACCTCCTCCTCCCCTCCCACAGTCTCATTTCCAATCATCCGTCACCTCTGGGAGTGGCACCTTGTCTCTTAGAAGTGGAACCTTGGAATGATTCCTGGCTTTTCCTCTCCTCTTCTCCTAACAGGTCCAGATCCTCTGGATCTACCAGTGTAGGAAAAAGGGTTGTCTGGCTGTTACCGCTAGTACCCTGCTTCCTGCCACCATGACCTCTTGTGGAGACTATGCTTGTCTCTTAATGTTCTCCCTGAATCTGGACGCAGCCCATCGATGAGTTCTCTTTCCCCTAGCTGCCAGAAATACCTTTCTAGAACATAGGTCTTCTAACAACACATCTGTTCCCAAAAACCTTTGGTTTCCTCTTCTTGCAGTGTGATAACCAAGCTCCACCAACCTATTGCAAACCACATTTCTAAACAACATGCCCGCTGCACCCTAACACACCCCTACTAACCTATAGTGAATCATATCGATGGCTCCCCAAGCACACCTCGCACAGCCAAGTCTCCATCCTTATCCGTGTTCCCTCCACCAGGAAGACCTTTCACCCTTTCTGTTGAAAGACCTTTCACCCTTTTTATTGAAATTGTGCCCATTGTTCAAGGCCCCTCCCATGGGTTCTGCAGAGCCCTTTCAAGGAGGCAGAAATAATTGTTTTCATTTAGGTGCACTTTTTTTTGGGGGGGGCAGGGTTTCTAGGGCCACACCTGCAGCACATGGAAGTTCCCAGGCTAGGGGTCAAATCGGAGCTACAGCTGCTGGCCTATGTCACAGCTACAGCAACGTCAGATCCTTACCCCACTGGGCTGGAGCAAGGATCGAACCTGAATCCTCTTGGATACTAGTCGGGTTTGTAACCCCCTGAGCCACAATGGGAACTTCTAGCTGCACTTGCTTTTTCCCTTTCTTGTAGCACTTAACATGCATGGCCATACATTGAGTTTGAAAACTTCTTTTAGCCAATTAACTTGCTTCTAAAGGTCCCAACCACCCTTTGTCCCCCCTCATAGCTGCCCAATGCAATGCTGTGGAATCCTGGAAGGACCTACTAGAAACCTTGCTCTTAGATTATAGTTCATTATCTGCACTCTCTTCCACTCTGCTTTTGAGAATAAGGACAAATTCGGCCTCACCTTTCTATCCCAAGATGCCTACCAAAAAAGTATACAGGTGTGCAACAAATGTTAAGCAGATTGAGTTTTTAATCTAGCCATTAGCAGGTGGTGGGCAGAGAAGCCAATTAAAAAAAAGAATAGGAGTTCCCGTCGTGGCGCAGTGGTTAACGAATCTGACTAGGAACCATGAGGTTGCGGGTTCCGTCCCTGCCCTTGCTCAGTGGGTTAACGATCCGGCGTTGCCGTGAGCTGTGGTGTAGGTTACAGACGCGGCTGGGATCCTGCGTTGCTGTGGCTCTGGCGTAGGCCGGTGGCTACAGCTCCGATTCAACCCCTAGCCTGGGAATCTCCATATGCCGAGGGAGCGGCCCAAGAAATAGCAACAACAACAAAAAAGACAAAAGACAAAAAAAAAAAAAAAAAAAAGAATAGGTTAATCATGTTTTAAAAGGAAAAAGCACATCCCAGAACAAACTTTGCAAACTATAGAACAAATTCCAGTGGTTTGTGAGGTTGAGTAACTCCCATCCTCCCCTCCCTTGTCTATATCAGGCGACAGACCTGGAGTTCCTTCTACAGAAAGAAGATGAGAAATTGGCACCCACAGTGACACTAAAGGGCCCCTTGCTACCACTTTGCTGGCAGAAACCTTGACATTTCAACAGAATTTTAAGAAACATGTTGGGACAAACTTCCTCTTGGGAAATTCACCAATTGACCTCATCTATAAAGCCATGCAATATAATGCAGCAATTTAGAATCATAGACATTCCAGAGAGAAAAATGAAAGGTCTTCCTATAGATGTTCATTTTGTTGTTATTTACAGTGGCAAGAAAATGGACATTGACCAAGCATTTCAGCATGAGAACATGATAAACTAATTTGTGGACACTTTTAATTATGTGTCAAAATTTTCAGTCATTTAAAATGACATTTGTAGAGTCTCTAACTATAAGAAACATTTTAAAAATATTATATTAAATGGGGGAGGAACCGGGCTGCAAAATTATATCTTAACCAAGTAAAAATGCAAACTAAGAAGGTTTGTTAAATTTGGAAAATTGTAACCGTGTTTTCTTCTTCATGATGTGATTAACTGTCATTTTTCTCTTTTCTCTACTAAATATGTAAGTCCTTACAGTCAAATTAAAAAAAAAAAAAACAACTTCAAAGTTTGGGGGTTCATGCTGCTACCAAGCTCCGGTTGTGGTCTGATAAGTGGTCTTGGTCTAGAGGGTATTCTTTGACTTCAACAGCTCCTGTTATAAATTCAGGCTAAGTTTGTTTATTTGTCCTTCAGATAAAGCATGGGGTTGAGCCAGCTGTGCTGGCCCAGCCAGGGCCCTGCATCCTCAGCCTGAAGTTGATTGGTGCTAAGATCAAAACCCTCGGAGGCTCCATTCGAGGAAGTCTCATTAACTGGGAAAAAGTTCTGAGCAGATGTGACATCTTTGAAAAAATGAGCCATATCACAGACGGAGCTGGGCCCAGCACCTGGGCTGCTTGTAAAATGGGTTTTCAAAGGGGAGGTTTCTAGACTGCTTTCCAGCGCATCCTCTTCTCACTCAGGCTGGAGGTTGCAGGAGTGGGAGGAAGAAGGGATGGGAGACAACCTGAGATGAGTCACTGAGATGTTTTCAAAGACATCTTCAGCTCCTCACTTTATCCATGAGATTGGGTAGAATGACAGAGGAGTACTGAGAAGGATTTGTCACTGCAAAGGTTTGCAAAAAGATTCTGTAGTCTTGGCTAAGGTATCAGAGACATGTAGAGATGGTATTCTCAGTGTTGCGTTAATAAATCTGACTCTAAGGAGTTCGCAGTATTGGGGATAGCTCTGGAAAGGGATAATTACAAAATAACATGACACGTGCAGTAGCAAAATCCCATACATTGTATGAGACTAATTCACAGGAGGGATTGTATAGAAGAAGGACTCTACTTTGGAGGGTTTTAATGTACGAATAGAAGCTTACCAGGAAAGCTGAACAGAATTAACTGGGAAGAGACATGAAATATAATGAATACCTAAAAATAAAACTTAATAAAAGGAGCACTATTACATTGAAGATAATAAGGCTGTATTCTTGGCTTCCCAAGACTTGAAAGAAACATGAGACAACATACATTTATAAGTACTTTCAAAACATTAGTTGCGTGACTGGAGACCCAATTCCTCACTTAAAAACTGGACTTTTTTGATGAAATATATTTTTTCAGTGTATGTATAGAACAACTGAGATATCTGACACACAATAGATTCCCCCCAAATATGGACAAGAGCACTTATTCATGGTTAAACATGTGTCATTATTTGAAATATTTGCTTCATAATTCTCATGCTTGTCACTGTATTAAGAGAATTACAGGCAATGAATTTTGGAAATCATGTTTCATGTTTGCCTAGGGATGGTTTGCAGGTGGAGCATTTTTGCATGTAAATGGATTGGTTATTGCCCTTTGGGGGCCAGTTTTTATTTATATTATCAAATTAACTCCTTCCTGCAATTACTGGCTTAAAAAAATGCAGGCAAGTACTGAGCAATAAAATAAAATTATGTTTTAGTCTGAATTTAATTGCTGCACAAATTAGGTTGCAAAGCTCATTCTTTGTGAGAGTTGGGAATAACCTGTTAATATCATCTGCCTAGGGGTCATGGTTCACATTTCAAAGCTTCCTCTAATTGGAAGTATACTAGAGAACAGTTTGCAAGCAATCTGGCTCTTACAAGCTGATAATACTGAGGGACTGAGTTTAAGAAGAAGCCCGTCCTTATGGTGGCAATGCCAGTTTGCCATGAGTTGTTTTCCTAGAGAGGTGCTGGGTTGTTGCTGATATTGAAACACTGGTTGTTGCTGGGTACATAGTTGTAATGTGACTGGCTGCTGACAAAGCTCGCTTCTTTATCAGGGGACAATGTAAAAATAACTGAGTTTAAATAGGACTCATCCTAGATTTTCATATGGTGACCCTCTTGGTCCCATGGGTGTCCTCATCTTGTGGTTTCATATCTGGCTCTGTGCAGACCTCTTGGACTTTCTTCCAAGCCCTCCAACTCCTGCTTTACCCTCCCCCTGCACATCTTAGAGCCTGACCTCCCGGAAGTTGACTGACTACCACCTCCCTCATCCTCCCTCCTTGCCTGAACGAACTGCTTCTACTTCTTGGTTTCCCGCTTGCTCAGCCAACTCTCCTTCTCCTTCATCCCTGGTTTACTCTGTTCTGCAGTCGTGTGATCCCTGTTCCAAAAGGAGACCAGAACATACAGGTCATCTGTGAATCTATGAGCAGAAAGAGGAGAGAAAGTGAGGGCATCAAATGTTAACCATTTGGTAAAACAATACATTTAATCTCTACCAGCTGCCAAGAAGATCAGAAACTAATTTTTTTCTCAAAAGGTAGACTCCTTTGCGTGTGACATCCTTTGTTTTTCAGAATTGGGAGAGGTTAATTTATGCATTAGGTCTGAAGACCAAGAAGAATGTGATGACAGCCCAGAAGCATCCCTTTTCCTAATGGTGAAGAAGCTGTTTCCCATTTGGCATCACTTAGAGATTATCCTACCATTGGCCCAGTAGCTTTTTGCCACCATATTGCAGGTGGATATGCTTGGCAAGGCTGAGCTGAGGATTTTGGCATTTTCATTTTTCCTTTTTGGCATGATTTTTCATCAGCCTACAATTCTGGAATGCACTTCCATGGTATATTTGAAAAATTTGAGTTGGCAAGACCATAAACTTTCAGAATCCACCAACTATTCCTTTAAAAGCAGTCAGAATTATAAAGGATGCTTTATATTGAGCCTTGCTCTTCTGGCCCCCGTGTTCTTCTCAGGTTAGCTCACTGCATTTGGACAAGTCCTTCACGTCCCAAGGACTTCTAGACCTTGACTTTTCGAAACCTACAAATGCAAATCATGGTGACCACCTGCCAGAGGTCTGTGCCCTAAAAGAAGGGAGCAAAAATGCATAGATTGGAGACCTTCTTATAGACGGGTTTGCATTTTGTGAATCTAGTTTTATTTCAGTGTTTGTGGGTTTTGCTTATATTTTCGGCATTTTTAAGGGAATGTAAGAATAGCAAAGTTGAAGGATATACTTCTATCTATGAATGCCTCATCATGAGTTACAAAATATGGCTTATTCTTAGATGCTAATGGAACAGTCTTACCTGCTCCAGACTCCTTGCTTATGGGCACTCTGAAGCATACTGCAGTACACTGCTCATGGTGCTTCACAGACAGACACCTAACTTTGAATCTTGGGTCTGTCACTTACTGGATGGTGACGTGGACATTCTACTTATGTCATGGATCTTAGCCACCCTTGCTAGAAAAGGGGTCTTACTATCATATCGGCCCACTGAAGCTCTGCACATGCATTTTCTATTATTTCTGTCTTCTTCCCATAGACGTTGAGGCTATATCACATAGAGCTTAGCATCCTGGGACCCAACGATAAAGTAACATTAATGCAGGCTTTGTAAATTCTGCTTATGATCACCTCATCATGAGGGTGAAAAAAAAAAAGCAGCTGCTTGGGTATGAAGATTTTTCTGTGGAATATTATTATAATTACTTCCCCCTGGGGATAAAAAGATGGGTAAAATTATCCTGACCATGTATAGCTGAGGGTTTGCATATGTTTTGATTTTAAAATGAACCATGTAAAAGTCAGAGCTAACTATATATACCAGCCAGCCCAACTGACTAGAGAAATCTCTCTCCAATGTCTCTTGAATGAAATAATGTTATTAAACAGACCAACTGCAGTTTATACTTCTGACCCATTAGAACCGAGTGCTTATTCCTGACCTCACACCCATGGGGCACGTGGTCTAGTCCGGTCTGTACTGGGCCTGATTCTGTTAGGTGGGCGTGAAATGAAGTCAGTGTGTGGGTGTCCTCATGTTCCTGGGCCTGGTAGGGACAGAGGGTATCTGAAGAAGGCTAAGACGTAGTTGGAGGTGAGCTTCGTGCAATATACACCCTACTTGTTTGGAATTGACTTGCAGCTCGTTTTGACCCTAATGGCTCTCTCTTAAGAATCAACCAAACAGGAGTTCCCGTCGTGGCGCAGTGGTTAACGAATCCGACTAGGAACCATGAGGTTGTGGGTTTGGTCCCTGCCCTTGCTCAGTGGGTTAACAATCCGGCGTTGCCATGAGCTGTGGTGTAGGTTGCAGACGAGGCTCGGATCCCGCATTGCTGTGGCTCTGGCGTAGGCGGGTGGCTACAGCTCCAAATCGACCCCCTAGCCTGGGAACCTCCATATGCTGCCTAGCCTGGGAACCTCCATATGCCGCGGGAGAAATAACAACAACAACAACAACAAAAAGACAAAAGACAAAAAAAAAAAAAAAAAAAAAAAAAAAAAAGAATCAACCAAACAAAAATGGGACTCAGTGTAGCCACGACATGAATGGAGGAGGTCATGCCCGCTACATTCATTGCCAGTGATGAACATGCACGATGATAAAACAGTGCCCAACTTGTGGAAGTAATTTGTTAGGGACCAGAAGCATTTGCTATTAGCACCACCTCTTTATAATTCAGTAAATGGAATCTTCTTCAGCTCTCTTTTAAATGCCCAGTATAAGTGGTGTTCATTTTGGTTCAAACCTGTAGGTAGATTGAAGGAAAATTTTGACAGCTAGTTTAGAAATCACAATAGTCACAACATTTTCTGATCCCCAAACACCTGTCACCTAATGGAATTTTTTGTTGTGTATTTATTTTGAACGTATGGCAAATGTACATGACTTACATCAAATTTGGCGGGAGTTCCCGTCGTGGTTCAGTGGTTGACTAGTATCCATGAGGATGTGGGTTCAATCCCTGGCCTTGCTCAGTGGGTTAAGGATCCGGCATTGCCGTGAGCTGTGGTGTACGTTGAAGACGCGGCTCGGATCCCATGTTGCTGTGGCTGTGGCATAAGCCGGCAGCTACAGCTCCGATTCAACCCCTAGCCTGGGAACCTCCATATACCCCAGGTGTGGCTCTAAAAAGACAAAAGACCAAAAAAAAAATGGCAATAATACATTTTACAAATCATGTTTATGAAAAGGAATAGAATTTAATTAGCTTGAATCTTCCCCAGGAAAATGCAGGACAAATGGTACTAACAGTGCCTACCCGGAGTAGAGCAGAGAGGATAAGCCATAGTGTGGGGCGAAATGGAAAGAGACTTCTTCTGATTTTATTCAGATGTCCAGGCATGATTTTTCCGATATTGGATGCTGTGATTCCCTTCTCCTATCTGCAGACAGCACATAATAAATCTGAATGTGTTCAGGAACCTGATGATATGCTACCAGTAATACATTTTGAGCCTCTAGAGTCCAGGTTCATGAAATGTATGATTCATACCAGTTCTTGGGAACTTGACAAGCAGAAGTTCAAATATCAAGGCAATAAAATCTAGGTTTCCCTTTTTTTGAGATTCATCAGCACTTCTCTAAATTGGTGTATGCTCTTTTTTAAAATCTTATTTTATTTTTATTTGAGTATAGTTGATTTACAGTGTTGTATGAATTTCTGCTGTACAGCAAAGTGACCCAGTCATAGATATATAACCATTCTTTTTTTCGTGCTATCTTCCTTCATGTTCTATCCCAAAAGACTGGATATAGTTCTCTGTGCATTGCACCGCCTAGAAAGGGAAGATTCCCCAGTAAGACCAGGTTAACTAACCCAGCCTGTGATCTCGTAACGAAACTAGTAGACAGGAATCCATGGGGAAATTTGGGGAAGACTTTTTCTAGAGATTCTGTAGCTATTCTGTATAAAGTGACCCCTCTGGAAATGTACGTGAAGCTGTTTATTTTTCAGAACTAAAACCATGACTAGCTAGGTGAACCAAAGTGCCTGTTTGCTAGCTTTTGCAGAGATGAGGGGGGTGGATTCTACTGAAAGCCAAAAAGTATTCTCTGTCTACCTTGCAATTTTGTCTTAAAAATTAATTCTCTAGGAAAAAAAAATAACCCAAAGAAAATTTATGATTGCTCTTAGGGTTCAGGATAATATATTATCTACCTGTCTTCTTGCTGGCAGGTCTGATAGCATCTCTAACTAGCTGGTGAATCTGGTCTTTCAGAAGCTCACCTATTCTTTTTTCATTTGCCTGCTCACCAGCATTGCTACTGGGCCCCAAACTGTGCTTTGGGTACCCATCCTCAACATGAAAATTGGTAGTTAAAGGATAGTGACCTTTTTCTGATGTAAATGGGTCCTTTGGGATGGCTTGGAGTGGTGAAACCCCCACTCTCAAAAAAAATGCCTTTCTCCACCTGGTGCATTAAAGCTTAAGTTAGGGTTAGTCTTTTTTTTTTTTTCTCCTTTATTTAAGCCTCCCTTAGCAATGATTCTCAAACTGGTCTATATAAGAATCCCCTGGAAATCTTGGGAAAATGTCTCTAGAGTCCTCCCCTGAGACTGTGGCTTAGGAGGGATGCAAGGGGACCCTAGGAATCCGCATTTTGCTGAGAGCTCCACATGATTCTGATACAGGTGGTCCCTGGAGATCACACTTAGAGAAACTGGAGCTCGCATCTTTTGGTGCACATCCCAGCCCTGCCGCATTTTATCTTTAGAACCTGGGTCAAGCTATTGAACTTCTTATGCTTCCATTTCCTCATGCTGTATAGCAGGGATGCTAATAGCTTCTCACAGCATTGTTGTGAAGATTAACTTGATTCATCCAGATGAAATGCTATCTGGACTATTAACCACTTAGTAAATGTTAGCTAGGTCAGTCCAACAAGTTATGCGTGCCTTGAAATTAACTGTTTTAATCAGATTGATATCCTATTAACTTGTTCAAGTCACTGGGGGAGTTACGGAGGTGTGTTGGGGAGCGGGGACAGGCAGTCATTTAGTGAAGGACTTCAGTGACTTATCATTTCTCACAGGAGAAAAACCAGACTCTGACCATGATCTCCAGGACCCTGCAGGTCTGGCCTGTGCTTGTTCTCCAAATTCATCTCACCCTATCCTTTTCATCACCTTCACCCCGATCAGCCACATTTGTCTTTTTTTCAAGTTTTCAAGGACGCTACCCTCCTTCCTAGGCCTTGTGCATCTAGGCAGGCCCTTTGCAGGTATCATTCCTAATGTCTGAGACACTGTTCCCCTCACTTTCAACTCATTTAACTTTTATTCTTCCTTTAGATCTTCGCTGAAATATCACTTCCTCTGAGACATTCTTCCTTACCTCGAAAGTCCAGTCTTTTCATGATGTGTGCTCATTGCACACAGCTCTCCTTCATGCTCTGTAAGAAAGTTACATTTTCAGATTTTTTTTTGTGTCCTCTGCCAGGGTCATCGTGCCATAAGGCAAAAGGCATGGCAGTTTGTTTTGTCACCTGCACAGTGTTTAGCATAAACACTTACTAAATATTCGAACAAATGATTACATTTTGATTGAGGGAAGACCTGGTTGGAATGGCATGGTTTGGTATAAAAACAGTGGCAAATTGAACAGTCTCAGGAGGGTGAGAGGGAAAGAAAGAGTAGGTGTCCCCATGGCAGAGAAGGGTAGACAGACGAGGTTAGAAAGTTTCCAGAAAGATAGTAGCAAAACCCTGAGATATCCAGGGAGTCTGGACAGAGCAGAGAAAGATGGCTGGGTGCCTGAGAGGCAGAGCTTGTGTAAGAATTCCTTCCCAAGCTCACAGTAGCACGAGGAGACAAGATGGAAAGCCAGGACATAGATTCTTGAAAGAGAAAGTACAAATCAAGACCTTGGGCCAGAGCTGAGCACTTGGAGACAGATGGAAATCGGATTTGGACAAAGAGTCGTTTAGGAATAAAGGAGGCCTGGGGCTTCTCTTGCTTATTAGGCACCGGGTGTGCGGTAATGAACAGTTCACTTTGGCTCTAAGAACCAGAGACACACGAAGAGCTGGTGTCAGCTCCCTCCCAAGCCTGGTCTGTGTTATTAATAGTTTAAGGGCACCAGGCTTGTAGAGACCTTTAGGGGAAGGATCTCCTTGAAATTCACAACAGTGGGACAGAGAATAATTCCCTTCTCTTTAAGTGAAGCCAGAATCAGAGCCTTCTTTTTACTTACCATTTTCCCTCGGTCTCTATTATCAAGGGTCCGTTTATTATTCCACAGACCTCACCATCTGATCCCCATCCTGTGTTTGACCAGGCCATGCAGCCTTTCTTTGCTCAGTGGCGGCCCCTGCTGTTAAAGAGAAAGATTGCAGCCCATCTAGAATGTGACATTAACTCTGGTCAGGCAACCAGAAGAATTCGGAGCAAGCAAGGGGAGGAGAGAGGGGGAAGCAAATGGTCTGAGGACATTCCCAGGGGGATCCCCATGTTCAGGGCGCCTTGGTGAAATGCTAATACGGAGAAGGATCTGAGCCTAAGTGCTTTGTGCAAGCTTTTTTCCCCAAGGGTCCCTGTTTAGTTGCTTCATTCCAAAGGTTTGCTGGGAACCACCCCCACAGTGCTCTCCAAGAAATGCCATTGGAAACTTTTATGGGGGGGGGCTTATAGGGCTGTTAGATGGCAACTATTTTAAAAGATGCCGTACTAATTTTTGAGGTAGCTTACAGTAAATTTGAATTAGCGGTGGCGGCTCAGGAGAGGCTGTGTGTGTTTGTTTACATCCTGAGTGGAAATCAGAGTATGGATCCTCCCATGGGAACCCTGCTGGGATGCACTCTTGCATGAGCGCATTTCTGGGACTGTGAGCACCGTTGGTGCGTGTGTGCCATGTGTCCAGAGTGAGGCCGTTACCTGACATTTCTGGACAAAAACCGTTGTGCAAAGAGAAGGAGGGAGAAAGCAAACTCACAATCAAATAAAAGTAGGGAGAGGGGGAGAGATGAGATTGCAGTTGATTATGGGTCTGGCAGCAGATGTTCTACACGAATCCAACTCGCTGCAGCCAGTCTGTTTCCATGGCAACAGAATCAGTAATTATTGAGCCCAGGCCCTCCCCCTTTCTTTCTCCCAACAAGGTGGAGGCTGATGAATATGAACTATCTCCGGCCCATCACCAGCACTTTCTTCTTCTTCTTCTTCTTCTTCTTCTTCTTCTTCTTCTTCTTCTTCTTCTTCTTCTCCTTCTTCTTCTTCTTCTTCCTCTTTTCCTTTGTTTTTAGTTCTTTATAAGGAAAGTGGGAATATTGAGAGCACTCAGAAGCACTATATCATTATTGATGAAAGAGCATAGGGCACTAAAATTAAATGAACTTATTGTTTTCTCTTGTGCTACTCCAAGAGAAAATCTCTTCCTTGAAAAGCCGATGATCTCTGAAGATGCTAAATAAATGAGCAGGAGTTTCCCTGAAATGGAAGCTCCCTTTGATTGGCTGATCTTTCTGCGATTCCTGCCAATCGGAGCACCCCTGGGCTCCAGCTCCATAAACATAAGCAAAGCTACATGCTTATTCTTCTGGACTTGAAGTGTATACCATTCAAAGGTGTGCGGCGGGTCTCCATTCACATGGCTCAACTGGAAATCTATTTCGTGAACAAGCTTACTCAGGAACCATCTGGTATTCCAGCACGTTGCTCTTCAGGGGGACGACTTTAAGTCTTTTGGTGGTGACAGCGGCTTAGAAGCAGTATTTGTAGTAGGGAAAGATGGACTTACGGGAGCTTGGTGAGTAAACCTCAGTCTTACACATCTGTCTGCTGGTATTAGCAGCCTGAGCTAAAATGTAGCTTTGTCCTATTGTCTGCCTAGAAAACCGTGAATTGGAACAAGCACAGGGAAGAGCAGGCATTCTAGGGTTCCCGTGATGTGTGAGCCTCTGTGTTCCAAAGGCTGCGTGCTCTGCTTGAGTGTGATCAGATTTGTAGTTGACTGTGTATTTGGTTTGTCTAGTTAGGACCATTGTGAAGAGTGGAGTTTTGCTGTCTCTCCCTGGGCACTGATCCATTTCAAAAGAGGATGCTTTAATTAATAAGAGTCAACCCTGTGCATTGCTGGGAAGAGAGAGAAAGGAGCAGGCACAGAGCGGAGCCCTGAGCTGCCTGAGTGTGCTGCTGGGTTTGCATTGTGAAGAGATACGTTGTTGCAATGATCTATCAAACACTTCTTCAGACCCTCAGCCACAGAAGGAAGCATCTCTTCCTCCTGCGCTGCCGTTCCCTGCTGAGTCGTGTCCCTTTCTTTCATGAAACTAGTCTCCAAATTGAAATCTGGTTTCTCTCTTTTTAAAAAATTAATGGCAAAAAGAGTTAGAGTGCAGTTGGAAAGATTCTAGCTGTCAAAAAAAAAAAAAAAAAAAAAAAAAAAAAAAAAAGCTTCTGAAATGACTCTGTTTTGCATCCGTTTAAACCTCCGAAAGCCAGAGAGGATTGGCAAAGTTGTATTCAAGGATTGGCTCTTTGCCAGGGAAGGGATGCTCTCAGCTATTGCTTTGCTCCCTGGGGTTTAATTTTCTGAGACTGGTGATGAAATTTTCAATTCTGTTGGCTAGAAGGAGAAAGAATAAGAAAGCAGTGCTGTAAACAGGCGGGGGGGGGGGGCAGCATGTGAAAGGAGAAACTCCTGCCTTTAGGGACCCTTCTAGCTGCAAACTTAAAAATATATGTGGCAAGACCGACCTCAGCACTGTGCTCAAGTGTTGGGTTCCAGAGGATCTCTAATCCTTCCAAACGTGGGAGGGGGCAAGGCATTGCCTTTGGTTTGGGTGCAGAGAGTGGGGGCTGAACTCGGGGCTTCCAGCTCTGCCTACATACCTCTCCCCAGTATATCTCTCCTCTGTCTTCTGATTTTGAGGCTTCGAAACTGTTACTTTTTTAAAATGTGAATTCCTATGTTATGTGCCAGAGAGACTGACAACACACTTGGTGTTTTCAATTTACGATCCACTCAGGTTCGAATAACAGAGAGAGAAAAAGAGAAAACGCATTATCATCTGGTTCATAAATATATGCACATGAAATAGTCATCCGTGGGAAATCTTACTGGCTTGTCCTTTAAAACAGTATCCTACTGACAGAAGAGGGTTGTGGGTCTTCACGTGGCTCTACAATGGAATTTGCTGTGCCCTGAATGGGCTCTGGGATGAACAATAAGGAAACAAGAGCTAGGAAGGTGTTGTCTGCAGAAGACTCGAAATCGGGGTAAGGGTGATTGGGTGTTTGGTAGAGACCTTCTACTTTTGTGACCTGGAAAAAGGGGCTGACGCTCTGGAAGAGATGGAGAGTTTCCTAACTGTGGGCAACTGCACAGAACACAGGGGAAACTTGTCGGATCAGGTCAGTGTCCTGTTCGTTAGCTGAGACCTCTCTAGAAATGTAGGCTGTCCTCTGGTCCCAAGATGTTCAAGATGGTGTGCTGGATGGAGAACAGCACCTGATTGGAAGGGAGCGTCTGCCTCTCTCCTGCTGCATCTCATTCCTCAGCACATCTCAGTTCAGGCACAGTTTTGAGGAAGTCTGGTTTCCAGTAGATGTGCATTAAGTGACAGTCATCTCACGAGAAGGACCCTCTATTCTCTTTGGTGTCTTCTCTCCCCCTAACTAGTGTCACTTGACATAAGTGTAGTGCTGGCACCTGTTGACAAGAATGAGAAAAGAAACAACCTTTTATGGAAGCAGTGAAAATGCAAAATACATACATACATATATATATATATATATATATATATATATATAGAGAGAGAGAGAGAGAGAGAGAGTAGTTATTAATCTATTTTTGGATCACAGAAGTCTAAGAATTTGAAAGCTATGAAACTCTCTCTTGGCCTTAAGAAAATACACTTATGCCAAATCACATAACACTTTGATGACAACCCATTTCAGGGTCAAGTAAGATCTCTGCCCTACACGAATAACCAAGAATGCATTATACTCTCAAGTTCATTATCTCTGTTTCACAAACGGGTCCACTGAATCCTGCCACAGCCCCATCTCAATCAACTGCCGGCTTAAGCAGTGGCTTCGGTACCTGAGTGAGGTCCTGAGCATTCTCGCTGAAGGTTTGAATTAAGGAGTTTTGGAAATGATTCTAGATTGTGGTGGTTTTCTCACTCCTGCGGATGGAGGGTTGGTGAAGCTAGTTACGGGACCTGAAATGAAAAGGCTCTTTCAGGCACCAGCATTAACTGCAGGCTTGTAACTATTTGGTTTGCTCCTGGGAGGGAAGGCTTCTTCCCACTGCCTCTTTCTGGCATGTGTAGGATATGGGATGTATTAGAAAGGGAAATGTAAAAACAAATAAAAATGAGTTCTCTCGGATTTTCAAGTGACTCTAGAGTCGTCCAGTCTAAGTCAAAGTGAATATAATATGTTGAATCCAGTCCCTGATATTCAGCATTGAGAGTTGGACAGGATCTTTCCCTTCTCCCAGCAACTGGAATAAAATCAATCGCAACAGGAAGAGCTAACCTGCCTTGAGCATCGAGTGTGGGCCAGGCACTGTTCACTACTTTTTACATAGATGTAATAAACCACTGCATCTTTATAACAGCCCAGCAGGACTATTTGTATACCTATTTTCTAGATGAGGAAATGGAGTCACCAAAAATTTAAAGAACTTGTTTAAAAATTTAAAGACCTTGTTCTTCTTGCCAGCTAGAGACTGGCCAGGGCTTAGTGTCGTCACACACACTGATTGTCCTGTTTGCTGTATTCGTGGGTGGGCAGAGTTTGAGTGGATGGGGAGAGACGTCTTCCAAGGCTATAGGTCTGTCTGGTGGAGTTAGACCACAGGGAGGTGAATTAAACAGTCGTTGCAATAATTAAAGTCAAATTGGAAAGGCAGTCGGGGTGGTTGGGTGAATTATTAATAATGCCATTTAAGCAAAGGAGTTTGAACTAAGTAAAAAGCTGTCACCAAAATGCTGCCTTTGTTCCCCCCCCTTGTGTTCCTGTGCGAGGTGCCCCTCATTCTGCAGAGCGTTTATCTGACTGTGAGGAACTGGGTCAGTCCTCTATGCGACCAGCTCCTCCTGGGCTGTCTGTGAGAGGTGGAAGGTCACCAGCTCAGAGGCTGCCCTTTGCTTGCTTTTGCCAGGAATGGTTTGCTGTTACCATAGCGATGGTGAGGGTCCCGTGGGGCTGGAAACAACAGGGCAGCCAGCTTGGGGGTGTGCCTGACCTGCAGGGGCTGTGGGAATCACCAGGGCTACCACACATTCTGAAGATCTTGTGATCAGGAGTGATGGTCCCAGCTCAGAAAGAGACTGCAGTGGACAAGCCAAGATGCAGCACCTGAAGACTGGGAAGATGAAGTGTGGAAATCATTGAGTGACACAGTTTTCAAAGTGTGCCCCTCAGAGGTGGGGGCCTTCAGGGGGCTGGGGTAATGTGGAGTTGGGGGGTGACTGGGAGGCTTCAACTCCCACCTCCACCAGAGCTTCTCCATTTCTGTCGGTTTTATAACCTGGCATCCCCGGTGAAGACCTGCTAATGACAAATGAAAGGGAAGGTTAGGCCACTAGAGGGAAAAAGAAAAAGTATTGATCTCCTCAAAGTTCCAATTCCATACAATGAAATAAAAGACCAGAGCAAATAAGCCAGCTCACATTGCTATATGGAAAAGGAATCTGTAAGGGTCTCAGTAGCAGGTTTTAAAAACATGGGTTATTTGTTATACATACTTCATATTATGCAGTTTCTACTGTTATACCAGGTATGCCTATGTGTAAAAGAAAATCTTATTAACTATTCAAAAAATAATGGTCTTCAGGAATAATATGGCAGATCTTTCTTGACCAGCACTGTCTAGGGGGAATACAATGCAAGTTATCTATGTATTATCAATTTTTTTAATAGTCATGTTAAAACGTAAAGAAAACAAACAAACCAAACCCCAATCATTTTAATATGTATTACTCAACCCGGTATGTCCAAAATATTATCACTTCAACATACAGCTATGAAATTATTAACAACATATTTACATTCAGTTTTTCATGATAAGTCTTTGAATCTGATATATCTCTTACACTTATAGCACAGCACAACTTGGATACTGACTTTTCACAGGAAATCTGTATTTAGATTTCAGGACATTTACAGTTATAAAAAGTAGACTCAGGAACATAAGTTGTTCTAAACATACTTAAGAGTTTTGTAATAACTGAAGTACCAATTTTTAAATTAAAATTAGCTAAAATTAAAGAAAATTTAAAACTCAGAAACAAACAAAAAAAGCAAAACAAAACACAAAAAGCCACAACGGCACAGTCACACTAGCCATGATTCATGGTTCCTGTAGCCACGGGGGGTTAGCAGTTACTCTATCAGGCAGAGGAGTGCTGGGCCCTCCAGAACCGTTCTCTTGAGTCGGGTTACTTCTCTCACTTCCCCATCAGGCTGTGGCACCTTCCTCTCTCTTACCTCCATGAAGTACCTGGCTGACCTGCCCTGGTAACAAAGCGGCAAACAGAGCACCAGTATTCACAGATGTGCTTATTTTTGCACTTAACTGTGGTATGTATCAAAGACAGCATCTAGCTAAATCTTGGTTTCTCCATTGCGCTGTTTGGCATGAAGGAACTAAAAGGTGTGCCATTTCCCATTACAGAAAGTCAGCACACCATCTGTGTCATTTTCCAGCCCCCAGGTATCTTGGCCCTGCCACTCTGCACTTTGGAACTACCTCCCTCAACTCAGTATGTTCAGGGAGCATGGGTCTCATTTTAATAATATGCTAAGCAAACCGCAATTGAGAGAAAGTAACTCTGCTGCGAACAGATAATTCTTTAGGGAGACAAGTATAAACTGAGACTAAGGGATGATTTAATTGCTTGTCAGTGGATTCGATTCTGCAAATTTTGTTGAGCTGGAAATTACTGACTCCATAGTTCTCCCTGTTAATTCGGTCTTCAAATCTTTACCTTAGATGTGAGCCTTATCCAAAGTTTTCTTTTTTAAGATATATAAAACCAACCATGAAAACAGTATCAACCCCTTCAATAACTAGATCTAAATCGTGCTGCAAAGCCTTCTTAGCGGCACCCAGTCCCAGCCTCCTAAAGAGCATGATTTCAGCCAAATCTGCAGGTCGAAGGATAAAGCTTATGCTAAGCTTGGTGCTTTAAACCTTCCATTAATAAAGAGCTCTTTTAGGAATAACACAAAACATTGAGAAAGGAAACAAATCCCTATCTTTCTTTATCATCCGTAACATCAGGGATACCTTCTGGTCCGTCTCTACCCACTTCCAGCATGTTGGGCAGAATTGTCAGAGAGAAGGCCTTGTGCACCTAAGCACTCAACAAATGTTTGTTGGATTAAATTGTCTAAGTCCTTTGCAACTTCTTTCTTTTCATGGCATAGCTTAATCTTTTTTCCTAAGGCAACAGGGGCAGTCCAAGTAGATTAAACCGTAAGCGGGGACTGGATCTTAAGAGCAAGATAACTTGCTTTGTGAATCTGCTGATTATTTGGCCAAGCCAAGGGCTAATCCACTCAGTCACGAGCAGAAAGAAGTGCTCTGGGATTTCAGAGGGTGCAGAGACCCTGGGAACTAGCTGGATGTTTCATAAGCAAAATTATCATTATAATCATTGTCCTTGCATTACCATAGGATTTCAAAGTTCACTAATATGCTAGCTTATTTCAAATAATCTGTGACATTCAAGAAATTCAGGAGTAGAAGAGTATTTGTGTAGATGACAGAGCAGTAATCTAGAATCTAAGACCTTGTGTTGTGGAAGGTCTTTAGTTTAAGAACTAATTTTTACAGGTCACTTAACCCTGTGATCCTCAGCATCTTCACATGTAAAAAGGAGTTTAGACGTGGTGACTTCCAAGGTCGTATATGTGTCAAACTTCCAAATAATCCATCCTCTAAGGCCTATGCTCCATGATCATAGCTGTCTTTCCATGGTACCCAGATAGAGTTTTGGAATCCTTCTTAACACAAGCTTCCTCAGCCACTGCCAAGCTATCAGAATTGGCTCATAGCTGAAACTGATTTTTCATCCCTCTCCTAGGTCTTTTCCTCAGCTCTGTGCCTTATGCAGGATGTTGGAAAGGAACATACACGGAATTATCCTCAGTGTTCAGGGTTCCAGCGATAAGGGAATGACAGGTCTTTACTCATCCCCTTGCTCAGCTGTTCCATGGAGGTGTTGCTATCTGACAAGGAGGGCTGCAGCCTGGCACTTTGGGAGCTCACTTTTCTCTTCCTTTGAGCTATAAGTGATGAGAGGCCTGTCAAGGAGAGCAGTTCACTGGCATCATTCCCAGACCTGGAAGCATAATGAAATAAAATTTCATCCTGACTTGGTTGGAATTCTTCTAGTTAAACATTTGAGGTAGCATCTGGGGCGATTCTGACATTCACTTGCCTGGGTGCAATGAAGCACCAGCCACCAGCTAATGTCCTTCATGCTGGCAGCCCCAGTTAGGGCCTCTTGGGGCAAATCATTTCTAACTAGGACTAGCCAGTCCATAGGACCCAGCAAGGGAACTAGAGCCCACTCTTGGTTAGTGGGCCAGCAGTATGAAATCTGCATTTCAGAAGTGTTATCACTTACAAAGAGTGATATCAAAGCAGGATGTGGTCTGAAAAGCCACCAACACTGGTGCTGCCCTAAGACCTAAGGCTTTAATCTGAGGCTCGGGTTGTGGGGGTGTTATCTTGTACTGTCCACTGGCACTCTTTCTAGTACCCACTGTAGCGGTACTAGGGCCATGTTCTTCCAGACTTAGAGAGTGCTGGAGGTGAAGGGGCAGAAGCCCCCAGTCTCGATTCCATGAGCCAGGCTCTGATACCTTTGCAAATTAGACCCAACAAGCTTTGCAAAAACCAACTTATGAACAATCCCTGTCCACCCTAAATTTCCCAAGCACTCTATAGATGGCTCCTTAACCTCTCTGAACCTTAGTTTTCCCTATCTGTAAAAGTGCAGTAAAGATGCATCTCTCACAGGGCTATTGAATAAAAATTAGAGCGATGTCTGGGTGAGTGATCAGCATACCGTAATGCACTATAGAAGGAGAAGATAGTATGATTACATACCTTGGGGAGAAGCTATTTATTTTTCATATCTCACAGATGTCTGCCTCAGCTCATTGGCTATGGGATGTTCTCTCATTGGACAACCAGTGTGCATGCTCTCTGCTCTCAGATCATTCCCCTATTCTGCATTCTCAGACACTTCCTGCTAACACCGGAAGCCAGCCAGATATTAAGGGAAAAACAAACAAACAAAAGTCTCAGCTTAGCCACTAGTCACATTTAGGTCCTGCCATATTACCTTTCCAATCTTAGTGGGTTTTTTCCTCATGGATGAAACAAAGGTGTTATTTACGCTAATCTGACATCTAGAAATGTCCAGAGAATGAATAAAGTGGCATTTTCCATGTGCTTCGTGGATAGTAACAGAAGATATCGCTATTATTATTTCAAATCTAATATCACCTAACAACTCAGCCTTGTTTTTTGAGGAGGGATCCCTGGGATGATGTTTCTGGAGGCAGAGTACCAGAAGCTCCAGGATGATGATGTATGCTTTCCTGATTTTGGAAGCCAGTCAGGATCAAGCGATATTGTGCTTTTAGACAGATGCCTTGTGGCATTCAGGAAGGCTGTGAACTGCCATAAATAATTGGTGGCTTTTTACATTTGTAAGTCAAGATGTTCTTGGTCTCTGCAGATGGCCCGTAAATCTTCTGGATAGCCAAGCCTGTGCCACACAGCACCAACTCTATCCTTCTTCTTTTTGAAAAACATACTAAAGGTTTTGAAAAACATGCATATTTGGGATTCTTCGATATGCAGGTTCCAGCCACTTCTTGGTAGCTTTCTTCCCAGCCCTGGACTGCCATCCTCTCCCCACCCCAGCCAGGCACTTCACACCCCTGACTTGCTTAGTTCTCAAGAGAGAGAGGTGATGTCTTCCTCTGTTACATCCGGTAATCTACTTACTGTAATCCTATAACATCCTACATCTTGAAGAAAGATGAGTCCTGGAATGACAAATATATGTCATCTGATGACAGCTTTCGTGCCTAGGGACCAGTGTTTCTGTGGGCAGGGAGGGGAGGGCAACAGCATGCAGTTATCTTATTCCAGGTAAAGAAAGTGAGGCTCAAAGAAATTAACTGACTGACTAATATGTCTCTGTTAACGACAGACAATGACCACATTTCCTGGCTCTCTCAATGTATTCAACAACCAATGCTTGCTGAATGTCTGCTGTGTGTGAGTTCCAGGCCTTGGTATTATCTGCGAACATAGATAATCAGTGAAGATCTATGGCTCAACCTGCACGGAGGTTTATTTTTCCTGCAGCCATTGGTGTCAAAGTTGGAATTTCACAGAATACAGAGGTTATGATAGGAAAAATTTCCAATAGATTATCTACATTAATTCACTCATGCATTCACTTATGCATTCATTTCCATGCCTATTTACATAAAGAATAAATAGCCACTTTTAAAGATGGGGACCTTGTAAGAGTTATTTGAAAACAGCTTGAAAGAAATCGATGAAAACAAACAAATTAGCCCCTGTCTTGTGCCTTCCTTCCCCTCCAGCCTCCTTTTATGGCCTCTCTAGCACAGAGTTGAAAAGAACACAGAAGAAAATCTGAATTATAAGAGCAAACTCAAGAGCTGTGCACGATCGTAGCTTTGCAAAGCAACCTGCAAGATGAAACCTAGATGAACCAAACTGTTTTCACCTTACCTGAGGTTTCTGAATTGTTAGAATTGTCGAAAGAGAAGGAGTTTGCAGCTAGGATGATGGAGAACCGTGGCAGTTCCATGTCACCTGGGTAGAGGTATAAATAGCAGTGGATAGGAAAAACTATTATCCCCAAACCTGAGCACTGCAGGTAATTATACAATAACCACACCAACTGTGTGTGGTGATTGGTCTCTGTCTCCCATCCCTGGTTAATTGTCCTTCATAACCTCACTCCTAGTCACTTGTGTCAAGGCCAGAGCAACGTCAGAAACACTTGTCTGGTGGTTCTACGTGCCAGGCACTTTACATAGGCATAAGTCTTTTTAATGAAATTTCCCAAATCTTTAAAAAATATTTTTAGTGTAACTATTATTTTTAAATGACCACCTGCCATAGTCTATCAAGAGAACTAGTTTTTATCAAAGAGTAGACCCCCCTGCACTCAGAGGATGGATGGAGGTCGGGAATCAGGGCGCCTTCAGTGCTGATACTCAGTCTCCATCCTTTTTTTCTAACAGTTTCAGAACAGCACTAAGAGCAATGTTAAAAGACATCATATCCCCTTTAACAGATAAGGAAATAGACACGCAGAAGAGGCAGCTCATGATCCGCCTAGTAAGTGGCAGAGTAAAATTCAAATCCAGGTCTCGCTGACTTTCAAGCCTGTATATATGACTGCCAAGTTGAGATGTGTGTGTGCGTGTTTCACAAAAGTATGATAACATGATTAACAGCTGACATTTAAGCATAAAATTCGATTATGATAAAATTCCATATGAGTAGAATCTAGGTAGAATGGGGGAAATGGGAAGTAAATGGGAATTTGAGTTCTAGGACAGAGGTTGGCAAAAGTGACTCATGGCCCAAATCAAACCTGCTGCATATTCTTATAAATAAAAGTCAACTGGCATATAACCATGCCCATTTGTCTATGCATCATCTGTGACTGATCTCCTGCTGCAACAGCATTGTAGAGTAGGAATGACAGACACAGCTTGGAAAACCTAAAATAATATTTGGCCTTATACGTAAAAAGTTTAGTGACCTGTATTAAAGGAGAAAAATGAGGATGTAAAATTTCCAGCTACTAAAGAAGAACTTATTCATGTATGTTTGAGCAATTATGAGTATCAAATCACCGCTGTATGCATATCCAAGGATGCTTTTTTTTTTTTTTTTTGCTTTTTTGCTTTTTAGGGCCACACCCACAGCATATGGAAATTCCCAGCTAGGGGTTGAATCTGAGCTGCACCTTATGCCACAACCACAGCAACACAGGATCCCCGACTCACTGAGCAAAGCCAGGGGTAGAACCTGCATCCTCATGGATACTAGTCAGATCCTTTTCCGCTGTGCCACAATGGGAACTCCCTAAGGATGCATTTTTAAAAGCGATCGACAGTCTTATTTTTTAAACATCATGATTATAATACACTGAAAACTGAATTCTTTGCAACTATTTCAACTTTGATAAAATATTTCAAAAGTCAACTTAAAAAATGTGGAAAGGGGCATATAGATTTTAAAAATAGAGAATTAGGGGACCACTACTCTAGAAGACAGGATCAGGGATATGGCTTTCCATAGTCCAAGGGCATCCTATGATGGATTGAAGTTTGTTCTTTCTCATGGAGCAGACTGAGCCCCATGTAAGTACCCCACCTCTTAATAAGCCATTCTACAACCTCAAGGGGTAGCTGATGGCAATGGGGGACTCAAACAGGACAGTGTCAAAGAGTAGTTTCTGAAATGTCTGGACTTAGTCCTACAGATCAGACAACTCCTTCACTAGTCCCTACATCAGAAACTAGGAGGAAAAATACCCAACAGTGCCTTTGAGAAAGCAGAAGGCTGGGCATTTCAGAATTGATGGGAGCCTGTGCTGTGCTCCAGCTGTACTGACTATATGTTGTACCACACAAGTGGGAGTTGAAACCTGCCTGCAACCTTGATGTGTGTTATGGGTTGACTTGTGTCGTTTCAAAAAAGATGATAGTTGTAACTATCAGCACCTCAGAACGTGGCCTTATATGGAGATAGGGTCTTTACAGAGATAATCCAGGTACAGTGAGGTCATTAAAATGGGCCTTAATTCGAGATGACTGGTGTCCTTATAAAAGGGGGGAAAATCGGACATAGAGATAAGACAATGTAGAAAGACATAGGGAAAGACAGCCATCTACAAACCAAAGAGAGGCTTGGCGTAGATCTGTGCCCCACAGCCCTCAGGAGGACCCAGCCCTGCTGACACCTTGATTTCAGACTTGACCTTCCACACTGTGAGACAATACATTTCTGTCATTTAAGCCACCTACCTAGTCTGTGGTACTTTCTTACAGCAGCCTTAGCAAACTAATGCAGTGCACTCAAAAGCATAGATTCTTTTAATAGACTCTCCGAAGCCCAGTGATTTTTTATCTTTACGATAGCTGCATGACATGGTCCATCCGTACACAAGCTGTAATCAGAGTACATCTAAAGGAGAACTGGAGCCAGGAAAACTTTGATCTTGGACCCAAACTCTTTCCTTTCCCTTAGAGCAGTTCAGCATAGCGGTTAAGATCAAAACGCATTTGTGTAATCTAACATATGGCACAGATGATCCTGTCTACAAAACAGAAACATGTTTGATCATGGCCAAAGGGAGCAGACGTGTGGTTCCGGGGGGAGAGGGGAGTGGGGTGGACGGGCAGTTTGGGGTTTGGGGATGCAGACTGTTACATCTGGAATGGATAGGCAATGGGGCTCTACTGTACAGCACAAGGAATTTATGGGATTGAGTCCCTTCGCTGCACAACAGAAATTGAAGAAACATTATAAACCAACTATACTTTAATAAAAAATGTTAATTTTCAAAAATATAAACAAAATATTTTTTACAAAAACCTACCAAACCTCTGGAGCCAGAGCTTTTGGGGTTTAAATCCTACCCGCTGTGTGAGCTCGGGGACCGAATCTGAATGGTCTCACTTGTTAAATTAAAGAATAATCATGCCTGCCTTGTTAGGTTATTGTGAGAACCAAGTGAATTAACAACATGTAAAATGCTAAGCGTTCGGCCCATGGTGAGTACTCGACAATGAAATGTTCATTTGTTACGAAGGACTCAAGAGAACAACTTTTATCTAAGACCACCCCAGACCCGTGAATCACCTAGCGGGTACTACCCACATGCTGCTCTGGAATTCTGGAAGTTTTAGTTGTAAAATTCCATACAAATGTTTGCAGAGAGTTTTTGGAAAAAACTCTCTGACTGTCTTTTCTCTTGTTTCATCCCATCTTATTCTTGGAAAGGCTAATATTTGAGAAGAGCCGGCATGCCTCATTAATCCTTTAAAGAAAAAGTATCTGCTGTGGTACCAGTTGGCAGTTAGATTTCATCAGTCACTCAAGTTTATGGATTAACTCACTGATCTTTCTACCCTCTGAGCTAATTAGCCTTTGGACAAATACAGCCAGTCACAGAAGCCAAGCACAGCTGACCAAACACATTTTAAAGAGTAAATTCGGTAGGTAAATAACACCAAGCTTACTGATCTCTTGGTGATAGTGCTTTTCTGAGTCACTGGAATCTCGAAATCTGTCTTTCCCAGCTAGAGCTGGAAGTGAGGTGTATACAACCCTTCAAAGCATCAGGAGGGTATTCCCATCGTGTCGCAGCAGAAACGAGTCAGACTAGGAACCACGAGGTTGTGGGTTTGATCCCTGGCCTCGCTTAGTGGGTTAAGGATCCAGCATTGCCATGAGCTGTGGTGTGGGTTGCAGATGCGGCTCTGATCCCATGTTGCTGTGGCTGTGGCTGTGGCCATGGCCAGCAGCTGTGGCTCCAATTAGACCCCTAGCCTGGGGACCTCCATATGCCACAGGCGTGGCCCAAAAAAAAAAAAAAAAAAAAGCATCAGGAGAAAATGTGACTAATTAAACTAGCTGTCTCCTCGCTTCCCTTCCTAAACCCTCTCCCCCATTTAAAATGATTTCTTCTCTTATGTCCTTAAATAATTGGCCCAGTTTGACTTTAAATGGCTCAAGCATATCTTTCAGAACTCCTGTTTGACACATAAGGGAGATATTCCTAGATGTCCCGCTGAAATGTAATTTTTTGCAATTTTATTTAACTACTTCCTACCTGCCAAGACTTTCTCATACTTCCATAAAATACCTTAAGACATTCTTGCCTCATCTTGGCGCTAAGTACTTGTAGATAATTATCATAACCTCTTCGATAGCGTTTGGTGAAATTCAAAGATTTCAGACCTTTCATTCCTTGTTAAAGAAGGCTTCTGCAGCTAGTCCTTTTGAAGCTCCCTTCAGTTGAAATTATTCTCGCACTGTAAGATCATAGGGAGCCTCCTCCAACGAGTCTTCATAGTTGCAGGGAGAGCTGCTCTGTGGGGGCAGGGCCATCCCCTGGGCGGTGACAGCTGGAATGGTGTGCCCATCCTGGTGTCCAGCTCTGCTGGCCTCTCCCCTGATGTCTCTTCACAGGCAGCCTTACACTGTGCATCATGTTCTTCTCAGTGACTCCACTGCTTCTTCTGATCCCATGGGGCAGAGTTCTGGAGAAGGGATTCCACACGGAGGGACCGGCTCTGACCTTGAACCACCACATACATAGGTTGCTGGGTTCGGGTTTTTGTTCTTTCATTTTAGGAAATGGTTTAGCTTTTATTTCAGAAGAATAGTAAAAGTGTAGTCATTTTGCATTGTCACCAATATCCATTGATTCAACAAAACATTTATCAAGTGAAAACTAAGTGCCGAGCCCTGTGTTTGGTAAATAAGAAGGATCCGAAGAGAGCACAGTCTGGACTTTGCTCTCGGGGATCTTAGAAAACAGTGAAAAGCTTACACCATAGTAAACCATATTGAACAGTATTTTTTTTAAATTTCCCCAATACATTATTTTTTTTCTACTTACAGCATGGTGACCCAGTTAAACAGTATTATCTAGTTAATAACAGAATTATGAGCTTCAAGAGAACTAAGTTCTAGACCCCCATTCTAAAACTAGTATGTTTAGGAAAAACAGCTCATGGTGAAGAGCCCTGCATTCTACACATGCATGGACTTTCCCAAACCAAGTTATCATGTCTCATACCCAAGAGGAATCTGTCTAAATGAATTATGATAATATGAGTTTATTATACAGAATGAACTATATTTGACAGGGGAAAATGATCAAGAACTATTTCTCAGTGAACAAAGAAGGTAGAAGAGGAATTCCCATCGTGGCTCAGTGGTTAACAAATCTGACTAGGAACCATGAGGTTGCAGGTTCAATCCCTGGCCTTGCTCAGTGGGTTAAGGATCCAGCACTGCCGTGAGCTGTGGTGTAGGTTGCAGACGCGGCTCGGATCCCGCATTGCTGTGGCTCTGGCGTAGGCTGGTGGCAACAGCTCCGATTGGACCCCTAACCTGGGAACCTCCATATGCCACGGGAGTGGCCCAAGAAATGGTAAAAAGACAAAAAAAAAAAAAAAAAAAAAGGTAGGAGAACTGTGCATGCATATGATCCCTGCTATGTGTGTGTGGGAGGGAAGTGTGTGGATGTGTCTGTGTGTGTTTGCATGTATGTAAGGAAAGTCTGGAAAATGAGTAAGTCAGTGTCAAGAATGGGTAATGCTGAGAATGAGACTGGGGAACCCAGAAAAGGACTTTTATTTTTTTTCTTTTTTTTTTATTTATTTATTTATTTTTTGTCTTTTGTCTTTTTGGTTGTTGTTGTTGTTATTGTTGCTATTTCTTGAGCCGCTCCCGCGGCATATGGAGGTTCCCAGGCTAGGGGTTGAATCGGAGCTGTAGCCACCGGCCTACGCCAGAGCCACAGCAACGCGGGATCCGAGCCACGTCTGCAACCTACACCACAGCTCACGGCAACGCCGGATCGTTAACCCACTGAGCAAGGGCAGGGACCGAACCCGCAACCTCATGGTTCCTAGTCGGATTCGTTAACCACTGCGCCACGACGGGAACTCCGGGGACTTTTATTTTTAATACAATGCTCTTCCACACATATTTTCGCAGTATGCATTGACTCATATTTATTTTAATTTAATCAACAGAGTGAATTCTTTAAAATATAAATCTTGATAAAATATTAGTAAAAATCAAACATTTACAACATTATCAATAAAGGAATGTGTGTTTACTATTGAATTTAATTATGGGAGAAATAGAATTTGTTTTAGAAATATTTAAAGAAGTGATTCTTGTTCCTTGGTGTACTTTATGATCACTTACTGATTTTTTTTTTTTTTTTTTTTGAGAGATCCAGCCCCTGGACTACCTTAGCATTATAAACCAGAATTTCAAATGAGGCTTAATTGTGTTTAAAAATAACACGCACACACACCCCCACCACCACCAACTTCCTAAGGTGATTCTGATGTGCATCAAGTTAAAGCATAGAAATAGAGAAGAAAGGTGATAGATACCACCCATTGTGGCCATATACATACTAGGTTAGACTTCCTGGAAAAAGATAAAAATCCTAAATTGGATTAAAAAAACAATATACAAGGAATTCTCTGATGACCTACTATTTAAGGATTTGGCCTTGTCACTGCTGTCAGTTTGGTTTGATCCCTGGCTTGGGAACCTCTGCATGCCATGGGCATGGCCAAAAATAAAAAAATAAAAAAAAACAATATCCAATCATATTCTAATCACAAAATAACTACATAAGTAAATGGTAGGAAAAATTAAGGAAAAATATGGTACATAAGTGAGAGACAAAGAAAGTAGAAATAGTAATATGGACATCAAAGAAGAAATTAAGCCTAAAAGTATTAAATGGAACAAGGAATCATTTCATAGATAAAAATGTTCAAACAAGTAATAAAAATAAAATTGTCATGAATATTCACAGCATGTCAGTATCATCAAAAGAAAAACTTAATGAACAAAAACATAGCTATGCTAAAACATCATTGCATTATTACTGTATTATGTTTCAAAGCGAACAAATAGAATTATTTTAAAACATAATTAAATGTCAGCCAGTGGGTCCATGTTGAATTGATGCCTTACACTGAATGTATGCCTTCTTTTCAAGTATCCATACAGTTTTTTTAAAAAAAAAATGTGTCACTTACCTGGTCAAAGGTCCTTAATAAAATCCTGAAAGTAACAAGTTTCTAAGTGACCACTGAATCAAAAAAGAAGTAAAAGCTACTATTAGAGGCTATTTAGAAAGTAATGACAGTGAGAGCATAGCACGACAAAACTGAAAAGATACAGCCAAAGCTGTCCTCAACTGGTATATTTATAGCTCTAAAAATCTTCATTTTTATGGAAAGATTAAAAATTAAGGGTTTAACTGAAGTTAGACAATAACAACAGAAGAACAAAGAAGGGGCAAGGGGAAAGATATAATAAACAATAAACTAGAAGAAGAGAAATAATAGAAATAACAGTGAATTCAAGAACAACTTCTTTTAAATAAGTAATAACCCTGGACAATTTTACCAAAGAAAATACAGAGAAAACATGAAGAAACAATTTTATAATATGAGACGAAAATAGGCATTAGGTGACTAAAATATTATTAATGAATTTGATGTATGGTAATACGCTGTCATCCTGGATAAAGCTCATTTGGTGTGGCACACACAGACACACAGACAAAATAATTATAGGCCTCCTGTGAAGATGATATATTTGAAACAAAATATATAAATTGCTAGCAAAGCAAATTCTCTTACTTTGTTGGTTGAAATATATACTTGTACAATCTTCCTGAAAATGGCAATATGAAGAACTTACAACTTTCTATGATCCTTGAACTCTCTTATTCCAAAATTAAATAGTGTTTATCATAAGGAAAACAGAAATTTAGAAAGATAATCCTTGATAGGAGACGGAGTTTAGGAAGACCATCGTCACAGTAGTATGCTGTTGATTTTAATGTTTGTGGGGGGGGGCGGGACACAAAAATGGAATGATTTCGTCAAGAAAAAACATGTAATTATGAACTGAAATAATTCTGGAAGACAGCATCACAAGGTTAACATTTATTATTTGAGTGAAGGTATGACAAGTGATCTTTATCTACTTCCTTGTGTATCTTCCAAATATTCCTCAATAAGTTTGCAATTTTTTGTAATTAGACAATAAAATTGCTGCAGTAACAGGAGAATTTTTAATATAAAACAATTGAAAAATATTTAACAAGAGAAGCACATATAGAAACCATGTGTGCATGACATGTTAAGACTGAGGATGCCATAGACTCTAATGTTCACTGGGTAGTGTGTTTACTTTCCATTCCCCTGAGCGGGAATGAATTAGAGATGGAGGGAGAAGGTACTAGCTAGGAGGACATGCTTTTTCCAAAAACTAAGGTTTTTGGTATCCCTGTGCTTCCATCATGGGCCTTTTATCATTAATCCCGAAGAAATCAGCTGTTCCTTGACAGATATTTAAATCCCTACTAAAACTACCTCCTACTCACCAGGGAACACTTCCCTCCCTTTGTCTCTTTATCCTTTCTTTCTGTTATAGCTAAGCTTCTGGAGGCAGTCAGCACCCTCCCTTTACCAAAAGCACAAAGCTTGGCCAACACTCCCCCTAGTGGCAATTTAACAAATCTCCTAAAATGACTTGTCCAAGAGGCTTAAAACTGATGCCAGCCTGAGTTAACGGAGGTGCTTTTTAATGACACATAATTGCTGGCCTCCACATCCGAAATACGGCTCGGAATATATATACCTCTTCTAACAAGTAGCCAAGGTAATTAAAATATTCAAATTTGGGTCTATTGACCTAGATTATATATCTCCATATGATTTAGATAAGAGAGGCAATGTGAGAAGAAAGAAATTCTTATAAACTGAATTCGTCTTCATTTTCAAAAGGCATAGAAGCCAGAGGTGTTTGTATTCATTTTCTACAATGAACACTTGTGAGCACACCTGCTGCTACTTTTCTTCCTGCCAATACATGGGAGTATAAATGACAAACAAGCCAGTTGTGCTTGGGCATTGGTGTTTCATTATTCTCCATTCATATTTCTAAACATCCTCCATATTTTAGATTTCTCTCTCCAGTTTCTAGATAGCCAGCCCATTGGGAACAGCCTGTTTATTTCATCAACATGCTGTTTATCATGTTTTCCAGATGGTTAACGGATCTCCTAAATAAAACTGGCCCTAATTCTAATGGGTGTTTCTATTCTGGTCCGTTTGTAGAATAATTCGTTTCGTGGTCAAAGTTTCTTTTCATTATTTCTCTGGAGCCTTTAGCAATCCCTTTCACCACTTCTTTGTTCAAAACTGTCAAATGGCACATTAATTCAATTCACTGATGTTAATAGTACTTGCAGGAAAGAGAAGACTGTTCATATTAATATCAACACATTACCCTAATCATTTATCATTTACATGTAAAGTTTTAGAGAATAGATTTGTCATCATTATTGATTGAGAGAGAAAAGAGCCTTCTTCTTGGGGACTCACAGATTGGCGGTTTCCACTGCTGCCTCTGCTTCAGGAAGGAGTATTCTTATCGTATGAAACCGTTATTTGAGCAGCAGCGTTGGTGGACCAAGTTTTCAGGAGTCTCGCCTGAAAAACCTGTGGTCCTAATATTCAGTGCTATACAAAGGATGCCAAATATAAATAACCTTTGAGCTGACCCATTGATTCAGGTCTGATTTCTGATTCACAAATGGTTTCCAAGGTATATAGTCAGGGCGTATAAAAGTGACCTTAAAACTCATGTTGGCAGAATGCCATTATGGCCTGGCTTCTGCAATAATGAACAGCTGAAAGTAGGCAAGATAATGTAAGATTTGAATGGGGTTGCATTCTGAAAGGAAGGCAGCTAGAGGTCCTAAGAATTAATGGAGGAGCTGCAGAAAAAATATGGCTCTATTACAGCAAGCACTTTCCTCTTTTCCTTTCTATTGCTTGACTGAGATGATTGGGCAGAGTTTAAAAATAAATGAACTGTATTCATTTTTCCTTCAGAGCCTTTCTTTGAAGGCATTCTGCAAGGAAAAAAATGAAACACTAACACAGGCAGTATGGGAGGATCAAGACATGAAAATGCAAGCGTTCTATCCAGTAGTGTATATCTAATAGCCCGGCACTCCTCATGTAGGGAGATATGCCTGGTTCCAATTAAGGTCATATCAGACAGGCAAATGTGATGCTCCAAAGTGATGTTAATGATCTCCTAGGTAATGCAGAGGAAATGATGTTTTGAATGGGTTTCAGTAGCATTTGGACCTTTCCACTGTCATCATTACAAGGCAACCTATAGTAATTGGGACTATGTTTTTATAACAACTCGATTCCAATTTTCTGTACTAACTTGAGACAGGAGTCTTTTGAAGGCTTATTACTTATGTTGATCATTGCTTTCCACATTTTATTTTAGCCGCAGAACTCTTATTGTAGACAGAGTGGACACCTACTCATAAAGCCCAGGAAAGTACATCTCTGTGATGGAGATAAGGTTGGACATCTCAGAGGTCCCCCACCCTAAGCTTTTTTCCCAGTGCCTCTCCCCATAGCTAAGTTTGAAATTAGTCTTCTGGGAGAAAGAACAAGGTTTCTTCTTTATTACTTGGGGGGGGGTATATGCCTTTAAATATTCATTCATTCTTTGATAGGACAAATATTTTTTTTCAGTGCCCATTGCCAGGCCCTCTTCTAGGAACTGGGGATACTTCAGTGAATGGGAGGGGCCAAGAGATGTGCTCAGAGAGACAGCAAGAGAGACAGCCAGGCCAGGGGGAGTGGTTGGTGCTATAAGGAAAGTAAAGAATGATGGAAGAAGGGAAGGGGCTAACATAGGAAGGACCATTGGGTAAGGAGCTAGAATGAGTGGCTGAGAAAGAGTGGCCACACGCAGATCTTGGGAGTGTGTCAGGCAGAGAAATCTCCTGAAAGTCCTGAGGCAGGGGTATTCAAGGCATGTCTGGCAGGCAGGCAGCTGGAGCCCAGCAAGAATGGGGCGGGGAGGCAGGGGGGAGGCTGTGACACGCAGAGAGGTCAAGGGTAAGGAAGCCCACTGATGGAGCATCTTGTAGGCCATGATGGAAATTCTGTATTTCTCATTTTATTTTAAATGTACTTTTAATCTTGATTTAAAGATTTATTATTAAACCACATACGATTAAGCTTTTAATATTTTTATTTCATCAATGTCCAAAATGGCTTTGAGGTCACTCATACATATGATGCCTAAACCCAGACCCATTCAAATAAAAGCTCAAGACCATTTAGAGGGAGAATGAAGTAATAACAGGTAGTGTGGGATTGAGAATTAAAAATGTTGTTCTGACTGGCTCACAGACACAGAGAACAGACTTGTGGTTGCCAAGGGGGAAGGGAGAGAGAGTGGGATGGACAGGGAGTTTGGGGTTGATAGATGTAAACTATTACATTTAGAATGGATAAGCAATGAGGTCCTACCGTATAGCATAGGGAACTATACCTGTCTCTTGAGATAGACTATGATGGAAGATAACATAAGAAAGGGAATAAACACACACACACGTATGACTGGATCTCTTTGCTATACAGCAGAAATTGGCACAACATTGTAAATCAACTATGATTAAAAAAAAAAAACACACAAAACATAGTTCTGTGTTTTCTCAAAGCCAGGGTAAAAAAAAGAAAAATGATGGCTTGTGTAATTCTAATTAGTTAAAAGGGAAGGCGATCCATTCTTAAGGGAAAAAACTTCCAAAATAAATTTACAACATAATGTATTCCATTGGATCTTATACAAGAAACATCAATAATTCTCTTTATGAATATTGAACACCTAATATATGCAAACTATTGACACTCTAGGGAATACAAACCATAATCAGACATAAATTCTGCCTTCCATGAGCTTGCAGTTTACTAAGGTGTATAACAAACATACACAAATAACTACCCTACAAAGTTAGAGATATAAGATTAGTTTCCAAGTCTCCAGAAATGGGCTTTCATGGAATTTTGCATCAACCACAGGTGTAGCATTAAAGCATGACTCTGCAGGAATTTCATGGTTTGAGATAAGAGTAACTAGCCAGGTGGATAGCTTTTCCAGAAGCGAAGGACTTCACACATGGTACCCAGGGGCAGGGCAGCAGGGTGGGTTCTGTAGGCTTGCTTTCTCTGCCCTTGCTCCTCTCACAAGAGCTGGTCCTCGCTCAGTTTAAAGGGGACTCTTTGTCAGAGCCTGGGATGCAGACGTTCCATTGCTAATTGAAAAGACTCCTATACTTGGGATATCAGATGGGTAGGTGAAAAATTGACATGGTTCTGAAAATTGAGTAGTGTTTTTGTTCTTTAATAGGAAAAAGGATATATTTTGACAGTACGTGTTTTGTAAAGAACTATTCAAGTTTATGGGTGAAAATAGAAAATGCAGGAAAAACGAAAGGAAAAACATATAATTCATCTATTCAGATAGAAACGCTTTTAATCTATGTTCTCTCAGGTGTTTTTCTGTTTGTGGATGGGGAGATCGCACCGTCTAAACCATTCTGTGGTCCCCTTATCTCTTTAAACGTGGAGACAGACATCCTGGTCATGATGTCATTAGTAATTGCTACATGGCTCTCCGGTGTATAGATGTATCGTTATTTATTTAGCCAATCTTCTGGGGTTGACACATAGGTTGTTCCAATGTTAGAATCAATACTGGGATGAGTCTTCAAAATACGCCTTTTCATGCTTTTCCAATTTGTAATATTTTTCCAGAAGTGGAGGGAACCATGATTTGGCATAACCATCCCAGTTCTGAGTTACACACATACCCAAAGCTTTTCCTCTAATTGCAGGTGATACTGAGCTATCCTTTATGCAGAAGGAGAGGGGTGCTTCAAAGCACCAGATGAGTTCCTGAATTTTTGATTCTCACTTGTTTTTCTTTCTTCCCACTCCAACCCAGTTAAATCCCATAAGTCAGTAACCCAAGCCAGAGCATGGATGGCATTGTCAGCTCCTTCTGTTTTTTCAACACCTACCACTTCTAATTATTCACCATGTTCCTTTAGTTCTGCCTCCTAAAAAATGTCCTGAATCTGTACACTGCCTTCCTCCCACTTAGTTTTTCTGGCCCTAATCACTGACTCTGGATCCCTATAGACTTTCCTAAATGTTCTCCTCTTCTCGGGTTTGGCTCACCCTCTAATCCATCTTTCATATTTCATTTTAATGTAAATCCTGTGATGCCTTGCTCTGCCTCAAAGTTTGTGGTGCAGCCGCGTTGCTGTCTAAATAAAATTCTAACCCCACAGCGTGGCATTACAGGCCTCTGTTTCTGGACTAAGTTACCCAGGATGAGTCCTGAGAATCTGTATGTTTTAAACCTCCCCTGTAATTTCAGTGCAAGCAGCTTGGCCCCTCATGAGTCATAGTAGGATAGGCACATAGGAACAGTGGTCGCCCGGGAACCCTCTCTAGAGCAGGGGGGGCCAGCTATAGCAGAAAACTTCCCTTAGCCACAGCTTAAAATTATCCAGCACAATGTGATTATTTTAGGAAAAATTTCAAAAGCATGCTGCCAAAGAGCAGCATGTTTGCAAGTATAGATTAGAAAATCTTTTCCATTTAGGATGCCTAATTTAATTAAGTAGCACAGTCTTTAAGCTATGAAAGCTTTTTTTTGGCTGAGTCAGGATTTTCTCTTCTCAGCCAATAGAAAACAGTAGTCTAGAGACTACTGTGTGCGTGGCTGTGTCAAAGTTCAGAGTGTCCACTCTAAATGTAATAGTTTGCATCCATTAACCCCAAACTCCCTGTCCATCCCACTTCCTTTCCACTCCCCGTTGGCAAAAGTCTGCTCTCTGTGTCTGTGAATCTGTTTCTATTCCATAGATATGTTCCGTTGTACCATATTTTAGTTTTCATGTGTAAGTGGTGTCATATGGTATTTGTCTTTCTGACTTCACTTAGTATGTGAATCTCTAGTTGCATCCATGTTGCTGAAAATGGCATTATTTTGTTCTTTTCATGGCTAAATAGTATTCCATTGTATATATGTACCTCATCTTCTTAATCTTTTCATCTGTTGATGGACATTTAGGTTATTTCCATGTCTTAGCTATTATGACTAGTGCTGCAGTGAACATAGGGGTTTATGTATCTTCTGAGGATAGAACATGATGAATTATGAGAAAAAGAATGTGTACAGCAGAAATTGACACAACACTGTAAATCAGCTAAACTTTAACTTAAAACAAAAGTTCAGAGTATCAAGTATTGTTCTGTTGGGCAGAGGGGCAAGAGGGTATTTTGTTTAAATCATATTAAAGGACCACGTGAAACTTTTTTTTAAATTGAAGACATTTAAAATTTTTCATCCTTAGAAAAATACTTTAAAGCCACTGGAGTATTTGTATTTTTTTATAGAAAATGGTATTCATAAATATCATCAAACTGAAAAAAAAAGAAAAATATTTTGGAATGGCTGCGTGTTTTCTTGGAAGTAATGTTGAAGTTTTTTCTTTTTTAAAAAAATAGGTCAATTTGTGAGACTAAAGAAGATATTGTAATAATAGAGGTTTATTTCATCTCCTCTCTTGCTAAGTCTCAAGGAGTTTGGTGGACTAACACCCCCTAATTTTCATGCCAGGTAATGTGAACACCCTATATTGTCATTAATATCATCAGTAATACTCTTAGAAAATACAGAGTTGGGTTGTAAAACAATTTTGATTAGTTTTTCTTTCTGTCTCCACGAAAGTTGAATTTCTGGAAAGCCAGAATCTCTGTCTTGTTTCCACTGGGTCCCCAGTCCCTGGTTCATGGTGGACACGGGTAAATATTTGCTGAATTAATAATGTTTGCATGCCAAAGAGTGAAGATTTTTGTGTAGCATCTTCCTCTGTAGGGATATAAAATGAGAGAGAAATTTGATCCTCAACCTGAAAGAAGCTTATTTCTTCTGTCAGGTAGTAGAGATTACCTATTTTTCTAGCACACCTGATTTGTCAAATTATACTCGTGCATGTACATTGCAGTATGATTCTCAATAGAAAATCTGTTTTGTCTTCTTTCATATCTATCCTCTCTCCTCCACTTGATACACGTCATCAATACATATATTCCGAAGTCGTCATTAATGTATATGTCACATATATATGTGTGTGGAAGGGGCGACTTCCTCACAGCACACTTAATTATCTCCAAGTATATTGAGAGATTAAAAAATAGTTTTCACAGCTGTAGGTAAGAAGCTGCAAGGGACCCTGGACTAGATGATCTACATCAGTGTTACTCAAAATGCTGGTCCAGGAGTTCTAGTTGTGGCTCAGTGGAAACAAATCTGAGTAGCATCCGTGAGGATGCAGATTCAATCCCTGCCTCACTCAGTGGGTTAAGGATCCGGTGTTGCCGTGAGCTGCAGTGTAGGTCACAGACACCGCTCGGTTCTGGTGTTGCTGTGGCTGTGGTGCAAGCTAGCGGCTCAACTCTGATTCAACCCCTAGCCTAGGAACCTTCATATGCCATAGGAGTAGCTAAAATGGCAATAAAACAATTAAAAAACAAAAAGTGCTGATCCATGAGCTCTTTGTAACTGATCTGCAACAGAATGTAAGTCAACTATGCCATTAAGCACACAGTTTAGTTCATTTCATATCTTTTTCCTGGTATGTCTTTCTCAAGGAAGGAAGCAGCACTTTAACTTGCATCCTCATGCAAGCTCTCTATTCTTTGTGGTCGGATCTCAAGTGGCTCATAGATTAGTCTTGCTCTATAACCACATTGTGAACAGCACTGATCTTCATCAAAGTCTTGTCTACTTCAAAGAATAGCCAAACTACCTTTTAAAAGTATCATTTTCAGCTTGTTAAATGGTTTATTCCTCTAATAATTAGTTATGTGATGATAATTCATATAAATAACATAATTAATTATGTAGATGGATGGATAATGTTATGTCAAGTAGTAACAATATCATGGGAAAAAATTAAATAAAGCTAAAGGGATAGAGAAGGGTAGGGGCTACTTTTTTGTTTGGAGTGCTCATGGGTGGTTTCTCGGTGGAGGTAACCCTGGAACTGTGGAAAGAAAGCTATGCAGTTATAGCTGGGGAAGAGTATTCTGGGAAGAGAGAAGATTAGACTCAGGGAGTTTGAGATGGGAGCAAGCTTGGTGTACTAAAAAAATATCAGGGCAGGAGTTCCCATCGTGGTGCAGCAGAAACAAATCCGACTAGGAACCATCAGGTTGTGGGTTTGATCCTGGCCTCGCTCAATGGGTTAAGGATCTGGCATTACTGTGAGTTGTAGTGTAGGTCTCTGATGAGGCTCAGATCCTACATTGCTGTGGCTGTGGCATAGGCCAACAGCTGTAGCTCAGACTGGACCCCTAGCCTAGGAACTTCCATATGCTGCAGGTGCAGACCCCCCCAAAAAAAAGCAATTATAAATAAATAAGTATTAAAAATCATTGCAATTCTCCCTTAAAATTAAAAAAAAAAAAAAAATCAAGGCAGTCAGTGTGCCTAGAGGGCAGTGAACAAAGAGGAGGATGGTAGCAGACAAGGTCAGAGAGCTAGCCAGGGGGCACATTTTGCAAGGCCTGTAGTCCATGGTCAGGACCTTGTCTTTTGTTTTGAGTGAGACATGGAACCCTTGGAGGGTTGAGAGCGTGGGAGAGACATGATATGACAGGTTTTAAAGGATTGCGGGGATGGCAGAGGAGTAAGGTGAAAGGAGGCAGATGAGGAAGGCTATTGTTGCAGATCAGGCAAGAGATGGGTGATGGCTTAGACTAAGGAGGAAGGGTTGGAGATGACAAAGCACCATCACATTCTGAATTTGTTTTAAAGGTACAGTCAATAGGATATGCTGACTAGATGGGATAGATTGGGCGTGGGGTAAGAGAGAATGAATGAAATCAAGGATGACTCTGGGTTTTGATGGCACCATTTATGGAAATGAGGAACACTGAGAAAGAACAGATTGGAGTGAGGAGAGAGGAGGAAAGAGTTGAGTTTGCACTTGTTGGATATGTGATACCTGAAAGACATCCAAGTGCAGATGTGGAGAAAGCAGTATAATAGATACATCTGACTCTAAGGAAGAGGGTGTGACTGGAGATATAATTTGGGAGTTGTTCCAAACACAGCTCAGATCATCTAGGAAGCAGGTGAAGACAGAGGTCAAGGACCAAACCCAGGGCACACTCAATAGTTAGAGATCTGAAAAACGAGGACAAACTCTGCAAAGGATACTGAGAAGGAGATGGGAAGTAAACAAACAACAGCAACAACGAAATCTGGTATTACGAATGCCAGAAGGAAGACTCTTTTAGGAAGGGACAGTAATCATCTGCTTCAGACACTATTGTGGAATGAAGATTATAAATTTTCTACAAGAATGGCCTTATGGAGGTCATTGATGCTCATAATTAAAGCAGTTTCAGCTCTAATTCACTGCCTGATTGAGAAGTTCTCTTGTGATTGGTTTTAGTTTTTTAGTGAAATGAGAATCAGCTATCTGGTGAAGACAGAGAAGGAAGGGGTGGGGCATTGAGGTTTGCAAATAGAGGAGAAACTATGAAGGGCGAATCAACTGGGGAAGTACAGCAGAGTTGCCAACAGAACTAAGAACTCACTCATTGGTTGAGGTCATAGATTTAAAATGACAGCAGACAGCACCATTGTATGCTTTCCTTCGGTCACTCAATTTTGCCGGTGGTAGAGATGGAGGACAGGATTTAAGGAAGATCAATGTTTTTGCTAGGCACATATGATGGAGGGGAAAAGTGCTGGGTATTTGGGAGCAAATGTAAGGGAGTGATTTAATTATAATGGGATAGAAATTAAGTCAAGATGAAAGCGAAAACATGAATGGGGAAGGAACTATTGGCAATGTCAAAAGTCATGGTAAGTTCTGGAGTTCCCATCGTGGCTTAGTGGTTAACGAACCCCATGAGGACTCAGGTTTGATCCCTGACCTCGCTCAGTGGGGTAAGGATCCCGATCCAAGATTAGCAGTATCAAGGGGTTGGAGGAAGATTTGGGGAAGGCTGCAAGAAAAGCCATCTCCTAGAAAGTCAGCCAGATTTACTTCAGGGCGAGAAAGAAACAAACACTTAAAGAATATGCAAGAGAATTTATTGATGATAGATCTTGGGTTTCAGAGGACTCACTGGAAATGTTTGGAGATGGTGGGAGGAGTAGCTAGAGCTTCAATCAGACTAGGGAATAAGCAGCACCTTTGGGGATGCAGATTTGTGAGAGTCTGGGTGATGGAGAATAAGCTGGAGTCATGAATGAGGTCCACAGGAATGAGAGGCATGACAGGCAGATTCTGGTGGAGTCTCAGAGAGAGTGGGATACTCAGTCTTGAACATAGTTCCTTGTTGGTACCGGTCTCTTTGGTGGTTCTCATGACGAGATAGGAAGGATTGGAGGAAGGAGAGCTGAAATTGGACCAGAAGCCAGCAGCACTCTGAGGACTCCTTGGACGCCAGTGAGAGTGGTCTAACAAGGGCTGCAGAGCTCTAGGGTTTTTGCCTCCATCCTGTCAAGAGCAATCTCAAGGTTTCCGGAAACCATATTCCTTCTATTGTCCATTGCCTTCTCTAGATTAGAAAACCATCACCCAGTGATTGGGGTCTTTGCCTGAATGTATTTCAGAATTACCAGGTTGATTGACGCTTCAACAAATACTGTTTTTATGGAAAGCTCTTCAAATTTACATTGGCAAAGAGCTGGTGCCACCCTCTCCACAGAAACAAGGCTGACGGCATTTAAATAGCTTTGGCTATCTCTTGAGGAGATCACAGTTGGTGGGAAATTGACAACATCACTACGGAACATAACTGGGAAATGATATTTTTCTTTGCTCACCACTAGACATTTTGGACTTGGGAAACTCAGCCTACTGGAGTAGTCAATGTATACAGGCAGGAGAGACTTGCTTCTGCTAATTCTTTCTTGTCATTTTTTCCCTGCATTATAATCAAACCTGCAGACCACTCATTATTTACCTATGATAAGTGTAGCTTTCTTGCTTTTCCCATTTCAAAGCAGTCATTGAAAATTTTCCCAACTGATGATTTTTATGTAGGCTGATGATTTGTATGTAAGCAAAACATACTTTTGATAATAGTCTTTCCAACAACTGCTAAAAAGCTTTGTCACTACAGGCTGTCGAAAGATGGCCTCACTTGGAAGTCTTAAAGTCTAATTAGTTTTCTTGTATGTCTCAGTGCCTTTTTAAGCTGCAAAATATAACTTCTTGGATAAAGGGGTCCTTTTTCTTACATGCAATGAGGCCAATTTCAGAATTGTTCTTTACAAACATTGATTGATCAGACGGCATTTGGTCCAAAGTGACTTCTCAGATATAGATGAGACCAAAGCCTTGTTTTGAAAGTTTCAAGCCTAATTATTTTCTTTCAAAAAAAAAGAGAAGGCAAATTCGGAATTTGGAGAGAATTATTGATTTTTTGTTCTGACCTGTTCCTGAATCAAAGTGTTTATAGCCTTAAGGACACCCTAGACAAAAGGAGGTTTTTAAAAAGGGAACAGATATTGAGAGATAAATTTGAATCAGGCATCTATTTATGCACCAGGCGCTGACTAAGAGAGAGACATAAAAATGAAAAAAGGAGCTTGTCTCAAGCATCAAATGGTCTAGCGGTGGAGACAGACACATAAAGCAATTACTCTGTTGAATTCCATTAAACTTTAGAAGAGGGGGAACAGTTTATCTTCTTAGGGGAGGAAAGAGAGTTAGGGGAGAGGGAGCAGGGAACCTACATAGAGTGGAAGATCTTTAAATTGGACTTCAGAAGATGATCTAGAATTTACCATATCCATAAGCACAGGTAGAAGTCATCTGAGAGGGAATTCAAAGAGGGGACAACAGCCTGAGCAAAGGCAGCAAGGGGCAGAAAGATGTCACAGCACTGACAGAGATTCTTTGCACCATACCTGTGACAGATTTAGGGAGAATAAAAAGATGTATACCTGTTTCCAAGACATTATGAAGAATCCTCATTTTTAGATGTTACTCTGAAACATTCAGAGATCAAATTGTTATCCAGAAATAATAGGAATTAGACCATTTTTCTATGGTGAGTGTGAATAATTCATCTGGTGGGTGTTTTCACCAAGGAAGGCTTTACACCTGCTCAGTGTGTTGCTTTTCCAAGTACCTTTACTTGGGAATTTGTTCTTGAAAAATGGGTTCTCCATCTTCTGTGAGTTAGACCTAGTGGTGAGAATTAAGAGAGATGAGATGGTGTAGAGAAAGAAGCAGAGGTTTGGAGCCAAGAGAGGAGGTTTTACTTCCTGGGGTGTGCAGTTAGAAGCTATGTGACCCTAGACTAAAGTCACTTGACCTCCTGGTATTTGTTCCTTCCTCTGTGCAGAGGGAACCACTGAGCTGTTTTGAGACATATGAGGTGACGTGAAAGTTTTTCATGCCTTAAAGCACAATAGACAGGACAGTTGACAGTGACACTAATCTCTCAGTTGTGAACTTTGCTTTATTAAGACTCCAAGGTCACAAAATGTACAATGAACTTAGAGAACAGCTCTCAAACCTGGGAGTCCAGAAACACCTCTCATCTGATATACTTGTAAAAATGTCGAATCTTGGGAACCACCTGTAGAATTTCTGATTCAGTAGGATTGCATAGGTGTTAGAATCTGCTTTTTAAACAAATACCCCCAACACCATGATGAGCTCATGCCCTGCAGCAGCTTGTGTGTTTATGTGCTTCTGAGCAACTGTGTCTTTGGAAAGCCTACCTAGGAGTCAGAGGAGGGTCCACGTTTTAGGCATAGAGTCAAGAGCATTAAAATTTTCAATGCAAGTCTATTAGCATCTAAATAAAGATGGTAGCTTTGGATTTAAACATTCAATTTTCCTTTTTCCAAAACCCTCCTTGAGATGACCAACACACACACACACACACACACACACACACACACACACACACCCCATATTGCCCCAGGTCTGGTGGAGCAAGGAAGGAAGAAATCTAGTCATTTATTTAGTAAGGTGCTAATACACACACTCTTGAGATGCCAGACTCTCCGTGGGTCCATTTTATTCAGGCCAAAGTTAGAAATCACGTGCATGTTCGACAATAAGAGAAAAGTTAAATGAGTAGAAAACTGTTTTCCTTAAAGATGATGATGCATTAGCATAGCTATTTCTATAGAAGCAATTTATGTTGTTGTTATATTAAAAATGGTTTAAAAACCATGTATACAATATTATACTAAAACTGTTCTTACAAAAACTTCTAGAAAGATATGCAGCAAAATTTTTAAGTAGTTTCTTTGTAGATGGTAGGATTAAAGGTCATTTTTTTAAAAAAATGCTTATTTTTTTTCTACCATAATTACATTGAATTTAACATACTTGTGTAATAAACAAACATATCTAACAGATTGTAACAGCTGGGCTTTCAGACATTAACTGCAGACCTAAATATTTACGCAGTTAATTTGGAGCTTGAGCGATGCTCATCTTTACCTAAGGAAAGCAATACCCATCTTCCATCTTTTGGCACCTGACCTCATGATATTGAAGTGTCTTGAGAGTCCTGTCATCTTCCTGTAGGTCCTCTAACCAATGCTTTTGGGGGTGACAATGAGATTTGTCTCTTCCAAGAGCAGGAAGAACTCCAGTCCTTCCGTGATGTCTGTAATTTTTTCCTCCCCACCTATTCACACGCCATTAGAATGTTTTTTATGTAAGCGGACCTCTCTTGAGACTCTCTGTGATGGAGAAGAATGTTTCGAGTCTCTTTTATTTTTTTAAGTGCCATTAGAACTCCCACTTTCTCTCCATTCATTTTCATCACCGAGTCTGGATGATTGCTTTTCCTTTGAACCTTGCTTGAAAGCGTCCCAATCCCTATACAGCCGCCGCTTTACCTGGAGCCTTGGAGGTGAGCACGGTGTACGGAGGGGTCGTCTTATTAATCAAACGTTGACTCTGCACTGGGCATTAATCACGTAAACCCGCACAGCTGGATAAGATTCATTAGTGTCATCTTTCACTGCTCTTGTCTGCCTACCCCGCTCGCTCTCTGCGGTGTTCATTAAAATGCTACTGATGCTTCTGTGGCTGGCTCCATCTCACCCTCACCTCCCGTGGCCAGGTGCTGTGTTTGACCCCAGGGGATAGGGGAAGATCACTAAGAGGTTACCAAGCAGAACATTTAATTAAAGGGCCTCTGATGGCCTCTTTGACTGATTTCCTTTCAAATCTGCCTGGATCCTCTGGGGGCTTCTGTTCAGGATGCATGTTCTATGCTGAGCCAGACGGCGGCCCCCAGAGGTGGAGATGGGCCTCCTCTGACACTGAGCACTTATATCCTGGGGGTTTGCCAAAGGGACACACCTGTTCACCCATCACTGCCCTCACCTGGGGACATCCCGCTGGTGCCCAGGCCCTCCTTCTTGGTTCCCCACCAGCTCCTGCTTCAGTCTACTTGTTAATTTCATATAGAGGTCTTTGAGTTCAGAGTTTCTTCTTACCCTGGCCCTTAAATTCCCCTTTGTATTGTTATTCTTTTTTTTTTTTTTTTTTTGTCTTTTTGCTATTTCTTGGGCCGCCCCTGCGGCATATGGAAGTTCCCAGGCTAGGGGTCGAATCGGAGCCATAGCCACCGGCCTACGTCAGAGCCACAGCAACACGGGATCCGAGCCTCGTCTGCAACCTACACCACAGCTCACGGCAACGCCGGATCATTAACCCACTGAGCAAGGGCAGGGACTGAACCCTCAACCTCATGGTTCCTAGTCGGATTCGTTAACCACTGCGCCACAACGGAAACTCCTGTTGTTATTCTTTCAGCAAGTATTTATCAAGCATCTACTAGGCCCCGCAGCAGTTACTGGGGATGCAGTGCTGAGACAAAGAGCCATGGTTTTGCCCCTGTAGGGTTTACAGTCTAGTAAAAGACAAGCAAAAGCAAAACAGAAGTAAACAAGGCAAAATGTTCTCAAGTGTAAGAAGTGAAATCCAGACTGCTTTGGCCAGAGCAGTGTGAAGGGGACAGTGGCAGAAGATGACATTGGTGATGTGGGCAGGAACCAAATCATACAGGTTCTTGTAGACCAGGGTCAGGGGGTTGAGCTTTAGTCCAGGTAACGTAAGAAACCATTGAAGTGTTTTAAGCAATGTCGTGCACTGATATGAATTACTTTTAAGATGATCTCCACCGCTGAGCCCAGACTACATGGGAGCTGCTTAAGAGTGAAAGTAGCAAGACTATTTAGGAGGCGGATGCACGGGTCCAAGCAGTAGATGTGGTAGCTTGGACTAAGGCAGTAGCAATGAAGATAGAGGTAAGAAAATAATTCCAAGGTATGTTTTAGAGAGAAGTTTACAAAGACTTGCTGATGGTCTGGCTATGAGTGGGGAGTAGTTTTGGAGCAGGGAGGAGTCACAGTCAACTCCTCCGTTTCTGCCTTGAGTAATTGGACAGATGAAGGTGCCGTGTACTGTTCTGAAGAGGCAATAGGAGAGGCATGCGTTCCTGGTCTTTATCTCAGACTCCCCCTAACCTGTTCAGACAGGCATCCCATTGTAACAGCTTCCTGGAGCCTATCCTCAGCCTAACTCATGGGCTACATCCTTAATTCAACCCAGATTCCTGACAGTGGAGCCATTAGACTGATTCCCCATAAAGGCTCTGTCCTAAAGCACAGTGTCCTGTGTGCATGAAAGTTTGAGAGCACCTTAATGGTTATGTATGCAGGTAGAGCAGTTTTCCTGTTGGAAAAGTGTTGGGTTAGTCCCCAGCCTTGCTAAGAGGTGCATACTCTTGACCTTCACCTTAGGAAAGGAAAAAAAAAAAAAGGAGAGAAAAGAGAGGTGAATTGCTTGGAGCCATGAAGCACAGATGGCCCTAGAATCCAATGGGGGTTGAATCAAAAGACAGAGGCAGAAGATAGGAGTGGCCTAGGGCAAAGGAGGAAATTGGAGAAACCTGGGGCTCCATGGTGAGTGACACTTTGTCCAGTCACCTACCGTAAAAGATGGACTGCAGGAGGGAGCAGGAAGGAAAACATTTTTAAACTCTTTGCATCTCCTGTAGAGATGGTGGGCTGGTTACATAAAAAGCTGCTTGTGGGCTGCTCAATTCCTGAGTCTCGCTTGTAAGGCTAAAGGAAATGTCACCTCCTCTCTCACACCTGTGACTAATGGGCATGTCAGCCAATCCAGCCAATCAGGAGCCAGTCACCTCCAATCATCTATGTGCCTTATTGTTCGTATGTTGTGCATAGTATTTTATTCCTCATTTACTGTAGCTGTTGGGTATACACAGGTGGTTTCATCTTCTAGAATTAAATTCTGAAAAATGTGGTGAGATAGGGGGATAGAAAGAAGATGGAAAGTAAAGTGGGGGAGAATAGAAAGCTTGGGATCTCTGACCCAGAGAACCATGACCTAAGGAATTGAGAAGTGGATCCAGTAAAATCGGCTTAGCCGGGAAAACTCTGGGAGTTTGCCCTGGAAAGAGTTTACATTGTTCACGTAATGTAATCAAACGTCAGTGGTTTGTGAGGTCAGTGGTTCTCAAATGGGAAAAAGGATTTCCCCCCAGGGGGCATTTGGCAATGTCTGGAGATAGTTTTGTTGCCTCCAGGGGGAAAGGAGGGGTTTGCTCCTGGCATCTAGCAGGGAGAGGCAAAGGATGCCGCTCGACATCCTGAAATGCGCAGCACAGCCCTGAAAACCTAGAATTATCTGCACCAAGTGTCAGTAGTGTTGAGGTTGAGAGACTCTGGGCTAGACCATGTGAGGAAGAAGGAATAAGAAAGTGTGGTCTGATGTCTGCCACCAGAAAAGGGTATGGCATCCACATTGGAAAATTGTCCTCACCTGCTGGTCTGTTATCAGAAGAGCAAGACGAGGACATTCTGAGCAATCCCACCTTTAATTCCAGCTTCTGTCTGAGTCTCCCTGGAAATCAACAAATGCTTCCTACCCTCCATCTATCGACATGTAAGGCCCCAGGTGAGGTGCTGTGGGAGAGCTGGGGGCTGTAGCAGGTAGGGAGGTCAGAGGTAGGTAAACCCAGCCCATTTATGGAGCATCTTCTTGGCCATAGAGAAAATATTGTATTTCTCATCTGCATTGTAGAACCTTTGTAAGAATAAAACGTATGCAAAATGCCTATACCTGGCTAACTTACTAACCAGGTGCCAGATGTTCTCTTTGCTCCATAATTTAGCTGATGGCATCCCTCTTCTTCTGCACACAGTTATGTGAATTTGGATTCCACATGTTGCCTTAGTTTCCCCATCAATATACGGAAGCAAATGCCTCCTTCTCTTTCCCATTTGTCTCACCAAAGATTTTTAAGGACAAAATATTCTCTAAAGTCCTTAGAAGCTGCTCTAAAATAAGCTTCATACTAAACCAAGATCTGACTCATTCTAAATAGGGATGCTTTTCACCACTTAACTATTCAATCTGCATTTATTGAGCATCTCCTGTATGCTAGGAACTCCTAAAAGCTGGGAAAACAAAGTCAAAGAACACAAAATTCTCCACTTGACTGTGTTTGTCACAGATAAGTGTTTGCTTATATTTTGTCACGTGAGCTCCACCCTCATGAATTTCATCATGTAGTTGATATATTGGGCTCTACCTGGAAGGAGGAGAGGAATCATGAGGGGAGGGGCGCTTGGAGAACACTCCAGGCAGAGGAATGCAGACACTCCCATGGATGCTTCCAGGTCACTGGTCAGCATGTGCGTACATGAGAGGCAAGAAGTACAGCTGCAGACGTGAGCCAGGTCAGCTTGCAAAGGGCCTTGTACTTCCTGCTGTGGAGTTTACGCTTTGTCCCGGGGTTATTGAAGACAACAGAAACATTTTGAGCTGAGGAAAGACACGATCAGATTTGTGCTTTAGAAGAACTCTCTGGATTGAGAAGTCCAAGATTCTTGGAAAAGAGACCCGGTTAGGAAGCGGTTGCCTCATCCAAGAAGGACATGGTACAAGCCCGAATCAAGGTAGCGGCCAAAATGGGACTGGAGTCAATAGAAGTTTAGGATGTGGAATCAGTAGATTTGGATGATCTGTTGGATGTAATGGAGAGTGAGTTGGAGAATGAGAAATCAGGCTTGATTTCTTGGGGCATGTTGGAATCTCCAACTGGGATAGAGAATACGGGAGTGAGAGCAAACCAGGACTGAGGGGAGAGGTGAGTTCCGCTTCTGAGCCAGGTGGGAAGTGCTTTGGGTCCATCCACAGGGAAGTAATACCCTACGCAAAGCTGGAGAGTCTAATGGGCAAACGTGCGTGGGCTGGACTGAAGATAAAAAAAATGGTGTCGCAAGCCTGAGATAAAACTATAAGCCATTTGAAAGAAGGAGACCACCAGGGTGAAGGCGGAGAGCGAAAAGAGAAAGAGGGCCCAGGACTATGCGACTGCATGTAAGGGGCAGGCAGATGGAGGCAGATTCTCAAGAGCCACGGAAGAGGATGATCAGAGAGGTGGGAGACATGGCTGTTTTCAATGGAAGATAAGAGTCCTGAAGGTTTCAGGAGGAAAGTATAGGTCTTTAAGGAAAACCATACCACTCCCATTCTTATTATAGGTATCAGTCTCCCTTTGGAAGGCACAGAGCAACACACACACACACACACACACACACACACACACACACACACACACACACACACACACACACAGATTGTTGCCGCAAAAGCGTTTTAGTTTTAGCCAGGGGTGGCTTTGAAGCTTCAACTATAAAGAAATGACAGGGAGATTTTTACTTTTTTTGTCCCGACAACCCTTGATCTTCACAGCATAGCAGGAGGGTCCAGTGGCCAGTGGACAACAGATGCACTTTTCCTGTAACCATTAATACCACTCATTCTTCTGCCTCCCGGAGGGATTGTAGCCCTGGTAGCTACCCCACTCCTCTCTTCCTGGTGATGGAAATTTCCATTATTGACGGGAAAACAGCAGGCTAATGGCACAGATGAATTGTAAATTTTGACAGCCCCGACAGGTAAATATTGGCTTTGCACAAACAGGTTACTATAAATAACCTGTCTGCTGTAGAAACTCCACAGATGGCAGCAAGGCTGCCCAAGCGTTGATTTTCCCAGGGTGTTCGGTGCAGAAAAGCACAGCTGTCAGCTTTGCTGTTCTCGTGAGCTCAGGCCACCTCTTCCATGCCTGCAGCCTGTCCCCAGCCCGTCCTCCTTCGGCAGGAAGGCCGGCACAGGTGAAGATCCATCATCTCCAAACTCTGCCTCCAGTGCCTTGTCTTCTAGGATTACCAAGGGAGTTCTTAAAAATGTCACTTTTTCATGTTGGGCGGGCGGAGTGGGGATTTGTCTGGTAAGAGGATTTGTTGACCCCTTCTAATTTCAGTCGGTACTACTGAGAGGAAGATCACGAGAGGTGAGACACACAGTCACTCTAGATGGTGTGCTATGTGACTACCTCGCTAAAAATAGTGCTTTCAAGGACTCCGGGCAGACGTTGGGCTTTTATGTGTGGGCATGGCATGGATGCTGACCTGAAGGAGAAAGTGCAGGGCGGGGAACTCTTCACACTGGTGAGTCATCCTGCTGGGGAAATTTGCCCCGTGGCCATCTCACCCCATTCAAGAGCCAGCGGGAACACAATGAGCCACCGTGATTGGAAAAATACCGAGGCATCCTTATTTCTCAAATATTGGGCTTCTACCTGTAGCTGAAATAATGCCGATTGAAGCCATGGCATTCTAAATGATCATCCTGGGGAGGCCCAGAAAGCTTTGTGCTAAATTAAAACAGAGGCTCTATCGCTGTGGCTGGGCTCTGGTTTGGGCAGTGCCCATACTTCCCTCCCTCCCACCCGTTGATCGCTACCACTTCTGATTTCTGAGAGTTCATTGATTTAGTGCATTCTTTTGTAAGCCTCTTCCATTCCTTCTGGCAGTAGATAAGGTATACATCATACAAGGTGGGTCAGATGATCCTGGAAGGTGCCTAAGATAGCAGTAGCAATCCCCAAATTATTGTGTTCCTGCTCTGCCACAGTTTTGAGAAAACAAATGATAATAATAGACACCTTGCAATTAACCAATGCCACATAGAAAATTAGGAGGAAAAGCGTTGTGGAGAACGGTTATAGGAAATAACCTGTGAATGATGACTCGGTGGTGGTGGGCATCCCACCCAAAGCAGAGTTGTCCGTGTTTTTTCCCTTTTGCCTCATCCCGAGAGAGGAGAGCAAAGCTAACAAGAGGGAGCCATCAGTATAAAGTAGAGCCCGTAGGTTCGCCGGGCTCTGTGTTCACAGAGTGAATTCAGGACTTTATATTCCTCTCCTAGGCAACTGATCCTCATTACAGAGTCTCCAATGTTTTCCTGGTGAGGTTACCTTCTAGTTATACTTCCACATTCAGAAAGAGTACTAGTTTAGGAGGGTTTGAGCTTTGGGCTTTGTCTCCATGCGTAAAGGCCTATGTTGCTAATAAGGTCTTTGAATGCCTCACACATCCAGCTTGTCCAGGGCCTTCTGCTTCTGGAGCTCTCGATACAGCCTTTGGCAGCCAGCAGGCGACAGACAGATCAATGTTTGTGGAGTGGAGCCGACTCAATGGGCTCTGGTTATCAGGGAATCTCCTTTCCGTTTTGGAGGAGAGACCAGAAGAATTCTTCCTGGGTAAAATTGATATTCCACAGTGTAGCCGAGCAAGGAGCTCAGCATGGAAAAGAATGAGTCATCTTCCACTAAACCTGTGAGAAGGAGAGAGCATATCATACAGGAGACCCCAAGACTATCATGGAAAGCATACAAGCTTTGTTATCAGACAGACTTCATTTGGAATTGTGTACTCCTTATGTGAATGGGCAGCCTCTGGGCAAGTTTTTGAGACTCTTTGAATCGTATTTTTAAAATATAGATGAAAATAATCATCAAATTCTAGGATTGTGACATCCCAGAGGCAGTGTAATATCACCTTGGCAAGCGGGAACTCTGGAGCTCCCTTGCTAGGTTCACCTCCCTGCTCTGCCCTTTACTAGCTGGGCCGTCTGTAGCAAATTCCTTAACTTTTTGTGCCTAAACGTCCTTTTGTTTAAAAGGGGGAGAGTTGCTTGGTGAATAAATAATTAGTATGTGTAATGTGCTTAGAAGGGCATGGGATGTAAGTGTTCAGTGTGTCCTTGTGTCAATATCAGATGGCACCTGGCAGAGATGCCCTGCCTGGGGTGCTCGTTCCCTCCATCCCACTCTCTCACTCTCCCCATGCTTTTCTGAACAATTTTTTTGATCACTTTGTTCACTGCGGAACCAGTTACATTATTTTCATCCTCGTGAGGGAGCATACAGCTATTGTCTAAGTACATCTGGCTTCACCAAGAGGACAGCTGTGCCAATTTCCACACGAAGCCGGGAAGGAAGCCTCTGAGGCTCCGGGAGAAAGACAGTGTGAATATTGTTATGCAGAACTGGAGTTAAGGTTTTGCTTCTTTTTCATTGTTATGAAAATATATTATTTAATTGAAAAAAAAAGTGCCAAGTATTCCTCCAAAACCAAATAAGCTCATTTACCTAGTAAGGGGTGAGTGGATTATTTAGTGTACTATTATTTAATACACTTCACTTGTTAAAGATGCTAATATATATATTACATTCATTCATTCATTCATTCAAACTCTCTTATGCAGTGATTGTACACTGGGTATTATGCTGGGTGCTGGGAAGAGAAGTGGGAGTGGGATAGACTTTGCCCCCAAAACTCCAATCAAATCGGCAATATCAGTTCATGAAACTTGAGGACCCAAGCACATTGACCGAAGATCTGTTTGAGAATGATAATCCAGACTACCAACAGGGAGACTTTAGGCTGGGGGAGGTGATGCACCTTGTGCCAGGACCAGTGTAGACCCTAGGGGAGGTGCAGCTTATGAGCAGGCATGAAAATAGGAAGATTGGATATATATAAATACCAACATTACTTTGAACTATTTTAAGAATTAAAGAAAATATATTGTTGACAATCCCAGAAGTACATGACCACATAAGTAAGTGATCATGAATGAGTACATTGGAAGGACTTTGGTGAACTTGTTTCATTCTCATTCACATGTTCATCATCCTCTAACCATGAGATCAAGAGTGTCCCCAATATACAAATGAGGAATTTGGAGCTCAAAGAGAATAAGGGGATGCAGCTTCTAGGGAGCACCTCTGATGGAAATGCACGTTCCACAGGTGGCTACAGTCCCTGTCACAGCACTCTGTTCTACTGGGCCAGCCTGCTGCAGCTGTGACCTGAAGGTGGTTTGTCATGATGACGTATCACTGCAGGGGAGCTCTGGGAGCTCTCAGTGGCATGCTGTAAAAACCACCTTTTCCCTTCTAGCTCTTCGGGCATCTCTCCCTTTCTTCCTGGAGCAGCTTATCAGCTGGTGTAACGACTGCTGGGTTACTTGTACTGTGCATTCCTTTTCTCAGCCAAGTGTTCATCATATGTGTAGGTTTTTTCACAGAGCTAAAAATGGAGCAGTAAATCTCCTAAGGAGCCTACGAGGTCATGTATGATCTCATGTCATGATTCTTTCAAGCTAAAACACAGTGAACCCACCATTCAAAGAAGCACCTCCTTTAAGAGGAATAACCCATACCATTTATCCAGATTTACTTGGTCATGGTATAAATCTATGGTTTTCACATAACTAAGACAATCCATTGTCCAGAGCAAAGAAAATATCCTCTCCCTAACTCTCTTGAAATTCCCATCCTACATCATGTTTCCTCAGATGGTGGTAGTACCAGCCTGCCTCCTGAGACAAAGAAAGCACCTCTTTTGAGCCTTAGCACAATTTGAAGACTGTTACTCATAATTACTTTGTGTGTCTATTTCAAGGGTTGTTGTCTTATGTTTTGGCAAAATAATTTTACTTCTTCCAGATATAGCCGAGGGGTCTTAGAAGTAACATGTAGCTGCACTTCATGATAGAACAGGGAAGATTTTCTAGTTGTAGCAGAAACCTACTTAGTGAGTCAGGGTTGGATGTAGCTCGGTGACACTTCTATTCCGTGGTCAGTGTCCACCAGGCTGGGAAACAGTGTGTGGAGATCTGGCCTAACAGGGTTGTGCTTTAGACTGTTGTGTCTTTAAAAAAAAAAAAATCTGTCTCTGAATATCTGCTGATGAGATGATGACTGTATAGTCCATTGGGTTTATGTAAAATACTGATTACTATTTACCTCTGCCCCTAAAATATTTGCTCCCTAGAGTTACTCAGCACTAAATTATGGAGATTCTGGCTTTCTAGCACTATTGTGAATCCAAGGCAACTGGGGTGGGGTGACCAGGAAGGCTTAGGAAACAGAATTCAAATCTGGACACCTCCTAGCTATGCAGTCTTAGGTGTGTTGGTTTATCTCTCTGAGCTTTAATTTTCTTACCTGTGAAAAGGAGAGAAATAAGGCCCATTTCACAAGATATTGTGAAAGGCCATATAAGGGTGTTTTATAGAGCAAATGCAGTGACTTCCAAATGGAAAGATGAGTTAAATCCTTTGGAAGTGTGTGTTTGATTATCTTTCCTGGGAGTGGTCACAAAATCACAAGGCCAGAAGCCACAGACTTTCCTTTCAGATTGCCTGAATTGGTTTACTTTTGACATGCTATTCTAATGACCCTTTGGCATTGCCATGCCAATCACTCAAGCCAAAAATTTCCAGGGTGAATTGCAAAATTAGTAGGTATTATGCTAGAAGATAAGAAGTCTTATGTGACCAAATATGTTGGTGCTATCCTGGGTTTAATAAATTGAATAGATTTAACCTGTATATGCTAATGCATATAGAAAGCCTCCAGGAAGGGGATATAAGAAATGAATTTTCTCAAAACTTTACATCAGATTATTCTTTCCTTCTTATCCAACTTCCTTTCCCCTACCCCACCCAGCATATCATGGAATTAATGTAACCCAAAAGATATTCTGAAAAATGCTGATGCAAGGAATTCTAAAGGAGCTGCCCCTTAGCTTTTTACACCTGCACAAGTGGACAGGCATGGTGTTATAGGTGTTTCCAAATACCAAACAGTATATAAAATGAAAATGCATGACTTCTGAATATACTACAGAGTGGTAAGTGAAAGTGATTGGAGCAGGAGGGTTTTTTCCTCCATGGCCTCTGTTTAGCTGATACTTGAGAAATCAATGTATTTTTTTCTAGATCCACTATGGATAAGAGTATGAAATTTATCCTAAGAATATACCGTATAACTGGAAAATAATTTGGAATTTACATTGGTTAGAGATAGTTAACAAACCATATAGGTGAGGGCCAACACCACCTCCTTCATGAAGCAGCTCTTAATTCCTAAGCTGGAAGTTGTTTTTTTCTTCTCCCAACCTCTTATCACACTTTACCTGTGCCTCTCTTGCGTGTTTATAATTTTCTTTTTTTTAAATGATTTTTTTCTATTTATAATTTTCTATCTCACCCAAGAACTAGTTGTGTTCATGGCTGTCTCCTCTGCTAATGAAGAAACTCCTCTTGTGGAGTGCTTCTCAGAGCCTAACAATGTCTAGCAGAGAGCATGCATGTCCTAGACACTCAGATGTTTGACTCGGTGAGAATTTCTCATATTTCCCTATTATTATTCATTTACTGTTATGATTTTCATTATTACTTAGTAGTTACTAATTAGTTAATATTGGTTAAATATCTACTCAAACTAAGCACTTAGCATTGATTATTTCATTTAATATTCACAAGAAAACTAAGGCAAATACCATTTCACCTCATTTTACAAATAAAGGAACTGAGGCATTAAACAATGCCCAATAACTTTCTCAGCATCATATCCGGTACTTAAAACTATGAATGTCTCATGCCTCAGCCTGTGCTTCAGATCACAAAGCATCACCCTCTCAGGGGCTAATGAAGAGACAAACATTCCCAATCCAGAAGAGCAGCCTCTGTAGCACCTTTGTGGTTCCCCTTTCTCTCTAAGTCCCACTGTAGAGATAATCACCCTCATAAATGAAAGACTTCTAGGCCACCAGCCAATTGCTTTTTCTCCTACAGTTTGAGTGTGGAAGGTTCTGTCCGAGGTTGCTTTTACCAGATTTGCCATGCTGTGACTGTAAGCCCTTGTTAAGTTTGGGTTAATTGCCAATTTAAGCAGTGTTCACCTTTGGAAAGTCCCTCCAGAGAGAACAGCCTCAGATCTGGGAAGTGGTTGTCCATTTGCTTTCCACTTGCCCAGCTGCTAATGGGGTTAGGAGGATGCCAACAACACATGCCACTCCAGATTCTTCTCTTTTACAAAGCCTTCATGATTTACACACCCAGTGATTTTCAGCCTTGTATCACCTGCGGAGTCAGGAAGTCAAACCAACCAGTATTTGTGGGGCATGTGTCATATTAAAGATAGGGTGGCCCTATGAACTCATTCACATTCATTTTGATTCTTCCTGGTTTGCTTTTGCTAGGGACATACAGTATGTTGAAGGCAAGAACAGAAGATTTGAGTTCTCACTCTAGATCAGATACCACTCCCTGCACACCATGGACCAGCCACTTGACCCTGCTGGCCGCCAGTCTCCTCTGGGCTATAGCACTTCCTGTTCGCTTTTTCCTGGCCTAGCTTTCTCATCATGGGTGCAGCTTCCTAGGGGAAGAGTTTATGTGCAATCTGAATGAGGATGGGGACCCTTTTATGAATGTGGTACAGTCCAGCACCACTGCAGTACTGATGATGTTTTATTTACCGTATCATCTCTGAGAATGTTTGGAAAATGCAGTTCTTGGTAAGTAAGTGAATGGAATGAAACCAGAAATCCAAGTTGAAATGGGATTTACAATTATACTCTGTAGAATTTTACTTGAAGGAGGTGAAACATGCAGAGCCTGTAGGTAGAGCTCTTTTAAGGATGCTGGCCCCTCACCTGACTAGGTTAGGGCTGGGTACAAGTCTCGGACTTCTGTCACTGGTAACTGGCCAAGTCTTTGACCTATGTATGATATGGCCAGGAAATCAACAAAGTCCTTCCTGAAACTCATGCCTAAGATATAATTATATTCAAACGGAGGTGATTTATAGGTCACTTTCCATTTTTTAAAAGAGCTTTAAAAATTATGAAGGTGAACATATGGTCCTTTTTTAAAAAAAATTTAACAATGTCTGTGATGTTTTGAATCAATGGAATTTTTAAAACATGAGCATCACTAAACAAAGCAGACAAACATTCCCTTCCTCATGGAGCTTACATTCTAGGTGGCTATTGAGGGCAACTAAGATTGACTTAAAACAAAATAAAACAAACAAACAAATTTTAAAAAACCCAAGCATTTTGTCCATCCAAGAACATAGCACCAAAAATGAAGCAACTACAATAAGGGGCTTCTTATCCAAGGAAGCTGGAGCTGGTAGCTGACTAGTTAATTTAAAAAGACCACTAAAATGGTTATGGTAAACCATAACATGGCATATGTGTACCTTAAATATTTTACTTTAGCTTAAAACATATATCTGAATATTAATTCACTATTTTTTAAAAAATGTGAGACCAAAACATTTCTTGGGTTTGCTGATTGGAATTTTTAGTGACCATTTTTAGATAAACCATACCTAAAAGGCATCATCTGCAGTTTCCAGTTGCAGTTTTCTTAAAGCAGAATGAGATCTTAAAGGCACTTAAGAAGCAATCCAAGTACAGAATATTCCAGCCTTTAATGATTGACCCACCCACACCCGGCTCAACAGCCAGGTTTGATTTTGCTTAATAATAACGTTTTTTTCCCAGTCTTATAAAGCATGCAACTTAGAGCATTTTCTTTTTCACACCTACATTTCATCAGTGTACATACTATGCAACCAAGTCTCATAATTACACTAACAAGTATAACTGGCAGAAACAGGTTTAGAAACTGACCCCAAAATCTCACATCACAGCTGGTGGAAGAGAAGCACAAGAGCATACCAGCAATTAGACTGTTAGCTTGCTGTATCAGCTTGGGCATCAGTCACTATATTTACAGAAAGGATGAATAGCATTTCTTAATCAGTCAAGTCAGTTATGCAGCAGTCATTTAAGAGAACTCCTACTGTACTTCTGAATATGACCATAAGCAGACATCATTTGCATCCCCTAGAACAGTGTTTCTCAACCTGAGTTCTATGGAACGCTGATCACTTATTTTGAGGGTGGGGGATTGGGCTGGTGGAGTTATAAGAAAAAGTTGGCTGCAGGTCTGAACCTCCCCAGCTTCCTTCAATTAAAGGAGCTGCACTTTTATCTGTTTTATACAGCTGACTACAGCATTTAATTTCACCTTTAAAGAAAAGACTTCGAGAACGATTGTATCTTGAAATAAGGGTGATTCAGATGCTTTTAGAGAGGAAATTTTAGACTTTAGCAGTCTGGCATAAACTACCACAGATAGAGAACACCTGATAACATTTTAAAGTTTTTCAAAAGAGAGATGATTTAAAATACTTGCTTTCCACCTGATTTCTTTCTGTTAAGTGTTTCTGAATAGGCACTGGATTCATTTCCTCGAACTGCCATAACAAAGCACCACAAACCAAGTGGCTTAAAGCAGTGGAAATTATCTCACAGTTCTGCAGCCTAGATATCCAAAATCAAAGTGTCAGCAGACCCAGGCTCCTACTGGAGCCCGTAAGGGAATCGTCTCATCAGCCTCCGGTGTTTTGCTGGCAATCCTTGGCGTTCCTTGGTTTGCAGCTGCATATTCCAGTCTCTGCTTTTGTCATCACATGACATTCTCAATGTGCACCGGTGTCTTCACCTTCCATCTTCTCATAAGAAAACCAGGTATATTGGATTAGGGGCCCACCCTACTATGATGTGACCTCATCTAATGACATCCGCAATGACCCAGTTTCCAGGTAGGATCACCTTCTGTGGTACTGGCGTCAGGACATTGACCCATATTTTGGGGAAAATACAATTCAACCCCTAACGGACTGAGGATTTTCTGAATATAGTTCTTCTCCCTGCCTTCAGTACCTTCAATTCCTAGACACTGTCAGTGAACAGAACAAAGCCCCTCAACATTAATAATGCCTGTGATGTCCCTGTGCTTGAATAAAACCAAAATAGGATTTCTGGGAGAATCCCCTACTTGAGATGAGGCAGTGTAGCCAGAAAAGATACTGTGTGAAAGGAGCGATCATGTTTTGAATGCATACCCTGTACTTAGTCTTAGGTTGAGCACAGCATATCTCTTTTTTTTTTAATTATTTTTTACTTATCTTCCCCCAAATTCTAATAGATATCTGTCATTTTATATACTTTAATTTTCAATTAACAGAAAATTGGCAATTGTTAATTTTCTTCAACAAGAAAAAATGTGTTGGCTTATATAACTAGAAGCTACAAATGTAGACAGCAGGGCTGGCTTAATCCAGGGCTGCACGTCTGGATTCCCTGGGCTCCACCGATTTGTGATTCCCTGGGCTTTGCCTTCACCTATGTGGCAGCTTTAGTGCACAGTACAGCATCCCATGGAAAAGAGAAGGGTCACTTTAAGATGTTATCCCAGAAGGAGCAAGAACATTTATAGAAGCACCGAGCCAACCCTCTGCTTATCTCCTTGGCTTGAATTTGAATCCGAACCCCGTTCTGGACTAAATGCTGTTTTAAAAAGTGTGGGCAGGGGGGTTATACTCAGGCCAATCAGATCTGCATCTACAGGTAAGGGTGGCAGGGTAAGCACTAACTCGGGCTCAAGGACTGCCTGGAGGGTAGCTGGTACCTCAATACAGTTAGGATTCTCTTAGAGCGGAGAAAGAGGCAATCACTGTGTCGGTCACCAATAACATCCACCTCAGCAGGACCAGTGTACAGACAAAATAGCTACGATTTGGGGAAGGTAATCACTTCTTTCCGGAATCACATAGCTCATGAGTATTAGACTAACATTCAACACTGAATGTTTCTGACTTTCTCATGCAGTAGGCGACCACCATTTCCTGTACTGGAGTGGATAAGCTCTTTGTATGCTTTTTGGAGTAGTTAATGTAGTCTAAGCTTCTTAGAAACTCAGTCTCCACACCCTTGATTGTGCACCTTCTCATAAGAGTACCAAGAGTCTCATGGGATGTGTGAGTGAATAAGGCTGTTGAGTGTTCAGAGGCAAGAGAGAATTCTAGGAGTGTTTGTGCTGGGAGGATGGGTTCCCCACCTGAACAGACAGCCTTCATAGAACTACAGGATTATTAGATTCCCTTTGTGCTTTAATGCACTCTGAGCAAGATGGCAAGTAGGCTCACTCACCAAGAAAGGATATCAAAAATAGGGAGAGACAGAGAGACGGAGCGAGGAGGAAAAGGTACTCTCTCCAACTTTGCAATAAGACCACTTGAGTATTGGGTTCTTTTGAGGAGGAGGCAAGGTAATATCTTTATAACCTCTCAGGAGAAACTTGGGGTGATGGAGACGGTGGTGGTATTTATCATGGTTGAGCAGTAACAATGTCCAAGATGGAAGAGCTGAAGCTTTCTTTGTACCTGGCATCTCACTCAAGTGATAAGAAATGGAGAATGGATTCCTTCCTGCTCAGACACTGGGGACAGCCTGGGTCTTTGTCTCTAACCTTAGTTGAGCTACTTCTATGAGTTTCTTTCAGCATGTCTCTGGCCCATGGCTATTACAATGGAGCATTGCAAAACCCGAAAGTTTTTCAAGGACATTTCCTCTTACGAGAGTCTGTATTGTTAAGGGAAAAAAAAATTGTTTTGCCCATTATTAACCTTCTTGCTAATTGTTTCTTTTTTCATGTCTTAATCATCAAAAGCTCATGTTTTCATTTCCATTTCAATCATTTCAATTACTTGCATCCAAAGCAGAAATAATCCCAATGTTATTAACTTTTATAGTGCCCCAAAGTAAACAGCTTTTAGCCTGACCTAGCCATTCCTGAAGGTTGGAAGGCCTTCCCACCAGGTTTGGCTTCACAGCTGTGTTCAGGGAAAGGGAAATAGTGTGAATGCTGTAAAGCTCGTGCCCTTCCCTACCTGCAGAGTTTCTAAAGCAAAGGCAGATGTTGTCCACTCCTCAGACCAGCAGCCTCAACCCCGCTGTCTCAGTTGGGGGGGAAGGGTTGAATGAAAATGTGCATGTAATAAGCCTGAGTTGCACTATACCAGGAATGTGACTTGCCATCTCAGGTGTCCCCACTTCTCCACATTCCTGCTCCTTATGTTAGCTCAGTCTCTACAAAACCTTAGTCTCTCTTCCTGGTGCTACGTATTTCCTCAGCCCAGCCCTCTTGGCTTCACTCCCACAGGGCTCTTTCCAGTCCCTATAACCCGCCCAAGATCCTGGTATTCTGCAAAGAAAGCCGGATCAGCACATTTCAAAGAGTTCCATAACTAGAGCTTTTCTTTAAGAAAAAGGAAGAAAGAAAAAAAAAAAAAAGGGGGGAGGAAGGAAGAGAGGAAAGGAGGAAAGAAAAAGGCTAAGGGAAACTCTTAAAAGCAAGCTGTTCTCACTTAAAATAGGCAGGGGTTAACTTGATGTCCTGCCCCTTGGTCCCCTGAGGTGAATCTCTCCACCTCTTTTGAACACAATGTAGAAACCACAGACCTGAAACCATGAGACCTCTGGTCTGGCTGGGATTCTCACCTGCCCCTGCATTCTTCTCTCCAGCCCCCTGGCTTCTTGGCCTAGTAGTTGGAGACCCCAGAACTCCCCAGGTTGTCTGGAAGATTCCTGTGCAATTGCCCTTCTTCTCACAGAGATGGAGCCCTTGCATGCATGAGAGTATTACCCTCATCCTGCAGCTCTTCCCTCCCAAGGGCTTGGATTGGTCGTATACCTATCACAGAAAGTATCTCACAGAGAGCTTTAAAGATGTGTGTGCATGCATAGACAAGCATGGGTCCTGTTGTTCATACAACTGTGATTTCACCACTAACTTCTCCTCTTGGCGGATTGGTGGCAGCGACATATAATTCATCTTCCCACTCCCAAGTTCCAAGAGAAGACAGACTTAGAGCCTTCCCTGTTCTTCGACAAAAAAATAACCAGGTCTTCCTAGAAGAAAATGACTAGTCATTCCTATCTGGGGTGTCTTGAACCAAATGGGTTAGTGTCCTTGAAAATGTTAGGATTGTACTCTGTTCCTATAAAATTTTAGCTGTAGAAAGTCTGTGACATTGTGAATAGTCATATTTAAGCAAGCTTGGGATGCAGTCATTTGCAGCCAATAGCCTGGACTTCGAAAGTCTTCTTCAAGTAGGGTGAGTGGCCTAAAAAGTAATTTCCAGGAGTTCCTGTTGTGGCTCAGTGGTTAATGAATCCGACTAGGAACCATGAGGTTGCGGGTTTGATCCCTGGCCTTGCTCAGTGGGTTAAGGATCCAGCGTTGCTGTGAGCTGTGGTATAGGTCACAGATGAGGCTCGGATCCTGCATGGCTGCGGCTCTGGCATAGGCTGGCAGCCGTGGCTCTGATTGGACCCCTAGCCTGGGAACCTCCATATGCCGTGGGTGCAGCCCTAGAAAAGACAAAAAAAAGTAATTTCCAACCCTGTATGCTCTTTGAGACCAGGTTAAGCCAAATGGACATCTTGATGTGTCTCTGACATGGTAGTGCCTCTCTGGCTTGTTGTAAAGAACAAGGCAGAACTTGTTATTCTTGATTTTTCAGGGCCAATCCAAACAAAATCCCTGAGCCTTGACTGGAGCACCAGCCCTGGAAAGGCTTTTCCCCATCTACTGTCTCTGCAACACCCAGGAGGAACCCTGAGATAAGAAACAGGCATTTCCCATTCATCTGTGCAGACAACAAATATTTAGAGTCTTTTCTGTGTCAGTCACTTTGGGGCTGGGCATCCAAAGATGAATGGATTTCATGGGGCAGTGCTGTCAAGTTAACTCAGCAAGCTGAACAATTATGGGGAAATGTCATCTTAGAAACATCCGAGAGACTAATGAATATTTAAGACATAAAGAAAAGGATGAAATCGGTCTTTGTTATCTCTGCCTCAGGATCACCTCAGCCCACTCTCTCCAATAACAGAAACATACACCCTATAGAACCCCCCCAAATTTGTCTCACTTAGTATTTCCTTAGCACTCCCTTTCCCCGCCTTATCTCTACAGGAGTAAGCACAGTCAATCCTGTTCTAAATTACAAAGACTTTCAATTAGCAGGGTCTGAAGTAAGGACATTTTTATCCGTGCATTTCAGATACCCAATTAGAAGTAGATAGACTCTTCCACCCTAATACACTCTTTCCCCTCTGTTCATGAATCTGGAAGTGACTGAAGGATATTAGGCACATTGCTCTCTATTAGCACGTATCACCCAACCCTTGAATTGACTTGCATTTGTCTCCCAGTTAATCAGAGATTTCCTTGAGGAAGGAAAAGAAGGAAATTAATACTTATTCCGAAGGACTCTGAACCAAGAACTATGGGAAAGCCCTCTCTCATGTGTGGACAAGGGCCATGTTTTCTTAAACTGGGTCTAGCACTGCCTTAGACTACCATGACTGCCTCTTTACAGAAAGAAAAACTCAGTGAATTTTATTATATTTATAGTCATACAACCATCATCACAACCTAATTTTATATTTTTGCCTGCCTCTCAACACACTCCAATAAATATTTTATGAATGAATGAATGAGGTGGACCCTCTAAAGAGAAGGTCATCTTACATCTCAGCACATGTTTACCACCTGGGCCCATACAACTTGCTGTGTATGGTATCTGGTTACCTGAAACAGCATCTTCTATCATACAGAACTTTCAGATTTTTACTCACATTCTTAAAGAGAGACACATAGACACAAAAGTTCCTAGCACATAAAATTCGCTCAATTACTATTTGATACATAAAGGTGTCATTAAAAGAATTCCATAAGATATGTGATACTGTCCTTCTTTTCATGGAGGTTATTGCATGTGTGCCAAGGTCACAGCTCACATCTTGGATTTGTGTCCAGGTTACATATATTGAGGACATGCTCTGTGTTGAATGTGCCATCAGGTGCTGTGCATGTGTTTGTAATTTAATCCTACAACAACTCTGCAGAGTCCATATTAGTGTTGTGATTAACTGAGGCTTTGAGAAAATAAATGGGTTTTATTTTAGGCCATGAGTTTACACTGACAGGCCTCCTTTCCAGTAGTGCTTCTTACAGCTCAAGCAGCTAGGACACATCCTAGGAGATGGACCCTCTGAGATGAAGCCCCCAAAGCTGCCTTACTTCTTCTAAAGGAAGCATTTTCTTCCCAAATTTGCATCTGCCTTTCTCACTGTAAGACGGTGCTCAATAGTGTGGTAATGGCCAAAGTGTCCATATCATTCACATCCTACATTAAGACTCAATGCATCAACTCTCAAACTGACATTAATGGATTAAATGCAGTAGGAAAGCCAGAGACTCATTTCCACTCTGATCCCTTTCAATGACTCATAACGTGATGGTGATGGACGTGGGAGAAAGAAACAAGTGCCCACATGCTCACTTCATAGGTGAGTCTGTCTGAAAAGGTCCACAGAATTGGTCTGCATGCCCTGATTGTGCAGAGGGAAGGAAGCGTGCCTTTCCCACCCTGGAGAACATGTGCTGACTTCTTTTTTTTTTTTTTCTCTTGGTTGGAAAATAGCTGAAATTGCAAATACAATGTTCTCTTTGGAATGAGAAAGTCGCTGAGACTTTCTCAGTGAGAGGGGAAAACTGAGTTAAGTTTATTTTACAAAATCCGTGAGATGTTTCTAAAAACACAACATTAAAAAGCGATGTACCTGAGCATGCTCTGAAGAAGATGGTGTTAGCCTATTTTAGAGGCTATTTCAATTGCACTCACTCTTAAAGGGAGCAGGGCCCCTGGAACACAGGAGTGAATAACGAAACATGGCATGTGGTTTGGGAGGCTTCCTACTAAATGCAACTCAGCAAATTAAAAGCATAAGTAATTTTAATGGCAGTATAAGAGAAATGAACCTTCAAAGGTAAGGAAATTTAAAATAGCTTTAACTTGGGGGAATTGCAGGGAAGTAGGCTTTCAACTCTCTTCATCTTGAAAAGGCACATCCTAAAATATTACAATATATGCATGTGGAATAAATTCACTGAGTCTGTAATTTGAGAGCAAAATACAGCTTTTGAATTGCCTAACATTGACCTGCTATTGATATTATTAACAAAACTGCCTTGGGCCCCAAATAGCCCACTTAGAATTTCAAGGTACGATCGGGGCCATGGCTTCTCCTGGTCAACGGCAGCTGGCCTGTGGGCTGGGAAATCCTACATACCGTGGCAGTCCGTTCAGTTGCAAGAGAGAGCTCTCACGGCTGCTCTGTGACTGCATGTTTTCCCGCTCTTTTCACTTTGGGTTGACCAGTTCTCCTCACAGCAGGGGTGCTACTTAATGAGCAACATAATCCCCAAACATAATTTAGACCCTTGAGGAGAGGCATTATTTCATTAAGCCACTTGTATCTCATGGAACAGCAGACTACTCATTTTCTCAATTGTTCCCAAAGGCATGTGCAATGCTGATGACCCTCTGTACTTACGCTTTGGGAGTCACTCATTGACCAGATTAGCATTGGCCTGTATCTGGCGGACTCATGAGGCGGTGGTGTTTTTCAAGTCCATTTGGAAGCCAATATGATGGATTTGGCTATCAGAGACTTTAATACTTAATATTTCACTACACCTTTGCCAGCTACTTTTATATTATTCTGCTGCAGTGACTTTAAGACATACCCTCCTTTAAATTCATCAGCTGATTGAGCCATTCATGGCTCAATCATTCAACGAGTATTGACTGAGTGTCAACCATTCAGAGCTGGACCACACTGAACATGAAGGTGGAGAACTTTAAGGTGCTTAATAAAGGTTTGCAAGGTGATGCTGAGGGTCACGATGTGTTTGCCCATTAAACAGTTACATGGGCAATTCTAATTCCAACCTAAAATGTAAAATTCTAATGGGTGCCTTGAAGTGTATTCATCTTCTTTTGGAAAACTTGGATAGGGGAGGCAGGAGGCTCAAGAGGAGAAGTGATCCTAGGGAATTAAGTGAAATGGCAGCACCTCCTCTTTCTCCCACACAGGAGGGAAGGGCAAAGCTCAGCAATATGGCCAACCTTGAGTATTGGGAAGTGAGCCCAGAAGAAATCCACACCCCAGTCTGCAGCTGCCCACAACTGAGGTCAGTCCTCAAAGACAGTTGCAAAGTAGTATGGGCTTTGGTATCTGCTGTTTGGTTGCCGGCCAGCTACTTCCTAGTCATGTGACCTTGAGTAAAGCTCTTCACCTCTCTCGATTTCCCTTTCTTGGTGATGTGAAGTTGATAACTTCTCTACCACTAGGGCAGGTACAGCACTTAGCTCAGTGGCTGGCCAGAGAAAAACATTCCATGAGTGCTGGTTATCAGTGGCATGTGTGGCAGGGCTGCCACTGCTACCTGTCACCCCTGTCATTCTAGTCTATTGTCTACATTTGTGCATGTACACAAGTAAACACACACACACACACACACACACACATACTGGGTGGGTGCCAGATGTACAGAATGCACACTTGGGTTCATTCTTGCCATCCAGAAAAGCTCTTTCATATTCAATCTAGTAGGAAAAGTCTCCTCAGCTGGGGTCATCTGATTCCATGGGGTCTCTACAAGAAGCCTGGTGGGTGGGATGATTGCATTTTAGACCATAGTTAACACTAAAATCCAGGACTGGGAATAGGGATGGGGGGTGGTTGGCCAATTCTAGAGGCAAGTGTTATTAACCAGGCTGTGGGAACCAAGCAGGGCCTGAAATAGATGTCGACATTATCTTTCAGTTACAGGGTGTCACTGCCCTGCTGCTTTTCTTGTCAGTGCTTCCTGGATCAGGATTTTAAAAAGATGGCAAAATACGCTGTTCTTATCAGAGACTCAACTTTTCAAATATAGAATGTTGTTCATGTGTCACTGATGCAGTTGGAATTGCCTTCTGCACCCAACTTATAAGATGGTTCCTTTTGAGTGGTTACACTGAATGATTTGCTTAAAGTCCTATTGATTAGATGGAGAAGGGAAAGCATTACTGTCAAAGCCCTGGAGTCTGCAGGGCAGAAGGTAGGAGGAGATTCGGAAGGTCTTAAAATAATCCTATTCTTGGATAGAAGTGCAGGTAGCAAGAAACAGCCAGCTTTCTGTTTTCTGAGGCAGAGGAAAGACACAGTTATGAATCCTGGAGTTAATCTTGAAGCCTCACTTGTACCAAAGGAGCTTATCTTCTTGGTTAACAAGTGGCAAAAAAGAAAAGAAAAGAAAAAAGGAAGAAAGAAAGGAAAGAAAAGAAAAAAGAAACTTTTGAATCTTTCCCCTAATTTGCCTTTTGAGATCTTCAGAGATTTACCACCACCCAATGAAAATGTGAAAGCACTAAGAGATGAAGTTTGAGTTTCTGAATAATCAGAGGTTGATTGTTATGATTTATTTAGGTTAAATGTAAGTCTGTCTTCCCTGAAGAGTTGAGAGACCTGTCACCTATTTTCTGTATTTGAACCCTGTTGAGCCTATTACACTAGTTGAAATGATAGTCCTTAAAAGTAACCAATTCCTTTAAATATGTAAGTAGCCTCTGGGCCCCTATCAGTCATTCCCACTCTAGTATGAACTAGTTGCTTCAAGTTTGATTTTTAGGGTTGTACTTATTGAATGAGAGGACCAGGCATGTGTTTTGCAAAAAATAAAATAATTTGGTATTGTCTCCCAAAAGTAGAATTGGGTATGGTACCACAGTGGGGAGTTCTCAATTCTGGGCCATCTGTGTATTGTTGTCTCCAAATCCACTACTCCAGCTTCAGGTTTTGTGTAATCCTGAGCAACAAAGAGATGTAGCAAACTGCAGATAATAGAAGCTGATCACCCAGCTACATTGGGGGACAACTGGGTGCTTATAAACATAGGCTTCATTCATTCAGTAAATATTTACTGCTCTGTGTCTGGTGCTGTGTTTTGGTGTTCTATAAGAAAAGGTATCTCTAATCTTTATTCAAACCACACCCAAAAAGAAATTTAAGCATTTATATTTTGAAGATACATTATGAAACTTATACTTAGCTTACACAAAGCTGCACAGCTAAAAAGTGGTGGATTTAGAATTCAGATCAAGCTGTGCCTGACCCAGATCCACGCACATCCCCATACATCATATCACATCCCTCGTAGAGCTCAGAAAACACCCGGAAACTCCCAAATTACAATGGTCTGTCAGGGTTTACAACTGGTGATTTCAAATGATGGAGTAAATCTTGTGAGTTGTGGGTCCCTCTCACAGGTGAGAAATGGAAATTGATTTTAAAAATAGCAACAGCAGCAGCCACCACAGATGTGAGACTTGGAGCCATATGCCAAGGATGCCATGTCCATCAGCATGGCCCATTGTCCTGCTTCTCTAGAAAAGCTGGAACATGGCTTTTGGAACATGCCAAAGGGGGTGAGGGTTCGGACATGCTCTTCAGCAGCCTCATTTGGCAGGAATTGCTCAGATTCTTTGAGTTGGAGGTGAAAATCCACTCGAAGGAAAATGAGAGCAGCAACTTCCCGTGTGTTAAGGAGAGTAGAGAAAGAAAGGGGAACAGAGGCACATGAAATATTTCAACAACTCCTGGGGTCCTTTCCCAAGTCCTGGTCCCCCCATTTTTTGTTTGATGGAAAATAATGTACCTTTTACACTTTTCTAGAGACTACACCAAAAGTGGATGAGTGAATCCAGGGAAATCAGTGGGTTGATTAGGTGCCTGCATGGCTCTTCAGCAGCAAGAGGCGTAATGGAGCCATACTGTGGATAGTTAATGATGACTTTTCTCAAGGGAAGGTTATTATAGCTCCCCCCCTGGCTGTTAGTGTGAGAATCAACCTAGGAAGACTCTGGAACTTTACCAGCACGAATTTAAACAAGGATTCTGATATATGAGATTGTTGCTAAGCTGTAGATTCTAAATTACATCCCATGGAATATGTATTCAAGATTTTGTAAGCAGGTATATCTTGTAGAAGTGTCCTATGGTCGAACAAGTTTGAGAAAAACCAGGTTAAGCAAAGAATCTTGAATTCGCCAGTTGTTTATAAATATCTAATGTACCCTTTGTATTTTTCCTTGGCCATTGAACTTGCTGCCAAGGAGCATCACTTGAGGAAAAATAGCCTGGTGATTAAAGCATCTGGAGCAGATAGCTTGGGTTCAAATCCCTCCTCTACCACTCACTATCTGGATGGCCCTAAGCAACTTGCCTCAGTTTCCTTACCTGTAAAATGGGGATCACGATAGAATCTACCTCCTAGGCTTGCTGAAACAATTTAATGAATTAAAGTACATAAATCATTTAGAACTGTGCCTGGTACATGGTAAGTGCTCTCTGAGTGGCAGTATTATTGTTATTCTAATTTTTGAAACTAAAAGGCTGGGCATCTGCAGTTACTGTTGTGGCTCCGTGGGTTAAGAAACAGACATAGTATCTGTGAGGGTGCAAGTTCAATCCCTTTCCTTGCTCAGTGGGTTAAAGATCCAGCATTGCCACAAGCCGTTGTGTTGGTTGCAGATGCGGCTTGGATCTGGCTGTGTGCATGTGTGTGTGCGTGTGCATGTGTGTGTGTGTGTGTGTGTGTCTAGAGAGAGAGAGAGACTGGCCATTTTTCTAAATGATGCTAAACACCTGCAGACGACTTCATAGGGACCAATTTCTTCACAGCTGATTGTTGTTTGCTTCAAAATAAGTTACAGGGATTTCTTCTTCTCCAGCACTTGTGGAGTTAGAACAAAATTAATGTAAAAAGCAGGAAACACAATAAATTATGGGATTCCATTACACTAGATATAGAGAAAAGTAGAAATCATGGGATGTATGATTCCTTGAATACAATATTCCCATTATATTCAAGTAGGAATTTGAACATAAGAGTTTGGGAACATGGAAGGACAACCTCTGAGCTTAGTGTGTGAAATGAAAGTGCCAGTGGCAGCTCGCGTGGCTCTTCCTTGCTCCTCCATGTGTTGGAAGCATGCGTGAATGCAGCCTCCTGGTAAGTAAGAACAAGGCACTGAGTGCCGAGTTTCTCTCCATCCTCTCCTTCCTCCATTGTAAAGAGAGAGAAGGAGGAGAGGGGAAGACTGAATCCTATGAGATTTAAGTACAATTCTGAGTAAAGCCAAAAGCTTAAAACAGGCAAAGACCCGAGATTCCACTGTTGGTTTGAATGGATCAGTTCCCCCGTGGGACTTCGGAGGCCCATGCAGAGACTCTAACCCTGCCACATGTAAGACAAAAGGAAAAATTGCCAACGTTTCAGAGACAGAAGCTCACTGAGACTTGGGCCCTAATCTCTCCAAACAAAATGCATGACCTTGAGCCAGTCACTCCAGACCCAAGCCTAGGTCTGCTGTAAAGCAAGAAGGCAGCCAGGCCCAAGTCTCAGCCCTGCTCTCCCACGGGACTACCTGCCATTGTCCTGATGACAGTGAATTGTGCTCAGGCTTACACAGCACGGTGGAAATGAGGACAGAGTCTCCATCGGTCACGAATTCAGCGTTTTGCCCTCCCTCCCCCTCCTGCCTTGGGCAGCCGGGATCTTCCTTATGTAACTCGGTCAGAAAAAGGAGGGCAGGAAAGTAAAAATATTACCCCCGCAGTCGTAGCCAAGCCATACTGCTGGGTTCTGGGGGTGGAGGAATGAAGATGAAGGAGACCCAGAGGGAAATGGGAAGGAACAGAGCACATGCAAAACCGAGATGGATTCCTCTGGCCCGGGGCATCCATCCGCATTTGGTCCTCCGCAGGGCTGCCGGGACTGGGTTAGCAAAGGGGCCGTGGGGATGGGGCTGGAAGGGAGATGCATCCATCACCATTGCTCGGTGTTTCATTTTCTAGAGGCTGTCATTGAACACATTTCTGCTGCAGCCTGGCAGACATTTGTTGGAAGAAAATTACGAGGAGGTGACTTGTCGGAGGTAATAGGCAGGCTAGGCTCTGGCTTCTTAATGGCACACAGACCTTTTGCCTTTTAAAAAATTGCTTGTTAGAACATTCATTTTCCGGCCTGTCTTTGCCATCAGAGTCAGTGGGGTTGGAGCAACGTGAAAAGAAAAGGCAAAAAACACTTGCTGGGCTTTTGGGCCCGGAATTGGGGCCCAGGAAAATTGAAATGAGTCAGGGACCATATAGGGACCAAGTGCTGGGGATTGAATGATGGGATGGGAGGGATGCTGGGCATAAGGAAGGATGCCTTTCCTGGAAGCGTTTAGCCATGACCTGCCGGGAATAGCATCTTTTCATAAATTAAGGTCTTATCTTTTGCTGCAGCAGCAGCCAGCCTGGAGAGGCCCGGTGAGGCACGGCGCAGGGAGGATCTGAGAGGCTGGGAGCTAAGTATAGAACGCAGGGTGGCTCTTCCCAGCCTTTGGAAATGTTCAAGCACTGAGAGAGTCAGGAGAAAAAAAAATGATCGCTCTGTTTGTTCCTTGAAGTATAAAAATGATTTTATTTTTAGACATTACTTTTTTTTTTTTTTTTTTTTTTTGGTCTACTGGCAGTTGTCTTCAGCTACAGCCGTGGAAAGTGGAATAGTGAAGCCAAGGGTGGGCACAGCCAGGAGACTCTACGGTGTCAAGGGTTTCTCAGCCTCAGTGCTGTGGACATTTGGGGCTGGATAGTTCTTGGTTGTGGGGCTGTCCTGTATATTGTGGGATGGGTAGCAGCATCTCTGGGTTCTGCCCATCGGATGCCAGGAGCAACCCCCACCTCCAGTTGGGATGATGGCCAACCTTACCAGATGTTCCCTGGGTGGGAGGGGGATTGTCTCAAGTTGAGAGCACTGCTCAGAAAACACGGCCTTTCCCTGGTCCCTGCATTCAGGTTTTCTCCGGGGGTCAGCTGTTCCCCCAGACCACTGGTCTGTGTCCTCTGTGCCTACTTGCGTTGCCTCTGCCTGTCCCCATCCCTGCAGGGACACCCCCCTCCCCCACCACACCATTTTCATCCTGAAGAAGATGAAATGCTTTCCACCCTCTCTTATCCCCCACAACATGTAGTAAGTTTAATGCACACTGTTCTTGTCATGAAATGTTTGCATTGTATTTACCAAATATATGTTCTTTAAGTTTGCCAAATGTGCAGCTTCAGCCAGAGAAAACACATTTCCACACAGTGTTTCCGTTTGGTTTTATTTACGGGTGTTTTTTTTTTACTTGTCAGTGCCAAGAGGACATATTTGTCCTGAGGTCTCTGTGGTTCTGGGTTTTTTTTTCACAGCTTACATTTCTTTTACCCTCATTCCAATGCACCTGCATATGAAGCGGTGGTGATTTGAACTGAGGGCCACAGCCTCCAGCCCACGTAAGCTTCTTGCTCCCAGATCCAACACACCCCCAAAGAAGAAAGGGGGTATTTCTCCCAGGAAAAATAAGTGAAACCATGAAGCCAAGGCCAGAGCTATTGGGCAACAGTCTAAGATCTAAATGTTTAATAACATCTAAATTTAGGAGTTCCCATCGTGGCTCAGCAGGTTAAGGACCCAGCATAGTATCTACAAGGATGCAGGTTGGATACCTGGCCTCCCTCAGTGGGTTAAGCATCCGGCATTGCCACAGGCTGCATCATAGGTGGCAGATGTGGCTCAGAAAGTGTGACTATGGCTGTAGTGTAGACCGGCAGCTGCAGCTCCTATTCGACCCCTAGCCTGGGAACTTCCATATGTCATAAATTTGGGCTTAAAAAGAAAAAAAAAAAAAAGATCCAAATTTAGAATTGGAAGTGGAGTCTGGCTGGAACAGGTGGAATTTAGATGAGGCATTGTTCTAATACGCAGTGGAAGGCCATCCTGCTCCTTGTTTAGAGGCTTTGCTATTTTCTACAGGTGGAATCTAGCCTCCGTGGCCTAGGACAGAAGACTTCTGTGATTTGCCCACACAAGCCTTATTGCCAGTCTTTCCCCTGGCCAGCTCCCTCAGTGTCTGTGTTGCAGCTATACAGAACGACTTTCAATTTTCCAACCGTGGCAGGCTTTTTCATACCTTTGCCAGGAATGCCTCTCCTTTCTTTCCTTCTACCTGGGAAATTCCTACTCATTATTCTTGACTCAACTCAAAAAAATCTTATCTTTGGTGCTACCTCTCTGCCTTATAACCTATGGTATAGTAGGGTTCTCATCATGATGTATTTCAATTATTTATTTTCCTTTCTGAATTTCCAATATGTAGAACAAAGTAGACACTCCCTGAATGTAATTCAGTGAATTAATGCATGATTCCAATCCCAAAGAAGTAATTGAGAATTTGTCATTCTTGAGAAGAGGCTTTTTTTGTTTGTTTTTTGGTTTAAAAAAAAAAATTCACTAACGTTCTAAATTCCAAAAAGTGCCTTGAAAATTCCAAGGTCCCCACCCAACTTCTTCGTCTTTGGAAAGCCTAACCAAATCGAAGCTCGTAGACTGGCCTTCTGTCGCTGCTAATCCAACCAACACAGGGTTTTTGTCTGGGTTTCTTTCCTTCTGTGATGTCTAGTTGCCATTGAATCCTGAGACTTGTCTTCTCTAAACTGAAACTGAGTTTCCTCTTACCTTTTCTCTTCTACCTGAGGATGTAATATTTTTTAAAAATTGTATTAGAGTGTAGTTGACTTACAGTGTTGTATTAGTTTCAGGTGCACAACAAAGTGAATCAATTATAGATGTAAATATATCCATTCTGAGGAGGTAATATTGACATAGAAAGTTTTCTTTCTATGAAAGTTCAATTTCAGAAGAAATTTCATTCCTCGTTGCGTTAACGAGCCTATTAGTTCCTAAGATTGTGCTCTATTCTGGGTGTTTGAATAATCTCTCTTTGTTTTCATTAATTAATTCATCAGCATCTAGAAAAAAAAAAAAAAAGTAGAGTTCCACCTCCAAGGAGCTCACAGTCCAGTGAGATAACTCTCTTATCTAGTATTTCCACTGCCAAAAAAAGCATGCTCTCAGAGTGATGTGCTGGAGGAGAAGAAGCCCAGTGGAGGGTAGGATAGCCTATAGGGAGGCCCAGACAGACGGACAGACTGCACAAAGGGTTGTAAAAGTGAAATCCTTGGATGCCTATGGTGTGAGTGTCTTGATGACGGTCTCTTCTCATTCATCTTCGCCTGTCACTTAGCTGTGGTCCTTCTTATTTATTATCACCCTTAAGAAAGACAGGAGGCGCAGTGAGAGGCTCTGAGCACTGTCCACAGGACGCATGTTATTAGGATGGAGTTTTAGGCTAACACTCAGCCATCTTTTTAAAGCTACCATGGAAGACGAATATGAAATGAGATTTTTAGACCTTGATTCCTGCTGGCAGCCAAGCGCAGCATCCACAACAGAAATGTGTGCTACAGCTTGGAACTCAGCTTCTGTTTCCTCTTGGTACTGTCCCAGCAGAAGCCAGTTCATTAAATCATCTTCATTTATAAGATGGAGGTTTTCATATTTTTCCTTGTCTTCTTGCTTCCCCTTTTCTTTTCCTTCTTTGTCAAGTCATATTTGGGAATGTTTCTTAATTTTCAGGAGGAAAAGATCCCAGAACCCAAGAATAAAACTAATTATAATGACAAATTGACCAAAATGAGAAAAGTGACAAATAATCTGTAGGCTGAAAATTTCCCAAAAGCCAAGAATAAATAAAATGTCTCTTAAAGTGCCTGGTGGAGGAGGCTGATAAAAGAAGCTCAATTATCTGTTGTTTCTTCTTCAGTCTGTGATATCTGACTTTAAAAGGGAAAAAAAACATTGAAGTGAAATAATAAATAGAAGTTCATGAGCTTCTGCCGATTTGGAGGCTGAGAGAAAATGTATTCATAGTAAAATAGCTAATGAATCAGTAGATTTACTTGCAAGAATAGACTGTTCAACTTAGCCTCCTCTCTTATGTTAAACTGCTTCAGTTGGACAGTTAGACACCTGACTACCTACTTATCATTATTGGAACTTTTAACCATTTTACTACAAATTAGATACCCTGCTTTGTTTCCCAAAAGTTTGCCTCATGCTTGTAAAGGAAGGAAAAATAAGCAATTAGCAAGGAGCGGATATAGAGAATGCCAGTATTTGATAGAGAGTGAAGAATTCTGTAAGAAAGGGAAGGAGAGTTCCCATCGTGGCGCAGTGGTTAGTGAATCCGACTAGGAACCGTGAGGTTGAGGGTTCGATCCCTGGCCTCGCTCAGTGGGTTAAGGATCCAGCATTGCCCCGAGCAGTGGTGTAGGTCACAGACACAGCTCGGATCCCGCGTTGCTCTGGCTCTGGCGTAGGCCGGCGGCTACAGCTCTGATTAGACCCCCAGCCTGGGAACCTCCATATGCCTCAGGTGTGGCCCTAAAAAGACAAAAAGGAAAAAAAAAAGAAAGAAAGGGAAAGAATTCTGGACAGGATCAACCAGGCTCATGCAGAGAGGTCCTACCATCTTTGGAGCAACCTGACCTGGGCACTTGCACAAAGCTAAAGCCCAGCAATTCAGAGAGCTTTCTTAAGAGACATACAGCTTTGAAAGATAAATGACTGCCATAAATATGGAGGTTTTTGCAATGAATCTGCTATGGTCCAGATGTTTGTGTTTCCCCAAATTAATTCATTGAAACCCAAACCCCCATAGATGCTAGTATTAGAAAAGGGGTCCTCGGACGGGGGAAAAGGGGGCTCTGCCCTCATGAATGAGATTAGTGTTCTTATAAAAGAGGCCCCGCAGAGATCTCTAGCCCCTTTTGCCATGTGAGGATGCAGTGAAAAGATGCCAGCTATGAACCAGGGAAAGGGCCCTCACCCATCATGCTGACACCTGATCTTCAACTCCCAGCTTCCAGAACTATGAGATACAGACTTCTGTTGTTGGTTATATGCTACTCAGGTGATGGTATTTTGTTATAACAGCCTGAACAAACTAAGGCAGAATCTTATCTGGACTCTCACTCGATTGAGGAACATTCTGGGAACTTTTCTGTTCAAAATAAGGGGTTTTGGAGAACTCGTTTGATAATTATTGAATGCCTACAGTAAACCAATGATTATACTTGACTCTTGATCCAAGTGTAAGAAAGAGATTCTCATCAGCTCTCAGGGAGGTCACAGTCTAGGTGGGAAGGGAGTAGTCGTAATAAGAATAATGGTAATAACAACAACAATGACAGCAATTATTATTATTTGAAGGTTGGAGTACTGTTATTATCGCCATTTTAGAATTGAAGTAACTGAGGCCAAGAGAGGTTCAGTAACTTGATGACGCCACATAGCTTGTAAATGGCAGAGCTAAGTTCTCAAGGCAGGTCTGGTCCAGTGGTCCAGCTCTTAACCACAAGGCTCACTGCTTCTCAATGTTCTTAAATTGCCATTTTTGGAGAGTGATTTAATATGCACATGTTTTATGCCAGATTAAAAAAAAATCTTTCCTGCATAAAACCATAATGATCTATTGATATTCATTAAAATGTATGCACATACATATGTATGAATTTCATTATGTATATAAATTAATGTATTAGGTGAGCAGTTATATTTTAGGATATAAAATGAATACTATATTATGATTAAATTTTAAAGAACCATGTAATTTTGGACCTTGTGGCAGTTGTTTTGAATACCCACAAATCAGCTGAATGGAAAACATGAACCCTTTAGAGGTCAGTGTCTCTCTCCAGAGGCTGCCTGCACTGGACAAGGGTCTAGCTAACCAGTCAATCCAAATCTCATTTGGAAATGAGGAGTGATGCATTTCATTCACTCCATTATTCATTTTCAGGGAATCACTGACCCTTGTATGCAACAAGCATTTTTTGAGTAGATCCCAACCCTAGATATTGGCTCTGGAATGGCTTGGCCAACAGGCATATTACTCAGAGTAGAAGGGGCAAGATCTGGGTCTTTGAAGCCAGGCTAGAGGATGCAGTCTAAGGTTTTCCCTTGGAGGAGAAAGATATTATATATTTATTAGTCCAGACTAGAAGGCCTATAGAGAAGAACCAAGCATCCTGATCACATTACTGCTGATTTCCGAAGAGGGTGTGGGTTTTTGACCTGCCGTGGAGCGTGCCCAGGGGTGACACAATATAGCTTTGAATGGTCCATCAAATTTAAGATCTCAACTTCAGATATTGTCTAGAGATTTAGGGATGACAGGGGCTAGGACTCTAGGGAAAGAGGGCTAGAAATTGCTAGATGGGTTGTTCCAGTTACAGCTAAGATGGTATTGGGGTTCAGGGAGGGCTACATTTTCATGAGAGTTTCATAAACTCTTCCATGTGAGCCCAGTATACATCACAAAGCATAGAAATATGAACTAGAGCTTTGTGAGCATTGGGGAACTAGATACTGGGTTTGTAGCAACACACGCAGCAGCAACAGCCTCGCTTCCGTATTTCCCAGGTCCACTCTGTTTCAGGCACTGTACATTCCCTGTGTGATGCTCACAGTAATCCAGAAAGGTTGTCATTGTCCCATTTCACAGATGAAGAAACTGAGACTCAGTCAGTAGAAGACCAAGCTGAGTTTCAAACCCAGAGTTATCTGATTCCAAAGCCCACATTCTTCCTATTTCACCGAGTGCTGCTTCTCTTGAGCCATTCTAGGTCTCACTCACTTGCAAGAGAGACTGGTTCAGGAATTTATCAGGGATAGCCTTAAGGCTCAAAGGTCTTCAACCGGCATCTGAGCAGCACTGGAAAAGACAGAGGCTGCATGGTGCTAAATGCCGTGAGAAATAAAAGAATCATAGCAAAGAATGCTTGTCCTAGTCATTATTTACCAAATGCTGGATTCCATGAAGCAGACAATGACATCCAACGGAGAGAGTTGCATTCTCTGCCTTCTAGGATCTTCCATCCCAGGATGCACGCTTACTTGCTTGACTATTGAGATAGGAGAGGGAAAGTTGTTATGTTTGTGCAAGTTATTTTTATTACAGATGCTAAATTACTATTAGGTAGTTGAACCATCCTCAGGTGTTGACTGAATAGCTACATAACTGAATGAATGCATGCCCATTTGCTTGCTCTTATAGATTAGCTTTCCTGCTATGGATAAACCAAAAAGAAAAAATATTTTCCCATACTCCCTAAAGCAAGTCGACTTTGTTTTGTGGGAGGTAGCAATTTATAGACCTATCTACACATTATTTTCTAAAACTCAAGTATTTTGGAAGAGCAGATGGAGTACCATACTGTATACACTAGTCATATATTTTGAAATATATTTCTTTTTGAGCAATTCAGTGCTGCTTTATTTAGCAAAAGCTGTTGAAGGTTTTCAAAGCAATGTTCCAAAGAACATGAGTGGCTGAGATCCTAGTGGACAGACAGGCGTGGTGGCAATGCTTTTCAAATTCTGCTCATCAGACCCCAGCCCTAGTCTCCATCACCTCCCCCATGCGGAGACGATGGTCCACTTTGTTCTGGGTGGGGCGGGGGTGGAGCCTGGTGATCTGAATTTTTTGCAAATCTTCTGAGTGATCCTGACAAGCACCCATGTTTGAGAACCAATCCTCTGTACCCAGATCTGAGTGCTACTTTTGGTACTTCATTTTCTTGAGATTTCATTTATTTTCATCGATTAAATTATCTGGAAAAAAGGAAGGAAAACTCTCTTCCTTTTGTACTTCCTAAGAGTCATGGGGGAAGCAAATAGGTGTTGAGCACCTCCAGCACTGCCAGGAAATTTGGTTTATAGATTTCACATCATCTTCATAAGACCTCACCAACATTTGGGATCGGCCCTCAGATTTGGAGCTAAGTCATACATAGTCCTCAGTTCCTAGCTTATTACCATTGTAAGTTCAGGTTAGACTTTCCTTTTGTTATTGTTCCTCTTCACCCTTGCTCCCCAAACCCCTTCCCCTGCCCACTGGAGAACTACCTAAATATCCTGGAAGTCAAGTGGGCATGCGTCCTTATGAAATATATCTTATGATTTGTGCATGTGTATATTATCATTTTTATAAACAATAGGTCTATAATACAAGCAGGCTAGACAAAGCAAGAAGGTTGCTTGTTTTAAACTCAGCATATATTTTCAGGTACATTCCAGTCACTGTGTAGACTCCCAACATGTCCACAGTATTTCATTGTCTGCGTTTCACTCCATTTTATTTCGTTTCTTCCAGTTGATATGCACCCAGGTTACCTCCAGATCCCCGCTGGTCACAAAAAATTCTGCAACTAACCTCCTCATTTATAATCTCGGGGGCCTGTGTGAGAATTATTTCTGGGATGTGTGCCCAGAAATTGGGTCTCAGCGTCGTATGAAGTATGCACATTTAATTTCAGGTTGGTTTCCTACATGGAAACAGCACATGGGAGTTCTCACTTCCCTACACCTCCACCTTTTGGCATGGACATTTGGTCATTCATTCTGATGGCTAAGCGTGCAAGTCATTGTTTGTTTTTGTTTTTAATTTTATTGAACTATAGTTGGCTCACAGAGTTGTGTTCATTTCAGGTGTACAGCAGAGTAACTCAGTTATGTATTATATATATATATGTATACATATATACATGTCACTGTTGTGTTCATCTTTATATCTTGGATCACTGGTGAATTTGAGCGTCTCTTCAGGTGCCTTTTCCTATTTAGATTTTTTCATTCCAAGAACTACCTTTCCTTGTCCTTTCTCCACTTTTCCATTTCCTTTTATAGTCTAGGTATTACTCCCTTGTCAGCTTTAGCTGCTGTAGGAATCAACTCCTAGTTAGTTATTAATCTGATAACTTACCAATAATTTCTTTCAATATTCTTACTATTTAATGTAGGTAAATCAAACAGTTTTTCATCATATGATTAATGATTTTAGGATCTTATGAAATACTATCCCCCGATTGGACCCCTAGCCTGGGAAGTTCCCTATGCCACAAGTGCGTCCCTAAAAAGCAAAAAAAAAAAAAAAAAAAAAGAATAAAGTACTATCCCACCCAGAATAAGAGTAATGATTCTCATTTTTGTAGGTAAGGAAAAGAGATCTTAATGTTGCAATCCAAGCTCACACTCTCAGCTAGCAGCAGCAGGATTTGAAACTGATAATAATTCGCTATTAATAAATGAAATCATGGTATTGGCAACACGGTTAAACCAATCAAGTATTACTTGCCCTAAAAACGTTCTGTGAGTTTCACTCAGAGATCTCTCAAAAATTGCAGTCTGCAGCTTGTATCGCTCGGATTTCACTGAATTTTCCTTTCTGCACTGAATTTCTTGCGAAATGTCTCAATTGCGTTACAACCAGGCTGGTCGTAATTACAGCTTTGGCCTTCATTAAGCTAATTACTGCTTGTACTCAAATTGAGCCTTTTCGCTCAAATAACACTGTAAAGCCGTCCTTGCTCTGTGATGTTGTTGCCTTTTCTAGGAAAGTGCAAGGCTGAGATCCGAGCTCTGTCTCTCCTTGGAGCAGGGATTTCAAGCCGCCTTTCTCGAAGGCCCTGGGGTACAGCTCAAATGACTCATAGTGTCAGGGAAATGGGGGGGAGGTTCTGGAAAGAGGGTAAGCACCCAAACAAGCTTTGCCTTTATTTGTTGTGTGTATTGGGTGGTAGGTAAGATCTATTTGAAAAGGGATTCTCCTGGCAAAGGGGGAGGTGGGGGAGAAGCACTGCCGTAGAGAATTAGACTACTTAATATAAACTGATGTCTTTTCATCTCCCTGCTTATGTTACAGTTATATGGTGCTTTACATTTTGAAAAACACTTTGACATTATTTGAATTTATAAACCCTTGTAAGGTAGGCATATTTTAACAGCTGCAGCAGAATCTTCTCACAATTAAAGCTCCAGATTGCTGCACCCATTCTGGCAGGCAGGCTGCAGGGCCATATGTCAAGAGATGGTAGAGATTATCACTGGCTTGGGTCGAAGGTAGAACTAGATGATGTCTCATCTCTCTGGTCGTGCTAAGATGCTATAACTGAGAATGATTAGAGAAGAAAGGAACATTACAAGAACTGGTACACTAAGCTTCTTGTCTGCTGGGGCAGGGAGGAGGGACTCCACACATTTATTGAACACCTGCTCGGGTCTTGTCCCCATGCTAGAAGCCTCATTTCATTTACTCTTACAGCCACTCTGGGAGGGAGGTATTGCATCTGTTTTAACGGTGATGAAACTGAACCATGTCAAGTTAAGTGGAAAAGCTTGGAGCTCCCAGCTCCCCAGCTCCAAAACCATGGCTCTTCCCACTGAGTACAAATGCCTGCACATAAGCATTGCATCTTTTAAACATTAACCTCCTTGAACTTCGTTTAAGCATATTTTTGGAAAGAAGTTTTGCATTAGTCATTCTCTCTCACACTGGGTGTCACAATGATGCCTTGGTCCTCTCCCTCCCTCTGGTCCTTACCTCCTGCTTTAGGATCAAGCCATCTCGTCTCTCATTTATAGCAACATTCAGCCTCCTTGTTGATGAGGTCACTTGCCATGACTCAGCTGTTAGCATCTTTCCTGCTTTGATCTCCTGGGTTTCCAACACAAGCCTGTGCTATTTTTGGTTTTGCATCAGATAGGAAGATTGGAAAACAGCAATCCAGCCTTCTTGTTCTCCAAGTTGTTGATTTGACTTGACTTTCTCTTTTCATTCATGAATTCTTTCTGCACTGAAGGCTGAGAAGGTTTAGTGATGGAAAAGTTCTCCTCGCTTCTCAGGGGTGTACATTTGGAACACAAATCGTGATGTCAGCTTTGGTTATCTCTTGTTTTCACTCCTTGTTTTATTATTTCTTAAATAAAAGAATAGACATATTGAATAACATTGTGGAGTGGTTCTATTTCAGATATGCATATATTATGACTAGTGTCCTGAGCAAGACAGAACAATTACCCAAATCTTAGCCTTTTATTACTAGGGCCAATTGTTAAATGAAGCAGTGCTCTGTCAAATGGAAACTGCCTGGTTTCACAACTTGAACTTCTGGGATTTTGCATTCTACACCAAGAGACAGTTTACTCAAATGTTTCTGGTCATTCCAAAACAATGGAGAATAAGAATGTGCATTTTCATAGCTCCTTACACTTTATAAAGTGTTTTCATATGCATCATCTGTTTTACCTTAATTACTCTATGGGATGGGTTTTATCATCCCTCTTCCACATAGGTAAAGTCAGATACAAGAAGCCTTAAACTTTCAAAGAGCCTTAGTTTTGAAAAACAAATGTATGTCTAAAGAGATTGAGCAGGGTCACCTACACCTAGAACGGGGAAGTCATTAGCTTCTTTTACCACAAACAGGGCTTTGTTGATGGAGAAATAAATAATGTTATACTTTGGGAGACGCTGATGCATATAAAAAATTGAGGTAAAATTGAATTGTCATTCAGCTGGCTGACCCAGTCTCAGAGGGGCAGGATTCATGGAATTAAGTGGAGTTTTATATTCTGCATGTTCAAAGTAGAGCCTTTATTTGTGAACTGTTTTCCTTCCAGGATTAGTTTCCTGAAGCTGGCTCTGTTGGCCAAGGTTTCAGAGCAGCCATCAGGCTTTAAGGATCCCCCTACAAGAAAAAGAAAAAGTGCACCATAAATTCTCAGTAGGCTAAGAAATATTCGAGGTTTGGGGGCCAATGCAATTAATGGGACGTTTCCTTGCTCAAAGAATATAACACTGTGGCAGGAGGTGGAGGGGATGTTAGCTCAAACTAAGCCTTTTTCTACAATGAGATGGGCTGTGATGGCTGACAAGCCTGCATGGGTGAAGGATGAACATTTGCCCATTGAAGGGAGAGCATTTCAAAAAGAAACATCAACATGGAAGAACAAGGAAATCACCAGTAACTTGGTGTTTCTAGAAGGCATTGTCTAAGCTGAGAAATGACAGTCAGTGGGACTGGAAGATATGCAGAAGCTTGTGATGGAGGACATCTCTTCTGACATTAAAAAGAGTGGCTTGGATGCTGCTGAGCATTTGGGTCCAAATGGTCAGATGTGTGTTGAGCTCATGACACAATGGAGAAGGGGTGGGAGGAGTCGAACATGGAGGGAGGGCAGTATGTTAACAGGAGGCTCCTGACGTAGTCCAGATGACGGATGTGGAGTCTCACAGAATGTGGGAGTGGAAGGAAAAGGGCCAAGCTGAGAAACGTGGAGAGTGGGGTGTTAACTTGAGGACTGGACACAGAGGTTAGGGAAGAGAAAGATTTCCAAAGGACTTCATTATTTTTGGTCCAAAAGAAGAGGCATAAACTCTTTTAGGGCATGCTGCAGGCAGGACAATTTTAAGAGGAAGATGAGAAGTTGAGTTTCAGAAGTGTGAGCAGGCTTATGGACACGTCTAGAAGAAAATGGTTTGTAGACAAAAACATCAGTTTGTGTCTCAAAGCTAGAAATACCACGTTAGCTCTGGTTTGCATAATTTTTTTTCTTCTTTCTTTAAATCAGTGATTCTTTTAGGCTTCATCATAACCAACTTTTAAGAATCTGACAATAGCAACGGATTCTCTGGGGTGGAAAAACACACATGCACGTGTTCTTGAAATGTAACAGACAAATTTCAGGTAGTTTGAAGAACTCCAAATTAATAATCCTTTCTTCACATGAGTCATAGAGAGCTTTTAAACTCCATACAAGGAGTTCCCTTCGTGGCTTATGGACCCTTCATAGGGTCCATGAGGACACAGGTTCCAACCTTGGCCTCCGCTTGGTGGATTGGGGATCCAGGGTTGCTGTGAGCTGTGGTGTAGGTCACAGATGCAGCTCAGGCCCTGCATTTCTGTGGCTGTGGCATGGGCCGGCAGCTACAGCTCCTCCAATTCGACCCCTAGCCTGGGAATTTCCATATGTCATGGGTGAGGCCTTAAAAAGACAAAAACAGGAGTTCCCGTCGTGGCGCAGTGGTTAACGAATCCGACTAGGAACCATGAGGTTGCGGGTTCGGTCCCTGCCCTTGCTCAGTGGGTTAACGATCCAGCGTTGCCGTGAGCTGTGGTGTAGGTTGCAGACGCGGCTCGGATCCCGCGTTGCTGTGGGTCTGGCGTAGGCCGGTGGCTACAGCTCCGATTCAACCCCTAGCCTGGGAACCTCCATATGCCGCGGGAGCGGCCCAAGAAATAGCAACAACAACAACAACAACAACAACAACAACAAAGACAAAAAGACAAAAAAAAAAAAAAAAAAGACAAAAACAGGAAAAAAAACTCTACAAATCTCTGAGCTGCCAAGCCACGTGTTGAGAGATGTTGAGAGACTGTCAAGAATCCTCTACTACTGCCGTGTGATTGGAGGACTCCAGTTGCAACTACATGGTTTATTTTCAACACAAGTCAATAGGAGGTGAGCAAGCAGCACCAATACCTAGAGACTGGAATACACAGGCTCACTTTAACTCTTCTCAACACTGCTCAAACCTTTTCTCATGATGTCCTTTGCCTGTGTCATAAACTCCTCCCCAGACTTTTCCCCAAGGCAGAGCTCTTGTTCAGACTTTGTCGCTTTTTATTGGCATGTGTGTGTGGTCTTTTTTTGTCTCAGTTCATTATCATTATGAGGTGGGGATCCCGATGTGAGGACAGTCTCACTTCGTCTTCCACTGTTTTCTCTGCTCAAACTGGTTAAACTCCATCGGGTGTCCAGAACCCAACTCACTTTTGTTTTCACAAGAATGCAAACATTCCACAGCTTTCACCTCTGTATTTTGACTCTTTTCCCATAAGCTCTGTACACGTTCCTATGAAATCAACTTTTTCGCACATTTTGTTCTCACACTGAGGAAGCTTGGCATTGCAGTAAACAGTCCTTCAGGTCCACAGAGTCCCCCAAACAGATACAGAGGTGCATTAAAAGATTCTGTCTTTCACCTAGGAGTTCCCATAGTGGCTCAGCAGAAGCAAATCTGACTAGCATCCATGAGGACGCAGGTTCCATCCCTGGCCTTGCTCAATGGGTTAAGCATCTGGTGTTGCCATGAGCTGTGGTGTAGGTAGGTCACAGATGTGGCTCTGATCCCACATGGCTGTGGCTATGGCGTAAGCCGATGGCTATAGCTCCGATTCGACCCCTAGCCTGGGAACTTCATATGCCTCAGATGCAGCCCTAAAAAGACCAAAAAAAAAAAAAAAAAGGATTCTGTGACCTAATATTTGTCGAATACTTGATATGTACTAGTTCTTGCTTGAGTTTCCAGTCCAATGAAAGAGGCAAATGTGGATTTATAAATTGTACACAACGTGATCATTTGTGTTAATAGAGGTGTTGAACCCAGGAGCATGCTGCGATATACCCCTTATCTGATGGCTTGAGCTTTCATTTTTCTGTGAGTATTTGTTGCACCCCTCCTGGGTGGGCTGCAAGGTGCCATGGGGGTAAATACTTGGTCAAATCTTGAGTTTGAGAAAGTTTGACGACTTAACAAAGATGTAAGCTTCATTGGATGGTGGAAGTGATACATGCCATAAGTGTGAAGAAAGAACTCGTATTTATTGAGTACCTACTATGTGTCAGGAATTATTTTAGGAACTTTTAGTTACACTTTCTCATTGAATGTGCCTACCTGTGTTTAGGCTTAATTAGGTTTTCCTAAGTGAATTTAGAAATTATGACTCAGAGATGGCAAGCAAGTTGCCAGAGATCTCCTTGTAGGTAAAACTCATGATATTCCACTCTGTATTACTAAAGAAGCTCAGGAAATACATCAAAATAATAAAGCAGAATATGACCCATTTGGTTACTGCTCAGTGTTCCAGTTTTCTCTCAACTTCATTCCTCTCTTCCACCTTGCCCATTATGGGTCAGTGTGTATCCTAGAACATCGTGAGGGTTCGTCCCCTACCAGCTCTAACTATCATTAATATTATGGTAATTTCAAAAATAAATCCTTTTGGATGTGCTCAGTCTCCTATCTTTCTCCTATGATTTCCCCAATCCCTGGTAGCACTAATATTAGAGATAATTAAGTCGCTGCCTTTACAGAGTGATTTTCCATGGGTATGTCATCTTTCTTCCTAAAACGTGAGCATCTCCTAACAGTACATAGACATGGCAGGCACCTTTTCTTATAATTCAGGGCCTACTCATGTCCTTTCAAACAAAACTACTGACAAAGCCACTCTTGGGTTTTTTTCTTTCTTGTCTTTCTTTTCTTTTTTTAACTAGGTGAAAATGATTACAGCTCAGACACATTTATCAGTATCACAGAAGTCGCTGGATATACTCAGTAAATGGCCCAAAGTTTATCCTTCTTACAACTTAACACTTTAAATAAAAGCCAGCAAGCTTCATCTCATTGGAAAATTATTATACGTTTGAAAGAATTTGTATGTCAATATTTGTCAGACAGCCTCCCTAGGTGTAACGTCTAAAGAAAGATGCATTTAGGTGATTCACATTCTCTGTGGGTTTACCCAGTAGTCATCACTCATGTCTGTTCACTAGGTGTTGGGGTGATGAGCCAAGCCACTGTATTCTCAGCTGGGCCTGGAGCCTGTTTAGTTTGGCACTGATTAATGATGTGCATGGAGTGAGCCGTTTGCAGAGGCATCTTAGAAACCCAGTTAGCCAAAGATAAATAGCTGAAAGTTGGCTGATGGGAGCACAGGAGTTGGCCTCTTGAGAATGGGGAGACTTTTAGAAACACCAGGATGAATTTTGGTTATCCTAACTAGGGAGTGGGCAGGTTCTGCAGGAAAAGAATTGCCTTAGGGTCTGGTTTCTTGGTAGGCACCCCAGACTCAGCGTGAGGCATGTTACTGATATGTTTATACACCTGCATCACTTCTCTGTGCCTTGGGTCTCACCATATATAAATTTGCTTATGGAGCCTACTTGCTTCCCAGTCATGCCTTCAGACAAAAGGCACTTGTATCAGTAGGTATCTTGTGATATGCCTTTTGAAGATCTTATGCCAAAGAGCAAACATTTATAGTTTGAGGTTTTCTTTACCAAATGAATTTTTCGCTGGAAAAAAAAAAAAAAAAGAGGTTTTAAGTGTAGTATTTTTCTTGCCTGACACATCTCTTACTTTTCCTTCTCATGTCATTCATCTGTTACACTGTGTTGGTTCAGCATCTGTTTCTTTACTCAAAATTTCTTCTTTTGATCTTTTTCTATCCTTTGGGTGGGACAGTGAGGAAGAAAAACATTGATCTTGAAGTTCTTGAGAAAATGTCTCAGTACTAATTGGGGTGCTATTCTTTCAATGGCATGCCAAAACCGGCTACAGCAGATTATTTTGTGCTTTCCAGAGCAGGTCTTTTCTCCCTACTGCTGACAGAGAACTGACAGAAAACATCTTTGGCAACTCCTGTCCAGAGACTTTTGGAATATCTATTTCCTAAGGAGAAACAATCCCTTGTTAAGTGCGCTTTTTCTTTTCTTTCTTTTTTTTTTTTTTTTTTACTAGCACATCTAAAATGCTTGATTCAAAAGTTACAAGGATGCCCAAATCCATTTTGGGGGAGAAAATACAGAGCTGAGAGGATGAGCTCAAGGTTACACAGGAGGCAGAACAAGAAGAAAAATGCAAAGCGAGATAGTCACCAGGTGTCCTGGCTCAGTTATTAATGGTTGATTTTTATCACTTTGTTCCTCTGCTCAAAGATCTTAATACTTTCATTACATCCTGAGAGGTACAGTTCAGATTCTTCTATTCAGCAGCTACAAGCATCCATGGTTTGATCCTGACCTGTCTCCCACAGCTTACTTCCTACCCCTCTCCCTAAGTGTATAAGCATAAACAATAGCCATTGGGTATGTCTGGTCTTGCAGAAGCTGTTTGACAAACATTCTTTTAATCCTTGCCCCACACTGCGAAGTCTGTACCGTAATCTCCAGTTTACTGGGAATCCGAGGCTTAGGGAGGTTCAGAAATTTGCCCCTGGACACGTAGATGGTAAAAGTGAGAGGGCCAAGAATCAAACCCTGTTCTGCCCGACTTGCTCTTTTCCTTTGACCTTTCACTAAAGCCCTAGCGATCTTGAGCAACTGCCTTTTTGTTGACTTGGAAAACCCACCCAACTCACTCGTCTTTTTAGATCTAAATTGTACTCATCCTGCAGGAGCCCACCTAGAACCTGCCTTGTTCATACAGTATTTCCTCACCACCCCAAGTGGAAGCTGTCTCCCCTCTTCCCATGGAAATCCAGAGCTTTCGGCTCAGATCTCTGCTATGCCACTGTCTAGTGTGATTTGGAGAAAGTCATAATTCTACCTTGGTGTATGGTACAACCTGAGCTCTAAGGTCCACCCCCCCCCCACTGCAATCAAGAATTCTAGGATTCTGAAGATATATCATAGATATGATTTCTTATGCGTTGAGTCCTGAACTTCTCTGTGCCTGCCTCACCACCACCTCCCGCCGCCTAGTACAGTGCCTCATGCGGAACGAAGGGCACAGCAGGTGAGATTGTGGAGAGATGCCTCTACCCTTCAGTTCTAACTCACTCCCATTTATTTGCTTGTCTTCTATTCATTTAGTCATCCATTCATTTATTTATTGCTAGCATTGAATTTCCCTATAACTTCCAAGATCTTCTAGAGTCCTTCTCCACTTTTAACAGTATAGTTATTTGGGCAAAACTATTGGGTATATTATATATAATATAACATGTTATATATGTTAAGTATAATATAACACGTTATGTTATGTATAATATAACATGTTATGTATGTTATGTATAATATAACATGTCATATATAACATGTCATATATGTTATATGTAATATTGTGTTGTTAAACATTTTCGGTGTCATAATTTTTTCAGCATTTTATCAATCCTGTGCTCCTGTATAGACAAGCCCAAGTTACCAACCTGCACAGAAAAATAGATGGTTACCAATTAATTGACGTTGCCAGGTTTCAAATTTGGGTTTCAAAGGACTATCGTCTTCTGTACCATCTTCAGTGACCCTTGTCCCCTTTTGTTCCTAAGACCTTTGGCTCCTGCAGGGCCTCAGATATTTCTTTCAGGAGTCTCCGGTTCTATTTATCCCATTTGGCAAAACAGATTATCTTCTTCCTTCCACCCTAGCCGCCCAGCATATTCTTTGGACCCCAGTTTTCAGCTGTTAGATGTTCACGCTAATTCCCAGTTGCCCTTATAACAATAATAATAAATTTATTATTTTGTTTATAAATATTTTCTTGTTTGCTTATGATTTGAGTACTTATGAGGAGCTATGCATTATTTGCTAATCTTTCCATCAGCTCAGTGCAATAGCATTCATTAGCTATAGGTTAAGTTTGCAAACATCTTTTTATTCAATCCTCATATTCTAAAATCAACTGCCGCATGGTATTTCCATTGCAATAATTTAAAGCAGAGGTTTTCTAATTATAAAACTTGGATTTACGTCCCTCCCTTGTCATTTGCAAGTATAAATTCCCTGAGCTGTGGTTTCTGGAACCAAAGGAAATAGAAAATCCCTGTTTGGTAAGATTGTTGTGAAGATATAATGAGATGATAGATACCAACTTTTGAGCACTGTACTCCCACTTAGTAAACACCCAGTCAATGCTAACAGTGACCATTCCATCACCTCTGACAGATAAAAGGTGTTTTACGAGCACACATCTTGTTTTACTCTTATGACTATACCTGATTGGGTAAAAGAGGGTGAATATTAAATTTGTTTTCAATTTAAAAATATATTTTCTAAATCAAGAATGGCATGCATGGCAGGGTCCAACAGAAATTGGGACCAAATGAAATAGTGTAGTGTAACTTTTTTTTTTCTTTTTTTTTCTTTCTTTTTTTTTTCCTTTCCAGGGCTGCACTCATGGCATATGGATGTTCCCAGGCTAGGGGTCCAATCAAAGCTACAGCTGCTGGCCTACGCCGTAGCCATAGCCACAGCCACACCAGATCCAAGCCATGTCTGTGACCTACACCATAGCTCATGCAACACCGGATCCTTAACCCACTGAGCAAGGCTAGGGAAGAACTTCCATCCTCATGGATCCTAGTCGGGCTTGTTAATCACTGAGCTACGAAGGGAACTCCCTTAACTTTGTTTCTGAAACATGCTTTCCCCTATTTTCACACTTAAAAAAAATAATAACAAAATTTAACAGAACATTGATTGTCCAATATGAAGAACTTTAATTCCAGTTATATCCTGTTGGAAATCATTTCATTGTTTTTAACAAAAAAGTCTCAAGATCATTCGTGTTATAGAAATAAAACATCACTTCTTTAAAAATCCTCAGTTTATTTTACCCAGATTATACTCTAGTAAAATCCCTTAAGCATTGGTTGTGGTCAGAAATTTTTTTCCAGAATTACAAAATTATTGAAATTTAAAAAGAAGGGAAAACAAACTCATGTTCGTCATCAGAAGGGGTACAGTTTGAGGACAGAGACTCATGTCTTCCCACTACTTTATCCATTCAACAAACGTGTCGGCTCCTTCTGAGTGTTTGGCACTATTCTAGGGCCCATGACTAGGTCCTTACCCTGGATGATACACCATTTCTAGAGGTATTAGTATTGGCTTCAATCACCAAAATGGTAAGTGAGATAGCTATTGGATTAAACAATTTTTACAAGGACATAAAATTGAACACAAGTCCAGGTTCCGAAAGAATTTGAGCTAATCCTCAAGAAATTTGATCTGGGGCATTGGGACTGTTAAGAAAACCTAATCCAAAGTTATTAAACAGTCAGATGAATTAGATGAGATTAACTGTGCCTTATTAACATCAGTTCCTTCAGAGATGAGGGGTGGGTGCCATTGTGAATACCAAATTCAATTGATTGATAGTAGCTGACGGCAGGCAGAGTCCTAGTTCAGCAGAAAAAAAAAAAAATGCTGTGATAGATTAGTCATGTCTGCCATTGACATGAGGAGAGAGGAGTGATGGCATATAGTCTGTATAATTGCCATCTATGCTATTTCTTCCAAAGGACCCATCAGTAAGGGAGGAAAGCACATTCAGGTGAAAGCATAGCAAGCCCAGTGGACTTCTGGAAGCTGTGGCAATAGCTGCCTTCATCCAGCTGAGAGAGATATAGTAAATGGGCGGAAAGAAGAGATATTGAATAGAAAAACACAGAAAGCAATTGCAGATCTTCCCTGAGTGCACTGGCTCCAAACCACCAAACAATTGTCAAGATCATGCAGAATCAGGGCACTTTGGGCCGTTTTAATTGTCTGAGCTTTGTGGCCAGGGTGGTTGACAGGTTCTCCTTTAAAGATAATAAATGGCTCACAATTACTTTAGTTTGGAAAGTGCTCTTCTGCTCTGGGATGCTGTAATAACCAGCCATGGAAAAAAAGAAAAGGCCTGGGGATTTATGAGGTGTCCCAATTTACAACCATCTGGGAGAAATACAGCGGGACGTTGGTATAGCAGCATGTTAACCAGAGTTAATCTATCATTGCTGCTGTCCTACACCCCTCTTTCCCTCTGCTTAAAACTATCACAGGGATTTGACCCCAGCCTTCACAAAGATGGGTCAGAAATCATTTTGTTTTGCATGTAACTCAGAAATACAGACAAGTTGACCTTCAGCTTACTAGATGGAGGGGGAAATTTCCCAGGTATGAGAAATTTTGACGTCCACTAGTGATAAAAAGACAAATGAGGTATAGTCTCTTCCTTCAGAGGGCTCAAGGTCCTACTGGGAGATACAGGAAATATATAACTTCAGTACACTCTGAGAAATGTAGTCCTTGAAGTGACTGGGCAGGAATAGAACTATATTTGCGTGCACAAACACCCATAGTGTGCCAAATCATCACTTTGCTTCCCCTGCCAAATTATACTGGTAACTCCAACCCACAGTAGCACTCATTGAGGTTCCCTCTCATTATTTGTTAACACGCCTCCCTCCCCCAACTGCCTTTGAGTTTTGCAAGGATGAACATGGGACCTGGTTCTTTGTGTTGCCAGCACTTCAGCCAGGGATATTAGATGCTTAATACATGTTAGCTGAGCTAATACAGAACTGAAGATATACAGCAGACTCTTGAATTATGTGGGAGTTAGAGGACCAGCCCCTTGTGCAGGAAAAAATCCACGTGCAGCTTAATAGTCGGCCCTCCATTTGGGCTGTTCCTTCCTCTCTGTGGCTCCACATGTGAGGATTAAACCAACTCCAGATCGTGTAATGCTGTAGTACTTAACTATGGAAAAAAATTCACAAGTCGGTGGACCCGAGCCGTTCAAACTCATGTTGTGCAAGGGTCAGTTGTACTTCTAAAGCTTCTAATGCAATACCAGAAATTGACAACATATTAGACAAAATGTAGAAAATCAAAACATATTTACTCTCAAGATGTTTCCTTGATGATTCGGCTGAATATATTTGGAAATTAAAATGCGTACCATAGTGTTTTGAATTTCTCAACAAAGAGTGGTCCACTTATCATAGTGTTAACTATAGAAATAAACATTCTATATAACATTTAATTAAAACCGCAAAAGCACAAAAATGCTACATGTTATTTATAGATACAGGCATGTATAGAATTATAAAATGTCTTACAGGAAGAATATATCTCTGGCAAGAGTTTAATGAGGAAAGGACTTTTAGCCATACTTATAGCATTTTTTATCTTTTAAAAAAAGACATCTAAAACAAAAAAGGCAAAATGTTGACTTAAGTAAGATTAGCATAATGGATGATTATCTGCTGTATTTTTTTGTTTGAAATATTTCATAATTTTAAAGCTTTAAACTTATAAATGAAGTAGAAATTGGCAGAACACTATAAGTCAACTATAATGGAAAAAATAAAAATCATTAAAAATTAAAAATAATAACTTTTAATGAAATAAAACCAGTATGTGGGGGAAAAAAATATCACCCCATTCATTTTATGAGTACTGAAAAGGGGAAAGTATTTGGAGAAGGGTGGCCAGAATAGTCCTTCTCCGTTTGTCACAGAGTTTAGACCAACAGGCTGGGTTCAATTTTAAGTCCCACTGCCTGGCCATCCCCCCGCCCAGTCTGTCTGCTGAGGGGCACCAGCAACCCTTTTATTTTGGTGGCACTGTCCCTCCAGAGTGAGTGACTTGCTGAAGCAGTGATTCCAATGTCCTCTGAGGTTGGCAGCCTCCTTGCCTGGTGGCAGAGCTAGTTTATAGAAGCCAGACCCTGCCTCTTCCACCCTGTATTCCCTGTGGTCTTGCCTGAGGAGTATGCTTATGAAAAGTTTATTAAATCTCCCTTCTATTTGTCAGTATTTAACAGCTCATGCAAAGCATGCTGGGAGAGCCAAACATGTGAGGCTTCAGGTTTCACCCTCCATGGGAGACAGTAGACATTGCATTTATTTCTTAATGGTGACTCATTTTAGGGTAGTCTGAGGCTGATTTATCTGTGCACATTGATATGTTTTCTGTCTATTTCCATTTAGCTCATTCATGCACTCTACAAATATTTTGAATCTCATACTGGACACTGGACACTCCAAGATGAATTGGGTAAAATCCCACCATCCCTAGAGGTTGAGATACGTGGGGTGGGGGACATGAACAAGTGAGCAGACAGTTACCATTCACTGCTTTTCTTCATGTCTTATGAGTGAAGAAGGGCAGTGAGCGGATCTCAGATTTGTTGGTAAACAGCCTATAACGCCATTTATCCACTAACAGACATAGAGAGTTAGTTGCTTATCATTTAGCACTGTGTATTTGAGTATCATGATTGTGGACCTTAAAAAAGAAAACTCAGAGTTCCCATTGTGGTTCAGTGGTAATGAACCCAGCCAGTAATAAGGACGCGGGTTCAATCCCTGGCCTCACTCTGTGGGTTAAGGATCTGATATTTCCATGAGCTGTGGGTAGGTCATAGACATGGCTCAGATCTGGCATTGCTGTGGCTGGGGTATAGGCGGCCATTGCAGCTCCAATTCGACCCCTAGCCTGGGAACCTCCATAGGCCACAGAGCAGCCCTAAAAAGACAAAAATAGAAAAACTCCTTTTAAGCTCAGTTACTTCTTCAATGAAATCTTGGAGAGCTGCCAGGAGAAGCAATCCACTCCATCCCCACACTGCGGTCAGCCAGGGCACCCTTGGCTGCAAGAATCCATCATCTTGATAGCAGCTCTTATTTAGGAGACTGGCCCATTGGGGAGGTCATTCTTGTAACTTTCAGAATATTTGCCCAAGTCTTTGCTTTCCACACCCAAGCTTGATAAAGTAAGGCTAAGTTTGGTAAACGAGTGTTAGAAAACCAGCAGCCGCAGAATCATTAAAAATGTGTAGCCATTTTCCCCCAACCCTGTTGGAAAAGAGCTTTCAACCTTTTTTTGTGCAAGAAATCCAGCCCCATTTGTTTCTGCCTCTCTTACCACACACAGTCGTATATTTTGACTGACTTCCTTGACGTGTTGTTTATTCAAAGCTGTGGATTAAATGCCACCCCTAATGTGATTTGTGCAGACTTTGCTTGCCGGAGGCCGACATCCTCAGACACTGGTGAAAATAGCTTCCTGTTGTCTACCAGGGCCTTCAATTAGCTAACCAGCAAATCTAGCCTGATTGCTGTATTAATTTGGCTCCTTGTTTCAGCGGGAAGGGGAGGCTTGGTCACATGATGTTTGCCTCTTGATCTTTCTCTCCTCAAGGGCGGGATACAGAGGGAAGGCAGTGATCCCAAATGTTACCTTGTCTTTCTCCCCTTATGAACTGGCTTCCTGTGGAAGCTGAAGACAGTGAGAAGGAGGTTATCCATTGTTCATCAACAAACCCAGCACTAATTGATTTTAAGATCAATGGTTGGTTGAAAGGTTTATTTTTCTTTACTGGCTATAAAGATGCCTGAAACCTTAAATTAAAATACCTCCTCATGGGGAGCAGGGCAGCTCTTAGTGCCTGTGTCTTAGTCTTTGGAATGTGAAGTCACCCAGGCAGCACCGGAGCGGAACCACGGCTCTGGCCTTTGAATAAGGAGTCATTTGGGGGGCTAATGGCCAAGACCTCAGAGCTCTCGGTTTGGATTATGATCAGATTCTTGGGATGCTGGAGGCTGCCTGGACATCATACCCTCTGCCATTCGATTCTTATTTTATTAGTCGCTAAAACCAGGGGACGTCCTGAGCAAGGAAACAGCACTGCCAAGCAGCCAGCTCCCTTTCTAACTGCTCCGCTGGCATCTGCTTTGCTCTCAGGGTGAGTCTGAAAAGTCATCATTCATAGTCTCTCTAATAATAGTCCTCGGCCAGGTTCCCCAGGACCCACTGGACGCTGCCAACCACAGGCTTGCTCTCTCAAGGTTGCCATGCAGACCACTGTCCTGGATCTGGGAACACTGATGCTGATTGCTGCCCAGGGCATTGCAGGCTTATTGGGAAGATGGGGGCTGCCCTTATTAAAAGTGGTCCCTAAGCAGCACCTGATCCACGTAGGCAGCTGAATGTGGCTGCCTTGGTGAGAAACAGCCCAGGACAACTGGCCTGGCCCCCAAGTGGAGGTGGCTTCTGAGGGATCTGCCCAGGCATGCTCAGAGCAGACACAGTCCCCTGACTGTCTCTCTGACTGTCCCAGGTGAGAGCATACAGCCTGTCTCCACTGTAGCTGGTATCTGAAGGGCACCCCTCGGAGAACTGAGGGTGGTGACAAGCTGAGGTCTGTAAGTAGTGTTGGTGTTTCCAAGCGAAGATTGCATGTCCCTTTCAGGAATGGCAATCATCACGGCTCCCTCCTACCTTCTTATACCTCCTCACTTAGACCAGCAGCCCTCCACCCCCACTGCATATTAGTGCCCCTGCGTGGGGTGGGGAGGGCTTTGGAGAGCATGACCAGGGTCCCGAACCCATTCCAGACCAGATCAGTCTGAAACTCTGGCAGGGGGATGGGTGGGGTGGAAGGCCAGGCAAAGAGACCTTTTAAATTTTCCTGTAGACTAAAGGTTGAGAATTAATGGATTTTGAGACTACTTCTTTCTTTTAATCATTTGTTAAGTGCATTGGTCATAAATTAAGCCAATATTTTGTCCATTACTCTGATTGGATCATACAGACTCCTGAATATACAAGAGTAACCACAAAGAACACAGTCCATGGTGCTGTGTACCATCTTATGCCAAGAGGACAAGTGGTCCTCCATGGCCTTTGTGGGGAGGGCAGCAAGTCAGATGAATTTATAGAATTGGAGAGTGAGCAGATATTAGAAGGAGGTCATTAGTCACAATGGCGGAAGGAAGAACACAAATGAAGGCCCGGGGTGAAGTTCAAGGCACTGAAAGGATCCGTGTGGCTAGATCATGGGATGCAAAGGGTGGTGCCAAGTAGGAGGCTTCAGCTGATAGAGCGGGAGGCAACCAGGAGGGCTCACGTGTTCACACCAGAGGAGCTGGTCTTCACCTACCGGCCGTGCTCAACCAGGCAAACAGTGTGATCAGATGTGCATTCTGGACATCAGCCTCTGGGAGGAGGGGCTGGGCTGGAAGGGACAGAGTTGAAGTCAGAGGTTAATGGGGACAGGTAAGGGGGGCAGGGTGCCAGGGATGGGTCAGTGAGAATGATGAGAATAGCAAGAATGGCTGCATGAAGTAGAGGAAAGGAGCAGATAGAGGTGAGTTCATGAGGTGAGTGAACACCTGAAAACTATAATCTCCAGAGGCAAATGCCCAACTTTCATGAACATTCAGTTTCCCAAACCAGTAGTTCCATTACTTTGATCCCTGCTACCTAGTTTTTCATCATTCACCAAAGACGTAATGTCACTAGAACTGCATTACGGACCTGCTACATGGCGCCCTGAGAACAGGCCTTGGCTGTCAGCAGGTTGCATCCCGGACTCTAACTTGGGAGAAGTAGAACCCATGGAAGGCTCCAGGCTGCAGTGAACTGTTGTTTTTCTCAGCTCTTAGGTACATATCTTGGCTTTTGAAATGTTGCATAACAAACCCAATTTGTCTTTTTATTTTTTTTAATTTTTATTACAGTATAGTTAATTTACAATGTTCCTTCGATTTCTGCTATACAGCAAAGTTTTATAATTTTTAAAAATGTTTACAAACCTAATATTTACTAGGTTTGGAAATACCATCTTAGAGAGGAACAGTTACGGGGACCTCCCTGCCCACGACACACATAGCACTGGCCTTTCACTCTGAATCAGGTCATCATCACCCCTTCAGATGGATGCCCTCAGGAGCTCAGAGCCCAGAGGGCTCTAAGAGACCCACTGGAGCAGCAGAAGCAGGGAGAAGTTAAATACCTCGTGGTTCTTAGGATTACTACATGCCAGGATTAGATCATGTCCTCTGGGAAGTTCAGAGGCATTTCTTTGCATTTATTAATGAATAAAATTGTGTAAATGTGTATGGTATAATTGAGGACATATGAAATTGAGAGGGGCTGGAGGTGGAACACCAACCAAGCTGACCCTCAGATTTTAGAACAGCTTCTGTTCATTGATACTAAGCCTGACCCCAAGGGGCCCCGGCAGGAGAGAGCACTGGTCAAACCCCAGTGGGAAGTGTGGCAGGAGGAAGCAAGGAGGGGCCAGAGTATCTTCCAGTCCTTGCAACTGTTCAGGGGAGAGTTGAGAACACTGGTTGTTTGGTTGGTTGGTTGGTTGGTTGGTTCATTGTGTGTGTTTTTCTTTGTTGGTTTGTTTGTTTGTTTAAAAAAAAAAAGAAACTCTTTAATCTGTCTGGATCAGTTCTGTTCAAATCAACCTAAATATAATCTTGAATTGCCCTCCGCATGTTAACTGTCACACACCCCCATACCACCACCAAGCTGTCGTGTTGTCCTGTGGTTATTTACTTGAAGTCTGACAGGTATAATGTATTGGAGTAAGTGCTGTGTATCTTCTAATCCTAACTAAGGATACTCACCTCCACTTTATAGACAAGGAAACAGAGTCAGAGAAGCTGGAGCAATTGCCCAGCTAAGTGAGTGATGGAGGCAGACATTGAAATGAGCGCTGCCTGACTCTAAAGCCAAACATTTTTCCTCTGTACCGCCACCTGCTGACCAAACCATGACCTGTCTCATCAAGTCAGGTTTTATGGGAACACAGCCATGCCCACTGCAGCCACTTTCACGCCACCAGAGCAGAGCTGAGGAGTTACAACAGACACGGTATGGCCCACAAAGCTTAAAATAGTTATTATCTGGCCCTCAAGAGAAGTTTGCCTACCTCTGCTCTATGCCACACTGCCCCAGATAAATACAGAAAATTTAAATGCAGCTCCCTCAGCCCAGACAGCAGTTTTATTTTTTTCCTTTCCTTCATTGAGTACACTTGACTATACTCAGCAAAAACTCTTGTTCTTATGGACTGGCTTAGGCAGTCCACTCCCCAGCTGGGGCAAAACCACAGCGTAAAACCAACTTTAGCTCACAGAAGCTGTCCTAATTTTAAAGCCTGCGGACAGGGGAGGATCAACAGCCGACATCTGGGTGAATAATTGTCCCTGCCATGTAAATCACCAGCTTTTACCTTAACTTCTCATACTTTTTCTGAGCAAAGCCACTTCTTCCCACATTCTAACCTGGGAGGGTCACCCCCTAAAGTGACCCGCCCCCCAGTCTCCAGGAAGTTATCCTGCCTACACATGAGTACTTGGGGTCTTCCTGCCCACAGACCCCACTCCAGGCATAATCCTTCCAAATCTGGGGTCCTCGCAAGGCTTCTGTCATTTTGTGTTGTATAAAGGAAGTTTCTAATGGGGTTCCTGTCGTGGCTCAGCAAAAACAAATCTGACTAGCATCCCTGAGGATGAAGGTTCAATCCCTGGCCCAGCACAGTGAGTTAAGGATCCAGCATTGCTGTGAGCTGTGGCGTAGGTCACAGACACAGCTCAGATCCTGTGTTGCTGTGGCTGTGGTGTAGGCCCATGGCTACGGCTCCCATTTGACCCCTAGCCTCTGTGTGCTAAGGGTGCGGTCCTACAAAGACCAAAAAAAAAAAAAAAAAAAAAAAAAAGACATTTCTAGGAAGAAAAATAGTCCTGTCCTAAAGCCCAGCAGTGAAAACTCTCCCCCACCAATTATTTTAAAGCTGGGCTGTGTTGGCATCTGTCTTTCCTGAGACAACCTTTTCTCTTCATTATGAAGATAAGTCTATTTAATGAGGACACCACTGGTTGGGAAAATGTACTTTTTGTAAGCGCTGACCCCCACCCCCCTTCAAGGCTATACTGCTGTGACTTCTCCAGAAACCCTCCACTTGGCTTCAGATCAGCCCTGGAAGGAAGCCCTGAATGACCTCTGGAACCCTGAGACCCCATCTCAAAGCCATAGGCATTATTCTTTAGGCTGTGTGAAAGCGCTCTTTGAAAACCATGTTAAAAGTCTTACAATTCTGTTAAGAATGAGTTTGTTTAAGTCTGCAGATGAAAGGGAGGAGCCTAAGAATCTTCGGTCTTGATCATTATCAATCATTATCACAGTCTGGAAGAGACTCTATTAAGTGCCATGGGCCATAATACAAGTAAGAAACAAGTGCCGGCTCTCCAGGGACTTACAGATGGTACACCAGTCACTAACTTAACTGCTGTTAGAGTGATAGGACAAGAATTGCTGTGGAAGCCCCAGTAAAGGCTCAGAAGTGGTGCTGGGTGTCTGCTCAGATCAAAGGAGGCATCAGAACCACCTGGAGGGGCTGTTGAAACCCTGACTCTCAGGCCCACTCCTGGAGTTTCTGATTCAGTGGGTCTGGGGTGGGCTGGAGCAATTGAATTTCTAGCCAGTTCCCAGAGGGCACAGATGTGGCCTGGGAATAGCCCATCAAGTATATTTTTAGCAGGAGACACCTCTGACATAATTTCTCTCTCGGAAGGGAAGGGAACTCACATTTGTTGTGAATCTTGTATGTTCCTTTTCCTGTATCAGGTGCTCCACATGTAATATCTTGTTTAGGTTTTACAACCACCCTGTGAACTCTGTACTATTACTTTCCCTTTACAGTGAGCAAAGGAAGGCTTAAGAAGAGGAACACGAGTTTGAAAAACATCTACAGTGTACCACAAAGGGTATTAGGCTTTATCTCATTAATAATAACCTGATGAGTCCTAAACGATTCGTTCTCTGAGTTTATAGATAAGGGAAATGAGCCTGGGAGGGATGGAGTGTCTTGAGATCGTCCACGGCCTGGCTTCAAAATCGGGTTTGTTGATCCCTAAAGGCTGTGGACCTCTCCTGCAACCGGTACCCCTGTGTTTGCCAAACACTGTTAGCGTGGACTCCAAAAGCATCTTTTCTGTATGTCTGAAGCATATGCTGCCTGCCTCCTGCCTTTGCTCTTGCTGGTCCCTCTGCCTGGACCCCCTTTCCTCTCCTTCCCCTCCTAACCTCCATTCACCCTTCAAGTCCCAGCAACAATTTTGTCTCAGCCATGTAGACTTTGCTGTCTTCCTTCCTTTCCCCAACTGGACCAGGAATAAAGATTCCTTTGTCTGTGTCCCAACATACTTTATATTATGTATTCCATCATACCCCCCCAAAAAAAATCCTCTAGTGATTTATCACTAGCCGCAGAAGAAAATATCCAAATTTTTCATCTTGGCCCAGCAAAGCCCTACCTCGCAGCCCCACCTCGTTTCTCCAACTAAACGAATCCGCCATCCTCTCTTCTCCACCCAGAGCTCCTCCCTCCGAGCCTTGGCTTGTGCTGGTTCTTCCACTAAGACAGACTCCTTCCCTGCATCTTATCATGCCTACATCCTTTCTCTCCTTCAGTCCCAGCCCAAGTCCCTGTGCTGCACCCTCAGCCCTCTGGCACTTGAGGGGGACTTGGAAAATATTTGGGGAATGAACACCTTGCCCTTGCTCCACCGTGACACCACTTCCTCTCTCGAGGGAGGCAGGTGTGTGCAAGTCTTTCATTTTCTTGGACCGGGAGCTCATTCAGCGCACACACTCATGCACAGTGTCTTGCACATTGTAGGTACTCAAAAACAGTTGCTGAGTGAATAGATGAATGATGCTAGATAAAGGTGTGCCTCTAAAGGCAGGGTCCAAGAGGGGATGGGACCAGGAGCATGGAGGCTCCAGGGATCAGGAGCACCTTTCAATTAACAACGACAAAACCAGAGCACCCGTAGACCACCAGACAATTTGATTCCATTCAGGGATCCCCAGCACTTACACCTTTAAGCCAGTCTTCGAAAGAGCCAAAAGGTGTTCTCCATTTGATGTACAGGTGTCCTGTGGGACCCCTACCTCTTTTCTAACATGTGACACTATTCTTAACATGTGCTGGGAAAATTGTAGAAACACATCACAGGCATGGTTCAGACCTTGATTAAAGAATCAGTCAATACCAAATGCAGATTCAAAGAGCATGTTTTCTTTGATGTCCATTGCGAAGCCCATGTTGTGATGGAGAATTTTTAAGTTCATTGATTTGCTGATTCCTCTGCAGCACCGTCTGTGGGTTTTTCAATGATTAAAGGCATGATATTTTCCAAAAAAGACAGAGTTAAGAATGGTGGTTGTGAGTGTCTTGATTTAAATTGCACACATAGAGCATTAACAGAGAGTTTATGCCATTAATTCTAGTCTTTATGGAAGCTACATTGTAAAGGAATACAAGACTATTTGACTTAACTGCTTTGTCCCTTCCTAAAAAAAATGACATCCATCACTGGGGTCATTGTCCTTGGCACACAGAGTGACTGTAGAGCAAAAGTCAATGGTAGGATGTGGTACATGTATGCAATAGAATATTATTCAGCCATAAAAGAATGAAATAATGCCATTTGCAGCATTATGGACCTAGAGCTTGTCATACTAAGTGAAGTTAGGCAGTGAAAGACCAATATCATATGATATCATTTACATGTGGAATATAAAAAAGGATATAAATGAACTTATTTGCAGAACAGAAACAGACTCACAGACTTTGAAAAACTTACAGTTACCAAAGGGGACAGGTGAGGGAGTATTGACTGGGGTTTGGGACTGGCATATGCACACTGAGGTATATGAAACGATTGACCAATGAGGACCTAATTGTAGCACAAGGATAATCCATGTGGTATTCTGTGATAATCCATGTGGGAGAAGAATCTGAAAGAGAATGGATGTGTACATGAGTAACTGAACCACTTTGTTGTACAGCAGAAAGTATCGCAACATTGTAAATCAACTATACTTCAATACAACTTTTAAAAATGGGGGGAAAAAAGTCCATGGTCATCAGTGCCAAGCAAACCTGTGAAGGGAGAGCAAAACCAGTCTTGGCTGCACCGACCTGTTTCCTGCTATGTTCCTGCCATTTGCATCCCGCGCCCTGGGACCAGTACCCTCGAGACCTCTTCTTCCTATACTCCTCAACCTACTCTTAAGAAATGGGCTGTATTTTCTTCCAACTGAAGTGTGAGTGATTGTTGGGAATTTAAAGTATTTTTCCACTTACGGATGCTTACATCTAGTGGGGATCAAAGTCTTAAGTTAGAGAAATGGAACTCTAGCAGGGGATTTCAAGCATAAGCCATAAGTAGGAGCTGAAGAGTTTTCTATGCTTACATAAGGGATTATCCTTTCCATGAAAAAGTACAACCGTGAGCATATACATGAAGCTAAGTTTTTTTTTGTTTTTTGTTTTTTTTGTCTTTTTACCATTTCTTGGGCCGCTCTCACGGCGTATGGAGGTTCCCAGGCTAGGGGTCGAATCGGAGCTGTAGCTGCCAGCCTACGCCAGAGCCACAGCAACGCTGGATCTGAGCCACGTCTGCGACCTACACCACAGCTCATGGCAACGCCGGATCCTTAACCCACTGAACAAGGCCAGGGATCGAACCCGCAACCTCATGGTTTCTAGTCGGATTCGTTAACCACTGCGCCACAGTGGGAACTCTGTGAAGCTGATTTTTTTAAAGTTACACTTTGTTGTTTCTATTCAGTTTCCTTATTTCTCTCCAGTCTGGGCCACCTCAGCCACATAAGCTGGTACTCCTTTTCGAATTCATTGTACATATGCATTAGGATCTTTGGTTGCAAGTGGCAAGAATCCCATTCAAAGCATTTTAAGAAAATAAAAAAGGGTTGGGGTTCCCATGATGGTTCAGTGGTAACAAACACAACGAGTATCCATGAGGATGCGGGTTCGATCCCTGGCCTTGGTCAATGGGTTAAGGATCCTACATTGCTGTGGCTGTGGCTGGCAGCTGTAGCTGCGATTTGACGCCTAGCCTGGGAACTTCCATATGCTGCTGGTGCAGCCCTAAAAAAGGCTTATGAAACCAAACCACCAAATGTCAGGGTTGAACTGATTTTATGGTTGAATATGGCTTCACTACTATTAACACATCTCTCTTGTACACACACACACACACACACACACACACACTTCTCTCTATCTTTGGTCTGATTCTACTAGCAGGGACAGTCTTACAGGTCTCAATTTGTGAGGAAAGAGTATGCTTCAGCTCTGCCTCAAGTCAGGTCATGAGTCTGGGCAGGATGCTGATTGGTCAGTTCATGATGCATGCCCACCTACCAGCATGATTGCTGTGTCTAGGCTCATGTAGGGGCTGGCATCTCTGAGAGCCCCTTAAAAAACACCTGATGTAGGGGAATCACCTGGCCCTCTGAGCTTTGGTTTTCTTGTCTATAAAATGAGAGAAGTGGAGATATCTCTAAAACTCTCCTTTAAAATCAGCTTTAAACCTGATTCTATTTTAAAATTGCTTCTTCATTTTGGTATTCTAAACGCTGTCTCTTTGTCTCTCTTACATGTCCTGCCTTCCAGCAGAAGGTCAGATAATATTGAGAGATGGTAATTATCTCCTTGGCTCAATTCTGAGTTTCTCTACATGGAGAAAGGGGCAGATCCTGTGGTGCCTCTCACATTAAACTGCAAAGCATTATAATTCAGCTTTGACCAAATGTAACCACTATCTAGACTGCTTGATGTGAGATGGTCACAATTTCAAAATTTGCCAAAGATCCCAAATTTAGCATTTTGCCTGAGTGAAAAAAGAAGCAGGTCAAGTGGAAGGTCAACTGGAAAATGTCCTCTATGCTGTTGCCTTGGGGGCATGAAACAGTGTTTAGGTAACTGGTTCTAGTTCAGATGCCGCCCCGGTTCCAAGCAGCTGAGGTGTGGTAGCTTCCAGATTATTCACCCATTTCCACACCAAGGAACGACCTTTCTTCTTGTAAAATCCGTAATAAATGCCTTTCCACTTGCCAACAAAGTTCATCAGCCTGTCTGCTCTGTCTCGTCCTCACTTCTGCTGTCATGAGCTTTGCCCATTCTGGCTTTCTTACTAGACCCATAGTTCACGGAAAGCAAGGTCCATATCTTATTCATCTTCAAGCTCCTAGCGCCTCACCCAGTATAGAGAGCGCTTTGTTATGCTAGCCTCACAAATAATGCTTTTCAAGTACATTTTTATTAAGAACTTCTACCAATACAGTCTGCTTTCTGGTAAGCTCATAACCAGTTGAATTGTGCTGAAGGGAGCATCCCAGCCATGGCTGTAGAAACTCCCATGACTCCAGGTCTGGAGGACAGTTGCCTTCGTGCTTCGACACCACTGTTGTTACCAACAGCCACTTCTTCACAGTGAAGCGTGGCACATAGGTCCTCTGAGAACAGTGGTGCCTACTGGATAGAGCAGATCCGTAAGTAGATGATACAGATCTGTCATCCTTCCAATTGTCTTCTATAGTTTCCCAATATTCCTGCCATTAGGTTCATTTTGTTGTGATAAGATATTACTTCCCAAACACCCCCTATGAAATGCAAATCTGTTACTTAGTAGAGGGTCTTCTTACTTTGGACATGGACTCCTAAAAGTCAGAAGTGTATAAGGACAAATGAGGGTTTATGTCACTCTCTCCCGGCCACCTATGACTCATCTTACCCTTGGCTCAGCCATGTTCAAACGATTAAAGGAAATAGCAGTTGACATGGGATCCCTGGTTGGACAAGGGCATTGCAAACCATGCATATGCAGATGACTGAAGTGTGAGGCATCCTGAGCAGAGGGGACTCATGGCTTGTGGGTTTCCTTCATGGATGTCCAGGTTTTTCTGAAGACATGTTTAGTTTTGCTACCAAAAAGGATTCACTTTCTTGTTCTGCCTCCCAGCGTCCTCTAAGACCCAAGCAGATCACTGGACACGTCTTTATGTGGACAGGACAGCTGTAGGAGAGACATATGCTTGGAGAAAGCAACCTGCACCATCAGAGAGGGGCAGTGCCATTAAACAGAGCTCAGCAAGTGCAAGTGGCTGTCAAGTGTTGGGGGGACAAAAAAGAAAAAAGAAAAGGAGTTCCCCTCATGGCTCAGTGGAAACAAATTTTACTAGCATCCATGAGGACGCAGGTTCAACCCCTGACCTCACTCAGTGGGTTAAGGATCCGGCGTTGCTCTGAGCTGTGGTGCAGGTCACAGATGCGGCTCAAATCTGGCATTGCTGTCGCTGTGGCATTGGCTGGTGGCTACAGCTCTGATTCAACCCCTAGCCTGGGAACCCCTAGCCTGGGAACCCATGCCTAAAAAGACCAAAAAAAAAGTGTTGGGACATGTCAGGTGCATAATATTTCCTGAAGTGGTGTGATTTTCCCATCACGTGGCAGTCAGGCAGGTTTGGAAGTTCTGGTTTGCTGGTCTTCCCCATGCTGTAAAATTGTTACTTATGTTACACTAACATTTCGTGAAAATGGCATTTTGGTCAGTGAGCAATTACTGAGTATCCACTGTGTGTGAACTATTGAATGAACAACTGATTAGAAGTCATAAGGAGAGTACTAAGATCACATTCATAGTGACATTATAGACGGTACCCCAGGGCTGTTCAACACCCAGTGGATGCTGTGTCCACCACACTAGTGTCATAGAATTCAACCAGATAAGTGTGACTTTGGACAAATGCTCAATTCTTCATGGTCTCTGGTTTCTTATCTTTAAAACAGTGGTAACAACACTGACTCTACTGTATTCGAAAGAGGATTAAAGAGGGGGTGAACAGCCAAGTGCCTGGCACAGAATCTACCACATAGTTGAGGCCCATTTATGATATGCTCTTATTTTTAAGTTGCAAAAGACCCCCAAAATGGGGGGGGGTGGCATAGTACATTTACAGTCCTAGATTCAAATCCCAGCTCAACCATCTGCCAATTAGTTATATCATTTTGAACTAGTTAATGTCTCAAAGCCTCGGTTTCTTCATCTGGAAATGAAATGATGATAACATCTATCTCACGGATTTGAGTGGATTAAGAGAAGGATTATACATAAAGCACCTTCCATAGTATCTGGCACATAGTAGGTATGTTATCAAAGGTAGCCACTGTTCTCAACTGTAACGGAGGATTAAAAAAAAGATGCAGTGAATTTACGTCAAGTCTCTTGGATGCTTCTGTTTTCTTCTCTCTTCCTGCTCCATATATTCTGATGAAGATGATTCCACATTAATAGAGGCGATGGTTAATTGCCTCCTTATGAGCTGGACCTGTCCTGAGCAGCAAATTACCATATTCTTTTTTCTTGAAGCTTCCAACGGGATATGTCTGTCCTAATTCAGTAGACCTCTTTTTTTAGTGCCTGGCTCAAAAAGGCAATACCGCATGCACATTTCCAAATACATCATTTGCATGAACACTCAAGCCTTAACTACTGGGAAAGCAATCTGAGAGGGGCGGGTGTGGGTATTATTTCACATTCATTTGATCCAGTGCCAGCCAAACTTCCATGGTTAATTGTGTCTCAGCAATTTTCTCCTGGAAAAAAACAATGATTGTGCAGACTTCTAGCTGTTGCTTGGACTTCTTTCGTTCTTGAGTTCACAGTGTATACAGTCACATAATATGGTGATGTCTGTATCCTTCCACCTCTCCTTCTCCATTCCCACCCCCCAAGTCAGTTCAAAGTTGGTCAATCAACCTCCTTCCTTGCGGTTCCAGTGGTACAGGAAAAAAATGGAAGCTGTACATCATGGTAGTTGACTCTTTGGAAAAACACACTCAGAGTCTGGGCTGAGAGTGCCTGTAAAGGGGATCAGGGAACTAGGAAGGGGCTCATCTGTGGAAGACTTTTCTGAATGGCAAGATCGATCCCCAGGAAAGTTATGGTCTTCCTTTCATCTCACAGGTAATGCAGGTGGTGAAGGAGCAGGTTATGAGAGCTCTTACAACCAAGCCTAGCTCCCTGGACCAGTTCAAGAGCAAACTGCAGAACCTGAGCTACACCGAGATCCTGAAAATCCGCCAGTCTGAGAGGATGAACCAGGAAGATTTCCAGTCTCGCCCAATTTTGTAAGTTACCTCTGACCTCTAGCTCCTCAAAGACTCTGACACACCATTTCTAGAATAAAGGCTATCACACAGCAGGGCTGTGGTGTGAGCTCTTGACAGAAGGGCCAACAAAAGATCTCTATTCAGTTCCTGAAGTCTCAGCAGTTCCTTGAAGTAGGCTGGGTAGGGGTAGGCTGGGGGGGGTGGTAGGGACAGATGCTGGTGGAAGGATCTAAATTAAGAAGTGACCTAGTTACTGACGAGTCCTCTCAGGATTTCAGCTGAAAAGTTTGGAAACTTTTCTAATACTTAGGGCACTTTGCCCAGTTTTGCCCATGAAGCTATAATCCATGTAGGTACCCTTGAGTGGCAAGATGTTCCGCCCCAGCCAGAGTAAGACCTACCAGTAATTAAAGCAATGGGAACACTGAAACATGGTGGGAGGGAGGGAGAGCTTGAGAGGAAGAGAAAGACCCATTTTTCTCTCTGCTCTGTTGGCTCTGCTTCGTGTCAGAACACCTCATACCCACAGGCCTAAGATGAAGAATCAGGGGGCTCCTTTTTTTTTTTTTTTTAATAGGATTTTGTGTCACATGCACTTGCAACAGTTGTGTGATTTCATGTATCTCCATCTTTAAGATGTTTTAGACCTTGAAGATGAAGATTGTTTTAGACTATTTTGTTTGCCTCCTCTTTTCTTCATACTGGTCTATCTTTGCTTGCCCTGTTCTACATGGTAGGTCAGTTTTGTTGCCTTTCTAATGTATAGGGAAGGAAATAGGAAACAGGGTTTGGGAAAAGGAAAGTGTTGGGTATTCATTCTTAGTCTCCCTTGGAAGACTGGACACAGCTTCTTCTGAGCTTTTCTATGAAGCCATCATAGGTGTCATGAAGCTCATCTTAAACCTGATTCTTTCCTAATTCTTTTTCTCTCTTCCTCTCTGTTTCTTGCTCTTATATATTTGACGTGTTTAATGCTCGGCAGTTTGCAAAGCCCCTCCCTACGCTAAATCATTTCTTCCCACCAGTGTGAGAGAGGCAAGTCTTACTCCTACTTGAGGACCAGGATATAGTCTAGAGAAGGGAGGACCTTGTTGGCAGGTAGAGGAGCCAGGACTTGAACTCCAGCCAACTGATCCTTAGCCGATTCTTCATGTACCCTAGCAGAGCTCCTTTGCCAAGTGTAAGACTAAGGTGGCGTTTTAAAAAGTGCACAGATCTGAAAAAACCATAGGCAAGCTACACATCTCTTTTGTGCTGGTTTTCAAGCCTTAAGAAGCACCATTAGAAACTGCAGGCTTTAGTGGGGATGAGGTTAGGCAGCAGGGAGGGGAGATGCTTCCTGAGGGTCTTTGGCTTGCATCTACATAAAACCTAAGCCATACCTGCACTTGGCCGAGGGCAACTGGAACGAGAAACAACAGTGGGGCTAAAAGAAGGGAACAGCCCCAAATATCAAGCAGAGAGAACTTTGACGACATGACCGACTCCTCGGCGATGCAGTTTCTCTCTTGCAAAGAGGGACAGTGGCACCTTGCCCCCGCCCCCCGGGGCCTATAGATTTCATAATGTCTGTTTCAGGGGATGTGTGAACACCGGGAGATTTCATTACGCTTTTGACAACAATTCTCAGAACCTAAAGGGAGACTTGAGGAACCACTTCAGTGAAAGCCAAGTGATTCTAAATTAATGTCTGACCATGACTTTGTTCCAAGTAAGAATGTTAACTGCTTGTCAAGTATGAACACTTTGCTCCTGCTTTGGCTTCATAGCTTTTCTTCCCAAGGCTCTGCCTGTGACATTCTGAAGTTTCTTTTCCCTTTATGATAAGAAGCTCTGACCTTTACGCTTATTAAGCAGAGAGAAACAATGCAAATATAAAAGAAATCTCCTATATGTATGTAACTTTGGTCTCATCACTAGGCCATAGGACTGAAAGGACCACGGTCCACTGACCTCTGGACACTATTGCAGTAAAGTTGTAAAGACTTGTCAGAGCTGTAGTGTTTAAGGGGGGAGACCATGAACCAGCCGGGTCATTATTCTGGCCCCTGAAACAGGCAGGAGGATATCAGCTTCCGGCTTCTTCTCCAGGGATGCTCTTTTAGAATGATCCACTAGACAAGACCTCACTGTGGGGTTGGATGAAGTTTAAATGCTCCACAGTGGCTCACAAAATCAACCCAAGTCAACAAAGAAAAGGCATAGACCATGTTGTGATTGATTTCATTCATTCGTTTATTCATTCATTTATCCTGGATGTCCCATGTGGCTCACAACATTTATTCATTCGTTGATCTAATATGCATGGAGTAACTCCCACCTGCCAGGCTCAGCTCGAGGTGCTGGGACAGGCAGAGACCCAGAGACCCTCAGTCTGCCTCCTCTGTGCCCGGCTTTAAAGCTGGGGTTTGGAGGGGTTATCAGAGACTGTGCTCAGTGCCCGGTAGGAGGATGCACAGATGGGTGGGTTGTCACAAGAGCACACAGGAGACGCATCTAACCGAAGCTCGGAGGTTAGGATGTTCCAATTATAGAAGTGAAAAGCACCTCTAAGGTCATTCCGCTCAAGCTTTTCCTTTTGCAGACAGGGACAGTGACATGGTTGAGGCTTGATGGCTGGTGCGTGAGGAACCCCGCTGGCCACCCTTGCCCCCTCGCCTGGCTGCTGCACACAGCACGGAGGCAGCTCTCAGCACCACGAAGACCCTTCGAGGCACGCCTCTCGTTTTTATAAAATGTTTATATTTCCTGAGAAGAAAAGTGCACACTCCGTGTGAACAAATGTTTTGGGAGACTGTGTACTCAGTGGGATGAAGCAGCTGTGTTTTATGTCTTAGCTCTTAACTAATTGTTTCAGAAGGAGGTATTTGTTATTTTCTGCTTAAGGAGCCTTTACAGGGAAGATAAGTCCATCTACACAATTAATCTGAGTTAATGGATATAAAAAGCTTGAACAGGAGTTCCGCTGTGGCACAGTAGGATCAGCAGCATCTTGGGAGCACTGGGATGCAGGTTCGATCCCTGGCCCCACCTTGTGGGTGAAGTATCCGGCTGTGGCTTAGGTTGTGACTGCGGCTTGGATCTGATCTCAGGCCTGGGAAATCCATATGCCACGGGGCAGCCAAAAATGGGGGGGGGAAAAAGAAAAAGAGCAAGAACAAAAAGCTCGAACAGTCCCCACATAGGTCATTTACCTATTGTTGGGGGCAGGGGAGCTGCAGGGACACACACCAGTGAGGCAGAGTAGCAAAATGTAAAAAAGCCCGACTCGGGAGCTGACGGGCCTGGGCTCAGATTCCAAGGCCACCGCTTGCAAATGTGGGCTCTTTTGTCAAGTTCTGTCACCCATCCTAGACCTGTTTTTCTCATGTCTAAAGATGATGAAAGTGTCTGCATGGTTGGGTTATTAGGAGGACTCAGTGAAGCAGTGCCTGAAAAGCACTTAGCATATGCCCCACACATAACATCCACTCAGAGAGACAGTCGCTCGTATTAGGAGCCGACAGCCAGGGTTTAACACGCTGACAGACTGTCAATATGTAAATGGCAAAATTGATGCTGCGAGTGCATTTGTTTATACCTCATCTTATTTCAGAATGTACAGTGAAAGTAGGAGAGAAAGAAAAAGTAAAAGCAGACAGAGCCAGGAATGAAGCTAATGCCTATCCTACCAGTGTTCGTCCTTGCTGAAGACTGGCCACGAGCTTTGCTCACAGCTCTCGTAGCAAATGCCAGGGTTCCGTGCGTTTGACAAATACTTATCAAGTGCCTGCTGCTTGCCAGGCACTGTTCTATGTTTTGGTGATTCAGCAGGGAAGAATACACAGTCCTCAGCTTGTAGTGATCACGTTTCAGTAGGGAGAAAGAGATGATAAACATGGTACATAAGACTATAGCATGCTGAAAAAGGATTCAGAAAATACAAAGCAAGATTAGGGAAATGGAGAGTTTGCAATTTTAAACCAAGGGATAGGAGTAGATCTCTCTAGTTGGGGTGGGGACATGCGTGTAAAGATGTGTCAGGGACTAAGGGGGCAGGTTAGGTGTGTATTTGGGAGAAAGGATTTCCAGCAGAGGGAATCACCAGTGCAAAGGCCCTGAGGTCAGAGTAGGTCTGGGTGCTCAATAAATAACAAGGAGGCAAGTGGGGCAGAATAAGCAATAGGAGGCCTGGCCAGAAAGGTGGCTGGGAGCCTGAATACACCGGGCCTTGCTGGGGAGTCATTGGAGGGTTTTGAGTAGGGAGCTGATGTGCTCTGACTTGGGGTTTTGGGGTTTGGGGGGTTATTTTTTGGTCTTTTTGGGGGGTGTCACACTTGCAGCATATGGAAACTCCTGGGCCAGGGGTCGAATTGGAGCTGTAGCTGCTGGCCACAGCCCCAGCCACAGCAACACAGAATCCAAGCTGCCTCTGTGGCAATGCTGGATCCTTAACCCACTGGGTAAGGCCAGGGATCCAACCCACTTCCTCATAGATACTAATTGGGTTCTTAACCTGCCGAGCCACAGCAGGAACTCCTGACTTGGGTTTTTAATGATCTCTCTTGCTGCTGTATTGGGAAAAGACTCCAGGGAGGCAAGTTCAGAAGCAGGGAGATCAGTGAGGGAGTTATTCCAATAATCCAAGCAGGAGCTACTGAGCAGCGATCAGAGTCTCTACTAGAGAGCAGAAAGATTTTGAAGATAAGAAGCAAAGGTATTTCCTGATTGATTAGATGTGGGTGTAAGAGAAGGATGAACGCAAGGTTTGGGGCCTGAACAACTAAAGGGCAGAGTGGGTAGAGCAGGTTTGGATGAGGGGCTCAGGAGCTCAGCTGTGGGCATGTCAAGTTTGAGACACCCAGAGAGGCAGCTGGATTGATGAGTTTGGAGTTCGGCCAAGAGATCTAGGTTGGAACTATAAATTTGGAAGTTGCCAGCAGAAAGTTGGTATTTAAAGCCATGACTCTATAATATAAAGACCAGCAGAGGTGCAAAGATTGACCTTGGGGACCCTGGGGTGAGACAGTGAGAAACAGATCAATGTCCATGAAACAGACTCTATCACTCAGCCCAAAGTCTCCCCAGAGCCTTTGTAGATCCAGGATCGGCAAACTATAGCTCTTAGGCCAAATCCAGGCCACAACTCGTTTTTGTCACTAGGGATTTATGGGAACACAGTCCTGCTCCCTTGGTTACATCATGTTGGCGGTTTTCACCCACCATGGCAGAGTTGAGTAGCTGCAACGGAATGGCTGTCCCACAAAACTGAAATATTTACCATCTGACCTTTTACAGAAAAAAGTTTGCCAACCTTTGTTCTACATGAACGCCAGGTAACAGCGCAGCAGGGCTGACCCAGGTCCAGGACCCGCCAGTCTGATGCTGCCGTGTCTGTCCTCTGCACATGGCACTGGCCCCACTGGGCCTGGACTTGGAATTCTCTCCCAGAAACAGGGCTAGACTTTGAATTGCTCTCCACACACTCATTTATTCTATCTCCTTTAATCTCCCTCCCTTTATTTATTCGTAAGGCTTTTAGATAGAATGAGGGGAACATTTATCAAAGCAAAGCCAGTGAACCCATGACCTTGGCCTCACTGGCTCCAAACTGAGAATTTCAAAACCCGATTCCAGCCCATGGTTATTACCTGGATTAGCCCAGAGGTCACATCTCAGTCACAGAGACATCATGTAGGGATTACCTACGTTTTCCTAATAGAAGTTGATTTTGTAGCTACAGAGTCCATTTGCAGAGAAAGAAGAGGAAGTCAATCGGGGGGCGGGGGGAGCTCTTTCATTTCCCTCCGTGCCCAATCATGTTTTGGAGTCCTTTGGGGTTCATAACAAGAAAAGGATAACTCTTATAGCAGCAGATCCACTTATTCTGATAGTCTGTCCCCAAAGATGGTCCATAATGGAATGTGTCATGACGAGCGCATCTGGGTCTTACACTAAAAGTTATATACCATCAATTAAATTTACCCAGAAGTTCTTTCAGTTATTTCCTCCAGCTCACCTCTGCAGCTTCATCTCCATTTTAATAACACAGATTGAGCCTAGTAAAACTATTATTTAAAGATTCATCGCTAACCTAAGAATTGATGACATCCCCAGATTCTCTCCCATGATTTCTCCGCCACGTTGCCCCAACTGGGGAGTCAAGAGTGGTGATTGATTGTCCTGTGGGACTGCCCTGGCAATTCCCCCACCTTCTTCTCCATTCAGATCAGGGTTCATCAAAGCTGCAATTTGCTGAGTCCGTTGTACCAAAGCTGAATGCTGATAATAGGTAGTTGCAGTGATCTGAAAGCCTGAGATGAGACCCTGGGAGACCTGCTCTGGAAAAGCAAATGCAAGTAAAGCAGATGCACTGAGCTCTGCTATTAGGGCTGAATCTCCGCGTTAGGCTTTATAAGTGGTCAGTTGGAACAGTTTCAAATGATAGGGTGTTTGAAGACAAGGTCCAAATATGTATTCACAGAGTACTAAAATACCCTGTTAGATGGCCAGATCCTTTCACATCGCATATTCTTTTTCTTTCTCATGTGTAAGTAGAAAACGTTTATATGAGAAAGACTTGAGTCTGTACCCCTATTCAAGGCTTCACCTCTGTAAGCAGTTAATCCATTGGTGAGATGGGAATGTTGATATTAATACCTGTACCCAAAAGATGGGGGGTTTGGGAGGGAACGAGGGGAAGGGATGTTAAATGATCTAAAATTGCATGCTACACTACCTGGCTCATAGTAGACCCTTACCAAGTATTCGTGACTTCCGTGCATGGGAACAGAACACTACGTGAAGGCGTATTGCCTGCAGTTCAGGGTGAGCCCAGAGTTAAGGTTGAAGCTGATGAAATGTGAGCCTTGATTCCAGTGTAATTTGGGCCGGTGAAAGGAGATTCAGTAACACTTTGCTTTACTGCCCAGTGCTTTTAGCTCATTTATACCCCCACTGTCTCCTTTGGGACAGGAAGGATTCTTATTCCCATTTTACAGATGAGAAAACTGAGACTTACAGGAGCTACGTGAAATGGTAATCGTGAGCAGAGCCTAAATTGAAATCCTGTCTTCTTAGTTTGGGTCCGTGCTTTCAACAGTGCTCTGAGGGCTGATCCCTCTCTATTGACCCTCAACTAGAACAACAGCAGCTTTAATAGACTCAAATGTTGGGGCGCTGTATAAAATTTCACATGATAAAAAAAACTCTGCTCTCTCAAATACAAGATTTAAAACCCCTTGCACGCTCTTATCGTATCTTTACAGCACAGTAAAGATCTAAACCTAAATTACCTTATCGTAGCCTGAGACAAGATACAAATAATCCTTAATTTATCCCCTCATTATCCCTATCTCTGTGGGCTAGGGTCTGGGATGATGTGCTGTTCCCAGCTGTAAGTGAAAGAATTGGAAGCAGAATGTGGTCCTGCGGTTTGTCCGATGCCGTGTTTGCTATAGGATAGTAATTGCGTGGTTGCCTAACATTCAGGTTTGGTCAGATCACAAGTGCAGTCTAGGAGTTTCTCTGCCATGGGGGGGGGGGGACATATGACCAGAGAGTCATTGTCTCAGCAGAGCTCAGGGAGTTTTTGCATAAATTTATATCTGTGGCTTTGTAAAAACCAAAGTAGACGTTTCTCGGGAGACGGTCTAGAAAAACATCACTGAAGTGGCTGGTGCTCTTGTGGGTGTCCTGTGAATGTCAGAGACTCGACAAGGTTATTAGAACAGATAACCCTGTCCACCGAAGCCTAATAAATAATCCTCTAAAGCACCAACTCACAAGGGATCAGGACGTTCATGAAAAGATGCCACTTGTCCTCGCCTGTCCCATCTGCCCATGACGCCTTTTCAGCCACACGCTGTTCTCAAGACCTGCTGTGGAATATGTGTTTCTCCTTCCACAGGGAACTAAAGGAGAAGATTCAGCCAGAAATCTTGGAGCTGATCAAACAACAACGCCTAAACCGCCTCGTAGAAGGGACCTGCTTCAGGAAACTCAACTGCCGGCGGAGGCAAGGTATTGTGTGTGGCCACTCCAGACCCAGCTCGGGGGAACAGCTCCCTAGGGAATCACACGGGCGTGGGTGCTGGTTTAAGGGCAGGCCATGCAATGTTTTGCTAGGGACAGGAGTCCCAGTCCAGGTAAATTCAACTTCCCCTGCATTACCCAGAGAGAATCAAAGTCCAGAATTACCAGGAGACCCATGGACCTGAAGAGCTGTCTAGGCCATTTCGTGCCTCAAGCCAGTAGAGGTTCAACAACAGCTCACATTACTGAGAACTTGGCATGTGCCAGGCTCTCACTTTGCTTCTATTAATTTATTTCATCCTCGCAATAACCCTACGGAGTAGCGACTATGATTATGTCCAGTTTGCAGATGGGGAAACTAAGACGGTGAGGTACGAAGTAACTTGCCCAAAGTCACAGAAAGGCAAGGACTTACACTTCAACACCTGCATGGCCCTGACTTTTCATGATTCACTCTGCTCTCAGCAGAGATGACACCCACCGTTGAATTGGATCTTGGAATTTTCAGCATGGTTGGCACGTATTTTCAAAACTCCATCCTGATTCTCTTCCAGGTCTGAATTATTTTATTTGTAGATATAAGGAACTGAACCAAGGCGGCACATAGAATCAGTTTTCATAATCTTGCAAGGCAGATTTATGACTTGTCTCTAAATTTTAATTCCAAAACATCAATATAAAATGGGTGCCCTTGGACGAGTTCCAACAGGCAGAAAGTATTTCCAGCTGTTTCTAAGCCAAGGAAGTGAAGTCCCTTGATTGCTTTCTTGCTTTCTTGACAGTTTGTGGATTGCAAAGCCAAGGTACTCATATCGTACAAAGGACAGTCAGAAAATAAACCTGAGAGATAAGACTCGGGGAGAGGTGACGGGATTGAGGATCAGTCAGGAACAAACACAAGCATTAGCAACGGTACTAAGAATAAACATCAGTTATGGCCCAGGAGCACCTCTGGCAGATATTTGTGAAACCCAGTGGATGCCCTGCTCAGACACAGAGCTCATCCACTAATGACAAACATCACTCCATGTTTATGCTGGGCCCTTCCTCCTGGCCATTTACTTTTGATGCTTTATGCTGGATGTTGAGTACATTCAAAGTATTTCAAATGCAACCAATAAAAATCATATTAAGACAAAAAAAAAAAAAACTTTAAGGAGTTCCCATCGTGGCTCAGTGATTAATGAATCCAACTAGGAACCATGAGGTTGAGGGTTCGATCCCTGGCCTTGCTCAGTGGGTTAAGGATCCAGCATTGCCATGAGCTGTGGTGTAGGGTGCAGACGCGGCTTGGATCCCGTGTTGCTGTGGCTCTAGCATAGGCTGGCGGCTACAGCTCCAATTCAACCCCTAGCCTAGGAATTTCCATATGCCGCGGGAGTGGCCCAAGAAATGGCAAAAAAAAAAAAAAAACCATATTGAGGAACATCCAAAGGCAGAACTGCCTTGATGAATAAAAATGTAGATCATTCCCAGAGGATGAGAAATCATGACAATGAGCTTCAGGCTGGGCCTCAGGAGAGGACAATGGGCAGAATAAGAAAGGGCTGAGTTACCACTGGGACTGGAAACAGCATCCCGTCAGGAAGAGGGAACCCATCTCTCCCATTCGACCACTGAAGGATGAGTTAACCTCCCCCTTCCTGATCACATTCTCTGCTTTGGGCATCTTTGTCAAAGCAGATGCTCTTCTAAGAAGACAGTGTGGTGCAGTAGGGAGGATAAGAGCCCTAGAGCCAGACCAAGTGTCCAGCTCTGTGACCTTGGGCACTTTCCCTATCTGAAATGGGGACCACAATGCCTCTTTCCTAAAGCTATTATGAGGAAGCAAGCTGGTCATGAATGCAGCACTTAGAAAACAGCTTTAATAAAGCAGAAAGAGTAGCTACTCTTTTATTCTGGAAGATCTCATAGAAAAGAACAATGAGCTTGCCGTGAGCACACTTGGTTCTAGGCTCCTCAGCTCTGTGCGTAACCACCTGGGGGTCTTTGGTCAGGACATGAGACCTCTCAGGGCCACAATTTCTCATCTATTAGGTGGGAGAATAGGACCAGATGATCTGTTAGTTCAGTTGGCCAGATGGTCAATTATATGCCCTGATACCCTCATTGCCTTTGGTAAAATCAACATTCAGGATATATTGCCCACAAAAGGTGATTTATAAAGTTTTTATTTACTTGACATTGAGCAAAGGGCCCAGAAGTGGGGAGAAGGGAGAGGTGGCAATAGATACGTACCACCCAATGCCCCTACTCAGGCGCAGCTCGAATCCTTCAGAACCTAATTCAGAGAACCTAACTAAATGTTGTGGTCTACTTCACCACGAGTCTTCCCTTTCTAGGCTGAAACGGGTAGATTCGACTAGAATCATCCTGTTGCTAGATATCATAATTACAGTTAGTCCCAAATATGAAAATTTGTCCAGTTTTCTAAAAATGAATTACCTAATGAACAAAAAAATTAGCATTTAGAGTATAAATGTATTAGTTAAACTCCCTTGGGAGCATAACCATCTGTGTTTAGTATAAAATCATCCTTCTGCATGCAGAAAGGAAAGGCTTTTTGGTGTTTGGTAAATTGATTTAAAATCTGGTGATCAGCTCTGTGTGCTTAAAAATAGGGATTCGAGGCAGACTGTGCTGAAATTGGTTTCCTATCACTCCATCAAAACATGCCATTTAGATTTACACACATTAATGAGGACATGGTGTAAAATCATTTTGATCCCTTGGAGAAAGGTGAGATCTCAGACGGGAACAGCCATGAGCCATCCCAGGTTAAAGGGCAAGCAAATACCTGCCACGCTCCCTCTAAACTTGTCCACCAGTGATTCAGACATAGATGAGTGGATTTAAGTATTAACTTTATAAGGGATTTAAGTATTAACTTTATAAGGGAAAATAGGGAAGAGTTTCCCATCCCACCAAACTTGAAAGGGAAGGAGCAGAATTAGAGCTCCTTACCGCACCGTGTTTGTCTGGAAGGCTCCTGAGTTGCTTCTTGCCCGTCATTCTGCCTGCCTCATTTGCAGTGGTTAGTCTGATGTGGAAATAAACAAATCTGGATTTCTGGGGATTCTGACCACAGTAGAACAGAGAGGCAATAAATCATGTGAGACACACCAAGCTGCCTTCAAGTCCCTGCCTCCCCTCCTGCTAGCTGGGTAGCCTTGGGCAACCTAAGAGATCTCCCAGTGCTTCTGTTGCTTCACCTGTCAAATGGGGATGATGTCAGTCCCTACATCAAATGGTTGCAAGGGTTAAATAAAATCATGCATCTAGAGCACATTGTCAAACATTCGTTAATGCTATTTGGTATTAGTTTTAGTTGTTAGTTACTCAGGTATAGGTTTCAACACAGGCTGTAGAGTGTCAGTGGACATTCCATACCTGCTTCACTGTTTTCCACACTCACCATCGAGTATGGAAGCTTCTTGTTCATAATCCTCCACGATGAGGTTGCCTTGCTTCCGTGTCCCCTGGGCTTCCCAAGAGAGTCAGGATGAAACCCCAGAAATTGTCTGTGTTAGAGCCATTCTTTGCTTCATGAGACTCTACAGGCTCAGGAATTGCCTCCTATTTTCCTGACTTTTCAGAGATTAAGATCTTTCAGGATCAAATGCACTGAATAGTCCTGTTAAGAGCCCAGGGGTTTTTTTTTGTTTTGTTTTGTTTTGTTTTGTTTTTTCAAAAAATGATGGCATGAGACTTTTGCTTTTTGTTGAAGACAGTGACCATTTTGTTGGCCAGCATCCCTTCTCTGTGCATTAACATGACAGACCTAAGGTGAAACCTAATAGTGAGCAAGAAGTATACCTAGAGGAGGTGGCCTGCTGCTGTGCTTCAGCCAAGGCCAGTGTCCTCGCCTTGCTCTTTCAGCTTGCTCAGAAGGCTTAGACCCAAAAGATATGTTCAGGCCATTTCAGTAACCATATGAACCCTTTGGGGGAGCAGGTTGTTTCTTTCTCTCTCTCTTTTTAAATTTCATTGATGTATAGTTAATTTACAAGGCAGTGATAATTTCTGCTGTACAGCAAAGTGACCCAGTCATACATATACACATATCCATTCTCTCCATTCCCTCCCAGATTCTTTTCTCATATAGATTATCACAGAATACTGAGTGTGGTTCATTGTGCTATACAGCAGGTCCCCTTGGCCAATAGTTCCATATACCTCAGGGTTCATTTGACAATCCCAAACCCCCAGTCCATCCGCCTGTAACCTGTCCCCTTTGCTATCATGAGTTTTTCAAAGTCTGTGAGTCTGTTTCTGTTCTGCAAATAAGTTCATTTGTATCCCTTTTGTTTAGATTCCACATATAGGTGATATCAAATGTTTGTCTTTCACTGTCTAACTTCACTTAGTATGATAGTTTCTAGGTCCATCTATGTTGCTGCAAAGGGCATTATTTCATTCTTTTTTATGGCTTATTAATATTCCATCGTCATATGTGCCACATCTTCTTTATCCATTCCTCTGTTGATGGACATTTAGGTTGCTTCCATGTCTTGGCTGTTGTAAATAGTGCTTTCAGTGAACACTGGGGTGCATGTATCTTTTTGAGTTATGGTTTTCACTGGATAGATGCCCAGGAATGGGAGTACTGGATTGTATGGTAGTTTTGTTTTTGTTTTTTGGGGGAGCCTCCGTACTGTTTTCCATAGTGGTTGCACCAATTTACATTCCCACCAACAGTGTAAGAGGGTTCCCTTTTCTCCACACCCTCTCCAGCATTTGTTATTTGTAGACTTTCTGATGATGGCCATTCTGGCTGGTGTAAGGTGGTACATCATACTAATTTTGATTTGCATTTCTCTATTAGTGATGTCAAGCATCTTTTCATGTGTGTTTTTTGTTTGTTTGTTTGTTTGGCCATCCGTATGTCCTCTTTGGAGAAATGTTTATTTAGACCACCTGCCTTTTTTTTTTTTTTTTTCTGACAACCCACAGAATGGGAGAAAATGTTTGCGAATTAAGCAATAGACAGGGGATTAACCTTGTGCAGCTCAATATCAAAAAAAACAAACAACCTGATTAAAAAATGGGCAGATGATCTAAAGAGACATGTCTTTATCTCTGATTGAAATTTTCTTTCACTATTAAATCAAACCTGATCATAATTCATTTTTACAAAAAGGCAGGTATAAATAAATATAAATCTTCAAAAAAATCCAGTTTATTTTTAGGAAAAGAGCACTTTCCAATAGACCAAAATAACAGATGGTCATTGTTCTCAGAAGGTGGAGGAACCAGTAGTGTGGATGAGAGGGGTTACCATTAACTGGAAGAATAGCAAGGCAGTAATATTTGAGAGCCAGCTCTGTGAAAGGTGCATGATGGAAAACCTATATGTGTTTTTCTTATATAATTATTAGCATTACTTAAGAAAGGATCATAATAATTATAATTTGGCCAAGACTCATACCTGATGTGTCAGAGCTAGATGTCTAACTCAGATGGCTAACTCCAAAGCATCCATCCGTTAGGCCAAAGCATCTTTAAAATGACTTAGGGGCTCAGGAGTTATCTTTTGCTGTGAAAGTAGAATCTCCTGGGAAAGAATCTCTCATTCTGAAGAATGATGTTCAATGAAGTGCGGAAGATTTGTATTCTATAGTTGTTGTCTCCCTTTACTGGACCAACAGAAAAATCTTGTATCTCACCACCAGGCAGATGTGATTTCCCGTTAAAAACATTTCTGGGGTCTCTCATGTTTTGTGACTTGGAATGGCTTGACCGTAGGCAGAAAGGAGACCTTCTCCTGAGCAAGCTGAAGATTTTGCATATTTTAGGTTAATCTAAGGAAGACCCACAATCCTCATGGTCACGCCCTAAGAATTCACTTTAGTGAAGGCCACCTGTCTCCCAAACACAGGACCAGTAGCCAACTGCCAACTGTGGGCTTTGCACACAGACAAAGGTGTCTCCCTGGGTCTACGGCAGAGTCAGTCAGGACTCAGTTCTTGCTGTGCCCTGTGCCTCACCTTATAGACAGCATTTCACACTCAACGATGGTGTAGTTCAGCTTGCCTTCTCGCCTAAAGACCTGCTGAACTTATTTACAAGACAGAAATAGACTCACAGACATAGAAAACAAATTTGGGATTGCCAAAGGGGAAAAATAGTGGCGGGACATATTAGGAGTTTTGGATTAACATATACATACTATTATATATAAAAGATATAAACAACAAGGCCCTACAGTATAGCACAGGGAACTGTATTAAATATCTTGTAATAACCTATAATGGGAATTATAGAATCTTAAAAAGAATATATATGCATACATTTATATAACTGGATTACTTTGCTGTACAAGTAAAATTAGCACGATATTGTAAATCAACTATACTTCAATTTAGGAAAATAAGTGAATAAATAAATAAATACCTGCTGGGCAACCTCACTCTTGTCTCCACCCTGGATATGAAGATAGACAATAAGCTACACTGTTCCATGTAGCTACCTATGGCTATTTAATTTAGTTAAAATTAAATAAAACTCAAATTTTCTTACTATTGAATAAAGCAGGTGCAGACTGTTTGCATTGTTGCAGAGAGTTCTATCAAGTATTATCAAAAAAATTATAATTGTCAGGGGTTATTAGCTCCATAATGATCTATGTGACATTGGGAATAACTTCAATCAGCCCTGGAGACCTTCTTACCCAGCTGTGAGCTTTGAAACCAGCTTTTCCCTCCGATCCTTTACACACAGAGAAAGAGTGAAGCACAAAATTGTCTCCATATTTTCCATTTTTGAGTTTGGGGAATGAAAGGATGGCTATTAATGTAGTAACATTTGTAATTGACTGGAAGACCTCTATATTAACTCCTGTGTTCCCTTTAAATGCTAGTACACAATCTTTACTAATGTCTGCATGCCTTCTGCTAATTGCTTTTAGCAACACAATCCACTCATTCATTGCCCAGGGAGATTGGGGAACCTGTAACATCATGCTGGGCTTTGATAAGAAAATGCACATTTTTCTTACCATAAAAGAAACTGCAAATCAAGCTGCCGCTGATGGCTGGAACTGAAACTGTCTCATCCAGCAAGCTGGGTGTGCCGTGCTGGTGGGTGCTGGCATCGCTGCTCTCCTTTACAGCACTTCTGCCTTCAAGATAGACACACAAGTTATGATGCCTCTTAACCTTCCCAGAGGGAGGGGAGCAACTCCAGTCTTTATCCTGAGAAAGATTCTGGCTGGGTATCCACCCATTTGCTTATGAGTCAAAACAGCCTTTCCAAGCCCTTCAGCCCCTTTTTCAGTATTTTATCATCCATTCAAGACTTCCTGTTTGATGAGGAGGAGCAGAACACATCACTCCCATGGAAGATGCAGAGGTCTTTTTGCTGTGTACCATTTTGGTAGTAAACACAGAGAAACTTCTATAGGATACAAGAAGAGAGAGCCAGAGGTAGGAGGAAAACCAGAAGAGAGTGGTGTCATAAAAATCAAGAGGATTTAAGCTCTGGAAGGAGGAAAATCTGTCAGCTACACACCTGATATTGCTATGATAGCTTTCCAGGTAGCCTTTTGTGTTTCTCTAAGCAGTGACTACAGTCTTGCAAGGAAGCTGGTTGTTTTGCCTCCCGGAACCCTGATAAACCCCACTGTTCTCCAGTAGTTTCTGAATGTAGGAAGATGTTGCACAATAGACCTTCCCTCTTCCCATTTTTCCCTGTGGTACTGGCAGAGCTGCTGAGTCCCTGTCCCTGCTTCCCAGACCTGGGAAACAAGGGTGGCCAGCATCTTTCTCTGAGTTGCCACTGAGAACTGAGGGAGCACCTTCTCCTTGAGCTTCTGGGCTTTGTCCCTCATATCTGCCTTTCATCCTTCTAATTTTTGCTACACTCAGGAGAGCGCTGTGAGCATTGTAGACACGCTGCAAGTATTCATTGGAGAACGAGGCTTCAGCTATTAAATAGGTTAACCTGTTAAACAGACAACCTATGAAAGTATATGTGCAGCAAATTCTTTGAAGTGTTACCAGTGAATCTAAGTTGTGCATTTTACTCCACACTATATCTATTTGTACCACTTAAATTTCTTAACAATCCCCCAAATATGCCAGGGATGACTGCTCTCCTTTGATTTGATTCCTTGGGCTTCAGGTTACAACTGCTAATCCCTAGGGTTTCCCCAGCTTGAGAAGTGAGGGATTTCTAGAAACAACGGGCTAAGACTGTACTCAAAGTAAGACCAGCATGAAATGCTTCGGCTCACTGACTTCTTCCCAGCTTTCTGTCACCGTTCTTCAATTGCACACTTAGCCAAAGTCCCACCCCAGAGGTGACAGTGGAGGGAAAACTCTAGCATATTTTTCCAGCTGGCTTTTTGGTTATCACAGTTCATTTAGACAAAGTGAAAAGTCCTTTGGGGGAAGAAATCTCTATAGCCTGACATGCAAGGCCCACAAGAGCATGATGCTCATGGCCAAAGCTTGGCCTGTTCCTTTGGAATCACAATTCCTACTGTGAATTCTAAGTCAAAGTCCCAAATGTGTTCTCCTCATGGAAAACCGCCTAAGCGAAATGGCTGTGAAATGACCTGTGAGTGTATATATAACAGAATTTTGAAAATTCACCAATTCCAGATGTTTTCCAAGCCATCAAATAACTTTTTCTTTCCTCTCAAATGTTTCCACCAGTGCTCATATTTCTTTAATGTATGGATTGCCGTATTGTAACTACATTCAGGAATTCTTAAACTCTATTTATAGATGAGAAAGGCGTTTTGCTCTTGTGGATCCAGGTTGGGTGTTTTCTTTGTTCATTGTGTGGCTTTTACTACCAGTTTTTTTTTTTTGTTGGTTTGTTTTTTGTTTTTTACAAAATAAAATACATATATTTAACACAGATTATTATATCATGGATCTTAAGAAACCGATTAAGTGACTCCCTCTGGAGAAGTGGAATAGAAAATATGCTGAGACAAATAGGAAATTTATTATATACTTTATCACATTTTGTATGGCTTTCATCTTTACTATTTAGTATTATCTATTACATTTCAATTTTTCTTTAAAAATTAGCATTATATTAAAATTGTGTATATTATACAACTAAAATTTATAAAGAAGAAAGCTCTATATACCATTAAATATTTTATATAGCATAATAAAAAGAATAACTTAACTGGTAAGAATAACAAAAATTATACACCCTCTGAAAATAAGTAAAATATAAAATGTGTAAATTGGTTAAAAAACAGTGTAACTATATAAATATGTCCTCACAATTTGTTACATCTTATTGGTTCTTCAGTAAAGGCATTACACCATTCTAGGTGATGTGATAAACAAGACATTATAGACTTTACATTGTACCATGGAGAGAAATGGTTATTAATAATACCATTGTAGACCTATATTATTTAATTGTACAGTTGCATTATTTAATTATAATTATTGTAAATTCTTTGATGGAGAGGAAATCAAAATCAGTTCTAAGAAGACTTCAGCCTTCCAACAATGATGTCAAATGACCCCCTTCATGGTGGATTATGCACTTACTTACTATGAGATATATTTCTTCTCCAGAGATTCCTTGTTTGTGTATCCATTGCAGATTTTTGGTTTGCAGTTATACTACCAGTTTTAAAACTACTTTTTTCTACTAAAAGAATTGTAGTCCAGATGCAGTTTTGCCATGAAAGCAATTGTAGATGGAATAAAATTTTTCTTAAATGTTATAGAGAGCTTTTTGGCCGGAGTGACTTCAAAACAATTTGTATTTTGTAGACACAGTAATGGGGTGACTTGACCAAGGTCACTGTGTTTGCCAACTGCATAATGGCACAAAGGGATTCACAGAGTGGATGCTTTGTGCCTTAAGCATCTTGACCAAGTCCCCTTGGGTCCTCATTTGTGAAGTTAGCCAGCACCAACTGTGCAATGTCTACATGCCAGGCACTGTGCCAAGGGATTGGTGCAGTGCCATTGTGAAGACAGTGACTTCTTCACCTCTCAGGGCTGATGAATGTCCTGGAGTCCTCTTCCTCTGTCAGTGATTGTTTTCAGTGCACCCACTAGAGCAAGTTGCTTACCTAGGGTCTATGGCAGATGATGGGGAATACTAAGGTATTTAACATGGTGGCATCAATCATCAAAGGAGATGTTGGAGCAGCTACGAGGACTAGGAAAATGTGGAGCTGCAGTAATCACAGAGGGCTTCCCAGAGGAGGCAGCATCAAAACATAGTCTTGAGAGCTGCTCAAAGATGGGTGTCACAATGTAAGTTTCTTACTCTTTACCTCCTTCTCACTACCTCATAAGCTCTTTGAAAAAGTTGTATATTACATTTGGGGGGTCAGAGGAAGTCAAACTGAGGGAGTTATTTATCCGAATGACCCTAAGGTCTTGGTCATGCCTATTTAAGAGCACCTAACTCTTGGATTTTGAGAAGATGATTATGAATATTGTCATTCTTGGATACATTTCTGAATTATTTAGAGTATTTTCTCATGAATTCCACCCCTCGTGTGTATCACTAGCCTTCTAGTGATACACACGATTTGTTCATTGATTAATTTATGCATAGAGGCTCCGGGGTGAAGAGTTTGATCTGGCAACTGAGACACAGCAAACAGCCATATCCTCAGTCTCAACATCTCACAGAGGGAAGCAGAAGAAGCAGAAAAGCTCTGAGAAAGCTGTTTTTTCGCCACCTCCATCCCCACTTTTGTCAGGCCCACCCTAGTCGCTACAGATACTGATGAAATAACCTTCTAGAAGGCACCACCTCAGAAGCCCTGTTGTCGTTGCCCTTGAAGGATTCGATAACTTTCCCAGCAGTACCCAATGTCTGCCAAGCAGGACAGGCACTAACTCAGTATCAAAGTCAAAAAGGGACTGGCCGCCAGGGCTCTAGAATTCATCCCAAAGACTGAGCTTGTTCTCCCCGGCCAGGTGATGGAGCAATCAGGATGTCAGTGTTTCCGAAAACCAGAATCGCTTACCTTGTAAATTTGTGTTTCTTCCGCAGACAAATTTTGGTATTGTCGGCTTTCACCAAACCACAAGGTCCTGCACTATGGAGACTTGGAGGAAAGTCCTCAGGGAGAAGTGCCCCACGATTCCTTGCAGGACAAACGTAAGTGTCTCTCCTGTGTAGAAGGTTTGAGTTCTGCTCACATGTTTGTTTCCTGAACGTCATGCAGCAAAACCATCAACCCGAGAAAACCCACTGCACTTGTGTCACATGCTGTGAGTTCTGGCCCAAACCATCTCATCAAGCACAAGACCTTGATAGATGTGGGCTCTGGGTCTGAACAGGGAGGGTATAAAAGGAATGCTCACGTATCTTTCCTAAAAGATGTCAACTCACGGTTCAAACACCACTTTTGCATCGCTGGTCATAATGTTAAGGAGCAAAACCAACATAAACCTGATTGTCAATTGTCCTTTTTTTTTTTTTAAAGTATAGTGAATTTATAATGTTGTGCCAAGTTCTGCACAACAACTGTACTTTAAAAAATGTAAATGTGGGCATTCCCGTTGTGGCACAGTGGAAACGAATCCAACTACTATCCACGAAGACGTGGCTTCAATCCCTGGCCTTGCTCAGTGGGTTAAGGATCCTGTGTTGCCGTGAGCTGGGGTGTAGGTTGAAAACATGGCTCAGATCTGGCGTTGCTGTGGCTCTGGTGGAGGCCAGCAGCCGTAGCTCCAATTTGCCCCCTGGCCTGGGAACTTCCATATGCTGTGGGTATAGCCCTAAAAAATAAATAAATAAATAAGTAAATAAACAAACAAACAAGTAAATGAAAATGACCCAGTCATACACACATATACATTCCTTTTCTTATGCTATCTTCCATCATGGTCTCTCCCAAGAGACTGGATATAGTTCCCTGTGCTGTGCAGTAGGACTTCATTGCTTATCCATTGAAAATGTAATCGTTTGCATCTACTAACCTCAAATTTCCAGTCAATTGTCTTTTTTTTATGACCCAAAATAATTTCACGTGAGTTATGTGTTTGATCCCCACCAGGCTTATTCCTTAGTTGAGTGTGTCCCACGATTATAATGCAGCGCTAACGGCAGATCCACCTACAGATAACTTACTTCAACAAGTAATGCGGACGGACCCTCAGTGACATTCTCTCATTTGCTAAATATTCTCCAAAATACAGAGAATTTATATGAATTTGCTGTTTCTGTACAATGTCTTTTTTAAACTGTATGCTTGGAAGAGCCAGTGATATGCTAGCCTAACACCAAAGCAGGTTCCAGGTTTTTCAGACAGCATTAAGAGTACAATTGAAAGTATTATAGAAACATCAAAATATGAAAAGGTAATGGATTAGTTTGGAAGAGAAATGAGATAAAGTTAGAGCCTCAGAGGATTTCTCAGGGAGAGAAATCAAAGGATGAGAAAAGAGTAAAGATACTTTTAAATAACTTTTAAGTTTTAAATAACTTTTAAAAGTCACTCTGACCCTGCCATGCTTCATTTAAGCAAGTCCCAGACAGAATCCTGACCCCCAAGTCCTAGCACCCTCCCCCTTGTCACCTCGGGGCCCACAGAAGCCAAATCTGGACTGTCTTCCCTGCAGCTCATGGCCATCACACGGGAAAATACACCACGAGGCAAATTCCCGACACACTCAGACTCTGCGCTGACATCTCAGATAGACAGCCTGGAAGGTTCTCGCTTCCAGCAGCTGAAAAATGGGACAGTCTGGTCTTTGTAGTCATTTGGTTCAGAAAGTAATCTGATTTCCTTTCATGGAAGCACTGCCTCCTCAGCCCACGGTATTAGCACAGTTAATAGGAAAAGAAAGAAATCTGAAATCCAGGGCCGTGGAGTCTGGGCCGTGTCTATGCATCCCCGAAGTGAGGGCATCGCAGACCTCTGCCTGTGGTCAGGAGCCTCCCTTCAGGTCCCAGAAAGCCTTCCTCATCCCACCATGGAGAGGCTAGACCAGTGGTTCTCCCAGTGTGGTCCTTGGACCATTAGCAGCAGCATCAGCAGCTGAACTAGACCTGCTGAACCTGAACCTCTGGGGCTGGGGCCAGCAACCTCTGTCTTAACAGACCCTCCAAGCGATTCTGATGTGCCTTCAAAGTGAGAACTGTTGGGCTAGATTTGGCCTGATGATTCATAAAGATTCCCTAAATTTGGCATTTACTAATAAATTAAAAACTCTAAAAGAACAAAAAAAGTGAATTGTTAGTGGATTGTCAACTTTTAGTTTGGGCAGTCAAAAAAAAGCTATTAAAAAAGAAGACCTAATTAAAACTTAATATCACATTCCTTTCATTTTATAAAGGACTCTTGATTACCAAAAACAAACAAAAAGACCAAAAAAGCCTAATCTTGAGAAAAAGGACAGTCCCTTCTACTAAATTGAATTAGCTGTATGAAAAACTCACAGCAGTGTCCTCATTTTCCTCTATTTGCTATTAATGGTGAAAACTGACTAGTGTAACCTCCCTCCTAAATGCACAATGGTCCAGAGTCCAGCCTTTTGGTCTCCCATCCAAGTACTAACCAGGACCGGCCCTGCTTAGCTTCCCAGATCTGATGAGATCAGATGCATTCAGGGTGGTATGGGTATAGTTGAGGCCAGCTATTTGGAATCACTGTTCTAAGGTGGCAAAATGAAGAGTTAGAGGTTACTGTCAGCCAAAGCCACCAGAAGCTCTATACGAAGTCTGGCACTGCCTTATTCTTAAAATGGTCTGGACAGGAAAGAAAAACCACAGCTGGATTCATTTCTAACCCACGTGGCCCAGGGAGTTGGCGCTTCCTCTCACAGGCTGTATTATTTATTCCCATATTTTTAGGGATATAATCCACTTCTCAACCAAGCACTTGATTGGCATTGATTGCAGGTTTAAATGCAGCGCTCTCTTCTAGCTGGTCCTGCTGCTTAGGAAATTGATTGCCCTGTTCCTAGAGAAGGTCAAGGTGTAGACAGCACCTCAGCCTTGTGTAGGAGCTGATGCCCCCCAGTCCCACCAAGGCTGGACCCCCAAGACCTAGAAACCAGAGTGCCAATGCCAGGGAGAGCCAGCTTGCCAGGGTGGCCTTGCCAGAAGAGCAAGGCCAGAGCTGCAAATCTCCTTGACCATGGTCATGGCCTTGAGTGATGCTGGTTCTGGGAAAGGGTTGCAACCGTCCATTCTGACAGTGGCCCTGAAACTTTTGTCTGCTCCTTTCCTCTGTGGCTTTTGAAATCCAGGATTTCAGACTTTGGAAGGGTTGCTCCATAAATAGTTTATTCATTGCAAGATAAACCAAGAATGCATATCTGTGCAGGTGTGAGCATAGCAAAGTGTGTGTGTGTGTGTGTGTATTTGTGTTGAGGAGATCATATCTGTATGTACATGTGTGCCAAGGATGGGGTATATTCATGTAATAAAATCAAATGAAGCTATGATATGCCTGAGATGAGAAGGCCCCAGCCTAGGAAACTAAAGTTTGCTGCTTTGAGGTCTGCCACCTGGTTTGCATTTTAATTCCAGTTCTGCATTCTGCCTGGAGCAAAACAGTTCATCCTCTTGGAGCCCTTAAAAGTCAAAAACTTCATTCCACTAGAAAAATGAGACGCTCCTTTAATTAATTTCAAGTGCCATTGCTCTTGCCATGTACGATTGCTCTCTCTTGAGACCAAGGGGAAAATTGTCTTCCACCCCTCAACTTAATCAGTGCTGAATACTGAGGTATTGATGAATCAAATAGTGTAATTGAATCCTCTTCATCGGAGAGTGCGAATAGAGGTGGAGGGCTTCTCCTTAGCTGTCTTCATGCTAGAGGTTTAGGAAATCTCTCTTCTCATATTCCTTTTGCTTGGCAGGAAACGTGGCCTTTGCAAGTCCACATCCCCTTACCTCCCTTCACCCCACATTCCTCCCACCAGGGTTCCAGGCTCTCATCACCTCCACTCAACACCAGACTCCCCTGCTTTCCAGCAGCCCCCGGGCCCCTCCAAGCCTCCCTTTGAAAGAATCTAGGCCAGCGCTCCTCTCCCACATCAAAGGGGCCAGGAGGAGAGGCCTCACTCCCTCACACAAGGCGATTAAGCCTATTACAACAGATGAGAAGAGCAGCGGGCACAGCAAAGCAAAGTGGGCGATTTGGGTCATCGAAGCTTGGCAAATAATTCAGGTCCCTCGGTCGACAGAGAGGACTCATTTTGATTATTGATAATGAGAATAATTGCAAACACTGTTTTTGGAGTGCTTACTCTATTCCAGGCACTCTGCTAAGAGCTCTACATAAATTATCCTCCCGACAACCTCATTGCCCTTCTCTTACCCATTAGGAAACTGAGGTACAGAAACATTACGTAACTTGTTGAAGGTCACATATCTAGTAAATAGTAGAGCAAAGATCTGAATGCAGCCCTCCAAATTCAGGGCCTGCTCAGGACCACCTAGATTCCAAGCCAGCAATGATCTTGGCTCCAGCACTGACTTCATGCTCAGAGCAGCCCTATGAGATGAAGGATGTTATAGTTCCATACTGTGGGTGAAGAAGCTGAGGTTCCAAGAACTCAAGCCCAATGTGGTATAGCCAGGAGGTGCGTCTAGAATTCAAATCCAGGCTCTGTGATTCCAGTGGAATCTTTCCATCACTCTAGGCAGCCAAGGTAGAGGCCAGATTCTTTATTGAACTGTACTGGAATCAGCCTGTTCCTCCCCTGCCTCTCTTCCCACAGGAGCTTCTACGATGGAGCTGTGTATACAGTAAGTGCCCATGGCTTGCTAGCTATTTCCTGGGGTGATTTCTGCCTCAACTTGCTCCCAGGAAGAGCTAGAACAATTTTTATCATGGTGGCCACGTTTACTTTTTCAACGGCATTTTTGCTTTAAATCACAATTAAAGTTCCTTCCACAAATATTAGCAATCGAGGAGTTTCCTGAACATGTCTCAAGTGATAACCACTTCTGGGGGCTGTGTTCTGCATGTTTTGGAGTGTGGACACATTTCGAACATAGGGAAAAAATTATGACCTGGTAAGGGACTGTGAAACAGGAGCAAGAGCTGTTATCCCAGCTCTGTCCCTTACTAGCTATGTGACGTTGCGTGATTTATTTCTTCTTATGTAGGCCTCCCATCTGTAAAATGGGGGTGTTGAATTAGGTTATCTCAATTCAGCTCAAACTGATGAAAGCATTATTGAAGGAAATGAAGCCAGGCCCCAAAGAGTTAGTGTTGGGAGGTAAGGCGCCAGTAGTGACCTTACTGGGTTTTTTTTATCTCTGAACCCCACTTTGTTATACTGCTCCTCCAAAAAAAGTCCTGATGGAAGCACTACCCCTGCTTTGAAGTGGTCAAGAGCCCTCTGTTGCCTCCTTTGAGTGGAGATTTAAGAGGTGTGAGTCTGATTCCACTGGTGGGTATTGAGAGGACAGTGTTAGCCCTTCTGATGCCTAATCTTCCAGTGCATCTAGAGACAAACTATGCAAAAAGCAACCTTTAAAAGCCATGCTGTATTTTTAGAATTTTGTGTTTTCCTTTTAGCCATAATCCTGTGAGTAATGTAGCAGCTTGTCTCCTTGACAGGGGACAATGCATATAAAATATATAAAATATGTACTGCCACAAACACGGTGGAAGAGTGTCTTTTCTCCCCAAAGCCTTCTCATTAGAGATTCTGAAGACTGCTCCCACGACAAACTTTAGTGTGACTCTTGTTCTGCTCCATAGGATGGGTTTTCAAAGCCATCTTACTATTTATGTATCATAGACACGCTGTCTGGTTCGCTGACCATGTTACATATTATACAACAGAAGGCTTTGTGACTCAAACTCCATCTAAAGCTTGAGAAGGTTTTTGGAGTTGGCATGTTAATTATAGCACAGATTCACTTTGGTGGTGGATTTAGTAACTCCAGAGTAAACCCAACTTCACAAAATGCCCAGCCTCCTCGGGTAGCCAGGTCGGCCACTGAGAACTGATTGTTGGTTATGAAAATGGATTTCAGGAGAACTGAACTCAGTGGCTGTGGTCAAAGGTAGGTTCAGGAATCATAGGAGCTATCTCCAGGAAGACACTGATCCGGCATGGCCAGGCAGAGGATGACTGGAGTCCAAGATCAAGAGTTATGCCACTCACTGGAGGCTGCATTGCGACAGTATGCTTCAGGAACAAATAACCCCCCAAATCTCAATGGCTCAGGATAAGAGTTTATTTCTAACCCCTTACATTGGGTTTTCAAAGAACTGACATGGGTTTTCAAAGAACTGCTCCACGCAGTCACTCAAGGACACAGACTGATGGCTGCTTTTCCATCTCAGAGCTGCACCATCTGGTTGGACCATGTGGCCTGATCAGTGCTTGCAGCTGGGGAAGAGATGCTGGTGGGCGTGGACTTTTCACTGCCTTGGCCAAGAAAGAGATATGCCATTTCCTCTCACATTTCATGACCAGAGCTAATCATATGGCCCCACATAACTGCAAAAGTTCCTGGGAAGCCTAGTCTACCACATGCCCCCAAAGAGAGGAAAGGCAGTTATTAGTCCAAATCATATCTACCAAAGAGATGTAGAACCAGGACTATAGGATGATGAAGCAGACTAGGTGGACCTGGAAGCAGGGGTGTCTGCAGAGATTTCTGGAAGAATTCATCACTGCCCCGGTCTTCTCTGGGGTTCAAGGGATTGGGCAAAATTCTCAGCAACTTTAGGGTACCTGGAAGATGTTAGCTTTTAAAAAGCCTTCCTGTTATATTGTTTTGATATTTTATATAATTTATTTTATTTTTTTTTATTTTGAAGTATAGTTGATTTACAGTGTCATGTTAGTTTCAGGTAGACAGCAAAGTGACTCAGTTATACACACACACAAACACACACACACACACATTCTTTTTCAGATTCTTTTCCCCTGTAGTTTATCATAAAATATTGAGTATAGTTCCCTGTGCTATGTAGTAGGTCCTTGTTGGTTATCTATTTTCTATAAAGTGGTGTGTATATGTTAATCCCAAACTCCTGTAATTTGCCCCTCCCCCCTTTCCCCTTTAGTAACCGTAAGTTTGTTTCCTATGTCTGTAGGTGTATTTCTGCTTTGTATGTAAGTTCATTTGTGTCCATTTTTTTTTTCATTCCACATATAAGTAATATCATATGATAATTATCTTTCTCTCTCTGATAATCTCTAAGTCCATCCATGTTGCTGCAAAAGGTGTTTCATTCTTTTTATGGCTGTGTAGTTCTCTTAAATTTTACTAAAAATAGTCCATGTGATCCAACAATCCCACCCTTTGGTATATATCTGGAGAAAATGACAATTTGGAAAGATCCATGCACCCCAGTGTTCACTGCAGCACTGTTTACAATAGCCAAGACACGGAAACAACCTAAATGTCCATCAACAGATGAATGGATTAAGAAGATACGGGGTGTGTGTGTGGGGGTATGTGTGTGTGTATGTATATACACACATATATATATATTTTCTATTCTATGTATTTTATAATTTTATCTTCATCTAAATATCACCCCCACAACTCAATGCCTCCCCCAAATTAGGTCGACTTTAATTATGAAATCTCTCACTATCTTCATTATTAGGGGAGTCTAAGGAAGTGATGACACAAAGCTTCTGTGGCTCCTGAGTGAGCCCCTAGATTCACAATCCCTTGTGGGACTGAAAGGTTAGGAATTGGAAAGAGACAGATGACTCTGCAGTTCTTAGAATGAAGGTTCCCAACCATCCTGCTGCCTTCTTTCTCTCAGATGATCTTAACAAAAGGTTTTTTTTGTTTTTTTTTTTTTGTTTTTTTCTGCCTTTTCTTTTTCAGGGCTACACCCGCGGCATGTGGAGGCTCCCAGGCTAGGGGTTGAATCAGAACTGTAGCTGCCATCCTACACCACAGTCCCAGCAACTCGGGATCCAAGCCGCGTCTGTGATCTACACCACAGCTCACAGCAACACCAGATCCCTTCGACCCACTGAGGGAGGCCAGGGATGGAACCTATGTTCCCATGGATACCAGTCAGATTCGTTTTTGCTGAGCCATGATGGGAACCCTTAACAAACGTTTCAAAGGCACAAACCTTTCCACGTCTTTTATCTTCCCCTGAGTCCTGAATAAGATGAGAGATAACATCATTCTGTCTAAGTGCATTAGTCTTAGGATTTCCCAGATAAATACCAGCCACCATTTCCCTATCAGAAAGGAATATTCCCTTTATTTAGTTGAGTTTGGTTTCATTGACTATAAAATAGGAACAATAAAACCTGTTTCACAGAATTGTGAGAATTAACGAGAATAAGAATTTGGAGAGAGAGTGTTCAGGATGGTATCAATTCAGATCAAGTTTTGTCATAGGGTACTTCCCCCATCATCCAAAACTCAGAAACTAAAGAGACCTGGATTCGGTAGCAAGCGATATGGATCTATAGGAAGCATGTGGCCTTGTTCCTGACACGCAGATGTCTTCCACAGCATCAGTAGCCGTACCACTATTACTACTGTTATTAACTGCTGCTTCTGATACCATCGGTTTTTTTGTTTTGTTTGTTTGTTTGTTTGTTGTCTTTTTGCCTTTTCTAGGGCCATTCCTGCAGCATATGGAGATTCCCAGGCTAGGGGTCGAATCGGAGCTGTACCTGCCAGCCTACACCAGAGCCACAGCAACGCGGGATCCGAGCCGTGTCTGTGACCTACACCACAGCTCACTGCAATGCCGGATCCTTAACTCACTGAGCAAGGCCAGGGATCGAACCCGCCACCTCATGGTTCCTAGTCCGATTCATTAACCACTGAGCCACGATGGGAACTCCAATACCATCAGTTTTAACACAACTATGGTGGGGTTTTTTGTTGTTTGGGGTCTTTTTTTTTTTTTTTTTTTAGGTGTTTGTTTTAGTGAACCAGATTCTACTTATGAACATAAATTTTCCTCCCCAGGAATACTTTTTACCAGAATATAAGAATATAGCGTAGTGTCTAGTCCTGGACACACTGCCTGACCGCTCTTCTTTTCACCTCTTTTCTCTTCCTGCCGTAGTTTCTGGGAGTGGCAGCCGTGCCAGTGGACCCGTGCTGAGCCTGCTCCTTTACTGACATCTAAGCTTCCACATGATGTAGTTACTTTCATTTTCTCTTGTGAATTGCAGTGCCGGTGGCAGATATCAAAGCTGTGGTGACGGGAAAGGACTGCCCTCATATGAAAGAGAAAGGTGCCCTTAAACAAAACAAGGTATGATTTCTAAATTATTGCCAATAGTTCTGTTTGCACAATGCAGTGACTGACCGCAGTGGGCCCAGCCCTTCTTTTTAGCTACGTGCGTGTGTGTGTGTGTGTGTGTGTGTGTGTGTGTGTACATGTAGGCACAGTTACATATCTCTTCCTTGGCTCCCCTTTTTCCTGTCTTGATTCCTTTTCTATCTCTTAGTCTTGTTCTTTCCTCTCACTGATCACTTGCCAAATCCCCCCCATCTCATACGTCGTCTCACTTCCTGTCTGTGTCCAGCCATGGGAATCGCCCTCTCACTGTGGCCACAGTCTTCTCTTGAGCCTTCTCCATTCATCTCCTTCCATCCTCTAGGCCTCCCCTATCTCCTACATATGTTCGTATTCCGCCTTCCCTGCTTTGGCACAAATGCTTTCATTTCCTTCTTAGTAAACCCCGCTCCCCCACGCTGGGGACTTGGGGAAGTCTGGGAAAAGGAGAGACCAGATGACTCAAAAGAATCTTGGAAAAGGCCTGATACTCTTCAGATCATGGAGAGTATTGTGGAAAATTTCCCCAAAGGTATATATTGCGTAACCACTCTTCACCTTGCAAATTGTTCAGCCTCCCCTATCATGCTGGTCACCATGACAGCCCACATTCCATAACAGAGGGTGTGGGAGGCAGCATTATCTGAAAAGATGAAGGAATTTCCTTTGCCCCCAGTTTGGAGATATTTGCCCTTGGAGGGGCTGTCAGGAAGCCAATTTTTTGTGTTACCTAGTGCACCTATTTCTTGTGATCCATGAGCAGAATGAATCAGATTGATCCGGATGCTTCAGACACCTCGGCACCAAAAAATATCACATAGATCAATAGGTTGCTCCTTTACTGTCCAGTGTGAGTATCTAAGAGGAGTAAAAACATGATACACATCCTATGGAGCAATTGGGGTTAAAGTAAATAATCCCTGCTCTGTAATTCAAATGCTTTAAGACAAAGATGAATCTAGGTCTGCGTAGGATGGCCCTATCTATCTATGGTTAAGGAAAAAAACAAAAGTACTACAAAAGTACTGTTTAAGAAGAAAATGGGGCAAGGATAGAGCCAAGGAGACTGATAACAAGATCTCTGCTTCTGAAGTTACATAAGTATAACTCACCTCAAGTCCATATGAATTCCTCCTTGTCAACCTGTCACAGTACTATCATACAATGCCCTGAGAGATATAACAGCCTGCCTTGGAGTCTGTGGGTCATCTGTCTCATAGCATTTCTCTCTTCTCCACATGGGGAAATGAGGATTCCACAGCTCATTAGATTCCAGAAAAGCATCCTTAACTAGAACAGCAGGTCCCCAGCCTTCATGGTCTACCTCCTGTGGGGCTGCCTTCCTTCAGGAGCACCTGATTTCAGAGTACCCTCTTGGGGAGCACTGGCTCTGCTCAGCTCCAGCAGAGGTCCCCATGCTTATAGAACACTTGGAGCTGAGCAGGACAGAATGTGGAGGAAATTGGCAGCAACAAGAGTCTGTAACCTAAAGAAGGCCAGAATGGGATGTACTTGGCGGTAAACCAACCTGCCAGGACTCAAGGATGCTGAAGAAAGATAGAGAATTATGTACAACAGGTGCGAAGGAACATCTAGTTTCAGCGCCAACATGTAAAGAGCTTGGAGTTGTCACTCCTTACAGAAAGAAGAAACTGGACAGAGTGAAAATCAACAATTTTCTTGAACTACCAAGAGAACTGAGGTTGCAGGGCAGGCAACCATCCTGGAACCTGGAAATTTAGGTACATCCAGGGAATCACAGTGAGATCTGCTCACCTGAGGCAGAATCTACTGGAGCCATGAACTGTCAGTCATTTAGATGGCTGTTCTCGGAGTTCCTGTCGTGGCGCAGTGGGTAACGAATCTGACTAGGAACCATGAGGTTGAGGGTTCGATCCCTGGCCTTGCTCAATGGGTTAAGGACCTGGCATTGCCGTGAGCTCTGGTGTAGGTTGCAGACACGGCTTGGGTCTGGCATTGCTGTAGGCCAGTGGCTACAGCTCCAATTGGACCCCTAGCCTGGGAACCTCTGTATGCCACTCCCGTGGCCCTAGAAAAGGCAAAAAAAAAAAAAAAAATGTATAGGTGACTGTTCTATCAATTGCTAATATGTGAGTGAGAGAGTGAGAAACTTCGGGGAGGGGTGGAATATATGAGCTTTGCTTCCAGTAACCCTAGCAGAGTCTGTCAGTGAAGATCTTATAGAGCTCCTCCCTCCCCAACAGCCCACCTCCATCATGGTTCTGGCAGGTGAAAGAGGAGAGTAATCATGGAATATGACAGAGCCTTCTCCATAACAGAGTCCTGGTCTCTGGACCTTTTTCCCAGCTAAGGGAAGGGAATTTCTCCCACTGAATCCCTTTTTAGAATTTCTGTCTCAGCCATGGAGTTGGGATGGTGGAAACATAATCAACAGCAGTCAGAGCCTCAAGGAAATCAATAGGAACAGTAGCTATACTGTTGGAAAAGCTATGCTGCTGGTGATATATCTGAAAACGTGACAGTCACAAGACATATGACCCCTAAGAGATGACAATTTAATTGAAAAATTGAGTGCTATCCTTCACCTATATCTTACCACTACAACTAGACTCAAAAATAATAACACTGGACTAAAGCTGAAAGACCTGCAAGACACAAACTCTCTCTAAGGAGGAGTACTTAGGGAAGCTCAGAGTCAGTAAATGAGACAAAAACAGGGACACAGAAGAATTTGAAGCCCCTAGCCCTTATGAATACAGCAAACATTAAACATATCCCCTTTCCAGATTAACGTAACTCAATTCTCTAAAGATCAGTGTATCTCACTTCTTATCACCTGACACAGAATGTCTGGATTTCAACAAAAAGTTATAAGCATGCCTAAAAAACAGCCTGAAGAAACAAAGCAATCATCAGAACCAGACTTCAATATGACACAAATGTTGAAATTATCAGACAGAGAATTTAAAATAACTATGATTCAAAGGGTTATAGGCTCTCATGGAAAAAGTATACAACACGAAAGAATAAATGGGTAATGTAAGCAGAGAGATGGAAGCTCCAGAAATGAATCAAAAGGAAAGGCTAAAATAAAAAGCACTGTAACTGAAGTGATGAGTGCTTTTAATGGGATCATCAGTGGCTGAGGAAAGCATTAGTGAGCTTGAATTATTGAGTCAGTAGAAACTTCCTAAACTGAAATGCCAAGAGGAAAATAAATGAAAAAAAAAACTCAAACACCAAAGAACTGAGGAACAGTTGCAACAAGTATAACACACGTGTACTTAAAATACCAAAAGAGGGAATTCCCGTTGTGGCTCAGCACGTTAAGAATCCTACTAGTGCCCATGAGGGTCCAGGTTCACTCTCTGGCCTCACTCAGTGGATTAAGGATCTGGTGTTGTCACAAGCTTCGGTGTAGGTCATAGATGTGGCTCAGATCTGTCATTGATCTGGAACTTTAATATGCCACAGGTGCTGCCGTAAAAATAAAATAAAATAAAATAAAATACCAAAACAAATGGAATGAAATAGAAGAAATATCAAAGCAATAATGGCCAAGAACTTTCCAAAATTAAAGATAGTTATCAAACCACAGATCCAGAAAGCTTATAAAGTGCCAAGCAGAATAAATACCACCCCCCCAAAACATATCATATTCCAGCTGCAAAAAACCAAAGACAAAGATAAGATCTTAATCCAGAAGGAAAAAAAGCACCTCACCTATAGAAGAACAAAGGTAAAAATCCAAGTGGATTTTTCATCAGAAACCATGCAAGCAAGAAGAAAGTGAAATATTTAGTGTTGAAAAAAGAAAAAACAACCCACCATCCTAAAATTCCATATCCAGTGAAATTGTCTTTCAAAACCTAAGGAGAAATAAAGACTTTATCAGATAAACAAAAACCAAAGGAGGAGTTCCCGTCGTAGCTTGGTGGTTAATGAACCGACTAGAAACCATGAGGTTGCAGGTTCAATACCTGGCCTTTCTCAGTGGGTTAAGGATCCAGCATTGCTGTGAGCTGTGGTGTAGGTTGCAGATGCAGCTCGGATCTGGTGTTGCTGTGGCTGTGGCATAGGCCAGCAGCTACAGCTCCAATTAGGCCCCTAGCCTGGGAACCTCCATAGGCCCTAAAAAAAAAAAAAGAGAGAGAGAGAGAACCAGGGAATTCATTGCCAGCCATTGAATAGAAATGCCATTCATTTCTACTCTGCAAGAAATGTTTAAGGAAGTTCTTTAGCCAGAAGGAAAATTATGCAGGTCAGAAACTTGAATCTACACAAAGAATGGAAAAGCAAGAGCATCAGAGCAGGATTAAGTAGAGGTAAAATAAAAATTTTATTTTTGTTATTAATTCATCTAATATAACTCTTTGCTTAAAATAGTAATAGTAAAATGTGTTGGAGTCTTATGGCATATGGATAAGTGAAAAGAATGACGGCAAAGTCAAAAGGGGCAGGAGGGAGGAATTGGGATACTCAAACAGAAGCCAAAACAAAAAAAGGAGAAAAGAAAAAACAGAGAACAAATGCAACAAGTGAAAAAAGTTACAACATAGCAGATATGATCTAACCGTATCAATAGTCTTTTTAAATGTCAGTGGTCTAAGTACACCAATTAAAAGACAGAGATCATCAGAATGGATAAAAAGCAAGACTATATGTTTTGCACAAGAAGCCCACTTAAATATAAATACTAAGGTAAAAGTAATGAGATGGACAAAGATATCAGAATACACGAGGCAAACTAATAGAACTGAAAGGAGAAATTCACAGATGTATTATTATCCTGGATACTTCAGTACCCCTTTGTCAGCAATTGATAGATCAAGTGGGCAGAAAAATCAATAAGGATATCGATGACCTGAACAGCACCATCAATCAACTTGATCTAATTAACATTAATAGAAAATCCATGAAACAACAAGAGAATACACATTTTTCTCAAGCTCACAAGAAACATTTACCAAGCTGGACCATATTTGGGACCCTAAGATACATGTTAAATTTAAAAGAATAGGAATCATACAAAGTATGTTCTCAGTTTACAGTGGAATTAAACTAGAAATCAGTAAGAGAAAGGTAGCTGGAATATCCTCCCAAATGTTTGAAAATTTAAACACACTTTTAAATAACCCATGGTTCAAAGAAGAAGTCTAAAGAGAAATCACAAAATGCTTTAACTAAGTAGAATGAAAATATAATTTATGAAAATGAGCAGTGATCCTGCTGTATAGCACTGGGAACTATACCTAGTCATTTATGATAGAGCATGATAATGTGAGAAAAAAGAATGTATACATGTATGTGTGATTGGGTCACCTTGCTATACAGTAGAAATTGACAGAACACTGTAAACCAGCTATAATGGAAAAAATAAAAATCATTATTAAAAAAATAGAGCAAGCCCTGCCAACCCAAAAATACATACATACATACATACATACAATTTATTGGAATATAAAAAAATGTGTGGGTCGTGGTGAAGGCAATGCTTAGAGGGAAATTTATAGCATTAAATGCACATATTCGGCAAGAAGAAAGATCTAAAGATCAATGGTTTCCACCTTAGGAAATTAGAGAAAGAAGAGCAAATTAAACCTAAAATCAACAGAAGAAAAGAAATAATAAAAGAAATCAATGGAATTGAAAACAAATGAGAAAAATCAACAAAACCAAAACTTGGTTCTTGGCAAAGATAATAAAGTTGATAAATTTCTATCCTGACTAACCAGGAAAAAAATGAAAGAAGACACAAGCTACTAATATCTAAACAGGTGTGGAGATGATGCTCTCATTTAAGCATGTGGTACGTGTGGGTAAATTTGACTGTGTTGTATGAGATTTCTCTCCCCTTAGAGGAGACCAACAAAACAGAGTAAATGACATTTCCAACCTTTTTAAAAATTGTAATGACGGAGTTCCCGTCATGGCGCAGTGGTTAACGAATCCGACTAGGAACCATAAGGTTGAGGGTTCGATCCCTGCCCTTGCTCAGTGGGTTGATGATCCGGCATTGCCGTGAGCTGTGGTGTAAGTTGCAGACGTGGCTCGGATCCCGCGTTGCTGTGGCTCTGGCGTAGGCTGGCAGCTACAGCTCCAATTCGACCCCTAGCCTGGGAACCTCCATATGCCACAGGAGCAGCCTGAGAAATAGCAAAAAGACAAAAAAAAACCACAATGTAATGACACAGAAAATGGGACAGGTGGACGGAGGGATGAGATGATGGATGGATGGATGGATGGATGGATGGATGGATAAATGGGACACATTGCTATAAACATATAGATAAGACTTCAAATTGAGGCTACTTTCTGGGATTCACTGACCCAGATGTTCCAGCCACTCCTGGCTCTTCCAGGCTACCTTGAGAGCTGAGAGAGGCAGTAGTATCTCTGGCAGCGGGATTCTTTCACTTATACGCATATAAAAATTATCTTGTAGCATTAATGGTGTTCATACACCTGGTTCTTCAGGCAAAACATCAAAAGGCGGAAAGGAAACCCACAGTTCTAATAATTTATTTCCTCAACTCACCCACACCCGGCCCTTCTCCAGTACTCCAGAGGCTGCTCCTCCCTACTTCTGGGATTTCTGGATAGGAAAGTGGAGACCTGCAGCTTATAAGGAAAGTCAGCCAAAATGTGTCCATAGGAGGTCCATCAGCACACGGCAGTGGGCAGTAACCAAGGCGTGTTCCTGGCTCTTCCACTTTTCCAGCTAGAGAGTAGGCTCTGACATTTTGGGCCACTGGACTCCCCATTAGCTTAATTATTGAACAGGGCAAATTGGGACATGAGCATCCTTAAGGGAGATACTTTGTGAACAGCAAAATGTTGGTAACATAGTACTTCTCACTCATTCGACATCAGACATGTCCAGCGTTGCCTAAGATCCTGGCAACAGGAAAGGAAAGGAACCGAGCCTTTCTGTGAAGGCAGAGGCATTTGTTTGTAAAGTCATTCACTCAACATCGGCGTGCCTGAGATAGGAAGTAAGTGACCGCCAGGCAGACAGGGCCCTGGCCTCCTGGAGCTTAGACTCTGACATCTTTAGCAGAAGTTGGTGTGACAGGAGAGTTTCTCTGAGGCAAAAAGTGTTCACCCTTGGAGTTCCCGCTATGGTACGGTGGGTTAAGAACCTGACTGCAATGGCAAGAGTTGCTACAGAGGTGCAGGTTCAATCCGCAGCCCGGGGGCGGTGGGTTTAAGGATCTAATATTGCAGCAGTTGTGGCACAGGTTGCAGCTGTGGCTCAGATTCAGCCCCTGGTTGGGGAACTTCCATATGCCAGGGTGCAAGCATTTAAAGAAAAAAAAAGGAGAGATTAGAACATTTCTGACACTTGAAAAGAATTATCATAGATGAATGGATATTCAACTGGAAGAATTTGACTTTTAAGGATTAAAGCTTCTAAATTCAGACTCAGTAACTTATCAAATAAAGCTGATTTGTTGCTTTAATTTTGAATGTGGACATTCCTGGCACTTATCCCACCGAATTTGGGGCTTATAGTTAAACAGTTACCATGTAATCACAAGATGGAACATCTGACCAGATCTCAGTGATATGAATAGGAACGTATTTAATATAAGAAAAGCTTCCTTCTCACCATGTCCAGAGTCCAGCTTTTATTTTTCCTGTATGATTCATGTACCTGAAATAAGATGCAGATGACACTAGAAGCTGATGTTCTAGCATCAGTTTGAAAACTCTGGTCTTAACCAAAAAGTCCTTTTATTCAGATTTACTTCATTATTCATACTCATACTGTTTGAGTATCTTCTTTATACCAGGCTTGTGCCAGGTGCTAGGAATCCAAAGATAAATATGTCCTGCCATCCCTGGTGTTGAGCAGATGTAAGACTTAGGTATCTTGAGCTCCCATCGTGGCTTGGCTTGGAGGAAACGATTCTGACTAGCATCCGTGAGGACACAGGTTCGATCCCTGGCCCCACTCAGTGGGTTAAGGATCTGGCGTTGCTGTGAGCTGTGGCGTAGGTCACAGACAAGGCTTGGATCTGGCGTTGCTGTGAGCTGTGGCGTAGGTCACAGACGAGGCTTGGATCTGGCGTTGCTGTGGCTGTGGTGTAGGCTGGCGGCTATAGCTCCAATTCGACCCCTAGCCTGGCAACGTCCATATGCCACGAGTGCGACCCTAAAAAGACCACACACACAAAAAAAGACTTATGTATCAAATGCCGTTACAATCTAACATTGCCTGTGCCCCAATAAATTTAAACGCGGGAAGCACCTAGGAGACTTAAGAAGCCTCGTGGAGGAAATGACGTCTGAATTGAGTTTTGGAAAGGACTTGACCAGGTGGAGAAGCAAAGGGAAGACTTTCTAGGAGGAGGAAACAGTGTGTGAAAAGGCGCAAGAGCCTTTGACATCGGAAGGAATTTCCTCTTATTGAGAAACATTGAATTCAGAGTATAGGATTGGTGGGGACAGAGAGATGAAAATGGTTTGGAGAACTGTTGGTTGATAATGCTAGGATAGGTGGAGACCAGAACATTATAACCGCTTTAAAAAAGGCAATATCCTCTCTTATCACAAATAAGCGAATGAATGACTGCCTTTCCCTTCTAAAGTAGAAACTCAAACTCATAGTATTTATGCAGATGAGCAGCGATCAGGCCATATTTAACACACACACATGCCAAGTTACATCCTGCATCTTTTAGGCAAAATATTTTGCCCTCGAGACGACCTGGTCAGATGGTGGAGAGCCAACACCATTAAAGCAAATGCCAGGCAAGATGGCCAAATGAGGCACATCACCCCAAAACAATAAAGGAATGGCAGCCCATCATTTGACCCTTGGAAGATGGCAGTCCTCAAACCAAGGTGCCATCATGCCTAGAACTTCTCTGAGCATCCCCTGACCCAGGATCCCTTGTTGCTGGTCTCAGGGCCAGAGGGTTGAGTACAGGAACAGAGGCTATAAAATCAGTTCCTCCTGCTTCCCATAAGCCCCAAACTCACTTATCCCAGAACTTCCTCCATATGATAGGTGAATTAGTGGAACAGAGGATAGAAATAAGCTGCTCCTGGACATGATGTTCACTGAACTAAATCCAGCGGGAATAAAAGATCTTAGGTGGTGAGGAGCAGAGCCCAGAGCATCAGATGTGTTAAGAGAGTGTTGTGGTGTGTGACAAGGAGCCCCTGAGGGGGACGCTGCCCCAGATTCACCACCGCTTACTCCATCTCCTCCTGGCACCTCTCTCCATCACAGGCAGTTTGGACAGGTGGCAGCTTCTGGAGTGTCAGCCCGAGAGGGGCCATCGCTCCCAGCTCTGCAGCCTGTCTGCTCACAGTGCTGGAGAGTTGACCTTCACCAATGCCTCAATGACAGCAAGCCAGAGACGTCAATAAAACTCATTATAAGTGATAGCAGCCTTTAACGCAGCCGTGCGGGTCAGAGAAGTAATTCCTCCAGCCCCTCCCACGCAGCTTTGGTGAAATTAAAGTGGGGATTGACATTCTGACGAATTTCCCATTTCCTGCCTGTGTTTATCAGGAATCTAGGTCATGACAGCTCCGCTCATTCATGTCTTCACTGGTAAATGCCTTAGAAGGGCAAAGCTCAAAGTTTGCAGGCCCCCTCCTTTTCCTCCCTTCTCTGTGCTCTGTGCCTTACAGAAGAGAAAGTGTCACAAAGGACAAGCAGGCTGACACTATGGTCTCAAGTGACTTCAGCACCTAGTCAAGAGGACACGCCTGGACTCTGGTGATGTTCACACCTGCTGGCATAAGCAAGGGGCTGATTGGCCACATGCCTGCCCTGAACAAAGCAGCAGTCACGGTCCAGCATCAGCCAGGAATCCATTGTCAATTTCCCCTTTTCCTATTGACCTCCAAAGGTCACCTAGTGCTGCTCTAATGTCCTGAATGTCCAAAAGCAAAGCCCGTCCTCTCCTTTCTCTCCAATCTCAAGCATGAGTCAGTTTTCCTAATGCATGACACTTAGATTAGTAAATAAATCATTATTTATGTCAATGTTTCTCATCTAAGAACAACGTTTATGAATTTATGACATTAGAGCTTAACAAAAAAATATTTTCAATTTTTTGAAAGAAGAAAATAATCGGAGTTCCTGTCGTGGTGCAGCGGAAACGAATCTGACCAGGAACCATGAGGTTGCGGGTTTGATCCCTGGCCTCACTCAGTGGGTTAAGGATCCAGCATTGCCATGAGCGGTGGTGTAGGTCACAACAGCTCGGATTCCGCGTTGCTGTGGCTCTGGCGTAGGCCAGTGGCTACAGCTCCGATTAGACCCCTAGCCTGGGAACGTCCATATGCCGAGGGAAGCAGCCCTAGAAAAGGCAAAAAGACAAAAAAAAAAAAAAAAAGAAAAAGAAAAAGAAAAGAATTGCCTGGGATCTCAGCAACTTAACATTATTATTTTCATTTCACATATTGGCTTCCAAGCAGACACAGTTCATAATTGTGATCAGTATGTATATAATGTTCATTTCACCTGGTTTTTTTTGTTTTGTTTGTTTAGCTTAAGATCAGATTTCCATAATTATGTTGAATGCCTGGCTGCATGTATTTCTCTGGGTTGCTAAGTTGTGATTTCCTAAGTGGTTTACTCAAAGAAGGGAGGACATTTATTTTGTTTCTCAGATTATGTTCTTACAGATAATAATGCATACAGCTTTTGCTTCCTTTCGAATTTTTTAGGAATAACCTCAGGAGTGGGTTCCCTGGTTCTTGGTATGGATTACCTTACTGGCTTTAAAAAAAAAAAAAAAAAAAAAAAAAAAAGAGACACCAATTTATGGTACCACTGCTGGAGCCCATAACCATTTTTATTATAAACTCAAAGACCCCAAAAGAGATACCAAACATACGGGAAAATTGCTTCTGTTTGTTTGATGAACTCTTTTTTTTAATATTGTTGATCATTACTGGGCAAGCTTGAATGGAAGCCTAAGGAAGAGAAAAATGAAAAATGAAGAGGGGGTAGTTTTACAGAATAACTCCCATTCCATGACTCGGCACGTTTTCCTTCTCTCGTTTCTATTTCTGGCAGGGGTGGGATGCCATAGGAGTGTGAGATACTGGCAGGTCTGGGCTCAGAACAAGAGTGGCTTTCCTTCATGAGGGAACAGCTAGAGTTGAGCCAGATACAGACAATGTCCAGAAGAGGCATCCAGCTAATGCTAGACTTTTGGGAGTTCAGTTTGGAAGGATTCTTTAGCTCATCTGAAACTCTGAAATCTGGAGGTATTGACCTCATCTTTCTGCCTTCTGTCTTCTTTCTGGGGCATTCTTCTTTTGACCAAAGGTAAATCCTCTGACAGATGCTGAGGTAGGAAATGACATGGAGAGATCTTCCCCCCAAAAAAGAACGCCTTGTGGGTAGTTCCTAAGAGCACAGCTCCTGGAGCATTATCAGCGGTGCCTCATAATGGCACAGGAGAGAGGTGGGCTAGCATGTGTGTTACATGATGCAGAGCACCAAGGGGATTCACTTGGCCTTTCCCTCCAGGTTAGAAGCTGTCAGGTATTGAGCTGTGCGATGACTCTTGTCTTCTATAGGATGTACCCAGCCGATTGCTCAGTCCAGTAGAATAGTCCTCATCCCCAATATTGTACAGGGCATGCACAATATTGAGAAGTATACATTAACATGTATATTAGATATGATGCTGTTTCAGCCAAGGTCCCTCAGCTACAATGAAATGACACCGATCCTTTGGGTCTGGCTCATAGTCTATACTCAGTAGAGAGTCACCAATGAATGAACCCAGATATTTTGACCCTTGGGCCCATGCTCTCCTTTATACTCTGCAGCCACTATAGGCTGAAACTAGGTTTTGTATAACCTTTGCTTTACAGTAGTTCTGAGGTCAAAGGGCAGACATGTTACCTATAGATAATGGGTTCACTCAGAAGCCTCATTAGCTCCTGTGTAGCTTCCAGGTTCTAGGAAGTCTATAACCTTATGGACACCTGTTTGTTTGGAAGTGATAGATGATAGAGTGGTCCATAATGCAGCTGATTGTTTTTCATGGTCTCCCTGGGAGAGAGATGCTGAAGGAAGGAGAGTAGCATAGCTCTAAGGCTGTGTGGCCTTGGACAAATCACTTAACCTCTCTGAGCTCCTTCCCATAAAAGGGGAATGATGCTCCATGCGCTGTGTAGAGAATTAATGAGATGGTTCCGTGCAGTCCTCGCCTAAACAGAGAGAAGGAAATGTGTTGTGAACCTTGAAAAACACAGTCCTTCCTCCTATCTGCCTCACTGCTGCTGCTCCTATCTGGACGCTCTGGAACCTCGCTTCCATGTGCAACCTGCAGCCACTTGCAGCTGCAAAACAAACATGCCAGTTTTCATCAATGTGGTGTTTTCTCTGATCTCTTGTAGGAGGTGCTCGAACTCGCTTTCTCGATCTTGTATGACTCCAACTGCCAGCTGAATTTCATAGCTCCTGACAAGCATGAGGTAAGGGTCTCAATGGGGTTCATTTATGAATGTCATGTTTTCTTGAGAAAAACAGGCAGGTAAAAAAACATTGGGAAGAAATTTTATCTTTAAAAAAGCCTAAGAAAAATCAAGAACATCTTGTTGACTTGGAATAGAATGGAAACCTCTCAAAAAATTGCAAGCTGTAACATGTTCAACTTCTTACTAGCTTGAGCAGTAGTTCATGGTAAAGAAAAAGAATGTACGAATGCTTCATTCACAGTGAGGGCATGATTGTTAACCCAGAAGAAGTATCAGCCTGGTTATATCTTTGGTTGTCTTTGAATATTTAGTTTTTGGTCAGGAAAAACTTGTTTCTACTCTTTAAAACATTTGATGAAGTAGGCTTTCTACCATGTTTCTTTAAGTTATTTTAGGAGATTTAGGGCCGTCTCTGCTGTTGGAATTTTATTTTTGAGATGCTTTTATTCCTTTTTGACATCTTGTTATAAGTATAATTTGTTTTTCTTCTTGAAGAACGCTGTCAGCTATATTTAAAATATTTAGCATAAATCTAGGAAAATGCATTTGTAAGACGAAGTGGCAGCGATGGCTGATTTAACTTTTTCTCTTGTAAACTAGAACCCAACATCATGCTTGAAACTCTTATTTTTAGATGATACCATTCAAATTTTTGTTGTGCCTGTGGTTACATAAAAAGCTTTTTGAAAGGAAGGAACGTTTTAATAGAATTTGAATTTTGTTCCCCATTTCCTCCAGGAGACTTAGCTCATTTAGAAGTTATTCTGCATTTGGCTTTCACTGGTTTGAAGCTTTTGAATAAAACTGTACATCCCAAAGAGAGACGAAAGATAAAATGCCAATCCTGCATTTAGAGTGGTGCTTAAATATGATTCTGTGTTACTTGACATTTCGTTCGCAGAAGGGGATGACTTTGTCTTCATCTTCTTGAAAATAGATACTGTGTCCTACCATTTCTCTTTTTAAATAAAATTGTAGTTGTACACCGGCCACCATATTCAAGATACATACAGATGTATGAGAAACTACTTAAAGTAGGAAACTTTGGGTGTTATTTAAATCCATGCAAGGCTGTTTCTCCTGGTGTATGTTAATTCCACATAAGGATTTGGGATTGCCAAATTTTTATTCATATCTGCCCCTTTTTGTTGATGGAGTAAAGAGAAAAATGCCATGCACTCGTGAATGCTTTTAATTTCTTCAGCCCACTTCCGTATCTATTACCTTGTTTTATTTGCATTCTCACTCCATAAAATAGAATGTTCTATTACAGATATCCTCATTGATTAAAGGAGGAGAGAGAGGCCTCCTAAAATTGAATGCCTCGATAAAGGTATCAGAATACTCTGTACCAGGTACCATTCAATGCTGTATGTGCTTCACCCCCACTTAATCCGCATTCTGTAATCTCTGAAAGAAACAAACTAATGTTATTGCCATTTTATAAAAAGGGGAAATGAGGCACAGGGAGGTTAAGAAACGTGTCCAAGATCAAACAAATAGTGACAGAGCTGGGATTTAAACCGTGGGAGTCTTGTCCAGAAGTGGCTTCTCTTTGGCCCCTACTCTGTGTAGCTTGGAAGGAAAAACTCAGGACCTGGCCTCCGGACTTCCTGCCAGTGCCCATCCCCCAGCTGCAGCAGTTTCCAACCCACCACCAATCAGGTTCTACGCATAGGCCCACCCACAGCCAGTTGCCACACCCCAAGTTATTTTCGAAGCACATCCAGATATCATAACATTTTATTTGTAAATAGTCCCCTGTTGCACCTCCAAATCATAAAGCATCCCCTTTGAAACATAACTGCAATACCATGATCACACCCAATGTTATAATATTTTAATACCACAACACGCGGTCGGTTTTCAGATTCTCCAATTGTCTCGTTTCTGTGGGGGTACTTTGTTCAGATCAGAATCCAAATAAGACCTATACCTGGCAATTGGTTCACATGTTTCTTCAGTTTCCTTGCATCTGTATTCTGGGTCACTCTTGCTCTCTCGTGAGCATGTGCACATGCCTTGTTTCCGTGTAATGTGTTCATTGGAAAAAAGCAGCTCATCTCTTTGGAAGCATTGAAAATAGTTCTAGATTTTTCTGATTTTGATTCCATGTATTAGTTTCCTATGGCGCTGTAACAAATGACCACAAATTTTGTGGCGTAAAACGCCGTAAATTTATTATCATATGATTCTGGCAATCAAAAGTCTGATGCATGTCTTCGTGGGTTAAACTCATTATCGGCAGAGCTGAACTCCATTCTGGACAAGGGGATAATCCATTTCCTCACCCTTCCCCCTTCTAGAGGTCACCCACATTCCTTGGCTCTTTCTTCACCTCCATGGTCTACAGTAAGGCAGTCTGACCTCCTCTTTCTATTGAAGGCTCTCTCTCTCACTCACTCCTATTCTATTTGCTCTTCAACAGACCTTTGCAATTATATTGGCCCCACCTAGATAATACCAGAGAAGGCTGCTATTTTAAGGTCAGATGGGTGGTTAGCAATCTTTCTTTTTGCGTTTTGTTTTGTTTTGTTTTGTCTTTTTAGGGCCGCACCCACAGCATATGGAATTTCCCAGGCTAGGAGTCCAGTCAGAGCTGTAGCTCCCAGCCTATACCACAGCCACAGCAACGCAGGATTCCAGCCTTGTCTGCAACCTACACTTCAGCTCACAGCAATGCTGGATCCTTAACCCACTGAGCAAGACCAGGGATGGAACCCATGTCCTCATGGATACTAGTCGTTACCGCTGAGCCATGATGGGAACGCCATCAGATGGTTAGCAATCTTAATTCCTTTTGCCATGTAACCTAATATAGCCACAGGTTCTAGGGACTAGGGCACGGTCTTATTTAAAAGGAGGGTATTTTTCTGCTTCCCACAACCTACGCTGTCATTTCACATTTGCCTGCCTCCTATTAAGTGGTAGCTAGATGCTTAATCAAATTCAGGCTTAGCTTGAAGCAACAATAGTATTATATTCTTCCATGATGTCTGGTTGTCTCTCTTTTGGGGATGTTTACAGCCATTGACAATTATTGCCTAGATCCTTGGATCCATTTGATGTTGGGAAAGGTTAATATTTCAATTCTATTGTTTCTTCTTCATTTATTAATAGGATAGTTACATAAAGAGAAGAGGGCCTCATCAACTATTCGGTTGCCCTGAAGTTGTACAGTGTACAAATGACAGGCAGGAGACATACTTGATTCCTTTTGCCAGGTTTCAAAATAATGAGCCTCTTCCAAAGGAGACCAATGAGGGGTTTTTGGTATTTGAGTATCATTATGAAGTTATGGATTTACATAACTTTGTATTTCAGTAGGTTTTGGTTATTGTCATTATCAGTGTTCAAATTATCTTTATCTAGAGAAAGAAGGAACACCTTCTGGTCGGCTTCTGAGTCCTGTTGACATACGTCTTTGACAGCTTTCAGGCCTCTGTCATGACAGCATATTCCAGGTTCATCTTGTACATGTCCTGCCTTTTCTCTATGGAGCCTCGGCTCCTTTGGGTATTTAGCAAGCAGAATGTGGACATTATGTGTGCCTTTCAGTACCTGGTTAGTCATTATTTTTAGGTCTTTTTGTCAACAGAGCTTGGAGTTATGTTTTTTTAAAGACAAAAACACATCCCAAGTTCTTATTGATCCTTCCATCTTAGAGTCAGTACCATAGAGTTTTTACTTATTGGCGATGTACTGTTTAAGGAAATTCTCTGTGCTTGTTGCTTCTCAAAAGAAACACACCACAGAAGTGTTCCTTTGAGTTAAATTAGTCTGTCCTAGGAATCTAGCCAGGACTGGGAAGGCTGCATACAAAGAGCAGTAATCCCCAGCAGCTTGGGATTTACAACGAAGCAGTGTTGGCACTGGAAGGGGTCTTAGAGAGCCCGAGGTTCAGTGGTGCCCATATCTGGAGGAGCATCAGAACCAACTGGAAGCTTTTCTAAATAAAATTTCCTAACCCAAGATCCATAAGATAAGGATCCACAGAGTAGGACCTGGGTATCTATTTTTATCAAGCTTATTTCTGAGACAACAAATGTTTAGATGTGTTCAGAATATATCTGAGGAATCCACGAGGATGCTAATAAGACTTCCAGAAATCCCTTAGCCCTCAGCTGTTGTTTAGTTGGGTTAAGTGCTTTGGCTGAGATCACATAGCCAAGGCAGAACCAAAGCTCAGGTTCAGGAACTTGTTCAGTACTGCACTGTTCAGACACGCACTACTCATAATACACCCATGATATGCTTGCTCCGCTTAAACAGTGGGGCCACCAATATGCATCATGGTAGATTTCCATCACATCATTATGACAAGATTTGTAGAGAGCTTGCCATCTTATAGTACTTTTATGTTGAGATATGCTGTCACATTCTGGTACATAGCTCAGGTGGCCACAGTGCAAAGGACAAGCTAAATAGGGTCTGGAATTGCAGCTTGACCCAGTGAGGGCAAGAGAGGGGATAATCTAGAGCACATTCTAGAAGCAAGGCACGTCCAACAGGAAGAGCAGAGAAATTGCTATCAAAGAAGTCGTATATAGGACTATGACTTCCTAAAATGTGGACAAAACATAGAATCCAGAATACAAGCAGTTTTTTTTTTTAATTAAAGTATATTTAATTTACAGTGTTGTGTCCATTTCTGCTGCAGGCAAGCAGGTTTTTGTTTTTCAATTTTGTTGTTGTTTTGGCTTTTTAGGGCAACACCTGCAGCACATGAATTCCCAGGCTAGGGGTCAAATCAGAGCTGTAGCCACTGGCATATGCCGCAGCCACAGCAACGCAGTGGGATCTGAGCTGAGTCTGTGACCTACACCACAACTCAAGGCAACGCCGGATCCTTAACTCACTGAGCAAGGCCAGGGATCAAACCTGCATCCTCATGGTTACTAGTCAAATTCATTTCCACTGAGCCATGATGGGACCTCCCAGGAAGGATTTTTTTTTTTTTTTTTTTCAAGATGCTGACAACAGAGGCCAGTTCTCCCAGCAGGTATCATGGCTCGAATACCAGGGCAGGACAAGGCTTCAGCCTCTGGAGGGAATCCGACAAGAGCAAGAGAGGTCCTCAGATAAACAAAACATGGTCCTTTTCTTCAAGGAGCTCACAGTCTACTGGAGAGGCCATGGGCATGATTAATTTTAAGAGAAAGGAAGAACTGAAGTCATAATTGGGTACTATGGAATGCTTTCCAAAACAGGGAAGGTCCCCAGGGACCTTCATCACCCAATAATGTTAGCCACTTTGCATATCAGACGTCAGGCAGCATTTAGCTAGTTTCCCCCTAGAACTTTTGCGAAGAAATTCAAAGGTGGGACTACCATTGGCCCCGGGGTAGGACTGGGTTTTCATTGTGAGTACTAGGAATCAGATAGGATAGGCAGAAATTAGCTACTAGACTAGGAGCCATACTTGAAGTGAGGAAAAGCAAGCTTGACCTGATGCTGAGTCCAGGAGTGTTGGAATATATTCTGCCAATACCTTAAACTCATTGACTCCCTGGTGGGATGTTAGAGATACTATGAGGCACAAGGACCAAAAAGCTCAAATCCTCCTGCTGCTACATAGGGAGTCCTTATCTGCACAGACGAGTGCAGTCACTGGAGGCAGATGGCATAAGTTCAAATCCCAGCCACTCCACGTACCACCAAGTGACATCATGTCTCCTCGCCTCAGTTCCCTCATCTGTAAATCAGAGATGCTGACAGAAGTGTTACCTTTATAAAGTGCCAACTTTGTAGAGATGCTGTGCATATTAAACGGTGATGTCGGCAAAGCACTTAGCACAGAGCCTAGCCCGTGTTGAGTGATCATAAGTGTTCGCTATTGTTACTCTTGTAATTGTCATCAGCAGTTGTCACTGTCACCTCCTTTCCCTCCAGTACTGTATCTGGACAGATGGGCTGAATGCACTGCTGGGGAAAGACATGATGAGTGACCTGACGCAGAATGACTTGGACACGCTGCTCAGCATGGAAATCAAGCTCCGCCTCCTGGACCTGGAAAACATTCAGATCCCCGACGCACCCCCACCCATCCCCAAGGAGCCCAGCAACTACGACTTTGTCTATGACTGTAACTGAAGCGCCCGGGCCCAGAAGCACCCCCTCCAAAACTGGAAGACCTAGCTAACACGAGAGAAGAATGAATACTCGCCCACGCCTTGGAATCCTCTGTGATAGAGGGAAGCTGTGCATCGCCACTTCCTTTGGCCTCACCTCTCGCCCCAGCGTTTTTCTGCCCCTCCTCCTTGGCGTTCTGCTCACTGACCTGATTCTGTATCTAGACTCCATTGCTTTAGGTCACCTTGCACGGCTGCCGTCTAAGGGGGGAGAAAAGAAAACCCATCGCCAGTAAGAGAGCCACAGGGCCCTTCCATCTTCATCCCAGCTGGGAAGTGCCCCCCTCCTGGAGTCTGAAAGCCAGCAGCACCAGACTGCCCCCGAACCCGCAGCCAGACCAAGGGGTATGCCCCAAGGCCTGGAAGAAACGGTCTAGCTGCTTGAGGAGACCAAACACCACCTCCTCGTTCCCCTTCTCCCTGGGGTGCGCTCATATCACCAGTTCCAAGTGAATTGAAATCTGCTTCCTAATCCCCTCCCCAAACCCAGCCTTCTCCTGCCTGGTTCCTCTCTGGTCCCCAGAGCAGCAGCCGCCAACGCATCTTAGTCCTCGCCAGCATTGGGTCTCCCAGACACGGTCAGCGGGTTTCATGCCCACTTCGTGTCTGCCCTGTGACTGTGATCACCCTTCCTGCCTCCCAGCTCGTCTTGGGTTTCCTCGCCCCGCCCCAGCCCAGACCTGCCGTCTTCATTGCCACACACCCTTGCAGCCCCTTAGCTGAAAGCACAAATGGTGAAATCAGTCGTCCAGCGCCATCTCTAATACACTCAATCTGAAAGCCTCAGTGACAGGCACTTGCTCTCTAAGGGTTTGAGGGTCCTTCTCCTGGGGGTTTTGCCGCAACGCAGGTTCCACAGGATGGTCAGGCTGTTAGACATCCAAGTTTACATCATTGTAATTACTGCAGGTATTGACAATTTGCGAGGGTTTGGGGTTGTTGGTTTTGGGGGGTTTTTTGGTTTGTTTGGTTTTTTGTTTTATTTTGTTTTTGCTTTGTTTTTGTACAAAAGAGTCTAACATTTTTTGCCAAACAGATATATATTTAATGAAAAGAAGAGATACATAAATGTGTGTACTTTCCAGGGTTGTTTTTTTTTTAATTATTTTAATCCTAAACATCTTCCTGAGAATAACATTCCCCTAAACATGCTGTGGAATAAAATTAATTGTGATGAGTTGGGGAGCTGGTGTTTTGATTCGGTAATTTAGGTTCTTGCTGCTCAGTCATCAACATCACCTGCGAGCTTATTAGAAGTGCAGAGTCTTAAACCTCACCCCAGCCCTGTAGAATCGGGGTGTGCATGTGCGTATTAAATTTGGGAAGCACTGGTGCCGAGGACTCTTGATCATTTCTAGGTCATCCTAGGCTTTGAGCATTAGTGGAGAATGATCTTTCTAAGAAGAGCATCTCAAGTCATCTAGAAAATCAGACTCCCTCTGTGAAAATGTCATCTGATCATTTTACCCTGTTGCTGCCTAACTGTGACTTTCTCTTTTATTTTTCCTTCCTTACTATTGTATAACTTAGAGAACTGACCACATGAAACACATCATACTTTGAAGGAGCACGTTTAGCAATGGAAAAGAATGCAAACCCACAGACAAGAAATAAATTAAGCCAGCACTAAATAAATCCGACTAGGAATTAATAAACTATGGCTCAGAGCCCAGCAAAGGATTTTTCTGAGGCTTATTGCACTGGAGGCATATCTGGATCATAAACTCCAGGGCTGGAAGGGATGTCAGGAAAGTCCAAGTGATGTGGAATTCACAGCACAAGCCACTGTGGACTCACAACAGACGTGTTAGATGCTTTCAGGTCACTGCACTTTACACCAAGATGTGTGATTACAAATTAACCTGTGTTGAGATGACGTGGTCCAGAGCCCTCCATACATTACAGAAAAAAATCTTTATAATCCTTAGTGATTCCCAAGCCGTCATGCCTCCCCTCAGAGCACTCACACCTCAGTGTCAAGTTGATGCTTCCTTTACATTAAGCTTGGATGATATTAACACATGTATCCCTCATGTCAGGATCTACCCAACATCCCAATAAAAATATAACTGTTAGGTAAAAGAAATCAGGCTGAGTCATACTGTTTTTGCCTTAGGAGGTCCAGACTCCATCCATGAAAAGGGGAATTCTTTGGACCAAGATATCTGAGGTCCTGGGACTCTGAGTTTAAGAGATTGATCCATCCTATGACCCTTGCTGGGAAAAACGAGCCCCTCTCTCTTCCAGTGCTCCTTCTTTGGTGTGTTAAGTAGAAACTAACCCTTTCAGGGCTATTAGAGGAGTATGCTGTGGGCGTTCCCTTTGTGGCTCAGTGGTTAACAAGCCTGACTAGGATCCATGTGGATGCAGGTTCGATCCCTGGCCTCGCGCAGTGGGTTAAGGATCCGGTGTTGCTGTGAGCTGTGGTATAGGTTGCAGACATGGCTCGGTTCCTGCATTGCTGTGGCTGTGGTTCAGGGCAGCAGCTGTAGCTCCAATTCGACCCCTAACCTGGGAACCTCCTCCATATGCCACAAGTGTAGCCCTAAAATGCAAAAAAAACAAACAAACAAAAAGGAGTATTCTGTACCTACCCTTAGACCCTCCTCTCAAGGACTGGTGAAACCCTGAAAGTGTGACATCATTCCTTCATTTTGTGGCAACATGGTGCAGGGTTGCTGTCCACATTGAGTCACTTCATCTTCTCAACCCAGGCTGCCCAAGGCTACTTTTCCAGCCAGTGCGCCTTCTCTCCCCAGCTCAGCTCGCATTGCCGCAAGTTTCTAAGCCTGGACAAATCAATTTAAGCCAAGGGAGCACTGAAGGAGGACACCCAGTTGTGTCACCAGGTCTAAGCTGCACTTTCCAATTCCGCTTTACCTGAGTAAAACTGATCATTGAATTGTCACCTAACGATGCTTTAATTCCTCTCTTGTTGAACTGAGCATCTGTCCGATTGACATAACACGCCTTTTATCCATTTTGCTTTAATTATGAAATTTTTACAATATAAACCTTTAACTTTAAAGAAGTAAAAGATTCTTTCAATAATTAAAAAACATGCTTAGAGCTAGACGCTAGGGATGCAACAAGAATAAAATTTGTCTAAAATGAACGGAATAACATTTGTAAAATAGGAAAGTTACCATCAAAGAGTGCATTCACATACAAAACCAAATAATTGCAGCACGTTTGGAAGTGATGCTATATAAATATGCACAAGGTCAAGTAGTAGAAAGGAGCTTGTGCTCAGCACTTTGGAAAGCGGGGTAAGGGAAACCAGGAGAGAAGTCAAACCCTGAATTAGGTCTTGAAAGAGAGAAGATGTTCACCATGCAAGAGATAAACATTCCAAGTAGAGCAAAACACACAAACAGAGCTTGGAGGCAGGAAAACCAGTGACTATTCCAGAATCTGTAAAGTGTTCTTCAGTGTGGCTGGTACATAGGATGAATAAAGGAGAGAAGATTGCAGAGAGTGGAAGAGACCCAAATCATAAAAATCCTGAGATGTCTGGCCAGGGACTTTTACTTGAGGGCAAAAGCAAGTGCCATCTGAAGGTGATGTCAGATCTGCCACTCAGAAATCTCACAGAGACAAAACACCCACGTGGGGGGAAGGTTAGAGTGGGAGAAATTGAAAGCAGAGATATTAACAGGATGATCGCCATAGTCTCAAGCAAGAACCATTTGAGCCCAGATTTGCATATAAGCCGTGGGAGAGGGGAGGGGAGAGCAGTAAATACATTAAAGAGCAGACTTAGCTGCCTTGCAGTGAAGGAGAGAGAAGAATGCCAATGACTCCTGAGTTTCTGGAAGGAGGGAATAAGCAGATAACAGGGCTGTTGGCTAAAATCAGAAAGAGAGGAGGAACAGGAGATGTTAGGAAATGATAATGAGGGGAGATCATGAGACAGTGGGCTTGCTGAACTTCTCCGAACAAAGAAATGGGATCTTAGGCAAGTCCTTTAAGCACCGTGAGCCTTTCACCTCATTCATAAAACAGAGATCTCATGACTTGAGAAGCCCATGGATGAGAGGGCTGGAAACCGCCATCGCTCAGTAAGTAAGTTTCCTCCCATTCTTTTGGTCCCTTTTCCTCCTCCCTCACATCTGCTCTTCTCCTTTGTGATATATAGCAGTTGAGTAAATGATCTCCAGTATAGTTCAAACTAGATGGCATGTTTCAACCGATTCAGAGTGTTTTATGAAAAAGGAAAGGAGGAAGGGAAAAGTTTAAATCGAACATACTCTTGAAATAAGGATTTGAGGTCACTTGCAATAAAACCTCAAAATAAATTCAGAGGTAGGCGAGTGGAAGATGTATGATATAATCTCATGAAAACATAGGTATACCCTATATTTTTCTTTTAAAGCAATTACATTTTTTTCTGACAGTAAAATGCAAAATGAGCACTTTGAATGGGTTTTTTAAAAACTCAGAAAAATAATCAGAACCCACTCAAGTGAAAGAAGGAAATAATTCTACCAGAAACATGATGCGAAGATAGTTGATATGCTTGGACATTTAGATAAATCTAAATCTGGGCTTCCTGGAAGCCAATGTAAATAAGGAAGCGAACTGGATACATAGCTCTCATTGTTGAAATGAAAGTTCTAGCTCCTCATAAGAAAACATGCTTTCCCAAGCACCAAAGTTCAGAGAGGACATGCTGTTAAAAGCACTTGCCCACAATAGACATTTCTTAGTAGATGCTCTTTGTCTGTCACTCTGTTTTGTGAAATGAAAGGAGTTACCCCTGCAGCCCCTTGAGGGATGAGAGCAAATGGGTACCCAAAAGGGGGCCTTCTGAATACGGGAGTGAGTTTAGAGACAAAATAATAGAAGGATCAGAAGGAGCGTGTGGGAGTAGAGCAACCAAGGACGGCTTGGCCAGAGGACGTGACTCAGGAATGCACAAGCTGGTCCGGGGCCAGGAGAGGTGCAGGGCAGCAGAAGAGCAGGACCCAGGAACCAAAGCCCCTAGAACGTCCATCAGGCCTCGGTATGCACCAGGCACAACAGGGATACAAGAGTAAGTAAGAAGTGACTCTGCCTTCTGGAGGCTCCTAGTCTAGAATGGGAAAGACTGACAAGTCAACACAGTCCAGGGCTAAAAGGACCATAGTGCGCAGAACATGGAGCTGGCACACAGAGCAGAAGGAAGTGAGGCCTGAGAGGGGGCTGGAAGGAGGAGCAGGAAGCCCCCAGGTGACAAGGGAAAGAAGGCAAGGCTCCCTCCCTACTCATCCTTTAGGTCTCAGCTTGGTCATCCCTTTCCCTGGACATCAGAGTCAAGGTTGGGAGCGCCTGCTCTGTTCTCCCACCACCACTTCTACTTACCCTGTTGTAATGGCTTGAGCTTCCACTGTCTTCCTCACTCTCCAGAAGCTCCATGGTAGGTGACACCGGGCCAGTTCTCACTACTCTCATGCCCTACTTTGAGCCCAATGCCAGGCACCTACTATACTCCATCAGCACTTTCTAAGAGCATTGATGAAGGGCTTTTCCAGAAGGGGTAACAGCATGAAGCGTGAGAAAGAGGAAATGGGTTATGGCTGGAGCAGACAGGAATGTGGGAGAGAGAAAAGTAGGTGATAAGCATGGAAAAGAGGGTGAGGACCTCAAGTGGCATGTCAAGAGGTTGGAATTATATTCTTTTTTTTTTTTTGCTTTGTAGGGCAGCTCTCGTGGCATATGGAAGTTCCCAGGCTAGGGGTCGAATCAGAGCTGTAGCCACCAGCCTACGCCAGAGCCACAGCAACAAGGGATATGAGCCGTGTCTGTGACCTACACCACAGCTCATGGCAACGCCAGGTCCTTAACCCACTGAGCAAGGCCAGGTATTGAACCCACAACCTCATGGTTTCTAGTCGGATTCAATTCCACTGCGCCACGACAGGAACTCTGGAACTATATTCTTTATGCTCTAGGGCCCCTGGCATAGATACTTATGTGAATGGCACAATCTGATTTGCATTTGAAGATCCCCGATCTCACATTGGCCACAGCACAAAAGGCAAGTTGAGGAAGACAAGGTCTAGAGGCAGGGAGAATAGGCTAAACCTGTGACAAAGGTGCCTCACTTTTTTAAAACTGTCTTTGTGTATTTATTTATTATCAAATTGTAATTGAAATGCAATATTATATTGGTTTTAAGTGCACAACATGGAGATTTGATATTTTGTCTACATTAAGAAATTGGAGCTCCCATTGGAGCTCAGCAGGTTACGAACCCAACTAGGAACCATGAGGATGTGGGTTTGATCCCTGGCCTCCCTCCGTGGGTTAAGGATCCAGCATTGCCGTGAACTGTGGTGTAGGTCACAGACATGGCTCAGATCCCTTGTTGCTGTGACTGTGGTGCAGGCCAGCAGTTACAGCTCCAATTCGACCCCTAGCCTGGGAACCTCCATGTGCTGCTAGTGCTGCCCTGAAGAGAAAAAAAAAAAAAAGAAAAAGAAAAAAGAAATGATCACCATGATAAGTTGCCATCTGTTGCCATACAGAGTAATTACAATACTACTGACTCTGTCCCCTATGCCGTGCACTACATCCTGTGACTTATTTATTTTATAGCTGGAAGTAAAGGTGTCTCACTTTTAAGAAGGCCGAGAGTGTCCGTCAATCACTCAAATTACTAAGATCAAATTGAATTCAAAAAAATATGTTTGTGCTGTAAAAGAAGTGAAACTTGAACAGCATTGCAAAGACAGAAAAATAAAAGTCAAAAGGACATATTTTTATTTTATTTCATTTTTTTTTTTTTTATGCCTGCATCCGTGGCATATGGAAGTTCCTGGGACAGTGATTGAAACCTGGATATATTTTTTAAGCCTAACATACAGATACGAAAATAGAAATAAGACCAAGTCTTACCTAGGAAGCAAAATATGGACAAATGAATATCTGATTACAAGATATCTGCCTAAAATAAAATGACAGAATAGTTGAAAATACAGAGATATCCCATGAGCAAGATACACCAGCAACTACAAAGTCACAGTGCATTTGGGGAGAGGAGATGGCAGGGAAGGAGAAAATAAATATCAGGCAAGTAAAATTGAAGATAAAAATCTATGGAAACAGAAAGTGGTCTGTAATACACTTTAACACCGATAAAATTTACCTTGTTTATATGACTGACACAGTGTCATCTACAAACCCACAAAGGACTTTCGCCAGAATCTGGCCTAGCCAGGCAGGAGCAGCAGGTGATGGGAGCAAGGCTGGGAACTAAGGAGTATCCCATGTGGCACCAGGAATAATGGGGAGCTCTGTGTAACTGCCTGTACTTGACGTGAGAAGTGCCTTTGTGGTTCTGGCTGCCTGTACTGACCATCTGGTCGGCAGGCACTGGGCTACACGCTTTCCTTGCATTACGTCATTTCCTTCTCCAGGAGGCAGTAGTGGTACCTATTTCACAAAGAAATCCAAAGCTCAGCGCATTCAGGTCACTACCCAAGCGCACATTGTAAGGAAAGAGTTGGGTCTGGGGCTTTCTCTGACTCCATGGGCTCTCCTCACTCAAAGGGACCGTGTGTGGTGGACCTTCGCCCTCTGATGCTTATGTGTTTCATGTTTTTCATCCTAAATTTGGCACTGCATGTTTCTCTCCTGAGAAACAGACACCATTTCATTTTGCTGCTAAAATCCCTTACCTCTGAAATATTAGGCTTGTCTACAAGTCCTATGAACTGTGCACTGTACACCAGCCTCCTTAAAGACCTGCAGCCCATGTGTCACCTGCTCAGCCTCACAAGCAAGCACTCTCTGCAGCCGCATTAGTTTGCCTAGGTTTTTCACCAGGGATCTTTAATGCCTTATCCTGGTCATAGACTGTAAGAGAATTTCCAATTCTTAAATTCCCTATACACTTTGACTGATTTATCTTGGAGTCTATAACTTTTCTCATCCTGGTCCATTTCTCTCTTTTATATTTGCTCTTAGTTAAGTTTTTGAGCTACCTCTCCATTTTCTTTGGGATCATTGTGGTTCTTGAACGCTGCTAGGATATCTCTTTAATGTTAGATTCCAAAATATATGCCCAGAATTTGTGAGGAATTCCTCCATAGACAAAAGAGAGCTGTTCATTTGCTTTTTCAGTGAGTGCCATTGGATTACTCCCTGTGACAAGGAGCAGCCATGGTTTTTCCTATAAATAACTTTCTACTGCTTCCTTCATTAAAGACTAGTGGCCATTTGAGAAGTGAGACAGTTCCAATCAGGACTGGAGTTTGTCTTTTTCTGTTTACATTTGGCAAAGAGTGGTACGCCATCAGGGCAGAGTGCAAAGCAGAAGAGGGCGTAAGAGCCAGGATGGGAGTGGAGCTTCGTACCCCCAGCAATGTCTGCTGTGGGGCAGCATCCCTGCCTTGGTGCATTTACCAGCTGCGTGAAGCTCTCCAAAAGCAAGCATCCAAGGCTGACACTGCCTCAGGAGAAGAAGGCCAGGTCACACCGTTCCTTTTGCCCCATAGTGGGCTATGTATTTCCTGCACCCAGTGTGAGTGGAGTGAGGAGAAATGAACAAGCAAACGTGCAATTTTGTTTGGCCCAAGTCATTTCAACATCTGTAATGCAACCAAGAATTCATCCATCACCAAATAAAGTCATTACTGAGGCAGCTGTTATCCAGACATGGCTCTCAGCTGGGGCGGTGGGAGAGCAATTTATCTCTTAGCAGCAGCTTGCCAACATCTAACTAGCGATTTACAGGGGAGGAGAAATCCTCAAAATACAAGGTTCAGGAAGACATGTTGAAAACGGCTCTTCAAACTCTTTTGAAATTATGTCTATTGTTTTTCAATTTAGAAAATACTCATGGAAAATTCAGAAGCCTGTATACAGGAAAAAAATGACTTTAGGCAAGATAACCATCATTCATCTTTTAATATATTCCCCTTCCAGGCATTTCTCCATATATTAGATAAATAGGTGAGTAGATCAATAGCTCTATAGATATTGTATAATTGAGAATATACTGCATATTTATACGTATTTGTATCATCAACTAATTGGAATCAGCCAGGGAAAATTAATGCATCCATACAACTGCCCTTGGTGTAATCAGGTTTCCTTGGGGCCTCACCCAGTGATTCGACTTAGCTTCTTCCAATGTTTGGCATCTTACTTCATGTGGCCACTCCCCATGACTTCTGGAAAAGTGCCCTGGTGGTGGGCACCCTCGACTTCACCCTCCAGGGTCTCTCTCTAAGTTTCCTGTATATATGCTTCTATGCTGCTCAGTGTCCAGCACTGACAGAAGAAAAGGATAACAAACTTACCTAAATCACATATATCAAATGGGGAAAAGTTGAAGGAAAATTTCAAGTCAAAAGGAACTTGACTTGTTCCTTTGAGAATGAGTTCCCACTGTGGCTCAGCAGTATGAACCCACCTAGTCATGAGGATGCAGGTTCGATCCCTGTCCTCGTTCAGTGCATTAAGGATCTAGCATTGCCATGAGTTGTGATATAGGTCGCAGATGCAGCTCGGATGTGGCATTGCTATAGTATAGGCTGGCAGCTGGGGCTCCGATTCGACCCCTAGCCTGGGAACTTCCATATGCTACAGGTGCAGCCCTAAAAAAAAAAAAAAAAAAAAAAAAAATGGAAATAGACAATACATACTGTTAAAGAAATGTTCACAGAGCCCAACTTGAAGACCAAAGAGGAAAGAAATACAGGCCACATGAGGCTGAATTGAGACCTTCTCCTTACACTCAGTAAGAAAAGCAATCCCATTTGAGTATTTTCCCCAACTCTCTTTTAAACCTTTTTGAAAAAGGAAGATATATAAGGCACATTCCTTACTTCAAGGAACTCACGAATAGGAATATATATATATACACCATCCTCTACGGCCAGGTTTCTCAATTTTGGCACTACTGACATTTAGGGCGAGTTAATCTTTGTTATGTGGGGCTGTCCTGCACTTGGTAGGGTATTTAGCAGCATCGCTGGCCTCTAACTATTAGATTCTGGTAGTACCTCCTCCCACTCTACCCTTGCCCAGCAAGCTGTGACAACCCTAAAATGTCTCTAGATAATGTCCCTTGTTGGGACAAAATTGAGATTCTCCCCAGGTGAGAATCACTAAACTAGATGTAAGGGATGGGGACAGGGGAATAGCCTTCTGGCTGCTGACATCAAGCAAAATAATCGAAATAACTGACGTAGTGTCCATGAAGATGCACGTTTGATCCCTGGCCTCACTCAGTGGGTTAAGGATCCAGCATTGGTGCAAGCTGCAGCATAGGTCACAGATGCAGCTCAGAACTGGTGTGGCTGTGGCCAGCAGCTGCAGCTCTGATTCAATCTGACCCCTAGCCTGGGAACTTCTATATGCTGCAGGTGAGGCTATGAAAGGAAAAAAAAAAAAAATTACTGCTGCAATGTCCTCAGGACATCAGGCTGAGAGCATCCATAGCCATTAGGGTTTAGGAAAGAGAAGGGAAATAAAAATGAATTCCTATACCTCGTTTATTTTAAACCCCTTGGCAGTCGTTTAAGCTAAGCCTTATTCCCTCATTTTACAAGTGAGAAAACCGACTCAAAAAGGATAAGTAACTTGTCCAGGACCACAGAGTAGGTAACCAGAGCGCTCCCCACCCCATAATGGGGTATTCAACCAAAAGAGACTAGTTCCTGGAGTTTAAAGAAAGTATAAATTCTAATTTTATGCATTTAACATCAGAGAGCCTGGAGCATGAAGAGATGGTCCTAAAGTGAGAAAGGCTTGAGTGATTCCGAAAACTGAGTGATTCCAAAGAGAGATTTTTACCCCCTTCGAAATGGTTTGTTTAGAATCACTTTGTCAGCAGAATTATCATTGCTGTATGTTGTCTACTGATTGGGCCCCGCAATTAAGCCTCCCTTGATGAAGGCGTGTTAAGGCTAATTTTAAATCTGATTACCGTCAGCACGACATCTACTCGGAGCTGTTTTCCTAGGGATGTCAGCGTCAGCGTTTGTTGCGAGAAGTCTCGGCAGCCCCGTTTTCCTCTCTCACCCCTGGAATCCCCTCCAGATGTGGTTAGTTCACAGCGTGTTCAGCTCAAAGTGCCTTGATGCGAGGTAAGTCCCAGCACATTTCTCGGGAGCCCAGCAATGCCGTGGCGTCTGAGGATCGGCCTGAATCAGAGAGCGCGGAAGACTGAGTGTCTAATCGGATTAGTGGGAGAAAAGGCTCTGAACCGTGTCCTGCGGTCCCTGGACTTGAAGCCTCCTGGATTAAGAGCAATAACCTGTGATTTGTGCAGCCTCTGCTCCATTGTGGAAGGACAAAGACAAAAGATCCATCGTCTCTCAGATCTTCTGGTCCCCCTTTGTCTTTTTAGTGCTGCACCTGCAGTACATGGAGGCTCCCAGGCTAGGGGTGGAATGGGAATTGCAGTCGCCAGTCTACACCTCAGCCATGGCAACACCAGATCCCCGAGCTGCCTCTGCGACCTACCCAACAACTCTCGGCAATGCCGGCTCCTTAACCCACTGAGCGAGACCAGGGATCGAACCTGAGTCTTCATGGATACTATTTGGATTCGTTACCGCTGAGCCAAGATTGGAAGAGCAAGACAGGGACTCTGAAGACCATCAATCCAGACCCTCTTCAGTCAATGGAGACGCTGACTGTCCACCTCTCTGCCTAAGAGGACATCACACTCAGAAAAGTGTGTGAAGCGGGGTGGCACTGGACAGAGCCAGTGTTGTGGAATTAATTCTGGAATCTGCACATCTGCCTGGGTCCAGTGCTAACCAACCTCTTCCCAGCTCTCAGTTTCCCAGCTCCTTTCCATTCCTCTGCCTTTGACGTAGTACACGAGCTCTCTGCAAACTAGTGTTTTCATGAATTCCCAGCACCAAAATAAGGAACGTGAAACCCTTGCTTATTTCTTCATGAGCTTCTACTGTACAGCACAGAGAACTATATCGTCTCTTGGGATAGATCACGATGGAAGATAATATAAGAAAAAGAATGCGTGTGTATTTATGACTGAATCACATTGCTATACAGAAGAAATTGGCACAACCTTATAAATCAACTATACTTTAAAAAAAAAAAGGTAGAAACAGGATGACCTTACCTTGAGTATTCTATAAAGAATTAAAAGGTTAGAGTACCCGTCATGGCTCAGTGGTTAATGAATCCAACTAGGAACCATGAGGTTTCGGGTTCGATCCCTGGACTTGCTCAGTGGGTTAAGGATCCAGTGTTGCCATGAGCTGTGGTGTGGGTTGCAGATGCAGCTCAGATCCCGCGTTGCTGGGGCTCTGGTGTAGGCCGGTGGCTACAGCTCCGATTCGACCCCTAGCCTGGGAACCTCCATATGCCGCAGGAAGCAGCCATAGAAAAAGGCAAAAAGACAAAAAAAAAAAAAAAAAAAAAAAAGAATTAAAAAGTATTCAAGGAGTTCCTGTTGTTGCCTAACAGGTTAAGAATCTGACATAGTGTCTGTGAGGATGCATGTTCAATCCCTAATCTCGCTCATTGGGTTAAGGACTGGCATTGCTGTGGCTATGGTGTAGGCCAGCAGCTCAGGTCTGATTTGACCCCTAGACCAGGAACTTCCATATGTGGCGGGTGCAGCCTTAGAAAGAAAAATAATAATAATAATGCATTCAAATAAAGGAAAATAAATATCTGGAAAAGGGGGAAAAAAACAAACAAAACAAAACCAAAAAACCCTTGTGTATTTCTTCAGACCCATCTCACTTACAGTGAGGGCTTGGAAAGAGCAGAGGTGAGGAAGAGAGAAGAGAGATTTGGGAGGCAGAGGCAGCAGCCCTTGGTGGCGCATCAGCTGAGGGAGTGAACGCCAGGGAGGGATCCAGAGTGACTCTGCGGCTGCTGGCTTCATGGGTTAGGGCACTGAGGTCCACATGAAACAGGGGGCGGGAGGAACCCATCTGGAGGCAGATGGCTGATTCAGTTTAGGTCACGGAGGTTTGAGTATCCAGGGAACTGGGCCAGGAGAGAAAAGGAGTCTGTCTGACCTTCCTTCCTTCCCTCTCATTCTCCCTGGTGGCTTGAACAAGCTCTACTGTCTACACAAATCCCTGCTCCACTGTCTACACAGATTTCCTCTAAGTGGAAAGCTGTCCCAAAAGGAGAGGGCAAGCCAGGGTCTTAAAGTTTTTGGTAGTGGGGGAAATGGAAGGAGAGAAAGGAGGCTACGGGTTTCTTCCTTGCATTTGCAGACCAAGCAAAAGTTGGCATTGACGAAAGGGACTTGGCCTTCAAGGTCTGGAATACCACCAGCTGGGCTGCAGCTCTGATCTCCAAGCTCTTATGAAGACCTCCGTCTTGCCCCTAAAGGGCCCCTGCCTGGGACCCCAAAGATCCCTAGCCTCCTGCAGCAGAAACTTACTTGTCTGCCTATGCTTTTCATTACTACTGGTGTTATTTTTACTGTTTCCACTTCGAAATGGCTTTTTGGTATGTCGTTTTGGTGTGCTCTTCCTCCTTTTGAAGTGTCTGGTCTTATCTGCTTTCCCATTCAACGTTTAACCTTCTCAGCTTAGAGCTAGAATTTTCCTTCTTATTATTTCTTCTTGTTTTTATTTTTGACATCCTACCTTACATTACATAACATTGAATTTGTTTTGATTTTCATTTTAGCTTTTGAGCTGAAGGTTTTGTTTTTAATTGTTTAAATTTTCATATCTAAACCTTTCCTTTTCATCAGTTTGAATTTTTACTTTAGTCCTCTTACTGATTCAATAAAAAAATATATTTTCCAATCTTTCAATTTCTACCCTTATATCTTTAGTCTTTCTCTCACAAGCATTTTCCCAATAGGTTTTCTCTTTTTCATTTGTTTTTGTTTTGTTTTGTTTTGTTTTGTTTTTTGCCACACCCACAGCATATGGAGGTTCCCAGGCTAGGGGTCAGATTAGAGTTGTAGCTACCGGCCTATGCTACAGCCACAGCAACACCAGATCCGAGCCACATCTGCGAGCTACACCACAGCTCATGGGAACACCAGATCCTTAACCCACTGAGCGAGGCCAGGAATCAAACCTGCATCCTCATGGATGCTAGACAGATTCGTTTCTGCTGAGCCATGACAGGAACTCCTCATTTCTTCTATAATTCATTCTCAACTTTAAGTTTGCTGTTGCTCCCACTGTTTGTTGTTGTAGTTTTTGTTGTCATCATCATTGTTGTTATGTTTGTTGCATTAAGTTTCTGGAAATAATTTTCTATTTCCTGTGCAAGACAAAGATTCGATGTCTTTTCCCTTCTGACTGTATACCCCCTGGCTTTTTATCTGGACTCAGTGCATTTTTCCATATAGGTTTTTAGAAGTAAATTCTAAAACAACCCTAAAATAAGTTAGGTGTGCAAGGATATGCCCACCAACACACAAACACCCCCCTCTTACCTCACAAAACGAAATCCCTTCCCAGGCAATAATGCTACCTCTACAGATGCACATCTGGAAAGTTGGAATAATGAGATCTCCCTTCCCTGCATCATGAGGAGATGTGGGATTTATAACCTCTGACTCCAAAGAATTCAAAGAACAATAGAAGGGAGGGATTTCAGTGGGCTACAGTCTTGTTTAGGGAGCACAGGTATCATGGGTGCAATGGAATAAGCAATGGAACCAAAGAATAGAGATAAGCTGGATATGAACTAGGGATGCTTGGGCAGAGCAGTTTGAGAGAGCAAGTCCTTAGCCCCTACTAGAGGCTGAAGACACCATCCTCTCCATTTTGTAAATAGTGCCCCACTTCATCTTTATACAGCAACACCCCTATGTGGAAGGTATCATACCACTTTATAGATTAGAAACCAAAGCTCACAGAGGTTAAAAAAAAATTATGACCACACAGACAATAAACGTTGGAGCCAAGAAATGAACCAGTTTCCCTGGTTCTAGTATCTGCCCCCAACCTACCTCCTTCCCTGGGTAAAAAAAAAAAAAAAAAAAAAAAAAAAAAGAGCAAGATTGGAGAGTAAAAAGCAGAATATGGGAAATGCTCTCCAAATACAGAATCAGGCATTTTCGAACCCTAAGGGATCCTGTAAGTCAGGGACAGAGGAAATCTACTAGATGTTTTAGCAGCCAGGATAATGTGGAGGCAAATGTTGGGGAAGATGACCAAGACATGTGTGGTGGACTAGAAAGAAGCCACATGAGAGGGGGAGGGCAGTCACAGTAGGACCAGCAGGAGAGGTGGGGACAACTCTGCTGGGATAGCACCACCTCGATGGGTAGGACACAGCAGCTACTTCATCCAGAGTGAATGACACATGAGTTGGCAAGTTGGAGGCTACGGTGACTTTTGAGACCTAGCCTTGGACATCACGCTTCCTTGTGTCTGCAGTATTCTACTGCTTACAAAAGCCAGTCCTGCTCAGTATGGGCGGGGAAGCACAGTGTGTGAATACCAGAAGTTGTAGATGGTCACCTTGGAGATGGCCCGCAGACAACCCACGTCAAAATCTTCCAGGTTTTTTGTAACACAACCTGCCCCCCCAACCAGGTTTTTCTTTTTTTCAGAGCTACACCTATGGCATATGGAAGTCCCCAGGCTAGGGGTCAAATCAGAGCTGCAACTGCCAGTCTACACCAACACCAGATCGAAGCCACATCTGAGACCTACACCACAGCTCACAGCAATGCCAGATCCTTAACCCACTAAGCAAGGCCAGCGATCAAACCTGCGTCCTTGTGGATACCAGTCAGGTTCATCACCGCTGAGCCACAACAGGAACTCCCCATTTCCATTCTTAACAAACTTCTCAGATGATCACTTACATTAAAGTTTAAGGACAATTAATTTATTGTCCTAAAATATATGTCTTTATTATATATATATATATATATATGTATATATATACACACATCAAAAAAAATTGATGTGATTATGAATGATTGTTACTTCTGAGGAGTAAGACAGAGTGGTGGGGCAAATACAACTTTTTAAATAATAAACTTCTGCTACCTGTATAACACTGGCTTTCATTAAAGGATTTTCTAAAGTTGCTATACACACCTTTCTCTCATGTTCTCTTATGCTGATTCCCTTTTGAATTTCAGACAGAAAGTAGAACAAGTTACAAGAACATAGCCTCTAATTACTGACCCTCTCTCCTGCTACTTGGAGACAGAAGTTGGAATTCCCTGGAGCACCACTGTAGGGAACTCACCTGTTCTGGCCCTGCCATGTTCCCCTTCAAAGAATTGGAAGCCGGTCAAGGAGGGGTGAGCTGGCCCAGTTTCTCTTCCTTTCCACTTCTCTCACTTAGCTTTTCTGTGGCTGTAGGATGGAGGTGCAACGTTTGGCTGAGAATTCACTGGTGCGAACGAGTGAAGATGTCCTTGTTTTAACACTCCAACTACCTTCATTGCCCTATTTCCAAACATTTATTTACACAGCCCCATGCCACTTCTAGAGAGATTTCCAGATCAAAGCTCCCCAGCAGACTTTAACTGGTCAAGGCCAAAACGTGTCAGTGTTGTCTTCAGGGATATTAACCCCAGGTCAGGCCCTGAGCAACTGGGATACGTGTAGCAAGTAGACTGAAGAGGACAGAGGAAGGAGACAGGAGATCTGCTGTCATGTACTTGCTTGGAGGACCACTTGGATCGGTGCCTTTCGCATGTCTGGCTCAGTATCTATGAAATCCCATTAGCAGCATTTCTCGGAGTTCCCATGGTGGCTCAGTGGTTAACAAATCCGACTAGGAATCATGAGGTTGCAGGTTCGATCCCTGGCCTTGCCCAGTGGGTTAAGGATCCGGTGTTGCTATGAGCTGTGGTGTAGGTCGCAGATGCGGCTTGGATCTGGCTTTGCTGTGGCTCTGGCATAGGCCAGCAGCTGAAGCTCCGATTCAACCCCTTTCCTGGGAACCTCCATATGCCGCCGGAGTGGACCAAGAAATGGCAAAAAGACCAAAAAAAAAAAAAAATTCTCTATGCTCTGGGGAATGTGTGTGAAGGGTGGGGATGGGATGACCAGGTTGACTCCCTCAGACTCTGTGCCTAGAATCGTTCTTGTGTGTTAGAAGGCCCTGCTTCTCCCCTTCTTTGCTCTTCTCTTATTGTTTGGACATTTAATTTGAATAAGCCTCTCTAATTATCTCTTTAGATTCCTAGAAGTAGGATGACTAGGTCAAACAGTATGAACAACTTTGAAAACCTTAATTTACATCTATTCAGTAGGCAAGTGTTAGCTCTTCCCACTGGATGACCTATTATAGACATTCTCTCACTGACGTGTATTTATGGGCATGTGAATAACAAATTACTAGAAATAGTAGAACTTTGGAGTTCCCATTGTGGCTCAGTGGGTTAAGAACCAAACATAATGTCCGTAAGGATGTGGGTTTGGTCCCTGGCCTCGCTCAGTGGGTTAAGGATCTGGCATTGCTGCAATCGCTGGTGTAGGTCGTAGATGCAGCTTGGATCTGATGTTGTTGTGGCTGTGGTATAGGCTCCACCTGCAGCTCTGATTCGACCCCTAGCCCAGGAACTTTCATATGCTGCAGGTATGGCCATAAAAAGAAAAACAAATAGCAGAGCTTTACTGCTCTTCAATGTACATAACATTTGACTGGCCCAATATACTGGTTTAGCTTTAAATATTTAACACAGTTTGGTGGTCCACAAAGCTTTCAGTAACAATGCCACATTCCATGTAAAAGAAAAGCTGAAGATTCCTGACCCAGGGTAGTCAAACCAATGTGGAATCTATAGTTTGAATGATCCAGATAGATCATGACAGCTAATCAATAAACTAAAGAATCGATGTGACTTTGTGGTTGTAGAAATGCAGGCTCATGCATAAAACATGCTAACACTCTAGAGGATCTATAAAAATGGATAGCTGATCCAAAGGTGATAAGATTCATTTTTAAAGTATACAATGAAACGATTTTTAGTATACAAGGTTGTGCAATACACTAAGTCCAGAATATTTTCAGCATTCCAAAAGGAAACTTCATACCCACCAGCAGTCACTTTCCATTTGTCCTCCCTCCAGCCCCTAGCAGCCACTCATCTGCTTTCTGTCTGTTTGGACTTGCCTGTTCTGGGCATTCCATATAAATGGAAGCACATGGCCTTCTGTGACTGGCGTCTTAGCATGACGTTTTCAAGGTTCATCCATGTTGTAGCGTGTGTCAGTACTTCATTTATATTTAGGGCTACACAATATTCCATTGCCTGGATGTTTTGGTCAATCATTCATCTGTAGAGGGTTTATAATGTTAACTTTTAATTTAACATGGAATACAGCCAGAAAAGATTATATTAATGATAATTATACACTTTGATGAATTCTTACCAAGTGAGAAACCAGCACTCACATTGAGAAACGGAACATTACCAGCACACCGAAAGTCCCAACGGGCCCTTTTCCAGTCCCTGATCCCCCTTCAAATATAACCATGATCTTGATTTCTAACTCTAAAGAGTACTTTTGCCTGCTTTTCAAATTTATAGAAATGGAATCCTACACTATGCCGTCTTTTGTGTCCGATTTCTTTCACTCGACTTTATATTTGTAAGATTCACCCATGTCATGACATATAGTTATAGCTGATTCTTTCTCAGTGTTCAGTGCTGCGGGGTTTTCCATTGTGTAAATACTACCATGGATGGACATTTGGGTTTCAACTTTTGGCTGTTGCTCACAGTGCTGGACTGTCTCTAGGTGAAGATATGTACACATTTCTCTTGGCTAGGTGTCTAGGAGTGGAATTGGTGGCTCATAGGTGTATATGTGTTCACTTTTGATAGATACTATGGAATGATTTTCCAAAATGATTGTCCCAAATTACACTCTTACCCTCAGAGTATGGGTGTTATGGTGGTTTCTCATCCTCATCAACAGGGCGTGTTGTCTGTCTTTTCGGTTTTAGCCATTCTGATGGAGGTGTACTGGTATCACCTTGCAGTTGTCATTTATTTCCCTGGTGACGAATGAAATTCAGCACCTTTCACACACTTACTGGCCATTTAAAGCCCCCCCCCCCTTTTGATGTTTCTATTCAATGTTTAATTTTAATGTGGCCCAGATTACAAATGTTTTCCTTTGTGGTTAGTAATTTTTTACAAATCTTGTTTAAGAAAGCTCTTCCTACCCCCAGAGATTGTGTTTTAATATGTTTGATATTCATGCGTTTGCTATTGAAATGTTTATTAATTATCAACTTCATGCTAAATGATGAATCTCTCTTTGTGATGGCCCCCTCCAGAAGGGCACACCATGTATTAGAGATGTCTGAATGGAAATAAGAACAAAGGAACAAATCAGAGCATGCAATCTGCCAGAACCTAGAAGGGACCACATACTTCTCTCTGTTGGCTTTGAAAAGAACCTGATCCACGGTTGTCTCTCAACTTAGTGCTTTTTGTTGTATTTCTAATTCCTTTCCAACTTGTCCATCATCCTCATTTGTGGCAGAAATAAGTGTTGATATATTAATCTATATCTTTTTGTCTAAACATAAACCATACTTCATGATACTTAATCAATTTGTAACCATCCAGGCAGGAGTAAGGAAATTTCTGGGAAGGGCAGCTCAACAATATTCCAGGAGATTTATCTCTCCATCTGAACCCTTCTCAAAGACGCCAAGCGTTCTTTCAATTACCAGTCTGGTGACACTTTGAGCATCGCTGTCATTTATGTCACGGGGACCCTCAAGGACAAGAAAGAGAAATTAGTCAGATTTTCAATGGCATTGCACTGTCACATGAAACAGAAAGATTGTACAGAGGCCAGCTCCTCTCCAAGGGTCATGGTGCCTTCCCAGCTCACCCAGATAGACACAGTATTTGCATCAAGCTAACAGAGATGATGGATTCTGATACTGCATCACTCTGCAAAGGCAAAACGTCTTCTCCCTCCAAATTATCTGCCGCTAAATAGTATGATCCAGCAGATCTGCACAACCAGATTGTCGAAAGTGGAATGATTCAGTGGGCACTCGGAATAGCCAGCCAGCACGTCAGAGGGTCTCACACCATCACAGAGTACAGCAGCTGTGTCTCACCAGGATGGGAAGCTTTCTGAGCGCACTTCATTAAGAAGCCTGGAAAGACTCACAAAATGGGACTACAGGGGAGAACTAGCATCAGCAAGGGAGTGAGACGCATGGGTCAGAGTGACTCGTGTCTGCCCCAGCAGCGCTCCCTGATTCACACGGCAGGTGAGCAGTGCCAAGATCAAGGGCTGTGGGACTGCTTCCCCAGAGACTGGGTAAGAGGATGTTTTGAGGAGATGTTTCCAAAGGTACTTGATCTTGTCTCCAAAATGCTCAATTCTCTCAAAGTTTGGGAGAAACAAATAGATGACAAGCTATAGATAATAGATACCAGGAATATTTAAGCCACTTATTTAAACCTGTGAAGAGTCAGGGATTTCCACTATCTAGTGAAGTGGGTAATGGCATCTGTTTTCTAGCTCTGGAACAATATTCCAGTAAAACCATCTACAAGAGTATTTCCTCTTACTCAGCCAACATTTGCCTTTCTATAGCAATCAGAAATTTGATCATTTTGGAGTTCCCGTCGTGGCACAGTGGTTAATGAATCCAACTAGGAACCATGAGGTTGCGGGTCAATCCTTGGCCTTGATAAGTGGGTTAAGGATCCAGCATTGCCGTGAGCTGTGGTGTAGGTTGTAGCTGCAGCTCGGATCTCGGATCTTGGATCTCGCATTGCTGTGGCTCTGGAGTAGGCCAGTGGCTACAGTTCCGATTGGACCCCTAGCCTGGGAACCTCCATATGCCACAGGAGTGGTCCTAGAAATGGCAAAAGACAAAAAAAAAAAAGGAAATTTGATCATTTAATTCATGCTTTCATTAATGGATACCATTGTTTGTACAGGCCAGTGAATTCCAAAGTTGGCTCCTATTAAGAACCTTCTGGGAAGCATCTGAAAAATGCCCATCCTCTAGATCTCATTCTGGAATATTTGGATTCATTTTGTTCATCTTCTTCACTTTAAAGCTCTTTGGGTACTCCTGATGATCAGACAAGCCTGGAAACAGCTAGGATGAGCTAAAATAATAATAGGAAGTGATGAAGCGCCATTAAAACAAAGTCATCTCAGAATTTACATGTGCGTAGGCCGAGGTCCTGGAAGCAAATGAGATGCTGCCTCTTCCTGGAACTTCTTACTTAAGTACCAAGGATGGATTTTCCTCCCACACTGCCTTTCCCCCTCTTTCTACTCCCTAGATGCCTAATGTGCATCTTTTTCCTTTCCTGTGGGGGCAGGAAGTTGGAGAGATCAGACCCTCCTAAATCTCATGCAATGGGTTCTCAGCTGTAAAATGGGTTTGTTGCCAGAACATGGGGATAGGAGGAGAGAGAAACCAATTCAGATGCACACCTCAGAGAAATTGTCAACGGCTGACCTTACACCATCATATTGGAAAAAAGGAAAAGAAAACAGGTTAAGTATTCTGCTGCCAGTTGGATGACACCAAGTTTGGAATGTTTGAGTGCTGTCACGCTGATCTCAGCTCCTGGGAAGATGTAATGGCTCTGCCTAGAAAAGACCTTGGTGCCTGTGTTTCTTTACACCAAGGAATGATTTCATCACCAGCTCCAAGCCAGAAATGAGTTTTCCCTGCTAAAGGAATTTAAAGCATCCTTCGACTTGTTACAGTATGCCAAGCACATGGTCATCAGAGCTGAGAGCATGGGGTGTCACAGCCAGAACAGATAATCACAGAATCTACATCCACATCAGCATCAGCCAAGTGAATCGGAGGCCAGCAATGCCCAGCTGGGAATCAGTGATGAGGATTCAGGATGTAAACATGGTATTTGCAGGAAACACAGAAACATACTAAGACTTCTTAACATAGTTTTAGAACAAAGGAGAACAATTTGTTGCCTCCTTTATGGTTAAAGAGCACCGTGTAACACCCAGGAAAGGAACTGATGAAAGATGATGGTGCTACTTTCTCAGAGAAATAGCCAGAGGGTAACATCAGAGTTCACTGTCTGTTTTTTGGTAATGTAGTGTGTGTGTGTGTGTGTGTGTGTGTGTGTGTGTGTGTGTGTGTGTGTGTGTGAACCATATGTGGTTTTCATTAATGGGGTTGGTTCACCTTTGATCACCTCTATTCTGCCTGAGCTAGAAAGTTCTAGGACTGGGTGGTTCTTAACAGGCAGTGAGAGGTAAAATTCCAGGGTTCAAATCAAATGCACACTTTCCCCTCCGGAATGCTATTGTGACAAAGTTTGTTTCCTTCTAGGACTATGTAGAGCAGTCTTTAACACCATGCTGTTGCAGAAATACTTACAAAACTCTTGTTAATTTTTAATCCTCTAAATTTATACATTTTGAATACAAACTTTCTTTTTAAAAATAATCAGATGGCATTTAAATATTTATTTCCTTCAGTACTTCCCTCATTGACTTTTTTTCTAGAAACTGACAAGAACTTGTTAATTCTGTTTATAAGTTTTATAATGAATAATAGATTATTTTAACAATGATAATTACCCAGTCTATTTATAGAAAATAAATGCAGAGTAAAAATACTCCTTTCCATATCCTCAGTTATTTCATCCAAGCAAGGCTGTTACATTCTAAAAAAAGAACTCTTTCAGTTAGATTTTCAAAGACTTAATCTCTGCTTATGGTACTTTAATGAATTCCATTATTTTAGGTTGTTACTTGTCTTATAAGCATCACATTATTTACTCTCTTGCTTCTTACAAGCCCATCTGCATAAATATGTATAAACACATCTCCCTTCGTTTCACATGTGTAAGTAAACAAGCACATTAGCATGTCCATGAACACACGTATGCACATGTGTACACACACACACCATACACTTGCGTGATCACAAGCAGAAAGAATTTTTCTCCCTTAATCGTGAAGTCCAGTCAGAACAATAAATTGACAAAAAAAAGAAGGATATTGTCATTGACCTCCAGATCAAAGACCATCATTTTTATAATTTAGTCTTTTAATCAAAGCTAGACATGTACACATGTAGAGTTAAATAGTTCTACCAGAATCATTACCAAAACCACACCAAACCAAAACCATCTCTTGTTCATTAGTCACAATCTCAAACTTTTATTTCCAGGAGTCCACCTTTTGTGACTTTTTAAACTGTTGCTCTTGGTTTTTTACCTGTGTATCAATATTATATCCTCTTTCTAACACTATTTGTGATTTTTCAGTGTTAGGCAGCATAAATTGATTTCCTACTAGGGAAATGAGGATTTACTTCTTTTTTACTCTTCCTTCCACCACCCTCCTCTCACTCTCCCTCACTCCTCCCATCTCTCTCATACAGATGCACACACTTCTCCTCAAATCCGTTATACTTTAATCAAAATTCTTAATAATTCAGTATTTAACATTGACATTATAACCATGTAAACTGTTCTCAATGAGCCACATAGAATATGCACAACTATTGGTTTTCTATGAAATGAACAACAGGATTGATTTTTAATTTTGTTGTCTTTTTATTTACCCAGACTATCTGTCCCTTCTCTAAGTCCCCTCCCAACACATTAGAGCACATCAGGAATAAAGTCAGTTTCATCTTCTCCCAGATATTCTCTCAGAGTCCCCTGACCTGGCTGCTCTCTATTCCTAGACCCAGCTTATAGGCCAAGCTTAAAGCACTGGATTCTCACTTTTTCTACAAAATCAAAGGGTTTTCTGACAATAAGTTTAGCCAAAATCCATCCTCTGGCTGTGGTCTGCACTGGCGAATTACCCTGTGGGATCTTGGTGCCATTTGGTATGATGGCAGTTGGAAATAGCACGCCATTCTTGTGGTGGGTGGAGTTTATCATGGCACTCTGTCCTGTCATTCCATTTAAATCTCATCGCATCCCAGGAGAGTGAGTGCTGCTCTCTAGACGGTTGCCACCCACTCAGGTTACACACAGAGTGTGCAGAGCCAGAAGCAGACTCTGCTCTAAATAAGCCCTTATGTCTGGTCTAAACTTTATTCTATTCCCCTGCGCATTCTGTCCCTAAGAGCTCAGCGCTATTTCCTTGAAAATATCAAGGTTCTTACATTTTAATTCTCCAAGACTCTCAGAAGTTTGGTTTGAGCCATTCCATTCCCCAAAGTAGTTCAGGCAGCCTCTCCAGTAAGCAGAATGTGGCCAGGCCAATTACTGGTCTTTGATCGGATCTGAAATAAGCCAACTCTGAAGGTCAAATGCTTTAATTTGGGGGATACAAGCTAGTTACTATTGAGAGGATAAAAAAGAGTCACTGTTGTGTTTGGGGAAGGCATCCCCCTACAGTAATTTCTAATTAATCAGACTGGCTCGTGGTCTGCGGGTTTGGCTCTGTAAATAGAAAGCAGATGCTCTTGTGGGGGCTGCCAGAGTAAGAAAAATAGCAGAAATGTCTTCAAGCTGTGATGATTTCAAGAGAAGGATTTGAAGAAATGATGGCTAAGTGCTTAGACATTTTATTAAAAGTAGTAGTGGGCGTATATAGCCATAAACCTTATTCTTTTCCTAGAAAAGCTGTCTGAAATATGTTTCAAATAAATTTCCCAAATGTCCTTGTCAAAAACAAACAAACAAACAAAAAGATTTGGGAATGCAAGGAATTATCTGCCTTACTTGCAAACCAACCTATTTTTACAAAGTTCATTCTTGGTCTCTCAAAGGGAAGATACATATTCACAGTGTCTACCACATGCCAGGCACTTTGCAGCTGTTATTTCCTTGGAGCCTCATAAAAACCCAGCCAGGGAGTTGGCTTTTATTTATTTATTTATTTATTTATTCATTTATTTTCAGTTAGATGAAGAGAGGCAAAGAGAGTGAAGCAACTCTGGATCACACATGAGCAAGGGAGGAGCTGGGAGATGCCCCAGGTGACAAGCAGAGCTGGGTTAGAGCCTGGTGACCTGAGCTCCGGTTGAACCACAGACCCACCTGATTCAAATCCCAACTCTGCCTTCACTGGCTCCAGTGCCTTGACCAGGTCACTTACTCTGTCCCTACTTTCCTCAACTATTATTTAGGAATGCGAGACAGCATGCAAACGAACAACGGTCAAGCCATGTATGACAGTAGAACTCTGGCCCTCGACCTCTGCAGCAACCAGGCTGGGAAGCCAAACCATCACCTGGTCAGTAATTGGCCCAGAACTGTCAGCATGTAGCCAAGGCCACCAGCTTCCCTAGATTTTTGCCCTTTCTTTCAACTCATAGCCAACAGCGGAAAGCTAAATATATTCCCCCCAAAAAATGACATAAAATGTTCTACTTCTAGTTAGCCCACCTCTTGCTTCTCTATGTCAGTAGCCTCTAATGAAAGATAGATAGATAGATAGATAGATAGATAGATAGATAGATAGATAGATAGATAGATAGATAGATAGACAGACAGACAGACAGGCAGACAGATCTGGCTTTTGTATTGACAGATTATATCAATTACTTAGATGAAGGGAGAACACAAATTAAGAGCAGTTGGAGATAGACATTGCTCACTCCTGCATTAAAGGTTGTTGTAAAGGCAACAGAGGAAAAGAGAGGAAAAATTTCCAGAGAAATGAACCATCTAGCTTCAGGTAGTGTTCCAGAAGAAAAAAAAAAAAAATTAAGACCCATAAGATGACTTTGGAGCTCAGCGGGGAATACAAATGTGTACGGGAGATAATGAAGCCCTCTATTCCACAGTAAATGTTCATCTCGCTGTAAAAGACAAAGAGCTGTGAAATAGCCCTGGGAAGCCCAGACATGAGAGAAAGATGAAAAAGCAAACATTTTACAAGAAAAGCTTCAATAGCTAAGTTAGTAATGAAACTCACAGTACACAGGAGTGTTGATACTCTTTTGACACGTGTTCTAACTGGAGCATTGGATAGCCTTTAAGCAAAAGTTATGGCTCAGTGATCCACTTGCATTTATATAAATGTTTCCTTGTTTAAACTGGTAAATTGAATCTCAGCAGAGAGGAGCCTCCAGTGCCAAGCAACTCCAGGGCACACAGGCAGTGGCAGATCTTAGCCTGCAAACACGTGGAAGTACCAAGAGTGTATGCAGTTCATTCACGTCCAGACTGCAGCCCTTCCTCTCGCCGCTTTTGAAATGCCTGTTCCTTTCAGTGAGCACTGGAAACACTACAAATATTCATACTTCAGAGAGCGACTTTCCTCTCGAAAGAAAAATCATCAGATGTTTAACAAAATTCAGGAGTTCCTATCGTGGCACAGTGGTTAATGAATCAGACTAGGAACCACGAGGTTGCAGGTTCGGTCCCTGGCCTTGCCCAGTGGGTTAAGGATCCGGCATTGCCGTGAGCTGTGGTGTAGGTTGCAGATGCGGCTCGGGTCCTGCATTGCTGTGGCTCTGGCATAGGCTGGCAGCTACAGCTCCAATTCGACCCCTAGCCTGGGAACCTCCATATGCCGCGGGAGCGGCCCTAGAAAAAGCAAAAACAAAACAAAACAAAGCAAAGTTCAGTGGTTCAAATGAAAGGAGCTTTGTATAAGAAATAAGGGAAAAATAAAATGACAAACTGAAAACAGCCAATATAAATACATTTTTGAAAAATGTATTTCCAGCTTCTTGACAGGATGCAAGAGAACATCGTTTTCGCATCACAAAGGGATTAATATGCTGAGAGAAAATATTACTTCAACATGAAATACTTGGTTAGTGGACTTTTTTGGGGGGGCGGGTCTTTTTAGGGCCATACCTGCGGCCTATGGCAGTTCTCAGGCTAGGGGTCGAATTGGAGCTGTAGCTGCCAGCCTACACCACAGCCACAGCAACACGGGATCCGAACCGTGTCTGTGACTACACCAGAGCTCACAGCAACACCAGGTCCTTATCCCACTGATGGAGGCCAGGGATCAAACCTGCATCCTCATGGCTGCTGGTCAGATTCATTTCTGCCGTGCCACAGTGGGGTCTCCCACGCTGGGGAATTTTTGTTATTTTATGAGATGTAATTGTGGCCTGGTGATTCTACGTAAGATCGCATATAAGGCCGTCTTGTCTTAGACTTGTATGCTTGGTGTTAAGGGCTAAAATGATATGATGTTGAGGATTGTTTTTATATTTGCATTTATTTTTTCCATCTTTCTTGAGATTTTATTGATATATAATATATATAAGTCTAAGGTGTTCAATGTGCTGATTTGATGCATGTATATATTATGAACTGATTACCACAAAATGATCACACATGAATTTAGTAATATTAGATATGCAAGTAGTGGGATGCGTGATGGGTGCTGTAATGCTTTGTCTATGTCCCCTATCAGAACAGAGAGATTATTTCCTCAGCTGCCCAGAGTGTTGGTTCCCTGTTCATATCTCAAAGCTGAGTCCTTCCCCAGGAGCTATCCCCAGCCAAGGGGAGAGGTCTTGCACCAGGTCATTGCCCATTCAGAAGCAGTTCACATCCAATTTCTGGTCCATGTGTGGATAATGGCCTTCTGACCTCAGTTTGGGACCCCGCAGCCCCCCACGAGGTGTTGTGGCTGCATTGCAATTGACTTTCTTCTGATTAATCCTGCTTCCTTCACTCTCCCACAGCCGTGATTCTTAAGAGCAATAACTAAACAACCTCCTACACACGAATCTCTATCTCAGCTTCCGTTTCCCAGGAAACCTGACCTAAACCAGCGTGGAGGTCCCTCCACTACCTGTTGTTGAATGAAAAAAGAAAATTACAAACAGTATGAGTAGACATTTTCCATGCAAATAATAGGGGAAAATATACATCTCCATAGGGGTGTATATAACACAGAAAAAAGATACAGAATCACATATACATCTTTTTAATTTGGGGAAGGGAAGAGTTGGAAAATTGTTCAGGGAAGATTTCATTTTATTTTATCAATAAGATGAATTAGTCTATTATTTGTGTTATTAAGAGTAAGTCAATGTTTGTTCTTTTAAAACATACAGTAGAAGTTCCCTCAGCAGATGGGATTCTACAAACACGTGAGTTTATAAGAAGATGAGAGTAAGGCTCCCAAAACTCAGGCAAAAAAGGGTAAAGAAAGGAATACAAGAGATGAAAAGTAGCCCAGAGGACTTGTGTGTGTGTGTGTGTGTGTGTGTGTTTCATATGAATGAGAAATTCTAGAAAAGGCAGAACAAAGGAGAAAAAGCAATCATTAAACAGATAATAGAAGAAAAATCCCTCAGTGTAAAAAGACTGGAAGCTTCAGCGCAAAAAGAGTTTCTAATACCAGACAAATATCTGAAAAGAAATGCACATCTATGCGGTAAAATTTTTAAACTTAAAGGACAAAAAGAAAAATCTTGCAGATATTCTGGGATTAAAAACAAGTGGTTGTTAAAATATAAAAATAGTTCACTTGGCACCAGATTTCTTAAAAAAAAAAACTCAAATGCCAAAAGTTAACAGAGAATAGCCCCAGCATTTGAGAGAGAAAATATCATGACCTAAGGGTTTTGCACCCAATAACATGATATTTAATATGTGTGAGAGCATCAGAAGAGAGTCTTATACGAGAACTAAGATGCATCACATCCACAATTTTCCTTAATAAAAATTTCCTGAAGAAGTATTGATGCACAAAGTCTCCAAGCCAAGAATTTGAGTCTGGAGGTTGGATAGGAAATTAATGCTGATGAGCAATAAAATAAAATTTTGAATTAGCCTAAATAATTGATATTAGCTTGGAGTGAAACAATGCAAATATCAAGAATAAATCTTTAACACATGGATGAATGTAGAGAATATCATATTTAGTGAAGGAAGTCACACAGAGAAAGACAAGTATTATATGATATGCTTATAGGCAAAATCTAAGCTATGATACAAGTGAATCTGTATACAAAACAGTAACAGACTCAGATGTAGAAAACAAACTTATGGTTACCAAAAGCAAGCGGTAGGAGGGAAGCATAAATTAGGAGTATGGATTTAACTGATACAAACTACCGTACATAAAATAGATAAGAAACAAGGATTTATGGATCACATGGGGAGCTATGTTCAACATCTTATAACAACCTATAATGAAAAATCATCTGAAATATATATATGTAACTCAATCACTTTGCTGTACACCTAAGACTAACAAAATATCATAAATCAACAATACTTTAATAAAAAGAATAATTCTTTAATGTTAATGTTCATAATGTAAAAATTATTATTATTAGGAATCTGGATGGAAAGTCCGCTGCCTATTGATAAAAACCAAAGAGAGATAGTAGACAAGAAGGGGGCCAGGAAGGAGAAGGTATGAGGGTGCTAATCTCCCATAGTTTACCCAGTGTTCAACAAACACATTATTTTATCCTTGATGTTAATTGGGAAATACATATTTTTCAGGTTAAAGGCTATCACTGCCAGGCCAAAATTACAAATTTTAGTTTCTAAAAAATGGAAAGCAAATGAGGAAAATTTGGCCAATCTCAAAAAAAGGGTGGGAAAAGAAAATAAGTGAGAGATGAGGGGAAAATATTTAAAAGTACCGAACAAGATGACAAAACTGAAGTGACAGAAATTAATTACTGGAGTTTTCCTGTGATGCAGTTGGCTAAGGATGTCGCGATGTCACTGTCGTGGCTTGGGTCACTACTATGGCGCCGGTTCAATCCCTGGTCCAAGAATTTCCACATGATGCAAGTGAGGCCAAAAGAAAATAAAATAATGAGTTGGATAAAGACACACAGGGCCAAAAAAGAATGTAGGGATGGCAATAATAATACCAAATAAAATTGAAATGAAGAGAAATGATTGCTAAATGAGACAAAGTGAGTTTTGTTTTATATTGTTTGAACAATATTTACAATAACGGTACTCATAAATAATGCTTAAATCTAGTCATTGACTCACATAGCATTAAAATGTTCAAACTCTACAAGGAAGAGACATTGGCAAAAAAAAAAAATTACCTAAAATAAAATCTGGAATAATAGAGAAAATTACCCAGGATATGAAAAATTAATGTAATTTATAAGCTTGGTTTCTATCTATCATCTGTCATTCTATCTATCATGAATTGTACTTACTGCCATCCATAGTATATTTATAAAAGTCAGTATGTATCTAGGGCCACAAAGCAAATCTCAGTAATTTCAGAGTCCAGAGTGCTCACCACTACAGCTGGAACCTTCTAAATTTCAGTCATTTCCAAAGAGATATTATACTAGCCAATTTTTCATGACAGTGCAATAAAACTACAAATTAATAGCAAATGGCTTCTTAAAATACTACTTGGAAACTGAAAAAACAGAGCTAACACTTGAGTCAAAGACAAAATTAAAACTGCCACTAAGGATGATTTAGAAAGCAATTATAATGATTCGATTGAATCTCAAATTTTAGTGAGGTATGGCCAAAGCTAATCAAAAATATTTTCAAAAGAAGGACAATACATGACCTCTGTTTTTATCAATATTGACTTAAGAAAAAGAATAACAAATACATACATTGAACTTTATAAATTTGAAACAAAAAATTGATAAATAAAAGAAAGTCTTAATTCTGAGCAGATTAAGCAAAGAAGAGAGAACAGAAATATGTAAGGTTAAAAGTGAAAAACCATATATTACTGTAGAAATAGAAAAAAATTAAATTCTTAGAGATGACAAGAATGAGATAAAGCAATGAATATGGATTACTTTCCCGTTTATATAACAAGGTTCCTCACATTATTACAAGATTTTTTAAAGAGATATTTTTAATAGCAAACAACCAGAATGTTGCAGATGAATGAGGAAGGCAGAGATCTATCAAGTGACTAAAAAGCACACAAAATGTCGGAGTGGTAATATTATCAGACAAGGTAAAATCCAAGGAAGAAGGATTAAGTAAAACAAAGAATCTATTTTTAATGGATAGGGATACGGTAGGCGTGCACATTTCTCTGTGAAATAATCTAGCCTGGAAATAGGTAAACAAACGGACAAAAAAGACCAGAGAGATAAAAGACCACAATTGGAATTGCTATCAGAAAACTCTTGGAAAATCTCTTTTGATGGGCTCTTTAGCATTGCCATGTTAAAAACAAATAAAAAATTTTTTAAAACTATCCTTTTCTTTGAAAACAAATGGAATTAATCAACTGTGGCAGTTTTTCCACGCTCCATATTCTCTCCCAGAGAGACCATGTAATGTTCACAAAATTCCTTCGAGCTTCTGCCTCAGTCTGGATATGATGCTTGCTTGATGTTTAATGTTTCTATTAGAGAAAGAGTAAAACAAACAAATAAAGATGATCCCTTAGTAGTTCAAATCTGGATGGCATTATGATTTAATGTCATCCTTAGGTCCTCTAATTCCACCCCAGGAGAAATAAAAAAGGGGACGTAATTCCAGCCTCTTTGAACTAGCTGTCTGGTAGAGCCCCTCCGCTGCGACTCCCATGTCAGGAGTTTGTGCCCCCTCTTATTTTAGGGAATTAGACCAACATGGGAGTGTGGGACTGTATGGAAATAGGGAAAAACAGTTCTTTGTCTTTTTTGACCGAGAAATGAGGAAAGGAATTTGGGTACTATCTGCTTGGTCTCACCTTGGCTTTCGGGGCCACCAAACCTCTATATCCCTGCTTCTACAAGATTTTCACATTAAATCTTGCCCAGAACTATAATCATCTCTACTTTTGACATTTATTAAGACATGATGGAGAGCTTGAAACATTTTTCTCATAAACTGAGAGATCAAATAGACAAAAATACATAAGGATTTAGAGGCTCTGAAACATACATTAAAGTGGTTTAATAAATAAACAGAGCTTTTTACCTTACCAAAAAAAAAAAAAAAAGCCTTCCTTAAAATTGTCCCTAAAACATTTACAAAAGTTTACCAAAGTTGGCTAAAAAATACACCACCAATAAATTAAAGAATAGAAATTCTGCAGGCCACATTTCCGCATTTTTCCATTTGTTCATCCATTCATTCATTGTCTTTACGGTTGATTTACAGTGTTTCTTCTACTTCTGTTGTACAGCAAAGTGACCCAGTTAGACACAGGTCCCTGTATGGTATAGCAGGACCCCATTGCCTAGCCATCCCAAATATAACAGTTTGCATCCACCAACCCCAAACTTCCCACTCATCCAATATTTAATGAGCATTACCATTTGCCAAGCAATATGGTAGATGCTGGTGATAGAGCCAGCAAATTTAGAAATTTTTAAAAATTAAATAAACAGAAAAAAATGATCAAGCTTTTGAGTTTGGGGGAAAACTCATAAAATATTTCTCCTAAATAGCTCTGGGATCAAAGACTAAATCCAAAGTGCAATTATAAACTACTTAGGAAATACTAATGATAACATTCTGGTGAAAACTGTACTCAGAGGAAATTCATAGCATTTGATGCTTTTATTATTAAAAAAGAAATGTTTAAAATAAATAAAAAGGAATTCCCATTGTGGCGCAGTGGTAACGAGCCCAGCTTGTAACCATGAGGACGCAGGTTCTATCCCTGGCCTTGCTCAGTGGGTTAAGGATCTAGCGCTGCCATGAGCTGTGGTGTAGGTCGCAGAAGAAGCTCGGATCTGGCGTTGCTGTGGCTGTGGTGTAGGCCGGCAACTGTAACTATGATTTGGCCCTTAGCCAGAGAAATTCCGTTTGCTGCAGGTATGGCCCTAAAAGCAAATAGAAGTAAATAAATAAATAAATGAATAAAATGTTTCTGCGAAGTTTAAAGAAGTTAAATTTGCAAAAGACCAAAAAGCTGATTCTGGAATATTTTGGAAGGATTTCCCAGTCCTCCAGGAGATGTCCGTGGGGAGACTCCTTTTTTTTCTCTTGAAATAGGTCACAGAATCTAAGTTAAATAGAAAATTAAATGAGAGCTATGACTATTGGAGCAGATTTACTATTATTTTATTTATTTATTTATTTATTTATTTAATTTATTGTCTTTTGTCTTTTTTAGGGCTGCACCCACGGCATATGGAGATTCCCGGGCTAGGGGTCTATTCAGAGCTACAGCTGCCGGCCTACACCACAGCCACAGCAACACAGGATCTGAGCCACATCTACGACCTACACCACAGCTGGCAGCAATGCCAGATCCTTAACCCACTGAGGGAGGCCAGAGATCGAACCTGCAACCTCATGGTTCCTAGTTGGATTCGTTTCCACTGTGCCACAATGGGAACTCCTACCATTATTTTTAGAAAACATAATTGCTTCTTTGGAAAATATCTGGGAATTTATTGAAAAAAAATATTAGAACTAAGAGAGTACAGAAAGATAATTTTAGTATACATAATGAAAAAATATAGCCACATCCTCAATAACCTCTTAGAACATGCAATAGAAAAGCTTCACAGTAGCTACACAAACATAAAATTTTGAAGACTAAATATAATTAGAAATGTGTTAGACCTTTCTAAAGACTCCAAATTTTTTCTGAGGGATGTCAAAGAAGAAAAATAAATGGCAAGGCTGTTTGTGTTATGTGCCTGATAAGGAAAACTTGTAAAGATTTTAAGATTTTATGCCATGTTTGTAGATGCCCAGATACACACGCACACACAAACACATACACATGCACACCCCTAAAATTATAGTCTCCAAAACGTCAAGTATGATTACTCTGGGCGGTGGCATTGTTGGTGATATATCTGTTCACTAAATATACATTTTCATTAAAAATATTTATTCATTAAAAACATATATTTAATATGTTCTATCAGGATTTCAGAAATGGACTCTCTTTTACTAAAAACAAAAGATATATAGAGATATAAGTATATAGATATAAATGGACTCTCATTTACTAAAAACAAAAGATATATATATATTAAATATATATATATTTAATATGTTATATCAGGATTTCAGAGACGGACTCTCTTTTACTAAAAACAAAAGATATATATATATCTCTCTTGGAGGAGGGTAAACTGAGAATTATTGAGTTTTTCTAGACATTCTTCATGGAAAAGTAACTCATTGAGGCCTAGTGCTCCAGAGAAAGAATCAGAACTTTTCTACTTTTTAAGCCTTCTCAAGTCATGTAACATATAATTTTTGATTTGCACCTAGGCGTTTGCAGTGCTGCATGTTTTTCCGGAGGCTTTAGGGGAGACTCTATTTCCATGTCTTTCCTAGTTTTCTAGAAGCTGCCCACAGTCCTTGCATTAGCCTCCCTCCAGCTTCAAAACCAGCAAAGTTGGGTTGAGTCATTCTCATGTTGCATCACATGGACCCCTTTTCTGCCTCAGCCTTTCACTTTTAAGGACCTTTGTGATTGTATTGGGCCCACCTGGGTAATCTGAACTATTCTCCCTATTTTAAGTTCAACTGATTAGCAACCTTAATTTCATCTGCAATCTGAATTTCTCTTACAGGTCCCTAGGGTCCAAGGAGTAAGACACGAACATGTTTGGGGGGAAGGAGCTAGTACTCTACCTACCACAGAGATACTGCATAACCTACTGCAAGTCCTGGAGCTAACGAATGGTATTTTCTAGGTACCAAACTTGGTCTCTTTGACTCCAAAGCCCCTCTTAACCCCAATGCACATGGCTACCAACATCATTTTGTCGGAACCTCTTCTGTAGCAGGCACTATCCTGGATACTGGTGGTTTGTATACGAATAAGCGTTAACCTCTGCCCCAGAAGGGCTCACAGGTTTGTGAGAGAGAGTGGTCTGCACATCTTACTTGATACCATGGTAAGAGAGAAAGAAGCATGTATATGCAAAATTCTGTGGGTTCATTGAAAAGGGAGTGATTAATTCTACAGGCAGGGGGAGGCAGTGTGGGGTTGGTTGGAAAGGGTGTGTAAACTGGTCGGAAGGGTAATTAATTCACTAGGCTGGAAAGGAGGTGAAGAATAATGGGGGGAAAGCTGAGCAAGAGAAGGGGCTGAGTGTTTGTGGGGAAACAATTCCTTTGGGTGAGGCCAGCCTGAATGTCTGAGGCAGAAGGTGGAAACAGAAGTTGGAATGGCTTCTGATGGTGAAAAGCCTTGGAGGCCATGCCGAGATGTCTGGGTTTATGGTGAAGCAAATAGAGTGCCCATCAAAGGAAGGGAGGAACGAGATCAAATCTGCACATCAGGTGCCTCATTCTGATGAATTAGTCGGTGGGCTGGGGTGAGGCAATAGGGCTGAGGTCATCTTCAGGTGAGAGGTGGTAAGGGGCAAAGGATGGCCAGTGGCCCTGGGAGTGGAGGGCAAAACCTTCTCCAAGCATTTCTGAGGCGAAGTCAGTAGACCCTCGTGGGTATGTAATGGAAAATGGTTATGGGCTGGGGAGGGCAATAAAGTAAGAAGAGCCAAGAATTACCCATGGGCTAAGTTAGGGGTACATTTTAGCACCCGCAACAGAGGTAGAATTTCATGCAAACCCACCCCATCATTCATTGCCAAGCATATCTGTAAACTCAGCATCACAGATTTCTAAGGAAAAAAGCTCCTCTCTGGAGCTTGAACCTCTTTACAAAATCATGCAGAAGGAATTGTTAAGGGTGTTACAGAGGCTGTGTGTGTGTGTGTGTGTGTGTGTGTGTGTGTGTGTGTGTGTGTGTGTGTGTGCAAGTCTTTGGGAGAGGTGTGCCCTTTCTAAAGCAGCTGCTTCTATCGCTGAAGGATAAGACTCCTTTTTTCTCCTCCTGCAGACAACTATGAGCAGAGAATCAACCTCTGCTTCCTTCCCAAACCTCCTTGACACCTCCAGCTCTCGGAGGGAAAACTAGAACTGAGATTCTTTCTTTTTTCTTTTTTGTTTTTTTTTTTTTTTCTTTTTTGCCATTTCTTGGCACATGTAGGTTCCAAGATCAGGGGTCGAATCGGAGCTGCAGCCGCCGGCCTACACCAGAGCCATAGCAACGCGGGATCCAAGCCGCGTCTGCAACTTACACCACAGCTCACAACAACGCCGGGTCCTTAACCCACTGAGAAAGGCCAGGGATCTAACCTGCAACCTCATGGTTCCTAGTCGGATTCGTTAACCACTGAGCCACGACAGGAACTCCTAGAACTGGGATTCTAATGACCATCTTGGTAGTGGCCAGCTCTGATGGGAACAACTAAATAGGTGGGAGTGTACGTGTTTGTGTGTGTACTTGCTTACATTTATCTGTATGTATCTATGTGTGTATCTATGTGTGTGTCTGAGTTAAGGTTAGCAGATTTAGCAGATAAAATTACAGGTCCCAGAGTTCCCATTGTGGCATAGCGGAAACGAATCTGACTAGTAACCATGAGTTTGTGGGTTCGATCCTTGGTCTCACTCAGTGGGTTAAGGATCTGGCATTGCCGTGAGCTGTGGTATAGGTCACAGATGCAACTTGGATCCTGCATTGCTGTGGCTGGTATAGGCCGGCATCTGTAGCTCCGATTCGACCCTAGCCTAGGAACCTCCATATGCTCTGGGTGCGGGCCTGAAAAAGCAAAACAAATAAATAAAAATAAAAATAAAATAAGTACAGATTCTACAGCTAAATTGGAATTCCAGATAAACAGCAAACAATCCTTTTAGCATACATATGTCCCATGTGTATTGTGTGTGCAATATTTAAGACTTATTTATACTAATAAGTACTTGTTGTTGACCCAAAATTCAAGTGTGAAACCATGTGATGGGTTTGTGGTTTTTCTTTGTGTGTAGGCCTCTGTGCTTATGGTTGTTTGCCGTTTGTTAGCGTACCTGTGTGTTTTTGTGAATGTGTGTATGCGTTTTGGGGGCTTGTGTGTGTATGTGGATCTGGGTTATGGCACCCCTAATAAGAAATTTGTCTTAACCCTCCAAGCCATGGGGAAAAGAGAACTAGAACTCTCTACTTAGAAGGAAAAAAGCCAGCAGATTTTTTTTTCTATTATTAATTTCGACTTTGAACAAGTCACTATGAAGTGAAGAGGTTGAACAGATTTATCCATTTAAATATTTATCGACCATCCAGGGAGTGGAAGGTACAAAGGCAAATAATTCACAGAGGGTTCACAGTCTAGAGAAAGGACAGCTATACAACTGATGAGGTTACGATGTAGTTAAAGCCACAATAAACGTGCCAGCCAAGATCGCAACGACTGTGGCAGTACTTTCCAGTTCGTCATGTCTGTAAAGGCTACAGATATTTCAGTGTGATGCTTTTATCACTTGCAATTCTTAAATTATGATTATTGGTAGAAGCATGCGTGGTGCTCAGCTAAGCGAAGATGATCACGCGGGCATCAGCTGAGGGAAACTGCTTTGTCCGTCAAGTTTGTTTGTTTGAATACCAGCAGTATTCACAAAGGCCAGCAAATGCTTTAAAGGCCAGTATTCGACTTGTGCATTTAAAGCATTTCTTATCACCCCTCCTGCCATTCTGAGCTGCACACCTGGCTGCTTTAAAGGACTGCCTGCTTCCCCCTGTAGGACATCTAAGCGCCTACGGAATTGCTTCCTGGCGCTATACCTCTCCCCATTTTTGCACTTCTTTTGTCACCCATCCCTTTCAGGATCTGTCTTTCAAAATATAGGTAGCTGGCTAAGTGAGATACTGGCCATTCTGGCTTGAAATCTGTCTCAAGTGAGCATTCGCACACCTACAGAAAGCTGCCTTTATATCATAATTGAAGAATAATGTTGGAGCCTCTGAATCCAGTAATATATAGTTAGAAGATAGGCTATAGCAGAGCAACTTCAGGGGTCCAACAAGATAGAAGTATATTCTTCACCCATCTAGTAGTCTGAGTCCAAGCTCTCTTGTTGGACGCAGCAGTCCTAGAGGGACTAAAGCTCAGTTCCTCCTGGAGCCCTGCTCTGCTGCCTTCAATTCACCACGTTAGCCCACAGTCCTTGAGAGCCACGGTGCCCTGGCCATATCCAACCAGCAGAAAGAGGGAGAAGAAGGGGGTGCAGATTCAGTTCCTTTCAAAGGCCAGACCTGGAGTGTGCCCGCATCACTATCCTCACCCACACACACAGCCACAGGTAAGATGGGAGCCAGACTTGGATTCCAAAGAGACTAGAAATATCAGAGTTCCCACTGTGGCTCAGTGGGTTACGAACCTGACTAGTATCCATGAGGATGTGGGTTCAATCCCTGGCCTCACTCATTGGGTTAAGGATCCGGTGTTGCCCCAAGCTGCAGGGTAGGTCGCGTACGTGGCTCAGATCTCATGTTATTGTGGCTGTCGTGTAGGCCAGCAGCTGCAGTTCCAATTCAGCCCCTAGCCTGGGAACGTCCATAGCCTACAAGTGAGGCCCTAATAAGAATAAATAGCAGGCCAGAAATGTAACCTTCACCTGGGCCATCACATGGCCTCTATCACTATGGAGGAAGGAATAATGGATATAGGGCCAACTGGCCATCTCTGCCCAAAGAGGATTTGTCTGGTACTATTAAAGAGCACTCAGCTCAAACAGCCCTCAGAGTACATGAGTCAGTTTACCGCTGTTGGGAGCAACAACCAATACTGAGCATTCACTGAGTTCCGGGTTTGGTGAGACTCATGCAGTTAGTGTTATTTTCTATAACTCTGATAGGCAAAGAGCCTGAGTGGTACAGTAACTTGCCCATGGATAATTATACATTCTGAAAGGGGCATTTGGACCCAGGACATTTCCCACAGGACATTTCCTGACCCCTATAATTTGCTAGTGACTGAATGAATCCCTCGGCTGTATGCTGGATTTTTGGCTATCAATTCAGCATCACTCCCATCTCCTCTGCATTGCAGATGCAAAGCAGAGACTATTTTTCCCAGAATGCCTTTGCCTGCAGGATCCAGGGTAGAGCATCTATGAGAAACATTTGGGAGGAAGAAGAAAAACAGAGCCTTTATCCTGCAGAGGTGGTTGTATTTGGACACCTGGATAGATGGAGCTTCACAGCACCTTTCCACCAGTTCCTAAGAACAACTTCTTCTTCTTCTCCTCCTCCTCCTCCTCCTTCTTTTTCCTCTTCCTCTTCTTCTTCCTCTTCTTCTTCCACACTCACGGCCATATGGAGGTTTCCAGGCTAGGGGTCCAATCGGAAGTGTAGCTGCTGGCCTACACCACGGCCACAGCAATGTGGATTCTGAGGCGCATCTGCGACCTACACAACAGCTCACCAGCAATGCCTTATCCTTAACCCACTGAGGGAGGCCAGGGATCGAACTTACGTCCTCATGGATGCTAGTCAGAATCGTTTCCGCAGAGCCACGATGGGAACTCCTAGACTTATGGCTTTAGTGTTTCAGGCTGAGATCTTTGGTGGCTTCTCTGACCTTTGGCTCTTCCAAGGGTTACATAAATTCCTGATTACTATGTAAAACTCTCCATACCTGGAACACATAGATTGATCCCTCATGGGCAAAGAATAGGAGACCAGAAGATTGGGCAGAGCGTTTTCTGAATGACAGAAAGAACATTAGAATTGGAACTGGATGGACTGAATTTATTTATTTATTTTATTGAGGTAATGTTAACTTACAACGTTGTATGTTTCATGTGTACAACATACTAGTTCTATTTCTATCTACCCTGTATCATGCTCACCACACAAAATTTATTCTCCATCCATTCCCATGCAGTTGATCCCCTTTTCCCATTTCGCCTCCCCCTTCACCCCTTCCCCTTTGGTAACCATCGCTCCTTTCTCCATGTCTATGTGTTTTTGTTCAGTTTGGTGTGTTCATGTACTTTGTTTTTGTTTATTTGTTTGTTTATCATTGTTTATATTCCATATATGAGGGTTTTAACTGGACTTAAATCCCAGCTCTCTTACTCACCAAGCCTACCCTTGGGCATATCCCATAAACCACGTGACCATCAACATTTTTCCTTTATCAAATGGGAATAACAAAATCATTGGGAGGATAAATCATGGGATAAAATATTTAACAACAATTAGCACAACAGGAAAGTAAAATGTTATTGTTGTTATTACTTGTCCTAACAATAACCAAGACTATTAAAAAACATCATTTTACTTAATCCTAAAACTACTCTGGTTACTATTATTCTTCCTATTTCACTAGCAGGAAAACTAAGAAACAGGGAACTGAATTAACTTGCAAATGACCACCCAACTGGTCCATGACAGAGCCAGAAACTGGGCCCAGTCTCTCTAGTCCTAGAGTTCACACTCTCAACCACTACGTGTGGTGCTTCCTGTTGATTCACATCTCAACTAGCTTGTTTGTCTCCACCTTCCTCCTTATTAACAAACAGTTTACCAGAGTTGCCAGCAAGTACAAAGATGAGAGGAGAGAATGTATGGGCAGCCATATGTATGGAATAACCTCCTAATAATTTCAAGCGCCAAGAAGGAATGCTCTATCTGGTGAAGTGCCTGGCCCCTGGGTATTTTCAAGGAAAATCTCCAGACAGTAGTTCTCAACTGGGGCAGATATACCTTCCAGGCAGTAGCTGAAGTCATTGTCACTAGAGTTGGGATACTAATGATAGCTAATGTGTAGAAGCCAGGGACGATGCTAAACACCCTACAATGCACAGGAGAGCCCCCCTCCCCACACCTCACAAAGAATCATCTGGCTTTGCTCAAGAGCACTGCTGTTGAGAACATCTTAGGAGGTGTTATGAGAGTCTTAGCTCCTGATATGGGTTGTATGGGACAATCTCTAAGACTGTGTAATCCAATATAGTAGTCACTTGCCACGTGTGATTAAATTAAATTTAATTTAATTTTGGATTCCTCAGTTGCACTGGCCACCTTTCAAGTGCTCAAATTTATGACTAGTGGTCACTGTAACAGACAGTACAAATTCATAGAATGTTTCCATTTACTCAGAATGCTGTTTTGGACAATGCTGCTGCAAGATCTTCTGTCACTCTAAAATTCTATTAAATATCTCAAGCTGCAGTTCCTTGAATGTTATGAGAAACCAAATATTAAAATGGTGATTTTTAAAACAGATAAAATAGAGCATATCTATTTACGTCATAAAAATAATCTTTTAAATGTGCACGTTTCTAATGTATTTGATGGCTTATGTCCTTGTTAGGAATCTGATTTATGTGTTTATAGATCATGAAAACTAGAAAGAAAGTGGAAACTTCAGAGTTCCCATCGTGGCACAGTGGTTAACAAATCCGACTAGGAACCATGGCGTTGCGGGTTTGATCCCTGGCCTTGCTCAGTGAGTTAAGGATCTGGCATTGCCGTGAGCTGGTGTGGGTCACAGATGTGGCTCGGATCCCGCGTTGCTGTGGCTGTGGTGTAGGCCAGTGGCTACAGCTCCAATTAGACCCCTAGCCTGGGAACCTCCATATGCCATAGGAGTGGCTCAAGAAAAAGCAAAAAGAGAAAAAAAAAAAAAAAAAAAGAAAAGAAAAGAGAGTGGAAAGTGAAACCTGGAATTGGTAAACCCAGTTCAAGTGAATTGAAACTCAAAGGAAGGACTCAAAGCAGCTCTGAAATTACAATCTCGATGGAAGATTTTTATGTAGTTGTAGAATTTTTCAGTTTAAAATAGGATTTATCTAACATGTTTTGGTTGAGATTTGCATAATAGTTTTTAGGAACAACAGAGTTCTTGGAGAATCTAGTAAAACACACTGATCCTGTCTTCACAAGTGGGAATATGAACACACAGATATGTGCAGACACAATTTTCCATATGATTCATGTGATTAATGACCTCTCGAAGCCCAGGTAAACCCTCTGTTTTCCAGTTGATCTTCATCCATCACCCCCATTTCACCGATGGGCACCATGAGTTTCTGAGAAATTAAGTGGCTTGCCCAAGTCTACACAGTAGCAGAAACTGAATCAGAATCTGGACGTTCTGCTTCTCAAGCTTTACACATCGATAAAGAAATACCAATTTAATAAAGTGGCGAAGGAACCAATCTACTGTGTGATATAAGATATACGTGTACTATCTAAATTCTTCCGCTTGGCCCCTCTGAAGGGAAGGGAGACGGTAGGAGTGCTTAAAGAGCAAAGGAATGGCCTCTAAAATTGCCAGGGGGTAGAAGAGCGAAATGCAAGTTCATTCAATATTCCACAGACTGGCTTGGGTAGCTCTGAATGAAGAAGCAAGTTTTTTCATTTCTGATTTAGGATTTTTATCAGAATGCTGCTTCTTTGAAAATCCATTTCATTTCTCCATACAAAACATTCCCGGTAATAATATGAACTCCTCACCCAAATGTCTCCATCTTTCTCATTAAGGCTTCAGGAAGCAGAATTTGTGAATTCCCCTTTGAATTGCTCACCAAGTTATTTGTTTTTGTTCCTGCCTCCTGTCTCCTGTGTTCTGCATCCTTATTTGTGCTTTTTCTTTAAAGCCAACAAAGAGCCTAGAAAACTCCCTCATGTCATATTCCAAAATTCAACTGTATATTTTACTTCTCGGCTTAATTAGAAGAAGTTGTGCCTGTTTTATACTTAAGGCTTTTCAAAGTGTGTTATTATGTAAGCAGAAGCAAAAGGTAGCAAACCTCACTGGAAACCTAATCCACATGGAGCTATCCCTACTGAAATGCCCTCCCTACTGAAATGCCGTAAGTAGAAATAATATTCAAGAGATAAAGAAATTGCCTCAAGATCTATCCCCAATAGATCTACTTACAAATTCCAAACAAAGCTTATTGGGTCAAGTACACTTAGCCCAATGTCTGGAACATAGCAACTAGTTTAACAAAATATTTCTTGGGTGAATACACTATTCTCACCCCCCCAACCCGGTCATTCATTCTCTGCTCTCCATTCTCTTCTGCTGGTCTCTGTCCTGACCCTTGTAGACTGCATCTCCCAGATGTTTTTGCTGCATGACTGTCCACTGGCTACCGACAACAGGAGGTGGGAAGGTGGAAAGAGAGATTAAGTACCTCTCCTTCGGCCCCTTGCCTCCGGTGTGGCTCTGCCCTCACAGCCACAGCTCCAGGGAGGCGCCCCCTCCTCTGTGACACCAGCTCTCACTGGGTTCCAGAAATATTATTTCCTCCTCTTGCTCCTTTAGGTCTGAGGCTAATAACAGCTTCCTGCATTGTTAGTTCCTGGCGGTCTCCACATCCTATTTGGTTTCTTCGACTCTGCCTGCATCTCAGTAAACCATTTGCGTTTGGGCTTCTATAGCAAAACACCGCAAAGTGGATGGCTTAAATGACAGGAAGTTATTTCTCACAGTTCCGGAGGCTGGGGAATCCAAGTGCAGGGCATCAGAAGATTCTGTGGTGAGAGCCCACTTCCTAGATGACTTGTTTGTTTTGTTCTGTTTTTGCTGTAACCTTGAGGAGTAGCGTTTCAACACGTGAATTTTCGAGTGGCCCAACCATTCAGCCCATAGCGCCATCCCTTCATTAAACTCTTTAGCTGAACCGGGTGAGTTAAATTTTGTTTTTCATTATCCTGACATAGAATGAACAAATGAAACGCTTCAATAAATGAAAAGAATTTGGAAAACCAGCTTTAATTTTGAATGTATGACATTTAACATTAAGAAGTAAAATTATAAATTTAAAAGTCAATTCCCAAAATATTAAAATCTCAGTTACTGAATTTTACTTAAATGTTTCAATATACAAAAAAATTTATATTCATGTTTATATAATATATGTCAGAGCAGGTAATATAATTGAGAAAATTGACCTGAGTGTCAAAAAAAGAAAAGTTAAGAGCATTAATGAATGACAGCTGGCAATTAGCTTGTACTGCCATTATAGACTGGAAGTTTGCTGCATGATGTAGTTATGTGTATTGTGAACAGTCCTAACCTATCATAAAATTGATGCAGCCTGGTACATTATCTATGGTCCAACCTCTGACTTAAAACAAAACCTTCTTATATCATGACTGCATGGATGGAGGGAGGTGGGGTCCAAGTGGAGCTCAGACACAGGCATGAGTTGATGTCACGTTACAGGTATGAGCTGTAGGGAGACACCTCATAAACTAAAGGACTAGTCATTCATCAGGAACATGGTTTGAATTTATTTAGTGTAGGAAGTGGATTGAAGTCAAATGTCGAGTTCAGAGTTAGATTCAGCAGTGGTATGGAGACACCAGTTCATCTCTGAGTTAATGCACTCTTTCTTCTCTCCCAGACACACTCTCTCTAGCATGCTGGCACTCTACCTGTCCCACTCTTACTCTCTGTCTCATTGCAGTATATTCCATTTATTTCTCTTATTTTAAGAAGTGATAGTCAGCAAAGAAAAAAAATACCATTGAAATAAAGGTAAGCAAAGGAGGATAAAACACAAAGGAGTCATAATCTTTCTATACTGAGATAACCAGTTTATACACTCAAGGACTATATCCTTCAGTAGGTGGTAACTGATGGCAGCTAAGTGACTAGGTAAGTATTTCCTAGAAAAAATCCAATCAAACATAGATGTTGTATAACTTGCTCTCTTCACTTAATAATATATTTTAATATCTTTCCAAGTTATTGCCTCCCCATCCACAGCATCATTTTTATAGCTGAAAAACAGTCTATCGTATGAATTTGCCATTGTTTGCTTACCAAGTTCCCAACAGTTGGACACTTAGATTCTTTCCAATATTCCACATTTGAAATGATGCTGTAAAAAAGAATCCTTATAATTGCTTGCTGGTTCAATAGCAGAGTTATTATTATGATCTGGTTTTCAATGCAATGGCAAAGAGCTTTGCTTACCCTTCTTACCTCTGAAGTAAGACTGTGATCACAGAAAAATATAATAATCATAGATTAAGCTCCATTTTGAAGGGGTAGGCCCTATATATTCAATCCAGTGCCATTGCAGGGATCTAGGTCCTGCATCCTACCCAAAGTCCTTTCCCCACACATTGCAATACTGACAGGGTAATCCTGAGGCACTTGTTAATAGTTTATCCAATATTTTTTTTCTAATGAATATAGAGTAGTGAAAGGAGACAGGTATTCTTTTCTAGTTTTTTCCCATATCCACATCTACATATCATGTGTAATACATTTCACAAATATGCATGAGAGTGCTTACGTATATGGCTGAATGTCTCTGTTGGGTGGTTCAGGCTGTCTTCACTGTTCCCATCCAAGAAGTTCATAGGTCACCATGTGTTTTGTACTACTTACCCCACTCTCCTGCTCACAGCCTAGCAAGTCAGATTCACTACAGAGAGTACAAAGCCCCATCTACAGCTGCCAAACTTCAGTTCCCAGGTATTACAGAAAAATATTCCTCATGACCATAAATATAAAAATCCTTGAACAAAATTGTTATAAATGAATTCCAACCATCTTTTTAAAAGATTGTAAGTCACGACCAACTGAGTTTTTCCTGAGAACACAAGCCTGGTTCAGCATTTGAAAATCAATTAATGTCATTTATTATATTAACAAGCTAAAGAACAAATACTCCATTTTAATAGATCCGGAGAAAGCATTTGTCAAAATACAAATCCATTCATGATTAAAAACAAAAACAAACAAAAAAACACCACGAATTGTCTCTAATTAAGGACACCTATAAAAAAAACCACAGCTAATATTATAACCAAGCGGAGCCCTGGGAGGCTCCTGGGTGTAAGTTTGGCCAAAAGGACAAGACCTGTGTTCAGGCATAAAAAACTTTATTACTAGGGTGTACTGCCGGGCTGACTCACAAGGGGATGTCAGCAGTCAGCTGGTCAAGGAGGGAGGTTATATGTGGGTGCCAGGAAAGGGGGTTTCTGTGCAGAAGCTGATTGGCCATTTCTTATGTAAATAGGGTGAAAAGGAACAGACCAGTTTGGGGGAATTGTTAGTAGGATATGAACAGACGTTTAGACATTCTCCTGGATAGTGGGGTAGTCTTTAAGATTGGGTCACATGATTTTAGGGAAGATTTAGTCATGTCTTCGTCATGTCTCTCCAGAAGCCGGGCGAGAGCCTAGAGCTAAGTCTTGTTTTCCTGGGACAAACCTAGCACTGGGCACACAAGCCTTTCTGTGTCCTCCACTTCTTGTTTTGAGGAAATGAATTTCAGCCTCCAGGATCTTCCCTGAGCTTGAAAGGGTAGCTGTAATCCAGGAAGCGAAGGAATGAAAAGACCAGGGAAGAGAAGTCAAGAGACAATAGTGCAGCCTTGGGGTAGGGTCCCGGTTCCTCCTTAAGGAATAGACATAACAATATCTTTGAGTCTTTCTGCAGAACTAAAACCCCCAACAAATGATGAAGCATTCTTTATTCCAGGAAGAAAGAGGACCGCCAGAACCAGTCCTGGGAGGCTCTAAACACCTGCTATGATCCTTATCTGTGGCCCTATTTTCCACTCCCCAAACTACAAAACCACCTCCTGACCCCTTTCAAAAGGGGGCACAGTCTTTAAGGCATTAGCCTGCTGTGGCCCCCTTTCCTTGGCAAAGCACAAAGCTGTCTTTTTCTCCTTCACCCCAAACTGTGTCTCTGCATTTCTATTTTGGCAATGGTGGACGGATGCTGAGTTTCAAGTTTCAGCAACAATATATTTGTATTAGGGTTCTCTAGAGACATAGAATTAGTAGAGCAGGGTGTGTGTGTGTGTGTGTGTGTGTGTGTGTGTGTGTGTGTGTGTGTGTACATATACATATACCATGAATTTATTTATTTATGTATGCATGTATTTATTTATAGCAATTGCTTCACCTGACTATGGGATCTGGAAAGTCCCAAATTTACAGGGCAGACCAGCAGACTGCTGGAGCCTACCAGCAGTCTGGAGGCCAAATTCTTTCTTTCTCAGAGGACTTGTCTTTGTTAATCAAGGCCTTTGACTGATTGGATTAGGCCCACCCACAGTACAGAAGGTGTTTTATCAAGGTCTACTGAGTTAAATGTTAATCACATCTGGAAAATACCATTCACAGTCATACCTACACTGATGTTTGACCAAAGATGTAACTTAGCCTAACTCAGCTGACACACAAAATTAGTCATCGAAATACTCAATCTTGAAAGACTCCATGTTTCTATCTACGATCAGGAAGAAGGCAATTCTACATTCATCATTTCTAGTTCCTATCACACTGGAGAGTCTACTCAGTATGATAAAGTAAGGTAAATAAAAGAGAACAGGTTGTAAACGAAGGACTAAAACTGTATTTGTTCGCAGATCACATGACCATGGACATGGAAAATCCTAAGGAATCAATAAAAAATGCTAATAGGACTAAGAGAATTTAGCAATATCACAGGATACATGATTGATATAGACAAATCAATTGTGTTTTAATATACTAACAATAAATGATTCAAAAATGAAATTTAAAAAACTTCATTCACAACAGTATTAAAAAATATCCAGGAGTGGAGTTCCCGTCGTGGCACAGTGGGTAACGAATCCGACTAGGACCCGTGAGGTTGCAGGTTCGATCCCTGGCCTTGCTCAGTGGTTAAGGATCTGGCGTTGCCGTGAGCTGTGGTGTGGGTCGCAGACGTGGCTCGGATTCTACGTTGCTGTGGCCGTGGTGTAGGCTGGTGGCTACAGCTCCTATTTGACTCCTAGCCTGGGAACCTCCATATGCCGCTGGAGCGGCCCTAGAAAAGGCAAAAAGACTAAAAAAAAAAAAAAAAAAAAAAAAATTTGACAATAATGACCTCATCGAAGTTAAAAACTTTAAAGGACACAGGAAGATTAAAAAGAAAGCCTTGGAGAAAATCTTTGCAAAACATACCTGTGTTAAGGGCCTATATCCAGTATACATTTTTGCAAACCCTTAAATTCAACAAAATAACAAATAATCTGATATAAATTGGCAAAAGATTTCAGCAAACACTTCACAAAAGAAAATACACAAACGGCCAAAAATCACATGAAAAAATGCAAACTAAACCACAATGAGATAATACAACACACTCATTAAAATGGCTGAAATTTTAAAAACTGTCAACCCCAAGTGTTGGCAAAAATGTGGAACACCCGGAACCCTCATACGCTGCTGTTGGGAATACAAAATGATATAGCAACTTTGGGGAACTATTATGATAGTTATCTCATAAAGTGAAACTTATCCTTGCCACATTGATCCAGTGATCTCACTCCTAAATAGTCACCCCAGAGAAATGAAAACATACATCTTCAGAAAGACTTGTGTTCTAATGTTCTCAGCAATATTATGTATGAGTCAGAAACTAGGGACACTCCAAAGGTCCATCAGCTGGTGAATGGATAAGCAATTCTGGTGTATCCTCACTATGATATACAACTCAGAAATAAAAAGGGGAGTTCTCATCGTGGCACAGGGGAAACAAATCTGACTAGGAACCATGAGGTTGTTGGTTTGAGCCCTGGCCTTGCTGAGTGGGTTGAGGATCCGGCATTGGCGCGAGCTGTGGTATAAGTTGCAGACGTGGCTTGGGTTTGGTGTTTCTGTGGCTCTGGCATAGGCTGGCAGCTATAGCTCCTATTGGACCCCTAGCCTGGGAACCTCCATATGCCGTGTGTGTGGCCCTAAAAAGACAAAAAGACCAAAAAAAAAAATAAAAATAAAAAAAAGAAATAAAAAGGAACAGAACATCCATTAAAACAGCAAGCTGAATAAGTCCCAAAAGAATTGTGCTAAAGGAAAAATCAGACACAAAAGACTACATGTGGTGTGATTCCATTTATATGAAATTCTAAAAAAGACAAAAGTATGGTGTCAGACAGTGGTTACTTGATGCTGGAGGTTCAGGGAAGGGAGCAACTAAAAAAGACATGAGGAATTTTTTAGGTTCATTAAAATGATCTATATCTTAATTGTTGATGTGGTTACATGACTGTATACAATTTCTAAACCTATTAAATTGTACCTTAGAAAAGCATACATTTTTATTATACATAAATGGCACATCAATAAAGCTAGGAAAAAATAAGACTGCAAAAGAAGGTAAGAAATTCCAGCATTTAAGGTTGCTTTTTTTTTTTTTTCTTTTTACAACCACACCTGGGCTAGGGATCAAATCGGAGCTGTGGCTGCAGGCCTACACCACAGCCACAGCAACACCAGATCTGAGCCACATCTGTGACCTACACCAAAGTTTGCAACAATGCCAGATCCTTAACCTACAGAGGCCAGGGATTGAACCTGCATCCTCATAGAGACAACATGGCATCCCTAACCTGCTGAGCCATAAGGGGAACTCTACACATAAGTATTTAAATGAAATATACTACTGTTCTCCACTGATTATATAATTACACATCAAAAGCAGAGTCCAGAAAGGAATTTAGTGATCATGATAATGACAATAATTAAATGACTACCACTTAGTGAGCACTCACTCTGTGCCAAGGGACTTCATATTGTTATTTTTATTTAATCCAAACAACTTTGTGAGAATGAGGCAACTGAGGAAGGGAGACTTTGTTAAACTAGGATCGCAAGACTAGTGGGTAATAGGTACCACATGCCAGAGCGTGTTTCCCAAATGCTACCAAGTTTGCCACCAGGAACATTGAGGAATGAAATCCAGGCTATATTTTTGGGGGAAAAAATGACCTCTGCTGCAAAATTTCATAGCTTGGATCCTTGTTTGGTGATCTCTCAAAACAAAATGACTGAATCCAGGTGCCGCACCCCCCCCCCCAAATAAACTTTAGTAAGAGAGATTTCTCAAAATCTACACGTAGTTGTTCACAAGGTTCTGGAGAATACTGCAGAGCGGACCTGTTTTTTCTCTTCTTTTCCAACTGTGCTTTTTCATGCATCTGTTCCATCATGTATGGAGTTCCATCTCTCTAAAGTTCCCTTCCCCTCCTTTTATAAATATTAACTTATGCTTGTCTCTCCATGTGATAGTAGACTCTGTGAGAAAGTAAAGGAAGAAAGAGAATCAGAATTTGAATCTATACCTGAGGGACTCACCTGTTCTGGGAAATTCACAAATATCGTGTGGGCAGGCAGCAACCAAGTCCAATTCATCTTTATAGCGTCAATGCTCATTATACCGCCTAGTTTTGTAGCTGGTAGGCAAATACAAACTGCTTCTTTGTTCTTTGCACTTTGTTACATGGATGCATATTTATGTTTTTAAAACCATGTGTTAATCGATTTGGTACCATAAAGCAAAGTGCAAAACTAACAGACTATTGATGTCATGCAAAGGATACAGTGAAGATACTGAAATGAAATTAGGACGCAGAAGCCTAAAAGCTCCCCAGGGAAATGCTTCAACAACAGAGTGAGACTCGATGAGTTAGGAAAGCAGAAAAGGATGCCACAGGCAGAGAAACAACCAAGTCAGAAAGGGCCCATCATTAAGATGATTTAGTACAGAATCCACTTCGGGGGAAAACAATTGTAACTCGCAGGGAGGAGGGGTATAAGAGGAATGGAAAAAAGCAAATTGACTTTCCAATTTATCTCTTTGCTGTTACGATAATTCTGGTTGTACCTGTAGGGAATTAATTACATCTCAGAGTAATACTTAGACTCAGCTCATAGTATAACCTTGCCTTGCAGTTAAATTTACCGTAAGTCCCTGAAAATTGCCTAATTATACAGGTTTTGATTTACGTCTTGTTAAGTGCTAACTTTCCAAACCGGAAATAAATCCTTAGACCGCGGCTGAACCCCCGCCCCCCCTTGGATTACTGGTCTCCTGCCTTTATGCTAACAGAGGATGGCCTCTCTGGCCTTTATGTCTCAAGTGAAGGAGGAAATGATTTGGTTGATGGCTCTGGGTCTGTCTTTTGCAACTGAATTGATTTCTTCTGTCTCTGTTTCTCTCCATATTTCTAATCATTTTGCTTCATTAATTACTCTTTGCTCACATTTATTTTCTACTCTTCCCTCTCCTGGCTCTTCCTCTGGAAAAAAAAGTAAAGGCTACCACCTTATAGCCTGTTTTCATCCATTCATTGCCAGATGTCTTGGAAAATTGTCTGTTGAGGATTAAATTAGATGGTGTATCTGGAGTTCCCATCGTGGCGCCGCGGAAACGAATCCGACTAGGAATCGTGAGGTTGCGGGTTCTATCCCTGACCTCGATCAGTGGATTAAGGATCCGGCGTTGTTGCCGTGAGCTGTGGCGTGGGTCACAGATGGGGCTCAGATCTGGCGTGGCTGTGGCTGTGGTGTAGTCCGGCAGCTACAGCTCCGATTAGACCCCTAGCCTGGGAACCTCCATATGCCACTGGTACGGCCCTAAAAATGCAATAATAATAATAATAATAATAAATTAGATAATGTATCTAAAGATCTTGGTAAAGTGCTCGGCACATGGTAAGCACTCCACACACGGTAATCATTACTGTTAATAATATCATCATTGTTATTGTTCCCTAATGTGCCTAGTATGTCTGGGGTGGAGAGGAAGGAAGAAACAGAAGGAAAAAGACAGAGTAAAACAATTAGCGTCTCTTTGGAAAATTTGCAGGCATATTTGATTTTAGCTCGGTTGTTATGTATCTTTTAAACTCCCAGAATGTATTTCATTTCCTTCTGCTTTCGCTCTCTTGCTTTAGGTATTAAGATCTATTTTAAATTTAGTCATTTCGAAGTCTCCTTGGCATCGTATAAATGTCACACCATTACATATATATTCAATGAGTGCTCGGGCAGGCTGGCTCCCCTGCCAAGAAATAGAGTCCCGTAGGTGGGCAGGTGGAGCAATGACAGACACCCCCTGCTGCAGGCTCTGCTGTCCTTCCTTACCAGGACCGTGTTGACTGAGCTCCAAATCAGGATGTGTGGTCTGACAAATGTGTTTTCTCCTGAGTTTTCATTTATTTTTATGAAAAGGCTTTCACGGGTATTAAATTAAATCACATGAAATTTAGTGGATCATCTTGACTGCAAAGAATAAAACCTCAAGTGAAAATTCAAAGGAAAGCTATGTCAGTTTTTAACGTATTTGAAATTAGAATTATCTGTGACAATCTAGAATGTTGGGGCGGCACCTGCGGGCTTTGTTTTGGTCTCGTTTTGCTTTGCTTTGCTCTCTGCCATCCCCTTCCCTGATTATTTTCCCCTGAGACACGCTTCTCCCATGGTAAGCTGCCAGACATAGAACCCCAGCTTCTGGCTGATTGAATAGATGTGTGACACTGACCTGGCCAAGCACACCCTATCCCCCTGGCCAATTATTGGTCCCATGAGTAGGTACATGACTCAGATGAAGCTCATTTCATACAGACAGATGAAAAACGCCACTCTCTTTCCTCTAGAACAGCACGTGCTGGAAATGTAGGTAGGAGCTGTTGCCTGCCGGACTTGCTACCACAAAAACGAAACATCTGCAGGAAGTGGATGAGGCCAAAAATCGGCAAGAGGCAGGGCTGAGAAGTGAAGAGGAGAAAAAAAAATTCATGAAATCAGTGAGCCCTCAGACCCTGCAGTGCCTGACACCACCTACCTCCCCATCCTTCTCTGTACGTGAACCAATAAATCTTTTTTGAGTGGGATTTCTGACACTTGAAATTGAAAGAGCCCTGGCTAATACACAGGGTTATGGCAAAAACACTGTGGAGACGAGACCTCAGAAAATCCAACCTGGAGGTGAGCAAAACAGAAACAGGAAGAGGGAAGAGTGGATACAATAGGCAGTAAGACAAAGTGAGAAGAGGACCCAACTCAGTCAGAGCACCAGGGTTTATGTTCCAGCTCTGCCATTTGCCAATGACCTTGGTAAGGTGTGCTCTTGGGTGACAGCATAACATTTCCGTTTAATGATCTGCAGAGTGGGCGACTCTGATCTCTCGGCCGTATATAATACGATGCGCTGAGGGAGGCTCACCTCAGATAATAAATGTGAGCGCTCTTTGTAAATGTTAAGTGCTTTCGAATGGCATTTACTGCACAGAATGCAGCACATTTAAAAGACTATGGATTGAAATGGGGACGAGAAGGGTAAAGTTAGGGCATAAGCAGCTGAACTCTTGAGAAAAGAATATAGAAATCAGTTAATGGTTGAATCTTCTATGAAGCATCTAAAGGGCAGAAAATACTGTCATTGGTTTGAAGAAAAACATGTGCAAAATCTATGCAAAAACTAGGAAACAGTTCTAAAGCTGTGCATGAGTGAAGAGTGGAAAGAGAGAGAAGAGAGGAGAACCAATGTTTGGGAGGTGTCCCCGATATCTCATCTGGGTACCGCACAAGCGCTCACCTGACCCATGAAGCGACACTGGTCTTACTGTCAGATGTAACTGTCCCAGTGTCAGACTGGAGGAAAATAAGTCTCAAAACTTACATTCAAGCCCAGGTCTTCATGGTTCTAAAACTGAGTCCCTAGACTACACACTGATAATACACTGGAATGTAGACTTTGGGGTTAGATGAAGATAAGCTTAGTTTTCTTTCCAGATAAGAGGAATCGATCAATTGCTATTTTAAAGAATTCTAAAATCTCTTTACATTTTTAAAAGTCGGTTGTGGATGGGGTTCTGCCAGAGTTAAAGTCTAGTGCTTTCAGGAATTATTAGAAGTGTATTTCTTCTCATCTGTGTGTCAAGATGAGATTTTAGGGGCTGGGATTCTACCCCCACTTAAAAGCAAATAAGGTAGCCTGTTACTATTTTATAAAGAATCAGAGAACTTGGGAAGTATTATATAACTGGCTTTGGGACTTACAGCTGGTAGATGTCAGAGTTAGGATTTATTCTCTTAGCTCAAGCCCCAACCAACAAGCAATACTGCCTTTGTCAGAAGCTATGGACAGTGAAGATGTAATCATCAAAGACCATTTAAATGTGTAGGATCTGGCCAAGGATGGCAGAGCTGAGCAAGCAGCTCCATCTTAAAACCTGACAGTAGCACTCAGGTGACTATTGAAACCACAACAGCCAGGGGTCTTGTCTAGCTGCCCTTGGTTCCTAATGCAGCTACCCTGAATGCCATTGTGTACACTCAGGCAAAAGAGAGCCAGCTTATTCCTTTGCCAAACTATCTCCAGTGATAGACAATAACCCAGCTTTCAGACAATGCCTTTTGTCTCACTGATGCTGTGTTACCTCTCTCAAGCCACGACATTGATACCATTGTGTCTCAGTCGCACCTTTTCTGGCACACCAATACCCAACAGGCTAAGAGATTTGATGATCATTCCGCTGATGTCAAGTCGGTGCAGTGCTTCTACAGAATCACGGGGCTTAAAGCATCTTGCAGCAAGAGCAGCAGAACACTGATGCCAATAGAAGAAAAAAAAAATGCCTACTTCCCCAAACAACAGTTTTTGGCAATTGCTTGTCTTGGCTAAAGCCTTTATGTTTTTGGCATAATGTTTACTTTATGGTCCAATCATCAAACCCTGATGTGGCTATGAATAAAGATTATGTTGAATATGAAGAACAAATTACAAAGATGGCTGTGAAAGCCTTGCAGATTCCAAATGAATATGCACCAGGATGGGAGAAAATCTTGGCAGATACTTCTCTTGGAAGAGAGGGAATAGTGTAATTACCTACTGACTCTGGGGACTTTACCTTCTGCTTCTCCAAAGAAGAAGTCCTTGATGATAGATTTTGCATTAGCTACTTCCTATTGTGATATCTTGATGGCTTCAGTTTGCTTAAGCATTTATTTCAATTGATTATGAACTTATCCTAGTATTTTCAGAAATTATAAGACCACTGTATCAATTCCCCACCCAGTAGTGACCACTCCCCACCTTCTTTGTTAATTCAGTGGTAAAAGAAGCCTGAAAATAGCCTGGAAGTAGGCTCAGCTCCCAATTTAATTAAACCATGACTCTGTTTTTTTGGCAGAACATTCCTCCTTAGAATATAGATCTCGAGATAGGGATAACACTACACATTTATCTAGCCATTCTCATTTCCCTTGTTCTTAGGCTCATGCATTCTGGTTCCAGATGGCACCAGATATTGTCTGCTGGCTTAAGGTACTTGCTTGTAAAGGAACTCTCTTTATCAGACCATTCCAGTAATCTATCAAGTCATCTGCTGCTCAGTGACAGGAGAGGGTAGTGAATGCTGAAAGCAAGAGCCATTTGCCACACCTTCTTCACCCCCAAATAAGTACCTTCTAAAGCTGCCACATTTTGTGAGATACCATGTCAATGGACAAGGCATTTGGAGGCCCGTGAGTGGGAATGCCAACAGAAGAATTCTGAGGAAGACAAATATGTATCTGGGATATATACTATTCACTCCTGTGAGGACAAATCATTGCCCACCTCAGGGAATGGTGATGTATTAGGACTCAGAGTTGGCTTCTATTGTTGGCAAGTTGGGCAATCAATAGCGGCTCTAGCCAGATCAACCTTGGGGAGAAGTCCATGTTAAGCCTCCAGATTTGTCTCTGCTGCCAATCTCTATATGAGCTCATTGAACAAATGCCAATGTAGCTGAGGAAAGAGAGTGACTGACAGTCACCTTTCCTACTGCCTATCAAAGCATTTGCATGTCAGTTGTTAAAAACCGGGTGCCAGGAGTGTTTATTAATTTTCTCCGATAAAGATACCACATCCCAAACTTCAACTGTGATTGCCATAAACACCTGATTAAGTCTGGGGCAATCTATAATTATTCTCTAAGACCCATCTGGCTTTTGCACTTGCCAAACAGACTAGTCAAATGGAAACGTGGCAAGAATAATCACCCTTGCATCTCCCAAGTCTCTGACGATGGCATTAATCTTTGCAGTTCCTCCAGGGATGTCACATTGCTTTAAACTGATTATTTTGGGACTTCTTCCCGGCTCTTCCTATCAATATAATCTTCATTCCACACCATAGGGAACTAATGTGAGTGTTCTGGCAGTAGAGTGCATCAGTTCTCACTATACTTTTAGTGAGTGGGAAAACAACCAGAGGATGAGAGTGGCTAAGAGGAGGCACTTTTGCATGCCAAGGAGTATCAGTGTCTTACCTCTTTCCCTCTCATCCCATTGTGGAGATTATCTATACAATCCCCAAATATGGGCAATTCAATCACAGAATCCCATTTTAAGAGGCTGTGTCTTGGGGCCACTTCTCTCAGTACTAATTACCATGTAACTCAATATTCTGGCAGAAAACAAGTAATACATTCAAATTGGGGTAATTGGAGAGTGCTATAAAGGGACATTTTACAAAGATGTGGGCAGATTTAATAAAAACCAATAAGGGGTAGAGAAGCCCCATGGGGTTAGTAACAGTGGGGGGCACCCATTGGAACTCAAGATAGGGAACCCAGAAAGAGCTATAAACTTCAGTAAGGATTGTAGACACTGCCAACCTGTGGCCCAGCGAGAAGGTAGCCAAAGAAATAAATACATTGACTTCAATGCGCTGCCACCTTCCAACACACCTGCTGCTATCATCCGTCTGCTCAACCCAATGGGAAATCAGAGAGCAAGGGGGCCATTGGTGCAGCCCATATATGTCATGGTCTTCTTCCCCTTCTCTTCTCTCAGCCTAGAGTCTTACAGCAGAGGAGGGGGTGAGTGGGTCTGAGATTAACTGAGAAGAACTATCACTCCTTTAGGCTCTTACATCTCCTTTCCTCAGCCCCAATACATTTACACCATTAAAACACAGAAATGTAGAGCTTGCATTGTGACTCCGTGGATTGGGTACCGAACATGGTCTCCATGAGGATGTGGGTTCCATGCCTGGCCTCACTCGGTGGGTTAACAATCCAGTGTTGCCTCAAGCTGCAATGTAGGTCACAGATGTGGCTCAGATCCGGTGCAGCTGTAGCTGCGGCTGTGGCAAAGGCTGGCAGCTGCCACTCCGATTCAACCCCTAGACTGAGAACGTCCCTGTGCTGCAGGTGTGGCCATAAAAAGAAAACAAAAATAATTTTTTAAAATTGCACCAGTTTTAAAAAAAAAGAAAAGCAGGAGTTGAACAAATACATTTATGTCATGATGAGGGTCCAGAAGAGCAAGGCTGGGTCCACCTGTTGCTCTGGCCTGCCCGGCAGCATTTTCCCCTTCACCTGGTGACAATATCACATTTTACTTTGGGGGTATTATGGACTAAAAAGCCTCTTCCCCAGATGCTTACAGTGAAGCCCTATCTCCCTGTACATCAAAATGTGACAGTATTTGGACACAGGAATTTGCGTAATTAAGGTAAAGTGAGGTCGTAGGGTGGAGCCCTAATCTAATAGGACTGGTGTTCTTCTAAGAAGAGGAAGAGACAGAGTTCCCGTCGTGGCTCAGCAGAAATGAATCTGACTAGCATCCATGAGGTCACGGGCTCGATTCCTAACCTCACTCAGTGGGTTAAGGATCCAGCATTGCCATGAGCTGTGGTGTAGGTCGCAGATGCAGCTAGGATCCTGCCTTACTCCAATTTGACCCCTAACCTGGGAACCTCCATATGCCATGGGTGTGGCCCTAAAAAGACAAAATAAATGAATAAACAGCCCAGTCTGCAGCATCTTGTTATTGCAACCCCAGCACTCTAAGACAGGAGGGCTAAACATCTCCCAATACTCACGAATAATGGTAAAAATCAACATACAAGCCAAGACTCCTCAGGCCAAGCCCACAACCCCACCCAGCTAGACCGATTTTCTCTCTTAATGGAATTTTAATTCCAGGGGAGGGATGCATGGCAGGCATTGCCATGGCACTTGGCCCAAACCGACCATACTTAACTCCTCCTTTCCAATGTCAGCTCAGTCAACTTTTTCTTCAGTTTGTGGAGTTACTTCCTTCTGCTGTGATATTTTCTTTCTTTTTTCTTTTGCTTAATTAGCAAGAGTCGTTTCTAGTACCAACAATAATTGACATGTGAATCTCAGGTAGCCTAAACATAGAAAAGGTTTCCCCTCAAAAACCTAACTTCTCACCAACCATTAATTCTGTTTAATGTCGCCACCCAAACTCAGTTTCCGTAGAGCGTGTTTCAAGTGACAGGTCCTGGAAGATAACGGAATGTGCCAAAGGAAAAGAGAAAGGAAGCCAAACGACCTGAACTGCACCTTCCTGGGATGTATAAAATAAACCGTGAAAGTTATAAGGCAAGTCTACTCCCATCAATGATGGTGTGAGCAGAGGGAGGGCGGCCTGGACTTCCTCCGATGAAAGAAAGACTCCAGAAGCTTCTGAGCATGGCCCTTCCAGATAGCGCTTATGAAAAGGCTTGCAAGTAGGAGTGAGACAAGAGGAGTTATTTTTAGAAAGATCAAGAAGGATCTGGAGTTCCCGTCATGGCTCAGTGGTTAACGAATCCGACTAGGAACCGTGAGGTTGCGGGTTTGGTCCCTGGCCTTGCTCAGTGGGTTAAGGATCCGGCGTTGCCGTGAGCTGTGGTGTAGGTTGCAGACGCGGCTCAGATCCCGCGTTGCTGTGGCTCTGGTGTAGGCCGGTGGCTACAGCTCCGATTGGACCCCTAGCCTGGGAACCTCCATTTGCCAAGGGAGCGGCCCAAGAAATGGCAAAAAGACAAAAAAAAAAAAAAGAAGGCTCATTGTGGCTGAAAGATGGAGCCTGAAGTAGAGCGACTGGAGGAGGAACCGGACTGGAGTTTGCTGCAGGGTCCATGTGGAAGAAGGCGCTGAAGTGGATGAGGCCGTGGAGAGGCGCCACGGGTGTAGCTGGCGGGTGACCAGGGTATTTGCCATCAGGTGATGTGGTGACTAAAAGGATAATTTAGGCACCACGGTCCCTCTACATTGAGACAAGCAAGGAGATAGTTCATTCCTTCCTTTTATAGCCTAAGCCTCCAAAATGTGCTTATTTTACTTTCAGAAGTTTAAAAAAAACTTCAAAACAACCTAAATATCTGTCAGTATAATTGGATAAATAAGCAATATTACAGTTATGCACTGGAATGCTGTGCATTCGTATGGAGATCATTTCGGAAAACAACTAACAAAAACGTGTGTGTGTGTGTGTGTGTGTGTGTGTTCCCTGCATATCGGAGAGCCTATGTATGAGAATTGAAAAAGTCAGGAAAGGTCTTCATAAACATGTTAATGGTGGTGATGCTTGGGGATTATTAGATGAGAAATTTCGAACTTTATACCTTCTGTGTTGTTTTAATTTTTAACCACAAGCATGTCCTATTTTTGTAACTGAAAAACTATTTTCACTCTTGAATAACAAGACAGCTTAAATAAGGGCATTGCACAAGTTTATAAACAGAACTTGAGGATAAAGCCCCCTGTGGATATTACAGCAAGGGTTCCTAGGGAACAAGAACAAAGAAGGTCCTTAGACATCAAAATACAGTCAGGCAAGACCAGACAATTCTCCTGGTAATACCAGACTGGGGCTTTTCATCAGTTCTTGGGTGAAAATTAATATCAGAACCCCATGGATGATCTTTAGAGAGCATTGCCTATAGTGATATCTAAGTTAACTCATGATTTTCATTCATATTTTATTGTTGCTGCAAGATCCCAGAATTTCAAAATCCATGCAAATAACATAAGATGTGTCTGTGCCCTCCTTGACTACTGTTTTCAATATTCTGGTGGGGAAATGAGGCAGGACTGGCTACAGCACGTGGTTCAATTCTGTCTGGGTGGGCTCCACCCTCAGGGCTGGCTTCACAGGTAGGCAAGCTGTGCAGCCAGACAGGGTTAAGTTCAGAAGGGCCCTGAGCCTGATTTAATGTTCTGCTGAAGCCATTCTGAAATTCTTTTTTTTTTTCACTTTTCTCACTGTCCTTTATTTTTGTATCATTTATTCATATATATTTTTCCCTACTGTACAGCATTCTGAAATTCTTAATAATTTTATCTTTGAACTTGTGTATTGTAAATGAAGTCCGATGGACCAATACACACAGCTGTGAGCAGAGGTGATATGAATTCTGTGAACGGCTGCTGGCCTCCGCTGCCCCCTTCTCATTTAGTCATTGAGAGGCACCCAGAGCAGAGAAGCCCAGTGGAATCTAACAGTGCATGGGGCTCAGCAAGATCCAAATTGAGCCCAAGGGAAGTATGTTGTGTCTATAATTGAGTGAGGGGGAGGCTGACAGTCCTGAGAACCAGAAGTTGCTTCAAACACAAAAGGAAGGCAGTGGCATTCTAGGAAACAGGAAAGACCGAGAAATTCTATCATATCCTTTCTTACTCTTGTTACTTGCCTGCTGTAGCCCACCACAGATGGAAAATGATGACATCGAAGGGAAGGGAAAGATAGGGCACCCCGTCCATCCTTTTCCTTTTACTGCTTCCTCCCAAATCAGGGAGCCAAAGATGGAGAGTGTTAGTAGAATTGCATCTATGAAGAGGTGAAATTAAATACTTAAAGGATTTTTTTGTGTATGTGCAGTATTTTCCCTGTTTTGGTAAGAATGAAATCTATATGCATCAGGAGCTATGAAATATGAATTGTGTAATTTTGGTGATTTCACATGAGTTCAGTGCTGTTATATTTGTAGTTAAACTGGGCCATGCACAATGTAAGTGTGAAGAGTCAATTCGAACTAATCTTTTAAATTTTTTCTTTAGGTAATAGCAAATAAAAAATGTTACATGCCACAATAAGGCATGAGAAAACCTGCAGAGAAAAGAACGAAGTCTGTAGTTTAGTACCTTCGGTGGTTCCTTTTTTTTTTTTCCTTCTTTTTGAACAAGGGGACCCACATTTTCATTTTGCACCAGACCCTGCTAATTACATAGCTGGCACCGTCCGTGGTCATGTGCACCATCTCAAGTGGCTTTGGGATGTTTTGTTTGTGACTTGATGGAGGCAAGAGCAGAGGCTGAGAAGGTACATAAACATCATTGAAGAGGATGCAGGAAGAGAGGAAAAGGTCTGGAAGGGAGCTGGTGGCATCAGCGAGGGTCCTTTAATGGTGTAATTGCACAGCCTGTGAGGAACAGGGACAGCCTCACTGAAGGAGGGATGCTTCGTGTAAAAGGGAGCTTTCTCCTTTTAAGCTGTGTGGATGAGAGCAATTTTGTGCTGAGAAGTGACGTCCAAGAAAGGCGCTTTTCTCTTATGATCACTGATAACCTCCTGTCTATTACTTGAGCTCAAAACGGGGATATATTTGTACAGAAAAACTGAGAGCTTGCTCTCTGGACACCTAGGCAACAGCATGCTAGATCGATTGATTTGTCAAACCCAGGCAGACAGAAACAATGTCCTTGACTAGACCTAGTTAATGCAGATGGCTGGTTCCTTCCCCCTTTGATACACCTCACCCTGGGCTTGGACCGTGTTCCCAGGAGGACATCCTAGGCTCCCTGGATGGCTCTGGACTTTTTCTCTAGGCACTCGAAAGAGGAGGTAAAACAGCAGCAGGCACCTGAGAGGTCTTTTAGCACAAGGTGGGTATGCCTGTTGGGAATCATGTTAAAACCTGACTCTGTCTCCGTTTTGTGTCCCGTCATGCCCTGGTACATCTGATGCTCTTGTGGGGGAAGAAGGCAAAGAAACCAACCAAATGCTGATTCTTTACACCTGGAAGGTGGGCTTCCAGGCTCGGTGGTCTGATCCTGATCCACTGAGACACCCGATTGTCAAGAAGCCCATGACCATGCGAGAGCCCAGGGGCTTCAGAACCTAAGCCAGTTGGAGCCTGATCACCCTGCACCTTGCCTCTTCTTCCCTGCACCCATGCTGATCTCACTGATCTCACTGCTTTGAAGGGAGGGATGAGAAGAGGAGAGAAGGCTTTCTACCCACCCTCTACAAATACTCGTTTCTCTCTTCACTTTTTTATTTTTATTTATTTATTTATTTATTTATTTATTTATTTATTTATTGTCTTTTTGCCATTTCTTGGGCCACTCCCACGGCATATGGAGGTTCCCAGGCTAGGGGTCTAATCGGAGCTGTAGTCGTCGGCCTACGCCAGAGCCACAGCAACGCAGGATCCAAGCCGCATCTGCAACTTACACCACAGCTCACGGCAGTGCCGGATCGTTAACCCACTGAGCAAGGCCAGGGATCGAACCCGCAACCTCATGGTTGCTAGTCGGATTCGTTAACCACTGCGCCACGACGGGAACTGCACTTTTTTATTTTTTAATTATAGTCAGTTTACAATGTTGTGCCAATTTCTCCTGTACACCATAGTGACCCCGTCATATATACATATATATATATTTCTTTTTCTCATGCTATCTTCCATCATGTTCTATCTCAAGAGACTGGATATAGTTCCCTGTGCTGTACAGTAGGACCCCATTGCTTTTCCATTCTAAAATGTAATCGTTTGCATCTATCAACCCCAAACTCCCAGTCCATTTCACTCTTCACTTTAAATGCCCCAACCATCTCTAGCTCTTTGCAAGGCAGAGTTTAGGGGATGTCCGGTTAGGGCCAAGCACTGTATGTACTACAGGCGTTCCGTCCATAACCTCTGCTTTCCACAAACACTTCTCACTACTACAAATGGCTTGTAGTTCCCCATTTCACCTCATCATTTCCCCCCTCCAGGCCTTTCTTTATGCTGCCCCCTCCCTTGGAATGCCTTCCCTACTTCTTCATTGACTGATGTTCATCAAATCCCTTTCCTCGTCTTCCTGGCCACCAGACAAGACTACATTTCCCAGCCTCCCTTGCACGTGACTGGGTTCTGGCCAATAGATGTGAGTAGAAGGGAGGTGGGCCACCTCCAGATCTGATCCCTAAGAACCTCCCACACAAGACGCTCCAAGCTCTTTCCCTTCTACAGACCACTGCAGAGGACCACAGCATCTGGACAGCTGAGTGATAAAGGTGGTGGGGCTGCAGGATGGAAGCAGCCCAGGTCCTTCCTCTCCACTGGGAGGAGAGCCACCTCCTCCTGATGCTGGAGAGCCATCGTCAGGAACACCTATTCTGGAAAGTGACAAATGAACTTTTATTATGGTTAGGGGTTGTTTCAGCAACCAGTGCTACCAAAACTAATACAACGGACCCCTAATATTCTCCCTTCTCCTATAACACAGTTGTAACCCAGATATTAGCTGCTAAGATTTCCTCCAGACAGCTGGCATCTTGCCAATCCTCAATTTTATTTTTTTTTATTTTTATTTTTATTTTTTTTTTGCTTTATAGGGTCACATTTGCAGCATATGGGGCTTCCCAGGCTAGGGGTCACATCAGAGCTGCAGCTGCCAGCCTATGCCACAGCCATGGCAATGCGGGACCTGAGCCTGACTGTGACCTATACCACAGCTCATGGCAACACCTGATCCTTAACCACTGAGCGAGGCCAGGGATCCAACCCTCATCCTCATGAATACTAGTTGGATCTGTTACCGCCGAGCCACAGTGGGAACTCCCTGATCCTTGATTTTTAGTTTTAAAGGCTGAAATTCCTTTATACCCAGGGGAAAATTCAGAGCTCTCCTCCTCCCTCCTTCGTCTGTAGCAACATCTCCTGGATTCTCTGAAACACATTTCTCTGGTCACATCTTGCTCTGATATCGCACAAACAAGAAAGGACACAACTGGGCTCCTTGGCCATGTGTTGTTTCTTAGAGCACCATTGCCTTCCTTCCGTTTTCAGAGCAAATTCCCGTTTGAATGGTAAGTGGGGCTGTCACTGCTTCTTTATTCAGCAGCAGACCTAACACACTTTCTTTATACTGACTTTGAGTCTGACTGAATTCCCATGTTTGCACAGGGTCCCTCGGAATTCTGTGCTGATGGGCTGTATGTGACTTGGGAGGCAACTGGGGGTGTGTGCACCACACGGCTCTCCTGTGCTCATGCGTGTGCTCCCTTGTCCCATCAGACTTCACTTACAAAACACAGGTTCAAAGACCACATTGCTAATTGTAATTCACGTGGGGGTTTTTGCACTTGGATGCCTAGGAGCCCATGAATCTGGCCTTGGAGAAGGACACTTCTCCTGTCCTGGTCCCCATCACTGGCAGAGCAGGTAAGGAAGGTCTGAGAAGAAGGGACAGATCAGAGAGGGTTTAATAAAGACTGTGAATAATGTAAAATACTCTTCCTAGAAAAAAAATATATATATTAGAAAATATACAAATATGTATATGTATGTACTATACCTTCCCTTCCCAAACTGCTCTGCAAGATGGTAATAGTACAAGACATAAATGGTTCTTTAATCTAGTAAGTTAAATCTTTTTTGTTGTTGTTGCTGTTTGTTTGTTTTAAGGGCACACCTGCGGCATATGGAAGTTCCCAGGCTGGGGGTCAAATTGGAGCTGAAACTGCCAGCCTATGCCACAGCCACAGCAACGCCAGATCCAAGCTGCATCGGCAACCTACACTACGGCTCACAGCAACACCGGAAGCTTAACCCACTGAGCAAGGCCAGGGATCAAACCCAAAATCTGGTAGATATTAGTCGGGTTCATTTTTGCTGAGCCACAATGGGAACTCCAAATCCTGGTTTTCTAAAAGCAGATAAAACAATTTTGTTACTGGAAATATTTTCAGCTCTTTAAATGTGCTTTGTGGCCATCCAAATTGGGGATATACATTTTTAGCATTTCTCAAAGTTATTTCACCACTCAACAACTTTTTAAAGAATATCTATTATTATCTCAAAATGTTCCAGACAACAGAGGTTCATCCATGCTATTCTATACTTTTACCCAATATCAAAAAATTATCTTCTCACTTGGAGCAAGTAGACCTCCCTGCTTGGCAAATCCCCCTGGGTCATTCACTCCCCACCTCGGGCACAGGCAGTTATTGTGGCGATTCCTCATGCCACCCCTTTCCTCACTGTGGCCATGCTCACTCCTTCTCTCCCCAGTCCATGATCTCATTCCCCCCCTACTCACACATCGCCCCCTCAAAGACATGGGAAGACAGGAATTTTCAAGCTGCAAATTATAACCCAGCAGTGGGTCATGAAATCGATTTCGAGGGTCAGTGACCAGCATTTAAAAAAAATAATAAAATAAAAGAGGATATAAAATATCAGAGTGCATCTCACTCACTCTCAATTTCCAATAGTACTTCGTGAAATTTTCTTATGGGTTCTGGGTCACGGCATAAAATGTATTTCTTAGTTTGGGTCATGGCTAAAAATGTTTGAAAGCCACTGTGCTAAGGTGCAAACAAAATAAAGAAACAAAACAAAGCCTTGTAGCTAACACTGGACTAAGAAAAATGTTATATGTCTGTCCCACTATTAATTCTTATCATGTGTTTCCATGTTTTTTTTTTTTTAATTTGTACTGAAGTTGATTTACAATGTTCCATTTTAAATTGCAAACCTAAGGACCCAAGGATGCGTCTTTGATGAACCTCTGTGTCTCCCAGCCCTCACTGACTATGGAACTCACTTCTCCACAGGGGCTACCGACATATTTGATGTTGATAATGAAATGGAATTAAAAGCTAATAGGATAAGCTCTTCACTTTCTACTGCACTGTTTGTTTAAAGGATGGGAAGTCACGCTCCAGGGCATGTCTGCACGGTATTCCCGAACCCCCTCCCCTCTGCACACAACATCAGAAGACCTGAGGAGCAGTAATTCTTCCTTCTGCAAGAAATGCATGTACATGGCTCTAAATTCTCCCCCGCTGCAGCCTTCCAGAATTTCCACTCTCGGCTCTTCCCCCTCTTGCTGGGCACCCTGTGCGCCAGCTACCATCTTCAGGAATCTGCCTGGCATCCGCTCCCTCTCCTTCACAGCTTCTCCTGCCACACTCTTCTCTTGCTGAACTCCTTCTTACCTGTACAAGTTGTGTCACATGGGCCTCTGTCAAGTCCCAACCCACCGAGTGATTTGCATCCTTTTTCTTGATTCCACAGGGCTCTCTGTTCATGCCTCTGTGAAGTAGCAATGGCACCAGATTCCAAGTTCTGATGTCCCTTTTGCCTCCTCCTGCCAGTTGGCTTCTTCAGAACAAGGGGCCGTGTTTTATTCATCACTGAATTGTCCGTGACTGGCATGACCTGGCACAAAGTAGGTGCCCAATAATTTTTTTTTTTTGTCTTTTTGTCTTTTTAGGGCTGCACCCACAGCATATGGAAGTTCCTAGGCTAGGGATCCAGCTGGAGCTGGAGCTGCCGGCCTACGCCACAGCCACAGCCACAGCAACATGGGATCTGAGCCGAGTCTGGGACCTATACCACAGCTCACTGGCAACACTGGATCCCTAACCCACTGGACAAGGCCAGGGATCAAACCTTCATCCTCATAGATGCTAGTCAGGTTTGTTAACCACCAAGCCACAACAGGACCTCCTCCAATAATGTTTTAAGTGTGAATGAAAAAGAGATAGGATGAATATCAAAGGGATGCAAAGTTTACTTAGAGGGTGGATTGCCTGGCTTCCTCCCACCTCCAGCCCCTCTCTAGCACCTGAGAGGAAGCTCCTTTGCCCACAGTTTGCATGATATCTAGAGCTGTGTCTGAGGGGGTGAATGGAGATCAGGTGCCCGCAGGTTTCCAGGAATCTCAGGTAGAGAAATGCAGTGGCTGCCTCTTCTATACCAACCAACCCTCCTGAGATTTGCAGTGGGGCCATTCTACAAGCAAGGGGGACATTTTAGTGGCTCGTGGAGCTCTCATATGATCACAAATCCAGCACAGCTCCTAGCAGATGACTAATGACTTGTAGGATTAGCCCAAATGTGAGCTTTATTCATAGCTGTGACAATTACAACTACAGAATTAAGTAGCTTTTGTTGTGAATTTCCTGCAAGCTGTTTGGTTTAGACCCCTCCCTAAAACACTGCCCCCTCCATGCACTCATCCAACAACCCCCTTGCCTTTGGTTTCCCCCAGAGCCAGAACGCAGCTTCTCTCCGCTGCCAGCCCTCGCAGGATGGCTTGTTGGGTACACAATGCTGAACTTGCTGTGTGGTAGCAGCATTTCCTGCCACCTCTGATCAGAGTCATGCCTTCTCTGGAGACCAACGGATTCCTCTGAGGCTTAGAGAGAGTTCACAGTGAGTTGCTCCACCTGAGCCAGAGAAGGTGCTGAAGATTATAAAGGGGCACAAAAGCCACTTGTTGGATTCTACGAGGAAATCCAACAGAACCATAGAAATAGTTACCTTCATCAGCAGGGCCACACAAACCCCAGAGTAGAGAAAGAAAAGAAACAAAACCCCTAAGAAATCCTGACCCTCAGCCAGAGGTCAAGGGAATGTCACTTGTGACCTTTATTCTTTCAGGGACTCTGTGGGTTCCGTAGAAGCAAAACTGAGATTATTAATATTAGTTGTGAGGGGCTGGCACCGGGCACAGAGGTCAAAGGGCACCAGAGAGGAGAACACCCTACTAGATAAAGGCTGACAATGAATTCCTTTCCATTAAACCTGACCCACTAGGTGACCCACTATGTGCCAGGGCCTGACGCTGAGGTCCTGGCACATGTGAGGGGCTCTGAAGGCCATCATACCTGAGCTTTGCCGATACTGCAAAGAGGATGATTCTAAGGCTCATCACCTTCCTTCCAAGCGTGCTTCGCCCTGGTGGCCCTCGCCTTGGTCAAGGCACTACTCTCCACCTCACTGCTGGGGCCAGAAGACTGGGTCTTGTCCATGTATCACCTCCATTACTGTCACATCCGTCGGCTAGTTGGCAAACCCTAAAGATTTCACTCCCTAGATGGTTTTAAATCCCTCCGTCTGCGGTAGAAATTCCTAGGTGCTTGGCATGAGCAGCCAGCCCTTAGGCTAACTGGCCTGTGCCTGGCTCTGCAACCTCAGCTCTCTCAGACCGTCTTTCCTGCTCTTCACCCCATGCAGGGCTGATCTATGATGCTTCACCAGAGCTGCAGTAGAAAACAGAACCGCAAAGCAAATAACAAAAAAGGAACAGTGTCTGTAATATATATGAAAGTGTAATGATTTCCGTATATGCAATGTGTAATATATATATATATACAGATATTGTATATATATATAAAACAGCTATTATAGATAAGTAGGAAAATACATGAGCAGTCCAAAAAGATAAAGAGACATAGGCATTTTTAAAAGGAAAATACACTATATAGAGAGAATAATCATAAGAGGAAAAGGCTCCACCTCTTAATTTGTGACAAAAGAAATACAAATTAACACAATGGCATATTTTCTGCTTTTGTTGGTGAAGTGAGGGGAGAATTAGGACCTATCCTATGCAGCTGATGAAGCCCAAACGGGCAAAGAATTTCTCACGGGAAGCTTGCTGTATGAAAAACAGTCTTTGACAAAATGTATAAAACATTGACTAAGCAACTACACTGCTATAATTTTATCCTAAGGAAATCATTAGTGGATTGGAAAATGTTTTCCGTTGGGGGGTGTATAACATAGTATGCATCTTAATGGCAAATATATGGCAATAATCCAAAGTCTCAACAATAGGGTATTTTTAGAGTGAATTCCATGCAATACACTATGCATTTATTTAAAATGGAAGTGTGGAAGGATAATTGTTGACATGAGACAAATGTTTATTGGTAAATGTCAAGTAAATGTAAAGTTTATAAAAATATATGATGATACTTTTATTTTAAAAATTTATATGCATAAAATGTCAGGGAGAGTATACACCAAACTGTAAATATTGGTTATCTCTAGAATAGACTTACTGGTGAGGAAATTTCAGGGGAAGCCTTTCTGCATTTTTCCATCTTTGAACAATAAAAGTGATTTAGTTTGATAATAAAAAGTGGCTTTAAAATAACTCAAACAAAATTACCAAACTCAGTTATTTATTATTGAGGCCAAAGACTCCAAGCAACTTAATTTTAAAACCAAAGCCAACCATTTACTTCAATCTAGAAGACATTTATTTTTCTCCTCTAAGCCAGGAATGGTTGTCTGCTTGGTGTAGGGAGCATGGCATTCAAATGGTAATTCACCCAGTTGTTTCAATAAACCTTGTGAAATTCCAAATTATGAAAACTCATTTGATTTATGAATCTTGACTCTCATGCCAAAGCTATTTTAGTGTTGATTAAGTTAGGTGATATAAAGAAAACTGCATTCAAAAATAAAATGAGACAGTTACACAAATATACATGTGTCAAAACTCACTGAACTGCACATTTAAGATCCTGCACATTTGGCTGGAAGCAATCCGATCTCAGAAATGTGATGGCAGAAAATTAAAGCATCCATAAAAATGACACAAAATGTTTTACATTTTTCATCTGGAATTTTTAATGGATCTCTAATATTGAAACCATTAAAAACCAAAAACAAGAGTACTTCCACTTGTGGCTGTGAGAGAATAGAGAGAAAGCCATGCTTTCTGGCCACACCTCTTTCTTTCTCCTTCCATTTATCTTCTCCACCACCCCCTTTCTCCAAATTCCTGGGCATCCTAGTACTTAAACTTTTATTTATGCAAACTTCTTATAAAAATGAATAATTTAGCATCATGAGAAACTTCTCGGGATGACTGAGAATAAAGCAATCAAAATCACATGAATATTATACCATGATTCTTTTTTCTAAGACTCATTAAGGAGCCTTGGGAAAACCAGTACACCAACCTGCTGTGCAATCTCCATGTAACGTTTAACCAGTTTTGTCTTCAGATTATTTCCCCACCATTAGTTTTCTTTTCCTCACTGACAGTTTCACTTAATTTCTTGAAGGCGATATAATGAAAATGTGAGAGCAAACGTGACCGTGGTCCGTAGCCACCCTCTACAGCTCTGTGTCCTGACTTCACAGCCAGGAGGATGCTGACTCGGCTTTCCCAAGTCCATGAGTACCTGGCTCTCTTCTGCCCACTGCCCCTCCCCTCCGCCTGGCCATTCTTTCTGCCTCTAGAATCTGCTTAATTCAGAGGTACTCTTGTGCACAGCGAGCCCCGCCCCTTACGCTCCCTCTCCCCTCGGCTACCACCCGCAACTTCGCTGTGGGAGCGGTTTTGCACTTGATCGTCCTCTCTCCTAGACAGAGCAGATGGGTCTAAGAGGAGGCAACTGATTCCGTTCTTGGAGAATTTCAACTGAGATAGGTTCAGCTGCAACATGTAAACTCAGGTGCAATTGGTGGCCTTGGGGGCTGAACAGGGGAAGCTGGTCCAAAGCCAAAGGAAGAATGAAGAGGAGGCTCAGCAGGAAACAGTGAGGATACCATTCTGATTCCTTATCGTTCCCAGGGCCTAGGTCTTCCTAGGGCTCTGTGGCTTCTCTATGCTTTCATTGACATTTAGGTTTTGCTCAAGCTGGTTCCCACGGATTCCTGTTCCTTACAACCAAAAGAGCCTTAGGAAGGTGCCAGGCTTCTGCAGTTCAGTTTCATGGCTTAGGAGACTCTCACTCCTTATAAGGGTTGAGCACAATCCCTACCCCAAGTAATCTCACTGCCCCCTTGGTGAAGCCCCCCCCACCCCCTCCCTGAGCTGCATTCGCCCCCTTTAGGCTCTGTGCTTCTGGGATCTCCTGACATGATTCTTCCTTGACCTTCAGTCCTTCAGCCTCTGGTCATTCACAAGCCTGAACCAACTGATTTTATTCCAGGGCAAGCGCTGGGTCATCCCATTACAAACCCCGCCATTCTTGTGATCATTGCCCTGTTAACTGGGGTCAAAAACTGCACACACCTCCAGCTTATGGGAATAAGACACAGCTTCCTTATTTTCTGCTGATGATGGCATCTTCCTTTCATCCTACAGATAATGTGCACACATGTTACATCTTCAGCTTGCTGATGAGTAATCTCTCAGTCTCCATGGGTTCAAATAATCTCTCTGGGGTGATCAGGTCTCTTGGATAAACGCTCAGTCTTCCCAATTTCCCTACCTCCACCTTTTCAAGATGGCACCTGGGTGGGGGACAATGAGGAGATTTCAGGGTGGTGGGCAAGAGTGGACTCTCACCCCACAAGTTCAGTTCCTGCAGTGTCCTTTGGCAGCCACGAGGGTGTCCTCTTCTCCATTGCTGGCCTCTGAGTATGAAATCTAGAGCTGGTGAGTTTGCCATTGGTCTCTGGGTTCCATCTCAGCCATAAGGCCCTTCCGTGGCATTGGCTTCACTTGGGCTCTTGCTGGTGCCCCGACCTGAATGATGTGCCAGCCCACCCCACCCCTGGGCTACAGGATCTCTGCTCCTGTACTGGCAAATCTCAACAGCTACTTCAGCATCTAACTTCTGCTTCTTTTACAAGCCACAAGTAAATATGTGAGTGCCTTTCACACTCCCCTTGAGCCGAGAGAAACCTGAGAATGCTTATTCAGACCTCCGCCCTGCCAGATGGGCTGCGGTCACACTTTTGATTCTGCCGCAGGCACCTCCTGCAGTTGAGAGGTTCCCTCTGTGGGATGGTGTCTTCTCACAAAGCAAGTGGGGAGCATGGGAAACTGCCCCCCCCCACCCCCCGCAGTCTTTCTAATGCCTATGACCTTCTGTTTGGCTGGAGGACCAGACGTCATATTCTACATGTTTGGCTCCTTGGTCACCTATCTCTGAGGTCCCTCTCCTCCACTTTCCTGGCTCAGAAGGAACAGGCTTCCCCCTCTCTTTTCTGTCTGACCCGAAACCCTCATGTCATTTTCTTGCACGTGCTAAGGCCAGTAAACCCCAGGCCTGGCTGCCCCAGGCAAAGAGTCCTAGGGAAGGAGTTACATCTGAATGCTCTAGATCTCCATCTGTATGAAAGCTACAAGACAATTAAGAGTTAGAGATTACCAAGAATAAAAATATAAACATGATCAGCTAGTATTATCTGAATAAACAAATGATGAAAGAATGGATAAATGAATTTCTACCTAAAAAAACCTTGATATAGCCAGTCACTGGTTGAGATTAATAAAACTTTCAGAGTGATTTTTGGATATCAAGCATTATTCTATCACACTTTACAGCTAAAAATAAAAGCACTCTCATATCCTATCTCCTCTGGTAGTTATAAGAATCAAGGAAAAAGAAGACAGAACCGGTGCTATCTGATTGCTTCCCCTTCTTTGCATCACCCCAATCTCTGCTTCCACGGTCATATCTCTTACTCTTACTCTGTCCCTTCAATCCCTCTCTCATAAGGACCCTTGTAATATGTTTGGCTTTACCCATGTAGCCCAGAGTAATCTCACTATTTCCAGATCTCTAACTTAATTGAATCTGCGAAATCTCTTTTGTCATCCCAGATTCCAAGATTAGGACATCAACATCTTTGGAGGGGCATTATCCAGGGTACCTCATCAAAAAATGAATTTCCTAACCAATTCTGAGTTATTGGAGTTCCCATTGTGGCACAGTGGTTACCAAATCTGACTAGGAACCATGAGGTTGCAGGTTCGATCCCTGGCCTCGCTCAGTGGGTTAAGGATCTGGCGTTGCCGTGAGCTGTGGTGTAGGTCGCAGACGTGGCTCGGATCCCACGTTGCTGTGGCTCTGGCGTAGGCCAGCGGCTACAGCTCTGATTCGACCCCTAGCCTGGGAACTTCCATATGCCTAGAAAAGGCAAAAAGACCAAAAAAAAAAAAAATTTTTTTTTGAGTTATTGTTAACATCTCACCCTCTGAAAGCATTCCTTCAAGGCAGGAAGAAAACCCACTACCTATTCTCTGAATGGCCAAGATACAGTGCTCTGAAGATTTTTACGAAAGGCATAAAAGAGGGATAGAAACTAAAATAAAAGAGCTCTCTCAAATGCAGAGATATACGGAGGAATTTTTATTTTACAGCTGTGACCTGGAAAGGAGGGAGGAGAGCCAGGGCATGGCATCTGGAGTGGGAAAAGGAAATCAGCTCTTGGGCTGGAGTTTCCCACATGTAGCCTCCTGACCACAGCCAGACACAGAGCTGATGTTCACTCTGACACCCTTGCTCAACAGGAAGAGCTTATATCACCATGCTCACACAGAAATAGATGTGCCCTAAACTTCACACAATTTCCCAATCTAAGGGGGAAAGTTTAAGAAGGAAAAAATGTCAGTTTATGGGAATTTCACATCTGTGGGATATAGAAAAAGAAGTTGAGAACAGTAAGAACTTCCAAACCAGGCGTTTCTAACGTAGGATCCATAAACACCTGAAAAATGGATTTCAAGGATCCATCATGTTTTAAAATTCACATGTAAAATTCAGTGTGTTGGAGTTCCTGTCATGGTTCAGCAGAAGCAAATCTGACTGGTATCCATGAGGACACAGGTTCAATCCCTGGCCTCCCTCAGTGGGTTAAGGATCCGGCGTTGCCATGAACTGTGGTGGAAGTCACAGACTCAGCTTGGATCTGGTGTTGCTGTGGCTCTGGTGTAGGCCAGAGGTTACAGCTTCGATTGGACTCCTAGCCTGGGAACCTCCATATGCCAGGGGTGCAGCCGTAAAAAAAAAAAAAAAAAAGACAAAAAATTTAGTGTATTTGTGTATGTGCTTTTTTGCCCAGAAGAAGATCCACAACTTTCATCAGATTCTCAAAGGGATCCGTGACTCCATAAAATGAAAGATATTTCGTATCAAGTGATCAATAAGGAACAGAAAAATGGCTTCAGGCAATTAATGTACTGATACAAGAAGTTGCCTCGTTTTATCTATGACATGTGCTTAAGAGTCAACATAGGAAGCAGTCTATATGCCAGCTGTAGAGCTTAGCCTCAGCATCTGCTTAAGAGCAGAGAAATACAGAGCTTCCCACCCCATGGAAATGGTGCATTTGTGAGTTTCCCAATGAGGGGCTTTCCATACAGCTGCATTCCTGATCATGTAGATGAAGAGTGACAAAAAGAAAAAACTGATTTAACCATATTTTTGGAGGGCCATGCCCATGCCACACAGAAGTTCCTGGAGCCAGTGATTGAATGTGGGCAAGAGCAGTAACCAGAGCCACAGCAGTAATAACGCTGGATCCTTAACCTGCTGAGCCACCAGGAAACTCCAAACCATATTTAAATAAATCGATTTTCCAGATGGCACTGCAAGTGAACTCTGAGTCCACAGAACATATACTCAGCAAGGATGGGAATCTTCATGAGTTTTCTTAACTTATATGCAACAAGAGTGCCTGGACATAAGGTGATCGATAATATGCAATAAATATACATGGAATGACTCGACCCATGAAGAGTTTTCTAGAATGCTATGAAGACTGTGGGCCCAATTAAATTAAGGTGGCTTTTTTTTTTTTTTTTTTTTTTGTCTTTTTGCCTTTTCTTGGGCGGCGCCCGTGGCATATGGAGGATCCCAGGCTAGGGGTTGGTCGAATCAGAGCTGTAGCTGCTGGCCTACACCAGAGCCACAGCAACACGGGATCCGAGCCACATCTGCAACCTACACCACAGCTCACGGCAACACCGGACCCTAACCCACTGAGCAAGGCCAGTGATCAAACCCACAACCTCATGGTTCCTAGTCGGATTCGTTAACCACTGAGCCACGATGGGAACAACAAGGTGGTTTTTTTTTTAACCACTCATAAGAAATTTATTTGATTTTATTTAAAAGCCACATATTGGCATTAAATTGAAAATTGTCTTAGCTTAATCTAATTGTTTTCATGCTGAAAGTCTGGAAGCTGTTCACTGAGAAATAATGACTTTCATCTTATATTTTTATTAAAATTTATAAATGAAAGAAAATGGGGGAAAAGGGCCACTCCCTGATTCTTTCCATTCATAATTATGTAATTTAAGACCTCTGACTCCATGGAAATAGAAGATCTAAGTTTCAGAGCTAACAATGACAGGATGAAAGGTTCCTGCTGTTGATTGAGAATGAACTATTTCTCTGCACAGTCGAATTCAAGGACGTTATTCATGGTACTGTGTGCTAATTGGATTGTCTTTGGGGGAGCTGGTATAAGCCTGGCACAGATCATTTCCACGTGGGTATCTTGAGTCAGGTCCGCCCTCTAAACCCACGCGTCTGTTTTAAAGTCTGAGCCCTTTCTCACATCAAAGAGTGGAAGGGAAGTTTCTGAATCAACACTAAATGGATTTCTTCTATCATGGCCTGCAGCCTTAAGGCATTTGGAGCCCTCAGGAGAGGTGACTCACCAGAGCTTTTAAAGCAAGGCGTGAGCTGGGGGCTTTGCCTGCACCGGTCAGTTTGCAGGGCGATGCCTTCAAAGGAGCCATGCTGCAGGGAACACCTGGTTAGATGGCTTGAATTCCAGGAGAGTAGAGGTATTGATGCCATAGAGCAGTGAGGAGGAGTGTCTTCAGAAAGGATCAACCACTCCTGAAATGCATTCCACCACAGCAGGTCACACGAGGGACACCAGATGTCTAATGAACGGCCATCAGGGGTCCAGTCCCAGGAGACGATAGAAGGATGAGGGCCTGAAGAAGGGTCACTCTTGGTCAGGGCAGCCAGGCAGGTCCACAGTCTATAGGGAAATAAACTTTGCCATCTTATTACAAAAACCATGACAAACTGGGAGGAAATTGCATGACTCTAGACTTTACCCCCTGATAATATAACACCCTCGCTTCTCGTTTTCTCTCCACCCGGTTTGGGGCTGCCTCTCAAATCCTAACTCAGTTGCTCAGCCCTTATTGTATCTTTGGCTAATCTGTTCCACAATATTTGCACTAGTGTTTCATTCTGAACCCCCAATGTACTGCCTTTAATACTTTTCTATTTGCATAATACTCCTGAGAACATTTTTTTTAATATCCTTGTTTGTTTCCCTATACTGATAAAATACCTAACATATTTTATTATTTTTGCTCACTCCTCCCCCACCCGCACGATCATTCACTGAATATCTGCCATAAGTCAGGTGCATGGTCTACGGTAATGGAGCTAAATTACTTACACTCAGTAGCCAATGGAGGGGTAAGATGCCCAAAGTAATGGCCATGCCACAAAGGGAAGGGCCAGTGCAGGCTTGCCTGAAGGGTTCTGGGAGCATTGAGGATGGAGCAAACACTTGTGCTTGACAAGGGACACAGAGGCTTTTGAGAAGAAGTGGACTGGAATGAAAAGGAGAAGATGCCCTGGAGGATAAGGAGAAGGACATTGCATGCAGAGTGAAGTCTGTGCAAAGGCACTGAGGCATGAACATCTGGGCCTCTCTGGGGGATAACACTGGGAATTTGGTGCCACCAGGACATAGAGAACATGGGAAAGTGATTAGAAATGTGGCTGGAGAGATAAGGGCTCCAGATGATTAGAAGCCTCGTGAGCCCTTCCAAGGAATTCACTCTTCATTGGGTGAGCCACTGGGAGCTTTGGTGGGGATGGGTTGCAAGCAACAGAGTATATGATCTATTGTGTTTTTTACTGAGATTACAATTTTTCTTTGACTCTAATTTTGTCTTTAATTGTACTCCTTGTATCTTTTTCTCTAAAAGCCCCTATTGTCTTTACATAAAATCATTTAGGGATATATTTGTTCTGATTATTTATTTTCCCCAAATCTATAAAAGTATATTCATTCCCATCCCTTCTTCCTTTCCATCCCGCTACTTGGCAGGAGTTCGGATATGGATTTGGATGCAACATTATTTTTTTCTTTTTAGGATCACACCTTCCATATATGGAAGTACCCAGGCTAGGGGTCGAATCAGAGCTGCAGCTGCTGACCTACGCCACAGCTGAAGCCATGCTGGATCCAAGCCGCATCTGCAATCTACACTGCAGGTTGCAGCAACGCGGGATCCTTAACCCACCAAGCAAAGGCAGCGATTGAACCCTCACCCTTGTTGAGATAACATCAGGTCCTTGACCCATTGGGCCACAACGAGAACTCCTAGATGCAACATTTTAAGCACTTGCTCTGTGCCAGGCCCCATGTGAAGCAATTTCAAGATCTTCCCTCATCTTCCCTACTGTTGTCCACCAACTCTTGATACGATGACTGGGAATGGCAGGGAGAGAACTTTAGGACAGAACTCCTAAGGAGCCTGCAACAGACTACTCTGAGCTCCCAGGGTGCATTTGGGGTCCGTGCAGTGAAATTGTCAAGGTCCACTTAGCTTGAGGCAAGTTCTCAAGGTCACCTTATATTTAGCCATATCTCCTCTCAGACCGCTCAAGCACAACCACTCTAGTTTTCTGCAGCTGCAGTGTCCTGCACCTTTCACGTGAGCCTTGAAGCTGCTTTTAGCGTTTTGTTCATGGCCAGCTTGAAGCTTAGTGCATTTTGCTTAGGCTTCTTCCGTGGAAGTATCCCCAGGAGAAATATAACGGATCCACGGCGTTTTAATGTAGTAGCAAACCCCCTAGTAAGTCAGGGCCCTGTCTTACTCAAGACAGTCCTCTGACCACAGTGCAGCCTATCTCATTTCAGTCTTCGCTATGATTTTCATGAGGATGTTTGCCCACTTGTCTTTCCACGGGCTGACCAGGACAAGAGTTGAAGAGAAAAGTGCCTTTAGGGAGCCTCTTCTGCCTCGCATTCAAAGAAAGCCCTACTGGGAAGAATAGGACAGGCCAGTGTCCCCATTCTACCTTCCCCAAACTAACAAGGTAATCAAACATATTCAATGCAGAAAGAAAAATATCCATGTGTATTTGTGTATAATATACATGGTTGACAGTTGCCTCTGAATATTTTCTCTCTCCTTCTGTTTGGAACTCTGATTTTTTTTTTTTTTTTTTTTTTTTTGGTCTTTTTGCCTTTTCTAGGGCCACACCTGTGGCATATGGAGGTTTCCAGGCTTGGGGTCTAATCGGAGCTGTAGCCACCGGGCTACACCAGAGCCACAGCTACAAAGGATCCAAGCTGCGTCTGCAACCTACACCACAGCTCACGGCAATGCCAGATCCTTAACCCACTGAGCAAGACCAGGGATCGAACTGGCAACCCCGAGATTTCTAGTTGAATTCTTTTCTGCTGCGCCACAACGGGAACTCCCCATTTTAGTCATTTGAGGTTTAAAATTTTCTGTCCTACTTGTTCTAGGATAATAGGACAGAAAATTAGAAGCTTAGGTGCCTGAAGACACCATGGAATAACCGTAACAGTTATTTCTGGACTTCTTTTATTCAAAAATGAATAAGAGAATGAATGAATGAGCCTGAAGCTTGTTTCGGCTTGCTTATTTTATTTTATTCTGTTATGTGCATTCAAACTCTCCTTTATACTTTGGAGCTCTAGGTAAAATTTAAGCCCACCTGCCCCTAGTCTATAGCATAGCGGGATCTAAAGCATGCGAGAATCCATCTACAGCATGTAAGAGTCCAAAGCCCTCCCTAAGATCTTTGTCAATCCCAGCAGGTAATCTCCTGGTCCTCCGCCTCTGCACTTGTCACTACCTGTGCCTTCTTTGCTCTGTTCTGCTCTGATCCAAACATGAAGCTCATTGTCTTCATTGATTTCCATTCAGGATCTAGGCAGAGTATCATTGCTCACATGGCTCGGCAAACAACTTACTCGTCTCTATGGGAACCTCCTTTTAGCTCAGGGCTTTTTGCCACCCCATCTCCCAGCATGTCTCTCTTGATTCTTTAGCCAGGAAGACTCCAGGGCCTCATCTGTCCCTGCTTCTCTCCTCTCTGTTCCTACTTTCTTCCTTCTGCCTTGTGTCCAAATTCTACTGCCTCACATATAATAAGCAACTCACTGGCCACAGCTCCTTTTCCCAAATTTACTATCAGGCACCCAGCAGACAAAAGAAGTTCTCTTGAACTGAATGCATTGGCCTTAGAAAGCAGTTGTAGTTATAAATAGCATATGTCTGCCAGCCAGTATCTCAGGGTGCACCTGTGAGTGGCTGGGGTCTATGGGGAGCAAGAAAGGACTATTGGAGCACAGTTCCTGTTGTGTAGCTGGGTCACTGTGCTCTGCTGCCATTGCTGCACTGTTAACACATTGAAGATCACTGGCTTACTTCCTGGTGGGAAGCTACCAGTGTACCTCCTGGCAGGTGGGCTCCTGGGTTTCCACCTTCTCTCCTACCGTGGTTACTCCCTGCATCCCATCCAGGGCTGGCCCTCTGCTGTGGGGTGTTCTGAGTTTCTACTTTGTATCTACTGAAGTGCATTGCTAAAAAGGATATCCCTTTAAGGGTTCCACGAAAATTCACAAAGCAAAACATGTTAAAATTCCAGTACTTGAGAAGGATAGTGTTAATTCATTGTTAGCATTAAATGTATCTAACATTTACTGTTAAGTTTTTTTCACTCACGTTGTTGTCTCTTTAATCCTCATAATTTCCCTCTAATCCTGGCAACATATACCACCATTGAATAGTTAAATAAACTGATACCTAGAGAGGTGGATCAGTTTCCCCAAGGACACACAGCTAGTCAGTGGTGAAATCATGATGAAGATGAAAGCTTCCCTGATCCTAAGCCCAGAACTCTTTTCATTAGCAGACATGCACCCTTGCCGTCAATTAATTTACCAATTCCCTAGCAGACAGCAGAGACAGGACTGAATGGAGGTAGAGTAAATAAGCTCTGATTGGGAGGCGGGGTCCGCAAAGGATCTGGGCTTTGTAGGTGTGAACCGAGGGTCACCGCAGAGAATCCTGGGAAGCCCAAGCAAGGAGAGAGATCCTTGGTATCCAAAAGAAGAGAAAGTCAGAGACGAGGCACTTTCACGAAACCACAAGATTTTAAAATATTCCCTGTCACCCAGGTCAGTTGCTCTTGTTGTTGTTGTTCTGATTAAGGAACCTACTCTGAAATGGTTGAGGCCAAAGCTCAATTTAATAATCAGGAAACACATTCAGACAGAACAAGCCAGAACCACCAGTGTAATATTAGAGAATTATAAACCCTCAGCCTTCTGCAGCAGAAGGACAGACTGAATCAAAGTACAGTTTGAATCAAAACTCTCTGAGTGAAGTAACAAAGCGCTTCAGGGAAGAAATCTCATCTTCCAAAAGCAGATTTTAAGAAAATCAGAATTAGAACAACTGAGAGCTGGGGTCCTCAAGGGACATCATAAAGGGTCCAATTAGTTGTTAAAAACCACAGGTAGGTCCAGGGCCTTTTGACCAGTTGTGCAGAGGTCTTAGGTCATTTGCACTCAATGCTCAATGAACACAGGCGGCCCTGTGGGAGGAGCTGAGCCCAAGCACCCCTTGGGCTGCTTGTGCAAATGGGAGGAGCCTTCGACTTGGTGACCGATGACCAGTGACCGGAGGGAAGGTTTGTTTAGTGGTGTATGGACGCGTGCACTTACTTCAGCATCAGTTAGAAAAATCACTTCCTGACCTCCGTGTTCCCCTTTTGACCTTGCCAGACAAGAAATAACCCTTCAAGCATGAAAATCACTTCCATTTAGGGAAAACCTACTAAATATTGAAGAGTGCCATGACAGTCCCTTCTAGCTGAGGAATCTCAGCACTGGAAATGGTGAGGGACTGGCTCACTGCTGCACAGCTAAGCCCAGGTTCCCAACACCTGAGCATCCCAGGCTGTCTAAGGATGACCGTCCCTGGAGTGGCTGTGGGTGGGTCCACAGGTGACAATAGCCTGCAGCTTGCACACAGCCTTACACTGAGACATCCTTCTCACCCTGAGATAGTCCAGTCCCGATCACAGCTATAAACCTGGAAGACTCTTAGGAAAGCCTTTACCAAGTGCTCCTTCCAAAGCTGTGTGACCATCCCTCACCCACCTACAGGTAGGTATTCTTAGACTCTGTGTTCCTGGAGGGCTGCCTGGCACACAGAAGTTGCTCAGTAAATGCAGCCTGTGTCCTTTTCCTACATCTTGGCCTGCAACTATCAGGGGTGTCTTAGAATTCTCCCAAAGTCTGGCCTGGAGCACAGATTTCATCATTTTCCTGCTGGGATAGTAACCAACGCTTTGATTGACTAAGCACTTCTTCTTGGGCACATTGCTTTACAGTATGAATACATTGTCTATTTTACTCCTTCGAGCAATGGGGACTGGATTATTTCAGTCCTTTAGCCAACTGTAGGACCATCTTATTATCATCTCAATATAAATGAGAAAACTAAAGTATAGAACGGGTACATTACTGTTCTAATACATGACTCACAAGTGAACCATGGATAGAATGGTTGAACATGTGTGGGGTTTTTTGTTTTTGTTTTTGTCTTTTTTGTCTTTTGAGGGCCGTACCCACAGCATATGGAGGTTCCCAGGCTAGGGGCCTAATTGGAGCTGTAGCCACCAGCCTACACCCGAGCCACAGCTACACAGGATCCAAGCCGCATCTGCGACTTACACCACGGCTCATGGCGATGCCGGATCCTTTACCCACCAAGCAAGGCCAGGGATTGAACCCACAACCTCCTGGTTTCTAGTCTGATTCGTTTCTGCTGCGCCATGACCGGAACTCCAGAACATGTCTTTTTGTCTTTGCAGTCAGTACTATTAAAACACTATTATTTTGCCTCCCCAGGATCTTCTCTAGGTCTGACCTCTCTGGGGGTTGGGGTGACCTCCAGAGCTCCCCTTGACCACAAGGTCCAGGAGCTTGCAAACCAGCAGCTCAGCTTCTAGCAATGGCCCTGGGAGACTGTTTGGCCCAAGCAGTGCTGGGGGCTTAAGGAGGGAAACGCTCTGGTGTATGCTATCTCTGCCACAGATTCAGATCTTTGATAAATTGGCATGTGGTAAAACTAATGCCTATATAACCAATCTTCAAACCATGAAAACTGGTATTTCCTACATCCCGGAAAGAATACAATTCTAAAATTCTATTTGCTACTTAAAATGCTGTTCCTTAAGTAAAAACAGGAGGGAGAGGAGGAAGAGAAATCTCTACCAATTTTGATAATTTGATAATATTTCATAAAGTTATAATGAGCTTTCCTCAGAGCCTAACCAGGGAGAATAAAAACAGCAGGATCTCCCAGGCTGATCTAGACTGTGGCACTTCTCCCCCTTCCCCTTCTCTCATCTGAGAATGGCATATGACTTCGCTGGATCCTATTTTTAGAGCAAAACATATAAATTATATATCTTTTCGCTACACGTGATCTGGTTTAGTTTTTATTGTTTTGGGTTTTTTTTTTTTTCTTAGAAAAATAGCATTCAGTTCTCATCTTCGAAACAGAAAATCAGTCTCTTAAAAATGAATAAATCATTTGCAGATAAGAGATGTAAACACATTTTGCGATTCTGGAGAAAAGTCTGGCCTCGTGCACAGCCAGGTAAATAAGAATTGGTTAATTTCGGCACATCTTTATTCTAATGAGGTGGAACATCCAGCTGTGCTGACAGCCCCATTCCTGTCTCATTTCCATTTTTTGAACACACCAATGAAAGGCTTTGGAAAAACTTGACGCTTCAAGGAATAGTCTGACGTCTCCAGGAGAAAATAACTACTTGACCAAACTATTCTTTAGCAACAAAATAAGGAGCCTGACCTCAGCATAGAAAACTGTTTAGAGCAAAACTAAATAACTTCCGAGTATAACAATTATAATTGCTACACTGTGTGAACCCTGCTGATCAAATTGCTGAAGAGTTATGTGTGTCTGTGGTTGAGGCTTGCTTCTTCGGTTTTAGTTTAGTTTTGTTTTGCAAGAACGAAAGAGGAAGGGCCGCCTCCCCAGCCCGCAGGATGATTCCGGCAAGCCTGGAGGTTCCCGAGGTTCACGGCAACTGACTTCAGCTGAAGCACAAACGTCCTCGTTGCTGCCACAGCTGCAACCCAGGTTTTTCCTTTTCCTGCAGTTTGGCGCTTAGAAGAAGAATTGCACCCCAGGAGCTCCTCCAGCTCTTCCCAGACCGGGTGCTCTCTCAGGGTTCTGCTCTAGTGAGAAGTGGGTCTGTGAGTGTTGGCGTGCGTGTTTATTCCCTTCACACTTACTGAAAAGTGTGTAGGCGAGTGCATGTGTGCAAGTGAGGTGTGTGTGTCAGAGGACAGAAGAAAAGGGGAGAGAGACTGATCGATTCTTCCGCCTCGACTTCAGCCTCCCTTAGTTGGCACTTTCTGTCACCAGCCTAGTCTCTCCTGGGGCACAGCTCAGAGATGAAGTCTCCGAGGAAAGTCCTTATGGTAGCTCCTCTGATCTTTCTTCTGACCGTTCACACCTCCGCCTCTCCAGCCTATGATGACCAGCCCAGCACCAGACATTCCGATGGCCATGTCTGTATAGGTAGGTAAACATTCCATGTATTTTTAATGTGGACTATGGGGTCAGAGACTTTGTTTGCACAGTAGATCACTTATTTAATAACATCCATAGCTCTAAGATTCCAAGTAAGGCAGCAGTGACCTCACCAGCATAGAGAACTTTTGAGTCTTAGAATGAACATTCACCTTATAGGCACATAGGTGTGTATAGGCGTGTGATAAATAGTTGCTAGTGTGAATTAGTCATAAAAGTCTTCCATCTCATTGGTGGTCGGAATTCCCCCCCCCCAGATGGGCAATTTTAAGAGCCTGAAATTCTTACTGCCTTTCAGGACAGTAGGCAGCAATCCACAGCAGAAAGAAGATGTCTTTGGCCTTTAAATTGCTGCCAGCCCCTCCCCCTCTGCTCCATCCCTTACTGGCTGTGAAGCTTTGAGCAACTTAACACTTTCATGCCTCTATGTTCTTATTGATGAGACAGGGCTTCTGAGATCTACTTCATAAGGATGTTGTCAGAACTAAGATCATACGATCTATGGTGTTGCACACACAGGAAGGATGCAACAATCTTAGTTTTCTTCTTCTCTCTCAGGGAGTCTAGAGTTGGCAGTAAAAGGACAGCCCTGCACATTGACTGAGATATAGCTTTTTCACTTATCCTTTATTGACGTATTTTATTTCCAAGTTGTTGTTGTTTGTTGTTGTTGAGAGGAGTATAAGTAGGAGCAGATCTTTGATATTATATTGTACCCGCAGATCCCAGAACAGTGTCAGCTCTTTCCATGGAGCCAAGGAGATTCAGAATCTGAGTAGCAACTATTCAATGGGTAGATCTCAAAACAGAATTCAGGTTTAAGCAGCCAGAAAAAGAACTCAAGAGATACGTATGGTGGCCACTCCTTACAACTAAAAAATTTGGACACGGCCTGTGATACATATGAATAATTTCTGAAGACAGTAGAGAAAAATATCTAAATTAGTCACAGTTCTTGAAAAACCATGATTTGGGGTCATTATACATGTTAAGGAACACAACTCTGGTTTCAAAGTCTCCTTTAAATTAAAACTTTGATGGTGTTCCTGTCGTGGCTCATCGGAAACGAATCTGACGATGAACCATGAAGTTTGGAGTTTGATCCCTGGCCTCACACAGTGGGTCGAGGATCCAGCGTTGCTGTGAGCTGTGGTGTAAGTCACAGACAAAGTTCAGATCTGGCGTTGCTGTGTCTCCGGTGTAGGCCGGCAGCAACAGCTCCAAGACCCCTAGCCTGGGAACTTCCATATGCCGTGGGTGTGGCTCTAAAAAGACGAAAATAATAATAATATAATAATAATAATAATAATAATTAAAACATTGAGACCCAGATTCCCTGCCAATCTATTCTCAGGTCTAGAAGCAAAGATCTGTGGCCTCATTGGAACCTGGGAGGTCCTCTTACTTAGTTTTGTCAAATAATTATTTACCACCATTTCCTCAAAATAAACCCTTAAAGCTTACCAATGGAAATACACCTGAGAAAGGCTTAAGTGAAACCAATTCTACTTCTAGGAGAGTTGCAGATTGAGTGTTTAGATTTATGCAAGTCATCTAAGATACCTGGGCCTCTGTAGCTGTAGAGAAGATGTGAGATATTCATTCCCTTCCCTGACTCGTTCTCATTGCCAGTGAGGCAAGAGAGTTAGAAAAAGGTGTGGAGGGGATTCCAAGATGGGGTTGTTCTGGTTATCCATATTGCATAACAAATTTTAAAATAACCTTTCTGTTCTATCATGATTTTGTGGGTCAAGAATTTTCCAGAGTCTGGCTGGTGATCTGCTGCATGTAGGATTGGTTGAGGTCACTAGGTGGTATTCAGATGGTAGACTGACGGGTCTGGAATGATCCAAGTTAGCTTCACTCCATAGGTTTGGCACATTGGAGAAGGAGATGGCTAGAAGGCTGGCTCAGCTGGGAATGTCTATCAGAGTTTTTACACAGCAGTCTCAATGTAGCCGGACTTCTTTCATGGCAGCCCAGGGGTGGGGGGGAAGGGGAAGAGAGGGAGGGAGAGAAAAGACAGTGGACAGCAGGAAAGTGGGGTTGGAAAGTGGCACAATATCATTTCTGCCATCTTGTACTGATCAAGCAATCACACATCTCTCCACTCAGACTCAAGGAGAGGGACACAGATCCCTCCTTTTGATGGGGAGTGTCAGGGAATTTTCAGCTGTCTGGATTCTCCCAGGCTGCCCATGCAAACATTCCACAGCCCCAAGAGCTCAGAGTCTATTGTTGATTAGGTTTCATGATGAGTTAGCATCTATTTCCACACCAATCTGATACTGGAAAAGCTTTATCCTAAGTCCAAACTCTTGGAGTTCCCTAGTGGCCTAGTGTTGTCACTGCTGTGGCTCAGGTTCAATCCTTGGCCTATCCGGAAAATTCTGCAAGCTGCTGGTGCAGCCAAAAAAAAAAGAAAAGAAAAAAGTCCTGGCTCCTGTTCAACTGGTCTTAGAATTTGGGCAAGGAGCACAAGGGAAAAAAAATTACACGGTGGCTCAAGCGCACAGAGAATAAAGAAGCAGTTTATTAAGGCAAAAATGAAAGAACACAAAAATGAGTGCAGGATTCTCCCTGAGAGGGACACCTTGCAGGTCTTTTTGGTCCCCGTTTTTTTCTTATTTTTAACTCTTTGGGTGGCTGTCTTTTTGATTAGGGATGGAAAGGGATGGAAAAGCGTCTTTCTAGGGCCGCACCTGCAGCATATGGAGGTTCCCAGGCTAGAGGTCAAATCGGAGCTGTTGCTTCTGGCCTACGCCACAGCCACACCAGATCAGAGCCGCATCTGTAACCCACGCCACAGCTCCCGACCACACCGAATCCTTAACCCGCTGAGCGGGTGCCAGGCATCGAACCTGTAACCTCGTGGTTCCTAGTCGGATTTGTTTCCGCTGCGCCATGACAGGAGCTCCACGGGATAGACCGTTTGTTGAGGGGGAGGTTGGGGTGTGGCAGGTCAGCTCCTAGGCCTGCGCACTCGGCTCCCGGAAGCCGGGGAACATGCGCTCTAGGAGCCGTTTTCCCTTGCCTTTCCCTGACCCGTGGAGCGCAGCCCCGGAAAAGCGCAGAGCGACCTGGGTGTTTTTATTGCGCATGCTCCACGGCTTTTCCCATCACCATTTCTTGTTCAGTGGCTGCAAAGTTTCTGACTTCGATGCCATGCCTCCACGCGTCATGCCCTCATTCAGTGCACGACAAGGAGGTGGCTTTGCCCTCTGCCCGATGTCTATAGGTGAGGCTGTCCTTGGGCCCGGTCCTGGCTTTTCTGCTTCAAACTCACAAACTGTGGCTCCCCCTGCCTGGGTGGCTTGTCTGCCTGTCGTCGTGATCAGGAGAAAGGAGTCCGCAAGCGATCAACACTGACGATGCTGAGCCGGGTGCCGCAGGTGGTCTGAACTGGTGTCTTACTGTTTGAAGATGGTTCCTTGGGAAAACGGACTCAGAAGTGTGTGTGCGGGGAGTTTATTGACGCGGGCTTGAAGGGAAAACACCTGTGAGGGAGTGAAGGCAGCAGGTGCAGGCAGGAGAAGGTGAGCTGTGCTGTAGCCACCAAGAAAGAAAAAGAAAGCTTCAGTCAAGCCCCTGGCAAACTCTAGAGCTCAAATGGCTTGTCAGAGCCATTCTCAGTGGATCGGCCTTGGCGCCCCACTCTGAACAGTCACTGGATGCGAACAGACCGCTGGGGGTGAGCCCCCGTGGTGGAGACAGTGCCTGGAGAGGGATCCAGTGCGAGGCCCCAGCAGCTGGCAGGAAGGGGGCCTCTCCTGAAAGGCGACCTGGGGGTGCTTCGACTCTCTCGTGCCAAAAGTGCAAGTGTCTTAGAAGCAGCGAGGTAAGCCCACTTGCTGGCAGGTGGTGGGAAGAGGAAGTGCCTCTTGAGGGTCGGTGGGGGGTGGGGTGGGGGGAGAGAGAAGGAATTGTGGTTGGGCTTCTGTTAACCCGAGCAACTTTCAGAGGCAAAACCAGAGTATACGCCTTCAAACTCATTGACTGTCATAGTCAGTTTGCACGTGCTAATTCAGCCCACACAGACATGGACTCTCCCCAGTCCAGCTTCCCAGCAGAAAGAATCTGAGCTGAGTCTTGAAACCACTGAATCAGAGGTGGGTGAGGAGAGCTCACAGAGGAGATGCGGTGATGTGGCTGCCAGGGCCCTGGAATGAGGGGGCAGTTCTCACAGGAGTGGGGGTGGCGGGGGCGCTGGAGAGATATTCCAGAAGTGATTGAGTGATTGAGCCAACATCCCAGTGGTAGACAAACAACCCTGGCTCCTGTGCTAAGAGGAGGCTTTGTAGCTGGGAGCCAACCAGCAGACCTGGAGGGCATGGCCTGGAACATATTCCAAAATCAGACCTAAGATGTGCGAAGCCCCAGTGGCCTCTTTCCCAATTTGCCGTAATTCCTTTGCACTGACTTGTACATCTTGCTTGATCACTAAGCAAACCATGATTCTACTCTGCTTGAACAGGCAGGGCCTCTCTCTGCCACTTTTCAAATGTTTCAAAATCAATAATAAGCCATGTTCATTTTTGCAAAACATAATTTTCTTTACATGGGTGATTTCAGGGCAAAGTAATCCTTGAGTTTCTAAGTCACTGACACTGAAATTAATTTATTGAGTTTTGAGGGTTTTTTAAAGCACAATTTGGTGCTCAGTAAGCTTTTTTAAAGGTGTGAAAAAACCAACCTTTTTCCCTTCATTCATGTTTGGTTAAATCTATAAAATGCCCTCAGAGTGCGTTACAACCCCTTCTTCCGCCCCCATGTGACGCACAAAATGGTCAGAGATGACTTTGTGGTTTGAATGATCAAGAGGAAGAAGTGGTCCAGAGGTTTCAAGCCAACAAGAGTGGTAAAATGAGAGTCACTGACAAAAATAGGAAAGATATAGTCAGAGCCAGCAGAGAAGGTTGAAAATTTAGGATCACAATTCACATATACAGAAATTTCATTTTCTCCATTTCTCTATGTCTGAACACTTCATAAGCCACTTCCGTTGCTGCTGGGAGCTGAAACCATTTCATCTTTCCACCATGTGTTTAGTTTTGGTCTCCCCTGGTCAATCCAGGGCTCTCCTTCTGCCCCCAGCTTGGAAGGTTGCTGTCAGTTCTTGGGGAGGGTTGTGTCTCACCATGACACTTAGGGTCCTGGGCCCTCAGAGCTCCTACACTGGAGCGTTGTGACTGGTGCAGCTCCCAGCTAGGCTGGTCCTGGCAGAGTCCAAAGTCTGTCCCTGCTGACCTGCTGCTCACCTCCCAGCTTGCCGACCCTGCACACCCTTGAACTATAGCCAGATGTTCACTGGTTTCCAGCTGCAGCCCTCTTCTCTGTGTCCCTCACTTTTCACCCTTCTCCTCTCCTTAAGCCTCTACTTTTATATTTAGATTATTGTAGAATTTAACCCCAGAACCCCAGCCTTAGCACAGATGGTAGATTTCTGATCATCTCAGCTTTGACTAAACTCACATATGCCTTTTTTTTTTTTTTTTTTTTTTCTGGATTGTTCTGAGATTGTGGCCCTGCTGAGAAAGACCACAAAGACACTCTAGAGAGAGGTCCACGATTCTGGGGAGAGGTCACAAAGTGAGCAAAACCAAAAGAATCCAAGGGGGCAGTGTGCTTTTCTTCAGGAAGAAAGTGAATAAATTTCTTTTTTGGAGGGAAGAAGGGCAGTAAACTAGATCATAGTTTAAATGTATTATGAGAAGGGCGGGGAGAGAGTTGCAAAGCCTTAAGCAGAGTAAAATTCCCCATAAAGTTATAATGTGCCCATCTCTTTATGTATATAGTTATTTTCCCAGATAAAGTGAGCAGCAAAATGCTAACAGTGGATGTATGGTTATCTGTGAGTGACGAGAATGGAAATGATTTGCAGTTATATTTTTTCAGTGCATTTCTGAATTTTCCACATTTTCTAGATGAGCTTGCAGAAATAATAGTGAGACATGATGGTTCAGAAGAAGGGAGCTTGGGCTCTGGGGTCAGACGCCTGGCTCTGCTACTCTGTACATTAAGGGCACAGCTTCCACCTTCTGCACCTGACACGCCTGATCTGTAAGATGAGATTACATGGGACCTACATCCTAGGGTGGTGTGCAGGGCTGAGTAAATACACATGAAGGTCTTAGAACTGTGCTTGGTACATAGTAAGGACCCGAAGGGGTTGTGATTATGTATTCTTTTGGAAATCAGGGAAAAAATACTGTGAATATGCTGTCTAGGTCCTGGAATTAAACATACTGCAAGGCAAAGAGGCCTGAATAAACTGAATAATTACATGCCAATATATAGCTTGTGTAAATACAAATTCTCAAATCTTGGCTATCTCAAGGGATGATTCACTTATGAAAACAGATTTCTTAGTGTTTTAGCTTTCTATTGCTGCGTGATAGATTGCCACGGGTTCATCCATTGCAGTGCAACAGAAATTGGAAGTTTCCTTTGTGGCTCAGTGGTAATGAATCTGACTAGTATCCATGAGGATGTGCCTTCCATCCCTGGCCTCGCTCGGTGGGTTAAGTATGCGGCCTTGCTCTGAGCTGCAGCCTAGGTTGCAGACGTGGCTTGGATCCTGCGTTGCTATGGCTGTGGCTGTGGCTGGCAGCTACAGCTCTAATTCAATCCTTAGCCTGGGAACTTCCATATGCCAAGGGTATGGCCCTAAAAAGACAAACTAAAAAAAAATTTTTTTAATTAAAGCAACATAAAGTTATTATCTCACAGTTTCTGCACATCAGAAGTCTGGACATAACACAACTGGGTTCTTGGCTCAGTTTTACAAGGCTGAAATCAAGATGTCACCTAAGGGCCGCAGTGTGATTTGAGACTCAGGTTCTCTGGCAAGTTCATTGTTGTTGGTGGCATTCCGTTTCTTGGATTTGCAGGGCTTAGGTCCCATGTGCTTGCTAGCTGTCAGCTAGGATCAGTCGGAGCTATTTCTTTCTTGTTTAAGAACAGCTGGAAAGAAACTCTACAATAAAAGCACTTGCCTGATTATGCTGAGTCCAGCCAAGATAACCTTGATTAACTCAACTAGAGTCCATAATTGCATATGTAAATCTCTCTTATCATAGAACAGAACAAGATCATAGATGTGATACCAAGTCACACTCACAGGTTCTGCCTTCACTCAGGGGAGAGGATTAAATAAGGCCTTTATATCAAGAGGCAGAAATCTTATCATTCTGCCTATCACTCACAGAAATGCTTAAAAAAGTCTTCAAACTGAACATCAGATAATATTTATTGCAGAAGAGAATTTATGTGACTTGGTCCCAAAGTGATTCACCAAATAGGCATGAATATATAATAGAAATTAACAGACGAAGTGTAAGCTCAGGGTTGAAGGGTTTTTTATTTTTTATTTATTTATTTTTTATTACTCAAATGAATTTATCACATGTGTAGTTGTATAATGATCATCACAATCCAGTTTCACAGGATTTCCATCCCACAGACCAAGCACATCTCCCCACCCCACAAACTGTCTCCTCCACAGACCATAAGTTTTTCAATGTCTGTGAGTCAGCATCTGTTCTGCAAAGAAGTTCATTGTGTCCTTTTTTCAGATTCCACATGTCAGTGAAAGCATTTGATGTTGGTGTCTCATTGTATGGCTGACTTCACTTCACATGATAGTTTCTAGGTCCATCCATGTTGCTAAAAATGCTGATATTTCGTTCCTTTTAATGGCTGAGTACTATTCCATTGTGTATATGGACCACATCTTCTTGATCCCCTCCTCTGTCCATGGACATTTAGGTTGTTTCCATGTCTTGGCTATTGCAAAGAGTGCTGCAGTGAACATTGGAGTACATGTGTCTTTGCGAGTCATGGTTTTCTCTGGATAGATGCCCAGGAGTGGGATTGCTGGGTCAAATGGCAGTTCTATTTTTAGTTTTCTGAGGCCTCTCCGTCCTGTTTTCCACAGTGGTTGCACCAATTTAGGATCCCACCAACAGTGTACTAGGGTTGCTTTTTCTCCACACCCTCGCCAGCACTTATTGTTTATAGACTTTTGGATGATGGCCATCCTGGCGGGTGTTAGGTGATACCTCCTAAGTGTTTTGATTTTCATTTCTCTAATAATGAGTGATGTTGAACATCTTTTCATGTGTTTTTTGGCCATCCATATGTCTTCTTTGGAGAACTGTCTGTTTAGATCTTCTGCCCATTTGTTGATGGGGTTGTTTGTTTTTTTGGTATGGAGCTGCAGAAGGTGTTTATAAATTTTGGAGATGAATCCCTTGTCAGTTGATTCACTTGCAAAGATTTTCTCCCATTCTGTGTGTTGTCTTTTCATTTTGTTTAGGGTTTCCTTTGCTGTGCAGAAACTTTGAAGTTTGATTAGGTCCCATTTGTTTATTTTTCTTTTTATTGTCAGTACTCTAAGAGGTAGATCTGAGAAGATGTTGCTGTCATTTATGTCAGAGAGTGTTTGGCCTATGTTTTCCTCTAAGAGTTTGATAGTGTCTGGTCTTAGATCTAGGTCTTTAATCCATTTGGAGTTTATTTTTGTGTCTGGTGTTAGGGAGTGTTCTAATTTCATTCTTTTCCACGTGGCTGTCCCATTTTCCCAGCACCACTTATTGAACAAGCTGTCCTTTCTCCATTGTATATTCTTACCTCCTTTGTCATAGATGAGTTGGCTGTAGGTGTGTGGGTTTAATTCTGGGCTTTCCATCCTGTTCCACTGATCTATATTTCTGTCTTTGTGCCAGTACCATAAAGTTTTGATGATTGTTGCTGTGTAGTATAGTCTGAAGTCTGGGGACCTGATTCCTCCAGCTCCATTTTTCTTTTTCAGGATGTCTTTGGCTATTCTGGGTCTTTTGTGTTTCCAAACAAACTTTAAAATATTTTGTTCAAGTTCTGTGAAAAATGTCCTTGGTCGTTTGATAGGGATTGATTGAATCTGTAGATTGCCTTAGGTAGTATAGTCATTTTGATAATATTAACTCTTCCAATCCACGAGCATGGTATATCTTTCCATCTATTTGTGTCATCTTTGATTTCTTTCATCAGTGTCTTATAGTTTTCAGAGTACAGGTCTTTTGTCTCTTTAGGTAGGTTTACTCCTAGGTATTTTATTCTTTTGGATGTGATGGTGAACGGGATTGCTTCCCTAATGTCCTTTTCTGCTCTTTCATTGTTAGTGTATAGAAATGCCATCTATTTCTGGGTATTAATTTTGTATCCTGCAGCTTTGCCAAATTCGTGGATGAGCTCTAACAGTTTTCTGGTAGAGTCTTTAGGATTCTCTAGATATAGTATCATGTCATCTGCAAATAGTGAGAGTTTTACTTGTTCCTTTCCAATTTGGATTCCTTTTCTTTCTTTTACTTCTCTGATTGCTGTGGCTAGGACTTCCAAAACTATGTTGAAGAGTAGTGGCGAGAGCGGACATCCTTATCTTGTTCCTGATCTCAGCAGGAATTCTTTCAGCTTTTCACCATTGAGAATGATGTTCGCTGTGGGTTTGTCATATATGGCCTTTATTATGTTGAGGCAGGTTCCCGCTGTGCCCACTTTCTGAAGGGTTTTTATCAGAAATGGGTATTGGATTTTGTCAAAGGCTTTTTCCACGTCGATTGAGAGGATCATTTGGTTTTTATTCTTCAGTTTGTTAATGTGGTGTATCACACTGATGGATTTGCAGATATTGAAGAACCCTTGCATCCCTGGGATAAATCCAACTTGATCATGATGTACAATCCTTTTGATGTATTGTTGGATGCGGTTTGCTAGTGTTTTGTTGAGGATTTTTGCATCAAAGTTCATCAGTGACATTGGCCTGTAGTTTTCTTTTTTTGTGGTATCTTTGTCTGGTTTTGGTATCAGGGTGATGATGGCCTCATAGAATGAGTTTGGGAGTATCCCTTCCTCTGCAGTTTTTTTGAAATAGTTTCAGAAGGAGAGGTGTTAGCTCTTCTCTAAATGTTTGATAGAATTCACCTGTGAAGCCATCTGGCCCTGGACTTGTGTTTGTTGGAAGTTTTTTAATCACAGTTTCAATTTCAGTTCTTGTGATTGGTCCATTTGTCTTTTCTATTTCATCTTGGTTTAGTCTTGGAAGATTGTACTTTTCTAAGAATTTGTCCATTCCTTCTAGGTTTTCCATTTTATTGGTGCATAGTTGGATACAGTAGTCTCTTATGCTCCTTTGTATTTCTGTGATGTCCATTGTTACTTCTCCTTTTTCATTTCTAATTTTATTGATTTGAATCCTCTCTCTTTTTTGTTTGATAAGTCTGGCTAGGGCTTTATCACTTTTGTTGATCTTTTCAAAGAACCAGTTTTTTGTTTCATTGATCTTTTATTTGGTTTTCTTTGCTTCTATTTCATTGATTTCTGCTCTGATCTTTATGATTTCTTTCCTTCCACTACCTTTAGGTCTTGTCTGTTCTTCTCTCTCGAGCTGCTTTAGATGTAAAGTTAGCTTGTTTATTTGAGCTTTTTCTTGTTTGCTGAGGCGGTCTTGTATTGCTATAAACTTTCCTCTTAGAACAGCTTTTGCTGCATCCCATGGGTTTTGGAGTGTCCCATCTTTGTTGTCATTTGCTTCTAGGTATTTTTTAATTTCCTCTTTGATTTCTTCGGTGATCCATTGGTTGTTTAGCAGCATGTTGTTTAGTCTCCACATGTTTGTGTTTTTTGCAGATTTTTCTTGTTGATTTCCAGTCGTATAGCGTTGTGGTCGGAATAGATGCTTGATGTGATTTCAATTTTCTTAAAGTTACCGAGGTTGGATTTGTAGCCCAGGATGTGATCAATCTTAGAGAATGTTCCATGTGCCCTTGAGAAGAACGTGTATTCTGTTGCTTTTGGATGGAATGTCCTATAAATATCTACTAAGTCCATCTGGTTTAATGCCTCATTCAGGGCCTGCGTTTCCTGATTGATTTTCTGTCTGGTTGATCTGTCCATTGCTGTAAGTGGGGTGTTAAAGTCCCCCACTATGATTGTGTTATTGTCGATTTGTCCTTTTAAGGTTGTTAGCAGATGCCTTATATATGGTGGTGAACCTATGTTGGGTGGGTAGATATTTAAAATTGTTATATCTTCTTCTTGGATTGATCCTTTGATCATTATGTAGTGACCTTCCTTGTCCCTTAAAATAGTCTTCATTTTAAAGTCTATTTTGTCTGATATGAGTATTGCTACTCCAGCTTTCTCTTGATCCCCGTTCGCATGAAATATTTTCTTCCATGCTCTCACTTTCAATTTGTATGTGTCCCTAGAAGTGAGGTGGGTCTCTTGAAGACAGCATATATATGGATCTTGTTTTTGTATGCATTCAGCCAGTCTATGTCTTTTGGTTGGGGCATTTAGTCCATTTACATTTAAGGAATTATTGATATGTATGTTCTTATTGCCATCTTACTAACTGTTTTGGATTTGTTTTTGTTGCTCTTTTTTCTTTCCTTCTTCTCTTGTTCTCTCCTCTTCTGGTTTGATGACTATCTTTAGTGTTGTATTTGAGTTGATTTTTCTTTGTTTGTGTATCAATTGTGGATTTTTGGTTTGCAGTTATTCTGAAGTTTTGATATGAGTCTATATGTATATGAGATTGTTTTAAGTTGTTGTTCTCTTAATTGCAAGTTCATCTCCAGTGTCCTGCATTTGTACCCACCTCTTCTCATGATTTCTGATTCTGGTGGTATAGTTGTGCATGGATGATGTCATATCTTTACTGTATATATACCTTTACTGGTGAGCCTTGTCATTTGTGGAATTTTTGTTTCCTGTTGCTGTCTTGTCTTTTCTGCCTAGAGAAGTTCCTTTAGTATTTGTCGTAAGGCTGGTTTAGTGTTGCTGAATTCTCTCAGCTTTTGCTTATCTGTGAAGGTTTTGATTTCTCCTTCAAATCTGAATGAGAGCCTTGCTGGGTAGAGTAATCTTGGTTGGAGGTTTTTTCCTTTCATCATGTTAAGTATATCATGCCACTCCCTTCTGGCCTGCAGAGTTTCAGCTGAAAAATCTGCCGATAACCTTATTGGGGTTCCCTTGTATGTTATTTGTTTCTTTTCCCTAGCTGCTTTCAAGATTTTCTCTTTGTCTTTAATTTTGGTCAGTTTGTTTAATATGTGTCTCAGGGTATTCCTCCTTGGGTTTATTTTATATGGTACTTGTTGTGCTTCCTGGATTTGAGTGGGTGGTTCCTTTCCCATGTGAGGGAAGTTTTCGGCTATTATTTCTTGGAATATTTTTTCTGTTCCCTTCTCTCTCTCTTCTCCTTCTGACACCCCTGTAATATGGATGTTGGTGCATTTATCATTGTCCCACAGTTCCCTGAGACTCTCTTCATTTGTTTTCAGTCTTTTTTATTTTTTCTGTTACACACCTGTAATTTGTACTAATCTGTCCTCCACCTCGCTTATTCATTCTTCTGCTTCCTGTATTCTGCTGTTAGCCACTTCGAATGAATTTTTTATTTCAGTTATTGCAGTTTGTATCTCTTCTTGTTTAAGTTTTGTATCTTGTATCTCTTTGGTCATTGTTTCCTTTAAGTTATCCATCTTTGCCTCAAGTTTATTCCCAATGTCTTGCATCGTCTTCAGCATCAGCAGTCTAAAGCCTTTTTCCTGGAGGCTGAGAATCTCATCACTTAGCTGGTTTTTTCTGGCGTTTTTCCTTTCTCCCTCATCTGAGTTATGGTTCTCTGTCTTTTCATTTTTATAGGTTTTTGGTGTGGTGACCTTTTTACAGATAATAGAGTTGTAGCCTCTCTTACTTCTGGTGGCTGCCCCCCTTGTGGCTGATGTCGTTATGGGGGCTTTCTGTAGGCTTCCTGATGGGAGCGGCTGATGCCTGCCCACTGGTAGGTGGAACTGATTCTAATCCCTCTGGTGGGTGGGGCTTAGTCTCTGGATGGGATTAGAGGCAGCTGTGTGCCTGAGGGGTCTTTAGGGAGCCTTTTTACTGAGGGGTGGGGCTGTGATCCCACCTGGGTTGTTGTTTGCCCTGGGGCTTCTCAGCAAAAGCTGACTGATTTTCCCAAAATGGCCCCTCCAGAGAAAGGCAGCTGCTGAATATTCCCGAGAGCTTTGCTTCCAATAGCCTTCCCTCACAACAAGCCACGTTCACCCCTGTTATCCCAGGATGTCCTCCAAGAACTGCATTCAGGTTTGACCCAGATTCCTATGGAGACTTTGCTTTGCCCTGGGACCCAGTGCATGTGAACATCTGTGTGCACCTTTTAAGAATGGGGTCTCCATTTCCCCCAGTCCCATGGAGCTCCTGTGCACAAGCCCCACTGGCCTTTAATGCCAGATGCTCCAGGGGCTCTTTCTCCCCGTGCCAGATCCCCACACATGAGAGTTTGATGTGGGGCTGAGAACTCTCACTCCTGTAGGTGAGTCTCTGTGAAGCAGTTAGTTTCCAGTCTCTGGGGCTTCCCACCTGGGAGGTATGGGGTTGTTTATATCACGAAATCGCCCCTCCTACCTCTTGATGTGTCTTCCTCTTTTTCTTCTGGAGTAGGATATCTTTTTTAAGGTTTCTTGTCCATTTGGGTGAAGAATGCTCAGGCTTTAGTTGTGAATTTTGTTGTTTTAGAAGAGAAGTTGAGCTCCAGTCCTTCTATTCCGCCATCTTAATCCCATCTCCCTATTTTGTTTTGGTTTTGAGGGGGAAGGAGTTGACAGACAAGCTTTTGCTCTTTCACTTGACACTAGGAATTTGGAACTGAAAACAAATGACTCTACTGCCACACCCTTTCTCTCATAAATTAGTTATTTTTCCAATGTTCGTATAGAGGACAAAGTCCTGAATATTTCTCTGGACAAACTTCATCTTTTAAAGTATGGCTCCCACAATTTAGCAAAATTCAAGTGCCAGTTACAACAGATTAGCTTGCCCTTTATTGTATCAAGCATAAACCCCAAATTTCAGATATAAATAGGTGCAAGAGGGAATTCTGATTATGATGGCCTGGGGGGGTTGATGAGTCTTCTGTGCATAATACTGAAAAGACTATAACACGCAACCATTTCAGGGCACTAAAAATCAACCAATGGCACACAAAGAATTGAGGAATGTTTTTTCTTGAGAAACTGCTTAAGCTTCAGGAAGAACAGTGAGATTCTGACCTTTTTGCCTGAGGCGGCTCCATCTACTCTTGCCCTCAGCTTAGTTAGTGAGAATGGTAGTTTCATCACTGTGAAACTGGCCGCCCAAACCAGCAGGCCTACTGCTAATAGGGCAGACCTGATTCAAGCAGAATTCAAAGATCCCTGGCTTTGTTGGCCAAAAATAATAGACTCAGTTGGGAATTAACAAGGAGAACCTTCAGCTTTGCTAGTTCAAGGTTTGGGCCATAGATGGGACAATGAAGATCAGCCAGAAATTTAGCAGGGAGACCTGGCAATGTGAGCATCATAAAAGGGCTATGATAAGTTCTCCATAGATCCCAGATTGACTGGGAAATTATGCGTACTTGGGAAGACCTGAAAGAGCCTAAGAAAAGTGAAAACTAGCTGCAAGTTTAAATGTATTATCCAACCCATTTGAATGCATTCCCTTTATTTCATAAAGTATTAGAGGATGGAATACTTGCCAGATCATTCTCCGTTTTAGCTAATACTGAATCTGAAGACACCACAAGGGAGGAAAATAACAGACCAATATCCTTTTTGAACATAGATGCAGAAACTCTTCATAAAATATGAACAAACTGAATCCAGCAACATATAAATGGATTATATACCATGACCAAGTGGGGTTTATCCTAGGAATGCATGGTTGTTTTAAGATCTGAAAATCAATTAATAGGATATACCAAATTAGCAGAATAGAGGCTATATGTATAATGTCATCCTAGTAGAAATAGAAAAATTATTTGGCAAAATCCATTACCTACCCCTGTTGAAACCTCTCAGCAAATTATAAAAGAAAAAGGAACTTCTTCAACTTGATAAAGGGCATCTGTGAAAACCCTTCTGCTAACTCAATGATGGAAGACTGAATGGTTTCCTCCTAAAATCAGAAATGTATAGAGATGTCCATTCTCACATTTGTAGTTAACATTGTTTTAAAGATTCAATTCAGGGAGTTCCCATCCTGGCTCAGCAGAAAGGAATTTGACTAGCATCCATGAGAACTCAGGTTTGATCCCTGGCCTCGCTCAGTGGGTTAAGGATCCTGCATTGCTGTGAGCTGTGGTGTAGGTTGCAGACATGGCTCAAATCTGGTGTTGCTGTGACTGTGGTGTAGGCAGGCGGCTACAGCTCCTATTTGACCCCTAGCCTGGGAACCTCCATATGCCTCGGGTGTGGCCCTAAAAAGACAAAGATTCTTTAATAAAGAAAAATAATAAAGGCATACAAATTGAAAATAAGGAAGTAAAACTATCTTTATTTTCGAACAACATGTTTGTGAATGTAGAAAATTCTAGGGTATTTACAATAAAACTGCTAGAACTAATAAGAATATTTAACAGGGAGGCAGGATTCAAGATTGATTTGAAAAATCAATTATGTTTATATTAGCAACAAACTTTCAAGAATGGAAATTAAGAAAACAGTTTCACTCACAATATGATAAAAATACTTATGAATAAATTTAACTAAAGTGTGCAATTACACTGAAAACTCCAAAACATTGCTGAGAGAAATTAAAGGATGCTTTTTAGAAATGGAGAGATACTTCCTGCTAACAGATTGGAAGACTCGGTAGTACTGGTAGTGTTCCCAAGTTGATATATAGACTATAAACACAACTCCAATCAAAATCCTAACATCTTTTTTTGGTAGAAATTGGTGAGCTGATCCCACAATTTATATGGAAATGCCAAGAAGCCAGAATAGCCGAAAGTTTTGAAGAACACTGTTGGAGAACTGACACTATCTGATTCTTTATTTCAAATCACACACAAATTATTAACTTAAAATAGATCATAGACCTGAAGGTGAAAGCTAAAACTAAAAACTTATAGAAGAAAGTGAAGAAAAATCTTTGTGACTTTGGATCAAGCAAAGACTCTTAGATAGGACATCAAAAGAATTATACTAGAGTTCCCGTTGTGGTGCAACAGGACCAGGGGGTCTGCAGCACCAGAACACAGGTTTGATCACCCGTCGGCACAGCCCAGGAACTCTGTATGCCTCGGGGCAGCCACGAAAGAAAGAAAGAAAAAGAACTATACAAAAAGGAAAGGAAAAAAAAAAAAAGATGACTTGTACTTTACTAAATTTAAACACTTTACTCTCCAAAAAAGCACCATTAGAAAGTGAAAAGAATACTAGGAAACAATATTCATAAATCATATAGACTTCAGTATAGAAATGATTAACGTGATTGATAGTTTTCACTTTCAAAATCCAAAAGTTTAACGTATGCAATGTGACACTTAGAAGCATGTAAATTCCAAGGTGCAATGGATTTAGATTGGAATCACCAGCTAGCCAGTTAGCAGTTGAATCACTGCTTATCTGAAAGGCCTCAGATACATTGCTTCACCTCTCAGAGTCTCATATTTCTCATCTATAAAATGGGAAGTGCCAGTCTTGTGAGGGTGCTGTGAGGATTAAATGAGATATAGTCTGTGAAAACACCTGACAGAGAGCTGAAAGGTATGGTAGAAAATGTCATTTCTTTCTTCCAAAACTTGAGGTGGAAGGCAACTCTTAAAAAAGCTTATTCAATGAGAATGTGTTTAATAAAATATAATTTATTTTTTCTAATTATGAAAGAATATATGGCTTTCCTAGAGGTTTTAGAAAATACAAAATATTTTTAAAGAATAAAATCAACTGGAATCCCAAAACTCAAATGATCACTACTGACATTTGGGTATATTTCCCTTTAAAACCGTCTAGGTTTATATTTACACAGTTTGGATCTTGTTTTATTGTTTTGTTGATTCTAAATTTGGATTGTTAAGTAGACAGTCTAAAATTAAACGCCTTTTTCTTTCAACAAAAAACATTTGTAAGAAATTTGGCAGTGTCAGGTGAGAACTTTTCAAATTAGCAAGTAGGTTTGTGGATAAAAATGATCAAATGTAGCCTAAGGTTATTTTTCTATCTGTCCACCTCCCTAACCGTAGGCAACGACCAGATTTATAATGTAATCATCATAGCCCACACCTTCGTAATAATCTTTTTTATTCATCGTTTGTCTCTCCCTCTTCCTAGTCATCCATCCACCCACTCACCCATTCATACATCTATTTTTTTTTTTTTTTTGTCTTTTTTTGCTATTTCTTGGGCCGCTACTGCGGCATATGGAGGTTCCCAGGCTAGGGGCCGAATCGGAGCTGCAGCCCCTGGCCTACGCCAGAGCCACAGCAACGCAGGATCCGAGCCGCGTCTGCAACCTACACCACAGCTCAGGGCAACGCCGGATCGTTAACCCACTGAGCAAGCGCAGGGATGGAATCTGCAACCTCATGGTTCCTAGTCGGATTCGTTAACCACTGCGCCACGACGGGAACTCCCATCTATTTTTTTTAATCCATCCATTCTCTGTCTCTGCCTATCTTAGAATTGAAATATTAAAGTAAATGGAAAAAAGTTATACTTTTTCTGAAAAGAAATCTGTTAATTTCTTTAGTAATAAGAACTGACTGTGCCATGTAAGTTTATACAGAGGACATTTTTCATAGTTGAATGAAATAAATCTGCATCTCCAACTTTTGACAAAACTATATACAAAGCATGCAATAACATAAAGAATTTTACTTAAAATATTATATATAGGCAAAAGTGTATTGAAAAGAGCAATATGTCAACTTGTCAATTCTTTCTGAATATATAAAGTTTTAGCAAGGTCTCTCTAAGTGAAATTGCAGTAGGTATAATTAAAAGATATCTTAGTAAAACTTTTTAAAAATATTTTCCAGAAATTAAGAAAGCGAAAGACTCCATTCATTGGGCAACAGATATTTTTGCAAGTCAGGTGACTTCTGGTTCTTTGCTTTCAACACAGTTGAGGGGAGACTTAAATAATTTTCAATGATAATTCACTCTAAGATTTTTGCCATTAACTCAAGGAGTTAAAGAATTGACAACATTGCCATATGTCCTTCTACTCTCATTTACTTATTTAAGTAAACATGTATTCTCAGCACTTACCTCTTTAAAAATGAAAAATAAGAACAGACATGATAGTTGACATGAACCTTGCCTGTTTACATGAATAAATAATATTTTCAACAGATACAGTTACTAACTTTAAAAGCCCAACCATCTCATTGAGATATAATTCTAAGAAAATTTTACCTTATTTAGAAATTTTTTATCAAATTGACAATATATATTGTTTCATTAAGTTAATTTTACTAATAAAGAAAACTCTATCCTGAAGAATTTCTTAATACTTGGAGTGTTTTACTCATAAGAAATCAAAGTTTTCATTTAAATTTTATACATTTTTTTTTTTTTTTGCCATTTCTTGGGCCGATCCCACGGCATATGGAAGTTCCCAGGCTAGGGGTCTAATCGGAGCTGTAGCTGTTGGCCTACGCCAGAGCCACAGCAACGCAGGATCCGAGCCGCGTCTGCAACCTACACCACAGCTCACGGCAACGCCGGATCGTTAACCCACTGAGCAAGTGCAGGGACCGAACCCGCAACCTCATGGTTCCTAGTCAGATTCCTTAACCACTGCACCACGACGGGAACTCCTATACATATTTTTAGTGTTAAGAAGTATAGTAGTATGTGAAAAATAAATACCTTCAACCATAAAAATATCGCATTGGGATAAAACCCTAGTGGAAGAAAAATTCAGTGAAGTAGACTTTTCATTGAAATATATATTCAAGGAGAGGAATTATCAATGTAAATTTTTCACTGTGAAAAAAGAATGTAAACATACATTTTTAAAAATATATAAATAAATATTTATATATATAAAGTGGATGAGAGTAGATATAAATCAATATAATACTTTGATTCCTTTGGATGCGTATAGAGGATTAATGTATTATTTCTATTGTAATATTTATAATCTTCCTGGAATTATACCTTTTGCAACTAACAAAATAGATACCTATTAGTAATATTTTAACTTCCATTGAAATACATAATGGCAAGGATTCCCACCGTGGTGTAACAGGCTTGGCAGCATTTTGGGAGCACTGGGACACAGGTTCGACCCCCAGCTTTGCACAGAGAGTTAAGGATCCAGCGTTGCCACAGCTGCGTCTTAGATTGCCCCTGGGGCTTGGATCTGATCCCTGGCCCAGGAATTCCAGCAGCCAAAAAATAAAATAAAATAAAATAAAAATATATCGAATGGCATATAGTTTTTCAAGTATCTCTTGGGGGTTCAGAGCAAGATGTTTGCAAACCATTGGTGTAGACTTAGAGCAGGAAGCCAGTGCTCTGTAGTCTGTCCTTGAAGGCTCATCATGATCTAACCCCTTCCTACCTCCTTTACTCTTCCTTTCCCGTGGACCCTGGGCTCTAGCCTTGGCCAACTCTTCTCCTTCTCACCTCCAATTAAAGAAATGCTACTGCTCTCTTCCTAAAGTCTTTTCCTGCCTTTTTCCATTAAATAAGTTCCTCCCATCCCTTAACACTCAACTCCTCCAGAAAACTTACTGCTTACCCAAGGCAGAGTTAGCTGCTTCTTCCTCTGTGCTTCGGAAGCACTAACAGGTCCTCCTCTGTTGTGCTTACAGGTGGCAGTGCCTAGATTGCTTTCCTAATCCTCAGCGTTCCCTACTGTTCTGTGACTTCATTTATTCACCTTTGTATCCTCAAGCCTTTGAGCACATGGTGGCTGTTTGTACATGGTTATTATTGAATAAGAACAGGATGGAATGGCTCCTTGTGTCTTCACTCTCATTTCGTTGTTATTCATTTTTCTATATTTCTAAATTAGCCAAGCCCATCATCCTGCATCTCTCAGCACAGTCTGCTGATTTCCTCTCGCTGCTGTTGCTTGGGCTCTGCTCCCCTTTGGATGCCCTTAGCTCTGTTCTCATCAGTAATTGCCCAAGAGGGTGCCTCTCTCACTGCCAGTGTTCTTGGGAGAGTTGGCAATTTGGAACTCCTGGTTCATTTTCTCATAAAAATGATGTTCCAGGTGATGGTTGCGTTAGGACACTGTGCCTAATCTGCCCCAATATATTGAAAATAGGAGATAACTGTAATAATTAAAAAAATTCAACCATACAAAAGTAAGAAGACTGTTGATATGACAAGTTTTTCAAAAATAAGTTTCTGAGCTTCTATATTAAAAAGAGGCATGGAAAAATACATCTTTTCCCTGTGGTGGACTCAGCAGGTGGGAGAGTAACTAACATTTGTTAAACACCTGCTCTGTGCCAGGTACTGTGTGCATTTTATGTGTTGTGTCACTTAATCTTCACAACACTTTTGCCAGGTGTTTCACAATAGCCTTTGCTGAATTATAGAGCACTCCACACTTACCCAGCAGTCATTTATGAGCTCACAGCTTTGCAGGTTGGCGGTTTTTGACTGGGCAGTGTTGGGCGGCCCTTTAGCTGGTCTTGGCAGGGCTCACTTCTGCTGCTGGAATGAGAGGGGCTGGATATCTAGAATGGCCTTGTTCACAGATCTGGTAGTTGGCAGACTCTTGCTAGGCACCTTGATTTCCTTTCTGTGGCATGTCCAGCAGGCTAGCTCAAGCTCACGGCTGTCAAGTTCTCAAAAGACAAAATGGAAGATGCAAGGCCTGTGGAGTTCCCACTGTGGCTTAGCAGGTTAAGAACCTGACGAGTATCCATGAAGATGCAAGCTCAATCCCTGGCCTCAGTCAGTGGGTTAAGGATCTAGTGTTGCCATAAACTGTGTCACAGGCCACAGATGTGGCTCAGCTCCACCGTTGCTGTGGCTGTGGTGTAGGCCAGCAGCTGCAGCTCTGATTCAATCCCTAGCCTTGGAACTTCCATATGCCACAGGTACAGCTGTAGAAAAAATAAAAATAAAAAAGAAGATGCAAGGCCTCTCGAGGCCTCAGAACGTATTGTCACTTCTATATTCTACTGATCAAAGCAAGGTCACAAGGCCATATTCAAAGGGCTGGGAAATAGATACCACCTCTTCATGGGAGGAAGTGTAAAAGTTTGTGGGTTTTTTGGTTTTTTTGTTTTGTTTTGTTTTGCCCACTCCTGCAGCATGTGGAAGTTCCCTGGACCAGGAATTGAACAAGCACAACAGCACTGACCCAAGCAGGTGCAGTGAAAATTAACCCACTGTGCTGCAAGAGCACTCCAAAAGTCTGTGGCCATTTTTAATGTACCACAAGGGGGTTTTATTGTTCTAGTGTGTGGGTACCCAAATCTAGGTTCAGAGAGATTAACCATCCTGGCAAGTAATCAACTCATAAGTAATAGAAGCAAAATCTGAACCCAGATCTGACCCCCAAGTTCTTTACTCTCTGCTGTACCATAGCTTCTCCCTTCTCTTTCTTCTTTTCTGCTCTCTTTTTTTCTCCTACCCACTCTCCTTATCCATGTTCAGACAGAGGAGGAAACAGAAGAAAAGCATGAAGGTGCAGTATTCATACCTGGGCTGTATGCTACCATCTCTGGCTTGGTAACTAGTATCTCAGAGAAACGAGGCTGGCAGTAGAATAATTTTAGGTCATTGTTTTCATACATTTCTTTTCTTTTTCCTTTTCTTTTCACCACCATGAGAAAAGACTGAGATAAAGGCTGTTGATTATAATTACAACATATATTCTCTGCTCCCACCCAGTTAGGGAAATCTGAGGACAGAGTGTAGCTGTTCGTGGGGGCATTGGGTGCGGGGAGAGAGGGCAGACAGGGAATATACTTGATAATGTCATGATGGTGCAACGGGGATGCAAGCACCCAAATCCAGATGTGGGGTGACTCTAAAACCTGCGCTCTCCACCTCCGAGGGCCCATGCCAGAAACAGCAGGCATCCTTGATGTTCACTTTTCCTCGCATTTCTCATCTGTTTATTAATAAAGCCAATCAGGTCAGCCTCTGCAGTGCATCACAGATCTGTCGGTTTTCCTCTGTCTCCACTGCCACTCATGACTGTCCAGTCAACCATCGTCTCTCTCCAGGACCAAAAGAGACTCCTTCTGCATCTCTCTGCCCCCACCTTTGCCCCCTAAGATCCTTCCTCCTCATGACAGCCAGCAGGATACTTTAAAGACATAGATCAAACAACAGCAACCGCCGCCACAAAGCCCATTCACAGCTCCCCATTCCTCTCAGGGATGAATCCCTGCCTCTTTTGCAGTCCACACACCCATGAACCTGATCTCCACCTGTGCCTGCACCTCATCTCCCAATGTCAGGTTTTCCCAGTCTCTTTGCCATCAGGTGGGTACCAGCTCTGCCTGCCTACAAAGCCTGCCTGGGTCCTCGTACTGCTTGCCCCTTTCCATTACTTTAGCCATTTTTGTGTATGTTCTTCAAAGAAGCCTTCTCTCTATCAGCTTTAGCGAGGTTTTATATCACCCTGGTCCCCATTGCTCTCTGTTACGTCACTCTGTTGCTTTTCTTCATAGTACTTATAATTATTTATAATTGTGTGCCTGCTTCCTTGTTTATGGTCACTTTTCTCTAAGGAGAGTATAATCTCTAAGAGGGCAGGAACCATATCACTTTGTTCTCAGTGTGTAGTCACAGCTCAGCACCGTACCTGGCATCTAGAAGGGACTGAATACATACTGTGTTCCAGTTCTGGCTCCCTTGGTCGCCAGGCGAGGCATCTAACCTCCCTGAGCCTCCGATTGCCCATCTGTACAATGAGAACAGTGATTTCCACATCTGTGAGTTGTTGTGAACTTTGAATGAGATGATAATGTATGCAGAACACTTTGAAAACTGTAGAGAACATTCTAGCCGTGTGATGAATTATTTATGCCGCTACTCAGGGTCAAAAAGGAAGCATAGTCCCGCTGACCCTGGTTGACAACTGCTACGTTCTCAATGAAGCATAGGCTTCAGACAAATGGGAAATCCAATAGACCACCTTCTGCACTTAGCTGCATTTCCAACCAGCACAGATATGATTATAATTAGAGCTTCAAGAGTTCTGCTTAATTTCAGAAGGATTCATGGTACAGTCTGCAGTCTACCTGAGATGCATGTCTAGAAGCAGATTCCTGTGGCTGGTGTTTTTATTCTGGCCCACTCGCTTCCTTTCCTATGACATCAGAAGTGTCTGTTTCTATTGTACTCATTATTTTCACTTGCCAGGTGAGAAGAGATTTTTCCATATGGAAGATTTCAGATAGTGACCATTGAGCAAAATATATAGTTCTCGCCCACTCTCATCACTTTCCAAATGAACAGTAGCTTGGATAAACTTGCTTTAGCACACCCAAGCCTTTTATTAGCAGCCAGAGAATAGTCTGTAATAGGAGAAATTACTCTGCCCATGCATTTCTCCAAGGGAAAACATTTTTTTAGCCTGTCAAGACCGTGAAACCTCTTATTAGAAACTATAGCAAAGTCAATTTCTCCATCCTTGCCGCTAAAGGATTCAGGACACACCTCACTGCAGACCCTAAATTAACAATCCGAGGGGAGTTGTACTCGCTGGAAATGGGCGGAGATGTCCGAGTGAGTAGGATGCAAATCAAAGCCAAGCCCAACGTGGGCGTTTATGTATTTCAAGCCCCATTACCTGCTTTTCTGCAGAGTCCTTTTGCTTGTAATAACTCCCAGGCTGAGAAGTGATAGTGGCAAGATGCACCCAGTCTTCAGAGACAGCTGACTCTCTTTTTTTCATTCCTTTTTACTTATCTCACGATTCCCAGTTTTAGCCAGCAGTGCTGAGGAGCCACAAACATCCTAAGAGTCCTTATTGGGATTCCTCTGAATAAAAGAAAAGCCAATATCTCTGAGTACAAAGAAGCACAGGTTGGTCTCACGCGGCACAAGTCTCTTTGGCATTCGTCCTCCCACATCAAGGATGAAAGCAAATAGGTACCTGTTTCAAGTCCATTCTGGGTGCCGAATGCTGCAGCTCATTAATGAGACTCATTGATGGAGTGACTGCAGGATCTCCACCCAGTCTCCACCGTGTTCTTTGATCCTGAGCTGCACATCATGACTATTTGCAATAGGATCTGGTTGACTTCAGAGAGGGCGCTGGTTGTTCCACCAGAATGAGTGGTGGAGCCATGTCATGCAGTGAGGTGGAACAAAGGGGAAGAAATGTCATCGGTTCGATGACTGAGCCAGAACACAAATTCACTTGCCTCCATTCACCCTTTCCTGTGGAGGTCTCCAGCAAATGACAACTGAAGTGTCTCTCAGGTGGCTCTCCAATCAGCTCACTTCAGGTCAGCCACCTCTCTTAGCTCCTTCCTCCAAACCAGGCCCTTGTGTCAGGCACTCAGAGATAGTAAGACTGCACTCCTGCCCTAAAGAAGCTTATGCTCTAACCCTAAACTCTTAAGAAGAGGTTCCAGAGGGGAGTTCCTATCCTGGCTCAGCGGAATGAATCCGACTAGGAACCATGAGGATGTGGGTTCGATCCCTGGCCTTACTCAGTGGGTTAAAGATCTGGCCATGCTGTGAACTGTGGTGTAGGTCATAGATGAGGCTTGGATCCTGCGTTTCTGTGGCTGTGGCATAGGCCGACATCTGTGGCTCCCACTGGAACCCTATAGCCTGGGAAACTCCATAGGCTGTGGGTGTGGCCCTAAAAAGAAAAATTAATTAATCAATTAATTAATTTTTAAAAAAGCGGTTCTAGAGGGGTAGATAACTTGTGCAGAGTTACACCATTTTTAGCGACTGATCCAGCACTTGAACCTCGTTTTTAAATGAAGCTTATTTTTCATTCCAAATCTTCTCCCTTTTCAACTATATCACACTGCATCCTCTTATCACATTGTCATATAATTATTTATAATTGTTTTTCAATTGCAGTTATTAAAATGTACTTAGCTCCACCTAACTTGGCAAGTGATTAGCAGAGATATATATCAATGTGTAAAAGTGTATTATAAATTTTTAAAATAGTCACATATACTAAATGTATATATATATATATATTTTTTTTTTTTTTTTCTTTTTTACAGCCACACCTGTGGCACATGGAAGTTCCCGGGCTAGGGGTCAAATCAGAGCTGCAGCCACCGGCCTACACCACAGCCACAGCAACGCGGGGTCCTTAACCCACTGAGCAAGGCCAGGGGTCGAACCGGCAACCTCATGGTTCCTAGTTGGATTCGTTAACCACTGAGCCACGACAGGAACTCCAAAAAGTTATTTTTTAAATAAAACAAAACATACGGGAAAATTTTTTAGACCATAAAATGCAAGAAAGTATGAGCTAATGAATTCATTACAATGTAATAAAACTCATAATGCATGGATTAGGTTAAAAGTACATCTAATCAACCTTGGTAGCTAATATTGATAAATGCCCCAGAGGTGGGTGCTCCCAGAGCAATAAGATTGTGGTTATCAGCTATATCCAGTCTCTTGGGATAGACCGTGATGGAGGATAATGTAAGAAAAGGAATGTGTCTATGGATGTATGACTGGGTCCTTTGCTGTACAGCAGAAATTGGCACAACAGTGTAAATCAACTATACTTTCATTTTTAAAAATAGGGGAGGAAAATAGTATGGTTATCAAAATCATGCTATCTCAGACTTGGTGAGCCCAGCTTTGCTCAGTTTTACTGGAGGATACGGAACAACAGAGGACAAAGCGTGGTCAAATATTGCAGTATCTAGAAAAGTGGAAACCTCTCCCTCTTTTTTGGCGGTCTCTCATTTTACTGGAGATTTGGTTTCTTTCTGTCTAGAAACATCCAATTATACTATTCACATCTGTCATCAGCCACTTTCCCTCAAGGAGTCCTAGTGGGAGTTGGGTTTTAATGAAGCGGTTGTGAACTTAGGTCCCCAGCTCCTTGAGCAGATGGATAATAATGAGCTTACTACTGGGCCAGGCACCCTGGAACTTCTTTATTTTGGATGTAAGCCTTTCTTTGCCTCCTTGGAAACCAGTGTCTGCTAATAAGTGCTAATACGTCCCACTCCTCTTATCTCCATGAAGTCTAACAATTTCCTCTCAGACGAGCAGCTCATCTTTCCTCGGGTGTAGAAGAAAGAGTCCCCTCCCTTTGGACTAAGGAAGTTGGGCTTCCCCAGCAGTTTAGGAGATCAAGATTGGTGACAGAATCTTTAAGGGTGTCAGCCCAGCCATTCTGAGCCTCCACACTTATCAGACATCAAGACAGTTTAAAGAATATATTCCTAATTTAATCCAGGTTCCTTCTAGACACTTACTGTATTGGTACATGCTTTCAAGCAGAGTGCTTTATAGCTGGGAGATAAAGTAATGTTTTACAATAGTGTTATGATTTCAGAGGCACCTTCAGTTGCCTTGTTATCTCATTTAATCTTCACCAAAGCCCTGTGGGAAACTCATTATCTTCACTGCAGTGAGAAAACAAAGGCTCAGAAAGAATGGATGGTGAGTCCAGGATTCAAGGGTAGGACTCAGTCCCAGGTCTTCTGACTCCAAATGTTGGGCAGTTTCTGCTGCTTTTCTACAATTAAAAATCTGACCCCAGGTGACAGGCTGAGAATGGGGAGGGTGTGAATGATCCCATTTGCAGTGAAGCTGTCTATTGGGGAAGGGAAGGAGAAGGGGCAGGAGAGGAGCCGGTGTCCACTGAGCTTCTCCCTGGTGCTGGCTGTTCTCCTTGCACCGTCTCCTTTATTTTTATTTTTTATTTTTAACATTTTTTAAAGGGCTACATGTGCAGCATATGGAAGTTCTCAGACTAGGGGTCAAATCAGCTATAGCTGCCAGCCTATGCCACAGCCACAGCCACGCCAGATCCCAGCCACATCTATGACCTACACCACAGCTCACAACAGTGCCAGATCCTTAACCCACTGAGAGATGCCAGGGATTGAACCCTCTTCCTCATGGTTACTAGTTGGGTTTGTTACTGCTAAGCCATAATGGGAACTCCTTACACCATTTCCTTTAAATGGAACCTCCTTCTCCCATGGGATCAAAAAGCAATGGAAATAAAGCAAGATTAAATTACTTTCTCCAGGCCACATAGCTTACAAATGACGAACATAAACTGACAGCCAGTCTTTCTGCCCTCCAAGGCCACGATCTTCTTACCACACTTCACATGAAGTATAATGCAGTGCATTCACACACATGGTGGATTATGAAAGGCATGGCAAAGAAAAGGTCTGTTTTGGAAAGGCTGGTGTTCTTTTTTTTTTTTTTTTGTCTTTTTGTCTTTTTCTAGGGCTGCACTTGCGGCATATGGAGGTTCCCAGGCCAGAGGTCTAATCAGAGCTATAGCCGCTGGCCTACACCACAGCCGCAGCAATTCGGGATCCATGCTGCATCTGCAGCCTACACCACAGCTCACAGCAATGCCGGATCCTTAACCCAGTGAGTGATCGAACCCGAAACCCCAAGGTTTCTAGTCGAATTCATTAACCACTGTGCCACGACGGGGACTCCAAGGCTGGTGTTCTTAAGGACACGTATATATCCGCTTTCTCTCCCCAGTCCTCCAGCACAGCTTTTCATTTGACACAGGCTGACTTCTCTTCTGCTTCCTTGCAGGGTGTGTGCTGGTGGTGTCTATGATTGAACAGCTTGTTCAAGTTCACAACTCGACAGTCCAGACCTCGATGGAGAGACTGTGCAGCTACTTGCCTGGTAGATACAGAAAGGGGCCCTGGGCTGTGGGTCTGTTTTTTTTCTCACTCATGAGCCATCATGAGTGAGTTCATACCCTAGACGTGCTTATGGAGGAGAATCTGATTGTGTTATTACTGTGAGTTGGTGTTCTTATGGGGCTCATAGGAATAAAAGAAACACACCAAAAAGCACTCTAGGCAATTGTTTCCTCCGACATTTATTGTCTGTCATGGCAGAATGAGATTGCTGTGGACATTGGAGGAATAAAATGTAGAATGGCCAATTATTGCTTTATGTGTCACATTTATAATGATTTACCAACCTGGTGATCATGGCTTTAGGTACCAACAAGGTCAAAATAATGAATAATTTTCAATGATTTATGTTAATTTAACCACATAGTCATTCTCAGGCGGACACACAGCCCTACTAACACAGAGCTTTATTTAGGCTGAGAAAACAACATGTCTTAAAACTCCAAACGGGAAAATCATCCAGGAACATTGCATTGATTTGAATTGGATCTCCGTACAATCCCTTATACATCCTGCTACAGAAGAAAGTGATTGGTGGTTTAAACAAATTCATAGTTTTTTTCAGTCTCAGCGGAAAGAAAATATTAATTATATTTCCCTTATAGAATACTGTTAGCTATACAGCCACAGTGAATAAACTTCCTTGAGAGTCAAATTTTCATTCACTTAATGTTAAGAAACTAATTCATCAAAGATGCCTACATTGTTATTATTATTATTATTTTTTTTTTTTTTTGGTCTTTTTGCCATTTCTTGGGCCACTCCCACGGCATATGGAGGTTCCCAGGCTAGGGGTCGAATCGGAGCTGTAGCTGCCAGCCTACGCCAGAGCCACAGCAGTGCAGGATCCGAGCCGCTTCTGCAACCTACACCACAGTTCACGGCAACGCCGGATCGTTAACCCACTGAGCAAGGGCAGGGACCGAATCTGCAACCTCATGTTTCCTAGTCGGATTCGTTAACCACTGTGCCACGACGGGAACTCCATTATTTTTTTTTAAGTAAGGTGACTGGGCTCATGATGATTGTATCTTTGATATAATAGACATGGTGTCAATGGCAACAAAACATTTTTGGAAAATTACATGCAGTCGCAGCATGTTACTCACAAGCTCATTTTTTTTAGAATTCAAAAATAAAGACTGGGAGAAGATAATACACACATACATGTGTTTACAGTGTCCTTGTTTGATCATTGCTAAGACTTTGACATATTTATGTCATCTTTCTTTTGTGGACTTAGAATGTGACAGGTAAACTTGAAACGCCCTTTTTCCTCCCTTGCTCCCTGTTCCATTTTTCCTCCCACCTCCCTAGAGGGAACCACTCATATGAACTTGATGGGTGTTGGTTTTGTCACATTTTCTACTTTGACATCCCCTGGTATGAATCCATAGACAACGTAGAGTACTGTCTGTAGGTAATTCTTTAACCTTTTCTTGATGAAACAAATGTAGAAAACCACACAAAATAAGTGTACAGCTTTATCAGTTATTAACAAGTGAACACTCTTGTCAGCATAGTCTAGGTCAAGGAGGGACAGATAGGTTAACTACTCCAAACAGAAGTCCCATCCACGTGCCCCATCCCATGAAAAAAATCCCTCCTTCTCCCCCCAAAAAACAACATCCTGCATATTACTCTAATTATTTCCTTGCATTGCTCTATAGTTTTATCACCCAAGTGAATAACTCCAGACACCATAGCCTTGCCCAGTTTTAAAATTTTTGATAGGTCTTTCAAGTCTGTTTTAAATCTACAAGTTTCCTTTCCATCCCTTCCTTTTCCTTGTAACTTAGCTGTGGATCTCTCCTGTAGAGTTTCTACATTTTGCTGATTGCATCCCTGTGGTATAATTGAATATGTTTCTCTGAGCTCTGTATGCCCTGAAAATTGGCAGCTAGATCCAGAGACTTGATCAGGCTCCAATTTGATGTCTTTGGCAAGGATCTAAGTGATGGTGTTTTCTTTCATCAGGAGGCCATCCTAAGCAGTTTTCTCTTTTATTTTTGTGATACTAGCAGCTGTTGATGCTCTATGACTAGGTCTACTCGTTCTTTGGGGGCTGAAAAATGGTGCTCTTCTAATCTATCAATTATATTTCATTTAGTAGTTGAAATATATTAGAGACAGTTTCTCTCAGCATCATCATAGTTTGGAGGTGTTTTCTCCCACGGTTCCTGGTGATACTATTCATTCTGGGAAAGGCAGGATAAATGCTAGATTCTTTTGCTTTAATTGCCAGTTTTCAAATAAGTCATTGCTGTTTTATTATCACCCCAAAGTAGTCAATTGATTTTCTTTGAAGTATCATTATGAACTCATGAATTTAAACACATTTGATAAGTTTCAGTCTACTTCAATTATTATCCTTTTGAAGCTCTAATTGTCTCATCTTTGACCAGGAGAAACATCCTCAAGTTGGCTTCTGGGTTCTTTTGATGTGAGTCTAAGTCATCTTTGATAGCTTCCCCACTAACTGGTATGACGAGCCGTTCCAGCCTGTCTTGTGTATTTCCAACCCCAGGCTTGAAATCAGTCATTTCCCTTAGAAGTTTTGGTTTCTTTTAGTGGGAAGTAGTATTAAGACCACAATCTGGGTGCATCGGAATGTCATTGCCACTGAGTTGGTCATTCTTTCTAGGCTGCTTCAGTTGACAGTGATAGAAAATATACTTACGTACATTTAAATATATTAAAATAAAATATCTAATGATTTCATACTGACGCTTCAAATCAGGATTGCAGGATTTCTTTTCTTAGTTTCTTCTGTCTCAGAGCGCTCTCTCCTTTCCACATTCCAAGTCCTACTTCTCAAGGATGAGGGGACTGATAGAATTAAAATACCCGTAATTACTTATTCACCTATCCTTCATACAACCGTCTCAGTATGTCAGTTCTAACACTGCTATTGTTAGTGTATTTTATAATTATTGAGAGCAGTTAAAATTGTTTTTTGAATATGCTTTTCCTATTTCTCCACCCTTTTTACTATATTATTAGAGCATAGGGTCATTACATACAATGTATACATTCCCTTTTCACCTTCATTTATAGTTCCATCAGCAACTGGATGATTGGTGTGGACCAGCAGCCCTTAGGCAGATGTCCCTCTAGCTGAGTTGTTGTTGAAGTTCATTCCTCAGGAAGGACTCACGGGAACAATATTCCCTGAATTCTTGCATGCTGATAACAAGTCGGCTTACCTTTTCCACTTAAAAGACAGTGTTTTTCTGGACCTAAAAATCCTTGGCACAATTTCTTTCCCTAAGTGTTTTGAATATGTTATTAAAAAGCCTAATGGGGAGTTCCCGTCGTGGCGCAGTGGTTAACGAATCCGACTAGGAACCAAGAGGTTGCGGGTTCGGTCCCTGCCCTTGCTCAGTGGGTTAACGATCCGGCGTTGCCGTGAGCTGTGGTGTAGGTTGCAGACGCGGCTCGGATCCTGTGTTGCTGTGGCTCTGGTGTAGGCTGGTGGCTACAGCTCCAATTGGACCCCTAGCCTGGGAACCTCCATATGCCGCAGGAGCGGCCCAAGAAATAGCAAAAAGACAAAAAAAAAAAAAAAAGTTAAAAAAAAAAAAAAAAGCCTAATGGTAACTAATTTTCTTTTCCTTATAAGTCACTTGATGTTTTTGCCTAGTTCAAAGGATTTCTTTTCTTCTATAAAATTGAGTCTCTAACTAGACGATGCCTTGGTGTCAGTTGTTGTGTATTGATGTTCTCAGGAATGTGATGTGCTCCGTTCAATATGTGGTTTCAAATGCTGTTTTTTATAATTTCAGGAAGGTTTTTGGTATTTGTTTCATTTCCTTGATTTGGTTTTCTTCAGGGATTTCTGGTATCCATATTTTAAATCTTCTTTGCCCATATTCATGGTTTCGCCTGTCTCTTGAATAAATACTTTTTATCACCTCATTTATTTTTTGTCTTGAAGGTTTTCCTCTTTTACATGTTCTGTTTCTCTTAAGACATCATCTGTTGTATCCCCTTCTTGTGTTCATTCTAATTTAGACTTCATTTCTTTTATAATCTTGTATTCTTCCCTGAGTTCTTTTATTCCATGTCTGAGTTTTTCCAGTTCTGATTTCCGTTGTTCTTTCATGTCTCATATCGTTTTATTAATGCTTCTCAGCTCATTTGGAAATGCTGTTATGTTTTAATCCTTTTTTTGGCATGACTTTCTGGCATGCTTTTGCTATCTGTAAGGATGTGATTCTGTTCCTTATTCTTTTTTTTTTTTCTTATAATAACTTTGTATGGGAGTTGACCTAGATACATTTCTGTTGCTCATTTTTATGTAAAATTAGTTTTCAAAAACTCTTAGAAAGAGAAATGGTTCAGGGTAGCTTTTCCAAATGCAAAGAACACTATTGCCTTTGTATAGTGTTAAAAAATAAGTTAAAAAAACTCATGGCTGCTTGCATCCTGAGATTTTCTGATTCTGCCCCTCTGCCCACTTTGATCTGCACTTTCTCTTTACTTTGCTTCTATCCAGCTCAGTTTTGATCCCAAACCCAGCAGCTTCTCCTCAGTGTGGGCCCTATCCTGGAAAGGATTTCTGGTAGATCAGTTTCTAGAATTTCTAGATGCCTGACCACTCAAGCCCCTTAGTCCTTCTAACTTTGAATCCTTTGCACTCATCTGCTATTGCAGTGGGCAAAACCAGTCCCTGTGTCAGCTGATGTTCCTAGTTGGTCCACAGTACTTTGTCATCAGTACCTCCGGGCTACTTAGGGAATTCTCCTGTTCATCCTCTGGCTTCTCTATATTTTCTCCCCCAATGACGTTGATAATCCACAGGTCTCGTGGTCGCAAATGCTTTATTGTTACCTGAATTGTATGTGTATTTGGGGGCTCATAGGGATACCTCGTTTTGTTGTAACTGTTGTCCATGGGCTTTGTTTTTCCTATCCAGAAGCTCTTTTTTTTTTTTTCTTTTTTCTTTTGGTAGAAATTCAAAGAAGTTCCAAAACTCTGCTGCCTCTACCTTCATCTTTCCATAGTCTTCCCTTGTGGGAACTTTAGTTTTACATCAGTGTCTGCTGTACATACAGCTCTGCAAGCCGTGCTTTTCACTCATCATAGTCTTGGAGATTTAAACATGTTAAGACATGTTTAGAGCTACTATGTTTTATAGTCCTTCACCATATAAATGTTCCATATTTTATTTCTCCATCCTCCTATCTTGGACTTTCAAAGTCTGTTATAAACCTTACTTTATATTTTCACATCTCTGAATTAGAAGAAAATATTACTATTTTACAAAAAGGGAAAAAATTAAATAGTCATAATTATCATTAAGACTTGTTTGGGTAGGTTGTCATTTCCTGTGTAATAGACCACACTGACAGATGTCACCATTTGTACCTTGAGTTTAATTTTCTCTTTTTAGGCAAAGTTGTATTGTTCAAAGATGAAAGTCTGAGTAAAAATCCTATTTCTCAGATTATCCTGTCCTAATGTACTAGCAAAATATAAATCAACATGAACTAAGATTGCTGGTATTTGGGGTTCTATCTTGGCTACTCCTAATTCATAACAAAAAATTTCAGAGTCTGCTGGGGTAAAATCAGAGGCTGAAAGTCAGGTTCTGATAAAATCATAGTTGGCACTTTATCATGGGAAGCAAAGAAGGTATTTCAGTTTTCGGTGGTGGGTTCCCTTTTAATTGGAGGACTTTCAAAGAAAGGATTAATAAGGCTACTTGGGGTTATTTTCATTTTATTAATTATGTTTACATCTAGATGGAAATAAAGCACTCAGTTCAGATTAAAAGCTCTTCCACTTGACAGACATAAAGGCGAGATGGGCATTACCGTTTCCATTTTGGGGACATGGAAGAATGCATACAATGGTCACATGAATTCTACGGGGCAGTGGAGACAGTCTGACCTGACCCTTGGCTAAAGATTTTTCCTTCTAGAAACCAGTGCCTGCATGCACCCAGTATTGCCTTCTGCCTGGTGAACCAGGAGAATGGGAGAGGGGAAAAGTCATTATGCACATGAACACACAGTTACTATTTTAACAATTATTTTTAAATAGTACCACTTTTACCTCCAGAGCTAAACAAGTACACAAAACATAACCTTAACCGAGAAAGCATGCAAGCAACATTCTTGAGAGTAAATACTCAGTAAATCATGTTGGCCTCTCCTGTGGCTGGGAAGACAGTTTTTTTCAAATTGTGTGAAGTATTTCTGACCTTCCGTTTCACCCACTGCTCTTGCCTCTGGCTCTCATTAGTAAATACCTTGGACGAATCTCAGAATTGTTAATGGAAAAAAATGATCAATGAACTCATTCTCACTAGGGGTCGGCAGGCTCATATGCCCTCGGAGTCTTGCTAGAACTTCACTTTCTTGAGTCACCTCTGCAGATATCTTATCTCTGTGGAGCATGGTCGTTAAAAACTCATGTAGACTTAAAATGCGGAAGGCAACCCTCTTCACATCCTGTAGGTTCTGAAAATCCACATGCAGCCTAGAACAGACACCACAAAGCTATCTCGGCGGTCAGTTCATCTCACCGTGCTTCCAATTTCTAATCAGTGGTTCGTGTATACCAGGTATTTCTAAGGTAGAAGAGGCATCAAATAAAATGTCCTAAGTACATCACACTGCATACTGCAAATGGGCTTTTGGAGTGAAAGATTTTAATCTCTTCCTCAACCGCTGTGGTCTTGGGCAAGCCTTGAGCTCTCTAAACCTCAAAGTTCCTCCCCATAGAATGAGAGTACAAAGAAACCCTCCTTCAAAAGCTTCTTATGAGAAAAGAAGTCGTGGTAAACATAAATGTGGCTTACAACCTGGAATGTCCTCGTTTTACCTCCACACACACACATATGGGTACACGTACAGTATGGTGACTGTGCACTTGTCCCTTTTTTACCTTCCTTTGCCTTTGGGAATGGCCATAGTTCTTTCCCTGTGCAGTTCCAAGTCCTTTTGATTCTGTAGCAGTTAAATGCTCTTGCGTTGGTCCTGGGCACAGGCACAGTTTAACTGTATCCATCTTACCCTCAGATGGGTTACTGGCAATATGTTAGTGCCAGCCTTTTCTTTAGCTGGAACAATAACAAGTTACCATCTGATAGCTGCTGCCGAGGCTCAGCTGGCTTTTTCTTGACACTTTGCCTCTCTCTGCTCTGCACCCTTCTGTTCGGCTCTCGGAGGCCCATCTCATGTCCCACATTAGCCGTCACTGCAGGAGCCTGTTACTCATAACCACCAGACAGTCCTGCTCAGAGTGTGAGGAGAACCGTGCTGCCATTCAATTCAACTCGAGCAAAACAAGGTTCTCAAAAAAATAACAGACACTTGAAAACACCTCTTTTTTTATCGGAAAGAAGAAAAATGTTCTCTGCCTTTCAGGCAGCCCTGCAAGTGTCTTAAAGAACACCCTAGTGTCGATTTTTAAATTGCTCTGCTCTCGGCTAAACTATTTCTACATTAACAATCCTGGAGACTCATTTCCAAAGTGCTTTGCAAGTTCACCTAATTTTGAATGTCTGTTACATAATCCTCCAAGCTTCCAAGACAGTGTAGTGAAGGGGACTGAATCTCACTCCTACGTTTTTCAGATAAGAAAATTGAAGCCCAGAAGGGAAAGCAGGCTGACCAAGGTCAGAAAGCAGGTAGCCAGTGCCGAAACCCAGGTCTCTGAGTCCTGGGACATCAGAGCTTCCTGAGGCAGCAAGGAGCACCCAAGGAGTGCTGTTTTTATTTTATTACGGTTGTATTGAGGTTTAATGCACATGCCATACAATTCACTCATTTAAAGTGCATTATTCAGTGACTTTTAGTATATTCACAGAGTTGTACACCCATCCTCACCATATTTAAGGACATTTTCATTATGCCAAAAAGCCCCCCGATCAGCTCTCACCTCCCAAACAACTGTTCTTCCCAGACCTAACCAACCACTAAATCAACTTTCTGCCCCTGTGAATTTGCCTATTGTGGGCATTTCATATAAATGTTATCATACAGGTACTTTCACTTAACATAAAGTATGCCAGCTCATGCATGTTGTAACATGTATCAGAAAGTCATTCCTCTTTATAGCTGAATGATATTTTGTTGTTTGGTTAATGGACATTTGGGTTGAGCCATTTCTGCTTCTTGGCTATTTTATATAGTTCTGTTATGAATAGTCATGTATAAGTTCTTGTATGATGTGTATTTGTATTCCTTCAAGGGTAATTCTGGAATGGTTTTATTGGCTAACACAGTAACTCTATAGTAAACCATTTGAGGAACTGTCAGAATGTTGCCCAAAGTTGGCTCTGCTGTTTTATAGTCCCACCAGCAGAATATGAGGGTTCTGTTTTCTCTGCATTCTTATCAATACTTGTTATTATCTGTCATTTTTTCAGATTTTTTATTTTTATTGAAGTTAGTTGATTTTCAATGGTGTGCCAATTTCTGCTGTACAGCTAAGTGATCCAGTCATATATATATATATATATTTTTTTTTTTTTTCTTATATTATCTTCCATCATGGTCTAGCCCAAGAGACTGGTTATAGTTCCCTGTGCCAAACAGTAGAACCTCATTGCTTCTTCATTCTAAATGTAATCGTTTACATCGACTAACCATGAACTCCCAGTCCATCCCACTCCCTTCCCCTCCCCCTTGGCAACCATAAGTCTGCTCTCTGTGTCTGTGAGTCTGTTTTGTAGATATGTTCATTTGTGCCATATTTTAGATTCCACAAATGGGTGATATCATATGGTATTTGTCTTTTGCTTTCTGACTCCCTTCACTTAGTATGAGAATCTCTGGTTGCATCCATGTTGCTGCAAATGGCATTATTTTGTTCTTTTTGTGGCTGAGTAGTATTGTATATAGGTACCACATCTTCTTAATCCATTCATCTATCTGTCATTTTTATTCCAGCATATCATAGTGGATGTGAAGTAGTATCTCATTGTGGTTTTGACTCACGTTTCCTTTAATAGCTAATGGTGTTAACCATCTTTTCTTGTGCTTATTGGCCATTTATATAACTTCTTTAAAGAATATCTAGTCAGATGCTTTGGTTGGTAGATGCAAATTATTACATTTATAATGGGTAAGTAATGGGGTCCTACTGTACAGCACAGGGAAGTGTATCCAGTCTCTTGTGTTAGAAAATGATAGAAGATAGTATGGAGAAAATAGAATGTGTGTGTGTGTGTGTTTACACACATATATATGTGTGTGTGTATATGTGTGTGTGTGTATATATATATATATATATGGCTGAGTCACTTTGCTGTACAGCAGAAATTGAAGGAACATTGTAAACCAACTATACTTTAATGAAAAAACAAAACCAAAAAAGTGTTTAGTACAATTCACCAAAACTTTCTGGTCCTGAGCTTTTCTTTGTGGGAAGCTTTTGATTACTAACTCAATCTCTTGTTATAAGTCTATTCAGATTGTCTATTTATTCTTGAGTCAGTTTTGACAGTTTGTCTTTCTAGGAATTTGTCCATTTCATCTAAGTGATCTAATTTGCTGCCATGCAGATGTAATAAATCCCTTGGATGTGCAGATGTCATAGTATTTCCTCATGGTTCTTTTTGTTTCTGTAAGGTCAGTAGTAATGTGGGATTGGCTTTAAGTTCCTACTTCAGAAGCATAATGTGTGGAAGTCTCATGTTTTATTGTAAAAAAAGTCCCATGAAATTATTTATTTAATGTGAAAGTGATATTATTTACCTTGGAGTAAGTACCAGAGAAAGTTTCCATATTTATCCTGCTGTTCCTCTGCCCTACCTCCGAGCAACTGGTAGCCCAGTTTGAGACAAGCATGACAGGATGAATTCTTCTCAGGGAGGGTTTCCCATCTCTCCCCAGGACAGCCCATCTGTCCTAACCACACCAAAGTCCTGCGTGGAATTGCCAGTGTTCCACAGTAAACGGACAGACAAGAGAAACAGAACCAGAGAGTCTACAAGCTGCGTTGTGCAAAAGATCACTGCACAAGGCCTTCCTCTACTCTTGTAAGAGGAGAGGGCAGGAGGAAGGAGCAGGTTTAGTTAGTGGGTTTGCATGAGTGTGTGTGTGTGTGCCTATGTCCTTTGGTGTGGATGGCAGTGCAGAGGCATCTGTGACAATTAGTATCCTTTGATCTATGGAACACCAAAGTCAAGACTAAATAGCTAAGGTAAAGTCTTTTTTTCCCAAATGGACACCACAGAAGATTTTTTTTTTTTCCTTTTTAAGGCCACACCTGCAGCATATGGAAGTTCCCAGGCTAGGGGTCAAATGGGAGCTGAAGCTGCCAGCCTAAGCCACAACCATAGCAATGCAGGATCCAAGTCATATCTGTGACCTATGCTGGATCCTAAACCCACTGAGTGAGGCCAGAAATCTAACCCACATCCTCATGGAGACTCACCTGGATTATTAACCTGCAGAGCCACAGTGAGAACTCTCAGAAGAATATTTTTAACAAAGCTGTATTTCAGATTAACTACTTTAAAGCAAATGCTGTTTCCATCATCATTAACAAATGAGAACCTCAGCTGTTCCCTGCTTTACAAGAGAAAATGAGACTCCAGAATATAACTATATTTTTATAATGAACCAGTGGTCTTTAGCATGTACAGTAAACAAAGTGGCATTTACATAAACCTGAGATGGAAATGCTATTTTAATGGATACATTAACTGTAACATTTCTCCCAAACCCTTGTCATTAATCATTTGAGTTAATTATAAATTAAGCTCTCAGTTTCAGTTGCTAGTAAAGATGATTATCAACCCATGTGTTAAATTCATCATAATCAAAAATCTATTTCTCCTTCTTTATCTTTCTTAGAAAAACTGTTCTTGAAGACCACCTGCTATGTAGTGGTGCGCATGTTTGGACCAGACATCATTAAACTGTGAGTATGCCAGCACTTTAATCTGATTCCCTCGCTGGGACATGGGGGGAAGCAGGAAAACTGGAAGGCGGCTGGCTCCTATCGCAGTAGGATGTGCTTAATGGACAAGGGCGTGTGTGGTATCTGGTTCTTGTTAAGAGTGGAAAATTCAAACCTGACTCAGATCTTTTGTCACTCTAGGCAAAGGCTCCCTTACCTGGCTCAGTTTCTCTCTAAGAGCCTTTCAGAAAGAATTTCACAAATAGTGCCAGTAAATAATGGCATCCTAGCGGCTGGATATAGGCATTTGACCCTTTGTCCTGAGATCCCCAACTTGCCCCATCCTTTCCCTACTCCCCATCCTGGGTTCTCAGGCCAACTACTTCTCAGGTTCTTCCCTTCTCTCCTACTGGCTGGTTTTCTGGCCTCCCTTCTTCCCAGCCCCCGCCCCCACCCCTCAGTATCCTGCACATGTGCCATTACCGCTTTCTGTCTGCTTCCTTTCCTTTGTCTTTTTTTTGAGCTCAGGACACTGGATCAGATAAATCATATTCCAGTTTATGAAACTTTCTCATTAAGGATCCATACATGGATTTCTTATATTTCTTATTCAATTATTTCCCTAGTTACTTTGAACTATGTAATTAGCTGTCAAACCTACCACCCAAGGCAAAGTCTAGGACCTTGACAATAACCTGCCCTAACCAGACAGTCCTTCCCTTCATTCTCACGCTTTTTGCTACCTGAGTCATAAATCCCATGTTCATCCTTCTCTTGCTTTTCTTTTTCTATAGCTTTGTTATATATGTTTATTATATTAATATAATAAGTTATAATCATAAAATAATGTAATACAATAAATATTTTAAAACCTTTATGATTAATAATATACTTATTATATATGTATTCCTTAAAGCATACTTTGAATTTTTAGTTACTTCTTTATTTTATGAAGAGGGTATCACATTGTTCCTAATCTTTGGGGAACTGCCACTTAAATTTGTATGTCTGAGAGCCATCCGTAGATTTGTGTCACTGCTGTAGCGCATACTCTGACTGCAGAGTATTTCCACTGTTGTCTCTATAAGTGTCTTTTTCCTCACTCTCCCATTGATGGGTATTTGGGTTGTTTTCTGGTTTCCTCTCTTGTGAACTGTGCTGCCATGAACTGTGCTTACACGGCCCCTCTTTTATATGCCATTAGCCTCAGAGCAGAGTATCGCACAACAGAATGGCCTGGAGTTACAGAATTCTAAAGGCAGAGGGAATTTACAATCACACAGACGGGAGAGATGATCCGTGCTCGGTGGAGCTGTGCACTTGCCTCTCTCCCTGTTGACCTCAGTCTCTGTGCTCAGTGGTATCTCACGGGCCTCGGACTGGGAGTGTTTGGAACACTGGGACCCTGTCATCTTCACTCCCGCCTCTCTTATTGTCATTGCCTCCTACCTGGACCCAAGGCCCGCAGGATTGCCTGTCGCCCTGCAAGTCCATAATCCACATTATACCTGGCCACAGGGCTTTTTAATGCAGAATTAATATGGCCATCTCCAACAGAAACGTTTTCACACCCTTTGCAGAATTTTGTAGCCCCCTACACAATGCTCTTTATGAATGGGTCCCTGAGGACATTTTCAGACTCGCCCCTGGCTTTTCCACAGCACACCATGCTCCAAACCACTTGCAACTCTCCCCACGCACCAGAAAGTTTTTGCCTCAGGACTTTTATATGAGATGTTCCCTCGGCTTGGCACATCCAAGACCTCTACCCCAAACAAATCCCACTTCTTTGGACCTCAACTCTAGTGTCACTTCCTCTGGAAGCTTTCCTGACCCTCTCTAGGCTGAGATAAATACCCCCAATACACACACACACACACACACACACACACACACGTGCATGCACACACACACACACACTCTTTGTATCTGTACAAACCCCCTAGCACAGCACTTACCATATCTGCTAATTTAATTCTTGTTTTCTTTTCTGAGTTACTAACTAGATTGAAAGACTTCCAAGAGCTAAGGCTACATTTTATTCATCTTTGTATCTCTAGGTACTTAGCAAAATACTGAATATGTGGAAAAAAGGAAGAAAGGAAGGAAAGGAAGGTGGGGAGGGGTCTTTGTATCTCCAGGGCTTGGTGCAATACTTGAACATAGAAAGCCTTTGATGAACATTTATTAAATTGATTAATTCTTGGAGTTCCTTTGTGGCACATCAGTTTAAGGATCCAACATTGTCACTGCAGTGGCTCAGGTTGCTGCTATAGCACTGGTTCAATTCCTGGCCTGTGAATTTCCACATGCCGTGGGTGTGGCCAAAAAATTAATTCTTTAAAAAAACAAAATTATCACTGTAGAGGAACTATGACTAGACTGCTCCCAATCAAATTACTTGAAAATATGAACACTGGGAAAAAAAAATTTTAGCCTATTCAGTGAATCTTTTTATCACCTAGTCTGAGCCAGGTACTCTGGGGAAAATGTCAGATTAGCCAGAAAGGTTTTCCTGAGCCTCTGTTGGGAAACCAGAGAGCTAAATGGAAAAGAGTCAGAGAATCCAAAGAGGGCAGTACACACAGGTACCGACAAGGGGTGCAGAGATCAGCTACCAGCTGTGCTGGGAGTAAAAGGGAAGTGGCCTGGGTTCACTGGGAGACCCACTGCTCTTCTGTAGCTCCGGGCTGGAGAGCCCGGAGTGCGAGAGCAAGTTAAGCATGGGTTCAAAGAGAGGACAGACACATACTCGATGCTGCAAGAGACTGTCTCAACCTCGAATGACTATAAATGGACACAAGGTGTTGAGGAAGAATGGGCCCCGCAAGCCCCTGAAAGAGGGCCATTCCTCGAGTAGGTCCGGTGGGGAGGGTTTCTTTGAGGTGACTCAAAGTTAGAAGATGGCTGATTCTCATTAGTATGGGGGAGGCCACTTTGAAGAAAGACAGGTGTCATAAATGATCCCCCTTGGACGTCCCGTCCACTATGAGTTTTGTTTGTGTGTAATTTTCCAGGACCCGTATTAATTGTTGACTGGTAGAAATTTCTCTTGTTAGGGTATCCTTTCCGAACAGCTTGTTTTAATCAATCACGTACAGTTCCGGGTTGATGTCAGCCCTAAAACTGACAACCCCGTGATTTAGTTTTACCTGAATTCCAGGCTTCCAGTATTAAATGTGTTTCCCAACCCAGAAGGCATCCCTCCTCATTATTTCGTACCAGTCAATTCTCAGTGATTCATGGACTAATTATTCAGCCATTGCATTTGCTACCCACAGGCGAACCACAGGATGTTGTTAGGACGTGGGATGCCTGAGCGTTCAGGCATTTACTCCCTCAAGACCCTGGGTCAGCCAGGGCCCCTTCCAGGAGCAGCCAAGCCTGGCCCGGGACTGCGTGCCGGGTCCTCCTGGTCTTGACCTCTGTTGTTCCAATCTTGCCATGGCAAACCTGATGCTGCTCTTTTATTCCTCTCACCTGGCTTCATGCTAACTATTTATGTTCTAAATCATAAATTCTTGTATTCCAAACTTAGGAGCTCTGAGATCAGGAGAGGCTTCAACATTTTTGGAAGAAAAATGCAAAACAGGGTTTATAACAATTATGACACACCTTAAACATGTGTAATTTTTTTTTTTTTTTTTGGCTTTTTAGGGCTGCACCTGCAGCATGTGGAGGTTCCCAGGTTAGGAGTTGAATCGGAGCTACAGCTGCCAGCCTACACCACAGCTACTGCAGTGCAGGATCTGAGCCATGTCTGCGACCTACATCACAGCTCATGGCAACGCCAGATCCTTCACCCACTGAGCGAGGCCAGGGATCGAACCCACAACCTCATGGTTCCGAGTTGGATTTGTTTCCACTGAGCCACAACGGGAACTGCAATAATGTATTTTTAAACAGCAAAAATATAAAGTAGCTTAACTGAGCTAGTCACCAGATACTGACAAGATTTATAGAAGTGATTAAATTCGTAGTACATCCTAGAGTGTGGGCCAGAAGTGGGACACAAGCATGAAGCTGTATGAGGAGGGAGAGCTGCTGCTTTCAGTGCTGTGAGCGGATCTCTGTGACTATATATTAATGTATAAATCCTCCTTTGAAAGTGATGTCAAAGGTCTAAGTTTGAGAGCTTTCATGTGTGAAAGGCCCTGTCCTTGCTCCCTGGCATAGGTGATCCCTCCACCTGCCTGCTCAAACTTAACCCTGACCTTGCTCCCTTCTTCTGATTTATGGTGACGGGCATCAGCATTGACGGCCTTCTACCATGATCCTAATTAAACTTGATAATTAGCTCTGCCAAATGTGTGCAGGCTTTTCCCTCCCCACCTGCCTCACCTCTGTTTTCTGTAAACATAGTAAAAGGAAGTAAATTGAAAGGTGACCATTTTGGCCTTATTTGCTGCTCTGGGAAGAAGAGAGCCATGTTGGATAGGAGTGATTATTACGGGTTTGGAGATTTCCTGAGGATTTCACAGATTGTGTGTATCCTAGGCCTTCTATCCCAAGATTGGTCAAGCACACATGTGCTACTCGGCCACTTCTTTGCATCTTGCACATTCTAATGGTTTTATACTTGTCTGGACTCAGCATTTTCTATTCTTGTCCCAAAAGGAAGGGTTTCTTCTCCCTGCCAGCATTTTGATGATTAAGAGGATTTGGTAGGGACACCCCATGCCCAGTTCCCCTCTCTTGTTTTTCAGATCAGAAAACACCAGTCTCACTCTCTGAATGAGGGGTCCTCAACTCTATTCCCACATTCAAGTTCACTCACTTAGAATTGTGCTGTTTGCAGGGCAAAGAGAACAGGTCTTGGATACCACATGATGAGCTGGTTCTGGTGGTTCTGAACTGCCACAGATGGGATATCTGCCTTAGGTTGAAAAAAAAAAAGGATTAAGCAGAGCCCTATTTATCACCCTCCTGAGTCAACTACGTACCAGATCCCCACAAAGACAGCAGTCATCAGTTAAATAAATGAGCCATTAAGTTGAGAACAGATGTGTGAAAACAGTCACCTCTCCTGATTTATTGACCCTTGGTAGACATTAGTTTGGTAATGGACTTTGTGTGTCACAAACAGCTTGTCCCACAGCTTCGTTACCTTTAAGTTACCTCCAGCTCCACCTTCCATCAGGGAACCCTGGGGCCAAGCAGACGACTCTCAGGATCAAGTGGCTTTTCCCCCTCTTAACTCAGGTGCTCTCAAAAGGTCGAAAAACCATCTTACCAGTCATATTGTTAGTCTCATTCAGCTGGAGTGAAATTTGGGAGCCATGATCCCAGCCCATGTTTTCATGTCAGAGTATTTTTTCTTTTTTTTTATTGAAGTATATTTGATTTATAGTATTGTGTTAGTTTCAGGTATACAGCAAAGTGATTCAGTTATATGTATACGTGTGTTCATATATATATATATATATATTCTTTTTTTAAATTCTTTTCCATTATAGGTTATTACGAGATATTGAATATAGCTCCCTCACTATACAGTAAATCTTGGTTATTTATCTGTTTTATATATAGTGGTGTGCATCTATAAATCCCATACTCCTGATTCATCCTTCCCACTTCCCCTTTGGTAACCATAAATTTCTTGTCTGTCTGTGAGTCTGTTGCTGTTTTGTAAATAAGTTCATTGGTACTATTTAGATTCACCTGTGAGTGATATCATATCATATTTGTCTTTCTCTGTCTGACTTGGTCTGATTACCATTTATTTAATACGGTAATCTCTCGGTCCCTCCTTGTTACTGCAAATGGCATTATTTCATTGTTTTTTTATGGCATTGTTTCATTTTTATTCCATTGTACGTGTGTGTGTGTGTGTGTGTGTGTGTGTGTGTGTGTGTACACCATGTCTTCTTTTATCTATTCACCTGTTGATGGAAACTTGGGTTGCGTCTATGTCTTGGCTGTTGTAAATAGTGCTGCTGTGAACGCTGGGGTGCATGTGCCTTTTCAGATTTGAACTTTCGTCTTTTCCCTGTAGATGCCCAGGAGTGGGGTTGCTGGATCACATAAAAACATTTAATGATCTTTGAGATGGACCCTCTTTGTCCACTGGGCTTTTCATTAATATTAATGTGGGACAGTTCTTTCTGCAAGAAGGTTCATGATATAAATTAACTCTCACGGCCCCTCTCAGTACTTTTTGGTTGGTAGTGCAAAGTGAAGATTATCAGAGATGCGAAAGATACTTTAATGTTCAACAACCATTGAAACTGCTGCTTATGTACACTGAGTGAAACCAGGCTGCTTTTCTGTTTTATTTTGTTTGTTTGCATCTTATTTTTGATACCTTTAGAAAGGTATCAAAAGTTCATTTGTTACTCTGCATGTCCAGGTAGAAAACTCCCTTGGAGGTATGGACAAGCTAATGGAGGGTCCATGGAATGGTTATCATGGATATAAAGCAAAAACAGGAATGAAGTCAGGGAGCAGATCCATGATTTGTATCTAAGTCCTAGTCACAGGGGCCAAGCATCACCAAGCGGAGTGGTGGTTCTCAAGGGTTGGCCCATGTTTAGGCTGTGACTGCCTTCAGTAAATAAATAGAAAAGAAACAAATTGTCTTTGCTTATCAAGTGGAAGGATGAAGGGGAGGAGGAGAAGGGTCAGGGTGAGAAGAAAGATGGTAGTGATTGTAGTCGGTGTGGAAATAGTTGTTGTAATAGTTGGCAGCGGTGGAGGAGGGTGGAGTAGATTTGTTTATTGTGAGGGAACCAGAGCATATCATGGAATTTAAAGGCGTGAAAATATCCAGGCCTCAGACCAGAGACTGGAACCCGGACTGGGAAGCCATCAGGATCACAGTCTGCACACGTTGTGTTTACCCCTTGAACTTAGCTGTCCAAGTGCTTTATCCACATGGCAGGAAATGACACTACAGTCCCCAGTCAGCCTAGCTCCTGCTGTCCTTGGAACAGCCCAGAATGAAGTTCCAAATTTCCCTAAGAGAGAAGCAGATTGGTCCGAGTCGAATGCAGTTTAATGAGTTCCAGTCAGCTGGCCGGAAGACATGAAGTATGAAACCAGTTGCCAGGAACCCACCCCCACAGTTAAGTGATCATCTGAGCTGGGAAGAAACCCATAGCTTCTAGAATCTGTGCAAGATTAATCTCTAGGTATTACCTACCTGTTTCTGGATTCTTTGTTTTTGCTGTTTTGGTTTGCATTCGAATCAATAATTTACTTGGAAAAGTTGCCAAAAGTCCACACATGACTTGTTCCTTCATTTGAAGCAGCACATTACACTCATTCTTCTTGGTTTAGGAAGAGTGTAGGGATGCCAGGTAGAAAAAGAATATGCAAGGTTTGTTTTAGCCCCTTCAAACCTAGATATAAACTAAAATGTTCAAAGAACACTGTCCTTACACCATTCCCTGGGGAAAAGTCAAAGGTAAAGAAATATATTTACTTTAAAAGGAAAAGAGATGCTTTAGGTTGTGTCTAGGAAAATAATTTTAGGTGTTTGAAGCTCTATCATAAAGATTTTTTGCTATAAGTTTCAGCAAACTTTATTGTTCTTATCAAATTACACCTCTGGCCATTTTTCCTTTTTCAGTTTTATTCGTAGCTTCGAAAGAATGTCAGTGCCCTTTGAGAGGCTGTCCCACTGCTCAGGGCCCTGGGCGCCCTCTCCCTGCCCCCAGGACCTTGTTCTAAAAACTGGAGAGAGCAAGTGGCAGGAAATCATTCTGATCCAGCATCTACCTGGGACTAGACTCATAGGCCATGCTCACATCCGTTCTGTGGATTTCCCTTCTTTTGATATAGCTTCTCTTGCCTAATGCCTGAGAGCTTTTAAATAGCCTTTGTTTCGCCCCCATTTCCCTCCAGGCTTGAAGCAAAACTGAATGCTGATGTGGTGTGTCACACCCTGAAGTTTTGTAAACAGGACCCTGGCCAACCATTGTGTCACCTCTATCCCCTTCCCAAGGTGAGTGGTTTCTCACTCTGAATGTCCGGTGGTGGTGACATGCAAGCCCTTTGGAAAGGTTGTAGAGGGAGGCTCAGCTTCACCTGTTCTGTGGTTTGGGGACAGTGACAGGCAAGTGTTATTTTCCATTACGTCGCCTGGAATCATATTTCCACATTTTAACTTCGATCCTTTCCACATGCTGCCAAAGAATGTCTTTGCTGTTGATTTTAGACCGTAATCTAGAGCTGGGCTGGCAGCACTAGAAAGTCTGACCAGCCAAGGAGAAACGAGGTTAAGTCCCTCTCTACCACTTAAAAATCAAGCAGGTTACTTTTATGGAGTGACCAAGGCCTCCAGTTTGCTCAGGACTTTCTTGGTATAAGCACTGGAAGTGCCACATCCTTGAAAAACGTGGGCAGCTGGTCACCCTAGGGAAGTTTGTTCTCACCTATAAAATGGGGTTAATAAAATACCTCCCTCATAGACTGGTTGGGGGAAGAAGGTGAACCATACATATAATATGCTTAGCACAATACCTGCTACATAAGTAAGTAGTAGTAAAAATGGTAGCTAATATAATTCTTACCAATAGCATTATTATTCAGAGGTAGGTGTTCAGAAAACCCTGTGTGCATTATATCATGTTGGGCAGTTTTTAATGCAATGCAGGCAGAAACAGGCAAATGTTGACATAATTTCCTGCTCACACTCTGAACGAGAGTATATTACATCCAGTTAGTTCTCAAAATAAAGATTTTCAGCAATTTTCCTTGAAAATATAATATAAAATAAATAATAAAACTCGAAGCCCCCTTACCCAGAACTGTAGTTTTTCTGTATGTAACACAACAGGTTTTTGTTTCATTTGTAATTTTTTTTAAAATTTTGAAATAAAGTCAGTGTAACACTTTTTGGCATAACTAGTGAACACGATGTTTCTGACTGGCAGGGTTGAATATCATGGGCCTGTCTCTTTGAGCAGGAAGAAAGAGATGCACACGTGCCAATTCTACTCTGAGAAGCTATGGGCTTCACTGGTTTCTAGAAGAGTTCGTTTCAGTTTTAAAAACGTTTTATCCATACTTTCAAATAGCATATGAATTTAGCATTATCATATTCACTGTTTGACAGTGTACGGAAGAAACATGACTCTTAAGTACAAAGTCAAGTGAGAGGGGTTTTTGTGGTTTCCTGAAATAGCATCATTTTATATATTTTCACACTCACAGCTATACTTAGTCCCAAAATGTTCAACTTTTAAACCATGCCGTTTAAAATGACATTCTTTACTTTTCTCCTCTGTGGAGTTGAAATAGCCCTTCCCTGTCCTCCCCTCCCCGCCTGCTTCTCACTTCCTGACTGGGGAAGATTCCCACACTCCTTCCTGCCGGGAGGGAGCCAGAGGACCTCATCTCAGGAGGGTTCAGCGTCCACCTAGCTGGGCCTGCTCCCAGGTCAGCTCCCTTCACCCTCCTCCTCAAGTCCCCAAGGCCAACCGCCATCTCTCCAGATGACCCAGAAAAGAAGGGGCAGTTGGCTGCAGGTGTGGACGCCTTCACCCCTTCTGCCTCTAAGACCTCCTTGAACAGCAGTCACGGATGTCTTCAGAGCCTTCCCCATGCTTACGCTTCATCTTTAGTCCCTCAAATAGCCCTGGTGTGGAGGTGCCATTACTACCTTTTTTTAAAGACTGAGGAAAATGAGCGTTAAAAAGGTCACAGAACTTGCTGAAACTCACCCCCTTGGGAGAGACCAGAACTGGGATTCACAACACTGTTCTTGGTTCAGCGTCATTTATTGGTCTCTTAACCCTTGTGTCAGTGTTTCTGGAAATGCCCTCAGCATGTGCCCCTTCACAGCAATCAGCTGAAATCCCCCCGCCTGAAATAACCAATATTAATACTAAAGATCTAATTTGTATTAAAATAGTGGACATTGTAAGTTTTAAATGAGTTATCCTTATGTTAATTTATTTGAGATTATTCTTATATTAATTTTTTATATATATAATGCTGTATATACTTTTTAATCCTGCTTTTCCCCTTTCACATTATATTTTGCAATTTTTAATTTTTATTTATTTTTTTATTACTCAGATGAATTTATCACATCTGTAGTTGTATAACGATCATCACAATCCAGTTTCACAGGATTTCCATCCCACAACCCAAGCACATCCCCCCACCCCCAAACTGTCTCCTCCACAGACCATAAGTTTTTCAATGTCTGTGAGTCAGCATCTGTTCTGCAGAGAAGTTCAGTCTGTCCTTTTTTCAGATTCCACATGTCAGTGCAAGCATTTGATGTTGGTGTCTCGTTGTATGGCTGACTTCATTTTTCATGATAATTTATAGGTCCATCCATGTTGCTAAGAATGCTGGTATTTCATTCCTTTTAATGGCTGAGTACTATTCCATTGTGTATATGTACCACATCTTCTTGATCCACTCCTCTGTCCATGGACATTTAGGTTGTTTCCATGTCTTGGCTATTGAGAAGAGTGCTGCAGTGAACATCAGAGTACATGTGTCTTTACGAGTCATGGTTTTCTCTGGATAGATGCCCAGGAGTGGGATTGCTGGATCAGATGGTAGTTCTATTTTTAGTTTTCTGAGGCATCTCCGTCCTGTTTTCCACAGTGGTTGCACCAATTTACGATCCCACCAACAGTGTACTAGGGTTGCTTTTTCTCCACACCCTCGCCAGCACTTATTGTTTGTAGACTTTTGGATGATGGCCCTTCTGGCTGGTGTTAGGTGGTACCTCCTAGTGGTTTTGATTTTCATTTCTCTAATAATGAGTGATGTTGAACATCTTTTCATGTGTTTTTTGGCCATCCTTATGTCTTCTTTGGAGAACTGTCTGTTTAGATCTTCTGCCCATTTGTTGATGGGGTTGTTTGTTTTTTTGGTATGGAGCTGCAGAAGGTGTTTGTTGCAATTTTTTAAATGATACAAACCAGACCTTCATTTCATTCCCATGGCACACAAATCACACCTATAAAGCAGGTGCGAATTAGTAAAGATACAGACAGAATTTCCAGGCTGCCTGAAGCCTCCTGGTGACCCTGCCCTTCCCAGTCAATAACTGCCGCCCCCACAATGTAGCCGCTATTCTGAAATCCACCACCACAGATTGGTTCATTTGTATAAAGTTCTGTTCTTTCATATCATATACATGTAATAACACAGTCTGTTCTTCTTAGTGTCTGGTTTCTTTTGTCCATGAGATTCATCCGTGTTTTGGCAAGCGATGGTATCATTGCATGAAGTTGTCACATAATCATCTGTTGATATGACTCCTGCTGTGGCTTCCCAGCTAGTCCAACCAAATCCACTCCTATCCTCTGTCCAATGAATTTGCCACACAGATGCCAGAAATAGCTTTCTAGAAGATAAATATGGTCTTGTCATGCCACCCCCACCCCTTTGCCTGAGGGATGAGGAAGCCGTCCTGACCCCTTTTACCTCCCCCTCCCATCAAAGCTCCTGTAGGTTCTTTCTTTGAACTTGCCCATTTTAAATGGTGTTCCCACTGTGGCTCGGTGGGTTAAGAACCCAGCTAGTATCCATGTGGATGCGGGTTTGATCCCTGGCCTCACTCATTGGGTTAAAGATCCAGCGTTGCCACAAGCTGCAGTGTAGGTCGCAGATGTGGCTCCAGTCCGGGGTTGCTGTGACTGCAGATGCAGTTCCGATTCGACCCCTAACCTGGAAACTTCCATATGCTGCAGGTGTGGCCTTAAAAAGAAAATAAATTAATTAATTAAATACCTACGTGATTGTTTGTCTCTCCCACTAGGCTATAGCCTCCAGGAGGACAGATCCCGTCTCCTTCTTTTCTATACACCCAGTGTCTAGCAAAGAAATATTTGTTGATGAGTAAATGAAATGCCGCTGGTCTCTCATTGGAATTGCTGATGGAAATTCTGATTTTCCTTACTTCCTGGCCACACTAATTTTCCCATGGAATATCTCGATCACATCCTTCCCCGGCTTATCATCGCCACGTTGCCTACACAGTTAAGTACATGTTTTCACTTGACATTTTAGGATTTTCCAAAAGCCTTCCTGGACATCTGCCATTATCCTTGCACATCCCTTGCAGTAGCCAAAAAGGAATAATTGGCTCACCCTGAGCCCACCTCAACCTTCGCACCTGTGTACCTTTGTTCTTAGTCATTCCTTCCATCCAGGATACCCAGTCAACACCAAGCCCGTCCTTCAAGCTCATCGCATCATCACCTTCTTTGTAAAATAGCTCCTAATCCTCACCACCAAAATTTTAACTCTCCTCTCTACCTTCAGCGTAAAATATCTTTTCAAGTACTGCAATGTGCCAGTACTATTCTGAAGGCTTTGTATCTATTAATCATTTAATCTTATGCAGTAGGTCTTGTTGTTGTCCACACGTCATAGATGAGGAATGCGCAGAGATATTAAGTTTACATAGATTTCCTTATTAGAATGTAAGTATATTGGGCAGCAGGTCTGCATCTTGCCCACCTTTAAGGCCTCCATCGTGTCAAGAGCACGCTCGGTATATGGATATTGTACCCGGCACTGCCCTTTATAAACCTGATCTCATTTAGCAGTGCTCTTGGAGGGTGTGTTTATTTTGCAGATGAGGAACTGAGGCTAGGAGAAGATAAAGGGGTCTGCCTGGGTTTCACAGCTTAACAAGTGGCAAGGAGAGCCTTCAGTCCCAAGTCTGTTTGTCCTTAAAGCTGAAGTTCTTACCACTGTGCTCTAGCCTCACTGATGCCCTGGGGTATTGCTACCTTGAGTAGAATCACAGCTCCTGGGACAGATAGTTCCTCACAAGCGGGATTTTACACCTGCAATGTCCTGCTGCTGTTCGTGCATTTCAGAGTCTGGTAAAATACAGTGTGATGCAAGCCATCGTCCCTGTGACATGCATGCACGGGTTGGAGGGACAAAGGGGCCTCTCTGTTGCAGGGGCTTTCGGGGGGGAGCCCCACAGTGTAGAGCCACAGGTACCTGACTTGAGTGGGGCCAAAAGTGAAAGGTGGGACGGCATGTAGGGAACATAGTGAGGCCTGCTCATCATTTACAGCAAAGCTGAAATTCTGGCTCCCATCTTGCCAGTCCTTTAGCCACATCTTCATGTCCTTCTCTACCATGTGCCCCCAAAATGACAAACTCCATCCAAATTGAAGCAAGAAACAATCTGCCATGTTCAGCTGGCGACAGGAGGATGGGGAAAGAAGGGGGAGCAGAGGGAAGAGGAGAACAAGACAGAGAGAAAGCAGAGAGCAGGGGAGGTGAGGGGAGACGAGAGGAAAAAGAAACCTGCAGACTGTGTTGTAAAGCCCACCCAGATGGTTTTGTGTTACCTACTTCGGGGGGATTATTTATATCATTCTTCCTCTCGTTTGCACACAAAACAAGGCACTGCCTGCCACCGGTGTGTGTCTGTGTGTGCCTGTGCAAAAACATGATTCTGGCACCACAGCTCTCCAACTGACAACTGAATGTGGTTTCTTCCTGTGTGCCCTGTTGCTCTTTCAACCTCTCATTTTTAGATCAGAATGTCCCAGTGCATGAGCCCGGGCTGGGCCAGCTGCAGCCTAAAGCCTGCTCAGTTTTATGCTGCTCCCTCCTGGGTCCCCTCACTCTCAGGTCCCCAAGCAGACCCTGTGGCTTTGAACAGACCCCTTTCCTAACCACCCCTGAGCTGGAGGGACAGGCTGCATTTACCAGCTTCTCAGAGGCATCCTCACGGCTTACTTCACACCACTTTGATCCACATTAAAAGAGAATTATATTCAGAATGTGTGCGCTAGTGGAGCTAGATTCCCTGGGGCCTCCAACCCATTTAAACTACTGGGAAAGAGACCTGCTGCCTTAGGAAAGCAAGCCAGACTTTGCAACAGCTTTCCCCACAGTAAATCCGATTTCTGCAGGAACCAGAAGCTCTCCGATGCTGAGTGCGTGGGTGTGCGTGCGTGCATGCGTGCATGTGGGATTCATGTTTCTTTGGAATCCACACTACCAGGAAGCTGACACAAATGGGTTTGGGAAGGAATAAGTTTGCACTCTTCCTATGAGAAAGTGACATGGGACAAATTTTTGTTCATCTGAGGAACACACAAGCTGACCTCAGGAATTCAGTTTTTTTAAAAAAATTTGATCAGATAAAATATCTGGCATCTCTTTCAGTTGAAGCTCTGAGGCAGTAGGCTTTAGGAAAAGATTATTGATGGATAGGAAATGGAACATTTTCTAAGATCCTTTAATCATTAAATTTCATTCTGTCCAGTGGACAGTGCCCTTCCATCCATCATCATGATGCTCCTGTCTCTGTGAGTTCACCGTGTGCTTTCAGAGGTGTTACTGTCTATCGTCCCTGAACTCTGCTTTTTTAATAAGCTTTTCATTTTGGAATAAATTTTCAGTTTCCAAAACATTGTAAAGATACCTTAGAGAGTGACTTTCCAGCAGGGAAACCGGGAAAACACCACGTCCCTTTTCCTTTTCTCTGTTCTTTAGAACCGAGTCACTAAGTCCAGAACTACACTCGACAGGATGGGGGCTCCAAGCTCACGTCCTGGAGAAGGGAGTATCAGACTTATTTTGCCGTTGAGACTCGAGGTCTCATACTTAGTGACTAGAACCTGAACTCAACCCAGGGCTTCGGACTTCAGACCTGAAGCTCCTCTGTTCAGCGCCACTGGGTTTGCATAGATTATAAAGCACGTTCAGGGTAGCCAGTTCTCATGTCAGAAAGTAAACACAGCTTTGGTTTCCGTTTTAATGAAGTAGCATGAAGAGCTTAATATCCAAGAATCTTGCACAAGGACCCCAACTTTCTCATTACCAGTTAAATTATAGTCACTCACAGTCAGTTATGCCCCAACAAATATTTCTTGAGCACTTTACTCTATGCCAACCTTACTACTAGGCACCCTGAGTAAGGCGCCATCACAAAACTGCAGGACAGATAGGATTTCCCCATTTTATAAATAAGTCTACCGAGACCTAGAGGATCGAAGGACCTGCCTGGAGTCCTGTAGCTTCTACAGAACAATTGTTTTTCTTTCTTAGCCAGCAAATATTGATATAGAATGAATTATGTAGGACGACATTCCAGCACATGAGGCAGACAATCTCAATGCAAGTAGTGATTCTAGCAAGGGAGGCAGACTTACACACAAACTATGATGAAGAGACAAGTGTTCTAACAGAGGGTGCAAAGAGGAACAGATACCTCTGTGGAGGAGGCTGAGGCTCCTCTTGGCCTCTCCCAGGAAGGAGTGGAGGTGCCTGTCTTCAAGGTGGAGTAACTGTTGACCCGTCTGGTGCACCAGGCGTTGCCTGCCTCAGTGCCTTGTCCTTGGACCCTGTGCCTGGAACTGTCCCAGTTCTCTGCACAGTCACTACTGCTCCTTCTCCCGATTTCTGCTGAAATGCCGCCTCCCCACCCAGGCTTTTCCTGAACAACCCATCTGAAGGTCTCCTTTCTAGCTCTCATGCCACACTTCCCTTCATTCATGGCACTTGAGGACAGGGACCATGTCTTTCTTGCTCACCATCATATCTCTAGGACTGTGCAGTGCCTGGCATGTAGTAGGTGCTCCATAAGATTTGTTGAATGAAAGATAAGTTGGGAAGGGCTGTTCTGAATGTGTTTGTGCTTTATTCCCTCTCTTGTGAGGATTTATTTGGTCTCAAAGGAATAGACCAGAGAGAGTGTAAAGGGTTTAGCTTATTTTAGAATGTGAAGCCATTTTCAGAACTGTAGGTGGAGTCCCACCCCCGGGGATCTAATTCGGCACTTCTGGGGTGAAACTTCAGCATCTGTACTTCTACAGAGCTTCTGATGAACATTGAAGGGTGAGAGCTGTTTACTGCAGCCTGGCCCAAGCCCAAAAGCTTCCATCAGCAAGCCTGAAAGTATTGTCTCTCCTCCTGCTTCTGGCCTTTTCTTTGTCATCTGGTGACTTCCCAGACAAGCAAAGTCTGCTGTCTCCACTTACCCCCAGCATCATCCTTGACGTCTGGATTTCTGCCCCTTTTCTGATGGATTCATTAACAGACTCTGTTACTGGGTCTCTAGTCTCCAGTCCCCAAGGCATAAGGCCTCTTAGAAATGCTGAGGAAACTGGAGGTTTTAGAAACAATCTATTTAGCATTCACTCCTTTTGTATGGGTTTTCCTCCTAACAGTATGCTAATTGGGCAAAACTGCATTGCGGTTATCTATACCCACAGAAGAAAATGAGGTTACCTATTAACCTGTGCAGAGCTCTCCCATTCCCAAAATTAAATGTAAAAAATAAGCCTCCTAGGACCCCCATTCCACTCCAGCAACAACCACATTTCTCTCCAGCCTCTAATAGAGGAGGTTCAGCATGGGGTTCTAAGTACAGATCTTAAAGCCAGACCACCTGGGCTCAAAGCTTGGCTGCACGTCTTACTATCTGTCTCTCCTTAAGCAAGTCGCTCAATCACTCTGGGCCTCAGTTTCCTCACCTATAAAATGGAGATAATACTAAGACGTCATAGGGTTGTTATGATTATTTAACCATTCAGTATATATCTCTATGCGTATGTATATGCATACTTAATAGGAGTGTGTGTGTGTGCGTGCACACGCGCGCGCACGCATGCGTGCACACACACACACTCACACACGTACGCCCACTATGTGCGGTAGGGGAGGCAGGGTTTTGAGTTTTAGGACAGTGCTTTGCTTGTACTAAGTACTAAAAAGCATTAGCGCCACAGCAGCATCCAGCTACCTTTTTAAAAGCCAGGAGCTCTTCTTCACTTCCCATTGCTTCACCTCCCATTGCTTCTTCTCTGCAGTCTGGCCTCTAGCCCCATCGCTCTGGTGAAACACTGCTCCGTGAGGGTACCAGTGAGCTCCTAAATGTCAAATCCAAGAACACTGTTACCCACTGTCTGCTGTGTTGGACCCTGCTTGCCCCTCCCTTCCTGAAACATCTCTGCCCTTTCCTGGCCCTCTCACACTACTCTGTCTCTTTGAGAGCTACCCTTCCCTTCCTAAGCCCCAGGAGCCACACAGCTGGAGTTCCTCTTCCTCTGGGCTTTCTCCTGACAGCCTGGCAACTAAGTGTAGAGGTTCTGATGCCAGCCTACAGGGGCAAATGATCTTGGCTCTATCACGTGCTTGCTGAGTGATTTGAGTCATGTCACCTAACTTTCCTGAGCCTCTGTTTCTTCATCTGTTAAATGGGGAGTGTAGGAGAGCCTACCTCCAAGGGCTGATGTGAGGACCACATAAATTAATAGAAGTAAAAATTCTTAGAATGGCGACTGATCATCATAAACCCACAAAATGTTGGCTTTTGTTATTAAGCCTTACAAAGCTCAAAACGCTCCTCAGAGCTTCAGTCAGTGCTTACAGCTTCCAGGAGAAATCTTCATCTGTAGGTCCCAAAGGCACCTTGAACATAACATGTCAGAAACTGGACTATTGTCTTTCCCCACATCAGCTGTCCCTCCTTCATTCCATATCTTAGTTCTGAAACCACCATTCACCCACCTAAATGGTTCTTTCTAGTCCGCCCCTTCTCATCCCCGGTTCCATCTGCCTCATTCAGGGACTTATCCTTTCTAGGGTGAAGTCCCGCAGCAACTTTGTATCTGATATCTCTACCTCCGGCCTTGAAACCCTCCACTCCAGGCACCCAAAGGATGTTTCCAAAATGCACATCTGACCATGCTCCCTTTCCTGCTTAAATCCCTCAAAGCCATCCATCAAGGTGAGGACAAAATCTGAGTTCCATCAGCTAGCCTGTCCCTACCTCCCCAGCCTTGTTGTTGGAAGAGCTGCTTCATCCACTTCTCTCCAGCAGCTCAGTACTTCTTATCATTCTGGTCACATCCTGCTGGGTCTCACCTGCCAGCCTTGCTCTATTTCCCCTTACACCTGCAATACCCTTTCCCTGAGTCATCTTGTAAGATACAGCTCAGTTGTCACCTTTTCCAAGAAACCATCCCACACCTATGCTCCCATTCCAGTGAGGATGAGACTCCCTTCCTCATTGTCTCCACAGTTCCATGTCCTAACAGTTCCACATTGCATGTTCCATATTGTATTTTACTCATTAGTTTAAGTCTCTCTCTCTCTCTCTTTGAGATTGACCACTGGACTATGCATTATTAGGCTGGAAATATACCTGAGCCAGCTCTCTATCCCCACTGCCTGTTATGGGTCCAGGCAGCTGGCATGCTACAAGTGCCCAATAGATGTGTGCTGAATGGATGGGCTTACATTTGAACCCAGTTCTTTCTGTAAACTCTGAGCATAGTACCTTCATAATGCTCCTTATCTCTACACTGCTTCCCAATACTTGCTGGTGTCTGTACTTCCACTGTGTTTTCTTCTGTATCTTTTTCACAGACTAAACCTAAGCCTTAAGATGTCTTGGTCCATTTATCTAGACTTGGGCTTTTCCTGCCACAATCTTCCAGATGACTCATCGTGGACATCCATTCATTCTGTCCTTTCCAGTCTTCCTTTCTGACCAAAGGCATAGTTTTCTCCCAGAAATGCATCTCTGAATTGTTGCCCTATTGTGACAGCCTAGACTTCATTATAATTCATTCAAGCCCCAAACTTGAATGAATTTTGGAGGCGTGTTCTCAGAGGCTACCAAGTTCTTGGACTCAAGTAGATGTTCAATAAGTGGTGGGTTTTTTTTTTTGTTTTTTTTTCTTTTTAAAGGAATCAGTGAATGAGCAGTAAGATCAAATTGGCAAGAGGGTTGGAGTTTAGAGTCTCCTCTATTTAAAATCAAAATGTTCTCTGTAACAAGCAATTAGTCCTTTGTTCTTATTCAAGAAAAGTAATATCTGATCCGGAGCTTCATTTTGTTCAACGTGGTGTGTGCGTGTGTGTTTTGTGTTTGAGTAAATTTCTTTAATCCATCTGTGTTATGACTTGGCTTTTTTGTGGCAGGTGTGTGCAAAATTAAGATGAATTAACCGTTCTCAGTTTAGCAGAATCTCTGTGTCAAACAAGGAAAGGAAATTACTTGCTCTGTCATTATCATTACATTAGAGCCTCCAAGGCTACTGTTATGGACAACTCTATCAAAACAGTAGCTCAAAACCTGAACTAAATTAAAAAAAAATTAAGTTTCTTTCCTCATTTGGTTGTCTGGTCAACCTCCCCAACTTATACTTGCTCTTCCTCCATTCTCCACCCTAACTCTGTGTAGCACTGAGTATTTTCTCTTACATCCAAGCCTAGCAGAAAACCAACTATTAAAAAAGAAAGAAGCCATTTGCATGATCATCAAATATGTAAGTTAAGGAACGTTCCTTCTTGAGCTATGGCTGCTCTTCACTTTGACTTGGCAAATCATTAGAAAATCAAATGTTATTTTTGAAGGAAACATACAACCAAGAGAAAATAGCCTACATCTTTGGAAGATTTTTTTGTGTACATTTTTAATCCAGAGACTTAATAAAGTTTTCCAAACCATCTCATTTAATAAACTCATGGCTGTGCCTGGAAGACAACCACATCTTTGATAACTGAGGCCAGAAATGGTGCTAGGGTCAAAAGTGTCTTATCGGAAACTGATAGGCTTTTAAAGCATAGACAGTCATTTTCTTATTTTCATGCTATGTATTTACTAAGCCCCTTTGTATAATAGGTACACATCAGGGCTGAAAAGTAAAAGGCAATTGACAAATACAATTTGAATGGCAATAACACACCAAAAGCTGGACTAAGTACTTATACATCATCTAAAATCCTCCCACACAATTGCAAGGTTATTCCATTATCCCAATTTTACAGATGAGAAATCAAAATTCAAGTAAATTGTTGGTTATGGGGTTGTTTACTTGACAACGTTTCTAAAGTTCCTCTTTAAACATCTCAGGAAATTATGAGCAGTGAGATAAATTACAGGGGAATATAGCTGTCTAGATGTAGAAAACTTAGCTTAAAAGCTTAAAATGGAACAGATATGGTGTCTAAAAATAGACCCAAATGCATTTGAGATTCTTGTTTTTGATAAAAAAAATATATAGCATTTCAAATCAGTGGCAAAACACTGACTTGCTCAGTAAATGTGTGGAATTAAAGACTAGCCATTTCAGAATAAAATTTAAGCTAGATGCTTATCTACTCCTTACGAAATTAAATTCCAAATGAATTAAAGCTTGAATCATAAAAATAGAACCATAAAAGGAGGAAAAAAAGAAGAATTTTATTTGTAATTTATGATCCAGAAGTCACAGAGGGAACTATGAATACATCTGACTAGTGAAAACGCTACCATACACAAGGTCAAAAGACAACTGGCAAACTGAGAAAATGTTTTCATGATATGCCACACTGTGAATTATTTTCTCCATGATTCAAAAAGCTCTTATAAAATAAAATTTTAAAAAAGAGCAAAGGCCACCAAAAAATTCAGTTTACAGAAAAAGAAGATCAAAGGGCCAAAAATGTAGGGGGAGATGCTGATTCTTTTCTCCATAATTAAAAAGGTGAAAATTAAATGAGATTCCATCCACTTCTTATGTATTTTGCCTCCACAAAATTCTTTGAAGGTCATTAGACAAGAAATTATCGCAGAAACAGAAAGGCTTTAAATATCAGAGGCAACTAAATTAAATTGCTCCCTGAAGATTTGAAGGTTTAAAACTCTAACAGAATAGAGAACAGCATTTAACACCGTACTTGGATGCATAGTCGACTGTTCACTCATTTCTCCCAGCATTTCAAAGAGTTTGACAGACATTCCAAACTGTACTTTGGTATAAGCTCATATTTGGAATCTTGGAGAATTTATCTACTTGGACTTGTTTGAAGTCTTATTTGGGGGTCATTAACCTCAGAGAGATCTCAAGAATCTTCAGTGAGTAACGCTAATAATGCAAATTTAAGTTTTACCCTTGACTTCTGATAAGTAGAAGAAATCAGATGATTCCAAGGAAGGTACTCAGGTAGTACTCAAATTTGGAAATATTTCTTGCCTGCTTTTGAAAAGTTAAAGAAGAATGACAACTATTTCTCTCTTAAGAATATCCTTAGAATTCCCATTGTGGCTCAGCGGAAAATGAATCCAGCTAGGAACTATGAGGTTACAGGTTTGATCCCTGGCATCGCTCAGTGGGTTAAAGATCCAGTGTTGCCATGAGCTGTGGTGTAGGTTGCAGATGTGGCTCAGATCTGGCATTGCTGTGGCTATGGCGTAGGCCAGCAGCTGCAGCTTCGATTAGACCCCTAGCCTGGAAACCTCCATATGCTGAGTGTGGCCCTAAAAAGACCAAAAAAAAAAAAATCCTTTATTCTATATGTACACTGTGGTATATGGAATGATTGGCCAACAGAGACCTGCTGTATAGCACAGAAAACTCGATCCAATATTCTTTGATAATCTACATGGGAAAAGAATCTGAAAAAGAATGGATGTGGGTACATGTATAACTGAATCACTTTGTTGTACTGCAGAAATTATCACAACCTTATGTTTGTAAATCAATACTACTTCAATAAAACTTCAAAAAGAAAAAAGGAATAAGCTTTCTTTCCTTAGCAAAGCTAGTAACCCTAGGGAATTTGAAAAGTTCTAAAAGTTGCTTTGAATTTTAAAGTTTTAGTTGTTGGTCTCTCGGCTTCCATGCTTGGCCCTCATCTTCACCTAATTAATCACCCACATCAAAGCTCAGATCAGAAGTCATGTCTTCTAAGACATTTCCCCTGATGCCCCAAGTGAAGTTGGGTCCCCTAGGATTCCTCTCTTTTCATGGCACTCCATGCTTCTAGAACTGATCACAATTGCAGTTAATTGTGCAAGAAGATAAATAACCATGAAATTATTATTTAATGTCTTCCCCTCCTGCTCCATGAAAGCAGATAATCTGGCTGATTTATTTTGCAAATGCATGCTGTTGCCTGTAACTTTCCCAGAGCCCAGCACAGTTAACTGAATGTATATATTTTTTGGGCACACCTGCAGCCTGCAGAAGTTCCCATGCCAGGGATCGAACCCATGCCACAGTAGCAACCACAGCAGTGAAAATACAGGATCCTTAACCCACCAAGCCATTAAGGAACTCCTGCATGGTTTTGTTTTTTTGCTTTTTGTTTTTTGGTTTTTGTTTTGTCTTTTTAGAGCTGCACTCGCAGCATGTGGAGGTACCCAGGCTAGGGGTCAAATCAGAGCTATCGCTGCCAGCCTACACCACAGCCACAGAAACGTGGGATCCAAGCCATGTCTGCAACCTACACTACAGCTCACAGCAACACTGGATCCTTAACCCACTGAGCAAGCCAGGGATCAAACCTGTGTCCTCACGGATGCTAGTCAGATTTGTTTCTGCTGAGCCACGATGGGAACTCCACTCCTGCATGTATTAAATGCTCAATAACTTGTTGAATGGACAGGGCAGTGTCATAATAATGGCCTCCCATAAAGAGAGCCACATCCTAATCTCAGAATCTGTGAATGTTACCTTACATGGCAGAAAAGACTTGGCAAGTGTGATTAAGTAAAGGATCTGTGCACAGAGAGGTTATCCTCGGTTACCTGGATGAGCCCAGTGTAATCGCAAGGGTCCCTATAAGAGAGAGACAGGAGGATCAGCATGGAGAAAATGTGACAACATTGTGACGCATTGGTCAGAGGATGAGGCCATCAGCCAAGGAATATGTGCAAGCTGCTAGAAACCAAAAAGGCAAGAAAAGATTTCTCCCCTGGAAACTATAGAACGAACCAGCCCCGCTGACATGTGCTTTTAGCCTCCTCAAACTCATTTCAGGCTTCTGGCCTCCAGAGCTATCAAAGTATAAATTTGTGTTGTTTTAAGCTGCTAAATTTGTGGTAATTTGGTGTCTCAATAGTAGGAAAGTAATACAAGTAAATTGATTAATTGTGTAGCCTTCAGCAAAACTCTTCTGGAAACCTGAATGCAAATAGAATAATGGTGAAAAGTTAGAAGTATAAGTTAGAAAGCAGTCGACCTAAGACAACCCAGTGACTGAACCACACCCACTATCTGACAAACCCAATCATTTGCCAGAAATCACGTGTGTAAAGAATAGGACAACATCCAATAATAAGAAAAGCCTATGAAGTCTAGCCCTGGAGAACTTGTGCACGTGCCCAGATATTAGAGAAGAAACTGTCAAAATGAAACAGAAGTATTTATTGTGAAGCTTTGGACAATTCAATGAAACAGTACTGGGTTGTGGATTTCTCATCTATAAGGACTGCTCACTCCTTGGAGTTCCCAGCGTAGTGTCCATGAGGATGCAGGTTTGATACCTTGGCCTGGCTTAGTGGGTTAAGGATCTGGCATTGCCATAAGCTGCAGCACAGGTCACAGATGCTCTCACATCCAGGGTGGCTGTGGTATAGGCCAGCAGCTCCAGCTCCTATTCGACCTCTAGCCTGGGAACTTCCTTATACCACAGGCATGGCCATAAAAGAATAAAAGGAAAAAATCATTCATTCCTATCATGCTGAGTATAAAGTATATACAATGTCTGGTAGAGAACATCAGGTGTAGAAAAACCTCAGTAAGTATGTAGTGATGGTGGTGGTGTAATAAAGTCAATGAATAATAATGTCAGGAAAAGTTGTGGGAGTGGAATATTGCTGTTTAAAATAAAACTTTCGAGTTCCCATTGTGGCTTAGAAGGTTAAGTATCCAACATAGTGTTGGTGGGGATGTGGATTCAGTCCTTGGCCTCGCTCACTGGGTTAAGGATCCAGCATTGCCACAAGCTGCAGTGTAGGTTGCAGACACAGCTCAGATCCCGCATTGCTGTGGCTGTGGTGTAGGCCTGCAACTGCAGCTCCAGCTTGACCCCTAGCCCGGAAACTTCCATATGCTCTAGGTATGGCCCTAAAAAAAATAACGATAATAAAATAATACTTTTTTAGAGTTCCCTGGTAGCCTGTAGCCATTAAGAATTGCCACGGCTGTGGCTCAGTTTCAATCCCTGGCTCAGAAACTTATGCATGCTACGGTGCAGCCAAAAAAATAAATAAATAAAATAAAGACTTTATTTTTCAAAATACTTCCTGGAGAAAAGGATAGAGAGAATATGACTAAATGTGTCGATAACGCAAATAGCTCTACAATGTGGAACTGGCCTAGGAAAAGAAAAGGAGGAAATTTAGCTAATGGTAAAATATGTATGAAGAAAAGATTTTTAGTGATCTAAAGGGGTGCATTCAAAAGGGGTGGCGTTTTTCTGTTACTTGTATAGTTCTTTGTTTTTCTTTTTTTTTTTTTTCTTCTTTTTTTCTTTTTGGTCCCTGGAAGAAGACACTGACATGAGCTGACTTCATTTTTTCCCACATATCTTAAAGTCATAAAGCTGGATCATGTCAGAACATGAAAATCAAATTGGGCTTTGGTAGAGCTAAATCCTACATGTTGGAAAGTAGACACTGTAGATTATAGTAGAATGTAGACAGATAACATAATAAACCAGCAAATTCCACCCAATGGCCAGACATGCCACTATTTGATTAAAAACTTAGGTGAGCAAAGCCTCTATGGGTATATGCTACTGTGTGCTCTGACGATCAAGCAAAGGATTGGCCTCCCCTTTTTAGTAGACTGCTAGGGAGTCATGCCATATTGTCCTTGGAATTTTCCAAGCCCTTGAGTAAAGAAATCCAATATACATATCCATGGTTCTTTGGGCTCTAAGCCCCCAAGCTGAGGGCTTATATGGCTGAGAGCCTGTGTGGTGGCTTCCCCTGCAATTCACTCATGAGAGTGCTTAATAGACTCTGAAGGGGATTTGCTATTGGAATAAGGAAATGCTATAATCAAAGAGAGAAAGTAATGAGAAGCTGAAAAGATTTGACCATAACAAATTGCAGAATCAAATGAATACTTCCAGAACCAAGCCCCTCTGGGTTGGTGGAGAATCTGCTTATGCCTCCAAGGATTGCTGTCAAGTGAGTCAGGACCATCACTGGCTTCCAACCGGAAGAATTTTACATCCAGCTCACAATCTATCCCCCACCTTTTTCTCCAACCACTGATCACAGTGGCGCCCTCCATTTGTAAGGAAACTTCTGGAAAAGTTTTGACTTTTCAGAAGTTGGAAGCATGGTCTTCATACTTTGGAAACACTGACTTCAGCACTGGGTCGCCAACAGTGAAAATGTTACCAAGGAGGGAGGGTGACGAGCTTCATTTTCACATTGCCTACAGCGTGTCCCCCTCTGCCTCTCACTGAGTCAGGCAAGCAAATTAGCTTTTCCAGACGTCTTTGAGTCCTCACATCCAACATTGCAGGTAGAACTCAGAGGTGACATAATTTAAGCATGGCCGCAAACAGAGCTGATGGTCCACAGATCTGGACTCTAGCGTCTTTCCCACCATCTCCACACCGTTTTCCCAGAATGAAATAAGCCTGACATTGAAACACCAGGCAGATCATGTGACTTCTGAGGTCACCAGGGGAATGGCAAGCATAACTCCCAGTGAGTGTGGATGGCTCAATGCGGAGGATCGTGTGGTTGGGGGAGAGCCCTGACTGTGTATGCCAAGCACCTACCCACCTGGGTGGAAACTCTTGTAACCCGGGTATAAGTGTAGTCGCAAGCATATGATCGATAGTGAAAGGAGAAAGAAATATTCCTTCAGCCAGTCATTTCTTTGTGCAATCATTCATTCTACCCTTCATTTCACAAGTACTTATTAAATGTCTGTGTTGTACCATGAACTATATATGAGGGATGTAATAATAGTGAATGGGGCATAACCCTTCTCATCAAAGGTTTTATTACCTGGAAGAGAAGATTGACAGCAAACCGTGATACGACTACAATGTAGAAAGGATTCATCCATATTTTATAGACGATGTAACTGAGGCTTAGAGTCAATAAGTAACTTGCCCAGAGTCAGAGCTGGTAAGTGGCACAGTCCAGATTCGATTCAGACCTGTTTGACACAAAAACCCTTGCTGTCACTCCTGCTGTAGGAAGTGTGAATAGGTGTGCTGGCAAAGAAAAGTGTTGTCCTTTTAAGGTTTGGAAGTTTGGGAAGCCTGTAAACTACATGCTCCACGGGGAGAGCCGCAGCACGGATTAGCATATTCAAGGGTTGGAGCCACTTTGTGGTAAGAAACACTCTGAAGAAAGGCATTTCTCAAACATTCAGATGGTTCAGCCAAAGCCCCCTGCGCTGTAGACTGTGCTGACAACAATGGGAAAACATGCAAAGACTACAGTGCACAGGGGGTGCTCCAAACTCAGCACATGTTCCCTTGACACTCTGGAGCATTGGTGAATTGGATAAGACACATTCACAAATTGGGTCCTCTCAGGCTCTGTGATGTTAAAGAATCAAATTCTGGTCCACTTAGGAGTGAAAGAAACCAAGAAAAATAGTATTTTTAGACATGAGTTTCTAACAGTGAACAATTTTTAGCAGTCTAGTTCTCTGCTATCAATTATAGCAGCAATATATTTGAAAATTACAGAAAGTGCCTTTGTTCACGTCATACTTTGACAGCAGTGACAGGTTCCCACAAAGGAGACAGCCCCTGGGACGTGAAATGATGATTTTGGACGTGAGTTTTTTGTTATCAGAGAGCAGGCATTTATGAGGGGTTTGGGGACGGGGAGAAGATCGCTAATCCAGATGTTCTCTAGAAATTTGTTAGGACAGAGGATTCCTCACCCCCAAATTTAGTGGCATAAGTTGATTTACAAATGGAATAAGACTTTTTTTTTTTTTTTTTTTTTTGCTTTTTAGGGCCGCACTCGTGACATATGGAGGTTCCCAGGCTCGGGGTCGAATTGGAGCTGCAGCTGCCAGTCAACACAACAGCTGCAGCCACAGCCACAGCAACACCCAGTGTGAGCTGTGTTTTCGACCTACACCACAGCTCACAGCAACGCCAGATCCTTAACCCACTGAGCGAAGGCCAGGGATCAAACCCGAATCCTCATGGGTGCTAGTCGGATTTGTTTCCACTGCGCCACGATGCGAACTCCAAATGGAGCACGATTTGAAAGAAGCTGTCCCCAAGGACTTGACTGCCCATGGGGGCAGAGTGGGGGAGCAAGTAGGTGCAAAAATAGCTCCAGGGTAAGGCAGAGAGGGGCTCAGAGAAAAAGACAAAAAGGGCTTTGAGGCAATTTTTACTAAGTAGGAAGACAGATGTACGAAGCACCTCTGGTTATGAGTTTTTATCAAATGCTGGCATATCTGGCCTTCAGGTAGAGCTTGCTACTCTATTATTCTATCTGCATTCCACTGTTCTTAACAGTGGCTATTTTCCAGGGTGTAAGATTTAGTTCTACCTACGAAAGAAAACATTCTATTTATTTATTTATTTTGGCCATGGTGTGCAGTGGCTTGATGTGGGATCTCAGTTCCTAGACCAGGAATTGAACCTGGGCCGTGGCAGTGAAAATACCAAATTCTACCCACTAGACCACCAAGGAACTCCCCCCAAAGCATTTTTAAAAAGTACTTATGATTTTTTTTTTAATGTTGGTATTAATACATTTATCCTGTAGGAGACAGTGGGGCTTTGGTCAAGCCAAGACCAGGTGAACCTGCCCTCAGCCTTGCAGGGAGGACCCCAGAAGCAATGACCGCGCCCAGTACTAAGGAAATCAGAAGGCATTTGGCGAAGCCCTTGTCACGTCTTCTTTTCTTTTCTTTTCTTTTCTTTTCTTTTCTTTTCTTTTCTTTCTTTCTTTCTTTCTTTCTTTCTTTCTTTCTTTCTTTCTTTCTCTCTCTCTCTCTCTCTCTCTCTTTCTTTCATCCTTTTTTTTTTTTTTTTTTTTTTTGTTCTTTATCCCTCAAAAACATTGATCTCCCCAGTGAACTGAACTGGATTAAAATCACATCAGTTCTCTCAAGGGGATCTGAGTAGCCGCTCCTAAAAAAGATGCTGCCAGGAGTTCCCGTTGTGGCTTAGCGGTAATGAACCCAACCAGTATCCATGAGGATGCAGGTTCAACACCTGGCCTTACTCAGTGGGTTAAGGATCCAGCATTGCCGTGAGCTGTGGTGTAGGTTGCAGACGTGGCTTGGATCCCGAGTTGCAGTGGCTATAGTGCAGGGAGGCAGCTCCAGCTCTGAATCAACCCCTAGCCTTCGAACTTCCATATGGCGCGGGTACAGCCCTAAAAAGACCAAAAAAAAAAAGACGGTCGCCAAAGCCTTCTTTCTGCTTCATCTCACTTCTATTTACTGTACTTGTTTCTGGTGTCTCCATGCCAGCCTGGAAACTCTGGGAGGGCAGGAATGTCTGTTCACCACCAGATCCTAGGGGCCTGTGCTGGGAGCAAATCATTTTGTTTTTCAATTAGAAACAGGGCAGCATGTATTGAGGTCTTTTTAAAAAAGCATTTATTGCTGAAGTTGTGCTCATTATTGAAAATTTAGGAAACAGAAAAGAACCAAAAGGAAAAAGTGATCACCAACAATTATTATGGCGTATTTCTTTGCAGGATTTTTTTTTCCTGTATGTATAACATCCTGTAGCCTGTTTTCCCTGCTTAACACAATATCATAAATGTTTTCTTTCACTTTATTTCTATACTTACTGAGCACCTACTAAGTAGCAGGAACCAGGCTAGGCCCTATCATGCCTGAGATGGGCCTTGGGAGGCAAAGGGGTATTTCTGAAGCAGAGAAGCAAGGGGCGCATAGTTAAGACAAGAACTGCACCTTCAGTAGTGTGGAGAATTAACTTTAAGCTCACAAAGGCAGCCAAAAGGGACACCATAACAGAAATTTGTGCCTAGATCTAGTGCTTTATAAGACCCACCAGAAACACTGACTTGATACGATAGGAACATTTCTAGGATTTGTCAGAATGTCTAGAAAAGGCCAAAATTGCAGTCAGTAAGTTCAGTTTTTGAATGGGGCCCTTCCCTAAGCAGCTTTCTGGTAAAGATGTCGATGTTTTGAAAGTGAGGATTGTCACGAACTGTTTTGGCCCCTCTGCCAGCCAATCAGAATGGATGCTGGTTGCGGTGTTGGAGCGAGGTCTGGAGATGCCTACCAGCCTGTACATGACCTTGGCCCCTGTGTTAACTGATGGCGAGGAGGTCTGGAGAGTCCTAGGGAGAAGCTGGAAGGCCAGGCAGTGGTGGGAAGGCTCAGAGGCTCAGGGACACAGTCGCTCACCAATTGGCACAGTTGTATTTTCAATGCTTGAAGAAACATACACTGCACAAGGGCATCCTCGCCACCACACCCACCTGGAGAGCAGCTTCTTTTCTCAAGTCGCTAACACATACTCTTAGATGTCAGCGGGCCTACTGCCTCTGATACAAGAGCCATGGTCTTCCAGCCTTTGAATTTGAACAGGTGGAGTATGATTCAGGGCAGACACCAGGGAGAGGGTTGCAGAGCCAGCCCATAGAGGGCAAGCTGCAGCTGGCTCTGCCGCCCTCCTTCCTAAAGAACCTCCTGGAAAATTCACTGCAACCCAGGCTCTCACTCAGTCATCACACCTCCTCTCATGGGCTCGCAGCATGGCTGAGGTCCTCAGAACACATGGAGCTCCAGGGTGGAGAAAGGCATCTCCCAGGGTGAAGAACTCGCAAAGGGGTCAAGTATGGACTCGGGTCCTGAACATCCCTGAGCGGCAACAGCCAGCATCTCCCAAGAATCTCCCAAGAGGTCTCTCCTGCTGACCAGCCAGCTCCAAGTCCCATCCCAGTACCCATCTTTTCTGGGTGAGGGGAAAGCTGGGCTGAAAGACAGAAGTTTTCCAATTAGTCTTTCAGTTACTGAGCAGGAGTTATCAGGGCAGGTCCTGGGCTGGAGGCACGACATGGGTGATGTACTATAAACCTTACAGCAGCCTAGGACATTGGTAGCTATAATTCCTTTGTTGCAGATGATCAAAATAGGGCTTTCTTATATGTCGAGGAATCCTAGGGCTGCTGAAGGGCTAAGAGTATAACTTGCTCAAGGATTCATAGCTAGTGAGCAGCAGAGCTGGAGTTTGGACCCAGGCATGTAAACTATCACTCATATTCTATTAGGGCCACACAGGAACAGCTGGAGGAGGAATACGGCAGGGCTAGGACATTTGGCTTAGGGAAGAGGGGTGGACAAAAGCTCTGGGAAGCAGTGCTGGGAGGAAAATACTCCCCAGCCCCCACCCCTGTCCCGTTACTTTTCTTCCAACCCTCCCACGAATACAAAGTTCCATAACGATAGTTATCAGTGATAATTAGCTAACTCTTCTTAAACTCAGAAGATGTCCTTGGATGGGATGCTTTAGCAATGGAGATATCCAACCAGGAGAAGAGAAGGCGAATGAAAGAGTCTTTTTCTTTCTTTTTTTTATTTTTTTCATTTTTTAAAAGTTTTTATTGAAAAGTCTTTTTTTGTTGTTTTTTAAAGTTTTTAGTGTGATTTACAATGTTCTGTTAATTGCTGCTGTATATACAAAAAAGTGATTCATTTATACAAGTGCCCATGTCCATTCTTTTTCAGATTCTTTTCCTACATAGACCATCACAGAATACTGGGTAGAGTTCCCTGTGCTGTACAGCAGGTCCCTGTTGGCCAGTCATTCCATATACCTCAGTGTGCATAAGCCAGTCCCAAACTCTCAGTCCTGAATGGTAGCCATTAGCCGTCCTTCAGCCCTGTGGTACAAAGCACTTAGGTTGACTGTCTGTTTACTGCTTTCTGCCCTGGGGCTTTCAGACCCAAAGACAAGTTACCAAGTTTAGCATAGTGGGCAGGTTCAGATGCTGTCTCTGCTGGATACTGGCTCTGAGATCTTCAGCCAGTTTCTTAGCATTTCTGCATCTCAATTTCCTTACCTGTTAAAAGGTCATATCTCTCAGAGCTGTTGTGAAGATTAAATAACATAATGTTTGCAAAGGGTTTAGCATGGCATCTGGCACAGAGCAAATCCCTTAATCAAGAGGGTTAATAACATGAAATTGCCTTCTTGTGAATTATTTCATCACAAAGTTATGGAATAATCCCTTTATTGCAAACTTACGAACTTAAAAAAGCCCAGCTGTTGAAATGATGGAGAAAGAAAAGACGAGACACAAGCTATAATATTGTCTAACTGCTTTTATAGGAGGCGTGGAAATTTACACTGACGAAGGCAAGACAGATCGTCAAGAAATCCCCAACTCTGGTAAGCAAGCAACGGGGAGAATGCCAGTATTTTCCTGGGCCCATTCACCTCCATCTGGCCCCAGCTCTAACTCTCCAAAGGCCAGGGGCTACTCTGGATGCAAGCCCACAACAGCTGAACTAGGATTGAAGTAGGAATATGAGCTCCTTCCCTTTTTTTCTCCTCCTTTCTCTCTATAGGAGCGTTTCTTAACCCCAGCACTGCCAACATTTGGGGCTGGATAATCCTTTGTTGCCGGCGCTATGCTTGGCATTGTAGGATGTTTAGCAGCATCTTTGTCCTCTACCCACGAGATGCCAGCAGCACCATCCCCCTGTCTAGTCGTGACAACCAAAACCTTCTCCTGGCACACAGCCAAATGTCTTCTGCTAATCACTGTGAAGAGCTGCTGGCTGTATTCTCCTGCTCCTCCACTTTCTAAATATGTGACCTAGGCTGAGCCTCAGTTTCCTGATCAGCGAGATCAGGGCAATAACAGTGTTCCTTTCTCAAAGCATGGATGTCAAGACTAACAGAGTTGATGTGTACAAAGTGCCTGATATTGTGCCTGGACTTATCAAGCTCTCAGTGTAAACACTGGCTGAAATCACCACTATTATTAGTCCTTTCTCCTTGCTTGTCTTCGCAATTGTAGTTTTATTCAACAGATAGAATACTTAGTTCAGGAGTTCCCTTCGTGGCTCAGCGATTAACAAACCCGAGTAGGATCCATGCGGATGCAGGTTCAATCCCTGGCCTCACTCAGTGGGTTAAGGATCCGGCCGTGTAGATCACAGACTCGGCTTGGATCCCGCGTTGCTGTGGCTGTGGTGTAGGCCAATGGCTACAGCTCCAATTGGACCCCAGCCTGGGAACCTCCATGTGCCATGGGTGTGGCCCTAAATTTAAAAAACAAGAATACTTAATTCAAACAATTATGATTAAGTCAGGTATTTGAGTTAGGCCCTGGTGGCCCATCAGCCCCAGTTGAAAAGGAAGCAGAAAGGTAAACCTTTGAAGAACAGCATCTCCCTTGATGCCAGCGGTCCTGGCAGGAAGGAAGCCTTCATCAGAGATGAGAGGGCACGGCCCTGGGCCTGGGCTTCTCCCTGCTGGCCCGGCCCCTCCTTCACCTGATGCAACACCTTCAAAGTCGTATTGATTTGGCAACATGGAAATAAAGAGGAAGAAATTGCCTCATGGCTCGGCTTGCCAGATTTAGCAAATAAAAAAAGAGGATGCTCAATTAAATTTGAGTTTAAGATAAACAGCGAATAATTTTTAATTTGAGTTTCAGATAAACCGCAAATAATTTTTTAGTATAAGTATGCTCAATACAATATTACTTGGCAACCCTACCTGTGGGAGGCACCGGGGTTTTGATGTGCAAAGCTGATACATGTCAGATGCCAACATTTCTGCACAATCCATCAATCAGTCACAATGCTCGCATCACCAATTATTATTTAATTCAGCGAGTCATTAAAGGCCAACCATAGCTGGTTCAGCCAGTCTGCTTAAGTCACTCAACAAGAAACTGAAACATCACATGGAATCCTTGACTACTACCTTCAGAACTTTTATGTAATCAGAGCAGAGGATAATACAGTTGTTCTCCTATTCTCAACATACATCTCAAAACTTATTCTCAGAGCATTGCTTACCTCACTAGCATAAACTGCCTTGGCATTAACTCGAAGGCTAATTAGGATTTTACAATTTTCATTTCTGTCACCAGAATTGCAAGCATAATTCATGGGGCAAGATTCCAGTTATTCCTTGCAAGAAGCCAAAAAAACAAGCAAAAAAAAAAATCAACGGAGCAATTCAACAATGAAAAAACTCCTCAAAGCCCTCCTCCAATTTATTTAATTTCTAAATTGAAGCTATCAAGGAAAAAATAATCAGGAAATGCAAATAAGCATCTCTGAAAAACTGCTTAGAGGAAATTGGCTGTAATTAATTCCACTGTGATGGTTGATATAACTGCAGACCTATAGCCAGGATGCAGAGAGAAACACACAGGAGGTCGCACGTCATTTCAGCCCAGCCTGTCAGCTGGAGAGTCCAGGCTCTCCCACTTTGACCCGCTGTGTACCCCCTTTCACCACAATTTCCTTTCTTGAACCCCTGTTTGTTGTTCTGTATTCATTTAACATCCTGGGGTGGGAAAGTTCCAGATGCAAACAGAAGCTGGTTATTTAAATAAATGGCAAAATGAAAATGCTGCCTAAGTCCTGTGCTCAGGGACAGCCCAGATTTGAGACCTTTATTTTAGGTGGGATTACACGTAGCCAGGTGTGATATTTTCAGTCCATCGCTGAGTTAATAATAGCCCACATTTTCCCTCTGTCTAGTAAGGTTCAGATTGAAAGGAAGGGGCTATCAAACATGCAAGCAAAAACTTCTGCAGTGCTGCTGTGTGTCTGCCTAAGTTCGCTTTGCAATTAAATTATAAGTAGAGGTTAGTTCTTTCCATACTGTGTGATGAAAGCCTCTGTCTTAACAGAAGGAGTTCTGGGTGTCCCTGGACAAGTTCCACTATCTACTGCCCATGTCCTGGATCCAGTTTTGGCACAATGAATGTCAAAGACAGCTGCAGCCTTCAGGCTGAGTTTTGACAGTGAACAGCTGTGCAGTTATAACATTTTATTCCATTGTACCATTGGTGTAGTAATTAACAGGCTGTTCCTATAAATTTTTTGATATATTGGTTATCATCCGTGTTAAAACCTACATTGCCATTAGATTGACTAGACTAAGGTCTTCAGACTAAAGTAAATATTAAAAGAAGTAGCTCAAACATTCGATTTCGACCTGACTTTGAACTCGGAGTCTTAGAATGTGTCTCTTTCCAAATTGCCACCCTCGCTGTGGCATAATTGCCCGCTGGGGTTTGTTTTACGCGGCTCATCTCAGTCAGTTCCCGTGTCTCTAAACACCCCTCCTTTGGGCCACCATCCCCCTCCTTCCACCTCACATCAGTGGTTCCCAGCCGGTGACAATGTTACCTGCCCACCCCTCCCCTGGTGACATTTGGCAACATCTGGAGACATTGGGGGGGCTGCTGGAGACAAATAGTGGTTCCATGCCAGATACGATGCTAAATATCCTACAGCTAGCAGGAGAACCCGGAACAAAGATTATTGAGCCCCAAGTGGCAGTAGTCCTAAGGTTTGAGGCCCCTGGGATCAGGCGTGAGATCTTTATCTGCCAGCAGATCCTTTGCCTTCCTGTCTCCCAGAGATATCTTTTTTCCTTCACTTCTTCCTTCCTTCCTTCCTTCTGCATCTGCAGCATATGGAAGTTCCCAGGCTGGGGGTTGAATTGGAGCTGCAGCTGCTTGCCTACACCACAACCAAAGCAACATGGAATCTGAGCCACATCTGTGACCTACACGAAGCCGTGCCAGATTCTTATCCCACTGAGCAAGTCCAGGGATCAAACCCACATCCTCATGGACTATGTTGGGTTCTTAACCTGCTGAGCTACCATGGGAACTCCTCCAGAGATGCCTTTCTGAAGTACAGAAAGCAATTCTTCTGCCTAACACCTTCTGGGATGCCCCATTGACCGCAGGCTTGTCCTAATGGAATGAATACAGAGAGTGGGGACAGGAACAAGGGTAACTTTAGTTATGTAAAAGAGCCCCAATTCTGGAAGAAGAGTCCAGAAAGCCAAACCATAATGCCAAGAGGAGGGGAAGGGCCTTTAGAAGTTGGAGAGCCGTCCCTTGAACTAAACAACTCTCTTTGCTTTTGTTTTTTTCTCTCCAGACCTATTCCAGAAGTGATTCTGATATTTGTTCCCTCCCATTTTTGGCGAAGATCTGTCAGAAGATTAAATTGTACGTATACCACGTCTCCCTTCCTGAGCACTGGCAGGCGAGAGCATCTTTGGCTGTCTGTGTTTTCTTAGGACTAAAATGATCTTCAAAGTTAAAAGGCATCTTACTGAAGGTGGAAGTGTTTCTTGCTCATGACTTGTACAGAAACGAGTAGATAAATTAGCTCAGAACAACCCATTTTGGAAACATACTGAATACTAGCATCTTTGAACCTCCAAGTCCAACTGACTCACATCCTGGGCTGGAACACAACTTGCCTGCCAGTGAGACCTGTGAGTGGTTCAGTGCAGGCTCCTACTGCACTTGGGGACAGCCTCTCCTTGCTGTGTAAGATACAGCCAAGGTCAGCCATTTGCCATGGCAAGGACTCTTTGAGCATCTTTAGAGCAAGGCACTCAAAAGGCTTGAAAGGGACCATTTTTTCACAGGTCCCCACCTATTACCTAAAATATGCAGCTCTGATATGTATGAGCAGGGTTTTAAATTGCAGAGACGCTGTCCAGAGTTCTCAGGCCCTCCTGTCTCAGCTTAAAATCTCATGCTCCAGCTCCACTGAGTCTGAGTTTAGCTAAGTGGCATAGTAGTCACTGTCTGAAACATTAAAAGACAGAACAGTGTCCTGAGAGTCACGTTGGACAAAGAGGTAAAATAGCACAGGTCCACCTTCCACCAGCCTGCTTCCCATGTGACGAGGGCGGCAGCTGCTGCCAAGCAGCGTATGCCTCTGTTCTAGGGGCCAGATGCTGAACTTGCAGTGCACTGAGTTCTCACTCCATGAAGTAGGGATTATTATTATTACCATTTTGCAGAGAAGGAAACTGAGTCTTACAGAAGTACCTTCTCCCAGCCACAAGGACCCAAGATACACCCCCAGATATGTTGGGACCCATTTGTTCTTTAGAAACATCCACTTCCATGACTCCTGTTCAATGCTGCCTCTTGAGCCAGTTTGAGGACTTGAGCCACTTAATGTTTCTGAGCCTCAGTTGCCCCATATCTGAACTCAAGCTATAGACTCATTTGGGGAGTTTTGTTTTTTTTTTGTTTTTTTTTTCTCTTCTGGCAACCATGAGGTGTATGGAGTTCCCCAGGCCAGGGATCAGATCCGAGTCGCAGTTGTGACCTATGTTGCTGCTGCGGCAACACCAGATCCTTTAACCCACTATGCCCAGCTGAGGGGAATAGAACCTATGTCCTGGCGCTGCAAAGACAGGGCAGTTTTTAAAATGCAGACTCCCTGGCCTGAGACCTGGCAGGAGAGTGCAGCATGTTCCCAGCTTCCTGGTTGGCTGTGTCCTCCTCAGAGCTCATGTCCTCGTTCAGGAGTCAAACCCTAGATGCTCCATGTACAGATGATGCTTTAATGACTTCAAATAATGTACCTTCTCTGTGAGACAGTCACTGAGAGCACACCATCTGCCCTGGCCCCTGTTGCTTTAATTCTGACTCTCCCTCAGGCAGCTGCTGTCACTTGAGCCCATTCCAGTTCAGCCTGGCTCTCACCGAGAGGGGTTAGAAGGGAGAGCTCTCAGGGGTGAGAGTCAGACTGCCCATTTGGACTGAGAGGCTGTATTAGTTTCCTAGGACTGCTGTAATAAAACACCACCAAGCGGGTGGCTTAGAGCAGCAGAAATGTATTCTCTTCCAGTTCCAGAGGCTGGAAGTCTAGAAGCAAGGTGTTGGCAGGGTCCCGCTGAGACTCTGCTCCTTTTGAGATTCCCTCTGAGACTCTGGGTCAGATTCCTCCTCGCCTCTTCCAGTGGTGGCTGTCCATCCTTGGCATCCTGGGCTTGCACCTGCATTACTCCAGCCTCTGCCTCCCTCTTCCTATTTGGTCATCTTTCCTGTGTGTCTCTCTTTTCCTTTTACAAGGTCACCTGTCATAAAGGATTAGGGCCCACTCTAATGACCTCATCTTCACTTGGTAACCTGGGCAAAGACCCTCTTTTCCAAGTAAGTTCACATTCACAGGGACCAGGGGTCAGACCTTCAGCCTATCTTTTTGATAAACACAGTTCAATCCACAGCAGAGGCACTTCTCCTACGTCCCGTTATCCTTCATCTCACGAGCTTCATGGAAGCCGAGTCCACTGAACACTCCCTGTCTGCTTTGAAAGTATCTCAGGAGAGGAGAAGGCTATGCTTCTGACCCACATTCAGAGCTTCTGAGGGATCCAAGAGTTTAAAAACTTCTCCTGCTTCATCTGCCCACATGAGTTCCTACGAGGCAGCTGTGTAAAGTTCTGGCCTGGATCCCAGAAGCAGTCATCAACACCCCTTTTCATGAATAGATGTGGAGGCAGAGCGCCTCAGGACATGAGGATGGAGGGGAAATAGATGTGAAAGAAGATGCTGGCGGGGCTGAGATGCGCCCAGGTCCCCAGGCCCCTGATTATTTCATCATGCCCGGTTCTCACTGAATTGAGACCCCTGTCCCTGCCTTGCTGAAAGCACTGTCGCATTTTCTGTGTCCAGCCTGGGCCAGCACAACCCAAAACGGCAACTCTTCACTTGAACCACCTTTGGTAAACTGAATTCAAGAGCAGCTGTGGCCAGGGATTTTCCTGGCAAAATTTAAAAGGGAAATTCTTCTGTTATGAAAAAGCAAGAGCAGTATGTTTTTCTTCTTTCTGAAACGCACTGTGCTTCTAGTGTAATTTGTACCAGGTTGCAGTTTATTGCACATTTAAACTCAGCCTCATTTATTCTTCAACCTGTGGCTGAGTGATAATAAGAAAAGTTATCTGGTACTGCCTCTGCCCTGGGAGCTCTTATAAATGCAACCATGTTAGGCAGACACCATTACTTGTCCCCTTTTTAAAGACGGAAAGTCATTTGCCCAAGGTCACAGCTAGTCATGGATAAACTGACTTTTGAACCCAGTAGCCTAGTTCCAAAGGCCAGGCTCAGAGCCATTTCATTGTCTGTCCCTTGACTCTGAGCCCCATTTTCAGATGAGTTAGTAAGTTCCAGGTCATTTACTGCCAGACCCACTAGAACAGTCAGCAGGTGGTAGAGACAAGACCTTCAGGTCTTCTATTGTGTAATCCTACCATAAAATCCCCTCTAGTAAGAACGCCTTTCCTGCTCCAGGCCTCTCCCTGCTCCCATCCTGTTTGGTTTAGTGCCTTCAAAATACACTGAAGGTGACCACGCTGGTGGGAAGTTTTCCAGCTCACAGCTTGGCTTTGGCTGCTCAGCTGGCCTCCTTGGTACTCTGCACTCATGGGTGCCTGTTCCTGAACCCTCTTCCTCTCTGGCCGCTTCCTTGTCAATCTCCCACACCCCGAGACAGCTCTTGGAGAGCAGGAATTCCATTTCTAGGTAAACTTATCCCTGGTACCTACCACAGTGCTTAGCATTAGTAGGAACTCAGTGAAGAAACAAGGGACTAAATAAAGGAAAGGTAATACTTTATTAGAAAAACAAATATGTTGGAAACCAGGCTACTACCATGGGGCAACCAGGTTTTGGTTGTTATTGTTTTGTTGTGATCAGAATTCACAGTGCCTGTACACTGCCTACTTTTTATTGTAGCAGTTGTAAGCAGAGGGGTCCCCTCTGAATAATCTTTTTTGTTGAATTTCCAAACACATAAACCCACATATGTGTTATTTCACATTAATGCACACACAGACTGTCATATCCTATGTGAATTGTGTTTTTAATTCATCATTCTTTGCTTTTTATCACTTGCGCCTTCTTGCCCATGCCTTTCTCGTTCCACCCACATCATCCCCTGTCCCCACCACAAGGTGAGCCATGTACACACATCAGGTTTTCTCTCTTCTCATTTTGTTGTACAGAGATGCATATAACACATCCACACACGTCTGAGACTGCCACTCTGGCCCTGAATTGCTGCCCGAGACTCCAATGTGGGGCAGACACACGTGAAAAATTTGTCTCCCTTGTTTTCTTTTATTGTCATGCCCCAGTTTCATGACACAATTTTAGGGACTTTGAAACTTGAAGAGCTCCCTATTATGTAATGAAGAACATTCAGCTGCAATCATAGTTGCTCACTGGATCAAATCAGCTAGCCCGGCCCAGGCAGGCATAGGGCAAAAGCAGCAGGCAGGCGATTAGCCGCACCAGCCAACGCGATGACTGGGCTTCTAGGTATTTTCCCCATAAGCTTCTCTGCCTCAGACATCTTTGCCACCACAAACATTTTCACCGTGTAACTAATTAACCATGAGGCAGTTTTGCTGTAAAAGATGAAACAATGAAAGATAAAAGTCAGACATGAAAAAGGACATCATGAAACATGAAAAATGAATGACAAAATTAAAGAGACTTTATCATGAGGGACAAAACATCTGAATATATTTAAAGTGTGTGTATATTTCACAGCAGTACTGTGCAAATGACTGATCTTATTTGTGTCTGGTACCTAAGTGACTGTCTTCCAGGTCTTTCATTCTCAGTATTTTACACATTGTTTTTACTTGTTGATTCATCTCCTCGTTCAGCATCATATTTTTTTCTTTTTCACTAAAATTTCTTCATTTGTTTAGAGAGGTGTCCGTTTCCAAAAACTAAGATGCATATTTATACCTGAGCTTTGTATCGCACTGTTGTTTGTTCCTAGCGTATTGTCACAAGTCTATTGATAAACATTCCAAAGTTCTGCACCTTCCAGGCCTTGGTCGCTTTCTCCTCCATTGTGATGTGTTTCAAATAAGAAGCCAACTCTTTGGACAAATCATCATCATCTATAATGATTTTTGTATTTTATATATATATATATATGTGTGTGTGTATATATATATGTGTGTGTGTATATATATATGTGTGTGTGTATACACACACACACACACAAACACACACACATATATATCAAAAGAAACTCTCAACCATCGTTTTACCTTTTATGGCAAAATTGTTTTATGGCCAATTTTTTACTCAGTGAAAAGTTTGCCGCAAAAATGCTTGCTGCAAAGGTGATTATGGCAAAGAAGCTTATGGTCAAAATACCTAAAAACATCAGACACACGTAACTGGATGGAACACTGCATGGCCAGGAACCTGAAAATCTGGAGAGTCTATGAATTAGATTCAGGATGCCTCCAGAAAATAAAATATTGTAAGAGCAGACATCAGATTCCTATTTTCTCAACCCTAGAAACCATCCTTGGAATCACTGCTAGCATTGCACATAATAATGAAAAGAGCAAATATTTTGTAAGTGCTTATCATGTGCTTGGCACATATCTTCATTCTTTGCATGTAGCACCTCATTTAGTCTTGGTAACAGCCCTAGGAAGCAGGTATTGACATTGACCCCATTTACAAATGCAGTAACAGATGTACAAAAAGATTAAATAATTTGCCTAGGGTTACCTAGCCAAGTAAATAGCAGCCCTGTGATTCAAACCCAGGGATTTTAACTTCAGAAACTAGAGCAGCATTAAGGGGCTTCCCATACTTTTTCGTCCTACTCTAACACCCATCACCTAATTATTTGCTTTGAAAATGTTTTCTCATCCTTTAACTTTCACATTAAGTTCACCCCCTTCCCTCTGTAGGGTTAGAAATGTTTTCTTTCTTGATGCACAACCCTCTTACAGCATTTTCTCCATAGTACTGTAGTTATCTTTTTTTTTTTTTTTTTTTGTCTTTTTAGGGCCACACCTGCAGCATATGGAGGTTCCCAGGCTAGGGGTCGAATCGGAGCTCTAGCCACTGGCCTGCGCCAGAGCCACAGCAACTCGGGATCCGAGCCGCGTCTGCAACCTAACCACAGCTCACGGCAGCGCCGGATTGTTAACCCACTGAGCGAGGGCAGGGACCGAACCTGCAACCTCATGGTTCCTAGTCGGATTGGTTAACCACTGCGCCACGACGGGAACTCCTGTAGGTCAAGTTTTGACACCAAATGAATGATTGCAAATTTGAGAGTAAGAAACCACCCTTGGTTTTCAGAGCCGTTTGGATTGGGGGCTATAAATAAGAGATTTCAGAGTTGATGTCAGTTGCAGTTTATTCTACTTTGCATGACCAATCTACTCTGTATGGTTTTGGTTAGTCATTTTGGGCCTTTAAAATAAGCTGTTGATGGTTAACAGTGAAGTAGCTTTCAAGTTCTAGGGACAACTCTTTGTTCCTTCTTTCAAGGACAAACGCTCATCCCCAATTTGGCAAAGGTAGGAGGGGATCACTTTGGCATCCTCCGTGAGACCTTTCACCCAGCACCTTTTCTCAGCCTGGAAGTATGACTGTTTGGGTCCGTTTGCTCTCTCTCTCCCTCCAACTCCTCTCCCTCTTCCTCCATGTTTTCCCTCCTCTTCTCAACTAGAAAAATAAGACAGCTATCCAAGAGGTCAAGTACATACACTAGAGAAAACTCCCTAGTCTTATAGGAGACGTCATTTCCCACGAGCTCCCCTAATGTGGATTTCCGGGGGGATCTACCATCCCCGAGTTCATAAGAGGCTCCACACCACCAGTTAGGCTCCATGCTGGCTCTGACTGAATTCACTTGCCTTGACTCTCAGAACTGCCGAGAAGCTCTTGATTCAAAAGATAACCTACTAAAGCCTGTAGAGGGTCATTTTACTGGCTCTACATTTTAGGCTCCAAGAACAGCCTCACCCTGCCATAGGACTGCAGTTCCCTGCTACCCTGTAAGTGATTATCCTAGAGGGAAAGCCTTGTTTGCCGTTTGGAAGCTGGAGAAAGTCTGGTAGTGAGGGCAGGGTAAAATCCTCACTCAGGGCAGATGTCCGTGGTTTTGGCGTGAACAGCTTGGTCATCGGTCACATCAGAGCCCTTGGTTTCCCAGGCTCATGAATGGGAGTAAAAGTTGCCAGTTGCCAGTTAAATGCCTCAGTTCTCAGAAAAAGTGGTTTAAAAGAGAATAAGCCTCAGAAAAGACTTCTCTCACAGAATGTGTAACATGTATAAAGTCTGCAGTACTGAGCTCATTGACTGGACCAAAAATACAGTTTTCTTCTTTCCTGGGGACCTCAACATCCACAGACCATGCCCTCTAAAACTTTGCTTCCTTATTTCATTTCCCTGCATCGCCAAGTGCAATGTTAGAGGGAAAATAGTTCTATTGGGTGGAGAGAGAGGAGGAGCAACATTTTGGCTGGTGGTCTTATTTTTATGTTATTAATTTTTATTTAACCCTTAGTTGTTTTTTTTTGGCTTGTTTGTTTTCTTTTCATGGCCACACCTGCAACATATGGAAGGTCCAGCGCTAGAGGTCAAATCAAAGCTGCAGCGGAGGCCTACACTACAGCTTGCAGCAATGCTGGATCCTTAACCCACTGAACAAGGCCAGCAATCGAACCTGCATCCTCACAGACACTATGTTGGGTTCTTAATGCATCAAGCTACAATGGGAACTGCCTTATTTTTATTTTTAGAATGGGCTTCTGTCACATAAACTCAACATGGCCATATCTGAAAATGCCTCTGTTTGTTTTCACAAACACAGTTTCTTTTTTCTCAACTCACTAGGTGTTCTGTTTTCTTTTTTCTAGAGCTATTGAAAATTCTCTGCCATTCAAAGATACAGATTCAGACAAATACAGTGTTTTCCCAGTAAGTATTGGTACAAGTAACCAGATGTTCACTAAATAATGCATTGCTTCCTACAAATTTATTTCCTTTAATAAGATTGACTACCATTTGAATGTATTATTAATTTGATAATACACTGTTTTATGATATTTACAGACTTTTTGGTATCTTACTAATGCATGGACCATCAGAGTGGATCTTAGTCCTAGGCTGTTTTCATTTCCGGAAGCTATCCCAGCTAGAATTCTCCATGGGGATAACAGTTATCTTGAAATGTGTTATGAATTATTTTGGAAATTCATTTTTTTTTTTGGCTGCACCCACAGCACGCAAAAGTTTCTGGAAATAGACCCTAGCCACAGCAGTTACAACACCAAATCCTTAACTACCAAGCCACCAGGAAACTCCTTGGAAATTCTTAAACCTACTTTAATTTACTTTTTTTCAAGTGTGTGTGTGTGTGCTTATGTCTGTGTATGCATGTTGAACAGTTAGGATGTTAGCAGGTTCTCTGTGAAGCCCAACAAGCAAGTAACAGATGTCACAAACTCTCCAAAGTTTTGGGGATCTCAGATCATCTGCCTGAGAATGTGGAAAATAAAAACATTGTGTGACATCATCATGACCCTCGATTCTTTCAAATCAGAAGTGAAAAACATAATAAATCCACACAATTACCACTTTGGCTTGAGATTTTTAAAAAACTATTCCGTAGAATGATTAATCATGGGACCAAATAAACCAGTGGTTTCAGAGCCTGAGAAGACTGACCGTTCACAGAGACAGTTCAGGGAGTTGGATGGTCCTGCTGTTTGTGGAAGTGGACACACACAGGAACACACATGTATACACAGACACACGTGTGTAAAACAGGCCTTTCACATAACCACCCACATGGATGCACACATTCCCACATCCACACATTCACCCCTTCCACCCAAATAGCACACACCCAGTAGCACGTATACACACACAGCCACAGACACATGCTCTCTCTCTCTCTCACACACACACACTCACACACACATACACACACACACAACCACCTGTGACTGGCCCTGCTACTGTATTACATTTCCTCTTACACAGGATATCTCAGCATATTCATCTTAATTTTTGCCGTGATCTCTAGCGTTCCTAGACTGTATTTGAATTTAAAACTGCAGACACTGTGACTGGCTTTCCCTGTGGGTAACAGCAAAGCAGACCTGACCCTTCCTGGTGTCCTCTTCAATTTCAGACCCTGCGGGGCTATCACTGGCGAGGGAGGGACTGTAACGACAACGACAAGATGGTATACCCGGGCAGAAGGTAACCGTCTCTCTGCGAGTCACTGGTTATGAAAACTGCCGTCTGAAAAGGAGGCAGGAGGCATAAAGACCTCCCCCAGTCTAGGGGATTCGTGCTGATGGAGAGAAGGGCCCTCCGTGTCCCCGCTGAAGTAAAGCTCAGTGAAGAAACAGTGTGGGTTCATTCATTTGCCCAAAAAATGCTCATCAAGCACTTCCTAGCCACCAAGCACTGTGCATCACACTGGGTGGCAAACAAAACAGAAGCAGGCCCCCTCTCATGGAGTTCACAGTCCAGTGGGAGAAACAAGTGAGTGGACAGGTTAATGTGGAGGTGTCTCCAGCCTCCTGCACGAGTTCTGTAGGCAGCCCTGGGCCCAGAGGAGTAGCCGCTCCCACCAGGAGCCAGACAAGGGCTGCAGTGTGTGGGGCATGGGTCACATTTCAGTCCTGGCTGATGTAGAGCCCATCACATCTCCGACTTCAAACAATGGGCACGCCAGCCTTGCTCTTAGCTGTGACTGCAGTGCCAAAGCGTTACATCAACCAGATGTTTGGGACTCGAGGGGCATAATTGTAATGGTGTCACCTGTCGAAATAAAATGGACTGCAGATGTGTCCATTGTGCTCATCAGCATCTTTTTGCAACAGCACAGTCCACGAGCATAGGCAGTCATGGAAACACCGCCTTTGGTCCGCAATTCCCAGCAAACAGCCAAAGCTGTGATAATGACAGAGGCTGAGTGAGACTTCTGTGTGCCCCCACACACGAGGGCACGGGTCACTTTTCCCAGAAGAATCTGTCTTCAATCATTGTCTGTCAATGATACTTGATATAGCACCCATTCATTCAGTCACTCTTTTGTGGTGCTAACATTCAGGGTGACAGGTACTTGCTGAAGACCAAGTTGATGTGTTTTCTTCCTAGGCCCGACAGCTGGGATGTACATCAGGATTCGAACTGTAATGGCATTTGGGTAAGCAGCTCAGTTCGCACTGAATCCTGTTCTCTTGCTCTCCACCCTCCGTAGAAGCCCCTTGCCTGGGTGCTTTAGTCAGACCAGAGGAAGAAGGAGGCAAACTAAAGCAGCTCTTCTGCTGCTGTTTGGAAGAGGGGCGTAGAATCCAACGGCACGGGAAGAGCATCCGTAATGTGATGAGAGTTGAGGCTCAATCAGTCACAGCTTCCGTAAGCCTTGCTTAAGGTCACTCACATCTAATCCCTTTATCCTGTTGGGAAGAGTGTGAAATTAAATGGAGAGCGGTGTTAGCAAAGTTTTACAGCAGCCCAAGCAGCTGTTGGTGCAAACCCCATGCTGTCACCGTTCGTTGCAGCCATTTTTGTTCTATTTCATAAGGCTAGTCAGGCAGAGTGGAAATTACACCGTGGTCACCCCACCACCCACATCCTGAGGCATCTGATGTCAGTGCCCCAGTTCCCTAGGAAAAACGGATTCCTAGGGAACTGGGCTTCCAGGTAGAGGAAAGGGAAGGAAGGAGGAAAAACCAACCAGACACTTATCTGAGGACGATAAGGGCAGCAGACCCAAGTTTTATTGAGGTCTTGAGCTTATATGATCTGATGGGTCTTCACCAAAAAAAAAGAATACCACATAACAAAGACAAAATCAAGTATGAAAGTAAAATTAATTAGAACGATGCAAGAAATCCTAGTAAATACTGAGGCCTTCGAAATTCAGGTCCCTTTCTTTTGAGATCTCTTTCCTGATTTACCGGGAGTGCTTTGGTAGAAACACTGTTCCAAGTGCAGCCTGGCTTCCCCTCTCTACTTAAAACACTCTGTAGCTCCCAGCTGCCCCCAGCACTCACGCAGGCAGAGATCACACAAACTAGGAGCCCTGAAGTTTAAGATTCCTCAGCTTCAAAATAGATTGCCTCTGAGTGGTTACCTAATTTGCTTGGATAAAGAGCAGAAGGTTTCTATAAATAGTTCCCTCTCTCCAGGACATGGATGGTCTATGCCTTTTGGAATAAGGAGAACAAGACAGATCGTACTCCCAATAGAGCCCACCCCACCCACCCTATCATCAACCACACTACCTTTTCATGATGAGAAGATGTCTGCCCTTGATCTTAAGGTATCAAGGTATCAAGACCTCCAAGGGAGCTCTTGTTCTGATAAAGGCGAGCTTAGTTGTCATGTTGGAGGACCACGGGGGTTATTAGTGTGGGAAGCTGCAGTCTTGGTTCCAGGTCATCGTCCTTGCCTCAGCCATGGGATGCCACCTACATGAGGAAGGCCAGTGAGAGACTGTGCTAGACCAATGGAAACCCACCAGGAGCCCAGGGAGCTGAGACTCAGAGTGTATCATCCGTAATAAGAGAAAGACACCTGACCTGCACACCTGTCCTTCTCCATGGAGAAAAAAATGATCCACAGAATCACAGACATCAACTCAGAGGGGACTTGACAACCACCAAGTCCAGCATTTCCCGAGAACTTCAGTGTTTAGTGTGAGGTTAAAAGGTATGGGGGGAGGGGCGCTATAGCCAAGTTTAGAAAGTACTAGATCGAGTTAAGCCTGAACAGTTTTCATTTCCGAATTTCTCAGCATCTTTAACATTTGAATGCACATGGTGAGCCCCCGAAACCCCAAGTGTGAACACGCTGTTTCCAGGGCATCTTTGACCATCAGACACTTTCTTAGAATACTGTTTAATGCCATTAATAGCTAGCAGAATGCCAGTGCTCTCCAGAGCACAATTTGACAAGCAAAAGAAAACAAAAACCAAAAAAATGTGTATGTGTGCACATGTGTGTGTTTAAAGCTTTCCCTTAAAGCTTTAAAACTAGACTCTGCGTGAACCTTCGAGTGGCCAGCTGTTTCACTAATACACAGCTTTAGGTTTACACGTCAGAAAGTCATCTCAGCTGGGGTAACTCCGTCCCACTCATGGGCCCAACCTCACGTCTCGGTTTCTCTCTCCTCATTTGCATTGACACTTGGGATAATTGTGTATGGTTTAGCCTGTCTTGTTAAACTGTAGGATGACCAGTAGCATCCTTGGCCTCATGCACTAAAAGCCAATAGTTCCTTCTCCCCTCATTGTAACAACCAAAGATGTCTCCAGAAATTGCCAGATATCCCTTGGGGTTGGGGTCGGGGCCAAAATCAGCTCCGTAGAGAATCCCTGCTCTAGAAGCACTGATCCTTAGCCACTGGAGATGTTAGCTTCAGCTTAGAGACTGTTGAACCCACTCTGACCCTGTGTCCCAGTCACTGAGCAGACCCCTGGTGCTCCCTCCCGGGGCCACTCCTAGCCCTCAGAGCCCTGCCCTGCATCCTTCTGAATGAGATCATCACTTTCTAGATTGCTCCTTATTCCTGTCAAACTGAAAGCCCAACTCACTTACATAGCATATTGCTATGTTGGATTAATGGCTCAAGAGACTTTAAAGGGTTTTATCTACTGATTTGCCTTGGTGTTTTTAAAGCCATTTGGGAAGGATTGCCGGTACATATCTCACATCTATATACAATTTAAAATAACTGCTAATCTCATCATTTCTCTTTTGAAGGGTGTCGATCCAAAAGATGGAATTCCATATGAGAAGAAATTTTGTGAAGGTATGAACTGTAAAATTCAGTGTACTTATTACAGTAGAATATTCTTTTCTAGTCTGAGTCAGATTGAAGCGAACAGACCACACAAGTGAAGAAGTGCCTGATGTTACACCATAATGTTGACCAATTTATATTTATTTTCATGACAAATTAGAAAAATTCATGAAAAACATAATAGAAAAATGAGGCAGAATCTAGACAAAGCAAAACTGAATTTGTTTAATTGATTCCTTTACTGGGGTGTTGGAAGCTTTAATGATAATATTAGAAAAGACCTTAAGACAGATAACAGGATAACTGAAATCCAGCACTTTTCCAAAGAAGAAACCAATTGGAGGGGATAGATTTTAATCTTTTCCATGTCCTTCTGAATACGCTACAAGGTCAGACATCTGGACCTGTACCGGTGTCCTGGTGTCGACTGAACTAAAGACTCTGGGAGACTTGGGAAGGACCTCCAAGCTATAGCCATTGAGCGTTCCCCCAAATTCCTGAGCAAAAGCTCTGTCTTCTAAATACTCTGAAGCCACAGACCCTTGGGGAGGGGAAGATTCTCTCAGGACCTTTTTATTTTGGTCTTTTTGTCTTTTTAGGGTCACCCCCACAGCATATGGAGGTTCCCAGGCTAGGGGTCCAGTTGGAGGTCAGAGCCACAGCAACTCGGGATCTGAGCCACGTCTGCAACCCACACCACAGATCACAGCAATGCCGGATCCTTAACCCACTGAGTAAGGCCAGGGATCAAACCTGCGTCCTCATGGATGCTAGTCAGGTGTGCTAACTGCTGAGCCATGAGGGGAACTCCTCTCTCAGGATCTTAAAGGGGTTTGGAAGAGTATATGCATCACCTTTGGGTAAGTGATTGATTTGTGTAGATGGGCATCTCTGAATCAGATTAAGAGATTCTTCTTTTTTTTTTTTTTTTGCCACCCCGGGGCAATGGGAAATTCCCAGGCCAAAGACAGAACCCATGCAATGGCAGCAACACAGGCCACTGCAGTGACAATGCCGCATCCTTAACCTGCTGTGCTACAAGCATACTCCCAGATTAAGTGGTTCTTAACCTCCAAACATGTATGGCTGCACAGAAATCTTTATATCTCCATCTTCCCATTAATCAGCAATAACTGTCCATCCAGTGCTTTTGTATATATAGATTAAGGACTTTAAAAGACCAGGACGACTTTGAAAACTCAAAATTGCTCCATAAGATCACTGATTCTTAAAGTGAATTACTACAGAAATAGGTATGTTTTCCAAGAAAGCAATTTTCAGAACCAAAATTTAGGGCATATTTTTGAGTTCAGAAAAGTTTTGATGCTTTTATTCATCCATCATTCACTCAAGATGGTGCACTGCAGATTGTTCTGTGCTGAGCTAGGAAACACACCTGCATCTGTATGGCTTAGCTAGCAGTTTCAATGGCCTAGAAATCTCATCCAGTTCCTAAATGTTATGCTCCTCACCCTCCAACACACAGAAAGTGGCAGTGCATCACTGTTATGATGCTGTGTGCATGGAATACACACCAGGGTATGTAGTCACCTAACTACCCAATCTGGAGGCTCCAAACTATTTGAGTGCATAAATAATGCAAATAAATTGTGCCACCTAGGTTCACAGCCCAGGGGAATCATTTTGCTGGGAGACTCGGCCGGGGCTCATTTTCATATCCCTCCAGAATGGATCACAGCTTCGCAGATGTCTTTGGTAAGTAATTTTGTAGTAATCATCCCGGATGTGCTGGCCTTTGTGTTTGTTTCCCCCTTGCTCTCTATAAATGCGATGCCAGTTCCAAACAGGTGCAGATTTCCCTCCTCAGCACAATCTGCCGTGAAAGGCACATCCACAGCCTTTTCAGTTCAGTTAAGTTCAGACAGTCTGATAAGAACAACAGGCGCATAACAAGAGCCACCTTGTCCATTAGAGAAGGAGGATGGTGCCCCTGCCAGGTGGAAAGGAACCTTGGGCAGAGTGGGAAGCCATGGTCATATGGCCACCTTGGCACATGGCTCCCTCTTCACTGTCTTAGAAAATGGAAACTCTGACCCAGGGAAATTAAATTACAGAAATGACCAATTCTTCCTTGACCCCTTTGCTCACACTGAAGAAGTGGGACAGGAATTTGAACCTTCTCTGATTGACCCTCTCCCAAGTTCCAAAACTGGGCAAACACAGGTCTCCGTTGTGAAGATGAGCAGAGAAACTTTTGAACATATAAAAAATGTTCATGCTCTCCAAAGAAGAGAGCTCTTTTGAAAAAAGCTTGCTGCAGGAAAGCAGTATTTTGTAAGATGGTAGATTTAGATTCTCAACGGTAATTTCGAGGAGATTATACTCATGAAAAAGGAACAATATGAGATCAGGGAGGGCTACTTTTAGAGGAAACAGTAATTGCCTGATGTAAAGATGCAATAGCATGCTGACGAGCAAGCTGGACAATGCAAAAAACAGGATAAGCAAAGCAGTTGGCCAACTAGGGAAATTCTGGAACTCAGCGAAAAGGCATGCAGGATGGGTCCTGGAGACTTAACAGAAACCCCCAAAGAAAAGAGCACATCAGGGAGAGAGGAAGTGGTGACAGTAAACAGTAAAAGATAATTTTCTAGAACTGAGGAAATCCCTGACTTTAATCCAAAATCCCAATGAATTCCAGAGAGCGAGAGTATAAAATAGACTGTCCTTATCGTGTCTTGCTTTTCCATTTTATTCCAAATATAAAGAAAAATCTTACAGCCATTCTGTTCAACAAACAATCAAGCGACATACTAGAAGGAAAAATCCTGCATTTTTCAACAGTAAATTTCAGAAAATAGGGAAATGGCCTCTATAGCATTTTGAGGATTATGTGTCAAAATGCTCCACCCAGAGTTCCCTGGTGGCTCAGTGGGCTAAGGATCTGGCATTGTCACTGCTGTGCTCTGCTTACTGCTGTGCTCTGCTTACTGCTGTGGCACAGGTTCAGTCTCTGGCCCAGGAACTTCTACATGCCTTGGGCATGGCCAAAAAAAATCCACCTGCCAAGGTATTGTTCCTATCTGAGGGCCACAAAAACATATTCTCAGTCATTCAAAGATTCAGAAAACAATAGATTTATGCCTCCCTAAAAATTATTTTAAGAAATATTCTAATCTCTTTGAGCATGGTATTAAAAAGAGGAAGTCATAAAAAGTTATTAGACTTAATTTCATAAAATTTTCAAATGTATGCAGTGTTAAACATTTCAAAAAATTAAAAGACAAATGAAAAGCTAAAATGCTTATTTATAACATATAAGACAAGATTTAAATCCTCTAATAACAGAGTTCCTGCATATCAATAAAGAAAAATCATTAATTTTTTAATGATCAAGAACATAGCCAATAAAAATGAAGACATCTTCATCTTCACTAGTAGTCCAAGAAAAAAAATTAAAATATCAATGTGATATCTATCATCTGTCAAATAGGCAAGTGTTTAAAAATGATAAAGGCCTACTTTTAGTAAGAATATGAAGAAAGGGACGTGTTCATTCACCACCAGTGAGAGTTTAAGTTGCTAGAACTTCTCTGAAAGGCCACTTGACAATATGTATAAGGTGACATTAAACTGTTTGTGATTTTTAACCAATAATTCCACTTCTGAAAATTCATCTTTAAAACGAATCTGTCATTTGCTCGAGTCCATGTACATGAATATTCATCAATTATTTATAAGGGCAAAAATGAAAAAAAAAGAAATTAAAAATCAAAAAATAGGGGATTAAATAAGTAGAAATATATTACATCCATAGAATGAAATAGTATGCAACTGTCAATACACATGTTATAAACTCATTTCTTAGCAAGAAAATACGTTCATGATAATTTGTTAAGGGGCCAACCCAGGTTACAAGGCAGTTAATACATGAGCTAGTTTTTATGAATATATAAATGTGTTCATGTGTGCAATCAAAACAATTGGAAGGTTGTAGATCACTGGTATTCTGGATAACTTTTTTCTGATTTTCTTCAATGAATTTTTGTTATGTATGTATCAAATATTTGAGGGATTGTTTTGTTTGGTTTTATGAAAATAGCTAAGGAAACCAGCTAAAGAATACTAAAGCGTTACTTTTTAAAATCTTTATCAAAGCCCTCCAAGGTAGGTGTTACTACAACACAGCCTCACTTTGCAGACAAGTACTCACAGAGGTTGAAGAGACTGACTAAAGCCACACAGCTAAGAGGTGCAAAACCCTTTCCTGTCAGCATCATCTTGAACTAGCCACCTAACCAAAAACTCTGTAGATGATGATAGAGACTGTCTCAGGCAAGGCCATGCGCTGCAGGGAGCTGAGGTCTATGGAAATGCTTTGGAAACTGTATGTTGGATTCAAAACAGATTGACACATAGCTCCCACAGTGCAGTGGTGGCAGCTACCCAGGCTAGTCCATGTCCTATCCCACACCTGGCCTCTGGAGGTTGACATGAGGGGTGCCCCTCACTTTAGGGTTCTCCTGGGGAGGACAGCCTCTGTCACACTCTCACTGGACAGCTTGACCCACAGGATGCTAAGTCTCTGGGGAAAAGAAAGACCCACTGAGAAAACACTTCAAAAAAAATCACCCCACAGTCCCGGGAGCCAGCCCCATCCTGGAGTCTGGACAGTTGAAATTTGGATTATAGCATTTTTTAAATCTGCTATTTGCAACAACAAATGAATTGAAATACTGCGGATCAGCAAGTGTCGGTTTGGCACCCACCCCACCCCTGTCGCTTTTTGGCAGTAAACGAGTAGTTTTGAGAAATGACTATGAGAATGGCAGTGATGCAGGGCCGATGAGGAACCCAAATAGGGCATAATATTAATTGAGACTCATGAGTTTCATCAATATGTCAATAAGGCTATCGGTGGTAGGGACAATACTACAGTTTTAGTGTCAGTTTGTCATCCGTTTCAAGCCTTGGATGTTCTAGGGTCTTAAAATGTCTCTCCAGGTTAACATTCCTCTCCAAGTTCAAAGTTAGCCTGGGCCGCTTTAGTGGGATACCATTTGATTAGGATGAAAGATGGGACAAGAAGAATAAAAAAGAGATTTTGCTCAGAAAGCTGACATTGAAAATGAAGCTTTACCACCAAGTAATTATCAAAATAATGCTGCACACACCACCCCAAATCTCAGTGACTTAAAACAACCATCACTTCTCACTGACACACCTGTTTTAGGCTGGGCTCTGTTGGTCTTGGCTCCAAGCTGATGGTTGGGTCCAGGTCTGCTCCACACGTCCCTCGTTCTTCCTTGGTGGGTCAGTCTATTCAGAGTATATTATTTTCGCGGTCATGGCAGAAGAGCAAGAAGACAAGGTCCCCACACAGACACATTTCCTGCGTCATGTCCACCATCAACCCATCCACCAAGACCAAGATCAGTGGGGCAGGAGTGAGAGAGGGAAAAGTGTGAATAGTTCCTCTATTGCTTTTATCTAATTAGAAATGTTAAACTTTGGTGGACAAAAATAAGCAAATACAGAAATTATGGAGAAATTACTGACATTCCCCTAACACTACCATCCAGAGAGAACCATTTTAACATTTTGGGGTGTCATATTGGTTTTGAAATATTCTTTTAATATTCTTACTGGGGAAAAAAAAGAATATATAAAGTCAATATTAGAAGCAATTTTGAGAATATTAAAAAAAATTACCCCCACTATCTTAATGTTTTCTCAGTATGTTTACACTCTTACCCAGCATTTTATCACCACTGTGCACACATACACACACACATGCACACTATGTGGTCACAAGAAGAGCAAGTACACAATTGGCAATGCTCCATAATCATTTTTGCACCTTTCTGCTTGGTCTTTTTACTCATTATATTGGCCAGTGTTCATAATATCCTTTTCAGTGTACAAGCCATAATCCACAACTAAATGTTAAGTTGATTCATTGTTTAATTTTCTGGCTAGTATGGATCATGCTCCTTTTTTTTTTTTTTTACTCATTTTTTAATTGAAGTCACCCTGGCGTATAATACTATGTAAGTTTCATGTGTGCAATATTGTATTACAACTTCTGTGTACACTACGCTACGGCATGCTCACCACCAAAAATTTAGTTTCTATCCATCAGCATACAGTTGGCCCCCTTTACTCAGTGCCCATCAGCAGAGGAATGGATGAAGAAGATGTGGTACATATATATACTGGAATAGTACTCAGCCATTTAAAAAAAAATGATGAAATCTTAGCGTTTCCCTTGTGGCACAGTGGAAACGAATCTGACTAGTATCCATGAGGATGCGGGTTCGATCCCTGGCCTCACTCATTGGGTTAAGGATCTGGCGCTGTCGTGAGCTGTGGTGTAGGTTGAAGACTCGGCTCAGATCCTGTGTTGCCATGGCTGTGGCGTAGGCTGGCAGCTGTAGCTACAATTTGATCTCTAGCCTAGGAGCTTCCATATGCCACGGTGCAGCCCTGAAAAGCCAAAAAAAAAAAAAAAAAGATGAAATCTTGCTATTTGCTGCTACATTGATGGACCTTGAGTTGAGGGTTTTAAGCTAAGTAAAATCAGTCAGAGAAAGACAAATATATGATTTCACTCAAATATGAAATATAAAATACATGCTTTAAAAAAAAAAAAACTTCCAATTTTTAAAACTTATCATCTACAGAATCTCTTCATTAGCACAGAGTCGGCCTAGGTATAAGTACCATGCCTAGCAGCTATTTATGAGGTATACTAAGCTCAGATGGCCCCTGTTTTTGTTGTTTGTCTTTTAATGCTTCTGGTGAGAGTAAGCAAAACATCAGCAAATCCTAACCCAGGACTTAGCACGTGCCAAGCCCTGCATTAGGGGCAAATGACCCAGAGGTGAAGAAGATGGAAAGAACCCAGGTGCTCAGAGAGCTTCAGGCCTTGTGGGGAAGTGCAGACAGACAAGCACATAGGCAACTCCAGAGTGATGATACCCACATGCTCCCCAGAGTGGAGGGAACAGGGGTGTCAGAGCATCCATCGTAGCAGACCTAGGAAGGAGTGTCTGAGGGGCTGCAGGAGCACATGCAAAGGTTCACAGGGAAGAGGGTGCAGCATTCTGAGAAAGTCAGTAGGGCTGAACTGACTTTGAGCACAAGGTCTGAAGATAAGAGAAGAGCCTAGAAAGGTGGATAGGAGCCCATTTCAAAGGACTTGAAAGCCACGTTCAGGAACCCAGAGTTTATCCTGGAGCTAATGGGAAGTTGTCACAGGGGCTTAAACTAAGAAATAGCATATTTGAATATCAGAAAAATCACTCTGGTTAATGGGCAGGATGAAATCCGATGTTGCCTTGAGCTGTGGTGTAGGTCACAGATGCAGCTCAAATCTGGCGTTGCTGTGGCTGTGACATAGGCTGGAGGCTATAGCTCTGATTTGACCCCTAGCCTGGGAACCTCCATATGCATCCAGTGCAGCCTGAAAAAAAAGACAAAAAGAAAAACCAGAAATTCGGGATGCTTTTATAACAGATGTTGAAAGTTGAACTATTTCTTTCTACCTGTTTTAACGGAGGCCCCAAGGCAGTGTGGGCCAACTCTTCCCACCTTCCACAGATATTCGAAGGACTTCAGAAGAACCGGCCAAAGAAGGGAGTGAAAACCGTTTCTGCAGTCCATAGCTGAACTCCTGCCTTAAAGATCTAAGAGAGCTGAGGCTGGGAGTGGCTATGTCAATATGGCAGTGGGGGGTAGGGGGAGGAGAAAGGGGGTTCAGGCAAGAAGACCCGCTAGGAGTTTGTTATGACTCCAAAAAAAGTGTCCTAAGCTAGACGAGCTGAGTGGGGAAAAATAGAAATGGCTGAACTCAGAAGTTACCTAGAATCAACAATGAACAAGTACTTTTCTCACACCCTCCCTGCTCTTCAGACTTGACGTCCAATTTCTGAAGAGACCACCCTCCCCCAGCTGCGTATCTCACCAGGCTGGGGTTAACCCAGGGCTGTTCCTGCGTCCTTGAATCTGGGGAGGCTGCCTGGACTTCCTCCTCCTCCCCGCAATGCAGGGTCTAAGCCAGCCTTTGGAGATACTACTGCAAGAGTCTACCCTCCTAAGAAACTCCTGGTGCTTCTGGTTCCTCTGTACCACACTCCCTGACCCCCAGAGTTGCGGTGAACTTATAATTCATTGTCTAACCTTGAGAGAAAAAGGATTTTTACTGTTAATTATCAAGGACAATAGCCATTAACCAAGACTAGTCCAGACAAATTGGGATGTCTGGCTGTCCTACTGATAACACAAGAGCCATTGTGGAACTGATACCGCGAGTCAAGATCAGTGCCCAGAAAGGAATTTCAAGCCCCTAAATTAGCTCTGTGAAAAATAATCTTGGGCTTTGAATCTGACATCCCTGGTTTCAAATCCTGGCTTAGCCACTTGTCTTATTTTCTCTGAGATTTAATTTCCTCAAGTATAAAATATAAATAATGATAGATATCTGATCAGAAATTCAGGATGTTAGAGTTCCGTTGTGGCTCAGAAGAAATGAATCTGACTAGCATCCATGAGGATACAGGTTCTATCCCTGGCATCACACAGAGGGGTCAGGATCCAGCGTTGCCGTAGGAGAGACATGGACAGGTATCCCCAGAGACTGACATCTAAAGAGTGGCGTCTGAGCCTCTCGTGAGTAATATAAGGGTGATGATGGACAGAGTGTGTGTCCCCGGGCAAGGCCATAAAAAAGGTGGGGGACTTTTCTCCAGCCTGTTCAGCCTGTTCAGCAGACAGAGGGTCTGCATTTGGATCCTCTACCACAGACTGTGACACAGGGAAAGACCCACTGGATCCCTCCATGGGCTCATATCCCACACGCAAAGGAACGGTGGTGGGACCGCCTCTTGCAAAGTGGACATCTGTCTGGGTGGCCTCTCTAGGTATCTGATGATGGGAATGCATAGGATCAACCAAGACCCTTTAGGAATCCACAGCGTGTTTGGTGCCATTCCTTTGCTGCGCCAGGTAGTAAATCATATCCTGGAAAGGGCTGGAAGTGCTGGAGAAAAACAAGTGTTCATTGTTCCATAATAGATCATTCTTCCCTTTATGAAACTAGTCCACATTTCTTTGCCTTTGCCTCCCTGTAAGGCAGAAAACTCCTGCAGCTGCATCACCCATCCCAACTGCACACCGAAAAGGAATCCACAGCCCTGGGTATCTTTCCTGCACTAGCCCCTCTCCCCTCCTGCTCACTCCATCCTCTAGTTAAAACAGTGTGGCACCCGAGAGGCCTGTTTATAGCTAATTAGATTAGGAGTGTGTTCATCTGGAAAGATATTTGTAGTTCAGTAAAGAGAGTGTGAAGAATCACCCTCGTGGTTCCGCAGAAACAAAGAATTCTGAACCTCGCCCTGCTGGGAGCAGAAAGACTTTTCTGCCCTCTTCCTTGTCCGAACAAACCTTAGTGGCTCTCCAAGATGTCCTTTGTCGTCAGGTTCAAAATGAGCTTCTCGTATCACACAGAAGATCTCACCCTTGGAAGATTTCAAAGAGAAACAAAGAGCAAATCTGAAAACACTTCCGTGCCATCTTATTTTTTTTTTTTTTTCAGGGGAAAAACAATCACTGCTTGAGTTGTTTTGTTGAAAAAGAAGGGGAGGGAGAAAGATCATCAGGGCCAGCAAGAGATGCTGCCCTCCTGCCTCTTCCCCCATCTGCTTGAAAATTATTTCCAAAATATTAAAAGCTGCGTTTCACTGAACCAGAATTGCAGGATGGGTGGTGGGGGGCGAGGAGGGAGAAGCGATTCTGAAATACAATTTCCCAAATGTTTATTTTGCTGGCAAAGACTGTTGCCTGTACTATTATAAAATCTTAGCACGACCCCTGACAGGCTGTTGTCTGTAGGCTAAGTAGGCACAGATTGAATTTCGTGCTGCGTCAAGGACAAAATGAATCCTTAATCTGGCTGCAGAAAAATGCATATTCACCAGAGAGCAAAGCAGCTCCAGTCTTTCAAGCCCCTCTGCATTTCGTTCCTCTCTTGAGATGATTTTGTAAATCAGACGAGGCTCTTTATTAGCCCACAGACAACACAAGCAGTATCTGGGCTCTCTCACCCGGCTTCTCCCTAACCCGTCCTGCCCCTGCTCTCTGCATTTATCGGTGAGCATAAAGCTTCCATTAAGCACAAAGGCTGATTTTCATGGTGCATAATAAAATATGGAAATTCTACCTCCGCTAACTTCATGTTGACTCCAGAAACATGAAGAGTTAGCGTACTTTATTATTTTTTTCAGATGTGGAAAGGCGGTTGTTTAGTAAAACTGGACAAAATTACATTTTCTTGCTCCTCAGACATCTTGCAGGCTGGTAGATTAAAGAGGCCAAACCCTGAGAAGAGACTCCTCAATCCTAGTTATTTCGCATTTGTTCCATCAGAAAGAGAAGGTTGTGTGCCCCGTGGTGAATCCTCTTCTCCAACAGTGGTCAGGCCATGAGAGGCAGAGTATTCTTCTGTTCCCTCTCCCTGTTCACCGGCACAGGCCAGACGGGCTGTTGCCTTGAGTCCTGATCAATTCAATGCCCTTTTCTTCCTTCTCAAGGTGAACATCTGGGTCTCCTACCTGCCAGCAAAGTCAGGTGCTCTTGAAGACTCATTCTTCTGAACACATCAGTGATCTTGGCCTTCCCTGCCTCCTGCAAGAATTAAAAAAACATCAACACTGGTTGTTATGAAAAAACTACAAGAGGAAATTATTTAAAGCTCCATACTTCTGAAAGGCATTTATAATTACTCAGCCCACATGCCTGCTCCCCAGCACATTAGAGCTCTCCGCACAGAGAGGCAGCGTGAGTCAGTGAACACCTGTGCAAGCCAGTGTGTTGCTAAGACCGGAGAACAATCTCTTGCCCCCTGGTTAATTATATCTACCGCTTTGCTTCACTCGCCTTCCAGTTCTTCAGCCATCAAATGGGTTTCATGACTCTTCGCAGGGAAACATTTTAAAATCTCAAATCGGCTGGCATGTGGGAAGAGGGAAATGCTGGCATTTAAAAGTAATTTTTTTTTTAATATTTCTTCCTATTAACTTTCGTTTTTTTTTATTTTTTATTATTTTTGTCTTTTGTCTTTTTAGGGCCACACCTGCAGCATATGGAGGTTCCCAGGCTAGGGGTCTAATTGGAGCTGTTGCTGCCAGCCTATACCACAGCCCCAGCAACTCGGAATCCAAGCCGCGTCTACGACCTACACCACAGCTCACAGCAATGCGGAATCCTTAACCCAATGAGCAAGGCCAAGGATCCAACCCGCAACCTCATGGTTCCTAGTCAGATTCGTTTCCATTGGGCCCCAATGGGAACTCCTAAAAATAATTTTGGATGGTTGGGATTGATCACCATGTGGTCAATCCTTTTCCCTTTTCTATTATTTATTTAAGCACTAACCCTGTGATTTATTTATTCAATGAATGAGTAGAGGGATGCCTTTATCTACTGCCCCATATCCAGTGAAAATGCACTGTGTACTCGGACTTTTCCCACAGAATTTCAATTCCTTCCATCGTTATTTCCAGAGTGACTGCAGAACCATATCCAAATTCCTAACAGTGAAAAAACAAGAGTTTAAAATTACCATTCATCCATTCGTCCCTTCAGCTAATCCTTCCATGCCCCTCCTGGGGGAATGACATAGATTACCCAGCCCAGCTCTCACCAAGGCCTGGGGGTCAAGACTGGCTTCTGTGGGCTTTTCTGGGGTTTTCCTACTTAAGGCAGTGACTGGAGGATTGGTCGGAGGTCAGAGGTAAATCATCATTTCTAGAGAAAAATCAAGAGGCGCATCATGAAACACAAAGGCCAAAGATTCCAGAGGCAAAAATCAAGGACAACATCACCAAGCATCTAATGCCTGATGGATAAACAACCCAAAGGAGAGTAAATCGAGACCCAAAGAGGTCATGATCTCATGTTGGTAACATATTAGAAAGCCAGCAAGAAGGACGAGTGAGTCAGCCCCTTCTTAAAAGACTAGTTACTACTAATCCGGCAGGGTATAGGTTCAGCTGCTACAAGAAAGAATCTTCAAATTAGTGACTTAAGACGGAAGTGTGCTTTCCTCTTTTATAATAAGGTGTGATGGGCGCGGAGGAGGGTACCTCACAGGGGAAAGCAGGGCAGTCAGGAACATCAGGGTTTAACTAATGCTTGACCAACAAGTAGCAACTGATCAATAAAGACAGTGAAGTAGGAGGAGGAGCTTGTGACAAGCCTGGAGGTCCGAGGGTTCGTGGGTGGCTGCGTGGTGGGAGAGAGAGGGCTGGGGGAAGAGGCTGGTAAGTGGTGCCATACTGGAGGGTGATATAGAATAGCTACAGTAGCTCGTAGAGCAGCCTTTCCCAAACCTAGCTGGTCCCTGCGCTTAACTAAAAGTAAGGATTCTAGGGCCCCACCACAAGCCTACCCAAACAGGATCCATGTTTTGAAGCTCCGCGTGAGAGTCTGGAATACACTTCCGAGGATGGTTGGAGTTGGGGGATGGTTAGGAGGCAGGGACCCTGGCAGAGGCTGCAGCAGTAACCCAGGGTCCTCATACTGCAAATGGGAGTGAGAGCCCAGCTCAGGCCTGGTCATCAGGTGCCCCACTGACAGCTTCCCTTGTCCTCACCGCTATAGCGTGACTGTGGACTTAGGGGCTGCTTCTAGGATCTGAGGCTGGATTCTGCTCCTCAAAAGACGAAAACCACCTCCACCCTAGACGATTAGCAACACGGCTGCTTCAGAAATGACCAAACCTTGGAGTTCCCGTCATGGTGCAGTGGTTAACAAATCTGACTAGGAACCATGAGGTTGAGGGTGCGATCCCTGGCCTCTTTCAGTGGGTTAAGGATCTGGTGTTACCGTGAGCTGTGGTATAGTTTGCAGATGCGGCTCGGATCTGGCGTTGCTATGGCTATAGTGTAGACCGGTGGCTGTGGCTCCAATTAAACCCCTAGCCTGAGAACCTCCCTGTGCCATGGGTATGGCCCTATAAAGCAAAAAAAAAAAAAAAAAAAAAAAAGAGAGAGAGAGAGAGAGAAAAATGACCAAACCTTTAAAAAAAATCCAATGGTAGTATCTAAAGAATAGACTTTTATGATCTGCACCCTTTGCTGCCTGTCTCTGACCCTTAGAAGAGTTATTTTTTTCTATTTGTGACTTTTTTCCATTGGCCCCATGAAAGACTGATTTGTGACTATCTCTGTGTAAGAACAGCACATTTTAAACTCTTGTTTTTTCACTGTTAGGAATTTGGATACAGTTCTCCAGTCACTCTGGAAATAGTGACGGAAGGAATTGAAATACTGTGGAAAAAGTCTGAGTACCCAGTGCACCTTCACTGGCTATGGGGCAGTTAGATAAAGGCATCCCTCTACTCATTCATTGAATAAATAAATCACAGGGTTAGTGCTTAAATAATAAATAAGAGAAAAGGGAAAAGAAAAAGATTAAGAGGAGCTGACAAGGTAAAACTAAAAAAATGAACTATTTTCAAGCAAGATGATGAGAGATGGTTGCCTGCCACCCTGTCCTCTTTATATTTACTGGTCATATTTGCTAGAATTCTTTGACTGTATCTTCACTGCCCCATAGGTTTTTGCACTGGCGTAGGGTCAAAGATGAAATGCTGTGCCTTTTCCCTGAAAATTACTTATCTCAAATTGAAGGTTTTTTAAAAATTTTTTTGCCCTTTTTTTTAAACATTTTATTGAAGTATAGCTAATTTACAAGGCTGTGGTAATTTCTGCTGTAGAAAAAAGCAACCCAGTCATACATATACACGTACTCATTCTCTCTGATTCTTTTCCCACATAGATCATCACAGAATACTCTGTGTGATACAGCAGGTCCCCATTGGCCAATCATTCCATAGACCTCAGTGTGCATATGTCACTCCCAACCCAGTCCATCTGTCCCATCCCTTACACCTGTGCCCTTTGGTAACCATAAGGTTTTCAAAGTATGTAAGTCTGTTTCTGTTCTACGCATAAGTTCATTTGTGTCCTTTTTTTTTTTTAATTCCACCTATACATGGTATCACATGATGTTTGTCTCTCACTGTCTGACTAACTTCACTTAGTATGCTAGTTTCTTGGTCCTTCCATTTTGCTGCAGATGGCATTGTTTCATTCTTCTCTGTGGCTGAATAATATTCTGTTGTGTATAGGTACCACATCTTCTTTATCCATTCCTCTGTCCATGGACATTTAGGTTGCTTCCATGTCTTGGTTATTGTAAGTTGTGCTGCAGTGAACACTGGGGCACATGTATCTTTTCAAATTGTGGTTTTCTCTGAATAGATGCCCAAGAGTGGAATTGCTGGATTGTATGGTAGTTCTGTGTTTAGGTTTTTGAGGGAACTCCATACTCTTCTCCATAGCGGTTGCACCATTGTACATTCCCAAAGGGTGAGAAGAAAAGGGAACCTTATCACTGTGGAATTGAAAGGCATAAAGCAAGGGAAAAGCCTCACCGTCGCCACCTACAGGATAGACGAAATAGTGGCAGACCATCAAGACTGGGATACCTGGCAGTGCCCATGCTAAACGGGTAGTCATTGTCTCTGATTTCCAGGCTTTGGGACTCTTGTTCCATTATCAAAAGACCAACAACAAAACCTGTCTGCTTCAAGAGTTTAGTTCCCGGGAAATAACATTTTTCAACAGACCTGTTTAACTGATGAGGATATTTTTCATCTTTTTCTCGTAGTGGCAGTTTCCTCCAAGTGACTTTGTGCGATTTGAAAATAATCAATTTAGGTCTCACTCAGTTAAGAGTGTTAGAAAAAGGAATACACTGCAAATTGTTTACAGCATGGCTAGATGGGGAGGGCTCAAATGTAAACAGTGAAATAAGGCACCAAGAATATTCCCTTTGTCATTGAAAGGCTGGCAGAACCAGATGAAAGTGTGATTATTGACATTATTCTCTTTCTGTCACTTAAGATGGTTTTAAGAAACCCAAATATGGAGTTCCCATCATGGCTCAGTGGTTAATGAATCCGACTAGGAACCATGAGGTTGCAGGTTCGATCCCTGGCCTTGCTCAGTGGGTTGGGGGTCCGGTGTTGCCATGAGCTGTGGTGTAGGTCACAGACACGGCTCGGATCCTGTGTTGCTGTGGCTCTGGCGTAGGCTGGCAGCTACAGCTCTGATTCGACCCCTAGCCTGGGAATCTCCATATGCTGCGGCAGCAGCCCAAGAAATGGCCAAAAGACAAAAAAAAAAAAAAAAAAAGAAAGAAAGAAACCCAAATATAAGTTGCCTTTTGACACTAGAACTTAAAATATTCCCAAGTCCAAAGCATTGTACATACTAAATATTAATTAAAAATGGGAACCAGTGGGATTTCTCAAAGTATGGAAATACACACAAAACAATAGTAAATGAAAATATTGCACAGAAGTAATAAACGCATGCCAATTATGACATACAACACTTATGTCACTGATAAAATCAGAAGAATATTAGAAGCAGAGGAGTTCCCATCATGGCTTAGAGCCTAGCAAAAAGAGAATGCTTGGATCTGGCATTGCTGTGACTGTGGTGTAGGCCAGCAGCTACAGCTCCGATTGGACCTCTAGCCTAGGAACCTCCATATGATATGGGTGCAGCCCTAAAAAGACAAAAAAAAAAGGAGTTCCCCTTGTGACTCAGTGGTAACAAATTTGACAAGTATCCATGAGGATGCATGTTCGATCCCTGGCCTCGCCCAGTGGGTTAAGAACTGGCATTGCTGTGAGCTGTGATGTAGGTCACAGATGCGGCTTGGATCTGGCGTTGCTGTGGCTGTGGTGTAGGCTGGTAGCTGTAGCTCCTTTTCGACCCCTAGCCTGGGAACTTCTGTATGCTGCACCTGCGGCCCAAAAAAGAATATCTGAAGCAATGCAGGAGTTGATTTAAAACTCATTGAGTTTCTGATGTTCTTTACAAATTTGGAAAATGTTTCTTGGTAAATACTAAGTCTTTCCACATATGTACATTTAAGGTACATTTAAGATGAGTTTCCTGAGAACATAAATGCTCAAGAGGAATGAGCAGGAATTGATGGAGATCTTAATTTGCGTTTTTCCTGCCTTAAATGTCTGAAATATCTTGAGTATAATGTTGCGTGAATAAGGCTTTCAGTGTTTAATGTGATATGACTTAAACATTCTCTTTTTGCTAGGCCCTATAAAACCTTCACTATTAATGGCTGTTACTTCTCATTTTTATCTACCAAATTTACTAATGAAGAGAAATATGTTGAAGCTTCCATTTGTCTGTTCAAGTCTTTTCCATTATCTGGCAATAAACTTTACTCTTCTTAAAACCTGGGACAATCCACTGGGAAAGAGAGACATTAGGTGATTCTTCCTAAACGTGATAGTTTATCTAGTGTAGGGCTTCTACTTGTCAACCTGCTTCTCTCACTGCTTTTTGATCCTCTCCACAGACTTGACGAAGTAGATAGGGTAATAATCAGAAACATTGGAACTGAGATTCTAGTAAAGTATATCTTTTCCCGATTTTGCACAGCTAGGAAAAATGAAACCTTGCCATAACACCATAAGGGAAGTCTGCAGTACTTAATCAGGAAAACAGATTTACTTTATTTCAAGGTGAATCAAATAACTAGGCTATGCCTATGCAGCCGACCTTCCTGGGCCTCCCAGGACTCCAGCTGTAGGATTCAAACCACTCCAGTCCCGGCTGTAATTCAGCCCCAGCCGCTGTCTGTGTCCACCCCTGTTTAAATCCTGACGGGATCATTCCAGGGCTGGTTAGGGCTTCTTGGAGAGCAGCATGGAGTCCAGGATTCTCCCAGGTCCTTGAGACCATTTCTTCTGGTTGATCCAGAGCAGCTGAGCTGGGAAAAAGCTGGGGAGCTGTAGACTCCACGTCCCAAAACAGCATGACTGGCCATTTCTTCACCTGCCCTACTTCTTCCTCAATGTCTTTGCTTCCCCTACTAGGGAGATAAAATGTTTTTACCCACCTCGATTGAGAATGGGGGCTGGATGGAGTATGAGACCCATTTCCAGTTTGTTATATCCAAACAATGAAGTTTTGCTGTGTTGGTAGAGGTCAGATCTCCTGATTCTTAGAGCAAAGCCCTTTTCCTACTTTGCTGGCACACTTGAGAACTGCCATCCCTGTCATTAGCATTCCGGGCTACAGAGAGTATCAGACACACCTCTGTGTCAGCGGAGTTCTTGCCTAATGCCTTCCTCTGAAAGGGAGGCAGAGCCACCCAGAATCAGAAGCCTAGCTCCATACCCTGCTTCCCAAATCTGGGGTTGTCATTGTGCAGATGACTGAGAAAAAGGTGAGTGAGTAGTTTGGGGGAGTGTTGTATCTTTCTGTTAAGTTTTAGCATGTTTTACAGGTTTCGAACTTACTTAACACAGCTCATAAATTCTGCCTACATCTCACAAACCTGTTGCTTGCTCACCATCTCGACTTAACACATCTTATGAGTTTCATCCATTCTATTTGTTTTTGCTTGTCTTCTTTAGCAGAATTGAATATTCTCCAATCCTACAGCAAACACACATTATAAGCAGAAAGACCTAGGGAAAAAAAATAAGATTAAACAGCAGAGAAAACGTTTTATTTAGGGTGTCAGGAGAAATAGAAGCTAAAGGAGAGAGGGCCTGAGTCACAGTCATGGTAGAGTTTGGAGCAGAAATTGGTGGGTGCTTCCTGCTAAAGGGGGGATGAAGTACTGGAATTGCATGGTCCTCTGAGACTTATTGGGAGCCCTCTTTCCATGAGTTTGTGTCTGATCCTTTGATGGGGTAAATCATAACTAATACAGGTGTTCCCCAAGACGCCTCCTTTCCGACCACCTCCCACCCACTTCCAACCACACTTCTGAAAATCATATTTGGGATAAGAATAAGCCTGGGGACCAATTGTAAATTACTCTAATGTTTGAATTTTTATAATGAACTTGTGCTACCTTGTAATCAGAACAAAACAATAAAGACACATTTTCAAATGGTTAAGGAGAGAGAAGTGTGGCTTTTCCTTCCCTGACAGCCTCCAATTCAGTTTCTCTTCAGGAGACAAAAGTGAGGATTGTCGTGGGCGAGCGCGTGAGCAGGTGCAGGGCCGGAGGCCGTTGGAAAAATCATATTTGATGCTGCAGTTGCTTTGATGTTAATTGGTCCTTAGGCGTTAACTTTTTATTTTTTTATTTTAAAATAACATTGAAGGTGGACTCAAAGCTTTCACGTTCATCCAAAGGGGGCCCGGGTTTTCAAGGCTGAGAGACACAGGGCACATGGAGGAGAGGGCCCTGTTTCCTGAGACAAACTGCTTCCTGCAGCCACGTACTGAGGTTTCCTGTCAGCCAAGGCAAAAAGGGATCATTGGCTTTCAGAGATTTTATCCAAACTGGGATTCTTAGGTAAAACACAGGGCACCCAGTTAAATTTGAATCTAGATACACAACACATAATTTTTAAGTATAAGTATGTCCCAAATATTGCCCAGGACATACATATACTAAAATGTATCCCCTGTTTACCTTAAATTCAATGTTTTGCATATTTATTGTTTAAATTGTGGGAAAATACACATAACATGAAATTTGCTATCTTAACCAATGTTTTGTTTTTTAATTTTGTTTGGTTCTTGATTTTATTTTATTGTTGTTTAAAATTTTTTTATTAAAGTAAAGCTGATGTACACTGTTTTTAAACATATGGTTTAGGAGTGTTAAGTGTATTCACATTGTTGTAAAACCAGTCTCCAGACATTTTCCTCCTACAAAACTGAAACTCTGTACCCATTAAAAAGCAGCTCCCCATCTCCTCTCCTCCCCCAGTCCCTAGCAACCACCATTCTACTTTCTGTCTCTGTTTGACTACTCTTGATAATTCGTATCAATAGAATCATGCAGTATTTGTCTTTGTGTGACTGGCTGCTTTCATTTAGCATCATTTCCTCAAGGTTCATCCATGTAGTAGCATGCAAGCATCAAAATTTCCTTTTTTTTTTTGGACTTCCTGTTGTGGCTCAGTGGTTAACGAATCCGACCAGGAACCAGAAGGCAGCGGGTTCGATCCCTGGCCTTGCCCAGTGGGTTAAGGATCTGGCATTGCCGTGAGCTGTGTTGTAGGTTGCAGAGGTGGCTCAGATCCCAAGTTGCTGTGGCTCTGGCGTAGGCTGGTGGCTACAGCTCTGATTAGACCCCTAGCCTGGGAACCTCCATATGCCGTGGGAGCGGCCCTAAAAAAGGCAAAAAGACAAAAAAAAAAAAAAAATTCCTTCTTTTTTAAGACCGAATAGTATTCTATTGAAAGTATATACCGCATTTGTTTATAGAAGCTCAAACTTAACTGAGCATCTGTATTTTTATTTGCTAAATCTTGCAACCCTATTCTGAATACATCAATCTAGGTAAGCTTTTCGTAGGATCTAAATCAGAAGGGGGGTTTACCCTAGAAAACCCTAGAGATCGCTTATAGAAAGAATAATCAGGAGACATAGCTGGCAACATTTTCTTTTGTGATTTTGCACAAGCTCTAGAATGCGGTTCAAAGGAATTCTAATTCTGTCAATACTCCAGGTCAGGAGTTCTTGAATGGGAATCTGTGCAAGAGTTGTAGGAGTTGTGTGAACCCGTTGAAATCCTAGGCCATGCTGATTATATGTGCATCTTTGGGAAGAAAGGAACTGTAATTGGATTTTCAAAGGTGTCCAAGAATCCCACCCACCTAAGGAGGTCAGGAGGCAGAGGCACCACCCTAGTGATTAAAGGCCTAACTTTGAACTCAGGGGAGGCATTTCCACTGGAGGCTTGGGTATTATTACTTTTCAGACAATGCATTTTTGATTATCTATCCTTTAAAAAATGGAGAAAATCTTAGAAATTAAAGAGTAGAAAGTTTATTCGTCTACTGAAGCATCTGTCTCAAATGAGGGATGGGTATGAGCTGCCAGTGTTCTGCATCTTTCCCGGGAGCTGAATGGAAGCCAGTTCGTGAATAGATGCTGACCTTTGTGAATTTTCTTATGATGGTCGATTATGCTTAAATACAAAGGCCTTTAAAGAAAGAGATTAAGAAAGTGAGAGAGAGACAAGCAGAGAACAATGCCTGGGCAATAGATAACCTTACTCGTGGTAGGAAATAAGTGACTAGTTTGATGATTACTACTTTATTTTTCCTTTAGAAATCCTTCTTCAATTTACCAGCAGCTCTTACTGATGAGCTCAACTGGCCCCAACTCTCTGGTGCTACTGGATTTCTGAACTCTACTAGCGGGTATGTATGTTTGCACATCCTCAAACATTTCAATACGGCTATGCAAGGAAACAACAGGAGGTGAGGCTTGTTCCCAAGATTTTGAAATAAGAATTATTAGAAACTGCTTCTGGAACACGGGTGACATACAACAAACCCACCACTGACCCTTGACCCCGACCCCTGACCTAGAGTCCACCGTGCTGTGGGGCGTCATACAAATTAAATGTTACCCATGTTGGCGAAGAGGAGGTATTCCTGCTCTGGGGCTCTAGAGTTGACTTCTGCTAAAAAAATATTCAAACACATCACTGGATTTTTCTGATTCAAGAGACAAAGAACTTTACTTGCTTACTTTTACTCTAATATATTCACATTTTAAAAAGGTAGTAGGAAAGTTGCAAGGTCCTAGAATCATCCTGACTTCGGTGCTCTGGGATTAAAAGTAGAGACAATGCATAGCTCGTGAGTCTGAGTAACACACAAACCCAGTGTGCTGTGTGTGACTGGGGGTTGACTCTGGGAACAGACATTTCTATTTTGAGCACCCCATTTTTTTATTTAAGGGAGAACATCGCCAATCATGGATAATTTATTATCTTTATTCACTCATTTTAAAAATACTTATTAAATACTTACTATCTAATTAGGCACAGATGCTGTGGATATTTCAAAGAGAAATAAGGCTCATCCCATCTCTGAAGTCAGCCACAGTCAAGGATAAGACAAATGCACAGGCAATGATAATAGAAGACAAATGTGTCAAAAAAAGACAGTTGTCAACACAGAGCTACAGGGTTTGATGGAAGAAGAATTCATGGAAATTGTCAACAGCCACTTCCCTGAAAGGATTTAGAGAGAGGGGCAATGAAAGAGAGAGAAGAAGCTGAGAAAATAACCCACCTTCAGAAAACTGTGTTCATATTTATGTAGAAAATATAATTTCCCTTATATTTGTGAACATAAGAGAAAGGAGAGTTGATGTGTTTTCAAATTTAGGTGTAGATTTTTAAGTTTAATAATGTAAAAAAAAATAGGTTAGTCCTTGTCATTAGTGTAATAATATTTAGGAATGGCTAATAGAGATAGTACTTCCTGAGACAATGCCTGCATATGCCAAGCACTGTACTGAGTAGTATTTGGAGATTTTCTCATTTCATCCCCTTGAGAGGTGGGTGGTATTATGTTCTTCATTTCACAGTTGAGGAATCTAAGGGCTAAGGAGACGGACTAAGAAACTTGACAGAGGACCCACATGAGTAAGAAGAGGTAGGATATGCCATCCTGGAGCCTTGTGTCACATGGTACCAGAGAATACTTTGGTGCTCAAGGGCACGCCTAGCCCACACGTCCCAGCTTTGATGTGCTGTTTTGATTCCACCTGTGGGAATGTGGCTCCCTTTAGCCATTGTCCTTTTGTTTGAGAGCATAGCTCTAGAATGAGAAAATCACTGAGAACCAAAGAAGCCCTCGACACATAGACAGATGCATGCTAGTCTGTGCTGACTCAGCGCCTTCTTGTGTTAGGCTCTGAATTCTATTTACAAAACACAGTCTGTTCATACACCTTGCTCAGTGTTGACGCTAAGCATTGTCCTCACCTGCTGCATTTCTAAGAGGTCTGATCTTCACTGCCCTGCGGTGGTGGGTGGCGGGGGGTGGATTCTCTGTGCATTTGTGGAGTCCCAAGTTATCTGTGAGTGCTCCTTTGCCACCTGTTTCTGTGCACCGTGCCTGTGTCCTCTGCCACTCAGCTGGAATTGGGAAGAATATATTCAGCTCCTTTTGAGAGAAAAGGAGATTCTCTGTCTGGAGTCTGAGTTGCAGTAGATCCCCCATTAAACAGAAACATAGCAGCATGACGTTCCCTGTGTGTCACCATTCAGTATGTCCCTCGTAGCGGTAGCTCCTGCTAAACTCTCTCTTATACTCTCATGCAGATCATACCTGCAGGTAAGCTATGCCAGGCCAATCTCTCTAAAAGAACAAAGAGTTATCAAGTGTGGAAAAATTACTAAAGAGAGACTAGCATTGAATGGGGGTCCTCTTGGTAGAATCAGGTAAATGAATAGAACATTGACCTAGAATAGAAATGCTGTTTGTGAGAGAGATGGCAGCTGCCATAGGCATGGTAAGCAAGTGAACCTTTGGGTCTAAATGCTTATCAACATGGGATAGAATTTATAGATTTCTTTATTCAACTGGATCTCTGGAAAGTGCTTCCTGTTATCTGTGATCAGCCTCATGCTTTGGGTATTAACAATATTCTTTGGAAAAGGTACCTGTGAAAGCAAAAAGAGGCAGTTTGGGGAGAGAAGATGGTTCCTTTCCTTTCCTTCTTCTGCTCTCCCCTCCGCCCCCTCAAAATGTACTGTCTCCTTTATGAGATGAATATGACTCTAATTGAAATTACATGATGCATGTGTCAAAAGACAAACATAACCCCTGAGTTTTACAAATCTTTCACATCCTTCAGTTGAGTCAACATTAATAAAATCTGTTCTCTTGATTCTCAGGCTTCAGAAAAATTCAAAAAGTAATATCCCTTAAAACCATGTGTTTTCTGAGAGCAATTGAATAGGTCAAAGGCAAAAACAAAAAACAAAAAAACCCTCTATGAGGTTGACAGCTTGGGCCCTGGGTGCCTGGCAATAGGGAGAATTCTATGTGAGAAGAAAAGAGCATTCTTAAATATTAAAAATAGTTATTTTAAAGCAATATAGAAACAGATTAGAGCAATTAAGAGATACAAACTTCCAGCTGCAAAATAAATGAGTCACAAGGATGAAATGCACAGTCTGAGGAATTTAGTCAATAATTATATCTTTGTTTGGTGACAGATAACAACTAGACTTATCGTGGTGATCATTTTGAAATGCATAGAAATGGTGAATCACTGTGTTGTGTAGCAGGAACTAATAGAGTGTTGTAGGTAAATTATTCTTCCAAAACAAGCAAACAAATGGACTCAGAAAAAGATCAGATTTGTGGTTATGCAAGGGGAGGGGAGGGGGAATTGAATGAAGACAGTCAAAAGATACAAAGGTGCAAACTTAGAGATAAATAAGTACTAGGAATGTAATGCATGAAATGATAAGTATAATTTAACACTGCTGTACATCATATATGGAAGTTGTTCAGAGAGTAAACCCTGCAAGTTTTCATCACAAGGAAAAAATTGTTTCTGTTGTATCTATATGAGATGATAGACAACATTCACTAATCTTATGTGATAATCATTTCGTGAGATATGTAAGTCAAATCATTATGATGTACACTTTAAACTTACACAGTGATGTATGTCAATTGCATCTCAGTAAAACTGGGATAAAAAAAAAAAAAAAGCAGCATCTAAAATTCCAGAGCATCGTGAGCCCATGTGGTAGAGTGGGAGGAAGCTTGTGTTTACAGGTGAAAGGGTTCTGGTTCCGTGTGGCCCCAGGTGGAACATTTAACATCCCTGGATGTGATGTTCCCACTGTGGCTCAGAAGGTTATGAACCCGACTAGTATCCATGAGGATGCAGGTTCCATCCCTGGCCTCACTCAGTGGCAAGAATCCGGCGTTGCTGTGAGCTGCAGTGTAGGTCACAGACGAGGCTCAGATCCTGCATTGCTGTGGCTGTGGCATAGGGTGGCAGCTGCAGCTCTGATTCGACCCCTAGCCTGGGAAGTTCCATATGCCACATACCCTGCCCTAAAAAGCAAAAAAAAGAGAAAGAAAGAAACAAACAAACAAACAAAAAACCAACCAACCAACCAACCAACCAAAAAACCCATCCCTGGTCGTCATTTATATGATGAAGTGGAGTTGTACCTGGAGATCTGCAACGTTCTCTCCAAGGTTCGGGTTTCATTGTTACAGGGCAACATGATGTTCAAGTCCACATCCCACTTTATGCTGCTGCTTGATTTATAAACATTAGGGAAAACTGGTGGGGAGACATACTCCTGCTTTTCCCCCAAATATGCTTTTCTCCACCCCTTAACTTGCTGTGCCTTGAGAAAAGATATGGTTAATTTTATAGGTAAGAGCCTGAAACACTCTAGAAACCATGTTTCTCTAGGACAGGTGTGCTGTACAGTAGGTTGAGGTCATGCATAGTAAGCCCTACCTTGAATAGTAAGACCAGCTATTCATGAAAGCACTCCTCTGTTATTGCCCTTTATGTATATACTACCTCCCCAAGCAACCCAGAGAGAGAGTCAAATGACTCCAAATCCTTAACAAAAATAACCATCCAAACCCCACACATCTAACCAAGCATTTATGGTTGTTCAAATCCGCTTCTGAAAGTGGGGCCAGGAGCCAGTCCAGTCAGTGGAGTTCTGCATTTTGGTGCTAAACGGCAGAGGAGTTCATCAAAGCTGGGAGGCAGAGTGGGCTGGGAGGAAGAGCAGGGCAACAATTACAACTTAAAAAAAAAAGAAGAAGCAGCTGCAGTTAGCCATAAAAAGTCATGAAAGCTCAAAAGGACCAAAAACAATGACCGAAGTTGCTATGTCAAGCTGGAGCGATGAGAGTGAGATCAGTGGGTCAACATAATTGGGTGTAAACTAGATAGAATTTTCTAGAGTAATTTTTGCTTCTTCTGTTTCTGACTTAAATTTGCTAATTGGGGCCAGAAATAGAGCAAACACTTAGAACTAGACAAAGCCATTGTTACAAGTGGCACAGTAATGCTATTCAAGGACATTTAAACACACGTCTTTGATGAGAGGTGTCCTAGAATCTGAGTGTTAAAGGTTATCTATTCTCTCCAACCCAATAGACATTATATGAGAGAACAATTTTGAAAAGCAGTGTATAACTCCAAACCAAGTCACTTGGGGCATTAAAAACAGAAAATTGGAGAGAAGGGATTTGCAGCTAAGATTTGCTAACCTAATTTCCTCTTAAAAAAAAAAGACATGTAAGTATGAAACACTAATGGGCTTAATAACCTTATTAAATCCATTATTCAAAAATTATATGTGATATAATTGCAGGTGATTAGCCATCTTATAATTATACTTTTCAAAACAAATAACTAGCAGAGAGTTGGTCATTTGAGGTTGAATGAGGTTGATAGGAGTGGGATGTAGTCTCTATCAGTGATTCTCCAAGTGTGGCCCATGGACCCCTGGGGTTGAGTCTCTAAGACCGTGTCAGGGTGTCAACAAGATAAAAACTATTTTCACAACAATGCTAAAACAGTAGTTGCCTTCTGCACTGTAGCCATTTGAACTGGTGAAAAGTGATAGCGGGTAAATCTGTGGACATCTGAGCATGAATCAAAGCAGTGGTACCAAACCATGCCAGTAGTTACTGTGATCCTCACCTCCACACACTCCTGGGTTAAAACAGAAGGGCATCTTCCCTTAAATATGTTGCCCAGAAAGTAGAAAAACATGATTCCTTTTATCAAAGTAGGTACATGATTTTTAATAATTTTACCTGATGAAATGGGAATTATGCATAGAGCCCTTCTGCTGCATAACAAAATATGATGGTTGTCTTAAGGAAAAGCACTTGTGTGAGTGACTGGAGAGCTGAATCAGTCAGTTTTTCATCAGACACCTTTTTCATTGAAAAAGACAAACAAATTATTTCAACTTGAATATATGGCAGGTTATTATATCTAAAATGAATGAAATGAGCTTGTCACTTCAAGTTAAACAACTGACAGTATCAGTTGCTAATCATAAAATTTGAACTTCCAAAGAAAATTTAGACCTTTTGAAAAGTCCTATCTGCCCTTATGAACTTGACAGCTTCCTAATACTCCAAGACCTTCCTAATGAGATACGTGGTGCTCTCAGTGAGTATGAGTTTTCAATATTGTATCATAAAAGGTATCAAATTTGAAATATCTACATAACCCAATGAACCAGCTTTTTCTAAATGACCAGTGTGTCCTCTATGAAATCATGCACGGGTGAAAGATCCATTCAAAATACAAGCTAGATCAATGCATTTGAATGTAACCCGGTGCAGAAAGTCCAGTGATGTAATTCCAGATTCCATATTGCAACTAATCAGTCTTTAGGAAACAACTGCTTATTGAGTTTTGGGGTAGAATCAAAGAAGACTCTCCATTACTCTCAAAAAAGAATATTAAAATGTTACTCCTTTTTCTGCCTACATGTATGTTGAAGGCAAGATTTTCTTCATATAATTCCATCAGAACAGCATATCACACCAGACAATGCAGAAGCAGACTGAGAACCCAGCTGTCTTCTATTGAGCCAGACTTTAAAGAGATTTGCAAAATGGCAAAGTGATGCTTCTCTTCTTCCTGATTGAGGAAGGGGTTGGAAAATTTTTTTTTCACAAAACAAATTATTTCACTTATGTTACCATGCAATGGCCTTATTATTATTGAGCTAATTAATACTTAAATAACCTTTCAAATTTCTAAGTTTTAGTTTCCAGTATATAGATAGCAACATCTGCAACTCATAAACAAAAGCTCTCTGGCTTCCTCAATAATTTTAAGATCATAAAGTGGTCCTCGGAGAAAAAAATTGAGAATATCCGTCCCAGGAAGTGAGTGCAAAAAAAGAAATGTGGCTGAGGACAGCGGCTGGCAGGCACCAACATGAAGAGAGGTGTGGGAAGAGAAAGAACCGTCCTCAAAGGAGAAAGAAACCTAGAAGCATTCAGTGTCCTGGAGGCCAAGTGGAGCAAGTGCTTCCAAAGGGGACATGCCCATCAGCCAGATGATGCTAGAGGCAGAAGGAAGATGAGAATGGAGAAGGACCACTGACTGGGTATCCAGACTATGATCACCAGGACACTTTGACCCAAAACATCTCAGTGGGTGAAGATGGAAGCCGATTGGCAAGAGTAGGTTCAGGAGATGATGAAAGAGATGCGTGTGCATAAACAACTCTGATAACAAGTTTACTATAAAGGGAGCAGAGAAATGGGGTGATAATAGCATGTGAGAAATAAAAGATGGGGGAGACAATTTTAAAGGCGAAATCCTACAGCCAGTCCTCTTGGCTCTTCGCATGTCCGCTGCTTGTAGAGGTGGGAGGAGTCAAGAGAGGGAGAAAGGGGGACAAAAGAAGGAACAGTCTTAGACAAGGCAGGAGAGGGTGGGATGCAGGAACGTGGAGGCAAGGCCGGGACAGGAAGGACCACCTGGACACATTGACTCCTGGCCCACGACTCTTCCTGCCCTGTACTGACAAATCTCTCCACTGCAAGGATGTCCCCTCTGACCCTACTTTTTTTTTTCTTTTTAGGGCCACACCCATGGCATATGGAAGTTCCCAGGCTAGAGGTCAAATTGGAGCTCCAGCGAAAGCCATACTGGATCCTTAATCCACTGAGAGAGGCCAGGGATCAAACCCTGCATCTTCATGGATGCTAGTGAGGTTCTCAATGCACTGAGCCACAATGGGAACTCCTGAGCCTACTTGTTTTTTTAATTTCATTTTAAAATTTATTTATTCAAATCATGAATACACTTTTATTTTACAAAAATTACTGAGGTGTATAAAGTAAAAACCCAAAGCTCTCCCTGAATTTCATTCCCTTTCCTGGAAGAAAACCCTGTTAGCAATTTAGTGTGGTTGCATGCAAACCCTTTCTATGTGATTATGTATGTGTATTTGTACATAAAGAAAGAAATGCTTTCTTGGAGTTTTCCCATAAATGACAGCATACTCTGCATAACATACTGTAAGTTGGAGTTCCCATCATGGCCCAGTGGAAACAAATCCGACTAGGAACCATGAGGTTGCGGGTTCGATCCCTGGCTTCGCTCAGTGGGTTAAGGATCTGGTGTTGCCATGAGCTGTGGTACAGGTCACAGACGTGGCTTGGATCTGGTGTTGCTAGGGCTCTGGCGTAGGCCAGCAGCAAAAGTTCCAGTTAGACCCCTAGCCTGGGAACCTCCATATGCTGCGGGTGCAGCTCTAAAAAAAGACGAAAGAAAAAAATGCTATAAATTAATCTCTTTTTTTTGCTTTTTGGGGACACACCTGTGGCCTATGGAAGTTTCCAGGCTAGGGAATTGAATCAGAGCTACATCTGCCAGCCACAGCCACAGCCACAACAATGCCAGATCATTAACCAACTGAGCAAGGCCAGGGTTGGAACCCACATCCCCATGGAGCTTAGTCGCATTCATTACCAGTGAGCCATGGCAGGAACTCCAACACTGCTTCTTGAAGCATTCTCCACTTTTGCAAAGTTCTGCTAGATATTTCATAGTATAGCTGTTTTATCCTATCGATGGACAGTCAACTTAATTCTAGTAATGCTATAATGAACGTTCTGTGGTTCTCTTTATGAATACATGTGAGAATGCCTTTAGAAAATATTGCTGGATCAGAATATATACATTTTGAATATTTTATAATCCCTCTGAAAGGGCTATACCAATTTACATTCCAACAAACATTGTATAAGAATACTTGTTTCCCCACACTTTGGTCAATACCTAATATTGCCTATTTTCTTAATTTTTTCCAATCTAACAAAGAATATTTTATTGTTGTTCTGATGTGTAACCTTTTGATTATTAGTGAGTCTGAGCATTTTTCATAGGCATCTTCTTTGTCTTGTCTAGTTACCCCTGTTGAGGCTTCAGCAACCACCAGTCAGGGATCAGTGCCTCTTGACAGCTTCTTTGTACTAACCCCCATCTGACTGTATGATTCTTTCCTCTGCTCCTACTTTGCCCCTTCAATATCAATGTCATCTCACTTGTCTTAACTGTTCACTTGCTGTCTCCCCACTCCACCCGCTCCCCACCGGACGCTGAGCATCTTGAGTGCAGGAATCAAGCTTGACTTTGCTATGGAGCCCTAGCCTCTGGTACATTACATGGCACCATAGTAGGAACGCAATAAAAAAAAAAAATCACTGAATAAGTTCATAAGAATATCACTTTACAGGAGTTCCCGTGGTGGCGCAGTGGTTAACGAATCCGACTAGGAACCATGAGGTTGCGGGTTCGATCCCTGCCCTTGCTCAGTGGGTTAACGATCCAGCGTTGCCGTGAGCTGTGGTATAGGTCGCAGACGCAGCTCGGATCCTGCGCTGCTGTGGCTCTGGCGTAGGCTGGCGGCTACAGCTCCAGTTCAACCCCTAGCCTGGGAACCTCCATATGCCGAGGGAGCGGCCCAAGAAATGGCAAAAAGACAAAAAAAAAAAAAAAAAGAATATCGCTTTACATTGGTAAAGTAGGGTACCAATCTACAAACCTCCTTCCCTTGCATTTTCTCAGATTGCCTAAATCAAATCAGATTCGCAGGAATTAACATTTCAGGAAAAACACTAGGGACAAGGGAGGAGGAGTATAAACAGCATGAATTGAATCACCAGCTGCATAACGGGATGCATATAAAAATAAATCAGTGTAACTTAAGCCCTTGGACTGCTAAGTGTGTTCTATAATAAATGTTCTACAAGAAATAAGCAAAATTCATCACAGCATTAAAATAAGTGCATAGTCAACAAAAGGAGAAACTAAGTTTAAAGTAAAATTTTATCAATTCAGTAGTCCAGTAGAAAGAGTACAACAGGAAAGATCTGTTACTTGGTCAATAGTAGCTAAATTCAGCATTGGTGTCAGTGTCTATCCAGAATGATATGATTTTATAGCCCTCTAGATTGATCAAAGTAAATGAACAACCTCCAGATCTTTCCTTGTAACTGACTGGACCTGAGATTTTAGGCCATCTCATGATCAAATATAGATCACACAGGTAATTCATCAGTATTCTTCAAGAACTGTCCTATGAAACACTAGTTACACAAAATGTAAAAAGGTATTACACCCACTTAAAAAAAAGAAAAAGATTCCTAGACCAAATAAGTTTTGGAAATACTGATTTAAATAAAGAGAAACAAGATCACTCAGCATAAAACTTATCACACTTCACTAAGCCCCAAAGCTTGGCATAAACTCCAGGGTATGGGTATAATATGAAACATTTCCTAAACTTATTTGACCATAGACCTGTGTAGATGTGTGTGGGTGTTTTATAAGAAAAATACATCTCAAGAAACTAGAGTTGCACAGAGCATCCTTTGAGAAATACCATTGAGATGACTAAAACAATCATTTATGCCACAACTGATCATTTTAGATTTATAAGCATCCACAGCCCTAAATCCCTCAGTTTTATCCCAGTTTAATGTTTACCCTTATATAGCGGTAAGCACTGTATCAGATCTGAGGCTGAGAAAAGCTAGGATGGAGAGAGTCATAACGCCTCAAGCTCAGAGAAGAGCAGAGGAAGGAGTCTTAGTTGGAAGTTAACTTAGAGGTAGGAAGCCTTGTCTGAATACAGCAGCTCATGAATTATTGAACACGATGCCCATGAAGTCTATTTCCCTATACTATTTTGCTGCTCCAGATTCAAAATCTATCATGCTGTCTTGCTAATCTTTTCATGTCTGAACTCCCAGGACCTCCTCCACAGTCATCCTCACCCTTGCATCCCACCTGCATAATTAGCCCATTGCCAGTCCCTCTGAATACACAGCGAGTCACATTCTGCGTGTTTATCTCTCTCTGAGGCTGCAATCTTGGTTGTTCTGTGACGCAGTGAATTAGGGGTTACACAGGGCTCTGGGATGTGGCTAGCATCCAAAAACTAGAAGGAATTTTAAAAGTGCTTTCATCCATCTCCTTGGTCCCATGCTGCCCCGCCCGACATCCAACATTGGAAAAAAGAAAAAAATTATCCACCCTTTTCTTGAAACTTCCTATCAGTAGAGGTCCCTTGAATAAAGCCTGTCTAGTCTCTAAGTTATTCAACTTTATCTTGATCCACTCCTCTGACCTAACCCTTCACATCAGATGTTACCACTTATCTCTGACTCAGCCTTCCAAGCCCCAGTCTTTTTGTGTGTGACTTATCCCTAACATTCATCTTCAGAAGGATTCAGCCTATATACCCAAACAAGCTGTACTGCTGAAGAGGGTCAGAAATAGACTCAGAAACTTCATCAGGACCTGATACATCACTGTTTCTTGAATAATATCATACATACTTGGTTTCATCCACAAACCTCTGATGCACTAAGCCTTTGGGGACATTATTTTGTTGCCTCTCCCCAGGTGGGTTCTGCTTTGAATCAACAAAGGAGGTGATCTTTTTTGTTGTTTTAAAATCACCGCTTTAGGCGGTCCCTTAGTGGCTCAGGGATAATGAACCTGACTAGTATCCATGAGGATGCGGGTTCAATCCCTGGCCCTGCTCCATGGGTTCAGGATCCGGTGTTGCCAGTCTGCAACCTACACCACAGCTCAGATCCTGTGTTGCTGTGGCTGTGGTAAAGCCCCGGCAGCTGTAGCTCCGATTCAGTCCCTAGCCTGGGAACTTTCATATGCCACAGATGCGGCCCTGAAAAAAAAAGACCAAAAATAAATAAATTAATAAAATAAAATAAAACAACCCCTTTAATTTGTTTGAAGTACTCTTGGGGCTTATTCTTGATTTTACTCTCTTTTTTTTTCCCCTTTCAGCCTTGGTGAAATGGGTTAAGGAAAAGATCCTTAGAAGGCGCTCAAGAAAGTGGTTTTTGTGTGTTACCTGAGCGCATGTTGGGTGAAACAGCTAGTAGACATTCCGAGATTTATCTGTTTTGACTTTTGATGTTAGAAATCAAAATCTGACCAGTGTGTCTGCAGTGAAATGGCTGTGCTTCCCAGGCCCTACAAGAGCTGGAGCTTATAAAACTGGGACGTTAATATGGCAAGTTTCACACCAGTTTCCAGTGTTGAGGACACGCCTGCCTTACACAATGGGGAAGGTGTGAGAAGCACTCCTCTCTGTACCCCTCGCATTATAGGGCTGAAGCTCTCACCTCTTCTGCTCACGCACTGGACTGGCTTTTGATGCACAACAGAGGAAAAGGGGGAGAAACCAAAGATCATACGGGAAACTTGAGTCCAAGTAGGGAGAGGAGCAAAGGCTTTGAAACCAGAGTGGTGATCACAGTTAACCTGACTATGCCCATTATCCTCAGTTTAGCCTATTAACTCAAGTTCCGCTGACCCTGTTTATAAATAACTTTCTATTAAGCAATCTTCTCAATTTATAGGCATCTCAAGGACTATATTATAGGCTTCTCGAAATACTGTATTGATCCCTCTGTCGTCTCAGGATTCCTGAGCACTTGATGAAAAATTCAATACGTGAAATTTATAAGACAGATTATGTATTGGGAAGGGGGCAGAAATGAAAGAAAATAGTACCTTTGATTAGATGAATTAATTCCTAGTGCTTAGTACAAAACCCTAACCCCCAAATTCTAGATGCTGTTTCTGATCAGAAAGAATAATGGAATTACCTGCCTATTGGTAAAGATCCCTATGTTCTTTCTGTAATGGAAGGTGAGAGTAACTATATCCACATTAATATCCACACTGTTTACTCTCCATGAGCAGGTCAAGAGCAAAACAATATTTCAGTACATAAATTCCATTCTTAGAATTATCAAAAATACATTTCTGGCTAAATATTGGTAACAGTTACTTTCCCAAAGGAAAAGAACCCCTCTTCATTGACCGTGAAATGATTTTAGTATTGAACTCAGATCTAATGTCCATTTCCCATCTGCTTTTTCAAAATATAACGAAACAGCCAAGGCAGAGAGCGTAAATGATGCAGTGTATAAAGTATTCATTTCAGGCTCTGGGTAAGATAGCAGATTGAACAAAGCATTTACTTCTCTCCCTTGAGAAGCCCCCTGAAAACGACGGTAAATGAATTTGTCCACAAGGACAAAGAGAACACGAAGAGCCAACAGCCACAAAATGTTGAAAGCCGGAAAGCAGAAGGACAAGTGCTAACTGACTTTGTCAACTCAGATTTGCATCTCAAGCTAGTAGGAGGGAAGCCTGAGAAGCAGCCTGGACCATCCTGCAGAAGCCCCCAAAACCTTGGGAATTGGCTCCATATGGTAGCTCTAGAAATGGAGGGGAAGCTGAAAACGGAAGTACTGCTTGAAAAATTGCTGAAGAAGTAGTTAGAGCCTCAGATCTCTTTCCTTCCCTTGTTCTGCTATAAGACTCGGGTTTATCCTCTGGAGCTGCTAAAATCAAGAGCTTCTGGACTGGCAGACACGACATAGTGAGGGAGGAGCACCCTATGAAAACACAAGCATGCTGAATCTGAGGGCCACCCACCTTCAGCTCCTAAGGGCTAACAACCCAGTAGGAGACTAGAAGCCCCTTCTCTGGGGAATCTGCACATCCCGAAAGGAAAGCCTGAAAGACTCAGAGAGAGGAGTTCCCTGAGGAAGGCCCAGCCAGCCCCCCCACCCCCCCACCCCGTGATGACCATGACAGCAGTTCACCCCCAGCAGCCCCACTTCCCAGTCAGCTTTTGGGTTTTCAATCAGTTTCCACTTTAAAACATAAGCCAGCAGCTCGAGATCATCAAACATCTGAGAGGAACCTTGAATGTGAAAACAACACAAAAACGAGAAAAAGAACTTCAAGAAAACAGACTGTGCTCTCAGAGGACTAAAAACAATGTTTAATTAACATCCCACTTATGGGAGTTCCCTTGTGATGCAGTGGATTAAAGATCCAGCTTTGTCACTGCAGCAGCTTGGGTCACTGCTGTGATGAGAGTTTAATCCCTGGCCCAGAAACTTCCACATGCCATAGGTACAGACCAAAAAAATTGCTTATGAAAAATAACTAAAATGAATATCTTCAAAAAGATGAGATGTTACATTCATATAATTTAAAAATTATATTAAAATTAAATATTCAGAGACCGAAAAAAGATCATTTGGAAATTATTCTCATAACATAAGATGATTTTCATAGAAGTGCTGAAAAGTCAAGTTGGGGATATCATCCAGAAAATAGAGCAAAAGCCAAAGAGATGGAAAATAGGACAGAAAAACTTGGAAAATTAGAAGGCCAGTCTAGGTGACTGAATATCCATATAACTGGACTTCTAAGAAAAGTAGAAAAATGAGTCAGTGGAATATCTCTCAGAACTGAATGACCTGTGTTTCCAGGTTGAAAGGGTCCACCAAATAAATGTCTACACTGAAGGAAAATAGAACCATGCCAAGCCTGTCATTGTGATACTTCAGAACATGTGGAACTGATGCTACTCAGTTTCTCCAAGGATTGGGGCACAGAACAGCCTCAGACAGTGACACTCGGAGGCTGGGAGCCAGTGGGTCCATTCCTTCAAACTCCTGAGGGAAAATGGTATTAACCTGAAATTCTACAAGCCTCTGTTCTGGCTTTTATTGTGTAACAAGGTGCTCCAAACTTTGGTGGCTTACAGCAAGCCATTATTATATCTCATAGTTTGGGAGGTCAGGAATTCAGGCAGAGCTTGGCTGGCCAGTTCTTCTTCTCCATGTGACAATGTCCAGGGACACTTCATGGTAATCACTTACCTCAGGGCCGTAGGCCCCAAGATGGCTTCACTCATGTGAGGGGGTACCTGGGAAGAAGTGACCAGAAGGTTGGGTTTAGCTGGATCACTCCTCTGTTCTAGGTAGGGCTTTGGTTTTAGTACACTTTCATTTTTGAGCAGTTTCAAGTTTATGGGGGAAAAATGAGCAAAAATACAGATACTCCTATATACGCCCTCATCTCTTCAGTTCCCCCTATTATTACTCTTGCATTAGCGTGATACATTTATTACAAATGAAAGGCCAACATTGACAGATTGTTCTTAACTGAAGTCCATAGTTTACAATAGGGTTTTACTCTTTGTGTTATACTGTCTGTGGGTTTTGACAGATGCCTAAGGACACGTCTCCACCATTACAGTATATACAGATTAGTTTCACTGCCCTAAAAAGCCCCTGTGCTCCACCTATTAATCACCCCACCCCTCCTCATAATCTCTGGAAACCACTGTTTTGGGGTTTTTTGGTTTTTTAACTGTCTCCATGTTTTGCCTTTTCCAGAATGCAGTTTCAGGTTGGATACCTTTCCTTAGTAATATGCTTTTAAGCTTCCTCTGTGTCTTTTCATGACTTGATAGTTTACTTCCTTTTATTGCTGAGTAATAGTCCATTGTATGGCTGTACCAGACTTTGTTTATATATTGACCGATTGAAGGAGGTTGCTTCCACTGTAGGGCCTTTTTACATGACATCTCCAGATAGTCAGACTTCTTAGATGGTGGCAGAGAGCTGCAAGAGACCAAAGTTACCAGGGATCTTAAAAATCAGGCCAAAATTGACATAGCGTCACTTCTACCATATCTTATTGGTCAAAGAAGCAACAAGACAGCCAAGATTTAAGGGTAGGAGTGTCAAAGATAATGAGGCCGTCATTAAAACTACTGCATCAGTCAATAAGAAGCAAATGCTGATGGTCCTGGAGGCCCATTTCCTTCTTCCTATTAGTGCTTAGCAAGAAGGTAAGGGACCCCCTCCTTTTTACAAAACTGTTGCCTATTCCATAACTCTATTATTATTATTACATGGTGACTTATAAGCTCCAGAACCTGCTTTCCCTGAAAATACATAGGGTGTCCCAAATGTTCTAGTCTCACTATGTCCAGTCTAAGACACCTTGGAGTTCACCTAATGAGAGTCCAGGAACCAAGTGAACTCTGCTGCTTCTCTACTTTAAAGTTTTTCCCCCAAAAGTCCTATTTACTTTATTTATGTTTATAATTATGGTGCAAGATGTGTTTGGGGGTTCACCCTACACTTCACCAGCAGTACCTCACCACCCTACACCACACCAAGTCAAAAAATAAAAACATTTTCAGATATACAAATGCTAAAAAAAAAGTTACTTCCTACACATCCTTCAAATGTTACTTCAAAGTCCTGTCCATCAAAAATGAGAAAACTGCAGTTCCCGTCGTGGCGCAGTGGTTAACAAATCCGACTAGGAACCATGAGGTTGCGGGTTCGATCCCTGCCCTTGCTCAGTGGGTTAACGATCCGGCGTGGCCGTGAGCTGTGGTGTAGGTTGCAGACGCGCCTCAGATCCCACGTTGCTGTGGCTCTGGCGTAGGCCGGTGGCTACAGCTCCGATTCAACCCCTAGCCTGGGAACCTCCATATGCCGCGGGAGCGGCCCAAGAAATAGCAACAACAACAACAAAAAGACAAAAAGACAAAAGACAAAAAAAAAAAAAAAAAATGAGAAAACTGTGGTCTTCTAGGAAATAGGAAATCCAACAAGTCAGGAAGAGGTACGAGAAGGCCGAGAATCTGGAGAAGGGAGTTCCCAGGATATCCTCTGTGCACCAGGGTGAGAAAGTAACAGGTCCAGATTGTGCAGGTCAAGGGGTTCCGGAAAGGTTTCCCATAGAAGGTGAAACTCAAAAACTATCTGGCATGTTGAAGCATATTAAAAAGAGATCAAACAACTGTAAAAAAAGATCAAAGGGTGAATTGATGATAAATACTTAAGAAAATTAAGCGGAGAAACAAAAGGCAGATACTAGCGCCAGGGAAATGAGAGGTGTGAAGAGAAGAAAAGGCAGTCGGAGATCCGTTGCGAAGAGCTAAATCCCGCTCTCCCCACCTCTTATGATGGTGGGAAGTGAATAGATAGCGCCCAAGCTCAAAACTCAAGAAGTAGCCTTGAAAGTATGTTATTTAGAGATAAGGAAGGAAATAGGAAAAGACTCAGTCAAATAAGGTTGAAATTAATTGCCTCTGGGAATGGAGAAATGGGAAGGAATGCGGAGTGTGGGGTTGCTGTTTATCACGACCAGCCTTATAGACAAGCACTGTTTGGTTGTGAGAGGCTCACCACCTCAAGGCTTTGTTCACATTCACTTTTTCAATGAGACTTTCTCTTGCTCTGCCCACTCAAATTCTAGTTCCCAGCCTCCCTTTTCTTTAATAGCATTTACTGTCTTGTAGATTCCTCTCTAATTTGCTTATCTGTGATGTTCAGTGGGGTTTTTTTCCTGCCAGAATGTCAGTGGCAGAGGAGCAGGGCTCTTCATCTTTTTCATTTACCAGTAAATGTAGACCCAGGTGCCTGGATCAGTGTCTGGAACATAGTGAAGCTCAGTAAACATCACTTAAGTAAAATCTATTTGATTTTTCAAACTATGTGCGTGGGTAGCTTTTATTTTTAAAAGTAAAATAAATCATTCACCTCAAAATTCTACCACACAGCAAAAATCCTATAATTAAAATATTGCTCAGAGATCTTGGTCTTCTCTTAAGAAATGTTTTTAGTAGGGTTTTTTGGTTTGTTTTTAATTGAAGTATAATTGATTTACAATGTTGTGTTAGTTTCAGGTGTACAGCAAAATGATTCAGTTATATGTTTTTTTCAGATTCTTTTCCCTTATAGGTTATTACAAAACATTGAGTATAGGGTGTTCTCTTGGGGCAGGTTAAGCCAGTTGAGGATCCAGCGTTATCACTGCAGCAGCTGTGGTCACTGCTGTGGAGCGGGATTGATCCCTGGCCCGGGATCTTCCACATGTCTTGAGCACAGCCAAAAAAAAGTTCAAAAAAATATTTAGTGTAGTTTCCTATGCTATACAGTAGGTGCTTCTTGACTATCTGTTTTATGTATAATAGTGTGTATATATTAATCCCAAACTCCTACTAATTTATTCCTCCTCCCCTCTTTCCCCGTTGGTAATCGTAAGTTTGTTTTCTATCATTATTAATTTTCTCAGACTTAAAAAAACACTTTTTGCAGTACATTCCAAGTGCCCAAACCTGATACAGGCTCACCTTTCTGAAACACCGAGACAGTTGGCAAGTATTATAATACAATGAGTGAGACTTACATAACATTTAAAAATAAATGTGATTTATGGTTGTAAGATAGGGAATTTATGATAATGAAGAGAAGATAAAATACATTGGAGGAATAATCAAATATGTCTAAGTTTAATTATTATTCATTAGTTTATACCTGGTCTTGTTTCAAAAAAGGATTTTAGGAAGCTGATAAAAGTAAAGAGAACATAACATTAAATTACATTTACATTAAATTAAATGTTGGCAAAAGAAGATAGAAAATTGAAGATGGAACAAAGAGGAGCCAAGAAAGTAACTTAAAATATGTGCACTTATAGACTGATGCTGGTTGAAAATTTATCTCTAGAATCTCTGTCCATTAGTATTAAATTCAGCTACAGGTAAGAGAAAAACTCAGCATCTGGGTGGTTTAAATAAGATAATAGATGAGATTATTTCTCTCACATGTGCAGTCTAGGTCTGGTACAGGAAGGAACTCAACTCCACTGTCCTCGGGGATCTAAGAGCCTTCCAGCTCCTGAGTAGAAGTTGTCCCCATAGTCCAAGATGGCAGCATTTGTGTTGCAGGCAACACAGCGGAGAAAGAGCAAGGACCACCTGCCAGTAGTTCCCTAAGAAACATTCCCAGAAATTGTCGCTGGAGAATTCCACTTCCATCTCATTGTCTAGAACTTAGTGAAATGCCCACTCCTAGCTGCGTGGGACAGACATCATTTGGGGCAGACATGTGTCCTGCTAAAACTTCTATTAAAACTGATGAAGGGGGAGAAGTGGATAGAAAGGCAAACAGGAGTGTCAGCCACAGCTTCACAGCAACAGAAAGAAGAAAGGGAACATGGTCAGGTTCAAAATAACAAAGTTGGTAAAGATGACCAGGTGCTTGAGACATACAGCAGCTCTTGGTTAAAGGGTTGAAGAGGGAAGACTCTGGAGGTCTTCGTTAAGGAGGAAAGGTTTGATCCCACCACATCATTGAAACCTGCAACCCATTTTGTAGGACTGTTTCTCATAACTAATAATGTTTTGACAGTTTACAGAAAACATGTCCGCGGAGATTTGATTTTCTGAGCTCATTTTCACCACATTTTAAAAAATCATAATGAAGTCATGTGTCTTTATACTCCATCATATCACTCTCCTGACATTAAATATACACATATGTATTTGTTTCAGACTTAAAGAAAACTCTATCTACCTTCGTTTACGGAAAAGGAACCGCTGCAATCACAGGGACTACCAGAACATTTCAAGAAACGGTATGTCGTGCTCCATTTAAACCTTCTCCAATGTGCCTTTGATGATTGGCTTTATTTCTTAGGCACCCCAGAAGCTGAGGACTAGATCGTAAGGAACAGAAAACAAATGGACAGTCTCCCTTTCCTCTACCATTGCCTTTTTGGAGGTGGGGGGAAAGGAGGGGTTGGGTTTAGAGCCTTTTACCTGCAGCGAAAGAGAACGAGATGAGATGCAGTCAAGGGATAGACCCCAGGGACACCTCAGTCATCCAACAGCAAAGTTCTAGAAAGGCCAAGGTGCACGGCATCGAGGCTAAGGAGGCAAGACCTAAGTGAGTATTAGCAGAACAAGGACCGAGCAAAATCAAGGTCATTGCAAAGTCTGTACCCTCCCCTGTGGTGCAGAGTCTCCCACATTTCTAATGCGGTTGGAGTTTTAAGAAAAATAGCTAAAAGTTTGTGGCTGAAATCCTGCAAAGCCATTAAGAAAAGGAACGTATTTTCAGAGTGTTGTCATGACTTCCAGGTCTCTGTCAGCCTCCCACATTTCCCAGGACATCTGGAACCTTCTGGGCTTGCTTCTTACCTGTGTGGTTCTCACCTCCCACCGGGGACGCAGATTCAGTCCATTGCCACAAGATTTTGAGGACACTCCTGGTTAATAAACCACAGCCCAGCTCTTGCCTAATGAGCTGCCAAGTAATGGTTTGTGACACACAATCCAGGGACAGCAAACACTTAACGTGTGTGTTGCCACTCCATCTCCTTAAGCCTGGGGAATATATTACTAATCCACCTTGGCACTCTTGTCTGCCACACTCAGATTCTGCCTCAGCAACTGACAACACAGCACACCTGACAATCAACATCAACAGATTAGACTTGGCACATAAAGTTAAACCTATTTGCCAGCCCTGTTCCAATTCTAACCAACAAGAGTATTAAGGAATTTTCCAAGCAGTGCAAGTTTTACCTAAATATATGACCTACAAATAACATATTTTTTATAATTATATTCTACATAGAACAAATGTTCTGTTCTAAGAACAACGTAGATTTTTTTCTTACTGATAAAATAAGAGCTGATTTTTATTGGTCTCTTACCAAATGCTAAGAACAATTTATGTATAATATTTCATCTAATCCTTTCAAGGAGCTATGAAGCAAGTATTTATCATATTTATATTACATATTATATTATTTATATTATTATATTTCTTCAATTCTAAGAAACCACTGATTGTATTAGCTGTGGAAAGTTTTAAGGGAGGAAAAAGGAAAGAAAAATTGCAATGTACACATTGACTGCAGCACTGAACCCAATATCAAATGTGTTAAAATACATTTCTCAAAACTGAGGATTTGTAATGACACCCATACGCTTGCAGCTAAGAAAACAGAGGCATAGAGAGACCAAGAACCTTGTCCCAGGTCACAGCAATAGGAAGTTGCAGAAGAGGTAGAATTTGTACCCAGCTTAATCTGATTCCATTCGGACACCAACAAACATAATACAGGCGCTGGTCTATGATCCGAGATGACCTGCAGAAAGAGATCAGCTTTGTCTCTTTGTGTTTGAACAAGACTCACAGTTTATTGGAAAATTGTCATTGAAGGTACCTGCGAATCATCGTAGACACAAAGTGAACACCAGCCCCTTCCTGCTCTCTCTGTTTTCCTTTAGTGAGATATTCAAATAGCTCCATTGCTGTCAAAAGCTCTCTCTCAATGTAGCCTGTAAACAGCAAAGAACAAAAACACCCCTGTAGAACAGAATATTTCACAGCTCTAGAAAGTGAGGGTTAAAAGTCCCTGTATTTTTATTTAGAAAGGCAAAACACCAGCAAAAGAAAAATATATAAAATTGGATAGTGTAATTTAGTTTCTATTCTACTTTAAAAAGAAAACTAGCTATACATAAGAAGATTGGTAGAAAATTCACCAAAATCGTCATGTTTTATGAATTGTGGGTAGTTGCTTTCTTTTTCAAAAAAAATATTTCTGATTTTGGGTTTATAGAGAAATAACAACAACAACAACAGCAAAAATCTGGAAGGAAACTAAGTGTAGGGACAGTAAAAAACTGACGCAAGGTCCCCAGCCAGTGGCACCTTGTTAGGGTGCAGAATAAGGAATAGGATTTGGCCAGAAGCACAAGCTGGAAGCTGCCCTCTTTTCCTGTGCCTCCACCCCAGCATTTCTCTGTCTCCTAAGACCCAGACATGTCATCTCAGCATCACCGTGTACCCACAATGAATGCAGTCATCTTTTACAAAATCAAAAAGACCAAAGTAGGTTCTCCAAAAAGTGCTCAGCACAATTTATAGCAGATGTTTCTTCTTTTGTGGGTGCACTGTCTTGACAATATTCCCTTAGAATTCAGATGGTGGAGATAAAAAGGGAGAAAGGAGAGGGGAGGAGAGGCCAATCATGAAAACACCTGCGTGTCAAAATTTGATTGAAATCCATGGCTTCTGTCAGACTTCCATCTAATGAATAAATGCTGGGGTGGAACTGGGGCGAGGGGGTGATAGTTCCTTTCTTTAAATTCACAATCCTTAGACATACAGAGAGTGTGCACTTTATCTAGTATAGCTTCTTTGAAGATGTTCCTTGACTCTTTTTTCTAGGGATATAGTTCTTTAAAAAAATTCTTTTTTTTTTTCCAGTTTCTCATAGTTACTCATTATTTAATGTCCGGGCCTTATTTATTCTCCAGCCCCTCTTCCTGTTTTCTGCTGCTTTCCTCACTATGGACTTTTCCTTTGATATGATGCGGCACGTAACCTGACTACCGGCGCCAAGTTATTTCAATTACTCCCTGAGGTTTTTATTAGATATAGAAAAAGTCAGCTTCCTACAGCCTGCATATTTATGGCTACACTTATTTTTCAGAACCAGTGAGAGAGAAAGAGGAAAAAGGGAAGAAAGTGTTGAATGGAATACAAAAGCGTTTCTTAAAAATTGTTAGTGTAAGAATTAAAGAAACAGTTCCTATTTTCCTCGATGTTTATGTACAAGATCTCAGAATTGTCTGCAGATGCATCTACCATGAACCATTGCCCGTGATTGCAAAGTATTTTAAAACGTAAAATGTCAGAGTCATTTTAATGTGGGCACTAATTCTGTAGCAGGGAGGTGAGTCACAGCAAGCTTCCTGCTGAACCGTCTTTACCGTCAGCCATGGAGACGGCTGCAATTCTTACTGCTCCCAACGTGGGAAAAAAAAAAAAAAAGGATAGGGAGTGAGGGGGAGGGGCCAGTGGAGTGAGGGGGGAAGGGGTCAAAATACCACAGAGTTGGCTGGATCCTCATAGACCTGCACTTGACTTCTCAGAGATGCAAAGTGAAGCCCAGAGACCAGAGGTCTTCCCCTCCTGTTGCTTTGTAAAAATCTTTCTTCCTTGTGTATAAAACAGCAGACTGGTTTTGAATTTAGGCCCTGGAATTGGTGTGTGACTTGGATGAATCGTTAAATTTCGCTGGCCCGTTTCTGCATCTATAAAATGGGGATCACGGTTCGATGGGCACAATTGCCAGAGGTGACCCTGGGATCTCCTTCTGGGTTGCCTAGACAACAAGTCAGCTCCAGTGGGCGTCTTCACCCCATCCTACCAGGGGAGAGGCTACACCCAAACTTAGTGGGACGATGGGATTTGGGGGACCAACCCTTTCCTCCTTAAATTCCTTCATGTCATGTGATGTAGTTTAAGAAATTGGTTTGTCACAAAACCCAGAGGGGGCCCCCTTTGTACAAAGATCCACCTGTGAACTTCCCTGGGTTGCGGTAAGGTTGAAAGGGGAAATACGGTGCTTACTGAACGCCCATCATTGTTGCTAACTTCATCCACCACCTGTCCTGTTGTTTACTCAGCATTTTTAAAAATCACTCATTTTTTCAAAGGAACAAGTAGATTTTTTTTAAAAAAAAAATTTAAAGCTAAATGTCCATGATAGGAAGGCCTGTGGCTCCCAGAGTTCAAGGGCAGAAAGAGGGGCAGCTACCGTTGAGTTTCCAAGCCCCTGGGAACAATAGCAAGTGGGAAGGTAATGGGGACAGGTGAGGGGCACCTGGAGAATCTGGCAGAAAGAACAGGGCCTCCTCTGGGAGGAAAAACCAGGGATTGGAATGGGTAGTGATGGAAACTGGTAGACGGTAGTTCTAAGCCTGACAGAGGGGGGCAGGGGTGAGGGATAGGGGAGAAAGACGGGGGACTTCACGGGGAGCCCTGGGGAATGGGAGGTGGGTAAGGCCTGGGGAGCAGGCTCGGGGCTCCCCTAGAGAGCCTGGGGGAGACCAGGGCAAAGGCAGGGTTAAGGGGAGGGGACCAAGAGCTGAGGGTGGGGCAAGAGATGAACAAGCCTTGGCTGGCTGAGCTGGAAGTTCTAGAACCTGTTGAAAGGAGAAGAAGCAGATGAGGGCTTTCACCTTCCCTCTAGCAGAGATGATGGCCCCTCCGAGACCAGAGCTTTAAGCACAGATGCCAGTCAGTATTAGCTGGAGAGGCCCACCCAGCAAACCTGGACCCCGAAACCACCTCCTATACCTTGGCTGCATGTTCGAGTCTTTGGGACCTGCCACTGGGCCCTGGGACTCGTAATCTTCAGCCTTCGCTGTGTACCACCACAAACATGGGTCCACACACCCGACTTACAGCAAAGTTAGTCTGCTGACTCTGGATGGCGAGGGCAAGTGCTGTTTATTGCAAGGCACCCAACGTGGGGCCAAGCATGAAGAACGGGCCACTGATCCTCAGAAGAGCCGGACTCCCTGAGGGTTTTGAAGGAGGGGGTTGAAAGGCAAGTTTAGGCATGTGGGTTGCAGGGCGCCTGATCAGCATGTGCACAGTTCTCTGATTGGTTGATGGTGATGGAACAGGGTGATGTCACAGGGGTCAGTATTATCAATCCTCAGGTTCCAGCCTGGTCTGGGGGCTCCATGCTCTCCTGGTCTTCACACAGTTAGTTCCTTCCACCTGGTGGGGTTTTCTAATCTGCAGAACAATTCAAGGATATGGCTCAGGATACTATTCATAGCCCTTGGGTAGGAACTAAAGGTCCTTGAGTTTGTTTTATGGCTAAACTATTATTATTTTGTCTTGCTTGACTGTTTTCCTTAGTTTCTGAGTTTTATCACTTTTCTGATCAAATTTGCTCTTTGGAATGCAGGGAAGGCCTAGGAGGCTAAACCCTTTTTCCAACAAGAGGTGGGGGACACAGGCAGGGGTCTGTCCCCAGGAAGGAAACAAGAGGGTCCTGCTTGGTTTCAACTGAAGCCCTTTGTTCCCGCCTCCGTGTTGGGTTTCCTCACTTGTAGCTGAATTATCTGCTTTAAGTCTGGTGTCCCGCTCTGATGATGAACACAAGCCATATGGGAGGAGTTCCCATCGTGGCGCAGTGGTTAACGAATCCGACTAGGAACCATGAGGTTGTGGGTTCGATCCCTGCCCTTGCTCAGTGGGTTAACGATCCAGCGTTGCTGTGAGCTGTGGTGTAGGTCGCAGACGAGACTGGGATCCCACAGCTCCAATTGGACCCCTAGCCTGGGAACCTCCATGTGCTGCAGGAGCAGCCTAAAAAAAAAAAAAAAAAAAAATGGCAAAAAGACAAAATAAATAAATAAATAAGCCATATGGGAACCAAATTTGTACTCCCAGCCCTGAACTAAGCCTCTGCTGCACATAGTAGGGACTTGTCAACCCAACACACAGTTTTTTTGTTTTGGGGTTTTTTTTTTAGCTAAATAACTCTCAGGAGTTACATTTAACCTTTGAAGAGAAGAAAAGTACACACAGTAATCTTTTGCCAGCCTAAATACCTCTGCGGTGGGCAAAAACCATGAATGACAAGACTAGGCTTCATCTAAAATAAAGGGTAGAAGAAAAACAAATGTTAACATGATATTCAATATCAATATGTATTTTAAAGTAAATAAAAATTCATAAGGCATCTACTTCCAAAATAAACAAGTCTCATCTGCTTTAAGGGACAAGCAAATCCCAGCCCTGAATCTCCGTGGCCACACAGCACCCTGATGGTTTTAGGGGCTGCACTGAGGACCTCTTTATAGTTTCCAAATGGCACTTTACTAGCTTAGAATAGAATGTCATTTGTCACTGGCAGCTTTCCTCTTTTTTTTTTTTTTTTTTTTTTTTGGCAAGTTTAGCAAAACCTTGGTGTAAACACCTGTTCGGAGTTGTGTTGTCTTCAGAAAGTCAAAAGCGCTGAAGAGCATATTTTCCTGGGGGAGGGGAGCCAATCTTCCATCCATTCAGTGAGAAGTCGCCCTTTTCTGGGCACCCCTATGCTCGCTCACTTACTGGGAGGGTGGGGAACAAGGGACTGACGGCAAGTATGTAAGCATGAAACATGGAGAATTTTAACCTCTGTTAAAGTGCACGTGTTTGCAGCCTCAGCTACCCAACTCCACCCAAGTTCCCTTGCCACAAGCCACATTTGGTCTTGAACTTCTTAACTTCTCCGACCACTCTCCGTCCCCCACACCCAGAAAAAACGTTATCTTGCCACTCCCATTGTTAAACCATCTAGAGAATGGGAGAGAATCTAACAGACCAGGAGGAACTAGAAAAAACGGGGCAAAATTTAGGCCAGCATGTGAAATTCGAACTCAGAGCATCTACAAGAGAAAGTCTTAGGAAGGCCAAGTGGGTGGGGAGGAGAAGAGAACATTGGGCCGCAAAGGGGTGATGGAAGAGTTTCTAAGGTGGACGGAGGAGGAGGCCTCGAAGCAAAATCAGAGATGGGGGGGTGGGGGTGGGGGAAGAAAGGGGGTTTCTACCTGATGGACAAACTGTGTCCATGACAAGTGTGACCCCAACTCAGGGTTCCCCTTCTCATGACTCTCAGACTGTTTCTCCTTCATATCACTGCTCTGGATGAATGACATGAGATCACCAGCAAAACCTCACCTTATTCACACACCATGAGACAGTACAACTCTGTCTTTCTGCTCTCCAGTGAAAAATCAGGAGAGGCGAGCCCTGAATTCAAGAGACGGATCCTTCCTGCCTTCATTAACTGGCTGATGTTTTTGAGCACCAGTCGCTATAATACACAGGGAATAAAAAGACAAAATGCTGAGTTACCTGGTAGCCTAGTGCTTAAGGATCTGGCATTGTCACTGCTGTGGCTCGTCATTGCTGTGACTCTGGTTCGATTCCTGGCCTGGGAACTTTTGCATGCCATGGTCATGGCCAAAAGAAAAAACGACTAGAAGTTCCCATCATGGCTCAGAAGAAATGAATCTGACTAGCATCCATGAGGACACAGATTGGATCCCTGGCCTCACTCAGTGGGTTAAGGATCCAGTGTTGCCATGAGCTCTGGTGTAGGTTGCAGATGTGGCTCGGATCCCGAGTTGCTGTGGCTGCAGTGTAGGCTGGCAGCTACAGTTCCGATTTGACCCTTAGCCTGGGAACCTCCTTGTGCTGCAGGTGTGGCCCTAAAAAGACAAAAATTAAATTAAAAATAAAAATAAAATGATAGTGTGACCCATCTAAGTTAGGAATGTAAGGTTGAAAAAGAAGATAAGAAAGACAGACAGACTGACTAAATGCTAGTGCAGGCCTGGACCATATTCAAGTCCTGACCTCTCACTGGCTGGTTCCATAACCTCTGAGAGTCCTTTGCCCATTCTGAGCCTCAGTTTCCCTAAAATAAAGAGCTTAAACCAGATAATCAACTTCTATCCAAGCTCTGTGACTCTGAAATTCTAAATCAGAGTTTTAGACCAGAAATCCTCAGGCTCACTCTGTGTTTAAGTTGTTTGTTTTTTTAATATAGCTTGTTGCTGATATTTAAAAGGGAAGAGATTTTACGTAAAAATCCAATCTCCTATTTATCTCAGAAAATCAGCAGCTCTGGCAATACAGCCACACTCCTGCCTCGCAACATTGGTTGGCACTGAATGGCAGCCCTCCCCTTCAGGTGGATTATGTGCCACGTGTTTGGCCATGGTTCCTGCTGTGCTCCCTTCACACATGGATTTAGCTACCTGGCCCCTGTGGCCATTTGAGAGTTCAAACCCCAACCCAAGTCTAAGTGGTGGGCGGCTATTCAAGGGAAAGTAGAACTAGGACTTCCACACACAACAGGTTAAAAGGTGCAGAAGTGAGGAATAGCTACTGAGAGTTGACCAGGCCCTGGGCATCCAGCAAAAGGAGAGAAGCTGCCTCTGGTAGGTGTGTTCTAACAAGAGTAGACATGAGGGGGAAGTCCATCCTGCTCTTAAACTTGGACTTGACCGAGAGGATTTTGACTTCTCAGCAAACACAAGAATTGTCAAAGGAGCTTGCCCTGGGCACAGAGAAACCACTATTCAGACCTTACTCCAAGTCAGAAAGAACAGACTGATGTCCTTCCAGGCCCCAAGCCACTCATCATGTTTCGCCAAGGAATACTGCCAAGGACCACTGCTCAGGGCACAGTTCTCCTGGGCATCAGTTAGCAGGATGCACAAATTCAGTTGGAGAGTTGTGTGAGGTCAAGATTTTCATCCTGGGGAGTTCCCTTCGTGGCTTAGTGGTTAGCGAACCCAACTAGGATCCGTAAGGATGTGGGTTCAATCCCTGGCTTTGCTCAGTAGGTTAAGGATCCAGCATTGCCTTGAGCTGTGATGTAGGTCGCAGACAAGGCTCGGATTCCACGTTGCTGTGGCTGTGAGGTAGGCCAGCAGCTGTAGCTCTGATTGGACCCCTAGCCTGGGAACCTCCATGTGTCGTAGATGCAACCCTAAAAAGCCAAAAAAAAAAAAAAAAAGAAAAGATTTTCATCCTGTACCTCTCGAATCAGTGCACCAGGGCAAATTCAGAGGCAAATACCTTATGCTTTTTTATGTAATTGTCAATGGTAAGGGCTCCTAAGGTCCTAGGGGGTCTCCTTTCAATTGATCCCTTTTGCTTAGAGCTTGACACAAAGGATATCATAGGGAAAGCTCACTGCCGCTTGTGGTCTAAATGAACTTGCCGGTTTTTATCAGTTTCAAAGCATCTTGGGATGTGCCTTGTACCTCTGGTCTCCTCTTGTACTTCCCTTCCTCCTGCTCATCTTCCATTTGATTTTGCGCCACCACTCCCTCTGTTTCTTCTCCAATATTGCAAGAGAACCTAGAAACAGGAAGGTAAATAAGACAAAGTCCCTGCCTTCAAGGAGACCATAACTAAACAGAAAAGAGAGACAAAGAAGGAAATGATATGGTTCTTATGAAAAGGACACTAAGATAGGAGTTCCCATTGTTGCGCAGTGGTTAACGAATCCGACTAGGAACCATGAGGTTGCGAGTTCCATCCCTGGCCTTGCTCAGTGGGTTAAGGATCCGGCGTTGCCGTGAGCTGTGGTGAAGGTTGCAGACGCGGCTCAGATCCCGCGTTGCTGTGGCTCTGGCGTAGGCAGGTGGCTACAGCTCTGATTCGACCCCTAGCCTGGGAACCTCCATATGCCGCGGGAGAGGCCCAGAAAATGGCAAAAAGACAAAAAAAAAAAAAAAAAGGACACTAAAATAGAGGTAGCTTGAGGCCTCTGGAAGTGAGAGACACTTAACTCTGCCCGGAGAAGGAGAGGGAAATTTCAGAGAAGCTACGTTTCTGCAGAGAGCCTTGGGGCGGGGGGAATAGGAATCCAAAAAACTACAGGACCATGGTGGCTCAGTACATAGATGCTCCGAGGGCAAAAACATCTTTGGGGAAAAAGGAGAGAGAAGTCCACCATGGCTGAAGAAGACTTGTGAAACTGTGTCAAGTTTTGTGACTAGGAGATAGATTGGAGCCTCTCTGGAGAGGCTGTTGCATTCTTTTAAAAATATATGTTTGGGAGAATCATTTATCTAGTTTGTCACAGAAATTCGGAACCATACTTGTGAATTTGAAAGCATTTTTAGTAGTAGAAACACCATCCGAAACTGTCACAACAAACAATTATTAAGTGCCTACTATTTTGAGCTGAAGGTCATTGTATTAGTCAGAATATTTCTGCTTATTGCAAGGAGCATTTTTAGAGGAAAGAAGGAATTTAAATTTTCATGGCCGATTTTTTTTAACTGGATTATACAAATCGTGCTCTTCAAAATGCTTCCTAAATTTATAAGCAAAATCTGCATTATTTAAAATCCAATTAAAGTTAAATAGCATTATTAGATTTATTTTATGGCAGTGTATGACACCGCATTTCTCATGAACTCTCTATAAGGCATTCCGGTTTCTGGTTCTGGGTATAATGAAGTAAGTGTACACCACTCTGTCTGTGCCACTGAATGCAGCTATAAAACCTGGACAGAATCTATAGAAAAGGTATTGGAGGATTCAGGAAAGTAAATTGCAGCAGGCCAATTGAAGACGCAAAGCAGAATTAGGAGCACAGCCAAACCAGCAGTGAGGTTAGCATTTTGTTGTCCCTCTGTTATCTCCCGACCTTGACTCAAGGCCACCCAGCCCCCAGAAGTGGTCTGTGACATAGAGAGATGGCATCAGAAGAAACCTAGTTCTCTCTCAAGACATGGGAAAGAGGTCTCTTGGCAGTAATAGGGCAGCACGGAGAACCTCGAAGTGCCTGGAGTTCTGAGGGGGTGGGTCTGCCTCTCCAATTAGAAGACCTGTGAGCCCAGGAGGGTGGAGCTTATTTTCTCACTCTGTCCTCTCATTGCCAGGGTCCTGCTGTGGGCTAATTTATGAGACGTGCACATGAGAGTTGGGGAATGAAAGTCAGAGCTTTAGGAGTTCCCATCATGGCTTAGTGGAAATGAATCTGACTAGCCGACTAGTATCCATGAGGACGCAGGTTCAATCCCTGGCCTTGCTCAGTGGGTTAAGGATCTAGTGTTGCCATGAGCTGTGGTGTAGGTCACATATACAGCTTGGATCCTGAATTACTGTGGCTATGGTGTAGGCCGACAGCCACAGCTCCGATCGACCCCTAGCCTGGGAACCTCCATATTCCACAGGTGCGGCCCTAAAAAGACAAAAAAAAAAAAAAAAAAGAAAGTTGGAGCTTTCGGACCAAAGTGGGGAGCTCAAAGAACCAGAAAGTGCCAAGGAGCCCATGGAGAGGGAGGGGCTTAGGAAAGCAGCCCCATAAAGCTTGAATGAACTCTGGGGGTTACTCTTGAGCTATGTATACACAGATCTGATCCTTAATTGCATACCAGAGACTTCAAGAACTGGACTTAGACACAGACTAGTGCTCGGGTCCAAGAATGGCCACTCAGTGACACAGACATGAGACAAGTTAAAATGTTACTGTAGGAGTTCCTGTTGAGGCTCAGCGGAATGAACCCGGCTAGTGTCCATGAGGATGTGGGTTCCATCCCTGGCCCCGCTCAGTGGGTTAAGGATCTGGCATTGCCGTGAGCTGCGGTGTAGGTCACAGAAAAGGCTCAGATCCAGCATTGCTATGGCTGTGGTGTAGGCTGGCAGCTACAGCTGAGATTTGCCCCCTAGCCTGGGAACTTCCATATGCCACGAGTGCGGCTATAAAAAGACAAAAAATAAATATATATACTACTGTAAAGGCTTTGAAAGTGGAATTGATGTTGAAGTAACAACCTCCCAGAAGGCTGGTTAGAACTTGCCACCCAAACCTAAATGGGTTGATTGCCTAATAAGACAAAAATACAAGACTCCGAGTCTTATAATATCAGAAATTCTTAGGATAAAATCCAAAATTACTTAGCATATAAGGAACCATAAAAATCTCAGTTCACATGGGAAAAGAAAACTAACAGATGTCAGTGCCAAAATGATGCAGATTTTGAAACTATCTGACAGCAAATTTTATAGCAGTGATTGTAAAATGCACCTCGTATTCCTTTTTACAGGTTCTCATACGAGAACAAAATTATATAATTCACATATTCTCATGTAAGAATTGAATCTATTTCAGTCATTACTAATGTCTATTATTAGGTAGGTATCTGAGATAGCTTACTAGCTGAGCTGCTCGTTGGTATCTGTCAGAACTTGAGCAAGTCTCTTTCCCTCTCTGGGCCTCGTCTGTAAAGAGGGCTACTTGATCATGTGCCCTCAGAGGTCCCTACCCAGCTCTGATGCCCCAGGACTTTACACGTGATTCTAAGAAGGGCTCAGAGGCTGAGTTATAAAGCTAGTGATGCTGAAGCCTGGAGACCCCTCACTTGACTGGTGCCCAGATGGATTTATAAAATTTACTAGCTTGAGATATTTAACCACAATTGGTTCAGATTCTTATCCCTTTCCACTCTGGCTTCCCTTTATGTTGGGTCTCATTTTTGTGTTTTGTGTTCCAAATTATATAAGCTTCAGAACTCAAGCCCCAGCTATGCCCCATCCTGTTCAGAGAGTTATAACAGCATTGAACTAGAGGTTTGTTTCTGAGTCGTGGATAGAAAGCATCAGATATTTCATTGGGAATTTATTACCAAGTTCTTCTCTTAGGACTTCAAGAGAAGAAACACCAACTTTTCTTTCAGTGCTCAGCTTAACCTCACTTCTCCAGGGCCTCTCAGAATCCCTGACACTTGATGTTCATTACTTGTTTAATAACTGTAAGTTTCATAAGTACAGGGAACGTATCTTTTCTATTTCCTGATGTGTCCCCAGCATCTATTACGGCCTGACACATAGTAAGTATTCCATAAACATTGCTAAATGAAGGAACTAATTTATGAAATAATTAATCATAAAGTAATTAATTGATGACTTACGAAGATCTATTATATTTAAATATATCCCATCCCTTTGCATGAAGAAATGGAAACTGAGCACTTACTCCGGTCCAGGCACAACAAATTACAAGCTCATTTAGAAGACCAATAAGGGTGCCTTACCAGTTGATTCACATGTTCAGAATATGAAGCATTTGCTACTACAGTCAACACTACTGCAGCAGTAGAAAGGTCATCTGAAATTTCCTTATGAAAGGACAACCAATGCGGAGATTATATGAAACTTCTTTTCTTGTCATGCACTGTGCCTGGAAAGGGACTGGATGAGCCAGAATTCAGACTTTTGTGGCCAGTAAGGACCCTGTTCCTTCCTTAACTGGGGACAGGTGGATTCTCCACTAGACCACCTTGATAAATATATTAAATATCCCCATTTCATAGTCAAGACGTTTCCATTTCTCTGCACTATCATTGTTCAGGAGACCAGGCATGGACCAGGTATGGACCTCCTAAGGGTAGTGCCAGTTATTCAAATGCCCACCTTGTTTTCCCACATCCCAGAGCCCAGGAGCTGCCATTCCTTCCTCCTCACATCTTCCAGTCCCCATGGTTTTACTAAGGATTTTCTGTAATGGTAGCAGCAGCAACGACCAAATCAGCAGCTGAGGAGGTATGTACATAGGAAGAGAAAGAAAAGAGAGATTGGAAAGGAGAGAGAAGCATGATGATGGGGCTGGCAGAAGGAGCACAGAACAGCAGGAAAGGGGGGCTAAAGTGAGAGAAAGTGACATGGGAATTACATAAACTAATTACATCATCTCATACAACTGAGATTTCCAAAAGGAAATGGAAATCCTGGAAAGTGCAATGACTTTGGGCCAGAGAAGATTCTGTGCTTCTATTATAAATATCCACCAGAATAAAAAAAATAAAATTGAGGTAAAGAAGAGGGGACACTTCCTCTCGCCTTGAGTGGATGATCGTGATTGCTCCTTTTAAATCCACCACAAGCCGTTGCCATTGGCCTGCCATCTTTGTCCTGAGCAGCAGAGGGATGTGGGGTGCGGACCCAGGGAGGTTTCCATTTCCATCTCCCCCAAGCTCCATGGGTGCTCTGCACCTCGCAGTCCCAATTGTACTCTGGATAGTGAGGAAAATTATTGGCCGGACATGGTCCTTTAGTTTTTTTTTCCCACTCATGGCCTGAGCTTTCATTAGTTTTCATTTCTCATTAAGAGAAAAATCAAAGAGTGAAAATTAAACACCTCTTGATGTATTATCTTACTGCAAATGGGAGGTTGAGTGTCCCGGGGCTGGCACTGAACGAAGGGCCCAGCCGATGAGATGAGTGAGCTTCCCTAGGCACCCAGCAGCGGCCCTCCTTCTTTTCTCTCTTGAGAACAAGAGGGAACAATTTCACACCTAGAAGTATTTTGAGTCTCTATGCTTAGGACTTGGCATTGTAAAATCTGGCACGTTCTCTGAGCAGAGGTAATAGGCTCAAATCACATTGAGTTTTCCAGGTTTGAACTTGCATTAAACCTTTCACCAGTACTCAGTTCTGTGTCTACCCCCACAGATGCTAGTCCTTAGCTCTAGAGACTGTGACCAACTCATCTGTGAATTCCTGCTTTATGGCAGGCACTTAACAAATGAATGGAGAGTGTGGATGCATGCATGCTAAGAATTGACTGCCCTTAATTTGTATGTCTGTGTGCATAGCAATACCATGCCTCCCAGTGAAAAGGAAACACAGACAGTATGGTGTGTCCGCAAAAGAAAATTAAACATAGGATTGCCATATGGTAATTCAGTTACCTAAAACGATTTCAGTTACCTAAAAGAACTGAAAGTAGGGACCTAAACAGATACTTACACACCAGTGTTCATTGCAGCATGGTCACGATAGTCAAAATGTAGAAGCCATGCAGATGTCCATCAGTAGATGAATGGACAAACAAAATGTGGTATGTACATACAATGGAGTATTATGCAGCCTTTAAAAGTAAGGAAATTCTGAGAGTTCCCTTGGTGGCTCAGAGGTTAATGAACCCAACTAGGATCCATGAGGATGTGGATTCCATCCCTGGTTTTGCTCAGTGGATCTGGGATCCGGCATTGCAGATTACAGATGGGGCTCAGATCCTGTGCTGCTGTGTCTGTGGTGAGGCTGGCAGCTACAGCTCTGATTTGACCCCTAGCCTGGGAACTTCCATATGCTGCAAGTGTGGCCCCTAAAAAGCAAAAAAAAAAAAAAAAAAAAGGAAGGAAATTCTGACATATGCTACTGATGGATGCAGTCTGAAAATATTATGCTAAGTGCAATAGGCCCGACCCAAAAGACAAATATGGTATGATTCCATCCAGAGTAGTTAATGTGTACTGACAGGAAATAGAATGGTGTTATCAGAAGCTGGGGGAGGCATTGATGAGGAATTGTTCTTTAATGGGTACAGGGCTTCAGTTGGGATGATGGAAAAATTCTGGAGAAGGATGAGTGATTGTTGCCCAACAGTGTGAACACACTTAATGCCATTAAACTGCACACTAAAAAGAGTGAAAAATAGGTTTATGTGTTGTATATTCTACCACAATAAAAAGAAAATAAAGCAATATTCATTTAATGTACTAACATTCCTGAATCAGCCAAGAGAACAACATCAGTGCTGCCATACAGTTTGCATCTAGTTGTACATGGAAAAAGACACAGTCCCTAGGTGGACACAGAGTTTCCAGGGAACATGGGCTGGCTTTCTCCTCATGGCTGTGCACTGCCTTTTCCCGAGTGGGTCTGCAGGAACACCCATGAGCCTTCCCCCCAAGCTTCCAAGGCCAGAAGTTACTTGGAGAATCTTTGTCCCTTGAGTTGTCCCACCCACCTGAGGGATTACTCATGAATTACCACAGACTGTCTTCCAAGGGACAAAGAAGCACTAAACCCATTTGGGTTTACTCTTTCTAGACTCCCAGTCTAAGGAAGCAATGTTCCACAGGGAGCCAGAGCTCAGTATTACAGGAAGGACTGAGTTTGAATTGCAGCTCTCCAAGTGATTAGTTATGTGGCTTTGGGCAGGTCACTTTAAGTGAGCTTCAGTCTTCTCATCTATAAAATGGATATACCGGAGTTCCTGCTGTGGTGCAATAGGATCCGTGGAGTCTTGGGAGCCCTGGGATGCAGGTTCTATCCAGCCCGGCACAGTGGGTTGAAGATCCAGCATTGCCGCAGCTGCGGCTTAAATCTTGACTGTGAATCAGATCTGATCTCTGGGAACTCCATATGCTGCAGAGCGACCAAAAGAGGAAAAATAAAATTAAATTTAGAAATGAAATAAAATAAAAATACTACTATACCTACCTCACACAGTGGTGCTAAGACCTAAATAAACTAATAAGTGCTTTAGAGAGTGTCTATAATAAAATGAGTGTTCAGTAAATACAATTTTCATATGAGAGATGCATTACACACTGTAAGAGGGGTAGCGGAAGGATGGTCCTGCATGTCATTGCAGGAGCTGAAATACATCAGCTCTAGCATCTGAATCTTGCGTCTGGCCAGCCAGCCAGGAGGGGGTCAGGAGTGAGCAGGAAGACCAGCACGCAATTGAATGGGGCTTTCTAAGGAGATGGGCAGTTTTCAAATAATACTTTTTACTGGCCTCTCATCCCTCAACTCATTCCTTCATCTTTGGATAGTTTCTGTCTTTGCCAATAGAAAAGTATCTATTTACTAGAAAGCGAACCCATTCATGCTTAGGAAATGTCTTGAAACATGTGAATCAAAAATCTTGGAATCGTGTTAATCAATGCCAAGTAAACAGGAAACCCATTAAGGAGAGTTCCAGGATGAAGTCATTCCCATCGGCATGATGGTTGGAGGACCTGTGATTATACAGCGGTGCTTCCTCCATGATTGCTGTCAATCAATCAAGCTCTTATACTGAGAGTGCTGAATTGAACTGACTGACTCTAATTATTTTCTTCATTTTATTTATTCAGGTGCATCTTCCCAAAACCTGGAGAGCTTTATAGAAAGGTAAGAGGAAAAAGAAAAGATATAATAAATTGTTTTTAAATTATGTTTCTATTTTGAAAAATGAAGAAAAACTCTCTGTAATTAACCAGTGACCACTTGTACTGGGCATCTGTAGCTTGTTGGTCACTGTCTAAACACTGGGAAGTTATCACTTCATGGGCCAGTGAGCATAGGAAGTGATTAATTTGCATATGTCCTTTAAAAGGTATCATAAAATTTTGGAGTTCCTGTTGTAGCGCAGTGGTTAACGAATCCAACTAGGAACCATTAGGTTGCGGGTTCGATCCCTGGCCTTGCTCAGTGGGTTAAGGATCCGGTGATGCCGTGAGCTGTGGTGTAGGTCGCAGACGCGGCTCGGATCCCACGTTGCTGTGGCTGTGGTGCAGGCCGGCAGCTACAGCTCCGTTTAGACCCCTAGCCTGGGAACCTCCATATGCCATGGGAGCAGCCCTAGAAAAGGCAAAAGACCAAAAAAAAAAAAAAAAAAAAAGTATCATAAAAATGCACACAACATGGGCAAAACTTAGGTCTGGCCAGAGTATCTGAAAAAGACAAAAAAGTTTGTTTCTTATTCCTGCTTTATGAACGAGAAAATTTTGCACTCAAAATCCAGAAGCAAGGCTCTGGGTGCCCAGAGTAGAAACCTTGGGAAACCCTCGCTCTTTCAAAGGTGACTGCAGTTCCACAGCTGTCAAATCCGGACATAAGTAACTCAGGTAACTCACCTGTGTTTATTGATGACAAATGCTGTGAAAGATGCTATGAAGATGGTAGCACATCCCCCTGCTGGAGACTTCAGTCTGCTCTTTTTAAATCTGTGCATACATATGCTCTTTTCCTAATGGAGAAGTGGGTTAAAGATGATAGAGAAGAGGGGAAATGGGAATGGTGATACTGAATGGAAAGAAAAATAGCAAAAATTTACCAGAAGAATGGTCAAAGATGCTCTCACAGGTCAGTTAGTTACAAAGCTAGGCTTCCAAAGGTTTGCCATTCTAATTCCATCTATGGCTTCTCAGTTTGTCTAGGAACCAGCTGCTGGACCATCCAGCCATCGTCATATATGCCATGATTGGAAATGATGTTTGCAACGGGTGAGTTACTGCGAAAGGTTTTGAAAATTCTTTGACTCTGAATTTCCCCCTTGTCTCCACTCGACTCCACGCCATTACAGTAGCTGCTGAATTGTATTTCCCCATCTTAGTAAGTCCTAGACACATGTGAACTCAACAGAACCAAGCTGCAAAGCTGAAAGACCCTTTTTTAAATATCAGACCCATTAATCCCTTGCTCTGATTCACAGCAAATGGGTGTGTCATGATCAGCTCTGAGCTGTATCATAAGAAATATGCTGCCTCCAGCCCAAGTTCCAGGGTTGAGAATCATGACTTTTTCAATGAAACCAGGCAAAGTCATGGCTACCCCATAAGAATAGCTTCTTCACTCACATTCTGATTTTCTTCCTCGTGAGGTAGATAGAGCACAGACTTAAAGCTTTGCAAAGAAACTGTACCTAATTCGCAGCCAATTCTACTTCTGCTCATGGCCAAGGTAAGAAAGGAGTTTTGCTAAACTGCTAACATCAGTGGTGATTTCAAAATGTTGAGTGCCTTCATCCCCCACAACATTTTGGAAAGTTTCTCAAAGTCTCTGTGTATCCTTAAGAATATGTCACACATGAGGATGCCATCTGTCCTATGATCATGGCCAAAAAGAAAAAAAAAAAAAAAAAAAAAAGGTGAGATCAGCTCTAAGATCAGCTCTAAAACAATTTCCCAGTAACTACCTACCCACTATTTTAGAAAACAGAAAAGCAAAGCCAAGACAGGTGATGTGGCTTTCCCAATGAATTGATTGATGGGAGAGCTGGACACCAACTCTGAAGGTTCTAGAGGTAGACTCTGTGCTCACTGGTCACCTTCTGCTTTCCTGTACTTCGCTCACCAAGCTTTCTAAGCCTGTGCTATGAGCACAGTTCTATACTATGAAAGAGTATTTGTACTCATGGCTACCTCTCTGAGAGCCCCAGAACCCTTATGGTGAAGGAGGCGTAGACGTCATCAGTGACATGGCTTCAGGGCAGGAGATACCACAGTGTGATCCAGAGATGGGGAACCACCTCTGGGACCTCCTAGGCTGCTTTACCCTACATGCTGGGGACCCAAGTCCCCACAGGTGGCTCAGTGATGATCTCCAGTAGAGAGCAAACACCCCCAAACCTCCCATGAGCCAAGAGCCACAACACTCCCTATGTCATCTCATGGCCAGAGCAGCCCTCAGAAGCAAGTGCCACTGTCCCATTTTACAAATGAGCTTCTGTGAGGTTAGTTAAAGGACTGACTTCTACTGCTACTGAGCAGAAATTTGAGCACCAAACCAGGTTCTCTGCCTAAATTCTGTGTTCTTTCTACAGTCCACACTTAGCTTATTTGCTTTCTTTTATGCAGTCACTTTAAAAAGTATGCATTGATGCCTATGATGTGCCAAGCTCTGTGTCCTGCTCTGGGATACAGCGTCAAAGAGGCCACCATCCCTGACCTCAGGGAGGTTATGGAAGGAGAAGCAATGAACTTCGGCCCCCATCCCCATTACTAAACAGAACAAACCTATGGTCGGATCGGCTAGTGCCCCTCCAACTTCTGGCTCCTGTACAACCAGAGGGGACAGAGAACAAGCTGGTTATACTGGGTGACGAACACCTGCAGAAAGAGGCTTTGATTCTAAAAGCCAGAATCCCTGAAACTGCACTTTTTTAGCAGAAGCTGCACACCCAGAGGCCCTTCCAGCCCAGTCCTGCTCTTCCTTTTCCAAGGAGCCAAAGGACAGGCAGACATCAGCCAGAGACCTGGGCCAGCCTCTCTCCACGCTGGGGATCTGGGCAGAGAAACAGCAAGCATTTGGGTGAAAGAATGGAGTTGGCAGTGCGGGATGTCCCTGTGGTGCCCACTCTGCAACGTCCTGTGGAGGGGTTAGAAAAATAAAGACAGATGGTAACTGTACCTCCCCATCTGCCAGAACGTCAAGGTGGAGTAGATTCCCCCAAATGAGCAGAGTGATTGCATAAAAAAGCTCAAGCCAGCAACGAATTGCATAATAAGTCCGTCCTGGAAAGACTTTGAGGATATTTGCTTGACTCTTTTCTTTTCTTTTTTTAACGATGATGCTAGCTAGCTCTTACCGAAGTGATACAGCTGCGTGCTTCTTTCTCAATTCTCTAAACTCATGTAGTCGGTAAACGCTTGTTACATGAATGAAGGTCATGACTGGAAGATAGCTTTTAGCATCATGAATGCAACAAGAAAGGTAACAGTCTAAGGATGACAGCTTTCTCATTGTACCTCTACTCACCTGGACCTAAGCGAACCCAGCTTCCTTGGGCTTCTCCTGTTACTGCCTTCAAAAGCTGTAGAGTGTGCATGATACAGAAGGAGAAAACTCCCTGGAAGTAGGGCAAGCCTGAGTGAGTTACAGCAGCAGAGGCTTGGGTAGTAAAGGCAGCAATGAGAAATGGGAAGGACTTCAAGAGCCTCAGGTCATAAAGGACAGTGACAGCCCTTCCCCAATATCCCAACATGACATCCTGGAAAAGAATATTGTAATCACTGGTAACATGATAAAAAAAAAAATAGACAAGCATCTAACACTAGCCACAGAAATGGTGGACATGGTTGCATTTTTTTTAGAGTGGACCTAGAAAGTATAAACATTTTTTCATCTATAGAGAGCACTAGGTTTTCCGTGTCGCCAGCTCCCAAGTATTTCTCTGCTATGCTGATGGATCAGATGTTGCCCAGGACGGCTGATCAGCAGTGGGTTAAGAGGAAGCAACCAAGGGGCTGGTAGCTGACAGCCCCCAAGGAGCCTGGACTGCCAGGAAGGAGTCCATTCTATCCAGTCCAGGGCAGAAAACCAGCAGAGAAGGGAACGGACAGAACTCCTGCTGCCCAGAGGAATTCTCTCTCTCCGCCACCTGGCCAGAGGTGTGGTGGCCAAGGGAATGACAAGGAGTTTCTCAACCAGCCAGCATGTTCCAGGCTGTACCGTCTTTTAGGGGACCCAGGATCTCTATGCATCGGGTTATGTGGGCCCAGTGAGTCCCCACCCCATCCCTAGTCTATGTCAAGACACTTCCTCAAGGAAGTTGGGCGGGAGGTGAGTGATGTGCTTAGGACTGGCGGGCCTGAAGGCAAGGGCTACCTGTGTCTCCTGGATGTTTCATAAGCAGGAAAGCTAGCTTGGAGTGGAATCTGAGCCCTTGGTCACACCAAGTCCGTGCACTTCCGCTCTGCTTCTGGGCAGCGTTTTCTGCAGAGGCCTTTGCCTTCTTCCTTGCAACAGGGTGCACCTGCCATCAGCCAGCTGAAGTCTGGCTGGAACACCTGCCAGGGTAGTGAAATGATTGTGGCTGGCCTGGCACCCAGCTCCCAAGGCTTATTTTGCATGATCAGGCACAATTCATTAGGATGAGGATGGACGCTGAGCCATCCCAAAGGCAAGGCTCTTCATCCGTTCCAAGGCCACCCAGGTGTCCCTGACATGTGAGAGCGTGGTGGTGGGCACCAGCTTTTCTTTCATTACTTTCTTGGCATGAGCATCTTGTCTCTCAGCCTGGTTTTTGTTTTTCTCCTCTGTAAGCCCAGCACCCCCAGCCCCTCAGCTCTCCATTGGAATGACTGGCCTGAGCTCCCCAGTGTCTGAAGAGGGATGCAAGGCCTGAGGTGGGCAGACAAACTTGGGATGGCCAAGCAGACCTGATTCCAGAGCACTTGGAAAAGAGGGTTAGACAACCTCAACTCAGCACATTCAGCCTCTGACAGCAAGGAAGGCCTAGGAGGTGTTTCCCAAACCACTGGGACTCTCTGGTTCCAAACTACGAGCACTCAGTCCTCAGAAATCACCAGAGGAGGAGTTCCCGCTATGACTAATGATCTGGCTTGTCTCTGTGGCATTGCTGGTTCAATCTCCAGCCCTGCACAGAGGGTTAAAGGACCCAGCATTGCTGTAGCTACCACATAGTTTGCAGCTGCAGCTTTGATTTGATCCCTGCCCCAGGAACTTCCATATGCCATGGGGGTGGCCAAAAAAGTAAAAAAAAAAAAAAAAAAAAAAAAAAATCACCCGAAGAGAAAGAGTACACAGATCAAAACAGCATTGAGAACTTTTCAGGGCCGGAATCAGAGGGATCTTCTGTGGCATCCAGAAGAGGGGACCCACCGCACCTGTCACTCAGACCCTTTTGCCCTCACCTGAACTAAGAAGTGGTTTCTTTTGCCATGCACACTGCAGGATTTATCTGGCAGTGCACATGTGCAAGTTATCCAGCTGTACCTGATGGAGCACAGATGGCTGGAGGATGTTCCAGCAGAAACACCAAGGCCTCCATTCTGATTTCACTTAGCAGCTAGCCTTTTTGGTTATGCTTGCTTAATTTGTGAGGTGCCCTTTCATAAATGCAAATTAGCTGAAATTCTTTGTTTATCATCAGGGTTGTGTCTCTAACAGCAACAGAAAAATCATTAAATAGGGAGTTTGGGAGACTTTGCACCATCTTAACTCATCCTGCCTTTAGGTGGTTGAAGAGCCTTAGCTCAGCATAACGGCTTTGTGCCAAAGTGCTGTTGTATCAGCAGGAAAGAAAACAAACAAACCTGAAATGCCAAGGCAAAAGTTGATAGGTGTGCATTCGCTTTACCAATGACAGAAGTCTGGATATAGACAAAGCTTGCTTTATTTCTCCCCTGTGGTCACACTCTAAACCCACGATGAAGATGAAACCTGGTTACTCTGGATGGGTTCTCCTGGCCTGAACAAACCCACAAGGCAACCTGAAACCCCTCCACAAACTGGGGTCCTTCTGGTGCTTCTGTGCATCTGCAAATCAAACCAAGCCTTGGCGACCTTTTGCCCCTGGTGGTTAGGCAACCTTTTCTCAAATCCTTCTGAGTGCATTTTTATGCAGGTGGTGAAGCTTTTTATTCATAAAGTTGTATAATTATTCCCAAAGTAAGGAACTATTCTACATGTCAGGGTTTTGTGAAATGGGACATCCTTTTCTCTTTCTTCCTATCTCTTTCTCTATCAGAAAGTCCAAGGAACTCATTACCTAGTGTAGGAGCACATACACCAAACACAACAAGTGCCCAAACATCAGACTCCCTCTGCCTTTTCCTTGGTGTGGGGACATGTTTCTTGTCACAGAGTGGCCCGTGGGACTCTCACACCCATGGCCAGCCTGTCACTCTGGATAGCAGCAATGTGAAAACTGATTTTATTTGACTAAGTGAAATAGATGGAAGGGAAATGACATTAAATTACAGTGTTTTCTGCCGCTCCTGTTAAATTGAGCTTTCTTCCTCATTTTAGAAAGAATAAAAATGGTGTGAGAACCTCTTTCATTTTGTTACTCTGATTACAAAATAGCAGCTGTTGTGAAAAAAGTTCAAAAACTTCCTACAGGGTGTAGGAAGTGAAAGTTTCCCCAAAGTCACTTCCTAACAACCCCCACCACTCTGCTCCAAGCTAACCAATAGTGACACTTTCCTGTATTTGCATCCATATTTTTTCTATGCAAATTCTCATTTACAGGCTGGTTAATATTCACTGAAGTTGAAATAACGTTATACTTACTGTTCTGTAAGTTGTTCTTTTCAATCAACAATACTTTTTAGCAGTCTTTTCCATACCATTGCATACAGATTACTTTATTCTTTAAAAAATTGTTCTGTTGAAGTGAAATTCACATGATGTAAAATTAACCATTTTAGAGTGAACAATTCAGTAGTATTTAGTACACTCAGAATGTTGTACAAGCATCACCTATATCTAGTTATCTAGTTATTTCATTCCTTATAATGGCTGTATAGAGTTTTACTGCATGGATGTGCTATAATTTGTGTAGCCAGGATTTTTACCTTTTTCCAGTTTTACTCCAGTCCAAGAAATGTTGCATATGTGTACGTACTTTTTTGCACATGCGTGGAAATGTTATGGTAGGACAACTTCCCAAAAAAGAAGTGTCAAGGTCAAAAGTTAGGACAACTTCAAATTTTGACACATTTTGAAAAACTCCTTGCAAACTAAGAACACCAATATGCATTTAAGAGCAGCTCCGGAGTTCCCGTCGTGGCGCAGTGGTTAACGAATCCGACTGGGAACCATGAGAATGCGGGTTCGATCCCTGCCCTTGCTCAGTGGGTTAATGATCCGGCGGTGCCGTGAGCTGTGGTGTAGGTTGCAGACGCGGCTCGGATCCCGAGTTGCTGTGGCTCCGGCGTAGGCCAGTGGCTACAGCTCCGATTCGACCCCTAGCCTGGGAACCTCCATATGCCGCAGGAGCGGCCCAAAGAAATAGCAAAAAAGACAAAAAAATAAAAAATAATAATAATAATAAAAATAAGAGCAGCTCCCTTAAAAGTGACAATAGTGGATACACCTGAGGGGGCTTTTCCCCTTTTCCCGTGTCTCTCATGCCTCAGGTCCAGCTTGTGAGAAATGAACTCCTTTTTCTGGCTTGGAATCTCTATTAAGTTTCCTGGGACTGCGGTGACAAAATACCGCAAACTAGGAGACCTGAAACAGCAGAAATGTATTCTCTCACAGTGCTGGAGGCTATAAGTCCAAAATCAAGGTGTTGGCAGGGCCATGCTCCCTCTTAAGTGTCTAGGGAAAAATCCTTCCCTGTCTCTTCATCCTTCCTGGGGAATCCTGAGGATTCCTTGGCTTGTGGCAGCACAATTCCAACCTCCACTTCCAGCTTCACTTGGCCTTCTTCCCTGGGTGTCTCTCTTCATTGTATTTAAGGCCCACCCTAATCCCGTATGACCTCATCTTAACTGAATACATCTGCAGAGACCCTGTTTCCAAATAAGATCACATTTTTTTTTCTTTCACAGCCGCATCTGCAGCATGTGGAGGTTCCCAGGCTAGAAGTCCAGTGGGAGCTACAGCTCCGACTTATGCCATAATCACGCAATGACAGATCCGAGCCACATCGGCGACCTGTGCCACAGCTTGTGGGAATGCCAGATCCTTAACCCACTGAGCAAGGCCAGGGATCGAACCCAAATCCTCATGGATGCTATGACGGATTCTTAACCTGCTGAGCCATACTGGGAACTCCGTAAGATCACATTCTGAGGGATGTTCTTCACTCTCCTACAGGATCATTAGGTGAATCTGGAATTTTAAGAACTTAAAAATAGAAAACAACTACAGCATGATTCCATTTAGATTAACAACAGGCAATTTAAAACCTAAAGAGTAGATTAAAATCTCAGAGAATTCTATATTCTACTCCCAGGTTAATGCAGGTTAGTATCTTAATTCAAAATGTGATGTTTTCTTGAAGGCTTGTACAAAAGTCAACTGTGCAAAAAATGAACAATAGTAGATTTATGTATTAAATCCAAAAAATATTCTAGGATCCCTATTTATACCTTGCCTTTTAAACACAACTGGAAAGAGAGAAAGAGAAAGGGAGGGAGGAAGGAAGGAAGGAAGGAAGCAAGCAGAGGAAGGCAAGAAAGAAGAAAGGAAGGGAAATGTAAAAGGAATTTTCAAGGTTGTATTTCTAGTATTTTGTACATTCCTTACTTTTGTTCTTTTCCAAACCAAATGAAAGTAAGTCAGCCAGACCAAATTCAATGATATCTAATTGAAGTTAAAGATTTGCTGCTTTAAATTCATCTGTGACTTACATCTTTGTCTTAAATTCTCTGACTTCAAGATTGCCTTCTTATAACTACTTTCAGCACTGTCTTTTCCTGTTTTCACTAACTTGTATGGAACAAGAAAATTAAAATATAATTTAAAATTTCTAATATCCTTTATAAAGCACAAGCACTACTATATAGAGAAAAGACAGTGATGTAAATTGGAATTGCCTGTTGACAATTTTGCAAGATAGTATCGCAAGGGTATAGCCTGGAAGAGCAGTCTATCAGGAAATCATAAAGTTCATATTCAGTGTAGAAAGGAAAGATGTAGTGGGGACACATAAAATCATTTCATTTCTCAGTGAAATTCTATTTCTCTGACTCTGATACAGGTAAAAAATTTTAAATACCAAGTTGCAGATCGCAAGGTGGTGTCAAATAAATAATAAGCAATGCCAGACTCCTTTGATTCCATTAACTGTGTGTAACAGTGAGGACAGATGAAGTTATGCTGCAGGAACAAACAGCCCCTAAATTCCTAGTACCATAAGTAATAAATATTTATTAACACTACATTGCGCCTGAGCTCTGTTCCAGGACTCATATTGGTGAAGCACCTGTTTTCTAGTATAAAAAAAAAAAAGATCACCCACACCCATGGCAAAGAGAAAAGGCATCCTAGATAGAAGCTCTCATATAACCAAGCATGACGTGTCATTTCTGTTCACAGTCCACAGGCCAGACCAGTCAGTGGCCCACCCAACCTCAAGGGAGTCAGAAAACCAAAAACATTTTGCAAATAACACCAATAACCACTACATCGTGTGTGTGTGTGGGGGGGGGGTGTTATATTTGCATGCATTTATTCTTATAATCTACTGAGATATTTTTCTTTTGCCAACAGGAAAACTAACCCAGTCCCAGCAATGACCACTCCTGAGAAACTCTTCTCCAAGGTCATGCAGACTCTGCAGTATCTAGATTCCCACCTACCAAATGGCAGCCATGTTATCTTATTCGGCTTACCAGATGGAACCTTTCTCTGGGATAATTTGCACAACAGATATCATCCTCTCGGTATCAGTTTGAAGATGCTTTTACTCTTTAACAATGTCAGTGTATTTATAGTTCAAATATATGTAGTTCAAACGATATAGCAATACACTTAAAATGCCACCAGTGCTGATTGAAGGGAAGAGCACTCAGGTACAGGATCTAAAGGTCTGTCTTCAGAGGTAGCCCGAACCAGATCCAGAGTCAGAAGGGCAGATGTCGTTAGTAAAGAATTAGGACAAATTGAAAGGTAAGAGTTTAAATCAGGAAACTCCTTCACTGAAGGTGAAATCTTGAATGAGCCAGTGAAGCCCAAACAAGAGACAGAAAGGAGACAGATAAGTATCAAAGGCAAGCATTTCTCCAAACCTCAGTGGCGAGTGCCCCCTGGTGGCCAGGATTCTGTGCACCCTGGTGACCAGTTAGAATTCTGTAGAACATTGTCTTCCAAAGGGCTTGCTCCCTGCTTCTGTACTGTCTTGGAGTCCTTGGCTCTAAAATGCTTTAAAGTTCTAAGAAATTTATTTTTTTTAGAATGTGTGTGTATATGATCTACCTAAACCATTCTCTCCTTTTGTTCTCTGAAATTCCACGATTAGAGATTCAGGCCTTTGCCATAGTTATTGCCTAGTCCCTGCATTTATTTTTTTATTTTTATTATAGTTGATGTACAATTTTCTGTCAATTTCAGCAGAGTGACCCAGTTTTATATACATTCTTTTTTTCACACCATCCTCCATCATGTTCCATCACAGGTGACTAGATATAGTTCCCTGCACTATACAGCAGGATCTTATTGCTTATCCACTCCAAATGCAATAGTTTGCAGAGTTCCAGGAATTTCTAATAGCATCTCTAGCATTCCAGATGCTTTACAAACATTGTGAAAGCAGTAGTAATTCACCCTAGGAAGGGGCGCCATGCTGATCCTTGACAATTCTGTGAGATAAATGTTTCCATTAGTTCTAGTTTATAGATGAAAAAAACTAAGGCTCAGAGAGGTTGGGTAGCTTGTCAAATGTTGCACAGCTTATTGTATATGTAATCTGTGTGTAGTAGGACTCTCTCTCTCTCTGTGTTTCAGGGAAGAATGTCCTTTCAAAAAATATTTATTATATGCCAGGTGCTGTTCTAGGTACTGTGTAACCATCAGTGAATGTAATAGATGAGAATCTCTGGGAGTTGCCGTTGTGATGCAGCAGAAACGAATCCGACTAGGGTTTGATCCCTGGCCTTGCTCAGTAGGTTAAGGATCCGCCGTTGCCATGGGCTGTGGTGTAGGTTGCATCTGTGGCTCATTGCTGTGGCTGTGGTGTAGACCATCAGCTGTAGCTCTGATTTGACCCCTAGCCTGGGAACCTCCATATGCCCCAGATGCGGCCCTAAAAAGCCAAAAAAAAAAAAGGAAGAAGGAAAAGAAAGAAAAGAAAATCTCTGCTAACATAGGGTTATATTCCAGTGGGAGAAAGACTCCAAAAGTCAGAGAATAGTAAGTGTTCCTAGAAAAAATTAAGCAGAGAAGAGGGATGGGCAGTGCCCACCTCGGGCCTCTCTGATGAGCATCTACAAGAAGAGGCCTGGGTACCACTCCCTCAACCCCATATAGACAGCATCTGTGCCGGTCTTTCTTGGAAAGGGGCTGCCCCTCCCCTGGTGCTGCTATAGCCGCCTCCTTCAACCAACCCAAGCTCTCATGTGCTGGAGGTCCAAGCAGTTTCTTATGAGTCAGGTGAGCAATTCAGAGCAGGAGAACGAGAACCTGAAACTCCTTCCTCAGGGTCCTCCTTAGGGCGTGGGAGCAGAGAACATCCCTGTGTCTTTTCCATCCCACCGTGTCCCCCTCCTACAATCCTGTTTAAGCTGATCTCTCAACCGCCTCCAGCAGGAAGTTGCACCCCTTGCCACAGGAGAAAGGAGCAGGAGCCCTTTACCAGCTCTCAAAGGGCTCTGGTCCCTTCACTGGGGGCCCTCACAGGAGGAGGGGGGGTGATGGTAGATACCCACGTTCCAGGCTCCCCACCAATGAGAGACAAGTCTTTCCCCTTCAGTTATGAAGTGTGCACAGATGTTATTACTCCAAGAAAACGCTGTCCAGCCGCTCATGAGGCAGGCACACTCCTCCCGTCCACACAGCTTGGACCACGCCCTTCAGAAATGATAACGTGATCACACAGAGGAGAACTTGACTCCGTTCTGGGCTGCCTTGGACACATGAAGGACAACATGTGGACTGAGAATGTGTCTTTGAGCCAATGGAGGATGAACATTTTAGTTCATCTAAACATCTGTTTTCATGTTCCCAAATTTCCCTCGGGCTAAGAAATGCTGGGGGAGGGGATGTTGCAGGCAGGAGGCAGGGGAGATCTGCCCCTAATTTACTCTATCCCACCCGTAGAGACTTGACTTTGGGTTTTCTGACTTCAAATCCTCTTCCCTTTCCTTGAAATGCAGTTAGACGGTCTCCCTAAATATTCTCAGATATGCCAGGCAGTTCACTTGACTCAACCATAGTATGAAAAAAATGATTCCATGCAGAGTAGAAGAGAGCAAGGGAAGGGGGTGGGGGGAAGCGATTGTTTGAGGGACTTGCCAATCACTTTGATGGCTTCTCATCCGTGGACAGCCCCCCTGCACCTATCATCATATCACTCCTGGAGAGAGGGTGCTACCAGCATCCAGGGCTAACATCCAGGGATGTCCCTAGGCATCCTGCTATGCACAGGACAGCCCCTACAAGCCAGGGTGTAAAAAGCACCAAGATTGAGAAGCCCTTCGCTAGGCATTGCCTTACCCTTCAGTGGCCTTCCTCTAGCCGCTCGTCTAGACCAGTGCTTCACAGCACAAAAGCAAAAGGTGGAACAATTTTTTCTACATAGACAAACTTAGTTTGGGGGGGAGGGGGAGGATCCAATTAGGGAGAAAGTTGAAACCACCTAAAATGTGTTGAATGTTTCTAAGTTGTTATTCATAGCCTAAATTATCCCTGCTGCCTGGTTGCCATGGAAAATAAATTACAAATTCCTCAATGAGGCATCAGGGTCCTTCCTAGACAGACTGAGGAGGTGGGTGGGATTTACCCAGCATCCTCATTCCTCCTCTGGTAGCTCCTAACTCACATAAGATGAGAAATCTGAACAAGGGGCCCTGCCCTCACCCTGTCTCCATTCCCCTCCTGCTCTCTATCCGATCTTTGGATCTCTATTCCCAGCAGACAGGAACCAGCCATGAAGCAGGTTAATTCTGGGCCAAGCGCAAGGCTTGGTTGCTCTGCCGTGGTTACGGTGGATCTCATCTTAATTAAAAGCCAAACGCTGGAGTCTGAGTCCTGGGACACTGTGCTAAGGGTTGTATAAGCAAAGATAGGAGGCCTTTGAGCCAAGAAGTATGACAATGATAATCTGGAGACTGGACTTTAGCCACCCCTTAAGGATTAAGAAGGAGGCCAGGGCAGAGTTCCCATTGTAGCTCAGCAGTAATGAACCCAACCAGTATGCATGAGGACATGGGTTCCATCCCTGGCCTCACTCGGTTGGGGATCCGGTGTTGCCATGAGCTGTGGTGTAGATTGCAGATGTGGCTCAGATCCCAGGTTGCTGTGGCTGTGGTGTAGGCCGGCAGCTGCAGCTCCCACTTGACCCCAAGCTGAGAACTTCCATATGCCACGAGTGTGGCCCTAAAAGAAAAAAAAGAAGACCAGGGAACAAAAGGGGGGAGAAGCCCCAAGTCCGTGATGCCTCAGTAGGACAGGTGGAAATTCAGCCCAGGCTTTCAGCAAAGGAAAGGTTAAAGGCTACAGTATCAGACCAGCAGGTAACAGAGGCCCAGAACAAGAATGGGTGTGTAGCCAGCTCCTGCCAGGGGGGAAGGAGTGAGGAATCCTTCCTAACATCATTCCTCTTAGCCATTGGCTGTGACAGCCTTGCCATCTCTACCAGTAATTAAAATTCCTGGTGAGAATGTTTTGTTGTTTTGAGAAGTTGCTGGAAAATAAGTCTCACACAGTAGGATTCTACTCTCATAGATTTTTTGAGAAAGGTGGTATCTGACCAGGGGCGGGTCCTCTCAGGCACAGCCTGAGGATGGCAGTCTTTCTGTTAATATGTCCGAGATACCTGTTATGCGCTTGGGGAATAATGATGATACTTGGGTGAATTCCTTGCCCTCTAAGGAGAGAGAAAAGACAGCTCCATGGGGGAAAAGAGTACACAGATCCTGACAAGCCACAGGCATCCCAGGCGCTTTCCAAAGGGTTCGATTACTCTCAAGAAACTGGGATTGCCGGCTACAAGTTAAATCTGCGAGTCGGCCGTCCTCGAAGGGCCTCGACTGCAAACCAACAGCAATAACATCATTTTGCCCCAGTTACTCTTCAGCTTGAAACCTAAAGTATTTTAAAATACCTGTGTTATGGTTTCATTTTATTACCAGCTTCCTCCTTGTCTAAAGTAACGTGGTTTGACCAAGGACTAATACACTCAGATTGTATTTCGTAAAAACGTGGCTGATCTTTGTTGGTACTAGGCTTTTGTGGTAGCTAAAATTTTAATCATAGCCCCAGCATTACGTAAATGCCAAAGATTGTGCCCTAAAGAACTTAACACAGGACTGAGGCATGAGCTGCTACCATAGAAGCTGGAGGAGAACATACCCCTTGATCTTCAGAGGAAGCGTATGGCAGCCACTGGCCAACCCATGGGCTCCCAACCATTACACGTGCTCATGTACACACACACACACACACACACACACACACAAACACACACAGGGAATTCCCTTCGTGGCACAGCGGAAACGAATCCAACTAGTATCCATGAGGATGCAAGTTTGATCCCTGGCCTTGATCAGTGGGTTGGGGATCCGGCATTGCCGTGAGCTGTGGTGTAGATCACAGACATGGCTCAGATCCCAGGTTGCTGTGGCTGTGGCGTAGGCCGGCAGCTGCCGCTCTGATTTGAGCCCTGGCCTGGGAACCTCCATATGCCATGGATGCATCCCTAAAAAGCAAAAATAAAATAAACACAAACACACGCGCACTGATCATTCCTGGGCCACCTTGAGACAGTCCTTCTGCCCATCCTGGGCATTCATGACCTTTTCTCCTCACCAGACTCACTTTTTGACCAAGGAGTCACAAACACCACCTATGCAACATGTAGGTAGGATCAGTTTTTATACCAGAGCTCCTTACAATGCAAAAATACTGTTAAAGTAACAGGGATACAGGGTAATATATAAAAAAGAAAAAGTGATTGACTGATAGTTCCAATCAATGGAGAAAAGCCCAAGAACTGTTTTTCCCCTTCCCTGTCTTTCAACTGTAAGCCCATCACAGACACTCCCAGCCAACCTTCCATATGACCCATCCCAGAGTCACCCTAACCTTTAATAGAAGAAACACCAGGGAAGAGGGAAGCCAACTCATTACACACTTCCCAGTTATCTTCTAACTATAGCTAGTGTGCCCTTATCCTGCCCACCTGCCTGTTCATGTAAGAATTTTCCCTCTATCAACCTGATCCTGTTAGAGCAAGTGCCAGAACAGCAAGGAGATGAACTGGAAGGGACAGGGGTTGGGAGATGGTCCAGTAGGAGGATATGCTTTGTGGTCTCATTCTAAGTTATTCTGGGACCTCAGCAGTAGAACAGCAGGAAAAGGGCAGTAAGCCAGGATCCAACAAGGCTATGGCTCAGCTTAACACCCAAGGGGGAGCCAGCAGATGAGTCCCCAGTATCCAGGAGCAGAATTAACTCCAGTCCCTCTGGATATAAGAGCAGTCCAGTCTTGCAAGTAGGGAGGGAGAGGGTACAGAAGTGCTGCTCATGATCAGATGATCAGACATGAGGTGCCACCTCTCCCAAGTTGAAGAGACTTCAGCCACCAAGCAGGGGAAAAAGGCCACAGGCTGAGAGTCAGGGCCAAGCAGGGTATCAGGGCCCCAGCCAAGCTACCTAAGGTTTATTACAAGCCCTCCACCCCCAGCAGGGAAACAAGAATGCAGAAGGAAGGCTGCAGCTCAAGGGCTGGCCTAGTAGGGACAGGCACGTGGAGGATTGACGGTGGACAGCCCAGGTTGGAGGTGTCCGTCACTGCAGCTGGGCCGGGCTGGGAAAGGCAGGCAAACATACAGGAGGCAAATCACAAAAAGCACACACACAGGAGTTCCTTCTCAGTGCAGCAGGTTAAGGATCCGGTGTTATCACTGCAGCAGCTTGGGTCTCTGCTATGGCATGGGTTCGATCTCTGGCCCAGGAACTTCCACATGGCATGGGTGTGTCAAAAAAAACAAACAATAACAAACAAACACACAAAAGGAAAGAAGCCTCAATGGTGAAAACAAGTTTTTGGAGAAAAATAGAGGCTCAGGGCCCCATGTGGAGCCCATAAAATAAAAGCAAAGACGGAAACCAGTGGCTTGGGATTCATCTAAAATGTGAAAATGCAGACACCTTTGGAGCACAGAGAAGGCCTGCATGTCACCGTGACTTTAATGGCAATAATAAGCCCGTGGTTTCCAGTCCTGGGCTTCACTCACCCACACAGAGAGATAATATATTTTTCCTCTATGACAAGAAAATTGAATCTGTCTTTCAGTCTAACTGATCCTAGGTATAAGTGAAAAATAAGCCTGTGTTCTATCACCTTCAATCTTTCTCCTCGCTTGAGATAGGCCCTATTATTTTCCTTTATTTTTTCGAGCGTGAGAGAAGTGTTAATGGATGAGATATCAGTCATTCACCCCTGAGATTTGGGAGAGCCTGGATTTTGTGTCTCAGCCACAGCAAGAAAGTTCAGTTGTCTCTGAGGATGGATATGCTAGAAGGGGAGGGAGTGAGAAGAGAGAAGAAATAACCCCCACAGATTCTGGGTCTACAGCTGATGCTCGGAAAGGCTCTAGAAAAACTCGTGTTTGGCACTTACCGATGTTATTCTTATGTGCTTCTTTTTCTTTTCTTTTTAGGGCCGCACCTGCGGCATATGGAGGTTCCCAGGCTAGGGGTTGAATGGGAGCTGCAGCTGCCAGCCTACAGTACAGCCACAGCAATGCAGGATCCAAGTCGCCTCTGGGACCTACACCACAGCCCACAGCAATGCTGGATCCTTAACCCAGAGCAAGGCCAGAGATGGAACCCGAGTACTCATGGATACCAGTCACTTTCATTACTGCTGAGCCACAAGAGAAATCCCTTACTTCTTTAAACTGCACCAAAGAGTGGTAGGTAGTAGCCAATCTATTAATTAGGGCTCAGAGAAGCTAACCAACCTCTGGGCAGTGAAGGGCTGTCATGTGCTAACCTCCCTCATCCAATAGCCTTCAGCTCACCAGACCGTAGGGCAGCGCATGGTCAGACCTTCAGATACTCCAGAGTCCTGCCAGGTTCTCAGCCTGGGATAATAGGGCCTGATTTGAGTGTTTCATAGACACAAAAGGAGGATTTGGTCAACTACCACCTTGAATGCTTCCTGAGCCCCATGGGGACGTGGCGTTTCATGCCATCACCAGGAGAAAGCCAATGCTTTGCAAGCTCTTTTTGTTAGCAGCGTTCTGGTCCATACAGTGCTTGGTATCCTACTACCCGGGGTCTAAATAAGGTCAGGCCCCTGGTGTCCTGCTCTGGCTCATGCCAAGAGCTCAAAATGGGAGAAAACTCCTTGAGAACCCTCCCCAGTTCTGGGTCTGAATTTTTAGGGGGCTTAGAAAGAAGAACAACACAGGCTTCTTCAAGAGCAATGCCCAATGGAGTTCCCATCATGGCTCAGTGGTTAACGAATCCAACTAGGAACCATGAGGTTGCGGGTTCCATCCCTGGCCTTGCTCAGTGGATTAAGGATCCAGCATTGCCGTGAGCTATGGTGTAGGTCGCAGACGTGGCTTGGATCCCAAGTTGCTACGATTCTGGCGAAGGCTGATGACTACAGCTCTGATTAGACCCCTAGCCTGTATGCCAAGGGTGCGCCCCCTCTCCCCTGCCCCCCCCCCCAAAAAAGCAATGCCCAATGCAGAACCAGGGCAGGTCCCCGAGAGGCGCCAGCCCCTGCGAGGGAGGCAGGCTCCCCCACCAGCATCCCTAGTTGGCTGCTGTATCTGAGTTCATGTAACAAGCCAGACCTCTCTGTTTTCCAGGCCAGCTAAACAAGGACGTGACCTACGAGCATTTCTACTCCTTCCTGAACTGTCTCCAGGTGAGCTCACACTGACTTGTTGCAAGGCCACGTTCCCCTCAACCCACACCCTCCGTAATCACGGTGTTTTCCTTCTCTCAGGTCAGCCCCTGCCATGGATGGATGTCCTCCAACCGGACGCTGAGGACTCTCACTTCAGAGGTAGGACTGTCTCGGGCCCTTTGATACCAAATTTGATCTTTCTTTCCCTGCACTTGCTGTGGAGTTTGCACTGGGGATGGGCTTTTGGCAGGGCCATGGCCTCCAAGCTGGTGAATGGAAAAATCAAACTCCCAGAGGCTTGAGGACCCAGGAGAATGTGGGTGCCTTGTCTCCCTCCTCCTGCCTCGCTCGTGGTCTGTCGTTCCTACTATGTCTCTTGGTTACTGTCTCAGAGTGTGCCTGACTCTTGTATGCATACATGTACACACACACACACACACACACACACACACCTTTGAAAGCTGGTCCTAAGCATATTAGTCGAGGCAGAGAAGTGAGCCAGGTCAGGCTGTACACATGACAAGTCCTCCCCAAGGTAAGGGAGGCCCAGGTGCCCAGGGCCTTGCTCTCTTCCCTGAGAGAACCCACCATTCCTGCATTTCTTTCACAGATGGTAAATAATATCGTTGTAAGGAACTATTGCATTTTTTTACAAGACAAATATATTTCAATTTTTTAAAAAAACTTGGAGAATGTAAAAAAACAAAAAAAAAACCCACCAAAAAAATTACTCAAAATCTCACCACCCAAAATTAATATGTATTTACATCTTTCCCATATTACTTTCATAGGTAGTTACTTGGGTTTTTTTTTTTTTTTTTGCCTGCATAATATTAAATACATATATTGTTTTATGCCTTCTAGTGTTCATAAATACTCCTCTACATGATAATTTTGTAACTATTTTAGAATATAAAGTATATGAATGTACCATGATTTATTTTGTCCTTTGGTGCTGGCCATATGGGTTGTTTCCAATTTTCCACTGTGATAAATAGCGTTGTGATGTACCTTTGTATATACAAAGATGGATGTCTTTGTGTATACATCTGTTTCCTTAAGACAAATTCCTAGAACATTATTGGGTCAAGGAGTACGCCATATATAAGGATTTGATCCATATCGCCAGATAACTCTCTGGAAAGGTTAAACAAATTGACATTCTCAATCACATACCCCATGGCAATACTCTTTATTATCATGATTGTTCATCTTTTCTTTGCCAATCCCATGGGGAGAAAGTGGCATCTGATTACTTTAATTTGCACCGATTCGGTTCCTAATGAACATGAACAGTTTTGTAAGTTCATTGGTGATTGTGCAGAAGCGGAACTTGACGTGCAGAGCAGCCCTGCTCTGCTGAAGACTTGCAGTGGGAGTGGGAACTATTGATCTCTTTGTTCTGCCTGAATTGTCTCCCTCACGCCTGTGTATAAGTTTCCTGAAATTCTCCATTTCCTTTGTATTTAGAGAGCAGAACAACTCTCCAGTACGCTGAAAAGAATTGCAACCAGCCAGAAATTTGCAAACTTCAATCTTTTCTACATGGATTTTGACTTCCGAGAAAGTAAGTTTTGCTTGGTTTAGGTATTGACACAAGACAAAAGCAGTGGCTACTGTTCAGAGCCTGCTTGGGCGTTTGTTTTCAAGCCAGCAGGCGGGAAATTGGGCAGGGTGGCTTCTACCCATTCTGACACATTAATAGCTCTGAGTATTGAAGAAAAATAAAATGTGAGACTTTTTCTTGAAAGGTGGAAGCTCAGCATCAGCTTTTTTTTTTTTTTTTTTTTTTTTTTTTTGTCTTTTTGCTATTTCTTGGGCCGCTCCCGCGGCATATGGAGGTTCCCAGGCTAGGGGTCAAATGGGAGCTATAGCCGCCAGTCTACACCAGAGCCACGGCAACGCTGGATCCAAGCCACGTCTGCAACCTACACCACAGCTCACGGCAACGCCGGATCGTTAACCCACTGAGCAAGGGCAGGGATCAAACCCGCAATCTCATGGTTCCTAGTCGGATTTCATTAACCACTGCGCCACAACGGGAACTCCTAGCATCAGCTTCTTATTTCATCATTATTTTAGAATCCCTGAGGCAATAGAGCCATGACCAGTTGGAAACAACTTTGAGCTGGGAGCTAAGAGGTCAAAGGAATGATTTCATTTATTCCTTTTTTTTTTTTTTTTTTTGTCTTTTTGTGTTGCGATTTCTAGGGCCACTTCTGCGGCATGTGGAGGTTCCCAGGCTAGGGGTCTAATCGGAGCTGTAGCCACTGGCCTGCACCACAGCCACAGCAACTCAGGATCCGAGGCTTGTGTGCAACCTACACCACGGCTCACGGCAACGCTGGATCCTTAACCCACTGAGCAAACACAGGGATCAAACCCGAAACCTCATGGTTCCTAGTCAGATTCGTTGACCACTGAGCCACGACAGGAACTCCTAATTTCATGTATTCTTGACAATTAAACAATGGATGGGCTAGAGATGAGTGTGACAGGGGTGAGGGATAAGGCAGTGCCTTTCCAGGGGCCACTGGATTACCTAAGGACTCAAAACAACACAGATTCCCATTCCCCACACGTGATGAGTTTCAAAGCGAGGGACTTGAGATGCCTGTGGCAAAGTGGACAATGGCTATCCCAGCTTTCTGGAAAGAACATTACTGCCTTTTTTCTAGCATCCTGTCCAAACATTAGAGTCACTGATGAGTGGCCACAGAAAGCAGGTGTGATGACTGGATTTATCCTTTTCATCTTGACTCTGAAAAATTATTGTCTATTGACTTGAATCCTTCCGGTCCCATTTTCCTTGCTCAGCAACTGTTATACGGGAGAAGGGCCTCTGTTGATTGACTGCCAGCTGAGATGATGCTAATGAAAAGCCTTACGATGTATGCAGAGGAGGGATGATTTCTCACACGGAGTTTATCATCTCCCCTCCACCAGCTCCCCCAGCCCAGGCATCTGGGATGGAGCAGATGGCCATCATGAATTATCAAATATTACATTAGCCGACACGTTTTGCATTGTAGACTCTAATACTTCAGTGCTGAACATCTTTTCAACAAGACTGATCTCCCTTAACTAGATTTCCTGCCTCGGTGATACATGTTTCTCTCATGGGGAGAGACATTTTGATAAATAACCTCTCATTAAAATGCAGAGTTAAAGCCTCATTAATGAATTCCTGGTGTAAACAAATGCACCACCAAGCAATCTTTGATCATCACCAACCTTGAATGTAGATAAAGTTATTAAAAATATAATAATGCCTAACATTCACATGAGACTTTTTCATTTTCCAGAGTAATCTCTAGCTCCGTTATTTATTATTTTGGGGACTGTTGGCAATTCCCTGAACATTTCTCAACTCTGCTTTCCAGCCTTGGAAATGGAGATATCACATCTACATATCAGGTCTTTGGGATGATTACATGAAGTCATATGTAATCTTCCCAAATGCCATGCCTGGCACATAACCAGCACTCAGGAAAGAGCACCAATTCCCTCCCACCCTTGCTTCTGGACACCTGGTTCAATAAGCTGCATCCATACACCTGGGGGCTAGTTATAAACACAGAGCCCCAGGCCCCACTCCTAATTAGGACCTTTTTAATCAGAACTTGCATCTGTGCATAATCCACAGATGATCCATGTGCAAATTAAAATTTAATGGGTGTGAGTTCCCATTGTGGCTCAGTGGTAACAAATCTGACTAGAATCCATGAGGACATGGGTTCAATTCCTGACCTCGCTCAGTGGGTTAAGGGTCTGGCATTGCCGTGAGCTGTGGTGTAGATCGCAGGCACAGCTGGGATCCCCAGTTGCTGTGGCTGTGGTGTAGGCCAGCAGCTACAGCTCCAGTTCAACCCCTAGTCTGGGAACTTCAATATGCCATGGGTGCAGTCCTAAAAAGCAAAAAAAAAAAAAAAAAAAAAAAAAAAAAGGTAATACGTGGGCCTCCTATAATACTCCAAGATAAGAACTTATGTCACTTGGTCATCAGATTTTTTACTAAGCCCTACTGTGTGCTGTGTAGGTGCTAGGAGTATAGGTGTTAACAAAACAGAACAGTCCTTCTCTCCATGGAAAGTATAGAGAGAAGAGCTTTCTCCTTGATCCCATACTGGCCGGCACTCCATAGGCTTGGAAGCAGAGGTTCTTCAGCATGTTCTTGTCCTCAGAGCAGCAATAAATGCAGCCAAAAAGCCAAAAGTTCAGTTTAACTGAACACTCTGCATCAACATGGCCGTGGGTCTCCTTCCTGAGAAACCCCTATGTATTTCTCCTTTTTCGGCAATTGTTATCAACAGTTCAAGGAATTTCCTGAGATTTTGTAATTTCTTGACATTTATTAAAAGCACATGCGAAGGGCGTTTCCGTCATGGCTCAGTGGAAACAAATCCAACTCGTATCCATGAGGACGCAGGTTAGACCCCTGGGCTCGCCCAGTGGACCAGGGATCTGGCGTTGCTGTGAGCTGCGGTATAGGTCTCAGATGCAGCTCGGATCCTGTGTTGCTGTGGCTGTGGTGTAGGCAGGTGGCTATAGCTCCCTAGGCTGGAAACTTCCATATGCCTTGTGTTCCGCCCTAAAAAGCGAAAAAAAAAAAAAATTACATATGAAGATCCAGTTTGGGTACAGGGCCTTCTTTGTCTTCTCTATATGAAGTTAGTCTCCATTAGAGAGACACAGTGGGAGCGAGAGTGGAGGAAGAGGAATGACACCCTGGGACACCTTCAGAAACATGTGATAGAGCATCATGCATTTAATGGCTCCATGCCACCATGACCACTTCTGTAAGGGCTGGAATTCTTACCTAGTTTTCAGGAACTGTGGTGAGGTCTTGACTTAGCAACCAAGACAGTGTTAGACAACCGCAAAGGGAATGCCTGCCTTGAGGTGTTAGCATTCTCCAGAGAAGGCAGAGGGCGCATCTGCTCCCAGATGCATCTCCTTGGGTAACCTTGCACATCTGGGCTGCTCATCATCCTGGAAAACTGGCCTGCCTCCATCCAAACGTGCCTCCATGCATCCAAAACGCCCAGAATTTACAACCAGATAGAGCTGTATTCCATTCCCATCTCAAACCCAGAATAACTGTGTAACCCCAAGCAAATGAAATAACCATCCAGGTTTTGTTTCCTTTTGTGTAAAGTGGCAGGAACCAAAGCGTGGGGTTTCTGTAAGGATTGAGATGATGTTTTCGTGCAGTAAGGACTCCACTACCTGTTCGTTGGTCAGGTTCTCCCACTGCCATCAATGTATGAAAAGCACCTACTATATTCTTCCAGGGCTTAGGATAGGTGGATAATACATGTTTCTTCTTTCTCAGTGTCTAACCTACCTCCCATCGCCGTTTGTGCCTGAGGGTCATGTTGAGTTCTTCACAGGAAGCTATTGTAGAAATGCATCTCCTGGAGTTCCCGTTGTGGCTCAGCGGTTAACAAACCCGACTAGCATCCATGAGGACATGGGTTCGATCCCTGGCCTTGCTCAGTGGGTTAAGGGTCTGGCGTTCCTGTGGACTGTGGTGTAGGTTAAAGACGCAGCTCAGATCCTGTGTTGCTGTGGCTGTGGCATACGCCAGCAGCTGCAGCTGCAATTCGACGCCTAACCTGGGAACCTCCATATGCCACAGGTGCAGCCATAAAAAGGGGGAAAAAAAACCTTATAGAATCACTTATGAAATCTGCAGTCTCTCTAGTCACATGAAAATGTCTATTCTCAGTTCTGTACTGTATTTGAGCTGACTGCTGCATCACAAATAGCATTTTTCATGAGAAATTTATAATTTTACACCTGTGACAGAGCAAATGACAGCTGAGGGTCCCTGTCCCCTGAGGGTAGACATGACGAGACCTAGCTGTTCTCCACTCTGAGAGTCTCAGTCCAGCACCAAAAGATGATTGCTCACCTCAGAGGCTCATTTTTGTCTTTTGCTGATTCACCCTCCAACTGGATATGAGCTAAACAGAGGCAGCATTTTTTTCCCCCTTCAAGAGATGCCAGCTTGAGCAGGTGATGTCCTTTTTCTTCATCTCTACCACACCTCCCAAACACAGGAAGGAAAATGCCACTTGGCTGACAAGGCCGTTTTTTCATGGACCCTTTAAATACACCACCAGCTGCCCTCAGCTTCCAAGACAACTCAATGGGAGTAAACCTGGTACTGATTTCCTCCCCATGTATATGTGTGGAAAAATGACCAGTGACTTCACAGGGCTGGCCAGAATTCAGATTTCTCTGTCTCTCTCTCTTTTTTTGTTTTTGTTTTTTTGTTTTTTGTTTTTTGTTTGTTTGTTGCTTTTTAGGGCCAAACCTGTGGCATATGGAGGTTCCCAGGCTAGGGGCTGAATCAGAGCTACAGCTGCCAGGATAGACACGACGAGACCTACACCACAGCCACAGAAAGCAGGATCCGAGTCATATCTGCGACCTACACCACAGCTCACGGCAATGCCAGATCCTTAACCCACTGAGCGAGACCAGGGATGGAACCCAAAAACCTCATGGTTCCTAGTCAGATTCGTTTCCGCTGTGCCACGATGGGAACTTGCAGATTTCTCTTTTTTAATTATCTGCTAAGGCTGCTGTTCATATTCTACGGATCTTCTCCAGTGATTTCTATTGTATCTCTGAAAACTGGTCCAGTTTCTTTGACTTTACAAATAAAACACATTATGGGAATTACCATTGTAGTCAGTAGGTTAAGAACCCAACTAGTATCCTTGAGGATGCGGGTTCAATCCCTGGCCTTGCTCAGTGGGTTAAGGATCCAGCATTTCCACGAGCTGGATCGTGTAGGTGGCAGATGCAGCTCGGATCTGGCATTACTGTGGCTGTGGCATAGGCCAGCAACTGCAGCTGCAATTTGACCCCTAGCCTGGGAACTTCCATATGCCACAGGTGCAGCCCTAAAAAGAAAAGGGGAAAAAATAAAAATTACGTTTTGCACTAAATCTCAAGAGATCGTTCGTGATCATCCAAGAACATTAATTCAAGTGTTGCAAAAACCAAATAGGAATTCATTTACATATTTTTAATTACCGTCCCAGATAGAACAGAAACTAACCAACTTGCAGTGCTTCCCCTGCTTGGACTTCCCACTCTAAAATCAATCAGGAAGAACTAGAGACCATTATCCAATATCGCCTTTATTCTAAGAAAGCAAAATTTCATCCTGAAATAAACTAAAGAGGGTCACTCTGTCTAGCAGTGGTCATCAGACAGGTAAACCTTTAAACTCTTCCTGTAAGTATTGTAGTACTGATGTCTGCAGATATTCAATGACCGGTAACCCTCGCAGACGCAATAATCATGTGAGAAAATGACATTTTCCCCTGCGAATAGACTGATTGCAGCCTTGATGACCTCTGACATTTCTTTTAATACTTATTGGATTATTTTATATGACAAGCCAGTACTTCTAAAGTCTAGACGCCTCTGCCAAGTCCTCCTAACATGGGGGAGAGAGGGGGCAGGAACATATTTCCGGGCAGGGAGGAATATGGTATCCTTGACAAGGTTTAGATGGCCAATCAGAAACAGGGACCTCTCACTGGCCCCGCCTCCTCCCCGGGACATGCCCTTGCTCCCTGGCAAAACTTGACAAGTCAATATCCCTTTTCCTTAGCTTTCCTTCCTTGGTTTTCTTTTATTTATTTGTTTGTTTGTTTAATCTTTTTAGGGCCGCACCCTCCGCACACGGAGGTTCCCAGGCTAGGGGTCGAATCAGAGCAGTAGCTGTCGCCGCACATCACAGCCACAGCAACAAGCATGCTTACTCAGTTTTCTTTTCATAATCTCTACGTCATGGAATTGCTCAAGCCTCCAAAGGGAGCTGTTGAAGGCATGGCTACCCCTTCTCATTTTGAAAAATAAGTCATTAATTCTGATGATTGAATTATGTCCATGCAAGTTCGGTGAAGTAAAATATCTCTAAGGGCCATAGTTTTTAGGTTGATAGTTAGAAATGCATGTAATTTTTTTTTTGCGGCATTTTTAGTACTATTATTTATTGTCTTAGTGGTTAACTGATTTTCCCCATTTTTAAAGTTTTATTGAAGCATAGTTGATTTAAAATTTGAAGCTTTTAGCATCAACAGTCTAAAGTCTTTTTCCTGGAGGTTGAGAATCTCATCACTTAGCTGGTTTTTTCTAGGGTTTTTCCTTTCTCCCTCCTCTGAGTTATGGTTCTCTGTCTTCATTTTTATAGGTTTTTGGTGTGACCTTTTTACAGCAAATAGAGTTGTAGCCTCTCTTACTTCTGGTGGCTGCCCCCCTTGTGGCTGAAGTTGGTATGGGGGCTTTCTGTAGGCTTCCTGATGGGAGGGGCTGATGCCTGCCCACTGGTAGGTGGAGCTGATTCTAATCCCTCTGGTGGGTGGGGCTTAGTCTCTGGGTGGGAATAGAGGCAGCTGTGTGCCTGAGGGGTCTTTAGGTGGCCTGTTTGCTGAGGGGCAGGGCTGTGATCCCACCTGGATTGTTGTTTTTCCTGGGGCTTCTCATTGCTGACGGGTGGGGCCAGATTTTCCCAAAATGGCCACCTCCAGAGACAGGCATGCTGCTGAATATTCCCGAGAGCTTTGCTTTCAATGTCTTTCCCTCTCAACAAGCCACATTCACCCCTGTTTTCCCAGGATGTCCTCCAAGAACTGCATTCAGGTTTGACCCAGATTCCCATGGAGATTTTGCTTTGCATTGGGACCCAGTGCAAATGAATGTTTGTGTGCGCCTTTTAAGAATGGGGTCTCCGTTTCCCCCAGTCCTGTGGAGCTCCTGTGCACAAGCCCCACTGGCCTTCAATGCCAGATGCTCCAGGGGCTCTTTCTCCCAGTGCCAGATCCCCACACATGAGAGTTTGATGTGGGGCTCAGAACTCTCACTCCGGTAGGTGAGTCTCTGTGAAGCAGTTAGTTTCCAGTCTGTGGGGCTTCACACCAGGGAGGTATGGGGTTGTTTATATCGAGTAATCGCCCCCCCACCCCCACCCCCCGCCTCTTGATGTGGCCTCCTCTTTTTCTTCTGGAGTAGGATATCTTTTTGAAGGTTTCTGGTCCATTTGGTTGAAGATTGCTCAGTCTTTAGTTGTGAATTTTGTTGTTTTAGAAGAGAAGTTGAGCTCCAGTCCTTCTATTCTGCAATCTTAATCCCATTTCCTGCATGTAAAATTTAAATCAAAATGGAAACAGCCTAGGCTTGCTTTAAGCCTAGTTAAGACTAACTTTGAATTCCATTAGAGGAAACATGGCATAAGGAAGTCTGATCTTTTTCTTACAGGGCTCCTAGAAGACATTTCTCTCCAGGAATGCTGTCTTGGCGTACACCGTGTTTCCTTTATAGGCTCAAATCTTCTTTCCACTGCAGATTTCCCAGCTCTCTAGCTGGGAATGTCCTTTCAACCAGCAAAGGCACATGTGTAGATTCAGTTTGTCACTCAGCCTTCTCTGCAAATGTGGGGAGTCAAAGTGCCACAAGGCACTGTGTCCTGCTGGGTCAGGGGATTCGTGAGTGGTCCAGGTCAGGCCTGTGGCTTGCTGTCTATCTCTTTAATACAATCTTGTGTCTTACTCATCCAACTCTTTACTTTTCATCAGGCCTTCTGAGGTCTTGACAAGGCTGGTTTCTCATTGTCTTTTGATTAGGGTTGGAATTTCTTATCATCTGGTTGAGATTTTCCTTCATTCTTTCTTTTCTTCCCCCCTTTTTTTTTTCTTTTTTGGCTGCCCCACCACATATGGAGTTCCCCAGGACAGGGATCAGATCCAAGCCACAGTTGTAACCTGCGCCACAGCTGCCGCAATGCCGGATCCTTTAACCCACTGAGCCTGGCCAGGGATCAAACCTGCATCCCGGTGCTGCAGAGACACTACCAATCCTATTCACCACAGCAGGGACGCCGTCTTTCCCATTTAGCATAAGGTAAAACCAAACTAAAGGTAGAAGCAGGAGAAAGGATTGAAAAGTTCATTGATCCCTTGGGTGCAGTAAAGGAGACATGTAGAATGGAAGCAGGGTCACCTCTGAAGCCACAGGGGACTTGGAGGCTGACATCTTACCTGGGCTGGACCTTTCTGCATCATTGTTGATTTTGTATTAGAAGCCCTGGGGGACTGCCAGGGAGAGATGAGACAAATAGTACAAAAGAACAAGAAGCATGGAGGGGGCTCAGTGGGGAGTGACATTGACTATATTTGAGAAACTCCTCCAAACGCCTGGTGCTCTATCAAGGGTATTGGTTGGATGTTCAGATTGGAAGTGGCTCAGATAGAGAATCAACGTAAAGTTAGAAAGTAAAAAAGCAGGACCCAAAAAGGAGCAAAGTGGTTCATCCTCTCCTGGCCAAGGGGGAGAGGAACAGCCTGGACCAAGCATGGGGGAGTGCCCGGCAGGTCAGTCAAGATCAGCAGGGCTGGGGTAGAGCAGCATGACACACCCAGGAGGACAGTCTCAGACTCACGGATGCTTTGGAGTGGCAGGTCCAGAAGAAAAGGTGAAATAGCCAGAAGTGAACCGGAAGCAGAAAATCTGATTCCAAGTTCATGCCTAAAAAAACTGAACAGCCAGGCAAATTGAAGCTAGAACCAGGCAAGCTTCCCCAAGGCTCTTCCTTTTACAGGGTACCTATGGTCCAGGACAGGAAACTGTTGCAGTCTGCAAGCTGGTTCCACAGAACAAATAAGCCTTCATAGGGTTCGTGGGGTTTTAGCATCATTCCAACTCTGAGCTTCCTATCAGAAGGGCAGCTACGTGCCATTCCCTCCGAGAGATACACCTTTTACCAGCATAAAGTAGTCTCTCCCTTGGGACTCCATCTGGAGGACACAGTGGACAATGTCCTCAGTTCGAGTTTCCCAAGAAAGGCAAAGGCTGCCTTCCCATAGCTGCTGCTTCTAGCAACCTCCACTGAAATCCAGGCACAAAATATGAGAGTGGTTTGGGGCTGGGCATTCTGCCAGGAAAAAAGCCAACAGGGACTGGTGATCCACTGGAGGCTTCCAGACCACCAGCAGGAACTGTGTTCTGTGCTCTGCAAAGGGCAGCAGTATTTGCAGCCCTTCTGGGGACAGAGATGAGATAGTGAGTGTGGACAGCTCATTACAAAAGCAGCAGAGCATTGATTCAGCTCTGGGAAAGATCAGCTTCTCTTGTCCAGTCAAAGTCCTTAATAGAATTTCCATTGCTTCCCTTGGGGCAAAAGGAGAAAGAGACAAAGAGGGCACAGACCCCTGCCCTTGCATTTTTTGCAGGGAGAAGGGTCAGAGGACTGTCAGCTGTGCCAGCTCCCCTCCCTGGACATGGGGAGGCCAAGGGCATGGGCTGTAGAGGGAGGGGAGGTTTCAGATTTTTCTCTCTGGAGGCTCTCTAAGGATTTGAAATTTCCTTGAGGAATTCTTATTGACTGTATGACATTCCAGTGTGGAGTTCATTGTGCCTTTGCCTTGGAGCAAGTGACATTCCTGGTCTCTCACCACTGTTGAAGGACACTTTTACTGCTGCTCATCATTTGGGGCTCATAACATTTTCACCGTAGCCAGACTCACTCTAAACGTGATGTTGAGATCATCATATGTCATTGTGTTTCTGACGAACTGTGTGAGTTTTAATGATGATTGCTTGATACATGCAGGCAGGGTCTGGAAATGGCAGCCCAGGAAAGGAGATGATAACAAAATATTGAATATCCACCACCCTCCCGACTCCTGAAATTCTGTGCTTCTGGCCCCTGAGAAATGAGATGGACTGAAATCAATGTGCCGTATTTGAGAGAGCTTACCCTTCCCCCCACCCCACTCCCCTCACTCTAGAAACCCCGTTCATCCAACATGCTCACACGTTTTTCTTCCTGAGTTAGAGGAGAAAAAAGACGACACAATGGAAAGATGATTTCTGTCCAGAAAGCCCCCGGCCCGAGATAATGACTAGGAGGCAGCATGGCTGGGTGAGCACAAGCCAGGGAGGGCATCCTCCAGCCTTTGTTGTTCGGTGTTGACTGTTGCTTACGGAAGCATGTCTCTAACCCTCTGTGTGTGTGTATGTGTGTGTCCCACAGTCATGGAGGAGTGGCGAAAGAGAGGCGGGCAGTCCTGGCAGCTCATCGAACCTGTCGATGGATTCCACCCCAATGAGGTAAGTGCAGTCAGACGGTGGTCACTGAAGGCTACCTGTTCCATTATTTTTTTAATACATTTATGCACCTGTGCATTCATTTTCCTGTGTTATTCCAGAAAGAATTGGAGGTGATATCCTCACATGTGTCAAATAGAAGATAAATAAATGTAAATTTAGTTGATAAAAAATACAAATGCAAGAATGAAATGAAAATCAGAGTGAAAAGAAAACAGGGTATAAATGATACCTGGATTCTTGGCTTAATGTCTATAATTTCTAAACTGTGACCTGGGAAGTCCCAAGAAACTGCCTGCAAGGGCCCACAAAATCAGCTCCATGCTTTCTAAGGGGCTGAAGCAGAGAAGGGCATAAGTCCTGGCTTTCAGAGGATAAAGAAATAAGTCAAGTACCCCCCCCCAAAAAAAAAAAATCAGAAGGATTCCTGAAGTGAGCCCTGTGAGAAATTTCTCCTATGGATTCTTCTAGAAAAGAAGGAGAACTGTATGTGAGGAGAAGAGTGTCCTGAGCAACATCCTGCAGTAAGAGCTGTTTCTCATCTAGGATTCGAGGGACAATTCTGGAAAGCTCTACCCTGGCCTTCTCACTGAGCAAGAGGACCTGGAGGGTGGGTCCCTGGCCACTCCTGCCCTCACCCTGTGCATTATCCTGGCTGCAGCCAGGGAAGGGCCATTTTTATCTGTTCTGTGTACTGAGCTTGCTCATATTTCCTAATATAAAAAAATAGAAAAAGCAGTCGGGATAGGTCTGCCGATTCTAACATTCTGAAAGCGGGCCCCCTGCCGGAGGGATGGGCATTTACCACAGGCAGTGCTCTGCAGCCATGGTCTTTCTGACGCAGCCTTTGTGGCCTTGACAAGGGTCCAGGCACTCCTAGTAGCCTTGACCTCCACGGTCAGCCAGGCCACGGTCATCCCCTCAGAAGCCTGAAGGGAACGGTAGCCCTCCCTCCCCTGAGCTCTAGGTCCAGTGAATACCCATGAGCAGGGCTACGGATGGTCTCAAAAAGGAAAAGAGAGTGCCACTCCAGTGTCAGATGGACAGTCAGCGGAGTCCCACTGATGCTGGGTGAATTATAAAGTGAATATAAAATGCTCATCTTACTGTTTTAAATAGCAACCACCCAAAAAATCTAAGTCATGCACCTCAGAATATCTGACGCTCCTGAGTGTCCCTTGGATGTGTTGATCCACGAGAATTACCAGCTAGAAGCTGGTTGATATTAGAGTCTGCCCTCCCCCAGTGATGTCTTTGGTTTTAGAACAGTTAATGTGGAGACCTTCTTTCTGGCAAGAATTAGGTAGTTCTTTTCTTGTCATTCTTTGTACACCACAGATTTTTACCCTTCTGATTCTGTGGAGAATGAGGGATAAGAGGAGATGGTCAGAGGGGGAGAAAATAGGAACAAACTAAAAAGAAGAAGGTCAAAGACAGCTTTGTTTTATCCCTTAGGACATTTTTGTCTGATCTATCAAAGGACTATTCTGTCCCTGACTCTTAAAATAGTATTAGGGTTTGCAGTTGCGCTGTGGTTTAAGAATCCAGCCTCAGTAGCAGGTCAGTTCACTGCAGAGCCATGGGTTCGATCCCCAGGCCTGGCGCAGTGGGTTAACGGATCCAGTGTTGACACAGCAGCAGTATAGGTCACAGCTGCAGCTCACATTCAGTCTGTGGCCTGGGAATTTCCTCATGCCATGGATGTGGCCATAAAAAATAATATTAGGGTTCAAGGTTTGCAAATTGTGGCTCTGTCTTGTACTCAAATGGCTTCACCAATAACTGATTGTTGAGAAGAGTCAAAAGCTGAAAATCGGAAGTTCCTGTCGTTTCGAAACAGAAACGAATCCGACTAGGAACCATGAGGTTGCGGGTTTGATCCCTGGCCTCACTCAGTGGGTTAAGGACCCGATATTGCTATGAGCTGTGGTGCAGATTGCAGATGTGGCATTGCTGTGGCTCTGGCACAGGCCGGCAGCTGTAGCTCTGATTTGACCCCTAGCCTGGGAACCTCCATATGCCATGGGTGTGGCCCTAAAAAGACAAAAAGACCCCCCCCCCCAAAAAAAAAGCTGAAAATCAGTGTGTGCCATAATCTTACATTATTCCTGAGAGATCTGATTACGAGGTAGGAGTGGGTGATGGAGTGGGCAGCAGTGGTGAAGCCTCATCCAAAGTGGGTGACAATGGATAGCTATGCCTAAAGCCTGCCTAATTATCACATATATTGATCTGAACCATCTAGATGGCAAACTGCCACTCAAGAAGGTTTATTGAGTGCCCACCCCATATCTCACACAGTGAGAACTCATGAGTGAATAAGAAACTGCCCCTGCTGTTTAAGGAGATTATAGGATAGAGTGGGAGAAAGACAAGTAAACAGATGATTAAATATGAAGTGGTCAGTGCCTCCAGCCATGCAGGCAGAGGTGCTATGGGAGCATGATGGGGGCTAGCATGGGAGAGAGGGGGCCAGAAAAGATTTTCAGAGGGGATAACTCAGACCTAAGACCATGAACTAGTCAAGTGAAAGGAGGGAGGGAGGGGCTGCAGAAAGTGTTTGAGCAGAGGAAAGTGCGAGGGCAAAGACCTGAATGCGAAAGGGAGCACTGGAGGAAAGAAAAGTGCTTCCATGTGGCTGGGCCAGAGAGCGTGGGAGGGGAGAGAGGGGGATCAAATCACATAAGGTCTGTCTGAGTTTGACCTTTTTTACTGTGGGGAATGGGGGGCCATGGGAGGTTTTTCAGGAAGAAAGAAAAATACCCAGACTCGTGCTCTAGAAAGATACTTGTGGTAGCAGCACAGAGAATGGTTTGGTCCAGAGGGAGGGAGTCCTGTTTGGAGGATTCTTCTGTGAGGGAGAGGGTGATGGCCTGAACAGAGGTAGTGCAAGGGGGGAGAAAGAGAAAGGTCTGTATTGGAGAGAGTCAGCCAGTTGAATCAACAGAACGTGGTCATTTATGGGATGTCAAAAGCGAAAGAGATGCTAAGCGTGACAGTTCTTTCTTGTGACTTGGGAAATTGGATAGATGATTCTATTGCCCGCTGAGGTCAAGAACACCTTGAGGAAGAGTTTGGCACATGTTGGATTTAAAAGCCTATACGGTGTCCGAATGGGGATGTTCTTGCAGCAGATGATATGCACACTTAAAGCTCAGGAAGGGATCTGAGCTGGAGATATGGATGTGAGCACCCTCAGGACGGAGTTGTGACTTGAACCCTTAAAGAGGAGCCCCTGCAGTCTCCCCTCCAGATGGCCTGCCCTACAGCAGAAGAAGTGTTAATGGATCCTTCTAGATCGTGGGACAGCTATGAGAGTCCACATCTTTTTCATCTCGAAAGAGCCAGATGAGCAAGGCTGGGTCTCAGGACTTCATCCTTATGGCACAGACATAAAACCAACCAAAAGAATAGTCTCAGACCTTTCTCAGGTACCCCCTCACCCATTCCTGCACATACTGGCCTTTCACCAGCTTGGGGGTGGAGGGAGCAGGCTTTATTTTAAGGGCCTATTTCTTCCTAAAACCCTGCTAGAAAAGTGGGGGGGGGGCAGGGGGGAGTGTGTAACCACTATTGATTCAATTGCTCCAGTTTTCTTAGGGAGACAAGTTTAATTAAGTATCAACATGGGTTGTGTTGAACACTTCAAATTTATGATTGATAGATATTAATTTTTGAGCCAGATTATATTCACCATCTAAACTCTTTGCCTATAGTTTAATGGAAAATAAATAAGCGTAGAAAAATTCCTGATATACTGACAACTGCTTTACTTTTCAATCTCATTCCAAGATGTAGAGCCAGAATTTTAAGAAATATCTTCAGAGCTCCCTTCGTGGCTTGGTGGTTAACGAACGCAACTAGGGTCCATGAGGTTGCAGGTTTGATCCCTGGCCTCGCTCAGTGGATTAAGGATCTGACGTTGCCATGAGCTGTGGTGTAGGTCGCAGACACGGCTCAGATCTGGTGTTGTTGCCGCTGTGGTGTAGGCTGGCAGCTACAACTCCAACTCGACCCCTACCCTGAGAACCTCTATATGCCGCAAGTGTAGCCCTAAAAAGAAAAAAAAGAGAGAGAGAGAGAGAGAAAGAAATATCTTCTTCAGTGGAGTTGCCGTCGTGGCACAGCAGAAACAAATCTGACTAGGATCCATGAGGTTGTGGGTTTGATCCCTGGCTTTGCTCAGTGTGTTAAGGATCCAGCATTGCAGTGAGCTGTGGTGCAGGTTGCAGAAATGGATTGGCATTGCTGTGGCTGTGGTGTAGACCAGCAGCTGCAGCTTCAATTTGACTCCTGGCCTGGGAACCTCTATATGCCATGAGTGCAGCCCCCCCCCAAAAAAAAGGAATATCTTCTTCAATATAAAGGGGGGCGGACATGGTAGAGGAGTGTTATGCCAGACTTGCTGATTGGCTAGATTTGGTGGGTAGGAAAGAGATGACTCACAGGATTGGACAACTGGGTGAAGAGAGGTGAAAAATATCAAGTCAAGGAACTCAGAAGAAGGCAAAGACTTGAACATTCTGAATTTGAGGTGCCTGCACAGTAGAATCTAGCCCCTAGCTCAAATTTATGGGTTCTGATCTCAGGAGAGGGGTCTGGCCTAGAAAACAGGTTTGGGAATCACCAACTTCTGGTTGAGAGCTGGAAACACTGGCGGTGATGAGATAGGGATAAAATTATGAAGAAAAATAAAGATCAAAGAGAATTTAAGGTTGAGAAGGTGGGAGTTCCCATTGTGGCTCAGCAGGTTAAGAACCTGACACAGTGTGAGGATGCAGATTCGATCCCTGGCCTCTTTCAGTGGGTTAAGGATCCAGCGTTGCCACAAGCTGCAGCCAAGTTGGATCTGGTGTTGCCGTGGCTGTGGCATAGGCTGGCAACTGCAGCTCCACAATTCAACCTCTAGCCTGGGAACTTCTATATGCCACAGGTATGGCCCATAAAAAAAAAAAAAAAAAGGAAAAGAAAAGATTGAGAAGGTGATTTGGTTGTTGCATACCAAATTACTTGAAAACAGCACTCATTTTTTTATCTCACAGTTGCTGGGGGCCAGGGGCTAGGCACAGATTAGCCAGGCCTTCTGCTCCACTCTCTCTCCCCCAAGTGGCCATGAAGGTGTCTTTCAGAGCTGAGTCTCCTTGAAGGTTGACTTGGAGCTCCCCTCAGGCTCACATGTTTGTTGGCAGAATTTAGTTCCTTGAGGCCCATTAAAGTGAAGGTCTCAGCCTCTAGCCTTCTTGCCACGTGGACCCCTCCAAATGGCAGTTTGCTTCAGCAATGAATACAAGTCAAAATGGCCACAGAGAAAGTATTCACGCACACACACATACTCACACTGCAGAAAGGCTCAGTGTTAACCGTGACTATTATAATTAGGATGACTTTGATTCTGTTTTTCTTTTTGCTTAATTGTCTTTTAAATTGTTTCTCAAATAGGTATTGCTTTAATAGTTTTCATTGTGGATAGGGAGGCGCAGAAGATATTTGTGTCCAGGAAACAGCTAGCTCACTTGGAGTATGCGGATGGCTGGGCCTTGCTCTGTGCAGAGCATCATGGGAGTTACCAGAGGAGGTTGGTTGTAAGAAGCCCACAGTAGGTGCCCAGTAAATGTTTCTCAGATGAATGAATGATTATAGCAAGTCATTTTTTCATATCTCTAGTGATAACAATGTCACTCTCGTTTTAGATCCAAATTATTAGCATCGCACACCCATAAATATTTTAATCTTCATTAGAGTGACAGCCAACTAATTGCTTTCAAACCATGGTTCCCACATGCTCACATCTGAGCTCTTTCATTTTAACGTTCCTCTTCTTATCCTCACCCCCATCTCCTCCCTTATGAATTCAAACTGGGAAGTAAATGATCATAAATGCCTTTGGTCCCACATAATTGTTAGGAAGCCGGCTGGGGTGTATCAAGGTAAAAGGCAAAAAACAAAAAAGAAGAAGCAGTGATTTTCCACAGCCCTGGCAGCAGCCTACTTTGTTGAGGAATATCAGGGAAAACAACCTAAAACCAGTCCTCTGTTTTTGAAAACAGATTGCTTAGTGTGTGAGAGATGATCAGAGTCTTCCAGGAATCTTTCAGGTTTAACAGTCAGTATGAGTGGGGGTGGGGGCGGTATATGAGGTACGGGTTGTGAATGGTGGTGGCAGATGGGGTGTGTGTATGTGGTGGGGGCAGGTGGGGTGTGTGTGTTTCAGACACAACGTGGATGTGATCAAGATTACATTGGTGGATGGATGGAATTTGGGGTCCACCAGAAGACTCAGGAACATATTAAAGTTCCTGGGGATATTTAATGTTTTGACTCAGCCAGTTCTAGTTTTTTCTAACAACTACTAAAATCCTACACACAATTGAGACCCAAATAGGTCTTTAGATCATTCGCTCATTTTGCAGATGAGCCAATTTCAGCCCAAAGAGTGGAAGACGCCTGCCCACCATCTCACAGGGAGCTTACTGGAATGATGAACAGGATGTACTTTTGAAGACATGTCCATGTGCTTCTGAATAAAGTCAGGGATGTCCCTGAGCATCTGCCCTGAGCAGTGTGTTCCCCCCTGAGGCCTGCAGCAATCACATTTCTCTTGTCTTCAGCCTTAACCCCCCATCCCCCGCCCCCATGCCCTGCAGTGCCATAGCCATCTGGGACCTGAAGGCCTGCCCAGGCCCCATTTGCTAAATGAGGGCATTGTCTGCAGAGACAGACTCCTCATCAAAAGCATGTTCATGACAAGCTGGAGGAGGGAAGAACCAAAAATGGATCCTGCTGACATCGTGAATAGCAGCAGGCTGTACAACCATGCAAGCAGAGAGTGGCCATTAGGCTGGGAGAGCCAGGGACCAGCCTGTTTGAATTCAGCCAGTGATTCCTCTCCCTGGCACTGCAGGCACACTCCGCACTCACAGCCTCCATCAGGATGCCAGCCCTACCAGGTGTCGGGATCAGCCCCATCTCCCTGACACCCATGATTCCCCACCGCGCCATTCTCCTCCACAGCCTCTATGCTTCCACGTGTGCTGTGTCCTCCCCCACGCGCACTGCCTCCCTCATGAGCATCTGGTGAATTGCTCCTTGAAAATTCAGCTCAGTCATCACACTCTTCAGAGAGGACCTAGCCTTGCCCCCCACCTGGCAGAGTCGCCACTTTTCCCCCTTCCAGCTGTGTGCATCCCTCTCCCAGCCTCCCTCTGGGTTTGGGAGTGTTACTCAGTATGTATGGGTCTCTCACTAGACTGAGAGTTCCTTGAAGGCAGGATTCATCCCTTTCATCTCCAAAACCCAAGCCTTAGGCTGGCAGTAAATGTTAGCTCTCCACAGGTAAGTGAAGGAATGGCTTTCTGAGAAAGTGTATTTGTTGTCTGTTACTAAACAACAAATTACCACAGATTTAGCAGCTTAAAAGAATCCATACAGGAGTTCCCTTCGTGGCTCAGTGGTTAACGAACCCGACAAGGATCCTTGAGGATGTGGGTTTGATCCTTGGCCTTGCTCAGTGGGTGAAGGATCCAGCGTTGCTGTGAGCTGTGGTGTAGGTCACAGACATGGTTTGGATCCCACATTGCTGTGTCCGAGGCGTAGGCCAGCAGCTGCAGCTCTGACTTGACCCCTAGCCTGGAAACTTCCATATGCTGTAGGTGTGGCCCTAAAAAGCAAAAAATAATAATACATACTGTTGTCTCACTGTTGCTGTGGGTCAGGAGTGCTGGTACAGTGTAATTGGGTTCTCTGCTTAGGGTCTCACAGGGTAAAATCTACTTTCTCATCTGGAGACTCATCTGGGGAAGAATTGATTTCAGACTCACTTGGGCTGTTGGTAGAATTTATGTCCTAGTGGTTGTAGGACTGAAGATGAGCTTCTTACTGGATGTCAGCTGGAGGCCCCTCTCAGTTCCCTGCCATGCGGGCTTCTCAACATGGCTTTTTCTTTCATCAACCCAGCAATGAGTCTCCAGAGTGAGTCTGCTAGAAACGCAGTCTCAGACAATGCAGCATAATTAGCAAAGTTACATCCTTTCACCTTTACCATGTTCTGTTGGTTAGAACCAAGTGATAGTTTCCCCCCACACCAAGGGAAGCGGATCACAGAAAGCTCCAAAGGAAGGAATCTTGGGAACCATCCTACAGTCTGTCCACCATACAAAGCAGAGAGTCAATCTTGTGGGCAACTTCTTTACTTTCTTATAATTTCCCTTTTACTCCCTTGCAGGTGGCTTTACAGCTGTTGGCAGATGGCTTCTGGAAGAAGGCACAGCTGCAGTGGCCCCAGGTCCTGGGAAAGGAGAATCCATTCAACCACCAGATCGAGCAGGTGTTTGGAGACCAAGGGGGGCACTGAGTCCCCAAGGACACATGTTCCTGGGTAACTCAGGGGGACAGAAATATGGGTCAGCTCATTTAACAGACTGTTATGGGGCTGTCGTGTCACAGACTCACAGGACCCTCCTCTTAGTAGCATCTTTGCAAAGTGCGTTTCTCTCATTTAAGAGCTTATCTAAATGACAGTGTGATTCTGCGTGATTCTGGGGTCAGTGACCCTCTAACCCTCAAATAACCTTTAATAAAGTACTTTGCATGCCATTCCAAGCAAGAGAGTATCTGTGCCCTGAAATGGCTAGTTGTTGTAAAAACAAATAAGAAAACTAGTGATGGGCTTGGTGTGCTGGGGAAGTGATCTCCCCTGTGAGCAACTTTTTTTTTTTTCTTTTTAGGGCACCTGTGGCGTATGGAAGTTCCCAGCTGCACTTGCCAGCCACAGCCACAGCAATGCCAGATCTGAGCTGCATCTGTGACCTACCCGACAGCTCATGGATCCTTAACCCACTGAGTGAAGGTAGGGATTGAACCTGTATCCTCATGGACCCTAGTCCGGGTCATGACCTGCTGAGCCACAACAGGGAACTCCCTGTGGTCAACTTCTTAATGATGGCTCTTCCTAGGGCTGCAGGCTGGCTGCCAAAGACTCTCAGAACACAAAAATACAAACACAAAACTACAAACACAAAATTAGGAACAGACTTGAATATTTATTTAGAATGAAAAAATAAATCACAATGAATTATAAGTTTTTGAAGTTAACAATACATGGAGTTCCTGTCGTGGCTCAGTGGCTGTAGGATCCAGAAGGTTTTGGGTTCGATCCTTGTCCTTGCTCAGGGATTAAGGATCCCGCGTTGCTGTGGCTGTGGTGTAGGCCGGCAGCTGAAGTTCCAATCCAACCCCTAGCTTGAGAACCTCCATATGCCCTGGGTGTGGCCCTAAAAAGACAAAAGACGGGAAAAATCATTTTGGAGTTCCCGTCGTGGTGCATTGGAAATGAATCTGACTAGAAACCATGAGGCTGAGGGTTCGATCCCTGGCCTTGCTCAGTGGGTTTAAGGGTCCAGCGCTTCCATGAACTGTGGTGTAGGTTGCAGACACGGTTCGGATCCCGCATTGCTGTGGCTCTGGCGTAGGCCGGCAGCAACAGCTCCGATTAGACCCCTAGCCTGGGAATCTCCGTATGCCACTGCTACAGCCCTAGAAAAGACCAAAAAAAAAAAAAAAAAAAAAAAATTAAAAAATTTTAAAAGATAAAGTTGACAATACTATATGCCCACCAAGACCAGGAAAAAAAAAATGACTATTTTCCTTCCTTTAAAAGATTTTCTAACATTCTTTGGCTGCATAATCTGATTGTCTCTTCCTGTGACAATGATTTTTGTGACATTGCTATCTATAGATAGAACAGAAGAAACTCGTTGCATATTATTGATAGTTTAGAAGAGTTTCTTTCAGCTACACAACTCACTATTTGGTAAAGCCCTGGAAATTTTGAGGATTGATGTCAAACTGGGAAGACCTCGCTCGAATTTCTTTTGTGAGAAAGCTGCTGAAGACATGCTCCGTGTTCATAGTACTGTTAAAACTTCGTGTCCCCAGTGGATTATTCAGCCATAAAAAAGAATGAAATACTGATACATGCTACAACATGAAACAATGTCAAAAATATGATGCTGGGTGATAGAAGCTAGACTATCAGGGCACATAGTGTATGATTCTATTATACAAAATATCCAGAATGGCAAATCCATGGATACAGAAAAGATAAGTGGTTGCCAGAGGCTGAAGGAAAGAGTAAATGAGTGACTGCGTGATGGGTACAGACTCTACTTTGGGGATAGTGAAAATATTTTGGAAATAGGGGTGGGGGTCATACAACTGCTTGAATGTACTAGATGCCACTGAGCTGTGTACTCTGGTTAAAATGGTGACTTTACGTGACGTGATTTTACCTCAGTAAAACAAATCATAGTACAAAAAACAAACAAACCTTTGTGTCCCTAGAAGCAAAGGAATTCTGATCAATTCTACTGCACACCATTCTCATTGGTGTGTCAACTCCCTGGTCCATCTCTGGTTGCAGCCGTGGGGGTGAGGGTCAGGCCCTCTGTTGCCAGCATCGCAGCTCAAGCAGGCTCATTCTTCTACATCTGCCTTTAGGCGCTTCTGTGACACTGCCCTGAGGTGTGGGGCAGTTCCATTCAGGGGGAGCAGGGCCCTGTCAATAAAGGCACCAGCATCTTCCTTCAGTACTCAGTTGGGAGAATTACTCTGTGTGCTTCTCAGGGAGTCTGGCAGAATCAACCCCCTTTGCTCACAGGGGCAACTGCCTTAAATGACACCTCCTTCTTTGTGTCACCCTCCTCACTCCCCCTGTCCTGCTTTTGGGGATGACTTCCCAAACAAACCATCTGCACTCAAATCTTTGTCTCGTTAAAGACAAAATTGTAATGATGGTGTACATATAAATGTGTATGCTTTGTTATTGTATTATTTTTAATTTATTTCTTTATTTCTGATAGGGAGAGACTTCTGTTTTGACTAGGTACCAGTGTGAATGAAATTTCCCACCCACTGTATCAGTGGCTAGAAGACCTTACCACAGACTAGCATCCAGCTTTGTGCAATTCACATCCTGTTTTTCCTCCAAAATCCACGCACTTCCTGTGCCAGAAGCTATAGTAGCCTTTCATACTCTGATCTGACCACTAACCCTGCACCCTTGTCATGGGGCTGGTAGACATAAAGAGCATATCTAGAGTCCTCCCTGCAATGGGAAGCTACTGATAAACTAACTATGCACAGAAATGACTGCGAACCACAAGAGTCGTCTAACTTAAATCCACCGTAAATGGACCTCCATTTACTTCCCCAGAATTCCCATGGCTACTCTGGAGCCACCAGATATAAGGAAAACTGACAGAAAGCAATTGTGATTATTTTTTTTTCCAGAGTTACAATAAAGGTTTAATTTGTTAGAAACCATCTTTTATTTTTTTAATATTTTTTATAACTCAAATGAATTTATCACATCTGTAGTTGTATAACGATCGTCACAATCCAGTTTCACAGGATTTCCATCCCACAACCCAAGCACATCCCCCCACCCCCAAACTGTCTCCTCCACAGACCATAAGTTTTTCAATGTCTGTGAGTCAGCATCTGTTCTGCAAAGAAGTTCAGTCTGTCCTTTTTTCAGATTCCACATGTCAGTGCAAGCATTTGATGTTGGTGTCTCGTTGTATGGCTGACTTCATTTTGCATGATAATTTCTAGGTCCATCCATGTTGCTAAAAATGCTGGTATTTCATTCCTTTTAATGGCTGAGTACTATTCCATTGTGTATATGGACCACATCTTCATCCCATCCTCTGTCCATGGACATTTAGGTTGTTTCCATGTCTTGGCTATTGCAAAGAGTGCTGCAATGAACATCGGAGTACATGTGTCTTTACGAGTCATGGTTTTCTCTGGATAGATGCCCAGGAGTGGGATTGCTGGATCATATGGTAGTTCTATTTTTAGTTTTCTGAGGCATCTCCATCCTGTTTTCCACAGTGGTTTCACCAATTTACAATCCCACCAACAGTGTACTAGGGTTCCTTTTTCTCCACACCCTCGCCAGCACTCCTTGTTTGTAGACTTTTGGATGGTGGGCCTTCTGGCTGGTGTCAGGTGGTACCTCCTAGTGGTTTTGATTTTCATTTCTCTAATAATGAGTGATGTTGAACATCTTTTCATGTGTTTTTTGGCCATCCATATGTCTTCTTTGGAGAACTGTCTGTTTAGATCTGCCCATTTGTTGATGGGGTTGTTTGTTTTTTTGGTATGGAGCTGCAGAAGGTGTTTATAAATTTTGGAGATGAATCCCTTGTGAGTTGATTCACTTGCAAAGATTTTTCTCCCATTCTGTGTGTTGTCTTTTCATTTTGTTTAGGGTTTCCTTTGCTGTGCAGAAACTTTGAAGTTTGATTAGGTCCCATTTGTTTATTTTTCTTTTTACTGTCAGTACTCTAAGAGGTAGATCTGAGAAGATGTTGCTGTCATTTATGTCAGAGAATGTTTGGCCTATGTTTTCCTCTAAGAGTTTGATAGGGTGTGGTCTTAGATCTAGGTCTTTAATCCATTTGGAGTTTATTTTTGTGTATGGTGTTAGGGAGTGTTCTAATTTCATTCTTTTCCATGTGGCTGTCCCATTTTCCCAGCACCACTTATTGAACAAGCTGTCCTTTCTCCATTGTATCTTCTCACCTCCTTTGTCATAGATGAGTTGGCTGTAGGTGTGTGGGTTTAATTCTGGGCTTTCTATCCTGTTCCACTGATCTATATTTCTGTCTTTGTGCCAGTACCATAAAGTTTTGATGATTGTTGCTGTGTAGTATAGTCTGAAGTCTGGGGGACCTGATTCCTCCAGCTCCATTTTTCTTTTTCAGGATGTCTTTGGCTATTCTGGGTCTTTTGTGCTTCCAAACAAACTTTAAAATATTTTGTTAAAGTTCTGTGAAAAATGTCCTTGGTAGTTTGATAGGGATTGATTGAATCTGTAGATTGCCTTAGGTAGTATAGTTATTTTGATAATATTAACTCTTCCAATCCACGAGCATGGTATATCTTTCCATCTATTTGTGTCATCTTTGATTTCTTTCATCAGTGTCTTATAGTTTTCAGAGTACAGGTCTTTTGTCTCTTTAGGTAGGTTTACTCCTAGGTATTTTATTCTTTTGGATGTGATGGTGAACGGGATTGCTTCCCTAATGTCCTTTTCTGCTCTTTCATTGTTAGTGTATAGAATGCCATCTATTTCTGGGTATTAATTTTGTATCCTGCAACTTTGCCAAATTCATGGATGAGCTCTAACAGTTTTCTGGTAGAGTCTTTAGGATTCTCTAGATATAGTATCATGTCATCTGCAAATAGTGATAGTTTTACTTGTTCCTTTCCAATTTGGATTCCTTTTCTTTCTTTTACTTCTCTGATTGCTGTGGCTAGGACTTCCAAAACTATGTTGAAGAGTAGTGGCGAGAGTGGACATCCTTATCTTCTTCCTATCTCAGCGGGAATTCTTTCAGCTTTTCACCATTGAGAATGATGTTCGCTGTGGGTTTGTCATATATGGCCTTTATTATGTTGAGGGAGGTTCCCGCTGTGCCCACTTTCTGAAGGGTTTTTATCAGAAAGGGGTGTTGGATTTTGTCAAAGGCTTTTTCCGCGTCGATTGAGAGGATCATTTGGTTTTGATTCTTCAGTTTGTGAATGTGGTGTATCACACTGATGGATTTGCGGATATTGAAGAACCCTTGCATCCCTGGGATAAATCCAACTTGATCATGATGTACAATCCTTTTGATGTATTGTTGGATGCGGTTTGCTAGTATTTTATTGAGGATTTTTGCATCAAAGTTCATCAGTGACATTGGCCTGTAGTTTCCTTTTTTTGTGGTATCTTTGTCTGGTTTTGGTATCAGGGTGATGGTGGCCTCATAGAATGAGTTTGGGAGTATCCCTTCCTCTGCAATTTTTTGAAATAGTTTCAGAAGGAGAGGTGTTAGCTCTTCTCTAAATGTTTGATAGAATTCACCTGTGAAGCCATCTGGCCCTGGACTTGGGTTTGTTGGAAGTTTTTTAATCACAGTTTCAATTTCAGTTCTTGTGATTGGTCCATTTGTCTTTTCTATTTCATCTTGGTTTAGTCTTGGAAGATTGTACTTTTCTAAGAATTTGTCCATTCCTTCTAGGTTTTCCATTTTATTGGTGCATAGTTGCATATAGTAGTCTCTTATGATCCTTCATATTTCTGTGATGTCCATTGTTATTTCTCCTTTTTCATTTCTAATTTTATTGATTTGAGTCCTCTCTCTCTTTTGCTTGATAAGTCTGGCTAGGGCTTTATCACTTTTGTTGATCTTTTCAAAGAACCAGTTTTTTGTTTCATTGATCTTTTCTATGGTTTTCTTTGCTTCCATTCATTGATTTCTGCTCTGATCTTTATGATTTCTTTCCTTCCACTACCTTTCAGTCTTGTCTGTTCTTCTCTCTCGAGCTGCTTTAGATGTAAAGTTAGCTTGTTTATTTGAGCTTTTTCTTGTTTGCTGAGGCAGTCTTGTATTGCTATAAACTTTCCTCTTAGAACAGCTTTTGCTGCATCCCATGGGTTTTGGAGTGTCCCATCTTTGTTGTCATTTGCTTCTAGGTATTTTTTAATTTCCTCTTTGATTTCTTCATTGATCCATTGGTTGTTTAGTAGCATGTTGTTTAGTCTCCACATATTTGTGTTTTTTTGCAGTTTTTTTCTTGTTGATTTCCAGTCATATAGCGTTGTGGTCGGAATAGATGCTTGATAAGATTTCAATTTTATTAAAGTTACCGAGGTTGGATTTGTAGCCCAGGATGTGATCAGTCTTAGAGAATGTTCCATGTGCCCTTGAGAAGAATGTGTATTCTGTTGCTTTTGGATGGAATGTCCTGTAAATATCTACTAAGTCCATCTGGTTTAATGCCTCATTCAGGGCCTTTGTTTCCTGATTGATTTTCTGTCTGGTTGATCTGTCCATTGCTGTAAGTGGAGTGTTAAAGTCCCCCACTATGATTGTGTTATTGTCGATTTGTCCTTTTAAGGTTGTTAGCAGATGCCTTATATATGGTGGTGAACCTATGCTGGGTGCGTAGATATTTAAAATTGTTATATCTTCTTCTTGGATTGTTCCTTTGATCATTATGTAGTGACCTTCCTTGTCCCTTAAAATAGTCTTCATTTTAAAGTCTATTTTGTCTGATATGAGTATTGCTACTCCAGCTTCCTCTTGATCCCCGTTCACATGAAATATTTTCTTCCATGCGCTCACTTTCAATTTGTATGTGTCCCTAGAAGTGAGGTGGGTCTCTTGAAGACAGCATATATATGGATCTTGTTTTTGTATGCATTCAGCCAGTCTATGTCTTTTGGTTGGGGCATTTAGTCCATTTACATTTAAGGAATTATTGATATGTATGTTCTTATTGCCATCTTACTAACTGTTTTGGATTTGTTTTGGTTGCTCTTTTTTCTTTCCTTCTTCTCTTGTTCTCTCCTCTTCTGGTTTGATGACTATCTTTAGTGTTGTATTTGAGTTGATTTTTCTTTGTTTGTGTATCAGTTGTGGATTTTTGGTTTGCAGTTATTCTGAAGTTTTGATGTAAGAGTCTATATGTATATGAGATTGTTTTAAGTTGTTGTTCTCTTAATTTCAAGTTCATCTCCAGGGTCCTGCATTTGTACCCACCTCTTCTCATGATTTCTGATTCTGGTGGTATGGTTGTGCATGGATGATGTCATATCTTTACTGTATATATACCGTTACTGGTGAGCCTTATCATTTGTGGAATTTTTGTTTCCTGTTGCTCTTTTCTTTTCTGCCTAGAGAAGTTCCTTTAGTATTTATTGTAAGGCTGGTTTAGTGTTGCTGAATTCTCTCAGCTTTTACTTATCTGTGAAGGTTTTGATTTCTCCTTCAAATCTGAATGAGAGCCTTGCTGGATAGAGTAATCTTGGTTGGAGGTTTTTTCCTTTCATCATGTTAAGTATATCATGCCACTCCCTTCTGGCCTGCAGAGTTTCAGCTGAAAAATCTGCCGATAACCTTATTGGGGTTCACTTGTATTGTTTATTTGTTTCTTTTCCCTAGCTGCTTTCAAGATTTTCTCTTTGTCTTTAATTTTGGTCAGTTTGATTAGTATGTGTCTCGGTGTGTTCCTCCTTGGGTTTATTTTATATGGTACTTGTTGTGCTTCCTGGATTTGAGTGGGTGGTTCCTTTCCCACGTTAGGGAAGTTTTCAGCTATTATTTCTTGGAATATTTTTTCTGTTCCCTTCTCTCTCTCTTCTCCTTCTTGCACCCCTATAATACAGATGTTGGTGCGTTTAATGTTGTCCCAGAGTTCTCTGAGACTCTCTCCATTTGTTTTCAATCTTTTCTCTCTTTTCTGTTTCTCATTTTTAATTTCTTCCAATCTGTCCTCCACCTCACTTATTCATTTTTCTACCTCCTTTATTCTGCTGTTAGCTGCTTCTAATGAATTTTTTATTTCAGTTATTGTAGTTTGCGTCTCTTCTTGTTTCAGTTTTGTATCTTGTAACTCTTTGGTCAGTTTTTCCTGTAAGTTATCCATCTTTGCCTCCAGTTTATTTCCAATGTCTTGCATCATCTTCAGCATCAGCAGTCTAAAGTCTTTTTCCTGGAGGCTGGGAATCTCCTCATCACTTAGCTGATTTTCTGGGGGTTTTCCTTTTTCCCTCACCTGAGTTATAGTTCTCTGTCTTTTCATTTTTATAGGTTTTTGGTGTGGTGACCTTTTTACAGCAAATAGATTTGTAGCCTCTCTTACTTCTGGTGGCTGCCCCCCTTGTGGCTGAAATCGGTATGGGGGCTTTCTATAGGCTTCCTGATGGGAGGGGCTGATGCCTGCCCACTGATGGTAGGCGGAGCTGATTCTAATCCCTCTGGTGGGTGGGGCTTAGTCTCTGGGTGGGCATAGAGGCAGCTGTGTGCCTGAGGGGTCTTTAGGTGGCCTGTTTGCTGAGGGGCAGGACTGTGATCCCACCTGGATTGTTGTTTGCCCTGGGGCTTCTGATGGCTGGGGCCAGATTTTCCCAAAATGGCCACCTCCAGAGACAGGCATGCTGCTGAATATTCCCGAGAGCTTTGCTTTCAATGTCTTTCCCTCTCAACAAGCCACATTCACCCCTGTTTTCCCAGGATGTCCTCCAAGGACTGCAGTCAGGTTTGACCCAGATTCCCATGGAGACCTCACTCTGCCCTGGGACCCAGTGCATGTGAAATTCCATGTGTGCCTTTTAAGAATGGGGTCTCCATTTCCCCCAGTCCTGTGGAGCTCCTGCACACAAGCCCCACTGGCCTTCAATGCCAGATGCTCCAGGGGCTCTTTCTCCCGGTGCCAGATCCCCACACATGAGAGTTTGATGTGGGGCTGAGATCTCTCACTCCGGTAGGTGAGTCTCTGTGAACCAGTTAGTTTTTAGTCTGTGGAGCTTCCCACCCGGGAGGTATGGGGTTGTTTATATCGTGAAATCGCCCGTCCTACCTCTTGATGTGGCCTCCTCTTTTTCTTCTGGAGTAGGATATCTTTTTGAAGGTTTCCAGTCTATTTGAGTGAAGAATTCTCAGCCTTTAGTTGGGAATTTTGTTGTTTTAGAAGAGAAGTTGAGCTCCAGTCCTTCTATTCCATCATTTTAATCCCATCTTCATGAATGTGTTTAAAATGTCTGACTTTATCGCTTCTCGGCCTTTTGGTTAGGTTCAAGTGTAAAATGTCTGACTTTTGCACATTTGACAAAGCATAGGACTCTGTGAATTCACTGATTGGCCCCTTCCAGGGCTTTAGAAGGAACCCTAAAACCTAACCTTTTGTAGACTTAAATCCACCTCTGCTCTCAAGATTCATTTGCCAGGTTATTCGTGAGCTTCAGTTTTAGGAGCCAAAACACTTAAAATGTTGTCAACCCATTAACTTCTGTCACCTGGGCATAATCCTTGGCTCAGTATGACCAGTACATGTCCCCAGGTGGCAGATCAACAGGGGACCAACTAATCCTCAGGAGGCTGTTTGTTTTAGGCAGGAAGGTGTGAGGTGTGGAGGTACTGAGCTCTGGCCACCTGGTATATCCGTCCTGTCCTCATTTTGGTGTTTCAACATCTCATCTTATTTCTAAGCACTGAAATACCAATACTTGTTGTACTCTTGTTATCTTATTTTTTTCTTAATCTGAAATCTTAATCAGTCTCAAGATAGACTCAGAGAACACAGCACTAAAATTTTGTATTCCTTGAAAAAGAATTCCATTCAATCTCCCCTCTGTTTAAAATGTGAAGTTACCTAATTGCTATTCTAATGTTCATTTCCCTGACTACTAGTGAAGCTGATATCTTTTTTTTTTTTCCCTTGGGGAGTACTGGTATGATTTTCAAGTTTTTTGGTTTTGTTTTTGCACACCCAAGGCACATGGAGGTTCCCAGGCTAGGGGGCGAATCAGACCCATAGCTACCTGCTTACGCCATAGCCACAGCAACATCAGATCAGAGCCTCATCGGCGACCTAAACCACAGCTCACAGCAATGCCAGATCCTTAACCCACTGAGTGAGGCCAAGGATTAAACCCATATTGTCATGGTCACTAGTCAGGGTGGTTACCACTGAGGCATAATGGGAACTCCAAAGCTGATAATCTTGTCTTGCTTTTGCTGCTGTTGGAAGGGTGGAGAATTCATTTTAGGCCCTGATTTTTTTTCTAGAAGGCCCTCAAGGAATTGAGTCATTGTAAAACCTGGAAGAAACTAGAGTGGGTGTATAGGGAGCTTTTTAAGGTGCAGGGAGGAGATTCCCAGGCTGGATTGTCCTGAGCCTGACCACCTTCTTTCTTTCTTCCATCCTAGAGGTCATCTCTGTCCCTGCCACTTTTTCCTGCTTTATTATTATTTTTTTTTTTTTATTTTACAGCTGCCTCTGCGGCATATGGAAGTTATTGGACTAGTGGTGGAATCGAAGCTTCAGCTGCCAGCCTATACCACAGCTATAGCAATGCCAGATCTGAGCCACATCTGTGACTTGCACAGCTCGTAGCAACGCCAGATCCTTAACCCACCGAGCAAGGCAGGAATCAAACCTGCATCTTCCTGGATCTTATTCAGGTTCTGAACAGGTTCAGGTGGGAGGATGGAAGTACCTGAGTTCTGAGCCCCCAGCAAAAGCAAATCAGTTAAAAAAAAAATCTTCATAATGAGACTTGTATTGATACACAGCAGAGCAGGACCTGAGCCCTCAGGAATTTGCACCAGCTGCCCCATTCCACCCTCTCCCCAAGCTAGTCCCCCTAGAGAAAGGATTCTTAACTGGGGTTTATGGGTATCCCCTCCCTCAGAATTCAGGGTGTCTATGAGCTCGACTGGAAAAAATTATCCCTCTAAGTAAATTTCATCATCTCCTTTAAATATGATCGTAGACAATAAAACACTGCATTTTTACAAAAAGTTGTATGTTAGCACCTATATCAGTTCTCATTATTCAGCAATTATGTTCTGTAAGGTCACCTTGAACACTGAACTAGCAAATGCTGAACCACTACTCCTAGGGGAAAAGTGAGGTTACGTTCCTGTGAGCCTCTGGTCACAATATTATCATCAACCAATCAATACACAGTCTTTTTTAATGTGTGGTTTTTGTTTAAAGGCACCTCACTTAATTTATAGTTGATTGATTAACACTGAATTCACACCCACCAGTAGTACTACAGCTCACATCTGAATGAAGCTTAACTGCTCACCTGGTTTTTTTATAAGGCACATCACAGTCTCTTGCATCTAAGAGCACAAGGCGGCACTTCAGCACTGCACTGGGGGATCATTTTAGACAGTGAAATCACCAATAAAGAGCATTAAAAATGACCCAAATATAGCAGTAAATACACCATGGAAAGGACACTTGTTTACAGTGTGAGAGCTGAAACAAGAAGGCAGAATCCCACCTTATTCAACCTTAGCTGAAAAAGGTAGATCAGGCAACTAAAATTTCTCATTGCTCAAATGACCACAGAAGGGCCATGAGTATTGATTTGGGGGTTACAGATAAATTTTTGCAAGTAGATGAATTCACAATATCAGAATTTATGAATACTGAGGAATGACCATATCTTGAAATAACATTCATGGCCATCAGTACCTTGAAACACCTATAATTATTAGACCCATTAAAAAAGAAGTGCCTAGATTAGGAGTTCCCATCGTGGCGCAGTGGTTAATGAATCTGACTAGGAACCATGAGGTTGCAGGTTCAATCCCTGCCTTTGCTCAGTGGGTTGAAGATCCGGCTTTGTTGTGAGCTGTGGTGTAGGTTGCAGACGTGGCTCGGATCCCGAGTTGCTGTGGCTCTGGTGTAGGCCGGTGGCTACAGCTCCGATTAGACCCCTAGCTTGGGAACCTCCATATGCTGCGGGAGCGGCCCAAGAAATGGCAAAAAGACAAAAAAAAAAGTGCCTATATTAATGTATGCCCATTTTTAAATATTTCAAAATATTTTTAGTAGTGTTTTTGGTTTTGATACAAATTGTTTCGTTTATAATCCTATGTGTTTTATTTTTTGCATTTAAACATGTTTTTCTGAGATGGGATCCTTAGCCTGCTAAGGGGAGGCATAACACATACAAAAAAGTTGTATGCTCTGGGACATGTTACTTTGAGAAAGAAGAACTCCGTAGTCTAAAAAGTCTGGAAGCACAGCATAATTTCTCTGCTTCTTGGAAAGTGAAAGGGTGAAAAGTTCTGTTGTAAAGAAGTCTGTTCAGGAAGGTTCCAGCAGGTTACAAACCCAACTAGTATCCATGAGGATGCAGGTTCTATCCCTGGCCTCGCTCAGTGGGTTAAGGATCCTGCGTTGCCATGAGCTGCGGTGTAGGTCACAGACATGGCTCAGATCTGGCATTGCTGTGGCTGTGGTGTAGGCTGGCAGCTATGTCTCTGATTCAGCCCCTAGCCTGAGAACTTCAATATGCCCTGAGTGCCCCTAAACAGGAAAGAAAGAAAGAGAGAGAGGAAAAGAAAGAGAGATGGACGGAAGGAAGGAAGGAAAAGGAAAGGGATCGAGAAGGACGGAGGGAGGGAGGAAGGAAGGAAGAAAAGGAAAAGAAATCTGTTCACCTCATCATTTATCCAGTATTTTTGCCCTAGTGCCCCTTCTCTTCATGTGAGAGCTGTTAACTCCCTACAGTCATCACATTCTACCAAAACACCCTGGGAAACACTACTTAGAAGAATTAGCCTCTACAAACTCACAGGCAGTGTCAAGAGAGGAATTTCCCAGGTATATTCACACTAGAAACCCCACTTATCTTTTGTGTAAAGCAGGATGTCTTTGGAATTCTTCTCATTGCAACAACTGCTTTCTTGGTAGAACTAAAAATGACAAAACAGCACCTCTCCTGGGCCCCAAGACACATGTATAGATTTCCTGGTGAAGGACGCATCAATATGCTATTAACATGTCAATTTCTCATTAAATCTGAGTACAGAGTCTGTGTTCGCCTGGCAGGATGAACTCCTCTAATCTTATCTGGCAGAGGTTCTAGCATAAATATTCATACAAGCCTGGACTAGTTTAATCTGGTTCTTTGCTTGGGGGAAAGGGAGGTGGGGAGAGGTTGTGTTTATATCCTGTTTCTGGGTCACTTCTTAAAACCGCAGTATCTAAAAATAATGGCCTCAACATCATGAGTCTGTAGTTAAAGAGGATTGCACTTTTGAAGCTCCTGGATGGATAGAAATTCAGCGGAGAAAAAAAAAAAAAAGAGCATGCAATGAGGCTTGCTGAGGATTTCTTTCGGCATTGTGCTCCTGGCTGGCTGCTTTGTTTATAATTAATTACATGGAGCATTTACAGGAACCCTTTCAGCCTCAGAACGCTGCAAATGTAACTCACAGGTGCACAAAGCAGCAGTCAATAAACTGGAGCAGAAAGGCTGTGCGAGGTCACATTGAGAGCCTCTTTGGCAGTCCAAGTTCAAGGCAGCTTCAGACCCCAGAGATTTTCAGTCTCCACTGAGGACTATGCCCTCTGAGATGCACACTTTGCCCAGGCCCAGAAAACCCCCAGATGTTAGTATTTTTACAGTACTCTCCACACTGTAGCTTTACAAATAGCAGTCGGAGCCTGGACACAGAGCGAGGCTGCTAGGGGAGCAGAGGGCTTCTGAGGAATAATAAGTGGAGACTCTAGGCTCATATAGGACGTGTGGAAAGAACAAAACTCTGTCCCACTGCCTCCTGGAGCTGGGGGCACATCCAGACACAACCGGTAGGAACTTCAGGAAGCAGCAGGTTTGGGAGTCACTTGTCTGGGTTGGAATCTTAAGTTCCTGGTATCTCAGTTAACTTTCTCTTTCAAATGAGAGCAATGATACCTGTCTCCCAGCACTAGTGGGAGCATTCACAATAAGAGCCCATGCCTACAGGACACTAAGTGGAATCCTTTCAACAACTACAGAAGACAGGTCAGCCATGCTTATCTGCTTCTACAGCAAAGGAAGCAGACACTGAGAACAATTAAGATTACACAGCTAATAAAGGATGTGTCAAGAATTTGAAGCCGGGTCATCTGGCTCCAAGCTCCATGCTGCCAACCACTAGTTGACCCCACCTTTATTACCTAAGATAATGCTTGTGCAACATGGGGAGTAATGGATCCACACTGACTCTCATTGTCTTTATGAGCAGGGTATGGTTTGGCCACCACACCAGCTGGAGTCGGCTTTGTCTATAGAGTAAAAACCAGAGCTCATGAACAGATGCAGCTCATGCCTCTGCAGGCACATTCCTCTTGTGTCCATTTCTTTTAGCCTATATCCCAGCCACGGGGAACTTGTCACTAAAAACACGGGCAGTGGGTGAGTCTCCAACAGCTGCCCTCCCTGTCCATGGATGCCTCCTCTTCCACAGAGAGAACACCTATGGCCATCCCTCAAAGCCAGCCTGGCCCAGAGAAGGACATGTGGGTGAGGTGGCCACATCCAGGAACGTTCCTACCACCAAGAAGGCTGACCTGGAGTTCCTGTCATGGATCAGTGGTTAGTGAACCCGACTAGCATCCATGAAGACACCGGTTCGATCCCTGGCCTTGCTCAGTGGGTTAAGGATCTGGCATTGCCATGAGCTGTGGTGTAGGTCACAGGTGTGACTGGGATCCCACATTGCTGTGGCTCTGCTATAGGCCAGCAGCTACAGCTCCAATTGGACCCCTAGCCTGGGAACCTCCATACACTGCTGGTGTGGCCCTAAAAAGACAAAAAGACCAAAAAAAAAAAAAAAAGAAGAAGAAGAAGAAGAAGGCTGACCTGCCACTTTTACCCTCTTGGATCTCAGAGTCACCCCGGAGGGAAGTTGAGGCTCTGCAGCCATGAGAGAGACCCTGGGGGATGATCACCTCGTGAAGGAGAGAGGCCACATGGAGGAGCACCAGGGCCTCCCCCTCCCCTGCCCAAACCAAGGTTTCAGAGGTGTGAAAGATGCTTTCTGCAACCTCCCAGCTCAGCATCCACCAGCTTGATGCAGCCAGAGAGGCATTCCCCAGCTGAGACCACATGGAGCCCAGCCAGCCCACAGAAGCATGCAATGTGACACCCTCTTCTCATTTCAAGCATCTAAATTTTCGAGGGGGTTGTTCTGCAGCAACAGTGAACCAAACACCGGCCAAGCCCTCTCACAGCTTCATGTCTGTCCATCTTCTGTCTCCTCAGCCTTCCCTCCCTTCTCTGACTGCAACATCCCTACTTTTCAAGATCCAGCTCACACCACTGTCACAGATCAGAAGATACACCCATGATCTGCTGGAAGCCAGAAGTATCTCTAGGATTAAGTTTTTCTGCAATCTAAAAGAACAGTGCTTTAAAAAGAGAGGCCGTTGCTCACATAAAAGACTTCTAGTGGTAGGTGAGACTCCATCTTTCCAGGAAACCAGGCTTCTGTTCTCCCATTTTTGCCACCTTCAGCATATAGCTTCCACTTGGTGGCTCAAGCAGGCTTCCTGAGCAACCATTGCCTTGGCTACACCTGAGCTGGAGAAGAGAGGCCAGGAGAGGAAGGACCATGCCCTCTCCCTGGACAGTGACTTCTACTGGCATCTCAGTAGGCTAAGTGTGGTCACATGACCACCCAGCTTTAAAGAAGGCTAAAATAGGGAATTTGCTTCTTGGCTTACCATTTAACGAACCCAAATAGGATTCATGAGGATGCAGGTTCGATCCCTGGCCTTGTTCGATGGGTTAAGGATCCGCCGTTGCCATGAGCTGTGGTGTAGGTCGCAGACTCTATGGTTTAGGCCACAGCTATAGCTCTGATTTGACCCCTAGCCTGGGAACCTCCATATGCCTCAGGTGTGACCCTAAAAAGCAAAAAAAAAAAAAATCTCTCAGAGCTGACTGTGCTGTTTCTGCATGTAGCCCCCTCCCTCTGCCTATAAAGCTCTTCCTCACTGATTGTCAGTGGGGTTATCAGCCTTTGGACTCAAGGCTGGCCCCACCCCACCCCGCAGTTGCTATCCTCTGAAATAAAGGCTTTAACACCACAAGCAGCCAACCCCACTTTCAGTAACAGTAGCAGTCTCAACTCATGATAAATTAGAACCCTCTTGGAAGGCAATTGAGCAATATCAGTAACCACATGTCAGCTACCTCCATCTCTTGCTGTTCAAAATGTGGTTCTCAGACCAGCATCATCAACATCACCTGGAAGCTTTTTAAAAATGCAAAAATCTTGGGCCACTGTTTATGATTCATAATTTGTATTATAACTATCTTTGGTTGATTTATTTGCATAACACAGTTTGAAAAGCACTGATCTAGACCAGTGGTTTGGTTTGGTTTGTTTTGTTTTGTTTTCTCTTTTTATGGCCATACCTGAGGCATATGGAAGTTCCCAGGCTAGGGGTCAACTCAGAACTGCAGGTGCCAGCCTATGCCACAGCCACAGCAACGCCAGGTCCATGCCACATCTCCAACATACTCTGTGTCCTTAACCCTACTGAACGAGGCCAGGAATCAAACCTGCATCCTCATGGACAATATGTCAGGTTCTTAACCCACTGAGCCACAACAGCAATGGAGTTTCCACTCTGGTGCGTGTGTTAAAAATTCAACTGCAGCCGCTTGGGTTGCTGCAAAAGCACAGGTTTGATCCCAGCCTGTCACAGTGGTTTAAAGGATGTGGCATTGTCATAGCTCCAATATAGGTTGAAGCTGTGTCTTGGATTCAGTCCCTGCCCCAGGAACTTCTATATGCCCCGGGTGCGGTCTTAAAATATATATACCATAAGTAGAGTCAGAAGACAAATGGAAAAATGCATGGGGGTGAAACGCAACTCATTTCACAAACAGAGCTAATCATCTCCCCAACATATAAAGAGTTCTTGAAAATAAAGAAGGAAACAATGATAATTCAAAGTCTAAACTGGAAGAGGATATGATGGGCAAAGTTCACAGAAGGATCAATATCCCTTATACATAGAAAAATATGAAAATATGCCCAATTTCAGTCATAATTAGATCAATAGAAAATAAAATGGCATCGAGAGATTTCTGGTTTCTGGTCTGGAATATAATGATTTGTAAGTTGTCACTCTATCCTAATAACAAGTAAAAAGCTGAACAAACTAAACCAACAATTCCATTTAGGTCTGTCAGAAAATTGAAGTCACAGAGCAAACCACTGCCTCCAAAGCTGGAGAGATGACAGGCAGATACAGAGAATCACAACTTACTGGAGCAGAAACCACCGTGGAAACTAGTTCTGAGTACATCATGTCTGAATTTCAAAAAGAAAAAAGCTAGAATACATACTAAAAGGCAAAAAAAAAAACACAGTTTGAAGAGACAGAACAAGCATAAGACAAAACTCAGATATGGTAATGATGTTGCTATTATCAAACTGGGAATTTAAAATAACTATGATTTTGAAATAAATGCTAAAGAAAAAAAGAATAGAATATCCACGAACTGTAAAACAATTACAAAAGGTGTAACATACACATAATAGAAATACCAGGGGATTAAACAGGAAAAAAAACAGAAGAAATATTTGAAACAATAATGTCTAAGAATTTCCCCCCATAAATGACAGTCATCAAAGCACAGATCTAGGAGATTCAGAGAACAACAAATAGCATAAATGTTCCGCTCCAAAATAAAAAATAAAAAACTATGGAATCCCTCTTGTGGCTCAGTGGATTAGGAACCCAACTAGTATCCATGAGGATGTGGGTTTGATCCCTGGCCTCACTCAGTGGGTTAAGAATCCAGCGTTGCTGTAACCTGCAGCATGGGTTGCAGATGCAACTTAGATTCAGTGTTGCTGTAGCTATGGCATAGGCCAGCAGCTTCAGCTCATATTCTACCCCTAGCTCAGGAACTTCCATATACTGCAGGTATGGCCATAAAAACAAACAAGCAAACAAAAAACTACACCCCGTATATCATTTCCAAATTCCAAAAAATAAAAATTCTAAAAGAAAACAGTGGAAAACAACAGCAAAATGTGCTAAAATAACTGGCTACCCACATGCAAAAAAAATGAATCTAGACATAAACCTTATGTTCTTCACAAAAATTTACTCAAAATGAGTCATAGACCTAAATATAAAACACAAAACTATAAAACATAACATAGGAGAAAATCTGGGTGACCTTGGGTTTTACCAAGACTTTTTAGATGCAACACCAAAGGCATAATCCATGAAAAAACTATTGATAAGCTGGACTTCATTAAAATTAAAAGTGTCTGCTTTGTGAAAGACACTGTCAAGAGAATGAGAGAAAAATCTACAGACTGGGAGAAACTGTTCATAAAATAAATATCTGATACAGGACTGTCACCCAAAGTATACAAAGAACTCTTAAAACTTGACAATAAGGAAAAGAACAACGGGGGAATTCCTATTGTGGCTCAGCGATAACGAACCTGACTGGTATCCATGAGGATTCGGGTTTCATCCCTGGCCCCGCTCTTCGGGTAAAGGATCTGGCATTGCCATGAGTTGTAGTGTAGGTTACAGACGTGGTTCGGATCTGGTGTGGCTGTGGCTGTGGCATGTGGGCTGGCAGCTGTAGCTCCGATTTGACCCTTATGCTAGAAACTTCCATATGCTGCAGGTGTGGCCCTACAAAGACAAAAAAGAAAAGAAAAAAGAAAAAACAACCCAATTTAAAAATGGCCAAAAATCTGAACAGACACCTCAACCAAGAAGATACATACGTTGGAGTTCCCGTCATGGTGCAGTGGTTAACGAATCCGACTAGGAACCATAAGGTTGCGAGTTTGATCCCTGCCCTTGCTCAGTGGGTTAAGGATCCAGCGTTGCCGTGATCTGTGGTGTAGGTTGCAGACGTGGTTCGGATCCTGAGTTTCTGTGGCTCTGGTATAGCCCAGTGGCTACAGCTCCGATTTGACCCCTAGCCTGGAAATCTCCATATGCCGCAGGAGCGGCTCAAGAAAAGGCAAAAAGACCAAAAACGAAAAAAAGAAGAAGAAGAAGATACATACGTGGCACATAAGCATATGAAAAGGTTCTTAGCTTCATGTTATTAGGGAATTGCAAATTAAACAACAATGTGATACCAATGAAAACCTATTAGGATGGCAAAAATCCAAAGCACTGACAACATCCAGTGCTGGTGAAGATGTGGAATAACAGGAACAGCTGCTGCAAATATAAAATGGTACAGCTATTTTGGAAGACAGTTTGGTAGTTTCTTACAAAACCAAACATACTCTTACCATACAATTCAGCAATCCTACTTCTTGGTATTTACGCAAAAGAAGTGAAGACATGTCCACACAAAAACCTGCACATGGATTTTTATAGCAGCTTTATTCGTAATTGCCAGAACTCAGAAGCAACCAAGATGTTCTTCAGTAGGTAAATGGATAAATAAACGGTGGTACGTCCAGACAATGGAATACTATTCAGTGCTAAAAAGAAGTGAGCTATTGAGCCGTGAAAAACATGGAGGAGCCTTAAGTACGTTTTATTGAGTGAAAGAAGCAAAACTAAAAAGGCTACGTATGATATTATTCCAACTGTATGATATTATTCCAACTATATGACATTTTGGAAAAGGTAAAACTATGGATATCAGTAGTTGCCATGGGTTGTGCAAGAGTAGGGAGAGATAAATAAGTGGAGCATAGAGAATTTGGGGAGGGTGTAAAAATACTTTGTATGATATCATTATGATGGATACATGTCATTAGATATTTGTTGAAACCCATGGAAAGTACACCACCACAAGTGAACCATAATGTTAACTATGAACTTTGGCTGATAATGATGTGCCAGTGTAGGCTCATCTTACAAGAGATGTACCGCTCTGTTGGGGGATGCTAATAATGGGGGAGGCTATGCATGTGTGGGGGCAGAGGATATATGAGACATCTCTGTACCTTCCTTAAACCAAAAACGGCTCTTTAAAAATTGTCTTAATAGGAATTCCCATTGTAGCTCAGTGGTAACAAACCCAACTAGTATCTGTGAGGATGTGGGTTCAATCCCTGGCCTCTCAGTGGGTTAAGGATCCTGCGTAGCCATTAGCTGTGATGAGGGTCGCAGACAGGGCTGGGATCCCGAGATGCTATAGCTGTGGCATAGGCCAGCAGCTGTAGGTCCAATTTGACTGCAAGCCTGGGAACTTCCATATGCTGCAGGTGCAGCCCTAAAAAGCATAATAATAATTATTATTATTTAAAAAAATTTTTTAAAAAGGACTTCACAAAGGCAGTTATATGAATAGCCAATAAGCACATAAAAAAGTGTTCGACATCCTTAGTCTTCAGGGAAATGCAAATCAAAACCACAATGAAATACCAATTCACACCCAGCAGGATGGCTAAAAATGAAAAGCTTGACAGCAGCAAGTATTGACAAGGATGTGTAGCAACTGAAACTCACATATATAAGCACTTTTGAAAAAGCTTAAGAAACAAATTATAAATTTATCCCATGGCCCAACAAATTCACTCCTAATTATTTAACTGCGTATGTCCACAAAAGCATATGAATAACAGCTTTATTCATAATAGCAAAATCTGGAAACTCTCCAGTTGTCCATCAGTAAGAAAACAGATAAACACATGAAATTCTACTCAGCAATATTTAAGAAACTACTGACACACACACTCAAGAATGAGTCTCAAAATTATGCTGAATGAAAAAAAAGCCTTATGCAGGAGTACTCACTGTATAGTTCATATATGTATATACATATGAAGTTCTAAAACAAGCAAAACTCACCTATGATGAAAAGAAATCAGGTGTTTGAAGTGGGAGAAACTGAGGGGAGGGAAGAGACATGAAAGAACTTTCTGGAGTGATTGTTCTATCTTGATAAAATTTGTGTTACACAGTTGCATGTATTTATCAAAACTTAGGAAATGGAACACTTAAGATCTGTGTACTTCATTATGTGTAAATTTTATGGACAGGTGGGAAAATAGGTGTGAATGCATTAATATCTGTATCTGCTATTAACCTTTATAAAAAATAACTCAAGGGAGATTTTCTTAATACCTTAAGGATGACGTATAGATATATGAACACCTATAGATGAATCATTTTTCTTACAAATCTTGAAAGTCTTAAAAGGTCACTGGAAGAAGCCATTAAAATGTTTCAGGTTATTGTGAACTGTAATATTTTTACAGGCACATAAAAAGAGTTTTGTGTTCATGCACTTGCTAAGCTATTGGTTTAATTATAAGAACGAAACATCGGAGAAAAAAAATACAGTAAGCTCCTAGAGTATAAATGGGATCATAACTCAGAAGAAGGAAAAACATAAAGGAAAAGAGAAAAAGGATAATTAGAATGCAAAAAAAAAAAAAAAAATGGCTCACGAATTACCTTGAAAGCACAATTTTAAAATACAATTGTCTTAATTCATTCCCAACCTGAGAAAATATACAGAATAAAGCCAATGTTTCCTCCTTTGGACAGCTGACAACTTTATTAAGCCAAGTGACTTCTGAAGTCCCTATTCAAAGAAACAGAATCCCTTTATGGGAGGCCAGGCTGGTGCAGAATTTGCAAAAGAAGGTGTGAGACATTAGTTAGTTGCTGGATTATGTAGTAGACAACGTCAAGGCTGATTAGCTGTGTGGACCAAGGGCACAATAGGAGTCTCTAACCACTGGAAAAATCTGATCTTCGCAGTGTTGACTGTTTTCTTTTTTCTCTTTTTTTCTTGCGGTTTGGGTTGACTGTTTACCTTTAGCACTACAGCCAGGCAAGTCTGGAAGGGGCTTTATCTCCATCCATCGTGGTGGAATTATTCACTGTGCCATCCAATTCCCTGCCGTGCACCCCAAGGAAAATAAAGAATAGTGCAAACTATGGGTGAAAAAAACCCAAATTGACAGGGAAGTCACAGTGTTTTTAGTATTTTAGAATATTTAGCATTTTTAGTAAATGTTGGAGGCAATGTAACATTCTGCCTTTTGGAGTCAGACCAAGGTCAGGTTTTTTTTGGGGGGGGTGTTTTTAACGGGTCCTTTTTATAACTTTATTCATTTTTTTATTGAATTATAGCTTATTTACAATGTGGTATGACTTTCCAGTGTAGAGCAAAGTAATTTACACACACACACACACGCACTTTTTCAGATTCTTCTCCCTTATAGGTTATTAAAAAATATTGTGTATAGTTCCCCGTGCTCTACAGTAGGCCTTTGCTGGTTATCGATTTTATATATAGTAGTGTGTATATGTTACTCCCAACCGCGTAATTTATCCATCCCTCACTCCTTTCCCCTTTGGTAACCATAAGTTTGTTTTCTTAGTCTGTGGGTCTCTTTCTGTTTTGTAAAGAAGTTCATTTGTATCTTATTTTTTTTGAGATTTCACGTATAAATGATATCATATGACATTTGTCTTTCTCTGGCTTACTTCTCTTAGTATGATAACCTCTAGATTCACCCACATTGATGCAAATGGCATTATTTCATTCTTCTTATGACAGAGTAATATTCCATTGTGTATATACCACATCTTCTTTATCCATTCATCTGCCAATAAACATTTAGGTTGCATCCATGTCTTGGTATTGTAAATAGTGCCGCTATGAACACTAGGATGCATGTTTGTTTTGCTTTGCTTTGTTTTGTTTTTAGGGCCTCAGGCTCTATGCAGCCCTAAACTTCTATAGAAGGTTCTAGTCTAGGTGTTGAATCTGAGCTACAGCTGCCGGCCTACACCACAGCAACGCTAGATCCTTAACCCACTGAGCAAGGCCAGGGATCATACCCGAATCCTCATGGATACTAGTCGGGTTCGTTATCACTAAGCCTGAGTTCACAACAGGAAATTCCTAGGGAGTGTGTTCCTTTTTAAATTAGATATTATGCCCTGGATGGGGATTGCTGGATCACATGGTAACCCTGTTTTTAGTTTAGTTTTTTTTTTTTCTTTTTCTTTCTCGGCCACTCCTGAGGCATTCGGAAGGTCCCAGGCCAGGGATTGATCCCAGATGGAGCTATGACCTATACCACAGCTGAAGTAACGCCAGATTCTTAACTCACTGCACTGGGCCAGGGGCCAGGGATCAAACAGGTACCTCCACGGAGACAATCTGGATCATTAACACCTGCGCCAGAGCAGGAACTCCTGTTTTCAGTCTTTTAAGGAAACTCCATGTTGTTCTCCAGTATGTAATTGGCTCCCCCAGTTTACATTCTCACCAGCAGTGTGGGAGAGTTTGGAGTCAGGCCAAGGTTTGAATGTTGGGTCTGCTGTGTGACCTGGGGAGAGTTACTTCACCACTTTGACCCTCAGGTTCCCCATATCTTATACCCTTATAGTTAACATAGGACATCTGTGAGGATTAAATGAAATAGTGCATGGAAAGCACCTAATACATTTCCACATTACTTAAGCTGCATTCGCTAAATTCAAAAACCTCCTATAACCAAAGGCTGAAAGGCTCATTTGGAGACAAAACCTGCCCTGACCTGACGTGAGTGCATTTAGTCTTCATCCTATTTAATGTGAACATTCATGTTTCTCCGCAGAAATATTAATGTTTTGATTACGGGGAGTTGCCCTGGATCTTCTGGAGTATTATATAATATGCAGTACATACACCGTTTTCACTTTATAAATTTGAAACATTCTGAATTGCAAAGCACATCTGGCCCTAAGAATTTCAGATAAGGAATTGTAAACGTATATGACATCCTTACTTCATAAATTCCCTATTCCAGGGAGTTCCCTTAGTTGAGTCAGGGGTTAACAAACCTGATTAGTATCCATGAGGATGTGGGTTTGATCTGTGGCCTCGCTCAGCAGGTTAAGAATCCAGCATTGCTGCATTGCTGTGGCTGTGGCGTAGCCTGGCAGCTGTAGCTCCGATTGGACCCTTAGCCTGGGAACTTCCATGTGCCGCGGGTATAGCCCTAAAAAGCAAGTAATAATGATAATAATAATAAATTCTCTATTCCCACCTCATGTCACATCAAGACCTCCCATGTACAGATTCAACTTATGTTGAAGAGGAGTTCCCCTCGTGGCCCAGTGGAAACAAATCTGACTAGAAACCATGAGGTTTCGGCTTCGACCCCTGGCTGTGCTCAGTGGGTTAAGGATCTGGCACTGCTGTGAGCTGTGGTGTAGGTCACAGATATGGCTTGGCTCTGGCGTGGCTGTGGCATAGGCCGGCAGCTGTAGCTCTGATTAGACCCCTAGCCTGGGAAACTACATATACCATGGGTGCGGCCCTAAAAAAGACAAAAAAAAAAAAAAAAAAAACACCCTAATGTTAAAGAGTTTATGTGAGTTGATTGTGGTTGCTTTTGAGTTTGAAGTCAGCTTCCAAAAGAGAAGCAATTTCTGAGCAAAGCATTCTACTACCTCCAGACAGCCCTTGTGTCTCCAGGATATAGAATTTAAGGAGGAAGCATTATGACCGCTCTTGTTCAGAGGACTGCAGTGGATAAATGAGGGGAGTCAAGGAGGAGCAGACAAGAAACTGACCATACCTTTGGCTCAGCTCCATCAGGAAAGCTGAGAAGACAGACAAGCGACTTGCACTCTGCCTCCAGCTTAGGAGCAGCCAAACAAGAGGCAGCACCTGATGAGCTAGTATAGGCATTAAAGACTACAGCTTCTGAGCAAATTTTCATATTAAATGGCTGGTCTACAAATGGCTTGCAGCAGATGGCAAGCAAATGGGAATTTTGAAAGATCTGACTTGTAGAAACTAGTTTTTGAAAGTTGTATAAATTAAATATGAAGTGTGAGTACAATTACAGGAAATAAGTAGCTTTCCATTCATTTCAGGCTGCTTAATGCTTTGGCATAAATTGTTCTGAAGGATCTTATACACTTATACTCATTTTAACTATAAATAAAACTGAATTAATAATAAAAACCCTAATTTGGTTAACAGTTTAAGTAACCGGTCTAAAATGTCTCTCGGATTCCATTTGAGAGGATCCCAAAGCCACTTAGGAAAGCCTATCATGAGAAGTATGGGCACCATCCTCTGGTGAAACTGGAAACTGCAAGTGTGCCAGGATTGCTTTCAGCTGCTGCAAACAATCTTTAAATGAAAGAGAGGTTAATTGATCGACAAGCCAGTGTTTTTACCTCAAGTGTGGCCCTCCTTTCAAAATTTCTATAAATTCAATATCTAATAGACTGAGATATTGTCAAGAAAACATACATAAAGTTTTACAAGGAACTATTTTATAAGAATCAAAATACATACACAGGTAAATACACTCCCAGATTCCTTTTATTTAGATACTTTTAATCCTTATTACTCGTCCTCAGAAAATTAAAAAGCATTTAAGTGTGTTAAGTAAAGAATAAAGACACAAATATTTTGAGTAATCATTCTTAGCATTCAAGGGTTGCCTTTGAGTTAGATATGAGAATTAGGGAGATTTAAAAAACTATGGCAATCATGGAAATAAACAAAAGCCACCCAAATGTGAAACAGGCAAAGGCTATGTAGTCAGATATTGCTATGGCAAGGGAGCCGACCACCATCTTGCTTGCGATGCAAAGGGGAAAGTTTTATGGTAGAAAAAGAAGGCTTCTCATGTGCCCTGATTGGAGGCGGTTGGCTTGGGGAAGTTGTGGCAGACAGACTACAAGCACAGCATCCTATGTGATTGGTTAGAAGTGCATATTTAGCTTTATCAGGTTGGTCCTAATTGGAAAAAGATTAGGGAAGCTGTCGGTTATTATTAATTCCTGGCCATTTGGGGTCAGTTGTTACAGGGGTCACCGGTTGGCTTCCTGGTTCAGTTACTAGAGATACAGCCTGACTTTCTGCAAGTCTGACTCACAGAAAGCAAGCGGGCTTTCTGGGCTGCTTATTGTAGACAATGAGCCGGTTTTCCTGGCTGCTTGCTGCTGATTGTGGGTCAGAGTTCTATTCTTCTGTGTAGTCTGGTCACTGGCTGCGTATTTGGTCTCTCACCAAAGGCAACAGCCTAGAAGCTGGAGTTTGAGAAGCAGGAGCTTTGTGAGTGAAGACAAATGCCAAGTCCTGCACCCACGCCTTTCTACATCCCTGCACTCAGTTCCCCCTGAGCAGACAAGAGACTGGAGTCTGCTAAAGGCCTGCCCTTCATCCCTCTTTCAGATGTTAAAACCGTTAAAACTGATGTGGAGTTCCCATCATCATGGCTCAGCAGTTAACAAACCTGACTAGTATGCATGAGGACTTGGGTTCGATCCCTGGCCTTGCTCAGTGGGTTAAGGATCCACCGTTGCTGTGAGCTGTGGTGTAGGTTGAAGATGCAGCTCGGATCCAGCATTGCTGTGGCTGTGGTGTAGGGCAGCAGCTACAGCTCCGACTAGACCCATAGCCTGGAGACCTCCATGTGCCAAGAGTGCAGCCCTAAAAAGACAAAAAAAAAAAAAAAAAAAAAAGATGGATGTGACAAACTAGAGAGAAAACAGCAAACTGAATGTAGAATAAAACATATAATATTTAAATGTGTTCAACAGCATAAGAAGCCCCACCATTGTTACTCTCATCTAGAGCAATGGGAACAACCCTTTCCACCCCCATCCCCATTAAAATTCTAACTTCTCAAAAAAATAAACAAATAAAATTCTAACTTCTTTTTTAAGACATTTGATCGAGGAGGCTTGATCCCCCGACCCCCTCAGAGCAAGCAAATGCACAGGTCCTTGAGTAGAAAGAAATTCGTCAGACCAACGTGCTCCTCCTCCCCACCCCCACCCCCAGTGCTGCTCCGAGTCCAAGGGAAGAGGGGATGAGCATGCCTTGGAGAAACTGGTTATTGTCCTGAGTTTCTGGGCCTTAGTGGCTCCTTCTGTGCTGCTCCCAGCAGTCTCTGCCCGGGAAGGGGCATGAATTCCCCCAGAGGCGTGGGCTGGGAGCTGCCAGGAGTAGTAGCTGGACACTCCCCCACACAGTCCTGCTCCACCGCTTCCCTCTAGGCCTCCAGGCCCTGCTGGGCGCATGGGTGCCAAACAGAAGTGGTCATCTCCCTCCAACAATGGTTTTCACGGAAACAGGGAGTTCTCTTGTTATGGCAGCTGCCCAGCAGCCCCTCAGCCGCAGCCTATCAGCTCTGGCAACAGCCCTGTGGCTGTAGTGCACCAGCTCCAGCAGCTCTGTGGCTGCAGCGGATCAGCTCTTTCACCCGGCGAGAAACCACACGAGCCCTCGGAGAAGTGGAGAACTCAGGCTTATTACACCGGCGGGCTCAGAGGAGAGCCCCCAAGTCTGAGCCCCCGGAGTCTGAGCCCCCAAGAAGCGTTTCACAGGGGTTTTATGGGCGACCTCTTCCGGGTCGGTGCTTGGCTGGTCGGACGGAGTGACGTCAGGCAAGGTCGTCGATGCGGAAGCAAGTTCACAGAAGCAGATGTGTGTGTGGGGTGGGGTAGGGACAGTTGGCTGGCCTTTGCTCAGTCGTCATGGCCGGGGTCTCTCCTTTCTACCTTTTTAGTGGGACAGTTTCTCCTACACTCTGAGTGTGTGTTCTCAGTCAAAAAGATGGTGAAGAGGCTTTGAGAACCCCCCAGAGCAGCGTCTCATCTATGTGAGGAATTTATTCTGATATTCAGGCAGCTGCAGAAGAACCCAATGAAGGAGACGCCTGTGTTCTCAGAGCTTTTTCCCCCGCACCCAACCCCACCACATTCCAAGAGGCTAACGGGCCCTGGGTTTGGGAGAAGCTGCTCAGAGGCCCCTCTTCTGGCCTCTTGAAGAGACGGTAAGAGCCCGGGATTGGGAGACGGTTGAGGGGATGTTGAAGGGAGACAGGGAGGCAGGACACCAGGGAGGAGGGTCCCAGGACTGAGGGGCAGAGCAAGTGTGCATTGCAGTCCGTCGTGGTGCACCCAGGAGCCCCTGCCCTGCATGGGACCTGGGTGAGGACAGATTCCTCTCCGGTGACAGAGCCCCCGGCCTTGGATTGCCTAGGTGCTCATTTCATTGAATGAGAGAGTTCCAGGGCTCAAACCACATTTTGCAAATCAGTTTTCTTTTATCAAATACATATGTCTTCACAGGGCCGCACCTGCGGCATATGGAAGTTCCCACGCTGGGGGTCCAATTGGAGCTGTAGCCGCTGGCCTAGCCATAGCCACAGCAATGCTGGATTCTGGGTTACATTGCCAGGGATCAAACCCACGTCCTCATGGATAGTGGTCCGATTTCTTCCTGCTGAGCCACAGCAGGAACTCCTTTTTATATATTTTGTTTTTCTTTGAGAAATAAAAATGGAAAATATTTTATTAACTAACTTTTAGAAAAATTAAATAATACTTATTTTATTTTAAAAATTAAAACGAAGAGTTCCCGTTGTGGCTCAGTGGTAACAAACCCGACTAGTATCCACGAGGAAATGTTTTCAATCCCTGGCCTCGCTCAGAGAGTTAAGGATCTGGTGTGGCCGTGAGCTGTGGTGTGTGTCACAGACATGGCTCGGTTCTGGCATTGCTGTGGCTGTGGTGTAGACAGGCAGCTACCACTCCAGTTTGACCCCTAGCCTGGGAACTTCCATATATTTAGGGTGCAGCCCTAAAAAAAAGAGAAAAAAATTTTTTAATGAAAATGAAAAACACATACCTATGTTTTTAACAGGTTATACATTCATGAATTTGAAAAAGTAACATGCCATAATCTAGCGCCCATCCCCAAATAACCACAAGTACTCATTTCTATTCATCTTTTCCAATCTTTCTGTTTTACAAGCAAATATGCAAATATGAATCCAGAGTCTTATTTTCTCCCTCTCTTTTCCATAGCTTGCTCTTACATTTAAAAATGAATATCAAAAATCCTGCCACATTAGTTCATAGAGAACATCCACGTCTTCTTTTCCAGCTGCACGATGTTTCATTATATTGACGTACCTCATTTATTTAACTTCCCCTTATTGAGGGACATGTGTTGTATTCAATTGTTACTTTGAAATTGTGTTGTGGACATTTTATTTTGCAGTTGTATATGTTAATCTGTACAATTCCCAGAAGTGGAATTCCTAAGCCAGAGAGCACACATTTATAATTTTGACAGATGTTTTTTCCAAAAAAGGAAGGATTAATTACTTGCAGCAAGTAAGGAGAACACTGGGGATCTTCCCCAAAGCAGTGTCTCCCCATTTTGATAGATACTGCCAGCTTTCCCCCTACAGGTTATACTAGTTTGTATTTTTACCCACAATGCAACTATATGCACAGTCTGGGACAAAGTACAGTGAAAATCTATATACCATTTATAGAAAAGTACATGTAAAACCTACAATTTAAGCCAAACACCTGGTAGATAAAGTATGAATTTCCTATTTTACTGCCATGATAAACATACCTCAGGAGTTCCCATCATGGCTCAGTGGAAACGAATCTGATTAGCATCCATGGGGATACAGGTTCAATCCCTGGCCTCGCCCTGTGGGTTAAGGATCCAGTGTTGCTGTGAACTATGATGTAGGTTGCAGACGTGGCTTGGATCTGGTGTTGCTGTGGCTGTGGCTGTGGCGAAGGCCAGCGACTGCAGCTCCAATTCAACCCCTAGCATGGGAACTTCCATAGGCCACAGGTGCGGTCCTAAAAAAAAACCAAAAAAAAAAAAAATTTTTTTTTCAGAAGGACCTGGACTTCCAGGTTGAATTTAGAAATCGTGGTTTTCTCCAATTTCTACATCAGAATGTGGTGAGTAGCCTCTTGCCTCCAGCTCCCCCCACCTCTCCATCCCAAACTCAGCAGCCCTTGCATTCACACATGCAGCACCCAGGGCCACACCACCAAGCTCTACTCACACCACCCTACAAACAGTCACCCCTCAGGGTCAGGGAAGTACAGGCATCATGGTCAACACTTGAGAGGAGGACCCGGGACAAAGGCATGCACAATCCCCAGAAGTGGACTCCGGCCATTTGTTAAGGAACCGGAGGCCAAGAGCACAGTCTACGATTGATGCTCTTTTCTCACTTCCTAATGGCCTCTTATCCACAGATTTTGGAGCAGGACTTTGAACATTCCCCTGGCTGAGAGAGGTATCTGTCTTCTCCAAAAGCCTGCTCAAGGACAGAAAAGAAGTATTACAAGCAACCCTTCCATGCCTCAATTCAGATTCTTTTTTTTTTTTTCTTTTCTTTTTAGGGCTGCACCTGCAGCATATGGAAGTTCCCAGGCTAGGGGTTGAATTGAAGCTATGGTTGCTGGCCTACACCACAGCCGCAATAATGCCGGATCCAAGACAATTCAGATTCTGAATGCTTTTAGCAATAGTCATAAGCCCTTCTTTATGTTGTGAACTGAAGTTTGGCACTTGTCATCAGCCTCAGCATGGAGTAAAACATGAGCCACTGCAGCTGCTGACCGCAGCAGCCCCTGAGTGGAGCTCAGGGGGAAGACCAGGGGGAGGCCCTCTGTGCTCTGGGAAATTGGAAGAACAGGTCTTCAGATATTTTTAGGAGACTTTATGAGTCCAATTCTTGCATCCTCTCGTATCTAGAAAAACATTAAAATCCATCAATAATGACTGATGGCTGTGATTAGTAGTAACCTTCACGAGACCAGCAGCAAACTCCTGTGAAATGTGTGCAGGGCTGCCTGCACCTCCCCCTTCATCTTTATAACTTTTATCTTGCTAGTCCCCCTTTCCTCTGTGCTATCTGAAATACTGCCTCCTGGGCTATAGTTATGGTCGCCCGTGAGAACAGCCACTCCCAAGGGTGGGCCAGTGAGCCCTGAGGGAACTCAGGAAAACATATCAAAGCAGTGATTCCATAAACCCAGACCTTTGTGTCTTCCCATAGAAATGGTTTTCTGTAAATCTCCTGTAAATCTGGTTTCCTGTAAATCTTTTTTCCTACTACCTCCCCTCTGTTGCAAAAACTCATATATCCTAGCTTCCCCCCTCACCTCCTCAGAGCGGTTTCTCGGGGCTACTTGATATGCTCTCTTCCAGGCTTAAGTCCTAATTTCACCCCCCAAAAAACTTAACTCTCAACTTTCAGGTCGTATTTTTTGTAGTCGACACTATCAATCCAAAACAAAAAAAACAAAAAAGTGAAGTGGAGTTCCCGTCTGGCGCAGTGGTTAACAAATCCGACTAGGAACCATGAGGTTGCGGGTTCGGTCCCTGCCCTTGCTCAGTGGGTTAAGGATCTGGCATTGCCGTGAGCTGTGGTGTGCGTCCCAGACCAGGCTCGGATCCCGAATTCCTGCATTGCCACGTTGGCGGCAGCTACAGCTCTGATTAGACCCCTAGCCTGGGAACCTCAATATGCCGTGGGAACAGCTCAAGAAAAGGCAAAAAGACAAAAAAAAAAAAAAAAAAAAAAAAAAAAAGTGAAGTTAACGTCCCAGTTTCAAATAATCTGTCCCCACTGGGAAATCAATTGTCTGGATTTTTAGTTCCAAGGATATGATCATTGTATGAGCTTCTGTTGGCCATCAAGAATAAGTTTGGGGAGTTCCTGTCATGGCTCAGTGGTTAACAAACCCAACTAGTATCCATGAGGACACAGATTTGATCCCTGGCCCTGTTCAGTGAGCTGGGGATCCGGTGTTGCTGTGAGCTGTGGTGTGAGTTGCAGACAGAACTCGGATCTTGCATTGCAGTGGCTGTGGCGTACGCCAGCAGCTACAGTTCCGATTGGACCCCTAGACTGGGAACCTCCATATGCCATGGGTGTGGCCCTAAAAAGACAAAAGACAAAAAAAAAAAAAAAAAAAAAAAAAAAGAATAAATTTGGGATCTCAGTTTGCCTTAAGATAAACACAGTTATAAACCATAGATCTAGAGGAAGGAAGGAAGGATGGAAGGGAGGGAAATGGAGAGGAAGGGAAGAAGGAGGTCCTCTCTGGAAGCCCCTTGTTATCTCAGTGTTACAATTTAATTTGCAATAGCCAGTCATTCTTTGCCAAGATCAGCAATAATTGTATCTTCCAATCCTGTCGAGTTACCCATTTGAAAAACATGTCAAGAGCCACCATCTGGAAATGACTTTCCTGCTTTGCTGTGAAACCTATTATTTAACTTTCTGGCTCGTTTTTGTTGCGGCTCTAAGATGAACAGTGGAATTCCAGAGTTAGCTTTATGACAAGGCCCTAGATTTTCCCTAAAATATTTCCAGCCGAGGAGCTCAAAACATTTCTTTTCTTAAAAACAGAATTTCTTGTATGCAATCTTATTATGACAGCAGGAAAAAAATGTTAAAATTAAAATTCAGAAGGAGACCTTTTATCTAAGACAATCAAATAATTGAAAAAGTCAATTAAACCGGGAAAGCATTATAAAAGATTGCACACAGATCTCAAATACTCACTTTCATTCATCAAACGTATTGTAAGGACAAGGCCTGTTATTTGAGCAGAAGCGTACAAGCTTCTTCCTTACATAAACAACCAGTGTGTGTAATAGTCAGGTCTCTAAAAAGAACCAAAATTTAAAGGCATTTATGGAGTAATCACAAAGCAACATTATTTCCCTCTACTTAATATGACAGCAGTTTCTTTATAGAACCTCGCATAGTTCTCATAGGAAAGAAAAATTCCCTTTTCACTCTTTCAGTTTATGTAATATTTAACTATGTCATTTACAGTAACATTTACAACTGGTATGATCAGATTTGGGAACAAACAACATTGACTCTTCTGCCATTTGCTTGTGGAAGCAGAAAAGCACACACATATTGGAGAGCAGCCTACTGGCATCTGGATGGTTGTTAGTCAATAGATTTTACCAGGGGAATGAGCAAATTAATATAATGAGATGGTGAAGTGAGACTTATGGCCTGTCTGTGATGCATGCACACACACAGACTCCCTGACTTCTCAGGAGTATGGTGCTAAAGAAGACCCTTTAGTCTTGCTGAGAAGGGGAAGTTTACAAGGATGCAAATGAAAGGAGCCAGAGGAGGAGAGGGTTTAGCTATGGAACAAATTAACCCAAAAAAAGCAGCATGAAGGAGTTCCTGTAGTGGTACAGCAGAATCGAATTTGACTAGGAACCATGAGAATCGAATTTGACTAGGTTTGATCCCTGGCCTCGCTCAGTGGGTTAAGGATCCAGCATTGCCATAAGCTGTGGTGTAGGCTGGCAGCTGTAGCTCCGATTGAACCCCTAGCCTGGGAACCTCCATATGTCATGGGTGCAGCCCTAAAAAGCAAAAAAAAAAAAAGAAGCAGCTTGAAACTACACCTCTCTCTAATCTCACCATGGTTTTTTTGTCTCACTTGATCAGGAATCCAGGCTGGCTTAGCTGGTTTAGGGTCCAACCATCTATATCAAGGATCCACTGAGGTTATGTTCCTTCCTGGAACTTGGAGTGGGATTAGGTATATAACTGATTAACTTCCTTTAGAGCAATAATACCATAATACTTGGAGTTATCTTCTATTGAGTCAAACACACACATGAACTGTCAGCTTTTATAAATTAAGTTCTAACTTCATAGAGCAGTTAAATGGATGCATCCTAAACAGATTTGGCTAGTTGGTCAAAGCAGTTACATGAGAATCTTGCCATGAAAATAGCATGATATTTAAAAATGAAAATGGCCCAGTTATATTTTAGTAAATATTTTGCCACTTATGGCACATAAAGAACATTTAATAATGTTTTTAAACTGAGGAATTCATGTGGTTTAGTATTATGATCAGTTTATACATAACGAAACTAAGGTTCAAATAAGTTAACATAACTGGCATCAATCAGGTAGTCCAACTCTGGTCTGTCAGTGCACTACAGCAGAGAAATCAAATCAGGTAAATACTACTAGTCTAATATAGGAGAGAGATCCACTTTTAGTTCTTAGAATTTTAGTTAGAAATTCAGTGAGTTACTACAAGAATATCAGACTTTGGGACTATTTACCATTGTCTTTGTCTTTTTTTTTTTTTTTTTTTTGGCTTTCTGGGGCCATACCCATGGCATATGAATGTTCCCAGGCTAGGGGTTGAATCGGAGCTTCAGCTGATGGCCTATACCACAGCCACAGCAAAACAGGATCTGAACCATGTCTGTGACCTGGGACTAGTTCTGGTGGTCCTCCTCCTTTCTGGAATGAAGAATGCTTCATAACATCTTTCATTTGTTGGGGGGTTAGTTCTGCAAAGGAACTCAAAGATACTGTGTATTGTTGGAGTTCCCATCGTGGCTCAGCGGAAACAGACATGGCTCAGTGGAAGCAGCGTTGCCCTGAGCTGTGGTGTGGGTTGAAGACACAGCTCGGATCCAGCGTTGCTGTGGCTGTGGTGTAGGCCAGTAGCTACAGCTCCTATTTGACCCCTAGCCTGGGAATCTCCACATGCCATGGGTGCGGCCCTAAAAAGCAAAAAAAAAAAAAAAAAAAAAAAAAAAAAATATATATATATATATATATATATATATAGTATATTTTATGTACATTTCTTGAGGAGGAACCAGGACCCTGCCCCGAGGCTGCACTATTGTCTCTGGACTGGTCCTCCCTGGTCTCTGCATCCCCTCCCTCCCCTGATTAACAACTGTTTAAGAAGTTCCCGTCATGGCTCAGTGGTTAACGAATCCGACTAGGAACCATGAGGTTGTGGGTTCCATCCCTGGCTTCACTCAGTGGTTTAAGGATCTGGCATTGCCGTGAGCTATGGTGTAGATCGCAAACGCGGCTCGTATCCCACATTGCTGTGTCCGTGGTGTAGGCCAGCAGCTACAGCTCTGATTCGACCCCTAGCTTGGGAACCTCCATATGCCATGGGAGCAGCCCAAGAAAATGGCAAAAAGACGAAAACAAAAAACAAACAGAAAAAAAAACTGTTTGAACCTGCCCTTTGGAACCCAGGGAAGGTCATAGAGGCTGAAGCTTATTCCCTAAAAACAAGAAATGGGAGCCACAGAAAGGCTTGTGCCCAGAAGCCCCACAGGACCCTGCTAAAGGTCTTATTTTCCTACAGTGACTTTGGTAAAGTGATTTCAAATCACTTTATTTTGGTAAAGGGATTTCAAAATCTTTATGTGTATGCAAAGATTGCGTGCACATTTTCCAAGAAGGAGACACTTCCACAGGTAAAGGGTAGCAGTAAGGAGTAGCACTTAGATAATGTTGGTGAATGCCAATGTATTGAGTACCTGGGTTTGGAGGCTATGGCTGTACATTTGGTATAACTTTTAGCAAAACAATATGCTTCATACCTGCTTCAACAGCAGTGGTGACAGCAATAGCCTAGAAGAGTAATCTGAAACCTTGGGTTGCCAGCATCAATCCAGGTGGCAGCAAGATGAAAGTAGGGAAATGGAAACTGTTGGCATATATGTTTGGCTGAGGTTTGACAACATATAGCAGAAAACCCAAGGTGATAATGACTAAAACTCACAAATGTTTATTATCTTCACATAAAATAAGTTTGGAAATAGTCTAAGAAGGTGTTTTGGTATCATTCAGCTATCAAAGACCTCTGTTTATTTTATCTTTATGCTTTACTATAAAGACCAAAAAAAGTGTGTTGACACAAGGGATTTTAGAAGATATTTAAATTTATTTTTATTTTTTTGCTTTTTTTTTTTTTAGGGTCAGACTAGGAACCATGAGGTTGTGGGTTCGATCCCTGGCCTTGCTCAGTGGGTTAAGGATCCAGCATTGCCATGAGCTGTGGTGTAGGTCGCAGATGTGGCTCGGATCCTGAGTTGCTGTGGCTCTGGCATAGGCCGGCAGCTACAGCTCCAATTCCTAGCCTGGGAACCTCCATATGCCGTGGGAGCGGCCCTACAAAAGGCAAAAAGACAAAAAACAAACAACAACAACAACAAAAAAAACAGGAGGATGGCTTGAAAAAAATCTATTACGGAATAGTAGATCCCCTCCCCAACCTTAGCAAAATGGTGCAGGTTTATTTTCAGAACACAGTGAGCAGAGGGACTCTGCCCCAGAACACTAGGCGGCGTGAGGTTTGAAGAACCACACTGGATACAGGAGGGTTCAGGAAGGCTGTCCACTGACTCTGGAGATGCTCCCAGGCCCCACCCTCACTGGCGGCCAGGTCCTCCACCAGAGACTGGCACATTCTTCTCCAGGAATTCTAACCAGTCCTAAACAAACAAACCAAAAAACCAACCGAAAAACATATACACTGACACTCTAGGTCCCCCAGTGAAATGTCCCACCCCATGATACTTAGGTGGAGCCTACCACGTGCAGAGTTTGCAGTCAGTTTCTAGTCCCTCATTCATAAATATGGACGGAGAGCCAAGGACTAAAACTGAACCCTAGGGGAAGGCCTCTAACATGACAAAAGAAAGCCCCAAACTAACAAACAGAAGAAACAGAAAATAGAAAAAGCAAAGGTGAGAAACTTAAAAGAAAAAAAAACTCACTAAGGTCTTCGATATTTTCCATAAGTCCCAAGAATAGAATGCTATTTTTATTTTTTTAAAAGAGGAATATTTAGGAGATAAGAGTTGAAATATAGAGTTGAGGAGTGTTATAAACAGACTTCTAGGTATGTCCCCACAAAATTCCCACCCTCCAGTTATGCAAACATTAATCTAGATGTTACTATAAAGGAACTTTACAAGTGGAATTACAGTTACTAATCAGCTAATCTTTATTAACAGAGGGAGATGGTCCTGGATTACCAAGTAAGGCCCAATGTAATCACATGAGTGTCTAACCACAGAAGAGGAATCCTAAAGACTCAGTGAGCAAGATTTGAGGGGGGTAGGGGCCTCAGGTAAGGACACTACCTGAGAAAGGCCTCTAGGTGCTTGTGGAAAGCGTGATAAGGAGGGAGCAGCCTCTAGGAGCAAAGATTAAGTGCTGTTTTTGTAGGAGAAAATGTCCTGATAAAAATGTAGAAAGGCGAGACCCCACCCAGATGACGAAGCAACACCCGGCCAACTACCCCTAACCGCCCCTCTCCCACACATCTGCTTCCGTAAACTTGCCAGTTCTCACTCTGGTCCGCCAAGCATGAACCCGGAAGAACAAGCCTATAAAAGCCTTGTGAAACCCCTCTTTGGGGCTCAGACGTCAGAGGGCGATCTCCTCTGGGCCCACCGGTGTAATAAGCCTGAGTTCTCCACCTCTCCCGGGTCTCGCGTGCTTTCTCGTCAGGTGAAAGAGCTGATCCACTGCAGCCACAGAGCTGCTGGAGCTGGTGCACTACAGCCACAGGGCTGTCGCCAGAGCTGGCATGCTACAGCCACAGGGCTGTCGCCATGGCTGATACGCTGCGGTGCAGAGCTGCTGGGCAGCTGCTGTAAATTTCTGGAGGCCCCAGCGAGATTTCAACTGTTCTGGCCCCTTGAGCCACCGGAACAGAGGTAAGGCCGCCTGGGAGCTGGGGAGCCTCGAGCCGAATGAGGCAGTGCACCACCCGACGGTATTCTGGGTCCTCCTTTGTGAGTGACATTCCTGACTCCCGGTTGACTGAACCCTGACCGGACTCAGTGGAGAGATGGACCAACTCACCAGGAAGGCATCCGGACAAGGTAGGGCCCCGGGGCCAACCCCAGTCAGGTCCTGCCCCAGTGGGCAGAAGAGGGGACTGATCACCCCCTTAGGGAGACTCTCCCGGTCGGAGGCTGTGCTTGACCCAGAGCAGGGGTCCTCGTGCTCCAGATCGGAAGCAGAGGAACCCCTTGCTTGGGTGGAGCAACGGTCAGGTGTAGCCAGTTGAAATTTGCGCTTGATGGAGCTACTAGTTAAGGATTCCCAGGGAGAGGGAGGCATTGTGATAACCTCTGAGTGTGTGTGAGGGTGAATGGGCGGCCTGATTCGCTTGCGCTTCAGGTTCGAGTTTGTGGCTCCACGGTCTTAGTGGCTACGGAGTCCGAGTGGGTCCTAACCTGCAGTTCCGTGGTGACCTCATATGGCTTATGGCTGTAGCGGATTCTGAGGGTTCTCTTCCCTCCCTGCGAGTCCAATCCAAGTTCGGGGCTTATACGAACCAGCCAATTGCTAAGAGGCACCTAAACTCCCGAGAGGGGGGCGGTCAGGCGGACATCTGAATGGCCACCTTCTGAGAAGGGGGCACCCTCCCTTGTTTTGTCTGCGACACCGGCACAGGGTGGCCACATGGGGTGGGACCTAACCCAGAAGCCCATGAGTCAGAGACACCTGTGCTTCCTCCATTTGGGGCCATAAATTTCTCCAAGGAGATAATCTAACTTGACCTTGCCCCTGGGCCTCCAGGAACCCCCAGCCCAGATTCTAAACCGCGGGACTGCCCATTTTGTCAGTTCAGGTAGGCCCAGGATCTGAGTCAGGGAAATAAGACCGTCATCCCTGTCTCAGTTCTGGGTATAGGGAGGATTGGGTATGAGACCCCCTGTCCTTTGCCAAAACATTAGAACTTCTCTGAGAGTGCCTTCCCCAGACCCGGGGCCTAGATGGATCAGAGACACTTGCAACAAAGCAGGTACTCTCCCCAGCCATAGAGCGAGCTGAGTGGGAGCTGTCTTGCGTACAGGAGTGGCAGAGGCAATGCTATTGGGGATACCGCCCACGAGGTCAGAGAAGGTCTCATAATATCAGGCCACAGACAAGATCCACAGAAAGACACCATGGGTTCACCCAAGTCTAAACCCATGGTGCTAGACTGTGTGATCAAAGATTTCAAAAAGGGATTTTCTGAAGATTACGGTGTAAAACTGACCTGATCTTTCATCATTTCCTTTGCTATTACCTCAAATAGAGCTGTGGGGACAAAGGAAACAGACGTCTAGATCTTAAGACCACCCTGAGTTGTTACCAGGCCTGTGGAGGAAAAGGAGTTCCTAACTAGTATTCATCCAACTTAGGCCAAGTGTTTAGCCTCAGGGCCTGGGCATGTCAGTTTTGCTTTTTGCTATTTACTTTCACCCTCATTGGAGAAATCAACAGCTGGTTCATCCAATTTACCTGTTAACTGTGGCTTAGAAACTTTCCTAACCTTAATAGAGGGCATGTCAGAGCGATCATCTTAGGATCTGAAAACTCAGGGCAGGGCCTGTATGCCTGAGTTTTCTTTACCTCTGTCCAGAGACAGGCAGTGGGCAGGGATGACGGGAAGAGAGGCTCTGCTGGTAAAGAGTGGTCAATTCCAGTCAGCCTAAGGTAGGATGGGATATTTGACCACTAATGTCCAGCTGCTCCATCTAAGAGAGGGGTCGCCCTCACATAACCAAGAAGGGACAATAGGCACTGGATGCTGATCTTTTCTCTTTTTTGGTTGGGAGCCACCTCCTCAAGCCTGGTGCATGGCTCAATAGCAACTCCTCTGACATGTGCCTTGAAGAACTGGAAAAAGTTTTACCCTGAGACTCTGAAAAAGAAACATTTAATTTTCTTCTGCACAAAACCTGGCCACTATGTAATCTGTCAGATGGAGAGCAGTGGCCATCTGAAGGCTCTCTAGCTTATAATACTATTCTCCAATGAGGCCTATTTGGTAGATGAGGAGGGAAATGGTCAGGGATGCCTTATGTCAGATCTTCTTTACGGTGAGGGAAGACACTACACTGAGGAAGGCTTGTGGGCTTTCTCAGTACATTATGCCAACTCCCTCAAGACCTAGGTGCCCACCATATCCTGGCCCAACTGGGTCAGACCCTCCAGAAGTTAATCAGCCTTCTCCATACTGCCCAAGGCTCCTCCTCTTCCCGCTCCAGTGCTGAAGTTATATCCCTGTCTACTCCCTTTATAAGAAGTGGCAAACAGAGAATGGGGCCAAATACAGGTTAGCCTGGAAGGACGTCATGTTATTACTAAAACAGACATTGACTATAAGTGAAAAAAATACATTAAATCTTTGAAACTGCTCAAAGCTGGGGAAGATGAGTGGAATGATGCTATAAATGCCAGAGGCAAATTAGAAGAGATGGAACAAGATTCCCCACAGGGTGTCCGGCAGTTCCTATGAGTGATCCCAGTTGGTCTGCTGATGAGGGAGATAACCACAATTGGCATAGAAATCATTTTATTACTTGTGTAGTTGAGGAATTAAAAGCCTCATGAGTAAAACCTGTTAAAAATTATCAGAGGTTTACTAGGGGAACAAGAGAGTCCATCAGCTTTCTTGGAAAGACTCAGAAAGGCATTGAGAAAACATACACCAAGGAACCCAGAAACAATGGAGGGCCAAATAATTCTTAAGGATAAATTCATAGCTCAATCGGTGCCAGATATATGGAGAAAGCTCCAAAAATTGGCTTTTGGCCCTTGTTAGACCTGGAGCACCTCAGAGTAGCAACTCAAGTATGTTATAATTGGGGCCAGGAAGAATGAAAGGAGAACAAGAGGAGAGACAGAGAAAAGGCTGAGGCTCTAGTTTAGGTGCTACAGGGAGTCAACCTGGAAGTTTCCAAGGCAAGAGGACTAGGGCAGAGACCTATTCCTGGATCCTGTTTGCTCTGCAAAAGAGGGACACTTTAAATGGGAATGCCCCAAGCCTCAGACCACAGCACCTAGGCTGTGCCCCATATGTTGGGGAGATCACTGGAAGAGGAACTGCCCCTGAAGACAGAGGTCTCTGGGGTTGACCCCTCAGGCCCAGTATCAAGACTGATGGGACATTTCCATAATGGCTCCTGTCCTTATCACCACTCAGGAGCCCTGGGTGACTCTAAATGTAGGAAGACAGACTATTGACTTCCTCCTGGATATGGGCCACCTTTCCAGCCCTCCTCTCCAATCCTAGGCCCCTCCCTCATGAATCTGCCACATTTGTATTTCTGACAAGCCAGTTACAAAATTTTTTACACAACCTTTGAGTTGTGACTGGGAATCCATTTTCTTCTCTCATGCCTTTCTGATTGTTCCAGAGTCCAACTCTTTTAGAAAGATATTTTGTAAGAGGTTAAAGCTTCAATTCACGTGGCAATGGAGGATTTCCTGTCGTGGCACAGCAGAAACAAATCTGACTAGGAACCATGAGGTTTCAGGTTCAATCCCTGGCTTTGCTCAGTGGGTTGGGGATCTGGCACTGACGTGAGCTGTGGTGTAGGTTGCTCAGATCTCACGTGGCTGCGGCTGTGGCATAGGCTGGTGGCTTCACCTATGATTGAACCCCTAGCCTGGGAACCTCCATATGCCACGGGTGTGGCCATTAAAAAAAAAAAAAAAGGCACATGGCAATGGAGGCTAATCAAGATTTATGCCTGCCTTTGATGGAAGTATATGTTGACCCAGAAGTCTGGGCCAAAGGGGGAAAGCTAGGAAGAGCAAAGAATACTCAACTGGTGGAAATAAGTCTTAAAGATCAGAATTTATTTCTTTGCCAAAGGCAGTATCCTCTGAGACCCGAGACACGACAGGGACTTATCCCAATTATAGGAAACGCAAGAGAACAGAGATTATTAATTGAATGTAACAGCCCTTGTAACACTTCTATATTGAGAGTGCAAAAACTTAACAGGGATTGGTGCCTTGTACAAGACCTTCTTATAATAAAGGAGACACTGGTCCCATTACATCCAGTGGTGCCCAGTCCCTACACTCTTCTTTCACAAATTCCCAGAAACAGCAGCATGGATAACTGTATTAGATTTAAAAGATGCCTTTTTTTTCTGCATTTCCTTGAATAAGGCTTTGCATATATAAATTCTCAAAATATGGAAGGTAACTAACTGGCCAGAATTAATTTTAGGTTCAAGTAAACGGGGAAATATTCAGTATTAATATCTTAAATTAGAATTGAAATTTGTTGACCTAATTAATACATACATGTCATTATAGCTGGCAACATTAGGTATAATATCTTATCATACCTAGGTTTAACAGAAGTCAAATGAGACACTGAGATATCAGTCACTAAACAGAAACTAAAGGTATTGAGAATGATTAATCAATATGATCAGTGCCACCCTGAGATGGTCTCTATAAGAAAAACGTGTGTTTTTAGAAATTATAAAGGACAGTCTGTGGTTGCTTGAGAAAAGTAGAATGTGTGTGTTTTCAATATAGAAGGAATGAGGAATGGAATTGCATTTTATTAAGGCAAAAGAAAAATAGTCTGTCTTCAGATGATTGCTCTGGTTGGAAAATAAGGGACAGACTAATATGGATACAGAAAGTGATACAAGGTGTGTGGGAAGTGGACACTGAGAAGAGAATTTTGTGCATGGTGGGGACTGTTTAGAGTATATTTGAGTAAGTTAACTTTAAAAGTAAGGTGGTGCCATAAATCATACTCCTCACAAGGACATAAGGTAGCTTTCAATTACACGCTGACCAAGGCATACAAATATTTCATAACCAGCCAGAGAAATCAGAAAAATCATACCAGTTACCTGTGCTATTATAAAATCTAAATGTTGTATTCCTGATTGTTCACAGAATGTGTCTAATTCCCTGCTAGATCTTCAACAGTAGATTCATGAGCGGTCCTATCCAGCTCCCGCTTTTGGAGCTGCCCTGTGGAACCAGGTGACCTCCTCCTCTTGGTGAAAATATTTCTTCACCATATTCATTGTGATCTTGATCCTTTTATTCAGACCCTGTATAATTAATTGTATTTCTCGCTTCATTACATCCTGATGAAAAGCTATCAACCTTCAAATGTTGGTACAGGGGGGTACCCAAAGCAATGTCTCAAAGCCCACTTGACCGTCCCATGAGTGGAGACCTAACTGCTTTCCCATATGACGCCCCATTTCAGCAGGAAGAAGTCAGAGCAGTCATTGCCCCCTTTCCCCACAGAGTCTCCAACTTGGGGGGGAATTGAGGCAGAATATTAACTCAGGTAGTCAGTGTAGGAACATGGGCTTCGATACATCCTTTGATGTGGCTGTTGATTAACATTTGTAAATTAAGTGTTGCATAGCAACCCCAACTGCTATAAAGGTTACTGGTATTATCCCATGGATCCATCACACCAGAATCAAGAAGGCTGCATCTGCTGCTGACATGGACACCTGGGAGGCTATACAGCACCTCAAGAATCTCCTCAAGGTCCAAGTCCAAATACTCCCTTCACCATCATTGGAGAGCGCTAAGCCCTGCTCTGGCCACCCCTGGAAGCTGGTCAGTCTATGCACGGTAGAAGCCTGAGGAGTTCCACGTGAGACTTAACTTGAACTCGTGTTCTGGTGTGGGACATTAGCCATTGAAATCACCCTAACCCTTGCACTTGAAGTCGGGAATGGGAAGAGGGCCTAGGTTGTTTGTTTGTATGGCGTATCTTCTGACTTCCAGTACACTGGGAGTCCTCCTCATCACCAGCTAACAAACATAATGAGGGGGCTCCTCACCCTAATAATAGCCTTTATGACCAAGAAACAGATCCAGGTTCCCCCACCCGTGGAGTTCAATAGTGTCTCAAATGTCAAAATTGGTATACAGGACGGATTGTTGGGCATGCTTGCACGAGAACAACCCTACAGGGGTACGAGATGTTGAGGTCGAGGCTCACCCCTCAGCCGTAGAGGACCTCATCCAGCTGGAGGGAACACTAGGTGGGTTCACCTACACATTACACACAGAGGTCAATAACACTGCCAACATCCACACCCTGCTCTCCAGCACCAGCACCATCAGTCCAGTAGTCTTCTGAAAGACCTAAAACTGGAGCACGCAGAGCCATGGGGATACCCAGAATGAGGCTAGCCCATGGGGCTAATTAGCGGGTTAGTGGTAAAACAGCCTCTCTTTTCAAAACCAAGGGGTAGACATTTTATCTTTAGAGGATTATTTTGGTTTGCTGGAGTACCTCTGTTGGAGAGATCAGTACTTAACCTGACTATAATGGTTCAAGAGTCTTGGAAGGCCACTGTAGCGGCCATAAAAGCCCAACAACAACTGGACTCCTGATGGAGGTGGTATTACAAAATAGGAGGGGACTAGAATTACTGACAGCAGAAAAGGGGAACTCTGCTTATTCCGTAAGGAAGAATGCTATCTTGACGCCAACAAGTCAGGAGTAATCAGCAGCATGGCACAATTAAAAGAGTGAATAACCAAGAGAAGGCAAGAATTGGCAGAATCTTCAAACTACTGGAATAAGAACTGGAACTGGACTTCATGGCTCCTACACTTAACTGGGCCTCTGACTATACCCATCATTGCCCTCTTGTTTGGGCCCTGAATTCTTAATGCAATTACTCATTTCATAACCACACGAATAGTCTATAAGGTTGCAAATGTTAGTCAGGATACAGTATGCCCCCCCGGATACATCAGACACAACTTGACCTCTAAAAATTGATGCTTGATCCAAGAAAGTGGAAAAGCATCAAGAGGTGGGAATGCAGGAGAAAATGTCCTGATAAAAATGTAGAAAGGAGAGACCCCCCCCGCCCTCATGACAAGCAAAACCCGGCCAACTACCCCTAACCACCCCTCCCCCACACATCTGCTTCCGTAAACTTGCCAGTTCTCACTCTGGTCCGCCAAGCATGAACCCGGAAGAACTAGCCCATAAAATCCTTGTGAAACCCCTCTTTGGGGCTCAGATTCCAGAGGGCGATCTCCTCTGAGCCCGCCGGTGTAATAAGCCTGAGTTCTCCACCTCTCCGAGGGCTCGCATGGTTTCTCACCGGGTGAAAGAGCTGATCCACGGCAGCCACAGAGCTGCTGGAGCTGGTGCACTACAGCCACAGGGCTGTCACCAGAGCTGATACGCTGCGGTGCAGGGCTGCTGGGCAGCTGCCGTAACATTTCAAACCTCTAAGTTTGTGGTAATTTGTTATGGTAGCATTAGGAAACTAATACACTGAAATCCTTCAAGAAACTGGACTTAATAGTAGAGAGAAGAAAAACCAGAGTCATGAGAGGCCATGAGAGGACCGAAGGTCCAAAATGAAATCATTAATGAGAGAAGGAACTCAGAAAATGCAGGAGAGGAGATTATTGAAGGAACAGAGAAAAAATGTCCTTCATTTGAAGGACATGACTTCTTACATTACAAATGCCAAACAGAAAAAGACCCCACAAAGGCACATTATTTCCTGAAATTTCAGAACACTGGGAAGACAGAAAAGACCCAACAAAACTTCCAAAGAGAAAGAACAAGTCATATCAAAGGATCAAGTATCAGAACGGGAGTTCCCATTGTGGCTCAGCAGTAATGAACCCAAATAACATCCATGAAGTTGTGGGTTCAATCCCTGGCCTTGCTCAGTGGGTTAAGGATCTGGTGTTGCCACGAGCTGTGGTGTAGGTCACAGACGTGCCTCGAATCCCATGTTGCTGCGGCTGTGGTGCAGGCTCAGCTGCAGCTCCAATTCGACCCTTGGCCTGGGAACCTCCATATGTGCCGCAGGAAAGAGCAAGAGAGAAGGTGAACACCATGCTGCCTGAAGAAGGAGCACAACCGCTGCGCAGTATTCCCTTGATCGGGGCCCCAGGGTTCCCCTTCTCGAGGGTGTCATGACACTGAAATGAGGATGAAAGCTCAGTGCCTGGGATGTGTTGCCATGTATCCTAGACATAGCTGTCTCTCCCTGCGAAAAACAGCTTCAGGACCTGAGTGGCCTGATGCCCTAGATCAGTGGGCTTCCAGGTGGGGCCAGAATATGCCTATGAATACAAGAAGGCTTTCCAGAGGACGTGTGCCTGTGGATGGTTGTGTGGAAAGCTTCCACCCTCCTCATCTTTAAAACTGCTTCAAGGAAGCAACTCCTTCCTTTTTCTTTTCTTTCTTTTTCTTTCTTTTTTTTTTGTCTTTTCTTGTCTTTTTAGGACCACATTTGTGGCATATGGAGGTTCCCAGGCTAGGAGTTGAATTGGACCTGCAGCTGCTGGCCTACACCACAGCCACAGCAACGCCAGATCCCTGACCCACTGAGTGAGGCCAGGGATCAAACCCAAGTCCTCCTAGATTCTTGTTGAATTCATTTCTGCTGTGCCACAACGGGAACTCCCTTCCACCTTTTTATCTGGGTATTGATTTACATGCATCTATGTTACATATGGTTTCATGTTGCGTGGCATATCCCTTTTCCCCATAAGTTGCTCTGTAAAGTTATATATACATGGTTTTCTTTTCTTCTTGAACATTGAATGGTGCTTTTTAGAAAGGGTGTGCCATGATTTCCTATTAATGGGCTTGCCGATTATTTCCAATTTTCTTCCCTGTTGATGGACTTTCAAGCAATTTCTACTTCTTCCCTTTAAAAACAGTATTATAATGATCATCTTATGTTTCTTTGCTCACCGACAAGTTCATCTGAGAGTGGGGAGGAAGGAGTTAAAGCACCTGTCCTTTGGCTCTAAGGGAAAAAGGCAGGTAACACATAAATTCCTTGTAAATGTGCTGAGAACTAGATCTCCTGGCTAATAGACAAATGATGTTTGCTAGGAGATCTCTTATCTATGGAATGCTCTTAGTAGGATGTGGATGGTTAAGAAATGTTTATAGTAAATAAACTTAGAATTTATGGATTCATGAGGCAAGGCTCATGAGAAAGTCACACAAGCTATATAACTACATAGGGTACAAAATGGCCATGTTGCCTCACCTATAGGGTCCCTGCTGTGCAAGATGTCCCACAAACCTCATAAGATCTTATCAATTACCTGTCTAATGAAAGGTGGACAGCATGTTGCAGACTTCCTGCTTAGCCAGGGCCTTGAGTGCTTGTTTTCTTGAAATTATAAGTGAAGCTCGATATGGATAAGATCTCTGATGCAGGCAGGTCTGATTTGACAGTCTAATCCCGTGAGTTACACAGACATTACTGGAGTTGCCAAGTTGCCATCCAAGAAGGTTGTAGCCATTTCTATTCTCACCAAGAGTACGGGGTTCTCAGCAATGCTGACTAGTTTCAACAGTCCAAAGGCCAATAACCCACTGCCATTGAAATTTGTATTTTTGTTTAATATCATTTTTACCTGTTTGTTGGTCCTTTGGATTTGTGTATGTGTTATGTGTGAATTTTCTGCTAATATTATCTGCCCCTCTTTTGTAAATTACATTTTCTTATTAACTTGAGAAACATCATAGTATAATGATAAAATATATGGATTCTGGGTCCAAATCCTTGTCTGCCACTTCCCACTAAGTGTGTTTGAAAAGTTACCTAAGTTCTAGTTTCCTCACTCGATGCTTATTTCCTAAGGTCATGTGGCAATAGCCTAAAAGAATGCATGCAAAACATCAAGAATATCACCTGGTACACAGTAAATGCTCAAAGGATGATAGCCAGTCATAGGAGCTCTCACTGTATTTTACGTATTAACTTTTTACAGTCTCACCTGCAATATATAGAAGTTCCCAGGCTAGAGGGTCTAATCAGAGCTGCAGCTCCAGGCCTATGCCACAGCCACAGCAATGCTAAATCTGAGCCACATCCTCGATCTACGCCAGATCCTTAACCCACTCAACGAGGCCAGAGATTGAACCCACATCCTCAAAGATACTATGTTGTGTTCTTAACCCACTGAGCCACAACAGGAACTCCTAGATATTAATTTTTGATTATTAAATATGTCGTGACTTGTGCCTGGTACTTATGTTTTAACTTTACTTACACTTTGTTTAAACTTGTCAGGAAGGAAATTTTTTTATGCAATCAAATCCGTCATTCTTTTCCTCTGTGGATTTTGTTATAACCTGATTTTTCATCGGAACCATTTCACAGAATTGACCACTCCAAATTTCAGTTGTTTTGTTGAACACACTTTATGATTTTGTGGCCAAATCTTAAGCTCCTACTTCGGTCTCAGCAAATATCACTCTTGTATTTCTTTCATGGAAAATAATCATCAGCTTCTCTCTTTTCACTTTTCCCCTAAAGATCATGTTCTCTTTGTTCTTGCTTCTCTTTCCACATCCTACTCTCTGGATGATCTTATCGACTATAATGGTTTCAACAATCCCCCTAGGCATATGACAATGAACTTTTCAGAGCAGTATTTTCCACTGTTTATGATGTATTTCTTTTTTTATATATATATTTTTTTATTTTCTCACTGTACAGCAAGGGGGTCAGGTTATCCTTACATGTCTACATTACAATTACATTTTTCCCCCAGCCTTTCTTCTGTTGCAACATGAGTATCTAGACATAGTTCTCAATGCTATTCAGCAGGATCTCCTTGTAAATCTATTCTAAGCTGTGTCTGATAAGCCCAAGCTCCCGATCCCTCCCACTCCCTCCCCCTCCCATCAGGCAGCCACAAGTCTCTTCTCCAAGTCCATGATTTTCTTTTCTGAGGAGATGTTCATTTGTGCTGGATATTAGATTCCAATTATAAGTGATATCATATGGTATTTGTCTTTGTCTTTCTGGCTCATTTCACTCAGGATGAGATTCTCTAGTTCCATCCATGTTGCTGCAAATGGCATTATGTCATTCTTTTTTATGGCTGAGTAGTATTCCATTGTGTATATATACCACTTCTTCCGAATCTAATCATCTGTCGATGGACATTTGGGTTGTTTCCATGTCCTGGCTATTGTGAATAGTGCTGCAATGAACATGCGGGTGCACGTGTCTCTTTTAAGTAGGGTTTTGTCCGGATAGATGCCCAAGAGTGGGATTGCGGGGTCATATGGAAGTTCTATGTATAGATTTCTAAGGTATCTCCAAACTGTTCTCCATAGTGGCTGTACCAGTTGACATTCCCACCAGCAGTGCAGGAGGGTTCCCTTTTCTCCACAGCCCCTCCAGCACTTGTTATTTGTGGATTTATTAATGATGGCCATTCTGACTGGTGTGAGGTGGTATCTCATGGTAGTTTTGATTTGCATTTCTCTTATAATCAGCGATGTTGAGCATTTTTTCATGTGTTTGTTGGCCATCTGTATATCTTCTTTGGAGAAATGTCTATTCAGGTCTTTTGCCCATTTTTCCATTGATTGATTGGTTTTTTTGCTGTTGAGTTGTATAAGTTGCTTATATATTCTAGAGATTAAGCCCTTGTCCGTTGCATCATTTGAAACGATTTTCTCCCATTCTGTAAGTTGTCTTTTTGTTTTCTTTTTGGTTTCCTTTGCTGTGCAAAAGCTTTTCAGTTTGATGAGGTCCCATGGGTTTATTTTTGCTCTAATTTCTATTGCTTTGGGAGACTGCCCTGAGAAAATATTCATGATGTTGATGTCAGAGAGTGTTTTGCCTATGTTTTCTTCTAGGAGTTTGATGGTGTCCTGTCGTATATTTAAGTCTTTCAGCCATTTGGAGTTTATTTTTGTGTATGGTGTGAGGGTGTGTTCTAGTTTCATTGCTTTGCATGCAGCTGTCCAGGTTTCCCAGCAATGCTTGCTGAATAGACTTTCTTTTTCCCATTTTATGTTCTTGCCTCCCTTGTCAAAGATAAATTGACCATAGGTATCAGGGTTTATTTCCGGATTCTCTATTCTGTTCCATTGGTCTGTCTGTCTGTTTTGATACCAGTACCACACTGTTTTGATGACTGTGGCTTTGTAGTATTTCTTGAAGTCTGGGAGAGTGATGCCTCCTGCTTGTTTTTTTGTTTCTCAGGATTGCTTTGGCGATTCTGGGTCTTTTGTGGTTCCATATAAATGTTAGGATTGTTTGTTCTAGTTCTGTGAAAAATGTCGTGGGTAATGTGATAGGGATTGCATTGAATCTGTAGATTGCTTTGGGTAGTATGGCCATTTTTACACTATTGATTTTCCCAATCCAGGAGCATGGAATATCTTTCCATTTCTTTACATCTTCTTTGATTTCTTTGATTAAAGTTTTATAGTTCTCGGCATATAGGTCCTTTACCTCCTTGGTCAGGTGTATTCCGAGGTATTTGATTTTGTGAGGTGCGATTTTAAAAGGTATCGTATTTTTGTATTCCTTTTCTAATGTTTCATTGCTGGTATACAGAAATGCAACTGACTTCTGAATGTTAATCTTATATCCTGCCACTTTGCTGAATTTATTAATCAGTTCAAGGAGTTTTGGGGTTGAGTCCTTAGGGTTTTCTAGGTATAGTATCATGTCATCTGCATACAGTGACAGTTTGATCTCTTCTCTTCCTATATGGATGCCTTTTATTTCTTTTGTTTGTCTAATTGCTGTGGCCAGGACTTCCAAAACTATGTTGAAGAGCAGTGGTGAGAGTGGGCATCCCTGTCTTGTTCCAGATTTGAGTGAGAAGGCTTTCAGTTTTTCCCCATTGAGGATTATATTTGCTGTGGGTTTATCATAAATGACTTTGATTATATTCAGGAATGTTCCCTCTATACCCACTTTGGCGAGGGTCTTGATCATGAATGGATGTTGAACTTTGTCAAATGCTTTTTCTGCGTCTATTGAGATGATCATATGATTTTTGACTCTTTTTTTTTGTTAATGTGGTGTATGATGCTGATTGATTTGCGTATGTTGAACCATCCTTGTGAACCTGGGATGAACCCAACCTGGTCATGGTGTATAATTTTTTTGGTATGTTGTTGGATTCGGTTGGCTAAGATTTTGTTGAGAATTTTTGCATCTATGTTCATCAATGATATTGGGCGATAGTTTTCTTTTTTGGTGGTATCTCTGTCTGGTTTTGGAATGAGGGTGATGGTGGCCTCATAGAATGTCTTTGGGAGTATTCCTTCTTCTTCAACCTTTTGAAAGAGTTTAAGGAGGATGGGCACCAATTCCTCTTTATATGTTTGATAAAATTCACCTGTGAAGCCATCTGGTCCTGGACTTTTATTTGTAGGGAGTGATTTTATGACCTCTTCAATTTCATTTCTCGTGATTGGTCTGTTCAGTTGGTCTGTTTCTACTTGAGTCAGTTTTGGCAGGCTGTAAGATTCTAGAAAATTATCCATTTCTTCCAGATTGTCAAACTTGTTGCCGTATAGTTGTTCATAGTATTCTCTTATGGTTTTTTGTATTTCTGCTGTATCCGTTGTGATTTCTCCTTTTTTATTTATAATTTTGGTTATTTGGGTTCTTTCTCTCCTCTTTTTAGTGAGTCTGGCCAGGGGTGTGTCAATTTTGTTCACCTTTTCAAAGAACCAGCTCTTGGTTTTATTAATTTTCTCTATTGTTTTTTGAGTCTCTATTTTATTGATTTCTTCTTTGATCTTTATAATTTCCTTCCTTCTGCTGACTTTAGGACTTTTTTGTTCTTTTTCTAATTCGTTTAGGTGGAGGGTTAAGTTGTCAATTTGGGATCTTTCTTCTTTTTTGAGAAAGGCCTGTATTGCTATAAATTTCCCTCTGAGCACTGCTTTCGCAGCATCCCATAGATTTTGAGAGGTTGTGTCTTCATTATCATTTGTTTCAAGGTAGTTTTTAATTTCCTTCTTGATTTCCTCATTGACCCATTGGTTTTTTAGTAGCATGTTGTTTAGTCTCCTTGTAGTAGGTTTTTTCTCTTTGCTTTTCCCATGTTTGGTTTCTAATTTCATGGTGATCAGAGAAGATACTTGAGATAATTTCTATGCTCCTAAATTTATTGAGATTAGCCTTGTGTCCCAATATGTGGTCGATTCTTGAGAATGTTCCATGAGCATTTGAGAAGAATGTGTATTCTGCTTTTTTTGGATGTAGTGTACTGAAGATATCAATTAAGTCTAACTTTTCTATTATTGTTTCCTTTAGGATCTCTGTTGCTTTATTGGTTTTCTGTCTAGAGGATCTGTCCATTGATGTGAGGGGGGTATTAAGGTCTCCTACTATGATTGTATTCTCATCAATATCTCCCTTTATGTCTGTTAATATTTGTTGTATGTATCTGGGTGCTCCTATATTTGGGGCATATATGTTGATGATAGTCACATCCTCTCCTTGGATGGATCCCTTAATCATTAAGTAGTGTCCTTCTTTGTCTTTCTAGTCACATCCTCTCCTTGGATGGATCCCTTAATCATTAAGTAGTGTCCTTCTTTGTCTTTCTTTATGCCTTTTGTTTTAAAGTCTATTTTGTCTGATATGAGCGTTGCGACTCCTGCTTTTCTGTCATGTCTATTGGCGTGAAATATTTTTCCCCACCCTTTCACTTTCAATCTATGTGTATCTTTTGTCCTAAGGTGAGTTTCTTGTAGGCAGCATATTGAAGGTTTTTGCCCTTTTATCCACTCAGCCACTCTGTGTCTTTTGATTGGGGCGTTCAGCCCATTGACATTTAAGGTGATAATTGATAGATGATTATTTATTGCCATTTGAACCTCGTGTTCCAGTTGATTCTATGGTTCTCCATTCTTCCTTTTTTTTTTTTTTTTTTTTTTTTGGTTGGATGGTCTTCTGTTATTATCTGCTTGAGTGTATTTTTTTTTTCATTTTTTGCAAATGCAATATTTGGTTTTGGCTTGTGGTTGCCCTGTTTTTTACGTATGCTAACCCCTTCCCATAATTGTGTGTTTTAGCCTGATGGTCCTGTAAGTTCAAACACTTCATTACTATATTAAAATTAAGAAGAGAAACATACAAACAAACAAAAAGGGTTATTTATTTCCTAACATCCCTTGCCCACATTTTATGGTTTTGATGACTCTTTTTTATTTTTTTCTTTTTAATTTTATTTTGTTTGAAGCATGTTCATGATTAAATCTGTATGCTGGCTTATTTGAGTGACTGCTCTCTGATTGTGGTTTCCTCAGTCCTAGTTCTTCTTCTTCTTTTTTTTTTTCTTTTCTTTTTTCTCCCCTTTCCTTCCTTTCTTTTTGGTTTAGAGAAGCCCTTTCAATATTTCCTTTAACCTGGGTTTTGTGTTGCTGTATTCTTTAAGTTTTTGTTTGTTGGAAAAAATTTTTATTTCCCCTTCTATTTTAAATGATATTCTTGCTGGATAGAGTATTCTAGGTTGCATATTTTTTCCTTTTAGCACTTTAAATATCTCTTTCCATTCCCTCCTGGCCTGTAGTGTTTCTGTAGAGAAATCAGCTGATATTCTTATGGGGGTTCCCTTGTAGGTAACATTCTGTTTTTCTCTTGCTGCCTTTAGGATCCTCTCTTTATCACTAACTTTTGCCATTTTTATTATGATGTGTCTTGGTGTGGGTCTGTTTGGGTTCAGTTTGTTTGGGCCCTCTGTGCTTCTTGTATCTTGAACCCAGTATCCTTTAGATTTGGGAAGTTTGCAGCGATAATTTCTTCAAATATATTTTCCATCCCCTTATCTTTTTCTACTCCTTCTGGAATTCCTATTATGCGTAGGTTGGCCCGCTTTATATTATCCCACAGATCTCTTATATTGCTTTCCAGTTTTTTGATTCAGTTTTCTGTCTGTTGACCGGATTGAGTGATTTCCATTATTCTATCTTCCATATCACTAATTCGTTCTTCTGCATTATTCATTCTGGTTTTTACTGCCCTTAGTTCAGTTTGCATCTCTGCAAATGAATGTTCTAGTTTTTCTTGGCTCCTCCTTATATTTTCTAGTTCCTTTCTGAGGGTATCTGTATTACTGCTCATATCTTCTCTTAATTCCTTCAGTATTTTCAGTATTTCTCTTTTGAATTCCAGGTCTGTCAGACTGCAGAGATCTGTTTCATTGTTGACTGTTTTAGGTGAGTTTTCCTGTTGGTTTGACTGGGGGTGGTTTCTCAGCTTCTTCATCTTGCTTGTTGTTTTCTTTCTCCTGAGGGAGTTGTACTCTCCGTTATCGGGCAGTGTTTGCCTTGTCACTGCCGTGGAATATTTCCTGAGGGCTGGCATTGTTGGTCAATCTTTTTTGAGGCAGTGTGGCTTTTCTGGAGTGTTGATGGGGCTAACAGTGTTTCTTTGAAGCAAAGGAGGACTTCCTGAGGGCAGACAGGACTGGGAGGTCCACACCGCGATGGTAGCAGATTTCACTTGGTCATGCAGAGCTTGCTCTGGTGTTTTTAGGCTGTGGGGTTCTTGCAGGGGGTTGGCGGTGTTGGGCAGCTGTTCCTCAGGAGTGCAGCACCCCCTGGGGGCTGGAGCAGCTATCTGGGTCACTGAGAACCTAAGAGGCTCTTCCCTAAGGCAGCCCAACTCAGAAGGATGGCCTGCGAAAGTAGGCGGATCCTTTCACAGTCTGGCCAAGCTTGTTGCAGCTTTTCTGGGCTGCAGGGGGTCCTCTAGGGGGCTGGTGGTGCTGAGCAGCTATTCCGCGGGAGTGGGGCAACCTCTGGGGGCTTGGGCGGGTAGCAGGGCCATTGGAAACCCAAGAGGCTCCTCCCCGGGGCAGCCTGACTCAGAAAGACCGTCTGAGATCTTTTCCCAGCTCGGCCAAGCTTGTTGCAGCTTTTCTGGGCTGCAGGGCGTCCTGCCTGGAGCTGGCAGTCCTATGCAGCTGATCCTCTAGAGCTTGGCACCCCCTGGGGGCTTGGGCGGGTAGCAGGGCCACTGGAAATCCAAGAGGCTCCTCCCGGGGGCAGCCTGACTCAGAAAAACCGTCCGAGAATTAGGCAGATCTATTCACGGCCTGGCTAGGCTTGTTCTAGCTTTTCTGGGGTGCAGGCCTTTTCTCGGGGGCTGGTGGTGTTTAGCGCTGCTCTGCAGAAGTGTAGCCCCTCCAAAGGGCAAGCAGGCCCGTGCAGGGACAGCCCCTGCGGTGGTAGGCTTCAGGCAATTGTTGAGGCCAGCCCTCCTGGATGGCAGGCAGCCCCAGTTTCATTGAGAGCGTAGGTGGTGGTGGGGGTGGGGGGAGGGGATGCACTGGGAAGCACAGCTTTCAGCTAGCTAGCAGGCCTGTAAGCTTGCTGTGGCGTGGGGGGTATTCTATGGGGACCCACCCCTTCTCTCCCCTCCCCAGCACGGGCACAGACCAGGCTCTTCTCCCAGGTTCCCTCTGATGTGGCTTTCCACTTCCCCGCCCCTGGAGTATTGCTCCCTTCCTCTGCAACAGCTTTGTTTTCTAGTCTCCCAGGCAGTCTCTGCCCCATCAAATGGTTTCTAGACCTCCCAAGCAGTTTCCGCTCCACCCTGCCCCCCCAGCCCATTCTTGGGGACTAACCTCTGGAGCTGAGGTCTCGGTGCCCAGCCCCCCACCCAGGCGTCCCCTGGCCTTTCCCGGGGACTAACCTCTGGAGCCGAGGACTCGGTGCCCAGCCCCCACCCAGGCATCTCAATTTTTGGTGACTGTGCCCGTAGTTCAGATGGTCCGTTCAGTTCTTGATCAGCTTTTCCGTACTCCAACTTACTGCTACACTCTTCTCTGCATCTGGAGATTCCTCCGGTTCGTTTGATCTTCCCCCCGTGTAGGTGACTTTCCAGGGTGCGGGATCCCTTTCTCCTCCACAGTTCCCTTTCGGGAGCGCCCGTCCCGCTGGGATTCACCTTCTCTCACTCTCCTCTTTTCTCCCGTTCTGCCCAGTAATGTCACGAACTTCTTGCCGTTATTGGAGTTTAGGTTCCTCTGCCAGCGATTGGTTGCTGTTCTGTGTGAGTCATTTATTCTGTAGATGTGCTTTTTTTGTTGTGTTTGTGGGAGAGGGCGAGCATGTCCCCCTACTCCTCCGCCATCTTGTCCTCTGGTGAAACGTATTTCTAATGTATGTTTCACAATCAGTTTCAATTTCTTCTAAAACTGAACATTATGTAACTTCTGTATATCTAAGATACAGTGTTTGCTAAGAGATACTGTTGTGCTTTTTTAACTTACAACAAACAGTATGTATGGATATATATATATTTTTTTCTTTTTAGGGCCTCACCCATGGCATATGGAGGTTCCCAGGCTGAGGGTCCAACCAGAGCTACAGCTGCCAGTCTACACCACAGCCACAGCAATGCCAGATCCTTAACCCACTGAACGAAGCCAGGGATTGAATCCGCAACCTTATGGTTCCTAGTTGGATTCGTTTCTGCTGTCCCATGATGGGGAAGTCCTGTATGGATATTTTTAATGAACGAAAGAAGAGAACAATGTCGATGTAATATGCATAGAATCTCTCTAGGAGGACACCCCCAAATTGGCAAAAGTGGTTGTAACAAGAGGAAAAGACATACTTCTTTGTGTCTTTGGGATTTTAAGTAATGACATAGGACTATTCAAAAACAAACACAAGTCTGTAAATAAATAAAAGGTACCCTGTTATCAAGCCCGCCAAACCTCCTCCCCGTTTTGGCTGGTGATGTTCCTTATCCACTCAGTCTCTGCTAAGCACCTGGGAATCAGCCTTCATCTCCTGCAATGTGCGTCCAGGTAGCACATTCTGCTGAAATGCCTCAGTAATGGACCCTTTGTCCCCCTCCTCATTCAGCAGGGCCTCTAAGAACACACAGAGGGCTGAATACTGGGCCAGGGGTAAAAAGATGAGACACCTCCACTAAGTCAGTACAGTCCCCTTAAGAAGCCCGCAGCCTAGGAATGCAGAGCACCCACACCCCATATTTTAATAGTATTTCTCAAAGAGCTGATTCCTGAAGCCATTTGCAAGTATTTATTTAGGTAGGAGATCATAAAATATATTTTTTTATAATACACATAAGAAAAAACATATTTGAATGAATAGAAGATAAAATGACAGGAAGTGACAGAATTTAGTGTTTATAAATGAAACCATCAATAACTTTAACAATTCAAAGAAAAAATTCAAAGTGTACTTAAACTTGAGACCATGCTTTACAATATTTTATAATTAAAAAAAGGCATTAGGCTTTTAAAGGTAATATATGACTTAACAGTTTTTCAGATGATTTTCCTAATGAGTTCCTAAACACTGTCCTACATGGATGTGAAAAAAGAAAAAAAAAAAAAAAAAAGACAAGAACTTTGGCAAGCAAAGTATTAGTCCATAGCAGCTTGGTAAAGTTTACTTTTCTTATATAAAGATTCTTTAATTTACATTTGTTCTTGTTATAAGAGCAGGAGAAACTAATTTACCAAGTATTATTTGAGGAGTCTGTAAGCAATATAGCAAAAATCCGTTGTTTTTAAAAGCCTGTATTCCATGAAAATGTGCACCACACAGCATCTATAGTAACTGAGTAAATGTAAACCATGTGATTATTAAGTCTTCTAAATAAAACATTTAACCCCCAAATCTCATACAATAACCCCCATTGTCCACATCTCTTATTTGAAGGCAGCCTTAAGCTTTAAACTAACATACATTTGCTATTTTGAAAAAGTTCTTACCTCCGTTACTAGACATGTTTCTCCAAAGTCCCTTGGAATTTTTTCTCAGTATCTAGTAACAAGATATATTAGGATCCATAAATGACTACAACCTTCAGAAAAAAGTACTGAGGCTAGAGAAAAGATGATCAAGTCAAATTTTTGTCTCCAGCCCTGAAAGATCTTTCCTACTTTGAGACCCACGGCTCCAAGAGGGCAACTCAGAATTTCTTACTCTAAGAAAATTTTTACCATGAATAATTGAGTAATTAGATTTATAGGTAAATGAAACTTTTAAAATTTAGCAAAATCAACTATAATAAATTTTTTCTTCCAGTCATTTATGAATAACAAGAGAAATCAGGTGACGTTTTACATACAAAAGATATAAATACTGTATAATATGTAGTGAATGAATATTGGCACATACCCTTTCATACTTAAAGCATAAAATGTAATCAGCAAATCTGATGCTCTTAAGATACATTTATGACATAAGTCAGAAAACCTCTATATAACATGGAAATGTCCCATAGTTTAAGGCTTTCCAATAGGTTTATAGCAAGCATCAGGTTGCCAGAGGCGAATATCAACAAGAACTTGATTGAGTTTTTGCATCCAGAGATCCCGCTCCTCCTTGGTATCTGCAGAGAGCCAGTTCCTATGGGAATAAACAAGAATGTCAGGATCCTTTCCCCTGCTCCATACCTCCATGTGCTCTTGCAGAAGTGGGGCGGGGGGCATGGGAAGCCTAAAAGTAAAATGATTTACATCCACCCTTTAATGGATGTAAATCAAGAGCCCGCAGTGAGGTGCTTTTCCAAATTACAATAAAAGAAAATAATCCTGCAGGTTGGTTATCTGAACCATAACTCACATTAATTACATTTAGGGTTTCCCACCAAAAATGGTCACTAATCTCATACAGGTGGCCTGGGCAATTCGGTGGTGCAGGACAGCCACTGAAGGTGGGTCACTTCCTAGAGAAGCAAGCGTACCACAGGCCCCTCAGACTCGGCTCCCCAAGAGCTGGGGTCAAAGGTTCATGGACCTTGAGCTGGCCTTATAGGTAACACTGTTTTGTACTGTCTCCCTTTATTTTTTGTCCTACTGTGTTAATAGAGCTCAGTATTTATGATAAATGATCTGAAACCCTAAGACTTTTTCCGTCCTAACCTCTCTGTTTACATCACGAATCTCTTGTTTGCATCCATATTTAGCTACAAGTTGAATAACTAATTGATGGGGCAGGTGAGGATGGGGGAGAGGGGAACGCTGTAACTCACAAGCCAGACCATTCCTCTAGAGGGCAGCCAGTTGTTAGGATGTTACACTGTACTCATCCTATGACTTTCTAATTTCTCCCCACTGGTACCAGACATGCTATAAGCATGAGTAAGCAGCAAGCTGATAATCTATTAGTCCATGGAGAGAAAAGAACATTTATAATACAGTGACCATTCGCTGAGCTCAGTCCAGGTGACACCATGCTAAGTGTGCCTGCTCACTAACCTCTATTGTCACTGTGGAATTTATTCTTTTATTGTCACTCTGTGGAATTTATTTATTCTTCTGAACACAGCAGAGTTCAGAGGGCCAGCAAAGTTAAGTAACTTGCCACTGTCACATTTGGTAAGTCACTGAATTGGGATTTAAACCTAGGTCTATTAACTTCAAAGTCCAACTGTACAATATGGCCTCCCAAAGGGATGGGGCATCTCTAGTCCAAATGTATAGTCTACATTTCAAAATAGACAATAGGGATCCGATGATAAAATATTTGTATTGAAGGAGGGGAAGACAGCAAGGTTGGCTAGCAGAAATAAAAATGAGATACATTAAATTTAGATAAAAGGCATAGGTCAAAAAGGCCCTGAGGAGAAGTAGATAAATGAGGCAAAGGCAAATGCGGACCTGCAAAATGTATATCCTCTGCAAAATAGATGACCAAAAAGAGAAATAAGTTTTAAGAAGCCACCAAGCAAAGCTAAAGACTCAGCCAGAACTGAACTGAGAATGGGTCTCTCTCAAATACGTGGACAAAGTGTCTGCTCAAATTATGATAATGGGAGTTCCTGTTGTGGCTCAGTGGCAACAAACCCGACTAGTGTCTATGAGGATGCAGGTTTGACGGCTGGCCTCACTTGGTGGTTCAGGGATCTGGTGTTGCTGTGAGCTGTAGTGTAGGGCAGCAGCTGCAGCTCCGATTGGACCCCCTAGTCTGGGAACCTCCATATGCTGTGGGTGTGGCCCTAAAATATATATATATATGTATATATATATATATATGATAATGTTATAATGAGAAAACTATATGCAAGTGAGGTACAGAGTAATTAGAGCAATATGTTTCCACTGCAGAAGAAGGTTGAAGGAGACATCTGGGAGGGTTTATGTAACAAAGGATAAGATTATAAGAAAAATGTGAGTAATGTTTAAAAAGGGCCATTATGATCAGGAATTATTTGGGGACTGAATTTTGGCTAGTTCCCTTACTGACTGTAGCCATGGACAGAGCAGATACTAACAAAATGATGTAAATCCAATTTGCCTCTCCTGTCCTGTCAGATACCACTGCTGCATAGAAGTATTCCCAAAGGAAGGGAATAGATGAGCTCAAATAAATCAATCTGAAAGTAATCGAGACATCAAGAATTTCCAAAGAATTGGTCTCCTTTCTCACTATTTAATTTAACTAATTTATTTTATGGCCACACTTGCGGCATATGGCAGTTCCTAGGCCAGGGATTGAATCTGAGCTGCAGCTGCAACCTACCCCACAGCTGCAGTGGTGCCGGATCTTTTAATCCACTGTGCAGGGCCAGGGATTAAACCCTTGTCTCTGCAGGAATCCAAGCCATTGCAGTCAGATTCTTAACCTATTGCACCACAGGGAACTCTTCTCACTATTTTATTTATTATATATTTTTTAATAATGGTTTTAATTTTTTCCATTATACCTGGTTTATCTTCTATTTTAAGAGATTTTGTTGAATTCTCACTTTTGTCCCTAATCACAGTTTTGTACACTGAAGTTGGTTTCTAAGCTTCTCTTGGGCATCTAAGCAGAAGAATCTATCTTAGACTCTCTGCAATAAGCTTTTACATCTTATACTTAAGCTTGAGGTTAACAAAAAATTACACTCTCGATAGTTTATTGTGTTAATCTTAAAGCACATTTTTGCGGAATAGAATGAGACTGTTTTTGTAAGTCACTTGATTAATCGAGGATATTTTGGGGATGGAGAGGAAGGGATGTGTCAAGTCTCTAAATAATACTTGACTCCTCAGTAATACATGAAATCTTCAGACTTAGCCCAAAGGCTATTAGTTAACTTCCTTGAAAACAGCTATACTGTGAATATACTAGAAAACATAATTAGCTAAGTAATAACTTGGATGCTGTGCTTTTCTTAACTATATTAATTTAGTTATGAGACTGTTCTCTTACTGATTTGTGTGTTTTGTTTTCTCATTAAGACAGTACTCCCTTCAAAGACAAGGACCATCTCTGATATTTCTTACAGTGTTAGGAACATAGTGGGCAATCAGTTGTTTGGCTGACAGATATATTTATAGCCCAATACATACTTGGTGACACACAGTGTGTCCCTGCATTGGCTGACCAGAGTCTCTCGGTCATCTTCTCTTTGTGGTCGGACAGTAATGAGTTCAAAAGTGTTGCGTCTTGCACAAAATTCTCTGTTGGCTGGTTCTATCTGACGACTGGTACAATTGGCCAAATTTAGTCTTCCTATGGGATTCTTTAAAAAGAAATTTTTAAAAAACATGATTAGTAGAAATTAAACAAGACCATTTCAGTCAGTAAGCGTTAAGTAGTATTCAAGTTGACACAAACTTAAAAAGCCATTAATTTAAAAGTTAAAATTTAATTACAGAGTTGAAAGAAACATATTTAATATTTATTACTGCTTATTGCTAGACATAAAATTAGAAACCAAAAACATCAACAGGAGCTCTTACCCAACTCAACAGACTCTCTGTTGTGGAAAACATCAAACAGATATAAAATAAAAAGAACAGCAGAATGACCTTCCATGTACCCATTAATCAACTCAGACAATTACAAACATACATTCAATGACCTTTGCTATAGCTCCTTCACTTCCCCCCTTTCGGTAAACAGAAACCTAGACACCTTATTTCCTCTGTAAATATTTTTTTATGTACTTTCAAAGATCAAGCCAAACTACTGCTTTGGATTGTTGGAAGCAATGTCATTTCTGTGGTATTAGAGTCAAAGATAAAAATTTATGAGAATAAATGGTCCTGAAAAATGGGAAAAGCAAAAAGTATGGGCACAATTTATAAACAATTTAGTCATTAAAAGTATTAATTTTACTGGAATTTAAAAAAGAAATTAGAATGAAACAAACCATTTTAAAACATTAGATTGGCCAACTCTGAAAAAAATTGTAATAACCTATGCTGACTAGTTGGGGTGTAACAGAAACTCTTATACACTGCTTGTGAAAGTATAAAATGGTCTATTACTGGTAGACAATTTGATAATAGCAATTAAAAATATTCAAAATAGTCATATCCTGATCCTACACTTGCACTTAAAATAAATTTATCTTAAGGAAATATATAGGTACACACAGATGGTTATATACGTGTAGTTACTGTTGTTTTTCCTAACAGTGAAAAGACTGAAAACAAATTAAAAGACTGTAATATGGGACTATGTATTTATTTATTTATTTATTTTGCTCTTTACGGCCACACCTGTGGCACATGGAAGTTCCCACACTAGGGGTCAAATCAGAGGAAGAGCTGCCGGCCTACACCACAGCTCACGGCAACGCTGGATCCTTAACACACTGAGAGAGGCCAGGGATCGAACCTGCCACCTCATGGTTACTAGTAGGATTTGTTTACGCTGTGCCACAATGGGAACTCCTCATGTCTTTCTGAATGTTCTAAATATTTCACAATAAATTTTAAAATAAAATTTTACATGGCTACAATATAATACATATAGCTATTTAATGCAATTATCAGAGGTGTATTTTTTTTCCTGTGGAAAGATATCAGGATATTATCAAGTAAAAATCAAGTTATAAAAACATGATACTTTCAAATATAAACAGTAGTTATTTCTGTTATAGATGATTTTACTTTCTAATTCTGCCTATTTCTCTTTTCCAGTTTGGGGATAATAAATAACTATGTTTGGGCAATAATGTTAAATTTTTAAAAATGAGAATCAATGTATTACATAAAATCCGTATTAACAAATTTTAGAAACAAAACCAAAACCTCTATATTCCTATGGTGGTTTTCTATTACTTTTCTATCTCAGATTTAGGTGAATGAACTGTTAATAGAATGCAAAAGTGAATTTGACATATTCTGATAAAAATATCAATTAAAAATATTATGAAACATTCCAGGAAAAAAGAAAAATATATACCATAAGATATACTGAGAGGTCAAATCACAGGGAATGGATAAGATATAAAATTTTTACACAAATACACACACACACACACACACACTTACTCACTAGTCTTTCAACAAGAACATTTTCAGTGGCTTAGTAAATATACTCAGAGGGGAACGTGGGTGTTCCACAGGGGGCACTTACAGGAAATATTGTTTGAAAGGCAGTCAGGGCTTTCCCCGCTGACCAGCAATATTAATATTACCTTCCGTTTCTCATCATCTGGGTAAGTCCAATAAGAGATACAGTTTCCAGAAAGAACACACCACCTCCGATGCCAGGCACCAAAACCACTAACATCTTCAAATATGGTCTGGAAAAATCAATGAAATACTGACTTTAGAAATCTGAGGATCAATTAAATGTTTTCTTATACATTAAACTTTAGTATGTTAACACCTTTATATTTTAAAATCAATTTGCATGATTTTCATCATCTTTCTTATCTTAGTAATTAAAATGACTGATTGCTCATATCCAAAAATTTACCTACATTTTCAACATTGTCTGTAAGCATACAGCATGTAAGAATTTTCAGATATTAACCCCAAATAAATAACTCTAATTTTAGACTTTTTAAAAGCATAGTATCCCTAACCAAATGCTCCTTTAAAAAGTGCTTCAACTTTTGGAGAGTAAAATTGTATCAGAATATCAAACCTTATATATTGGAAAAAAAATAATGATAGCTTATTAAATGAGACTTAATTCAGAAGACTGGCATTTAATTTTTATTCAGGAAAACAAAACAGGATTAGAAAAGAGTCAGAGGAGAGTTCCCATTGTGGCTCAGTGGTAATGAACCCAACTAGTATTCATGAGGATACAAGTTCAATTCCTGGTCTTGCTCAGTGAGTTAAGGATTTTGTGTTGCTGTGGCCGTGGCACAGGCCAGCAGCTGAAGCTCCAATTCAACCCCTAGTCTGGGAACCTCCATATGCCGCACGTCAAAAAGAAAGAAAGATAGAGTCAAAGCATGATTACAAGTCCTGATGGAATGCTGTCATAAACATCAGAACTCTAAGCTAACTGTTTAGCCATCAAGCACACTATGAGGCAGCATCCCCCTGAAGTCACATTGGCCAGCTTGTGCCGCTGGAATGCAAGTGACATTGTAAGGGAAGGTGAAGCAATTGTTGGTTAAGGGCAGGATTCTGGAATAGGTAACTAATAACGTGGTTGTTTTCTATGGAAGTACTTTTGGGGGGGTGGACATGCCTGTGGCATGCAGAAGTTCTGGGGCCAGGGACTGAACTCAAGGTACAGCAGTGACCTGAGCCACGACAGTGACAACTGAATCCTTCACTACTAGGCCACCAGGGAACTCCCCAGGGAAGTACTTTTACTTAAGCAGTAGTATTAAGTGGAAGCTGTTTCTTCCCTCCACTATTTTTTTAGTTGCAGTCCTAATAGAGCCCTAGTTTATATAACAGTCCTTACTTTTAATCTTTAAAAAAAGAATTCCTTTAGGAACCGTTACGTTAAAGAACAAAGCCAGGTCAAAATGGAACAATGCTATAGATTAGGCATTGGCAAACTTTTTCTATAAAGGGCCAGAGTGTAAAGACTTTAATTTTGTCACCATGGTGTAAAAACAGTCACAGACAATATGTAAACAAATGAGCCCATGTTCCAGTAAAACTTTATACAAATAAGCAGTGGGACATACCTAATCTATACCTTTGGATTATCTGACTCCTATTACGGATAATCCAAAGGCACCTTTGTGTTTGATTTCAGAATGCATTAAAGCTTTCCCAATTTCAGGAAGTTCCCATCGTAGCTCAGCAGTTAACGAATCTGACTAGGAACCATGAGGTTGCAGGTTCGATCCCTGGCCTCGCTCAGGGGGTTAAGGATCTGGCGTTGCCGTGAGCTGTGGTATAGGTCCTGTGGTATAGGTCGCAGACGCGGCTCAGATCCCGAGTTGCTATGGCTCTGGTGTAGGCAGGTGGCTACAGCTCCGATTCAACCCCTAGCTTGGGAACCTCCATGTGCATCGGGAAGCGGCCCAAGAAATGGTAAAAAGACAAGAAAAAAAGCTTTCCCAACTTCAAAAGCCTTATACCAAAGCGCTGATGGATGTACACTCTTTTCGATTCATTAATTTGTTTAAATTTACCATCAGGTGACTTGAGTTAGGAGTGTATTCTCTAGTCATGGAGGAAAGTGACTTTGTGTGAAGAAGTGTTTTTCCATGATACAATGAAACTTCAGATTTAAAAACTTGGCCAATTAGCTCAAACTAATTAGCTGACTTACTCCAACCATGTATCCTGCTGCCCCACGTTTTATTTTTCCTCTCCCCAGTTGAACCTTTTCCTTCCCAAGGCAACACTGCTCACAGCCACCCAAGGGAAAAAAAAAGACAGGAATCTTGTTTCTTCAAACTCAACCACAAAGTTAGTACGAAAGACTCATCAGCTCCCTTTTGTGTTTATGTTCACCTTTTATATTATAAAGGTAATGGAAAGGGAAAAATTTGAGGGATAAAAACAATTTAGCATTACCCCCTGCTATAATCAGAGAAGAAAAACAGAGAACAGGTTTTTCATTTTTATAGCTAAGGAAACTGAAGGCTAAGGGAATTAAATGGGAATACCCAATCACAAAGCAGAAGTGGAACCTTCCAGCTAATCCAGAACATATGTTTCTTGCTATTTATCAGTCCTGGCAGAGCTAGACTAGCACCATTTTAGATTCACTAAGCAAATTTCTCTGGTTGGTAGCCTCCTTCCTCCTCCTTCCTTCCTTCCACATCAGGAAGGAAAACTTAACCAACATTTTTTTTTCTTTTTTGTCTTTTTAGGGCTACACCTGCAGCATATAGAAGTTCCCAGGCTAGGGGTCACATTGGAGCTGCATCTGCAACCTACACCACAGCCACGGCAAGGCCAGATCCAGCTGCGTCTGTGACCTACACCACAGCTCACGGCAACACCGGATCCTTAACCCACTGAGCGAGGCCAGGGATTGAACCCGAATCCTCACGGATACCAATCGAGTTCATTACCACTGAGCCACAACAGGAACTCCTGAATCAACTTTAATTTCAATTTCTACCTCTATTTTTCATAGAGGTTAGAAGTAATTAAAAGGCATTAGGGACAGAAGTTATTTGGGGGAGTCCCGGGAAATTTTCTTTAAACCACATTTCTGTAAGTGTGGCTGTGACAAAAGTGGGCTATAGGATTCAAGATAGAATAAACCTGAAGAGATCTAACTTTAATCTAACTAGACTAGTAGTTAAGAGCCCAGCCCCAAAATTAAACAGTTCAGACATTCTAAGCCAATGAACTAGCTGCCATAATAGTCTATCAGGTACTAAAGGTATCGATAGTAAAATATGGACACATTTACATTAAAGGAAAAGATCAGTAGTTAAACTACTGCCTTCAAGTTAGAAATTTATAAAAATACTTTCCCAAGAATATCTAGTGCCACCTGCTGGAGCTACATGGGGAAAAAGCTTCAAAGTCTGACTTAGTTACCTTGGCCACTCGGGCTTTCTGTACAGTCTAGCTCTTCTTTCTTTACCCTTTGCCAGCAAATGCAAACTGATTTGGGATAACCTTTATACAGTTCAAATTCTTGCTTCTCAAAGAAAACCAAGGCTAGTAGATTTTCTCTACTTCTTGCACCACACCCAAAATCTGAGTATTCCACACACATATTTTTCTCCTCTGATATTGGAAAAAGTCTAATTCTGTATAAGATCAACCCCATGAGCTGTGGCTTGGGTCTCATCTGTTCTCACTCTCATGACCTCATTCCATGTGTTCGTCCTTAACCCTAGCGCAGGTTCCCCACTGCTTCTACCTCCAACCTTCTGGGCCCTATGAGAAGCTACCCATTTGAAGTTAGATATGCTCGAGTCTCTCCAATCTTAATAAAATGTCAACAAACTCCTTCTTCCACCCTACTCAGCTCTCCCAGGGCCACACGCTCTTCACCCCTTTGGAGCCAAACTTTGTTTCACAGAGTTGCTACGCTCCCATTCTTCATCCTCCGCTCCCTTTATAACCATCTAAGATCTAGCTTCTCCTCTCACCAAAACAAGGACAGCCTCGTAAACAAGCTCAGCGTCTGGAACAGATTCTTCTGTAACTGAACCGCTCCCTCTTTCATTGTCTTCCCAGGCAACCATGACCTGAAATTCTCCATCACCGCTCCCGCCACCGGGTGCTCTCCCTTGAGAGCGTCTCTCCTATGGCGTAAATGTCAGCGTTCTCTTCTGGTTCTGCTTCACTCAACACCATTCAATTACTGTCTCTGCTGCAGATTTCCAAATCTTCATCCCATCTAAAATGCCCATCTTGAGCTCCAAACTCAAACCTTGAAACATGTCTCTAGGCATCTAAAACTCAAGTTCTTTAAAACTTAACTCATTAAAACTTTCTATCTTGAGTGGGAATCAACTGACAAGGGGCACGAGGGAACTATCTGGGGTAATATTCTGTATCTTAATGGAAATTTGGGTTGATAGCTGTATGCCTATGTCAAAGCTCAGGGGATGTACACATAAGATTCAGGGGAACACGCTAATGTCCATGCTATACTTTGAAATTCTTCCCCCCAAAATATGATATTTTCAGGATTGGCTAGAAGGATGGCTAGGTAACATATACAATAAAGCAAAGATAGTGAAAAATGTTGAGGGCAAAAATCTAGATGCTGGATTAATGGGTGTTCACTGTAAAATTCTATCAACATTACTCTATGTTTGCAATTTTCCACACTAATATTTGGGGGGAAAAAACTTTTTACCACCTCACGCACCTCACAGACACTCGCTTCTCCCCAAGGTCCCTTATCTCAGACCATCACTGCCACCCCACAAGTTGTGCAAGGCAGGCATGTAGGTGACATCCTTGCCTCTGCTTCTCCGCCCTTACAGCCAAAGCACTAGGGTCTGCTGCCCCTCCTCCCCCATCTCTCCACAGTGGGTCCTACTCGTGACCTTGACTGCTGGTCCCCACTGCTTCTCACATGCAGTCTCCTCACTAGTCTTCTTCAGGGCTGTCACTCCCCAGCCTATTTCTTTGTGTCAGTCAGGACGACTTCCCTAAACCCCCAATTTGATATTATTTTCCTGCTTAAAATCCTTAAAAGAGGACCCCACTAGCTTCAGAATGAAGCTCAAATTCTTTAAAAGGGAGTTCCCATTGTAGCTCAGCGGAAGCAAATTTGACTAGCATCCATGAGGATGTGGGTTCAATCCCTGGCCTCACTCAGTGGGTTAAGGAGCCGGCATTGCCATGAGTGGTGCAGGTTGCAGACACGGCTCCAATCTGGTGTTGCTGTGGCTGTGGTATGGGCCGGCGACTACAGCTCTAATTCGACCCCTAGCCTGGGAACCTCTATATGCCATGGGTGAGGCCCTAAAAAAAAAAAAAAAAAAAAAAATCTTTAAAAGGCCCTCTAACACTTGGCTCCATTTCCCCCAACCACATTCCTCCTCAATCACTCCCCTCACTGCCCCTCCTCCACACACACACTCAAATCATAAGCTCTAGCTACCCTGGAGTATCTGCCACTATCTAAACGTGTCATCCTTTTCTCTGATACGGGTGAAAGTACATGCTTTTCCCTTTATCTGGAGTACTTCTCCCTCTTCTTTCCCTCTGGCTAACTTATTCAGCTAGCAGTTTACAAGCAGCTTTCTTTAGGCCGTCCCCACCCCTACTAGAACCTGCTGTGCCATCATTTACACCCAGGCACTCTCTATGCCTTCTCCTGCTACAGTGCTATATTGTACGTGCCTGTTCACTTGCATTTCTCCCTATTAAACTAAAAGTTCCTGATTGGAGGGATTATTTTTTTGACCTATTATATTCTACTACCAGCACAATAATTGGCATACATAGTGGACAGGCAACAAATCTTTATTAACTTAACACTTTGACATATAGACTTTCATTCCTATGAGAAACTAAGTCTATACATCACAAAATGGAAAAAAGAAAATATAGATTCCGAGATATTACTTACTAGAAAACCTCTTTCTTCGACACTTGAATTCACTTGACACTTTATTTTTAAATATATATGACCTTCCAAAGGAGATAGAAAGGGTACCTGTGAAGAAAGAGGGTAAATTACTTTTAAGATAGTTTCAAAGTGAGATTTCTTCTTGATAAAACATGTATAAATCATGAATAGAGAATGTTATGCCTTGAAAACAGCATTTTCTAAAGCTGGAATATAAAATAGGTCGCCCCAAAGCCATGGTTCCTTAGCAACAAATACTTCTGAAGAATAAATTCACTCAAGGTAGAGCTTAATTGAAAACAGAACCCTAAGTCCCAAGTTAATGTGATAAAGAAAATACAGATTTGAAGAGAGAATACATATGTTTATCCATTCTATATCAACAGAATATACTTGAAAGAGGATGGAATAAACTAGCTGTTAAATTAATACAATATAATTTTATTCAGCAATAAAGAACTGTGAATTGCAGAATGGAAAAGTTGATCCTCAAATTCATACGGAATTGCAAGAGACCCCAGATAACCAAAACAATCTTGAAAAAGAAAATTAAAGTTGAAGGAATCAAACTTCCCAATTTCACATTGATCCAAAGCTCCAGTAATCAGAACAGTGCAGTACTAGAGTAAGGATAGACATATAGACCACAGGAATAAAACTGAGAGTCCAGAAATAAACCCATACATATATGCCAGATTGACTTTCAACAGGGTACCATGACCATTCAATGAGGAAAGAGCAATGTTTTCAACAAATGGTGCTGGGGAAACTGGATAGCTACATGCAAGAGTGATAGAGGAGCCCTACTTCATATCACATATAAAAATTAACTCAAAATGGATCAATAACCTAAATATGACAGCTAAAACCATACAACTCTTAGAAGAAAAACAGAGGAGTAAATCTTCAACAATCATGGATTTGGCAGTGGATTCTAAGATATAATATCCAAAGCATGAGCAAAAAAAGAAAAATAGATAAACTTTATCAAAATGAAAAACTTTTCAGTATGATATTTGGATATAAGTCTTTGAAGGTTAAATTAGTTCATTAATCCAATTAATGAAATTGGTCCTAATCTAATATGACTTGTGTCCTTATAAAATGAGAAGACTTGGACATACACATACAGAGAAAAGACTAGTGAAGACACCTAAGCAGGACAGCTAATGAGAGAGGGTTTAGGAAAAACAAACCCTACCCCTTGATCTAGGACTTCTGGCCTCCAGAAAAGAGAAAAAATAAATTTCTGTTGTTTAGGCAAAAACAAACATACAAAAACAACAACAATAACAAAACCCCAAAAATTAGTCATTAGGAAAATGCAAATGAAAACCACAGTGAGGTATCACTTGATACCCACTATGAGGACTATAATAAAAAATATGGAAAATAACAAGCATTAGCAAGGATGTGGAGAAACTGGAGCCACATTACTGACAGGAATGTCAAATGGTTCAGGCACTATGAAAAACAGTTTGGTGATTTCTCAAAAAGTTAAATGGCATTAACATATGACCCCACAATTCCTCTCCTAGATACATACTGCCCAAGACTGAAAACAGGTATTCGAACAGGTACATATATACCCAGGTTTATAGCGGCATTATTCACAAAAGCCAAAAAGAAATTGACCAAATATCCATCAACAGATGAGTGACAAAGTGTAGTCTATAATATAATGGAACAGTATTCAGCCATAGAAAGTAATTGGATACTGATAGATGCCACATCATATGCATATACATACACACCTATGTACACACAGACACATATGTACACACACACATACACACAAATTTACTCCCAAAGAACAAATTATCTAAGTAATAATTACCTAGTAGATTATACACAGCTTAAAAACAAAGTTGTCCTATAATATATAATATAGAACTAATACATTTTGTGGTGATAATTTTCATCAAATGTCTGTGCCACTTTACTTCCAGGCGGATCTCCAATAATAAGGGCCTTATATCCAATTCAAGCCTGCATTCCAGAGAGGGTAGAAAACTGCAAACATAGACCTACATGGAAAACCAATGTTGAAACCTATCTGAGGAAGATCTGTTTAAGTTCAATATCAAGAAGGTCTGGAATGTCCTAAATCCATACCAGATGTCATTACTGTCATGATATAATGAATCTTCAGTCCCAACCATGGCTGATTTGCCAGCTAAAGAGACACACACAAAAGCATGCCAAAATTTTGACCATTAAGTCTACTCCAGAATGCTAGAGGGACACACAGGAAGGAGTTCTACTTCCATTACATGCTCAGAGCTCCACTTGCAGTTAGGATGTGAAAGGGCCCAAAGACCACCATTTCCTCTGTAAAAATAGGAAAACATTGGATAAACTAAGAAAATCTTATTTTTCTTAAGCTTATAAAGAGTTGTGGAAGGAAAAAAAAAAAAAAGTTAATGGGCCAAATTCCAGTAAGGAATGTGCTCATTTTGGGTGAGCCAAATTAGGGAGGTCATTTCACTCCCTGGGAACAAAGACTGACAGGAGCATGCTGGCCCCTGGCAAAGAATTTTGCAGGGAAAAGGAAAAATGAGTTAAGCCTTTAACAGCTGGGTGAAGGCTGTCATCTAGCTAGATGAGCATCTCAAGGAGCCCAGGGACAAGCTAGCCCACCCTACCTGCCAATCTTCCCCACCCCCCAGAATTTTCCTGAATAAATGCTAATGTCACAGGCCAGAGGCAGGTCTGGAGAAGAGAAAGAAATCTTGCAGACTTTCAGAACTTAGATCTCAAAGTTCCACTGAAAGAAGGGGCCTAACCTCAATCTTAAGGCATTTAAAACAAGAGTTGAACCCAACTAACTAAAGCCCCATTTCAGCTCTGTTTCTTATTGTACTGAGAGAGTGTGTCATTACATCTACTTCAATCTCTACTTCTCTCTCTCTCTTTTTTTTAATGGCTGCACCCATGGCATATGGAATTTCCTGGGCCAGGGATTGAATCTGAGCCGCATCTGCAACCTACGCTGCACTCGTGGCAATGCTGGACACTTTAACCCACTGTGCCAGCCTGGGGAATCAAACCTGCACCTCTGCAACAACCCAAGCCACTGCAGTCAGATGCTTAACCTACTGTGCCACAGAAGGAACTCCTCTACTGCTCTTTTATAATGTAACAAACATCTAGTCTATAGTCATAAATCAGTCATCTAGTCTAGCAAAAGTCCTAAGACATGAAAAGCAAGAAAGGGTGGCCTTTAAAACAAAACAAATTCTATCAATAGCAGATCCACAGATGACCTAGATGTTAGAATTACAAAACAAGGACATTTACAATTTGTTAAAGAATTTAGAGGAAAAGAGGGACAAAAATGGGCAAGAAGAGGGAGACTTCTGACAGAGAAATGGAAGCTCTAAAAATAAAAAAATCTCGAAATTTTAGAATTAAAAAAAAAAAAAGCTTAAACTGAATAATTTGGAGCTCTCATTGTGACTCAGTGGGTTAAGAACCCAATATAGTATCCGTGAGGATGTGTGTTCGATTACTGGCTTTGCTCAGTGGGTTAATGATCCAGCATTGCCACAAGCTGTGGCATAGGTTGCAGAGGCAGCTCAGATCCAGGGTTGCTGTGGCTGTGATGTAGGCCTGCAGCTGCAGCTCTGATTCAACCTGTAGTCCAGGAACTTCCATATTCCACGGGTGTGACCATAAAAAGGAAAAAAAAAAGAATAATTCATTGGATGGGTTTAGCAGGAAACTGGGGGCACAATGGAGAAAAAGATAAATGAACTTAAAAGACTGGTAAATAGAAATTGTCTGAAAATGAAAAAAGAATTAAATAAAAAACAAAAAGAATGCCATAGACCTGTAGGCACACAGTCAACAGTCCAATATACATTTAAGTGGAGTCCTAGAAAGAGAAAGAACAGGGTAGAAGAAATACTTGATGAGATAATGGCTGAAAAATTGCAGGTGCAGCCCTATAAAGACAAAAGACAAAAAAATAAAAAATAAAAATAAAAAGTAACAACAATGCATTGGGGTTTATTAAAAGAGTAGAAGTAAAATATAATGGAGTGGGCAAATGGAATTATACTATTGCACAGTTCTAACTACTATAAGATACATGAAGTAGAGTAACTGTATTCCAAGATAGACTGTCATAGTAATAGGTTAAGGATGCATGTTGAAATCCTTAGCAATAACTGAAAAAGAATACAGGGAGGTATAGCTAAAAGCCAGAAGAAAATATAAAAATGATCAACAAAACACTCAATTAGTTTAGAGGTAGCCAAGAAAAGAAAAACAAATGGACAAAGAACAGATGAGACAACTAAAAAACAAAGAACAAAATGGTAGATCGAGGTCTGTGAACTTTTGTGTAAATGCCCAGACAATATTTTAGACTTTGCAGACCATATGATCTCTTCACAACTATTCAATCTGCCATTGTAGCATTGAAAGCACCCATAGACAATACATAAACAAATTGGTATGACTGTTTCAAATACTTTAGTTACAAAAACAGGCTGCTGAACTTTAGTTAACAATGATATATCAATGTTAGTTCATTAACTGTGATAGAAGTACCATACTAAAGTAAGATGCTAGTTAAAAAACAAAACAGAAACAAAAAGACAGGTCAAGAGCCAGATTTAGCCTGTTAGCTAGAAGTATGCCTATTTTGTGGTGGACTAAACCCATATTAGTACTGCATTAAATATAAATGTACTAAACACTCCAATGAAAAGACAAAAGACTGTTAAGCTGAATAATGAAATATGACCATAAAATGTTTCTAAGACACAAATATGACATATATGGACACAGAATAAAGAATGGAAAAAAATATAGCATACAAGCACTAAACTAAGAAATCCAATGTGACTACTAATAACAGAAAAGTAGACTTTAAGATAATAATGATTACCAGAGGTTAAAGTGTTAAAAATTCATCAAGATATACTAATCATAATGTTTATGCACCTAATAGCATAGCTGTAAAATACATGAAGTATAAACTGACAAAATAAAAATTAAGTGCCCAAATTGAGACTGTATTGCTCTTACTAGTTGGAAGTTTGAGAGATTGATATTTTCTTCCAACTAAAATCATGATTTATATGTAGCATGAAAATGTTTTAATTTTTTATTATAGTTGGTTTATAATGTTCTGTCAATTTCTGCTGTACAGCAAAATGACCCAGTTTTTTATACACACACACACATTTATATATATATTCTTTTTCTCATATTATCTTCTATCATGCTCCATCACAAGTGATTGGATATAGTTCCCTGTGCTACACAGCAAGGCATGAAAACATTTACGTAAGAAATATTTTTAACACAACATTGTGAATCAACTATAATTTAATTAAAAAAATTTTTTTAAATAAATCATTCTTAGCAGAATATTAATACTTAGTGAAGAGACCTCATGTCAAAAGTAACTTCTGGGAGTTCCCGTCATGGCTCAGTGATTAATGAATCCGAACCATGAGGTTGCAGGTTTGATCACTGGCCTTGCTCAGTGGGTTGAGGATCCGGTATTGCTGTGAGCTGTGGTGTAGGTTGCAGACATGGCCTCGGATCCCGTGTTGCTGTGGCGCTGGTGTAGGCCGGCGGCTACAGCTCGGATTTGACCCCTAGCCTGGGAACCTCCATATGCCGTGAGAGCGGCTCAAGAAATGGCAAAAAAGACAATAAATAAATAAATAAATAAATAAATAAATAAATAAATAAATACAGTAACTTTTGGAGTTCCCTTTGTGGCTCAGTGAAAACGAATCTGACTAACATCCATGAGAACACAGGTTCAATCCCTGGCCTCACTCAGTGGGTTAAGGATACAGTGTTGACAAGTGCCAGGGTGGAGGTGGCAGATGGGGCTTGGATCTGGCATCGCTGTGGCTGTGGTGTAGGCCAGCGGCTAGAGCTCCAATTGGACCCCTAGCCTGGGAAACTCCATATGCCACGGACGCAGCCCTAAAAAGACAAAAAAAATAAAGTATATGTGATACTTTAAAATGATTTTGAATTTGAATTAAACATTACAAATATAAGGAAAAATTCAACTGAATAAAATGGTAAAATCCATATATTTAAAGTGGTATTATACTTGGGTTTATTTTGTTTTGTTTTTGCTTGTTTAGGCTTTTTTTTTACACCACAGCTCATGGCAACGCCAGATCCTTAACCCACTGAGCGAGGCCAGGGATTGAACCCACAACCCAAGTCAGATTTGTTTCCGCTGCACCATGATGGGAACTCCTTTACTTGTTAATAATTATACCAAGCCAACAGACATTATACAGGACAGCTTTGGATACACCAGAACACCTAGTCACTCTTCCTACAACTTCAAATTTCTACAGTGCTAATCAGTTGTTTTACTTCGTAGTTGTTTGCCCTAATACTATTTAAATTAACATCTCTATTTCCCGGAATATATAAATATCTATGAGTTTTCCTTAAGACAGAGGATGAGCTGTGGGATACCCTTCTCCCTAAGTATGATAAAATCTACGATTATTTTGGATTCTGTATTCAAAGAAAGGACTTGAGAGTGTGTCTCACTGAGATTCATACTTTAAATTCCAGGATGCCAGATACCTATAACCTCAAATAAGAAGGCAATCTGCTATTAGCGGTATCCCAGATTGTAAAACAAATGGTCTGGGTTAACCTCAAAAGAAACTGCATTCTGAAGGGGGTCTCAGAGACAACCCCGTGACGTTCATTACTGGTCAAGGCACCAATAAATAAGCAAACATTCCCTTACACAGACAGTCTCTGGTAGGATATGGGAGACTTGTCTACTCAAAATTAATCAAGTAGTACAGGAGGTCCTCCATTTTCCCCACCAATTTAAACATCTAAACTTAACCATCTTAAATATTCTCCTACATCTCCTACTACAAGATATTAGAACTAATATTTGCTCCTTTCACCACTCAAAAAAGCACATTTGGGACAAATTTTATGTTTAATTTATATTGTATTTGACTCAGAAAGAGACTTTACATATTAGAAACAATTAAAATGAGTGATTTGATTTTATAGCCAGATCATGTGGTTAGATATTTAAGTTATAATTTTAAAAAATTATTAAGAGAATGGATATTTCATGTTTTTTTTTTGTTTGTTTGTTTTTTGCTTTTTTAGGCTATCCCCACCCCCCACAGCATATGGAAGTTCCCAGGCTAGGGGTTGATCAAGCTATAGCTGCCAGCCTACACCACAGCCACAGCAATACAAGATCCGAGCCGCATTTGCAACCTATACCACAGCTCACAACGCCCGGATCGCCTAGCCACCGAGCCAAGTGAGGCCAAGGATCAAACCCGAATCCTCATGGACACTACTGGGATTTGTTTCTGCTGCACCACAACGGGAACTCCCGTAATTTATTCTTAATTTGTCTGACATGTAAAATTAAAATGGTAGCAAAAAAATTTTATAGAGCCATCAGTCTATATGTAACATACATCATTGAAATGTCTTTCATTTTAGAGATTAATGAACTCTTCTTACATACATAGAAATTGGCTCTGTGACAACACTGAGTAAGGAATACACTTCACAGAACCTAGTTCCTTATGTTTACCTAATCTGCACATCTTGTTTTAAGAATTTAAAATTAAAATAAAAAATACTATCCAGCATTTTGCAAATTAGCATTTCTATATACTCACAAAATGTTTGCAATTGATCTACACAAGGATATTAAAAATCCTAAAAAAACCTTCTAAAATGTGATTAGTTTTAGTATAATTTTAGTGTTAAATGGAATCTTAAAGTTAACAATAAACAAATCATCATCTACATAGCAACATATCTATTAGCCAATTAAGACCATAAACATTTTCTACTTTCACTTAAAACATCACCAATAGTTCTTTCAATAGATAGGAGTTCAACAATACTGAATAAACTTTATTTTTAGACACAGTTATTAATTTGGCATTCTGGCACCCAGAAAATCAATGTGGAAGTAACTGTAGAATTTTAAAGAATTATAATATGAAGGGAAGAAAATAGGACAAAAGCCCAAATACCAAACATGCATGAGAAAAACTAGAGAACTTTTAAAGAAAGCTTTAAAGGATTATGAAAGTAAAGAAAAAGATGTCCATCTACAAAAGTCTTAAGAAAGAATATTTACATAATCCCCATAATTATCCAAAATAACCAAGAGGACAAGAGAGTTGTTAATAAAACAAATACGTAAGGGCCAAAAATTAAGTACTGATTTTTAAGCTCATTAGTTTCAAGCAAAGAAAATACGGCAACCTTTTCCTGGAACATATAGCCCAGTAGCTCTCGCTCTTTTAGATCATAATTTATCTAAAACAAACAAAATAAAAGACAAAGAGAAAAAAAAAAAAGACCCAGAATCACTCAATTTGTTAAAACTAACTGAATTACTAAATTAAAAGTTACATAAATCTTTTTAAACATCTCTATATTCTGACTACAGAAATCTCTTATAATATTTTAAAATACTCTGTAATACAGCAAGAACCAATCTAGGAGCAAAGTTTGCATCTACTTATCTTACTACTTCGAATTATCTTTTTGGCTTTTAAAAGTTTAGTCACATTACAGTATGGTGAAAAAGCACTCAATAGTGATATTACACAGATCTGAACTCTGAAGATCAGTTTCAAATAAGCAAGAAACTACATTTAAAACTGTAAGCTTAGGAGTTCCCGTCATGGCACAGTGGAAACGAATCTGACTAGGAACCATGAGGTTGCAGGTTCGATCCCTGGCCTTGCTCAGTGGGTTAAGGATCCGGCGTTGCCATGAGCTGTGGTGTAGGTCATAGATGCAGCTCAGATCTGGCGTTGCTGTGACTCTGGTGTAGGCCGGCAGCTACAGCTCTGATTAGACCCCTAGCCTGGGAACCTCCATGTGCCATGGGTGCAGCCCTAAAAAGACAAAAGGCAAAAAACAAAACAAAAACAAAAACACTGTAAGCTTAATACCTACATGTAAAAGCAATACTTCTTTAGTCACAACTGACGTTTAGAATAAACCAGTATATGCTGCTTTGAAGACTTAACTCAAGATAAAGGGAGAAATACTTTTAACATCAAAACATATATTATGCAGATAAACCTATGTCTAATTAAAATGTACAATTCTAAGAACATACATATTCAGCCAAAGATTTCAAATACTTGAAAATACTGGAGCATTTCCATTGACCTAATTTTTCTATAAACAAATAAACAAATTTGTATTACCTTGTCCAGAGCAAATTTAGTGTTTCCTACTGAGGATAATGACAGTGTGTAAGATCCAACAAGGGCAAAGTTGCTGGTACGCACAGCATTAAGACTGGCCATAACTAAAGAAAAAGGAAATGAAGTTTAATTCCGAGTGACTTCAGTAAGTATACATTACAGTTCCTCACCCTACCCTATTAGAATGAAATTGAACTGCTTCATTTTCCTCCATCTCTAAATATAGGAGCGGGCAGGGGAAAATAAAATGTCAACATACATCCCAATGAAAGCAAACTGTAAAGTATTTCATATTTAACATAAGTGAGGTGTAGGTACTCCTTAATATTTGGAACAGATGTGTTTTGAAAGAAATAGAACCAACAACTGTGCATAAGAAAGCAATTTTCCTATTAGAGATATGAAAAGACTTCACTGTTATAGTCTAGGATGACATCATGAGCAGTAGGACTTCTGCATAGTTCTTCTTAGTCACTCTCTTGTGCCAAGAAAAAGAAATCAAAAGCCCAAAGGTAGTAAAATAAACTTAATCCCAATCCCCTTTGGAAAATTTAGGCCTAATGCCACTCTTTTCTGGCTTAATGGTACTCCAGCGCCCACTGAACCAGAAAGATGCTTTTCTGACATGATACAATGCCAGTCGTGGTAAGTCAGGTTAAAAGAGGTAAACTCTGTATATACATAGCACAAAACAAATCTACAGAACAAGAGAAGCTACAGTGAACTGTAATGCTACCTGCTGTAGTTGTCAAGTGACTAGGTATCATATGTGTACTGCCTGCTAGAGCCTGAAAAATGTGACATGTGATGGCCTGTGGTGGCCTCAGATGGCAGGCTATTGTGGCCAATAATCTTATGCTACTAAAAAATGTAAAGAAAATATTATTCAGGGAACCCTCCTTCACTGTTGGTAAGAATATAAATTGGTACAACCACTATGGAAAACAGTATGGAGGTACCTCAGAAAACTAAGTATAGATCATATGATCTAGCAATCCCACTCCTGGGCATATTATATATCCAGACAAAACTTTTGTTCAAAAGGATACATGCACCTCTATGTTCTTTGCAGCACCACTCACAGTAGCCAAGACATAGAAACAACCCAAATGTCCATCAACAGATGAATGGATTAAAAAGATGTGGTACATATATACAATGGAATACTACCCAGCCATAAAAAAGACAAAACAATACCATCTGCAGCAACATGGATGCAACTAGAGATTCTCATACTAAATGAATTAAGTCAGAAAGAGAATGACAAATACCATATGATATCACTTATATGTGGAGTCTAAAATATGGCACAGATGATCCTATCTACAAAACAGAAACAGATCACGGACATGGAGATCAGACTTGTGTTTGCCTGGAAGTGGGGGGAGGGAGTGGGACAGACAGAGAGTATGGGGTTGGTAGATGCAAACTACTATATTTGGAATGGATAAGCAATGGGTCCTACTACACAGCACAGGGAACTATCTCCAATCTCCTGGGTGAGAACATGACTGAAGATAGTATGAAAAAAAAAAAAAAGTACACACACACACACACACATATATATATGACTGGGTCACTTTGTATAGCAGAAATTGAAGGAACATTATAAATCAACTATACTTTAATAAAAAATTTTAAAAAAGAAAATATTATTCAAAGAAGACTACGGTAAACACTCATAAACCAAGATGGCTAAATGTGTAAGTATGCAATTGCTGAGTTCTTTCTTTTCTTTATTCTAGTGTTTCAAATAGTTCAAGATCTACTCACCTGAAGAAGGAAGGGTGCTTTTCTAAAAAAAGGTGGAAGAAGAACATAAGTCATTATTTTATCAGAATAAGTTATTTTCTTTATTTGATACAAAGATTTAAATATTAAGTAAAAACTCTTCAACACTGCAAGGACTACATTTCAAATAACATTAATTTTTCCTTTCAGTATATTTGAAAGATTTCCAAAGTGCCAAAGGAATGGAAATGGCTAATTTACAACTGTATCTGTGAAGATGGAAATATCTCAAGGAAGCTCAGTTTTTTAAAAAAATTTACTTACTGTGGTTATAGATGTGAGAAGTCGCTTAGGAGTAATAGCCTAGAAGAAAAGATAATTTAGTACATTTCCTAGTAAACATTATGATTCAAAGCTTAAACTACCCAAACTTGGATTTTCCCACACAGAAAATAATCTTAAGTATGACTACATTATCCTTAAGTCTTTGATTAAGGCTTTATCCATTCTGTTATTCTTTTTTTCATTATAGCTAAATAAAATTCTTTAAGATGATGATTTAGAAAAAGAACAGAAAAGACTTGGAAAGACAGACAAGAAGCTGGTTCTATTCCATATGCCCACAGTGACCACACCATTCTTTTTTTGGGGGGGTGCTTTTTTTTTTTTTTTTTTTTTTTGCCTTTTCTTGGGCCGCTCCCATGGCATATGGAGGTTCCCAGGCTAGGGGTCGAATCGGAGCTGCAGCCACCGGCCCACACCAGAGCCACAGCAACGCGGGATCCGAGCCGCGTCTGCAACCTACACCACAGCTCACGGCAATGCCGGATCGTCAACCCACTGAGCAAGGGCAGGGATCGAACCCGCAACCTCATGGTTCCTAGTCGGATTCATTAACCACTGTGCCACGATGGGAACTCCAAGGGGGGTGCTTTTTAGGGCTGCACCCACGGCATATGGAGGTTCCCAAGTTAGCAGTCCAATCGGAGCTACAGTTGCTGGCCTAAACCACAACGCACGGCAACGCCGGATCCTTAACCCACTGAGCAAGGCCAGGGATCAAACCCCAAACCTCATGGTTCCTAGTCTGATTCATTTCCGCTGTGCCAGGACAAGAACTCTGACAATAACATTCTTAAGTCTGGTTTAGAGGAGTTGGAGCTCAGAAGAAAGGCTTGAGAAAAGCTTAAAGAGATAGCAAAAGTTAGCTGTCAAGTAGATATAGAGAAAAGATAATTACCCAGCCTGAGTGCATTGGTAGCTTATGTTAGGATCATAGTATTCATACCTATTAAATGCAGTAACTAGAAATCTGAGACATAAAAATGATCCAAAAGCTTGATAATTTTACAAATTATACATAAATTAAACCTGACATCATCTCCTATTTCTGATTATATTTTTACTGGGTTTCTTTCATCCTCACCTTTGACTTGTATGCTTTTTTCTTCTTATCAGGGCCTGAGGGATCTTTCTTTTGTACCTACACATAAACCCAAAAGCATAATTAACTTAAAATCTGATATATTTGAGAAAAATACACTATTAGTTATTTTAGAAAGATGTAACTGCTTACCAGGCTATAAACTTCAATATTTATTTCAAAGTCATTGGACACATCTTGTCTGGAAAATGAAAATATCAAATTATGCCAATAAAAATGATGCCACAAATACTGTTATAAGACTGAGAGTAAAGGAATTTACTGTGTTTTGATACTAAGGACAATAGTTAATTTTTTTTTAATTTTTTTTTTTTTAGGGCCACAGGTGTGGCTTATGGAAGTTCCCAGGCTAGGGGTCGAACGAGAACTGCAGCTGCCGGCCTACGCCATAGCCACAGCAACACCAGATCTGAGCTGCGTCTGCAACCTCCACCACAGTTCACAACACAGATCCTTAACCCATTGAATGGGACCAGGGATTGAACCTGATTCCCCATGGATCCCAGTTGGGTTCGTTTCCACTGAGCTACAACAGGAACTCTGACAATAGTTAATGAATGAAAATAAAAACTGGTAAGAACAGTCTATGTTTCCCTGTAATACATGTCAAATTTTTGTTGTTGCTGTTCTTTTCTAGAGCCACACTCGCAGCATATGGAGGTTCCCAGGCTAGGGGTCTAATCGGAGCTGTAGCCACCAGCCTACGCCACAGCCACAGCAATGCAGGATCCGAGCCGCGTCTGTGAACTACATCACAGCTCACAGCAATGCCGGATCCTTAACCCACTGAGGGAGGCCAGAGATTGAACCCACATCCTCATCATTCCTAGTCAGATTCGTTAACCACTGAGCCACGACTGGAACTCCCATGTCAAATATTTTCTTCAGTACCTTACAAATCAAGATCATCAGTAAGAAAAGTAATTTTTTTTCATACTGGATTTATTTTCAGATTTATTTTATCTATGACACTAAATATAAATTTTTCACTGAGACTGAGTATTAAATACGTTGAGATTTAAAGCATATATTAAAAACTGGTCCAGATTTTTTGTGTGTGTATAGTAAATACATATGTTAAAACACTTAAAACATCAAATACCTACAGTCACATGGAAGAAACATGCTACTCAATGGAAGACTGGAAACGTAAAAAGAGTTAAACTAACAAATTGAAAAATGAGTTATTTGTCCATATAAAACATACTACATGTCAAAGATATTAAAAATGCTATCTGTATGCTATAGTAATTCTATTCAAAGAAAAATATGTTTGAACCGGAGTTCCTGTTGTGGCTCAGTGGTTAATGAACCCGACTAGCATCCATGAGGACTCGGGTTTGATCCCTGACCTCACTCAGTGGGTTAAGGATCAGGCGTTGCCACGGGCTGTGGTGTAGGCAGCTCCGATTGGACTCCTAGCCTGGGAACCTTCATATGCCATAAGTGTGGCCCTAAAAAGACAAAAAAAAAAAAAAAAAAAAAAAAAATGTGTTTGAACCATCAAAAGCCTAAGTTACTTACAGAGTAAATGTAGTACTGAATGTTAGAGCATCCCCATTAAGAGAATTTGAAGTACTTGCTAATGGTGTGGCTACCATGTTTTCAGCTCCTGCTTTTAGTATAATTAAGAAATAATAATTTGCAGCATCTGCAAGAAATAATCACATTACATAATAAGCATAAGCAAAATCAGGTTGAGATAATCAGCATTCTGGAAGACCAAATGAATAAATTAACACCACATAAAATTTTTTAAAGCCATCTTAATGGACACAAAACAGAAAGTCATATTCCTGGAATAGCATCATCCAAGGTCCCTTCCTATTATGTGAAATGAAATTACTCTGCATCCCTCAGTTTCTGCTGACTTCTAATTTTACCTATTGACCCCAATTCTTTAGCTAATAGTATATATCTCAAAAGGGTAAATTATGACTTGCTATTTCCAAACTGAGATTAAAATAAATTATTTCTTCACTATCTGTTATTAAATAGCCACGTATCTCAAGGTATACATGAAATTACCAATAGATTTCTCCCTATACCCCACCAAAATCAGACAACAGCTAGAATTAGAATTTAAATTACCTCATTTCTGCAACAAATGTTCAAACATTAAAGATCTCCAGTCTTTACTTTCCCTGTACCTCAGATTCTCATCTAGCCCTCTACTCCCTCAGAGAGAATGTTCCAGGCAAAAATGTGAAGCCATCTTTAAAAAAATTATCCAAGATTTAATTTTATTAAGCCTGCTATAATTATCCTGCCCTGTTTTCAGATCCTGGTGCCATAACTTCCTTAACTCACTTTAAATGCTTAAATGTGATTTTAAGAAGAGTACACAGTTTAGAAAAGTTTGCTTTTTCAATCTAGAGCGACAAAGGGAATAAAATTTCAATAGAAAATTATCTACATTATGTTGCTCTTCGCTCCCACAAACAGTAATTCGGGATTCACAGAACAAATTTCTTTAATGAAGTGAATTTTAAATTGAATAGAGTAAATAAAACAAGTTTTAGATGCCCAATACTTTCCACTATAAAATTAATGCAGTCAAATGGTCTGCTGTGTCAGAATAACTCATCTTAGTAATTTATCTTATGTTCATATAATTAATTTATAATATGTTCATAATTTAATTATGCAATATTATATTTAACTTAGGCTTACTTTCAATTAGAGCCATGTCTGTTGCTGAGGGATCAGTAAGGCGATATATGAAATTCTTCCTTGGTTATTTTTATACTTTTTTTTTTTTTTTTTTTTGTCTTTTTAGGGCCAAACCTGCAACATATGGAAGTTCCCAGGCAGGCTAGGGGTCAAATTAGAGCTGCGGCTGCAGGCATACATCACAGCCACAGCAACACAGGATCTGAGCCACATCTGCGACCTACACCACAGCTCATGGCAATGCCGGATTCGTAACCCATTGAGCCAGGTCAGGGATCGAACCTGTGTCCTCATGGATGCTAGTCAGGTTTGTTTCCGCTGAGCCACGATGGGAACTCCCTATACACATATCTTCATAAAAGGAACTAAAGGCCCAAGATACAAACCTTGTATCTTTATGCTCTACTTGTTCCCATTTATACAATTCTAATCTAGATGAGATTTGTAATCCGACATATGATCTAGAAGTGAATAAATAAAAATCACCATACCTGGTTTCTGAACTGTACTGCAGACAAAATCTGCTTTTAGAGGCAAGCGGATTTCTGACAAAGTAATTGATCCTTTAGAAGGGACAAATTCACTTTGGGATGTGGGACTAGCCTTATTCTTCCTCTGAGGCCCTTCATTCTTCAATTTATTCAACTCATCAATCAAAAGTGTTCTCTTCTCAGCTATGAAGAAATATGCAAGTTAACATTTCAAATATTAAAACTGCAATTGTTTCTAAATGAAGCCAATTCAAGGCAATGCACTGATATGGCAATTGTATCTAAGACCAAAGAGGAAATCAGTAACTTCCTTCAGACAAGCAGGTGGTAGCTGGTTAGGAAAAATCCTCATTGCTTATCTGTTCACCAAATCCTTAAAATTTAACTACACAGGAAAACTGACCAAAAGTTGAGGTGTTAATCTCTCCATCCTAACATACCCTGTCTTTCATCACCACACACATATGTATACAAGAAAATTCACCTAACTTTTTTTAGCTATACATATATATATAGGTACAGGGATAGAGTGGGGGAGATGTATAAATATATTCGTATATTCACTCTTAACATACTCTTTGCAACTACTTTTTTTTTTTTTTTTTTGGTCTTTTCTAGGGCTGCACCTGTGGCATATGGAGGTTCCCAGGCTAGGGGTCTAATCAGAGCTGTAGCCACCGGCCTACGCCAGAGCCACAGCAACGCAGGATCCGAGCCCAGTCTGCGACCTACACCACAGCTCACGGCAACGCCGGGTCCTTAACCCACTGATCGAACCCGCAACCTCATGGTTCCTAGTCGGATTCATTAACCACTGAGCTACGACGGGAACTCCTGCAACTACATTTCTTAAAAAATGCATTCCAGGTTCTTTCCCCCTTTCATACAAACTATATGTTATTTTACATGCGGTATTTTCACAAACTTTATTACAAACAAAAAATAGGTTAGCTGAAACATTATCAAAAAAGCCCTTTCTCTAAAATTAGAAATTCCTGAACCTATTAGATAAAATGAGATTTTCCTGCTTTGAAACTGTTTATCAATATACATACTTGCAATTAGAAGAAGTCTTTCTGCTTCAGCTTCTTCTAAAGAACCTTTTCCATGCTCTTCATCAACACAACAGTTAAGAGCCTGGCTAGCTTGATAGATCACTGTCTGTTGCAAATTTATTTCATTATTGAGTTCCTAGTGAAACCAATAAGAGAAAAAAGCTCACATTTTAAACCACCATTTTCATTCTATTTAAACTTTAATTATAATTTATCAAATTGTATAATTTCCAAAATCTCCAGAGAAGAAAGTCAAAATGTTAGTTTCACTGTTCAAAGGATTCTAAAAACATTTATCTGCTATAATAATTAAATTATAAACATCCTTATGAAAAGACTGAACTTACACTTTTAAAAATTATAACTGGGGCTATGGCCAACAAAATAGAGATTTAGAAATTATCTGATTCACTATTTCAATCACATGTATGTCACGATTTTTTAAAAGCTTTTCTTAGTATAAAAGAACTTCTAAGAACAAAACTAATTTCACATTTTACCATCCACTAATTTAGTTATACTCTAAAGATATTTATGACAAGCATTCTTAAAAGTAAATATTTCAACAATATCAAAAAAGCTTCCAACTTGCCCAATAAAAAGGACTTTTCTCAAATTGAACTCAGGAGTAAGCTCCTGAGTGCCAACACGTCAGACACTATTCTAGTCACTCAGGATACAGAGAGGAGTGAGACTGGACCCTTCTCCTGAAGGAGCTCACAGTCTCATGCCATAAACACTCCAAATCCCCTTTCCACAAAGTACATACTTGCATTTTCTGTTTGATGTTAATTTGACAAGGAAAGCCATTCTTTTTTTCATCCAGTTTTGAAGTAACATCTTCCTTCCGAACAATCACCTGCTTTATTGAAGGACGGTCTATTTCTTTGACTCTTTGAGATCGATATGCATCAATGCTTCAAGAAAAAGTTATACCCCATTAGAAATACAGCGACACACTAAGCACTACCCTTTCTTGAACAGATCAGCACATTTGGTCTTGATACTGCAACATACCGGCAGAACATTCCACCAGAATGGAAAATGCTATTGGGTGAAAGAGAGGCTGACCAAAGCTATTTCAAAGTGTTACAAAGAGCAGAATTAATAACACTATAATTATAAGCAACACAACTTGCTATGTGTATCTAAACCACACCGCTCAGTGAGTAAGCATCATCCAAAGTTCTCTTACCTGTAAGGAAGATCACGATCTTCAGAACCAATGCTATCACCAGACTCAGCTCGAGGGACCCGGGTTCTCTGGAATTTTCCTGGCTTTGGACTTTCATCACTTACGCTGGTGTCTTTCAATTCCAATCTTGGCGAAGAAACTAAACTCTGCAGGAAAGCACATCAGATATTAGAAGATTTGATGAATGATATTGATTCTAAACAAGAAATCTGAGGACCTGAATGAATTCTTCTCTACACTAGAAAATAAATATCCAATAAGTTGACTGATTCCTTATAAAAACAAGGCAAATTAAAATAAGTTCCTAAAAGGTAAATGAGTAAAAGTTCAAAGACAGCGGAAGCCTACACTTGTTAACCCTTTAAAAAAAATATTTTCAATTTAATCAATTTCCAAAAAAAGCTGCAGTTATTCAGTTTAGGGTGATGGCTAATAAGAACAGAGGTAGCTCTCAAAAGTTAGCTGTCTGATGCTAAATACTAATATGCTAATATGATTTAATATTCTCTCCAATCCCATGATATAGGTACTGTTTTTAACCTTATTTAACACATGAGGAAACTGTGGCAAAGAGGTTAAATAATCTGACCAAGAAATGTCAATAAATGGCAAAGCAAGGATCTGAGTACCACATGACAAGTCCCCATGCACCAAATAAAACAAAAAGGGATCCCAGGGAGTTCCCGTCATGGCTCAGTGGTAACGAACCCAACCAGGATCCATGAGGATATGGGTCCGACCCCTGGCCTTGCTCCGTGGGTTAAGGATCTGGCATTGCCATGACCTGTGGTGTAGGTCACAGACATGGCTCAGATCCTGAGTTTGCTGTGGTTGTGGTGTAGGCCACCAGCTCCAGCTCCAATTTGACCGCTAGCCTGGGAACTTTCATATACCATGGGTACAGCCGTAAAAAGCAAAAGCCAAAATAAGGGGGGGCAGATAGATCCCAATACCACTTAGCTTCTTCATGTCCTGGGTCTGTTTACATTTCATCTTACCTCTGGACTTACCACACCAACTGTCTGTGCTAATGGAGCAAGCAAAGACATTGAGGAGATGTTCAGGGCATCTTCCTGTTCTTCGCTGCTGTCAGCATCTGCTTGATCCATCTCCTCCTGGCTCTTTTCCACATCTAGTTCACCTTCCTCTAAGACATCACTAAAGATGTCATTAATTACTTTTGAACTATTGATATCATCATCATCATCCACACTCATTTCAATTTCACGTACCACTTCTGAAAGATATTTCAATAGGTGAATAGTACTATTTAGATCTTTAAGAATTAAAGATAGCTGAGAAGATGTAACATTCCTATGCTTATTCAATAAATAGGAAAAAAAAAAGACCTAAGGAAACTTACCTCCTAAACAAACAAATACAACAAACAAAAAAGAAACAATGCTACTAATATAAAGTTCCAATAACGTTCTCTAAGTAAGGAAGATGGGAACTATCGAAAGCTGATTCAATGGCTTGCATTTAACAAAGAATATTAAACTGAGAACTCAAACTGCAAGATAATAGCCAAAAGCTTCATATTTACAAAAACTATCCTTTCAAATAATTCTTTTTCTATTGTTGGGAAGGAACTGCTCCTTACATTGCGGTCAATAATAGGAAGATATAAACATCACTTAGGGTGAGGTTCGCAAATAAACTTCAAGGGCCTGATTCCTCTAATAACGTATGCATAGCGTGGAAGGCCAGCACATTTCCTTTCCCCGTGAAAGTAAGCAATAGCCTTAATCAGATTTTCACAGGGGTCTAGGACCTAATGATAACTACTAACAGTACTGAATCTTTATGGAAGATAAGAGTATTTCCTCTTGGAAAAACAGTATTATAAAAACATTTTGAAATACTGAATATTACATATTTGAATACGTGTTTCCATCAATATACTAATTTTCCTGCTATGTCCAGAGTTAATAAGAACTAAAGAATGAGGGAGGGAGTGAGAGGGATTGGAAGCTTGGGGTTAATAGATGCAGATTATTGCCTTTGGAATGGATTGGCAATGAGATCCTGCTGTGTAGCACCAGGAACTATTTCTAGTCACTTATGATGGAGCCTGATAATGTGCGAAAATAGAATGTATACATGTATGTATAACTGGGTCACCATGCTGCACAGTAGAAAAAAAAAATTGTATTGGGGAAATAACAATTGAAAAAAATTAAAAAAAAAAAAAAAAGAAAGAAAGAATGAAAACCAACCAGTCTGCTGTTCAACCTTTGGGTCTGATGTTACTTTTAAGGACTTTTCCTCTTCTAAAAACAATGTTATTTTCAATGGGCTAGACTTCATCATTTCACATTCACTAAATCCTAAAAAAAAAATTGAGGAAAAACCATGTGAATATATATAAGAACTTAGAACATTTTCAGTTAAGGAATCTTATGTATCTTTTTTTTTCTGATTATAAAACTACCTCAAATCTAAAAATGCATAAAGTAGAGAATTTCCAAAAACATCTGCTTTCTCTCAGCTTACTCATTTCTCTCTTTTTTCCCCCCAAGTGAGAAAGAGGACACCAATATTACAAAGTTACTTGTTCTTCCAGTTTTCCCCCATCTACACATAAGTGTATATTCTTTGTTTTATCACAAAGTGGTCATACTGTACATGCTGTTTTGCATTTTGTTTTCCACTTCTAAAAAAAAAAAAAAATAGTGTCCATAAAAATACTTAATGGAGTTCCCTGATGGCCTAGCAGTTAAGGATTTGGTGTTGTCAGTGCTGTGGCTCAGGTTTAATCCTTGGCCTGGGAATTTCCACATGCTGTGGGCACAGCCAAAAAAATAAATTAAAAAAAGACACTTAACTAGCAATAAAAAAAATACTACTTCAACATAATAATGACCATAGCAGAAAAGCCCACAGCTAACTTTATGCTTAGCCTGAAAGCTTTTCCTCTAAGATTAGGACAAGATAAGATAGAGATATGCCCACTCTCACCACTTCTACTCAACATAACATTAAAAGTCCAAGTCAGAGCAATAGGCAAGGAAAGTAAATTAAAAGTATTCAAATTGTAAAGAAATAAAATTATCTTTGTTTACAGATAACATGATTTTATATATAGAAAACTCCAAAGAGTCCACACACACATGCACAAAGAAAAACCCTGTTAGAATAAACAAATTCAGCACAGATGAAGATAGAAAGTCAGCACACAAAAACCAGTTGCATTTCTACATACTAACAATGAACAATCTGAAAAGGAAATTAAGAAAACAATTCCATTTACAATAGCATCAAAAATAATAAAATACTTAGCAATAAACCTAACAAAGGGGATGATAGACTTGTATACTGAAAAGTACTAAACGCTGCTGAAAGACACTAAAGAAAATACAAATAGATGGAAAGACATCCTATGTTCATGGATTGGCAGACTCAAGATTGAGACATTCTATGTTCATGAATTAAGACTCAATATTAAGACTCAAAGTTGGAGTTTCCATCGTGGCACAATGGAAACAAATCTGACTAGGAACCATGAGGTTGTGGGTCTGATCCCTGGCCTCGTTCAGTGATTTAAGGATCCGACGTTGCTGTGAGCTGTGGTGTAGGTCGCAGATGCAGCTCCGATCTGGCATTGCTGTGACTTTAGTTTAGGCTGGAGGCTACAGCTCTGATTAGACCCCCAGCCTGGGAACCTCCATATGCTGAAGGTGCAGCCCTAAAAAGACAAAAAAAGACAAAAAAGACCAAAAGAAAAGACTCAAAATTAAGATGTCAATACTACCCAAAGCAATCTATGAATTTAATGCAGTTTGTATGAAAATCCCAATAGCACTTTTTGGAGAAATATAAAGTCTGTCCTAAAATTCATATGAACTTCAAGAAACCCTGAATATCCAAAACAATTCTGAAAGTTAACAAAGACTGACATTTCCTGATTTGAAAACATATTACAAAGCTATAATAATCCATACAGTATAGTGCCAGTATAAAGAAAGACATATAGACCGATGGTAAACAAAAGAGAGACCAGAAATAAAATTTCACATATATGGTCAAGTGATCCTTAATAAGGCTGTCAAGATAAGTCAAGGGGGAAAGGACAAATGATGCTGGAAAAATTGGATATCTACATGCAAAGAATGAAGCTGGACCTTTATCTGATGTCATATATAAAAATCAACTCAAAATGGGAGTTCCCATCGTGGTGTAGTGGTTAACGAATCCGACTAGGAACCATGAGGCTGCGGGTTCAGTCCCTGCCCTTGCTCAGTGGGTTAACGATCCGGCGTTGCCGTGAGCTGTGGTGTAGGTTGCAGATGCGGCTCGGATCCCGCGTTGCTGTGGCTCTGGCATAGGCCGGGGGCTACAGCTCCGATTCAACTCCTAGTCTGGGAACCTCCATATGCCGTGGGAGCGGCCCAAGAAATAGCAGAAAGCCAAAAAAAAAAAAAAAAAAAAAAAAAAAAAAAATCAACTCAAAATGGATTAAAGACCTAAATGTAAGACTCAAAAACTATATAAAACTCACAGGAGAAAACATAGAGAAAAAGAAAGCTTTGTGACACTGGGTTTGTTAATGGTTTCTTGGATACAATACAAAAAGCACAGGCAACAAAAACAAAAATAGCAAATGGAACTACATCAAACTTAAAAAGTTTTGTGTGTGGGGGGAGTAAGGTAGGGTTGGGACATCAAGAAATACAAACTACTATGTATAAAATAAATTACAAGGATATACTGCCCAGCACAGGGAACAATATTTTATAACAAAAATGGAGCATAATCAATAAAAATTTTTAATCATTATGTTGTATACCTGAAACTAGTATTATAAATCAGTGACACCTCAATTTAAAAGTTTGGGCATCAAAGAACACAATCAACAGAGTAAAAAGGCAACATAATGAATGTGAGAAAATATTTGCAAATCATACATCTGATAAGGGGTTAATATTCATAATATATAAAAACTCCTATAACTAAATAACAAAAAAAATCAAATAACCTGATTAAAAAATGGGCAAGGGACTCAAACAGAAATTTCTCCAAAGATGATATACAAATGGCTAACGAGCATGTGAAAAGACACTCAACATCACCAATCATAGGAGAAATGCAAATCAAAATCACAATGAGCTATCAACTCATGGCTACCATGATCAAGGAAACAAAACATAGCAAGTGTTGACAAAGGTGTGGAGAAACTGGAACCTAGTGCACTGTTGGTGAGATTGCAAAGAGTGGGGATACAATGGAAACCAATATCGTCGTTCCTCAAAATATTAAAAAATTGAATTACTACCATTCCACTTCAGGTATACTGCCCAAAGAATTAAAAGCAGGGTCTCAAAGAGATATTTGCATACCCATGGTGATAAGCCCACTAGTCACAACAGCCAAGAGGTAGAAGCAACCCACATGTCCACTGATAGATAATGGATAAACAAAATGTGGTATCTATACACAAGGAAATATTATTCAGTCTTAGAAATTAGGAAGGAATTCCTATCACATGCTTGACATGTGGCATGTCAACATGGATGAACCCTGGGATAGTATGCTAAATTAAATATGCTACCACAAAAAGACACATACTCTATGATTGCACTTCTATGAGGTATTCAAAGTAGTCAAATTCATGGAAACAGAAAGTAGAATGCTGGCTACCGGTGGCAGAGGAGGGGGAAATGGAGAGTTGTTCAATGAGTATAGAGTTTCAATTTTACAAGATGAAAAAGTCCTGGAAAGCGGTTTTTCAACAATGTGAATATACTATATACTTAAAAACTGTTAGGATGGTAAATTTTAGTAATATGTTTTTAACTACAATTAAGAAAAAATTCTTTTAACTATGATGTATTAAATATCATTACTTCTTAAAAGCAGCTACAATACTCAAATACATGGATTTAGCATAATTTATTTACAGTTTTCTACTGATGGGCATTTAGGTTATTTAAGTCTTACTACTACTGCTATAAATGATGCTACAATTAATATCTTTTTTTTTAAAGTATGCAGGTGGAAATGTTTGCTTATATTAATTAACACATCCCTGTATTTTTCTCTGAAAATATATATATATATATATATATATATATATATATATTTTTTTTTTTTTTTGCTTTTTAGGGCCACACTCATGGCATATGGAGGTTCCCAGGCTAGGGGTCCAATCACAGCTGCAGATGCCAGCGTATACACAGCCACAGCAATGAGGGATCCGAGCTGTGTCTGCGATCTACACCACAGCTCATAGCAATACTGTATCCTTAACCCACTGAGCAAGGCCAGGGATTGAACCCGTGTCCTCATAGATACTAGTCAGGTTCGTTTCTACTGTGTCACAATAGGTACTCCCTACAATTAATATCTTTATACATACATATTTGCACACTAGTTCTAAAAATTCAAATTACAGAAACACTTGCAGAGAAGCTGAATTAAAGACCATGCACACTTTACAATTCAAGAGATATTACTGAATTTTTCTTCCCCCTGAATTTATAGTAATTTACACTCTCATTAAGAATAAGAGTTTTTGGAGTTTCCCTCATGGTGCAGTGGTTAACGAATCCGAATAGGAACCATGAGGTTGCGGGTTCAACCATGTAGGTCGCAGATGCGGCTCGGATCCCGAGTTGCTGTGGCTCTAGTGTAGGCCAGTGGCTACAGCTCTGATTAGACCCCTAGCCTGGGAACCTCCATATACCGCTGGAGTGGTCCTAGAAAAAGGTAAAAAGACAAAAAAAAAAAAAAAAGAGTATGAGTTTTTACTCTGGAAATGGAACTAAGGAAGAAGCACAGTGCGTGACTAGAAATGAAAAAGTGGAAAAGAAGAAATGAGTCTTTTCACACGAGCATTTCTGCTTTCTGATCCATTTTCCAAAACTATGACAAAATGAAATCTCATTTTAAGTTAAAAAGAAATAGAAAACACTTACCTGTAGGTTCAGTACTAGAAGTTTTTGTGGGTGTCTGATTTTCTGTTACCTTTTCTGTTCCTGGAAGTGATGGGGTATTTGGATTAACTTGACTTTTTTTGAGGGGAGTATTCTGGCAGGGGATTTCCTGCAAAAATCAAATGAAGACATAAATTTTATTTCTCAAAACTATCAATTTTATCTTTTTAGATGTTATTAAATGAAACAAATAAGAGTCATTATTCTATATAAGTTTCCTTAGAACAAAACAGATACTGAATGTGAAAGGCTCCAGCCATATTTAAAATACACAAAGCCTCAGTGTAGTTCATATTCTTAGTTATGCACAGTGTGTAAAATCTTTTTTAGAGACAACAGGCAAGAGAGAATGAAAATTCACATCAGAGCTCAGCTTTAGATAAACTAATTCAAGTGAAAGCCAGGGGAAAGTAACTGATTTAAGTCTCCTTAGAAAGAACAAAATATACATCACTTTTTCACCCCTTTCCTTCCAGCACCTCCTTTCTTCTTCGTTTTTAGAACCAAACTTCTGAGGACCGCCTAAACTCATGGGCTCTGCTCTTCACCCACTGCTACCTGCATTCTCCCCTCACCACTCCACTAAAAGAGCTTTGCCAAGTCACAATCAGCTCTTTACTTCAAAACCCAGTGTACATGTGACAACAAACACTTGTCAATACTGACCACTCCTTCCTTCTGAAAGGCTCTTTCTTTCCCTGCCTTTAGTTACAACACACTCAACTGCTTTTTCTTCCCACCTCTTAGGCTGTTCTTCCTGTGGGTACCACAGATGAGTTTTGACCCCTGGGCTCATAGTTATTGTATTCAGGATCTTCTTTTTTTTTTTTTTTTTTTTTTTTTTTTTGTCTTTTTGACTTTTTTTTTTTTTTAGGGCCGCACCTGCAGCACATGGAGTTTCCCAGGCTAGGGGTCTAATCGGAGCTGTGGCTACCGGCCTACGCCATAGGCACAGCAACGCAGGATCCGAGCCACCTCTTCGAGCCACAGCTCACGGCAACGCTGGATCCTTAACCCACTGAGCGAGGCCACAGATCGAACCCACAACCTCATGGTTCCTAGTTGGATTCATTTCTGCTGCGCCACAACAGGAATTCCTTCAGGATCTTCTTTATATGTATATGTGCAACTGTCTTAGGAGGGATTTCACATGTTTATTGGGAATTATTTCGCACAAAATAATTTAAGAACAGTTGCTCTATACATTTTCCAGAGATGTTGAAGGAGAACAATGAGACTATGAGATACTGGCAACCAAGGGAAGAAGGTTCTTCAAACAGAAGAGTGATTCGCAATGTCAAATGCTGCTGAAAGGTCAAGTTAAGCACCTGAAAATTAATTACGGAAGACCATTGGTGAATTTAAATTTCTTTTCGTTTCTTTTTTTTTTTTTTGTCTTCAGCATATGGAAGTTCCCAGACTAGGGGTCGAATTGGAGCTGCAGCTGCCAGCCTACACCACAGCCACAGCAATGCCAGATCCGAGCCTCGTCTGCAACCTATACCACAATTCACAGCAGTGACAGCTCCTTAATTCACTGAGTGGGGCCAGGGATTGAACCTGCATCCTCATAGATGCTAGTCAGGTTCATTTATGTTGAGCCATGACAGGAACTCCCACTGGTGAATTTAATAAGGATTAAAGTCTAGAGAGGGTAGTGGTAAGAGCCTGAGTGGAGAGATAGAGAAGAGAGGAGAAAAACTGGAAGATACAAGTAGAGACACTCCTTTGGAAAAGTCTGGATGAAAAGGAGGCAAAGAAAGGGAAGGAAATAGTAGGCCAAAAGCGTTGGTTTTGGTTTGAGATCATGGATAATCAGCTTGCTCTATGCTGGTAGGAAGGATTAGCATATTCATTCCTTCCTCCAAAGACAAAGTTATTGAGCTCCTACTGTGAGCCAAGCACTAAGAACACAGCGATGAATAAGGCTCTCATAGACAGTGATGGAAAGCAACATTAAAACACTTACAGGAAGATAAATATTCCGTGAGGTAAACATAGGATGACATGGACCCCAAAAAGGAGGAGAGATTGGGAAAGGGGCTAAGTAAAAATTTCCAGAGGGAATTAAAGTTTGACCACCTCTTAATGAAGCAGGAGCTCACTGCAGAGCAAAGCGACGAGCCAGGCAAAGGCAGAGATCTGAAAACATGGGTACATTTGTGAAAAACTACAAACAGTCTGCGTGACAGGACTGAAACACACATGCAGAGGAGTAGGAAGGAGAAGCCAGATTTCTGAATGATTCTAGACATCAAGCCAAGCACTTTAGATATTTTTCTGATGGGAAGCTTTCCAGGATTTTAAACAAGTGAACACATGACTATCTGCTTTTAGAAATATTTTTCTGGCAGCAGTGGGTTAGATGGACTGGAGAGTAGCCAGATTAAAAGCAGCATGTTCATACAAAGGTATGGTAAAGATTAGGGCAATGGCAGAGGAAAATACAGAGGACAAGGCAGCCTGGTGACATATTTAGAAAATGTTATCACTGGAGTGTATGTGTGTTCCTGCGTGCATGTGCTAGAGGCCAGGGGGTGGGAAAACATAGTAACAAGAGAAAGGAGCCAAGGAAGAACTGCCAGATTGTTTTCCATGACTAGGTATAGAGTAGAGCCCTAAGTGAAGACAGAGACTACATAGGGAAGATCCCTCAGCAAAGTGTAGGAAGCTCTACTAGCAAACCAAAGCTCAGCTAGGGTTCAGGAGAGAGGTGAAGGCGGCACAGTCAAGAATCATCGGCCTGTGATGGGTTGAAGCTAGATAGGAGGATGGGAAAGAGATGCCCCAGGACAAGTGAGGAAGAAAAAGGGCTGAGATTAGAATCTTAGGAAATATGATTTGTTAGTAAGGGAATTGATATAAAGACAAAAAACAAAACAAAAAACCCTACAATCAAATAGATCCTTCTCAAAGAACACTGGTTACATGCATTGTTCGATTTTTGCTGGTACCCACGTTAAATAGGGTTCTGTTATTTTTAGAATAAAATATATATCCTAACACAGGAAAATTAAGAGGCACAAACTTCCAATTACAAAATAAATGAGTCACAGGGATGAAATGTACAGCCTGGGGAATGTAGTTCAAAATAATGTAATATCTTGTATAGTGATAGATGGTAACAAGACTTATCATAGTGATTATTTTGTAATGTATGGAAACATCAAATCCCCATACTATGCTGCGGGAACTGACACAGTGCTGTAGGTCAATTATACTTGAGTTCACATCACAAGGAAAAATTTTTTTCTTTTTCTCTTATTTTGTATCTATATGATGTGATGGATGTTCACTAAATTTGTGATAATCATTTCATGAAGTATATAAGTAAAATCATTATGCTGTATACCTGAAACTTATATAGTGCTGTATGTCAATTATATCACAATAAAACTGGAAGTAAAAAATATATTTATGTATAACTACATGCCTGTGTTAGGAGAGAGATACATATATATACACATACATACACATACATATGTGTGTGTGTGTGTGTATATATATATATATATCAGAAACAGAAGATAGTGTGACAGAGTAGGGATTTTGTTGAAGGCTGATCAGTGAAATTTGACAGGAACTAATATGAGTAAAGAGAAACCTGGGAGGTATTTGGTGACTGAAAGAATTATAGATACTCTAAAAGTATGGTATTTGGGAACATATAATCATTAATAAGAAGAGTAGATTCTGAGAAACATTTTAAACCAGCACCTAAGTAGAATGTTAAAAGGCATCTGAAATCAATTGAATAATGAGAATATTTTTAAAATTTAATTTTAAGTAGGTCGTCAGTGAACATGGTAAAAAGTTCCATTAAATGGGAAAATAACGTAAGAAAAAAAGCAGAGTTGGTATAAACATTTAAGGAGTTTATGAATGGAAAGCAGTATAGTTTTTGGATCAAGAAAGTGTATAAAGAATTATTTTCAATACAGAACCACGAGTTAAATCCCAGGACTGCTTTCGTAACAAGTCCACTTTTATATTTCTTGTTTACATTACCTGTTTGGTTTCTAGTTGTTTGCTTCTTGAGTTTTCGCCTTTTTCTGCACTCCATAAATTGCCCTTGTCAAATCGGCCACGAAGACATGCTAGTTCTTTCTGACGCTCCTAAGACCATCAAAAGCTCTACTTTACACAAGAGCCAACAATATATTCGATAATATCCAAATACTACTAATTTTGTTTGTCTTCAGTTTTAAGATTGAAAAAATTCACACTATACATGGAGTACAGAACAATAATATTTCTAATTTGAAATAAGTGTTAGAAAGGATCAAATAAGATGCTATTTATCTCAGTCAAAAAGACTGGTATCAGAATTCACGGTTTGATTCCTAGGTTCTATACTGAGACCTTGTAATGAAACATTAAAAGCAGTAAGCCATACCTGCTTGAGCTGTTGTGCTAAATGGGTAGTAGATGAAGATGCGTTTTGCTTGAATAGCCTTTCTTGTATGGCCTTTGTATTTGGAGTAATAACGGGGGTTCTATGGGGTGTGCTACGAGCTGGGCTTTCTTTGCTATGCTCTTGACAACGCTCCCCAAAGCGTTCCAGGAAAGGCTTAATTCCTGTTCCTCCTACAGAAAACACACACACATTTTTGGAGGCTATTTAGAATAAGTAACAATTATGATTTCTATGGGAAAAGTTCTAAAATCCAGTCCAGCTCCAAAATGCTTCAATTCTACCAGGAGTAGTCATTCAGGAAGTACGCAGAAGGAAAACAGTTCAAAAACCTTAAAGAAAAAAAAAACCTCTATGTTCTAAAATTTATTTTACAGAGTTTAATTCTTTTTTTTTCCCCTCTCTTTTTTTTTAAATTTTTTTTTCAGGGTTTAATTCTTTAAAAAAAAAAAAAGAAAAAGAATTTTTAAAAGATAATGTGAGAGGGTAGCAAGGATTACAAAATCCTTAAGCTATACAAGCAGAACCTAAATGATGGGAAATTGACTGTATATGTATCAATAATATACCCTAATCACCAAGTATCCTGGCCATGATAACCCAGCTACTAATATTTCTACAGCCCAATTATTTTATCTTGCTTTTAGAAAGTCTTAACATGAAAATACAGAAATTAAATCCTTTTTGTCTTTGAAAAATAAAAATTAGGGATAATTTATTTTATCAAAGAATGTCTTGATTTTATTAAAATGAGTACTTAAAATAGTACTCATATGAAAGAGCATGAGGTACATTTAAAATAGAACAAATAGGATATACATCACCTCCATTATAAGGATGGTAGGGTTGTACTGTATAAAAGGAGGTTGTCCGTATCATTAATTGGCAAACATTTTCCTGTAAAGAGCCAGAGAGTAAATACTTGGGGCTTTTCAGGCCATATGGCCATTGTCACATCTTCTCAACTCTGCACTGAAGCATGAAAGCTGCCACAGACAATAAATGTTCGTGGCTGTGTTCCAATAAAACTTTACTTGCAAAAACAGGTAAAGAGCAGAACTTGACCCCTGACCATAGTTTGAAGATTCCACATGTCACATATTACCATTTCATCCCAGATCTCAAACTAGAGTCCATTAGGAATAAAAAAAAATATATATGTAAATTAAGTATCTCTGAGGTCCTCTTAATGTATTCTGGTAGCCAAGAAAGATAAAAAGAATGCTTCTTATTTATGTTGTTCTTGTCTATACCACAAGTCTTGAGAAAATTTGGAGTCATAGTCTGATTCCATTTGGAGATTTTGCTATTGTTTCCCATTCTCATTTTGGCTCCTCTGGAAACTGACGGCTAGTTTCTATTTACACCGTAACTAATGAATTCCCTACTCTCATCTCTCTGTCTACTTCTTTTTTATGATCAACTATAGTTTCTGAAGAGATTGCATTTTTAAGAAGTTAAAATTGAGAACTAAAAGTCTTTTCAAAAGCAACTCTAATGAAAAAGAAAACAACTCAAAATAAACTATATTACTATATATTTGAACCATATTTTTTTAGTTGTGTGTTTCCCATCAACAGCAACTGGGGGTAGACCGGAAGAATAAGTCACCACAAGATTGGACTTCCTGGAGCATCAATTTACTGTAGTAAAATTGACCTTTCATATACTTACACACAATATACACACATATAAATAAAATGAGAATGGAGTCATGTCTATACTTATTTCCTTCCCTTTGCTATTAGGGGTGCTTTCTTCCCCCCACCCCCACCCCTTTTTTTTCTTTTTATGGCCATACCTGCTGCACATGGAAATTCCCAGGCCCGGGGTTGAATCAGAGATGCAGCTGCAGGCCTACGCCACAGCAATGGATCTGAGCCACATCTGCAAACTACTCTGTAGCTTGCAGAAATACCAGATCCTTAACACACTGAGCAAGGCAGAGATCGAACCCGCATCTTCAGAGACAATGTTAAGTCCTTAACCAGAGATTCTCGAGGAGTGCTTTGATAGTCAAGTTTGAGATGCCTTGCTCTTCACACTTGGTTACAAGAATGTTTGTCCACTATGTCCTTAAAATGTGATTTCCGATTATATGTGTTTTACATCAAGAAATATAGAAGACAGTATCTAATATGGTTATTCTAGAAAAAAAGTATATTTAAACTGTTAAAATGTAATAGGTTAAATACTTTGGCCATTAACTGGGCTAGTCTATACTAATGTATATTCATTCATTTGATCAATTAAAGCTGACTATGAAGAAGTCTCACTTGATAACATTCTGGCAGTTGCCCTGGCAAACCAACATTGCACCATTCACAACTGGTATTTAAAATGGTGAGAATGGACACGCTGAAAACGGTCAGTAGTACTTTAGATTAAAAAGAAATAACAACCTGGTGTTGTAGCCTTGTCCTTAGATTGAGACTGCAGACAGACTTCTCTATTTAATTCTTCCTTGGGTCGAACTGTCCGGGACACAGTTGACTTCTCAATTGGTTTTGATGCCTCTGTTTTCAGAGGACTAACAGGGGTTTTTTGAAGTAGTTCAGGATTTTGTACCTCACAATTTTTAGCACCGATGACAGATGTAGTAGAAGATTTCACTGGGGAAGAAGTAGCTTTCTGAAACAGGATAATATCTAGGATAAGCAACACTCACAACACCTAAAGGTAGTCCTATCAAAAAACTCAAATCCTAGTTACTTAGTAGCCTTTATGTACATCCATGAAAAACTTTCCTGTTCTCTAGTATATCAAACCAATTTGAACAGTTTGAAAAAAACAAACTTAGAAAATGCTATTCTTCCAATTATAATATGTAGCCTAGTGTGCATAATACATGATGAGTAACTTAGTACAAGGGATAGGGTCACTCACTATTTTGAACAACTTCTTTGATATTATCCTTAGCTCCTTTATAAATTCTAACTGTATTAGGTCAAATTACATATTTGTATTTTAATTAAGTCCATATTAATTTGACAAAATAGTATCCTGTACTTGATGGCTAATTAGAAGGTATTAAGTACTTACTATGGGCCAAGAACCATACTGAGTGCTTTATACACATTTTCGCATTTAATCCTCCCCTAACCCTTGCTTTCTCATACTACAAATGGAAAAATAATGTTCTGCAGGATTAAGTAACTTCTCCAAAGCAACACTTCCAATTATGTGGCAGGAATGGGTCTAATTCCAAAATCTGTCTCTATACTGAAAGAGGATGTTCAGGAACACAACACAACACTTTTTTCTTCTTTGACTTTTTCACATTGTTTTTAAAAACCATTGTGATGATACATGTGCAAGGTAATCTTTCAAACATCTCAACGTATATAGAGTGAAAGTATCCTACCCGCCCTTGACAACTGCCTTCTAGAGGTAACTATAGCTACTAGTTTTCAGAGATATTTGATATCTTGTATTTATACACATGCATAGAACATCCTTTTTTTGTTCAATTCCTATAACATTTTATTTAAATGTACTACAGATATCTTTTTTTACCCTTAATCTTTTTTTTTTATTTTAATGATTTTTTACATAGAGCATTCTAATGGAGAAAGCAATTTTCAGGCTCTTCCTGATGACTAAGAAGAGGCTCCTCCATTCCATAGTATATACTTCAGAATTACATTAAATTAGTATAATTTAGTTGTCAACTACTAATTTATCTTGGGACAGAATACCAATTAGTGATTTTTACTTTCTATGAAACAAATGCTCTTAAAAAACCATATAAACATCCTATACATTGTTGTAAAATACATACTTACATATATATATATTTATATACATTATCACTCATGACAAGGAAAAAAACATTTCCAGAAACCAAAATTGTATTTACTTACCACTGTGCTGGAAATTGCACCATTAATCAAAGACGCACCCACAGCACTTGAGGATGAGGCTTTATTCAAAGAGGCATCACCATCCCTTTGGGAACAGCATGTAGCTTCCTGCTTAACACTGCTGCTATTGATCCCAGCAGATGCTCCACTTGCAGAGGAAAATTTGGATAAACAAGTGGTACCAGGCTGTTCTTGTACACTGTTTTGCTTTGCAGATGAGTTTTTTACATCATCTTCCCAGGAGCAAATAGTTGCAGCAAGGTCAGCCAGACGGCCCCTTCTCCCAACTGGAGTTGCTGAGGCAGCAGAAAGGGATGGTTTGGGAGGGGAGGCAGCCTTTTCCTCTGATGGCAATGCCGAAACGTGTGAGCTTTCAGGTACATCATCTGAAAATGTTTTCAGAAAAAGAGTTAAAACCCATGAGTTGTATGTGTAATAAAAGGATCACTCCATTTAAAAAAAAAAAGCTCTCATATGCAAGAAACTATCAAGCTGATTAAATTTGACAATATATTTTCAAATCAGATACTTAATCCAAGTTTTTAAAAAAACTTTGCTACATCTATTTTTTTCATTTTTTTGACAGATTTTGAATGTATAAGATACCATACCATTTAGGATATGTTTTTTTATTTTTTATTTTTGGCTTTTTAGGGCTGCACCCATGGCACATGGAAGGACCCAGGTTAGGGGTTGAATTGGAGCTATACCAGATCCACACTGCATCTGTGACCTATACCAGAGCTCATGGCAACACCGGATCCTTAACCCACTGAGCAAGGCCAGGGATTGAACCTGCAACCTCATGGATACTAGTCAGAGTATAGTTCATTTCTGCTACACCTCAACAGGAACTCCAAGGATATATTTTTAGAATTAATTCATGGTGTTAGTAACACTGCACAATATAAGATTATGTATTCCACATATATACTTTTAAATTGGATTACGCCAGTACCCTACAATAGAATTTTCTGCTACTGTGGAAATGCTCTATCTCCATGCTAACACTGAGCACTTGAAATGTGGCTAGGGCAATAAGAAAGTTCATTTCATTTTAACGAATTTAAATGTAAAAGCTACATATGGCTAGTGGTTATGGTACTGAGTAGCACAGGGTTGGACTAAAATATTTTTCTGCACAGTAATTTCATTTGGTGGTAAGTCTCAAATACACAATGCTTAATTTATTATGGCATGTATGCATAAAGAGTATACAGGGAAGTCAAAGTTCATGGCACTTTCTGTTCTACAAATTCAGTCAATGGAACCGATACCCCTCTTACTGTCCAAGGCTTATACCTTGGCCAGAATTCTCAATTCTTTTCCTCCAAAACCTTCTTAAGGATCTTGCTCCCCTTCTTTCTCTCTAAAAATTTTTTTCTGCACATAAACATGCTCAAGTCCCTCTCATCTTAAAACTAAAACCAAACATCCTCTCATCAATAGACACCCCCTTTTAGCTATTCTCCCTCTTGTCCTGCACAATATTCACTCACCACTCACCTGCCTCCTGCCTACACCACTGCTCTGAAGATGCTTTTGCTATTTTCACCAGATGCCTACACATTGTGCAGGCCTTGCGTTGCCATGTGTGACATCATCCTCTGCTAGTTGTCTTGTGGCCCATCCTTCACGGTTTCCACCCAACTACCACCTCCCTCCATTTGGCTATCCCAAGGGTACCCCAAACATATATCTGAGGTTGAAACTGCCCCAAACATATTCCTCCTCATCATGCCTCTTCCTCCCTTTTCCCTTATCATCTACCACCCGGTCTCATCAAATCCCACAGATTCTTTCTCCCAAATCAGCCTCCTCTTCACTTGCACAGGCCTTCATCCTTATGCCTGGGTTAGAACATTAGCATTCTAACTGGAACTATATACCTGAATCTAGTCTTTTGGTTTTGGCCACAACCACGGCATACAGAAGTTCCCAGGCAAGGAACTGATCCCACACCACAGAGGTGTCCCAAGCCACAGGAGTGACAACACCAGATTCTTAACTGCTAGGGCACCAGGGAACTCCGTGAATACTTACTCTTTATGTACACACAATGCTCATGGTACTTCTGTGCTTTTTAATACATTTTGCTGGTTTTGCCTAGACTATCTCCACTGTCTGAAGCCAGCTGCCCCTCAAAGTCCGGGTGAATTACTTCTGCCTCCTGCAGAAAAGGTTCCCTGACCACCATCTTCCCTACAAAACCCTTTTGCATACCTTTATCGTTTTCCTTGGAATAAGCACTGTCCTCCAAGCAGATAACAGTTTTATTATTATGTTTTAGGAATGGACCTAACAGACCTCTCACTCTTCTAACTAGTCTCTGTCAGAAAGAAAGGCTTCAGATAAATTATATTTTAGTATAATCCCTCAAACATTTAATTGGCTAATAGCCCCAGTCTTGTATAGTATTCATTATATTATTCATTACAAACATTTTACTCACAAGATTCAATGCTTAAAATTAGATAGCCTCTGATGCCTCAATGAGATCTATTTTCAAGGCTGAGGTAGGCAATTGTTAGCATTTGCTTTCAAAATATTAAAAATCACTGCTGCAGTGCTTTCTTCTCTAAAATTGTTTGGGCTTTGCTTGTTCTTTTGATTGTTGATTGTTGTGTTAAATCATAACACTTTTTTTTTTTTAATGGACTCTGTTACCCATAGATATTTCCTACAAAAGAGATATATAGGAGTTCCCGTTGTGGCGCAGTGGTTAACGAATCCGCCTAGGAACCATGAGGTGACGGGTTCAATCCCTGGCCTTGTTCGGTGGGTTAAGGATCCGGCATTGCCATGAGCTGTGGTGTAGGTTGCAGACGCGGCTCGGATCCCGCGTAGCTGTGGCTCGGATCCCGCAGGCCGGTGGCTACAGCTCCGAATGGACTCCTAGCCTGGGAACCTCCATATGCCATGGGAAGCGGCCCTAGCAAAGGCAAAAAGACAAAAAAAAAAAAAAAGAGAGAGATATGGGACATCCTTCTATTTAGGCACATTTACTGATGAGGTCAGCCTCCTTAGGCGTGGTTGGTCGCATCCGTACTCAGATAAGTACAATCGATAACATGGACTATCAGCACCCTGTAACACACCCTAAAACATCTGTCATAGTAGGCAAAAGCTGAGCCCTAGAGTCAAACCACTGGGGTTTGAATTTTAGCTGCCTCTCTGAACCCAGTTTCTTCTTCTAAAACATGAGGAAAAAGCAGTATATATCTTAAGATTGTTGTAAGAATTAAACACTATACTCTACATTAGATTAAAAAATATTTAGGGAGTTCCTATTGTGGCTCAGCAGGTTAAGATTCCCAACATAGTGTCCATGAGTATACAGGTTTGACCCCTGGCCTCACTCAGTGGGTTAACGATCCAGCATTGCCACAAGCTACAGCATGTAAGTCGCAGATATGGCCAGGATCCGGTATTGTTGTGGCTGTGGTGTAGGCCAGCAGCTGCAGCTCCAATTCGACCCCTGGCCTGGGAAGTTCTATAAGCCTCAGGTATTTAAAAAAAAAAAAAAAAAAAATTAGAAAGCCTAGCATTTCACACAGTTAAGTGTTTGCTCTTGAGATCATTATCACTGCCAAAAGGGATAATTTTAAACACTTGAATATGCAATATTTATCAAAATTTCAGTTAAGTTACCAAAGAAGACAGGTTGGAGGGGGAGGGATGGGCTGGCTGTTCGGGATGGAAATGTCCTAAAATTGGGTGATGAGAATCATTGTAAAACTATAAATACAATAAAATTCAGTGAGTTAAAATAAAATAAAAGAATAAAAAAATAAAAATGTAAAAAAAAGAAAGAATTGACATTAAAAAAAAAAAAAAAAGAAAGAAAAGGAGTTCCTGTGGTGGCTCAGTGGTAACAAACCCAGCTAGTATCCATGAGGACACAAGTTCCATCCCTGCCTCGCTCAGTGGGTTAAGGATCTGGCATTGCCATGACCTGTGGTGTACATCACAAATGCAGCTCGGATCTGGCACTGCTGTGGCTATGGTGTAGGCCAGCAGCTACAGCTCTGTTTCAATGCCTAGCCTGGGAACTTCCATATGCCTCTAGTGCAGCCCTAAAAAGACAAAAAAAAATAAATAAATAATTGACATTTATGGAAGACTGCCTGAAATATATGTAGCCTATCCATTTCTTCAGATCACTTGCTCTTAATTCTGCCTATGTGTCAGAATTACCTACAGAGCTTTTTTTTTTAATTAATTAATTTATTTTATTTTATTTTTTGTCTTTTTGCCTTTTCTAGGGCCCCTCCCTCGGCATATGGAGGTTCCCAAGCTAGGGGTCCAATTGGAGCTGTAGTCGCCGGCCTACGCCAGAACTACAGCAACTCGGGATCCAAGCGGCGTCTGCAACCTACACCACAGCTCACAGCAACGCTGGATCCCCAACCCACTGAGCAAGGCCAGGGACTGAACCCGCAACCTCATGGTTCCTAGTTGGATTTGTTAACCACTGAGCCACAACGGGAACTCCCTACAGAGCTTTTTAAAAAAAGAAAGAAGGAAAAGAAAAAAGTATACCTCAGGGCTCAACTGCACTCCTGAGATTCCAGTGCAATGGTTTGAATGATTCTGATACATAGGAGCTGGGCTGAAAGCCAAAGCTTGAGGAACACTTCCTTGAGCAAGGCCCAGTCACCACTGAGCTGCCCATATGCACTGTGCTGGCTCATTTCAAAACTGCTTTTAATGAACTGAGCACAGAGTCAGGCTGTCTGTCCACCTTGAGAAACCTTATAGGTTTGCCAACTCCTGCAACATCATCTTGAGGACCCAAGGAAGAACATTCTCTCAGGTCTTAGCGCCAATCACGGCCTGTTTTTTAATCCTATAACATGAATCATGTCACTGAGAGTGTTTCGCCTTTTTGCCTTGGCTGCTAGCAAGTTCAGAACCATCTCTAGCAAGTTAGGAGGACCTTAAGGCCCGTATTTAATAAACCAACTTTATCCTTCAGTATATTTTTCCTTTTCTTCACCTTGATTTCCTCATTTTTTCCATTTTTAATATAGCTATTTTTGTAAGTTATCCCAAGGCTCTTTTTTGGTAACAAGGTCGGAGATAAGCTTTCCATCAGATTACAGGCCCATGAAAGGCAAAGATCACCTTCCTTTATCTGCCTCCAGCATCTCAGCATAATAACATGCTTTGCGGCATGCAACAGATGTCTTTTGAAGTTTTCTCTCCCCCCTACTGAGTAGCATGGCACACCTTAGCCACTCACGATGATTTAATCAGCGAATCGTGAAAAAAAGACTTACTGAATACAGAGCTGAAGGTCAGCATGCTGGCAATCCCAATGATATAGTTTATTCTCTACTATTTATAAGGCAAATATAAGACAGTTCTGTTACAAGACCAGGGTTTTGTGAACTAGTCTAAAAACCTCATCACCTACTTCAATGAGAAGACAACCAACTGATAAATACATGTTGAACTACAAACAACTTGTGAGCAGTAGAGACTCGGGATATAGAAAAGCACTTACCTTTCATATATTAATTGATATATAAATGTTTTCTTTTTTTTTTTTTTTTCCTTTGTCTTTAGTCTTTTTAGTGCCGAACCCACGCACATGGAGGTTCCCAGGCTAGGAGTCCAATCGGAGCTATAGCTGCCGGCCTGCGCCAGAGCCACAGCAACTCGGGATCCGAGCCACGTCTGCAACCTACACCACAGCTCACGGCAACGCCAGATCCTTAACCCACTGAGCAAGGCCAGGGATCGAACCCGCAACCTCATGGTTCCTAGCAGATTCATTTCCACTGCACCAAGACAGGAACTCCCGATATATAATGTTTTCAACGTACTAAGCTGAATCTTACTGAAACAGATTTAAGGACCTCACCATTCACATAGTTTCTACCTGTCACATCATCGCTATCCCAGTGGCGCCGTTGCTCAGCCAGCTTTTGCATTCGTGTTTTCACTGAGGAGGCTGCAGTTGCTTCCAGTCTTGAGTTCAGCCCTCTCCTCATGCCCAGCAGTGATGCTGGGGCAGCCACAGAATCACTGGCGGGAGCGGGCGCTTGTGGCTGCGCCTGAGGAGACACAGTACCCGGAGAACAAGGTTTTGCAGAAGCTGACTCAACAGGTTTTTCATTTTCCAAGTTAGAAACTTCTACTTCAGTGTTGTCAGAACAGCGTTTTTTTGATGGCGATGGCTTTGTGCAAGATTTCTCTAGATTAAAAAGGACAAACAAAATAAAAAATAAAAATTCCATAATTTCTCAAAGCATGAAAAACTTGCAGCAGCTTCAAATAAAGAAATTATGTCTTTCTATTCCTTTAAATGATTTTACCTACAAGAAATATGTAAAATTCTTCTCTTTCAGTAACTTAGAAATCTGATATATTTCTCTTTAAGCAAACATAACTTATAGTTTTTTAAAAAAAATCTTAATGAGGGGGTTTCCATGGTGGCTCAGTGGGTTAAGAACCCAACATAGTGTCCGTGAGGATGCACATGTGATCCCTGGACTCACTCGGTGGGTTAAGGATCTGGCGTTGCCACAAGCTGTGGGATAGGTCACAGATGCAGCTCCAATTTGACCCTTAGACTGGGAACTTCCATATGCTATAAGTGTGGCTGTAAAAAGATAAATAAATAAAAAAAAAAATTAAAAAAAAATAAAAAACCTTAATGAAAAATATTCAAATGATATTCTCAAGATACATGCATAATACCCTATGTATACACGGGTACCCTATGCATAATACCCTATGCATAAGACCTATGTGGTCTTGAGACACTGGGAAATAAAAAGTGCATACACAGAGAATAAGCCGATGTTCTAGGGGATTTTAAAGCTCATACAGCCCAATCACTGCCTTTTCAGATAAGAAAAATCAGACCCAGAGAAACCAAGTTACCTGCCTAAAGTGACACAGCACAGCTAAGAGTGGAAATAAGCTTTCTGCTTGTAAAACATTATTTCATGAACAGGAATAAACAAGAGTAAAAGGGCACCTGGCGTGGAGGCAAAGAACCCCCCAAAATGACTGAATTATCTGGTCAATACCAAACTCATCCACACAAGTGTTTAAAAACATTTCACATTTTAAACCCCCATGAATAAATCCCTATAAAATAAATTTAAAAGTTCTAAAAGAAAAAGGAGCTACCCAAACATAAGGCAGATAATTTTTAACCCAAGAATGAGTTCCACTATAATGCCTGGAAAATTAGTACTTTAAAACATAGGAATGTAAATTCCATATGAGGTCAGTTTCATTGGCTGTCTAAGCAAGCGTTCTTGTTCTGGCAGTGAATGAAGATCATTAGTGAGAAGTCGTGACTGCCCTCACAAACAGCAATATAATTAAATGTGCATCATGAAACTTTCCAATCTTCTGCAACTCATTTATGGATATATTTTCAAAAATTTATCCAACCATTTTTTGGAGGTGTTCCTATGTTAACATGCTTCACTACTTAGAAATATGGAAATCTTCAAGTTATAGTTCTTATACAAAACAGTAAATATTTCCATTTAAATATCAAAACACAATTCCAACAACTAGTTTTTCAGTAACTAATACTAAATATTTGATTGCACAAATCTGGGCCACAGTGAAGAGACCCTGGACTGGAGCCAGGCCTCTATCTTCCTATGTAATATGTATGGTATTCCCTCCCTTCAAAATGCATAAACATACAAAAATAAATTTTCATTTTACAGTTAACTTATAAAATAATTAGGAGCCAGCACTATGCCCCCTTCTCTTTTGCAATGTTAGTTTTGCCCTCTATAAAACTCTCTTTCTATATGTACTTTAAATTTATACTAAGGAAAATTATCATCCCCAGACTTACTTCAAATGCTAGGAAAATATTGAGCCAGCTAACTGATATAGGCCCAGGATGCCAGGATTCTGTGAAGAATAAGTTTCCAGGAGTGCTTGGGTTGGGGGGGCGGGCGGAGGGAGAGAGCTTAATTTTGTTTCTAATTTCACCAGTTCTGTATATGTGTGTGTGTGTGTGTGCATGAACACACACACATATATTTTGCTTTTTAGGGTTGCACCTGCAGCATATGGAAATTCCCTGGCTAGGGGTCAAATCGGAGTTATATAGACGCCAGCCTCTGCCAAAGCCACAGCAACACGGGATCCTTAATTCACAGAGTGAGGCCAGGGATTGAACCCACATCCTCATGGATAATAGTTGGGTTGGTAACCCACTGAGCCATGATGGGAACTCCCACCAGTTCTGTAGACTAATAACCTATACTGTGCACCTAACTCTAAAGAGATGTTTCAGCAGACAAAGGATGAAAAGGCTCATTAAATTTCAAGCATCTGCAGGCAGGCCTGCCTTTCATTGCTCTGCTCCTGCCAAAGACACCATCTGAACCTGGTTGTCAGCTGTCCTAGCACTGCTGGGGTAGAAAAACTCCACACAACAGCCAGAATAAGTACTCCGCTACTCCTATAGTATTTTTCCTTTAGAGGTTTTTTTTCATTTTGTTTTTTGTTTTTTGCCAAGCCCACAGTATGTGGAAGTTCCCAGGGAGTGAACCTGTGCCACAGCAGCGGCCTGAGACACTGCAGTGACAACACCAGATCCTTAACTCACTGTGCCACAGGGAAACTCCCCTTAGGGGTTTTAAGGATAATTTGGGAATGAGGAAAATACAGTTCTACCAGTTAATCTGAAATATTTGTTAGAAACTCTGCTCTGGCCTGATAGGTTTTAGGCCTAACATAATAGGCCTGAAATAGAATAAAAGGCTGATCTTTCCCCCAGAGGCTATTACATTTGTCTCCCAAAGACCTTGGTTCCTTCTGTATGCACAATGTTTGGGACTCATCTCCTTTTAAAAAATGCAAATTTTACTTTCCTCCACAAAGTCTTTTTACCTTCACCACCAGAGAGGGGTTGCTGGTTACTTGCTTCCGAAAGCGGCTCCCTGACTCTCTTGGCATGAGTCATAGACCTTGCTGCTGGGATGGGCCGCTCCGCCATTTTTCTCTGAAGATTCTCTCTCCTGGCACGAGTTCGTTCAAGCAGTTTCTATACATATACAATATATCAGAGTGTTAAAATACACATTTTGTCAAAGGTTCACAGAACTCCGGGTCATCTTCTAAAATCACTAAGTGCCATCATTAGGATAACAGTTAAATACATTTCAAAAAGGAAATCCTAAGTAATTGAGTCAAGATCCACCAGTGAGTTCAGGTGTATTATGAACATTAAAGGGGGATAAAATGTGTGAAGCTAGTTTGTATGAGATTTTAAATTGCAACACATTTTTTTTCTGCTTCCATTAAAAGGTAGAATCTATCTCCGTCCCTTTGAATGGGGCTGACCTTATGATTCACTTTGACCATTAAAACGTGGCGGAAGTGATACTGTGTGTCTTCCAATCCCAGGCCCCAAGAGGTCTTATAGTTTCTGTTCTCACTGTCTTGGAACACTGCCACCACAGGAAGCAGCCCAGATTAAGCCTGCTAGACACATGGCCCAGGGGACAGCCAGCATCAACCACCAGAAGCGAGAGTATGGCCATTTCAGACCCTCCAGCCCCAGATATTTGCATATCACTGCAGACTCTTACATGATCACAGGGACACCAGAAGCCCAGCCCAGCTGAACCCAAATGCTGAGTTGCTGAATCATGAAAAATAACAAAGTTGTCCTTTTAAGCACTATGCTAAGCAGAATAATAGCCCCCCAAACATATTCACTGTCCTAATGCTCAGAACCTGTGAACATGTTACCCTACATGGCAAAAGGAGTTTGCTGAGGTGAATAAATTAATGAACTTGAGATGCAGAGATTATCTTGGATTCACTGAGTGTTATCACAATTGTCCACATGAGGAGGGAGCATCCAGAAAATGTGACAAGGGAAGCAGAGATCCGAGGGATACAATTGGGGGATTTAAAGATGAAGGAAGGGGCTGTAAGCCAAAAATGCACGTGGCCTCTATCACCTGAAAAAGGAGAGGAGACATTTTCCCCTAGAGCCTCCAAAAAAGGACAATCCTGCCGACACCTAGATATGAACCCAGTAAAACCCATCGGATTTCTGGCCTACAGAAGATGATAAATACGTGTGATGCTCGGCCACTAAATTTGTGGTCATTTGTTATAGAAGCAAAACTAATATAGTCACTAAGATTGGGGGGGATGGTAAAGAACAAGAGATAACTGACATACCAGTTCTTTGAAAATATAAGACACTTCCAAAGAGGAAAAAACCACACAAAACTGAACTAAATAATCCTATGTATATTTAATTAAATATCAATATATAATAAAATAGTTTTAAGTTGACATTCTGGCCATTCCATGATATCATGAATATTACTCTTTTCTAAACCCAAATCAACAGCTGCTCCTATCTGAATCAGTGTGGTAAGATAAATACAAGACCCTGGAGTTCCTGTTGTGGCTCAGTGGTTAACGAACCCGACTTGTATCCATGAGGACTTGGGTTCGATCCCTGACCTCGCTCACTGGGTTAAGGATCCAGCGTTGCAGTGAGCTGTGGTGTAGGTCGAGTACACGGCTCGGATCCTACATTGCTGTGGATGTGGCTGTGGCTGGCAATACATACATACATATATACATACATACATGAATACAAGACCCTGTAAAATAATTCACTCTCTTTCAAATGAACACACACACACAAATTTCAAATGGAAACAACTGAAGGAGACTTGCAGATAACGGGCTAGAGTTTATACACTGCCCAGCAAACACAGAGCAGTCATTATAGACTAAGGAATTAAACTCCACCTGATTTTTTAGTGGCTTAATTAAAATAGAATAAAAATTTTTAATCCCTCTGAGTATGCAAAAGAAGCATGAGCTAAATTTGGAAGAAGACACAACTCTCTATTTTTCTTAGGAAAGATTTTTCATTGAAAGAAGTGACACTAAATCTAAATGCCATGTCACTGAAAGAGTAATTTATAAGCCTAATGCCAGCTAAAACACAAGACCTTCACCTTTTAAATAAATGTCTTCAACAAGCTCAAAAGTGATGGCATTACATAAATTCATATGTCTGAGAATTTTTCCTACAATAAAATATATCACTCCTTAGATACAAAACTAGCCTAATTTATTCATTCATGGACATGCCCACATTCCCTTCCGGTCAGTTAGGACACTTATGAGTCAGTAACCTCTTCAGTTACTATGAGCAATGGATCCCAAAAGAATGTGGTTTTACCATTCAAACATACACAAGTGTTCTACTGCTACATTAGATTAAAAATGTTAAAGATTTAAAAAAAATTAAAGTAGACAAGCAAAAAAGTTACCTAATCTATAAAATAAAACTAATAAGCACCAAAGATTATTAATTTCAAAGAAATGACGTATCTGAAATACATAAACTTAACAGCTCAATAAATATAAGTCATCCTTCCTGGTAATAGTGGATCAGGGATTTAAGGTTCTTTTATTATTAAGGAACATTTCTTCAAACATCACACCTCCTTCTTCAATGGAGGCATTAAAAAAAATAAAATCCTGCAATTACTAACATAATCAGGAAATAAGATATTCTATATGGATGAATTTAAGATAACTGAAGCATATAGTCCTTAAGCAATTTTATGCAATTCCCCATATCCCTCGAATCATTTTTGTCAGAAACCTTTTCTAGGAGATATTACTGATTCCCCTGCCTTTTTTTTTTTTGCCTTTTCTAGGACCACTCCAGCGGCACATGGAGGTTCCCAGGCTAGGGGTCTAATCAGAGCTGTGCCGCCGGCCTACCCCAGAGCCACAGCAACGTGGGATCCGAGCTGTGTCTGCAACCTACACCACAGCTCATGGCAACGCAGGACCCTTAACCCAGTGAGCGAGGCCAGGGATCGAACCCTCAACCTCATGGTTTCTAGTCAGATTCGTTAACCACTGCGCCACAGCGGGAACTCCTCCCCTGCCTTCTTAAACAGAGGAAACTCAGTATCAATTAACTTCTTATTTTCAAAATGCTCTAGCAGCATTCCTTTCTAAGTCATCACAAAGATTTCATTTAACTCTGGAAAATTAGAGAAATTTTATTTAAAACAGTAATAGCATGTTCATTTACTTATATTACAAGAACAGATGCATTACACAGTATTTTAATTGTAGCTTTTTCTTGTTTAAGGTTCCTACATAGAAAGTTCTGACCTGGCACACCTAGTTCTGGGTTTCCCTATTCTGGTCTTAGACTGGGACAACCGTCTCCTATGAGAGGATCTTCAGACTAAGAGGCTAATAACTGATATTACAAGTAGTAAGACCATAGTTTTTAAATACACCTAATGCAACAATCACTAATGCTTATATAGGACTTAATATGAAGTACTTTCAGTGTCTGCACACACTAACTCATTTCATCTTCAAAATCTGATTTGATAAAATTCTGCTTTTACTACTATTTTACAGATAAAGTCAGGCACAGGTTAATAAAGCCAACCACTTTGCTATAAACCATCTTTGACTAAATCTAAGTGCTCTTTTTAAGAACGTATGATCAGCAGAACTAACCGACTTCAAAATCATCAACAGTTTTTTTAGTGCTGTCAGCTGATCGTCATAATAAACATGTGCCTTAACTGCCTGTTCATCCATGAATCAAGAGGTATTCTTTATCTCTGGCTGGTCCATGAACATTAGGAAGACATGGCCCTGTGGCCTCTGTCTAGATGCTGACTCAAACAAATAACCTGTAAAAGCATGAGCCTTTTAGCAAAATCTGAACAGTGACAGAATGTTTGATGAAATTAATGAACTGCTGTTATTTTTTCAGGTATGATAATAGCATTATGATAATGTTCTTTTAAGTCTTTAGTGTTCAGTGATCAATACTGAAATATTTATGTAGAAAATTATATATCTCTAGAATGTGCTTCCAAATAATTCAATGGGAGGCATTAGAGGAGGATACAGTAAAACAATATGGTCATGTGTTTTTGGGTGATAGATGCATGAGGGGCAATTACACTTGTGTAATTTGAAATTTTCTACAATAAAGAAATGATTTTTGCTGAAATGTTCCAACAGTTACTGTTGTGCATATAATTATTTGTCTGTAGAATAATTTGCACTGAATGGCTCTCTTCCAAATTAATTCAGCAGAACACGGTTGATAGGATAGTGTAGGGGAAACGTCTCTCTGAATAGGAAACAAAGAGTCCTACCCTCATGAAGCTCACATTCTAACAGGAAACATGTTCAACAGGTAAATAAATGCAAGTGAGATGGGTATTATGAAAGGTGATCGCCCCTCTGACGGAGGGGAATCAAATTGTAACCTGAAGGTTAAAACAGAAGAGACAGAGGAAGAAAGTGCCAGACAGCCCCAGTGACAGCAGCGGGGAGAATCAATGCACAACGGCTTTGTTGTCTGCGGAAACAGAGCTTAGGACGGTTGTAGCCTTTCTCAACCAGAGCAGCCAAGAGAATTATTAATCCCTAATGCCCTGGCATTCATATCATGAATTAACATCTCTGCTATGCCTATAGGATGGCATGGTTAAGAACAACCTTTGGGGAAATTGACAAAATAGTTCTCTCAAATAATTTTCTACGGTCTCTGGTTCTGATAAGGAACTCTGGTTGAGAAAATCGTTAACTGACTTTCATTTTTTTTTTTTAGACAAAGAACTGTACCAGTTAGTTTCACTGTGCAAAAATGTTATGAATGCTGTAATTAAGCACCTAATCTTTGGAACCAATTCAGACAGTTCACTCATTACCAATTAAGGAAAAGATGTCAAAGCTGTTTATTCTAACTGCAACTGATCTAATTTTTCATAATATAAACCATACATATTAAACCAAACATATTTCTGAGCACACTCTAAAATGAAAGGTTTCTTTTAAATGTTTCTTTTAACTCAGATTTGTACTAGCTGCAAAATGATATTTTAAGTAAAATGAAGTACAACTTTCAGCCAAATTTCAAAATGCTCTGTTCCTATCAGTTACTTAGGAGAATTAAAAAGAATATTCAGAACACATAGGGCTAATGTTTTAAGGAATCCTAGCCTAAGATGTAACATAGTATATCCTTTCCAGTTTCAACGGAGGTGAAAAATATGTAGTGCATGACCAGCTCTATAATTTAAAGATAATACAAAACTGTGTTCAGGATTTTTCTGTTAGAATATTTAAGATGCACAAACTGATATGTCCCCCCCTCCCCCAGATGACTGAGAATTTGGAAACAAAAATAAATACTGTTGGGACTGAATAAAAGTAAACTCTAATTTTTGGAATTTTTAGTAGACTTATGGAAGTGTAACTACACATCCAAATAAATAAATAAATAAATAAAGGTATTACTACTCTCCATTCAAGTTTTTCGATCTAGTGTAAAGATATTTTCAGGCCCAATTTGCAACAACTCAAAATAGCAGTTTCAAACTTGCACAACAACCTAAAATGAGGAACTATCTTGGAAGAAAAGGGAGTGCACAACGACCCATTCGAAATTCCTCATTGTGTCAACATACATTCTCAACAAGCCAAAGCTGGACAAATAATCGACACTGCAACGATGTAATAATAATTAATCCATGTTTAATTTCCAAAGAACAAAAGATGAGTTAAGTACTGCTGTAACGTTATGCCCCATAAACATACCAAAATTTGGTATGTTTCCGGCACTGGCTTATTTTAATGTTTTGCTGTCATTTCGTTCCCAGCATCCTTAAATGCATCGCTCCTCCGCGGGCCCCAGGAATCCCGCAAATCACATTCCATTCCACTTCCAGGCGGCGGCTGCTGCACACACAGCACTGAGTCACTCCGGCACCCGACTCCACCCTGCAAGTTATCCCGGCTTTTACTTCCAAGGGGACCTGTTCCATCAGGTCCCAACCTCACCCTCGAAAAGGACAGAGATCCAGTCCAAAGGGGCATATAAAAAAACAGGGCTGACAGGAGACTTTTTTCTCACTACTGCTTTTGAGGGCCGACTCAAAACTCCCCCAGAGCTTCCTCTACCAGATTAAAAAAAGAAAAAGAAAGACGGCAGAAGGCATCCACTGCCCTCTCGCGTCTTCCCCACGCAGACCCGCACACGTACACACTGCGCACGCGCGCGCACGCGCTCTCCGCCCGGTGGGCCCGGAGGTTGACAGACGGTGGGAAGGAAGAGTGGGGGCCGAGAGGGGTCATGGCTGGCTCTGCCCGCAAGTTTTCTCACCTCGGTAAACGGGTCCATCGCCCCGGGCTTCGCGTGTCGATTGCGAGACGACGGAAACGGCGGCTCAAATTCAGAAAAAGAAAAGAAGTGAGTGCAGATCTAGTGTGTCACTTGGAGAAAACAAGCAGTCTGGGGCAGGGGAACTCTCCCAACCTAGTCTCCTCTTCCCCACAGCCTCCAGTGTCGGACTCGGCCTCCAGCGGCGGTTCAAATTTGAATTTCAGCGCCCGGAACCGCGCGCATGCGCGCAGGGCGGGGCGGGGGACAGGGCACGCCTCTATCCGCCCCCGGCGCTGGATCACGTGGCTTCCCCCGGGCCGGGCGGGTCCCAAGGGTGGCGTTGGCTCCTCTTCTCCCAGAGAGCCTAGGCCAGGCGGCTGGGGCTCGGCTGTGGGTGCGGCGCTCCCGGCCCTTCAACTGCCTCCCGGCCCTGAGCCCCACCCCCTGCGATCACACACCGCCTCTGTTTAAGCAGATCCCTTCACTCCGTTGTGCTTGGGCGTTCCCGTTTTCCTTCATTCCTAAATCTAGGACTAAGCCCACTGGACCTTTGACCTAAACTAGCCTTCTCTCTGCTGGCCCGCACCGACTTCACCCCTAAGGGGAACTCAGGCCCGGCTTTCACGAGAGGCAGGTCTAGTGAGCCACCCGACTTTTGGGGCTAATGACCAGTGACCCACCTTGGGAACCGGCCTTTCTCATTGGGAAAATAAGGTGTGTGAGGAGTTTATACACAAAACTCCTATCATACCTTCTTATTCTTATCCCATCAAACTGCATAGGACGTTAGAGCTGAGAAGCCACCCACTTTAATTCTTCCTCTTAAAACTGAGACAAGGGAGACCCTGAGACATTAATTAACTGGTCCAGGAGAAATGAAAATCCCATTCTCAACTCAGTCTGCTTTCCAGCAGTGGATCAAGCTGTGTCTCCTAATGATTCTTAATAGATTACTAAGAATTGTGAAATACATTATATATATTTACTGTATCAGATTCATTTCTAATTTAGCCATACTAGGGCTTGTTATAAAGACAACAGGTTATGACTTGCTCATCTATAACACTGTGTAGATTGCTGGGTAACTGCCCAACAATTGAACCAAAGTATTTCTCCCAAGTTAGAAGTTTCAGTATAAATAATAACCTTTCTATCTTATCGGCATTACAAAAGTATTTCACTAATAATATCTCTAACTTGAATTTTGGTTGGAATGAAAAGAATTCTTCGAGTTCCTGTTGTGGCTCAGCTTCTTAACTCAGGTTAAGAACCTGACCAGAATGTGGGTTCAATCCCTGGCCTCACTCATTGGGTTAAGGATCCGTTGTTGCCATGACCTGGTAGGTCCCAGATGCAGCTCGGATCTGGTATTGCTGTGGTTGTGGTGTAGGCCTGCAGCTGCAGCTGGGATTGGACCCCTTGCCTGGGAACTTCCATGTGCTACAGGTGTGGCCGTAAAAAAAAATTCTGAGTTTGGGCCAAGAAGAAATTGCTTGGGGTCTTGGTTCTACCAAGAACCGTGTGACCTTAAGCTTTAGGCAAATCATTTAACCCACTATTTTTCAGCCTTTGGGGGAGTCATGGACTTCTTAGTAAATACAATTAAAGCTGGAAAATGCCCACTCGATCATAAACTCTTTAACGTGATTCCATGACCTTCATGGCCACCAGGTTAAGAACCTCTGATTTAGTCTCTCTGTATATTAGTTTACTCATCTGTAAAACATAAGTAATCAACTGCCCTGCCTTCCTCAGAGTAATTAGGAGTATCAGGTGAAAAATTGAGAGAGGTCCAAAAGTATTCCGTATTTAGTAATAAGGCTCTATCCAAGTGTTTGGTTTATTGAATTATTTAACTCAAAATATGCTACTTATGAAACAAAGAGGGAAGATGCTTGAATTTTTTTTCAAGTGCTGGACAAAAAGTGATGGGTGGGTGGGGGTGGTGAGGAGAGCAAGGGTTCAGGGGGAAGTTTACACAACATTGGAAAATGAGTCATTAGAAATTTATGAAGCTTTGTGCTTTCTAGCTTTGGCCTCTGTGAGCCTTAGATTCTAGTCCAGACTAAAAGAGGTAAATAATGCATGTAGCTCAATATAACCACTCAAAACATTAGTTTATCTTTCTCCATAGTTCCCCTGTATCTACCCTGACAATGATGATGACAGCAGCCACCACACAGTGGCTGAAGTTTATTAAACACCCACCTTGTGCCAGAATCTGTCTAGAAACCGAAGTCCAGTTGCTTAGAATATTGCAACTACCGTCTAATGGGCCTCTCCCTTCTTGCTCCCTAGTAGTTCATCTTTCAGTTTATAGGCTAGAATTACTTTTCTCCTTTTAAAAATTGTATAATAGGAGTTCCCGTTGTGGCTCAGTGGTTAACGAATCTGACTAGGAACCAGGAGGTTGCGGGTTCGATCCCTGGTCTCGCTCAGTGGGTTAAGGATCCAGCGTTACAGTGAGCTATGGTGTAGGTTGCAGACATGGCTTGGATCCCAAGTTGCTGTGGCTGTGATGTAGGCCGGTGGCTACAGCTCCGATTCGACCCGTAGCCTGGGAACCTCCGTATGCCGCGGGAGAGGCCCAGAAAATGGCAAAAAGACAAAAAAAAAAAAAAAAAAAAAAAAAAATTGTATTATAAAGTATTTCCAGTTTACCAAGGGATTAGTGAATAAAACAATCACAGTGTACCCACCCCCAGCTTAATTGAAGTCTCCTGTGTGTTCCTCTTTAATCCCATTCACCTTCCACTCTCCACCAGTAAAACTCCTGATTTTGATATTTATCATTCCCATGAAGTGTATGTACTTTTATTACATCTACATATCTACTCAATATAGTGTTTCACATAAATTTTATTTTTGCCGTAAGTAAAAATTTCTGTAGTCGGTTTCTTTTCTCAATAGTCTCTTTATGAGACTCATCATCACTAACAGGTATAGCTGCATTTTATTCATTCCCACTGCTATATTTTATTGTATTAATATACTTGTAATTTACATATCCATTATCCTGTTAATTGGCCATTAGTTCATTTCCAATTTTTCACTCCAAAAATTCCATGATGCCATGAATATTTTTATATCTCCTTATACATACATGCAAAACTTCCTCTAGGATAATATACCGAGGAATTAGAGAATTCTTTCAATAAATATATCTCAATATTATTGCAGATGTTAAAAATAAATTGCTCTTTAAAATGATTGTAATAATTTATATTCCAATCAGCAGTATATGAGCATGCCTGCTACTCTAGTGCCTTCCTGCTACTCAGATACTTTTTAGATTCTGTCATTCTTGTTTATATGCATTTCTCCTATTACTCATGAAAGTGAGAATTATTTCATGTGTTTATTAGCCTTTCGGTTTTCCTTTTCTGTGAATTTCAATTTCATATCCGTTGCCCTTTTTTTTCTTTCTTTCTTTCTTTCTGGGGCCACACCCATGGCATATGGAGGTTCCCAGGCTTGGGGTTGAATCAGAGCTACAGCTGCCGGCCTACACCACAACCACAGCAACACCAGATCCGAGCTGTGTCTGTAACCTACACCACAGCTCACGGCAGCAGCAGATCCTTAACCCACTGAGTGAGTCCAGGGATCAAACCCTCAACCTCAAGGTTCCTAGTTGGTTTCGTTTCCTCTGCACCACAGTGGGAACTCCTGTTGCCCATTTTTTTGTTGTTGTTGTTGTTGTTGTTGTTATTGTTGCTATTTCTTGGGCCGCTCCCGCGGCATATGGAGGTTCCCAGGCCAGGGGTCGAATCGGAGCTGTAGCCACCAGCCTACACCAGAGCCACAGCAACGCGGGATCCGAGCCGCGTCTGCAACCTACACCACAGCTCACAGCAACGCCGGATCGTTAACCCACTGAGCAAGGGCAGGGACCGAACCCACGACCTCATGGTTCCTAGTCGGATTCGTTAACCACTGCGCCACGACGGGAACTCCCCTGTTGCCCGTTTTTTTAATGTTGCTTTTTCTTATTGATTTGTAGACTTTTTGTTGTTTACTGTTTTATGGGAAAATAACTCTTGGTTTTTGGCTGACAAACGTCTTTTTCTAGTTTATGGTTTGTCTTCACTTTAGGTTGCCTTGGATGTACAGAAATATTTACTATTAATGTAATCAAACATATGTATGTTTCCAAGAGAGTTTGTACCTCTTATGTCTCAAGTAATCCTTTCCCACCCTGAGGTTGTAACGATGTTCTCCAGGGAGTTTCCTGTGGCACATTGGGATAAGGATCTGGTGTTGTCAGTGCAGTGCCTTGGATTGCTGTTGTGGTGCAGGTTGGATCCCTGTCCTGGGAACTTCCACATGCTACAGGCATGGCCAAAGAAAAAAAAAAAGAGAGAGAGAGAGAGATGTTCTCCCATATTTTCTTCTACAAAGTATGTTTTTATGTCTTTATGTTACCTGGATTGGTCTTGTTTTTTATAGGGATAACCAAATGTATTAGCAACAGTTAATTAATTGTCTGTCCTTTCCCCACTGGCCTGTAATGCCATTTTTGTAATGTACCAAGTTTTCATGTATGTGTCGGTCTATTTAGTAGCTCTTTATTCTATTCTATTCGTCTATTTGTTTATTCCTCTCCCAATATTGAACCATCTTCATTATGTGTTGATATCTGATAGGGCAAATTAAAAATTGACTTGGTTTATTTTGTCCCCTTATTTTTCCACATAAATTTTGAGGTCAGAGTGTCAAGCCCTAAAAAGGAAAAGAAAATCCTCTTGAGATTTTTTTTTAATTGTAATTTACCAAATTAATTTGGAGAAAATTGACATCTTTGTGATATCAGGTCTTTTCATTAACTTAGGCCTACTTTAAGATCATCCAAAAATGTTTGCAATGTACTTCTATAAAGAGCTTAAAAGTCTTTCATTTATTCCCGTGCAGCTTTTTTTGTTATTGTTCTTATAAATGGTATTTTTTAAATTATATTTTAAAGCTATCACTGATATATAAGAATATGATATTGCAAATCTACTGAACTATTTTATTAATTTTAGTGGTTTACTTATAAAGTGGGAGCTTTTTAAAGTGTAAATTATATAGTATCAGTTTCTTATTTAGAGCCAGTTTATGTCTTCTACTGCAATTAGAATAATATCTAAATTCTTTATCATACCCTACAGAGCCCAGCATGATCTGGACTTTGCCTGCCTCTCCTAGTAAACTAATATTCTCCAAATATCACAGTAGTCTCCCTTTTTTTCCCACTAGTCTCCAGCCCCTTAGGCCTTTCTTTCTAGTCATAAAAATATGCCAAATTATTTCTTGCCCTAAGAAGTTTCCATCCCCTGGACATTCCTAGATCAACATTCCTAGATCTAATGAGGCTGGCTCCTCATTAAATGGATCTAAGCTCAAATGTACTGCTTTCTCAAAGAAGACTTCCCTGGTAGCTCAGTGGGTTAAGGATCACTGCTGTGGCTCTAGTCACTGCTGTAGTGCAGGTTGATCCCTGGCCTGGATACTTCTGCGTACCATAGCTGTGGCCATCCGCCACCCCTAAAACCGAAAAAACTTCCCTGATCTTGTGGCCAGCCCCTCCTCTCTGCCCCCCAATCACTTTGTGTCCTAAAACGCTGATATATTTTCTTCACTGCGTTCACCACTTATTTGTGATTATTTTAGTTATGTGTTTAAGTTTATCATCTACCTCTTCTGCTAGAGTGTAAGCAATGGAATGGCAGGGAGTTGGATTATTTATAGCTGTAACCTAGCACCTTCGGGGCACACAGTGTTCAGTAGATATTTGTTGAATGAATGAATGAATGAATGCAAGACAACTATTGTTCATTTTTGAGAGATGAGATAACTGAAATATAAATAGGCTAAGTTATTGGTCTAAGACCATCACCTAATAATTTGAACCAGATCTGCCTGACTTCAAATCCCATTTATGATCTTGACATTTCAGTAAATTTATTTATTTTGATCACCAGACGCAATAGTGATATAACTGTTCTCTTGAGCTATGTCTAAAGTGCTGAATAAATAGCAACCATGTTTTTCTCTTGAAATTGCTTTCTTAATAAATGTTTTAAAACTACTAAGGAAAGAAAATAAATATGTTCACATGATTATTAGCAGTTAGACTATATATATAGTTTGGCCTAATGATGCTAATAGTCTGAAAGTCAACAAAAGTGTCTTCTCTACTTATTTAAATAAAAACCACAATCTCCCAAGTTATCTAGGTAAAGACCACAGTTCATTATATTAACTTAAGTATAAAATAAAGGCTCTGAAGCAAAGATAACTAGAGATTAAAGGTGGCCCTTAGTATTCCCGTTGTGGCTGAGTGGTAACAAACCTAAGATCCATGAAGATGCAGGTTCGATCCCTGGCCTCACTCAGTGGGTTAAAGATCTGGCACTGGGGAGAGGTCACAGATGTGGCTCGGATCCTGTGTTGCTGTGGCTGTGGTTGTGGTGTAGGCCAGCAGCTCTAACTTCGATTTGACCCCTAGCTTGGGAACTTCCATATGCTACAGGTACGGCCCTAAAAAGCAAAAAAATAAAATAAAAATAAATAACGGCAGCTGTAGTAAATAAATATTTGCTCCAAGATCCTTTCTTTTCAATAAAGGAAACAGTAATCATGTTTTCACAGATAAAATTGATGGAGGGCTGAAAACAAAAAAAGTTAAAAGCATTTACTTCAGTAAGGACATTCCATATGTTATGTATGTACAGTTAATTTTTCAAAGTACACTCATACATGTTCTCATTTCATTCACAAAATAATGACCTAAATATTCTTATTTTTTACAGGGATCGAAAAGGCCAAGATCTAACCATAAAGCAGTGGCAAGAAGGATTAAGGTCAAGTTTTCTGCCTCAGGTTATCTGGCTGAAGGGCCACTTCTTTTACGCATTTATTATAATGAAATAGGAACCATCAAAGGATGTTATATACATGTTACTTAGGGGGCTGTTTTATTTGTTATGGTCTCTGCTATTAATTGTCACTAGCATCACATTTTAACAGTTAAAACAGTTTGAATGGTCCTTAGCATCAGATTTTTTTTTTTTTTTTTTTGTCTTTTTGCCTTTTTTGGGGCCACTCCAGCAGCATATGGAAGTTCCCAGGCTAGGGGTCTAATCAGAGCTGTAGTCGCCGGCCTACACCAGAGCCATATCAACGCAGGATTCGAGCCTCGTCTGCAACCTACACCACAGCTCATTGCAACACCAGATCCTTAACCCACTGAGCAAGGCCAGGGATCGAACCTGCAACCTCAGGGTTCCTAGTTGGATTCGTTAACCACTGAGCCATGACGGGCACTCCAGCATCAGATATTTTTTCTTTTCTAATTTAATCAATGAAAATCATATTCCAAAGTGAGGGAAAGATTGCATGTGTGCTTTCTTTTTTTTTTTTTTTTTTTTTTTTTTTTTTTTTGTATTTTTAGGGCCACACCCACAGCATATGGAAGTTCCCAGGCTAGGGTCGAATCAGAGCCATAGCTGCCAGCCTATACCACAGCCACAGCCATGCCAGATTCGAGCCACATCTGCAGTCAACACCACAGCTCATGGCAATGCCAGATCCTTAACCCACTGAGTGAGGCCAAGAATGGAACTCACATCCCTATGGATACTGGTCGAGTTTGTTACTGCTGAGCCACCACGGGAACTCCCGTATGTGTGCTTTCTAACATACTGTATTGTTTTCAAAAAAACCAACTACAGTCATATTTTCTTTATTCAACAGACTAGTCTCAAACTGTATACAGCTTTAAATCTCCTTTTTATTTTCTCAGGTGGTTAATAAAGTTATTAAGGGAATTCCTATTTAAAGGACTGCAGTAAATCCTTTCATAAAGACAAAGAATTCTTTTATGTACTTATCAATCGCACAATAATTTACCTAGTGCTAACTTTACTTTTCCATACTTAGATTTTCTCAATGCCATATTCACCAGAACCTATTTTTTTCAATTTTTTAGCTATTCCATATAAAAGAAAAGTAGCTCTTAAATATTGGAAAAAGTAGAAATCCATGTTTCTTAAACATCAAAGTCTCTTTAGTGAACATCAAAAATAACATCTCCTTAAATTTAAAACAAGAAGGTTCATGGTAACTTCATTGGTGTCTGTCATGAAGTTCTTTATCTTCGAAACACTTCAAAGAATTTTCCTTGCATACACTTCCCAGACCTGGGTTCTCCCCTTTGCTCATTAGCCCTTCCAAATATTGGTGTTCATGACCCTCACTTTCACTCTCCTCCTCCTTGTTCCTCACAGCCTGACGCCACCCTTGTCTTCCTTGGCACCATTCATGCCTGACAGGTACTAGGCCCTCAAGAAATGTGATGAATTCTCAGTGACCACAGCTCTTACATTCTGTCCTCACCAACCCAAGATTCCTCAGACCTTCCAGCTCTGTTGACCTCTCCTCTCTTCTGCTTTTCCACTTTATCATGGCCATCACCCTTAGGCACTAGTCAACACCAGGAAGTGCTCCATCTCCAAGATTTCAAATCCCCAACTGGCCTCCCGATTGTAATCTCAAATCCTTGTCTCTTCTCCACTGCTGCTCAAGCCTACTTATCCTACCAGCCCCCTCTAACCCAAACCTTCAGTTCATTCTCCTTTCCCAAGTTTTGGTCAAATTTAAAATGTTATAATTCATTTGTAGCCATGCCTATGTATTAGCCCAGACCTCTCACCTTGCTCTTTTCTATAAGGCCACATGCTAAGTGGTTCATCTATTCTGATAAGGTAGCCAAGCAAGTTTTTTGTTTTGTTTTGTTTTGTTTTAAATAGGAGTTGGTAGGGCTCACCTAATTTATCCTTTTTTTTTTTTTTTTTTTTTTTTTTTTTTTGTCTTTTTGCCTTTCCTTGAGCCGCTCCCACGACATATGGAGGTTCCCAGGCTAGGGGTCTAATCGGAGCTGTAACCAGAGGCCTACACCAGAGTCACAGCAACCTGGGATCTGAGCCTGCATCTGCGACCCACACCACAGCTAGCGGCAACACCATATCCAGTGCTGCATGATTTGTGGTTGGTTGAATTCATTCATGGCTGCAGAACCTCAGGTACGGGAGGGCTGACTGTAATGTTATACTTGGAACCTCGTCAGCACTAGGGATGCTGCCTATAACCCCCCAAGGGTCAAGGGTCAACTGTACATATACATTTATATGTACATACATACTCTGAAGTATTTAGTTGGGGAAAAGGGCATCATATCTGCAAGCTAAGCATTTCAGAAAAAAAAGCCATATATACACACACACATGTAGCTATAGTTATATAGTTATATACATCTTTCTCTATGTGTGTATATGTACAGACAGCCCTGACTTGGGATGGTTCTACTTATGCTGATTTGACATTATAACAATGCAAACATGATAATGCTTTCAGTAGAAATGGTACTTCACATTTTGATCTTTCCTGGGCTGTCAGTGAGTAGTATGATGCAGCTCCCAATCAACCACGTGATTAGGAGGGTAAACAACCAATACATTGACAGCCGTTCTGCTCTTCACTTCTAGTGCAGTACTCAATAAATTACATGAGGTGTTCATAGTTTCATTATAAGTTTTGTAAGATAATTTTGCCCAACTGTAGCCTAATATAATCGTTCTGAGCATTTTAAGATAGGTTAGTCTAGCAATGAGATTCTGCTGTATAGTAGAAAGAACTATATCTAGGAACATGATGGAGGATAATGTGAGAAAAAGAATATATATATATATGTGTATATGACTGGGTCACTTTGCTGCACAGTAGAAATTGACAGAACACTGTAAATCAACTATAATGGAAAAAATAAAAATCTTTAAAAAATAAGATAGGTTAGTCTAAGCTAAGCTGTAATGTTCGGTAGGTTAGGTACATTAAATGTATTTTTGACTTAGGATGAGTTTATCAGAGCATAACCTCATTGTTAAGGAAGATCTCTGTGCGTGTGTGTGTGTGTAAAACTGTTAGTTTCTCTTCCTCTGCCACATAGCTAAATGACTAAAAACTTTTAATTCTATCCTGACTGTTCTTTTTTTTTTTTTGCTTTTTAGGGCCATACCCGCAGCATGTGGAGGTTCCTAGGCTAGGGGTCTAATTGGAGCTGCAGCCACCGGCCTACACCACAGCCACAGCAATTCCAGATCCAAGCCGTGTCTGCGACCTACACCACAGCTCATGGCAACACCGGGTCCTTGACCCACTGAGCAAGGCCAGGGATTGAACCCATAACCTCATGGTTCCTAGTCAGATTTGTTTCCGCTGCTCCACAATGGGAATGCCAAGTGTGCTTGTCTATCTGCACACACTCCCTAGGTGATCTCATCCATCCCATTGACTTAAAATACCATCCACATGCTGATAGTTCCCAAATGTGTTTCTTTGGCATGATCTCTCCCTTGAATTGGACTTTTTTTTTTTCTTTTTTAGGGCCGCACCTGTGGCATATAGAAGGTCCCAGTTTAGGGGTCAAATTTGAGCTGCATCTGCAACCTACACCATAGCCATAGCAAGGCCAGATCCAAGCCCTGTCTGCGACCTACACCACAGCTCACAGCAACGCTGGGTTCTTAACTGAGTGAGTGAGGCCAGGGATTGAACACACATCCTCATGGTTACTAGTCGGGTTCATTACTGCTGAGCCACAGTGGGAACTTCCTTGACTTGGACTTTTAACTGGTATATTAAACTTAACAAATTCAGAATGGAATTTCCCCCTAAACTTGTTCTTCCCAAATGTTCTCCATTTCCATAAATGGCATCACTATCTACCCAGTTGCTCAAGCCAAAAACCTAGGGCCATATTCAATTTCTTCTTCCTTTCCTCTTACTCCATCCACATACCCAACCCATCCATCAAGTCTGCTTCCAAATATATCCTGGGTCTTTTATTTCTCTCCCTCTCTGCAGTTTCCATTATACTGGAAAGACTTCATCGCCCTCACTGGACCCACTGCAAAAGTATCTTCTCTGGTTTCCCTGCTTCCACTCTCATCCTCTTATCCATTGTTCACAGAGCAGACAATGTAATCTTTAAAAAAAAAAAAGGCCATATTATGTCACTGCCCTGTTTTAAATCCACCAGTGTCTTCTAACACACTTAGAATAAAGCCCAGGCTCCTTTCCCAGGCCCCTGCCTACCTCCGAGATCTTTTTTCCTCCCCCTTTCCCTCACTCACTGGCCTCTAACCATGGTGACCTTCACGTAACCGCAGAATCAGGTCAAGATCATTCCCATCTCAGAGCTTTTGCCATCACAATTTCTTCTACTTTGAATGCTCACCCCCTCAAATGTCTTACTGCTAACTCTCTTATCCTTCAAGTCTCAGCTCAAAGGCCACTTCCTCCAAGAGGCTTGTCCTGACCCTCCCCCTCTCATTCCAAGTCACCACCTCTAGTACACTTCCCTCATGGACTCTACTTTGTAGCACCTCTTTGTATCTGATATGATATCATTTGTTAACTTGATTATTGTTTGTTTCTCCTCCTGTAAGTTCCAAGAGAACTGAGACTCTATTTGATTTACCCACCACAGCATCCCTGATGTATGTGCACAAGGACTGGCTGATATTTGTACATCATGTTTACATATGTATATATGCACAGCCAGTAATAACATAAATACTTCATAAGTATCTGTGGAGGGTAAATTAATGCACATCTTGGTTTCTTCAAATATAATTAAGATGGGCAATATCTTTTGTTTGATTAAAAATATCTTTCTTCTCTCAGTTATTTACAGAATATCCTATTTAAAAAATCACAGTATTTCCCAGGATTTTTGTGCTGTTCTGACTCTTTTCATTGAGGTGAAAAGGCAGAGGCGGTTTCACAAAGCATTCCTTTATTTGGCTTCCACGTCATGCTTTTCATTCTCCTGAAAAAGATATACTGAAAACATTCCATTCTATCAGTACAGACATCCCCAAAGCATTCAAACTACACCGAAAAAAAATTTTTTTAAAGCTACAGAAACCAACTTTCCCTGGATTTTTGTTTTTCTTTTATGAGTCAATAAGCATTGTTTACAGCTGCCCTGAGGCTTCTGCTAATGCTTGTTAGAATCTAGTGTGTTGCAGCTAAGCGTTTCTCTGTTATAATGGCAGGCTGCAGATTAATCTTCCTTAATTCATATATTTACAATGACATGGAATATTATAAATTGCTTGCAAGAGAACAGAGAGAAAGCCAAAAGTATTTTTGAGAAGCTTCTTCTCCCCTCATTCTTTTAAACTCTCATCTGAAATTTAAAAGTAAACAAAAATTATTTTAATGTTCTACATTTTTAGTTACTAAGATAATTTCTCCTTAAAAAATTAAACTTTTTCTAGTTTCAAGCATAATATAAACTTGATCTGCTCTCAACAAAATGAAACTTTTGCAGGAGAAAATGAAATATTATAGTTCTGTATCTCTTCACTGGCCCTAGCAGTATATGCTTATTAACAACTTTCTACAGAATTCAGCGTCTCTCTTCCTCTTTCTTGGCCTTTACTACCCAGGTTAATGAGCAAATGTTGTTCTAAGCCTTTTTAAAAGGAAGATGTTAATCTTTTTTCAAAAAAAAAAAAAGATCTAATCTTATTACAGAGATGTTTCAACTGACTCTTTTTGTTCTGAAATTCCATTGACTATGACTAGCTTGCCATATAGTTTGTACAGGCAATATACATATTAATAATGTATTCATATTAACATATAAGTTAATTATGCAAAAGTTACTGGTAAAATAAGGAAAATATAAGCGCTCTATCCATAACATAAAAATCCCACCACACATAAAAAACCAATATTTCTATTTTTTTGTCTTTTTGTCTTTTCTAGGGCCGCACCTGAGGCCATATGGAACTTCCCAGCCTAGGGGTCCAATCGGAGCTGCAGCCGAAAGCCTACGCCAGAGCAGCTCAGGATTCAAGCTGCATCTGCGACCTACACCACAGCTCACAGCAACACCAGATCCTTAACCCACTGAGCCAGGCCAGGAATCAAACCCACAACCTCATGGTTCCTACTCGGATTCACTAACCACTGAGCCACGACAGGAACTCCATATTTTCCTATCATTTTTGTATCTAAAATTTAATAGAAATCATTAGAGAGAACCAGAAATCAAAATAATCCACAATACAATGCTTGTAGTGAACATAAAAATAATAAGTGAAGTATAATGCTGTAGTAGGATAACTACATTGGCATTCTTGGCTATCATTGGAAAACAGGTTTAATAAAACTTTAAAAATGGGGAAGGTGTATCCTATGAGATAACCATAAATTATTAAAAGCAGTTTTATGGAGTTACTGCTGTGGCTCAATGGGATTGATCTGTGGTCCTTGGGAACACTGGGATGTGGGTTCGATCCCCGACTGGGCACAGTGGGATAAGGACCCAGCTGCGGTTTAGGTTGCAGATGGGCTTGGATTTAATCCCTGGTCTGGGAACTCCATATGCCGCGGGGCAGCCAAGGGAAAAAAAAAAAAAAAAGGCAGTTTTAATAATTCTTAACTTTATTTTGCAATTAGTGCTTTGAAAGTGGAGTTTATGTAGAAACAGGTATAAAGGAAAGTTTCTCAAAAAGATGGAATTGTTCATTGTTCTGGCGGATATGTAAAAACAATGCCGACTCAAAAAGCAGCCAAGTGGACAGCTGCAGATGCTGTACCCAATGGAAATACTAAGCAGGCATAGCATGAATCAATAATTAACAAAGCAGATGCACAGAGCTTGATGAGGATGAATAATTGCATAGGCAGGAATGGTAAAAGAAGCTGATAACAGTACTAGTTTTGTAAGAAATTAGATAAACTCTTTGTTTTCGTGAATTTGTTAGCAAGAGTACTTCAGTGCCTAATAGTACACAAAGACTATCTTTTTTAAATGCTTTGAATTAACTGATATGCACTTTTATATAGTATTTATCACTAAAGATATTTATGAATCAAGGTGGTCCCCAAGAAAATATTAATAGGGTGAACATAAAAATAATTTTCAAAAATAAGGAGTGAAATGATATTTTAGATGGGCTAACTACAGGAACATCAAATTGTTTATTTTTAGAATTCTTAAGTTTAATGAAATACTGAAGAGGGGGTATACCTTTAATGCACATTGTTTTCTAACTTGTTTTATGTGTGTGCACATGTGATGCACGTATATATACAAAGTGTTTATATGTACATATGTATATGTGTATGTGTATGTATGTATATGTGTATGTGTGTGTGTATATATATTCCTCCATGCTAGTTAGTAGGTGTCTTGAGGATAGGTATTGTATCTTTTATGTCCTCTGAAAGCACTAAGCCCAGTACCCTGTATATAAATAAATTGCTGTGGAATTAATAATACATCCTGGTTTCTTCAAAATATAATGAAAATGGACTATCTGATTAAGCATGCTTTAGTAAAAATACTCAGAGTAAATTCTTTACACAAGAGGTTGAACGTATGACTTGGAAACATCTTTTAGGAGTCTTTTTTTGAGAAATACAGTTCATAGACTGCAGTGAGTTGGAAAATTGGTAATTTGCAGGAATCACAGATGCATTTATAAGAGACTTCTTGGAAAGCAGACTTCAGAGTTTTAAGTATACAAGGAGGTTGAGGAAGGTATGTAAGGAATCTTGGTATATAAGGTTCATTTACAGCCTTTTTCCTTAGAACACAGGTTGCAAGAACAACTCTCCTCTGAATGCAAAGGATTCACTGCTCATTACTACATCAAGTGCTTTAACCTGAAGATGTGTTCTTTCCATGCCCAGTTTATATCGTTCTTTCTTTTCGTTATCATTGAAAATTCATGCTATTACCTACTCATTCATTAACTTACAAATAATTTATTGAGTACCTACTGTGTGCCAGATGCTATTCTAGATGTAGTGAACAATCAAAAATCACTGCCCTTGTGGAAATTTTGAGAGATGGAGACAGACAATAATCAAGATAAATCAGTAAACTATGTAAGTTAAGACAATGTTAAGCACTAGGGGAAAAAAGGAAGCAGAGAAAAGGGACAGGAAATCTGAGAAAGGAGTGGAATTTAAAACTGAGTGGCCGGGAAAGGCCTCACTGAGAAGTAACATTTGGATTAAGCCCTGAGTAGTGAAGGAGCTAGTCCTGTGGAGTGGGCGCTGGGGAGGGAGGTAGGAGAGCATTCCAGGCAGGGGAAATCCCAAGCTGCAGTGGTCATGAGGTGAAACAGTGCTTGGCACACTTGAGGAATATCAGGGAGGCCAGAGTGTCTGGAGGAGACCAGCGGATACAGCATGGGAGAGGAGACCAAAGAGATGACAGAAGGGTGGGTCATAAAGGACCTCATGGGTGGAAAGGAAGCCGCTGAAGTGTTTTTCATAGAGAACTGACAGTATCTGACTTTTTAACAGGATCACTCTTGTTAATGAGTTTTGAGATTAAAGTGAAGAGGCCAAGTGTGGACATGCAGAGTCCATTTAGGAGGCTCTAGCTATAGTCCAGACAGAAGATGCCAGTGGCTTGAGCCAAAGTGGTGGCAGTAGTGATAGTGAAAAGTGGCTGGATTCTGTATTCATGCGAATTTCTGACAGACGAAGATGTGATGTTATCCACTACCTGTGATATACTGTCACATTTCCAGTTTCCTCCTAATTGATGAAAAAGATACAAATTATTACATGTTCACTGTCATTCTTATCCTGATGTAACTTCAACTTTCCTTTTGTTCCTGAGATTGAAAACACATCTCACAATTATTTCTGTGTCCTATCTCAACCTTAAGGAAGGATAAGGAGAAAATGTGGCTCTGAGAATTGACTGTGCCAACGCTATCTTGAGTTCCTCTGATAAGCACCAGGCTTGTTTCCCTTGTTTATATGCTCTAGGCCTCAGAATCCTGCACGTTAGGCTCTCAAAAATATTCGTTTCTGCGTTTCCCACGCAGCATAAACAAAAAACAACATGCAGCTGCTATCAATTGCACAATCATAAATTTAAATTTGTATTTTAGTATTAAGGATATTACTCTGGGGTACTCAGTTGGTAACTAGTTGAGCCTCCCGCCCTTTCATTACTACCAGCTGTAATCTGAAGTTGTGTTAGCTTTTTTGCACCTGGAAAGGTAACTTAAAGGTAGAGAAGACTGGCTTTATAATTCCCAGCTGGGACTGAGAGTGTCACGCCACCTCTCTGCTGTGAATCCACCACGGAGCTAAGTCCTCTTAAACAGCGCAAAGCATCTACAGAGAGGATTAGTTAAAACTCAGGCATCCCAGATTGGAAACCAGGTTCTCCGAGGGCCCAGCCTACAAACCCGCGAGGCGCAGGCCTGCGCGGTGCACGCCGGGAGTTGTAGTTCCGCCGCTCTTCCTGAGAGCTCAGCCGTTTTAGTTCGAGTGCCTCCAGCGGCGCGCAGGCTCCGTGAAGCTCCGCGCACGCGAACAGCAAGAAGCGTTTCCTAGCAACGGGGGAGCGGCAACGTCACAGCGGCGAGTATTAGAAGCTGCCCACCGTTGGGCGTCTTCGAGTACCTTCCCGCACCTGAGGGCTGGAGGGAACGGCTCTCGCAGCTAGCTGTCTGCGCGTCTTCCTTTGCCCTTACCTGCTTTGCCCGGTCCCAGGTCGCCGAGAGCAACCTCCCGCCGCAAGCCCGCCTCTGACGTACGGGCCGAAAGGCTAGAGGCGCCCGCCAGGTTCCTGTCCAGTCCTCGTTCCCAGAGCCGGCGGAGCCCGGCGCCCTCGGCCTTGGGGGGGACGATGCTGGAGTCTATTCGCGTGACGGGTGAGTGCCGGGAAGGTGGCCCCCGGGCTGGCGGGAGCGGCCGGCGTTCTCACGACGGTTTGCGGCGAGTATGGGGCGGGTCCGCAAGGCGGGCGAGGTAACGGTAGGAGGTGAGGTAACGGTAGGAGGTGAGCTCCGGTGCTCAACCCGACGCCCGGAACCGTGCGAAGCGCGCTGGAGGTGCTCAGGCGAAAAAGGTGCGCAGGGAAGAGAGAAAAACGGCCCCTTTTCCTTTTGTCACTTATTATCAGTAGCCGCATTGGTGTGGGCTATACTGAGGTAAATTATAATAGATTACTGGCCGTACAAAATGTACAACAGCGTTAAATTCCATTTTAGAGCTTATTAGTGAATTAGGCAGTATAGTGCACTAGAACCATATTTTCTAGACTACAGAAAAAGCGGAGCTAAGCAAAACAGCTCATTTGTATATATCAGTATTTGTATTGCATTTATTTGTATGCATTTATTCTTAAGTCAGAACGTTTTGAGTTGATATTAATAGGTCACTTTATACTATGCAGTATACCAAGCGCAAAAAAAGAAAAGGGGGGTCTTTAGACTGCAGGTGAGGAAGTTTACTTGCCTTTTGTTATTTTTTTTAAAAGTGACTGTGAATGTTAACCTTTTAAGAATTATCTTACATAATATTGGAATAACTCCCTAGGCTATTTTCCTGTCATTTGATTGTAATATTACTGCAAGACAGGGTTGGTGGTAGTCTACTATCATGACTAAAAACACCGAAGAACAACAGAGTAAAGGGAAATGTCTGATCTTGAAACTAGTGTCAAAATGAGGCTAGTTTGTTTTTTTACTTGAAACCATTGCAGTACCTAATAGACCATTTTCTGCAAAAATTTAAATTGTATAATGAAATTCATTTTTAATGAAGATATTTATGTTCCTGATTTTGTACTACTTTATTTCATCTTCCATGTGGTAAAATAGGGAGCTGATTTGGTGCAGTCATGACATTGCTGTGATTTATCTCATTGTTATTTATGTTGACAGGAGGCATGGACAGTTACAAGATCTAAGATTTAAGAGGCAATTTAAATTGGCATTGGATTTTTTTTTAAGTGATTCGTTGTAGATTCTATCCTTTCATCCTAAAATACAATGAAAACATTGAAAGTTACCTAAAAATTTCATACTTTCTTTTTTTCTTGGAGGCAGGTCTCTTAACCTTGGCACTATTAATATTGAGTTAATGGATACATCTTTGTTGTGGGGGGGCTGTCCTGTGCATTGTAGAATGTTTAAAAGCATTCCCAGCCTCTCCCACTAGATGCTAGTAACCCCCTCTCTCACACACACACACACATGAAACTGCGACAACCAAAAACGTCTCCTGGAGAGCAAAATTGCCACTCTCTCTGTTCCCCATTTGAAAACCACTGCCTTGGAAAAAAAATATACTAGATCCTGTCAGAGGTGAAGTTTAGTTATTGGGTAGTGATTTAGAAATAACATCGATTAAAATGATTTCCCCAAAACATAGTAATCACGGGAGAGAAGGAGTACAGTTATCATAATATTAGTTCTAGCAAGTGAGTATTCTGGCCAATTAGCAATCAGTAGATCTCCTGTTTTTCAATATGTAGAGTTGAAAGTCTGAGGAGAGATAATTTATAAAATAGTAGACCCACTCCTTTTGGCTCAGCTCCCTTTGCATAATTTGGTGGCAATACCTTTATAAATCCTACTCTGCATGTTGCATACCCCAAGATAATTTAGAAGTGAATTTCTGTGGTTCAATAAAAATTTGAATTGGTGTTTGAGACAATTCAAGCCTCAAATTTAAAACGGCTGACTGGTTGTTTTTTCAAAATAGTTTCTCCATTCTTTCATATAGTTCTTGACTAGTTAAAATGACATTTCTAGAACCCCATGCTTAGCATTTCACTGACTTATCCGAGAGCCAAGTTTTGACAGCCAGAAACTTTATGAAGAGAGACAAAAGCATGCTGCCCCTTTCCCTTACTATCCCCTCATTATTCCTTGGTATTTATGAAGCCCATGTTTTTCTGGTTAGCATTAAGAACTTGATTGTGAAGAGAGTGCTGATGGAAATTTTTCAGCTTTAAAATAGCTATAAATATAGGGAAAACTGGTTATTTTTCACTTCAGGACTGAAGCAGTTACTTGCTTCTGAAATCACTTCCTGTATAATATCTTATTCACTCTTGACTTATTAATCATGATTTAATATCTAAATATAACATCCTGGTGGAATTGTTGGTTGGAGGAGTAAAATAAGATTTGTATGCTGTATATGCTGTTTGCGGTAGAATCAAGTCAGAAGAGATTTCTTTGCCTTATTATACTAAATCAACTAAAATGTTGGTTATACTAAAGCAACTAAAATATTGATTCTAGGATGTAGAATTTATTAATGTTAGATTTACCTTAGAAATCCAAATTTCATAATTTTAAATATTTTACCATTTACATTATTCCATGGAGTATTTCTGTAGGAACTGAATATAATATTGCCTGTAATAATGATATTGATAGTTAACACCTGCTGCTTACTACTGTTCTTAGCACTTAAAACTTTTTTTGACCAATACTATAAGGTATGTAGTAGTAGTATCCCATTTTACAGGTAAGGAAACTGCAACACAAAGACATTAAATAACTTGATCAAGGTCACAGCTGCTAATAAAATAGGCAAGATTCAAATCAGAGAAGCTTCGTTCCAGGGCCTATTTTCTGAACCACTAGGAAAGTCAGAACACTGTTGCAATGACTCTATACTGATTGAAGCCACACAATTTCAAATGAAGATCTCATTTAACATCAGTGCTACATTTACTTGATGGTTTACTCCATCTGTTTTAGTTTTTAATCACAGGGAAGTCTGTGATGATTTTTGCCTGGAAAGATCACATTTTACTTAACTATAAAATTGTTTATTAAATAAAGACATCTAGCTCATTTAGTGACAATGCTGTATAAGATTATGTTAATTTAAGAGTTCCTACTGCCTGTATTTTGTATGTTATATAAGAAGTGATTAATGAATCATTTGGAAATGAAGCTATTTTGTAACAAAAGTGAATGTTTAAAAATACTGGAGTCAAGTCCTAAGAGCAGTGTTTAGCCATATGAGATGAATACTCTTAGGCACAAAACTCCTGTTTGTCCTACAACAGTAGATACCTGCCATTAAAACTTGTCTTCAGCAATACCAGTTGTTTCATTTTTTTTTTTTCCTGCATCCTGGTATGATTTTTTTTCCCCCTCAACCTCAGGCATAGAAATCCTATATCCTTTCTCTGCTCTCAAATACTTTCCTTGTCTACCTCTTTGGGCAGTGAGGGAGCAAAAACAAACGTAGATGTATGCCATAATGGGACTTAACGATTTTACCGATGGGGAGGGTCATCACATAAACAAGTGTAAAACTGCAACTATGACAAACTAGTCAAAGAACCTTCCAGGGAAGTGTTCCTGAACAAATGATATTTGAACTGAAGGATGAATAAGGATTAATCTAACAAAGGAGAGGGGAAGGTCTCCACACAAAGGGAACAGAATGTGAAGAGGTGTTGTGTTGAGACAGGGGTGAGTATGAGGGATTCACAGAATTGAAGCTCGAGTGGACTGATTAAGGGGGAACTTTGTGAAAGATGAGGCTGAGCATGAGTGACTTCATTTGCCATAATTAGTAGTTGTGTCTTTATCCTAAGTGGAGAGCCTGGGGAAGTTTGTTTTCTCACATGTTCACTGTTGTTTTAGATTGTGTTTAATGCATTTTCTTTTTAACACAACCGTCATTTTCCGGCGTTATAGAATACCCTGCATCCTTCTAACTACAAACAGCAACAACACACAACAGTTTCTGACCAGAAAATAATGTAGCACCCTTGTTACTAGAGAGTAACACTGAAAAGTTCCCAACTGGAACTGTGAAGTTTTTAAGAATTCCTGAATTACAGTTGAGTTTCTCAGTTCTTGACTGACACTAACCATGCCTTTTCATCTCTCTTTTTACTTACAGTTGAGAAACTATATCGGATAATGTTGAATTCAGAGATGGTATAATTAAAAGATTATCATAGGCGTTCCCGTCGTGGCGCAGTGGTTAACGAATCCAACTAGGAACCATGAGGTTGCAGGTTCGGTCCCTGCCCTTGTTCGGTGGGTTAACGATCCGGCGTTGCCATGAGCTGTGGTATAGGTTGCAGACGCGGCTCAGATCCAGCCTTGCTGTGGCTCTGGCGTAGGCTGGCGGCTGCAGCTCCGATTCAACCCCTAGCCTGGGAACCTCCATGTGCCGCAGGAGCAGTCCAAGAAATGGCAAAAAAAAAAAAAAAAAAAAAAAGATTATTATAATGCAAATTGAGCAATAAATATTTCCAAAGATACTGATTTTTTTTTAATATACCATTTGAAAAATTGGAGTTCCTGTCGTGGCTCAGTGGTTAACGAATCCGATTAGTATCCATAAGGACTCGGGTTCAATCCCTGGCCTCGTTCAGGGGGTTAAGGATATGGTGTTGTTGTGACCTGTGTGGTATAGGTTGCAGATGTGGCTCGGATCCCACGTTGCTGTGGCGTAGGCCAGTGGCTACAGTTGCTATTGGACCCCTAGCCTGGGAACCTCCATATGCCACCGGTGCAGCCCTTAAAAAAGACAAAAAAAAAAAAAAAAAAAAAATTGGTGTAGCTTACATTCAGTAAAGTGCACAGGTCTTAAATATGCAGCCTGAGACTATATATGTGATGATTACCCAGAACAAGACAGAGCATTTCTGGCCCCCAGTACCCTGGTACTTCCTCCCAGGTCATAGCACCTCCCTCAAAGATAATCATTATTCTGCCGCGTGATACCATAAATTAGTTTTGCCTGTTTTGGAACAAAGAAATGGAATTATATAGTGTGTACTCTCTTGATCTGGCTTTATTTGCTCAGTATTGTCTGTGAAATTCAATTATATTGTTGCTTGCAACCTCAGTTTTCATTTCAAGCTAGTATTCTGTTGTATGAATATACCACAATTTATTCATCCTCTCTACTGTTGACAGATGTTATATCATTTGAGTTTCACGTAATGATGACAACTTGGTAAAATTAAAGTGTTTATCTTGTTTTGGGATTATTTGTTTTGCCTTTTCTTCTGTTTATAATTACTTAGCATATTGTTTTGTGGTATAAAATTATCCCAGATTCTCAGGTTTTTAAGTATTAGTGCACCATATGAAATTGCCATTTTATGGGTCAAAATTTATGGGTTTTTTCCACCAGGCTTTGTTTCAAATGATCTAATCCTCCTTTCAGCCAGGGACATTATAATTGCTGTGAAACCTATTCAGTTGTGAAACCCTTAATGCTACCGCCCTCTCTCTCCCATTCTTTAGATGAGGAACATGAGGCACCTTCGGTGTAGTGATGAGGTTACTGTTACAGAGAGGTTATTGAAAGAGCTGGGAATGGAAGCCAGGAATCCTGGTATTCTTTTCTCTTGTTCTAGATACAAATTAAGCTCTCATTGTGTTAGCAGTTCACAAGTAGGTGGATATACTGAGTATCAGTTTTAATGTAATATTATTTCTCCTTTTTACCTCAATATGGGTAATCAGTTTGGGGTGAATGACTTCTTTGATCAACAGATTTTCATTTTCCTCAAGGTTATAGTGAAGCAGATTATTGGTAGCTAAAATGTTACATCATGTAGTGACTTTTAATATGAGAAAGTGTAATTTTTATTTGTTTACTTATGAGAGAAAATGAGTTACACTCACCCTTAAAAAAGCCTCCATATGTTTTTAAAAAGTTTTAACTTTTCACGAAGGAATTAGGAAAATAGGATGTTCTTCATTGCAATCTTCTTGTTTAAAAGTCATTTTTTCCCCTGAAATAGTAGTATTTAAAATCACAAAAACAATATTTTAGGTTCTCTAATACTAAATACAACTAAAATAAGATTAGTGTGACTCTGAGAAATTAATTTATATCCAACTTATAAGAGTTGTTTGGAGATCCCTGGTGGGCTAGCAGTTCAGGATTCACCTGTTGTCACTGCTGTGGCACACGTTCCATCCTTGGCCTGGGAACTCCCTCATGTTTGTGGGCACAGCCCCCCTCCCTCCAAAAAAAATTATTTGAAAGACCACTTGCCCCACTTTTATGAACTTCATGGTATATCAGCATTTGGCAGGTTTGGCATTTACTAAGTAGATAACATCTTTGGGACTCCCAGAATATTTATCAACAGATTGAGCTTAATAAAGACGGATGCTAAACGTCTTAGGTAGAGAGTTAGAAAGTGAACTGAAATGTCTCAACTCCTTGGAGGGAGAAGGTGTTCTGTCTTGGACACACTGCAACTTCTCTCCTACCCCGTATATCTCCTTGAGTGTTTTGACAGATGGTTTGGAACTTTTATGATTTTTATTTTTTCATTATAGCTGGTTTACAGTGTTCTGTCAATTTTCTACTGTACAGCGTGGTGACCCAGTTATACATACATGTATACATTCTTTCTTCTCACATTATCATGCTCCATCATAAGTGATCATAGTTTCCAGTGCTACACAGCAGGATCTCATTGCTAATCCATTCCAAAGGCAATAGTCTGCATCATCAACCTTAACAAACATTTTCTCAAGTCAGTCTCCCAAAGCAACAGAAATAAAAGCAAAAATAAACCAGTGGGATCTAATCAAACTGACAAGCTTTTGCACAGCAAAGGAAACCAAAAAGAGAACAAGAAGAAAAGTTAAAGAATGGGAGAAAATACTTTCAAATGATGCAACTGACAAGGGCCTAATCTCTAAAATATACAGCTTATACAACTCAACAGCAAAAAGGCCAACAACCCAATTGAAAAGTGGGCAAAATACCTGAATAGACATTTCTCCAAGGAAGATACACAGATGAACAAGCACATAAAAAAATGCTCAACATCACTGATTATTAGAGAAACGCAAATCAAAACTACCATGAGATACCACCTCACATCAGTCAGAACAGCCATCATTAATAAATCCACAAATAACAAATGCTGGAGAGGGTGTAGAGAAAACAGAATCCTCCTGCACTGTTGGTGAGAATGTAAGCTGGTACAACCACTATGGAGAACAGTGTGGTGGTACCTTGGAAAACTATACATAGAACTACCCTATGACCCAGCAATCCCACTCTTGGACATACATCCAGACAAAACTTTCCTTTTTTTTTTTTTTTTTTAAGAATCTTGAAATGTATAGGTTTGTTTGAGATGGGACAAAATTGTGAATTTAGAAGCCATTGATGCATTATGACAAAACAATAAAACTCTTGGGGGTCAGGTCTTTGGTCATGGAGCTACTGAGTCTTAGGAACCAAAGAAAGCATTTTTACATTGAATATTCATTTTTTTAAAATTTGGTATACCTGTAATAAACCACCAAAATTAGGAATTCTTCACAGTGGTTTTAGTTTGAGGTCATTTTCCCCCTTTTTATTATAAAGACCAAATGAGCAAAACCTGGCTACCTCCTTTTATCTTCCTGGCTGTGCCTAGTCCTTACTGACTTTTTTAGGTTTGTGATACCCTTATTCTTATCTCCCTTCTCTTACTGTTTTCCTTTACATGTCCATTTCAGTCTTCCTATTATTATCACCTCTTGTCTCCTAAACTTGTGGTGCCTTATTAGGGAAACTGACGTTGTTTATGGGCATTTGGACTGCAGCCTGTGTTCCTTAGCCTGTGTTTGCCCAGCCTGCCCATTTTGATTATCAGTTGGCAACACTTAAGTATGAAGCCCCTGAGGACCTGCCAGCCGTTGGTCAAAGTTGTGGTTGTTCTGTTTATTTGGGACTTTTTTTTTTTTAAACATTATTGAATGGCTTCTTTGTACAATCAACCTTCAGCCTGACCCTGTACAGTTTAGTTTGTACCTTTCAGCTTGTACATGTCGCAGACATTTTATTTAGCCCCTAAAAGTTTATACTTTAGACAGCAGAATTCACATTTCACTTACTGGCCTAGAAAATGTTAACTAGGAGGACTTCAAAGCACCTTACATATTTGGGTTATTATCTACTTTTGATATGACTGATACTGTTTCTTTAAACCCTGTGACTTCTGGGCTTTAAAAATTTACATTTAGGGCAGGCTTTCTCTACATTAACACTATTTTAGGACAAATGTTTTTGTTGTGGGAGACTGTCCTATGCATTGAAGGAATTTATCATCCTCCCTGGCCTCTCCCAAAAGATGATAGTAGCTCCCCTCCCTAGTTGAGATGACCAGATGTCCCTTGGAGCTGAACATTTCTCCCAGTTGAGAACCACTGATTCAGGTCTTCTGGGTTATATTTACACTTCTGCAGTGATCCCCTCATAGAAGTATAGAATGGTTCCAGAACTATAAATACCCTAATGAAATGGTTAGAGAATGGGATGTTTAGGGTTTATGTCATTCATTGATTGATTTACTTATTCAGTGTACATTTATTGGATGTCTACTAGATGCTAGATGTAAGAGGAAAATGGGTAAAACATGGTCCTAGTACCTATCTTAGTACATAAGTTGTTCAGATTACCATGTCTTACTAGGCTGCTGTGTATTGTACAGAGGAGGAAAAGGTATAGTGCTGTGCATGTAGCAGAATTAATACTGAATGTCTGTTGATAATTGAATGAGCGTGGACTCCTTTAGTCAGACACATCTGCATTCAAATCACAGTTTGTTGTTTACTATTTTCTTGTCATATAACCTTGAGCAAATTGCTTAACATTTCTGAAGCTTGAGTGATATAACATGGACAGTTTTTGGTGAAATCTCAAATTCACATAAATGTGTCAACAAATTAGTTTTATTATTATTATTATTTAATACTACTTATAGAAAGGATCTCTGAATGTCTACTCTTGAATGAGTGAGTGGCAGATTTTGTGGGTAAACAGTTTTTTTTTAAATGGAATAAAATGTTTCTTTCTTGGCAAAGTAGATAGCTGTCCAAGTCTGTTAGGTCTAATATTGCCTCCATAGTAGGAGCCAAAGGTTTGGGGCTAGAGGCATAAGGATCCATGAGACTTGGAAAAGAGAGCTGGTTGGGAGAATTATATGTCACATTTGTAGAAAGGATTTATAGAAAAGGTTTATAAGCAGACATGGTCAAATAGAGTTCAAATAATAGGATTTATTAAATAAATTGTTTTTAAATTTTAAGTTTTGTGTAAAATTCGAACACTTTGTTAGGTTAGAGTTGAATCTGAAAACTCCTAAAGTTGACCTGAAAATCGCCTCATCTGTTTCTCTTCACATTGCTGTCTTCCTTACCTGAACCATAGGTTATTGTCTGTATTTTCTGTTTTTCACATTTAGGCTTATACTACCTCGTATTATTACTCAAATCTTCATAGTACTGCCTTGCTTTCAGAGCCAGATTATTAGCTTGTTGAATGTATTTATACAGAGGTTTTTCAGATTCATGTACCTATTAGCAGTATTGCTGTATTTGTGGAATGACAGAATGCAAATTAATACAGTTTAAAAACAGTGCATGAGCAACAGTATTGCAAGTGACTCTTACCTCTTTAAAGCACTTGTGAGATCTGAAGGCAAAACTGACCTTTCCTTAATTTGGCATTTGATATACTGATACTTTACAGAGTAATTACTTTTTTTTAAGCCTTGGCAAGAAAAAATTTGACTTTCTTTAATCTTAACCTATAGCCTAGAATTGAGAAAATTAATTAACATGGAGTGACATTACTAAAATGTTCTTGAACATACACATGTCATTAATTTTAAAAATGTTTTTTGAGGTAAGATAGCGTTTTTGTCTTTTTACTGATGGCTGCCTTTCTATATAGTGTCAGATTTTTTTTTTTTTTTTTTTTTTTTTTGGTCTTTTTGCCATTTCTTGGGCCGCTCCCGTGGCATATGGGAGGTTCCCAGGCTAGGGGTCGAATCGGAGCTGTAGCCACCAGCCTATGCCAGAGCCACAGCAACGCGGGATCCGAGCCGCGTCTGCAACCTACACCACAGCTCATGGCAACGCCGGATCGTCAACCCACTGAACAAGGGCAGGGACCGAACCCGCAACCTCATGGTTCCTAGTTGGATTCGTTAACCACTGCACCACGACGGGAACTCCCCTATAGTGTCAGATTTTAAGATTGTGTTGGCTTTGAACGTGCCTTGGATTTTACTTTGATATTGGTAATACTATTAAAAACTGTATTCTTTCTGTGAAATCCACATTCTTTGGTGGAGTTTTCAGATTATTTATGTGTATTTCACATCTGTATTAGACTTTGATCATCTAAATGGTTCAAAGCGAGGATTTATATAAACAATTCAGCATATATATGTTCATATAGAAGTGACTGGGTCTAACATGACCAAAATTTAGTAATATATTCTTTTAATATTTAAAATGTCTTTTCAAAAGATTGTTTCAAAATTATAAAGCCTTACAGACCCTTTAGAATACTTTTCATATAATAATCAGTTTGCTTCACCTGGTATCTTTATTTCTTTTGTTTTGATTTTATCAACACAGAAAAGCTTCACTGGCCTGAGCAAGAACTTGCTAAGAAGTCTATTCTAAATGCAGAAGAGTCATTGATCATTAACAGCAAAAGAAGCATTTCACATTTATCTCCTGGAATACTAAAGGACATTTTCACAACTGGAACCAGTAGTTACAATGTCCTACTACAGAGCAAAGAGGAGAAAAAGCATCATTCACAAAAACAGTCTTCCTCCACCTACTCCAAGAGATGTAGAAAACCCAGCAAATTTCCTGGCTCTTCACGTAGCAAAGATCTTCGCAAGATGAAAGCCCCAGTGCCTGTGATGAGCAGCGGTACTTGGTACTGCCTAGAAAGGCAGCCTGCTGTTTTTGTCACTAGTTCAGTGTCAAGTCCTGTAAAGTTTACACATGATATCTCTGTTACAGGAAACAGCATAGTACTGCCACCAAAACCCAAAAATGAAAGAAAGGTCAAGCGGCGCCATTTCTCCACACTTCCAAAGCCAAAGCCACAGCCTCAGCTGTCTAGAAGTTTTGAAAAAGGAGATGACTTTTCTGGAAAGAAATTTTGTATACTGACAGCTATAAAGCCCACCAACTTGGAGAAAGAAAAACTGAGATTCTTTAAGTCTGATTATACCTACAATCCTCAGTTTGAATATGCTAATCCTTCCCTGCCAAGTGTATTAGCCAAGCACAGCAATGCCTCTGACCGATTTCTTAAGCAGGTAAAATGCTACTTCAGTGGTGATATTTCATTTTTATGTAGTGAAAATAATTATTTGCAGTCTTAAAGCAAAAAAGTTGTTTTAAAATATTCCAACTACTTATGTTTATAGTTAACTTCCATCCAGGACATGTAAATATGTGACAAGAAATCTCCAGGTGAGTGGTACAGTCCATATGTAAACCTTTTTGCACTAATAGAAAGCTATAAAGAGGAGTTCTCATTGTGACTCACTGGGTTAGAGATCCAGCTTGTCTCTGTGGAGGCACTGGTTCAGTCCCTGGCCCAGTTCCAGGGGGTTAGGTATCAGGCGTTGGCCACAGCTGTGGCCTGGGTCGCAGCTCCGGCTCAGATTCAATCCCCATGGGGGAGCTGAAAAAGGAAAAAAAAATTTATAAAGAATCTATTATATAGACTTTGTATCAGGAAGCAGCTATATTAGGAAAAAGCTTCAGATTCTGGTTCCAGGCTTTCATTTGGGAGTTATAAACTCGTGGCCCCTTAGCCCACCAAATGTTTGTGTTTACTTTTTAATTTTGAATGTCTTCGATGCAGTATGCAATATATCTGATTTTCCTAGGTTGTTGTTGCCTTCTGAGCTTGCTTAGGACCCTAACGGCATTTTTGGGGACCTAGCCGTTGGCAGTTGCCAAATACTTTTTCATGCTTATTGAAATTGTTAAACATCAAGTAAATTTTACATACTTGTTTAAAGAAGAAAATAATGGAATTTTAAAATTAAAGTAAAAAATTAGCAAGTCATGATAAGAATAAGCAACACTTTCCAAATTGCTCAGTGAAGATGCTTATAGCACATAGTTTTGTGTGTTTAAGATCTTAATAAGCTTCAAAATCCACTTAAGTATTTGAGGAGAAATTGGCTAATGTTTACCTTCAAGACATAGTGTTGAGATCATAAAAGACTACATTTGGTTAACTTTTTACAAGTTATATTTTTAAATGTGCATAAAAATGTTCATTTTTATTATGTATCAGGTCAACTTGGCTTTGTCAGCGATTGAATATCTGTTTGTAGGCTAGCTACAGCTTCATGGTTCCATTGCGTGTTGCGGATGCCCTACTATAGCGTTTTGCTACAATGCAAGTTCTTTTGACTTGTGGCCAGCAATTTTTTTTTATTGTTATAAATTACATGGACCAATGTTTTAAAGTCATTACATAAAGCTTATCTTAAAACAATTTTAATCTTGCTGTTTATCTTCCTGTGTTAGAAGAAACCTTCACTACTGCTTCTGTGTTTTTTTGAAGGTGCATTCCCCTTTTTATTGTAATGTGCTGAGATTGTGCTAAACACAAATAAGAAGGTCCAGTTATTGTTTTATTCTCACTTTGGCAGTCATTTTGTTACTTTTGTTTTTGGCGTGGAAACTGCAATTAATTGAATAGGGCTTTCACTCACTTAAAATTGTTGGTAATTCTAAAAATGCTATTAGCTTTCCCCCACTAATACAGAAAGAGATGGCTGAAATTTCTTTACCAATATTCTTTAATTTGAAATCCTACCACAAGCGCTACTAGTTGGAAAGGGATTTTTCAGTATTAGGTCAAAATAAATGCTCTTTCATTTCCTTGGAAGGGAGTGAGGAAGCATTAGCAGTTCCAAAGATTGAGAATTGACAGTGCTTGCCCTGTGACTCTACAATTCTTATTTCAATCCAAATCCAGTTTAAGGAGATAAAATTTATGCTTGGGTTGCTTGAGACTTCTGAATAGCACCAGCAATTCTAGCTGGCTGGTACTTCAAATGCCGCCATTTGGGAGAATGATCTCAACAAATGCCAGATGTACTTTTTAAACCACTTTAATCAAATAGAGGAGATTCATCAGAACAAGGCCCCCACAAAATATGCTTAAATTCCTACTTAGCATCTGAGTGAATTCTAACATGATATATCCTTCCCCTCCTCAGCCGTGAGCTAAAACAGGAGTTCCAGGGCTGGTTTCAGGACTCAGAAACATGCTGCACAGGGGGGCCGGAAAGGCCAAGTTACCCATTGGTCTAAGGTCTCCAGCCTTGAGACCATGCCAACCCCTAGGTGACAGTCTCTTGAGTTTTCATGAGCTGGATCTTTCCAAGGCAGGCAGTGTTGGAGAGTGTTGTTGTTGGAGAGTGACTGTGGTTCTCTTCAGTGCACAGATTGGCAGAATATTGCTGATCTAGGCACAGATACCACATGGAACTAAGGTCATTCCTAATTGGTTACCCTGTCAATGTCAAGGAGTTCCAGGACTCAGTTTTTTCCTGGTCCAGAAGGTAGATTCCTCAGGAGGCACTAGCATCTAGCATGGGCTACAGGTGGTTCACAGCATCTAGCATGGGCTACAGGACTTGACAGGTGGTTCACTAGCATCTAGCATGGGCTATAGGACTCGACTATAACTCCAGGTAGAGCCTGCTGAATCCTGCTTAGCCTCTTGCTGGCAGCCAGGGTTGCTCTCAGCTTCCTGGCTTTTAAGGGATAGGAACCAAGAATATTTTCAGAGGCTGTGGACCTTTTGCAGTAAAGAGTGCAGTACATCCTGGGTGCTGAAAAAGGGATCTGGGATAAGAGAATGCTGAAGCTGTCAAGGGTTAGGTGCTTCCTCAACAGCAGCTCAGAGGTTGATCATTAGTGGCACATTTGAGCAGTAAACTGGCAGGCAGTCACTGTCTGTCCTACCTCTCAGTCGCTGACCATCTCTAGGAAACCTAGATAGCATATCCATATGGCTTTAGACCCAACACATTGTTGAACAAGGTTGGAAGTGAGAGATGAGGAAGGTCTTCGGGGCAGTAATGGGAGTCCTTGGCAGTATTTCCAAAAGTCAAATGGAAATTACATATTGATATGATAAAGCCAATGGGCAGTTTAAGTGACTGGTTTTCCACCTCTAGCTGGAATCATAGCTCTCATTGTAGATCCTGCCTAGGAGCTTGCTAACTGGAAGCTCCTATTGGTAGAATGATACCTAATAACATAGGAGAAATAAGTCAACTTTGGTTTGGCTCGATAAGGTAAAATTTGAATTAAGTTCTTATTTGTTAATAAAAGTGGAGCAGTGGGGATCATTAGTGATTGGTAAATGGGGAGCTTTTGTGTGAGAAAAAGAAAGCTTTGGGGTGTTAGCTGAGTCTACCCTGTGGCTGTCAGGGTGGAAAAGTTTTAAAGACGTGCAAAAAAAGTTAAAACATTGCCTGAGACTGCCAACCTTGCAAAGGCTTGCTTGCAAAATTAATGTGAGCCTGGTGTCTGGGAACTTGACTGGTAAATAGTTTTCCTACATTGAAATAAAACTTTCCCTAAATGATGATTAACTTGCTATGCCTAAATTGTGCAAACAGTATGTTTTATGTTGAATCTCTCTTTTCCTTTAGTGAGTCTGGATTTTTATTTTATTATTTTTTTGCTCTTGTTAGGGCCGCACCTGCAGCATATAGACATTCCCAGGCTAGGCGTTGAATTGGAGGTGTAGCTGTCGGCCTATACCACAGCCACGCCAGATCCGAGCCGTATCTGTGACCTATACCACAGCTTGTGGAAGTGCTGGATCCTTTAACTCAGTGCTGTATCCTTTAACTCACTGAATAAGGCCAGGGATCAAACTCGCATCCTCATGGATACTAGTTGGGTTCTTAATCCACTGAGCCACAACTGGAGTCTGGAATTTTAGAATGTTCTAGGCATAGGGGTGCTTATATGACCAGCCTACTAGAAAAACCTTGTTTCCTTGGAAGACAAATCTTTACATGTTCTTAGAATTCAGTTGCTAGAGAAGTTAATTGCCTCCTGTGACTTCATTGTAAGAGGACTCTTTTGAAGCTACGTCTGATTTCCTCCAGACTTTACTAGATAGAAGAAATGGGGAGTGGTGGGCTTAAGTTGATTTCTTAAAGGCATTTACATTCAGATTTTAGGAAAAGAAAAAAAAACTCTGTTCTGTCCAAGTAAGACATCTCCGTGGGCTGTATTTGTTGTCAGTTTGACATTCCTGATAGTTACAAGGTGTGACTTATAGCTTTGTAAAGGGCCATTGTGTCACACAATTCCAGGGGGTACCATTCACAAATTGAGTCTGGGCCCTACATTCATACAGTGGCATTAATACTTACCATAAGCATGGGGTTCTTATTTGGCATTATAATACATTTTTTTTTACCAGTATGATATTTGTCTTAGCAGGTCAAGTAAATTAAATGTATGCTAAGTTAGTAGAAATTCTGTGTGGAGGGTAGCTGGGGAAGAATGAACAAGAAAAAGTATACTTACTTTATTATGAAATTGTTGACACTGCCTTTTTTAGTTTTTTTTCAAGACCCTTGCTCCTTTGTTAGTCCATTAAAATTGCTTTTAAATTTAAGGATGTGATCATATGAACCATATATGTATTACAAGTTACAAATAGCATTGATAGGGTGCATAATATTTGCTCATTACTCTGCTGAGTACTTTTCGCCTGTTACCTTTAGTCCCTCATATGAGGGATAATACTAGTAATATTTGTTACCAGTTGAAAAAACTAGTCTAGAGAAGTGAAGTCATTTTCTTGAGGTCAGAGTCTTTCTCATGCTCTCTGTCTTCATTACAATGGTCTGTTGGCAAACTAGCTCTCTTTCCATGGTGTAAATATTAACACTTCCACCATGACCAGTTTCAAGCAATGTAAGATCACTGTTTTGCAAATTAATAACAGTTCACTCAGCTCTAACAAGCCAGCATGCCTGGAGTTCAGCATATCACTGTTTCACAGAATAGTTCAACCAGTCTTTTCTAGCCATAATGCACCCCCTGCACTCAAAGAGCACCAGATCAGAAGATCTCACTTGGCAGGCAAGGATGCCTTTGGTAGAAGCTGATTATGGAGACTGGAAGATTTTTTTTTTCTTTTTTAGGGCTGCACTTGTGGCACGTGAAGTTTTCCAGACTAGGGTCAAATCAGAGCTGCAACTTCCAGCCTACACCACACAAAACTGAATCTGAGCTGCATCTGTGACATACACAGCTTAGGGCAACACCAGATACCAAACCCAGTGAGGCCAGGGATCAGATCTGCATCCTCATGGATACTAGTTGGGTTCATTACTGCTGAGCCACAACGGGAACTCTGGAAGATATTTTTGCTGTTTGTGATACACTTATGAAATAGTGATGATTGGGAGTTCCCATCGTGGTGCAGTGGTTAATAAATCTACCTAGAAACCGTGAGGTGGCGGGTTTGATCCCTGGCCTTGCTCAGTGGGTTAACGATCCGGAGTTACTGTGAGCTGTGGTGTAGGTTGCAGACGTGGCTCGGATCCTGCGTTGCTGTGGCTCTGGCGTAGGCTGGTGGCTACAGCTCCGATTGGACCCCTAGCCCAGGAACCTCCATATGCCGCGGTAGCAGCCCAAGAAAAGGCAGAAAGGCAATAAATAATGAAATAGTGATTATTACTGTTTTTTGGAAGCTTTAAGACAAGAGTTTTTACCTTCTTCCTGTTACAGCACCCATCCTCATATTTCAGCTACAGCTTCAGTCTCAACTCATGGTACATTGTTATTTAGTGCCTTAGGAAGAGTAAGCAAGTTTAAAACTTGGCTCCTGGTCTATAAACTGGTAATATTTGAAAGAAGCAAATTCAACGGCACCCTGAAGAGGCTATCCACAACATTGTAGATGGCTGGTTTCTCTCTTCATGCTCCTTTTACTCTGCCAGGGAACAAAGCAGAAACATCCTTCCATCATAGATAGCTCCCATGATACATAGCTTTTCTTTGTTGACCACTGTCCTTACCATTGCATTTCACCTGTTTTCTTTCTCTTTCACATGGAGTATACACAACCCAGAATTGACAAGGGGGTTAAAGTAAAATTAAGTGTTTTCAAGTGAAAAAAAATAATTTCTCAAACATTTCTTCTTCAGGAGTTCCCATTGTGGCTTAGTGGGTATCCATGAGGATGTGGGTTCGATCCCTAGCCTTGCTCAGTGGGTTAAGGATCTAGTGTTTCCATGAGCTGTGGTGTAGGTAGCAGATACTTCTTGGATCCCACGTGGCTGTGGCTGTGGTGTAGGCCAGCATTGGTAGCTCCAGTTCAACCCCTAGCCTAGAAACTTCCATATGCAGGTACAAAAAGTTTTTTTTCTTCTCCAGTGAAGAAATGTGTCCATTGTTTTCCTATTCCTAAGACTTTGTATTTGTCAAAATAATTATTTTTCAAATAGTCATTTTTTGATTACCCATATTAATGGAAGGAAACATTTTTATGGATTAGCTAAAGTGGAATGATAATTCCCTGCTCCTTCCCTGTTCAGTAGTTCTCATCAGGGCAGTCATCTTAGCTTTCCTGCTGTGTCAGTGCTACACTAGTCATAGTAGTGAACACAGCAGTAGAAAAAGCCACAAACAGTGGCATGAGATGGAGATTGTAGAAGGAAATAATGTTTTAAAATCCACCATCTAAGTAAAAATAAACCACTGAACTGATTTGTAAAGAAGAAAGCTTTTTGAATCTTTGATTTGGTTTCAACCATCTTAAACTATAACCTCTGAGGGAAAAGATGCAGTTAAAGATGAGGGATTAAGTATTAAGGAATGTTATTGTGAATGAAGAACAGATGGTAAAGACTTGTAGTTACTAGAAGAAATGTGCAGATATATTTTCCAAAAAAAATCAATGTCAAAAACATGCAATAAAGTATCTTTTTCATCTATCTTAGCATATCAAAGCACTCCATAAAGATGTGCTTGTTAATCTTTACAATATCTCAATAGACATAACCCTCTCAGCCAAGAGAGAAATAGTAACTCTTAAAACCAGCTGTAAGATCTGTCTTAAATAAGTTTGTTAGACATGTAAATGTAATTAAGAAATTGAGGAACTTTCTTCTTTTAGAATATTCTTTGATTTATGACTAATTTTTAGGAATCTTGCTCTGTCAGAGAGAGATGGACTCGACCTATAAAGTTTCCTTGTGTGCTATAGTACAGAATGTTTCTATTTTTATTTTTGTCTCCCGGCTACATACTCATGTAAACATCACCCTGTCTCTTTCACTTTCCTCCTACACATTTTGAGGGAAATTGACTAAATGATCCTTGAAAGCCTTTTCTATGACCACACACATCTCTCTTAAGTTCCAGGCCCCAAAATGCTATGGCTAATCAAATCAAGATTCCATTTCCTGTCACATTTTGTATTCGATTGTGTTGTGTGTTTTGTGAAAATGTTTAGCTGTTCTTCCACATTACGTGTTAATCACAGAAAAGCTGAGTTTCTGTAAGCTGTCTTAGCTGAGAATTATTTTACGTCAGTTATCACTGCTTTATTGATGCAATGTAATTGGCAAATACTTTGGTTTGTTAAAATTAACTTTCTAAATACATGAAATTTGTTTCTCTAGGTACAAAACCTAGTGGGGAAAAAACATTTAAATGCATATATTCAACTCGACAATTCAGGAGAATGCTTTTCAAATTAAGGTTACTAAGAAGATAATCTAATAGCAGAAATGTAAAGAAAATAGCCAGGGATATCAGGATGGTAGCAAATCTATTATCTTAAATTCACATGAATTTTACATTAAACTTCACAAAGTATCTTTAATACAGAAAAGTGTGAATTACTTACCAGCTCGCTGGCAACCTATTCTCCCAATGTGAGAAGCTGAAAATTAGTACTAAGTTACACATTAACACTATTGATTTTTAAAATTAGCTCCTGTCACCAAAAGTCCAGTAGCACCTTGAGGGAAAAGCACAGACAAAGCACCTTCTGGGAAGGAGAGTAGTCATTAGGAAAGGTACAGTATACCTCTGAGCAAGCAAGAGTTCCAACAGCTTGGAGACAGAGTACAGAGCCATAATTTTACAAAATTCAGGCATATTGTCTTAATAATAAAACATAAACTTGATTTCTTTTTTATAGTTTAGTTGATTTACAGTGTTGTGTCAGTTTCTGCTGTACAGCGAAGTGACCAAGTCCATTCCTTTTCTCATACTATCTTCCATCATGTTCTACTCCAAGAGACTGGACATAGGTCTCTGTGCCGTACAGTAGGACTCCACTGCTTATCCATTCTAAATGTAGTAGTTTGCCTCAAGCTTCCTGTTCATCCCCTTCCCCAGCGACCATGTCCATGTCTGTTCTCCATGTCCGTGATCTGTTCTGTAGATAGGATCATTTCTGCTATATTTTAGATTCAAGTTATATAAGTGATATCATATGGTATTTGTCTTTTTCTGACTTACTTCACTGAGTATGAGGGCCTCTGGTTACCTCTGTCTTGCTGCAAATGGCGTTATTTTGTCCTTTTTAATGACTGAGTAGTATTCCAATGTATTTATGTACCCAGTCTTCTTAATCTATTCATCTGTCAGTGGACATTTAGGCTGTTTCTATGTTTTGGGTATTGTGAATAGCACTGCAGTGAACATAGGGGTACAGGTATCTTTTTGAATGAAAGTTTTGTCTGGATATATGCCCAAGAGTGAGATTGCTGGATATATGGTAGTCCTATATTTAGTTTTCTGAGGAACCCCTCCATTCTGTTTTCCGTAGCGACAAACCAACTTACATTCTCACCAACAGTGAGGGAGGGTTCCCTTTTCTCTATACCCTCTGTAGCATTTGTTGTTTGTTGACTCATTAATGATGGCCATTCTGACTGGTATGAAGTGGTACCTCATTGTAGTTTTGATTTGAATTTCTCTAATAATCAGTGATGTTGAACATTTTTTCATGTGCCTAGTGGCCAGCCATATGTCTTCCTTGGAGAAATGTATTTTTAGGTATTCTGCCCACTTTTCAGTTGGGTTTTTTTGTTGTTATTGAGCTGTATGAGCTGTTTGTATGTTTTGGAAATTAGACCCTTGTTGGTTGCATTGTTTGCAAAGATTTTCTCCTATTCTGTGGGTTCTCTCTTTTTTTTTGTTAATGGTTTCCTTTGCTGTGCAAAAGGTTTTGAGTTTAGTTAAGTCCCATTGGTTTATTTTTGTGTTTATGGTCATTACTCTAGGAGATGTATCAAACAAGATGTTGCTGTGGTTTATGTCAAAGAGTGTTCTATGTTTTCCTCTAGGAGTTTTATTGTGCTGGCCTTATATTTACATCTTTAATCCATTTTGAGATTAGTTTTGTGTATGGTGTTAGAGAGTGTTCTAATTTCATTATTTTACATGTTTATGTCCAGTTTTCCCAGCACCACATATTGAAGAGACTTATCTTTCTTCTACTGTATGTTCTTGCCTCCTTCGTCATAGATTAGTTGACCATAGGTGCTTGGGTTTATTTCTGGGCTTTCTATCCTGTTCCATTGATCTATATTTCTGTTTTTGTGCTAGTACCATACTGTTTTGATAACTGTAGCTTTATAGTATGGTCTGAATTCAGGGAGCCTAATTCCTCCAGTTCTGTCTTTATTTTTCAATATTGTTTTGGCTATTTGGGGTCTTTTGTGTTTCCATACAAATTTAAAAATTGTTTTTCTAGTTCTGTGGAGAATGTCCTTGGTAATTGGATAGGAATTTTGTTGAATCTGTAGATTGCCTTTGGTAGTATACTCATTTTGACAATATTTCTCTTTCTGATCTGTATTTGTATATACTAGTGATGAAAGATCAGAAAGAGAACCTGATTTCTTATAACAATATATGTCCTTAAAAGTATCACCGGGAGTTCCTGTCATGGCACAGTGGTTAGTGAATCCGACTAGAAACCACGAGGTTGCGGGTTCGATCCCTGGCCTTGCTCAGTGGGTTATGGATCCGGTGTTGCAGTGACCTGTGGTGTAGGTTGCAGATGTGGCTCAGATCCCATGTTGCTGTGGCTCTGGCATAGGCTGGTGGCTACGGCTCTGATTGGACCCCTAGCCTGGGAATCTCCATAGGCTGCAGGAGTGGCCCAAAAAAAGGCAAAAAGACAAAAAAAAAAAAAAAATCATTGCCATGGGGGCCGATATAGCAAGCTACAAGAAATGGTTCATTTTCATTATTTTTTATTTATTTATTTTATTACTCAAATGAATTTATCACATCTGTAGTTGTATAATGATCATAACAATCCAATTTCACAGGATTTCCATCCCACATCCCAATCACATCCCCCCACCCCCCAAACTGCCTCTTGTGGAGACTATAGGTTTTTCAATGTCTGTGAGTCAGCATCTGTTCTGCAAAGAAGTTGTTTGTCCTTTTTTCAGATTCCACATGTCAGTGAGAGCATTTGATATTGGTGTGTCATTGTATGGCTGACTTCACTTTGCATGATAATTTCTAGGTCCATCCATGTTGCTAAAAATGCTGGTATTTCATTCCTTTTAATGGCTGAGTAATATTCCATTGTGTATATGTACCACATCTTCTTGATCCACTCCTCTGTCAATGGACAGTTAGGTTGTTTCCATGTCTTGGCTGTTGAAAATAGTACTGCAGTGAACATTGGAGTACATACATGTGTCTTTGCGAGTCATGGTTTTCTCTGGATAGATGCCCAGGAGTGGGACTGCTGGATCAAATGGTAGTTCTATGTTTAGTTTTCTGAGGAATCTCCATACTGCTTTCCACAGTGGTTTCACCAATTTACCATCCCACCAACAGTGTACTAGGGTTCCCTTTTCTCCACACCCTCTCCAGTACTTAATGTTTGTAGACTTTTTGATGATGGTCATTCTGGCTGGTGGAAATGGTTTGTTTTTAAAAAGGTATTTGATGTCTCTCTAAAAAGCCATTTCCATCATAACCATATTAATTAAGAATTAGGATATTACTTGATAGTATATTCTACATCTACTTAACTGAAAAAAAAACTGTTCTGCTTGTGTCATTGAGTGTCCTAAAATTTTCTGTATTACTTAAAGTGAATGAAAATTAATGATTCCATGCTATCCAACATAATTTGGTAGAGTTATTGTAAAATCTCTGAGGTATTTAGAATAGAGAAAAGTAAAGAACTCTGACAGCAGCTTCTTTTTATACATTGAAACAGTGTGATGCCTAACATCCTATAGCAGAGCAATTGAGTTTTTGTCTGTAGTGTTGTGGTATTCAAAGTACCTAGGTGGACCAAATATGCTAGGAAATAAATTCTCATTTTCTTCTTCCTGGTTAGCAAACTTTACACAGCTATAGTATCTCAGGGGTCACAAACTCAGATGCCTGTGGAATCTTAGTAGAGATCATAAATGATTGCAGAGAACTGGGTGGGCACTATGGGAAACTGGAAGCTAGACAGCAGTTACTTAACTTGAGATGCAGTTTGGGGCCAGTGTTATTATAGCCTCAGAATTTTTAAGTGAAGGTAGATAAATTTTATATGAGGCCTTCTAATTTGTAAATGTTGATAGCTGATTTAAACAAAAGTGGTTCAGACTGATGAAAACCTGTTTGTGGGCCACATTCATCCCTTGGGTTGCTAGTTGGCCACCTCTGATTCACCAGATCTATTAAACATAAACTCTATTTTATTGAGACCAATGATAGCCTAACATAAAGAATTTTAAATATGGTTCTCAGAAAATAAGGTCTTGGTTTTAAAGTTTATAGTAAAAATGGAATAGGAAATTCATTGTTGCATTAAAGCACATGAATAATAGATAAATAAAATCATATGCTCTTAAGCCAGACAGGTGTTCATTTTCCTTTTTTGATAGAAACAACATAATTAGAAAACAGATACCTTCATTGATAGTAAGATGTCTTGACGTAAAATTTCTTTTTTTTTTTTGTCTTTTTAGGGCTGCACCTGCAGCATATCCTGTGGCATATGGAGGTTCCCAATCTAGGTGTTGAGTCCGAGCTATAGCTGCCAACCTACGCCACAGCAACGCAGTATCTGAGTGACATAAGCGACCTACACCACAGCTCACAGCAACACTGGATCCTTAACCCACTGAGCAAGGTCAGGGATTGAACCTGCATCCTCATGGATACTAGTTGGGTTCATTAACCACTGAGCCAGGACAAGAATGCCGAAAATTTGTTTTTTCCTGGAAGGTCTTAGATTTTTATTCTTCCTGAAAGACTTTTTTTTTTAACTCAGTAAATCTTATTACATTTATAGTTGTACAACCATCATCACAACCCAGTTTTATAGCATTTCCATCCCAAACCCCCAGCCCAGCCTCCCCACCCCCCTGCCAATATCCTTTAGAAGTTTCTCAAAGTCTGTGAGTCAGTATCTGTTCTGCAGAGAAGTTTATTGCATCCTTTTTATAGATTCCACATATAAGTAATAGCATATGATTTTGGTGTCTCACTCTCTGACGAACTTCACTTAGCATGATAAATTCTAGGTCCATCCATGTTGCTGCGAATGCCATTATTTCATTCCTTTTTATGGTTAAGTAACATTCCATTGTGTATATGTACCGTTTTCATTATCCACTCCTCTGTTGATTGACATTTAGGTTGCTTCCAAGTCTTGACTATTGTATATAGTGCTGCAATGAACATTAAACTACATGTATCTTTTTGAGGCATGGTTTTCTCTGGATAGATGCCCAGGAGTGGGATTGCTGCATCAAATGGTAATTCTATTTTTAGTTTTTTTTGAGGAATCTCCATACTGTCTTCCATAGTAGTTGTATTCCCACCAACAGTGTAATAGGGTTCCCTTTTCTCCATACCCTCTCCAGCATTTATTGTTGGTAGACTTTTTGACACTGGCCAATCTGGCTGGTATAAGGTGGTGCCTCATGGTAGTTGTGATTTGCATTTCTCTGGTAATTAGTGATGTCAAATGTCTTGTCATTTTTTTTGTGGCCATCTGTATGTCTTCTTTGGAAAATTGTCTTCCCACTTTTTAATGGGGTGTTTTTTGGGGGGCAGTATTAAGCTGCAAGAGGTGTTTCTGTGTTTTGGAGATTAATTCCTTGTCAGTCACTTTATTTTGCAAATACTTTCTCCCATTCTGTGGGTTGTCTTTTCATTTCGTTTAAGGTTTCCTTTGCTGTGCAGAAACTTTTAAGTTTCATTAGGTCCCATGTGTTTACTTTTGTTTTTATTGTCATTACTCTAAGATGTGGATCTGAGAAGATACTGCTGTGGTTTATGTCAGAGAGTGTTCGGCCTTTGTCTTCCCCTTAAGAGTTTTATAATATCCAATCTTAAATTTAGGTCTTTCATCTATTTTGAGATTATTTTTGTGTATGGTGTTAGAAGTGCTCTCTTGGTAAGTCTGGCTAAGGGTTTATAAGTTTTGTTGATCTTTCCAAAGAACCAGCTCTTTGTTTTATTGATCCTTTCTCTGGTTTTCTTTGTTTCTGCTTCATTGATTTATGCTCGGATCTTTATGATTTCTTTTCTTCTAGGAAGTGTTCTAATTTTATTCTTTTACATGTAGCTGTCTAGTTTCCCCAGCACCACTTATTGAAGGGACTGTTTATTCTCCATTGTATATTCTTGCCTCCTTTGTCACAGATTAGTTGATTATAGGTGTGCGGGTTTAATTCTGGACTTTCTATCCTGTTTCACTGATCTAAAGTTCTGTTTTTGTGCATGTGTCATATGGTTTTGATGACTGTAGCTTTGTAGTATAGTCTTCAGACAGGGAGCCTGAGTCCTCCCGCTCCATTTTTCTTTTTCAGGATGGCTTTGGCTATTTTGGGTCTTTTGTGCTTCCAAACAAACTTTAAAGTATTTTGTTCTAGTTCTGTGAAAAATGTCCTTGGTTATTTTAATCTTCAGATTGCCTGGGTAATATAGTCATTTTGGCAATATTGATTCTTCTGATCCAAGAGCATGGTATATCTTTCCATCTGTTTGTGCCGTCTTTGATTTCTTTCATCAGTGTCTTGTAGTTTTTCAGAGTACAGTTCTTTTGTCTCTTTGGATAGGTTTATTCCAAGGCATTTTATTCTTTTTGATGTGATGGTAAATCAGATTGTTTTCCTAATTTCTCTTTTTGATCTTTCATTGTTATCATATGGAAATGCAGTCAATTTCTGTGTATTATTTTTATCTCTTGTAACTTTACCAAATTCCTTGATGAGCTCTGACAGTTTTCTGGTGGCGTCTTTATGATTGTCTAGGTATATAGTATCATGCTGTGTGCAAACAGTGATAGTTTTACTTCTTCCTTTCCAATTTGGATCCCTTTTATTTCTTTCTCTTCTCTGATTGCTGTGGCTAGGACTTCCAAAACTGTGTTGAACAGTAGTGGCAAGTGTGGACATCCTTGTCTTGTTCCTGATCTTTGTGGGAATTCTTTCAGCTTTTCACCATTGAGAATGATGTTAGCTCTGGGTTTGTCATATGTGGCCTTTATTATTTTGAGGTAGGTTCCCTCTGTGCCCACTTTGTGGAGGCTTTTTTTTTCTTTTTCTTTTTTAGATTTAGAAATGTGTGTTGGATCTTGTCAGAGGCTTTTTCTGCATCTGTTGAGAGGCTTATGTGGTTTTTATTCTTCAGTTTGTTAATGTGGTGTATCACACGGATTGATTTGTGGATATTTAAAAATCCTTGCATCCCTGGGATAAATCCCACTTGACCATGGTGTACAATCCTTTTAATGTATTGTTGGATTTAGTTTGCTAGATTTTGTTGAGGATATTTGCATCTATGTTCATCAGTGATGTTGGCCTGTAATTTCCTTTTTTTGTGCTATCTTTGGCTGGATTTGGTATCAGGGTGGTGGTGGCCTGGTAGAATGAGTGTTCCTTCCTCTGCAGTTTTTTGGAATTGTTTCAGAAGGATAGGCATTACCTTTTCGCTAAATGTTGGGTAGAATTTGCCTCTGAAGCCATGTGGTCCAGGACTTTTGTTTGTTGGAAGTTTTTAATCACAGTTTCAATTGTAGTTATTGTGATCAGTCTGTTCATCTTTTCTGTTTCATCTTGGTTTAGTCTTGGAAGATTGTACTTTTCTAAGAATTTGTCTGTTTCTTCAAGGTTTTAAATTTTATTGGCATATAGTTGCATGTAGTAGTTATGATCCTTTGTATTTCTATGATGTACATTGTAACTTCTTTTTCATTTTTTTTTTTTTTTTTTTAGGGCCGCACCTGTAGTATATGGAGGTTCCCTGACTAGGGGTCTAATCGGAGCTACAGCTGCCGGTCTGCAGCATAGCCACAGCCACACCAGATCCAAGCCATTTCTCCAACCTATGGCACAGCTCATGGCAATGCCTGATCCTTAACCCACTGAGCAAGGCCAGGAATTGAACTCGGAACCTCATGGTTCCCAGTCAGATTCATTTCTGCTGCACCACAATGGCAACTCCATCTCCTTTTTCATTTCTAATTTTATTGATTTGAGTCCTCTCTTTTTTTCTTGGTGATTCTATCTAAGAGTTTATCGATTTTTGTTGATCTTTCAAAGAAACAGCTTTTAGTTTCATTGGTCTTTTCTATTTTTTTTTTTTCATTTCTATTTCATTTATCTCTGCTCTGATCTTTTTGATTTCTTTCCTTCTTCTAACTTTAGGTCTTGTCTGTTCTTCTCTTCTAGTTGCTTTAGGTGTAAAGTTAGGTTGTTTACTTGAGCTTTTTCTTATTTCCTGATGTAAGCTTGTATTGTTACACAGTTTGCTCGTAGAATTGCTTTTCTGCATCCCATAGGTTTTGGATTGTTGCGTCCTTGTTGTCATTTTCTTATAGGTATTTTTTAATTCCCTCTTTGATTTCCTAAGGGATCATTGGTTGTTTACTAGCATGTTGTTTAGTCTCCATGTGTTGTTTTTTTTGGGTTTTTTTTTTTTTTTGCAGTTTTTTCCTTGGGTTTTTTTTTTTTTTTTTTTTTTGGCTTTTTGGCTTTTTGCCATTTCTAGGGCCCCTCCTGTTGCATATGGAGGTTCCCAGGCTAGGGGTCCAATCAGAGCTGTAGCCACCGGCCTATGCCAGAGCCACAGCAACTCGGGACCCGAGCCATGTCTGCAACCTACACCACAGCTCACAGCAATGCCAGATCCTTAACCCGCTGAGCAAGGGCAGGGATCGAACCTGCAACCTCATGGTTCCTAGTCGGATTCATTAACCACTGAGCCACGGTGGGAACTCCAACAATTTTTTCCTTGTTCATTTCCAGTCATAGAGCGTTGTAGTCTGAAAAGATACTTGATATGATTGCAGTTTTCTTAAATTTACTGAGGTTTTATTTGTGGCCCAGAATGTAATCAGTCCTAGAGAATGTTCCATGTACACTTGAGAAGAATGTGTAGTCTGCTGCTTCTGGATGGAATGTCCTATAAATATGTAGTAAATCCATCTGGCCTAATGTGTCATTTAAGGCCTCTGTATCCTTGTTGATTTTCTGTCTGGATGATCTGTCTATTGCTGTAAATGGGGTATTAAGTTCCCCAGCTATTATTGTGTTATTGTCAATTTATCCTTTTAAGGTTGTTAGCCGTTGTCTTAAATACTGAGGTGATCCCAAGTTGGGTGCATATATATTTACAATTGTTAATGTCTTCTTCAGTTGATCTTTTGATCATTATGTAATGTCCTTCTTTGTTTCTTATAATACTCTTCATTTTAAGGTCTCTTTTTCTAATATGAGAATTGCTACTCAAGCTTTCTTTTGATTTCCATTTGCGTGGAATATTTTCTTACATCTTCACACTTTCAATTTGTATGTGTCCCTTTCAGTTTGAATTGCATCTCTTTAAGACAGCATATATAGGGATCTTGTTTTTGTATCCTTTCAGGCAGTCTGTGTCTTTTGGTTGGGGCATTTAGCCCTTTTACATTTAAGGTAATTATTGATATGTATATTCTTACTGCCAAATGGTTTTTTTTTTTTTTTTTTTTGTCTTTTTGCCATTTTCTTGGGCCGCTCCCGTGGCATATGGAGGTTCCCAGGCTAGGGGTCTAATCGGAGCTGTAGCCACCAGCCTACACCAGAGCCACAGCAACGCTGGATCCGAGCCGCGTCTGCAGCCTACACCACAGCTCACGGCAATGCCGGATCGTTAACCCACTGAGCAAAGGCAGGGACCGAACCCGCCACCTCATGGTTCCTAGTCGGATTCGTTAACCACTGCGCCACGACGGGAACTCCCCAAATGGTTTTGAATTTGTTTTTGTTGGTCTTTTTTCTTCCCTCTTCTCTTGTGGTTTGATTACTATCTTTAATATTGTATTTGGTTTGCTTCTTCTTATTTGTGTGTTTATCTAGTGTAGATTTTTGGTTTGCAGTTATCCTGAAGTTTTGATATGAGTGTGTATGTATGTGTGTGTATACACACACACACACACACACACACACACACAAGAATGTTTTAAGTTGTTGGTCTCTTAATTGCAAATGCATCGCCAGTATTCTGCCTTTGTACCCTTCTCTTCTCATGATTTCTGGTTTCGGTAGCATGTTTGTGTGTGGATGATCTCCTACCTTTACTATAAGTATGCCTTTACTGGTCAGCCTTGTCATTTGTATTATTTTTGTTTCTAGTTGCGTCCTTTTCTTTCTCACCTAGATAAATTTCTTTAGTATTTGTTGTAAAGCTGGTTGAGTGGTGCTGAATTTTCTTAGCTTTTGCTTGTCTGTAAAGCTTTTGATTTCTCCTTCAAATCTGAATGAGAGCCTTGCTGGGTAATCTTGTTTCGAGCTTTTTTCCTTTCATCATTTTAAGCATATCACGCCACTCCCTTCTGGACTGCAAGGTTCTGCTGAACAATCTGCTGATGTCCTTATTGTGTTTCCCTTGTATGTTGATTGTTTCTTTTCCCTAGATGCTTTCAGTATTTTCTCTTTGTCATTGATTTGGGTCAGTTTGATTAATATGTGTCTCCACATGTTCCTCCTTGAGTTTATTTTGTTTTATTTTTGCTTTTTAGGGCCATACCTGCAGCATATGGAGGTTCGTAGGCTAGGGGTCGAATTGGAGCTACAGCTGCCAGCCTACACCAGAGCCATGGCAACTCAGTATCTGAGTTGCATCTGTGACATACATGATGAACACCACAGCTCATGGCAACGCTGGATCCTTAACCCATTGAGCAAGGCCAGGAATCGAACCTGCAACCTCACGATTCCTAGTCTGATTCATTTCTGCTATGCCATGACAGGAACTCAGCCTTGGGTTTGTTTTATATGGTACTCATGCTTCCTGGATTGGAGTGAGTGATTCCTTCCCCATGTTAGGGAAGTTTTCGGCTGTTATCTCTTCAGATATTTTTTTCTGGCCCCTTTCTTCTCCTTTTGGCACCCCTATAATACAGATGTTGGTGTGTTTAACATCTTCCCAGATTTCTCTTAGTCTGTCTTCATTTCTTTTCAATCTTTTTTCTTTTTCTGTTCCACATAAGTATTTCCATTAGTCTGTCCTCCACCTTGCTTATTCATTCTTCTGCCTCCTATATTCTGCTGTTGATTGCTTCTAATGACCTTTTTATTTCCGTTACTGTATTTTGCATCTCTTCTTGCTTAATCCTTAAATCTTGTATTTCTTTGCTCAGTGTTTCTAATAATTTTATCAACCTTTGCCTCCAGCTTATTTGCAAGATCTTTAGTCATCTTCACTCACATCAGTCTAAAGTCTTTTTCATGGAGGTTGCTAATCTCCAGATCACTTAGTTGTTTTTCTGGGGTTTTTTTTCCTGCTTCCTCATCTGAGTCATAATTTTCTGCCTTTTCATTTTGTATAGTTTTTTGGTCTGATCTCCTTTTTTCAGTGGAGTTGTAGTAGCCTCTCTTGCTTCTGAGGTCTGCCCCCCCTTTTAGCTAAAGTTGGTAAGGGAGCTTGTTGTAGGCTTCCTGATGGTAGGGACTGGTTCCTGCCCACTGGTAGGTGGAGCTGATTCTTATCCCTCTGGTGAGTGGGGCTTTGTCTCTGGGTGAAATTAGTGGAGGATGTTTAGGCAGCCTGTTGACTGATGGGTGGGGCTTTGTTCCCACCCAGATCATTGTTTGGCCTGGGGCTTCTCAGCCCTGGTGGGTGGGGCCAGATTTTTCCAAAATGCCTACTTCTAGAGGAGTACATGCTGATGCTTATTCCCAAGACCATTGCCTCCAATGTCCTGCCCCCACAACCAGCCACAGTCCCTCCTGTTTGCTCAGGAGATCCTCCAAGAACTGCAGTCAGGTCTGACCCAGATTCCTGTGGAGTCTCTGCTTTGCCCTGGGACCTAGTATACATGAAAGACTGTGTGTACCTTTCAAGAATCAGGTCTTTGTTTCTCCCAGTCCTGTGGAGCTCCTGCGCACAAGTCCCACTGGCCTTCAATGCCAAATGCTCTGGGGGCTCCTTCTCCCAATGTCAGATCCCCAGGCATGGGGACCTGATGTGGGGCTCAGAACTCTCACTCTTGTAGATGATACTGTGATATAGTTACTTTCCAGTCTGTGGGCTGCCCACCTGGCAGGTATGGGGTTGCTTATATCATGTAATTGACCCTCCTGTTATTGATGGGGCCTCCTCTTTGTCTTCTGGAGTAGAGTTTTGTGGGGTTTTTTTGGTAGTTTGAAGTCTATTTTCTTGAAGGTTGTTCAGCAGTTGGTTGTAATTTGGTTACTTTTATGACAAAATGTGAGCTCCAGTCCTTCTACTCTGCCATTTTTTTATGTTCCTTTTCTAACATTTCATTTTTAGTGTACAGAAATGCAACTGATTTCTGCATGTTGATCTTGTATCCTGCTAGCTTGCTGAATTCGTTGATCAGTTCCAGTAGTTTTTGTGTAGAGGCCTTGGGAGTTTTCTATATATAATATCATGTTATCTGCCTAATAGTAAGGAAGATTGTCTTATAGTCAGAGATGGAAACATCCCAATCAAATTGTATGTCCTTGGAAGAAGATGTGACCTTGATGACCTATTGAAACAACACTTCTATTGATTTTTGCCTTTGAAAACTTACATGACTGCACTCTTAGCTTCTTATTTTAACAGGGTCGTTTCTCCAGAACAGCTTGAATATCTGGCTGCTTCCTTGTAGGTGGTAAAAGAGTCTGCAGTACTAAGCTGTATACAAATACCTTCTCCTAGTAGCCATTGTCCTAGTAGCCATTACCCTCTCACTTTACCCTTACCATTGTGTACATGCAGACTATCTCAACTCTTAGGTGGGAAAGGCCGTAGGTGACATTTTTCTTTGTCATACTGTGTTTTCATTGAAGGCAGATTCTGTGTCTCAGATCTATTTATTTCCTGGCTTCTGCATATGTAGAATATAATTTATTGAAGCACTTTCTTTTAATTAGAATCTGGTCATAGTTTGCAGTGTATGTTATAGAAAACTCAATTATTGGCAAAAGCATTTTTGCTTCAGTTTCTCTTGCTCTTTATGCTGCTGTCATTGTCTTTCTAAGGTACAAATCTGATTGCATCACTTGCCTTCCTGAAAACCTTTGGGGCTTCTCATAATTCAGGATAAAGTCCAAAATTTTTATCATGGGCTACAGGCTTTTCACCTTTCATGATATGGCTTATGCTTAGGTTTCCAGAGTCAAATCTACCCTCTCACAGCACCTTGTGCAAGTTAACTGTCATGGAATTTATCACATTTATCATCCTTAAGTTTCTTTTTTCGCCTTTACCACTAGATTGACCTCCTTTATAAAGACATATTTTATTTCCACTGTTCCCAGAACTTATTGAGAGTTTGTCACTAAAGGAATCGCCTTGTGCCTGTGAAGCTCAGGGACTCTGTATTTCACTGTATGTGCTTTGTGTATGCTTTTAACAATATTACTCCGTTTTGCCTGCAATGCCTTCTGTTGGCTGTAGGTCCCCACTTTACCTTTCTCTGTGTTTTCACTTTATTCATAACATCCACTAGAGTATTACTAAATTATGTTGGTTTAAATGTCACCTCTATCAGTTAATGGTAAGGAATTTAGTTTTTAAAATATAAAAATGGGAGTTCCCATTGTGGTGCAGTAGAAATGAGTTCGACTAGTATCCATGAGAATTCAGGTTCGATTCTTGGCCTCACTTATTGGGTTGGGGATCCAGCGTTGCTGTGAGCTTTGGTGTAGGTCACAGATATGGCTTGGATCTCACATTGCTATGGCTGTGGTGTAGGCCAGAAGTATCTCTGATTTGATCCCTAGCCTGGGACTTCCATATGCTGCAGGTGTAGTCCTAAAAATATATGTGTGTGTGTGTGTGTGTGTATAAATAAATATGGACAAAATCAGTGATTGGCACAAAGATAGTGACCATAAAGATAATGAATGGTCCTTATTAATGGTATGCTAGAAATTTAGTGAAGTACTCTATAAACACTGGATCCAAATTTGTGACTTTAGGGTCAAGTTCACCTTGCACATAGATGCTTTTTTTTTTTTTTTTTTTTTTTGTGGGTGAGCTCAGTTTTTTAAAACATTGGTATATAATGTTTTAATCTGTTGCATCTCCTAGATTTCTTTTTGTTTTGTGTTTTTGTTTTTATATAATTTTTCCCCATTATAGCTGGTTTACAATGTTCTGTCAGTTTTCTGTTGTACAGCATGGTGACCCAGTTACACATACATGTATACATTCTTTTTTCTTCCCAGATTTCTTATACTCAGTAACTTTACACAGAGGTTATTGCTTGCAGCTGAAGGTACTTGGATGTGTAACAATTGCTCTAGTGTCCCATCAGTTTGTGGCTGTAATACCTTAAATGGAGGCCTAATGACCTGATTGAGTAATCCACATCTTTATAGATCTGGTTTGCTTCCAAGAAGCAGTATCCACCAGCGAAAAATTAATTCAATACATGGAATTTTGCTTTTCATCCTGAGAATGTTAGAGTACCAGAATGTGTGTGTATGTCATGCTTAATCTGAAAGAAACATTTTCAGACCGCTTTGATGAATACTGAATGAGAAAGAGGGCCGTATAAAGTGGGAAACGCAAAATGTTGTATTCATCACATGTAGTATCATAATAAAGGCTAGAAGAGTCTTGCTTAACTTTGTTTAACCCAACATTTTAAAAACAATTGGCCATGGAACCCTTTTAAAAATTGTATCTTGTCCACCACTTTTTGAAACAACAACAACAAACAACCAGTTTGGAAATCACTGACTTAAAGAAAAGGACTATGTGATCTCCGGGGGTTATTCAGTACTTGAGGTGAGGGGTGAAGGGAGTTGGAGTTTTAGATGGTAGAACTTACTAAAAATGGGAGGAATGAAGAGAGGATTGGGACTGAATAGACGTCAAATCTCTTTAAATTCTAAAACCAAAGCCGAGCAGTCTTTTGCTAAAATTTAAATACTCTATACAGTAATATAGGAAATAGACTACAAAACACATTATAGTTTTTCTTTCTCTCCCTCTCCCTCCTCTCTTTTACTCTCTATCTCTAATTTCATCCTCACACCAATTTTGTGAGGTAAATAGGGCAGAGATTTCCATCTCCATTTACCCACTGAGGGAACTAAATCTGAGAAAGGTAAAATGACATACCTAAGATCACACAGTCGGTAAAAGATAGGGCACTAATGTAAAACCAGATCTTTTGACTTCTAGTCTTTCCACAGTATCACTTGGACTCATCATAGTGGTGTCCCTATTGTATATAGCTTTTCATTGAGTGAAAACTGCAATTGAAGAGAGAAATAGGTTTTTAGCACATGACTATTGAAGTGGCTCATGATTGATGGTCAGATTTCCAAGTTGTTAAATAGCAAACAGAATCACAAGTAAACCAAAAGTAAATCACTCAACAGTGTTAAGATTTTTTTTTTAGAAAGTTTGTTATATCATCTAAGACAATGCTGTAAATTGTATATAGAGATTTTTCATTTTTTGAATTACTGGTTAAAATATACTGTGATTTGAATACTGTAATTCGATTACTATTCCTTTTTTAATAACAGCTTTATGAAGGTATAATTCACATGCCATATTTGCCCATCTAAACTGTGTAGTTAACTGATTTTCAGTATATTTTGAATTATGCAGTCATTACCACTATCAAATTAGAGGACATTTCATCACCCCAAAAGGAAACCCTGTACGCATTAGAAGTGACTCACCATGTCCCACCAGCTCTACTGCCCTAGCCCTAGACAGTCATCAGTCTGCTTTCTCTCTCTATGGATTTCCTTATTCTGAACATTTCATATAAATAGTTAGACAATATGTGGTGTGGTGTGACTAGTTTCTTTTACCTAGCATGTTTTCAAGATTAATATATATCATACCATATATCAGTACTTTTTTGTTGAGTAGTATTATATATATATATATAAAACATTTTTTACGTCCATTTATCTGTTGATAGACATTTGGGTTGTTTCTACTTTGGGGATATTATGAACAATGCTGCCCTGAACATTTGTGTACAAATTTTTTTGTGGATATATATTTTCAGTTATCTTGAGTACATACCTAGCAGTGGATCATATCGTAGTAGATCATATGGTAGTGAGACCTATGGGAACTGTGTATCTAACTGTTTGAGGAAGACTTTTTCCAAAGTGACTACATCATTTTATATTCCTGCCAGCAGCATATGAGTTCGAATTTCTCTACATCCTTGTCATTTTTTGGTCAACTCTTGTTTCTATTTTCATAGCCATTCTAGTGGTTATGGCGTGTGGTTGTGATTTCCATTTCTCTCATGACTAATGATGTTGAGCATCTTTTCATGTGCTTATGGGTTATTTGTATATCTTCTCTGGGAAACTGTCTATTCAGATCTTTTGCCCATTTTTTTTTTTCCTTGTTAAGGCCACACCTGTGGCATATGAAAGTTCCCAGGCTAGGGGTTAAATTGGAGCTGCAGCTGAGGCCTCTGCCACAGCCACAGCAACACCAGATCTGAGCTACATCTGCAAGCTGTGCCACAGTTTGGTGGGAATGCTGGGTCCTTAAACCACTGAGTGAGGCCAGAGATCAAACCCGCATACTCAGAGACAGTGTCAGATCCTTAACCTGCTGACCCCCAACAGGAACTTCCTTCTCCATTTTTTAATTGAATTTGTATTTTTATTATTGGAGTTGTAGGAATTCTTTATATATTTTAGATACAAGTCGCTTCAGATAACGAAATTTGCAAACATTTTCTCCTGTCCTATGGGTTATCTTTTCACTTTGATGGTGTCCTTTGAAGCACAAAAGTTTGGAATTTGGATGAAGTCTAGCTCTCTGTTTTGTTATTTGTACCTTTGGTGCCATATCTAAGAAACTGCTGCCTAATCCAAGACCATGAAAATTTATGCCGATGCTCTCTTTGTAATACTTTTGTAACTTTAGCTCTTACATTGATGTCTTTGATCCATTTTGAGTTAATTTTTGTGTATGATAAGCAGGGGAGCAGTTTAATTTTTTATGTGTTTTTAAAAATATTTTACTGGAGTATAGTTGACTTACAAAGTATTGTCAATTTCAGGCATACAGTAAAATAAATTCTGCATACGCATATATCCATTCCTTTTCAGATTCTTTTCCCACATAAGTTACCACACAGTACTGAATAAATTACCCTATGCCATACAGTAGGTCCCCATTACCTGTCTATTCTCTATATAGTAGTGTGTATATATCAATCTCAACCCCATAATTTATCCCTCCCTGCCACATTTCCCCTTCGGTAAACATAAGTTTTTGATTTCAAAATATGTAAGTCTCTTTCTGTTTTTTACAGTTCTACTCTATTAGATTCCACATATTAGTGATCTAATATGGTATTTGTCTTTCTCTGTCTGACTTATTCACTTAGTATGATAATTTCTAAGTCCATCCATGTTGCTGCAAATAGGTTATTTCATGCTTTTTACGGCTGAGTAATATCACATGGTGTGTATGTACCACATCCTTATTCATTCCTCTGTGGACATTTAGGTTCCTTCCATGTCTTGGCTGTTGTAAATAGTGCTGCAGTGAACATTAGGGTGCATGTACCTTTTCAAGTTATGGCTTTCTCTGGAGAGATGCCCAGGAGTGGGATTTTTGGATCATGAAGTAGTTCTATATTCAGTTTTCTGATAAACCTGCTTGCTGTCCTCCATAATGGTTACACCAATTTACATTCTCTGCAACAGTGCAGGAGATTTCCCTTTCCTCCATACCCTCTCCAGCTTTTATTATGGACATTTTGATGATGGCCATTCTGACTGGTGTGAAGTGTTACCTCATTGTAATTTTGATTCACATTTCTCTAATAATTAGTGATGATAAGCTTCTATGTGCTTTTTGGCTTTTTCCCTCCTTTGGAGAAATGTCTGTTTTTTAATTGGATTGCTGTGGTTTTTTTTAAATGTAAATCTGTATGGGATGTTTGTATATTTTGGAGATTAATCCCTTGTTGCTCACTTCATTTGCAAAGATTTTTTTCCCCATTGTTTGGTTTGTCTTTTCATTTCATTAATGGTTTTCTTTGCTGTGCAAAAGCTTTTAAGTTGAATTAGGTCCCGTTTGTTTATTTTTATTTTTGTTTTCATTAGGAGGTGGATCTGAAAAGATACTGTTGTGGTTCATGTCAAAGAATGTTCCTGCCTGTTTTCCTCTAGGACTTTTGTAATATCTGGTCTAAATTTAGGTCTGTAATCTATTTTGAGTTTTTTATTTTTTGTTTTTTGTTTTTTGTTTTTTTTTTTAAGCTTTTTAGGGCCACACCCACGGCATATGGAGGTTCCTAGGGGTCAAATCAGAGCTACAGTTGCTGGCCTACACCACAGCCACAGCAACACAGGATGAGCAGTATCTGCAACCTATACCACAGCTTATGGCAATGCTGAGCCTGTAACCCACTGAGCGAGGCCAGGGATTGAACCCACAGGGATTGAACGGTTCCTAGGCAGATATGTTTCTGCTGAGCCACAGTGAGAACTCCAGGAAGTGTTCTAATTTCATTCTTCTACACGTGGCTGTCCAGTTTTCCCAGCACCACTCATTGAGGAGACGGTCTTTTCTCCATTGTATGTTCTTGTCTCCTTTGTCATAGATTAAATGACCATATGTGCATGGGTTTATTTCTGGGCTTTCTGTCCTGTTCCACTGATGTATATTTCTGTTTTTATGCCAGTACCATACTGTTTTGATGACTGTAGCTTTATAGTATTTTCTGAATTCAGGGAGCCTGATTCTTCCAGCTCTGTTTTTCTTTCTCAAGATTGTTTTGGATGTGCAGGGCCTTTTGTTTCCAAACAAATTTAAACATTTTTGGTTCTAGTTCTGTGAAAAATGCCATTGGTAATTTAATATGGATTGCACTGACTCTGTAGATTGCCTTGGGTAGTGTAATCATTTTGACAATATTGATACTTCCAATCCGAGAGTATGGTATATCTTTCCATCTGTGTCATCTTTGACTTCCTTCAACACTGTCTTGTAGTTATCAGAGTACAGGTCTTTTGCCTCCGTAGGTAGGTTTATTCCTAGGTATTTTATTTTTAAGGCCACATCCATGGCATATGGAGGTTCCAAGGCTAAGGGTTGAATTGGAGCTATAGCTGCTGGCCTACACCACAGCCACAGCAATGCAGGATCTGAGCCACGTCTGTGACCTACACTACAGCTCACAACCATGCCAGATCCTTAATCCACTGAGCGAGGCCAGGGATCAAACCTTAACCCTCATGTGTGCTAGTGAGATTCATTTCTGCTGAGCCACAACGGGAACGCTAGTGTTTTATTTTTGACGCAATGGTAGATAGGATTGTTTCCCTAATTTCTCTTTCTGTTATTTCATTGTTATAGAAATGCAACAGATTTCTGTGTATTAATTTTATATCCTTCAACTTTACCAAATTCATTGATGAGCTCTAGTAGTTTCTGGTAGCTTCTTTAGAGTTTTCTATGTATAGTATCACATACAATACTACTTCAATACAATTTTACTTCTTTTCCAATTGGGCTTTTTTAAAATTTCTTTTTCTTTTTTGATTGCAAGGGCTAGGATTTCCAAAACCAATGTTGAATAAAAGTGGTGAGAGTGAACATCCTTATCTTATGCCTGGTCTTAGAGGAGTTCTTTCAGCTTTTCACCACAGGGAATGACGTTAGCTGTGGATTTGTCGTATATGGCCTTTATTATGTTGACGTAAGTTTCCTCTTTGTCCACTTTCTGGAGAGTTTTTTTAATCAGAAATGTATGTTGGATTTTGTCAAAAGATTTTTCTCCGTCTATTGAGATAATTATATGGTTTTTATTCTTCAGTTTTTTAATGTGGTATATCACACTGCTTGATTTGGGATATTGAAAAATCCTTGCATACCTGGGGTAATACCCACTTGATCATAGTGTTTGAATCTTTTGAATATATTGTTGTATTTAGTTTGCTAATATTTTGCTGAGGATTTTTGTATTTTTGGTTATCAGTGATACTTGTCTGTAAATTTCTTTTTTGTGATATCTTTGTTTTTGCTGTCAGGGTAATGCTGGCCTCAAAATGAGGTGCAAAGAGTTCCTTTTTCTGCAGTGTTTTTGGAATACTTTGATAAGCATAGGTGTTAACTCTTCTCTAAATGTTTGGGTGAGTTCACCTGTGAAGCCATCTGGTCCTGGACTTTTGTTTGTTGGAAATTTTTAAATCACAGTTTCAATTTCCATACATGTTAATTGGTGTGTTCATATTTTCTATTTCTTCTAGGTTCAGTCTTGGAAGAGTGTACCTTTATAAGAATTTGTTCATTTCTTCTAGGCTGTCCATTTTATTGGCATATAGTTTCTTGTAGTTGTCTTTTATGATCCCTTAGATTTCTGTGATGACAATTGTAACTTTCCCTTTTTCATTTCTAATTTTACTGATTTGAGTCCTCTTAAGGAACCTTATAACCTTGCTTGGTAGAGTATTCTTTCCCTAGGAAAGGAATATTATGGATGGCAGATTGAAAGTGATGATTGAAATAATTAAGCTGCTGCATGTTTGAATCCCCCACCAATATTGGGAGATATAGTTTTCTGATTAACTTAAATGATCATATTAGTGGGGAAGAGACATTTGATGTGAAATCTGTGGCCTCTTCAGAGTATTAACCATGTGGAGGTGTGTGAAAGCTTGATTCTCAAAGTGGCATAGATATTCATTCTCTGAACTCTAGGAGGAGAGGGTGAATTCTCTTTTCTCCTTTAAAAAAAAAAAAAACTTTTTGTAGGGAAATGTGGGTCAAAGTTTGTGGATCAAACTTTCAGTTTTAAACTGAGTAAGTTCTAGGTATCTAATGTACAGCATGATGATTATAGGTAATAATACTGTATATTTGCAATTTGCTAAGCTCTTAGATGTTTCCACCACATCAAAAACAGAGTAACTGCATGAGGCAATAGATTAATAATTTGCTCGTAGTAATCATTCCACAGTCTACACATATACTGTCACCACATGGTACACCTTAAAAAACATTACACTGGGAGTTCCCGTCGTGGCGCAGTGGTTAACGAATCCGACTAGGAACCATGAGGTTGCGGGTTCGGTCCCTGCCCTTGCTCAGTGGGTTAACGATCCGGCGTTGCCATGAGCTGTGGTGTAGGTTGCAGACGCGGCTCAGATCCCGCGTTGCTGTGGCTCTGGCGTAGGCTAGTGGCTACAGCTCCGATTCGACCCCTGGCCTGGGAACCTCCATATGCCACGGGAGCGGCCCAAGAAATCGCAAAAAGACAAAAAAAACCAAAAAAAAAACATTACACTGTACAGCCTAAATACATGCAATTTTTTTTTGTCTTTTGTCTTTTTTAGGGCCACATCCATGGCATATGGAGGTTCCCAGGCCTAGGGGTCGAATCGGAACTACAGGTGCCGGCCTACGACACAACCGCAGCAATGTGGGATCCGAGCTGCGTCTGTGACCTACAGTACAGCTCAGGGCAACACCGGATCCTTAACCCATGAGCAAGGCCAGAGATTGAACCCACAACCTCATAGTTACTAGTTGGATTCATTTCTGCTGTACCACAACGGAAACTCCTATGTATGCAATTTTTATTAGTTAATCATACCTCAGTAAAACTGGAAAAAATAATGACTTTTTCCTTTGCATATTGTAAAGACTTTTAAAACTTCTGTAAGGTACAAGGAATTAAACATCAGTGCAATGTATCACCCCTTCCCAAAAATGAATGCCACATCCTGTAGCCTTTGGGTATATCCTTCTAGGCTTATTTGTGCCTTTTTTAAGTGCTTATTGCCTTTTCCTTTTTACAAAATTGAGATCATACTTGTAAAATTTTTGTGCCCTCTAGAGATTGCATAAGGAAGCAGAAGTTGTAACATAAAAATATTCACTAATAAAGTAACCACTGAACATTTCTGATTTCTCTCTTAAAGCTTGAATTTATTCACTTTTTCAACCACTGTCTCTGTCTCTGTGCTGGGGCCTATTTAGTGCAGATAGATTGGGGAGTCAGGGGAGGATTCTAGAGATCTTTATGATCACTGACAAATCTGTCTAGGTTGGACTTGTTGAAAAACTAATGAAAAAAAAAAAAAGAGATGACAATAGGGTGGGTACTTCACCAAAGAATGATCAAGCATGACATAATATTAAGATAAGCTTTTAGGAACATCCATGTAGCACCTGTGTAGGGTTGCTACCTTGATGGTGCCATGTAAGCCATGAAGTGAAAGAAATGATACACAATTATATAATTTTGATGGAAAAATTACACCCCTTCAAAAAAAAACCTACTATTTTTATTCATTCTTTGATGTACATAATAGTTCAGAGGTAAAGTTTGCCTCAATGTCGTTAAACTGCCAGGGTAAATTTTTTTTATTGTTTTTTTGTAGCTACACTTACAGAAGTTCCTGGGCCAGGGATTGAACTTGTGCCACAGCAGAGACCCAAGCCACTGCAGTGGCAATGCCAGATTATTAACCCACTGAATCAAATGGGAACTCCAAGTTTTTTTGTCTTTTTTTTTTTTTTTTTTTTTTTTTTTTTTGTCTTTTTGCGATTTCTAGGGCCACTCCCATGGCATGTGGAGTTTCCCAGGCTAGGGGTCTAATCAGAGCTGTAGCCGCCAGCCTACGCCAGAGCCACAGCAACGCAGGATCTGAGCTGTATCTGCAACCTACACCACAGCTCACGGTAATGCCAGATCTTTAACCCACTGAGCAAAGCCAGGGATCCTCATGGTTCCTAGTCAGATTCGTTAACCACTGAGCCACGATGGGAACTCCGGAACTCCAAGTTTTTTTAATCTTATAGGGTACTTTTTCAATATAAATTTTCCGTATAAAATCTTTATTCCCTGTTATGAATATGAATGAATACCTATTATGAATGTGAATGCTTAACAGCCTCCTACTAAGTACCATTTATTGATGGTAACAAGGAACATCTATATATTTAAGTTTTTCTTAATTCTCTAGACTGTTTTATATCTGCCATAATGAATAGGAACCAGATAACCACATTTTCCTACTGAGTAAGCATATGCTAGAAAAGCTAATTTTGTCCAAAATTAAGTACATACTTTCAAAGCCTATATACATTTTCTCAATAAAACCATGAAGTAGACATTGTCATTGCTATCCCTTTTATCAGCGAGGAGGCTTACTAACAAGTTTAGTGACTTACCAAGCGTCACACAACCAGAAAGTGACAAAACCAGGACATCAGCTCAGGTAGTCTGACTCAAGAGTTAGTACTTTTAATCTCTGTAATAGTCTGACAACAGCTAGAAACTATAGACTTCATGGAACATGTATCTGAATTTTCTGGCTTCTGTTATCATTCATATAAGACATATTTGAATTTTTGAGTTTCTTTCCCAAAATACCTTTGAAGAGCATTTTCCTTCCTTAGGTTTTCCCCTTTTGTGGCTTTCGCATAAATAACTGTTCATTTATTATTTGTTACCAGTTTTTTAGTCTTTGTTTCTGTGTATTTGTTTTTAGAGAAAAATATTTCAACTTTCATAATCTTTTGATGTAAAAATTTATGAAGAATGAAAAGTAGACAGTACCCTGTCATGTCTGAAAGACAAAAGTGTTCTTAGTAATGTTGAGACTATGTTGTCTGCCAGAGAGTAGCCTAGAAAAACATCAGCTTCTATAGAATCATCACAGGAGAATGGTTGATTCTTTTGTGTGTTCCTAAAAAAAAAAATGAGAATTTTTTTCTTTAATGTCACTAAACTATAATTACTATTTGGAAATAGTCTTGAGATATACTTTCTGAGTTCTCCTGCAAGACCATCAGATGGTCCTAAAGAAGCTAAGGAGCTTCTCTGCTTTAGCTTCTAGGCCTGTCAGATGTTGACAGTTGTGCAGTGCTTGAGCCCCTTTATATATCCTTCAGTGTGTTGAGGAGATATACGTACACAGATATTTGTAAAAATTTGTGAAAATGATTGAAAGCTATTTAGGATTAGAGCAATGTAGCACCTCAGCTGCAGTTTAATTTGGAAATTGATAAACATAGAATGGGTCATGATAAGAATTCCAGCTCATTATTCATCTCAAAGTAATAGGCTGTTTACTTTCATTCTCTGTTTCTTTTATAGTCCATCAATATTATGGAACTGACTTTACAAAAGTATGGAAGTTATGAAAAATTTGAACAGGCCACCGGTGGTAGCCTGCTATCTAAAACTCGAATCTGGAGTCATGTTAGGAAGTACATGATGAAAGAAGGCTGCATGGGTGAGGTATGAATTTTTTTTTTTTTTTTAAGTAATTCACCAATTACTTTTTTATGGGTGCACCTGTGAGATAAGGAAGTTCCTGGGCCAGGGATTGAATCCAAGCTGCAGCTGCGGTAACACTGGGTCCTTTAACCCACTGCACTGGACAGGGGATTGAACCCATACCTCCTCAGTGACCGGAGTCACTACAGTTGGATTCTTAACCCATTGTGCCACAGCAGGAACTCCATGAGATAGGAATCTTGAGTGAATGTCGACACGTTGACTAGGTACTTTAACTCTCAGTCAGTGCATTTGTCCCTGGTAGGTTTTATTTCCTGAACCCTGTTTTACTCATTAGTTACCCAGATTTCTAAGTTCCTGTTGCATTGAGTTGTTATGTTTATTGTTTTCTATTTTTCTTTTCTTAGTACCATTTTTATGTAGCTCATGAGATTATATGGGTTGCTTTATGAAAAGTATTAATGAAGAGATTTGCCATAGGGGCTTCTCTTATTAGTGCCCAGTTCCTAGTGTTCAGCTTTGAAATAAGCCTTGGCCTAGCAGTGAATAGGACTCTGGCCCCTGCACCTTCTTTGCATCATTTCAGCCAGGGGACTATATTTGAGAGCATAGCAGAGGCACAATTTAAGTTCTCTGTGTCTTCCTTAGCACAGCCATCTACTTTTTTTTCAATCCAATAAACGTTCTTGAGTTCCCAAAGCTTCAGAATCAGAAGGATCAAAAGTGATCGGCTCTGCGTTTCATCATCTTGGTTTCTTTCTGGGAGATACAAGTTGGTGTAAATAAAAGAAAAAGGTGTTACTTTATTGGTCCATTCCATTGTTTTCTGTGAAAGCTTTTCCGCCCTGCTTGCTATGTTTATATATATGTATTTTTATATATTTTTTTTTCTTCTTGGTCCTTAGATTGTAGTTCATCTCACTGAGGACCTGCTTTCCCGAGCTTCCATGACAGTAGTGAATGGATGTCCAACACTGACCATCAATGTCTCCACTGCACGTGAACACTGGCTGGAGGGAATGCTGAGGCATGAAATAGGTAAGGGGCAGCCTTTCTCCTTTTATTCACTTGTGATGGCAGAAATTACTTCAAGGACATACTCTTTTGTACTGGGCTTTTTCTTAGCAATATTTGATAAAAAAAAAAGTGGAGTTCCTGTTGTGGCCCAGTGGGTTAAGAACATAACGTTGTATCCATGAGGGTATGGGTTTGATCCCTGGCCTTTCTCAGTGGGTAAGAATATGGCATTGCCATGAGCTGAGGTGTAAGTTGCAGATGTGGCTCGGATCCTGCGTTGCTGTGGCATGGGCCAGCAGCTGCAGCTCTGAGGCCCCAAAAGAAAAAAGAGTAATGAGATTGTTAGGTTACACTAGAACAAAAGCTAAGACATGAATGTCTCACTTCAAGTTAGATTTTTTTAGGGTGCTGAGTAGCTGTATTAAGCTTGAAAAGTCATTTAGGAGTTCCCGTCGTGGCGCAGTGGTTAACGAATCCGACTAGGAACCATGAGGTGGCGGGTTCGGTCCCTGCCCTTGCTCAGTGGGTTAACGATCCGGCGTTGCTGTGAGCTGTGGTGTAGGTTGCAGACACGGCTCGGATCCCACGTTGCTGTGGGTCTGGCGTAGGCCGGTGGCTACAGCTCCGATTCAACCCCTAGCCTGGGAATCTCCATATGCCGTGGGAGCGGCCCAAGAAATAGCAACAACAATGACAAAAGACAAAAAGACAAAAAATAAATGAATAAATAAATAAATAAAGAGTATTTAAAAAAAAAAAAAAAGTCATTTAACTCCTCTGGGTTTCAGTTCCCCCACCTTCAACTGAGGGCGTTGAATTAAGTGATCACTGAGATTCCTCTTAAATATCAAGTCCATAATTCCTGTATTTAAAAAATTAATTGCTCTAAAAGTTTATACCTTTTCTAATGAGACATGTAATCATTCTGAAGGCAGTGTACTCCTTCCAACCAGAGGGCCTTAGGGTTAGGTCATTTTCTACTTTTTTTATTTGTAGGTACACATCAGTTTGGTCTTAGAATTGTTGGTAGAATCTTTTTTGGGAGAAGGATTAAAATAAGAATGGCATTTCTTGTTTGTCATGTGCCTTTTCTTCTCTGCAGGCACACATTATTTTCGAGGTATTAACAATCTTCAACAGCCATGGAACAGCTGGACTGGCCGTAAAAAACATGAGCTAAAGCCAAACAATCCCACAGAGGAAGGACTGGCAAGTATTCACAGTGTCCTGTTTAGAAAAGACCCATTTTTGTGGAGGGCTGCCCTCCTCTACTACACTGTTTATCAAGCCAGCCAAATGTCTTTTTGTGAACTCTTCAAAGATATTGGAAGGTTTGTCAAGGACCCCAATACAAGATGGGATTATTGTGTACGAGCCAAGAGGGGATGGACTGATACCTCGAAGCCAGGTGGGTGTCCCTTGACTCTAGGTTCTTCTGATGTATTGGGTGATTGTCTGTTGATTTTGGCTATATCCTAATCTGCTGATCAGAGAATTCCACTCACCTATTGAAAATTAAACATTTGTTACTTGAAATTAGTGCTGGTTTTCTCAAACTACATTTTGTTAACATTTTTTCCCCATTTGATTTTGAAAAATTTCAAACCTGAAAAAATAGGGAGATAATGGTAGAATGAAAACATATATACATTTCATTCACAAATTGTTAACATTTTTGCCATTTTTGCTTTCTCTTTCTCTGACTTTAAAAATAGCTTTATTGAGGAGTTCCCATCGTGGTGCAGCAGAAACAAATCCGACTGGGAACCATGAGGTTGTGGGTTCAATCCCAAGCCTTGCTCAGTGGGTTAAGGATCCAGCATTGCTGTGAGCTGTGGTGTAGGTCGCAGACGTGGCTCGGATCCCACGTTGCTGTGGCTCTGGTGTAGGCCAGAGGCTGTAGCTCTGATTGGACCCCTAGCCTGGGAACCTCCATATGCCATAGGTGCAGCCCTCGAAAGACCAAAAAAAAAAAAAGGCTTTATTGAGGTATATCATTCATATGACATATAATTCACCCATTTAAAAGGTACAGTTCGGTGGTTTTAATGGTATTCATGGAGTTTTGCAGTCATCACCACTATCTAATTCCAGAACATTTCATCTCCCCCAAAAGAAACTTGTGCCCATGAGCAGTCATTCTCTATTCTTTCTCCCCACTGCTCCCAGCTATAAGTAACCCTCAGTCTACTTTTATTAGTTTTGCCTGTTTTAGCCATTGCGTATAAATGGAATCATGTGATATGTGATCCTTTGTAGCTGGCTGCTTTCACTTAGCATAATGTTTTTAAAGATCATTCATATTGTAGCAAGTATCAATATTAAGTCCTTTTTATTGCTGAATATTATTCCAGTGCATATTTTATTTATCCATTCACCAGTTAATAAGCATTGGGTTGTTCCCACTTTTTTGGCTCTTAACGAACAATGCTATCAATATTTGTGCACAAGTTTATGTTTGTAAGTCTATTGGGTATATACTTAGTGGAATTTTGGAGTTATAAGGTAACTCTATTTCCAACCTTTTGAGGAACTTTCACTATTTCCAAAGTGCGCCATCTTACATTCCCACCACAATATATGAGGGTTTCTATTTTTCTATATCCTCATCAAAACTTGCAACTTTCACTTTTTAAAAATTAATATTATAATCATCCTAGTGGGTGTGAAGTGGTAATCTTACTGTGGTTTTTTTTTTTTTTTTTTTTTTTTTTTTTTTTTTTTTTGTCTTTTGTCTTTTTTGTTGTTGTTGTTGTTGTTGTTGTTGCTGCTATTTCTTGGGCCGCTCCCGCGGCATATGGAGGTTCCCAGGCTAGGGGTTGAATCGGAGCTGTAGCCACCGGCCTACGCCAGAGCCACAGCAACGCGGGATCCGAGCCGCGTCTGCAACCTACACCACAGCTCACGGCAACGCCGGATCGTTAACCCACTGAGCATAGGGCAGGGATCGAACCCGCAACCTCATGGTTCCTAGTCGGATTCGTTAACCACTGCGCCACGACGGGAACTCCTTACTGTGGTTTTGATTTGCATTTCCCTGATGACTGAAGACCTTGAGCATTTTTTCATGTGGTTATTGGCTATTTTTATATTTCCTTTGGAGAGCTATTTAGATCCTTTACCCGTTTTTAATTGATTTATTTTTCTTTTTATTATTGAGTTATAAGAGTTACATATTCTAGATAAAATCTATCAAATAATGATTTACAAAATATTTTCTCTTGTTCTGTAGGTTCTCTTTCCATTTTATTGATGCTGTCCTCAGTGATTTTTTTCTTTTTTGGCTGTGCCCATGGCTCCCCAGGCCAGGGATCAAACCTGTGCCATGGCAGCCACCCAAGCCACTGTGGAGACAACACAGGATCCTTAACCTACTATGCTACAAGGGAACTCCCTCTGTGACTTTTTAAAAGCAATTGTACACTTGACGTTTCTTTCCTTAAAAACATGAGCATGTATCTGCTAAGAATGAAGACATTCTCTTCTACTTAACACAGATATCATTATCACACTTAAGAAAGTGAATGTTAATTCAATGTTATCCACTACTTCATACAGAATATTTAAATTTCCCCAGCTGTTCCAGAAATGTCTTTCATAAGTGTTTTTTGTTTGTTTGTTTGTTTTTTGTTGTTGTTTTTTTTAATCTAGGTCCAGTCAAGGTTCATGCATTACTTTTGGTGGTCATACCTCTTTAGCCTCTTTTAAAATGGAGCTACTTCATCACTTTTTATTTTTTATCATGCTGTTTTTAAAGTCCTGGTCACTGTTAAGTCGCCCAGCTAGCTCAGTTGGTAGAGCATGAGACTCTTAAAGTCCTGGCCACTGTTCTTACAGAATGGTCGAAAGCTGGATATGTTTGACTATTCATGATTAGACTCAGAGTAAACATTCTGACAAGAACACTACATAAATGATACTGAACTGATCAGGAGCCACCCCATGACAGGGTCTCACCATTAGAGACACTAACTTTGATCCTTATTTAAGGTGGGGATCGTGAGCACTTTCCTTTGTAAAACTACATTCTCCTTGTCCCCTTTTTAATAAATGATCTGTGAGGTGATACTATATGAATATCCTGTCTCCCAACACAGTCTCATGTAATGGTTTTAGCATGTATCAATGATCCTTGCCTGAATCTGTTAATTTCACTGGGGATTTCTAGCACTTTTGAAAATTATTATTTTTATTGTCTAAAGAAAATAGAAGCAAAGAGTACAAAAACAGTTCATGTTGATCTATGCAAGCAGTTATGGTTCCAAGTAAATCATGCTACTCTAATAGAAAGTTTAAAAGAGTTTGTCAGTAGCTTTAAGATAGCAGATTACCCACAGAGGTGTTTTTGTTTTTTAATGAAGGATTGCTGATTTACAATATTGTGTTAGTTTCAGGTATTCAGCATAGTGATTCATGCTTTTTGGTTTGTGGGTTTTTGGGTTTTTTTTTTTCAAGATTCTATTCTATTATAGTTTATTGACTTTTTTGTTGTTGTTGTTCCTGACAAAATAAGAAGTAGATTATAAGGCAGTACAAAAATACTTTTTAAAAAAGAGTATTAGGAAGTGTTCCTTTTAAGTCTTTTTAAGATTAGTTCAACATAGCAACCGATTTTCCTTTAAAAGTATTTCAAACTGTTTGTTTGGAGTTTAGAAATACCTTCCCAACTCTGTGATGGTTTTGTCACCAGCCCAATGCATGTGGACAATTTATACCAGTGATATAGTTTCATGAAGTGTGGTGCCAGAGAGCCAAGACCAAGCAAGAGGGGAATCTGGGAAGAGGAAGACATCTTACCCCTGCCTTTCATGTATGCAGAGCCACTCGAGGCTCAGCTTCAGATCAACAGAACATGCCTACCATTACCTGATGCCTTTTTAAATCACTTTGCTGGTATTTAATGCTCTGTACCAAGATGCACAGAGGTTTCATGTTGCCCTTGACACCCCATGGAGGCACATCACTTTTTAGTTTCTTTACATAAAAAAAATTTTTATTGAAATTTTCAAATGTATACAACAGAATAATAATATGTTGGACCCACAGTAAACATTACACGGTCTTAGAAACTATCAGTCTTTTTTTTTTTAACTGAATGAATTTTATTATATTTATAGTTGTACAACCATCATCACAACCCAATTTTACAACATTTCTATCCCAAACCCCCAGCCCATCCCCTTCCTACAACCTGTCTCCTTTGGTAAACATAAGTTTTTCAAAGTCTGTGAGTCAGTTTCTGTTCTGCAAAGAAGTTCATTATATCCTTTTTTAAGAGTCCACATATAAGTAATAGCACATGATGTTTGTCTTTTTTTTTCCTTTTTTTGATGCAATTTTATTATTTTTTATAATGATCATAACAATCTAATTGCACAGGATTTCCATCCCACAGCCCAAGCACATCCCCCCACCCCCCAAACTGTCTCCTCTGGAGACCATAAGTTTTTTTTTTTTTTTTTCAGTGACATTTCTCCAGTATATTTTTTTTCCCCACTGTACAGCAAGGGGGTCAGGTTATCCTTACATGTATACATTACAATTACATTCCCCCCCTTTCTTCTGTTGCAACATGAGTATCTAGACAAAGTTCTCAATGCTATTCAGCAGGATCTCCTTGTAAGTCTATTCTAAGTTGTGTCTGATAAGCCCAAGCTCCTGATCCCTCCCATTCCCTCCCCCTCCCATCAGGCAGCCACAAGTCTCTTCTCCAAGTCCATGATTTTCTTTTCTGAGGAGATGTTCATTTGTGCTGGATATTAGATTCCTGTTATAAGTGATATCATATGGTATTTGCCTTTGTCTTTCTGGCTCATTTCACTCAGGATGAGATTCTCTAGTTCCATCCATGTTGCTGCAAATGGCATTATGTCATCCTTTTTTACAGCTGAGTAGTATTCCATTGTGTATATATACCACTTCTTCCCAATCCAATCCTCTGTCGATGGACATTTGGGTTGTTTCCATGTCCTGGCTATTATGAATAGTGCTACAATGAACATGCGGGTGCATGTGTCTCTTTTAAGTAGGGTTTTGTCCGGATAGATGCCCAAGAGTGGGATGGCGGGGTCATATGGACGTTCTATGTATAGATTTCTAAGGTATCTCCAAACTGTCCTCCATAGTGGCTGTACCAGTTGACATTCCCACCAACAGTGCAGGAGGGTTCCCTTTTCTCCACAGCCCCTCCAGCACTTGTTATTTGTGGATTTATTAATGATGGCCATTCTGACTGGTGTGAGGTCGTATCTCATGGTAGTTTTGATTTGCATTTCTCTTATAACCAGCGATGTTGAACATTTTTTCATGCGTTTGCTGGCCATCTGTATATCTTCTTTGGAGAAATGTCTATTCAGGTCTTTTGCCCATTTTTCCATTGATTGATTGGCTTTTTTGCTGTTGGGTTGTATAAGTTGTTTATATATTCTAGAGATTAAGCCCTTGTCAGTTGCATCATTTGAAACTGTTTTCTCCCATTCAGTAAGTTGTCTTTTTGTTTTCTTTTGGGTTTCCTTTGCTGTGCAAAAGCCTTTCAGTTTGATGAGGTCCCATGGGTTTATTTTTGCTCTAATTTCTATTGCTTTGGGAGACTGACCTGAGAAAATATTCATGATGTTGATGTCAGAGAGTGTTTTGCCTATGTTTTCTTCTAGGAGTTTGATGGTGTCCTGTCGTATATTGAAGTCTTTCAGCCATTTGGAGTTTATTTTTGTGCATGGTGTGAGGGTGTGTTCTAGTTTCATTGCTTTGCATGCAGCTGTCCAGGTTTCCCAGCAACGCTTGCTGAATAGACTTTCTTTTTCCCATTTGATGTTCTTGCCTCCCTTGTCAAAGATTAATTGACCATAGGTGTCAGGGTTTATTTCCGGATTCTCTATTCTGTTCCATTGGTCTGTCTGTCTGTTTTGATACCAGTACCACACTGTTTTGATGACTGTGGCTTTGTAGTATTTCTTGAAGTCTAGGAGAGTGATGCCTCCTGTTTGGTTTTTGTTTCTCAGGATTGCTTTGGCGATTCTGGGTCTTTTGTGGTTCCATATAAATGTTTGGATTGTTTGTTCTAGTTCTGTGAAAAATGTCATGGGTAATGTGATAGGGATTGCATTGAATCTGTAGATTGCTTTGGGTAGTATGGCCATTTTTACACTATTGATTTTTCCACTCCAGGAGCATGGAATATCTTTCCATTTCTTTACATCTTCTTTGATGTCTTTGATTAAAGTTTTATAGTGCTCGGCATATAGGTCCTTTACCTCCTTGGTCAGGTGTATTCCGAGGTATTTGATTTTGTGAGGTGCAATTTTAAAAGGTATCGTATTTTTGTATTCCTTTTCTAATATTTCATTGCTGGTATACAGAAGTGCAACTGACTTCTGAATGTTAATCTTATATCCTGCTACTTTGCTGAATTTGTTAATCAGTTCAAGTAGTTCTGGGGTTGAGTCCTTAGGGTTTTCTAGGTATAGTATCATGTCATCTGCATACAGTGACAGTTTGATCTCTTCTCTTCCTATATGGATGCCTTTTATTTCTTTTGTTTGTCTAATTGCTGTGGCCAGGACTTCCAAAACGATGTTGAAGAGCAGTGGTGAGAGTGGGCATCCCTGTCTTGTTCCAGATTTGAGTGAGAAGGCTTTCAGTTTTTCCCCATTGAGGATTATATTTGCTGTGGGTTTATCATAAATGGCTTTGATTATATTCAGGTATGTTCCCTCTATACCCACTTTGGCGAGGGTCTTGATCATGAATGGATGTTGAACTTTGTCAAATGCTTTTTCTGCGTCTATTGAGATGATCATATGATTTTTGACTTTTTTTTTTTTTGTTAATGTGGTGTATGATGCTGATTGATTTGCGTATGTTGAACCATCCTTGTGAACCTGGGATGAACCCAACCTGGTCATGGTGTATAATTTTTTTGGTATGTTGTTGGATTCGGTTGGCTAAGATTTTGTTGAGAATTTTTGCATCTATATTCATCAATGATATTGGGTGATAGTTTTCTTTTTTGGTGGTATCTCTGTCTGGTTTTGGAATGAGGGTGATGGTGGCCTCATAGAATGTCTTTGGGAGTATTCCTTCTTCTTCAACCTTTTGAAAGAGTTTAAGGAGGATGGGCACCAATTCCTCTTTATATGTTTGATAAAATTCACCTGTGAAGCCATCTGGTCCTGGACTTTTGTAGGGAGTGATTTTATGATCTCTTCAGTTTCATTTCTAGTGATTGAGACCATAAGTTTTTCAATATCTGTGAGTCGGCATCTGTTATACAAAGAAGTTCAGTCTATCCTTTTTTCAGATTCCACATGTCAGTGAAAGCATTTGCTGTTGGTGTCTCATTGTATGGCTGACTTCACTTAGCATGATAGTTTCTAGGTCCATCCATGTTGCTGAAAATGCTGGTATTTCATTCCTGTGTCTTCCTTTATGATATCTGGTCTTGTATCTAGGTCTTTAATCCATTTGGAGTTTATTTTTGTGTATGGTGTTAGGGAGTGTTCCAATTTCATTCTTTTCCATGTGGCTGTCCAGTTTTCCCAGCACCACTTATTGAACAGGCTGTCCTTTCTCCATTGTATCTTCTCACCTCCTTTGTCACAGATGAGTTGGCTGTAGGTACGTGGGTTGAATTCTGGGCTTTCTATCCTGTTCCACTCATCTATATTTCTGTCTTTGTGCCAGTAACATATGGTTTTGAGGACTGTAGCTTTGTAGTTTAGTCTGAAGTCCGGGAGCCTGATTGCTACAGCTCCATTTTTCTTTTTCAGGATGTCTTTGATTATTCTGGGCCTTTTGTGCTTCCAAACAAACTTTAGAATATTTTGTTCAAGTTCTGTGAAAAATGTCCTTGGTAATTTGATAGAGATTGCACTGAATCTGTAGATTGCCTTAGGTAGTATAGTCATTTTGATAATATTAACTCTTCCAGTCCACGAGCATGGTATTTCTTCACTTCTTCTTGGAACGACCCTAGAAATGTGTCCCTTTTTCAAAACTTTTGTTTTGAAATCTATTTTGTCTGAGTATTGTGAGCCTCACTTTCTTATCATTTCCATTTGTATGAAATATCTTTTTCCATCTCCTCATTTTCAATCTTTTGCCCTAATGTCTTTTGCCCTAATGTAAGTCTCTTGTAGGCAGCATAGTTTAGGCACTTGTTTTTATTTAGTCTGTCACTCTGTGCATTTTGACTGGAGAATTTAGTCCATTTACATTTAAGGTAATTATTAATAGAGATGTATTTATTGCCATTTGAAATCTTCTTTTCCCTTTGATTTTATATTTCTTCTCTATCCCTTTTTGTCTTTCCTTTTCAGGTTTGATGATTTTTCTTTTACATAATATTCTCTTTTGTTTGTTGTTTTTGTGAATCTGTAAGTTTTTGACTTTCGGCTACCCTGTTTTGCAAATATATTAATCCCTTTCTATAGCTACTTAGCCTATGTAGTCATAAAGGCTCAAACACATTCTAGTGGAGGGGGAAAAAGGTCTTCATTTTATTATTTCTCCTCCCCAACATTTTATGATTTTTATGTCCTCTTTTACATCTTTATGTTCACCCTTTTGCTGTTCATTGTGATTATCATCACTTTCACAGTAATTTTTTGATTTCTTCTTTTTTTGTAATTTGTATACTGGCTTTCTTAAGTGATTTTGCTTCCCAATTGTGATTTTTTTTTTTTTGTCTTTTGTCTTTTTGTTTTTTGTTGTTGTTGTTGTTGCTATTTCTTGGGCCGCTCCTGCGGCATATGGAGGTTCCCAGGCTAGGGGTTGAATTGGAGCTGTAGCCACCAGCCTACGCCAGAGCCACAGCAATGCAGGATCTGAGCCACGTCTGCAACCTACACCACAGCTCATGGCAACGCCGGATCGTCAACCCACTGAGCAAGGGCAGGGACCGAACCCGCAACCTCATGGTTCCTAGTCGGATTCGTTAACCACTGCGCCACGATGGGAACTCCCTGATTTTTTGTTTTCTATTTAGAGAAGACCTTTCATTATTTCCTTTAGGATAAGTTTAGTATTTCTTTATTTTGCTTTTTGCTTGTCTGAGAAATTCTTTTTTTCCTTTATTTATAGCTGCATCTGAAGTATATGAAAGTTCCCATAATGGGGGTTGAATCAGAGCTGCAGTTGTAAGCCTACACCACAGCCACAGCAGTGCTGTATCTGAGCCACACTGCTTGTGTCAATACCAGATCCTTAACCCACTGAGTGAGGCCAGGAATTGAATCCACATCCTCACAGATGCTGTGTTGGGTTCTTAACATGCTGAGCCACAACAGGAACTCCATCTGAGGAATTCTTTATTTCTCTTTCTATTCTAAATGATAATCCTGGAGTTCCTTGTGGTGCAGCAGGATAAGGATCCAGTATTGTCACCATTGTGGCTCTAGTTGCTGCTGTGGTGCAGGTTTGATCCCTGGCCTGGGAACCTCTGCATGCTGTTGGAATGGCCAAAAAGGGGGAAAAAATGATAGTCTTGCTGGGTAGAGTATCCTGGGTTATAGATTTTTTCCCTTTCAGACCTTTGAATATAACTTGCCATTCCCTTCTGGCCTGCAATATTTCTGTAGAGAAATAAGTTGATAGCTTTATGGGAGTTACTTTGTAATTATTTTTCTCTTGCTGCTTTTAGAATCCTCTCTCTATATTTAACTTTTCCTGTTTTTATTATATGTCTTTTGTAGGTCTGTTTGGTTTTATCTTGTTTGGGACCCTCTGTGCTTCCTATATGTGGACATCTGTTTTCCTTCTTTAGGTTTAGGAAGTTTTTAGCCATAATTTCTTCAGATTTATTTTTGATATCTTTTCCTCTTCCTTTCTGCTCTGGAATCCCTATTACATGTAGATTGGCACACTTTATATTATCCCATAGGTTTCTTATATTGCTTTCACTTTTTTTCCATTTGGCTTTGTGTCTGCTGTCCTGATTGAGTGATTTTCAGTATTCTGTCTTCCAAGTCACTTTCAATTCATTCTTAAGCATTATTCATTCTGCTATTCATTGCCTAGCTCAGCTTTTGTCTTGGCAAAGGAGTTTTCTAATTTTTCGTGGTTCCTCTTTATAGTTTCTAGTTGATTTTTATACAACTCTGCATTTCTGTCCATAGGCTTTCTTAGTTCCTTCAGTATTTTCATTATTTTCTTTTTGAAATGGGTATCTGTTAGACTGAGGAGGTCTTTTTGTTTGTTCTTTTAGGGTAATTTTCTCATTCTTTTAACTGGAATGGTTCCTCTGATTCTTCATTTTATTTATTTCTCTTATTCTGTGAGTTTAGGAGGAAGAATTGTCTGCTGTGGTCTTGGAGGGCTGTTTATATGTGAGAACATCACAGTGTAGCTTGTGTGGGTTTAACATTTTTGGTGCAAGAGCTGTTTTTAGTATGAGTGCCTCTTGCCTCATTTCTCAATGTGCTCTGGCCATTTTCCCCTTGATAGTGGTGTGTAGATGCATCAGCTTGTGCCCAGCCCTTGGGTTCTCAGCAGCAATGGCCTCTCATGTGTGCCCCTGGAACACACATTAGGAATGGATGTGGTTTGCAACTGTTCCTGAAGCCCAAGAGGGCAGAGGCAGTCAGTGGCTTGTGACTACTCCAAAAGTGCAGCAGCAGCTCATGACCATCTCTGAAGGCTGGCATCATCTCAGGATCATTCCTGGAGTCTAGGAGGGCAGCAACAGGGGCTTATAACCACTCCTGAAGTTCATGTAGGTGATTTCCTGCTGCCTGAGAGAATACGCAGGGAACATTACTATAATGGTGGTTCCTGCCCCTCCCTTTGCTCAACCCCAAACAATGGCCCCTGGCCTCTAAGGCAGCCCAGGCTTCCTCTGCATACATCCTCAGCTGCATTCGCACTAGACTCCAGTCCCTTCAGGCTGTTTCTGCATAGCCAATTCTGTCACTCTCCCTGGGTCTGATCTACAAAGCCCAAGCTTGAGCCTGCAGTTCTCTCCCACACCAGCAGAAAACCCCAGGCTAGGGAGTATAGGGCAGTGGCACTGACTGTTCAGGCCTGTCTCCTTTCTGGCTGCTGCAGACCCATTGCTGTATTCTCCTCCAAGGCTCTGGAGCCCCTACTCTGTCCCAGCTGATCTCCTCACAAGTGAGGAGACTTTTCAGGATGCAGGAACCTTTCTTCTTTCGCAGCTGCCTCCCAGAGTTCCATTCTGATTCCTTTCTCACTTTCTTTTTTTTTTTTCTTTTGTCCTATCCAGTTACATGGATATTTCCTTGCTCTTTCAAAAGTCTGAGGTTTTTTCTACCGTATAGTAGGTTTTCTGTGAGAATCATTCCTATAGATGTATCTTTGATGTATTTTTTGGGAGGAGGTAAGTGTTACATCCTACTACGCTGCATCCTTTTTCTTTTTTCCATGCCCATGGCATGTTGAAGTTCCTAGGCCAGAGATAGAACCCATGCCACGGCTGTCTGACATCTTTTTTGTTTGTTCGTTCTTTTAGGGGTAGAGGTTGTATTTGTTTTTGTGGGTTTTGTTTTTTTTTTTTTTGTTTTTGCTTGTTTTTTCCTCAGATGTATACCCAAGAATGGAATAGCTAAAACATGTGTTAGTTTTATTTTTATTTTTAATTTTTTTGAGGAACCTCCACATTTTTCCAGTGACTGTACCAGTTGACATTCCCACCAGCAGTGCATGAGAGTTCACTTTTCTTCACCTCCTTGCCAATTTATTTGTTTTCTTTTTGATGAGAGCCTTTCTGACAGGTATGAGATGATACCTCATTGTGATTTTTTTTTTCTTTTTAATTTGGCTGCACCTGCAGCATGTGGAAGTTTAGAGCCAGGGATTGAACTCAAGCCACAACAGTGACAATTCTGAATCCTTAACTGCTAGGCCGCAAGGGAGCTCCTACTCTGCGATCTTGACTATTCCCCTTTCTTTTTTGTGTGTATATCTAACATAAACTGTTGTTTTGTGGTTACCATGAGCTTTTTATATTGGAGTCTATATATATGTATATATGTAATTTTTAAAGTGCTGAACTTTTTCAAGAGCATTTTAAAAATCCTGCAGTTGTATGCTTCTTCCTTCGTGATTTACTGTTTTGGTTATCATATTCTATATCTAATTGTTTTGTGTATCTCTTAACTGCTTATTGTGTATATAGATGATTTTACTACTTTTGTTTTTTAACCTCTCTTCTAGTTTTGTGTTTGGATGATTTTGTGCATGTTCTATGTTTTCCTTTATTAGTGAGATTTTTCATCTTATAATTTGTTTCCAGTTGTGGCTTTTCTTTTTTTTCCTAAAGAGCTTCCTTTAGCATTTGTTGTAAAGCTGATTTGGTGGTGCTGAACTCTTTTAGCTTTTGCTTGTCTGTAAAGCTTTTGATTTCTCCATCAAATATGAACAAGAGCCTCAGACAGAGTATTCTTGGTGGTAGGATTTCCTCTTTCTTGCCTCTTCCTTCTGGCCTGCAGGGTTTCTGCTGAAGAATTAGCTGATATCCCCTTATGTGTTATTTGTTACTTTGCCCTTGCAGCTTTTAGTATTCTCTCTTTATCTTTAATTTTTGTTATTTTAATTACAATGTATTGTGGCATATTTCTCTTTGGGTTAATTCTCTTTCCCTCGCTCTTGCTTTTGTTTTGTTTTGTTTTTAGGGTTGCACCTGTGGCGTATGAAAGTTCCCAGGCTAGGGGTCAAATCAGAGCTACAGATGCTGCCACAGCAACACCAAATTCAAGCCACGTCTGCTACCATGGATCACAGCAATCCTGGATCCTTAACCTCCTAAGTGAGGCTAGGAATCAAACTCACATCCTGATGGATACTAGTCAAGTTTGTAACGTGCTGAGCTACAAAGGGAACTCCCTGTCTTTGGGCTAATTCTTTAACTCTCTGCACTTCCCGGACTTGGGAGATTGTTTCCTTTCCCAGGATAGGGAATTTTTTAGCTATTATGTCTTCAGTTATGCCCCTTTTTCTCTTTTTCTCTTCACCTTGAGACCCCTAAAATGCAAACATTAGTGCATTTGGTGTTGTCCCAGAGGTTTCTTAAACTGTCCTCATTTCTTTTTGTTCTGTTTTCTTTTCTCGGTTAAGTGGAAGTAATTTCCACTACTTTGTCTTCTAGCTTTCTGATCCATTCTTCTGTATCACTTAGTCTACAATTGATTACTTCTAATGTATTTTTCATTTCAGTTATCATATTTAATTCTACTTGGTTCTTTGTATTTTCCAATTTTTTGTTTAAAAACGTCTAACTTCTTGCTCTGTGCTTCCATTTTTCTCACAAGTTCTTTCACTATCTTATATTTTTAGTTAATGAATTTTATTACATTTATAGTTGTACAGAAATCATCACAACCAAATTTTATAGCATTTCCATTGCAAACCCTCAGTGCATCCCCCTACCCCCCAACCTGTCTCATTTGGAAACCGTAGGTTTCTCAAAGTCTGTGAATCAGTATCTGTTCTGCAAAGAAGTTCGTTGCGTCCTTTTTTTTATATTCCACATGTAATTGTGATAGCATTTTATACCACAAAAAAAAGAAAACTAAAGGCCAATTTCACTGATGAACATAGTGCAGAAATCCTCAACAAAATACCAGCACACTGAATCCAACAATACATTGAAAGGACTGTACATCATCATCAAGTGGGATTTATTCCAGGTATGCAAGGGTTCTTCAGTATCCGCAAATCAGTCAGTGTGATACACCACATTAAAGACTGAAGAATAAAAAAACAGATGATCCTCTTAATAGATTCAGAAAAAGCCTTTGACAAAATCCAACACCCGTTTCTGATAAAAACCGTTCAGAAAGTGGGCATAGAGGGAACCTACCTCAAAATAATAAAGGCTATACTATATATGACAAACACAAAGCTAACATCATTCTCAATTGGTGAAAAGCTGAAAGAATTCCTGCTGAGATCAGGAACAAGACAAGGATGTCTGCTCTTGCCACCACTGTTCAACATAGTTTTGGAAGTCCTAGGCTCAGCAATCAGGGAAGTAAAAAAAAGAAAAGGAATCCAGATTGGAAAGGAAGAAGTAAAACTATCACTATTTGCAGATGATGTGATACTATACCTAGAGAATCCTAAAGACTACCAGAAAACTGTAAGAGATCATCAATGAATTTGGCAAAGTCGCAGGATACAAAATTAATACACAGAAATTGACTGCATTTCTATATACTAACAATGAAAAATCATAGAAATTAAGGAAGCAATCCTGTTTACCATTGGATCCAAAAGAATAAAATACCTAGGAGTTAACCTACATAAAGAGACAAAAGACCTGTACTCTGAAAACTGTAAGACACTGGTGAAAGAAATCAAAGATGACACAAATAGATGGAAAGATATACCATGCTCATGGATTGGAAGAGTTAATATCAAAATGACTATACTACCTAAGGCAATCTACAGATTCAGTGCAATCTCTATCAAATTACCAAGGACATTTTTCACAGAACTTGAACAAAATATTCTAAAGTTTGTTTGGAAGCACAAAAGGCCCAGAATAATCAAAGACATCCTGAAAAAGAAAAATGGAGCTGTAGCAATCAGGCTCCCGGACTTCAGACTAAACTACAAAGCTACAGTCCTCAAAACCATATGTTACTGGCACAAAGACAGAAATATAGATGAGTGGAACAGGATAGAAAGCCCAGAATTCAACCCACGTACCTACAGCCAACTCATCTGTGACAAAGGAGGTGAGAAGATACAATGGAGAAAGGACAGCCTGTTCAATAAGTGGTGCTGGGAAAACTGGACAGCCACATGGAAAAGAATGAAATTGGAACACTCCCTAACACCATACACAAAAATAAACTCCAAATGGATTAAAGACCTAGATACAAGACCAGATATCATAAAGGAAGACACAGGCTAAACACTCTCTAACATAAACCAAAGCAGTATCTTCTCAGATCCACCTCTTTGAGTTAGGGCAATAAAAACAAAAATAAACAAATGGGACTTTAATTAAACTTAAAAGTTTCTGCACAGCAAATGAAACCCTAAACAAAAAGACAACCCACAGAATGAGAGAATGTATTTGCAATGAATCGACTGACAAGGGATTAATCTCCAGTACAGCTCAATACCCAAAAAAATGAACAGCCCCATTAAAAAATGGCAAGAAGATCTAAACAGACAGTTCTCCAAAGAAGACATGCAGATGGCCAAAAAGCACATGAAAAGATGTTCAACATCACTGATTATTAGAGAAATGCAAATCAAAACCACTATGAAGTACCACCTCACACTGGCCAGAAAGGCCATCATCAAAAAGTCTACAAACAATAAGTGCTGGAGAGGGTGTGGAGAAAAGGGAACCCTCTTACACTGCTGATGGGCATGTAAATTGGTGCAACCACCATTGAAAACAGTATGGAGATTCCTCAAAAATACTAAAAATAGAACTACCATTTGATCCAGCAATCCCACTCCTGGGCATCTATCCAAAGAAAACCATGATTTGAAAAGACTCCAGTGTTCATTGCAGCACTCAATAAAATAGCCAAGACATGGAAACAACCTAAATGTCTATTGACAAGAGGATTAGATAAAGAAGAAGTGGTACATACACACAATGGACTATTACTCAGCCATTAAAAGGAATGAAATAATGGCATTCACAGTAACATGGATGGACCTAGAAATTATGGTGCTTAATGAAGTCAGTCAAACAATGAGACACCAACATTATGATGATTAGTTGGAACTCTTAGGTAGTTTGCCTAGCTCTACTTCATTCACCTAGTTCTTCTCGTGGGGTTTTATCTTGTTCCTTCTTCTTGAGCGTGTTTCTCTGCTGCTACCTTGTCCCTTTGTCTAAAACATGTTTCTCTGCTGCCTCATTTTGTCTAAGTTTCTATTTGTATTTTTATGTATGTGGTAGGTTAGTAACATTTCTTGATGTTGGAGTAGTGGCCTTCTATAGGAGATGTCCTGTGCATCCTAGCAGCACACTTCCCTCTTGTCACCCAGCAAACTCCATTCTAGGGATTTCCAGAAAGAAGATTGTATGGGTCCTTCTGTTTTGGTGGGCTATGTGAGTGGTATGGCAGGATTGGTTGGACCCTAGCCTAGTTGGTTGTCGGGCCCTGCCTTGTGCGCGTGCTTCTGGCTCTAAATTAGTGGGACCTAGTCGTGACATGGCTGACTGCAGAACCTCAGGATCCCAGGGCCTACTGCTGGCTCATTGGTAGGTGGAATCAGGGCCTAGAAGACTTCAGGGATGTTGCCCCATCCAGTGTCAGAACAAGCTCCCCAAAATGTCTGCCACCAGTGTCTGCATCCCCAGAGTGAGCTCCATTTGCCTCCTGTCTCTCCAGAAGACTCCCCAAGATCGGCAGGTAGCTCTGATCCAGAGTCCTTTCAAATTACTGCTTCTGCCCTGGCTCCTGGAGTGTGTGATGTTTTGTGTGTGTACCCTTTATGAGTGCAGTCTCTATTTTCCACAGCCCTCTAGGTCTTCCAAAAGTAAGTCCTACTGACCTTCAAAGCCACATGTTTTGTACTCTCATCTTCCCAGTGCAGGACCCCTAAGCTGGAGAGCTCAATGTGGGGCTTATATCCCTTGCTCCTTGGGGAGACCCTCTGTACTTATAATTATTCTTCCATTTGTGGGTCTTCCACCTGGGGATATGGGTCTTGACTATACTGCACTTTCTTCCCTTCTATCCATCTAGTTGTGGTTCCTTATGTTTTTAGTTGTAGAAATCTTTCCTTATAGGTTCCAGTCTTTCTCATTGATAGCTGCTCTGTAAATAGTTGTAATTTTGGTATGGCTGTGAGAGGAGGTGAGCTCAGGGTCTTTCTACTCTGCCATCTTGGGAACCCCTTAACAATACTTTTGTAATATGACTCTCCACTTGGTAGAATACTAGTCATTAATTCTAAAGTGAAATTTTAAATAATTTACACAAGTTATATCATGATAGGAAGAAGGTTTTCTTTGTAAGCAGAACACCATTTTTTAACTAGGTACAGATCTCATGAGCTATTCCTATTTTCCACGTCTATCTCATACCTTTTTCCTACTTACAAACCTTAATGGTCTTCAAAATCCAATTCTAATTCATCTTTTTATAGGGAGGAATAGTACCAAATTTACCTCTAGTTAATTTTAGTGGGGTAAAGGTTATTATTTTTTTAAATACCAGGAGTTTCTGTAATCCCTTGTCTCCATATTGCCACCCCCCTTGAGACCTATTGCTCTACAACTATCTGCTCCCAGCTCTTCTCACCAAAATAGCTTCAGTGCATCATGGGAGTTAAGTTTATGATCACATGGTAGGGGGTAAGGGTGGGATAACTGTTAAGAGTCATGAATTTTAAATTACTGTTTTTTTTTTGTTTTTGTTTTTTTTTTAGGGAAAAAACTGTTGTTGTTGTTATTGTTTTTGGCTGTACCCGTGACATATGGACATTCCTGGGCTAGGGATCAAATCTGAGCTGCAGCTGCAACCTATGCTATAGCTGTGGCAATGCTGGATCCTTAACCCCAAGCTGCTGCAGAGACTACATTGTATCCTTGGTCTGCTGCACCACAATGGGAACTCAAAAAAAAAAAAAAACAAAAAAAAAAACATGGTTTTAAATATGGGAAGTGGGGATTCAGGGAGGAATTCTTAAAGGGGAGATACTAGGCTGCAGTTTTCCTGATACTTCTCAAGACTTCCATTTTATATCATGATAATAGTTCAATTCTAATTTGCCATCTTTATTTTTATATTTTATATATAGAACTGATTCCTACAGTAAAATGAATTGGCTGGTATGTAGTTACTTAGTAATTTTTCTAAACCTCAGAAGGTAAATACTCTTCTGGTTCCTCCAGGGTGTTTCAGTAAGGACCAGGTATACTTGGATGGTATCCTGCAAATACTCCGATATAGAGAGACCATTGACTTTCATCTGCTAACTGCCCTTGGGAAGGTGAGTGAAACCAATGGCACACAGTCTCCAAACATACCAGGTCAATATTTCCTCCAGCCATTTCATAATTAAATAAGACTTGAGTTGAAACTTTTTATTTTATTGTTGGAGTGATTTTCCTTTATGTGATAACAGAAGGGAATAAATATGCTTCTCTCACAGAACCAGATTACAGTATTTCTTTGGGGTTAATAGAGAAAAAGAAGGAATAAGAAACTTTTTAAAAAGTATAGTTGACTTTCGAAGTTGTGTAAATTTTAGGTATACAGCAAAGTAAATCAGTTATACATATACATCTATCCATTCTTTTTAGATTCTTTACCCATATAGGTTATTACACAGTATTGAATAGATTTCCCTGTGCTACACATGGTGGGATAAAAGAGAACCCTCCACACTGTTGGTAGGAAAGTAAATTGGGGCAATCTCTATGGAGGGCAGTATGGAGGTGCCTTAAAAAATTAAATATAGAACTACCATATAGTCCAGCAGTCCCACTCCTGGGCCAGGTATCTATCCAGAGAAAACTGTAAGTCAAAAATATATGTGCAGGAGTTCCTCTTGTGGCACAGCGGAAACGAATCCGACTAGGAACCATGAGGTTGCAGGTTCAATCCCTGGCCTTGCTCAGTGAGTTAAAGATCTGGCATTGCCGTGCACTGTGGTGTAGGTCGCAGATGCAGCTTGGATCCTGCTTGGCTGTGGCTGTGGCGTAGGGCGGTGCCTACAACTCCGATGAGACCCCTAGCCTGGGAACTTCCGTATGCCACAGGTGTGGCCCTAAAAAGACAAAAAAATATATATATGTGTGTGTGTGTATATGTGCATATATGTGTGTGTGTGTGTGTATATATATATCCACTCCAATGTTCACTGTGGCATTGTTTACAGTAGCCAAGAAAGCAACCCATTATTAATTATGTATTTTTTTTCTAAAGAATTTTAAGGTAAGCTGCAGCTATAACCCTTCTCCCTTAATACTTTAGCATGTATCTCCCAAGAATAAGGATATTCTCTGACATGGCCGTATGATTTTCTAAAGAAATTTATCATTGATTCCATGTAATATCTAAAAATCCAATCCACTTCATATTCCCCAAATTGTCTTCAAAATATACTTTGTAGCTCTTTTTCATGAGCCAGGATCCAGTCATGATATTTGCCTTGCCATCAGTTATCATCTTTATTCTCTTTTAATCTATAACACAGTGCTCTTCTTCCTAGTCTTTTTTTTTTTTTTTTTTTCATAGCATTTTTAAGAATCTAAGACAATTTCCTTGAATTCCTAGAATCAGGATTGTCAGATTGTTTCCTTATAATTAGCTTCGGGTTCAACATATTTGCCAAGAATACCAAAGTGAGTTATGCATTCTGTTACCACATCATGTTAGAAAGCATATATTATTTTGTCCCATTATTGGTGATGCTGTGTTTGATCAACTGGGTAAGTTAGTTACTGTCAGGTGTCTCCATTGTGAAGGTACCTTCCCCCCCATTGTATTAATAATTTGTGGGGTGATACCTATGAATGTTCTCTTCTGTAACAGTCTTTCAGGAGTGATTTTAACATCCTTTGATGATCTGTGCCCAAAGCAGTTTCTGCAGTAGTGATAAAAAAATAGAGATCTTTGAATTCTGTTACGTTTCATTCCTCTTTTTTGTAGTATTATGGATTTGTTCTTAGTATTCAGCTCTTCCAGTGGCTGCTCCTATGTTTTTTAAAAACATATCTACATATTTCCTGGCAAAGTAAAATGTTCTGTGCTCATCTTATACTTCTCCTACCCAGATCTGAGTTTAGATATTTCTCCAAGGAAGCTTTAATTCTTTTCAGTGGGAAATGGTATTTAGAAAACAAGACCTGAGCACTGGGTCTGCACATCACTCCTGTGGTGCTGATGCTTCCAGAGCTTTTCAATGAGCAAATCGTGTATTTGTTTTAAATCATAAGGGCATTCTAATTCAAATCAGACACCACAGAGTCCTTTTACAACTCCCTTCCCATTCCATATGTGTTTCTTCCCTTCTCTTAAAATAAGTACTTTATTTTCCAACATCAGTATATTTACTCATTCTCTCCTTATAATAAACTCATAGATAAACAGATAAATTACTAAACCATGCCAGTGTCAACAACAAACCTATTTCCATTACACTAGTGGTATAAAGAATAAAATAATTTTAGTAAAAGTAACTCAAGTATAAATTTAATACGAACATGATATATTTAAAGCCTTCTTACTGAACAGGGAAGAATGTTAATCAGAAGATAATAGTACTTAAAGCTAGCCGTATTTTGGAATTTAAAGTTGCAAAAATAATTTATAGAACCTAAAAAAGTTTCACCCCTAAACTCACTATAATACCTGTGAAAGATTGGTTTCTTACCCAAGTAAGTAAAAGAGATGTGAAATTTTTAAAAATCCTTAAAAAATTCAAAATAAATGTAAAAGACTTTAACACAAAACAATTTATTATATTTATTAAATTAAATTGAAACAGGACTCTATAGATAATTGTGCTGATTTTCCTAAGTTAGTAATATGGTTACAAATTTTCTCCATTCTTTTATTTAGAAATCTAAATAGTCAGGAGATTTGTTTAGGTTTAGGGTCTTTGATCCACATATATTTAGTTGTGTAATTTCTAGAGAAACTTCGTTAGGTCCAAGATACACTATTAAATCATATATTGACTTTTTACTCTTGAAAATATGGCAGTGGTATGAGGAGGCAGATAAATACATTCTTGTTGAACACAGTAAATTTTGTTATTTTTCAGATATTAGAGTAATTTGGGAAAAAGATTTCAATATTCTAATATTTTTAGAAATAAAAATATTTCTAATATTTTTCAGATATTAGAGTAATTTGGGAAAAAGACCAAAGGAAGAAATTGCTCTTCAAAATATAACTGGTATTCTCATTTAGAAATTAACCCATCTTACTTTTTTCAGGTCTCTTACGAAGATGTGGATCGCTTAAAAGGATTGGCAGTTACTGAAAACATGAGGGTCCCTCACTTTCTGCAAGACCATGGCCGATACATGGAACACTTAGAGAAGATCATGGAAGTGAATGAACTGACCGACAGGGAACTGAAAGATCTTATATAGTAATTAGCTTTCTTGCAGACATAGCTAAGGTATACCTCTATGTATACTACCAATTAGGTGCATCTAGCACCAGCGGATTTATAAAAGAGGAATGACTGTTTACATGAGTTTTCTGAAGAATGATCTGCAGTATTCAGCTGAATATTTAGGTTGAGAACAAACCTTAAACGGTTTCCCTACAATAGGCTGCAGGGGAAGTTACTCCTATTTTCATCTGAATCTCAACAGAGTCAGATGAAAATACTGCTGATAAGTGTTTTTTGAGGAATCTTGGTCAAACTGAGTGATAAGCTTCTGCCTGAACAGTGAAGCACTGGTCTTACTGCCCCTGCCTGAGTACCAAGACCAGCTCTGACTAGAGATGGAATTCCAGTGTTGTTCAAACTCCAAGATTCTATTTTATTTAATAAATAATGGTAATTGTTCTCCTTTGAAAAATTAGTTTGTGGTATATCCCCAAAAGCTAGCTATATTTAAGATTTCTTATTTATTTTATATGTTAGGTAATGTTAAAGGGAGGGGAAAAAGCATTCTGAAAAGTTTTTTTATTAGTTAGTGTACGTGTTATTATTTCATCTTATCAGCTTATAGGAACTAAAGTAAAAATTATTTTTGTCCAGTTATCCCTTGACTAAACTTGGTTTAAATTTTCAAGGGGTATGGTATGTTTCAACAAATGAAAACCAAGTTTTAGGGTCTTTCCTCCCTATTCATCTTCATGTAAATGATAAGTACAAGTTTCAGAGAGATTTTTCTACATAAATTGACATAGTTGGGAAAGAGAAACTAACCTTTTTATGAAATTGAGCGACAAGCGGGGGACAAATCATGTAGGAGCCAGATGTTGACTGGGTAGCATCCAGAATAAACTTGACAATGCCCTGAGAAACAATTTCTGGGCATTGCCACTTGATAACTGGCCTTGCGATATTGGCTCAGAGTATTTTATCAAAATCTTTGACTTTATCAAGCCAATAATGACATAGCTTGAATTTCAAAAATGTGACTTCTGTTTTGCTCCATTTCTTCTTGCTCCATTTCTCCTGCTAAAAGCTTATACACTAGCTTTTTGATGTTTCAATATATTAGTTGGATATATATGTATATGTATGTGTGTGTATACACATACACACACACACACACCACCCTTAGGATCAAGTTGTTTAAACAACTTAATGATCAGAAAGAATACTGCTATAAACACTCCATGCAAAATTGATACTGTATAGTAATCTCTATCCGGAGTCTGAGAGTTTATCTTTACCTCAATTCAGGCTTAAATATGGTGCTAACATTGGTAGATGTATATTGCAAAGCCTGGTTCACATTCATACTAGGAAATGATTTTAGAAACTCGTTTGCAGATTAGGTTATGTGATTTTTCTCTTTCATGTATCTAGAAGGGCTTGCCTCAAAGAAGAGTGATATATTTCAACAAACAGGATATATTCTAACTGGCACATGGCGGTTCTTGCAAAGCTACACATTTCATCTTTGGCAGTAGCAGGCCAGGTCCTTTGGAGCATTAAAGGTGCCCACACCTGTGCCATCCGGGAGTGTGTGTGCATCTCTGTGCAGGGCTTGGGGGCAGAGTGCACCAACACTAGCCAGACACCAGAAAATCACTCTTATCCCTCAAGTAGTATTTCCTTGTAGCAGAGCCATCCAGTTTCAGCTTTGTTTAGTGTTTTCTGACTTCATCTTCAAACTTATCAAAGGTAATTGTGAAAAATGTCTTAACTGGAATTGAAATATGCACAGAAACGGCAATATTTATGTTCTGTGACTTAAGCCCAAATTCTTGTAAATTGAACATTTGTAGGCAATAACACTGCTAATATTACATTATGGTTTAAATATAAAGGAAAAATCACAGCAGCCTTAATTTCCTCTTGGTAGGATTATTTGCAGTGGTTCTACTCCCTAAAGTTAAAAATGGATAGATATTCTTCTCTCTTTACCTGATCTAAAAAAGGAAAAACTTTCTTGCCTTACTGCTTTGGTATAAAGACAAAAAGGAAATGACCTTAAATCACATTAAGATATTTCAAAAGTTAGCAATGAACCAAAAATAACTTAGTGGAAATACTTAAAGATGTCTAAGCTTGAAAAGTTGAGATTGAAGATTTAATTAATGTTTATTCTCTTTCTTGAAACAGCATTAAGGTCAGTTTTGTTCCCTAAATTAAAAGTTTTAATAAATAGAAAATAATTATAGCAGCACTTAGTGTAGTTGAAGATGATATTAGTTTTAATAGTTACTTGCAGTGGGCTGTTGCTGATTAGGATTTCATCAAGTTTTGTCCACAGCAATTCTAACGATTAGTTGTATCAGATACAAATTCTGATAAACTGTTAGGTTTTCACACCAGACAGGTTAAAGTAAAATTGTTTGCAAACGTAAATCCATAGTCTTTTATATTTTCACTTTGGTAAAAAGTGTTTAAAGTTTGTATCATTTGTGTTATATATCTTTGAGCATTTTGTGTCTAGCTACATAATAGAAATAAATAGTACTGAGGTTCTCAAATGATGTAGATATATATGCATGCAAATTTCTGTTCTTTGAAAAGCTAATTATATTTTTATTGTGCTATTTCTGGTTTTTTATTGTAATTATTTAAAAGACCATCGATCATGTTTGTCCTCTAGTATTCTTACTGGGAACTAATACTACATTTGCCACAGTCTACCTTTCCCCTGATTACTTCAGCTTATACTCTCATTGGGCTAGGGAAAAGCAGAGAGGGAAAATTCTGTCTTGATTACCCTCTTTATTGAGTAAACTTTTATGCAGAACCTATTGAGCAGGAGTTGTGCTGAGTGTCAGAGATGTTCTGATGAGGAAGACAAGAACGGTTCACAGTCCATTGAGGAAAAGCGGCACACTGCCAGTCTCATACCCAAAAGGCATTACTGAAAGAATGTAAACCATAGTAAATGGGCCTGCTTATGTATTTGAAGCTCAGAGAGAAATCACTTGCGAAGTCGTGAGTATTCACAATATTTTACTACCTTTCTTGGTGAAGCTTGTGTTTGGAACCTGAGCAGCATAAGCCCATGGGAAGGAGTAGACCAAGAATAATTCCAATGGCTAAAGAAATTAATATCTCGAAACTAAATGCCAGCATAATGAAATGCCAATGTTTGTTAGCTAGCTTTAAGAATATGTGGAATTTCAGGTACTCAGAGGGAAAGGCACATAAAAAGGAAACCCAGGGAGTTCCCATCATGGTGCAGTGGAAAGAATCCGACTAGGAACCATGAGGTTGTGGGTTCGATCCCTGGCCTTGCTCAGTGGATTAAGGATCTGGTGTTGCCATGAGCTGTGGTGTAGGTCGCAGATGCAGTTCAGATCTGGCATTGCTGTGGCTGTAGGCCAGCAGCTGTAGCTCTGATTAGACCCCAAGCCTGGGAACTTCCAAATGCCACAGGTGCGGCCTTAGGAAACCCAGAGGGCAGCCATCTGAAACCAAGGAGAGAGGCCTGGAACAGATATTTCCCTTATGGCCCTCAGGAAAAATTAACCTTACCAACACCTTGAACTTCTAGCCTTCAGAATTGTATCTAAAGAAAGAAGACAAAGCCAATAAAGAACAGAAATCTGACCACCAAGAAGAGACGACTGAACATTCACTTCTTCCCAGTTATCCTCACTAAAGACAGCCAACTTCAGGAGTGACATCAACATGACTGAGTAAGCTCACATTTGTCCCAGTCTCCAACAACTTGGGCATCCATCTGCGGGCAGAAATGCCTCTGTAGAAGCTTTAGGATTCAATACTATCTGCCAACATTGGGTAATAAGCATACAGACCTAGGTCCTGGGTTAGAACCTACAGTGGCCTATGAACCAGCTTCAATACCTCTCAGCTATAGTCTGAAAACCCCTGGAAAGTACTGTTTTATACAGTCATCCATGGGCAAAAAAGCCTTTTCAAAAGTACAGGTTTCCAGTGGAGAATTTTTAGCATACCTGTTAAAGCAATAAAAAAATGAATTTAGAAGAGGAACAGTTTGACATTACTTTCATCACCCATTCTCCAAGGTGGCACAGTTCAGGGCCAAGGGGGACCTTCTCTCTTTTATGTGGGATGTTGGCACAGAGGCCCATTTCTCCCTAGTAGTTATCCAGACTACTGAATCATGAGCTGTATGACAAGGGGGGTTGAAAGTTGCTAGAACAGCAAATAGGACTCTTGGAGGATGTTAAAAAGTAATATAGAGCCTATTAACTGTCAGGGACCTATCAAGACATTAGCCCTGGAGTTCCTGCTGTGGTGCAATAGGATCTGTGGCATCTTGGCAGCCCTGGGACACAGGTTCAATCCCCATCCCCGCACAGTGGGTTAAGTATCTGGCATTGCTGCAGGGGCAGCTTAGGTTGCAGTTATGGCCTGAGTGTAATTCCTGGCCAGGAACTCCATATTCTGTAGGGAAGCCCCCCCCCCCCCCAAAAAAAAACTAGCCTGCAGAATACTGGGGCCACTTTATCCATGGATCTCCCTACCTGACCCAAGGGACCAGTGCTCCACGTGCCTCACCCTTACAAACCCCACCCTGTGGCTGGCTCCTGTATATGATCCCAATAGCATTGAAAGCAAACTTTGGCAGACAGCTACTGAAGGTTCCAAAAAAAAAAAAAAAAATGTTAACCCAAATCTGCAGGCCTGGGAGAGACCACAAATATGAGCTTTAGCCTCATCCTTGGGAAAGCAGAAGGGAGGTTGTACCCAGTCATCTGCATTGCAGAACTAAGAAAAGGCATACAAGCTTAAGAATTCTGCTGCAAGAGAGCAGGAAGGGGTGGAGCAGGCTTATACATAGCCAATCCGAGAAAGCCTCAGTATTTCTAGCAGGGTTGACCAAAGTTATTTCTCTTCTGAAGCAGTTAGGAACAATTAGAGGAGGTGACCGCCACTTGAAGTACAAAGATAAAGCAAACCTTTAAGGAGACATGACGCTACCAAAGGATTATGATAATCTTCCAGTAATTGATCCCAAAGACATATGGAGATCTGTGATTTACTTGATATAAAGAATTAAAGATAGCTGAATTATACTCATAGACTTCAGAAACTTACGGTTACCAAAGGGGAAAGGTGAGGTGAAGGGATAAATTAGGAGTTTAGGATTAACACAAACACACTACTATATATAAAATAGATAACTAGGACCCTGCTGTATAGCACAGGGAACTCTACTCAGTATTCTCTAATAACCTATATGGAAAGAAAATGACAATATGTGTGTATGTAAAACTCACTTTGCTGTATGCCTGAAACTAACACAAAATTGTAAATCAGTTTGCTCCAATATAAAATAAAAGCTAAATTAATACAAAATAAGAATATCAGAAATTACAAATATGAAAAAAATTTAAAGTAAAAAAATAGCTATTTTAAGGAAGTTTAGTGAGCTACAAGAATACACATTTTGATAAAATCAGGAAAAATGCATGAAAAAACAAGCAATTTAACAAAGAGATCAAAATCATAACAAAGGGCAAGAAATTCCAAAGTAAAAAAATACAGTGAATGAAATGAAAGATACAATAACATCAACAGAGAATGGGTCAAACAGAAGAAAGAATCTGTGTGATAGAAGATGGCAACTTTGAGATTATTCAGTCAGAGGAAAACAAGAAAGGATGATGGAAGCTTATATGATCGATGGATTACAATCAGAAGAAACAATTTGCAAATTATTGGCATTCCAGAGGGATAAGGAGGAAGAAAGTTTATTTAAAGAAATAATGGCTGAAATTTTCCCAAGTCTGAGGAAAAAATTGGATATCCAAGTTCACAAGTCACCAAACTCAGAGAGATCATCTTCAAGACCTGCTATAATAAAACTATCAATAAGAGAATTTTAGAGAGAAGCTTGTGACTGAGGAACCCCAATACTGTTACCAGCAGATTTCTCAGCAGAAATGTTATATAGTCCAAGAGACAAATGGGATGATATATTCAAAATGCTGAGAGAAAACTGCCAACCAAGAATGTCCAGCAAAGTTGTCTATTATTGTCCATCAGAGATGAAGAAGAGATAAAGACTCCCACACAAACAAATGCTGAAGGAGTTCACCACTAGATCTGCCTTCTAAGACATGCTTCCAAGCATAATTCCAAAAGGACATTTTTGGTAAGTTAAGTCTAAAGATCTATTAGAAAATAAATGAAAATGATAGAAGCATATATATCCTTAAGCCAACAATTCCACAATATGTACACACACATACTATCACATACACTTATTCTTCACATATACATTACACACACGTGCATAGATGTATTTGTACAAGGATACTAACTGCAACATTGTAATAAAGAGTTGAAACAACCTCAAAATCCATTAGCAAGGAACTAATTGGATGATGTAATTATGTTAAAACTACAGCTTATTGAGATCAAACTGTCACTGTATGCAGATGACATGATACTATACCTAGAAAACCCTAAGGACTCAACCCCAGAACTACTTGAACTGATTAACAAATTCAGCAAAGTAGCAGGATATAAGATTAACATTCAGAAGTCAGTTGCACTTCTGTATACCAGCAATGAAATATTAGAAAAGGAATACAAAAATACGATACCTTTTAAAATTGCACCTCACAAAATCAAATACCTCGGAATACACCTGACCAAGGAGGTAAAGGACCTATATGCCGAGCACTATAAAACTTTAATCAAAGACATCAAAGAAGATGTAAAGAAATGGAAAGATATTCCATGCTCCTGGAGTGGAAAAATCAATAGTGTAAAAATGGCCATACTACCCAAAGCAATCTACAGATTCAATGCAATCCCTATCACATTACCCATGACATTTTTCACAGAACTAGAACAAACAATCCAAACATTTATATGGAACCACAAAAGACCCAGAATCGCCAAAGCAATCCTGAGAAACAAAAACCAAACAGGAGGCATCACTCTCCTAGACTTCAAGAAATACTACAAAGCCACAGTCATCAAAACAGTGTGGTACTGGTATCAAAACAGACAGACAGACCAATGGAACAGAATAGAGAATCCGGAAATAAACCCTGACACCTATGGTCAATTAATCTTTGACAAGGGAGGCAAGAACATCAAATGGGAAAAAGAAAGTCTATTCAGCAAGCGTTGCTGGGAAACCTGGACAGCTGCATGCAAAGCAATGAAACTAGAACACACCCTCACACCATGCACAAAAATAAACTCCAAATGGCTGAAAGACTTCAATATACGACAGGACACCATCAAACTCCTAGAAGAAAACATAGGCAAAACACTCTCTGACATCAACATCATGAATATTTTCTCAGGTCAGTCTCCCAAAGCAATAGAAATTAGAGCAAAAATAAACCCATGGGACCTCATCAAACTGAAAGGCTTTTGCATAGCAAAGGAAACCCAAAAGAAAACAAAAAGACAACTTACTGAATGGGAGAAAACAGTTTCAAATGATGCAACTGACAAGGGCTTAATCTCTAGAATATATAAACAACTTATACAACCCAACAGCAAAAAAGCCAATCAATCAATGGAAAAATGGGCAAAAGACCTGAATAGACATTTCTCCAAAGAAGATATACAGATGGCCAGCAAACGCATGAAAAAATGTTCAACATCGCTGGTTATAAGAGAAATGCAAATCAAAACTACCATGAGATACGACCTCACACCAGTCAGAATGGCCATCATTAATAAATCCACAAATAACAAGTGCTGGAGGGGCTGTGGAGAAAAGGGAACCCTCCTGCACTGTTGGTGGGAATGTCAACTGGTACAGCCACTATGGAGAACAGTTTGGAGATACCTTAGAAATCTATACATAGAACGTCCATATGACCCCGCCATCCCACTCTTGGGCATCTATCCGGACAAAACCCTACTTAAAAGAGACACGTGCACCCGCATGTTCATTGTAGCACTATTCACAATAGCCAGGACATGGAAACAACCCAAATGTCCATCAACAGATGATTGGATTGGGAAGAAGTGGTATATATACACAATGGAATACTACTCAGCCGTAAAAAAGGATGACATAATGCCATTTGCAGCAACATGGATGGAACTAGAGAATCTCATCCTGAGTGAAATGAGCCAGAAAGACAAAGGCAAATACCATATGATATCACTTATAACAGGAATCTAATATCCAGCACAAATGAACATCTCCTCAGAAAAGAAAATCATGGACTTGGAGAAGAGACTTGTGGCTGCCTGATGGGAGGGGGAGGGAGTGGGAGGGATGGGGAGCTTGGGCTTATCAGACACAGCTTAGAATAGATTTACAAGGAGATCCTGCTGAATAGCATTGAGAACTTTGTCTAGATACTCATGTTGCAACAGAAGAAAGGGTGGGGGAAAAATGTAATGTATACATGTAAGGATAACCTGACCCCCTTGCTGTACAGTGGGAAAATAAAATTATAAAAAAAAAACTACAGCTTATTTACAAATAAAGTAGACCTGTAAGTATTGATGCAGATTATACATTGTCATAGGACAATGTCCAAAATCTATGTTAAGCAAAATGTGTGATGATGTTTTTAGTCTGTTTACAAAGGTAGGTTATTGTATAACTCTATGTATTACTATTTCCAATTGGTTATATACTTTAGAACTAAAATTATAAGCCATAAAAGAAAAAAATACCCTTGACATTTAAAAAAAAAATCCTATTCTTCAAAGGATACCATTAAAAAAAATGAACAAATGACCCAGAGAATATAAGGAAATGTTTACAAATCATTTGTAAATTGAATTTAGAATATATGAAGAATGCTTAAGATTCAACAAAATGTTGAAAGGAGTTCAAACTAAAATGAAAGGATACTAATTGGGAGTGGGATTACAGTGGTGAAGGAGTAAGACATGGTGCTCACCTTCTACAACCACATGGAAAAGAACCCATCTACATGTAGAATGATTCACACAGTACATCTTCTGAATTCTGGAAGAAGACCTTAAGTCTCCCAAAGGGCAAGAAACCCTTCACACAACTGGGTAAGAATAAAAGGAAGAAGAGGGGGGGAGAGAGAGGAAAACGAAATCATATGGGATCAGCACTCCTTAGAGGGAGCTGTGAAAGAGAAAAGGAATCCACACCCTGAGAGGCCACCTAAGGGACCAGGGAGATCATCCAGGACAGAGGGAGAACCTCAAAGCCTTGGAGAAGAGTGGAACAGCTGGACTGAGGAAGGAAAAGCAGCCACACCAACCATTAGTACCACCGCTTGGAACACCACAGCCTGAGACACTCAGGCAGGGAGAAGGAGGTCAGTTACTGGGAGGGGACTAGGGTTGGCTGTGTAGAGACAGTCTGAAGTGGGTGGGGAGTGGAGTGCCACAGCTGAGGCCCCAGGGGAAGCAAGACAACATTGCTGGGGAGGGCAAGAGGAGGAGAGGTGAGACCACCATAGGAACATCTTTCTGCAACTGTGTACGCTCTTGGGTGACAGGACACCTCTTCTTCAAGCTAAAATCACAGAATAAGAAAAATACAAGCAAAATAAATAAGCTCAGGAACCATCCCAGTTAAAAGGAGAAGCAAACCAATCAGACCTCTGCAGTCTAACAGACACTGAGTTCAAAAAGGAGGTAATGAAAATACTGAAGGAATTAAGAGCAGATATGAACAGTAATGGAGATTTCTTTGGAAAGGAACTAGAAAGTAAGGAGCCAAGAAAAATTAGAAAATTCATTTACAGAGATGCAAGCTGAGTTAAAAGCATTAAAGAGCACGGTGAATAAGGCAGAGAAACAAGTGACTTGAAGTATAGAATGATGGAAATCACCCCATCAGGACACCAGAAGAAAAAAAACGAAAATACATGAAAGCACTATAAGAGATGTATGGGATGATATAAAGCAGGTCAATCAATGTAAAATAGGGATTCTAGAGGAGAAGAAAAAAGGGGATTAAAAATAATTTGAAGAAATTATGGCTGAAAACTTTCCAAATCTAAAGGAAACAAATCTCAAGATACAGGAAGCACAGAGGGCCCCAAACAAGTTTAACCCAGACAGACCCACACCAAGACATATATAATAAAAATGGCAAAAGTTAAAGAGTATTCTAAAAGAAGCAAGAAAAAAAGGAAAAAAAGTTAATTATAAGGTAACCCACATAAGGCTATCAGCTGATTTCTGTACAGAAACACTACAGGCCAGAAGAGAGAAGGCAAGATATATTCAAAGTTCTAAAAGTGAAAAAATCACAGCCTGGAATACTCTACCCAGCAATACTATCATTTAAAATGGAGAAATAAAGAACTCCAACAAACAAAAACTAAAAGAACACAGCAATACTAAATACATTCTAAAATAAATACTGAAAGTCTCCTCTAAATAGGAAAGAAGTCAAGATATAGGATGGAAAAAATCACAATTAGAAATTAATCACTTAAATAAGCCAATATACAGATCTGAGAGGGGGGGAAAAAAACCCTATTTGTAAAAGCAACAATAAACACAAGGAATAGCAAAAGGATAAACATGAATATGTAAAAATGGATATCAAAATCATAAAATGTGGGAAAGAAATACAAGGAAATGTGGACTTTTTAAGAATGTGTTTGAATCTATATGACTATCAGGCTAAAGCAAGCAGATATAGGAAGAGGTTAACATACTTGAATAACAGGGCAAGCACAAATCAAAACCAAACAATACATTCACAAAAAATAAAAATGAGGCCATATGCATAAAATAAAAGGAAATCATCCAGCCAAAGAAAAGGAAAAAGGAGAAATACAGAATCAACTGGAAAACAGGTTTAAAATGGCAATAGGAGTTCCCATTGTGGTGGGGCAGAAACAAATCTGACTAGGAATCATGAGGTTGCAGGCTTGATCCCTGGGCTCACACAGTGGATTAAGGATCTGGCATTGCCATGAGCTGTGGTGTAGGTTGCACATGCTGCTCGGATCTGGCATGGTTGTGGCCTAGGTCGGCCGCTGTAGTTTGATTCAACCCCTAGCCTGAGAACCTCCATACACTGTGGGTGCAGCCCTAAAAAAAAAAAGAAAAAAAAAAGAAAAAGAAAATACCATCAAATCCATATTTATCAATAATTACCTTAAATGTCAATGGATTGAATGCTCCAATCAAAAGGCGTAGAATGGCAGATTGGATAAAAAAAAACCAAGAGCCTACAATATGCTGCCTACAAGAGATTCACCTTAGAGCAAAGGACACATGAAAAGTGAGGAGGTGGAATAAGATATTTCATGCAAATGGAAATGACAGGAAAGTGGGAATTACAATACTCATATCAGACAAAATACTTTTAAAAAACCATAAAGTCAAAGAAGGACACTAATAATAAAAGGGTCAACTTAAGAAGAGGATATTATGCTTGTCAATATACATGTCCCTAATATAAGAACACCCAAATACATACAACAAATACTAAGACATAAAATGAGAAATTAATGAGAATAAAATAATAGTAGGAGATTCTAGCACCCCACTTACATCAAAGGACAGATCCTCCAGACAGAAAATCAATAAAACAACAGTGATCCTAAATGACACAATAGAACAGTTAGATTTTATTGATATTTTTTCAGGACATTACATTCATAAGTTGTACATGGAACATTCTCTAGGATTGAGTACTACTGGCACACAAAACTAACCTCAACAGATTTAAGAGTAGGGAAATTATTTCAAGCATCTTCTCTGACCAAAATGCCAGGAAACCAGAAATAAACCACAGGAAAAGAAATGAGAAAAAACTAAGTACATGGAGACTAAACAACATGCTACTAAAAGCCAATGGGTCAGTGAGGAAAGCAAAAAGGAAATTAAAAAACACCTCAAGACAACAGTGAAAATACAACCATTCAACATCTGTGGGATGCTGCAAAAGCAGTTCTTAGAAGTTGAGAGCAATACAGACCTTCCTCAAAAAAGAAGAAAAATCTGAAATCAACAACCTATCATCTAAAATAATTAGAAAAGAATAAACCTAAAGTCAGCAGAAGAAAGGAAATTATAAAGATCAGAGAGTTAGTCCATAAGTAGATATTAGAAAAACAAATGAAAAAAATCAGTAAAACCAAGAGCTTGCTTGTTCTTTGAAAGGGTAAACAAAATTGATAAACTTCTGGCCAGACTCACCAAGAAGAAGAGAGAGAACCCAAATAAAATAAGAAATGAAAAAGATATCAATGGATGCTGCAGAAATACCAAAGAAAGAGAATGCTATGAACAATTATATGCCAATAAATTTGACAACCTAGAGGAAATGGACAACTTTCTAGGGACATACAGCCCACCAAGAAGAAATAGATTATTTGAACAGACCAATCACTAGAAATGAAATTGAATGTATAATAAAAATACTCTCTACAAACAAAAGTCCAGGACCAAATGGCTTCACAGGTGAATTCTACAAAACATACAAAGAACTTATATCCATCCTTCTTAAAATTTTCTAAAAGGTTAAAGAAGAAGGAACACTCCCAAAGACATTCTGTGAAGCTAATAACATCACCCTACTACCAAATCCAGACAAAGACATTGCCAAAAAAGAATTACAGGTCAGTATCTTCGATGCATATAGATGCAAAAATTCTCAATAAAATTTTAGCCAACTGAATCCAACAACATATAAAAAAGATCATACCACAACCAAGTGGGATTCATCCCAAGTTCACAGAGATGGTGTGACATATATAAATCAACGTCATACACCACATTAACAAAGAAAAGTCAAAAACTACATGATCATCTCAATAGATGCAGAAAAAGCATTTGAAAAAAATCCAACAGCCATTCATGATAAAAACTCTTACCAAGGCGGGTATAGAGGGAACATATTTTAACATAAAGCCATTTATGACAAACCCACAGCCAATATAATACTCAACAGAGAAAAGCTGAAAGCCTTCCCGCTAAAATCTGGAGCAAGTCCAGGATGCCCACTCTCACCACTTTTATTCAACATAGTATTGGAAATCCTAGCCACAGCAGTCAGACAAACAAAAGAAATTAAAAGTATCCAAATTGGAAGAGGTAAAATTGTCACTCTATGCAGATGACAAGATACTATATATAGAAAACCCTAACAACTCCACACAAAAACTGCTCAAACTGATCAATGAATTCAGCAAAGTAGCAGGATATGAGATTAACATTCAGAAATTGGTTTCATTTCTGTACACTAACAGTGAAATATTTAAAAGGAATATAAAAAATAATACCTTTTAAAATTGCACACCAAAAATTAAATACCTAGGAATAAACCTCACCAAGGAGATGAAAGACTTATACTCTGAGAACTATGAAACAATCAAGGAAAGTAAAGAGGATTCAAAGAAATGAAAGATATTCCATGCTGCTGGATTGGAAGAATTAATACTGTTAAAATTGCCATACTACTCAAGGCAATATGCAGATTTATTGTGAACCCTATCAAATCATCCTTGACATTTTTTTCACAGAACGAGAACAGAGCATCCAAAAATTTATATGGAACCATAAAAGAACCAGGATTGCCAGGGCAATCCTGAGGGCAAAAGACCAAGCAGGAGGCATAACTCTCCCAGACTTCAGACAGTATTACAAAGCTATAGTAATCAAGACAGTGTATTACTGGTACAAAAATGGACATTCGGACCAATGAAACAGAATAGAGAGCCCAGAAATAATCCTAGACATCTATGGTCAATTAATCTTTGACAAAGGTGGCAAGAATATTAAATGGGGAAAAAGACAGTCTCTTCAGCAAGTGGTGCTGGCAACACTGAACAGCTGCATGTAAATCAATGAAACCAGAACACAGGGAGTTGCTGTTATGACTCAGTGGGTTATGAACCTGACTAGTATCCATGAAGATGCAGGTTCAGTCCCTGGCCTCACTCAGTGGGTTATGAACCTGACTAGTATCCATGAAGATGCAGGTTCAGTCCCTGGCCTCACTCAGTGGGTTAAGGATCCAGTGTTGCTATGAACTGTGGTGTAGGTCACCGAGGCAGCTTGGATCTCTCATCATTGTGACTGTCGTGTAGCCCAGCAGCTATAGCTCCGATTCAGCCTCTAGCCTGAGAACTTCCATATGCCGCAGGCATGGCCCTAAAAAGGGGGGGAAAAAGGAGGAAAAAAAAAAAACTACAACACACCATGCAGAAAAATAAATTTAAAATGGCTTAAAGACTTAAAACATGACATCATAAAAATCCTAGAAGGGAATGTAGGCAAAACATTCTCTGACATCAACTGTACAAAATTTTTTTAGGTCAATCTCCCAAGGTAATAGAAATAAAAATAAATGAATGGGACCTAATCAAACTTTAAAGCATTTGCATAGCAAATGAAACCATTTAAAAAAAAACAACCCAAAAAATACAACCTACAGAGTGGGAGAAAATAGTTACAAACGATGCAAATGACAAGGGCTTAATCTCTAAAATATACAAACAATTCATACAACTCAGCAGCAAAAACAAAACAACAACCCAAAAAAACCAACTGAAAAATGGGCAGAAGACATTTCTCCAAAGAAGACATACAGATGGCCAACAAGCACATGAAAAATGCTCAACTTCACTAAATCATTAGAGAAATGTAAATAAAAATGACCATGAAGTACCAGCTCATACCAGTCAAAAGGGCTATTATTAATAAGTCTACAAATAAATGCCAGAGATGGTATGGAGAAAAGGGAATCCTCCTACACTGGTGGGAATGTAAATTTGTACAACCACTATGGAAAACAGTATGGAGTTTAGTCAGAAAACCAAATTTAAAATTACTATATGATCCAGCATTCCCACTCCTGGGCATATATCCGAACAAACCTACAATTCAAAAAGGTACATGCTCCCCTATCTTCACTGTGGCACTATTCACAATAGCCAAGTCATGGAAATAGCCTAAATGCCCATGAATAGATGAATGGATTAAGATGTAGTACATGTACATAAAAAGGAATGAAATAACACCATTTTAGCAGCACAGATGCAGCTAGAGATTCTCATACTAAGTGAAGTCAGAGAAAGACAAATACCATATGATATCATTTATATATGGAATCTAAAATATGGCACAGATGAACTTATCTAGAGAACATAAACAGAGTCACAGACACAGAGAACAGACTTGTGTTTCCTGAGGGGAAGGGAGTGGGATGGACTGGGAATTTGGAGTTAAGAGATGCAAACTATTACATTTAGAATGGATAAGCAATGAGATCCTACTATATAGCACAAGGAACTATATCAAATCACATGTGATAGAATATGATAGAAAATAATATGAGAAAAAAAACATATGTATATATATGTATAGCTGGGTCACTGCTATACAGCACAAATTGAAAGAGCACTGTAAATCAACTATAATAAAGTTATTTTAAAAATTAAAAATTAAAAAATAAAATAAAAATAAAAATCCTCCAGGTTATTGCGATAAAAAGGATGCTAATTAACACACTGGTAAAAGTAAGCATAGAGCCAAATTTAGAATACTCTGATATGCAGTATGGCAGCATGTAAATCACATAACACTAGTATAATCATTAAAGGACAAGAGTATTAAAAATAACTAGCTAAGAGTTCCCGTCGTGGCTCAGTGATTAACGAATCCTACTAAGAACCATGAGGTTGCAGGTTTGATCCCTGGCCTCACTCAGGGGGTTAAGGATCTGGCGTTGCCGTGAGCTGTGGTGTAGGTTGCAGATGTGGCTCGGATCCCATGTTGCTATGGCTCTGGCCTAGGCTTGGCAGCTACAGCTCCAATGAGACCCCTAGCCTGGGAACCTCCATATGCTGTGGGTGTGGCCCTAGAAAAGGCAAAAAGACAAAAAAAAAACAAAAAAACAAAAAAACAAAAAAAACCTAGCTAAAATAATTTGTTAGTGAATACACAATATAAAAGGAGGTTATGAACATAAGTGGACAGTTATATCTATAAGATGATTTATATAACCTCAGGATAATCACAAAGGAAAAATCTACAGTAGATTCACCAAAATTAAAAAGTAAGAATCAAAGCATGTCACTATGGAAAATCATCAGTACAAAAAGGAAGGTACCAAGAGAGGGAGAAAGGAACAAGGGAACTAGAAAACAATAAGGTGCCATTAATAAATTCTAACCTATCAATAATGACTCTAAATGTAAACAGACTAAATTCTCCAAACAAAAGGCATAGAGTGGCTGGATGGGTAAAAAAAAAAAAAAAGAAAAAAGAAAAAGAAAAAGAAAACCCAACCAGATGCTGTCTGCAAGAGACTCCAATTTTAAGGACACACATAGGCTCAAAGTGAAGGGATGGGAAAAGATATTCCATGCAAGTGGAAACTAAAGAGAGCAGGTAACTATACTTAAATCAGACAGAATAGGATTTGAGCCAAAATTGTAGCAAGAGACAAGGAAGGTCTCTATATAGTGATAATGATTCAAAAGAATATAAAAATCATAGAAGTATCCAACACTGAAGCACCTAAATATAGTAAGAAAATACTAATGGATCTGAAGAGACAAATAGACAACACTACAATAATAGTTGGGGACTTGTAATATCCTACTTTCAAAAATGGATAGATCATCCAGAGAGAAAATAAGAAAACACACTTGAACCATACTTGAGAGAAAATTTACCTAACAGACGTATACAGAACATTCAAAACAACAGCAGCAGAATACACATTCTTCTCAAGTGCATACAGAACATTCTCTAGGGTAAGTCCTCAAAACTCTAACAAAGAAAAGCCTGGTAAATTCTACCAAATGTTTAAAGAAAACTTAATGTTACTCCTTCTTAAACTCTTTCATAAAATTGAAGAAGGAACATTCCCAAACTCATTCTGCAAGGCCAGCATCACAGAGAAAACTACAGGCCACTATTGTGATGAATATAAATGCAAAAATTCTCAAAAATTTAAGAGCATGTTAAAAAAATCATATACCATGACCAAGTGGGATTTATTCCATCCAAAATTCAATGTGATAATACCACATTAACAAAATAATGAAAATCATAATTATCCCAACAGATGCAGAGAAAGCTTTTGACAAAATTCAACATCCCTTCATGATAAAAACTCTCAAATACAGGGTACAGAAAGAATATACCTCAAAATATTAAGGCCGTATATGACAAACACACAGCCAACATCATACTCAATGTGAAATACTAAAAGTATTTCCTCCTAAGATCAGGAACATGACAGAGATGCCCACTCTCACAACTTTTGTTCAACATAGTATTAGAAGTCCCAGCCACAATAATCAGACAAGAAAAATGAATAAAATGAATCCAAATTGAAAAGAAGGAAAACTGTCATTATAGATTGCACGTAACATGATACTGTATATAGAAAATCCTAAAAATATCACAGAACCCCATTAAAACTAACAAAGTTTTAGGATTAGGGTACAAAATTAATATATATAAATCTGTTGTGTTTCTATACACTAATAAACTATCAGAGAAAGAAAATAGTTTCATTTATAATTGCCTCAAAAAGAATAAAACATCTAGGAATAAATCTAAACAAGGAGGTTAAAGAACTGTACTTGGAAATGTACAATTAGACACTGAGGAAAGAAATTGAAGGTGACACAAATAGATTGGAAGAATCAATATTTTAAAATGATTATACTACTCAACGCAATCAAAATACCAATGGCATTTTTAATAGAACTAGAACAAATAATTCTAAAAGTTGTATGGAAACAAAAACATCGAATAACTAAAAAAAAAATTAATTTTGAAAAAATTCAAAAGATCTTTTGGAATTATAATTTTAATCACACTCCCTGGTTTCAAATTATACTATGATTGATAGCAATCAAAATAGCAGAAAAACCTACACACAGATCAATGGAACAGAACAGAGAATCCAGAAACAAACCCATGCTTACATGGCCAATTAATCCATGACCAAGGAGGCAAGAATATACAATGAGGAAAAGACAGTCTCTTCAATAAATGGTGTTGGGAAACTGGAGAGCCTACATGCAGAAGAATAAAATTGGAGTACGTTACCACACCAGGCATGCACAGATAAAATGGATTAAAGAATTAAATGTAAGAACTGAAACCATAAAACTGCTAAAAGAAAACATAGGCCGTACACTCTTTGACATTGATATTAGCAATATTTTTTGGATCTGTTTCCATCAAGAGAAACAAAAGCAAAAATAAACAAATAGTACTACATCAAACTACAAAGTTTTGAGGCAGTAATGGAAACTATTGACAAAAAAGGTGGCTTACCATTTGGAAGAAGACGTTTGCAAACAGTATATCTGATAAGAGGTTAATATGCAAAATATACAAAGAACTCATACAACTCAAAAAACAACCCAATTAAAAAATGGGCAGAGGTATTGACTAGACATTTTTCCAAAGAAGACATAGACATGGCTAACAGACACATGTGAACATGCTCTACATCACTAATCATCAGGAAAATGCAAATCAAAACCAAAATGAGGAGTTCCCATCGTGGCTCAGCAGCTAGCGAACCCAACTAGCATCCATGAGGACATGGGTTGATCCCTGGCCTTGCTCAGTGGGTTAAGGATCTAGCATTGCCTTGAGCTGTGGTGTAGGTTGCAGATATGGCTTAGATCCTGAGTTGCTGTGGCTGTGGTACAGGCTGCCAGGTATAGCTCCAATTCAGCCCCTAGCCTGGGAACCTCCATATGCCACCCACGAGTGAGGCCCTAAAAAGACAAAAGAAAAAAAAAATGAGATTACACCTCACACCTGTCAGAATGGCTATCATGAAAAAGAAAAAAAAATATGTGTTGTTAATGGTGTGCAGAAAAGGGAACACGTGCACTGTTGATGGGACTGTAAATTGACATAGCCAGTATGGAAAACAGTATGGAGTTTTCTCAAAAAAATTAAAAACAGAACTGCCATATGATCCAGCAATTTCATTTTTGGGTATTTACTCAAAGAAAACAAAAACACCAGTTTGAAAAGATCCTGTTGTGGCCTAATGGTAATGAACCCAAATAGTAGCCATGAGGTCATGGGTTTGATCCCTGGACTCACCTAGTGGTTAAGGATCCAGTGTTGCCTGTGAGCTGTGGTAGAGGTTTAAGATGTAGCTCAGATCCCAAGTTGCCATGGCTGCAGCATATGCTGACACCTGCAGCATCAATTTGACCCCTAGCCTGGGAAATTCTATATGCCGCAGATGCGGGCCTAAAAGGACAAAAAAGAAAGAAAAAAGGTATATGCACCCCAATGTTCAATGCAGCATTATTTACAATAGGCAAGATACAGAAGCAGCCTAAGTGTCCATTGATAAATGAATGGATAAAGAAGACATAGTATACATGAAAAAGTGCTCAACATCACTAATTAGTAGAGAAATTAAAATCAAAACTACAATGAGGTAACATCCCACACTGATCAGAATGGCCATTATTAAAATGTCTACAAATAACAAATGCTGTGGAGGAAAGGGAACCCTCTTACAGTTCTGGTGCAAATGTAAACTGCTATAGCCACTATGCAAAACAGTATTGTGGTTCCTCAAAAAACTAAAGTTGCCATATGACCCAGCAATCCTATATATCTGGACAAAATTATAATTCAAAAAGATACAGGCATCTCTATGTTCATAGCAGCACTATACATAATGGGCAAGACACGGATCAACTTAGATGTCCATCGACAGATGAATGGATAAAAAGATATGGTATATATATACAATTGAATACTATTCAGCCATAAAAAAGAAAGACATAATGCCATTTATAGCAATATAGATAGACCTAGAGATTATTATACTAAATTAAGTCAGAAGGAGAAAGTCAAGTACCCTGTGCTATCACTTATATGTGGAATCTAAAAAAGATACAAATGAACATTCTACAAAGAAACAGACTCACAGACTTCAAAAACAAACCTATGGTTACCAAAGGGGACAGGTTGGGGGAGGAATAGATTGGGGGTTTGGAGTTGGCATATGCACACTATTGTTGGTCAGTGGGGACCTGCTGTACAGCACAGGGAACTCTACCAAATATTCTGTAGTAACCTATACGGAAAAAGAATCTGGAAAAAAGAATGGATATGTGTGTACATACAACTGAATCGCTTGGCTGTACAGCACAAATTATCACAACATTGTAAATCAACTAAAGTTCAATAAAACAAAGAACTTTGATATATATGGTGTTGAGATATCAAAATTCTTAAGAGAAGCAAATGTGTGATGACCTAAGCAGTAGACATCTAAAATTTAGATAAATAAGGTATTTGGTTTTCTTGCCTTTTAAAAAATAACCGCTATCATGTTTACAGTACTTTCCTAGTTAATTACTGCATTAAGTAGCTTGGCTTTTACATGTAAAATGATCTTCTTTGATTTAGGCAAATAGTAGCTCTTCTTTTGTGTTGTAAGATCTAGTTCTGCCGATGGTGAGCCATTCGAGAAATGGCAAGAGTGGAGTGAATTTCTGGGTGCTACTCCACAGTGTGTCCACTAGAGGGACCACAAGCCCATCTTTCTCCCTTCTCTTGTGACTTTTCTTTTTCAGTATTTTATTTCAGGCTAGAGGCCCTTTAGGTGATTAATATTGCTGATTGACCCTTGGAGCTACACCTAAACCTACACCCTGATTTTAAGCAAGCTTAACTTTTCTAGGACAGATTTGCGTATCACTTTAAAGAGCTCAAGAAAAGGAGTTGCTCAAGTGTCCTGCAGGCCAATTCCAAAATCTGTTTCCTCTTCTGTCCAATTTAAATCTCTCACTGGCAAGTTGGTCAAAAAATTCCCTGAGATGAGTTGGGCTAACAAGCAATATACATATTCTGTGTATAAATATACAGAGTCTATTCTGTACTAAAGTATATATACACTATTTATAATCTTGAGAGATACTTTCAATAACATTTTAATGTGTCTCTTTGAAAGAAGCAATATCTATGTGAGATGTGACCAATTTGAAATTCAGGTGCTATTCTATCTTACCACAGCTTTCCTAACTCCTCAGGAAAACCAGTGTTTTCCTTTTAGAGAAATGAGAGAGGAGATACTGGGGAAAGACACCAGATCCTCTGGCCAAAGCGGTTTCTCAGCTCAGCCGCTAACAATGACCCACAACCTGGGATCACCCCTGTTTCTGTATCACAACCACGTCTTGCTTTGATATACAGCAGCTCTTGGGTCTTTAGGTCTTCTGGCCCAGACCAAGAACACCCAATGACAATGCAGCCTTTGGAGCCTTTAAGCTTCTTGGCTACTTTAAAATAAAATACCGGAAATCATACAGAGGTCTAGCTCCCTCTCACCCCAGGTCCCAGGTTAACAGACTTCCTATAAACTGGAATTCCTGAGGGCCTTTGGGAAACATCTGAAGTGTGTCAGGGTTAGATGTGGGACTATATTTGTCAAGGACAAACCTAGGCTCTGAGAACACGAACACACTGTAAGCGGCAGGTAAGAATGGGGACCCCTGCCTTCAGGGTCCATCCAGAAGCGGCCTGTGAAGGCTCGCAGGTCTTATCCTCTCATGCGCTCACTGCACCCAACTGGCCTCAGCACCAAACGACTCAGTCTGATGGCTGCGTGCCAGACGGTACCATGAGAGCCCTCTGTGAGATAAATATGAAAAGATCGGACTTCTAAAGCAGTCTCTGCTCGTTTGGACTTGGATAAATAAACGATGAAGAATGACGTTCAGAGAGATTCAGAAGTCCAAAAAAATTCCTCGAGCTCCAATTGCTTACCAGTTCTGTAAATAGGAAGGATTTATGCACACTGGTCTGCAAACTGGTCTTGTGTTTGGTAATTGAACAAAAGATCCCCACTGCCAGCTCCACAGTGGCTCTCCTGCTGTTGGTCAACTTTGACCCTTCACAGGCTGAGCCTGGATTCGGGCAGTCATTTCCCCGCTGAAGGAATCCCTTTCTTAGTCATCAAAAGCCACACTAAAATTCCAATAAGCTAGTGCCTTTCTTCTTGGATCTTCGTCACCCCATCTCTGTCTTGGGTATTATTTACCCTGGGTTCAGCCTCATTTCTAGGCACTCTGTTTACACAAAGTGCCCTCCATGTGGGTATTTCTCAAAGTGTGGATCTCAGGGCACCTTCCTCGATTGACCCAGCTGGGCCGCAGGCAGACCAGCTCCTAGGGGGACTCTTCCACACAGTGAAGTGAGAGCCCCACTGCTGCAGAGAGAAAAGTTCCTTGTGTGATGGGCTCAGTCATTTGTAACACATTAGAGCAGATGGAAACGGAGGGTCTAGGAGGGGCCAGTACAGGTTGCCCACCAACACCCAGCAAGTCTGTGATGGAGCTGGCCTTGTCCTTCCATTTCCTAACTCCCTGTCCTTGGGCTTTTAGAGTCGGTGAATTGGGCATGGGTGGGTAGAGAGGTGGGTTTATAGCCTAGAAAACACAGGATTCCTTGAAGCATAGAACAAGGGTGGTGCCCTATTTGCCAAGTGGTGAAGCCATCTCTGGAATCTCTGTTTAAAAATGCCACTTCAGCATTGGTGAGAATGTGAATGGGGGCAACCACTGTGAAGGAGAGTATGGCGGTTCCTTAAAAACTAAATATAGAACTACTATATGACCCAGCATCCCAATTCTCCTGGGCATCTAGCCAGAGAAAATCACAATTCAACAAAGTACAAGCACCCCAATGTTCTTTGAAGCACTATTCGTAAAAGCCAAGACATGGAAGGAACCAAAATGTCCATCCACAGAAGAATGGGTAAAGATGAGGGATATATATTCAGTAGAATATTACTGAGCCATGAAAAGTATGCAGCAATATAGATGGCCCTGGAAATTATCTTACTAAGTGAAGTATGTCAGACAGAGGAAGACAAATATCATATGATATCACTTATATGTGGAATCTAATAAAAATGATACAAATGACCTTATTTACAAAACAGAAACTCACAGATTTCAAAATCAAACTTATAGTTACCATAGGGGAAATTGTGTGTGTGTGGTGTGTGGTGGGTGAATTAGGAAGAAGGGGACAACATATACACACTACTGTACAAATAATTAACAGGATCCTATGATAATAGCACAGGGAAATCTACTCAATAATTTGTAATAACCTATATGAGGAGAAATGGTTATATGTATACGCATAACTGATTCGCTTTGCTGTACACCTGAAATTAATACAACATTGTAAGTCAATTATTCTCCAATAAATTTTTTTTAATTTTTATTATTATTATTTTTTGCTATTTCTTTGGGCCGCTCCCTCGGCATATGGGGGTTCCCAGGCTAGGGGTTGAATCGGAGCTGTAGCCACCAGCCTACGCCAGAGCCACAGCAACATGGGATCCGAGCCACGTCTGCAACCTACACCACAGCTCATGGCAACGCCGGATCATCAACCCACTGAGCAAGGGCAGGGACCGAACCCGAAACCTCATGGTTCCTAGTCGGGTTCGTTAACCACTGCGCCACGATGGGAACTCCCAATAAATTTTTTTTATGGCCGAATCTGTGGCATATGGAAGTTCCTGGGCCAGGGATTGAATATGAAGCACAGCTGCAGCAACGCTGGATCCTTTAACCCACTGCATCGGGCCGGGGATTGAACCCGAGACTCGGCAGCAACTCGAGCCACTGCAGTTGGAGTCTTAACCCATTGCACCACAGCAGGAGCTCCTTAAAAACTTTTTTTTAAAAATGCTACTTCAGGATGTCTCAAGACTCCTAGTGAAGCAATGCACAGGATACACCATCGGCCTGGGCAGACTTGGGCTCAGTCCAAAGCAGCCGGTTCTGATGCAATCACACAACGCTGGCCAATTGCCCTCCCTCATCGTCACAGCAAAACCCGAGTCCTCAGTGCTCCCCACCAGCAACAAGAATCAAATAATTCACCACAATGGAAGCAGCGAGTCTATCAGTGCTACTGACGGGAGCTCTGCGTGCTAAGCGGATGCTATTAGATGCTTCAGAACCAAACACAGCAACCGAAGCCCACCTTGTGTGGTTTGACCCCCCCAAACACAGGAAAAGACCAGCAGCTGGAAAATCTCTTCTGGGCCTTTTCTCTCTCTCCCCCTTCTCCCTCCCACCCAGGCCACCTGGAACCACGTCCCCACAAGGACTGGGCTCTGCGGAGAGCAGGCAGTGCCCTCTTTTCCTGCTACTCTTCAGCCTGTGAGCGTCACTGCTCTCAGCCCCTGGATTTCCCACGTGACCAAGGCCAACCTGGCCTCGTGGGCACCCAGACCCAGAAGAAAAGGGGGTTCCCCCTCTAGCGCGCCCCCCCCCCCAGGGGTGAAGGGAGGAATGGCGACCCCAGGGTGCCCCAGACGATATCTCACCTCTGCCTTTGAAACTTGTCCTTGCTGCTCTGGGCTGGACCTGCAGCGCCTGGCAGCCTGGCCACTGTGGCCCTTCCTTTGCCACCTGCTTTCCTGGTCCGTGTGCTGCTGGGACCACTGCCAGGTCGGCCTTGGCTCCTCAGCCTCCCCAGCAGTTTGCAGAGAGCAGGAGGCAACAGGAAATGCTCCCAGGTCTGTCCCTTTTGCATTACCCCCCCACCCTGCGCACGCACCCTGCCGCGCCCCCGCTGCCTTTGCCAAGGCCACTTGTTTCCACAGGCCTTCTTATCTGCTCGATATGTCCCAGGCCAACTGTTTTCCTTATCACAACCAAACCTGAGTCCTCAGTGCTCCCCACCCCAAAATAAGAACCATTTAGTTAAATAACTCATCATCATGGAGGCAGCAGGGTGCCGAGGCGAGCTCTCCTTCCAGCACTGGCTGCCGATGGGAGCTTGGCTTGCCAAGCCGACACCATCAGGCCCCAGATCCGAAAGTGCCAGGCGAAGGCTGCCTCTTGAGGTCTGTCCCCCCCATCCCCAGGGGTGGCTGCTTTTATGCCCCACGAGGTCCTCCCCAGTGAGAGTCCACCCACCCCCGCTTTCAGGCAGGTGGCCTGTTTCTCAGTGCTGGCAGGGTCACACGCAGCCCCACTCTCACTCGGGCCCTGGCATCTGACCTCCTGTCTGTCTGTCTGTCTGGTGTTTTTCACACAAAGGGGCCTCCTCGTGCTTGGCTGGGGAGGTGGTCTGGGCACAGAGGGATGGTCAGGGAACTTCCTAAACTCATCTCCCTGAGGAGCTGGGCCACCACAGAGGATGGCGACGGCGACAAGGAGGAGGAGGATGTGCCACACACATCCAGGGCATCATTCTGTCTTTACGGCAATATCACAAAGTAGGTTAAAATATCCCCATTTTTCTTTCTTTCCTTCTTTTTTGGCCACCCCACAGCACATGGAGTTCCTGGGCCAGGGATCAGATCCTAAGCCACAGCTGCGGCAATGCCAGATCCTTAACCCACTGTGCGGGGCTGGATCAAACCTACATCCTAGCACTTTCAGGATGCTATGGATCCCATTGCACCACAGTGGGAACTACCCCACTTTCCAGATATGGAAACTGAGGCTCTGGGGAGGTCAAGTAACTTGCCAAAGTCACACCCATAGTAAGTTCCAGATGGACTTAAACATGAATCAGGGCCTTTAACACCCCTTGCAGCTGAGCTCTTCGTGCCGCCCAAGCTTCCCTTCCTCTCCTCCCACCAGCACCCTCAAGCCCGCTGGGGCTCCAGCTCTACCAGAGGAGACCCCCGGTGGAGGAAGAGCAGTGCGGCTCAGACGCAGACCCTGTAGAGGGCGGGACGTGGGGGGTTGGGGCAGGGCGGGGGGACACCAGCGAGGTGAGAACCCAGCTTCACGGTCTGAGGGCTTCTCTACTCGCTGGCCTCTCCCTGCCCCTCAGGAGCTGCCCTGTGACGAGGCCAGCAGAGGTGAGCTGGCAGGGACCTGCCCGGGTGGCCTGCGTGCCTGCTGCTTCCCCGAGCCCATCCGCCGCCTTTCTTGGCAAGAGAGCCTCCCGGGGCGGGGCGAGCGGGGCTGTTCCACTTGACATTCAGGGTTGCCTCATCCCTGCCCCCCACCGCTCCTTCTTGCTGATGCCCCCGCAGGCCCTCCCTTAGCTTCAGCCACGCATTCCCTCGCTCCTCGAGGTGCCAGGGCACTTCCTGAGGCTGCTCTAACAAAGTGCCACGAACGGGGTGGCCTCAAGCAGCAGAAATGTCTCGTCTCACAAAGTCCCAAATCATAGTGTCATCAGGGCCCTGCGTGCTCAGACACCCATAGTGGAGGGACCCCCTCCTTGCCTCTTCCAGCTTCTGCGGTTGGGATCCTTGGCTTGTCACCTCATTCTCTGCCCCCATCACCACGTGGCCTGCTCTCTGTGTGCTCCTGTCTCCCCCTCTTATGAGGACCCGGACCCTACTTCTAAATAGGGTCACATTGTGAGGTCCTGGGGGTGAGGACTTCAACAAAGCTTTTGGGGGACATAATTCAACCCATAACACAAGGTAACATGATTCCCGTCCTCCATAAATCATCATCCGTCACGGTCATTATCTCCAAGAGTGGACTAGAGTTCTCCCAGCTCTTCTAGATGAGCCCAGCCTGGCCCTGTACATAGGCCTGAAACCACAGTATCTTTTTTTTTTTTTTGTCTTTTTGTCTTTTTGTTGTTGTTGTTGCTATTTCTTGGGCTGCTCCCGCGGCATATGGAGGTTCCCAGGCTAGGGGTCTAGTCGGAGCTGTAGCCACCGGCCTACGCCAGAGCCACAGCAATGCGGGATCCGAGCCGCGTCTGCAACCTACACCACAGCTCAGCAAGCAAGGGCAGGGACTGAACCCGCAACCTCATGGTTCCTAGTCGGATTCGTTAACCACTGCGCCACGACGGGAACTCCCTGAAACCACAGTATCTTGACCATGTGTGTCCTGGCAGAGGCCTGTCCCAGCCTTTTTTTTTTTTTTTCTCTTCTCTTTTCTTTTTAGGGCCACACTTGTGGCATATGGAAGTTTCCAGACTAGGGGTCCAATCAGCTGCCAGCCTACACCACAGCCACAGCAACACCAGATCCGAGCCACATCTGTGACCCACACCACAGCTCACGGCAATGCCAGATCCCTAACCCACTGAGTGAGGCTGGGGATTGAACCTACATCCTCATGGATACTGGTTGGGTTCTTAACCAGCTGAGCCACAACAGGAACTCCCTGGCCCAGCCTTGAGAGGACTCAGGAACCCAATGATAGAAGATGCGGGAAGGGCAGGTTTCCTCATATAATCCCGCTGCCTGGACCCTTGTCCTACAGCTGCTCGGGCTCAACTTGTTTAAAACATAGCTCAGCATCTTTCCCCAAACCTGGTCTTTTACTGATTTTTTTTCCCCTTAACCCAACAAAGATCAAGTTCTTGGGAACCTCAAGGTTACCGTTAGCTATGCTGGGTGGGACTGTGTGAGAAGCCGGGAAGGGCCCACAGCTGGCCGGCTCTGTCCACCTGTGAGCAGTCCTGTGCTCCAGGCTGCATTTTTAGTGCCTAAAGCCCGACCTCAATTCTGCCTACGACACCCCTGACATGGATAAAATGACCCCCCTTTCCAGGTGAGTCAGCACAAGGATTACCCCAGATGGATGTGGCTCTAGCTCTCATGGAGTTTATTATGGTCTAGCCACAAGCCAGGCTCCCTGACTGCTGCTGCAGCCTCTTCCTCTGCTTCGCACAAAGCCGGCAGAACAGCCTCCCAGCTCCTTCACCTGCCGCCTTTTAAGATCTGGCCTCGGTTTCCGTTTAGTCTTCTCCCCACAACACATTGTGAACTCTCACGCCAGAGTGGCCTGTACTGAACCCTTGCCCTCAGCCCCCCTGCCCAGAATGCCGTCTCCTGCTCGTCCCCTGCATCCCTACTCCCGCCCGTTCAAGTCCCAGCTCTGAGACAACCCCCCCCAGGAAGGCCCCTTAGATTTGCCCCCAGGTGAAAGCATATTTCCTTCCTCGGATTCCCAGAGCGCTTTATATCTCTGCTGTGCAAGTGCGGGCTCTGCTATAAAATTATGAGCCTGTCCCCTAAAGAACTTTAAAAACGCGGCTTTTGGATTCAGACAGAGCTGAGCTGGAATTCTGACTTTGTCACTTACCAGCTAGGCGACCAGGTGGGTTGCTGTAAGATGAAGGCGATGGTGTTGGCCTCGAATCCTTGAAGAATGTCCTGAAGTTGGCTGCGTAAGTCACCTGGCCTGGCGTGGGATGCCCAAGGGGGCAGGCGCCGCCGTTGCCCTCCAGGCCCTTCCTTCCTCCTGCCAGGAAAGCCTCCCCACCTTCACTGCCCTGCGCCTGCCCGGCCTCAGCTGAAATCAGGCTAAGTGCACACCCCTGTGGGTGGGGCGGGGCTCCTTCCAGGAAACAGACAGCCCTGGGGCCTATCGACCCGGAAAGGGACCAGGTGCCAGGCAGTAGATGGAGCCTCGGATGGGCAAGGAGACCTCATGCTGGCTGCCCTGTCCTCTGGACTTCCTGCAGGGTGTCCAGATCTACCCAAGTGTCTTCCCAAGGGGCAGGGGCAGCTGGAGACCCCCATCTCCCCCACAAGCTGAAGATGAGGAAGCTCTATCTTATGGGCCACAGGAACCAGCATCTGCGATTCCCTGGGTTGTTCGTTTGCCTCCTATGCCATTGGTGAAGCCTGATTGACCTGCTGATCCTGAGCTCACCTGTGCGGTGGGGGGGGGAACTCCAGTGGTGAGCGGGCAGCAGCAGGGGGGAAACGGGCAGAGAGCTGGGCAGGAAGGGTCTGGCCCTCTTGCGTGGAGCACCGTCTCCAGGTACCACCAGCCTGGGGGCTCAGGGTTCTGTTTTATTAGGGGGCTCGTGGTTTTCTTACAAGATGGAAGATGCAGGAATGAATTGCTTTGTCTGGCTGCTGCATGAGGCTTCCAGAGTCAAAATGGAGCCATGAGCTTCCTAACGGCCTGGCTCTCAGATCCCTGCTGGCTACCTTTTCAGAGGAGACCCTGCCGCCTCCTTCCAGCCTCACCAAGAGGAACAGTGGAGAATACAGGGATCCCATACATCCAGGCCTTTGAGGCTGCAGGGGTGGCACGGTGGAGACACGCACAGCCCAGGACCACAGCCCAGAGGCCCTGGAAGGGAGGGCCCTCCTTCCTCTTCCCCCACCCACCCCCAAGGCCCAGCCTGGTGGGTGCACCATGTGTAATGAATGAGAAGCAGCCCAAGGCTTTTAAAGACCCCTTTCTTCTCTCTGGTACGACTAATTTACCCTCCAAATACATGCATTTTAATTTCCCCATTCTAGAATTAAACGCGCACTCACTTTTGGTGACTTCTTCCTAGCAAAATACCACTTCGGGCAATGGCAGAAAGAGAAAGAATTATAGGAGTTAATCTCGTCCACATGTTTCCACCTCTGCTGTGAGGACTTTAGCACACCTGGTCCACAGTGAAATGCAGTATTTATTCTGCTGAAAAGTATAAATGTTTGACGTCTCTTTTTTGGCTCGGGCCTTTTATTATTTATGCATTTATTTCATTGTATATTATGGAATGTTTAAAACATACAAAAGTAGGAAATGCCACAAACCCCTAAGTTCCCATAGTCTAGCTTCGACACCTAGCCACAGTTTGTAAATTTAAGCATCTTTTTTGGATTTTAAGCTCTACCAATCCTCTCATATTCACTGTACAGGGGGAAGGTAGACCATCCGATTATTAATTAATCTTATAATTAATCCTAACGCTTCTAGCAAACTTGAGCTTTTAATTCTGTAAGTTTTAAGAACATCCTGCCTCTGGGCTAAAGGCTCACAGGCGCAGGCAGGGACGAGCCAAGGAGGCGGGGCGCTGGCAGCGGACCAGCCAGCTGTTTGCACAGCCTCACGCCCTGCGGGGGAAGGGCTCCATCATTTTGCAGCCCGGCTGGGAATCGAGACTTTCTAAGGCTAAATGTGCCCACCATTGGTCCAGCGATGATGCCAGGTAAGATGCTATATCTGAGTTCAGCTCTTACTGCTTCTGGGAGACTAGTCCATCTGCCATCTGTCAACGCAAAACAAATTCCAGGCGCCATCCCTGGAAGATTGTTTACTGTGTGTCTTACCACGTTTCCCCACCAGGGGGAGCCATGAAGCGCAGCCTCGGATTAGGGAGCCCTTTGCGTCTTTTTCATTGAAACGCGGGCCAGATGATCAGCATCCACGTGACAGGCTCCGCCGCGTGAGGATCCTTATTTCTATGGGCCCAGCTGGACCAGTGACAGTCCAGGATGACATACTGTTGGGAAATCACAAAGCTCCCGTTCCATTTGAGGGAACAGAGAGTCTCCGAGGATAAAAATGTAAATTTTTTTTTTTATTTTTTGCCATTTCTTGGGCTGCTCCTGCGGCATATGGAGGTTCCCAGGCTAGGGGTCTAATCGGAGACGTAGCCGCCGGCCTATGCCAGAGCCACAGTAACGCGGGATCCGAGCCGCGTCTGCAACCTACACCACAGCTCACGGCAACGCCGGGTCGTTAACCCACTGAGCAAGGGCAGGGATCGAACCCGCAACCTCATGGTTCCTAGTCAGATTCGTTAACCGCTGCGCCACGACGGGAACTCCTTAAAAAAAAATTTTAAACTGCTTCCTGAACTCTCACCATGTGTCACGGTAAACGGTTCCCCGACCCCGGAGTTGGGCCCTGGGGTCAGTGTGCTAAGAACTTTATACATGTTATTCAGTCTCTGCAATCCTGAGGGGTTTGTTCCATGGTCATTTAACAAATAAGAAACCTGGGACCCAGCTGACAAGCAGAACGTGCAGAGGGGCCCGCAGCTCAGTCACCAGAGCTGGGACTCTGCAGCCAGGTCGGCTGGCTCCACACCTGGGCCTGTGGTTACCGATCAGGGACCCCCCCTCCTGGGTCCCTCGGGTGAGACGTGCCCCCACTTGATGTCTGTGGTGTGAGTTTGCATCCAGCTAAGGCCAGCGGAAGCACTGAGCAGAACTCCAGCAGGAGCCCAGTGAGGCACGTGTGACACTGGCATCTGATGGCCTGGCTCCTCTCCGCTCTGCCACTCCTAGCTGACGACCCTTCTCTGTCACCGTCTCCGGGCCTCAGTTTCCTCATCTGTGAAAGGAACCACAAATGATAGCAGGACCCATTTTGGTGGACTCTTCTGGGGAATAAAGTGGGTCAAAGTGTAAAGTGCTTTGAGGAGCTGAGCTGTGGGCAAGAACGTGTGAGGACGGGAGCCAGGTTAAGGGGAGTGAATGGTGTGGCAGCCATTCACCCCTTTCCTCCGAAAACAAGCCCTGTGGTGGCCTCAGGTGACGTGCACTTACCTCCTGTCCACGGATGGTGGAGACCTCGGCCAGGCTGGGTGATGAGACTCTGACACTCCGATGTCTAGGTTGGGATGTCGCATCTGCAGGAGAGGAGAACTCCCACCATCAGATCAGAGACGCACAAAGAGAACAACGTCCCTCCGGCTTTGGAGAAAGGCAGCCCTCAGAGGGCCCCCTTTTTGTTTTGCTTTTCGGGACGTCCCCACGGCAGCAAGGAGGGAGGCCTATTATTTGAGGCTCAGGAGGGCTTCTGGCCCTTCTCTGAGTTACCTCGCTAAGTGTTGTTAGGGCGGGGCTGGTGCAGCGGAGTCGAGGCGGCTGCGGGCCCTGCTGCGCGGCTCCTGCACAGAGGGTGGGGCTCTCTGATCACAGAGCTCCCTGGGGGGACAGTGCCCAGGAGAGAAGGCGCCACTGGAGCAGGTGCAGAAGGGCGTCCGGCAGCTTTCAGGGTTTCCTTAATTCCTTCACTCCCCAGCCCCGCTTCCAGAAACCCAGCTCAGCATCAGGGGAACCTCTAGGCTTCAGCAAAGTGGCTTCACAGTTGGGCCCCTTCTCCAGCAAGCCTGGAAGGTAGAAGGGAGGAAAGAGCGAAGAGAGAGGTAGAATCAGGAATTTGTGGAGAGGGAGTGGGAGGAGGAAACTCCAGGAGAAACAACGCTAAGGGGCAGATAAATTCCATATAATGCAGTATTGTTCATCAGTAACAAGAAACAGCTATCGGATCTTGAGGCACCATAAATGCAGGCTAAGTGAAGAAGCCAGTTTGCAAAGACTCGACCTTCTGGAAAAGGCAAAACTAGGGAGAGGGCAGAAAGATCCATGGTGGCTGGGGGCGGGGGAGGGATGAACAGGTGGAGCACAGGGCCTTTTTAGATCAGAGACACTACTTTCTAGGTTACTGTATTGTGGGTACAAGTCATTATACATTTGTCAAAACCCACAGAGTGTGCATAGACTGAGCCCTCAAGTAAATGATGGCCTCAGTTAAAACAGTGTACTGAGGAGTTCCCATCAGGGCTCAGAAGAAATGAATCTGACTAGTACCCATGAGGACGCAGGTTCAATCCCTGGCCTCGCTCAGTGTGTTAAGGATCCGGCGCTGCCGTGTAGGTCGCAGACGCGGCTCGGATCCCACGTTGCTGTAGCTGTGGTGTAGGCCAGTGACTACAGCTCCAATTAGACTCCTAGCCTGCGAACCTCCATATGCCATGAATGCAGCCCTATAAATGACCAAAAAAAAAAAAAAAAAATAGGGTACTGTTATCTGTTAACCAGTAGTAACACATATACCACATTGATGCGAGATGTTAGTAATGGGGAAACTGTATGGGGGGGACTTTCTGCTCAAAGTTTCTATAAATCCCAAACCACTCTTAAAAATAAAAGTCTATTACATAAAGACAATGATCCAAAAAAAAGCAAACCCATCAAATGAAAAACCCAAAAAGAAAATGCCTGAGACAAGACCAGTTGCTTCTGAGGACAGGCCAGTGCTGGATGTTTGCAGCAAAAAGCCTGAGCCCACCCTGCATGAGAAGTGCAGCTGCTGCAATTCAGCTCTCCAGCCTCCAGCTCAAATCAAATGACCCTCACAAAGGTCATCTAATTGGATTTTTTAATCCCCCTCTTCTCACTTAAGAAGGCTTTCCAGTTTTGCTGCAAAAATCTGCAGCAAATAAGGCTAAAAGGACTTAAGGCATCTTGCTGGTGAATGCAGGTAGAGGTTTTCACTTTAGAGGAAGCATCAAACAAAGATCAGCTTAGCAGCCGAGCAGCCTTTCCTACCTGCCACGACTTTGCACACTAACTGGGCTGCTGTTGGTCCAGGCTCAGCCAGCACAGGTTCCGGGCCTCCTGTGGAGAGATGCCCCCTTGGAGCAGGCATGGCTGATGCCCAGGTGCCCTCAGAGCCCCCAGAAAAGGGCTCCCTTCCCACCCACAACCAGTGATGCTCTATGGAGCCAGGTGGCACCAAAGGTGGCCTTTAGTGGACAACAGGCCCCTTTCACTCCCCATGCAGGCCCGGGCCCAACAAGCCACGGCATTCACACGGGTGGTGATGGTGACACAATCGCTCAGTACTGACACTCACAGTGTTGGCAGCATCGGGCTGACCCGTGGACGTGGGCTCTGGACTGAGTGTGGATCCTGGCTGGACACGTACTGGTTGTGAGATCTTCGGAAGTGAAGTTCAGTTTCTTCGGCTGAGAAATGGCCATTACAATCCTGGCCTCACGGGGACCTCCGGGAGAACCTGGTCTGGGGATGGGCAGGGTGGCTGGTGGCCGTTAACACGGGCTTCACGCTCCCCCAACACCCACCCCCGAGAGGGGCTCTCCCTCCCTTGGTGCTCCCGGGCTTAGCTTCCTGGGGCTCCAGAATCAACAGCTAGTCCTCGGAATCAAGGCTGGGAAACCGGAAGGGAACAGGGGGGAGCAGGAAAGCAGGGTGGAGAGGACGTTATGATGGGATCCTCGTCCCGCACCGGGAAACCGACGCTGCGTCTGGAGGCACAAAGGATGCTTCAAGTAACAGACGGTCGGCAGAGGGGTCCGAGGATGGAGGACGGGACGGAGGGAGGAGGTGATATAAAGATCTCACTGCCGTCTCGGGGGCTCAGCGCGGTGGGACAGGCGCCTTTGCAAGGTCTCAAGGTAAGGATGTAAAATGGACATGCTCCTGGGGGGTGAGGGTGCATCGTGTTCAGGACCCGCAGCCCAGAGCCCCCCCAGAGGCATCAGAAGGGGGCACCAAACACGTACGGCAGGGGCACCCCCCCCACACACACACAAGGCTCTCACTGCAGCCACGTAGGTTCATCTCTTGTTTATTTTGTTCCAAACAAAACTAAAAATCACCACTCAAAATATCTGAGGAGCGTGCTCAAGTTAAAAGCTGTATGGAATTTGCAGCCGGAACATCGCAGACGGGTGGTCAGAAACGAGGGCTCCGGGCACTGCCGGGCAGGTCCTGCTGGCGGAGCGTCTCTCTCCGCCTTGAGCCTCCAACGGCGCTGCCGTCCAGGAGTGGGGGGGCCGCCGGGGGCACCCCGGTTGGCGGCATCGGCAGAGAGAAGATATTCCGGGTCTCCCCTGGGCTTCTGATGTGAGCATCCGGCTCCTCGAGGGCCGGACGGGCTCCTTCCTTGAGAGTCCAGAGAGGTCCACACAGGGCGCAGGCGGGCGAGGCCGGGGCTGAGGCCGGAGCTCGGGCTCTGCATCTTCACCCGGAGGGCGAGCTCCTCGCCTCCGGGGTTGCGGGTGGAAAACCGACTTGGCGTCATCATCGCTCGTGCTTAATGTTGGCCTCACTTGGCTCTAGGGTGACCCCGCTGCTGTTCCGAGGGCCCTCCTTCCTGCTGCCGTCCTTCTCCGTGTAAAACTCGGCGAGCACGGGGCAGTGTTCCGAAGCCACTCCGCCCCAGGACCAGTTGTCTGGAATCCAAGGGTTCGTGAGGCCTTCTCTCACGACAGCCCAGTGACCTGGAGGCAGAGGGGAGAGGGACCCAGAGGTCAGGCTGGGGGCTGGGAGGTCATAGGCCAGCCGGCAGCGGTGGGGTGGGCTCCCCGACAAGACCCCCCCAGCCATCCTGTCTGCCTGTGCAAACTGTCTCAGCTCAGAACGAGGTCTGTCCAGGACACACTTGCCTTCCCCCGCTGCAGATCAGTGAGTGCCTTTCATTATTTTTCACACCCTCCTTCACTCTTAAAGTGGCTCTGTTTGAATACAGCCACCTAAAAGTTAACCCCAAAAGAGGCCCACAGAGGAGGGAAATTCGCTTGTGGCTTTTATTCAGACCAAATGATCTGAAAGCATCAGTTCAGACGGGTGTCTCTTACTGGTTTCTGAACAGCACTTATGCTTTACCTGTGAAAACCTTCTTTAAGCTTTTACTGATCCAGATGTTGTCCAGCGTCTTCGAGCCTTGAGGATTCTTGGTGCTGATGTTGGTGAAGGTGTGCGCGGGGATCAGGGGGTGGAATTTCTCCTTCCTCAAGATGTCGTAGTCACTGCTGTCTGGCCCCTGGCCGAAATCCCCTAAGACGATCACATCTTTTTCTCCTGGAAGTAGAAGAAAGAAAGTCAGGAATGAATGAGGTGAAATAAACCAACACTGATCACAGCTCCTTTGAGCGGGAGGAGGACTCTCATTTGACTCCCCAAAGTTATTCTCCCAATTTTTCCAAATTCCTTGCGCAAAACCCCGCCTCTTCCCTGCAACTTTAAGGGTAGGTCAGTGACACATCTGGAGATGTGATGCAGAGATCACTGTTGTTCTGGATCATGGGTTCCAAATCTCACAGCATAGAAGGCTTAAAAGTCACACTTAGATATTTAACAAAAGCTCAACAAACACTTAAGGAGCACAGAGGAGACCTCATGGAGATGCAGGGAGAAGTCGGCCTCTACAAGTCAAGGAGAAGAAACCAACCCCGCCCACACCTTGATCATGGACCTTCCAGCCTCTGGAACTGTGAGAAAGCAAGTGTCTGTTGTCGAAGCCACCCAGTCTGTGGCATTTTGTCATGGTGGCCCGAGGAGACTCAGACAAAGTGGAAAGCTTTTCTTTTTAAAGTATTTCAACATTTCTGTCAGAGTTTGATTTACTAGAGTAAGTGAGATAGTTGTGAAGTCTTTTCCAAAGTGAGTAGATCATTCAGGAAGGCCAGATGGCCTAGCTACATTCCCTGGGATTCCCACTGACGGCCCAACTGGACCGTCACTTCCTGTCTCGAGGTTCCCTTCAGTGGAGCCAGGTTACCGCAGGGAACGGCATTCTTGTCACACCCTTCAAGGGAAGCTTTAAGGAAAGCAGTTCATAAACGAGGGCCAAATGCATCTGAGACCCTCAGCAAATCTTTTTCCTTGATGCAAATGTGCTTCAGTAATAATGGCTGGAGAAAGAAATTGAAAGGGAAATAACACAAAGCTACCAGCAGAGGGCACTCGTGCCCTGCCCGTGACCGCCTCCTCCAGGGGGCGCGAGGGACAGAAGCCTTTTCCGCAGTCACAGTGTGACCCACAGAGATGTAATCCCTCCTGCTAGATCACAGCTACCTTGGCACCCAGAGCAGGGCAAGCCCAACCAAGCTGTCTTGAGAAATCAGTGCCAACTTCCCACAGGAAAGCCAACTAGAGAATATTACTACTGACAAGTTACACGTGGCCAGGGCTCATGACCCTCTGCTGAGCCCTCGCAGGGTATCAGGCCCTGAGAGGTGGAAGGGTTTGCTCACATCCCCCAGGCAGCTCTCAAACCCAGGGCTCTTAACAAAGAGCGAGAACAGAAAAGCCCCCCATGCCTGGAGCAGAGCCTGCTGCCTGGCAGACCCTCGATCCACACGTGTGGAATAAATGGTGACAGAGAGACGAGAAAAACCTCAGATTTAAAGTGCAGGGTATTTTTGAAAAGAAAGAAGAGAAAGATGCTACATTTACTGAATATCACGGAAAACGGATATTAAGAAAGATGGAGGCAGAAGGTTCCCACGTAGAGCTTTTTTCACGGGGATGCAAGCCTATAAAGTTTGGACTGGAAAAGACAATTCCGAAACCAGGAGAGACGCTGGTGCCAAGGACCAATAAACTCAGCTCTGTGTAATGTCAGGGATGACAACACAGCTCTTTTTTTTTTCTTTGTCTTTTGTCTTCTTAGGGCCGCACCCTCGGCATATGGAGGTTCCCAGGCTAGGGGTTGAATCCGAGCTGCAGCTGCCAGCCTATGCCACAGCCACAGCCATGCCTCTGTGCCCTACACCACAGCTCATGGCAACGTCAGATTCTTAACCCAGTGAGTGAGGCCAGGGATCGAACCTGCGTCCTCATGGATGGTAGTCAGATTTGTTTCCACTGAGCCACGATGGGAACTCTGACACAACTCTTTTTGAACTGAATCATCCAGGTTTCTTACAACTCATCTTCTTCCTCTCTCTCTTTTTGTTTTACAGCACACCTGAGGCATACAGAGGTTCCTGGGCTAGGGGCCAAACTGGAGCGTCAGCTGTATGTCTACACCACAGCCACAGCAACACAGGATCTGAGCCACATCTGTGACCTACACCACAGCTCGCGGCAACACCGGATCCTTAACCCACTGAGCCAGGCCAGGGTTTGAACCTGCATCCTCACGGATACTATGTTGGGTTCTTAACCCACTGAGCCACAACGGGAACTCCAGTCTTCTTTAGAGGCCACAGATATGCATGGGCCTGAATTCTCCTAAAGGGCCGTTCACCAGGGTGGGCTCCTTAATTGTTTTCTTAGTTTCCAGAAGTGAGGGGAGAACGCGCAGGGCCGATTTCCTCAGAGCCTCTAGACGTAGGGTCTCAGGAGCTGGTCCCCAGTGGGGGCAGGTCTTCTCTGGAGGCCGAGCCCCTCTCCGCCCTGTGTCACTCCTGCTGAGTTTGCAGAGCAGGCCCCGCCCCGGGGCTGAGTTCCAGCAGAGAATGGGGACCCGCCCCCGCCGACGTCAACGGGGTGCACATTCCAGACGAGGGCAGAAAGGCCCAGCGTCTGCTAATCGATGGCTCTGTTTGCCCTGATAGGAAGACGCCTGTGGAATAAAGACTCAGCCTTTGTTTCGGCTGAACCGCCTGCCTCTGCGCATCGATTTAGCCTCGCCGGCCTCTGGGCTGCAGCGCTTCCCGAATCCCGGCTCTGCCGCGTCGCCGGCAGCAATGAGGTCGATGTTAGTTATAAGCAGGGGGTGGCAGGGACATGAGTCACTGTCCCTACCTGGGCACGTCAAGGCCGAGTCAGATGTGGGTCAATAGTCCCCTGGCACCTCGAAACAATACCCTGCCCAGGTTTTCTGACATAAACTGGATGCCTGGCTGGCTATCAGAAAAAACAGCGAGGGCCTGAGGTTATCAGAGAAGGTGGGAACTGGCGTACTTTGTTCAGTGCTTCCGTGTAAGGAAAAGCCGAAGCCTGAGTTTGAGAACAAGGGAAATGTCCACAGATTTAAAAGCTATCAAGTCATCATTTTTCATAGGTTAGAAACTCTTGGGTAAAAGATCTCAACCTAAATAACCTTCTGACTTTTTTTTTAGCCCAAAGGTTCATCATTTTTGTTTTGTTTTGTTTTCTTTTCTTTTCTAGGGCCACAGCGGCGTTTGGAGCTTCCCAGGCTAGGGGTCGAATCGGAGCTCTAGCTGCCAGTCTACACCATGGCCACAGCAAGCCATGTCTGCAACCTACACCACAGCTCACGGCAACGCCAGATCTTTAACCCTCTGAGTGAAGCCAGGGATTGAACTCGCAGCCTCATGGTTCCCAGTCGGATTTGTTTCCATTGCGCCACAATGGGAACTGCAAAGATTCGTAATTTAAGGGGAATGCGGGTCACAGCACCTCCTGGTTCAGAGGTCAGCGGCATACCCAGGTTCATTATTCACAGTGATTCACAACAGCCAAGAGCTGGAAACAACCCGCGTGTCCACTGACTGAGGAAGGGAATAGCACTGGGCCCTAAAAGGAAAGGAAACGCTGACACCACAAACCATGAAGACATAAGGTGAGCAAAATAAGCTAGCCGAAGGACAAACAGTCTGAGAGTCTACTTATGTGAGATACCTAGAGTCGTCCATTCACAGGGTTGTTAGGGTTTGGGGGAAAAGGGGGAATGAGGAGTTTGTGTTTAATGGAAACGGTTTCAGTTTGGAAGATGAAAAAGTTCTAGAGGTAGATGGTGGTGACGGTTGGGAAACTGTAAATGCACCTAATACGACTGACCTGTACACTAAACGATGGTTAAGACAGTAAATTTCTTTTTTGTTGTTGTTTTGTCTTTTTAGGGCTGTACCTGTAGCATATGGAGGTTCCCAGGCTAGGGGTCACATCGCTGGTCCCCCATCAGATGGGGGCTTGAGAGGCAGTGACCGGCCTGATGCCCTATAGCTGCCAAAGGAGCTAAGATTAAAACCCAGTTTCTCTGTCAGCTTCAGGGCTTCTTGAGTCCCTGCATCCCACCAGGGAGAACAGGACTTTCCCACCACGGCACCAACTGGCTCTCTTTCACGAGAAGGGCATGTGCAGACCCGCAAGGGGCACCAACATGGGGGCATACCTGGGGCAGCAGAGCCCAGGATGAGTTGTCATGTGGGAGGGCCTCATCACTTAATATCTTCCCCCAATCTTTTCCATCCAAAAGAAGCTGAAGATCAAAGCATGGGCAGAAGACCTAAGTAGACATTTCTCCGAAGAAGACATGCACATGGCCAGGGGGCACATGAAAAGATGCTCAACATCACTAGTCATTACAGAAATGCAAGTCAAAACTACCATGAGGTACCACCCCACCCTGACCAGAATGGCCATCATTAGTAAGTCCACAAATAACAAAGGCTGGAGAGGGTATGGAGGAAAGGGAACCCTCCTACACTGATGGTGGGAATGTAAATGAGCACAACCACTATGGAAAACAGTGTAGAGGTTCCTCAGAAAACCAAATATAGAACTGCCATATGATCTAGCAATCCCACTCCTGGGCATATATCTGGACAAAACCAGAATTTAAAAAGATACATGCACCCCTATGCTCACTGCCCCACTGTTCACAATAGTGAAGACATGGAAACAACCTAAACGTCCATCGACAGATGAATGGGTTAAGAAGATATGGTACATATACACAGTGGAATATTACTCAGCCATAAAAAGAGTGAAAGAATGTCCTTTGCAGCAACATGGATGACCTAGAGATTCTCATACTAAGAGAAGTCAGTCAGGGAGAGAAAGACAAATAGCATATGATATCGCTTATATGTAGAATCTAAAATATGGCCAAAAGAACTTAACTATAAAGCAGAGACAGACTCAGAGACATGGAGAACACACTTACAGTTGCCAAGGGGGAAGAGGGAAGGAGAAGGATGGACGGGGAGTTTGGGGTTAGTCGATGCAAACTATTACACTTAGAATGGATAAGCAAGGAGGTGCTAGAGTATAGCACAGAAAACTCCATCCAGTCGCCTGGGATAGATCATGAAGAAGGTAATATAATAAATGAATATATATATGTGTGTGTGTGTGTGTATATATATGTGTGTGTGTGTGTATGTGTGTGTGTGTGTATGTGTGTGTGTATGACTGGGTCACTTTGCTGTACGGCAGAAATTGACACAACATTATAAATCAACTCTAATAAAACATTTTTAAAATTGTGTATTGTTTTAAGGCATTGGCTTTGTTATAGCAGCAGCAAAAAACTACTACCTTGGAATATTTATCGTTTAAAAAAAAAAGGCTGAAGAGCCACAAAGCCGACACCTACACGCTAGACCCACAGAGACAAAGCTGTCTGCATGCATGGGGCAGCCGGGCTCCCTGAGCTGCAGGCGGTGTGGGGGTCTCCCGGGCACTGCTCAGTGGGCAGGACGGGCAGCTGAGGGACGGGAGAGTCGCTCAGGATCAGCGTCCTCCGCCTGCCCTGCAGACGTGGGAGCTGCAACAACCGGGGAGAACGCTGGTTTCCTACCTTTCAGGCTCTCCTGCAAAGTCTGGGTGAAGCTAGCCCAGCGGTGCCCATCGCTGTGATTCTTGCTCGGGTTCTCACCCCCTGGGAGGGTCAGGGCTGCCAGGTGAAGGTTCACGAGGGTCAAGTCATGGCTTCCCACCTGGGCAAGAGGAAACAAAACATCAGGGAGAGGCTGAGATGCCCTCATTGCCTGCATCCATTACCCCCGACCCACGGACAGCTTCATGCCCAACACAGCACAGTCAAGCACACGGGGCTAGCTCGCCCCGGAGGGAAGGCAAGGCGGCTCATGGAAGAGGTTTCGAAGCCCCAGCAGGACCAAGACCCATCTTGTCCTACCCATGCACCCTCTACTCCTCTTTAGAACCTGGAAAATTGGGTACTTCTGGAAAGATCCGATTTTTGTTTTTTGCTTTTTCTAAGCGACTCTAAAGAAGGAGATGGCTCTAGTGGCTGGTGGCTCTTACCCACAGGCCAGCCTACCACCCGCTGCCAGGACCCGCTGCTGGGCCCGCCTCTTTCCCCACCCCCACCCACCCCTTTGTGTTCTTTCCCCTCTAGACACCACTGTGCCCTGAGGGTCACTTTCACCTGCTTTCAAACACGTGATGATGGAAGCTGGCTGAGCCCTTTGGCCGTGCTGCGTTCCCAGGGCAGAGGCTGTGGTGCACAGGTGCCAACACATGGAGTCACATTCAGTCCCTCAAAGAGCGCAGCAGGGCTCAGCTGCTCGAGTTTGGCAATCTTGCCCTTCCGTTTGTCATGGCAACAAACACCAAACACTGCCAGGAAGTGGGGGGTGGAGGGGGAGCCCCCAGGAAGTGGAGGCTGCCAGTTTTGTCTTACACATGTGACCCCAGGTGGCTATCACCACCCCTCAAGGAAGGCTCCCTCTGCAGCCGTGGCTCTGACCATGGGGGAACCGCCTTAAGGCTGTGGGCCGGGGGGAACCCAGCCTGGAGAGATGAGGCCCATCTCTGTCCCTACCACTTGCCTGGCCTAGGATGTGACAGGAAGTACAGGAGACTGCGTGTCTGTCGAGGGGGCTGCTTCATTTAGAGGATTTGGGCTAATAATTCGTGACCCCACAGCATTTCTCACTGGCCATGAAAAACAGCCTGCCTCTTAGAGACACTGGCTGGTTCTGGCTGCTGCCCTGCTTGGCCAAAGCCAGTACAGCCAGTTAACACAGAAAATGGACCCCGGGACACCTGGCTGATTCACACCTCAATCCCGCAAGGACAGCCCACAGACACCCCCCCGTGTGGGCACGTGGAACGCCAGCATCTCTGCAGCTGCAGGTGTGACGGGGGTGAGCCTGGGCTTGATCCCAACCATGGCACCACAGCCCCTGGCACATGAGCTGCCCCAGCCCCGAGCCGCCAAAGAGAAACTGTGCTGGGGTGTGTGGCCACCCCCAGGCTCTAGAACCGCTCCGGAACATGTAGAAGCGGGGTGACCCAGACGCCCAGCAGGAGGCTTGCTGGCCTCTCTGGTAAGGGACCACTCTAGCCTGACCCTATGACTTCACAGGACAAGGCTGGAGCTGTCATTTACGGGGCTGCCCTGGCCCCGCCACCCAGAAGCTCCTCTGAGCCCCTTCCCAACCCAAACGACCCCTCAGGATCCCCTCTCCCTGAGAAGAGAAAGGGGGTCCTCAGAACAGTTCTGCTGCCCTCAAATCCAGTGACTCCCAAACACCAGACAAATGCCAAGGCCTTCTGTGTGGCTGAGGCATCCAGGAATCCTTGATTTTGAGGAAATCTCTCCAGGTGATTCTGCTGTATTTCAGGTTTGGGAAGCAGCCCCCTCATCTCCTTCTCGCCCAGAGCTGAACCCCCCACCCCCAATTTCTTTTGTTCCTGCCATGGACGAGTTCCCCATCCAAGGCACCCCAAGGGTACATGCTGACCCAGCCTTGAGAGAGACAGAGACCAAGGCAAAAAGGTGAGCTTCTTAGCTCTCAGTTCAGAAATGGACTTTTCCTCTTTAGAAGAGTGGTCCCTCACGGCGATAAGAGTGGTACCTTGAACCTTGCGAGGTAGGGACTGGGGCCGGCGGGTTTCCCGTGCCCGTTGCCAGGCGAGCTCTCCTGCCAGGCGGCGTCTCTCAGCTCCACCCCAGCTGTGACGTCCCACAGGAACCCCGCGAACCCGGCCCCCTGCGGGAGAAGACGAGGCGTGAGTGTGCAGAGGGGTCTGCCTGCCGCAGGGCTCAGTCCGAGCTGGGAAGAGGCAGGTGCACCCAGAGGAGATGCGAAGCCGCAGGTTCTACAACGGGTCCTGGGGTGACGTGCCCAGGGGCTGCTTCTCAGACAAAAGCACATCTAAAAGCCACAGCGTGTTCATCCTTGTCCCCCCACCGAATTTCCCAGACCGGTGATTTCAGAAAGCTTTACACGTGGCTTTACACACATACGGCTGGGCTCCTCTTTTGGGAGGGACGTGGCGGAGCCCGGACGAGGCGCAGAGTTATCTTTTTTCACCATCACGTCCCTGAGGTAGCCACGTACATTTCCATCTGTCAGATGGCTCAGAGAGGTTAAGTAACTTCCCTGAAATCCCACAGCTGGTAAACGGCAATGCTGAGGATCAAACATAAGGCTCCAAGGGCTGGTTCTGCACAGTAATGAGCTGCCGCTTACAATAACCAGGGCCTGGCACCTAGGAGGAGCTCAATAAATATTCGCTGGGTGAACAGAGGTCAAGGCTAACAGTCCCAATGGGTTGGAACTGGTCAAGGGCCCTCCTCAGGTGGATGGGGGACCATAGAGGGGTCTGGAGCCCCAGGGCAGGCGCTGTGAGGACCAAAGCGTGCGGCAGGGGGATGGGGTGGTGGCGGCAGGGTCAAGGGCCTGGTGCTAAATAACCCCCTGCTGCCACCTCTGGCTGTTGGAGGGGCCACTCTGAATGTGCCTGCTTCACACTGCTGCACCAGGTGCCTGATAGAAGGGGGCAAGACTGTCCCCTGGCCCCATCCCAGCTGCTGGGGGCTCGGCTGCCCCAGTGGGATCAGCAGCGTCATCTGAGGGGCCAGGGATGCTTGTTTCAAAAGGAGAAATGACTGCACATCCTGAATGGCCTCTGCTGAGTCCTCAGCTTCAGCTTGGGTCCCAGCTACACACTCTGCTGGGCTCAGCGCCGCGATGGAACAGACGTGTGCTGAAGAGGAGGGAAGGGGGGAACGGTGTTCTGTGTGTTCTACGTGGTTCTGTTTTACAGTGATCGACTTGCCCACCCACTGGAGCGAGCACTAGCTTAAGAATGAAAAGGCTGCTGTGGCTGTGGCGTAGGCTGGCAGCTGTTGCTCCGATATGACCCCTGCCTGGGAACTCCCATATGCTGCACCTGCGGCCCTAAAAAGCGAAAAAAAAAAAAAAAATGGAGCTCCCCTTTTGGCTCAGCGAAAGTGAACCTGACTAGTATCCATGAGGATGTGGGTTCCAGCCCTGGACCCGCTCAGATCTGGTGTTGCTGTGAGCTGTGGTGCAGGTCACAGATGCAGCACCGATCCCATGTTGCGGTGGCTGTGGCTGTAGCTGTGGCTGTGGCCAGCAGCTGCAGCTCCGATTCGACCCCTATCCTGGGAACTTCCATATGCCGCTAGTGTGGCCCTAAAAAGCAAAAAAAAAAAAGAAGAATGAGAAGACCTGGGTCCCCCAAGTCTCTTAGCCACGTGACCTTGGTGGGGGGGCACTATTCTTCCTAGACGTGTTTCCTCGGGTGTAAAGCGAGGGAGATGTGATGTGCCCTGTCAGCTTGGGGAGGGGGGGGGGGCCTAAACCCCCATTTACTGTTTCCTGAGCAGGGACACCAGGGTAATCTCCCTAAAGTACCACTCAGGCCACCTTCTGCTTAAACACCTGCTACCGCCCACTGTCTGGGGGTCCTCGGGTGGGCCCCTCCTGGACCGGGCCTTCCCAGCCGCATACGGCTGTACACACGCTGCTTCTTCCACATCTGGGTCCTTATACCCTCCAGAGAGCCTTTCCCACCCGCCCCCCCCCCCCGCCCCCAGCTCAGGGGGACCCTCGACCAGAACAGCTGCCCTCGATGTGGGGAGGAAAGGGGGCTTTGGGACCAGAGAGAGCTAACTAGGCTCACCCCGCGCCCCCCTGCAGCAGCGGGGTGACTTCTGGGCAAATCCATTCATCGGACTAGATCCCTACATTCTCATCTGTGGGCTGCTCCTCTGGCTGTGGGGAGAAACTGGAGACGGAGCAGAAGGCACCTGCAGGTCATTTCAGGCCCTGGAGGAAGGGCAGCCACCACCATCACTCGCTCCTGTTCGTCTCTGGTACAGACTGAACACCCGGGACTTGCAATTACAGTCTATTAGACCCAGACAGTGTTTAAAATGATTTTTTTCTTATGGTCACATGCATGGCATGTAGAAGTTGCCAGAGCAGAGTTTGAAGCTGAACCCAGCTGCAGCTAAGGCTGGATCCTTTAACCCACTATGATAGGCCAGGGATCAAACCTGAGCCTCTGCAGTGACTCAATCCACTGCAGTTGGATTCTTAACCCACTGCACTAGGCTAGGAACTCCCTAAAATAGTTTTTACGTTATCTGCGTCTATTTAAAATTCCGGAAATTTCACACTAAAATCCAGATATCTGCATCTTTGGAGAAACCACGAGATTTTGTCCCTTGGGTCCACAACTGGCCCCAGTAACAACTGGCTAGACTGGGCCAGCTGCAGCCTGGGACAGGCACTGCCAGGCCAGCCTGCCACCTCCCGTGTACCCTGCTGGGTGGTGGCCTGAGCGTATTAATCAGGCATTCAATGCACAGTATCTTTTTAAATCGTAGCCCCCCTGTGAGTTAAGAGAGGGACTGCTGCTCCCATTTTACAGATGAAGGAGTGGAGGCTGAGAGATCTGAGTGGCTTGGACTCTGGCCTCTGTGCAGTCACATGCTGTTCTCCAGTGGCCTTGACACCCAACCTGGAGTAGGGTTACCTAGCTTGTCCCTCCACCGGGCTCTGGCCGGCTCAGGCTGGGATGCCCCTGGGCTTGCAAAGCGTGAAAATAGGCAGGGCTGGGTCTCTAGGTCTATTTTTCTCACCATATAACACGGTGCCTGGCACATAGTAGTCTTTCCAATGATGTGAGTGGATGAATAAAACGTGTTAAATGGACGGTAAGAGCCCTGTAAACTGATATGTACGTGTCAAATACTATTTCAAAAAGCAAGGTGGTATTATTATTATTCCTAGGTGGACTGAGAACGGACAGCCAGAGGCTAGCATGGTAAAGACCTCATATGCCCGAATTTTGCTGTATTTCCTATGTTTCAGTGTCCAGTGGCTGCCACATGCAGTAACTATTTTATATCCCCAAACCCAGAGAAATAAAATTTACATCACACTTGAAAGTAGGAGCTACATAGAGCGGCTTCCTATCAAAAAATGACTACATACATTCACTCCATTAACGTTTCTAACTTCAAAGCCCCAAATCTCACTATCACTCAGAGAAGCACCCTTCCTGTGTGGTTGTAAACACGCTAGAGATACAAATACGGCATCTGCATTTGCAGGAACATTATGTCATGATATATTTTTTCTACTCCTAAAGTAATTATCAGGAGTCTTTTTTTTTTTTTTTAAATCTAAAACTCCACTGAGAGTGAACATTCCAGGTGAGTCTTGACCATCATACGGAGGAGTGAGAATGCACATACAGAGATGCAACCAATCCATACGGGCAACACCAACGGAAGAAAATGCAAACTTAAAATCTGCTGAAAATGTCCACAGCTTTCACATGCACGGTTTCTACTGCAGAAAGCGAATACTCCACGTATGACTTCAGTGAATCTGAAGTGTTCAGTCAACGAACAATGGGCTCTCTGCAAACGGCTGAGGCGGGAACCGTGGAGAAAGGAGGATGCGGCCAAAGGACAGAAATGCCCCATGTGTTCCAGACAGGATTTCTCCTTCCCTCCCGACACCCAAACTCCCCTTTCCACCTGGGCGACAGCCCGTGTCCGATCTAAACAGGAAATGAGAACCAGGGCATTTTGACATGAAAGGCACAGAGCGAAAAAATGGGCAGCAATACAGCATTACGTCAAGGATGCTGGCAAAGGAATACATTAAGCGTCTGCGACTGGGGGAAAGGAAAATCCACATCCCCCGGCTGAGGGTTACCTTCGGGAGCTGAGTCGAGGGCGTCTCGGAAACCACGACCTTCCAGCATCCTCGGGGCCCCTTCCACTTGCGGATGTTGGGCAGGATTGGCTGGTTCAGCTCCGTACAGAACTGCAGAGACAGAGCACAGGTCGGCGTGTGTCCCCAGGGCAGGCAGCCTGAGGAGCCGGAAAACGCGGGATCCGGACTCCTCAGCCTCATCTAGACTTTACCTCCGTGTTCTCAAAACCCCGGGTTTGTGCAGACGCGGATGGCCACACGGGCACCACGAATCACAAAGCAAACGGTCCACCTGTGAGAGGCACAATTACCATCGGGGGACTCAACGCACAGCCATCACTTCTCTTTGTTGCACATATGCTGGTACCACAAAGAGTTCAAACCAAGCTGTCAGAGTCCTTTCAATCCCTGTAAAACCAGCACGGAAGGTGCCAAGGGGGACTAGCTCAGTATCAAGTGCGGAGGAAAAAAGACGAAGAACACCGTGTCTGTTCTTCCCACCGCTTCCATGAGACGTGCAAAAACTGACCCCCAAGAGACAGTCAGTAATAGTGAAATAACTTTGTACGGTGACAGATGGTAACTAGAATTGACCTGGTGAACATTTCGTAACATATAAACAGAGAATCACTATGTTGTACATAGGATACTAATACAATAGTTAAAGTCAATTACAATGCAATTAAAAAAAAAACAAACCAACTGACCCCAGCTTCCCCATGAGCCACTCCGTTGTTCACCTTGACTTTCCTCTGAGAAGAAAGCCCTCCCGTCATGGACGGTGACCATGCCTTGTGTGTGTTTATAGGGGGGCTTCTCCTCTGCTTCTGTGTGTTCCACCATCACGGAACTGTAAGGTGACTTTCGCATCAAGGCAAAATAAAACTGCACCAAGTAAAACAAGGAGTTGAAAAACTACAGACTTCAGAGTATGTGGACCAGTTTCTCTAAAACACCCTTAAAAACCATCCCACTTCCTGGGGTTGGTTCTTTCTGGGGGCGTCCCCAGGATTTGCTCAGTTTCTGAGACGCTCTGGAATCTGGCACTGCCCCTTCCTGGTGACGCTCACCTGTCCCTTTGCACCTCGGGACACCCCCCTCATCTCTCTCTGCCTGGCCCGACAAGCCAGTCTCCTGGCTTCTTTCTGGGGCGTCCATGCTATCTCTTACTCAGCCCCACAGCTTTAGCTTACATCTCTACCCCAAAGGCCCCCGATCTGTCCCTGCAGCTCAGATTTCTCCCTTGAATCTTGGATTGTATTTCAACTTCCTTTTTCAAGTTCCCCTCTTAAGGTTTCCACAGAAGCACAAACCCAGCAGGTCCCAAAGGAACACGCTGTTCCCCTCCCAACTGCAGGCCCATCTTGGTTCCTGGCACTGGCATCCTGCCAGCTGCTCTGACTCTTCCCTCTTCACCCACGTCCTATCTCTCACCCAGCCCCACCCATCCTCACGTGTCTGGAGGGCCCTCTTGCTCTTCTCCAGTCCCATCTGGCCTGATTCAGGGCCCTATCTTCTCTCACCTGGGGCACTGGCGTAGCTGTAAGAAGTCACCCTGCCTCTCTGTCATTTGATCACCCCCCTTCTGTCTGCTGGCTACATTGTGATGGCTGTGCTGATGCACCATCCCCTGTGTCCTCAGAGCCCGGGAGCATCAACATCACCTGGGAACTTGTTAGAAAGTCTCTGGCCGCATCCTACACTGGATCAGAAACTCTAGGGTGAGCCCCAGCAACCTGTGTTTTGATAAGCCTTTCAAGGGACTCTGTGCCTGCTAAGGTCCGAGAACCTCTGCAGCTGCCCCAGATCTGGGCAGTGCTGTGGGCAGATGGCCATCAGCTGGCAGCCCTGTCGGAACACCTCACTGCAGAGAGCTGCAATCATGCCCTCCCTGGGCAGCTCACCTCCAATGGGAGCCCAGGGTCTCACAGTCCGGTCTCTTGCTCGCCCGTTGCTTACACTGCAACAGGGAAGACAAGGCCGGTCACTTCTATAGTGACAAGTGCTATGAAGAAAATGAGACCAGGCAGGGAGGATGCGTGCTGAGAGGGCCACTGTAGACACGGACGGCCCTAGGAGTCAGGCTGCTTTTACAGTCAGATGTTGACATGTCTGCCTCTCTCCAGCAGTGGACGCCAAAAGGGCAGAGACTGTCCCCGAGTCGCCTTCATAAAGCCCACCTGGCACAGAGCACGGCACCCAGTGATGCATCTGTTGGTGAACCAGGAAACTCCAGGGAAGACCACTGCCCTCGAATCCGCGTATGATCAACAAAGGAGGAATTTCTTCCTGAAGCTAATTATTTAAATAATTACCTCAATTTTAACCTGACTTAGAGTTTGCCTGGGAAGTGTTCCCTCTGGAATTGGGTCATCAGTGACTTCCATCCATTCTTCTTTCAACCCTGCCCAGGGACAGTGTTATTCCCAAAGGGGGAGCTTCACCCGGACAAGTCCCCACGGCCAGATGGTCCTGGCCGGTAGCCATCCTCGGGTGGGAAATAAAGCACTCTGGAAAATGCAGGCAGAATTTATTGACTCTAACTTCAGGGATCCAGCGAGGAAATGGACTTCACAAAGGGTCCAATTTCCTGCTGAGGCATCATTTGCTTGCTGAGTGATCATTAGACCTGAATCCAACAGTCATTAAAAAGGAGAGCGGCTCTCCACTGCCCATCTGGTGTCTCACTCCTCTCCACGCAGGGGCTCCTGAACCGGGTTGCTGGGCTGAATCTCCTAGGAGGCACCCCGGAAAGAAGCCTGAAAGTGCATCTTTAAAAGCCCTGGGGGGATCAGCCAACCAGTCAGATCAGAGAGCCCCTCACCCCCACTCTGCTGGGAAGAGGGATGTGCAGACAGCGGTAATCTCATCTCTCACCCTCATGGGACCTCCAGACACCTGAAGACAGGTGTGCCCCAAACGCCAGTCCAGCCTCAACATCCCCACTCTTGCCACGCCGCTTGGATAGGCAGGGCCAGAATTGGGAAGAGGTGGCACAGGCTGACGCTGTTTTCCATGCACGCCACTCTCCAGGATGGGCTCTGGGGACTAAAGTAGCATTAGTTCAAGGTGAGCATCAGTATCACCTGGGAACGTCACATGCTACGGAGCTAGTGTCCGGGTGGAGCCTGGTGATGTGCATTTTACCAGCCGCTCCTGGTGACTTGGACTCAGCTGCAAAGCTGGTGTGAATGAAGGAAAGTCCATCTCCGTTTTGTTTTATAGTTAAGAGCCGTTCCCTCAAAGGTAAACTCGGGGAGACAAGGAACCCTCATTGCTGACCTCTAAGGGGCACCTGTATTTTGTGCATCGGAAGCCTTGCTCTTGTGGCCTCTCTCGGCCCACAGAGTGCATTATCCGTCCCTCTGCCCCTTCCCCCAGGATCTCTTATGTTTTTGGGAATGATTGATAGTATAAGGGACCAGGGAGGGTGTTTATGGCCGAAAGCCTCCTACGCCTAAATGTTCATGATCAACAGTTGATAAGGGGGCCGATATTTTCCTCTATTTCCAGGACTGAAAAAAAAAACTGCCACCTTGTTAACTTAGTTGCCTGTTTTTGCACTTAGTTAACAGTTTGCAGCAAATCTAAGGAGGGGAGCACCTTTATTTTTCTTTCTTTTTTTTTTTTTTTTTTTTTGGCTGCCCTGTGGCACATGGAGTTCCAGGGCCAGGGACTAGAGCTGAGCTGCAATTGTGACCCATGCCACAACTGTGGCAATGCCAGATCTTTAACCCACTGTCCTGGGCTAGGGATCGAACCCGCATCCTGGCACTCCAGAGATACCTCCGATCCCATTGCATGGTAGCGGGAACCAGAGGGGAGCACGTTTAAATCTTTGCTGCTCAGAATGCAATCTGTGGACCAGCAGCCTTATTAGAAATGCAAGCCCTCAGGCCCGCCTCACTCCTAACACACTGGAGTCTGCACTGCCCCAGGACCCCAGGGTGATCCCTAGGCTCCGCAAGCTTTGCCCTGAGCATTCCTGTTCTGTAAACGCCATGTCTATTTTCCTCCTGCAGCCCACGTCCTACCAGCTATTTGTGCGTGATGTGCAGCCCAGAAAGCTTCTGCTCATTCAAGGTTACACAAGGTTACATTCAAGGTTACCCAGCTGGTCAGGGTTAGAGAGAAGGTATGAACTGAGGTCTGTCTCCTGAGGGCCGGGACAGGTGGAACGGGTGTGCAGGGCAGTCGCAAGGGGTGGGGCCAGCTGGCCTTTAGCAATCCTTGCATCTTTTCTCCCCCAAATTTCAAAGGAAAACAAGAGCATCCTCTGAGAGCCCTCAGTCTGAACTTTGCCTTATGTTGTTGTTGGTTTTAAGAAGAGCTGGTTCTCAAAGTTTCTGCCAAGCTCACATACCAGGGGGAAGAAATATTACTCATAAGTAAGTAAAAGTGGCTCACCAGGGCTCAAAGGGTGGAGGTGGAAGGGTTAGGTGGGTGTGATGGGAAAAAAGTCTCCACCTGCACAACCTGAAGACGAGGGCCCCTACCTGCCACCTGTTTCTAAAGTCCCAGGGGCAAACCTGTCACCCCCCTCTGTCAGAACTATGCTGGTCCTTTTTTTTTTTTTTTAAGGGCCACACCTTGTGGCACAAGGAAGTTCCCAGGCTAGGGGTTGAATCAGAGCTGTGGCTGCCAGCCCCAGCCCCAGCAATGCGGGATCTGAGCTGCATCTGTGACCTATACTGAAGCTGTGGCAACGCCAGATCCTTAATCCATTGAGTGAGGTGGGGGATCGAACCCAAGTCCTCGTGGATACTAGTCGGGTTCTTAACCCGCTGAACTACAATGGGAACTCCCTGGTTCTTGTTTTGAAAACTGAAGACTTGCCAACCCCACCCTGACTGAATTGGAATCGCTGAGGTTAGGGCCAAGGTGTGCACGTCTGACAGGCTTCTCGAGCCATTTTAAAGGAAGATTTGAGAAGGTCTGACGAGGCTAGATGATGGCTGCTTTACACTCGGCCATCTCATTTTTCATACCTGGGGTTGGGAAAGACAGCTTTATCGTTCAAAGCAAATCAACACCAACTCAGTTCTCCCACTCGCCCCTTGGGAGCATCTGACCGAGGCCCCTTGCGGACCACCCTGTGAAATGAGACATGAAGGGGGCCTGACCACCGAATGGCACACAGGTGGGCAAGGGACACTTGCTGAAGGAAGGACTCAAAGGCAGGTCTCCTGGGGATCCCGTGTAATGGCTTCTCTCTCCCAGAAAGAGTTACAAGCACCCCAGGGGCTGAACTTGTTTCTTGAGTTTCAGACCAAGTAGGGGTGACGTCATCACTCTTGAGCACCTGCCCTGAGGCCAGCTGGTCAGGTGGCAGGACTTGACCATCAAGGCCAAAGCTACTCCCTTGGCCTTGGCAACAGGGAGCCTCCAGTCAGACATTTAAATGCCCATCTACAAGACGCCTGAGGTGCTGGCATTCAGGTGTGTCAAGTCCTGGAAGATAAGACCCCTCCTGCTAGGCTTCGGACGTGCTGCACCCCGGTCTGCCCTGGATCACTGCTGCCTCTGCTTCTCTCCACAATGACAAAACGTCCCAAAGCTTGGACACCAGCTGGTTTTTGTTTGCAGACGTTTGGACTTGGTTTCTTCCCTTCCACCCCTGCCCCCTCCTGAATCCTTAATTTATCTGGTCCTCCCAGGGAAATACCAACAGGAAAGATGTTCCAACCTGACTTGGTGGCCTGTCTGGCCACCACCACGTTCAGCTGTCCCTTCGTCTTCCCTGGCCGGTTAAGTTGAAAGGACACCTGGGGCCCCGGGAGCGCGTCATAAAGGCGCACTGCTGGTGCTGACCGCACAGGCAGCCGGAGACGGAGCAGCATGTGCCAGGCAGGCCTTTCCCAAGCAAACTCCACATGGGCCCCGTGATCCTGCTTCCTGGATGGGGGCAGGGTATGCTTTCACTTGGAATCCTCTGGGGCAAATTTCCAGATGACGTTGCTTTACTGAGTTGGCTGAGTTGCTTCCCTTCCTGAGCCTGGAGGTGACTTCTCTTGGCGGTGAGCTTCCTACACGTTAAGCTACACTTCCTGCAGTGCCCTCGGTGGCAGCTCTTGGCAGTGCGGCACATGGTGGTGGATGGAGAGGCACAGGGGAGCTCTCCTGAAGAGAAAGAGCCATCACAGAAGAAAGAAGCCCTTTCTGAAGTCAGACAAGGTCAAGAGACTCGGCTTTTATTCGAATACTGCAGGAAACAGAGCAGATGACACGGACGACATTTTCGAAACAGTAATAGTAAGCGAGGGTTTATCTTTGCCAGGATGGCCAAGTGCATCTATGTCGTGGCCAACTTTAGAAGCCAGGACATCGATGGGTATCTGGCCGCGATCACGTGAAATGGTTTAGGGCATTAAAACCGTCAATATACACTCCAAGAAAACTGAGCAGGGCAGGAGTTCTCCCGTGGCAGAGCAGGTTAAGGATTCAGCATTATCACCGCAGTGGCTTGGGTGGCTGCTAGGGCGTGAGTTCAATCCCTGGCCCGGGAACTTCCACATGGCTGTGGGTGCAGCTGAAAAAGAAAACTAGGTAGCATGAAGACTGAATTATGTCTGGTGTAGTATTAACCATGTTTGGCCTTCTGACTGTAACATAAGCCTATTACAAAGTTATTTGGGACTTTAAGACGTTGATATTTTGGAAGCCCTATTGTCTATGAGGCAGTAATACACTAGATACTTTTGCTCTGTCCTACTAAGAGCTACGTGCCTTAACTGTTCTCAGCTGTCTCCGAGGCCCTGGCATGCCTCTCCCCAGAGCAGGGCACACACAGAGCCTGTAACACGGACCCGGAGCAAAAGCAAAGAGATTCCCTCCCCCCCTTCCCCAATCTGCATGGAAGAGAAAGATGTTGTTCCCACAGAGCCAGCATAAAGTGTAGTCACCTCTGCTCAAATGTAAACACATGTAGGCATCCCAGATGGCAGAAAGGTGCCAGGCGGGACAGGCAGCTGCATATTTGGGGCTCCAGGGCCGCTCTGAGGCCCTTGCACAACCCCACTGCTGCTGCACTGCGTCTAAGAGGCTTTCCCAGAGGCCCAGGCATCTCTGGAGGGGGAGGGGAGGTCATTCCTCTGCCCCTTGGGGGCTCACTGAGCAACTACTGGTTTCTAACATCAAAGGAAAGAACTGGGCCTGTTTCCTTGGACCTGGGGACGTGTCCTCAGGGGCCACATTCAGGGCTGGAAGAGGAACGTGGAGGAGCTCGGGACCCCCGGCACCCCTAGGCTTCCGGTCTCTATGGGTGTCCGTCCCCTCCTCCGAAAAGTGAAGGGATGGGGGACAGTGACCCCACCCAAGGGCCCTTCCAAGTTCTACAAGTGCGTGATTCTAGAGCACCGGGAGGAGAGGGCTGAGAAAAGGGGGAAAGGCGGGGGTGGGGAGTGTCACACCGGGAGAGGAAAGAGGATTCTCAGAAACACTGAAACCCCTTCCTCCCTCTTTCTCTGTGACAACTGCCGTGGGAATGCCACGAAGAAGCCCACTGACAGGGCATCAGGTTAACGTGCTAGAGGCTTTCTCCCGAGATGGGGAGAATAGATTCCACTCTTCCATAAAACAGCATCAGCTTTCCTTACCGTGCTCTCAGCCCTGAAGACCCCTGCTACACTGCCTACCAGAAGCGCTTCCTAGGACTAATAGGCTAGGTTTGGGTAAATCGAACAATCGTAAGAAAACAGAGGTGGTCAATAATCTACAACCAGGTTAGTGTCTCCATCCTGTTGAAAACAGAGAGCCGGGCGCGGGAGGAAGGGGAGGGACAGGAACCCACACTAAGTGGGTCCACTCTTTGGGACTTTTCACATGTTATCACATTGGGTCCTAATGACAACCTATGAGGCAGTTACTAACCCGCTCATTGGACGCATGAGGAAAGCTGGGCTCAGAAAGGGAACGTGGCAAGGTCACCCACTGCCGGCAAGTGGGTACGGCCGACTGAAACCCAGGTAGCAACGCTAATGCTCAGATGCACTCAGGAGAGAAGGCTCAGAAAAAAAAAATTGAACCAAGGGCCCCAGGTGACCACGCGCATGCGTGTCTACTGAACCACACACCCTGTTCTAAATTTTCGGTTCTTCGGTGCTAAAAGCCACATCATCACCACACTGCTAATGGCAGCTTCCTCACTGATGGGCCAGGGTGCATGGGTCCAGGAGACTACAGACTACAGCCTTCCTCCTGGTGGGGGCCAGAGACCACAGGACACACGGCCAAGCATTCAGAGTTTCATAGAGCAGCCCCTTCACAAGCTCAGGACTGTCCTCCATCTGTCCAGAGAAGCAATGGGCTCATAGCCCCTTCATCACTCTGCCCACAAGCCCCTTCTAGGTCAGCACCAGGACACACTCTTCCATGGGGACCTGCAGGGGATTCTGGAGGACTGTTCATCCTTGTTTAAACTTTTTTTTTTTTTTTTGCCACACCAGCAGCATATGGAAATTGCAGCAATGCTATCTATGATCCTTAACCCACTGTGCTGGGCCGGGGATCGAACCTGAGACGATGCCAAATCCTTTACTTGCGGCACCACAGCGGAAACTCAAACCATCTGATCGTGCTGAGGAAGATACAAAGCAAACAAGGAGACATTTCCCCAGCCTCCAGCACCAGCTAATCATTAGCTGCTTTTTCAGACTCAAGAAAAGTGACGCCCACACGCACTCCTGTCAACAGGGCGGGTGCTGGTCTGGGAGCCTCTCTTCTGTGCTCCCAGAAGTTACTCAGCATGTTTCCTGAACAAGATGGTTAAAAATATGCAGGGGTGGGGGGAACCATGTAAGGGCAATTAGTTTTTTTTTTTTTTTTTTGCAAGGGCAATTAATTACAAAACGGAGAGTAAGAGTTGAAGACTTCCTGGAGATGGAAGTCCGGTTAGGATGAGGAGGGAGAGGCAGGGGGCCCGAGACCCTCCCGTGGGGATTCTACACTCCCACGCTGCCGCCATCCCCGTCCCCATCCTCATCATCCCTTCAGGGACATCTGCCTGAAGAAAAGGCTTCTTTTCTTCTCCAAAGGTCTTTGGATGCGAAGACTCTTAATCCTGGATCAGAGCAAGGACCTTGCTAGTTTAATTTTGTGGGTCCCTTCCCTTCTCTTTAAATTGAGTCTTTTGTCCTGATAGGTAAACACAAGCTCATTATAGAATAATCTGTAAAGTAGAAAAAGAAAAAAAAAAATTTTTTTTTTTGTCTTTTCTGGTGCCGCACCTTCACCACATGGAGGTTCCCAGGCTAGGGGTCGAATTGGAGCTGTAGCCACCGGCCCTCACCACAGCCACAGCAACGCTGGATCCTTAACCCACCGAGCAAGGGCAGGGATCGAACCCGCACCCTCATGGTTGGATTCGTTAACCACTGAGCCATGACGGGAACTCCGAAAAAGAAAAATTTAAGTAGAATACCCTTGTGCAAAGACAGCCACTGCCAACATGTTTGGTGGATTCCCTTTTAGGTTGTTTCCTATGTATTTTATTAATATAGGTATATTTTACTCATATCGACATACACTTTTGTGGGCTGCTTTTCTTATATTTATAATTGTGCCACGTTATTATGAAAGTTACTCTTCCAAACTCACTTCATGCACGTCTAACACACCATCAAATGGACATGGCACGCCAAGCCCCTAGTGGTTGACGTTTTGTGGGTTGGGAGAAACTTCTGCCATCTGGGGGTTGATTTCATTTCACTAAAAACATCCTAAAATCACCCGATGTGGCAGCAATAAAACCTCACCATTCTTCCCTAGGTGCTCAAAACAGTTTCATCCACACGTTTAGAAAAGGTTCTGGGTAAGTTAGAGTTTAAAATCATGATGTCTTTGTTTCTGAAAGTAAAATCAGGAGGTTTGGTTTTTTGTTTTGTTTTGTTTCTGGAAACCTACATACCTGAGATAAACAGAGGGCAACACAGGGGCCTAGAGCATGAATGAGCAAAGTTATTAAGCCGCTGAAACGTGCAATCAGAAAGGAAGTGAGGCCTTTGTTCCTATATACCTCTGACTGACAGAAGAGGCGGGCGTCTCTGTCAAGAGTTTAGTTTCTTTCATCTCCAGATAAAAAAATTCTCACCTTTATTTTTTCCCTCTAGCTTTGTTTTTAATGTCTCTCTAGAGGATTTGTCCTGTTGTCCACCCATGTGGGTTAGGACCCTCAGGTGGGCACAAAGGGCAAGGGGATCACAAGCCAGAACCTGAGGGACTGTCCCCTGTCCAGTCTGGTCCCTTACACAGTGCTGTCCAGACTCAGGCCGGCCACCATCACTCCCTCTACCGACAACTCCGTCCCACACTCCGAGCACTTAAGCAGGGTCCCGGTCATCAGTTAAAGGCGACGTTAAGAACAGGGACTCTGGGGAAAGGCTGCCAGGAGTCAAACTTTGGCTCTGCCACCAACCAAGAGTTTTGACTTTGGGCAAATGGCTCGCCTGCTCGTGCCTCAGCTTCCTCATCTGAAAATAAAATCAGGAGGCTTTGTTTTTTAACGAGGGGTCAGAAATTATCCCTACCTCACCACTTTGCTGTTGCTGAAGCAGGGGGCACGGGGCTGGCACACAGCGAGTCTGCAGTGTGTTCTGTGGTTGCCTTACAGACTGCGCGATCCCTCAGCGCACGGCCAAGGACAGAGGGTCCCTGCCTTCCGCTTTCCACACTGGGCAGCACAATTCCCCAAACACACCAGCTGAGGACGTGGGCAGGAGCAGGAGGTTGAGGCTAGGGGCCACCACACTGCCTGCTGGAAGGTGGAGCCCCTAAGAATCAGATCGGGACAGAGAGATGGGACGCAATGGTGTTACTGTTCTTCTCTGGCAAGGGAGAGAGTGGATTCACCCATCATTCAATAAAAACAGTACATCCAATCGCTTGTGATAGAACAGGATAGAAGGTAAGATGAGAAAAAGAATGTGTGTGTATATATAACTGGGTTAGCCGGCTGTACAGCCGAAAGTGACAGAACACTGTAAATCAACTATAGTAAAAACATTTTTAAAGGAAGGTAATAATAATAACATCCCCACTAATGGAACAGCTGTGTAATTAAATGAATAAATGTAAAGAGAGTACGAGAAAAACCAAACTTAACAAGCACTAAGCACATATCCTGGGCTAGGCTCTGGAGCTATAATGTGAGCGAAAGGGTCTGTGGGTCCCTGCCTCCCTGAGCTTACAGTCTGGGGATGAGGGGTATGGGGGGTGGCAGTGTAGGCATAGTTATTTCTTTATTTTTTAAAATTATAGTAGCAATGACGATATGGAGGTCATTCTAGTGCCAGGTACTTATTAACATGTAAGAATGTCTTTCATTCTCGCAACAGCCTCCTAAGGTCTAGGTGTTACTACGATCCTCATTTGATGAGTGGGAAAAGGGAGGCACACTGAAAGGTGAATTAACTTGCCCAAGATCACCCAGCCAGTAGGGACAGAGCCAGCACTGGAACCTGGACAGTTGGGCTCCAGAACCCATGCTCTGCATATTGCCTTCTGTCCCCTAGGCGCAGTTAGGAATGTGACCATTCAAATGCAAAACTGCAGTTGGAACTTGTGCTGAAAAGGCGTGGTTAGGAGCCTGTGGGCAGCCATGATGGTGGTAGAGGGGGCGGGGGTGAGTTTGATGCAGTCAGGAAAGGCTTCCCTGAAGGGGTGAAGCTTGAACTTAGAACTCGAGGATGAGAAGGCATTAATCAGGCAAAGAGGACAGGGGAGCATTTCAGGCAACATGGGGTAGCATGTGCAAAGGGCCTGTGGTCGGGCAGAGCATGGTGAGGTGGCAGGGCAGAAAGGTCAGTGTGCCTGCAGCACAGCTGGTGAGGGGCAGGGTGGTGAGGTGCGCTTAATGAAGGGGTTAGAGAGCTGGCCGTGCAGGGCCCTGTGGGCCTGAAAGGACTTGGTTCCTTATCCTCTGAGCAATCCTCGAATCAAGGAAGGCCATGAATCACAGAGCTGCGTTTTGAAGAGACCACAGGGCTGCAGTGCAGAGTCGAGCTGGAGAAGGGCCAGACCAGTCAAGCAGTGCAGGGAGAGAGGAGGGCGGTGGGACTAAAGGTGACCAGCGGACAAGTTTGAGACCTAAGTAGCCAATGAGTACGACTTGGAATCCAAAGAACTAAAAACCAATACTAGTAGGTGACTGGTCGTAGCAGCACTGTTCCCAAGAACTAAAAGATGGAAACAACTCAAATGTCCATCAACTGACGAACGGACGAACAAAATGTGCTATAGCCATCCATCCGCTCAAAAGTGGGGATCTAACACCTTCGACATCATGGATGACCCTCGAAAACATTATACGGAGTGAAAAAAAGAAACAGACATAAAACGCCCCATATGACATGATTCTATTTCTATGAAACAGTCAGCATAGGCACATCCATAGAGACGAAAAGCAGATCGATGGTCGCTAGGGGAGGGAGGGATGCAGAATGACCGTTTAATAGGTACCAGTTTTTTTTTTCCAGATGATGCAAATGTCTTGGAACTCCAGAGAGGTGATGGCTGCCCGGTGCTGTGAAAGGTACCAAATGCCCCTCAATTGTTCACTTGCACACAGACTCTTAAAATGATTAATTTTATGGTACAGAATTTTACGTCAATCATTTAAAAAGGGACTTGGGCAGTGCACGAGATGTTTAAGAAAAAAAAGCAAAAGAACTGCTCTTTTCATTCAACAAACGTCAGGTGCTATTTTAGGCTAAGGCTGTGAAATCCAAAGTCCCTCAAGGAGGCCTCAGTCAGGTGGGAGCAGGGGGGCTGTGCCTCCAGGGAAGGCTGCCTCTAGACAGGGTTATTCTAGCCTCCCCGCATGGTTCTTTCACACCCGAGAGAGATGTGCACAGCCTGGTAATTCTGGGAATACAGGCTCTCTGAAGCTCAAAAAAGAGACAGTTTTCGGGTAAATAAAATAAATCCTTGGTCCCAAATTAGACACTAAACTTGCGAGTAATGACTGAAACGAATTAAGTGGAAGCAGGTCTGAAATTAGCAGAGTTTTGGAGGATTTGGTGGCTATTTCAGAAGAGCGTGGGAGAGTGGCAGGCAGCGTGAAGCAGCCCAAATCAGAGTAGAAACCCTGGGATGGCCACACTATGGCTGGTGCACCAAATATGCCATTCCGTGAATTCTAATGTTTTTACATCGTGGGAGAAAGCTGCTGTGATGAAGGCAGCGGACACAGAGTTTCATTTGGTCCTTCCTACTGATGCGCTGAACCTAAGATTCAACAGGAAATGTCAACCCCGAATGTTACAACATTTTACTTGTAAGCAAAAAGGCCTCTGCTCCAACATTTCCTAAGACAAACCAGGCTGATTTAGTCAACCAGATTCCTTCATTTTTGAAAGTCTTCTTCCCTCTTTGACAATTTCAGGTGAACAGCCCCAAAGAGTAAGACAGGTAGAGGGAGGGGAAAAACTGTCAGGAAACCCCAACACACCGCCCCACAGTACAACTGATGAATGAGTAATTTTTTTATCGACCAGCAACAGAAAGGGTAGGACAGGGAGCGAGAAAGCCAACACCAAAGGGTGGGAAATGATGATGTGGGTACTTAAATCCAAAGAAAAGAATGGAGGAGCAGCACAAAGCTGGCAGTTTACATCAGCCCCCATCCTGACCCTCCCACGTGAACACCCACACATTTTTTTTTTTTAAACCCCAGAGATTTATCTTTTCGGTCTGCAAACACTGAAGACCAGTGCACTCTCAGACTTGCTCTAGACGGCAAGGCTCCAGCACTTCCCAAACAAGTTCCTGTGAAGAACCCTAAGTGATTTAGGAACTGTCACATGAAGCAGAATTCGTTCTTATGGACCCTAGGGGAAACTGCTCAGGTTGCCATTTTTCTTACACAACGCCAGCCTCCAGCTGTTCTAAAGGGTGTTTATGCAGCCTGCCGTCCTCCGCAGCCATAATCATCAAGACTTCAAAGCTGCGGGTGAAAGCATTACAGATTCATGACTTATTTTATCTGTATTTGCATTACGCCAAATCCTAGTCTTTAAAGCCTGCTTATTTCCTATTTTTATTTCAGGGCAAACCACAGAGATTGGATTGTTCTTTTCGGTGTGGGCAGTAGGGATGGAGAGATCTGTGGTTTTTCACTCCCAGACACTTGATGGCAGCAAGAACTGGAGGTGGCAGTTTATGAAATAGCCTTCTCATTTTGGACAATGTCCTGAGACTCCTTGGTTCTCAATTTTCTGTGCTACCAGGAGGAATGGAAAGCCAGATCTCTAAACTAACTTTCAGTTGATCTCCCTTTTCCGTCACATTTTTTGGCCAGAGGCAAAAAAGCAGGCACGTTGCAGGTGCGTGCGCATGCACACACACAGTTTTTCTTTATTCATAAATCAATGCTGATTAAGCGCTGCTTCTAAATAAATTAAGAACCAAAAACAACATAAACAATATGTCCCTGCCACATCCTGACACGAAGCCTAAAAATACGTGTTACTTCCTCCCCTCTTGTTCACGAATGCAGCCGAGCAAGCTAAGGGCCTAACAAGGATGTCTGGGTGATGGGAAACAAAATGAACAACTGACAGGCAGCGATTTATTCTCTAACTAGAGGTTTCGGCCAGATGGAGAGAGGGAGGGAGACAAGGTGTGCCTGTAGAGAAGGTGAGCAATCATGCAAAACTACAGTCTTGCGATTTCATAATTAAAGGGGAAAAGGCTCTACACCCCCCCATGCCCCCACCCCACCCCCGCCACCACCCCCACCCCCACCCAGCCTCGGAGCTGATGTACATGTTTGGAATTCAGGCACAAACCCCAACTTGTCATCTTCCCTTCCAGGCTCAGCCCTTTGGCTTACAAACGCTGGGTATCTTGTCTCACTCCTGGGTACTTTTGAGCTCTCTGAATCCCTAGCGCTGGCCACATCTGGAAGATGCTCTGTGACCCAACAATGACTCTACAGAGCCTGGCAGTCTCTTGACCGGCCACTTGTGTAGGAAACCACTAACAGCGAAGTAGGAGGGCAGGCAATTTTAAAGTAACTCGTACCTGGGGAGCTGCTTTGTTTTCTCTGGCTGTCTTCTTCCAACCTAATTAATCCTGCATGTGAAAATCAGCCTGCATTTCATGGACAAGGGTTGCGGGGGGGCAGACTTAGGGCAAGGGAAGGGGGGGCAGCTGGCAGCATAGAGTGTGGTGGGGAACCAAGTCTACGATGAAGAAAAAGGTCTACAGGGGGACACCAGTGAACTCCTCTCAGTTTCTACAAAGATAGATCAAAAGTCTCTAAAAGATGCTTTCCCAGAAGTCTGGAGTCTTTGCGGCCCAAACTCACCATTTTAATGCCTCTGAAACATGAATGAAACATCCTTTATCAGCTGCAGGAATTACTCATTCTAAATGGGTAGTTAACAATTTGACAGATCTCTCCACTGAGTTAATTTAGCCAAGCAAGCCTTACCAACCAACGCAATCGGGATTTTTTTCTCCTGAGGACATCCAGCATGAATGTTCTTAGCACCTAAGCAAACAGTTTCACCGGCCTGCCCTTTGGTTTCACTGAAAATTACAAACCAGGCCGAACTTTGCTGAACACAGTCATGCTCTCCAGACATGAGTGAATGAATCATTCACAAAAAGTCTCAGAATTCTCTAAAAGAGTGAATTGAAAGTTCTTTCAGTAGCAACTCATTGTTAACACTTCCTGATAAAAGACGCATTTGAGGGTGGACCAAATAAGACAGGAAATTGCATAGAATTCCTGTCATCCTGGTTGTGCGAGTGTTTGTATGAGGGGGTGGCCCCATGTAACAATTTTTTTTTTTTTTTTTAGAATCTTAAAAACTTATTTTGTCTTTTATGCTTTAAATATTTTGATCATTGTCTCTTGTGCTTTAGCAAGTATCATGACAGGTACCTTAACGATAGTTCTTCTTTAAACTGAAGGGCAGGTGATGGACACTGTGTCAGTTTCTAGTGTACCGGAAATTAATTCAATTATATATGTATACACATATAGACTATATAGCATATGTATACATATATACCCATATAATACATACGTATAAGTTCCATTATGATTTATCACAGGATATTGAACATACTTCCCTTGGACCTTGTTGTTCATCCATTCAATGTGTAATACTTTGCATCTGCTCGTCCAAACTCCCAATCCAACCCTTCCCTTCAGCAACCACACGTCTGTTTTCTATGTCTGTGAGTCTGTTTCTGCTTTGTAGATAAGTTCATCTGTGTCATATTTTAGATTCCACATATATGTGCTATCATACGGTATTTGTCCCCTTTCTGACTACCTTCACTTAATATGATACTCTCTAGGTTCAACCGTGTTGCTGCAAATGGCATTATTTCAACTCCTAGCTGCTGCACCACAGGGGGAACTCCTGTATACACCCTATCTTCTTTACCCAGTCATCTGACAATGGGCATGCAAGTTGTTTCCATGTCTTGGCTATTGCAAACCGTGCTGGTATGAACATAGGGGTGTCCATGCAACCATTCTGATGGAAATATAATGAGCTGGGCACATTTTCTTACTGTTGAAAAGCAACAAAGAGTTAAGAGACTAACAAGGCAGGTGGGAAAAGTGCTTAGGATATACCCAAGGGTAAGCAGAGACCTTTCAGATCTGGGAAAAAAATCCCAGAGCAGAATGTCTCCCCCTCTTTCAAGCAAAGAAACGGTCTAGGATGGCAATTTTCAAGCATGTCTGACCATGACTCATAGCAATAAATCAATTTTTATATGGCAATCTGGTATATTCTATCCATACATCTGACTGCCAGCTATGTATGTATGCATATATCCATCTATCCATCCATCCATCTATTCACCCATCCACCCACCCACTCATCCTTCTATCCATCCATCCATCCATCCATGTAAATATAAAATGAAACAGATGTTGGTTATAATTTACTCAATTGATTTCATAACCTATAAGTTGAGTATCAAACTCCAATATTTCCTACTACAAAGTCTTGGGTCTTACTAGAATATCACAGTGCCTTCTCCTTTTCATTTCTCTCTTTGCTGAAGCCAAGTGAAATGTTTTGTTGGACTTTATGTAGATAATGCCTTAGAAGTCTCCTCAAATAAGTGAAATTGTATCACTAAAGTTGAACCAGCTTTGGGACACTGAGTAAGTATAAGCCAGTGAAAACCCCCAAATATAATACCCCTCAGTAAACATGGTGTCCAGGTACATAGTCAACTTTCAAAATTCACTTGCTTCTAAAAGGATTAGCAGCTGAATTTTCCTCAGAAACAATGAAAGCCAGAAGGCAGAAGAATGACAAAGGGCTGTCAATGTAGAACCTTTTATCCAGAAAAATTATCTTTCAAAAATGAAGTGACATACATTCCCAGACAAAAAACAAACTGTGAAAATTTCTTCCTAGCAGGCCTTTCTTGTAAGAAAGATCAAAAAAATTTCTTCAGGCTGAAAGAAAGTGACTCCAGATCAATTTGAATCCTCATGAAGAAATGAAGAGAACCAGTAAAGGTAATTATATAAAAAGGTAATTAAATAAAAAGAGAGTAAAAATGCATATTTCTTCTAATTTATTCATATCATATTAATATGAATACATGTATACAGTTATTTTTGGACCTGTAACACACAGAAATATAACCCAGTTGACCAGTGCAAAGGAGCTGGGTAAGAGTAAAGATGAACTGAAGTAAGAAAATGATGCCAATTGTAACTGGAATCCACAGGAACACATGAAGAAAATCAGAAATGGTAAATAGGAAGGTTAAGGTAGTTAATAACTCTATGAAATATACTTGTTTTCCTTCTCACATCTTCTTTAAGAGACATAAAAGTATGTAGTGATCGTAAGAATATATAGTTGGGTATAATACGTGTAACAATAGCACAGAAAGGGAGAAGAAGGAATACAGCTACATAGGAGTAATGTTTTCACATCTCACTGGAATTAAGTTAGTATCAATCTGATAAATTATGATGTACATGGTAAACTCTGGAGCAACCACTAAGAATATTACTCAAAAAGCATAGTTAAAAAAATCATTAAGGAAATTAAAATGCTACATTAGAAAATATTCACTTAATGTAAAAGAAAGTGGTGAAAAAGAGGAACAAAATAGACATAAGACATAGGAAAAAGTAAAGTAAAAAGGCAGATGTAAACTCAACTGTCTCAATAATAACATTAAGTATGAATGGATTAAACAATCCAATCAAAAAGTAAAGACTGCCCAACTGGGTAAAAACCGATATCCAACTATAGGCTGTGTTTAGGAGATACACTTAAGATTCAAGATACATGTAGGTTGAAGGTAAAAAGATTGAAAGAGTTATATCATGCAAACAGCAATCAGAAGGAAGCTGGAATGGCTATACTAATACCAGAAAAATGGTCTTTAAAACAAAAGCTATTACTAGATATAATGAGAGACATTTTATAATATTAAAAGGGTCAATCAATCTAAAAGACATAACCATTACAAATATACATGTACTGAATAACAGAGCCCTCTAATGCATAAAACAAATAGTGTCAGAATTGAAGGAAGGGAGTTCCTGTCATGGCTCAGTAGTTAACGAATCTGACTAGGAACCATGAGGTTGTGGGTTCGATCCCTGGCCTCTCTCAGTGGGTTAAGGATCTGACGTTGCCGTGAACTGTGGTATAGGTTGCAGACGTGGCTCAGATCTTGCATGGCTGTGGTGTAGGCCAGCAGCTACAGCTCTGATTAGACCCCTAGCCTGGGAGCCTCCATATGCCATGGGTGCAGACCTAGAAAAGACAAAAAAAAAAAAAAAAAAGAAGAAGAATTGAAGGAAGGAACAGACAATCCAACAAAAGTTGGAGACTTCAACACTCATTTTCAATAATGGAAAGAACTATAACTAATCAACAGGAAATAAAAGACAAATAACAATATAGGCCAAATAGACCTACAGATATTCATAAAACACTCACCCCAATAACAGCAGAATACACATTTTTCTCAAGTCACATGGAACATTCTCCAGAAGAGACCATATGGTAGGCTATAAAACAAGCCTCAGTACATTTAAAAGGACTGAGGTGAAGTAAATTGGGTTCTCCAATGACAACGGAATGGAATGAAATTAGAAATCAATAACAAAAAAATTGGGGGAAATTTACAAATAAGTAGAAATTAAACAATACATTTGCAAATAACCAATGAGTCAAGGAAGAAATCACAAGGGAAATCTAAACAAAACAAAACAAAACAAAAAACTTTGAGATGAATGCAAATGAAGATGCAACATGCCAAAACTTAGGGGAGTCATCTAAAAGTTTTTAGAGGGAAATTTTAAACTGCAGATTCCTAGTAAAGAAGAGAGATCTCAAATCAATAACTTTAACTTCCACTTTAAGACAGCGGAAAAAGCAGGGAGACCCCAAACCCAAAAACCAAGGAAAAGGAAAGAAATAATAAAAATCAGAACAGAAACAAATGGAATAGAGGATAAAAAGCAAGAGAGGAAATCAATGAAACTAAAAGTTCTTTGAAAGTTCTACAAAAACAAGAGAAACCTTTAAGAAAAAAAACAGAGAAGGCTCATGATATCCCCCAAACCTGCCTCAGCTCTAGCTGCCCACGCAGACTGGGGAATTCCATCAGGGCAACAGCCATACAAACGTGGAACTCGCCCAGGGCTGGTTCCTTCTTTTGAGGGTTGACATCAACCCTCAGTTTTTAGTTGCCCCTAAGTGCCTTCGAATAGCTGTTTGCACTTTACTCGGAGTTTATAATTGTCATCTGAGGAGAGTTTAGTCTGATATAAGCTACTCTGTCATGACCAAGAACTGGAACTTCTGGATGCCCTCTCGAAGAGGAAAGAGGGTGTCTTAAGGGGAGAGTCAGCCCAAGAAAAGCATTAACATGAACAAGTGTTTAAATCATAGACTAGACAAGTTCACAGAACCAGCCCATACTTAAGAGCCATCAGGGAGTTCCCGTCGTGGCTCAGTGATTAACGAATCTGACTAGGAACCATGAGGTTGCAGGTTTGATCCCTGGCCTTGCTCAGTGGGTTAAGGATCCGGCGTTGCCGTGAGCTGTGGTGTAGGTTGCAGATGCGGCTCGGATCTGGCGTTGCTGTGGCTCTGGCGTAGGCCAGTGGCTACAGCTCTGATTCGACCCCTAGCCTGGGAACCTCCATAAGCTGTGGGATCGGCCCAAGAAAACGGAAAAAAGACAAAAAACAAACAAAAACACTTAAGAGCCACCAGAAGAGGCCAGTGAAATTCACCAGCCAATGATAAAATGATGCTACAGCAAAAGAGGGAGAGGGGTGATTGCTCAAGGCCCCCTTGACGTTCAAGCCTGAATGAAATGATATTCCCCCCCCACCCCCCGTTATAGGTCTTGCCTTGGCCTCAGCCTGAGTTTACAATCCTTAGGGCTCTTATAAGATTTCTCCCCTTTTCCTCTATAAATCCAGAATCAGTTAGGAGAAGTAATGAAGGTTTTAGAATACAAAGTAATGGGAGCCTCAGGGAGAGGGTCCCCAAGGTCAACCATCACAGGTAGAAGAGAGCAGTTGACTCAGACTCCCCAAGTGGTGCAGCTCACTGCGATAAGACAAGCTCTCGGAACAATTTCTTCCCTTTTCCAACTCCTAAATTCATAGCCCTGTAGCTAAATGTCTTCAAAATTTTTTAAAATAGTTTTTGACATAAAATCACTATGGATGCAATATAAAAACAGAAATAGGTACACAGAAATTATCAAAATGGATAATTACATATGTAATTTTTAAGTTCTATGTAAAATTATTTCATCATTTTTTTTTTTTTTTTTTTGGATTTTTAGGGCCACACCCGTGGCCTACGGAAGTTCCCAGGCTAGGGGTCTAAATCAGAACTACAGCTGCCGGCCTACACCACAGCTCACAGCAACACTGAACCTGCATCCTCATGGATACTAGTCGGATTCATTTCTACTGCACCATGATGGGAACGCCCATAATAATTTCTAATAGAAAGCAAAATATTTTAAATAAAAGTGTTTTAAGTTAGAAGTTGGCTGGTGTAAGCTTGGATTTACGAGATTAACTGGGACAGGGGCTTGGCGCCTAAGGGTTAAGGACAGCTCAGAAAGGATGCAAGCTGGCTGTGTAGGGTGAGAATTCACATCTAAGAAAACTGAGTACAGGAAAGAAGAGAAAGAGGACCGTTGCAGAGAGGAAAGTAGGACAAGAAGCAACACATTTAAGATTTCATGAGAGCTGTGTCTGAAGTTACCAGGGAAGATGATGCTAGAAGAAAGGGGGTGAGGAATGGGAGCACAGGGTTTCTAGGAACCAGATGAACGCCTTAGAATAACCAACATGGGATCAAACCAAAAATCACAGAAAGATAAGCCAAGGGATGCTGTTTCTGTGCCAGTGGGATTCAGCCTGGTCTAAAATCTGACCCCATAAAGGCCCCTCCCTGCAGACCAGGCAGTAGGCCTCCCTGGGAAAGGTGGGTTGTCCATTCAGGAACACTGCCTCACTGGGCTACCATTCTGCAATGAGAGAAGATATTTCAGCTTTTCCAGGGTAGAGAAATGAGGCCTGCCTTCACCAGGGCCCAGAGGTACGAACCTGACGGACTCCATGGGGAAGCTTCCAGAATCTATACATCCAAAGGATGTATCAGTTCATATGCGCACTTTTCTGGATGAGGTCATTCACCTCCCACCTGATATTAAAGGAATCAGCAGCCAAGTATCGTGGATCTAGAACAGGAGCCGGCAAATATTCTGCAAAGGTCCAAATAATAAATATTGGGGGTTGTGTGGGTTACACATTTTCTGTTTTGACTACTTAACACAGACATGGTGGGGGAGCAACCATAGACAGTGAGTAAATGAATGGATGCATCAGAATTTTAGTAAAACACTTTGTACAAAACTAGCTGTTGCTGGATTTGACCGGACAGCCTGTCATCATTTGCCCTGATGGAGAAAGACCCTTGGGGGCAGGATCCCCGGGAACTCAGAGGGCAGCTCTGTCCCTGCACAGTCCCAGCTTCCAGACTCCCTGTCCCAGCCCCCTGCTCCTTCCCCCTGGCTCCTCCAGCCAGAGATGGAGGTCTTATAGGGTCTAAAAATGTTGATTCCAGGAATTTTAAGTGAATGATAGAAGGAATTTAAAAGGAAGGGAGAATCATCTAATGTTTATCTATGTTTTTAAAAAATATTTCCTTGAGGGAGTTCCCTTCATGGCTCAGTGATTAACGAACCTGACTAGGATCCATGAGGATTTGGGTTCGATCCCTAGCCTCGCTCAGTGGGTTAAGGATCTGGCGTAGCCGTGAGCTGTGGTGTAGGTCACAGACGTGGCTCAGATCCCGAGTTGCTGTGGCTGTGGTGTAGGCCGGCAGCTGTGGCTCCGATTAGAACCCTAGCCTGGGAACTTCCATATGCTGTGGGTGTGGCCCTAAAAAAAGCAAAAAAATAAAATAAAAAATAAAAAATAAGCATTTCCTTGATTCTATGAGACCATTAGGTGCCCCCTCACTATGACCTGATTTTTTTTCTTTTTTTTACAGCCGCACCTGCAGCATATGGAGGTTCCCAGGACAGGGGTCGAATCAGAGGTGCAGGTGCCAGTCCACACCACAGCCACGGCAACACCAGATCTGAGCCACATTTGCGACCTACACTGTAGCTTGCGGCAATGCTGGAGCCTTAACCCACTGAGCGAGGCCCAGGATTGAGCCCGCATCCTCACGGAGACTATGTCAGGTCCTTAACCGCTGAGCCACAATGAGAACGCCTGGATTTTAGTGTTTGGGGGGCAATGTTCATCACTATTGTATTTAAATAAGCCTTTGTGTAATTACTAATACCTTTTTCACCAACTATGTGAGCTCCCTGGGAGTAGGAAGGGTAAATGCCTTGGTCACAGCTGCCTATGTCTCTCTACCTAACACAAGGGCTGACACAAGTGCTTAACCTGGTTGAAAGCGGGCATGCATGTATTTTTACATAGTTGTAATTAGAGCAGGTCCAAATGCTTAGCCTCCTTTTTGTAAATATTATCTTGAATTTTGACAAGGCTAAATGATCATCATTTTTAATGGCTACACACCCGTCCATGGGGCAGACCCACCACAGACTGTTTAAACCTATCCTTCCCACTGAGCAGTGAACTGCCCTGCAATGATTCATACTTATAAAGCATGCTGTAAAGTGCCTGTGTCACATTTTTATGGAATCTACTTGGGTCATAGGACGGGGCATCTCAAAGGCTAAGGAACTATGCCACCCCAGAGCTTAGGGGAGGACAGTGTCTGGTCACCCCCTTCGGCATCAAGAGTGGAGACACTGGTGTTATCATAACGTCAATGGGACATATCATTGCTTAAAACCCTTTGCCAGGGTAAGAGTACATCTAAAATGATCCCTCGTTATTTAATTTGCTTATCTTTGATAGCTAATAGAGCTAAAAGAAATTTAAAAGTCCTATTTGGGGACTCTAATTTCTGCTCACTTCAAATAAAAGCTTTTCATGGTAAGAGAAAGGTAACAGGAGCCCCTAAATACATGGTATATTGTGATGGTTTTAAAAGAATAAGGAGAAAATGTACCTTTTTTTTTTTTAACGAACTGCAAAGCCTGGGCCGCAGTTCACCACGATGCTCCATTTTCTGGCAACTAAGGTGCCTGCGGGGGTCCCCCAGCATGAGCCCCTCGATAACGGGGGGCAGAGCCCAGGAGTGCAGTTGGTAGGCGAAGCTGGCTGGTTGTAGTGGGGCCCTGCAATCCCAGGCCAGATTCTACACAGCGAACAGGGGGCCTGAGCTCCACAGGGGCCCCCATTCCTGCTTAATGATCCTTCAGGGAAGGCAGCAAGCTGCCTGCCGGAAGGGATTTAGCCAGGAACATGAACACGAGACATTTGATCATGATGAGACACTGATCTGGTTCAACCCACTTAAAAAAAAATCCAACAGATACATGAATACTGACCACTCAAGATGGCATTCAAATTAATCTCGGACTATATGAAGGACTAGGCATGGGAATAAACTCAGAGCGCTGAAGACTCTCAGCCTGATATTTTCCCATGAACACTGAGTACTGTTTTTTATATATACAATAATTTTTATATGGTTTTGTATAAGGTATTTCAAACTCCATTTTATGTTAAGACGCTTGAAGCAATTCATACTGACGCTGAGCCACAAAGTTCACTGTGTGTTCTCTACCCTCCTGTGAGTTCCCCATCGCCTTCCTTGGCAGGACCCTGGGTCCTCTGCAGCCTGCACACCCCTGAGAGTTCCTGTGGACACCCCCCCCCTCAGTCCACGTTTTCTGTCTCCGCCAGACCAAGAGGTGCTCAGGGAGACAGACGCCACATGCCCGCGTCTGTTTCGCTACAAGAAAACCCGGGTTTCGGTTCTCCGTCACCTGGAGCAGGGATGGACCCTCTGCATCCGCTCCCACCCCCGACATACGCAGAGACAGAAGGCCTGTTAATGCTGACACCCAGGATAAACAAGACGACGGAAGACAGGCAGCAGCCACACTGAAGGGAGCTCTGGAAGGGAGCCCAGTCCACTGGGGTCGGTCCTGGTTCTACCAATGCAACTGCTAGGGGCCCTGGGCAAGGAGGATCCTTCCACACCTCTGGCCTCTGTGCCCTGTCTGCAAAATGACAGATGACAGGGTTGGAGTCAATGGCTTCAAGAGCTGCCCTCAACTCTGACATTCTGGGATCCTATATATACCATTCAAATGTATTTTTATAACTTTATCTCCCTCGGTATGCAGTGTGATTTAGACACAACATAAGCACAAAATAAATTAACAGGCAGTCCAAATCACAGTGAAAACACCTCCAGCAGTCTGTAATAACAGAGCTTACGTATGTACATGTGTGTGTGTTCAGAAAGCACTACCACCAATTACAGATACAAGCACTCAGCATCCTTAGGTTATTCATACACATCTACCTAACAATTATTCACCTCCTATTTCCTCCCCCAAATCCACAGGAAGCTACTAACTTCTAATTCCAATGTTGGCCACCACTAGGGTTCAGCTGGCAGAGTCCCTGATTAGCCACCAAGTGCAAACATCCAGTTCAATTTGTCTAGTCTCAGGCTTGCTGGTGAAGTGTACAGACACTTTTATCTCACTTGGAAAGGCCTCAGCAATCATCTGCACGACTTGCAGGAAAACTAGACGAAGAGTAAATTCTAGGGAAACATCTAGCAGCAGCAGGCACGAAGACTGGCAGGCATTTTGTCCAAGTCAAATGGGGGCGGGTGTAAGACAGGCCAATGACCCTGAGTCGGCGTCCTGAGCCTCCAGGAGGCTGGGTTCACACAGGCAGCTCTTCCGGCGGGCTTGAGCCTCGGGTGGGGTCAGCTGGTGCTCTGCCCTCTGGCCCTTCCAGGGCGAGGGTGACCTCCAGCTGGAGAGAACAGCCAAACTATTGTTTGCAGCTTTGCAGGAAGCTGTTTGAAAGGGTCATTGAAAAATGATCTTACTAAATCAAGCTGTACCAATATTTTTATTTCCTTTCATGTGATGACACATTTAAGGCATTAGATGGGCCTGTTTATAAAGCCTGGGAAACAAGTCTGTGTGACTTAAGTTCAGAAAAACAAGAGCGTCCTGCTCTTAAAGCATGGAGCAGAGGGAGTGCGCCGTGGCCTGCACCTGTCTCAGAGCATGTACTCACTCTCGGCGACTCAGGGACGTTTGGCCCCAAAAAAAAGCACATCAGATCCAAAACACTTTTGCAAAGAAATGTCACCTGTTCCGACAGCTGTGCATATTAAACCACCCCCTCAAGGTTCTAACATATTTTTAGAATAAGAAGCAATTATTTTTACAACTTATTTTTTAAATAAAGGACAAATCACTGTCACTCATCTGGGAAACTGCTTTACGTAGTGTTAGTGGAGAGGAGAAATAAACTCACTTGACCTCCCAGGTGTCCCCTGTCTTCACCCCCCAGATCTGCCGCATCTGAATTAAGACAGAGCCTGCCTTTGAAGAGGTAAAAACTGGGACCCTATGGACCTACATATGGGGTCAGTGGGCAGGCGTCCACCGTTCTCCTCTCCCCAGAAAGTGTGTTTTTAGGGCGAGTCAGGCAGATGAAACATGGAAGCCCTCATCTGGTAAGGATCACGGGAGCAAGGAGCAGAGAAAAAAACATCAGAAAACAGAGTATGAAAAGGAGACTTTCCCCTCTTCACCATGTCATCAGGGATCAACTATGAAACCCAAGACTTTTGGAGACTTTCAGAGGAAGGAACCATAGAAAGAATAGATAGTTTCACGGATAAGGGAAGGGGTCTTGGCCTTCGAGGTAGGCCCTCTGCTAGGTCCAACAGTCAAAGAGAGGCGAGGTTGGGAGGGGACCCGGCCCCCCCTTCAACAAAGCCTCCCTACACTGCTCTGTGCGCTGCAGAAACCCAGCAAGTCTGGCGCTTCCAAAAACGGGCAGGCTCCCTACCTAAAACCAGGAAAAGCACAATCAGGCCAATGGCTGGTAATTTTGACCGCTAAGCTCATAATGACAATGTCTAATGCTAAGGAGGAAAAGCCCTGAGTCGTACTGTCTAAGAGACCCGCAAACACTGCTGCTGTTTTTTAGCCTTTTATATTCTGTTTGACATAATTTAAACATGTTATGGGTCAGACTTAACCCTACAAGGAGCCGCGAGGGAAAGGATCCCTTCCAAACAGCTTCCATCTTACAAGAGAAAGGCACGGGCAGGCCCCCGCTGTCGGAACCGTCCGTCTGCAAGTGACCCGTCCCACGGTGGCAGGATCTCAGTTCAGCAGGTGCCAGGCATGGCGCTAAGCCCCTCACATCGACTGTCTACTTAGCCCTCTCGGTGCTTTCGTGACTTTCAGGTTTTAAAGATTCCCACTTTACAGACGGGGAAGGAAAAGCACAGAGAGGGTTAATAACCCAAGATAATGCGGTTAGGAAGGAGGGGGCTGTCTGAACCCCCACTCTCCGCCCTCCTCTTCCACGGCAACCCTCTCCTCTGCTGGAGCCATGAGCTATTAGGACCCCACCCTGGCTTGGCTGTGTGGCCCCTCTAGACTGTTATTAACCCAACTCGAAGGACCTAATGGATGTTTTTTGGTGCCTGTGTTTCTAGTATGCTGATACACCTTAGCCCAGGGGCCCCGCATGCTTATTGACTTTGTTTTTTTATTTGTTTGTTTGTTTAATTGAGGAGTAAAACAAATACCTGTAGTGAATATTGAGACCAGAATTATTTTTGGAGGGGTGACTTTTTAAAAGTTTCAAGAACACAAAGAATCGCCATGTACTCCTGGATCCCGTACAGTTTCGTTTTGTTTTATTTTGCTTTTTAGGGCCATACCCGTGGCATATGGAAGTTCCCAGGCTAGGGGTTGAATTGGAGCTGTAGCTGCCGGCCTACACCACAGCCACAGCAACACAGGATCTGAGACACATTTGCGACCTGCACCACAGCTCACGGCAATGCCGGATCCTTAACCCACTGAGCCAGGCCAGGGATCACACCCACATCCTCATGGATGCTAGCTGGGTTCATTACTGCTGAGCCACAATGGGAACTCCACTGGACCCAGTATGTTTTAATGGCTGGATTAAAGATTTCAGACAAGTAATTAAGAATTAATGTGAGTTGAGTGCTTTGGCGTTTAGAAAGGCCTTTGGCTGCACTAACTCCTTTGATTCTCTTGTCATCTCTCTGAGGTCAGGCAGGCAGCCCTACCCTTGTTTCACCCACGATACAAATGAGGCTGAAGGGACGGTAAATTCAGAGCTGGCGCTTCAACACCTCCCTCCCCTCCCTTCACTGCCTGGTGCTTCGTTTCAGACTTTATTTGCTTTGGTGCCAACCAGCAGACCGACCACATTTTAAATTCTGTAAATAAAGCATTTTATACATTTAATCCAAACATGTAAAATTCTATAAATAAAATCATGTCATTTGGGGGCTTCTCTCTTTAACCATTTTCTTGCATGTTAACCTTACAGATGTGATTAATGCCCATAGCCAAGTACTCAGGAAGAGCAGCCTGGTGTGAGTTGGGAGGCCTGCGGGTGGTGCATGGGCCTCCTTGGCACCTGCCAGCCGGTCTGTCAGCGCCCACCCCAGCTTGCACACAGAGCCTGGACCCACAACTGGCAGAAGATCCCCAGCTGAGTACTGGACTGGAACCTAGAAAGCCAAAACACACTGGCGACCTCCTTCAGGGTATCCAGGAGAGAGAGTTTCCCAAGTGGCCCCAAAAGGTCTCCGACTCATGAACTTGACTATTAAATAGAAAACGCACTGAATGAAACCCTAGGGCTCAACTCCTTCCTCTGGCACTTGGGTGATTTTCCTTGGGCAAGTTCCCTAACCTCGCTGGGCTTCAACTCCACCATCCACAAGCCCCGACGAGAGCACACATGGGCACAGAAAGCCTGCCCCCCGCCCCCGAGCCTGGCCCCCAGCAGGGAGAGCCTCCCCTCACCCTCAACTCTGAGGGAACCAAACAAGCTGGAGTCTGCAAGTGTTAACAGCCTCTAAGCAACGTGGGGCATTTTGATTAAAATTTCACATGGTTCACTGATTGTTAAGAAGACAGACTAACAGACTGACTTTGCTATAAATGCTGGCTCTGGAGACAGAGAGCTGAGCTTTTCCTGTGTGTGGCCCTCTGCTCGAAGCTTGTGAATCTCGGGTAGGAAGAACACACCATTTACCTTTTCGAGGGCCTCTCGGTCAAGGAGTTCTTGAACGGCTAGCAACTTGATGCTGTAAGAGAAAAATTAAAATCATGCTTGAAAACATTTCACGTCACCAAGCAGCAGTCAAATCACAAGAACAAAAGTCGGAAACTTCAGCCTGTTTCTACATCACCGCCCCTCTTCTGGCGACCTTTGCTTTGAACTGAAATGACCATTTCAAACTATTAAAGATGTTTCCAAATTATAAAAGCGATTTTACCCTATGACCCAGCAATTCCATGTGCGGGCATATACCCAGAAGATGTGAAAACAGGGACTCAAACAGATATTTGCACACCCATGTTCACAGCAGCACTAGTCACAACAGCCAAAATGTCAACACGACCTAGCTGTCCACCAATGTTTGAATGGAGAAACACAATATGGGACACACATGTGATGAAATATCATGAAGCCTTAAAAAGAAGGAAATTCTGGCATGTGCTATCACATAGGAGAAACCTGAAAACATTATGCTAAATGGAATGAGCCAGACACAAAAGCACAAATATTGTGTGATTCCTCGTATATGGATTACCTAGACTAGTCAAACCCGAAGAGACAGAAAGTAGAATCGTGGTTGCCAGGGGCTGGAGGAGGGAGGAAGGAGGAGTTATTTAATGGGTATGGAGTTTCTGTCTGGGAAAAGGTTCTGGAGATGGATGGTGTGAATGTGCTCAATGTCACTGAATTGTACACTGAATTACTAAGAGTTGAAAGAGTAACATACACCTCCCCACAAAAATTTCCAAAAGTTAAGTGACAGCTGCTCAGGCAAGCAACTTGAACAAATGCAGAGGGACAGTAAAATAGTTGCCAGTGTTCAGCGTCAATCTTCCCTCGAAGTCCCTTTGATGAGAGAACCAGCGGCAAATTACTAAGATCTATTCCTTATGAAGAGGGCCTGCTTAGCTGCTCATCTGTGGACCGCAAACGGATTGAGCCCTACTGTGCAGGTAGCCGAGGGCACCTGCTGACTATAACCTGCTCCCTGCCCTCGAGGGGAGCACAGCCTCTCAGAGGCCAGAGTCCCATCAGATAGGACAAGCTGTGCCGAATGGACCGTCTTGGGTGCAGACAGGAGCCCAGTAGCACAGAGGTAGCTTCCTGGAGGAGAAGCTCGTTTAGCCTTGCCAGGGGAGAGGGCTGGGGAGACCAGGGGCCCGCAGGGGGACAGCAGAGGCTGAGGCACCAAGGGTGCACCCAACTTGTCAGTTTCCAGTTTAGGGGCCAGAGCCCAGATGCAACCAGCCACCGAGATGAGAGAATGTGGACGTGGGTGCAGGTTTTACAGGGGCGGTATCGTCTCTTTTGCAACAAGTTCCTTGGGAAGCATTGGTGGACACCATGAAGGAAGTGGGATTTGAGCCACATTGTTGAGGGAGGGGTCAGCTGCTGATGGGGCGGTCGGGCTCCCTCCCCACCCAGCTAATCTGCTCCCGGTTACTGGTCACCGTGCTCCTCCCCCACCAACCTGCATGGTTCTCTGGAGCAGAAATGGGCCCCCCCTGCACCACACACCCTCTTGAAAGAAGCCACGCCCATGATTAGGTTCACCTCAATGTGCAGAATTCTCCGTAATCTCTCTGCACAGCTAAGCAAGCACTGTCCAGCCAAATGCAAAGGTTTATTTAAAAGCAACTCCAGCAAATGCAATAAAGGTTCTAAAGGCCTCGAAGAAACCACCATCACCAATTTAGCAAACATCCGGGCTCATGGACAGGTCTCTGGGCATTCCCTCTGCTCCAGTCACTGACTTTCCTTCATTTCTCAGACAGGTTTGCATTTGCTGTTTCTCTGGCTTGGAACAGTCTTCCCCCAGATTGACAACACGCCTGCATCTCACTGCATCCTTCCAGTCTGAGTGCAAATCTGTCTCGTCTAAGCAGCATCCCTGGTCACCAGCATGTGTGTGTTTGTTTGTTTGTTTGTTTCAGGGCACTTACTGGTACCTTCAAGCATTTATTTGCTGGGGTGTTTTTGTCCGTTTCCTCCCAAACAGCACAGAAGCTCCTTGAGATTGAGGGCTCAAGGGTCTTCTCACCACCCCATATGTAGTGACTCTGACACATGGAGGACACTCAGGAATATTTACTGGCTGCCTGGCAGGGCCCAGGGGCTTAGAGGCCAAGTCGCTGTAAGTGCAGAGAGCTAAAAATCATTGGCCAAGCCTCAGTTTCTCCATTTGAAAAGCAATGTCTCCAACAACATTGAAAACTATGCGCGTGATCCCTGGGGGAAAGGCATTATGTACATTTGTAGAAATGCCTGCCATAACGAGATGTGGCTGGTGGCAAGGCAAAGCTACCGGCCATCCCAGGACACTGATTCCCAGGACACACGTCTAGATTCCAGGCCACCGATGTGATGGATGGCACGTTACAGGCTAAGGAGATTCCATTCGCGGCTCAAGTTGCAAAAGCTTAAACTGCTTCTGAAATAACCACTGGAAAATATTTGTACTGGAGGAACTTTTAAAATAGTCTCTCATCCCTGCCCCTCCTTACAGTCATGAAATCCATTTCAGGATCAGATATAAACGGGGTAGAGGAAAGGTTTAAACACTGTTAATATAATCACCGCCCCCCCCCCCCACATACTTACAAAGATACTACGTCCAAACCACTGCAGAACACAACCTGAGAATCAACCGTTCAGGCTTTCAATGACTATTAAATTAAAACAACTTCAGTTGACTCTTATTTATTTATTTTTCTTTTTAGGGCCACACCTGTGGCATATGGAAGCTCCCAGGCTAGGGGTCAAATTGGAGCTGCAACTGAGGCCTACACTGCAGCCACAGCAACACTGGATCTGAGCCTCAGCTGTGACCTAGGCTGCAGCTCACGGCAATGCCTGATCCCTAACTCATTAAACGAGGCCAGGGATCTCACTTGCATCCTCATGGAGACTATGTTGGGTTCTTAACCCGCTGAGTCACAACAGGAACTCCCAGGTGACGATTTAGAGTCAAAACCTGAAGGGTGCTAGTCCCTGCTCTCACCCCTCTACTCTCCTCTTGAACGGGGACGGCAGATACTGGCATGCACACTGCTACTCTCCAACCCTCTCCACCTCTTCCCGTTGAACCTTCCCTCATTTAACTTAGAGCTTCAGAATCCTTCTCAACACTCCAGTGAGCCATGACCAATCTACTGAAGTGGACCACAGAGAGTAAATCAATTTATTTTCTGCTCTAAAACCAATATCAAACAGTATTTGTGTATTAGGCATGGGCAGAAAAAAATAGAGACCTTCTTATGCTACTAAAACCCAGCAGCACAAGAAGGACTTGCTTCAGGGGCATGGGAGAAAAGATGGAGAAGTGATGATAGGACACTCAAATCTGGATGGGTTGGGTTTCAAAATGAAAACAGTATGTGTTAATCAGAAGTTACTGCTAGAGCTGCATATGGAAGCTTCTTCAGGAAGCTGTCTTTTTTTCCTCCTTAGAGCTAAAGTCTTTAGCAGTATTCAAGATGTTTCCTGTTACATAACTAGCCTACTGTTAGTTCTTACCTTATTGGAAACTCTTCAAGTTGGGAGCATTTATTTCAGTATTTATGGTACCATATTCTTCGAACACATCAGATACTCCCTGGGAGGAAATTTCACACACATGAAGGAGCAACGAGCCCATTTACCAAGTCCTCCACTCAACACCTCTGACTTCTTACCCTGGAAGGGGATCTCATCTCTCTTTCAATCTTGCTCCCCCTTCCCTCCCTTTCTCTCTCCACCTCTCCCTCCTTCCTTCCCTCTTTCTGTCCTTTTGCTAGTTCCGCAAACATATAGTGAATGTGCCAGGCATGAGGGGGACAAAGATGAATGCAATATTGCCCCTGCCCTCTAAGGGCTCCCAGGGGCTAGGATGCTGCTGGAGCACGAGCCCAGGGAGGTATGTTTCTCTGAGACGCTCCCGGGTTCCAGCGAGGAGCAGCAGAGCTGGCTCAACAGGGCATGTCTGTCCGGGGGTCTGGTGCTTGGTCAGCACCCTCCGAGAATGGCAGAGCTCCCATCAGGTGGAAGTGGCAATGCACTACAATTTCTTCTTTGCACCGGACTTTGAGAAGAGGGGCAAGGCTCACAAAAGTAGCTGACAGCCGTGCTTTATTTAAAGAGATGGCCATTTTGAGGCCAAGTTTTGAAGTCGACATAGGCAACACTCTGAAGGGCTTAGAATGCACGCAATTAATGTTTCTACGTGAGCCACGAGAAGGTGAGGCGTTGAAGGGCAGATGTCTTATTCAGCAGGGTGACGGCTGGCACAGCGAGGTCTGCAACAGAATGTGAAGTGATGGGAAGAACACCAGCAGATGTCATCAGCAGGGAAGAAAAGCAGCCAAGGTGAAGAGGCAGAAGATGGAGGGCACCCCTCAACCCGGGGGCACCCCAGGGGGTATCTTAGGGCTCCAGATCGAATGAACTTACATGGCCCCCGAAAAGGCAGATTAAAGGTAACTCTGCGGGTGGAGCAGAAGCACTTAAAGGGTACCCAACTCCCAACTATTCAGAAACTCCTGCTTCTAGGACAGGTTATAACCTACAGGGTTCTGGCCCTTTGAGTTTCCACTGCATTATCAAGTGACACAGTATCATGCATGAGCTGATTTCAAGAAATGAAAGGGTGGAATATGACGGAGCCCTACGTTCACTGCACAGATCAAATATTTAAGGGGCAGGTATCATGTACCAGGCACTCCTGGGCACGGAGGAAACAGTGCTGGGCAAACACAGCACCGGCCTTCAAACTTCTGAGTCTAACAGAGGAACCAGGTAAGTGCAACAGCCACATGAAGAGCGCTCCCTAGAGGCAAAGGCAGGGTGCTATGAGGCACCCTGGAAGAGCACGATACAAAGCCGGGAGGCTCCCTGGGAAGTGACTCCTAAGCTGCCACCTGCAGGCTTGCAAGGCAGAGTGGGGGTGGCAGGGTAGGAGGAACCACACGAGTAAAGGAACCAGGTGGAAGATCTGGCACGGCCCCCACAGGGGCTGCATGCTGACCAGAACACGGGGTGCCTGGGGTGGCGTAGGTGCTGAGAGATTCTGCAGAAGCAAGTCAGTCCAGGCTATATATATATATACACACATATAGTCATTTTAGGGCCACACCCGTGGCATATGGAGGTTCCCAGGCTAGGGGTCCAATCGGAGCTGTAGCTGCCGGCCTACACCACAGCCACAGGAACACCAGATCTGAGCTGCATCTGTGACCTACACCACAGCTCACCGCAACGCCGGAGCCTTAACCCACTGAGCAAGGCCAGGGATGGAACCCGCAACCTCATGGTTCCTAGTTGGATTCGTTTCCACTGCATCATGACGGGAACTCCAGGCCATATATACATATTTTTTTTTAAAGCTGTATCAAGGAGTTCGGTCTGTGCTTTGGGGGCGAGGAGCGGCCCCTGATGAGGCAGAGTGGTGGTGTGGCAGAGGGCCCAGGACACAGAAGATGCCCAAGAGCGGTGTAAAAATGGCTCTGATGTGGAGCTGGATGGGGGTGGGGGGTGGGGACAAGACTGGAGGCAGCGGGACCCAAGGTGGGTCCAGGGAAGAGAGGATGGAGGCTGGTGCGGGGAAAAGGCACTGGGCTGACTCCAAACAGAGGGGCAGCTGGCAGGACCTGAGGAAGAAATAGATGTGGGGGAGTCCCCTCAGCCCCCGCCTGTAAGACTGGGGACAGGAGAGACCACCTGCTTGGGCTGCAGGTGTGGCCAGGTCTGGGACACACGGACTCCGGGGCCTGTGGGACCTCTCAGGGGGGTGGGAACAGGCAGCTGGCCATCCCTCAGCAAGGGCGGGGCTGGAGATTGGGACACCGGAAGCGTGAGGGTGGTGACCAGAGGAGTCAGGTCACCCAGGAGCCTGGGGGGAGGGACAGAAGCCCGAGGGCCATCACCACTTAAGAGACCAGTGGAGGAACAGAGCCTGGGGGGAACTAGAGACGGAACTGCCAGAAAGAAAGAGGGAAGACCCAGGGCATGTGGCCCAGAGGCCAGGGGAGAGGGCGAGGTAAGAGGCTGGGGACAGTGGTTCTGAGTCTGAAGAAGGGCAGGGCAGGTGGGGCTGGTGTTCTGGGAGAGAGCAGGCTCGAAAAGGGGTGGAGGGACCCCAGGTTTCAGCAGCTGGGGGTGGGGGGAATGGGTGGTGGAGAAGGGGAAATAAAGAGATAAAGCTCCAGGTGGAAGAGGCGGGGTGGGGTGGCAAGTCCCCAGAACCATGTGCCCGGGGCAGACGGCAAAGGCAAGAGGCCCTCACCTTAGCGAGTGCATGTAATTACTCAAGTGCAGACAGCCACCCCTCTCAAGGCTTCTTCCCACCACCCCTCCCTTCACCTAAATCTCCCCAAACGGTATCATCACAGGACCCAGCTTTTCTCTCAGAGCATAATCACCACTCGTGTGATTTGGGGAAAAGTGAAGATCCAGAAAGACCTAAAGGGTGCCAAGGGTGCTTTTGTAAGTATTTCCACAACCTCTTCTGCAGGAGGAAAGGGGAAGGAGTGAGAAGGTTCGTGGAGATGCAAGCTCTGTGGCCAGCGCAGCAGCCCAGCCCGGGCCTGAGAGCCAGGCCAGCGAGGGGAGCAGGGTTCCCACCTGCACCTTCAGCAGGAGCTCAGAGTCTCAGGTGTAGCAGCACCAACCTGGGGGAGTGGGAGAGGCAGCCTTCCAGCAAGAGGAGAGGATGGAGAGAAGGTGGAACTGCAGGTAGGGCCAGTGGTCACGGGCAATGGCCACTCTCCACTCATGCGTAGGACTTGGGGCCACTTATGAAATTTCACGGAAGCCAAAGTCAGAAACTGTGTCAATTCAGTTGTCTGAACACTGCTCTTTCCCTTTCAAGGAAGGCACCATATCCCCTTCCCCTGAGCAATGTAAGGAAGAGTTCTCCTTTCTGATCGCCACATTTTTAGAAGATGCCATGGGGTGTTAAGTTCAGACTCACTTCCCCTAATGCTTTATTGTCTCCACCACTGGCTCAGGGTCGGGAAAACAGCGGAAGTCAGAGACGGGCTCCCAGGGAAGGGCTGCTCTTCCCACAGGAATCTCCCACAGCCTCTCATCCCATCGCTGCCAAACATGCTCCCCTTCATGCATCCGCTCCAAAGCCAAATGCTGAATTAGTACATTAGCACCAGAACGGTCTACATGGAATTTAGTTTGGGTAACTGTTCTTGGCAGCTTTGCAAGAACTAGTCTGCAAAACAGTGGGCAGGAACCTTCTCTGATGATGGTCCCATGGTTTCTGGTCTATTCAGCTTTTCAACTGCTTAGATCAATGACAGTAATTTCCAGTTCTTAGAAATTCCTTTGGAGATTGTCTCATCCATTCAGATGTTCACATTTCGTGCACAGGATTGTCCTTGTCATCAGCTTAGAACTTAAACCAACATCTGCAGTCATGCCCCCTCCCTCATTCTTTCATGTGTGTGAATAGTTTCTCTCATTTAAAAATTAGATTCATGAGGAATCAGTCTCCTTTGTTAGTCTTCTGAGAAAATTAGCAGCAGGATTTATCAGGTCTAATCTTTTTTTCTCATTAATTAAGGTCAACATTTATCTTAATTCCTTTCTCCAACTTCCCACTCTTTTTTTTTTTTTTTTTTTTTTGCCATTTCTTGGGCCGCTCCCGCGGCATATGGAGGTTCCCAGGCCAGGTGTCCAATTGGAGCTGTAGCTGCCAACCTACGCCAGAGCCACAGCAACGCGGGATCCGAGCCACGTCTGTGACCTACACCACAGCTCACGGCAACGCCGCATCGTTAACCCAATGAGGAAGAGCAGGGATCGAACCCACAACCTCATGGTTCCTAGTCAGATTCGTTAACCACTGCGCCACGACGGGGAACCCCCCCCCCCCCACTCTTTTCTTTAGTTCTCCTGTTTGCCTTCTGGAGTTAGCTATCCGTTTAGTTAAATGATTCCTTGTATATAAAGCCATGAATTTTTCTCTAAATTAATATTTGTCCTTGTTCAACCTTTCAATGTGTAGCCTTCTTATTACTTTTCATCTGGTCTGCGGTTGTAGCTCTGGTCTCTTACTGGACTCCAGAGTATTAGGATTATACTTGTCTACCTCTAAGTATTCAAGTTTTATAATTTTGTATTTTCTATAATTCTAGTGCACTGTGGGTAAAGAAAGTACCCTGTCCCTTTCCTGTTTTTAGAAATCACTGATGCTTTTTTGGGTCTACTTCATGATGAGCTTTGCTTTTCCATTTCCCAGGGTTTGGACAGTTCTAGATTCATTTGTGGATGTTCTGTGTTTACCTGTAAGTTTTTCACATTAGCTCGGGGGAGAAGGGAAGGGCTCTGGAGTCGGTTGGCCTGGGGTTCAAGTTGCATCCCCAACTGGTGCAAGATCTTAGGGAACCTTAAGAACAATGGGTGGAAGGAGGCAGAGGCTCTGACATCCACATCCTTGGCCTGGAGTAGAGACGCTGAAGGTAAAGTTTTCAGCACATTGCTTAGCTGAGAGTAATCCTCCATAAATGGTAGATATGGGTACCAGTACTATTCAGAGCCTTTCTTTAGCCATTAAAAAAAGTTAGAATAATAAGAGGAATAATAATAATAATAGGAATAATAATAAAGGAAATAACTTATTTGGGCACCAACCTATCTCAGACAAGTAACACAATAAACCTTTACCTCCTCTTCCCTTGTTGATCTCCGTTAATAGCACTCCTGGGTTGAGACCCAGGATACTGTTACCTGATTATCTTTACACGCTCAAGCTGATCTTTTTTTTTTTTTATTATTCAATGAATTTATCACATCTGTATCTCCAGCTGATCTTAAGAGCAATTTCTGACATTTGTATTTGTTTGATCACTAGACCTATAATTTTTATAGGTCTCTAGTTTTACTGATCCCAGAGCCTAGGCTACCTATTCCTCTCTAGTTTTACTGATCCCAGAGCCTAGGCTACCTATTCCTCAGTTCTATTTTGCTTTACCACATCAGTTTCTGCAACATAACTTTAAAGAAAATTTTAAAGAAAGGAACATGTTTATTTTCCCAAGCACTTGCATACTGGGTTGCATATCGGAAGGACTTTCTGATGGGGCTTCATGCACAGAAGACACCTCAGTCAAGTGTAAAGTAGCCTGGTTACAACATGACCCCCCAAACTTTATAGATGGTTTGCAAACTTACTTGATAAAAGAATTTTCATATTCCCAGCCCAGGCAGGCATGAATATATCTGAACTGAAAACAACATCAAAAACCCTTCCCTGGTGTTCTCATCTGACAGGTTCAGTAGACACAGACTCTGTTACAAAGAACAGGTCTAAAGTCAGCTTGATTTTATTGTTCTTTTCTCTGTTTGGATAATTACAAAATGTTTTTTTCATCCCCTTAATCCTTGTCTTCCTGTATTTTGCCAGGGTTTGCCCAGATGTGGGCCTCTCTCCCCCGAGTTTATTCTGCATGTGGGAGGTGAGCTCTTCACATTTAGACAGTCTCTCGGCAGCTCAGGGAAATACCCGATGCCAGGTCACTGATCCCCAAACTCACCAACACTGATAAGCTGAACATGCCCAGAAATAAACCCATGCACCCATGCGCTAATCTGTGACAAAGGAGGCAAGAACATGCAGTGGGAAAAAGACAGACACTTCAGAGTGGTTCTGGGAAAACTGGACAGCTACATGGAAAAGAATGAAATTAAAATTCTCTAACATCATACACAAAAATAAATTCAAAATGGATTAAAGACTAAATGTAAAGGTCAGATACTATAAAACTCCTAGAGGAAAACAGGCGGAATACTCTCGGACATAAATCACAGGAATATCTTTTTTGATCCAACTCCTAGAGTAATGACCATAAAAACAAAAAATAAACAAATGGGACCTCATTAAACTTAAAGCTTCTGCACAGCAAAGGAAACCATAAAAAAATGAAAAGACTACCCACAGAATGGGAGAAAAATCTTTGTAAACGAAGCAACCAAGAGCTTAATCTCCAAAACATATAAACATCTCACGCAGCTTTGTATCAAAAAAACGAACCCAATCAAAAAATGGTTTGATCTAAATAGATATTTCTCCAAAGACAGACAGATGGCCAAAATGCACATAAAAAAATGCTCAGCATCACTTATTACTAGGGAAATACAAATCAGAACTACAATGAGGTGTCACCTCACACCAGTCAGAATGGCCATCAACAAAAAACTATAAATGCTGGAGAGGATGTGGAGGAAAGGGAACTCTCCTATATTGTCAGTAGGAACGTAAATTGGTGCAGCCACTATGGAAAACAGTATGGAGTTTCCTTAGAAAACTAAATACGAAACTACCATATGACCCAGCAATCCCACTCTTCAGCATATATCCAAAGAAAACCATAATTCAAAAAGATACATGTACCCTAATGTTCACTGTAGCACTATTTACAATAACTGAGGCATGGAAGCAACCTAAATGTCTATCAACAGAGGGATGGAGAAAGAAGATATGGTACGTACATACAATGGAATATTACTCAGCCACAAAAAAGAAGGAAATAAAGCCATTTGCAGCAATAGGGATGGACCTTAGAGATTACTAAGTGAAGTAAGTCAGAAGACAAATATCATACAGCATCACGTACATGTGAAATCTAATAAAAATGATACAAAAAGAATTCATTTATAAAACAAAAACAAGTTCACAGATTTCAAAATCAAACTCAAGAGTAATCAAAAGAGAAACCATGGGGTGGGGGGAGGGATGAAGAGGGAGGATGGTATTAACACTTACACACTATTATACATAAAACAGACAACTAACAAGGACCCATGTCCTTGCCCAGGGAGGTCTACTCAATGTTCCCTAATAACCTATACGGGAAAAAGAATGGATATATGTACATGTGTAACTGATTCCCTTTGCTGTGCACCTGAAACCAAGACAGTATTTTAAATCAGTGATGCTCTAATAAAATTGTTTAAAAAGCTACCCAAAAAAGCTGAATGTGGGCTGTCAATTCCATCTCTTCCACATCTAAAACTTGTCTTTCATTCTCGTTCTTGTATTTTCCAGAATAGTTTCTCGAGTTCCTTTTTCTTTCACCCACATCACTGACTTGATGTTCCATAGCATTTCATTAGTTTTCTGAGACCGCGCCAGCAAAGCACCACAAACTCAGTGACTTAGCACAGCAGAAATTTATTCTCTCACCGTTCTGGAAGCCAGAATTCTAAAATCAGCATGACTGGACCAAGATGTAATTGTCAGAACAGCTATCCTTCCTCTGGAGGCTCTAGAGGAGAATCCATGCGTTGCCCCTTCCAGTGTCCAGTGGCCGCCAGCATGCCCTGGCTTGTGGTCACATCATTCTAAGCTCTGTCTCCGTGGTCACACTGCCTCCTCTTCTATCATCAAACTTCCCTCAGCCTATCTCTCCTAAGAATACTTGTGAGCATTTAAGGCCTGTGTAGATAATGCACGATAACTTTCCATCTCTCAATATCCTCAGTCACATCTGCAAAGTTGTTTTTTTTTTTTTCTGTATAAAGTAATATTCACAGATTCGAGAGATTAGGATATGGATATCTTTGGGGGACCATTATTCATCCTCCCACATATTAATACACTTCTATACTCCTAATTTGGATTTTAGCTCCACTACTTGATTTTGCTTCCTCAACACAATTCCTCATTTAACCCATCTCTCTCTCTTTTTTTGGTACCTTTTCATATGAACTCACTCTTTGCTTTTGTTTTTCTGTTTCTGTTCCAGGGAGGTCATGTCTTTTTGTCTTAAGGATGCCACACATTTCCCCCAAATCCTCTTCTGGAGCTTGCTGTAGATGATCTTCCAAAAGTAGCCACTGCTTCTGGGTCTTAACAAGCTATGACCTTTGCCTTGTGCTGCAAAACTTTTCTTTTCTTTCTTTCTTTCCTTTTTTTTTTTTTTTTTTTGTCCGTTTTAGGGCTGTATCACGGCAGATGGAGGTTCCCAGGCTAGGGGTCTAATCAGAGCTGTTGCTGCTGGCCTACACCACAGCCACAGTAACGGGGGATCCGAGCCATATCTGCGACCTACACCACAGCTCACGGCAATGCCGGATCCCTTAACCCACTGATGGAGGCCAGGGATCGAACCCGCAACCTCATGGTTCCTAGTCGGATTCATCTCTGCTGCGCCACAACGGGAATTCCTGCAGAACTTTTCCACACAGTCTTTTTTGGTCTTTATTCACCCTTGAATAAGGAAAAGTTTGTCCAGGTCAATGACGAAATTTCAACTGTTATGAGTGAACTGACAGTGGTTCCATTTTCTGCCCACCTGCAAAAGGATGGTTCTCCTTCTCGTGCTGCTATGGGAGGAGACAGGCAGAGACACAGCTTCTAGTGATTCAGAACCTTTGCTCCAGTAAGGTTCACTCCTCCTCACAGACTTACTCAACTTAAGACAGAAAATGCTCCACTTTCCAGCACGCACAGCTCTCAGGGCACCTCCATACAGCCCTCTGCTTTAGGGAGCAGACTTACTAGAATGCACTGAAATCACGCCAGTTTCCCCGATTTCCCATCTGGTAATTCATTCCCACATTTTCTTTCTCTGCTTGGGTATAGGGGGAAAAAAGAGAGTTGGGTTTTACAAAAGCCTGCATCGGAGGCCTGTAGCTGAGAATAGAAAAAAGAAAAAGAAAAACAAAACCAAAAAACAGCCCAAGCAGTTGGACTTTAAGTCCCGAGTTATGCAGTGGAGAAGGGACAAACTACTTCCTGCCGGTGGGGCATCCTCTCTATGAACCTGCACGTCGCACGCTCCATCCTGAGCACAGCCCCGCAGCCCAGCTCCATCTGCCTTCTCAACACCACCAGTCAGGATCCCGGTATTTGTCAGTCCTTCTTGGTTTTCGCCGGCCCGTGAGTTTTTGTTATTCTTTTGTGTCACCATAGGTATCTCAGGGAGAAATCAGGAGGAACTGTAAGCCACAGGGCACCTGGAACCAGGGGAGAGCCTGTGCCTTTTTGATGAACAAGAAGATGGTTTTGACAACAGCCAAGTGCTTCCAGAGATGGTGTCTCTGAAGGGCAAGATGATGATGATGTCTGGTCGCCTGTTTTTAGCGATGGCTTATTCAGCAAATGCAAAGACTGGCTCTTCCTCCACCTGCAGGGCTCTGCAATCTCCACCTGAGGAGAAGCATCCCCAAAAGAACCTGTATCTTTGAGGCAGGGTCAGCTCCGCAAGCTTCTGGGGCTCCAGACCTCCAGGCTCCTGCGTACTGGCGGGCACCCTAGATCCTAGCTCCCAGGAAGCCCCTCCATGTGGAATCAGGACAGCACCCTCTGGAAATCTCAAGCACAAACCCCGACAACTGTCAGAGGAAAGAAGCCTGCCTTTAACTGAAAACAGATGAAGACAATCAGACCCAAGGCCAGACTGTGGACGGGAGGGAGGGTCCCGATGGAGACTGAGAGAGGCTTTTCCAACCCCCACTTTTTCTCTCCTCTCTTGTTTTGTTGTTGTTGTTGCTGCTGCTTTTTAGGGCTGCACCTGCGGCATATGGAAGTTCCCAGACTAGGGGCTGAATCATCGGAGCTACAGCTGCCAGCCTATGCCACAGCCACAGCAAAGCGGGATCCAAGCCATGTCTGTGACCTACACCACAGCTCACGGTAACACTGGATCCTTGCTTGACCCACTGAGCGAGGCCAGGGATCGAACCTACATCCTCATGGATATTAGTCAGGTTGGCAACCCACCGAGCCACAGGAGGAACTCCCCACACTTTTTTTTTTTCAGCAGCCAATTGCTTACTTCATGCCACTTTTTAAAAGGTGAAACATTTAACCTAATCTGAGGTCTGAGACCCCACAAGAAAGCTCATTAGGAAGTTAAACGGCAGGAGAGAAAATGACAGAAAACGGAGCAATTTTATTCCTGGGAAGTTTGGGAGGGAAGACCCAGGAACAGACAGAAATGTGGACAGAACCCACGGAGGGGAGACAGAAGGAGCTGGTAAGCGAGTGTGGCGCAGATATCAGGTTCTCTGCGGAGGCTTTATTATGTTATTTTACTCACATCTCAAAGCTTCTGCTCTCAGACACGGAGAAGTAACAAACTGCAGGTTCCAAAGTGAAGGAGCATTCAGGGCTTTTGCCTCTATGATCTGGATGCTACAACATTCATTTTCCTTCCTCCTGGCTCTGGGATATTTTATTCTCCACTGAAGAGGCAGGGATTTCGACTCCTATTTTACAGCTTCAGAGGGACGAGGGGGCTTGTGCAAGGTCCACACGAGAGCCAGGAATCAAGCCCGGGTCTGTATGATTTAAAAGAACCTGTTTCTTTTATTCTTTCAACAAATGTTCACTGAGCACTCAGTACATGCCAGGCATGGCTCTGGGCATCAGATAGAGAGAGCAGTGAACCAAACAGGATCTTGACTCTCACAAAGCTGACATCCTAACACCCTGGGGATGTGCCTCATTAGCTCTGCTTCAGAGAGGAGGTCGGTGTTTGCATTACCAAACAAAAGCAAAGTGAGGTCAGGGATTGAACCCGCATCCTCATGGATACTATTTGGGTTCATAATCCACTGAGCCACAACGGGAGCTCCTTGGGGACTTCTTGGAACCTGAGCCTTCCCCCTTAAATTTTTTCAGCACATTTTTACACAAGAAAGAGACATCTGGCTAAAACAGTCAGAATACTCTGCAAATATCATCTGAAGATAATTTTTCCTGCAGGAAGGACTCTTTCACCACCCTCCCCCATCTGCTTTTCCCAAGCCCTTTTGGGTTAGTCCTTGGCTTTCACTGGGGGAGGCACAAGAAACAACCAGATCAAATGGGCTTTTGCATCTGCTGTGGGGGCTGGGTCCGCCTCCTGCACAACCTCACCTGACAACAGCCGAGGACTGCAGCTGGCATGTCCCCCTCTGCACCTCCGCTTGCCTGTGTCCAGAACCACTCGGGGGGTGTCACCAGGGATGGCCTTGTCTTCTTTCCCTGCCTTCCCTTCCATCACTAGACTTCCTTCCAACATTGTCATCTTTCGTACTGTAGGTGTTTCTCTATGTGTATCAAATCCCGTGACACTGAAATAACACACACACACACACACACAGGTTTTTTCTTTTTTTTCCAACACACATTTTTTCAATGCACACTGGCCAGTTCTCAGGTCAATAACTAAGAGTTTGGGGTTGGTTTTTTTTGCCCCCATCTTTTTGTGTTTGGGGATTCCTGGGGGATTCCGTTACCCATTTTTTTCTATAAATGTCATCAACTTAAGTTTTGCCATTGAGTTGCTCTTTTTGCTCCCAATATTTAAATGATGAATTTTTTCAAGCCTTCAGGAAAGTTTAGAGAACTGTCCAGGGAACACACATACCCCTACCACCCTACATTCCACAACTGTCAGCTAGGGGTCCAATTGGAGCTGTAGCCGCTGGCCTATGCCACAGCCACAGCAACGCGGGATCCGAGCAACATTTGCAACCTACACCACAGCTCACAGTAACACTGGATCGTTAAGCCACTGAGCGAGGCCAGGGGTTGAACCCGCATCCTTATGGATGCTAGTCGGGTTTGTTAATTGCTAGGCCATGACAGGAACTCCCACACCTGTTAGCATTTTACTTTGTTTGCTTTCTTACACATTTGTCCTTTGAACCATCTATCTTTTTGTGGTTGCTGATGATGCATTTCAGGATAAGCTGCAGCGCAATGATTCGGTTTCTGATATTCCACACAAAGGCTGGCCTCAACGTAACTCTTCCTTTCATTTGCAACCCCACTCCCTGCAGACTCCAGGCCCCAGCAAGCAATTCCACCTTGAAGCTCTACCGCAGACCCCGTATGTATTAATGCATCTCTCCGGGGCTTTCCCCACTGGCTCGCTCTTATGCTTTCATTAGCCCTTCCTAACCTGCGTGGAATCGCCACTCGCCCTCACCCGCTCCCCTTCTGTCATCTGTTTCCACCCTAAGCCTGTCAAGCCAGCATGAAATGAGTATTTCTAGAGCTCAGCTCTACTTGTGATCACACTCTTTTCGGCCAAGAAGAGTGATATTTTCACACCGGTCTCAGTATAAATGATCCCTCTGGGTGCACTTCAAAAGCAACCCAAACCGGCTCTGCCCTTGGACCCTCCTGCCCATCACCCAGCTCTCAGGAACAACCAGAGCGTCGTCTGGGCCCAGCCAGGCGTATTGCCGCTGCCTTCAACTACCGCTGGCACTGTCCGAAACACTTAGTTACTTCTTGCATTTTTCTGGGAAAACAGTAAGAGCAACTCACTGAACGTGCAAGAGAAAGAAAATTTCCGCTTTCAGAACTACTGGAAACCAGAAAGTTATCTAACACAATAGAGGGTCTGTATTGTGTTCCAGCTTAAGGCTCTGGCCAGAATTCTTCATCTGGCTTTCAACGCCGACCTTTCACCTTTTAGCAAGACTTCTCTTCCTTTTAGGCCAGACGAAAATTCACCTCTGGGTTTTGTCAGAGGCAATGGCTCCTCATTAATCAGCAGACAGCAAAGTTCACCCTTTCTTGTAATGCAAACCAGCCAGTTAGAGGCTCTGGACAGGAAGCTGTTTAAAGCAGCAATTATGAGGGCATATTTCACAGGAATCTTTTTTTTTTTTTCAAAGAAGTAATTAACAAAGCACATATGTATTGCAGAAAATTTAGAAAAAAAAAAAAAAAGGAGAGAACAAAAAGAAACATTAATCATGATTCTGCTACCTCGGAATTACCATTACCATGTTGATGTGTATCTTTTTAGACTTAAAAATGCGAATACATAGAGTTTATAAAATTGGAGTCATACTGTATATGCTGGTTCTAGTATTTAAAAATTGTGATTAAGTCATAAGTTATTGTCATTATTATTGACATGATACCATGTCGTTAAGTATTATTTGATATAGTTTTATTTTTTATTTATTTACTTTTTTTAGGGCCACACCAGCAGCATATAGAGGTTCCCAGGCTAGGGGTCCAATCAGAGCTACAGCTACTGGTCTACACCACAGCCACAACATCAGATCTGAGCTGTGTCTGCGACCTACACCACAGCTCACGGCAACTGCCAGATCCTTAACCCACTGAGCAAGGCTAGGGATCAAACCTGCAACCTCACGGTTCCTAGTCAGATTCGTTTCCGCTGAGCCACGATGGGAACTCTTATTTGATGTAATTTTAATGAAAATAGATAGATAGATAGAGAGATACATACATACATACATACATACATACATACAGATACACACAAATTTAGATGTATGCTTTTTAGACATCAAGGCTCTAATTTTTCACTGCTAAAATTATCATTCTGATGAAAAACTTTGAACATACTACTTTCTGCATAATTTTGTTCCAAACAAAAAATTTCTAGGAGGTTAAGGGCTATATGCATTTTTAAGATTGTAAATAACTTTTACAAAACTGCTTTGCAGATTTAGGCTTCCACGGGCAGTTCTACAGCCCACCCCCTCGCCCTGTGTAATTTCTGTAAATCCTCCCTAATCTAATATGTGGAAGAGGTGTTATCATGCTATTCAAATTTACATTTATTTGACCACTAGAGAAATAGAACATTTTATTGGCAATTTTCAACTCTAGTTGAAGTACCAGCAGTTGGTTGGGGCCGCCAAGCTTTCATCTGCGGGGAATCCCAAGGTGTACCAGGAGCTCAGTGACCCAGCGAAGGTGGTGGCTGGTGGGCCAGGGCTGGTTTTTGTTAAGCAGCAGCATCTCACCATGTTTTCAAAGCTACAGGTCCCAGACGCCAGGGCTATGAATTCCAGCTGCTATGTGTGAAACCTTATCCTCCAGTCTGTAACCCCTCAGGTCCTTCCCTGACTTCAATTTCAAACAGCGAAAGCAGGGAGGCCCAGGAGGTCCCCCCTTCCCCACCGCCTTGACCAGCTGGCTCAGAAACTCGTGTTCAGAGTCAGGCCAGGAAAGCTGCCCAGGATCCAAGCAGAAACTGCTGACCCACCATAACATGGAAGACACCTCTGGGAGACAGGAGCCTCTAACTTTATCAGCCCAATTCTCTAACCTTAAGAACTCCAAAATAGGTTTTGAGGTGACAGCTTCATCGTCTTCCAGGAAGCAGGCGAGAAGAAAACCGCCATCCTAGCTCTTGGAAGCTCCTGCATTTATAAATGTCTCCAGAGCAAGTTAATTTCCAACAACTGCTTGCTTGGTGTTTTGGGAGTTAGGGCAGTGGTTATGGAGCTTTAGGGAGTGTGGTTAGAACAAGCTGCCGAGCCCCACCCCAGGGTCTTCTATTTAAATAGGAATTTGCATTTCTAATGAGTTCCAGGGAGAGGCAGGGAACCACAACTTGAGAACCAGTGAGAAGCACACTTTGAGAAACAGGGATAACTGAGAACGCTCCTTTATGAAGATTCTGGCACAGCCACCTTTACATGGCACACATCTAAGATCTCCCTGACTACACTCGGCGAGAAGGACTCGGAGGGGAATCCAGGATCTGAGGATACCGAGGGCCAGCTGCATTCATTGCACGAGGGCATTTAATATAAGAGACCGGATAAGCCTTTTTAAACTAATCCTTATCCTCCCAGTCATTTCTTCACTACTCACTACCCCAGCCCAAACCCCGCTGTGTTTTGTAAATTGTTTTTATTTATTTGTATTAGTTCTTTGTCTAAACAATAAAAAACCTTCCTGCTTTGGTTACTTCTTCAGGTCTTTATTTTCTCATGAAAGCTCCCATGTACATAAAAATTCAATAGAACACGGATGCTTTTCTCCTACGGGAAAAAAATACATGAGATTTGAGCATGCTCGAATTTTGGTATCCATGGGGCTCCTGGAACCAATGCCCTGTGGACACCGAGGCATAACTGGATTTGTTCCATCTTCTTTACTTCCCTTCTCCTGAGAAGACCTTCCAGTCCTCTTTCCAAGGCCAGAGGGCCCAGCTTTGCTCTTGAAGGACTGACCACATTCTCTTCCCCCCAGGACCTGCTTCCGCCCTTACTCTAAAGTGCTTTCTCCATTGATCTTTCTCCACCTCTTACCACTGCCTGGCACTGGTCCCTGCTCTGTCCTTGAAACTCTCCTCCGGAAACTCTCCCGGACCCCCCACGCCTTCTCTGCATCTTTCGGATCCATTTACCTCCCTGGTCGCATGCTGCTGGCTTTCATGTCCTCATCTTGCCGGCAAACCTGTGCCGCACAACCCTGATTAACCACAGTGGACCAGACAGACCCTGCCCAGCTCTCATGCAGCTGACAAGCCGGCGGGGGAGGGGGGAGGGGGGGTGCGCTTCCACTGATCAGTTAATAACACAAGTGGTCACTTAGTTACAAACTGTCAAGTGCTCCAAAAGAGAAGCACAGTGTGCTGCGACTGCATATGATGGGGTGGCGGGGTGGTCATCTGGTCTGGGGCAGTGAAGCCACAGGGAAGCAGTGTCAGGGACTGGTTTCCGCTGCACCATGACGGGAACTCCAGAAAAATTATTTTTAAAGGCTGTAAGCTATTTCCTACATCTGTGTACCATAATTTACTATTTCCTCTATTGCTGGATGTGTAGATTTTCCCCCACATTTTTCTTATCATGAATAATGAATATCTTTGCACATTTATCAGATGCATTTATGCTTATTTCCTTAGGCTAGATGACTAGAGTTGGTTTTACTCGATCAAAAGGTATGTATACAGTTGAGCCTCTTCAAACTGTGCGCCAGTATCCAGCTATACTCCCACCAGCAATTTAGGAAAGTGCCCTTTTCAACACAGCCCCTACTGGGTAATCTGATAGGAGAAAAATGCTATCTCATTTTCCTGTGCACTTCTGTGATTACCAGTTAAGTTAAATATTTCCCCCCATATTCCTTAGCTGCTTGTACTTCTTCTGTGCATGACCTGTATCTCCCCCTCGGCCAATTTTTCTATTGAGATACAAATAGTTTTCCCCTTCAGATTTGAGTAAGCAACAATTTATATAGTAAGGGATCTAAATGTTTTTTTCTGTTACATGTGGCAATTTTTCTACATTGACTATAAACTTTGTTTCTAATGCTTATGATACAGGGAAGTTAATTTATAAAAGTTAATTTATAAAAACAGTCCAATGCACTGTTCTTTATTCTTTCTTACCCCTAGTGTTTTGTGCTTAGAGAATCAACCCTTCCCTAGAAAATCAGGTATTCCTAAATATTTCCTTAAATTTTTTTTTATGGTCTAACTTGAAATGTCTAATGGGAATTTATTTTGGTGGATGCTGTGAGACAGAATGTAATTCTTTTGCGTGGGTCACGAAGTAAGTCATCCCTTCTCCTCACTGACCTGTGATGCTCCATCAGCTCATATTAAATTCTCATAAATGCCAGGGATGTTGAGATATTATTCCGTTCCTTTAATCTGTCTCTACTCATATACCAATCACTACTTTAGTTACTGTGTATTTATGATTTATCATGCTTTCATGTATTCACTCAACAAACGTTTACCAAGCCCCTATCGTGTGCACCAACTGAGATCACACCAGACATTTCTCTGCCAGCTTCCTTTTCTAGTGGAGGAATAAATGCTGAACAATCACAACATTTATTGAATGCTTACTCTGTGTGCCAGGGTCTGTCAGGCACTTTACAAGTCAAATTTTACCCTGGCAAGAGTCCATAACATAGGCAGTGTCATTCCCATTTCGCAGATTAGGAAACCTGATGCCCAGGTGGCCACAGAGTAGGAAGGGGTGAAGCCGAACAATGCCTGCAGGCAGTGTGGGTCTGAGCCACCACGCTGTAAATAAAGTGTATAATTCAGATAAAAGCAGAGGAGAGGGAGTGACAGGAGAGAGTGTGACTCAGGCAGGGTGGTCAAGGAAGGCTTCCCTGAGGAGGAGGTGCCGTTGGAGCAGAGACCTCAATCATAAGAACGAGTGAGGCAGGAGACAGTCTAGACCAGAAAGAAACAGTTTTGTGTGGGGGCAGCAGTGACCGCGAAGGCGGGCACGCCCGGTGTCCTCTAGGACGAGGAGAACGTGTCGCTGGAGCTCCGTGGGGGAGATGGTGGCAGGAGGTGAGGTCCAAAGGCCAGCGCCTGGCCTGCAGGTCCCCGTAAGGAAGGGAGATTTTATTCTGTGTGATCGATTGACGCCACCAGATGGGACCTGACTCGTATTTAAAAGATCACTCTGGAGGGGGGCGCGGGCCACACACTAGAGGAGACACCGTTACCCTCCCTCATAGAGAAAGGTCTTAACTATTTTCAGCTGTTTATACTTGCAAAAGAATCTTAGAATCATTCTGTGGTGTTCCCAACGGCCCAGCGGGATTCCACTAGAATTATTACATACTCGAGGCACTGACTCTGGACAAACTGCCGTCTTTACAAAATGCAGTATTCTCCTCCAAGAAACCGGTCCATCTTGCCCAGTCGTCAAGTCACTCGAAAATCTATCAGTCAGGGAATTCCCATCCTGGCTCAGCAGTTAAGGAACCTGACTAGGATCCATGAGGATGTGGGTTGGATCCCCGGCCTCGCTCAGTGGGTTCAGGATCTGGTGGCTGCTGGGAGCTGTGGTGTAGGTCGAAGACATGGCTTGGATCCCGAGTGGCTGTGGCTGTGGCACAGGCCGGCAGCTGCAGCTCCCATTCGACCCCTAGCCTGGGGACCTCCATATGCCACAGGTGTGGCCCTAAAATAGCAAAAAAAAAAACCCCAAAAAACAAACAAAAAAAACCTATCAGTAAGAATATTGAGATTTTCGAGATTTTCTTCAAGAAAATCCATCCTGTATTTCTGGACTCTCACTGTCACTATTACAACCACCACCTTCTGGGGGGTCCTCCCTTTGGCCCCCCTCCCCCACCCAACTGGGGTCTTCCCTTTGGCCCCCCCACCCCCACCTCTCCACTTCCTGCCTGCTCAGTGAACCCTCACTGCCCAGAATCACATACACTGATGTCCCAACTGCCAGCACCTCAGAAAGTGACTGTCATCAGAGGCACGGTCTTTAAAGGGGTCACTAAGTTAAAATGAAGCCAAGCGGGTTGCCCTGATACAGAATGACAGGTGTCCTTAAAGAAGAGGAAACTTAGACACAGGTACTGAGGCAAGACTACATGACGACACAGGGAGCGAGGACGGCCACCCACGAGCCAAGGAGCGGAGCCTCAGGAAGAGACGACTCTGCTGGCACTTTGATCTCAGACTTTCAGTCCCTCAAACCGTGATGAAATAATTTCTGTTGCTGAAGCCACCAGCCTGTGGTACTTCATGATGGCAGCCCTTCCCATAGCTGCAAAATGGGGCAAAAAGCTCCTGACCACCAGCAACAGCAGGAGGAAAGAACCCCTTGTGTGTCCAGGACAGACACGCTAATAAAGGTGCCACACAGGCTAAACGTGGCCTTGGCCTTGAAACTCTTCTCTCCATGCTCTAAGCAACTCCCACTAAGGAAGGAGAGCTGGCAATGAGAGAGGGGACCCCTGGCCGGCTGAGGCCTACGGAGCAGCCTACATTTTTTGCAGAAGGAGACGTGGTGACAGCTCATTGAGTTCGGTTTCTGCAGCATGGCTGGTACAATGAAATGAGCAGATGAGGTCCAGCAGGCTCGGGATCAAAGCTGGCTGACTCTGAGAGCACTCAGGCTGTGCTCACCACGTGCCAGCACTGTCCTGGTTTGACCATCTCTTCCTTAATGTGACCCATGCAGCCCCATGAAGGAGGTACCGTTTGCACCCCCAATCTACAGACGAGAACACTGAGGTGCAGAATGGTTGCCCAACTTGCCCAAAGCTATATTCCTGAGGTTTGAGCCCAGACTGGCTCCAGGTCTGTGTTTTTCACCTCTGGGGTAGGGGTTCCCAGGCTTTAGACTGCATCGGGGTTGCCTGGAGCACCTGCAAAAACACAGGTAGCTTGGGCCCTGCCCGGAGTCCTGCTGGAGAGCGTGGGCGGGGCCTGAGAATCTGCATTTCTAGCAAGTTCCCAGGTGATGATGCCAGCCCAGGGACCACACTGTCCTCTGGGAGGAAAACCACCTCTGATAATTAAAAGCTCTCAGGACAGCTGGGTGAGACTCGTGGGCCCACAGAGGAAACGTACTTCACACAAGTCGGGTACAGCACCAGGGGCCCACCAATGTTATATTGCTTGCCTCTGACTCATGCCACTTTCATGCGCCAACAGTGGGGTGGGGCCGGCCGTCTGCCTTCCTGTTTCTGAAACTCTACCACATCCTCCCCTGAGAGCCTGGGGCAGCCGCTGCTCAGCTGCAGGGAAAGAACACCCCTCCCCGTGCCCAGCCTCGAAGTAAGAAACCCCACTGCTCTGATGCATCAGCCCAGATGAAATCTCAGCAGTGCCTCTCATGCGCGGGCGCCAAAGCCAACAGGCCTGGATTCTATTTACAGCCCACCTCAGAGAGGGACACACACTGGATTTGGGGTTTCTAAATAGTAACACCTGAGTTTTGCAAACTATGTTTTTTTTTTTTTTTTTGCTTTTAAGGGCCCCACCTGCAGCGTATGTGGTGGAAGTTCCCAATGCCAGATCCTTAACCCACTGAGCAAGGCCAGGGATCGAACCCGTGCCCTCATGGATACTAGGCAGGTTTGTTACCGCTGACCAACGATGGGAATACCTTTGCTTGCTTTTTTTAATGGGCTGCTGTGAGGGGCATGCGGGAGAGGGGTTTCCAGCCCCCGTTTCCTTTAAGCACGACCCTTCCCCCGTCCAAGCACTTCTCAGTCTGGCAGGCCACGCTGGCTCCCTGCCCTGCCCCTTCCAGTCACACAGGGAACCCCCCAATCCCTGCCACCCCAGCCCAGGGCTGCCTCTGAACGGGAGTAACCTAGTCCCGCTGGCCCAGGCCCAGGCAGACAGCTCATTCGGGTCACTAGGATTCACGCTTTAAAAGGAGGAACACGCTGATGAGATAAAAATAAAAACAGCTGACTGCAGAGGAGGCTCGCCATTCCTGGAGGGCAGCGGGCTGCAGGCGGGCACGTGGGCGCTCTGTCCTGCCCTGGCGGTGGCCAACAGCCTTGTATGGACAAACAGCAAGAGCCCAGCTCCCTGTCTGGGTTAAAATCCTTGCACTGAAATTCCACTTCACCTGGGGTTGGAAAAGCCCAGAAATGGTGATGGTGCCCGTTCCCAGGACTCCCAGTAACTACAACAGAAACACTGCACACAGCCCTCAAAGCACGTATTTGACTGAACGTTAATGAATGATACTATAGCATCATATGCAAAAAAGTCTTGTGTCAAATCTCAAAAAACGGTAGCGGCAGGTGGGAAAGGACCCTGGAACTGAGGTCACCTGATCATCAAGTTTCAGGCACGGGCTCTTCCACCCTATGTTCCCTTCCTAAAGATTGCGGGCAGGAACGCTTTTTCCAGATGGATGGCTGCTCTAGGCCTGGCGAGCTCCTCCTGGACCCATCCTCGATGAACAGCTGCGAGGACTTCAGGCGGGTGGCCTAACCTCTCTGGGCTGTAAAATGGACACACTAGGTCCAGAAGGTCTACCCGGAATGGACCATGTTCAGAAGGCATCTCCCCTTCACTCCCACTTCCCTGCCGAGCAAAGGTCTCATTCTCCACCTTTCTCCTCAAATATCCGTCATCTCCACCCCCGACACACCAAAGCATCTCCCCAGATGTCATGGGCAGAATGAGAAGGTTTCTCTTGTGCTTCCAAAGCCCCTGCTCAGACCCACTACAGTTCTAACCACAGTGGTGCAGGCATTGCTTTTCACGACCGGAACCTGAGCTCCAAGGAAGGAGTTATTTGTGAATCAGGACTGAACCCTCAGCAGACCCTTAATAAACATGCGCCAAAGGAATGGTACCTGCCTGGCCTCTCTCACAGTTTTAGGTGCAAAGGAGAACACACGAAAGTGGAAAAGCCCTATGAAAATGTAAAGTATTATTATCGATAACTTAAGTTACTGACGTGGAAAGCGCTTTTCCCCCCAGTGGCAGAGAAAGCCACGAAGACCCTACATCAAAGGCTACAGTGCTCCCGCAGGCCCAGACAGCATCCGGGCAGCCTTCCAGCCTCACTCCGTACGATGCTCAGTGACACAGCTCCTAGACAGGCGCTGTCCAAGACACCGGCCATGAGCCACACCATGGCACTTGAAATCTGCTCAGACCCACTACAGTTCTAACCACAGTGAGAACGTGGCGTTAAGGGTAAAACATACACCAGATTTAGAAGAGCAAGCAAAAAGAATGTAAAACATTTCATTCGTAATGTTTATATTGCTTATGGGCATAGATGGTGAATGATACCATTTGGGATCTATTGGGTTAAATTGGTTAAAATTAATGCCACCTGTTCTGTCTTACCTTTTTCAACGGTGCTCTCTTTCAGAAAGCAGAAAACTGCCGATGTGGCTCACATCGTCTTTTGACTGGACAGTGCTATTCTTGGAAAGCCCACCAAGAACTATTCTCTCTGACCCAGTCCTGGAGCCCAACCACGTCTGCTCATTTCCTGGGATTCTTACGATAAAATCCTATTCTTTAGCTAGTGTCTCTGTCCAGGGATTTAGCCTTGTTATCACTAAGCCTTCACCCAGGCTCCTGGAGCCAGGAAACCCTCTGGGGGAGGCTCTGGGACAGTCTGGCTGTCTCTGGATGGTGGCCCGTGTGTTGTCTGGGACGTGAATGCACATTGGGGCCGGCGTGTGAGTGGAAGACGCTGTGGCCTCAATTCAGCCCGTCCTGGCAGCGTGAGCTCATTGTACTGGAGGATTCCTGCCCTTATTTAGGTCAGTGGCCCCATTACCCCAGAATCCGAGAGAGAGTTTCTATGGAGTTTTGTCTTTGCCACTCTTTGCCACCCTTGTCCCCTCTTTGCAGAAAATACCATGCTGCAAAGGTGCTAAAACATTAAAAAAAAAAAAAAAAAAAAAAACTAGAGATTTGGTTTCCCAGTTCTACTCCCTCTGCCGTCGCGATAAAATGGCTTGCTCACTTTGGAAATTTGTTAACCATTTTCAAAAGCAAGACATATAACAGACAATCGAAAGCCACCTCGTTTGGGGGAAAGAAATGTACTTCTTGCTTTTCACCTCCAGCACAGGTTTCCAAGTCACCCTTGAGACAAACACGCACACTCTTCCCTACACAGTGCTGGGGCCCAGATCAAAGAGCCACTTTGGCAATGAAATGTGAAACCCTTTGCAAAGCCCGACAGAGGCCAGAAACATTCTGCAGGCCACTCCCTCCTCTCTCATGCGAAACATGAAACATGCCTGCCTCACCGCATAAGCATCATGTGGCAGCGACTTAAATATGATAACAGTTTTAAAGGCGAGGAGCCTGGAGAGGCTGACGTCCAAGACCAACTTTTTCCTACTGTCTACTTGTAAATGATTTTCTGTATACAAACGCATGGCTGCATTCTCATTATAAACAAAATCCCAAGAGCACAGAAGTGAGCAGGTGGCAGAAGGCTCCCTCCGCTGTCACCTCCATCTTGCTCTCAGCTTCGGTTCCTGATGAAACATGATGTCTGTCTGTCACGGTTGCCAGCTCCCTCCCCGCCACATTACACAGTCTCGAGGGCCAGGGTTCCAGGCACCCCAGGATTCCAGGCACCCCTCTTCCTGCTGAGAATCAACATGGTTGACAGCCAGCGGTGACCTACCTGTGTGCACGGGCCACCAGTGGGAAGAGAAATGAACCGGGACCACTGTTCTGGCTTTATGCACAGCTAACCTTTCACTCTGCCTTACAACCATTACGGGATGGTTCCTGGAGGGAAAGAGCCATGATTGAGTCGTCCCTACACCCCCGGTGTCCAGCACAGGACTGGGACCCAGGAAATAATCAATAGACATTTGCCACATTGTCCCAAGGTACATCCTTTTAAAATCACTGTCATTCTGAAGCTCCTGTTGTGGCTGAGCAGTTATGAACCCGGCTAGTATCCAAGAGGATTCGAGTTCAACCCTGGCCTTTGCTCAGTGGGCTAAGGACCCAGCGTTGCCGTAAGCTGTGGTGTAGGGCCCAGATTCAGCTCAGATCCAGCAGTGCTGTGGCTGTAGTGTAGGCTGGTAGCTGCAGCTCCGATTTGACCCCTTGCCTGGGATCTTCCATGTGCCTCAGTTGTGGCCCTCAAAAAGCCAAAAAAAAAAAAAAAAAAAGTCACTGCCATTCAACAGACATGGAAGAATCACCCTCTTTAAAATATGCAGACCCTTTGATTGAGCAGTAACCTACGAGAAATTAAGGGTGTGCTTAAACATGCATGTTTAGTACAGAGTTGTTCAATACATACACTTTTTTTTTTTCTTTTTGTCTTTTTGCCTTTTCTAGGGCCACTCCCATGGCACATGGAGGTTCCCAGGCTAGGGGTCTAATCAGAACTGTAGCCACTGGCCTACACCACAGCCACAGCAACATGGGATCCGAGCCCCGACTGCGAGCCACACCACAGCTCAAGGCAACACTGGATCCTTAACCCACTGAGCAAGGCCAGGGATTGAACCCGAAACCTCATGGTTCCTAGTCAGATTCGTTAACCACTGTGCCACAACGGGAACTCCTATCTTTTTTTTTTTTTAAAGGAAAGGCTTAAATACCAAACGACAAAGATTAAATGGGAAGAACAACAGCCCCATCTCATAGCCCTGAGCGACGGTGCAATGAGCTAATGGGGAAGCCTGGAACACGGCCCGCCTCTGAGCAAGTTCTACACAAAACCTACTCCTGGTCTTCCCCAGCCTTGTTGCTGCTGTCCTTAGATGAATTACAATGGTTTTATCTACTGCAGCCATTTCACTACCAAAAAGATCATTTAATCAGGAGGCAAAAGACTGAACTATGACTGATTGAAAAAAGTGATTTAAAAAATTTTACATCAGGAGTTCCTGTTGGGGCTCAGAGGTTAATGAACGTGACTAGGATCCATGAGGATGCAGATTTGATCCCTGGCCTCGGTCAGTGGGTTAAGGATCCAGCGTTGCCATGACCTGTGGTGTAGGTCACAGACGCGGCTCGGATCCTGTGTTGCTGTGGCTGTGGTGTAGACCAGTGGCTACAGCTCTGATTGGACCCCTAGCCTGGGAACCTCCATATGCCGCGGGTGCGGCCCTAAAAAGACAAAAACAAACAAACAAACAAAAAAAAAACCCACAAACTTTATATCAGCATGACCCCAACTCTGTACAAACAAACATTTATTCGTGAGGAGAGGATGTGGAGGCCGGGGGGTGGGGGGTTATTTTCCAAGGTTCTGGGTGCAGTTTATGCAGATGGTGGTAGTAAGGGTGATTTTTCTTTGTTATTTGTGCTTTTCTACCCCCTCTAAATTTTCATAGTAGAATGTACTCTTTTTATGAGACTTTTTTTTCCCTCCACATTAAAAAAGGGAGAGAGTGGCAACATTTGGCCCACGGCCTCATTTTCATTAAACCAACTGGCTGGTTTCTTTCAGCTCCTTTAGAAGAGGGTCCAGGATCTATTTTTATTGCCATGTTCCCATCCCACTACGGAGAATAGCTCTTCCCACGAGGCAGCTTTTTAAGATGATGATACAGTCTTTCTAGAACAGCTAATTACCTCTGAGCCTTTCAGTTGAGTCTGAAAGAGAACCAGAGTTTTAAAAACATTAGCCTCTCCCTCGCTGGAGTCGTGCAGAGAGGATAAACCAAACTGGCTGGGTATTAATTTAGAGTTTCTGGTTTTCTGCTTTTCCTCCACTCATCTGTTAGGAAGGGGACAGGAAAAGCAGGAAAATGACTGCAGGATGGGAATGGCGAGTGCGTGGTATGGCCCCAATCTGCAGTGCTTTCCTGAGCTACTTCCTGCCCAGGTGCCAACCACCCCTGACGGTCCCAGACCCTGAGATGTGGCCCCTTTTAAAGCCTGGACGCTGGCCCAGCCCTGCCACCAGGAGCTGCCCTGTGACAAGCATAGTTTCCATGGTTTACTATGCATGCTGCCAGGTCTCCCAGTCTACGAAGGACTCTTCCTTCTTTGCGAATTGGCGATCCACACCCAGAACCCGCCACCTGTCCCGACATGCCAAGACTGCCAGCATGTCCAGCCTCCACAGAGAGGGGGCCGGGGGCCTGGCAGGTGGTTCACTGGGGCAAGTCCAGAAGCACAGAAGGAGCCTGCAGGGTCACTGCCTCTGCCTGTGTAGGACAAGGCGCTGGGTGGCCGCCCTGCTTTAGACCCCAGAAGGGAACCTGGGCCAGTTTAACGTAAGGCTCAAGAACTGGGCTTGAAGGCCACTTTGGGTTCAAATCCCAGCTCCACTAATAAGCTACATGACCTCAGACCTCTATTAGCCTAAGTCCCAGAATCCTGGGCTATAAAATGGAGCTAGCGGTAGTCCCACCTCGTAGAGGCATAGTGGTGGTTAAACATAGGTACTGAAAGTTGGATCATCCAAGAAAGGTTAACTGAGTTTTTAAGACAACCTGCGCAGCCCTGAGTCCAGCTGAGAGGAATTCAGTCTGGCCGCAAAGCCTCTGTCACCAAAAAGCAGCGTGGACACCTTGGGAGCTGGGTGCAGCCAGCCTCTGCATGGGAGCCCCTGGCAAGCTGGGCACAGTGGGTAAACAGGGTGAGAAACCCAAGTCCCATGGAAGGTAAACAGCCCCTCCTAGTCAAGACCCTAGCCAGGCAACCCCGTGTAGAGGTCCTGGCTAAAATTCTGGCCTGTCAGCAGGACCTCTGCCCTCTAGAGTCTCCCGGGGAGAGAATTCCACACAAGGGCCTGGCCTGGAATGATGCATCCTGGAGACTTTTCTATCCGAGCTCACATTTCTCAGCTCTCATCTCAACTCTCATCCAGCTCCCCACCCCACCCCACCCCACCCCAACCACCACTGCACAGCCATGCAGTGAGAAGGCACACTGCTCTCTTGATCTGGAACCTCCTTCTATGCCTAGCCCTTGAGAGGAGGGCTTCTCGCATTTGAATCTTGAATCACCTGGTAAAATGAAGATTCTGAGTCTCGGGCCTGGGTGGGGCCTGAGACTCTGCATTTATAATGAGCGCTCAGGTGATGCCGATGCTGCTGGTCCAGAAGAAGCAGAAGCTGGAAGGCTTCGAACGAGAATCCTAAAGGAAGCCCAAAATAGCAAAGGGGCAGCTGAGGCAGGATGGACTGGGACTCAACCCCTGCCTCAGGCTGCAGTGGGCAGGAGCCAGCCAGAGAGTTCCTCCTTTGTAGAACCTGCTTTTTAGACCTTGCGCATAAGTGCACAAGCAGGTGTCTAAAAATGCACCATGTGAGAGAGCTGCACAGTGGAGGGTGACAGAGATAAAGGACAGGTCAGGGAAAGGCCGGAAGATGGGAAAGAAGACAAATCCCGTATTTATAAGTGGGGAAAGGAGTGTTACCCATTGTGGGGTACACACAGAGCTGCATTTATTCTCACAGCAACATGGCAGAGCGGTGGGTGGGGGCCAACAAATGAGACGGAGGCTCGGACTGGTAATGTGACCTGCCTCGTGTCACTCAGCTAGTAGTTATCAGAGGCAGGATCTAAGCCCAGACCAGGTCTTTCTGGATCCCAAACCCAAGCATTTTACTCCACACCCTGCTGGGGAAAAGATGCCAGGACCCTTCACCCAGGTTCCCCCAAAGTTAACATCCTGCAAAATACAATGCAATTATCTAAATCAGGGTGCTAACGGTGACACAGTACTACCAACTCTTAACTATAGTCCTCTACAGATTACATTCCCATTTGGTCAAGGGCCCACGAAGGTTCTTTCCTGCCCCAGGATCCAGTCCGGGACGCCACGCTGCATTTAGCCACCATGTCCCCTTGGTCCCCTCCAATCTGGGACAATTTCACAGTCTTTGTCTTTTATGATCCTGACATATTTAAGAGTACTGGCCAGTTATTTGTAGAATGTCTCTCAATTTGGGTCTGTTTGCAGTCTCCTTGTGTTAAAAATCCAGATCAGATTATGAATTTTTGGCAAAAAAAAAAAACAGAAGTGAGGCTGTACTCTTCTGGGGACCATGAAGTATCAAAGATATACTCGAGGCTGCTATGTCCCACCTGGTGGTACCTGCAGGAGTCTCCCCGGCACAGTTCCCACTTCTCCCTTTGTAATGAATAACCATCCCATGGGGAGTTACGTGGCAACCACCCAAATGTCTAAACAGATGCTTCTGGTACATGCTCAGATACGAGGGTTAGGGGGCTGGAGAAGCAATGAGGAGACCCAGGACTTGAAAAACCTGGGTACATTTTTCACCACCAGCTGGCACAACAGACAAGCTACAGAAAACTCCAGCAAATCTCCAACAACAGCTTCAGGCATGACTCTGGCCTGGGAAATGTGGTAATCTCAGTAACAACAACAACAACAAAACAACCCAAAACACAAACCACAACACCGTCTGTGTCAACCTCCCAGCAGGAATGTCCTAAAGAGTCAACTCCAGCACTCACGGCATCTGAGCTAGAGAACTGAAAGTGCAGGCAATGGATTCTCTGAGAGTGAGTTTTTTTGTTTGTTTGTTTTTTCCTATAACTGAGCTCTTTTTATGGAACCAAATTGGGCATGCTTAAAGAAATGGGGAGAAAGGACCCACAAATCTGAGAAGAGCAGGAAGAACTCTAGATTTACAAGGTCATAAAAACTGGTCGTTGTTTACAAATGCCTTCCAAGGGCCAGGTGCTCCGTATGTCGTGTCAGGGCAGGTCTTTGTGACAATCCCGTACAGGTGAGAGGGGCATTCATCGTAGTCCCCAAAGCCTCTGGTTCTGATGCTTGCAGCTGCACCCCCACAGGGGAAGTGTTCCTCCCCTTTCTAGATGCCGGGGGCACCATGGCTTCTGGAGAGAGGGTATCATTCCCATTTTAGAGAAGCAGCTGCTGGGAGTCGGAGAGGACGCCATGGCCCAGCCCGGAGAGGGGAACAGGGGTCTGAACCAGGCCTAACCAACGGCAGGCTGTCTCCCTACTTCACTTGTTTCCCCAAAGGCTCTGCAAAACTGGCCCAGGGAGTCCTGGAAGTTTCAGGAGTCATGGGCTTTTTAATCCCTAATATTATTGTTAATTATTACTTATTATTAACCCAGGTATGTGGCCTCATTTCCCATAAACACCATGTCCTGCCATCTCTCAGCAAGTCTCCATCTTCCTGCTTCCTTCCAAGGCCCATGCCAAGGACTAGAAAAATCTAAAATTCTAGGAGCTCCCATTGTGGAGCAACGGGATTGGCAGCATCTTGGGAGAGCCAGGACGTGGGTTCGATCCCCCGCCGGGCATGGTGGGTTAAGGATCTGATGTTGCCACAGCTGCAGCTTAGGTCTTGACTGTGGCTTGGATCTGATTCCTGGCCTGGGAATTCCATGTGCCATGGGATGCCCAAAAAGAGGGGTAAAAAAAAGAAAGGCTGAAATTCTAAAGGGAGGAGTTAATGAGCTTTTAATAATAAAGATAATGATAGCCCCCTTCCTAGAAAATTCTTGTCCAGATGGTCCTTGCACTAGAAAAACCAAAGCAACTAGTTTCCTGATACTCAACAGAAAAACAGCTGGTAAGAGGCAGTACCTGGATAAATGGCTGTCTGGGCAGAACATGCTGAGTGTTGGCAAGACACGGCAACTTCTGGAGAACTTGCTTCAGATTTCTCAGAGAGAAAAAGAGTCCCCATCTCCCGAGGGCAAACCTGCATTTCTGGGCTGGGATTCTGGTCAAAGGCATTAGGCAGCGCTTGTGTGTCCCAACGGGGCTGGCTGGGTGAGTGTAAAATCTGCAGACACCTCGCAACGTCTCCCTTGCACTTTGGAAGAGCAGCAGGGGGGCTCTCACTGGGCCTCCCAGTGGTCCTTCCCTTCAGAGAGAGAGCTCGCAGTACAGCTGGGCAGCCGGCAGGCCACCCTCATGCCCAGCCCCACTGCTCGGACCATAAGGGAGCAGTAAGCCAGCGGACGGGGGCAGAGGTGGGCTCTACCCAAAGTGACCAGGAGCTTGTGTTGGGAAGATGGCTCTGGCTGGGGCCTCGAAGGGACGGTCGTGGGGCACCCATCCATCTTAAATTCCCTTGAAGGGAAGGAGGAAGGGACAGCCACGAGCAGGGCACCCATCAATCTTAAATTGGGCCTTGACTGGACATAGCACCCACCTTGTTCCCACACACAAAGAATGCAGAGCATCTTATCTTGTAAAGCTTTCTTTTTATCTTTAGGGAAGAAGGCCGGTGACATTCCAGCATTCGAGGGCTCTACGCGTTGTATGCAGACCCAAAGGGTTCTGCCATTGCACATGTGCTCCGAGTTCTCAAACTAAAATTGGAAAAGACACTATAGACTCAGTTCACAAAGGCAGGGGGCCTTAGGGGACAGCTATCTGAGCTTCCTTTATGGATCACTAGGAGGGGAGGCATTTTTCAGACCCGCCCCTGAGCTCAATGGTGAGGAGCGGGTGATGGCATCACTTTCACTTCTGGGAGCAGCCATCAGGGCAGCTGTGGGCACAGCTAGGGGTGGCTGTGACCTGGCTCACGGGGTCAGGGCAGCAATGAGCCATCTCTGATTTCCCATGAGCAAATCAGAATGCTTCTCTCTATCATCCTCTGACCTCAGTCTGTCAGGCCTCAGGGTCCCTCCAAGAAGCCAGCCCTGTCAGCGCCACACTCATTGGGCCACTGCCTGTGATGCTCGGAAGGGGAGCCCTGCCCCTCGAGCTTCACCGTATCACCAGGACCCGGCCGGGTCCCTGCAGAGCAGAAACTCGATAATATCTGATCACTCAAGGAATACACAAATGAACAAAAGAAGAAATTAGTCAGAAAGAGACTGCATCAGGAGCCCTACCTGGGGCATGAAGAAGGATTAACTTCAAAAAGATTATAGTGTCTCCAGGGGCATGCATATTCGTGTCTAGTAATGGGAGACTCAGGTGAAGACACACCCAGATTACCACTGGAATCAACTACCAAATCCTGGCACACACAGGGACACACACATTTCTGATAATGTGCTCACATTAAAAATAACTGTACTTCTAAGCCAAAGGGGTAGGCGAGCTAGGATGGGAGGGCTGATTTAGGACCCAAAGCTGCCTCTTGTATCCACTTCCCTCATAGCAGATCCCCCAAATCGATTCCACCATTCTTGCCAGGCCATCCAGACGTAAGCCTACGACCCCTCTACCCAGCACTTGGTGTACCGTCCAGCCCCACTGTTTCCACCTGCTCCAGAGGCACCTGGGATTCTGTTAGGGATTATGACCGCTGGCTCGCATCCCACGCTGAGTCAGACTCACCAGGACTGGGGCCAGGGAGTCTTGATCTAAAAGGACGCCCAGGAGAACCTTCCATAGAAGGACATGAGGGCCACTGCTCTAATAAGAACAATCCAGCACTTCGAGTCCATTCCATCGGCTTCGCTGGATTTAGTGTGTCTGGAAAGCCACACGGGGCCTCTTCCCTTGAAAATAAGATCTTTGCCAAATATCCACATGCTCTGGGGGATGCGATGCAGAACCCTTACATTGCGATGCAAGGGAAATGCAGAGGGAACAGGGGGCAGGAAGAAGGCAGCCGCAGGAGGGGCCGGGCCAGGCTGGGGGAAGTCCCGTGAGGTACCCCTGCCCCAGGGGATACTCGCCACAGAGGGGGCCACAAGGGATAGACGGGGAGGGAAGCCAAAGGAACTGCTGGGATGAAAATCACCAACTTGAAAACCGTGCCTCAGGCTGGAGCTGGAATTCACTCATTGATTCATTCACTCATTCATCCATCACCCCCAGGATTTCTTCCTTTAACGTCTATACTTAACATGCCTGGACTTGGGTCCGACCCTAGAGTAAGAACTGGGCTCCACATATATTCAAGGAGGACCTGTTCCCAAAGAGGACCTCAGGGCCCGGAAATCGTGCCCAATGGGATGACACCTGCTGCAGACATCAACGCATGGTCCCCACCTGGAACTAGAAACCCAAGGGTCCCTTCCACATCAACTCCAATCTTTTCTGCATCTCACAAGAGAAAGAGTCGGAGTTCTTCTGGAATGAAAAGCACTCAAAACATGAAGTTCGAGGCCACACAAAATAAACCCAGGACTGCTGAGTCTCAGGACTGGTGGGGCCTGCTTGGCCCTGGGGATTCGGGTGGAAAGAAAACCCTCCAAACCCCTCTCATGGTGTCCAAGGCTTAATTCCACTGTCCACGCTACCACAGCACTGTGATGAGGCCCAAAGGCCCCCTTTGAGGGAGATGATGATTATTCTGGAAAAAGCCGAAAGAACAGTACACTAGGACGAGTGTAGCTGGTCTGCTACCAGCCACCCACTCACGTTGGCAACTGGTGGCCTGGATTCCTGAAGTCCTCCCAGGAAAGAGCCCTGGGCACATGTTACACAAGACTGCCCCTCACAGGACATGAAACAAAACCCCACAGTGTCCAAAGGCAGGCCCTTTTGGAAGCTGCAATCCCTGGAGCTTTTCGAGACTTGTCTCTACTAGGAGAGGGAATCTGGCCTCCTCAGGGCGTGACTCCATCAAAACACAATAATGAAAAACCCAGAGCTTCGCTGGTCTTCCTGCCCCTCCCCTGTTCCATCCGCCCTCGGGGTAAGCCCACACCTTGGAGAAGCTTCCCAAGGCCTGCCTGGGGTCCCCCCCTTTCCGCCCATCCCCCTCTCTCCCTCTGTCCTCTCTGCCTCCATCCTGGATACCTCTGCACCTTCTCCCTCCCCGGAAGGCTGTTCTTTGGGCCTCTTCTTCGTCTAACCTCTCCTGGTTGGCACTTCAGATCTTGGGGTTCATCACCAGCTGTTTTGGGACCTTTTCCTGACACCCTACGCACCTCGAGAAGGGTGAGCATCCTTGCTAACTTCAGTGCAGACCCGGGGTCAGGGCCCTGCAGAGTCAGGCGGTGGCTCCATGGAGAGGGGCAGCCCCTTCCCCCTCCAGCAACCTGAGTCCCACCCATAAGACCAAGAGTCTAGGGATCCCGTGCTGCCGGCTTCCATTCCCACCCAGGGGCATCAGGGCACCGCTCGTCCTTGGGGATGGAGTTCAGTCCATCCAGGCCCTGAACTCAGGACAGGGAAGAAGTTCTTTGGACTCCGATGCTTTTTTGGTTTCTTGATCTGGAAGGTCTCTAATTCCAATCATGGAAACACAATTTAGTTCTGCTGATGGCCCAACGAGTATTATTTCTACCCTTACATTTTAATACCAATTTCTGTTTAAAATATAAGGGACCTAAGTTACATGACAGTTTATGTCTTCAGCAAACCAGGGGTGCTCAGTATTACCTAGTGCTGAGATGCAGGCCTGGTAAGATTTTACTACTCAAGTCCCACATCTGTTCACTTTGTGATGCTAACTCCAAACGCTACCCTCCTGATTTCTGTATTTTTCAGTAAGCACAGGTCAGTGTTTCCAATTCGTTTTAGGGAAAGAGAAAGAAGGGATGCACACCCATGGAGAAGGACATCATCAATGCCCTGAAAATCAGAGACAAAGAAAGGTGTCAGCTACCGCAGAGAAGGCGGGTGGACAGAATTTCCTGCCCATTTGTTCCAGTCATGCTGGCCTTCCTTCTGCCGCTGCTCAGAAATGCCTCTTGCAGTTTTTTTTTCCCCTTGATTCACGTGACATGCTGAGTTTGCCGCATCTGCTCTTCTGCCTTCTTCCCTTTTAAAAATTATTTGTGGTTTATGTGTTTTTACACAATACAGATTAGCTGGCTGTGGATGCGTCACTGCTCACACACCGTCACTCCCAGCATTTAAAAATAAAAACCACATCTGCAATGCAAAGCTCAGGTGCCCTGCTTTTAGAAAAGGGTGAGAGACTTGGGTGCCCAGCACCTTTCTGTAAAGGGAACTCAGCACCCCCCCCCACCCCGGACCCCCCGGATCAGGTGCCCATGCAGAGTTAAGATGGAGTGTTTTAACCTGTGGAGTTCTGATAACCTGGAAGGATCTCAGTGCCCCAGACCTTGACCTTCCAACCCCCCCTGTGCCCTCTCAAGGGCATAAGACAGGGGTCACAAACAGCCTCAAGATCTCAGATTCCCAAACCAGAAAAGGCTGCAGTCTCTGGCCATGAACTGTCCCCAGAATAAGCTCCCTCAGACTAACCAAAAAGAGCCACCACGAGTCATACAATGAAGACACAAAATGAAGCATGTCTGGTCAGGGGCCCAGCAACGTGATGGCTTTCATCAGAAGGGCCCCAGATTCACACCTCCTGGGATGGCTCACCCTTGACCAGGCAGCTGAACACGTTCTCCATCTGGGGGCTCGTCTCTTCTTGAGGGTGGGCTCATGTCTCACCGTGGAAGGTAAAGGAGGCTAGCCCCCACCCCCGGCACCGTAACAGAGAAGGGGGACTGGGGAGGCTGGGTGGCAGCTGCCTCCAGGCGACTCCACTGCCCCTCTCCCATCTGTCTTGGGTGTAGCACCCCCTCTCCCCACGTACCTGCAGATGTGCCAGAAAGGGTTCACCCGCAGAGAGGGCTTGAGGCTGAAACAGTGATTTTAGGTTCTGAACCAAAGCCGTCTCAGACTGGCTGACGTCGGGGCCCCGTCTCCTTATCCTATTAACTCGCTCTCGTCAGTCCAAGCAAGTGCTAATAACTTGAAGACCAGCAAGCCCACTGCCCAAGGTCCTGAGATCTGGCACCAAACCAACTCCTCTCAGTTGGATGTTTCCCTGATAGAAATCACGGGCACTTGGTAAATGGGGACCACTATGGTCAGTCCCCAGCGCAGGCTGGCTGTAGCCCACCTGGCCCAAACAAGGGAACTTAGAACGCCTGCGTAAAAGCGAATGTGGAAATTGTTTGAAGCTCAGAAACCTCTGGAGCATTCTTCTGGGGAAGAGGTCAATGACCAGTAATGACTTCAGGGAAGACGGCTGGCAGGGGACCACAATGAGGAAGTGGGAGCTCTCGGGGCACAGTGGGTGCAGGGCACGCTCCCAGCCGGCCGGGCTCAGCCCCGGGAGGCAGAGGCCGGGAAGGACGTGTGATTAAGGGTGGGCTTCTCTCTAAAAATAACGGGGATGGTCAAGCGGGAGGCTGTATCCCCGACTCTCCTGCGGGCTGTCCTATAATTGTACTGGGATTGGTGTTATTTTTAAGTGCCGGGCTTCCATTAGCTATCAGATTCCAAGGGCTAAAATAAACCCAAAGGGAACCAAGGAAGCCGGTGGAAGGGGTGAGATGTTTTCCCTTCTGCCCGCCCACGAGGGCCACCCTGCTGGTCACGGCTCCCACCGTGTCACCTTCAAGAGTCAGCCTGTGCTTAAGGATGAAATGCACAGCCTTGGAAAACTCAAGCAAGACTCAGTTCTCGGTCAGGATCAGTTTGATTTTTGTCTGATGATGTCACGGGAATTGAGAGGGGGAGAGGGACACAGGAGCCAAACCAAGAGTCACTCGAGCTAAAAATACCGGTCAGCACGGACTGCCTGGTCCCTGTGTGCACTGCTCATCTTCACATCATCCACAACAAAGTCTGTTGTGTTCCTTTATGGATGGGGAAACAGAGGCCCAGAAAAGTCACGTCATTTGCCCAACCTGTCAGACCCAGCTCGCATCCGTGAACCAAGCCTACTTGCAGATCTCAACTCTTATCTGCAGTATTAAATAACCTCAGACAGGAGGTAATGAGTTTCTGGGAAGCTTCCTGCTCAGTCATCTTGGGGAGGGGAGTGGAGGTGTGTTCTTTATCCCCACAGCACCTGTGCCGACCGAAGCCCTTAACCCAGCGCAGGTTCTCAGTAAACACTACCTGGATCTCAAGATTCTCACATTCAACCAAAGTCTACCTGCAAAATTTAATGCAGCCAAAGAACTTCCAAAAGATTCAGGGAAATTCATGTCCACTGATTAGATAGAGACATTTAATACATTACACCATAGTTATCTGCAATCCAATAATAACATCTGTATGAATATTTCAAGACTAAATAAAACTATTCGTGGATTTTTTTCCCGCAGGACTTGGCATTTTTTTTTAAAAAATCTCTTATTTTTCAACCAGACAAAAGTTCTAGCCATCAGAATTTAGATTAGCATTCATCTTGAAATGTCTATAAACTGGGTTAATCAACTGGCAAATATTATTTTGGAGAGCCACACTGTGCCAGGTGCTGGGCAAGGTCCCCTCCCCCCCAGGGTCCCTGCACTAGATCTCAGGGGCCATGAGGGCTGAGGCAATGGGAAAGGCCTAGAACCCGCGAACCTCCACTGCAGAGGCCAGGGTGCAGGGCAGGGGTGTCTCAGTGGCACTGGTCACTGCAGCAGACAATTCAAGATTCACAGCATCTGTCAGATCAAACCCACCGAATGACACTCAATGTGTCATGCATTAAACAGATATTTTTATAATGTGGAAACCAATATTTGCTAATGGGTTTCTGTAAAGCGTTTCTCAATAAGAAATTATAGAAATCCATGATAACATTGAGCATTTTCATAATAAAGCACCAGAAGTAACCAATGGGCTTCAGAAGCATTCATTTACTCATTTTCCAAACATATTTATCAATAAAGGTCTATAAATAGTCATTTACACATTTCAGACTTTTTTTTTTTAAATGCAAACCACTCATTTCAGTAGATGACTAGGAATCAGGACAAGAGAAAAAGAATGCAGAATTAACTCTCATGGACTTCCTGTCGTGGCTCAGCAGTGACGAACCCGACTAGTATCCATGAGGATGCGGCTTTGATCCCTGGCCTCGCTCAGTGGGTTAAGGATCTGATGTTGCTGTGAGCTGTGGTATAGGTCAAGGACATGGCTCATATCCTGCATTGCTGTGGCTGTGGCGTAGGCCGGCAGCTCTAGCTCTGATTTGACCCCTAGCCTGAGAACCTCCATATGCTACAAGATACAGCCCTAAAAAAAGGCAAAAAATAAATAAATAAATAAATTTAACTCCCATCACCTATTTACTGCAGATCTCATCTGAGCACAGGAAAGGGCCTGATGGGAATTTTGCTTTCTATGGAAGCAGATTATTGATTCACAGCCCACAGGACCACAGGGCTCTCCGTCCCCGAAGGACACAGACGACAGCCACCCAGCCTGCCTGTCTCCGTTGCAGTCACAAGGCTGTTTGCGGCAGCGTCCTAGTTCTCAACAGTGCAGTGGGAATTGAAGGCTATTACCACACCATCCAGACTGACCCCAGCAGCGTGCCGGCAGGTGCCAGACACACGAAACGACCAATAAAATGACATCATTATAACTGACAGGTGGCGGGGAGAACAGGAAGTGCCTCTTCCTCCCCATTTCTGGCCTCATCCTCAAATATCATCATTTTTGCTATATTGATTATCAAAGAAGAGTACATGTTCTAAAAATCCTGTGGTAAAAATAACAGGGCTTATGAACAAAAAAGAGACAGACCGTTCGAGACAGATGCAAATTCGTACCCAGAGAGGTAACAAAGCAAGTAACAATTACAAGTTAAAAATTACCAGCATAATTAAAAACAAGTTAAATTATGAATAAGGAGAGAAATAGGGAGTTCCTGTTGTGGCTCAGCAGGTTAAGAACCCAATACAGTGTCCATAAGATTGTGGGTTCGATCCTGGCCTCACTCAGTGGGTTAAGGATCCAGTGGTGCATGGCTGGAACTGGAGACTCTCATACTAACTGAAGTCAGTCAGAAAGAGAAAGTCAAATACCATATGATAACACTTATATCTTGAATCTCATAAATGGCACAAGCGAACCTTTCCACAGAAAAGAAAATCATGGACTTGGAGAGGAGACTTGTGGTTGCCAAGGGGGAGGGGGAGGGAGCGGGATGGACTGGGAATTTGGGGTTAATAGATGCAAACTATTGCCTTTGGAATGGATAAGCAATGAGATCCTACTGTGTACCACTGGGAACTATATCTAGTTACTTATGATGGAGCAGGATAATGTGAGAAAAAAGGGGGTATATATGTATGTGTGACTGGGTCACCTTGCTGTACAGTAGAAAATGGACAGAACACTGTAAGCCAGCCATCATGGAAAAAATAAAAATCATTACAAAAAAAAAAAAGAAGGATCCAGCGTTGCCACGAGCTGTGGTGTAGGTCTCAGATGTGGCTTGGATCCCGTGTTGCTGCGGCTGTGGCTTAGGCCTCAGCTGCAGGTCGATTTCGACCTCTAGTCTGGGATCTTTCATATGCCGCAGGTGAGGTCCTAAAAAAAAAAAAGAAAGAGAGAGAAATAGGGCCAGCGGATAGATATTGGTACATATACACACATGTTCGTAGCAGCACTATTCACGCAATAGCCAAAAGGTGGAAACAAGCCAAGTGTCTACAGACAGACGAATGAATGAAGAAAATGTGGTATATACATACACTGGAATATTATTCAGTTTTTAAAAGAAAGGAAATTTGGACAGAGCCTACAATACAGGTGAAACTTGAGGACATTATGTGAAGTGAAAGAAGCCAGTCTCACAAAAGGACAAATATTGTATAACTGCACTCATATGAGGAACCTAAGAGCAGTCAAATTCATAGAGAAAGAAAGTAGAATGCTGGTTGCCAGGAGCTGCTGGAAGAAAAGGGGAACGGAGAGTTAGCGTTTAATGAGTCTGCAGTTTCCATCTGGGGAGATGACAAAAGTTTGGAGATGCATGGTGGTGACAGCTGCACATGGTGTGAATGATCTGAATGCCGATATACTTCAAAATGATTAAAACGGTCAATTTTATGTTATATATATTTTACCACAATTTTAAAGATTAGAGAAAGGAGATGTCACCCTAGATCCTAAAACGAAAAAGTGACTTGATGGAAGAGGAAGTACAGAGGAATTGAGGCTGCTGCCTGTGATGATAAAGACAAGGGCACAGAGTTCAAAGAGAACCACACGAAATCACTTCCAGAACAGAGCAGGCAGCCAAAAGCACCAAGAACAAAGTGAATGGGCTCTGTGCTCCTTCTTGCCTCCCAGAGCTCGGTTGGATTTGTGCACTGTTGCAAAATATTAATATGCTGGAAACAACTGACTTCCACATCATTCCCGTATTTATAATCCTAACAGCGTACGAGCTAACCTGTGTTACAGAAATACATGTTGTAGCAAAAATGTTCGGTGGTGGTTCACCTTTCCAACCATCGCTCCTAGGACTACTGAGCGAATGGTTAGCTTACTCAATTTTAATCAGTCCAAAGTTTGCATATACCCCAGCCTCGGCAATGACTTTGCTTCCACCTCCACCTGCACAAGTACGCACTCAGGCATCCTTAACTGTACATTTATGTTGAGTTACTTTTAATTGCTTGCCTTAAATCATTCTAGTTCCCTTAGATCAATGCAGATATTTTAATTCCATTATGGAGGGAAAGAGAGACAATTATTGGGTCCTTCCAGGAGGCTGCTCCTATTTCACAGGCCATGAGGACATGGTGATGCATTTTTGTTGTCTTTAAATGAAGTTACACAACTCTCTTTGGGTTCCCCATTGAACCCAACAGACTCCGATGAAGCTCAAGAGTTGGTACCCGAGGTTTAGGCCCGGCTTCTCCCTTCCGAGATTCACACTTGGAATTTCAGAATTTCAGGCTACTCCCACTTGGGATAAACCTTCTGGGGCTCAGAGAGCCCATCTGCCCCAAAGCCCTTCCCCAGAGGCCATTATCATCCTTGACTGTATCTCTGAGGAAATAAGATTAGACGTTTGAGGAAGAGAAGGGAGAAAGACACAGGGAAAGAACAAACAAGCAAACAAAAACCAGCAGGGAAGAGAAAGGGCCCAGAGAGGTGTTGCAGTTGGGCCCAGGTGCTCACAGAGTCTTGGTCCTTTGGCCTCTGGGTTCCTGGAGAATGCAGAGCTAGGATCGCAGGCTGCTGGTTTTCTACAAACGCCAAGAAGAAACCAAGCCACCAAGCAAAATAAATACAATTTCTAGAAAGGAAAAAGTGAAGGTGAAATGCACTTCAAGTAGCTATAACGTTACACTCAGTTACGCTTGTTCCAATATTAAATGGTCCCTTTTGTCAGTTGGTAAAGGGATATTCCGATTTATGCCTTTTATGCCAAGGTAAAGGGTTTCTATGGAGCTTAACAGAAACTTGATACAGAACACATGATCCCTGCAAGGCCTAACAACATGCCAAACAAACATACTGCCACTGACACAAAGGGCACGAAGTGAAACATCAAAGCTGCTTAGAAACAATAAACAGATACAGAGGCAGGATTTTCTTCCCCTGACAAGAGCCATCTCCAACTCAGGATGCTCCTATCTTGCCAGTGACCTTCATGGGTGGAGAGGGCAGCATCTTTCTAGGGTGGTGATGTGATGGACCACGGCCCACAGGAGTCAGGGCAAGGGATCTTGATATTGCTACGTCACGTCTGGCACAGGGATGCTTGATGCTAGCATGATCAATGAAATAAAATTCCTTAATCAGACACTGAAATCGGGCCACTCTGCTTCTAATCTATTCCCAAGAGAAGGTTTTGCCCACATGTACCAAGAGGCACATAGGAGGATGTTTGCAGCAGTACTGCTCGTGACCCAAAACTGGAAACAACCTAAATGTCCATCATCAGTAGGATGGATAAGTCGATTGTGGGGCACCCACCACCCACACGGGGAACGGTACAGCAGTGAAACAGACAGATCGCAGCACTGTGCACCCACACGGATGATGTCAGGAGCACGAGGTTGAGCGGCACAAAAAGCAAGCAGCAGAGAAATACACGGTGTGCTGCTCCATTTATATGAAGCTCGATGATGCGTCTGTTTAGGAAGACAAACATAAACGCTCCGGAAAAGCAAAGAAAGGATGAACGATGAGGAATTTTCCAGCAAGTGGTGATTTCTGTGTGGGGCACGCAGAGAGGGAACTTCAAAATACCAGTGTTCGCTTTCTTACGTTGGCTGGCAGGCATATGGGTATGCTGGAATCACTGATGTTTTATATCTCACACATATTTTGCAAAAGTTTCTGCGGTAACTCATTTTACAAAAATATTATTTTTAAAAGCTGCCTGATTACATAAAGGACAGACTCGTAGTTGCCGAGGGTCGGGGCCGGGGGGAGACTGGGAGTCTGGGGTTAGTAGATGCGAACTCTTACTTTTCGAATGGATAACCAACAAAGTCCTACGCTAGAGCACAGGGAACGCTATCCCGTCTCTTGGGATAGACTGTGATGGGGACTGGGTCATTTTGCTGTGGAGCAGAAATTGGCACAACACTATAAATCAACTATACTTCAAAAAAAATTGCCTGATAAGGAGAGAAAACTGCAACCTCATTCCTGTCATAAACTGGAGGGACTGCAAATCTTCAGGGGAAGGAAGAGACGAAGGGTGGTTGTTCCAGACCTTTCTCCTGCCCCCACACAGTCCCTCCCAGGGCACTCCTGACCTGTGAGGATCACTCAAATCAGATGGACTCCAGGTTAAACCCAGTCTGGGGGCTGCTGAGGGTGCATAATCCCTCTTATGCATGTATGTATTTATTTATTTATTGTCTTTTCAGGGCCACACCCAAGGCGCATGGAGGTTCCCAGGCTAGGGGTCACTCAGAGCCGTAGCCATCAGCCTACACCACAGCCATAGCAATGCCAGATCCAAGCCGCGTCTGTGACCTACACCACAGCTCACGGCAATGCTGGATACTTAACCCACCGAGCGAGGCCAGGGATCGAACCTGTGTCCTCATGGATACTAGTCAGGTTCCTTAACCGTCTGAGCCACGACAGGAACTCCCAATCTCTCCTCTTTTTAGAAGTGAGCAAAACACATCAGGGGTTTGGGACAGGCATCAGGAAACTGCAAACCCATGGGCCATGTCCAGCCAGACAGCTGTTTGGGTATAGCCTATAAACTAAGAATGCTTTCCATGTTTTTTAATGGTTGAAAATACTCCCAAATGGGAGTTCCCATTGTGGTTCAGTGGTTAAGGAACCCGATTAGTATCCATGAGGACATGGGTTCAATTCCTGGCCCTACTCAGTGGGTTACTCATCCAGCATTGCCATAAGCTGTGGTATAGGTCGCATATGCGGCTCGGATCTGGTGTTGCTGTGGCTGTGGTGCAGACTGGTAGCTACAGCTCTGATTTGACCCCTGGCCTGGGAACCTCCACATGCTGTGGGTTTGGCCCTCAAAAGACAAAAGACAAAAAAAAAAAAAGAAAGAAAGAAAAATACCCCAAAATGATATTTTGTGATATGAGAAAATTATATGAAATTCAAATGTCAGTGTCCATCAAGTTTCATTGGACCACAACCGTGATTCATTTACCCGTGACTGCTTTTATGCTACCACATGGATAACTATCTAAAGTATTTACTATCTGACCCTTTGCAGAAAAACAATCTCGCTGCCCTTGTTCTAGAGAAAATTAAAAAGAATAAATAAATTAGGTCAGGAATGGAAGAACCCAAGACACACAACAAAATCTGCTTCTTTGCTTATATTTGGCCTTGCTTCCTACGGAATTTCCGGCTATTTGTGAGGATACATAATCAACTGCAGTATCAATTTAAAAAACAAGGAAGAATCTGGCTAGCATGGGGAGACAGGCGCAGAGGGAAAGCCCATCGGGGGTGTGAGACCTCCACAATTAACAGCACTCGAGTACCGACCTGTGCTTGGAGCGGCCTGAGCAGAAAGGTACACCGCTGTGGAAAAAGTCACCTCGTCTGAGGAAAACAAACAAAAACATAACAATGCTTCAGAGCACAGCTGTTCTTGCATCAGGGGTGAGGCTGCTGCACTGACGACAACATCCTAACAACACCGCCACAGAGTAGGATTCAACAGCACAGCAGCACAGCAGGAAGGCTGCAGTTCTGCAGAGGCCTCCATCAGGCAGGGCTACTACGTGGATGTGAGCGGATCGTCTCAAAAAGCGACCATGCTCAGGCTCACCGGGTCTTCATTATCATCTCCCAGGAACACAGCTAGATTGCCTGTTTGCCAAGTACAAAACCTGCGCCAGGCGAGCCAGGTTTTGAACACGATGATCCGTGCGTGCCATCTGCACCTGCTAAGACACTCAGAACGGTCCACAGGCAGCTGCTTGGACTCAGCGAGAACAGTTATGACAGTTGGGCATGTGAGCTGGCTCAGGAGTGGGGGCTTACAAGCAAGGCCTGGCATCCCTCTGGGCCTTCTCTCTGTGGCCTGCCTGGCCCTGTCCACCTAGAAGCCCTGAATCACCTGCACCAGGGCTTTAGGGTTGCCATGGCACCCGCTGTCCATGGAGGAAGGAAGAGGCAAGAGGGCGAAGGTCAGTGTGATGCACTGAACACCCCAAAAGCATCTTCAGAAACAGAGTAGAACTTTAAAAGGGTAAAAAGGTAAGGGATGCTGGATTAAAGGTCAAGGGCGCTGTTTTGGTGCCTGCCTCCTCTGTGTGCCTGCCTCCTGCATCCAAGGGCTGAAAGGAAGGAACCTCATTGCCTCTGCTGTTTGATGGCACAGATGGATCCCAGCTGGGGAGCTGGAGTTGGCTCCTGCCTTGAGAGCTCGGTGGGAACTTAGGGCAAAAGCAGCTGAGATTAGTTTGGTTTCAACAGTTGTCTGAAGGTATCCACAGGGGGACTGGTTTCAGGACCCCCTCAGATAGCAAAACCCGAGGATGTTCAAGTCCGTTATATAAACTGGCTTAGTGTTGGCATAGAACATAGACACATCCTCCTGTATACATTAAATCATCTCTAGATTATAGTAACTGATAACGCCTGAAACAATGTAAATGTTACCTAAACATTTGCCGGCACGCAGCAAATTCAAGTTTTGCTTCTGGGAACTTGCTGGAATTTATTCCTCCAAATATGTTTGATTCAAGGTTGGTTGAATCTGTGGATGTGGAACCCAGAGATACAGAGGGCCAAGTGTAATTACAGGAGAATAATCAGTCCTCTTATGTAAAATTTTATTTGCAGTGATATTAGGCACCTTTTATTTGTATGTAATTTTGAGAGGTGATACACTCACATAGTTCAAAAATTCAAGATGCTCCAACATAAATGAGAGAAACATCTTCTCAGATCCACCTCTTAGAGTAATGACAGTAAAAACAAAAATAAACAAATGGGACTTAATTAAACTTAAAAGTTTCTGCACAGCAAAGGAAACCCTAAACAAAATGAAAAGACAACCCACAGAGTTGGAGAAAATATTTGTAAATGAATCAACTGACAAGGGATTTATCTCCAAAATTTATAAACACCTCCTACCTCTCAATACCAAAAAAACAAACAATCCCATTAAAAAATGGGAAGAAGATCTAAACAGACGATTCTCCAAAGAAGACATATGGATGGCCAAAAAACACATGAAAAGATGTTCAACATCACTCATTATTAGAGAAATGAAAATCAAAACCACGATGAGGTACCACCTTACACCCACCAGAATGGCCATCATCAAAAAGTCTACAAACAATAAATGTTGGAGAGTGTGGAGAAAAAGGAACCCTATTACACTGGTCGGTGGGATTGTAAATTGGTGCAACCACTGTGGAAAACAGTTTGGAGTTTCCTTAGAAAACTAAAATAGAACTACCATCTGATCCAGCAATCCCATTCCTGGGCATCTGTCCAGAGAAAACCATGACTCGAAAAGATACATGTACTCCGATGTTCATTGCAGCACTCTTCTCAATAGCCAAGACATGGAAACAACCTAACTGTCCTTCGACAGAGGAGTGGATCCAGAAGATGTGGTACATATACACAATGGAATAGTACTCAGCCATTAAAAGGAATGAAATACTGGCATTTTTAGCAACATGGATGGACCTAGAAATCATCATGCTGAGTGAAGTCAGCCATACAATGAGATACCAACAACAAATGCTTTCACTGACATGTGGAATCTGAAAAAAGGACAGAATGAACTTCTTTGCAGAACAGATGCTGACTCACAGACTTTGAAAACATTATGGTTTCCAAAGGAGACAGTTTGGGGGGTGAGGGGATGCGCTGGGGTTGTGGGATGGAAATCCTATAAAACTGGATTGTGATGATCATTGTACAATCATAAACATAATAAATTCATTGAGTAAAAAAAAAACAATTAAAAAATTTAAAAAAAATCAAGATGCGATGAAGAGGCCCCACCCTCTGTCCCTGTCCCCCGCACATCCCCCCACCACTGATGACCACTTTATTGGATCACTTTTGTCCACCTGGCTTCTCTTAATGCATTTACAAGTAAATACGAAAACAGAGCCTATTTTTCTCTCCCTTTCTTATACACAAATGTATACAGTGTTCTCTTCCTTATGCTTTCCCCTTAACCACACAGAATGGCCATCTTTCCAGGTGGGCCCTCTCTTTCCTCTGTCACAGCTGCAGAGTGTCCCCCTGTGTGGCTGGACCCCATGTGCTACAGTGGGCACACGGGCTATTTCCAGACTGCTCTCACAGACAACATGCCGTGTGCAACCTTATCCAGACTGCACTCTCTGTGGGCAGGTTTGTTTGTAAGACAAAGTTCGGAAGCTATCAGAGATTTTAATTCCTTCTCCCCTCCCACTATACTGTTTCATAATCATGTTTGTTTTTGTCAATGGTTGTAGTCAACGATGAGAAACACAAGAGATGGAAACTGGGGTAGCAAAAGTCTTGGAATCCTTTTTTTTTCTTGCTGGCAAGGTTAAGAGAAGGAATAATATTCTGCAGGAAGAGTGTCCTGTAGTCCCTGTCCTCCTCCTTCTCAACACAGACAGACAAGGAGCTAAAGAAAGAACAACTGAACATATGGGATATAGAAATAAATGCTCTTTAAAAGTCTATGAAAATGTACGCTTTGAGCCCCACTGCTTGCTGCTCTGCAGTGCAGAGGTCGAAGGCACCAAGAGAAACTCCAGGTATTTCTTTTTTCTTTTTATTTTCTTTTTAGGGCCTCACCTGCAGCATATGGAGGTTCCCTGGCTAGGGGTTGAATCAGAGCTGCAGCTGCCGCCTACACCACAGCCACAGCCATGCCAGATCCAAGCCACATCTGCGACCTATACCACAACTCAAGGCAATGTCAGATCCTTAACCCACTGAGTGAGGCCAGGGATCGAACCTGCATCCTCATGGATACCAGTTGAGTTTGTTACTGCTGAGCCACAACAAGAACTCCTCCAGGTATTCTTAACTCAGTTGTCATCTTTATTTCCTACACCACTGTATTTCCACAGGTACCCACATTTCCCTCCAAAATGAGGAGGTAAGGCTGGGGGCTAGAAGCATGAAGGATCCACAAGATACAGGCCAAACTCAAGGTGCTTCTTACCCTGGCCACTCGCAACTAGCAAATTCAACTCAAAACTTCTTTTTATGCCTTCTATGCCAGGCTGGGTGGCATGTTAGGAGATACTATCTCTCAGCTTGAGAAACTTACAAAAAAGTCAAGCCTGGGATGGGTGGTTCGATTTGATAGCTCCCAAAACACAGAGATGAGTGCAGGACACAAGAGGGGAGCTCTGGTGAGGATGGGCTGCCTGGTCCCCCTGTGCTGCACTGGCTGTGGAACTCCCAAGTATGGAAGGGAACAGAGGCAGCTGGCGACATCAGGGCAGTGGGATGCGGCAATGGAGTGTGGCGGCAAGGGGCAGGGACACAAGATGAAGAGGGCAAATGGACGGAGAACTGCCCACCACCCTGTGGACCCTGCTCAGTGGTCCTCAAACTTCCGCCTGCGCCAGCATCACCAGAGAGCTTGTCAAATGCACAAGCCCCACCCATAGAAGTTTTAAGTGGGAGCAGGAATTCACACCAAAAAAAAGCACTCTGAGTAATTCTGCAGGTCATCCAACCTGACTTTAGGAGGCACTGCTAAAGCCATAGAGGTGTGTGATGACAGGCGTGACGGGCAGGCCTTAACCATCCAGGTCACTCTGGGGCTGGCAAGTTACAAGGAGGTAGGAGGCCAGGCGACCAGTAAGGTGTATGATGCTGCATGAGGTCAGGTACATGATGCTGGGCTGGGGGCATGAGCTTACAGAGCAAAAGGCAGCACTGGGGTAAAACTGACTGGACTTACGACTAATGTCCACTGTCCCAACTGACAGGGATGAGCCTGATCTGCCCAGGGCTGGGGCAGGGAAGGGGTTTTAAGTTGGGATCTGAGGATGAGCTGGCATTAGTGAGATACCCAGGCGGACACATGCAGGCTCCTGCAATCCACGGCCCATGTTCTAAGGTAGGTATATGCCCAAACCTCCTGGGGCTGCTGGGAAAGCCACCGTGGGCAGCTTTGTTTCTCCTGCCTACCTCCCTGGCCTAGGACAAGCTACAGCTGTGCGTGGCAGGCACAGAACCCTCAATATTCCAACAGCAGTGCCAGCAAGGGGCACTGCGGCCCTGGTTTGTGGAAGATGAAAGAAGGGAAGACCCTGCAGCCTTTCTGGACACTTTTCCTCTAACCCTCCATATACTTAGAAGGGGGAACGAGAGGGCGAGCAGAGCAGGAAGGAGAGAAGGAAGACAGAGCTGCTGCCCCATAAGCTTTGCCCTTTCCTATCAACCCCAAGTAGAAAAGGGTGCAATGGGATGTGACACCTGGTAGGGAGGCGACAAAGGGGAACAGGTGGAGAATGACCCCGCAGCACTTCCTCCAGGTGTTACAGAACTGTCTTAAGCATCCTGTGCCTGCCAATGACCAGACTCCTTTGTCTATGAATTTATCTTTGGTGGAAGACAGTCTCCGTGGGGTCTTCCCGATGGGGCCATTTTCAGTACCTGGGTGTCTTAGGCTGGAGTCCCAAGAGGAGCCACTGCTCCCCGGGCTGGGGTGGTGGGGGGAGCAGCATTCTCCATCTGCTGCTCTCAGAGCCAGCAGACGGCTCTGGGGTCACACCCACGCCCAGCTTCCAGGCCAGTGGAGGCGCATCTGGGTGGAGGCGAGGGAGGGAATATCCTCAGAGCCCCGGGGTGACTGTGAAGAAGGGCTGAGCCCCACTGTCAGGGGACGTGAAGCGAAGACACTCCAGGCCCCAGCCCTGGCACTCTTGTCTGTGTGTCTGGTACCTTCAAGAGTTCTACCTACTATTTCCTTGGAGGAAAGCTTCTGCTGACTTTTAAAGTCTGCACACCACTGCATGTCAACATGTTTCTACATCATTATAATTCTGTTCCTAATCTGAAAATAAGACATCACTACCACAACCAACCTTACAGCACTTTCGGTCGTTTTGACCGTGTAGCCTATGCATATACTACTTATTGATAAACGACATTGAAGTACTAATGTACTAGCATGCCCGCTATAAAATATAGTCAAAGAGAAATATTAAAGGGATGAGAAAAAGTCACATAAATGGAAGTTCAGAGAATCGTCAGCCTCCACTAGCCCAGCAGTGCTGGGGTGGGAAAAGCTGAATGCCAGAGTGGGAGGTAAACCACTGAGTCTCTCAGATTAAAACTGGGACACTGCCTGGCTTCAATATATTTAAAATATAGTGTGTGGGAAAAAATAAAGAGGAGCTCCACGGGAAGAAGTTGGTTTGCTGGTTAACAGATGGTTAATGGGTAAGCGCTTTTATTCCTTGCAAAGACGGCATTTCTAATTTAGGGCTTTAAGATCCCAGGAGATGAGATGGAGAAAGAATCTTCCCCTTAGTAAAGTATCGTCAGGCAAAACGCCAGGGCTATAATCTCTTTTCCAGTTGAAGTCAAACCCCTGGACTACAAAAAGGAGTTTTCTCTTGAACAGAAGCCCAAAGAGAGAAAGGGTTCTGGACCGAAGGATTCCTGAGATGAACAGAACACACACTAGGATCCCGTTACTTCCCTGGGGGCAATTAAGCAGGAAGGCAAGTCAGCACTTCAGAGACACAGTGGATCCTCAAGGGCTGCTGACTGCGTGCCAGGCACTGGGCAGGAAGCTGCAAGTAGCAAGGAACAGGAGAGCACGCCCTGCCTCGTGGGGCTCACGGTGGGTACATGAGTAATTACGGAAATTATAAAGTGGGAGGGTTACCGTAATTACTCAGGTACCCACCAGGAGCCCCAAACTGGGGTGCCCAATTGAAAGGGCCTCACCTGGGCTCTGCACAGACAGGATGGGAAATGGGGGCAGGGGGAACTGTCCCAGGCAGAGCCCAGAAGGGACTGGAAGGATTCCTGACTGGTAGGAACATCAAGGGCTGAGAGGTGGCTGGAGAGCTTGAGATAAGACAGGAGACAAAGAAGGGGTGATGCTGTGGGGGGTGGAGAGCGGGGGCTCCCTGTTACCACAAGGAGTGTGGACTCTACGAAAAGCCCCATGGGGACGCACCATAGCAGCATTTTCAGAACGGGAGGTGGTCCATTCAGAAGCCGAGCTCTGACAGCTCTGACTGTGGGGTGTGGAGCAGAGGGGGCGGGAGGCTGTGCAGGAGGCCTGGACCACAGCAAGGCCTCCGACAGAGAGAGAAGAAAATGCCCACAGCCACAAATAATGACGCAGATGATGGGCATGGGGACGATGATCGGGGAACCAGGGGCTGTTGTCCATGCTTTACACTTACTAACTCAATTCCCTGTTCCAACAACCTCTGGGTAGGCCCATCACCCCCTTTCTCTAGGAACAAATGAGGCCCAGGGAGCTTAAATGATTGACCTTAAGTCGGACACTTGTTGAAAGGACCAATAAAGCAAGGAGACATGAGGATGGGATGTCATCTAAAGCACAGAGGCATAAAGCAATGAGTTTGTTTTTTTTTTGGATGCAACCACAGCATGTGGAAGTTCCTGGGCCAGGGATCAAACCTGCCCCACGGCAGTGACAATGCCAGATCTTAACCCCTGCTAGGCCACCATGGAACTCTGAACAAGTCTTTGATCGCTTTAGTGAGGTAAAATTTACATACCACAAAATCCACCAAGTGTACAACTCCATGGCTTTCCATAAATCTATGGTTTCGCAATCACCGCAATCCAGTTTTAGAACACTTCGAGCTTCCCCAACTCCTTGTACCCAATGGCTGTCAATCCCTGGTCCCATTTCCAGCCCCGACCACCGATCTGCTTTTTGTCTCTAAAAATGTATGCAATAACATTTAAAGTCAAAATATACTGAATCATTTTTGGATTTATTAGTTTCCTTCTACTGAAGATAGTTCGAAGTACCTAAGAGCTACTTGAGGAGAATAAGGCAGCTTTATTTTTAGGTTGTACCATTTTATACCATATGCTATTTCCCTCCTACGTCTTTGCTCCTCACTGAAAATGATTTACTCTGCTTTCTGGCATTAGCGGTTTGTTTAGGATCATATTTATAACAGAGTCAAGCACATATCAAGCTCGCATGATGTAAAGTCCAGCAAAATTATCATTTTCTTTTCTTTTGTTTTTTTTAGGGCCACTCCTGCAGCATATGGAAGTTCCCAGGCTAGGGGTCAAATCGGAGCTGCAGCTGCTGGCCTACACCGCAGCCACAGCAATGCCAGATCCAAGCAGTATCTTTGGCCTAAACCACATTTCACGGCAATGCTGGATCCTTAACCCACTGAACAAGGCCAGAGATCGAACCCGTACTCTGGTTCTTAACCCACTGAACCACAATAAGAACTCCTTTTTTTGGGGGGGGGTGCGGCACTCCTGTGGCATATGGAAGTCCCCCAGGCCAAGGATCAAATTCGAGCCACAGCTGTGGCAATACCAGATCTCTAGCCCGTTGTGCCACAGCAGGAACCCCCTACCTTTTTTTTTTTTTTTTTTTTTTTTTTTGCCATTTCTTGGGCCGCTCCCGCAGCATAAGGAGGTTCCCAAGCTAGGGGTCTAATCAGAGCTGTAGCTGCCAGCCTACGCCAGAGCCGCAGCAATGCGGGATCCGAGCCGCATCTTTGACCTACACCACAGCTCACAGCAACGCCAGATCGATAACCCACTGAGCAAGGGCAGGGATCGAACCCGAAACCTCATTGTCCCTAGTCGGATTCATTAACCACCGCGCCACGACGGGAACTCCCCCCCTTACCTTTTTAACTGAAGATGTTTGTCTGTGCACACAAAAAATAATGCTTTATTTCAACTAATCTTTCACTTTTAAGGAGGTTATATTATAACAACCCTTACAGAAATACAAATGCTAATACTTGAGTGTCCCAACCCTGCTAGTTCACAACCGTAACAGTGGTACATCCCAGCAGCAGAATGGAAATGATTTTTCCATTCTGTAATTTGAATAAATTTTATTCAAATAGCCATTGCATAAGAGAACTTGCTGTATTGACTGGGCTCCCATGAGACCCCATTTTCCTACCGTTAAACAAGCCCCAAGGACAGGTAACCCTACCTCTTCTCTCCTTCCTTCCAATTTCCGCTCCGTTCTGGGCTGTGAGAGTCGGGGATCTTCTCCAGACCCTTTCTGAAATGACTGACCATCAAGCAAGTGCACTGGCCTCCCCGATAAGGCCTTGCTGGGCCTTCCTGGGGGGCCTTTGTGAGCTTCCCTGCCCTTCCTGCAGCCTCAACCCCGCTCAGCCCGGGCTCGCCCTCATCCCCAGGGAGGTGGGTCTCCTTTGCTCAGAGTCCCAGCGAGCGGCACAGGTGCAGAGGGGTCCAAGGGCCTCACCTCCTCAGTCATAGCTTCCACTCTGCAGACCCCCCACCTGCTCCATCCACGCCACCCACACCGAGGCTGAAACTATACACGCCCCCCAGCCCTCGGGCTGCAAGAAGTCACCCACGCTGCTTCAACCTCACGGGGATGGGGTGGGCCCCCTCTCAGCCCCTCTGGCTTCTCTCCTTCCCTGTCTGTAGGGTCCAGCACTTCCACTGAAGCCAAAGAAAAGCTGCCTGGCCAGGCCGTGGCCCCTGCAGCGGTCACACCGACCTCAGTGCCTCCCTTACAAACGGCTCCAGAGCACTGGCACTATATTAACCTGAGGGAGCCTGCCTCCAGGGACACTGATTTGGCACTATCTGGAGACAGTTCTGGTTGCCATACCAGGGGCAAGGGGTGCTGCAGGCATCTAATGAGTAGAGGCCAGGGATGGTGATAATATCCTACAGGCCAGCCCTCACAGTTTTCTGCCTCAAAAAAGTGAAGAGAATGGGAATCTATGATAACTTCAAAATGAAATTTTTTTAAAATTCAAAATTGCCAAGGTTGAGAGACTCTGCTCTAAAACAAACCCTTCTCCTTCTTCTCTTTCTCCTTCTTTTTCTTCCTCTTTTTATAGCTGCACCTGCAGCATACGGAAGTTCCATATGGAGGTTCCCAGGCTAGGTGTCAACTTGGAGCTACAGCTGCCGGCCTACACCACAGCTATAGCAACGCCAGATCCAAGCCGCATCTGTGACCTATGGCCATCCTTGACCCACTGAGTGAGGCCAACATGCATTCTCACCGATACTAGTCGGGCTCTCAACCCACTGAGCCACAACGGGAACTCCTAAAACACCCCCTTCTTTACATGTAAGGGCAAATTTCAGCCCTAACAGATCAGTCAACTGCTACATTTAAAAAATCTTACAAGTGGATTTGTGTGTTGAAGACGAGCTCTGAGAGAGACACGGAACAAATGTCCTGGATCCAGGCTTTCACACTTGGGCTGAGTCCGGACACGAGCTAGGTTTGTGGGCATTCACCTGGTGAGCGAAGGCAAAGAGAAGGCCAGGGTCTTAGAGAAAATGGGCAGCACATGAAGGGCTCTGAAAATACCAACCACGAAGAACCAGCAGCAAACACTGCCCCATTTGCCCAGTGGCTGTGGGCAGAGAACAGAGCCTGAGTAACACGGGCAGAGGGGTAGGGTGTGATGCTGGCTCAGAAAATGCCCAGGACAGTGGATTTCAACTGGGTTTTGTGTAGTGGAGGCCTTTCTTGGACCCCTCACCCAGAGCGGATCCCCTTTTATTGGCTTTGTGTGTTGCGATTCCACATGAGACTACATAAAAAAAAAAAAAAAAAAAACCCAAACAAACAAAACGAAACAAAACAAAACAAAAACCACTTCCTTGGCAAATAGTTTTAAAATCTCTGCTCCAGGGGCTATACATCAAGGTGCATTAGTTAAGATTCTTCGTTGCAAGGAACAGAAACCAACACTGGCTGAGTTAAGCAGAAAAGTACTTCATTAAAAGGATGTTAAGGAGCTGGGGCTGGACGATCAGGAGCAAAAGGCCAACATGACCCCCAGAACTAGGGTAATAAGGACCCCAGCTTCACAGTGCCAAACCCTTGACATAGCAGCCTGTGCACCTAATGCCATTAGCCACACTGTCTCTGCCATCTCAGGGACACGATCCTGTGCAAACTGTCCCTGTGGCCAGAATGAGATCTTTTTTTTTTTTTTTTAATTGTAACAATTTTTATTTTTCTCTGCTTCTTTGTATAAACTCCCTATAAACTGTCTGAAGTTTAGACGAATGTATTTAAATATTTCTTTTTCTTTTTTTTTTTTCAAACTAAAGGATAATTGATTTATATCGTATTCTTTTCAGGCATACAACAGACAGCCTCAGATTTTTACAGAGTCTCTTCATAGCTCCTGAGCTGTTAGTGCCACTGGCTTCCAACTCAGAAATTAGAATGGACACACTGAGCAGCAGAGCCCAGGCCAGAGCTGCAAGGGATGCTGGGTAAAGAGGCCTTTGCATTTGCAGGTTCCCCCAACAGTGGTGCACTCGGCTTACAAGGAGGGAGTCTTACAAGGAGGGAAATTTTCCACGCACAGAAGGGGCGGGTTGGGAGGGATCTAAAACACCGACGGTGCAATACAAGGGCCCTGGGTCCTTGAGAAAGCAAAATGCACTGACAAGAGGAACAAAAGAGCCCAAGACTTATTTTCATTTTTTGCATGTTTTAAATATTTCCTATCAAAATTAATGGTCCCTACTGGAATACCAAAAACACATGCCACAGCTTGGCCTATGTAAAAGACCAAGGTCATGGGGGCAGCCACCAGGCCATGTGGAGACCTGGTTAATGGAAAAGGAAGTTCTAATTTTCACCTGGGTTGCTTTTAGGTGAAATCAGATCTTGGGTACCACTGGGCTTCGCTGAAACTAACCACAGAGGAGAACCTACAAATAATTAGTTAGACGGCGGTGGACATCCAACCGCATACAGGTCCTCCCAACTCTACCTACTCTCTGAGAAAGTGGAAGCAGCAACTAACACTAAAGATAAAGATCTATTTTAAAAGAATGAAATATTTATAACACACATACCCAGACACTCTGTGGGTGGAGGCGGGTGCAGACATATATATGTCTGTGGTCAGACACACAGGAATCCATGGACACGTGAGAAGCAAAAGAGACACGCAAAAATGAGACTCAATAAAGGATGCTTGAGCTATAAAAGATAATTCTAAGGTCTTTGATCTCCAATTTGACATGCAATGAAGTCTGACTCACTGCGAGAGTTGTTCTGCACAAAGAAAATTAATTTTAAGATTTAAACATTTATAATTTATGGTCACTACCTTTTTTTTTTTTTTTTTCCTGGGTTGGTTTCAGGCCAGTGGCTGTGCTTTGGTTCTTCTACAGAAAGGCCTGCTCATATTTGTATACCCACTCATACAAGAAGGGCAATCTGAAGTTTAAGGCCCGAGAAGTGATTTATGCTTGAAAAATCTGAACCGTGGAGGAAGGCAAAATGAACTACAATTATTTGAGGTGAGAATATAAGGTGGAAGGAGGCGGGACTGAGGTCTCCAAACGTACAGGGAGAGCCTTGGAGAGGTTCTGACTGACTGGTTTTTAACTGCTGGGAGGAAAGACCTAGAAACCCAGGTCTAAATTGCAAATAAGGGGTGTACGGGACGTAGAAAGGGTTTCATGGTAATAAGGACAGTTAAACACTGGAAGGAATAACAGAGCAAAACCGTGGAACTTCATTCTCTGGGAATCAGAAATACGGAATCAAAGCATCTAAGCTTGGAGACGGTTTTAAGATGGCAGAATAGAAGGACTGGAGCTCAACTTCTCTCCTAAAAACAACAAAATTCACAACTAAAGACTGAGCAATCTCCACCCAAATGGACCAGAAACCCATACCCTACTCCAGAAGAAAAAGAGGAGGCCACATCCACAGGTAGGAGGGGTGATTTCGTGATATAAACCACCCCATACCTCCCGGGTGGGAAGCCCCACAGCCTGGAAACTAACTGGTTCCCAGAGACTCACCTACAGGAGAGAGAGTTCTGAGCTGCACATCAAACCCTCATGTGCTGGGATCTGGCACTGTGAGAAAGAGCCCCTGGAGCATCTGGCATTGAAGGCCAGCGGGGCTTGTGTGCAGGAGCTCCACAGGACTGGGGGAAACGGAGATGCCATTCTTAAAAGGTGCACCCAGACTTTCACGTGCACTAGGTCCCAGGGCAGAGAGAGGTCCACAGGAATCTAGGTCAAACCTGACTGCAGTTCTTGGAGGACATCCTGGGAAAACAGGGGTGAATGTGGCTTGTTGTGAGGGAAGGACCTTGAAGGCAAAGCTCTTGGGAATATTCAGCAGCATGCCTTTCTCTGGAGGTGGCCATTTTGGGAAAATCTGGCCCCACCCATCAGTCAGGGCTGAGAAGCCCCAGGGCAAACAACAATCCAGATGGGATCACAGCCTCACCCCTCAGTAGACAGGCTACATAAAGAACCTCAGGCACACAGCAGCCCCTAATCCCATCCAGAGACTAAGCCCCACCCACCAGAGGGATTAGAATCAGCTCCACCTACCAGGGGGCAGGCATCGGCCCCTCCCATCAGGAAGCCTACAGCAAGCCCCCCATACCGACTTCAGCCACAAGGGGGGCAGACACCAGAAGTAAGAGAGGCTACAACTCTATTATATGTAAAAAGGGCACCACACCAAAAACCTATAAAAATGAAAAGACAGAGAACTATAACTCAGATGAGGGAGAAAGGAAAAACCCCAGAAAATCAGCTAAGTAATGAGGAGATTCTCAGCCAGGAAAAAGACTTTAGACTGTCGATGCTGAAGATGATGCAAGACATTGGAAATAAACTGGAGGCAAAGATGGATAACTTACAGGAAACACTAGCAAAGAGATACAAGATATAAAACTGAAACAAGAAGAGATGCAAAATACAATAACTGAAATAAAAAACTCACTAGAAGCAGCTAACAGCAGAATACAGGAGGCAGAAGAAAGAATAAGCGAGGTGGAGGACAGATTAGAAGAAATTACGGATGCAGAACAGAAAAGAGAAAAAAGATTGAAAGAAAATGAAGAGAGTCTCAGGGAACTCTGGGACAATGTTAAACGCACCAACATCTGTATTATAGGGGTGCCAGAAGGAGAAGAGAGAGAGAAGGGGACAGAAAAAATATTCCAAGAGATAATAGCCGAAAATTTCCCTTACATGGGAAAGGAACCACTCACTCAAATCCAGGAGGCACAACGAGTACCATATAAAATAAACCCAAGGAGGAACACACCGAGACACATAATAATCAAATTGACCAAAATTAAAGACAAAGAGAAAATCTTGAAAGCAGCTAAGGAAAAGAAACAAGTAACATACAAGGGAACCCCAATAAGGTTATCAGCAGATTTTTCAGCAGAAACTCTGCAGGCCAGAAGGGAGTGGCATGATATACTTAATGTGATGAAAGGAAAAAACCTCCAACTAAGATTACTCTACCCAGCAAGGCTCTCATTCAGATTTGAAGGAGAAATAAAAACCTTCTCAGATAAGCAAAAGCTGAGAGAATTCAGCAACACTAAACCAGCCTTACAACAAATACTAAAGGAACTTCTCTAGGCAGGAAAGAAAAGATCAGCAACAGGAAACAAAAATTCCACAAATGACAAGGCTCACCAGTAGAGGTATATATACAGTAAAGATACAAAATCATCCATGCACGATTATACCACCAAAATCAGAAATCATGAGAAGAGGTGGGTACAACTGCAGACACCGGAGATGAACTTGCAATTAAGAGAACAACTTAAAACAATCTCATATACATATAGACTCTTACATCAAAACTTCAGAATAACTGCAAACCAAAAATCTACAACTGATACACAAACAAGGAATCTCTGGAGAAGAAATATATCTCATAGTAAATAAGTGCATAATCCACCATGAAGGGGGTCATTTGACATCATTCTTGGAATGCTGAAGTCTTCTTAGATCTGATGCTGATTTCCTCCCCATCAAAGAACTTATGATAATTATAATTAAATAATGTGACTGTACAATTAAATAATACAGTTCTACAATTGTATTATTAATAACCATTTCTCTCCATGGTACAATATAAATCTATAATGTCTTGTTTATCACATCACCTAGAATGGTATAATGCCTTTATTGAAGAATCAATGAGATGGAACAAATTGTGAGGACATATTTATATAGTTACACTGTTTTTTAACCAACTTATGCATTTTATATTTTACTTATTTTCAGAGGGTGTATTATTTTTGTTATGCTTACCAGTTGTTATTCTTTTTACTATGCTATATAAAACATTTAATGGCATATAAGGCTTTCGTCTTATAAATTTTAGTTGCATAATATAACAATTTAATATAATGCTAATTTTTAAAGAGAAATTGAAATGTAATAGATAAAACTAAGTAGTAAAGATGAAAGCCATAAAATTGGGATAAAGTATAGAATACATTTCCTATTTGTCTCAGCATATTTTCCATTCCACTTCTCCAGTGGGAGTCATTTAATCTGTTTCTTAAGATCCATGTTATAATAATCTGTGTGACTATAATTGTGTGTAAATGTATGTATGTATGTTATTCTGCAAAAAAAAAAAAAAAGCATCTAAGCTCTACCCGAATAGAGAGCACACAGGACCTTCACGGAGAAATGAGGGAAGCTCTCTTAAAAGCTGCAAAAGCCAACAAGAATAAACGAAGAAAGACAGACGTTCCAGGAGAAGGGTGAGTTAACATGGCCTTGACATCAGAGTTCCTCCAACTTGACTGGTAAAGTCAACGCACCTCCAATCAGAAGTCCAACAGGATGCCTGAGAAACCCAAACTCATTCTAAAATTCTTACGGTTAGGGAATTTTTTAGTAGAGAAAACAAGGAAGGAGATTTACCTGAGCAGATGCCACGGTATCACCTACAGTAGGGTGAGGGCACAGGAGCACACAAGTAGACCATAAAATGTGAGCCATGCAGATGACAGAGGATGCTAAAGGTGGTGACACCTCAGTGGGAGGAACAAGCTGTGTGTGGAGGAGACGAGAAAAACAAAACAAAACAATTGGATCCCCACTCCACACCTACGCAAAGGCAGACTCCAGAGAGAGTGAAGACTTAAACATGAGAGGTAAGACGACACAGCGAAGAAGAGGAAAACTTAAGCGTGAACTTGGGGTGGGAGGGATTTGTTAAATAGCATCTACCTGACAGATTTAACCACAGTAAAATTAAGAATTTCTGCAAGCTGCAGCATAGGTCACAGATGCAGCTTGGATCCGGTGTTGCTGTGGTTCTGGTGTAAGCTGGAGGCTGCGGCTCCAATTTGACCCCTGGCCCAGGAACCTCCATATGCTGCAGGTGCAGCCGTAAAAAGAAAAAGAAATTAAGAATTTCTGTCATGTGCAGGCATCCTAGGCAAAGCTAACAGAGGTGACGGAGTGGAGAAGGACTCTGCAACCTCTGAGACCAAAAAGGGGACTGGCAGCTAGAATGTGCACGAACCCTTCAAAACAAGTGGAAAAAAGGCAACTTTAAATTTTACGAAATAGGCAAAAGTTGAGATAAGCTGTCCCCAAAGAGGAAATCCAAATGGCTGAAAGCTATACGAAGGACATGGTGGCCTCACTGGTAGCAGGGACCCCGAAGCAGACTGGCTCACCATCACCTGGGGGGATGACAGGTACAGGCAGCACGCAGGCCTGCATGTGGCCAATGTCTAGGCAGTGGTCAGGAGCAAAGGGCTAGGTGGAAACCACAGAAACACAAGGTTTTTGCAGAGGAAAATATTACATTTTTCAAAGATATGTCTAAGGACATATATTTAATGCTTTGCACTAGGAATCTCTAGGAGGGGGATGAAGAAGACAAGACAATTTTTTTTTTTTTTGGGTTTCTTTAGGCCCACACCCACAGCACAGGCAGGTTCCCAGACTACAGGTTGAATGAGAGCTATAACTGCCAGCCTACACCACAGCCACAGCAACACAGGATCCGAGCCACATCTCTGACCTACACTGCAGCTTGTGACAATGCCAGATCCTTAACCCACTGAGGGAGGCCGGGATCGAACCCGCATCCTCATGGATACCAGTCAGGTTCTTAACCCACTGAGCCACAAGAGTACTTCCCAGAAAAGACAATTTTTAAAGGAAACCAAGTGGGGCCTAGCACTGACAGACGAGAGAGTGTTATAAACTGAAGAGTATGATGACTCGCCTCTCCAGAGAGGGGCTCAACAGAATGAGTGAGAAAACCTCACACCTGTCATTTCGTCTGTCTGGGGCAACTGAGGCAGAGTCCTGGAGGAGGGGCTTCTTCAAGGTCCTTTCCTGGCCCAGAGTCCTGGGATCTGCAGATACTCTCCATGAACTGTCCGAAGCTCAGCTCTCACCACAAACCCTGGCAAACTGTACATTACATTTTGGCTTTGGGGGAAAACAAGTGCTAAAGTTCCATCCAAAACACATCATTTAAATGAGAAAATCAGAGGACACCAAGTGCTTCTCAAGGACAGTGTTACAGGCCCAGGGCAGCCAGCCCGCTCCAGCCAGAGTATGTAATGAAACACATCGAATGGAATTCTCCAGGTTCCTTCCCGGATTTGGGGGGCAGGGTGAGGGTGTTTCTGTAGGACGGTGGTCACTTTTTCCCATCACAAAGCAAATACTCTACGTTAGGCTCTGGTATGATGATCCTGCGACTGAGGGGCAAGGAAGGGGGGATACAGAGTGAAAAGGGAGTCAGCCCTCCCAAGTCTCGTATTTCATCAGCTCGGACACAGGTGTGAGAACAGTCTACCCAGATCTAGATAGATGGATCTCCAAAGAAGATGTGCAAATGGCCCGTAAACCCATGAGAAGTTGCCCCATATCAGTAGCCATTGGGGCAATGCAACTAAAACCCCTAATGAGATACCACCTCAGGCCCACTAGTCTGGCTATAATAAAAAAGAAGCAATAACAAGTGTCAGAGAGACCAACTATAATGGAAAAAAAAATCATGAAAAATAGCTACAAGGACATATTGTACAACTTGGAATATAGCCAATATTTTATAACTTAAGTGGACTAGAAACTTTAAAAATTGCAAACCACTATATTGTATACCTGTAACATAAAATATTTTACAACTATACATCAATTTTTTAAAAAAGAGTACTCGCCCAATCCTGCCCCCCCCCCAAATAAAAAACAAAAAAACAAACAAGCGTCAGAGAGGATGTGGAGGAACAGGAACCCTCCTATAGCGCTGGTGGGAATGTGAAACAGTGTAGCCATTCTGGAAAACAGTCTGCCAGTTAAAGACAGAGTTACCACATGACTTAGCGACTCTACTCTTAGGTATAAACCCAAGGGAAATGAAAATATACATCATGTAAAAACTTGTACAATAATGTTCATAGCAGCACTAGTCACTATAGCCCCCAAGTAAAAACCACCCAGATGTCTGCCAGGTGATGATGAGATAAAGAAAATGATGTATATCTATAAGATGGAATATTATTCAACCATAAAAAAGAACTCTACATGTGACAACACAGATGAACCTAAGCAAAAGAAGCCAGACACAAAAGGCCATGTAATTATTACATAATTTCCTTTATAGGGAATGTCCAGAACAGGCAAATCCACAGAGACAGAAAGTAGATGAGCAGTTGCCTGGGGCTGGGAAGAGGGGAGGGTTTGGGTTTTGGGTTTGGAGTTTCCTTGTGGGGTGACGAAAATGTGCTGAAGTAGTGGTGATGGTGGCATGACCCTGTGAATACACCATAAACCACTGAATTGCATATTTTGAAAGGGATGAATTGTATGGAATGGAAATCATATCTCAATTTTTAAAAAATTCCATGCCCCAAAGGCCTTAAATTCCTGACCTCACTGGATGACAAAACTGGATAATTTCCTCAAGCACCAGCTGGGTCCCACTCGAGGGAGCACCCTCTATTAAACTTGTCTCTCATACTTTCTAAATATAAAAAGGCTAGGAAAGAACTGCCCCCTTCCTTAATCTCCTGGTCCCACCTCTAGGTTTATGGATTCTCTGAGCCCAAACTCTGAACATAAAAAGAGTTTGGGCTCTGAGTAATTCTGCCTGGCTTTCAACTGCTGCTCTACACTTAGCAACCATGTGACTCAGGCAAGTTTACTTAAGTTGTTTAAGATAAGCTTCCTTATAGAGACAATAAGGTCCCTCTGTATAGCACAGGGAACAACATCCAATTTCCTGGGCTAGACCATGATGGAAAATAAAAAGAATATATATACATATATATATAGACAGAGAGAGAGAAAGAGAGAGAGAGAGGGAGGGAGAGAGAGAACGAGCTGACTCACTTGGCTGTACAGTAGAAACTGGCACGACACTGCGGATCAACTAAGCTTTAATTAAAAAACAAAACAAAACCAAAAAAAGACTCTGTGTGTGTATAGCAGAGACAAATCTACTCAATAGTCTCTATGGGAAAAAAGAATGGATACATGTACATGCAGAGTTGATTCACTTTGCTGTACACCTGAAACTAATGCAACACGGTACGTCAACTACACTCCAATAAAATTAGAAACAAATAGGAGTTCCCGTTGTGGCTCAGTAGGTTAAGAACCTGATCGGGATCCATGAGGATATGGGTTTGATCCCTGGCCTTGCTGGGTGGGTTAAGGATCCAGCATTGCCGAGGGCTGGGGTGTAGGCTGCAGATGTGGGTCGGACCTGGTGTTGCTGTGGCTGTGGTGTAGGCCAGCAGCTGCGGTTGGTTTCTCCGATTTGGCCCCTAGCCTGGGAACTTCCATCTGCCGTGGGTGCTGCCCTAAAAAGACAAAAAATACATTTCTTTTTTAAATAAAAAAAGAGACGTTTCCTTATGAGTAAGATAGGAATCATTCACCTACCTCACAGGAATGGTGTAAAGATTGAGTTAATGAATATAAAGGGCTGAGCAACAGCACATGGACAAAGTAAATAAGTCAATAGAAGCCAGGGGTCATCTCTCATTTCCGCAAATGCCTGAGTGTTGCGGTGCTGAAACTGGGCTGTATGTACAGTCTGGCTGTGCAGGGGGCTTCACAGAGACAATGACAACAGGACTGTGATGAGAGGGGAAACACATGCCAACGGTAGGCACCTGCAGCTAGGGTGCTTAAGAGCAAGTCAGGGAAAGCTGAACTTGAGCAGGCTTCACAGCCACCCTTCTGAATCTCCCCTTCCCTTGGTCATGCTAAAGCGCACAAAAGTTTTAAAGGGCAAAGCAGAGAACTTGGCAAAGTGGAGCTGCTGCCTTGGCAGGGTGGGTAGGAGGTTTCAGGTCACGGCTGGCATTTCAGGAGAAAACCAAGGACTGGCAAGTCGGGAAGGAGAGAAGTTCAAGAGAAACCAACCGCAGCCCCTAGGAGCAGGTGCGCACTTGTGGCGGCCCAGCCAGAAAGCCGTTCCTTCTGTCCTGCAGTCCGTCGCCCCAGGAACTCCACTGTATTGGCTCCAGCATTTAAACTGTTAAAGGTACTTGAAGTCATGACTGCTCTAGGAAAAACCAAGAGGAATGGGTTCCTCACAAATAGCCGAGGAAGTTCCTGGGCGATTTTTCTTCGACCGTCTTGCTGTGGGCTGAACTGTAATCCCCCCAGAGTCGTATGTTGAAATCCTAACCTCCACCACTTCACTGTGTGACTGTATCTGGATGTCATGAGAGCAGCCCCAATCCAGTAAGACTGGTTAGAAGAAAGGGAAATTTGGACACAGACAGGTACCAAGGGAAGACCATGTAAAAACACATGGAGATAACAGCTTGTCAAGGAAAGAAGCCTCAGAAGAAACCAACCCTGTGGAAACCTTGAACTTGGACTTCTAGCTTCCAGAACGGCAAGAAAATTAATTTGTTTTGTTTAAGCCACCCAATCCGTGCCACTCTGCTATGACAGCCCTAGCCAATCAATACAATCTTACCTGTAGAAACAACTGCTTTTCCTTCACTGAATTGAAGGGCATTTGGTAGGAAGGGTGATCATTTTCCCTCTCTGTGGAAGAAGCCTCAGGGCTGGGAGGGACGTCTGTGATTCAGAAGAACTACATCCATTTAACACAGCCTTTACCAATATAATCAGTCAATAAAAATACCACTGTTGTTTTTATGAACACAGGTAACTTTATTTGACATCAGGGGCTACGGGTGACCTTGCAGTCTCATCGCTCACTCATCACCCAGTTTCTTTCTATATCTTTCTTTGGTAGATCAATGACAAGAAATTCCTGATGTTAGTACATTAGATAAATTGTTGCCAAGAGTAATATTCTGAACAAGCATCTTAGAGTCTCAGATGTTCTTCCATTGCTCACAAGTTTAAAGGACAGAAGCAACTTTTCATTCCAAGTTGAACCTCTAACAATATCTAACAACTCCTTGCATTTTTATTGTAAACGTTGGAGGCATCAAAACTAACACAATGCAAGTTTACAATCCATTGCCTATGGTCCTGCCTAGCATTTAACAGAGCTCAGCCTGTGAGTACTGGGATGCCATGGTCTCTCACTCGGTTTCACGGGCATGGACATGAACTTAACCTGAGCAAAAATCAAACTTGAAGACTACATTCAGAACAGTTAAAAAAGAGGCTGCAGAGTTACAAACTTGGGAGGTGTTTTATACACCACCAAATCCAGTCTACCTGCTCATTAAGCTCCTCCTAGCTTATAATTATTCTTGAGTTTCACAAGCAGGCTACCTATGGCACTGAAGAAAATGCTAACGAGAACAGGTCTTAAGTCATACATTTTTAAAAAGCTCATTACTGGTTCACCTCCAAAAGATGCAGGAGATTTTAGGGGGGAGAACTGTGTCAATGAACTTTGAATTTATAACTAGTTATATTTTGGGGTTAATCCTCTAGAAAACATAATAGCAGGTCAGTAACGACCTGCGGTTGCTGCCTGGGGTCTACAATATACAATCACAGCAAATAACTGTCACTAAACTACAGCAACAATATAGCCTGGGTTAGGTACCTGTGCTCTTAAAAACACAAGGGATGTTCTCTTAGCCAACCCCTGCTCAAGGGACCCACCAGACTGTCCCCATTCCCTGTGTAAAACACGCTGAGGTCCAGACTCCTGGCGTGCTGAGTGCTCCTGGCCATCGGCTGTACACTTCCCCTCTCAAGTAGGGCACCATGTGCTCACCCAAGATCAGCGATGTTTGTCCCCAGACTTGTTTATTATGTCACTTGTGCATATTACGACCATCTCCTAAATGTGACATCAACTTCTGAAACAGGAGTGAGCAGTAAGAGAAGCTGTTTCTAAAAAAGGGAAGATGAATGTTTGGAAAGCCTCTATGAAAGCAAATGGTTTAAAGAAACTACTGTCAAAAGAGATGTGGGCAAGGTGATTGTAAAAAGACCAAAAAGTCATAAAAATATAGTATCCTGCACTCAGATTGCTTTGCAAATATCCTTGTTTCACACTGAACAAAGAAATACTGGATACACACACACACACACACACACACACACACACAGATCATGACTAGGAAACTCAAACCACGTTGGTGAAGGGAGCACCTAGTCTAGGATAAAGGCTGGGGTGATGAATAAAATACAAATGTGTGGAAAGGTATTAGTAAACTTAAGAGTAGCTTTTTATCACCAAGGCTTGGAGTCTAATTGACTGGATTATAATCTAAGCTCCACCTCTTAAAGGTGGGAAATTACTCAGCTTCCCTGAGCCATCTCTCCTGTCTCTGTAAGAGGGCTGATGACAATAAAGCTACTTGGCCCTGGACATTAGCCATGGAAATGATCAGGGTTAGCTACCATGGTTTTTGCTCTTAGTACAACTAATACTACCATAGTCATGGACACTGAAAATCCAATCACCGTTATGTGAGGGGAGGAACACAGTATTTTGCTGTTTAAAATGAGTCTTCAGGAGTTCCCGTCGTGGCTGTGGTTAACGAATCCGACTAGGAACCATGAGGTTGTGGGTTCGATCCCTGGCCTCACTCACTGGGTTAAGGATCTGGTGTTGCCATGAGCTGTGGTGTAGGCTGCAGATGTGGCCCAGATCCTGTGCTGCTGTGGCTCTGGTGTAGGCCAGCAGCTGTAGTTCCTATTTGACCCCTAGCCTGGGAACCTCCATATGCAGCGGGTTCAGCCCTGGAAAAAGACAAAAAAAATAACATGAGTCTTCAAATTAAAAACAACTGGGAACCACCCTGCAAAGAGATAGCCAGTAAAATGACATAGTGATCTGGAGCTGCAGGGACCAGGCACGTGAGGACAAAGCCTGAATCTACTGGTAGACAAGTCTAAAGCCTAACCACTGGCACTTTGAGGCCTGTAAAATTTTTACTTTTTCCTGTTTAAAATAGAGGGGTAAGAGTTCCCATTGTGGCTCAGCAGAAACAAATTCGACTAGCAACTATGAGGTTGTGGGTTCCATCCCTGGCCTTGCTCAGTGGGTTAAGACTCCAGCATTGCCATGAGCTGTGGCACAGGTCACAGATGCAGCTCGGATCCTGCATAGCTGTGGCTGTGACATAGGTCGGCAGCTGTAGCTCCAATTTGACCCCTAGGCTGGGAGCCTCCACATGTCTCGGGTATGGCCCTAAGAAAGCAGAAAAATAAAAAAATTTAAAATTTAAAATAAGAACAGAGGAGTTCCCACTATGGCACCACAGGATCGGTGGTGTCTCTGGAACGCGGGGATGGAGGATCGATCCCCCGCCTAGCACGCCAGCTTAAGGATCTGACGTTGCTACAACTGCAGCATAGGTAACCATGGCTTGGATCTGCTCCCTGGCCCGGGAACCCTATATGCTGCGGGGCAGCCAAAAAAAGAAAAGAAAAGAGAGGCTGCAAAAATATTTAAGTCAGACCGAATCTGCTTAATGAGAATACATTCTGGAGAAGGTTTTTTTCTTTTTTTAAAAAAAGAGAATTGGATCCGGATTTTCAAAAACAATGCATCTGTAACCTACTTTAAAAGATACCATGCTTTATGAGATCCTGCCCTATAGCACAAGGAAGTATATCTAGTCATATGTAATGGAACATGATGGGGGATAATGTGAGAAAAAGAATGTGTATGTGTACATGTATGTATATGTATGACTAGGTCACGTTGCTGTACAGCAGAAATTTGACAGAATATTGTAAATCAACTATAATAGAAATAATTAAAATCTTCAAAAAGTTAAAAAAAAAAAGACACCATGCTTTTAGCAGAAGCTGAGAAAGATAAAGTACCAATTTCACCCTCCAGCTTTTGGGTGAGCAAGCGGGACCGAGATCCCCAGAACATGATAAAAACCACAGCCCAAACGCACTCAACCTGCAGTGCAGCCACGTGAACAACATTCTCTTGGCTGCAGCATTATATTTCAGGAGTTTAGAGCACCCTTTAGATAAAACAATTAAGGGCCCAGCTTAAGAGCTTAATCAGGTAATGACTGAATCAAAATAGAATGTGCCGGAAACCCGGGCTCTTTGGGAACAAACAACCAGGAGTTCTTTATCTAATAGTTTGGTAGAAGGAGTCAGGACTTCTTTATAATGAAATGCTCACTCGAGCCCATCTTCCCAGGGCTTCTACCCTCTGGAGTCCAGCTGTTTGGCAGCTGTCAATCAAAACGTTACAATAAGAACTGCTGTCCAGATCGGGCCGTGCAGCCATCAGGCATTGGATCAGGAAGTTTCCGGGGTTCCTAAATATTTGTTGAGGACTACAAGCCTGCAAGTGGAGCCGGATATTTTTCTGGTATATCCTGGATGTTTTGCGAAGAGTCACTGGTGTGGAATTTCCAGTTTCACGATACTCGGCTACACGATACAACACACAGACCAGGGCGTCCATGACAAACACATCGAATTTCAGGGAAACGCATGATTTTATTTGTTATTGGCAGAGACCCTTATTAAGGAACTCTGGGATAAAATCTTTTGTAAGGTAGGGTAGTTTTGAAGGATAAATAACACACACCTGGACACCATTCTCTCTCTCCTGTGAGGCCCGGTGTATGGGAGCCCACCACTTCCGCCTGAACATTCCAGATCATGAGCCTGGTGGTGGGCTCTGTCGGGAAGTGACTCTGACTTCTGACTCCTCAGACAGCTGCGTGGCAGGGTGTGGGGAGGTGCCGACTCTCACCCCGATGGCCACCAGTGCCACTCAGGCCCCCAACCTCCCCTCCAGACTAACTCCTTTCCACCCACCTGACTTGGTCCTGTCCCTCTAACCCCCTATGCTGAGGTCTCCACCCACCTCCAGAGCAAGGCAGAAGGTACCAGAGCCCTGTGCGTGAACTTGACCTCTTCCTTCAAGACACAGTACCTGCTAAGTAACTGCGAATGCATCTCCCTGTGAGGCTGTGAGCTCCCTGGAGTCAGGGCTCGGTCTCCCAGTGTCCCGGACCTCACCAGGTAGTGGGCACAGAGCATGTGCTCAATCAACGTTCAGCTTAACTTACACAAATGTCTTTTGATGGAAATAGTTACCCCAAACCCCCCAAATGTGTCCTTGCTCTACATGTAACTGATACTAAATAGCAGAAGTGGCCTTATCAGATGCCCAGTGCATGGGTAGGTCATTCTTTGGTTTTGTTTTGCTTTGCCTTTTTTTTTTTTTTTTTTTTAGGGTGGAATTTTCGGCATGTGGAAGTTCCCAGGCTAGGAGTCGAATTCGAGCTGCAGCTGCCGGCCTACACCACAGCCACAGCAACGCCAGATCCTTAACCCACTAAGCGGGACCGGGGATCTAAGCTAGGTCCTCATGGATCCTAGTTAGGCTTGTAACCTGCTGAGCCACAACAGGAACTCCTGGTTAGGCCATTTAAGATGGCTCTTTTCTTGCTCTCTGCACTACCCTGCTTGACCAGCCCCTGCTGCCCTCACCTGACTACCCAGCCCTCTTAATTACAGGGTTTAAGTAGGTCCTGGCAACTGATGAGCCAACGTGACATCAATGCCCCCTATAAATGGTAGCCTCCTTCTCCCCGGAGCAGCAACGGCTGCTGCCATGTCCTGCCCACTGCACGTGGTGGGGGATAGTTCCAGAACCCTTTGTGTAAGATCCCCCGTCCAAAAAGCCACTGATGCCTCCGTTGCTGTCTCCAGGCTCCTTCTCCGGTCTCGAGGCTGGACACCCATAAGGATGGGAGGCCCAACACTGCGTCTGCACAGAGGACAGACCGCAAGGCCTTTTCCTCCATTGCCGTGGACCAAGACCCCACCCCTGTCCAGAGTGAGGCGACAGCAGAGTGGAGGGGTGAGGGCAGCAAGCAGCAGCATGTCGACACAATGCAGAGGCACTGAGTCAGCCCCGGGATTTCTTAACGCCTCTGAGGCTGTCTTCGAGGAATCTACCCAGTTAATCCCCACGATATCCCAAACACAGGCAGGTCTTTCCAGTTTCTGCCTCTCAAAGATCCTCTCATCCCCCCCACTTCCCCTGCTCCCCTGTCACCATTCCTTTCAGTCTTTATTCTGCAGCAGCCTCTCCACTCAGCTCCCGGGACCCACTCCAAGCGGCGCCCCCGGCAGTCAGAACAACCCAGTAACAACTAATTCATCAACCTCTGCTTCTAACCCTCTGTGGCCTCCTCCTGCTGTTTACATAAGAGCTGTGGCGGCCCCACCCACCTGGCCCTGCAACGCAGCCACCTGCCAGTCCGGGAACTCCGGCCGGGCTCTCTGTCTGAAACAAGCACTCTCTGGAGTTCCCGTCGTGGCGCAGCGGAAACGAATCCGACCAGGAACGCTGAAGTTGCAGGTTCGATCCCTGGCCTCGCTCCGTGGGTCAAGGCTCTGGCGTTGCCATGAGCCGTGGTGTAGGTCGCAGACGCAGCTCAGATCCTACATTTCTATGGCTGTGGTGTAGGCTGGCAGCTATGGCTCCGACTGGACCCCTAGCCTGGGAACCTCCATAGGCTGTGGGTGTGGCCCTATGAGGTCGCCCTTGACCCCCATCTACTCAGCAAGCCACCATCACCCTCAGCCATCACCACTGTAATTAGTTATCTGTGTACTGACTTATTCGTCTTCCTGCCTAACATGGAACCTCTAAGAGCACAGGCTGTGTCTTTTCCTACACTTTAGACCAGAGCCTGATACGGAGCCTGGTACTTGGGGCTCAAAAAATTTCAGCTGAACGAATGAAGAAGTAACAAAGGAATGAGAGTTTCTACTGTGGCTCAGCGGGTTAAGAACCTGGCATAGTATACATGAGGATGTGGGTTCGATCCCTGGCCTCACTCAGTGGGTTAAGGATCCAGCGTTGCTGTGAGTTGTGGTGTAGGTCACAGAGGTGGCTCAGATCCTGTGTTGCCGTGGCTGTGGCTTGTGGCGTAGGCCAGCAGCTGCCGCTCCAATTTGACCCCTGGCCTGGGAACTTCCGTATGCTGCGGGTACAGGCATAAAAAGAGAAAACAGTTAAAATTAAAAAAATAAATAAATAGGGAGTTCCCATCGTGGCACAGTGGTTAACGTATCCAACTAGGAACCATGAGGTTGCGGGTTCGGTCCCTGCCCTTGCTCAGTGGGTTAACGATCCGGCGTTGCCATGAGCTGTGGTGTAGGTCACAGACGCGGCTCGGATCCTGCGTTGCTGTGGCTCTGGCGTAGGCCAGTGGCTACAGCTCCAATTTGATCCCTAGCCTGGGAACCTCCATATGCTGCGGGAGTGGCCCAAAGAAATAGCAAAAAGACAAAAAAAGAAAAAACAAAAAACAAGGAGTCTCAGAGATCTTTCCACATCAGTGCCTAGAGATTCATGAATATGAGAGAGAGAAAGAGAAGAAAAGATGCATGCCAGTTATGCCTGCTTAGAAAAAAAAATAAATAAAGGAATGACTATCTCCTGGGACAATCAGTCCCACACCCACCACCAAATCAGATCCCAAATGGGCCCAGCTTTCTGGAAAGACAAAAGTAATGGCTTTTCCTTTGGTGAAATAAACCCTGTGTCTGCCCACCCCAGGCCTTCCCTTCACTCCCATTCTCCACTCTCGTTAATCCACAGGCTGGCTCCTGACCACCTTGCCCTTCTGGAAACCACCCAGAGCTCCTTGGCTCAGAAAACCGGAACTCTGCCTTGGAGTGGAGCCAAGGTCACAGACCCGCATTTGAGGGGCTGGGTGGAGGGGCCCTGGAGCCCTCTGGAGTGCTCTACCTCTGGCCAAAAGCCCTGTCCTTCGGAGGAACAAAAACAGGAAGGGAGCAGAGGCCTCCGGCGGCCTGACACAGTCCCGGGAGTCTAGGTAAAGGCCTGATGCCTGGCCAGCCTCGGCCCAAGATGGAGAGGTAAGAGCAGGTGGCCTGGGGGTCAGTCAAAGGACATGGAGTTTAGGAAGCTACATCTCCATTCCCTGCCCTGAAATGAAACAGATGCCTGGCTGCAAAACCTGATCCCAACATCTCCATTTCTGAAGGCCACATGGATGCTATTTAATCACTCTGAGCCTCTATTTCCACAGCTGTCAAAATAGACGCCACGGTTTCTACTTTAAGGGGGTCGTTGGGCACTTTGCCCCCAGATATTACATCTGACAGCATCCACCCACCGTTCAGGAGGAGCCCATTCTTCTTACAGGGAAAATTCACCAGATATCAGTCCTACTCAGTGACTTTCCAAAAAAAATATATAGGGTTCTTGAGATTGTTTGGAGGCTGAGCTGGACAAGCTGATTCACATCTGCTGATGTGGTTTAAAAACAAGCCGGTCTGACTCCTGATTTTAGCATATGCATGCACACAGCAGCCATTCAATAAGTGCTTTTCAATGAAGGAATCAAACGACAAGATGGGTGTGTCTGTATCAACCCTACTAATCACGTCTGATAAACCCAAATCTCTTTTTGCACAATGAGTGCAACTGCCAGGCACTACTTCACCTTATGCTTTGATACTGCAAATAGACACGAGACAAGGAAACAGATTCAGACCATCAAAAGGCTCAAGACTGATACTCGCATTCCCCCCTGACGGAGCCCAGGGGAAAACGTGCAAGTGGGAAGCTAAACCTCCCGGTTTCTTTTGTAGACTATCTGTCAGCTCCCACAGAGCTTACACTTTCAGAAACCAGGGGGACTTTTCAAAACAGACCAACTTCTCAGCAAAAAAACAAAAACTAGATTTTTAACCACCTTCTCAACATCACTAATCATCAGGGAGATGCAAATCAAAACCACAATGAGATTTTACTTCACACCTGTCAGAATGGCTATCATCAAAAAGAACACACAACAAATGGTGGGGAGGGTGCGGAGAAAAAGGGAACCCTTGTGCACTGTTGGTGAGAATGTAAATCGGTGCAGCCGCTACAGAAACCAGCATGGGAGTTTCTCAAAAAAAAATTAAAAGTAGAACTACCATATAATCCAGCAATTCCACTCCTGGAAGACGAAGACACTAACTCAAAAAGATATATGCACTGCAGCATTATTTATAATAACCAAGATATGGAAGCAGCCTAAGTTCCCATCAATAGATGAATGGATAAAGATGTTGGACAGATAGATGATAGATAGATAGATAGATAGATAGATAGATAGATAGATAGATAGATTAGACAGACAGACAAACACACAATGAAATGTTAATCAGCCCAAAAAAGAATGAAACTTTGCCATCTCCAACAAAATGGATGGACTTAGAGGGTATTACAGTAAGTGAATAAGTCAGATGGAGAAAGGCAAATTCTGTATGATATCACTTATATGTGGAATCTAAAAAACAAATTAACAAACACAACTAAACAGAGGCCAAGTCATGGATACAGAGAACAGACAGGTGGGTGCCAGAGGGGAGGGGGTAGGAGAGAAAGAGGCGAAGGAGTTAAAGAGACACAAACTTCGAACCACAAAATAAATGATTCACAAGTATGATACGTACAATGTGAGGAATACAGTTAACGATTATGTAGTATCTCTGTGTGGTGACAGATCATCACTAGACCTCATGGTGATCATTTTGAAATGCGGAGAAATATCAACTCACTCTGCTGTATACCAGGTACTAACCTAGGGTTGTAGGTCAATTATACTTCAAAAACAAAGACAAACTCTGAGAAAGAGAGATCGGATTTACGGTTACCAGAGCTGGGGGGTATACGGAGGAGGAATTGGAGGAAGGTGGTCAAAAGGTACAAACTTTTAGTTGTAAGCAGAACACATAGCAGTAGGGATGTAATATACAACATAATAAATATAATTAAGATTGCTGCATGTTATATACGAATGCTGTTAGAAGAGTAAATCCTAAGAGTTCTCATCGCTAGGAAAAAAGGTATTTTTTTCTCTGAATTTTGTATCTATATGAGATGATGAACATTCACTCTACTTCTTGGGGCAATCGTTGCATGAGAGATGTAAGTGAAATCGTGACGCCAGCATCATAATCTCCCACAGAGCTCTCCATCAATTATATCTCAATAAAACAGGAAGAGAAAAAAATAACCTTCATTCCGTAAGTGGGCTGCCACCACATTTTGCCAGGATATTTAGCAGAAGCAATCCTCTTTTAGTTTTGCTCCATAAATACCAAAAACAAGGAAAAAACACTGCCTAGGACTGAGACTTGGCAAAGGAATCTGATGAAATCCATCAGCTCTGCGCCACAGTGTAATGTCCCTGAAGGGGCCTGGTGACTGTATGATTATTGAGCGTTCTACTGTCCTGCCTCAGGCTTCAGGTGCAAAATAGTTTCTCATCGTGCATACACACTTGTCCACCAATGCAGCAGCAATGCAGGGCAGGAAAAGACTCTGCCTCATCAGAGTCCCACTCAGTACCCTCTAGTCTAAGAAAATACACCTACTAAAGCAAACCCACAGAAGGGAAAACGAGAGCCAGCTATTCCCTTTGCAAAAGTGCCCAAGGGTCTTATTTTGTTTTGTTTTTCATTAGTTACATATGGAAAAACAGAACTGGAGAGGTTAAGGAATTTCACCAATTTAACACATACGAGGTAGAGCCAAGGGTTTTTTTGTTTGTTTGGGTTTGTTTTTTGTTGTTGTTGTTGTTGTTGTTGTTTTTCTTTGCTTTTGCCTTTACAATGGATTTGCTGTAAGAAAATATTGACTAGTACACAATTTGGCAAGTGCCCTTGGTTAGGCAGAGTGTGGGATGCCTGAACAAGAGGCAGGATAAAGGTGAGATTCTTACAAAGCAGCAGGCTTGCAAAAGATATGGGTCTAAAGTCAGAAGGCTCTGGGTCCTAGTCCCAGGTGAGTCACTAATGAGCTGAGGGATGGAAGCAAATCATTTAACTTCTTTAGTTTTAGTTTCCTCACCTAGAGATGGAGACTCATTAATAAAAACATGCATTACCTACTTCCCAGAGTTACTGGGGAAATCAAATGACTACAAAAAGCTATTGGAAAATATGAAGGCACATCCAGAAGTCAGGCAAGCCATGTATTTCATATATATAAATATATAGATATGGAAATAAGAGGCACCTAGAAAATTACCTGCATCCATTCCTTTCTTTCTTTGCTTTTTACGGCTGCACATGCAGCATATGGAAGTTCCCAGGCTAGAGGTCGAATCACAGCTGCAGCTGCCAGTCTATGCCACAGCCACAGCAATGCCAGATCCAAACTTTATCTTCAGCCTATGCCGCAGCTTGTGGCAATGCCAGATCCTTAACCCACTGAGCAAGGCCAGGGATCGAACCTACATCTTCACGGGGACTATGCCTGGTTTTCAACCTGCTGAGCCACAATGGGAACTCCCACCTGCATCCATTCTTGCTCAAACGAAATGTATTTCCTCTGACTAATACAAGGATCACTTAGAACGTGAGAGATTTTTGTGAATCAGGATGATCACAGCCCTTGGAGCATGTGGGCTGCTGTTTTGAGGACACATGGTCCATTCTGTCACAGCCAGCCATCTTTCAGTGCCTAGGACAGTCACACAGGCAAGTGGATCTATTCCAGTTCTGCAGGGGGTCAGGCCCTAAGCCAACTACTTCAGGCTTACCAGATACCAGCAAAGTGCTTGGAGTGCCCAGAACACCAAATGCACTGTGAACAGGCAAAAGGAACCAGCCACCCCACGGGACAACACATGTGGCCAAGTGTGAGACTGTGATGGGGACCTAGGTCACATTCAAGGTTACTTCAAGATGTTCTCTCCTACACCCTTATGGGTTTGGGATAAGCTCTTCCTGCACCCTTACCTGAGGACAGTGGTTCAATGTTTTCAGTAAACCATCAACCCACTAGGAAATCCAAAGAGACACAGGACAAACACTTCGTTGGACAAGAGTTGCTGGCACTCTTCCCTGGTGTGCCCTGGGCTGCCCAGGTCTGTGCTGGGGATCGGAGCACACTCTGAGGTCAGCTGCTTCCTGCTCACTGTCCCATCTTCAACCCTTCAGTCACCTGTTCTAGAAGCTGAATAAGTCCCTCAAACTCTGGCCAGACAGAACATCATACGGTTGACTAACTACAAGGATGATGGGAACACTCAAAGAGAACAGTCCCTAGAAAGCTCTGTCGGGACTCACATATCTTGTCAGAAAAGCCAGTGCAGGGGAGGGCGCTTTACAGAGCGACCCACAGGGCTGGCTGTCTGCCGAAGCACCGTCCAACGGGGCTCAAGCTTACTGTGCATCAGAACTACCCTGAGGGTGCGTGAAAACATGGGAACCCAGAGATTCTGAGTCAGCTGCTGACACGGATGCTGGTCCAGGGACCACGCTTGAAACATCTCTGTCACGGGAAGTGGGCAAGGGCTACCCAGTCTGTCATTCCCACTGGGGCAACTTCAGATCCTGATTCGTCCTCCTCTGTCCCCCAAACTGAGCCTTAAGAAAACTCATGATAGGAGTTCCCGTCGTGGCTCCGCAGAAACGAATCTGACTAGCATCCATGAGGATACAGGTTCGATCCCTGGCCTCATTCAGTGGGTTAAGGATCTGGCGTTGCCGTGAACTGGGGTGTGGGTCACAGACGTGGCTCGGATGCTGTGTTGTGCTTCAGCTCTGATTCGGCCCCTAGCCTGGGAACCTCCATATGCTGCGAGTGCAGCCCGAAAAAGACAAGAAAAAGAAAAACTCATGACAGGAATTAAACAGCCGTCCCTCCTCCTCCTCCTCACTTGTCCTTTTCCCATCCATACACCCGTGCAGCTATGGATGATGACAACAACTGTCAACCATTCCTGAGAAATATCTCCCAGGACTGAGTCCAACTGTGCACAAGATGATTTTGCAAAAGGAGTGAGTTACGTTGCAACACAGAGGACCGTGCAGGAAGACCACGCAGGGGTTCCCTGGGTCCCAGTCCCCAATCTGGTACAAGGTCCCTCAATCCTCAGGGACAGGAGCATGCCACTGGGACGGTGCCAGGGAAACTTGGTGACCCGGCTTTCTCCTCACTCATTTATCCGGATCCTCTGCCACAGCGCACCGTGATTTCCCGCTGAGAACTCACTTCACATCACCCACTGCTGCCTCGCCAGCCTCACCAACAACCCGGCGCAAAAGAAAGCAGCCCAGTGGCCCAAAACATACAGCAGCTCTGGCGGGCGCCAGGGCAAAAACCCTCCAGACCAGAGTCAGAGGGTTTCTGACCTGGAAGGGACCATTAGAAACAATTCTTTCCTTCCCACATCTGCTTATGTTATATAATACACTATTTCACTGAGGACAGGAGTTACTGCTACAATGATATTGTTTGGTTTTTGGAAGGGTTAACAGAAGTTCCTACAGAGAACCCTGTTGACAATAAGGTAAACACGCAGTGATTTTAAAAAGCCCATTCTACCACCCCATTTCTTTTATGGCTCAAATGGGAACAACTGGCCAATATTCACCTCACATCTGCTTGGCCTTTCCTGGCTCTGGGACAGGAGGGGTTACATAGATTTGGGGCTGCAATTGTGGGCCTAGAAACCAACTCCGGGCTAAATAAGGAAAAAGAATGAAGAGTGATTCATTCACAGCATTTTGGTAAATATACACAGTGCGTGTGTTTGCAAATACCTGATCGTTAAGAGGATCTTCTGCACACAAATAGGTACATTTGGTGGAAGAAATGTGACTTTGCCTCCCAAGAGAAAAAAAAATCCAACTAGCTCTTCCTCACGTGCAACACCACAATAGTTTCCAGGCTCTGAGTTCCTGATCTGGTGTTAAATCCCATGAAATCCTGTGAACTGAACATCATTCTCCAAAGCAGTAACACCAATACAACCTCCACTTACCCCAAATTTAGGAAGTGACCTCAGATATACCACGTGCAAGAAACAAACCTCAAGCCCAGACAGCTGCATGCAGAAAATTCTGGAGCAGAAAGAGAGTTCAGCCGCTCAGAATACGGCACAATATTGGCTGGAGCCTCAAGAATACTGACCAAAATCCTACCCCCCCCCCCCCGCCCAAAGTCCACTCATTTGCACGCACAGATGAGGCCACGCAAGAGCTGCCTTCACACCCAACGCACTTAGTGGTTCCTGAACTTACCTGTTTTCCAGGAGCGTCATGCACACCACCTCCCGCACCCCCGGGTTGTTGGCCTTCTCCACTGAACAGCCCTGCAAGTTCCAGGTGGCCAGCCTCAGCACAGGCCGCCCGTCCCTTGTGCCCCCAAAGGCCTCCACCGAAGGCCGCGTGGAGATGATCTGCGTAGGTCCCCCTGGCGGCAGGTCCAGGTCCTCACTCTGCAAGCTCAGCGAGGTGGGGCTGGGGTGAGGCTTGGCGGTGAAGGTCAGGCCCCCGTTGGTGTGGGTGGACGGGGGCCTGGACCTCTCGGCAAACACCTGGTGCCGTATCCTGTCCAGGAAGGCGGCATTGATGCCGCCCATCCTCACCAGGTCCTCGACGCTGCGGAAGGGTCCGTGCTCCCGGCGGTAGTCCACGATGCTGATGGCCATCTTCTCCGTGAGGCCACGCACGCTCATGAGCTGAGCGGGGGTGGCTGTGTTGATGTTGACGCGCGGGGTGAGGGGCACGGAGGTGGCCAGGTGGTGAGGCTGCTGCTCGGCCAGCAGGTCCCGCCTCAGGGAGCTGGGAGAGTGCTGCGCGGAGCTGCCCTTGCTGCTCACGCAGATCTCGAACTTGACCTGCTCCAACTTGGTGGCACCCACGCCACTGACCAGCGCCAGGTCCTCCACCTTCTTGAAGCCACCAATGTACTCGCGGTACTCCACGATGCTGCGTGCCACTGCACGCGTCACCCCAGGCAGGGTCATCAGCTCCTCCTCCGTGGCGGTGTTGATGTTGAGCCGCTCCTGGTTCACCAGGATGTTGCTGAAGTTGCAGGCAGCACTGAACTTGCGGCTATGGGACAGGTCTGAGGGGTCCCGGGGGATGGAGCGGTGGCAGCCCAGCGTGCTCCCCATGGCCGGCCAGGATCAGGGGCCCAGGAAGGCCTCACCACCGCAGAACTCGCTGGCTAGAGAAGAAGCCTGGTAGACCTCACAGACGCAGAAAAAGGTAAGGTGAAGGAGTCAGGGCACGAAGTGGGCACCACAAACACTAAATCTCCATGCCCAGAGTGTTCACACTTTCACTTGGCCACCTGGAAAACAAATAAATAAAAATACAAATCGATTGACTCCGTGAATCAGTTGGCATTAGCACGCCAAACTAGAGCTGGAGTCCTTGGCCAGGAGTCCAGCGCTGACGCCTGTCCCGTGAACCACTGAAAACACACACACGAGGGGGCTGGCCCAGGAGGATTTTCCGCTGGTGAGGTCCAATTTTCATCACATTACGATCCAAACTGCTATGAACCGCTCCTCTTGGAAAGAGACCTATCCCCATCGGCCTACACCTCTTGTCCCTGCCTCTCTCAATTCTCCCAGCCCTGGGGCGCTACGGTAGCCCCCGTTTGGGTTCTCTGGCGGATGGGAGAGCGCGCCCCGTCCCTTGCGCTGACACTCAGCACCACCAGCAACTTGGGAATTTCGCCCTCACTAGTGCGGGCAAAGAGAAGGGGTTTATCGCCCCCCATCAGACCCGCCGCGGGTCCCCGCGCCCCACCTCAGAGCCACTCCTCCGGGCTGTTCTCCTTCCACCTGCGGCTCCGAAGCCTGAGCCCAACCCGGGACAGCGCGGGGCCCCAGTTTTCAGCCCTAGTGCCCACGTGGGGGCAGGTCAGGGATGGGCCGCAGGATCTCTCCCACGCCGCTTCGGGCCACGGGTCCCAGCTCTTCCTGCTGGAGAAACTCTCAGAGTCGCTCTCCCAGAACCGGCAGGAGCTGCAGGGCTTCGCGGAGGCGGCAGCGGCGGTGAAATTCGGCTCCGCGGCAGCACCAAAGCCTATTGCTGCACCAGCGCCGCAGTTGCGTTGATCCAGGCAAAAAAGTCCTGCTCTCGCCTCGAAAGCGGGGTCCGCAAGAACCGCGTCCAGACCCCAGCACCAGAGCCACGGCTCCTGCTTGCTGTCGGTGTCAAAGCCAAAGTCCCGGCCGCGACGCCCGCGCCTCCGCAGACACCACGGCCACGCCTCCTCCCGCGCGCCAACTCCTCCCCGGGACTCGGAGGGCACGTGGGGGCGGGGCCCGAACGGGAGGACCGGACCCGAGAGCGCGGAAGCCGAGAGCGCGGAGGCGGGGTCCTGGAGTGCGAGGGGTGGGGCCACGGAGCTCAGGGGTGGGGCCAGGACGAGAGGTGGAGGAATGCGAGCCTCCGGAGTGTGAGAGGCGGGGCTGTGCTGTGAGAGGGCTGGCCCGAGCGCATGCGGGCGGTGAAGGAACACGGAGGGAGGAGGCGGGGCCATGGTGGGAGGGGGCGAGCCCCTGGAGCGCGGAGGCGGGATTGAGACCCTGAAGAGGCGGGGCCGACGCCATGGCGGTTGCGGCGGGTCACCCGCAGGATGTCCTAGGGTCCAGAGCCCAGCTTGCTGCCGGGGGCCCAGAGCTGGCTGTGCTGGATAGAGGCTTTTTAGTCTCGCCCAAGGCGAGACCTGCCCGGCTGCCTTTCGGCGGGCGGCACCCAGGGGTGCAGCAGAGGCGACTGGGCTGCCAGCCCAGTTTAGTCCGCTTTGGGGCGTGGGGACCGGACCAGGGCACTTGCAGTGAGGGAGGCACGCCTGCGGCTCTGGGGCCTTGCTCAGTTCTGTCTGAGAACGTTAGAGAGAGGACTGAAGGGGATCTTTTTAAACTTCTGTCCTGCGCTTTCGGTCTCCTCTTTTACTCTGGAGTATTACCTTTGCACTGCTTACAGAGAGATGTCCTCAAACAACCCTAGTAACTCATTGTGCTACTAGGAGAGGGCGTGCACCACCCATTAGAGATGTGTTCGCTTAGGTCACGTAGTTGCTCATTTGCATGTTTAGCACTCTGAGTAAATATGGATATTTTTACATCTAGTCATTAAGGAGGGAAAACTTGCTAGTTGGAAAAGGAGGCTGCTTCCTGAACTTCAGAACAGTTTTCAGATCAAACCACTTTAAGGACAATTTGATGACAGGTTAAAGAACATGCTGCATTACAGTGGCATTACTGAGGTAGAGTACTTGATTACACAAACTATGTGGTGATACCATTGCATACTTTGACCCTGGGTATTCATCTGTATTCAACCTCTGAAGTTTCATCACCAAGCAATGTGACCAATGCTTCTTTAAATTCCCCAGGCTAGGTCAGCAAAAACTAAGCCTCAAGGAAGGCAGAGGTACCTCAGATGTGAAAAGACAGCAAGCCAAGCCTTGGCAAAATGTTACTGCCTTTCTGACTGTATACTAGTCAGGATTCCTAATTGCAGGTGACAGAAATCCAATCATACTAGCTTAGACTCCCCTCCCCCCAAAAAAAGGTTCTTGTGCAGAAAAGTTAAGGAATAGATCCTACCTATGTCATCCAGCTCACATGATGTCATCAGGACCTGGTCCCTCTATTTCTTCCACTTGCTCCCCTACCCCAGCACTAGGCCACATTAAGCTACTCCTTTCCTCCTGTGACCCTTCTGTGATAAGGGGAAAAAAGAAATGTTTAATCAGGAAAATCTCTTCAGAGGAGGGAAGAATCTTTGTTGATCAGAAGGCCATGATGAGCCTTTGAGGCTGTGGATGGACAGCCTGAGGGCATTGCTAGTGGGCCAGACATAGATATAACACCTATTTTATTATCCAAACCAGAACACTTTGGAGGTTAAGAAGGACACTCTTAACTGCACTGACACAACAGGCATCCTCTGGTTTCATTCCCTATAAACCTAAATATGTGTTCCCCCTTTTAGAAATGAAGCCAAGAGGTATCTAAACTGCCATGCCCTAAAACAAACAAACATAAACCACAACAGGAAAGCTAAATTTAAAATGACTGATGATACCAAATGTTGGTGAGGATGTGGAGCAATTGACACTCTCATACATTTTCCCTGGGAGTGTGAAAAGGTACAACCACTTTGGAAATCAGTTTGGCAGTTCCTTAAAGAGCGAAACATTCATCTGCCATACAAGCCAACCATTCCATTCATAGGTATTTACCAAAGAGAAAGGAAAGCATAAAACCCATTGTCTTATACATGAAACTTAATTGGAACTTTGTTCCAAACTAGAAACAATGCAAATCTACCAGCAGAGAATGGATAAGCAAATTGTGATATATTCATACAATGAAATACTACTCGGGGATAAAGACAAACTGCTAATACCCACAATATTGAAGAATCTCAAAATCATACTGAATGAAAGAAGTCATAAAAAGCCATAAAAAAAGAGAGCATATTGTATGATTCCATTTATACAAAACTCTGGAAAATATAACCTAATCTATATAGAGAGGATGAAGATCAGCAGTTGCTTGGGGATGTGCTAGAGGAATGGATTAAAAAAGGACACAAGGAAACTTTGGGAGATGATGCACATATCGGAGGTGCCATGGTTTCACAGTTGCATGTATGTCAAAACTGACGGAATTGTGTTCTTTAAATATGTGCAATTGAGTGTACTTTGATATACCTTAGTAAAGGCCAGGGGGAAATCTTCAAAAAAATAAACCAGGAATGCTCTTTGCACCTAAAAAAGAGAGAGAGAGAAAGAGAGAGACAGGATTATTTGGGGGAGGAGAGGCAGGTGACCTGGAGTGGAAAGGAGGAAGTTGAAGGGGAAGAAAGAGGTCCAAGAAGGTGAGTCTGGAGCTAAAAGAAGAGACCAGCAAACATTCCCCAGTGAGGCCTGGGGACCCAGAAGGTAGGGTACCGGGAGAGAGATAAACTTGTCATTGTTTTCAGCTTGTAAATACTGAAGTGTTTGCCACACAACAATGTTTATGATATAGATGTGAACCTTAGGACTTGTTTTCCCAGTAAGAAAAAGCCAGTGCCACAGCTCCAAATGTTGTCCCCTTTACAATTCATTGACATTTGTCCCATTCTTTGAACGGTTTCATCAGGCTTCGATTTCCCCCAAGAAGAGTGGTTTTTGTTTTTTGGGGTTTTTTTGTTTTGTTTTGTTTTTTTTACTTTTGGTTTTTGGTTTTATCAGTTGGATCACGAGAGAGTTTTGGCAAGGGCCTTCCTCTTGCAAAGTGGCAAATGAGTGTCTTGTGACAGCTGCGGCCATAAAGCAGGGTGATTTTAAAAAAAGAAAAAAGAAAGAAAGAAAGCTATTTCCGGGGTTTCCCATTGTGGCTCAGAGCATTACGAAACTGACTAGTACCCATGAGGATGTGGGTTCAATCCCTGACCTCGATCACTGGGTTAAGGATCCCACCTGCAGCTGCTTTCATCCAGTGTCTGACTGACCTCTTGCCCCATCTCACTGGGTACAGTGGATCACATGATCTTGATGCCCCATGTAAGAGGCAGGGAGCACATGTGACCTCTGATGTGCTTTCTTGTTAAAAAGAATTGCCTGGACTACCTGCGTTTTCCTCTTCTCCACTCTACTTTCAGCTTCATGCCAGTTCTTTCTGGTTGACCTGAAACACAGGTGTGGATGAGGGTGTAGGACCCTGACCTTACCAGTGGCCTCTGGCTGCAAACTCTGGTGGTCAGGCACCTGTCTAAGCTGCCCAGTGTGGCAGGAGGTTTTATTGGAGGATATCCCCCGGGGAGGTTGGTTCCATCTGGGGGTCCACCACCACTGCTGGTGTGTGGGTGCGGGGGGCGGGGAGGGAACCTCAGGGCCATGCTGGGGACGGGGGTGGGGGTGGGGGTGGGCAGCGGCTGAGCAGGGGTGGGTGTGAAGTAATCTTCTCCATCCAGATAGGGGATTGACAGTTGCTTTGGCTGTGCTTCTGGCCTTCTGGCCTAACTCCTGGTCCCCCTTAGGCCACTGGTTTTTATTTGTGTTGCTGCTCTGACTATTCTCAGAGTAGGAATTAAAGGTGGGAATGGCAGGCTCACTGAAACCCTGCTGCTTTGGGTTTGCTGTACTTTGCAGGATGAATAAGGACGGCAGCCGTTGGTGGAATTAGCCAAGGTGCAGGCTTCAGGGTGATGATGGAGCCTCCCCGCTCAGATATCCCAGGGGGCCAGGAGCACACAGGTGACCATCGCTTCATCATACTTCTGGTCCATCTACAAGTCATGGGTCCCTTCCCCTGTGTAGCCCATGAGACCATCAACTTAGTCTGCCAGGGATCCTTGTAGCCAGGTAGCAGCTCTGTGTAAGGCAGTAAGTAGTTCCTGCCTATGGCCCGAGTTCACCCGTAAATCCTTTGTGATTTCCCCTTCAGGGCCTCCCTTGATGGGGTCGAGGATGAAGAATTTCTTGAGCAGGTTTTCATATCCCATGGATATGCAGAAGGGAATATTGTGTATTCTGTTCCATACCCACTCCCACAGGAAAGAAAAAAGTGAGAAAAAGTAAAAAGAAAAAGGAAATAATTAAGCAAAAAATAAGAAAACAAGGGAAATTAAAAAGAAGCCAATTTTATCTTTTTTTCTTTTTTGTCTTTTTAGGGCCACACCTGCAGCATATGGAAGTTCCCAGGCTAGGGGTTGAAATGGAGTTGTAGCTGCCAGCCTACCCATACCCACAGCAACGCCAGATCTGAGCTGCATCTGCAACCTACACTGTAGCTCAAGGCAGTGCCAGAGCCTTTCACCCAGTGAGCAAGGCCAGGGATCAAACCTACATTCTCATGGATATTAGTCAGGTTCTGTTACTATTGAGCCACAGCAGGAACTCCAGAAACCAATTTTAAATTAGAACAACTAAAATCAAGGAATAAAGAAAAATGAGAAAAGAAGAAAAAAAAAAAAAAAGAATGGGGGTAGAAAAAATAGTAAGCAAAGTAGACAAAAAGTCAAAGATCAAAAGCTTTAACTTTCATGGTGAAAATCCCTCAGTTGACCGAAAGCTAGCTTCCTGGGCTGGAAAGATCACAACCACAGGCCCAGCCAGGGGCTTGCATGGGTGCCTGGGATTCCACAACAGTAGCTCCTAGAGTTCCCGTTGTGGCGCAGCGGAAACGAATCTGACTAGAAACCATGAGATTGCGGGTTTGATCCCTTGGCCTTGCTCAGTGGGTTAAGAATCTGGTGTTGCTGTGGCTGTGTTGTAGGTCACAGACACAGCTTGGATCCCACGTTGCTGTGGTTGTGGTGTAGGCTGGCAGCTGCAGCTCCGATTCGACCCCTAGCCTGGGAAACTCCATATGCTGCAAGTGCAACCCTAAAAAGCAAACAAACAAGTAGCTCCTTATGAGGCCATAGCAAGAAATAGACCTGTCACAGCTTGGGATCACACACAGTGATCTTCTCAACTTTTTCATCTCAAGAATCCTTTACTATTAAAAAAAAAAAGAAAAAGAGGGGAGAGCTTTTAATTTATGTGGGTTATAGCAATCAATATTTACTTTATATGAAATTAAAACCTGTAGGATGCTTCAGTGGCCTTTTCATTTCTATTTTGAAAAGTTATAATAACTTTTGACTTTTATTTTTATTTTTTTATTTTTATTTTATTTTATTTTTTGTCTTTTTGCCATTTCTTGGGCTGCTCCCATGGCATATGGAGGTTCCCAGGCTAGGGGTCTAATTGGAGCTGTAGCCGCCAGCCTACGCCACAGCCACAGCAACGCGGGGATCTGAGCTGCGTCTGCAACCTACACCACAGCTCATGGCAACGCCAGATCCCTAACCCACTGAGCAAGGCCAGGGATTGAACCCTCAACCTCATGGTTCCTCGTTGGATTCGTTAACCACTGAGCCGCAACGGGAACTCCAATAAGGTTTGACTTTTTAAAAGCTCATAATGTTCACATTTTAAAATATTCAATTACTTTTTCTTTAAATTCTGAGTGATTGCTCTCAGAATGATACCACAACTAACTGACCTCATGACACTGTACAGAAATGTTCCTTTGTGTAAGACAATGCAACGTTTTTGTCTGACTTTGGTGTTAGGAGAATGCTGTTCTCATAGAATGAGCTAAGGAAGTAGTCCTTCTGCTTCTATCTTCTGGAAGAAACTGTACAGAATTGGTATCATTTCTTTCCCATGTGTTTGGTAGAAGTAACCAGTGAACCCATCCAGGCCTGGTACTTTCTGTTTTGGAAGATTATTAATATTGATTCAATTTATTTGATATAGGCCTATTCAGATTGTCTATTGAGTAAAGCTTTTTTTTTTTTTCAAAATGAAGTTTTGAAAGAGAATTAATCAAAACATCTCTATGGCAACAAACTAAACAAAAAGGATTGTGAAAAAAATTTCCCAATTTATGTTCCATTTGTCTGTTTGTACATGTGCCAGCCTACCTGCCAAGGGGTCATTATCTGCTGATAAACATAGAAGAACCTATGTCTCTGATAATATACGTGGATAATGAAGAAGAAACAGCTCCCAATCAGTCTTATATTCAAACCTGCATCTGTTTTGTTTCACTAAATGGCTTAGCATCAGCCCCCACAACAGAGCTCAACAGCAGTTAAAAACAAGCACCTCAATTCACAATTTCCATAGATCTCAGAAGTGCTATTTCTCCTTCCTTCAGTGGCCTTGGCTCTCTTCCAGGGAAGTGGATTGAAAGGCAGGAATGAGATGTTGGCGGTACCAGTTTGTGTGTCTCTGTATCAAATTCCTCCTTTAAAAGCCCAAATCTATTGACTGATAAATTGTTTCATTTCACGGCTGACAGTTGAAGGCTTTTGTCATTTCCCCAACATCATAAATGCCTTTTCAATTGACATTTTATTTCATATGGAGCATTTGGCTGGAGATTATTGTAGCAAAGTCCCAACTGAATGAGGTGGCTTCATTTACGGAACTAAAATGGACATTTACTGTCAGAGGCAATAGGTTGCCTCTGACGGTAATGCCCAGAGTTATTATTACTATGGAAAATCATGTTCATTAATCTTTAAAGGCAAAGTGATTGTCACCATCACACTTAGGAACACTAGCTCCCACTTGCTTTATTCATTTTCTCCTAAAAGCAACATTTTCAGTTAGTTTCAGACTTGCACTTTTTCACAGAATAGTTTATTATTTATTTATTTATTTATTGCTTTTTAGGGCCACACCTGAGACGGATAAGTTCCCAGCCTAGAAGTCAAATCGAAGCTTCAGCTTCAGCGTACACCACAGCCACAGCAATGCAGGATCCAAGCCACATCTGAGCCCTACATCACAGCTCATGGCAAAGCTGGATCCTTAACCCACTGAGCAAGGCCAGGGATCAAACCCGCATCCTCATACATACTAGTTGGGTTCATAACCCCTGCAGAGCCACAATGGGAACTCCCTAGTTTATTCTTTATTGATTATAACTTTGTAGGTTTATGAAACATTCTTCTCGATAGAACCTACTACTTTGATTTCTGGGTTCCTAATTAGGAGACCTCACATAGCACAGAATGCTCCAGAAAAGGCAACGAGGCAACTACCTCTACTTTAGGATAAATCAAGGCAATGCCCTGAACCCTGCATTTCTGGGGGTGGGGTAAGGAAGTTCCAGCTTCAGGCTCACCTGGCAGCAACTGGGTGCCCCCTGTTAACGCCCTGCCAAGTTGAACCTCATGATGCACTTTTCTGGTTCTTGCCTTCTCTTGCCTTTCACCATTGATACTGAGGTTCTTTTTTAGCCACATTTCTCCTAAGTATTGGGGAAGTAAATCCTGATAATCTGGTCCCTGACCTCACAGCGCTACTTCCAGGAATAACTCCCATAAGAAATAACCTTGATGGAGTTCCCGTCGTGGTGCAGTGGTTAACGAATCTGACTAGGAACCATGAGGTTGTGGGTTTGATCCCTGGCCTTGCCCAGTGGGTTAAGGATCTGGCGTTGCTGTGAGCTGTGGTGTAGGTCACAGACACGGCTCGGATCTGGCGTGGCTGTGGCTGTGGCGTAGGCTGGCGGCTACAGCTCTGATTAGATTCCTAGCCTGGGAACGTCCATATGCCGTGGGTGTGGCCCTAGAAAAGGTAAAAAGACAAAAAATTAAAAAAAAAAGAAATAACCTTGAAGGACTTAAAGAGAATCCTCCAAAGTGTGATCCAGTGGTGGTGAGGAAGAGAAATTTAGGAGGCCCCAGACAGAGCTCTGAATACGACTGAAACCTTCCCTGGGGGAATCTCTCTCTTTTCATTCCTCTGACTGTGGCTTTGTGTGGAGAGGAAATCCTCAGTTTGGGGCCATCGTGACCATAACACAGTCTCAGATTCGTTCATCTCTTTCCAGAGAGAAAACGCTGGTCCCAGGCTCTGGATCTTGGCAGGCATCAGGATCTAGCTAAAATTTAATTATATTGTTTTCCATTTGGGGGTTTATGTTTTTTGGCTCTCTTCTATTTATGGTAGAACATACAGCTGTTCCATATAGAGGCATACATCCCCAGGCCCAGATGGTGCTCAGATACAGCAATAAACTGTGAAGGTATTCAAGAAAGGATGCAGTATAAAGACCAAGTATTACAGGCAGTGGTTCTTAACCTTGACAGCACATGGGAACCCCCAGGTACTTATCAAAATCCCAATGCCTGGTCCCTCCCCAGACCAATTCCATCAGAAACTCTGGGGATGGGACATAAATAGGGTATTTATTAAAATTGAAGTGCATAGCTTGAGAACCAGTGCTTTAAATGGCTCTGAGTATAAATGAGCTTGAACATTTCCATTACACCAAGGTGACAGGATCAGCATCTGAAACATGAATACATCTTTTCAGGGGCAAGGTCAACTGCAGTCTTAAAAGCTCAGTCCAAAGAATTATAAAATTTAAGAATTGGAGGGGATCTGAAAACACCAGGTCTAACCCTCATTTTATTTTTAAGGCCTCGAAAGGCTGAGAAACCTGCTGGGAATCACCCAGGGAGCTCAGGGCAAGGCTCCTTCCCCAGCATCATGCTGCCTCTCTGGTGGATGTAACTTCCCCAGCTGCAAATTGAGCTGGAAGAAATAATCTTTTTGAGGACTAAGCTAAAGTCACAAAACACTGAAAGTTTGGCTTCCAGAAAGTGGGTAGGAAGCCAAAAGGCACCATGGCCATTCCTCAAGGCATGTTTTGTAGTTGGAAAGTGCTAGATTAAAAAAACTGAACTATTTTGTGACTGTAGGACTTCTCAGGGCCTTCAATTTACTAATGGGCATAAGGAATCTTCAGGAGTAAAGGCAGTGCTTGTTTGCTCTTTTATTGAAAGATTTCATAGGACCAGCCTTTTTTGGGGAAATACTAGGTGGATGCAGTTTCCTAAAGTGCTGGCCTGCTCTTGATTCCTCTTACCCTTCCTTATCTTTCTTAGTAGCACTTATCATTTATAGATTGTTTGTTCCTGTCTCTTCCTCACTAGAATATAAGCTCCTAGAGGGGAGGTAGTTGGACTTCATGGCGGTATCCCAAGCACCTCCAGCAGTGCTTAAATATTTCATAAATATTTGTGAAAGGGGCTGAGTGGATAGTCTCTTAACACACAAGTAACCACGGGTAGTTATCTAGTGGACTCCTGCTGTTCGTGGTTGTAAGTCTCTCACCACAACGTTAGGCTGAATCGGAGAGTCTATATATTGCAGGGAATCAAACAGAGCCAAGTAGCCCTGGTGATGCTGGGCTAGAGGCCAGGCTCTGGCCCTGGTGACCTCTGAGGTCTTGGGTGTGTCAATTGACTTCTTTGGGCGCCATTTTCCTCATAGGGTAGCATGAATGAACTGGGTTAGACAGTCAACCCAAATATCCTTATCAGTTATTGTATGACAAGTGTTTAAAATAGGTGGTATAACCGGGGATTTTTCTATTTCTCTATTCTTCTATTCATGAAGATTTTGCTTCATGTAGTTTGACACTGTTATCAGGTGCATAAATATTTAAGGTTGTTTTACTTCCTCTTGGTAAATTAATCATTTTATCATTATGGAATAACCTTCTTTGTCCTTAGTAACATTCTCTGTCCTGAAATCTATTTTGTCCAATATTAATTTATCCACCCTGACTTTTTAAAAATTAGCTGTACCGCGGTACATTCTTTTCCATCATTCCCTTTGTTTTTAGCAATAAAGTATTTTTTATTGAAAGAGTTGATGTATAATATTATATAAAGTATAGGTGAACAATATAGTGATTCACAAATTTTAAAGGTTATACTCCACTTATAGTTTCTATAAAGTATGGGCTATACTCTCCATGTTGTACAGTATACTCTTGTAGCTTATTTTATACCTAATAACTTGTACCTCTTACTGACGTACCTATACATTGCCCCTCCTCTGTCCCCTCTCCCCTCTGAAAATCACTAGTTTGTTCTCTGTATCTGTGAGTATACTTTTTTGCTATATTCACTAGTTTGTTGTATTTTTTAGGTTCTGCATATAAGTGAAAACATACAGTATTTGTCTCTCTGTTTGACTTACTTCATTTAGCCAAATGACCTCCAAGTCCATCTGTGTTGTTGCACATGCCAAAATTTTGTTCCTTTTTTATGTCTGAGTAGTATTCCATTGTGTGTATACAGACACACATACACACACACACACCACATCTTTATCTATTCATCTGTTGATGGACATATATTGACAATTGTAAATAATGCTGCCATGAACATTGGGGTGCATGTACCTTTTAAAATTAGTGGTTTTGGTTTTTTTCAGATATATACCTTGCAGTGGAATTCCTGAGTTGTATGGTAGTTTTATTTTTAGTTTTTTGAGAAACCATCATTTACTTTTACCTTACTTGTGCCTTTTTTTTTTAAATGATTTTTTTTCCATTATAGCTAGTTACAGTGTTCAGTCAATTTTCTACTGTACAGCAAGGTGACCCATTCACACATACATATATACATTCTTTTTCTCACATTATCATGCTCCATCATAAGTGACTAGGTGTTGTTCTCAGTGCTATACAGCAGGATCTCATTGCTTATCCATTCCAAAGGCAATAGTTTGCATCTATTAACCCCAAATTCCCAGTCCATCCCGCTCCCTGTCCCTCCCCCTTGGCAACCACAAGTCTGTTCTCCAAGTCCATGATTTTCTTTTCTGTGGAAAGGTTCCTTTGTGCCATATATCAGATTCCAGATATAAGTGATATCATATGGTATTTGTCTCTCTCTTTCTGACTTATTTCACTTAGTATGAGAGTCTCTAGTTCCATCCTACTTAGGACTTTTTATTTAAAGTAGGTTTCCTATAGGCAGCAAAGAGTTGGTTTTTGCTTTTTTATCCAGTCTCTCAATCTCTGCCTTCAGATTAGAGCATTGAGACCATTTAAATTTAATATGATTGTTGACATGGTTACGTTTAAATTGACCGTCTTCCTTTTTGTTTTCTCCTTGTTCCTTTATTCTTTGCTTTCCTTTTTCCATTTTTTCTGTCTACTTTTGGATTCATTACTTTTTTTGTAAGTGTTTTGGAGATACAATTCACATCTCATATATTTCTCCCATTTAAAATGTACAATTCAGGGAGTTCCTGTTGTGGCGCAACATGAACGAATCCGACTAGTATCTGTGAGGATGCGGTTTTGATCCCTGGCCTTGCTCAGTGGGTTGGGGATCTGGCATTGTCGTGAGCTGTGGTGTAGGTCTCAGACATGGCTTGGATCCCACATTGCTCTGTCTGTGGTGTAGGCCAGCTACTGTAGCTCTAATTCAACCCCTAGCCTGGGAACTTCCATGTGCCGCAGGTGGGACCCAAAAAAGTAAATAACTAACTAAATAAATAAATGCAGTTCAGTGATTTCTTGTGTGTACAGAGAATTGTGTAGCCATCGCCATCAATTATAGACCATCACCCCAAAGAGAAACCTCCTACCTTTAGTTATCAACCCCAAATCCTCCCATTCTTACCCCTCCCACAGCACTAAGCAAAACGAATCTGTTCTCTGCCTTTATAGATTTGCCTAATCTGGTCATTTTATGCAAATGAGTCATATAACATGGGCTTCTTGTGACTGACTGACTTCACTTTGCATAATGTTTTCAAAGTTCCTCCATGTTGTAACATGTATCCATACTTCATTCCTTTTTATCAATGGATTCCACCGTCTGGATACCACATGTCTTCATCCATTCATGGGTTGATGGACATTTTATGAATAAAGCTGCCATGAACATCTATGTTTCTGTGTAGCTATATGTTTCATTTCTCCTGGGTATATTCCTAGGAGTAGAAGTGCTAGGTCATATATTAACTCTGTTTAATTTTTGAGTTGCTGCCAAAATGTTCCAAAGTGACTGCCCCATTTAACGTTCCCACGAGCAGTGCATGAGGGAACTAAGTTCTCTACATTCTCTCCAACATTTGTTAATATCTCTATTCTTGCCTCTAGACATCCTGGTAGATATAAAGCATTATCTTACTGTGGTGTTGATTTGCACTTCCCTGACAACTAATAACATTGAGCAACTTTTCATGTACTTATGGGCCATTTGTTGAGTTTGTTTAGTTTCTTTGGTGAACTGTTTATGATTCCATTTTTATCTCCTTTGTGTCTTATTGTTTGTAAATCTTTGTATCATTATTTTAGCGGGTGTTGTAGGGTTTATGGTATACATCTTCAGCTTATCACTGTCTACCTTCGTGATATTATACCACCTCATGTAAACTTAAGACCTTACAGGAAGTTCCCTTGTGGTGCAGTGGGTTAAGGATCTGGCAATGCCACAGCTGTGGCAGAGGTCACAACTGTGACAGACTTTTGAACCTGGCCCAGAAACTTCCACATGCTGCGGGTGCAGCCAAAAAAAAATAAAAGCTTATATAAGTACACTTCCGATTCTCTACCTCCAACTTTTTTGCTATCATTGTCGCATCTCTGGTTAGAATAGATACTCTCAGATGCAAACTATTATGTATAGAATGGATAAACAACAAAGTCGACTGGTACAGCACAGGGAACTATATTTACTCCCCTGTGAAAAACCAGAGTGCAAAAGAATATGAAAAAGAATACATATATTTGTATAGTTGCATCACTTTATGGTACAGTGTAAATTACCACAACATTGTAAATCAACTACACTTCAATAAAGTAAATTTCTTAAAAAAAAAAAAAAAGGAAAAGATACTCTCTCCTTTGTAGTCTACTGGTGCTCTGTGACCCTGGGGACTAGGGCTTGTCATGGGAAGCCAAAGCGGGGAAGCAGATGGGTTCGTTTTTTAGCATTTCGCATTGTTCTTGGAGGGTAGGCCTGGTCCAGCTGCCAGGAGCTCCAGAGAGGCTTTCAAGAGGGGCCTGGATTCAAAGGCAGGGAAGAGGAGAGGAAGCCTGAGGGTGGGAGAGAGCCTTCGGAATCGCTGAGGCACCTTCACCAGATTCCCGATTCTCCAGAGGGTCTCCCTGGCTGCACGCCTTGGCTTCTGCAGGGCTGGGTGCATGACTAAGACGTTTGTCCGTTGCAGCGATTCCATGTCCATCGGGGCAGGGCAACGGAGGGGCCAGCTTAGTAACAGCGAGACTTGGACTCAAATGCCAGCTCTACCACTTACAGATACATAATCCAGGGACACAACCTAAACTCTCATGAGCCTCAGTTTCTCCACCCATAAGAAATTCTTACCTCTTAATGCTGCAAAAAAGGATTAAACGAGGTGATGTTGGGAAATGTGGCCAGCGGAGGACATGGCAGGTACTCCACTAATATTTTTATCCTTTTTATATGACTCATTATCTGCATTAGCCAGTTGGATTTTTACATCCTTTAAGTTTCTCAGGAATTCATAATTCAGGGACAACTCCAAGTTAGAGAGCCTTTTTCCTCTACATACTCTGAAATTTCTAGTGAGTTCTCATATTTTTTATGAGATTGTCACAGACTCCTGACTTTTCAATGTGTAGAACGGCCATCCATGGCTGACACAATGCCAGGGGTGTGCTGGGCACCATGCATGCCTCACTTCCAGTGGCAATTATCAACCCCATAAGCATGGACAAGGTTTCTCAACCTTGGCACTAATGGCAACGGAAGCCAGTTCGTACTGGGTTATATGCGAGCCGTCCTGTGCATTATAGGATGTTTAGCAGCATCCCTGGCCTCTGCCCACTAGAAGCCAATAGAATTCCTCAACTGTGACAATCAAAAATACCTGCAGATATTGCCATAGATCTCTGGGTGGGGGGGTGGGGGGGCCAAAATCTTCCCCCGGGGAGAACAGCTGGAATGGAATTGGTGTCATTTCCATCTACCTGTGAGGAAGCTGTAGTTCAGAGTGGTGAAGAACTCTGCTCAGTGTCACACAGCTTCCAAGTGGTGAAGGCAAGATTCAAACTAGAGTCCCTCTGGCTCCTAAGCCTGGCATTATAGTGACTCGAGATACACTCGCTTTGGCAAATATGGCCTCAATTACTTCTGACATCCTTGGCCCTAAACTCTGCCTTTTGTCCTGAAGGTAGCTAGACTCTGGACTCTCCTCTCTGAAAACCAAGAATAGGCCCCCAAATGTGAGAGTAGGTAGTCATTGCTCACAGACAGGGTTCAGAGGGACAGGTGCCACATACTGTGTGCAGCTGGCACCCAAACATGATTTTTCTTGGCATGAGGGGTGTTAGGGTTTGAATCTTGTTCCCCAAAGGATAGGCTGGAGTCCTGATCCCTGGTGCTGGTGAACGTGACCTTGTTTGAAAACAGGGTCATTGCCAGTATAATGAAGCTTCGATGAAGTCATTAGGGTGGACTTGAGTCCAATACAACTGGTATCCTTAGAAGAAAAGGAAAATTTGGACGCAAACACAGATGGAAGAAGACCATGAGACGATGGAGGCAGAGGCTAGAGGGATGCTGTCACAGGCTAATAAACATCTGGGGCCACCAGAAGCTGGAAGAGCTAAGGAAGGATCCGCCCCTAGAACTTCTGTCAGAACAAGGCTGTCGACACCTGGATTTCAGACTTCCAGCTTGAAAAGAATAGCTTTCTATTTTTCGTTTGTTTTCTGGCCACACCCGTGGCATATGGACGTTCCCAGGCCAGGGATGGAATCCAAGCCACAGCTGTGGCCATGCTGGATCCTTCAACCTCCTGCACCGGCTGAGAATCGAACCTGTGCCTCTGCAGCAACCAAGTCGTTGCAGTCGGATTCTTAACACACTGTGCTACAGTGGGAACTCCAGCTTTCTGTTGTTCGAAGCCAGCCAGTCTGTGGGGCTTTGTTACAGCAGCCCCAAGGAAACTATAACAGGAGCGCGCTCTCCAGCTCTGGCAGCCCCCGCATAGCTATGTTTTGATTTAACAGTGCATCCTGTTCCCCAGTCATCGTATCTGGCCATTAATCAAAGTCGTGAAAGCTATTTAACTTGCCTACAATAAACCCACAAGTTAGATTATGCCTCCCACTAATTACCTGGCCGAGAGAGTGATCTGGTGGTGAAATGACAATGCAGGGCACTTCCTAGGTAAACGGCTGCCCACTCAGATGCCTTCACATGGTGTGTCAGCGACAGGAAATTGGTGTGTCAGGGCCTTATCTTCCCTGGTAACAGGAGGTCCCATGCTATCCTCAGATAAGGAGGAACAGCTTTGTAGAGTCTGACTCAGTGTCCTTGGTTACCTTCAGGTCACAGGTAAACAGACTGAAGGGAAATGAATCTCAGACAACAACCATGAGTGAGACAGACACATAGGAAATGCCTTAAAATCTACAATCCAAAGCAATTTGTTCTGAGTTGAGTAGACAGAGAGCCGCAAAGAGATGAATACGCCGTCCACAGCGCTTTGAGGCTAAATTGATCGGCCTTAGAGCCTGCGTGGTCCCAACCCTGCCCAAGCCCCATAGGATGTCCCAAGTCTGGAAGACTATCTGGACAGGTGACCTGGGGAAGTTTCTGTGCTTTCGTCTCTCTCGGCAAAGTTCGTAAGGCCCATGATCATATTAAAGGCTTTGAGAAGCTGGAAAGACACCCATTCACCTCCTTTTGGGGGGTGCAGTGGAACACACTTTGGATCGCTGATATATTTTACCCCATCTTACTTTGCAGAATTTGAGGCTGAGGTGCAGAGAAATTAGACGATTTTTCAAAGACCACACAGAAAGTGACCTTAGGTGGTGACTCAGCTGGGGTCCTTGGGTTCCAAATCCATTACTCTTTCTGTGTTTTCATCTTCCCATTAGTTTATTAATAAACATTTGAGTGCTACCCTGTGGTGAGGTGGGAATATGAACATGAATAAGGCAGGCCTCACCTTGCATGTAATTTACTATTTCAGGAGTATATGAGCAACAGAATAATGACTAAGGGAGAGGTTATGGGGGGAGAGGAGGGAGGAAGGGATATACAACCAGTCAGTGTGGAGCTTTCAGATTAGGCCCCTGCTGCTCTGGTTACGTCCTGTCACTGGGCCCCACCATCCCTGCCACCCACCGCCTTCACTGAGGAGAGCTGGTGGCCAGAGCCCTGCTGACTGGGCTACCCAGGAGGCTGTCTGCAAATCTGGCAAAGCTGATTGAGGCAGGGGTACCAGTCCACAAGCCTGCCAGGCCCTTGCCATGTGCTGGTTCCCCCCAAATGAGATGATCGGTCTGATTTCTTTAAAACTTGAGCTGGGGGCTACAGAGAAGAGGTGGTGTGCAGGTAAAGATGAAAGAAGATCTAAGGAGAGTGAGGCAGGGAGTGCCTGGAGAGGTCACTTACAAGCCATGGAAGGAAGGAAGGAAGCCAACCACATGCCAGAGCAGAAGCTGTGAGGCAGGAGGACAGCGTAGCAGAGAAGGAGAGCTGAGGATGGATTCACATCAGTCCAACATCTCCCCCCCTCCCCGGCCCCGCTCCCCAGCTGCTCCTGATCCGGGTCTAGGGAAGCCTGGGCTCCATCACAGCTCTGAATGCTGCATTTCCAGGAGGCTCCATCTCCTTGGGTGCCTTCACCCACCCTAACAGAGTCAGCCTGAGAGGGACTCTGGTCTTGGTTAGTAAAAATGCCTAACTCCCTTTGAAAAAATTGTGCTAACACCAGCCTTCATTAATAAGTCCTACACATAGCAATGCTGGAGGGGGTGTGGAGAAAAGAGAACCCTCGTACACTGATGATGAGAATGTAAATTGGTACAACCACTATGGAAAACAGTATGGAGTTTCCTCAGAAAACTAAATAGAGAACCACCATGTCATCCAGCAATCCCACTCCTGGGCACACATCCAGACAAAATTACACCACCCTATGCACCCTATGTTCATAGCAGCACTATTCACCATAGCCAAGACATGGAAAACAGCCTAAATGTCCATGAACAGATGAATAGACTAAGAAATGTGCTACATATTCACAATGGAATACTACTCAGTCATAAAAAGAACAAAATAATGCCATTTGCAGCAACATGGATACAACTAGAGATTCTCATACTAAGTGAAGTAAGTCATAAAGAGAAAGACAAATACCATATGATATTACTTATATGTGGAATCGAAAATATGGCATGGAGGAACCTATCTACAGAACAGAAACAGAGTCTCCAGACATAGAGAACAGACTTGTGGTTGCTGAGGGGGAGGGGGAGGGACTGGAAGTTTGGGGTTAGCAGATGTGAATTATTACATTTGGAGTGGACAGGCAATGAGATCCTGCTGTACAGCACAGGGAACTATCCCCAGTCACTTGTGAGAACATGACGAAAGATAATAAAAGAAAAAGAATACACACACACACACACACACACACGTATATGACTGGGTCAATTGCTGTACAGTAGAAATTGACAGAACATTGTAAATCAACTATACTTTAATAAAAAAAGTTTTTAAATAAAAAATGGGGTGAAATACACCTAGCATAAAACTCGCCATTTTAAGTGCACAGTTCAGAATTTAGGCACATCTGCATTTCTATGCAACCGTCACCATTATTCATCTCTAGAACGTTTTTTTTTCCTTCTGAAACTGAAACACTGTACCCATTAAAAAAGAACTCCTCATTCCAGCTCCTGGCAATCTACTTTCTTCTTCCTTTTTTTTTTTTTTTTTTTTTTTTTTTTTGGTTGTTTGTCTCTTTAGGGCCACACCCGTGGCACATGGAGGTGCCCAGGCTAGGGGTCCAATTGGAGCTGTAGCTACCAGCGTAGACCACAAGCTCACGGCAACACTGAATCCTTAACCCACTGAGCAAGGCCAGGGATCTAACCCGAGTCCTCATGGTACTAGTCAGATTCATTAACCATTGAGCCAAGAGGGAACTCCAGCAATCTACTTTCTATTTCAAGGAATTTAACAACTCTAGGTATCTCATATAAGAAGGGCCCTTCTATGACTGACTTATTTCATTTAGCATAATTGTCCTTTTATAACTAACATTTAGTATAATGTCCTCAACATTCATCCGTGTTGCACCTGTATGAGAATTTCCTACTTAAGGCTGTACAACATTCCATTGTATGTCCGTATCACATTTTGCTTATCCTTTCATCCAGGAAGGGACATGGGTTGCTTCCGTTTTTGGCTAGTTGAATAATGCTGCTGAGAAGGTAGGTGTACAAATATCTCTGTGAAACTCTGTTTCCACTTCTCTTCAGTGTCAAGACACCTGCTGGGGGTGGGGTTGGGGTAGGCAGGAAGAAACAGGGGCTGCCTAGGGCTGAGATGGGGTGCATTCAACTGACATCTAAGAAGGTGGCTTGGACAGGGAGCCCCTCTTTGGGGTTTTGCCCTGACTCAGAGCTTTGGGTGTGTTACCCTCCTGCCCTACACCACAGGGAGCCTCTCTCCAGGCAGAGACAGAAGATCAGTCTGAGGCACAAATTCCAGGCCTTCTTGCCTTCCCCTCCTGTCTCCTCGCTTTTCAAAGGTTTTCTAGAATGGAAACTCCATGAGGGCAGCAATTGCCCTGTTTTGCTCACCCGCCCATTTCTAGCACCTGCTGAGTGTCTGGCACAAAAGGCAGGTTCCTATGCTTTTTTATCTTCTCTGCATAAACTTCCACCCCCTTAGTTTTTTGTGTTTTTTTTTTTTTAATCAATGAAAGTCTATAATTTACATAGGATTTACTCCTGGTATTGTACATTCTGTGGGTTTTGATAAGTGTATACTGACATATATTTACACAGAGTAGTTTTGCTGCTCTAAATATCCTCTGTACTCTGTATTTATCCCTCCCTCCCTACGACCACTGATCTTTTTACTCTCAGCATGGTTCTGTTTTTTCCAGTAGGTCATATAGTTAGAATCGTACAGTATGGAGCCTTTTTAGACCGGCTTCACTCACAAAGTAATACGCATTTGAGATTGTTCCAATGCCTTTTTATGGCTTAATAGACCATTTATTTTTAGTGCTGAATAATATTCCATTGTTTGGATGGACCACGTTTATGAATCCATTCACCTACTGAAGAACATCTTAGTTGCTTCCAATTTTTGGCAATTATGAATAAAGCTGATATAAGCATTTTGTGTGCAGGTATTTGTATGGACGTAAGTTTTCGTCACCTTTGAGTAAATACTAAGGAGTGTGACTGCTAAATTGCATGGCAAGTGTGTTTGCTTTTGCAAGAAACTGCCACACTGTCTTCCAAAGTGGCTGTACCATTGCCTTCCTACCAGCAATGCGTGAGTGCCTAATGTTTCACATACTCACCAGCATTTGGTGTTGTCTGATGTTTCAAATTTTTGGCAGCCTAATAAGTATGCAGTGGTATCTTACTGTGGTTTTAATTTGCAACTTCCTGATGACATGTGATGTTGAACATCTTTTTATATGTTCACTTGCCATCTCTATGTATTCTTTGGTGAGGGATCTGTTCAAGTCTTTGCTCATTTTTTAATTTGGTTGCTTATTTCCTTATTGTTGAATCTAAAGAGTTCTTTTTATATTTGGGGGTAAAAGTCCTTTATCAGGTAATTCTTTTGCAAATAGTTTCTCCCAAGCCAAGACTGTGGCTTATCCTCTCGTTGTCTTGACCCCCTCAATTTCAAAGCAATGAAAGCAACAGAAAGCCCCTTATGTGTGGGGGATCTTATCCAGAAATATGCATCACAATCACCTGATGAAGATTTTAAACATTTTTCCAGGTTTGGAAACCACCTCTGAGATGCCTGTTCTTTCTATTTAAAGTGAGACCCAGGAATCTGTACCTTTAAAAAGCACCACCCCCCTCATCCCCCAGTCACTATGATGGGCAGTTCCCTTGAGAACCATGACATTAAAGACAGAATTTCAGACACCCTAAGAGCTGGAAGGGTGGACCCATCAGAACATCTTGTGGGGTGCTGCCTAGGCGGCCTTCCTACCTGCCCTGTCCCACAGCTCCATCTGAAGGCCAGGTGAGACCCAGATCTCTATAATTCACTGCTAATTGGACATCTCCACCGGTCACCTCAAACTCGCTTCCCTAAGCTAAACCCATGATGGTCCCCCTTCTCACCTGGAAACCCCATCTGGGCTTCTGATCTTGGAAGATGGCAATTCCAATCTTCCAGCTGCTCTGGTGCAAACCCTTCAAGTCCCCTTGACTTCTCTCCCTCAGACACATCCAATCCATAAGCAAGGCCTGGTGGCTGGTCCTTCAAAATAAACCAGGATCTGAGGACGTTCAGCCCCTCTGCTGCGCCCCCTAGAGCAGATCTCCCTGCTTCTGCCCTTGCCCCATCTGTTCTCCAGCTAAGCCAGTGCGGACTGCAGACATGGAGGTCAGAGCATCCTCCTCTGCACATGACCCTCCAGGGCTCCCATTTCACTCAGGGTAAAAGCCACAGTCCTTACAATGGCCTGCAAGTTCCTCATAGCCCTTGCTGCCCTCACATCGCCCTGCAGCTCTTATCTCATTCTCCTTCCAGTCCTTCCAGCTACACGAGCACTTTGAAGTTCCTGGAATAAGCCAGACATACCGCACCCCCCCGCCAGGGCCTTTGTGTGGTTGTTCACTCCTCCTGGAACGCATTTCCCCCGAGAGCCACTCGCCTGGTCTCCCCAGGCCCTGCAGACCTCACAGGCCACCCTGTCTAAAATTTCAAGCTGCCCGCCCCCTTTGCCAGGACTTCTATCTTTATTTTTCTCCAGAGGACTTAGCTCTGGTTTATTGCCTGCTAACTAGCTTACTATCTGGCTCCTCCTGCTAGATGCCAGAGCCACTAGGCAGGCCTGCCATGCTGCTCTGCCCACCATGGAGCCCTGGAGCCTAGATCGGGGCCTGGCACACAGTGGTTCTCACCTCCTCGTCACATCCTATGAGTCTCCCACAGCCTGAGGCCTTTCTCTTTTTGCTCCCTCCCATCTCTATCTCTCCTGCTTGGTCTCCACTCCTTGGAGCTATTGCTAAAAGCTGGGGCCTCCTCCCATCTTGATGCATCTTCACAGCTGCCAAAGGCTTCTTTCGAAGAGGCAGGTCTGTGGCAATCCATCCAAGAAACCCCTTAACTTTCAGAACAGGGTTCAACCTCCCTGGATTCAAGCCCGAGGTCCCTGCTGATGGGGTTCTGCCTGCTTCTGCAGCCTCATCCAGCTTCAGCCCACATCCGTGCATCTTCAGTTCTGTAGGCGTTTTTTTTCTCTCCTACCTTCTGCCTGGCAAGGCCATCCTCGCTCCCTGAACCCCACCCCTTCCTACTCTATATCCAGCAAGCCCCTGCTCTGCCTTCAAATCCTAGCTGATGGAACCATCTCCAGAAAGCCTTCTTGAGCCCCAATCGACAGCCCCTTCCACGGCTCCCCTAACTCCACTTCAGCACCACTGCTTTGTTCAGCAGCCTGTTAGGTATGTCGGTTTCCATCATTAGTCCAAGCCCTCTGCACGTCTGCTTCCTCACCTTGGGCCAGGTGCTCAATATATTTCCTGGATGGACACATCCCCAGAAATATGAAAATAGGGCCCCCATCCACAATAATGGTTCCAATGTCCATGGCACTTTTGCCAGCTAATGAAATCACTATTTAATAGCGCCAAGAAGGTTCCAGAGTGCATCATTGCAAATGTGCCTCAAAACCAGGACAGAGGAGATAGTTAACTTATCAGAAGTACCTGTGCAGCTCAAACTGGATTGGCTAAACCATCTCTCCCTATTTTTAACCATTCCTACGTATATGTGTATGAATATGAAAATATATAACATATGTATATAGGCATATATACATATACATATAGAAATGTAATATATGCACATAGCTATATGTGAATGAAGATCCTGGAAACAGTCTCTGGGGCATGGCTGGCTGGCTACCCTATAATATTAAATCTCCCACATCTGGTTGAGCTTCCTGCATTCAGGCCTGTGAAGGGATTAAACCATCAAAACGAATGGTCACCTTTCCCCAAAGTCTTTAGAACTAAAGTCTTTATACAAATGTATGTTCCTAACTGATAGAGCCTTGCTACAAAGTTTCTTTCATGCTAATTTTAGTCCACCTTATCCTGTAATCCTAGAAGCCTCCTACTCATCTTCTCATGAAAAAATTCTGATATGTTGAAGACAGTAATTACATCTATCATATTAACTATTTTAAAATTTTCCCAAATTATCCACATGATGCTGACTAATGATATCATTTAACATCTATGAACAGGTTGTTCATTCATTTTCACTTAGAGGCTCTGCTGGTCATTCAGTAAATAAATGCTCAGTGGGTGTCTGCTGGGCTGGAAAAACATGATGTCCAAGTAATCACATAAACCCACTGTTTAAAGGATCCATGCTAGGAACTTCCGCATGCCACGGGCATCGCCCAAAAGAATCAGTACACAAAACAAAACATGCCCAGGGGACAGTGGCAAATTGAATGCACAGGAGCACCTTCCTTCCTGTAGAGGTGACATCTGAAACAAAACGTGATTGATGTGTGGAGCCAACCATGAGAGAGGGGAGGAGGGGAGAGCGAAGCAGAGGGGACACGGTCCTTGCCAACCTGGAGGATGCAGCCTGGTCACCACTCCATCCTCCTCCTCCTGCAGCTGGGCCAGGTGCCCTCCCCCACCCTGCCTGCCCTCTGATCTGCTGTCGTTTGTTGGCACAGAGGTCTCCATGTCACTGGAGGCAGGGCTCCTTGGTCCAGCCCAGAAGTGGCCCTCCCTTTCACCCTTATATCTATTCACAATGTTTGGCAAACAGGTGGGGTTCAATCAATAACAGTGACTTGACCACACAGCCGATAATGGCCAGTTGCACAATAGAGGGTCACAGGGCTGTGATAAAAAAAATGAATTCTCAGAACCAGAAGAAATGTGTCTTTTAATTTGGGGGACTATCTCTAAATGATTCTCAGGACACCACACACACACACACACACACACACACACACAAAAACACACGCAGTAGCTATTGGGAAGAATTTAGATCATAAAATCATGAAGGGGAAAAAGTGGGAGTGATCTGGAGCATTGCTGAAAATGGAATTTTCTGTCTTTGCTGTGAATTCCATTAGCCTCAGCTCCAGAAACCATGACTAGCCCCCGCTAGAAGGGCCCCTTGGGTTGGGCTTGCTGGGGCTCCAGGGCCTTCCACACTTTAGAGGACAGCCAGATAGATCCAATCACAACCCTCCTGTTGGCAGATGAGATGGGGCTGCAGGTGTGTGACAGAGCCGGTGGGGACCTGATGTACCTGCAGATGTAGCCAGTGTCCAAGGAGCAGACACACCCCAAATGGGTCTGCAAACCCTGACTTGTGTTTTTTGCCTCTGGTGATCTCGGAACCTAAAGAAAGTACTAGACGTATAATTCAATAACTTCTGACCTAAAATCCCACATGTTGGTTTGTCCAGAGAGTCATTTTTGTGTCAATAGCAAATACATTTGTGGCATTTCTAGAAGCTTAAGCCCCAGGAAAGTGACTCAGCCCTGCTATTGGTTAAAATTACTAATAGGTAACATTTATGGAGTGCGGACTATGCGCCAGGGGAGGGGCCAAGTGCCTTATCTTAGTAAATTCTCACAGCAAACTTATGAGGCAGGCATTATTAATAATCTCATTTTACAGAACAGGCACAATGAAACTCAGAGAGGTTAAAAAGCTGGCCAACGTCTCTCAGCAACAGGAAGAATTTGTCCTCTGGCCAAAAAGTCATATTATCTCGATAGAAAAGGCCCATTCTGTTATCGGGATCTGTACCATTCTGATCCCATTTGCAAGACTGAAGCAACAATAGCGTATATTTCTATGGCAATGATATCAACCTATAGAGCTCATCATTGAAACTGAGGCACAGATTTGCATCCTATGGTAGGAGGTCCCAGATCTCAGGCTTTAGCAATAAAATCAGTCAAGCCTATATTGAGTACCTGCTGCAATAAGAGTTTAACAGCTAACACTGAACAATTTTTAGGTGGTAGAAATGGGATGCAGATCCAGGCAACCTGACACTTTTAAATAAATTACTGAATAAATATTTAAGAACATTTTTAGTTTTAATTTTTAATATTCATGGATAAAACCCAGGAAGGCTCTTCAAGGGCTTCAATAGTCTTTCACAGTGTCAAAGGGTCCTGGGACGGGAGATTTGAAAGCAGCTGCACTGGGCAGGATTACTGCCCTGCAGCCCAGCCTTCTTCCTGCCGTGGATGTGATGGAAACAAGAGCTTATCTCTGCCGAGCCTTGTCTCACTCCTATCCTAGGTCAGGCATCCTCAGCATGTTGCCTTCTAGGCAGGGCATCTTGGCTCCACGTGGCAGGGAGGCCGAGAGGGACCCGGCTCTGCAGTGTGGTCCACAGACATCCTTTTCCATCAGGGGCTGAGCAGCATCTTCTGCGCTTATCAAACCCTTTCCTCCCAGCGCCTCTTCCTCTGAACATCATGGTGCAGCCTCTTATTTATGAGTCTCACCCCAGTGATGAAGCCAGGATCTCTTTTCAAGATCTCTCTGTGGAAGGCAGTATGTGGAAATTAGCAAGTTCACTGTCACTGCAGATTTTCAGAGGCAGGACAAGAGCTTGTCGGGGTGTCGTGGAAGGGATTTGGCAACAACAAAAAAAGCCATCCACGTCTTCTGGGATCCCTCCCATATGAAAGCTGACTGCTCACAAAGGCAAGGGCCTTCACTATTGATGAAACCAACCAGCTGGTGCTGCTTTTAGACCCGGGGAATTCTAGGAAGCAGTACTCACAAGCGGGCTTCCAGAAAGCCCACATCTTGAAGCGGCAGGCAGCCACCTTGTCTGTTAGGATATTGCAGAAACCATCACATAAACCACCAAAATTTAAGCCCAAGTGGTTTTTTTTTAAAGCAGAGCCAAGTGAATGGAGGGAGCACGAAACTCCGAGACAAGGGAGAGCAAATGACGGTATGTTCTCCCCAGGGCTGTGCCCTGTCTAGCTGTGCTGGGTCCTTTCTCTGTGCTTTCACGCCTCATTAATATTCATGAGGCTCCGTGTTTACATCACACTTGTAGCTTACAGTGCACTCCTGCCTAGTTAGGTCACTAAGAACTTTGTGATGGGCAAGTGGAATGTTCTAAATGACTTGCCCAGGGGCAGAGCGCGTTTCCAGCAGAGCCTAAATCGGAACCTCGGTCTCCTGGCTATGAACTCTGCCCACTGTATGGCAGCCGGCTGTGACACCTGCAGAAGCAGGGAGGGCGCAGGTCCCTCTGAACCTCCTGAGCAGCCGCAGCGAAGGACTGGTTTTCTCTTGGCCTTGCCTTAGGCAGGAAGTCTCCCAGACCCTCCAGGTCTCCGACTCTGGGCATCCCATAATGACCCAGCAACTCCCTGACCTCAGACCCTGGAACATCACTGGATGTCCAGTGCCCAGAGCGAGGGCATCCAGATATCCGCAGGGAGGTGAAGAGGAGAGAGAGAAGTAAAGAACTCACATTGCTGCGCCCTCAGTATTGGCAGGCACTGTCCTGGACATTTTATTTTAACGTTAAACATCTGGTTTAAGTAAAACATACATGCAGAAAAGCATACAGGTCATAAGTATATAGCTTGATGAGTTTTCACAAAGACAGCAGGACCCTGTAACCAGCAGCAAGATCAAAAAGCAGAATATTGGAGTTCCCATTGTGGCTCAGCGGTAACAAACCTGACTAGTGTCCGTGAGGACGCAGGTTGGATCCCTGGCCCTGCTCAGTGGGTTAAGGATCTGGCGTTGCCCCGAGCTTTGGTGTAGGCCACAGACAAGGCTTGGATCTGGTGTTGCTGTGGCTGTGGCGTAGGCTGGTTGCTAAGGTTCCAATGCAACCCCTAGCCTGGGAACCTCCATATGCCATGGGTGCGGCCCTAAAAAAAAAAACAAAAAAAGAAAAAAAGAAAAATATTATCTGCACCCCCCCAACAGGCTCCCTTGTGTCCCCACATAGGCACCACCCCCAAAAATGACCACTCCTCTGGCCTCCAGCAGCATGTGTTGGCTTTGAGCATTTTTAGTTTAAATATATGGACACGCAGTATGTACTACATGGTACTTCTTGGGCTTCTGTCTCTCTCAACACTGATGGTGAGGTTTCTCTTTATTGGACGTATAGTTTGTTCATTTGTGTTGCTGGATAGTAAGGGCTTCTCTGTGTGAATACACCGTGACAGATTTCCCATTCCCCGTTGGGGGACATGTGGGTGGTTGCCAGGGTCTGGCTGTGGTGAAAGTGCTGTGAACTTGTGGACATTCTTCTATGTGTCTTTTGGTACCTACATACACGCGTTTCTCTTGGGTTTATAACCCAAACGTGGAATCGGTGTTCCATGATTTATGTCAGTTTAACTTTATAAGCAACTATTGAACAGTTTCCCCACACGCGTGTACTGATTTCCACTCACACGTGCAGTATGTGGGTGTGCCAGCTCCTCCACCTCCTCGCCAGGACCTGGTGTGATTGCGCCAGTCTCTTTGGATGTAGCATTTTGAGGAATCTGGGTGGAGGCAAAGAGTGTGGACTCTGGAGTGAGACAACCTGGGTGTGACTTTGGCTGACTTCTCTAACCACTCTCGGCCTCAGCTTTCTCATCTCTTAAACGGGAATAATAAGAACTGTCTCAATCCTCTTAGAAAAGTCTTGCGCATTCATCGCAATGCCTGTCATCTCGTTATTATTCCACACATGTTGGTTCTCACAATAATTCCTCGTGGACACCAGGAGGTCTTCACAGTGTCTTTGGCGGGGGGGGTCTCTGGAAGGTCCCTACCCCTCAGCCTCCTTCATGTCCCAAAGCCCGGGCCCCCATGCATAGGAAGCCAGATGGTACTTGTGTCGGTGCTAAATGCCTGGGAGGGAGGGATTTCCTTGGTGGCTCAGCAGCTCATGAACCTGGGACTGGTATCCATGAGGACACAGGTTCGATCCCTGGCCTCGCTCCATGGGTTAAGGACTGGGTGTTGTCGTGAGCTGTGGTGTAGGTCACAGATGCAGCTAGGATCCTGCGTTGCTGTGGCTGTGGCATAGGCTGGCAGCTGTAGCTCCGATTGGACCCCTAGCCTGGGAACTTCCATATGCCGTGGGTGAGGCCCTAAAAAGATCAAAAAAAAAAAAAAGCCTGGGAGGGAGTTTCCCACACCCAAGGAATGAATCGACAGAATGTGAAAAAGAATAGTGAGATGTGGGGGAAGTGACGGGGAAGTAGAGGGTGGGTAGGGGGTAGGTCTCTTATCTCAAAGCCTTTCCCAAGGAAGAAAGGGTTAAAGGGCTTCGATGGCTTGGACGGACAGCTGCCTTTTGGCCTCTCTTCTCATGACTTTCCCAGCTCCTTCCCCCTACGCACAGGTATATAATTGCTTTAAAAGAGCTCATGGTTATTTAGAAGCCTGAAAGAGAAAGAAGCATCTGAAACACCATTGTCAGAACAATGTAGAGAAATTGAATTGCAGTGACAATTAGTCTGATAGGCTAAAGTAAATGAAAAGTCTCATCAATATTTCTTTTTATTTATTTTTTTGGAAATGATTTTCTTCCTACCCCCATTTTAATTTTGTCTTATAATTTTTGTCAGAATAGAAGTTCTTCCATTTTTAGACAAAGCATTGCTGTGAATCATGCTACATTAAAAATGAAAGTTTGCACTCATGGCAACTAACGGTGCTGGGAAATAGAAACACGATCCTCTATTAAAACTGCATGAGATGAACAGTGTCCCTGAAGGAAGCTTTTTAAAGAAAACTAGTCCTGCCATTTGCTGGGGCCAAAATACACACTCAAGTTTCCCTTCTTGGAGTCACAACCAACTGAAATAGACGTGGCTTCCATGGAAAGGACATGATGTGACAGGAATCACCAGGTTCAGGGTGGAGGGACCTGAGCAAATTCCTTAGACCCTCTGAGCTGCCATTCCCTTGATGGGGTGGCTTGACCAGTGGGTCTCAAATGATTTGGAGGTTATAAAAGCAACTAGGCCATTGGAGAACACCTGCTTACTTTTCTCACCTAATTTTCTTTCAACACTCTCCTTCTTGTCCCAAATTCCCCTGAATCCAGCATCAGACTGCCAACATGGCTTCATCATCCGTGCCTCTTTGTGGTTTCACCAATGGAGAGGTGGGCTCCCCAAAATGTAGATCCCATCAGGACAATGGCAGAGGCCTTAGCCACCCCTCACCCCCAAATCCATCCCCCTAAACAGATGCCTTTCTCTTGAGTCTCTTCCTTTTCCACCTTCAAACTGAAATTCCTAGGTGGAAAGCACTTCTATCCAAAATTTTAACTATAAAATAATAAAATGAAATCCTGAGACCAGACCACTCTGCTGCATCTCTTATTTCCAGAAGAGAAACCCAACACCCAGGTGGGTAAAGCAGATTCCCCAAGGACTCTTAGCGACAGAGCCAGGACTAAAGCCCATGTTTTCCTGTCAACACCGTCATGTTTTTATTACCCAGGGGAGGGAAAGGAAGGAATATTTCTGAGGATCTATTATGTGCCCTGTAACTCGAATGACCTGGAAATGCTGATAGATATCATTGACTCCATTGTACAGATGAGGAAACTAAGACTCAGAATACCTTCCCTACAGAAACAGACTCACAGCCATAGAGACAAGAGCTGTGGCTGCCAAGGGGGAGAGAGGAGGGAGTGGGATGGACTGGGCGTTTGGGTTTAGTAGATGCAAACTCTTATAACTAGAATAGATAAGCAATGAGGCTCACTGTACAGCACAGGGAACGATAGTCTCTTGGAATAGACTATGATGGAAGAGAATACAAGGAAGGGAATGCGCGTGCATATATATGTGTGACTGAGTCACTTGGCTGTTCAGCAGAAATTTTCACAACATTGTAAACCAACTATACGCTAATAAAACATTTAAAAGAAAAAGAATAACTTCCCTAAATTCGTCTTTGTGGCAGGAAAATGCAAAACTCTTCTACTTCCAAAATTTTGCTTCACGCTTCTATTGCTCTCTTTCATTCAAAAGAAGACTTTTCCTCTGGAACTTTTCTGAGTAAGAAAACCTAAGCATTCTTTTTTTACATGGATCTTGGGTGAGAGGTAAGATCTCAAGGGAGCCCGAGTGTTGTCCTGGTGTTGGACAAGAGGAAAAACCTGTTGTTGGGGCAGGGGGGCGGTCAGGAAGGTGGAACCAGAGAGATGACAAAAGGCCACACATGGGCCTCCATGAGACCCCTTTGGAGACCCCAGAAACGTTGGCACATCTCTTCAACTTATGGAATGTTTGAATGTGGGGAGTTTTCTTAACAGAAAGTGGTGAAGGATGGACAGAACAGAGGTGAGTCATGTGGGAGTTGGGGACCAAGGGGAAAAGCCCAGAGAAATCGCAGGCAAGGCCCGGCTCCCTAAACCCAGGGTTTAATTAGGTTTCAGGTTAAATGTTCCAAGGAGGAGGGGTGGGGTGGGGAAGCCACCTGACATCTGATTCCCCTGGTCTGAGGCTGGTGACCCCAATGAAATGGTGACACGGCCAACAGCCATCCCACACCTTGAATCTTGGGAGAGAAGCTTGCTCTTGCTTGGTGGGTTTCAGCCTCCTCTCAGGGGCTCTCACAGACCCCCAAGAACACACATGCAAGCATCGAGTACAGCATCAAGTACACGCCTAAGGGCCACATCCTCTGAATTTCCTTGCCAGCAGTAGGGTTTTTGCAGGATATCCGTGTACATGAGCCTTGGGTTTTGTTTAAAGCACCAACTCACAAATCTGACTCAAAGAATACTTATTGGGAGCAACTAACTACATGAAATGCAGAGATGCATGTATCTGGTGAGTGCTGAGGGGGAATTGCTGTCCAGGGAGGAAGGAGACCCAGTGACAAATCACCATCCGAGGGCTCCAGAGAGCCAGCCCTGCGCAGTGACTGCATGAGGGTGTGGGGGCTAACTGGGCTTGGGGGCGTTAAGGAAGCCTCTGCAGAGGCCATGAGGGCAGCGAAGGACAGGGAATCATGTGCCAGGAGCAGCAGCAGAAGGGCAGGCTCATCCAGGTGGGAAAATCGGGACTTTTAAATATTGATGTAACTTTGAGGGCAGAATCAACTAGAAAAAAAAGACGGTCAACCACAGTCAGATAAAGGCAGAACAAGTTCTCAAGATAATTAGAGGGCTTCGGCTCCCCCATCGACATCAATTTTATTAGTGTTGTTTGAACTTATCCTTACCGTTAATGGCTTCACAGCCACCCACTCCCCAGGCAGCTTCCTGGCAACCCCAGATCTCTGATCTAATTTTATTCCTGCGAAGTTTGGATTTAGAAGAAAATGCACAGCAGCCTCACTGGGGAGAAGAAGGCTGGAGGAAAATGGTAAGTGCACGCCCCTGGAGAGCCCATGGGGTGGAAGGAGAAAGTGGGGGGACAGTTTCCAGGGGCAATACCCACAGAGTGACAGCATTTTATGTCACCGCCCAACTACTGTATTTACCCACCTCTGGGGAGGGTGACACAAGTGTCTGGAATGTGTATCTTATTTTTGCCCTGCCTACGTTTTCATCCATAAAACGAGCAGAAAGGACTAATGAGTCTGGTTGGTCTGGGCAGGAACACTGCCTGCATTTTCCTTGGGCTGGTACTCTCGAGGCCATAAAAGGGCGCGTCCCAGGAAGGATGGGTGTTCACAGTTATGTGGCCCAGTGTGTGAGTGTGTCTGTGCAGAGAGGTGTGTTCCCAGCTGTACCAGGAGCACAGGGACAGGTACAACCACGACGCTATGACTCAGGCCTAAGGTGGGTGGAAGAGGAGACAGCACGTATTAATATAAAATCAGCACTCCCTCCTGGGCCCGCAGGAGGCCAGCCTTTGCCACTCCCTGCTGATGCCAGGCGGTTCTGATGTTTGGGGAATTCTCTAAGTCTAATTCTCTTTTGTGATCTATTGTCAACACCCATTGGCCTATGGGTTCAATGCAATCTCAATCAAAATTCCAGCAGAACGAAACGCTCTGCTCTGTGAAAGATGCTGATGCCATTAAGACAAGCCATAGACTATTTGCAAAAGACCTAACTGATAGGAGACTCTTATCCAAGATATACCCAGAACACTTAAAATCCAACAATAGAAAAGTGAGCGACCCAATTTAAAAAAATGGCCAAAAGACCTGAACGGACACCTCATGGCAAGTAAGCATATAGAAAGATGTTAAACATAATACACAAATTTAAAAAGCCATGAGATACACTAAAAACCTATTGAAATGGCCAAAATCGAAAACACTACACACTAATGGAAAAGCAATATGGTACAGCCCCTTTGAAAGACAGTTTGGTAGTTTCTTACAAAACAAACACCCTCCAGCCATATGATCAAGCAATTATGCTCCTTGATATTTATCCAAAGTTGACAAAATACCCACACAAAAACTTGCACATGGGTATTCTGGGCATAACTGCCCAAATGTGGAAGCAGCCAAGAAGTCCTTCAGTAGGTGAATGGATAAATAAACTGTGGTACATCCAGACAACGGAATATGGTTCAGTGATAAAAAGAAATGAGCTATCAAGCCATGAACAGACACGGAGGAAACTTAAATACATATTACACATTCTACAATCTGAAAAGGGAACATACTGTATGTGATTCCAACCACGTGACATTCTGGATAAGGCAAAACTGTGGAGACAGCGAAAAGATCAGGGCTTACCAGGGGTTGTGGGGAGGGAAGGATGAGTAGTCGGAGCACAGAGGACTTTTAGGGCAGTGAAACTACTCTCTATGACACTATAATGGTGCGTATGTGTCATCGTACATTTGTCCAAACCCATAGAATGTACAACACCAAGAATGAAATGTTGTAACATAAACCCTGGGCTCTGGGTAATAATGACGTGTCAATGTAAGTTCATCATTTGTAACTAATGTACCACTCTTGAGAGATGATGATGGGGGGCAGGGAATGTATAGGAAATCTCGGGACCTTCCACTACATTTTTCTATGAACCTAAAACTGTTTTTATTTTATTTTATTTTATTTTATTTTGTCTTTTTGCCTTTTCTTGAGCTGCTCCTGTGGCATATGGAAGTTCCCAGGCTAGAGGTCTAATTGGAGCTGTAGCCACTGGCCTACACCACAGCAACGCGGGATCCAAGCGGCATCTGCGACCCACACCACAGCTCACAGCAACACCGGATCCTTAACCCAATGAGCAAGGCCAGGGATCGAACCCGCCACCTCATGGTTCCTAGTTGGATTCATTAACCACTGCGCCACGACGGGAACTCCTAAAACTGTTTAAAATAAAATGCCTATTAAATACGCAAAGAAAGAATGTAGAAGTCTTGCTCTTTCGACCTACAGATGCAACCATTACATTTAAAGATACCCAAATGGACATAGGAAGCTCTCTGTCTTGTCGAAGGGAAGAATCTGTAAATAACTGCACATAAGAAATGAAAACATGATGAAAGCTGTTATTCCCTCAGCTGTATAGAAATTAATAAGATGCTTTCTCGTGTCTTATCCAATGGAAGATTTTCATATAGTATCATGATGCCAATTAAGTTGTGGCATCATTTTGAGATCAATTATTCAGAGTTTAAAGAAAGTGGGATTCAGTGGTTTAGGGTGTCAACATTATGAGCAATTTAAAGGCCAAGTGGATTACAGCTTCTTGAACCAGAAATGAAAAGGCCACTGAAGCATCCTACAGGTTGTAATTTCTAATAAAGTGAATATTGATCATGAATCCACATGAACAAAACTCTTCGGGTTCCCCCCACTTTGTTGTGTGAGTAAGAGAGTAAAGTAAGAAGGCTACCTGAGGTTACCCCTAGCAGTGACAGGTCCATTTCTTGTTATGACCTCTTCAGGAGCAGTTTTTATGGAATTCCAGGCATCTATATCAATCCTTGGCTGCCTCTAGGATTTTGGTCCTTCTAGCTCTCAGGGGGCTGGCTTTGGGTCACCTGAAGGATTTTCACCAATATTAGCTTTCTTCTTCTTCTTGAATTTCTCTCTTATAAAACAATACTCTTTCTCTACTCACAGTACTTCTGACACCAAATGTGTGGGTTTTCCACACCAAGCAGTTCTCCTGTTATCTATGGACACTAAGTGGGTGTCCTATACTTTTATTCAATTCTGATTCTAATTGCTCTGTATGAGTGCAGACCCCACAGGTTGAAGGCTCAGTTCCACAAGACTGCCCCCCTTTTGTTGCCAGTTGCAAAGAGTGAGCCCCCAGGTTCCCCCACCTCTGTTTGACTTAGCTGCAAATTGGGGTTCCCAGGATTCCCTCCTCAAGGGCCAGTCATTCTCTATAATGGCTCACAGAATGCAGGGAAACTATTTATTATTCCTGATTTATTGTAAAGTATATTATGGAAGATTAGTTGACATCCAAAAGAAGAGCTACATACAGCAAGATGAGAAAGTTCTGAAGCTCAGAAGCGTCTTTTCCCGTGAAGTTTGGGCATATATCACCCTCCTGGCACCTGGATGCCTTCACCAACCCAGAAGCTCTAACCCTTTAGTTTTATGGAGGCTCTTTACAGGCGAGATAGATTGAATCATTCACCACTGGTGATTAATCCCCAGCCCCTTTTCCCTCCCTGGAAGTTAGGTGGTGAGATGAGACTTAAAGTTCCAACGCACTAATCACATGGTTGGTTACTATGGCAACCTGCCACCATCCTAGGAGGTCAACTACCTAAGATGCTACCTAGGGGCCCTTAGCTACCAGTCACCTAATTAACATAAATTTTGTTCTAATTGAAAGGAGCTTATTATGAATAATGAAATATGTTCCTTCACCCCATCACTCAGGAATTATAAGGAATTTTAAGGAATTGAGGTTTTAGAAGCTCTGTGCCAGGAACTGGGGATGAAAACCACATACATGTTTCACTGATGTCACAGTCTACTTTGCTGGTTATTTTTCTTCTTCCTCTATTTTCCCCACTTCTCATTTTTTTCTTCTTTTTCTTTTTAAAAATTTTCCTTTTTATTTAAATTAAATTTTTTCTTTGTTCTTTTAGCTTTATTTCCCAATTTTTATTTTTGCTTTATTCTTTCATTTTTATCACCTTGTACTTTTTCTCATTTTTTCTTTATTGTTTTTCTCATTTTCTTCTTCTTTTTTTTTTTCTTGTTAAGGCCACACCTGGCACATAGGAAAGTTCCCAGGCTAGGGGTCAAACCAGAGCTGCAGCTGCCAGCCTGCGACACAGCCATAGCAATACCATATCTGAGCCACATCTGCAACCCATGCCACAGCCTGAGGCAACACCAGATCCTTAACCCACTGAAAGAGGCCAGGGGTTGAACCCACATCCTCACAGACACTACATGTTGGGTTCTTAAACCACTGAGCCACAATGCGAACTCCTGATTTTTTAATTTTCTTTATTTCGTCTTTTTCTTTTTTAATTTAGTAAGTCAGTATTGTGAGAGGTAAGTCCAACACACTGCAGGGTCTCCTGGCCAGCTCTGCTGAGGAAGAGGCCCCTATAGGGACACACAGGCTTCTCGAGGCCATTGGCAAGGACAGTCACACTCATCACTGGATCTCTAGTGCCAGCACCATGGATATTGAAACTGGAAATGGAGAAATGCTTTGACTTGTTACCTTCTGTCACCACTCCCTCCCTGAGTTACCATTTACCTTTGACTGCTGCCAAAGAAGCCAAGGCCAGTGACCTTTGTCTCTCTGACCAAGGCCCCAAGGGAGAACTCTGCTGCAAGGAGCAGTGGCTACAGGGCGTTCAGCTGGAATGATGTGACCCCTGCCCTTTGACATTCTCATGTAACATGGGTGTCAGCTGGGCCTTGTGCTTCCTATCCTTTGCGAGGTCTTTCCTTGTGTAATTCCCAGCCACATTCCCAATCTCAGTGGGGATTCTTAAAAGTCAGATAGTTCCCCAGGTTGCCCCAGACTGTGATTTTCTGCTTGCAGTGAAACCTGGATCTTTCTCCCCTCTTGCATATTTCAGCTGTCCCCTTCTCATTTCCCGAATCTACCCAGAGAGACTTGGTTCCTTTATTTCCCCTAAGCAACGCTCATCCAAGTCCATTACATTTCTTTTTTTTTTTTTTTTTTCCTGTCTTTGGTCTTTTTAGGGCCGAACCCATGGCACATGGAGGTTCCCAGGCTAGGGGTCTAATCGGAGCTGTAGCCAGCGGCCTATGCCAGAGCCACAGCAACGCAGGATCCAAGCCGAATCTGAGACCTACACCACAGCTCGTGGAAATGCTGGATCCTTAACCCACTGAGCAAGGCCAGGGATCAAATCTGCAACCTTATGGGTCCCAGTCAGATTCGTTAACCACTGCACCACAAACAATGGGAATTCCTTTTTTTTTAAATGTTATCATCCGTCATTTTAAATTTAGCATTCCTGCTGTGGTTTCTGCTTTTTTGTTTTAATACACATCAATTTAGCTACCTCTTGGCTTCATTTTAAAAGGGGGAACATCTGCTTAGGTTTATAGGGAATGAAACCAGAGGATATCTATTATACCAGTGCAGTTAAGAGTGTCCTTCTTAACCTCCCAAGTGTCCTGGTTTGGATAATAAAATAGGTGGTTTCTCTATGTCCGGCCCACTAGCAATGCCCGCAGGCTGTCCATCCGCAGCTTCAAAGGCCCAGTAAGTCACTCTAATCAACAAAAACTTCTTCTTCTAAACGTAACTTTCCTGCTTTTCTTAACAAACCTTTTTTCCTTATCACAGAAGGATTCCAGGAGAGAAGAAATCACATAACATAGCCACTCAAATAAGTTGAAAACATCTATCTACAGAAAAACCTGCACAGAGGTATTTACAGCAGCTTTGCTCTTAATTGCCCAAACCAGGATACCACCAAAATATCCTTTACTAGGTGACTAAACAAAGTGGGCACATCCATACAATGCAGTTTTGTTAAGCAATAAAAAGAAATGAGGGCTTGAGCCACTAAAGAACATGGAGGAAACTTAAATGCAACATGCTAAGTTTAAGTCAGTCTGAAACATTACATATTATATGGTTGCAATCATATGACACTCTGGAAAAGGCAAAACTATACCGATAGTAAAAAGAGCAGTGATTGGCTGGGGTGGGGAGGGATGAATACCAAGAGCACAGGGAATGTTTAGGGCAGTGAAACTATCTTGAGTGATCCTCTAATGGTCGGTACATGATAATAAGCTTTTGTCAAGACCTATGGAACTACAGAACACAGAGAGTGAACCCTACATAAACTATGGACTTTAATTATAGTGTATCCGTGTTGTTTCATCAGTTCTAACAGGTGTACCACATTATTGCAACATGTTAATAATAGGGGAATCTGGATGCCAGAGGGCACATGGGAACTCTGTACCTTCTGTTCATTTTCTCTGTAACCCTAAAACTTCTCTTAAAAATAAGTCTAGTATCAAAGAAAAATCCCAGCACACTTTTGGTAGAGACTGACATGCTGATTCTAAAATTTATGTGGAAATACAAAGAACCTCGATGTGCCAGGACATTAGTATAGAAAGTCAAAGTTGGAGCCCTTGACACTCCCTGATTCCCAGATTTCCTGTGAAGCTGCAGTCATGGGGACGATGCAGTGCTGACGTGAGATCCGCTGAGCACCTGAAGGGAGGGGATAAGGCACTCCGACCCCCAGGTGCAGTGAGTGCACCTGCATATGGCCAAGGGAAGTGTCTTTTCCACAGACGGTGCTGGAGCAACAGGACATCCGTGGAAAAAAAGAAGCTTGACCCACGCTTCTTACCACACAGAAACAAAGAATTCAAGATGCATGATGGATCTTAATGTAAATGCTAAAACCAGGAGTTCCCTTCGTGGCACAGCAGAAACAGATCCGACTATGAGGTTGTGGATTCGATCCCTGGCCTCGCTCAGTGGGTTAAGGATCTGGCATTGCTGTGAGCTGTGGTGTAGGTCACAGATACGGCTCGGATCTTGTGTTGCTGTGGCATAGACCGGCAGCTATAACTCTGATTGGACCCCTAGCCTGGGAACCTCCGTAAGATGCTGGTGCAGCCCTAAAAAGCAAAAAAAAAAAATCAACAAAAATAAATAAATAATAAATAAAAACTAAACCCAGAAAGCTTCTAGAAGAAAACACAGCAGAATATACTCTCTACTTAGGGGGAGGCAACGTTTTCCAGACAGGACAAGAAGGCACTAAATATAAAAGAAATACTACATTGTAGTCCATCAATATTAAAAACTTCTCATTAAGCAACACTCTTAGGAAAATGAAAAACAAGCTCCAGACTGGAGGAAAATATATCTGCATATATTTTATATGTGTATAATATGTGTCTATACACATGCATGCTTGTATGTATGCATAAGCAGCTGCATCTCTGCATGGACATACACATGTGTATACATGTAGACAAACGCACAATCTAGCAAAGGACTCAATCCATGCATAGCAAGCTCCACAAAACAGTGATAAAATGACAAAACAGCATGAGAAACCTGTTCCTGGAAGGGACCATCCTGGTTTGCCTTTTTTTTTTTTTTTTTTTGTCTTTTTTGGGCTGCACCTGTGACATATGGAAATTCCCAGGCTAGAGGTCGAATCGGTGCTGCAGCTACCAACCTAAGCCACAGCCACAGCAATGCCAGATGCTAAACCCACTGAGCAAGGCCAGGAATTGAACCCACATCCTCATAGATACTAGTCCAGTTTGTTACCACTGAGCCGCAGTGGGAACTCCCGTTCCTGTTTGCTTTGACGTTGTTCCTCAGCCATGTCCAGACCCACCTTGCCCGTCCCTCACTGAGGTGGCTCTTGGCCCCTCCCTTGGTCACAGTAACTGTTCGTGGGGGATTCACAAGTGTTTACAGAAGTCCAGGGATACCACAAAACTTAGGGGACCCAGCCGAAGTCTCAAGGGAGCCTGTGGCCTGGGGCAGGTCAGTGCTCTCCCACTTCCAGCCTGGAAGTGAGGTAGTCAGGCACTGCTATTTAATGGTCCTTTATGCTCTGTCCCTCTGGTAACCTCATGGCTGGGGACCCCACTGTCTTGCACAATGACAGGATGGAGGTGGAGTTGTCTTCCCATCAATTATTTCCACTTCAGGGCTGTGTATCCTGCTCTCACAAATGGTTTGCTTAATTCAATTCCCAGAATAAACCTTTGCCTAGATTCTGAATTACATGACTTAATAGTAACAAAAATAGCTACCCTAATGAAAGGTTCTTTGCTGACCTTATCTCAACTCTGAGTATCATGTGTGATTGGTCATATTATATGGATTGGAAAAATGAGGCTCAGAGCTGTTAAGCTACTTGCCCACAGTCACACAGCAAATACTGGCGGAGCCAGCCTTCAGGTTTTTCTAATCCCAGGAGCTTTCTACTCTCCCTATGGAGAAGGCAGTGCTTTTTTTTAGGGCCATGCCTGCAGCATACAGAAGTTCCCAGCCTAGGGGTTGAACTGGAGCTGCAGCTGCTGGCCACAGCCACAGCAATGCCAGATCCGAGCTGCATCTGTAACCTACACTACAGCTCACAGCAACACCAGATCCTTAATCCATTGAGCCAGGCCAGGGATCAAACCTACATCCTCATGGATACTGTTGGGTTATTAATCTGCTGTGCCACAACAGGAACTCCCAAGAAGACGGTGCTCTTAAAAGGTTATATGCCTTTAATGAAGAGGCTGACTTAGCAGGCTGCAAGCTGAGTTCATGAAATCCCCAATTCCTTGATATATGGGAAAAGAATACAAAGCCACTGGTGCGGGAGGGGAGGGATTCCTGTCTGCTCAGTGGACATCTGAAGCAGGAAGCAGTTCTAAATACAGTCCTTCTGAGACGGCTAATAATTAGAGTAGCTAATACTTACTGATCACACACAATGTTTAAGCAGTATAGAAACCCCATGGAATAGACATTTTTTTTTCAGAATTCTCACACCCTTGGGAGATAGGTATTATTATTATTAGCCTCACTTTATAGATGAGGGAATGAGGAATGGAGTGGTTCAATCCTTGCCGACAGCAGCCCCCAAGTAGATACAAGAGCAGATGTGTTCAGGGATCCCAGCTCATCACTCTATTTTATTTATTTGTTTGTTTAGTTAGTTTTTTTAGGGCTACACCTGTGGCACATGGAGGTTCCCAGGCTAGGGGTTGAATCCGAGCTGCAGCTGCCAGCCTACACCACAGCCATAGCAACGTGGGATCCCAGCCTCGTCTGCGACTTACACCTGGGCTCACAGCAAGGCCAGATCCTTCACCTACTGAGCAAGGCCAGGGATTGAACTCGAGTCCTCATGGATACTCATTGGGTTCATTACCACTGAACCACAATGGGAACTCCTATTTTAGTCTCTGTTTAGCCCCATCGACATCTGATTTATGTGACTGTTTGACTGTTTTCTGTGCCCTGCTTCCTATTCCATTAGACCTTAGTGCCATAGGGTAGGGACCCAACCTCTGTTATTTACATCTGTACCCCCTGGCTCCCAGACCCGCAGTAGATGCTCCAGAACTCAGTTTTGAAAAAACGAAAGAGAAGCTTTGTTCTTTGGGTCCGGGTTCAGCTCTTGTAACAGGAAAAGGAGGAGTTTAATTCATGGGAATTCAGGGGAGGGATTTTCAGGGGAGGGAGCCTGAACTTCAGAACTTTGGTGGGTGGGTGGATTTGAACGATTCAAGGAGGTGAGGGGAAGCTTCGGTTCATTCTCCTTGTCTCTCCATCACCCAACCCCAGTTCTTTTTCCAGGTTCCTTTTTTTTTTTTTTTTTTTTTTTTGGAAGTAGCAGTTCTGAGTTTCCACATAGGTCCAGTTTCATGGAGTCACCACAGCAGGATGCAGAATAGTTGATCTCCCATAAAACTCCGTGTTCCCCCTTTGTAGTCACGCACGCCCCACCCCTAATCCCTGGCAACCATGGATTTATGCCCCCTCACTATAATTTTTCCATTTCCAGAACATCCTCGCCTTGTTCCCAGTGTCAGAGGGAAAGCATTCCCTTAAGATTTATTTTAGAGCGAATCTAATGGGGATAATTCTCTGTTTTCCTTAACTGAGAATATCTTTATTCCATCTCCATTCCTGAAAAAAAATTTTTTTTTTTTTTTTTTTGCCAGATAAAGAATTCTGGCATTACAGTTTTTCTTCCAGCATTTAAAAAATGTTGTTCATTAAAAAAAAAATATTGTTCCATTTCCTTCTGGCCTCCATTGTTGTATATGTGAAACCCTCAATGACTCATATCAGCATTTCTCTACGAAGCATAATAAAGCACCATGTTTCTCAGGCTGCTTTGAAGATTTATTTCTTTGTCTTAGTTTCTAGCAGTTTACGAGGTGTCTAGGCGTGGATTCCTTTGGGTTTACCTTATTTAAGGGTCACTGAGCTCTTTGAATCTGTAAGTTTATGTATCTCACCAAATCTGGGGTATTTTTACCCATTATTTCTTCAAATAAAATTTTTGCACCATGCTCTTTTTCTACTCCTTCTGAGACTGACCGTATGAATGTTAGACTTTCTGGTATTGTTCCATGTGTCCCCAGGACTCTGTTCATTGTTTGTTTTGCCATTTTTTTCCCTTTGTTCAGATGGGATAATTTCTATTGATCTGTTTTCAAGTTCCTGGACTCCTCTCTATTTTGCTATTGATTCTATTATGAATGTTTTATTTCAGTTATTGCATTTTTCAGTTCCCCCAAATTTCTATTTAATTCTTCATTATAGCTTCAATTTTTTGCTTAATTTTTTTATCTTTCCATTCATTTCAAGAGAATTCCCCCTTGCTTCTTGGAGCATAATTATAATAGTTGAGTTAGCATTTTTATCAAATAATTTCAACATTTGTGTCATCTCTTGATGGCCCTTTCCCAATACGTTGATATTTTTCTGGTTCTTTGCACTGAGTAGTTTCTAATTGTATCCTAGACATCTGAACATTATATTCTGAGAAGCTATGTTTGATTTAAATCTTAAAAAGAATGTTGAATTTTATTTTGTTTTGCATTAGCAGGCAATTGATCTGGTTAAGCTCCAGCCTCAAGTCCTGACCTGCCTTCTGTGGACCGTGGTTTCAACGTCAGTTCTGTTTTCAAAGACTCTACAGTGCTACTTGGATCTGTCCTCTGTGTGCTACAGGGGAGGCAAGTCAAAGGGGCTTACTCCATCCTGCCCAGAACGAGACCCCCAGTTTATACATATTTTTATGCTATAAACAGTAAGGAAACCTTACTGTGCCTTCAACAACAGGCACAATGTCCGATACTAACTCCCAGGATGGCTTTTACATAGCATCCAATAGCTCCAGTAGCTGTGTGCTTCCTGCTGGCCTGGGCTTGGCTAAGGCAGCCACTGTCCTAACAGAGGACTCCTGAGGCTGGGCTACTTGAAGGAGCCCCTCCTCCTCAGGGCGGGCTCCTGTCTTCATCTTCCCAACTTCCCCAGGCAGCCCAGGGACTCAGTAAGGTAGGCTGTCAGCAGAGCATCCTGAACCATGGCAGAAACATCAGGGAGGAAGTGACACCCGGAATGCATAGTGAGACATTTGGCCATGACTTATTATGCAACAGGAAGATGCTGAAGATTCTCAAGGAGTAGCATCACATAAGCATCTCATGAACATGACAACAGCCAACATTAATAAGTCCTTACTATGTGCCATACCCTATGCTATATATTTTATACACACACACACACACACACACACACACACACACATATAATCTTCCTAGCAGGTTATGGGATATATAGCATACCCTATGCTATATATTTTATACACACATACACACACACACATATATAATCTTCCTAGCAGGTTATGGGATAGATACTCTTTCTCCTCAATTGAAGATGAGGAAACCACTTCCACCTGGAAGGGACACGGGTTACCAACATCCAGGGGGCAGGGAAGTACAGTTCCCCCCCATTTCAGGAAGGGGAACTGGATAACTGGACCAGGATTGTTTGTGAACAGCTCGAAATTTGACCCCAGACACTTAGAAGCTGGGTGTTAATTTCCTTGTCGGTAAAATGGGGATAACAGTGGGGTCCACTTGGCCTTGCAGCTGGGACAAGATTACAGATGCAGCGTATGCTTTGCCGGGGCTGGCACCTAGGAGGCCCGTGGTAAACAACCATTTTGATTTGTGTCTCCCCGATGTATGGGCCTCGCTGAACCAGCACATGGAATTCTCCTTGAATCTCTGAGGACAGGCAGATCCCTGGGACCAGACTCCACTTTTAGTGATAATTGGATGCCTGTTATCACCCAAGAGCTGACTTGACAGCTATTTCACACTTCACCAGGAAAAAAAAAAACCTGACAGCTGTGTCTTGGTGGCAGTCAGATGGCCAACACATTAAAATTAGTTGGCACGACCCAGTATTTTACTTACAGTCAAATTTTAAAAGACCTCATCTATTGAAACAATTCCATTAAAATAGTTTTCTCTCAATTTGAGGCGGACACACACACACACACTCACAGGTAATAGGTATCTGTTGCTAGCATTTTCACTTAAAGTGAGATCACACTTGAAAGCAGCGTCCACACATTTGCTCAACAGTTCAGGGACAATCTGGGCAACGAGGAGGAGGAGTGTCCCCACATGAGACGTGACAGAGGGTGACTGGGTCAGTAATACTCCACTGGCTTCCATGAACAACCCAACAAGGAAAAAGAGGCAAGAGGGAAGGAACAGGAGAAGCTGGGAGGAAACAGAGAGGGTACTTGCCTTTTGGGGACCTGGTGATTGTCAGCCAGTTGCCTTAAACTTGTCTAAGTCCAGCGTTCTGTTAGTCCCCACCATGAAACCTGGGTGAATGGGTCTAGAAATGGACCAAAGTGAAAGGAACATCACAGCCAGACTGAGGAAGCCGTGGAATCAGGAAGGTCTGTGACCTTAGATGAATCTGTTCTTTTTTTTTTTTTCTTTTTTAAGTTTTTTTGTCTTTTTAGGGCCGCACCTGTGGCACATGGCGGTCCCCAGGCTAGAGGTCCAATCGGAGCTGTAGCCACTGGTCTACACCACAGCCACAGCAACGCCAGATCCAAGCCGCTACATCTGCGACCTATACCACAGCTCACGGCAACACCAGATCCTTAACCTACTGAGGAAGGCCAGGGATAGAACTCACGTCCTCATGGATGCTAGTCGGGTTCGCTAACTGTTGAGCCACAATGGGAACTCCTAGATGAATCTGTTCTTAATGTTACTGCTCTTGGCAAGTGGTTTGACCTGTCTGAGCCTTGAGATCTCTGTCTACACAGATAAAGAGACGGACACACATCTCCTATGACTGGGGGAAGATCCCCAAGAGATGATGTGTGTGGCGCAGCCATGGGACTTGGTGCACAGGCGGGCTCTGTCGTGCTACTTTCCTTTTGTAACACAGATGCCATCGGGGACCAGTCTGCCCTCCTGACCTAGAGATGACGTCACACCCCCACCTACCCAAGGCCAAGGCAGGCTCCTGGTAAAGCCCCCGGCATCAGATTTCTTGTTTCTCCTCCGTTATACTTCCTTCCGTTAGGTTTTTATATCTAATTCAGATGCGGGACCCAGCTTCCGTCACACACGCTCTTATATTCACGCTTACACGGTCTCACACACGCACACACATCCTCACTCGCACAGCCACCATGCTCTCAAGGCCATGTGTGTGGTCCAGCTTTCCTGAAACCTCGGGGATACGGAGATTTGCACTGTAAAAACCCAATGGTACACAGTGAGTACTCATAGCTTAGTTTGTTGGTTTTCTGGAGTCTTCCCTTCCAGCTCTGCTTCCTGCCACATCTGCCCTACCTCCTCTTCGCTCTCCCTCCTCCCTCTTCTCCCTCCTCTTTTCTAGCCTCTGTTAGTGTTCAGGTTCCCAACTTAAAGTGCTGCAGCCACCTCTTCATAGTCTTCTTCCAACTTGAGCCCACAGGCCTTATCTTCCGTATCTAACGGCTTACCAAGTTATTTTCCTAAACACACGTGGTTCCTTCCCTGAGGCCTTTGGGGCAGCCAGTAAAATACAATATATTGCTCTGTGACCTTCTTTCCCACACCAGAGCTCAATGGCCAGGGGTGCTGGTGGGAGAGGCATTCATTCTCTATCCGCCTCTCTTGTCTCCGTTACCGCTAGCACCCCAGGGCCCTGCCCTGCCCCACAAAACACGCCCACCAAATTGGCTGATGGCATAAATCGCTTTAGGATGCAGAGTAGATAAGCAGTCTTTCTAGAACAGTGGCACCCCATCACTGCCACCATCAGAGGTTACTGGATGTTACTACCCATTTGGGTTCCAGGGAACTGATCTGAGTTACAATCCTAGTTAGCTCGGTGCGATGTCTGAACTTGGGCAAGTCACTACACCAGTTAGGGCCTTAATCTCAGGACCTTTAAAATGCGAATGATGATACCTATGCCTGGAGCCAAATGTACTGTGATGCAAACAAAACTAAATAGCTAGGGAAGCCTCACGTCCAGATAATTATCTGCTTTTGTACCTAATTTTGCTTGGGTAAATTTGTGTGCATTTTCTAAAAAGGCTCCCCAACTTGCATATTCTCTGGACCCCACAAAACCTGGCTCCGGGTTGGTGCTGGGGGCAAATGATGTCCTGTGTGGCCTGGAGCCCCCCCACCCAGGGATGAAACCCCTGTGAGGCGTGTGTGGCTGGAGCAGGTCTTGCTGCTCCTCCACTCACTGGCCCTTCGAACCCAGGCAACCTCCTGAAGGGCCAGTCCCTCAGGCCTCCAGACCCACGTCCAGGCTGCCATAGGCAGAGGCCAAGGCCTCCTTTTCTGGGGGTGTGGGGAACAGGACCTTTTGACTCACGCAGGTGTTGGTGGCAGCCCCTCCCTAGACACAGCCCACTCTGCTCCGCTGGACCGACCCCTTACAAGTTCCGCTCTGGAGGCCGCAGTGGTTCCAGCATTCAGCAGCCTGTCTCCCAGCCCTACGACAGAGGCCCTGTAGCAAGCCCTGGAGACGCGACCCAGCATGATTTCTTCCTGCATTCTAGGTTCCCGACCTCAGGTGCAAAGATTTGGATTAGGGACTCATCGCCATCCTTCGTCCAGGCCACGCTGTCATCGGTCCATGTCTGGCCTCCTCTTCCTTCCTTAGGCTTTTTATTTTAGTCTTTAATGTAATAAGGACTGAAAAACCATCACTCAGAATGAAAGCTGGGACCATGCCAGAAACCTACAGCTAACTCCACAGTCCCTGCCTAACCTGTGTTTGCAGACTTTGGGCTTTTAATCCGGAAAGATTACAGCTCAGCCAATGGGCCCCCAGCTATTGTGTGCTGCCAGCTCCTGCTTCGTTTCTTCTTTCCTTCTTGGCTCCGCATCTCTGGGAAGCACAAGTCCATCGTTGCAGCAACTCGATGGCACAGTTGGAAAGGGTTTGGGGTCACGGAGGACATCAACACTTAAAATGAGGCTTTTGAATTTACAGTCCCTTTTTCATTCATCAGACATCCATTCTAGGCCTTGCAGCTTCATCGAGATGTCCTAGGGGTTCTGAGGGAAACTGCCCACAATCTCCTGATGGGCAGGGGAGTGTCCAGAGCAGCACAGGAGCCTGTAGGGCGCTGGGCAATGCTGTCCAACACCAATGGTCACATCTGGGCTGAGATTGTCAATAAAGCAGCTAAGGAAGGAACTTACTGATGAATTAGGAGGCCGTGGTGGCTAGAATAGGGGGCTCTCGGGCAGGGGAGGGAGGGCAGAGCATGTCTTTGCTGAGGGATGTTGACCACTGGCAAAATGGGGTCATGATGTGGGAATGGGGCAAGCTGCTGGGAAGACCGTGGTAATTGTACCCAATGCTCGTTGACCTGGCTCTGGGTTTGGCACAGCTGGTGTGGCTGGGTTAGAGGGGGCCTCAGTGGGGCCCCAGAAGCCCCCATGATTTGTATCCAGTGTTTTTAGCAGCCCGGCTGACCAAGGGGTGTCCAGGCATCCTGCTGCTCCTGTGCCGTCAGGCCACAGGGACTGGGCATCCACAGAGTTTCCGGTCTGGCCGGCCTCTGCTGGGGTCCATGGCAGATGATAGTGCATTTCTGGTGGGAGGGGGCACTTCCTATCCCAGGTGCTCTGGTTTGCAAAGATAGGTTTGGGGAGGTGGCCAGATTAAAGCCCACAGAGAATGTGGCCCTTTTAGCTTGTGGATGTTGAGCCTCTAGCCAGATCAGGTGCCGTGGGGTCACTGTCACGGGCTGTCAGCCAAGTGCTCCCTCAGAGTGGGCTCGTCGTGGGAGAGCAACTCCTGCCCTCAAATGGGAGGCTCTTCTCTGTGGCCAACTTTTCCCGGGAGTGCAGAATTCCTGGGCTCTGATCCATCCAGCCAGGGTCCCCACGTGTCAGGCACAGCTAACAGGAGACTCCTGGGTTCATCAAAAGCAGATAGAAATTTCTGGGTGCACTGGACATTACCAACGATTCCAAGCACACTCCCGCCTCCTGGCAATATCCATCTTCCTCCGCAGGAAGGGAGCCTCGCCTGGCCTGGCTGACAAGACCCAGCGCAGCCCTGAGCCACCTCTCATGCAGCCCCCCCTGGTGGGGAGGGGCTGCAAGGACCTTGAACCAGGTATGGTTTGGGCTTAGACCTCAGTGAGTGAGTCTCTCTAATCTCTACCCCAAGAGGTACTAATTCCTTTAGAATAAATCAAAACGGGAAGAAAGGCTTCCGTGAGTGGATATTACCTGCTTGAAAATCCCTCAGATTTCTTCTGGTTTGGGAAATATTGTTTTCTCTTCTTCCAGCACTGCCTGTATTAAAAAACCTCTTTTTGGTAACCAAGGGCTTTCAGGGTAAACTGCAACCTCAGGTAGATTTCCTAATCCAAGAAGCAGATCAGTATGGTTCAGTTTATTGAAACTTGATAGATCTGAGAGTGGTCCACTTAGGTCCAGACATGGAAGAGTTAAAACAGTGACGTCCCACATGGCTGCAACCTGGGCAGGCTTGATGTCAACATACAAGCAGCAGCACAAAATCGATGTTTTCTTTTCCAAAGGGTTTTTTCCAATTTGTACTCAGCCCAGAAGTTTTTCCCAACGCAAATCTAAAGCCAAGAAAATTCCTCCCAGAGACACAGTGCTGCTCAGACAGATGGGGCAGTCAGGGTAAGAGAGCCTCTCAGAGCATGAAGCCATCCCAGGGTTCCGAGGAAGCCAACCTCGCAGGCCTGCATCTCAGCATCTATATCCACACGGATGTGTGCAGTAGCCTGGAGCAACCAGGAGAGCTAGAGCTCCTGAGCACGGGGCCTGCAAAGTACGGACTTGGAGCAATTAAACCAGAGAGAAAGAGCCCCTTGTCCTGTTAGATTTGAAGCCCAAGCAAAAGGGTAAGCCATCCAGGACAGACTGGAGGGCGACCAGGGAGTGTCCCGTGGGCACAGCAGATTGATTGACAGAGAAAGAAAGAAGACACTGTCAACAATGAGAAGGGGCTGAAACATTTCCCACAGCCCCGTCTGGCTAAGGTTTCACCAGCCATTGGTGTGATGGGCTTGGAAGTAAATACGGGAGTCACTTTCTATTTATTTGTCCTTGGTGCAGTCACGCTGGAGTTACTGATTCGAGAGATTATTCCATAGCATGGGACTGGCCACAGCATGTCATTTAATCAGGGCCATTCTGCATGTAGATTTGACGACTTTGAAAGCTCATTCCTCTCCCAGGCGGGCACGTCTCTGGGCCTCTGCTGAGTGGAGGCGAAATTGGATCATCGTAGATGACAGGAGAATGCAGGTAATATGAACACTGAGTGCCTACCTGTTGGGCTTTACCTGGGCATTGCTGCCCAGTGCTTGGACCTAACCACTGTCACTACCGCACCTTCCAGGTGGCCCCATGTAAAAGGGAGAAGTGGATTTTGAACCAGGCATTGTTTTCCAGGTTAACTTTGGGATGCCAGTCATTTCATTTGGGGGAACATTTGCCCACTGCAGACGAGGGTGGTGTGTTGCAGGGTCGAGGGGAATCCATGTCCATCTGCAGAGGAGTAGCTTGGGGACCGCCGACAGGCCGCATGTGGCACCTGCTCACGACTGCGCATTTGTACACACATTCAGGAAAAGGATAGTAATAGGTGCTCAATTAAACCCCGGAGGTGTTAGAAAGACTGTGAGGCTCTTGTTGAGCAGGAACCTCAAGCAAGTGAGTCTTATTAGTGCAGAACAGCAGCAGAAGAGGCCACGAAAACGTGGGTGGTGGGGAAAGAAATGGAAAGACTATTTCTGGTGAGAGCTGGCTCTTCATGTGAACAGTTGATGGAACGTGACATGGAAAAGGAATAGGTTATGACGGAAAAGCAAACTGGTTGACGGAACAGCAATGTGGAGAATGTTACAAAAGATTTTTTTTTTTTTTTTTTGCCTTTTGCCTTTTGCCATTTCTTGGGCCGCTCCCATGGCATATGGAGGTTCCCAGGCCAAGGGGCGAATTGGAGCTGTTGCCACCGGCCTACGCCACAGCCACAGCAACGCCAGATCCGAGCTGGGTCTGTGATCTACACCACAGCTCATAGCAACGCCGGATCCTTAACCCACTGAGCGAGGCCAGAGATCGAACCCCCAACCTCATGGTTCCTAGTTGGATTTGTTAACCATTGCGTCACGACGGGAACTCCAACAAAAGAATTTTAAGATTAGTGTCTGTATTATAGAATACTTTCCCGCTGCTGCTATAACAAATCACAAGTGCAATGGCTTCAAACAACACAAATTTTCACCTTACACTTTTGGAGGTCGGAGATCCAAAGCGTTTTTTTGTTTTGTTTTTTGCTTTTTAGGGCTGCACATGAGGCATATGAAAGTTCCCAGGAGGCTAGGGGTTGAATCGGAGCTATAGCTGATGGCCTACATCACAGCCACAGCACTGAGTGTGGCCAGCGATTGAACCCGCATCCTCAAGGATTCTGGTCAGGTTCGTTAGCACAGAGCCACAATGGGAACTCCCTGAAGTGGGTCTTCAAGTCAAGAAGTCGGGAGGGCTGCAGTCTTTCTGGAGGCTCTAGGAGGAATTTTTGTTCTTACCTTTCCCAGTTTCTATAAATGAGCTGGTGGCCCCTTCCTCCACCTTCAAAGCCAGCAGGGAAGTTCCTCTCTCTCCCCCAGCCTCCTCCCTCACCTCTGCTTCCATCACCACATCTCTGTTCCCATGTAGGGATTCTTGTGATCACAACAGGCCCCCTCAGATGATCCTAGAGAACTTCCCACCTCCAAGCACCTGCCAGGTCCCTTTTGCCGGGTTATTAGGTAATATATTCACGGGCTCAGGGGACCAGGATGTGAACATCGGCAGGCAGGGGCTTTATTCCATCTGCCATAATGTGGCAGACTCTGAGTCTTTTTCAAAAAAAACTCATCTTGGCACAATTTTAGAATTGTGGGAATGTTGTCAAGGTAATACAGAATTGTGAGTCTTTTTAAACCCTTTTTTCTGGGGAGGTGGGGAATGGGATGGACAGGGAGTTTAGGGATGCTAGACGCGAACTGTAACATTGAGAACAGTGGACGATGGGCTCCTACTTACAGCACAGGGAAATGTGTGTGATTGGGTTACTTTGCTGCACAACTGAAATTGAAGAAACACTGTGTGTCAACGAAACCTTAGTGAAATAAAAATAAAAAAACTTTTTTCGTCTCTGTACAGGTTGTATAAATGTTCTTGCATTAAAAATCATTTGGAAACATGGAGTTGCCACTGTGGCTCAGCAGTAACATGAGGATGTAGGTTCAATCCCTGGCCTCGCTCAGTGGGTTAAGGATCCAGCGTTGCTGTGAGCTGTGGTGTAGGCCAACGGCTATAGATGTGATTTGACCCCTAGCCTGGGAACTTCCATATGCTGTGGGTATGGCCCTAAAAAGAAAAAAAAATTTTTGGAAACAAATGACCCACCTGTGAAAGTGCTCTGTATTCTTTAGAAGAAAATTGCTGTTTATTGCAAGGCATTTGTGATACTCCTGGCCTCCTCCAGAGGAATACCATGCAGGGCTCCTTGAGAGGAGCTGCCAAGCTCTTCCATCCCTGGAAATTTCCTGGGGTTGACACCCCAGAGGCCAGGACCCGGACCGCATGACCATCAAGGCCCCATGCAGACCCATGAAGTTAAGACGACGTCTCTCTACCTGAGAAACACATTCCTCTCCAGGAAGACCTTCTCTGTATCACCTCCTTTCTGTTTCCTTCAATCATTGCCTTGGGCACTTCTAGGCATTTGCCATCCATAGGTGGCTAGGCAGGTGGCACCTGGGAACCTTTGCCAGGTAGCTCACCTGAGTCATCTGTGCCTCTGTGCCAAGGCAGCTTCAGTGCCTGGTGTGCCAGTTGGCCACAGGGACGCTACCTGAGAGTCTTAGGGAACAATGGGCTTCCTTCACCAGCTCCTGCCTAAGAATCTTCCTCTGCGTTTTGCTCTAGGTTCTGGACCTGGAATCAGAGCAAACTCTGTTGGTGAGTTGAGGCTACTGACGGCATGATGGCTTCCAAAACCCAGATGTGCATCAGAATGTGCTTTGTAAGAGACACCCTACAAAATGAATCTGGAAGGTCCTGTACACAGGAAAGCAAAGAATTCTTCAAAGAGTGATGGGGACATGTGGAAAGGACACAGGGGCCAGACTAAAGTCTAAATCTGGGACCATGTGAGCATCACAGAAATAGTAATAATAGAATAATAATTTTTATTCAATAAGCCATTGAATAAATATACATAACTATAACTAGTCTATATTCATATAACTAAACAAATAAGTAAATAAGTGAATGCTCTTCCTTAAAAAAAAAAAAATCACATGCCAGAAATCCTCTCCCTGCAATGCCGCCTCAGTTAGGTCTGGAGTGGGGCCCAGTCATTTCTGATCCTTAAAAAGACTCCAGGGGATGGTGATGGTTGGGGATGACCGGAAATACTGGTTTAGCTTCTCGCGATGAAGCACAGAGACGTGGAAGTCAGAGAAGGAAGAGCCAGAGTATTACTGCCTTATCCACTCACTGTTGAAACTTACAGTGCATCAGGTGATGCACAAACCTGGGCCCAAGAGGGTGAAAACCCTTCCTGTTCTGCTGGAGCTCCCGGGCGGGTGAGGGGCTCCTTGACCCTGTGAACCGTATTCCATCGGGGAGTAGCCTCAGGTCTGGGGACCTGAAGGAGACTTAGCTGGTGGACCAGGGAGAGAAGGGCATTCCAGATGCAGTGGGAAGCAAAGGTTGGAGGAGGGCGGGGCGCCAGGCTGATTTTATCTGCAAGGGATGGGTGTGTGCAGGGTTGCCAGGGAGGACGGGGGAGGAGGGAGGGGGAGGGGGGAGGAGGGAGGGGGAGGGAGGAGGGAGGCGCAGCGATTAGGGCCGGGGCCCCCAAGGTTCATCCACTGAGCCCTGTGATCTTCGCCGCAGGCACACGCTGCTGCGGAGAAGGAAGTAGCAGAGCCAGACGGAGGGACCTCCCGAAGCTCACACAGCCTCTAGCCTTGAGTGAACACTTTTTTCTCTTCCGCTGGCCTTCGCCTCCTTGCTTTTCAGCTGACCAGCAGCCCTGCCTGGGAGGACGAATGGAAAGGAACCTTCCAGAGTGAGCATGCCCTTTGCCTTTGGGGAAAAAAAAAAACCAAACGGGTTTGCAGAGGATCCTCCAAAAAGCAGCCTCCAAAACAAGAGGGGGGGGCTTCAGCAAAGGCCTGCCGGCTGAACTTCCTTCCACAGAAAGTGGAAACGGGGTTCCCCAGATGCTGGGGGGCCAACTCGCCGGCTTCTCCCTGTCCCATCGCCGATAGCAAAAGTTAATGCCTTTGTGTGTTAAGGTCTTATGACAAAAGTTAAAACGAACTGGGACACATAAAAACGTACTGCTTGCAGCTTTATTCGTGAAGAATTAATAGCTCAAGAATTAAAATGCTATATCTGGTACACAGACTAGATATTCTAGCACCTCCTCTAGAAATTGAAGTCCTACCCTGAGTCATAAAACTCAGGCAGGAAAAGGAAGGCTTATGTGTTCTAAGGGGACAAACAGGATCCAGGAGCATCGTCAGGACCCAAGAGAACCATCCTAGATGGGACGGGGCGAGGGTGGGGGGCTTTGCTGCCAGGCGGGTCCCTCCCCTCAGAAGGAAGACAGAAGCCATCCGGCCACAGTCTTGCCAGGAGGGAAGGCCACAGCTTTCCTCTGAGCTGCGTCTCTGGCCCCGCTCAGGGTTTAATAGAGCCTAGGCTGCTGCCTTGAAACCTGCCCAGGACACCGCTTTGTTTTATGTTGTTTTGCAATGATCTTGAATGCTCTTCAGGGTATGAAGTCCTCTTGGGGTGCTGGAAAGGCTGGCAGTGCGGGGTGGGGTGTGGGTTCCACAGAATCAGCCTCCAGAAATCAGGCACTTGTCACTAGACACGCTGGCCTGGGCCCTGCAGATCACTCGGCGTTGGAGGAGACCCTCTGGTTGACCAGACGTCCTCCGTGGCTGACACGTGCTATAATGTCAGAGACGGATGGTCCTGCGGCAGCCTTTGCCTCTGGACCTCAGAGAGGGGCCTAGGCCCCTACTGCACTCATGTCACCAGACAAATGGATGTGGGGCAGGGAAGGGGGGGGTGTTTATGGTGCACTTTATGGACTAGACACTGTATGGAGTGGTTTACAGACTCTTTACAAGAACACCCGGAAGTAGGGCTTTTGTGCCCATTTCAGAGATAAGGAAACTGAGTCTCCCTCTGGTGAAGTAGCTCTGCCCAGGGACTTGGGGCATGATCTGCCAGCCCTTGAGCCCCTCACCCTTTACACTGTGCCACAGTGGCTCCTGTATTGAAGACTCCTGCAGGGGCCCCCTGACAATCTGCCATCACATGTGGTGGATGGTTCACTACTCTCAAGTTTGCAAACTTAACGGCCAGCCCGGTAGTGGGTCGAATTGGCTCCCCTCAAAAGAGATGTTCAGGCATTGAGCCACTCATTATTATAGAAACACAAATCAAAACCACTAGGAGGTATCACCTTACACCCGCCAGAATGGCCATCATCAAAAAGTCTACAAACAATAAGTATTGGAGAGGGTGTGGAGAAAAAGGAACCCTAGTACACTGTTGGTGGGATTGTAAATTGGTGTAACCACTGTGGAAAGCAGTATGGAGATTCCTCAGAAAACTAAACATAGAACTACCATCTGATCCAGCAATCCCAGCCCTGGGCATCTATCCGGAGAAAACCATGACTCGCAAAGACACATGTACCCCAATGTTCACTGCAGCACTATTTGCAATAGCCAATACATGGAAACAACCTAGCTGTCCATCAACAGAGGAGTGGATCCAGAAGATGTGGTACATATACACAATGGAATATTACTCAGCCATTAAAAAGAATGAAATACTGGCATTTTTAGCAACATGGATGGACCTAGAAATTATCATGTTGAGTGAAGTCAGCCATACAATGAGACACCAACATCAAATGTTATCACTGACATGTGGAATATAAAAAGAGGATGCAATGAACTTCTTTGCAGAACAGATGCTGACTCACAGACTTTGAAAAACTTATGGCTTCCAAAGGAGACAGGTTGGGGGGTGGGGGGATGCACTGAGGGTTTGGGATGGAAATGCTATAAAATTTGTTTGTGATGATTGTTGTACACCTATAAATGTAATAAAATCCATTAAGTAATAAAAAAAGAAAAAATTAATTAATTAATTAAAAAAAGAGAGATGTTCAAATCCTAATCCCTGCTCCCTGTGAAAATGGCTTTATTTGGAAATAGGGTCTTTGCCGAGGTAACTAAATGAAAGACTCATGATATGCTTCTGGCGTAAGGGCAGACCCTAAATCCAGTGACTGGTGTCCTTATGAGAGGAAAGGGGAAGATGTGACACAGGGAGAAGGGCATGGGAAGGTGGAGGGTGATTAGAACGCTGTGACTGCAAGTCAAGGGGTGCCCGGGATGGGCAGCAGGCACTGGAGGGTGAAGAAGGGTGTGGAATAGATTCTCCCTCAGAACCTCCAGAAGGAGCCGACCCTGCTTGTACCTTTGTTTCAGACTTGTAGCCTCAGCCCTGTGAGAGAATCAGTTTCTGTTGTTTGAAGCCATCCAGGCTGTGGCCCCTTGCTGTGGCGGCCGCCTGGACACTGATAAAGTCCTGCTCTTTGCCATAAGATTAGTACAGCTGCTTCTCTGCAGGTGTTATGGGGGTTCCAGGCACTGAGCTGAACGCACGCTAGCTCCCTGGAGCTTCCTGCTCATTCGATGAGGCAGATCCATTGTTACTCTGCTCATTAGCAGTAATAACTAAAGAGTTATTACTAATTACGACGAATGAGTAGTAATAATAGTTGTAATATAGGAGCTGGTAAGTCATCAGGTCCAAGCTGAGTGGGTGCCTGGAGGGATGGACTCTGACACAAGCAGTTAAATCTCATCCCCCAAAACTTGCACCTCTGGACAAGGATGACTGCAGTGGAAGGGGTGGCTGTCCAGGGGCGTGGAGGGCATGGATGCTCAGCCCTGGTCCCAAGGTCTGCGTAGCTTCACAGTGGCCCCAGAGTGGCAGTGGGCCAATTGTCCTGAGAGCATCCAGGGCATCCCCTCTGCCACCTCCCCACTCAGTAGACCAGAGAGGTGCAGCACTTTCTCTAAGGACACACAGCTCTCCGAGGCAGTCAGCAAGAGAGCATGGCTCCCTGGTCCTTGTATCCCAAAAATGCCCAGGGATGATGGGTTCCTCCTCCAGCGCAGCTGAAAGGATTCCAGACCAGGCACCTCCGTGGAGTGCCTGTTCCTGACCTCCGCCACCAGGCGCATCCGGAGAGGATTTAGAGCAGAAGGACCTGTAAATACCACCTACGGGTTCACCGCTCCTCACACTGACTCCCAAGTCCCCAAAGCTCCGAAAACCTGAAGCTTGGCGCATACCTAACTTGGTAGCAAAAAACCTGACCTAAATTCCTGTGCGGCTCTTTATAATCTTTATGTACTGAACTGTGGGGACTATTTCACTGCAGAAATATTAACGTGCTTCATTTCAGGGTGCCGCCCCAGACCATACTAGCACTTATGTAAGACATGACATGTATACTATAATTTCTTCCTAAAATCCAAAACATCCTGCATTTTTGTTTCTGATTTTAGAACACATCTGGCCCAAGAATTTCAGGTTAGAGAGTGGGGTCCTCTTCTAATTTCCTCAAGCCTGACTCCACCTGGGAAGAATTAGATACGGGGGACCAGCAGCAACTCGGTCTCTTACATCCAGGAGAGGATGTTTAATTCTCAAAAAGAGAAAAGAAAAAAGTTTTCATTGAATTTAAGGTAGCATTGAGGTAGAAAAATGGAACTTTTCAAGTCAGAGAGTTCTGGGTGCAAATTCGAGTTTCAAAGGTTCATGACTCTCTTGCAGCTACACAGTAACATCTGTGAAACGTCTGTAATGTGGGAGCAGTTGCAGCTAGCATACCGGGCTATGTGGATATGAGTCTGCAGTGAGTACCTAGGAGGAGAAACACTCTAACTCCATAAAGAGAGCATTCCCCCACCCCCGACTCCTTAATGAAATTCCTCCCCCGACACCGGTCAAATTGTAAATTCTCAGAAAGAAAATAACATTCCTTCCAATTCTTAGCAACAGATATTTGGGACATGGAACCGAGATTATTCTGTGTCACAATCACGCTCTGCATTTGCCAAGCTCCTGCCAGTGAGTCATCCCAGGATTTTAAAGACGCTGCCTAACTCACCCGGCACATCTGGGGACAAAGACAGGACAGAGACCAAGGGCAACGCAGGCCACCCTAAGCCTCAGCCCTGACTGCTCCCATTTGCTATTAATGGGGGAATCTGCTTTTAAATGTCCCCCTGCCCCTTTTACGTCCTCAAGGGACTCTAGAGGGGGCCAGGCCCGCAGGACATCAGGTGGGAACTGTGAAACTAGAAGACCCTGGGGATTTGCAGGGTGAGATTTCACAGGAGACTCTCCCCTGGCGCAGAGAGGGGGCCTGAGGAAATGCTGCTGCGGGGAGAAAAGGCCATCTTTTCTCTTACTCAGCTGATCTCCTTTTCTTCTCTTTGAAAATGTGGGGTCTTGTCCTTGAGCCCTATTATTGCCATTAATCCCATGGCCTCATCCAGCTAATCAGTAAAAAGCCTTTGGGGTCTTTGATTATCCAGGATCTGGTGAGAGGCGCTGGTGATTGGTGCCCCCCACTCCACCCCTGCCAACCCAGGCCCCTGCTGCCTGCCCCTCCCCAGGGACCCCCAGACTTCATACATCTTGTGGGATTTGTGACTCTGACCTTGAAGACACTCGGTCTGGGAGACAGGAGATTCAATTTGTGTTTTATCCTGAGGGATATCTGCTGCCGACAAGTCTCAAAGGAATGTTCAGACCAGGACAAACTCTTCTTTCCGTGGTTTCAAACTTCACAAGGCAGAGTAGTTCCCTGTGGTCTAGGGTAAAGGATCTGGTGCGGCGCCACAGGTCCGATCCATGGCCCGAGCATTTCCGCAAGCCACACGCACAACCCCCACAAGATATAATTAAAATCAGAGCAATCGAACTTCACAAGGTGATGCTGCAGCCGGGTTACAGGTCGGTGGGGTACGGACAGTGATGGAAGGAAAAAAGAGCATCGGGCAGGGCCGGTCCTCTTCCTTCCTTTCTGCCCCTCACACGTCAGGGTACCAGATGCTCACATCCCAGGCTGCTGGCCTGGAAGGCGGGTGAGAGGCTCGTGGGGGCTCAGAAGGATGAGCAGGAAAGGCTGGTGTAGTTTGGAGCAAAAACTACTGATGGTAATGGTATTGAACCCGTGCCCTCTCCTCCTGAGAGAGGTCAAGCACTGGGCCCACACACCCAGCAATTCCTTCACTCCCTCATTCTCTCAGCAGCTTCCAAGCCCACAGCACAGACCCGGCTTTACTGTGCTTTCATAGCTTTGCTCATGCTGCTCGAAAGGGCTCTTATTCATCCTTTAAAACCCAGACTCAAATGTCACCTCCTTGGTCCAATGTTTTACTGTCTCCTGTGTCTCACCTTGAAATGCCCTGAACACAGTGATTCCTCTTGAGCTAAAATCCACTATTTTCCTGTCTTTATTGTCCTCTAGCCTTTGAGAAAATAGATCAGGGTGTCTTACTGGTCATGGTCTGTGCACCCCCAGTCAAGGTCCAGCACAGAGAAGTGCTCGATAATGTTCATGGGTTGACAATGCAGGACTTTTTCAAGCAGATACCCTTCAAGCATGACCAATTAAATTCAATAACTGAATCGCTTTGGTGTATAGTAGAAATTAAGTCAACAATGAAAATCAACTGTACTTCAAGAAAATACTTTTTTTGTCTTTTTAGGGCTACACCTGTGGCATATGGAGGTTCCCGGGCCAGGGGTTGAATTAGAGCTGTAGCTGCCGGCCTACAGCACAGCGACAGCCACACCAGATCTGAGCCTCATCTGCAACCTACACCACAACTCATGGCAACACTGGATCCTTAACCCACTGAGCAAAGCTAGGGATCAAATCTGCATCCTCATGGATACTAGTCAGATTCCTTTCCACTGAGCCATGACAGGAACTCCAAGAAAATAAATTTTTAAAAAATAAATAAAATTTTTAAAAAGTGGTATGGGCATGGGAGGGGATGGGGAGGCAGGACAGCTGAAAGCAAAACTCTTCTGAGAGGCCTGACTCCTGGCACTTTCTTAACCAGGTGCCTGGAGGCTGTACAGTGAGGTGCTTTTGAGCGGACTGTGCAGTGGACATGATTGTGCAGTGGACACGGCAGCGTCCCATCAAGGTGCCCTAGCCCCACGCCGGCACTGTGTACCCACCAGCTCCTGAGCCTCGCTCCCAGGACTCATCCTTGTGATCCTGTTCATGGAACTGCCCTTGGGCTCCTGAGCTCCTAGAGCCAATTGGACAGCAGGTGCAGAGGGCTGCAGGCCGCTGGGCATCCTGTCCAGGGTGCGCAGACCTGACTGGTGAGGGCATGTGAACACTCAGCTCCTTTGCCTCCAAGGCAGTTTCCAAGATGTAACCCCTGTTCTAGAGCATGCTATGGGATCGGGGTCAGGCGGTGTGGGGTGGGGGACTTTGCCTGAAACAGAGCCCTTGCTGGCTTCCCTCCCCCCTCCTTACCATCCCCCCACTAGCACCGCCTTAAATCAGGGTCCTCTTCTGGGGGTGCCTGTCTGCACCTCGGCTTCCTCATTTGTAACATGGAGACTAGAAAAGTACATGTTTTTATTGTGAGGATTCAATCAAGTAATTCTGGTAAAACCCATGAGACTGGCACTCGACAAGCACATGGGTGACAGAGCTTTCATACTGAAGTTAGCACACTGGGCCTCTCAACACAATTGCTGCTCTTTCCAGTCCCTCTCCTTGTTGCTTGACTTAGCCATGCAACTAAGTTCTGATCAATTGGATTTGAGCAGAAGTGATGAGTGCAGATTGCAGGTAATGTCCTTTAAAAGCAAGGCAAGTGCTCCACTCCTGGCTGGAATGTGGGTCGTGATCATGGGAGACGGTGCAGCCAGCCTTGACCATGAGGCAGAAGGCTGTGTGCTGAGCACGGTGGAGCAAAAAGCTTGTAGTCTGGACACCACTGAGCCACCCTATCAGCCTGTGACCACCTAAACTTCTAACTTATTTAAGGCAATGTACTGGGGTAGGGATCTTTATGATTGCCGAACCTGCATCTTAAATGCTACAGTCTCAAAGTGGCATGATTACTTTAGGAGAGAACTCTGAAATGTCCCCGGAAACAGCCAACTCCAGCCCCAATGAGAAGAGAGTCCTGCTTATGTGTGCATGGGATGTCTCTCCCTTCCCTCATTTGTTGGTCTCTGTCTCTCTTTGTGCCTGAAAATGAAATAATAAGAAGGTTTGTTATATAATAGATGGAGTTCCCATCATGGCTCAGCAGTTAACGAACCCGACAAGGATCCATGAGGATGCGGGTTCGATTCCTGGCCTCCTCGTAGGTTAAGGATCCGGCGTTGCCGTGAGCTGTGGTGTAGGCCAGCAGCTGTAGCTCTGATATGACCCCTAGCCTGGGAACCTCCATATGCCATGGGTGCGGCCCTAAAAAATAAATAAATAAATGAAAGAGAAGGTTTGTGATGTAATAAAGAGAAAACTAAGAAATGGCAACTAAAGACAAGGTAACTTTAAGTTGTCCCTTGAACCTGTTGGAAATAATGTGAAAGCTGACGGGTGAATAAGCAGACGTGCCCCAGACCCAAACTGTTCACAAGTCTTGATTTTTAAAAGCTTCTCCGCTGCCCTTTTGCTCACTTCCAGAGCTCATTAGCAGAAATGGGTTGAATGGGTCACAAAGCGCCTGTCTCTGATGCAATGGCCCCTGGAGACACTGTTACAGATGTTGTAACACTGTGTCATTTTGTACAAAAGTCATGCAGTGATTGTTGCAATTTTTTCAAAGGTGAAAATAGACTCAAAAGAGGTTCTTTAATCAGATTATTTAATAATCTGATTATTTAATCAGAATGGGACACAAATACTTAGTGTCTTGTTGCATGGTGTTTACTTGGCCACTGCTGCTGTCCTGGGGCAAGTTCAAATCCTTGGAGGGAGGCATAGGATAAGGACATTCTCCGTATTTATAAGGGTCTGGGACAAAAGAGAGAAGGCTTTAAAAAAAGGGAGGAAAAATGGCTTTCTGGCCTGGTCCCATCCTGTAGGGCCAATTTTCTCAGCCTTGGCCCTGCTGACATATTGGTCTGGATAATTCTTGTTGTGTAGCTGTCCTGTGCCCTGAGGGATGTTCAGCAGGAACCCTGGTCCACCCACTAGATGCCAGTTGTAACAACTGCAAATGTCTTCAGTACGGACCAAATGTCCACCGGGGGTGTATGTGCAAAATCATGCCTCTTTAAGAACTCCTCCTCGGAGGCCTGCCTCTGGGGGTGAAGCCGTGGTAGCAGCTGCAAACAGGGGAACGTGGAACACTCAGTCTGTTTGGAGCCCCGTGGGCGGACTAAAGCTCAAAGGGTAAAAAATATGCTTTGCTCTTCAGCAGAAACCCAAAGAGTGTAGCCTCACCAAGAGACTTTGAGGGTTGCAGGCGAGGGCAGTGGATATGCTGAGCAAGGGAAGAGCGGAGAAGGAAGAAACGAGCAGAGGCTCAGTGGTACCTGATTTAAGTCATCAATGGCTGCCTCACTCCTTTTGCCAGAAGGTAGACCATGGATGGGCCTATGATGCCAAGAAAGGCATTCTTCTCTGATAAAAGAGAGGTAGCTGGGAAGGAAGATTCCTTTCTGCTCTCCTCTTCCCTTCCTATCCTGTACCAGGATGGAATGTTTGGAGCTGCCAGCAGCCATTTTGTAGGCTTGAGGCAACAACTAAAGGTCAAAATCTATTGAAGGCTCTGGAAAAAGTCTGTGTTCTTGATAACATTGCTGGGCCAATGAACCCACCTCAAGATTATTTACCTTTAGTCTCTTTGTTAAGTAAATAATATATGTCCCCAGGAGTTAATCCAGGATTAGTTGTGTTTTCTGTCATTTACATTGTTAATCAGTGGAAACATTTGCAACTGCAGCTAATAGAGGGCCCAACTAAAAGGAATGTGTAAGGGCAGGGTGTCATCTCACCTAACAAGAAGTCCTGAAGTAGGTGAGTCCACAGTTGATGTGGTGGCTGTTTAGTGTGCAAGCTTTGAATTGACCTACATGCAACTACTCCTGGGCTTTACCTCAAGGTCACAATGTGGCTGTCACAGCTCCAAATGTCATGTCCACAGTGAAACCGTGTTTAAGACAAAGAAAGAGGCAAGTTTTCCTTCCCATCTCTCTCTTTTTATCAGGCAAAAAATAATTTCCCCTTAAGTTCCTAGTCAATCATCTCATAGTCTAACTGATCAAAACTGGACACACACACACACATATATGTGAATATTACTCAGCCATGAAAAAGAAGATATTATGCCATTTGCAGCAATATGGATGGACATAAAGATTATCATACTAAGTAAAGTATGTCAGAGAACAACAAATGTGATATCATATATGTGGACTCTTACAAAATGATACAAATGAACTTATTTATAAAACAGAAACAGACTCACAAACGTAGAAAAAAAGCTATGGTTACCAAAAGGGAAAGGTGAGAGGGAGGGATAAAATTAGAAATTTGGGAGTAACATATATACACTACGATATATGAAATAGAAAAACAGCAAGGACTTACTTACAGCACAGGGAACTATACTATACTTAATATTTTGTAATAACCTATATGGTAAAAGAAGCTGAAAGAGAATACATATAACTGAATCACTTTGCTATGCACTGGAAACTAACACAACATTGTAAATCAACTCTACTTCAATTTAAAAATATTTGAGGAATATTTTAGCTAGGTTTTTCCAAATCTATTTGTTACTTGAGCAAAAATATGTGTGCTCAATCAAGCATGTATGTTACTATGTGAAAAACAAAAGCAAAAAACAAAAAACAAATCCTGGACCACATACCAAGACAGTCTGGGAGCGTAAGTACTTGGCATTTTAAATCTCTGTCATGGGAGCTAAGTTCTTCTAGAAAGGGCTTTTCCAGAGGAAAACTGTTGGGTGAGCAGACAATAAATATCTTTTGCTCCCAAATAATTATTCAGACCATATTCTCTATTATAGAAAATCAGTATTTCCCCATTGAGGCCTCTTTTCTCCCTCCACCCCTAACTGTCCTTGTGCCACCCAGAGTGGGTGATCAGTGCTCAGGGGACGTGTTTGTCTTCCCAAGAAGAAGCACCTCATCCTGGTTGGGCTTCCTGGCCAACAAAGGGTCTTCTCAGTAGGGGATGGGGAGCAGAATCATCTGGAGCATCTTCAGCACAGAACCCTATGTCAGGGAGAACCATCACCAGAATTGAATAGATGGGCTTCAGTTCACTGAGCACTGAGCCAACCAAGGATGCTCTAGACTCTGCTCCTGAGATGCAAGATGTCTTTCCAAGTGCTTCATCTCTTCTCAGGGCTCAAGCTGGTGCCAAGTGGTTGGAGCCCAGAGCCCCTGGCCCCCTTCTTCTCCTCGAGCTCTCCTTTCTCCCCAGCTAGCTTGCCTGCTATAGGAGGCCAAGGGCTGGGACCTCCAGCGGCCCCCAGCCACCCTTCCCAGAGGCCACGCTCATGCCCCCAAGACCACTCCTAGCATTTGCTACCCTGGGACATGGCCCATACCTACTGTACTGAAAAAAAGGAAATAATCAAACAACACCAGGCTCTAGCAGAGCCTCCCACCTGATAGAATCTCCTGACACATAAACACACCCAGGTCTAGGATTTAATCCTGGTGGGAGGTGTCCCTTCTGCCAAGGCACCTGTTATATCAGGTCACAACCTTTGATAGATTTCCTGTAGGTCTGTCCTGCGTCTTCCTGTGAAATTCTCTTCTCCGCCCTGCCCTGGAGTCTAGCACGGGCTTCCCATCCATTCAAGACTGCCCCTTATGAAAGCCTTGCTGGGACATTTGGAAGCTTGTGTTTGTTTTCAGAAACTGCTGCCTGATAGCTTTTTCATTGAGGAGAGGGAGCGATTTGACATCATACATAATCCTGGATTACTGACTTGGTTAATATTTCATGCTGTCTATTAGTCATTTACATTTATAGAAACATGGGTCATAAAAAATTAAAGCTTTAATTGCTCTGGGTTCCCTTTTATTTAAAAAAAAAAAAAATGATGGCCAGGATTTTTTCTCTTAGCTGAGCTATCCTCCAAGTGTTTGGAACAGAATTACTCAAAAGAATCAGGAAATTTGGAGATATAGTTTGAGGACAGATGGATAGACAGCAAGACAAGGAGGGGTTGGAGGTCACGGACGCCATTCCTCAGCTCAGTGGGGAGGCTCTAGAATAGGGGAAGGATGCACCACATTCTCTGTCTTGGCAAGGACAACTTTTTACCAGGAAACAAAGTGAATCTATAATTGCAGAATTTCAGGCATGAGGACAGCCCAGCACTAGAAATCATGAAAAGCAACACTCGGATAGCCTGGTCCTGGGCACTGGTGTCCAGACAGTGGGGACTGATGCCCTGAGACTTTGGGGTCTTTGGCATTAATTAGGCATTTCAGATGTGTTTATGCCACAGGCATCAAACACACAAGTCCTGGAGTAGCTAAAGTAGCCCGGACAGGTTAGCCCCGCCCCTGAGGGTCACCTGGGGAGCTAACCTCTATAGTTAGGCTTTGTGAGAAAGAAATGTTTGGTCTTTGACATTCTGCACTGCTGCCTTGTAAGGCTTCTCTTCATTTCAAGTATTACTTGTGTTTGACTTGATGATTTCAAACAAATGTTTGACTTCAGTCTGTTGGCTCAGTCGCCCAGGGGGTGTGTTGTTTTGCAAACGGCAATTGTGAAGATTTGCAAAGTAGAGGCTTCAGTTTCTCTTTTCTAAAGGGGTTAGGGAGCCTCACACAGAGGGGTGGGGGACAGGCTGCTGATGTTCAGGGAAGAGGAGGTCCATTCTGCCCTAGTGGAAAGTTCTAGAAATTGGCCTCGAAGGGTAAGTGACACAGGAAGCAAAGGTATGTGAGGCAGAAGGCACGCGTTTGTGTCTGTGGCAGACAGAGGTATGAAATGTAACCTTCTATACTGAGCATTAGAACAACGTTCCCAGGGAAATCATTAAATCTCTAACCCAATCGCTAATTAGACAAAAGCATAGCATTTTTAAAAGCCTACTTGAGCCTACTTGAATTATGGCTATAGTATATTTTTAGATGAAAAGAATTGTTTTATGCCATTTTACCATGGCAATTGCTTAATTGAAAAGTGAAGATTTCTTTTTAGCCTCTAAATTGGGCAAAGCTTTATCAAACCGAATTTACAGCAGTACAATACTTTAAACTATGTAATACATGACTTGTCATAGGTTGTCACAGATCTATGACCCCAACCATGCAGTGCTGTGAAAGTTTCTACGAAGACAGTACAGTATACACAGAATAAGTGTATCAGTGAATCAGATATTTTGCCTCAAGAATTCCCTTCTAAGCTCTATCATATTTGCATGAATATGCTTAAAACTGTTCTTCTGGGATGTTCATTTTCAGTATTCCATAAAACTCCTCCTAAAATATAGACCATACATATTACAGACAGCATATTTTAGCATGTTACCAGAGGACATACGAATTTTTACTTTAATAATTTCTTGAATGTATTTTCATTATACAGTATGGCATTTAACAAAGAGGTGAAAGCACACCTTGAGAACATTTGCATCTTGCTTCTTGGGTAGTTCAGACAACATCAACTGAATTCCTTGAGATTTGTAAAGCAAGCTGATCCTTTAGATGGCTGTGGTCAGGATCTTAGAATTGTGGCGAAACAAACATGACAAAGTAACTCACTGTGAAAATGAAGAAAGCAAGTACATAGAAGACAAAGTTCAGATTTTTAGAGAACTGAATTTTGCTTCTATTATACAGACAAAGCTCTGAAACATTTATTTCTTTCAGTGAATATTGCCAGAAATGGTCTTTTTGTTGTAAATCGGTGAGCTACAGCTGCTAGTTACTCTGTCCTCCTGTAAGACCCCCTGAGGTGAAGGGCAGACACCACTATCCTTCACTGAAGTTCTGTGTTCTGCAAATAAAGGCCCACAGTCTGCCTTACACAACCACTGGGCTCCAGTTGTTATGACAGCACAAGAGAGTTATCAAGAAAAATGAAGAAACACCAAGACAGCACTTGCAAAACAGCTGCCCTCTTACATATACTTTTTGCTGCTGTGAGAGCAGCTGTAAAAGGTTAGCGGGGAGGGGGGGGACCTCCCAGCAACGAGGAGGGCTGCTCTGGGCACAGCAAACTTAGGCCATTAATGCACACAGACAAATATACTGGGTTAGTGGAAAGTGTAAAGCCCTCAAATCCAGGATAATAAAAGAATAAATAATAATAAAATAAGCAGCACAAAACTGGCCATAGCTGTAAGTTTCAACAGATCCACAAAACTAAAAGCCATTGATGCTCCAATGTCCTTGGTCTGTTTTTCTCTTCATGCCCCCAGCACATGAGCTTGAATGGACAAGAGGACAAACAGAAGCTAGTCCACCTCTTCTAGAGAATCTTCAGCCCTGACAAGATTCCCAGGACAACACCTCCACCTCTTGATACAAGAGCAAGCAGTTTGGAAGAGTAACTCCATCTCCACTGGAATTTGGAGACATTATAATAAGGGTTAAGATTAAGAACAATATGCACACACAGATTCATCCAGAGAAGACAAATTGAACTAGAACAAGTAGATAGTCTATAAGCAATTGCAAGCAAACTGCCAAAAAATCCATGAAGCATAAAAAATTATTTTATTGCTTGAGTTGGGGAAAATTTCTCATCGTTTTAGTTTCCAGTGTTCGGACCCATGAAAGTGGTCCTATTTCCATAATATGGCTGAACCTCATATGACGTTCTCAGGAATTCTTTTCTTCAGTATCAGGGTTTGTACTACCAGGGAAACACACTTGCAAGATCATGACATTTTTACAGGGACCTGCAGCGGTTCACTCAGAAGAACACTTCTTGTGTCTTAGTACAAAAAATGAGATAACTTCGGTATTTGCCAAAAAACAACCACAAGGCAGCTTGCCTTCCACGAAATCCTCTTGGACACTGAGTTCCTGTGGCTTCCAAAGAGTAAAGCCCAAAAGGCAAAAGCAAACCGTTTCTCCAAAGGGACTGAAGGATGCTTGGTTACTGAGAGAGGACATAGGAAGTCCAGGTGGAGGGGCCCACCCCTGTCACGGCAACAAGTGGGAAAACCACACTCCAAGGAGCCTTTGCTGTGCTGATAGAAAATGTCACCCTTTGCAGCCAGACTTAGCTGATCTGAGGCTCCAGCAAGCGAAAGAACACTTTTAAAACGTTCTTTTAAGAATCAGCATTGCATTCAAGGCCATGGCCCGTATCAACCCATTCCCCAGGCCAAGTGCAGCATGACCATCCACTTCCACAGCTGAGCCCAAGTGTATCAGGCTGCTCGCGCTGCCAGAACCAAAGACGGCAGAAGAGTGGCTTACATAATGCAGTTATGGTCTCCCAGTTCTGGAAGCTAGAAGTCTGAGATGAAGGTGTTGGCTGGGCTGGTTTCTCCCGAGGCCTCTCTCCTTGGCTTGGAGAGCTGCTCCCTGTGTCTTCACATGTTCGTGTGCATGTCTGTGTCCCACTTTCTTATGAGGACACCGGTCACAGAGCTGTCCCAGCGGCCTCATTTAATGGAGTGACTCCTTTAAAGGCCCTGTCTCCAAATACAGTCACTTCTGAAGTACTGGCAGTTAGGACTTCAGCAGATAAATTTTTGGAGCTTAAAATTTGGGGGTGATATACTTCTGACTCTCTACAGCTTCCTACTGTCTTTTTTTTTTTTTTTTGTCTTTTGTCTTTTGTCTCTAACCCACAGTATATGGAGGTTCCCAGGCTAGGGGTCTAATCGGAGCTGTTGCTACCGGCCTACGCCACAGCCACAGCAATGTGGGATCCGAGCTGCATCTGTGACCCACACCACAGCTCATGGCTATGCCAGATCCTCAACCCATTTAGCAAGGCCAGGGATTGAACCTGCAACTTCATGGTTCCTAGTCGGATTTGTTTCCACTGCACCACGACGGGAACTCCCCTACTGTCTTTTTATTTAACAATCATCATCATCATTATTTTTTTTTTGAAGGAACTTGCAATCGAGTTTTATTAAATGACTGCTATGTATGTATACCACACATATCCTATGCATGTTCCTGGGAACCACAGATCATCACTATTTTTTGGCTGCAGTAAGCAACAGCTTAATGTGGCATCTTAGTTCAGTTCCCAGACCAGGGATCGGACCCAGACCATAACAGCGAAAGTGCCAAATCCTAACCACTAGACCACCAGGGAACTCCTTATTATTACTATTATTATTATTTTGCTTTTCAGGGCCACATCCATGGCATATTGAAGCTCCCAGGCTAGGGGTTGAATCGGAGCTATAGTTGCTGGCCTACACCACAGTCACAGCCACTCGGGATCCTTAACCCAGTAAGTGAGGACAGGGATTGAACCCACAACCTCATGGTTCCTAGTCAGATTCATTTCCCCTGCACCACAAAAGGAACTCCAACTATAGCATTTTTTGAAATTAAATAGATATTCAGCATTTCTCCTACATGACTGCCAATATCCTTCACAACTGAGGCTCGTAGAACAATACAGTCATTTCTTAATACTTAAAACAGTATTTCCTAGAGTTAATAAATGCTGCTGCTGTTTCTTTTTTCCTAAACTCCAGGAGTTTTCCCCAGAGCCCTCTCCTCCTATGCCTGCCCATGCTGGTGGCTCTCACGTGTGCTACGTGGCACTCTCCCTGGGGTCTCCTCTCACCTACTGTCCCTATATTAGTACCTGTTTCCTGGGTCCCATGTCTCAACCCTTTCTTGATTTCCTTCCTTGATCCTTTGTTGGAGTCTGCTCAGCAACACCGAGGGTTGCATTTTTCTGCTCCATTGAAGCATTTTCCCCTCATCCAACAAACTACCCTCAGCTTCCAAAACTTGGCTGTTCCTTTTTTCCCCCACTATTCCTCTACCTTTCCATTCTTTGTGTTCTTTGGGATTACCCTTTAAATACACATACACACACATACTCTCTCTCTCTTTCTCACATTATCCTCCACCATGCTCCATCCCAAGTGACTAGATATAGTTCCTAGGGCTATACAGCAGGATCTCATTGCTTATCCACTGCTAACACCAAACTCCCAGTCCATCCCACTCCCTCCCTCTCCTCCTTGGCAACAAGTCTGTTCTCCAAGTCAATGAGTTTCTTCTTCTTTTTTAAACAAACTTTTGATTTTAGAGCAGTTTTAGAGTTACAGAAAAATTGCAAAGATAATGCAGGGCGTTCCCATATAACCCATACCAGTTTCCTTTATTATTAACCTCTAACACCTTTTAGTACGGTACGTTTGTAACAATTAATGATTGTTTCACTCTTAGTAGCCATGCTTTGTTCCAATTTCCTTAGCTTTTACCTAACGTCCTTTTTCTGTTCCAGGATCCCATCTAGGACATCATGTGACATGTAGCTGTCCTGTCTTCTTAGGGTCCTCTTAGCCCTGACGGTTGACCTTGACTTTTTAGCAAGTGAATCCAGATACTTCTGGCAAGAGGAAGATGCATTCTTGAGATACACAGACACATGTCGTTGAGAAAGCTCACAGCCAGAGGCAGAACTAGAGCTACAGGGAAGGGATGTTTTTAACTTTGTGCTCAAGAGTCCCAGGAGCAAAGGGAGGGGAAAGTAGGATTTCTCTTCAGGTTAGAGGAGAGAAGGGAGGCCCCCATCATTAAGAAGGACCCCCCCCTCCCCGCCCCTGGCCAACCTGAACAGGTTTCCTCTGGCCAAAGAGAAACCATTTGAATTTCAGGAGTTCCCATTGTGGCTCAGTGGAAACAAACCTGACTAGTATCCATGAGGATGAAGGTTTGATCCCTGGCCTTGCTCAGTGGGTTAAGGATCCAGTGTTGCTGTGAACTGTGGTGTAGGTTGCAGACGCAGCTGGGATCCCACATTGCTGTGGCTGTGGTGTAGGCTGGCAGCTACAGCTCTGATTTGACCCCTAGCCTGGGAACCTCTATATGCCTCGGTTGTGTCCCTAAAAAGACAAAAAAAAAAAAAAAAAAAAAGAAGAAGAAGAAGAGTTCAGATAGATTGAAACTCATCTAACATTCTCTGAGTTCATAATATTTTTTTAAAAGTACGTGATCACCTGGAGCGTATGATATTAGCTTGAAGAGAGCTACATAAAGGAGAGAAGGAAACGTTTATTTGCTTTTCCTGTACAGGGGATACCACCAGGTAACCAAAGTGTAGATGTGGAAAGTGTCTCTTCCTGCAATATCACAACAATTACATAAAAAAGAAATTATAGAATTAGACTGTCACTGCTTTTCAGTCCCTAACGGATGCATGGACACTTATCACGAACATCCATGAAAAGGAGGGAGAGAGAAAGACAGTGAGGAGGAGGAGAAAGGGGGGAGGGGAGAGGGAGGGGAGGGGGGGAAGAAGGGGGCAAAACCCAGACATTATGTGCCTTCTGATGAAAGAACACACCACTGCCTACAGCCTTGCCAAATGGATTGGAAATGAGACTGATGAAACCTCTGATGTCAGCTGCCAACGTTCAGGAAATACGGTGCACAGAGGAACTCACTGAACGGCACCACGAGTGCAATCAGCAAAATCCCCACCGGGAGACGCTCTGCGAGAACGTGTCCCTCTGTCCTCGAGGGTGGGACTGTGAATCTGATGGGACCTAAAAGATGAAACCAATGTTTTCCAACAGCGCGATGAAACTCTAGAGCCGAGGAAGGCTCGATCAGGCGATAGAACCATAAAGACACACAGGAAATGGTAATTTCGTCAGGAGAGTGTTTCTTTTTAAGGGAAAGGAAGGAGTTGAGAGGATGTGGGGGGCTTCTGGGGTGACTGGTGAAGCTCCGGTCATGATGGGAGTGGTGATTAAGAACTGCTCATCTTGGAACTCGCAAAGCCATACATTTATTTTATGTGGTTTCCCACGTGTCTCTTGTGATTTTTGGAAAGGAGCGGGGAGAAGAGAGAGAGAATCATACGGCCATCCCTCTCTCCCAGATTTTTCCTTTTCAAGGTCCTGAATGGTTTCTTGAGTCTTCTGAGAAGAGTTCATTATTGGCAGGATACCTTTAACACGGAGTGCACAGTATTGCATGCCTTCTATTACAAAGTGCTGACTCCAAGCATGGTGAGTTACAGAGAAAATAGCAGCCAAGGTCTCTCCGCTGCCTCTGACAGACAGCATGGCCTGCTAGCTCTGGGACGAATGCACATTCTGAGATGTCACACTTTTTCCTCAGGCCTCTCTGTCTTCTTCATGCCCAGATCTCAGAAACTGGATGCTAACTGCATTACAAAATGCCATAGCTAGGAAGGACCTCAGAATCCAGCCAGCCCAGTGTTATCGAAATACGCCCCCAGTAGGCATCAGCATCTCAGGGGCTCAGTGAGACTGTGGACCGGGGCCCACTTCAGACTTGCGGAAGGAGGGCTGGGCACGACTTGACCCAAGCTAGAGACTGACACCTCTGGAAGAGTGACCCCCTCTTTCATCAGAGGAGGAAATAGAATCTCAGAGAAGAGGAGCAGCTTGCCAAATTGATGGGCAGCAAATGGGCAACCAACCAGGACTGGAACCCCATTCTCCTCTTCCTGCTTCCATGCTCATCTCAGGTTGTTCGCTCTTCCCTTCCCTCCCTCCAATGTATAAGCCCCAGGAGACAGGATTTTGAGTCAAACAGATGGAGGTCCCCTGCCTGCGTGGTGCTTACCCTCTAACAGGAGAGACAGACATTGCTTTTAAAAATTCACATGATATGTAAGCACAGACTGTGCTGTGCTCTGAGAGAAAAGCACAGAGGCTCATCACACACACCCCCCCCCCCCATCCAGAGGGTCAGGGCTGACTCTGTGAGGCCGTGACACTGAGATGCCAGGGGCAGTAGAGGATGCTAGGAAGCCTTCTATGCAGAAGAGAAGGCTCTGAGGTCAGAGGGAATTAGTGGAGGACCTCAGGGAAGCCCAAGGTAGCTGAGGGACACTTAGGGCCCACAAGGCTGGCATTGCTGGAGTTCCTTGCATAGTCCTGACATCGCCCTGTCACCCTCTGAATCTTGGACAGCAGTTTTGAAACTGGGCTGTGCATCGGAATTATCTTGGCAACTTAAAAAAAATATTTCTGGGAGTTCCCGTTGTGGCTCAGGGGAAATGAACCTGACTAATATCCATGAGGATGTGGGTTTGATCCCTGGCCTCTCTCGGGGGGTTAAGGATCTGGTGTTGATCCAAGCGCTGTGGTGTAGCTTGCAGACATGGCTTGGATCTGGCATTGCTGTGGCTGTGCTGTAGGCCGGCAGCTATAGCTCCAATTAGGTCCCTAGCCTGGGAACCTCCATATGCTGCAGAAATAGCCCTCTCCCCCCAAAAATATTGTCCCTGCCCAATACCATGATTTATCAGAACTGGGGTAAATCCAAGGAATTCATTGTTTTTTAAAAAATTGTCTCTATGTATTCTGATGTCCAACCAGATTTGGGAACTTCTAACCTAGGAGATTTGCAGAAAATAGACATAAGTATGGTTAAGTGATGCACTGGCTTTGAATTCTTTTCAGGCCCTCAATATGCTCGTTTGTGTGGGATAGAAATTCTTGCTTGGTGGGGCTGGAGCAGGGTTATCCTAGATAAATGCAAAGAACCAGCTCAGGCCTTGGAACTTTGGTACATGGTCAATATAAAGCGACTATGATTAAATGCAAGCCTCTGGTTTTTTAAGAGGGCTATTTTTAGAAGGAAGGATTATTTTTATCACTCTGCAGAATACCTGATTGTTTTGGGGAAACTCTGCATTGGCCTTTCACCCACAAACCCAGAGCAATTCCTGTCCCTTCTACCCTCCAACCCCCACTGAGAGCAGGCGACTTAGGGTCAAGGCTGTTTTGTCTCCCCCCCCCACACACACACACCCCAGCAAGGCTCTATTCCCAGCTGGCCATATGGGTGAATAATCTTTTCCCTAAAAATAAACAGCAGGCACAGGCTCTGTCCAGATTGGATTTCACCTCTTGTTTTTAAGGCTGTCAATCCGGCAACCAGCCCTGAGCTAAATTATCTTCTTGAAAATCTTAAATGATGAGAAGAAGGCCTCAGGGGTATGAGTTCTTGGCAGTGGGACAGTTATGTGGCAAAGTCTCCAGATCTGAAAAATTGAGCAAGAGATTTATCTGAACCACAACTATTTATTCTTGCAAAATCAGCATAGACTCTCGGGACTGTTTCAGCGGGACAGCAACACCAAGATTAGGCAGCACAACGAGGCGAAAGCACAACAATCCAGAGTTGCCTTCTGGATTTTGTCAACGTTACTTTCAGGGCTAACGGTGTAGGGCCTTCATTCTTAAAGGAGAGAACAAAACCCAGGTATAAATTAAAAGGGAGGCAAGCAGGGAGCTCCCATTGTGGCTCAGCAGTAACGAACCCGACTAGTACCCATGAGGATGCGGCTCGGATCCTGCGTTGCCATGGTGTAGGCTGGCAGCTGCAGCTCTGATTCAACCCCCAGCCTGGGAACTTCTGTATGCCACAGGTGTGGCCCTAAAAAGCAAAAAATAAAAATAAAAGGGAGGCAAGGCGAATGTGATGATGGGGAGAGGGTGAGAAGCCAAAAGGGGAAACAGGAAGGTCTGCAGTTGAGGTTTGTGGGTCCCCTCTCTCGGGGCCACCTGCTCCAGGTTCTCCCTGACAATCTAGGCTTTTTCGGGCTGGGTGCATCTTCTAGGTCAGCTCCAGCCCCAAGTATAGACCCAGGTCCTTCATTCTCAAACACAACTGACCCAAGACATTTGTGTTCAGCAAATTGACTGAAGCTACAGAGTGACAGAAGAGGATTACGATGCAGCCCAGGAGAACATAGAAACGACGGTGGGGGTCCACCCAGGGGCTTTATAGACCACCAGCCGTGTCGAACCGCAAGGGGGCCCCCTACCGTCGAGGTCTCCCTGGCCGCAGCCTGCAGCCCTGTTGGGTGGCTTCCACCCTCAGGAGCCTTCGCCCCTGCAGTGCTAATGTTTGCCACCGTCAGCTTCTGGAAGATGCTACTGTTATGTAAACAAGCCCAGCAATTTCGTAGGCTTTGAGTTGGGGTCTTGTTTCCTTTCTGCCCTTTGGAAACCATCTGCAGATTTCCTTTATTTCTGGGTCCACAGCATATCTGGTCAGCAGAGCCATGCGCCTCCTTCCCTAGTCCCCTTCACCGCTGCCCCAGGCCTGTGGCTCAAGCAGGCCTGATGTCCTATGTGACCAGAGACTCAACAGGAAGCCTCCTTATTCCAGAGCAGCTCCCTCCAGGTGTTAGAAATACCGTGAGGTTTTAGAAACTGGTGTGAAAATGCATCTCTCTTTTCAGCTGCCCTTGTCCTCCCTGCTGGAAGGATCTGGAGAAATGCGCAACGCTCAAAGGAGACGGCTAACTGTGCCCCTAGACTGTGACTTTTTCCTTAGGTGCCACTCAAGTACCATCCCTTACATAAATTTTGTGCCTCATTTAGGGTTGTGAAAGCAGCACAGGGATTTAAGAATTAAATATGATTAGGGCAAAAAAGCGGGCAAGAAAGAAGATCATAAATATTTATACTAAATAAATAATACCTTACAAATATAAACATACACACACACACACACGTGCATGGCCAAGCTGAAATTCTAAACTGTCATTGAGGAGTTCCCATTGTGGCTCAGGGGTTAACGAACCCGACTAGCATCCATGAGGACGAAGGTTCGATCCCTGGCCTCGCTCAGTGGGTTAAGGATCTGGTGTTGCCATGAGCTGTAGTATAGGTCACAGGTGCGGCTCGGATCCTGCATTGCTGTGGCTGTGACATAGGCCAGCAGCTATAACTCTGATTCCACCCTTAGCCTGGTAACTTCCATATGCTGTAGGTGTAGCCCTAAAAAGACTAAATAAATAAATAAAATAAAATGAAATAAATAAATAAACTTTCATTGGCTGACATCAGCAACTGGGACAGGCTGGGGTTGTCTAGAAATGCAAGGAGGGGAGGAGCCTGAGCTGGTACTGTGGGAAGGCACGGCCAGCGAAAGATTATAATAGACTCTTGGATGCCCTTGGAAGAAGGCTGGTCTGCCTATCTCACTCCAACCCGAATTCAGCCCCAAACAGCATGTGCTCCACGGCTCTGGGGTGAACTCGAAGTTCGCCTTAGATGTATCTGAAAGTGGGTGTGTTGACTCAAAGCAGATGTGGCTCTGGCAGCCCAGGGCCAAGAGAAAGTACGAAGTCCTGCTTGGCAGCAGTGGATGATGATCGTACAGCCTCCTTCACTGGCTCCAGGCGGCCAGGCCCATCTACTGAGAACTGTAACCCAGACGCCGGCAAGGCCTCCCTGCCCCTCCAGCTGAGGCTCTGGCCTGCCTCTGCTTTGCCTGCATCAACCAGTGCAAAGCTCAGCCCCCTCACCAATTTCTACCTATAAGAATCCACTTTCGGGAGTTCCCATCATGGCTCAGCAGTAACGAACCCGACTAGTATCCATGAGGACGTGGGTTCGATCTCTGGCCCCACACAGTAGGTTAAGGATCTGGTGTTGCCATGAGCTGAGGTGTAGGTCAAAGACACAGTTCAGATCTGGTGTTGCTGTGGCTTTGGTGTAGGCTAGAGGCTACAGCTCCAATTCGGCCCCCAGCCTGGGAACGTCCATATCCCACATTTGCGGCCCTTAAAAAAAAAAAAATCCACTTGCACCAAGCATGGCCTGAAGGTAGCCACTTTAGTGAATATTGAAGGGGGTTAATGAGGGGGAGGGGCAAGAGCCCACCCCCACACCCTCCTAGGGGGGACAGGGACCTCTTCTGGGCCCTTTCACTTCAGTAAAAATTTTCAGCTTTGGCCTTGTTCTTGAGGCCTTCCTCTCCTTCCCAAGAGGCAGAACAAACAATTTCTTTCCAAACAGTGTAGTATTTTCTCCAAGAGGAAGTCTGAGAAATAGAACTTCTCCATCTCATTACACAATCACGACTGGGAGATTTGACAAGGGCAAAGGTTTGGTTTTTTGTTTTTTGTTTTTTTTTTTGATGCCCATAGATTTGATTGATTTTACACAAAAACTGGGAAAGGGAGGAAAAGTTCATCCATCAGGAGGCTGTGAGACTCGAGTTTGGGCCACTATTGATTTAAACCTGCTGATCAGGAGCTGGTACTGGGAACATGTTTCCGCATATCCCACTCTATAGATTGCAGTTTACTCAAATTTCATGGCAGTCTAGGATAAAGGCCTGATTTTTTATTTTTTGCTTTTTAGGGCCACACCCACAGCATAAGAAAGTTCCCAGGCCAGGGGCTGAATCAGAGCTATCACTGCCGGCCTATACCACAGCCCAGCCACGTGGGATCTGAACTGTGTCTCTGAACTACATCCCAGTTCATGGCAACACCAGATCACTGACCCACTGACTGAGGCCAGGGATCGAACCCACATCCTCATGGATACTAGTCGGATTCATTTCTGCTGTGCCACAATGGGAACTCCTGATTTTTTTTTAACTCAATGAATTTTGTTACATTCATAGTTGTACAATTGTCATCACAGCCAACATTTCCATCCCAATCCCCAGCCCATCCCTTCCCCAAGGCCTGCTTTCCTGACATGAAATTCAGAGATGCCAGAATACTCTCTCGTTTGAACACAGTCACTTCGTCACTACTTGCTGTTTTGCCTTCGTCTTTGACGATATAGAGTCTCCCCAGGAATTAGCTCACATCAAAATTCCTTCCAGACTGTCATATTTTTTTTGTTTTGTTTTGTGGCCACACCTTCGGCATCTGGAAGTTCCCAGGCCAGGCACTGAACCCCCACCGCAGCAGGGACCCAGGCCACTGCAGTGACAACACCAGATCCTTAACGTTGCAAGAGATCTCCAGACCACCATTTATGAAACTCTTCTAAATTCAAAGATTTAAAGCGTTCCCTGTCCGTGATGGGACTGAGGCCACACGGCAAGTAGTCTGTCATTTCTGACCCATCCCCAGTGCTGGCGGTAGCACCACTGACCATCGACAATCGCTCAGAATCACCTCCTCCCTCCTTCGCCAGCTCCTAGAGCTCCATGCCCCTCCCCCGTCACCTTTCCTTCCCAACTAATTAAAAGGGGAAATTTTTACCGCAACAAGAACACTGTTCCCTTCTCACACTCACCCGATTTCAAGGGTTTAGAGATGACTCATAATGTGGAAAATGCCTTTGCTGCAGGATTGGGCAGAAGGCTGAACCATTTAACAAAATATGGGACAAAGGTTTGTTGTAGGAAGTTTTCAATTTATTCCTCACTGGGGTCATTAAAATAATACATAATATACATGAAGGGATTACAGTACTTACATGAGTTATGTGATGTCATTTCAGGAGGTGGGATTGTTATTCTCCCCCATTTTACAGATCAGGAACACTGAGGTTTGGAAAGAATAGGCAATTTGCTTTAAGGTTACTCATCCAGGACATTTTTAGGGTCAGAAGTCCCCCCCCCCCCCAGTAATCCAGCTCCAGTAAGTCCCCTTGGCTGCAGAGCTGCACTGACAATGGAGGTTGGTGTCCAAGGTACTGGGCTTCTTATAAAGAAGGTATAGAGGAAACTCCTCATTCAGAGGTGATGGTCTCCAGGTTTACTTTATTGAAAGCAGCAGAATTTTCTTGTCCATCTTCTGCCAACACTGCTCTCTGCAGACTCAGCCGCTGCTTCCCCTACTTAGTGCTTGAAGTTTCATTCTCCATCCAGCTGCCAGAAAGACCTCTTCCCTATGTGTTCTCCCCGCCCAGGTGCTGTTCCCTCTGCCAGAAACACTCTTCCCCCAGTGGTTTGCACACCTGGCTCCTTCCACTATCAACTCAAATATCCCCTCTGCACAGAGAGCTTTGCTGACACTCTCAAAAGGGACGATCATATTTCCCTGTTTCTTTCTTTCAGGAGACATTATCTTGCTCGAGTGTTTCATTCACTGTTGGTCTTCAGCCACAGAAAGGCAGGGCTGGGACCAGGTCTGTCTTGCCCCCACTGTCTCCTCCCAAGGCTGCAGCCAGTGAATGCTTAATAAATATTTGTTGAATGAATGAGTGAAGACATACATTCTAATTGTTAGACAAACTGAAAGCTCTAGTCACAGGACAGTGACTCCTCTCTCCTTTCACCAGAGCATGTTAGGAAGGTCCTGGGAGCATGGAGCATGTTTGCAGAATGTTAGGAACATGCTCAGGGCTGCAGGGATAAGTGCACGCATTGGCCCCATGCCTGGTTAATGGCTCTTTCACAATGGGAGTGTAACTTCACATTGAGAAACATTCTTAGGAATGTCAAAAAGACGATGTTATTTTTTGGTGAAATAGATGCTGCCTGTGGCCAGGCTTTGGACTTGAACTACAACACTGGCTCTTTCCCTGTGTTATGGACCGTATGCTTGTGTCCCCCACCCCAAACGCCTTTCGTTGAAACCCTAACATCCAATGGGATGGCATTAGCTAATGGAGCCTTTGGGAGGTAATTGGGTTTAGATGAAATCATGAGGGTGGAGTCCCCTTGATGGGACTGGTGTCCTTGGAAACAGAGAAAGAGACCAGGGCTCCCTCTCAGCCATGTGAGGGTACAGGGGGAAGGCGGCTGCCCGCTGAGCCAGGAAGCAGCTCTCACCAGACATCATCTGTCAGCACCTCAATCTTGAATGTCTCAGCTCTTACTGATGTGTGTGTAACCATAGGTGTGTGTACACATACACATCCTGTTGGTTTTATTTCTCCGGAGGGCCCAAACACACCATAGGATAAAATAAATGTTTGTGATTCCATACTGCTATAAATAAATAAAGAACAAATAACTGAATGAGGGGAAGAAGGGACATTTCTTTATTACAGAGGCATTCCAGTTAATAAATGAGGAAGGAATGAGGGAAGTACAAAGCCACTAGTAGGCAAACATAGTAAGAATGGCTGCAGGGAGTTCCCATCGTGGCACAGCAGAAACGAATCCGACTAGGAACCAAGAGGTTGCGGGTTGCATCCCCGGCCTTGCTCAGTGGGTTAACGATCTGGCGTTGCCATGAGCTGTGGTGTAGGTCACAGACACGGCTCGGATCTGGCATGGCTGTGGCTGTGGGGTAGGCTGGCCCCTAGGCTGGGAAACTCCATATGCCGCAGGTGCAGCCCTAAAAAGACAAAAAGACAAAGAAAAAAAAAAAAAAGACTACTACCAGAGCATGTTAGGAAGGTAGCCACTTTAGTGAATATTGAAGGGGGTTAATGAGGGGGAGGGGCAAGAGCCCACCCCCACACCCTCCTAGAGGCCTAAAATCAGGAGGTGAAAGTGCATAGTTTCACAGTAGCTCCCTCAAGATATCAATCGCAAAGGGAAAATAACTTTATGGGGGGGGTGCCGAGCTGACACAACATAAATCAAACAATGCCGATGATGACAACCAGGAATAAAACATATTGATATCATGTACCCACTGATATGATGCACTGAGGTTGCATCACTTCTGTGGTTTTCTTGCCAAAAATACACGGCCACCACCTCATCATGTGAAAGCATCAGACAAACCAAATCAAGAGACATTTGATAAAGTAACCAGGGTGCTTTGGAAGCGTGGAGGTTTTAAAGACAAAGAAAGACATTATCACAGATTGACGGTGATCAAGAAGATGCAACAACCAAATGCAAACTGGACCGTGGAACAGGAAAAGGATATTAAAGCAAAAACTGGTGAAATTAAAATTAACTTTCATTAGTTACTAGTAGTATACTAATGCTAATTTCCTGGTTTCAATCATTCTAATGTTATCCAAATTACTGACAGAGGGGAATCTGGGTAAAGGATATGTATAAGCTTTCTGTACTTTTTTTGGGGGGGGCGGGTAGCAACATCTCTGTAAGCATATAATTATTTCAAAATAAAACAGTTTTTAAAAGCAGAGAAATAAGGGGAAACTTTCCAAGCAACGCCTTCATTAAAGGGCCAAGTGGAGAGAGGTTTGAAAGAGCTGGTTTGAGTTGCAAAGACCTGAGGGAGCTGAGAGGCGGACGGTTTTGCTTGGTGAAGATCACGGAGCTCTGCTCAGCTTGTCAGCCCCAGGACTTGGTTTCCTGTGCACCAAATTTTTTCCCGAATGAACCAGGCTCTGAAGATGAGTGCCAAGGAACACGTGCCAACCCTTTGTGGCTCTCAGGACACAATTTCCCCAAGGCCGTTCATTGGCCCAATGCCATTTTGAGGATGCTCGTCTCTCAGCCCCCTCCCCACGCCCCCGCCCAGTCTCATATGCAAAAGCCAATTATTTGGAGTGTCTTTGCCTTTTTTTTTTTTTTTGCGCTTTTTGAGGCTTCACCCAGCATGTGGAGGTTCCCAGGTTAGGGGTTCAATCAGAGCTACAGCTGCTGACCTACACCACAGCAACACAGGATCTGAGGGGTGTGAGGCCAGGGATCAGAGCTACAGCTGCTGACCTACACCACAGCAACACAGGATCTGAGGGGTGTGAGGCCAGGGATCTGACTGCAACCTCATGGTTACTAGTCGGATTTGTTTCTGCTGTGCCGCAATGGAACTCCCCTTCTTCTTTTTGAAACCTATAAGCTTTCGCTCTATTTCCCAACTCTGGCCAGTGCTCCCTCGTAACTCAGAAATGCTGTGAGTCTCCCGGGAATTTCCTTTAGATCTTTCCTGAATAATCCGGTGTGTTTTTTAATTCATCTGAAGCACAGAGGCCAATGCATGGCATCTGGTGAGCCGAGTAAGAAGCAAGGGAGAGTGGAAGGACCAGGAACAGAACTCCCAGTGGCCTCAGAAAGACAGGCCAGCTCATGGGGCCAGTGCTAGATGTGTCATATCAGCCCCTCCTTCAGCACTGAGCCACCTGCAATGGGTAAAGACTGAGCATCCCAGGGGCTCTGCTGAGTCCACAGCTGAGGGTGACACTGGGAATCCCAGCGTCACTGGCCTGGCCCTTACTGCCTAACAAAGTAGTCTGTCCAGCCCAGCTCCAGTTCTCGATACTGCACAATCCACTCAGAGACCTGGGAGGTGGCAGCTGGTCAGCTCCAGCTTTTAGGCCACCGGTTTTCAGCATAAAGGAAACTGCTCCCCAGCACAAATCATTAGGGAGCTGATAACAATCTGTTGCCAAGGTAGCTATTCTTCCAAGATGGTCAAACAGAGAAATTACCCAGATAGTCAATAGTGATGTAATTTTGAACCCAGGGGTTATCTGGCATCAAGTCAAGAAGCGTAGCCAAAAACCCATGCACATTTTTTTCTTTGCTTGCAGTTTTCCTAAGAGCCCAGGCATGGGAACCTTGTCCACGCCCCCCGGCCTTTACAGCCAGAGGGAGCCGCAGTATTTGTCATCATGCCTGGGAAAGAGAAGAGGTCCTTTGTGGAACAACTCAAGAAGGCTCCCGTGCCAGTCTCCTCTTCCAGCTCTTGTCAATGCTCCCTGCAGAGGGGAGCCCAGAGAACAGCCTGTCAGCTCTTTTCAAGGCTGAGAAAGTCAGGCTTTCTGTCGCCTTGGCTGGGCCCAGGGACTTGGATCACTGGTCTGCAGCCCAGGATTTACACAGAGAGGAGCAAAGAGGGATGGGAAACATCAGACCTTTCACTGATTGAGAATCAAGGACTTGGAGCTGGAAGAAACCTTCCAGCCACCCCGCTCCCTTGATTGATGAGAAGCGGAGCCCAGGGAGAGTCACACAGCTCAGCGCCCAGGGCTCCCGCCTGCCCAGGGCCAGAAGGTCTGAGGGAATCAGGCATCCAGCCCGCTGTCTCCCTTTGCTGGACAGTCCACTGCATTGGCCCTGCCTCTGTCGCCTGACTCCTCAGAGCCGTGCTACAGTGATGCTCCCGACTCTGTTGCCCCCATTAGAAGACTGGATTCATTTCCAAACTCCCTTCCCACCTCTTTCCAATGCCCGGGCAGTCTGCCTCCAACACAGCCACCAGCCAGTCCTTTTCAGCTCAAACATCAGTAGGGATGCAGACCCCCAGAAGAGTAACTCCCAGCTCTTCAAGATGTGATTTCCGACCCTGTGATCTTGGCGAGAGTATAGCCAGGCAAGTGATTGAAATCCGACTCTACCACTTTCTTGGGGTTTTTATAAATGTCATTTTTCTGAGCCTCGAAGACTTCATGGGTAAAATGGAGATGGTGAGATGTACCCAGAAAGGTACATGTGATTCTGCCCAGTGACTGATGGCTGCTTCTCTTTGCGCTCTTCCATCTTATCAGGCAGGCCCATCTCTCCATGGGCCCAGGCAAGACCCTTCCCTTTGGCCATCGCTGGCTGCTTTCTTTGGTGATATTGGCTGTAACTGTTTTTCATTCCAAGTAAATGTGGTTCCTCAAACTGTGTGCAGGCCCATGTTGAGTGCAGGGGATGCAGAAACCACTCAGCTGCAGTACCTGCCCCATGGATGCTCAGAGCCAAGTTGGGGGGCAAAACAGCAACCCCACAGGGCAGAGAGGGTCCCAGGTGACATGCAAATAGGGCCCAGAGAAGTCAGATGAGGGTCTAAGTGTTATCTAAATGCCTCTCCTGTTCCAGCAGGTTCCCCTTCCCATGCCAGAGATCCAGAGGCCTGGGCAGGGAGCAAGGCTTGCCCTGTTGGGCCCCACAGCATGGAGCACAGGCTCGATGGTGTCTGAGGTGAAGCCTGAAATAGAGAACTAAGCAGACTGTCGGCTGTGGGACCTGCTCCCCAAAGCTGCCAGGAGCCCAAGGCAGGGATTCAGTACCCTTGCTTTACCAGGGGGATGCTCTCAAGGCAAGGGGGGTGAGAGAGAGAGGTTAAGGCAGGGGGTACAGCCTCAGCTGGCATCTGCCTTCAACCTTCCACGGGGCGCGCTCTGGAATAAAAATTTGAGCATAGAGTTGACTTTGCCATGAGCCGAAGAGGCCACATTTTTGTACTCTGTCCCAGTTAGTCACTAGATGGGTTGAGGGGGTGGTTGGTGGGGCTCTTGGGTGAGATGGTTCCTGTTGGGCTAAGGACTATTTGGAGGGAAGGGGGGCAGCTCTGAGCCCTCTGCAGCCCACACCCACAGCTCCTGGAGGATGGGTGCCCTGGCCCACTGCCTTATCCAGATGGAGGTTTTAGAATCACAAAAGAGGTGTGTGTGTGTGTGTGTGTGTGTGTGTGTGTGTGTGTGTATCAGAGACAGAGAAGACAGTAATTCTAGCAGCTAACATTTACTGAGCTCTCACTGTATACTCGTGCCAAACCGTCTGTCCGCATATTTTATAACTATCAGTCTCCCAAGGACGCACACATGGAAAGGGCCAGTGCTGGGAATTGAACTCGGATCTGAGTTACACTACAAGTTGAGCCCTCAGCCCCCTCCACACTGTCTACCAAGGCTGCCAGGCCTATGTGGACAAGCAGCTTTCAAGAGGGGTCCGGCATGGTAACAGATGAATGCAGGCCTCCAGCAAGCAGCCTTCCCTGGTTCCAGAGCCGGAGTCATTTGCTCCTCCCTCCCTCCTTCCTCCCAGCCACCCATGGCCAAGTCTTGCCTCGTGGGCCCCTGCAGCCCCCCACCTCACCCTCCACCATCTATCCCTTCTCTCTGCCCCATGGTCCCCAGCAGCTCAGGCCCCTTTCCCTTCCCACCTAGAGCTGAATTTGCCTCTCCGACGGGGTCTCTCCTCCCGTCTCACCTCTCCCTCGCCATCGCCATGTGCACAGCCTCACCAAACTCACCTCCTGACAACCCAGCTCCAATCTGTCCCTCCCCGATGAGGCCTTTCACTAACCCCATCCCCTGCTGCAGTAAACACTCTCACTCAGCTCGGCATTCAAGGCCGCCAAGGTACAGCCCCAAATGTAACTGCCAGCTGCATCTATGCTACAGGCAAATAGACAAGGTGCCTGTCCCTGTGGGCAGCTCTTGCTCTGCTCTCATTGCAATGTGGCCTCTCCCAGGATACTTGGCTATTGACATCTGACCATTTTAGCAATACCAGGGCCTTAAAAATTAAGAGTAAATCTGATTTTCTAGAGAAGAAAAATAAGACTCAAAAATATATACATGGCTTCAGCTGTTATCATGAAGCTACACCATAAGCACTCAGGTAGCACGTACATGTGCACATGTAACACACACACATGTTCACTCTCACAGCCTTTATCCTCAAGTCCTTGCAGGCATTTCCCTCTGGACTCTTGCTCCTGGGGCAGGCTGACCCCATCTGGCTTGATGAAGAGCAAACGGTTCATCCCGGGGAGAGGAGTCTAAGACATGGAAATGCCATCTCAGGAATGACAGCTGGATCACAACCATGACTGCGGGCAGCTTACAACTCTCGGTGCCCAAGCCGCAACCCAGACCCACTGTATCAGATGCCTGGGAGTGAGATCCAGACGTCGGGATTTTTCACAGTGAAAATTGTCTAGGAACGAAATTTCCACTTGAACAAGAAGCAAGAGAACCACCAAACTTTGCATTCAGTTCTAGAAACTCAACCAACATTCCATTTGCAAATCATGTGTTGATCATCTACCATGTGCCTCGAACACCCAGGCCTTGAGACAGGGAGCTGGCGCCTGAGGACCTGGCAATAAAAAGACCCAGTGTCTGACCTGAAGGATCCCCAGTCCAGGGGCGGGAGATGCTCACATCAAGCAGCCGGCAAGTCCCACAGCAGAGGCAACCCGGGGATCTGGGAAAAGAGGAGGCTGAGATGAGTGCTCTTTTAGGAGAAGACTACGAAAGAGGAGTTGACTCAAAAGATGAAGCTGGAGAGGAGGCAATGGATGGTGTTCCCAGGCTAAGGATGTGGCATAACAAAAGCCCACAGATGCATGTATGGCACCCACATTGGAGGCGCAGGCAGCGCTCCGAGGTGGCTCCATTGCAGATTTTGACATTTATCCAGCTAAGCACCTCCACCATGCCCTCCTAAGGACTCGCGCTTCTGGTGGCTTTCTAAGACAAGCCCTGCTTATCTCCTCCCCAATTTAGTACAAACTCTTTGTTGGGCTCCCTGCCTCCAATCTCACCTGCAGCTTATTAGCTATAGGCAGACCTCAGGGATACTGCGGGTTCAGATCCAGACCACCACGATAAGAATATCACAATAAAGTGAGTCACATGAGTTTTTCAGTTTCTAGTGCACATAGAATTATGTCCATACTATGCTATAGTCAGTTAAGGGCGAAAGAGCATTATGTCTTAAAAACAATATATACATATATACACACACATACCTTAATTAAAAAATACTTTACTGCTAACAACTGCTATGATCTGAGCCTTCAGTAAGTCGTAATTTTTTGCAAGAGTAACATTAAATATCACTGGTCACAGAATACCATAGTAATGAAAACGCTGGCAATATTGTGAGAATTACCAAAATGTGATACAGATGTAAAGTTAGCAAATGCTGTTGGAAAAATGGTGATGATTCTAGGCTTGCTTGATGCAGGGTTGCCACAAACCTTCAATTTGTAAAAAATAAAATAAAAGGCAGTATCTGCAATTCGTGATAAAAGTGAAACACGATAAAACAAGCATGCCTGTGCTATAAAATTCAGTGTTTTCAAACAACAACCATTTTATTACATTTTAAGGTTCTGCTTGCATTTGAACAGGACTCAGCTGGGTGATTCTTCTGCTCCACGTGGTCTCCACTTAAGCCACTCAGGGGTTTCCAGCTGGCAGATGGCTGGTCTGGAGGATCCAAGACAGCTTCCCCCATGGACCTGTCGTGGAGCCAGCTGGAAGCTGGAGAGCCTAGATGCGGCCTTTCTAACATGGCAATCCCAGAGTCTGCCTGCTTGCATGGCTCAGGGCTCCCAGAGAGAGTCCTAAGACTGAGGAGATGGATGATGCCAGCTTCTAAGCCCAGGTGTTACTTCCACCAAATCAGGTCACAGGGCCTGCTCAGTGTCAAGGGCAGGAGGAGAAAGATCTTACCTCTTCTGGGAAAGCAATGTCCAGGAATCCATGGACAGCTTTAATCTGCCTCACCCTCACAGCCATTTCCGATTAAACTCTTCATTTTTTTTTTCTTTTCTTTTTTTCTTTTTTTCTTTTAGGGCCACACCTGCAGCATATGGAAGTTCCCAGGCTAGGGGCTGCACTACATCTCATGGCGATGCCGATCCTTAACCCACTGAGCGAGGCCAGGGATGGAACCCACATCCTTATGGATACTAGTCGGGTTCCTAAACCACTGAGCCACAATAGGAACACCTGAGCTCGCCAATTTAATAGGGCTTGGTTACTCCAAAAAAGCTACGGTGGTTTCCCTTTGCCCACAGGAGAAATTCCAAATTGCTTATCTGGCATCCATGACCCCTTAACAGACTTTCCAGTGTTGGGAAGCACTTCTCCAAGGGTCTCCGGCACTCCTGTGAATTTCTGCCAAGGCCCTGATCGCTCTCTAGCCGGTCCCAGGTTGTGTTTGCAGCAAGCATCCTTAAGGGATAAGAAAACGTCTCTCTGGGACATAGAGCAGGCTGCTGTGAGGTGGTGAGCTCCCCAGGCCCAGGGTCCCTTTCCTAACCCACTGTGTGTAGGGGTGTCTACCTAGACCCACCTGTGTGGCCCCTGTGGGCCTTGGGGCTCAGGGAACCGATGTGACCATGCCAGCACTGGCTCCTGCTCTTGCTACGGGGAATCAAGCCCTTGGCCCCCCGCTCAGGAGTTGCAGGCAAATCCATTAACTTGCAAGCAGGGAAAATCTCAACCCCTTCCCAGCCTTTGGCATCCAGCATTAGTCACCACCGCTTCCGGATACCGCAGCCTACTTACTGCACCCACAAACATGTGGAAAATTCCTCCCTCACACTCGTACTGCCACCCAGAATAACCATAGGTCTCTCCTGTCTCATTTCTTTCCACTGGCAGAGCCAAGCTGCCCCTCGTTACTTTTCACTCACATCAGGGGTCTTCACAGCACCCTCTGCCCTCGGCCTTGGGTCAGTGGTTCCGGCAGCGAAGTCTATGAAGCCCTTTGTGATCTGTCTTTGCGGCAGTTGTGGCCTCATCTCTGAGCCCCCTCACTGCAGCAAAAGCAAACCTCACTCTCTTCCCAAAGCCCTTCCATGCTGTTCCTTCTGCCTGGAATTATCCTTTGCCGTTTTCGACTCATCTTCAAGGACCAGTTCCAGAGACACTTACTCCAGAAACCCACCCTACCATCTATCTGCATCCTCCGCCCCCCGCATGTCTCACAGAGCAGCAGGAACTAGGACCCTGAGCGCCAGCTGAGTCTGCGCTTCCAGTATCCTGAGCTCCCTGGAGGCAAGAACGGAATCTTGCTCATTCCAGTCTGAGGGCTTAGCTGGAGGGATGCCCAGAAATCTTTCTTGGAGAATGAATGATGCCTACTCTCTGCAAAAACACTTCCCTTACCACCTCAGGCCCAAATAATCTTATTTCTCCAAATTCCCCTCATGGTTTCCATTATGACAGCAGATATATGAGGACGAGCTGGCATTTCTCACATGTACCCCTTGAGGTTCAAGACCGCATCTCCTTGTTCAGATCCATCTTAGTTCACTTTGGAGGTTTTCTAACTTTCAATTTTATACATTATTTTAATCCCCCTAAAAACCTAACCCAAGGATAGCAAGAACAGATTTCCAACCAGCTCTGAGCACACGCTGATTTGCATTTCTATTCCTAATATAATGACCAAGTCCATCTCCCAGGAGAAGAGAAGCGTACTTTTTCTCCATCCCCTCTGGCTAGTCACCACCTCTGAGCTGGTTTCAAGGAGTAAATTTATTCAACAAATATTTATTGAGCATCTAATAACATTGCCACCCCAGGCACCTGGCCGGTGTCCCAAAGAGCACATTGACAGGGAATAGAGCTCCCTTGGTTTTTTTTTTTTCTTTCTAGGGCCATACCCTCAGCACATGGAAGTTCCCAGGCTGGGGGTTAAATTGGAGTTGCAGCTGCCAGCCTACACCACAGCCATAACAACTTGGGATCCGAGTTGCATCTGTGACTACACTACAGCTCACGGCAATGCCAGATCCTTAGCCCACTGAGCAGGGCCAGGGATCAAACCAGAGTTCTCCTGGATACTAGTCAGCTTCATTATCGCTGAGCCACGATAGGAACTCCTCCACTTTTATTTACAGGTCGGAGACTAGCAGAGTTCCCACTGCAGCATCGACATGCAAGCTTCCGAGTGATAATTGGAAAAATCTGAGCATTGAAATAGATGATGAATAAACACATGGATGGATGGATGACTTTTTGATAGCCACACTTCAAATGGGGTTTGTACTACGCTTCCAACATCAGACACTTGTCCCAGAAGCAGCTCAGTTCAGAGACGGGCTCTCCCTGGGCAGCTGTTGGGGGCGGGAAGTGTGTAAACTGTCCCTGGGGAGCTGCTCTGCACAGCAAGGCAGAGGAAGTCCTGTAAGGAGAGAGCCGGGCTTCCTTGTCAAATCACTACGAATCTCTTTCAAATTCTGGTTTCGTCCTTTGAGAAAGAAGGATGGACGTCTCTGCCATTTTGTCACATCCAGGTGTGTTGGATGGAAATTAACAATACACGGAAGTTAGAGTCCAGTTAATTTCACCATGATCACTGTCAAGGTCAACCGGATCTGTGGTCTGAGACTGGAAATCTGGGTGTAGCTGGTAAAATTTGGAGAAAGTGATGTTTCAGTTAGGAGCCTTAGTAAGGTTCAGTTTTAAAACGCGATTAAAAAGTAGGATTCTAGGCCTACTTCTGCCACTTACAATTGGGGGATTACAATTCATTTTTGAGTTAATTTTTCTCCTCTGTTGTCAGAAATGATAAAACTCCCTCTCAGCATCATTATGCTTTCGCCATGGAATGAATTGTACCCCTCTTGAAATTTCCTCCTCTTCTTGACAAACCCCTCTAACATCTGTGAGGCTCTCCCTGACACCCCCCGCTCCAACCCCAAGAGGTGTGCTGGCCTCTGAATTGCCTTCCTTCCCGGGTTCCTTACCGAACAGGGGCAGTCCCTGGTTCCTTTCCTCTCTGTACCATCGAGGTACTGTGACCGAACCAGGTTCATTTTGCCCAACGCACAGCAAGCCGAGATGCTGAAATTTGCAGGAAGGAAAGGCGTTAGGGCAAGGCTTGGGGTATTTATGGGATGAGGACTAAAGCAGCAGGGTGGTCTGGGGCGTGGGGGGCGTGGGGAAAGGTGATTGAAGAAAGATGCGGTAATCCTCATTCTGTGCAGGTGGAACTAAGCTCCAGGCCTCTGCACGTTCAAAAGGGAGGCGCTTAGCACGACCTGAGGGGGGAGCATTCGCCCCTGATGTTAAAGGGTCACTGAGCGGACACTCACGCAGGCCCAGTTGGAGGGTCAGTGGTCTTAACTAGCCTTAACCAGCTCAGCTAGAGCTGGACACAGCTGACTCCATGTTCCTGGAAAACAACTCCGGTAAACATCTTATTAGGCTATGAGCCACTTGGAGGACATGCAAGTCTTTGATATGAATAAATAAAACAACCTGGATTAGTGAAGGTAGGTAGCAGGTGAAATGGACTGAACTAATGATTACCCGAAGTTCCAGTATGTTCTCTCTCCCCCCCACCCCAGTCAGCTCAAGATAATTTTGGGGAGTTCCCGTCGTGGCGCAGTGGTTAACGAATCCGACTAGGAACCATGAGGTTGCGGGTTCGATCCCTGCCGTTGCTCAGTGGGTCAAGGTTCTGGCGTTGCCGTGAGCTGCGATGTAGGTCGCAGACGCGGCTCCGATCCTGCGTTGCTGTGGCTCTGGGGTAGGCTGGCAGCTACAGCTCCGATTCGACCCCTAGCCGGGGAACCTCCATATGCTGCAGGAGTGGCCCAAGAAATGGCAAAAAGACAAAAAAAAAAAAAAGATAATTTTGTCTTTACCTGCTCCCTAAGAATAGAATTTAGTCCTTAGTAATCAAGCTAGACAATGTTTGTGATAACCCTGGAAACAGGGGTGCAGAGAAGGAGGCCCTGAGCTGTAGGAGGAAACTGAGCATCAGAGTTCAGGAGTTCCCCAGCGGCTCAGTGGGTTAAGGATCCAGCATTGTCACTGCGATCACTCTGGCTGCTGCTGTGACGCAGCTTCCATCCCTGGCCTGGGAATTTCTACATGCCATGGACGTGCCCCCCACGCCCCCAAAAAGGAAAACAAAGAGCTCAGGCGATTTTGAAAAGAAAGGTGATCTGGAGCACTCACTATCTGCTGGAAAAAGAGACAAAAGAGATTCTGGAAGGGTTTGAGGTGTCATGAATTTGTTCCCCATTAATATTCCTTCATTTTTTTGCAAAGCAAAAAAAAAAAAAAAAATCATGATTTGGCTTGAAATAAGTTGAATTAATTTCGGAGTGTGTGGTTTTGAATGTGTCTCAGTACATAAACGGAGTCATATTGAGCCTCAGAATGTACCTGGGTTACACCCAGATCTTCAGCGCCCAGGACAGTAGCTGACACATACCAGGTATTTCCACTTGTGGCTGGACTGACTGCCAGAACCCGGGCAGCCCGGCAAATGCCGCAATACCGGCTCTTGTGTCTGAGCCAGTCCATCATCCCAGCCACAGTGATGTCACAGTGGAGGGGCCATTGTAACAAGGTGCAGAAATGTGAAGAGAAATGCTCAATCCAATAATAGATAACCTTAGGGGTCTATTTTCAGCCTTCAATGGTCCCATGGAAGTGGTTTTGTTATTATATGACAATGACCTCCCACACACACACACACACACATTTCACTTTTTTTTTTTTTTTTGGTCTTTTTGTCTTTTCTAGGGCCGCACCTGCGGCATATAGAGGTTCCCAGGCTAGAGGTCTAATCGGAGCTACAGCTGCCAGACTAGCCACAGCCACAGCAATGCAGGATCCGAGCTGTGTCTGAGACTTACACCACAGCTCAAGGCAATCCTTAACCCACTGAGTGAGGCCAGGGATCGAACCCGCAACCTCATGGTTCCTAGTTGGATTCGTTAACCACTGAGCCACGACGGGAACTTTTGTATTTTTTTTTTTTTTTAATCTCTCTCTCTCTTTCCTTTTAGGGCCACACCCACGGCATATAGACATTCCCAGGCTGGGGTCAAATTGGAGCTGTAGCTGCCGGCCTACACCACAGCCCCAGCAACACCAGATCTGAGACACATCTGCGACCTACACACAGCTCACAGCAACGCTGGATCCTTAACCTGCTGAGCAACACCAGGGATCAAACCCACATCCTCATGTGTACTAGTCAGGTTCATGACTGCTGAACCAGATGTGAACTCCACACACAGCTCATTTAAATGAAGACAATCAAATGCTCTCTCTGGAGCGTGGAGTTGGGACTAACACACTGGTCCCAGCCTGGACTGGTTGGCTCAGACCGGCTGGCAAAAACCTGTCTGTAGAAGGAGAAGGAAAGACTGGTGAAGGAGCGAACAATCAGGAGGCCTGTGTACACAAGATTCCCGGAAATTGCTTTCTCAGAGATGTCCCTTTTGGCCAGAGCTAGTTTGAGATGACTTTCTCTTCACTGCAACCAAAGTAGCCTTGACCAAGGCAATGGCCTGGGTGTTATGAGCCCCAGGCCCTCAGCACTGCTGCTGGCTGCCCTTTCGTCAGCCTCAGCCCCACAGCCCTGGGAAGCAGCAGGAAGGGCTCCGGACTCAGCAGGGTCTTCCAGGCCGGTCCAGCACCTCCTGCCCTACCTCGGGCAGAGGGGAGAAGAGGGCGAGCCCTCACCAGGACACCAGGGAGAAGAAAAACACCTCCAAACAGCTGGGCAGCAGAACCAGCAGAGGAGCGAGGCATCCCCTTTTCTAGCAGCTGGCAGACACTCTGGGAGAACGTTAAAGATAACCAGATGCAAAAATAAGACTTAACTTGGCACTACTTTGCCCTCAGGAAAACTGAACTCAAAGATGAAAATGCGAAGGATTGAGGAGAAAGCCTTCTGGGGACCCAATAAAAGAAGCCAGTGCTACCTGACTACCATTTTTCTTAAAGTCAAGAGAAGAATCTTTTTTTCTCTAACATGACCTTATTCTTACATGAGATTAAAAAAAAAAAAAAAGTGAAAAACAAACAAACTGGGAGTTCCCTTTGTGGCTCCGTGGTAACAAACCCAACTAGTATGCATGAGGACAAAGGTTTGATCCCTGGCCTCGCTCAGTGGGTTAAGGATCTGGTGTTGCCGTGAGCTGTGGTGCAGGTCACAGATGAGGCTTAGATCCCGAGTTGCTGTGGCTGTGGTGTAGGCCGGTGGCTGCAGCTCTGATTGGACCCCTAGCCTGGGAACTTCCAAATGCTGAGAGTTCGGCCCTAAAAAGCAGGGGGGAAAAAATCTCCACCAATCCTGCACACCAGTGGTCAGGTGACCCTGCCCTTGAAGGCCCGGGGAAGCGGGAGCCCATCCATGGATAGGCTGTTGTGAACGCCTTAGAGGTCTCCTTACAGGAAAGCAGCTCACAGGTCCTTGGCGGAACCCTCCTCAGAACCAGAGGAGACATCATTTGTAAAACTTGGCTGTGATAGAAGGCAAAGTTCTTTTTTTTTTTTTGTCTTTTTAGAGCCATACCCACGGCATATAGAATTTCCCAGGTGGGAGTCAAATCAGAACTACACCTGCTGTCCTACACCACAGCCAGAGAAACACCAACCTGAGCTGCATCTGCAGCCTACACTGCGGCAACCCTGGATCCTTAACCCACTGCACAGGGCCAGGGATCAAACCTGCATCCTGAGGGACACTATGTCAGGTCCTTAACCCACGAAGCCGCAACAGGAACTCCTGAATGCAAAGTTCTTAAAAGACGAAAAAAACCAAGTAAGGAGGTATTTTTAAAATTATTGTTCTATAAAAAACGCAGTGGGAAGAAAACGATGAGGTTCTACGTCGTTCTTCATGCACTTCTCTTGCACGGCCCTGGGGTGTCATAAGCCAGAGATGGGAGGAACAGACGGATGGCCCAGCCTGGGGGAGCCCTCCCCCGCCACCCGCCCCCGCCAGTCCCCATGGCTTGTGTCACGTTCCCACCGTTCCCACCGAGGCCTTTGGAAGGTGATGTTACACCCTCTCCCTTCTTCACTGGGCGTGTTAACAACATAATAACCATGAGCTAAGGTCTCTCAGAGGCCCCACAATCAACCCAGCTCCCTTTACATCTGTTTTTACAGCGCGGAGCTTAAGACTGTATTTCAAAAGGGATTCTGCTGCTAAAAAGAGGCTTGGAAACGCTTGCGGACGGCACCGCAGATGGCAGGGGAGGGATTTTCACTTCTTTGCAAGATATTCACCACGTTGATGGCCAGCCCCCCACCTGCCACCCCCACGGCCCCAATTGTACTTGTGAAGGGAAGCAGCAGCCCTGCGTTTGCACCTTCTCCCACTTTTACAGAGAAGATTGTTCAGAGAAAAAGTCCAGATGCTTCAGGCTGAAGCTCTGACCAGAAACTTCTGCTTTAAAGAAACAGTAATTTTGAAGCTCCTGCTGGCAGGTGTGTGTTTTCCAAGATGGTGACTTCTAAGTAGGTCTTTGTCTGGCCTTTTGGTTGTGAAAGGTGAAACCCAGGGCACCCCTTGAAGGAGGAGATTGAGACAAAAGAAGGAAATTTCCAGTTTCTCCCAGAATTTGTGGGGAGGAGGGAGCGAGGAGGTGGCCTGGAGTTGGGGAAGCTAGGAGGGGAACAGGGAACTCAGGAGAGGGACTGGGGCTGGCACCGAGGGTCGGCCCGTTGGAGGCTGTCTGCAGGGGGGTGGGAGGTGAGTTTTAGGAACAGTGATGACAGATACTCAAGTTCATGATCTGTGCTGAATATTGCTTGTCCCCAAACCTTCAGAAAAATCTGCGTCACAAAGGGATGCCTATGTGAATGTTCTGGAACACGCCAGGGGCGGCAACAGCACAGAGCGGGAGCAAGAAGGTGGGCGGGGGGAGGCCTGGACAGGGTTCTGTGTGACGGTCAGCTTCCCACTTGTGTTCCAGAACTCCTGCCTTCCCCGCGGGGGTCCTGGATTTACCACATTAATGTGGTAATAGAGGGAGATTTATTTTGGAGATTCAAACAAATGGTGATCCCCGAAGTCTGGTGAATTTGGGGGTAACTGCCTCTGGCAGGGTAGCTCTAATTAATATCTCTCTTCCCCTTAATCTCTTCACCTTTTCTCATTTCCATTTTTCACATCTTATGTCTTTATTTTCAAGGCAATGATATATTTCTTCTCAACACAAACTTGGTCTCTGCTTTTTATTTTGAGCATTCTTTCTCTGTATCTCTCCAGATGAACAAAGCAGCTGCCATTCTATCATTGTTCCCTCAGAGGGACGAGCCCTGGCTGGAACCCTAATGCCTACCATGAAACAAACCCTGACAGAGTGCCTACGGGGCATCTCCAGGCCCGGCACTGGGCATGAAGGAGTTGATGATGCACTTTAGAGGCTGCTGAATAAATCATAGCTTTCACTTCCTCTTTGATCCAAAAGTTATAGGTGAGGGTGTGTGTGTGTGTGTGTGTGCATGCACACGTGCGAGTGCTTCAAAGGACAACATAAGGAAGTGAAAAGACAATCCACACAATGGGAAAAGGTTTTTGCAAATTTTACATCTGATAAGAAGCTTGTATCTTGAATATATAAAGAACTCAATACTTTTCAAAACCCAATGACCCAATTTTCAAAAACAAGCAAAGAATCTGAATAGGCATTTCCCCAAAAAGATATATGAATGGTCAAAAGCAAATGAAAACATGCCCAATATCATCAGCCATCAGGAAAATGAAAATCAGCAGTTCTCGTTGTGTCAAAGTGGAAGCAAATCTGACTAGTATCCATGAGGCTGTGGGTTTGATCCCTGGCCTTGCTCAGTGGGTTGGGGAAACTGGGTTGCCGTGAGCTGTGGTGTAGGCCGGCAGCTGTAGCTCCGATTTGACCCCTAGCCTGGGGACTTCCACACGCAGAATGGAAAAAAAAGAGACACAATAACAAGTGTTGACAAAGATGTGGAGAAATGGGACATCAGACACTGCTGGTCTAAAATGGTGCAACCACTTTGGAAAACAGCCTGGCAGTTCTTCATAAGGTTAAGCATAGAGTCACCATTTGAACCCACTGAAACGTATCCACACAAAAACATGTCCACAAATGTTCATTCTTAGCAGCATTGTTCAGAACAACCAAAAAGTGCAGACAACCCAAATGTCCATCAACTGATGACTGGGCGAACAAAATTTTGTACCTTTATACCGAAGAACTGGTCCATACAGTGTGGAATGAAGAGCACATGCGTGCCACAACGTGGATGAACCTTGAAAACAGCGCACTGAGCGAAAGAAGCCAGGCACCAAGCACCACAACTGTACCCTCTGTTTATAAGAACCATCCTGGAGTTCCCCTCTTGGCTCAGTGGATACAACAAACCTGACTAGCATCTATGGGGACACGGGTTTGATCCATGGCCTTGCTCAGTGGGTTAAGGATCTGGCATTGCCATGAGCTGCAGTGTAGGTCACAGATGTGGCTTGGATCCGGTATTGCTGTGGCTGTGCCGTAGGCTGGCAGCTACAGCTCTGATTCGACCCTTAGCCTGGGATGCAGAACCTGCAATACAGGAGGCTCACGGTAAGGGAACTGAGTATCTGTGGATTTTAGTGTCCATGGGAGTGGGAATGGTAGGAGTGCGGGTGGCTGATCCCAAGGGAATATGGAGGGACAACCGTATATATAGATATGCAGTTATTTATAATATATATATTATATATATACACACACACACATACACACATTTATCTACATATATGTATAGATATACTTGTATATAGGTATATGTGTGTGTTTATATATATCCATCTCAAATACATGTTAATGTGTGTGTGTGTGTATGTGTAGAGCCATCTCAAGTATATGCTAGTGTGTGTGTGTGTGTGTGTGTGTGTGTGTGTGTGTGTGTGTGTATTGAGCGCTTAAATGTGCCAGGTACTACGCTGAATATTTTACCCACACGAGCTCCAGTCTTTATGTCTCCACAGGGTCGCTATTTCCAGTTCACAGTGAGGGTGCCAGGCCCATAAGAATTTAATTCCAGGCTAGTAATGAAGGATCTGGGGGCTGACTCCAAGGCTTTCTGGCTCCCCAAAGCCTGCTCCATTGCACTCTATCACGGTGTCTTTTTTTATTGCTTTTCTTTTTTTTTTTTTTTTTTGTCTTTTTGCCATTTCTTGGGCCATTCCCACAGCATATGGAGGTTCCCAGGCTAGGGGTCAAATCAGAGCTGCAGCCACTGGCCTACACTAGAGCCACAGCAACGCGGGATCCAAGCCGCGTCTGCAAACTACACCACAGCTTACGGCAACGCCAGATCCTTAACCCACTGAGCAAGGGCAGGGATCGAACCCGCCACCTCATGGTTCTTAGTCGGATTCGTTAACCACTGAGCCATGACAGGAACTCCTATTGCTTTTCTTTGCACAAATTACGTTTCCTTTGACAAGGACTTCTGGCCATTTTTCTCCTCGTGTCCAATCCAGACGGATGTCAGTAAAAGACCACTCTGCTGGAAAGTGTCCTTCCTTACGTTATTGTCTCATTTAGGCAGTAACACTTTACTAGTGAACCGAAGACATAGAAAACTCAGGAAAAATTAAAATTACTCTCAAAAGGACTCAAAAAAGGGAATAAAGTGAAAGACGACGTAACTGAATAAAATCATTGAATATAAGAAAGCTAGCAAATTTCCCTCTAATTAATCCATAGTAATGTACTTAATTATAATAAATATTCCTGTGGGATTTTTTTAAACTTGTCCAAATTATCCTAAAGTTCACCAGAAAGAAAAAAAGCATTATTTGAATAGCTATAATTTAAAAAAAACAGAATGAGAGGCTCTTGTTCTACATAATATTAAATACGATTATAAAGCTATGCCAAAGACGTCGGAAAGTAGAAGGGCAGAGTCTGGTACATACGCCCAGGGAACAAAACAGATGCCGTGAAAAAAAATTCAAGTTATAGGAGATTTAAATATTAAGTGATGTAAATCTGTGAAGAAAGAGAAGTTTGCTTAACAAATGAGGCTGAGATGGTTAATTATTTGGGGAAAAATTGGACTTAGGTCCTCACTAAATAAAACTTTAAATCCTCTGTATACTAAAACCACTATAAACGAAATTTAAAGACAAACCAGACTGAGAAAACTTTACAACAAATACATGATCAATAGTTTTTTTGTTTGCTTTGTTTGTTTTTTATTTTGTCTTTTTGTATTCTTCTAAGGGCCGCACTCGCGGCATATGGAAGTTCCCAGGCTAGGGGTCCAATCGGAGCTGTAACCACCGGCCTACGCCACAGCCACAGCAATGCCAGATCCGAGCTGTGTCTGAGACCTACACCACAGCTCATGGCAACGCCAGATCCTTAACCCACTGAGCGAGGCCAGGGATCAAACCTGCAACCTCATGGTTCCTAGTCAGATTCATTAACCAATGAGCCAGGACGGGAACTCCTGATCAATAGTTCTGATTTATATTGGGCTCTTGCAAATCAATGAGGAAACTATTAACATCTCTGATGGACAAAGGACACATGTAGCCTAAAAAAATATTAAATAGAAATAGCCAATAAACCTCTAGAGTTCAATCTGTAGTAATTATGATAATACAAATAAAAACAATAAAAAAATATGGACTCAACTGTCCAATGACAGTTTTCTATTTGTTGTTTTTCATTGTAATAGCAAATTTTGACAAAGTTTTAGAAAAACATCTGCATGGCTATAGTAGGGTATATAAAGCCATGAAAATATTCTGGAATCAACTTGAAAATATACATCAAAAGCGTTAAAAATATTTATTTACTTTTATCCAACAATAATAGTACTAGGAATTTTTTTTTTTTTTTGTCCTCTTAGGGCCACACCCGAGGCATATGGAGGTTTCCAGGCTGGGGGTCAATTCAGAGCTACAGCTACCAGCCTACACCACAGCCACTGCAACATGGGGACAAGCCGCGTCTGACCTACACCACAGCTCACGGCAACACCAGATCCACAACCCACTGAGTGGGGCCAGGGATGGAACCCACATCCTCATGGATCCTAGTCAGGTTGTTATTTTCCTTTTAAAAATGGAAAAAGGAAAGGTAAGGGGAAAAAAACCTATAAAGACACAAAGAGGAGATTAGTCCATCACATTAGGGTATGACCATTGTATAAACTCCTTTACAGCCTTTAAAATTATGATGTGAAACAGAACTGGCAAAATGTTTCAACATACAGGTCTTCTGGAGTAGGCACCACAGAGAGCTGTGTCAAGAAAGAGTCTGAGGTCTTATCTGGACGGGAGCACTGTCGTAACTGGGGGGATACCTGTCCTCCCTTGTGGTAGAAGGGCCCTTCCATAACGATATGGAAAGACGGTCTATTTGTGTGTCAGATAAAATTCTATGACTATATACATTAACAAAGACAGATATGATGCAATAAAAATACATCACCCCTGTAGTCTTCTTCCCCTAAGTCCCAAACTCAAATCTAATCATGAGGGAAGACATCAGACAAATCCAAACTGAGGAATATCCCGCAAGATCCCCGATCAGTCCTCTTCAAAGGTGCCAAGGTCAAGAAAACCAGGGAAAGACCAAGACAGTCATGGGCTGAAGAAGATTAAGGAAACACGCAGACTAAATGCAACACGGCGTCCTGGACGTAATCCTGAAACAGAGAAAGAACACTGATGGGCAAACTAATAAAATGCTAATAAAATCTGTAATGTAGTTAATAATACCACACCAGAGCAAACTTCTTATGTTTTATAAATGCACCATGTTGATAGAAGATGTTAGCATGACGGGAAGCTGGTGGGTATGTGGGAACTCTGCACTCTCTCTGCCACTTTTCTACAAATTTAAAATTATTAAGAAATTAATGAGCAGATGGAGTCCCACTGTGGCTCAGCAGGTTAAGAACCTGACATCGTGTCCGTGAGGATGCGGGTTTGATCCCTGGCCTCGCTCAGTGGGTTAAGGATCTGGCGTTGCCGTGAGCTGTGGTGTAGGTCGCAGACACAGCTCGGATCTGGCATTGCTGTGGCTGCAGTGTAGACCGGCGGCTATAGCTCCCATTAGACCCCTAGCCTGGGAACCTCCATAGGCCATGGGTGCAGCCCTCAAAAAGAAAAATTAATGAAAAAAATGTATAAAGATGAATGAATCATTAAGCAAGTATTTAAACTAGTATAATTCTACTTGGCGTTTTTTTCTAATAATCAAGACAAATTAAAAAAAAAAAAAAGACTAGACATATCCACAGCAAAAGGCTAATAAATGTTAGCCCATGGCAGAAACAGGTGATTTTACTTTGTTTCTCAATTTCCCTCCATGAATATATTTATTAATTTTGTAATAATTTCTAAAAATAAAACATGTTAAAAATCAAGTGGGAAAAAAGGGACCTAGCTCTGGTGTGGACCCGAGAGGGCCCGGAGGCTAGAAGATGGCCCCCCTTGTAATCGGGTCTGGAGCTCAGGAGAAATGAGCGGCCTGCAGCTTTCTAGGGAAGGCAAGCGTTGGAATGCAAAGCTCCTTCAGGCTCTGATACCCACTGGGGGACACAAAGGCCTTCTTTTGGCAGGAAGTGCGCTCCCTGCGTGAGCAAGAAAAGCATCTTGCCTGGGTCGTCGCCTCTCTGGGTCAGGAGGTAGGAAAGGTTTTCCAGGCTCGGGGGGCCTGTTGCTAATCACCAAAAGGGAAATGCCAGGAACGTGATCTGGCTGCCAGGCCTGAACAGGGCAAATGTGCAGGTGGGTGGTGGGCGAGGCGAGACAGCTCTGTCCACTGGGGATGATGACATGCCAGGTCCCGCAGTGATGGTGAGTTTAAGGTGGCACAGTGACAAGTGTAGGAAGCATGGCTGCTCTCACACAGCAGTGGGAGGCTCACTGGTGAGTTTAGAAGCAACCAGACTTGCAGGGCAAGTTGTCAGCAAAGCACAGAGAGGTAATATTTCTCTTCCCACCTTCCAAAGGTTTTTTTTTTTTTTTTTTTTTTTTTTTATTTCTTCTCTTTTTGCCTTTTCTGGGATCACTTTCACATGGAGGTCCCCAGGCTAGGGGTCTAATCGGAGCTGTAGCTGCCAGCCTATGCCAGAGCCACAGCAACACTGGATCCAAGCCACATCTGCAACCTACACCACAGCTCACGGCAACGCCAGATCCTTAACCCACTGAGCAAGGCCAGGGATCGAACCCGAAACCTCATGGTTCCTAGTCGGATTTGTTAACCACTGAGCCACGACGGGAAATCCAGCACATTCATTCATAAAGCCAATGTTTATTGAGCATCTTTTTCCTTTTTTTTTTGGTTTGTTTATTGAGCATCCTTTTTTTTTTTTTTTTTTTTTTGCTTTTTAGGGTAGTGCCCATTGCATATGGAGGTTCCCAGGCTAGGGGTCTAATCGGAGCTACAGCCACCAGCCTATGCCACAGCCACAGCAATGCAGGATCCAAGCCACATCTGCAACCTACACCAACCATAGCTCACCGCAACACTGGATCCTTAGCCTACTGAGCAAGGCCAGGGATTGAACCCGAAACCTCATGGTTCCTAGTCAGATTGATTTCCGCTGGGCCACACTGGGAACTCCTGCGCATCTATTTTGTACCGATTGCAACAATCCCAGCTTGCCCTCCTTAGGCAAACCAAGAAACAGAGAGAGGCAGACCAAAGTGGGGGCCCGAAAGAAACAGAGCATCACAGTAAAAAGGGTGCTGAGCCCATGACTTAGAGAGGTCCCCAGGCAAACCAGCAGCATTGCATTTCATGGGACATGGCCTTGGTTTTTCCCGATTCAGTGCCCTCTTCCTTTAAACAGGGCGGGGATGGGAACTATAGCAAAAGAAGAGGTCTTTTCAGAGCCAAAAGGAAAACTCAGATTCCACTCTACCATCAGGAATCTTCTCTAACTGCTATGGAATCATGGCCTAAGGGCAAAGGTCAAATGATAGATGCTTTTCTGACTATCATGAATGACTAGCTAGGAAGTGTCCAAGAGGACTTTTAACGAGTTGAGGTGGCAGAGCATCTGGAAGTCCTGAGACCAGGAGTTCCTTCCCAAAGCCCCAGTTTCCTGTTTTATCTAGTGGATGGTCATAGTACCTACCTCCTGGGTCACTGCAAGGACGAAAGAGATTATATATATGCCGCGTTGAGCACTTGGCTGGCATGTATTAGGGCTCAACAAATATTAAAAATCAATTTACTACTGAAGCACTGTGACATGTTGATGTGTTAAATTCCATCACATTAACTTTACCAACTGAAAATATGACCATGTTCCAGGTATATAAGAATTCTTCCTTCATTAAAACATGTTATTAAATATTCTTGAATTTTAAAAATTCATACTCAGCATTTGTGTATTTGTGTACTTGCCAGCTGACAAGCAGGATCAGCTACCACAAGTGTATAAAAATCTCTTTGAAAAAGAAACTGAACTTGAATCCATTCTATCGACTGACATAATTTCCTGGTGACATGGGACGATGCACTCCTTTGGGACCCTCCAGCAGTGTAGAGTCTAAAAGCCACTGGATTGGACAAAACATTTATAACCACCGTCTTGGAGTTTAAGGAGAACCAGTTAGGATTTGCAATGAGGCCATGAAAATCACCCTGCTTTCTGCCAACCTCTCTAAGAACCCACTAAATCTGAGAAATCCTAGAACTCAAGGGAAACAGTGCAAAGGCTGAGGCTGATGAGCTTGGCAGAGAGACACAGGTCCTGCTGTGGACAGGACCTCATCCTCTGTCTTTCCAAGTGACAGGACACTTTTGAGAGTGAAAGGGGCCCTATTAACAACCCTTCTGGGACAGCAGATACGCACACACGGCTTGTCCCTGACAAACTGGGGACACACAGTCACCTCCTCCACAGGCAGCCGAGCCCCTGGAATACATCTTGCAGCAGAACAAGCATGGAATTTTCCAAAAGAAATTTGGAATCTCCAAAAGGGTTCGGGGGTAAATATCAGAGGAGGCTTCCAAAGCCTTCTTTCCATAATTACCAAAATAATTCAATCCAGTCCACGAGCCAGTCTTTAAATGACATTCCTGTGCTAGTTGTGGTGACCTGGGGACCCAGAGGAGAACAGGAACCGTGCGTGGGAGAGACGAAGATTTCTGCCTACATGAGCAGTTTAGAGTGACCAGCCCCAGACCAGAGGCAGCAGACAAGCCACAGGGTATGGGGTGGGGGCTGTGGAGGGGAGGTGGGGAGCCGGGGTCGGGGGAATCCACCTGGGGAGGCCAGGGGGCTTGGCTGAGGACAGTACACCCGCGCTGAGCCTAGATGGCGGGGCGGCCAGGAGGCAGGCAAGGAGGGGACATTGCTGGTGGACATGCAGGCTCAGGACCTGCAACAAGGGGCAATTTGGAGATCAGAGTCAGTGCTTTCAAGGGAGAGGCTGAGTAGGAGAACCAAAACTGGGGGCCGACGCCAGGCCTGCCCTCAGTGAACTGTGGGAATTGGAGCAAGAACACAAAGCAAGGGCCCCGACCCCCAGCCCCTGGCCCATCCCCACCCCCGCCTCCTGTTTCCTAACACATGTGGGTGGACAGCTCAGCCGGGTCCCCTCACAGCAGCTGGCAGACGGCCACCCTTGGCTGCCCCTTGGGTGCACAACCAGGGTGAACACTGGCTGCACAGTGGTCTTTCGAGAAGACAGAACCAGCGGGGAGGCCCCACAGCCCCAGAAGCAGCTCAGGGCCCTTGCGCGGGTATTCCAGCATCCCAGGTAAGCAGGGCGTGGTCTCAAAAGGAGCACACAGGCTCCGGGTAGGGAGGCTCTAAGCCCCAAGGACTCTTCGGGGAGGGCCTCCTGGGGAGTCAGGGCAGGGTCTTCGGAAGCGCGGAGCCCAGGGCAGGAGATGTGATCACCCAGGACCCACAGCCATGTTTATCAGAACTTGCCCCCACCCCCTGGTCCTGACCGCCTCTCCCACCCCCCGTCATCCGCAGGGAACCTGGCTTTGCCAGGAGCATGTTTACAAATGATCCTGCTAGACTTGAGGGCTGGACCTCCTCGCTGGCCTTTAAGAAGACTCTCAATTCCAGAAGCTTCCCTCACGTGTGTGACAATCGCTAGAACCTCACCTGGAGGCCCCATCAGAGCTCTCGACTCTTACCTGGAAAAGACACCAATGCCCAAGACTCAGCCAGCCCAGAAGGAGTTCGAGAAACGAAATTTGTTAAAGTTTCCAGGTTCAGGTTCCACGGTGCGTTCTGCATTGGAGACATCCAGGACCACCTCAGAGGTGAGGGGTCGTCACTTCTGCCTGCAGTTAGCATTTAAAAAAAAAAAAAAAAGCTATTTTGCCTTTTTTCATTAAGAAGTGTGACTATTTCTTGGGAACCTCCAGGAAATGCTCTGTCCCCAAACCTTCCTCTACATACTTTCTTGAGAAGAAATTCACACATCTTGCCCTCTAGTCATCACACCCCAAAGGGGCCAGGCCCCACCCCACTCAGGATAAGGGTGTGAGCTCGACAGACACCCTTGGGGGCTTCCATCCTCATCGTGGAAGCATGACTCGGTTATTTATTGTGTTGTAACTATGAGGAAGGAAAAAACCTACATGGAGGGTACACCTGGGCGACCTGCCCTAATCGGAATGGGTCTTCCCTGGAGACGGCCCGTGGGAGCTGATCGGCAGGACAAGCAAGCTTCACTGGGGGTGAGGGCGGCCCCGGCAGGGAGTCTCGAGGGAGGAGAACCCAAGAGACCAGCGTGGCTGGAGCGTGGAAAGAGGCGGGGGGGGGGGGGGGAGCGCAGGTGGGGCGGAGGGGGGGCAGGTGGGGCGGAGGGGGGGCAGGCAGAGCTCAACCTGCGGAAGAGGAAACGAGAGCGTCTGTCAATCGACTGTTGCTGCGTGAGGAGTGACTCCAAACTTGGCAGCTTCAAACCACAAAATGTATTATGCGCACAATTTCCGAGGGCGGTGAGCCCACAGCGCTGGGCGGTCTGGCTCCGTGCCTCCCACGAGGCTGCAGCCCCTGAAGGCTCCGAGGGATCTGCTTCCGGGAAGGCTTGCCGGCTGGGCTGCTGCCTGGAGTCCTCAGGTCTCCGCCTCGGAGTGTCCCCACGAGGTAGCAGATGGCTTCTTCCAGAGTGAGCAAGCGGAGAGAGGGCCTGAGAATGGAAGCCACCACCCTTCATGACCTAATCTCAGAAGTAACAGGCCATCCTTTCTGCCCTCTCATGGGCCAGGAGGTGGTCACAAGTCCAGTCCACACCTGAGGGAGGGCGTTATGTAAGCGTGACAACAGCAAGATGTGGGGACCATTTGGGGTCATCTTGCAAGCTGGCCTCATACTCAGATTCTCATTAAAAAAAAAAAATACCCATAAAGGAATTTTCTGGGATGATAGAAATGTCTATATAACATGACAGAGGTTACATGACTGTAAACCTTTGCCCAAATGTGTTTAAGTTTGACTCTTAGATGCATTATTATTATTTTTAAAAAACCACTACTTCTGGAAAACAGAGGGAGATGTCATTCCCTCTATTCTGCCTGTCGAATACAAATAAAAACCCTGAACATTATATACAAAATAAACATGAGAAGGGGGAGGGGGCAAGGGAGGGGGAGGGAGGTACAAACCATTGGGTGTGAGACACACTCAAGGGTGTCGTGTACAACACGGGGACTAGAGCCAAGAGTGTGTAACAGCCGGAGATGGAAAGTAACCTTCAAAATTTGTATGAAATAAAAAAAAAATCAGGATGACTGGGAATACAATAAACATAATAAATTCCTCTTGTAACATAGTTGAGTAGCAGTAGTAAGAATGTGGAAGATATTGGGAGAAGAATGCAATGTTATCCCTTCGGAATAAAAAGGGATAAAATATTAAAATAGGGGATAAAATTATTTAAAATAATAGGGATAAAATATTCAAATAATGGGGATAAAATATTCAAATAGTGATAAGAAGATTCTGAAATGGGGAGAGAAGGTGGCTGACTAGCTAGGCACCAGAACAATGCATTGGCATGATCCCTGGGTTTTCTTTTTGTCTCACGGACCCCAGACTTGGAGCTGAAGGAGGCGGCAGCCTGAAACGTCCATAACCGACACCCAAAAACCCAAGGGAAGCCCGCTTCCTCCAGCCGCAGGACCAGGAAGGGGCGTCGGCTAGATAGAAAACTTTTAGACAACCACCCTGGACTCCAGCCAAACACCACAGAAAACCTGCAGCCCCACAACCCGGGTGAATCTCCAAAGAACTGTGCTGAGTGGGAAAAAGAACCAAAGAGCCAGTGGCTAAGAGTTACACATTGTGCGATTTCACTTCTGTAACCCTCTCGAGAGGACAAATTCATAGACATGAAATAAAGCTTGGTGTTATTCTATCAGCAGTTGAGGAAAGAGAGGGAGTGAGAAAAGGCTATGACTCTACAGGGCAGCATGAAGGATCTCTGTGAGCTGGCCTTGCTCTGTGTCCCCGCTCAGTTGTCAGCATGCTGGTGTGACACTGTGCTGCAGTTTGGGGATTGCTACCATTGGGAACGACTGACTAAAGGGTGCAGGGGATTTCTTTGGGTTATTTCTCTCCGTGTGCATTATCTCGAACAATTGCATGTGAATCTATAATTAGTTCAACATAAATGTTTCTATTTTACAAAAGAGCCACCTATGTCATGATCTCACTTACATGGCATTTTGGGAAAATGAAAACAAGGCGTTCCCACTGTGGGTCACCAGGTTAAGAACCCGACATAGTGTCCGTGAGGATATGGGTTCAATTCTTAGATATGGTTGTCTAAAAGTTGATCAGTGGGTTAAGGATCTGGCGTTGCCATGAGCTGTGGTGTAGGCTGGCAGCGGCAGCTCCGATTCAACCCCTAGCCTGGGAACTTCCATGTGCCACGGGTGCAGCCACTGAAAAACAAAAACGAAAACAAAAAGGGGCAGAAAAAGAGATCTGCCTTGCAGGATCCGAGGGTATGATTGGCTTGCAGCTGAGTCTAAAGGGGCACCAGGAAGCTTTCCGCAGTGAGAGAAATGTTCTAGATCCTGATTGTGGTGGCAGTTCCTGACTATATGTGGTTACCCAAACTCAGAATTGTGCACTAAAAAGGATGAATTGAACTGCATATAAATTGTACCTCCATATAGCTGTTTGTTTTTTTAAAATCATGTGTGCAAAGAACTGACTTTTCTCATCTTTCTGGCCTCTGAACCCTTTCTTCAAAAGAAATCTCATGTGGGTTTTTGAACTGGTAAAACAGATGAAATTGGGGTCCTCACTTGAACTGAGTTGGGGACGCCCTGCCCCCCACCATCGCAGGAGGCCCCGGTGCCTCAGAAGGTTCTAAGTCACAGCAGGAGCCTCGTCAATCCCTGGCTCTGTGAGTTGTGTGACCCAAGGGTGACCAGGGAAATGGCTCCAATTTGTGAGCCACATTTCCTAGTCAGCACCTTGGAAGCTCTGAAGGCGGCTCCATTCTCCTGGATGTAAGGCTGAGGCGATGGGTCTTCACTGTGAGCTCAGGGTAGTACTGAGAAAGGACCGGGGGTTGGGGGGCGGCCGGGGGTCACGTTAAAAGGAGGCCCAGAGGCACTCAGCTAACAATCAGGGGACTGCTTTGGTGATGCTGGCACAGATGACAATGGGTGAGTCCAGAGAGAGTAAGCAATGGTCCTTGCACGTGGGACAGCCCTGGCCAGCTGCCCACACCCACCGGCTTTCAGTCTGCCCCTGCTCCAATTGGGAAGTTTAGGGGAAAGAGTTTATCTACAACGTCCTTAGAGGCAAGAGGCTCTCGTGAGACATCTACATTTTTTTTAGCTCCATCCTTAAAGAGAATCTCCCAAGAAAGGGATTCCTGCAGATGCATCTGCCTCAGATGCACTGAGTCTGCACTTTCTGGATGACCCAGTGAATCCTGTATCCTCTGACTTACCCCATTCCCAGCTGTCACCTTTAGAGTCTCCTTCTCTTGGATGCTTTTAACTAAACCAGCTTTAGGTGATGGAAATTTGTGAGTCTGGTGTTGATCAAGAGGGGCTCCCCAAACTGCCACATAGTCAAAGGGTAGAGTCTAGGTCACTCCGTTCTAAGAACCAGAGCCTGGGGAGTGGGATCCCCCTTTGCCAGACTCACAACTTCCCTGGCTCCCTTCAGCCCCTGCTAGACATGTGCTGGAAAGGAATGCCTTCGGAGACAGAAATGGCCCGGTCGCCATGGTGATGAAGATGTGCTACTTACATTGTACAGGATGTCCTACATATTTAGCAACAACGATTAGAAAGGCTGCAGTTGCATTCAGCTTGGGCACATGACTGGCTGGTCGGAGCATCCTGAACAAGGTGTATTCCCCATGGAAGGACTTGGATGAAATTTTGGTGAGGTTTCAAGCCCTCCCCGTGGCACAGTCCTGTCTCTCTAACAAGCCTGACTTGGGGGAGGCAGCAGGGTAGGGCGAGCCTGTGTGGCTAAGACAGTCATGAGGATGGAGGGAAGGCTGGAGATACAGGAGATGCGTAAACAATGGAAGAGTTTCCCAACTTTCAATTCCTGGAACCACATTATTGAGACGAAATGCTCTCCAAGGACTGCTGATTTGACTCCATGACCCACGTTCCCATTTGTTCTCTGGGCAACAAGATGAAAGCTTATTATCTTAGCAGCTGTATAGTGGGCAGGCCTCGGGAAAATCCTCTCCTTGAGGCCTCAGACTCTCTCATACGGCTTGCTACTTAATGCTACTTTCTTCCCCTTATTTTGAAAATAGCTGACATTAACAGTCTTCTATGCTGGCTGGAGAGAGTGATGGATAGTAATAACATTTTGATTATTTACTGTATGCTAGGAAATACACAAAATACGCATTTATTTATTTTAAAAGGGGAGATCCAGGTAGCATACAATTAACCATGTAAAAATGAACAATGCAGGAGTTCCCTGATGGCTCAGCAGGTTAAAGAGCCGATGTTGTCACTGCTGTGGCTCTGGTTACAGCTGTGGCATGGGTTTGATTCCTGGGCCCAGGAACTTCCATGTACCAAAGGTGTGGCCAAAAAATGAAATAAATAATGAAAAAATTATAATTCAGTGGATTTAGTGCCTTCACAAATAGTGTGCAACCACCACCTCTTTCTAGCTTCGGATTATTTTCATCACCTCAGAAGAACATCCCATACTGTTAAGCAGCCAGTCTTCATTGTCCTTCCCTCTCTCGCCTGGTAATCATTAATCTATTTTCTGTCTCTGTGATTTGCCTATTCTAGATATACTTTAGAAAAAGAATCATATGGTATGCAACAATTTTGTCTGGCTTTTTTTGCTTAGTATAATGTTTTTGAGGGTCATTTAAATTACAGCAGATATTAGCACTGCATTTCTTTTACATGGCTGAATAATATTCTACTGTATGGATGTACCATAATTTGTTTATCTACTCTTCCACTGATAGCACCTATCTTATTAACTCATCTAATCCTCTCTACAATCCTATGAGGACTTTTTGTTTGGTTTTTACAGAACAGGGAACCAAAGCACAGAGAAGTGTTTGACTTGCCCAGAGTCACACACATAGGGCAAGGTTGCACAGCGGTTAGAACCCAAGTATCTTGGCTCCCTTCAGAGCTCTGCTTTCCCACAGAGAATTTGACTAAGTTTGGGAGCAGAAAGTTAGACTCTGAAGTTACATGTAAGAAAACTTAAAAAAAAAGTGAGTGAAGCTGTTGGAAAAGTTGGTTATTTGTTCCTGAGAAGGAGGAGAAAAGCAAAAAAGAGAGAAGAGGAAAGGAAAGGGAGAGCAAGGAGTCAGCAAGAGAGAAGGCGCAGGGGTGCTGGGGTGTGCAGCCAGTGAGAAGGTCTCAGGACAAACATGGATTTCAAATCGTTGCAGCCAAAGTTCTGCTACATGCAACCATTTGCCTTCTGGTGGCGTTAGAGGGACTGAGAAAACAGGGGTAAGTGCTGTGCCCCTGGTTTGGGTCAAAGAAGTCGCAGCAATTAAGAACAGCCATAAGATGCAAGAGGAGAGCAAAACTGGGCAAAGAAATGAATTCAGTGAGAAGTTGATCGTATAAAAAACATTAGGAATGCAGAGAAATCTTGCCAAGTCTTTGGACTTCTACAATCAGTGGAGAAAGGCTTGGATTAAGCTTGTGTAGATCTCAAGAGGTCCTGAGCCCTCAGTCTGTACCTGGTTTACACCACACGAATTAAATACACTACATCTTTCCAACAAGAAAAAGCTTTTCGCGAGGCACTGGGATGACATCTGATTTCTCATAAATACATCATGTGTTGGGAAAAATGAAGGGGGTGGAAACTTAGATGAGCCTGTGAGAAAGCTTGGGTACCAGGGTTGACAGAGAAAATCTCCCAACTCCCATGGTAGAGGTCACTGCAATCCACAGAGCCCGGAGAACCAGAGATCAAAACCATTAGTCACAGAAGGTGCAAACCAGTCACCCCAATAGGCCCTAACTCAGCTCTTCAAAGGCAAAGTATGGATCCAGGGGTGTCTGAGCCCTGTGGGAAGCACTGACTGGCAGGAGCAGGTGTGGGAAGCCCCTGGAATAGACACTTGTGTGAACTGAGCATTGGAGGACTGGGCACATTTAAAGCTCTCAGCAATGATGAATGAATTATTAATTTGAGCCCCAAACAAAACTAAGTCATAATCATTAATACTGCAAGAGACCTGGCTCGTTCACATGGACCATTAGCCATCCCTGGTGCTGTGAGAAGCATCAGCCTTCCGGATTGCCAAGATCAAGACCAGAGCTATCTCAGCATTTTCTGCCTGAATGGGGGATTTGAGGAATATAAATAATTGATCTTTACAGACAGTAGCCAGCAATGTCAGTCCCTTATCTTACATAACCCTCGCTCGAGGCAGTGCTTGTAACATTCACGTGAATTTTCATCTCTGCTCCCTTCTTCTATTTTGATGGATATGTTTACTGAGAGAGCTGGGTGAGAAAGGAGATGGAAGAGGGGCAGAAAAATAATCATCTGTAAACAGGATGACCAACTGCCAAGTAATCAAGAGCCATCCGTCTGGTGTCAAGGATCCTTTCTGCTTATTCCTAAATCACCTGCCATGATCAAGCAGAGCATTTCTGGTATCAGCAGTAATGCAACTCGTGTTCTTAAACTCCATTAAAGAAGCACACACTATTTTGTTTTTATATACATATACTTCCATACATTGCGTTTATTTAATGTTTTCATTATAAGGTTCTTACGTGGAAAACTATTAAATATCCCTTTATCCACTGCAGCGTGGGACAGCCACTTCTGACATGACCTACTGTAATACAACAAGATAGAGAGTGGCCTTGTGGACCAGGCAGATTCCTTTACTGAATAGCTGCAAGTTGGAGGGGAAAAGGGAATGTGCAGACAGATGCTGTTTCCCTCCACGTCTGCATCTCCTCCCACCATGGTTTGATATAAAAGATCCCAAGCTCTGAGGTGAAATGCCATGACACTGGTAGGATCAGAGCTGGGACTTATTGGTTTTAAGTTCACCGCGGGAGCTGAATTCAGCAGCATCTTGAATCTGCTTGGGGTGCAGAAGTGAGAGTTTACAAGACGGAGAAAACGCCGAGTTTATTACTTATTTGATTTCACTCTCTGGTTTGATTTTGCTTCATCCCTGCGGCAGGGAGATCTGGTACTGTTATCCCTCTTCTGCACAGGAGGTTATGTTCATAGACTAAAGTCAGAACCCAGATTTAAATCCAAGACGTGTGACCGTAAGGCCATGTTATGTCCAGGGCCTTCGCGCCTCATCATTTGCTGTCACCCCAGAGGGGGACTAAAAGTGCCCCTGGTTGATACTGTCCATCTTTTTTTTTTTTTTTCCCTGCTACCCTGACCCTTTCTCTAACGATATGAATTCCTCTAGGAGTCTTTTTAAACTCTTTTTTAAAACTATTTAAATTGTGGTAAAATGCACATAAGATTTGCCATCTTAATTAACTATTTAAAGTGTATGGTTCAGTGGCATTAAGCACATTTCCCTGTTGTATAAAAGCATACATTATTCTTAATTGACTAATGGGTTTTAAATAAAAACAATACAGAGGAGTTCCTGTTGTGGCTTATGGGTTAAGAACCCCGTGTAGTCTCCCTGAGGATGAGGGTTCCACCCCTGGCCTTGCTCAGTGAGTTAATGATCTGGTATTGCCACAAGCTATGATGTAGGCTGGCAGCTACAGCTCTGATTCGACTCCTAGCCTGGGAACTTCCACATGCCACAGGTGCAGCCCTAAAAGGAAAAAATGAAAAAAAGAAAAAAAAATACAGAAATTCTGGGTTTTAGAGCTTGTCATCTCTTCTTTCCAGAAAACAATGTTGGAAAAATTGCTTTAAATATTCATAAGGCAAAAATCCCTGATGGAAATTGTCCTCTCTGGACAGTTCCAGTGACCTCTTGACTGACTTCTGACTCTAGATCCACTGCCCCAGTCCACCCCTAAGGCCCAGTGGGTCCAGTCCCCACAATGCTGTCTTGGGCACATTGGTCCCTGGACCAAAAACTGATGGATCCTCATATTTGATGTGACAACATAGATGCTCCTTATTTATTTTCATTCATAAATCTTTCCAGGGCCTCTAATGCTGCTGCCATGCCACTACTAATCGTACTGCTTCTACATCTACTAATGCCTCTGCCAGGTCTGAGCCTGACTATGTGCTGAACACTGTAGGAAGAGGCTTAGGGATTTCATTTCATCTTCTCATCAAATTTAAGAGCTGCAAGTATTGCTGAAATGATTTTACAGGTCAAGAAATCAAGATGCAGCGAAGGCAGGCACTTTACACACGGCTTCAGCACAGGTTACGTGGGCTCCTGTTTAGCCTCAGGTTCATCCCTTCCAGCACCTGTCACAACATGGGATGGTCACGTCTTCATCTCCCCCTCACTCTCAGGGGAGAAGTCAGCTCCAAACTCTGGCTTACTGGGAGAGGGAAAAGAAATTAAGCAGCCTATAAACTGGTAAAGGTACTTAGGAACCTGAGTTGGCAAACAGAAAAGTTACAAATTCTATGACTCAGCCATCCTACAACCAGGAGTACATCCTGAGAAAAGCATCACAGCCCTGAGTACGGGTTTGTCCGTGGAGGAACACCGGAATCTTATTTACACTAGTGAAAAAGTGAAAACAACCCTCATGTTTAATAATAAAGGGCTGATTAAATTATACATACAGTTTATACAACATACCCATATTATAATAATTGCTAAGATATACTGAGTGCCCACCCTATGCCACTCGTCTTTTTAACGGCTCTATTGGTATTAGTGCATTTAATCCGTGTGATGGATTATAGTGTGATCCTTAAAATAAGATTGCATATGGATATTTATGACTTGACAAAATGCTCTTTTCTTATTTTTTTTTTTTTTTATTTTTTAGGGCTGCACCTGTGTAGATGGACGTTCCCAGGCTAGGGATCGAATTGGAGCTACAGCTGCCAGCCTACACCACAGCCATAGCAAAGCCAGATCTGAGCCACATCTGTGAACTACACCACAGCTCACAGCAATGCTGGATTCTTAACCCATTGAGAGAGGCCAGGGATCAAACCTTCGTCCTCATGGATACTAGTTTGGTTCATTACCACTGAGCCACAACAGGAACTCCCATGATATATTGTTGAATGAAAGAAGGGTATTACAAAATCATGTTTAAAATTTTATATTTATAGCAGCTTTATTCAAAGCTGCCCCAAACTGGAAACAACCAAGACGCCATGCAGTATGGATCAATAAACTGGGGGGTATCCAGATAATGGAATATCACTCAGCACCAAAAAGCAATAAGCTATTGAGTCATGAAATGACACAGAAAACACTTACATGCATATTTCTAGGTGACAGAAGCAACCTGAAAAGGTTACGTACTGTTTGATTCCAACTGTAGGCCATTTTGGAAAAGGAAAAACTATGAAAACAGTAAAAAGATAAACAATTGCCAGGGGAAAGGGTGGGGATGATGAAGTAAAGCCCAGAGGTCTTTAGGGCAGTGCAAATACTCTCAATGACACCGTAATGATGGATACAGGCCACCACACACTGGTCCAAACTCACAGAATGTCTTAAACCCAGAGTGGATGTAATGTCAGCAAACCAGGGACTTTGGGGGATAACAATGTGTCGATATAAATTCATCACTTGTGGAGTTCCCGTCGTGGCTCAGTGGTTAACGAATCCAACTAGGAACCATGAGGTGGCGGGTTCGATCCCTGGCCTTGCTGAGTGGGTTAAGGATCCAGCGTTGCCATAAGCTGTGGTGTAGGTTGCAGACGCGGCTCGGATCCCGCGTTGCTGTGGCTCTGGCGTAGGCCGGCAGCTATGGCTCCAATTAGACCCCTAGCCTGGGAACCTCCATAAGCCACGGAAGCGGCCCTAGAAAAGGCAAAAAGACCAAAAAAAAAAAAAAAAAAAATTCATCACTTGTAACAAATGTCACACTCTGGTGCTAGAGGCTGAGCACAGGGGAGGCTGCACATGTGTTACGGGTACAGGGTGTGTGGGAAATCTGTATCTTCCCTTCAATTTTGCCATGAACCATAAATTGCTCTGAAAAAAAAAAAAAAGTATTTTAAAAAAACCCTACATAGTAGAAGTAAACTGACAGTAGTTAGGTCTGAAAATGGAATTACTGGCTTTCTTTTCTTCTTTGTAACTTCCATAATAACAATCACATATTTCTTCCTTAAAAACTTAGGTCAAGATAAACACAAAGTCAAGGCATTAGATGACCTGAGGACCTGAGGGCCAGAGCAGCCCCAGCCCTCCGCGAAAGGCAGGGTCACATGAACAAATTGGAGAGTGAGCCCAGCTGGCACCACAGCCAGGGAGCCAATGACCCTGGGGCTGACCACATGGGCCCTCAGCAAAATGACCCAACCAGGGCCCCTCTCTGCTGCGGGCTCGGCCCACTGCCCCACTGCTCAGAAGCCCTGCTGCTGCAAGGTCCTGGCACTGGATCACGGGAGGAATCCAGTCACTCTGGCCAGCACTAAAAACAGAGTTCAGGGCCTGACACTCTCCGGATCAAGATCTAAGGTCTTATTCCAGCTGAAAGAGGCCTTCACTGTCTGGCTCCTGCTGACTTCTTGGACTCCGTTTTCCACGGCTCTCCACCCCAGAACTTCACTCCAGAAAGGCCATTTTCTCCCAACTTTCCCGTCAACTTCGTGCACTTTCCTCCCCCTACAGATTTTCCAAATTTTTTTCCAACTGCTCTGCTCCAAAAATATCCTTTCTTTAAAAAAAAAAAAAATTGTTTTAATATTTTGGCCAAGCCTGTGGCATCAGAAGTTCCCAGCCCAAATCCATGCCACAGCGTTGACAATGCCAGATCCTTAACCACTAGGCCACCAAGGAACTCCCAAAATATCCCTTGTTTCAAATCTATGGATGATGCTGACGAAACATTATGTTGATGCGACTGCTTTAAACCTAGGGGTGATTGCAATAGTAGTAAAAGCTACTATGTATTTAGCAGTTACTACGCCTTCTTTCAATACATGGAATCGCGTTTAATCTTTGGAGCTCATTTGTGGGCAGGTACCAGTGTCCTTCCTTACAGGTAAGTTATCAAAGACTCAATGCAGTGAAGTAACTTTTCCAAGGACCCGTCATTAATAAATGGTGGAAATAAACCTCAATCCCAGGACGGTCTGTGCAACTCAAAAGAGCACTTCCCCATCCATGCCCTTGTTTGATCCTCTCCAAATCTGTGGGAATGGCTGGGCAGGTAAGGTCATCCCCATTCTACAGATGAGGTCATGGGGGGTTGGGTCTAAGAATGCAGGGCTCCCCAAACCGCCTTGGTGCAGAAAACACTGATGATGCTGATGGCCTAGTCATGGCTGCCTTAATCTGAATTCAGACCAACCTCTCTAAAGTATAGCTCTTCATTCATCAGCGCCCGGGAGAAGCACTCATGGAAAAGTCACCCTCCGGATGGAACGTCAGGTATTCGTGCTCCGTGTGAATAGGTAAAACAGTCTTGTGAAAAAGCACTGCCAATCAGACAGGATCAGACAAGGGATTTGAAGTTAAATGTAAAGAGAAATGAGCAATCGTTCTACTTTTTCTAAAAAATACAAACAAAGAAGCAAAACCCAGTCAGGTCCTAAGAATGGGGAATAGAAGTCTCCCCATTGCAAAGATGTGCCCTTTGACCCCTGTTATTTGGCACTAAAACCACATCCGCGCTGCGCAAGGAGCCCTGTGTTCCCGAGCGGATATGCTGATTGGCCCGGGAACTGTGATTACGTTCAGGTCTAAATAGCTCGTCCCCCATCCTGCTGCTCAGGACCATAAAAAATATCTGATCTATTTCTTCCTTACAAAACATTTCTTGGCCATGAATTTGTTGGCTCAGCCCGGTAGTTTACCTCTTCCCTACATTTCTGTACAAATATGTTTGGTTCATTGTTTACTTAGACGTGGCAACTTTGAGTCATTGTCCCAGGGGAGGCATCGGGTGGCCCAGGAGTGGAACAAATGTTTAGGAAACCCTCAGCCCATGACTCGTGCTATTTCACCTGTCCCTAGAACTGGAGTCTCAGCACACTCCGAGGGGCCCTGGGCTCCGCCAGGCCTCCGTGGCCAGCTCGACAGAGAGGAAGAGGGATTCAAGGTTATTTAAGGTTATGAACCCAACTGGAGGAGCTGCATTGAAAAGATCGCTGGAAGTAGTTTCTTACATATACACTAATTCCTGAATTTCTTTCCTTAGAGGATGCGGCATTCGTAGGAGATGGCATTTATGAAAGAGTATATGCCTGAGCCTTGTGGGTTTCCGTTTGTTTTCATACATGAGTGTCCACTGAATTCAAGAATCAACACCTTCCTGCATAGGTGCTCGGGACAGCAGGGGAGTGAATTTAGTTCACACATGTTATCTCATGCTCCTTAAAACAATTCATGCCTTAAACATGTGTGAATTGAGCTGTATTTTAAAAGGCACCTGTTCAGTAGACACAGACTGTTACAGAGAACAGGTCTAAAGTCGACTTGAATCTTTTCTCTGTTTGGAAATTTGTGAAGTGTTTTTTCCCTCCCTGTTATCCTTATTATTCTGGGTTTTGCCAGGGTTTGCCCAGGTATGGGCCTCTCTCCCGAGTTTGTTCTGCATGTGGGAGGTGAGCTCTTTACATTTAGACAGTCTCTCGGCAGCTCAGGGAAATACCTGATGCCAGGTCACTGATCCCCAAACTCACCAACACTGATAAGCTGAACATGCCCAGAAATAAACCCGTGCACCCATGGTCAATTAATCTGTGACAAAGGAGGCAAGAACATGCAGTGGAAAAAAGACAGTCCCTTCAACAAGTGGTGCTGGGAGAATTGGACAGCTACATGGAAAAGAATGAAATTAGAACAACTCTCTAACACCATACACAAAAATAAACTCAAAATAGGTTAAAGACCTAAATATAAGACTGGATACTATAAAACTCTTAGAGGAAAACAAACATAGGCCAAGCACTTTCTGACATAAACCACAGCAATATCTTCTCAGATCCACCTCTTAGAGTAATGACCATAAACACAAAAATAAACCAATGCGACCCAATTAAACTTAAAATTTTTTGCACAGCAAGAGAAACCATAAACAAAATGAAAGGACAACCCACGAAATGGGAGAAAATATTGGCAAATGAAGCAACGGAAAAGGGATTAGTCTCCAAAATATATAAACACCTCCTGCAGCTCAATACCAAAAAACAAACAACCTCATCAACAAATGGGCAGAAGATCTAAACAGTCAGTTCTCCCAAGAACACATAAAGATGGCCAAAAAACACATGAAAAGATGCTCAACATCTTTAATGATTAGAGAAATGCAAATCAAAACTCCTGTGAGGTACTGCCTTACACCAGCCAGAACGGTCATCACCAAAAAGTCTATAAACAAAAAATACTGGAGAAACTGTGGAGAAAAGGGAACCCTCTAGCACTGCTGGTGGGAATGCAAATTGGTGCAACCACTATGGAAAACAGTACGGAGAGTCCTCAAAACACTAAAAATAGAACACTACACAGGATCCAGCAATCCCACCCCTGGGCTTCTATCTGGAGAAAATCATGACTCTAAAAGATACACGTAGCCTATTGTTCACTGCAGCACTATTGACAATAGCCCAAACATGGAAGCAACCTACTTGAGGAATGGATAAAGATGCGGTACGTATATACGATGGAATATGACTCAGCCATAAGAAGAATGAAATAATGGCATTTGCAGCAACATGGATGGAGCTGGAAATTAACATATTAAGTGAAGTTAGACAGTGAGAGACAAACATCATATGATATCACTTATATGTAGAATCTAAAAAAAGAATATAAATGAACTGATTTGCAGAACAGAAACAGACTCCCAGACTTTGAGAAACTTCTGGTTTCCAAAGGGGACAAGTGGGTGGGAGAGAGGGGTGGATTAGGGGTTTGGGATGGAAATGTTCTAAAATTAGGTTGGGATAATGGTTGTACAACTATAAATATAATAAAATTCATTGACTTATTTAAAAACATTTAAAAAATGCACCTATTAAGTTCAATAGTTAAAGGAATTCCACTGTAAATTACTATTTTTTCAATCTATAATTATTTTATTTTACCGATTATAGGTTTTTTTGCTGTATTGATTCTTTTTTACAAAGTTTTTTTATTATAGAGTTATTCTTAAAGTAAGGACTCTTTTTTAAGTAATTAGTCCCTAAGCTTTTTTTTTGTTTGTTTTTATTACTCAAATTAATTTATCACATCTGTAGTTGTATAATGATCATAATAATCCAATTTCACAGGATTTTCATCCCACAGCCCAGGCACATCCCCCACCCCCCAAACTGTCTCCTTTGGAGACCGTAAGTTTTTCAATGTCTGTGAGTCAGCATCTGTTCTGCAAAGAAGTTCCATCTGTCCTTTTTTCAGATTCCACATGTCAGTGAAAGCATTTGATGTTGGTATCTCATTGTATGGCTGACTTCACTTAGCATGATAGTTTCTAGGTCCATCCATGTTGCAAAAAATGCTGGCATTTCGTTCTTTTTAATGGCTGAGTAATATTCCATTGTGTATATGTACCGCATCTTCTGGATCCACTCCTCTGTCGATGGACAGTTAGGTTGTTTCCATGTCTTGGCTATTGTAAATAGTGCTGCAATGAACATCGGAGTACATGTGTCTTTGCGAGTCATGGTTTTCTCTGGATAGATGCCCAGGAGTGGGACTGCTGGATCAAATGGTAGTTCTATGTTTAGTTTTCTGAGGAATCTCCATACTGCTTTCCACAGTGGTTTCACCAATTTACAATCCCACCAACAGTGTACTAGGGTTCCTTTTTCTCCACACCCTCTCCAGCACTTATTGTTTGTAGGCTTTTGGATGATGGCCATTCTGGCTGGTGTAAGGTGGTACCTCTTCGTGGTTTTGATTTGCATTTCTCTAATAATGAGTGACACTGAACACCTTTTCCTGTGCTTATATATTTCATATATCTTCTTTGGATAAATGCCTATTAAGATCCTTTGCCCATTTCTTGAGTTATTTGTCTTTTTATAATTAAGTTGTAAGTATTCTGTACATATTCTAGATACGACTCCCTTATCAGAAATCAGAAAACGTTAACAAATATTTTCTTCCATTCTACCCATTCTACCCATTCTTTTTATTTTCTGGGTAGTGTCTTTCAAAGCACAAAAGTTTTAATTCTGAACAAGTTTAATTTACTTTTTCTTTTGTTGTTCATACTTGTGGTGTCATATCTAAGAAACCACTGCCAAATCCAAGGTCATAGAGATTTATCCCTATGGTTTCTTCTAAGAGTTTTCTAGTTTTAGTTATTACATGTAGGTCTTTGATCTGTTTCGAGTTAATTATAGATCCAAGTTCATTCTTTTGCATGTGGAGATCCGGTTGTTCCAGGACCATTTGTTGAAAAGACTATTCTTTGACCATTGAATTATTTCCTCACTCTTGTAAATCAATGGACTATAAGGAGAAGGTTTATTTCTGGATTCTCAGTTCTTTGTCATTGATGTATAGGCGATCCTAAGGCCAGCAATCCCAAGCTCTGTGCTTCCCAGTGTCCTTCCTCTGAGGTGGAAATTGGGGGGTCTCAGGGGCCGCCTGGATTTCTTGGGCTTTTGCAAATACTCGAAATGACTTGTTTACCTGGTGCTCTTTCATCCATAGGGTGCTGAGGCTGCTGGGGCAGGACCTCAGGGCCGAGGTGAAGGGGAGGCAGGAAGGCGCGGCTCCCGTGCGCACCCTGCTGGGGAAACGCTGCTGGTGCTCAACCAGGACCCCGGACCAGGACCCCAGATCCCAAGATCAGCTGGTGGTTTGCAGGCCAGAGCTCTCTCTTGGCACCCTGGGCACACTGGGGCCCCAGAAACCGTGAAGTTTGTGATCCTGGGGCCGTCGCTCTGGCTCACGAGGTCTAAGAGGCAGGCCAATTAGCTATGGGATAGAAAACAATTTTTTCCTGCCAAAGAGAGTTATTTCCAGTATTCATACTGTGGCCTGTTTGTGCTTCTGTTCCTCTCTCTGATCAGCTGACCTTCTGCCACAGAGGCACCGGCTAAGTGTTACCTGAATGGACGTGACGTGAACATTTCCCCACATCAATAAGATGGGCTCAAAAGCAGGATTTTCATCCCTGCAAAATATCACATTGGCTGGCTGTATAATAGTTGATTTAACCACTTCCTCCAGGGACTGGGACCTCTGTGGGGGCAGAGGCACTTGGTTCCCAATGGACCTCCTTGGATGAAGCTGTGTGTGACCAGCATTGGTGTCCTGTTATCAGCACAGTGTCACATCCTACCTCCCTACTAGGACAGTACACAGGCAATTACTATTACTTAAGGCCTGGCTCTCAGTTCTGATTCTTCCGTAAAACCCGCAGAGCCTGATAGGCTTTGGGCCACAGAAAAGAAGAGTTTCCCAGTGGGTGTGTTGAGAGTCTTCACTTTAAGTGGCCCCATTTACTTTTTTTTTTTTTTTTTTTTTTTTTGTCTTTTGTCTTTTTTGTTGTTGTTGTTATTGTTGCTATTTCTTGGGCCGCTCCCGAGGCACATGGAGGTTCCCAGGCTAGGGGTCGAATCGGAGCTGTAGCCCCCGGCCTACGCCAGAGCCACAGCAACGCGGGATCCGAGCTGCGTCTGCAACCTACACCACAGCTCACAGCAACGCCGGATCGTTAACCCACTGAGCAAGGCCAGGGACCGAACCTGCAATCTCATGGTTCCTAGTTGGATTCGTTAACCACTGCGCCACGACGGGAACTCCCCATTTACTTTTAATGTCATTCCTGAAAGAAATCAGACAGGAAGTCCCTGCTAGGCACAGGCCGTTTATGGGAACGTACAAAGTTGCCAGGTGAACCCACATGAATCCACTCAGGTGTCAAGGTCTGAGTGCGTCACCACTGGACACTCGGCATGAGAGAAGGGCAGACACAGGCGCCCAGCAGATGCCCTGAAGCCTCCGGGCATTGCCTGCAGGTTGGATGGTGGCTGTGGTAGCACCTCCATGCTTCATACCCATCATTTTTGCCTGTCCCTCACCGCTTGGACGGCCCCTGAAGAGCTGCCCTAGTCACTCTCCCAGCCTCAGGGCCCAGGCATCACTGCCAGGGCCAGCGGCCCTCTCTTGACATCTTTTCTTTACCTAAGGTCCCTGCACCCACCTCCCTTGCCCGTGTGACACGGATCCTGGAACGTGTGACACATGCAGGCCATGGTGTATTCACATGGACTGGAGTTAATATGAACGGGAGTGGGGTTGGGACCCTGCTCTCTCTCTTCCCGTTCTCCCTCGGTCCTGGGTTGTTGCCGTGTGTGTATGGTTTGCTGTACACACCTCCTTGCGCCCCTATCAGTTTGATATCAAGAAAACCAAAACCACCAGATGAAAAACACCCTTCAGCAGTTTTGTCTGGGGCTGACTTGCTCAGATTCTAAGACCCAAACAAATGCTACCCTTGCTATCTTTGCCTTTCACTCACAAGGAATTCCTCTCCTCAAGGTGCAAATAACATCAGATTGCCCCCTTCTGATTGATTATGAACCATCCACTGAGAGGCATTTAAAATCGGGTTCCTCTTTGGGGTCCCACAAAAACTCTGGGTAGGGGCGAGGGGTCACACAGCCCCAAAGAGGTCCTCCAGGGGTCCAGGTCAGGGTGGCTGCCCCTCTGGGCAGTGCTGCGGCCTTACCCCATGGCACACATTCACTGGCCTTCTGCTCCATCTGGCAGAGCCCTGCCAATGCGGGGCCTCCAGGGCCACCCCACATTCTCCCTGGTGGGCCTGCCTGGAGCCTCCACACGGACCTGGAGCCCACAGATGTGCCCTGCAGCCATCTCCCCCTCACAGGTGAGCTCAAGGCTACCTTTTCCTGGCCCCTGGGAGGCAGACAGCAGGCTCAGGCACTGTCCCCTTTCCAAGCCTCCAAAACACAACACATGCATTCCGCCACTTTCTGCCATGACAGGACATCAGCCTTAAAACCACAAAGGTTTTCTGAATGTAAGGAGGGCTCAAGATCTTAAGAAGGGCAAAGTCTGGCTCTCTTCCTGGAAAGAGAAACATAGCCATAAGCCCACTCTGTCCCCACCCAACAAGGATGAACGGAATTATATAGCAAAACATCCATGAAACTAAACAACCAAAATTTCTCCATCTCTCACCCAGCATCCTGCTACACAGATATTCACTGAGCACTTGCCATGCGTGCTCTGTTAGGCTTGGTAGAAGCAAGCCCATTTTATCTTTGCAGCAGTGCTGCAAGAAAAAGACAGCAGACTCTCTTCTCCAAATGATGGCTGAGATGTGTTCAGGTCAAGCAGTAGAGCCCGGACCGGCACCTACCGGATGCTCATGGTTGAGATTTGCGTAAATACTTGGGGATGAATGGACTTCTATAACTGGATAACTTTTAGAAAACTACATACCACCTGCTATGCCTTTCTCTGTCCAGTGGTGAGGACGTCTTGCTGGATTAGCTAGCGCATTCTGCCTGCCCCTCCCGGGGGGTCTGCTTTTGTGCCTTGGGCTGTCCTGGCCTCACTGCCTTCCTGGGATGCACGGGGCCAGGCTCTTTCAGAAAAGGTTGACAAGAACTTCAGCCACAAGGAAATGGGTCCCTACTTCTCCCTTCCCGCGCTTTCAGGGGACTTGTTTGTTTTCGGCAGCAGAACAGGACAGCACGGGAAAGACTTGGAATTGAACATCCAACAGTGGGTACCGCAAACCACACCTCTGTGTCAAGAGAGACTCTCAGGCTTGAGGACTGACCAGGACTGACCTTGACTCTGTGGGTTGTCACTTCTTTTGGGGCCAAACTAGTTTGTTGCTCTGCCAGCCCCCCCATGGCCCCTTGGCTGTGTCAACTTGCAGCATGAGGAAGCACTGTGCATCTGCTGCGTATTTCCAACTGCGGAAAATGAATTCCAAGGGATGGACTTATGAATCCACTTGTACCTTGTAAAGGGGTAACCCTGGCACATTTCTTCACCATAGGAATGCCCGTGACTGTGCACCAATGCCTTGAACATGGGGAAATCATCTCCTAGCGCTCGCCCCTTCTAGCACAAGAATTCCTTACGTTGTAGATGGGGAAGAGCTTGTCCCAGTCTGACAGACGGAGAAACTGAGGCAAAGAGGATGGCGAGCAGAACCCGTCTCATGCTTTTCCCTCCAGACCAGGTTTTTCCACCTGCTGCTCTAAGGACCAAGCTCATGGCCCTCGGAATACTTTTTATTTCTTAAAATCCCCAAACATTCATATATCCCCAGGAATTTAGTGTGGCTGTAGTTGCTGAGGCCAAGAAAGGTTTCTCAGTGCAAAGAGCTGGATGCTGGGGCAGTGCTGCCCCCTGGTGCCCACTTGGAGTGGTGTTCCCAGCTCTCCCAAGGTTGGAGGGGAGGGTGTCCCGGCACACACGTGCCCCCATCGCCCCCTTCATCTTCTGCAGGGGAGTGGGCAGGGCACAGGATGAGGGAGGACAGGCCTCCATCCATACACCCATTCTTGTAACCAGACCAGCCGCCAGGCAAGGTCAGCAGGCTTTTCAAGTGGCCAAAATAACCCTGCCAGGACCTACTGTGCACTGTCACACTCCTGGAGGAGCCCCCAAGTGTGCATCACTCCCCTTTTCTGGAGTGGTCCCTCATCCCCCGAGGACAAGGTAAGGTCACTGGGGACTCCTCAGAAGCCAGCCAGGCAGATACTCCAAGGAAAGTGTCTCTGCTTCTCCAGCCACCAGAGAGCCGATGTCTCATTGTCCTTGACCACTGCCCCAAATGGGCATCACTAGGGTTATCATCCTCCCCTGACCCCAGCTTCCCCTTGACCCAGTCATCGTCCTCCTAAGCATTTCCCTGGGCACTCGGGCTGCCCCACACCGCATTGCAAAGAGAGCAGGTTCCCCTGGTACAGGCTGAAGCTTCCTTCCACCTCCTGCTCTCCCAGCGCTTCTCAGATCTGACTCCTTGTGATGTTTAGGCTCCCAGTAGAGTAAGGGAGAAGCAGAAGGGAGAAGACCCACCACCAGGCAGGCTGGACAGGGTCAGATCAAGAAGCACAGAGGCTAGAAACCCTTAAAGACTAGCCCTCCCCACCACTCATCCGTCCAATGCAAACTAAAAACAATTTAAAGCTGTAAACAACAAAATCCAGATTCTGATAAAATCCTGGTTTCCCATGAGGAATAACTTGACGTCTTTTTAAAAAAACAGCAAAGTTCAAACTTTTCCCTCCTGGTTTTTGGAGACATAAGCAGAAGTCTGATGTTGGGCAATGCTGCCCACAGGGTTGGGGAGGGAGGTTGGCGAGGCAGAGTGTGGTCTCTGAGGTGAGGACAGGAGTGGGTAGAGACAGTGATGGGACAGGGAGAGGGAGCTTGAGATTTCAGAGGGCACGGTAGCCCTAGCCATGGGGTTTAAGGAAGAGAGAGGGGCCTCTGGGAGGCCACCAGAGCCTCCTGCCCATTGCGCTAATATGAGCTTTGAACCTGCGGCACTGGGGTCTAGAACACTGTCACTCTGTCTCAGGGAAACTTGGGCCCAGTATACCAAAGCCCAGACCAAGTCCAGGCCAAGGCCAGTCCCCACTGGACTGTAAAGAGAGAAGAATGAAGAAGTGATGACTCACCCAGTGGTGCTCGCGGGAAGATGTGAGGGTGTGGAAGGCACTTGACCATGGCTGCTGGCTGCTTTGAGCTGGGCTGTCCACAGTGATCTTGCTCAAATCCTTCCCCGTCCACTTACTTGACTCCAGACGCCATTAAAGTCATTCGACGGCTCCTGGCCTCCGGGAAGTAGAATGGTAGGTAGAGAGGTAAATTCAGTGTTCTCTTTTCTTTCTGTTTTTTAAATTATGGTCAAAAATACATAATATGAACCATTTTAAGTATACAATTCAGGGACATTAATTACATTCACCATGTATAGCCATCACCACCATTTAAAAAAATTTTCAACATACCAACCCAAAACTCTGTACCCATTAAGCATCAACTTCCTATTCCCTCTCCCCTCAAGGCCCAGTAATATCTGATCTACTTTCTGTCCCTCTCCTCTAATTTGCGTATTCTAGATATTTCATACAAATGGAATCATACATTTGTCCTTTTGTGTTTGGTGTCTGGCTTTTTTCACTTAGCATGTTCATCCATGCTGTAGCCTGTGTCAGAATTTCCTTCCTTTTTTATGGCTGATAAATGATCTCCCGTATGTATCCACCACATTCTGTTTATCTTTTCATCCGTCCATAGACGCTTGGGTTTTTTCCACTTTTTGGCTATTGCGAATAATGTTGCTATGAACACAGATGTGCAAATGTCTGCTCTAGTCCCTGCTTTTACTTCTTTTGGGTATATGCCCAGAAGTGGAATATCTGGGTCGTATGGTAATTCTCTGTTTAACATTTCGAGGAACTTTTAAACCGGTCGTGTTTACTTTGTTTGGTTGTAATGTTCTGTTTCAAAGGTCAAAGTTACTTTTGTAGCATTCTTTAAATTTTTGCCTCAATAAATAAAAATACTAGGTCTTAAAGTATTTCTGAAGCAAAATAAAATCCTACTGTTGAGTGGTGTGGAATTCAAGGGCAGGCGCTCTAAGAGTCCCCCTGGAAAGCCACATCCTGAAGCGAGGTCACAGCGTGCCTGGAGATGCTGCCACCTTCTGTCCTAACGACCACCATCCACCACTGACGCTCCAATGGCGACCCTTGGGAGTAAGGTAGGGGCTGTCCTCAGAGATCCCAACCCCGGCTTGACCCCAAGGAATGCAGGTCAAGAGGGAAGGAGCTTGAGGGTGCAGGGCGGCCGCGTGGGCCCCTTGCAAGGGGAGCCTGGCCCTGCGCGGGCGCCTATGGCCGCCAGGGGGCAGAGAAGAGCCCGCCTTACCCAGCACCAGCAGGGCCAGGCTGGGGCCGCCACCTCCAGGGGCTTTCATCTCTGAAGCCCCTCCGCAGGCTGCAGCGGATTCCAGTCTCATCCCTCCACAAGCAGAAGTCTCAGCGCGGGGTGGGGGACACCTAAGGCACCGCCTACGATGTGAGAGAGGTGCGCCTGAGGGTCTCAGCTATCGCCCAGGCTTCAAATAGGAATACATTTGACCACACCTAATTTCTGTGACTGTGGTCCTGGGCTAAGGTGACCCTTCCGCGTGCTTCCTGCTAATTTCTCTAGGGTGGGCTCTCGTGAAGCGAGGGAGCATGCACCCATGTCCCTGGCTGTCCCCTGCTCAGAAGTTAGATGGAATGAGAATGAATGAGTGAATAAAAAATGAGAAAAAATGAGTTCATCCCACATGACGGAGAGAGAAGTGAACTGGGAGACTGGACCTCAGACTCAGGTGTCGACGTGGGCACTGATCCCATCCTGAAGAGGTCCAGGGCCAGAGATGCTGAGTTGATCCCCTTGAAATTTATTTGAAGGAATATGCAAGCACAACAGCCAGAACTGGGGGCTTTGGGCCATAATGCAAAATAGGCTATGAACTCAAATATATATTTGAAGATAGGACCCTAAGCAGGTCCATGTGCCAAGGGACCAAGGCCTCCTGACATCAACCTGCCAGTTACCTGACAGAGGATCTGTAAATGTTTCTAAGTTTTATTAAAAAATTCATTAAATTTCATCATTTTGATCTTTATACTCTGATATGAAAATTTCCTTGTTTCTAGGAAATACACACCTAAGTAATACAAGGGGCTTGAAGCTGCAAATAATTCAAAAATGGTTCAGAAAAAAGCACTTTTTGCCAAAATTGAAAATCAGAAGAAAAAATTTCATTTCAAAAAATCAGTAAACAGGGAGGAGGTATTTAAAGGTCTGTGGGGGGGGGGGTACTAAGGGAAGTCAGCCCTGGGAGCCGGGAAGCCCTGAATTGTGGGCTTTTGGGTGCATCCATGACCCATAGAGTAGGGTCCAATGTAAACCCTAATCCAGGGTGGGCAGCAAGGAGAGAGGGGGAGAGGTGCAGTCTGTTGGGGCCAAGTTCAAGGGCTCCCTGGATGCAGGGAAGAAGGTTGGAGGCCAGGTGGAGTTCTACAAGCCAACACAGGAAGCTCAGAGATGGAGTGCGGGGTGTAGGTGAGTTGAGCTGATTCAAAGGCCCAGGTTGGCTGCAGAATTGATACCTCATTTACCACTAATCTCTAGGGGAAGACAAGTCTGTGGGGAAGCAGGGGTGCTGTTAGGCTCACAGTAGTTATCTGTGACCACAGTTGTGCATTCACCCTCCTGAGCCCGTTGCAATTCTTCCCTGAGATTTTTCAAACCGTCATGGGTAGAGCTCTTGTTCTCTTCTCTGGTTGAAACTGTAAAGATGTAAAGCCTGGAGTTAACTAAGTCTGTGGGTTGGGTCTGTGAGGACATCTGGTTTGAGTGAGGAGGGGGCAGTAAATAGAACATTCTGCATGATGCCTCCAGAAAACTTGACAGAGGCTTATGAACCTAAGAGCCACAGATTTGCTGGCTTTGTTCATGTTGTTACATAAGCCTGTAGAAACTCACACATTGGGACAAGATGTGTATAGAAATATTCACCGCAGCATTATTTCTGTCGATTAACCAGAAAATAGATAAGCAGCCTCCTGGTACTCCAGCTTTTGTACAGCCACTCCCCACACTGAACAGGGCAAACCTATATCAACAATAAGCAGCAATATTGCAGAAACGACTGTGATTTCCAAGGCTAGGTCATAAAAGACTTTGTGGCTTACACCTTGCTCTCTTCTTGGATCACCTGCACTTGTTCTGGAAGAAAACCAGTCATTGTGTCCCAAGGACATCCAAGCAGCCCTATGTAGCACATGCATAAGGGACTGAGGCCTCCTGACATCAAGGCCTCCTTACTGGTGATCTGACTGAGCCAATAAGGAGGCCCTCCAGCCGCAGTCAAGTCCTTAGATGAGGGCTGCAGCCCCAAGCCAACATCTTTAATGCTACCCTTCCGCCAGATCCACCTGGGGCTAATCCCTGACCTGTAGAAACTAAAAAACGGTGGTGTTACAGTTTAAAGTTTACTGTTACTTGAAGGGTAGTTGTTGCTTTGCATATACCAATCGATAGCTAATACAAATATTATATAATTATATAGTGAAATTTTAGTCTTCTTTTTTGCTTTTCAGGGCTACACTTGCAGCATATGGACATTCCAAGGCGAGGGGTTGAATCAGAGCTACAGCTGGTCGACCTACACCACAGCCACAGCAACACAAGATCCAATCCCCGTCTGTTACCTACACCACAGCTAACACCAGATCCTTAACCCACTCAGCGAGGCCAGGGATCAAACCTGCATCCTCATGGATCCTAGTCAGGTTCGTTAACTGCAAACCACTGAGCCACAAAGGGAACTCCCTAGTCTTGGTTTTTGTTGTTGTTGTTGTTTTTGCCTTTGTAGGGCCACACCCATGGCATATGGAGGTTCTCAGGCTAGGGGTCTAATTGGAGCTATAGCTGCCGGCCTATGCCAGAGCCACAGCAATGCCAGATCTGAGCAGAGTCTGTGACCACAGCTCATGGCAACACCAGATCCTTAACCCACTGAGCAAGGCCAGGGATCAAACCCTGGTTCCTACTCTGATTTGTTTCTGCTGTATCACAACAGGAACTCCGCTTTTCCTCCATTTAAAATTGAAGTACAGCTGATGTACAATGTTAGGTTAATTGGTATAAAACAAAGTGATTGTTTCTCATAGATTCCTTTCAGATTCTTTACCGTTATATATTATTATATTGAGTATAGTTCCCTGAGCTATATATACAGTATAGGTCCTTGTTGATTTTACGTATAGTAGTATGCATATGTTAATTGCAAACTCTTTATTCCCCCCTTTCCTCCTTGAAAACCCTGTTTGCTGCATCTGAGTGTTTGTTTCATTTTATCATTTTTAGATTCCACATATAAGTGATATCACATATTTGTCTTACTTTGCTTAGTATGATAATCTTTAGGTCTAGCCACGTTGCTGCAGATGGCATTATTGCATTCTTTTTATGGCTAATATTCCATTAAGCATATATGCCACATCTTCTTTAATCCATTCTGGTCTGCTTGCTTTTAATGAGGGATTAAAATGGCCGTATCATAGAATTCTACTTTTTTTTTTGTCTTTTTGCCTTTTCTAGGGCCACTCCTGTGGCACATGGAAGTTCCCAGGCTAGGGGTCAAATCGGAGCTGTAGCCACGGGCCTACCCCAGAGCCACTGCAGTGTGGGATCCGAGCTGCGCATCTGCGACCTACACCACAGCTCACGTCAATGCCAGATCCTTAACCCACAGAACGAGACCAGGGATCGAACCTGCAACCTCATGGTTCCTAGTCAGATTCTTTAACCACTGTGCCACGACAGGAACTCTGAATTCTACTGAGCTTTAACTGAGAATCTATGTGAACTCTATTTGGCTCATAGCAGGTACTCACCAAACACCTGCTGTACTCTTTGCTGACTTTGTTCCCTTGCCTCAATCTCCAAGTGAGTTTTCTCCCCTAATAAACAGGAATTCTCCTCCAGTTTGAATACTGTCAAAATGTTCACATTTGGTAGTGAGAAAGGCTGGGACCTAGGATCTGGGACCCTTTGCTGCAGTGCTTGCACCTGGATGAACATCTCCTCAAGCCAATAAAATACAAAGAAACTATAAGGGATTAAAAATAACTGCATGATTGTAAAATCAGCTATACTTTAGTTAAAAATAAATTTAAAAATACGGAGTTCCCGTCGTGGCTCAGTGGTTAACGAATCCAACTAGGAACCATGAGGTTGCGGGTTTGATCCCTGGCCTCTATCAGTGGGTTGAGGATCTGGCGTTGCCGTGAGCTGTGGTGTAGGTCGCAGACACGGCTCAGATCTGGCGTTGCTGTGGCTCTGGTGTAGGCCAGTGGCAACAGCTCCGATTCGACCCCTAGCCTGGGGAACCTCCACATGCCGTGGGTGTGGCCCTAGAAAAGACAGAACGACAAAAAAATAAGTAAATAAAAATAATAACTGAAGGTATGCACAGTTGGGGCAAATTATGGACAAGATACAAAAAGACCAAAAATTTCAACTGCCACTTCTGAAGAGCTGGGAGCAAAAAGAGGGTACTGGGAACAAAAGCAAGGTGCTGTGCATGCCTCCTGTACTCAACGGCACCAAAAGGGCTACGGGCAAGCCATCCAAGGGACCCCTCCGGCCTGAGCCCTGGACCCTCACACCCCAACCAGCTGGCCCCTCCTCAGACACCTGTTTTCACTGTCTCCCTCACTTTATTCATCAAGAGCCATGAATAAATAAAGCCTTGACTGAATTTATTGTCTGGCCTCTTATCAATTTCTATTGATTAAAGAAGGCCAAGAATCCTGACTGGTAACAATGGGATGAGTTCACCAATTCTCATAGTTATAAATTGGAGAGAAAGCCCATCTCCTCTTCAGGACATGGATTATATTTGGGCTAATTTCATCTGAATGAAGAGATCACAGAAGTGAGCTTGCCTCAGTGGCCTCTACTCCATCTTCTAAGCATGGTTACGAGGAATGAGGTCTGATGTGGAGGTTTGGGAGAGAAAACACCAACCTGAAGGTCTAAGAAGGATTTGATTTCGATGTCTGAGTGAAAAAATTATGTTCCTGAAATGTTAATTACAACATTTTTTGTTTGTTTGAAAAGTAAACCACACTAAGCCATGGTATAATCACATGAAATTTATCCCTAGGGAAAAAATTTACAGCTCCCTTGACTCCAAACCAGACAAAATATATATTCCTTGACTTCTGAAAAGCAAGGGGGGGGGAAACTTGCATTAATTCCAGGGTCCATGCCACGGCACCCATCACTTCACCCACCATTTGCTGAGTTGCTTAAATTGCTGGCTTCTCCAAAACACAGGGAACCTTTTAATAGTCAAACGGAGCATACATTTAAATATGAAAGAGTCCACTGAAATTCAAAGACAAGAGAATTAAATGCTGGGGGGAAAAGGGTTCTAAGCCCCTGCTAGACCTAGCTCTGTACGCACACTTGGGTGAGAGCCAGCCTCCTACTCATGGGGCTTCTGTGGACGGCTGTTTCCTTATAAGTAAACAGAGTGAAATGCTAGTCCATGCAACACACCTGGAAGAGAGGAAGCTAAGCAAGGCCCATTTTGAAGAGGAAGGTAGCAAAATAGGTCTCCTCCAGTTAGCACCCCTTTTGCCACATCCTCATAGATCTCTGTTCTCAGAGGTGTCACCCGCTACTTCCTCTCCCTATCCCAGAGGATTTCAGAAAGCCTGCATAACATTAGGTTTCAGCAGGTCCACATGCACTGCGTCTGAAGCTGTTTCTGGTCGGCAAGTGGGGTGTCAAGCTACCCTTTGAGAGCCTGGCACAGAACCAGGTCTCCTTTCACTTGCCCCTCCTTTACTAATACAATGCTGTTTGGCCGGCCTGGCATCCCATGGGGCAAATGTTCAGGCCAAGAATAGTCTTCATTCTTCCTGTGAAGCTTTGAAGGTCCTCTTAAGAACACTGAAAATTTAGTCCCTACTTTCTGTTGAAAACGGCTGACACTAAACTTTGAACATTCTATGGATTAATCCTAAATCCTGGGAACTAAGTCTGCTTGAAGAAAGCAATGTTTTTATCAGAGATGAGACATTGATAGAACACCTCAGCATTACTTATGAAGGACATATTTTTAAATTCCCATTAGTAGCACTGTAAATAAATCTGCTCCTCACCAAAATTACCTTATTTCTATGGTGTAACCTACTGTTGAAACGCTGTTCATTTAGTAACTCCAAAAGGCTGTGTGTACAAAAAAGCAGGTCTGAGGACCTATCATGCATGGCATCATGCAAACTTACCGAAAATGAACCAACCCCTAAAACTGGGGGGAAAAATATTCTTTGTGTGTCATGGCCCTGGTGTCATCATAGCCATCAACATTTCAGGGGAAGTGGTGGTGGTGGTGGTAGTTAAACTTTTTAAACTCAAAGATAATCTCTCAAGGTCCAGACATTTTCACATGTGCAGTCGCAATGTAATCTTCACTCTGAACCAGCAAGGGAGATACGGACCCTACGTTATGGCTGAAGAAACAAATACTCAGAAAGGAAAAGTAACAGATCTAATTTGCACAGACATGGGATTTGTGTGTCCAGCGTTTTCTGGCACACACCAGGTGGTCATACAACCTAAGACTAAGCACACTGGCCCTGGTGCTTCAGTTCAAACTTCAGCTCTGCCAGTTACCACCTGTCTATTGGATAAGTAACTAACCATTCCCCAAGCTGTTTCTATGTCTGTAAAAGAATGACACTGGTATCTGTTAAGGATTAAATGAAGATAATGCACATAAATTATTTAGCTGACTGTCTGGAACATAGTAAGTGCTCAGTACATAAACAGTTATTATTACTAAAGAGGTGGGGTAAATATCCTGAATGAAATACACAGACTTTAGTTTCCATTTGCGAGTGTTTTTCTCTTTTTTGGGGGGGGGTGGTGCCCACGGCATGTGGAAGCTCCAGGGTGAGGGAAACCCACACTACAGCTTCAATCTGAGCCACAGCAGGGACAATGTCAGACCCTTAAAGTGCTGTGCCACCGGGGAATTCCTGCAAGCTATTAGAAAGGATTACAGTTTACTTTGTGGCAGACAATAATTTTTCTTTTTACATCAAGCAGGATACCAGAGGAGTATTCTAGGACGTCACTGAGGATTCAATAATAACAGAATATTAATGGTCTACAACTACCTACTACCATACTAAATCAATGACTTCCTAAGTAGAGCGTGTTAGCTACTTCGCTGGGGCTTGGAAAGAGCACTAAGCTTTTATTTCTTTTTAAAATCATGTTTCATTAATATTCACATTAACATAGTACTACATATATTCAATTTATTACACAATTATAATTATGGATACATGCTCAAAATTATTTTAATAAGGCAGGATCAGGTCTGGAGATAGTGATCTAGATGACTTGCTAAGGGAACACTTAAGCTCTCTGTATTACCAGACCCTAAAAATGTTCTTTCTTTTTTTATCACCTATATTATACCCTGATCTCTACATTCCTAGGTCTTTCTCCAAGAGGATAAAAGGCATGAAAGGTGCAAGGAGTCAGAAAGTAGTGTGACACCAAGCTAATGAGTCTGAGAAGGAATCTATATCTCCTCAGCTTTCAACCTGAGCTACACAGAAATAAACCATATGTCCAATTTATTTTCAACTTCCCCAATTACTGGTGAACTTTACAAAAACAATTAGATCTTATTTCCACTAGGTGGCAGTAAAATCCTGCAATGTGGTGCCCAAAATGTTCACTGGGATTAGTGTTTATTTATTCAATCTCACTTAATTAGAAAGACAGCATACTGGTTAATGAGTTACTTCAATTATATAGTGCTTCTGACAGTGGAGACCAAGTATTGCCCATTCTGCTGTTTACAAGCTGGCCTCTTCTTATACCATCCTGAATGTTCCATGTACTGTGAATACAGCAGTTCTCAAAAATCCACAGGCCATATAGCAAAAAAACCCCTCAATATGCATGAAAAGCCTGGAGCCAACCATCAGGTCCTATACCAGATTCATATAAAACCTTACATGAATAAAGACTTCTGAAGTCTTTGCTGGGGTGGTAGGATAAAGGTAACTTTATAAAGGTATCAAATAGTACAGAATTCTTAAATGGCAACTATGAGAACCTGTTTCTAGAAGCAACTGTACTTACCAGTTAGGCAGATGGACAATATTAACTTTCTCATTTTGCACTCTCCACATCAGTAGGTTGTTCCTAAAACCAAACCTTTGTGGTTAAGGGTGTTAACTCAAACTCTCTTAACACAAGAACCAAAACAAACAACAAAAAAGCCCAGCATCTGCTTACTGAACATCTGATTCTGGTCTTGGACAAACAGCCAATTTAAAAAAAAAAAAAAAAAAAAAAGCCATTCACACCATATTATATTCTCCAATAACAGAAAGCATTTTAGGATTAACAAAACTTTTCAAGACAGTCTTTAACCAGTGATGGCCATCAAATAAGGATAAATGTTTACTGCAGTATTCTTAAATCATGTTTTTAATGCCCCATTAGATCTGCTTTAAAAATAGCACCCTGATGTGAACTTACATAAGATTCTACAATGGGAATCTTCCTATATTTATATCTATTATCTTTGAAAAGCAGTAAGAATCTTTCAAGCGCACTGATTTATTTAAATCCTTCAGCCTCTGATATTGTGGCGCAGTGGGTTGATGATCCGGCTTGTCTCTGCGGATTTTCCGGTTTGATCTCTAGCCCAAGGCAGTGGCATAGGCTGCAGCTCCAGCCTGGCCATTCCTGACCTAGGAACTTCCATATGCCACGGGAGCAACCAAAAAAGAAAAAAAAAAGGAAGAATTATCAATAACTTCCTTCTGCTCAGATCATTAACTTTGAAAAGTAACAGATTTGATGAAACTTTTTAAGGTATAAACTGGGTATCATTAATTATACTTAAAATACCATAAAGCATTATGTTAAAATCTTTATCATTTGACCTTAGTGAAAAGAAATTACACTACCCTCTTTCCAGTTAAAAAAATTTCAGTCCAAGGCCTTCTTGAGAGTTCACCTAGGGAGTTGAAATTTGTTCTCAGAGAATGTGTTAATAGGAAATAGTAATGAATAGAGAGATACTATATTCTATAAATTGGGAAATCAGCACATATGCATTCTAAATGAAACAAACCTATAAGAGAAAAGATAAAGAGTTACAATCATGGAAGAGGCAAACTCAAGTTGAAAAGCTTCCCAAGCATATTCTAGACTTCATATATGAACTGCAGAATATTTAAGACCCCACACTCTATTACATCACAACATTGTTTATTATGTGAATTTTTTACAATACAAACAAAAAATACAGAAATGCAATATATGAATACAGCTAAATGCAGAATGGTGACTTTTTTTCCTTTTCAAGAGGCCATGATTCCCATTTCTAGTAAAATAAAGAGACTGCACATAGGTAGAAATAGGTTGGTCGTTAGCTTCACAATTTTGCCTAGAAATGATCTATAAATGCATTTTTTTCCCCCTGCTACTTACCATAAAGTGTAAAAAGGGAATTAAAGGAAAGTTTCCTTGTTGGTTCCTACCATATGAAAGATGCTATATTCTATTTTAGCAGGGCCAATATATGGAAAATACCTAAATTAAATGTTATTACAAAAATGAAGCAGTAATGAGATTCTGGCTAAAGAGGGCACTAAATGAGAATAATATATATTTAAAGAATTCAAAACAAACAAACAAAAAAAGGTTGTTATAAAAAAGCTCTAGGTGTATTGTAAGCATATAGGTTTTTTTTTTCCATGTGTATTTTTAAACAATGGAAGTGTCAAAAAATAGGGTCAACTGTGTTAGACTAAATTACATTATTGTATACGCTGCACTGAATTGAACCTTTGTATTATAATTATCATAAAGAAGCATAGTTTGCATCATATTATGGCAATTTATCCTCAATGAAAACCTTCCAGAGTCCTTTTATTTTGGAATATCCTGTAAACAATCTAACCACCAGAACATGATTGTACAACAGTAAAATGTTTTCTTGCATTAAATTGAAGACATCTGTTTAATAAAAAAAAAAAAAAAAAAGATGTAGGAAAGGTACTTAGAGCTGTTAGTTTCTAAGTACACAACACCTTAGACAATTCAAGGCATCTTAATCTCCATTAAGAACAAAAAAATAATAATTTTTGTCATGCTGTTAAATCCATCATTAAGGATAAAACCGGTGCAAATTGGTCAAACAGATCCAACAAACACTGATGTCCAAGCTGGCATATTGGCAACTAATACATAACTGGTGGTCAATAGAGGGTTTAAAAGATCTTCCCTTTCTTCTTGTTCTTTTCCAAGGTTCTAAATGATTAAAGGAAAATAACCAAAATGAGTGACCACTTTATAAACATAGACAACATACGGTAGCAATAGCTGATCCAACTACAACTGTGTTGGATTTTTAAATACTACTTTTTTTATTTTAAGAAGAAGGAGATTTAGAAATGAACAATAAGGACAATGCTAGTCTATAACATTATTTTCTTGGAAAGCAGTATTTGACAAAATTCCAGGACAAAGAGTAAAAAATTACAAAAACACAAAATATAAGAACAATTTTTTCCTAAATGAAATTAGAGCAAATCAAAAGAGATCAACTGATATCAACAACAATATCCTTTTCTCATACTGCCATTTGCATTCTGAAATGCTTTGCTTTTACAAATACATTTTTCTCTTCCTTGGGGAAAAAATTAATAGAAAAGGACAGTGAGAAAAATCTTTTTAGCAATGTTCCTTATGCTTGCCAAAAACTGAATACAACCGTTATGTCCAACAATTGGTATGGAGAGGTAATAAGCTATTGATTATGGTGAGTCAACTGAAGAGAACATTATGAAGCTACTGAATTATAATTATGAAGACTGGTAAGTCACAGAAAGTTGTATTTACTTTTGTCTTTTTAGGCCTGCACTCACAGCACATGTAGGTTCCCAGCCTAGGGGTCAAATCAGAGCTGTAGCCACCAGCCTACACCAGGGCCACAGCAACGTGAGATCCAAGCGGCATCTGCAAACTACACCACAGCTCACGGCAATGCCGGATCTTTAACCCACTGAGTGAGGCCAGGGATTAAACCCACGTCCTCATGGATACTACCTATGAGCAGTTCATTAACTGCTGAGCCACTACAGGAATGCCACAGAAAGTATTTACAGTAAAAAAAAAAAAAAATGATTATAACAGACTGCATCCATCTACATAAAATACCCATCCATGAAAATAATTTGTGCTTCAGATGTATCATAATGGGTGATGGCTTCTCAAATGTTATTTTAATGGTTTTAAAGTAAGTAAGAACATAATTATTTAAAACATTAATACACACATTTCTTGGGAATATGATATAAGTTACCTTGAAGAGTTCTGTTGTTCTAAAATGCGTTGTTGGGCTTCCCAGTTTGCTTTCTCATCTTCAAACTGACGACGTTTTTCCTCTAACTCTTTGTGCTGTGCTTCCAAATTCTTTTTCATTTGCTCATGGCGTCGCTGGAGCTAATTCAGAACACAATATATAAAATAAAACTGAGCAATCAGGAGCAGGAGTACCTTTCATCCAGGCATCCTAATGTTAACAATATGAGCACTGAGCTCTTACAACTTCAGAGTACCACCCGTAAAGCAGTGTCTAAGATTCCTCTTCCTACATGAATGACCAAAGAGAATGATCTTGGAAAACAGGAAAACAAAAGACTGCAGTAAGCTGGAGTCATGTAGCTCTATAGAGTAGGCATCCCTGTATTACCTCATTTTTCCTTACCCACAAACATGTAGGAAGCTGGGCAGGGAAGACACCACTGCTCCCACTATTACAGATGAGCAAACAGTTGCAGAGTTTAAGTCATTTGCCCAAGTTTGCCCAAGGTCATTAGCCGGAAAGTGGCCGAACCAGGATTTGAACCTGTCTCCTAATTCCAAGTTCAGAAAGCTGAGACAAGTAGAAAGAAAGCAAATAGATAAGGACCTAGAAGTTATAAGATCACCATAAGGTTCCCTGATTCTTACAAAGCAGTGATCCTCAAATATCAGTCTTCATACAAATCACCTGAATGCTTGTTAAAAATACAGATTTCTGGACCTTACCCAGACATACTGAATCAGAATCTCTGGGTTTTTGTTAAGTCTATAAATTTGCATTTTGAATGAGCCCCAGTGATTGATTCTAAAGCCAGTGGTTCCTCCTGAGAATTAATGCTGTAAAAAATGCTACTGAGAGGTGGAAAACACACACAAAGTAACTGCACAAAGAGCTTATCTGCTGGTTCACTAAATAATTCCACTGAGGTACTACTATTCAATCCATTTGAGGAAAACTATCATAACAACCACAACAAAAATAGACTCAATTTAACTCCACCAGAATACTAAGAACTACTGAAAACCTTCAAATGTCCAGGAACTATGTTCTGGTGAAGACTGTATTACATCAGTAAGTTGACATCTTGAGTTTGTATTATAATTTTGCATTCAACTTGTTTTCTTAATTACCTTGTAAACCCACCAAAAAACGACTTCATATTCCTTCCTATTTCAAGTATTTCATGCAATTTCTACAAAACAAGACCACCTAAGATACAGTTAAGCAAAGATGAGTCAAGTTTGAGGTACTATCTTCCTGATGATACCAAACAAGAACAGTTACCTCTGAGAAGAAGAGATAGGGATACAAAAGGGAGACACAAAGGATGAACTGATGATGCTCTTTTAAGCTGGACAGTAGGTTCTCAAGTGTTTACCTGTACATCATTCTTTGCCTGTACATTTATGTCACTTATATGTATCTTCTGTGTTAACTGCATTCAGGTGAAAAGTATAGGTCACAATCTCTTTCTAAAATTCCTAGAAGTGTTTTATAGTGGGGAATTTTTCAGATTTTAGAAAGCCAATGCTACTTAGAAAGGTCTACACACTATATTTACAAAACAACTCCTGGGCTACCTAGGTAGCTCCTATAATCAAACACATTACTATTTTATTATATGAATATATATATTCTCACCAAGTGGGATAAACTATGAGTTCTAGGTCTGATTTTGCAGTTTTCAGAGCCTTTTAAGATTTAAATTGTGGATACAGGATTGTGGACTTGTCTAGTGATTAAGAGCAAAGTTAAGTGGGTTCAAATAATGGCTTACAGCTATGTAGCACTGACCAAGTTAATCTATCATTCCTCTCATGTAAAAATGGGAAACGGACAATGATATCTTCCTTGTAGGGCTATGGTATGGATTAAATGACATAATCCATGCAAGATGCTTAGTACTGTGCCTAATGTGCCATGCTGCTGGATGTAAGCAACTATGCCCCAAACAAGTATTTCTAGCATAAATAAACTTGAGAAAAAATAGTACTAAACGGGGTTAAATAGGTTTCTTTACCTATATATTTATAAACTCACAGTATTAGGCTTACAAGTATTAGGGGAAACCTGGCCCAATTCTCTTTACAGGTCCTTTCAATGCTAATAAAGATACTATCGTTCAAAGAGTAGTTAAGTTTCTCAAAACTCTGTTTTCACCATTCCCAGTACCATAAAAACTCTTAAAGTATTCTCTGACTACAGTTTTACAATTGTTTATAACATTTACTCTCAAAATCAGGCCCTAAAATATGTCTATATCAAATGTAAATTTTACTATTTTTAGATATTCATCAAAATCTAAGTGTAGAAATAATGCAGACACTTGATTATACCTGGTTTTTTTTTTTTTTGCCTTCTGATAGGAATTTTCCAGATTATTTATTAATTAGTGAAGTGGTAGAGACTCAAATGGGCAGATTAACAACAAATTAAACTAAATTAAAAAGACTAAAATAGATCTCCAAAATGTCATCTTAATAACAGGTGCTGGGGATGCTAGTGCTTAGATGCTTGGCAGTCTTAAAATAGGAGGAGTTATTCTATATCCCCAATGAATTATGCATATGATAAATAAAATAACAGTGAAAGGTTTTTTAATAAGATATTACATGAAAAGCCCAGTAATTCAAGAGAATTCTAACATGGAATAAAAACATTTCCTCAAAATTATTAAATACTCACTCCATGCAATCTGTCTACTCGACAGATTGCTTTTGGTTGTGTATTCAGTCAAAGAAGGCTTATGTATTTTATGCAGTAATTACAAAAGCGATGAGACCAACTACACGGATATAACAGAACAGATCTCAATCTCCTTTTAATATATTTAAATATAAAAATATTATTATATCAGTGGGGCCACTTATAAACACAGATCTCACTGAATTTCGCCATTAAAAGTAATGCACAACAAGTCTATGCTGAGAAAACTTCGTACTGAAACTGTTGATTTATTTTGTGTTTACCTATTGGTTTCTTCTACTGTTCTCAGTCAAGCCAACTACTTACTCTATAGATTCTTGTGTTAATGAGTTTTCTTCTCCATCTTTTATTTCTTGTCACTTATTAAAGGATATGTCTTCGCAATCTTTTTGATTAATAGAAACTAAATATATGCCTCAACATCTAGAGGGATTCCAAGGTAGTATATGTTTGTTACTACTCTGATTTTTGTTAACAGTGGAAATTACTTTCACACATATTACGATTAAGGCCCAATTCATTTACAAAAATCACATTCCTTCATTTTTTCCTCTTTGTAATTTACCCTAGCATGTCCTTAGTTCAACTAAGGTTTTTTTATTTTCTTCTTCATTCGTATGCAAAGAAGCCTGACCAATTATTATCCTAACACTAGTTTTTATTCTTATATCCACCCAAAATTCTGATCTTTATTTTTCTTATACTGACTATATGGAATAGATTATAATTTCATTTCTTATAACTTGCTTATTATAGCGAATAATTGACCGTTAGTATTCTTTCTACTTAGCTGTATCCAAACACATATTAAAATACATATTCTTTTACCATACACATAGTGCTTGCTTTTATTTCTCCATTTTATTACATGAGTGCATTATATTAAATCTGAAAAAATCTATATAAAGGTTTTATTATCTATGAATTTTATTAAAGATACTATTTTAAAAAGGAATATTGTGTTTGTAAGAAATATTAGGTTGATTACCTCAGCTTCAGAGTCCTTCAGTTTTTGAACTTTTTCTTTGACCTTCATCTCAAATACCTGCTCCATCTCCATCTCCATTTTCTTCATCTTAGCTACATGCTCCCTTCTTTCTTCTTCCATTTGTGCAAGAGGGCTCCTGTTATGAACATTAAAGATAGTCATTAAACATCTAAAAATGAAAAGTTTAATGCAAAACTCTAAACAGTGATGAAAATAAATGAGATATTTATGCCATTACTGTGTTTTTTTGCTTTCTGTTTTTCCATAGTTTAAAAATAATTTTTAATTACTCCGCCACCACTTTAAATGACACAGAACACAGATTTGTTTGTTTGTTTGTTTGTTTTTTGGTCTTTTTGCTGTTTCTTTGGGCCCCTCCTGCGGCATATGGAGGTTCCCAGGCTAGGGGTCGAATCGGAGCTGTAGCCACTGGCCTATGCCAGAGCCACAGCAACGTGGGATCCGAGCCGCGTCTGCAACCTACACCACAGCTCACGGCAACGCCGGATCGTTAACCCACTGAGCAAGGGCAGGGACCGAACCCGCAACCTCATGGTTCCTAGTCGGATTCGTTAACCACTGCGCCATGACGGGAACTCCCATGAAGTTTTATGTATAAACACATACTTCTAAAATTTATAAATACTTATAATCTAGAACTTCCTTCTATGAAGTTCCCTTGTGGCACAGCTGGTTAAAGATCTGGCATTGTCACTACAGCAGCATGGGTCACTGCTGTGCTGCAGGTTTGAACGCTGGCCTAGGAACTTCGACATGCCGTAGGTGTAGCCAAAAAAACCCAAAACCAAACAAAATACAGCACAACCAAATTTCTAATGAAGAATTATTAATGAAAATTGGTGAAATGCTTCTCTAAACCTAATACATATCAAATCTAAAGGCAACACATAAAATAAATTGTAGAAAGAAAACAGAAAGGAAATATTCCCTAAATACATTCTTAAAATGGAAAACTAGCTGAAAATTTCTTAATTTTGTACTTTAAACAAAATTTTAATGTGAAAAAAGGTAATCACTTATGAAGTTAATAATAAGTTAATAATAATATGTAGAATTACTTCTACAATTTTCCAAGTGTTATAATCTTTTCTTTTTGACAACTAGTGACACGGTTAACTAACAATAATTCAAACTTGTTTTGTTAACTGAGCAAAAACTACCAGGCAAAACCTAAGACACTCTTCATTAGGCAAGTACAGTATTTCTAGGCCGCTCAATGTAACGTCAACGCTCTTGAAAAATTCATCCATCTAACTCAAATACTTCAGTGTTTTAACTTTGAAAGATGATCAGTGATCACAATCTCTCTCTCTCTCTCACACACACACAGGTGAGGATGGGTGAAGAGGAGATATAAATAAACATCTTGACATTTTTGAAATGCCAGAAAATAGACACAAGTATAATTAAATAAAGCAGTTCACTCCACTGACATTAAAATCCATGGGCTCAAACCTCTGCACAATTTTGTTCCAAATTTTCATGCTGAAAAATACTACAAATGAGCTTTATGTTACGGCTAGACCCAAGAGAATGTCGAAGTATCAGTTACCTACTACAGCCCCAGGGAGGAAAGAAAAGTAGGCTCTGTGGCTTTGAGGAGCTCTGAAAACTATTCAACACACTGGGACAACTTAAAGAAGGCAAGACCTTTTCTGATTTTGTTGATAAAATATGTTTATTTTGCCTCCATGAAATCAAGCTCAGACCACTTAATTGTGTCTTTTAAATTGGTGAATTTTATCTCAATAAAGTGGTCAAAAGGTTAAATCATGACTTAAAAACAAAAACAAAATCAGGCTTTGTATTTCACCCATGACTTCAAGGCTAGTCACTTTAATCCTGATGTGACACACTGATTATGGTGACCTCTCTCCTTACAACGCTGGATATTTCTGACCATACAGCATTATTTTTCCTATCAAGGATGAGGGCAAGGTAGTGAGACTGAAACCCAGCACAGCCCTGTGGGGCTCCTCGGTGCAAAAGCTTTTCTGTGTCCCCCATTTCTTGTTCTTAGGAAATGGACCTCATTCAGTCAACATGACTTAGGAACATCAAAGATCACTTTACAAATAATAACAAAGATCACCATAACAAATCACTTAACATAAAAAAAAATCACTTAATGAAGACCACCATAACAAATAGAATAACAATAAAGAAGACCAAGGAGGAAGAAGTAGGTTCAACAAAAAAAGACAGCCCTCCCCTTACTGGGGATCAGTTTAAGAGATCTGCAATCTTAGTATGCTTAATTCTTCTCTCCTTTCCTTTACAACTCCTTGTTCAATCTCTTTATATCTAGAACCTCACCTCCCTTTCTGTTACTTCTAACCACCCTCCCCTGCTCCAGACAGGGGTGGGCAAAATACACTCCCCTCCTGTAGAAAAAAGATGACTTGATATTGTCTTTGCCAGATGCAAGTAATACCTGACAGCTGCTAAAAATAGTGCTCACTTTTCCAGACTCCAGCTTTGAGACAAATTAGTATTTGATTGGACAAGCTCAGCTATTTTTCAGATTTTAACCATATAATCTAAATCCTGGGTTTTGCCCCCAGCTTTATCAAAATAAAATTGACATATAATATTGTCTAAGTTTAAGGTATACAATGTGATGTCTAAATCTTATTTTAAGTTTTAGGACCACTAACGTAACAGAAAGGTACATTTTCAAACATATAAACCAAATATTTTTATTTTTAATCCATAGTTCAACACACTCTACATACAGTCTGTCCCAAAATGCCTCTATAATTTAGACATAAGATAAATTATTCTATTACTCAATACTTAACATAAAAAAATTAATTTAGGGGTTCCTGCTGTGGCACAACAGGATCAGCAGCATCTCTGGAGCACTGAGACGCAGGTTCGATCACCACCCTGCACAGTGGGTTAGAGGATCTGTTGTTGCCACAGCTGCAGTGTAGGTTGCAACCGTGGCTCCAATCTGATCCCTGGCCCTGGCACTCCATATGCTGTGGGGTGGCCAAAAAATAAAAACAAATTAACTTACACTCCAAAACCAGGTGTGATTTAGTACTTTGTGGAGTGTACACTGCTAGACAAAAGTTAATGTAACCATAAATATATATATGTATACACATGTTTATGTATATGCATGTACATATAAGAGCAATGAAAAAACCTAAGTCCATCAGCAATCAATCAGATAAATAAATGACCTTACTGTCAATTTTATTTCTTTCTCAAATTGCCTGCAGATGCTGTTTAGAGACCATATGACGTAATAAAGTGATAAAATGACCACTTTTACAGCACCATAATTCAGTGGTCTTCGACCTGAGGTCTCTTTTGATATGAAAAGCATTACTTGGCCCTGCGCAGTATTAAGAGAACAATTTCCACACCCTCAATTTCCATACAAAGTTTTGCCTAAAGCAATGTGCCTAGAAATTTCCAAGCTAACCGAAAGCCCATTTCTCACATTACAGAGGAAAGACCTACTCCCTATTCCCCATCTCTTACCTAAGGTACACTGTACCTCAAAGTGTGAAAACCTCCAGGTGAGAAAGAGAACTCTCTTTCAATGATTAATCAAGGCACTACAACATAAACCTACAAAGTCTATCTCTCAATATTAAACATTTCCATTAAGGGCATCGTGTGGTGGTAGGTGTTAGAAACATGGTAGGTAGGTCCATATCGAGATGCCCTGGGTTCAGAAATACAGTAGAGGGAGGTGGCTGGAGAACTGGTGACTTCCCTCTGATGATTCTACCTTTTCCATGTTGAGCTTCCTAAAAGCTCAATCTCTCCCTGTCACCACTATCAAAGAGTGCACTGCCATGGAGGAAGAGTCCCATGAGAGCAGAACAAATAGAACGCCAATAAGAAGCCTAGACTCACATTTGCTTAGTTCACATATTTAAATATTAGTCATTCTTTTCAGTTATCCATGGATGGGTCCTTAGCTATAAAGAAAAGCACCTTACATCAGCTAAAAACATGGTAAGTTGCTGATACTGACTTTTTTTTTCAAAAATTCAACTGGAATAAACTGCTAATATTTTCAAGGCAATATCTGATACAATCAATCAAAGGATAAAACTTCAGATTGCTTTCAGATTCACTATGTAACATTCAACAAAGCAGTAAAAACCTAATTTAACAAATCATGTATCTATTCTAATTACAGACATTCCCCAGTTGGTTCAATCTTCAAAAATATTCTTCTACTTACTTAATGTAAAATAAATTAATATACTAACTCCTGGGGCAGTTTAGCACTACAAACTTTTATTTTCACAGGCAATGTTTAGACATGATTTCTCTCATTAAGAAATACATTTCCAATTGAATTCTACTTTCTATGTTTTCATCTGGGTTACAGTTTAATTCAAGTAATCCACACTAGAATTCTATATAAGCAGAAGAATTTTTAATAACACTAAAAGCTTTACTATTTTTCCCTGAATTATACCTGCATCCAACAGCAAAAATATCCCAACAGCCCTATTTTAAAAGCCTTATATTTGAATTATGGAAAAAATTCCTTATTTCTAGCACATGAACAAATGTTTAAAAGAAATAATCGAACATTAAGTACATCCACTTAATGAAAAATATGTACTAATACATATTATTTTTAATTATAAAATTACCATTGGCTTTAATTGTGTACGTTTTTGTTTTAAACAGTTAAAAAATCCATACGCTAGTAAAATGTATTTAGAATGGATTCAAATTTTATGAACAATATTTATTATGATGGATCCTTATATTTTTGTGCTAAATAATAGTTGTTTTGATACAAATTTTGCTAAAAAGTAGATTAAAAAATATTGCCTTTCTCTCATGCACTGAACCTTAACCTCATTTCAAATAGAATCTTGTATTTTAGAAGGCTAGTTAAATAAATAAATACATAAATAAAAGCAAATCAAAACTTTTAAATAGCAGTAGTAAGTTCCTGGAAGTCAGTGTTTTGCATAGTATGCATTACTAATCACCTATATCAAAACCATCTAGGGTGCTCATTAAAAATACAAACCTTCAGGAATTCCCGAAGTGGCGCAGCGGAAATCAATCCAACTAAGAACCATGAGGTTTCAGGTTCGATCCCTGGCCTTGCTCAGTGGGTTAAGGATCCAGGGTTGCCGTGAGCTGTGGTGTAGGTCGCAGATGCAGCTCAGATCTGGCAGATGCAGCTCGGATCTGGCTGCGGCTCTGGTGCAGGCTGGCAGCAACAGCTCCAATTAGACCCCTAGCTTGGGACCCTCCATATGCCACAGGTGTGGCCCTAAAGAAAGGACAAAAAACAAACAAAAAACCCAAACCTTCAGACCCATCCCACATCTACTGAATCAGAGTCTCTTGTTAATGACTGAACCTAGAAATATATCTTCTAACGACCACTCTCAGGAGGTCTCTGAAACCAGAAAATCTAGAATCTGATCAATAAATTTCCTTAAATAAGCATGTTGACAGCATAAGAAGAAATTCAAAGTTAAAAAAGAAATTAGGGGCTATGCTCCAAACAGGAAAATATGGAAGAAAACAGGTCTAACATCAGTCTTAAAAGAGAACTGGTTGTGACTTTGCCAATGACTATTAATGCTTTGTGTGCTTTTGTATGGAATTTTGGGCCACTGTGGAAACATAACTAAAAAAGAAAAAAGGAACATTTTCCTTTTCCATTATAAGGAATGTCAACCACTATAAAACACAGTATTGCTATTTTGAAAACTTGCCTTCCTTAATTTTTAATCACAGAGATTTTTCAGGATTATCCTCTAATGGGAGATAATACCTGCTAAAAATGTACATACCTTGTTAAAAATGGTTTTCATAATGCCTATTATCTTCAACAACCCCAATAAAGGAAAAATAGGGCACAGCCACAGTTACCAAGTCTACACCAGCTAATGCACCAGCCTCCTTACACATCTCTTTTCCCCACATCATCGTAAAACCATCACAGCTTGTGATATTAACTTGACTGGATGAAACTATACACTCAGCAGTCACACCACTCTAACAACCAATAGGAGAAATCCAAACTCCAGCTAATTTACTCCCTGGACATACACAATACGAACAGAGAAGGTAACCAAGACTACATTAATCCAAATACTCCTTTTGTTTGGTCCTGTTCATTTCTATATAATCTGTCTAAAAAAATACACATATACTTGTTAAAGGAACTGTTTGGTTTCTAACTGAGAATCTATCATGTGATGTGATATAAAATTAATTTGATGGTAAATGAGCAGAAGAGAATGCATGGCTTTTTCGCTTAAAGAACAAGGTAATAAAACTACACTTCCTCCAATAAACAATAAAGCTTGACAATATAAATTTCTGCTGTTGTACATAAAAAACATTATCCTGGAGTTCTGTCGTGGCTCAGTGGTTAACAAATCCAACTAGGAACCATGAGGTTTCGGGTTCGATCCCTGGCCTTGCTCAGTGGGTTAAGGATCTGGCGTTGCTGTGAGCTGTGGTGTAGGTCACAGACGTGGCCCAGATCTCACGTTGCTGTGGCTCTGTCGTAGGCTAGCGGCTACAGCTCCGGTTTAGACCCCTAGCCTGGGAACCTCCACATGCCACAGGAACAGCCCTAGAAAAGGCAAAAAGACAAAAAACAAACAAACAAACAAACAAAATAAAAAAAAAACCCACATTATCCCAAATCTTCTACTGAGTAGAGAAATCTGTAGAAAATGAACACCAAGATTATTAACAACATAAACAGTACCTTTTCTGGAGGAAAGGATATATATACTTACTTAGTAAGCTGCCCTTTATTCTTGTTATTATCAACTCCATTATAAGTCACAGCTGCCAGTTTTCTGCTCCGATAGTTCTCATAGTGTACATTATTAGTGACATCTTTCAAGTCCTGCATGTGTGTTCTGTCATAAATAAATAACACATCAAGAGCCTGTTTCTATTAAAAAAGCTTTGGTATAAAATAAAAACTTTATCAAAACTAAAACTTCAGTCTTAAAACAAGCAAAAGACTATTCTGAAGGAAGATGACATTCATCTCTCTTCATTCACGCTCAAGGCAGAGCAAGACAAAATGAGCTAACTTGATGCCAATGGAAATTTAGGTTCTAAAAAGTTTAGGAGCCATAAATCCCCTCAAAGTGGTTACCAAAGAATGACAATTCTACAAAAGAGTATTTACGTATACAGTATATATTTTATATCACTCAAGAAGGGAAAGTATATTAGCTCCTACCAAAGCTCCCCAAACCTAAAAGAAACTGCTTTTCTTTTAGCAATATCATTAATATTTGAGTTTTTGCCCTGGTAATACATAATGTCACATTAGATCACATATCAAGTCAGATTCAAACTGGGGAGTTTTAATTTTGAGTAAATTTTTTTTATTCAAATTGTCCAGTAAATGTGGTACTTTGGTTAAATGAGTGTTTGCTCATAACATTTCCGTCATGCATAAAGTCAATATATAGGACATAGGTATAACTAGGACAATGCCATCATTCCTTCATGATGCAAGATAATAGAAGACTCCCTGAGCTGCTCTATGGTATCCATTATCAATGTAGTATTCTTGGACATACATGGTGTGGCAGTACTCTGTATCATCTGATTGACCCTCTTCTCAGCATCCATTCCTGCACGTGCCATCTCCCACCTTTTATCTCCATCACTTTACCAAAACTCCCTTTTGGGAGACAAACATAAAGGTGTTCCTCTGTTTTTATTCTTCCTGATATCTAGAAAACATTTACTATTACCTTACCCTTTGTGAACAGAATGCGATGTTCAACTACATCTATTACTACTGGACATTTCCATGCAGTTCTCTTACAGTTTACTCCTATTTCTAAGTATGGATGTTCCACAAGCCTCATCTCCCTTTAGACTCTGTTCTGTGCTGAACATATCCTCTCTCTATGGCCACTAGAGTTATCCCTAGAGCTCTCTACTTTAGTCAAGTCAGGTAGTTCCTTACTCCTAGCATATCCAATGGTTAAGCACTGAAAAACTCAAATTAATCTGTCACTGACTCTCAGCCTTCAGAGTTCTACTGTTTTGGAGCTCTCTTCCCATTCTTGAAGTCAAGCCACTCTAATCCAGACAACTTTCTCCTTGGTCGTCGCTCATTTTTTTGGTACCAGTACATGGCATAGGTGACACCATATAACTTCTTCAACTATAAACAACCCCATTTACAAGAAACATGCCAACATCTTTTGTACTCTTGTCATAGTACATAACAGGTCCTTTTAAAAAAAATTGATCTTGGAGTTCCCATCGTGGCGCAGTGGTTAACGAATCCGACTAGGAACCATGAGGTTGCGGGTTCGGTCCCTGCCCTTGCTCAGTGGGTTAAGGATCCGGCGTTGCCGTGAGCTGTGGTGTAGGTTGCAGATGCGGCTCGGATCCCGCGTTGCTGTGGCTCTGGCGTAGGCCGGTGGCTACAGCTCCGATTCAACCCCTAGCCTGGGAACCTCCATATGCCGTGGAAGCGGCCCAAGAGATAGCAACAACAACAACAAAAAAGACAAAAAAAAAAAAAAATTGATCTGAAGCTGAGATGATAAGCACTGCTGATTTTCTGGAATAAATCCTGTTACCAGTTTCTCTAAGAGAATAATAAAAACAAGTAACTGTGCCAATATAAAATGATCTTTTTGTAGTTTTAAATATTACATATTACCTTATCATTGCATCATTAAAATATCATTGAAGGACCTGAGGTAGAGTTAGCAGCTCAAATACAAGATGTGTAAAATAAAAATAAGGTGGACTTACCAACTAGTTGTTAAATTATTTTTGTTAATGTGATCTGACATTTTAATTTTTAAAATTTATTTCTTGGCCATACCGTGGCATGTGGAAGTTCCTGGACCAGGGAATGAACCTGTACCACACCAGTGACCCAAGCCACTAGAGTGACAACTCCAGATCCCTAACCCAATGCACTGTAAGAGAACTCCTGACATTTTAGATAATGAAAGATTTTCCCCTTTCACTAAAATAACTTCATGATTACCTGGTTCTGGCTTTCCTCAGTATATAAAAGTCTGTTTCCGACTTAATTAAATATGTTTTACTTTTATTCCTTTAAAAAATCGATATATTCCTCCACTCTCAAAATAATTAAATAACTAGTAATAATTAGATAACTGTAGTTTTCGCTACAGTTTCAGGAATATATTCTTTTCCATTTCCCACTGCTGATAATACAGCACTCTCTTCTTTTCTCTTGTTCTCCCTTCTCTGTTTGATTTCTGCACTGTCCATTGCCATACCTTGAAACTATTTTTATGAAGTTTTCTTTCTTTCCATTGTCTTCCTTAGTTTGCCTGCAATAGGCAGTTTTCTTAATTAGCAAAATGACGCTGCTTTGAACTTGGGTCCGTAAGAGAAGCAACCACTATTCTTAACTTTAACCTCCATGATCTCAAAACTCACAGACATCTGGAATACTGGAATTGATACTTCTTTCAAGTATTTATTAAATGTCCACTAGGTGCCTTTTTCTTAAAGACATGCTCTACATTTCATGTGTATCTTTCTCATCTCTACTCCAAATTTAAAAGGAAAAGCAACAAAGTAAAATATTCCTAAGCTTATTCTTTTCCAAGTGTAATACTTTTCAAGGATTTTTTACACATTTCAGTGTAAAAACTATAAATGAAAAATTACGTTAAGAAGCAAAATGAACATCTAGCAAAGGTAAATATGCCCTAAGAAAGAAAAACAAGTGTGCTAAAGCAAATTTAACAAATAAATGAATTTTTTATTAAGCAAAATTGCCTAATCATCTACCTCTAGGAGTTGAAGCCAATGTCTTCATTCTACTTATTAAACAGGACCACTCCCAAGTCCACAAATAAACATGTGATGACTGTATTTATTCTAATCCATTTTAAGACATCTATTTCCAAGAATCCTTTCTATCTGACCCACTCCAGATACTAAACCACTGACTGTGAATTTCTCTGATACATCTAAATATCCTCATCACAGCACATACCTACTTACATATTATAATCTTAGGGTTTTTTTTTTTTATTTTCATACATGTATGACTTTCCTATAGTAAATCCTCCTGCAGGAATGGTCTATTTTCTTGTAATGCTTCTAAACTAGTAAGTCCCACTCATCAGAGGCCAGGCCGTGTACCTTCGAATGTTCAAAGTCTAGCTTCTGACTCAGTAACTAGTCTTCCTTTCTGAAGTATTTTAGGTATATAGACAATTACTGATTGCATATTTTAAAAATACATAAGAAAAAGTTATAGATTATCATGGTGTCAAGCACTGGGCAAGTAGCACAGAAGAGTTAAAACTGAGGAAGCACAGATTTAAAATTGAGGAAGAGAGTAAAATCAGAAGGAATTCACTGGCAATTAATACTTATGAAACATTCCCTACACATAAATATTACATGTGATTAATATTCTTCTGAAGTCACATCTTAAGAATGGAAGAGTAAGGAAAGAGTTTGGAATAGAACCCAAAGTGTTGTATTCTCAAAACCAAGATACAAGACCATCTTTTCCTATGCATTTGCTCTTCTCCTACTGTGTGAGGTCTGGCAACCCCAAGAGCTGAATCAGGCCTGTCATCTACTTTAGACCAAAACACTTGGTCTTGAGCTCTTTTGAGAAAAACCAATTACATGCAATCTCTTTGATTTCAAAATTACTCTCATCTCTTGTATATTTCTTAAGGTTGCAATTTGACTCAAATTCCCCCGTGCACTTTTAAGAATGATCCTGTTGTTCCATGATTTTCAATTATCATCCATATGCATGTTACTACCTCTACATAGCAAAAGAGATTCCTAGGTATTGGGAAAGTAGATAGGAGTTATGAAAAGTAAAGAGACATCAACTTAAGATGGCTATCCAAAACTGGAGGTTGAATAGAGCAGCTTGCAGTGAAAGTCTGGAAGAACAAGCAAGGTAAGAGAAGAGAAAAGTGGCAAAGGGGTATAAAATGTCATGAAGGAGGAATTTATTTCAACATGAAGACGCTGAGGTTCATTTTTCGTTCCCTTTCTGTTCCCTGCTCACTAATGTCTCTGGTTCTTCTAAACTTTTTCTGCAAGATTTCCTCTCTGCTGCTGCTTTTAATCAGAATTACTTCAATGTCCTGTTCTCACAGGCTCTCCTTCTCTTTCACCAGGTGCAGAAGGTACAATATAGGAGTAATGTTTTCCCATTTGGGAGGAAGATCAGTTTTGTTCACAGAATTCCAGTAACCAAAATGTTCTACTTACCAGCTACCAAGCTGTGTACCTTTAAATATTCAAAGTCCAGTTTCTGACTCAAAACTTAGCCTTCCCTCCACAGTTTTCACAAACTTTTCATATTAAAAAAGAGCAACAGCCTTTTCCTTTCCACTTTCCATACCTCTTTTCAGTATTAAACCTCAATACAATATATAAAGAGACCCATTTTCCTATGTATTCCCTGGCCACACAAGGAATTTTTTTTTTTTTTTTGTATTTTTGCTCACAACTGTAAAACCTTGGCAAAATAATCCAAATTGTCCCCATGCAGTGCTTACTTTAGGACTAAATGAAATCATCAATTTAAATAAGCTAAATTTATAAAAGGCAAAAAATAAATCTAACTCTAATTTCATTTAGGGTAAGGAAAAAAAATCTGTTATTTTCATCACTGGTCACACTTACCTTATCAACATATTTCTTAGAATTGTAAAATCACAATGTTCGCCATTTTCAACTAAAAAAAAACAAAAAAACAAAAAAAAAAACGCATATGTTATTCCCACTAAACTCAGCCTTTCCCCTCCCCCTTTGGTCTTTTTAGGCCACACCCGCAGCATATGGAGGTTCCCAGGCTAGGGGTCCAATTGGAGCTGTAGCTGCTAGCCTACGCCACAGCCACAGCGACACCAGATCCAAGTCAAGTCTGCAACCAGCACCACAGCTCACAGCAATGCCAGATCCTTAACCCACTGAATGAGGCCAGGGTTCGAACCTGCATCCTTATGGATACTAGTCAGATTTGTTTCTGCTGAGCAATGACGGGAACTTCCCAGCAGCCCCCTTTTTTAAAATTCAATTTATTTTATTTGTTTTTGGCTGCACCCTTGGCATACAAAAGTTCTCAGGCCAAGGATCAAGCCCATACCATAGATGTAACCAGAGCCACAGCAGTGACAATGCCAGACCCTTAACCAGCTGAGCCACCAGGGAACTCCTAGACCTAGTCTTCTAAAAGGAAGTTGGGTGTTAACAACAAAAAAAGAATATGCAAAATAATTTATATCAAATCTTCATTAAGATTTAACATCATAGTTCTTAATTTAAGGCAACATCATATGCGTATACCTCATTACTTTACTGTAGTTTAATCCTCAGTGATAAAATATAAATCTAAAAAACGAGCTCTCCAAAAGCAAACAATTTTGACATTTTGAAAAGGGAGATCATGTATTTCTCTTTACTGGTAGAAAATATATTTTAATAATGTATTTTCTACCAGTAAATAAAATGCATTTTAAAACTTTGGTATTGAGAGTGAGGGGTGAATCACTTTAGAAAAATCTCTATAAGGTAACCAAAGTGAAAATGTGAGCCAAGAACATTCAGGTTCATTATTATTGTTTTTTAAATGTTATCACTAAAAAACACTTTTAGTGGTGAGGTTGGGGATGGGTAGGGGAAGGGATAGAAAATAGGGAATTACCTAAAACTAGAAATACAAACCAATTTCTTTTGTGCATATTTCCAAGGGCTGTACAAGTTCTAAAGCCAACTGAAGGTTACATGGGGATGACAGAGAGCTGGGAATGAGTGTTGTGTCACTGGTTGGAAAGTTACTGATACGAACAATGACTTGGAAAAGATTCTAAAAATTAAAGAATTTTTCAAAATAATACCAACAAAAAGAGCAATCATGACTCATCTTGATTCCAGGTCACTATAACACAGAATACTATATATTAGGTTAAACCAGTATAATAAAGACAAATGTGGGGAAACATGTTTATTGCTAATAAGGCTTCTAAGAATTGATGCTATAAACTAAGATTTTATTGTTGTTGAAAACTCCTTAAAAATTAATAGAGGCTTTTTTTTTTTTTTTTTTTTTTTTGCCTTTTGTCTTCTTAGGGCCGCACCTGCGGCATATGGAGGTTCCCAGGCTAGGGGTCTAATCGGAGCTGTTGCTGCCAGCCTTTGCCAAAGCCACAACAGTGCCAGATCCGAGCAGCATCTGTGACCTAAGCCACAGGTCAAGGTAACGCCGGATCTTTAACCCACTGAGCAAGGCGAGGGATCGAACCCGCAACCTCATGGGTCAGATTCCTTTCGGCTGTGCCAGGACATGAACTCCTAATAGAGGCTATCTTGATGAATTTTTTTATTCTAAGAGGATATGATGCCAAAAAAATATGACTTTTGTTCTGAAGATGGGGAATTGTGAATGTCTTAATTGGGCTTCTGACAGCTAGTCTCATTCCTGAGGGTCCCGGACCCATCTGAAACTCAGATAAAAGTGGCAGGCCTTTTCTCCAAGATTGTTTTCAATTTTAGAAGGTTTATTAGAACCTCTGATAGTTATCTTTGGGCCCCAGGTAAAGAACCTTTACGTTTTAAGTATTTTCAAACAAGAAAACAGGAACAAACTTAATGGTCGGGTGGAGATGGGAGGGTGGGTACTGACAAGTGGCTTTTAAAGTACTACAACATTAGGATTTAAACATACTTGCCTGATTTAGTAGGACACAAAGGTCTGAGAAACTTGTATGTATTTATGAGGAAATGACATCCAATGAAACTGAATTTAGAATGATCTTTTAATCTAGACTATATCAAAGCAGTATTATACTGTTTACTATAAATACAAAAAATTTTTGGCCGTGCCTGCAGCATGCAGAAATTCCTGGACCAGAGATCAAACCCACACCACAGCAGTGAACTGAGCCACAGCAGTGACAATGCTGGATCCTTAACCACAAGGCTACCAGGGAATTGCTATAAATGCAAAATTTTAATTACATTTGTGAGATCTTTATAGAAAGCCATTCACTGAAAAAAACCTTACCTTCAGCAACACCCCATGGATACTGCCTTCCTCTGACTCTTTTGCCATTAACTTCAATGATAGTATTACTACCTACCACAGCAAGAGGTAAACGGTCCTATAAAACAAAGTATTCTTGTTCAAATATATCTCTGTAGTCTTCACAAATTCAATAATAAAAGTTAAATCACTCAACAGCTAAGCAAAAAAAAACCCTGATAGTTTCTGCATTCACCTTTATAGGCCATTCAATTACTATTTAGTAAATTGCCATTGTGTGGTATTATCACCAATGTAAAATAAATAAAATTATATTTTTACTGAAAAATTTTAAGAATACAAAGGCATATAATGATAAAATTATTTGTTAAAACATCATTCCAAAAAGAAGTGGACTCATGTTTTAAAAATTAAAAAGGGTAAAAAATATATTGGCAGTTATAGGCAAAAAAATGGGGCTTGTGATTAGCCTGCCTACCTGATCATAAACCAGCCCTAACAGCCTGGACACAGAGAATATTTTACTTGCTAAACTCTACCTTTGGAACTCCAGATGTGGGGAACTGCATTTGTATCCAGACTAACTCAGGGAAGTCCTTCAAAATTCTTGCCACTCACAGAAATATATAAGAATATTGAAAATATATGGCTATTTTATAAAACCTCAGAAATTCTTCACTGTCAGGTGTAAGTATTACATTATTTCAACATAATTATTTGCTTACATAGTACCATTATTCAATACATCATTTTTGGGTCCAGGGTACTTAGGAAACCACCACAAATTAAAAATACCAAAAGTTATACTGGTATAGATTTTTGGTTGATTTCTTATAAAAGGACAAAAGAAAACATATTTTTGGCTCTGGAAACAAAGATTAAGTATAATATTGCTTTTAAAAACAAATCCTCTCCCTTTTTATTACCCACCCCCCTCCCCAGTTTTTTTCCATTACCTGTTTTTCAAGGAGGGGAATTATAAAATACAAAACCAGTTTAACTGAAGACAAGAATTATGTTATTCATCTCTCTATCTCATATAATACTTTACTATACATAAAACAGCCAAACGACAAAGTTATTCAGTGTTGAATTCAGCTTTATGATTAATCTCCTTATTTATTCTGTAAGTCAACTGTTTAAAAGCACTGCTATTTCTGGTCTTTCTAGCAGATGTTATAGAGCTTTCAAGGCCCTAAAACATTTTAGTACATGTACGGGAATGAACCTACCTTTATCTTTTTAACAAGCTTATTTTCTTCTTCATCATCTGTCTCTGGAAATTCATATATTTTAATTTTATGTTCTTGGATTTCTTTCATTATCTAAAATGTAAGAGGAAGTTTAGCAAAAGAATACCACACACTAGTATTATTTTTATTATATTCTTCTTAAATTCCTCAGTCCTTCCTTAGCTCCAGTTCCTTTACTGTTTTCAATGATGCAAAATGTAATCCAAAACCAAAGTACTATGTTGGCCTTTTTTTTTTTTTTTAACAACAAAACTGACATATAAATACCATTTTTAAAATCTAGTAACTTCAAAAGTGTTAAAGTCATAAATTATAATAACAAGAGTTCTAAAAATGATATGATTCAAAAAAAGGGCTTTATCCAGTTGACTTCTACCTAATGGTTTTAGGTCACTTATTTACAATGACTGAGATACTTTCTCTAGATAAACTCTCACCAACTGTTTTATTCAACTGAATCAACAGAGCTTAAATTCACCTAAAATTTTTAGTAGAATTTGGTAAAGGTTAAGTAAAGGTAAGTAAAACTAAGTACTGCACTGACACCAGGAGAAAAATTTGCACTTATCAGAAAATATCCTTGCATATACATGTGCATACGCAAAAACCAAGAAGCAAGAGATATACGATCAAGCAAGCACACAGGAGAAAACATGGCCTGAAAATTAAGAAGCTAAGGTGTTAATAATAATTAATGAGAATGCAGAAAAAAGAAAGCAACTTATTAACAGCAGAAATGACTTAGCTCAAATTAAATTATCTTGTCCCAAACGACCCCAAATTCTAATAAGAATACAGAAATGCAAATAATGTTGACTACCTACCCTATTTTAATTCATAACAAACTGGTGGCTAACACACCAATAATTAACTACCTGCCTGTACTGGTAGTTCGGCATTACTCACACTGCTGGGTAACCAGCAGCAGTAAAGGGATCCTACACAAAATATGCTACATGGTTACTAAAACAAACAGAAGTCAAAATGCCCTGAGAAAAACAGGACCACATTTTTTTTTTTTTTAATAATTGGGTTATGTGTCTATTTAAAACAACAACAAAAGAATAAATGATGAGGTGTGAAATATGTGACTAGAAGAAAAAAAGAAACACTAGTAGTTAGCTCTAAGAGCAGTGGGTCTTAGTCAAAGGCTGCACATTAAAATGGCCTGAATGAACACAGAGAACAGACTTGTGGTTGCCAATGGGGAGGGGGAGGGAGTGGGATGGACTCAAGAGTTTGGGTTAGTAGATACAAACTATTACATTTAGAATGGATAAGCAATGAGGTCCTGCTGTATAGCACAGGGAAGTATATCCAGTCTCAGGCTAGATTGAGATGGAAGATAATATAAGAAAAGGAATATATACATATATGTATGACTGGGTCCTTTGCTGTACAGAAGAAATTAGCACAACAGTGTAAATCAACTATACTTTAACAAAAATTTTTTAATTTTAAAAAGTGGCCTGAGTGAGCATCTTCAAAATAACGAACACCACAAAGCCCCACCTTAAACTACTAAACTGGTCTAATAATTCATTTTGAAAAAATTCTCTAAGTTCTCTATGACTCTGATAAATACTTCCGGTTAAAAACCGGAAAAAGAAAAAGAAAATTATACAATCACTACAATATGACCTATTTGGAAGTAGAGATCATTGCTTATTCATCTTTTTTTTATTTTTTTTTATTTTTTTTATTTTATTATTATTATTTTTTTTTTTTTTTTGTCTTTTGGTTGTTGTTGTTGTTGCTATTTCTTGGGCCGCTCCCGCGGCATATGGAGGTTCCCAGGCCAGGGGTCCAATCGGAGATGTAGCCGCCGGCCTACGCCAGAGCCACAGCAACGCGGGATCCGAGCCGTGTCTGCAGCCTACACCACAGCTCACGGCAACGCCGGATCGTTAAACCACTGAGCAAGGGCAGGGACCGAACCCGCAACCTCATGGTTCCTAGTCGGATTTGTTAACCACTGCGCCACGACGGGAACTCCCTTATTCATCTTTTTGATCTCTTGGTTGTTCAGCACAATTCCAAATCAAGACACATACAGATCAAGATAGAAATGTTTTATATGAATTGTATCTAAACTCAGAAACAGCACAAGATAAAAATGGGAGTGAATATAAATTAAAAAGAAAAACACAAACTCCTGGTATAAATAACAAATATACAAAAAATGATATACTAATACATTCTCAAAATTTAATTAGATTTAACAAAAGGAAATTTCAACAGGTTTTTGAAATATATTTCAAGTTATTCTAAAATGAGACCAGCTTCACCTACCAGAGGGCAGACAGTGTAAGCAAGAAAACTATGACCCCATAGCCTGCAGAACTGAGTTTACAAACACAGGTCAACACATCCCCTGGACCTAATGGTCCCTGGTCCTTGGGTGATGAGAGGGGAATGTACTACAGATACACACAGGATATCCCCTAAGGCAGTGAGCCACTTCTCCAAGGTTGAGAAATGTAACTAACCTACTATACACACAAAAATACAAAGAGAAATTTAAACAAAATGAAATGGCAAAGGAATACATTCCAGATGAAGAAACAAGATAAAACCTTAGAACAAGTAAGTTAAGTGAGATAGGCAAACTACCTGAGAAAGAGTTCAGAGTAATTGATCATAAAGATGATTCAAGAACTGGGAAAAGGAATGGTTGCACAGAGCAAGAAGTTTTTTTTTTTTTTTTTCATTTTTTAAAGTTTTATTGAAGTACAGTTGATTTACAATGCTGTGATAATTTCTGCTATACAGCAAAGTGATTCAGTTATACAAGCACACACATCCATTCTCTTTCAGATTCTTTTCCCAGATAGATTATCATAAAATATTGGATAAAGTTCTTTGTGCAATATAGCAGTTCCCTGTTGGCCAATCATACCATATACCTCAATGGGCATATGCCAATCTCAAATCCCCAGTCCACCCCTCCCCCACTTCCGCCCATCAACCTTTGGTAACCATAAATTTTTTGAAATGTGTCTTTTTTTTTTTGGGTAAATAAGTTCATTTGCATCCTTTTTTAGATTCCACATATAACTGATATCAAGATATTTGTCTTTCACTGTCTAACTTCACTAAGTATGATAATTTCTAGGTCCATCCATGTTGCTATAAACGGCACTGCTCCCCTCTTTTTTATGGCTAAGTAATATTCCATTGTAGATACGTACCACATCTTCTTTATAAGTTTTTAACAAAGAGAAAATATAAAGAACAACCAACCAGAGTTAAGAATACAATAACTGAAATAAAAAAAATACATTAAAATAGGAGAATAAATTAGGTGTAAGAACAGATCAGTGAACTGGAAGACAAAGTGATAGAAATCACTGCCCTGAAACAGAATAAAGAAAAAAAGAATAAAAAGAACAGAGGATGGCTTAAGAGACCTCTGGGACAACATCAAACACACAAAACATTTAGAGAAGTATCAACACCTATCCTTCTGAGACTATTCCAAAGAAAGGAACACTTCCAAACTCATTCTATGAGGTCACCAACACCTGATACCAAAACAGGAGTTCTGGTGTGGCTCAATGAATTAAAGACGCAGCATTGTCACTTCAGTGGCTTGGGTCACTAATGTGTTGGAGTTCAATCCCTGGCCTGGGAACTTCCACATGCCATAGGCACAGCCAAAAAAAAACTAAAAAAAAACAAACAAAACAAAACAAAAAAAAACAAACAAACCCACACTTTAAAAAAAAGAAAAAATTATAGGCCAGGTAATATCACTGATGAACACAGACCTAACAATTCTCAACAAAATACTAGCAAATAAAATCCAACAACATATTAGGCGTTCCCATTGTGGCGCAGTGGTTAACGAATCCGACTAGGAACCATGAGGTTGTGGGTTCGATCCCTGGCCTTGCTCAGTGGGTTAAGGATCTGGCGTTGCTGTGAGCTGTGGTGTAGCTCGCAGATGCGGCTCGGATCCCACCTTGCTGTGGCTCTGGCGTAGGCCGGTGGCTACAGCTCTGATTAGACCCCTAGCCTGGGAACCTTCATATGCTGCGGGAGCAGACCTAGAAAAGGCAAAAAGACAACAACAACATATTAAAAGAATCATACGCCACCATCAAGTGGGATTTATCCCAAGGCTGCAAGGATTTTTCAATATCCACAAATCGATCAGTGTGATATACCAAATGAACAAATTGAAGAATAAAAACCATATGATCATCTCAATAGATGCAGAAAAGCTTTTGATAAAATTCCAGATAATGGGCATAGAGGGAACAAACTCCAATATAATAAAGTCCATATATGACAAACCCACAGCTAAAACCATACTCAATAGTGAAAAGCTGAAAGCATTTCCTCTAAGATCAGGAACAAGACAAGGATACCCACTCTAGCCACTTTTATTCAATATAGTTTTTTGGGGAAAAAAGAACTAAAAGCAATTCGAATTGGAAAAGAAAAATTGTCACTGTCCTCAAAGAAAATCCTAAAGACACTAACAAAAAATCTACTAGAGCTCATCAATGAACTCAGTGAAGTTTCAGGATATAAAATTAATACACAGAAATCTGTTGTATTACTTTTTTTTTTTTTTTTTTTTTTTGGTCTTTTTAGGGCTGCACCCAAGGCATACGGAGGTTCCCAGGCTAGGAGTCGAATCAGAGCTGTAGCTTATGGCCTGCACCACAGCCACAGCAATGCTGAATCCGAGCTACATCCGTGTCCTACACCACGTTCATGGCAACGCAAGATCCTTAACCCACTGAGCAAGGCCAGGGATCAAACCTGCATCTTCATGGATGCTAATCAGATTAGTTTCTGCTGAGGCACGATGGAATTCTTATTGCATTTCTATATACAAAAACCAAAAGATCACAAAGAGAGATTAAGGGAACAATCTCATTTACCATCACATCAAAAAGAATGTGTAAGGTAAGAATAAACCTATCTAAGGAGGAAAAAGACTTGTGTTCCAAAGACTGTAAGATGCTAATGAAAAAAACTGAAGACAACACAGAAAGATAGGAAAATATACTGTGTTCTTGGACTGGAAGAAACTATATTGTTAAAATGACTATACTATTCAAGGCAATCTACAGATTCAATGCAATCACTATTAAATTACCAATGTCATTTTTCACAGAACCAGAACAAAACATTTTTAAATGTGTATGGAAACACAGAAGACCGTGAAGAATCCAAGCAATCTTGAGAAAGAAATACATGACCTCACACAGGTCAGAATGACCATCATCAAAAAGCCTACAAATAACAAATGCAGGAGAGAGTGTGGAGAAAAAGGTACCCTCCTACACTATTGGTAGGAATGCAAACTGGTACAGCCACTAAGGAGAAGAGTATGGAGGTTCCTTAAATAACTAAAAACAGGGCTGCCATATGATCCTGCAATCTTACTCTTTGGCATATATTCAAAGAAAACTAATTTGAAAAGATACATGCATTTCAATGTTCATAGCAGTACTGTTTACAATAGCCAAGACATGGAAGCAACCTAAATGTTCACTGACAGGTAAATGGGTAAAGATGTGGTGTATATATACATGTATATATATATATATATATATATATAGTGGAAAATTACTCAAGCAGAAAAAAAGAATGAAGCAATGCCATTTGCAGCAACAAAATGGACCTAGAAATTATCATACTAAGTAACCCAAAGATAAGTATTATATGATTATCACTTATATATGGAATCTTTACAAAAAAGATACAAATGTCTAGACCCAGAGACATAGAACACAAACTTATGGTTACCAAAGGAGAAGCAGGGGGATTAATTAGGAGGATGGGATTAACATACACACACTACTATATATAAAATAGATAACCAACAAGGACCTACTGTATTACACAAGGAACTATACTCAATACCAAAGTAACTCTGTAGTTACAAGGGGGACTACAAGGACAGTAAGATATATTTAACTCTAAGTTTTTTTGTTTTGGTTTGGTTTTTTTTGCTTAGGGCTGCACCTGTAACATATGGAAGTTCCCAGGCTAGAGGTCGAATTGGAGCTGCAGCTGCTAGCCTACACCACAGTCACAGCAGCACAGGATCCAAGCTGCGTCTGCAACCTACACCACAGCTCTTGGCAACGACGGATCCCTGACCCACTGAGCAAGGGCAGGGATCAAATCCGCATCCCTCATGGACACTAGCTGGATTCATTTCCCCTGCGCCACAATGGGAACTCCTATTTTAAAATAGCATACAACATAACTGCAGTTAAAAGATATAACACTGGCCTAAAATTAAACAATAGGTTACTGGAATAGTAAAGCAGTTTGAGAAACTAACCCTAAATTTCATAAAATGTAATATATACACCAAATACAGTAATAAGGGAAAAATAAACCCCTGCTTTAAAGTGGTCAGACTTTCTGGAAAATTAAAAGTTAACCTATTAAGTACCACTTTATTCCAAAAAGAGTTTTTAAAAATAAAAGTGACAAACAATGCTGGCAAAGCATTGAAACAAATAAGTCCCTTATAAAATGAATTTGACTGTTTTATTGGGAAAGGAGAATGACAAAAAGGGTATGTGTGGGTGTAGGGGGACACAAACTAATTATACCCTTTCAAAAGGTAATCCTATTCCTGGGAATTCAGTCTATAAAAGTAATTCTAAAGGGTGTGGGGAGGGGTTGTGGTCAAAGCAATACAGACACATCTAAAATAGCCATATCTAAGAAAAGAATCTAAAGAATATGTGTGTGTAACTGGATCACTTTGCTGTATACCTGAAACTAACACAACATTGTAATACTGTACCACAACACTGTAAATCAACTGTATTTCAATTTTAAAAATACTATCACCATCAAAAAATAAAGTAAAATAGCCTTATTTAAACTGACAAAAGAAAAGGGCAATGTAACTACTTAAGGGCTCCAAAGAGAAAACTAAAGCAGAAGGTTACTTCCAAGAGCTATTTTTAATACAGTGTATAGCAAGAAAAATACACTCTCACAAACTATACTGAAAACAAACAAAAAAACTACATATTCCATATGAATGTACTAGAAATCCAAGAGTTCAAGCTCCTTCTACTCACCTGTTTTTTAAACTGTTGGCACTCCTCTGGTGTGAGTGTGTCTGCTTTGGCAATAAGTGGAATGATATTCACTTTTTCATGCAAACGCTTCATAAACTCAATATCCAATGGTTTAAGTCTGAAATAGACAATTTTAATATGACTGGATTGAGCAATTTGGGAGAATAGATTTTCCCATTTCCAACACTAAATTAAATACATCAGAACTACTTTACTTGTCAGAAACACTCTCTGAAGATGTACTGGGCCATCAACAGGACGAACAGGACCTCAAGGAGTTCCTGTTATGGCTCAGTGGTAACGAACACAACTAGTATCCATGAGGACGCGGGTGTTATCCCTAGCCCCACTCAGTGGGTTAAGGATCTGGAGCTGCTGTGAGCTGTAGTGTAGGTCACAGACTCGACTCAGATCCCTTGCTGGCGTGGCTGTGGTGCAGACCAGCAGCTGCAGCTCTGATTTGACCCCTAGGCTGGAGTAGCTAAGAAGGCTTTGACTCCTGCCCTTCAACACCCTGATCAAAGAGTTTTGGTGCTCAAAAAGAATTAGAAAGAACAGAAGGCTCCTAACAGGCTTTCCTATAATAGTCTCTATACTTATTACTCATAATTTGGGAAATCTTTGGGTTTTTGTGGGTTTTTTTAATGAAAAAAAGTTCTTTCACTTCTTGCTACCAACTATATTTCCGTTACACTCTGGCTGCTGCCTCCACTTTGCAACTATACTTTCAAAGTCGCTGAACACTTCCATACTGCTAGTATAATTAATTAGCAGCAGCTAAGTCATAAATATTATGGTGTTTACCATTATTTTTTAATTTGCCCATTATGTAGCATTTGACATTACTCTCTCACAAGTTGTTCATTTAGGGTACTTTTCAGGATCCTCTTTGTAAACTAATCCTTTAGAGATATATTCCTCAGAATTATCTAGGAGGTCTCCTTCTCTTATCACTCTACATTCTGCAAGCTTATCATCAATTACAATGGGTCCTTATTATCCCTTGTGAGTCAAAAAGTCCCAAGTCCTTTTACCAAGCCCAGATCTCACCTTCAAGTTCCAGGCTTATGTTCACCCAGTGGAAATATTACTTGGACATTCCATTTTGGCACCTCAAAATCAAAAGTTCATATGAATCCCCAAATTTTCCCTCCCCTTTTGTACTTTCTATCTCAGTGAATGGCACTACAACCCACCCAATCACTCAAGACTGAAACTCAGGATTCCTCTGTCCTCTAATTTTCAATTCCAAATATTCACCAAGACCTGCTGAACAAATATGTTTATATATTTATCTCCATTTTCACTGATTTGGTTCAGAGCACCAAGACTTTTGGTATGCACAGATAATTACAAGACTCTAATCTGGTCCATGCACACTGAGTCAGACTGGTTTTTTCTAAAATCCTAATCTGAACAATTCATTCCTTAACTGAAAACCTTATTAAGGCCAGATTCCTTAGCTAGTGTGGCCCACAAGGCCTGTGATGACATAGTCTCTTCACCGTCTTCATCTATTTAGCATCCCTTAGCATTTTGCCACCTTCTACTTCCAATGTGTCAGCCTTTTGAATAATGATGACAAGGAAACCGGGGAAGTCAACTTTTCAAATATAAAACAACAGGGCTGAATAACATTTAAATCTGTTTTAAAAAATTAAACTTCAGATATAACCATTATAAAAGCCCCGATAAAATCCTTCTGCCCTTTAGAATACAAATTTCAAACGCTTATAAAATGTCAACATCAGAAAACATTTAGTTCATAGTAGATTATATTCCGGTTGAAATTTTTCCTCTGCCCATTTAATTTCAGATCATCTTTTCCAACAAATTCAGTTTTTAAATGTTTTTAAACAATGGAAAGCCCTTATAGAATTCCCAGAAAATAAACCCACATTGGAGGGAAAAGACTATTTAACCTCAAAGCCTACAGCAAATGACAAATATTTATGAAATATATACACAGTATTTGTAATAGATATTATATCTTACATATATATATATATATATAAAGTGTGTGTGCATGCACTTTTTAGTCCCACACCTGTGGCATATGGAAGTTCCCAGGTTAGGAGTCCAATCAGAGTTGCAGTTGCTGGTCTATGCCACAGCCACAACAATGCGGAATCCAAGCTGCATCTGCAACCTACACCAAAGCTCATGGCAATATCAGATCCTTAAGCCACTGATCGAGGCCAGGGATTGAACCTGTATCATCAGGGCTAAGAGTCTAGTTAGTAACCCACTGAGCCACAACGGGAACTCCCTACACATATATTTCTAAGAGAAAAAACACTTTCTACATAAAACTCACTGAGTGACATCGTTTTCTCAAATTGGCAATCAATATTCAAAAGGTTTATAAAAACACCATTTAAAAATTCAAGTTCTGGAGTTCCTGTTGTGGCGCAGTGAAAACGAATCTAACTAGTATGCATGAAAACGTGGGTTCTATCCCTGGCCTTGCTCAGTGGGTTGGAGATCCAGCATTGCTGTGAGCTCTGGTATAGGTAAGACGCAGCTCAGATGCTGTGCTGCTGTGGCTGTGGCATAGGCTGGCAGTTGTAGCTCTGATTCAACCCCTCGCCTGGGAACTTCCAAATGCTGTGGGTGTGGCCCTAAAAAGCAAAATAACAAAAAAACAAAAACGAACAAACAAAAAAACCCCTTAAGTTCCAAGTCAGTTACCAAGCACTGAACAGAGAAAATAAAGCACCAAGAACTGAAATCATAAATTAACCCCAGGTTCAGTGGTGACACTTGGTAGGATGAAGTGGAAGGCACTGAAATTTATAACTACTCCAAAAACAGAATCCCTCTAAAAAGGGAATGCAGTATAAGACAGAACAGTCCAAATTCATTTATTATGCTGCCTGAAATTTCGGTCTGTAGTGAGCAGACATTTGGAACTCTCTGGAAAAAAGTGTCATGTTCTTTCACTGAATCCATAGTAGCACATACTAATGGGCAAAACTATTCCATTTCTAAAAATAGTTAAGCTGAGGAGTTCCTGGTGTGGCACAGTGGAAACTAATCTGACTGTAAACCATGAGGCTGTGGGTTCGATCCCTGGCCTCGCTCAGTGGGTTAAGGATCCGGCGTTTCTGTGAGCCATGGTGTAGGTTGCAGACGTGGCTTGGATCCTGTGTTGCTGTGGCTGTGGCAGTGGCACAGGCCAGTGGCTACAGCTCCATTTCGATCCCTAGCCTGGGAATCCCCATATGCCATGGGTACTGCCCTAAAGAGCAAAAATAAATAAATAAATAAATAAATAAATAAATAAAAGAAATAGTTGACAAACTACTCAATAGCATATTTTTATACATAAGAAATTAAAATTTTGAACTCTCATCCTTTGTGACAAACAAATGGCCCAAAGCCACTACATGTATCAAAAATGTTCCTTTAAAAAAAATATTGCATTTCCCAAGCAATTTTAAGAAATATATTTTCCCTCAGGGGATATGAGAAATGCGATTTCATGAGAATTACTAAATCATGGAGAGAGTCCAAAAGATCTAAAATAATAAAACTGGGACTTCCCATCATGGCTCAGCAGAAACAAATCTGACTAGCATCCATGAGGACACAGATTTGATCCCTGGCCTTGGTCAGTGGGTTAAGGATCCAGCATTGCTGTGAGCTGTGGTGTAGGTCAAAGATGTGGCTCGGATCCCGAGTTGCTATGGCTGTGGTGTAGGCTGGCAGCTACAGCTCCGATTTGACCCCTAGCCTGGGAACCTCCATATGTTGTGGGTGCAGCCCTAAAAAGACAAAATCATAAAAATAATAATAAAATAAAATAATAAAACTGGATATAAACTGGTGGATTTCTATTGACTTAACTGCAGATTAAGATTTTACTCTGTTGTCTTCCAGGAAGAAGCCCTAACAAGTTAAACCAGAATTATAAAAAATATAAATTCAGGAAGAAGCTAACAACTACTCATAAAAGGCTATACATACATACACACACACACACAGCATGGTATTCTTGAGGGTTTTTTTTCCTTAGCCTTTTAAGTAGATGAATCAATTTTTTGCTTTAAATATGTAAACTTCTGAAAATACTGTATAATAGTATTAGAATTAGAAAAAACATTTGAAACACTACAATGGACAGTGCAAAAAGGGTAAATTACATAATTAAGGTTTTCTGCTCAACCAATGGGCACTATCTAGAAAAAATGTGAAGAAGAAAGCAGAAAATAGAGAGAAAGGTACTCTTGAAGGAACCAGTTTACACTACTGGTAATTTGAGTGTTAGATGACTTAATGCTATTTAATGTATCTACTGAAAATGACGAAGTAAAAACAACAACAAAAAAGGAGTACTGACAGGTTGTACTAATAGCAGAGCAATCAGATCATATAAATGTCAAGATACTTAGATCCTAATTTTAACTCCTAATAAGCAGAATGTTAATACTGATGATATGATACTTAAACAGTGTGACTGTAATAGCTAAGGCAAAACATAAGACAAGCAGTTTTAGTGTAGAAAGAAATGGCAGCACTTGAGAACCTTGGTATTTAAGGATTTTTGCAATCGTCTCTACCAGATTTATAGTAAATAATATCTGGAGTTTCTTAGACTATGTCTAGGCTAATTGTTATGGCTGTTTTTCCTTATTTGATAGTTCAATTAGTGGCAGACTGACCAAAAAGAAAGCTAAATTAGCCACACTGAGACACCAAACCATGATGGAAACAACGTTCCTTTCTATGAAGCAGGTAAATGCATAAGAAACTAAGAAGTAAAATCACTGTCAGCTTATGTAGGACTTAAAAAGGTTTTTTAAAAGCCATTTTTATATGGAACTTGAAACTTTACAACTGATACAGTTAAACGTACTCCACAAAAATAAGGATTACGAAAACATACACCCAACGTTGAGTAATAATAAAACAATAAAAGGTTATGTGAAGCATCAAGGTACTGACCCATGTCCTGAAGGAGCAATGAAGTATAAACAACACTGCACCCTGTTATCAGGCATCTGACGTCTGTTCACTCGAGATTCTGCATTTAGGTAGTCCTCAAACTTACTATCAATGTAATCGATAACAGGCTGCCAGCTGTAGAATGGAGATAAATAATAAGTTGTGATTCTACATATGAATATACAACTGATGCCTATGTTAAAGAGCACTGACCAATATTTTAAAATATGTAAAACCAATGTAACCAATGGAAGATACCTCAAATTATTCTACATATTCTGATTCAAAAACACTTACCAATTATATTCAATAAATCTTGATTTGGGAGTTTCCAATGTGGCTCAGAGGTTAACAAACCCAACTAGTATCTATAAGGATGCAGGTTCAATTCCCTGGCCTGGCTCAGTGGGTTAAGAATCTGGTGTTGGAGTTCCCTTCGTGGCGCAGTGGTTAACGAATCCAACTAGGAACCACGAGGTTGCGGGTTCAGTCCCTGCCCTTGCTCAATGGGTTAAGAATCCGGCGTTGCCATGAGCTGTGGTGTAGGTTGCAGACGCGGCTCGGATCCCGCGCTGCTGTGGCTCTGGCGTAGGCCGGGGGCTGCAGCTCCGATTTGACCCCTAGCCTGGGAACCTCCATATGCCGCGGGAGCGGCCCAAAGAAATAGCAAAAAAGACAAAAAAAAAAAAAAAAAAAAAAAAAGAATCTGGTGTTGCCGTGAGATGCAGTGTAGGTAGCAGGCGTGGCTCAGATCCCAAGTTGCTATGGCTGTGGAAAGGCCGGGAGCTGTAGCTCCGTCCGATTTGACCCCTAGCCTGGGAACTTCCATATGCTGCAAGGGTGGCCCTAAAAATAAAAAGAAAAGAACTCTTGAGTCATCATTTCTAAACTTTCCAAATGAAAGAAAACTGTCTACAGTTAAAACACAACTAAATTATCATCACATTATTTACACTTATAAGTATATCAACGCTAAGGCACTTTATAATATGAAAAATTATATCCAGAGATTTACATTTTGTATGAAAAGATTAAATAATATAGAAACTTTATGATGAACTTATTTAGAAGCTTCAAAAGTTGACAAAATTTTACTTCAAAACCAATGTGGAACTCAAAGAAAAATCATAAATATACATAATAATATTGTCTATAAACTATTAAGATATTACTTCCAACTAGAAACACAGACATTTTCTTCACTTATGATTTGTGGAAAAACTGAAGGTCTAAAATCAGGTTTAAATTAGGATGTGACAGAAAATAACACATACAAATGCATAAAATTATAGTAGAGAATGAAAAGTTTGTTATTTCTTATGCAAATTCTTGTATCTATGTTGTTTCAGAAATTGTCTTCAAAATAATTCTATGATATGTGTTATCTCTAACTTTAGAGAAAAGAAAATCAGTTCAATTAAGTTAAACACTGACAAGTAAGTGACAACAGTTGATTAATGAACCCAAGTCACATTATTCAAAGGTCAGTGACCTTTGCTAAAATGAGACGTTTTTCTGGCCACATCCATGACATACAGAAGTTCCAGGGCCAGGGACTGAACCCAAGCCACAGCTGCAACCTGAGCCCCTGCAATGACAACACTGGACCCTTAATCATGGAACTCCTAAAATGAGAAGTATTAAAGGAGAAAAACCTAACCACCCCCACTCCTAAATGCAATGGAAAGCAGTAATGACAAACGCTTCTTACCAATTACTATTATCCACTGCATCGCCAAATCCTGGGGTGTCAACTATTGTAAGCAGCAACTGAACACCACCTTCTTTGATTAAAACTTTGGATTGTTCCACCTGTAAGAGTCATTGGTACAGTTAATACCATACATTATACATGTGATTTCCTACAAGTCAAGAGGTAGGAAGACAAGTATTATTCAAAATCAACTGGGTGTACAGCAAAGAAAACCATAAATAAAACAAAAAGACAACCTACAGAATGGGAAAAAAACATCTGCAAATGATGCAACCAACACAAGCTTAATTTCCAAAATACACAAAAAGCTCATATAATTCAACGATGACAAAAAAACAAACAATCCAATCAAAAAATGGGCAGGAGACCTAAATAGACAGACATTTCTCCAAAGAAGAAATAAAAATGGCCAACAGGCAAATAAAAAAGATCCTCAACACTGCTAATTATTTATTATTATTAAAGAAATACAAATCAAAACTACAATGAGGTACCACCTCACACTGCTCAGAATAGACATCATTAAAAATGTCTACAAGTAGGAGCTCCCATAGTGGCTCAGTGGTTAACGAATCCCACTAGGAACCATCAGGTTGCGGGTTCGATCCCTGACCTTGCTCAGTGGGTTAAGGGTCTGGCGTTGCCGTGAGCTGCAGTGTAGGTTGCAGACGTGGCTCAGATCCGAGTTGCTATGGCTCTGGTGTAGGCCAGCGGCTATGGCTCCGACTCAACCCCTAGCCTGGGAACCTCCATATGCCGTGGGAGTGGCCCAAGAAATGGCAAAAAGACAAAAAGAGAAAAAAAAAAAAAAAAAAGAGTCTACAAGTAACAAATGCTGGAGAGGATGTGGAGAAAAGGGAATCCTCCCACACTATTGGGGGAATGTGAGTTGGTCCAGCCACTATGGAAAACAGTATAGAGGGTCCTCAGAAAACTAAAGATAGAATTACCATATGATCTAGCAATCCCACTCCTCAGATATCCAGACAAAACTATAATTCAAAAAGACAAAAAAACCATGAGAGAATACCATGAACAACTGTATGCCAACAAATTTGACAACCTAGAAGAAATGGAAGACTTTCTAGACTTACAGCCTGCCAAAACTGAATCAAGAAGCAACAGGTCAACTGAACAGACTGATCACTAGAAATGAAATTGAGTATGTCCTAAAAACACTCCCTACAAATAAAAGTCCAGGACCAGATGGCTTCACAGGTGAATTCTACCAAACATACAAAGAGTAACTTATACCCATCCTCCATCAACGTTTCCAAGGGTTGAAAAAGAACACTCCCAAAGACATTCTATGACATCACCGTCACTCTAATTCCAAACCCAAAGATACCACCAAAAAAGAAAACTACAGGCCAGCATCTTTGATGAATATAGACGCAAAAATTCTCAACAAAATTTTAGCCATCCGAATACAACAACATATAAAAAAGATCATACATCACGACTAGGTGGGATTCATCCCAGGTGCACAAGGATGGTTCAACATATGCAAACCAATCAACGTCATACACCACATTAACAAAAGTCAAAGACCGCATGATCATCTCAATAGATGCAGAGAAAGCATCTGACAAAGTCCAACATCCATTCATGATAAAAACTCTTACCAAAGTGGTTACAGAAGGAACATACCTTAACATAATCAAAGCAATTTATGACAAACCCACAGCAAATATAATACTCAATGGAGAAAAGCTGAAAGCCTTCCCACTAAAATCTGGAACAACTCTCATCACTGTTATTCAACATAGTATTGGAAGTCCTAGCCATAGCGATCAGACAAACAAAAGAAATAAAAGACATCCAAATAGGAAGAGAAGAGGTAAAACTGTCACTATATGAAGATGACATGATACTATATATAGAAAACCCTAAGGACTCAACCCAAAAACTACTTGAACTGATCAACAAATTCAGCAAAGTAGCAGGATATAAGATTAACATTGAGAAATCAGTAGCATTTCTGTATACTAACAATAAAATATTAGAAAAGGAATACGAAAATACAATACCTTTTAAAATTGCACCCCAAAAAATCAAATACCTGGGAATACACCTGACCAAAGAGGTGAAGGACTTATATGCTGAGAACTATAAAACATTAATCAAGGAAATTAAGAAGATGTAAAGAAATGGAAAGATATTTCCATGCTCCTGGGTTGGAAAAATTAACATTGTAAAAATGGCCATACTACCCAAAGCCATCTACAGATTCAACGCAATCCCTATCAAATTACCCATGACATTTTTCACAGAACTAGAGAACAAAAAAATCTGAAAATTTACATGGAACCACAAAATACCCAGAACTGCCAAAGCAATCCTGAGGAACAAAAGCCAAGCAGGAGGCATAACTGTCCCAGACTTCAGGCAATATTACAAAGCCACAGTCATCAGGACAGTATGGTAGTGGTACCAAAACAGACATACAGACCAACGGAACAGAATAGAGAACCCAGGAATAAACCCACACACCTATGGTCAATTAATCTTTGAAAAGCGGGCAAGAACATAAAATGGGAAAAAGACAGTCTTTTCAGCAAGCATTGCTGGGAAACCTGGACAGCTGCATGCAAATCAATGAAACTAGAACACACCCTCACGCCACGCACAAAAATAAACTCCAAATGGCTGAAAGACTTAAATATAAGACAAGACACCATCAAACTCCTGGAAGAGAACATAGGCAAAACATTCTCTGGCATCAACCTTATGAATATTTTCTTAGGTCAGTCTCCCAAAGCAACAGAAATAAAAGCAAAAATAAACCAATGGGACCGAATCAAACTGACAAGCTTTTGCATAGCAAAGGAAACCAAAAAGAAAACAAAAAGACAACTTACAGAATGGGAGAAAACAGTTTCAAATGATGCAACTGACAAGGGCTTCATCTCTAAAACATACAAACAACTTATACAGCAAAAAAGCCAACAACCCAATTGAAAAGTGGGTAAAAGACCTGAATAGACATTTCTCCAAGGAAGATATACAGATGGCCAACAAGCACAGGAAAAATGCTCAACATCACTGATTATTAGAGAAATGCAAATCAAAACTACCATGAGATACCACCTCACACCAGTCAGAATGGCCATCATTAATAAGTCCACAAATAACAAGTGCTGGAGGGGGTGTGGAGAAAAGGGAACCCTCCTGCACCATTGGTGGGAATGTAAATTGGCACAACCACTATGGAAAACAGTATGGAGATACCTTAGAAAACTATACATAGAACTACCATATGACCCAGCAATCCCACTCTCGGGCATATATCCAGACAAAACTTTCCTCGAAAAAGACACATGCACTCGCATGTTCATTGCAGCACTATTCACAATAGCCAAGACATGGAAACAACCCAAATGTCCATTGACAGATGACTGGATTAGGAAGATGTGGTATACATACACAATGGAATACTACTCAGCCATAAAAAAGAACAAAATAATGCCATTTGCAGCAACATGGATGGAACTAGAGCCTCCCATACTAAGTGAAGTAATTCATAAAGAGAAAGACAGATACCATATATGATAGCACTTGTATCTGGAATCTAATATAAGGCACAAATGAACCTTTCCACAGAAAAGAAAATCAGGGACTTGGAGAATAGACTTGTGGTTGCCAACAGAAGGGAGTGGAATGGACCGGGAACTTGGGGTTAATAGATGTGGACTATTGCCTTTGGAATGGATAAGGCAATGAGATCCTGCTGTGTAGCACTGGGAACTATGTCTAGTCACTTACGATGGAGCATGACAATGTGAGAAAGTAGAATGTGTACACATATGTGTAACTGGGTCACCATGCTGTACAGTAGGAAAAAAATTGTATTGGGGAAATAACTATTAAAAATAACAAAAAAATAAATGTTAACTCTCATTAAGAAAAAAAAACAAAACATGCACCACAATATTCATAGCACCACTATTCAAAACCTAAGACATGAAAACAACCTAGATGTCTATAAACAGAGGAATGGATAAAGATGTAGTACTTATAAACAATGGAGTATTACTCAGCCATTAAAAAGAATGAAATAATGCCATTTAGAGCAACATGGATGGACCTAGGGATTATTAACAGAAAGACAAATACCATGTGATATCAAGTACATGTGGAATCTAAAATATGACATAAATGAACCTAACTATGAAATAGAAACAGATTTATCAACAGGGAGAACAGACTTGTGGCTGCCAAGGTGGATAGGATTGGGGAAGGATGGAGTGGGAGGCTGGAGTTAGTAGATGTAAGCTATGGCGGGCATAAACAATAAGGTCCTACTGTATAGCACAGAGAACTATATTCAATATCCTATCATAAACCACAATGGAAAAAAAATTTTTTTTTTTTTGGCCTTTTTTAGGGCAGCTCCCATGGCATATGTAGGTTCCCAGGCTAGGGGTCCAGTCGGAGCTGTAGCCACCTGCCTACACCACAGTCACAGTAATGTGGGATCTGAACCACATCTGCAATCCACACCACAGCTCACGGCAACGCCGGATCCTTAACCCACTGAGCGAGGCCAGGGACCGAACCCGTAACCTCATCGTTCCTAGTTGGATTCGTTAACCACTGAGCCACAACAGGAACTCTGAAAAGAATATTTTTAAGTGTATATATATATAACTGACTTTGCTGTACAGCAGAAATTAATACAACATTGTAAGTCAACTATACATGAATAAAAAATTAATTTTAGAAAAAGAACTAAAAGGTACCTAAAACAAATTAAAGGTATTTTAAAAAAATGGGAAGCTTTTTGCAAACTAAATCTATCCACCTCTACTTTCTTTAGAATCAATTACTGTGGACATTAGAAGTCCTGGTTACTTGAAAGAAAAGCACATATGTAAACAGTGGGTTTATGACTCATCTTTGGTATAAAGAAGGGAAACAGGAACTAATAAAATAGTAACAATCACTAAAGCCATATAATACTTATATGACCCAAATGCACATCTAATAATACAAATAATGTGCTTGAATAAGTAACTCACAGAGGTCAAGTGTGATTAATCAGACAAGCATATCTAATCTACCATTTATTATTATAAATGTTTTCCAGGACTATTTCCATCCAGTTTGAGCTAAACCAAATTACTCAAGTGAACTTATTACCATTCCAAAATCTTTCTCAGCTGTAATTATTTACACTTGCATTTATGTTATGGCTAAGATACAATTCTCTTCTCAAATGTGTTACTGTACATTCAGGCCAAAATCAGCAAAGGTCCAGGCACTGAAAAAAAATGTATTCTGGTAGGGTAAAAACCTACTAACTCTGATTAAAATCTTCAGTTCTCTTTAGAATTTGTGAAAACGTTCTATTTGAGAGAATAGTTGTACGGTTCCCAAGGGGGAGGGAGGGCTGGGAAGGGGTGGATTGGGAGTTTGGGGTTAGCAGCTGCAAATTATTAAAGACAGAATGGAAAAACAACAAGATCCTACTGTACAGCATAGATAACTACATTCAATATCCTGTCATAAACCATAACAGAAAATAACATGAAAAAGAATGTATATAAAAGTATACCTGAATCACTCTGCTATATAGCAGAAATTAACAATACTGTAAATCAACTAAACTTCACTAAAATTTTTTTAGAATGTTCTATTTGAGAAAAAGTATTGAGCTTAATAATAGTTCTTCCTACAATCTAAGATATTCTAGAATCCCAATCTGCCTTAAAATGTAAAAATCATTCATCCTTGGTATATACTGCTACTATATAAAGCAAATACTGATTCAAACAGAAAATCATTTTCCAAGAAAAAGATAGGCTTTCATTCAATTTATATCAACTGTTTACTAAAACTAGAGGTTCCAGGCATTCTGACAGGCTAACTTAAGAGGCAAGAATTACACTTGAACTTCTGAGTGTTAAATACCATAAAACATTACAAATTATGTACTATCAGATTTAAGGCGGAAATGTAATCACATGAAAAGCAACTTCAACTATTTATGTTTATTAAAAAGAGCTTGGAAACTTAAAGCGACTAATTTCCAGGTAGAAAAAGTTTGATTCCTCCTCAGGGATTACAGAAATGATGATGTCTTTCCACTGCCCTATGGCATTTTCTTACAGATGCTAGCTGATGGATAAAGAGACTGAAGAGTTGAGACCAAGACTGCTGAGCAAGAAAGCGTGTAGCAGCACTGCCCAGCAAAACTTTCTGAGATGACGGAAATGTCCTATATCTACACTATCCAATACAGCAGCTGCTTACCCATGTGGCTACTTAGCTCTTAAATATGACTAGTGCAACTGAGAAGCTGAATGTTTCATTTTATTTAATTTTATTTCACTTAAACTTAAATAACTACACGAAGCTTAGTGACTACTGAATTGGACACTGCAAGCTGATACCAAAAAAAAATTTTTTAAGGAGTTCCCGTCGTGGCTCAGTGGTTAACGAATCTGACTAGGAACCATGAGGTTGCGGGTTCGATCCCTGGCCTTGCTCAGTGGGTTAAGGATCCGGCGTTGCCATGAGCTGCAGCGTAGGCTGCAGATGTGGCTTGGATCCCACATTGCTGTGGCTCTGGCGTAGGCCAGCGGCTATGGCTCCGATTCGAACCCTAGCCTGGGAACCTCCATATGCCGTGGGAGCAGCCCAAGAAATGGCAAAAAAAAAAAAAAAAAAAAAAAAGACCAAAAAAATTAATTTTTTAAAAGAATATTACCAAAAAAGAAACTTACTAAAACTGAAAATACTACCTCAGATTTAAAGGAGAGGCTTTCAATCTTTTAGACAAGAAAGAAACAAATCTCTTATCTTTTACACCAATGGCTTTCAAATCGCTTTGATCCTAGAGTACACTGTCAGTGAAAAATTTGCCCCAATGCTCATAGTAGCACTATTTACAATAGGCAAGACATGAAAGCAACCTTAATTTTCATCAAGAGAAGAATGAATAAAGATGTGGTATATATACACAATGGAATACTATTCAGCCATAAAGAGAACATAATGCCATTTGCAACAATATGGATGGACCTAGGGATAATCATACTAAATGAAGCAAATCAAAGACAAATATCATACGGTATCATTTGTATTTGGAATCTTAAAAAAATGACACAAATGAACTTATTTATAAAACAGAAACAGACTCACAAGACTTCAGAAACAAATTTACTATTACAAAGGGGAAGGATGGGGGAGGGATAAATTAAAATTGAGATTAATACATACACATTACTATAAATAAAATAGATAATTAACAAGGACCTACTGTATAGTATAGGGACCTCAGTATTCTGTGATAACTTATATAGGAAAAAAATCTAAAATTAATAGACATATACATATGTATAACTGAGTCACTTTGCTATACACCTGAAACACAACATTGTAAATCAACTATACTCCAATATAAAATAAAATTTAAAAAGCTATCAGTAGAAAAATTTGAACATCTCAAATATATATTTATCTACCAAATATATACAGTTGGCAACCTGAACATTAAATATTAATAAATATCAATTTCTCTGTAGATTTAAAAAAAGTAAACATCAGTAAATAGGGGTTTTGATATTTTCTGGTCTCCTTCAATATCAACGATGGATGCACACCGCTTGGGAGACTGTTTTGCACCACATAGCTAAGATGACACAGTTTGTCTAATAGCAGGTTACGCTAATAATATGAGGAAGGCAAAATAACTGCAGAAATAGATTCATTGGCGTAGATTCTCAAAACTAAAAAAAATTAAGTGACATTACTTCTTGTGGCTTAGGAAGTTCACATTTTACATATCTAGTAGTCTTCCACAGTGAAAAAAAAGACAATTTGGTTGTATGTCACTTACATCAGAATCTTAAAAAAAAAAAAAAAAAAAAAAAGGAAAAGAGAAAGACAATCTGTTCAAATCTAACATCTCAAGATATCCCTAATTTGCCTCTATATCCTTCATAAAAACAAGTTATTCATTTATGTTAACTGTCATTGAAGCAAAAATATCCAAAGCAATCACACCACCCCTTCACCTAATAATTCTTTTAGAACTGTATATTAGAACTGAGAGAAAAATATAACTTGTTCCATATGAATCATCTCCTGATTTTACTCCAAAACATTTTGGTTCCCTTATCACCAAACAAAGCCCATTTTTACCTTCAGTAATAAGACGTATATTAATCACACACTGTACCAGCTTAAATTTTTAAATCTTTTTGTTTCTATGTTTATAAAAAAAATTAGTTCAACAACTTGTTTACTGAAGTGACAACAAAAATGAAGATCTCTATTTTATATGCTATAGCAAGTCTGTTTATGAAGCTTCTTTTCTTCTCAAGCCTATGAAATTCTGTGTATCCATACATGGTCAAATACAAAGACAGCAACATATGGAAGAGATCCAGAAAACATGACTGTAAACCAGTACCATTCACAGGATCCAAATGTATCCTACCATCTGGTTTTCCAAGTATCCTCATGGGATCCATGGAAAACAAATTAGTTCAAGTTCAGGAATTTCAAACTTTTCTTAAGAAATTTATTCTAAACAGCCACTTTCCCATGCACTTTACTTAAGCAGGTCACATCAGCATATTTTACAGCATCACTCAAAGTTTTCTAAGATTAAACACATAATTTAATACTGAAGGAATGAATCAAAGGCACTTTCAACTGTGTTTTTCTCTAAAAAATAAAACTAAAGTCTATTATATTGTCTATGTATAATTAATTTATTAAAGGCTCTTTTGTGTCCCCAGATTCCAGAAACTCAAGGCCTGCTTTTTTCTAATACTGTTCAGTTTTCCAACTTGAGGGGGGATAAAGTCAAACCTTCAATGTTTATACAGCTTCATTCCTTCCATTTTGAAAGATTATTACACTACATTTTTCTAACCTCATGTTTGAGTCGCTTTTTAAGATAAATAAAAAGTGTTACTTAACGAATTACATTAAAATTTGAGAGGGTTAAAATTTTCTGTCAAGAGCTTACCTCTACCTATACTTAGGCACAAGGTGGCATTATAGCAAAAGCTCTGTAGACACTTACATAGTAGATATTTGTGGGGTTTTTTGTTTTGTTTTAGTTTTTTTTTTTTTTTTTTTTGGTCTTTTGCCTTTTCTTGGGCCGCTCCTGTGGCACATGGAGGTTCCCAGGCTAGGGGTCTAATCAGAGCTGTAGCTGCCGATCTACGCCAGAGCCACAGCAACGCGGAATCCGAGCCTCATCTGCAACCTACACCACAGCTCACGGCAACGCTGGATCCTTAACCCACTGAGCAAGGCCAGGGATCGAACCGGCAACCTCATGGTTCCTAGTCGGATTTGTTAACCACTGAGCCACGACGAGAACTCCCATGGTAGATATATGAACAGCCTGCGATACTCCACTTTGCTCAAACACAAAATCTCCTTTGATAATTTAATGGCTCAACAAACTTTTTTTTTTTTTTTTTTGTCTTTTTAGGGCCACACCTGCAGCACATGGAGGTTCCCAGTCTAGGGATGGAATTGGAGCTGTAGCTGCCAGCTTATACCACAGCCACAGCAAAACCAGATGGAGCTGCATCTGTGACATACACCACAGCTCACAGCAACACCAGATCCTTAACCCACTGAGCGAGGCCAGGGATCGAACCTGTGTCCTCATGGATACTAGGCAGATTCATTTCCACTGAGCCATGATGGGAACTCCCTCAACAAACATCACCTTAAATACTTCATTATGTTCAACAAGAAACTATAAGAGGCAATGATCAACTAAAGTTATGTTTAAAGACTACTTCTTTCTCATTAAGACCCAGAATTGGTTTGAGAGGAGGTTGATTCAAAGATTCTGCCTTCTAAGAGTTCCCCTCATGGCTCAGTGGTTAACGAATCCGACTAGGAACCATGAGGTTGTGGGTTCGATCCCTGGCCTTGCTCAGTGGGTTAAGGATCTGGCATTGCCGTGAGCTGTGGTGCAGGTTGCAGATGTGGCTTGGATCTCGCATTGCTGTAGGCCAGCGGCTACAGCTTCCATTGGACCTCCATATGCCTCGGGAGTGGGCCAAGAAAAGGCAAAAACAAACAAAAAAAAGATTCTGCCTACTACTCTCAGAACCACTATACCTCATTCCCCCATCTCCTTAGAGACCTTAAGCCCTTGTCCTTCTCACTTTCTATTAGCAACCCTCTTCCCAAACCCTTCCTTTTCCTTTCTATCTCAGATACTGTTCCATAAAACTCATAAACTTCAACTTTGACAGAATTCTGTGCCATCTGATAATCCTTTTGTCTGTTCCTTCCTCTCAGGCCACTTCCATTTATTGGCATGGCTTTTCTCAGGGTCTACCCTAAAATCTCTGCAACCAAGCTTGGCGAAGTACTTAATCTTGACTAAAAAACAAGAGTATCTCCTTTTGCTGTTGTTGTTTTTCTCAGTTTTTAAATTGAAGTAAAATTGATTTACAATGTTTCAGATGTACAGCAAAGTGATTCAGTGTGTGTGTGTGTGTGTATTCTATATGTTCTTTTTCAGATTCTTTTCCATTACCAATAACAGATGCCAGCCTGGGAGAAATTATCTGCAGTGACCGAAATGTAAGGGAGTACTACCTAGGTAAAGGAACTTCTCCAAATCAAGAAGGTAAAGACAGGAAATACTAAGATGGTCAAAGCACTTCAAGGAAATATAAACAACCCATGACTATAAAAGACATGATCAATATCACAAGGAATCAAAGAAAATAAATTGAAACAATGAAATATCTCTAGGCAGGCACACATACATTTGCACGTCCACATACGTACACAACAGAAATGAGCTACGGCCACCAAAAGATATGTACAAGAATATTTATGTTAGTGAAAAACTGAAAACTGAAGTGCTTATCTATAATGGAGGGGCTATCTGTGATAGATCCATACAGTGGAATATTATGCAACAATTAGAAATAACTACAGTTATTTATACAATACGAATAAATATGAGAGGCATAATCAGCACAAGAAATCAGACACAAGAATACATCCCAAATGAAGTTCTAGAACAGACAAAATTAACCTATGGAGACAGAAGTGAGAAGTCAGAAGTGTGTTTATATTTGGGGATGGATGTAATACTGAGTGAGAGAAGGCACAAGGAAGCCATCTAGCATCCTAGAAACATACTGTATCTTAATCTGGGTGGTAGTTACCTAGATATATGAATACATATATAAAAACTCATCAAGCTCTACACTTAAATTTGTGCTTTTTTTAGCATACAGACTTTAAAAATTTTTTTAATTAAATTTAAAAAACTCTGGAAGTTCCTATGTGCTTCAGCAGTTTAAGGATCCAGCGTTGTCACCGCAGTGGCTCAAGTCACTGCTGAGGCACAGGTTCGATCCCTAGCCTAGAAACTTCTGTATATCTCACAGGCACAGCTCCCCACCACAAAAAAATTCTGCCCATGACAAAATAATCAATACAACTTCAAAAAATATCATATTTAAAATTTCAAAGATTCTCAAATTAAAAATTATTCCATTTAATATATGATATTGGTTTATAAAACTTCACAGACCACAAAAAACCACTTCAAAGATCCTCAAAGTCTGAAATATCCCAACCAAACATTAAGTCTTATAAATTAAAAAAAAAATTTTTGTTCAATCATTCAACAAATATTGGAAGCTAACAAATAACAGACGCTGTTCTAGGAACTTAGATTGCAGCAGTGAATAAAATTAAAAAGTAAAACAACAGAGTTTCCATCATGGCTCAGCAGAAACAAATCTGACCAGTATCCTAGCCTTGCCCAGTGCGTCAGGGATCCAGCACTGCCAAGAGCTGTGGTGTAGATTGTAGATGCGGCTTGGATCCCACCTTGCTGTGGTGTAGGCTCGCAGCTATAGCTCTGATTTTGTCCCCTAGCCTGGCAACTTCCATATGCCTCAGGTGTGGCCCTAGAAAGCAAAATAAATAAATAAAAATAAAAAATAAAACAAAAAACCACTTCTCTTAAGAATTTCTCATTAGCTAGCATCAGACAGGTTGGCCTTATAATAATTTTCTGTTATTTTAACTAAAGTTTCATACATTATATAACTATGAAGAGGTGACTTCGCCAAATTATTTCGTCTTCTTTTTGTCTAAATTACCTAATGGAAAAATGTATCTATATGTAAGACTTTTAAAAGAAAAGGTAGTATAAATCAAAAGAAAACTGACAATTTGTTGGACCAAACATTACTAAAAAGTAAAGAAAAGGGAGGTCCCATCATAGCTCAGTGGTAACAAACCCAACTAACTAGTATCCATCAGGATGCAGGTTCAATACCTGGCCTCACTCAGTGGGTTAAGGATCTGGAGTTGCCATGGGCTGTGGCGTAGGTCGATGAGGTTCAGATCCAATGTTGCTGTGGCTGTGGTGTAGGTCGGCAGCTGTAGCTTCTATTTGAACCCTAGCCTGGGAACTTCCATATGCAGCAGGTGTGGCCCTAAAAGGCAAAAAAAAGTAAAGCTAATCCACTTACTTATAACTGGCTAATCTGTTAAACTAACAGTTACTAAGTATCTACAGAATAGGGATAGTATAGTTTGACACAGTACAAACTAAACCAGAATGCTTGGATTTGTATCCTAGTTCTGTTACTCAACTACATGAATTTAGGCTTATCACTATCTCTGTGCCTCAATTTCCACATTTGTAACATGGAGGTAATAATACCACTTATCTCATAATGTTGTTATAAGAATTAAATAAGAAATGCATCTGAAGTGCTTAGAATAGAACCGAGAAGATGTTAATGACTAAGTGTTGTTTTACTGTTAATGTAGACTGGGCATCTTCTATGTACTAAAACTACAAAGAGGAGTCAGAAAATTTCCCCACCAGCACTAATCACTAAGTATGTAAGTACGTGACCATTAATAAGTACATAACTATTAATATTTAACAGATATTTCTCACTAAATATTCCGGAACTTAGAGAACAACACTGTAGGGTTCCTTTAGCATTTCTACATACCTAGTTACTGATCTTGGATTAAATACTTAAATTAAGAAAATTAAAACCTCATCTTCTTGCATGGGTTAAAATATTCACTGTATCACAAAATAAATAAGCAATGCAGTATACTATCAAGTTTTCAAAACACATTTTTGCAGGTAATTTGAAATCTCAAGATCTGTGAAGGTTATTTTTTAAAATTCCTAAAACAGAGAAAACTTTAAAAAGGAGAAATAAAATATTTACTTCACAGACTTCTTAGGGACCTACTGACTAAGCTACATCTTGCAGTTTGATACCTAAGAGTTTCTGCCTAAATTTCCCACACTGTCCTTCTACCTTGTGCAATGGGATAATCACCACAAATCCTTTCAAATCTAGCTCTAGCATGACTGCTCAATAAAACATGCTCCTGCCAGAACTGTTCCTCTTATGACTATGTGCTGTGTATTACTGCATCAATCCACCAACAATTTTTTCAATCAATAGTTTAGAGCAGTGCTGCCCAATAAAAATGTAATGTGAGCCATATGAATAATTTAAAAATTTTCAGTAGCCACTATAAAAAGTAATAACAGGTAAAATTAATGTATTTTACCTAGCCCAATATAACCAATTATCATCACTGTAAAATATAATCAGTATAAACATTTATTAATGAGATACCATTCTTTCCTACATACTAAGTCTTCAAAATCTAGGGTGTATTTTACACTTGCGTAGTATCTCAATTTGGACTACACACATGTGGCTACAAGCTAACATACTGGAGTTGTAGAGAACGAGAGAGTCTAACACTGTTACATGAAGTATGGTCTACAGGCCAGCAACATCAGCATCACCTTGGATTTTGTTAGCAGTACTAAATCTCTGCCCACATCAGACCTACTAGAACAGGAAATAAATTTCACAAGCTCCCCAGGTGATATGAACGCACATTAAAGATTGAAAAGTACTAAATTAGACCAAACATAGCTTGGAGGCCTTAACAAATTGCTACTGCCATTCAATTATCACATGGTATCATGACACTTACTAATATAGAACACTGTGTCTAAATAATATTAGCTTTCACACAAAACATGTTTTCTCTATGCTGTTCAGAAGAATTTGCTGCAGTGGTGGAAATATATTTGCAGTGCCCCAAATGGCAGCCACTTACCACATACGGCTACTGAGACCTTGAAATGTGACTGGTACAACTGGGAAACTGAATTTTTACTTTTACTGTCTTCGACTCATCCAAATTTAAATAGCCACACATGACAAGTGGCCACCATATTGCAGTGTAACTGTAGACGTATTATTTACTACATCACAGTATAATCTCTAGGTGGGTCCTCAAGACAAATTTATAAAGTTCTAATCAAAAAAATCCCTCTGGTTACCTACAAATCTTTCAATGAATCTTCCTCCCTCTTTCTTTCTCTCTCTCTCTCACCAAGCATGTTTACCACTTTACTTTGGCTAAGGCCAAATCTGCAATCTACCTCCATGGAAGTATAATACAAATTATAGAATGTGTTTTGTATCTGTTAACGTTACTCCATCTTATTACCAATTAACAATATACATACCTGTACAGTCTTTTTTATTCTATGGGAAGGACCTGGATACTCTGGTGAATACAAATCTGTGAGGAATAATGAGTTGATTAATGTTGACTTTCCCAGGCCAGATTCACCTAAAAGAAACAGAGGAGGAGGAAAACTGTTAAATTCAGCCACCTTATCAACTTTAAATACTTAACCAATATTTATAATCAATCTCTTTATACAAGTATTACTTGGTGGAATAAGGAGGTAACATTAAAAAATATACTATAAAGATTCCCTATTAGAATAAGCTTTTGCCCTCATTTTCTTATCTATCAAATTAGCTCATGGTTCAAAGGATTCTTTTTAGCTTAATAATTTTACAATCTGTGTTTTTTAAAAGTAATGTATCTGATACAATTTAAACAGTAATGTGTTCCTAGAGACCAAAGTTAGTCGAAATGCCCCAGTTGGACTATATGTTGCCACTTTCATGAAATAAAACATGAAAGAGGTATAAACATTTATTATAGATATTTAATGAATGACCAAGGCAGGAAGTAATGCAGCTATAAAAAGTAGAAATCTGATAAAAAAATATTAATTACAATGCATCTTAGCATAAAAGTGAACCACAAAAACATACTTTTAATTTATTCAGCCACAAACCAACCAGCTTAAGTATAAAGGGCACCTCTCTATAAACCAGACTCCAAAAAATCATGGGTAATTACTTTTTATAAAAGTGCTTCTGCATTAGGAGGTAGGAAAGGAGGGAGATAAGATGCAATTTCCACTAAGATTTACCTATTCTTCTCTGACTCTTCACGTCTAGTCTAGCACACCGTACCAAATGCAGAGCAAGTTTTTACCAAAACATAAACAGCTTCTAGGTATATATAATACAAACTTAAATTAAAAATCACATAGGAGTTTCCGCTGTGGCATTAAAATAAAAAACTAAGTCCTCTGTTACCAGTAATTGCTTGACATGTACACAAATTAAATTTCCTAATCAAAGGCATAACTTTCAAAATGGTTTAAAAAATTTAATCCAACTGCATGTAATCTGCAAGATTTAATTAACTTCAGCTCTAAGGACACACACAAGTTGAAAGTAAAAGGATATTCCAGGAGTTCTCACCACAGTGCCATGAGTTAAGAACCCATTCTAGCAGCTCACATTGCTGCAGAGGTGTGGGTTCTACCCCCCACCAGCACAGTGGGTTAAAGGATCCGGTATTGCCTCAGGTGCGGCTAGGATTCAATCCCTAGCCCAGGAACTTCCATATGCCATGGGTGTGGCCAGAAAAAAAAAGGTATTTCATGTAAATAATAACCAAAAAGGTAAGGTGATTATACTCATACAGACAAAACAGACAAATTAAAAACTGTTACAAGATACAAAGGACATTATGTACCAATAACAGAGGCAATTTACAAAGCAGATATTGAAAAATTATGAACATATATGCACCAAACATCAGAACTCCAAAACAGGAAACACTGACAGAATTTTTAAGGGAAAAACATACAGTTTTATAATAATAACTGGACAGTTCAATAACTAATTTAAATAATGGAAAGAAAAACCAGGCAGAAGACAGATAAGAAAACAGAGGACTTCAACAACATTAGAAGCCAACTGGGCCTAACAAAAATAGACAAATACTCCATCCAACAACAAAATACACATTCTTCTCAAGTGCACAGGGAGCATTTTCCAAGACTGTCTATAAAACCAGGTAAGTCTTAATAAATCTTAGAAGACTGAAATCAGACAAAGTATCTCTTACTATCACAACACTATGAGACTAGAGATCAATAATGGAAAGAAAATGGAAAAATTAACAAATAAGAGGAAATTAAACAATACACTCAAGCAACTAACAGGTAAAATAAGAACTCACAAGGTAAATTAGAAAATAACATGAAACAAAAGAAAATGAATATACAACATCAAAATTTATGATACAAAAAAATTTCTAATAGCAAAATTTATAAACGTAAGCATATATATATATATATGTGAAGATCTGGCATTCCCATTGTGGCACAGTATCTGACTGCAGCTGCTTGGGTCACTGCAGAGGCACAAGTTTGATCCCTGGCCTACAGCAAAGGTCTTGGCTGTGGCTCAGATTCAATCCCTGGCACAGAAATGTCCATATACCACAAGTACAACAACAACAACAAAAATCTATTATCTATATCTATCTATCTATATCTGAGATCAACAATCTAACTTTACAACTTAAGGAACTAAAAAGCAAAGAACAAACTAAATCCAAAGCCAGCAAAAAAAAAAAAAAAAAAAAAAAGGAAATGTTACAGTTAAAAAGGAGATAAATAGAGGAGTTCCCGTAGTGGCTTAGTGGTTGTCCAATCTGACTAGGAACTAAGAGATTGCGGGTTCAATCCCTGATGTTGCTCAGTGGGTCAAGGATCTGGCGTTGCCGTGAGCTGTGGAGTGTAGGTTGCAGACTCGGCTCAGATCCCACGTTGCTGTGGCTCTGGCGGAGACCGGCAGCTACAGCTCCAACTAGACCCCTAGCCTGGGAACCTCCATTTGCCAAGGGTGTGACCCCAGAGAAGACAAAAAGACCAAAAAAAAGGAGCTAAATAATATGGAGAATAGACAGAGAGGAAGTTCCCTTGTGGTGCAGCAGGTTAAGGATCTGGCATTGCTGCAGCTGTGGCAAAGGCCACAACCTCAATGCAAGTTCGATCCCTGGCTCAAGAACTTCCATATGCTGTGGGCATGCCCCCCCCACCCCCAAAAAAAGAAGAAGAAAAAGAAAACAAAAAATCACCAAACCAAAAGGTGTTCTTGGAATAGATCAACAAAATTAACAAACCTTTAGTTAGACTGACTAAAAATAAAAAAGATTCAAATTACTAAAATCAGAAGGAAAACATGGGTATTATTCCTGATTTTACATAAATAAAAAGAATTATAAGAGAATACTATTAAAAACTATATGCCAATAAATTGGATAGCAAAGATGAAATGAACAAATTCCTAGAAACACACAACCTACTAAAACTGAATCATATAGAAACAGAAACTCTGAACAGACCTATAACTAATAAAGATATTGAGTCAGTAATCAAAAACAAACAGAAAAGCACTAGACCAGATGGCATCACAAACATTTAAATCAGAATTAAAACCAATCTTTCCCGAACTCTTTCAAGAAATTAAAAAGGAGGAAACATAACCTCATTTCATTCTATTAAGAATTTTGATGCCAAAACCAGGGAAAGACACAAGAAAATTATAGTCCAATATCCTTGATGAATACTAAGGCAAATATTCCCAACAAAATATAGCAAACATAATTCAACAGAAAACATCAGAAAAATTATACACCATGACTAGGTGAGATTTATTCCTGGACTGCAAGGATGGTTCAACATACAAAATCAATCAATATAACATATCAACAGAATGAAGGGGGAAAAAACACATGATCATCTCAACTGATGCAGAAAAAGCATCTGACAAAATTCAACACCCTTATCATGATTAAAAACAAAAACAACACTCCAGAAACTACAGATAGAAGTGAACTATCTAGAGTTCCCGTTGTGGCGCAGTGGAAACAAATCCAACTAGGAACCATGAGGTTGCAGGTTTGATCCCTGGCCTTGCTCAGTGGGTTAAGTATCTGGCGTTGCTGTGAGCTGTGGTGTAGGTCACAGACGTGGCTCGGATCTGGCGTTGCTGTGGCTCTGGAGTAGGCCAGCAGCTCTATTTCCGATTAGACCCCTACCCTGTGAACCTCTATATGCCATGGGTGTGGTCCTAAAAAGACAAAAATAAATGAATGAATGAATGAATGAAAGAAAAAAAGAAAGAAAGAGAAGAGAGTCCACAAATAAACCCTTACATTAGAATGATTTTGACAAAGGTGCCAAAACCATTTAATAGGGAAAGGAGAGTCTTTGCAATAAGTGATGCTGGGGTTAAGTGGTTATTCACATGCAAAAGAATGAAGCTGGATCTGTACCTTACATCACAACAAAAATTAATTCAAACTGGATCAAAGCTAAAACTATAAACTCTTAGAGGACACAGGGGGAAAACACAATGACACTGGATTTGCCAACTGTTTCTTGAACTACTTACTGAATCAGAAATACAGGCATCACAAAGCAATGAAACTAGAACACACCCTCACACCATGCACAAAAAGAAACTCCAAATGGCTGAAAGACTTAAATATACGACAGGACACCATCAAACTCCTAGAAGAAAACACAGGCAAAACACTCTCTGACATCAACCTCATGAATATTTTCTCAGGGCAGTCTCCCAAAGCAATAGAAATTAGAGCAAAAATAAACCCATGGGACCTCATCAAACTGAAAAGCTTTTGCACAGCAAAGGAAACCAAAAAGAAAACAAAAAGACAACTTACAGAATGGGAGAAAACAGTTTCAAATGATGCAACTGACAAGGGCTTAATCTCTAGAATATATAAACAACTTATACAACCCAACAGCAAAAAAACCAATCAATCAATGGAAAAATGGGCAAAAGACCTGAATAGACATTTCTCCAAAGAAGATATACAGATGGCCAACAAACACATGAAAAAATGCTCAACATCGCTGGTTATAAGAGAAATGCAAATCAAAACTACCATGAGATACCACCTCACACCAGTCAGAATGGCCATCATTAATAAATCCACAAATAACAAGTGCTGGAGGGGCTGTGGAGAAAAGGGAACCCTCCTGCACTGCTGGTGGGAATGTAAACTGGTACAGCCACTAAGAACAGTTTGGAGATACCTTAGAAATCTATACATAGAACTTCCATATGACCCTGCAATCCCACTCTTGGGCATCTATCCGGACAAAACCCTACTTAAAAGAGACACATGCACCCGCATGTTCATTGCAGCACTATTCACAATAGCCAGGACATGGAAACAACCCAAATGTCCATCGACAGATGACTGGATTCGGAAGATGTGGTATACTACTCAGCCATAAAAAAGAATGACATAATGCCATTTGCAGCAACATGGATGGAACGAGAGACTCTCATACTGAGTGAAATGAGCCAGAAAGACAAAGACAAATACCATATGATATCACTTATAACTGGAATCTAATATCCAGCACAAATGAACATCTCCTCAGAAAAGAAAATCATGGACTTGGAGAAGAGACTTTTGGCTGCCTGATGGGAGGGGGAGGGAGTGGGAGGGATCGGGAGCTTGGGCTTATCAGACACAACTTGGAATAGATTTACAAGGAGATCCTGCTGAATAGCATTGAGAACTTTGTCTAGATACTCATGTTGCAACAGAAGAAAGGGTGGGGGGAAAATGTAATTGTAATGCATACATGTAAGGATAACCTGACCCCCTTGCTGTACAGTGGGAAAATAAAAAAAATCATAAAAAAAAAAAAGAAATACAGGCATCAAAAGTAAATAAACTGTACTTCATCAAAATTAAAACCTTTGTGCATCAAAGAGCACTATTAACAAAATGAAAAAGACAACCCACAAAACAGAAGGAAATACTTGCAAATCATAAATGTGATAAGGGATTAATATTCACAATATAAAGAATTATAACTTAAAAACAAAAAAATAGACAATCCAATCTTAAAATGGACAAAAGACTTACACTAGACATTTTTCCAAAGACTATTTACTAATGGCAAGTAAGTACATTAAAGCATGCTCAACACTGGAGTTCCTGTTATGGCTCAGTGATTAACGAACCCAAACGAGCATCCATGAGGATGCGGGTTCAATCCCTGGCTTTGATCAGTGGGTTAAGGATCCAATATTGCCCTGAGCTGTGGAGCTCAGATCCCAAGTTCCTGTGTCTGTGGTGTAGGCTGACAGCTATAGCTCTGATGTGACCCCTAGCCTGGAAGCCTCCATATGCAAAAGGTGCAACCCTAAAAAGACCCCCCCCAAAAAAAAAGAAAAAAAAAACATGCTCGACATCATTGCAAATCAAAACCACAATGGCACCACTTCACTCTCCTTAGGATGTGTATTACCCAACCACCCCCACCCCCCAAAAAACCCCAGAAAGGGATGGGTAAGGATGGACAAATTGAAGCCCCAGTGCACTGCTGGTGGGAACATTATATGGTGCAACCACTGTAAAAAATATAATCACAGTTCCTCAAAAATTTAAACATAGGACTACCATATGGTCCTTCAATCCTACTTTTTTTTTTTCTTCCCTTGTCTTTTTGCTATTTCTTTGGGCCGCTCCTGCGGCATATGCAGGTTTCCAGTCTAGGGGTCGAATCGAAGCTGTAGCCTCCGGCCTACACCAGAGCCACAGCAACGCGGGATCCGAGCCACGTCTGCAACCTACACCACAGCTCACGGCAACGCTGGATCCTTAACCCACTGAGCAAGGCCAGGGATCAAACACGCAACCTCATGGTTCCTAGTCGGATTCGTTAACCACTGCGCCATGATGGGAACTCCCCTTTCAATTCTACTTTTGGTTTATACTCAAAAGAAATGAAAGCAGGGAACAAAATAATTGTATATCAAATGTTTATAGTGGCATTATTCAGAATAACCGAAAGTTGGAAACAACCCAAATGCCTACTGGCAAATGAATCAGTAAACAAAACTGTTATAAAAATACAATGGAGTAGTTCCCATCATGGCACAGTGGAAATGAATCTGACTAGGAACCATGAGGTTGTGGGTTTGATGCCTGGCCTCACTCAGTGGGTTAAGGATCCAGCTTTGCCATAAGATGTGGTGTAGGTCGCAGACACAGCTTGGATCCCACGTTGCTATGGCTGTGGTATAGGCCGACAACTGCAACTGTGATTAGACCCCCTAGCCTGGGAACCGCCATATGCCATGGGTGCAGCCCTAAAAGACAAAAAAAAAAAAAAAAAAACCCACAAAAGACAAAAAACAATGGAATATTTTCAGCCTTAAAAAGGAATGAAATTCTGACATATATTACAATATAGATTAACTCTGAACACACTATACTAAGTGAAATTAGCCGGACGCAAAAGGATAAATATCATATGATTCCACTTACATGAAGTACTGAGAACAAATTCATAGAGACAGAAAGTAGAATAATGGTTACCAGGGAATGGGAAATTATTGTTTAACGGGTATGGAGTTTTAGTGTGGGCTAATAAAAATTTCTAGAGTTAGAGAGTGGTGATGGTTACATAACAATGTGAAAGCATTTAATGCTGCTGAACTGTACATGTAAAAATGGTTAAAATGGGAGTTCCCTGGTGGCCTAGCAGTTAAGGACTTGGCTTTGTAACTGCTATGGCTTGGGTTACTGCCGCGGCTGGGGTTTGATCCCTGGCCCGGGAAGTTCCATATGCCATAGGCATAGCCAAAAAAAAAGGTAGTTAAAATGATAAATATTGTGTCATGTACATTTTATCATATACACAAAAACTGAAGGTAAGAGCGACTGGGATTGGCACAAATTGGTAATTGCTGAAGCTCTACTTATATGTCTAAATTTTTCGATATTGAAAGTTATACGCATGTGTATATATATCATTTCTAATCTAGATCTACTGTATCTCCTTTGCATGCTAACCTTCTGGCTGTTCAAAACTACCATAATAGTATTTTCCCTAAAGTGAGGTGAATCTGAACATAAGGCAGTTTTGAAAATAGCTCCAGAGTCTGCACAACGTGGAAGTGGCAGCTTCTTGGAATGTTCTCTAAGGATAGTGCACTCCACTTATTCTTTTCTCCTTCCTGTTGGCTGAAATGTAACCAGGATCTCAGAGCTGAGAATTAGCCATCTTAGACTATGAAGTACCTCGGGAAGAGAGAACATACCCAGTGAAGCAACAAAAAAAAAAGAAACACCTGGGGATACTGAGAATTTATAGTAGAGCCATCACTTCAATTCAAGAATATTCAACTCTGGATTTTGAAACAGAGGAAGAATAAATTTCTGTCTCGTTCGGACATTGTTAGTTTAAGATTCCATTACTTATAGTCAAATTTAAACCAAACAATAACATTAACAAGCAAGATAAGCAAGTGTAGACAACCATAACAAAAACCTACAAGGCTCATTTTAGTAAGACAGAGGAGAATTAAAAACACAAGCTAGATAATATAAAAGATATGCTTGCCATGAATATTAATGCACCCAATAACATATGATCAAAATACATATGGTATTTTAGTAGAATACCATATGGTATTAGTAGAATCCTTAGATTCTACTAATATGGTATTAGTAGAATCTCTCAAAAGTTCCAATTCTATGTCTCTTTTATCCAACATCCTAGCAGCTTGCCCAGCTGACAGTTATATTTCCTAGACTTAGATAACCCATTTCCCAACCAGTGTTTGACTAGGACCTGTATATATTTAATACCTACATATGGTATTAGTAGAATCCTTAGATTCTACTAATTTTGTCTCTTATTTACAAACTTTACTTTTATTTATTTGAAAGCTGTCTCATATGATAGATGCAAAAATAAAAATAGCAATGAAACTTTTTAAATCAGTAAGACAAAAACTTAGAAATAATGAAGAGTTAAGACAACATATAAAATGAAAGGCTAATAGGCTGCTCAGATACTTATAAACAAGTAATTACAATATGCAAATGATCTAAATGCTTGACTGTCAAAAATAAATGCAAAAATTCCTACCTAGAGAACAAACATTTTTCAAATACCTATGGAGCACTTTTACAATCAGATCATATATTTGGCTACAAAGAAATCAATTAAAATTGAAAAACACAAAAATCTACAATTACATTCTCTGACTACAATGCAATGAAATTATAAATTCAAAACCAAATAATTGGGAGTTCCCATTGTGGTGCAGTGGTTAACGAATCCAACTAGGAACCATGAGATTGCAGGTTCGGTCCCTGGCCTTGCTCAGTGGGTTAACGATCCGGCGTTGCCATGAGCTGTGGTGTAGGTTGCAGACGTGGCTCGGATCCCGTGTTGCTGTGGCTCTGGCGTAGGTCAGCAGCTGCAGCTCCGATTCGACCCCTAGCATGGGAATCTCCATATGCCGCGGGAGCGGCCCAAGAAAATAGCAAAAAGACAAAAACAAACAAACAAAAAAAAAAAACAAAAAAAATAACAACCTAACTGCCCATATAGATATAAAATAGTATCTCCCCTCAACAACTTCTATCTGAAATACAAATTGAGTATTACATATGAAAACCCAAGAAATGTGACAAAAGTGGTGTTCAGAGAAAAACTTGTGCCTAATTAAGCCTTAAGAAAAGAGAGTAACCTTCAGAGTAGCTCTTGAAACTGGAAAAACACTCTGATTTTTCTAAGGAAAAGTCTGGGTCATGACTACTGACCCAGAAATTTCACTTTCAGAAGTATATATTAGGAGTTCCCTCATGGTTCAGTGGGTTAAGGATCCAGCATTTTCAGCTGTGGCTTTGGTCGTTGTTGTGGCACAGGTTCCATCTCTGGCCCAGGAACGTCCACATGCCATGAGCACAGCCCAAAAAAAAAAAAAAAAAAAAAAAAAAAAGGACGTGTACATTATAGAAGTGTTTATGTGTGTCTAAAAATTCAAGGAAATTAACTAAGCATTATATAATTATCCATCAACAGCAGAAGGTACATATCATGACAAAAACATACTACAGAATACTACATACTCCAAAGAATGAACTAACTTTACATACTGACATGAATGTAAATATAATATATTAAATGATAGGGAAAAAACATTCACAGAACAGTATTCAGAACATAGTACCATTTACATAAAAAAGAAATCTGGAGGTTCCTGTTGTTGCTCAGCAGGTTAAGGACCAGACATTGTCTTTGTGAGGATGGATGCATGTTCAATTCCTGGCCTTGTTCAGCTGGTTGAGGATCCAGCTAAGATGTAGGTTGCAGATGCAGCTCAGATCCAGTGTTGCTCTGGCTGTGGCATAGGCTGCAGTTGCAGCTCTGATTCGACCACTAGCCCAGGGAATTTCCATATGCTATAAGTGTGGCCACTTATAGCATATGGAAAAAAAAAAAAAAAAGAAAGAAGAAAGAAATCTACATGGAAATGACTGGTGTACATAAAATTATTTTTTAAATTGCCAGAAAACTTATAACAATAATGCCTGTCACAAGAGAACGGAATGGAACTCAAGGAGGGAGAAAAAGGAACTTTACTAAATGTCTTTAGAATTTACGTTTTTTTTTGTCTTTGTCTTTTTAGGGCCGCACCTGCAGCATATGGAAGTTCCCAGGCTAGGGGTAGAACTGGAGCTGCTGCTGCCAGCCTACACCACAGCAACAGCAACATGGGATCTGAGCCGTGTCTGCGACCTATACCACACTCACAGCAACACCAGAACCTTAACCCAATGAGCAAGGCCAGGGATCGAACTTGCATCTTCACGGATACTAGATGGGTTCATTACCGCTGAGCCATGACGGGAACTCCCAGAATTTCCATCTTTTAGAAAATTAAAATATTTATAAACTTTTCTTTTCTGGGGGTAATAAATATATGGACATTTGAAACAGAGTGGAAGGGTAAGGTTGGCAACATAATGATTCTAAGAGGTATTAGCCTCAAAATAAATCAAAAGAAATGTTGAAGACAATAAAGTTATGCCTGAGTTTGGACATTATTAATTCATATCTATCTTCAGTAGAGTAATATTTACTCCACAGAAAAATGTCAGATATTCTCTAAGCCAAAATATAACAGCCTTATCCTAAATACTCTCAAGTGACTTGCTCATTAGCTTTACTAAAGGGAAAGCAATAGTGTCACTAATACAAAAGAATAGAGAACTATAAGTAGTCCCATCAACTCAAACTCTACTTAAAGAATCTGTGGAAACAAGCTCAATAAAGTTATCTGTTAGTATTAACTAGGAAACATTTAAGAATAATGACATTCAGAATTATACATCTTAAGAAAACAAAACTATCAATAAAATATAAATAGAATACCTATCTGTAACTTTTTATATTTCTTAATAATTAATATTTTAAGATCTGTTAAGTGATCCAAGTTACTTTCACATTTATTTGACTTTGAAATACACCACACAGTTCTGAAGCTACAAATAATTATCATTCCCTTATTTTACTAATGTTAAGAGGAAATAACTGCAATTAAATTTTGTCCTTGTTAAAACAAAATATTGTAATACTTACAATTTAAGATCTTAAATACTTTACAAAAATTATAAAATAAGAGTAACTTAACTAGAATCTAACACTACACCTGTAGTTTAAGATTAACAGGTTAAAATAACCCATGGCCTCTTTATCTTTGAATCCCTACCATCATTCAAGAATATTTCTTTTCAAGCCTAATAAAATATTCATAAAATGTTTGTTCATAAGGTTTTGAAAAAAGTTGCATAAATAATTATTTATAATTAAGTCAAGTTCCTTCAGATACTTGGTATTATGAGGTCTGAGAAGTCCTACAATTAAAGAAACTGCTTGTCTTTGTTTTCATCCAGCACCTCAATTCTGCAGCCTTAGATGATTTCCCCAGCCCCCTAAAACATTTATTAACATTCAACACATGAAACACTTTGAAACATTATACTGTATAATTCTTGGTAAATTATTTTTCCTTAATCATATAAAGTTACAGCAGCTGATATAAATAATTGGATTATATTAAGTAAAAATTCACAGGCAGCTTAAACCTTGAGGAAAAAGATTTTTCATTTGTATATTACACATAAACATTTAACCACAGATGCTCCTCATTGGTTCTATCATTAGCAGCTTGGAAAAACCCAGTTCATTACACATAATGAAACTGTGTAATAAACACATAATGTGTAGTAAACATATATAATGTGTTCAAGATCATCTTGCTAAACTATATAGAGTCTCAGAACATCAAAACTGGAGTAGTCCTAAGATACAAATCAAACTATTTTAAACAATAGAAAACTATGCCAAAGAGAAAGTAGCTACAGATGCCAAGAGCACTAAGAACCAGAACACCCATGTTCAAATTCCCAGCCATTAATTCTAATCTTCATGTCAATCCGCTTTTAAATGAAGTCCTTGATAGTCTCCACTGGACTCTCCCATTGGGCAGTAGATTTTCACACTTCTTACAATTCACAGTTTAAAAAAAAAAAAAAAAAATTTAAGGTTTCATAAAGCAATGCTCTTCCTAAACAAAATGTAGTATAATTTTCTAAACACTTCTATTTTTCATTTTTTAAAATGATTCACATAGAGTTCCCATCATGGTGCAGCAGAAACAAATCCGACCAGGAACCATGAGGTTGTAGGTTCGATTCCTGGCCTTGCTCAGTGGGTTAAGGATCTGGTGTTGCTGTGAGCTGTGGTGTAGGTTGCGGACGTGGCTTGGATCCCGCATTGCTGTGGCTCTGGCGTAGGTCAGCAGCTGTAGACCCCTAGCCTGGGAACCTACATATGCCATGAGTGTGGCCCTAAAGAGAAAAAAGACCAAAAAAAAAATTAAATAAATAAAATGGTTATGGTATTATTATCTTTGATTCCTTGCTCTGACAGTGTTCATTAACTAACCAACTACACTTGCTCTAAGGTAAAAGAAATTTATTACACACTTTATGCTGTTTAAATGTAAGCAGACCTGGATCCTAATTCCTTCTCTGTCACCAGAGAACTTAATGATATGGACCACATCTTGTTCATCTCTAGATTCTGAGGACTAGAATAGAACCTGGTACTTTGTAGGTGGCCATTAAATTATACACAGTAAATGAAAAGGTAATAAAAGACATTTTACATTTTGAGTCCTTGGTCTCAAAAATCTTTAGTAAGGTAGGAGACATAAAATATGCAAAAGAATCAAATAATATATGGCAGAATTTGACCAAGACCATGAATAAGATACCCAAAAGCAACAAGATTTCAAAGAACTGAGAAATCACACCAACCTTGAAAGACAGTCACACTTCAATGAGGATGTGAAAGATGGAAAAGCATTTCAACCATCTGGAATATTTGAAGGTATAAGAGGTCACTTTTATAATCTTGCAGCAACAGTGTGGGCAAGAACACAAAAGATTTTAAAAATACAATCTTTAAGTCCCTTCAGGATGTCAAACTATATTGGATTTTAGGTAAGAGGAAAGCCTGGAGCTTGAGACAGGCTACAGACCATACCGTGTTCCTATTTTGTCCTTTCCTTCCTATTCTGGTTTTTCCTTAAGTTTGAAATCAGTTTTACTCAAATTCAAATCCTAAGTCAACCACAATATGTAACCCCAATAAGATACTTATTTTATTAGCACAGTGCTAGTTTTATTAGCTTCTTTTAATAAAATTTATTGGCACAGTACCTGACATTAAAAACAAACAAACAAACAAACAAACTCCAGTGTTACCTATTAAGACATAGATGTTAATTTCAGCTGAGGCAACAATAAGGGTGTCAAACTACAGTTGTTGTTTTTTTTGTCTTTTCTAGGGCCGCACCGGAGGCATACGGAGGTTCCCAGGCTAGGGTCTAATCAGAGCTACAGCTGCTGGCCTACGCCACAGCCATGGCCACACCAGATCCGAGCCTTGTTGCAACCTACACCACAACTCATGGCAATGCCGGATCCTTGACCCGCTGAGTGAGGCCAAGGATCAAACCCGCAATCTCATGGTTCCTAGTCGGATTCATTTCTGCTGCGCCATGATGAGAACTCCCCCCCAAAAATGTTTTAATGCATATTAGTATCATTTAAGGAGCTATAATAAAATAGATAACTATACCCTACTGGAGACTAAAGCCCAGAATTCAGGGTAGTATGTTCAGATATATTTGGAAGATGCTTCCTAAAGTGATTTGAAAGGTAAATGAAATCAAGAAACTTGAAGTTCCTGATGTGGTACAACGCGACAGGCAGCATCTCTGGAGTGCTGGGATACAGATTTGATCCTGGCCTGATAAAGTGGTTAAGGATCCAGCGTTGCCACAGCTTCGGGAACTGTGGCTCGGACCTGAGCCCTGTCCCAGGAATTCCATAGACCATGGGGCGGCCAAAAAAAAAGAAAAGAAAAAAGAAATTAAGTACTGTTCAAAAAAGACATTAAGTACTCTAGTGACAAGATGATGGTGGGCAAAATGCCACATTACGTCAACATTTAAAGATGGCCAGTCTAAGGATCCTAAAACAACCAGATAAACCAGAAGGCACTATCACAGAAAGTGAGAAAGAACTGCAAAGAAAAAGTGGTCAACAATACCAAATGAGAGGTTAAAGGAAAGTGATTAAAGAACAAGAACTTTACTGACCATTAATAAAAGGAGTTTTGTATTAAGGAGAGAAGCCAAACAGTGAGAAGTTACCTAATGGATGGGATATTTAAAGGTAAAGATGTATTCCTTCCTTACATCTGGCTATAAAGAAAGGTAAATAAAAATATAAAGGAGGGTGCTAGTCTTTGTTTTGCTTTTTAATGTGCTTATCTCTGAAGATTTAATCTACTCAGAACATTCTAAACTACATTAGATACTGATTATTTCCAAGGTAGTCTACATACCTGGGATTGTTATAATGCCATTTCATATCTTCATAATCTATTAGGGTATCCTTTGACATAGAGAGTGGTGTACATACCAATCCTAAAATGCAAGCTAAACAGGTTCCCTATGTTCTGGCTCTGCAATTATCTAAACAATGTTTACTTATTCTAATTACAGTAATTGACCACCAGCACTAAAAGCTAAGTAATAATTCTGCTGTACAGCTAGTAGCAAACATTCCAACCAGCCACTCAATAATTACCTCATTCACCAAGTCAAAAAGCTTTCACTTGCTATGCATCTAAAGCTGAGAGGCCTTGGAGTTCCCTGGTGGTATGGTGGGTTAAGGAACTAGCATTGGCACTGCTGTGGCTCTGGAACCTCTGCATGCCATCAGGCACAGCCAATCAATCAAAATCAATCAACCAATCAAGCTGGGAGGCCTTAAGGAGGATGTTCGTATTTCCTGTTATACTCAGAGACAAAATTGCTCTTTACTTGGAAAATTTTTTCATGATTAATTATTCCAAAATTGTATTACCACAATTTTGTGCTTAAAATGTACAACTTTACTTAGGCTAGGGTCTGTAACCATTCCTAAGTTGTATATCAAGTTTCTCTAAATTCCTCTGCTAAACTGAGAAAGAGCTGAAATCGATAGATACTGTTTATGAGCTCTCTCCCCCATGTTCTTTCACATTCTTCACATCGATGCCTGAAATTCTAACTGGTCAATGAACATTCTCTTTTAAAAATGAAGTATTCTTTTGAAAATTATCAGTCTTTCATAAGGGGGGTGAGGGAGAGATCAGACTTCTAATTTCCAGTTGTGGCCAGTATTCACTGAGGAAAATAAAGAGTTTTAATCTGAGGGGAAACAGAGCCAGTTTTAAAATGTATGAATCATAAAACATAAAGATTTTGTCAAAATACTGGAGTGGAGAGCTCTACGAAACTTAGGGCCAAGGGCCACAATACAGAGATAAGTAAAAGGAGAGCAAGATCAGGAAGGAGACAGGAGCAAAGAAATTATTTTACATAGATATCCAGTGGATAAAAGAAGGGAAACAAGGTTTGATTTTTTTCTTAAGCAAAGACCATATTCTACAAATTGGTATTAAAAGTGGCTTTCAAAGCCAAAGTGGGCAAAGTTTAATCATTTGAACTAGAATGAATGACTCAAATTTCAAGTTCCATAAATCTCATACACCAAAATTTATACCCTAAGGTCCAGCAGTGGTTGTGTGAATCACACTGGTAACTGTGTATATCTGTCTCACCAATATTTCTTTAAATTCACACACACACACACATACGCATGAGTATGCATAATTATAATATCCACAATAAATAAAACAAAGAAATTGTTGTCAATGGCGTCACTATGCTACATAAAAAGGTAGACATGGGAGGTCCCTGGTAGCCTAGTAGTTAGGACTTGGTGTGTTCACTACCATGGCCAGAGTTCACACCCTGATCTGGGAACTGGGATCCCACATTAAGCCACTGCATGCTGCAGCCAAAAATTAAAAAATAAATAAATAAAAAGGCTAGACAAAAAAATTTCAAGTCAATGATCAAAGGCACACAAATTTAAATGTGGAACCTCTGTCGATACTAAATTAGCAACATCATTTTGCTTCATTTGGCATTTTAAAAAGATTTCTACTGAACACTAGGAAGGATGAGATAAACAAGACCATTCAAACATCTGTGGTAACTATAAGCTGATATAACATTTTCAGTTCACATCTTTGCTACGTCATCTACTTCTGGGAATCGAACACACAAGGGAAAAACACTGCAATAATCCTTTTAATAGTAAAGAAATAAGGGGGATAGGAGGGGAACCTTTCAGCCTTTCAGGGTACCACAGTGAAAATAAGCTTAGTAGGAATCATCACTCAAAAATAATATTAATCAGCCACTGAAAATTATTTTTTAAAAATCCATTTGACATGGGAAAATGCTTGTCATATAGCATTAGGTGAAGATACATATAAAAATGTATTTTCTGTCTCTTACACATAACTGTAATGTAACTAAATTAACAGAAGTGATCTCTTCTTTTTTAAAAATTTTATCTACTCCTCTATTACATCTCTAACGAAAAACTATTTTGTAACAAGTAGTAGTTTCTATAGGAAGAATATTTTAAAACTACATATCTTAACATTTTTGTTATATCGAAAAAAATGAGTTATCAAACAATACAACTATATTTCAAAGAAATATATAATTTGATTCCCTTCTCTTAACATTAATATATCCTTAGAGCAATGCTCTTTAAAATTTAGAATGGGGATTAAGGGAAACTCTCAACAAAACACAGACACCCACATTAGCAGGAATGAACATCTTTGAAAAAGCAGTCCAGATGATTTTGATTAAAAGGTTCAGGGAAACACAGACCGTTAACAATCAAAATATAGTTCATTTAACTTCTTCCTGTATTCAACCTTTCAGATGACTAAAATTTTATAAAGTTTCTTCTTTAGTTCAAAATTATATATAATAAAGGCCTGAACCAAGAAATACTACTGTTAACTCCTAAATGATACTAAATCTGATTTTATCAAAACTTGATTTAACGACAATGAAAGCAAACATCAATCTGCATGAAATATTTAATTCTGAGACTCAAATTTAAAGTCTGTCAACCTTTATCTTATTTTTTATTTTTGGCTGCGCCCCCAGCATGTAAAAAGTCCCAGGGCCAGGGGCTAAACCCACACCACAGCAGTAAAACCACCAGATTCTTAATCCACTATCCCACCAGGGAACTCCTGTAAACCTATTAATAAAAACAATCCTTATGATTCTTGATATCATGGGCATCAAGCACCTGACACACTTAGGGGAAAATAAGATAATCAGAAAGTTTTCAAGGGACAGCATTAACATTGTAGAAACTATAAAGCAAGTGCACTCTTAAGACTAATTAGTGATGTCACATAACTTCAGCAAAATACTCAAATTTCATATCTTTATTGAAATGTACATAATAGCAAGTACAAAAATCAACTCTGTTAACAAGAATGCAAGCAACGCAGCTAAACCTTATTTACATGGAAAAAGAAAAGAACAAATTCTCAATCATCTTTCAAATCAGCTAAATCTCACTCTCACCAGAAAAGAGTTTTGCCCAGCAATTTATATTAAATTGCAAAGTAAAGGCACAACATGTGTGTCCTGAATGTTTATAATCAAAGCAGTTCAACCAAAGCAGAAGTTCAAAGTAGGGATTAATCACATATTTAACCTATTAGCTGCCATATCATTCTCATCTATCCCTAATCTTTCTCTTCATCCCTGGTATTTAGACCTTAAAACTAAGTTATAAAAATGCACTAATAAATATTTGCTTAAAATTAACATTTTTATGTAGCTTATAGATTTACCAGGTATATTATACATATAGTAAAGTACAAGGAGCACTCATATACACAATTATCTCAAGCCATCTGTGAGGTAGAGGTAGTTACACATAGTAGACAATATATTTTTAAAATTTAGGCCTATAATAAATAGTTCTGAGAAGACTAATTTACCATTTAAAAAATTAGATACATTAAACATCAGATTCCTTCCTCACATCTCACATCCAAAAATCCACATGGATTTAAATTGCAAAATTAAAAAAATTAAACCTTATATGCTTAAATACAGTGGAATCCCTATAAGCTTGAATCAAGCAGGCATATAACAGACAAAAGTTGTAAGAAAAAAAGACTGCATGGACAATATAAAAATCAAGTTAATATAAAACATGACATAGAAAAAATGTCAATACTGAGCAACAACAGCAATACGCTTATGGTATCTATATCATCGAGGCCAAAGAAGAACATAGTTTTTAAAATTAAACTAGAATATATAATTTACAAAAATATCAATATCATTAAAATGATTTAAAAATTAACTAGCAGCAGTAGATGAAAATAACAGAAGAAAATAAGACACTAATTTTTAGGCATTAAATTGACAAACACTAAAATACCCAGTGTTGGCAGTATGCTATCAACATCTGCTTAGCGTGCAAAATGACACACAACCTATCTTAGGGCAATTTGGTGATACATATTAAAAACCCTTAAAACAATACATAAGCCTTTGAAAAACATATCAGTTCAAATTCCCAAAGGAAATAATAAAAAATGCAAGGACAACTATAGTTAGATAGGTAGATAGGTGGAGAGATATAGACATAAACTATGAACATGTTTATTTGTAACTATCCTGATATTGAACAACATGGTTAATTATTGTATATCAAACCTACACAAGCCATTAAAATCTACAACTGGGGAATTCCCGTCGTGGCTCAGTGGTTAACAAATCCGACTAGGAGCCATGAGGTTGCGGGTTTGATCCCTAGCCTCTATCAGTGGGTTAAGGATCCCACATTGCTGTGGCTTTGATCAGTGGGTTAAGGATCCCATGTTGCTGTGGCTCTGGCGTAAGCTCCGATTAGACCCCTAGCCTGGCAACCTCCATATACCACAGGAGCAGCCCTAGAAAAGGCCAAAAAAAAAAAAAAATCTACAACTCAACCATAGTTATCAAAGAGTATATAACCATAATTTACTGCTACATTTTATAAGGCAATCAGAGAACATTACAGATACATACAAACAAGAATACTGTATGTTTCTATGCTTAACAGCACTGCATGATGGATTTTGGTAATTTATTTTCATTTTGTTATTCTGCTTCTCCTGATTTCTACAATGAAACATATTAACATTATCACAAAAGTACGTTTTAAAATATGCACTTAAAAAACCTAGAAGGAATACAAAAATTTAAATAGTAGGTATGTGATTTTTTTCCCCCCCTAAACTTTCTCTGCTTTGGTTAAATTACTTCTATGAAATAAAACTCACATAACATAAATATCACCATTTTATTTTATTTTATTTTATTTTTTTGCTTTTTTTTAGGGCCACACCCACAGCATATAGAGGTTCCCAGGCTAGGGGTCGAATCGGAGCTACAGCTGCTGGCCTATGCCACAGCCACAGCAACATGGGATCCGAGCCACTTCTGTGACCTAGACCACAGCTCATGGCAATGCCGGATCTTTAACCCAGTGAGCCAGGCCAGGGATTGAACGTCGTGGTTCCTAGCCGGATTTGTATCTGCTGCACCATGATGGGAACTCTAAACTTCACCATTTCAAAGTGTACAATTGATTTTTCCATATTCACAATGTTGTGCAATCATCACCGGCTAATTTTATTACTTTTATTAAAATAAAAATATAGAGCTCAAAGAAGAAAATTTTAAAATATTACTCAAGGCACTTCAAGTATCCAACATTATCTTAACCTCAGAATTAAATAAATACCACTAAATACTCAATAACCTAGATACAAAATTCAGCAATATTACCTTTCAATTTCTTCAAATAACTCTGCATGTTATTTATTATATCAATTCAAACACCAACCAGAAAGTTGAGAGAAACTATGACATTTATAATCTTATCACTGACTATATACCTCCTAAATTTTTACTAATACATCATATACAAAAGACACATTATGATAAAGTGGCTAAACCACAATGATGTAAGCGCCCCTCTGCCAAAAAAATAGAAATGTCAATGCTACTAAGACATTTGGTATAGGTCAAATACATTATGACAAAAAATTAAAAAAAAAAAAAAAACCTTTGCAGGAGTTCCCGTCGTGGCCCAGTAGTTAATGAATCTGACTAGGAACCATGAGGTTGCAGGTTTGATCCCTGGCCTTGCTCAGTGGGTTAAGGATCCAGCGTTGCTGTGAGCTGTGGTGTAGGTTGCAAACTCTGCTCGGATCCTGCACTGCTGTGGCTCTGGCACAGGCCGGCGGCGGCTATAGCTCCGACTTGACCCCTAGCCTGGGAACCTCCATATGCCGTGGAGTGGCCCTAGAAAAGGCAAACAGACAAAAAACAAAACAAAACAAACCTTCGCTACAAAAATAAAGCTTACAATTATAAAAATAATCAAACTATTAATTTTATCTTCAAAGAATTCAAAATAATAGATTTAAAACCACATGTTTTTCAGCATATGTTCTGGTCAGATAAAGCAATCTACAATCTTTCTAAGTTCTATCTCTCTGAAAGATTCTAGCAAATTCAGGATTTTACAATTAACATTTTATTCTGAGAATAGGCAAGTCTAATTAAAGAGTACATATAAGAGAGTCAAATTCTAAGCCCAAATAGGTTTGACACTTTGCTGAACTAGAGACCCAAGTGTCTTTTTGTTTTGGCCACAACCATGACATACAAAAGTTTCCAGGCCAGGGACTGAACCCAAGACACAGCAGTGACAATGCAAGATCCTTAACCCACAGGTTCTTAACCTGCCAGCAGGGAACTTCCCTAAATGTCTTCATTATTTGATGTGACTGACAAAGAGTTTTATTTTTATTTTTTTTATTTTTTATTTTTATTTTTTTTTTGTCTTTTTGCCTTTACGTGAGCCACTCCCGCAGCATATGGAGGTTCCCAGGCTAGGGGTTGAATCGGAGCTGTAGCTGCCAGCCTAGGCCAGAGCCACAGCAACGCGGGATCCGAGCCGCGTCTGCAACCTACACCACAGTTCACGGCAACGCTGGATCGTTAACCCACTGAGCGAGGGCAGGGACCGAACCCGCCACCTCATGGTTCCTAGTCGGATTCGTTAACCACTGCGCCACGACGGGAACTCCTGACAAAGTTTTAAAACTAAATTTTAAAATAAAGATTCAAATCATGAATTCTATCTCCTCATCCTGGTGGTAATAATCAAGGTCTTTAAAATCTAGAGTAGTCTACCATTTCAACTATTATAAAGTTACAACTTAGGGGTTAGATCTGTGCAGTGTAAACTGACCCTGAAACACCCCCATATCATCTATAAAGCACAATTACATATAAACTGACAACCCGTTTTTCTTCTTGAACTGAAAGAAACATTTCTTTGAGCACATCAGAAGGAACTAGCTTATATTAAGATACCTGGACTAACTCAGCAAGGTGAAGTGCTACAAAGCATATGTAAAAGCTGAAAATGACCAAGGGAATAGAAAATTCACCTCTTCCATTTCATGCTGACTCTAGGCCATTCATTCATTCATTCCAGTGGAATGACAGAAAAATATTGCCTGCACTATTTAAGTTCACTAACTCTCCATTTTTTTTTCTCTCTCTTCCCCTCCCTCATCTCTAATTTTTTTTGAGGGAAATCACAATAGCTAGTTGAAATCATACAGGTCCAAGGTATAATGGATGCACTCTACGAACTCTGTGCTATATCCAGTACTCCCAAATAAGCTTTTGCATAGTGCTTTTTAAAAACACAGAGGACTGAGAAACAGACTGGGTTTGGTTCTGATATCTGTTAGCTGTGTAACCACAAGCAAGTAACCTAATATCTCCATGCCTCAGTTTCTTCATCTCTAAAATGGAGATGACAGTAATACTTACATCATAGGGTTGTTGTAAAGGACTGCATGAGTTACATAACGTGCGAGTACTTTATGTACTTGAAATATTGCCTGGCGCATAATAAGCTACGTAGCTATTGGCTATCATTTTCCCAAATGGACTGTCCACTCAATGTCTGTCCCAATTCTCTACTTCAAAAACCTGCTCTAATACCTCCTCCTCAAATAAGGCAATAATAATCTCCGACCAGGAACAAGTGCTCCTAACCTTTAAACATCTATGGTTTTTAATCCTTGACTCTACTGAGTCATATTTACTTCCTGAAAATGTTACTTATCTTTTTATATACACTTTGTTGTCATATTAATTATAAATTCCTTTAAGAAAAAAATACGGAAATACACATGATGCCTGTTTTATACAAAAAACAAAAAACCACTCAATACTCAATAAGTACTGCTTATGAGGCAAGATTATTGGATAAAGGCTTTCCAACAAAGGATGAAGAGAATAAAGAAATCAACTGTTTGTGTTGTATCAATGTATAAGTCTCAAACCAAGAATTGTTATATGAGCCAAAACTGCTCTGAGCATAAATCTTAAAAAAAAGGATTTAGCTCATAAAGAATAGCTTGTAGTCTCTAGTCAAGAATATTAAAGCAAGGTTAGTTTTATTTTCTATTATCTAAAAACAATGATATTAGATTTGGCCTGAAGTCTGAAAAAGAAAATGTCTTAAATACTTACTTAAAAGATGACTATCTGCTATACATTGCAATGCTATGGATGAAAAGCTTTAAATCCTGCACTCAACAAGTCTATACAAAGACAGCTAACTAAACAGCAATGTTCAAGGTATAGTGGGGAAAACAGAGTAACAACATTAATACCCGTTTTCCTTTATCTTAGGTTGAAGTCTTATCAAGGAAGAGAGAAAAAAAAGAAAAACCAGTTGACAAAAAGACTGACCATAAAAATTAATAAATAAGATATATTCAAAGATTGTACATTTCCTCTAAAAATCAAAAATCAGCTGATTAATAAATATTAAATACTTTTTATCTAGAAAAATGTCACAGAGATTTTTAACCAACTATCTGGCCTTGATCCCCAGATATTACTCTACTAAATACATATTTAAGAAGTTATTCTTTAAAATAAATTTTAACATTAAAAATTTGTGAGTTCCCTAGTGGCCCATCAGTTAAGGATCTGGTACTGTCACCACTGTGGCTCAGGTCACTACTATGGGTCAGGTTTGAACCCTGGTCCAGGAACATCTACGTGCCTCAGCCAGGGGGAAAAAAGAAAAAGAAAAAAAAAGAAGAAATTTCTATGGTTCTCCTAATGGACCTAGAAGTTTTCTTAGAAATTAAAAAATGATCTTTTATTTGTCAACAGTTTGTCATTTAAAATTACTAACATTATATATGTAAAGGTAAGATGTAGTATTTCCTCATATATAATGATGAATCTAAGGAAGAAAAAGTATATTCTATTTTATCCATCTATCTAGACCCACCTCTGCTCCACAGCAGCAATTTGTAAGCTAGGTATACTGTGCTTCTTACTCAACCAGAAGCAAACAAGTTAACCACCTCTACCAACAGTCAAGTTTGCAGACTTTATGCCACCAATGTGAACTATTATATTATAATGCAGATAATTTCAAACAACCACAAACTGACCCTCAGGTTAAAGTCAGTTGATAAAATATTCTTCCCTTCAATGAAAAAATTTCATACATAATTCAATTAAAGTAATTCAACACCAAAATAAAAATGCCAGGAGCTGAATGTAATTAGCAAAATTTAATGCACACTACATAAAGGTCCAGCATCAACTCAATTTTGTCAAGGATAGCCAATCCACTATTTTGCCTTTTACCTTCTCTAAACAAATAGAGAAATACAACAAAACTGCATCAAACTTAGGAGCTAGATTATAAAGTCAGCCTACAGAAGGTGAAAATATTATAGTCATTTAAGATTAAGACTGTTATTTAAGAGTACTAATCTTACACATGGAAAAGATTTTATTTATATATATATATGTGTGTGTGTGTGTATATATATATATATGTATATATATGTATAAAATGTTATATGTATATAATGTTACCAACCTACAGTCAAAATAACCCTTAAGAATTTCTTAAAATGGACTACAGGCAGGGAAAAGTGTTCATAGGATAAAAGACACTCATAAAGGAAATGAGACTGAATTAAAGAACAAGGAGAGTCATATTTGAGTCTAAGTTATAAGGCTTATACTCAATGAATGAATTCCCACAGTAATCATTTGCATGATTATGGTCCTCCGCCCAACCCATCCTTCTTTTCAAATTCAGAGAACATATGTTTAGGTTAAACGTTGATGTGATATGACTACACTACACTACAGGAGCGAGAGAATAAAATTATCCTGGAGTAGTAAGTAACCACCAGATGTCATTTCCTTTTGTAGCACTATCAATTGAAGAGAACTTCTCCAGTGCTATATTCCATAAACACACACCCCTCACTGCTTCTCAACTTTTACCTAGTTTCCAAAACTGTACCGCCTACAAAAAAGCAGCAAGAAAACACTTAAATCCCATCATGTCACCAAGCTGAATTTTAAAATGTATTTTATAACAAAAGAAAATATAACACATGATCATCCCTGCAGTTATCTAAAATACTGTTTTCTCATATCACTCAGAGCTCATTAAGACTTTGAAACTTTGGAGTTCCCGTCATGGCGCAGTGGTTAACGAATCCGACTAGGAACCATGAGGTTGCGGGTTCGGTCCCTGCCCTTGCTCAGTGGGTTAACGATCTGGCGTTGCTGTGAGCTGTGGTGTAGGCTGCAGACACGGCTCGGATCCCGCGTTGCTGTGGCTCTGGCGTAGGCCGGTGGCTACAGCTCCGATTCAACCCCTAGCCTGGGAACCTCCATATGCCGCGGGAGCGGCCCAAGAAATAGCAACAACAACAACAACAACAACAAAAAGACAAAAAAGAAAAAAAAAAAAAGACTTTGAAACTTAGACCAAAATTCAGTTTTAGTGAGAAATTATATCTTACCCACAACCATAAGTGTGAATTCAAACCCTCTCTTCACTGATTTTCTGTATACTTGATTTGGGAGATTTGCAAATCCCACATAGCCTTCAAGGTTCTTCTGTTGCTGTGAAAAGCAAAAAGGGTCCAGTTATTCATGTATCAACAAAACACTTCTACCATATATCTCCAATTCCCTTCACTAACCTATTTTTAGAAAACTCTACAAGCTACTATTACTCATGGCAAATAAAACTGATTTTATAGTGTTACCAATAAAAGTATTAGTTAATGGAAACAATGGACAAAATGAATTAAGCATGAGTTGACTGACAATATAATAGTCAATTATAAAAACTCAAAGGAATAAAGTAAAAATTAAAGAAACTATGGAGTTCCCTGGTGGCTCAGCAGACTAAGGATCCAACATCATCACTGCTGGGGCATGGGTTCGATCCCTGGCCTGCCAACTTCTGCAAGCAAAAATAAAGAAACCAGGCTCAGAGCAAAGATTTCAATTTATAGTTAAGTTAGTAATAAAAAGATTCTGATTAATCAACTAAAAAAACATCCTAGGAGTTCCCGTTGTGGCTTAGCGGTTAACGAATCCTACTAGGAACCATGAGGTTGTGCGTTCGACCCCTGGCCTTGCTCAGTGGGTTAAGGATCCGGCGTTGCTGTGAGCTGTGGTGTCGGTTACAGTTTCAGCTCAGATCCTGCGTTGCTGTGGACTTGGCATAGGCCGGCAGCTGCAACTCCGATACAAGCCCTAGCCTGGGAACCTCCACATGTCACAGGAGTGGCCCAAGAAATGGCAAAAAGACAAAAAAACTAAAAAAATCCTAACAAAGGGTTTTTCACAATCAAACTTTTAAATCCCCTTAAAATTATATTAAGAATTGTTGTAATTATTCCCTCTGCTCATACTAATCACAACAGGCAGGAGCTTTCTGAAATCTGCCTTCTTATTCGGGAAATAAAATCAAAGCGTTTGTTGAGTTTAAAATTTTTCATAAACTCTTAAAAGCTCTCATAATGCAATCAGCAAACATCTTTCAAGCTATTATACCAGGTCCAATTATGTCACTTCAAGGTTTTTACATGATCCTGCCGTCTCCATCATCAGGTACATCAGATTTATCCAGGTTTAAAAGTAAATTTTAGTTCACTTTTCTGTTTAGTTTTTGAATCTTTGATGACTTCAATAATAGCTTTATGAGTAACTCAACAATCTACTCTAAATTAGTGCAGTAAATCAGTCTGATTTTCAACTTACCCATTGGTGAGAAATACTGTCCATAGTTCAGACCATCTGAGTGAGTAGAGTCTTACTGATTAATTTTACTTAAAGATAGGTCTTATTCATCATTAAAATATAATGGCAAAATATTCCTATTCCACATTTCTCTTAAAGGTTTATGCCACACTTAAATTCTCATCCAAAAAAACTCATATGAGATCAAAATATTAATTCAATACATTTGGATTTAACAAAGAACAGCAACCTGCATTTCTCACTAGTATCACATACATACCTAAATATTCCATCCATAACCTTTTTACCTTTTAAAAATTCATATAAACTAATTTTAAGACAAATGGTGAAAAGATAAACAAGTTATTAAATTGAAAAGCTAATTTTAAATAGACACTAAATAGGATACCGATCAGAATACAATATTTTAAAATCAAATATTTGAAAGCCTACTATGTGGAGAGCTAAAAATACGTATTAAATTTAAAGCTTTCATGGTTCATGTCATCCAACTATAAATGAAATTTAACTTAGACTGAAAAAAAGTCTCTGTATAAATTATGTAGTATACTCACAGCTACTTTGTAGAGAACACATTTCCATCATTCCAATGTTCCAGATTCCAAACAGAACAGGGCCACAAAGGAACAGTAAATGAAGAATTCCAAGAATCATATATGGCACATTCAGTCCAAACAGGAAAGACAAATCCATAGGAACATAGCAAAAGATAAAGGGGAAAACAAAAAATGAAAGTTACTTACATGTAACTCAACAAATTAAAAGTAAATTACAAATAAATTGAAGGCAGACTTTTTTCAGCTTCTATCAGGGTAATATTTTTCTGTTGGATATAAGGCCCAGTGAGTTTTAATCCATTTCAGCAGCTCTTCTGATGAAACATAGAACCAGAGACCTCCTATCTTTTCATAAAGGACAATTACCATGCCCTGTACCTGAAGTCTTAAACAGTAGAAAAGCTATAAAGTATGAAGTTTCAGGAAGGTATATAGGGACCAAATTTAAATCCTAAGAAGGGAAAAAAAAAAATGTAATTTCACACAGTTTTGCTTTGTCAGTCACTGGATTAAAACAGCCCAGATCAGATCAATGAAAATGTTTCAGCTAAAATCTTTATACAGTGTTTTATATCAAGTAATTAAACTAAAGTTCAGAATTGAAAAAAATGCAAATTTGTGGACATAGGAAAGGTAAGGAAGCTAAGGATAACAAGCACTAACAAATGGAAAGTTGAGGTAAATGTGAGCTATGAAACATGAATGGCAACTAATAGAGCATAGACAAGAAAATGGACAAAATGTCTGTGAAGAGTACCTATTTACTTTATATTAAACAAATCTGAGTTATATCGCAACCTAGATAATCATTCAAATGTCACTATCACAGAGAACTGCCCTGACCATCTTATCCAAAATTACAACCCCTCCCTTCACCTAAGCACTCAGCTGCTTTATGTTGTTCTCTTTAGTACTACCATTTGTTTTGTTTTGTTTATTAAAATAGTTGATTTACAATATTGTGCAAATTTCTGCTGTACAGCAAAGTGACTCAGATATATATATATATACATATATACACACATATATACATACACATATATATGTTCTTTTTTTATATCATTTTCCATCATGGTCTATCCCAGGAGATTGGATTAGTTCCTTGTGCTATACAGTAGGACCTTGTTGTTTATTCATTCAAAATGTAACAGTTTGTAACCCCAAACTCTCAAGCACTTACAACCATTTAATGTATCTTGTTTACTGCATCTTCCCCCTCCACCATGCCTCCAACTAGAATGTAAACTCCTTCCAGGTACAGATTAAATGAATTACATAAATTGTAGTATCAAAAAGAAGCCATATGGGAGAGCTAAAGAAGTTTCAGAGAAAACATTTTAAGTTATATATTCAAGGAAGCCACCAGCATAAGAAAAATGCCTCAGTCTACTCTATGTCTTATTCAGTGGTTTATCCTCAACTCCCAGAACAGTCTTAGGCACAAGTGAGGGACTGAATTAAGAAAAGGAAGAACGGTATTCTAGGGTAAAGGGGTGGGGCCGTGAAATGGGGATAAACTTGGTACTTTCAGGAACAAAAAGAAGGTATGTGAATTACAATGAAGTGACGTAGTGGACCAGGAGATAAGCAATATAAAAGGAGGTCAGGGAGGTAGGCAGGGGCCAAATCATGTGGGACCCAGCTAAAGGAGGAAATCTGGATGTTATTTTAGGCATGATGGGAAGCCACTGGAGGGTTTTACACAGACAAGTGACCTGACCTGATTTGTGTTTTAAAGATAGCTCTCACTGCTAAGAGAAGTGAAAATAAGAATACTAGTAAGGGGCACAGCAGGTTAAGGATCTGGTACTGGCACTGTAGCAGCCTGGGTCGCTGCTGTGGTGCGAGTTCAATCCCTACCCTGAAACTTCCATATGCTGCAGGCGTGGCCAAAAAGAAAAGTAGGTGTTAGGGGGGATTAATAATGAATTTAGATTCTGTGGATGTAAGGAGAGATAAAGATTCAGAATATTTTTTGAAAGATGAATTGTTGGGACACTGCTGGTGGATTAGATGTGATATGTGACTGATAAAAGAAAAGGAGACCAAAGATAACTCCTAATTACTTGGCTTGAACAACTCAGTGACTAATGATATCTCTAAGAAAATAAGGAACAAAAAGGGCAGTAAGGGTCAAAATCGCCAAAATCAAAAACAGCTTTGAACATATTAATTTGAGGTATCTATTACATATTCAATAAGAGATAGTCATTAGAGTTAAGTATATTAATTCAGAAATTCCAGGGTTGATTGGTGCTGAAAATACAGATTCAGGAATCATAAACATATATACAGTATGGGGAAAGAAGGAGATTTGCAAAGAGAGATTAAGTCAGTGTCTTGGAGCACTCTAACACGGACGTGTTAGGCAGAGAAAGATCTATCAGTGAGTAGGAAGGAAAACCAGGACTGGCTCAAGGTCACTCAACTATGCTAAATGCTACTGAATGGTCAAATGAAATACCAGAGATGTGAACATAAAATTAGGAAATTAGGCTCTTGGTAACTTTGGTCGAGAGTAGTCTCAGTAACATATGAAGAAGAGTGATTGAGAATAGGTTGAAAGTAGATAATTATTTGTATATATAACTATTGTTTTAAATAATTTCACACTTTATCTTTTTTTTTTTTTTCTTTTTTCTTTTTTCTTTTTTCTTTTTAGGGCCATACCTGGGGCATATGGAAGTTCCCAGGCTAGGAGTCAAATTGGAGCTGCAGCTGCCAGCCTACACCACAGCCACAGCAATGAGGGATCCGAGCCGTGTCTGTGACCTACGGCACAGTTTGCCACAATGCCAGATCCTTAACCCACTGAGTGAGGCCAGGATAGAACCCACATCCTCAGGGCACTATGTTGGGTTCTTAACCCACTCAGCCACAAAGGGAACTCTCTAATTTCATACTTTAAATTCTTTTAAAAGTAAACATGTTAGGAGTTCCTGCTGTGGCACAGTGGGTTAAGAATCCGACTGCAGCTGCTTGGGTCACTACAGAGCCATGGGTTTGATCCCTGGCTGCAGCATGGATTCAATCCCTGGCCTGGGAACTTCCATATGCTGCTAGTGTAGCCATATATATTAAAAATAAAAAATTTTGAAAAATTGAACATGTTACTTGCCAGTTCCCCCATATGACTTATTTCCCAGAGGGAAGGAACCATGTCATACTCATCTCTACATTCCTAAGAGAGTGCTGACAGATAGGAGGTATTTTTAAAAAAAGATAAATGACTAAAATACAACTTCAAGGAAATTTTCTGAGGAAGAAACTGTCTAAATACAAAAGAGAAACTTAGAGAATAAACTAATAATATAACATTGATTGACTAAAACCTATACATACTTTTCACATTTCATAAGAATCTTTCCTTAGCCCAAATTCTAAAATCAACCACAGTCCATAATTCTGAAGACTTAACCACCCACTGATTCTTTTTCTATACAAATAAAATGTTCACAGAGCCAGTGTGAAATATAATCTCTGGATAAAGAAATATTATTTATAGATCTGAGTGATATAACTGTGATACCTATAAGCATGAAATATAGACACAAGTGTATTCACCCAAGTTGCTACCAAAATACCCTTGGTTTGATTTCAAACATCAGTTACATAAGAAAAAAACAGTTATTAAATCATCTTTTCTAAAAGTATTTGTTTACAAAATCTCTTAGTTACTACGTAAAAGATATGCCAAAACTCTATGTCAAAAAAAATTCTACGTCAAAATTCACACTTAAGAAATCAAACTACAATTCCATTGCTTGCTGTTTCACTACTTCTGGAGAAATCAATTTAAATATCCAGTAATTTCAGTGTTTAGCTTACTTGAACTTACCTTAAGAAGTCAATTATATTCAAAGAATAAGATGCTTCACAAAGGTTTCAGTTACTAGATTATTAGAACCCTTGAGATTTCTCTATATTCTCTTGGCATTTGTTCTTACTCCAAAGAATAAAGTTACAAAAATATTGGCATCTGAAATCTCATTATCATTTTAAAGGTTTGAATATTAATATTGGAAAAATAAATTAATTAAAAATAAATTAATTTTCCAAGGGAGAAAAGCAACAACTTATTTTGAAAACTGCTAAACATACTTTTCCGTAACAACAAAATTAAGGTGTAATAGATTGGAAGCAGCAAAAGTCAGAATCTGAGGAAAACTAAAACACATTCTTGGTAAGATCTCCTATAAATCTTTAACTCTCCTTATCTTTATAAAGTAAGATATTTAAGCCCAAATTACCTAAATATGACTAGAATTCTATTTCTTCCCTTAATAACTACAACTAAAAAAAAAAAAAAAAATCAGGGAGTTCCTGTTGTGGTGCAGCAGAAATGAATCCGACTAGGAAACTTAAGGTTGCAGGTTTCAATCCTTGGCCTCGCTCAGTGGGTTGAGGATCCAGCGTTGCCATGAGCTGTGGCGTAAGTCGCTGACGCAGCTCGGATCCTGCATTGCTGTGGCTGTGGTGTAGGCTGGCAGCTATAGCTCTGATTCAACCCGTAGCCTAGGAACCTCCATATGCAGTGGGTGCAGTCCTAAAAAAAATTTCAGTAACTTGAAATTTCAAATTTAATATTTGATCTTTCCTAAATAATTAAAGTTCAACCTATATATACTACTTTGGATTTTAAAATATAGGTAAACTGTATACTGTTTTACACAGTGACAAAAATAAATTTCTTTCTCCTAATGTTTATATAATTCTAAATACAAAAAAACCCTACTCACTACAAAAGAAAAAGATACTTATACATAAATTTACTTGTCTACTCCTTATTATTCCTAAAAGCCTTACATCATACACATGTACGTCTAACACTAGTTCAGGCAAATTCCTATCATCTTTTATATAATTCAAGGTGAAAGTAAAATCACTTCACCATTTAAATGTGTTAAATATTTTAACTATAACTGGTATAAAAATACCTACATTCTACATTTAATGTAATGAGTTCTCTAAGATGTTACAAGAAAGCAGAGGCTTGTCCTAAATATTATTAGCTTTGATGTCTCCTCCTCAATTTTCTCTAAAGGTCACCTTAGTTTGCATGCCGTCAGCTCCTCTCTTTCTACTGAGATGAACCACTGGGTATTAATGGAACCAATTTTTACTTTCTTAATCTTATTCTGGATTTTTGGTTAATCTATTTAAAATATTTTAATATTTAATTCTATGAACACAAGTAAGAATGAGATAACTTAAAGTTTTTTTTTTTTTTTTTGTCTTTTTTGCTATTTCTTGGGCCGCTCCTGCGGCATATGGAGGTTCCCATGCTAGGGGTCAAATCGGAGCTGTGGCCACCGGCCTACGCCAGAGCCACAGCAACGCAGGATCCGAGCCGTGTCTGCAACCTACACCACAGCTCATGGCAACGACGGATCCTTAACCCACTGAGCAAGGCCAGGGATCGAACCCGCAACCTCATGGTTCCTAGTCGGATTCATTAACCACTGCGCCACGACGGGAACTCCAATTTAAAGTTTAAATAATTTTTTTACTTTGAATTTGGAATTAAAACTTCTACTTATAGAATCATTGACCACACTCATTCATTCAACATAGGTATTGGGCCCTCACAATATATGTATTAGCAATTAGAGATGTAAAAGTTAATAAAAAACAAGATCCCTGCTTATGAAACCAAGAATGTGAGGTCAAATATGTTAGAAGGCAATTATATTAACACAGTGATAAGTACTATGATGGAGAGAAGCAAAGAAAGATGCCTATGAGAACAAAGAGAAGGGTGCTTTTTCCTATCCTGGAGTCAGATCCTGAAGAACCAGCAGGCCTCAGTCTGATGAGAAATGTAGATAGGCGCTGGAGAAATGGGTCTCAGACAGGCTGATAACTGCAAAGGACCAAAAAAAGGGGAGAGAGCATGGTTCTTTACAGTTACTATGAACAGTTCAATAAAACTCATTATCAGGATCCAGAAGATACAGGGTAGGAAAGTTAAGCAAAAGCTGGATGGATCACAAAAGACTTTGTAGGCCACACAAAAGAACTTCTGTTAGACTTCATCTTTATGGAGAACACTAAAGAATTTGAAGCAGAAGAATACACAATCACATTAATTCACATGCCAAGTTATATTCATATTTTAGAAAGTTACCACTAACAAGAATATTGAGGATGAGCTGGGGGAGATAATGGTAGAAATCTCAAGATATGTGTGGTAGCCCAGGGAAGAAATGAAGACCTGAACAAAGAGAAGCAGTGGGAACAAAAAGAAATGTAAGGTAGAACTTTACTGTCCATAATGATAGCCATTAGCTACATGTGTCTATCAAGCACTTAAAATTTAGCTAGTCTGAATTGAGGTGTGCTTGTAAAATACAAACCAGGTTTTGAAGACTTATTATGAAAAAAGAACTTAAAAATGTCTTAATTTTTATATTGACTACATGCTGAAATAAAATTTAGCAGTAGGTATATATAAAACACCCTTGAGGATGGGGAGTAGGGAGAAGGGGAGTGATCTGAGAATCTGAGCAGAGTTGCCATGCTGTATTTTTTAAAGTGTTAGTTTTCAACAAAAAAATTATGAGACAAGAAAAAAAAAAAGAAGAAGAAAATATGACCCATATTCAGGGGAAAAAGCAATCAATAAAAACTAACCCTAAGGAGTTCCTGCTGTGCCTCTGAGGCAGCACACATTCAATCTCCAGCCTGACTCAGGGGTTAGGGATCTGGTGTTGTCACAGCTGCAGCTCAGATTTGACCCCTAGCCTGGGAACTTCCATATGCCATGGGTATGGCCAAAAAGAAACAAAAAACAAAACTAACCCTGAAATCTCAGACATTAGGCAATGACTTTAAATCTGCTGTTTTAAATATGTTCAAAGAACTAAAAGAAATCATGTCTAAAAAACTGAAACTATAAGAACTATATGCATGAAATAGAGAAGATCGATAACAAGACAGAAAGTATTGAAAAGAACCAAATAAAAATTCTCAGGTTGAAAAGTAAAGGAACTGAAATAAAACCTCACTGGAGAGGTTCAAAAAACATACATGAGCTAGCAGAAGAAAGAATTAGCAAACTTGAAGATAGGTCAAATAACATTTACCACTCTAAGGAACAGAAAAATAAGTGAAGAAAAAAATTAACAGAGCCAGAGACTGTGGAACAAAATCAAGCAAAACAACATACATAATGGGAGTCCCTGAAAAAAATGGAAGGAAGGAGGAAGGGAGAAAGTGAAAGTGAGCAAGACAAAGTGTTAGAGGCAAAAAGTACGTCTGAAGAAACAATGGCAGATTCCAAATCTGAAGAAAAACACATTAAAAGTACATCAACTACAAACAGGAAAAAAGCAAAGAGATCCACATCACAATCAAACTGTCAAAAAAAATGGAGACAAAGAATCAGGAAAGCAGCAAGAGAGACTCAAATGACCACATACATGCGACTCTTTAATATGAATAATGATTAACATCCCATCAGAAACCAGAGGTCAGAAAGTAGATGGATAACATATTCAAGATGTTAAAACAACAAGATTGTCAACGGAGAATTCAGTATATACCAAAAGTATCTTTTAAATATGAAGGCAAACTTAAGACATTCTCTGATAAGCAAAAACTGAGAGATTCCTCACATCAGATATGCCCTACAAGAAATACTATGTAATAAGTAAATATAAAAGACAATACAAATATAATTTTTATCTTCAACTCTCTTCTACCTGATTTAAAGGAGAACTTCATGAGGCAATAATTTTTAAATTTTGTTACTGGTTTCTTAAAGAAGAAAGAAGCAATTTCTTTGACACTAATAGCACAAAGGAGGTAAGGGGAAATGAAAGTACACAGCAAAATTACTACATTCTGCTGAAACTAAGTTGGTAATAACCCAAATCACAATGTTAAAAATTATTAGTTGTAATCCCTAGGGCGATATATAAAAAGACAAATAACCTAATTAAAAATTGGGCAAAGCATGTGATTAGATATTCCCCCCAAAAAAAGATATACAAGTTGCCAAAAAAGCACATGAGAAGGTGCATAACATCATTAGCCACTGAGGGAAATGCAAATTAAAACTACAATGATACCACGTCACTCCGCTAGAAAAGTTAGAAAAGACAGAAAATAATAAGTGTGGACATGGATGTGGAGAAACTGAAACCCTCACGTGTTGCTGGCGGGAATGTAAAATGCTACAGTGCTTTGGTAAACAGTTCAGCAGTTCCTCTGGAGAATTAAACATACAGTTACCCTATGATCCAGCAATTCCATCCCTAGGTATATACGCAAGAGAACTGGAAGTGTAAAACTTGCACTTAAGGAGTTCCCATCGTGGCGCAGTGGTTAACGAATCTGACTAGGAACCACGAGGTTGCGGGTTCGATCCCTGCCCTTGCTCAGTGGGTTGACGATCCGGCGTTGCTGTGAGCTGTGGTGTAGGTCGCAGACGTGGCTCGGATCCCGAGTTGCTGTGGCTCTGGGCGTAGGCTGGCAGCTACAGCTTCGATTCGACCCCTAGCCTAGGAACCTCCATATGCCGCAGGAGCAGGCCAAGAAATGCCAAAAAGACAAAAAATAAAAAATAAAATAAATAAAAAACTTGCACTTAAGTGTTCCTGGCAGCATTACTAAACAATGGCCAAAGGGTAGAAATAACCCAAATGTCCATCAACTGATGGATGAACAAAATGTGGTATTATCTCTATAATGAAATATCATTCAGTAATAAAAAGGTATTAAGTACTTATGCATGCTACAATATAGATGAACCTTGAAAACATCATGCTAAGTGAAAGAAGCTAGTTGCGGAGTTTCCATTGTTATAGTGGGTTAAGAATCCAACTGCAGCGGCTCAGGGCATGGGTTCATTCCCCACCCCCACTCAGTGGGTTGAAGGATCCAGCACTGCCCCAGCTGTGGCGCAGGTCACAGGTCAGTGGCTTGGATTCAATCCCTGACCTAGGAACCTGAATATGCTCAGGTGCAGATACTAAAAAGAAGATGCTAGCTGCAAAAAAAAATACAACTGCATAAAATGTATTTCATTTATATGAAATGCCCAGAATAGGAAAATCTATACAGATGGAAAGCAGATTAGTTGGCAAGGTCTGGGAATAGGAGAGAATGGGAGTAATTTTTAATAAGCAGAGGATTTCTTTGGGGGCTGATGAAAATGCTCAAATTAGTCAGTGATGATGGCTGTAAAATTTTGTGAACATACTAAAAAATGACAGAACTGTTCACTGTAAAGGGGTGAATTTTACAGCACGAAAATTTTATCTCAATAAAGTTGTTATAGAATCAAGTATGTAGTGTTTATAATACGCTACCTTTCATATATAACTTATATCTCCTCTTCTACATGTATCTTCTCATTTGTGCAAAAAGATAGGAAGAAAATAAAAACTAAATAAACCTAAAATTACTAAGACTGGTTACACATGTGGATGGTTAAATGGTAGAAAAGGAAAATGAGAATAGAATAAAAGGGATGAGGAGTTCGCATCGTGGCTCAGTGGTTAACGAATCCGACGAGGAACCATGAAGTTGCAGGTTCGATCCCTGGCCTTACTCATTGGGTTGGGGATCCAGAGTTGCCATGAGCTGTGGTGTAGGTTGCAGATGCGGCTTGGATCGCACATTGCTGTGGCTCTGGCATAGGCTGGCAGCTACAGCTCTGATTTGACCCCTAGCCTGGGAACCTTCATATGACGCGGGAGCGGCCCAAGAAAAGGCAAAAAAGACCAAAAAAAATAAAAAATAAAAAAATAAAAAAAGAATAAAAGAGATGAAAAATGGGAGGGACACTTCTAGACATACTGTTTTACAGAGCTGACTATTTAACACCACAGTAATGTTTCACAAACCTCTATTAAAAAACAACCAACAGTGGGAAAATAAAAAAATTAAAAAAAAAAAAACAACCAAAAAATCAGCTAGGATGGGAGAAGAGCTCAAAATGGACTAGAAATAATAACAAATAACACTAATTGTAATTCAAATGAGTAACATACCACGAATGAAAAAGGTGGATAAGAACATAACTCCAGAAAAAAGTAAATTGACTACACAGTACAAGACTAAAGACAAAAAGAAGTGTACACAATCCTATACTCTAGCAAGTAAATATATTTATAATAGCAATACTTGGAACTATACTTATGCACATACCAGATAACTAAATTGTAGATGAGAGCTAGGTTTTCCACCACTGGAGAAAGCAGCTACAAATAAGGAAAAGTGAAAGGCTAGGCTGAACCTTAAGTTAGTAGATGTGAACTGATGTAACAGTATGAATTCATGTTTTTAATACATATATTATTTACACACACACAAAGATACATACGGAAATACAGATATGTGAATGTACACAAAAACATAATTTCTTACACCTGTCTGTTAAAAACACCTAGAAGCAAAGATACCCCAAAAGCAATGAGCATTTTCACTGCTGAGACCTTAGTTTCTAAATACTATTCTGAAACAAAAGTAACTCAAACTCCTTGCAGAAATGATCAATTCAGGGCTTAAGGAGGAAAAGTAAAAGACAAACAAGATAGTAAAGAAATGGTCCAAAAAAATGATGTGGCATGTTGAAAGACGAACAAGACCAAATTCAAAAGAGTTCCCAACAGCAAATGCAGGACAATTTCAGCAATAAACAATGATAAAATTAAAATTCATGTGTCCATCCAGTATTAATAAACAATCGAGGGAGTTCCCGTCGTGGCACAGTGGTTAGCGAATCCGACTAGAAACCCTGAGGTTGCGGGTTCGGTCCCTGCCCTCGCTCAGTGGGTTAACGATCCGGCGTTGCCGTGAGCTGTGGTGTAGGTTGCAGACTCGGCTCGGATCCAGCGTTGCTGTGGCTCTGGCGTAGGCCGGTGGCTGCAGCTCCGATTCGACCCCTAGCCTGGGAACCTCCATATGCCGCGGGAGCGGCCCAAGAAATAGCAAAAAGACCAAAAAAATAAATAAATAAATAAATAAACAAACAATCGAATGAAAGAATGAGTACATGAGATAAAACAGCTCTTCCCTACAAAAGAATTCCCATTAAAAAATGTAGCATAATGGAAACCGAAAAATCACTATTAAGGCAAACAGCACAGTAATAACTGTGAAAGAGAAGACTTATTGACAGCAGATAAAGGTATGATTAGAAATAAGTTTTTTGCTTAGTTCAACAAAGGACTAGATGAGTTCCCGTCATGGTGCAGTGGTTAACGAATCTGACTAAGAACCATGAGGTTGTCGGTTCGATCCCTGCCCTTGCTCAGTGGGTTAAGGATCCGGTGTTGCCATGAGCTGTGGTGTAGGTTGCAGACGCGGCTCAGATCCTGAATTGCTGTGGCTCTGGCGTAGGCCAGTCAGTGCCTACGGCTCCAATTAGACCCCTAGCCTGGGAATACCCATATGCCACGGGAACGGCCCTAGAAAAGGCCAAAAAAAAAAACAAACAAAAAAGGACTATTATCTTCAATATACAACTCAATTAGACAAATAACCCAATTTAAAAATGGACCAAAGATTTCAACAGACCACCAAAGACCTATAAATGGCAAATAAGCAGAGGATAAGATCCTCAGCACCATTAGTCATTAGGAAAATGCAAAACTGAAAACACAATAAGCATATCTACAATTCCACTAGAATGGCTAAAATTAGTAAGCAAGGCCTTCCCAGGCGTTAACGAGTATGTAAACAACTAGAATTCCTATACACTGCTGAAGGGATCATAAATGTTATCAACTGTGCTGGAAAACAGCTTGGCAATTTGTTAAAAAGTTAAACATATGCATACCTATAATTTAATCTAAGTATTTGCCCAAAAGAAATGTACTCATGTGCTACTATCATTAAAGTTTTTGAAAGTTTACAAAGAAAAAAGCTGAAAAAAATATATCCAAATTTCAACATTGGTTGTATTTTGCTAACTATTTGGAGGTAATGTACTTACACTATTTTCTATTTTCCAAGTTATTACCAAGGAACATAAAGCATTTTTATCCAAAAAAAAAAAAAAAAATCACATAGAAAGAAAATGAAGCTACATTCACCGAAAGTCAGATGTTCTTTATTTTCCATTACTGTAAAGGAAGAAATTATATGAGGTAATTCTTTTTTTTTTTTTTTTGTCTTTTTAGGGCCACACCTGTGGCATATGGAGGTCCCAGGCTAGGGGTTGAATCCAAGCTACAGCTGCCAGCCTACACCACAGCCACAGCAACTAGGGAACCAAGCCAAGTCTTCCACCTAGACCACAGCTCATGGCAATGCCGGATCCTTAACCCACTGAGTGAGGCCAGGGATCGAACCCACAACCTCATGGTTCCTAATCGGATTCGTATCCGCTGCGCCACAATGGGAATTCCATAAACAATATTTTAACTCAATATACCCAAGACATTATTTCAACTTGCAATCAATATAAAAATGAATTTGAGATTTTTTTATATCCTTTTCTTCAAAGTAAGTCTTTGCAAAATCCTCTGTGTATACCCTTTTCCAAATCTCAGTTCGGACTAGCAACATCTCAAGTTCTCAATGGCCGTTAAGTGCTGATAGCTGCAGTATTGGATAGAATTAGACAGTCACTTGATAGATATGCTGCAGGGGGAATTAGAGCACTGTATGCATAATTTGATTAAATGACTTAATACATCTTCCAATCCTGAAATCTTGTAAAAAAATACAAAGATAAAAGAAGTATCAAGAACATACTTGAAATTTTTAAAGGATTAACTTAAGTCACTTTAATCAGCCACTACTGTGCCTTGTGCACTCATGACATATATGCACGCTGTACACAGGATAGCCATTTTGTCAAAAAATTCAAACAATCTCTAGTATGTCTCTCAAACTAGCTCTTTAAAGACATAAATATCATTTTTTGTCAGAGTATTGAATCCCAGAGTTCCCAGTGTGGCACAGTGGAAACGAACCCGACTAGGAACCATGAGGTTGAGGGGTTCGATCCTTGGCCTCGTTCAGTGGGTTAAGGATCAGGCGTTGCCCATGAGCTGTGATGTAGGTCGCAGATGCAGCTCCAATCCCGCACGGCTGTGGCGTAGGCCTGCAGCTACAGCAACAATTCTACCCCTAGCCTGGGAACCTCCATATGCCACAAGTGTGGCCATAAAAAGACAAAAGACAAAAAAATAAATAAGTAAAAAAGAATATTGAATCCCATGGCTCATAAAATGTTCAATATTCATTATTTGCCTAATAAAAAGAAATGTAAGTAGAAATAAAGTATTCATTGATAGCTGTTTTTGGAATTTTTCCCTATAGCTTACCTACAATACCATACAGGAAAAACAGAAATTCAATTTCTGTTATGGACAAATTGTGTACTCCCAGAATTCTTATGATAAAGCCCTAATCCCAATGTAACTATGTCTGGAGACAGAGCCTTTAAAAGGGTGATTAAAGTTAAAGGTCATAACAATGGGGCCCATCATATGAGACTGCTATCCTTACAAGAAGAGGAAGATACCAGAGATACCTCTTTCTCCCTCCACAAGCGCACAGAGGAAAGGCCATGTGAGGACACAGTGAGAAGGCAGCCATATGCAAGCCAGGAAGACCCTTCACCAGACAGCAAACCTGCTGGCACCTTGATCTAGGACTTCCCACCTCCAGAACTGTGAGAAAACAAATGTCTATTGTTTAAGCCACTCCATCTGTGGTATTCTGCTATGGCAGCCATAGCAGATTAATAAAGCTCCTAAGAAAATACTTATAAAAAACACTGTAATGCAAAATGGAGTTCCTGTCATGGCACAGTGGAAACGAATCCAACTAGGAACCATGAGGTTTCGGGTTTGATCCCTGGCCTCGCTCAGTGGGTTAAGGATCCGGCATTGCTGTGTGCTGTGGTGTAGGTTGCAGATGTGGCTTGGATCTGGCGTTGCTGTGGCTCTGGCATAGGCCAACAGCTGTAACTGAGATTCAAAGCCTAGCCTAGGAACAGCCATACGCCACAGGTGTGGCCCTAAAAAGACAAAAGACAAAAGACAAAAAAAAAAAAAAGAGGCCCTTAGGGTGGGCTCTAATTAATCTGACTGGTGTCCTTAGAGGCTCCAAGGGTATTAAACATCGGAAGTCTTTCCAGCATCCTAAGAACCACTAACCACTAATATACCACTAATTACAATCATGAAAAAGATATGTAATTAAGAATACATAAATCCAACTTCAGTTATTGATATAAATTAACGACTTTTTTCCCTCCTAGCTAATCTGACTAAATTAATCATAAACTAAGCATATTTATTTACACATTTTTAAAATTTTTGGCACCTGAAGCATGTGGAAATTCCCAGGCTAGAGATAAAATCTGTGCCATCGCAGCAACCAGAGCCACAGCTGTGACAACACTGTATCCTCAACCCACCTTACCACAAAAGAACTCCTACACCTTTTAAAATTTAAAATAGTTTAAGAAGTTCTTGCTGTGGTGCAATGGATCTGATGTGTCTGGAGCACAGGTTGAATCCCTGGCCCAGCACAGTGGGTTAAGGATCTGTTGTTGCCACAGCCACAGCACAGGTCACAAACCGAGGCTTGGATCTGATCCCTGGCAAGCATAGGTTGCAAACCACAGCTTGGATCTGATCCCTAGCCTTGGAACTCCATATGCTGCAGGGTGGCCAAAAAAGAAAAAAGTTTAAAATGTTGATGCTTGAAGGTATATTTGTTACTGAGAAAAATTTCCTTGTATAAACCCTAGAATGCTACTTGTAACATAGGAGGTAGTATACTGGTTATTTTAATAATAGTATAAACAGAAAACACTGAGATAAAATTACTATGAAGATTCTGCCTCCTTTTATACAAATAATGATTTCACTTAAAATATTTTGAGTATTCTGTAAAACTGATTGACAATATATACCAAAACCCCACTCAAAACGAATTCTGATTCCCATCTGAATGGCCAATCTTAATATATAAGGATACAAAATGTCACTCATATAAACACCAGCTTGATGCTTAATTTTAAACAGCTCCTGCCATGTAATGTACCAGTATAAATTTCTAATAACCAAACATTTCAATACAACTCAAGAAAGTGGTAGAGGAGTTCCCGTCATGGCGCAGTGGTTAACGAATCCGACTAGGAACCATGAGGTTGCGGGTTCGATCCCTGGCCTTGCTCAGTGGGTTAAGGATCCGGCGTTGCCGTGAGCTGTGGTGTAGGTTGCAGACGCGGCTCGGATCCAGCGTTGCTGTGGCTCTGGCGTAGGCCAGTGGCTACAGCTCCAATTTGACCCCTAGCCTGGGAACCTCCATATCCCGCGGGAGCGGCCCAAAGAAACAGCAAAAAGACAAAAAAAAAAAAAAAAAAAAAGAGAGAAATAGAGCTTTTATTCAATCACTAAACATGAAAATTCAAAGCACAAATGAATAAATTTACAAAAACCTTGAAATGCTTATTTTCCATTCTAGTAGAGACTCTACCAGACATGCCCACTTAGCTGTCCCCCAGGCCTCACGATTTCATGTTTTAAATTCAATTTAAAACCTATTTCAAAAAAAAAAAAAAAGCTGATAAAACCTATTTCAATAAATGATATCTACCCACCACCCATTCACTCAAGTCAGAAAGCTCAGAAACTATGGATTCATTTCTTACTACCTACATCCCCTCTTGTACTACTTATCTCTCAACCATCGCCTGTATTTCATGCTCCCTGCTACTGCCCTGGTTCTGTCCTTTATCTTGCAGTCCTAAAACTGCTAATTACTCACTCTCAACTCAACAGCCCCATCTTGGTGCTTTATCCATCCCTACTGAATTATCACAACTCTCACAGTTACCACTCTTCTTTTAACAACTTTCAATAGGAATTCCCTTATAGTGCAGTGGGTTAGGGATCCAGCCGTTGTCACTTTAGCAGCTTGGGTTGCTGCTGTGGTGCAGGTTTGATCCCTGGCTCGGGAATTTCCACATGCCAACAAATAAATTTAAAAATAAAATAAAACCTTTCAATAAAAAACTTTTAAATCCTCTGCACAGCACATCGGATCTCTACTTACCTCTCTAGCCTCACAGCCTACACTACCATGATTTCTCAGCCTAGTGTAGGCTTCCTCTTCCTCTGCCTAATCTCGCCTACCTACCTTTGAAGACTGACTTTTTCTAGTTTGGAAAAGGTAGCCTGTTCTGTATTTCCACTGTACACTCCACATACCTTTAAACAATATCACAAATGATTTACTAAGTAAATGTCAGATTGAGAATACAAAAGTGAACAAAATATAGTCCTTGACTTTCAAGAAACTCACAACAAAGGCAGAAAAGTAAGTAATCAACTGCCGTATGGTCTGATCATTTTTTTTAAGCTAACATCTGAATGTATGGAATGTGCCAGGCTAAGGACTTGCCATGTATCGTCTAATTCAATTCTCCAATAACTTTATGATCCCCATTTTACAGAGAAGCAAAGAGAAAAGCTGTTATTTGTCCAAGGTTCTGCTAAGTTTTAAGAGATGTGAATCCAGGTCTGAGTCCAGAACCTAAGCTCTTAATCATCATGACTTCTATTTCCCCTGTCACAACATTTAACTCAGTTTTCCCAGTGTCTAGCATACAGCAGGCACAAGACATACATTTGTTAAATGAATGGATTTGTGTATTGAAGCCCTAAGGTGATAATGACTTAATATCAATACTACCACTTTTAGCAGATAATGTTATTAGAGTTCAAAAGCTCTGAGATTCTAATCACCCGAAATGATCAATGTCCCAGCTTACTCATCATGTCATGGTTTATAATAACAAAGTATTGGAAATAATAGTCTATCAGATGGGGACATATTAAATAAATTATAGACTATCCATATTATGGAATTATGCAGCTATATAAAATAAGAAGAATGCTCTACATGTACTGCTATGAAATAATCTAAGACATACTAAGTAGAAAAAATTAAAAGGTGAGGAAGAATGTGTACCTGATGCTACCACTGGTTGGGGCTGGAAGGATAGACAGTTTTTATTTGTATACACAAAAACCATCTTTAGAAGAACATTTAACTGTTAGGTTGCCTGAGGAGTGCAAAAGTGGGTAACTTGGGGATAGGAGGAGAACGATTTTATTACATATCTTTTAGCCCTTAGAATTTTGAACCAATTGATTGTATTACCTATTGGACAAATATATAAACTCCAAAAAAAGTAAATAAAAAGCATCTTCAGAAATGAAAGCATAAACACTATATGACATCCACTAAGCTATGGGTCATAGTTTTCTTGATTGCTACTGCCTGTGTCTGACACCTGTTGGCAAATCATTTGTTACATCAATGAAGTTAACAAAAATCTCAAAGTGTCACTACAAAAATTTTGGTTTTCTGCCTCTTAGGGACTCACATGTGGCATATGGAAGTTCCCAAGCTATGGGTTGAACCGGAGCTGCAACTTCAGCCTAAGCCATAGCAACGCCAGATCCAAGCCGTGTCTGCGACCTACACCACACCTCACTGTCACACTGGATAGTTAACCCACTGAGTGAGGCCAGGGATCAAACCCACATGCTCATAGTTACTAGTGAGATTCATTACCTCTGAGTCACAACGCGAGAACTCTTCCAAGAATATTTTAAATATATTTTACAAAGAAAGTAAAACTAGAAAAAAAAGGTTTTGATTCTTCCAAAAAACAATCAGGGCCCTATCCCAAGTCTAGTGTTTATCAAGCTCTGAAAGTCTTCTAGGACCTGTATTCTTTTACAAGCACCAAAAGAATTGATTGTATTACTCTTGTTTTACATTCTCGTCACATGTCAAATGTTTCACAAAGAAGTTAACAGGGAAACCTTTAATAAGCTACCCAGAAAAACCACTTTAACTGAGTCAAAAGTACATGGATTATACCTCAACAAAGTTGTTTAAAAAAAAAAAAAAAACTATTTTAGAGATATTAGAAATCACATCAGTAGTTACCTGGAGCATTAGGGAGGTAACTGTACAGGGGCACAACAAACTCTGGGGGTGATGGAAACATTCTGTGTCTTATTTAGAATAAAAATTAAAAGGTGTATATGTCAAAATTCACTAAACACTTAAAATCTGTGCATTTTATTGTATGAAAGCTATACCTCTATAATAAAGTTACTTAATAATTTCAAAAGCATTTAGAAATGCAGACTCCCGGAACACTCTTGGTGAAATGAACTGCTGGGTCTGTGGTAAGAACCAGTTAATTTCTAACAAGAGGTCCTCGTGACCCTTATGCATGAGATTCATCAATTATTTTTTGGAAAACACTGGCCTAGCATAATGTTGTATGTCCAGTAATTATGAGGATGTTTTGCAAAAATTCATGATTAGGTGATTGATTCTCAAGTTTGAAAAATACTAAGTGGAAGGAGTTCTAGGAGGAAGAATTATGCACTAGATGGTTAAGAAAGACTTTTTTTTTTTGGACTTTTTAGGTGGCATATGGAAGTTCCCAGGCGAGGGGTCAACTTGGAGCTGTAGCCACTGGCCTATGCCACAGCCACAGCAACATGGGATCCAAGCTGCATCTGCGACCTACACCACAGCTCTTTGCCAGATCCTTAACCCGCTGAGCAAGCCAGGGATAGAACCTGCTTCCTCACTACCAGTCAGATTTATTCATTTCCACAGAACCATGACAGAAACTCCCGAGAGACTTTTTTCTTCTTCATCTACTATAATACTTCAATGATTCTTCATCTCTAGTGTGATGGTTCTCAAGCTGGGGCTATTCTGCCCCCCACCCTCCCATCCCAGGTGACATTTGACAATGTCTCCAGACATTTTTTTTGTCACACCTTGGGAGGAAGAGTGCTACTGGCATCCAGTGGGCAAAGGCCAAGGATGCAGTAAACACTGCACAATTCCCAAGACAAAGAATTCTAAAATTCCAAACTACACTAGTGCCCAGTTTGAGAAACCCTGACCTGAGCCTCACCTCAGATCAAGCTACTAAAAGCACTTGGTTGTATGGAGCCCCAAAGGTAAACAAAATTATTAACATGTTGCATCTTCAGGAGAGTCAATTTTTACTTCCAGATTAGTAGGGAAGGAGGGAGGAATCATCTTTATATGGTGTGTAAATCAAACAAAGATAAATAAATTGAAAATGTCACATGAATACCTAATATAAACTTCAAAATAATGTAAGCAGGATCAGGCTTTACTCCCTAACCTCAGGGGTTACTTATGTACTCTCCTAAGCCTTCAAAGTTCTTTTAAAAAGTTAAAAAAAACTTGCCTAACAAACAAAATTTAAAAACAAACAAAAAACACATTTGCCTAAAATAAAGTACATAAATTTTAGCATGACAAGCAAGACATCATCTATAAGCTACCCCATTAAGGTTTTTAGGGCTATTTGTTACTGCATCCTGTCTAACTTAGTGCTATTCAAAGTGTGGTCTGTGTACCAGTGAGCCAGTCTGATTGTCTACATGTTTATACCAGAGAATTACAGAAGTTGAAAGCAGAGAAACAGAAAATTTTATACCAGAATAATTTTATGTCTATTGGATCTTAAAAAACTCAGGCCTGTATTATGCCTTTTTTATTACCTATTCACCACTAACATTTTTGCAGTAATTTGTATTTTACAACTGTACCAGTCAACAGTGACCCGGAAATAGGAAGGAAGGAAAGGAGGGAGGGAAGAAGGAAGGAAGTAAAGGAGGGAGGCTGGGAAGGAAGAAAGAAAAGGGAAAAGAAACACTGAGAAGCACTAACCTAATCTATAGTGACCGATTCATCTAGTAAGAAGCAAAGCCAGGATTTGAATTCATCTCTGTCTGACACCAGAGCCCTTTTTCTTAATCACTATGCTATATTTCTGTTATTATTAATACTTTAAACTAAAACCTCCATATGTAATCCTCACCTCTGCAGAGCTAGTCTGCACCAGGTATAAACACAAGGATTTTTTGTGTGTCTGGCCTAAGGCCTTCAATGCCGAAAGCAAACAAGCTGCCTCCCTGGCCCCTTTTCCCCAGGTTCATACTGAAAATTTGTCTCTCATTATACTTGATGATGCAAAAGGACAAAACAAAAAAAAAATTTTTTTTTCTCCTCAAGGCTGAGCAGAGACATTTAATGACATGACACTATCTTCTTTTGGGACTCATCCTGCTTTCTACAAGACTTTTGGAGGTAACAGCCTCTCAAACAGCAGTAAGCCCCATATCCAACTACAGTAGCTACATAAAGTACAGAATAAATGAATCCAAAATAAGAAAAAGCCACATAGACTTAATAGCATTTAAAGTCTTCCCTCTACACACTAAGACCTCCAACCTCTACTATAAAGTTTAAAGATCTATGATTTGACCCATCCATACTACACATCCAGTGTCTTTGCAAACTTTTTTGGTCACAATTCTTGATTTTTTAAAAAATGTTATATCCCAACCCAATACACAACGCTTACAAAACAAAATTTAGCCCCCCCCCCCAAATCTTTAGTAAGTGCAAATACTGCTATTTTCTATTTCTTTCCTACTTTTTAAAAAGTATTGGTAGAAATCCACAAAACTGATTTCAAGACCCACTAAGAGCTCTCAACCTGCAGTGTGCAAAACACTATTGAAAGACCAAAAGTCTACATTTAACAGTATGCGCTCATCTGGCAAGCCTAATCTATAATCATGCTACCTTAAAATTCTACCCCTCAAAAACTCATTTTTTTCTACATCAGTTTCATTGTACAATAAATCTTACGTCATTTACAATCCAAACTTTGTACAGAAAAAAAATACAAAAGTTAGTTTTGTCTCAAAATTTAGTAAAATGCATAACGTTGTGGTGGCCAAGGAGGAGGGAGTAGGATGGATTGGGAGTTTGAGTTTAGAAGATGCAAACTATTACAGTAGAATGGATAAGCAATGAGGTACTACAGTATACAGGGAACTATATCCAATCTCTTGGGATAGAACTGATGGAAAATAATATAAAAAGAATGTGGGAGGTTCCCATTGAGGCTCAGCGGTAATGGACCCAAACCTGACTAGTATCTATGAGGATACAGGTTTGATCCCTGGCCTCTCTCAGTGAGTTAAGGATCTGGCTTTAGGAGTTCCCGTCGTGGCTCAGCAGTTAACGAATCTGACTAGGAACCATGAGGTTGCAGGTTCGATCCCTGGCCTTGCTCAGTGGGTTAAGGATCTGGGGTTGCCGTGAGTTATGGTGTAGGTCACAGATTCAGCAGGGATCCTGCATTGCTGTGACTCTGGCATAGGCCAGAGGCTAAAGCTCCAATTGGACCCCTAGCCTGTAACCTCCTTATGCCGCGGGTGCGGCCCTAGAAAAGGCAAAAAGATCAAAAAAAAAGGATCTGGCTTTACAGAGAGCTGTGGTATAGGTCACAGATGCAGCTTGGATCTGGCATTGCTGTGGCTGTGGTGTAGGCTGGCAGCTGTAGCTCCAATTCAACCCATAGCCTGCGAACTTCCACACGCTGCACATGCAGCCCTATAAAAGCAAAAAGCAAGGGAAAAAAAAGACTTTTTATATATATATATATATATATATATATATATATATATATATGACTAGGTCACTGTGCTGTACAGCAGAAATTGGCACAACACTGTAAATCGACTATAATTTTTAAGAATTTTTAATGGATAAATTTAAATTTAAAATTTTTCAGGAGTTCCCACCATGGCACAGCAGAAACGAATCCGACTAGGAACTATGAGGTTGCGGGTTTGATCCACTAGCCTTGCTCAGTGGGTTAAGGATATGGCGTTGCTATGAGCTGTGGTGTAGGTCACAGACGCAGCTTGGATCTGGCATTGCCGTGGCTCTGGCACAGGCCAGCAGCTACAGCTCCATTTAGACCCCTAGCCTGGGGACTTCCACATGCTGCTGGTGAGGACCTAAAACGGCAAAAGACAAAAAATAAAAAATAAAATAAAATAAAACAAAAATTTTCAATCTCTATTCAAAAACTGAAGATAGCTTATTAGCTTAAAATATGAAACATGTTCTTAGCTGGTAATTTAATTAGGTAACAATATTGGTAAATCCCAGATTAGAGTCTATGGTGAACATATACACCATCAAATTATAAGAAGTCTGAAACCAACTCTATCTACTACTAACTTCACTCTGTCTAGTCATCTGACCACCCCTCCATTAAGACTTTATAAATCTAAGGCTTCCTGCTCTGTGTGTGTTGTCGTTGTTAACACTCAACAATTGCTCTAAGACCTGTCAGGAGTCCTACCTTGTCTCAGACCAGTTTATAAGTCCTCACATGTACTTATTTAAGATTATTTCTTTGGGAAAACACAAAAATCCAAATAATCAATTCCATAACAAACTTCTGAAACATCATCTATTATAATAGATATGTATTTGATACATAACTTACATCTCCAAATTAAAATCAGAAACCAAAAATTCTTAATTTTACACCATTATAAAATTCTTCTGTAAATTAAAATCCACTTGACATACTTAAAGTAAACACAAAATAAATTTCTCGGTTGTGAACTTCAATTCTGTGAGCCTAAGAGTGCCTGTGGTATTTTTAATAACTGTACTGAGAAGACCTGGCTCTATCATGTTGTCCCAACACAGGACACAATGCTACCTACCATATAAACCATCTATGTGGCCTCCACATTTATTTCAAAGCCCCACTTAAACCAATCTCCTCTAGCCCCACCCACTGAACAGCTGGGTGGGAGGAAAGACTGGATGGGATGAAAGATTGTTTCCTGCCCCACACCCCTAGCTCCCTCCTTTGCTATTTGGAGGAATAAGGGATCCAAGCAACACTGACTAGCTTAGTAACTGTTTATATCCTGCTAAGGCACTATCCTTCCTCCATCAGGATTCCGAGAAGATCTCGCGTACCTGTACACTTAATGCCTAAAAAGTTCCCTCCTCAACTTACTTTTAAACTTAGGGAGGGAGGGGCTGACCATACTCATCACCTGTTTGTACATGAATATGTAAAATAAGTAAAATGCTTCTGAATCTAGATTATCTGTTCGTTTATATTACCAAGTGCACTCAGGAAGATATTCTACCATTTCATAAAAATAACAAAGCCAAAAGAAATCATAAAGTTGGATTACAACAAAGTCGCAAGGATAAATTATTTTAGTATCTAAACAAACACCTGGACGTTACAAATTCTTTGCCTACACTATGAAAACGCAGATTTGAAACAGTGTCCTCTCAAAATGTAACTTAGCAAAAGGAAATGTGTTAGAAAAAAACATTTATTTCCTACAATACACCCAGTATGAAATGGAACTCAGGAGTGGAAAATGTGAATGAAATGGCCCTGGTTCTTTTTCCAATGCGTAGGGGAGGAAAGGAAATGAAAAGGCTTCTTAAGAGAATAAATGAGAATACTGAAATGCTTCCAAAAATGAATTTCGTTAAATATCAACAGTCCGTATCTCCGACTCCCTCCCTTTTCCAGCGACCCTTCCCACCCTTTCCGCTCCTGGGGAGGGCGCCCTTCCTAAGCGCACTCTTTTACCATTTTCCTAAAAATTTAGCCCAAACCAGGCTCATTATCCTTCTTACTCAAGCCTCGCCCGCCATCCACCGGCCTTTGGGGCCGCGCCGGGGGCCGGGGGGAAGCCCCGAGAGGCGGGGAGAAGGTGCGAGGAGGCAGCGCGGCTCAGCCGCTGCAGCCGCCGCCACCTCCACCGCAGCTTCAGCCTGGTGCATCCTTCTTCCTCCCTCCCCGCCGCCGCCCTCCCCGGGTCAGCCCACACAGCACCCTCACCCGGGCGCGCGCACACACCCCCACCCTCCTCTCCAGGCCCCCTCCTCCACGAGGGGAGCTCCGCGGCGGGTGCTGCGACCGCCGAGCGGGGGAAGCAGGGCCGCAGAACAGGCGGGCCAGGGAAAGACGACCCCGCTCGGGCAGCTCCGTCCGCGGAGGCCGCGGGTCCGGTGTGGCGGCTCACGTCTCCCGGCCCCCCACGCCCGCCCGCCGCGGCACAGGAAATGCCGCCGCCTCGGCTCTCCGCACATTCAATTCAAACTGTCACCGCCGCCGCCGCCTCCCCTCCCCCCGGGCCCGCCGCCACCGCGCCCCGGGCCCTTCGTCGCCCCCGCCCCACCTTCTTTCGCCGCAGCCCCCCGCCTTGCTCCAGGGCGTTACCCTCGCCCGGCCAGACGGCCGCAGAACCCTCCTGCGTCCAGACCCGCCGACCCGAGTCGCGACGGCCCAAAGCTGAGACTCACCCATGGTGCTGCTGTTGACGCTCCTCTCCTCAGCAGCAGCGGATCTCGCACTGACCGACATCCCCTCCCCCCTCCGCGACCAGCCCGGGAGCAGCGCAGCCCGCCGATTCTCCAAAGCCGCCTACGCCGATTTCGCGGCGTAGCCGCCCGGCGTCGCTGCCCCGCTTACGCAGACGACCGCAGGAGGACTCCTCCACTGGCTCTCGCCTGACTCCGACTCCCTCCCCCGCCCCCTCAGACTAGGCTTCCGGGCCCAGAGGCGGCTGGTTTCAATCTCGCGAGATTACTTCCTCGGCGCCCTGCCGACTTGCTCGTTTTTCGAGCATGACTTCATTGGCGTCAGCACTCTTTTGCTCTTCTGGTTTGGCCGCCATGTTAAAATTGGCGGGATTTGGCACCTTTGGGGTCACGGACATTCAGGCCTCTGTGCGTGTTTCTTCAACACTGCCTCTAAGGTTAACGCCTTACGTTTGTGGGTAAAAAGCCTGGGGACGCTGAGAGGGAGGGGCCGGTTGGGCGCGAGGGTGTGGTTTTGCCCGAATCAAAGATGGCCGCCGTAAATGCAGCCCCGCACAATTTCACGTCAGGTTTTGGAGCTGGGAGAGCCGCCGGATTGGCTTTAGCGCCTCCTTACGAAGTTGGCGTAAAGCAAAGAGGCGCCGCTGCAAGAGGCCAGAGCGGGAGGCTATGATTGGGGCGGGGCCGCGTCCACCCCTGGGCTCCTAGCTACTGACCTGGCGGCAACGCCCGTGCCAGTGAAGAGAGACCCTTAAAGGCAGGTGCCTATGCCCCAATCTATACCTGTTTACTCAGTTTGACTTTCGGAGTAGAAACTGAGATTAGGCCCTGGTTAACCCGACATTGCCCTCGCGCTGTCGCTTTCTGGTGGCCTGGCAGAGCCAAGAGGTCAGCTGCTGCAGCTTCCACTGCGGATTCTCCACGGTCACATTCATTCGTGTTGGCTTAGCTCGTTGGTGCAGGTTTGGTCCTCGTGGCGCTCGCACTCTATCTAGTTAAGGAAATGAATGGACACACGTGAAACTATTGGCTATCAGTTAAAGATTAATGAAGGGTTAAAGTGTGTGGTTAATTAGCAGTGAATGTCTCCGAGTCGTTGGAACCTTCGCCAAATACTTTCTAGTAAAAGTAGCCTCACTTTGCTCAGAGCAAACCCTGGTCTTTTGTACTTTCCTAAAAATTAATCGCTGTCTTAATTCATGCACACGAGTTATCTTTCCTGTTAAGCTGTATGTTATGGAGGATTTTTTTTTTTTGTTTATAATATTCTGTTAATTTCTGCTGTACAGCAATTTCTGCTGTGTATCTGCTATACACAGATACACATTCTTTTTTTTCACATTATCCTCCATCACAAGTGATTAGCTATAGTTCCCTGTCGTATGCAACGGAGCAATTGTATATGAGCTCGCACAAGCGTGTTCATAACAGCATTGCGTGTGTGTGTGTGTCGGGGAGTGTAGTTATCTGGGAGTTGTTTGTTTGTTTTGGCTGTTCTGGGGATGGGGATGGACCCCACAGCCACAAACTGTAACCAGAGTCACAGCAGTGACAATGCTGAGATCCTTAACCCCGAGCCATGAAGGAGCTAATTTCAATGTCCATTTACAGGAGAAGGAATGAATAAGTTACATCATTGGACAGACTGACATACACAGAATGGTAAAAATGGAAATTAATGAGAAGCTACTAGTATTAATTTGGAGTTCATTAACATAATATTGAGAGGGGGGAAAACAACTCACAGAAGATGTATATGGTATACCATAAATAAAAGTTTGAAAATAAACTGTGAGATCAAACTGAAAATCATATAAGGAAGTTGTAGATACCAATTCAGAATAGCAGTTACTTCCTAAGAGGAATAGAAGGGAAGGTAACTGAGTTCACTTGTAGTATGTTTTATTTTCCACCAAAAGTAATACGCAAAAAAATGTGGCAAAACCTTAAAGGTAGCTGGAGGATACATGGGTGTTAAATTGTAATTATTTTCTATACTCTTGTTGAAAGGTTTCCAAGTAATTTTTTTAATAAAGGAAATTTTACCTAAGGAAACAACTTATTTTGTGTCTTAATATTGTTTCTTAAAACTCCATTTGTGCCGAATTGCTCATAGAGTGTGTTACGATGTCTGCTCAACCAATCATTGTGTTAAATTTCTGAAGTTTCACATGAGCGTTTTACTTTAGGAAACTGTAATAAATATCTCCTTTGAAGAAGGCAGTGCAGCAGGGAACTTAGACATGTAGCATCTGGAGTCACATCACCTGGGTTCAAATTCCAGCTTTACCACTTACTAGCCATATACATACGGATAAGTTGCTTTAGCTTTCTGTGATCCGGCTTCCTCATCTATAAGTGGAAATAATACTACTTACCTAATGGAGTTTTTGTGAGAGCTAAATGTGCCCAGTCCATAATAAATGCTTATTATATGTTACTATGTACAGATCATTTGAAAAATAAAAGTGTGGTGAATACTATTATTGTTTAATAAAATCTAATAGTTTTATTTTTTTGTCTTTTGTCTTTTTAGTGCTGCACCTGTGGCATATGGAGGTTCCTAGGCTAGGGGTCTAATTGGAGCTGCAACTGCTGACCTATGCCACAGCCACAGCAAGCAGGATCCAAGTCTACATCTGTGACCTACACCACAGCTCATGGCAATTCAAGATCCTTAACCCACTGAGTAAGGCCAGGGATTGAACCCTCATCCTCATGGATGCTAGTCGGGCTTGTTAACCACTGACAGGAACTCCTAATAGTTTATTTTTTATTAAAAAAAAAAAGATATCTGCCTTCCATCTCTATTGGTATGTTTCTTTGAGGGAGATCTCTTAATGGATATGAAAAAGGTGAATTGTGTTATTTTGCTTTCTGAAATGGATAAACTCTTAATATAAATAATATTGATAAGTTCTTTGAGATTTGTTCATTCTTCCCAGCAAATCCCAACCCACACAGTAAGAGCTTCACCACTTTCCACTGAAAATTAGATCGAGGGGTACAAGGAGTGAGATGATGACATCTTATGGAACTTCTCCCATGAGGAGTTCAGTAGTTGGTGAGTGTGTCTGTGTGCATGCACCTGTGATTGTGATTCATAAATGATATGGGAGGAACAGAGAGTGATAGAATTATTATATTCGTTTCATGATCTGTACTGCACTGTTTGCAATATTATATTTGCAAATACAATATAGTCTAGACCTTAACCCTCTGGTTCAGAAAATGTTTTTTGCTTTTTTTTTTTTTTAACAAAAAGTTGATCTGAAATTCTGGAGAGACCATGTGGATTTTTTTCCACTGTATATTTACAGTGTTCAATCTTAAGCGGGCCAAGCAGTACTTGTTAACCTAGTTAAATCTCTTTTCCACAACGGCCACCCCAGATTATCTCCATTGTTTTCATTTATTCTCAGCAAAAAATTGAACCCATCAGAGAGGAATTCCAACAGCTTCCTGCCTCCACATTCATAAGCTTACCTGCATCTACACCCACCTTTCAGACATCCCAATGGATCGTGTGTCCTTCCATCTAAGGAATATATTTCTATATGTTCACTGTGTTTCATCTCTTTGGCCTATTCTTTGGATTCTGTCTCCTCCTACCTTGCCAGGAACTTCACTCAATGGATTATTTATTCAGTAAATTTTTGATGCTTTGTCCTTATCACTCTACTGATATCCTCAACAAGGTTATACCAACCTTTTCATTCAATCTAGTGGATGATTTTTTTAAAAAAATTTTAGTTAAGTATTTGATACTAGTGACCATGGCCTGCTATATTTATATCCCTTAATTTGTGAAACTATACTTTTCTAGTTTTCCTCCTAGATCTCTGGCTTCTTTATTTTACCTTCTCGGACTCTCATCTTCTGCCTGTCACTTAAGTGTCCATGTACCTAGAGTTGTGTCCTAGTCAGTTTATTTCTATCTCACTTTTTATATTCTCCTTTGGGGATCTCATGCACTTCCATGGCTTCAGTGATTATATATATGCTGGTGAATCCTAAATAAAAATTTCTAGTCCAGTTCTCTCTCCTTACTGTAAATCTGCACACCTGATTGTCTTCAAAATACATGTCTGATGGAGATCCTGTCATGGCTTAGCGGGTTATGAACCCGACTAGTAGTATCCATGAGGATGAGAGTTTGATCCCTGGCCTCATTCAGTGGGTTAAGAATCCAGCATTGCTATGAGCTTGGTGTAGGTCCCAGACACAGCTCAGACCCCGAGTTGCTGTGGTGTAGGCCAGCAGGTGCAGCTCAGATTTGGATTTGACCCCTTCCATAGGGCACAGGTGTGGCCCTAAAATAAATAAATAAATATATAGATATAGACATAGCTATCTCCTGATAGTCCAAGATATCTCAAAACAGTATATCCCAAATGAAACTCCTCATTTTCACTATATGTTCTTTTATGTTCCCAATATCTAAATGGTATCATCAACCCAACTGCCTAAGCCAGCAGTATGGTATTATACTCAGTTCCTCCCTGTCTCTTATTTTCTAGTCATCAGAAAGTCCTAAGAGTTTTTCCTTCTCATTTATCTCTAATCTTTCCTTTGCTCTCCATCTCCACTACTACTGTTCCAGCTAGGCCAATATTATCTCCTGCCTCAACTGTTAGTCTTTCTGCCTATTACCCTGTTCTACTCCAATTCATTCTTCACATGTGCCTAGAGTGACCTTTCTGAACTTTATGTCAATCCCCTGTTCAAAGTCTTCAAGTTTCCCCTCAGGAAACTTACATGATACATTTTATTTCTGGTCAAGCGGCCATGCCTTGCTTTCTCTCTCATCTCTAGCGAGCCTTGGTTCTCCCTATGCCTGGGACAGTTTACTCTCCTTTTTACACTTGCATTACTTACCTGGCTTTCTCCTTTAAGTCTCATCATTTTCTCTAAAAAGCCTTCCTTTATGTCCCAAGATTGGGCAAGGTACCCTCTTACCCCACGTAGTATCTTGTACTTATTTACTCCTATGGTGGTACTAATAGCACAGTTACATAAATATTTGTCTCTTCCATTGGAGTCTAAGCTCCTTAAAGCCAGGGACTCTTATCTTGCTCACTTGTGTATCCCCAATACCTAGCGTAAGGTATGGTATTCATTACTTCATTCAGCAAATATTTCTGGGCCTTAGACACTAGCTCAGTGGTTAATGTGTGGAATGAGGAACTCTCTCTTTTTTTTTTTTTTTTTTTTTTGGCTTTTTTATATTTCTTTGGGCCGCTCCCTCGGCATATGTAGGTTCCCAGGCTAGGGGTCTAATCGGAGCTGTAGCCGCCAGCCTACGACAGAGCCACAGCAACGCCGGATCCGAGCCGCATCTGCAACCTATACCACAGCTCACGGCAACGCCGGATCCGTAACCCACTGAGCAAGGCCAGGGACCGAACCCGCAACCTCATGGTTCCCAGTCGGATTCGTTAACCTCTGCGCCACGACAGGAACTCCGGAATGAGGAACTCTTGAGGGCGGTCTCTGAGATGTGAGGGAATCCATGAGATCAAAATTATTTTAATTATAATACTAAGACTTTTTTTTACCCTTTTCAGTTTGTCTCTGTGAGCAAATAGTGGAGTTTTCCAGATACTATGTGAAGTGTGATAATTGCAACAGATGAATGCAAACACACATAAATAATCCAGCTGCCTGATACTAAGCCAGACATTAGAGGAATTTTCAAAAATGTAAAACTATGGCATGGCCCTCTTTAAACAATTTTTCATTGTTGTTGTTTTGGAAGATTATTATTTTTCATAAAATATGTTCTTAATGTTAACATGTAATTTATTTTCAGTGAATAAATATTTTTAAACTTTCTCAGTTTTAATTTCTAATACAGTAATTATCAATAAATATATTACACATAAACAAAAACTCTTTGAGATCCTCAATGATTTGTACAAATGTAAAGGGATTCTGAACCTAAAAGTTTGAGAATTGCTGCACTAGCACATATTATGTGTATTCACTGTAGATGTGTTGAATAATTAATGAATGTCAATTTGCCCAAACTCTGGCACACAGCTGCTCAATATTTCCTAAAGCTTCTTTCAGAATGCTGAGAATTAATATCTGAATAGGCAAAAATAACATCAACAACAACAAAACCAAAAATAGGCTTATTATCTGAATATGCAGTGGTGAAAGTATTTTTTAGGTGAATGTGCTTTCTAAACTATGGAGTTTCATACAAATAACAACGGTTTTGATAATTGTCTACACTAAATACAGACCAACATTCTAGCTTTGGTAATAGAATCAGGACTACCCTATCATAATCCAATACTTGACTTGAAGATAAGAATTTTTATAGCCAGCAATTTCACATCAATCAAATTGAATCCATATAACAATGCTGTGAAATAGATATTACCCTTATTTTTTAAATAAGGAAACCAATGTTCGGAGAAGTGAAGTGATTTACTCAAGTCCTCAGAATTTGTAAAAGTCTGAGACAAGTTTCAAAGACCTCATGCTTTTCCAAAACACAGAACCTCAGATAAAGGGATTTGTTCCTTTGTTGGCCTGAATCCTCTTCTCATTTGTGAGGCATTTGGTCTGGTGAAAGGGTAGGATATTTTGTTTTGTTTTCACATTTTTCAGGTACTTTTACCTTTAATGCAAGAACAAGGACATGTGAATGGTATTCGGTCCATATGAAGGTTTTCCTTGAGGAAAACAACTCAGAAAGTGACAGTATAAGTGATATGGCCCTTCTTATAGGACAAGTCTGTCCGAGTCACTACATTGCACAAACTTAGCAGACATAATCAGATTGGGTGGTAGGAACGGAGCTTGAAATTTCAGGTATGTATTTTGTAATGTTAGTTAGGCAATTTACAATATTTATTTGTTAACAGTAATGTCCAAATATCCAAAAAGACCTTGAGTACTTTTTATTCCTTTGAAGGACAGTAGGAGAGGATTGAGACATGATATGTAAAATAAAGAACCACTAACTAAAACTTTCTTAAATTCATGGTTAAATAGCATAGCTTAGAGGAAAGTTCTGTTGAGATCAAGAATTTAATTAAAATAATTGATAATGTTAATGATTTGCAAGTGAAAGGGAAGAGATATTGACATGCCCTTTTATAGATTAAGAATCTATCTAGTACAGAAAGTCAAGTGACACCTGCAAGGTTATACAACTAGTGAACAGAAATTAGAAAAAATAAAGCCTCATACGTCCCTTTCCTTTGTAAAGATCAAACTTCATCCCACTGGAGAAGCTAAAAACATAGCAATAATGACAAAACAAAAAATAAAATAAAATGAGAGAATTTTGCAACTTGAAGATCAGAGATTGTAAAGAACAAATAGCTATCATTCTTAAATGCTTTACCTTAGAAGGAGGAATTGTTTTTTTTGTTTGTTTGTTTGTTTTCCCCACCAGCCAGGGAGGGAATGGAGGAGAAAACAGCACAAAAATAGGATGTCAGAATCCAGACTGCCCCAGGGGGCCTGATTTATCTCAATTTATCACTGGAGCTTCAGGGAATTTTCAAATTCCAGGGCTCTCCTGAAAATTTACTTCTAATGAAGATAAGAGTCCCACTTTGCTCTCAGGACTCCTTGTCCCCGGTAATAGATTGGCAGCGCAGTGGCCTCTGGGGCTGAGGGAAGAGAGGAAGCCATTTACCTTGAGTTTTTCTCACCAATCATCACCTGGTTGTGAGCCATCCAATCTGATTACACGGTTGAAATATCTCTGAGCCCGATATTGGAGAAAAATTCAAAGTACATTTAAAAAAATCTATTATAAGTGGAAAATGCCATTGGTGCCAACTCCCTTTGGCATTTCCTACCACTGAATCACAAACTGACTGAAATAGGAAATAAGGACACATGGTTTTATGGGAAACCAGCTGCCTTCAACAACCAGACTTAATATATTGACTTTGGCAATGATTGAATGCCTCCTGCTGTATAAGCGGTTCGTGAAAGTGAATTGAATTGAACAAAGTTTATGTAGATGGAACATGTTATGTTAGAACAAGGCTATCATTTTTAACAGGAGGAAACTACTCTCTCAAAATCACTTTTCCTCATAGACCACTAAGTGAAGGGCTAGTTCCAAAGGTGCACCTCGGAGATCTCATATCTAGGAAAATAGGAAATTCAGAGAGGAAGCAAATGCCAGTGCTAGAATAATGTGCTTTATGTGAAGCAATAGTATTGGATTACCATGAGACTTCCTGGCAAACAACAAATGCTTAGTAATTGTTAAAATAGTGTGTCATTACTCCCTTTATGAGGCTCTCGACAAAGACTCTTTCTTGTACTATACTTCTAATCATTTGATATTGATTGGATCCTATTTTAGGGAGAAAGTTCTACATCTGATAGAAAATAAAAAATCAAATGATGATATTTGTGATTTTTTTCCCATGATGTGATCCATTTCATGGAAGGAAACTGTAATTGAGATTTATTTATAGTTTTTAGTGGATATTCTTTTTTTCTCTTGATTTCCTTCTGGAAATTTGGCAGCAAATGATACCATCTTGCCAGTCAACCTCCATAGACAGATAAACAGATTTATGAAATAAAAATAATGGCCATCTTTAGCATCCAAAATGGTCACAAACACAGCATTAAACACTAATGTTGAACTGTAAGGATTTCTCCCTGGAGTTCGTGTTCCAAAAAGCTACATTTATTTCTTAACAGAATCTAATGTCTAAAGAGTTCAAAGAGACCTTAGAACTCAACATCAGCTACCTACAAATCCAAGAACTTTCCCAAATATTATTTTTGTCATGTTATGTATAAGCCCACAGTACCAACTACTGAAACTATAAATGTTAGGGTTTGAATTTAAATGAAGCAGATGTATTACAGATGATATTATATTACTTTACAGTCCTATTGTTCACATATGGCATGGGTGAAACTCTTTTCCTCTTACAATGTACAACACACAAGTGAGCAAACTCTTCTGAAATCCTTGTTTCTGATAAAAGTATTCATTTAATTGCTTATTATTTCAAAATATGTTTTGGTTTGAGTTAAATGTCAGTGACATTTAGACACTGTCGATGAGAACTAGAAAAAAATTTTCTCTTGTAAAATTTAGCTGTTTTTGCAAATCTGTGAGCAAACAGGACCATGAATTACTTTTGCTATGAAGCTACAGACCCTGAGAATAGACTAAGCTTAACTATCTTTTCATCTTGTGAAAGCCTAGCATAATTCCTTGCACATAGTAGATATTCCAACATTTTTGGAAAACCGCAAAATGTTTTAGAAATAATTGCATATGTTTTTAGGGTTCAAAGTGTCTAAGGAAACTGAATAGAGTAGAAAAACCAAAACCAAAAAAGAGCCAAAAATGGACCTCGAATATTGCAAAAAGAGATTATTGTATTATCTTCATATTTGCTCTTTAATTTATCCTCAACTCTTTATTTCTCCTCAAAACCCATACAAACACATTGAGAAAAAAAGTCAGACAAAAACAAAAAACACTTTCCTACAAACACACACACCTACACACCCTGGATTTCACATGGTTTATCTGTTTTGTTTTGTTTTTTTTAGCATCACCATGAGATTTGTTTGTTTTTGGCATGTCTTGACAGTCAAATGAAAGGCTTAGCTGATACTGCTGCTGGCAAGGGTGGGCAGAGAGGAAGAGGTCCACCTTTCACTTCTCTTGTTTCAGCCCTGCTCCTTCTCACCCTTCTCTCTCCCTCTGGATTAGTTCTAGAAAAGAGGCAGGTCTGACTCAGCTTCCTAAGATATACTAGATGTTGGGGGAAAGTAAGCACAAGCTCCCCAGACCTGTGGTGCATGAGCAAGAAATGCAACTTTGGGGGGGAAAAAAGTGCAAGAGAAGGAGGAGATCACAAAAGTAAAACCTTCCTTTCAATCACTGGCAGGTACTCTGCCTCTTCCTTTCCTTTTGTCTCCACCACACAGCAGTCTTCAGCAAAGAAATCTCTCATTTTACAAGTAAAAGACATTGCTGAAGGAAGAAAAAATATTAGGAGACCTTGAGACCAATTATTCCAGCTACTGTGGCTGTGTAATTCTGGGTGAGTCACTCTTCTTCAGGAAATTGAAAGAATGTCAAATATGTGAAAGTTACTGAGGACAGCAGCAGAGCAGAGTGTGGATCCTCCCTACCTCTTTCTCACGGAAGCACACACATCAGATATAATGTAGGGGACAGGGGGTGGTCGGGGAGAGGGAGTGTATTAAAATGCAGTCACCTGAGGCGTGTGAATTCTACCTAGGCACTCGGTTCATATAGGGTAACTGAATTATCTTAAAGATTTATCTAACGAATTTAAAATAATCCACCAAGATGAGCTCTTTAGTCCCATCAATCCATGGAAGAAACATTAGAGAAATGATGTGGAAAAGATTTTTTTCCCTTTGTTTCATAGTTCACATAAGGAAAATGGAGGATAATTCAATGGGAAAATTCCGTAATAATGTCTTCCTGTAATGTCATGTCAGAATAAAGTACGTCAAAAAAACAAACCGTTCACAAACATTCAAAGATCATTGAGATTCCCTAAGGGTCATAATATACATCCCTTGTGAAATAAACTGCAAGCAAAGTGAGGGCAATAAAGGAAGGGCAGAGAAAGCGCATGGGATGAAGAGAGCAGGGAACAAGCGGCTCGGACAGCTTGCTCACACCATACGGACCTCAGCTCAAAGCAGAAGGGCCAGCAAGGCTTTGAGAATAACTCCCTTGTATTCGCTTGCTCAGGCTGCCATAGCAAAATACCACAGCCTGGGTAGTTTAAACAACAGAAATTTATTTTCTCACAGTTCTGAGGCTTAAAGTCCAAGACCAAGAGTCTGCAGGTTTGGTTTCTCAGAGGCACCCCCCTGACCCCCCGCTTGACTTGCAGATGGTGGCGTTCTCTCTGTGTCCTCATGGTGCCCCTCCCTGCTGTCTCCTTGTCCAAATTTCCTTTTCTGATAAGTACACCAGTCAGATTGATTAGAGCCCACCCTAAGGGCCTTTTTTTTTCTTTTTTTTTTTTTTTGCGGGGGGAGGGGTGCTTTTTAGGGCTGTACCTGCGGCATATGGAGGTTCCCTGGCTAGGGGTCCAAGCGCAGCTACAGCTGCCAGCCTATGCCAAGCAACTCCAGATCCAAGCCTCGTCTGCGACCTACACCACAGCTCACAGCAATGCCGGATCCTTCACCCACTGAGTGAGGGCAAGGATTGAACCTGCAACTTCATAATTCCTAGTTGGATTCCTTTCCACTGCACCACAGCGGGACCTCCATAAAGGCCTCATTTTAATGGAATCACACCCTTTAAAGGCCCTTCTCCAAATACAGTCACATTCCGAGATACTGGGGGTTAAGGCTTAAACATGAATTTTGAGGAGACACGATTTATTCCATAATACTCTTCCTTTGAGTTGGCAGAGTCTGGTTAATATTTGGCTATTCCTCTTCTAGAAATTTATCCTGGAAAAATAACTAGCACATATGCCAAAAAAATATTTACATAAGGATGTTTATTGCAGCACTGGTTGAAACAGCAAAAAATAGTTCATTTTATAGTAGATTTGTATCATAAATTACCGTCTAACATACATAGAGAATTCTAGGTCTGGAAAGATGTCCAAGATGTTATATCAGAAACTCAAGTAACAGAGCACTGTGTAAAGTATAAGCTCATGTTTAGAAAAATTATATCATATATTTATATAGGCCTAGAAAAATGTCTACAAGGATATATATCAGACTCTTAATAGTACTTACCTCTAAGGTATGGGCTTTGGAGTAGGGCCTTTCACTTTTTATTTGTATATTTATACAATATGAATTTTTGCAACAGATGTATTTGCTTTTGTAGTTAAGTTTGAAAGCATTAATTTTTACTTCCCGAGGAATATGGGGTAGACAGGTTTAAAGCCTATAAAGTTTGACAAATACTGTAATAAGTAATAAAAGCTACATCTACTACTTATTCATTCAACAAATATTTTTGAGCCCCTATATCCCAGGCATTGTTAGGCACTTAACATATATTATACATACTCCTTACAAAAAACTTCTTGAAGCAAGTTTTACTGTTTTGATTTTACAATGGCAGAAAGCAAGGCTCAGAGAAGTCAAGTCATATTAAAAAGCCGCACAGTTAATAAACATCGAAGCCAAGTCTTTGGCCAACATTACCATGTTGCATTATAAAATTACTATCTTCTAGAGTTCCCACTGTAGCACTTAAGAATACAGTAGTGGTTGTATGTAGTGGCTCAAGAACACTACTGTAGCGACTCGGATCACTGCAGAAGTGCAGGTTCAATCCCAAGCACAGTGGGTTAAAGGATCTGATGCTTTATTCTGAGCTGTGGCTCGGATTCAATCCCTGGTCTGGGAACTTCCATATTCCTCATGTGCAGCCATAAGAAAAATAAAATAAAGTTACTATCTTCCATTGTATATATAAGATATGAAAATTTGTCATCCAGCTTAATATTATCTTATTACATTTATAGGTCATTACTGAATTCTTTCAGCAAATAAACGAACACCTTTATTTATTTATTTTGTATTTTTAGGGCCGCATCCATGGCATATGGAGGTTCCCAGGCTAGGGGTCTAATCAGAGCTACAGCTGCCAGTCTATGCCAGAGCCACAGCAATGCCAGATCCGAGCTGTGTCTGCGACCTACACCACAGCTCATGACAACGCCGGATCCTCAACCCACTGAGCAAGGCCAGGGATCGAACCCGCAACCTCATGTTTCCTAGTCGGATCTGTTTCTGCTGCGCCATGACGGGAACTCCTAAACTACCACCTTTAAATCTAAATCTATCTACCTATCTATTCATCCATCCATGTTTCATCGCCACTAATCAGAAATATTTACCAGGACGTTTTCAAACTACAAGTGATTTTAATAAGTGGAAGAAAATTCCATGACCTCAGGCTCCCATTAACTTTGATTGGGGGGGAGTTCCCCTTGTGGCTCACTGGGTTAGGAACCTGGCATAGTGTCTGTGAGGATGTAGGTTTGATCCCTGGCCTCATTCAGGGGCTTAAGGATCTGGCATTGACACAAGCTGCGGCATAGGTGGCAGATGCAGCTCGGTTCTGGTGTTGCTGTGGCTGTGGTGTAGGCTGGCAGCTGCAGCTCCATTTGACCCTTAGCCTGGGAACTTCCATTTGCCATAGGTATGACCATAAAACAAACCAACCAATCAACAAACAAAAAAACAGTGACTGGGGGGTACTGGGGGAGCACCAGGAGAACCACTCTGTTTACTCTTTTTATTGTAGAGTAGGACTGGTATTTGGAATACTAATAAAGCAGTGTCTGGGTCTATAACTTCAGTTTTCGAAAGAAAGAGGCTTTGATGGATCATGCCCACTGATTACTGTCACTGTGAGAAGCACACACATACGGATTGTTCCCTGTGAAAATGAGGACTTTGTACAGACAGGCCGGTACAGTGGTATGAAAAGTACCTCAAGAGAATCTCTGGAGCAGCAGGACTCTTGATCATCCCATCCCTTGAAATTGAATCATTTATCTTCGGAGAGCAATAGGATCAATTTGAATGTGCTTCTCCCTATCTACAAGTGTGATTTCCGGGATTTCAGCATAACTTCCAAATTCCTTCCTAACTCCTGCCTCTGGTATCAACATCATTCCTCTAAGTGTCTGTTCTTCATTTAAAAACACAAGGTCGGAGTTCCCGTCGTGGCTCAGTGGTTAATGAATCCGACTAGGAACCATGAGGTTGCGGGTTCGATCCCTGCCCTTGCTCAGGGGGTTTAAGGATCCGGCGTTGCTGTGAGCTCTGGTGTAGGTTGCAGATGCGGCTCGGATCCCGAGTTGTTGTGGCTCTGGTGTAGGCCGGTGGCTACAGCTCTGATTAGACCCCTAGCCTGGGAACCTCCATACGCTGCGGGTGTAGCCAAAGAAATGGCAAAAAGACAAAAAAGTAAATAAATTTAAAAACAAAACAAAGCAAAAAACACGAGGTCTCAAAAGTACAAGGCTTTCATCTGTCATCAGACATGTGTTACTTGGTGTGAATGGAGGTGAAGGCCATGAGGAAGAAACAGGTACAACTGTGGAAGCCAGGGGAACAGAGAAAAATTTGCCAATTTCCCTATGTTGCCTAGGACATAATCTGGGAATAATGAGAACCCTGTCAGTCAGGAGTCACTGGGAGTTAATTTTACACACTAGTGAGTGGAGTATGGAAATAGCTGCCTCATGTCTCCTGTGAGCAGAGCCCATTACAGTCCAATGATTTTCCTAGCTATCACCCCTAGGTAAGCCTGAAAAGCCTTTGTGCCCAGTCCCTACAGACACCATGGAGAGAGAAAGAACGTAGGCTTTGCATTCAGAACAGTCTTAGGTTCAGATACAACTCATTCACTTACTGGCCATCGGGCCAAATCAGCCTGTCTCACAGGGTTGTCAGGAAGATAAAATGAGATTATCTAAGTGAAGAGCTTTGCACAGTGCCTGGTACACACAATGGACCCAATATACTATCAATCTGTTCTGGGTTCCTGCTGAGAATTCCACCAGGACCAAAGCCCAGCCTTGAACCTAAGCCCAGTCAGTTCTGAACCCATATCCTGCCAAATTCTTTCTCTAGGCTTGCACCCTGTTTTCTTATCCTTTCCAGCACCAGGATAAAGCTTAAGTCTTCTCTGGTCGCCCCTCAGACTTGGTGATTTAAATCAAGGATTTTCAACCCTTCCTGGAACCACCTAGACTTAAAACTTCTCTGTGTGCGGAGCCTGGGGATAGGCATTTTTTTAAAAAAAGCTCTTCCTCACTGCAAGGGTCATCTCACTAAACCTCACTCATCATTGCTTCTAAACTGAAGCTCCTAGCAGGATGTGTAACCAGGACTGGAACATCTACCTTGCAGACAGTGGGTGCTTAATAAATGTTTATGGAGCAAATGAAGGTTTCTGTTGGCTGTTATATTTTCCTTACAAAGATATTAATCCATGAAAAATTAAAATAATGTTAAAATAATGGCACCTGCCAGACTGGTTTATGAATGACTAAAGCCTATTCTCTTTCAGGATGGATTTTGGGAGGCCAACTATTAGGGAGGACGCCCATGAGTACAGAGTTCTGTGGAAGGAAGCGAAATGACAGCACGTGGAAGAGTTTTATGAAGCGTGAAGGAATATTTGAAATAATAATGATGTTATGCCACCCAATCTTATTATTAGCACATTCTAATTTGTTTTGGGGAAACTGGAGTAAGCAATTTCTCATAGGTTACAATGTATGTCAGCAGGAAAGGGAAAAGTAAGAAAGGGGACTCTTTGCTATTCAAGCACAATAAAAGGACTCATCTCCCTCTCTCTCTGTCTCTCCCTTTTTTTTAACCTTTAAAAAATTTTTATTACAGAAATTTTCGAACATTTAAAGTAGAAAGAATAGGTATCTGTCACACAGCTTCAACTATTATCAATGTTTGTCTATATGTGATGCAAAAATAGGGCTTCTGAGTTTAAAGATTGTTTGAAAAGAATGTGTAAATAAATGCTTTAGGACTAGGTCAACATTCTTTGGGAAGATTTAGAGATAAAGCGTACTTCCAGAGCACATTTACATATATTTTTCAACATCTGGCTAACAATTCCTCTTTGATTTTGAATGATTACAACATCCCAAACTGCACAATCTCCTGATGAGTGTATATAATAGAGTACTTGTCTCTAAAAAAAAAAACTTATTTATTTTTAGAACGTTAGAAAATTGTGACTGTGTCCCCATCTGCGCTACAAAGGACCAGTGAGCCCAGTTTACTGTGGTTTCTGCATTTGATGGCTACAAATGAACCACCATCAAGCTAGTACTATGACAATCCAGAGGGAGACTCAGTGAGACAGGCTGCAGGTCTGGTTCGGCAACTGCAGGAGGAGTCTCTGAGTGTGAAGGTTCATACTCTATGGCAAAACATTGGGGAGCGATTAGTAGTTTCACAATGAATATGAGCAATTTCTTGGGGATCACTATTATTTACTTGGCTCAATCATTTATTTAAGTACATGCTGATGTCACAAGGTTTAGCTTTTCTACCACGCTTTTTCTTCCAAGTAACCAGTTTGTATTTTCTGTTTTTAATACGAGGTCATCAGGTGTTAAGTTGTGCTCTTGAACGGTGGGAAGGAAAGTCTTAATATTAATGAATCCACTGCTTGAGAGGAATCCACCATATCATGCTTATTGAACATAGTTTCGTGTCAAATACATGGCTCAGTATGTTGAATGAACACGGTTGCTCCTTCCACGTATTTTTCTAACTGCTCATGTGTTTTAATACTACATTAATATGTTTATAGTCATTCAAAAAATTTCACCCATAACCAGTGTATTCTCCGCTGGTATTCAAATTTCGTGTCGATATTCTCTCTAACCCTCTGACCTAACAGTTCCTTTACCTTGAGCTCTGTGACTCCATCTCATTCTCCATCAAATCTTCCTTAATGGAGCCGCACCTTAGTTTTCACCATCATCCATAACGTCTCAGCATCTGAGACTTGCAGACTTGAAAAATTTCTTCCGACCACTACGTATCTGTCTCTCTCTCCTATTACCTCACTTTTTCCGATCTTCTCTTCCCATTTTCAGGCCAACTCCCTCTGCTCTTTCTCCATTTGCCAATCTTCTCAGCCTCTTAGGACCGTTCTTCACACCGTGCTCAGATTTGCATGCTAATGACTGGCCTCACTCATCTTCTGTCATAACTGTCCTGCCCAATCTCCAGCCCTGTTTAAGCCAACCATCTCTTTCTTGTTCCTTTTCTAGGCAGCTGAACAATTCTGGAGAAAGTAGACATAACCAGGTTGACTGGATGCTCTAAAATGTATTTTTTCCAATTTTTCTGGAAATTCCTTTTCTTACCTCTCATCGATTCACCTTTTTTTCTTTTTTTCTTTTTTTTTTTTTTTTAAAGGGCGTACCTGTAGCATATGCAAGTTCCAGGACTAAGGGGTCTAATCAGAGCTGCAGCTGCAGTCTACACCACCACAGCAACGCCAGGTCCGAGCCACATCTGTGACCTATGCCACAGCCTATGGCAAGGAGGCCAGGGATCAAATTTGGATCCTCACAGCTACTATGCTTGGTTCCTAACCCGCTGAGCCACAACAGGGAATCCTCATCAATTCAACCTTAAAATACATATAGCCGTGGCTCCAATCTTCTGCACTCCCTTAACAATTTTTTTTTCTTTTTGGCTCTACCTGTGGCATATGGAAGTTCCTGGGCCAGGGACTGAACTCACACCACAGTAGCAATCTGAGCCACATCAGTAACAACACCAGATTCTAAACCCACTGAGCCACCCAGGAACTCCTGTACTCCCTTTAAATTTCTATACCTTCCTCCACCCTCTTTTGTCACCTACTTTATGGGAAGCTGAAGATCATCTGATATAAATACTATATCAATTTCACCCTGTCCAAATTATTACCCATTCCCTTTGTCTTCCCTTCAATCTGTGAAGACTTTTCCTGATTTCCTTCTAAGGCCAGTGTTTCCCTCTCTCCTTTTCTCTCTTCCTTCCAAGGGTCCTTCTTGACTTCGACCCCTTTCCATTTTCTCCCCTTTGTCTACTCTCCTTCCATTCTCTGTGCCTTTCTCCCTTGATACCTGCAAACATTTCTTTCCTGGCCTAATACTCTCTCTTGATTCTAATTTCTGTTCATGGTATTCCTATCCCTCTTCTTCCTTTTCATCCACAAATTAATCCACCTTGGTTTCTTCTCCCTCTTGATCTTCAACATCATCAGTTTATGGAAAGTCCTAAAGCCAAAACCTTTTTTATGGACCTTCTGCTCAAATTCTGTCTTCAGCAGAATTTGACAGTATTGACCACTCTTTCCTTGGAGCTCCGTTACATTCTTTTGGTCCTCCTGCACCATGGACTACTTTTGGTTAGTTTTCTCCCAGGATTGCTAACCTGCCCCACACCTCCCCTTCCTTAAAACAAGCCCTTTAAATGTAAGTTTTCCGAAGATTCGGTGTTCAGTCCACTCTATTTTGTCTTGACGGTCCCCTGGTAATCTCATCCTATCATGTAGCTTCATCTATCTAGCTACATATGTCATTCTTTTGTAAGAATGACTCCCAGCTCTGTACCGTTAGCCTTTATCTGTTTTCCTCTAATCAGACCCTGTTCCTCACTATATGCTTAGCATCCCACATTGATGTGTTACAGACACCTTAAAGTCTGATCTAAATTAAACTCATCTCTTTTCACCCCTGGTTTTCTTTTTTTTTATCTTGGCTAATCAATCCAATAAGGTCTCTTTCTACCATTATCTTTCAATTCAATCACCTCTGTTCACTACGTTTCTTCAGAAACTCATTAATTCTTGCCTGGACCATTCCATAGCCTCCTAAAAGATCTCCTTGCTTTCAGTTTGTTTTTCCTCCATTTAATGGAACAGCAAGTCAACTTTGCTATTCACCTGGTAAGTGCTTTTGCATTAAAAATACACTCTTTCCCATTCTTTGGCTCATTTAATTGTCTTTTCCCCCAATACCTTAAATGTGGGCTCTTGTGAACACTACCGTTCGAGTCATTTTCCAAAGGTTCAGATCTAAGCATGTCAGTTTGAGCTCAAAGACCTTCCTTTCCTTTCCTACTCATTGTCTTCTATAGTCAAAGCCTCCCATGATTTGGTCCAGATTCATCACTCTATCCTTATCTCCCACTCAGCTCTTACAGCCTAGTCTGTAACAAGTCCTTTTAAACAGACCCTGTACTCAGTTACTCTTTTTAAACTACTGCCTCTATCACTTGCCCTTCCTTTCAGACAGCTTTTGCAGGTTTACCTGGTTTTCAAAGCCTCGTTCAAATCATTCTCCTCCAAAATGCTTTCTCCAAAGTCAAAACAAAGAGCCTCTCCACATGATTAAGTACTTGGTTGATATCTGGAACACAGAGTTTATCACAATCAGTCTTGTTTCTCTTTTCCATTTTACCAGTCACATAGACGAGAGGGACAGACTAATTCATTTCTGTATCCAACCTAATGAATGAAAGCATAGTGAGGGCTTTATTTATTGAGTCATTGAATTCTATAGCAAGAGTTGCCTTGACTCAATTTATAGAATTAAGAATAAAATTTAGCTTATTTTAAGGAGCAAGATTTTTCTGTTGGAATTCCCATTGTGGCTCAGCAGGTTAAGAACCTGACTAGTATTCATGAGGATGCAGGTTCGATCCCTGGACTTGCTCAGTGGGTTAAGGATCTGGCATTGCTGTGAGCTGCGGTATAGGTCACAGACGTATCTTGGATCTGGAGTTGCTGTGGCTGTGGCGTAGGCCAGCAGCTGTAGCTCTGATTTGACTCCCTAGCCTGGGAACTTCCATATGCTGTGGGTGTGGCTGTAATTAAAAAAAAAAAAAAAAAGATTTGTATGTTGTTTTTTCAATGATTTGTCTTTATTGTAATATGAAATTTCCATTCATAATAGAATTTCTACAGTTGGAATTATTCAATGGATAAAATTCATAATAGTTTATTAAAACAAGTCATTGTCTAGTGTAATAAATAATAACATGTTAAAAGCATGGCACAGTGCAGGTGAAAGAATATGTTCAAATATCAAGGGAGTTTCTGATTGTAATTAAAAGAGATGATGTGTGTAAAATGCTTACTCATGCTCTGGTATAGACTAAACATTAGATAAGTGTTCCTAATAGTATTAAACAGAAAGTAACACAGCTGGAAAAAATAATTTCCTTTTCTCCATGTAGTCCAACTAATTTTGTGTGACAGCTGATACTAACTTTGCATTGGGTTTTTAGTCAGTCAGATAGGTCTTTTTATGATAATTTCAAGAGCAAATAACAAAGAGTAAGTCATGTGAGGAGATAGCATGATGTAATTACCCATGTGCACTATTGCTGAGGACGTCGTTTCCCTCTGTACCACTTGATATTCAGTGAAATAAATAATGGAGATAATTGTCACATTCCAAACAAAGACATCTGCTAAACCAGGCTACTCAAGCAAAGCTGTTTGCTACTGACAGCTTGTTTCAAATGTGAATGTTGCCATTAAGAAAAAATAGAGTTTCTGTATTTATCATATTACCTAATATGTTGTGTTGGCAATGTTTCATCTGGGAACCAAAAGAAGCATAGCTGATAATTAAATTCAACATTCAAACTTCTATATTTGCTTAAGGCACTATTAGAAGATCTTTACTTTTTTGTTGTTATTTTTATAAATGTAATATATCTATATGATAAAAATTAAAAATCCAACAATTAAAAATGGTATCAGTTGAAGGGTAAAAATCCATTCTCCCTACTCTCATTCCTCCTCTCTAGAGATCTGGAATCACACACTATGTAAAAACTGCACTAAATAATAATAATCAACCAATTTCACTTTATTTCATATATGACCTAGAATTTCAGAAAATCTCAATATTTATGACGCCTGAAGACAAATCATTACACCTTTTGATTTTTCTCCATTTTTCAATTAATATTATCATAATACAAAATTTCCATTGCAAAATGATGTTCCAAAGGACCCAGAAGAATGAAAGCTTTACTCTTTATTCCTTCATTTGATGTTTGATCACTAAGAAGTATCTGAAGCTGTGTCCCCTTTAGACCATGATGACAAAGGTCCCTGACCCTGGGCCCCAAACTTTTGAAGACCTTTCTCTTGCCTTTGTTTGGCCCTATCCCTGCCCATGGAGTGAGGTGTCTGTTGCCAAGAGGACATGCCTACCCAGAGCCTGCGTGTCCTCTATCAGACCTCACTTGGGGTAACCCAGACAGAGGAATTCCAATGTCACATGTCTAAGCAACTTCCATGGCTCCTTCCCTATCTCTATCCTCCCAAGGATAGGTAGACCACAGACTAGAGGCTAGGGGCCAGCTGCACTCCTCCTTCCTGTTATATATTTTTTTAGGATTTTTATTTTTTCTTTATAATTGATTTACAATGTTCTGTCAATTTCTGCTGTACAACGAAGTGACCCAGTCATTCACACACACACACACACACACACACACACACACACATTCTTTTTCTCACTTTATCCTCCATCATGTTCCATCACAAGTGACTAGATATAGTTCCCTGTGCTATACAGTAGGATCTCATTGTATATCCACTCCAAATGCAATAGTTCGCATCTACTACCCTAAACTCTCAGTATGTCCCACTCCCTCCCCCTTGCCCTTGGAAACCACAAGTCTGTTCTTCAAGTCCATGAGTTTGTTTCTTTTCTATAGAAAGGTTTGTTTGTGCAGTATATTATATTCCAGATACAAGTGATATTATATGGTATTTGTCTTTCTCTTTCTGATTTACTTCACTTAGTATGAGAGTCTCTAGTTCCATCCATGTTGCTGCACATGGCACTTTTTTGTTCTTTTTTATGACTGAGTGGTATTCCATTGTGTATATATACCACATCTTCTTAATCCATTCATCTGTTGATGGACATATAGGTTGTTTCCATGCCTTGGCTATTGTGAATAGTTCTGTAATGAACCTATGGGTACTTTTTTTTTTTTTTTTTGGTCTTTTTGCCTTTTCTAGAGCTGCTCCTGTGGCATAAGGAGGTTCCCAGGCTAGGGGTCGAATCGGAGCTGTAGCCACCGGCCTGTGCCACAGCCACAGCAATGCAGGATCCAAGCCCGCATCTGCAACCTGCACCATAGCTCACGGCAACACCAGATCCTTAACCCACTAAGCAAGGCCAGGGATCGAACCCACAACCTCATGGTTCCTAGTTGGATTCATTAACCACTGAGCCACGATGGGAACTCCAGGGTACATGAATCTTTTTCATCGAAAGTTTTGTCTGGGTATCTGCCCGGGAGTGGGATTTCTGGGTCATATGGTAGTTACTATATATTTAGTTTTCTGAGGTACCTCCATAATGTTTTTCACAGTAGTTGTACCAATTTACATTCCCACCAACAGGGCAGGAAGGTTCCCTTTTCTCCACACCCTCTCCAGCATTTGTTATTTGTTGATTTGTTAATGATGGCCATTCCGAACGGTGTAAGGTGGTACTCATTTAGTTTTGATTTGCATTTCTCTAATAATTAGTGGTGGTGAGCAATTTTTCATGTGCCTGTTGGCCATCTATATATCTTCTTTGGATAAATGTCTATTATTTTTTGAATGGAACTCTGAAGAGTCTGAGAAATCTAAATTCAAACCTAATCTTTTAGGTTGTTAGGAAGATGTCAAGGGAGGAGGATTTAACTATCTATTTAACAATTTGCTAGCTTGATTTCTAACTTTAAAATATTTAGATATATGGAACATTGACTCCAAAGTGTACTTTGACCTGGACCCCTTCAAATGTTAGGAAGTGGGTCTGATTTGAAGATAATGTCTCTGTGAAGCTCATATAATTAAGAGCCTTTCCATTCGAATTGTATTTCTAACAGCTCTTTGAAATAAAGGTAAAATGAGTCTTATTACTCTTCAAATCACTAGGTTTTTTTTTTCCTAAATGAGAAACTTCCAATTTCAGATTATTTTTTCCTTCCAATATATACTGTTGAAATTGTGTGTGTGTGTGTTTGCCATTTCTTGGGCCGCTCCTGCGGCACATGGAGGTTCCCAGGCTAGGGGTCTAATCAGAGCTGTAGCTGCCAGCCTACGCCAGAGCCATGGCAATGCAGGATCCGAGCCATGTCTGCAACCTACACCACAGCTCACAGCAACGCCGGATCGTCAACACACTGAGCAAGGGCAGGGATCGAACCCGCAACCTCATGGTTCCTAGTCGGATTCGTTAACCACTGCGCCATGATGGGAACTCCTTTTTCTTTCTTTTTTTTTTTTTTTTTTTTTTTTTTTTTGGTCCTGTTGAAATATTAAGTGAAGGAATACCTTACTAGAGGTAGAAAAGAACTTGACTTTGTTAATCTTTTTCAAAGCAACAAACTTCTATTAGCTTGCTTTTCATTTCAAACCGTTTTTATGGATCTGCCACCTTTCTCTTACTCCTCTTTTTTTTTCTCTACCTATAAATTACTTAAGAGTTTTTCAAAACAGAAAATTTTATTTTGGCTTACCCTTTACAGAAAAAGAAACTGAGGGTATTGTGGAAGGGGAGCATGATGTTTCAGTTAAAGTGGCTTAAATGTTTTGGTTCTTACAAGTTTGGCAGGCTCAAATCAGCTGGGTTTTTTTTTTTTAATGCTTACTTTTAAAATGAATTTATAGAGATGCAGAGGGAAGAAAGATTAGTCATTTGGGGAAGTGAGTTTTTCTCAATAATAATCACATTTTACCCACGGGAGCATTTCATTATTTATTCGTAGAGGATCCTATAGGCCAGAGTCAATAAAATTAAATAGGTATTGCATTCACATAGTTTGTATGTGTGTCTGTGTGTGTTCTCCTTCTTCCCACTTCTTTCTCCATCCCCCCTGTTTTACCTACTTAATCCTGAAAGTGACTACTGTTATTAGGTATGGTGTGTGCATTACTTATTTGGGCAAATACAAGTACTTATACAATTGTTCTTTTCATTTCATAGCCTTGCAGATCTTTCCTTAACAGTTCAGAAAGAGCTTCCTTTTTCTTTCCCAAACATTGCAAAGAATTATCCCATCATATGGCTATCCTATAATTTTTGTTAATAACTTTTTTTTTTTTTTTTTGCGTTCTAGGGCCCCAACGGGAACTCCTAACTTTCATTTCTTTTTGTTTGTTTGTTTGTTTGTTTGTCTTTTTAGGGCTGCATCTGCAGCATATGCATCTTCAAGGATTAGGGGTCACTCAGAATTGGAGCTGCCATAGCAACGTGGGATCCGAGCCATGTCTGTGACCTACACCACAGCTCACAGCAACGCAGGATCCTTAACACTGAGCGAAGATGCTTAACCCACTGAGCGAGGCCAGGGATCAAAGAGCGTCCTCATAGATACTAGTCGGGTTCATTACCACTGAGAAATGATAGGAATTCTGTAACTTTCATCTCTTAAGATCAGTTTTAATATTTACAGAAATATTATGAGGATAATACAGAGAATTCTCATATACCTGTTTTCCCCTATTATTAAATTTTACTTTAGCATGGTACACTTGTTATAATAATTATTGAGCTAATATTGATCCAGCATTATTAACTGAAGTCCATGCTTTTTCAAATTTCCTTAGTTTTACTGTTTTCTTTTCCAGGAGCTTATGTTATATTCATGCATCATGTTTTCTTAGACTCCTTTTTTTTTTTTTTTTTTTTTTTTTGTCTTTTTGTCGTTGTTGCTATTTCTTGGGCCACTCCTGCGGCATATGGAGGTTCCCAGGCTAGGGGTTGAATCGGAGCTGTAGCCACCGGCCTACACCAGAGCCACAGCAACGCAGGATCCGAGCCACGTCTGCAACCTACACCTCAGCTCACGGCAACGCCGGATCGTTAACCCACTGAGCAAGGGCAGGGACCGAACCCGCAACCTCATGGTTCCTAGTCGGATTCGTTAACCACTGCGCCACGACGGGAACTCCCTTTAGGCTCCTTTTGACAGTGACAGTGTCTTAGACTTTCCTTGGTTTTGTTGACCTTGATACTTTTAGGGAGTACAAGTCAGGTGTTTTGTAAAATGTCCCTCAACTGATATTTATATAATTTTATTTTATTTATTTATTTTAATTTTAATTTTTTTAAATTGTTATTTCCCCAATACAATTTTTTCCCCTCTGTACAGCATGGTGACCCAGTTACACATACATGTACACATTCTATTTTCTCACATTATCATGCTCCATCATAAGTGACTAGACATAGTTCCCAGTGCTACACAACAGGACAAAAACATTTTGTATAAAAAGTCTTTTGATGAATGGGAGTTCTTGTTGTGGCTCAGTGGAAATGAGCCCAATTAGTATCCATGAGGATGCGGGTTCGATCCCTGGCCTTGCTCAGTGGGTTAAGGATCTGGCGTTGCTGTAAGCTGTGGTGTAGGTTGCAGATAATGCTAGGATCCCATGTTGCTGTTGCTGTTGCTGTTACTGTTGCTGTACCTGTGGTGTAGGCAGGCAGCTACAGCCCCAATTTCAGCTCCTAGCCTGGGAACTTCCAGACATCACATGTAGGGCCCTTAAAAAAAAAAGTCTTTTTTGATGAATGCTTGATCCTCTCCACCCCTCCCCTCCACAATCGTTTGCTATTACTGCCAGTGCTGCAATGAGTAACAGTGCACATCAGCCACTTCACATGTTGCTGGTATAAAGGATAAACTCCCAGAAGAAGCATTGGCAGGTTAAAGGATAAATGCATTTGTAATTTTGATACAACTGCCAAATTGCCTTTTAATGAGACATGTCAGTTTATACGATATGCATAAAAGCTATGCCAACAGAACATGTTGTAAAATGTTTGGATTTTTGCCTGTCTGATAGGAGAAAATTGGTATCTGAGTGTGGTTTTAAAGTTTTAGTAACATTTATTATGAATGAAGATGAAGTATTTTATATGTATTATTGCTTTTTATAATAGATTCTTTTCCATTATATTTCTTAAGTGGTTTTTTGTGTATATGAAAGCTATTGATTTCTATATAATAGTTTCATAAAGTAGAGGTTATTTCAGCTCAGTATCTCAGGGATGCTTGCCATGTACCCCCATATTAGGTCTTGTACTCATATATTGAATCTTGTTCTCAAATGCAATTGTTGTTAACAGATTGGTTTCTATCTAGCCATAATTACATACACAAAAGAAACTGCTATTAACCATCTCAAGAGATGTCCAAGGAAGCTAACATTTCTGGCTTCTAGAAGAATAACTTTCTGTAGTGCGCTCTCTTTTCCATCCTGTACATTTATAATCTAACATCATCTAGGACAGGCCCTCATCCTTTCTGTGGAGAGCAGAGCTCATCACCCAGGTATAGAAAAGTGACCTCAGCACTACTCTCATGTTATCAGAAAGCTGCAAAAATACAGCAGTAATGTCTATAATGGAGGCGTCCATCCAGGTTTTAGCAAAATCCTGCAAAGGAGGAGTGATGCATTATAATCGCTCTAGGAAGCAAATTAATTCTGAAAGATTCTGAAAGAAAGGATTGCTATTCACTTTTCATCTTCATGGAGAACCCTCATGTGTTTGGGAAGATTTTATGAAGGATCTGAATAATAAGCTTTTCAAACACAGATGAGGACAAAAATCACAGCTTTGAGGATGGGAGAAAAATCACACGGCTTTTTTCTTCCACCTAATTTATTTTAAAATTCAATTATTTGTTAATATCAATAAGATTCATGGATATTTGCTTTATTCTATGAATTATAATACAGTGCTATTGTTTTTTATTTCTTGTGAAAACTGTTTCATCTTTGGTCACTGGGAGTTCTTTCTGGTTGGCCCCTATGTCTTTTTAATATGCTGCCATTGGTTTCTGAATACTGCCTTACTTTTTTGGCATCACAAGATGCTCCAGACATACCTTTTATTTTTCTTGCCCCAGCCCTGAAGTTAGCCACTTTTTCAAAAAAAGAACTTAAAGTAAAATCTTATGATATAAATATTAAACAGTTTTAAAAACATAAAATTTAATTTTCATTAAAACTTTTTTTTTATTTTATTATTTTTATTTTTATTTATTTTTTTTTTTGTCTTTTTGCTATTTCTTGGGCCGCTCCCGCCACATATGGAGGTTCCCAGGCTAGGGGTCGAATCGGAGCTGTAGCCACTGGCCTACACCAGAGCCACAGCAACGCGGGATCCGAGCCGCGTCTGCGACCTACACCACAGCTCACGGCAATGCCGGACCCTTAACCCACTGAGCAAGGGCAGGGACCGAACCCACAACCTCATGGTTCCTAGTCGGATTCGTTAACCACTGCGCCACGACGGGAACTCCAATTTTCATTAAAACTTTAATTTTTTAAATTAAACAATGACAAGATGACACAATTTTTTCCATTAGAATCTGGCTGCCACTTGAATTTGAATTACACTTCTCCCTTCAGTCTGAGGTTGATAGCATTTATCAGATGAGCACAATATTATATCATGGAGCAGTGGAAGGGTGTTATATTCAAGGCAAGCAAAATAAAATTCACAGTATAAAGATTAAGAACATACATCCTAGTGTCAGATTGGCTAGGCTCAATTTTTGTTTTTGTTTTTAGGGCTGCACCTGTGACATATGGAAGTTTCCAGGCTAGAGGCTGAATCAGAGCTACCTACCCATAGCCACAGCAACTCAGGATCTGAGACATATCTGTGACCTAAACTACAGCTCGTTGCAATGCTGGATCCTTAATTTACTGAGAGAGGCCAGGGATCAAACCCACATCCTCATGGATACTAGTTGGGTTTGTAACCCACTGAGCCACAACGGAAACTCCCTGGGCTCAAATTTTAGTTCAAACATTTACTAGCCATATGACATTAGGGTAGTTGCTTCTGTGTGTCTCAGTTTTTCATGTGTAAAAATGAAGTTAATAATAGTACTTGAAATGTTTAGAAGAGTTCTGGGCACATAATACACATAAACGTTTTTTTACCACCAGTTTACAGTGTTCTTTAAATCTTACAAATGATTTTCAATTATATTAGCTCATTTTTATCACCAATAGCATCCGGTGTATTACTATTTCAAACTTTCAGAAAAGGAAGCTGAGCTTTTGAAAAATTAAGTGATTTTTTCAGGATCACACTGCTTGAAAGTGACCAAGACAACTGAAACTCTAATCATCCAGCAGCAAACTCTAGCTAGGAATGTAAGCATCAACCGTGGAAAGTAGAACATTAAAAACTTATAATAAGACATGGATTTCCTTCTGTGGCACAGTGGGTTGACATCTGGCTTGTCTCTCTGGAGGCACAGGTTTGATCCCAGGCCTGGTGCCGTGGGTTAAGAATCCAGCGTTGCTGCAGCTGTGGTGTAGGTTGCAACTTGCAGCTCTGGCTTGGATTTGATCCCTAGCCCAGGAACTTCCATATGGCGTGGGTGCGTCCAAAATAGAAAAAGAAAAAAAAAAAAAAAAAAACAAACCAAAAAACTAATAGGACAAAATTCCAAATTAACAAATTACCTGAGAATGCATAGTCCTAAAGTCAGAACTTCAGTGAGGTTTTTTTTTACCTGAATCTATCTGGATTTCTTAACCTGGTCTGGGACAAAAGCTTTAAAAAGGATTAAAAACAAATCCTGATATATTTATGCAAAATTGTGTATTTGTGATTTTTTTTTTCTGGGAAAAGTGTTCACATGTTTTGTCAATTCTCTAAGGAGTTTGTAAACCCCAAAAGGTTAAGAACTTTGGCTGGACTTCCTGAATTCTCTGACAAGCCACATACATAGAGCGGTTATTCTGGTTTTGTATGTTTATTTGAAGAGCCATATTGAGGCAATTCTCATCTTGATGGGAAGATAGCTAAATATTTTCTTATATGTTTTTAAACTTTTTATCATGGTAATTTTCAAACATTCACAAAACTGCAACTCCTACATATCCATCACTCAGTTTCAAAAATGTTCAACGTAGAGCCAATTTTGTTTTATCAATAACTCTCAAACACAAATGTTCCCCCCTTGATTATTTTAACAAAACCTCACTGATTTCCTTAATCTGAAGATAATCTAGATTGTCATGTAACTAAATCTCAATATAATCCCAATGTACCATAGAGAACCAATCGTGAAATCTATTACTCATTCAATTATTTATTGATTCAACAAAGTTTTATCATGTACTTAACACTGTATATTGCAAGGCACTAGAGGAGAAAAAAGTATAAGGAAGATTTTCGATAACCTTAAGAAATAAAATATCACATCATGTGTTACCTTTTGAAATTCTAAGATTTGGGCCTTCAGATGCCTCAAAAATAGCTCAAAGCCAAAAGTTAGAATTCATCCTTGATTTCTTACCTCCTCCCTATTAAAGCTGTAAGTCCAATCAGCTGTATTTCCAAAATATGTATGTCTCTTCATCTCAGTTGGTGTTACCTTAGCCCTAGCCATTGCTGGCTTTCTGCCTGCACTCTGAAGACTCTTTCAACTGGTTTTCATATTTTTGCTCTTGTCTCTCCATATTCCATTGCCTTTGCTCAGAGAGATATGAACAGAAACACTGAAAACAACATGAATGCCCCTTAGCCAAAGAATGGATAACTTTTAGTATTTTAATATAAGAGAATAGTTCAATCCCTGGCCCCAGAACCTCCCCATGCCACGGGCGTGGCAAAAAACAAAAACAAAAACAAAAACACTGAATAAGAACTCTATACATCAGTGTGAATAAATCTCAAAAAAGTATAATAGATGGGAAAAAGACCAAACTGAAGAATATATTCAGAATGGTACCATTATATGAAGTTCAAAAACACACAATGTCAATTACACCTTAACAAAAAATGCAAGGCAGTGTTACACATATTGTTTATGGATATGTATGAGCGGTCGTGAGGGGAGGCGGATAAAGCACAAAGACATGTACGAGATTTATAAACATAAGATTTGGGACATGAACTACCTTTAAAGAGGGAGGGGAACAGGACCGAGAAGGGTACCATGGAAATTTCAACTGAATTTAATTTCTTGAGGGATTCATTTTCTTGTTATTCACACATTCTTGGATATCAAAAATATTTTATGATTATTGCCTTTGGAATGGATTAGCAATGCAATCCTGCTGTGTAGCACTGGGAACTATGTCTAGTCACTTATGATGGAGCCTGATCATGTGCAAAAGGAGAATGTGTACACATATGTATAACTGGGTCACCATGCTGTACAGTAGAAAAAAAATTGTATTGGGGAAATAGCTATTAAAAAATGATAATAAAAAAACATAAAAATCAAATCAAGGCCACAGAATTCTCCAGTGATTTCTCATTGTTCTTTAAAAGAAATCCAAACCTCTTACCAAGGTACAGCAATGGGTCCTATATGATCTGACCTTACTGCCTCCTCTCTTCTCCTCTCCCTATCAGTCACCATGTTCTGACCTCATTGAAAGTGTTTCTGTTTCTTGAAGAAATCACGTTTGTTCCATCCTTAGGACCTTCGCACTAGCTCTTGCCTCTACTCTTAGGACACTCTCCCATATATCATCAATTGGGATTCTCATTATTCAGGTCTTGGCCCAAGCAAGTCCTGGGTTGACTATTGAATTAAAATGGCCCTCACTTACTCTGTTGGGTTTTTTTCTACATATCACCCTTTTATTCCCTCAACAGCACTCATTACCCTTGAAGTTCTGTCCTTTTGTGTATTTATTGACCGACTTCTACTGGGGTGTAAGTAGAACATTCCTACTTGTCTGTCTGTCCTACTGTTACATCCCTCGCAATTACAACAGTGCTTCATGCACAGGAAGCACTTGATAAATATTTGTTGAATGAGCCAATTTATTCTTATTCTTATTCTGAATAACCAGAAAAATCTCCACCAGCTTCTGTTTGTAAAGGAATAGAGCCTAGAAACTAAACTACCTTTTTTTTGCTTGTTTCTTTTCCAGCTGTTATGGGTTTTCTTTACTACAATTTGCATCAAAGAATAATAAATCAAAGTTTGTTTTTTGATGATAGACACTGATATCAGCTCCTTTTCATTGTCCCTAATGTGAACTATAGAATTTGATAATGTAGTAAGTCTCTCTGTACTTCAATGTACTGTCATGTATCTCTTGCTGAGCCATATTGCTTTATCTTCTATTTTCTTGGCAATGCTAAATCCGGAAACATGTTTTAAACGACCACTTCCTTCCTAGATGATAAAAGTAATCTCAAGGGCATTTTGTCACATTTCTATTTGTCATAAATAGAACTAGGAATTAATATTGATATTATAGAATGTCCTTAAAGCATGCAATCCTTAGTGAATTCAACTTTGGCCTTTTATAGACAATGGAGATTCTTTTGTCAGGAGTGTCCCCTTGATTAGGACCGATTTCTCTAAGGAGCAGCTCTGATCTGCAGAGGCTTCCCTGAGAAAACACAGTCTCAGGATGCATAGCTCCCTCAATTTATTTTCCTCTGGAAGTTACTTCAAGTTTTCATTTTTCTAATAAAGGTATTTCTTTCACATTTGAATCTATGCTGCACTTTTCTTGACTTCATCCCCTTGATTCATATAGCAATTCAAAAAATCTTCCAAAGCCTGATAGGTTTAATCTTTGGGTAAAAGATAAACATATATGCTTTTCCCATTTCTGGCTAGGTCTAGCTCTTTAGCTAAGAAACAGCATATGTCTTACATTAGAGAATCTTATCAGACTCAGAAGATGTACTCCCATTTCCTGTTCATACCACGCATATACATGCTGTGGAGCGAAATTATAATCATAGCTGCAATGCTATTTTTACAACGCAGTTACAGTTTGAGCTCCTGGCTCCAGTTTAGAACCATGACCATATTGCCACTTTCTCCCCACAGGTGCTATTTTATAGTTTTGTGTGGCCGAACTAAGAAACATCCTTCCGGAAACCAATAAACCTTGCTACCTTGATGGGAAATTTATTTGGTAAATGAGATGTACAAAAAGTTTCTTTGAAAACTCAATAAAGACTCTGAAGTCTAAGTTGCATTCATTTTTTTAACAGAGGAGGGTGAGGGACAAGTCAATCTGACATGCTAATGAGGAAACAACCACCTTATTTTAGAATTATACAACAACCTCGATGCATCCTTAAAACCAAGTAAAAGCAGAGATTTTTGCATTTATATTACCTATTTAATCTGCGGGGGAAAAAGTGCCTTGCAAAATGGCGTTTGCTTATTTATTGTTGGTGGGGATTGTTATTGGCCAGTTTTTGTTGGCTTGCTTGAAATAATCTGACTTGCTGCTTATAACTACTAAATTAGCTAGATAGTTCTGTGCTGTACAGGTTCAACCATAACCTGTTACTGGTTTTCATATGTAAAAGGTTTTTTTTTTTTTTGGCCACAGCCTCGGCATGTGGAAGTTCCTGGGCCAGGGATCAAACCCTCGTCACAGCAACGACTGGAGCAACTGCAGGGACAATGCCACATCCTCAACCCACTACCCCACAAGGAAACTCCAAGTTTGGGGATAAATAATGTTCAGAAAGGTCCTCCTCCTGGTTTCATAATTCAATTTAGAGACAGAGTGCTCCAAAGGGAGAGAGAGGAGAGTGAATGAAATTAGACCTAGGAGGCAGACCTTCCATTTGACAGAAATGTTTATCACTTAGAGTAGAAACGCGCATCGATAAAAGGATGGGTCAGCAAGCCAGAATAAAGCCCTTACAACTGTTTCGCTGGAGAAGAGTTACTGAAGTAGTTCTTCATATGCTACAACTCTAACGTTCCTCTTCAGAGCCCTAATTTTGGCATCAAGACATTGGATCATTTGGGTTCAAACATCTGTTGTTTCTGGATGGCTTTAAAATTCCATTGCAAGCTCAAAAATGCTCAAATTGCAAAGCATGTCCTTATGAGAAGTATCTACTTGGTGTATGCTTGCCCTTCTCTCTCACGAATCTTCCACGAACACTTCATTTGGACCTACAATTTCTGCTCTGTTTCTCTATGTGTAGCAGTAACATGAAGTGTTTCTTTTACTCAGATCCCAGTTTCGAAGATTCAATTTTGGACATGGAATGCCTTTCCCTGCTAAGTTTATTCTTTATGTGTTTGGAATGCACTGGAATGTATGTTAATACTTTTCAAAGTCAGGACCTGCTGTTTTTTCCCTCTTGTACTTGCCATTGCCTGACTACTCCATACCAATTTGTTAGAACTTTGCAAGTTCTAGCAAGATTTTTTGGAGAAAGATAATTGCAATCAGACAACCCTTAAAGGGCAAATGTAGTACAAACTTCTTTTTCTGAGAAATAGTTGCATTATAGCTTTTTTTGTTTAACGATTCCATGAAGCATCCCAACTAAGAGATATGATTCCAAGTGGAAAATGAATTAGCAGAATAAATGTTCTCATATGGAAAAAATAGAGTTCTTGATGAACATGTATTAAAGAGGGTCAAGTTCTTGTGATTCTCTCACCAAGCCACTCAACTCCCCAGCTCTGCCTTTTTCCAAAACTTTGGAATATGTTTTAAAGTCAAAATGGATGGATATTTATGAAAAGTAGAATCTTTGGTGTGGGAGACTGCTTCATTGCCAATTAGACTAAGATTTAAAATCATTTGAAAACTGTTGGGAGTTTAGGCAACACTTCAAAAATTAATCTTGGCATTGATTTCCTACACCAGTCATGTATCTAAAGAAAACAATGTAAGAGATATTTTCTTTTGTATACAAACGTTGTGTTTTCTCTCTCAAGCTGATAATGATTATAAATTAATACAGCGTGTACTACCCTAAGAACTACAGTGTATTAAGTAAATGATTTATAGCAAAACAAAATAAACCAAGGAAAGGTCTTGGCCTCTAAGGGCTCTCCAGTGTTGGTGGTTAATTCTTAAATTCTCAGCATCTCTTCTTCTCTGATGGTAGCAGCTGCCCCTCCAATATCAAGGATTGACTGTCATGTGGGTCATTAACTCTAATCTTTCCTTGGCCCTTCTGACTTCTTTATCTCTAGATGCACAGAACAAGTTTTAAACCCACCCTGGCCATTGACTTTCTGGACTTTTACCCCCTCGGTCTTAGCTCTGCTTTTCCACAAAAGTAATTGTGATGTTTGGAAGGCTGCCCATCTCAGAGTAGCTCTGTGGTTTCCTCTTTGCTCCAAGCTCTTTTTTTTTTTTTTTTTTTTTTTTTAAGCATCCACACAAATTAGAGATTTATTTTTTCTCTCTCTCTCTCTCTCTCTCTTTTTTTTTTTGTTTGTTTGTTTGTTTGTCATTTGTCCTCTTAGGGCCGCACCCGCAGCACGTGGAGGTTCCCTGGCTAGGGGTTAATCAGAGCTGTTGCTGCTGGCCTATACCACAGCCACAGCAGTGCCAGATCCGAGACGCGTCTGCGACCTACACCATAGCTCACAGCCATGCCGGATCTTTAACCCACTGAGCGAGGCCAGGGATAGAACCCACAACCTCATGGTTCCTAGTTAGATTCGTTTCCACTGCGCCACAAGGGGAACTCCCAAGATTTTCTCTTTTAAAGAAATCGTGACTACTCCTTATCTGTTGGACTGAGAGGGTAATGTTAGGTTGCATTCTTCCCTTTATTTTTACATTTGTGAATATTTAAAAAATTTTTACTACTGGATTCCAAGTTGTATGCTGGGCTGTTTTCATCTGTCTTTTACAAGGATGGCCCAATGCTTGTCGCTGAGAGAAGAAGGGTTGACATGAGGCGCACCTGTATTGGAGAGCTGGCTCTGCCAAGTACTGGCAAGACACAATTGGGTTATTGTTTAACCCCTACAATCTTTAATTAAATAAGATAGTGTATGTAAACCACACAGCATGTGTTTTGTAGAGTCATTACTCAAAATGTTAGCTATTGGACGTGTGCAGATATGTGTTGAATCAAAGGAAGGTTGAATGCCACTGCTGCTTGGATAATCTTTCAATTTTCACAATTTCTAGAGCATGAAGAGGGTCTCAACAGAAGAACCCATGCAAATCTCTGATGCATATTATTTATATTAAGAGCACATGTTTTTTCCAACTAGTTGACAAAATCTAAGTAGCAGTCATTTTTAAACACAGCTTCTAAAATTAATCATTGCCATTTTTAAATCCCAGTGACAAAATGCAAGGACAGCCCCAGCCCAGGCAGAGTCTGTGAGTCTGGGATGTGCTCAGCAGCTGGGCAGTGACCTGGTGGCTGGAGTCATGGACACCCTGCTTGGTCTTTCAATCTAGGCCTGACAAGGTTCTCTGGCAATAAAATTTTCTAAATCGTGGACTCCTTGGAGAATGTGAGAAAAAAAAAAAAAAGGTTATGTATAGACAAACATATGTGGTAGAAGAGAGAGTTTGATAGAGAAAGGGAGGAGAGAAAGAGAGAGGAATAGAAAGGGAGAGAAATAAAAGTTGGGAACTAAGAGAAAGAAAAGAAGGAAGAGAGAATTCAAGAGGCCAGAGTGTGAATAAGAACCAGAGAGGCAGTGAGATGCTAGGCTTTGGATTCAAAGAGACTTGGTTATAAATCTCCATTTTTATCAAGCTGTGTGATTCTGGGCAAGTTGCTTAACTTCTCTAAGTCTGGGTTTCCTTATCTATAAAAAGAATACATGCCTCAGAGGGCTTTTGTGAGGATCAAATGAGATAATGCATTTAAAAGCACATAGCCCCGTAAATGGACTCTTTTATAACTTTCATACTTCATAACACATTCTGGACCCTTCCCCATATATGGTATTTGTGTTTACTTGTTTACTTAGGTATTTGTTTTATTAGAAAAGGGCATCACTGGAACTAATGCATATCATCCCAAGTCAATCTGGAGAGATTCCTCACTTTTTTTTTTTTTTTTTTGTCTTTTTGGACCACACCCACGGTACATGGAGGTTCCCAGGCCAGGGGTCCATTTGGAGCTGTAGCTGTCGTCGGCCTATGCCAGAGCCACAGAGCCACAGCAACGAGGGATCTGAGCCATCTCTGCAACCTACACCACAGCTCACGGTAATACCAGATCCTTAACCCACTGATTCAGGCTGGGGATCGAACCCATGTCCTCATGGATGCTAGTCGGGTTCGTTAACCACTGAGCCACGATGTGAACTCCAATCTGGAGAGATTCTTATTGCTGTTTTGGTAGGGACAACTGCAGATAACTGATGCTAGGGGGCTTTTTTTTTCTCTTCTAAAGGTGCCAACTGGGAGTTTCCATGGTAATAAACCCAACTAGCATCCATGAGGATGCAGGTTTGATCCCTGACCTTGCTCAGTGGGTTAAGGATCTGGCATTGCCGTGAGCTGTGGTGTAGTTTGTAGACATGGCTTGGATCCTGCGTTGCCGTAGCTGTGGTGTAGGCCTGCAGCTACAGCCCCAATTGGACCCCTCGCTTGGGAACTTCCATATGCTGCAGGTGTGGCCCTAAAAAAAAAAAAAAAAAGGTAGGGGGCAGGTGTTGGCTGTACCATTTTAAGAAATACTGATTTAATGTTTCAAATGCCCTAGTGGAGTCACAAGCTATCCATTTACTCTTTCTTTCATTTGACCGGAGTTCACTAGGGTCAGGCCAAGTGCCAAGACAGGTGGGCCTTGGAGTAGAATGGGTGGAGGTGGGCATACAGTGCGGAACTAGAGGCCCTGCCCTGAGTCCAAGGATTGTCCTCCTTGCTCTACCCCTCTGACGGGCAGGAGGAAATTTTTCCTCTTGTACCAGAGTGTCATGCCAGGGCTTCCCAAGTTGTTACAGAGTCAGATGGGGCAGGAGATAGAAAGGCAGCCCCAAAGAAGCCTCTGGGCTGCATCTCTGCTTCTTCTGTCCCATTTTCACATTGTTCTATTTGGACTCTGACTCACGCTGGGCTGAGTGCCTTATACTTCAGTTCTCACATCTGTAAAATGGAATGATGGAGATTATTAACTCCTTTCCTTCAGAGACTGTTACAACTTGTAAAAATTAACAAGTCATACTAGGAAAGCACTTCACAATTGAAAAGGAGAGAAGGAGGTCAAGGTATAGTTTACCTATTCATTAGATTTAATAATTTCCTTGCAGATTATGTTCTTCAAAATGGGCATGGATATTTTCAATTTAATAGCTCAACCCAAATATATTTATTGAACACTTATTACAAAAAAGGTAGAAAAGGGAGTTCCCGTTGTGACTCAGCAGTAGTGAACTCAACTAGTATCCATGAGGACAAAGGTTTGATCCCTGGCCCTCACTCAGTGAGTTGGATATCCGGCATTGCAATGAGCTGTGGTGTAGGTTGCAGACTCGCTTGGATCCTGCGTTGCTGTGGCTGTGGCATAGGCCGGAAGATGTAGCTTTGATTTGACTCCTAGCCTGGGAACCTCCATATGCCACAAGTGTGGCCCTAAAAAAAAAAAAAGGGTAGAAAAAAATTAAGACTCTACCTTTGCCCCTCAATTGGTAAATCGAACTACTTTCCCATACTACTCCCAAAGGGACCTGTTTGTCTAAATGCATGTAAAAATAAACATTTGTATCACTAATTGGCTCTTTATCTATCCTCCCATGTACAACCCAGGACGAGGTCAGAAAGAAATTTGATACTTAGCATCTGATGATTTCAGTCTATTAAAGGGTTCTGAAAACAAGGTATATCTAACAGAAAAGGGATCCTCATTTATGCTACTTGCTAGATAATCAGTAGAGTGAAATAGGAGAGGGAGAAAGGAATGTGTATTGAGGGCTGTCTGTCATCACTTGGAGAGCTACTGTCATCAGCAAGCGCTCAGTCATTTCTCACATTCTTCTGTCTCCTTTGCTATAGGCTTACTCCAGCCTTTGCTGCCATCTGAAGCCTATCCTATTGTTTAAAGATTGAAATCGGTATATGATAAATAAACATGGGGCATCATGTTTACTTTCAGCCTCAGTCTCTAATAAGAGTTCTAGCTGTTTAAACTAAAGAGAGCCTCCAATCTGATTTCAAGTATACTCCAACATTTCACTAACGTACTCCAAATTTCCATGAGGTTACAGACCTATTTTCTTCTGGGCAGATAAAGCTGGGATTGCATCATCAGAAGCAGCTCAACCAATCATTATGTATAAACCTCAGTCCATTTATATAATGGAACCCTTCTGGTAGTAATGACACAAAAGATGCAAATAAGGAAGATCACAAGCCTGTTGAAATCCCAAATCATCTGTGGCAACAGAGCCACAGAACCTCTGTCTTCTTGGAAGTAAAATAGTAGGTCTAATGGTAACCAAATGCTCTCCTTTAGGACAGTATTTCAAGAAGGTAGAGTGTACATGTATTATACAAATACATACAGGAGTTCCCATCGTGGCTCAGTGGTTAATGAACCCAACTAGAAACCATGAGGATTTGGGTTGGATCCCTGGCCTTGCTCAGTGGGTTAAGGATCTGGCATTGCTGTGAACTGTGGTGTCGGTCGCAGACGCAGCTCAGATCCTGCAATTGGACCCCTAGCCTGGGAACCTCCATATGCTGCAGGTGCAGCCCTACAAAGATAAAAGCCAAAAAAAAAAAAAAATACAGTCTTTTTAAGAGATAATTAGACATATTATGCTGGGAAGCTGAAACACAAAAAGATTGAATACTGTCTAGAAGATCACGCCACAAATCTCAGGAAAAACAGTTAGTGTCCAGGCCTGGGATCCTTCATCCAGGCCACGAGATAGCACAGCCCATGTGAAAAAAGAATTGGCTAGTTTTCCAGCATAACATGGTATTTTGTTTCACCAGAGTAGACTGCTGGGAAATCTCTGGAGGCCCTGGCAGCTGCATCTTGTTTTTAATATGAAGCCTGCAGGGAAGAGAAAGACAGGCTCATAATTCACAAGAGGCACAGCCATAAGAAAGCCATTCTGAGCAACTGAATCAGACACAGAGGGGGAGCTGCTATTCCATTCCTAAGTCAAGAATGCTTTTTGTCTTCCCTTCTCTCCTTATCGGCTGTGTCCTCATGAAAAGATCATTTATGGATGGCGGTATGAGTGCATCAGAACTAGCTTCTGTTCTTTCCTTTTCGCCCCCCATTGCTACTGTCCTGTAAAACAGCCCCTTTGTTAAAGACTGAAGCAGCAGATGCAGCTCAGATATTGTCATAAATAATTTGGAGAAAAAGCATTTTATCTTGAATTGGTCTAACACCTTTTTTGTGTTGGAAGTAGTTTTACAGCTGATCCAAATATTCTAGAAAGTTGAGAGATCCATAGCAAAGTGATATTTTACATGCATCTCTTTAAAGTGATGTAAAGTATGGGAGGAATTCATACTGTCAGTTAGATAATACATAGAATAAATAGACACAAAAATGGCATCATGGGTTGGAGTGAATCAGGGAGGGCTTGTGGAAGAGGCAGGATTAATAGAAAGTGCCGCTTAAAGTACAAGTGAAGGCTTGGTGCTAGGCGTGGACTTAGTGGGATAAAAAATGAGAAGACTTGTTTATTATACCAAATTAGAAGTAGAAAGAAAAGGTATTCAGGTTTTATAGAAACTAAAAATGAACTTAATATCTTTTATTTCTTACTTTTTTTCCTTTTTTTGCTTTTTTAGGGCTGCAAGCGCGGTATATGGAAGTTCCCTGGCTAGGGGTCAAATTGGAGCTACAGCTGCTGGCTTACGCCACAGCCACAGCAACACAGGATCTGAGCTGTATCTGTGACCTACATCACAGCTCTAGGCAACGCCAGATCGCTGACCCCCTGAGTGAGGCCAGGGATTGAATCCACATTCTCATGGATATTGGTCAGATTCGTTTCTGCTGTGCTACAATGGAACTCCCTTTTATTTCTTAATTTTTTGGCCAGAATTATGGCACATGGAAGTTTCTGGGTCAGGGATCTAACCTGAACCACAGCAGCAACCTGAACCATAGCAGTGACAACGTTGGATCCTTAACCTGCTAGGCCACCAGGGAACTCCAATATTTTAGACTGTTTTGATAATCAATTAGTTGCTCTCCATGGTCACATCTGTGAAAAATGTTTTAGATACAGATAAAAAAAAAATAAAAATCATCTGAAATCCCACCAGTCAGAGAATAATGACGGTGAACATTCTGGTGCATTTTCTTTCATAAACTTTCTTTGCAAATGTATTAGCTTACTTTAGATTTGCCATAGGCAGATTCTGATACAAGGATTCAAGTGCAAGAAGTTCATTTAGGAGGTGATTCTAGAAAACACTATTAGGGGAGTGGGAATAGTAAGACAGGGAAGGAAAAGAAGCCAGAAGAAGGAGCGTGTTTTCAGATGAATCAGTTGGAGTGCAGTCATGCTGGGAAACTCAGAGTCGTCTCGCTAGGGGACCAGGAAGCTAGAATATTTATCCACTGACTCCTGTCAGTTGAGAGTTGGTGTGAGGAGCATTAGCTTCCTAAATAAGCCTCTATGGGCCAGGAAAATAATTCTAAGTACGGAGTTGCAGGATTTGCAACCAAGAGCCCCCAGTGTGCAGTGGGGAGATGGGTACTACATAAATTTACATAGATTATGTTTTTCATGTATAAAAATACCTTTCTGTGCATCAGGTATCATAGTACATATTTTATTTGCATTAACTCACAGAATTCTCAGAGAAGTCCTATAAGGTAGATGCTACTCTTAGCCCCTGAGGCTTAGATACTGAGATTAGAGGCTGGTCGAAGAAAATATGAGAGTCATACTCCTAGATATTACGTACCTGAAGTCACAAAGAGATGATACTTTCCAAAAGATGATACTTTCCAAAAGATGATACTTTCCAAAAGAGGTTTAATGACAGCCTTGTTCACCCAGCTCCTCTCTCCTTTTCTCCATTTTCTTTTCTTTCTTTCAACAAAGAGTTTTCCTTTGCAACTATAAAAATATCTCTTTTCAGAGACATTTACTGGATGACAAAACAAAACCTTGAGATACAAAGGCTCTATACTAGAACTGTCAATTGTTTCTGTTCAGCATCCCTTCCCCCATCTTCTCCTGGTACAACATATTATCTCATTTGGGAGACGTGATCCACCCCTTGCAGTTTTAATGGGTGGCCAAGCCAGTCTTCCGTCTACGGGGGTGAGCGTGAAACCCAGACTTGACCACCCACAGATCCCATTTACTTGGTCACAGTGATTGACTAGAAATGTGTTTTGGGGCTAGACCCAAACCAATTAGGGTCTTTTCCTGAGACTTTATTATTATTATTTTGTCTTTTTGTCTTTTGTCTTTTTAGGGCTGCACCCACAGCATATGGAGGTTCCCAGGTTAGGGGTCCAATCGGAGCTGGAGCTGCCGGCCTATACCACAGCCACAGCAACTCAGGATCCAAGCTGTATCTGTGACCTACATACACGACAGATCACAGTAACAGTGGATCCTTAACCCACTGAGTGAGGCCAGGGATCAAACCTGTGTCCTCACTGATGCTAGTCAAATTCATTTCCTCTGAGCCATATTAGGAACTCTCCTTTTCCTGGGACTTTATATCAGGTTTTGGGAAAAGGAAGTTGATGTTACTAGACTGAGATGATATTACCAGTAGTTGTTGGAACCATGCTCTACTTCTCCATAGCAAGGTAGCAGAAGCCCATCTGTAGTAGGAGAGAATATAAACAGAGCAGAGAAGTAAAGTGATATGAGAGAGACAGAGACAGAAGGAGAAACAGACAGAGAGATCTGACTGTACAGCTAAATCCCTGTAATTCCCTGAGGTCCTCTCCTCCTGCATGTCCTATTGCATAAGCCAAATAAAAATAAACTGATAAATAATAATCTTACTCCTTCCTTCCATCCGTCCTCTTCCTTGCATCCTTGTTTACTTATTTGTTTGTTTGTTTATAGCTGGTTTGACTTGGGTTTCTGTTTCTTGAACCAGATTCTTGACTGATTTGGGACCAAGTGCATTCTGGCCAGGAAGTATGTTTGTGGCCCTTAAGTTATATATTGGTGTAAGAGAGCTGGAGGTGGAGAGAACCAAATTATGATAGGACAGGCATGACCTTTTTCCACCCTGCACAACTTTATTTGCCTCCATGATTCTCAAGTCAATTCCAACTCTCTGAGGCATGAAGGATGCCCCTGCCTTCAGGAAATACTGAATTTCATGGCCAATGTGGAGCACGGTTTCCTATTGACTGCTGCCTTTGCCTGCAGCTAATGATGGCATTCATCAATAGAACTAACCAACTGGGACTGTCTGATCTTCCCTCCCACTCTTGAAACCCAAGGACATGGAGAACTCTGCTTTCACAGGGCATAAACTGATGGTTCTCTGAGTTCTAACCCTGGCTTAGGCAGTCTTTGGCTTGCGTGATCCTCCAAATATTCAACAGATCTAAGATCTCAATGTGCTTTTATTAATCTGGATGCTATAAGACATGCTTGAAATAACAGCTGCCATTTATCAAGCATTTACTGTATGCAGGCACTGTTCACTTGGGCTTCCTGTACACTATTGTAATGCTTGGAGAATCCTGCAAAGTAGGGACGTTCAGCCCCTTTTATGGATGAAGAAACTGAAATTCAGGAAGATTAATAGCCAACAGCCCCATAAACCCAGTTCTGTAAGACTGAAAGCTTCCTGTACCCCTCCACATATTCCACTGCCTTGGAGTAAAGGACCAATAGCCTTCCTTGCTGATAGAGTTTTAGGTTTAACACATTCACTTTTGTGATATGCAACAAGGCTAGAAATTTAATCCTAAACTCCCAAGCACAACTTTCAGAAAAGTTCTCTGGCCCTTTGCCATTGGTGAAGTCAGTGGTCCTTAAACTGGGTTTGGAGGCCTATACTGGATGGATTTGTGTATAAATGAAGCTTAACTGAAACCAGAGCACCTAGGATCCCTTCATCTGCATAGCTCCAGGTTAGTGTGGGCTTCAAGAGATTTCGTATGTGAGTTGGGAAGGTGAAAATGAAGCAGTGGAGCAGCAGCCTGACTGGTTTTGCTCCTGGAAGGCTGGTGCAGCCCAGGTGCTGTTGCAGCTCACTCACCTTGTCTCACGGACAGACTGGATCGTGTTGGGATGGAAGACCAGTTGGGTCCGGAGCTTCTCCAACCCTTCTGACTCCTGGACCAGACACGTGTTTAGCTCCCTGATGAAGGGCACCAGCTTCTCCTGCAGATTGCCACATCATTAAAATTGGTGGCTTAGAGGTCCTTGCTTCCCTCACTTCATGGGCATCTTTCTTTTCCAAATGCTTTCTCTGAGAATTTCAGGCTTTAGCACCAGACATGGAAGCAAGAGGCTCACATAAGCTGTGTAACCAGCTCCCCTAGTTGCGTGATATCAAATTCCTATAATAAATCCCACATTAAATATATATATTTCCTAGTGTTATGTTTCTTTTTTTTTTTTTTTTTTTGTTCTGTTTCTTTAATTGAACTCTGACTAGTTCCTTACACTGGGATAGGTGAAGAATTTAGGCTACAGTTTTAAGGGAATCATTTTCCAAATCTTCAAACCTCCTTACTCTTTCTTAAATCTGATCTGCTAAGAGTAAGCCAGTTTGCTTCTCCAGGAAGAAGATGCTAAGAGTTAAGAAAGCAAATGTCTTATTGGGGAGTAACATCCATGAAAGAAAAAAGGAGAAAGCAGGGTTGGTCAGCTAAGTTGCCAGACTATCTAAGGATCTCACAGCATCTCCACCAGATCACCAAGGCCGCTCTGGAGCCAGGACTGCCCCTAGAAGTTTTCCTGTTGGGTGGAAATAGCTAAGCCCTTGTGCAAGAGACTGTTCATTGGCAGAGAAAGAGGCCTTCGTTGGAAGGCTGAGAAATCTCAGCTAGCCACATTTCTCCCAGCTGGGCAGCAAGTCCTTTCTTGGTGGGATATCTGAGCAGCACATTTCCATGTCTGCCACCTCATTCATCACAAATCTTATGGTGGGGCATTGCCTGGGCTGTGAAAACCTCACTTAGGAACCAAACAAGAGAATACACCAAAATATTGATTTGGAGGCCTCATCAATCCATTCGTATCATGAAAGAGGGATGGCCCTAGATGAGTATTTCTCAACCTTCTTTTCGTTACTGCTCATCCCCCCACCCCTTGGAGCCTTTTTAGACATGTTTTTCCTAATTGTCCCCCTACCATGAAAACCCAACATTACAGGCATACTTTATATGTATCTGTGTACTATGTGTATATCTGCGCTTTGTACGTAAAAAGAGTAAGACCTTTTTTTTCCCATCCCCCAAGAACAAATTCTCCCTCTCCTGGGGACAACACCACCCCAGTGTAGAATGTATGTTCTGGGTTAAGAGAGACTTAAGGGATATCACAACCAGCTGCAATATGTGGCCCAGGATTGAATCCTAGGTTGAATAAAAACCAGCCCATAAAGAGTATTTGGGAGATACGTGAGAAATTTTAATATGGACTGGCTATTTTTTTTAGGTGAAATGCTGCTATTTTGGTGGTGTAGGAAAATATTCTTATTTTTTATAGATGCATATAGAAGTAAAAACCAAGAAAGAAATATTGGTTTAATGAAGACACCTTTGCTTATTATTCATCAAGTTTCCTCACATGCATGGGGGCTTCCCTTCTTTGCCTATCTTATTGATATTTGTTACAAGTGAAGTTTGGCATTAGAAGTAGGATAATTAGCCTTGTGGGTAAGCCCTGGAAAAGGAACAGCTGAACAGTAAAAGTTAGTGGTGCTGATTCCCTTAAAGTTAACTGGACTATCTTGCAAGACAGGCAAATTTTTTGAGAAACATTGGATAAAACTGGTTTAGAAAATTTTTACATGGTCTCTTTAATATTTGGAGTTTATCCTTTGGGATGTTAAAACCTATCTTATCAAATGGTGTCATGAAATATTTATCCCAATTACATTCTATCATCATCTCATCCTGTGATGAAAAATTTCAGATGACAACTTAAAATATGTGAGTAGTTACACAGTTCTAAAAAATTCTTTTAGGGGTTATGTAAGCAATATATTTAAAGATTCCTGGGCTAAGAAAATACATTTCAAGGAAAAGAGGCCCTCTCTTTTGCATCTCTTTAGTCTCTTTCCTTTCCAGGAGCCAGTGACTAATTATAGACAAGACACCTGATTAGAATTCCAGACAAAATGGCAGCCCTTTGCTTTTGTGGATGAGAACCAAGTTTATTTCAATAATGTTTTCCTTTCCTTTTTCTCAGTGGTAGATTCCACTGTCACACAGCCACAAGCACATCAGTAGGACTCAAGAATCTTATATAATACTGCAACTGGCTCCTGCAAATTTTTTCCTCAAATACAAACCCCACTCCTCAGTTTTCAGAGACTCCCCCCTCCCTTGTTTGTTGGTGGGTGAGTGAGAAGTTATTCCAAATGACAAAGAGATCACTTTGGTTATTTTCAACCAGTGTGAGATTGAAAAGTCAAATGTGAGAGGCTGCATGTTTTTCAGACAGGATGAATCACTGGCATGTTGCTTTGTGAAGAGTGTCTAAATCATTTCTCATAGCAAGCTTTTAAACAAAAGCCCTCCCATAATGCTGAAGCATCTGGCATGATATATGTTCCTCCAGATTTCTCGAGAGTCTGAGCTTCCCAAGGCCTGTTGTGCCCCACCTTTCAGAGTTTTTTCCTACTTAATTTTCTGGCATGTCGCCCTGTCAGGTCCTGCATATCACTCTCATTACCGCTAACTTCGGTGCTCTAGTTTGGCCTAAGTTTGGAAAATTTCAAAGAGGAATGTTCTACCAGTTTTCAGGCCAGAAGTAAAATTCTAACAAGATCTGTTTGTTGCTCACAGTAAGAGTCTGCAGCTCTCGGAAAATGATTACAATCAGCTGTTAGGATTCAGATGGGCTACGCCCCTCAGATCTCAGGCCTTCACCTCTCAACTCCAGGCCTATATTTTTGACTGTTTGCTGAATACATTCTTTTTGAAAACCCCACCATGATGTCAAACTCAAGATGTCTATGATAGAACTGCTATTCTTTCCCTTCAATACTTCCTGCATGATTGCTCTGCTAGATTAGGTTTCCTGTAGTGCTATATAGGATTCTGTCACACCCTCTAGCCTAAAAGGTTCCAGTGGATCACCATTGTCCACAAGATAAAACGCAAATTCTTTTCCTGGTATTCAAGGTCCTGATACTTCAGTTGGACCGGTTCATTTAATATTGCCCAAGCAAGCCTTTGACTTAAGTCTGTCAGGGTTTTGACCAAATAGTCTCACATTCTGGAATGTTCTGTCTGCTTTTTTCTATTTGTTTTTCCTATAAATATTCACGTTGCTATTCAAATTTGACCCAGATATGGCATTCCCCTCATTTCCTTAGAGTCTCTGTTCAAAAGTCACCATACAAATAAGGCTTTTCTTTAACACTCATATTAATGCTACAGCAAGTCACCCCCAGGTACCCCCCAACACACTTCCTATCCCCATTCTCTGTTTTATTTTTCTCTGTAGCACTTATCACCGTACATTATTTATTCATGTATTGTCCATCTGTCTCCACGGGGGCAAGGATTTTTGCTAGTTTTGTTCACTGGCAGAGACTCAGCAAGTAGGAAAGAGTCTGGCACATTACAGGCACATAATAAATATTTATAGATTAAAAAAATGAATGAATAAAGTCTGAAAACACTTAGAACGTGTCTGACACTCTCCTGGGTTCTGGAGAGGTGGATATCAACTAAATGAGGTTCTTTTAAAAACCCACGATCATGTGGAGAAAAATGGGAGGTGCAAAAATGGAAGTCTCTACCAAGTTCAAGTGGAGCATAGTGTAGGAAAGAGAAAAGAATTAATATTATTGAACTTCTGTTATGTCTCAGTTACCTTCACATGTCTAGTCTCTTTTAAGTTTCACAATAATGCAATCTGGTAGTTTTTATTAGTCAGTCCCAATTTTGCCAGTAAGAAAACTGAAGATCAGGAAATTAAGTAATTTCTCCCAGGTTTTTTTATTTGTTTTTGGCTAGTAGATGGTTAAAATCAGAAGGGATTTAAAACCAGGACTTCTTATGCAAAAATCAGTATGCTTTGCGCTATACCAGGTTGCCTCTCAGGTCATTAGGCGGTGAATATATTTAGCTTAACCTGTGGAAGGCATCATGGAGTAGGTGCTATTTGAGTGATTAATGAGAAGAAGTTCATCAAAGCAGGAAAAAATAAAATGGCAGGATGGCCACTCACTGCAGTCCACAGGCTCTTTCCGTTCCGAACTCTCATTCCCTTCTCTGACATCAATTCATTCAATAAATACTTACTAAATACATAATATGTGCCAAGCAATGTTCCATACTCTGGTGCTATAGTAGTAAGTAAAACAAAATCCCTGTTTCCATGGAGATTTCGTTCTCTAAATATTTTGTGTAATATTAAGAGAAAGCAGGACATTTCATATTTAGAGAGCTCAGATTAGCATCATGGCTTCATCATAGTTTAGCTGAGGACTTTGGAGAGGTCATTTAAACTTTCTGAATCTCAATTTCCATATTTGGAATAGGAATAATTACCCATCTCACCAAAATATGATGTTGTGAGGCTTAAACAAGATGAAAATACACTGAACTATGAAGCACTTGAAAATTGTTTTGTTAAGCTGAACACGTCATTGATTTTTAAGAAACACCATTATTTTTTGTATCATTATGAAAGAAAAAACTCTATCAATTATGACATGTCATTGATTGGAAGAACCATGCCCATTCCAGAGATGTCAAAATGTGGAAAAAAATTATCTTAGAATTGTTAAAGTATGGTAAAAGAAAGCTGGTATTGTCATTGTCATCCCTATGGTATGCAGCATATCATTCATAGAGGAATGGATTTAGGAAGAGGAACTGGAGAAGATCGATGAGACAAGTGATAGAATATTTCTTAGAGATTTTCAGGAGTACTTCTGTCTTTGTACACAATTTTTTTTTTCTTGTGTACAAAATAACTGCAGTCTTTTTCTACAATGTAGAATTTTGGAGTACCAATCACCTATTTTCTGTTGAACTAAGTCACCAAATGCGTCTCAGAGCACTACCTATAGACTATTACATGAGAAAGGAATGCATTTTTTGGCCTGTTATAGAAGGTGTCTCTGTTCCAAGCTCATCCTAATTCACAGAATCACATTGCATACATTGGACAGTGCTCTCTTCATGAAAGCTTGTCTATATCAGGGAAACGGCACTTTACTAGAACAATTTTTTTTTTTGACATGATATAAGTTTATTTCTGGATTTTTTTTTTCCCCACTGTACAGCAAGGGGGTCAGGTTATCCTTACATGTATACATTACAATTACATTTTCCCCCCAGCCTTTCTTCTGTTGCAACATGAGTATCTAGATAAAGTTCTCAATGCTATTCAGCAGGATCTCCTTGTAAATCTATTCTAAGTTGTGTCTGATAAGCCCAAGCTCCCGATCCCTCCCACTCCCTCCCCCTCCCATCAGGCAACCACAAGTCTCTTCTCCAAGTCCATGATTTTCTCTTTTGAGGAGATGTTCATTTGTGCTGGATATTAGATTCCAGTTATAAGTGATATCATATGGTATTTGTCTTTGTCTTTCTGGCTCATTTCACTCAGTGTGAGATTCTCTAGCTCCATCCATGTTGCTGCAAATGGCATGATGTCATTCTTTTTTATGGCTGAGTAGTATTCCAAAGAACAATTTTTTTTTTCAGTCATATGGGTATTGCTAATTGTATAACCCAGATATTTCTCCCTTTTCCTCATTCCCTTTTATCTCTTTCTCTTCCTCTCCCACGTCATCACTACCCTTTTTGCTTTGGCTCTTAGGGAACTCTAGGACAGAGCTGTACTTCTTTATAAGGTTCTAACTTCAGTTTCATCCTTTTTACCTAGCCTTCATTTTAATTTTCTCCTAAATTCTCTTTTTTTCTTTTCTTTCTTTTTTTTTTTTTTTCTTTTTTGCTTTTTAGGGCCATGCCCAAGGCATATGGAGGTTCCCAGGCTAGGGATCCAATCGGAGCTACAGCTTCCAGCCTACACCACAGCCACAGCAACATCACATCCTCGCCACAACTGTGACCTACACCACAGCTCATGGCAACACCGGATCCTTAACCCACTGAGCAAGGCCAGGGATCGAACCTGCAACCTCATGGTTCCTAGTCAGTTTCTGCTGCGCCATGACGGGAACTCCTCTAATCTATTTTTCCCCCAACATTTCACTATAAAATTTTTTGAATATCTAGGAAGGATGTAAGAATGTTATCGTTAACAGCCATATACCCCACTATCTATCTGGATTCCATAATTAACCCTTTACTGTACTTGCTTTATCACATGTCTGTCCATGTACCCATCCTCTTTTCATTTATTTTTTGATGTATTTCAGAGTAAATTACAAACCTCTATACACTTTACCCCTCTACATTTTAGTATGCATATCTTTAACCAAGTTCAATACTTTTATAGTTTTCCCCCTTTTTGTGTTTGTTTTTCTGGTCTGGGTTTTTTTTTGGGGGGGGGTTGGGTTTTTTTGTTTTTGGCTGCACCTGCAGCATGCATAAGTTCCCTGGGCTGAGAATCAAACCCATGCCACAGAAATGACAACTGCCAGATCCTTAACCTGCTAGGCCACCAGCAGGGAATGCCTCTTTTTTGATTTTTAGTGAGGTAAAGTTTACAGACAACAAAGTACACATATCTCAAGTATACCATTGAGTGATTTTTGACAATGGGTACATTTATGTAACATAGATCTTAATCAAGATACAGAATATTCCTATCAGTCTAGCAAGTTCCTTCATGTCTCTTCTTTCATCCTCACAACCTCAGAAGCAACTACTGTCTTTTTTCTCCACTATAAAGGGTTTGCCTGTTTTATAACTTCATATAAATAGAATCACACAGTATTTACTCCTATATAAATCCTTTTTCACTCAGCATAATGTTTAAAGATTCACTCACACTATCATGTGTACCAGGATTTGTTTCTTTATACTGCTGATTAGTATTCCATTGTATGAATATACCTCAGTTTGCTTAGCATTTACAGCTTCTATGAAGGTTTTTATACAAGTCTCTTTGTGGAAATGACATTATAACTTGGCTACATACCTAGGAGTGGAATTGCTAGGTCATAGGGTAGATGCATATTTAATTTCATAAGAAACTGTCAGGCATTTTCCCAAAGTGATTATATCATCAACACTGTATGTAAGTTCAGGTTGCTCTATATTCTCCTAACATTTAGTGTTGTGTGGTTTTTTTTTTTTTTTTTTTCAAATGATGATTTACTTTAGCCATTTCTGCAAGTAGTAGTATCTCACTGTGGCTTTAGTTTTGTATTTCCCTGTTAATTAACGACACTGAGTATGTTTTAAACTGCTTATAGGCCATTTATGTATCTTCCTTTGTGAAGTGTCTGCTCAAGTCAATCCAAATTGAGTTGTTTGGTTTTTTAAGCTTTTGAGAAGCTTTACATATTTTAGATAATTTGTATGTTTTGCAAATATATCAGTCTATGATTATTTCCTTTGTATTTCGTTCACTGTCTTTTTATGAACAAAAGTTTAAATTTTGATATAAAAAAAAAAAAAAAAAAAAAGGAGTTCCTGTCGTGGCTCAGTGGTTAACGAATCTGACTAGGAACCATGAGGTTGCAGGTTCGATCCCTGGCCTTGCTCAGTGGGTTAAAGGATCCGGCATTGCTGTGGGCTGTGGTATGGGTTGCAGACGTGGCTCAGATCCCACATTGCTGTGGCTCTGGTGTAGGCCAGTGGCTACAGCTCTGATTTGACCCCTAGCCTGGGAACCTCCATATGCTGCGGGAGCGGCCCAAGAAATGGCAAAAAGACCAAAAAAAAAAAAAATTTTGATATAGTCTAATTTATCAATTTTCAAAATAGTTATTGCTTTTTTGTATTCTAAGAAGCCTTTGTTTATTTCAAGTTGTGAAAATATTCTCCTCTTTTTCCAGAAGCTTTAGAGTTTTCACTTTTATATTTAGGCCTGTGATCCCTCTTGAATTAATGGTTTGTATGCCATGCAAGGTATGGGAATCAAGGTTCATTGTTTTTCCATTTGAGTACCCAGTTCCAGCCCCAAACTTTTTTTTTTTTTTTTTTGTCTTTTTGCCTTTTCTAGGGATGCTCCTGCGGCATATGGAGGTTCCCAGGCTAGGGGTCTAATCGGAGCTGTAGCCACCTGCCTACACCAGAGCCGCAGCAGTGCGGGATCTGAGCCGCGTCTGCGACCTACACCACAGCTCACAGCAACGCTGGATCCTTAACCTACTGAGCAAGACCAGGGATCGAACCTGCAACCTTATGGTTCCTAGTCAGATTTGTTAACCACTGCGCCACGACAGAAACTCCCCCAATCTATTTTTTTTTTAAATCTTATACTTTACACATTTTTGTAAGACCCCTCAAATATTTTTCTTTTCTTTTCTTTTCTTTCTTTTTTTCTTCTTTTTTTGGCATGGGGAAGTTCCAGGGCCAGGGATCTAATCTGAGCCACAGTAGCAATCTGAGCCAAGCAGGGAAAATGCTGAGTCCTTAACCTGCTAGACCACCAGGGAACTCCAGGACCCCTCAAATACTTTTGAAACAAGCAATAAGTGAATTCTGCCTAAAGGCCAGAGGATGCCTTCATGAGTTTCCTTGCAGTGTTGTAATGGGTAATATTTTTCCAATATAAAAATGTTAAAATATAATCCCCCTTGATAAAATATAATCCACCTTGATAAAAGGTGCTCTGTGTTCATTTGACCTTGGCCTTAAGTAATTCACTCTCCTGCCTCTCCAGGAGTGGCGAAAGGCTGCTGCTGTGCAACTCACTCACTCATGGTGGTTAGCTTGTTCCTACTGGGTTTGTGGCGATAAGGCAGAAAGATGCTTAGGAGGATTGTCTTTGCAGTCCAAAGTGGCCTCGATGGATTTTTACAGACCTCCAGAGCTTATTTTCAGCATTTTAGAAGGGCGAGCAGCTACAGAACTTTTTTCCTTTTTTTTCTTTCTTTCTTTTCTTTTTCTTTTTTTTTTTTTTTCTTTTTAGGGCCACACTTGTGGAGGTTCCTAGGCTAAGGGTCAAATTGGAATTACAGCTGCTGGTCTGCGTCACAGCAACACGGGATCTGAGCCATGTCTGTGACCTACACCACAGCTCACCGCAACGCCAGATCCCCAGCCCGCTGAGCGAGGCCAGGGATCAAACCCACATCCTCATGGATATTAGTCAGATTGTTTCTGCTGTGACACAGAACGTTTTAAAGGTATCAATCTTCGACTCTGATGAGACCTGGACACTGAAAAGCTGTGCTCTGGTTCTTTCCATAAAACTGGCTCCTGTTTCTCAGTTCTGGGTGCCAGGTGCTAAGAGGAGCCTTTTTTTTTTTTTTTTTTTTTTTTTTGTCTCCTTCTAAACTGTTTTTCCTACCTTTCCCCAGTTTGTTCAGCAAAGAGAATCAGACCTTGCATGTATATGTGCGTGTATGTAGCAGCCAGTACTTTTCTATTTTTATAAAAGTAACTTTTTCTGGCTATAAAAATAATATAAGCTCATAGTTGAAAACTTTGATAGTACAAGCAATGTGCAAAGAAGACAGTATAAATCAGCTATAATCTAACACCCAGAGATAAGCCACGGTGGCTTTTTTGGTCAACTTTGATTTTGAATTTTGTCTCTGCCTCTTATCAGATTGGCACCTCTTTGACTCTCACCTCCCATCTGAGAAATGCAGATATAACCTTCTCATAGACAAGCTGTAATTGCAAATAACAGATCCTTAATAAACATGAGTTGAGCAAATGATGCTATTGAAGGGTGGAGAAAGTGAGTAAGTGGTAGGGAAAAAAATCTCAGTACCCCCCCCCCCATTTAAAGTTCTGTCATTAAATTCCTTTAAAGTGAGCAAACCTAGAGGGACAGAACCCAGAATAGTGGTTGCTAGGAGCTAAGGGTGAGGCAGGTGTTGAATACAAAGGGGCACGAAGGAGTTCTGAGATTAGGAAACTGTTCTGTATCTTGATTGCGATGGTAACTACACAACTTTATATGATGTTTAAAACTCACAGAACTATATACTAAGAGAGTGAATTTTACCACCTACAAATTACACTTCAATAAACCTGACCTTAAAAAATATTCATTTAGGGTACAACCACTATGGAAAACAGTATGGTGGTACTTCAGAAAACTAAATATAGAACTACCATATGATCCAGCAATCCCACTTTTGGGACAAAAACTTTACTTGAAAAAGACACATGTACCCATAGGTTCATTGCAGCACTGATCACAATACCCAAGATGTGGAAACAACCTAAACGTCCACCAACAGAGGAATGGATTAAGATGTGGTATATATACACAATGGAATACCATTCAGCCATAAAAAAGAGAACAAAATAATGCCATTCGCAGCAACATGGATGGAACCAGAGACTCTCACACTGAGTGAACTAGGTCAGAAAGAGAAAGGCAAATACAATATAATATCACTTATATCTGGAATCTAATACATGGCACAAATGAACCTTTCCACAGAAAAGAAACCCATGGACTTGGAGAACAGACTTGTGGTTGCCAAGGGGGAGGAGGAGGGAGTGGGATGGACTGGGAGTCTGGGGTTAATAGATGCAAACTATTGCATTTGGAGTGGATAAGCAATGAGGTCCTGCTGTATAGCACTGGGAACTACATCTAGTCACTTGCAATGGAGCATGGTAAAGGATAATGTGAGAAAAAGAATATATATGTATATGCATGTATGTGCGACTGGGTCAGTTTGCTGTACAGTAGAAAATTGACAGAAGACTATAAAAAACTATAATGAAAAATTAAAAATCATTAATAAATAAAATTTAAAAATATTCCTTTAGGAGTTCCCTTGTGGCAGACCAAGTTAAGGTTCCTGCATCGTCACGGCAGCGGCATGGGTCGCTGCTGTGGCATGGATTCTATCCCTGGTTCAGGAACACCGAGGTGTCGTGGATGTGGCTAAAAAATAAATTCCTTTAAGACAAAGTCTTAAATTTCTTCATTGATTTAAATTGGTCCTTCCAGCTACTCTCAGCCTTTCCCCTCCAGTTTCTCTCTTTTCTGGACACTTGAGGCTTTTTACCTTCCTGATGGTGTTCTGAATGTTTGTTTAGCTCTCCTATTAATTGTCATACTGGATTCTTTGTTCTCTGTCTCCCCACTTTGCTGCATATTTTATTTCCCTCTTTTGAATTGACACTCTGTTGAGCTAGTCTCAGCTGTGCTTAACAAACAAAATGTATGGCTGTTTCACTTGCCTTTCTCTGGTGACAGAAGAGGTCTGATCAGGGCAACTAATTAATTATAGAGCAGGAAAAGAGAAAAGCAGATCCTGAGTCCTTGTGTTAATGGTTAAACAGGCAACCTTTAAAATCTTCTAGATTGTTCCTTCTATGAACAAAGGACTTGGAACAATTTTTATAGCTTGTTCCTTCTATGAACAAAGGACTTGGAACAATTTTTATGCTAAAAAATAAGTAGAACACAAGCTCACAGTGGAACTTGTTATAGCTACTTGTTGCAGCTCCTTTAAAACTGATGCAGCTATTTGAGGTATATCTGTTCATACATCCTGAAATTTCCAGAACAATCTGGATTTCAAATATTTCATAACAAGTTCTCTCTAAGACATTCATATTGTGTAGACCAGAAAATGCGTCTTAATTTTGGTTCATAAAATATAGATGCCAGACCCATAAGTTAAATTTATTAATGCTTTCTTTGTTTTTCCACTCTGCAAGTATTTTCCTGAGCATCTACTACCAAGTGCTAGACTCTCTAAAAGGCTCTGGAGAAACAGAAATGAAATCATTCATGAGAAACTAATGTTCAGTTTCTCCGGAAAAGAGCTGCCTACAGGAAAAGACCAGAGATAAGGCAATTCACGTACAATATAATTTACTGAGAAACTTTTAAACTTTATTGTATAAAAGTCATATAGACGTTTTCCAACAGTTGTCTTAGGAAGATTTCATTAGCTATCTATTAAAAAGGCGGTATTTAAGTAAATATATACTATTGCATACATTTTATATAGTTTTCAATAGGAGAGATTGTGCTCTATTCCCAGGGCTTTTGCTAGCATAGCTTTGGTTAGAACGCATCCTCTCACTAGCTTGACCAGCTTGTAATTACTTCCAATCACAGCTGGTATGTCCTGACTTCTGCCAGATGCCAGGTAATTTGCCCCCACTTTTTCTATTGCTCATTCAACTCAGTGGAGTAGGCATTGTTCTTCCAGATTATAGACTAGGTGGAGAGTGGGTTTTAGAGAGGGTGAGGGACCCGTCCAGTGCCAGCAGCCAACTGGAGGTGCGGGGGAGATCTCGTGTGCGCTGCCTGACTGAAGGCAGGGTGCTCTTCTCCAGGCCACACAGCCCTTCATTGTTGGGGTGCTTTTAACTGCGTATCAGGCACGCATTTATTTAAATCTCCGCAGCTACCGGAAAGGAAAGTGAGAAAGGGGGAAGTAATTAGGAGGCAGCTACTGCCAAGGCATCCCTTGTAATCCAGTCTTCTTGCTGCAGCCAGCGCAATCGGTTTAAGTGCCAACTGAGCTGCGTTTCTCCACTCCTCAGAATGTTCTAATTTATTTATTATTTACTTTTAAGGTTACATTTTTTTTTACTGAGGTAACATTGGTTCATAACATTATATATTTCATGTGTTTTACATTATCCTTCTACTTCTGTATACACTATGGCTTGCTCATCACCAGAGATCTCCTTTCCGTCTGTCACCATACACTGGTGACATACACCATACTCCATGACCCATTTCATCCTCCCCCTCCCCTTCCCTTATGGAAACCACTGCTCTGTTCTCTGTATCTATGTGTTTGTTTTTGTTTGTTTTCGTTTCTTCATTTATTTTGTATTTGTTGGCTTCCCATTTGTACTGGGCACAAGGTCCGTTCCTATCTTTCCAGTCACATGAAGCCATACTGTCCCCCGTCCTCCCCTGGATCTGTCCCAGCCATGCTGGCCTCTTTTTTTTCTTCCCTCTAAGTGCTGTGTCCTCTGTCCTGTCCCTGGGTCTTCCTTCCTACAGTTCCTTTTGCCTAGAAGATGGCCCATAAGCCCTTCTGGTTTTTCACCCGTCGGTTTAAGTCTGCCTCTGGTTCTCAGTGCACTGCAGCCCTTGCAGAAAGCCTGCCCTACTGCCCTCACCCCATGCACAAGCCCACGTATTCACCTGCATTGCCCCTTCTTGGAGGCCATCATCAGACTTCTGAATCACTCAGACTATAGTGAGTGATTTACAGATAGATGTATATTTACAGATAGATGCAATCTGATTCTGTGAAAATGCCTCCTAGAGAGAGTTCTAGGGAGGCAAGGGTGCTGCAGCTTTTGTTCACCATTACCCTGGCCCTTAGCACCATGTGCAAAGAAGGCACCCAAAAATAACTCCCGGGAGAAGGAATCCCTCAGTCTTTCCCGTCACGTCCACTGGGTTAGGATCTCTTGCCCTGCACTCTCGGTAAGACCCTAAACTCTTCTTCTTGAGTCCTGGAATTAGAGACTTGGCTGATTATTTGATTATTTGTCTCTTCCTCTGAGGGCCCCATAAAGGCAGGGCTTGTGTTTACTTTCCTCACCATTGTGAGCTTAGCACAGGGGACCCTCAATAAATTTTTGTTGAATGGGCAAGCCAAGGGGCCTATTGACAAAAAGGGAGTGATTCAGAAGTCTGAGTGTAAAGGCTACATAAAGCAGCTCATTATCTACTAATTCAAATTCGTATTAATTTAATACATCATCTAGTAGTGTTATTAGCAACTCCCAAGCTGAATAAAATATTACTGCTACAAACAAAGCCCAAGGAAACCCTTCTCACTGGTCCAAAGCCTCCTCCTATGACCAGCTAGCTCTGCAGCCGGTGAAGGTAAATTACTTCTCTTCTAGGCAGAGGGAGTTTTTCCATGAGAAGCTTGAGCTTCAGGAAGTCACCTGTGGTACACCTTCAGGGCCCTGGGAAGGTCATAGCTATGTGTGCACAGGGCCATATGTTTTTGTAAAATTAGCAAAAGTAGAGTATTTTAAATCACAATTAAAGGTCCTGCCCGTCTCCACTCTGACTTCCCTTCTGTCACCTGGTGGAGGGGATTAGAGTGGCCATGGGCATCTTAGAGCTCTGGCCAAGGGGAAGTTGAGTTGGGGACATGCTGAGTTTGGCTTTAGTGAGATATGTGATTTTTAAGCACTTCTATGTATAGTTAAGTCATGGCTATTAGTCCCACTGTGAGAATGGCTTCTGGGAATACCCCAACTGCCCATGGTGACAACACCTTACCTGGTATTGTGACACCAAGCTAGTGGCTAGTATCAATGAGGTTCCTTCTGAGAACAACTTGCTTTGGTGCTGAGGGCTGTGAGGTTATTGGTGGTGTTTTCTCTATAGTCCTCATACTTCCTGATTTCCTGAAAATGGCCTTTTGGTCTTAATTCTCCTGGTCTATCCAGCGGTGGTGTCAGCCTCTAACTACCTGCATTATCATCCTTTGAAGCATTACCTAAAATACCCAGAAGCTTCTTTTTCTCTGGCTGAAGTCTGACCAGGCAACAAAAATTCTGCCTGTGGCTTTGGTACAACCTTCATGGCAGAGCCGTCTCTGGGCACCTTAAGTGCCCGTCACCCCATCTCTGCTCCCTTATCCTTTGGATGTGCCATGTGGAGCTCAAAGGCCAGGAGGCACACTGCTTTCTCCCTAAGACTCAAAACAAGCCACCTCAACTGTGCCTTGTGAAAAAAAGAAAAAAAAAAAAAGAAAAAAAAAGACCGTTCACAAGAGTAAGGAAAGCCAGACAGGAGAGTGCGCAGGAGGCAAAGAGAGAAGGCAAGGAGAAGACTGCGAGCAGCATGAGTAAGGCACATGATAATGACAGCAGTAGATGGACTGGCTGAGAAAGACGCAGAGAAGAGAACAAAGCTGAGCTCTTCCCTTGCCAGATAGGCATGCATGGAATCAGCTCACAAAAAAGGCACCCTTATCCAGAGTGGGTTGGGTCAAGTGTCAAGGTGAGGAGGATCTCTCTGGATCACTGCAGGAGTTTCCTAACCAGTTTTCCAGCTTCCACCCTGCCCTCCTAAACCCTTCCCAACCCAAGAGCCCATTGATCCTATTCAGATATGAGTCAGCGCACGCCACTCCTCTGCTCTCATGCTCTCCGACCTCATTTCCCTCCTCTGTCCCCACCCTCAGTTGCTTCCAGACAGATTCTCTGTTCCTCAAACATGCTAGACCTGCTTCTGCCTCAGGGCCTCTGTGTAGGCTGTTCCTTCTGCCTGGAAGGCTGTCGCCCCAGTGTCCACCCCACTCTCTTGCAGGCTCTTCTTGTTCACTCCATCGAAGATGGTAACCCTCCCATTCTCTCCTTTCTAACATAATATATAACCTATTTATTTGTATTGTCTATCTTCTACTGGAATGGCAGTTCCAGCAGAGGTGGGGGGAATTTTTGCTCACTGCTGAATCTCCCTGTTTAAGTATAGTGCCTGGAACAGAGTAAGAAGGATATTAAATATTTGGTGAAAAATAACCTTAGGAGCTAGGTGCTATTATTAAGCACATTTTATAGAAGATAAAGCTTGGGCTCACCAGTGTAAAGTAACCTGCCCAGAGACCACATGGGGAAGTGAAAGAGCAAGTGTTTCAAAAGCCTTTGCCCTTAAGCGCTTCACTGTAAAATGGCCCACCTCTTGCTACAAGCTGCTAGTCACTTCTCACATCAGCCTTTCTTTCTGGTTAACCAGACCACTGGGCCCTCAGATGGACTTCCTGAGTCACAAGGTATTTACCGACAGAAAGGGATGAAGAGCTAAATCATAACGCCTGTGCTGTGTGAGGAAGTGAGAGAACAACTTTACTTCCGCTTGGTTGAGAAGAGGGATGTGAACTTGAGGCTGCCCTCACCTGCAGTGTCTTGAGTGGAAGGGGGCTGCCTCCTCAGGGCACGGTTAGTTGCAGGCAAGTCAAATGCATGCTTGGGCACCAGCAAAGCAGAGCCACCAAAATAATGAGAGGGTAGTAAGAAGCTACTTGATATTTTCAAAAATATATAAAAAATGTTATTGCAGGAAAACTTAGAACCTAGCTGGACTTCCTTACAGGCGTTTGACTGATGGCATTGTTTGGAAATTAAGTTACTGTGTTGTGGGGAACAGCCTCACTTCTTCAGTGTATAGGGTCTCTGAAGGGCAATCTGGTCTTGCTGATCCTGGTTGATGTGGCCAGTGGACTCATTTTTATCTATCATTTACTTTCAAAAATGGCATATGCATGTGTGTGGTTTCCATTATGTAAAAGGAGATAAATGGGGCAAGAACAGTTGCTTTGTAAACCCCTGAGGAGTTTCAAGAAGGTTGACTTAATGCTGTTATTTTAAAGTTTGAGCCGGAGGTCTGCAGAGCTCCTGTCCTTGCTTCTATACCTTCTCCGATGTCACCTTTGTGAAGCCTTCTCTGTCTACCCCCGAGCTCCTCTTCCCAGCAATTATTCACTTCCTCTTCTGTGTTACAGATTTTGTTATATTTATCACATTACATCACCATCATTTGTATTCACTTCTGTTACCCTATGAGACATAGAACTCCTGGAAATACATGGCTTATTCATTATTACATCTTGTTCATCTTTGAATCTAGCACAGGGCCTGGAACAGACTGAAGGTTCCACAATTTTCCAAAGGCAATTAAAACCAAACTTTGGAGGCTAGAGGAGCTTCTAAGGAAAATACCTTTTTCTTGTGTGTGAATTCATTCCTAAGACACGCCAGGTGCCTAGCATTGTTTACAAAATAGGTTATACTGGAGCAAGTGCTTCTAGAACTCCTTGTTTTTCATCAGAGCTTCTCTGCTCAGCTGCTCAGTGACTCACAGCAGGAAGAGGAGGCATGGGTTCTGAACTGTCCCCCAACACTTCCTCAAACATGCCCCACAAACCACAAAATGAGAAAAATAGACTCGTGGTCCTTTGGGCTGCTGGAGCCCATCACTTTACTTCTTTGCTTTTTGGTTCCTGATTCTGTAGCAGTTAGGAATTGAAATGGGATACTGAAATTCCCTTCAGACTCTGAAATCTCTGAGTCTTTGAGCTTATTCATGGGCAGTAATCAGCCCTCAACCCTGCCCTGTAGAGCGGGTCAGACCTGGTTACCTCAAACAGGACCTGTGGCCACATCAGTCCTTTGAGCTGCCTTTTTGTGACAGGTCTTTCTTTTAGCTGGGAGTGCATTTCTCCTGTACCACATCTGTTTTCTGCTGCCCACCTGTGTGTGCTATTGCTGTATCCCTGATTCTGTGGATCAAGCCTGCTCTCACTTGCCATTTTATCCAGGTTTCATCCCTACAAAAAGGATGTGATAAGTTTAGAACAGTGCACATACCATGGTGCTATTTATGTATTTTATTTTAAGCCATGTATGCTGGTCTTATGTCTGTTTGCTCTCAGATATATTTTCTGCCATCAACAATCTCGGGCTTTGCATCCCTGGGAGCTACTTTTCTCAGGCTCCCTTTCAGACGAGGGCCAGGGATAGAACGCTGGAAAACGGGAGGAGGGGAGAAGCCAGGTTACTTCTCCCCTTCCCTCTGCTTCAGATGGTGTCTGGCAGCATCTTGTCCAAGTCTCCAGAGCCTGCTGTACAACCCTCTCTCCATGGTTCCTACTTTATCCGTAAGTGTTGCCATGGTTCCAGATTTTACAGGTGGCCCCAGCACCAGTGCCCTAGTAACACTGTCTTCACCCTTTGCCCCTCTAGCCCCAGGGTGGATAGTGGCTTCCTGCTGGTCTCTGGGCTCTCAACTCTTCAAACACCTGTTTAAATCCCCTCTATAACATCTAGCATGGCTCCTAAAGAGTATTTTGGACTGCAACTAAATAACTCTGTATGTGTACATCATACACACATGTATGTATATACACACACATTAAAATATGCATATCTAGGAGTTCCCATCATGGCTCAGTGGTTAACAAATCTGACTAGAAACCATAAGGTTGCGGGTTCAATCCCTGGCCTTGCTCAGTGGGTTAAGGATCCGGCATTGTCGTGAGCTGTGGTGTAGGTTGCAGACATGGCTTGGATCCCGTGTTGCTGTGGCTTTGGCGTAGGCCAGTGGCTACAGCTCCAATCAGACCCCTAGCCTGGTAACCTCCACATGCCATGGGAGCGGCCTCAAAAGGCAGAAAGAGAAAAAAAAAAAAAAAAGCATATCTACATGAATATTTGCATATGAAAACACACATATATATGAAGATACATATATGTATGAGAGCAGATTGGAGAATTACCTGGAAGTTTACATGAAACTATTAACAGTGGTTTTATGATTGGGAAGAGGAATGGGACTGGAATGGTGGGAAATTCCGAAGGGGATTGTAGTTTTTTAAAAATAGTTTTATTGTGGCATAATTTACCTAGATAAGACCATAACTTTCATGTGTACATATACGTGTTATTTAGTTTTTCTTACAATGAGTATGTATTCATATTGCTTATCTGATGCAAAAAATAATTTACAAGTATACATAGCAGGAGTGGAACAAATGGGGAAAACAGCAAGTGCTTTTTAGCTGAAGGCTTAAGCCAAGGAGGGAAGGCCTTGCAAATGACACTAACATTCATTCATGCAACAAATATTTTTTTATTTACTACGTGCCAGACACTGAGGGCACAGCAGCAAACATTATGATCCCTGCTCACGTTATCTGCAGTGATTACATACACAATTATGTCAGTACTAATTAACTATTAAGAAGTAAAGAGGGCAATGAAAGTTCTAACCTAGTCAGGGAAGGCTTCTCCGAGGAAGTGACTTACCAGCTAAGAGCTGAATGATGAGTAGATGAAGGTTTGTTGCTAAAGGGAATTAGATGGTATGAGATGGTCAAGCTGGGCTGCCACTGAGTGCTTTCCTGGTTTCTGCTCTCAGGACAGCTGCTCTAACAAAAGAGTTTGCTTAGAAGGTATCTCATTGGAACCCACAATGGGATGCCAATCAACGGGAAGTGTGCGGAGGATCTACGGGACTGGTCTGCTGCTGCTGTAGCCAGGCCTCCCACAGTGTTGGATCCATTGTCTGCCAGGTGGCTCTCACCTGGAGAAAAGGAAGCCAATGCCATGTATCCTGTGGTAGTTGACAAGGCTGGTTTGGAAATGGCGCAAAAGCTAAGGATACCCTGCAATCAGCAGCAGTAACAAAGGTACCCACATCCATCAACCCCTCATCCTTTGATGGGAACAAACAACATCTTCTCCATCTTAAGTAAAGTGGCATGCAAATGCCCAAAACAAGTCCTCAGTCCATCTTTCATCCACATTTCTGCTTCTAAGCTCTTCTTGAAATAAAATGCTGGAATATGTGGTAAAAAGCTATTCATGAAGCAATCATTCTTTCTAAGCTCTGTATTTTTCTCTTTTTGCTTAGCCCAATTCAGATGTTTTGCCTGTGTCTCAGTCTTTCCAAGTCATAGATATTTTGGCAATGGGTATAATCTCCTTGTTTTATTGTAAATCACCAATCTCATTTTATTGCAAGCCACCAATTACTCTGTAAAATTGTTACCTATAAAATAGTCCATTAATTGCAATTACAGTTTAGTTACAGTTTGTCAAGGTCTCCCAGACAATGTAAAATCAGGTTATGCTTCCTTTTGATGTTCAAATTACAAAGCTAACAACAAGATCTTAGCTTGATCTCAGTGTCCTGCAGCTATTTCTGTGCTTCCCCAACAGGATGTGTCATTCGTACTTACAAACCAGCTGCCTTAACCACACAGGTCCACCTGGTCCTTTCTCTACTGCTCCGGTTCCTCCAGGTTTGCTTCCTGCAGGGCCACTTGGAAAGCATTAGTGCTGTCACTGCCCAGCATGAAAGCAGCGCTGATGGTGCCAAGTCTACCGTCTCTCTCAATGCTGCCAAGTCAGCCAGCTTTTGGGTTGTCAGAGCAGAGTAAGATTTCATGAGCAAGCTGGGAAAACAGCCTCTTCCTTCAGTTCTGTGCTCCACTTTGTCACCTGGGATCTGAATCAATGGTGCTTTGGACTGAGAATCATCAAGGTTTCTTGTGAATAATGGTCCCAATATCTGGCCTTCATCTATCTAATCCCTGGGGCTTAAAACCAAGTTCAAAGAACTAGGTGGAAAGAGAATTTGTACCATCCTTCAACCTTCATGGTTCTTAGCCATGCCATTAACTACACTTGGGTCTGCTTTCCAAGTCACAAAAGTTCCCAGTCATATTAATAGACTCAAACAGATGCTATAGGGTCTGTGGTGGCAGTAATTGTGCTGATGGGTATCAATACTAACAAATCTAAAATTAGCCTCAGCTGGCCAAAATATATTTTATGTAGTGCTTAATAGTTTTAACTCACTCTAAACACTGAAATAACTAGTTTTAAATAGATACTGAAGATAAATACCACATACCACAATGTCTTCTCCAAAAAAAGACTGAACACACGTGTACATTTACGTCAAAAAATTCACACGTGTACATTTATGTCAAAGAATTACACAGGTGAGAACCTGTTTATCATGGAAACCAAGCAAGAGCTCCTCCCCAGTTCTCATGTGAGGCTCGGTGTGTAGCTGTGGTTTAGGAGCGAGGCCTGTGGTCTAGCAATGCTCTTGCCTGTGTGAGGCCCTGCTTCACCTCAAGTGGGAGGCTTCCACTGTTTCATGGTGAAATCAGTAATACTGAGAATGGCCTTGGTGGGACACTGAGCCCTCAAGACATTTATCATTCTTTCATTTAACACTCACTATATCCACTCCTGCTAGGGGCTTTGGGGAATTAAAAAAGTATGAAACATTCTCTTTCAAAGTTTACAGTTTAAAAGAAGTTGGTTTTTTGAGGTCATTTTGCTAAGAGAAATAAGTCAGACAGAAAAGACAAACATTATATGATTTTAACTATATGTAGAATGAAAAAAAAAACACCCCCCAAACTCATAGAAAGAGAGTAGACTGGTGGTTGGCAGGATGAGGGGTGGGAGGGGAAATGGAAGAAGGTGGTTAGCGAGTGTAAACTTCTCGTTATAAGGTGAACACATCCTGGGGATGTAATGCACAGCATGGTGACTAGATTGGATTGCATATCTGAAAGCTGCTAAAAGAGTAGATTTTAAAATTTCTCACCACACATGCACACACAATTGTCATACACACACGTATAACTATGTGAGTTGATGCATGTGTTAACTAACTTTGTGGTGATCATTTTGCAATATATACATATATAAAATCATTATGTCATACATTTTAGAATTATACCAGGTTATATATCAACTGTATCTCAATAACATGGGGAAAAGTTGATTTTTGGTGAGCCAGGAACGACTTAATTTCCACTTATGGATTCTTTCACTTAATCCTCTCATAAGGTAAAAGCTACAACTAGTTTCCTTTACAAATGAGGAAAGTAAAACAGAGAAAACTGAGTGACTTGCTCAAGGGCTCAGCAGAGTGTGGATTCAGACATGGATAGCTAGATTCTAGAATCTGCTCTTATCCAGTGCATTTTGTCTCTCTCTGCCAACTCCCATGAAATATCCTATGGCTGCAGGTAATCAGATTCCCCTCAGTATATATTTGATTGGAACATAGCAAGGTCAATAAGATGGTGCAAAATAATTTCTCCCCTGACTGGTAAGAATTGTCAGAACAGTCTCACCAAATTACAATGCTCCAGTTTTCTGTACAGAAATCTGGATTACAAAGCTTTAAGTTTTTAAAAAAGTGATACAGCCTTTTGGAGTTCCCGTCGTGGCTCAGTGGTTAACGAATCCGACTAGGAACCATGAGGTTGCGGGTTCGATCCCTGGCCTTGCTCAGTGGGTTAAGGATCCGGCGTTGCCGTGACCTGTGGTGTAGGTCGAAGACGCGGCTCGGATCCCGCATTGCTGTGGCTCTGGTGTAGGTCGGTGGCTAGAGCTCTGATTAGACCCCTAGCCTGGGAACCTCTGTATGCCGCGGAAGCGGCCCAAGAAATGGCAAAAAGACCAAAAAAAAAAAAAAAAGTGATACAGCCTTTAAAATAATACTACTGGTTATATTTACAATCAGCAGGGGATAAATATAAACACAAAGGAAGTTTTCACTAAATGTTTCATTATGATGTACAATTTATTTGATTTTATTGTTTTTATTAGTTTTATAATTCAATGAATTTAAATATATTTATAGTTGTACACCCATTATCATGACCTAATTTTACATGTCAAACCCCCAGCCCATCCCTGCCCCCACAACCTATCTGCTTTGGTAACCATAAGTTTTTCAAAGTCTGTGAGTCAGTTTCTGTTCTGGAAAGAAGTTCACTGTATCCTTTTTTTAGATTCCACATATAAATGATAGCATATGATGTTTGTATCTCCCTGTCTGACTAACTTAGCATGATAATTTTTAGGTCCATCCCTGTTGCTGCAAATGCCATTATTGTATTCATTTTCATGGCTGAGAAATATTCCCCTTTTTTTTTTTTTTTTTTTTTGTCTTTTTGCTATTTCTTTGGGCCGCTTCCGCGGCATATGGAGGTTCCCAGGCTAGGGGTCTAATCGGAGCTGCAGCTGCTGGCCTACGCCAGAGCCACAGCAACGAGGGATCCGAGCCGCATCTGCAACCTACACCACAGCTCACGGCAACGCCGGATCGTTAACCCACTGAGCTAGGGCAGGGACCGAACCCGCAACCTCATGGTTCCTAGTCGGATTCGTTAACCACTGCGCCACAATGGGAACTCCTATTTTTATTTTTATTTTTTGTCTTTTTGTCTTTTTAGGGCTCCACACAGGGCATATGGAGTTTCCCAGGCTATGGGTCCAATCGGAGCTGCAGCCACTGGACTATGCCACAGCCACAGCAATGCAGGATCCAAGCCACATCTGTGACCTACACGACAGCTCATGGCAATGCCAGATCCCCAATCCACTGAGCAAGGGCAGGGATCAAACCTGCAACCTCATGGTTCCCAGTTGGACATGCAGACGGGAACTCCCAAAACTATGTTGAATAGTAGTGATGAGAGCAGATATCCTTGTCTTCTTCCTGATCTTAGTGGGAATTCTTTCAGCTTTTCACCATTGAAAACGATGTTAGCTGTGGGTTTGTCATATATGGCCTTTATTATATTGAGATAGGTTTCCTCTATGCTCATTTTCTGGAGGGTTTTTTTTTTTTTTTTAATCAGAAATTGGTGTTGGATTTTGTCAAAAGTGTTTTCTGCATCTATCGAGAGGATCTTATCGAGAGGTTTTTATTCTTCAGTTTGTTAATATGGTGTATCACACTGGTTGATCTGCGGATACTGAAAAATCCATGCATCCCTGGGATAAATCCCACTTGATCATGACGTACAATCCTTTTAAGGTATTGCATGTATTGCTGGATTCAGTTTGCTAGTATTGTGTTAAGGATTTTTGCATCTATGCTCATCAGTGATATTGGCCTTTAATTTTCTTTTTTTTTGTGTGTGTGTGTGGTATCTTTGGTTTTGGTATCAGGTGATGGTGGCCTCATTCAATGAGTTTGGGAGTGTTCCTTCCTCTGCAACTTTTTGGAATAGCTTCAGAAGGATAGGTGTTAGCTCTTCTCTAAATGTTTTATAGAATTTGCCTCTGAAGCCATCTGGTCCTGGACTTTTGTTTGTTCGAGGTTTTCTAATCAGTTTCAACTTCAGTACTTGTGATTGGTCTGTTCACCTTTTCTTTTTCTTTCTTTTTTGGTCTTTTAGGGCTGCACCCACGGCACATGGAGGTTCCCAGGCCAAGGGTCAAATTGGAGCTACAGCTGCCAGTCTACACCACAGCCACAGCAATGCTAGATCCGAGCTGCATCTGCGACCCACACCACAGCTCACAGCAATGCCAGATTTTTAACCTACTGAGCGCAGCCAGGGATTGACCTGTGTCCACATGGATACTAGTCAGATTAATTTCAACTAAGCCATGATAGGAACTCCTGTTCATCTTTTCTGTTTTGTCTTGGTTTAGTCTTGGAAGATTGTCCTTTTCTAAGAGTTTGTCCATTTCTTCTAGGTTGTCCATTTTATTGGCATATAGTTGCTTGCAGTAGTCCCTTATGATCCTTTTGTATTTCTGTGATGTCTGCTGTAACCTCTCCCTTTTCATTTCTAATTTTATTAATTTGAATCTTCTCTCTTTTTTTCTTGATTAGTCTGGCTAAGGGTTTATCAATTTTGTTGATCTTTTCAAAGAATCAGCTTTTGGTCTCACTGATCTTTTCTATGGTTTTTTTTCATTTCTATTTCATTGATTTCTGCTCTGATCTTTATGATTTCTTTACCTCTGCTACCTTTGGGTTTTGTTTGTTCTTCTTTCTCTAGTTGCTTTAGGTGTAAAGTTAGGTTGTTTATTTGAGATTTTTTTTGTTTCCCGAGGTAGAACTGCTTTTGCTGCATTCTATAGGTTTTGGATAGTTGTGTCTTTGTTGTCATTTGCTTCTAGGTATTTTTAATTTCTCAGTGATCCATTGGTTGTTTAGTGGTATGTTGTTTAGTCTCCACAGGCTGATTTTTTTCGCAGTTTTTTCCTTGTTGATTTCTAGTCTTGTAGAGTTGTGGTCAGAAAAGATGCTTGATGTGATTTCAATTTTCTTAAATTTACCAAGGTTTGATTTGTGGCCCAGAATGTGTCTATCCTAGAGAATGTTCCATGGACACTTGAGAAGAATATGTACTCTGCTGCTGTTAGATGGAATATTCTATAAATATCTATTAAGTCCATCTGATCTAATGCATCATTTAAGGCCTGTGTTTCCTTGTTGATTTTCCATCTGGATGATCTATCCATTGCTGTGAGTGGGGTGTCAAAACCCCCTGTTATTATTGTGTTATTGTCAATTTCTCCTTTTAAGGTTGTTAGCAGTTGCCTTATATATTGAGGTGATCCGATGTTGGATGCACATATATTTACAATTGTTATATCTTCTTCTTGGAGTGATCCTTTGATCGTTATGTAATGTCCTTCTTTGTCTCTTATAATGTTCTTTTTCTTTTCTTTTCTTTTTTAAGGGCCATACCCACGGCATATGGAGGTTCCTAGGCTAGAGGTTGAATTGGAGCTACAGCTGCTGTACTACACCACAGCCACAGCTACGTGGGATCTGAGCTGCATCTGTGACTTATACTACAGCTCATGGCAATGCCAGATCCTTGACCCACTGAGCAAGGGCAGGGATCAAACCTGCAACCTCATCGTTCCTAGTCAGATTTGCTTCTGCTGTGCCACGACGGGATCTCCTATAATATTCTTTAAGGTCTATTTTGTCTGATATGAGAAGTGCTACTCCAGCTTTCTTTTGAGTCCCATTTGCATGGAATATTTTCTTCCATCCTCTCACTTTCAATTTGTATGTGTCCTTAGAACTGAAGTAGATCTCTTGAAGGCAGCATATATAATGGGTCTTGTTTTATTCAGTCAGTTTATATCTCTTGGTTAGGGCATTAATCCATTTACATTTAAGGTAATTATTGATATATATGTTCTTATTGCCATTTTATTAATTGTTTTGGATTTGTTTTTGTTGTTTTTTTTTTTTCTTCCCTTCTTCTCTTGTTCTCTCTTGTGGTTTGATGACTATCTTTAGTGTTGTATTTGGATTGCTTTTTTCTTATTTGTGTGAATGTATTGTAGATTTTTGGCTTGCAGTTACCATGAAGTTTATATATATACAAAATTGTTTTAAGTTGTTGGTCTCTTAATTGCAAATGCATCTCCAGTATCCTGTATTTGTACCCTCCTCACATGATTTCTGGTTTGGGTAGCATATTTGTGTGTGAATGATTTGCTACCTTTACTATCTATATGTCTTTACTGGCGAGCCTTGTCATTTGTAATATTTTTGTTCCTAGTTGTGGCCTTTTCTTTTCCACCTAGAGAATTTCCTTTAGTGTTTGTTGTAAAGCTGGTTTAGTGGTGCTGAATTCTCTTAGCTTTTGCTTGTCTGTAAGCGTTTTGATTTCTCTTTCAAATCTGGATGAGAGCTTTGCTGGGTATTATAATATTGGTTGAAGGTTTTTTCCTTCTATCACTTTAAGTATATCATGCCTCCCTTCTGGCCTGCAGGGTTTCTGCTGAAAAATCAGCTGATAACATTATCAGGGTTCTCCTGTATGTTATTTGCTCCTTTTCCCTAGCTGCTTTCAATATTTTCTCTGTCTTTAATTTTGGTCAGTTTGATTAGTATGTGTCTCATGGTGTTCCTCCTTAGGTCTATTTTATACTTATACTTTCTGGATTTGAGTGAATGATTCCTTCCCCATGTTAGGGAAGTTTTTGGCTATTATCTCTTCAAATATTTTCTCTGGCCCTTTCTCTCTCTCTTCTTCTGGCACCCCTGTAATATGGATGTTGGTGCATTTAACATTGTCCCAGTGTTCTCTTAAACTGTCTCCATTTCTTTTCAATCTTTTTTCTCTTTTCTGTTCCTCATCAATGATTTCCATTAGTCTGTCTTCCATCTCAATTATTTGTTCTTCTGCCTCCTGTATTCTGCTCTTGGTTCCTTCCAGTGAATTTTTTTATTTCAATTATTGTATTTTGCAATTCTGCTTGCTTAATCTTTAAATATTCTCTTTCTTTTCCCAGTGTTTCTTGTAATTTATCAATCTTTGCCTCCAGTTTATTTCCAAGATCTTGAATTATCTTTACTATCATTAGTCTAAAGTCTTTTTCACGGAGATTGGTAATCTCCAGATCACTTAGCTGTTTTTCTGGGGCTTTTTTGTTTGTTTGTTTTGCTTTTTAGGGCTGCTGAGGCATATGGAAGTTCCTAGTCTAGGGGTTGAATCGAAGCTACAGCTGCTGGCCTACACTACAGCCACAGCAACATGGGATCTGAGCCACATCCACGACCTACACCACAGCTCACGGCAACACCAGATCCTCAACCCACATCCTCATGGATCCTAGTCAGGTTCATTAACTGCTGAGCCTTGAAGGAACTCCATCTGGGGCTTTTTCTTTTTCCCTTATCTGAGTCATAATTCTCTGCCTTTTCATCTTGTATAGATTTTCAGCATACCTCCTTTTTGCAAACAATAGGGTTGTAGTCTCTCTTGCTTCTGATGTGGCTCTCTTGCTACCTCCTTTGTGGCTGAATTTGGCATGGGAGCTTGGTACAGGTACAGGCTTCCTGATGGGAGAGATTGGTGTCTGCCCACTAGTAGGTGGAGCTGATTCTTATCCCTCTGATGGGTGGGGCTTTGTCTCTGGGTATGATTAGAGGCAGCTGTGCCTGGGGTAGTCTTTAGGCAGCCTTTTGCTGATGAGTAAGGCTATGTTTCCCCCCCCCCCCCCAAAAAAAATGGTTGTTTGGCCTGAGGTTTCTCAGTCCTGATGGGTGGGGCCAGATTTTTCCAAAATGGCCACCTCTAGAGGAGTTCATGCTGATGCTTATTCCCAAGAACTTTGCCTCCAATATCCTTCCCCCACAAGAAGCCATAGTCACCCCTGTTTTCCCAGGAGATCCTCCAAAAACAGTAGGCAAGTCTGACCCAGATTCCTGTGGAGTCTCTGCTCTGCCTTGGGACCTAGAGCACATGAAAGCCTGTGTGTGCCTTTCAAGCGTGGAGTCTCTGTTTTCCCCAGTCCAATTGAGTTCCTGTACACAAGCTCCACTGGCCCTCAACACCCAGTGCTCCAGGGGCTCCTCCTCCCAATGCCAGATCCCCAGGTTTGGGAACATGATGTGGGGCTCAGAACTCTTACTACCATGGGTAAGCCTCTGTGATATAGTTACTTTCCAGTCTGTGGGCCACCCACCTGGCAGGATGGGGTTGCTCATATCATGTAATCGCCCCCATGACCATCTCCATGTGTCCTCTTCTTTGTCTTTTGGAGTAGGATATCTTTTTTGATAGTTTCTATTTTGTTAAAGGTTGTTCAGCAGTTGGTTGTAATTTTGTTGTTTTCACGAGAGAAGGTGAGCTCCAGTCCTTTTATTCCACCATCTTAATTCAGTCTGATGTTTCACTTTAAAGAACTAGATTCTAGTAAATACATGTCATTTCTCTAAATTTGATACTGAAATCTATTTCTAATAAAATAATAATAATAGTGAGAGATTGTTTCCCTTCAGGGAAACTTTTTAAAAGGCATAGCAAAGCTCTTGTCACTATAGGACAGGTTTAAAGTTCTACCAGAGGTTGGGCTTATTAGATGTTGATGATGTTGATGGGTTGCTGGATGTTATATTAAGTCTCATGCTAGGTGATTAAAGACAGCATAGCACAGTGGTTAAGAGCATGATGCTAGAGTTCAGATCCCAGTGTTGCCTTTTTACTACCTCTATGACCTTGGGAAAATTACTCAACCTGTCTGGACCTTAGTTTCATAATCTGAAAAATGAGGAGAACATTATTTAGTATTGTGGACTGAATGTTTGTGTTCTCCCTAAATTCATATGTTGAAGTCCTACCCCAGTGTGGTTATACTTAGACGTGGGCTTCAAAGGGATTAATTAGGTTAAACAAAGTCCTACGGATGAAGCCCTGATTGAATAGGATTCGTGTCTTTTAAGAAGAGATACCAGAGAAGTTTCCATTGTGGCTCAGTGGAAATGAATCCAACTAGTAACCATGAGGATGAGGATTCAATCCCTGGCCTCACTTGGTGGGTTGGGGATCCAGCATTGCCATGAGCTGTGGTGTAGGTCAGAGACGTGGCTCTGATTCAGTCCCTAGCCTGGGAACCTCCATGTGCCAAGGGTGCAGCCCTAAAAAGACTGGGGAAAAAAAAAAAAAAAAGGGGGATACCAGAAAGGTGCTTACTTTCCCTCTTTGCACAAGCACAGACAAAAGGCCATATGAACACACAGCAAGAAGGTGGCCATCTGCCTCTCAAGGGAAGAGCTCTCACCAGACACTGACTCTGCTGCTGGTACCTTGATCTTTGGACTTCTAGACTCTAGAACTGTGAGGAAATAAATGTCTGTTGTTTAAGCCACCAGTGTAAGGCACTTTGTTATGGCAGCCCAAGCTGACTAAGACACCTACCTCATAAAATTGTTGGGTTACATGAGCTGATACGGTTGAAGAGCTTCACACAGTGACTGGCACATGGGAAGTCCTATATGAAGATTAACTGGCATTGCTGGCCTCAGATTTGCAGGCTTGGCTTTTGAGAACTGGTGATGTTGTGCACACATGTGGCGTATAAAATTGAACATGGACATGCTGAGTTCTGAAAAACAAATTTGAGAAATTAATTTTAAATTAAGTGGGAAGAAACTTACATTCTAAAGGGAAATCAGTCAGGTAAAATTAAACATGCTGGCCTAGGTTAGGGCCAATGTCATGACTTCCTCCACCTCTCCTCAAATGTGTGGATTCATGTTAGTCTAAAAAGGCTTCTTAACCCTTTTCCTCCCCAATAAAACCTCAAACCAACAAAAAGCAAGTTGTTATGGGTCTCTGGGGGGAAAAAAAAGAACAGGAAATGTCTGTATAGATAAGGGAAGCCTGTAAAACATAGATGATGGTTGCAATTTCAGGAATTCCAATATGACTGGCATGACTTGATCCTGGTCAATAAAAATAAGTGGGCCCTGGAGTGGATAAGCAATGAAGTCTGCTGTATAGCATAAAGAACTATATCTAGTCACTTGTGATGGAACATGATGGAAGATGATGTGAGAAAAAAGAATATATATGACTGGGTCACTTTGCTGTGTAGCAGAAATTGATAGAACATTGTAAATCAACTATAACAGAAAAAATAAAAATCTTACAAAAAAAAAAAGTGGGCAGAGTGACTATAAGACTTGCAAATGTTTCCTTGCTCTTAAAACGACACTTATGGAAATAAATAATCTCTGCATCTGTATGGGGAACATGGCATGATAACATCCATCTTGCAACTGTGATAAAGCTAGCCTGAGGACAAAATTCACATGCTGTGGATGGCAGGGAAAGAATGTGAGCCCTTGATGGCGATGTTAAGCTGGTAAATCAACTGACCATAGGACTACCCTACGCAAGATTTTTCATGGTATCCAACACTGTGTTTTCCTTATCGCTAAAGTCCATTGAGTCAGTATTGTCTGCTACTTACACCCAAAGGTCTCCTGATAGACTTGCATATGTTCATTAGTACGGCTGACGAAGAAGGTCAGCTCATGGTCATAGGTAGGTTTTTGTTAGGCTGTTCTGAGATTTCAAGAAAATGATAGGGTAAGAAATCCACACCGTGGATTATTTTTAATGACGCTTTCTACTCAAAGGTAACTGTAAATTCATATGCAGTTGGAATCAATAACAGAAGGAGACCCTGTTGTACCTTTACCATTTCCCCTAGCTATGACAACTTCTAAAGCTGTGGTACAGTATTACAACCAGTTATCTGACATTGACACAACCCATCAATCCTATTCAGATCTCAACGGTTTTACATACACTCGTTTGTGTATGTGCACATTTTGCTCTATGCGGTTTTATCACAGGTGTAGGCTTATGTATTCACTACCACAGTCAAGCTACAGAACAGGTGGGATTTATTTTAAAAAGGAATTTCTAAACGCTTTTGCCCCTTCATCATCTTCGGCAGTGCTTTTCAAACTGTGCTCATTTGAATTCTTGGAATGCCACCCCTCTATCTCACTTGGTCTGAGCAGGTCCATGGTCCATATCATATATATATAACTATATATATTATATAGATATACATAATATTTTGGGCTTCATAATAAGCCTTCATCTGGAAAATAAGTTCCTATCTTAAACGCAAAAAGAGAATGGAACTGATAATGTATAGTAAATACACCCTTGATATTCAAATGATGTCACTTGAATAGAGCTTTATACTTTTTCAAAGTACTTTTCAGTACATTATCTTTCTTCAGTCTTAAAACAGCTATGATTAAATGACTAAACAAATGAACAATTGAAACATCTATAAAATCTACTCAAACAATCAGGTTAGGGAGATTTAAGCAAGCCGTAACCAGAGTAACATCGGCACTCCCCAGCTAAGAAGGACAGCAGACAACCTCCCTTGGCCAGAGGCCCCACAAGAACTGAAAATGAAATCCGTTTTGTCAAAGGACAAGATTTGTTCTAGAACAAGTGATTCCAGCATTGTTCCAAGTAGTTTTACAAGCTGAGACGCACTGTGTAGGACAGACCCTTTTGCACTCATCATGTGTCATACAGCAAGGTTTGTGAATTCTTTTTTTTTTTTTTTTTTTGGTCTTTTTGCCTTTTCTAGGGCCGCTCCCGAGGCATATGGAGGTTCCCAGGCTAGGGGTTGAATTGGAGCTGTTGCCGCCGGCCTACACCAGAGCCACAGCAACGCAGGATCCAAGCCCCGTCTACTATCTACACCACAGCTCATGGCAACGCTGGATCCTTAACCCACTGAGCAAGGCCAGGGATCAAACCAGTAACCTCATGGTTCCTAGTTGGATTCGTTAACCGCTGCACCACGACGGGAACTCCCAGGGTTTGTGAATTCTATGAAATCTCATAGGCTCTATTGGAGAGATTTACAAAGCAAGAATGAACCAGAAAAGAGAAGAGATGAGGCAAGTTTCTTTGCCGGACACACCATAGGTATACATTCCAGGGAAAAGAACTTGCCCTCTAGCTGCTCTCCTTCTTATAGGGCAAGAGTTAGAGGATAATCAGACTTCTTGAGTATCATCCAATCCGGGGTTATGTACCGGCTCTTTACAGGAATTACCTGGTAAAGACAGCTGGCCAGTACCTGAGGGCCTTGGCCTAAGAGACGTTTTCTATGGTCCTAAGAGACGTTTGGGCATAACTCCTCTGCAGGGAGGATGTGAAGAGCCCAGGTCCCAGCAGGTTCATTGTCCAGGCAACCCAGAATCAGCCATCTAGGTCAGTTTTGGACAATCCTGGTCATGGCACCATGAGTCTTTTCATCTTTATACCTCTAGCAGTTAGCACGGAGCCTGACATAGGAAAGATACACAAGCAATGCCAGTTGATTTAATAAATAAATATGCTTCTGTATCAGTTGAAAACAACTGATTTTGTTCTTGCTGATGAAAGGAGGACTAATAATACATGTCGTTTACCTACATCTCTTGAATCTGTGGAAGTCTATATGCATGCTTGGCCTCTGCGTCGGTAAAACATCTTTGAAGAATCCACAACTCTAAGGGAAGTTCCCTTGGCTTAAGCAAGAACCTACTTTTACTAAATTTCTGCCATTTCCTTGCAGCTCTGGCAAATAAGGCATTGTCTGGGATCTGAGACAGTCAGTAAAGAAGTCTCTGCAGGCAGCAGCAGCTCTGGAATTTCCCACAGCCACTCCTCCAACAATCTTCTAAAGTCATTAGTACTTTGATTGAATTAGATACAGAGTTTAACGGGAAGTTAGCCACTGCAAATTTTATGAAAACAATTTTAAAAATTATCCCCTAAGAATTTTTGCCAGGACAGGATTTTCTAATCTCTTCCTCATGGAAAAACTCCTTTTAATGTGAGTTTCCCCGACAGAATCCTGTTTTGAAAGAATTTGTTTATAAGCAAACACATTTGTTAAATAATAATGAATTTATCTTCCCAAGAGGAAACCAAGGAGTCAAGCTTTTTTTTTTTTTTTTTTCTAACTAAAATCATCCTTGAGGCTTTTGAGTAAACGATTCCTTAAAGCTTCCTGCAAAACTGAAAATTGCTAAAAAAAAAAAAAAAAAAAAATTGCTAAAGAAATTCTCCCCTGCCCCCTCAGATGGTGGTTATTATTCTCCTAAACTGCTAGGTTTTAGGTTTGAAACTGGGTTCCAGAGGGCGCCAGGCAGATAGCACCCATTTAATAAAAGCCCGTGACTTGCCCTGGGTCTTTTGCTATGGATTTACCCTCTTTCCTGGCAATAAGTGCTCTACTGTGGCAGTTACTCCTGCCTAAGTTTGTCCCTGCTTAGGTGTCCTGCTGAGTGAGGAGATATGTGTCTGCCAAATTGGCAGAGGTCAGACTTTAGCCCCAGCTTTCTGTTAGCAAGATGGTCAACAAGCAAGCTGGCCTATCCAGCACCCTCTCCCAGGGAGCTGCCCTTTGAGATGCAGAGTAAGTCCTTGTCTCCCTTCAACCTCTTCACCATGGTCTTACTTGATTTGTGGTAAGAAGCTGTTACTTCAGGATGGGAAAAATTTTTTCAAGCAGGAGCATAATACAGCAGTAAATAACACTATTTTCTAAAAGGAAAAGAGGGCATTTTCATTATTTCATCAATTGCAATAGCACTTTGGGGGGAATGATTAGAATAAATAGGAGCTTGGAAATCTGACCTTGGCTGGTGTAAGGCTAGAGAGAATCTGGTGCTTCTTAATTTCCCATTCAGGTTCTCAGTGTTCCAGGAAGCAGTGTGCTCAAGTTTCTTTTCTCCATGTAGTTCTCCTGAATGCCCAGCTTCAGTGCCCGGGTGTTGCTGCCAAAGATCCTGCTGGCACATTCAGCTGCCATTCAAGGAAACAGCCCTTCACCACCTCGCACTTGGAGTCTGTCTTACTGCATAAAACAGGTGGAAGGACGTTTTGCCTTTAGAGTTACTTCTATTGCCCAATGTGAGGAATGACAAAAATCTTCTGTGTATGTTTGGGGGTGGGAAAGACCAGATATTACTGTGAATAGCATTTAATTCGCCATTTGGACAAGCTTACCAGGGCAGCTGTTGTAACTCAGGCAGCAATAACTAACACTTAGTTCTGTTGCTAGGAGGGATTGATAGAAACTTTGGACAAACCATTTAAAAAAATTATGCTCCCATGATACTGCTGAATGTATCACAGATCAACTTAAAAACGGAATATTTGCTAGTATCATAAGAAAGAAGTACAATGAGCATATTAATCAACTAGGATTGTATTTACACTTCCGTTTTCATTCTAATTATTTTCTGCTTTCAGTAAAGTCTTTAGATCTATTGGCAAACATGTGAACGAACACAAGATTTGCAATCTATAGCTACAACTGAGACAGGGTTACCTTTTTTTATATGCTGATAGTCTTATTTACACTAACAAGTTAGTCAACTTCACAATGGAATTTTGTAAGTTCTAACTCGTGAGTTTGTCAATTATCTGTGCTTAGCTAAAGTCTTGAACCCGAGTTTCATTTTCAGTCTTGACACATATATGTATACATACATAAACAATCTCTCTTTCTCTCTCTTTTTTTTTTTTTGCTTTTTAGGGCCGCATGTGCACAACAAATGGAAGTTCCCAGGCTAGGGGTTGCCGGGCTTCGCCACAGCCACAGCGATGCCAGATTAGAGCCCCAACTTCAGCTTATACTGCAGCTCATGGCAACGCCAAATACTTAACCCACTGAACGAAACCAGGGATTGAACCTGAGGCCAGATAATAATCAGGGTTGTTACCAATAAGCCACAATGGGAACTCCTCTTTTATGTTTTATATAAAGAAAAGGACTATGTTAGTATTTAAATAGTAGTTATTTTCATTAAATTAAATTTACAATTTAGTGGAAGATAAAAATGTGACTAGTTGAAGTAAATTATTCCTCGAAAATGAATTTACAACATAAAATTATATAAATCTCAACACTATCAATTAAATCTCTTCAAGATTCCCTAGATCTTATTAATGTGCATCAGTTTTAAAAAAAAATAGTTGCATGGTTTTGCCTTCATCCTTTCTTTTTTTGTTGAACATATCCAGACCAATAATAAAGAATACAATTGCTCCCATTTCATAATGGGTTTAGGACAGACATTATTGATATAGTTAATGATTCTGTTTTACCAGCAAAACATAGAATTTAAAATTGACCTTGGCTTAAATTGATTTATTTTAATTTGGTTATTTGATGGAAGCTGGAAGGTTGGACACAGAGTAAGAGCCATCTGGCCTGCCCTGTCTCTGTTCATCCTGACCACTCACTACTTTGGCTTACCTACTGGGTCTGTCTACTTTTTTCATAAGTGCCTCAACTTCCCTGAGTCAATGCCCACATGGCCTCAGCTATAGTACTGTTCAATCTGGTCTGTCCTGTCCAGTAACTGCCACTCACCTGTGCCAGTCTCTCTGTCATTCTTGGTGCCTGATCAGGCCCAGCAGCCTCTGCCAGTTTGGCCATCTACTTCCTAACCCATGTCTCAACAACTCCTATGGTGTCTTCTTCTGCCATCGTGTTTTATCCAACACTCTTGCTTTCTGCCTCTCTTGGCAGCTATCAGTTTAGCTGCTGGCACTTGCTTATACCCACATACTGATAAAGCCAAACCACAAGGTAAACTCTTGGCCTTTCCTCAGACTCCTGGATAAAGCACTGGCACTTGGTCTTCCTGCGATTTCAGTCTTGGCTTTCTACTATTTGTCTGAGAATGCTTTTCCCCCTTGATGCCCCAAGAGGAGCACCCTTTTTGTTCCTGCTCTAGGAGCTTACAGTAAAAGTGATGCCTCCTGCTTTATGCTACTGCCTCTGAGCTGGGCCAGCTCAGCAGGTCCCCAGGCTTGGCCCAGATTCTCTGGAATGGTCTTGTTACCACCTGCTTATCTGCCCTTCACAATGGCAGCACTCCTGGACAGGTTGATAGTAGTGTCACCTCCATTCACCTGCCTAGGGTTTAAGGCAAAATACATCTATAGAACTGAGAAAATGCAACTAAACATAAATGGGAAAAATAAAACTTACTGTGAGGAAAGAGTTATGGAAAGGAGGTGGCATGAGAGAATTTAAGTGGAGTTACCAGTAGGAGTAAGTAAGAATGAACAGGAGTAAAATGAAAGACTGTGGTGGTGGGGAATGTGAGAACAAGATCATGAGTTTTAGGAGAGCTATACTCGATCATGAAATCCTACCTTCTCAGAGCCCCAACATTTGATTGGTAACATGATTTTGCACACTTAATGGACATGGTTTAACAACTCAGCCTACTTAATGAATAAATGTCCTAGAAGAATTAATGAGAATAAAATTAAGAAAGGACGTTCCCTAATTTCTTAAATATAATTTTCAAAGTCTATGGGGATAAAGCTATTATATAGAGCAATAATAGAGGTCTATAGATTTAACATGAGGTTTTTTGTTTTTGGTTTTTTTTTTGTCTTTTTGCCTTTTCTAGGGCTGCGCCCATGGCATATGGAGGTTCCCAGGGTAGGGGTCTAATCAGAGCTGTAGCTGCCAGCCTACACCACAGCCACAGCAATGCTATATCTGAGCTGTGTCTGCGACCTACACAACAGCTCACAGCAACACCAGATCCTCAACCCACTGAGCGAGGCTAGGGATCGAACCCACAACCTCATGGTTCCCAGTTGGATTCGTTAACCACTGAGCCACGATGGGAACTCCTAACATGAGTTTTAACATAATTTTATCATATCCCCAATAGATGATATAATTGGTGTTTATGAGTGCAAAAATCTTGAGAAACAATGGACTAAAACGTTACATGATGAGGATCACAAAAGTTGATTTTTTTTCTGAAAAAAAGGCAAAATAGGGCAATTACCCATAGCAATAAATTAGAGGAAAACAGACTGTTCAAAGGCAAATCATCATAACAATCAACTATTCACGTAAATTTATATTTTTAAAGCAGAGTATTGGCAAAAAAGCTTTTAGATACTTGCGCAATCGTCAAAATTTATTTTCACAGGTGCTTAGTACCTATGTTGTTTCTATCTCTGATCACACTTGTAAGTTTACTTTGAGGTAAATGACAGCTTAAAATGATTTTCTGTTATCTCTTTCGAACTGTGGACAGGAGTCGGCCTGAGTAGGAGGATAAGGGTGGCAGAAGGGGCAGCATCTTGGTGTTACTTTTAAGCTTCCAATGTTATAAGGAAGAGTATATTTTAGATTACACTTAGTCATTTTCCAAACTTATAGTTATTTATATCTGCAATTAGGAATATAAAAATCCTCTGAATTAATTTTAATATTCCATAGATCATTTAAAATTAGCACTAAGAGGCTACGGTCCAATGAATTCACTTTCTATATGAGAAAAATAAGACTCCAGGGAAGTTAAATAAATTGCCTAAGGTACCATAGTCAGACCTAGACTAACTCCTAGGACGAGATCTCTCCACTTGATTTAGTAGCCAAACAGCTCAATGATAACGTTTATTGGTCTTCATGACACATAGAAGAACTGTGGGAAATTACTTGAATAGTTCAGGCCATCTTTTAAAGCTACACAAGAAATTCTGAAAATACATATTTTTTTCTTAGTTTCTCCATGGTAAACAGAAGGGATTAAAATAAGCTATGTTTCAAAAAACTGTCTCTAATTCTTCATTCTTTCCACTAAATGGTAAACTTCAGTGTGGACAAACTGCCCATGAATTAAGCAAGAGCAGAGGAAAAACTGGGCTACTTACTGGTCTAAATTAAAACAAGTACAAACTGATGGTGAATATACCAAAATGGATAAATCTTAAAAATATGATATTAAGTTAAAAAAGCAAATTGTAGGAGTTCCCGTCGTGGTACAGTGGTTAACGAATCCGACTAGGAACCCTGAGGTTGCGGGTTCGATTCCTGACCTTGCTCAGTGGGTTAAGGATCCGGTGTTGCTGTGGCTCTAATTAGACTCCTAGCCTGGGAATCTCCATATGCCGTGGGAGAAGCCCTAGAAAAGGCAAAAAGACAAAAAAAAAAAAAAAAAAAAAAAAAAGCAAATTGTAGAAGGCTACATACCATATGGTGTTATCTTTATAAAAGGTTAAAATACTCATTTATATACAAATATTTTGTTTGTTTAGGAGTACATATATATGTTGCAAAATATAAGAACATAGATGAGATGATAAACACCAAATTCATGATAGTGGTTACTTTTAAGGCAGGATGACGGGGAATGGGGTTGGAAGAGATGGTACAAGGGATTTCATTTGTATCTGAAATGTTTTATTTACCTTTAAATTCTAGGTAAAGAGATCAGGCAAATAAGGAAAATGTTCAAATTTGACTTGGCTAGATAGTGGGTATCTTGAAGTTCATTACACGAGTCTTTACAGTTTTCTGTATTTTTTTTTTCTTTTTTCTTTTTGTCTTTTTAGGGCTGCACCCTTGGCATATGGAGATTCCCAGGGTAGGGGTCTAATTGGAGCTGTTGCTGCCGGCCTATGCCGGAGCCACAGCAATGCCAGATCCAAGCCGCGTCTGTGACCTACACCACAGCTCACGGCAATGCAGGATCCTTAGTCCACTGAGTGAGGCCAGGGATCGAACTCGCAACCTCATGGTTCCTAGTTGGGTTCGTTTCTGCTGCACCATGATAGGAACTCAGTTTTCTGTACTTTGGAAACACCTCATTATTAAAATAAAAGAAGGAAAAAATGATAGACTCAATTTTCAGGAAGAAGGGATTGCATATTTGCATCCTTGCATTAGATACTTAGGAATATTTAAATAAATTTTTAATCAAAATATTTATCTATACAAGTCTATTTATAGATGAAGGATATTATAGATTCAGCCCTGTTCAAGAGTTATATAAGTCAGATATAAACTGGTGTTCCATGGGGTCCTGCTACTGCAGAGCTGGATTCATTAAAACCCAAGCCTAATCCCAGAAGTCTTGGGAAATAATGAAGCCTCTGGGGTGGAAGTGGCTGCTGCCATTTGGCTCTCAAGCTCTGGAAATATTCTTGTCTTTGACAGGAGAGATAGTACAGTTGTATGTGATATCCAGAAAAGGGCTCTGACCCATGACTGGGCTTGCAGAGTTTGGTGTAGATTTCTCTCTTCCCGGTAGGATGTAGCTGAGGCTCATCCTCTCTCCCTGATGAGCAATCGGATTCTTCACTCCTCTTTGCAGTGAACTCTGTGGACTCTATGATATTAATTCCCAAACCTAGGATCCAAGACCTTACCCTATTTCTTCTCTCTCATCTGTGTGAATATATTTTATATGATATACTCTCTAACTCATGACTGTGTTTTTTTCTCAATAAGGTGAACTTGCTATATAAATTCTACTTTCTCACTTGGAATTCTGTCATCCACCACCAAGTTCTGTTTTTAGTTACTCTATTTATAGCTTAGAATCAAAAACATGTTCTCTCTCTAATTTCACTGTTGTTTGAATTCAAATGTTTTTCATCTGATTCCACCATTCATTAGTTTCCCCAGGGACATAAGTAAATCAGTTATACAGCTAAGTTATTAAAAAATAGTTATTACTAGCTCAAGTACTTAATTGTATTCACATTGAGGGGAACGTCAATCTCTGGATCATTTATCTTAGATTTTTGGAATTTCTTTCCTCTGAAGGAATGATTCAGTGCGGCTAAAGGAGAATTTTTAAAACAAAGACTGTCATTCAGAAATTATACATTCAACCTAGCAAATGAAAAGGCATTAGGAAAAAAAGATTAAAAAAAAAAAAAAGGAAAAAAAGATAAAAATAGGGATAGGAGATTATAAAAGGAACCAAGATCACAGAAGAAAGTGATAGGTTTGGGGTAGAAAATTAGAATAAAAGAAGGAAGGATGGAGAAAAATTTATCATAAATGAGCAAAATGCAAATGTAATGGCATCTAGAATATAAATTGAGGTCAAGTTTCTTAATTACGATCAGTGCCAAGATGTAGATCTGTGACTCCAGGGACAGTTAGCTTTAGAGATCCCTATCCAGAGGCCAATTCTACATCTTTGAGGGTTATTTTTGTCTTTTTCTTCTATTCACTAGCCCTTCCCAGAACACAATGACATCTCTCAGAGGTAGAAGCTGCTTTCTACCTTTCCAAAAGGAGAACATACCACATTCCTGTCTAGTGGTAATTTCTCGTTTTTCCTCAAGTTATTTTATTATAGGACTCTGAAAATGAGAGCTATCAAAATAGACAAGATGTCGCAAATGAAGAATTTTTGGTTTTGATTAAAAAATTGGAACAGGAAATGATGAGATGTTAAGAAAATATATAGCTTTCCTCTCCCTTTCTTGGCAAGTCAAATGCCCAGTTATCAGAGAACACAAGAAAATATTGCATACATGAGCAGAACTGTTTCTAAATAAAATGTCCAAAACGTAAATGCTGCATCAGTTCCCAATTAAGCATTCTGTAAATAAAGCCTTGCTCTTCATCTCCTGTTTTCACTGGAAACTTCCATCACCAGAGATACTGAATGGCGTGGAACAGTGGAGCCACCCAGTGGCTAATATGGTTAACCACAGCAATGGCACATTTCATGGTGCATTTCGTCCGTTTCCTGTTTTACACAGGAGTATATTTCCTCTTGAAAATATGACAGGAATTACCGCTAAGAAGAAATTTAATGCTGTAATAGTAAAGATGAAGTTTATAATTTTAACATCACCCCCAAATTAAAAGATTGAAGAAGCTGTGAGAAAGCAACTTTTAAAAATAGAATGAAAGAAAAATATCACCCAATCCTGCCTGAATTAGTTTTTGTTTGTTTGTTTTTAAACCATAGTTTTTAGGAGTTCCCATTGTAGCTTATCGGTAATAAACCCAACTAGTATCCATATGAGGAAGTGGGTTTGATCAGTGGCCCTGCTCAGTTAAGGATCCAGTCTTGCCCTGAACTGTGGTATAGGTCGCAAATGCAGTTTGGATCCTGTGTTGCTGTGGCTGAGGCATAGGCCAGCAGCTATGGCTTGGATCCAGGCCCTAGCCTGGGAACTTACATATGCCTCAGGTGCGGTCCTAAAAGGAAAAAATGAATAAATAAAACCATAGTTTAAAAAAGCTTCAAACTAAGGTTCTTTAAGTACCAGTTTTGATATGACAAAAGATTCCTTATAAAGATTAAAATTTAAGACATGAAATTATCCTAAAACTTGAAAACATCTGATTCTATCCCAATTGTCAATAAACAAAATACAGTAATATTTCAAAACATTAGGGATTATGAAAAGAATTGGTTGTCCTTGTAAAATGTATATTTTATTTAAAAATTAAAGTAAAAAAAAATAAATAGGAGTTCCTGTTGTGGCTCAGCAGAAATGAATCTGATTAGGAACCATGACATTGTGGGTTCGATCCCTGGCCTGTTCAGTGGGTTAAGGATCTGGCGTTGAGGTGAGCTGTGGTATAGGTCATAGTTGTGGTGCAGATCTGATGTTGCTGTGGCTGTGGTGTAGGCCGGCAGCCGTAACTCCAATTTGACCCCTAGCCTGGGAACTTCCATATGCCTCGGGGTGCAGCCCCAAAAAGAAAAAAAAAAGGAAGCAGCAAAATAAATAAATAAATAAATAATTAAAGTTATTCCCTTGCGGTGCAGTGGAATCTGCGTTAAGGATCTGGTATTGTCACTGCACAAGCTCGGGTCACTGCTGTGGTGTGGGTTCAATCCCTGGAACTTCCACATGCTGCAGGTGTAGCCAAAAAAAAAAAAAATGTTAAAAAGATTAAAACTGGGAATAATGCCAACAAGACTTTCTGCTGTCTCAAAGGATAAGTGAGATTCTAAAAATTAAAAATAACTTTTTCTTATCAAAATAGTAAAGTGTTCATTTAGAAAAATTAGAAAATATACGTAAGCAAAAAGAAATAACACCCTCACAACAAGTCCATTATTAATACTTTGGTTTGTTTATTTCCAGAAATTGTTCTTTACATATGGATCATGAAATTTTTTTAATGAAAAGGGATTTTACTGAACATAGTTTTTGCAATTTGCTTTTTATCTTACGTCATGAACAACTTCTATCTCAGTAAACATTTATCTGTACATAATTTTTTTATTTTTATTTTTATTTTTTTTGTCTTTTTCCCTTTTCTAGGGCTGCACCCACGGCACATGGAGGTTACCAGGCTAGGGGTCTAATTGGAGCTGTAGCCACCGGTCTATGCCAGAGCCACAGCAACACGGGATCCAAGCCATGTCTGCAACCTACACCACAGCTCACAGCAACACCAGATCCTTAACCCACTGAGCAAGGCCAGGGATCGAACCTGCAACCTCATGGTTTTTAGTCAGATTTGTTAACCACTGAACCATGATGGGAACTCCTGTACATAATTTTTTAAAGCTGTATAATATTCCAGTGTATGGCTATTTATTTAACATAATCCTTACTAGGATTTTTAGATTTCATTATTATTACTATTATATATAATGATCTAAAATCATTCCTACATCCTTTTTTAAATTTGGGAAGAACTATTTATCTTTTTTATTTTATTCTTTGTCTTCTTAGGGCTGCCCCCATGGCATATGGAGGTTCCCAGGCTAAGGGTTGAATCACAGCTATAGCTGCTGGCCTACTCCACAGCCACAGCGATGCCAGATCCAAGCTGCATCTGCAACCTACACCACAGCTCATGGTAATGCCGGATCCTGAACCCACTGAGCAAGGCCAGGGACCGAACACGCATCCTCATGGATACTAGTCAGGTTTGTTAACCACTGAGCCACGATGAGAACTCCCAGAAGAACTGCTTAAAGTGAATAATCAAGTAGGTATGTTTTGCAACAGCACTGAAATTGTGAAGTATGTGTAACATAGAGAAAAGTACATTTAACTTACATGAATACTTTTAACAATTGCAAACAACTGTACATCTACCACCATCGAAGTCAAGAAATAGAACATTACTGGGCCCCCAGAATCCATCTCCATCCCTTCCCAATTATAATCCTTTTAAGATTTTGACATGCATTATCAAATTGTCCCTCCTCCACAGGTGTCAATCTGAGAGAAGGATCATGAAGTAACTGCAATCTGTTGGCTAATAAACTAAATAGGAAAATATCAAATTGAATTACATCAAATGAAATTTGGGTAGTACTAAAACTGTACCTTTGAGAGGGAGGGGGAGGGAGCAGGATGGATTGGGAAGTTAGAGTTAACAGAGGCAAACTACTGCCTTTGGAATGGATAAGCAATGAGATCCTGCTGTGTAGCACTGGGAACTATATCTAGTCTCTTATGATGGAGCATGATAATGTGAGAAAAAAGAATCTACACTTGTATGTGTAACTGGGTTACCTTGCTGTACAGTAGGAAATTGACAGAACACTGTAAACCAGCTATAATGAAAAAAAAATCATTATATAAAAATAACATAAAATTGTACCTTTGATTCCTAGACAGTATTTGAAAATATAATTCGGTTTTGAATTTCAGTTCACTGTGACTGCTATTTCACACAGTGGTAGGTATTTTGGCCTATATCACCTATAAAGGAAACTCCACTGGCCCAAGTAGGTGTCCAACCCAAGTGAGATTCCATTTGGGTCTCATTAGTACAGGAATGGGCTGTTTTTTAAGTTTCTTGTCCTTTTCTTTGGGTTGATCATTGCAGTGTCCAACTGATGCAACGCTGGACTTCGATGTAGATTTAAGAGGTAAGGTGTCCAAGAGCCAAAGGCAGTACAGCCTGCTTTTATTAGTACAGAACTTCGATCTCCAAATGTTGAATGTACAACTGACCCTTGAACAAGACAGGGGGTTGGGGCGCTGCCCCCCTATGTGCAATGGAAAATCCATGTACAACTTTACAGTTGGTTCTCAGTATCAGAAGTTCTGCATTCTTGGATTCAGCCAACCAGGGATTGGGGATCATGTACTACCATAGTGCACATTTATCGAAAAAAATCTGCTTTATAAGTGCATCTGCGCAGTCCAAACCCATGTTGTTCAAGGGTCAACTGTGTATAGAATATGATGTATGTGTATGTGTGTATGTATATATATGTCATACATTCGAAATTCATTTCCCTTCATTAGCTTGTATATGTCAATTAAAAAGAAAATTAAGAGTTCCCGTTGCGGCGCAGTGGTTAACGAATCCGACTAGGAACCATGAGGTTGCGGGTTCGGTCCCTGCCCTTGCTCAGTGGGTTAACGATCCGGCGTTGCCATGAGCTGTGGTGTAGGTTGCAGACGCGGCTCGGATCCCGTGTTGCTGTGGCTCTGGCGTAGGCCGGTGGCTACAGCTCCGATTCAACCCCTAGCCTGGGAACCTCCATATGCCGTGGGAGCAGCCCAAGAAATAGCAACAACAACAACAACAACAAAAAAGACGAAAAAAAAAAAAAAAAAGAAAATTAATCTTTTTTTCTATTGGCTCGTCAACAGGGGCTGGTTTTGGTAATTAAATAACAGATATGTGCCATGAAATAAATGAGTGAAATCTATAGCTCTTAAAAATATATTTTAAGCATATGGTAATGGCAAAGGTGTACTGAAATTAACAAATTTAAAATTGTCCTTTCTGAGTCTAGTGGATTAACTACATTGCTTCTAAGTAAAAAAAGGGGGGGGTGTAATTAATACTGATTTGATGTCTTGGTACAGGCTTAGGAACCCTGGACATTAAGAGTGAGTAACACTAACAACTGAGTAGGTAAAAGTGACATGAAAATTTTATTTGAAAGTGCCACTATTTGTAAAATTCCAGGAATAATATCTTTTTGTAACCATTTAAACTCAGGATGAAAAACTTTAGATGTCGACTTAAAAATGCATGAGAAGTTCACAGTTGAAAAAATTATGGAGGTATAGGGACAAAATTTTTTTTTTTTTTTTTTTTTTTTGTCTTTTTGCTATTTCTTTGGGCCGCTCCTGCGGCATGTGGAGGTTCCCAGGCTAGGGGTCAAATTGGAGCTGTAGCCACGGGCCTACACCAGAGCCACAGCAACGCTGGATCCTTAACCCACTGAGCAAGGGCAGGGACTGAACCCAAAACCTCATGGTTCCTAGTCGGATTCGTTAACCACTGCGCCACGCCACGACGGGAACTCCGAAACAAAAATTTTTAAGACCATTATTTTAGGTCTTAAGACCAACTTGCAGCCAAGTGAAAAGAGGTTTCTATGTGATCTGGCCTTTCAGATCAGAGGTGATGCTTTCTTTCTTCTCCTCCTCCTTCTTCCCTCTATTCTCTTCCTCCTCCTTTCCTCTTCTCCTTCTCTTCTTCCTTCCCCTCCACCTTCTTCTTCTTCATCATCATCACCATCATCACCATCACCATCATCACCATCATCACCACCATCATCATCAACATCACCATTATCACCATCATCATCATCACCATCACCATTATCACCATCATCATCATCACCATCATCACCGTCAGCAACATCACCATCATCGTCATCAACATCTCCACCATCACTATCATCACCATCATCACCATCATCATCATCATCATCATCACCATCATCATCATCACCATCACCATCATCACCATCACCATCATCACCATCACCATCATCACCATCATCACCACCATCATCACCATCATCATCACCATCATCACCACCATCATCATCACCATCATCGTCATCAACATCTCCACCATCACCATCATCGTCATCATTACCAAATGACTCTCACTCATTGAGGGACTCCTCTGTGCCAGGCACTGAACTAAGCAATCTGTATGAATTATTTCTTTTAATTCACAGAACCTTTGAGTTCGAAATTACTATCCCCGTTTTATAGTCAAAGTATTAGGGCTCCAGGTAACAATGATAGAGCCACCTTTGAGCACAGCCTGGGCTGATTCCAGAGCCTAAGCTCTTAACCTTTTCTGTCTACTTTGTTAAATAGTAGCGTTTGGGCAAAAGCCTCATGGTAATAAAAATCATGCATTGGTTAGCCTTGACTTCTGCATGTGTATTTCCTTTGGGGATCTAGTTGAATGGACAAGATTCAAGTTTGAGATCCTGGGTCCCAGTTATCTCTTACATCCTTTTCACTAGAGATATTACCAGCAACCTAAAGGGGAAAAAGGAATTCCTAGTAGAGGGAGTATTTGAAGGTGCTCAGATGTCCCCCTTCCCCTGAAAATTATACCTTTCTTAGTCCTGGATGATTGTCCTTGACTAAACTAACCAACTCTAGGGAGGGTAGTAATTTGCATCCTGGGTCTTAATTCGATTTTTTCTGGACTCTTTTCAACTTGTATTAACTCAAAGTAAGTTCTGATGGGAAACAGATTAGAGAGAACATAAGTCACTGGATAGTGGTAACAGGTGTGGGAGAAAGGAGAAGGATGCAGAAAAGGGGATATAAGAGAGCAAGAAAGTAAAACTTCGAACCTCATAATCTTAAATAGGGTTGTCTGCATTTACATTTATAAATGTAAAGAGGTTTAGAAGCAATACAGGAAACACATATAATAGATGCGTTGTTTTTGTCTGCCAATTGCTCCACTAAGCCCCTCACTCTTTCCAAGTCTGTGGTTCTGGCAGGGCTGTCAGTCACGGTGCCCCGCCCTCCACCTCTCCCCAACCCCCAGGGTGAGCATGTGACCAAGATGGGCCAATCAAAATACTATATGTCTTCATGGACAAAATAATTGATCCAAGGTAGGCATAAGAACCAAGCAAGGTTCATCACAATCCTTCAATGAAACTTGATATATGGAAGCCATAAGCCTTAAATAAGTAGGTTTGAGATCTCTAGTGGCCATTTTTCCTACTATGGAGAAAGCCCACCAAGGAATGATATCAATAATATCATTGGGAAATAAATGAAGAATGGGAAAGAGAACTCCTAAATTCAGCTGAGCCTTTTTGATAGCTTATCACCTGCAACAAAATGAACTAATTGACATATTTTCATCACATTTTAAAATGTGGAATGACTACACATAATGTATTAACAGATGGACTAAAGCAAGTTAAAATAAATAATGCCAAATTCTTACTTACATTTATTTTCAATTGATTTAAAAATAGAATGGCTAATGTTTATCGAGTTCAGATGCTTTGATCTAGTAATCATTCTGAAAATGTATTTCAAGTATAAGGGCTAAGCAAACCAAGATGTTTACAGAAGTATTATTTTTAATACTGAAAAACTGTGAATTCACATATCTAATGCTTGAGACATGATTAAATAAAATTATGGCATATTGCTAAAGAATTTTATTTTGAAATGTCAGCACTGAGAAATATGACTATATAAAATAAAAAATCATTAATAGAAATAAAAAGAATTTTAAAAACCTATAAGTCAAAAAGGAATTCCTAATATTGTATGTGCATCCTATTATTACAACTTATAAAACTATATACATACGGATTTCGTTATAAATATACATATATAATGAAAATCAGAAGACACACAAAATAATGACAGTTGGTAATTTAGGATGGTGAGATTATACAAATTAGACTAAAATTTCTTATAAAGTTGAAAATAACTTTTAAATAAAAGAAAATTATAGTTGATAAAAAAATCTCATGAAATGGCAATAAAAAGTGATTTCTGTTTATAATAAGTCAAAATGAAACCACATATCCAAAATAGAGGTTTCTCACCCAAAGCAACAGAAATAAAAGCAAAAATAAACCAATGGGACCTAATCAAATTGAAAAGCTTTTGCATAGCAAAGGAAACCAAAAAGAAAACAAAAAGAAAACTTACAGAATGGGAGAAAACAGTTTCAAATGATGCAACTGACAAGGGCTTAATCTCTAAAACATACAAACAATTAATACAACTCAACAGCAAAAAAGCCAACAACCCAATTGAAAAATGGGTGGAAGACCTGAATAGACATTTCTCCAAAGAAGATATACAGATGGCCAACAAGCACAGGAAAAATGCTCAATATCACTGATTATTAGAGAAATGCAAATCCAAACTACCAAAAGATACCACCTCACACCAGTCAGAATGGCCATCATTAATAAGTCCACAAATAACAAATGTTGGAGGGAGTGTGGAGAAAAGGGAACCCTCCTGCACCATTGGTGGGAATGTAAATTGGCACAACCACTATGGAAAACAGTATGGAGATACCTTAGAAAACTATACATAGAACTACCATATGACCCAGCAATCCCACTCTCGGACATATATCCAGACAAAACTTTCCTCGAAAAAGACACATGCACTCACATGTTCATTGCAGCACTATTCACAATAGCCAAGACATGGAAACAACCCAAATGTCCATTGACAGATGACTGGATTAGGAAGATGTGGTATCCATACACAATGGAATACTACTCAGCCATAAAAAAGAACAAAATAATGCCATTTGCAGCAACATGGATGGAACCAGAGCCTCCCATACTGAGTAAAGTAATTCAGAAAGAAAGACAGGAGTTCCCGTCGTGGTGCAGTGGTTAACAAATCCGACTAGGAACCATGAGGTTGCAGGTTCGATCCCTGCCCTTGCTCAGTGGGCATTGCGTGAGCTGTGGTGTAGGTCACAGACTCGGCTCGGATCCTGCATTGCTGTGGCTCTGGCGTAGGCTGCCAGCTACAGCTCTGATTAGACCCCTAGCCTGGGAACATCCATATGCTGCGGAGCGACCCAAGAAATGGCAAAAAGACAAAAAAAAAAAAAAAAAAAAAAAGAAAGAGAAAGACAAATACCACATGATATCACTTACATCTGGAATCTAATATACGGCACAACACAAATGAACCTTTCCGCAGAAATGAAAATCATGAACTTGGAGAATAGACTTGTGGTTGCCAAGGGGGAGTGGGATGGATTGGGAACTTGGGGTTATTAGATGCATAGTGATGCCTTTGGAATGGATAGGCAATGAGATCCTGCTGTGTAGCACTGGGAACTATGTCTAGTCTCTTATGATGGAGCATGATAATGTGAGAAAAAAGAATCTACGCTTCTATGTGTAACTGGGTTGCCATGCTGTACAGTAGAAAATTGACAGAACATTGTAAACCAGCTATAATGAAAAAAATATAAAAATCATTACAAATTCTAAAAATAAAAACAAAGCAAAACAGAGGTTTCTAATGGAATTTTGGAAAACAAACAATAAAAAACCTGGAGAACGAATACACAAATGGTGGGGAACAAAGAAGATCATCTCTCAAACAAATCTGAGGAAAAGTACCAATTTATGTTGAGTTTCCTTTTCCTCCTTTAAGCTTATTTACTTTCATTGGTTCCTTGGCATCCTCACAAATGCAGGTGGTTTATAAGGAGAGGGCCTCAAATATTTCTCTTCCTGAAGTGTTACTCTGTAAGCTGCAACTTGGGAGGTTAGTGAATAAAAATGGCTATGCTAACGAAGAATGACTTTCATAGACACAAACCAAAAAGCTACAAGTATATAATAATTATAGGAGATTGCAGTCATATGTGCAATAAAAAAATAATAGATTAAAATACCGAGTTTGGCAGAGGAATTAACAGGAAAATGCCTGTGGTATGGCCAATCATTAAATGACAGAGGAAAGTATTTGAGAGACAATAATTGGGTAAATATTGAAATTCCTGTGGTTGTTTTTCTGTTTTTCTGGGTCGATAACAAGCAAGTTTACATTAATCAGGGCTGATTCTTTTAGCTCCATGAGATTCCTAGCAGATGTGTGAAGATGATGCCCCTCCCATCACTTCTGATCTTTGTCACCACGATGATTCTGTAATCTTTTTGCTGACGGCATGGCTTATCTCCTCAATGTGGCCCAGATTTCTATCTTGTAGTTTTTCCAGACACTCTCCTGCCGACTACTGAAAAAGGACATAGATGGTTACACAAAGTCCTACAGATATGGAAGACAGGAGTGGTAGTAAATAGAAACAAATAGGAAATGCCATAAAATTCATGGGCTTTTATTTATTTTTTATTTTTTATTTATTTTTGTTATTTGTCATTTGTTGGGCCGCTCCCGCGGCATATGGAGGTTCCCAGGCTAGGGGTCTAATTGGAGCTGTAGCCCCCGGCCTACGCCAGAGCCACAGCAACTCGGGATCCGAGCCGCGTCTGCGACCTAAACCACAGCTCACGGCAACGCCAAATCGTTAACCCACTGAGCAAGGGCAGGGATCGAACCCGCAACCTCATGGTTCCTAGTCAGATTTGTTAACCACTGCGCCACGACGGGAACTCCTCATGGGCTTTTATATCAACAGCTCTATCTGTTATTAACTGAGTGACCTTGGACAAATTACTTAACTTCTCTCATTCCCCTTCTCTGTAAAACAAGTATTATCATTTAGTCAATAACGTTCATTGTTACTAAGAAAAAGGAATTGTGCTGGGCAATAGTGATAAAAAGTTTATCAGGTATAATATCTGGCCCCTGGAAGATCACAGACTTATCAAGAGATAATTATCACATGGTAAATGCAATAGATTTCACATGGAAGCATAGACAAAACATTTAAGGATGGGGCGGGGAAAGTTTGAAAGTGAGGGCTCAGTGTTTACCTTGAAGGGATTCACAGAGATCACTATACAAAAGCACCCACCCAAGGCTCTCCACATTTGTCATAAGCACTCTACTAATGTTAAATTGCTTTGTGTTCATTCTGGAGGGATCTTAGTTACAAATTCTTGCAACAGAGCTGAGCATTTTGCACTGGGCAACATCAAAATTGTGAAACATAAATTCCTTCGAGGAGATAAAATCCTGCATTCTTTAAGAATGAGTGTTACAGAGACTATACTTGAGAAGCTGCCCTACCACTCTTTAAAGCCTGGAATTTAACAAATTTTCTTAGTCAAAGCTAGTTTGCTATTTCAAAGACTCAGCCTAGTTTATAAACCCTAGGGAGTCAGGAAGAATAATACACAAAGAAAGAAACTAAGACGCAGGAAAAAAAGAAAAGTGAACTCAGACAAGATTTTTCTCAAGAACTTTGGCCTTTTCTCTTGACCAGTTATGAAACTATTTAAAATTTTTCATGCATGTTTTTGGAAATATTTTTCAAGATAAGATAAAAAGTACAAAATCTTGGAGTTCCCATTGTGGCTCGGGGGTTAAGAATCCAACTAGTAATCATGAGGATGTGGGTTCGATCACTGGGCTCACTCAGTGGGTTAAAGGATCCAGTGTTGTCGCAAGCTGCAGTGTAGATCTTGGACACGGCTTGGATCTGGCATTGTTGTGGCTGTGGCGTAGGCCAGGGGCTATGGCTCCAATTCAACCCCTAGCCTGGGAAACTCCATAGGCTGTAGCTGTGGCCCTAAGAAGACAAAAACAAAAAAACCAAACTTTGGAATGTGAAATACTTTGAATGAATGAGTGAATGAATGAATGAAGTAGGTTTCTAGTATCCTGTATTTGAATACTTAACTTAGATGTCATTCCCTTTCCTTACCCATGTCAGTTCAGTCAATCATTTACTCTGCTAATCCCTGATCTGGCCTCAGCACTGTTAACACATCTCATTAGGAAGCCACTACCAACATAAAGAAATTGCTGTAGTTACTGGAAGTAAAATGGGAGGGATGGTGGAGAGTGTGATGAAAAAAGATGAGGTTATCCTTAGGAAGGGCGCAGTGAAAAACAGGCCTTTATAAGGGGGAGGTGGACATGCATGCCTGGTAGTGTGAGGTCCATCATATCTCCTGTGGCATAGCTGAACCTCTCTGGACTTAAAGATTCTCAGCTGGGACTGAGACAAGGCAATGGGTGGGGTTTTAATGAACATACAATCTGGGGGAAATGTGAGAAAAAGTTGGAAAAGATTGAGGAGAGGAAGAACCATGTCAAATCACTGCCTTTTGCAAACTGCCCCCAGCCCACTTTGATATAGCCAATCATAAATTCTCCCTCACTTTCCTCTTCTGCTTTTGGCTGAGACATAAATCGGCTGGGTTGCAGAAGGCCCGGGGGTACTTCTCTTACTCTGTTTTGTCTTAGTCACTTGCAGGCTTGTCTTATTTTCTCCTAAGTTGTAAACTCCTTGAAGGCAAGTACATCTTATTATTCTGTGTGTCCTCTATAATAGTGACTAGCAAAATCTTATCATGGTCAATGGTGAACATTAAGTACCTTTGCAGTTGAGCTAAGAATTGAAATGCCTCCCTGCATGTAATGATTTCTGATCCAAAGCATATATTGCATCTTATGACACAGATTCTCATCCTTTCAGGGTGCTGTCTCCAAAAGGCGCTATAACTAGGGAGTTCGTCTCAGTGGCAGCATCCCTTTCAGCTATGCCTGGTCTACAAATGAGAATAATACAGAACCCTACAAGGATGTGGGGCTCCCCTCACTCCTTTATTTCTCAAAGCCTTAGTGAAGTGTCTTTTGGGCCTTCTGGGAACGTTGGAGGGAGCAAATGGGCGTGCAGGTAACATGATACAGTTTAACGTTCCTATCACCCTGGGCCCTTAAATTTATCTATGTGATGTAGGTAACTCTGGTATCTCAGCTGTATTAAGCGTATGCCAAGGTTGAGCCCAGGTTTCTGTCAACCAATCAATAAACTGAGAGCTACCTTCACTCCATGAACTAACATATTAAACCAGGACTCTCTAGTAGGTGCACACATATCAATTAATTCGGCTCAATCTAGTGTTACATTTCACCCTCTAAGGTGAACATTTTTAGAATATACTTCCTATTCCTGCTGATATAGATTAGTGAAGTCTTGCAATTATTTTGGTGTGTAAGCTGTTTCCTCTTGGGTCATTGTGTATACCTATCCTGTGCAGCTGGCTGAGATGTAATCCTACATACAGGTCTAGTGGCAATAGGGGGTGGTTATGGTGGGTCTTGTGGAGAATAAACATTCCTTTTTAAGGTGTCTGTTCCAGGTGAGGTTATCACAGAGTTTTTAAGCAAAGGAAAGCTAGTCTCCAGAAGGCAAACACTTTAATAGAGATTAGAGTGACTTTTAGTTTCAAGATGGTCAGCTTCAGCCATGTTCAAGCAGATGTCCCTATTCTAATAATTTTTAGGATCCCATTCAATGTTTCAACTTTCATGTAATATTTTAAAAAGTTAGCCATTTCAGTTTATTTTAGTAATGATGATGAAGATGATGATAACAATAAAAACAAAAAATGCAGGTTGCCTCCTAGTCAGGGGTTCCATTTTTCTTTCTTGGTACACTTTTTCTTTTTGCCTAGTACATTTTATTTTTTTGTGGTCCTCGTCTTCTCTATCTACCCTTTTTCTTAAAAAAATTTTAATACAATTTTTAAAGGTTACACTCCATTTGCAGTTACTACAAAATATTGGTTATATTGCCCATGTTGTACAATACATCCTTACACCCAATATTTTGTACCTCCCACTCCCCCACCCCTATATTGCCCGTCTATCATGGGTAATCACTAGTTTTTCATATGAACAATTTGATGGGACTGTGAATGCAATTACTGCTATAATTCAGCAATTCTTAAAAAAAAATCGTGCTTTATTTTTGACAATATCACCCCTATGTTTATTAGAACTAAGAGATATTTTTACAGTTATCATGGAAGCTTTCTGGTCTTAGACTTTGGCTTGAGCTGAGAGTGGAAAGATGTGAGCTTTTCATTGTCTTTCTCTAAGTGCTAACGTACACTCAGAAGACTCCATCCCACACCACTGTCCTTACAGGCGTCTTAATGGCCATAATGGTCAAGTGCAGCAGCCAGCTGGGCAATCTCTTGCTTCAGCTGACATGTCAACATGACCAACCACAGATGATACTTTGATTATTTATAATGCCCTCATTTCATTTCTCAGTGGGGAGGAGCTCAGCCAAAGGGCATGACCAAAGCAATCCTCAAATTCTTAGTGTTTACCTCTTGGGGCAACTACAGATACCAATTCGTATCAGTCAGGGTCCAAACAAGAGACAGAAAGCAAAAGATATTTTGAATGCAGAAGGTTAAATATAAAGAATTATTACTTTTAACAGAGTATTGGAGTGATAAGGAGATGGCTAGTAAGGAACTAAGAGAATTCTAAAGAATACAGGACAATCAGATATAGGGATCAGCTGCTGCTTTTAGGATTGAGATCGACCCTGCTTGAAAAGGTCCAAGGCCACAAATGAGTGGCTCATTTGACGTCAGAGAAGTCCTCTGAGGGTGCAAAGCTGCCTAGGGGGTGTGAGGGGAAGCTGTTCACGGACAGTGTGGCCTGGGTGGTACTCCGTGTGAAGCTATCTGATGGGGTTCCAGGGAAAGCCGCTCAGGGTGTTGCCTGTAAAGTTGCCTGAGAGGGTTCCTGGAGAAGCTGTTCATAAGAGGTGCTACACACTGTGGGCCACTGGGTGCTGCAGGAACTGGGAGGTACAGAAGCCACACGTGCGTAAGAGCCTGCCTAAAGGAGCACAGGTAGAGAAATCTCTTCTTCCTCCAAGTGTCTCTCCAGCGCACTTTACTGACAAAGTTTAATATCATGACAGCCAGAAAAGGAGAAATATTTACAGGATTTACTTCTATTATCACAAAGCAGGCAGTGAAGAGTGCTTTGAGACCCTTGAGGCAATAACTTGATAATTGGCTCAATAATCCATTTCCTTTAACAGGGAAAACCTTACAATGAGGACTGAGTTTTACTGGGACTCTGAAAGGTATTACAAATGGTCCCTTCAAGAAGCTAATAAAAATCAGGGACTCTCCCTCTAGAGAAATGCACATGTGTATGTATGTGCACAGTCCTACAGATAATTCAGGGTATATCTCTGGACCCAGATTAAGAACCCCTGAGTTAGGCCAAGGACTACTCTCCATGTTCAATTTAGTGATCCTTTATTTGAATGTTGAGTAGCAAATTTAATATGCCCAAACTCACCTAAATTATACTTGCTTTTAGCAAAAAAATGAACATTTATAAACATTTGAGAAATATAGTCAGTAGAGTTAGACAGTTCTAATTTGAGGGGAAGGAAATTGGTGAAAGATCTTTGGGAAGAGAGAGGCTAAATGCCAGAGGAAGGGCAAGCAGTTGTGAAACAACGGCACTGTTATTACTGGGATTTGGACTTGGATAGGTGCATACAGAGGGAACAGGGTATCTATTATGACCTGCTATGCTTTGGGGAGGTAGATCATAGTAGCTGGCCTCCAATATGATAGGAGGTCCTTATCTCCTAGTATTTATACTCCTGGGCACTCTCCTACACTGACTCAGAGCTGATCTTTGTGACCAAATAGAACACCATGTAGGTGGCAGGGGATGATTTTGGAATCGAAGTCATGAAAGGCAATGCTGCTTCAGCCTTGGTGCCTTGGACTCCTCATCCGGGGGGAATCTAGCTGTCCAGTTGTGAGGACACACAACAGCAGTTCTGTGGAGAGACCCACATGGAGAGCAACTGAGACTTCATACCCACACCCAGCCTAACTTGCCAGCCTTATGAATGAATCACCTTGAAAGTAGATCCTTCAGTCCCCATCAAGTCTTCAGATAACGAATGCCAGCTGATATCCTGACTGCACTTTCATGAGAGACTCAAAACCAGAATCACCAGCAAAGAGGCTCCCAAAATTCTGACCCCCAGTTTTGGGGGTGATTTTTTTTTTTTTTTTTGGGCCGCGCTTGCGGCACATGGAGGTTCCCAGACTTGGGGTCCAATTGGAGCTGTAGCTGCCAGCCTGCACCACAGCCACAGCAACAAAGGATCTGAGTTGTGTCTGTGACTCACACCACAGCTCACGGCAATGCCAGATCCTTAACCCACTGAGCAAGGCCAGGGATCGAACCTGCCTTCTCATGTATGCTAGTCATATTTGTTTCCAGTGAGTCACAATGGGAACTCTGGTAATTTTTTTTTTTTTTTTGGCAGCAATAGATAACTAATATATGCATTTAGGTTAAAATTCTCTAAAGGATGAAAAATAAAAGGAGTTGCTCCTTCCCCCTTTCCTCTGGTCACCTATAGGAGGTTAGTGAGATGCTATTTGCTATACTTTTTCCACGTATTATCATAAATAATTGAATCACCAGAGAAATGAGACTTCTGTCTTTGCCAAATGGTCACTCTAAGAAATGACTAGATATATAGTTTCTGATGAGCAGGAAATCCAACTGCTAAACCAGCTTATGAAGATTTACATTAATACAGAAATTAACAGAAATATAGATGTGTCAGTATGAAGACTATTCTAGGGAAATCATGCATCTAAATACTCATTATAGTCACCATGATCGACGTGGGATATGCAAACTACTGTGTCCAAAGTTGAGTCAGTATTTTAAGTGATCTGCAAACTACTCTTACGGATGTTGAAAGGTTTGGGGATGCTTAGCCAGGAGAAGATATAGAGAGCATTTAATAGCTATCCATTCGAAGGGCAGACATGTAGAATAAGAGTAAACACATTTTGGATTAATCAAGAGGAGAAAAATGGCCTAATGACAAATTATAGCAAGGCAGATTTTAATTCACTTACAATAACCATGGCTGTTTAACAACAGGTCATGCTGTAGTGAAAAAATGTGGTGCTCCCCTTCCCAGGAAGGATTTAAGCCAACATTGACTGACTGCCCTTCAGAGGGACTTTGGTAGTACTTGGAAAGCAGATCTAGATGACCTCTAAGATGTTGTGCCTGAAAAGCTTTTCCCCTGAAAATGTCTTGTTATGTACGAATACCTTTAAATAAGACAGTTGAGTGTAGTGGAAAGAGTCTACATTACAGAAGAATCGGAATTCTATTTGGCAGTTACAAGCTGTGTGACGTTGGGGAAGACACTTAGCTTTCTGAGCTTCTTCCCTGTCCTCACTACCTCTCAGAGCTGTTCTGACAATTCATTAGATGACAAGTCACTCAAATCACCCATTGGACATTTAATGCACGTGTGGTTTTCTTCCTTGCATTTTCTACAATGTTGTTTATAATCAAACATCTGGGATCAATTAAGATTTTGAAAGTGCAGTGTTGAAACGAGTTAATTTTCCTAGGCTTCCTAGGCTTCAAGTGTAGGATTTCACTTGTTATTAAACAATAAACTTGATTGAGATTTGATGAGATGCTTTGTGGCACAGCATCTTTAAAAAAATAAAAGACAAGTTTGGTGTAAGTAGGACTAGAAGGAATCAGAAGCCAGATGGCCAACATCATCTTTGAAATCTGCAACTGCAAGATCATCACTTGACTAAAGTCTTTCCTCCCAAGAGAGTTATCAAAGAAAAAAAAAAAAAAACAAACCAAAAACAAACAAACAAACAAAAAACAAAACCAAAAACTCAAACACTGAAAATTATACTGTTCACCATTAAAGTGTTTTACCTTTCTGGAAGGGATACCAAATTTTAGTAAGAAATTCTCAATAATAAGCACTTTATTTTCTTTAAAATTTTAGAGGAAACTGGAATCTCTCAGAATGAGGTGATAAATGCTTTTGCTAGCTGCCCTCCTTCCCAGTTAAAAGAACTGGAAGTAAAAAAAGTCCCACATATATTAGAAATCAATTTTTATTATCTAGAAACAATTTCCTTTAAATGTTTTACTTTATAAACAAAACTACTCCATGGGCAGAAATCACTCTGAATTACTGAACTAGGAACTAAGATTATGTGTATTGAATAGTTAACAGTCTATCTATTAGCATCCTACTCTTAAGCAGTCTCACTAGAGGCTGTCTTTAAGCAGCAAATGATAACTGAGATGTGTAGCTGTTCTTTCTCATTTCCCCTTTATCTGCAACATGTATAAGGATTGAAACAGGTAACTCAATGCTCATAGCAGTCTGTAAGTAATTGCTAGCTTGCATCCCTTCATATTAACAATTTTTCCTACCTCAAAGTTAAATATTATCAAAATTCTGGGGACTATCCTTTCATACATTGTTTCATACACACATACACATAATTTAACAAAGATGGGGTCATTTTTACATACTGTTTTTATTGTGGCCAAGTTCAACAGCATCAAAAGTATTTTCAGGTACTTAATTCAGGTGGCTGTAAAGCAAAAAAAAAGTCACTTCTGTCAGATACTGCAGGTACTGTATCATTTTTATACTCATATATTCATTACATTTTTAAATGTTTTTGTCCATGTTAGTGAATATTTGATGAACTCTAAATAATGCCTGTCGCAGTGAAATATACATTCCATCTTAATACTAATAACATATACTTCACAGTGTCAAGTGAAATGACCACATTAAAGAATTCCTGGAAGTCTGAGTCACAAGCGTTAAGTGACAGGAGCTTATAGTGGGTGTGGTGGTTGGGGAGACCTTCTGGTTTAAATAGGAACTGGACATAAAAGAATTCTTAGAACAGACAGCTTAGGACATATGGTGGCACAATCATGCCACAAAGGATCCAGCCTCTTTCATTGTTCTGCTCTGCCAACCTCTTAACATAGGCCTTTGTTCTCCTGTTTGTTGCTTCATGACTGAGCTGTGGCTGCCCCATTTATGGCATCACATTCCTCCAGGAAGAAAGACAAGTGGAGGGCAAGGATGAGCTCTGGTCTGCAGAACATGTTCATCTGAAAGCTTTCCTAGAAGCCCCAGCAGCAACTCCAGCTTTCATCTAGAAGTGGGGTGGTCTAGAACTGCGTCAAATGGCTGCTGCTAGGTGTACAGGAGTCTGAATAAGTATTTGTGGCTAGTATTAAGCTTCTATTAGGATGACTAGACAATAGGTAGAAAAAGACCAGGGTCTGCTACCAAAAACCCAAGTCAAAGCAAGCTGTTCTCATTCCATGCTAAAAATAGAGAATTTCACTCTTATTTCAAAAGAGCATTGAGAGGGTACAGTTAAGATATGGTAGGTGATCTACCATAAAGAAAGAGGTGAACGAGGGGGTGTAAGGGATCCTGTTGCATTAGCTGTTGAGAGGAAGAATTTCCTCTGGTCACTAACTTCCACTAATCCCCGTGAAGCTGAGAGGGGAAGAGACCAGGTCCCCAAAGCCCCTTACATTAACTGCTTGCATTCGCCTGTAGTGGAAGCTTGGAGCTATGAAAATGCACGTCTAACAAACTTAACTTACTGCATGGACTCCTAAAACTCGTGCAGAAAATGGAGAGTAAGTCAGCTTTGGGAGGTAGACTGAAGAAAGTTCGCCTTCCCTGTCTAAGCCATAAAACAAAAATAACACTGCCATCCCGCTTCATCTCCCACTGTACTGAACACACAGTAGGTGCTCAGTAAACACTCATCAACTTTAGAGAAGACAAAGGAAAGAAATGGAACTGAGAGTCTGCCAGAACTGTACCAGGTGGCTTACCTACATAGCTCATTTATTGAGCAGCACGCTGTCAGGCAGGCATGACTGTCCCATTTAGAGAAGTAAACTGAGGCTCAGAAAGGTTAGGCAGGGTAAAACGAAAGTAGAAGCAGACTCCGGGCATCTGAACTGAAACCCTTCTCCTTAAGTAATGTTGTCTCACAGTCTCTGCTCCGCCAAAGCTCCAGTGCTTTACAGACAGCCGACACAAGACATTTTGAGCAGAAGTTTGATTCAGCATCGGGAAGGACACTAACTTTTGCAAAAACAACGCTAAGGGTGGAGGAACACTTAACAAGTCTTTAGGGTTTGGTCAAAACAGAATGTACTAGCGCCACCTACGCTAGTGGCGAGGCCTGAGGGCCGCTGGGGAGGCGGAGCCGAGCGAAGGGTCAGGCCTGGCGGGCTCAGACGCGCCCGCGTGGCTTCGGGGCGACCCGGAATTCGGTCCGGGGTATCCCTGGTCGGCGCGGGCGGAGAGCAGGCCGCAGGGCCGGGAAGACCGCGCCCCGCTGCGGGCGGCGCATGACGCACTTCCGCCCTGGGTCTTCCAGCTTAAAGGGAACCCGGACCTTCTTCATAACAACAACAAAACTGCGCGCCCGCGGCCGGCGCCTGGGCTCTAGTCCCCGCCCTCCTGCCACCTGCCGCCGCTTCGGTCGCGCCTGGCGGTGCGCCGCCCTGCCTAGCACTGCTCAGACCGAGCGGTCAGGCCGAGAGCGGACCGCGCCCTTCGGCCAACTTCTCCCGCTGCCACCGCGCCGCCTCGCGAGACCCGGGGCCGGGCCGTGGCCGCCGCCAAGCAGCAGGAAGAGAACCTCAGCGGAGGACGCTTGGCCGGACAGTGAGGCCAGTGGCCCTGCCCGGGCGCAGAGGGCGGCGGTGGCGGGCTTTGCGGCCATCTCACAGGTAGCCCTGCTTGTCGCACCTGACCACCCTAAGCGGCCCGTCCCCCTTCTCCAGCCCGCGTTGCGGGACCGTCGCGTAGGGGCCTTGTTGCGTTTCAGTTTGGGGGTCGCGGCGGGGGCGGGGCGGGGGCTCGGGTTGTCGCGCCCTCACCCCTCCTTCCCTTCTCATTGCTTTCTCTCTCTACTCCCGGCCTCCCTCTGCAGTCCGGAGCCCGGCGAAGCCTAGACCTGGCGGGGAGAACTGCACCCTGGGCCGGGCCCCAGACCCCGCCGCCGCTGCCGCCACTGTCCATCATCCTCGGTGCCGGCAATGGCCTTTGTATCGCCCGATGCACTTGTGACTGACTTGGACACGGGATATTAACAACCCACTCGCTTCCGTACCCATCCCAGCCACGCCGGCAGTAACCACCTCGGCTCGTTTAGGCTTAACTGCTGCTCCTTGTGACTCTGTTCGACTTTGGGGGCACCATGGACCAAAATGGGATGGAGATTCCTGTGACCCTCATCATTAAAGCACCGAATCAGAAATACAGTGACCAGACTATTAGCTGCTTCTTGAACTGGACCGTGGGGAAACTAAAAACGCATCTGTCTAACGTGTACCCTAGCAAACCAGTAAGTGTCTAAAAGCTGGGCGCAGCTGCTCTGGCCGGCAGCTTTTCGTGCCAAGTATTCCCTTAACGCCCGCTCATCCCCTCTCCCCCAACTCCCCTTGAATCAAATAGGTCTCTTTTTGACTGCAGAGTATTTTGCATTCCGAGGTTATGTCTCTCTTGAGTGTGTGAAACATCATTAATATCTTCCTGATGAGGTTCAGTTAATTAGTAAGAGTATAGGGAAATATCAAGGGACACGAGAACTGGCAGGCATACAATAGGACCATTTTCCTTGGACTTAAAATGGGGATGACAGATGCCTCTTTATCTTTTTTTAAAAAAGATGAAGTAGTACTACAACCCATCTTAAAGCTCTTATCGCTTATTAGACTAAAATTCCTTTTTACTTGCAATGCCTGGCCCAGAAATTTGCCGACTGTTGAAGAGCGAATTTTTTCTTGGAAATAAGTATGTGACCACAATAAAAGTTATACGTTCCACTCTAGTATATATGTTTTAAGAAGCAAAGAGTTATATGTTTTAGATTCATTTTCCTTCTGCCCCCTTTCTCATTTTTCTCCTGTAGAGGACACAGAAAATTTTTTTTTAATTTAGAAGAAAACAGTCCTTCTACCCCCATCATTTGGTTCATCTTTTATTCTTTTCATACAGCCATTTGTAAATCATCGTGGCAGTGTTTTCCTTTCTGAATCATATCAGGACATTGCAAAGATAATAAAATAGTACAGCTCCATCTGTGCCCAAAGTTAGATTTGAAAGTTATCAACATTGTTGGTAATTACGAAGTCTTGGGGAGTTCTCATTGTGGTTCAGTGCATTAAGAACCCTACGACATGTATACATCTAAGGATAACCTGACCCCCTTGCTGTACAGTGGGAAAATAAAAAAAAAAAAAAGAACCCTACAACTAGTATCTATGAGGATGTGGGTTGGATCCCTGGCCTTGCTCAGTGGGTTAAAGTATCCAGCATTGCCTCAAGCTTCGGTGTAGGTTGCAGATGAGGCTTGGATCTGGCATGGCTGTGGCTAGCAGCTGCAGCTCCAGCTCCAATTCTCCAATTCAGCCCCTAGCCTGGGAACTTCCATATGCTGCAGGTTCAGCTGTTAAAAAAAAAAAAAAAAAAGTCTTGGGATAATTTAGACAAGTATAATGTTATGGAGAGTGTATGAAAGTGAGGCTTTCATGTTCTCCATTGTATGAAAATTTCATTCCTGAATAGGTAGTTTTCAGTGATTACTAAACCTTTTTTTAATTAATGAAGAGCCTTGGATTTTTAGGGTGGGAATTATTTTTAGCATCAGGCAGATTTAAGCCAGCAGAAGGGATGTGTTGGAAGGCAACTGTGCTTTCTTGGTTTTACTTAATACTTATTTTGTGCACATAAGTAAGGAAGGCACTTGATCTATATTAAGATATTGATGAATTAGAACTGTTTCGGTGTTATACAGTATTAATTTTAGTAAGGCATGTAGACTTCTAGAATAACTATAGAAATAGGGTGATGATTGCAAAAACAGGAGGTTTGGAAAAACAACTTAGTTGGCACTAGCTTTGTTTGTCAGAACTTTGTGATGCAAATGTTCTGAGTAGGAGAAATAAAAACCCTGAAGTATTTAAGTACTTGAACACAGTAGTTGGAACTTTCATTTATTCAAATCTTTTCTTGAAAGTTAAGATTTACTTAAAGGGTAACAACTTCTTTAAAAAAATTCTGTACAAAAGACTTTCTATTGCATATGATTTGTTTTATACATTTTTGAAGTAGAAAATAGTTTTTCAGGATCATCAGAATTGAAAGTCAGACTTCCATAGTACTGTTCATAACATAGCCATTTCAAAGTACATTATTCCTAGGTACATTATTGAGCTTATATCTGAGAACAGAGTCTCAAGTGTAAGGATCTTTATGTTATACAATTAAACCAAAAGGGACATGATTTTCACTGTGATGGAAAAAATTATCACTTTTCTGAAACTTTTTCATTTTATTTTATTTTTGTCTTTTTGCTATTTCTTTGGGCCGCACCCGCGGCATATGGAGGTTCCCAGGCTAGGGGTCGAATCGGAGCTGTAGTCACTGGCCTATGCCAGAGCTACAGCAACACGGGATCCAAGCCGCGTCTGCGACCTAAACCACAGCTCATTGCAACGCCGGATCCTTAACCCACTGAGCAAGGGCAGGGACGGAACCCGCAACCTCATGGTTCCTAGTCGGATTCGTTAACCACTGCGCCATGATGGGAACTCCTGAAACTTTTTCATTTTAGAAAAATATCTAGGGGCTCCCGCTGTGGTGTAACGGGATTGGCGGTGTCCTGGGAGTGATGAGACACAGGTTCGATCCCCACCTGGCACAGTAAGCTTAGGCTCCCGCGTTGCTGTACTTTGGCTTAGGCCAAGACTGCGGCTCAGATCTAATCTGCTCCTTGGCCCAGGAGCTCCATATGCCTTGGGGCGGACCAAAAAAAAAAAGAGTATCTAAGAGAGGTTTGAAACCCATTTGTCTTACCTGCATCTGGGAGAAGCCTGTTTTTGGTAGGAGTTCTGCTTTCCTGGTACTAATCTCCACTGCCCATATGGACCAGTCAGCTGCTGGAGGACAGATCAGTTATAAACACCCCAGCCTGCCAGCCCGCCTCCTTCTTGTACACTGGAGGTATTTTTGGAGGCTACCAAATAATGGGTAGCCTGTTAATTAACCTTGTGGGAAACCTGACTTTTTTTTCCTCCGGCAAGTTTTCTCCAAGTGAGTTTTAATATCTGAAGTTTATTTCTAGGTCAGTGAGAGTGAGGGTGTATGTTTCTTATTTTCATAGAAAGTCACTGAGAACTTTGTAAATTTATTGGACTCTCCAGACTTGGATTTGAACTTATTTATCACATAGAATTGATTTGAAGTATCATGGTTGTTGAACACACCAACTGTTTATTGATACTCCAAAGCCACAGGTAGTCCCCTGCATAGGAATTGGAGTTGTTAAAGTTTACTTTATAAGGTTGTTATTTGGAACAGAGAAATTTTGCAGTATAAGCAATGTTATATTATTGATTTAATATAAAAGAAGTTTAGGTTCTTATGACCACCCACAATAATTACTTAACATTGATTCTGTTTTTAAGGGTCTTGAGTGCTGTTTGGTGTTTAATAGGAATCATTGCTTATGCCTGATTCCCTGCACATCTGCCTGTGGACTTGGAAGCAGAGAAGGGTTTAGTGCCTAGTAGAAGCAGTGTCCCCCATTAAGAAGTAGCAAAGTTGGGCGCTCTGGTCAGTACTGCTCTTTTTGGGTCTGATGGGTGAGGAAGGGGGGTTCCTGTGGGCAGTGGTTTCTAGGAAAACAAGAGCTTAATAAATAAGAGCTACTGGAGGGAGAAGACTGGAGATATGAAGTTGGTCTTTTAGGTTCTCTACAAGGATAGGTCATGTGCCTACATGGTGTTGCTGACTTCTGGCTAAACTCTGCAACAGTGTTGTGAAAGCTTAAGATTTTTAGTTTTTTTTTTTTTTTGTCTTTTTTTTGTCTTTTGTTGTTGTTGTTGTTGTTGTTGCTATTTCTTGGGCCACTTCCGCGGCATATGGAGGTTCCCAGGCTAGGGGTCCAGTCGGAGCTGTAGCCACTGGCCTACGCCAGAGGCACAGCAACGCAGGATCCGGGCCGCGTCTGCAACCTACACCACAGCTCACGGCAACGCCGGATTGTTAACCCACTGAGGAAGGGCAGGGACCGAACCCGCAACCTCATGGTTCCTAGTCGGATTCGTTAACCACTGCGCCACAACAGGAACTCCAAGATTTTTAGTTTTATGCTCAGATATTGACTTTGTTTAATCACAGATAATCTCTATCTGCATAGGTATTTTAAATTCAGTTTCCCCCCCATCCCCAGTAAACCCACAACAAATATACCCCTCCTTCCAAAGCACACTTTCTAGGGTTTCATTTATTTATTTAATTAGGATTTTACTGATCTGGCATTTGGAGGTCTATGTATATCCTAAACAAAAAAGCGATGAGTCCTTTGCTCTTAAGAAGCTCAGGTCTAGTGGGGGCTGCAGACATCTAGTTAAATAACTAGAATACTGTGTGACTTTTTTATTCAAGAGGGATGTGCTGAGTGCTGTAGGAGTACAGGAAGGGAGTGGTCAGCTCTGGAGTGGGGGCGAGGGAATGTGTAGCTGTTTTATGAAAAGATTCATAGGGACATTTTTTCTTAAAGAATTGATAACAGTTTTAAGCAGATAAGATAGTTTTTTTTTAACTGTTCTTTCAGAACTAATGTTGCACTGATGATTCTAAATACTTTACATTATTACAGTACTTAGTAATATAGTGCAATGTAAAAAGATTGTAGATCCATATGAGCTACAAAGGGGAGGGTGTTTTCCAGTTAGGAAGCAAGGCAGTTACCATATTTACGCAGAAGTTTACAAAGTCTTTATTAAAAACCTCAGATGTGAAATTGAGTTCTGGTGGAGTTTTGAATGGTATTGTTACTTTGTTTAAGAAATGAAAAGTGCACCAGTTCATGTTGATAGTGCGGATAGATAATTGTGAATCATAGTGTAATGTGACATTTGTCATTACTTCATGACTTTAGTTTTCAATTCCTAAAATTGGACTGTAGTGTAAAATAATTATTCTAAAATTTAAGTAATTGCTATTAGTGGGTAAAGATACCTATCAAGAAGGCCATTTTTACTTGAGTAGATTCAGATTTTGATCTAATTTAGATTTATTTGCTAGATATGTAAATATCAAAATGATTGAACTTAATGTTATCTAGTAGAAGGGACTATCCTAGAGAATATTTTAAAAATAAGAAATAAGGAGTTCCCGTTGTGGCTCAGCGGAAACGAATCCGGCTAGGAACCATGAGGTTTCGGGTTTGATCCCTGGCCCTGCTCAGTGGGTTAAGGATGCAGTGTTGCTGTGCCTGTGGTGTAGGCCAGCAGCTGTAGCTCCAATTGGATCCCTAGCCCAGGAACCTCCATATGCCTCGGGTGCAGCCCCAAAAAGCCAAAAAGAAAAAAAAAAGAAAAAAGAAAAATTAAGAATCTTTATATCCAACTAGGTACCTTTTTCATTGTCTTATTTTTACTCTCCATTCTCATGTGCAGACAATAACTAAGGTGGACCTGACTCACCCTGAATTCAGTTTTGAAGACATACCTTTCTGGGGCTTGTATTTCTTTGCTCGATATTTTGTCTTGAGGTCACAATGGCTGTTGAACATGTCCCTCAGTTCTGGGTGGACTTCCTCTGTCTTGGTGCCTTTTCGAATTGTGCCTTTGCTCTGAGACTCTGTTATAATTAAAGAAACGGGAATGAAATCAGTTGTATAGATTCTGTTCTGAGACTGTGTGTAACATTCCACAACCAAATTGCCTACAGTTCAGGTGGAAGTCTTAATTCCATTGTCAGTGGAAGTAGCTTGTATATCATAATTTGAGGTTTATGTTTGTCTTGTTTTTGTCATTCCCTATTACTTTACTTAAGAAGGTTGTTTTTTAAAAAATTATAAACTATTGGCTATATTTCCCATATTGTATAATATATCATTGTAGCTTATTTTATACCTAATAGTTGGTACTTTTTAATCCTCTAGCTTTATATTGCCCCTGCCTCCTTCCCTCTCCCCATTAGGAACCACTAGTTTTTCTCTATATCTGTGAGTTGGCTTCTTTTTGTTATATACACTAGTTTGTTGTATTTTTTGATACCACCTGTAAGTGATATCATATAATATTTGTTCTTCTCTGCCTGACTTATTTCACTTAGCATAACTAGGCAGGTTATTTTTAAAACTTGCTTGACTACCTCAGAAGAGTTGACTTAAAAGGGCTATTAATCCATACACATCCATAATTTTTGTTTTCATTAAAACTTTTATAAAATTTTAGTAAAGTTTAAGAGGGTTTCATGTAACTTAGCAATATAATTCAGATTTTTAAAATTCTTTTTAAAACGCTTATTAAATTGAGTTTAAAGGCTGATGGAAAGTTAAAAGTTTTAAATGAGTGATGACTAAAATTTATTTTATTTCACTCCTTTGTAGCCTTCTCTTAATTTCTTCTTTTGGAAAATAACAGTACTGCGAAGTAATATTTTAGTTAATCATGCATCAATGCTTTTAAAAATAGGATTTTTCCAAAACTTTTAGTGTAAGTTTCTCACCTTTATATAATAAATATTTGATCATCTCAAATGCTTTTATTTAACTGTCATATTTGGTGCTCTGATTAATCTGCTATTTACTAAGTGGTTGTATACCAGGCATTCTACTAAACACTTTATATGTTTATCACATTTATTCCTCATAGACAGCTTATGCTATAAGTTTCATTATTAGCTCTGTTTTATATATGAGGAAACTGAGGCTTGGTAATTTTTTGCCCAAGGTCATAGAACTCTAAGTAGTAGTAGAATTTGTACCCAGGTTGGTCTGAGTTGCAGGGCACAGGTCTTAACCATGTGACGGTTATATGTAATAAGATGCAGAAGGGCATTTAGGGACTTGGCCATCTCACCTATATACTTGCAAGTTAAAAAGGAGTGAACTGTAAGAAGATGTGTATTTAAATGGTTTGTCATCTAAAGGCTGTAGATGAATGGGTGACGTAGTCTTAATATTGTTATACTGCATTATCAGGTTAGCGTATGGTTATTTTTGTTTATTTTGATAAACTGTAGGGAAGGTTTGGGAACATAATAAGACTTCAGCGTACCTTGCTTCGCTGTTTTCACATCTCTGCTTCTTTGTATGAACCATAGCGGTCATGTATTTTGGCATCACTGTTGTCTGTATACTGATTTGTGAATGGCCTCTGAATTGAAACAGCTTAGCAGAGACTGTCCCTTTGGAGTTTTAGAGAAGTTTTAGAGCTTACTCTTGAAGCTTTGTAAGGTGGTTTTGTTTACTGTTATTGTAAAGAGATAAGAGGTAGAGGCAATTTGGGTAAGCTATGCTTCCATTTACAGTGTTTCTGAATTTCTTGCGGCTTTAGGTTGGATGGATTTAGTGGGAATGGGAGGGAGATATGTTCCAACACAAATTCACAGAATTCATTTCCCACAGAAACGTATTTTGTGCACCTTATAAGAACCAGCTCTTTAAAGTTGTTTGACACTTGTGACTGAACTTTATATAAGTACTGAAATGTCAGTAGTTACTACTTTCAAGAAATTGGGGAGTTCCCATCATGGATCAGTGGAAACGAATCTTACTAGTATCCATGAGGACACAGGTTCAATTGCTGGCCTCGCTCAGTGGGTTAAGGATCTGGTGTGGCTGTGAGCTGTGGTGTAGATCACAGAGGCAGCTCAGGTCTCACGTTGCTGTGGCTGTGATATAGGCTGGCAGCTGTATCTCCGATTTGATTAGACCCCTTGCCTGGGAACTTTCATATGCCACGGTTGTGGCCCTAAAAGACCAAAAAAAAAAAAAAAAAAAAAAAAGATATTGGGCTATAGTTCTTTGAACTAACATGTAAGTTGATTGCTTTTACTGAGCTATTTGATTGTGTTGAAGTTGGATACAGTAAAGACAATTTTTTAAGCCATATATGATTATGAGAGACCCATTTAGCTCTTCACGTAAAAAGTCTAATCTTTTGCTACCAAATATGAGTTTTTACAAATATGAAAATGTCATTGGCTTTGTAAACTCATCTTTTAGACTCTTGTGAATATTTATGTGCATTAGGGTTTCATGGTATTTCATGTTTTTGATAGCTAGTTAAACATTAAAAAATCAGACACTTTAGGTAATAGTATATGTAAACCTTCTAGAAAGAAAGAATCTTCCCCGGTTTAGGATTTTTTTTGTGTGTATTACACTAGCAGGTGAGCTTTCCTCACCTTGGTTTTTAGCCATCTCTCCTAAGTGGGTAGCAGTTTTTGGGCCAGCTGATTAAGCAGCTGTTTATTTGGCCTGGTATAGTTCTGGGCTACTTAGAGTGTTAACAGGATATTTTCAATTTGGTAATTTAGTTGCCTCTGTGCTAGCATATGTCACCAGGCTTTGTCTAGGGTGGAGCAGTGGAAACAGTAAAAATAGTACACCTGATAGAATTTGCTGACTGTTGAATGTAGGGTGTGAGCAACAGGAAGAATGGTGGTGTCGTTAACAGAGAGAGTATATTAATCTCTGTAGCCAATATCTTAACAGGAGAAAATTTTAATTCATAGTTTAATTAGTACTTTATTTTAAATTTGCCAATCTCAAGTCTTCTGAATTCTTTTTTTTTCTGAATTCTTATATTTAAAGGATACCATGTAATTTTTTTTTAATTAAGAGAAAAATGAACTTTTATTGTGTTAAGCTACTGAGTTCTTGGAGTTTGTTATAGCAGCTAACATTATTTACCTGAACTAATATATAAATGGATTTTTAACCAAAACATACTTAGCAGGTCTGGATAAATAAAATTGTGTCACCTTAACACAATAAACCGGATTTGAATTGAGATCTCAAACTATTCTTTTCCTAATTACCATAGTTTAGAATCCAAGCCAGTTGAAAATTCAGTTGATTATTGTTTGTTATCATGTCTAAACATTGGTTTTCCAGATATTTAAATTAAATTCATTGACATTTAAACTGAAGAGGCAGTTTTTTTAGTGGCATAGAAGAAATTTCAAATCTTTTTAATTTATGTGCATGAAACTTCTTTTGCTCTGTTTCAACCACAGTAAAATTAAAGAATTCTTTCCCCATTTACTTCTGATTATCTAAGCATTTGAATATTCAGTTTAAAGCAACTGATTTTTTAAATTGAGATACTGTTCACATACTATCAAATTTACCCTTTAGGAGTTCCCGTCGTGGCGCAGTGGTTAACGAATCTGACTAGGAACCATAAGGTTGCGGGTTCGGTCCCTGCCCTTGCTCAGTGGGTTAAGGATCCGGCGTTGCCGTGAGCTGTGGTGTAGGTTGCAGACGCGGCTCGGATCCCGTGTTGCTGTGACTCTGGTGTAGGCCGGCGGCTACAGCTCCAATTAGACCCCTAGCCTGGGAATCTCCATGTGCCGCGAGAGCGGTCGAAGAAATAGCAAAAAGACAAAAAAAAAAATTTACCCTTTAATGTGTACAACTCGGTGGTTTTTTAGTAGTTCACACAGTTGTGCACTCATCACCGCTGTCCAAGTCGAGAACATTTTCATTACCCCGTACCACTCACAGTCACTCCCCATTCTCTGCTCCCTCTGTCTTTGGTAACCACTGACCTACTTTCTGTCTTTGTGTATTTGCCTATTATGAAAATTTCACATAAATGGAACTGCAATATATATGCCCTTTTGTGTCTGGCTCTTTTCACTTAACATAATGTTTGTAAGGTTCATTCATGTTGTGACATGTACCAGTTCTTCATTAATTCTTACAGCCAAATAATACTCCATTGTATTGTGTATATCACATTTTGTTTATCTATTCATCAATTGATAAGCGTTTGAGTTCTTTATACTTTTGGGGTATTATGAATAATGCTTCTGTGCACATTCCCTTATAGGCTTTCTGTGGACATGTTTTTACTTCTCTTTGGTGTATACCTAGGAATGGAATTGGATGAATACTGAGTCCTAGAGTAACTTTTTGAGGAACAGCCAAGCTTTTCCAGAGGTTGTTGGGTTTTGCATTCCCACCAGCAATGGATGAGGGTTCTACTTTCTTCACATCCTCGTCCACACTTGTTTCTGCTTCGTGTATTTTCAGAAGGTACCATGTAATTTTGTTATATTCTGCTTTTTTTGAAAATTAATATTCCCTTGCTGTGGAAAGATGAAAGTTTATTTATGTTTTTATTTTTTTGGCTTTTTAGGGCCATACCCATGGCATATGGAAGTTCCTGGGCTAGGGGTAAAATCAGAGCTGCAATTGCCTCTGTGCCACAGCCACAGCAACACAGGATCCAAGCCTCGTCTGTGACCTACACCACAGCTCATGGCAACGCTGGATCCCTGACCCACTGAGCACAGCCAGGAATTGAACCTGCATCCTCATGGATCCTAGCCAGATTCGTTTCCACTGAGCCTCAATGGGAACTCCCGATAACAATTTATTTGAAGTTTTCTTTTAACTTAGAGAAAAGTTAATAATAAGATACTAACACATGATTGCTTCTTCAGAGTAATCTGCTAATATCAGTACCATTTGCACAAGTGAACCAGATAAATTTAGCACCAAGTGTTTTAAATTTGTATGTGAGTCATAGACTTCATTTTATTCTTAATATTACATGTAAACTAAGTGATATAATGAACTTCAAATAAGTTGTGTTTTACAAATCTGTATAAACCTTTTTCGACTCATACACCACTTCATTTAATGAGTTGGCATTTAGCATCTATTCTGCAGGACACAGTGCTAAGCTCTGGGAGAAAAGGTATGAGCTAGACAGAACTGGACCCTCCTTTGTTCTTGCCACTTATATTCTACTTAGAGAAATAAACATGTGCACAAAATTACATATTGTGGTTGTGTTAAAACAAAAAGGGTGTGTGAAAAGAAATACTCTAAATTTGTAAATCAGGTAAGTCTTCTCTGCAAAGGTCATTTTTTCTTTTCTTCTTATCTCTTTTTTTTTTCTTTTTTAGGGCCGCATGTGCAGCATATGGAGGTTCCCAGGCTAGGAGCTGAATCAGAGCTGTAGCTACAGGCCTATACCACAGCCACAGCAGCATGGGCTCTTAGCTACATCTGTGACCTACACCATGGCTCATGGCAATGCCAGATCCTTAATCCACTGAGTGATGCCAGGGATCAAACCCATGTCCTCATGGATACTAGTTGGATTCATTACCACTGAGCCACAACAGGAACTCCCTGAAGAAGTCATTTTAAAGCTAAGACCTAAAAGATGATTAAGAGCTAGCCCTGCAAGAGCTGGGAGAGAATATCGCAGGTAGGGAATCTGAGCTGGGGAAGAGGTTGGCATATTGGGGGATATAAGTGTATGCCAGTTTGGCTAGTGAGTGAGGAGGAAAGAATATAGAATAGGTATTCTGCTGGGACCATCTGGTAATGGTTAGGAATTAGAATTCAATCTAGAGTGTAGGATTCACAATTTTTTAATAAAAAAAAATTTTTTTTTCCCTTTTTGGATGCCTCGCAGCTTATGGAGTTCCCTGGCCAGGGGGTTAGATCAGAGCTGTGTTTGTGTCCTACACTGCAGCTGTGGCAACGCTGGATCCTTTAACCCATTATGCTGGGCCAGGGATTGAACCTATGTCCTGGCATGACAAAAATGCTGCTGTTCCCACTGCGCCACAGTGGGAAGTCCAATTCATATTTTTAAAAGATTACCTTATTTGCTGACAGTAGAACAGAGGGCAAAGAACAGCTAAGATCTTAGCTATTATGGAAATTCAGGCAAGAGATGACGATTTAGGTAGGGTAATGGCAATGAACATGGAAAGAAATGGACTGAGATGGACTTTTGGAGATAGAGTCCCATAAGATTTGCTGATGTTTAGATGTGTTAGGCAATGTGAGAGAAAAAAATTGAGGATAATGCCCAGATTTTTGGCTTAAATAACTGGTGGCAAGTTGTTATACAATAGGGAACAAGTAAGAGGAAGGATTTGGGGGAATTGGGAATTGAAAACCATTGTACATATTTTGATTTTGAGTTGCTTGTTAAGGTATCTGGAGGTTAGAGTTCCCGTCTCGGCGCAACAGAAATGAATCCGACTAGGAACCATGAGGTTGAGGGTTCGATCCCTGGCCCTGCTCAGTGGGTTAAGGATCTGGCATTGCTGTGGTGTAGGCTGGCAGCAACAGCTCCAATTAGACCCCTAGCCTGGGAACTTCCATATGCTGCTGGTGCTGCTGTGAAAAGAGACCAAAAAAAAAAAAAAAAAGGTATCTGGAAGTGTTAATATGTCTAATAAGCAGTTGGGTATATGCATCTACGTCTGAAAAGGAGGGAGAGGGCTTAGAGAAACAAACTTGCATCTCAGCTGAAGAACCTTAACTTTTAGATTGGATAGAAAAGGACCCCGGAGGGACAATGACCAATGATATGAATGCCTCTTAATGGGTTTTCTAAACCTCAGTTGTTCTTTTCAGAGGTGCAAAAGCTGTGGTCTTGTCTTGCAAATGCCAAAGCCTTTTTCTGGTTGCTGTTGGTCTTGCTGTTTCCTCCTGCTGCTTAGAGACTTGCTTAGCCATTGCTCAGCCTTTCTGTTCAGTGGGTATATATAGGTTTTAAAAAAGTAGAATTTGGGGATAAGGGATTACCAGTCTCTGTGCTTCTAGTAATCTATTTCAGTCAGCTATATTTTAGGTTAAATAGATTATGTGCTCTTAGGTCTAAAAGTTTGATGACTGTATGCATTTCTTAAACTGGGACTCATAGTTTTAGGACTAAGAATTTTCAAACTCTTGAATTTGGGTTTTTATCTTGATAAAAAAACTATCATTAAAGTTAGTCAGTAATTATAGCTAACTCTCATTAATTTCCTGTATTTTTAAATGGTCATCCTAAGTATATTTAATTTTTATGACTGAGTTTTTCAAGCATAGGCTTCTGAACTCTGAAGTCTCTGACTGACAGTGATCTGTATTCTTTCTGTGAAAAAATGGTTTTAAATCTATTTTTCTAAATGATACGGGAGTAAACTGCCTAAGTTGGATTGGTGTTGTACTTAATTATTTTGGGCTGCACTCATGGCATGCCAAAATTCCCAGGCCGTGGATTGAACCTATGCCACAGCAGCGACAGTGCTGGATCCTTAACCTGCTAGCCACCAGGGAACTCTCCATTGTACTTAATTTGTTTATAAATTTGTCAGTAGTCCAAAAATACTGATCATTCTAGTGTGTATATATATATGTTTGTCTTTTTGCCATTTTTTAGGGCTGCTCCCTCAGCATATGGAGGTTCCCAGGCTAGGGGTCTAATTAGAGCTGTAGCCGTCGGCCTGCGCCAGAGCCACAGCAATGAGGGATCTGAGCCGCGTCTGCAACCTACACCACAGCTCATGGCAATGCTGGATCATTAACCCACTGAGCAAGGCCAGGGACCGAACGCGCAACCTCATGGTTCCTAGTCAGATTTGTTAACCACTACACCACGACGGGAACTCCGATTCTAGCATATTTTTATGTCCATCTTGTTTAGAAGTGGTACGTGTGATAAGGTACATGGTTAATTCCATTACTGTTACAGTTTAATAGTAAAATAGAGATTCCTCCTATAGGAAACAGATAATATATAGATTTCTTATATTTTAAAGCAGTAATTGGTAAATACTTCTTTTACCCTACCACCCAATACATCCTTTCATTAAAAGTAGGAAGGCAAGTCACTTATGTTTTGGACTTGGACTTTTTACCAACATCAAAATACTTTTCTTTCTGTGTAGAGAAGCTAAAATTAATCAAAAGCTTTCCTTTTGTTATTTATAAATGTCATTTTAAACTAATTCTTGAAAGTTGTTCAGATGTGAATTAGGGCTTGTTTTTTTAGTCATTAAGAGTGATAGTTATTGCAGCTTTAACAAAACCTGTTTAGCAGTGTCCTGATCATATTCTTATGCATAATGAACATATGTAGTCTGCTGTTAGTCATACAACTTTTCAATACTTTTGCATAATCTTGCATTAGATCCTCATGAAACTACATGATACCAGGACAGCAGGTATTGGATATTAGTATCAAATGTTCACTGAATGTTTTCTAGGTGTTGTTCTTAGAGGTTTTTGTATATTTCATTGTTGCGAAAATTCAACCCTGTGAAATACCTCATTTTACAGATAAGAAAACTGAGATACAGAATGGTGGTAGTAGGATTGTGTACAAGTTTCTTGACATTTTTTTACCTATCTCAGCCATATTCTTCGGTAAGTCCAACTCCTCTGCATAAGATTCTGCTCCTTATTAGCTGCTCAAAGATATTGCTGTTGAAATTATCTATTTTTCTTTCCTTCATCTTCAAGTGTTCCTTTCTGCCGGATTATTCCTGTTGGCATACGAACATGTTATTTCTTATTAAAAAAAAGAAAAACACCAAACAGTAAAACAAATAAGACCTTCCTCTTGATTCCACTTCCTTTCTAGCTATTGCTTTATTTCTTTCATGTCTTAGTGCAAAACTCATAAACTGTGGCTATTCACTCTCTCTAAATCTATTTCTCTCCTTTTTTTTTGAATCCATTCCAGTTAAGTTTTTACCCTACTGCTCCACCACGGTTGCTTTTATCAAGATCACCAGGAAGCTCCATTTTCTAGGATGTGGTGGGGTAATACAGAAATAAATAGAATAATATGAAAGAAGAACACTATGAGTATTAACAAAAACCTGGAAACACTCAAATATCCATATTATAAACTTGAGTATTTCTGTATAATAGAGCATTATGCATCTGTCAAAAAGAATGGGGAAGACATCTTTATACTGCTAAGGAGTATTCTCTAGGGTGTAGTGAGTGAGAAAACAAGCTGCAGAAGAGGAAGTATCTTTTTTTTTTTTTTTTTTTTTTTTTTTTTTGGTCTTTTTTGCCTTTTCCAGGGCCACTTTCGTGGCATATGGAGGTTCCCAAGCTAGGGGTCTAATTGGAGCTGTAGCCGCCGGCCCATACCACAGCTACAGCAACTCAGGATCGAATCCGAGACTGCAACCTACACCACAGCTCATGGCAACACCAGATACTTAACCCACTGAGCAAGATCAGGGATTGAACCTGCAACCTCATGGTTCCTAGTTGGATTCGTTACCCACTGAGCCACGACAGGAACTGGAAGTATCTTGTACTACCTTTTACGCGAAAGGGAAATACAAGTGTGTATTCAGATTTGTTATATTGTTAAAAATGATGGAAGAGTAATTCAGAATTATAGAGGAAGGGGGTAAAGACAGAAGCTAAACCTCTTTTTACCTTGTCCTATAATTTTTACTTTGTTTTCATGAAGTTATAAATTATTTTTAAAAATTAAATAGAAAAAAATAATCTCTAAATGGTAACAAAATAATTTAACAATGTCAGGATGGTGACATAGCTATGAGGAGAATTATTCCAAGTAATTTTGAAACAGTATTTTGACTACATGTCTCTACTAGGATATGTCTAAGGACGGAAAAAAAGCAATAAGAATCTTAAACTTTGTCCAGTGTTGATATTTTTGATATTATACATACTAGAATAAAACATATAAGTACTTTTGCTCACGGCCTACGTTTGTTAATGTCATTAGCAAAAGAGATTTTCAGGGTAAGAGAGTACAAATAAAATAAGTAAAACCAGTGTATATTTAAGTTGGAAATATCAGTGTATACTCAGGGTTTAAGTTTCTTTTTCTCAAAAGCCACATGTTTTCTAGCTCTCCGTGAAGAATCTTAGAAATAATGACAAGTAACAATAGGCACTCTTAAATCCCAGCTTTTGTCTTTAAATGTCATTTCCCATTAAAAGAAATTGAGGCCCCTCGAGCAGTGCTGATTCTGGGCCTGGAGAACGTAATGTGGAAGATGAACCTGAGGCATTTGGGGCCAGAAAGCAGAGAAGCTATTAGCAACTAGAGAGGTCATGTCAAAGTGACTCAGGAGCCACCCTGAAGGGACTCCTACTGGCCAAAGATGGTGCAATTTGAGGACTTGGGGAGTGGGGAGAGATGGCAGTACACTGAAAAACATGAAATTCCACATGCTCCTAATGATACTTAAACCAAAAGTTTTTAGTCTCTTCTGGAGTTGCTTGGGCACTTATTCTGAAAACTGATAAAGGGAATCAGTTGAGCATTTTTGGTGTCTTTCCTGTATAATCTAGGTAAGCAAATGGTTGATGAGGTGAGGTAAAAGTTCTCTTAAAAAAAGAAGCACAGCTAATAAATACTGAAAGAATTACAGAATTAGAAAATAATTTTCTACCCCTAATTAAATAATGGCTCTAGGCAGTTGGATCTCGGTAGTTTATCAGGTGAATGATGGCAGACTTTATAAGGGATGAATCAGGCTAACATTTGAACCCTCTGATCAATCTTAACATGACTGAAAGTCAGCCAAGACACATGTGCTAATCATGATGTGATGCAACAGGAAGTTTTCTTGTCAAACAAGAAAGAACCTGAATTTAATCAACCCTCTAGCTCTAACTGCATTATACAGAGACTACAGCACATGCTATACAATACCAGCAGGATATAGTCACCTAGATCCAGACTGCAACATGTTTTCTACAAATAAATAGGGAAAAATTTTAAAGTAGAAACTTAAAGATTAAAAAAAAGTTAACAACCCAGTCCCATGTGTGAGCTTTGTTTGGATTCTGATTTAGACAAAACACCCTAAAAAGGTTTCCCATTTTTGAGCAAGTGGGAAAAATTGAGCTGTGCTGGATATTACATAATAAGGAATTAATATTTATTTTGGTGAATGTGGTAATGTTTTGGTTAGTTGGATAATTGGAAAAAACTGTTGAAGATATATGCTATTTTTTTATAGGTGAAAAGAAATGATATGTGGTATTTGTTTTAAAACTTTCTTTCTCTCCAAAAAGGAAATTGTGGGGGCAGGTGAAACAGGAATAGCAGAATGTTGAATAATTGTTGGAGCTGGATATTTGGAAATTCTTCAAGATGATACCTGGGAGTTCATTTTATTCTCTCCACTTTCTGTATGTTTGAGAATTTTTGTAGTAAAGTAAAAAAAAAAAAAAAGTCATAAGAAAAGACTGCTGTTTTTAATACAGAATGATGATATGACATAAGTATCTATGTACCAGTTTGGACTGGTGAAAAAAATGATAGTTTATACTTATTACTTCAGATTGCAGCTGAAGTAATAAGTATATCAGGGAAAATTATAAAGTGCTACACAATTCATCTTGTCCGGGGGTTAAATCAGTCTTTATCTACTTGCAGTTAACTTATGCTATATAATTTACTGTTTGTTCCCCACTCAATATTTTTATGTACTGATTGAAGTTTCAAAATTTGTGATATGCATTTAAAAACAACAACAACAACAACAACAACAAACCTCCTGGAGTTCCTGTTGTGGCTCAGTGGAAATGAACCTGACTAGTATCCATGTGGATGCAGGTTTGATCCCTGGCCTCACTTGATCTGGCGTTACACTGAGCTGTGGTGTAGGTCACAGACGAGACTCGGATCCCGCGTTGCTGTGACTGTAGTGTAGGCCAGCAGTTACAGCTCTGATTCGACCCCTAGCCTGGGAACCTCCATATGCCGTGGGTGCGACCCTTTAAGAAAGAAAAAAAGACAACCCCCCTCCCCAAAAAAAAGCAAACCCACCAATAAACCTCCTGTGTTGTATTAGGTTGTTTATATATAGAAATTTGTATATGTACATTTTAGGAGTGGCACACTTAAAAATACTTCCAGGGAAACTTAGATTATGCCTAAAAGCTAAGTATCTTTGAAGGACAACTGTACTTTTCCCTTGATCTTTGGTACCCAAGGACCCCTGAACCACAGATCTTACTCAGTATGACTCTATTTGTGGTTATTTTAAATGTAAGATGCATTTTTAGTAGCTGTGTTGTATATTATAGTCTATTTTTATAGTCTGTTTGAAAATTATTGTTGTTATTGCTTGGGTTTGACATGTTCAATAATTCTCACTGTAGCTAATATTTAATTGTTTTAATAGAATTCAAGGAACATTTGCCTGTTTCTCAGTTATGAATAGGAGGTCTTATAGGGACTCTACATAAATGCTTTAATTTTAAATACTTTAATGCTAGTAGTGTTAGCACCTAGCAGGTTTATTATAAGTACAAAATAAGGCAGAGATAACCAGAACATGTTTCCTATGTGGGGTTACATATGGAGATGGCAACTGAATTTCCATGCATTTTAGTTGATTTTTCTTTAGTGTTCTGTTTTTGAAAAATGTATGAAGGTATTCATGAGAATGGCAAGAATAATAAAAACTGAAGTAGTTACTTAATGCTAAACTAAATCCAAATGGCTCTTAAATTAAAAAACCAATAAATTGTACTGTTAGTAAATAAATTGTAATGTTAGTAAAGAGGAAAATAAATGTTAGTAATAAAAATAATTTTTATAATAATAATAAAAATAATAATAATAAATGTTAGTAAATAAATTGTAATGTTAGTAAAGAAGAAAATAAATCTCCTTATATATACTTTTGATTAAAAATACTGACAAAACAATGTAAAATAACACTGGTGACCTTGAAATTTTATCCCATTGTTGACTGTTAATAGAAAATCAGCTACCTTCTCTTCTTACGGTCTTGAAGATTTTAAATGTCACATGCATTGCATTATAACTGAAAAGACAAACTTCCAATTTACTTTTTTCTCCTATTTTAAAAACAATTTGGTATTTACCTGAATTTTATTATATCTACAGTAGATATGCTACCATTTGCTATACTCTTAATGTCTTAAGTGGGATTTGGAAAAACAGAACTTTTAAGTAATGTCAGTTTTCTGTTTATTTGTGCCTAAAGGGAGTTTTACTTTACCCATATTTAGGCCTCTTATTCCCAACCTTCAATTTGTATAATTAGAAAAAGTTGAATTCTTTTCTTTGTCCCATTTCTTAGTTGACGAAGGATCAGAGATTGGTGTATTCGGGCAGACTGCTTCCTGATCATCTGCAGCTGAAAGACATTCTCAGAAAAGTAAGCTTTTCTACCACTGTTTGATACCAGATACTCAAGAGTGTCAGAGGAGATATGTTCTGAAGTGTCATTGATATCCATTCAGTTTAGTTTTTAGATACTTAAAATCAGCCCTTTTGGGTAGCATAATAGGTGATTCTGATTGCTTTAGGTAGCAATTTTGTATATCCATCTGATAGCTAAGTCTATCAGGATTATATATTTGTGTTCAGGGATTTGTTGTCTTGTGTAAGAAAGCAGTATTAACTCACCAGTAGTGCAGGAGTAAAGTGCTCAAGCAGTGGTGAAGGATTTTCGAGGATAATATGGTCTTCTCTTTTAAATCCCCCATTGACCAAACTACATGATGTTTTACTACAAGTTAACTTGGGTTAGGAGGTTAATTTCAAGATAGGCTATAGAAGGAAGTCCACTTAATCCATCAGTTAGCAAACTTTGAATGCTGGTACTTGGAATTAAAATATATTTTGGTACAGTTTTTTGACAACTTGAATGCTAGTTATTTTAATAGTAGCTTTTCGCTCATGTTTATTTGTGGAATTTATACTTTTAGAACATTTCTGCATTTGAGATTCTTTTTGCTTGTGAATGTAGTGGAAGTCCGAATATATAGCCTTTATATTTTGCTTTAGATCTTTGACTTAATTAACTCTTAATGTTTTTTCAATATCCCTATTCTGATTTAGAAGATTTCTGGCCTCTCCTGTATGTTTATGATCACCTGTGGGAAAGTTTAAAAAATTTTACACTGATATATTCCTTCTGTTTATGTAGTTGACATTTTAGCTTTACCCCTGTGACATTTTGCTGTCATTTTCATTTTAATCATGTAGTTTCAGGTTGCCAAAGTGGTTTAATAACCTCTCTCTCACTCTCTTTTCCTCTCTCTCAAAAAAAGTGGACTTTTCAGCAGATTTCCCCCCTCTCTTTTCTTAATAGACTTTATTTTTTTAGAGTAGTTTTAGGTTCACAGCAAAAGTGAGCAGAATCTATACATTCTGAGATTAACTCTGTGCCTCCCGCCTCCATGCATACACAACTCCCCCCACTAACAGTGTTCCACAGCAGAGTGGTATAGTAGTTGATGCCTACAGTGACATCATTATCACCCCAAATCCATAGTTCATATTAGGATTCACTCTTGGTGTTGTACATTCTATAGGTTTTAATAAATGTATGATGACATGTATCCACATCGTAGTATCATTCAGAATATTTCACTGCTTCCCAAATCCTCTTTGCTCCACCCATTCAATCTTTCCCTATTTTTATCCTTAAAAACCTTTTGGCTACATCCTCTCTGAAATATAGATTTGTTTATTATTTTAACCCAAGGATAGCTAGAGTCTGCACATACATACTTCTTAAAGGGCTTTTGCTGCCAGAAATGGTTTCTAACCAGAAGACTTAAAATAAAAATGCTTCAGGCAAAGAGCTTTTATGCCCCTTACCATAAAATATTTTGAACAGTATGTTTACATTTTGAACAGATCTTTGAAATGTATAGCCTTTAACTTTTTTTTTTTTTTTTTTTTTTTTTGGTTAAATGCTCTCGTTACCTTTACCTGCTTAGTTATAGAATGTTCTATAAAATGTTCTACAGAAATGTTTCCCAAAGGTGAATGAATACTACGAGCTAACTGTGGTTAATATGACCTTTGAAACTAGGTTTGTAAGGATAAACATCGTATACTTGGATGCTTTTTAATATTCTGTGTTCCCAAGCTAAGGGGACCCCCCTTGCTAGGCGTACCTCATGTCATGCTGCCTCTGGGAATGCCTTTCCTTAGCGTCCTAAGCCCTGTTAACCTCTTTCTGTAAACCTCTAAAGCAGTTGTAGTTTGTGTTTCTCAGTTTTGTACAAAAGACTGTTTTATGTATTTCTCGAGTTGTGCTCTAATGTGCTAGTCTGTTCTTCTAACAGTATCCTTAGCCTCTTTAGGGGAGGGGCCGACTCCTGCCCTTTCTTGGGTTCACCTCAGAATTAAGCACAATCTTAGGCTTATGGTAGACAATGAATTCTTAGTTTCTGGGAGCTTTATTTCTTTTTCTCACAACTGGGCATCTTTCTTTTCTTCCTGTCCCCCTTTCCTTTATCATTTTCTGATTTCTTTCTTTTTTTCTTTTTTTAAAGTTGCTGAGCCATCCTTTGTTCTTCTCTGCTCTCATTTATTCTCTTTCTGTCTTATTTTCTTGCTCTATGCCTAACTATAAATATGCTCATGAAATTGCTAGGTTAAAATGCCAATTCTAATCATTATTAGAATATTTTCATTCAGTCATAGTCATAGAGTTATGGAAACACATTTGGAATATTTACAGAATATAGTTCAAATATATGTTGTATGTCTGTGTACAAGTGTTAGAGAAAAAACATTTTTTGACTTAAAAAATAAAACCCTATTGTTAAAATTAAGACAAATGAGATTATGGTGAAATTATTTGAGTTTCTATATTGCTGTAAGGGCCCAACTAATGAAAACATTTCACTACTTAAAAGTTTATAGGTCTCAGCGTTGATGTGACTATTACAGTTCTGATATTAAAAGTGCTAGGTTTTTTATATTGAAATAATAGATTGTGTTGACATAATTTTTCAGCAGTGTTTGCTTCAAGACTCTTTGGTATACAAGATAATTATTTTTTCATACTCCTGAATATTGAGACCATTTTCTAAGCATGGAGAAAATACTGAAATCAGCAGAGACCTGACTTACCTGCAAATGATAACAATTTATTGCTGGTAAAAGCAATAATGTGCTTCCTGTGCTAGGAAGGACTTAAGTTCTGAGTTAAGTATTTCCAGTTAGCTACTGACTTTTTTGAGCTGTGTATCTTCCAGTACTACCCTTAAGACATAATCTTCTTTAATTTTAGCAAGATGAGTATCATATGGTTCATCTAGTGTGTACTTCTCGGACTCCTCCCAGTTCTCCAAAGTCCAGCACCAGTAGAGAAAGTCATGAAGCATCGGCATCCAGCAGCAATTCTGTGAGTTGTTTTGGGAGGAGTAAATGTTGAAGTTTTCTGGTTATCCTTTTTTGCCTCTGAAAACTAAGTGGAAAACAAAACATTGGGAGCTTGTGGGTTGTGAGACTGTGTTTTGTCAAGTTAAACTTCATTTTTTTAGAGATCTAGTGCGCAGTGTTATCCTTTGAAGCCTGTTTCCCCATATGTCATAATTTCTTATATGGCAGGTCAGTAAGAGATCCCGTCTTTAAGGGTTTAATTACTGAAATACTCAGAATTATGATATGGTTATATAACATAAACTCCAGGGCTAATAGTTCATAAATATTTAAGGTATTGGATGTAGTATATTTAATCAAGGTAGATTAAATTATTTAAACTTTAAGTTTGCTAAATCTTCTTAAAGTAGATTGCTTGGTCAAAAATTTTATTTTTGGAGTTCCCGTCATGGCGCAGTGGTTAACGAATCCGACTAGGAACCATGAGGTTGCGGGTTTGATCCCTGGCCTTGCTCAGTGGGTTAAGGATCTGGCGTTGCCATGAGCTGTGGTGTAGGTCACAGATGCAGCTCGGGTCCCGTGTTGCTGTGGCTGTGGCGTAGGCCGGTGGCTACAGCTCCGATTTGACCCCTAGCCTGGGAACCTCCATATGCCTCAGATGCAGCTCAAGAAAAGGCAAAAAGAAAAAAAAAATTATTATTTTTTTAAATGACTGGTTTTGAGGAGTTCTCTGGTGCTCAGTGGGTTATGAAAATCTAAAAAAGTATCAAAGGAAAATTAAGTTGAGTTCCTTTTAATTTTTTTATGGCTGAGAAATTTCAGTGGGATTTGAAAATGTGTTAAAAATCCGTTCATGAAAGAATTATCTAATAAGGCCAGAAATAATTAATTCTAGAGAAATTAGGCTGTGCTGCCAAATGGCTAGGCCTTTCTTCTGCTAATTTTTTAATAAACACCATATTTTGGTGGTTTATTTAATAGGAAATCTTTCCAAAAAGAAGTCTTTTCCAGGTTATGTGTCTAAAAATCAGGCTCTCCAGTAAGGTATTAGGTGTCTATTAGGTGTGGAATAACATCTTAAGCTTTTGTTATTTTTGCTAAAGATCAGTGTCCTTGGGACCTTTCATATGGCAGAACTAAGAAAGGTAGACATGCAAAAATATGCTGTCAATAGGAAGGCAGTACAAGTAAATGCAATTTTAGCAAACTTGGAAGGATGTTGAAATTATATTGTATCCAGCTTTTTAAAGTGGGTACTTTATATAAAATATAATTGTGTATTAAGCTTGACGAACTATTTTCAAACAGCAGCAAATTGAAGTGGTCTTCAAGGGGTTATATTTTTTGAGGTTATTGAATCTTTGTGTTACTGACATCATTGAAACATGAGAATTTAAAAATCCTATTTGGGAATTCCCATTGTGGCTCAGCAGAAACAAATCTGACTAGTGTCCATGAGGAGGCAGGTTCGATCCCTGGCCTCACTCAGTGGGTTAAGGATCTGGCATTGCCGTGAGCTTTGGTATAGGTCACAGACATGGATTGGATCTGTTGTCGTTGTGGCTGTGGTGTAGGCCAGCGGCTACAGCTCTGATTTGACCTCTGGCCTGGGAACTTCCATATGCTGTGAAGGGTGGCCCTAAAAAGACAGGGAAAAAAAAAAAAAAAAAAAAAAAAAGGGCAGTATTTGTTGGTGATATCTATAAGCCAATAGAATTTTGGAACTGAAAGGAATCTTGAAAATCTAGTTCAATCTTATTTTTTATAGGAAATCTGAGATTTGGGTTTAAGTGAATTTTAAGGTTATATTCCTTGTTAATTTCAGAATTAACACCAAATTCTAGCATGTTCCTCAGTATTTTAAACCAGGGTGTTACTAATAGCATGTTATACAGTAGCAGGCACATAGTAACTGTTTAAGTGACACAGTAATTAGTACCATTTATTGATGACTCTGTGTGCATCATGAAAAGAGCTTTGTGTGCATTAATTTAATTTTCACAAATTTTTGGTCATTTTTTGTGTATAATTATAACTCAGCCTTTTCTAGTTGAGAAATGGACTGTTGCTGTACAATTAAGTGATTTTGATTTTCTAACCTCTTTAGTTTCATAAGAATTAAAATATCTGTTATGCTGGCACACAATTCAAATCAGTAAATTCCTAAAATTCACTCTTTGTAGAGAGATTTCATAAATGTATTTTTAGCAATGTGCTTATAGTCTTCTGATTGTAACAGATTAAATCTCCTGGAAAAAATAATCATATTTTTGTTGTAGAGTTCAGATCAGTCAGGATCATCAACTCCATCATCCAGTCAAGAAACCTTGTCTTTAGCTGCCAGTTCTTCCTCAGAAGGATTGAGGCAACGTACCCTTCCACAAGCACAAACCGACCCAGCACAGAGTCATCAGTTCCCATATGTAATGCAGGGGTGAGTAGAACCGTGGTAGCTGTGGGCCTCGTAAAAACCTGTGACTCCAGACTTTCATGTTAGCCTCCTTTCACTAATCAAAGTACATTTGAAATTTATCTATATCCCTGATTATATGTTTTGTGAATTAGAGGGTTAGATGGAGCAGTGCTTTTGAAAGCTGGTCGTACATTAGAATTGCCGAGGGCAGTGCTTTTCATTCTCTAATGTTTGGAGATCTCGTTAAGATGCAGGTTCTGATTCAGTAAGTCTGATGGGGCCTGGGATTCTGTATTTCCATCAAGCTCCCCAGTGATGCTGGTGCTTCTGATGCTTAGACTATACTTTGAATGGTAAGGATATAGGTGACTAAATTTTTTTTTAACTCAGTCTCACTATAGATATACTCAAATTAGTCTTCTGGGGAGCAGATGCATGAGTGAGATTGTTTTTGGAAGAGTTTGGGCCCAGTAATCTGTTTTTATAAAGTTGCACGGGTGTTTATGATCAGCCAGGCTTGGTAACAACTGAGGTAGAGTAAAACTGTGATGTACTATGAAGATAGGTTAACCATTGCATGTTATCTAGAGTCTTTGTTAGAGAAGTTTACTCAGAAAGCTTACAGTGGCTCTCTCATAGTTAGCAATGACAACAGGCCTCTTGGGTTAGGCAGTTTCAGGGGAAATGCAGCTGACAGCCACGGCACATCTTTCATACAGCTCAGAGAGTAGGATCTTGGAGACTACAGACTTGGGTTATGTCTGAAACCAGAGTACTTTTGAAGTAAAGGAAACATGAATAATAGGTAGTGATAGTTGTTTTGCGTTGCATATCATGCTGTGGGACTGCTCTGTGTGACAGTGCTCTAGATCCATGATGGTGAGAGGCTGGAAATAAGGAGATGGCTAGGACCTCAGAATGGTAGTAAGTGATATAACCAAGGAATAGCCACTGACTGTTTTGTCAAACAGGATATAATAAACATACAGGTATTCTTCGCTTAGAACTTTAAACCTAATTCAATTCTTAATGTAGAAAAACAAAAGCTGAGTATATAGCAAAATGTTAAAAACCTCATTTGTCTTATGTTTGCTTGTTTGTTTGCTTGCTTTTTAGGGCTGCACTTGTGGCATATGGAGGTTCCCAGGCTAGGGATTGAATTGGAGCTACAGCTGCTGGCCTACGCCACAGCCACAGCTACACCAGATCTGAGCTGTGTCTGTGACCTACACCACAGCTCCCGGCAATGCCAGATCCTTAACCCACTGGTCAAGGCTAGGTATCGAACCTGCAACCTCATGGTTCCTAGTTGGATTCATTTCTACTGTGCCACGATGGGAATTTCTGGCTCCTAAATCTGTACATCCACTAAGCTATACTGCCCTTCTGATTTAAACTAAGCATTAGTCATCTAGTAATAGATTATCTTAGTGAAATTCAAATCTTTTAAGGTTTTTTTTGCTTATCATCTTAATAAACATTTTTAGCAAAATAAACACTATTTCAGATTTTTCCAATCTGTTTTACTTACTTCTAAGATTTAAAAGCCTTTGTCTCCAAAGTTTTTTGATTTCTTCAACAGCCTAGTTTAGAAAAAGTATTAATCTTTTCCAAAGATATCCATGATCTTATTCTGAAGACCTGCAACCATATACACTGTTTTTATTACAAAATATGTTCACTGTAAGTATGAGAGTTAAAAATCTTATTGTTCAGAGATAACTGTTATTAACTTGTCATTATATATTCTTCCAGGTTTATTACAGCTATAATATTCTCACTTTCCACCACCACTACCACCATATTTGGTAAAAATTAGTAAAATCATTTCATGAACTAAGAGGAATTGAACGGCATTACTCTGCAAAAAAGACAGGAAACGAATCACCGTCATAAGAAAGCATTTTAAGCCACTGTTCTAGATTGTAAACCCTGAGAACACTGTTTTTCAGTTTTGGTTTGTAATAATCATTTTTTGAAAACAAAAATAGTCTCATAGGATACTTTATAAAAGTCTGTAATCAGCCTCATTTAAACACTTATTTTGATAAGAAGAACTGCACATTCAAGAACATAAGATAGGGAGTTCCCATCATGGCACAGCAGAAGCAAATCCGACTAGGAACCATGAGGTTGTGGGTTCGATCCCTGGCCTTGCTCAGTGGGTTAAGGATCCAGTGTTGCCATGAGCTCTGATGTAGTTCACAGAAGTGGATCAGATCCTGTGTTGCTATGGCTGTGGTGCAGGCTCGTAGCTGCAGCTCGGCTTTAACCCCTAGCCTGGGAACATCCATATGTTTGTGCGGCCATAAAAAAAAAAAAAAAGAAAGAAACAATACCATGTGATCTAGCAACTCCACTTCTGGGTATTTATCTGAAGAAAATTAAAACACTTAATTCAGAGAAATGTATGTATCCCCATATTCATTGCAGCATTATTCACAATAGCCATTACAAGGAAGGAAACAACCTAAGTGTCCATAAATAGATAAATGGATAAGGAAACTGTACATATAAACAGTGGAATACTATTCACCTTTAAAAAAGAAAAGTTGTACTAGTTTACTCTCGCAATAGCAGTTGTTAAAAGAGCCCAATTTACCATACCTTTAAAAATATATGCTTGGCCAGTATGATAAGTTGGAATGTCTTTATTTTAACTTGAGACATGTTAAAGAGACATTCTTTTTATTTTGTTTTGTGAAATACTTTTCTCTTGGCATGTTGGTATTTTAGAAATTCATTTGTGACAGCTATTTATCTAAAAGGATATTAATAATTAATACTTATTGAGCACTTAGCACAAGCATAAGTGCACAAGTGCATTGGATTAAGTACTTAGACATGGTTTATTGCATTGGGCTTTATACCAACTCTGGGATCTAGGTACTGTTCTCTCCCATTTTATGAATGAGGAGAAAGAGGCGAAAAGGTTATGTAGCCTGTCTTTGTGCACTGAAGTGGTCAGTAGCAATTAGAATTCAAATCCATATCTGACTTGAAAGTATAGACTTGTTTGAAGTGGCTGTCTTTTCTATCATTTGTTTCAATATATTTTCTTAAGTTATCATTTGTTTTTTGACTTCATTTATAATGGTGGTTCTCACCCCTCTGCTTTCCCATTTCAAACTTTTCTCCGGTCAGATTTTAAGTGTTGGTGACTGAATAAGCAGATTTGTCTGTATGAGGACTTTGTGGCTTTATTCAGGAAACATTTACTTTAGAATTTGCTGCAGCTAGGCACTGAAGACAGGAAAATGAATTATGTAGTTGCCCTCAATGGAAGTGGGTCAGATCGGCAAATAAATTCCCATCCACTGATGTGCTATCATGGTCTTGAAAAAAGTTCTGTGGGAGCTGGAGGACGGGGTGACTCTCTGCTTGGAAGAGTCAGAGGTGGTAATGTTTGGGCTGATTTTAAGGGAGGTTTACCAGGGAGAACAAAGCGAGTGTGGAGAATCTTGAAAAGGCATATTCTGGAAACAGAGTGGGGACTTCCATGAGGTAGCTGCATCATTGCACAGCATGGTGGGGGAAATAAGGTTTTCTCTGAAAGAATTTGTTTCTAATTGTTGAAGTTTTCAGTTCCTTTCATCTCCTCTAAAAATTCTTAACTTTAAAAAGCATGCTAATGAATGGCTGTTGGTGTAGTTTGCAAGTACAGATTTTTGAGCAACAGTCTTTCAGGTTCTTGCTTTTGTCATAATTTCTATGGTACTTACCATCCCCATATGTTCCCATGGACTTCCCTTGTCCCTTTTCTCTGTGTTTAGTTTTCATACCATAGTACTAACTGATATAGCCCACCTGGAAAGGAAAAAGGACCTATCAGAACTTGTGCTATCAGATGATTTTCTCCCACCTGTATGTATCCATAGTTTCCTCACTGTGACTTTCTCTAACTTGGTAAGTTTATCCTCTTACTTTGTTTTCCTTGCATAAAGAATATGACATTTTGTATGGAGTCAGATATGTTACATTCCAAATAGCAATATTTTTCTTATTTTTGTTATTTTATTTGGTTCTCAGCAAACAAACAAACAAACAAAAAAACCCATTTAATTATTTGAATTATAAAAGCAGTATATTTGGAGTTCCCGTCTTGGCTCAGTGGTTAACAAACCCAACTAGCATCCATGAGGACTCAGGTTGTATCCCTGGCCTCGCTCAGAGGGTTAAGGATCTGGTCTTGCTATGAGCTGGTGGTGTAGGTCGCAGACGCGGCTCAGATTCCACGTTGCTGTGGCTGTGGCATAGGCTGGCAGCTGTAGCTCTGATTAGACCTATAGACTGGGAACTTCCATATGCTGCTGGTGTAGCCTTTCCCCCCGAAAAAAGACACACACACAAAAAGCAATGTGTGCATATTACAGGGTTTGGGAAAAACAGTAGGGGAAAGGGGCAAATTACCCATCTAGTTACCTAAAGACAACTATTTGTTAACATTTAGTATTTCCTTCCAGTATCTTTTTCTTCACAAATGATTTTCTTTAATGTAGTTGTACTTTTTTACCATGTTAACATTATGTTTTAATGTTGAAAAATTAATTAACTGAGATTTACAAGTTACTAGATTAAATAGTTGCTTATGATCAGTACTAACATTCAGCTTCAGCAACTATTAATAGGTTATGATTCTTCCACCACTCCCTCTTGCTCCTCCTTTTTCCCTTGGGCTGGAGTATTTTTAAAGTAAAACCTAGACATCATATCACTTCTTGCAAATACTCTACTGTGCATTTGTAGCAGATAGACAAATATGGACTATAAGAATCATTATACCATTAGAACACTGAACAGAATTAAAAATTCTTTAATATCATTTAATACCCATTTGTGTTCCATTTTCCCTGATTGTCTCAAATGTCTTTTCAAGGTTTGATTGGATCAGTGTTCAGAGAGATTGACTTACATCAATGTTTCTTCAGGCTCTTCTAATCTAATCCCTATCCTTCTTTCCTTTTTTTACTTTATGCCTTTTCTTTTGTTCTGTGCAGCTTCCCGCAGTAGTCCAGATTTGGCATCTTTGTGGCATCATTTAGTATTTACCTTTATTTCCATATTGTGCCTATAAACTAGTAGTTAAATATAGGATTGATTAAATTCAATTAAAGTTCAACTTTTAAATTTTTATTTTTATTGTGGCTTATGTGGTAAATATGAATATTAAATAACTTTATAAAACATTTTGCCAGTTGACTGACAAATAACAACGTAACTTTCAAATTTTAGAATCTTAACATTATTGAACTTTGTTTCTTACTCATGTAGTAGTCTGATTCTAGTGTTTTATCATTCCCACGGAGGTGCTTTTTCTCCATCTGGTGATTTAAGAACCCAGGGTTTTTCCGCTTTGTGTCCTTTCACCTCATAAGGGCTTGGAGTTTATCTGTATATACTTGGCAAATGGGGAGAAAAGAGCATAGGGAAACACACTTACTTTGTAAATGCCTTGCTCTGGAAGTGATACATGCTATTTTCCCTCATATTCCCTGAACAAGAACTAGCCACATAGCTCAGTGAGTTGCAGGAGGAGTTAGGAAATGTAGTTCAATACATACAAACACTCAAAAGAGGAAGCACAAATTTTGGGGAATACATCAAAATTTCCCTCCTTAGCAGTGATAATAACACTTTCCCCCCTTAGCAGTGAAAATAACAATACTTTATTAATATTTGCTTACTTTCTGCCAGACAGTATTTGATGTGATTGATAATTATATATATTATATACACACACACCTACATATATATATAACTTTGTGGGTTGGAAATGTTCTTTTTTTTTTTTTTTTTGTCTTTTGTTGTTGTTGTTGTTATTGTTGCTATTTCTTGGGCCGCTCCCACGGCATATGGAGGTTCCCAGGCTAGGGGTCGAATCGGAGCTGTAGCCGCCGGCCTACGCCAGCCAGAGCCACAGCAACGCGGGATCCGAGCCGCGTCTGCAACCTACACCATAGCTCACGGCAACACCGGATCGTTAACCCACTGAGCAAGGGCAGGGACCAAACCCGCAACCTCATGGTTCCTAGTCAGATTCGTTAACCACTGCGCCACGACGGGAACTCCTGGAAATGTTCTCATACCTATATCAGGAAACAGACACGGAGGATACTCCAGAATATATTTTACAAAAGACTTCCTTTTGACAGAAACTGAATCTTACTCTGATTTTTAATAAGAAATAGTAAATTGTATTTATATACAATACTAAAGTGGAATGTGCATGGAAATGTAGATCAAAGAATAAAAATTGTACTAAATTTAAAAACATTGGATGTATCATGAAATACGTCATGCTTCTTTTACAACCAATCCCATTTTAAAAATTTTCACACATGAAATTATTTCATGACTAGTAGATGTTTTCAAATACAGTTTTTAATTGATAAATACTAGACATCTGATTGCTATATCATATGTTTTTATCATGTAAAGAGATAATTCCCAAAGATAATGAAAAGTCAGTTTTCTCTATATGCCAGTGCTTCTGATTTTGATTGCTTTAACCTAAAGACTTTGTTAATTTCTCTCAGTCTGCTTTGATTTGAGCAAACCAGGAAAGGGTTTATTATCTATTTGATGACTGAGTAGCCTACTTCAGGCCATTAAAAAGTATTACTTAGAATAACTGAAAATTTGCAAAACTGCTGAAGTTATTTTTTATTACAGACTAGCTAGAGGACACAAGAGAGTATACACATATTAAAACATGAAATCATTTTTCATTTCCATTTCTACACTTTTTTTTTTTGTCTTTTTTGCCATTTCTTGGGCTGCTACTGTAGCATGTGGAGGTTCCCAGGCTAGGGGTCAAATTGGAACTGTAGCCACTGGCCTACACCACAGCCACAGCCACAGCCATAGCCACGGCAACGCGGGATCTGAGCTGCATCTGCAACCTACACCACAGCTCATGGCAACGCTGGATCCTTAACTCACTGAGCAAGGCCAGGGATCGAACCCACAACCTCATGGTTCCTAGTCGGATTCGTTAACCACTGAGCCATGATGGGAACTCCATTTGAACAACCTATCTGATTAAGCCCCTATAGGTTGTGTTTTCTGTATATCTGTTACAGATAGTGTGATGAATAGCTTTGTGTGTTTATCACTTCAGTTTTTTGCCATTTAGGAGTTCTCTTGTGGCGTAGCAAGTTAAGGATCTGGCATTATCAATGCAGTGGCTCAGGTCACTGCTGTACCGTAGGTTCCATTCTGGGCCCAGTAACTCCCACATGCCATGGGCATGGCCAAAAAAATAGTAATTTTGTGCCATTTATATTTAGAATAGATTCCTAGAAGTGGAAGTAGGTCAAAGTAGATGGATCAAAGAGTAAACGCCCTCATGAGAGTGGAATTAAAAATAGGCAGTTTCTGCATGATGGTAAGTGCTGTGATAAGGTCTTCTCTTGCTTTTTAATCATGAGCTATTGTCCCTGTTGTCACTTTCTCTTTGTAATTAGGGGAAAGGAGGCTGGGAATGGGAGTAGCTTGAATGGGTTGTTCCTAATGGGTTGTACAAAATTTTAAAGGGCAGAGATATGAAAATTTTTTTCTGTATTCCATATTTCTTTAAGCAGAAGAAATTTTTCAGAGAGCAGAATTCCTTGGGCAGTTGGGTATAAGTGAACATTTTAAAAGGTATTTTATTTTATGAAGTTGTTTTTTGAAGCTTTATTCCATTTTATCCTCCTAGCAATGAGCTGGATTTTACTTGTGCTCCTTGCCAACACTGGATATTGGCCGACTTAAAAAAATCTCTATCTTGGAGTTCCCGTCGTGGCGCAGTGGTTAGCAAATCCGACTAGGAACTATGAGGTTGCGGGTTCGGTCCCTGCCCTTGCTCAGTGGGTTGATGATCCGGCGTTGCCGTGAGTTGTGGTGTAGGTTGCAGACGCGGCTCGGATCCCGCGTTGCTGTGGCTCTGGCGTAGGCCGGTGGTTACAGCTCCGATTCAACCCCTAGCCTGGGAACCTCCATATGCCGCGGGAGCGGCCCAAGAAATAGCAACGACAACAACAACAAAAAGACAAAAAAAAAAAAAAACTCTATCTTTATTTTATTTGCATTTATTTGATGTTTTAATGATTACTTCCATTTCTATGAGTTCTTTATATAGAAAAGACATTAATTACTATTTATTGCAAACATTTCTTTCTAAGCTCTGTCTCTTTAAATTTTATGTTACCTTGTGTGTTGTCTTTTTTGTGCTTTCTTATTGCTTATAAGTTAGGAAAGCCTTCCTCCAAAGATTTGATAAATGATCAGTTCTAGTTGCTTCTAGATTTTCTGTGGTTTAACTCTTAATACTTGATTTTAGTCCATTTGAAACTCATCTGAATGTGGAATGAGGTGAAACTTTAAACTCCCTTCACCCAACCACCAATTTGGTCATCATTCTTCGCAGCTCCAAATAGTAATCCTCTATTGTGTTGTTTAATTACACATCCTATAGAATATTTTAAATTCTACAGGATTAATAATATATTAAATTCCACAGTAATTTGTTTCACTGCTCTGATGTATTTTAATAATAACTTTATACTTTTTTATCAAATAAACCCTTTATTTCTTGTTTTCTGTAGAGTGCCAAATGCATTTTTTTTCTGAAGAATAATTAACACAACTGAAAGTTGTAGTGTACCGGCCTTGGCCTGGAATGTATCTTAGCAATTATATAGTCTTGTAGTTTTTAACTTACTGGAGAGAAAGGGAAGAAGCCTATTGGAATCATCTAGGGGAATTTATTAATTTTTTGACAACATATTTTCAGTAATCATATTTATCTTTTTGGCTCCAGTAGGGTGAGGTGGGAAGCTATAGTAATTGTTTTCTAAGTGATTGTTAGTGGCCTTTTCTTCCATTGACCTTTAAAAACAGCAACAGAGTCCAGCCTTCACTTTTACAGTTGAAGCAATGGACTTGTGTGAGGTTACATTTCTTTTTAGTGGTAGAAATTGGTTGAACTCTACTTTTAGGGGGATGAGTTTTTCTTAGTTGAAAATACTGAGAAAATTTAATAGATACAGACTCATATTGTTGCTAGCTAATATTTGACTTAGATAGTTTTCAGATTTGCCAAATGCATCAGTTCATTGGTGGAAGTGCCAAAATCTTTATACGGATGTTTTCTAATACATCTCTGCTCCAGTAGTATGGCTTTCTCTCCAGGTTTGATCACTAATTGAAATTTTTTTTTTTTTTTTTGTCTTTTTGCTATTTCTTTGGGCCACTCCCACGGCATATGGAGGTTCCCAGGCGAGCGGTGAAAATCGGAGCTGTAGCCCCTGGCCGATGCCAGAGCCACAGCAACGCGGGATCCGAGCCGAATCTGCAACCTACACCACAGCTCACGGCAACGCCGGATCCTTAACCCACTGAGCAAGGGCAGGGACCGAACCCGCAACCTCACGGTTCCTAGTCGGATTCGTTAACCACTGCACCACGACGGGAACTCCTGAAATGTTTTTAAAGGAATATCTAGGGAAAGGTTCTTTTCCTCTTCTTATGCAGAATTTATTTATGAAGAGCTGGGGAAGAACTGTCTTGAAGGCGTCTCTGCTTTTCCTTCTTAATTCAGTATGTGGGAAAGTTTGGGAAGTGGCAGGGAAGGCTGTTTTTAGGAGGTAGAAGGATCTTCCTTATGGCTCCTATGCTGAGGTTATATGTAGGAGAGTTGATACCTTATTTAGTACCAAGTTGCCTTAAGTACAGTTTGTTGGTAAGTTTTATCCTCCCAAGCTTTTCTAAATTTGGTTTCTATAATCCATTTTATTAATTGTATATTAACATTCTTTAGAATATTAAAAATTAAAGTTCATGAATTTGTTAATTATCCTTTTCTCCCTCTGGATAGACCAAACTGATGTTAGCTAAAGATAAAATTAAAGTAATATGAAGAAGGAAAATTAGAAAATTGACAAATTCTGAATTTACTTATATGTTTATCCCTGCCTTGATGTATGTGAATATCTGCAAATCTCACCTTATAGGCTTTGGAGTCATGTTTAGAGTTAGGGGTAGGGGAGAGTGAGATTAAAAATAGCTAACCTTTGGAGTTCCTGTCATGGCCCAGCGGAAACGAATCCGACTAGGAACCATGAGGTTGTGGGTTCGATCCCTGGCCTCACTCATTGGGTTAACTATCCAGCATTGCTGTGAGCTGTCGTGTAGGTTGCAGACGTGGCTCGGAGCTGGTGTTGCTGTGGCTGTGGTGTAGGCCGGCAGCTGCAGTTCCGATTAGACCCCTGGCCTGGGAACTTCCATGTGCCCTGGGTGCAGCCCTGGAAGAGGCAAAAAGGACAAAAAAAAAAAGCTAATCTTTAGCGAGTATAGACTAACAACTCTGTGAGGAAGATTCTCTTATTAACCCCATTTTAGAGATGAGGAACCTGAGGAATAGAGAAGTTAAATGTGACATTCCACAAATTGTAATGAATTAATAGAATTTTAACTACTTTAGGAATGCATGTATAAATATATTCTGCTAGTCCTGGTTAACTAAAACATATTTTATAGATTTATATAGTGTTCATTTTTATTTTATAGCTGATAGCTAATGTATTTTAATGTATTTGAAATAATATTTTATTACGGAAGTAAAATACCATTTGGCTAATTCCCTCAAGTATAGGGTTTTGGTTCTCAAGAAGAATGCACTAAAAATACAATGGAAGTATTTTTTGACTTCTGTGTTGAAATGAGAATATAGCAAAGGTTTAGGCTTGCCACACATTTTGTGGATGATTTGCTTAATTTCCCATTAAAATGGGGCTGTAATGTTAGTTGTTAGTTAACGTAAGTGTTAATTGTATACTTGGGGTCACAGTCAACTTATATAAGCCATGGTAACTTACTTGAGGAATGTTGAAAATAAGTTTGGTTTTTTTCAGTAAAATTTAATATATTTTGTCAATGGGTGACTTATAGTTCAGAAATAAAAATGAAGAGAAATGCTTTCAACTTCTAGAGCATTCAGAGACATTTCTTCATTACTCCATTGCAGAAATGTAGACAACCAGCTTCCTGGGCAAGCTGTTCCGGCTGGATTCCCAGTGTATCCTGCTTTCAGCCCATTGCAGCTGCTCTGGTGGCAACAGATGTATGCTCATCAGTATTATATGCACTAGTAAGTTAATTTGAGTTCATTTTTTTACTCACTGTGATATTTTCCTTATTTTCTTTTTTATTCTGAGTAATTTGATTTGGGATTTCATTGACTGATGTATTTCAGTGGTTTTAAAAAATTAGTTTAAAATGATTTGGCTAAAGGAAAAAGTGTTCACACCCAATTTACATCAGCTTAACCCATTTTAGCAGCATTATATTTAGCTGTATTCAGATCATTTTCTCTATTTAAGAGGAAAAAACTTTACTAGAACATTTTATCTAATGAAGAGGAAAACACTGAAGACAGTGTCCCTGGAAGGCAGCAAATCTACTTGAAGGTCGATGTTGAATGAAAAAGGGGATAGAAGGAATCCTGTCAGGGAGGCGCAGACGGGGAGGCTAATCCGCTTTCTGGACTGTCAGTATTTTAGTAAGTTTTGCTTCTGGTCAGCAGAGAACACTCTTAGCACCAAATACAGTTTCTCAGCTTTCTTTCTTCTGTATTCATTTAACATTTCTAGCTTTTCTTTAATATTCACCTCTTCTTGTTTCTGTGATTCTGTTATTCTCTTCATTCTTTCTTTCTAACCACTCATTTTATGTCCTTTGATAAGCTGTTTTTTTCCCTTTTTCTAAATGGTGACATGTTTTGTTCAGTTAGACAGGTTTTTGTATACTTACCATGTGCCTTATGATACTCAGTCTGGTAGGAAAGACAGATTCAGTCCTGGGCTAGTCCTCTTGGATTTCCTTCTTCTTGGGCCTTAGTTTTTAATCTCTCTGTGATGACTCCCAATTCTTCATCTCCTGTGCCTCATTTTGTGTCTCCACTTAATTGTTGGAGATTTCCGTAGAGAAATTTTCCTTTCCCTTAAATTCACTGTGTCTAAAATTAGATTCTTCTTGACTTCCTTGTCAGTGAAATGGTCTCTTCTTAATCATCCTCCAAGCTTTTAACTTTAATCAGCTTTGATTCAGGCTTCTGTTATCTCTGAACCCAACAATTTACCAAGATGAATTAGTATGTTGTTTCTAGCTTCTGTCCTTCCCTATATCCTACTTAACAATATTTTGCAGATCCTTTTTCATATTAGACTCACTTTACTGCAATTACTCTTTCTCCTTTTAGGCTCTTACTATATATTTCATTGTACTTACTGCTGGGTTAACTTGCTTAACACACAACTGAGTCCATCATTCTCCAACCCCTAAAATATCTGATGGCTCTCTTGCTTACAGTGTGAAGCGTGCATCCTTATCCTTCCTCTAGACCTTACTCCATAGGATTATCCTGCATTGTCAACTTCATATCCTAATGCACTCCTATATAACCCCTTGGCTCCAGGCAGGCTCTTCATGCCATGGTAATAGTTATCATTTGAGTGACTGCTTTGTCCGTAGTACTCTGCTAGATGCTTTATACCCCTTGTCTTGTAACCTCATAAGAACTGTGTAAGATTCTTGGTGGTTTTCTTTTTCTTTTTTTTTTTTTTTGGTCTTTTTAGGGTCACACCCACAGCATATGGAGGTTTGCAGGCTAGGGGTGAAATCAGAGCTGTAGCCAGCAGCCTATGCCACAGCCACAGCAACGCCAGATCCTTAACTCACTGAGTGAGGCCAGGGATTGAACATGCGTCCTCATGGATACTAGTCAGATTGATTTTTGTTTTCTGCTGAGCCATAGACAGGAACTCCAAGATTCTTATCATAGGTTGCTACTAAACCATATAATCTTATGCACATTATTTAACTTCTGAGCCTCAAGTTCTCGCCTTTAATGAAATGGCTCACCTATGAATCAGAATGTCCATGAGATAGGAAGTGTTTTGGAAACAAAGATGTCTTCTACATACTGTCTTAAATAGGCTTTTGTAGCCTGGAAAAGTTCTATTTTATTTTGCTAGCTTGATTTTAAAACTTTTTTTGGTTTGTTTTTTTGTTTGGGGTTTTTTGTTTTGTTTTGTTTTGTTTTGTTTTTAGGGCTGTACCTGTGGCATATGGAAGTTCCCAGGCTAAGGGTCTAATCAGAACTGCAGTTGCCAGCCTACACCATAGCCACAGCAACACTGAATCCAAGCCGCATCTGTGACCTATGCATGGGAACTCCTAAAACTTTTTATTATAGAGAAATTTCAAGATATAAAAAGAATAGTAAAATGAATCTATGTGTTCTTATCACCCAACTTTTCAACATTTATCAATTCATGACAGTCTGGTTCCCCCTACCCCCCACCTTGCTGAATAATTTAGAACAAATTTCAGACATATTATCATTTTACAGGAAAAGTTATTCTGACTTGCAAGAAATCAAATTATAAGCAAACTTTAGGACCACAATTCTTTATAAGTTGACAAGAATATACCAGTGCTCTCCAGATGGAGTTCCCAAAAGTCAGGATTGGGCTTGAGGGATTGTTATCTGGAATTTAGTTAATATTTTAAGATAGTAATACAAGTCATTTATCACTGAGAGTGGGCACACAGGGTTATGATTAATATACATTTTTAGACAAATATTTTAAAACATGGGTAAGTGTGTTGGAAAAAAAGACCCAGTCATTACATTACAATTTAGTGAAAGAGAGAAAAGATAGGAATTAACATGGTGTTCCTATCTCTTCCCCTCTTCCCGGCCATCCTAGACTACCAGGCTAGGGGAACATCCTTTCCTGAGCTACTTCTACCATCCAGGTTGGCTCCACTTTCCCACTGGGATTTATGCTAGGAAATGTACAGGAGTTGTGATATTCCCTATTAGATTTATGAAACATACATATGGCTCCCCAAGAAGTTTTGAAAAATAGGACATAATATGATAAAGGTTTTTGTCTTTTTAATATTTATTTTGGTGAATATTTCAGTCAAGCTGCAGTTTCAGCACAGGCCACATCAAATGCCAACTCAGCCCAGCCTGCTGCTTCACAGCCTCTAAACTTGGCACACGTTCCTGGAGAAGAACCCCCACCAGCTCCAAACCTAGTGGCCCAAGAAAATCGACCCATGAATGAGAACGTTCAAATGAATGCACAGGGAGGTCCAGTGCTAAACGAAGAAGACTTCAATCGAGACTGGCTGGACTGGATGTACATGTTCTCACGAGCTGCAATTCTCCTTAGCATTGTATACTTCTATTCTTCCTTTAGTCGCTTTATCATGGTAATGGGAGCCATGCTACTGGTTTATTTGTGAGTGATGTTCATTCACTTTTTGTGGTTTCTTTTAATTACTTCCTAAAACTGTTCAGCACAGAATCTGGTGTGTGGTAGTGTGTTCTGAATGTTGAGTGAAGGGACATGAATGTTGGGCTTCTGACATCTGGCATCAAAAGCAAAGCAGGTTATGTGTAGTAAGAATGTTTATCAGTTGTCTAGAAGCAGATTTTTTTCCTTTGCTGTATTTTATAAAGATTGTTATAGACATGTTCTATCAATTATTTAGAACTTGAAGAGCATGTGATGTAGTCTTACACAGGATATTCTTTTTTGTTAATTACAGTTATCAATAGTAGGTCCTATAGGCATAGGTCAGATTTTTTTTTTCATGAGTAGACGAACTTTCAGTTGCCCCCTTTACCCCAAGAGGCCAACAAATATATACTTAAATTTCATTTTGAATAATACCAAAAAATGTCTGATATGTCTTGATATCTTAGTATGTCTTAATATCTAGTATAGACCCCATTAAGCTCATGATAGACTTTAGACTTAAATTGATTCCTTTTGCTTTTATTGCTTTGAGAAGGGTAGTTCTTGGCCTGAAGTAGATTTGGTTTTTTCATTTATCGTAATTCTAATCATTTTTCTCTTGTAGGACACTAATGCTTTATAGGTTTACATATAAAATAGTTCAACTTACTTTCTTTTCTCTTTATTTTACTGAATAGACACCAAGCTGGATGGTTTCCTTTTAGGCAAGAGGGAGGTCAGCAACAGGCTCCCAACAATAATGCTGAAGTTAACAATGATGTGCAGAATGCAAACAACCTAGAACTTGAAGAAATGGTATGCTAATGAGGTTTTTGTATACTTTAAATAAATATAGATGTTTCCTAAGCACTGTATGAGACCAGCACAATCAAAGAATTTTGAGGGGTTCCATAGTATTCGTAGAATGAAGTGTGAAGAAAAGTTAAAGTTCGCACGTGTAGAATATAATACCGAGTCAGTCATATATTGGAATTCAGTGGAAAGAACTAACATCATTCTTCCTAAAAATAGCCTAGAAAGAAAATTATGCAAAAAGTGAGAATTTATTATTTAAATTGGCAGTTATCCCTTTGAACTTGAACAATGAGGAATTTATCAGTTTTGGACTTAACGAAGGTTTCTAATGACCAGATAGTTCCACTTCTCTATTATATGCTCATATTCCTTCATTCGTTTTAAATTTTTTTTAGGGCTGCACCTGTAGCATGTGGGAGTTTCCAGGCTAGGGGTCAAATCGGAGCTACATTGCTAGCCTACACCACAGCCTGTGGCAATGCTGGATCCTTAATCTACTGAGCAAGGCCAGGGATTGAACCCAAATCCTCAAAGATAGTAGTTGGGTTCATTAACTACTGAGCCACAATAGAAACTCCCTTATATTCCTTATTTGGGAAGAATTTAACTCTTTCCTTTTCTGTCATGAGTTAATGCTGACTGACTGTTCAGATCACTTAGGAATATGTTTCTTGTTTTGTTTGAAAGGAGCGTCTTATGGATGATGGGCTTGAAGATGAGAGTGGAGAAGATGCAGGTGAAGATGGCAGTGCAATTCAAAGGCCTGGATTAATGGCGTCAGCTTGGTCTTTTATCACCACCTTCTTTACTTCACTGATACCAGAGGGGCCTCCCCAGGTTGCTAATTAGACCTGAAAAACTGTGCCAGCTGCAAAGGAGGGTCTGAATTTAGGAAAGTGTTTTAAATAACAGTGCAATTTCAAAAAATTTATTACTTTCTTTTCATCATCATGTACAGGGGTATTTTTTTCTTTAAGCTTCTCATGCATATGAATATTTTAAGCACAAATGGACTACTAAATGTGTGATTTTTTAAAAAGGTCCTAACAGAACATAGCGTAACAGTATTGGTCTTCCAGGTTTTATTAATTTCATTTATGCGTATTAAACCAAGACAGGCCTGTTTGTGTAGCTTATTTCTTTAAAGAGCTGCTTCACATATAAATGTCTATAGCTAATAGCCCAGCCCCTCAATGTATAATTTGAAGAAATATATCTATTTTCTGTGAATTATCCTGAAAGTTTTAAACTGAATGACCTCATAGTTTTTAACAAAGAATATTATTTACCTGAAATGTGCTAGTAGCATCTTTCCCAGCCATAAAGCAATAAACTTCTCAGTAATCTTAATTTTGAAATTTGAATAAATGGAAACTTTCTATTTTAAGGGCATGCACCCCATCAATTGGAATTAGTACTTTAAAAAAAATGGCAGCTCTTCAATGGAATTAACAGTGATATAAAATGTTTGATATGGGCAGTACTTTTATAAAATAAGATATGCTGGAAATCGCTCCCTGTAATTTTTTAAAATAAAAGGTCAATTATGGTAAACTCTCTTATGGATATTTATTCAAACTCTTCTGTAATATACCCATTACATGTAAAAATATATGTAAATTTCAGTAGTTGTTGGATTGCTAAAGTCTTCAGGGTCATTTTTACCTCTTTCCATTCCAGATGGATATCTTGTAGTTCTCAGGTGGTTTGAAACTTCATTAGTTTATTCAAAAATCCCTGTGAAAGTCAATGCAGTATTTCATAAGAAAGGAGTAAATATCTTATATAGTAGCCAATTAAAATTGAATAAATGAGAATAGGAGAACATACCATGGAGGAACTTTATCTCACATGAAATGTATTATAAAGTTATATATGGTCCTGGTACAGTAGTATATGATTAGATAATAGAATAGAAGATTAAGAAGACGTCTATGAATTGTTCTCTAAACTGTTTACTTATAAAGTTTACATTTCAAGGAGTAGTTGGTTACCCCTTTGAAAAGTAAAATTAGCTTTCTGTTTATAGATGTCAGTCAGAACATTAAGACTGAATAGGAGTAGTTCAACAATGAAAATGCTGATAGAAAATATAGATGAATACTTACATAATATTAGGGTGATAAAATACCTTTGTGGTGGAATCCTTAAAAGAAAAGGTTGTTTGTGTGTGTGATGTTTGACATATATAATTAAAAGACAAACAGGAAAAAAATATAAAAAAGGTGAAAAGCAAGTCTTAAATTGAGCATTTAAAAAAAAAAAAAAAAAAAAAAAGGATAAATTCCCAGTAGGAAATAGGCAATGCTAATCTCTTAGTCAGTTTAGGCTGCTACAACAAACTACTGCAGACTGGGTGGCTTAAACAACCAATATTTATTTTTCACAATCCTTGAGGGTGAAGTGAGAAGTCCAAGACCAGGGTGTTAGCACATCCGGTGTCTGGTGAAGCCCTTTTCCTGGCTTTGTAGTTGGCTGTCTTCATATGTCTTCCGTGGCAGAATCAAAGAAGCTCTCTCCTGTCTCCTTTTATAAGGACACTCGTTCTCTTCATGAAGGGTCTGCCCTCATTCCCTAATTACCTCCTAAAGCTCCACCTCCTAATTGGGGGATGATTTCAGTATTTGAATGGGGGCGGCGGGGGACACAAGGATTAAGTCCAGAACAGATTACAGACATGGACAATAACCATGAAAAAATTTAATGTGTACAAGTTTAAACTGTCAAATTGATAAGATAATAATAGTAGGAAGGTATAGAAAAATGTAAAATACTAGATAACTTTTCCAGTGAGTATCAGATATTTGAAATGTGCGCAGAATTGTCCTGTGTCATCTTGTTGCTCCTAGAATAAAATCAGACTCCTAAACATGGCTTTAGCAAGTCCTGAAGGGGTGGGTCCTTGCAGCCTCTCAATCTGTGTTTCTCCTTAGGACCTCTGTTTTAGCTGGGCTGTTTTTCCAATTCCAGCACTCTGTCCTTCTAGCTCTATGACATGTATAATTGCAGTTCTTTTTGTTTGGAACACAGTCCCTTCCTTCTTTGCCTTGTTAACAGTTACTAGTCATCTGATCTCAGCTGATGGCCCTTGCACTTATTAACACTACTGGCATTTTACATTCACTTCCTTATCTGTCCCTCCTACAAAACAGGAGAGCTATGAGATTAAGGAGTGAATTTATGCTCAATAGGATATTCCCCATCCTAGTCGAGTGCCCAGTAGTTAGTTCAGTACTGAATGAGTGATTGAATATGTGCACATCCTTGAACCAGAAAAAGGTTGGAAGGGTATCATGCATGTGTGAGATTTAGCTTTTGAGATATTCATTGCATTGTTTATAAGAGGAAAATATTAGGACTGACAGAGTTCACCAGGGTGAGCTATGGTACATCTATATACTTTTCAGGTCCATGATTAGGGATGGCTTATTTCAATGCTGATGCAATCATTGCATCCAGAGGAAAAGCCTGGATTTTAACCTGGAAGCTAAATAAATGGTCAAAGCTGGAAGAAATGTTCCATAAGTCAGATCCTAAAATAGAGTGGGTGGATAGAGCAAGAGTGCAGAGATAGGAGATTGATCAGTGTCTTATCTTCTGTTAGGAGTTGGACAGGGGAGAACTGGAGCCATAAAATTCACAGAGGGGAGCATCATTGGGAGGATACCCATCTGAAGGAAATGAGAAGGTCTCTGCATCCTAACTACAGGTTAGGGCCTAAGGAGAACGATGCGGGTCATAGACTCCCCCTGTGAAGGGCTGTTGCTAAGTGTTCTAAGAACACTGGATTATGTTACTTGATTTTTATTATCTTCCCTAGTTGTTAATTTCCTCATGTTAGTCTCACCTTCAGTAAATCTATCGGAAACCACGTTTTGGTGTCTGTTGTGTTTTATAGATGATTAAGAGAGGGGCTGTGTCCATGCTGAGGCCAGATGGTGTCTAGAGGGCAGAAATAGCTTGGAGGTGGTTTTCAGATGGCAAAAGAGCAGCACAGAAGCCCAGACATTGGTCTCCAGGCTAGATGGTGACTAGCAACAATCGGGATGGGATATAAATCCTTCCCAGGACTTCTCCCAGTGCTCACACATACAATAAAGACTAGACTTCTCACAGTTAAGCAGTATGAGTGAGAGGGTTGGATTCTGGTAGGTGAGCAAAAGGAATGAATGATCCCAAGGGCTGAAGAACTGGAGATATTTTTATCATAGTTTGATGCCACCAACTATCATTTTTCTTAGTTTCTTTGGCACTCACTCCATCATCACCATTGAAATTTGGCTTTTCACATTAGGAGGAAAAAGGCTGTATTTGGAGCCTCATTAGTACAGCCCCCATGGCAGTTTTTGCTTCACTGAGAAAAAACTACATACAGTGTGCTGATTTTATATACCAGCTTTCTGTAAATCTGGTATAAATCAGACCCGAAGGCCTGTTGTATCTGGAATTGTGTTACTGGATCTGCAAAACTGCAGCCAGCTCTGGAATGTGCTGTTTTCCACTACTAATCCCTGGGCGTCCCAAGAGGCTGCAGACTCACCTCCCTACATGGCATCACACGCTCTCACTGCAACCTGGGAAAGAAACTGGCTGCATGGTGGGTACAAAGCAGGCTAATACTGTATTTTGTATCTTACAGGTAAACAATATTTTGGATGTTTCAATATTTAAAACTGCCCACTTTTTAAAAAATTTTAAAATTGTGATAAGAATGTTTAATATGAGGTCTGCCCTCAACAGATTTTTAAGCGTATAAAAACATTTAAACAGAACATTTAAAAACAAAGAAATAAATGATGGTGCTTCTTGAACATAAGTGTTGTAGAGCAGTACAAACCTTTTCTTCCTTCCTTCCCTCCCTCCCTCCTCTCCTCTCTCCTTCCTTCCCCTCCTCCCTCCCTTCTTATTTCCTTCTTTCACCCATACCTGAGGCTTTTGGAAGTTCCCAGGCCAGGGGTCGAATTAGAGCTGCAGCTGCTGACCTATGCCACAGCCAGGGCAACAAAGGATCTGAGCTGCATCTGCAACTTAGGCTGCAGCTTTTCAGCAACCCTGGATCTTTAACCCATTGAGCGAGTCCAGCGATCAAAACTGCATCCTCATGGACACTATGTTGGGTTCTTAACCCACTGAGCCACAACGGGAACTCCAGCAATGCAAACTTTTTATTAAAATAGTATGCAATCTTTGAAATAAAGTTTTTTCTTAAAAAGAGAGCCCAGAATAATTAGAGTTCCTGTTGCAAAGCACCTGGAGCTTCTCTGCTGTCCACTCTTAGTAAGTGGAAAGCTTCCCCAGTACAGTGATGCCACAGCCCTAATGGGGGAGGACAGCAAAAGACAAGCCTCTCTTTTCCAGAGCAAACTTTGGTGTTTATTGTCTCGAGTTACACTTGGGGGATAAGCCCTTGAGGCCTCAGTCTACGGGGCTAGTTTCATGAGTATTCTTGCCAAAGTTTACTCCCTTGATCCTGCAGTTAAATTCTAACTCTCTTACTCCAATTGATCAATTTTCTAAAATGAACATACTGATGCCTGCATAAACTATTTCATGTGGTGCATTAAGCCATTCCACCCAGGTATTCCAAAGCCCTAGGAGACTTGGAAAAATTAAGGTATAATTATAGGGTATAGGGTCTTTATCAGTTACCACTCCTCACAGGGGGACATAGAAGAGAGGCTGCTATTATGTGTTAATTTATATAACATAAAAACCATTATAATGCTTTAAAAAATTGTTATTACTAACATTTGAACATTTGTTATATTCCTGGCTCTGTGCTGAGTACCTGAATACAATACCTACCTATATTTAAAAAAAAAAATCCTTCAAACAACTCAAGGTAGGTGCTACTATTACTTCCATATGCCAGATGAGGAAACCAAAACTCAAAGAGGTTAAATAGCTCACTTAAAGTCAGATAGCTAGTAAATGACAGAATCAAGTCTATTTCAGAATTTGAAATCCTTAAAATTAATTATTCAAATAAAGCAGGTAAAGACTTTAGCTTCCAGCAGTGGGTAATTAGCTTGTTTTGCACCAAATCATTTGCTGAGAAAACTAGAAAAGTGAGAATATAGATGTATAGTAAGACATCAGGAAGCTATCAATAAAGCAGGGGTCAATACTCCACACAGATGAGACTGACCTTTGGTGCCACATTTTACCCCTAAAAGCACTTGTTAATTCGAGAGCAAGGGGCAGAACCTGAGCAAAAATTTTGGTAGATTCATAAGGAACAAAAATGAGAGTTCTGGCTACACCAAGAAATGTCCTTTAAACACTGTAGGCTTTCTGTTAGGACCCAAAGGGCTGTCCCTTGAGTGAAGGTGAGCTGGAAATGGGTCTGTCCTCACTAGAACTGAAGCCCAGCCTCAAGTCATCTCAGTCCTTAATTGAATGAGGCAATTGGCCCCAAACCTAGTGGACAGCCACAGCAAAAATAAATCCCCTCTAAAGGAAGTTAACATCATGCAATTTCTCAAACTTTTTCTATAATTTTTTGAAAGTCTGTTAATCAATAAGAAAATAATGAGGAATACAAAAACATAAGATTTGACCAAAATGGAGAAAGTGAAAGAAACCCTCAGTTAGATATTTTACACTATCTGATAGAAATCTTACAATAACTATGATTAAAATGTTCAAGGATTTAAATGGAGAAATTTCAGCAGAGAACTGGGAATTATATGAAAAAATTCTAGAACTGGAAAATAATATAGCCAAAATTAAGAAATCAGCAATTGCTTTGATAGTCACCGTTTGAGAGAATCAGTGAACTGAAAGATAGAAAAAAATTGCAGAATGATGCTGCAGGAGAATAGGGCAGACACAATATTTGAAGAGCTGATGGCTAAGAATTTTCCAAAATTGAAGAAAGTCTTTGAGCCACAGATGTGAGAAATGCTGTTGACTTCCAAGCAGGATAAATACAAAGACTATCACAACTAATTACTTTAGAATAAAACTGCTAGAAAACAAATTTTAAAAGTAGCCAGAGGAAAATATACATCACTTCCAAAGGAGCCACAATATGTAAGCCTAGTAGGTGATAGTTTCAAAGAGCTTACAGAAAATAGCAGCCAATGTGGAAGACTACGTGCAGCAAAAATGCCCTTCAAAAGACATTTTTAGGCAAATTAAAAGAGAACTTGTCACCACTGGAAAGTAATAGAAGTACTAAAGGAAAATAGTAATGGGTGTTTGGGCAGAAGGAAAATGATCACAGATCACAGCTTGGGGGTGCAGGAAGAAATTGAAAAGCAATGGAAAGGTAAATATTTGCATAAATCTTAAAGAATATATAACAAAACTTATATGCTTTATGAGTCTTACATGGATAAACAATTAAAATACACGACAAAAAATAGTATGTAAGTCTGATGGGACATAAGTGGAATTGAGTATTCTGATGTCCTTGAATTGTCTTGGAAATGGAAACGGTGAAGGCACTGACTTATATTAGAAATGCATCAGGCAGGGTGCATGTTGCAATTTCTGTGATATTTTCTAAAACATAATAAAAGAATGGAAAACTTTTGTTAAAAGAAACATGAAATTTTAAAAGTTGAAGAGAAGGCAAGAAAGAAGATAAAATAACAGAGCAGATAGGAACACACAGAAAACAAAAAGTTAAGAAGGTACAGTTAAATTCAAAGGTATTGGAGTTCCCGTCATGGCTCAGCAGAAACGAATCTGACTAGTATCCTTGGGGACACAGGTTCAATCCCTGGCCTCGATCAGTGGGTTGAGGATCCGGCGTTGCTGGGAGATGTGGCGTAGGTCACAAACATGGCTCAGATCTGTCATTGCTGTGGCTGTGGCACAGGCTGGCAGCTGTAGCTACAATTCGACCCCTAGCCTGGGAACTTCCATATGCCATGAGTGTGGCCCTAAGAAGACAAAAATAAAATAAAATAAAAATTCAAAGGTATCAGTATCTCTACATCAAGCATAAATGAACTGAATATTACAACTTAAACACAATATTGTCAGCTTGGATAAAATACAAAACTTAATTCAATGACACTTAAAAATAACATACCTTAAGTATACGGAGACAGAAAGGTAGAGAGTAAAAAGATGGAAAAAGACTTCTCAATGCAAGTATTCATCGACAGGAAACGGGGGCACCGGAAGGCAAGCAGACTTTAAGGTAAAAAGTATTACTAGAGTAAGAGGACTATTTCAAAATGATCAATGTTCACTTCACCAGCATATGCAGCTCACTGAGATGTTTGAACTCTTAGTGAAGCTCAGAAAGGCTGCCCAGGCCCTGCCTCACCTTGGTGATGCACCAGCAAGCTAATTCAGTCAAGAGGCACCAGATTCAAAGTATTTGAAGATTGTGTGTGTGTGTGTGCGCGTGTGCGTGTGTGTGTGTGTGTGTGTGTGTGTGTGTGTGTGTGAGAGAGAGAGAGAGAGAGAAGTACAAAGGATGGAGTAGTAACGGCCAAAAAACAATAAATGTAACATGTAACATTTTCTTTTTAAAAATCAAATACATGCTGGCTCAGAGCCTCCCCACCCTATATACCCCTGCTTTTTTGGGTCAGCATCATTAAAAAATGTTATTAATAGCAGTTCCTTTGTGGCACAGCAGGTTAAGGATCTGGTGCATAGTTGCTGCTGTGTTGTGGGTTCAATTGCTCTCTAGCCCAGGAACTTACACATGCCATGGGGGCAGTTAAAAAAAAAGAAAAAAAAAGGAAATGTTATTAATAATAGATAATACTTATCAGATGCTTAATGTTCTAAGGACTTTGCAAATGTTAATTTATTTAATCCTCTCAACAACCCTAGGAGGTAGGTATCTTTGTTACCATTTCTGTTTTACAGATGGAAAACCCAGCCACTGGCAGAGCTGGTGTCCAAAACAAGGCAGCCACCTGTCAGAGCTCTTGCTCTAAACAGTACCACACAGCTCTCTGGGTTTTACAATCTGTCCGACTTGTTGGATAACCATTATTGAACCTCTCGTGAACTATCCCTTCTGTTTTGATGACTCTGGGTTGTCATGGAAATTGTGCAAAAGGAGTGAGAGAGGAGCATGAGAAGAAGCTCATGTTTACTGGGGGTCTGCTCTGAACCCCGTCTTCATCAAGACGTGTCACAACCTTACATGTAGATACTATTAGTCCTATTTTAAAAATGAAAAAAATAATGTCCAGGGACATTCAGAGACTTAGCAAGTCTTACTTTAAGAACAGTAAAAAGGGATTCTTTCCTGGTCCCTTTGATTCCATTGCCTCTTCTCAATAAACCACACTGGCTTGTTACACTATGAAATCAGAGTGAATTGATTGAATCTTGCCATGTTGCTTCTTCAAGTTTCTCAGCCTCTGCTAAATAACTAGTTATTTCTTCAACAGTGTGACAGCTGAGACAAGGATGGGTGGCTGCACTTTACTACTTTTAGCACTAGATGGTGGTGTAACATCACGAGCTCCACTGCTGTACACCCTGCCCCGAGGAAGGTGATTTCAGAGCCTGGGGGCACTGGAGGGCAAAATGCTACTTCAAAGTAGCTTGAGAAACTATGGACGAAAGGAGGCCCTCTCTTGGTCTTCACATCCTGGTCATTGATGCTAAACTCTGGGAAGGCTGGAGAAGGTGACCCTCACTCAGCTTCAGGATGTGAAACACTGACAGCTGCGTGTTTCTCAGACGGTCTTGGGTTGAACTCCTGGCTCCATCAAGCCCTGGTGAGTGGGCACCAGCTTACTCTCAATGGGCTCCCCACCTACAGAAGGTTGTAGATTTAAAACTCAGTAATCCTGGCTCTAGTGCTGTCACTGCTGTGGCCTCTGTGGTGCATGTTCAGTCCCTGGCCCCAGAACTTCCTTACAGCATGAGTGTGGCCCCAAAACTCCAAAAAGCAAAAAACCTCAGCAATCCTGTTGGTATATAATCTGTTCCTTCTCAGCTACTTTCCTATCCTCCTCCCGCCCCTTCTGGGGGACTGGCTTGAGGTTACAGCAGTCATCTGGGATTAGAACCCACATCAAGGATGTTTTCTGATGTGCTGGCTATCAACTATCTAAAGAGCTGCCTTTAATAAAATTGGTTTGGAGGATAGTCATAAACTTGAAGGGTTTAACAGTTTTGACTCTGAAAAAGTATTATGGGCATGAGAGACAAAGAAAGATAAAGACCTACTTCATACTGGAGACATGGCAACTAGATGCAATGGGGGAGACTGGATGGGGATCATGGACCAGAAAAAAGGACATCAGTGGGACAATTGGTGACATTTGAACATATTCTGTAGATTAGTTAAGAGTACTATTTCAGGTTAATTTCTTGGTTTTGATCATTGTACTGTGGCTATGTAAAATGTTAATATTTGGGGAAAGGAAGGGAAGAGTGTATAGGAATTTTTTTTTTTTTTTTTTTTTTTTTTGCCTTTTAGGGCTGCACACACAGCATATGGAAGTTCCCAGGCTAGGGGTCAAACTGGAGCTACAGCTGGCGGCCTATGACACAGCCACAGCAATGACAGAAATGAGCCACGTCTGTGACCTACACCACAGCTCATGGCAGAGCCAGATCGCCAACCCATTGAGAGACACCAGGGATCAAACCTGCATCCTCATGGATGCTGTTCAGATGAATCGCTATAGGTCACAGATGCTGCTCGGATCCCACATTGCTGTGGCTGTGGTTTAGGCCGGCAATTACAGCTTCAATTCAACCCCTAGCCTGGGAACTTCCATATGCTGCAAGTGCGGCCTTAAAAAGCAAAAAACAAACAAACCCACAAACAAAAAATTGCATATGATAGTCTAGATTGAAAAAAGAATACCAAATTATTGGATGAGTATAGTTATGTAAGAAAACTGTGCAACAAAAAGCTCTGTGTAGCATTTGCCAAGTTTATCCTATGCCCAAGTGTTCTTTAGATTATCATTTTGAAAAAGAACAATAATTTAGGCATAATCTAATTCATCTAACTTAAGTTTAAGAGAAAAATAAAAATACGTCTCCAGTTATAAATGAGATCCTTTTCTTCATCTAGATTAGTTTTAAAAGTTCAAACACAGATGTAGTAAAGCTGATTCAATTCAGCAATACAGTTGGAAGAACTGAACACATTTGTGGGTAAGGCTGGAGGAGGGACGACTGAAAAGGCAGGGCTGTGACAGGGAGAGGGACAAGGTTCATTTAGGTCCAGTGGCTGGAGCTGGAACAGACAGCAGGATTCAGTTATTTGTCAAGTGAATGTGAGATAACCCCTGAAATTTCTCCCTTGGTGTCTATGAACTTACATTTCATCATCTGAAAAGAAATGACAAGATGTTCCGTTATTATATTGTCCCTTTCTTCCCAGGACTTTCCAGGCATCAGGGCTTTCTCAGGAAGACAGAAGACTCACCTAGGAAGGTGGGCAGACCCACCTTACCATCTCTCGTCTCCTCTTTCCCTCTGAAAGGGCAGACCTCCCCTTCTTACCACAGTAAGTTCAGTCCTCCACTGTTTACTCTCTCAGTGAAGCAGCCATGTTTGAAAGTAGAAAGACAGTGTCCCACTTCTCAAAGAGGTTTAATTGTCTTACAACTATTGCTCTTTGGGGGTGCAGCCAGGGCAATGGAATCTCAGATCACAGACACAGATACGATGGACATAGAAAGATCCAAGAAGGAGGTTAAAAATGTCCATAATGAACTCACATTATCTTGAGGAAACCTCTAATCGAATGAGAATAGATTTTGTTGAGGAGATTGTACATGAACAATTAATTATTCATGGCAGAGACATCATTAGGATTTCATTTTGTTTAAAGGCCTCTAAGTACTTAGGCAATTGGGTTAAGCTGGAGAAGAATTTCAAGAAAGAGACAAGGGAAGGCTTTTCATTATATTGACTTTTTCTAATATTTCCATGATAGTTATGACTTGGCACATTAATTACACTCCAACTGAAAACCTCCAATGGTTTGCTGGGGGAAGAGTTTCCACATGGGTGGATCATGGACCAGTACGGTCAGATGGAAGCAGATTGGCAGAAATTTCTGAAAGGATTAAAAGATTTACTTAAGAATTCTGTAATGATTCAATTTGGCTTTGGGGTTTACTTTAGGTATGTAAGGAGTCTCATTGAAATGACAACAGGATTTGTGCCACCTGTAACATTTGCATTCAATGGTCCTTTTCCCAGAGCCCTAGGGGAGGGGAGCACCTGCTCATTTGTAGTTAAGTGTAAAGTAAGATACTTTAATAAAAACCCTACAGATCTGGAGGATTATAGGCCCTCTTGCCCACATATCTTAAAGGCAAACATCAAAAATTGGTGTCAGGTTGAGATTTCAAAGTGGGATTTATTCTAAATGGAGAGCTACAGAATAAATTTATTGAGAGGCATTGAATATGATATCAATTTCCATGGGCACTGAAGAAATGTAAGTGGAATTAATTTAGGAATTTTGGTCTGTTTGTATCCCAAGCACCCAGGACAGAGCCTGACACATAGTAGTGCCCAGTATGTATTAGCTATTGAGGAATTTTAAGGCCGAAATAGTGAATCGACATGTCTGTGTGGGGAACGTCACATCAAAGATTGCAGTTGGGGTGGGGGGAGTTGGTAAAAGGGAGAAACTCTTCCCTGTTTGGGAACCAACAGCCCTATAACACTTTTAGGATAATCAAGTGTTAGAGTGAGCACTCTAGGTCTGCAGGTGGAGCTTAGAGAGGACCAAGTCGCAGATGTGGGATAGGAAGTCATGGGGTTGAAATTTGAGCTGAGTCCTAGGCCAGCAGCCATAGCAGCAGCAGCAACCGTATGCAAAGGTCTACCTGTTGTAGGAGGGAGAGTCAATAAACAATAAATGCAACAAATATGTAAATTACAGGAGCTCCTTGGTGGCTCAGTGGGTTAAGGATCGGGTTGTCACTGCTGTGGCTCTGATTCCTGCTGTGGTGTGGGTTCAGTCCCTGGCCTGGGAACTTCCGCATGCCATGGACGCAGCCAAAAAATAAATCATAGACCGTGGTAGAAGGTGATAAGTGCTACAGAAAAACTTTTAAAATACGGGTATGCTTAATATGATTTCAATAGCAAAAATCTACTTCAAGTGTTTTAAGAAACTGTCCCATAAAAAAACAAGATATTCTATCTTTACACATGCTCAGCAAGACTTTTTTTTAAATTAAATATAGTTGATTGACAATGCTGTGATAGTTTCAGGTGTACAGCAAAGTGATGCAGTTATATATATATATATATATATATATATATATATATATTCTCTTTCAGATTCTTTACTCTCATTGGTTATTACAAAATACCGAGTATTGTTCCCTGTTCTATACAGTAGGTCTTGTTGGTTATCTATTTTACATATAGTAGTATTTATATATTAATCCTAATTTATTCCTCCCCCACTTTCTCCTTTGGTAACCGTAAGTTTTTTTTTTTTTTTTTCCTATGTCTGTGGGTCTTGTATTTTTTTTTTTTTTTTTTTTTTTTTAGATTCCACATATAAGCAATATTATATGATATTTGTCTCTTTCGGCTTATTTCACTTGGTATGATAATCTCTGAGTCCATCCATATCCAGCAACACATTTTTGTAACCACTGCTTAACTGATGACGCTATCAAGTCATTTAGACAGCTTTTATACAACAGTAACTCCAATTTCTCAGCAGCAAAGAAGTTTGCCCAGCAGCTCCTGTATTTTAGTATCATAACTAACTACATATGTATGTGTTTATCTGTCTCAGCCTCTCTGTGCCTCCGTGTTACACAGAGCGATGATAAGTTGTTTTCTTAGCTTGACACATACCACAGCCAGAATTCCATGACACAGTTTACACATTTTACAGCTAAATGTTTAGGCTTTGAGAACAGGCCTTCCTCTCTTAAGAGCAAATACCTTACTTTCAACACTGCTTCCTTCAGGCAGGGTAAGGAGTAGTCCGCCCCTGAGCCTGGCCCGGGCCAAAGCAAAGGCCTGGGGCCGAAGGAAATGTTTCTTCTGTTAGCTTAGCTTGTAGCCAGACTAAAAGAATTTGTTTTCATATCAACCAAACACACGTTCATGGGTATGGAAAGTGAGACAGAGTTTGTGAGTCTCCAGATGTTTCCATCCTGCCCTGTTTTCTTTTAGCTTATTGGTAACTTGTGGTTCTTACCTCCTAAATCCTAAGAATTTTAGGATTCTGGTACCCAGTAATGGTTTATAATAAAAATGTGGGCCTTGTTTTCTTGAAAAAGTCTGAGAAAAACAGAATTTGCCAAGGTGGCTTTCTTCCTTTATCTCTAGCCCATGCAATCCTTCCCCACAGTTTAAAGTTAGCTGTAGTTCCTTGTTTCCTTTACTCTAGGAAGTACATTGGTCAGAAGGCTGAACCCTAAAGCTCTTTTCCTAGAGCCACAGAATACGTAGTATTTTCATGCATCACTCTGATAGTATTCTGTTTCCTTCACCAATGTAATTCCATTAATCATGGGGGAAAAAAAAGCATGATGATACCTGGATGGAAGAGGATTCCATGCAGTACACTGAAAATGTGTGAGTGCTGTGCATTGAGATGCCAGGGATCAGATCTGAGCCACAGTTGCAACCTATGCCACAGCAACAGCAATGCTGGATCTTTAACCATTGTGTAGGCTGGGGATCAAACCTGCATCTCAGAGCTCCAGAGAGGCCAGCGATCCTGTTGCCCCACAGCAGGAACTCCTCATTTACTTTTGCCCACACTGCAAAGAAACTTCGGGAGGGGTGAGGAGGGGGGAGACTCCAGCCATAGCTCCTAATGCTACTCTCACATTACCATTACTACTAGGATAGGAACAAAGTTTCATCTTCTAAACCACTGAGACTCTTCAATTTGTGGGAGAAAAATAAATCAAAACTGTGGTGTAGTTTAGATTTCTTCTTTGAGAAAAATGATGGCAGCCAAATCGGGACCTCTAAGTCAGGCTGACCTGCCCAAACACCATGAGGGCAATTGGCACACAGGCACTGTGCTTTAGCTCAGTGAGATCAAGTTTTTGGTGCTAAGTTCCACTTCTGTCCCTGTTACACTTGGCTTCTGCTGTTGGCTTGGTCTCACAGCATCAGCCCTACTTTTGCTGGATGGCTCTTGTGTTTGAACTTTGTTTCCCCAGCTTTGACTCTCAGATGGCCTAGGCTCCCAAGTCTTAGCTTCTTCCCATCCTGAGTGCTTCAAGTAGACACAACCTGGGGTCTGAGGATCAAACACCCACCTGGGCTCAGGTCAGGCCACCATAGTTACCTGAATTTCTGAACTTCAAATAGTAAGAGCAGTGCTGATTCCCAACCACCAGGACTGTGGTGTTGATGAAGCTACTCTGGATATGTTGAGAAGGCTCACCACAGTCTCAAGCCTTCTTCTGAAGTTTGAAGACTCACATTTAGGTTGGAAGGGTCATCATTTGCTCAGGAGGGAAAACAAAATTTCCATACCACATGTGGTAGGCAGAATAATGGCAATACAAAAAATGCTTACATCAGAATCCCCAGAACCTCTATGTTATGTTACATGGCAGGAGGAATTAAGATTACAGAAAGAACTGAATTGCTAATCAGCTGATCTTAAAGTCAGGAAATTATTCTGGATTATAGAGCTGGTCTTAATGCAATTATAAGGGTCCTTTAAAGAGGAAGAAGGAGGCAGAAAAGGAGGTCAGAAGCAGAGAGAGATTTGAAGATGTTGTACTACTGGCTTTGAAGATAGAGGAAGAAGCCCTGAGTCAAGGAATGTAGAAATGTAGGTACCCTACATGCAGGAGGCCTCTAGAAGCTAGAAGATGCCAGGGAATGGCTTCTCTCCCAGGCTCTCCTGAAAGAACACAGCCCTGCTGACACCTTGATTTTAGCCCAGCGAGACCCATTTCTGACTTGTGACCTCCAGAACCATAAGACAATAAATTTATATTGTTTTAAGCTACTAGTTTGTGGCATATTGTTATAGTAACAATAGGGAACAAATACACGCCTCAACAACAAAATAGCCCCTTTTAATTCCACGATGAAATTTTTTTTTTTTGGTCATACCTGTGGCACATGGAAGTTTCTGGGCTAGGGATTGAAACTGTACCACAGCACAGCAGCTCTCCGACCCCCTGCAGTGACAATGATGGGTCCTTAACCTGTTGCACCACAAAGGGTCTCCCAGGATGAATTTTTTAACCTAAATTAAAAAATCCATTCTTGGACATGTAAAATTAAACTGCTACTTAAAATGCCTGAACTACTCGATATAAATGTAGCTTTGTGCATCTCCTTACCTTAATCCTTAAGAAATTTAAATGTGAAAGTGTTCGCTCAAGGTATATGGACACTTCAGAAACTTTGGGAGACAAATTTCCTCTCCAGAATTGTATAGGGGGCCATTTCCGTGAATTCTTGCCAATACCATGAAATTGTATTTTAAAATCTTTGCCGATTGTTAGATGAAAAATTGTTTTTCATGTATACAATAATATTCACTGAGGAGTCAATTCGTGCCACTACCCTGTGCAATGTGCTATATTCATTTGAAAATGTTTAGTTGCTTTTTGAGATTGAATATATTTTTGTAAGTTCAATTTTTCTTTTTTTCTTTTTATGGCCACACCTGTGGCATATGGAGGTTCCCAGGCTAGTGGCTGAATTGGAGTTGTAGTTGCTGGCCAACACCACAGCCACAGCAATGCCAGATCTGAGCCGCATCTGCAACCTACACCACAACTCATGGCAATGCTGGATCCTTAACCCACTGAGCAAAGCCAGGGATTGAACCCACATTCTAATGGACATTATTCTGGGTTCTTGACCCGCTGAGTCACAGCAGGAATTCTTCATAAACTCAATATTACAGACACATACATGTTTCCTATTTGAAACATGGAAAGCTCACTCTGGCTATGGCAAGACGAATGGACGTGGGGAGGGGACTCGGGGCCAGAACTGAGGTCCAGAGATCCCTCCAGAGGCTATGGCCATAGTGTATGTGGTGGCTGAGGATGGTTGGGTTGGGCTGTGGAGTGCAGAGGACGAGAAGCATCAGGCTGGGATGTGCTGTGGGGGAAGCTCAGGGGACTTGCTGGTGGATTGCAATGAGGCTGGGAGGGAAAGAGGGAATCAGAGAGTCGTCATGTGTGATAAAGGCAACTGTGTGAAAATGCCTTCCGGCACATGTCTAGTGAGCAATAATTTTTACTTCTGTTTGTAATTTCTTGCTTCCCCTGGGCACTTGTCCACTTTTAGATCAAATGACTTGAGATAGCTCTTGGTGTTGATTAACGCTGCCCCCAGCCAAAGCTTCCCTAGAGCACACCTGTAGTGGGACAGTCGTGTTATTTGCTACAACAAAGGAGGCCACCCTGGGAAGGAACTCAGGATTTAAACTTGTGTCAGGAGATTTTGTGGAGTGTTTAGAGAAGGGGGGTGCTTTTCTGGATGGGATACTGTCAGGAAGGAAAATGAAATCTATGTTTGGATAACTTAATGATTTTTATCTAGGAGATGAGAGAGAAAAGGAGTGGAACTGAGGATGAAATTGCATAAAGGCAGTGGTCACTCACATTAGCTGAACAAGGGAGACCTTTGATCATTTTCATGTTTTCCCAGTTTCCATGTTTTCATCTGTACTCAGACAATTTCAGAGGAATCTCAATTTTTATCTCCCTCTGTCATGATCCCAGAGTGACCTCATCTGATGTTGGTGCTTGGTGAAGTTGTTTATCTTCAGTAGAAGATCAGAATCTTGCTGTTAGTGCCAGATGATGGCTTTCAGAGATTTTTTTTTTTCCCCTAATTCTCACTGTTGGTCAAGGGCAGATAAAGTTAGGCCACAGGACAGTAATCAATGTTGAGATTTTTCACCCTTTCTGAGATTCTGCTCATCAGGAGGTTGTCCAGAGAAGATCATTTGTCCTTAGACAAGTCAGTACTTCTTGCTCCTTTGATTGCTGGATGCACTGCTGAATGATCTGTTGACAACGGCGGTCCCAGTCAAGTGGGGTATAGGCAATTATGACAGACAAAATCAGTCTTTGTAATAAGCTGTATAGTCAGGGGCCAGCTGGCTAAATGCAGGCCAGGAAAACACGTCCCAAAGTCCAGGTGGGTCTGCTCTGGGATCTAGGGCATGCCCCTTTCTTTTAGTCTAATCATAGACTTGTCCATTTCTCCCATTGTACTTATGTTGGCAAAGTAAGGAGTCTCTACTATAGCATAAATTCCCCTTTAGCTGGTGAACTTACCTCATTTCTTGGGGCCTTCAGAGTAGATATTGTGTACACAAAAGTAATACTGTAGGGAGCACAGTATTTTTATGGGAAAAAACCCCTACTTCTAGTTTTATTCAATTTATATATTGCTCATGGAGCAATTTTTAGTGAAGGATTTATTAATTATGCTTCTTGAGTGTATTTACATATAATAAATATACAAACATAAAAAATAATACTTAAATTCTAGCTTTAAAATATAATTAACCTTTTTATATATTTTAAAATAATATATGTATTATATTGAACTTATGAAAATTTTTCCATCATTCACATATATTTAAGTGATTATTTCATCAATGAGTGAAGCAGTAGGAAAGAACTTGACCTTTGAATGATAATACATCTATTTCTGACACTTTATCAAATTAGAAAATGTATCTCAGATTTTTTTGTAGATTTCACACTTTTATATGGAAATCCTTCAGACATTTTTATTCAGCTAAATTGGCTTTATGTTAAGCAGGAGATATAATTTTGTCGGTATAAAACTTTCCCCATTGATTCAGGAGACATGTAAATCCACTTACAAGCTCAGCTCTGATGAAAAGCAGTGTGGGAAGCTGGAGTCTCCACTAGGGCGTCTAACCTCCAGAATCAGCCATCAGGAGCCATAGTGGGAAAGCCAGGCTGAATTGCAGAAGGCCATTGATTGGTGTAAGGAAACATGTGCCGTAACTGAGGCCATATAGGTGGGCTGAGAGAGAGAAGGCAATGTGGCAGAGCAGGGGACATACTTCTTCGTGGAACTTGCTCATGCCTCAGGACATGCTGGAGCTCCATCTGGAGTAGATCCCCTCTGTTTGATGATGGAGTGATGCAGTGCATTCCTGACTTTGTGGTTCCTGACTCCCTTCCCTCTCTAAAGCACCCAGAGAGGGAAGGGAGCTTGTCCAGGTTATACAGTAAGTAGTGGGGCTGGAGTTTATATCCAGCTCTGTCTAGCTCCAAAATCTGTGCTCTTTCTACCATGTACATATCTGGTGGTGGTATTCAAAAAGACTCTACATAGCACATTGACATGATGTAAAATCACATAATGAGAACATCATTCTCTTTTTGATTATAATTTTTATGTCAAAGAAAAAGTCTCAGGTTAATACAATGTGTTTCTAACACCTACCTTTTGCCTCTGTAACATTTTATCTCACTTTATAAAAAAGAAAGATCAGGCCTTAGGCTTCGAGTCATGCAGGTAACAGAATCCCTAATACATACGTATAGAGAGAGTCCGAAGCTGTGGAAAGCCTTCTAAGGCTACATATATATCTTATGCATATTTTAGATATAATTTATTTATTTGCAATTTAATTTATTGATATATTATATATAATTATATGTATAATTATATACAGTTTATTCAATTTCTTTTTTTGTCTTTTTAGGACTGCACCCACAGCATATGGAGGTTCCCAGGCTAGGGGTCAAATTGGAACTACAGCTGCTGGCCTACGTCACAGCCATAGCAACATGGGATCCGGGCTGCATCTGTGACCTACACCATAGCTCCTGGCAATGCTGGATCCTTAACCCACTGAGCAAGGTCAGAGATTGAACCTGCATCCTCGTGGATGCTAGTCAGATTCGTTTCTGCTGAACCATGTTGGTTCAAACTTTTGGTAGAGATTTACAGTTCTTTTAAAATAAATTTATTTAAGTAGAAAAGGAAAAGGTAAATTTCCAAAAGAAAAACTACCAGTTCATTAATTTTATGATAGTACAGGTAAAAATTGTAGCCCAAATTGTGAATTTGGTATGTGAATTACTAAAGTTTCAGAATATTCTTTTCAACTATGCTGCTTTTTATTAGGCAAATCACTTCCCTTGAGAAAACATGTTCTACCCATAGCTTCAATGAATGAAGGCCACTAAAATATTAATTATCTGAGCATTCTTAAGCACAAATGAATCAGCTTCAATTTGCCTAGACAGATAGACATTTTAGTGGTTCACAGCAAAATGTAATAAACTGAATAACTGTAGGCTTTAACGTAATCTCACACAATCCTATTACACCCCAATTACTTTTTTGACCCTTTTAGGATAGTTCTTGACTTAAAAACACACACAATCTGCAGTTCTGAATGTCTTCTTTCTGTGCTATGCCAAGGAAATCAATAGATAAGAAAGAATTAATATCTTGCTGTGTCTTCCATTTGTAATAATGCTGTCCCAGGAAAGGCATAATGCCTGCTTCCCAGTCATAATAAATGTTTACTGAACATTGTTGGTGAAGAGCTCTCTGTTTTTCATTCCCATGAATTTCAGGACCTTAGTAATATATTTTATTTCCCTTAAATTAGTAAACAAATTGAAGGTTCATCCTCTTGCTGCATCAAAAAGGGTGGGAGAGAGGCTGAGTTAGAAATAGATTTGACACTGGAAAGAAACCCATCTTGAAAGTAGGTTTATAATGTGTCTAGAGGGAAATGACAGTGTCAGTGATACAGTCCACATAGAACTGTTCAGAATTACAGTCTCCATATAGAATGATGAGCATGAAGTCCAGTTGTCCCCAGCCGCTTCTGCATAAGCAATGAGGTTGCCAAAGGATTATGATATTAATACATTAATGTACTCATTCAAAATTAAATAACCAAACTACCATTTATTGAACATCTATTATGTACCATTCAAAATATGCTTGAGGTAAACAAAGTTGGTTAAGACATGCTGACTGCCCTCTGGAGACTCCTGGCTTAATAAGAATAAAAGCTGGATTGAGTAAGTTCCAATAAAATGAGATCAGGGCGAAAATATAGGAGAGTACCAGATATGGTGGCGGCGTGGAGGAGGCTGCGGCCTGCCCTTCACGGAAGAGGCAGGGAGCCTTTATGGGGGTGGTGATGATTAGGTTCTTGAATGCTGAGGAGGGCTTACAGAGGCTCTAAACAAAGGCGGAGGGATGTCATCTCAAAGCGGAAACTTTAGAATTAACCCGAAGTTACTGAAGTATGTTCTAAAATCATTACTCTTCAGGAATGATCATTTTTTAGGGTTTATTCTGGTAGCATTCATTTGCAGCTCACAGAAAGCCCAATTAACAGTGCTCGAATAGATAAGGATTTTTTGTTTCAAGCAATAAGAAGATAGCATATGCCAGCTAGGTCTGGTGGGATAGTTCTGGGAGGCATTTGTAAAGCAAACTCTTTTCCCTTTGCCAGCACTAGTGTTTAGCCCTTGTCCTTATATTTGTGCCTCATGGTCACATATTGCAGCTTCAGGCTCATATCCACATTATGAGCAGGAAGATAGAGAGGGAATGAAAGGGTGAAGGAATACTACAACCAAATCTACTCTTTTGAAAAAGTGTTTCTGGGAGTCAGGCATTGTCACTGCTGTGGCTCAGGTTGCTACTTTGGTATGGGTTTAATCCCTGCCCCAGGAACTTCCCCATGACACAGTTGAGGCCAAAAAATAAATAAATAAAAAAGCTTTTCTGGAGACTTCTTCGGCTAACATCATAGGTCAGAACTTGCTTATATGACTGTCTCACATAAGTGCAAGGGAGTCTGAGAATCAAGAATGTTAGCTGTCCAGCCCATGACTAAGGAAGGAAAGAGAGGAGGGGGCTGTGTCTAGCTAATGCACAAAGTTTAGCACAAAGGTTTTGCAGGTGAGACAGTTTTAAATGAAAACCATGCCATTTTAGTTCTAAAATCACCTTTTTTTGGAGGGGGGAGGGTGCAACCATGGCAAGAAGTTCCCAGGCCAGAGATCAAATCTGCGCTGCAGTTGTGACCCACACCCCAGCTATGGCAATGCTGGATCCTTAACCTGCTGTGCCACACGGGACTGTCCTCTCAAATTATTTCTAAAGGAGGCTTAACCAAACATCTAAAGGAGAAGAAAACATCTCCTCTAAGCTCTTCATTTTGTAGATGAGACAACTCAGGTCAAGAGAGGCTAAGGGACATGTTCAGGATCACACAGGTGGCCTGAGACGGAGCTGAACTAGAACTCACTCAGATCACTGGTTTCCAGTCCTAGGCCTTTTCTCACGTCCACTGAAATGATGTGCTGAACTTTCAGTGTAGATAACAAGGATCTCAATTCAAACTGTATTTTCAAAATATTGAAAGTATCTCTAATTACTATAATCAGAAAATGAGCTCTAAGAAATAAAAGCTCTAGGAGAAACAGAAAAACCTAAGATATATGAGCAAATATTAGTAAAATAGTTCAATGTGTACTTGGTAACTTGGTATCTTACTTGTCCCTGAAGAGGAGGTAAAAGATGAAATACAGTGATCATACTGTGGAAGAGTAAAACCTCCAGCTCTTGAGGAACAAAGATCTAAACCAGAGTTGGTTCTTCCAAGTAGAATACACCTAGCCTAGAAAGTGATCCATTCAATCTCTCTCCTAACGTTCTGTAAAAGTAAGATAATATCCCTCCGCAAGAAAGATATTTTTCAGTCCTGTGGATCCTGTTTCTGACCACAGCACTCCTGCTTATCACAGAATGTCTAAGGTCTTAGCAAATGGTAGTTTGCAGAGGGGAGGCTCCTGAAGGAGAAAAACATTCCGCAAAGCATTTTTCTTTCTTTTGTAATGAGAAAAGCCTCTTGTAAAATTATTGCCTCTTATCTAACAGAAGGCCACTAAACATCCACACTGCAATTTAAACCACGGAAAATATATGTAAATGTTGTAAACACATGTAAATGTTGATCTAGAAAAACAACAAATTATATGACTATGTTGTAATGATTTGATAAGGAAGCAAGTATGCGAGATATAACCCACCGCTGTAAACATTTTGAGAATGAAACATAATAGATACACGATTATATATTTCTATAAATTCTGTCTATCAATACACATTCATGCAAGTGATTACCCAGGTAACCTCTGTCTGAGGTCTGTTGTCCTGATGAAAGCTGAGTATGTTGGTGGCTTATTCTTATATCTGCTTCAGAGATGTTTCTCATTTTGTGATATTTTGTATTTTCTTGCGATACTTTAAAATGTATTCAAGTTATCTTAGTGTCTGCTCTGAATTCCACCTGAACCCATATGGCAATCACTGTATCACTAATGTGGGTAGAACTTTATTATAATTCTGTAGTATAAACAATCATATTTTGGAGTTCCCGTTGTGGCTCAGTGGGGTAAGAAGCCAACTAGTATCCAAGAGGATGCGGATTCAATCCTTGGTCTTGCTCAGTGGGTTCAGGGCCTGGCGTTGCTGCAAGGTGCAGAAGTCAAAGATGTAGCTCTATCTGGCGTTGCTGTGGCCATGGTGTAGGCCTGCAGCTGCAGCTCCAATTCAACCCCTAGCCCGAGAACTTCCATATGCCATCAGTGCGCTGTAAAAAGAAAAAAAATCATATTTTATTTTTCTTGTGTTTAGCATACGGTAAGCACCCAGATATCTGCTAACTGAATTGATTCATATGTATCTTTTCAGCATTCAAACTGTACATGCATTGCAGAGAAATGCTATGGTGCATTTGACCTAACCACCATGTAGAATTCTTGGTCATCTTTCAGTGTGGCCACATTCCCCTCATCTCAGTGAAGTGAAGCCATTGAAGGAGTTCAAAGTATAAATGGGTTGTATATGTTATTTTTGTCATATGGAGAGCAGGAAGAATAAATGACCTCATTAATCACAATCATAGGATCATGGGGATGCAGCGTGTGGTAAACAATTAGTGGCTCTTAGTGAATTAAAAAGTGCCTGAATATCATAGATTATGTGTATTTCAGTCCTGCAAATCATGAGTATGCATTTTCAAAAATCAGTTTAGGATATTAATCACTGTCATATTTTTATTATTCTTCTGTTTAATTTTCCAAGGCTCCATCAATTTCTCTTTGCAGAAAGCACAATTTCTTCATGTCAAAGCCCCCTCCCGAGTTCCTGTTGTGGCTCAGCAGTTAACGAACCCAACTAGCATCCATGAGGACATGGGCTCCATCCCCGGCCTCGCTCTGTGGGTTAAGAATCCTGCATTGCTGTGGCTGTGGCGGAGGCTGGCAGCTACAGCTCTGATTAGACCCCTAGTCTGGAAACCTCCATATGCTGCAGGTGTGGCCCTAAAAAGACCAAAAAAAAAAAAAAAGCTTCCTCCATTTGGCTGTGTTACAGTCATCTCTGTCCTGTGGGCTCCAAGCTACCCAGACTCCCCTTGCCTCATGGAGAGGTCCCCTTGCTGCCCATGGACCTTGGCTGGGGCCATCCCACGCCTTTTGAAGCTCCAAAGAAAATCTCTTATTTTCCCAGGAGGCTTCTTAACACTCAAAGAGAACTGTGGCCCAGCAACCTGCTCTGCACACCAAGAAGGCCTGAGGAGAATGAGCCTCCCAGGCCCCAAAGGTCCTGGCTGCTCTTCTCCCCAAAGAGGCCTCAGCCCCTTTTATTTACATATGTAAAAGAGGCCCCTAAGTGTTCAGGTTACCAAATGAATATCCCATACAGGGTGACTTCTGTTTTCAGCAAGAGAAGTTTAAACAGGCTTTTCAGAAGACAGCTTAAACAAACAAATAAAAACAAAACAAAACCCAAACCACAAAACAAAAAACCCATTTCTAAAACTTTTGACTTCATTCACTTAATCAGTAAATATTTATAGAACACTGTGATGCACAGAACACTTGTTCTATACCAATGTACTTCAATCTTTTTAATGGAGAAAAATATTTTGCATGGAGACTCACTACACACACACACCTGAAACAAAGTTTCATTTAGTGAAACTTATCCTTAATATGTGGGTAGGTCCTTAAAATGCTGCTATTTGCTTTTCCTTCTTATTTGCTTCTCTTTTCTACTATGTCATTAATAAAAATGTGGTTAGGCCACTAAGCTGATTTTACTACTGATTATAAACCGAAAATTGAACAACACAGCTTAAGGGATACAAAAACCTTTTGATGGGCTAATATAGCCCCAGGCACATAGCACTTGCTCAATAAATATTAGGTGATGTACATGATTACTTCTCCTAAGGATTTTATAATCCCTATAAGACTTTAAACATAAAGATACTATGTAAGAATTATTGAGCTGAATGTATTGTGGTAGTCATTTCACAATGTATGTAAATCAAACCATCATGCTGTATACCTTAAAGTTATACAATGACGTATGTAAATTTTTTTCCAAAAAACTGGAAAAAGTTAATGATCTAAATCAGCTAATGAATGAAGTCACAAGGAGGTAGTATATGATTAAGAAATGAAAAAGTGGTATGATGGTAAATTTTGTGAATTAAGCTAATAAATGATTACCCTTTACAATATAAATATAAACAATTTGTTTTTATGATCAAAACCCCAATTCTTGCTATCAATTTTATTTTTGTTTTTTACTTGTGAAATGGTTATACCACAGCAAAAGAGTTCAGTTAGTTACTGAAGAGAGAAAAAGGAGCACGCTGATAAACTGCACTTTTATTTAGCCTTCAAATCCAATGGGTAATATGTGATTGAAAATATATGTTCCGGAGGCCCCATCATGGCTCAGCAGTAACGAACCCGACTACTATCGGTGAGGACCCTGGTTCAATCCCTGGCCTCACTCAGTGGGTTAAGGACCTGGCATTGCTGTGAGCTGTGGTGTAGGTTGCAGACACGGTTCAGATCCCACGTTGCTGTGGCTATGGTAGGCTGGCAGCTGTGGCTCTGAATCGACCCCTAGCCTGGGAACCTCCATATGCTGCAGGTGCGGCCCTAAAAAGCCAGAAAGAAAGACAGAAAGAAAGAAAAAAGGAAGGCAGGAAGGAAAGAAAGAAAGAAAGATATGTTCTGCTTTAATTTCAGAATTTTAGATGTGGGTAAATGATGAGACATTTAGATTTTTCAAGTTCTTCACTGTGTAACACAGTGTAGCTCAGTAAATGAATTTTGAGATGCACACATCTCCAATCTGAGTATTTTTTCTTAAAGTAGTTTAAGATAACTACTTTAAACAGAAAATATATTTTGCTCACAGACCCATAAAGATCTAGCAGTAAAGTGTTAAGATGGTAGTTCCCAAACTTTGTTGCATGTTGGAAACACCTGGGTAATTTTTACAAATTGTACAAATGCCTGCTTCCCCACCCGCAGTGATTCTGATTTAACTACATGGGGTACAACCTGGCATGGGATTTTTTTTTTTTTTTTTGTCTTTTTGTCTGTTCTAGGGCCACACCCACAGCATATGGAGGTTCCCAGGCTAGGGGTCTAATTGGAGCTGTAGCCGCCGGCCTACGCCAGAGCCACAGCAACTTGGGATCTGAGCCACGTCTGTGACCTACACCACAGCTCATGGCAATGCCAGATCCTTAACCCACTGAGCGAGGCCAGGGATCGAGCTGGCAACCTCATGGTTCCTAGGCAGATTTGTTAACCACTGAGCCATGACGGGAACTCCTTGGCATGGGATTTTAATGTGAAATAATGTTAAGGGGATTGCAGCCATCCCTCTATCCCCAGAATCCTTTGACATCTTATGGTGATAGCTTGTCCTTGCCTTGGCTAAGGTGTAAAGAAGAAAATATTTCTGTTAAAAATATCTCCCTTTTAGGATAGATGTGATATTTGAGAGAAAAGCCATATTTTGATTTTTAGACTAACTGGCTAATCCTTCTCTTTGTTAACCTAGGAAAGAGTTGACATGGGATATGAGAAGTATTTGGGGTGTTGAGGGTCAGCAGCTGCAGTGGCTCATGATATAATCTGGGTAGAGGCAGATGTAAGTGCCAATCTCCAGTTTACACTCTGAGAACCGGTGGTAAATGGTAAATTCGTAAGGTATGGTGAAAAACATGACCTTCAGCGGCTAGAATGTGTGAGAGGTGGGCTGCTCACCCCATGTGTGCTTGGAACAGATAAAATAGGTGTCGCAAGGATGCAAACTTGGTTTTTTTTCTGTTAATCTGAGATCACCTCCAGCCAGCTCGTGTTCTTGTTCCTCAGCTCCCCTCCCACTTTGGGGAGGTGCTCTGCTCCAGAGGATGGACTTCTTTTTGGCCTCCTCCAGGGAGCACTTCGCTATTCATCCTCCAAACCGCGCAGGCCTGGTCAAGGCCTGGTTGGCTTGAGGATCGGTTGCTGGCTCCCATTGATGATACATGATTTGCATTTGTTACACTTCAATACAAAGTACAAACAAATTGGTAAGTACGAGGTGACTAGAATTGGTACCACAGCTTTGGAAGTGACTGTCCCATGTGACACGGGAATCAAAGCACAGGACTGTCTCTATAAAATATGAATATAGAATTCATAATGAAGGCAAGGACCCCAATAATCAAACAAAACTCCAGTTTTTGCCACAGTGACATGCTCATTTTAGGAGCAAATAAATTTGATGCCCCTCTTTGCCCTAGCGGAATTCTTTTCGGCCCTTTCATCAGCCCAGAATCACAGCAGTGTGAAAGCGCTGTTACCCACGTGACCGAAGCTGAGCTACTTTCCTCATCTCTTAAAGGAGAAGATTCATGCCTCCTTTGCAGTTTGCAGAGTGGATGTGAGGGGAAAGGCTGTGATGCCTGGACCTTGCCTAACACAGTCCTGGAACATAATAATAAGTAATAATAATTTGTTTCCCTCCTCTTTCTTGCCGGTCTAGCCTTCTCTCTCCTTCCCCCCTCTTCCTCCTCACTTGCATTCCTCTGTTTTTCTCTAAAGACATCAGTGGGTGTGCAGCTTGGGTTTGCTAGAAGGAGCACTCCATTCCAGACAGTGTGGGTAGAGTGCCAGACCAAAGCCCACTGTAAAGTAGTTGTCCAATGAGGCTCGAGAGGATTATATCTTCCTGGATTTTCTATAACCAAAAAAAAAAAGCACCCCGAAATAGTTGACTCTGTTTCAACAGCATCTCCCTTCTCTAGGCAAAGTGACCATTCTCTCTCCTGCTCTCTTTATTTCTCTGCTGCATCCCAATCTCTTTCTCTCTGTCTTTCATTTTTTGAACGCCTTAACGCTTTAACAATATTCCATGTTTTCTTTCAGACCTTTTTCAAAACTCCCCTTCCGTTTCAAGCATAAACTGGACCCTGTGCCTCTAAGGCTGGATTATAACACAAATCTCAGCAACAAAAATTGGGATGGGGCATCAGTGAACAGTGGTGTGTTACCAGGAGTAGGAGGGACCCTGTGGCTTCCTGAGTTATGGGACTGGAGGCTGGTGAGCTGGCTGCTGAAGCCTCCTGGGGGCTCTGGTCTGTCACCATGGCTGCACCCTTTGCTCAGGTGCATCACCTCTAATAAATGGCTGATTTGCTCTGGTCTCCCATCCTCTACTTTTTGGCAGCATTGCATGTGCAGCTGGAGTCTAGCAACTGAGTACCAAACTGAGTACTAAGCCAGGAGAGCAGGGACGTCTAAGTCAGCTTCCACAGGCATCGCTCGTTATTACCCTGGGCCGAGTCGGAAAAGTCAACAGCACCATTTTATTGTCTTAAGGAGCTAATTTTCTTATCAGCGGGGGGAAAAGTAGTTATGTCCAAACCAATAAAGAGGCACTGGCACAACAGTCTATCTGTTCTTTGGTCATCAGCAGTGAAGGGGGACCTTAAATAAGTCAGCGGAGCAGAGTGATCTGGAAAGAGCATGGGTGTTGGAGATGGACAAGCGGGATTTGGACCCGGGTTCTGTTCCTTGCCATCCACGTGTCTGCGATAGACAGTTAACCTCACTGAGCCTCTCCTCCATCATTGGTGATAAATGAGGATGCTGGTTATTCCTTTCTGGACCTCAGCTCGTAGTAGGGAGAGGTCAATGTGCATGAGCAGCTCTGAATCTGCTTCTTGGTTGGGGATCAAATGTGGGTTCCTGTTCCCTGGACCTAATTTGAACCTATAATTCTTTCCAGACCCGTGTCAGAATGTATTGAGAAAACGAAATCATTTGCTTGACCCTCCAAAAAATATTTGCTCTTTCTAAACTCTGTGAGGCTAGCCACAGAGTGTTTGGCTAAGTCAGGGGAGTTAAGGCCAAGATCCTCATTCCTACTCAGGCTCTGGAACCGCTCTTCTCCTTGGATAACTTCTGGGTAAGACCAAAACCCAGCAGCTCCACTGCACATCCTGTAACCCGCAGAGAGGGCCTCGTTATTTCTGCAATGAAGGAAATGGAAAGCAGGGTTCTGCTGCTCCAGGGTCAAAGCTGCCTGCCCCTTATCTGTTGGCCATGCCCTGGAGGTGTCAGCTAAGGCCTGTACCCCACCAGGGCAGGGCCCCTGTGTGTCACTGGGCCTCTCCAGGCTGTCATGCGAGGTAGTGATAAGGCTAGAAATCACCTAACTCTTTCCCATTTTATGTGTTTTTAGGACAGTGATGGTTGCAGTAACATGAACTATAATTTAACAGTCCCTTTCAATTTCCAGACTATCTCAGCCTGCACCATCTCATGAACATCTCGCCAAATTCTCATAAGTTTCAGAGGTAGAAAAGTATTAGCCCTATTTTACAGATAAGGACATCGAGTCAGAGTGGTTAAGAGGGTTGCCTTAAATAAGATTCCACAGCAGGCAATGCTCTTGGCACGTTCTCATCTGAGCACAGTAGGTAAGGACAACACTGCAGAAACAGGTTGCAGCCCAGCTCCACCCCTTGTTGGTTGTGTGACTGCCAGGCTTGTTAACTTTGCTGGGCCCAAGCTCCCAGGAATAGGGAGTAATGATGACACCTGCTTCTTTTGGCTGCCCCTGGGGAAGACAGTACTTTTACTGCCCTGGGGCCTCTTGAGGAGGCTTTACACTCCTGGAATGCATTCGAGGAGGAGAGGCATTCTCTCTCCTTAACATAAGCGCTCACTCTCTCCAGCTTCCAAGGCATGTTTGCTGTTCAGTCACCTCTGAACACAGCTTGCCAAGGCCTTTGCTCGAAAGACTTGGACTATGCAGAAATGCCAAGAAATCTGGGAAAAATTGTCTCCCAACAGTGCCAAAACTCAACCCACACTGACAAAAGACTTTTGAGTTTTTGCCGTTTGAAGATCAGTCACACATTTTGCTGCAGAAATGTTCCGGTGTCTGATGAGTGGGCATTGCCCTAACTTCTGTGGGGTCCCTGACGTTATACACTGTGCGTGCACCATGTGGCCTTGCTAGCATCCAAAGGAAAATCCAAACACATCTGGCCCCCAAGATTTCAGATAAGAGATTGCGGCCCTATATAAGAGGACATTTTAAACATTTTCTTTCTGTGCCCCAGTACCTCTTCTTGCTCGAGCCCCACTTTGCAGACTCTTTTTCTGTAGAGAATTATGATTGCATATACAGCACACCTGCTGCTGCTCTGTGAAGGCGTGAAGGAAAGTCAACTCTGCCACTATGTCAGCTCGCTTGTTCCCTATGGAAGACCTAATAAAGGAATCACAGGTTGCTTTCTGTTGTGGAGAACACTCCTTATCTCACCAGGAGCTTCACTTTGAGAGGCACTGCTCTAGAGCAGGAGCCCCTTGAGGGCAGGAGCCTTATCATAACCATCTTTGTATCCTAGTCCTAACCCAGGGCCTGCAAATGCTGGCTACTCTCCTCTCCTTCTGTGCTGTGTGGCTTCCTGCCCCCTGACTGACTTTTCCCAGCTTTTGCCGGCCTTCTGAACCCTGCCTCCTCTCTCCCCCCTCCTACCTCACCCCCTGTCCTCTCTTCATCAACAGTTCAGACCTGCCCTCCTTCGAGAGCCTTCCCAGGGTCTCCTCTGCAGAAGTGGCCCTCTGCTGAACTTCTGTAGCAACACCACCAGAGTTCACTTTTCACAGTCGCAATGCTTCCTTCTCAGTTATTTTGCCTTTTTTCCCTGCTTTTTTGGCTGCCCTGTGGCATATGGAGTGCCTGGGGCTAGGGATCAGATCCCAGCCATAGTTGCAACCTGAGCCACTCCTGCAGCAATGCCAGACCCTTAACCCACCGTGCCAGGCCAGGGATCGAACCTGCATCCCAGAGCTTGCAAGACACCACTGATCGCATTGAGCCACAGTGGGAGCTCCTCAGTGATTTTGCTTTGTGATTCCTGTTCTCTACCAGCTGTAAATTCTTATGGGTGGAGAGCCCTACTCTACTTGGTGTGCGCAGGACCCAACCTGCCCCCTTTCTCAAAATAGGTGCTTAAGAAATATATATCCCAGGAGTTCCCTTTGTGGCTCATCAGTTAATGAACCCGACTAGGATCCATGAGGACTTGGGTTCAATCCCTGGCCTTGCTCAGTGGGTTAAGGATCTGGCGTTGCTGTGAGCTGTGGTGTGGGTTGCAGACCCAGCTTGGGTCCAGAGTTGCTGTGGCTGTGATGTAGGCTGGCAGCTGTGGCTCAGATTCGACCCCTGGCCTGGGAAATTCCATAGGCCACAGGTGCGGCCCTAAGAAAAAAAAAAAAAAAGCAAAAAGGAAATATTTATCCCAACCAGCTATAATGGAAAAAACAAAAAAATCATTATAAAAAAATTTCAGTTAAAAAGGACTATATAACCAAAACCTTTTCTTTTTGGAGAGAAATAAAATCTAGAAATAGTTAAAAAAAAAAAAAGAAAGAAAAAGAAAAATATTTATCCCATGATCAAATATAGTGTATACAGTCACTGCTAAGGTCTCAGTGGTCATCTATTGCCAGGACATACACGCCTAATGCGAGGCTTTCAGAAATAACATGACCTAAATTTACATCAATATGGAAGAAACATCTATACCCATAGAGACCATTTCTTCCAAAAGCTGCTCTAGTGGGCTTGACTTTGATGGACACTCTACATGTTCTAGCAAGTTAAGTTCTGATTCCAATGCTTGGCACAGAGGAAGTGCTCCATAAACACTGCTGTTATCATTTTCATTGATGTTAATATCTCCAGACCGACGCTTTTGTGCGTGTTCTCTGGGACTGAGAAATGTCGTGCTTCGGGGAGTGGGTCTGAAGTGGTTGTAAGCCCTGGAGTAGTTGGTCAGCTGGGAATTTGCTCGTCTGTCAGCCTGGCCATTTTCTAAAATATCCTTAGGCCGAATCGTGTTGTATGGTACTAATCCGCTCCAGGACTTACAGCTGGTGGCTGGTGACACAGCTGGTGTGCCCGTGGGCATGAGGAGTATATATTGTGCTGCTGGCCCCATGGTTCATCACGAGGAAAACTTTCTGTAACTCTATGGGGCAAGTGCAGAAAAGACAGGACTGAATTGCAGGTATACGTGTCATGGTCACTGAGCATTTTGGTCTTTGGCAATCATCCTAACTTCATTGGGTTTTCACTCTAGAAGCTATTTTAAGCCACACCCGCAGCTTATGGAGGTTCCCAGGCTAGGGGTCCAATCAGAGGTACAGCTGCCGGCCTATACCATAGCCGCATCGCCAGATCCAAGACATGTCTGCAACCTACACCACAGCTCATCACAACAATGGATCCTTAACCCCCTAAGCAGGGCCAGGGATTGAACCCACAACCTCCTGGTTCCCAGTCGGATTCGTTTCTTCTGCGCCACAACGGGAACTCTTGAGTTGTTGGATCTTTGGGAGACCCATAAAATCCCTTGGGGAAGTAGGAAGAGTCTGTCCTTCCCACAGGCTCTTTCTTCAGGACTTGCTCTCTTTCTCTACAGGGATCAGCTCTTTGGGTTGCATGTAGACACTTAGTGTCCAGTGGTTCCTGGGCATATTTCTTCAAGCCATACAGCCGTCTGATTCTCATTATAAGTGAGAGGGAGAGTTCAGCAGTTTAAGTCTTCCTTGAAGCATGAACTCTCAGTTTAACTCATGCTGTACCTTTAGGAAATGCAATTAGGGATAATAAACACATCAGGCCACTGCTTTAGGGTTACATATTTCCTGTCTAGATTTTTTTTGGTGCCATATTCAGATAAAGGGTTGCATGGAAGGAGATTTATTAGTTTGCACTGACTGTCCTTCCTTCTCATCTCACTTATTGAATTGGAGCTGGCCAACCACAGCAGCTTCCACTGTGAAAACAGCTTCACCTTTGCAGCATCCTGCTACTGCTTCTTTCCACATTCAGGCTTGAACCGAACACAACATTTTCCAGAAACCAAATCAGCATCTTTGGGCATTTTATCCCATGATGGTAGGAACTCATTTCCTCACAGCTATCTAATAGCACATGTGCTACATCAGTTCCCCTAAGATGGTTATGTTGGGGGGTGCTGAAGACATGATAATCTGGAAAAACCACAGACTGAAGTGAGTGCACAGTGGGTAGGTAAAGCTGCACATGAAAAACAGTACATGGTGTTGAGTGTCCAGAAGGGGCTCAGCAATTGCTAGCCTTCTCACCACCCCTCTCCCTGGCTGCGCCTGGGGTATGCAGAAGTTCCTGGGCCAGGGATTGAACTCAAGCCACAGCAGTGACAATGCAGAATCCTTAGCCACTAGACCACCAGGGAACTCCAAATCCCACAGTGAAATTTGGCTCAGGCGTCCGTGTTTCTGTGAAGTTCTGGGTTACAAGGTCTTTATGTTCTCACAGCTTTGGTCTGAGGGAAGGGGTGACATCTGATAGTTAAGGGGCCTGTCATTTTGATTTAATACATTTATTTGGGCAATGATGATTCTTGGGCTTGGGTGTGGGGGGAAAGGATTCTGTAGTACATGGTGAAGGTGGGGTAATCCGATGGGGAGGATCCTGGATTTTCTGGAGCTCCAAACTAAATTCCTTCTAATAGGACCTCCAAAGCGATGTCCTGAGCTTACAGTTCCCAGGAGTACAATAATACTTGTTCTATTATTATTGTGGCAAGGGGTAAAAGAGTTGTATTTTTCAGATGATAGCAGACTTGCATTAAGAAATATTGCTGCTCAGGCACAACTGAGGCGCTTTTTCAATAATTAAATTTTAAGATTGGATTTTACATAGTGTTCCAGAGGAACCTCTTATCTGAGCTAGGGAGAATTTTTCTCCAAGATGGTGGATATTGCTTAATACAATTTAGCCTGGTCCCTCTTGATGGGACAGTGTTTTGGCAACAACGGTATTACCAGAAGCTAAAGAAAAGACCAGTCAAGAATCTAGAATCTAAGGAGTTCCCGTTGTGGCACAGCGGAAACGAATCTGGCTAGTATCCAGGAGGATGTGGGTTCAATCCCTGGCCTTGCTCAGTGGATTGGGGATCCAGCATTGCCTTGAGCTATGGTGTGGGTTGCAGATGTGGCTGTGGCATAGGCCGGCAGCTATACCTCTGATTGGAGCCTGGGAACTTCCAGGTTGCTGGGGGTGCAGCCCTAAAAAGAAAAAAAAAAAAAGCTGTTTTTTTTTTTTTACTCCTCTCTACTACTGAAGATGGTGTCTGATAGTGCACGCAATGAAAAAATATGTTTTTATGGGTAATTTTATCTCCATGATCCCTTATTCAATATCCTCTTCCTCATTCATTAAGTATATGCATACTGAGTGGTTACTATATGCCAGGAACCATGTTAGGGGCTCCTAGTGCCTAACTTACAAAGTTCTCTGCAGCTGCTAGTGTGTGGGTATTATATCCCCTTTAGAGGTTAGAAAATTGTGGCTTAGCTGAAAATAGAGCATCTTAGAATATGTTCAGAGATGAAGGATACCGTTCTTGGCCTCACAGAGCTCACTGACTTGTTAAAAATTACCTGCGAGAATCCTTGTCTGAACCCAAAGTGGCGGCATTCAGCACACCTAATGGTGTTGTCCTCTCTCCAGACACTCCTGAGATTGTGCCTTATTGCAGTGGGAGCCCCTCCTGGCTCCGCAGTTAAGAGCATCTTTGCCGCCCCAAGGCTGTCCTTCAGGGTGAGATAAGCACTGCAATGAAAGTAATGGAGTTAGCTAATTTACGGCAGTCTTCTTGGCTAAAATAAGCTATTTAATTTCCTGCTCTTGGTACTGCATCTACTTAGGGGAGATAATGACTCCCACAGCCTATCAGGGTTCCTCAGAGTTATCTGAATGCCCCAAATGAAGCTGTAGCAAATTTTCAACCAGACGCTGGCTTACAAGGCCTTGAGAAATTCAGTCTTGGTAGAACTTGGCATTCTTCCTGCCTGAGACATTTTTTAATAATCTGGCTGTAGGATAAAATCCTTACTTAATTCATGAGTATGTAAAACATCTCTAGCTCAAAAGTATCTGTAAGTCCACGCTTCCACAGTGTAGTCACAAATGGAAAGGGAAGCTGTAAAATGTTTTTGGTGGAAAATTTCACTCCAGGGGGCCTAATTTTTCTAGACATGGTGGTTGACACCCTCTGACTGTCCACTGGCTGCTGTAACTTCTCTAAGGATCTGATACTCTTTTCATCGGAAGCCTACAAGCCATGGGGTTTGTACTTGTTCACGGAGCCGCCTAAGCCCACGGCCGGGTGTGACAGGGTCAAACCTTCATCCTGAGTGAGTGTTCACTATCTCCCCTGCACCCCACCCTCTAAGGCAAACACTGTGTTGCCTGTCCTATCCCTGGGCTTTGTTAGGGCTGGGAGAGGCCAAACTGGGGAGATGCTGGTGATTTGTGTCTGACATAGCCAAGATATATTTGCCAAAGAGAAGAAGGATTAGACATTGAAGGAAAGGGAAAATTAAGGGCAGGAGATGGAAGTTGCAGTTTTTTGTTTTTGTTTTTTCTTTTTAGGGCTGCATGTACAGCATATGGAGGTTTCCAGGCTAGGGGTCGAATCGGAGCTGTAGCTGCCAGCCTACACCACAGCCACAGCAACTCAGGATCCGAGCCATGTCTGTGACCTGCCACAGCTTGGGCCAATGCCGGATCCTTAAGTCACTGCGAGGCCAGGGATTGAACCCACATCCTCATGGATACTAGCTGGGTTTGTAACCCACTCAGCCACAAAGGTAACTTCCAGAAGCTGCAGTTTTAAAATCTAGTCTCAGAAAGGACAGCCAATACTTTTTCTGTATGCTATTCACTAGAAGTGAGTACCAAGTCCAGCCCATACTGAGGGGAGACCACACAAAGGTAGGAACACCTGGAGATGGGGATCACACGGGCCCATCTCAGAAGGCTGTCAACCCTGCTCCATGCCCCTGCTGAGGTTTGGGTTCTGTAGATTTTCCTGAATAGCTGATAAGGAACTGATTCTCATTGGGCTATGGGCCCCCATGTAAAGAAGCTAAAGAAGCTTGGCCTTAGTTCCTCTGAACACTTTTGAACTGTTCATATCATCTCTTAACATTTTTTTTTTTTTTTGGCCATGCCCATGACATGCAGATGTTCCCAGGCTAGAGATCAAATCCAAACCACAGCAGCAACCCAGCTGGGTCCTTAACCTGCTGCACCACAAGGGAACTCCAACTTCTGTTTTTGAGATACGGTCTTTCTCACTGTGATCCCTTCCTACTATTTTCACAAATTGAAGCAAGGAAGAGAAGTGACGTTTACAAAGGTGGATTATAGTATATGGCGGGGGATGCCACAGCGGGTAGGGGTATGGTACAGCATGTAGGTATTCTATATGCTTTAGCTCTTTTAATGCTTGTGACAACTCTATGAGGCAATATCATCAGCCCTGTTTTCCGGATGAGGAAACTGAGGCTCTGAAGTCGAGCATCTCATTTAATGTCACTCAGTTAGTAAGCGGCAGAGCTAGGATTCTTGCTCAAAGTCCATGCGTGCCCTGCTGCCTCTGTAAGCAGCAACAGCTTTGATCTCAGGAACTCTTCCCTAGATAGAGCAGTAAAGCCTCCTGCCAGATCCTATACATTTTCTGAATCTCAAGTAAAATGTCAGACATTTCTATTACTCCTAGACCATGGCCTTTCTGCTCCAACATAGGGCTGGAACCATAAACAAACAAACAATGTAGGAAACAAGGTACTTGCCACTTGGCAGTGTAGTTGATTGTTTGAGAGGTGGAGCTTTGGAGTTCTACAGACCTGAGGCTTCAGATGCCAGCTCTGCCTCTTTTCAGCTGTGCAATCACATCAAGTTGCCTAATCTCTCTGACATGGTCCCCAACTGTCAAATGGAATTATTGCGACGATGAGGTGGTCCTAATGTATATACAACTCAGAGCTCAGCACACAAAAAGGCCTGAATACCTTCTGAATATCCACCCCACCCCCACCCCTCAGTATTCCAAATCTCATTCAGTTAATGTGTGTTTGCTTTTGTCCATCTCTTCTGGGCAAAACCAGTGTCCTGGGCACATCAGTATATCTGCCAGTGGAAGTTAATGCTTGCATGTCAAGACCCACATTGTAAGTACATTTTGTGCAAAGTGGAGCCCATCCAATCCAGCTGCTCCCAGTAGTTTTCACCCAGTGCTCTGTTTCTCCACCTGTTTCTACAGGAAACTCAGAACAGAATAGTGCATTACAGGGCTCAGGGGACCCAGAGGCAGTCACAGACAAGTGTTGGCTCCCAATTAAACAATCCAGTAGTTCACTCCTCTTTCTTGGTGGGTGGGAGAAGTGGCTACGAGAGTCAGTTAATCATGTTCCCCACGTGGAAACATGAAGCCAGGGGGCAGAAGACTGTTCTCCCAGCCCAATACCAGGTGTCTCCTTGCACTTGGCTAGGTTATAACTCATAGTTTCCTTGTTCTTAACACCCCTCTTCTCTCACCACACTCTTCAGCAATTGTAAGAGGGGGTGTTAAGGAAGGCCCCAGGAAGAAGGTGGAGGCATTCACAGACCCTGACTGTGTTCTTTTTTTTTTAAATTTTTATTATTTTACAGAATAAAATACATATATTTAAACACAATTACATTCACACAGATTATTATATCATGGATCTTAAGAAATAGATTAAGTGACTCCCTCTGGAGTGGAATGGAAAATACGCTGAGACAAATAGGAAATTTATTCTATATTTTATCCCATTTTGTATGGCTTTCATCTTTACTATTTAGTATTATCTATTATCTACATTTCAATTTCTCTTTAAATATTAGCATTATATTAAAATTGTGTATATTGTGCAACTAAAATTTATAAAGAGGAGTTCCCGTCGTCGCGCAGTGGTTAATGAATCCGACTAGGAACCATGAGGTTGTGGGTTTGGTCCCTGACCTTGCTCAGTGGGTTAAAGGATCTGGCGTTGCTGTGAGCTGTGGTGTAGGTTGCAGATGGGGCACGGATCCCGTGTTGCTGTGGCTCTGGTGCAGGCCTGCGGCTGCAGCTCCAATTGGACCCCTAGCCTGGGAACTTCCATATGCCGCAGGAGCGGCCTTAGAAATGGCAAAAAGAAAAAAGTAAAAAAAATTTAAAAATAAATAAATAAATAAATGAAATAAAATTTATAAGGAAGAAAGCCTTATATACCATTAAATATTTTACATAGCATCATAAAAATAATAACTAGTAAGAATAAGAAAAATAATACACCCTCTGAAAATAAGTAAAATATAAAATGCATAAATTGGTTAAAAAACTGTGAACTATATAAATATGTCCTCACAATTTGTTATATCTTATTGATTCTTCAATATAGGCATTACACCATTCTAGTTGATGTGATAAACAAGACATTATACACCTCACATTGTACCATAGAGAGAAATGGTTATTAATAATATAATTGTAGAACTGTATTATTTAATTGTACAGTTGCATTATTTAATTATAATTATCATAAATTCCTTGATGGAGAGTAAATCAGAATAAGATCTAAGGAGACTTCAGCATTCCAAGAATGGTGTCAAATGACCCCCTTCATGGTGGATTATGCACTTATTTACTATGAGATATATTTCTTCTCCAGAGATTCCTTGCTTGTATATCAATTGTAGATTTTAGGTTTGCAGTTATTCTGAAGTTTTGATATGAGTCTATATGTATATGAGACTGTTTTATTTATTTATTTTTTATTTTTTCATTTTGTTTTATTACTCAAATGAATTTATCACATCTGTAGTTGTATAATGATCACAACAATCTGATTTCACAGGATTTCCATCCCACAGCCCAGGCACATCCCTCCACCCTCCAAAATGTCTCCTCCAGAGACCATAAGTTTTTTAATGTCTGTGAGTCAGCATCTGTTCTGCAAAGAAGTTCGTCTGTCCTTTTTTCAGATTCCACATGTCAGTGAAAGCATTTAATGTTGGTGTCTCATTGTATGGCTGACTTCACTTAGCATGATAGTTTCTAGGTCCATCCATGTTGCAAAAAATGCTGGTATTTCGTTCTTTTTAATGGCTGAGTAATATTCCACTGTGTATATGTACCACATCTTCTGGATCCACTTCTCTGTCGATGGACAGTTGGGTTGTTTCCATGTCTTGGCTATTGTAAATAGTGCTGCAATGAACATCGGAGTACATGTGTCTTTGCGAGTCATGGTTTTCTCTGGATAGATGCCCAGGAGTGGGATTGCTGGATCAAATGGTAGTTCTATGTTTAGTCTTCTGAGGAATCTCCATACTGCTTTCCACAGTGGTTGCACCAATTGACAATCCCACCAACAGTGTACTAGGGATCCTTTTTCTCCACACCGTCTCCAGCACTTATTGTTTGTAGACTTTTGGATGATGGCCCTTCTGGCTGGTGTAAGGTGGTACCTCACAGTGGTTTTGATTTTCATTTCTCTAATGATGAGTGATGCTGAACATCTTTTTCATGTGTATTTTGGCCATCTGTATGTCTTCTTTGGAAAGTTGTCTGTTTAGATCTTCTGCCCATTTTTGGATGGGGTTGTTTGTTTTTTTGGTATGGAGCTGCAGAAAGTGTTTATAAATTTTGGAGATTAATCTCTTGTCAGTCAATTCACTTGCAAAGATTTTCTCCCATTCTGTGGGCTGTCTTTTTGTGTTGTTTGGGGTTTCCTTTGCTGTGCAGAAACTTTGAAGTTTGATTAGATCCCATTTATTTGTTTTTCTTTTTATTGTCAATACTCTGATAGGTGGATCTGAGAAGATGTTGCTGTCGTTTATGTCAGAGAATGTTTGGCCTATGTTTTCCTCTAGGAGTTTTATAGTGCCTGGTCTTATATCTAGGTCTTTAATCCATTTGGACTTTATTTTTGTGTATGGTGTTAGGGAGTGTTCTAATTTCATTCTTTTCCAGTGGCTGTCCAGTTTTCCCAGCACCACTTATTGAACAAGCTGTCCTTTCTCCATTGTATATTCTTGCCTCCTTTGTCATAGATGAGTTGGCTGTAGGTGTGTGGGTTTAATTCTGGGCTTTCTATTCTGTTCCACTGATCCATATTTCTGTCTTTGTGCCAGTACCATGCAGTTTTGACAACTGTTGCTTTGTAGTATAGTCTGAAGTCCGGGAGCCTGATTCCTCCAGCTCCATTTTTCTTTTTCAGGATGTCTTTGGCTATTCTGGGTCTTCTGTGCTTCCAAACAAACTTTAAAATATTTTGTTCAAGTTCTGTGAAAAATGTCCTTGGTAATTTGATAGGGATTGCATTGAATATGTAGATTGCCTTAGGTAGTATAGTCATTTTGATAATATTAACTCTTCCAATCCATGAGCATGGTATATCTTTCAATCTGTTTGTGTCTTTTTTTATTTCATTCATCAGTGCCTTGTAGTTTTCAGAGTACAGGTCTTTTGTTTCTTTAGGTAGGTTTACTCCTAGGTATTTTATTCTTTTGGATGCGATGATAAATGGGATTGCTTCCCTAATTTCCTTTTCTGCTTTTTCATTGTTAGTATAGAGAAACGCTGTCGACTTCTGTGTATTGATTTTGTATCCTGAGACTTTGCCAAATTCGTGGATGAGCTCTAACAGTTTTCTGGTAGAGTCTTTAGGATTCTCTAGGTATAGTATCATGTCATCTGCAAATAGCGATAGTTTTACTTCTTCCTTTCCAATTTGGATTCCTTTTATTTCTTTTACTTCTCTGATTGCTGTGGTTAGGACTTCCAGAACTATGTTGAAGAGTAGTGGTGAGAGCAGACATCCTTGTCTTGTTCCTGATCTCAGCAGGAATTCTTTCAGCTTTTCACCATTGAGAATGATGTTCGCTGTGGGTTTGTCATATATGGCCTTTATCATGTTGAGGTAGGTTCCTGTTGTGCCCACTTTCTGAAGGGTTTTTATCAGAAATGGGTGTTGGATTTTTGTCAAAGGCTTTTTCCGCATCTATTGAGAGGATCATATAGTTTTTAGTCTTCAGTTTGTTAATGTGGTATATCACACTGATGGATTTGCGGATATTGAAGAACCCTTGCATCCCTGGGATAAATCCCACTTGATCATGATGTACAATCCTTTTAATGTATTGTTGGATGCGGTTTGCTAGTGTTTTGTTGAGGATTTTTGCATCGATGTTCATCAGTGAAATTGGCCTATAGTTTTCTTTTTTTTGTGGAGTCTTTGTCTGGTTTTGGTACCAAGGTGATGGTGGCCTCATAGAATGAGTTTGGGAGTATCCCTTCCTCTGCAATTTTTTGAAATAGTTTCAGAAGGAGAGGTGTTAGCTCTTCTCTAAATGTTTGATAGAATTCACCTGTGAAGCCATCTGGTCCTGGACTTTTGTTTGTTGGAAGTTTTTAAATCACAGTTTCAATTTCAGTTCTTGTGATGGGTCCATTCATCTTTTCTATTTCATCTTGATTTAGTCTTGGAAGATTGTACTTTTCTAAGAATTTGTCCATTTCTTCTAGGTTTTCCATTTTATTGGCATATAGTTGCATATAGTAGTCTCTTATGATCCTTTGTATTTCTTTGATGTCCGTTGTTACTTCTCCTTTTTCATTTCTAATTTTATTGATTTGAGTCCTCTCTCTTTTTTGCTTGATACGTCTGGCTAGGGGTTTATTAATTTTGTTGATCTTTTCAAAGAACCAGCTTTTTGTTTCCTTGATCTTTTCTGTGGTTTTCTTTGTTTCTATTTCATTGATTTCTGCTCTGATCTTTATGGTTTCTTTCCTTCTACTAACTTTAGATCTTGTCTGTTCTTCTCTCTCGAGCTGCTTTAGATGTAAAGTTAGCTTGTTTATTTGGGCTTTTTCTTGTTTCCTGAGGTGGGATTGTATTGCTATAAACTTTCCTCTTAGAACGGCTTTTGCTGCATCCCATAGGTTTTGGAGTGTCGTATCTTCGTTGTCATTTGCTGCCAGGTATTTTTTAATTTCCTCTTTGATTTCCTCAGTGATCCATTGGTTGTTTAGTAGCATGTTGTTGAGTCTCCACGTATTTGTGTTTTTTGCAATTTTTTTTCTTGTTGTTGATTTCCAGTCATATAGCGTTGTGGTTGGAAAAGATGCTTGATATGATTTCAATTTTCTTAAAGTTAATGAGGTTGGATTTGTAGCCCAGGATATGATCAATCTTAGAGAATGTTCCATGTGCACTTGAGAAGAATGTGTATTCTGTTGCTTTTGGATGAAATGCCCTATAAATATCTATTAAGTCCATTTGGTTTAATGCTTCATTCAGGGCCTGTGTTTCCTGATTGATTTTCTGTCTGGTTGATCTGTCCATTGCTGTAAGTGGGGTGTTAAAGTTCCCCACTATGATTGTATTATTGTCGATTTCTCCTTTTAAGGTTGTTAGCAGTTGCCTTATATATTGTGGTAAACCTGTGTTGGGTGTGTAGATATTTAAAATTGTTATATCATCTTCTTGGATTGATCCTTTGATCATTATGTAATGTCCTTCTTTGTCCCTTTAAAATAGTCTTCATTTTAGTCTATTTTGTCTGCTATGATTATTGCTACTCTCGCTTTCTTTTGATCCCCGTTTGCATGAAATATTTTCTTCCATCCTCTCACTTTCAATTTGTATGTGTCCCTAGAAGTGAAGTGGGTCTCTTGAAGACAGCATATATATGGGTCTTGTTTTTGTATCCATTCAGCCAGTCCATGTCTTTTGGTTGGGGCATTTAGTCCATTCACATTTAAGGTAATTATTGATATGTATGTTCTTATTGCCATTTTATTAATTACTTTGGATTTGTTTTTGCTGCTCTTTTTTCCTTTCCTTCTTCTCTTGTTCTCTTCTGCCTATGGAAGTTCCTTTAGTATTTGTTGTAAGGCTGGTTTAGTCAGCTTTTGCTTATCTGTGAAAATTTTGATTTCTCCTTCAAATCTGAGTGAGAGCCTTGCTGGGTAGAGCAATCTTGGTGGGAGGTTTTTTCCTTTCATCACATTGAGTATATCATGCCACTCCCTTCTGGCCTGCAGAGTTTTAGCTGAAAAATCTTCTGATTACCTTATCAGGGTTCCCTTGTATGTTACTTGTTTCTTTTCCCTAGCTGCTTTGAAGATTTTCTCTTTGTCTTTAATTTTGGTCAGTTTGATTAGTATGTGTCTCGGGGTATTTCTCCTTGGGTTTATTTTATATGGTACTCGTGCTTCCAGGATTTCAGTGAGTGATTCCTTCCCCATGTGAGGGAAATTTTTGGCTATTATTTCTTGGAATATATTTTCTGTCTCCTTCTCTCTGTCTCTTCTCCTTCTGGCACTCCTATAATACAGATGTTGGTGCATTTAACGTTGTCCCAGAGTTCTCTGCGACTCTGTTCATTTGTTTTAAATCTTTTTTCTCTTTTCTGTTCTGCATCCATAATTTCCACTAATCTGTCCTCCATCTCACTTGTTCGTTCTTCTGCCTCCTGTATTCTGCTGTTAGCTGCTTCTAGTGAATTTTTTAATTCAGTTATTGTATTTTGCATCTCTTCTTGTTTAAGTTTTATATCTTGCATCTCTTTGCTCGGTGTTTCCTGTAAGTTATCCATCTTTGCCTCCAGTTTATTTCCAATGTCTTGCATCATCTTCAGCATCAACAGTCTAAAGTCTTTTTCCTGGAGGCTAAGAATCTCCTCATCATTTAGCTGATTTTCTGGGGTTTTTCCTTTCTCCCTCATCTGAGTTATAGTTCTCTGTCTTTTCATTTTTATAGGTTTTTGGTGTGGTGCCCTTTTTACAGATAATAGAGTTGTAGCCTCTCTTACTTCTGGTGTCTGCCCCCCTTGTGGCTGAAGTTGGTATGGGGGCTTGCTGTAGGCTTCTTGATGAGAGGGGCTGATGCCTGTCCACTGGTAGGTGGAGCTGATTCTAATCCCTCTGGTGGGTGGGGCTTAGTCTCTGGATCTGATTAGAGGCAGCTGTGTGCCTGAGGGGTCTTTAGGTGGCCTGTTTACTGAGGGGTGGGGCTGTGATCCCACCTGGATTGTTGTTTGCCCTGGGGCTACTCAGCAGCTGACTGACGGGTGGGGCAAGATTTTCCCAAAATGGCCACCTCCAGAGATAGGCAGCTGCTGAATATTCCGAGAGTTTTGCCTTCAATGTCCTTCCCTCAGGACAAGCCACATTCACCCCTGTTTTCCCAGGATGTCCTCCAAGAACTGCAGTCAGGTTTGACCCAGATTCCTATGGAGACCTTGCTCTGCCCTGGGACTCAGTGCATGTGAAAGTCCGTGTGCGCCTTTTAAGAATGGGGTCTCCGTTTCCCCCAGTCCTGTGGAGCTCCTGCACACAAGCCCCACTGGCCTTCAATGCCAGATGCTCCAGGGGCTCTTTCTCCCCGTGCCAGATCCCCACACGTGAGGGTTTGATGTGCGGCTCAGAACTCTCACTCCTGTAGGTGAGTCTCTCTCTGTGAACCAGTTAATTTTCAGTCTGTGGAGCTTCCCACCTGCGAGGTATAGGGTTGTTTATATTGTGAAATTGCCCCTCCTACCTCTTGATGTGGCCTCCTCTTTTTCTTCTGGAGTAGGGTATCTTTTTTAAGGTTTCTGGTCTATTTGGGTGGAGATTGCTCAGTCTTTAGTTGTGAATTTTGTTGTTTTTAGGAGAGAAGTTGAGCTCCAGTCCTTCTATTCCGCCATCTTAATACACTCTCCTCCTGACTATGTTCTTGACAAGAACCCAGAGCTAGGGAGTTCCCATCATGGCTCAGCAGAAATGAATCTGTAGCAACAACAACAACAACAACAACAACAACAAGACAAAAGACAAAACAAAAAAAAAAAAAAAAAAAAAGGAGTTCCCGTCGTGGCGCAGTGGTTAACGAATCCAACTAGGAACCATGAGGTTGCGGGTTCGGTCCCTGCCCTTGCTCAGTGGGTTAATGATCCGGCGTTGCCGTGAGCTGTGGTGTAGGTTGCAGACGCGGCTCGGATCCCACGTTGCTGTGGCTCTGGCGTAGGCCGGTGGCTACAGCTCCGATTCGACCCCTAGCCTGGGAACCTCCATATGCCGCGGGAGCGGCCCAAGAAATAGCAACAACAACAACAACAACAAAAAGACAAAAGACAAAAAAAAAAAAAAAATGAATCTGACTAGCATGCAACATATTAGGACACATATTCAATTCCTGGCCTTGTTCAGTGGGTTGAGGATCCGGCGTTATTGTGAGCTATGGTGTAGATCACAGACGCAGTTCGGATCTGGTGTTGCTGTGGCTGTGGCATAGGCTGGCAGCTACAGCTCTGATTTGACCCCAGCTTGGGAACCCCCATATTCCACAGGTGTGGCCCTGAAATTAGAGAGAAAGATAGGAAGAAAGGAAGAAAGAAAGTAAAAGAACCCAGAGCTAAAATCTCTGGTTACAATGCCTTCCCCACTGTACTACTGGTTTAAGCAAGGTCCTTGCCCCGTCCTGCCTGTGCCATCTTATCATCTGGCCCACCACTCGGAGACAATGTGTAACTCTTTGTCTTAGAATATTCATATTTCACCCTCTCCCTAGCTGACATGTAGGATCAATGTGATTCCAAAGCCTCTCTGTTCTTCTGATGCTGGACATAGAGAAGGGACCCAAGAGTCAAGATACTCAGCATGTGACAGATGCTCAATGCTGACGGTGGGGAGTGCTGGCAAATGTCTCTCATTTCTCTGGATGATGCTTTTCCTACCCTTGTCGTAGGATGTGGGTGGTTACGTATAGGAAAGGGGCTGAAAGTGGGAGTGGAACATGATATGTGGTATGGGATGATAGAGGACGAAAAAATTTTTCTCTTTTTTTTTTTTTTTTTTTTGGTCTTTTTTTGCCATTTCTAGGGCCGCTCCTGCGGCATATGGAGGTTCCCAGGCTAGGGTCGAGTCAGAGCTGTAGCCTCCGGCCTACGCCAGAGCCACAGCATCATTGGATCCGAGCCGCATCTGCAACCTACACCACAGCTCACGGCAATGCCGGATCGTTAACCCACTGAGCAAAGGCTGGGACCAAACCCGCAACCTCATGGTTCCTAGTCGGATTCGTTAACCACTGCGCCACGACGGAAACTCCTTCCTCTTTTTTTTTTTTTTTAACGAAAAAATAATGTAAAAGCTTTGTTCAGAATGCCTGAGACCTTGGGCTGTACATACCTTGCCTCAGTTACCCTGGGATCCAGCCAGAACTAAGGCATCAATAAAATTGCCTATGATTTGGTGAGTTTCCTACAATTTTGTGACTCGGTTTTATTTTACATTACGTGAGGAAGCCCAAAGGGCCATGCCTTCTTAATAACCCTGAAATCACCCCCATCTTTGATGGATGGTTTCTTGTGATCTGTGTGGCCTTCCCTACGTGCAACTCCTCTCACCACTGTGAAATGTGACACCTCTCCCATTACTCGTGCCCCACGTTTTACAGCAGACATCCCTTGGCTAAAAGCATGATTCACAAGATATTCCCCAGAAACTGCTCTGTGTGTCTGTAATTTGGTCCCCGTCTGGTCACTTTACCACTTTTCTGACTCTGTTTTTCTTTCTTGTCCTCATTGGTTTTTCTTGTTCTGTTTGGGTCTCAACATTTTTGTTCCTTAGTAGCTTAGGAACAACTTTAGCTTAGGCAACCACTTTTTCTTTTCATTTATTTTCCCATTCACTCTGAGAGTTTAAACCAATATTATGTGATGAAGCTTACAAGTTGTGTCTCCAGGTAGAACTTTCTCTGGAGCCCCATACTCTGTGTCCAGCACAGATTTTCCTTGAATGTCCCAAAGGCTCCTCAAACTTAACCCGTCTAAAGCTAAATCAATTCCTGACCCCAGCCCACTAAGTGCCTCTCTTGATTTTCCTAGTTACTAGGAGATGTCCCCACTCCCCTAGATTCCAAAGCCAGACCCCCCCCCATCCTTGATTCTTGCTCTCTCTCATCCCACATGCAATCATTCAATGCATCCTAAAGGGTTTACCTCCTAAGTGTCTCTTTCTTCCCATCTCACCTTCAGTTACAGCCCTAGCCTTTCTTATTTTGTGCTTGTTTGTTATTTTTTGGCCACCCCACATATGGAGTTCCCAGGCCAGGGATCAGATCCAAGCCATGATTTCAATCTAAGCTGCAGTTTTGGCAATGCTGCATCCTTAATCCACTTTGCCAGGCGGGAGACCGAACCTGAGTCCCAGAGCTTCTGAGACACTGCTGATCTGGTTGTGCCACAGCAGGAACTCTGCCTCATCTCCTCTTACCTGGGCCACTGTTTTCTTTTCTTTCCTTTTCTCTCTCTCTCTTTTTTTTTTTTTTTTTTTTTTTGTCTTTTAAGGGCTGTGCCTGCAGCATATGGAGGCTCCCGGGCTAGGGGTCAAATCAGAGCTGTAGCTGCTGGCCTGTGCCATAGCCATAGCAACACAGGATCCAAGTCATGTATGCGACATACGCAGCAGTGCCGGACCCTTAAGCCACTGAGCGGGGCCAGGTAAGCGGGACCAGGGATTGAACCCGAATCCTCATGGATACTAGCTGGGTGTGTTACTGCTGAGCCACAACAGGAACTCTCATCTAAAGAGTTTTTGTTCCCCAGAGAACCCTAGGACCATGAATCTGAATCTATTTCCCCAGCCAAAGCCCTGCACTGATGATTCCTACAGAATATTTTTTCTTTTTTTGCTTTTTAGGGCCGCACCCGAGGCATATGGAGGTTCCCACACAGCCATAGCAACACCAAATCCCAGAGGCTGTGACCTGTACCACAGTTCTCAGCAACGCCAGATCCTTAACCCATCGAACGAGGCCAGGGATCCAACCCGCAACCTCATGGTTCCTAGTCAGATTTGTTTCCACTGTGCCATGATCGGAACTCCTTGCTTGCTTGCTTGCTTGCTTGCTTGCTTCTTTCTTTCCTTCTTTCCTTTTTTGCCCCACTTGTGGCATGTGAAAGTTCCTGGGCCAGAAATCGAGCAGGGACCTGAGCCATAGGAGCAACACCACCAGATCTTTAACTGCTTAGCCACATGGGAACTCCCATGACACTTTTCTTGCCACACAGCTGTTGCAATGTAATCCAACTCCTTTTCACAGTCTACACAGCCCACTGTGCTCTGGCTCCTGCCTACCTGCCCCTCCCACCCCATCTCCAATGAGGTCCCTCAATTTCTACACCAGCACATCTCATTCATCATGTGATTTAATATGTAACAACCTTTACACCTGCAGCTCCTTTTGCCAGAAATGCCCTTTACTTCTTATATCCACTGGGCAAATACCTTTTCATTATTAAAAACTAAGCTTGCATGGTACCCTAATGAAACTTCCCCTCAGCCCTCTCCAAAAGTCAATCATTGACCCCTCAGCGCCATGCCACATCTGATAGGCACTTTTATCCAAACCCACATGGCTTTGTGCTGTCCTATTTGTCTATGCATTTAGCTCCTTCTCAAGACTGAGAGGCTATATCCTCAGCAACCATCACAGTGTCTTATAAGATGTATATACCTTATAAAAGTTTGCTGACATCAACTTAATGTGCATGTCTTCTTATGTTTTCCCTGTGGGACCTTTCACATGTAAAATAATACAGTTTGAAATTTTTCATTTTTTAAAACCATTACGAAGGCTCTCATATGAAAAGAGCAAAGACCATTGATAACAATGACTCATTACATTATTTGAAATAAAAACACCTGAGTAGATCCTTTGAAAGGTGAACTTTCAATAACATTCATTAAAAGGAAAGCATGGTAAACTCTGCTGCCATGTGTTGGGTCACATGGAATCCAGTTATCAGTGATGTATCTGCTCCAAGGTCTTCAGTTTGAGGCTTGGATGAAGCCCTGGAGGGAAGCCCAGAGCTTCGAGCCCTGCCTGGCACATTTCAGACTCTTGGCAAATCTTTATTAAATGAATGAACCTCTCTGGGCCTTAGCTTCCTCTAGAGAAAAGGGAGGGATAAGACAAGATTGCATCTGAGCCTTCTTTCTGCTTCCATGTTTTATGATTCCAATTTAATTACAAACATAGAACAACTTAGAAGGAATGATATAACTGCTTGTCATCAGACAGATTGCTCTGTCCATGAAGGGACATTCTCTAGGGGGGTTTCTACCTTGAAAAAATCTTTATCATTATTATTTTTACTTACAAAAGTAATGCATGCTCATTAGATCCCGTTAGTGGTTTGCCGTATAACCTTTCAGATGATTTCTTATGCATGGACAGGCATCTCTCATTTTACTGTGCTTTGCTTTATTGTGCTTCATAGATACTGCAAGTTTTATAAACTGAAGGTTTATGGCAAACTTGTGTTGTCAGAAAATGGTTAACATTATTTTAGCAATCAAGTATTTTTAAAAAATTAAGGTATATACTTTTTTTTAGACAATGCTATTGGCACACTTAATAGACTATGTTATATTGTAAAGATAACTTTTATATGCACACACATGAAAATCTGTGTGACTTACTTTACTGAAATATTCACTTTATTGTGGTCATCTGTAACTGAATCTGTAATATTTCCCAGTTATGCCTGTACCGATATTGGGTATTTTTTTTGGGGGGGGGAACATTGATTACTTTAAAAAAGTATCAAATATCATGAACTTCTTTTTTTGTTTGTTTTGCTTTTTAGTACCGCCCCCAAGGCATATGGAATTTCCCAGGCTAGGGGTCAAATCGGCAGCTCATGGCAAAGCTGGATCCTTAACTCACTGAGTGAGGCCAGGGATTGAACCCTTGGCCTCATAGATACTAGCCCAGTTCTTTACTGCTGAGCCACAACAGGAACTCCTCGAATATCATGAACCTCTTTCAGAGAAAATGTTCTTTATGGAAAAAGGCAGTGACATTCTTTGCTGGTTGATTAAAAATAGAAATAGAAAAAAATAGAAATAATGAGGAATTAAAAATTCCATTAAAAATAGAAATAATGTGGAATTCCTGCTGTGACAGAACAGGATTGGCAGCGTCTCTGCAGCTCTGGAATGCAGGTTCGATCCCTGGCATGGCACAGTGGGTTAAGGATATAGCATTGCCACAGCTGCATCTCACATCTGATCCCTGTCCCAGGAACACCATATGCTGTCGGGTGGCCTAAAAAGAAGAAAGAAGCAAGGAAGGAAGGAAGGAAGGAAAGAAAGAAAAAGAAAGAAAGAAAGAAAGAAAGAAAGAAAGAAAGAAAGAAAGAAAGGAAGAAAGAATGAATCTTGACCAAAAAGCTGAGATGGGGGAGGTCCTAACCTGGAATTTTGTTTAAACGCAAATTCCCATCTCACACTGCATATAATTCCTGACAATTTCTTGGAAGTTCTGCTCACATTTAGGCCCTGGGATGCCTTCATGGGCACCTTTCAATGGCTGCCATTGGATAAACACACTGGGCTTTTGGCACCTATGAGAAATGCCATGAGTAGTGGGTGCCAGAGAGCCCATGTCCCTAAGACTCACAAGTGTCATCTCCCTGGACCCAGTTCTGTTGTTCCTCCCCATGGGTCCCCTCCCCCAGCTTGGAGGCTGTAGCTCTTTGGGGAGGTGGGGCAGGAGGAGCCCCGCTAAGTAGCCTGAGTCCCTCCTCCTCTCTGTGCCCCCACCTCTCACTTTGGGGGCTGCTTGATATGCAGCCAGCATCCACTCAACATAATGTGCCTTTACCTGCCAATGTGCTTTGAGGGATATTGTTAGCATTAAATTTGCCATTTACATTTTCATGTCTGACATAATTGAGGAATGAATGCTCTTATGAAAATTAAACTTGTGGTTCTCCCGGGCTGCTGTAACCCTGTTAAAATGTAATGTGATTTTTGATGCTTCTTCTTGAGGTTTTTATTAAATAGAATATCAGGATGACTAATTCCCCGGGCCTAAATGCAGGCTGGGAAGCAGCATTATTGATAGGGCTGTGTCCAAATGGTCCTCCGTGCTCAGCCTCTAATGGCCTAATAATGCATTATACTTGAATCAGAAATACTTTGAGTTGTAGTGCTTATTGCCATTATTGAAAACACCTGGATGCTCCATTCATCAAGGTTACTTCCAAAGGGGGCCATTTGTTTATTAGGCTGTCAGTAAACATCTCTGTTTGGTCTGGGTTCAGCCACATTTGGCCGCACTGGAGAGAGAGTGCAAATCCAGCCGGGGGATCTCTTGTGGTTCTCCTGATTAGTTTTCTCGTTAAGAAAAAAGCAAGCTAATGAAAAGTTGGGAGTGGCTTTATAAAGAACACATTTTACCTCACATAATCTGCTGTGATGGCAGCAGAGATCAGGGAGGCGGGCTCTTTCTTTCAGCAGCTGCCAAGATGGCCGCCCCGCCTCCCTGGTCCTCTCGTCCGCTGCGGATGCTCACCGGCTCGGACCCTCTGCAGCTGGGCATCCCCCTGGGCATGGAGGCCTGGGCCCATGCACCCTGGACGGGGCCTGTCTCCCTACAGAACAAAATCAAATTCCTCTCTCGTTTGGTGTCCAGAGAGGGACATCTATCTCCCTTTCACAGACACTTCCTGACTTAACGCCTTTTCCAGGAGGGCTTGGCAGCAATATTGTGATTAAACTGGAAGTGCTTCGGGATGCCTTTTTAAAAAGCCATGTTTCATACAAATTACAAAATGCAACAAACATCTCTACTAAATCAAACAAATATATTTATGGCTTTTTGTTCATGACTTACTTTTTGTGAGGTAAAAGGGTGCCTGTGTAACCTCACCCGGGGTGGGGGGGAGATCTAAAACTCCGCCAGCACCCAGGAATCCTCCCCAGTGCCCCACCCAGATCTTTGCCGCCGCCATGGTGGCCTCCTTGAAGCCTCATCTCCCAAATGAGTCCACTATGAGATTTGAGTCTATAGGTCACACAGGACCAGCCACCAGATCCATCCAACTTTCCCTTTCAATATCTGTGCATGCTGAGGTTTGTGGAATGATAGCACAGCAAACTCTACCCTATATTCTGTGATAATCTATGTGGGAAAAGAAACTGAAAGAGAATGGATGGGTGTACATGTAGAACTGAATCACTTTGTCATATAGCAGAAATTATCATAACATTGTAAATCGATTATACTTTAACAAAACTTTTAAAAATAAGAAAAAAGAAAAATGTTAAAAAAATTTTATAAAAGGTCTACAGAAGTTCCTGCTGTGGTGCAGTGGGTTAAGGATCCAGTGTTGTCTATGCTACAGCATGGGCTCAATCTCTGGTCCAACTCAGTGGGTTAAATTCATATTTGACCCCTGGCCTGGGAACTTCCTTCTGCCTTGGATGTGGCCAACCTCCTTCCCTCACGCCACTCCCCCCCTCCCCCAAACAAACCATGTCTGGGAACAGGCTCCTAGCCTTTGCTTCCCAGTCCTGAATAGAGTGTATTAAGGAGGGAGGGAGGGAGGGGACCGACAATGCAATAGCACAGTGGATGCAGAGAAAATCTACCCAGTAAAAAGAGCCTGAGACTGAAACCGGAAAGCTTCTCCCCGTGGTCGCCCTACTCAGGGGCGCTCGTCTTGGCGTCCCTTCAAACACTGGCTTGGTTTGGGATTCTGATCATAATGCAAACATTTCCACACCCTTAAAATTGTATTTTCTGTCTCATGAAACAAAGCAGGGAGGACTAAATCTGCATCAATTAAAAATTACATACTCAGCGAGTGTTCTATAATTGCCACCCCAAAAGTGGGACAAAATGTCAAAGATGGTCGTGCTCTGGTCTTCAAAAAGCCTGTGTCCCCTCAGCTTTGACTGCTTCTGTGGGCACCGCTCCTTGGTCTTTTCAGGCTTCCCTCCCTCTAGGGACAGGCAAAGGCCTGGGCTATAAGCCCTGCAGGCTATGGGGCAGGATGGGGAGGGGGGCGTATGTTGCCTGGCCTGTGGGCTCACCTGAGGGAAAGGACATTTTACTCAGAGGGACTGCCTAGTAGCTTACGTCACAGGCATGTGATCTCTGTTGGCAATGTTTGGTTTTGAAATTTTCTGGGGTTAAGAGGGGAGTTAGGAAAATTTGTTCTCTCCTGCAAGCAGGAATTCCCTGAGCATCATTCTTTTCCCTGAAGCCCACAGAAGCTCTCCTGTGTTCACAGTTCTACCAGTGGGAGAAGCATCTGGCTGGGGTGAGGCAAAGGCTTTGATACCTACTGCTTTGAACCGCTTATTGCTCTTGTAAAAAAAATAAACTAACAGAAATCTCAATTAGAGTTGGTAGACCAGCAGGGGGAGCTCTGGTGCCCTACCTCATATCGGAACTCAATAGGAAGAACAAATCTCCCCTGGCAAAGACTTGGCCAATGAGAGCTCTGGACTCTGTGTTTTCTGTAGGCTCTCAACTTCCTTTCCCCCTCTATAAAAGACTTCTCCTGCCCTTGCTGGGTGGGGACTTGCACACAGCTTGCTATGTTTGCAAATTCCAAACTACAATTCTCTGCTGATCTCAAACAAACCCGTCTTTGGTGGTGAAATATCTGGGCCATAAAGTGCTTAAATGCAGGTTCTTATTTAATCATCACCTTATTTAATTTCATCACTGACCAGGAGCCAGGACCTCATTCTTGTTCTCTGCTGCTATTTCTAGACTTTGCAGAGCATCTGGTGCTCAAGGAATGAACTTGTGTTGAATTAGTGAAAGTATTTTTCATGTGCTTGATGGCTGGGACAGAACAGGAGGGAGGAGGTTCGTTGTAATACCTTTTCTCTGAACAGATTGAACTGCCATCCACCCTTATTCAGCCAAGATCAATTGTTTTAAAGAATCAAGGGATCTGACAGCTTCTTTGGTATCTCTCTGTTCAGGTCCTGCCTTAGAAGCTGTGATATTTTGGAGCTGGAGGTAAGGAGGGGCACAGAGGGGGCTGTGGCTCTGACAGCAGACGAGTGCAGTTTGAGACAGTTCTGCTTCTTGCCAGCTGACCCCCTGGCAATATAACCTGACAACCAAAGCCTCAGCTTTCCATCTTAAAATGAAGTCTAGCTTTATCTAGGTCTTTTAAGGCTTCAAAATCCAGCCTGGATGGGTATTTAATAGATTCCATTTCCTTCTCTGGAACAGATGGTTAAATTGAAGCCTGGAAGTCTAAGGGGGGTGTTTAAAGACTTTTCTCCAAAGTGTGAGGTTTTAGGGTATTTATGCTTGTTAAATACAGATTGCTGCCCCAGCTCCAGAGCTGCTGATTCCATGGATCTGTAGGGGCCCGAGAATTTGCATTTCTAACAGCCCACTGCTGCTGCTGGTCCTGGGACCACACTGTGAAAATCATTTATATGAAGGCTGAGATGCCAGGGACATGGGTACCCAGAAAGCCAAAAGGAGAACCACAACATAAAAATGGAGTATGCTGAGTCTCCAGGACTCACATTTCTAAGGCTACGTTCAAGAGAACAGAAGATAGCAAACGCCTTGTTAAAAAAAAAAAAAATACAGGTTTATTATATGGAGAGCTGACAGGACTGATTGGAAATAAATCCACCTCCAAACAAATTCACTTTTTTAGGAAGTAAATGAAGGCCATCCTGTGAGATGCATTGACGGTGAAACTTTAGAAGCTATAGAAACTATAACCATTCATCCTGTTTCTAGCTTTCGATGGTGAGCGTGGGGATTCCAGGGAAGAGGAAGCCTTTTCTGCTAATGGCCCTGGCTCCAGGGAAGATGGAAAAGATGTGGCTTCCTCCCTCATTCCCTCATCCTGGCCTCATCAGAATCACAACGTCTTGAGGTCAGAGCTGCCAAAGATAGTTTTTCTTCAAGAAACCTGAAGCCCATAGGAGGTCTGTCTTCTTGGGGGAAATCTCTGACTAACTGGTTGCTCTGTATGAGGGACACCTAGTGTGACAGGATTAGCCCACCTGGTCGCTGTCACCCAGGCCACACAGTAGAGTCACCTGGGGAAACTGAAAAGAAAAGAGTACAGATGCCTTGTGCTCTCGTGCTGTCTTTATTCAGAACTGCCTTTTTTTTTTTTTTTCTGGTCTTTTTAGGGCTGCACCCGCAGCATATGGGGTTCCCAGGCTAGGGGTTGAATTGGAGCTTCTATAGCTGTCAGCCTACACCACAGCCACAGCAATGCTAGATCCGAGCCTCGTCCTTAACCCACTGAGTGAGACCAGGGATGGAACACTTGTCCTCATGGATACTAGTTGGATTCTTTACCGCTGAGCCAGGATGGGAACTCCTTCTACTCAGAGCCTTTGAGGGAGGTTGTTTCTCTGTTGTTATTTTTTTTTTTCTAAACTCAAAATGGATTAAAGACCTAGATACAAGACCAGATACTATAAAACTCTTACAGGAAAACATAGGCCAAACACTCTCTGACAGACATAAATGATAGCAACATCTTCTCAGATCCACCTCTTAGAGTAATGACAATAAAAAGAAAAATAAACAAATGGGACTTAATTAAACTTAAAAGTTTCTGCACAGCAAAGGAAACCCTAAACAAAATGAAAAGACAACCCACAGAATGGAGAAAATCTTTGCAAATGAATCAACTGACAAGGGATTAATCTCCAAAATTTATAAACACTTTCTGCAGCTCCATACCAAAAAAACAAACAACCCCATCCAAAAATGGGCAGAAGATCTAAACAGACAACTTTCCAAAGAAGACATACAGATGGCCAAAATACACATGAAAAAGATGTTCAGCATCACTCATCATTAGAGAAATGAAAATCAAAACCACTGTGAGGTACCACCTTACACCAGCCAGAAGGGCCATCATCCAAAAGTCTACAAACAATAAGTGCTGGAGACGGTGTGGAGAAAAAGGAACCCTAGTACACTGTTGGTGGGATTGTCAATTGGTGCAACCACTGTGGAAAGCAGTATGGAGATTCCTCAGAAGACTAAACATAGAACTACCATTTGATCCAGCAATCCCACTCCTGGGCATCTATCCAGAGAAAACCATGACTTGCAAAGACACATGTACTCCGATGTTCATTGCAGCACTATTTACAATAGCCAAGACATGGAAACAACCTAAATGTCCATCGACAGAGGAGTGGATCCAGAAGATGTGGTACATATATACGATGGAATATTACTCAGCCATTAAAAGGAATGAAATACCAGCATTTTTAACAACATGGATGGACCTAGAAATTATCATGCTGAGTGAAGTCAATCAGACAATGAGACACCAACATTAAATGCTTTCACTGACATGTGGAATCTGAAAAAAGGACAGACTAAACTTCTTTGCAGAACAGATACTGACTCACAGACTTTGAAAAACTTATGGTCTCCAAAGGAGACAATTCGGAGGGTAGGGGGATGTGCTGGGATTGTGGGATGGAAATCCTATGAAATTGGATTGTGATGATCATTGTACAACTATAAATGTAATAAATTCATTGAGTAATAAAAAAAAGAAAACAAACAAACAAAAAAACAAACAAAAAAACCCCCCAAAGTTCTGAAGAGGGTTTCTATGTGAGTTCAGTGAAAATCCCTGCCAGTTCCCTTGATTTGTCTTGCTGCTCCCTTGCCTCCCATTCTTGCATTTGTCCCCAGTTCTTTTTTCAGAACCTGTCACAGGCGTTCAACTGGTGGTTTGCTGACAAGAGTCTCTCCTTGACCAAACTGTGGTCAGGCTCCACTGAGCCTTCTTCCCAAATGGTCCTTGATTTCTGGGCTTCTATGTTTATCTCCGCATTGTTCAATTTTAGCAAGAATCCTGTTAAGATGATTTAGCCAGAATCTTCCCCCACCCCCAAAATTGGATCCGGTTCCTCATTGTCCACCAGGCCCCAACTGATGACGGATCATCCTGGTCTGCCTTCAGCAAGAATCCTGTTAGGTCAGTTCAGTCAGAATCCGCCTGAGACCTCTAATGTTTCCCTTAGTAACTTTCCATCCACTGACCCCCATCTGGCTTCTTAAATTCCCATTTTTTTCCTATTGTGTTCAGAGCTGACCACAATCTCTCTCTCCTATTGCAAAACCCATCAAGGAAGTCTGCATACCTATCTCAGTGGTCTTGAATAAAATCTGCCTGATTGTTTTAACAAGTGCCATGAATAATGTTTTCCTTAACATTACTCCAGGTGAGAGGCTTCTCTGTCTGGCTGGACAGTTTATTCCTTAAATGCAGCACTATTCATTCTGTGGTCCCAGGAACACTAGAGTCCTCTGGTATGTTAAGAAAAGTTCTCTAAGAGAGACAGAGAGAGAGGAAGGGAGGGAGAGGGGCAGAGAGGGAGGGAGGAAGGAAGGAAGGAAAGAGGAAAGGAAAAAAGGAAGAGAAAGAGAGAAAGGAAGGAAGGAAGAGTTCCCATTGTGGCTCAGAGGAAATTAATCTGACTAGGACCCATGAGGATGTAGGTTCAATCCCTGGCCTTGCTCAGGGGGTTAAGGGTCCAGTGTTGCCATGAGCTGTGGTGTAGGTTGCAGACACGGCTCGGATCTGGCGTTGCTGTGGCTCTAGGCTGCTGCCTACAGCTCCAATTCGAACCCTAGCCTGGGAACCTCCATATACTGCAGGTGCGGCCCTAAAAGGAAAAAAAAAGGAAGAAAGAAAAAGAGGAGGATGGGGTGCAGAAGGAGGAGAAGGAGAGAGTTTTGTGATCAACTATTTTTGGACATTGGAGAAATTCAAAATTTCCTTTTCTGAAGAATTTTTTTTAAAAATCAGAGTCTTTATTTTACTAATATGAAGTCCCACTTTATTTTTCAGGGAATTCCATTAACATCTCAGAGAACAGATTTATATCATGGCTTTGGGATCATCACAATCCAGCTTTTTAGCCCTCTTTTGCCACTGACCAGGTGCCTTAGATAAGTCCTTCTTTGTTCCATCAAGTGTAAAGTGGGGACAATGACAATCTGACTTTATGGAACTGTGGGGAGGATAAAAGGAGCTAATGCATGCTAAGTGCTTAGCTCAGTGATTCTGGATATAGGGGATGCTCAATTTAAATGATCATTACCCAGCAGAAGGACCAGCAGTGGATATGAGAGACTAGAACAGGAAAGAGGGTGAAGTTTAGATGTGATGGATGCAAGTTCTGTTAATCCTGGACTTGTTGACCCTCTTCAGAATCTCCTGGAGACTTCCGGGGATCCTTTAAAGCAGAGGTACCGCTTTCTAGGCCCCAAGTCAGATTCTGCTTTGGCAGGCGAAGGCAAGACTTTCAAGCCCCTCATGCTGGACCAAAGACCAGAAGTTGCCCCAGGAATTTCCTAAGACTTTTTTTTTTTGTCTTTTTTTTAGGGCCACACCAGGGCATATGGAGGTTCCCAGGCTAGGTGTTCAATCGGAGCTGTAGCTGCCAGCCTACAGTCACAGCAACGTGGGATCCGAGCCATGTCTGCAAACGACACCACAGCTCAGGGCAACCCCGGATCCTTAACCCACTGAGCGAGGCCAGGGATCGAAGCCGCATACTCAGGGAACTAATCGGGTTCATTAATTGCTGAGCCACGACAGGAACTCCTCCTAAGACTTTTAACCTTGGTGTATTTTCTTTTTAAGTGCCTTTCCAGGATAGTATTAAAAGCGCTGATAAAGTGGATGTGTGAAGCATGCCGATTGGTTAGGCAGACATTCCCAGGAGGGCTGGGGGGCATATGTTGCCCAAAGTGGTATTTCTAATCCTGTGCCCTGTGCTCTGTCTAGAAGGACATGGCAAAACCTTTGCCAAACACTCAGAGGCAAAAGTTCCTTACAGATAGTGGGGGTGGGATCAGTTTAGCTGGGAGGAAACTGGTGTCTCCCTGGATTGGAGTCAAGAGGCACCCACTGAAATTTTTCTACTCTCCTTTCCTCCCTTATCTTTTTTCTTTCCATTGACACATTCAGAAATGTTCTGAAGGACAGATTTTTGGAGACAAGTTAAGTGTTAGGAATGAGGCAAATCTAATTGGCTTTTAAAACTTTTATTTTTAAGAAACTTATTATTATTATTAAAGTGTAGTTGATTTACAATGTTTCATCAAGTTCTGTGGTACAACAAAGTGACCCAATCACACACAGTTCCCTGTGCTGTACAGTAGAATCCCATTGCCCATCCATTCCGGATACAACAGTTTGCATCCCCCAAACACCCCTATTGCCCAGCCCTCCCACTCCTTCGCCTCCCCCACCCCGACTCCCAAGTCTGCTCTTCTTGGCCATGCTCTGTTTCTGTTTTTTGTTTGTTTGTTTTTTTAGCTACGACCATCTGTTCCATATTTTAGATTCCACAAATAAGTGCTAGCATATGGTATTTGTTTTTTCTTTCTGGTGTATTTCACTTAGTGTGAGGGTCTCTAGATCCAGCCATATTGCTGCAAATGGCATGTCTTTTTTATGGCTGAGTAATATCCCATTGTATATATGTACCACATCTTCTTAATCCATTCACCTGTTGACAGACACTCAGGTTGTTTCCATGTCTTGCTATTGTGAATAATGTTGCTATGAACATAGGGGTGCATTTGCTAAAACTTTTAAGCTGGATCTTGTAGATAGGTAGGCCCGCCTCCAAGAGTAGAAGCTTTTGTTTGTTTGTTTGGTAGAACATAGTTCAAAAATGCTTGGAAAAGGTCCTGAGAAAAAAGGTCACTACAATATTAATTTGCCTTTTTTTGAGGAGGGATACATTCACATGGCTCCAACTTCAGAAATTAACACTGAAATGTGTCATTCCCTCCCTGTCAGTCTCCTCAGTTCCTGCTCTTCTAAACAAGCTTCCACTACATACGCGTCTGGTATAGTCTTCCACGTTGTTTTCAAAATACAAATACAAGCCAATTATTTCCCTTCTCTTTTACAAGTGTTTGATGATTATAACAATTCCCTGCTCTGCACTTTGCTTTTTCACGCAACAATATAATCTCTTCAGAGCTCAGATGCAGTTTCGGTCTTCCTTATCCTTGCTGTTGTTAAAATATCATCTCTACCTAGGCGCTTTCTGGCTCTTTCCAGCTGACTTCTGGGCAGAACTGATTAGATTGTCATAACTTGTATCTAATAAGGTGGCCGAGGACTCGCTCTCGTGAGCAGCGGAAGTGTCACGGCCAGCTTCTTCTTGCTGTTTGCTGTGCTTGCACTATTATTATTATCATCTGCAATCGGCCATCTCTTGGCAGGAACCTTTTAAAGCTACTTGCCTATTTCCCAAGGGCTGGTTTAGCTAACTTCGAATCCAAGTCATACACTGACGTAACTGCGCACGCCTAAACTGTACCGGACCTGAGACCCGGAAGCAGGTGCGGGAGGGGGTGAAGGTCTCTGCCTTGGGAGCCCCTCTCCCTCAGGAACCCTTGGGCCATGTGACTGTGCCAGGCTCAGCTGCAGACTCCCTAAGGGCTCAGTGTTAGCTTGTTAAACGTTACCAACATTTAACATCTTCCTCATTTTTTGATGAAAAGTAAATATAAACAGAAGCTTTACTATTTTTTCCCCACATCTCCATGGATTATCTTCTGCATACCCTGCATGAATGTAACCTACTTTTGGAGACCACTGCTCAAGACAAAAAGGTCTAGTTTCTTTAGCTTTAATCATCTATCTAAAATATATTTACAACTAAAAATTACAGTATTACTGCATATTCATTGAAGAAAAAAGCAGGAAGTATAAAATCAGTCCTAATCCCATAATCTAGTGATAACCATACTTTATTTTTTGGTTTATAGTCTCCTTGACTTTTTCTTAAAGATGTGTGTATAATTTTTTTTTTCAAAACTGTGGTCATACAGCACACACTGTTTTACTGAATCTTATGGTATATCTTTATTTCCTCAGGAGAAAGCCCCGTGAAGTGAAATGGCTAAGCAGAGGGCAGGCTTATTAACATCCCAAGGGATTCCTGCTCCGCAGAATCCTGGGTTCAAGTCTCAGCTCCTCTACTTAACAGCTGTGAGGCAGCTACTCACCCTCTCCATACCTCACTACTTTCCTCTGTGCCATGAGGGTCATCTCTCTCTGAGTTGCTCTGGGCTGGTGTGGGTAAAGCATTTCCACAGCACCAAGCTCAGGTAGGTACGTAACACATGGTGGTGGATGTCATTATTACTACTATGGAATGTGATGACCAAACCCAGTGGTGGGGAGACAGACACTGGTCAAGTTAGAATGTGCACATGCACCATTAGGGAGCCCAAGGAACCTCTAACGGGGGGTCTGGCCAGTCACTGGGGTTAGCAGAGTCTTCCCCAGGAGCAGGATGTGACAGGTGGAGAGAGGAGGGAAGAGCATCCCAGGAGAGGGCACAGAGTGTGCGATGGCCCTGTGGAGGCTGAACCAGGGTGGAAAGGAGGCTGGCGAAGCTGGGGAGAGGAGAAAAGGGAGTGTGGTGAGAGAGGAGCTGGGAGATGAGCAAGGGCCAGGCCAGGCCAGGCAGGGTCTGTGGATGATTTTGGTTTCTATCCCAACAGCAATGGAAAGCCACCCAAAAGTCTAAATGGCAAATTTTATTTTGTTTGACTATTATGACAAGGTGTTGTGGGAGAAGTGGGGCAGGGGTGACAACTGTGCCTGGTGCGGAGGGAGCCAGGGGAGATGACTTTGAGGAGCTGGCCTTGAAGGCTGAGTGAAGCACTGAGCCCTGGGCAGAGAGTGCTCTGGTCTCTCCAGCTCCAACACTGGATCACATCGGTAAAGCCCCGTTTCCCCGCCTGGGTTCAAGGCATCTGTTCCCCCAGAGAGAGTGAAGTGCTGACCCACTGGGAATCCCAGTTCACTCTCCTAAGGAAAGGGGTCACCTTTAGACCCCCCTTCTCAGACAAGTCCTCTGAGCTTCTCAGACAAGTTCCCTGAGGCTCCTCACTATGGGTCAGGGCCATGGGGTGCGCAGCAGGGACCTTCCTCCTCCCACACCACCTGACCAGCTATGAGCTGGGCCATTAACATTCGGTCCTTAGGGGCTTGTCAAAGACCAAAGTCTGTGGATGCTACATTTGCTTTATAAATGAGCATATGCAAGGATATCTGTATAATAATTGCTCCCTCGCACACTTGTTTTCCCTTCATCTTTTCGGAATAAGTGAAATGAAAACTTCCAGGGCCAACGCAGACTTTTAGATTTGCTGAGCCCAGAGGGAGTAATATTACTGCCGACAAGTTATTTAGTTGTGTCGATTGCAATTATGGTTTGTGAGTTCAGATGCTGTCATAAATTTCATTTTCTTTCTAAATTCACTTTTCTTTTAAAATGTAACCCGCAGGTAAATTTTTGCTAAGGTAGGAGGTAAGCATAGCCAGTGACCAAGGAAGGGAGCAGAGTCTGCAGGACAGCATTTATTTTGAATGTGAATGTGACTGTCTGTAGTGTTGCAGCCCACACACAATTGAGAACCAAGTTGCTCCCAATGGGCCCTAGAACCAGTGATTACACGGAGTTTTGGGCCCATTTCTGCGGTATCCTTGGACAATCTCTGAGCTCCAGGGCTCAGGGACTCCTACAAGCTTTGGTAAGCTGTCAATACCACGTTGTCAACACTAGGGGGCAGCCAGTGCCCAGTGGATCCGCACTTGCTTGGCCAGCAGCATCACACAGGCGACAAGAGCAGCGGGCTGAGTCTGCACCGCAAGGGGGCAGCACCTAGTGGGAAAATGTTGATGAGGAGAACTGCAGTGGTCTCAATCTACCCTCTGCTTTGACACGGCCCCACATGGCCCTCCGCCCGGCTCCCACCCCCGCAACTCCCCTAACACGCTTCCCACACACTCCTCGCGTGCCTCCACACACCCCACTGCCCCCAACACCCTCGTCATGCCCTGACACTCCTCGACATGCCCCCACGGCCCCCAGATTTCTTATAGCCACTCCTTCCCAACTTTCTTCCCTCCCACACGCCCCCTACTGACCCTTCACACTTGGGCAAGATTCCTCCCCCGCCCCCCAACCCCACACCAGGAGTTCCTGCCCTGAGGGGAGGGGCCCATGTCCTGCTGCCCTGTCATTGGCCCAGCATCAGGCTGGGCCATCCTGAAACCGTCACCTCAATACCAGAACTCCTTCATCTTCAGGTTTGGGATTGTGTCCCCTTTTCCCATGTGACTCTGCTCTCTGGTCCAACTCTGGAGAGACGAATGCACAGCAAGTGTTCTTAGAGCACACTGGTCTTCCTTTGCCCTCTGCTTGGTGAAATCCTTTTTGTTTTCTAAAGTCGATTACGACTGCCACCTTATCCAAAAATCATCTTCCAATCTACTGCCCTAACCTCTCTACCTTTCCTCCCAAGCTTCCTAGTCTCTGAGGAAGCCCTTACTGTCTATGCCCTGTTTTCCAGAAGCTTCTTGAAGGCAAGGAGGATGGTTTTTCTCTCTCAGAGTTGGGAAAGAAGAAATGCGGTCCTACCACCAGCCCACCTTCCTTAAGTGTCCTGACTCTCTATCCTCACCTGTTTGAATCCCAGGTGCCCTGGAAACCTAGAGAGGATCCCAGACAGCATCTGGGAGCTCACCTTTCCCTTCCTCAAGCACATTATCCAGGTCTGGCACTTCCTTGAGCTTTTGCTCATTTCATATGAACAAGTTAAAAAAAAAAAAAGTGTAAAGACTCAATAGTCATGGTCCATTGTAAAAAGCTTCTGACTGAGACACAAACCTGTGGGATCAGCTTATGGAAGGACACTGCCCTCTCACCACACGGAGCACCCAGGCAGGCCACCAACCCTTGTCTCCACAACAGAGCCTAGATGCAGCTGGATCATGTGGACATATATTTCCTGATATGAATATCTGGCTCCTCTGTTTATTAAAATTATAGGCATGTATTTCCTCTGTATAAGTACTCTACGGTAGGTAAGGAGAATAATAAGCCAGCAAAGCAGATCTGCAGGGAAGTGTGACAAGCCTGCTGGTTGCCAGGGCTACAGCAGCATAGCAGGTAGAAAGAGGCTGCACTAAGGGGCTGACAGTTGGGGAATTGGCCAGACGCCCTTAGAGAGCTAACTTGACATTTTAAATTTTTTTCTTTTATTTAGATATAATTGACATATAATCTTACATTAGTTTCAGGTATACAACATAATTTTTTTCCCCTTGTAATCAGAAGTTTTAAGATCTACTCTCTTAGCAACTTTTAAATGTATGATATAATTAACTATTGTTAATTGTATTGTATATAATCACACTGTAGATTATATACCCAGGACTTATTTATCTTGTAACTGGAAGTTTGTATCTTTTTTTTTTTTTTTTTGTCTTTTTGGGGCCACATCTGCAGCACATGGAAGTTCCCAGTCTAGGGGGTCGAATTGGGGCTATAGCCACTGACCTACACCACAGCCACAGCAACGAAAGACCTGAGCCACGTCTGCAACCTGCACCACAGCTCACAGTAACACCGGATTCTTAACCCACTGAGCAAGGTCAGGGATCAAACCTTCATCCTCATGAATGCTAGTCAGATTTGTTTCTACTGTGGCATGATGGGAACTCCCTGAAAGTTTGTATCTTTTGTCCACCTTCATTGAATTCCTGAATCCCTCTCTCTGTCTCTCTGATAACAAATCTGATTTCCTTTTCTGGGAGGTTTTTTTTTTTTTTTAAGATTCCACATATTAGTGAGATCATACAGTATTTGTCTTTGTCTGACTTATTTCACTTAGTAAGATGCCTTCAAGTACCATCCATGTTGTTGTGAATGGCAGGATGTCCTTCTTTTTTTATGGATAAACATGAATGGATAAACAGCTTAAGTTGTTTCCATGTCTTGGCTATTGTAAATAATACTGAAGTGAACATGGAAGTACAGACTTCAAGTTATTGTTTATACTCCCTTCAAAGAGATCTCCAGAAGTGGAATTTCTGGATCATATGGTAGTTTTACTTTAAACTTTTTGAGGAACCTCCAGACTGTTTTCCACAGTGGCTGCACCAATTTACAATCCTGATCTCTCAGCTCCTGGCAGATGAAACCTCTGGATCACCCCTTAATTATAATGCGATGCTAAGAAGGCCTAGTGAAGAAAACAGCAAAATGAGTTAAGGCATGGGGTGGAAAGGACAGTTGCTGGGGAGCAGGGAAGAGGAAGGAAGGGGTGGAGAAGAGGAGGGACGGTCCCTCTTTATTACATGTAAGCAAGACGTCCCACAGTGCGGCTCCTTTCCGGTCCCCTGAGATTCAGGGCTCTTGGAGGGAACAGAGTGAAAACTGATTCTGCTGCAGGATTCCGGCTGGGAGCCCGAGGGCTGGGGACAGTCCTCCAGGCAGGCAGGGCAGGGCAGGGTAGGATAGGGGAGGTGCTGTGCCGGCTTGCTGTTTGGTCTAATTCCTGGCCAGGGCTTGGGTAAGCAGAGAGCCAGCAGTGCCCACATTTTCCTCATCTCCCTGTGTGTTCTCATTTCCCTCCCTCCTAGTCCAACACACAGCCATCTCTGTCTTCATTGTCTCAGGGAGATATGGGGCAGGGAGGGAGGGAAGCAGAACTAACCAGCAGTTCTTTTTGACTTTTGTGTTCTGAAAGTCTCTGTTGAGGGACCTTAGAGGGCTCTGCAGAAGGGTTGAAAGGTGGTGGCGAGGGGATTTGCGGAAGAAATGTAAAAGGTAGTAGGATTTCCCCAGACTGGAAGAAGCTTCCTGCGGCCTTGGTGGTGGTGGATCAGAGCAGAACAGGGGAGATGGAGGAAGGAACATGTGGCTGCATGAGCCAAAGGGACAGTTGCCAGCATCCCAGGCTCTAGCTGAAACCCCAGTGAGGAGTTTGCGCCCAGGTACCATGGGTCCATGGGGACCAGCGACATGGCGTGCATGTGCAGAGGGGCCTGTGGCACCCCTGCTAGCCTGTGTTCTCCCCCAAAGGGTGCTAGAGTGTATCCTGCCACACACCTCCCTACTTGCTGCAAGGTCGTGCTCCTTCCCTGGGGGCAGCCACATCCAATGACTGGTTAACTCGGGACCATAAAGGCCTGGCTCTTGTCACCACAGCAGCAGGGCCACTGAAGCCTCAGAGCACCTTGTGTGGCAGGCCGAGGCTGCTGTTGACACTGCCTGGTAGCTTGGCTTCTCCTGAGTGGGTGGTTCAAAATTCCCACTACATAGATTGATGATACAGGAAGATCCACAAGCTGAAAGCTGCTCCAGTTATGGGGGCTCCACTCCAGTGGGGCTAAGTCACTGTCTATAAAATATCAGTGTGTATCAAATCTTATTCCATTAGATTTAATTGCATTAATTCCACTATTCAATTCTGCCAAAGGTATGTCTAAGATTTTTTTTTTAATAACACAAAAAGCTAAAGTCTGGATGAGTTTAAAATAATAACCTTGTAAGAGAATCTGATTGAACGTGTCCCTGCATGGCACCAAGATCTGGGACATGAAAACTCCAGGTTCATGTTGATGGCATTAAAGAAATGGAAATAAAGGGTTTCTTTCTTCCTCCACTACTATTCATTACAGCATCTAGATATTTTTGTAAATGATTAAAAATCAATCTTAGTCCAACCCTCTGGCCTCAGACTCCCAAGAAAGGCTGCTCTTGAAAATCTGTGGCATGTTCATCTCGAGTGACCTGTGCGCGTGGGTCTCAGTGCTCCATGAAGGGGAGTGTGGAGTAGAGTGACGTTGTCCTGCGTCCATCCAAGAGTGCCCACTACGAACTAGGTCAGTCCTAATGCATCCTTGTGCTCTAGTGTCCACACGGTGCTCGGCACAGGGAGGGTCCTCTTGAACAGAACCCCTCCGCCACTGAGACGAGGACCCTAGCTTAGAGTCTCCCTTTCTTCCTCGATCCCCACCTCCTTTCACTCAGGGTCTCCTCCTTTCACTCAGGGCCTCCTCCTTTCACTTGGAGCTCCTCCCCCAAGCCTGCTCTTCTGGTTAAGGGTGGTCTCCTCACTCTACACCTGGACAGCCTCAGAACATACACCCTGCTGCAGGTTATGCCCCCACTTGCGCATGGCCGCCAGAAGGATCTTTCTAAAACACAAAACAGATCTCATTACTTTCATGCCTAGGAATCCTAGAAGACAGGATTTCAGGCAGAAGTCCAAACTTCTCAGCAAAGCACTTAGTGTTTCTGCCCCCAGCTTCACTTCCTGCCACTCACCACCTGTCCCTCCCCACCCCCTGGCTCAGGGTCACCCTGGACTCCCAGCTGTGTGGGAATAGCACCCATCCTCTGAGGCAGTGAGGAGCAGGGCTCTGCAATCAGACAGGCCAGGTGGTAAGTTCTGCTACTTACCAGCTCAGGACAACCTGCACAGGTTAAGTCTCTCTTTAAACCTCCCCATCTCCTCTCCAGTAAAGCAGGACTGATACTCATGCCAATTTCCACATCAGTTCCACTCTTTCCTGTTCTACCTACCACCCAGGTTTGCTTGAGGACAAAAATGAGATTGTGAAGAACCCTTCGCGAAGTGCCAACAAACGGGTCAAGGGTGAATGTGGGTGAATGCTGGCTGGGCAGAGAGATCTGGAACAGGTGCGTAAGAGGCTAATAGCAACTGCCCTGCATGGGCTCTGGGGGACTTTTTGACTTTCCCCATTGTATCTTATGTTAAAATATGTTATGACTTCCTGCAATACGGAGGTCTTATCAAGACATGGTTGGAAATGGTTTCCTCTCTAGAGCCTCCTTAACCCACCTGGACAGAATGAGTCTCCTGTACCCTGTACCTCCATCAGCACTTTAAACCTACTTGTGACCCCGCTGGCACAACTGGCCACAGTTCGTTTTACTGCCTGCCTTCCACACTGGACAGCATCCAAAATCTGTATTTCTGTGAGTCTCTGTATCCCCAGGACTCGCGTGTGTGTGGTGGACTCTCAGCGCTGGTTCCTTTGACTTGAATGGCAGGCTCTCTCACTGAGAATCGCCCAGGCACTGCATCCCCAGGCTTCGGTATTCTTCTGTTTAGTAACATTTTAGGAAATGCATGTTCTCAAAAGATACATTTTCTTCCATGAATCCACCGAACGTCAAGCTGTCCATTGCTGTGACAACGTAGGAGGGCAGGTCAGCAGTAAAGAATGCACAGGCAGCTGGGCCTTCTGCAAGCCCTGAGAAGTGGCTCCTCTTTCCCTCTCAGCTCCCTGGCACCCTGGGGGACTCCCTGTGCAAAGCAGCTGAGCCAGGACCTTCTGAGTCTCGAAACACGCGGCCCTGCTCACTCGGACTTAGGCTTGTCCAGACACCTGCTTCTCCGGTAGCTCCAGCTGTCCCCTTGCTTTCTGAGAAGAGCCCTCCCAAGCCCAACTCCTCACAGGGCTCCAGCCTGTGGGCTCATCTGAGAGCAGAATTCTGGCCTGTGTGTGAGAAGGCCAGGAAAACCAGGGCTCCTGGTTTTGAGGTAAGATGTGCTGATTCTTTTAGCAGGACGTGTTTTGGTTTTAAACTGTACTCTAGGTGACACTTCAAAATTTTATATATAATATATAATTTTGTGGATATATATATATATTCATTTCCTTACTTTGGGAAAAGAGTATTGTGAGTGAAATTTCACCCTTTAAAACTACACTTCGTGTTATCGGAAGAGTCAATGGGATTTCTGAAATAAAAATCCTACACACATGTATTAATTGAATAGGCATCAAATTATAATCCAGTAAAGCAAGTTTAATTCAGTTAAGGTATAAGAGAATAAATAATGACTATACATTTAATTAAGTATAACATAGTCAAGTATGTTAAGTATGCATGCCACTTGATAATTTTAATGTAAGTAATCACTTATATAACTACCAACCAGGTGGAGCTATAGGACAGCCGAGAATTCCAGAAGTTTTCCTCATGGCCCTTTCCAATATATACACCCAGCTTCAAAGTAACCACTAGTGTGTCTTCCATTTACAGATGGTTTGAAATATTAGACTTGAATATATATTTTCTCCAGAAAGTCTTGTCTTCTGCAATTGTCTTGCTTTATAGCCAAAATCACATCTTGTGCATTTTATGGCCTTTGTCATTAAGAACCATGTTGCTTTTTTTTGTTTGTTTGTTTGTTTTTTTACAACTGCAGTGGTGTTTTGAGGTTTGGGGATTTGAATATTCTTTTTAGATTTTATGTAGTTATTTCTGAAGTACTGTTAATCTGGTCTCTCAGGAATGCTGGCATTCAAGGCTTTTATATAGATCATTCAGCTGGATAACCCAAGTTAAAAATAAGTAAGCTCTTTATTCCTTAAAAGATTTAAGATAACTTATAAAGAAAAATAAAAGAGATAATAGCAAAAACAAAAAAAAAATAAATGTAGAGAAAAAAGAAAGGAAAACAAGGCATTCAAAATGATAAGCACTATTTAATATTTGGATTTTTAGATTATAAAAATTTCTTTCATTAGCTTATCTAATTTTAAACTATCAATCATCATGATAATTGAAACATGCTTAATGGACAGTTCAATGTTCTTATAGAAATAGACAAAAGATTGTCAGCTGGAAAGGGCATGATCCTGGTATTCATAAGGGCATGGATCCCAGTGAACTGCTGGGAAAGACAAATTAGTACCTACTTGAGCTCAATATCCTGCCTAACAGAATGCAACAGGTCTCTCTTTTCTCCTTTAATTATTTACTTTTTGTCTTTTTAGGACGGCTCCATCGGTTCAGGCTAGGGGTCAAATTGGAGCTGTAGTTGTTGGCCTACACCACAGCCACAGCAACCTGGGATCCGAGCTGCGTCTGTGATCACAGCTCATGGCAACATGAGATCCTTAACCCACTGATCGAGGCCAGGGATCGAACCTGCGTCCTCATGAATGCTAGTCAGATTCGTTTCCGCTGAGCCACGAAGGAACTCCTCTCTTTACTCCCGTAAATATGGAAACATCTCTTTTTTTTTTTTTTTTTTTGTCTTTTTTGTTGTTGTTGTTGTTGCTATTTCTTGGGCCGCTCCCGCGGCATATGGAGGTTCCCAGGCTAGGGGTCGAATCGGAGTTGTAGCCACTGGCCTACGCCAGAGCCACAGCAACGTGGGATCCGAGCCACGTCTGCAACCTACACCACAGCTCACAGCAATGCCGGATCGTTAACCCACTGAGCAAGGGCAGGGACCAAACCCGCAACCTCATGGTTCCTAGTCGGATTCGTTAACCACTGCGCCACGACGGGAACTCCTGGAAACATCTCTTAATTAGAATTTCTCAAAGGGTGATCTTTGGGAGTGTCCTAACTTGGAAATGTGGCTCCCACTCCAGCTGGTTGGTAGGAACAGGTATCATGAGGGGCCACATCCGTCGTCCTCACCAGACTACTTACCATAGCATCTGGTATGTAAAGGGCCGCTAGGAAACACTATTGGTTGTTGGATGAAGGAATGACCCTCATTCCTTGCACCTCAAAGCTGGGAATGATCTGTCCCAGCACATGGCTCTCCTCCCTTGCCTGCCCTGAGAATTCTGATAAGAGCTTTCCCATCAGCCTGAACACATCTGTGCACATCTGTTACTAAGTGCTTTAACATGCTTCTCATTTTGCTTTTATCACAAGATGTGGTCCATCAGGCAGAGTTCTTATGACATAAGTGTTATTGCCTTAACTTTTTGGGAGAAAAGTCTATTTTTCAAATGACTAAAAACATATCTAGGAAACCACTGTGAGGTTTTAGTTGCTGTGATGAAGAGCACTCATACTTTTTATGTGGAATGTCCTGTAAACCACTGGGCACATCTCGTTGGCAGGGTGAAAACATCTTACAGTTGGTTGTGGTTGATAAGGAATCATTGAAAGTGGGTCCACTTTTGTGTACACTTAATGAACATTCAACGCTGCAGAAGAAACATCTACTTCAAATCCCCTCCCTCTCCAACACACACATTTGGTCATAACAGAAATCTCCGGTCAAGATCATGTTTCTCGGGAGTTCCCATCGTGGCGCAGTGGTTAACGAATCCGACTAGGAACCATGAGGTTGCGGGTTTGGTCCCTGCCCTTGCTCAGTGGGTTAACGATCTGGCGTTGCTGTGAGCTGTGGTGTAGGTCGCAGACGCGGCTCGGAACCCGTGTTGCTGTGGCTCTGGCATAGGCTGGCAGCTACAGCTCCGACTGGACCCCTAGCCTGGGACCCTCCATATGCCGCGGGAGCGGCCCAAGAAATAGCAAAAAAACAAACAAACAAAAAAAACCAAAAAACAAACAAACAAAAAAACCCAGAAAGTTTTGTGAAAAAAAAAAAAAGATCATGTTTCTCGAATCACCCCCATCAAACAAAGATAAAAGGTCCACCTGTAAAAATCATGATTCCTACTACGAAATCTCCATTTGAAGTAAAGAGAGAGGGAGAACCATTTCCACTAGATGCTGTGTTTCATCCTCCAGATCCTCAGTCCACAGGCTGTGCAGTAACACAAACCTCCTGTAGGTGGCTCTGCCTCTCTATTAGCTTCCTCTACTTGGAAGTGGCCACAAATCTTTAAACTCCAGTCCTAGTTCTGTTGGAGCTTGAGCTAAGGCCTCACTAGCCTGAATTTTGTGGATGCTGCTACTGCAGAAGAGAAAGTCATTAGACATTTAAATAATGGGCAGTGGGAAAGTCCACTGATGGGCAGCACTGGTCTAGTCTCAGCAGAGCCGCAGCCAGCACCTCAATCTGGTGGTGGGGAGTGGACTAGTCCCAGGTTCTAAGTGTCTGACCAGTATTTCCAAACATGTATTTTTCAAGACATGAATCTGGCAAGATTCTCAGCAAACAAAAAAGAGCTGTAGTGTTTTTTTTTTTTTTTTTCTTTTTTTTCTTTTTAGGGATGCACCTGTGCCGTACGGAAGTTCCCTGGCTAGGGGTCAAATAGGAGCTCTAGCTGCTGGTCTGTGCCACAACCACAGCAACACAGGATCTGAGCTGCGTCTGTGACCTACACCACAGCTCACGGCAATGGAGGGTCCTTAACTCACTGAAGGAGGCCAGGGATAGAACCTGCATTCTCATGGGTACTAGTTGGCTTTGTAACCCGCTGAGCCACAGCAGGAACTCTGGGCACTGAGCTAAATAAATTTGGATAAAGCTGTATCCTTTTCTCTTTGGAGTATCATAAAGCATCTTAGTATTTTAAAATCTCCAAAAAGTCCTGCAGGAACTTTAATTTTGCTGAACTCGGGATTTTATGAACTCAGAACCTACTAATATCAAGTAGTGCCATGTTCTGTGGACTGCATTCCTGGATCTGACTATATCCACAGTGTTTCTGAGGGTGAGGGCAAGAAGCTGGAGCCTCTGTACTTTTCTAGGTAGGAGGAGGGTGCAGCAGAGGCTCTCCCCTTTGGCAACTCTGCCAAGTGACCAGGTATCATGGGAGAGGATGAGTGTGTGAACTATCCAACGCATATTGTGGAAACTGCCCAATCCTTCCACGAATTGGGAAAGGGGAAATCCCATTTATTGGGTGTTTTATCTGTGCCAGGCACTGGGCTAGATTCTATCTTTTTTTTTTTTTTTTTTTTTTTTTTTTTTTTTTTTTGTCTTTTTAGGGCCACACCCGCAGCATATGTAAGATCCCAGACTAGGGGTCAAATCGGAGCTGCAGCTGCCAGCCTGCACCACAGCCACAGCCAGATCTGAGCTGCATCTACGACCTACACCACAGCTCATGGAAATGCTGGATCCTTAACCCACTGAGTGAGGCCAGGGATCGAACCCGAATCCTCAGGGACACTAGTTGGGTTTGTTACTGCTTAGCCACAACGGGAACTCCTAGATTCTTTTTATGCATAACAAATGTATTTTTCTTGGCATTTCCTGAGCAGGTAGAATCTCCACTTCACAGGAGAGAAGACTGATGAGCAGAGAGGCAGTGTCACTGCTTGAGTTTGCATGTTAGCCAGTGGCAGAATCAAGACTGAAACCAGGAGTTCCCGTCGTGGCGCAGTGGTTAACGAATCCGACTAGGAACCATGAGGTTGCGGGTTCGGTCCCTGCCCTTGCTCAGTGGGTTAACCGTCCGGTGTTGCTTGCAGACGCGGCTCGGATCCCGCGTTGCTGTGGCTCTGGCGCAGGCCAGTGACTACAGCTCCGATTCGACCCCTAGCCTGGGAACCTCCATATGCCGCAGGAGCAGCCCAAAGAAATAGCAAAAAAGACAAAAAAAAAAAAAAAAAAAAAAAAAAGACTGAAACCAGCTGGCCTCCAATGCTTTTATTTTGTATTTTGCTTTGTTTTTAAGATGCTCTAGTAGAGAATTATTGAGAATATTTTGGTAAGGAGGTACGTTGCAGTGATTTAACTTCAACAGCCCGTTAAGATGTACAGGAAGAAGTGGACCACACATAGGAGACCCAGGTAAAAACGCCAGTGTTACCACTTTCTGGCTGGGTGGCCCTGGACAAGTTATTTAACCTCTTTGAGTTCCAATTACCTCATCTTAAAAGAGGAATTATTTAGGGAGAATTACATTAGAACTAAGAGTATGGACTAAATACATATATACCTAGCTCCAAACTGTCTATGCAGTCCCGTGAGCCAGCTGTTGCTATCCCCAGCAGCCACATCAAGCAGTGGCTATTCACTTTCTGCTTGGGGCTCTGAAGCATTAGTCTGAACGGCCAGCCGTGGGGCAATACAACTCAGGTTGTCTCTTCCACACCTCTCGGGTGTCGGAGCCTTGGATGTTCGCCAAGCCCAGGTCAGAGAGTAGACCCGAAGCAAGGTCCCAGTTATCAGAAGTCAGAGCTAAATTTAGGACGCAACTGTGAAAATGCATACTCAACAAGCTCTGTGAAGTAGGGAGGTGAGTAATTATCTGGCAAGTTTGATTAATGTAGACAGGTCATGCGGATAATTTGTCCAGTTCTCAGCCAAGCAGACTCTCCCTCTCCCCAGTATATTTCTTCTCTGAACCACCTTAGTCCTCACCCCAGGATCCTCTTCAAATGTCTTACCCTGGTTGTATGAGGTTTTCTTTTGTGGGAATTATTAAATCTTTGCTCTGAACCCTTCCTTCAGACCTAAGATTGCAAACTGGTGACCTGGGTATGCCATCGGCCCTCAGAATGTTCAATTTGGCCTGCACAGGTTAAGAAAACTGAGCTTCCATTAGAAAATTTGGGGATTTCATATGCAAATTTAGATTTTGCTACAGTTTGATTCAGCTTTTCTATCTGAAGAAAATGAAATGCTAATTCAAAAAGATACATGCGCCCCCTGTGTTCACAGCAGCACTATATACAATAGCCAAGACATGGAAGCAACCTAGCTGTCCATCAGTAGACAAATGGGTAAAGAAGGGATGGTATATGTATACAATGGAATATTACTCAGCCATAAGGAAGAATAAAATTTTGCCATTTGCAACAACATGGATGGACTTGGAGGGTATTATGCTAAATGAAGTGAGTCAGACAGAGAAAGACAACTACTGTATAATATCACTTGTATGGGGAATCTAAAAAATAAAATAAAGTAGTGAATATAACAAAAAAAAGAAGCAGACTTAGAACAAACTGGTGGTTACCAGTGGGGAAGTGGAAGGGGGGAGAGGCAAGATAGGGGAAGGAAACCAAGAGGTACCAATGAGCTATGAGGATATGCTGTGCAGCACAGCCAATATTTAATAATAACTTTAAATGGAGTATAATCTGTAAAAATATTAAATGCACCTGAAACTAATGTAATATTGTAAGTCAACTATACTTCAATAAAAATTTAGATTTCTGCTTCAACTTGAAAAAATAGGAAGATGGAGCCACACAGGACCTGAGTTCCCCCAGGGCCACAGAAGTAGTGGCTGTTCCTTCTCAGTGTCTTTGGTTTCCTCTTGCCCACAAAGCTCACCCCAAAGTTACTGCACCAACTGGAACTTGTTAAAAAAAATGCAAAGTCTCAGTCCCTACCCTAGACCTACTAATACAGAATTTTGGAGGGTGGGGGCTAAAAATATGTGTCTTAACGAGCCCTCCAGGTGATTCTGATTCAGGCCCAAGTTTAAGAACCATGTGTTTGGAGATCCTTGAATGAGATCATAGTTTTTGCTCAACCTGCACATTAGACTGTAATGAAAACTTGGTCTCAGAGTTCCCATAATGGCTCAGAGGTTAACGAACCCGACCAGTATCCATGAGGATGCGGGTTTGATCCCTGGCCTTGTTCAGTGGGTTTAAGGATCTGGCATTGCTGTGAGCTGTGGTGTGGGTGGAAGACACGGCTCCAATATGGTGTTACTGTGGCTGTGGAATAGGTCTGCAGCTATAGCTCCGATTCGACCCCTAGCCTAGGAACCTCCAAATGCCACAGTGTGGCCCTAAAAAGACAAAAGACAAAAGACAAAAAAAAAAAAAAAAAAAAAAGCTTGGTCTTTCATTCAACCAGACATCTAATGCACAGGTTTACATGGATCACTTATATGTAACAAACACTCTGCTAGATGCTGCTGATATAGAGGTGACCCAGATAGACAGTGTCTTGCTCTCACAGAGCATGCAGTCCAATGAGGAATAGAGACAGAGACCTCAGTTTTGTCACCTGCATCTATTAATGGGCCACATCAGCAATTTGCAAGCTAAGTTCTGGTCTGGAGCTCTGCAGGGGGAGGAAGTAGAGAAAGAGGCAAAGGAAGGGGCTCAGTCCCACTTTCAGATTAACCTGAGCATCTCTGTCTATGCCTTTTATATTTTAGAGTTTCAAGTGAGACTGAATTGGGGGGAAAAGAGTTCTGCTGTTGAAACATTTTGAACACAACTGAACACAATCATTTAGGTACTTTCAGTTCAAAAATGCTAAGAAACACATTGGAGCACTAGCAAACATTTTTCTTTTTTAGGTGAAGGGTGGGGAGAAGAATCCTAAAAAGCCCATCCTACGTCACATCCATCAGGATGGGTATCATAAGAAAACAACAGAAAAGTGTTGGTGAGGATGCACACATATTGGAGCTCTTGTGCATTGCTGGTGAAAACGTAAAATGGTGCAGCCACTGTGGAAAAGAGTATTGTGGTTCCTAAAATATCAAACACAGAATGACCCTATGATCCAGCAATTCAACTTCTGGGTTATACTCAAAAGAACTGAAAGCAAGGACTTACGTTTCTGTACACCAATGTCATCGGCAGCACCGCAACAGCCGAAAGGAGGAAGCAACGCAGTGTACTTGAGAGGAGGGTGGATGTGATCTGGAAGACAAAATACCAAAGACAATAACTGTAAACACTCCCAGGAGATCCAGATAATTGTAATCTTCCAGATCCTCAGGTATTTTCTCAGACAAGGGGGAGAGAACTGCTTCATGGCTCGGTGATCTCAGCCACACGATGGTTTGAATCTTTAGCCCTGTGGTCCCCACAATTTGATGTGCTTCAGGCTAATGTGGAGAGCTTTGTTAAAACACAGGCCACTGGGTCCCATCCCCAGAGTTTCTGATTTAACAGGTCCTACAGGAGGTCTAAAAATCCGTATTTCCAGGCAATGCAAATGTCAGTCAGGGACCACACTTTGAGAACCACTGCTCTCAACAGCTTAGTTTTCAGTTAAGAAGGAATGAAACACAGATGGGAGGGAAAAGCCGACGGGAGGGTGATGGATATGCACGGTGAGAGGGCAAATAAGGATGGACTCAGTTCAACTTGGATTCCTATGTTTCCTGCCCCATCACTGTGGTCTGGGGGCAAGTAGCTCGATTTCCTCATGTTTAAATTGCAGAACTTTTTTGAGGATAAGAAACTCAGTGTGTGTAACTCCTGGCACTGTGTTCACTTAAAGGTGTCTACCATTTTGTTAGGTTAGCCGGGTGGGGGAAGGCGTTGGGGACAACATGAGCATATTAGAGCCTGAGGGCAGGGGCGCCCAGGAGAGGAAAGGAAGCATTGGAAGAGCCAGGGAGAGGGGAGCAAAAACCAGATCCACAGTTTTGCATAGGCTTGGCTTTGTTCCAAGCGCAATAGGTTTTCAAGCCCCAGAAAAGGTGGTGATTGGTTCTTAAAGATGTCCATCTAATCACAAGCCAGGCCCACTTGCTCTAAATCATCTTTAATGTCTCAGCTGGCTGGAGTGCACCATGAGTCACTCACAAGTGGGTTGAAATCTGGAGACCCCCTAAAGGCCCAGAGGTACAACCTCTCAGACCCAAGGCGCTCTCAGCTGATTGAACATGATGGGAGCTGCGTTCCAGTGTGTCAACTGGTCTCCTGTTGTTCACCCAGCCATCCCCTCTTCAGTCATCACTGGTCAGTGTCACTGTCATGAATTAGCACTTCTCATTGGTTTGGACATCATGGGGCAGGTCCAAGGTCCCTTCCCTGGTCTGGTTTTCCGAGGGAAAGCTGAACACTGGCCTCAGGCCTGTGTTGACACAGAGTCTGGGGAAACACATTTTCATCAGGGATGCACGACAGGCTTCCAGGTAGCGTGGGGAGCCACCTGGCTTACGGTGCCTTATTCTGCTCCCCTGCCATGGTGGCCAGGGGACATGCTGACAGATCACGACGATGCTGCTGAGTGACCTGGCAGTGCCTACATCATCAGCAAGCTCTCAAAAGCAGAAACGCTCACAGGTATTGGATCCCTGTCATTGTGTTGACTCATTTATTTTTACTATCTTCTCTAAGGAAAAAAAAATGTGGATGGAAACAACAATAACACAACAGCATTCAACCATTTAGACTGTGAAGTGATGAAGTCCAGGTCAACTTTACTGGGGGAAGGAAAATGGGCAGCTCCACCACTGGGTGCAGCTCCAGCCCCAGATGCCCCCTTACTGTGTGCTTAAGCTGCTCGTAGAGGAGACTCCAGGGAAACTGGCCCTGGTGGTGGCAGCAGTGCTGAGGAGGCTCACACCAGGTCCGTCAGGGTACCTTCTGGTTTCACTGTTCAGGATGGGCCCATTGCGCAATGTGTGCTTGTAGAAAGCTGAAAGGAAGCGGGTTGGGAAACACTTCTCCAGCCTGCCATTCCCAGCCTGTGTTCTGCAGGAGAGCAGCTCTGTAAGATGTTATCTGAAGCACCGTGCAAAAGTGATCTGAAAAGTTTGGCAAGCACTTCCCTCTAGACCTGCCCCACCCATGGTCAGCAGACTTGTTGCACAAAGTCAAGCCAGGAAAGAGAAACATTTCTAGGTTCCACTTTAAAAAAGGAAAGAGATGTTTTAAGTCAGGAAGTACAAAATGCACAAGTGTGCTTGGATCCTCTTTTACTGGCCCCTCCCAGAGGTGGAGGCAGGAGCTTATTCTTCTTCTTCATGGGATTGGTGACTTTCTTGCTCCTTCTGTCTGTTTTGCTCCACGTGCCCAGCATGTGGAGTCCCACAGGGGCCCTCCTCAGAGGCAGCCTTGGTTCAGGACTCAACCCCAGACAGCTACCCGGCCCTGGCTGAAGGTGACCTAGGGGAGGAGGCAGAGCTGGTCAGCCCGCGGCCAGGGAGGCCTTTCTAGGACACGCTAGGAGCAAGGGAATCAATCTCATTTAATTTAGTTTCTTGCTCTTGAGGTTTTACCAGGGATAGATCACAAAGCTGGAAGACCACTGCATGCTTATCTCTCTATACTAGACTGTAAATTCCTTGAGAGACTTGCCTTGTACCTGGTACATACTATGTATGTTTTATGAAAACTTGAAAATAATGTATATTCTCTAAATGTGGGGCATAGTTAATATACATCCAAGTTGTTCATTAAGATGTTCAAATCTTTTATTTACCTGCTGATTCTTGTAGGCTTGTTCTGTTCATTTCTGTGACAACTGTGCTCTGAGATCTTTTACTGTGATAGTGGATTTGACACTTTCTTTTTGAGACTGTTAGTTTTTACTTTGTATGACCTGGGACTGTGTTATTACAACCACACAGTTCAGAACCATTCCATCTTTCTAGCAGAACTGTTCCTTTCATCAGTATGTAATGGCCACATTTATCCCTGATCATGGTTTTTGCCTAAAATGAGGCCACTGGCCTCTCCATTGCACACCCCACCTGCTTTCCCAGATGCATCTTCTCCTTTGGGATCGGCAGCATCTGGGCCTGCCTATTGTGCTTTGTGAAAGTCCACTCTCCCTTGGCCACTGCTGTTACATTCTCCTGGTTTTCTTTCTAAGCGTGTTTCTTTAAAAATAAATGACATGATGATGAAAATATCAAGTGCTATCATTTAAAATCAGACCGCATTGTTCCTATTTCCTTTGAAAATGAGCACCCTCTGAATAAAATACCACCCTTTCTCTGTTCTTCACCTGCCAACTCCCGTTTATCCTTCAATTCTCAGGGTGGGCCTCATCTCCTCCAGGAAGCCATCCATGAATCCTCCCCCAACCCCCATCAGAGCACCCGCACAATGGGTAGGAGGTTCTTCAATGTCCTTTCGGGCTTTGTGTGCAGCCCATCTTCTTGGAATCTTTACATTCTAAGTGCCATCTAGTCACCTGTTTTGTGAATGTACCACATCAACTTCTCTGTTCCATTACATTTCTGGGCTGGCATGAAGCTAAAATTCCATAAATGCAGTCAAATTCAACAGACAGCTTTCCCCAGTCTCACTGTGGGTACTTTTTTTTTTTTGTCTTTTTCTTTTTTTTTTTTTTTTTTTGTCTTTACCATTTCTTGGGCCACTCCCACGCATATGGAGGTTCCCAGGCTAGGGGTCGTATCAGAACCGTAGCCTCCAGCCTCGCCACAGCCACAGCAATGCAGGATCCAAGCCACGTCTGCAACATACACCACAGCTCACGGCAACGCCAGATCCTTAACCCACTGAGCAAGGGCAGGGATCGAACTTGCAACCTCATGGTTCCTAGTCGGATTCGTTAACCACTGAGCCACGATGGAAACTCCTCACTGTGGGTACTTTTCAAACTTCAGTCCAGTTTTCTGCTGAGAGTCTCTCAAACCACTCACATCTCCTAGGCTTGACTCACGCCCCCGGACTGATGACTTCCCATGTCCCTGCCTTGAACCCTGTCCTCCCTCTGAGCTCCACCGCACATCTCAGGAGCTCTGGGAAACGATCCCACTTGCCAGTGGGCACCTGAATGCGCATTGTCTTAAACCACATACATCCTCATCCTCTGTCAATCTCTTCCTTCTCTCAGTGTCTATTTTTTTTCCCCAAAGGCCCTCCCATTTTCGAAGTCATTCATCCTCATCCTCAGCAGTCCCCTTATTTTAATCCGTGACCACCCATGCACTCAGCTCTGTTGATTTACCCTTTTGACTTGTATTTTTGTCTGTCCCTACTTCTCAGCTCCCACTGCCCTGACCCTGCTCCAGGCAGTAATACTTTGCGTTGAAATGTACACCCCTCCTCCCGACCCGAACCCCTCTCTCCAGGCTGCTTTCATGGGCCCCTTTCCCAGCTGTACCCCGTCCTCACCTCTCAGCCTCTTTTTCATTTCTCCTTGGTGCTGCCTTCTGCCCAGTCAGGCTGGTTTTCCTGCCAACCAGAGCAGAACCCTCTTCCTTTCCTCTACTGGAGCTTCCTTGTCACATCTCTCCATCACCACAGATTAAACTATTTGATGGGTGTGGGCACTGACAAATCCTGATGGACACCAACCCATCAGGATCATGGTCCAATCAGAACAGACGTCTGCCACGCACAATGGACGCTGCGCGGGAACAGACCTGCTGCCTATTAGACTAAAACTACTGGGTTTTCAAGGTCCTGCCCAATCTTATCAGTGACGCAGAACAGTCCTGGCTGCTTGGGCGTCACTGTTTTCTCTCCTCATCTGAGTTACACTCTTCACGTATAATTAAAGAGAGGTCTTTGCCATTTACTAAAGCTTTGTGTGAGCTTCTCTTTATTTCTTCAAATAGACTGAGAGCTCCTTGGGGTCAGAAACCACACTTGACATCAGTAGGTCTCAAATTGTGGTACCTGAAACTGCAGCATCAGAGTCACCTGGGAACTCAGACATGCAAGTTCTCAGGCTCTCTACCCCAGACATACTGAATCGGAAACTCTGGGACTGGGGCCCAGTGATCGAATTTTCATCACCTTCTGGGTGACTAAGATGCATGCTCAATGTGGGAACCACCTTGTAACATAATGTGGGGCAACTGAGTGAAAGTCTTCATGGCAGGATCCCAATAAAGACTTATCTTGTTAATTAAATGTTTATTCTGTCTTTGTATCCTGCGTGGTGCATGGGATTAATTATTTGTAGCATAGATACTTGGTTTGGATTAAACAAACATTTAGTAATCACTTGGTGTATGATAGATTTGAGACTGGGGACATTTGTGCTACTGATGACTAACAACAATATTTATGGAAAGCGTAATTTGAGCTCTGTTGTAAGGTAGGACCTAAGCAAAATATGACTATTCATTGACATTTTAATATGTTTGAAGTTAGTTTGTAATTTACAACTGATTGCATGTCATAAAGATGTGTCTTTCAATCAATAATGTTTTAGATGCAGTTAAATTCATTAGAAAATGTGTAGTCCTTCCAGTGTTCATTGCAGCACTATTTACAACAGTCAAGACATGGAAGCAACCCAAACATCCACTGACAGAGAACTGGATAAAGAAGATGTGGTACACATATACAATGGAATATTATTTAGCAATAAAAAAGAATGAAATAATGCCATTTGTAGCAACATGGATGGACCTAGAGATTATCATACTGAGTGAAGTAGAGTCAGACAGAGAAAGACAAATATCATATGATATCACTTATAAATGGAATCTAATAAAAATGATACAAAAGAACTTATTTAAAAAAGAGAAATAAACTCACAGATTTCAAAATCAATCTTATGGTTACCACAGGTGAAACCTTTGTGGGGAGGGAAGAATTGGGAGGGTGGGAATAGCATATACATACTACTGTATAAAATAGATGACTAACAAGAACCTATTGTATAATACACGAAAATCTCAATAGTTTGTAATAATCTATACGGAAAAAAGAATATATTTATATGTGTGACTGATTCGCTTTGCTGTATGCCTGAAACTAATACAACATTGTAAACCAACTATACTCCAATAAAATTAAAATTTAAAAAGACAAATAAAAATAAAAAAAAAAGGAAAATGTGTAGTCATTTCCATGTTGGATAACACTGAGAGTGTGTGCGTGTTTATCCACTGCCCTCTTGTATACTGTTTAACACTGAGTCTGGGTTCCCAGGGGCAAAAATTTTGTGAAACATTCTGGGCCTTAAAGATTCTCCTTGGACATATGAGAGTCACATGGAAGAGGACAAAGAGTAATAATTTACGTTCTCCATTTCCCAAAGGGATAACACTGATCCCACCTCCTTGACTTCATTGTCTACTCCTCAGGAATTTCAAAATATACAGAGAAAAATGTGAAGTTGGTTTTACCTTTCCAAACAGTGGCCTGAATCTCACAACGCTTAGTCAACACTTAGAAAAATAACAGGTTTATTTGACTAGGATTTAAAATAACAGCTCCGACGATCTGTTACACATTTTCCACTTTGGTTATTTCTCTTTTGAGGCAAGCACATAATTGTGCAGAGCATGTTTGTAAAAGGAGAAAGGATCTGCCTGAAGCTTGGCCACCCCCAGTGAACAACTGGCCTCCATGGAGAAAGAAGCTCAGGGCTTTCTGAGTGGCAGTCTGCATTTTGGCAAACACGCTATTAGGCACAACACATTCAAATCTTCTAATATTTTCCGACCAAGGTTAGAAAAGATGGTAAATGGGGTTCGTTCTGAAAGGGGGTTTTGGGTGGAATGTATAACTCCAGACACATCCTCCTCCTCTGTAAACACCATCAATCAATAGTTCCCTTGACTGCTGATTTGCACAATAACCCTAGCATTTGGGACTCCACACAGAAAGACCCCCACTTTGTATTTTGTTATTTTATACCTCTCCTTCACTGATCTTATTTTTCAACCCAGCTTGGCAAGCTGGGATCTCTCAGCTGTGCCCTACACTTTCCTGTCTCTATAGTTTACAAGAAAATTCCAAATCTCCTGATATTAAAATTCTATCTTATCTTTCAATGACCTTATCTCAGGCATCATCTTTTACATAGAGCCTTCCCTGTTTTCTCTAGCTGACCCACTCTGTCTATCCTCTGATCCTAACATTTTTTGGGGGGCGCTAATCTTTACATTTTACCCCGTTCTTATTAAACTTCCCATAATCGTGCAGTGTTTCAAGTGTGGTCAATGCCACGCATATAGGAACCCTGTGGAGCCCATTCCAAACCTACTGAACTGGGAACTGCAGGATGGGACTCAGGAATATTAATGTTTCATAAGCTTTCTAGTGATTCCACCAGTTCCCACTTAAGTTTGAGGATTGCTGGTGTAGTGGAAGAGGGTCCCCCACCTTTTTTTTGTAAGTTACAGAATATTTCCTATGTATTCAAAACCAGAATGGATAAAAGAATGTCTCTTCATGAGCCTACCCCTCAAGTTTAACAGTGGTGAAAACAAGGCTAATTGTGCTTCACCTACACCCTCCCTGCTTTCCCTACTCCCTTTGCGTTATTTTGAGAAAATATCAGTTATTATATCATTTTGTCTATTCTAAATTTATCATTCCTCTGTCATTTATTAGTTGGAATCTTCCAAAATGCAACAACTATTTGGTTGAACCAAGGTACAGCTCATTCAGGAAAGTCAGGCTAGCTGCTTGATTCTGAGAAGACTTTGAAAACCAGCTTGGGTTCTAATCTTGCATCTGCTATGTAGTGGCTAGTTTGCCATGAGCCAAGTATTCTGCCCCTCTCAGCCTCAAGTTCACTGTTAAAAAATGGAGAGAGTGTTGCAAGTCTATTACAAGAATTCAATACATGAACTTATGTAGAAGCACGGTGCCTGCTCCAGAGCAGTGCTCACCCAATATCTGCGATTTCAGCGAAGTCTTCCTGCGAAGGCCCCAGGATTGGGTGCTCCTGCGGATCTCTGACAACAGAGCTTCAGCCTGCTATCCAGAGCCTGCTCTGGAAAACTCCGTCTGCCTCCTTCAGTGGGTAAGGAGAGGATTGCTTCTTGCGTGTTTGCAGCTCCACGGCTGCCTCTCCTCCCTGAGCTCCTTTCATAGCCCCTCAGAACTGCAGCTGTGACTATGGTCGTGCTCCTCCCAGCCTCTCAGAAGCAGCCCCAAAGCTTCTTGGGGATGTTTCCCCAGGGCTTGCAGTTCAAGGTGGAGTTTATGTTTTATGGCAAACATTTTCATCAAGGAGCATAGGGAGCAGTGCAGGTGGCAGGGTTAGGAGAGGTGGCCTGATTCTCCTCCCGCCTCAGCTGTGACCTGGCTGTGTGGCAAGCCATTGGAGCCCGGTCCCAAACCAAGGTGGGGGGGTCTCTGAGGCCAATTCCAGATGGAACCCATCCTCATCGGAGTGCTACAGCTCAGCAAGCAGGGCCAGGAGGGTTTCGCCCACCTCTGTGACTTCCCACAGTCTGTACTGGTAGAATGTTCTCCAATCTCAGGATGTCCAAGCAAGAGTTGTCCTTCCTCCAGCCTGGCTGGGCTGAGTGACCGTCTCTCTAACTGGCTGTGACCCTCTCAGGCCTGTTCTGCATAATCAGAATAAATTGGAGGCTGAAATATTTGTCTGGGCAATTCTGATCAAAAACGCCCCTTGCTTTGATCTTTCAGTCAAAACAAGGTATTCTCCCTGAATTCTGACAATATTAACCTTGAGCATTTGTTCTGCTGGGAAGCCAGGCTTCTCAGGGCTCATTAAGGCTCTTTCTCAGCCGCTCAGCCCTGACCAGGCCCAGGGCTTTGTGCTTTGCCTCCGTAATGTAAATAGTTATTGGCAAGTGTGGAGTTTGGCCTGGAAACCCAGTCTTCAGTGGTGCCAACTGCCACCTGCCTTTTGTCTACACGTTCAGGAACTGGGCTGAGCACCACCCCAAGGGACAGCTGGAGCCTGGGGGGGCACCAAAGGGAGGGCTAGACCCCTGAATGGGAACATTCCTTAGGAGCGATGACGGGGATCAAGCAATCTTTCCTTCCATTTTTCTGCAGAAAGAACTGGTTCAGGCGTTTCAGCAGTTAGCTCTGTTAGGGATGTGATTGGTCTCTGCCTGCCGTGCTAACCATGGAAAGCCTACCTTCCTCCCCGCCCTTTCCCTCAGGCTAAGTGGGGAATCCTTCAAAACTGTGATTGTAAAACTGGGGGCATGGGCATATGCTAACTAATCTTTCCTGCTTCTACCACAGGGCAGTGAAAAGCACTGAAGACCAATAAATTGATTTTTATTATGAGTGTTATTTTTTATAGAATCTCATTGTCTTAGGGTGGATGGAGAGGACTTCTATGGTATATTGTCGGCCAAGAATCCTTTCATTTGCACTGGCAGCACAGTCTTGCAATGCACGGAGCTGCTAATTACTGCAACCACCTCCACCCACCCTTATTCTAGCCATGAGGGTGAGTACATGGCCCAGGCAGGCCAAATCTAGTTACCCCATCCTCTGGGCCAGTGACTGGCCCTGAGATGGGCAATGACCCCATCCAGGCCTATCAGAGGCCTTCATTGGGTTTTTGAAACTCTCAGTTTCCAGGGGCTGCTGAGATGACATGATATAAGCTTGAGTTACCTGAAGCCATACTCCTTCCCACTTATTCCCACCCTGTGGAGGGGCAGTCAGCTGTAGGAACGATTAGTACTCAAAGAGAGGCTGAACCAAGATATGGAAATGTGTCACTGAGGCTAGCCTCACCAATGAACTGCCCCAGTTATATGAGTTGAATTTGTTGTGTTTGTATCACTTGCAGACAAAAGAGTTTTGGCTCAGACAGGGATTACAAGTCCAGACATGCATTCAAATTCCAGTCTGCCACTCACTTACTAGCTGTGTGAACTCAGGCGACCTGCTTAACTTCTCTGAACCTGTTTATCTGCAAATGGGGGAAATGGTAGCTACACCACAGGTTTATTATAAAGACTGAATGAGATAATATAGCTCAGTTCAGTAGCTGGCAAACAGTGGGCACTCAAGAAATATTTATTAACTACATAAAATAATTTATTGAATTAATCTAAGGAATGTTTAGAGGAGGTGATAGGTACTACTGGAGGTGCACAGAGGTGAGCTGGGGAACCAGCAACCACACGATAAACACACAGCTCTTCCTGGATTATCAATTAATTCAATATGTTTTATATTAAAAGACAATGGATGTATTACGGAATAGAATATAAAAGTCATATGACTCTTTAAGATAAAAAAAGGAATTCCTAGGAACTCCTTGCATGTAGGATGGACACTGTCCTTTTCCATTAAGTGTGCTCTGGTGACGGGGTTTGTGACACAACACACCAAGAGGAACAACAGGGGCCTGGGTGCCAGAGGCGGTGGCCCCAGCCTGTCTTTGTGGCTCACTGTGCCTCTTTGGAGCCTGGGCAAGCCATTGTAACCTCTCTTGTGCTTTTTTCTCATACAAAAATTAGTCTATTTGTCCAAAAATTTCCTTCCTTCCTTCCTCTCTTTCTTTCTTCTTTTTACGGCTGCAACTGAGGCACATGGAGGTTCCCAGGCTAGGGGTCGAATCAGAGCTGCAGCTGCCAGCCTATACCACAGCCACAGGAACGCAGGATCTGAGCCACATATGTGACCTATGCCAGAGCTCATGACAATGCCAAATCCCCAACCCACTGATTCAAGGCCAGGGATCAAACCCGCATCCTCATGGATACTAGTTGGATTCATTTCCACTGAGCCACGATGAGAACTCCCCTAAAAATTTTCTTTAATAAGAGTCTAACATCCCGTCTTTGCCGTGTGAGTTAGTGAATTCCTTGTTAAGTAGAAATGTTGAAAAGGGGACCGAATGGATTAATTAATTAATTATAGGGCTTATCTAGTTTAATTTTAGGTCCAATTCTATGATTCTATTCTGAACCTTAACCATGCATAGTACAATAATTTACGATTAAAATAAACATTTTCTAGAAGTACATCTAGGTTTTTTAGTAGTAGTTGAAAAGTATTCAATCGGTACTTATTTTAATACAAGTCAAATCTATCATAACGCTATTATAATGCATATGTATCATTAATGTTATACATAAAATCAATAATAAAATAGCGATTTTAATGTTTTAACACTGATCATATGGGTATATGGCAAGATATTTAAAGCCAAAAGAAAGTTGGGTGGGTAGAAACCCAAGCAGGGTAGCTCTCTGGTCATTTACGGGGAAAAGATGAGAGTTTTCTTAAAGACACGGGTAAATATAAAACTCTGCCTTGCCTGGCAGAGTCAGAAAGAGAGAAGAGGGCTGTGACAGAGACATTTAATGTTTGCCAAAAATTCCTGGTTCCTGGACCTGGCGAGTGGGGAGCTCTCTGTGTGGCTCTCCCTCTATCTTCTTCAGCAGGAGGAGAGACCCTGTTGGGAGTGATGGAAAGAAGGAAGGTACCAGGCTGCGGTGTGACTGTAGGATGGATGGGCGATCCCAGAGCACCAGGACCATGAAGGACCTCCAGGGAGAGCAGCCTGGGAGGGGCACGAGGCTTCATCCACGTTGTCATTTAAGAGTGCCTGAGATGGACTAAGGAAGCATCCAAGATGATTTTTCATTACAAAGACTGTGTTTGGTAACTTGGAAAATGGTTTATTCTAGTACCGAACAGGATTTTTCTTTTCTCCTAATTAATTTATTTTCTGCCAAAGAAACTGACCGTGTCCCTTTAAGCAGCACCAACCCTAGAGCAGGGTGCCCCTGGAGGGAACCATGGGATCAATTTTTCAGCCAAGGACTGGGGAGCTTGGCTATAGGGCTTAAGGCTTTTAATTTGCTTATACATAGAGTGGCTTGAGCTCTATACATCACCAAATCAATGCAAATCAGTTTACCTGAAGCTGGTTCAATTTTAAAAGAATTTCATTAACCAGCAATAAAAGGGCTGGTTTAATATGATTACTATAGGATCCCAAGCTCATCAGGAAGGATTCCTTTTCTATAATGATCTTAACATTTATATTATGGCATTTTCCAAGAAAAAAAAAAAGGGGGGAAACAAAAAAGCCTGCTAGAGGAAGATGATGAACACAATACTTTTATCCTTGTGAAATTCTGTATTGGAACTACCATTAAACCAACCTTTTCCCCCAAATGGCAAGGACCTCGGGGTGGAAACATTTATGTAAACCTGCCTGTGTGGATGTCTATAGGCACACACCCCCAGACACATGTTCGATGCATTATCTAGTCCACACAGAACTGAAGCCACTCAAAGGCGGAAGAGACCTTAGCGGCATTTAATACAATCGCTTAATTTTACAGAAGAAGAAACTGACGCTCAGAGACCATAAAAGGTGATCAAAGGTCAGCCATCTGGGCAGCAGCGATGAGGGCCTGGAAATCAGGTCTTTGCTCTCCCCAGTGGTGTCGAAACCTGAAATCCCTTGCTTCACAGTAGGCGGGGAGAGGCATGGTGGGAAAATCACCTCCCTGGAAGTGCTTTCATTTTTTAATTTTTTTATTTTTCTTTTGTCTTTTTGCTATTTCTTTGGGCCGCTCCCGTGGCATATGGAGGTTCCCAGGCTAGGGGGTCGAATCGGAGCTATAGCCACCAGCCTACACCAGAGCCACAGCAACGCAGGATCCGAGCCTCGTCTACAACCTACACCACAGCTCACGGCAACGCCGGATTGTTAACCCACTGAGCAAGGGCAGGGACCGAACCCGCAACCTCATGGTTCCTAGTCGGATTCGTTAACCACTGTGCCACGATGGGAACTCCCCTGGAAGTGCTTTTAATAAAAAAGAAGGAAATCTTGCAATTTGCCACAACATGGATGAACCTTGAAGACATGCATTCTAAGGGAAATAAGACAATCACAGAAGGACAAATGCCGTGTGATTCCGCTAACAGGGAGGTATCTAAAGTGGTCAAATTCATAGAAGCAAAGAGAGAAGTGATGGTTGCCAGGGGCTGGGAGGTGGGGGAAACAGGAGTTGGTAATCTACTGGCATAAAGTTTCTTTCATTCGAGCAAGATGGATAAATTCTAGAGATCAGCTTGCAACACTGTACCTAGACATAACAATACTGTATTGTACACTTAAAATTTTGTGAGGAGGAAAGATCTCATATGTGTACTTACCATAAAACAAGAACATTAAAAATAAATTGTAAAGTGCCACTTGGAGGGTAAGACATTTATATTTTTATATGGAGAAGCTGGCCAGTACCGTCGGTAACTTGGAAAAAGATTTAGTCTAGCGTGGAATGTGTTTTTTCTTTTCTACTAATTAATTTATTTTCTACCAAAGAAATTTAATAGTACCTTTAAATAGCACAATTACCAAAGAAGGGTGCCCCTGGAGGGAAGTGCTAAAGAGGGGACTTCACTCCATTTCACCAAGATTTCCCCCATGTGCCCATCCCCTGTTCTAACTCTGTCTTCTGCTGGAAGGGTGTTCGTCTGATTTGTCTGAGACCCAAGTTCCTTCTGGGCCGTGAATGACGACTGGGTGGGGTTGGTGAGCTTTAAGATCAGCACCATGACCCCCCTGTCCTAGGTCTTGCTCTCATGTACTAAGCCCATTCGCACTCCCTGGGTGCAGCCAGCCACTTCTATTCTTCTGCTGCTGCTGACTGCGTAACATGGGGGGAAAGGCAACCTGGGATACACTATGCAGCCCGTTTGCCTTAGAGTCAGAAAACAGAAAATGGGAACCCAGGGAAGGACCTTGAGACTCAGCTCAAGTTTTAATTCAACTTCTACCAAAAAGTTGACATTAGGGGCTGTCAAGATGTTGCCCAGGTACTCATAAAGCAGTTCTTTTGTTTTCCATTTCACAGGAAACTCAGACAGGAGGGGGAATGAGAAGCCAGGCAGAGTCTGACTAATCTAGGTTTGCAGACCTTAATCTCAGTCCACAATCCCTTATTCAAGAGCTGGGGGCTGGGAGTGTTAATAATTCAGAATTCGTCTGTGGTCGCTAGGTTAGGATGTAAGTCCTAACACCTGGTCAGGGTTGAAAATCAGCGTGGCTTGAACTAGGGAACACTTAATTTTTATTGGGATGATGTAGAGTTTAACAAGGTGTACAGACTTGCTCCTTTCCAATACTTCAGTACAGAACTGGCTGTTGAAGTCCTGGCCACAGATGGGTTGATGGGATTTGTGTTGGGTGGCCTCCCAGGGCCAACTGCTAACATCGAAGACACTGAATGCAACTGTTTAGTCACCCAACTAGGGCGTGAACTCCTCAAGGGCAGGGCAGTGCTATCTCATTCATCTTGGCACCCCAGATTCTTCTCTTGAGCCTGGAACCCAGAAGATGCTCAGTAATTGCTCTCTGAAGGTGGGAATGAATGGAAAAAGAGGACTGTAATCTGCAAAGCCATTGCCTACGACGAGTGCTTGGAAGGTGCAAGCAGCTGGTTGGCCTCTAATCACCCCCCAGGCCTCCCCTCCTCCCTCCTTGGCTCTGCTCAGTACCCCCTGGTTCTGACCCCTTCGGAGGGCTACATCCCTCAGGCTCCCCTCACCCTCTGTGGTTGGGTTTAGCCAATGGGAGGCACTAGCAGGAGACAGGAGGGTGGAGGAAAGGGAGGTTGGGGCATTTCTTCCCTCCCTCCCTGCTTCACTGCCTGGGTTCTGTGTCTGTGGACTTGGCCCTCCTCACCAGCTATCAGTAAGGGCATTTCCTTCCTTGTCCCTGCAAACCCCAGGATCCTGGCTTCCTTCCGCTGCTAGTCCCTGGCTGCCTCAAAACCCATTTGGGGTCCCCCTGTGCTCTGCCCACACCTCTTCAATTGAAATACTCTATGTGGAATTGCATTTGTTGCCAGGACTCTGTCTCATGTTCTTGAAAGCAGTTCTTTTTAAGTGCGTCAACAAACATCAATAGTTTAACTGTACCAGTTTGTAGCAGGCTTTTAAAAACAGAAAGCAACTACCCGAAGGAAGAATTGGGTCCTGAATTATCTTGAAACTTTAGTGACTGCATTTTACTATCCACAGAGGAAGAAGAGAAAGGTCTGAAGTGTACACAGCACGACAGGACTGAGGCAGCAACACACCCATTTCACAGATGAGGAAAATAAAGGTCTGAAGGGCCGCTTGTCTTTGCCCAGGTTGGCTCCCAGTCTCTGGCAGAGGTCAAGGTTGCATTCCATCTGCTGCTTAGAGTCTGTGAGCAGAAGAAAAATCCAGCAGGACTTCTTTACTAGAAAGGCCGGTTGGGCCAGCAAAAGTAGATTTGGGCTCCAGTGGTAGAACACTTTTTTTTTTTCCCCCCCTAACTCCACGGAACACTTCTGACCACCAATAATCTTCTGCTCCAGTAAGGAGTGCTTAAATTCTGCAGGTAAGAACAAATTTTCCCCAAGACCACCAAGAGCCATGGAAAAGACCAGCTTCTCTTTTCTGCTTGAACCCACTGGAATGGTCTTGGGATGCTAGCAGCATTCCTAAATTCAGGAGAAAGATGCCAAGGTAGGGGAGGGAGGTCAGTCTTGGGCCGAGGTGGAGGCCACAGAAAACAGAGTCTGATTTAGAGCAGATGTGAGAGGCTGTGAGGGGCCGTCTGTCCTCAGCTCATTCAGCCCTTCTGTTGTGTCTGCTTGTTTGCTGCTTCAGCCCCCAGTGGCCTGTGCTGGTGCCACTCTATTTTTAGTTCACATTTCACCTTTCTGTCTGTGAGGTGCTTTTCCCAGCATAGGAAAACACACTGCAGCCACTGGCTCAAGCGCAGACCCTCCCACCTCCACAAGCCCCTATGACCTCGGTAGAGCAAGAGGCTCTGACTGAGGGCTCCGGAGGGTTCCGTCTGGGGGTCTTAGGGGAAAGCTCTTACAGTCTGTGAATACTTTGAGGCTGCTTAGTGAGACTGGTTTCCAAGAGACTTCAGGACACTATTCTGGTGGCAAAGGAGAACACAGGACAAGGGAGGGGCCCCTGGACTGGATAAGTGACGGCCCCGACTTGTGAAGAAGTGCAGCCCGAGGGTCTCCTGTCCCCCATGCTGGATCAGTATGGGCCCTGAGAAGGGCAGCTGCCCCATCTTCTTCCTTCTTGATATCCTCAACCAGAAGAGGGGAAGGAAAAATATGCATGAAATTTCTGTTATTTATTGTTACCCTTGGTAACAATTTTATATGCTAACTTGGGAGAATTTTCAAAATACAGAAATGTAGAAGAAGGAAAAATAATCCAAACCATTTGCTACCATGTAGAAACAATCATTATTAACACTTTAATATACCTACTTCTAATCCTTTTGAGTTACATTTTTTACAGCTATAATCAGAAGGTAAATAAAAAATTGCACATAGCGATTTTAAAAGTCTTTTTTTATGGTTATAAAGGTAAAGACATATTGTGTATACAATTTAGAAAATGTATTGAAAGTAAAAAAGAAAAGAAAGACTGCCGATACCTTACCACTCACCCATAACTAATTAGCATTCATTTATTGGCATCTATCCTCCTAGCTTTTTTTCTGTGCCTTTTAAAATATAATCATGATCATATTGCATACTTGATTTTCAAGCACACTCGATAAAGGAAATCCACAGATTCTAAAAGGGAGATGATATGAAGAGGAACTTGATGACAAATACCTGCTCTTGATCTTTATCCATTAGAAAGCCCACTGATTCAGTTACATAAACAAATAACGTTTAAAGATGCAAAATGACTTCAGTTCTTGGGCAAATAAGCATCGATCATCTATTATGCCACACAAAACTGCTTTGAAACATTTATTTGAACGGTTCTGTTGACAAAGTCCTCCAGCGGTGTACAATGTTTTAGTAATGTTAGCAAATGGTAGAACAGAAGCAGTAAGTTTCCTTCTGAACAAAGCGATTGATGTGGTGGTATCAGAAATGCAATTCTTGTTTATAAAAAGATGTGCCTCTAGCTGGGCCAGCTTCGTGCTAGCTTTCAGAACCTACGTACAACACATAATCTAAATGGCTGCCCAAGTCTGGTATCCAACCTGAGTAAAGGAAAATTAATGAGTTGTTCATTCAACTCACCTCTTTGTTAGTGTATAATTTCAATCATTTCTCTCAGTAAGGATACCTGGATGTGATATAACTGAAACGCCTTTGCGATGCCTTCTCTCACAAAAGACAGCTGGTCTGTGCTTCCTATTCTTGAGTCATCACCTTTCCCGCCTCAGAATTTTGTAGGGAAATTCTGTATACTGGCCTTCAGAACTGCAGAGATGCCTGAGGCCAGCCTGATATTTAGTCCTTTGCCTATAACAGATGTTTGTAGGACTTTCAAATTTTCTTATTCAATTTTTTTCCTATATTATTGAAATTAAACTATTTTTTCTGAAAACATGTAGGTGCATTCCTACTTGGATTGATTTCAGTCTGGAATGTGGTAACTTCCATGATGAATAATCAATCTCTCTATTCTTCCCAGAGAGTCTAAAAGTTTCACCTCATAAAAACATTGTTGTAATCTCTTTCTACATCAAAGACTCTTGGGGTGTTGATTATCCATTTTCTGTCCTCCATATTTTTTGTCTTTTTTTCATATTCATCTCTTTGTCTTTGTCCGCTGCATTCTGAGGGAGTTTTTCAGATTTGACCTTCACATACCATGTTTTTTGTTTTCTTGCTTGTTTGTTTGTTTTAGTGCCAATTTTACTCTCTACTACCTGCAATGAAGGTTTTGATCTCTCATTGAATTTTTGGTTTCTATCCTTTTCTCTATTATCTTTTTCAACTCCCATTTTAGTGCTCACGCTGTTGTCTTTTTATTTTAGTCTATCTTTCCCTGATTTATTTTTCTATTTCATACAGATGGATACTATTTTCTATATCCAACTGAGGTAAGACAAATTTCAAATTTCCCTGACAAATTTCCTCTTGTTCATGTAGTAGATTCTTTTCTGGGGTACGTTCTTCACTCTTAATGTTCAATGTGATGCTTGCTTTTCCTTGGCCTCAAATATTTTTTCATGGTTTCCCATAATGATCTATTGTTAAATGTGCTCATGCTTAATCACAGGCAAATCTAACCAGACCCACTGTTTCATATCAAACATGTGGCCTGTGTTTTCCTTGAGCTGGATTTCTATTCCTTTGAGTGATGGTGGAGTGTCCCTAGCACCATCAGCAGTGGGTAGCTGATCTTGATTCATGGGGCCTTGGCCACTCTCAGCCTTGGTTTTTGGTAGAACTGTCAGTTTCCACCTTCTCCTGTATCACCAGATGATTCAGGAGAAGTTAAGAGAAGCTATGTGATATGCTTTTATTATAGGAAGTATTCAAGGATGTCCCTGGTAACTCATCGGGTTAAGGATCTGGCATTGCCACTACTGTGGCTCTAGTTACTGCTGTGGCGGGGGTTTGATCCCTGGTCCAGGAACTTCTTCATGGCCCAGGAACTTCAGCATGGCCAAAAAAAGAAGAAAGTAAGTATTCAAGGCAGGAAAACCTCTAATGTGCCCAAGTCTTTGGGAGGTGGTACATGTTATGATCTCACCGAATTCTCCCAAGTTCCACTTGAGGTCAGCGTGATTACCCCTCTTTTACAGATAAAGAAATATATTCTGCCTTAATGAAAGATGAGGTATCAGAAAGGAGTATCCAGCTTTTTAACATGAAGCAAAATTACAAATGAAATATGTTACAACCCAAATGATATACAACAACAACAAAAAAAATGATCCAAACCCATCTTTCAATGATTAGGTAGTTTTATAGCAAAGTAAGAAGATATTTTCACAGAAAAAAGTAATCAATTAACTGTGGGCTAAGTAACAGAATTATTACAGATGGTGAGATAGGAATTCCTTTTAATCTAGATTTAACAGAGCCCTTTAGTCCTTTAAGGAAAATGAAATTAGCATAATGGGAAAAAATTAGAGCGTAAGTCAGATCTACTGTGCAGATGCCTGGCTTTTCTAGTGCACAGTCACATGACAAATACTTTTTAGGGATGGTGATGATGATCTTGATCAGAGTTTAGAGCCAAAGACTTGAGGGCTATGTACATAATTTATAGTAGAAAGTCAGTGTTTTCTCTTAGCCACATGGCTTAGCACCAAAGGGTGGGCTGAGATTCAAATGCTAGAAGATTCTGAGTTAAGCCCACAACCTGTCCTGGGCTGGAAGGTCCAGAGACAGCCGAGCCAGCAGGGAGACTCACCTAGTATGAGATAACGTGCTCTGGGGCTGCTCCTCCCTGGAGGCAGTTCTCTTTGGAAGCCTGGATCTCCTGCAGTCAGTAGCAGCACCACACTTCAACCCTGAGAGCCTGCTGTGCAAGCAACTTGACATCTGTGCCCAGATGCCAAGGGGGTGGGGGGTATGGTTTTCACACTAACCCTGCGGGTGCTAGGAGCCTGAGCTCCTGGACGTGAAGTGCTAATGCAGCCGCAGGGAAGGGAGCCAGAGGTACTTGCAGATGTGCTCATCTTTTATCAGGGGTTGTACCCTGAAAGCTGCTGGCTGCCCTGGGGGAAGATGTATGAGGTCAAGGTAAGAATATGCTTATTTGGACTTCAGGAGATGGGCAGAAAATTAGACCTATAGAGCCAAAGTGACTGTAAAATCTTTAAGGTTTTGTGTTCACTTTGTAGATTTTTTTTTTCCTTTTTTGGGTCTCCAGGAGGGAGAAAAATTGCACAGGCCAGTCTGCACAGCAATGAAGATCATCTCTTAGAATGCCATCTCACTTAGCCATCTTCCTACTTAATGGGAGAATCCCTCGTCAAAGTATGAATAGCTTTGGGTTTCCTGGAAGGACAGTTTCCTCTCATGGAAGAGTGTTGGCAACATGATCAATATTGTAGATATTGGACCTGACTGTGATTTTACTACAGTGTTATTGGAGACTGGGAAGTGAGAGACGTTATTTGACTAAAACTTTTTTTTAGAATTTTTTAATATCAAACTATGATATCAAAAGCTGAATTAATTTATTTCATCTGATATATGCATTAATAAATTGTGATGCTGCCTATAAAGACTTAGAAAAAAGTATCCTATTTGTAACCTATCACAAGATACTACATTCTAGGGTACCCTGTTATTGAAAATGATTCCACTTAGTATAAGATAAGAAAACAGACTCATGATTGAGGCCAAAACTAAACTGAAGCATCACGAGACCAGAATAAAGCCATCTTTCCCTGTCTCAGGTTCCTGTATGAGACAAGATATTCATGTTGCCAGGTCTGCAGATTCCAAGTTGCTCTAGGGTCCCCCTACTGAGGTTTGTTGTGACAGCAAACACCCTTCCAGCTGGTGACCTCCCTAGGCTTGGTTCAAGCCCGTTAACCGAACCCCAGAGAAAGCAAGCAAAAAAAAAAAAAAAAAGCGACTGTTGAAAGTGTGGAGACTTCAGATCTAATTCATGCGGCTCTGTGACTTGCTAGGTGGACTTTATGAATCTCAGTTTGCTCTGTTGTAAAGCAGAGGCACTAAATCAAGTCCCTGAGGGAGCCTCGTATGAGCTAGAGTTTGAGCAAGTGGAAAGCAGCACACGAAGGCTGGTCAGCTCCTTTATTTCAGTCCCTGCTACCAAGCCACAGCCAACACAGGATTTCCCCCAGAGTCGCCAGGCGGCTTCAGAAGGGGTCTGCTGCTGGTGGCGTCGCAGGCTTTGGCATTTGCAAGCTCACTGCACAAGACTGGTTCTAAAATGCTGAAGACCTAGGCCTTTGCATTCCATTCTCCTTCCCTGCAAGGTGAGGGCCTAGGCTGGTGGAGAGCCCACGGGGCTGCAGCCAGGGCGAGGGGGGTCTCACTCACAACGTGGTGCACACACTGAGGGCTGAGAAGGAAGCTGGGGTGGGGGTCTCCAAACCTAGATCATTCATCCAGGGAGGACAGATGAGGCACAAGAGCCAAAGACAGCAGCGAATGGGGCCAAGAGCTGAGGGGCACCACGTGGGGGGATGCCTAGAGGGGCCCTGAGAGAAAGCACTCATAGCACTTTTTAATGCATTCTTATGTTGTATGATGTGGACAATTACAGGGGTTGAAACTGTCCCGTGATATAATCCAGGGACATGGACACTTTGGCCATCTGTGTTTTCAGCACCCACTTAATACCAGAGTCAGAATTCTCCAGTTTCAAATAGTTTCAAATGATGCAACGGACAAGGGCTTAATCTCTAGAATATATAAGCAACTTATACAACTCAACAGCAAAAAAACCAGCAATCAATCAATGGAAAAATGGGCAAAAGACATGAATAGACATTTCTCCAAAGAAGATACACAGATGGCCAGCAAACACATGAAAAAATGCTCAACATCGCTGATTATAAGAGAAATGCAAATCAAAACTACCATGAGATACCACCTCACACCAGTCAGAATGGCCATCATTAATAAATCCACAAATAACAAGGGCTGGAGGGGCTGTGGAGAAAAGGGAACCCTCCTGCACTGCTGGTGGGAATGCAAACTGGTACAGCCACTATGGAGAACAGTTTGGAGATACCTTAGAAATCTATACATAGAACTTCCATATAACCCCGCCATCCCACTCTTGGGCATCTATCCGGACAAAGCTCTACTTAAAAGAGACACATGCACCCGCATGTTCATTGCAGCACTATTCACAATAGCCAGGACATGGAAACAACCCAAATGTCCATTGACAGAGGATTGGATTCGGAAGATGTGGTATATATACACAATGGAATACTACTCAGCCATAAAAAAGAATGACATCATGCCACTTGCAGCAACATGGATGGAACTAGAGAATCTCATCCTGAGTGAAATGAGCCAGAAAGACAAAGGCAAATACCATATGATATCACTTATAACTGGAATCTAATATCCAGCACAAATGAACATCTCAAAAGAGAAAATCATGGACTTGGAGAAGAGACTTGTGGTTGCCTGATGGGAGGGGGAGGGAGTGGGAGGGATCGGGAGCTTGGGCTTATCAGACACAACCTAGAATAGATTTACAAGGAGATCCTGCTGAATAGCATTGAGAACTTTGTCTAGATACTCATGTTGCAACAGAAGAAATGGTGGGGGAAAAACTGTAATTGTAATGTATACATGTAAGGATAACCTGACCCCCTTGCTGTACAGTGGGAAAATAAAATAAAAAAAAAAAAAAAAAAGAATTCTCCAGTTTCAAAATGCACATGTTCTGACTTCTCAGGCTTCACAAGCCAGAGAGCACAGAGGTGGCTGCGTTCAACTTGGCCCTTGAAGGCTACAAGCTCCAATCAACTTATCTGCAAGCATTCCAGGCTTCAGAAGAATTTTCCTCCCTGGCCCCTGTTACTTCTTGGAAGTCTCAAGGAATGCCTGCATGAATCTGAGAATCATTCAGGTAATCGCTTGCTACCACGGCCAGCAAACAGATGGCCCTGTAGGTATTTCAGAGGTGGCCCCTGAGCTGAGCTCCAGCCTGCTGCCTAAGCTGCCCAAGGGCGGGTTGCTGGAGAGCCCTGCACTGTGGTTCTGGGGAGCTGGACCTCTCCAAGTCTGGCTATCAAGGAAACTTTGCCCCCTTGGGGCTGCTGCAGCTGAGAGGCCCCCACTCCACTCTGGCTCTGAGCTAATGCACCTGGAATCTCAGCTGCTTTCCTGGAAGTGAGAACACCACACTCTCCATCCCTCTCTTCATGTGAGAATTAACTAGTGGCAGAACGAGGCTGCTTGAGCCTCAAGTGAGATGGCACCTTCAATTTCCACACAGCCCTTTGTTTTCAGGACACACAAGTGGCCTGGTCAGCGTGAGGCCTGGGGTCATTGTGTACCCAGAATCCCACTGACTCCTCCTGTGGGGGCCCCTCAGCTTGGGTTGGGCCACAGTGTCACCTTCCTGTGTCCCCTGTGGTAGATTTTGGCTCCAGGGATGGTGTTGTCCCTGCCACAATCTCTTTTCTGCTGGGGCCACCTCTGTCTGCCAGACATGTCCATAGCATTTACACCAGAATTCTGGCGGGATTCAAATTTGCTATATTATTACTTTTTATATTTTGGCAAAAGGTGCTCGGCCCCTGTGTAAGTCAGAGATGTACTTGATCTACAGGATGGGCAGTTATATCACGTGACACTTGCATGGGAGCTTCAGGGCCTCATGAGGCCTGGACACGGGGACACTGATGGAACTAACATGGGGTCACCAGCACTGGAGGAGAATACTGGACTGGGTTTAAGAAGAATCATAGCCTAATGGACCACCACTGTCCAAATCTAGCTCTCTCATTTAGTGGCTGTGTGACCTTGGGCAAGTCACTTTGCCTTTCTGTGCCTGAGTTTCTTCATCTACAAATGAGAGATGGTAATAGTATCTACTTTATGGGGATAACTGTGATGATTAAATGGCTCAATATACATAGAGCACTGGCCCTGGCATATTAAACATATACTTGCTATTATTACTATTATTGAGGTTTGAGGTCATCAAACACATCCAGACCCACTAAATATGAGGTCATGCAGGCCCGGTACAGCAAGCATCTCAGTAAGTATCCCACTGAGGACCCCATATTTTCTGGCTATTTGATGACATAGCACACGAGCAGCACTGACCTGCAGCAGTCCTCCTGGAATTAGGACCAGAATTCCTACTGGACCCAAAATACCACCCTTGGACCATTTTTTCACTACTTGAATGACTTCGACTCACAAAAACTGCTCCCACAAGGAGACTAAGACGCCAAGTCTTGGTGGGAAAAAAGCAAATTGTCCAGTGGGCATTTGGAGCATTTGCCCTCCTGACTTGTAATTATTTTTTCTTCTATTTGTTCAGCTGACTCAGAACTTCCAGGAGAGTGAGGCAATTCGGGGGGAGGGGGAGGTCGGGGGAAGGGAGCAAGTTAGGGAGAGAGAGGCGGAGAGAGGAAAGGGAATTGGGGAGAGTGTTTTCACTGGGACTAATCAATAGATTCAGCAGTTTTGGCTCAGAAACTTCAATTTACTGGACATCTTGTATGGACTTTCCAGAACCTTTATAAAAGAATGTCTTGTCCATAGTGTTTTGGCATTTTTATTCCCGGAGTTAGCCAAAACTTGAGAGTTTAAAGACCTAGGAAAGTCATTAGGGAGCTCACAAAGCACTGAAGTCATGACTGCAAGCTCCGGATTCAAATCCACTCTGACTTTTTTTTTAATTATTTTTATTTTTTTCCATTATAGGTGGTTTACTGTGTTCTGTCCATTTTCTACTGTACAGCAAGGTGACCCAGTCACACATACATATATACACCTTTTTTTCTCATATTATCATGCTTCATCATAAGTGACTAGATATTGTTCTCAGTGCTATACAGCAGGATCTCATTGCTTATCCATTCCAAAGGCAATAGTTTGCATTTATTAACCCCAAATTCCCAGTCCATCCCGCTCCCTCCCCCTCCCCCTTGGCAACCACAAGTCTCTTCTCCAAGTCCATGATTTTCTCTTCTGTGGAAAGGTTCCTTTGTGCTGTATATGGGATTCAAGATAAAAGTGTTATCATATGGTATTTGTCTTTCTCTTTCTGACTGACTTCACTTAGTGTGAGAGTCTCCAGTTCCATCGCTACGGCTTTTTAAATTAACAGCATTGTCCGATAGTCTGGAAAACTGCTGGAGGTGAAGTTTGTTCATATGAACTGAAGTCGGGCTTAAAGGTTTCAGATTGGCCCTTTCTGCTTGAAAATGGAGAGGTTAAAGAGGAACTTCACTAAGTTTCTCCATTTTTTTCCTTGGCTAAGGTCTCCTGTGTATTGCCCTGAGGATTTTTTAATTATAAAAAGCCTTTGCAGAACAGTTGCCGATCTTGTTCCATATTTTAGTACAATATTAATGGACCATTTTCACAGTCTAGTTTTTTAAGGTAGCTGAGTTTGTGTCTTAAGTGGCTATTAATAGCGCTAATTATTTTCAGGTGCTCCACACCCTTAATGTTTATTTAAGCACGCACTGTGTTTCCAACCCTCTTTTTGGCAATTTATGTGAGTCATGTTATTGAAGAGAACATTGCCTAGTTAATTCTGTTCCTCTCATTTTCCTCTTGAAATGGAGGCTCTGAGAGATCAGGAGATTTTTCTCAAGGCCACATAGCAACTGGAAAATGAAGGATTTCAGCCTAGATTAGCCACATCCCTGCTCACAATTGATTCCACTCACTCCTTGATGCCCAGCTGTCCTCTAACTGTCCTTTCCAACAAAATTCCTGCTGCTCATTGATTTTGAGTGTTCTCCCTGGTCCAGGGCTCCACCTCCCACAGCCAGGGTTCTGGCAATAGGCCTCACCTTCACCTCCCAGCTTCCTCCTTTGCCTCCCTGCAGTATATTCTCTACATGGCAGCCAGAGTGAGTATTTAAAAACTCTTTACTCTGAAAAACATCCTATGTACAAAAAAGGAATAAATTTATCATGAACATCCATATACCAACCCCTAGATTCAACCACGATCATTTTACTATACTTATTTTTATCACAGATCTATCTAGCCACCGCCAATCCATCTTATTTTTTGACGCATTTAAAATAAGTTGTAGATACCAATATTCTTCCCCTAAATATGTTAGCACATATACAGGATAGATTTTTTTTTTACATCAGCCCCACAAATATGGAAACTCCCAGGTCAGGGGTCCAATTGGAGCTGCAGCAGTCTACGCTACAGCCATAGCAACAGTGGATCTGAGCTGCATCTGTGACCTACACTGCAGCTTGCAGCAACGCCAAATGCTTAGCCCACTGAGCAAGGCCAGGGATTGAACCCACATCCTCATGGAGACAATGTCAGGTTCTTAACCCACTTGGCCACAATGGAAACTCTCAGAATAATTTTTTTTTTTAATGAAAGGCAGATCATCTCATTCTCCTGCTCATAATCCCCAGGGCTTTATTACCCTTGGAATAAAATCCCTACCATGGAGTACAAGGTCCTGTAGGCTCCAGGTTATCCTGCCCCTCCAGGCCAGCTCCTCATTCTCTTTCCCTTGCTCACTTAGCTCCAGCCCCAACACTCCTCTTTCTGCTTCTCAGACATGGCCTGAGCCTTTGTACTTGCTGCCCATGCCATCTCTTCTCAGAGAAGTAGGACACAGTAGGTGCATAATAAATATTTGTTAAATCAATGGATGGATGATGGGAGGAAGAATAGAAGGAAGGAGGAAAAGAAAAGGTGAAAGCAGAGAGGGCTGGGAAGAAGGGAAAAGAATAAAGGAAGGAAGGATGGATTTTTTGGTTGGCGGGTTGTGCGTCTTTTCCGGGTATTGCCCTGTGTTATTACATCAGTGAAGGGATCAGGGTCTGTATCCATGGGGCTCCTTACGGAAGACTCCTCCCCTGAATCTAGACCTTAATGGAATGTGCAAAGTGGGGTTGCAAGTGTTGGGAGCAAGGTAGGCTGGTATCACTCAAGTGTCCCATTTCCTGCTGCCTGGGGCTATATGCCTCCTCCAGCAAAGCTTGATCTTTTGATTTTACTTCTGAGGGATTTGCAGGGGCAACTGGGGAAGTTCACATTAGAGGAGTAATTTCAGTTCAGAGTCTTGAATTTCTCCTCCTTTGATGCATGAGGTAGGAAAATACTGCCTCTGAAAAACTCTGGAGCATAATAGATAATATGTAAAATGCCATGCAAGCAATCCAAGGACTCTCCAGGATTTTCTCCTCTGTGGGTTTTTATGGATTTTCAACAACTGTATTGAGTCCCTTTGCTCTTGCTCTACACCATTCCTCCGGTTCTGCTCCAAGTCTCACCCAGTTTGTTCTCTGAATCTTAGGACAGTGCCCAACTAGGCAACGAAGCGAAAACTCAGAGTGACCAATTGTTGCTGTTATTGTATTTTTATGGAGAGTAAAATCATCCAGTGGGTCAGCAATGGAAAGATGAATGTGGCTGGACCTGCTGATGCGCAAGTTCTTTTCATACTGCCTGAACCTTGATTTACATGGGGAGTGAGGATAACACCACCATCCAGAACAGAGGCCACCAATGTTCTTAATCTAGCCTTGACCTTGGGGGTGCCAGGCAGAGTTCATCCTCTTCTCTGGTCTTCTGTGCCGCGGCCCCTGGTGACATTTGCTGCCCACAAGGCCACTGAGAGTGGAGCCACGTCTCTGCCTGCAGGAGCCCCTGTAAGGACACTGGCGTTTGTGCACGGGGTGATTTCCTTGGTACGAAAAGCTGCTCCCCTCAAGGTACCATAAGTGAGCTGCATGCCCAGAGTCCTTCCTGTTTCTGTGTTATGAGAGGAATGCCCTGCTCCCTCATTTGGAGCCACACTTGTCACTGACCAGGGTGGCTTGTGGCCTCTTATCTCACGCAGTCCCTATGTGAAGGGCCTGCCTCCACAGGGCCCCCCACAGTTCTGTGTGTCTTCACTGTCCTCCTGCCCCAGGCCCCACCATTGTGAGATGCCCAGCCTCAACCTGGGCCACCCACCCTCCACCCTCGTGTGGATGGATGGATTCATGCGAAGAGAGGCCAGGGGGTGGTCTGCAGCCTCTCAGCTGGTGGTGTGTTTGAACTTGATTGTTCTGGTGGGGGGCTCCTGATTCCCCACATTCTTGACTGCGTCACTGGGAGTGGGGGCGTTTTGTGGGTTCCGGGAGTAACTCCTCCAGACCTGATGTTTTCATCAGCACATAATTCCCTGTCTTCAGTCTTTCTGGCCAGAGTAGTTTCTGCTTCCTGCTCTGAGCTCTGACTGATATGGCATGTCTGCTCCATTTCATTCCTCATATCTCTTTGAGGTAGGCATTTATATCCTGCTTCCAGACGAGGAATGTGAATCCCAAATAGGATACAGACATGGGCCATATGTGACAGAATCGGCTTTGAACAGAGTTTCCTGAGTTCCAGCTTTTAACCTCAACACTGCTTTGCCTCACCTGGACAGAAAGGATGGAGGAGGAAAGAAATAATGTCTGGGCAGGTGAGACTATCGCCCCAAGGTCTTCCCTCCCTCCTCTCCCCAACACCCCTTTTCTCCTTCCCAGACTCCAACACAACCAGACTTCCTGAAAGAATGTGCACTCCTGGCTATCAGGCCCTATTCTTTCTGATACTACAAGAGAGCAAGGGGAAACTCTAACATCCCACCAAATCCTAGAAAATGGGAATGCTTGTGGAAATTCTGCTCCATCTCTGTGGCTTCATCCATGCATCTGCTGCTTGTCTTCTAGGCTCGAATAATTCACTCTGGAATGCTATAGTTCATTTGTTTTTTTCAGCAAAACTTGCCTGTGGTACGGAGACTTTTGTGTGCCTTGTACCTCTTCTTTCAGACTAATAGAACCACATCTTCTGTTTGTGTTCATTGCATTGAATGAAAACCCACAGCGCCAGGCCTGTGTTCACCTCTAAGAATCCAGAGATGAGCAAGATTCAGTCCTCAGGGAGTTTCCATTGTGGCTCAGCAGAAACGAACCTGACTAGTATCCATGAGGATGCTGGTTTGAGTCCTGGCCTCACTCAGTGGGTTAAGGATCCAGCGTTGCCGTAGGCTGTGGTGTAGGCTGGCAGCTACAGCTCCGATTCAACCCCTACCCTGGGAGACTTTCATATGCCATGGGTGCGGTCTGGTGGGGAGAGGCAGACACGGTGTAATACAACATCACTATAAAACTAGAAAGATGCAGAGGGGCTGGGCGCAGAGGAAACCTTGTGACTCAGGAATGGCTTTCTAGAGATGATTGTGAGCTGAGGTTTTTAAGTCTGGGTAGGAGTTTTCCAGACAAAGAAGGTGGGGGAGGACATTGCAGGTAGAAGGGAAAGCATCTGCCTGGAGGAATTTGGGGTGGCCAGAGCTCAGGATGGGTAGGAAAAGCTCAGAGAGAAGAGACAGGAAGTAGGTTAGGGAGGGTGGGTCAAGAAGGGCTTAGAAGACGCTTGGCATGGCGCAGGTGCCATGTAAAAGCTTTTTGCATGAGAAAATACATTACTGCTATTCTTCTGCAAGGCAAATGGAGGTTTTGCAATGTGCATTGCCCAAGCTCTCTTTTAGTGCAGAGCTCTCTTTCCAGGCTGGCTGAGCCATCCATCACGGTGAGAGCATGTCCATGAATGCTGGGGAGGGGGTTGTGGGGAAGGGATGAGAGGGCCAGAGGGAGGGCTGGCCGCACACGAAGCCTCCAGACAAGACAGCCAAGCTGCTCTTTAATTAGGCCCCCATCGATCACTCTGGCCCTGTATTCAATTTGTGGGTCTTGATTTGGCTATTATGAGTGCTTCTCTTCCCCAATTTCAAAGCCTCTGAAAGTGTTTTCACCCTCCAACTTTGGTTTCTTTCCTTTCCTTCCTGGCAAGGAGGCTAAGCTGTGTTCTCTACTCTTGGCTCAGAAACATGAATGACAGGTGGCCCCCTATAGCCCCCAGGGGTGGGCAGAGGAAGCCACGGCCTTGTGCTCACCACTACCTCACTGTCATGGTCTCTGTAGGGCAGGCTTCACATGGTGAGCCTGTGTATCTTGCAATGCATGGTTTTTATTTTCTTCTGTGAGATATGAGAACTTCCACGGCCCTTAGTCCCAATGTCTCTGCCTATCCAGAGGTGGAAAGAACATGGGTTTGTATCTCACCACCAATGCACATTCCGTGTGTTTGACCTTTAGCAAGTTATGTAGCCTATTCAGTTATTCAACCAAGTCTCAGTGTTTCAATTGGTAATAGGATTTTACCTTATAGGGTTGTTGGGTGGGTTAGATGCAAAACTCTAAGTAATGGGAAGCATATGGTATGGTGCAGCATGGTGCCTCATGCTTGCTGCATAATCTTGTGCAAGGTACTTGACCCCCTGTGTCTCAGTTTTCTTATCTACATCATGGAGATAAATAATCATTCATCTGCTTTATAGGGTTGTTGTGGAAATTGAAGTAGGTAAAATATGTAAAGTACTTGGAGCAGTGCCTGGCATGTTGCAAGTAGCACGTAAAGCTCAGCGCGGTTGTTAATTCCTTTATTCTTACAACACTACCACGCAACTGTTGCTATTATGTGCATTCTACAGAGAAGGAAACTAGGCACAAAGATATGTGATCCTGAAGTCTAGATTAGCGCCGTCCAATAGCACTTCCGTGGTGGTGGAGATGTTCTACAACCTGTGCTCTGTGGCTCCTAAAACCTTTGGCATGTTCTGGGGTAGAATCTGTCCCCAGAATAGCCCCTCAAGGATGCCTACATCCTAAACCTCAGAGCCTGTGTCCATGCTTCATTGCATGGGAGAAGGGACTTAGAGACATGATTAAGGATCGTGAGGTGGGGAGATAATTCTGGATGATCTGGGTGGGTTCAATGCTACCACTAGCTTTGGAGATAAAGGAAGGGACTATTAGCTGATGAACAGAGGTGGCCTCTACAAGCTGGAAAAGGCAAGTAAATGGATTCTCTCTTAGCACCTCCAGAAGGTTTGCAGCTCTGCTAAAGCCTTGAGGGTAGTCCATTCTGAGCTTCTGTCCCCAGAAGTGTATGATAACAAAGTTGTGTGGTTTTAAGCTACTAAGTTTGTGGTAATGTGTCACAGTGGCAATAGGAACTGTTACACTGAAGAACTGAATTTTTAATTTTATTTAACTTCAATTAATGTAAATTAGGATATAAATAGCCACATTTGGCTAGTGGTTACCATGATGGACAGTAGAGTCCTAGACAATAAGTGGTAACCAGTGGAGGTTCAAAATATGTTGCTTATTGAAGAGGTAAAATAAAAAGCACTTCAGTATAGGAAATTCCATTTTTGCTCTCCTCTGTCCATTCATCCATCTGGTTATGTAGACATCAGAATGTTAATGAATGGTGGGATTACTAACACTTTTCCTATGATTCATTCTTGGTAGTTTGTGTGTTTCTACGAATTTGTCCATTTCATCTAGGTTCTCCATTTTGTTGTCATATAATTGTTCATATTTTGCTTATAATAATTTTTATTTCTGTAAACTTGGTAGTAATGTCCCCTCTTTCATTTCTGATTTTAAGAATTTGAGTCCTCTCTCTTTCTCTTTGGTGAATGTAGCTAATGGTTAGCTAATTTTATTGACATTTTCAAAGAGCCAACTTTTCGTTTTCTTGACTTTTTTCTGTTGTTTTTCTCATATCTAACTTATTTATTGTTACTCCAATCTTTATCACTTCTTTCCTTCAGCTAGCTTTTGGCTTAGTTTGTTCTTCCCCCTCTCCTAGTTCCTTATGTTTAAAGTAAGTCTGTTGATTTGGGATCTTTCTTCTTTTTTGATATTAGTGGTTGCAAGCATAAATTTCCCTCTTAGTACATATTGCTTTTGCTGTATTCCATAAGTTTCAGAAGGTTGTGTTTTAATTTTCATTGTCTCAAGGTATTTTCTACTTTGTAATTTCTACTTTGACTCACCGGTTCTTTAAAAGTGTATTTTAAATTTTTATGTATTTGTGAATTTTCCAGTTTTCCTTCTGCTATTGATTTCATTGTTGAAATTCTCATTTTATTCATGTATCACTTTTCTCATTTCCTTTGGTTCTTTGTGCTATCCTTTAGATTTTTCACTTAAAGAAAAATTAAAAAATTTTTGTCTAGTAAGTCTGCCATCTGTTTCCTCAAGGATGGTTTCTAGAGATATATTTTGTTTCTTTGAATGGGCTATGTTTTTCTGTTTCTCTGTATACTTTATTTTGTGTTGGGAGTTGGACATTTGGATAAGAGTCACCTCTCCCAGTCTCTGCAGATGGCCTCTGTGTTGGAGCATTCATCTACTTAATAGCTGGACATTCTTTGGATCTTGAAATAAAATCAAGGTGGAGGCTTAAGATTTTTACAAATCTTTTCTAAACATGTGTCTTGCCTGGACCTGTATGGGGCTTTTTCAATCCTCCTGAATATAAAAGGAATCAAATATTTTTGGATTATTAATTTCCCAAAGGGTCTCACCTCAGCTTCTCCTTGGGGCTTGTATGCCTCCCTTTGTAATCTCTTGTTTCAGGTTCTTGCAGATTTTGTGAGCTGTACCTGCAGTTTTGTTTTGTTTTGTTTTGTTTTTTTGCCATTTTCCCTAGCCTGAGATGCAAGCTATGCCACTTTTCCCCACAAGCTATAACCTAGGCAGAACACAGATGAATCCTTCAGGCAGCTCCCCAAACAGGTTATAACATTGCAAGTAGAGGCCATTCTGCTTTTAGTACAAGGGAGATATTTGGGACCTCGGCTGCTATCGCCTCTGGACCAAGACTTCCCCACACTAGGGAGGAGATGGAAAAAAGGTGAGTAAAAATGTCACAACATTTCCTACCATTTCAAATATGGCTTTTCTTGATTGGAGATTTGTGTGATTGTCATCAACCTCTGACTATTTTCTAGAGCTCCTATACAGTTACTTCAGCCAGTCACTAGTTTGTTTCTTAAAAAATGTTTCTATGGAGTTCCCGTCGTGGCGCAATGGTTAACGAATCCGACTAGGAACCATGAGGTTGCGGGTTCGGTCCCTGCCCTTGCTCAGTGGGTTAACGATCCGGCGTTGCCGTGAGCTGTGGTGTAGGTTGCAGACGCGGCTCGGATCCCGAGTTGCTGTGGCTCTGGCTTAGGCCAGTGGCTACAGCTCCATTTCAACCCCTAGCCTGGGAACCTCCATATGCCGCGGGAGCGGCCCAAGAAATAGCAACAACAACAACAACAAAAGACAAAAGACAAAAAAAATAAATAAATAAAATAAGACTCCTCACACTCTCAGCAAAGAGATTAGCCATTTTCATAAAAAAAAAAAAAAAAATGTTTCTATGGGGGAATGAGAGCCTGGACCATCCTAGAATGCCATTTTTCTGCTAATGCTTTTAACTTTACTTCTTACTGATAACCTGCATCTACAAATTTTATATAAAGAACAATTATCTCTTTTATAATAAGAAAAGGTGAAAATTACTGAGAAAAAGAGTACTGTAAAAAAAATCTTGCAATAGCAAATATAAACTACATGATAGATAAAAGAAATATAAACTACCTAATAAACTTGATAGGTTCTTGAAAATTAGAGTGGAACTACCTCTTACATAGGAGTTAGATCATAGACTGAGCTTTCAGCTAAAATCTTATGTAGTCAACATAACCTAGCATAACATCCAGCACCTTGAGATGCTGACACCATGAAAAGTGCTAGAAGCTGAGACCGATCCCCCATTCCTCTCCAGAATGTGCTCAGTGAGTGGACGATGGGCAGAGTCACAGCCCAAACTCTCTGTTCTTCAAATTCATAGTGATATTTACATCATTATTTGAATGTATATTTGTTTGGACCCAGTCTATATAAACAGAATTACAAAAGGATATAAAGGAATACAAAAGATGACTTAAATAAATGGCAAGACATACTACATTCTTAAATGAGGAATCAAATATCATGAATATTTCATCCTTCCCCATTAATAGATTGGCAAGATGCAATTCCCATAAAATATATACAGGATGTTTTGCAGGAAACATGACAAAAATAATTCAAAGTCTCATAGGACAAACCAAGAATATGAAAGATGATTCTGAAAAATGTGCGTATAGGAGCAGGGGGTGATGCCACTTAGCTCTTCCTGGCATTAAATCACACTGTAAAGTTACAATAATTTAAACTTTGTGGCATGGATTCAACAACAGATACACTGATGGAAGAGGATAACAAAAGAATAGTCTTTTATATTTAAATTAAATATTTGATAAAATAGGCATTATAAATTAATTTGGAAAAAGGACCAAAATTATATACAAATGTGTGGAATAACTGATTAGCATTTTGTAATAAAGTACTATTTACATCATCCTTTTTATTCTGAAACAAAATAAATACAAAATGGATTTATTTTCAAATATTAGAAAAAGTTGAAAATTTGAGTTAATTATTAATCAGATCTTTTGTGGAGGAAGAATGTTTAAGTTTGAAAATAACAGGAAAAGTTCACAGGCAAAAAGTGCAACTGATTTAACTCAAACGGTTTTAACTGCCATTAAAATGACAAAAAAAAAAAACCTGGAAAATATTTTCAATTTTATTGACAAAGGCTTATATTTTTATCATACGAAGTGCTCATCTAAAGAAAGTTTTAAGAACAGGAGTTTCCACTGTGGTGCAGTGGGTTAAGAATCCAACTGCAGCAGGTTTGGTCACTGCAGAGGTGCAGGTTTGGTCCCTGGCCCAGCACAGTGGGTTAAAGAATCTGGTGTTGTGCAGCCATGGCATAGTTAGAGCTGTGGCTCAGATTCAATCCCTGGCCTGGGAACTTGCATATGCTGCAGGTATGGCCATAAAAAATTTTTTTAAAAAACAATAAAAACATCAAAAATCAACAGATTCAAGTGACATCAAATGATAATTGATAATTTATAGTATAGGAATTATAACAAATAAACATAAAAAATTCAACCTTATAAATTATCTTTTAAATGCAAAATTAAACAAAAGTGAGAAATAATCATTTCTTTCTTACAAAAGGTAAAGCAAATATTTCTAATTGTGGTGCCAGATGTTCAGGATATAGTATAAACGATATTTACACTTGTTATTGATGGCATTATAAAGTGGCATATATTAATCAGGATGACAGACCATGCTGCTATACGAGTTGAAATTTTCATGGCCTAACGCAAAAGCTTACTGCTCAAACAGCCCAGGGACTGCTTGGAGTAGCTGTTTTCCATCTAGTGACTCAGGGATCCACACTACTATCTCCATGTATGGCTTTCAGTATTGCCTTGACAGGAGAAAAGGATGCATGGAACACACAGCCTGCCTCAAGTATCTTGGATGTGTGCCATTCTGCTCATAGCTCATTGGCTGTGACTAGTCACATGACCCCAAACTAATTACAGAGAGCTGGAAAATGTAAGGGTGCATAGGAAGTATTGAGTGAATATTACTCTTCCTGATGCATGGTACAGCCCTTTTGGAAATCAATTTACAGTACAAATCAAATGCAATAATAATTTCATTTCTGGTCATGTACTCTCAGGGAATTAAAAAAATGGTAAAATCTAAATATTTAGAAATTAACATCACTACCATTGTTTATAATGCTGTAGCTGTAACCTTATTATTACTATCTACAAAATGGTAATTCACTGCCCTTTAGGACACGGGTCATTTGACTCAGTCTGCAGGATGACTAGAAATTTGCACTTTGAACATAGCTTCTTGCCAACAAGACAGAATCTGCTAGAATTAAGTCATTCCTCATAAATTCTCTCAAGACCCAGTCACCTGTTGTTTCATGAGCACTGTTAATTCCAAACTTGGCTTCTGATCCTGATGTTCTTTTTGCTGGATGCATGACATCTTCCACCATAATTCCTGGTACTGACTGTGGCTCTCACCCTTAATGTTACCCGTCCCTCATGGCCTGAATTCAGGATTTGATTGTGAGACACTGGCAGTCTGTGGGCCACTGATGGCCTTCAGACATGTTTTGTTTGACCTACATTTTTATAAATGTTGAATTTATAGTATCTTAACATTTAGAATTGGGAGATTACACATATATGTCCAAATCTTGGGCTTATTTGAAAAAACGGCAACCCTGATAACCATATATATGCCCTGTTTAGGCCATACAGTTTATCATGGTGCTTCCCTCACACTATGTTACTTCTTTTTTGCTTCACTCATTCATGCACGGGCCTGGAAACTGCTGCTCCTGACTTAGAACAATGAGACCATTTGCCCTCCAGAACATGGGGTAGATTTGCTTTTCTGCCACTTCAGTGACCTCTTCTTGCCCTCAAGAGCAACTTTATTATGATTAGTGATGGCTCATATGATCTTCTTCATACCCTGTGAGGGCCAGTGGGGCTGTCGAATCTTTGTGCTTCTGAGGCCAGGAGAGCTAGTTCCTTCCTGGAGCTCAACAGTTCTAATCTTTCTTCCTTGGCTCTTTCTACTGCTGCATCCAACCTTCTGTCTCCTGGGTCACTTCTTCTATTTTCCTCACCTCTTCAGTCGTCCCCAGGCAAATGGCAGCCGATTGGCCTTCTCTTGGCAGGTACAAGTAGGTGCTAATGAATGGAAGAATGTGCTGTCCTTACACCTGATAAAGAGCTAATTGACCCCCACCTCCTCTCTCCCCAAACTCAGTATTTCTTTTTATGTGCAATAAACTGCACAGCAAGACAGAGATCTGATCTAAGTTTAGACCTCAGTTTAGCAGTTGACCTGAGTGCTCAGCAAATGCTTAGCTTTTATTCCAAGGTGCAAAGTTTCTGCTGGTATCATAATTGAAAACATTATTTAAATAATGTTTTGAGGCCTCTGACATTTGGGCAACACAAACAGATTAAATTAAAGGGCTGAGAGATGTCCATCTGTCTTTCCATATGTTCTTCCATCCACCTAACCCTCCAGTTAGCATTTATTTCATGCCTACTCTCTCTTAGGTCCCCTTCTGTACCATGTTCTCACTGTGTTGAAAAGTGAGTTCTGGAGTTCCTGTCATGGCTCAGTGGTCAACAAATTTGACTAGGAACCATGAGGTTGCAGGTTTGATCCATGGCCTTGCTCAGTGGGTTATGGATTCGGTGTTGCCATGAGCTGTGATGTAGGTCACAGACTCAGCTCAGATCTGGCATTGCTGTGGCTCTGGCGTAGGCTGGTGGCTAAGCTCTGATTGGATCCCTAGCCTGGGAACCTCCATATGCCTCAGGTTCGGCCCCAGAAAAGACAAAAAAAAAAAAAGTGAGTTCTATTTTATTGTAGAGGAAATGGGCTCAACAGATTAAAATAATTTGTTCAAGTTTATATAACTCAAGATACAAAAGTCAAACTCTAAATTTAAGACCATTACAGTTAACAGTTCTGTCCTGAAGAAGTTCACTGTCTAGTAGAGATTATTTTAGGTGTGATTATTATGAATGCATTCCAAGTTAAGTTAAAAGTTCCTGCTGTTGTCTCAGTTATCTGGATGTTTTTGCCCATAGCACTTGGGAGACCAAATTATTTGGATAATTACTTCAGTAGACACAGCATCAGAATGTGGAATGTCCTACTTAGTAATGAGCTATCAAAGCCCTTCCAAGTGTGCACGGCGAGTGACTTCACAGACAAACTCATTTGTGTTTGCTCATTCTGGATTTTCCCTCTGCCACATTTCAAGTGAGTTGTCAGGCTCTGAGCATTCCCTTGCTTTGGGGAATTTTTGCAGGACAATAGTAAACAAAAACTTCTGAAGTCTATGTTTCCTCCTGTCTATGGTAAATGCTTCTGGAATATTAGAAGAATGCGTGTTCAGGAAGAGGATGATGGGGGCGAAAAGAAAGGTTCTAAGGGTCAAAGAAGAGAAAAGAAAGCTGCCCCCCAAGCCTGGGGACACAACATGGATCCACTCCCATTCTACGTCAGTCCTAGGGGAGGAGGACAGACCTCAAGGAGCTGGCTTTGTGTGGCCACCTGGAGCTTTGTCATTGAGGAAGACCCTAGGAACCCGCACCCCTGAGTCGCAACCAGGAAAGGGGAATTCTCAGAGAAGGCTGTGAGGCCATCAAAGTGATGGCTGTGACTCCATCTCCTCAAAGCCCAGCAAACTAGGGTCTTACTGCCAGAATGTAGCTGATTGCAAACAAAGGCACATCTTTGTTGGCAGCAAACAAAATGGCATGGAGTACATGCCACAGTTTTCTTTCCAAAATGCTTAGAATGAAGAAATTTTGGTATTTCTCCTTTTCCTCTTAAATCAAAGCTAAATTTTTGAGGATGGTTTTCAAGTCCTTCTCACTTCTGAGCTAGTCTCCATTTTCAGCTGAATTGCCCCACCTTTCGTACACTGGACCCTGTGCTCCAGTCACTGTGCACTGTTGGCAGATCCCCTTCGCCCCACCAAACACCACTGTCCTCTCTCCAAACTTTTGTACATGCTGTTCCTCTGTCTGCAGAACTCTTCTCCGATCTCTGGGAAGCTCATCTTTCAAGACCCTAGAGCTGCCTTCCAGACCCTTTTCCCCTAACACACATTCCCCCGCCCTCACCTCGAATTAATCATTTCCACCTCTCTGCTTGGTAGCATTTTATTATTTGATTAAAGTTAGGGACTCAGGGCTTGTCTCCCTAGTTGGTTGGAAGCATCTTAAGATCTGGTGCTACGAGGCCTGGTGCTGATTCACCTCTGATTCCCCAGGACCTAGCACAGTGCCTGGTACACAAAAGGTGGTCCAGCAAATGCATGCAGAATGAATACACTGGAGCATAAGTAAAGGCACTGAAGGACACGAGGAGCCACCAGGATGTAGAGTGGATGTCTGTGAACCACACCTTATGCCTGCCATGGATGGATGCTCTGAGCAGGGCAGAGGAATTCTTTATCAGAGAGCACCACCCGGCTGGAGTCACACAGCAGGAAAAGTATGCTATGATCTTAGGTTTGATAACAATTCAAATGTTCCTTGTACTTTTTTATTCACACTATTTGCTGATTTTTTTTTTTTTTTTTGGTGGTTGAAACTGGTTTTATTTATTTTTTAAATGATTTTTATTTTTTCCATCATAGCTGGTTTCATTGTTCTGTCAATTTTCTACTGTACAGCAAGGTGACCCACTATTTACTGATTTTTGTGGTTCTATTAACCTTGACATGTTTATAAGCAAAGAAATGGGCATTCATGAAGCAACCACTAGGTGTTTGGTTCAGGTTATTTCACAACGTTATAGGTTGGTATCTATCATTGTCATTCTACAGATGAAGTCAATCCAGGCTCAGAGAGGTTAAATGATTTTCTCAAGTCCTTACTGTGAATAGAGGCCAGATGCAAACTCAAAACCTTATCCATTTAGGCAGTTGTGTTAATGTCCCAGTGGGAAAAGGGATCTTCAATTAGGATAATCTGAGGGGTGTTTACTCACAAAGACACTAAGTACAAAGCTAAGGGTGGGGAGAGCAGCCCAGAGGGGCAGTGTAGGAGCCTAGGCTGGGAGCAACACAGCTGTCAGCAGAGGGAGAGGGCACAGAAAGCTGGGAGGAGAGGTTGCCTAAGGCAACCTGCTGCTCTCCTCCCTTCCATTTTTGGGCTCCCACAGACCAGGCCCAGAGGCCAGGGAACCCACGGATGGGGTCCATACGGGTCCATCTGCATGGTGAAGAGCAGGATGTATCTGGAAGGGCAAACAGAAGACACACACACCAGCAGCATCTCCCACGGGCAGGGAAGAGCATCAGGACATGAAGAATGGAGGCATCTGATCGGGTCTCCTGGCGCTCAGGTGACATTCTTACAAGATTCCAATGACCAATGACTGGTGGTCCTTCTACTGCAGGTCACACTCTCACCCTGCACAGCTGTCCACTCTGCTTGGGAGGTCACACTCCTCCACAACTCCTGATGGCTGGGGTCAGTCCAAGACCAAGCAATGGAGACCCTTCCTTCCGTGACCCTTGTTTAAGAGACAGTCACCACGGGAGAGGATGTGACAGCCCTTGCGGGTCCCATCTCTTTGCAGCATCTGCTTTCCCTTTGAGTGAGCAGAGCAGTGGGCAGCAGGCCAAGATTGGCCTTTCCTTTCCACCCCCCCGCCCCACCCCCACCCCCCACATCCATCCCATTTGAGAAGAGAGGGAAGTGCTCTTTTTCCATCAATTTCTCTCGCGCTTGCTTCCCTCACCTTTTCTCCTTCTTAATCTACCCGTGGCTCCTAAAAGGATTAATTAGAAAGATGTGAGCAGGGGTTGGAACGTCAGAAAACAATCGTCACTTTCCTATCTGACCTCTCTCACCAACTGCAGAATTAACAAATTGAATGTCCTCAGCAGACAGGAGTGGCACATGATACGAAGTTCATTACGAGCCTCGCCAGGGCCTGTGTGCGAAGCCCCATTTAAACAACTCTTGCTGATTAAATTCCTCCCAGGCACTCCCGCCAGACACTGTTAGAAAATACTCACATCCAATAGCTTTTTAATTTTTTTTAAACATGTGCCAATTATTTGCCTGCTATCTGCAGGTGCTGGCAAACATCACGGCTGGCCTCACTGTCTACACTCTTATCCACTCGGCGCCTGCCTGGGGGCTCACGTCGTCAGGAATAGGACCCTGGGCTCTGGCCTGGGCTGTCAAAGGCTCTCCAGCCACCCTGCAGGACTGGCTTGCCCCTCCCCCAGCTCCCAGCCCCACATGTCTCACCTTCTGAAGCTCACAGCTCTCTCGAATGTTTCAAGGTGACAACACAGACCCGGGTGACCTGCTAGAGTGGGGCCCAGAGGGGTAGGCACGAATTCGTGCCTGGGCTGGTGCCAGCTGCCTCCCGGCCAGGTTGTGCTTCAGGGACATATAATCGCCACCTCTGGGAGCCGGGGGAAGTGGGGGAGGGTGGAAAGTCTGCCTGGGAAAGGGCTCGGCACTTGTTGGGGGCCCCTTTAAATGAGTCTCCGAACGCCCTTCTCTTCCTGCTCCTACTTTAGCCATCCTGATTACTTAGTCCACTTCTTGTTTGAGGCTTCATTAAAGCCAATGAGCTCCTAGATTTTTAATAGGTGCCAATTAATATCCAAAAGCGAGGGTTCAAAATATAAACCACAGAATTTTTATCTCTGTTCGTATTTTTTAAACAAAGGTAACAGAAAAGTTTTTACCATAACAGGCTCTGCACTGTGCTCGACTGTGACTCACTCCCCACCCTCACCCCTTCAGGCTTAGGGACGGTGACCGTGTCCCACTGTCACCAGGTGCCATGATGGTCCCTTCCCTGTGGTTTCCCTTCTCGCTGTCTACACCTTCGTCATTCACTTTATTACCACCTCTCTAGTTTTCCCACACAGAGGCCGTCTCATCTCATTGGCAAGAGCAGCTCCAGCTAGAAATGAACACTTCCTGCCCATCATCTTTGGAAAGTCCTGTTTTTGCTCTTGGACGACACCCCAGGCTAGTCTCCCTGGCACTTTCACCTTCGGGCACTTATGAGACCTTGATGTTCCTGCTTCCCGTTAAATGAACCAAGAACTCCTGTGAGTAGAACGACAAACGTAAGCAGTTACACGGACTTGCAGGAGTTACCGAAGGAACTGAACATGTTTATCTCAAAGAAGAGAGAGCTTGGGAAGGGGGAGGAACATGAAATCTGCCTTCAGACGCCTGACAGGTACTCCTGTGGAAGAGCAGACACACTCAGACTCCTGGTCCACATGTGGGAGAACCAGGATCAGTGGCAAAGGAGGAAGGCATGCCAGCTCTGTGTGAGAAACCACTTTGCAACAGGCAGAGCTGCCCAGAGATGGAGCTGCCTGCGTCAAGAGGTAGTGAGTTCCCGACCACTGTAGGTGTTCAAACAGAGGACGAAGGGCCCCTTGATGAGAGGTAGGGAATGGGGTGGAGGGGACTCCAGAGGAGCATGAAGACTCCATTAGCCCTTTCAGATTTTTTCTTCCAAGTTGAGGTTTTATGACTCCCTTTTCAGAAATAAGCACATCCCAGAGTTCCCTTTGTGGCTCAGTGGTTAACAAATCCGACTAGGAACCATGAGGTTGTGGGTTCGATCCCTGGCCTTGCTCAGTGGGTTAAGGATATGGTGTTGCCGTGAGCTGTGGTGTAGGTCACAGATGCAGCTCGGATCTGGCATTACTGTGGCTGTGGCATAGGCCGGTGGCTACAGCTCCGATTCGACCCCTAGCCTGGGAACCTCCATATGCTGCGAGTGTGGCCCTAAAAAGACAAAAAAAAAAAAAAGCAAGCACATCCCCTTTTAGCTGTAGCAGCAGCACTAGGCTTTGCATCAGGAAGGCCAGGGTAGCCCTAGAGGGAATCCAGAAGGAAAGACAGCCCCAACCGAAGATAAAGGGGGAGAAAGAAAGAAAACCAAAGAATTTTAAAAAGTGCAATATTTAGTTTGGGGACACTCTTATATACTTTAACAGTCTAAAAAAAATGTCATTATGTTAAAGCCCTGCACAATTTTGAATGTTTTTAATGGTGTAGTAGCTTTCTAGTTAGGAAGAAGAGTTGAGAATAAAATTCAGTGAAATTCAAAATTCAGAAATAAGGATTTTTGATTTAACCTGCTGTAGGGTGCCCAGTATAGTCTCCCTGCTCCAACCCATGGCAGTATAAATACCATGAAAATGCAAACAAACAAACAACAAGAAGGTAATACTCCTTTAACAAAATAAAAGAGAAGTCATATGTTACATTCTGGAGGTAATTGTTATTGATGACCCCACAACAGGAAAGGATTGAGAAACAGTTTTGGAGCATACATTGTCCAATTAAAACATCCAAAATCCAAAGAGAGCAGATGAAATGGCCTAAATACCTTCCTGCTCATGTCTTTACCTTCAAGTCACAGGGACAAGGATTAGCGCAACAAGCTATCTCTCCTCCACTGTCTTCAGAGCCAGCGGAGCCACTGGAGCCCTGACTTTCTCCAGGATGCCACCCACCACCCTCCGCCCCTCACACCGCTGCCTTTACATTATCCTTCCCATATCCATTCAAAGCAGAGGGGAACTGGAGGAGCATCTTGGCTCACTTAGATGCCTAAAGAGAAACATCAGCTGCATTGCAGAGTCTGCAAGAGCTCTGGACACAGTTCTGGCTGCGGGTTATCATCTTTCATGTTCTAAATATGTACAAGAGGAATTAAATCCACATCTCATTAAGAGAGCTTGTGAGCTGCAGCATGGAAAATCTAACTTCAGTCCAGCAGCATTATCCAAAGCAAAGGCCCACAAATTGACCCAGTGGCTGGTTCTTAGCTCTGTACCTTAGAAGGGCACCAAAATGTACAGTGGTGGGGGCTGCTGAAAACTCCAAGCTTGGAGAGCAATCTCTACTCTCAAGGAGGAGTGGAAATAAAAGATCAATAAGGGGCCTATAGAAAGGTACTGAAAATTATGGGAGACTTTATCTGCTAAGTCATGGCTCTAAAGTGTTACTCTATTAGAAAAGGAAGACGCTTGTAGAACAAACCTTGCTGTCTATGTGTGTGAGATAGGAACAGGAAGCTGCAAAGTCAGAATGGGCTGAGATGAAGGCTGTGTGCAAGAGTAGTTGGCTGATCTAAAAAGGAATGCAGGTCATTCCAAATCCCCAGCCTTATGTTGTACTTGCTATATTTTAGGTCTCAGTAAAGATAAGCTTGATGAATGAATAAAGAAATGTAGAATGCCAAACTCTGGGCTAGAAAGGCCCACCCTGAGGAGAAGATAGGTGTTCAAGCCCAGACAGGGAACTCTATTTTGGACATTCTTGGTCCCCAGTGGCTGACTGGCTTGGTTTCTCTCTGAATAGGCCAAGTTGAGGGTGGGACTCTAGTGAGCATGTTTGAACCTTCTGGAATCATGAATACCCTAAACTTGTGGAAGCTCAGGCCATTTGTATGCCTCCTAAGATCTTCACATTTGGCTGCATTCTATCCCATCACATTCACCCAAATTTGTTTCTTCCATGGGAACACAGATTTAAAGGGCCACCTGCATCTGATGACAGGCCACTAATACTCCCATTAGAAGATTTACAGCTTCTAGTCTAATCAATAACCAACTGCACTGCACAGCTGGGAGTCTGTAGGTCCACAACAGAGATGACTGGGGACAGTCTGGGAACAGGAAATATCAGAGATCTGAGAGTCAGGAAACTCAGTCCTTTGAAAGAGACTGATAATCCTTGATTAGGTCTTTTTAATTTCTTGTGCATCCCACTTTCTTTATATATTAAAGAGAGCACTAGATTAAATAACTTATTAAATTCAAAATTCTGCATTACTTTAATCAGGTAGATTCTAGTTAATTGTTTACATCAACCACAGATCAAGGGATGGAACAGAATGCTCTACTTTCTATTTTAATACTTTCTTGATTAATTGACCTCTTGATTGCAGAGAAAAATCACAAAATTCAAGCTCTTCCTCTTGAACTTTGTAGCTATATCAGTTGGACAGGCATTTTTGTCATAGAGGGATATTAGAAAGCTCTAAACTTGCATTATACACCTTGGGAAATATATAAATTAAGATCAAACATTTGGACTCTATTCATAGTGGACTGCCTGTTCCCTACCTTGAGTCCCAGAGTTGGAAAATGAAAGACTGATCAGATAGCCATCAATCGACATTCATACAGCAGGATGAGCACTGTGCTAGGAACTCATTTTGCAAATCTCATCTCATATAACACTTTCAATACACTTGATCTCTTTCAGTCCCAACAACTGCCCTCCACCTTCCTGCGCTCTACCCAGAGGACAACACAAACCACTTAGAAGAGCTGTGTTTGGAAAATCATTAGTGGGGGCTTCTCCCTGGCAGTGGAAGATGTCACTCTCCCCAGGGAAGGTGTGACTCTGCAGCTGTCCCTCGACCCAGAGAGCACCCTGAAGGAGAGCCGCTTCTCCATAAATCTTGAGTTCTCCCAAGATGTAGCCTTAAGCTTTACAGGAACAACCTTGTGGGATTTCTTATCCTTCCAACTTTGACTTGGCAAGAAATGCCCTGAGACCAGGCTTTTCAGCTGTATTTTAGCACTTCTGCTTCTGGTTTCAGCAGCATCAATAAAGGGTAGGAGATGTGAGACACTAATAGTATTTCACCCGCACACCCTTAAAATAACCTAGGCTTCCTGGGAACGGTAGATGTTAGTTCTGATTAAGTTTCACATGAAGATAAAGTGGCAATGAGTTTCAGCTTTCTCCTGTTTTGTGCAAAGGCCATCAAGTCAACTTTTTGCTCTGACAAGAATGCTAACTGCCTGGGAAATCAGGAAAAGAATCATGGGCTTCTTCATTTATCCTTTGAAAATATCTTTTAAACACCTTTATCATGAGAGACATGGATGGCTCCAAGGTGAAACCAACACAGTCTCTGTTCCTTTAAGGAATTCCAAGTCTAGACCAATACTTTGAAAAATTGTAATACTGTGGTCATGACAGACACAGTTGCCTATGTGCTTAATGAACAGCCTTTCTCCCTTCTTTCTTGTTAATGGGAGTCCAATTTTATTCCCATTTAACCTGCTCTGCCACCATGGATCAGTTATGATGAATTAGTCACTACAAGTGTGATGCCTTCTTCTAGTGACCAGCCCTACAGATGGGTATGTGACTCAGTTCTGGCCAGTAGGACTTCAACAGAAGTCTTCAGGACATTTGCAAAGGATGTTTCTCCCTGATAAAATATATCACGAGGATAAAACCTTTGCGTATTCATTCTTCTTTCTTGGAATGCTGTTGTGTAATTATGTGATGCTTAAAATTGGAAAAGCCATGTTGTGACTCAGAAGAGAGTTACAGACAATAATTGTGGATGACAAAGTATAGATATTGGTGCTTGGGACCTTGATAGCATCACTGAGCCACCACAGCCATCTATCACCTGGTAGAGAGAAATATCTTTCAGTCATAGTCACAGTTAGTTGAATTTTTTTGTTACTAGTAGGTAAAAACATTTCTAAAAGTTAAAAATGGGAAAAAGACTTTAACACGGTATATGCTACTAAATTCCAGCGGTGGGGCAGAGTTCACCAGCTGAGGAAAAGCACTCCAGGTAGCAGTACCAGCTTGAACAGTGGATCAGATATGTAGAAAGACAGGCTATATCTGGATATGGTGAGAAGTTCAGTGTGGTTGGGATACAGACTTCAAGGGGGCCTAATGAGAAATGGTGTATTCAGAGTCAAGGTGAAAGCTCTTTAACACAAAGTGGCTTAAAGATTGTAAATGCTTACTTCTCCCTCATGTAACAGTCCTAAGGGGAGTGGTCCAGTATAGCTCTGGATGGTCGTCAAGGGCCAAGTCCCTGGCTCTATTGCTCTGTCATCCCGTAGGGTGTTGCCTTTGTCTGTATGATCCAGGGAACCTCCACATTCTGGCTTTTAGGGAAGAGGATCAGAAATCTAAGAAATGTGTGCTGCATGTTTGAAGGCCCACATCTGGAAGTGGCACCAACACATTTCGTTTTGCTTCCTGTGAAGTAGCACCAACACACTTCGTTTTGCTTCCTGTGAAGTAGCAAGAACTTACGGGCCACAGCTAGCTGCAGGGAAGGCTGGGAAATGCAGTCAATAGCTGTGCAGGCCACTATTCAGGTAATCTTTGTTGCTAAGGAGCCTTGGGTCTAACTGTGAAAGGCCTTTTGTGCTAAGATAAACAGTGGAATTTCTGCAGGCAAAGAGAATCACTAAAGAGCTGACAAGTGACATGATTAAGGAAGACTTTAGGCCAATATAAGGATGAAGCCTTCTATAATGAGAACTGATCAAAAGTTAAATGACCTATTTAATGATGAAGTCAGTTTCTCTTCATCAGAGATATTTAAGCAGAGGCTGGACAGATGCTATCCAGATGCACTGTAAAGGGTACTGAATGGGAAAGTAAGCTGGACTAAAGGGTCCCTAAAGGATCCTTGTAATATCTAAGACCCTTAGACTCCGCCCTTTCTAAATCCATCTCATGACATCTCTTGGGCAGCCTGAGCCTGGAGGCAAGGAGATCAGTTATAAGGATGAGCCAAATTGAGGGAGTGCCAGTGGGAAAAAAAGAGGAAGGAATGCTTGTGAGGGTCACAGTAGAGGAAGAGTCACCACAACTTAGTGTCTGATAGGCTTGGGGGCAGGTGTAGGAAACTAGGAGTTTTAAGGATGACCCCAAGTTTCCCAGTCTGCATAATAATGAAGATGTCACTAAGCCACTAAGAGAGATAGACCAGAGCAAAGCAGGATGTGAGAGGAAGATGTGTTTGAGGTCCCTGCAGGGTGTTCATCAGGCAGCTGAAAGTGCAGGTGTTAAATTGATAAAGTGACCAAGGCAGGTGAAGGGAGCAAGGTTTAGATTTGGGAATTGTCCACATACTTATGCTTTTTAAAATAGGAATTACCAAGATCACTAAGAAAGAAAGTAAGGAGTAGATGTGATTAATCTGGCACTTACAGACTTGTATTGGATCCATGAATGGGTACATATGCGTGTGTATTTATCAGACTCTCAAAAGAACCTGTGACTCTTTAAAAAATAAGAATCACAGCCGTAGAAAGAGAATGTTCTGTCAAAAGAAGAATTTGGGGGAAATATTCTTCACATATTATTAATAGGTGCCAAAGGGAAAATTCACTCCAGAAAGATGACATTTGGCAATTTTGGATGCTTAAATGTGTCCTGTGGAAGATAAGAATTGAGAAATGGCCTCTGGACTGGATAACTGATCACCTTTAAGCAAGCCAGCTCGGTAGGTGGGAGAGGTCACAACTCAGATCTTAAGTTGCAGAGAAGTGAGCAGGCAGTGATGACTGAGAGGGTAGGAGCATGGGTGCCCCTCATAAGAAAATTATTTGTAAGATGGAGGGATGTGCCAGATACCTAAGGGGTAGTGGGTTATTTTACCTCATGGAGGACATCAATCAGCTTTCAGAAGAGAAGAAAACCACAGAGAGGGAAAGTGAGGGTGGAAGATTCTGGAAGAGTTCTTACAGGAAGTGGGTGTGGCCCAGACTGAGAGTACAGTGTGTGTGTGAGTGGGAGGTGGTCCTGAGGGAGCTAAGTTTAAGCAAGGAGAAGCCAGAAAGGAGCCAGAGTCCACAGGCATATGGATGAAAAGAGGAGTGACACAGAGGAAGCTTAAGAAAAACAGCCTCGACTTCACCTGCTACGAATGAGGGGTCAGAGGTGTTCTGGGGCAGATGGAGTGTTTGGAGCTGCCGGTGTGAGGAGTTAGGTGGGGGGTAAGAGCATCACTGTCCTCGGAGCTGGAGCGAGGTGCTGTGACATTGACTCCCTGTCCCCACCGGGGCCTGGCACAGGACCTGCCCGCTGATCCGTCAGTGCGATTTGCTGCTGCGCTGTCCGTTTTCTGCCGCCTGGCTGTTAAGGCGTCGCTTGGCCCAAACATGCTTGTGGCCCTACACCAGTTCCGTGCCTGTGCTCCGTGATGTGATTAAACGAGACCTGTGCCTTTAAGGAGTGCCCCCTTCCTCGGCCCTTCCCCCTCCAATTACAGCACTAATTTCAGTAATGGAGCATTAATAGAGTAATGGGCGAGTGAGGCTGGCCTGAAGGAACTGTGGAGCTCAGCACAAATTGAGTAAATAAACCATATATTAGATTTCTAAACAATACTTTTAGTCTAGTCTCCGGGGGAAAGAGAGTCGTCAAGACTTACTTAAGTCATCCCTGCAAAGTGTATGTAAAAGAAGCCTCTTTTCAGAGCTTAGTCGTCTGTAGAAGCCGGAAATCTCTCTTCCTGGGATTGGAGAGAGAAAATAGCTGCTGTTCCCACATATTCCCTTTCCCCATTATTTCCCAGTTTCTCTTACTTTGACAGATGTCTCAGTGAGAATTCCGAAGGACACCTCCTTCCTGGCACCCTCATACTGGACATCTCCTAGGGAAAAGGAGCCCAAGGCAGGCGGTGCTAATAGATGGGCCATGGGAGAGGGCCAGGGGCCAGGGGCACCTGGGGGAAGAGCGGAAATTATGAGCAGATGACCTTATTGTGTTGCAGCCACTATTTGGCAATGTTTTAGGAGGGATTCCTTTCAGAAGACTAAGAAATAACAATAACACATTACACTATGGCCTTGCGCTCATATTGCCTTAATGGTCAGTGGAAAAGAACAAAGGTCCATGTGTTGGAAGACCAAGAAGGTCTGTTAGTTATCAGCAGTAGGATCTTCCTGTGCCTCCGTTTCCTTGTCTGTAAAAGGGAAGATTTGTAGCTTTCTGCTTGCTTCCCAGGGAATTGAGAGGGACAGAGGAGATGCTGTGCTTGCCAGGTGGGGGCCTCGCCTCCAGAAGTTGGGCAGACCTCATTCTCTGGGCCTCTGCTGCCCATGCTGCCCAGCTCCAGCCTCTGAGGGTAAGAAGAGGGTAACTCTGGGCTGTGAGGCCTGGGCAGCGGCAGGGAATCCCATGAAATGTTAACACATCAAGAACCTGCACCATGTCTGCCATGGTGACACTCTGAATCTGGAAAGGAGGATTATAGGATTTCAGTATTGTTGCTAAAACCAGTTTTGTTTGCTTTTATTGCCTAAGCAAGTCCTGCATGCGGGCAGAGAGCAGGGTTGCGTGCCTGAGAGGAGCTGCTTCTCCCCCACAAAGGGCCTGCTGACTCCAAGAGGGCTGATTCACAGAGTGACTTCCGGTGGCCAAGAAGAGTCACTAAGGTATTGGTAGCCAGTGGCTGCTCCGCTAAATTTTCCAAATATTCTGCATGTTCCAGCTTCTAGAGAGAAACTACTGAAAGTAAATTCTTGGTGAATCTTTTGTCTATATAGGTGGGGGTGGGTGGGAAGAAAACAATATGGAAAAAGCAAAGGCAGGTTCTGGTACCTTCTCATTCTTAGTGGTTAAGAGTTTGGGTTCTGCATTCAAACCTTGTCTTGCTTGTTACTGGCTATGTGACCTTGGGTGGATCTCCTGTCACCTCTAAGCAGCACTTTCCTAAATGTTGGTGTGTGTGGCACACTTCTCTTAAAGGTCTGTGATAAACATTCAGTGATGAATACAGGACTTATGTCTTAACAAGTTTCTGTCCTTTCATGTCTGTCTTTGAGCTTGTTAAGGTAGGTGTCGTGTTTTTAATTTTTTCCCTCCTAAACCGAGCCTCTACATGTGTACAGGAAGAAGGAAAGCAGAAGGGGGCGGGGGGAAGGACATCTCTCTGATTTGGTGGGGAGAGGCCTGGATTTCTAGGACTCCTTCATGGCCTCCAGTGACATTAGAGCTGGGTTCATAGGTGGTGAGGCTCAGGGTTCTTACCTAGCTCCCTGAGGGCAGTATCTGCTCTAGGAAATGTAGATAAAAATCGAATCGTCTCTCCCCCAACTCCACACTCTGTCCAACTGTGCCTTTTCTGAGATAGTCATTAGAACTGATGAACATCTCTTAACCAGTCAAGGGAACTGACCATCACTCAACTAGAATAACAGACTGCTTTCTGACCTGGCGTCCTGAGGGCCCAGATATGGGTCCAGGGACCCAAAGTGACACACAAGCCCCACCAAAACACTGCATCCTGACAGCTGCTGGGTGGCGATCACCTCAGGGCATGAGTGAAAGCAGAGGACCTGGCCTTGTCTGAGAGGCTACTTAGGTGAACTCTGGCTTGTGGGGTTCAGGTACTTTAAATGTGCAATCAAGGCACTATGGAGAAAGAGAAACAGCTGGAAAAACAGAGTAAAAGTGAACGGGGTAGGACAGACTGGGTGCCAGACTTTTAGCTGGCATCCTGACCTTGTTTCTAGTCTTGCCATTCCCAAATTCTGTGACCTTAGGCAAGTCGCCTCATCTTTTTGAGTCTCTCTCCTCATGAGCACAGTTACTTGGCTGTTTTGCACCTGAAAATCCATGCTTTTCATGCAAGAAAGTCGAGCTTTTGGCACAAAGGAGAAACAAACTTGATTCAGAGATTCTGCCCCTGACCTGGCCTTGGGAACCCCGGTCATCTACACATAGACATGGATGTTTCTAGAGGTAGATATCAAACCATTTTTCTCTTAGTGGCTGGTTTTGATGGGGCCCCCAGCAATTGGGGTCTTGGAGATTCTCAGACATAAAAATAATCATGACCCTGGAAGAAGGTGCTTTGCCATGTACATTACTTTAGAAAAAAATTAATTCAAATCTGTACAGTGTTTTTGTTCTTTATAAAACAATTCAACCTGAAGTTATTTGCTCTAATTGGGTTCCTACTGAGTAACAAGCCCTATGACATAGCAAATGTATACAATAAATCACAAACAATACATATCATAAAGCAACTTTGGAGTTTTACTATTTCACTCAAATTTGCTCTAGCAGAATCGGAAGCTCTTGTCCTTCAACATGGAAAATGATATGCTTGATGAGTCACTGTGTATAACGTTGGCTTTGAGGGTTTTCAGTAATCAGTTTAGAGCTCTTTGGAGAGGGTGCATAGGCATTCTTTAGAAACATCTTGTATTAAAATTCTGAAAAGTCTCCCCTTAGGAGAGAGAGAAAACATATTTCTAGCCATGTGCTTAAGCTGTCAGTCTGAAATTCTAATCACACCTGGGCTTGGAGGTTAAAACATAGGTAAACATTTAGTGACTGTTAACTTGGATGGGATCTAAAGTGTACTGGTACATTTAGGATGAGGGCTTCTAGGCAGTGCTTACATTAATGGGGCAAGAAAGAGAAGGCCACCTTTTCGGCTTGCGACTCTATGAGATGATTTGAGGTGACTGCCTCAGCGCATCAGAACAATTTGAAAACCTCTGACCTAGACAGTGTCTGAGGCTTCTCCTGACACTAAAATATATCTGGTTTTAAAGGAATGAAGTGCTAAGTGGAGAGAGGTGTGCATTTTAGGAGAATTGTGACACATTGGACATTGTATAAAGGGAGAAATGTGAGTAGGTAACATCATGAAGAACATGGCTTATCTGAACAGGTCTCCAAAGCCCCCAGATCAAGGCCCTAGTGGCACGTGACATTGACTCAATAAGTCAGATCAGATTCCTCCCTCAACTCTTCTTCATGTAGCCCTTATCTTGGACTCATAGGCCAGTTTCATCCTATGGCCTCAGATCTGGTCCTGCCTAGACCTTCAGAGGGGCAGAATGGATGGATGTCTGGTGTGTGGCTTCCATTTGACCCCCTGGTCACTGACTCAGCTCTGTGTACTCCTCTATCTGCTTCTGGCATCAATCGCAGCTCCTTACCCCCCACTGCGAAAGTCCCTAGCCCTCTACTTAGCAACCAAGCCCCTGCCATATAACCCATGGACAGAACTTTAAAGAAAGAAGAGAGAGGGAAAGAGGGAGAGGAGGGGGGTGGGCATTTGGGCTTGACACCTAAAATCACATTCTTAAGTGATGGCTAAAACTCAATCTGGGTCAATCCCAGACGAAGAGAATACAGAGGGGAGATTTAAAATCTGTGCTCTGTATTCAGGTGACCAAGGTTCAAGTCCTGGCTCAGCCACTCACTATCTCTGGTCTTGAGTCGACCTCTTCACCTCTCTGAGCTTCAGTTTCTCCATCTCAACATGGGAAACCTACCTCACTGGGCTCTTCTGAGTACTGAGATGAAGCAAGCCTAGCACCTGACACATAGAAAGACTCACTTTCTCTTCTCATTCTTTCTCATACAAGAATGTTCACTTTCTTCCCTTTGTTAGACTAGGAGCAGGAGATGGTCTTCACGACGCTCAGATTTTACATAGCCATTGCAGGGGAAAAAAAGGAGTATCAGCCTTTTCATTCTCAGTAAACATGTCAACCACAGAAGACCAAATGGGTACGGGAGCCAATGGTTTGAAATAATTAAGTTTGCTTTAATTTTTTGAAGGTTCCCAGATTGGAATGTCTTAACTGGCTTAATATTTCAAGTGTTGAATTTCCTCCCTGGTAATAAAATTCCCAGAGTTTTGTTCATGGAGCCAAGTACTATCACAGAATATGTATGGTCATGAGGTTGGACGTGGTACCCCAACTGGTATTGCCCTTTCCCTTTAACTTTTTATTATGGAGACTTTCAAGCATAAAACAATAGTAAAAAAAAAAAAGTGTTATAATGAAACCTAGACACCCATCACCCAGACAATTTTGCTTTATGCATATTCTTTTTTTTTTTTTTTTTTTTTTTTTTTTTTTTGCTTTTTATGGCCACACCTATGGCATACAGAAGTTCCCAGTCTAGGAGTCCAATCAGAGCTACAGCTGCCGGCCTACACCACAGCCACAGCCATGCCAGAGCCAAGTCGAGTCTGCAACCTACACCACAGCTCACGGCAATGCCGGATCCTTAACCCACTGAGGGAGGCCAGGGATGGAACCTGCAACCCCATGGTTCCTGGTCAGATTCGTTTCTGCTGTGCCACGACAGGAACTCCCATTATCACCTTTAAAATTATTATAATACTTCCTCAACACCACACAATGTCTAGTTATTTCTCCTCTCTTTCTCCCACCCCACCCTCCATATATAGTTTGTTCATATCAGGATCCAGATAAGGTCCAAACATTGTACACTGGTTGATTCTTCACGTGGTTTGCTTTTTTAAAAAATACACTTCATTTTTTAGAGCAGTTTTAGGTTTGCAACCAAATTGAATGGCAAGTACAGTGCTCCCATATGTCCTCTGAACTCACACACCCACAAACTCCCCTGTCAACATCCCACACCAGAGTAGTACATTTGTAACAATGGATGAACCTACACTGATGTATCATCATCACGTAAGGTCCATAGTGTACATTAGGGTTCACTCTTGGTCTTGAGCCTTCTGTGGGTTTAGACAAACGTATAATGACATGTATCTGCCATTACAATAGCTTACCGTTATGTGTACATTATAGTATCATACAGATATGCTTTGACTGCCCTAAAAATCCTGTTATCTATTAATTTTTTCCTCCCCACTAATCCTTGGCAACCACTGATTTTTTCCCTCTGTCCACAGTTTTGTCTTTTCCACAATGTCATGTAAAGTTGGAATCATACAGTATGCAGCCTTTGCAGAATGGCTTCTTTCATGTAGTATTATGCATTTATGTTACTTTCATGTCTATTAGTGGCTTGATAGCGCATTTCTTTTTAGTGCTCAATAATATTCCATTGTCTGGATATACCACATCATTCAGCTACTAAAGGACATCTTGAGTGCTTACAAGTTCTGGCAATTTTGAATAAAGCTGCAATAAACATCTATATGTAGGTTTTGATGTGGACATATGTTTTTAAGTCATTTGGGTATATAACCAAGGAGTGCATTTGCTGGATTATGTGATAAGTCTGTTTGATTTTATAAGAAACTGCCAAATTCTTCCATTCTGTGTTCTCATGAACAGTGAGTTCCAGTTGCTTCATATCCTTACCAGCACTTGGTATTTTCAGCATAGGTTGTTTTTAAATTTACTGATTTCTCTTTTCTCTCTCTCTTTTCACCTTTCTTTTTGTTGAAGAAACCAATCATTTATTCTACAGAGTTTCTCGCAGTCTAGAGTTTGCTGATTGTAGCCTCATTGTGCCATTTAGCATGTTTTCCTGTTTCCATATTTCTTGCAAATTAGTTTTTAGGTCTAGAGGTTGACTGGGATCAAAATTTGATATTTTTGACAAGACCACTTTACAGATGCTGGTATGTGCTTTCATCAGGAGGCACAAAGTGTTTGATTGCCTCTCTTTTTATGACATTATGAACATCATTGCCTAAATAAATTCATTCATTAGTATTGCAAAATGGTGATAGTCTATCTTTTACAGTTATTAGTTGTAAACTCTATAAAGAGAAACTTCCCCTCATCAACAATTTGGTTACTCTGAAGTACAGCTCCTGTCGGAGAAGATTATTTTTACTTAAAAACAACGAATTGGTTCCTTAGAATACATTTGATGTATTTCAATTCATCATAGCAGTTATTACCTTAGTTGATACTTGGACTGCCCCATCTTTGGCTGGTGGGAACCTGTTTTAGACCGCTCTTGATCCTTTTTTTCTTGACCCCAGTGGACTGTAATAGCTTCTTTCTGTCTGGTATGGCAGAGAGCTCCAGGTTTACCCCACACCAGACCTGAGATCAGCCAAGGAGCCCTGTTACTTGTAATGAGTGACTTATGCTTTCCTCTTCTTCTTCTTCTTCTTCTTTTTTTTTTTTAATGTCTTTTTAGGGCTGAACCCATGGCATATGGAGGTTCCCAGGCTAGGGGTTGAATCGGAGCTGTAGCTGCCAGCCTGCACTGCAGCCACAGCAATGCCAGATCCAAGTTTTGTCTGCAACCTACACCACAGCTCACAGTAAGGCAGGATCCTTAATCCACTGAGCAATGCCAGGCATTGAACCTGCATCCTCATGGATTTGTTTCTGCTGAGCCACGACGGGAACACCGGTGACTGATGCTTTCTGCATTATGTTCTTCAGTGTCAGCAAAATGGAAGCTTAGACAATTAGCTAAGCATAGAATCTTACTGGGGATGTGGACTGTTTTGCATCTGGGGCAACCTAGGATACTTTGGCATAGACAGTTTGATATTCTGAGAGGCTTTCTCTGCCCTGGCCACAGGAAGGCCTTCTGTGAAGACTTGTTTGTCAATGTTTATTAGGTACTTATCCAGGTCTCCTTTAATCAAAATAGTATGTGTGTAATAACCACTACATTCATCAAGGTTTAACTATGTACCAGGCACTTGACATACATTCCTTATCCTCCCAGCAATGCCATAAAGTAGGTATTATTAATTCTCTCTCTTTACAGATGAAGAAGCCAAGATAGAGAGATTGAGTATCTTACTAACATTTATAGAGAGTGAATTGGCAGTCTTGGGGTTGAAGCCTGGGTAGGAATGATTATGGCACTATCCTCTCAGCAGCAAGACTGGATTGCTTGGCAAGATGTGACCATGGGAAAGCTGTTTTCATTTGTGGTTAAGCAGATTTCAAATGGAAGATGTATACTGAAGACATGATGATGGTGCTAGAAGGAGGGGGACCATAATTCCAGAAGCTGATTAACTGTCTCTGCTTATTTCTGAATCTTCAGTGGCAGGTTTTCCTGGGTAGATCTGTGATCCAGGAGCCTTCCCAGCTTTGACTCTGAGCTAGCTTCTGGCTTTTAAGGGGGAGAAGGCTAGAAAATGGGAGAAAAGCTAGAAAAGGAGAAAATGGACATGGGGACCGTTGTTGCACCACACTTGTTCCATCAGATAGGTCAATGTTTTAATTTAATTGATGGCTGCTATCCCACTAGAACCCACTGCAGTGTCAGAATGGCATTTGTTGAGCCCAGAAAAAAGACAAACCATGCCTGTGTATACTCCCCAGTCTCTGAAGCCAGCACTTTTTTTCTTTAATGGCCCTTTGATGTGTTACAAGATCCTAATTAAGGCAGTTCAATAAATCAGTCCCTTGGGCATTGACACTTCAACACAGGCCTAATTTGCTAAGTACTGGTGGACATTAACCAGTTGTTGGAAATTTGCTGTGACATTCCTCATAGACTCATATAAGGATCCCAGTCCCACCAGAGGCCCGATTCCAGATTCTGGCCCTAAGTGTATGTTCTCCAGTGCTGATCTCAGATAGCGCATGACTAATAATACCTCCCCTAGGCCTTTAGTGGATTAGGCTATTACTTGCCACTCCAGGATAGACCACTCCAGGGCAGACAAAGATATGTAAGTGTTAAGTGGTGGCCTCATGGCTCCAAGTTTCCTGTGGTTACTGCCCAGCCTTCAGGATTAATTTGAGGCCTATCTCTGTCGAGAGTCAACTGTCCTGTGCAATCCTCATTCATAACTTCCTGCTACATCTGGCAAGATGCCAGGATGCACTTTCTTTGTCTACTAGGCTGAAAGGGGAAAAGAGAGGGGGTGGAAAATTACGGAGGAAGGAAGGGCCTTAGGGATGCCTTATCTTAGAGAGTACATCTACTCCTTCTCTGCACAGGGTAAGAAGGGCCAGTCAGCCCCAAGGGTGCCCTGTGTATCCAGCCTGGGATTGCATAGGAAGGAAGTCATATGTTGGGGGAAGGGATGCTCCCACTTGGCATGAGCTTTGGAACTACACCTGGGCAGGTAGAATGATAATACCAACGTTTTTTGAGCCTTTCTTAAATGGAAGTCCCTGTGCTCATGACTTCAAAGGTAACATTTTATTTAAACTTCCCTGCAGCCCTTTGGTCTTCCTTGGGGTAGAAACTCTTATTTACATTTTAGAGAGGATGAAATTGAGACAGTAGAGGTTAAACTCCTTGGCCATGAGGCAACTGGCAAAAGACTGATGTAGTTTGACCCTGAACCACCATGCCATGTGCGATGATGCAGGTTGGAGGAGCAGTGTCCAACCTGTGCCAGAAGCTGCAAGTGTGACGGTTCTCTCATTGAATCCACACTGGGTCACCCATAAGCCCCAGACGGCCAGTTATGGTACTGGCTCCACAAAGTCCACTGAAAAAAGTGGGGGTGGAATGGAACTATTACTCCAGAGGGCAAAGCCTGGAGCTGCTCAAATGGATCTTTAAAAGGCAGATGATTTGCAAACTTTAGACGTCTTGACTCCAATTAGCTGGATAGTCCTGCCTTCCATCTCCTGATCATGATATTCCATCAGGTATTCCTGATCTAGGTGTTTACCTGTGGATGTCTTCACCGTTCCTCAGGCACGCAGTGCTCAGCCTCCTTCTGTGATGTTGTGTGTTGCTTTGGTTTTGGTCCTTTCTGGGCTCTCTTCTGCATACAGCTCTTAGGTATTAGCGTTTATGCCGGGCTCTGTGCTATGACAAGGATACCAAGAGAAACCCTGCCATTGATGTGAGCCCAGCCTGGGATGTGGTCAGGATAGACCATGCTTCAGAGCAAGGTCCTGGGTCAGACTGTTTATGTTCAACTCCCAGCTCTGTCATGTTTCTTAACTGCTGTGAGTCTTGGTTTCCTCATCTGTAAAATGGGGACAATAACAGAACCTACTTCACCTGGAAGAGCAAAGATTAAATGATATTGTTCATGTAAAAAAATCTGACCCAGTCCTAGGTATGCAGTAAACTCAAACAGACATGAGTTTTTATTATTTCCTGACTTTTTGGGTTTACCTTGTTTTCATAACAGCCTGGGTTTCCCGGTTTCATGACTCTAGCTCTCGAATGTGTGTTTGGTTGCTGACTCCCTGACAACATGGTGTCAGTTTTAAATTGGTCCAAGTTATAAAACTGCATAGTGGCTCATGCCCCCAAAAAGTCCATAGCTGGGGCATCTGGCCGGGGCGCCGTTCCTTGACCAGTCTTGTCAAGCACCATAGAGTTTCCAGGTCAAGTAATATATTTGCAGGTTTCTTTCAGGATTGGTGACATATTTTTACGTTGCCTAGAATATTTTTGCTATTTCTTTGATTTTTCCCTTTCAGAATAGAAGGATCACAGTTTAAAACTTGAGTGTTAGAGAACTGAACAAACTCCTATTTTATATACTAATTCAGTCACATCAGGCTTTCATGATATTTGGCTCTGCATGAGAACAGTCTTAGTAAACAGTCTCCCTTCTGCTTACTTTTGACATGCTTTGCTTACTCTTGCCTCTGTGCCTCTGTTGGCCGTTTCCCTATCCTGGACTGCCTTCCTGTGTCCAGTGTTTTTCATCCTTCAATGCATCCCTCAAGGTTTTTCTCCCACTGCGGAGCTGTGGAGCCACCAGCTCTTGCTTGATTTCATCTCCTCCCTGAACAAGTAAAGCACTCATTGTCTGCCTGCAGCTTGGCAGCTTTACACACACTTTCTTATATTCAGAGTACTCACTGAACATTCAGCGAGCCTCCTAATATTTTTAAACTCTGTATTAAGTATTTTTCACATATATTACCTTTTTTTTTTTTTGCCACACCCATGGCATGTGGAAGTTCCCAGGACAGGGATTGAATCTACACGACAGCAGCTACCCAAGCTGCTACAGTGACAACGCCAGATCCTTAACCCGCTGTGCCACAAGAAAATGTCGTATGTTACCTTTTTTTAATCCTTTCCACAATCCTGAAAATAAATATCGTGAATTTTCCCACAATGTGTATGCAAAAATTGAAGTTAGATTCTAGTAGCTTAAATAATTTGCCCATTAAGAAAATGAAAAGACAAGCCACAGACTGGGAGAAAATATTTGCATATTGTATATCTGGTATGGAGTTTGTATCCAGAATATATAAGCAACTCTCACAACTCAACAATAAGAAGAAAAACAACCCAGTTAAAAATAGGCCAGATTTGAACAGACATTTTTCCCACGATAGATGAATGGCTAATCAGCATATAAAAATCTGTTTAATATCATTTACCATTAGGAAAATGCAAGTCAAAAGCACAATGAGATGCCAATGCTTGCCCACTAGGATGACTATAATTGAAAGGACCAATAGGTAATAACGAGAATTGATGAGGATGTGGAGAAACTAGAACCCTTAACGCATTGATGACAGGAATGCAAGATGGCACAACTACTTTGGAAAGGAATTTGACAGTTTCTCGAAAAGTTAAACAAATACTTGTCATACAATCCAATGAATCCATCCCTAGGTATCTACCCAAGAGAAATGAAAACATACATTTATACAAAGCTGAACCACTGAATGTTCATAGAATCATTATTCATCATAGGCCAAACTGAAACAGTCCAAATATCCATCAGCTGGTGAATGGATAATCAAATGTGGTACACCCATAAAATGGAATACAATTCAACAATCAAAAGCAATGACTAAATGCTAATGCATGATGCAAAGTGGTTCAAGTGCAGAGACATTATGCTAAGTAGAAGCAGCTATACACAAATGAGTACATATTGTATGATTCCATTTATATGAAATTTCTAGAAAAACAGAAAGCAGGTCAGTGGTTGTCTTGAGCTGGGATGAGACTAAGGATTAACTGCCAGTGGTCATAAGTGAGCTTTTGAGAATGATGGAAATATTCTAAAATTGGATTGAAGTGATATTTCATAGCTCTATAAATTTACTAAAAATAATTATATTGAAATATGTATTTACAATGGGTAGCTTTAATGGGGTGTGTGTATACATACACATGGTTTATGTGTAATAAAATACTTGTCCCAGATCATACAAACAGTGGAGTAGGAATTTGGACCCTGTCTTCTTTCTGTGCTCTTCTTTCTAGCCTTTGCTATTTTCTTCTTGGGTATGGCTTGTCTCCCCAGCAGAGGGATGACTCTTTGAGAACAAAAAGCCTGGCTTCACATTTTTGGGGACTTCCTCACGGTGTCCTCAAGAAATATGTGGAATTGAGTTGACAGCCCATCATACTGTAATGGGATTATTCTGTACCAGAAGGAACAGTGTAGGGCTGCTGTTTCTCCAAATGCTACCCTGAGTGTTGAGACATGAGGGGGAGATAGTCCATCAAAGGCTTGCCGCCTGAAGAACAATGTAGTGACAGGGCTGGCTGACAACGAGAGACAAAGAGCTGTGCTGTTGAACACTGCCCAGAGCAACCTGTCTCTTCCTGCTCAGCCCAGCAGACTGTTAAAAGGGCCACAAAAGGCTGCTGGGGAGATGACAAGAACTTAAGAATTTGCTGAATGTGTTACCCTTGATGGCAAGAGTAAACCCAAATGACCTTCCCAGGACACATAGTAGAGAGTATTAAAATATACATCAGACCTGATTCGAGGCAGCAGGCAGAGATACAAGTTTGAAGACCTTGCAAGGGGGCTCACACATATTTGACCCACTCAATAGAGTCAATGACTTTGTTGGAAACCGGTATTATTCTTTTGACAACTTAAAAAGGGGTTAGCAGGAAAAGTTGTCCAAACTTTGAAAATGGGCAAGAGAGACCACTGAGTGTCCTTGCAGTGGCTTGCTGGACACTGTCTAGTGTACCCCATAGAGTGTGCACTTCTGACCGGCTTTCTGTTGATTAGGCTATTTTCCAATGACAGGGGTAGAGGTTAACTTGCTGAAAACTTGATAATAATGCAAATGATTCTTGTCCATAGCAAAGCAAATGAATTTCATCCAGTAGGCATAGAAAAGATAACCCCCAAACATTTCAGGTATTAACCAGTTTTGCATTTGTTAGTGATTTTTTTTCAGTGTTCCTGCCTGCCTATCAGTATCTCTGTTCTTCAAAAAATTTTCCACTGAAGCAACCTGAACATCTTATAGGTTCTCCCATTAATCAATAAGTCACACAAAATCTTTGACACATATTCCTTTCATATTTGCACAGAAGTCATGTTTTTAACTTTTTGAAGATTATACTTTCATAGTGTGCAAATATAATTCATGGCCACAGCTATGGTTACCACAAAACTGCAGTCTGGCATTTGACTAAACAATTAAAGGAGTTCCCCATTCTGAAACTCACCTGTTCCTTCACTCTTAGTTCAGCAGGAACCATTTTCTCCATTGGGAAGCTTTCTCTAGCTTTTAGACCGGGCTGGATGCCTTTGCTCTGTGTCAAAACACACTCTCTGGACTTGCTTGTCTTATAACACCAGAGACACATCCACCTGAAAATGGTAAGAATCCAAAGGGCAGCAGTCAGAACACGCTCATGTCTCAGTTTTGAAGAAACAGTGCTCAGAATAAGCTCCACTACCAGTTTAGACTATGGCTAAGCACCAAGCATTAGGGAGTTTCTCTTACTGGGTTAAGAGGCAAGCTTGAGGAGCAGGTGGGCAAGCACGGGTTGGATACCAGCCTGGAGCCCACTTACACATTTGTAACTTTTCTGGGCAGGCTATTTCCTCCTGCAGTCAAAATGCCCAAAGTTCAGTTGCCCAAAGTTGATCCAAGGAGCATGGAAACCAATGATAGTAACTTTTTACATGAAGCCTAATAATATTGCAGTGTACGCTTTAAAAATTGCCTAGGGTGGTAGATCTCATGTTAAGTGTTCTTACCACAAAACAAAACAAAACAGAAAGGCATAAAGAAATTTTGGAGGTGATGGATAAGTTTATTACCTTGACTGGTGATGCTTTCACAGCTATATGCATATGCTCAAACTCATCAACTGGTATACACTAAATATGTGCAGGGGTTTGTTTTTTTTTTTTGCCTTTTTGCCATTTCTTGGGCCGCTGCCGCGGCATATAAGAGGTTCCCAGACTAGGGGTCGAATCGGAGCTGTAGCTGTCAGCCTATGTCAGAGCCACAGCAACGTGGGATCTGAGCCGCGTCTGCGACCTACACCACAGCTCACGGCAATGCCAGATCCTTAATCCACTGAGCAAGGGCAGGGATCGAACCCGCAACCCCATGGTTCCTAGTCAGATTGGTTAACCACTGCGCCACGATGGGAACTCCCAATATGTGCAGTTTTAAAACCAACTGTATCTAAATAAAGCTATTAAATTTTTAATATGAAAAATTTTTTTAAAGATTAATGTTGTGAATGTGGTCCAATAGCCAAGGATCTTGGGCAAACAGAGAGAACTTGTTAAACCAATTCAAAACCATTGCAAGTATTCAAAATAAATATTATGCTCGTCCTTATTTAGGAACTAGCTCTGTGGCCCTTACTTTCCTTGCTATCAAAACTAAGCCTCAGGGAGAGAATGTCTTTCACATATTTTTAAAAAGTGAGTTTGTTATTTTCTTTTTCCATTTCTCATGTAAAGTTTAGGTTAGTATTAGCAATGACTCAGCACCCTTCATAAGTACTAGCACTTCAGTGGGTTTTACTTGGCCTATTTCTCCAAAGTCAAGTGAGGAAGGATCTGTACATTTATTTATTTATTTATTTATTTCATTTATTTTTTTAAGAAAGTTTTATTTTATTTTATTATTATTATTATTTTTTTTTGTCTTTTTGCTATTTCTTGGGCCGCTCCTGCGGCATATGGAGATTCCCAGGCTAGGGGTCCTGTCGGAGCTGTAGCCACTGGCCTACACCAGAGCCACAGCAACGCAGGATCCAAGCCGCGTCTGCAACCTACACCACAGCTCACAGCAACGCCGGATCCTTAACCCACTGAGCAAGGGCAGGGACCGAACCCGCAACCTCATGGTTCCTAGTAGGATTGGTTAACCACTGCGCCACAACAGGAACTCCTGTACATTTATTTATAAATAATCATGCGAAGCTGAAAACGGGAAAGTTTCAATATTTATAACATGCTATAATTATTTAAAATAAGTGGAAAAGCACATGCACACACACTTATTTATACATAGGAAAAAAACCAACACAATAAGTACAGGGTTATTAAATTCACGGTAACTACTGATTTTTAAATGCTCATCACAAAAGACAAAGATATTTAGATTTAGCTAAAAATAATTTATATTCTGTTTCTAAGAGACATGCAAAGTGATACAAAAGTTTGAATATAAAATTTTAAAGGAAATAGGCAAAAATGCATGCTAATCCAGGCAAAAGAGAATAATACTGGCAATACTAATATCAAATAAAAATTCAAGGGAAAAAAAATAAGTGAAGCAAATACCTTTTTTACACAACATTAAAAATTATTTGCAATGAAACATTGCTTTCAGACACATCTCGTGGGCAGATGTGCTCATCACTGTGTAATTACTCCACTGACATTAAATGGAAGTTTATCATTTATTAGGATTTTTTTTCTTTTTAGGGCTGCACCCTCAGTATATGGAAGTTCCCAGGCTAGGGCTCGAATCATGGCTATAGCTGGTGGCCTGCACTACAGCCACAGCAATGCTGGATCCCTGACCCACTAAGCAAGGCCGGAGATGCAACCTGCATACTCATGGATACTAGTCAGATTCATTTCCACTTTGCCACAACAGGAACTCCCCATTTATTAGGAATTTAAAAGAATTCAAGACATTGCAAAGAGTGAAAATTGGATGGGCTATGTTCTCTGTCTAGGATGTAATAAAACTAAAAATAAGAGCAAATATTAAAAATTTAAAGCAAAATGTTTTAAAACTTGAATATTTTAAAAAATATGAATGAATGAAAAAAAAAATCCTGTAGATGCAGACTATTAACAAAGTGACTGTAAAATACTACCTCTTAAACTCTAGGATATTGCCGAAGTTTTGCAGTAAACTGTATTATTCTTTCCAATTATTTACCACTTTCTCTGTGATATACTCCCCCACCTCCATCCACTTGACATTTATTTGGCCATTAGAATGTGAATGGGTAACAGCAACATGTGCTCTGTCCAAGCAGAAGTCTCAGCCACTGTTCTTTTCCTTCTGCCATGAGAGCAGCATGCCCCAGATAGGAGGTTGTTTCTTCAGCTAACATCTCAGACTAAGGAAAACACATCAGAGCTGCAAGCAGCATGCAAAGGACATGTAATGCAAGAGAGAAATAAACCTTGGATGTTGGAAACCAGGGAAATGTAGGGGATCATTCGTTCCTGCAGCATAACCTACCAAAAAATTGACTAATACAGCTATATGCAGTAAAGAAAATCCAAGTCTTAATAAAAACAACAGAAATAATTAAGCATTTAACTCAATCCAGAAAGAGAAAGGGAAGTATAAGGGAAGTAGGAGGAAGGACACATAAAGATTAAAGTAAAATTAAATAATTAGAAAAGTGGAGAAATGATGGTAAATCCAAAATTCACTCTTTCAACAAGGCTAATTACATTGGCAAAATCCACACAAGCATAATCAAAACCAAAAAAGAGAGAAAAGAGAACCAACCTCCAAGATAAAAAAATCCAATACGAAAATACCAATAATGAGGAGTGGATTTAGGCAAAGATACAAAAGAGATTGTGAAAACTTTTGAGAAAATGTAATGTACCTCAATATGTTGATGAATTCAAAAAACTTGATTAAATTTGTTTTTAAAAATGAAAATACAAATAGTCAAGTTTGTATAAGAAGAAGTTAAAGTCTACATAGAACAAAAAGCATGGAAAAGTTGTAAAAAAATTTGTTGAAGTCCTAATGCTAAAGCACTGGACCCAGGTAAATTTAATGACAAGTTCTTTCATATCTTTAAGGAACACATAATTCCTGTGCTACAAAAGCTATTAAAAGTTTTCTCAATTTATTTTAGAAAACTAGTGTAACCTTGATACCAAAACTTGACATACTAGAGCCAATTATAAAGTAACAACTATAGACTAAATATATAACTATATAAATATCATAATCCCATATGAAATATTAGCAAATCAAAATTAGAGCTATATTTAAAAATATACTATGCCCAAGAAAGTATATTCTGGAAGTATAAGAATTATATACTTTTAGGAAATTGATTAATGTATTAACCATATTACTAGAACAAGGAAAAATGTCAGGTCAAAATATCAAAATATTGGTGTTAAGAAACATTTGGTAAAATCTAAAATCTATCCCTAACTAAAAAGAAATCCTCTTAAATTAAAAAAAATTAACTTAAGAATTCCCAAATTATTATCTTGAAATAAATAGCTCAAAATAAGAAGTATTTCTCTTAAAGTCAAAAACAACACAAAGTTACCACTATAACAACGATTAATAGGAATTTTTCTGGAATTTAAAGAATGGCGATAACAAAATGAAATGAGAGGTATAAATATTGAAAAAGAGAAAAAGATATTTTCTTGCAAAAGGTATTTGCATATCTGAAAAAACTAAGAAAATCAAATACACTATTGAGTAAAATAAGGTACACGTGATTTCAAACCTAAAAAATGTTAGGAAAAAATGTTTACACACACAACACACACAGAGTCCTGGTGCACGTAATATCCTGACAAAAAAAGAGAAAATATGAAGGAAAACATTGATTAATTTGATTTTCAAAAACTTCTACATAGCAGAGAATACAATAAAGTTGACAGGCACATGATAAACTGAAAAAAATATCTGAAACCCTTCCTAAATATTAATTCCTTTGATATATAAAGAACTCTTAGAAATTGTTGGACATTTTCATTCATTCAATAATTTTTTTTTTCCAGGCACTGTTGTAAGTGCTTGGGAAACACAAATGAACAAAAAGACTCAAATTTCTGCCATCAGTGATCTTACCACTTCACGAAGTTTATTGAAAAAATTAAAAAATCTTGACCTCCATTAACAATTAAAGAAACATAAATAAAAATATTTTAATTTTTCACTATTTAAGTCAGTGGAGATTTAAAAACTTAATTATACTCAGTGTTGTCAAGGACATGGGAAACGTATTCTCACACACTTCTGGGAGGAGTATCAACATTCCCAAAGGTTATCTGGCAATCATAAGAAGGTTGACTAGCAATTCCTCTTTTAGGAACTTATAAATAGTAAACAAACAAATAATTCCAAAAATAATTTAAGGACAAGGATATTTACTGCAGAGCAACTTATAAGAGCAAAAGGTTGGAAACAATTTAAATTTGGTGTATATATATATATATATATAAACATAAAATGATATTGTAGAAGAATATAACAGAAATATTGTTAAATGAAAGTGTGGATTATAGTATATGATAAATGATTCAATTTTAAATAAAAGGGTATACATACACTGCTTTAAAAAGTTGGAAAGATATTGTGTAGCACTGAGAACTGTCTAGATACGTACATTGCAACACAACAATGGGAGGAAAAAATATGTATACATGTATGTGTAATTTGGTCCCCATGCTATACAGAGGAAAAAAAAAAGTTGGAAAGATAGACATAAAATAATAATTAAGCTTCTTGGTACAATTGCAAATGCTTTTAATTTTCTTTCTGTGATTTAGGTAGTATGGATTTTTAAATATTAAAAGGACTTTTTTCCTTTAAAGCTAATGTCTAGATTAAAGATATCTATATAGCTTAGAGAGTTTATATTTTATCGGAGCCTATTTAATTATTGCAGATACATCTCTCAAATTTTAAACTAATCTCCCTAATTCTTCATTAATTCTTTCGGGGCTGAGTAAGGGTTGCCAAGGAAAACAGGACCTGATAGGGCTGGGACTAGGGCAGCAGGTGAAATGAGCTGTTGAAGTGGAGCCTTGGATTCTATATTTCTGTTCATTGTGATGGTTTGCATTAATTTTGTTTTTAAAAAATATTTCATTAAAGTATTACTCTTCTTGAGTACTACTGAGATTCTGGGCCGCCCCTCACCCTAAATTTTGCACCCATGATGACTGCCTCACTCACTTTACCCTATTCCCAGCCCTACCCCCTGATAGCCCTCAGCAGCCTCCCCTCTCCACAAACATCTGCATCTTCACATGTTTTACTCTGCTTCCTGTCTAGTAGCTGCAGGGCCCTTTTGTAAACCTAGAAGCAAACACTGGTGCTCTGGGTGGAGTGAGGGATGGCAGCAAGCCCAGGCATTCATGCAGCACTTCCTTTGGCCTGGCCTCTGTGTAAATCACTTTACCAGCATTATCTGAAGCCTCACATAGCTTGACAGGTTGGGTAGCTGAGAATCCTATGCATCCCCCAATATCATTCTTTCCTCTCAATAACAGACTTTCCTAATTGCAGCTGGGCACATAGCCATCCAGATTAAAGAGCATATTTCCCAGGCTCTCTTGCAGCCAGGTGTGGCCATGTGATTAAGTTTGGCACAGAAGAAAGTAAGGCGTACTGTGCAATTTGTGGGACATGTCTATAAAGAAGAAGGCCAGTCCCTTCCTCTTACTTTGCCTGCTTCCTAGGCAGGATATGGGTTTGAGGACTAGAGCTGCAGTACCCATCTTGGCCCAGAAATTAAGGCCGCCATTAAAGATAGTGGAATGACCAGGTAGAAGACCTAGTCATGTGGAATCTCCAAACCAGGCCTGGATTATTATGTTACATGAGAGAGATTTCTACCTTTAAAACCACTGTTATCTTAAGTTTCTTGGTACTTGAGGATCAACCTAATCCCAATTCCTTCTGATAGATATTATGATTAAATCCTCTTTGTAGATGAGGAAACATTTCAGAGAAGGTAAACACCTCTTCAAAATTTGCACAGCTATCAAAATCTGAAACCAGGATGTTTGACTCCCAAGACCTAGTGCTTAATCCTATGCTATCAGAGTTCCCTGCTACAGGAAGATTTCTAAATCTGAGCAAAGGTCTTGGAATCCTAGATTTTAGATGCCCATCCCTAGGCTTTTCTCCTGCCAAAGTGTTAAACCCTTCTGGGGCTTCAGCAGTTGAAAATGGCTTGGCACAAGAACAAAAGGAGAGAGCAGGAGAAAAGGAATTCCTTGTAAATGTCTTCTCAGCTATTGCCCATTCTTGCTCTGTCCTCAGACACCAACACTTTTTATTTGCAAGGATCCTTGGGGATCATCTATTATTGTTTGCCAGAACAAAAGTTACTCTGCTCTTCCTACAATGAGTGGGGTTGGGGTGGAGATGGGGGAGGGCTGCATCTCTGTAGACACTGTAGAAATCCTAACACCTTAAGAGAATCTCATGGAAACCTCATCCCAGCCTTGGAACAATATATAGCCCTGTGGCATTTTGACATTGGGCCTCTCTGAATTGTTGAAGTAATTCAGCACATTGCCATGTGTTTATCCATTTGGATCAGTCCAATGCTAAAGTAAATTCATCACCTCTGCTTCTTCAATAACTGATGTCTGATGCATCAGCTGAATGCATTTCAGGCTTATAAGCAGTTCCCCAGATCTACAGGCAAAAAAGCTTTCACCATCTCCCCCTCCCCCGATAGTGACCAATGTCTCAACATTAATGCATCTGATGGCACCGAGCCTTCGTGGCCTGAGTGAGGACAGTCGCCAAGCAGGGATTGAAATCACATTTTTATTTACATTATTACTTTTCTACAGCTTGGTTTCTTGCAGGTTTTTGATCTATTAGGCCACACGATTTAGTCTGGACTGAATCCTTGAGTTACTTTACTTTTTCTTCCAAGACTCTCAAAGAACTTGATAAACTTGTACTCATTAATCAAAATATTCATCTATAGTGTCAATACAGTAGATATAAATATGTAACACTGCTTAATGTGCACAGAAAGAACAATAACATACATTCTCAAGTATAGATTTTGTGATTTTGTGAATAATAGTCATTGTTGTTATAGGAAAACCCTGAGTTTATCCAATTTTATTAGAATTGGATGAGTCTGGATCCCTACCATAAAATTGGAGTGTGAAATCCAAGCCTTCTTATAAAGTAAACTCATATTATTATTTACACATGTCCAGTCTTGGCATTAATAAAAGCAGATCATCTTGGATAAAACACATGGTTAGCTTTTAAAATGCATGTGAAAATAAGATTATAAATAAGTGCTCTTCTTCACGGTGACTATTAGGCTGTATTTAGTGTCAAAATCTTTTTGAGAGCTTCTAAGGAGTAAATTGAAGTGTACTGTAATTCTTCTCCACTTCTGTTTCATGGCATTCCTCCTTCACACACTGATGAAAAAAACAGAGCCATGAGGAATCCAAGTAGAACTAGACAAATTTGTGAGGACAGAAATTCTGATTCCTTCATTCTGACTCTCACATGTTATCCAACAGTAAGTGAGTAAATATCCACTAAAAGAATTCAAAGTATCTCTCAATAAATAAAATGGGCAATTTTCTCAGTTTTGGAAGAGCCATCCTAAATGCACTACTAACTGGTAAACTCTAAATTACCTCTTGTGTATTTCAAGAGTGAGGGACAAGAGGAGGACAAAGAGAGTGAAGCCAAGCTGCATCCATTTTAAAACTGAGGAGGAGGGTCCTAAGGAGGGCTGGAGTGCTTGGGTATTATACAGAATTTTCCAGAATTCCTTTCCCTGTGTGGCTCAGAGTTAGGATGGGGTACAGAAGATATCTGTGGCAGTGACACTGCAGCCATTACATTCCAAAGGCAGCTGTGTTTCTTGTTGGTTCACCTTGTCAGAGAAGTTCAGTCACTAACACAGAGCCTCCCTTTAGCTTCTCAGAGCCGTGGGCCACAGGTGTGTGCATTCTGAGGGAAAAGGCACTGTCTTCTACAGATCACCCATGTCCACCAAGATTACAGTCTGAAATACAGACTTGGGTCCCCATTTCTCCTAGTTGGTTCCAGCTTGTTCTCCCCCCGGCCCCGCCACTTCACAACCAGCTTTTCTCTCCCACTGCTGGCCCTATGGCTCAGCAGTGACTTCAGACCCATCCACTCCAGATACAAAGGCAAGCTCCATCTGGAAATTTCTTCACCAGCTCTCCAAATAGGGTAAGATCTAATTCTGTGCTGTTCAATATAGCAGCCACTAGCCATGTTTGACTATTAACATTAAAATTGATTAAAATTAAATAAAACGGAAACTTAAGTTCCTCAGTTGTGCTTGCCATATTTCACATGTGTACCCAGTGCCTATATTACTGAACTGTGCAGATACAGAAAATTTCCCTCATCACAGCAAGCTCTATCAAACCATACTTATATCACTGCTGGAATAAATTCTGTATTTCATATCACTCATAGGGATTCTTTTCCTCTGATCAAACACTACCAGATACACTAGCATTTAGTAAAGACTGGTCTAGCACAAAATTTTTTGTTTTCTTTGAGTACCTATGATTGATAATGTTCACACATGGGATACATTTCTTTAGCCCAAATAAGATTTTGATAAAATCACTAAAAGTAAGTTTCTAAGAAAAAAAATCAAATAGCTGGAATATATACGGCATTAATTAGATTTCCCTTAAGACACCGATGAAAGAATTTGAGATGACACAAACAGATGGAAAGATATGTTCATTGTTTGGAAAAAATTAATATTATTAAAATGATCATAATATCCAAGGTAATCTACAGATTCAATGCAATCCCCATCAAAATACCAATGGCATTTTCTACAGAACTAGAACAAATGATTTAAAAATTTGTATGTAAACACAAAAGACCCAAATAGCCAAAACAATCTTGAGAAAGAAGAACAGAGCTGGAGATATCACGTGTCCTGACTTCAGACTATATTATAAAGCTAAAGTAATCAAAACAGTATGGTGCTGACACAAAATCATATACATAGACCAATGGAACAGAATCAAGGGTCCAGAAGTTCCCCCTTGTGGCTCAGTGGAAATTAACCTGATTAATGTCTATGAAGATATGGGTTTGATCCCTGGCCCCACTCAGTGGGTTAGGGATCTGGCATTGCTATGAGCTGTGGTATAGGTTGCAAATGCAGCATGTGGCTGTGGTGTAGGCCAGCAGCTATAGCTCTGATTCGACCCCTAGCCTGGGAACTTACATACGCCACAGGTATGGCCCTAAAAACCAAAAGAAAAGAAAAAAGGAAGAATAGAGAGTCCAGAATGAATCCCTGGATTTGTGGTCAATTAATCTATGACAAGAGAGTCAAGGACATACAATGGAGAAAAGACAGTCTCTTCAATAAGTGGTGCTGGGGAAATTGGACAGCTACATGTAAAAGAATGAAATTAGAACATTCTCTAACACCACATGCAGCCCTTCCTCTGCCAAAATGGATTAAATACTTAAATGTAAGATGGGAAACATAAAACTCCCAGATGAAAACAGGCAGAACACTCTGACATAAATCATAGTAATAGCTTTTTGGATCTGTCTCCCAAATCAAAGAAAACAAAAGCAAAAGTAAACAAATAGGACCTTATTAAACTTAAAAGCTTTAGAAGTTGACAGGCAGGCAAGGATATGACAAACGTCCAGTATAGGCCTGAAGTTATTTACTATCAAAATCATGTTGGACAAATAAAAATGTGGCAATAAGATGTACGAGTCAAATATTTTCAATCAATTTTTCATTACAGCATTATATAATATTTCCTATAGAAGTTTCCTGGTGGTGTAGCAGATTAGGGATCCAGTACTGTCACTGCTGTGGCTAGAGTTGCAGCTATGGTGTGGGTTGATCCCTGGCTCAAGAACTTCTTCATGCCACAGGAGTGGCCAAAAAAAAAAAAAGTTCCTACAATCAATACATGTTCAATATTCTCAGAACATTTAATAAGTGTTTGTTAATAAATGAATAAATGTTGTAACATAAAATTTGGGAGCTCCCCTTATGGCTCAGTGGGTTAAGAACCTGACTAGTATCCATAAGGATGAGGGTTTGATCCTTGGCCTCACTCAGTGGGTTAAGAATCCAGCATTGCCACAAGCTGCAGTGTTTATCTCAGATGTGTCTCAACTGGAGGTTGCTGTGGCTATGGCATAGGCCAGTTGCTGCAGCTCCAATTTGACCCCTAGCCTTTGAGCCTCCATATACCATAGGTGCAGCCCTAAAAAGAAATAAAAAATAAAACATAAAACGTTCTTTTTCCTTAATGAGTACACCAAAAATTATTAGCATCCAAATTGCTGGGTTGTACTTCCAGCTCTTCATTTTCATACCCCTTAATGGTGTCTATCTTCTCATTTAAGAACATAGTTTATCTGTTGCTATGGTAACTGTTTTCCAATAGGAAAACTGGGAAACATGGTTCCAACCAAGCATCTTAGTAATTGTTTTTGGACACAAGAAGTAAGCTCATAGATACTGCTCAAATATTAAAATGGATATTTTGATGGTTAGTAGGAAAAAGAGAACAGACTATTTCAGGTCAGGACTGTTTTAGAAAACTATGATGTGATCATGGTACAAACCCATGATACAATGGGTATAGCATTTGCTTCAGGGAGGTTTTGTAGGCATTCTTAACTCACTCATGCATCATTCTCCTATTTTAACAAACACTTTTTTACGCACCTACTACTGTGTGCCAGACAGTGAATTAGGATCTTATGATATGTTCCACAAAGACTTTGCAGTCCAATAGCATGAGACAGATAGGTAAGCAAAACAGTGCAGTAAGAATTAGAGATCCTAGGACAGAAACCTATAAGTCTGCTTAACCACAACCACACACTACATTATAATTACACAACAAAAAAAGAATATAACTCTTCCCTTCTTAAACACAGAGTAACTACAAAAAAATCATATACTGTCTCATGCCTAACACATAGATCTCTACGGAGAGTGTTCTGAAGTCACCTGCATCTGCTTTCCTGTTTAAAGAGTTTGCTGGTTTCACTTTGCAAGCAGTAAAACATCAATACATATCCAGAGCCCATTAGAAAGAAGATTTCAGTAAATACAAAGGAAAATATCATGATCTTATTAGCTCATGCACAGGACAGACTTCTAATGAAAACCAGTGCTTTCTCCATTCTCTTAGGCAACTATTCATTTTCAAGGACTTTTTCAGAACAAAATAACTTAAACACTAAAATCTTCAGTGAAATCTTTAAGAAAGACCCCTCTCCAGTGTTCCTCCTGAATTTCACTCATCTCTCTATGGGAGCAGCCATCACCTTATGTGACGGTGAGCAATCATCTTGGAATGAATGGACAGATGATGGATTAGATGAATATACCCCCTTATTAAACCAGCACAGCATAAAGACTAGTTTTCTAGCTGAAACTACATGTTTAGGAGTTAGGTAGACTTGGGTTTGAATCTGTCTCTACTACTTATTGGTTCTAGGAACTTGAGCAAGTCATATAATCTGTCTTGGCCTCAGCAGTTTCATCTATAAGATGGGAATAACTAATAGACCACAATTTACAGGCTTGCTGTGGGGATAAGGTGAGACAATGTAAAAGATTGAGCACACGTTCTGCAACACAGAGCCAAATCCATGGCCAATGCTCAGTAAGTGGTGGAGTCATCATGATTGATATTCCAGTGGATGATAGTGTGCTTTAATGCAGCTGGCATTCTCACTTTAGGAACACTGAACTTTCTGGGTAGAACAAATTGTACATTTGGCCCTTGGCTGCTATTTGCTTTTGTCTTACATCCCTTCATAACAAAATCAGCACCTTTGCCTGTCCCAAACCTCAGTGCATTTTTGACCCTTTGAGAAGATAGCTTATTATTATTATTACTATTATTATTATTCTTTACTGCTGTAGCTCAAAATTTTCCTTCTCTGCCTTCCACTGCCCTGGAAGGATGTTTGATAAGAAAATGCCCCCAGCTTAATTTGAAAGCCCAGCTTCCCAATTCATCATGAAATGTAGAAATCTGATCATCTTAAAGTAAATTAAGAGCCCAATATCACTGCATGGCAAAGTTTGGGGAGTAGAGGAAGTGTGGGCAGACCGGGTGGGTGGTGGGAAATGGCAGAGTATGCCCCTGCCCCCACCCTAAACACAAACACATATACTGTCTTAAAATAGCCAGAAGTGTTTTTTTCTTTTTCTCTTCAGCTGGATGCTCATTCTGAAATTGGACCGAGTGGAAAAACACAAAGCCCTTCAGATTTGTCCAGCTTTGTAACATTAAATTGGGATGGAGCATGTGTTGGGGGTTGGGTGGTTTCATAATATAGTAAGTGGAACCTTTTAGCTTCAGTAAGTGAGTCTGACTCAGGAATGTAGGCGATTGTATCTCCAAAAAAATCAATATTAAGATGCACAATTGCTCCCCTGGTATCGAAAGAATTAGTTGATCTACATGCTAAATGACAAGCCTCTTGATAACAGGGATTATGCGACCTGCCTTTCCAGCCAGGGCTGACTGGGACCGTCCCTTAGGTCCCTAAGGCAGAGATAATCTAATTAGAACAACAAAGACCAGGTCCATTTGAAGAGAAGGCAACGTGGGGGTGGGTGGAGGGTCGGGAGGTGATGGTGGGTGTGCGCGGGGGATCGTGTTGAACCTTGTGTTGGCAGGGAGGGGCTCACTCAGAACAAAAGCATGTAGGTGGCGAGTTGCTGGGGAGTGAGGCCCGGAGGGGAGAGGATGTCTGCAGAAAGGGTGGACAGAGGTCACTTCTAAAACATGACTTAATCTCCACTTTGGCTCCACAAACACTGCCACGCTGGCTCCCAGACTCCAGCCAGACTTGACGGAACTAGTGAGCCAGTCTCCAGACAGTCAGACGTGCAGAAGCCCTGCAGCCAGTCACAAAAGAGAAGGAAGGGCCTGGGAAACACACGTGGGTCTGTCTGACCCAGGTCCTCTGCCTCCCTTGTGAATCCCCACCATCCCCAAGGATGGAAGGTTCCAAGGAGCAGGCCCTGGTGGAATGTCCACCGTCCAGAGCAAAAGAGAAAAGTAAGGCTGTGTGTTGCACTTTTCAGGAAACTAAACTTGTGTTATTTAAAGGACTGCCTTCCTTCTCATGTTTTGGTGGTAAAATTTCCCTTTGGACAAGTGAGACAACAGTGTCAATAGCTGGGAGGATTTTTGCTTTCGGTGGTTTTCTTTTGGTTTGTGTTCATTGTTCTTACCTGGTAAAATAAGAAGTGTGTACTGATTCTTAAAACATCTGTTTTTGAGATTTTGCAGGCTTCGATAAACAAAAAATCTATGGGACTGTCTTTTTAAACAGACTTTTCAGCAAATGTCTTCAAAATTTTACCCATATAGGTTCTTTTTTGCTTATGAAAAAAAAAAAAATGGCCCAAATAAGTTTTGTTCCTAGTTCCTATACCCTCCATACTGTTTTGCTCCCAATACTTAAAAGATATTTTCGGTACCTGGTATTCTAAGGCAGTGAGACACATTCATTAGGTTGATGGTTTTCTCCCTTTAAAAAGAAGAGCCCTTAAAGTAATCAGGTCACTCAGAACCTCAGAGTATACATGTCCTGGTGTGGACTAAAGCAGAGGAGCTGTGACTTTGCGGGGAGGGGAGCTCAGAGCCCTGCCTTCCAGGCCTCTTCTTCAAGTGCCCTGCCCCCATCACCTTGGGGGGGCCTGAGACCTTCATGTGCTGATGGCCTGTGGGTGGTGGGTGTGTTCAGTCCTGGTCCCATCACAGAGGACCTGTCTTCCTCTCCTTGGCTGTCCATGGTGTGGAGAAGCTCAACTGGCCCATCACTTAAAAGTAAGTTTTCAAACCCCAAAAAGTTCAGTGTACATGAGGCAAACCTTCCCACACCCAAGACAGTGGAGATGGTGCGTGATTTACCATGATTTATTTGAGAGGAATTTCCCACTCATCTAGGAGAGTGTAGGTGGGGTTCATGGAAGCAGCTCAAAGAGTTTGGTGACACTGTCAGTCAAAGTGGGAAACGAAAGAATGTTGTTAGGGAAGGGGGTGGATGATGGAGAGGAAAGGGCTTCCATTATCTACCAGCCAGTTCTATTGGTAAACGAACACCAATACGTCTACCTAAAAAGAAATTGGAAAAAGACACATGAGGCCTTAATAACAGTAAAAGACCCTGAATTTTTATTCCTCCTGCCCCCACCCACTAACAGAAACTTCTGAGCTTTTTAGAGAGGGCCACTGTACAAATAATATATTAATTTATTATTTTTATACAAGGTAATATTAGTGATAAGTGTTGTGTTTTCTTTTTCAGTAAGAAAAATCTTTCAGCTTTTTGCTAAAGGGAAGAGATTACAAACATTTTTAGATGATGAGCTATAACAAGAATCTTTAGAGATATTATCTATATCTGACTTCCTTGCTATGTTCTGAGGACAGAGTCCTGGAGTAAATGACAGTTAACATTGCTGAGCTCGAGTTAAGACTGTATTGGAAGGTTTAAAAAACTCGCTCCTTGATTTATTTAAGTGCCAAGAATTTATATCAAATGAATTTGCTAGGTACACTTGGGTTTAGTTTTTGGAAAATGCTGCTTTTGTCAGAACCTCGCTCTGAATGAGTTTAGAAGGAGGTCATGGAGGAATGAACAAGAAGGGAGGAGGTAAAGGAGAGGCAACCCCAAGCCTCTCTTCTCTTCTAACTCCTCATAAAACATACATGCACATATTAAAAATTATTATTAAATTAGCTATTCACACTGAGTTCTAATGTCAATTATTGAAACTTAACTGCATCTCCACTATTCTTGGGGGTAATAAGAAATCTTTCCCGGTTGGGGAGAAGACCAGTACAAAGCAACTAATCTAGGCACAGAGCAAGACAGTAATCAAATGATAAGTTTAATGCGTGGTCCCTTACAACTCAGCTGATAAGCTGTGTGGGCTGTGGGGTCAGGTAGGCTCTGTAGAGAAATAGGTCTTGTGATCTGATGTGATAGATGGAGAGAATCATGGTAAGGATTCTAGGCAGGAAAATACATAAGAACAAAGTTCCAAAGCAGAAGTAAGAAAGACACAGATGCGGTTTAGTGGGAAGGCTGAGTCAGGTTCTTACCCCAGCAGAGGGCTCTTATTTGAGAAGTAGGAAAAATGAGGTTAAATGAGTGAGATGAGGCCAGATTATGGAGGCCCTTCATGTCCAAGTCAGTGGCTCTTGGCACTTTTCTACTCCTTTGTCCAAGAAAGTCATTACTAATCACCCATGGCACCCTGTCCTTCTCTGTACAGACCCCTAGGCAGCCACTGACAACTGATCAGCTTTGTCCTTCAAGATGAAATCTATTTTCTATTCCCATCTCAGGCCAACATCTTTAGACTTGATACATAGGAAATGGGGAGACTGAATGAAGAACAGATTAATAAAGAAGGCATGAGTCCCCAGACTTCCGAGTTACCATTGGTTTCAGCCTTTCCTCACTCAGTTATGTTTTGAACTGGAGCCAGGCATGATGAGAAGAACACTTGACTAGAAATCCTAGGACTTACGTCTGAGCTCCAGTTCAGCCACTAACCTTCCCAATCTGGGCCTCATTTTCCTCATCTGTAAAATGGAAAGATTGAAATGGTTTGATGGGTAAGGTCTGTTCTGACATTGACTTTTTTGTCCGCTACAAATGCTAGGGGAAAGCAGCCAAGTTCAGCCTTGCTCAGGCCTCCTCTGGGGAGGAGCTGGAGGGAAACACAAGCCAGGCCAGCCCTGGAGGGGAAGAGGAAGCTGAGGTTCTGGCTAGCCCACACCCTAAATTAATAGCTCCTGGATAACTGAGAGCAAGTGTCATTAGATGCTGTTTGTATTAGATGATCCATATGGTACAGAACGTGGTTTAGGCGCCTTGAGGTCTCTTGGTAGGAAGTTGATGAAAGGCCCCATCTGGAAACAGCTTTCTCTAAGGATCAAGGCTAGTGGAAAAAGTTTGCATATCGTTGTTTGCTTCCCTCCAGATCACCATAACCATGTCTTCAGCTTCACGTGGCCAGTTTGGCAGATGTCCCCACTCAAGGGGACTTCACAACAAAGCAGCCATTCTCACTGATATGATGTCTCCTGCTTCCCTGTTTGCCAGCTTCTGGGCCTCTGAGGGATGCATTTTGGAGACATGAGATGTGGCAGGATGAGGTCATGGCTCTATGTAAAAGGCAGGAAAACTGTGCCTGCATGCATTCATGGAGCTGCACAACCTTTACCATGGAGCAGACCTGAGGGTATCACCCCCTTTTGCCATCTCAATGTCAAGAGGTCAGCTTTTGGGAGCCAGCTTGCCAGTGGCTCTAGTTAACCTTCAGAAATGCTGGGAGGTTTGGAGCCATGGTATTTGAATGTACAGTCAGGCACTTTGTAGGCCTTGTTTGGCTTAATTTATGAATTTGTTAGTATTCAGGCAGGGGCATGACAAGATTCTGTGCTTACATATTAAAATGTGCCTTTTTTCAAGCTCCCTACATGTCCACTCAGGGGCTAAGTATTTGAGGTCCATAAGAAAAATTCAGAGTGGCAAGAATAATGTCTGTCTTTCCTCTTTCTTTCTCGTTCTCTTTCTCTCTCTTTTCCTTTATAGGGCCTTACATGCAGCATATGGAAGTTCCCAGGCTAGGGGTCAAATTGGAGCTGCAGCTGCCGGCCTATACCACAGCAGTGAAGGATCCAAGCTGCATCTGTGACCTACACCACAGCTCATGCAACGCTGGATCCCTAAGCCACTGAGCGAGGCCAGGGATTGAAACCACATCCTCATGGTTACTAGCCATGTTCATTACCACTGAACCACAACAGGAACTCCATGAGTGTCTTTCAGTGTGCCAGTTTTTAGAAAGCTCTTTGACTAATGCTTAATAAAATAAATGTCCTTTATCTACTGTCACCTGTAAAAATAAATCTTGAAAACATGTGGCTGAGACAATAAAGGGAAAAACTGTGTATTCCTTATTGCTATTTTTCATTTCATAGTTCTAGGATGCCACGGAGTCCATGGCCAGAAATGAGGAGTATGACTTAAAAGAAGCTGAACTTGTTTCTCTTCCTCTTTTGAGTTGGGCTTTTCTGCATCCATCCATCCATTCATCTATTTTTCTTTCCTTGTGTCCACCTGTCTGTTCATCTGTCCATCTATCTATCTATCCACACTTCTATTGATTCATGCAGTTGTTTAACAAACATGGCTTGAGGGTCTCCTCTGTTCCCAGCACTAAGTTTGCCACGGTGAACAAGGCTGACTTGACTCATCCTCCACCTCTTCAAGCCCACAGCTGGAGGGGGCTCATGTTTGGGGGGAACTGTGTTGGTGGAGGCTGTCTTGAAGGTGTTGGGTTGTAGGTGCAGCTGGCCTTCTGTATCAGGCTACACTTTGCCTGGGTATGAACTGCTTGCTGCTGGGTTTCTGATCTTTTTTTTTTTTTTTTTTTTAAAGTAAAATTTTCTTGTGGCCATGGAGCTTTTGACTCTGACTTCAGAATCTGTATATCTAAGTTGGGGAAAAGAACAGTGAACACAGCGGAGTCCTGTTGACCCTCCTCTCTTTCTATGTGGTAAATAGAGGTAAACAGAGTGAGCTGTCCAGTTGGGCACTCACTCTGACCTCCTCAAGCCTAAGTTTCTCATTCCCTAAATTATAGATGATGATAATCACTCTTCCATGTCATTAATGTGAGGGTTGCATGAGATAAGTGTACTAAGTGCTTAGCACAGGGCCTGTCATATTTTACGCCCTCAGCAAATGGGAGGGTTTATTCTTATTCAATCCAAGAGTCAATTGGGACAGAACTTGCTTGCTTACATGAGGGTCATCAGTAGCACTCAGTTACTAAGATTTGGACTTTATGCATTTTTAGCAAAAATTTGGCTCCTTACCATGCTTTTACATATTAACAAGCAATCAAGGCAGGGTTTTAAGCAATGTAATGATTATCTTTCACATAACTTAGGATGGGACCCAATTACTTTGTAATGGAAATTTGCATTGTGTGTGTGTGTGTGTGTGTGTTTCTGGGATATAAACATGTCTAGGTTCTCCATAATATTGTACCTAAAAAATGTCACTGAATTATGCCTGAGTAGTTGAAAGTACTATTGGTTCTGAGTACAAAGGAGGGAGGAAAAAAAGAAGCAAAGAGTGTAAGGGTTTTGTTTCCTAGTAGACACACAAACTACCCAACTTTGACAGAGGAGATCAGCAACATATATCCCCTAAGCAAAAAAGGCCAAGTGTGGGCCTGTTGTGGGCAAAGCAGTGTTTGCGGCTCCAGGGCCTAGTTTTCCTCTCTCGTGGAATAGTGCTCCTCCTGAGAGGCAGACAGGCCTCCCCCACCCCACCCCCGACCCCCAAGAGGGCAGATGTCCACTTGTGAAGCCCCCTTCCCACCTGTGTGATATACACAGAGAATATGAGGTGATCATTCATCTGGGAGAAGCCCCAGATCATCTCAGAGGGGAAGCTGGGAAGTATGTGTTGTTCCCAGTAGGTCCAATACTGGGTGGTGATCAGAGCCACCTTCCTCTACCACAGTAGCAGTGGCCTCCTTGATAAGCTTCCTTTTTCAACTTTGCTTTCCTTCTAGTCCTCAAAATCTCTGAAAGTAATTGTACTTTTACTCTGAGTGCTTCCCATACTGTGATTCTACTAGTTTCTGATTGCTATTGTACAAATCGCCACAAACTTGTGGCTTAAAACACGTATGTCATTTCATAGTTTCCACGGGGCAGGAGTCTGGGCATGGCTTGGTTGGGTCTTCTCCTCAGGGTCTCAGAAGCCTGCAATCAAGGAACTGACGGGGTTGTGTTCTTATCTGAAAGCCTGACTAGGGAAGAATCCACTTCTGAGCTCATTCAGGTTGTTGGCAGAATTCATTTCCTTGCTGCTGTAGCACTGAGGGGCATGGCTTCTTTTGGCAGTGGGAGGCCACCTTCAACACCTAGAGGCTGCCTGCAATTCCTCCTCATGGCTGCTAACTTCATCAAGCCAATAAGGAGAAGCTCTAACTAGCAAGACAGTCTTTTATAACATAGCCATTGGAGAGATAGCCATCATCTTTGCCATATACTATTGGTTAGAAGCAAGTCCCGCCACCCTGAGGAGAGGGGATTATACTGGGTGAACACTAGGGGGCAGAGGTCTTAGGGCCATCTTAAAGTCTGCCACTGTGGCCTCCCTATTTTTTATTTTTTTAACAGGTGTTCTAGTGGCAAACAGTTGCAATCTGTCACCCCAGAGTCTCTGCCTCAAATCAGTCCCTTCTAGATGGAGTCCTCACCTATTCCCAGCCTTTTTTCTGCAGAACCTGGTCCTCAGCTTCACCTCTCACATCTTGTCCTCCATAGACAGTCTCAGCCACTCTTCCAGCATCATCTTATTTCTAATCAAACAAGACTTCCTGACATCACCCTCGAGTCTTTCTCCCTTAGTCATCAATTAACTTCCAAGTCCTGTCAATTTTAGCTAATTGTCTCTTCAGTAAATCCACTCTCCCTTCTTTTCACTGTCACTCAGAACAAGTTAGTCTAACTTTTCCTTATCTTTTGTAAGATCTATTATAGTAACCCCCCCAGCCAATTTCCCTGCCTCCACCTTCACCCCCTCAAATTCATGAGACTGTTTCATCTTCCCCACCACCTTTCACATTCTTCCTTCCAACAAATATAAAACATTGTTTTCCTTTTGCACCATGCTATCCCAGACCTCCATGGCTTTGTACGCTCCATTTTCTTTCTCCAAAATGCTTTTCACCTACCCAATCTCTACCATTTCGCCGGTCTAGAAAATACCTTTTAAATACAGCCAGACTCCTAGAAAGGTTTTTTTGACTACAGACAGAATTTTACTCCCCTCACTCCCTCTTTTAATTTATATGTTTATTTTTGTGTTTGTGTTTTTATTTTGCTCTTGTTTTTTTATACACAAAACTAAATGCACTGTACCTTGCATTTTTTTTTTTCTTTTTTTAGGGCCGCACCTGCAGCCTATGAAAGCTCCTAGGCTAGGAGTCAAATCAGAGCTATAGCCGCTGGCCTATACCACAGCCACAGCAACTCAGGAACCAATACACATCTGCAACCTACACCACAGCTCATGGCAATACCAGAACCCAACCCACTGAGTGAGGCCAGGGATCAAACCTGTATCTTCATGGATACTAGTCAGATTCGTTTCTGCTGTGCCACAATGAGAACTCCTGCCTTGCATTTTTGGTGTGATGACTGCTCTCTCTCTTGTACTACGCTTGAGTAAAGTGTCACTTATTTATCTTCACAGCATCATACACAGCAATTTAAGGCATGGTAATAAATAAATGTTGACCTGAACTAGTACTTTCAAAATTATTTGGCCAGCTTGGGGAAATTTTTACAGGGGCTTTCAAATTTGGTTTTAGACTCTTACCATCAGCATTTTACAACTGTTATCTCTCCAAGCAGTTTTTTTTTTTTTTTTTAACCTCCTCGCCTTCACTCTTTCCTCAGCTAATTTTCAATGATTATTAGTTCTCCTCAGTAGAGCTCAAGAGGAATGAAGAAACTAGCTACATGTTTTTCAATCAGGAGCTTTTGTTGTTTTTCTTTCCAAGAATTATCTCAATTCTGTGACCACAGAGAGCATTTTGCAATAAAAAAAAATCTCACACTTTTCAAACAAGAATTCAGCCTGGAGAGCAAGGCTTCAAAGGACTTCCATTCCAGCATTTTTCTTCCCTTCTCCAAACAGCTTGGGCCCAGCAGAACGGAGAAGGTCTCTATCTCATTCACTTCTGAGACGCCATCAACTCTAGTTTCTCTGCAGCAACATGGCAGGATGGCCAAACGCTCTGTCTTCATAGGGGCTGTTTGGCTCCAGGGTAAGGACCGGGCACCCAGCGTGTGGAGGGCACACAACCTGGGTCAGTATGTGGTTTCCAGAACCCGATTTCTCACTTCAAATCCTAACTCCATTATTTACAACTCTGATTGTGAACAAATTATTCAGCTTCTCTGTGTCTCAGTAAGATTTGGCTAATAACCCTCCTCACAGGGTTATTGTAAGAGTGAATTAAAATGATGCATGTAAAACATGGAACAAAGTCATTTACATTCTTATAAGCATTTTTCACACATTAGCTACACTCAATTACCTCAGAACTTAACTTCCACTTCTTTGAGAGGATGCCACATGAAGTTATCATGGTCTCTGGAATTGGTCCTTCTCAGTTATAAGATGTGAATTTTAAGAAAGGGTATCAAGATGAGAAAAAGAAAAAAGTTGCTATCTGATTCATTTTTCTTTACTTTTATTTCATCTGCTTCATTTTTTCATGGATGAATGTAAGAGGATGTGCAGTATATCCCGCTTTTGATATTTCTTTACAAAAAAAAAAAGAAAACTCAGTCTCCCAGAAATCTACAGGTTTATCTGAACTGAAAGATCCTCTCAACCATCTATGCTAGGTTATTTCTTGATATAGAGGATCTTCAAGCATAGGCTGAATTCTCCCCTTTGCTCTAGAGGCTTGGCATTTGCCTTTGCTTCCTTCTTCACGGGACGGTGTGTGGGGGCTTCTGATTGGCTGATTTGGATTTCTCCTTCCATAGGGTCTAGCGTAGGGGTATCAGTCAATGGGCAGAAGTCTGAGCTGGGGTGTGGAGATGAGGAAACACTGACAGTGCGCTGTGTGGCGGGAGGAGGAGTGCAGGAAGAGGCAAGGACGCCTCCAGGAAAGGGTCCTGTCGAGACAGAGACAGAGCCACCGAGTAGCACAGACATGCAGGTGATTGAGGGCCCCAGGCTGTTTCCCACACTCTCCACTCCCCTCCCATCCCCAGGGGAAGGAAGCTGGGGGAAGGGACTCCATTCTCCTGGAGGACCTGCTCCACCAACCTCACACCTGAGCCTGGGGAGGGCACGCTCCTCGTGTTTCTTTCCCTCCTCAGCCCTGCGAGCCTTGTGGCATTATCCCCATTTCACAGATGAGAAAAGTTGCAATTTTTCAAAACCTGCATTATTATTAAGGGCCAGAAATGGGTTCAAACTGTGGTCTCTCAGACAGAATCTGTATTCCTACATAATGTGTTTCTTGTAGCTGAAAGAACAGATTTAATGATCACATCTGTTCAGTGAAGGAGATGGTCGGGGCAGCGTGGGAAAATGCATACACAGTGATCATTTTGCTGGAGGTCTTGGGACTGTCACTCTCACAGGCCACCAAGATAATTTCCTAAGTACTTGGTCGTTGTTTGAGGGGTTTAAAAAAATCTGTTAGACAACTTTTCCAAGGAAAGGCCTATCAGCTAAAATGATTAGAGATAAGGGTAAGCAGATGTCAAAATAGACCACCAAGGAACTGAGAAGCCTGAGGAAATCTGGAAGGATTCTGATAGGTAATAGAAGGGGAAAACTGACAGATGCAGATTTAGGAAGCCACAGGCAGTTCCCACACCTGTCAGAGAGGTGTAATTGCTTCTGCTCCTAAACCATTTGTTTAAAGTCAGAAATTCTCAGAGTTCTTGTTGCGGCACAGCCGAAATAAATTCAAAACTTGTATCTATGAGGATGTGGGTTCGATTCCTGGCCTTGCTCAGTGGGTTAAGGATCTGGCGTTGCTGTGAGCTGTGGTGTAGGTCGCAGATGTGGCTTGGATCCCATGTTACTGTGGCCATGGTGTAGGCTGGCAGCTGTAGCTCTGATTCGACCCCTAACCTGGGAACTTCCGTATGCCACACTGTGGCCCTAAAAAAATAAAATAAAATAAAAATAAGGTCAGAGATTCTCAAGAAGTTGCATGGAGAACAACTTTTCTGTGTAAGAAGCAGCTGCATTCTTCTTCAATAGGTTTTTTTGTTTGTTTTTTATTCTTCACTTTCATATAGTGAAAGGATGAAAAAGTGAGACAGGCTACCTTCACTCCTCGTGGTGTGTGCTGCTTGGCCAAAAGCCTGGGCCCGTGTGATGACATGGAAGAGGGTGTATGGAAACATCCCCCTGCGTGTGCTGCTAATGGGTCACACAGCAGCTTCTGGGGTGAAGGGGGCTTCATGTTGCCCTCACTTGTCAGCACAGAACAGAAAGTCTTTTTTTTTTTTTGTCTTTTCGCCTTTTCTAGGGCTGCTTCCGGTGGCATATGGAGGTTCCCAGGCTGGGGTCTAATCGGAGCTGTAGCCACCGGCCTACACCACAGCCACAGCAATGCAGGATCCGAGCCACATCTGCGACCTACACTACAGCTCATGGCAACACCGGATCCTTAGCCCACTGAGCAAGGCCAGGGATCGAACTCACAACCTCGTGATTCCTAGTTGGATTCGTTGACCACTGTGCCACGACAGGAACTCCAACAGAACAGAAAGTCTTGAAGTCCAGAGTTTTCAGGCAAATCTCTCAGTCTTGCATTTTTAAAAGCCTATTACATCAGTTTTAGCAACTAGCTACATTTAGGTTTCTGTATTATGTGCTATCTTTGAATCATGCATATATTTTTATTTATAAGGAGTCTATCTATAGAATTACCAAAATGGAATTCCTGTCGTGGCACAGTGGTTAACGAATCCGACTAGGAACCATGAGGTTGCGGGTTCGATCCCTGCCCTTGCTCAGCAGGTTAAAGATCTGGCGTTGCCGTGGGCTGTGGTGGAGGTCGTAGATGCGGCTCGGATCCTGCGTTGCTGTGGCTTTGGCATAGGCTGGCAGCTACAGCTCTGATTAGACCCCTAGCCTGGGAACCTCCATATGCCACGGCCCAAGAAATGGCAAAAAGACAAAAAAAAAAAAAAAAAAAAAAAGAATGACCAAAATGACCAAGACACTGTGTCCGTCATGAGCAAGAAGCTAATGGCATACAGAAGTGCTGATATTTCTGCTCTCAAACTCATGATTGAGTTACTCAGCTGCTTTATTCAGGGCTTTTAGCAAAATACAAGGGTGTTCAAAAGAATCCATCAGTGAATCCCAGGAAAAAGTTTTAGCAGCAAATACAGTTTTGAAGTACTAACTAACCAAAAACTAGATGATAATCATGAGTTAAACTTTGATGAGACTGCTTAAAGATGTGTCAACAGAAATACAAACTATGCTGTAATCAACTTTAGTCACCTAATGAACATGAACTGCAACACTCATTTATTCATTAACGTGTATTTATTGAAATATTTTAAAATCTAAAAGTCCTCATAATACCTTCTTCCAAATTACTTAAGCAGTAAGACCTAGCATAAATTGTTGCTTTGAATTTTAAAGAGATTTTCAATTTAATTTATTGGAAAACTGGAATAACTTCACAGGCAATGTTGTGTCACTGAGCTATTACTATCACCGAGCACGTATTGAATATTCAATAAATGTGTCAAATTAAATCAAGTCTATTTCAATTTAAGCAATATTCATTGTGTGTATAAATTTATGTGCACAGGACTGAAAATACAGCCAAGAATTAATCACCTCTAAACTTTGTGTAAATGCCTTAAAAAGCCATGTTTAATTTCCAATTAAGAGTATGGGAGAGGTTAAGCAATTTGACTAATGAGACAGAGAATCACAGCTTGTCTCTGGTTGACCAGAGACTTGAATCAAATTGCCTTGACTTGAATCAAATTGTCTCTGCTGTATTAGTGTGTCATCTGCACATACTAGAGTTTTACTGGGCTGGAGGACTGGATGGTGTGGAAAGAACTAATAAGGAAACATAAAATATCTGACTTCAAACATATTTTTTAAATGTGATGGTGTTGATAGTCCTTTTTGTTAAGTTTTGGCCCTGCATCTTCCCTTTATACATTTTTTTTTTTTTTTTGGAAGACAGGAATAGCCAAGTGATGATGATTCTTCATCAAAAACTCAGATTTTGCTGGCATCACACACAGAGATTGCATTGTGAGCACTTTCATCTGATTCCAAATAACATACATTAAGAGGTTTGTTGTCAAGTTTCCAAAGGGGGGTTGGAGATGGCAGGAAGCTCATCTGTTTTAATTTGATTGATTAGTGACCTACATTCTAAATGGCGCACCTCTAAAAACAGAGAAAATCACCTCTTCTCAGGTTAGAGATTATCAAGAAAACAGCTATGTTGGAAAGGTATGAATAGTTATTAACTGATTAACTATATTAATTGAGCTGTTCCTGGGTTCAGCCTTTCACACATAAATCTCATGAGATCCTCACTACCACCCTCTGGGGGGCACTGTTCTGGTTATCTATTGTGTAACAAGTTACCACAAATTCAGTGGCTTAAAAGGATCTGCCCCCTGATTTTTCTGTTCATTTTGCTCAAGGCCACTTCAAATGAGTTGTCATTGACCCACAACTGAAAAATTCTGTGTGCAGATATGAACACTCCGTGGAGGAGAAGATAAAGCATACATGTCATTACAGCCAAGGTCTTAAAAGCTAGAGGAGAAATAAATGGCTGGGAGGATGAGGAGTTGTGGAGAAGGAGTTGAGGAAGGCTCCACAGAACCTGCAGAACCAAACACGGAAGAAAGAGTGATATGTGGCTGACAAAGAGGAACAGGGTTCCAGACAGAAAAATAGAATGTACAAAGAAACAGGGAACGAAGGGGTGGAGAGAGTTGGGAACTACCCCTGAGAGACGGCTGAGGCAGCACGGACTCTCAGCGCCTCTAATAAAGAACTCAGAAAAAAATGACAGTTTTTGTTATCCTCTAATAGCAACAGGAGATGAATATAGCAAAAATGAAGGGGTCACATGGAAGAAGCCTTCCCTCTGGACTTAGTCCCGTCACCTCGGATCCCGGATTTTGTAGATCCTGTTCCTTTCATCATTCCTGAAAGTAGCAATGGGGACCATTACGGCAGCCCGTTACAAAGGTCATGCATCTGCTGTGATATTCTTGCAGGCTCACTGAGTCGCTTCGAGTGGGAAGTTTTCCACATTAAAGAGGAGCAGTTTAGGAAACGCTGCTGGGGACAACTGGAGAGGTATCGAAAAAGGTCTGCACTGTAGGAAGATCACTTCCCATTCTTTCCTCCTGCACTGAACAGCCGAGGCTGCCCTAGCTGTAGAAATGCAGTGGGAAGGAGATAAGGCTGAGAGGAAAATGGGACCCCTGTGGCCTGCCAGAAGCACAGAAGAAGGGTAAAACTTTTTCAGTGGTTTAGACCTGGCTTTTTTGAGTTTAGGAAAAGACCTGATGGTTTTTTTGTTTGTTTGTTTTGTTTTTTAACAGTCTGTATTTCATTGGGTTAAATCTGGGTGAGTTTTTCTTGCTTGTGCAGAAACATCCTGAAACAAATGCCATCTGTCTCTCTTGGTTGTTGGTGTTGAAGAGCATGTTCTATCCTCTCTGGTTTCTGTGGGTGTTTTCCTGGGAAGCTGAGAAAGACCACAGCAGACTATGCTATAACCAGATGCGATGCACTCTCCGCAGACTCTTCTTTCTAGCCCTCTTCACTCCTCCTGAATCCCTTCGCTGAGAGTGATTTCCAGTGTGCATGTGCCACAGAATCAAGCTCTGGAGGATGACTACTCAGCTCAGAGCACCAGCCAGAGTCAGCTTCTGACTGGAACCCTGGCCATTCCTCCCTTGCCCCAAGGAGTGAACCAGACCTGTGGGCTACAGCCATTTCAGGGCAATCCTGATTCGTGCCTGGTCCTCCGGGACCTCTGGGTGCTCTAGGACTGCTTACGTCAGGAGTGATCACAGACCATGGACGAGTGGAGGGTGAGCCGTGCAGAACAGGGCTGATGGCTACTCCATGGGGTTTTCCATTCCAAAAATATCTCTTATCCCTGAGACTAAAGGAATAAACACTCTTCAGGTAAACAAAATACATGTATTCAATTCATGCTCTTCTGTCTTCCTTTATGCATGGAAAAAGAATTTTCTTTTTTTCTTTCTTGCTTCCTTGTCCCCATCCCATAATGCATTTTCCCTCTCCCTCTCTCTTGTTCTCTCTCCTCTCTCTGTCTCGTTCCTCCAGTTTTGTTATCTGATGCTTCTCCTCATAAAGAAAAAAAAAAAAAAACTTGGGTGGAAGGCAGAAGAATGTGAGCCCACCCTGCGAGAGTCTCCCACCCCACACACCCTGCTCCTTGACCTCCATTCATTTGAGCACCATTTGCAGCTCAGAGAAAACGGAATAATCCTCAGGTACTTAACCCTGATCCACCGTATCAAAAGCCCCACCTGTGAAGAGGTATGAAGCGATCTGTGCACAGATAGGGCTCCCCTGGGTTGAAGTCCTCACAAGCACACCCAGATCCCAGAGACTTCTCCTTGGGAGTGAAGAGGGTGGGAGAATGGAATAAAATCCCCATCACACTCTGCTTCCTTTTAAAAACACATACTCCAAATCTCAACAGGCAAGTGAAAAGCAGTAGTGTCAGTTCCAGGTTATGCAATTTCAGCAATGGCCCTGCTCCTTCGCTCATTGCTTTCATATGGAATCCATGCTTTTGTCACTCAGGGAAGGGCCCTGGTACTTTAAGACTCCTGTAGATTTTGTTCTGACCTTGACTCTGCTCTCTACATGTCTGTGGCTGCTTTGCTACAAAACTGGTGTGGAATGTAGTAGACAATGCTATTTAAACCCTGAGCTCACTTCCTGGGGGCCCAGTCCAGAGCCAGCCTTTCCCTGCTCCCCCTGCCCAATCTTTAGATTAGAAGGCAGCTCCAAGTGCTTTGGATCACAAAGTTGCCCTGTCACTTCCTACCATGTGACAAAAGCACTTTAACCTCTCTGGGCCTCAGCTTTAGCATCTGTAAAATGGAGTCATTGGAGTAAATCGAGGATTTTAAAATTCTCTTCTGCTGACTTAAGAGTCTCTGCCTCAAGGAGAGAGAGGAGGAAGAATCTGATAGGGTAGGGCCCTTCCCCTGCTTCACCCACGGCAGCCCTGGATTCTGCAAACATTTCCTTTGCAGAAAAGTTTGGCTACTAAAAGGAACTCTGCAAATCACTGGCCTGGGTCAGGATCTGCCAAGCTTGCCTGGTCATAAAAATCTTCCTGGAGATGCTGGTTAAAAATACAGATTCCCAGGTTATTCTGGAGATTCCAGGTCAGTGGGTAAAGGGTGGAGTCTCCTTCCCAGGCTTTAAGTTTTCACCCAGCCTGAAAGCACACCACAGCCCCAGGCCCCTGCCTAGAGAGGCTGAGAAAGGATGCTCTCTCAGGCCTAGGAGCCAAAGGCCAGAGGACACGTAGCCACCTAGTGACACGCTGCCTGGTGATGTGGTTGCCCAGTGCTGACTCCTGGACTTGCCAGCCCTCTACCCTCAGCCTAGCAGCTAGCCCTGGCTCAGGTCCCCATGTCCCTTGCTTGGAGTATGACTCAGCCTGTGACACAGGGCCCCTTTTTGGATGACTCTGGGTCATTCTCTGCACGGGGCTTCCCTGCTTTATCTCTGCAGGGTCTCAGGCCAGGCTCTCCTCCCTCCTCCTCTCTCATCATGCTGGAGTCCCGCTCCAACACTCAATACTGGGGAACCAATACACTCAGCCCAAGGTAGAGTCAGGGAACCAGGTAAGCTTGGCCAGCTATATCCCCTGCACCAGGGGACCTTACCCAGGGACCACATGAGGGAGGCTGAGATGCATCCACAGTGCATCCTGCCACAAAACTGTGCCCACCCAAAGGGACACCTTTTTAAAGTAGACTTCAGGGGATAACTATTGAGGAGAAACTGCCAACTTCCAGATTATATGGAATTTGCCTTATATTTTTCAAGTCCATAGTTCTTTTCTGGCAGAAGGTGAGGCCAGATGGCAAATACAAAGCATGGCCCTGAATGAAAGCAGGGTTGGTCTACAGAAAATGAAGCAGAGCGTACAGTGGGGCAATAAAGTAGTGGGTCCCAAAGAGAGAGGCTGTGAGCAAACTGTCCTTTCTCTTACCCTTTGGAAGGACATTGGGACCGTGTCAGAAATCCTGGTGAAATCAGAAAAAAAACATTTCTAGATGCTTCCTATTATTAAAAGATCTCCAAATTTTACTCCATGACAATACAAATTTTATGGGGGGAGACGTCATTGTATAAAAAGATATGGGCAAGCACCTGGATCACTGCCTGTTTGTGGGGTACAGTTAGTTCTGCTGTAGCACTTCTTCAGAAAACTGGAAAATACAGGGGGTTACCCATGCCAGCGCCACAATGCCCGATACTCGGGATGGTTGATAGGAAAAGATAAACTCAAGCAATGACTTGGAGGAGAAGCAAAGTGCAATGGAGGCTCTGGGGAAAGAGATTTTCTCATCTTTGAGGTAAAAAGTCAGATAAGAAATGTTGCTTACTGTATGCAGATGACATGATTCTATACCTAGAAAACCCTAAGGACTCAACCCCAAAACTCCTTGAACTGATTAATAAATTCAGCAAAGTGGCAGGATATAAGATTAACATTCAGAAGTCAGTTGCATTTCTGTATACCAGCAATGAAACATTAGAAAAGGAATACAAAAATACGATACCTTTTAAAATTGTACCACACAAAATCAAATACCTCGGAATACACTTGACCAAAGAGGTAAAGGACCTATATGCCGAGAACTATAAAACCTTAATCAAAGAAATCAAAGAAGATGTAAAGAAATGGAAAGATATTCCATGTTCCTGGATTGGAAAAAATCAATATTGTGAAAATGGCCATCCTACCCAAAGCAATCTACAGATTCAATGCAATCCCTACCAAATTACCCATGACATTTTTCACAGAACTACAACAAACAATCCAAACATTTATATGGAACAGCAAAGACCCAGAATCGCCAAAGCAATCCTGAGAAACAAAAACCAAGCAGGAGGCATCACTCTCCCAGACTTCAAGAAATACTACAAAGCCACAGTCATCAAAACAGTGTGGTACTGGTATCAAAACAGACAGACAGACCAATGGAACAGAATAGAGAATCCGGAAATAAACCCTGACACCTATGGTCAATTAATCTTTGACAAGGGAGGCAAGAACATAAAATGGGAAAAGGAAAGTCTATTCAGCAAGCATTGCTGGGAAACCTGGACAGCTGCATGCAAAGCAATGAAACTAGAACACACCCTCACACCATGCACAAAAATAAACTCCAAATGGCTGAAAGACTTAAAAATACGACAGGACACCATCAAACTCCTAGAAGAAAACATAGGCAAAACACTCTCTGACATCAACATCATGAATATTTTCTCAGGTCAGTCTCCCAAAGCAATAGAAATTAGAGCAAAAATAAACCCATGGGACCTCATCAAACTGAAAAGCTTTTGCATAGCAAAGGAAACCCAAAAGAAAACAAAAAGACAACTTACAGAATGGGAGAAAATAGTTTCAAATGATGCAACTGACAAGGGCTTAATCTCTAGAATATATAAGCAACTTATACAACTCAACAGCAAAAAAACCAATCAATCAATGGAAAAATGGGCAAAAGACCTGAATAGATATTTCTCCAAAGAAGATACACAGATGGCCAACAAACACATGAAAAAATGCTCAACATCGCTGATTATAAGAGAAATGCAAATCAAAACTACCATGAGATACCACCTCACACCAGTCAGAATGGCCATCATTAATAAATCCACAAATAACAAGTGCTGGAGGGGCTGTGGAGAAAAGGGAACCCTCCTGCACTGCTGGTGGGAATGTAAACTGGTACAGCCACTATGGAGAACAGTTTGGAGATACCTTAGAAATCTATACATAGAACTTCCATATGACCCCGCCATCCCACTCTTGGGCATCTATCCGGACAAAGCTCTACTTAAAAGAGACACATGCACCCGCATGTTCATTGCAGCACTATTCACAATAGCCACGACATGGAAACAACCCAAATGTCCATCGACAGAGGATTGGATTCGGAAGATGTGGTATATATACACAATGGAATACTACTCAGCCATAAAAAAGGATGACATAATGCCATTTGCAGCAACATGGATGGAACTAGAGAATCTCATCCTGAGTGAAATGAGTCAGAAAAACAAAGACAAATATCATATGATATCACTTATAACTGGAATCTAATATCCAGCACAAATGAACATCTCCTCAGAAAAGAAAATCATGGACTTGGAGAAGAGACTTGTGGCTGCCTGATGGGAGGGGGAGGGAGTGGGAGGGATCGGGAGCTTGGGCTTATCAGACACAACCTAGAATAGATTTACAAGGAGATCCTGCTGAATAGCATTGAGAACTTTGTCTAGATACTCATGTTGCAACAGAACAAAGGGTGGGGGAAAAACTGTAATTGCAATGTATTCATGTAAGGATAACCTGACCCCCTTGCTGTACAGTGGGAAAATAAAAAAAAAAAAAAAGAAATGTTGCTTAAAGTGCAGGAGCTGTCAGGGCACGTGAGGTTGGAAGTGGCCCAGGAGGGAAGGGTGATGCCTTAGGAAAGTGATCTGAGCACCAGGTAGGAGGAGCCCCTGCAGAGGTAGGAGGAGCCTCTGAAGAGGTGAGAGGCAACTGCAATGGACCAGGTGAAAAGTACAGCAAAAATCAGTGCTAAACTCTGATACAAAGACAAATAAGGCAGGACTCTGCAGGGGACATTCATGGAGTACTGGATTTCTCCTCAAGTCTTAGAATATAATGACACCATAACTACAAATTTAAAATTCTTCTCATCTGAAAGCTCACTCACTAAGATTTTACCTGGCTTCAGGTGAGATGCTTAGCAACACATTCTGTGACTTTCTATTGTGCACCAAGTCAGGCATCATCTAGGCACTGACACATTAATTTCAATCTTACAACAGAGCTATCACAACCCCCATTTACAGGTCCATATATGAGGCTCATGAGGAGAAGGTGATAAGCTCAAGGCCACATGGCTTCCCCTCTGTCTCCAGTTATGCCTCTTGGGTTGGGCCAGTTGCCTTGCTATCATCACTGAGTTGCTATCAGCTTACAAATGCAAATTCCTTATAGTAGAGCTTCACCCAATGTCTCATGCATCTGGATGGTTACCTTGGGCCCCTTCTCTCCTTTTTAATAAACTCAAAATATTTCACAAGTCCCCAGTGCATCCAAACTCAGTTTCCTCATCTTTACAACAAATAACACTGGCCCACCTACAAGTGAAAAGAGCTGTCAAGTTCAAACAAAAGCAAGGAATTGTTTTGTACATTGAGACCTACTCTACACGTATTAAAAGAAACAAAAACATCTTCCTAAGTGTTATTTTATAACCCAGCACTAATACCAAAGGCAAATGGGGAAGAACTGATTTTTCTCCTTTTACACACACACACACACACACCCCCATACCCACCAAGTTGAATGTTTTCCTTTTGAAGGAACTTTTTACCCCTCAAAGTCATCTTGATGCTTTTAAGTCTGATTTTGCCCACACAGAATGTCAGGCAGACAAAGACATACATGAAGTAAGACATATGAAGAGAAATAGAGCAAAGTAAGGGGCAGAGGGTACTGGGGGGTGCTAGTTATATATGGGGGCCCAGGAAGGAAGGCCTTTCTGAAGAGGTGCTGTTTAGGCTGAGACCTGCATGGAGTGAAGGAATTGGCCATGCTGTTTTCTGGGGAAAGTATCAGGCAGAGGGAAGAAGTTCTGGGTGCTGCGAGGATTAAACAAGATTGTGCAAATAAACCTAAATAGGTAGCAAGCTCTTATTATAACAAGAGATTTACTCAGTGGGAAGCTTAGCCCAACACAGATCAATGTTATGTGTTTGAATGAAAATTTATGTGGAGGGGTCCGTTCAGGTGTGTTTTCTTATCGTTATTTCCTCTTTAGATGGTGCACTCTCTGTGTGTATAGCTGGTCTAGTGTCACCATTTCACCCGTCTCTGGGCTGCTAATGAGTTTACTTAGTTCTTCCAGAACCTAACTACTGTTTTCAGGTCCAAGCAGAACATCTTTGAAACATTTGAGGCAACTTTTAGTCGTGGCCTTCAACCCCTGGCTAAGAGAAAAATGTTGTCAACCAAAGTTCCCCCCCTGAAGATGATCCATATATTTAATTTTTAACCTGGCCTATCCATTGGTCTATGTGGCCATTCTATTGTGAGTCCCAAATTGAATTTGTATGGATCGCTCATGCAAAAAGCCTTTTAGAGAAAGTGGTGGGCAGACTTGTGGGGGTGGAAGAGAGGTTTGGCCTGTGATAGGTCTGACTCTGAATAAACGCTCATTCTCTCACGCTCTCTCCCTTCTCTTCACCCCATTCCATGTATGCTAGAGATGAAATGAAAATGGACTCTCTCTGTAGCGGGCATTTCAAGAAGCAGGATGGATAGCCAAAGACTTAAAGCCAGAGAATCAAAAGGACATAACCCTTTGCTTTGGGTTATGGAAGGCGGTAGATAATGGAAAATACCAGGAGCCTCTGCCCCTCTCCCTTCTCTCCTTACCAACACACATACTTGGGAAATGCACTTCTGTTGGCTCCCTTACTGAACATCCGTGGCTCTGGCACATCATTTCATCGTAACTGCTGTGGATGTAGGAACTGGGATAAGGCAGCTGAGCAAAGGTGTGAGGCCCTGAGCTGAGTACCATGGGGAGGAGAGGCCCCCAGGGAGGTTGGGGGGATGGATATCCATGGAGAGATGTTACCAGCCCTGACCCAGCCCAGAGAGGTGAAAGTTTTATTTCATTCAATTGCTCCCCAAAGGGAGATTTTGCTGCCTGGGGCAAGATAGCATTTGTCATTTTGACACCTTCCCATTGCTTGTCAAGTCTTAACAGCCCTCCTGGGCCTCTTCACATATCCTCCTGCTTCAAGGTGTGTCTTTGTCTCTGGAGAAAGTCTCACTGCTGTAAGTTGATAGGAAACACTGTAGAAGCAGCTCAGGTCCAATTTCTGGAAAGTGCACATTCTTTCACCAGGGAGCATAATGGGAAAAGCACAGAAGTGCCGTCAGTATAGGTTTAAATCCCAGATCCTCACACTTCATCAGTTTGGACCCGATTTACAGACTCAGTAATGGGCTGTATAAATGGCGAAAATTATAGCTAACCCTTAGCATGGTCCCAACGATTGAAGAACAAGTCTGAGTTCCACACATGGTAACTATCAATGGTTTTGACATTCCAGTTTCTCTGCTTCTTGGAGAAACAGTCATGTCTGTTTCATCAGCTCTAAACGGTCCTTTAAAGAAGGCAACAAAATGTTCTAAAATTAGGTTGTGATGATGGTTGCACAATTATAAATGTAATAAAACTCACTGAATTATTAGGAAAAATAAGGCAGCAAACTTGAGGTTATATGCAAGGAGGGAGCTGCTAAAACAATGTTCCTTTTCAGGGGAGATAGATATTGGACTTCAAAGAAGAGTGTGGCAAACGGCCCTGGATCACAGTTTGTTACTTCTCAGGGGGTTGCATGAAGAGTTGCCTAATTTAGCCACAAAACATAAAATAAAACAAAACAGGACGTTATTTGGGACATATTTGAAATTCAAGTTTCATTGAGCATCCTATGCTAGATTTAGTGGTCCTAACCTCAGAAGCTCTGATATCCTCACATCTGGTCTTCTGTGGTCTGAACATGAGTGTGTTTTCTTCTGTTCATCCTTTTCAACAGCAACACAAATCCATTCTGGAAGAACTTCATAAGATGGCATGTCTTGGTACCCTGCCTGGGTTCATCCCTCCCCAGCTATGGGCCCAGGGGCATGGTACCTAACCTCTCTGAATTTAGTCTCTTCTTGGGTAAAAAATCCTTCCCTGCTTACTCAACAGAGCTGTTAGAGGAGCAATGCGGATGTAAGATCTGACTGTTTTCATCATGTGGGTTGATGAGTTCGTTATGCATGGATGTTCTCTGAGCATCAGCACACAGGGTCTCTCTCTGTTTATGGCAGACAATGATATGTGAGGCACAATTGGATGAGCTGCAAAGTCAAGGCAGACTGCAAGGGTGAATTATAAATCAAGAATCAAGCCTGTTAATTAGATGGGTATGACAGGAAGCTTACATTTATGACACGATGTTGCTGTCATTGAATCTAGGACGGCATCTCACACATACCAGGGTCCTCAATATACATGTGTTGAATGAATGAATTTATGAATAAGAAATGTAACTCCATTTGCTGTTCTTTTCTACATGTCTGCAAAATAATTGAACATTGTTTTTGTCTTGTCAGGGGTTTTCTGGCACAGGGACTGAGTTTAAAGAAAGTGACCTTAAACTACTCCACCATCCCACTTTGATGTATTGTGCTTCCCACCTGGCAGGTGCCTGGGCAGTTCTCTGGGTGGCCTGGGTCACAAGTCTCCAGACTGTAAGTCAAACCGTGTTCATGACGTGATGCAGGCGTTGGCATCCAGCCTGCTCGTGCCTTTTCTCCCTTTTGGTTAGGACCTTCCAAATCGTTCTGCTGACTTGTGAGGTGGTTCAAATAAGATGACATGAAAGTACACTGAAAAGTGTACCACTGTCTGCTCTTAAAGAGTACAATTCACGACCTAAGGGAACCTCCAAGACTCCAGCATTCTGGGGAAGGATCGTGACCATCTCTTCCTTTTCTTTCCACCTAATACAGGGATGGCGTTTCCTCTTGTGCTCCCAGGAAGGTTACATCTCAAATCCTGCTTCAGATTTCCTGACTTCTCTGAACATATTTTTCTGATTTCTTTGTCACCCTCCCCGGGAATAAGTTCATTTTACAATTTCTTGGCGACTCTGGTATGTGTCTCCAGTCCTGTGAAGCCTAGGGTTTACGTGCTGGATTGTCTTTCACCTTCCACCTTTCTTTTTTTTTTTTTTTTTTTTTTGAATGGTAACAGTGCAAAACTTTGTGAAATTTTGTTCCTGTAAGAACACCTGGCTGTCTCGGCGCCCCTGTTTGGCCCTTGATCACCTTGCTGTGGAGGCTTTTCAATGAATCCCTTAAGCCTGTTGAAATCCCTGCTCTTGAAATCCATTTACTTGATTTGACCACCTTCCCATCGTTGCTGATAGCACAAGCCACATCAGTTGGGCAGGCTGGTCCCAATGCACCCTTTCAGTTCAATATTCTTGTTGCCCAAACTCCTGCTTCCTTGCCCTAAACCCCTCAAATTAGAAGATACCATTTTTTTTTTTCTTTTGGCAGGCTTAAGAATGGCTTCACTCTTGCTACCTTTTAAGAAACTAGCAAAAAGTCTACTCGTTTTCCGGGTTCATGAGACCTCTCATGCCTAGGGGTCAGACATTTGAGTTCAAGGAAATCCTCGGCATCATTTCCCAAATGAGTTAATTTTATTCCTAAAGGTCACACGTAGCCCCAAAGGTGATGCCCCTGCATTTTAAATTTTGGGATTTTCATATGGAGAACATGTTTTAAACAGTTTGCCTTCTTCGTTAAAGGAAAGCTAGCTGAGTACCAAGCAGGGATGAGTACCACCAAGTGGCTCCAATTTGGTGCAATATTACAATTTCAAAATTCATCATGAGTTTCCATCCTTGACAACAGAATGAGGTGCTGCTGCCTCTGACCTCCCTCAGCTTCCTTGTAACCTTTTCACACACACTATCACCATATATCTACATGAGATAAATGTGGACATAAAATGGTTCTGACACCGGGCAGCTGCAACTCACACACCAATCTGCATTTCATGCATCCAATTCTTGGCTTTCTTGGGGTCTGTCACTTTGTTTAAATCGCCCACCTCTGGAATGCCAGGAGCCAAGAGACTCTCCACGTGAAAGTCTTATTGTGCATATTTCACACACAGAAATACCTGGAAAGTTTACAGAGGACTTGTCCTCACTGGAAGCAATCAATTTGTAAAGCGCAGAGCAAGGCTATACTTTGAGAAGCAAATCCCAGTTGCATTTGCACAATGTTCCATCACTTCTGAGCCAGAACAGCTGAGCAAAAGCCAGGTCGGCATGTGGAGGACAAGTGAGTGAAGCTGAGGCAACTACCCAGTAGTTTTCATCAATATCTATAGCATCTCGGGGGTTTTAGTTGCTTGACTTTTTCCCTATTTGGGTGAAATAATCACACTGGACTTTGAGGGGATAATAAGGCTATGTTCAGTTTTTCTGCATTTTTTTTTTCCCCGAAAGGTCTAATTTTTCACAATGTCTATTTCTTCAGCAATTTTCTCCTGTTCAGTTAGGGAAATCAAGACTACACTGAATAAGTCTTTCCACTACTTTGTGTTTGTCCCCCTCCTCCAGTCTCCCCTTACATCCTTCCCTCCAAGAAATTCCTCTTGCTTCCCAAGTTAGGTTTTTGGAATCAATTTATCACCTTCAGGACACAAGGGTATTATTATTAAGAAGTTGGCCCATGAGTATGTGGAGTATACTTTTGCAGTGTGAGGATAACCACTGCTCTACATGGATGTCTATGCCCCTGTCCCCTTAGAGATACAATGGGCCTCCTTATTTTTACATTCATGCCTCCCAACTACCCTCCAAGGTGGCAGGTAGGGGCCAGTTAGTGCTCCCAATTTTCCAAGTCAGAATACAGGATGCAGAAAGATTAGGTGTTTTATCTAAAATCATCCAGGAAGTCAATGGAACACACTCTTGTGAGGGTTCATTTCCTCCTGGGTATGACACAACATAAGAACTTTGGTGACTATGCCTTTCCTTGGCCAAGTCTTAGCGAGTTCACTGTGTTGCACACAGAGGAAGGGGTGGCCTGTACTGAGAATGGACAGACCTGGCTTCTAGCCTGACTCTGGCTCTACCAAGCTATCTGGCTTCGGGCAAAGTCTTTTATGCTCTCTGGTTCAACTGCCCTCTTCTATAAAGTAAGAGGTTGTTGAAGACAGTGACCTCTAAGGTTCCTTCCAGCTTAAATCATTTACTTTCCTATGATTGATGTATAACAGTCATAGGGTGGGTGGGTTCTGAGAAAGATGACTGAATATCCACTTTGCCTGGAACATCCCAGGATCACTATTAATAGCACCTCCTTTCACACTCAAAAATGTTCCAGTTTGGACAACAATTATAAGTAAACCAAAAGATAATGGATGGATCTGAACTTTTAGTGTAATATTAGCAGAACCACTGAAGCTGCCATCTAAGCCAGTATCCTTTCCATAGCAGCCTCTTTCTGGGGCCCAGTCTTACGAAAAATTAAAAAGACTATGTAATGGAAAAGAATATTTAAAAAGAAAGCATATGTGTGTGTGTGTGTGTGTGTGTATACCACTTTGTTGTACAGCAGAAATTAACACAACATTGTAAATCAACATTGTAATTATATTGTTAAAAATGCCTATGATCACTTCTACTCCATATTCTCAAATCTAGTGGGTCAACTCTATAGCTGAAAGAGATACCTATCATTTACCCAATAGTGTTTTACTGCGTATCTACTAAATACTTAAATACACTGAAGTTCACATGGGTAGAAATGCGTATTTTGCATTCCCTGTTGCTGGCAAGCAGGGGCTTCATGGACTGATTTTTTATTTTTGCCACTCAATATGAGAATATAACTCAGTTCCTTTACAAATGGGAATTGGTATTATGATGTAGGGAATTTGTTTTGATAAAAAAACCTAACTGGATGGGAGTTTCTTTAACCTCCAAGGAGAGGATGAGGAGCCACTCGGTACAACATCTGATTGTCCTGTCCATCTGACAGAAGGGAACCTTCTGCAGGGCTATGTTACTTTCATTTTCCCCAAGTGACTACGTGAGCAATGTGTGAGGAGGCAGGAATCTCACTGTAGCGTTATCTGAGGCCTGCGGCATATGGAAATCACATCCAGTTTGGTCTTAGATGGTGTGGTTTATGTCTGCTTTCAACCATAGCACATCTGCACACAGCAGTCAGGTAACTGTGAGCAAATGGCCGGCAGTAACCACATCACCCTCCCACTTCCCACAGTGGATTTTGTAAATGTGTAGAACTGGATTACTCACCCAATACAGATATTCCTTCTTTTAAAACTCTGAGAGGAGTCACATTTCTGCTTCCACCACACCCTCTCAATGATGAGACGCTCACCCCTTACAAGGCAGTCCAATCTAATTTTGAACAGCTCTCATTCTTGGGCCAGATATAGGAAGGTCTCCTGGCAAAAACCAAAGCCAGTGCCCAAATAGCCCATGTTTTCTAAACCCTGAGGGGTTTAGGACTTTTCCAGGTCCCTCCTATACCCCCAGGGCAAGGAGGTGTGAGGGTCTCCTGTTCTGTGGCGATACAGCAATCCATAGGCTCAAAAAAAAAAAAAAAAAAAAAAAAAACCATCAAAACTAGAACAGAAGGGTTTCCACTTACACTGCTATTTGAGGCTTCAGAGTAGAAGAGTGGGTACTCAGCCAGGTCCCCTGAGCAGTTCCTTTATTTTTGCTGTCTTCTTTGGGATGAATGAACCCTCCCTCATGCTCTAAGTGCTGAAGGCCTCACTCTGGAGGATGGCATCCTCAGCTGTGGCCCTGGATTGGACTCAACTCTGTCCCACAAGCTGGTTTCTGTGTGAAGCATCCTACCACCAACCCACATTGTAAGCCATGCTCTGGGCTGTTTGGAAAGTTCTTCAGTAAACATTTAACTGTGACTAATATGCTGATTTACACATTGTAAGCAACCCCTAGCCAAGGAGAAAGGCTGGCAGGAGTCTCTGTGGAACTGCAGAGGATGCCTGTGCCACAGGATGCCCCAAAAGCCATTAACAAGCTAAGGTGACAGACGCATGGTTAAAAGGTGAAAAAAAGAACCTTGGGGAAATCAGCCATTAACATCAGAGAGAGGAGAGATGGCAAGTGTGAAGTGTCAGAGCCACGCAGGGTTCAGTGGTCTAGCCCTCCATCAGCATTCTCTGGAGTAGCCTCTGGGTCCAGATAAGTTGGCTCCAACCTGACTGCACATTGAACATTCGGGGGCATTTTTGCTTGGATATGATGGCTAATGAGATAGAAAATCCCAGACATTCTTCATCTGGTCATAACTTGCCAAATGGGTTCAGAACTTTAAAGATTTTAAAATATTAACTTCAAGAAAGCATTGTTCATGAAACTTAATATCACAAAAAAACCCACAGTCAAATTAGATCCATTTCCTAAAGCAAAGGAAATAAAAGCAAAAAATAAACAAATGAGATCTAATTAAACTTAAAAATTTTGCACAGCAAAGAAACTACTGACAAAATGAAATGACAACCTATGGAATGGGAGAAAATATTTGCAAATGATATGACCAATAAATGATTAATATCCAAAATATATAAACACTGCAAAATATATAAACACTCAATGTCAAAAAACAGCAACAACAACACAATTACCAATGGGCAGAAAAAATGGATACACATTTTTCCAAGGAAGAAATGCAGATGGCTAACAGGCACATGAAAACATGCTCAACATCACTAATCATCAGGGAAATGCAAATTAATACCACAATGAGATAACACCTCACATTTGTCAGAATAGCTATCATCAAAAAGAACATAAATAACAAATGTTGGCGAGGATGTGAAGAAAAGAGAACCTTCAATGTAGTGTCGGTGTGAAGGTAAACTGGTGCAGCCACTGTGGAAAACAGTATGGAGATTCCTTAGAAAGTTAAAAGTACACCTACCATATAATCCAGCAATGCTACTCTTGAGTATATATCCCGAAAAAAAAACCCATTAATGTGAAAAGATATATGCACCCCAGTGTTCAAAGCAACATTATTTACAATAGCCAAGATAAGGAAGCAACCTAAGTGAACATCAACAGATGAGCGGATAAAGATGTGGTATATATATCAGTACTACTCAGCCATAAAAAAAAAAAAAGAGAATTTTGTCATTTGCAGCAACATGGATGGACTTGGAGGCTATTATGCTAAGTGAAATAAATCAGACAGAAAAAGACAAATACTGTATGATATCATTTATATGTGGAATCTAAAAAACACAACAAACTAGTGAATGTAACAAAAAAGTAGACTTGTAGATATAGAGAACAAACTAGTGGTTACCAGTGAGAAGAGGGGAACAGGGAGGGGAAATATAGGAGTAGGGGATTAAAAGATACAAATTATTAGTTATAAAATAAGCTACAAAGATATATTGTGCAACTCAGGGAATATATCGAATATAATAACCATAAATGGAGTATGACCCCTAAGAATTGTGAATCATTATACTGTACATCTATAACTTATATAATATTTTATAGCAATCTATACTTCAATAAGAAATAAAATATTTGCACAAGATGGAAAAAAATGAGCAGAAGATCTAAATAGATTTTTTTTTTAAAAAGATATACAGATGGACAACAGGCACATGAAAAGATGCTCAGCATCATTAATCATCATGGAAATGCAAATCAAAACCACACTGAGATATTACCTCACACCTGTCAGAGTGGCTATCATCAATAAGAACAGAAATAATAAATACTAGAGAGGGTGTGGAGGAAAAAAACCCTCCTATGCTGTTGCTTAGAATGTACATTGATGAAGCCACTATAGAAAACAGTACAGATGTTCCTTAAAAAACTAAAAATTATCCAGTAATCCCACTCTTGGGCACATATCCAAAAAAAAAAAAAAATGAAAACTCTAATTCAAAAAGATATATGCACCCCAATGTTCACTGTAGCACTTTTTATAATAGCCAAAACATGGAAACAAGCCAAATGCCCATCAACAGATGAATGGCTTAAGATGTACACACACACACACATACACACACAAAATGGAACAGTACTTGGCCATAAAAAGTGCATGTTGTCATTTGCAGCAACATAGATGAACCTAGAGAATATTATGCTTAGTGAAGTAAGACAGACTTAGTGAAGTAAGAGTATATCACTTATATGTGCAATCTAAAAAATATATATATACAGATAAATCCATATACAAAACAGAAAGAGACTCACAGACACAGAAGACAAACTTATGGTTACCAAATGGGAGAAGGAAGGAGGAACAAATCAGGAGTATAGGATTAACATACACCAACTACTATACGTAAAACAGATAATCAACGCACATTTACTGCATATCACAGGGAATTACATTCAATATTTTTTAATAACCTATAATGGAATATAATCTAAAAACACACATAACTCAATCATTTTGCTGGACACCTAACTTTAACACAATATTGTAAATCAACTGTATTTCAATTTTAAAAAAAGAAAGCATGTTAAACTCAAAAGTTGGTGTCCACCAGGCTAGATGGAAAAGCAGGTTAGATCATTCAGCATCTGCCTGAAGTGGTTCCCCTCTTTATGCTCTAATGTTTAGCATCATTGGCTCTTGGGAAAGTCTTCCTTATGTCATACCCCAATTACTCCAAAGGCAGGTTTAGCCCGATTCATTTCATTTGAGAAGTAACGGAAGGGAGGGTGGCAATGTATGGGTAGACTTCAATTCCTAGAATTTACAGCTCTGCAATCTGGAACAAAATAATTAACCTCGATAGGTCTTGGTTTCCTCTGTAAGATATGGTTTATGTGAAATTAAGTGAGATAAAGTCCAAGGGAGGTGCTCATGCAGTGTCTAACACAGAGAAGTCACTCAAAAGCAGCAGTTAATATGGCATCTCTGTTTGGGTCTTCAACATGAATTTGTATTAAATGAGATATGAGGTGCAATGGATGGTAGGGAATGGAGGGGGTTTGGGGGGGGTAAAAGGCTGAGACAAGCTAAGGGGACTCCGACACCCTGCTCTCAGTGCTTGGTAGATGGGCCTCCATTTGCCCCCTCACTTTCCTACAACTCACAGAGATCCCGAACTGTGGGTTCCACATCCTCATCTTCTGTGCTTGCTCTCCCACTGCCCTGGGTGTTGTTGCCCAAAGTCAGTCAGAAGAGGAGGCAGCCATGAGCCTCTGACTGGCCCCTGTGTTTTTTACTTCCACTTTCTTCAGGCTAATTCTGAGCTAGGAAAAGACTCTTGGGGTCAATATCAGAATATTGTCTGTGGAAGTAGCACACAGAATTTGGGTCTGGGACAACCATCACTTACGAACTATAATAGAATTTATACATTTCATCCCCAGAAGGGACAAACAATCTCTCCCCTGCCTTTTCTTTGGCCACCTATATACACTCTGGCTTGTAGGATATGGCTGCACATTATTTTCTCTGAAACTTCCCACAGCACTTAAATGAATTAGATGATTTCATAATCCTACAGTGTTTTCATTAAAAAATGGATTTAAGAAAAAAAAAAAACAAAAAAAACAAAGAAGTTCTGGGAACTCTCAACCTGGTGTTGCTTTAATGGTATTCAAGAAGCTGAATTTGAAAGTGACCTTCCTGAGAAATACCACTGAGTGAATGCAAAAGCCTAAAAATAAAAGAACCATGGGAAACTCAGTTCTTGTGATGTGTGATCAATAAAAGAACAAAAGTGGCAAGCCACAAGTCCCGGAGCATCTAACACAAAAATGCAGTGTTCACTATAAAGAGAAGAGTCTTCAATGCTGAACGTTCCTTCCACAAATAACACAGTTTCATAAATTATGATTTTATTTTTACAGCCGTATCTTTCCTTCTGAAGCCACTGGGGCTCTGACAATGCAGTTTATTTTTGCACAGGACATTATATCATGTCCTGTCATGATATCGTGTATCTTCAAGGACATGATGTCACACTTCAGAATCAATTTTTCTTAATGGGCATTTCAACAGCCCTTCTGTGGGGGGATATCTTCTGAAGGTCAGTGTGCGGTGGAGGGATTAGAAGGAAACCCTACTTCATGGGGGTGAGAAGTCTGCTATTCTTTGGGCTCAATAACCCAGAGAACTTTTGTTAAAATGTCTCGTTCCTTCTCAGATTCCCAGTTCATCTGTCTGTGAAATGGTATGAAAAAATATATTGTGGAGGAAAAAAAAAAAAAAACTTCTGAAATTCTCTAGTTCAGGGATCAGCAAACATTTTCTATAAAGGTCCAGAGAGTAAATATTTTCATTTTTCAGGCTCAAGTTTGCCTGAAAGTACCCATAGGGTGATACATAAATAAAGAGATGAGGCTATGTACCAATAAAACTTTATTTGTAGACACTGAAATTTGAATTTTGTGTAATTTTCATGTGTCATGAAACATTACTCTTTATTTTTTTCAACCATCCAAGAATGTAAATTTTCAGCCACACAAATATTAGCCCTGGCCCAGATTTGTCCTGTGGTCTATACTTTGCTGATGCCAGCTCTAAGAAAAGAAAAACTTACATATCCAAACTCCAATAACTGCTGTTTTTTCAGCATAATTCTTGTACAGTATGACTCATTCAGACTGTGGCTTCTCTTTCATGATGTCACTAATAACCTGAAGAGCAATCACAGAATTGGGGTAGGGTTTTCTCTCTCTCTAGAGGCAGAGACACCGTCCCCAAGGAAAGTAGAGGCTGGGGGCACATGTATGCACGTGCCTTGGTAGGCATCTGAGCTCTAGGTATGTCTAAACCATGTGTCTACATGGTAGGCAGTAAGATTCAACTAAGGGAGAGGGTGCTTTTTAAAGTTAATCAGAAGCAGCTGAGTAATATGCTCCTGGTTTAATAATCACAAAGTTGGACTTACAGCTCTTATCAAGCCATTTCGGCGGGATCTGCATCATTTCAACAATTTCAACAAACTGTCCCAGAGAGGAGAAAGATTAGACTGTGTATGTTTACTCTCTGTGGAGTTATGGCTGTGTCCTCTTCAAGAGAATGAGATATGGGAAGAGAAGTTTACTTAGTCCAGTCTCTGATAGGTTCTCATGACAGGAAAAGTTGGCTGTCTGTGCTCAGGTGAATGACAGTGAAATTCTTCGGGTACCCTTCCCTCTGGAGATGCAAATCCTTCAAGGGGTCGTGGGTAAGGAGGGGCTCTGTGCTCTCAGATCCAAGTTTACTTGGGTCTGTGGAGGTCTACAACGTGGGGAGTGGGGATAGGGCCAGCAAGGTGAGCATCTCACAGTGTTGGAGCCGAAAGAGATTCTATCAATCATTCTTCACCTTGAAGGGGAGACAGAAACCGAGAGAGAGGGGCGTGATTGTCTAAAGCCTCCAAAGCTTCGGGAACCAGGAACAGACCAAAAGGCCAAAAAGAGATGGACCAGTCCAGGGCCCCTTCTGTCACTCTTCACTGCACCAGGAGTTTGGGGACTGGCTTGATCTCACTCGGCCACCCATGGAGGTGATCCCTGACCCCTCTACTTCCCCATCAGGAGCCAGGCTTTTCTAGGCTCTCCCCAGGCACCCTCATGGAGGTATCAATGTTGAGCCTGTTCACTGACCCAGGGCTCGAGTTTCACTCACTTCCCAGACTGCCCCAAGTTGTAATGCCCCAGCTAGCCAGGATATGGCCACCTCGCTACAAGTCAAAGGATGCGGCGGGGTTTCTTCTAGATCCACACCGGCTTTCCACAGAGGGATGTTTTAGCAAAAACCTTAGGCTGAACACTCCAGTGGAGACCCAATCTTGCGAACAGGAAACCGGGGAAATATGCAGACATTTTCTGAGGCCTCAAGTGGCACAGTATGACTGCTCTAGAGGCTGGGTGGACGAAAGCCTGGGCTCCCCCTGCCGCATCCCCTTGTGAGGGAGTTGGGCCTGCGCCTGTGCCCACAACTCCCCCCACCTCCAAGGTGCTGCCAGGGATGAATGACACATGACTAGGCTTGGGGTCAAGCCCCCTAGCATCAACTGGGTCCTCACTTCCCCTCTTAAGCCTCAGGCTCCTCATGTGTAAAGGGCCCAGGGCTGAATGAGATGATTTTGAGACCTTTGCTGTACTGGCATTCTCTTTTAAATGTTGGCCACTGTTGACTTAATTCTGTTCATAGACAACTATGCTAATTATGTCACAATTTACGGTGGAATAGTAAGATAATACCAACCTGACAAAAGGAAGAATCGACATTCTAGACACAAATGTCAAAGCATTGACTTCAAAACTCTTCATAAACTTTGATTTTTTTTTTTTTTTTTTTTTTTTTTTTACAGTTGCTCTTTACTCCAGACCAGGGATTTACATACATTGTCTTACTGACTCTTACAAGAACCATGTAAGAAAATGAGAGCTGAGAGAGACAAATTTGCCCCAAGTTGTAATGCCAATAAATGGTAGAGCCAGTGTTTGAACTTGGGTCTATCTGGCTCCAAATTCTCCATTATGCTTTAAGACAAAGATAAGATAAACTAATCTTTCATTTATTTAAACCTCCCCCCCCAAATATGCCCCCCCCAAAAAAAAGAAAAAGAACTTCTGCTGTTCTTTCTTTTACTGATTATGTCTTTCCTTTAACCTCAGGGGCCCAAGACTAATTTAATAGCAAAGATTTTCTTTGCAACCCGACAGGGATCATTGTACTGGAGGGACATGCTATGCTCACCAGGGATCTCAATACCTACAAGGTCACCCAAAAGGCACAAGAAATGGCAGAAGGTGGGCTTGTCCGGGATTGCAGTTCAAAAGGTTTCCCTATAATCTGGGCTCTGCTTTGTGCTTCTCTCTGTGCCTTGGCCTGAGCTGGCCATAGGTGGCCAAGGTCTATTGCTTCTTGGGTTCACAGGCCATCCCCAAGTGCTATTAAGGAAATACGTTATCATCAAGAACCTATTGCCAGGAAAGACCAGATGAATGTTGTCACTGTTGATGCATGACTGTGTCCCTGTGGGGGAGGCACAGAGGAAGGAGAGGGAGAGATGGTCCCAGCCCAGGAGTTCATGTGTGTACATGCGCTGACACCAAATGCCTGGTGCCTCCAATCTGTTTCCCCCTGTCACAGGGAGTTGGTGAAGAGCTACAGCTGCAGTGGGGTCAATGTCAGTGAGGCCTTGAAGAGCAGCTCATGGCTAGAACTGGAGCACTGTGTGGACCAGCAAGATGGGAGTGGATGGGAGAATGTGGCTGTGGGGGTCCTCGGGGAATGGTTCTGTCCCAAGATTTCAGTTTATCACGGGTGGAAAAGGAGTTCCCCTCCAATGGCCCAGCCAAGAATGTTGATGTCACAGGCAAAGGGAACAGAGTTTGATTGTGTGTCACATGGAACTGGGAATAGGCTGCTGTGCTCAGAGGGACACCCTTATCAATTAGGTAATGTCTGCTAATGATTGAGAAACTGTGTTAGGCAGCACTCCAGCTGTTGATATGTTAGCAGACATCTGTAAAAAGCACTCATACCTTGTGGGAAAAGCTTTTCTTAGACTGGCTCCCACTGGTCTGAGCCCAGCAGCATCACAGGGCCTCTGAAACAGAGCAGCATGGCAGAAACAAGGCCTGGGCATAGGAGTCAGCCTGGCTGGGATTTTGGTTCTATCTCCAGGAGGTAAAAGTATGTTTGTGCAGAAATGATGCCTATAACCAAATCTTCTTCCCCTGGTCCCCCAGCCTCCCTTACTTTTCTCCTTCCTTCCTCCCATTTTCCCTCCCACCTGCCCTCTCTCCTTCCTTCCTTCCTCCCTTTCTTCTCCTTTTTCCCTCTCTCTCCTTTCCTCCCTCACCCCTCTCTTCCTCTTTCTCCTCCATACTTTCCCACACCTCACTCGTTGCCTTCCTTGAAACACTAACATTTAATAATGTCCACAATGTATAAAGTGCTGGGTGCACAAAGGAGTAATGAATTGTCCTCAGGGGAATAATAGCTAAAGGCACAAAATGAATTTGAAAACTAATCCATGTTAATTAAAAGATGTGTAAAAGAATACACTGGTAGACATATATAACCTCTGCCATAGCCACTGACTCTGTTTTTTTTAAAAAAAGTCTAATTGGTTTCATTCAGTGTTCTCTTTCTTTTCTCTCTTTTTTGAAAAATAAAGCAATATATTATAGGATAAAAAATACAAAAGATCAACAAATTAATCCCCAATCACATTAATTAAAAATGGAAATGTATGAATAATATGCATACGTAATATGTACATATCCATGCATGTATGTATGTACAAATTTTAACACAAGAATGGGATATTATTGGAGTTCCCATTGTGGCTCAGTGGTTAGTGAACCTGACTAGCATCCATGAGGACGCAGGTTCAATCCCTGGCCTCACTCAGTAGGTTAAGGATCCGGTGTTGCCTGTGAGCTGTGGTGTAGGTCGCAGACATGGCTCGGATCTGGCATGGCTGTGGCTGTGGCATAGGCCAGCAGCTACAGCTCCAATTGGACCCCTAGCCCAGGAACCTCCATATGCCACAAGTGCAGCCCCAAAAGACAAAAAGACCAGGAAAAAAAAAAAAAAAGAATAGGATATTATTGTTTATACTGCAATGTGCTCTTTATGCTGAATATATTGCTAGTGTCTTTCGGAATTAATAAATACCGGGATGCCACATTACTTTTCATTGGTTATATAGTAGTTCATCAAACAGAGGGTCCACAATTAATTTTACCATTCCTGTTGCTAAGAATTAACACTGTTCTCAATTTGGGAAAATGATCTTTTTTTTTGGCTGTGTCCATGGTATGCAGAAGTTCCCAGGTCAAGGACTGAACCCGAATCACAGCAGTGACAATGCTGAATCCTTAACTTCTAGGCCACCAGGGAATTTTGGGAATATGATTTTTAAAAAACACAGCAATAATCAGTAGCCCGAAATTACCACAACTTTGTAAGTCATCTATATTCCAATAAAATTTAAATATAAATAATAAAATAAAAAACACAGCAATAATCACTGTAACTAAATGGTTACATATTGGTCAGATTATTTTCTTAGGATAACTTCCTAGAAATAGAATTCCAGCAGAAGTGTGTTTTGAAGACATTTTGATACACATCCCAACTATATCCCCAAAATTTTATATCAAAAGATATTACTTTTTATGTTTTCTTGAAATTCAATAGTCAAAATATATATCTCACTTTTAAGTGGACATATCGGTTACAGCTTAAAAAACAAATATTTCAAATTTATGCAGTTGAGTTTTGAGACTGCTGTTTTATTAAATTTGCTTCTATTTATTGTTATATTCATATATTTTATGTATTAGAGTCACTAGTATTTTGTCACATTTATTAGCAATATTTTCCCTATTTATCACTTGTCTTTTAGGATTATTTTCTGCATAGGAGTTTTGGTTTTTTTAATTTGATGCAATTGAGCAATTACTTCCTTCACAGTTGCTACTTTTGATGTCATATTTATAAAATGCCTCTCTACTGTAAATAAATACTGATATTTATATACTCTTTATTTTTTCACTTTAATCCATCTGGAATTGATTTTGGGTTCAGTATGACTCAGAATTTAACTTTGTTCTTCCCAAGTCATTAACTAGCTTTATGGTATTTTGATCAAGTCTATGCTTAAAATTTTAAATTTGTAATTATGTTTTATGATTTTAATATTGTATATTTGTCATTTTTCTTAAATTATACTTATTAGATATCTGTCTATGCTTGTTTTCAAAGAAGCAGCTCATTTCTCAATTTTATTATTTTTACTATTTCTGCTCCTGTCTTTGTAAAATGTATCCTCTCATATTTTAAAATGTTTTCTTTTAAAGTTTCATGACTTGAATTCATTATTATTTCATCTTCATTTTTTCTCTTTAATGACTAAAAAATTGGGGCTATGAATATTCTTCTCATTATAGTTTTGGCCATATTCTGTACATTTTGTTTGGCATATTCTTAGAGACACTGCTTTCTAAATAATTGTGACACCGTTTTATTTGCTGACAAAAGAGTTTCAAGGGGAAAAGTTTACTGTTTATAAGTATATGAGGTTTAGTATAAATAAATGTTTTAAATTTATGGTTTACTGCATTGTGACCAAGAATATGGCCTGTAGATTTTTTCTGGTTAACTTCTGAAAATTTTTGAGATTTTCTTTGAGAAAGTCTGGACTCTGATGTTTTATTTTAAAAAGTAGGGCGGGGGGAGGTCAAGTTTGGGATTCTAACTTAACTTGTGTCTGTCTCAAGTATTCAAGGGAGACTTTCCGTAATCTCCTGCTTTAGAGAACCCTCCCTCTCCCACTCTAACAGAAATCTCTCAGCCACACTGTCCCGAGTCTTTATCTCAGTGCCTTTGTCTTTCTTGCCTTATATAATGTGCCACATGTTCCTGACACATCAGGTCTTTCCATGCCCTGCCCCATGTGGAAGATAGTTCTCCGACTCTGCTTTTCTCCCTCAGATCTGTCTTTGAAGCTGTGATCCATCTCCAGAAAGAGGTGGAGGAAAGAGAAGCTAAGTGAACAGAAGAGGAGGGGAAAGATTCTGTAAACTCCTCCATGGGTCACTTTGATAAAAACAAAAAAAAAATCTGATTTCTACTTTCTGTAGGAAATCATATGCCATATTTTTGATTAAAGCTGTACCTTAAAGTATTTATGTGTTTGTCTCTAAAGTTAAATGGATTTTTCTATTCTGTGTGAAGTATCGATCCATTATTAGACAAGCTTAGCCTACAGACCTTTATTATAATTTACTTATTTCATTTTAAATCTGTACTACTCTTTTTTGATTTCTGGTTCTCATACTTCCCTGATTTTTACTTCATTTTCAGTTTTTAAAAATGAAGAATATATATTCTATTTGCACTTATCATCCTTAGTATGCATTCCATTTAAAATTCTAATAGCTATTACTATGAAGCCGTTCAAAAGCATTACTCATTTTCAAAAAGGCGAGGGCAGTTTAAGCTCACTGTTGTCAACAGATAACCCATGTGGATTGCCCTTGGCTCTATGCTTTATCCACTGGTGATGGTTGGTTCCTGTTTTTCATTCCATGGTTGAAAGGTGGATTGATGTTCACAGCTCTCAATCTAGTTTCCTAGTTTTTCTCAGGCTTTTACTAATGCACCATTGCCCCGCTCAGGAGGTCTTCTTTTCTTTATGGCTCTATAACACTTGAAACCACGGGAATGTGAAAAAGTCACAACTCCAAGAATGTATTGCTTCTATGATTCTTGCCACTATCACCCCAGCTATCCCTACCTCTGAAAATTACACCCCCAGAATGTCATAGGCCATTACCAGTCCTCAGGTTTTGCTCTCTGATGGCCTGTGTTCTAAAAGCTGATGGAGGAAAGAACATTAGTTGCCAACACAATTTTGGCTGCTTCACAGGTCAACAAACCCAGGGAAGAGAAAGGTGATGGGTTTGCATATCTGGGGAGCTCAGAAGCTGGATGGCCCTTCATTGTTGTCCAGAGGAGGCAATGGGTCAGCTGGCATTGATGTGGACGACCCCGGGGACAGGGCGTGTCCTTGGGTAAGGCAGCTCTCCTCCATAAGGGAAATCCCTGAAAGGGTTGTGCTGAGGCTGTGTCCCAGCAGAACTCCCAACAGCTGGAGAATGATTTCTCCTTCTTGGAGGGGGATCCGGACAGCACTTCACAGCATCTACCTCATAATATCATTCATGTGAGTTGTTCATGTTTCCTCTCTATCTATGAGACTGTGAGCTTCACGAGAGCAGAAACTGTCTTGTTCAGGGTGTATCTCCAGTTCTTAGTACACACTAGTTCGACAGGCGATAAGTCATTGAATGGCTATCTTTAGGTGTGAGGAGGTGAAGGGCCGGGGAGGAGGGTGGAAAAGACCTATAGAGAGGAAAGGACTCCCCCATCTCACAGAAGATGTCATGAGAGACAAGAAAACTATTCAAAGATCTTCAAATCCACACGAAAATGGACAGGTGAGAGACTGTAGAGTAATTCCCCACATCCCATTTGAGAAATACAGCTGGAAATTGTGGGAAGAATATTTATGACCTTCAGGTCCAAAGAGGAACATAAAATAGTTGTCTGGTGCAGTGATTTCCACCCTCCTGGGGCTTACAGCATGCTCTCCTGATTTCCTGATGTATCCTGCATCCAATACACGTTACTACATGACATGCTTGTGTGCATATTACAGTGAATTAAAATGAATTTGTGATAGATGATAGACAGATACATAGAGCTCAGTATATCTCAACATTTTATGCTTTGAGAGACTTGGAAGTGCTTTAGAGTACACAGAATAATCAGACTGTGGGAGACTCTCCTAGAATTTTAATCAGTCAAGCCCATGAAGGGCCCCTGTTTGGCTCCAGTTCCTTTTAGCCCATAAACAGAGTTGCTCCCTCTGCCTGTGAGAGGCTCTGTTATGTTCAGTTGATGTTGGGATCTGGCTCCAGACATATTTGCGTCTTGCTTTCTATGCTCCCTGGCCTAGCCCTTTTCCCTGAAGACTAACTCAATGAGCAAAGCAAAAAAAAAAAAAAAAAAAAAAAAAAAAAAAAAAAAAAAAAAAGGCCATAAAACCATAAAGACTGCAAAAACCCAGGGAAATTTCATCTCAGAGGGCACCCTGGGTAGACTGCACCTGTCTCATCAGCTGGGAGACCTAAGTTCTGAAGTGCAAATTCCCTAGTGAGCCTCCTGAAGTGGGAGAATTGCCCTGTGTCTTGCCTATAAAGGGAAATGCACATAACAGCATTTCTTTTTTAAAAAAATTTTATTAAAGTGTAGTTGATCTACAATGTTCTGTCAATTTCTGCTGTACAGTATAGTGACCCAGTCATACCTATATATACATTCTTTTTCTCATATTATCTTCCATCATGTCCTATCACAAGTGATTGCATATAGTTTCCTGTGCTATACAGCAGGACCTCATTGCTTATCCATTCTAAATGTAATAGCCTGCATCTACTAAACTCAAACTCCCAGTCCATCCCACTCCCTCCCCCTCCTCCTTGGCAACCACAAGTCTATTCTCCACATCTGTGAGTCTGTTTCTGTTCTACAGATAGGTTCATTTGCGCCATATTTTAGAGTCCACATATAAGTGATCTCATACGATATTTGTCTTTCTCTGACTTATTTCACCTAGTATGAGGATCTCTAGTTGCATCCATGTTGCTGCGAATGGCATTATTTCATTCTTTTTATGGCTGAGTAGTATTCCATTGTGTATATGTACCACATCTTCTTAATCTGTTCTTCTGACAATGGACATTTAGGTTGTTTCCATGTCTTGGCTATTGTGACTAGTGCTACAGTAAACATAGGGATGCATGTATCTTTTCGAATTGTAGTTTTGTCTAGATATATGCCCAGGAGAGGGATTGCTTGATCATATGGTAGTTCTATGTTTAGTTTTCTGAGGAACTTCCATACTGATTTCCATAGTGGTTGTACCAGTTTACATTTTCACCAGCAGAGTAGAAGAGTTCCCTTTTCTTCATACCCTCTCTAGCATTTGGTATTTGTAGACTTATTAATGATGGCCATTCTAACTGGTATGAGATGGTACCTTGTAGTTTTGATTTGAATTTCTCTAATAATTAGTGATGCTGAGCATTTTTTTCATGTGCCTGCTGGCCATCCATATGTCTTCTTTGGGTTTTTTTTTTGTTTTTTTTTGTTTGTTTGTTTGTTTGTTTTGCTGTTGAATTGAATGAGTTGTTTGTATATTCTGGAGATTAGTCCCTTGTTGGCTGCATTTGAAACTATTTTTTCCCACTCTGTAGGTTGTCTTTTCACTTTTTCGTTTTTGTTTTTTATGGTTTCCTTTGCTGTGCAAAAGCTTTTAAGTCTGATTAGGTCCCATTGGTTTACTTTTGTTTTTATTTCTCTTACCTTGGAAGACTGGCCTAAGAAAACATTTGTACAGTTGATGTCAGAGAATGTTTTCCCTGTGTTCTCTTCTAGGAGTTTCGTGGTGTCTTGTCTTATGTTTAAGTCTTTAGGACATTTTGAGTTTATTTTTGTGCATGGTGTGAGATGTGTTCTAGTTTTTTTTTTTTTTTTTTTTTTTGCCTTTTTGCTATTTCTTGGGCCGCTCCTGCAGCATATGGAGGTTCCCAGGCTAGGGGTCTAATCGGAGCTGCAGCCACCGGCCTACGCCAGAGCCACAGCAACGCAGGATCCGAGCCGCGTCTGCAACCTCCACCACAGCCCATGGCAACGCCGGATCGTTAACCCACTGAGCAAGGGCAGGGACCGAACCTGCAACCTCATGGTTCCTAGTTGGATTTGTTAACCACTGCGCCACGACAGGAACTCCCCAGCACCATTTTCTGAAGAGACTGTCTTCTTCTCATTTTATATTTTTGGTTCCTTGCCAAAGATTAATTGACCATAGGTGTCTGGGTTTATTTCTGGGTTCTCTATTCTGTTCCATTGATCTGTATGTCTGTCTTTGTACCTCACTGTCCTCGCTGTCTTGATTACTGTAGTTTTGTAATAATGTCTGAGGTCTGGGAGAGTTCTGCCTCCTGCTCGGTTTTTTCCCCTCAGGATTGCTTTGGCAATTTTGGATTATAATGGCATTTCTTAACTAGAAATGTCCTCATCACAAACTCTTTCTCAAACACTATAGTTCTTGGTTTCATGTTAAAGTGTAAAGCCCACAGATGTCCATCCCAAAGAGACTGTTTCTTGCTTATACTGCCTGCCCTTCTAAAAGGAGAGAAACCATTGTATATTAACTCCCTAATTTGGTTTAATATTTAATTTTCACTCAGCCCTAAGGGTTGATATGTTTATCTCCATTTTACACCTGAGGAAGCTAAAGTAAAGAAAGGGTATGTGACATACCCAAGGCTATAGGCCAATACGTGGCTGGAGCTGGAATCTATTAATTTTTGTTCACTTACTCAGGAACTCTTATTGGGCACCCATTTGGTACTGGGCAGGGTGCTTTGACATTCCTACAGTCTCTCCCGGAGAACAGGTCATCAGCAATTACATCACCGTCCACCTCCACCCATATTGGCAGTTGGGACCCCGAGCCAAGACTTTTCACAATGGCCCACAGCAACCCCTGAAACGCCTGGAGAGAATGGAGAAGAGTGAGGGAGGGGAAAGGATGGCATTCTTAGAGGTCTCGGCCTCTGTGGACTGTCCTTCCGCAGATCCAGTAGAGACCTGACACTGGTATATCTCAATTTATACCATGGCATCCTGGCATCTAGGCCAGGCATCAGCTGAATGGTGGCTAAACCAAGTAAAGTCTCCTACCATCCATGGAACTTTGATTGAACATCCTACCCCAGGCTGTTTCTGGAGTAATGCAAATGCGTATTGGTGTGTACTATTGATAAATCTGTGTGTGCACATGTATATATACTTGTGTGTTCTTGATGCTTTGCGTATGCCTACTGTGCCTTAGGAATTTCCTAGTATGGAAACTGAGCATATCAATGGCCAAATTTGGAAAGCGATTTACCTTTTGCTTTCTCCTAAGCCATAAAATCTTCTTAGGACTTTATTACCCCAACTCTTCAAGCCATTTGGAAATAAGAATCATAATCATAGCCAATACACATTGACTACTTAGTCTGAAGTACTGCTTTAGGCAACTTGACCAGAGTACTAACCCTTAATTCTAAGGACAACTCAATGAGACTTTAACTTCCATTACTTCCTCTTTAGGGGTGAGGAGACTGAGGCCACCAGAACCCATGCTCAGGGTCTCTCTGTGTGGAAGCTGTGGAGAGGGGTTGGAATTCAGGCCATCTGGCCTCAGATGCTGCTCTCCTAGCACAGCAGCGACCTGCCTTCCCCATCCTGCTTGCTAGGCAGGGCTACCAAACTGTCTTCCTTTATTAGGTACAACTTAAAGATGCAAGTTCAATGGTTGGACTTCACAAGTATTTCCCAGGTTTCTTCTTCACTCGGTCAAGTTAGAGGGTCAGAGTAACTGTAGAAGTCTATTCCTGACGATAACTCCAATTAGAATCTCTAGGGTTTCCTCTGGCTGCTTTTCTGCCATCACCTAGAAAGCAGGTGATGTTGGCTGCAGTAGCAGAGACAAAGCATCTGTAGTCCCTGAAGCGAGGGAACCGTAGAGGCAAGATTAGAACTGAGTAAGAATGACCAATGAGAAGGCTCGAGGAACCAAAGGCAGGGGAGACCTTGTCATCTGCTAGGGCAAACAAAATCAGGGTCAGGGTGAGAGAGTTCACGGACAGAAGGTCTGTACAGAAGACACCAGGGCTTCTGAAGCCACCTCTTCTCATTGCCTCATCCTCCTTGCCCCTGTAGCAGACAGTTGCTTCTATAAGTTCCTTTACTCAGTTCACAAGATAAATCAAGTCCCAAGGGAGTAAAAAAGTAAACGGAATGAAAATTCCTATACTTTCATTTTAAGAAAATCATATTGAAACCTAAAAGATTTCTTGATTTTGTTTTCTAATGAACAGGACCACTTTTCCCATCAGATCTGCTCAATTCCCTTCACACAAGTAAACTGTGAATTGGGAGTGGGGGGGAAAGGCACCCTCTAACCACAGCTAACTGCACAAAGAAACTGTTAGCTCAGAACTTCGGAACTGACCCAGGGACCCCTGAGCTGGGTGGGTGGGGCTTCTTTCTCAGATCCCTGCACCAGGCAGGCACCTTGTACAGGGCACAGCAACCATCCACAGCAGCCCTTCATGGGATGCTCTCTCTCAGGCAAGTGAAAACACATATCCTGTGCATATGGATTTATTCATCTTTCCTGTATCAGTAAAGAGATGGAGCTATAGCACATTAAATATTTACAATTATCAGAGACAAGACAGCACACAGCACTGAATGACGATAAGAATACAGTTTTAAAATATTTACAGTGAACACGCTTTGCTCCTTCTGGTTCTTCTCTTTGGCCTGGCATTTAGGTCTCTGATCTCTTTATTGTATTTTCTTTCCAGATCCTTTGTAGTTTAAACATGTTTGATGGAGCCTAATGACTAAATCCTAAGAGGACTATCATATATTTGAGAGATATTTGAGGAATTTTATTCCCGTGCCTCCAAGCAAAGAAAGACCTTTTTTTGCAGTCTTTTACATATGCCTGAATCAAGTTTGTGGGTGGTTTTGTTTATGGTCTTACCTAGAAGGTAAGGAAGGAAATAACACGCTACTGAACCTCTATCAACCATAAGAATTAGTGTGTTGGTCTCTTGAATATTTGAAGTTATTTTAGACACTAAAGTTAACAATATGCTAAGAATGGACTGGTTTATAATCCTCTTATGAATTCAATTCTAAAACATTATACACCATTACACCCAGAAACACAATTTCATTGTGTTCGATTTTAAGATTTATTCTTTTTAGATCTTGGTACAACCCATGGTCCAAAGCAACAGAATTTCAACCTGAATGGGCTACGTTCTCAACACCAGGGAGAAAAAAAGTGTTAGAAAAACAAAGCCAGGAAAGGTGAGCTGGCTCTTTGCTTAACTGCAAACAATGCAAAAGAAGCTTCAACTGTGAAATCTGTGGTGATTCAGAGAGATGAAAGATCTCTAGCATTTAGGATGGGGTGTCAGAGAATTATCAGGGATCACAGGCATTTTATTTGATGAGTGCCATATTTGACCTTGAAGCGGTGAGGCTGGCACTCCTTTGTGTCCTGGGGACCTCCTGACGTCCTTGCTCTCTGGTGATATCTGTCCCCAGGCCTCTAAAGGCCTCAACTGTGAGTATGAGGCTGTGCACATTTCTGGTGTGTATTTATATCGAGGTGGCTGTGTTGCCAAGGAGCTCTGAGAGAAAACAGAGCGGAGATAACTTCTAATCCACCTTTCTGTGATAATGCGGCGCAAAGTGAAGAGACCCAGGGCTCCATCCCCAGGTCTGGCATTGCCCTGAGAGGGGTGGGCCCAGGGGTGGTTTTAGCAAACCCAGCAGGCACTGGGGTTGAGCTTTCACACTGGAAATGCCCATAACCAGGCCAGAGTGTAACTGAACTGAGCGCAGCAAATAGAGAAGACCAGGAAGAGAAGAAGAGCAGAAGGAAAATGTAATTTGCAAGGAGCACGAAATGACTTTGAGTGACCGTTCAGCTGTTTGGGCGTCTGGAGAATGCGTATTTGGGAACATCGGAACTGGCAAGGAGCCAAGAGGGCACTGGAGTAGAGAGGAAGTCCCTTGCCCAAGATCACAGGGGGAGCTAGCGACAGCAGGGCCAAGCGGCCCAGCCCAGTGCTCTTGGTGCCATATCCCACGTATTCAGTGCACCCCTAAAAAGCTAGCACAAGGGAGCTGTCCTGTGACGATTCCCTCCTGATGGGCCATCAGTTCCACCGTCAGAGGATGGTAAGCAGAGTCTGCACCCCCGCAGGGGACTGCAGTCTGAGGAGATGGGGAGGGGAGTCCATCCTGGGCACACGGTCATGTATCAAGATGAAATGCAGGGGAGAGGGCACAGCAGCATATCTGGCATCAGACAGACCTGACCTTGCATCCTAAGCTCAGCTCTGCATGAACCTGGGTGACTCATTTAAGTTTGGGGTGCCTCCAACTCCTCATCTTTAAACTGGAGATCAGGATACTTTCTTCTCAGACTCGTTGTAAGGCTCACATAAGAAAATAGGTGTGACAGTCCTTTGAGACTGAAATGTGCTTTACAAAAGAGAGTTCTGGTTCCTGAGGAACTGGCCTTTAGTGATTCCTTCTTGTTAATAAGCATCTGCACTGATGTCTGGCCATTCTTAACCCTACTTCCCCTGTCACAGCCTGAGGTGGGAAAGAGCGACATGGGTCGGAGGTTTATTCAAGTGTCACCTATATTGGCTCAGGAGTCCAGGCAAAGTGTCCCCAGTAGCCACACAACACCATCCTGGACAAAGCCTCCTTATCAGGACATAATAGTGCCCCCACCCCAGGCGGATAATGGAGAAGAGCTGGGAGGTCTCAGGCCTTAGCCTTGCATTTCTGATGTCTCTATCAATTCATGGCACAAAATTCCTACTTGAACAGAATGTTCTTTTCACAAGGAATTTAAATACAAGTCAGTGGAATATGAAAAAAATACAGAAGCAATTCACAACATAAAAGGAGCCACATTAATAATGTAGCCATGATTAGCCATAGAACCGAGCTCTCTTGGGCTCAGAATCCTAGCATCTTTCTTTTTTTTTTGGCCACACCCATGGCATACAGAACTTCCCCAGGCCAAGGACTGAACTCAAGCAACAGCAGTAATCTGAGCCACGGCAGTGAAAACACAAAGTCCTTAAGTGCCAAGGCACCAGGGAACTCTAAGAATCCTAGCATCTTGAAGTTGTCCTCAGCAGCAGTGGACTTGTAAGGCACTGGCTGGATTAATAACTCACTTTATCCCAGGCCCAATAATCCAACATAATCCTTCACGAGCCCCGGAAGGGTTTGGTGGTTTGTTTTGAAAGGGAGATACCCTGAATTCTGGCTACAATATGCCCCTGAGATGTTCTGGGTTCTGGAATTTGTAGGATTCCTCTAGACCATCTGGCTGATGGCCTGGGTCAGGCTGTAGTATCAGCAGGATGGCCCCCTGGCCTGTGGACGTCAGCTGCACTTCTTCATGAGGGGACAGTCTTAGGAATCCATCACTGGAGCTCTTGAGTGGCCAGAGGCCCTGAAGTGCTGACTGTGGGCTGGTGGGCAATGGGGTCAAAACTTGGCCGAAAGGAATGCAGCAGAGGAGAGGAACTCTTGTTCTCTGTGCACAAACATGACCCCAGATCTGAGCTTTCCTCCTTACGGAGAAAGCCTTCCCACTTCCAGCCACTTGTGTAACTGCTCCCATGCTCTGCCTGATCAAGTTTTACCTTCCCCATGAGCCCATTTCAGTTGATGGACACGAAATGAATGTTAACGATGTGCCCACTGTGTGTTTTCTCTCATGCTGACCTGTTCTGGTGCTAAGTAAGCACCTTGGTCTGAGTTGATTTCCATATTCAAGAGAAGTAGAAAAAGGGCACTTATGTCATGGTTCCCTATTATCGGTCTGCTAGGAGCAGGACTTCAGACAGTGGTAAGGGGACAAAAGACAATGTATGTGAATCCAACTCCCACCATCCAGAGAAGACCAGGCAACTCAAGGCAGCAGGGCCACAGCCACGGTCTGGGGCAGGATTACCGCATGATGGAATGTTGGGGTGTGGGACAGGGAGCTGGGGGAGCTCTGCTGTATGTATGGACCATCTCTGAGGAGCTGTGAGAAGGTGCTCAGAGCCTGAGATCCAGGCCTGGGGTGGTAGGACTATTGCAGTTGCTACCAGGAATGATCCAGGAACAGGGCGCAGCTGGGCCTGGAAGGAGAAGCATGGAAACCTGCAGCCACAAGGGTCGGACCTGAATTCCTTCTCTCAGCCTCTCTAGATCCCATCCTCCTTCAAGGTATAGCTCAAAGCCACCTCCAAAACCAGTTTCCTTGATCTCTCCCAGCCACAGACACCTCTTCCTCTTCAGATTTCCTAAAGAGCTTCCCCTTTCATCTGTCTCACTTGGACCTGGGAAAATGTCCTGCTCTATTTCTCCCACCCCTACATCTGAGCTGGAGCTACTTGGAGGCAGGCGCCAACTAAAACACTCATTAGGCAGGTTTTGCCTGTCACACCTCACCCCAATGTTACTCTGCATCAGCTAAAGTACTTTCTGGCTCTTCACCACCAGCCACGACATAACGTGGGCATCTGCGGTCCTAGTCCCCAGCTCAGTGGGAGCTCCCAGCTGGGAGGTGCACAGGTCACCAGGCTGGGCTGTCACAGGCAGAGGAGCAGTGGGAACCTTGCTCCTTTATTTGAAAAGATACTTCTGAGTTGACTCATTTTAAGAAATACAGTTTAGAAAGTCAAAAAGGGTGAGAAAGAATTCAGAAGCAAGAAAAAAAAAATCTACTGGGGAATATTGCTTATGACTGACACTTGCCTTTCCTCCAGATTCACTCTTGATGGCGTTCTGTTCACAGAGTGACACTCTGCCAGCCAGACGTTGTCACCTGCTGGGTGACTTACTCAGGGCTCCTTGGCTCTGTCTGGAAAATCTCTCCCTCTCCTTCTCCCATCCTTGTCTCCCATCCCCCTCTCCCAGCTCGGAGCCTTTGTTGACGCTGACAGCCCATCCCTGGGCCATCATTCATCCTGCCCATGGCAAACTTTGGAGAAAATAAAAAACCCTGCTCCCTTAATCTCATTAGAAGGGCTGCAAATTGAATTTAGCCCCTCTCAGTGTCCCCTCAGCTGGCTGTCATTAGGAGCAGAGGCTGGGCCTTGGCTGAGACCCAAAGACCAGCTAACTGAATTTGAGATGCTGTGGTCTTGACAGGCCAAGGGAGGTAATTGAAGAGCCGTGGGGCTCCTGGTAACATTTCAGGCTGAGATTACACTGGGGATCCAAAGCCCCCATCTGCATTGGTGTCGGGGGGCACTAAAGAGTTGCCCACTGGCTTCCAGGGGTCGGATTATTGATAAAGAGATCATTCCCAGTGGAAGGTGGGGGGGCCATAGGGAGGCCACATTTGGTTACCATGCAAAGCGGGTATTATAGGTGGGGGAGAAAGGGAGACCCTAGTCAGTGAAGGTCAGCAAATCATCCAAAGTTAGAAGTAATTTGCAAGGAGTGTTGTCTAATGAAACAAAAAGGCAGTTTGGGGAGACTAGCTAATGAACACGCTGTGAGGAAAAGAAATACTGAGTTTCAAATTATGGACATTACTTATACGTTTGTATAGATCTTTTTTTTAATTTCCTAGATCTTTTTGGCTTTATTTTTTCATCTCAACACCAAACCTCAAGGATGGGGGGCTCTTTTGTGATGGAAAAAAATCATATTTTGTGAAAAAAAATGTACACACACATCCACACAACTCCATCCATGTTATTAAGCATTTTATAGAGACTAATTTAGATTTCTGAGGGCTTCTTCATTCCCAGATCTATTGTAATGATTTCAATGCAGCTGAAAATTCAGTGAAATCCTGTTTTAAAGAAGAGGAATCTGACAATGATCAACCATCTACTGTGCACCAGGCATAGGGCTCATCTCATTATGTACATCATTTAACCTGGTCTTCAGGGCAGGAGAATAAGGCAGGCATTACTATGATTAGTATCCCCACTTTACTGATGAGGAGACTGAGTCTTGAGAAGATTAGTCAGTCTCCTGCCCAAGGTGATGCAGATAATAAACTCGGGCTGGGATTTGAACGTAGGATTGCCTGGCTCTACTACTCTAGAGGCCTCCCTGGTTTAGGATAGTGGTAGTTTTCCCACTCTGTCACTTCCCTAAAAAGCCACTCAGAGGTACACAGGCTCTGAGCCTGACCGCTTCAGTACCACTGAGTACTAACTTGTGTGACCTTGGGCATTTCCAGATCTCTCTGTGCCCTCCTGGGAAATGAGGACAGTAGTAGAACTCACTGGCTTACTGTGAGGATTAGATGAGCCAATGCAATTCAGAATGCACTGCACAGTGCCTGGGACATTGTGAGCACTCTCTACATGGTATTACACTGTGATTATTGTTGTGATGGCTCCATGAAGAATGCCCGTTCATTTGCATATCTAACAGACTAAATTTGAAAGATTGTTACTCAAATACTGGATCATAATATCGTTAGACCCCTGTTTTCTTTGTCCAACATTCCCAGATTCAGAAGCAGGACACCTTGCATTTATTTACATTTATGGAACTTACTCATAGGTGTGATTTTCAGTGAGGAGTAAAGGATGAAGCTAAGGCTTTTCCTATGTTGATTCCTATGTTTTTTTCTCCATTCTCTGTCCTCTAATGCTGGGGGAGGTAACAGTTCTAGTCCTCCCATACACATTAGTATCAAGTACTTGTTCTGCATAAGCATTTTCACAAATTTTATCTCATTTAATACTCACTTCTACTCATTTTATGGATAGGTATCATTTCCATTTTTTAAATGAGAAAAGTGCATTTACTTTATACTTTCCATATTCTATCATGCCTACAGCCTTCAGGTTTATCTGAAATGGCACGGACTATTAAAATATGGGTTCTGCTACATTTGACAGGATGTATTTAGGTAACTAAAGGCCTCCCTGCCTGTCACTGTTTATCCCAGTGATGTTCAGGTTTCAGATTCAATGAGCCTTTACTGAACATGTATAGCGTGCTTGGCTCTTGGCTGCAAGGTTTTTCTGAGTTGTCTCACTTAAGTCATCATCAATTCTTTGAAGAAAGCCTTTAATTTAGCAGAAAAGGTGATTTCAAAAAACTTAGGTTTTTCAAGGATCACTCATTTATTAAGTGGAAGATGTGGGATTTGAACCCAGGGATCTATCTCTGGCTCATCCAATCTCCAGAGAGCTTCCCATCAGAGGACACTATCTTAGCACAGTGCAGGGACCCTCTGGGAAGCCACCTCCAGTCGGTGAAGTTGGCACCAATGATGAAACTTTTTTATCCTCCTGGTCTTGATCAAATTCCTTTCTTTGTGGATGAAGAAACAGGGTCACAGAGAGGTTAAATGACTTGCCCAAGGTCACACAGGTAGCTTGTCTTGTGTGAGCCAAGACCATGTTCAAGTTCTTGATCTAGTTCCACTGCGTGATGCCCCTCCCACCTCCCACCCCAATTACCAGCCTTTTAACCCTGTTCTTCAGGGGCCTGATTAGCTTGGGATTTTCAGCAGCCTAAAGCTGTCAGGACAATGTCTCTTCTGCAGAAAAGGGAGTTTAGTCCCATTGGTGCTGGCTCCTTCTCTTAAGTGGATTCTGGAAAACTCCATGGGTTGAGTCACAACTCAGGAGTGGTTTCAAAGTTTTAAATCAGAGCCTGACAGAAGTAGAGGAGAGCCCACTTCCTGGGGCTGAAAAACCTGCGAGGAGCAATTAGTAAGACTGCTGTTACCCTCAGCACCCCTGGATTTCTCCTAGAGGCCCAGATGCCATACCCCCTGTAACTCGAGTACTTACTAACTGGCCTCCCTGTGAATTGACTTTTTCTGAGGAATCTCTGGAGACCTAACACATGTTTTAAATTCCTGAGAATTTTCAACCACTTGTGCCCCAAACCAATAGAAGTACAAGTGCTGGGTGAGATTATTTTCTTTATGGTTGAGAATTAGAAAGTGAGAGGGGACTTTTGAAAGAATACAGTCGAACTCCCTTACTTATCAGAAGCCGAGGCCCAAGGAAGAGAATGAGTTACTTAAGGTTACAGAGTAGGTCTGTAGCAATTAAGGGCTCAAGGACTGGACTAAATCCAACCCCAAGTGCCTCCACTCACTGGCTGTGTAACATGGGAGAGGTAGCCACCCTCCCTAAACCTTGGTTTCCCCATTTATGTTTGGAAATAATCATAGTCTCTATCGATTAGAGATGGTCACAAATTCTTTGATACTTTCCTATTCAAGAGATGTCGCCCACTTCTCCTCTCCTTAAATCTGAGCTGGCTTGTGACTCTTTGGACATATAAAGTCTAGTGAAGTGTCATATACCAGTTTTAGGCCTGGTCTTTTAAGAGGATTGTCAGGTTCTGCCTTGGTCTCATGGACCCCAAACTACCACAGAAAAGGCTGCCATGCTGTCAGGAAGCTCAAGCTGGGCATTTGAAGATGCTGGGGATTTGAGGAGAGTAAGAGGCCCACGCAGCCTCTATTAGTACTACCTTCAGCTCTTGAAATCATCCTAACTGAGGGCTAGACATTACGGAGCAGAGGTAAGCCATTCCCTCTGTATCTTGTTCAAATCCCCGATCCATGGAATCACGAGACATAATAACAATAAACTGCTGTTTTCCACCACTAACATAAGTTAGGTACACAGCAATAAATAACCAGGACAGTGCTTCTCAGAGGATTCTGTGAGAATTCTAGGTTGATACACCTGTGAAACCTTAGGGCAGTGCCTAGCACAGTTCAGTTAAAGCAAGCTATAACTCATTCCACAAATATTTACTGAACATCAGCTTGTTTTACACCTTGTACTACTAGCTGGGAGGGATGCAGAGGTGAATGTGAGCCAGTCAGACACTTGCGGAAATTAGGATTAACTAGAACGTGGTCACACACTTCTGTTAAGTAAGGAATGTATTTCTACCACTCTGCGTGCTCCCACCTCACCTCTCTTCTGGGAGAAGCAGAAACCTCTAGCTTCTCACTGCTGTGGGATGCCTGCCTCGTCTCCAGATGGGCCTGGAGGGGTTAAGCCATGGATGCTGTCCCATCGCAGTGGATGAAAATTCAGCTGCTATTGATTCCTGGTAAGCACTGCTGCCCTTCCCAGGTCAGAAGAGAAACCCAAACCACTGTTGAGTAAATACAGTATTCTGCTCACTACATCAATTAGGCTGACCCTAGGGGCTCTGAGAGTCCCCTCCTCCTCCATTTGCAATGACAGCTGCCATGCTAATGAATCTACATTGACATGATAATTAAACAATTACACAAAGTGGGGCTTTCCCAGTGCCCCAGCCTTGGCTGGGAAGCCGGGGTGGCTTCGGGCTAAAGGAGGCCTGGGGGTTGTTCCAGGGCCATGAGGTGACATGCAGAGCCTGGGTCATTCCCAGACTTGGCCCCAGGGGCAGCTGAGCTGGGACACTGCAGCTGCTGCCTCTGGCACTGGTGGCCGGGGGTAGGGCAAGTGGGAGGAAGGGCCCAAACCTGCTCCTGCTCCCTAGCCTCAGAAATCCTTAAGGTGAAATCTGAAATGATTCCCCGCCCCTTTATGCAGGGGTTGGGGTACCCTCTCAACTCCTGATTGGCCAAGCCCTTCCCTTCTGGAAGACAGAGACATCTGGGGCATCATGGGCAAAAGGGGACAAGCAAGGGCATCAGATGGAAGAGCTGGATGATCACTCTCCCCACCAGCCCTGGGGAAAATGACTTTTTCTGTAAGGAGATGGTCACAAATGCAGGAATTCCTGACTTCTTGGGGCAACCACGTGGTTTACCATGACTCTCATGACTCTAACCAGCCACAGCCCCCTTTGCAAAAGCACAGACTTGTGAATCAGGCAGGATAAAGCTCACATTCTCCTGCAACTTAACTGTGTAATCTTGGGCAAATAAAATGGTCTTTTTGAGCCTCCATTTCCTCCACTATAAAATGGACTAATAATGACTGCCTCGTCCAATTTCGTGCTTGAAATTAAACAAGATAGTTTATGTAAAAGATCTAGGACAGCATTTTACAAAAATAATAAAAGACAGAACTTTACTGACAAAAATTTCTCCATAAAGACAAGTTCCAGTCAAAGAGACAATCTAATAGATTGAATGGAGTCTAAAAGGCAGATTAAAATACCTCTTGAAGTGCCTGGCAACCAAGCGAGCACTGTCCTTGGGGACCTCTTGCAGGTGAGGCTGTGTATAGAATGTTCTCAAGATCTCTCAACAACAAACAAGGGAAGAAAGAGGAACAGAAAAATGACCTGCTCAGAAAGAGGCAGAAGGATGTCCTTGCTAAGGACTACCAGGCATCACCCTACAAGAGGTAACTAACCAAAGATTTAACCACCCTTCCATCCATCACTCATGCAAGAATAAACATATAGGGAGTTCCTGCAGTGGCTCAGCAGTAGCAAATCTGACTAGTATCCATGAGGACACGGGTTCAATCCCGGCCTTGCTCAGTAGGTTAAGGATTGGGCGTTGCTCTGAGCTGTGGTATAAGCTGGCAGCTATGGCTCCAATTCAGCTTGTAGCCTGGGAACTTCCATATGGCTTAGGTACTACCCTAAAAAGATTTTCTTTTTTTAAATGAATAAACATATATATTAGGGGCTTGTGATACAGAAGTTAACACAGTTCAAACCAGTGCCTGGTCTTATAAATATGTGTAAAGGAATGAATGAACAAGGTATAATCCCTCTTGATATTCTGCACAATGGAGTGTGAGCCTCTCTCACATGTATCTGCCTTATCTTAAATTCAAGGCAGTTCAGGCTAAGCTGTGATTTGTAGGAGGCAAACTGGGTGAGCAGTTTTACAAGGAACTACAAAACAGGTTATAATCTGGTAAGTATATGCTCAGGAACATAAGGGTTCACCAGGGGTCAGGTGAAGAAACCTAATATTGTATTCAAACCCTAAGCTTCTGAAGTCACATATACATTTAGCAGGGAAAGTGCCATAATTGATTAGTGATATCTGCCATGGGCACAGGTATGGAGAGAGATGACTCTTCTCTCGCCAGGTATTTGCCATTTTAGGATTAGGTAAGATTTAAGATATCTTCTAGTTTCAGAATTTTGTGATTTTTTAAAAAAATAAGTTAACCCAATCCTGTTCACCTCACACTGTGAGCAACTCGTATTACAGTTTGTTTCAGGAACCATGGTTTTGGTTCTGTTCTTCTCCTTGACAGTTAACCTTCAGTAAAACCACTTGAGCTCACCAAACCTGTGCTGTCATGCAAAAGAAATTTGACTGCCTTAAAAAAATCTAATTTGATTACTCCAAATATCAACAACAACAAAAAGTCAAGCTTTTCGTTAATTAGTTCAACAAACATTTATGAAACAACTACTATGTTAAAATCTTTGGGAATAAAGAAATAAACCAGCTTCCTCAGGTGGCCAGTGTCTAGTGGTTGAGTGTGTTAGGGGTAACAGTGAGTAGAAAGAGGGAGAAATACCTACAGATATGCTCTTACATCACCTGTCTAGAAGAGAGAATAGCCAGTGAAATGAAATTCCATATGGCTTATGTGTTCTTTGAAGGAAGCCCCAGCATGACGCTTTATGGCTGCCCTCATCTATGCTGTGGGAGCTGGGGATCAAGCTAGAGGTTTAAAATTGAGCTCTTGGAATTTCTAATCCCCTTTCAGCCTAGGCTGCCTGGAGGAGGCTGCCCTGTGCCAGGGAGTAGTCTGGGAGAGCCTGTAAGATGAAAGGAAGGGAGGAAAGACCACAGGATCCCTTTGGACACCAGACAGAGTCTTTCAGTTTCTGTTGGGGTGGCCTGCTCACATCTTTAAAAAGATGAGATGGAACATGCTGGCAAGACTTTTCAGTGCGTTTTGCACTTAACTCTTGATATCTAAGGTGAGGTTCCTGGACCAGCAGCACCAGCATCTCCTGGGAGCTTGTCAGAAGTACAGCATCTCAGTCCCAACCTCAGACCTTTCAAAGCAGAATCTGATTTGTGACAACATCCCCAGATAACTCCTGTGCACATTGCACTGAGAAGCACTGGTTTATTGACAGAAATGTTTTCATGCTTTCTGTTTCAATGGATGATCACAGTAGGCTCTCCACAGTAGTATCTCTCCTCTCTCTCTCTAAACTTTCCTAAGTGCTCTCTGTAAGCTGGCTCTCCCCTTCACTTTTAGGCTTACATCCAGATGCACGCTCTTTTGTCCCACTCTGCTACTCTGTTTCTTTGGTATAAGGAAGAGCCGTCCATTCCATAGCTAAATGGATTCCACTGGCCACAGGTCGGTGAAAGGAGGACACTGCATTTACCCTGCTGTGTTATCCATGTCCAGTGGATTCCATCCCCTTCACATTTCTTCCGTAGGTTTTCAAAGAGAAAAGAGACAAAGAGCTATCTGCCCTATCATGGCAAATTAAGAGATGGGAGAGAGGGAGAGAAAAGGGGCGTGAAGGGCATGGTGGGAGGGAAGGGACAAGGTAAGAGAGCTAGGAAAGCAACAAAGAGAAAGTGATGTTGATCTGGATATTGAAGAATGGACAGCAATTGTAGTTGAACAATGAGATTATGTTTTTCTTCCCTCATTGTTTTTCTGTTTTCTACCATTCATCCTTTAACCACTCATTCAACAGACATTCACTGAAGTGCCAGCTGACTGCCAGGTCCTGTTCTTAGGTGCTGAGAATACTGAGTGAAGTGAGCCAAACCTGAAGCATAAATGGGGAAGACATTCACAGATAAGCAGGTTGCAACGGCCCTGGCCATACTCTGGCATGGCAGGCCTGCCATATACCATGACTGGACTGGGCCTCCCTCTCCTCATGGTGTGATGTCTGAATTCTAAGGTGACCTAATGCATAAAAACACTCTATTTGAAAGCAGATAAAAAGTGGCTCAAGGGGCTTCTGCTTTACGAGTTGTTTTCTTTAGGATTAATTTAATGAGGTGCATGCATTCCTGGATGCTTTATGTACAATATCATTTAACCATCACACTCCCAGAAATTGGTAGCATAAGAATAAGGGGAAAACTGGCTCAGAGCTGCTGAGTCAGGCTCTGAACCCAGATCTTTGCCAGCCAAGCTTGTGTTCCCAACCACTTAATGAACCGCTGACTAAAGGGCAGATGGCGACTAGAGGGATACCAATGAGACATTTCTGCTTTGAGTTAAATTCCTGAAATTAGATTGAATTCACTTGAAGCGAAAATATTTAGCTCACCTCTAAAGGGGAAAAGCACCTGGAACTTTCTCTCATGGTAGGCACTCAACAAACATTGGCTAAAAATGAATGGTGAGCCTGGACACAGCCAGGATGCTGAGGGGTTGCCCAAGCTTGGGGGGCCCTGGAACAGCCAACTCCACACTTGAGGCTATCAGGAACACTTTGCTGGGGGCTTGGTTTTATTTGTCCCTCCCCCTGTGTGAAATCCTGGGGACTGTCAAATAAATGACAAGACTCATTTTACAAGTAGACCAGAAGTCTGCAGGGGCAGGTCGAGCTGATTGCCTATCTTATCTTGAGTCATCAGTCTCTCATTCAGGCTTCCACAAACAACTCTCAGCCCTGTGCTTGGGAGCAAGGGCCTGAGGGACTGGGCATTTCCCAGGGCCCTGGTCTAGTGAGCTGCTGCTGAGGGGGACTTGCTTAAGCTGAGGCTGTGTGACCAAAGCAGCAGGAAGGCTCAGGAGTTGAGGTTCTGGGGGGTGGTCTCTAGGTTCTGAGAACAATGGTGCTGTGACCATGATGACAGTGATGATTATGCGTAAGACATACTTTGGGTTTACCATACGCTAAATTCTGAGTCATGCACTATTTATGCGTCATCTCACTGAAGACTAACAACCCTTTCTGTGGCATAAAGAAACTGAGGTTCAGAGACACTGAATAACTCTCCTGAGTTCACACATCTACCAAGTGGAAGAGATGAGACATGAACCTCAGGGTTTCTCACCCTCATTTGGGTAATCACTTACAAAATCAAGTCACAAAGCCTTCAAGGATCAGCTCTAGAAGCATTCCCTGTGGGAGGATGTAGCACCCACTTTTTACCTCTGTCTTGGCTTCCCCTTGAGATCCTTTCTCTTGTTTGTTTCTACCACCCCTACTCTGGTCAACACCAAAGTCACTGGCCAGAACTTAAAAAAAAATTAGACGCCTGCCGAACAGAACATAAGAAACAACTGAATCAGCCAAGTCTTTTGGGAACTGTGCAGTTTTCCTATCTTAGTAGATTTAGTTCTTCATTCCTAGGGAGCCAGGAGGTGTCAAGAGGCAGGGCTCCAGGACCCCATCCCACTTAAAGAAGAGAGGTTTTACAGTGGAATAAAGATCCTAAATTATGGGGCCAGGCATTCGTGAGCTACAAACCTGACTCCATGACTTCCTGGTTCTCTGATCCTAAACAGAGAACCTCAATCTTCCATGGTGTTCTCATATGCAAAACAGGAATTATGGCAATCCTTGCTTTACTGGGTTATTGAAGGATTAACTGGGACAATGTGCGTGAAGCGCTTTGCAGGGTGTCTGGCATAAATATGTGTTTGATAAATGGAGTCTGTTATCTGTTTGTGCAACAAATATTAGCATCTATTTTATATGTCCAGCTTCAGCCTGAGATTTGATTTTGACCATTTTCTTTTAAGCTCCTTGGTAGGTGTTCTGGTTTTCTTCATAGAGATCTTACATATTGCTTGTAAAGTTTATTACTAGCTTTTGAAGTTTTGAGCTGTTATTTAAAATTGGAGCTTTCTGTTTTAGCTCCTTTAAAGACTTTTCAATTATGAAATGTTTCAAATTTACTGAAGAGAACTTCAAGAATTGGTATTTTAGCCCCGACTTAATTGGTTCACTCTAGTCCTTTCTCCGTGCGGAGCATATTCACTAGGCAAAGGGACCCTTCTGTCAAACCAAGAGAGTTGTTCTCTCTCTGTAATTTATTGAGGGGCAGTCCCCCCACTTCCTTGTCTGGAAGACGTAGGTGGTCCCTTCCCTGTGCTGAGCTGAGTTGTTGTGTTTGTCACTCTGAAGTTCCTCCACCATATCCAATACACACAAACACAAGCACCCACACCACAAGTACACAAACTGGTAATATACTGACTACTGCCTTGTATGCTTCCTTTCACAAAATGCAAATAAAGGTGTCGAGAAGAATAAATGTCAATACTGAATAGTTTTACATTTTAGGATGCACCAGTATTTATTTAGATAAAAACATACTATCCCTTTTAAGTTGTTTCTGATTTGTTTGCCTCGATAACTTCACAGTAATTATGAACATGGTTGACTGCATCAGTAGTTTTCTTATCGTTTTAAGATATATTCATATTGCAAGACAAAAAGGTTTACATATTTTAAGTTTTCAGTACTGAAAATTTGTCCTTCAGATAGGTTGATTTCCTATCTCCACTGACACTGATTAATATCTAATCTTTGCAAAGGTAAGATTTTAAATCTTTTTAATTTCTCATAAGTTTGCATTACTGTTACTAGTGACAATGAATATTGTTTCCAACATTTATTTCTTATTTGCATTTTTCTTGAAAAGCACTGTTGTGTCTTATTCCTGTTGTGTGGAATGATTTATCTTTTTCTTATTATTTATAAGGGCTCTTTTTAATTCAAAAGAATAAAAACCCCTTTGCTGTCTTATTTCACATATGCTTTTTCTCAGTTTGTCATTTATATTTTATTTTTAAAATTTTTTAATATAATGATTTTTATTTTTTCTGGTTTACATTGTTCTGTCAATATTAATATCACTTATATCTGGAATCTAATATAAGGCACAAATGAACATCTCCTCAGAAAAGAAAATCATGAACTTGGAGAACAGTCTTGTGGTTGTCAAGGGGAAGGGGGAGAGAATGGGATGGATTGGGAGCTTAGGGTTAACAGTTGCAGACTATTGCCTTTGGAATGGATTAGCAATGAGACCCTGCTGTGTAGCACTCGGAACTATGTCTAGTCACTTATGATGGAGCATGATAATGTGAGAAAAAAGAATTATACATGTATGTGCAACTGGGTCACCACTTGTATTTTATTTTGTTTTAAAATTTTATTAAAAATTTTTTTGGATATGAACTTTTAAAATACTTTTAAATTACTTATTTCAGGGAGTTCTCTGATGGCCTAGCGGGTTGAGGCTCCTGCGTTTTCACTGCTGTGGCTCTGGTTGCTGCTGTGTGGCGTAGGTTCAATCCCTGGCCCAGGAATTCCCACATACTGCCTGTGTGGCAAAAAAGAAAAAAATAAATAAAAAAAAAAAACAAGAGAGAACCTGAAATAAACGTTGCAACTCTCGTTTAAAAAAAAAATAAATAAAATATTACTTATTTCAATCCCTACTGAGATGCTACCAATTCATCACTTTTCTGCAGTAGAGTTTTCTATAGTGTTAACACACTTTATATATTTATTTTCTTATGGGTAAATACTGATGAATATCCAATATTTCATTATCACAATGCTTCATCCTTCTATATAACTTCTGGTCCACTCCTGTGAGAGCTTCGTAGATATATACCTATATGTGGAACTGCTGAGTCATAGGTGGATTAATTTGCTAGGGCTGCCATAACTGAGTACTTACTATAAACTGGGTGGCTTAAACAACAGAAATGTATTATCTCACAGTTCTGGAAGCTGGAATTCCAGAATCAAGGTGTTGGCAGAGGTGGTTTCCTGATTATTCTAAGGGCAACATCTGTTCCAGGTCTTCATTCTTGGCTCATCGATTCCTGTTTTCTTACTGTGTCTCTTCACATCATCTTCCCTCTATTCATGTCTGCGTTTGTCTCTAAATTTCCCCATTAGATACCAGTCGTACTGGAATAGGGCCCACCCTAAAGACATCATTTTCACTTAACTTGTCACCTCTGCCATGACTTTATTTCCAAACAAGGTCACATTCTGAGAAACTGGGGCTTAAGGCTTCAAAACATGAATTTGGGGAGTGATTTAATAACCTAAGATACATATATCAAGATGTCACTGGAGTTCCCGTCGCGGCGCAGTGGTTAACGAATCCGACTAGGAACCATGAGGTTGCGGGTTCGATCCCTGCCCTTGCTCAGTGGGTTAATGGATCCAGCGTTGCCGTGAGCTGTGGTGTAGGTCACAGACGCTGCTGGGATCCTGCATTGCCGTGGCTCTGGTGATGGCCAGTGGCTACAGCTCTGATTAGACCCCTATCCTGGGAACCTCCATGTGCCGCTGGAGCGGCCCAAGAAATGACAAAAAGACAAAAAAAAAAAAAAAAAAAAAAAAAAAAAAGATGTCACCAAATGGCCCTCAAAGTGGTACAGCAACCTATAATCCTACCTGTAGTACATGACACTTCAGCATTTTTTACTTTTCCCCAACAATAGTATTCTATTTTAGGATGTTTAAATAAATAGATAATATTTATTTAAATAATAATATTCAAATAGAATTTTAGGCTGTTTCTTTTTGGTTTTAGTGATTGTTGCTACTAAAAGCTGCACTGTGGCTATGAATATGTTCCTTTATGAAAATGGTGTTGTCAAACTTCATATTTACCAATCTAATGAGAACAAAATGGCATCCTATTTCTATTTTCATTTGCATTTTCCTGTTTACTACTAAAGTTGAGCATTCTATTTGCCATTCAAGTTTCATTTCTGTGAATCTTGTATTCTTGTTGACATTAGTTGGGATATAAGTACAACTGGTGTAACAGACACTTCCAAATTCAGGGGCTCAAATAGCAAATTCTCTCTTGCATAATAGTGCAGAAGTTGGTGGGTGGACTAGATGGGTAGGCAGCTCTACTCTGGGAAGTAATCCAGTGATCTAAATTCCTTCTATTTTGTTACCATGTCATCCTCTAGGATGTGGTCCTAGTCTACCAGCTGACTGACAGACTACAACTAATTCTGCACCCCAGCCCAGGAGAAAAAGAGATGGGGCAGGAGTGGAATGTAAACAATCACTTTCTTAAAACATATGACTAGAATGGACCCATTGCTTCCATTAATGTCTGACTGGCCCAGATATAGTCACTTGAACATACCTTGTTGCAAGAAAGCTGAAAAATGTAGCCTTTAGCAGCACAACCAATTATCAGGTTAAACTCCAGAAGTTCTATGATTATATGGGATAGGAAGAAAGGGTACTAGGGGAAAACAATATTCTTTGCCTATTTTTCTATTGAGTTGTTTGTCCCACACTTATGAATTTTAGGAGTTTTTTATGTGATTTATATACTAATCTTTTGAAGGTTGTATAAATACAAGTATCATTTCCCATTCCTATTCCCTATATAAATATAATATCTTTTTATTATATTTATGGTATATTTCTCCATACCTAAATATATAATTCAATGAAGTGAAATTTATCAAACTTTTAAAATGGTTTCTGTTTATTTTTTGCAATTTAAGAATTTTTTTGTAACTATGTCAAATTTTTTTCTAAATGGTCCACTGTTGGCATTTGGTTTTTTAATGCACCTAGAATTAATTTTTGTGTATTACTTAAGGTAAGGATCCAATTTCTTTCTTTCTTTTTCTTTTTTTTTTTTTTTGTCTTTTTAGGGGCACACCCTCAGCATATGGAGGTTCCCAGGCTAGGGGTCTAATTGGAGCTGCAGCTGCCAGTCTACACCTCAGCCACAGCAATGCCAGATCCGAACCATGTCTGCGACCTACACCACAGCTCACAGCAATGCCAGATCCTTAACCCACTGAGTGAGGCCAGGGATCGAACCTGCAACCTCATGGTTAAGTCGGATTTGTTTCCACTGTGCCATGATGGGAACTCCCCAATTTCTTTTTGTATGAATAACTGACCCAGCAATATTCATTGAATAGAATATCTTTTCTCCAGTGATCCATAATGCTACAGCTTTCATAGACAATGTTTCTAGGAATTTGTGGGTGTCTGTTTATGGCTTGCTAATATTATCTATACAAATACCACAACATTTAATTATGATAGCTTTATAATAGGCTTCGATATCTCTCTCAGGAAAATTCCCCTGCTTTCCTCTTCTTTAGAAATGCCTAGATATTCTAGGCCTTTATTTTCATTACCTTCAGGCTCTACTGGCATGTCATAAAGTATATACTCTGGATGTTTTGTTTCAAATTTCTTTGAATAAATACATTAATGAGGGAAAATTTACATCTTTATGATATAATTCCTTCTGCTCATAAAGATGGTATATTGCCATTTATCTGAGTTATTTTTCATGCCATCCAAATAGTGTTTTATACTTTCTTTATAGAAGATTTTCATGTTTTTGTTGGATCTACTTCTAGCCAACTTGTAATTTTGTTGATATAATTTTTCTAGTACATTTTATAATTTGTGTTTCAAGTATATAGGCATATTGTTGATTGTTGTATGCTGATCTTGTAGCAAGAGATTTTATTGGAAGCTTAGTTCTAATAGTTTATGTGTAAATCTCTTCTGTTTTCTATTTAATATATACATAAGGGTAATTTGTCCATTTCTTTCTTTCTTTCTTTCTTTTTTTTTTTTTTTTTTTTTTTCATGCCTGTGGCGTGTAGAAGTTCCTGGGCTAGGGAATGAATTCACACCACAGCAGTGGTCTAAGCTACTTCTTTCATTTCTTATATCTTTAATTTTTCCCCTTGTCTTATTGCATTGGTTAGAATATCCAGTGCAATGTGTACTTGGAAAGGTAATAATAGGCCTCCTTTTTTTGTGCTTGACTTTATATGTTTAATGTTTAACCATCAAGTATAATATTTCTCCTTGGTTTTTGACAGGTTAAGGAAGTTCTCTTCAATTTATGGTTTTCTAAGGGTTTCATAACATAAATGGCTATGAAATTTTATTGCATGTTTTTCCTGAATTTAGGAAGGAAATAATATGGTTCGTCTCCACTAACTGGAAGATTATCAGTTTGTATGAAATAAGAGTTATTTGTTCCTTGCAAGTTTTGTAAAACTTTCCAGACACACTATCTGATGTCCTCTTTGCCAAGGAGATTTTGTCTATTGGTATAGTTTTTTTTAACAGTTCATAGTGTAACCAGTTTTTGTATTTCTTTGTCCACTTTCTTAATTTATATTTTTATAAAGCTGAGGAATTAATTTAAGTTTCCCTTAAGATTTTAAAGGATTTTTAAAGTCTCTACTCTTTCTCTTTCTGTAGATATGGCCCCATTTTCATTCCTACAACTGTTTAGTTGTCCATTTATTGTTTAAGCCTGCTTGATTTGGGTTTTATACAACTTGAAACTGAAGGCATTCTAACTGACAGAAGGAAAGAATAGGAAGGAATAAAGTACTCTGGTACAGCAGCAGTTGACTCAGAACCATTTTCCATCCGCCATCACTTTGTTCATGATGCCTTTTGCTCTTCATCTATTGTCCCTCCAACTCAACTAAACTACTAAATCCTCTAAGAAGATCTCCTTGACTGTGATCACCTCTGATGAGCCTGGATGTCTTCTTGTGTTTTTCCTCTACAAGAGCATTAATCAATCTGCATAGAAATGATCCATTTCTCTCATTAAATTGAGTGCTTATCCAGTGCAAGGAAATTATATTTATCATTGCATTCCCACAGGCAGGCAAGTGCCCTGCACATAACAATCACTCAACAAATACTTTCTAAACCAAGTTGTAAGGAGAGCAGTGGAGCATACATCAGGGACAGTAAAGTGAGACCAGAGGTGCTGCAGAGGAAGCACTTTGTCCAGAACACATCAGCCTCAAACTATGAAAATACAGCAGCTCCTCACTTACCTGGCCAGCCAGCCTTCCCTCTACATATTCCTTGGCTCTTACTCCATGAGTACCAGGCTGATGCTGGGGACATGGCAGAGTGCCTCATGGTAACAAGTCTTTGGCTGGCCCAGCTAGGATAGCCCATTCTTACTCCAGTTTCTACCCCCACACACTCCACTCCCACTTCTCCTCCATACTTCTACCCCTACCAAGAGGCAGAGAAATAAGGGAAACAATGGAGAAGGCTGGGCTTTGGAGCCAAATAATCTCCAGTTAAAGGTGTACTTTCATCCCTTCCCCTAGACCATGCAATCTGGATAATTTTCTTCTCCTCTCTACACCTTGATTTCTTCCTTTATAATAATAATGCTTAGCTCCCAGATTTGTGAAATTCATGTCTCCTAGTGAATGCTCAATAACTTTACTATGCAACACTTTAAGCCCTTCTGATGTTCTAAATATTTCCCCATGTTCCTCATCCTCAGTCCCAAGATGTGGATTTTTGAGTGCCCAGGAACCTTCACGTATCCATTCCTGAATCTCCTGTAGTGTGCAACTCTGTGTTCAGCAGTGGGACAGGGGTCTCTGCCATTTGAGGCCAGCCATCCTTTGTGCTCTCTGCACCTCCCGCCACAATCATACCTACCATTCTTATTCTCTGCCTGGCTCTTTCTTCGTTTTCTTTTTACTAGGTAGAGGAGGTCCCTGGTTAGGAAGATCCCAGAAGCAATTTCATGGTACACTTAATCCTTTTTTTTTTTTTTCTAGCCCTTAGAAGACAGGCCAGGTGCTACCCTTGCTCTTCCTGGGTAACTTGATTATAAGAATTAAAAGGCTTAAGTTACATTATTTTGAAGCTGTGTGCTGTGTGAACTAAGGATACAAGAGAGCCTCAAATACAGATGGTCTGCAGACACTCTACCTCCTGGACAGTCACACATGTGGTAATCCTTAGAACTCCTTGTCCATTTGCATGGCATGTCAGGGATCCTCATAGGACTCTCGAGTGACTTTTACAGCAACGCTCTGAAGCGAGAAGGGCATCACAGGGCCTTCCCTGCATCATGTGTTCACTCAGGGAACCAGCATCTTAGGGGCTCAGTTGCATAAGTGACTTGTCCAAGGCCATAGCCAGGTAGTTTAGTGGTGTAGCAGGAACTAGGAGAAAGCCTTGTTGACATTTAGGCTAGGTTTTTCCCACTGCACTATACAGCTTGAACAGCAGCATTTGGGGGTGTACTATACTCCATAAGCCTGCTTTCCAAAGATGATCACTGCAATATTCCAGCCCAATGCTCTTCTCTGGTGTGACCTTGCTGCTCCCCCACATCAGGTGATTAATTACCCTCTCCCTGTGTCTGGGTGCCCTTAGCGACTTGCTTACAACTAAGAAAAGGTGGCAGAGTAAAGCTACATGACTCCTGAGGTTAGTCAGGAAAGGCCTTGCAGTTTCTCCCTAGGTTCTCTTCAGTCAATTGTTCACCACAAGCCCTTCCTGGAATATTCCCTCTCTGTATCCAGCTGTCATAACATAAGAATCCCAACCCACATGGAGTGTGGTACCAGTTGACAGTCTCAGTTGAAGACAGCTTTCAAGTCTTCCCAGCCACGAGACCTGAGCATGAAGCCTCCAGATAATTCTAGCCCACATCCATAGGAGTCTTCCTAGCTGAAGCCCTAGACACTTTGGAGCAGGAAAAAGCCATTACTTCATTGGGAGACAACTGTCCATGGGCCTCTTTCATTTCTACATATAAGGAGAAGCACAGCATGCCTTTGCTCCAGATCATCTTTTACAAGATGCTTATATAGTGAGCAACCACAAAAGAAAGAGATTGTACCTCCCTCTGAAGCAAGGGCCAGATTTGGGAACAGCCTTAGGAAACAGAGAGTGGCCAATATTATAAAGATAACGTCCTCCTCTCGAATTTATGGCAAGTGTGCTTATTTCCTATTATAAAAGATTCAGCTTTCCTAAGCTTGGAGCTCCTCTACTATAATACTACCCACTGTGTGTGTAGGAGTCACCCTGTAGGAATTGGATCTCAGGAAACGGACACAAGAAAATATGGATACTAGAACTACTGCTATTGCTGAGAGAAATAACATCCTTTGTCTCTGACCTAGGACATATTTCATACTTACATCCACAAAACTGTAACAGGCTAGCTTGTTAGCTTGCATATAAGGGAGAAACATCTTGAACCCTTCATGGTTGTTGATACCATAGTGTGCTGTGTCTGAATTCATGATCTCCAGAATCTATGAGCATAATGAAATGGCTTTTGTCTTCTTCCACTTAGTTTGAGGTGGCTTTTCATGCAGAAATAACCAGACAGACGGAAACATAATTAAGACCTCTCCTCTCTCTTTCCTTCACAGAGTCTACAGTCTATGAGGAAGAATTAGAGCTGCTGTGTATAGAGAAACTATATGCAGGGCCACCACATACAGGGTGCCCTGGATGGCTTTCAGATACTCCCTTCATGTCCATTTGTGTCCAATGATTTTTCAGAGAAGGTGGGGAGATTTCAGGGTAAAAGGTATTTGTGATTTGACACATAAAACATGTCTGCTAAGTGGGGATGACCCTGATAGAGGATGAGGACATGGAACACAGCACAGAAGATGTGACGCAGCCAGCCTGGTGTATCTGCATCTGGAGGAAAGGGTTGTGTGTATGAATCCAAAGAGCTTTATCTCTAAATGCCTTTGCTTCCCTGGCGCACTTAACTGAGGTAACAGAGAGACAAAGAGTATCGGTCACACTTTACAGAAACATTGTTAGCTAAGGTGAAAGATCATGAATCAGGACCCAGGAACTGCAGCACTGGGGGCTCAGGATACCAGGACTCAGTAAGAGCATGATCTGCAGAGTTCCAGGACTGTGGCTACAGATGGTACCAAAAGCGTCAACAAATTTCCACCTTCACTAATGATGAACAGGCAGCAATAATGGCCAAGGAGGGGAAATCCAGCATAGAGGAACAGCTTGCCAGATAATCAGGACCTCGATCTAGAGCCTCGGTGGGCAGTGTAAGTTTTTTCTCTTAATCAATCAGAATAGGCTGACCTACATTTTAATCTCAAAGGACCACAAAGTCACAGTGGCTTAAAACAACATGAATCTTCTTGTAAGTCAGTAGAGAGCTAGGATGAGGGAGGCTTTTCAGTATACAGTGGTCACTCGAGGACCAGGCCAATGGAGCCTCCACCACCTTATCTCTCTGCTATCTCCACAGGAGGTCCCAGGATTCACTGTAGTAGGGGAAGAGAGATCATGCACCAGCTCTTAAATGCTTCACCAGGAAGTGGTATGCATCATTTCTTCTCATGTTTCATTGGTCAAGAGCAAGAGAAATGGCCATGGCTTTTGTCAAAGTATGAGGGGTGGAGTGAGTGTGGTCCTCCCCTCTGTCTGAAAGGAGAGGCAGGCTGAATGTGTGGTCACAGACTGCTACCACAAGACTACTTGGATGCTTTGGAGCTTGGGCCACTTTGTTGGGGATCTCTCTGGACTGGACAAAGATGGTGCCCTCACCATCTCCCTTTCCTAGATCAGCACACAGATCACCTAAGCTGGCGGCCTCTGGAGTCAAAGAAGCCTCACCACCCACTTAGGGCTCTTTAAGCTTCCAAACTCCAGCATTCTGCCATGACATTTCAGTTTTGTGATGTCAGAGAAAGACCTGAGAAATAAGCAATGCAGCACTTTCCAAAGTGCAATTGTGAACAAGGTATTTCCAGCTCTGTTCTCTCAATATTCTGATTATATCCAGGAGGAAGACTATGGACAGAGTCGAATAGGTTTCAAACATGTCTGTAACACTTATTAACCTTTCTCTCTCTCTCTCTTTTTTGGCTGCATGCAGAAGTTCCCTGGCCAGGGGTCACCCCCTCCCCCGCCGCCCCTCAGCAGTGACTCAAGCCCTGGCAGTGACGATACCAGATGGTTAATCCGCTGCGCCACATGGGAACTCCCTAACCTCTCTCTTTAAAAAGGTGAAATCAGGTTTATGCCTTAGACTCAGGTAATACTCTTTTTATCATATTTATTTTTATCATTATCTTCTATTTAAGAGACAATAGTTTTCAATCAACCTTTTGATATTTTCCTTTTCAGATATACTTAAACTTCAAAAAAGAAGAGTTGGTTCACAGAAAGTTCTAAGAAAATAATTGTGCTGACTGCATGAGAATTGTCCAAAAATTAAGAGTTGTTAAGAAAATGACTGAGGTTTGGCAAAGAGGAATCTAATAACACCCTCTCATTTTCCCAATAAGGAAACCATGGCATGGTAAAATCTGAACTTAGGCAGTTTTGGTCTAGAATCTGTCTTCTAGGTGTTTAACTGTTACCTGCTAGCTGTGCAACTTTAAGCACAAATTATGAGAATTTTCTGGGCCTCAATTTTGTAATCTATAAAATGGGGGTGATAATGGTACTTATTTCCATAGGGTTTATGTGACAATCAAATGAGTTAGAACATGCACAAGGGCTTGACCAATAATAGCACTAATAACTTAATATTCGTGGTTACTGTTATCACTCTTGCTGTCACTAGTGTTCACCCAAGTCCAGATATTCCTAACTTTCTCCTTTTTGCAGATGTGACCTGTGACTAAAGTTCCCTGAAAGGAGGGATTTAAATCTCATGGTTTATTCTGTTTTCATTTACTAGAGAAAAATGTTTTCCTTAAAAAATAAATAATTGAGTAAGTGATCACCAAACTAGGCCAAACTGAGTCTGGTCTTCCCTGCAATCAATCAATTACTCCAACGGTGATGGCTGTTCAAAAAATAGGCAACTTAGCTGGTGTCCCTCTCCCTCATCAGCACCTCTGCCCCCGCCCCCAATTCTCTCTATTCATTTCTTTGTTCAATAATCTATTTTACTTGGACATGTTCAGGTGGGAATGGCTGGCTGCTTAGCCACAGCAGCTTCTTTCTATTAATCTGAGGGGCCGAGGGCTCGAGGGGGAGGATAAGGTATAGGAGACAAATTGTTGGACATGATGTCCCAGACACCAGAAGAACACCTGCAGGAGCAGAGACAAACACGTCAATCATGAAGGATGACAACCCACAACAGCTCCCAGTTGGCTCCTGGCCTCTGCACCTTTTCCTCAGGACTCCAGGCTGAGATCAGACACAGCTTCCCACTGTGTTTTCTGTGCCAGACCATATAAAGGTTAAAGAGCCTGGGCTTTCGAGTCACCAAATGTGGTGTTGAAATTCGGCTCACCAGCTGTGTGACCCTTGGCAAATGACTAAATCTTTCTGAGCCTCCATTTCTTCACTGGTAAAATGGCATACCAATACATACCACCCAGGGTTGTTGCAGAGATTGAATGAAATCACATATGTAATACAAAATAGGCCCCGATCCCAGTTCAAAATGCTTCACATTGTAGGGAAGGCTATGATGGAGAAAACTGCAATAATTTAATGAAACAAATATCTATGCTTTCATCCATTTTCCTCTTGGTCAGACATACCTGCCCACAGCAAACTGCTACTCATTTTTTTCTCACAGATTTCTTTTGTTTTTCCTTATCTGAATACCCTTTTTTTCCTCATTTTCCCATATGAGTGCCCGCAGGCATGAGTGCCCACATGGCAGTGCAATCCCCACCTGAAGATGATGTAAATAGGCGGTTACCAGATCAGCCTTTGGTGCTTTTCTCTAAACTACTTTTCACTACACACACACAAGCAGGTATGGCTTTATCCAGCCTTCTGTGGCAGCCATGTCTCAAACAGTTAATCCATGGAATATTAATAAGTATTACTCATATAAAGAGCCCATGAACAAATAAATTGGGAAAACATTGGACTAAGCAAAGTTGAATAATTCTTTTTTTACTTTAGGACTTTCCCAAGCCTTTAATATGCAAATACACAAAACGAATAGGATAGGATTCAGTGTTTCCCAAACTTTTTTTGTCTGTAGAATCATTCCTGCCATGGTAGAGCATCTGAAAGGGCTAATGCCTTGAAAACAATGCTTCTCAAATTTTACTGTACACAAGTCAACTAGGGGTCTTGTTGAGACATAAATTGTGATTCAGGAGGTCTGGGGGGAGGGACACTGCGTTTGTGATGAGCTCCCAGTGGATGCTCCTATCACTGATCTGCAGCCCAGACTTGGAGAATCAAAGCCCTAAAGGAATATCATCTGACATATAACTTGAGAAAAATTCTGTTTACGAGGGAACTCAGCAGAAGAATGTGGTCTCAAACGAATCTACACTTCAGAGCAGTAAAAAATACAGACTAGCAGTCAGAATGTCCAGTTCTAGGTCATACACCTACCTGAAGAAAACCCTAAATCCCCATAGTTAAACCTTGAACCCCTTTACCTGATATTAAGCTCTTTAAGATTTCCAAAAAGTGACCAATATTCATTATTTGATGCATAAGTTTCAAGTAACATAAAACCCACTATAAACTGGCTTAAAAGTAGCACAAGTAATATAGCAGATGCTGCATACTGGCTCACTCAGTACTCATTCTAATCCTCTCCTTGGCTCTTCTGATACTAGAGAGACTGGAAAGTCAAAGGTTGCATTTCCTAGTGCTTTCCCAGAGTGCTGGGAAAGAAAAGCATGGTCTTTCTGGAAGTACCTCATGCTCAGCCCTGCCCTCTGTACCTCACCATTCACTTCCTTGGCCCTGCCTCCCTCTTCCCACACACCTACCTCGGGCATCATTTCTTAGGCCGCATGGCCAAGGCCATAAATCTGTGCCCTTGCTTAGTGTGGCATGTCCTCTACCTCTAATCCAATCTCCCCTCTGTGTGTTCTCGGTACTCGCTCATTCAGTTTGACAGCTATTTAATAAACCTATTTGCTTTCCTTTGACATGAGGCAGAAGCGGTGGGTGTTGAAGAGCCGTGAGGCCCTCGTGGACAATGAAACCCTTTCCCACTCAACACTCTTCCAGCTCAGTACAGATAAATTGTGGAGAACTTGAAATTAGCCCAAGCTATCTTCTTTTCTCAAGAAAAAAAACCACTGGAGACCCAAGAAGCAGAGCAAGTGCAGTAAGTGAAAGGAATGGCAGAAGAAATCACATTTCCTGGCTCCAAGGGCAGGGGTGAGCCCAGATCAGGGGCCTGTGAGCCTTCCCTCAATCCAGCTTTTATCACTTCAAAGCAGAAGGTCTTAAAGGAATGCCCTTTATGACTGATTCTGTCTTCAAAAACATGAAAGAAAAAGCATATTTTCTTAAGTCCACTTGCTGGGAGCCAAGTGATTTCTATGAGGTGCTTGAGCCACAAATCTCTGTAAGCAGGATCCAATTTAGTGAGACAGAAAAAGTACTGGTTTCACCATCAGCAGACTAGGCTGGAAGTCTGACTCTTACAAGGTTCATGATGCTGGGCCATTTATCTCAACTCTCTGAGCCTCAGTTTCTTTCCCTATGAAATGGGTATGCCACTCACCTCACAGGATTGTCATTAGGATTAAATGAGAGAGTAAACACGAATATTCTTGGTACACAGTAGTTGCTCAGTGAATTGTAGCGAGTATTATTATTTACTGCTAGTGGTAGTAACAAGCAAATCTGCTATCTATTTCATCTCTAAATAACTGTGCAACCCTGTTTTTTTATTGATGTATTATACAAAATGTGTTTATTTGGCTTTCACTTGCATTGGTGGGGCTCAGGAACTATTTCCACTGTTTTCAGCCTTGATCCTTGGGTACAATATCATGTCTCACTTTCTAACATCTCTTTAAGCAAAGACAAAAGATAAATGAGCAAGGTGTGGGTTGTATTTGAATAGAAAGTTTGGTCTATTGGGAGGAAGAGTGTACAGTCTCCCCTGGGGCAGGGGAGCCCAGCTGGGCAGGCTAGGGTCTGGGTTAGGGTCTCAGGTTCATAGCCAGATGGATGGAGCAGTTACTCAAAACAGCTAAGACTGGGACGAGTCAAGGGGTTGGAGTCCAAGCTGGTCTTCATACTCCTAGTAACAAAGATCCAAGTTGGGAAGTGAAGTCTGGGTGGCCACACCCACGAGCAAGGGTTATGCCAATAACCAAGAGTTATTATAATTCTAATTACACATCCAGGGACCAGGGAAATAATAATCGGTGGTTTTGAAGGCCCAGTGAGTCCACTGTTAGCTCCATTAGGTTCAGGGATCCAATTATTACCTTGCTTCTACATGCCTCATTTCTAACAGGTAAGCTATGATTGCTTTTGAGCTCTTGGGCATTAATGCCAACTCCCAAGTCAAGCCCCTAGGGAGTTCAACAATTCCTGAGAAGTCTATGAATATTCCCCTTTGCTCAATGCATGGCTACCTGAAAACATGGCCATAGAGAAGGACTAGGGAAATTACTACTGAGTACACATGCTGTGGAGTTTCAAAATTGTTCCTCCTGGGGACCTGATTTATACTTCAGTCAATGGATTACAAATCTGAGAACGGTCAGGGACCCTGAAGTTTTCCTGTGGCTGATGTCCATAGACTCCTAACCATCCATCCTTGATTTATTTTAATTGTACATATTAAGCAATGCTTTTGCTGATTCCCCAACCATCTCAGTCAGAGGAACCATGTATTCTATCAATCATCTCCATCTCTCTGTTGGTCCATCATCCTTGGTTTTGCTCTAATCTTACTGCTTGTTGCAATAATTGTGCCTGTTTGGCATCTATTATCTCAGGTTTTTATCATTCCCATTGCTATCAGGAGCTCAGTTCAGCAGCGGCACCCCCTGCTGGCAGCCCTGGTCTATAAAGACAGCCACCACTGAGGTGCTAAATAATTCTACTGCACACTCACTAGCATATTCTCTGGGCCCTCCTGCAAAGCGTGGCTTTTCGACGGGTTTTCTGGCCTTATGAAATATCTGCTCTAGCATGCCCATTTCTCAGAACCTTTTGATTTCTTCCTCTTTATCTGCCATGGCAGACCTGCCATTTCTGCTTCACTTAGTGGAGGCTGTCACTTTTCTCAAGCTTCTAATAAGCCATTCTGGCAGCATATTAACTCCATGTTCAGGAACCTAGCCACAGTGTTAAATCCTGGATCACTAGAGTTTCTCATATCATTACACTCCCTTTCATCAAACTTTATGTTCCTCTCTCTTAATCCTGTATGCTCAGGGACCAGACCCAGGCAGGCACTCTGGGATCTGCCAATACTTACAGCTAGATCCCACAGCTTCTTGACATAGTAGATATTTGGTGAATAGCCTCTTTCAGACTGTAGCAGACCCAGAACCTCTGCCGTCAGGCTGCGCTGGGCTTTTGCCCTCGTTATTGGTCTCTTTGACAGTAAGGGGTCTGAGAGGTTCCAGGAGATCCTAAGTAGGGGACATTATCTTGTAAGGTAATTATTTCCCTTGTGATTTCTTCATAAGCTTCAATCAAGGGAGAGGGCACTATTTTTTAATAAGCAGAAGTAGACCATTTACAACCCACCAGGCTGAGGGTGATTTAGGAGTTCAAGATTCTCAGCAGCATCTACTCAGGTATTCCAGATGCAATTCTCAGGGTCTCCTTCCTTCTGAAACAGAGTTCCAGCCTCTGTGAAATCAAATTCTTCAAAGCTCTACTACTCTTTAAGTTCTATGTCTGATCCTTCACATTGTTTTTGTTTTGACTATAGATTGGAGTGTCCTTAAATGTTTAGGATGACCTCTGAGCCTCACAGTTTGCCTTATGTTGGTGATTAATTACCATGAGACAGTCATCTTCTTTGTTTAATAAATCTATGTGTTCAGTAACAGCCACTCAATCCCACAATACCACAAGCAGTGGTTCCCACTTGTTTGATTCCACTGGTATGCACCACCATGCATTCCTTTCCACTGATAGCCCAACCACGTCTACCACTGGTACATGCTTTAACAATCACACCGTACAGGAGTTCCCATCGTGGCGCAGTGGTTAACGAGTCCGACTAGGAACGATGAGGTTGCGGGTTCAGTCCCTGCCCTTGCTCAGTGGGTTAACGATCCGGCATTGCCGTGAGCTGTGGTGTAGGTTGCAGACGCGGCTCGGATCCTGCGTTGCTGTGGCTCTGGCGTAGGCTGGCGACTACAGCTCCCATTAGACCCCTAGCCTGGTAACCTCCATATGCTGTGGGAGCGGCCCAAAGAAATAGCAAAAAGACAAAAAAAACAAAACAACAACAACAACAAAAAAAAACCAATCACACCATACAGCCTGCTAAGGACTCGTCATGTTCTGCCTACCACTAGGGTGAGTTCTCATGCTGGCCAACTGGCCATTTATCAGCTCCAAAATCCCATTTTAGTGTCCATTCCTATTGGAACTACTTTGGTTCCATTTTCTGGAAACAGATGTTGAAGTGGAAAATCAGTGCATAGTGTTTACTGGTACATACTCTCAAGTGATAAAGTGAGAATGGTAGGGCTAGGAAGAGAGAGAAGCTGACCCATAATGTTGTTGCAGCTGAAGCTTTGGCTAATCCTATGGGGAGTATGGAGAAGGAGTGTCCTTTAGAGTGCCCCAGTGAGGCAAGGAGTCAGGCCTTTGAATCCCTGCACTGGACAGTCATTAGTCATGCCATTCCCTGTAAGGAAGACATTTGGGCAAGGCTCTGTAGCCAAGGGCAACACCCAGTAAGAAATGCTGATGTGGATTATCCTGATTGGTGCTTGGGTCTATCAGTCCTAAGGGGGGCACCTTGGCAGAGTACCACTGCATCATGTAACCAACATCCCTCTTAAGATAGAAAACATTTCCATCACCCCAGAAACTTTCTAGTACCCTTTGCAGTCAATCTTTGCCCCTTGCCCCACCTTCAAAAGAAAACCTTTGCTCTGAATTCTATGATTATATTTTTGTAAGTTTTATAAATTCATATAAATGGAATCATAAAGAAAGTAGTCTGTCATATCTGGCATCCATAATAGTTTTTAGGTTTAATCACACTTTTGTGTACATCATAATTTTTTATTGTTAGTAATACTCCATTTTATGAATATACCACAGATTGTTTATACATTAACCTATTGATGGACATTTTTATGGTTTTCAATTTCTCAATATTAAGAAAAAAATTGCTATGGACTTTTTTTTTTTTTTTTTTTTTGTCTTTTTGCCTTTTCTAGGGCTGCTCCCGTGGCATATGGAGATGTCCATGCTAGGGGTCTAATCAAGCCATAGCCACCAGCCTACGCCAGAGCCACAGCAATGTGGGATCCCAGCCGCGTCTGCAACCTACACCACAGCTCATGGCAATGCCGGATCCTTAACCCACTGAGCAAGGCCAGGGATAGAACTCACAACCTCATGGTTCCTAGTCGGATTCGTTAACCACTGCACCACGACGGGAACTCCCATATGAATATTCTTGAACAAGTCTATGTGTGTGCATATGCTTTCACATCTTTTGGATAAATACTTAGAAATGGAATGGTGGTCATGGGATAGGTATACTCTTAACAGTTAAAGAATAAGTGCTAAACAGTTGCCCAAAGTGGTTATACAATTTGCCCTTCTATTAGCAACATATGTGATTCCTTTTTTCCATATCTAGTTGATCTACTGTTGGTGCCATCAATCTTTTTAATTAATGCTATCTGAGTGGCTAGAAGTAATAACACCTTGTGGTTTCTAAGTTGCATTTTCCTGATGAGTAACAATGTTGAGCATTCTGCATGCATTTATAGACCACTGCATATTTAGAAAGTGTTGAAGTCTTCAGCTTATTTTTTACTGGGTTGTTTATTTTTTTTATTTCTGACTTGTAGGTGTGCCTTTTATATTCTAGATGCAGCTATATATACATATCTAAATATTTCTCAGTCTTTGGCTTTCTTTTCATTTTCTTGATAGTGTCTTTTGATGAGCAGAAATTTTTAATTTGATGAAGCCCAATTTACTTATTTTTTATGGTTAGTGGGTTTTTTTTTTTTTTTTTTTGTATCCTAAGACATCCTTCACCTATTCCTAGGTATGAAGGTGTGAGAGTATTTTGAATTTTCTTCCAGAAGCATTATTTTTAAAGTTAAGTCACTTCTGATGTCACATTGTGTTGTTCAAACATGCGACATCTTTAGTAAAAGTGGAGAGTACAGAAAGAAGGGAGGTGGCAATGGAGCGGGGAGCTGAGGCCAGCAGAAACAAAGTGGATGCCTGACCCAGACAATCAGAGTCTCCCGAGTGCTGGGGAAACCTCCTCTCCATTAGAGCTGGGGAGGTCAGCTCTGCCTTTTAAAAAGGGGACCTGCAAATGGAATTCACACAGTGCCATGACCCTTGATGTGCAGCATGGTGGGCTCGGCTTGATTCGAGTCCAATTGCACACCACACATTCACAGCTGAGAGCCTGCCTCTCCTGCCCTCTCACACCAACCACTTCCCAGCAATTCTGCAGCCTGCTCTCCCTGACACTGTTTTGATATGTTGGGCTGAACCTCTACAGGGACACTAGCTCACTTTTGTTCCTAACACACTTATTTCAAGAAGGTCAGTTTCAATTCTCTGTGACTTTGACTTCACCCCTTCTCGGCTTTGAAGATTCAGTACCAGGAGATGCTGGTACTTACTGTACAGCTATGACTCCCGGTCCCTTGAGTTGCCATACTGGCCTTTTATGTCTAAAGCCCTTTCAGAGGAAGATGAAGGAAGCATGTGTCTTGGAAACTGGGTCATTGCCAACCCTGCTCAAACCCTCTTCATAGCAAATTTGTCCCTTCTCTACTGCTTGGGCCAGGGTTTGTGTTCTGTGATATCTGAGCCACAGCAAATTGGGTCAATTCGAGTCACATGACCCAGGGTCATGGGATCTCAAAGCACCAATCAGAGGCTGCACCAATCATGCAGTGGCTCCATGAAAAGATGAGATCCTCCTATGATCAGATTCTTTCTCTAGAGAATCTGAACTCAAACACATGGGAAGAACTTTCCAATATGCAGTCAGAGGTGAAGCAAGATGTAGCAAGTAAAACATCGTGGGGAGCAGTTATGCAGACAGAGCCAGAGGTACCAGGAAGGGACACCAGTCCTAGACGAGCATCTGGTCCATATTGCACAAGCAGATTCCTGCTCAGGAATCAATCAGCCTACCATCAACTCCCACAGCTATGAGGCATCTTGTGAGGGTCTCTACTTTTATTACCAAACAAGTTTGACCAAAACAGTGAGAAGAGAGGAGCAATAGGGAGTGAGGTCACGCAAAATGAATTGAAGGAAAGTAAGGAAGGTGATGATGATTCACTCATCAGTATAAATATTTTCCACATTATAAATTGCGTAGGGCATGTTTAAAGAGTTACCCTACTCTATTTTCAGTGATGCCCGCCCCCAACCCCCCGCATTCCAACTTTTCAGTGAACATCATAAGGAAATAATGCATTTTCAATGAGCTGGAGGATTTGTGTCAGTCAACAGGGGCTCCCACCTTATCGTTTATTAAAGGCCAAATCTTTTAAGTGCTTACTTTTAGAAGTGTGCCCAGGCAAAAGAACGCAGAGGGACTGAAATGTGACTTTTGAAAAAGGCTGTCCTGCTGGGATTGTGGGACATTCATATAGCATCTTTGCAAAATTCTACAGTGTCAATCCTGGGAGTAAAGTGCTTTTTGTGAGGGGAAAACAAAACAAAACAAAACACTTATTAAGGCAATGACATCCTGATAAAGGCAGTGGACATTTTATGCCACAGAGCAACGGTATTGTCCAGATTGTGCTAAGAGAGAACAGATCACAGTTGCAGGCTTTTGGACAGAAAGACTTCACACTCAGTTATGTGCACAAGCTGACCACAGGGATGTGGTCAGTAAGGTTCTCTCTCTTTCTCTCTCTCTCTCTCTCACACACACACCCTCCCCTGAAAATGGAGGCTCGGGAACAACTTATTCAAGGGATTAGCTCCTCGGGACACAGCTCACAACTCACTGAGGGGGAAGGGAGGATGTCTCAGCTTATCAGTGAGCAAACCACAGCAGCCACCGTCAAATGAATGTTCTATCACTTTCTTTTACACTGCAGAGAGTCAAGACATTTTGTGTCCTGGTATATGGCAAAATGAGATGAAAGGCTAATGCTGAAATTAAGTTGGTGTTTGAAGGCCAAGGTAGACACTGTGACCCCACAGAATCTTCTGTCTCTCTATGTGGAAAGCACTCCATACGCATAGAAAGTGCACGCTTGAAAAAAGCCTGAGCAACACAAACCCAAGTCCCCTGTCTAACAGGTGAGGAAGATGAAGCACACAGGCTTATATGTGAAATGACTGGTTCTCAGTTTACTGGACAGAGATCATGAATAATGACATTCTATATGCCACACTAGACATGTTAGGACAAAAGTGAATGGTTTTTGTGGGTTCAGAATGCTTGTGCAGACAGCAACATCAGTGTCACAAGAAGCCTCTCAGAAATGAAGACTCTTAGGCCCCCAGCTGTGTCCCAGCCTGCCTCACACAGGGACCCCAGGGGTACGTGTGTGTATAATGTGAGAAGTGGGAAGCGCTGCTCCAACATGCCACTGACATGGCTCTTTCTCAAGAAAACCAAGTGTAAGTTCCATCAGCTATAATTCAGTGATAAAAGAGATCTCCATGCTGGTTTTAAGTGTTGGCATTTGTATTCATTTTCTAGGACTGCTGTCACAAATTACCATGAACTTAATGGCTTGAAACAGCAGTAATTTATTTTCTCATCATTCTGGAGACTGAAATCAAGGTGCTAGCAGGGCTGCACTCCCTCCAAACTCTAGATAGAGGTCCTTCCTTGCCTCCTCCAGCTTCTGGAGGTTCCAGCAGTTCCTTGGTTTGTGGCTACATTCCTCCAATCTCTCTCTCCCCTCACATGGCCTTCTCCTCTGAGTTTCAGATCTCCCTCTGCCTTTCCATAATGTAGATTCTTGTCCTTGACCTTAGGGTCCACCTGGATAATCCCAGATGATCTCATCTCCAAACCCTTAATTACACCTATGAAGACTCTTTTTCCAAATACGATGCTATTCAAAGGTTCTGAGTGGATATATGTTTTGGAGGCCACCCTTCAACTTGCTACTGCATTATGGGCGTGGGTGAGGGAGACAGTTTCCAAGATGTCAGGGCCTGTCCCAGGGCAAGAGAAAGGGCAGGATGCCGCATGGCTGGAGGCACCTTCAGCACTTAGGGTTGCCCCTTTGGTTTTAAATTATTCATAGAGGGTCCTCAAGGGCTGTAATTATCAGAGAGAAGCAGAAAGAGAGAAGAGATGTACTCTTTTGCAGTCTCCCTGGGTCCTCGTTGGAGAAAGAGCACAGAAGACACTAATTCAGGTTATCCTGAGAGCGCTGTGCTCTGGCAATGAGATTAAGGCACCCCTGGCATTAGAAGTCAGTCTAAAATATATCTCTTTTCTGTCAGCAAAACATTCCCCTCTTGCCCTCTCTATCTTTGGGCCTCCTCTTCCCTCCAGCCCCTGCCTCTTGTCTGCTGGGTGCTCATCCACTCCCAAGTGGGTCAGCTTCAGCCCCGGAGCAGGTCCTGCAGACAGCCCTCTGCTGGCCTCCCTCCCCAGCCAGCGGCCAAGGGCCTGGCCTGTCATGCTGTCCAGACGCAGGTCTCCTCGCTAATTAGAAGCATTATCACTTCGCCAAGAAAAAACATGGACCCACGAAAAGGCCTCTGTTAAGTGTCCTAGACATCAGGGATCCTGACTGCAGGCGACTGAACTCTGGCATCTGCTTGACAGAACTGAAAGCTTCAGAGCTGTCCCCGGAGCAACAGAGAGAGCCGCATTTCCATTCTCCATTCAAACCCCCAATACCATGGCCAAGGGATGGCACTACCCACAGGACATGGATTTTTTAAAAGCTGTGGCAATATATACATACATAACCTAAAATGTACTATTTTAACCATTCTTAGGAGACAGTTCAGTGGTATTAAATTCTTTCACATTATCTTGCAACCATCATCCCCATCCACTTCCAGAACTCTTCTCATCTTGTGAAAATGAAACTCTGTACCCAGGAAACAATAACTCCTCATCTCCCTCTCCCCCTGCCCCTGGCAAGCACTCTACTATCTGTTTCTATGAAATATGCGAGGTATCTCACATACATAGAATTGTACAATATTTTTCTTCTGTCCAGCTTATTTTACTTAGCATAATGTCCTCAATGTTCATACATGTAGCATGTGTCAGAATCTCCTTTCAAAAGTCAAATAATATTCCATTGTGTGTAAATACTACATCTTATTTATCCATTCATCTATCAATGGACATCTGGGTTGCTAAGGACACAGAGTTTTAAAGTAAATGTTTACTTTAAATTCTGAAGTCACTTAAGTAGGAAGAAGGAAAAAGTTAAATAGCCTAAAACTGAGTAGTGAACAAAATTAAGGCCATCTTTGACACCCACTGAAAGCAACTCAGCTCATCTAGAAAAGGAAAAAATAAGTTACGTTCCCTTGACACTTGCAAAATGCCCCAACTTTCCCAGAATGAGAGAAAATAGCTCTGGGAACACAACAGTTATGCCAACAGTTGGCTGAGTTATGCCATTTGCACCAAAGAGCCAATTAAATCTCAAAGAACTGAAGGACAATAAAACTACATTTGCCATTCAAATGAGAAAGAATCATGCCCCAAAATCTTGGTACAGGTCTGCAGATGGGAGGGGCAGGAGGTGGTTTTCCAGTGTTTCTAAGACTCAGGGAAGTGGGGTCCTCCCTACAGGGGTCTCCTGATACCCGATGGTCCTGGTGTACATGCTTTAAGGAACAGTGATGTGGGTATTAAGTACAAAGCATACCCACCCCACTATTGTATTCTATGAAAATGGGTTTAACATTGTTTTTTTTTTTTTCCTAATGGAGGAGTGTTTATTATTTGTCTTCCTTTTATTAAGACAAATGATATTTTTCTTTAAAAACTTGGGTTACTGAATTTCTAGGTGATTAGATGATGGATAAAAGACTCTGTTATAGAAAGGGAACAAGTGATGCCTTTCATTTAAAGAAAAATAAAATGACATATTGTATTTACTTTTCCAATGGACAATTTCTTTTTTCATTTTGACCAGTAAAAATATGTGAGAAGAAAGACTCATAAACGCTGGGACACGTAGTAATTCAAGTAATGGGGATTCCCCAGGGGTGGTTCATGCATTCCTTCTCAGTGAGACAGAGACCTCTGGGGTAAGATTGCACCATAAGCAAGAGAGGTGTGACATCCACGTGGCCAGTGTTAGTGGTCAAGGGAGGGTATTGAGTCACAGACTGGGCCCTGGGAATAGTAAAACCAGCTCCTTACTGTCCCCATGAGGCATACTTCCCAGACTAGAGCACAAAGCTGGAAAACACAGCCCCTCCTGCTAGTTTCTCATGCTGTGTTAATGGCACAACCAGACAATCCCAGGCATTTTATTCTCTGGGATCAAGAACTTTCCAGGATTGAGATTCTCAGATTCTCTCTTCTATCTCCTCACCTATAAAATCGACACACATGGGCTTACCACCCACCTGTCCTGGTCTTGTTATTCTAAATGAATCCGGACTTGTCAAGGTCTCGGCGTTTTCCACAAACACTGAAGTTTCTACTCATTCTCCCAGCGCTGTACTGGAAAGTAAAACCACTGATGTTATGAAATGACTCTTGAAGCACATTTAGTGGCAGAGTCTGGTCCCAGAATTTAAAGGGTAGAGAGCTGCAAGAAGTCTCTAAGCAACACTGTGACCATTTCAGGCTGAGTCCAAACTTTAGAAGACAGCTGCCTGGGACTGGGCAGCGTCTGGTGGCCACCTATGCGAACACCTTGAGCTTGGGTGCTGGCACTGACTTCAGTCTTTCAAAGTAAACTCCAAATCCAAGTTCCCATGTGGAACTTTACCTAGAGGGCAAGTAGCTGGTGGTCTTCACTGGGGGTTGCCTTGAGTTATCAAGTTCCAAAATAAAGGAAGGTGAATAGGAAGGTCAATAGTAGGCCTGGGAATCTCCACTGCAGACCACTAATTAGTTCTTTCTTCCTGCAGGACCAGAAAGGCATTTCCACCTGTCTGTCTTCCCAAAGCTCAGGTTTCATAAGATAAACAGAAACCAGAAGGAAGAGTTTCCAAGCTTTAGCCATGAAGGAATACGACTGCTGCCCTGCAGCTCTGTTTTCAAAGTGGTCCCAGGGGCTACAAGCACTTTTTCTCTGTGACTGTTTGGGAGCCTTAAAAGAAGTGCCATCATTTGTATATGCATTTCTTTTTGTAGTAAAGAGCCCCATCTGTTCTCACACCATTGCTGCTCACTGGAAACAATAATGATCAGAATGACAATTACGGCTACCACTTATTGCCCATTTTCTATGTGCCCATCACTGTTCTCCAGGCACTACAGGCATCATCTCACCCAAGAACATGAGGCCAGACCCAAACTACTTGCCCCAAACCACAGTATCTGAGACAAGATTGTGAGATTATGATGTGAGTTGACAGTGGGAAAAATTTAACAGTGTGTTGGAAAGCACTCGTAACGGTCTGCATGTTATCACTTGAAAAACTTAAATAAAGAAAGGAGGCAGTCTTTGGATGGCAGACTGCAAAACAGCTCTACTCCAGAGTAGCCAACTTAACATTATAGGCACCTCCACAGTGACCAACACACACCACTGTGTCATCACCAAATCTGATCCTTTACTCCCCAGTCGACCCTTGAAGACTCATTCTGTCTTGGTCTGCTCCTTAAAGGAATGACAAAAAAAACACTGAATATTAAAAAAACAGAAAGTTGAGTTCCTGTTGTGGCTCAGTGGAAATGAACCCAACTGGTATCCATGAGAACACAGGTTCGATCCCTGGCCTTGCTCAGTGGGTTAAGGATCTGGTGTTGCCGTGAGCTGTGGTATAGATCGCAGATGCAGCTTGGATCTGGCATTGCTATGACAGAGGCTACAGCTCCAATTTGACCCTTAGCCTGGGAACCTCCATATGCCACAGGTGTGGCCCTGAAAAAAGACAAAAAAACAGCAACGGAAAGTAACATGAAATGGAAGAAAGACATAACTCATGGAACGACCTCTCTACCCCTGCTATTTGTATGACACTGGGCATGTGGCTTAACTCTCTGAACCTCAGTTCGTCATTGGAAAATAGTGAGAAGAACAATTAAATGAGACAATGTCACAGAAAGGCGCTTAACAAGTAACTTAAAATATCCTATTTTAAAAATGGACTTCCATGCTCTTTGTAAAGCCTAGAATACATATTCACTTATCCAAATAAGAAAACAAGATGATGCATTTTCTAAACACGATTGTGAAGTCCTCATTTAATTTTTCATAAGCAGTGAAAAGTGACCTTTGGCATCACTAATTTCTAGCCCTCGAAAGTCTCCAAAGAGAAGACAGATTTTCTGGATCCCAGGAAAATGAACCCGTCTTGCTCTTCAGTCATAGGCTCATCTCTTTGTGCTTTCCTCTGGCCTTGCCCAAATACTTGGCAGGGAGACTGTCAAGGGGTTGGTTTATGTAGATTTTATCAATGTATTTCCCGTAACTTGACTACTGTGAGACACTGGGCTTCACACCGGGCTTTTCTATGGCAGCCTTACCGCCCCCATGGCCACAGTCTTCCAGCCTGGCAGCTGTAGAGAGAACATTCCCCACAGTTAAGGCCCAAGAAGATTCAACTTTTACCACCAGTCTCCGGGCTTACCCCGTCTGATTGCTTTGGAGCCAGCCTCAAAGGTTTACTTGGCTGGCAAGGGAGGAATTGTTACAATTAAAAAGAAAAAATAAGTTGTCAAAGACAAATCCTGTAGGGTCCTGAGGGAGTCCCAAGAGAAGTTAATTGGAAAATCCATTTGCCCCCTTGGCTGTTCCTCCCCCAACTGCCGCCCCAGCCTTATCCAGAGCAGCCACCCTATCTGTAAATGGCGACCGTGGAAAATGTGCCCTGGCGACTTGGTGTGAAAGATAGGCAAGGCTCCTAAAAAATCTTCTCGGAGGCTTATCACCTTCTTCTGGCTCCACAGCGGGCTCGGGCTCTGGGGCTGGAGGAAACTGCCTGTCTGTGAGCCTAGACAGGGTCTCATCAACAACTGATAAGGCCCTCTGTGAACAAGCAGGCGCTGGGGGCTCATTCGCCTCTCAAACGCCAGAGACATTTGTAGGAAAATATACGGGGTCCAGTGACCTCCGTGAAGAAGGCTGAGCAAGCCCACCAGGTCTGCCCTGAAGCAGAGTGGCCCTACCCCCAACCCGGGAAAGGAGAAAATCTAGAAGTCACACCATAGGACAGGGGACAAACGTCTGGGGGTCAGCGGGACATCCACACACTGGCAACACTCCTCTCCCAGCTGGGGGTAGGGCCCAAGGAATTAATCACAAAACAAGCTCCAGTCTATTCAGAATCTAAACAACCAAAGAGCTCCTGTAATCAGAACTTCTGCAACCCTCTATGAAGTACATGGATATTAAAATGATTCCTTCTCATGGAGTAAGATCTTGAGGTCCCTTCCAAATGGAACCAAAGCACAGCATTGGAAAGGAAGAAATCAGATTTTACATCCCAACTCTTCCCTCTAACTATCCATGTAACATCAGATGAATCAGTTTCCTCAGGAAAAAGCAAATATTTACTCAGACTGGTTCTCATTATATGAAAGAGATTTGTAAATAAATAATAGAACACTATATACATAAAGTATTATCCCATTAAAAATTCAACACTTAGGCTACCTTCAGTGGTGAGGACACTTGTATACTTGAATCACTGGAAGACTGCCAGTTCTTATTTAGTATTGGTGAATTCAGTTAATCAAATGCACACCGAGTTAGTTCCTTGCACCATGGAAGACAAGATGATGTAAGCAAAGACACAGTGCTCATACAAAGAACTACAGTGTCAGGCATGCACTCTAATAAAAGAGTGAATATACTGTGGTGGCAGCAAGATTACTGAAGAAGTCTTTCCAAGTATAATCTGAGCAGAACCAAACGATGGGATGGCTTTGACCAGACAGAGCAGCTGAGGAGAAATCAAAAGCAAGAATAAAATTGGAGGACAGGCCCGCCGGGAGAGGATATGGCAGGAAGAGGTGGTGGGGCTGCACTGCAAGCATCAATGAACATAATGGCGGGTAGGTGGGCAGGTGCTGGAGGGAAGTGTCTTGAATGACAGGCTGAGGAGCTCATATTCTATCTTATAGGTGAGGAGAGCAGCTGATGGTACGTGACAAGCAGAGCCAGTCTGGAGACGCAGACTGTGGCTGGGCAGCCTGGCGGTGGGAAGGACCACGGGAGCTTGATGGAGAGTGGCAGTGTGTGTGGGAAGAAAGGGGCTGCCCAGAAGAGGCTTTTGCTGTGTACTGAGTCCCTGATAAGCCAAACATGTGCCATTCTCCTTCCTTTCTGGGTAAATCGGGGGTCAGTCTACTCAGCGGGCACCTTCAGCTGCAGCGTTAGGACTTGCTCTCCTGTTCCAGGCAAAATTGATTTCCTAGCCTCTGATTCCATACAAAAGCTTCACACTGGGCAGAAAGGGAAATAGGTCAAAGAATATAGAAGGTAGAGAAGACTAAAACATGGAGAATGATAAACAACTTCTTATGAATTTTATTATGAATTTTATTATCACAAAAGTAAATGTATTATTGACTGTACAAAGTTTAGAGAAAAATTAAACAAAGTAGGAAAATGAAAATCACATGTATCTAGAGTTACCTGCTTTGGTAGATACCCTTCCAAGTACTTTCTCTGTGTATATGTTAGGGAGATTGTTATAGTACTATTTATATGCTATTACCAATACAATTACTAATATAATTACTGTACTATTGCTAGTACTATTTAATACTGCCTAGTGAATGGCACATATTGAGACTTAATCAATATTTATTAAAGTAATAAATGATAATGAATGACTTAAGACATTGTTTTATAAACTGACTTTTCATTAATGACATTGTATGTTGTGTACACCTTCCCATGCATTTAAACAATCTCTCTGTCTCTCTCTCTTTTTTTTGGCTGTTCATGCAGCAGCAGTTTGATGTGGAATTTTAGTTCCTAGACCAAGGATTGAACTCTGGCCTGCAGCAGTGAAAGTGCCAAGTTTTAATCACTAGGGCACCACGGAACTCCCTAAACAATCTTTTGATGACTACATGATATTTTGTCAAGTGTGCTTTACTTCAGCAAACCGCACATGAATGGGCACTTATTTATTTAAACAAAGTTGTGATGAACATTCTTATAGTTAAAGACAAATAGTCATGATAGAACCTTAGGAAAAAAAAATACTAGAAGGAGTTTTGTTGGATCAAAGTTGTGCTTATTTTCAAGACTTTTGATGTCTACTGCTGGCTTTTGATATCTTTTCCAAATCTCAGTTATTTCATTCCAGTGACTGGCATGTCTGTCTCTTAAGGTGCCAGTATGTATTGTTTTACTGATTGTACCTTCACTACATGTCTTCATATCTGGTAAGGTTAATCCTCCTTCATTATCCTTCTTTTTCTAAATTTTCTTTATTATTCTCCCTTGTTCATTCTTCTAGATACATTTTAAAATAATTTTGATATGTTCTCAAAAAATAATGCCATTGGAATTTTTACTGGAATTGTACCAGGTTTACAGATTAAATATGAAACTGACATCTCTACAGAACTGAGTTTCCATGAAAGAACATGGTTTGCATTTCCATTTACCCACACTTGCTTTTATGAGCCTGAGTAAGGCTGTGAAGTGTGTTACACATGGATACCAGTTCTTGTTCATGTTATTCCCAAGTGTTTTAGGTTTTCAGCTGACAGATAGGATTTTTCCTACTATATTTTCTAACTTAGTATCACTGCTATATAGGAAAGCTATTATTGTATCTCCCTATTACCTGCCAAACTCTGTTATCAATTCAAATACTTTTTCAATAGATTCCTATAGATTTCTTGAATATGATAGTTTGTACTGGGTCAAGTTGGTTAAGCAGGAACTGTGTTGTCCACAATCCTCTCCTCTACTAGTTGGAGTTAGCCAAAAAGGGAACACGGACAATATGTGGACATGGAAGTGAAGCAGCAGCCATTATTCTCTGAAGGTCATCACAGTGAGTATCAGGCAGATACGGGATCACCCCAAGTCCCCAGGCCCCAGAGACACTTGGCAGCAGGTGCCAAAAGGTGATGGTTACACAGACACAGCTTTCCATAGACCTCCTTGTGCTTCATTTTGGTGGCTGGAAGTGCTCTGCCTCTTAGCTTTGTCGATTTCTTGACCCTTTGATCCTTCAACTTCCCTCCTGAGATTTCACTTTCCCAATTCTTTCCACAATTGTGTAAGGTGTAATTCTTGTAAGAAATCTCTTCCATAACTCAGCTTTCCTGATTGAATCATGACTGATACAGCACAAAAATACTCTTGAAATGTTAGTGCTAAGAAGGATCTCACAGTAGTGTTGTTATACAGACTATAGAAAACCCAACTTCATTTGAATTTCAGAGGAAAAAAATGAATATTTTTTTAGTATAAGTATATTCCAAATATGGGATGGGATATACTTACACTAAAAAATTATCTCTTGTTTCTCTGAAGTTCAAACTTAACTGGAATTTAACACATATACACTTGTTTGCCCTCTTAAAATTGACACTCTTACATTAAAGTTTACGTGATTTAGTCTCTTCAATTTACAGAGAACAAAACTTTAACCCAAGGCTGGTGACTGAATTTGGCTAAGGTCACCCATCCTGGTAGTGGCAGAACACAGAAAGAGCCCAAGAGGCCTGACCTCCAGCCCAGGATGTTTGTTTCTTTGTTCTCCCCATTGCACTAATGAGGAAGCTGGTGTCAGAACTGGAGATTTGCTGACCTCATCACAACTTCCCATGTGGCACAGAATTAATTTAGTGGATTTAATAGCATATTTGGAGATGATTCTTCATATAGGCAGTCTGTGAGGCAATAAGGAGCAAGTTTGTTGGACAAATATTTTGAACTTTACATGTGTATCAACTACATTTGCTTGGGACCTCAACTGCCAGAATCTCTGACTGAGACTAGAAATTTAGCTATAAGTTCCTTGTCATAATGAAGGGTCTCCAAGGAGAACTGTGAGAGAGCAGACCAGCCATCTCTTGCAGGCGGCAGTGTTTTGATCAAGTCTTGCATTCCTATTAGAGTTGGTTACCTCCAGGAGAAGGAAAGAAGGAAAGATGAGAGAGAGGAAGAAAAGAGGAGGATGCAAAGGGGGTAATTAAATGGAATAGTAGATGAAGAGCTGAAATTAGTAAGATGCAAATAACAAATACATCTTTCCCCCCACTATCCAAAAGTGACGGTTTCTAAGAAAACTTTTATAAAGCAGGAATGGCCGTAAAGTGAGTGAAGAAGCTTACTAAGAAGCGAAGAAGCTTCTTCATAAAAGAGAAAATTTCTTTCTGTAGGTACAAGTTTAGGTTCAAGTTCTCTTCTAAAAATGAAGTGGCATAAAGCAAACTTCTTTTTTTTAAGGGCCTCGCCTGTGGCATATGGAAATTCCCAGGCTAGGGGTAAAATCAGAGCTGTAGCTGCCTTCCCACACCACAGCCACAGCAATGCCAGATCTGAGCCATGTCTGTGACCTATATCACAGCTCACAGCAATGCTGGATCCTTAACCCACTGAGCAAGGCCAGGGACAGAACCCACATCCTCATGGATACTAGGCAGGTTCATAACCCACTAAGCCACAATGGGTACTCCAAAATCAAATTCTCAAAAAGTACAGATAACTGTTTAAAATTCTTTTTTTTTTTTTTTGATAGTAGCCTTGTATGAGAAGTAAGGAGTGGGGCCTGAAGGAACAAGGAGTAGGGGCAGGTAAAAACAAGGATTCTGGTGCTAAGACCGTCCTTGTGGAGCTTAGGCTGAGCAGGTCACTTTGCACGCTTCCCTCCTACAGATGCACGCACATATCCCTTTTTTATATAGTTGAAACTATTTTAAAATAGTAAGAGTAATCATGAAGAGGAAGTATGCATTATAAGGTGCATGTGGAACAGAGGGCTGCTGTCTCATATCCCACTTTGTGAAGTACTAAGAATAATAACAACAACTACTATTAACTAGGCATCAGGAACTCTGACGTACATCAACCCAGCTGTGGAACCTCACCTTTGTTCCTTCATTTCTCCTAAATGAACACAATGGGAAGTGGTGTAAAGCAAGTATTTACTGACATCTTTGGGGGTCACCATGAGGAAAGATGATATCAAAGTAAAAATGGTCCTCATCAGTCAAGGATTGCACATTTGTGAATTCACTTACTTGCTAAAATGTATTGGGAAGCTCAAAATCAATACTCACAGAGGTTTTATGGTTATTCATGGACACAAGCAGAGTGAAAAAAAATTTGAGTCACCCAACCTTCACATTCCCCGCTAAGGGGAGAACAAGGTGACCCCCCGCCTTCTTGTCTGAGCTCATATTGTAAAGGAGAGTCCTTTTTGTTGTCTATTTAGTGCCATTTTCCCCCCATTTTTGTGCTTTTTTGTTTGTGGGTCTGCTGTTTAAAATGGCCCCAAGCATGGTGTTGATGTGCTGTCTAGAGTTCCTAAGTACAAGAGATCATGACATGCCTTACAGAGACAGCATGTGCATAGGAAAGCGTCTTTCAATCTTGAGTAATAGTGTATTGGCCATGAGTTCAATGTTAATGAATCATCAATATATTAAAAGGTTTCTTTAAACAGAAACACACATAAAACAAGGTTATTTTCAGTTGCTGAAAATATTGTAACCAGAGGCTCAAAGGAACCTAACCTTGCACTTCTAGGAACAATGGCTCAAAATTCATAATTCCAGGTTCACAGCATGACTAAGACAGAATTGACTGTGTAATACAACAAAGAATTTAAGAGTAGGTATTAAACAATTCAGTTATTAAAAGTATCTCCCTATTTTCTCAGGTCAGTATCCCAAAGCAATAGAAATAAGAGCAAAAATAAACCCATGGGACCTCATCAAACTGAAAAGCTTTTGCACAGCAAAGGAAACCAAAAAGAAAACAAAAAGACAACTTACAGAATGGGGGAAAATAGTTCAAATTATGCAACCGACAAGGGCTTAATCTCTAGAATATATAAGCAACTTATACAACCCAACAGCAAAAAAACCAATCAGTCAATGGAAAAATGGGCAAAAAACCTGAACAGACATTTCTCCAAAGAAGATATACAGATGGCCAGCAAACACATGAAAAAATGCTCAACATCGCTGATTATAATAGAAATGCAAATCAAAACTACCATGAGATACCACCTCACACCCGTCAGAAGGGCTATCATTAATAAGTCCACAAATAACAAGTGCTGGAGGGGCTGTGGAGAAAAGGGAACCCTCCTGCACTGTTGGTGGAATGTAAACTGGTACAGCCACTATGGAGAACAGTTTGGAGATACCTTAGAAATCTATACATAGAACTTCCATATGACCCCGCCATCCCACTCTTGGGCATCTATCCGGACAAAACTTTACTTAAAAGAGACACGTGCACCCGCATGTTCATTGCAGCACTATTCACAATAGCCAGGACATGGGAACAACCCAAATGTCCATCGACAGATGATTGGATTCGGAAGACGTGGTATATATACACAATGGAATACTACTCAGCCATAAAAAAGAATGACATAATGCCATTTGCAGCAACATGGATGGAACTAGAGACTCTCATCCTGAGTGAAATGAGTCAGAAAAACAAAGACAAATATCATATGATATCATTATAACCGGAATCTAATATCCAGCACAAATGAACATCTCCTCAGAAAAGAAAATCATGGACTTGGAGAAAAGACTTGTGGCTGCCGGAGGGGAGAGGGAGGGAGTGGGAGGGATCGGGAGCTTGGGCTTATCAGACACAACTTGGAATAGATTTACAAGGAGATCCTGCTGAATAGCATTGAGAACTATGTCTAGATACTCATGTTGCAACAGAACAAAGGGTGGGGGGAAAAATGTATACATGTAAGGATAACTTGATCCCCTTGCTGTACAGTGCGAAAAAAAATAAATTATATATAAAAAAAAGTATCTCCCTAATACCTACCAGAGGGGAACTTCTGCCTGTCTTTTCTCTTCAGCTTTCAACCTCCAGCTTTTGTAACAGACTCAGCTCACGGCAACGCAGGATCCTTAACCCACTGAGCAAGGCTAGGGATCAAACCCATATCCTCATGGATACTAGTCAGTCTGATATGATACTACTCAGGCTCTTGTCATCCTACTGCTCTCCCTATTCTGGGATCTGCCATCCTCCTTCTGGAATTGCCCTGGAAACCCAAGCCTGGAGTTGGGAGGCAGAGCAGCCCATTTCTGTCTGCTTAACTTGGACCTCAGGTCAGGTTCTATGGGGTCTTTTTACAACAAAATGGTCCATTAAGGCACTGCACAAAACAAAACTAGATTTTCCCTTGACAAATTCTTCTGCTCATTTTGAAATTAACCTTCCCCCCCTTAAACGCAAACATGCTTGGGTGTATTTTCTGATGCTTATTTGATGAGAAAGTTGATGGTACTGTAGGCACAACAGCACCTGGGGTTTAGCTTGGAAATAAAACTTCAAGAAACACATTGGGCCACCTTTGTGCTTTTGCCAGTGAGGAAAGTAAAGGCAGTGCTGGTGGTATAACAGAGTCCTAATTTTCACATCAACACCTATTTTTAAAGGAGGCAGATGGAGATAATTTAGACAACCTTCAACTCCATTTTGCCCTAGGCAAGCCAGAGAGGAGCTGATTGAATATTTTTCTGTTTTCCGAACTAGTCTTGTCACCTAAGGAAAGGTTGACAGTCCCCTATCAGGGCCCCTTTATGTCATCACCAAATCACTTCTGTCTCCATGAGAAAAACTTAAGTAGGAGTCCAATCTGCCGGACAGACATGACCTCACAGCGTCTCAGATATAGGGCCTCATTTTATGTTAAATGATATTTTTTTCCTTTTTTGTCTTGCCACATGAGAAATCTGCTTTTAGGATGCATGGGAGACAACTGCCTGCTATTTCTTATTAGTGTAATTTCTAAGAGACCTGAGAAAACATGATTATAGATAGCTATTGTTCAAACAAAGAAAAACATCAGATTTAGAAATAGTAAAGGCAATGATTTAGACCATGTTAACTGCTCTTAAAAAGGTCAAAAGAGGGTGGGAAGAACTGATCAGTTAGGTGGCTGCCAGAACATTTTTTTTTTTTTTTTTTTGTCTTTTGTTGTTGTTGTTGTTGCTATTTCTTGGGCCGCTCCCGCGGCATATGGAGGTTCCCAGGCTAGGGGTTGAATCGGAGCTGGAGCCACCGGCCTACGCCAGAGCCACAGCAACGCAGGATCCGAGCCGCGTCTGCAACCTACACCACAGCTCACGGCAACGCTGGATCGTTAACCCACTGAGCAAGGGCAGGGACCGAACCCGCAACCTCATGGTTCCTAGTCGGATTCGTTCACCACTGCGCCACAACGGGAACTCCCGCCAGAACATTTTAAATGAAAAGTGTGTCTAGAGAGAGAAAGCTTATGGCTTCCTGATTTTTTTTTTTTTAATTGAGTATTTCACTGCCTTTAGTTTTGTAGCTTATGGTGTTTCTCCAACTATTTTTTCTTATTTATGAAGGGGATAGTTTGGGATTGGTTAAGGTCAATCCATAAAACAGGATTATTGAAGATGATACATCAGAAGTTTGAGTTTTTCTGACATTTTTCAGTAATCTTTCTTGGGAAGAAAAACACATTTTTCTACAACTTGTTTATCAGTTCTTATTTTGAAAATAAATTCTTTGACATTTAAGAACTTAAAAAAATTCCTGTGGGAAGAACCAGACTAGAAATAGATTGTGCTGGACTTGGAATTCAGCAAGCACTGTGAATGACAGTGTAATAGGATACATAAGGGTTTGCTAATTGGACTGAGAATTCATGAAGGAGAACAGCTGATAACTCTGAAGTGATCTGGGAGAGAATAACATGGCAGAATTAGAATAAAATGAAAAACTGTCAGTGAAAAATGATTTTCAGAGACCATCAGTTGTAAATATATTTAGATGGGGTGCTATTTTTGGTAACAGTTGTTATTCTTTTACTTTAATAAATATATATAAATTGTTTCAAAAGTCCTTTATCAAACTGTCTGTAGTGAGTGTGCAGTGTATTTAGTTTGGCATATTTACGTACAAGAGTGTGTGGGAGGAGGTGAATATGATAAGGAAAAACAGCAATGTGTCTTCATTCAAAATAAATGCCCTAGATTCTGGATGGATTTTAAAATAAATTCTAATACTTTGAAGATATACTAGACATGGAGTTCTAGCTAGAAATGGTATTGGCTGTTAGCTCTGTGTTTAATAGTTTTCACCTACTCAATAAATTAAATAAGAATACCAAAAAGGTGATGAAATATAAAATGATAGTGCATTTTACAGTGATTCAAAGACTCCAGTGTGTACCACCCAGAAAATTGGGCATAAGTCTTTCCTTCAATGACTGAACACATATGCCAACAAACCTCTCTGCTCTGTTTCACATCTTCAGACAGTCAAAAAGCAAATGCCAGATATCAACTGGGTAGAAAATACAGGTAGGAAACTTTCATTTGAGCACTGCACCTGGGATAAGTAATCATCATGAAAAACCATTATAGATAAGCATAGACATAGGACAAAATTTGGTTGACATGGAATAATGTTTGATCATATATTCCATCAGTAGCAAACAGATGAACATCAGACAGAGAGAAATGTATCATCTTATTTGAAAAGTGACACAGTTTTAAGCTAGGAACTGGATTGGAAACTATGCACATCAATTAGCCTACAGCAACAGATATGAAAAGTGAATTGGACCATTACATAAGCAGGGTAAAAGCAGGGCCAAAGTTAATTCACATGCCCCGTATCTAGAAAGATTTCACCTTCCTCACAATTAATGCTTTAAACAAATGTCCACTGAGCCTCTGGTGTACACCAGGCCCTATTCTAGGCAGTGATGGAGCAAGAGAAGAAAACCAACAGAAGGTTGTTTTTTTTTTTTTTTAAATACTGCAAAACAGAGGGAAAAGAATATGTAATAACAATTTCAAAATAAAAGCATAGACCTAGGAAATGTCTACTCTAGGATTCAGAATAAAATTTCAGAAAACTAATTGGCATATACAGAAGGGTATAAGAAGAAATAACTTTGATAAATATGAGCAAATCTACTTCAAAAAATCTAAAATCAAGAGAATAAGGTGAGATTAACAAAATAAGAAGACTACAAAGACATAATGAAAAAACAATAAAAAGCCTTTGAAAGTCAACAGAAATACAGAATAAGGAATGGCAAATCACCACCTGAACACAAATAGTAGTTACAATAGAGAGCAGAATTGTTACTTAAGTGAGTTCCCGTTGTGGCACAGCAGTATTCATGAGGACACAGATTTGATCCCTGACCTTGCTCAGTGGGTTAAGGATCCGGCATTGCCGTAAGCTGTGGTGTAGGCCACAGATGTGGCTCGGATCCTGAACTGCTGAGGTTATGGTGTAGGCTGGCAGCTGCAGCTCTGATTCGACCCCTGGCCTGGGAACTTCCAAATGCCAGAGGTGCAGCCTAAAAAACCAAAAAAAAAAAAAAAAAAAAAAAAAAAAAAAAAATTACTTAACAAGAAAAGTTACATAAAGCAATACTCAATTATATATATCATCTAATACAATTTTCTGAGCTGAAGAAAGACCTGGAGACTAAATGCACTGACTACATTCCAGGTAAAAATTATTGGAAATTGGTCTACTTCTTGGAAAAATTTAAACTACAAAAATAAAACAATGTCATTAGCAAGAGGGAAAATCTATTTCTTACGACGACACAAACAAGTAGCCTCAGATACCTCTATACATCAAATTCTAGATGATGGTAAAGACACATCCATAGATTTTTGAAGGAAAAATGTTATAACCTAAGAATTTTATAGCCAGGTAAATTGGCTTTCATGTATGACCAAGAGAGAGAAATTTTCAGGGAGGCAGGGCTTAAGATTTATATGACATATGTCTCATTTTCCTTGAAAATAACTGATTAAAGATACACTGTAGCAATCTGAGTTGAAACAAAATTAAGCAATTGACAATATCAATAAAATATTGATATCAATAAATATCAATAAAACCAAATATCAATGAATATCAGTAAAACCAAAAGCTGATTCTTTGTAACAATAATTATAGTAGTAAAACTAGATAGATTGACAGAAAGGAAAAAATAAAGAAGACAATAATTACTAATATCAGAAATGAAAGAAAGAATATCAATACAGACCCTATAGACATTAAAAGAATAATATGGAAATATTACAACAACATATTAATTAAAGTTCAACAGTATAGATGAAATGGTCTGATTCCTTGAAAGTCACAAATCACTAAAAGTCATCCACAAAGAAATAGATAAACTTACTACTCCTATGTCTCTTGAAGAAACTGAAAATTAGTTTGAACCCTCCTCAAAAAGAAAGTTCCCAGTCCAATAGTTTCAATGGTATATTTTAACAAACATTTAAAGAAATAATAGCAGAAATTCTATACAATATCTTCCAGAAGATAAAAGAGGAGAAAACACTTTCCAAGTCATCTCATGCATCCTGATACCAAAACAAGACAAAAGTAGCACAAGAAAAGAAAACTAAGGATATATATCCCTTATAAATATAGATGAAAACCCTTGAGAAAATATCATCAAATCAATTCCAGCAATCTATAAAGAAAAATACATCACAAAAAATGGATTTTATTACAGAAACACTAGGTTGGTTCAACTTTAAAAACCAATAGAAGAGTCTACCATATTAACTGACAGAAGAATAAAACACACATGATCATATATCAACTTCTGCAGAAAAAGCATTTGACAAAACTCAACACAAAAAAGATCCTGGGACTAATAAGTGAGTTTCAGTTCAGGGACACGGAATAACTTTCCTGGGTTCATACATCTACAAAGTGCAAGAGATGAGACATGAACCTCAGGGTTTCTCACCCTCATTTGGGTAATCGCTTTCAAAATCAGATCACAAGACCTTCAAGGATCAGCTCCAGAAGTATTTCTTAGGAGGATGGAGCACTCACTTTTTACCTATATCTCGTCTTCCCCTTGAGATCCTTTCACTTGTTTCTTTCTACCACCCCTATGCTGGTTAACACCAAAGTCACTGGCCGGAACTTAAAAATAATTAGATGACGCAGAACGGAATATGAAACAGCTGAATCAGCCCAGTATTTTCAGAGTCGTACAGTTTTCTAATTCAAGAATTCTGAGTTAAGGTCCAAGGATCTATAGTAAAAACAAGCTCTTTGGTGGTCCACAGACCATGATTTAAGAATTTCTGTTTTAATCTTCTAAATGGATGTCCTCTTAAAACTTTTGAGGAGTCTAAAATACCTGTGAGAATTATATAAAGATTATGAACACTGCCCCCTGCCCCATGCCTCCCCTGGAAAATTCACCTATAGACCAAGGAGTGTCAGAAAAGTCTTATTGTAAGGGGATGATGGATAGTATTTTTTAGCATGGCTTCACTTGAATAGGTGATTTGAACTAAAATATTGGGTTACACTTGCTTGAATTTGGAAAAACAATTAGGAGACATGTTGGAGGACAATGTTGGAGGACAGGAGATGTGAGGTCTTTCTGGTGCAGATCATTTTGAGTCTTTGAGTCTTGAGAAGTAGCTTTCTCCATCCTTTCTCATGAGTAGCTCCCCTCCCCCATCACCACCATTCACAACTACAGTATCTCTGTCCATCCTGTATCCTGCACTTATCTTCCTCTGTGTACCTAAGGGCATGTTCAGCCTTGAGGAGAAGGTCCAAGAAGAGGGGGAGGAAGTGTCAAATACAGCTGGAATCTTACTTGGCAGCAGAATGTCAGGGCAAAGGTTTTGAAATTTATCCTAAAAATAATGGGTAGCAGTTGAATGATGGGGAAACTGGGGAAAGTAAAATGACAAAAGGACAGTTTTCATGTCACTATAATGTCTTTTTAAATGAGTAAAGGGACATTTGCATGTTTTTTATGATTATCACTTAAGACTTCATTCACATAATCTCACAGTTGACTGAACACTCCCCTCTGACCTCTTCCTCCTCAGGGACCAACTCAGGTTTAATAGAAGCTTTTGTCTCTATCTCTGCCTTTGACAGCTGGGAGATTAGTAGGGACTTGGCTAATTAGTATTTAACTGTTTGCTAATGTTTCAGTGGGCTTGTCCATCACAATCTTGTTTAAAATGGATTCAAAGTTTTCAAAATCTTGAAAAAGTATGCTGTGTCAGAACTGATTCAATTTCTTGAAAGGATTTAAGTAAGAACCAGATCTACCTTTATGATTTTTTTCAGGCACATTCCCTAACAAAACCATATTTTGAATTGGAAATATGCCACAGTCCTCCTTAGACGCCAGGGCTATAGAATGAGAGTAAGGAGTGAACTGAAGGGTCTCCATGGAGACATGAGCTCTCATGTGTCTCTGTTGAAAGCAGCCCTTCAATGCTGTGTTCCCATATGCTTCCCAGGTGGCTTAGGAGACACACAAGGAGATAAGCCTCATTAGGTGACATTTTGCTCCTGAAGTTTACTAAAAGGTACCATTCAACTTGATTGCCTACTTTTATTCATTCAGGCTGTCAGTCATTCAATAAAAATTTCCTTCTTATGTGCTAGGCAGTGAACTAATGCTCAGGATACATAGATGGAAAGATCTGGCCCATAAAGAGGCTGACAGTTTAGAGGGGAGACAGGCATGTAGACAAATACCATGCTGTATGCAACATGGTGTCTTAGTAATGCAGTGCCTGAAGCAGTAGAGGCATACAAGATGGAAGACCTATGTCGTGAGACAGCTGTTTAAGTGGGACTTCAGAGGGAGTTCCCACTGTGGCTCAGCAGAAACGAATCAGACTAGTATCCATGAGGACGCAGGTTCGATCCCTGGCCTCGTTCAGTGGGTCTGGGATCCAGCGTTGTCATGAGCTGTGGTGTAGGTCACAGATATGGCTTGGATCCCATGTTGCTATTGCTGTGGCTGTGGCCAGCAGCTGTAGCTCTGATTTGACCCCTAGCCTGGGAACTTCCATATGCCACAGAGGAGGTAGCACTTAGACTGGGTCTTAAAGGATGAATAGAAGTTTCTCAGAGGAAAAGTAGGGGCAGAGAATTCTAGCAGAATGAAGAGCATTCTCAAAAGCATAAAACAAAATGTAAGACTTAAGAGAAAAGGCAATCATTAGATCATGGGTGTTTTATATGCCATGTTAAGGAATTTAGACTTTCATTCTACTAAAGCAATGACACTTAACTAGCTGTGTGAGCTTAAATTAATTACTTAAGCTTTCTGGAACATAGGGTCTTCATCTGAAATGGGGGCAACCAAATGTCCAAGTGCCAGCAGTGTTTCACATCTAGGAGGTGCTTGAATCATACGGCATATAAAAGTAGCTCAAACAAAATGGGCATTTACGTCTCCTGCACATCAGCATCCAAAGGTAGGAATTTCAGAACGGATATGGCAGCACTGTTGCCTTCAAGCTCCCAGGCTCCTCTACTCTAGAATGCGGATTTTACCTTTAGTATTTCCTCATGTCGAAGGTAGTTATCTGAGCTCCATCTGAGCAGCAAGATAGCAAAGGGGAAAAATTCCCAGTTGGATCAACTTGAGGCTTTAAGCAGCTTTCCTAGAAGCTCCACACAACCTTTTGACATATCTGCTTTCATATGCCCATGCCTTGCTGAAGAAGCCTGAACTGTGGAGTCTTTTAAGGGAGCACATTTCCACACCAAATAAAACCAGGGCTTTGCTATGAAGAAGGAAGGGGAGAGTGGACATTGGGTGGTCATTAAAGGGCACTGCCAGAGTGCTCAAATAAGACAGGTTTTATCCCATCATTGGCAAATCATCAGTTTAAAGGGAAAACATGTTCTGAAGTCAAACACACTAGTTCACACCCCAGCTCTGCCATTCATTTACTATGTAAACTGGACAAGTCACCTTCAATGCGCAGCTTATCAGGTCTATCATCTATAGAATGAAAGCAGTAATGATTACAGCCTCCCAGGCTATAAAGTACTTGACACATGTACTCAGCAGATATAGATTCGTCCTCTCTTACCAACCTGGCAGAAGTGAGAGCATAAGATCTCAGTCCAGCATGTCTGTCAACTGTGCTCTTCTGTCCTTGGGAGAGTGACACCAGAGTCAGGATCTTCTGAGTGAGCCAAAAAGCAAAGTCAGATGGAGAGTCCAGGTTAGGCGTCTGAAGGAAGAAGGCAGAGGAGAGTCAAGGTGTAAGTCAAGAAAATGCAAACCAGAGAAACAAGAACACAGTAAGGGATTTCAGGAGATAGAGTCTAGAGACATTCCTGCCAGTGAGAAGCAGGATGTCATAACCTGAGTGAGGGAACTCTGTAATTTTAAAGTATTGAGCAGGCACTATTAAGTATTAGATTATATTAAATAAAGCCTGGACCCCATGTGAAATTGACCTGATATTAAATACAGTTCTTTGTGCATGATCTGTCCAATGTAAGCTCCCCAGGAAAGAGCTGAGTGGTCCAAACACGAAAGCATGTAATCGTGGTATCTAGGGCCTGGTGATCCTGAAAAGTCTGCAAACAGCATGAAAAATAAGCAGTTTACTTCATGAACATCTTAGTCTCTGATATTTGTTTCCAAGGAAAAGAAACTCACATAAATTAATTCAAATAAAAAGGAAATTTATGGACTGACTAGAACAGGCAATTTCATGGCCACTTGAGACCAGAATGGCCTTGTATGGTCTCCTTGGGAACCCATGAGTCCTGGACCTTGTCAGCTAGGAAGGCTGCCCCTTGGATCTCCTTTCTGCTTCTCTCTGCCCCCCTGCTTCATTTCCTGCCTCTATCAGCACATTGCCCTTTTCTGCTTACTCATAACTTGTGAACTCTTTCTTAACCTCACTCCACATTGCATTCCATTGCCATGGTGATGACTCAGACTCTGACTCCACAAGTCTTTTCCATTCAAGTGTCCACATCTTATAGCTACAATTTCCTAGTCTCTTAGTTAAATGCTAGAGGTTGAAAATCTTAGCTCAACCACCTAAAGATTGTTTCTCCAAGGCAGATGCCCACTTCTCATCTAATCAGCTGTGGGTAAAGGGCAGGGCAGGGTCACATAGTTTTTTGAACAACCAAGCCTTCTCCTAAGTTCATGGTATGACTAGACAGGAGTAAATTCAAACTTATAGTTGTAAAGCTAAGATGTGCCACCTACTGCCACAACCTAGCACAATCACCAGCACTCTACCATCAGCACTATTGCTGTTACTCCCATTGCTATGACTCAAAACTCCATCACTTAACAACTCACACCACGATCACTGCCACAACCACTGCTACTAATACTTCCATCTTCATCATCACCATTATCAACACCACTATCCTCACCACCACAGTCCTCACCACAATCACTTGCCACTATTCCATCAGAACCATCATTACAACCACCAATACCACTCCCTCCAACATTAACACCACATGCACCTTCACCACCCTCATCACACAACCACTGCTACCATCATCACCAACTCTATCATCACCACCATCACTTCCATTATGTCCACCACTGCTGCCACTAACATCACCTCCATCATTACTGCCACTACCACCACCTTCAACATTACCACTGTAACTATCATCACTATTCCTGCCACTGCCTCCATCCCCACTGCTGCCGCCACTACCACCACCATCCCTACCATCATCACCACCACTACTACCACTGCTATCACCACCTATAAAAACCAAGGCTGAGAAACGAGGATTATACTGTGGGTGACCTATTCTTAGTAGAAAGAGCAGGTGGAAGTAGGTTAGGTACCTATGAATTTTCCAACTGTATCAATGCCAACTATATCAATTCAACTATATGTAATTTTCCATAGTTACCTAGTCTTGAAAACTTAACAATCGTTTTGTTCTCCATAGCCGATCAGTCACTAAGTACTATAGATTCTTATTTCTAATTTGCCATTGCTTCCTACTTTTCTGCTGCCATCGTCCTTCATTTCACAAATGGATGATTTTGCCTGTTTCCTAATTGGCTCTCTGCCTCCAGTCTATCTCCCGCCAAAGCATAGTTCATGTTCTGCCAAATAAACCTTTCTAAAATATTGATTTCATTGCTATTCTATTCTGCTCAAAACAGCCAAATTTTCCTTTCTACAATTAAAAACTGTAGATCCAGATTACTTTTCAAGTCTTATTTCCTATGACTCTGCCCCTGGAACTCTGGGATCCTGCTAGATTTATGTACTCATTATTCTTCAAACCTAGCATGGTCACACCCATCTCCACAGTACTGCTCAAACGTGTCCTCTCTTTGGACTGGCTTCTACTATCCTCTGTTTATATGCAAATTCTACTTATTTTTCAAAACTGGACTGAACCTCTTCCATGGAATTTAATGGATTCCTCTTAAGTACATTAAGGAATTCAGCTCCAGGACGATAAACTAGATTCCCATGATAGATTCTCTGACTTATTCAGAAAAGTGACGGTAAAGCAACAGCAAGTGAACCGAAGAATACTCATCGACCTATAACAGGGAAAAACCTATACCAACAAGAGAATAGAAGGATACTCATCAACAGACAAGAGATTTTAACAAGTTTCCAGATAACAGAAAGTAAATGCAGCGTTATGGATGGCTTGAAGCAGAGCAGAGGGAACAGTGACCTTGAAGAATCTATAGGAATTCAAAAGCAGCAGAACCACAGAACCTCCAGACTCAGAGGGAACACACAGAAGAGAGGAAATAAGATGAGCTGAAAGCCAGAGAATGAATGAAAAGACTATAAACAAAACAGTAAATATCTCTCTCCTTGTACAAAGCTCAAGCAGGCAGGCATTTATCTCCAGTCAAAAATGGCCGGAGGGGCCGGGGCGGGGGGGGGGGGGGCTCTTTAAAAAACAACAACAACAACAACAACAACAACAAAAAAACAGTTACAATGTACCTGGATTGAACTAAGGCAACTACTGGAGGTATTGGTGCCTAAAAGTAAAGTGGTCATCATCCATGCTTTTGGAAGCACATTAGTTTCCCATCTGCTCACCTTATAGAGATATCTGCCAATAACAAGTCCATGGCCATGTACAGAGAACTGATTTCCTAGTTCACACTTTTAAATATCAACGAACACTAAAAGGCATCCAGACCTTCTTGGGGAAGTTTGAAAGAGAAAGAGCAAGAGAAACTGAATATGAAAATTCAAGTTCAGTGCTTAAAAAATTTAATCAGGAGTTCCCGTAATAGCTCAGCTGTAATAAACCCAACCAGTATCTGTGAGGTTTGATCAGTGGCCTCTCTCCGTAGGTTAAGGATCCGGCTTGCCGTGAGCTGTGGTGTAGGTCACAGATGCGGCTCAGATCCCAAGTGGCTGTGGCTATGGTGTAGGCCAGCATCCGTAGCTCTGATTTGACTCCTACCCTGGGAACTTCCATATGCTGCAAGAGCAGCATTAAAAACAAAAAAGAGCAAAAAAAAGAAAAATAAATAAATTACTTGTTAAATAAATAAATAAATAAATCTAATCATTAGGCTCAGTGAGCTTTGAAGAGCTATTTATTTATTTATTTATTTATTTATTTATTTATTTGAAGAGCTTTTTTTCTTTCCTTTTTAGGGCCGCACCTGTGGCACATGGAAGTTCCCAGATCATGGGTCAAATCAGAGCTGCAGCTATGGGCCTATGCCACAGCCACAGCAACGCTGGGATCTGACCTGCATCTGAGACCTACACCACTGCTTACAGCAATGCTGGATCCTTAACCCACTGAGCGAGACCAGGGAATGAATCCACATACTCATGGACACTAGTCAGGTTCTTAACCTGCTAAGCCACAATGGGAACCCCCTATTTGAAGAGCTGTTTAATCCACATACTCAAGAACAGGAACCTATGCAAAGGAATGCTCAAGGTACAAAAAAGGAGTTTTGGAAATTAAAAACCTGATTGTGAAATAGAATTCCAATAAAAGCACTGGGGAAAATGTCTAGAAAACCTCTCAGATCATAAAAATAAAGAGGCAAAGGGATGAGAAAGATTAGAGACATAGAGCATTAAACCAGGAAGTCCAACATCCAACAAAGAGAAGAGTTACATCAACAACAAATAAATGCAGAGTAGAAAATTATCAAAAGAAATTACCAAAGAAATTTTCCAGAGCTAAAAAGTGAATTTCAAATTGTAAAAGGTCTACAAAATACAAAATGGGATGAATGAGAAAAAATACTCACAGCTAACATGTCATTGCCAAAAATAGGTGTTTTTCATTTGTAAAGCCAGATACAATCATATAACACTTGAAAAAAAAATAATATATACCTTTAATATTTATAGTCAAATACACCTTTATTGAAAATACAAATATACATAATGCATGCTTTTAATAAAAGTAAAAACAAAGGTAATGGGAAAAGAAATTGAGGCTTAATATAATTTAATAGTATATATAAATTAACATATAAACATAAATTAAAATAACATATAAATAATGCCTACAAATAACTCCATATTGGCTGTTTGATATCTGGTAGAATAAGTCTTCTAGCTCTGTTCCTCTTCAAGGTTGTTTAAAACTGTTTTTAGTTTCTCACATTTCTTTATAAACTTTAAAATTAACTTAGGATTTCCACTAAGAAAAAATAAAAACAGGAGTTCCCGTCATGGCTCAGTAGTTAACGAATCCGACTAGGAACCATGAGGTAGCAGGTTCGATCCCTGGTCTTCCTCAGTGGTTCAAGGCGTTGCCGTGAACTGTGGTGTAGGTTGCAGATGTGGCTCAGATCCTGCATTACTAGGGCTCTGGCATAGGCTGGCAGCTACAGCTCCAATTAGACCCTTAGCCTGGGAACCTCCATATGCCATGGATGTGGCCCTAAAAAAACATAAAAAAGACAAAAAAAAAAAAAAAAAAGTTTAAAAAAAAGAAAAAAAAGAAAAAAGAAAAACAGTGAGATTTTTCTTGGTATTGCATTAAATCTATATATTAGTTAGGTGGGGAAAGAATGCACGTCTTCTAAAAATGTTTACTTTTCCAATCCATGAACATAATACAGTTCCATTTATTTAGGACTTCTCTAATTTCTTCCAATAATATGTTATAGTTTTTCTGAGTAATAGCCCTGAATATCTCACATGAAATACTTCCAGATATTTGATATTATTTTTTATTCTATTGTAAATGATGTATTTTTAAAAATTCATTTTCTAACAATCCATACAATTGATTTTAATAATATTTTGTAATACTGACATGTATACCCAGCCACCTTACTAAACAAACTGATTAATCCAAATCTATAGGTTCTTTTTTCCAATTTATTATTTATTTATTTTATTAAAGTGTAGTTGATTTACAATGTTCCTTCAGAAATTGTTATATAGCAATATGACTCAGCCACACATACACACACATTCTTTTTTTTTTTTTCCATACTATATTCCATCATGCTCTGACCCAAGAGACTGGGCATAGTTCCCCGTGTTGTACAGTAGGACCCTATTACTTATCCTTCTAAATGTAACAGTTTGCATCTACCAACCCCAAACTCCCTGGATGAATGAATTAAGAAGAATGGAATACTATTCAGCCATGAAAATGACAATATAATGCCATCTGCAGAAACATGGATGGAACTAAAGATTCTCACACTAAGTGAAGTAAGTCAGAAAGAGAAAGACAAACACCACATGATATTACTTATATGTGGAGTCTAAAATATGGTACAGATGATCTATCTACAAAATAGAAACAGATCATGGACATGGAGATTAGAATGGTGTCTATAGATTCTTTTGCATTTTCTGTTCACAGTATTACAGGATCAACTTATAATGGCCATTTTAAATCACCTCTACTTTCATTTTATTTTCTTACAAATTACACTGGCTTAACTCCAAGAATAATGTTGAATAGAGGTGAGAGTATCATTTTTCTCTCAAGGAATTCTTCTAATCTCCAATCTCAAGGGGAAAGAAAATTCTACATTTCACCATTAGGTATGGTTTTGTTGCAATTTTTTTAGCAAGTTAAGGAAATTTCCTTCCATTCTTAGGTCACTAAGAGGTTTTATGTGTCTATGTTTTGTTGCTATTGTTTATCATGAAGGGGTAGTGAACTTGTAAAATGCATTTCTTCTCTGTACCTGTTGAGATAATAATACTGTTTTCCTCTTGTATTCTATTAATTGATTTTGGAATGATAAACTAATCTTGCATTCCTGGAACAAATCCAATTTGGTTGGAATATATTATCCTTTTATATATTACTGGTTTCAGTTTGTTTCTATTTAGCTAGCATTTTTCTAAATTTTGCATATATTTTCTAGTGTGAAATTGACCTATAATTTTCCTTTTGTACTGTTTTTGTCCAATTTTTATATGGAAGTAATGTTTGCCTCAAAAAATGACTTGGGAATTATTGCCTCTTTTTCTTTTCACTGGAAATGTCTGAGTTGATTGATCTTATTCCTTAAATGTGTGGTAGAATTCTTTAGTTTTATTTGTGGAATATTTTAACTTATAGATGCAATTTCTTTAATAGTTATCAGACTACTCAGCAACTATGCACTGCCATTATTGCAAGCAGAGCACCTCCACATTAACTGATTTTTAAACTAGGCACATGCATTATTTTCATTTAAATCAACAAAAAACAAAGTGAGGAATAAATTTACAGAATGGGAATCCCTGTGGAGAAAGGCCTAGAAATTTTAAAACGAATATCCTAAGTGATCTCTGTATATAATAAAAGTTGAGATGAATTGTCTTAAACCATCATTATCCACCAATAGCTCAACACTATGTTTATCAGATGGGAGGAAAGGAGAGTTTAAGTGTCTCAGGTCACAAGAGACAGCTAGTTTGGGGGCAGTGGTGAGGGCCTGGACTCTCCTTGGGAACAGTGGTGATGGGGTGGGGATGAGAGTCACAATGGAAAGTCCTAGTCAGGAGGAAAGACCTGGTTGTCTAGTTAGGGTATGGATGCCTGCATATATGTAAAGAGAAGCAAAGAGCTGCATGTGTGTGGAAATGCCCCGAAAGATCCAAGTCAAGGAATCAGGTCCTGCCCCAAATGACATGAAACCTGCTCCCCACTACACTTGACACGAGGGACGGTGGGGCGGTAGCAATCTACATGGAAAAGACAGATTAGTCCCCTCCAGTTAGCAGTAATCCCATATGTGTATATTCATTTAGTGGCTCCCATAAAATGTCCATAATGGGTGAACATAAAACAGGTCCTGGTTAATGACAGTAACTTGGTAACCTCATAGATGGGACACTACAGCAATGACGTCTGGCAAGGCATGGGAACCACACCCAAACAAGACAGAACAGCAAGGCTAAACCCACAATAACTGTTGGACACCTCAGCAAACAGAAGGAAGGAGATTCTTCCTGAGAGTTTTTAGTTCAAAGCCCATGGCTGCTGAGACAGAAATGGCTCTTCATTCACTGCTCCCTGGGCTATATGTCATACTTGGAGCCAGCCCATCAGTTCTACCCTTTCTTTAAAAAGATTAAAACCATAAATAAAGAGTCCTGCTCTGTCCTGCAGGTTTGTTGTCATTACGTCTCTGTTTGGCTGAGAAAAGGAGGGCGCGGCTGGACTGTCCCACACAAGCACACCATTGCTCTGATTGGTCTCATTCCTGACTGCTTAGGCTTGGGGAGAAGAGGGAAGATTGGTTTGATGTTGCCTTGAGTAGAAATTGAGTGCAGTCACACTTGGATATTTTTTTTTCTCTTTCCTTTTTTTCCCCACCACAATTACATAGGGAAGAGATATAGGGATAGGATAAGTACTATCCTAAAAAAATCCTATTGCATGTTTAAACTAATATTTTTATCTATTTGCAAGTTACATTCTCATCCCCGTGACTGAGAGTGAAAGAACTTGCTCTGCCTGCCCCATCGAAGCTGGCTGCTCCAGCAGCTCATTTGAGAACTCACAGACTTGCCAAAGCCTCACAGGATGTCTGACGGGAATGGACACAACACCATAACTGATTTTTTTTCAATGATTTTTATTTTTTCCATCATAACTGGTTTACAGTGTTCTGTCAATTTTACAAGCACATGAAAAAAAATGTTCTACATCACTGATTATTAGAGAAATGCAAATTGTACCACCTCACACCAGTCAGAACAGCCATCATTAATAAGTTTACAAATAACAAATGCTGGAGAGGGTGAGGAGAAAAGGGAACCCTCCTACACTGTTAGTGGGAATGTAAATTGGCACAACTGATTTCACTAATGCTTGACGGTGCACAACCCTGGACTAAGAGGTAGAACATCTGGACTGCAGTTTGGCAAGTCCCTTTACCCCTCTTCTTTAATATACCTATTTTTGTCTACCTACAGAATTGTGAGGATAAATAGGATTACTACACTAAAGCAGTCTTATTAGCTTAGGCTCTAACCAAAGCCTGATTGAGAAAAACAGTATTTATGGAGTACTATGTGAGGAATATGCACCCCTATTCATGCTTCTGGATATTCCTTAATTCATTCTTGAATTAACTCATCTCACTAAAAAAGTGTTAGAGCATTACTATAGCTCCTCCACCACCACCCACACCCTACAGAATCATTCTTGCTGACGTATCCTTTGGTGTGCAATACCACTGGTTCAGTCCATAATGAGGAGAAGGTATCAAAAATGGCATATGAAGCGTGGTGCAATCTCTCCTCCAAGGATGACAGTCATTAAGTAACACCACATTTTAATATCAGGAATAGCCTACACTAATTTTTTTTTTTTTTTTTTTTTTTAGGACTGCTTTGGGCTAAGTGAAGTAGCACGGTATACAGAATAAAAGTAGAAGCTTCTGGAGCTAGACTGCTGAATGAGAATTGTAGCTCCACCACTCACCAGTGGTGTGATCTGAGGCCGGTTACCTAACGTCTTTCCAACTCATCCATCATCAACCATAAATGGGAATGATTATAGAACCAACCTCATAGGGTCGTTATGAAGATTAAATGGATTAATTTTCATGAAGAGCTTAGAACAGTGACCGGTACGTATTGGAGTTTGTTAACAAAATTCTTTCATATGCATTTTTTTATTAACCTCACTCACAGTTCCAATCTATGCTCTTATGTTTGCTTTATTTTCTTTCTCACCTATTTCACTGTTTCAATATGCCATTATAGATACACAGAGATTTTTAAAAATTGTTGCATTTTAAGTTGTTAGTAATGTTCTCCTATTATAAATTTCATTGCAATTGGCATCTTGTGCATAATATCTTTATATTTCTGGTAATTTCCTTGTAATAGAATGCTCAGAATTGGGATGAATACATTTAAGGATTTTGATTAATACTGCCAAAATAATTTTTAAAAACATTGTGCTTATTATTCTTCAATCAGCAATAAATAAACATGCTGCTGATTTCATCACATTTCTATTAATATCAAGAATTATCTTTAAAAACAATATAAAATCAGAGGATATTTTAAAATGAAATTTCTTCTAGCATGGTCAGTGTTGGCCCTCAACTTTGGAAATTCCAAAGATCCAAGGGGTTTAGAACTTTCTTTTGATCAGGTGAGATATGTGTAATGCACGAATACTTCCAAAGAGCTGGAAATCCAAAGACAATGTTATCAATTGGCTGTTTTTATATACTGTTTATATAATTTTTATCTGCTGCTATTTTCTGATAATTTGGTATTTTAGCATTTTCCCAGATTATTATAGGCATTTTGTAAAGAAAAGAAAAATTACTGTCATTAATGATATGGTATTCCATTAGGTGAATATATCATATTTTATTTGGTCATTCCTATGTTGTCAGGAAAGTATACCCATTTTTGCCATTATAAATAATGCTGCAATAGACATCTTTGTGCAAAAGCTTTCCCATAATCTAGTTACTCTTCTTAGCTTAGATTGTCAAGAGGAGAATTACTGAGATAAAACATGAATATTTCCAGGCTCTTGATATATTGTCAAATTGTGCAAAGATCACTTGAAAAGCATTTCAGAAACATAAAGTAATGTGGTTTGGGGGACATAGGATGTGTTTTCATCTTAAGAGAAAAACATTCCTACAGAGACAAGTTTGCCATGAAGGTAATGAAACATGAACTGTAGGGTTCCTCACTTGCATGGCTCCTTCCTAGGGCTTAGATGCCACCAGTAAGGGGTCCACATAGTCATATGGTTGTTCATTTTTTAAGTTGCTAAAGTAAGACATTTTAACTCAGTTTGCAAGACTGCTGTCACATTCTACTCTATCTTTGACTTCATTACAACTCCTATCGGGTTGGTGGTTTCAAACTATCATGAGCAAACTTTCAAGCCTCACGAAACCTGCATCTGCCCCTAAATTTCTACTTAAGATAGGCAAGCTGAAAAATGCTGTGTCTATATACTAAAACCTATGGAGTTCCTATTCTCACACAGAGCTGATTTTGAGAAAAGCCAAGAGCTGCACTCTGGGCCAGCTTTGGATACAAGAGCAGGATAAAAGCTCTTAAAACTCTGTTGTTGAAAGCTGGCTTTCCTGGACAGATGGAAAAGGAGTCTGCCAGAGGCTCAGCCTTTGAGAGGAAGAAAAAATCTCCATCGAAGATCCTTGCTCTGGATTCCAGGAACAAGATCCAGTTCCTTTCATCCGTGTGACTGTTGCTCACAGCCCTCGGCATTGTTCCAATGATCAGTCTAAAGGCAGGGCTCACCAAAGCACCATGCCAGGGCCAGGGTTCAGTGGTATGGAGGGTGCCAAACAGAGATCAGGGAACTACCCAAGAAGTGGCCAAGATGCTCAAGACCAGGATATGGTCTCCTGATGCTCACCAACTTTATCCTTAAGACCTTAACTAGGGAAAAGAAGTAAAGAGACAAAAACATTTTGTTCTCACACACAAAACTCTGTTTTCCCAACCAAAATCTTTTCCCCCCTTTTCTCCTATAGGAGAGCAGCTAGAGGGATAAAGAATGATTAAGGTAAAAAAAATAGATGATGGTAGGGACATCTCAGTTCCCTTAGAAGTGGAAGGCAAGGAAGAAGCACTGAAAGCTGGCCAAAGTGTAAGTATATGTCTTTGATTGGAGGGGAACAGTCTTGATTCTTAGTATTCCCTTCTACTGTTTTGGTTTGGAATTCTGCAATGAAGGGACAGGTCTCTCTGCTTCACAGAGCCCCATCTTTGCTACTAGAGAGAAGTGCCATGAAAGAGAGAAGGTAGGATCTGAGTTTGAGAAGGAGAAGGGTGAGTGGAATAAAAGAAAGCTGGGGGCTAGGGAAAGAAATCACAGTCTTCACAGGGTGCAGTGAGAAAGCCAGGGTTCTAATTCTTGAATTCTGATTCATACATTGAAGCAAGAAAGAGACATTGAGTCTTTAAAGTCAGAGCTGTCTATTTACTATAATAACTAATAAACAAACTAAAGCTTTCTGGGGGCTGATTTCCAAACGTCATCCAAGAGTAGCCTCCCTCTTTCCTGCAGCCCACTCTGCCCATGCCCCTAAGAGCTGGGTTACAACACTATAATGCCACGCTTAAGGGAGAATCCAATCCCAGACTTGAAGTATGCTAAGTCTCCCCCTTGTCCGTGGAATGTAATTACCATTAAGGTTGAAAAACGAGGGCGATGAACAGTAGTGGCAGCTTTTTTAAAGTTTACATAAACACTGGCTGCAGGGAGATGGCTGGAACTTTGGAATCAAAGCATCCTTGTCCCATCAGTGCTTTAAATCTCTAAGCAACTCCTTGAAGATCATCTGGCCTCTGTGAGCATAGCAGCTGATAAAAAGACCCCTCTAAGCTCCCTTATCTGCTCCTACAAGCACAGTCTGCTCTAAAGCAGCATCCTGGGGATCCCAGCTGCCCAATGGAGGGAGGTGCATTGGTGCCACAGGACAGAGGCAGGCTTCTGGGATGTTACTGCAGGTGTACTGGGCTCAGAAAGGACTCCAGACTGTGGCATTCTTCCAGGGTGAGTTACATTTTAATACCCTCCTAGGCCACATTTGTTACATCTGGTCAAATGAGTGTCCAGGGCTACCAAAGGGAAGGGCTGCTGGCTGCCTGTGGAGAGCAAAGAGAAAGAGGGGGAATGGGCCTGTGTCCTTTGCCTTAAAGATTAGGAGTCTATAAAAACTGGACCCAAAAGGTCTTCTCCAAGTCTTACCCACCAGGGCACTCTCTAAAGCACTTTCATTTTTGAAAAGTAAATATTCATTTAAGCTCAGTATCCTCTGTGGTCCTTGCTTGGTGGCTTAGCCCTTTAGCACTGCTCTTGAGCACAATTGCAAATCATGAAAACAAACAGGAAAGAGAAGGAAGGGTTCCTTAGCCTCAGATCAGCAAGCAATCAATGACCAGTAGCCACTGGTTGACTGCAATCAACCAGTTCAACTAATTGATTGCAGTCAGCTAATCCAGTTTTCCCTCAACTGGAGGCCACTTTAGACAAAAACAACCAATGTAAATTGCCTAGTACAGTGCCAAACACATCATATTTCATCAGATAATTCTAGTTCCCATTTAACACCTGCCCAGCATTTCTTTAGTGTGGCTGCCTCTTGAATCACCTAGGCTCAAAGGAAGGCACAACATACAAAGAAGATGGGTCTAGCTACAAAGTTTATTCCAGTTACTGAGATAGGTATTGTTAGATCAGTTACTAAAATTAAGTTTAGGACAATTTCTAAAAATGAGAAAAAGTAAAAATTACAAGCAATTTCTTTCCAATGGTGTCTATCATTCCTAATAAAAAAAGTGTAACTAGTTTCTGATGACATTAGCAAAGCAAAATAAAGATGACTTTGGGTTTGTCCAGGAATATGAGACTGTGATGACTTGACAGATTCAATTTTTGCGTAGTGATATCTCTTTTTGACTTTGAGTCTGGAATCATGTAAGGAGGCTCACTTTAACCATCTTCTCAACTACTTTAAAAACTATACCAAAACCATACCAATCATGTGGACTGCAAATACTAAGCAAAGCAATCATTCTAATCTAACCTGAGAAACTAATAAAAAAGCAATGATTATAAAAACAATTTTGAGATGATTTTTCCAGTCAAAGTGGGCAAACATTGATTCATTTGTTCACCTTCCATGCTAATAGAATCTTTATAACAATTTGTGTTGCTTTTATAATTTAAGAAATTAATACATTTTCAAATATGTTCATAAAAATTTAAGAACCATCCTTAGAATAATAAAATAGCGCTCACCAAACAAGATGTACAGATGACCAAAAAATCATATGACAAGATCATCTATATCATATGTAACTAGGGAAATGCAAATTAAAACAATAATGAGATAACAATACACACCTATTAGATGGCCAGAATCCAAAACACTGACAACAGGAGGAGGATTAAGATGGCAGAATAGAAGGACTGGAGCTCAACTTCTCTCCTAAAAACAACAAAATTCACAACTAAAGCCTGAGCAATCTCCACCCAAATGGACTGGAAACCTTAAAAAAGTTACCCTACTCCAGAAGAAAAAGAGGAGGCCACATCAAGAGGTAGGAGGGGTGATTTCATGATATAAACAACCCCATACCTCCAGGGTGGGAAGCTCCACAGACTGAAAACTAACTGGTTCACAGAGACTCACCTATAGGAGTGAGAGTTCTGAGCCCCTCATCAAACCCTCACATGTGGGGATCTGGCACTGGGAGAAAGAGCCCCTGGAGCATCTGGCATTGAAGGCCAGTGGGGCTTGTGTGCAGGAGCTCCACAGGACTGGGGGAAACGGAGACCCCATTCTTAAAAGGCGCACACAGACTTTCACGTGCACTGGGTCCCAGGGCAGAGTGAGGTCTCCATAGGAATCTGGGTCAAACCTGACTGCAGTTCTTGGAGGACATCCTGGGAAAACAGGGGTGAATGTGGCTTGTCCTGAGGGAAGGACATTGAAAGCAAAGCTCTGGGAATATTCAGCAGCATGCCTTTCTCTGGAGGTGGCCATTTTGGGAAAATCTTGCCCCACCCATCAGTCAGCTGCTGAGAAGCCCCAGGGCAAACAACAATCCAGGTGGCATCACAGCCCCGCCCCTCAGTAAACAGGCCACCTAAAGACCCCTCAGGCACACAGCTGCCTCTAATCCAGAGACTAAGCCCCACCCACCAGAGGGATTAGAATCAGCTCCACCTACCAGGGGGCAGGCATCAGCCCCTCCCATCAGAAAGCCTACAGCAAGCCCCCATACTTCAGCCACAAGGGGGGCAGACACCAGAAGTAAGAGAGGCTACAACTCTATTATCTGTAAAAAGTTCACCACACCAAAAACCTATAAAAATGAAAAGACAGAGAACTATAACTCAGATGAGGGAGAAAGGAAAAACCCCAGAAAATCAGCTAAATGTTGAGGAGATTCTCAGCCTCCAGGAAAAAGACTTTAGACTGTTGATGCTGAAGATGATGCAAGACATTGGGAATAAACTGGAGGCAAAAATGGATAACTTACAGGAAACACTGACCAAAGAGATGCAAGATATAAAACTTAAACAAGAAGAGTTGCAAAATACAATAACTGAAATAAAAAACTCACTAGAGGCAGTTAACAGCAGAATACTGGAGCCAGAAGAAGGAACAAGCAAGGTGGAGAACAGATTAGTGGAAATTACAGATGCAGAACAGAAAAGAGAAAGAAGATTGAAAAAAAATGAAGAGAGTCTCAGAGAACTCTGGGACAACGTTAAATGCACCAACATCTGTATTATAGGGGTGCCAGAAGGAGAAGAGAGAGAGAAGGGGACAGAAAATATATTCCAAGAAATAATAGCCAAAAATTTCCCTCACATGGGGAAGGAACCACTCACTCAAATCCAGGAAGCACGAGTACCATAGAAAATAAACCCAAGGAGGAATACACCAAGACACATATTAATCAAACTAACCAAAATTAAAGACAAAGAGAAAATCTTGAAAGCAGCTAGGGAAAAGAAACAAGTAACATACAAGGGAACCCCAATAAGGTTATCGGCAGATTTTTCAGCAGAAACTCTGCAGGCCAGAAGGGAGTGGCATGATATACTTAACGTGATGAAAGGAAAAAACCTCCAACCAAGATTACTCTACCCAGCAAGGCTCTCATTCAGATTTGAAGGAGAAGTCAAAACCTTCACAGATAAGCAAAAGCTGAGAGAATTCAGCAACACTAAACCAGCCTTACAACAAATACTAAAGAAACTTCTCTCAGCAGAAAAGAAAAGACAGCAACAGGAAACAAAAATTCCACAAATGACAAGGCTCACCAGTAAAGGTATATATACAGTAAAGATACAGAATCATCCATGAACAATTATACCACCAAAATCAGAAATCATGAGAAAAGGTGGGTACAAATGCAGGACACTGGAGATGAACTTGCAGTTAAGAGAACAACAACTTAAAAACAATTTCATATTCATATAGACTCTTACATCAAAACTTCAGAATAACTGCAAACCAAAAGTCTACAATTGATACACAAACAAGGAATCTCTGGAGAAGAAATATATCTCATAGTAAATAAGTGCATAATACACCATGAAGGGGGTCATTTGACATCATTCTTGGAATGCTGAAGTCTTCTTACATCTGATTCTGATTTCCTCTCCATCAAGGAATTTATGATAATTATAATTAAATAATGCAACTGTACAATTAAATAATATAGTTCTATAATTGTATTATTAATAACCAATTCTCTCCATGATACAATGTAAGGTCTATAATGTCTTGTTTATCACATCACCTAGAATGGCGTAATGCCTATATTGAAGAATCAATAAGATGTAACAAATTGTGAGGACATATTTATATAGTTACACTGTTTTTTAACCAATTTATGCATTTTATATTTTACTTATTTTCAGAGGGTGTATTATTTTTGTTATTCTTACCAGTTAAGTTATTCTTTTTATTATGCTATGTAAAATATTTAATGGTATATAAGGCTTTCTTCTTTATAAATTTTAGTTTTATAATATACACAATTTTAATGCTAATTTTTAAAGAAAAATTGAAATGCAATAGATAATACTAAATAGTAAAGATGAAAGCCATACAAAATGGGATAAACTATAGAATAAATTTCAAAACAAAAACAAAAACAAAAACAAAACACTGACAACACCAAATGTTGGCGAAGATGTGCCATATCAGGAATCTTCCTTTACTGCTGAATAAGAATGCAAAATTGTACAGCCACTTTGGAAGATAGTTTGGCAGTTTCTTACAAAACTAGGCATACTCTTATACAATCCAGCAGTTGTGCTTATTGGTATCTACCCAAATTATAAAAACTGTTCACAAAAAAACCCACACAACAATATTTATAGCAGCTATACTCATAATTGCCCAATGTGGAAGCAACCAGTATGTCCTTCAGTAGGTGAGTGGATAAATAAACTGTGGTACATCCAGCCAATGGAATATTATTCAGGGCTAAAAAGAAATGAACTATCAAGCCAGGAAAAGCCATAGAGGAAGTTTAAGGGTATGTTACTAAGTAGAAGAAGCCAGTTTGAAAAGGCTAAATGATTCCAATTACATAACATCCTGGAAAGGCAAAGCTATGGAAACAATAAAATGATCAGTGGTTGGCAGGGTTTAGAAGGAAGAAGAAAACAAAATTGAAATGATAAACTATTCAGCAATAAATGATAATGAAAACACTATATTTTGAGATCTATGAAAATGTGATCAGAGAGAAATCAGAGAAAAATTAACATCCTGAAAATAAATAAACCAACCACTCAATTAATGAAGCTAAAAAACTAAATAAGGAAGAGATTCATTAATAATAAGAATATAATAAAATAGAAGTTCCTGTCATGGCTCAGTGTTTAGCGAATCCGACTAGCATCCATGAGGACATGGATTTGATCCCTGGCCTCACTCAGTGGGTTGGGGATCTGGTGTTGCCGTGAGCTGCGGTGTAGGTTGGAGATGTGGCTCGGATCCTGAGTTGCTGTGGTGTAGGCTGGTGGCTACAGCTCTGATTTACTCAGCCTGGGAACCTCCATATGCCGCAGGTACAGCGCCCCCCCAAAAAGATAAAATGACCAAAAAAGAAAAAAGAATATAATAAAATAAAAAACAAAACACACAAACAGTAGATAATTATAAAATTAAAATCTGCCTTTAAGAGTCAATTTTAAAGTTAGGCTTTTTAGAGAAAGACAAATATTAATTACCTAATGTGAAATATAAAAAATCCTAAATTTATGGGTACAGATAAGAGATTGGTGGTTGCCAGAGGTGGGGGTTAGGAGTTATACAAAATGGGTGAAGAAGGTCAAAAGGCACAAACTTCCAGTCATAAGATAAGTCCTGGGGGTGTAATGTACAGCATGGTGACCATAGCTAACAGTACTGTATTGTATATTCGAAAGTTGCTAAGAGAATAAATTTTACAAGTCCTTAGCACAAGGAAAAAACTGTAACCATGTGTGATGATGGATATTAACTAAACTTATTGTGGTGATCATTTCACAATATAGATATATCAAATCTTATACAGTGAAAACTAGTATGATGTTATATGGCAATTATATCTCAATTTTCAGAAAGGCATAAGTGGGGGGAAAAGTTAAGTTCTGATATGTGTGATTAATATGGAGAAAGGGACAGAGGGAGAATATATAAAAAATTAGAAATGAAAAAAAGAATACCACTACAGATAGGAAGAAGGTTAAATTTATTAGTAAATACTATGTACAAATACCATATTAATGTTATATTTATAAAAATACAGGAATTCCCATCGTGGCACAGTGGTTAACGAATCTGACTAGGACCCATGAGGTTGTGGGTTTGATCCCTGCCCTTGCTCAGTGGGTTAAGGATCCGGCATTGCTGTGAGCTGTGGTGTAGGTCGCAGACGCAGCTCGGATCCTGCATTGCTGTGGCTCTGGCGTAGGCTGGCAGCTACAGCTCCAATTAGACCCATAGCCTGGGAACCTCCATATGCCAAGGGAGCAGCCCAATAAATGGCAAAAAGACAAAAAAAAAAAAAATACAACTTACTAAAATTGTTGCAGAGATTGGATAATGCAGAAATACAATAACAACTAAAACCTGTATCAATTTGTGAGAGTTGGAGAGACCAAAGTGTTTTATAAATAAAAGCTGAAATTGTCTACCTAGAGTATTAAAAAAATTAAAAATTATTAGAATTAAAACAAAATTCCAAGAAGTAAATGGATGTAACAATAAAGTGGAAAATTAATAGCTTTCCTACACACCAACTCAAAAATATAATATTAAAATTTTGTATTTAAATAACAAAACCAGACAAAAATATTATGACCAATATCTCCCATGAACATAGATGCAAAAATTCTCCACAAAATATTAACAAATCAAATCGAGAAATATATAAACAGGTTAATACAATATAACCAAGTGGGGTTCTTTCCAGGAATGCAAGGCTGGTTTAACACTTAGAAACCAGTTAGTGTGATTCATTATAATAGACTAAGAAAAACTAGTATCCGGCCAAATGAACCTTTCCACAGAAAAGAAAGTCATGGACTTGGAGAGTAGACTTGTGGTTGGCAAGGGGAAGAGAAAGGGAGTGGGATGGATTGGGAATTTGGGGTTAATAGATGCAGATTATTGCCTTTGGAATGGATAAGCAATGAGGTCCTGCTGTGTGGCACTGGGAACTATATCTAGTCACTTATGATGGAGCACGATAATGTGAGAAAAAAAGAATCTATACATGTATGTGTAACTGGGTCACCTTGCTGTACAGTAGAAAATTGACAGAACACCGTAAACCAGCTATAATGAAAAAAATAAAAATCATTAGATAAAAAAAAAAAATTCTGGGTTTTTTGTGGTTCCGTATGAATTTTTGGATTGTTTGTTCTAGTTCTGTGAAAAATGCCATGGGTAATTTGATAGGGATTGCACTGAATCTGTAGATTGCTTTGGGTAGTATGGCCATTTGTACAATATTAATCTTTCCATTTCTTTACACCTTCTTTAATTTCCTTGATTAATGTTTTATAGTTCTCAGCATATAAGTCCTTTACCTCCTTGGTCAGGTGTATTTCCAGTTATCTGATTTTTTTTTTGGTGTAATTTTAAAAGGTATTGTATTTTTGTATTACTTTTCTAATATTTCATTGTTAGTATACAGAAATGCGAAAGCAATCCTGAGAAACAAAAACCAAGCAGGAGGCATAACTCTTCCAGACCTCAAGCAATATTAAAAAACCACAGTCTATCAAGACAGTGTGGTGCTGGTACCAAAACAGAATAGAGAAGGCAGAAATAAACCCTGATACCTATAGTCAATCAATCTTTGACAAAGGAGGTAAGAACATAAAATGGTAAAAAGACAGTCTTTTCAGCAAGAATTGCTGGGAAACCTGGACAGCTGCATGCAAAGCAATGAAACTAGAACACACCCTCACACCATGCACAAAAATAAACTCAAAATGGCTGAAAGACTTAAATATACGACAGGACACCATCAAACTCCTAGAAGAGAACATAGGCAAAACATTCTCTGACATCAACCTCATGAATATTTTCTCAGGCCATTCTCCCAAGGCAACAGAAATAAGAGCAAAAATAAACCCATGGGACCTCATCAAACTGAAAAGCTTTTGCACAGCAAAGGAAACCAAAAAGAAAACAAAAAGACAACTTACAGAATGGGAGAAAATAGTTTCAGATGATGCAACGGACAAGGGCTTAATCTCTAAAATATACAAGCAACTTATACAACAAAAAAGCCAACAACCCAACTGAAAAATGATTAAAAGACCTGAATAGACATTTCTCCAAGGAAGATATGCTGATGGCCAACAGGTACATGAAAAAATGCTCAACATCCCTAATTATTAGAGAAATGCAGATCGAAACTACCATGAGATACCACCTCACACCAGTCAGAATGGCCATCATTAATAAGTCCACAAATAACAAGTGCTGGAGGGGGTGTGGAGAAAAGGGAACCCTCCTGCACTGTTGGTGGGAATGTAAGCTGGTACAGCCACTATGGAGAACAGTATGGAGGTACCTTAGAAATCTATACATAGAACCACCATATGATCCAGCAATCCCACTCTTGGGCATATATCCAGACAAAACTTTCTTTAAAAAAGACACATGCACCTGCATGTTCACTACAGCTCTATTCACAATAGCCAAGACATGGAAACAACCCAAATGCCTATTAACAGACAACTGGATTAGGAATATGTGGTATACATACCAATGGAATACTATTCAGCTATAAAAAAGAATGAAATAATGCCATTTGCAGCAACATGGATGGAACCAGAGACTCATCCTGAGTGAAATATGTCAGAAAGAGAAAGACAAATACCGTATGTTATCACTCATATCTGGTATCTAATATACGGTACAAATGACTCTTTCCACAGAAAAGAAAATCATGGACTTGTGGTTGCCTGGGGGGAGGGGGAGGGAGTGGGAGGGATTGGGAGCTTGAGGTTAATGGATGCAAACTATTGCTCTTGGAATGGATTTACAATGAGCTCCTGCTGTATAGCACTGAGAACTATGTCTAGATACTTACAATGCAACATGACAATGGGAGAAAAAATTATGTATACATGTATGTGTAACTGGGTCCCCATGCTATACGGTGGGGAAAAAAAAAAGTGTATTGGGGGAAATAACAGTAAAAAATAAATTTTAAAAAATTAAAAAATTAAATAAAGAAAAAAGCATATTATCATATCAATAAGACTAAAAAAAGCACTGGACAAAATTCAATACCCACTTATAATAAAAAACTCTCAGGAAACTAGAAATAGAGGAGAATTTCCTCAAGTTGATAAGAGTCTAAAAAATCCTACAATTAACAATATACTAATAATGAAAAGCTGAATGCTTTCTCCCCAAAATTTGAAACAAAGCATGATGTTGGCTTTCACTACTCTTATTCAACATAATATTGGAAGTCTTAGTCAGCATGATAAGGCAAGAAAAGGAAATAACAAGCATACAGGTTGAAAAGGGAAAAAATAAAACATTCCCTACTAACAGATAACATGATTGCTCACATAGAAAATCCCAAGGATTCTCTGAGGAAAAAAAAAAAAAAAAAAAAAACCTTGAACTGAGTTCAGCAAGTCTGCAGAATACAAATTTAAAAAAGAATTAACCATATTTCTATAGTAGTGAACATGTGAGAGCTGAAATTAAAAACAAAATATCATTTACAATATATATAGTCACTTCCCAAAATGAAATATTTATCTATAAGTCTAAAAAAAAACATGGATAGGCTTTGTGTGCTGAAAATTTTAAAAATTATTGATGAAAAAAATCAAATACCTAAACAAGCAGATGCACAATTTTCATGGCTTAGACAACTCAACAAAATAAAGATGTCATTTCTCCACAAATTGATCCATAGCTTTAATTCAAATCTTGCTAAAATCCCAGCAAAGTTTTTATAGGTGGAGAAAAGCTTATTCTAAGATAAAGGAATTAAAACGGCTAAGCCAGTTTTGAAAAAAAGAAAAAAAATAGAAGAAATTCCACTTTATAGACTTATTAATAGCTAAAGTAATCAATAGTATCTCCCTTTTAAGGTTTATTTTAAGGACAATAAATAGGCTAAGAATTTAAACAAGTATCTGGCACTCAGTAAGCACTTAACATGCGTAAGGTAATCAAACATTTTTATAGCTCAAGAAGTGATGTTTAAGAGACATAACATAAAATGCCCACATTCATATAGATAACAAATTTAGGAGCCAGAATTTGAGCAAAGTCCTGCTAATTCTAAGTCCCAGGCAACTTGTTATAAACATTACTAAAAAGAAATTACTTTTCCAAAAGCCACTCCAACTTTCTCACTGAGTTTCCTTTGTCTATGGATCATAAAACTCTGAGATCTCTTCAGAACATACCTGTTCACAAACATTAGAATTATTTGTAGCCCCAAGTGATCTGCCTATTCAAGTTGTTTTATTTGCATTAGTATTTTTCCTTGCCAGGAGGTCAATCTAATGGTTATCCTTGATTTCTTCAGTAATGGGGCTCTGATAGATATTTAAGGATCCAAAAGTCCCATTCTGTAAAACATAAGATGCCTTGTCCCCTTCCTATAAATGATTCATCACAAGTATTATCCCAACAAGCCTATGATCAATAGGAACATCTTCATTTGTGTGTAAATGACACCCGTCTTCTCAGGCCAGTGCTTTCCCTCACTCCTACACCTGCAGAGACTAAAAGAGATTAAGTGGGTCTTCTCAATACATCCCATGAAATATTGATCAAAGGTCTAGTTGAAATAAGTGTATTAATGTAGACTTAAAGCACTCAAGTGAGTAAGAACACCCCAAGGGGAAACATTTCTACAGAGCAAGTGAGACAAAAATTGGATACTTTGGAAATGGTGAGAATGTTCCTGGGTACACAGATCCTTTTTGCAATGTCACACAGCAAAGTAAGACTTTTATCAAATGATCCCAGTGATAAAAGCTTAGCCCTTGGAGGAAGGGAAAAGGTAGGAGAGAGGAGGGGAAGTTAACAATGAAATAAATAGAAGGCAAGCAATGACTATATAAGTTACTTTTTCTCATCAAATTCACTTAAACTCATGAAGTTTTTTATGCTCTCTTTTAATCAGATCTCCTTCCAATTTCTACCCAAGCAGAAATGAGCCACAGTTTTCTGGGGAAAATGAATAAGAAGGAAAATTATTCTTATCAGGTCTGGAAGACCTGCAAGGCCTGCAATTCATTGTTTCGTTTCTTTGGGGAAAATCATTTCAGACTTAGCTATGTCCTGTGGTTTTTGGGGTACACTTAGTCCTTTTGTAGAATCAAAGGAGATCATTCATTCATATTTTCCTTACTTAGAAATTACAGATCCAGTGGATGTAAGAATTGAAAGAGATCTTATAGAACTTCCAGTTCTTTAAATTTTCCATATGAGGAAACTAATTGGAGCTATATAAGTAAAAAGACTTGCCAAGAAACTCACAGTGTGCTAATAGCAGAGCCAGACTAGATCCTGGATTTCTGAACATCTACTAGTGACCCTCAATGGAGGACAGTACCATCCCTCTGGGAACATTCAGAAGTATGTAGGGTAATAATATTTGATTGTTACTCAACGACTAGGCGGTGCTACTGTCCTGAGGACTGGACTTGCTAAATGTCCCACATTGTTCAGGACATTCCTCCCAGGAAAGACTGTCTTTTCAAAGATGCCAACAGATTTCCCATGGAGAAACGCTAACATTAGTAACCTTCCCTTCATCATACCGTGCTGACTTCTTATGACCATTTCCTCAAGTACATTCAGGGGCACAACTGTTTATCAATATCTTTATCACCCTTCTGCTTCTGTGCACTGCTCTCCTAATATCTCAGTGCTCAAGATCAATTCCCCTTTCTCCTCCATCCCAAGAATGAATTCCCCTCCTTTAAGTGGTAGAAGAGGATTTCCTCCAAAATAGTTCTTGTAGCTAAGAGAGCCTCAAATTCATAACAAATAGAAAGGCCTTGAGAGTATTCCCACACTTTACTGAACATACGGTAGTTTTTGTCTGATTCCTTTGCCTTGCCTTAGAGCATATAAGGACTTTCCAAGTTTATTTCTTATCTCAACCATGGAGATGTGACATCAGAATATAGTATGCTAGAATTGAGTCTCCAACATCTACCAGCCTCCACCAACTCAAAACTTAGAGTAAGTCATTTTATAGACCCCAAACCAAATCTCATGATTCACTTCAAGCCTCTAGTTAGAGCCACCTGTGTCTGTCCATTCAGTTCCCAGTAGCCCTTCCTTCTTTTCCAAGTAGCTGTTTTCATCCAGGCACAGGCCTGAAGGATTCTGTGATTGTCTGGGTTAAGGGCGTATACATCCCACTCTAGAATTTAAATGGTTGGAGGGATGGTTACATTTCTTTCATGTTCAAAGCAATGTCAGCCAATTGTTGGATCGCTTTCGGCATTTTGGTTTTTTGCCTCGCCCTCAGTATGCAGAAGTTCCAGGGCCAAGGATTGAACCCAGGGCCAGAGGTTCCAGGGCCAGCGACCTGAGCCAGTGAAAATGCTGGATGCTTAACCGACTGAGCTGCTGGGAAACTCCTAGCTTTCAGTGTTATTGTAAATGATATATTCGTAGAGTAGCTTATATTTTAAAAGACATTTAGTTCTTCTCTGGCAGAAAGAACCATCTTCCAAGAGTTAAGGGTCCTAGCAACACATTCTTCTTCCAAAACCTGAACATTACAGAGTGGGCTGGATTCTGTTAGATACAAAGCAGGCAGCTGGCATATTGCTTGATTATTGATTCCCTCCCCACTTCCTCTCAGAAGGACTAAAGACAGAACTGCTGGAAAGAATTTCATGAAAAATAAGGATTGACACTATAAAATAAGGACAAAAAGAAGACACCACTTTTTTTTTTTTTTTTTTAAGGGCTGCAATGGAGGCATATGGAGGTTCCCAGGCTAGGGGGTCAAAAGGGAGCTACAGCTGCCAGCCTAACCACAGCCACAGCAACATAGAATCCAAGCTGCGTCTGCGACTTACACCACAGCTCACGACAATGCCAGATCCTTAACCCACTGAACAAGGCCAGGGATTGAACCCAAAACCTCATGGTTCCTAGTCGGATTCATTTCCACTGTGCCACAATGGGAATTCCCCAGGAGACACCACTTTTGACTTGAAGTTATGTATAATAATTAAGCATATCTTATTTCTTAACAGCAGTAAGTTCCCAAAGAAAACACATGTAAGTAGATGTGAAGGAATCTTCTCTATTGTATCACTGAGTTTCTCTAACAGCTGCTATAGAAATTTTTTTTTTTATTCTGAAACTCAGCTGCTGGTTTTTTTCATTTTTTAAACTTTTATTGAGGTATAGTTGATTTACGATGTTGTGATAATTTCTGCTGTACAACAAAGTGATTCAGTTATACATGTTCACACATCCATTCTCTTTCAGATTCTTTTCCTACATAGATTATCACAGAATATTGAGTAGAGTTCTCTGTGCTATATAGCAGGTCCCTGTTGGTCAATCATTGCATACACGTTAGTGTGCATTACTTATTCTCTTTTCATGTCCCCATAATTTTGGAGAATGCCAAGATATAAGAGAAATCAAATATGAAGAAGAGGAAGGCTTATCAATGGTGCTCATGCCCCATGTACAAAATACAGATTCAGAGGTACAACTGGATATAAACAGTATAGTCAGGACTACACAGGGAGCTCTATTTGCCCTAAGTGTCAGCTCTATCAGGCTCTAAGATGAACACACTGGAATCATGCAGTCACGATTTGCAATCTGGAATAGAAGGGGAAAATGCTGTCATCCTCTAGAAGGAAATTCCCCTTAGACAAACACTAAAGGTAAAAATACTCCTCTCCTATACCACAGCCCCAAATCTGCACAGAAAGTTGAGAATCCACACATGGCCACTTTGTTCCCAGTCACTGGGATCAGAGAAGGAACGGAACACCCCTCAGGGCATCCTGGATGTCAGGGCAATCTGGCCCTGGCATTTGTCCTATGTAAGGAGTGAGGGTGGATGGGCCTGAGCTGGCTGGCCAGGCAGGTCACCCCTGCCTCCCATCTCATGTGCTCTGTCAGATAACATGACTCTCAGGGAAAAAAAGAAAAAAAAAAAAAAAAGGAATGCCTCAGAAGACGTTATCTGTCTTATGACTTGTTTGGGTACCATCCAGAGATGCAAGAAGAAATTTCTCAGCCAGTAGCTACAAGCAGCTAATTTTTTCTTTTCTTTTTTTTTTTTTTTACATATTTAGTCATATTACTCTATCATAATACTTCTCATTGCATAAAGAAATGAAATAAATTTTAACTATAAACAAAGATTATCAGACTGGGTTTAAGAAAGAAAAAACATAGTTTATAAGATACACACCTAAAACAAGAGGAACAAGAAAGGTAGGACAACAACAACAACAACGAACAACAATAGAAAAGGAGTTCTCCTGTGGTGCAGCAGGTTAAAGATCCCATGTTGTCACTGCAGTGGCTTGGGTAGCTGCTAATGGCCAGGTCTGATCCCTGGCCCAGAAACTTTTACATTCTGCAGTAGTGGCCAAAAAAAAAAAAAAGGTAGAACATAAAAAATAATTACATATATGATATTTATACATGGTCAATGAAAACAATAATCAAATGAAAGCTAGTGTGGCTCTACTAATATTAAACTAGTAAACTTAGGTTAAAAAAGTTACTAGAGATTAAAAATGCACTATAAAATAATAAAAGGTTCATTCATCAATGTATATACACCTGAAAATATGGCATCAAAATAATAAAGAGAAATTTTGACAGAGCTAAAATGAGGAAAAAGACAAACCTATAATCATCTCTCGCAGAAACTGATAGTTACTTGTATCATGTTGTTGAAATCTTTTACTCCTTAGTGACAAAGGTCAGAAAGAACACCAAAGACATTAACACAATTATAAACTTTAACCAACTGACATACGTAGAACACAGCCAAACACGTCTTTCAAGCACAAATAGAACATTAAAAGACCCCTAGCCTGGGAACCTCCATATGCTGTGGGTGCGGCCCTAAAAAGACCAAATAAATAAATAAATAAATAGGTAGAATCATATCAAACTAAAAAACTTCTGTGTGAAAAAGAAATAATTGACAAAATAAAAAGGCAATCTACTGAAAGAAAATTTTTGGAAATCATATATCTGATAAGGAATTAATATCCAAAATACATAAAGAACTTCACAATTCAATAGCAAAAAAACCAAACAATCTGATTTAAAAATGGACAGATTATCGTCAAAGGAGACATACAGATGGCCAGCAGGTACATGAAAAGATGCTCAACAACACTCATCATCAGGGAAATGTAAATCAAAACCATATTGAGATATCACCTCACACCTGTTAGAATGGCTATTATCCAAATGACAAGAGATAATAATGTTGTCCAGGATGTGGAGAAAAGGGAGCACTTGTATACTGTTGTTGGGGTGGGAGGGATGTAAAACTGGTACAGCCACTATGGAAAACAGTGTGGAGGATCCTCAAAATATTAAAAATAGAACTACCACTTGTGCATATTTATCCAAAGAAAATGAAAGTACTAATTCAAAAAGATACATATTCCTCATGTTCATTTTGGTATTATTTACAATAGCCAAGGTATGGAAACAAGTGTCCACTGGTACATATGTATGTATGTATGTGTGTATATGTACAACAGAATATTATCCAGCCAAAAAAAGAATAAATCTTTCCATGAGCAACATCGATGGACCTTGAGGGCTAAGTGACAGAAGTGAAACAGAGAAAGACAAATACTGTATTGTTTCACTTACATGTGGAATCTAAAGAAAAACAAAAAACAAACCAAGCTCATAGATACAGAGAACAGATTGGGGGTTGCCAGAGACGGGAGACAGAGAGTGGGTGAAATTGATAAAGGGAATCAAAAAGTACAAACTTCCAGTTATACAATAAATAAGTTATATATGTAATATATAGCATGATAACTATAGCTAATAAATTTATCTTGCATATTTGAATGTTACTAAGAGAATAAATCCTAAAAGTTGTCATCACAAGAAAAAAAATTCTGTAACTATGTAGGTTACAGATGCTAACTAGACTTGTGATCATTTTGTAATAAATACAAATATCAAATCACTATGTTGTACACTTGAAACTAATATCATGTTATATGTCAATTATACCTCAATTTAAAAAGTAATAAATAGGAGTTCCCGTTGTGGCACAGCAGAAACAAAACCTGACTAGTAACCATGAGGATGCAGGTTCCATCCCTAGCCTCACTCAGTGGGTCAGGAATCCGGTGTTGCTGTGAGTGGTGGTGTAGGTCGCAGACGCAGCTCAGATCCTTCGTTACTGTGGCTGTGGCTGTGGTGTAGGCTGGCAGCTGCAGCTCTGATTTGACCCCTAGCCTGAGAACTTCTACATGCCACAGGTGCAGCCATAAAAAAAGGCAAAAAAAAAAAAGTTATAAATAATAACGAAATAAACTTCCAGCTATAAGAGAAATAAGCTCTTGGGATGTAATATTACTATTGTTAACAATATTGTATTGTATACTTGAAAGTTGCTAAGAAAAAAAAAAGTCGCTAAGAAAGTAGATCATAAAATTTCTTAACACATACACAAATTATAACTATGTGAGGTGATAGATGTGTTAACTAATATTATTGTGGGAAACATTTTGGGGTATAGACATATATCAAATCAATGTGTTGTACACAAACTTACATGATGTTATATGTCCACTGTATCTCAATGAACCGGAAAAAAACTCATAAAGAGAAGGTTAGGGTTAAAAAAAATTAAAAGAAAGGAATGTATACTAAATTATGAAGAAAATCTCATCAAATTTCAAGTGATTGAAATCATGTAGAGAATGATTTCTGAACACAATGAAATAAATCTAAAAGTTAGAAAATATCCATTTGGCAATTAAGAAATACTATTGAGAGTCAAAGAATAGATCATAATGGAATTAGAAACTATCTAAATACAATGGTAACAAAAAAAAAAATCTACATTTAAAGACTTGTGGGAGTTCCCGTCATGGCTCAGTGGTTAACAAATCTGACTAGGAACCATGAGGTTGTGGGTTCGATCCCTAGCCTTGTTCAGTGGGTTAAGGATCCGGCATTGCTGTGAGCTGTGGTGTAGGTCGCAGACACAGCTCAGATCCCACGTTGCTATAAGCTCCGATTATACCCCTAGCCTGGGAACCTCCATATGCTGCAGGAGTGGCTCTAGAAAAGGCAGAAAGACAAAAAAATAAAAATAAAAAAATAAAAAATAAAGACTTGTAGGCTCTAGCCAAAAGAGTTTTTAAGGAGGAAAACTATAGCCTTTTTAAAATTTCTTTTCTTTTTATGGCCACACATGTGGCATATAGAAATTCCCGGGCTAGGGATCGAATCAGAGCTGCAGCTGCCAGCCTATACCACAGCCACAGCAACACCAGATCTATACCACACCTTGTGCCTGCTGAGCCACAACAGTAACTCTGGAAAATTACAGCCTTTAAAATAAATATATTAGAAAATAAGAGAGACCTCTCTTGTTTTTCTTGGTCAGTTTCAGCAGTGTATTTCTTGATAAATTCTAACAGTCTTTTCAAAAAACAAACTTTTGGTTGTGTTGATACTCTCTATTGCATCTGTGGTTTTCATTTTATTAATTTCTGTTCTCATCTCTATCTATCTCCTTCTAATTAATTTGAATTTATTTCCTGACTTCTTCAAATAAATGTTGGCTTTAGTCAAACTGCTTCCTAACCACCCCCTACCCCTGAAAATTATAATGTAGTCTCCAGAAGAAGCCAATTACAGCTTATCTACCTGAGAACTGAACATGTCAATAGGTCAACTCTAGTTAAAAGTGTTCATCAAGAACTGTATCTTTCCACAAAGTTCTGTTTTCTTTTTTTTTTTTCTTCTTTTTTTTTGCTTTTCAGGGCTGCATCTGTGGCATATGGAGGTTCCCAGGCCAGGGGTTGAATTGCAGCTGTAGTTGCTGGCCTACATCACAGCTACAGCAATGTGGGATCCAAGCCGTGTCTGTGACCTACACCACAGCTCAGGGCTACACCAGACCTTTAACCCACTGAGTAAGGCCAGGGATCGAACCCATAACCTCATGGCTCCTAGTCAGATTCATCTCCACTGCGCCATGACAGGAACTCCAAAAAGTTCTATTTTCTTCGAAATTAGTGTAAAATGAGTGACATGAAAAGACTAAAAGTAAATTATCCTTTTTCGTAGTCTGAAAAAATATTAAATCAGAAAAACATTATCAGAAAAAAAGTAACAAGGACAGAGAAACATCCCACAGGAAACATCACTAAAAATGCTTAATATTCTCAAGTAAGGAAGAGAGTCCACCCTTATCAGCACAATGGGGCAATAACAATGAGTCTGCCATAGTGGCTAGAAGGAGCAAACATTCTACTTCTCCAGGAACACGAGAGTGAGATGATTTTCAGGCTCATTTTGAATTTATGGATACAGTCCACCTACAGCTTAATATGAGCTCAATGTTCAATCAACAAGCTGGAGAGTCAAGTGGAATATTTCCCACCTATGGCCTTCTTAATCATTTTCTAAGCAAACGATAAGAGTGAAAGAAGTCACTAAAATCGGATGAAACCATCTTCCCCAAGGAGATTGAGTCATTTCCCTTGACTACTGAGAAGTTTCCAGAGGTGCCTAAATATTTCGAAGCTCCCTCTTGTCTTATAAGCAATCAAAGAAAGCACAGTTCATTTCACATTGGGCAATTGCCCAACTACCCATCAGCTGTATCCAAAAGAACACACACACACACACACACATACACATACACACACACACACACACACACACACACACACACACACGCTACTATGAGAGAAACTGAGAACTCTTAAGTAGGATCACGTACATAGCTTGTCACTTCAGCTTTGCAAAAGTGTTTTTAAATGTCTCCTCTCTTGGAAGGTGTTCAAGAAGAAAAACATTCCTTGGAGTCTATGTAGATAAATAATTTCTACCTAAAGAATGATATGTAATTGAGAGCAAGGACAGGATATTAGAAATCTATAGCTTTGTCACCACCAAATTACACCATCGGTGTAGTAGTCAGGATAATTTTACAAGCTCCTGGAACAAACAACTCCCCAAATTTTAATGGTCCAAGCAGGTGTACAGCTTTCAATGTGATATTTGAGGAATATCAGTTCTTTTCATCTTTTTGTGTTTCCACCTTCTAGGAGTTCCTAAGTACAGCATCCTTTGTGAGAGAAGACAGGGACTGTGTGAGGCTTAGAATGGTGCACATCACTTGTGCCCACATCTACCCCAGGGTGGTCATATTAATCTAACACAAGTTTGGTAAATGCAGTCAAAGAAATTAAACAGATGAGCATGTAAGCAGTCTGCCATAGTGGGGAAGCATGTCACTGAAGCACTCTGGTGCTCAATTTACAATGATATATAAAATGAGCTGGTGGAACAAAAGAATCTCTAGGTTCACACCCAGTTCTGGCATTCTGTGATGCTCAAATAAGAGAATATCCACAGTTATGGTTTACAAGCATGGTCTGCACATAAGAGAATACCACTCTGCTATTATCTGAGACTCTTCTTCAACTTATTGATACAGCATTTTTCTTCATTACTTTGACTATATCCAAAAAATAAGGGAATGCTTGTGATAAAAGTCGACTGAGCTATCAACAGCAAATCAGGGGCCCTTCTAACCCTAATAGTCTATAACCCATTGCATTATGCTCCTTACTTAGCAAAGAAGTTGTCCAAGAATTCCTGGGATTGGGAAAACCATGCAAGTGTATTTCCATGACTTCTGTAGCAGTGCTTTTGCACAGGCTGAGCTCTGGTTGTAAGAGAAATGAAGAGGCTAATGATGTTAGGAGACTTGATGTGTGTTTTTCTGAAGATCTCCACAGCCTGATTATCTCCAGGGATGGGAAACATTGCTGACACAAGCCTAAATTAATAATCTGTCATTGATGGGCATCTGAGTATTACTATCAAGATTTGGATAAGCATTTAAATCAATAAGAAATTTGAAATAAACTGATTAACTACCAAATAAATCAGCCTCATGCCTTCTACCCTGGTGTCATATTTTCTTTGCTTTTGTTTTAAATTATTAAGATGAAAGATACAGAATATCCATTCTGGTGATTTTTTTCCACTTTACTTTATCATAATAATTAGTCCAGGTCTGTTGTTTACATATTCTAAAAGTTGATCTGAGAAAAAAGTTTAGATAAGATAGCAACATTTTTTAGGTAGGATCCTGTGGCAAGAAACAAGCAAATGCATTTGCTAACTGAGACCAGATGTGGTGTTTTCATAGCTAGAACTGAAACTATCAGAAAAATGATTTTTATATATCGATATTTTATTAAGTGGGGTTAATAAAGTAGAAATTTCTTTTTTTTTAATTTTCCCACTGTACAGCAAGGGGATCAAGTTATCCTTACATGTATACATTACAATTACAGTTTTTCCCCCACCATCTGTCGATGGACATTTGGGTTGTTTCCATGTCCTGGCTATTGTGAATAGTGCTGCAATGAACATGCAGGTGCATGTGTCTCTTTTAAGTAGAATTTTGTCCGGATAGATGCCCAAGAGTGGGATGGCGGGGTCATATGGAAGTTCTATGTATAGATTTCTAAGGTCCATCGACAGAGGATTGGATTTGGAAGATGTGGTATATATACACAATGGAATACTACTCAGCCATAAAAAAAGAATGACATAATGCCATTTGCAGCAACATGGATGGAACTAGAGAATCTCATCCTGAGTGAAATGAGCCAGAAAGATAAAGACAAATACCATATGATATCACTTATAACTGGAATCTAATATCCAGCACAAATGAACATCTCCTCAGAAAAGAAAATCATGGACTTGGAGAAGAGACTTGTGGCTGCCTGATGGGAGGGGGAGGGAGTGGGAGGGATCGGGAGCTTGGGCTTATCAGACACAACTTGGAATAGATTTACAAGGAGATCCTGCTGAATAGCATTGAGAACTTTGTCTAGATACTCGTGTTGCAGCAGAACAACGGGTGGGGAAAAAAATGTAATTGTAATGTATACATGTAAGGATAACTTGATCCCCTTGTTGTACAGTGGGAAAAAAAAAGAACTATGTTTAAATATTAGAAATGAAGAGAAAAACATCAAGCAGGAGAACACAAATACAATACACCATCTCCTTTCCATTTGTTCCTGGTGTTAGAACTACCTCTTTGGATCAATGATTTGTAAGTCACAGGTCTAACCTTTCATCTCTGAAGATTTTGTATTTGGGATTTTTTAATATCTTATTTAAAATTTTTTAAGTCACTAAAGTGACTTTTTAAGTATTGGAGTTGGAAAATAAAGAGGTAAGGAACTTAGGCCTGAGTCACTCAATATGGGTTCTAGTATTAACATGCTGTGGAAGTGGAGTTTTGAGGCTAAATAAGTTGGGTGAAACTTACCTAAAACGGGACTTCTCAGGACCTACAATGTGTAGCTCTATGTTATGAACAGCCAAGAGGGAGTACAGTGTATAGTGTTCCCAAGTATATTTTACCACAAAGACCTTCTCATTTCTACCCACCCTTTTTTTGGGGGGGGGGGGCACACTTGCACATGTGGAAGTTTGGGGGCCAGGGAACAAACCTACGCTATAGCAGTAGGACCTGAGTCATAGCAAAGACAGTGCTAGAACCTTAACCTGCTGAGCCACCAGGGAACTTCGCAGCTTCCCTTCTCTGAGAAGTGTCTCAAGAGAGCAGTGATGCATGAAACATATTTTGAGGAAATACTCTTCTAGGCTGATAAGATGAGAAAGATGATGCCCACAGAAAGGAAGCGACTTGCTAAAAGCTATTCAGTGACTCGACAGCCATGCAGGGAATAAAAGCCATGCTTCCTCCTTCGGACTTGTGTTCACTCCACTATACCCTAATACCTCTCTGAGATCCTCCTGGAACTGCTTTTTCCCTCTACCTGACTGAGCAGAACTAGGTACTATGAATGTGCTAGGGCTACCATAACAAAATACCACAGACTGGGTGGGTTAAACAACAGAGATTTGTTTTCTAATAGTTCTGGAGGCTGGAAGACCAAGATCAAGGTGTCAGCAGGTTTGATTTCTTCTGTGGCCTCTCCTTGCCTTGTGGATGGCTGTCATCTGCCTGTGTCTTCACATGGCTCCTCCACTGTTTGTGAACCTGTCTATGGCCAATCTCCTCTTCTTATAAGGACACCAATCATATTGCCTTAGAGCCCAACCATCTGACTGTATTTTACCTTAATTAGTTCTTAAAGGCCCCATCTCCAAGTACAGTCACATCTGATTACTAGGTTCAGACATCAATATATGAATTTTGAGAAAACATAATTCAGCCCCAAACAGGTTCCATTTCTCAGTGTCTAAAGTGTCCTGTGCTTCTCTCACTTGGCATGGATCTGACTGAGATATATAAAAACATGGTATGTGTATCACCTCCTAATCTGTGGATGATTTAAAAGCAGGAACTGTTTGTATTACCATCAAAGAGTACAGCTTCTAGAATACTCTGGTTGCTCAATGAATGATTGTTGAGTACATGAATTATCAAGTCAGAGGACCCATCTTCTCCAAGCCACTCTTCCACTTACCAGCAATGTGATCACCGAGACAAACAGAGATAATAAGCATCTCCCATAGTTTTGGTGAGAATTCAATAAAATATGTCCCTGGCAAAGTGCCTAGCAATAAAAGGAGCTCCATAAATGTTAATTGAATTTGAGGTTGTATCTTCTTCCCAGATATCTATAAAAAACTAATTAATCATAGTGATTACAAATGCTTAGTAATTAAATTGCTTTTATAAAAACAATAATAATGAGGCATGCTAATCTAGGCCACATAGATATGTAAAGGATTTGTCATCAACAACAATATTCCATAAATCTTATCTCACAGGTTGAAGCCAATTTCAAATTTAGGTAATTAAAAGCCTTTTAGCTAAGGACTCTGTTTCCTCCTGGCATGCCATGGAGGACACTGTGTGATAGCTTCTTGGGCAAAAAAAATGAACAAAATGATGCCCTCTAGAGGAATGGAATGCTGAGTCTCTTGCATCTTTAACAGGACATTCTTGATCTAGGGGCTACAGTTGGCAAAATCCTTTAAAAATTCTCATGTTATGCAATGAAAAGATTCTTCTCTAGTTTTAGTCATAGAGATATGTTCAGGGTAAAGACAGTTTAAGCTCAGGACACAACAAAAATCTCTGGAGGAATGGAAACCTATTTGTCCAATGTATGAATTATCTGTTGCCCCAAAAATGCTGGCTAACTAACCAGCCTAAGCTTTTCAGAGCTCCTGCTGTGGGAAGTATAACTGATTAACAGCTTAGCTGCTGCCCTCTGGATCCGTCCCCAGTCAATGAGGGGATGACTCACACTTCCCATGACTGAACACAGTGGGCATGCTAATGCAGGCCGCTCTTGTGAAACACGGGGTTCCTTTCACAGTGACTTTGGCTCAAGAACTCCCCTTCAGGCCAGCCAGAACTTTCTTAGCCCAGTGCTCTAGTCTGAGACCCTACCCACTCAATCCTTCCTTCCTCTGTCTTCCACAGAGGTCAGCCCTACAGCTCGGTCTGAAGGGTCTCACCTACTCTGTCTCCTTCATTATCTATCCTTCGACATCATTTCATACAGGAAATTTCTTGTACGTTAATTTCCTCTTGGTTTCTGCTTCTCAGAGGACTTGAACTAATACACATCTCAAAGTTAAATCACCTAAAATGGTAAGAACAATAGCGTTTGTTTCTGCTCTTAAGTGTACAGGTTTGCCAGACGGTACTTGTGGCCTGAGTCAAGCTGGGTAGATCTCAGCTGAGCTTGCTCATGCATCACAGCCAGGTGGGTCAGCTGGGCACACAACAATCTAGGATAGCCGCAGTTGGGATGCTTCAGTCTTGCTTCATATGCTCTCTCATCCTGCCACTTGTGCCCACAGCATTGTCTCAAGATAGAGCATAAACCTGAGGCCTCTTGAGATCTGGGCTTAAAGCTGACACAAACTCACTTCCACCACATGTGATTGATCAATGAAAGTCAAAAGGCTAGCCCAGATTTAAGGGTAGAGAGATAGACCCCAACTCCTGATGGGAGGGATATTGCAAAGGGTATGGCTATAGATATGGTAAAGAGTTGCAGTCATTCTTACAATCAATCTCTCACACTCCATTTCCCAATATTATCCCCAAACACATTGCCCTGTCTGTGCCAGTAACCGCCTTGGCCTTTAGAGAACTCTCCAAGCAGACCTGGCCAATAAGCCTCTCTGGTCTCTTCACTTGGGCTTAGCTGCCCATCACAGAGGCTTGTGCATGGCTGGGCAGAACTCCCAGCTGGTGTGAGCCATGTTAATTGATAAGCGCAGCTTGTGGAAGCTGCTGCTGGTGGTGCAGTCTTCCTAGTGGGGAACTTGAAAAGGTTTACTCTGAGTGCAATGAGAATTCTCTTTCCCGTCTGTTCCCTGTCACCCCGCATCAGTTTCAGGTCAGGAATGCTAAAAGAAAACAGGGCTCATAAGCATTTGAACTCAACCTTACTTTCTGAGGAGCAAACTGACAATTAGGACCAGGACCTGCATCAAAAAAGAGCAACCCAGCATGAAGTCCGTCTAATTAGTCATATGAACAGAGAGCTTCCCCTCTGCTTCCTCTAGAACATACGCTTGTCAGATCTTATAAGGGAGACTTTGTGCCCTGACATGCTATTGAAAGGGGATTGGGTACAGGTAGCTTCACATTAGTACCATGAGTGACCCTCTCCAGGCCACTAAATGTTCCTCTGAACATCACTTTTAGATTTCTTTCTCGCCTTTTGAGTTGTAAATGAATTTGTAAAGTAAGGGTGCCTTAATTATCCGGCAAAGATAGACTCAAAAAGAAAACCAAACACTCTGGTCTGGTTCAAAACCCCGACCTTTTTAATACCTTGTCTCATGTTAATGGGAAACTGAGCAAGATGAAGAATTCAAGGTGAAGGCTGGACATGGTCTGCTAATCCTGGGAACTGGATTGTTTGGGCTTCTGCACTTTATAATTTTTTTTCCCTTAAAAAGTTTGTGTGCCACTGAAGGTCACCAGGCCTGTCATCAAAAGAGATTAGAGAAGACTTCCACACAGCACCTTGCTCCAGGCACTGCAAAATGACTCATCTATTTTGAGGGGTTATCCAGACGCAGGCCTTGAGGAAGACAAGCCCTGACTGGGTATGATATCTTGTTACTGCCTGGATTCTCACAGTGGAATGGCCTGGCTTTCCACTGTGAATCTGCATTTTATTCAAGTGTTAGCTTTTTGGGCAAGTCACATCTCTCTCTGCAGGCAGCTCCTGGCCCAAGCACACTGGGACCACATGACTATTAATGTCATTTGAGTCATTTATTTTCCTGTTTGGTGTTCATGCCCATATGTATAAAATGACTCTCTACTGTAGCCACATGCACGTAAGCATGCTTGTATTTCCTCTTAAATTGTTAAGCAAAGGTGTGGACAGCGTATCTAATAAGATGTGAGGCAGAACATAAGCACCACGTACTTCCTCTGGCTCCCCTTCACTTTCCCAACTCTCCCTTTTAAATCCGAGAAAGAAACTCTTGCTTCATCAATTCTAACTGACTTTGTTATTTAGCCGGGTTACGAACTCCTCCCTGTCCTTCAAGATCTTCTCTAGGAAGCCTTCCCAGGCAAAATTCCCATGACACCTCCTCCATGCCTCTTAAGGTATTATCTTGCTCTGACTATTTCCTTTCATGATTAATTCACCTGTGCTCTCCAGAAGACAGAGCCTCTGTTGAGCTAGCTGTGCAGCCTCAATATCTGGAGGCTGTCACTATATCTTCGCCCAAGAAAGGAAGAGAGGGAAATGACTACACCTTGATGAGGCCTAATTATACTTCAAAGGAACAGAGATCATACACCCTGAAGCTCTTCCATAGTAAACAGTGGACCACACAGACCAGCCCAAATCTGAAAGGTTCTCATCATAAAGTAGCCTGGCTGCAGGGACCCCTCGGGACAACATCAACATAGAGCTCCAGGGTAAGATGCAGCTTTTTAATTCCCACTCTGATGCCTCACCTGCCCCAGGAGAATGATCCATAGTTGGCATGGATCTTCTCAAAGGGGCGGTTCACATCTGCTCCTCCCACTTGCTGGCCCCTCGGCCTCACACTTAGTCCTGTGATCTGGCCTCAGCCGCATCTACTCTCAAAAATTCTTCTCCCAAAGGTCACCAATTACCAATCTAATCACCAAATTCAATGACCCTTTTCTTCAATGTATTTGCTGTTGTATAAACTATTGAAATACTCTCATCCCATGGATCCTTCCTTTAGTAGCCCCTTTATCTCGGAGATAGCTGCTCACATGGTTTCAGCTTTTGTTTCTTTGAGACTGCTTCTCTGGGCAGTCATTTACTTTAAAATTCTTCTGTATGAGATGCGTATGTGCGTGTGACTTAGCTTCAGTCTACACCCTGGTGCTGGTGAGCTAGCTGACAAAGAACTCTAATCAGGGATCCATACCCATGTGTGCATGTGTGACAAGCACTTCTAACATTGCTATTTAAATCTACATTAGATAGTGGGTTATTTTGCACAAAGGTTGTTAAAAATCATCCTAAATCAGTGAAAAGAGCAGCATACATGATGTGCGGTTGGCTAGAGAGATTTTATGGGCTCTGCTGCCCTTGCAGGAAGAGGTACCCTCAGTTTACCACTCTGCCTTCTCTATGCCCACCCACCCCCCAACACCTAATAGGTGACTCTGTTGCCTGATGTGACCACAAGGCTTGCTCCTCCTGGCATCTACCAAATTAACAGGCTCACTATATTAGCAAGACTTTTCTTTAAGTAATTTTTTTTGTTTTTGGTTTTTGGGTTTTTTTTTTTTTAGATTGTCTTTTTTCTGTGCACTTTCTTTTTAATAATTTGATGTAAAATATACAAAAATTACAAAGTATAATGCAATGAACACCTTAATATCTAAGTTTGTAAAGCAAAATAAAGTTTGCTTCAGGGTATATGATCTGTAAAGAAGCTTGTAAAGCAAAATAAAGTTACTGCAGTTTGTAAAGCAAAATAAAGTTACTTCTATATACATCTTCTGATTATATTCTCCACACTCCTGACTGCAGGGAACTGTTTTGAATTTTCTTCATTTCCAAACAAACACCTATATTTTGACAGCATACATATTTATCTTAGAACTGTATCTGATGTTATAAAATTTTAATTTGGCAATAATTTTATACTTACAAAAATGTTGCAAAAATAGGGAGTTCCTGTTGTGGCTCACCAGTTTATGAAACTGACTAGTATCCATGAGAATGTGGATTCAATGTTTTAAAAAAATTTGGAGGTATAATATACATAAAGCACATAATAAGTCAGGTGTAAATAGCTCAATTAATTTTACATGATTACACATCCACGTAGTTGCTATTCAGATCAAAATGGAGAACACTTCCAGTGCCTCAGAGCACTCCTTGTGTCCTTTCCTAAACTATACACCACTTTTCCTGTCCAGGAAACCCCCTCTCAGACTTCAATTACCACCAGAGCAACAGGAGAGTTTGACTGACTTTTCACCAAAAACTATAGATACCAGAAGATAATGGAACAATATCTTGAAAGTGTTAAATGAAGAAAAAAAACCTTACCAACCTCTTGAAAATAACCTTCAAAAAGTAACAATGAAACTGTAATGTTCATGTGGAGACTAAGGAGAATTATGACTAAATGAAATGTCTCCTGTGGCCCTGAACGGAAAAGGGATAATAGGTAAAAACTAAGGAAATATGAATAAGACTTGGAGTTCATAATATAGGAATAATGCTGCTGCTGCATTAATATTGGTTATCTACATGTAACAAATGTACCATACTAATAGAAGATATAAACAGAGAATTTATATGCTATATTTGAGAACTCTGTACTACCTTTGCAATTTTCCTGAAGTCTAAAAACTGTTTTAAAAACTAAAGTTTATTAAGAAAACAAAGGATGAATAAAGATATTTTCAGGCAAACAAAAGCTAAGAAATTCTATTATGAGCAGACATGAGCTATAAAAATATGTCAAAATGAATTTTTCATACTAAAGGGAAGTAACTGCAGATGAAAGCACAGAACATCAGGGAAGAATGAAAGCCCTGGAAAAGGTAAATGCATAGGTAAATTTTTAAAATATTGCTTAAAGTGATACCAATAATAGTGTCTGTGGAGTTTATAAAATATGTAAAGTAAAATAAATGTTAACAATACCATAAAAGGTTGGAAGCTGACAGAGTTAAATAGTTAGGAATTATTTGCATTGTTAAAAGGAGACCCCCCTTGCTGGTGTGCTGGTGGGGAATGGAATACTGATGATTAGTGGTGTACAGTGACATCAAGAGTACTTCAATTATTCTATGTGGCTGCCTAGGATGAACTTCTGGTTGAAGGCAAGGCTTTAAGAAATCAACTGGCTGCTGCATCTGACAATTATGACATTAATAAATAAATCAAAGATCATGGAATGGGCTAGGTATTTATCATAGTGCTAGGGAACTAACAGAAATAAAATTATAAGTCTGGCGATTTAATGCTCAACTCAAGGCATGGTCAGAGAATCAGAAACATTCTCTAGCAGCCTCAAAAAATGTAATTTCCTAGAGCCATGGAACACACATAACTAATGATCAGATGTGAACTGAATTGTGCTGAGTTACTGAAAGTTGAATACATAACATCAGCAAATCAGTTACATGCTTGAAGTTGCTTCCAAAGAGGATGTCTTCTCTTTGCAAAATCATTTTTCAATTCCCTTTTTCTCCAAATCTAGAGAAAAATCAGATCCCAGTGTATCACAGGAGGAGAACTATAAAGTCTATTCTGAGAAGACACAGCTTATATATTGACCATTTTCAATTTATTGGTGATTTATATCAGTAAGAACCTCATGAACATGTGTGGGAATCAATAATTATCAGACCAGTATAGTATAGGCTAATTTACCATTGTGGGTACACTTAGCCAACTTTCTGAATTTAATATGCTAGCTTACCTGGCTGCAGTGGTTCTAACATTTTGTTTGAATAGTTGAACCTGTAGGCTGATGACCTATATCCAATGAGATCAAGATACTGCCACTTCTCTGAAATAACATGGATGAAGGAATCTGAAAGCTTAGGAAGGTGTAAATATCACAATGAATTTATTATGGGCAAACGTACCCCTGTGTACCTGGAGTATCATGGAATTTTAACATGCACTGGGAGGGAAGAGCCAGCATCTGGTGGCAGTGGGAAATACTACCGCTGAAACAGGTGAGCTGATTTCAGTGAGAATCATGAGATTTCAGACAAGCAGTGGCCAAGTAGCTGCAAGCTGGGTGTAAGTACCATGATGGACAGCAGAGCTGAAGGGCAATCAGAGTATTTAAACACATAAGAATCTATGATGGTGGTTAACTGATCACGGTGCTTCTAGAAATGATATAGGCTGATGGGAAAAATATTAATTGATTTATATTATCAAAAAAATTGTAGGTTATAGTAAGCATAACTCTGATTTGTGTTTGCCATAAATGAGATAAAGAAAGACTTCTCATCTAGTTTGCAAACTTAAGCCACTTGACAACCCAGAGCCTTTAAAGTGAGTTAAAAGCAGGTCCCACTGACATAAGTGTATATTGTAAATCTTTCTCTACATCATCCCCAAAGGGGTCTGTGACTGTTTTTTAGCTGGTGCATAGTTCATTCAAATTGATTTACTTTCTGATCATTATAATTTTCATCTAAGCAGGTTACCAAAATACATTATCTTGATTTTACATAGACTCTAAAGCTAAGACACAAAACACAGATAAAAATCTACCAGTATCAGAACATTTATGACCTTATAATTTTATGGTACAGGAAAAGTGGCACAGATAAGGAATATAAATTAATCAAAATCTAAAGAGTTACATATGACATTTCCTTTGATTATTTATTAAAGCCCACCAGCAAAGTGAAAGGAATGCTATAAAGCCTTTATAAACACTTGTGAACATGGTCTCACAATGTTTTCCTCAATTTCCTGTTCACATTCCCACAATGCACCAGGAAGAGAAAAAAGTCAGTAATGTCAACACTTCAGAAGTTATTAGACACTGACTCTGGGTCTACATTTCACTGTGATCCGACAGAAATAGGGAGAGGTTTATGGAAGCCTACGGTAATAAATGGAGTTTGGGTCTTATTCAGTCTTACAATAGGCATAGAGGGCCTACTTCCCCATCCATGTGGTTATTTTCTCAGAGACTGCATAGTTGGAAAAGACGTAATTCTCAAGAACCAGAAGGATACCTTCACTGGCTCCCTGACTTGATGTAAGGGCTACTATGGTAGGAAGGGCCAAGTTGAAGACCTCGGAATTATCCCTTTTAGTCAAAACAATAAATAAAAAATAATACCACATATCTGGAGGTATCACAGAGGCTAATGCTAGCATCAGACTTGAAAGATTCTGGGGTGGTGATTCCTATACCTATGCATTTTAACCCATCTCTTTTCGGCCTGTGCAAAAGCCAGATAGAGAATGACTCCATTTGGAGAATGACTGAAATTACTATTAAATTAATAAAGTGGTATCACAATTGCAATTGGTGTTTCAGATATGTATATATTTACTGGGAAAATTTATCAGAGCTCCTGGCAATTATTATGCAATTCATGGTTTGACAAATGCTTTTTCTTTTATATCAATTAGCAGATGCAATCAGAAGCAGTAGCTTGTAGGAACAGCATATACCTTCAATATCTTGCCCCAGGGCTATGTCAACTCTCTTGCTCTTTGTCACAGTATTGTCCACTAGGTCCCTGATCACTCTGACATTCCAGAGAACATCATGCTGGTCCATCACATTGATAACATCATGCTGAATGGACCTGGAAGCACTAAGAGCAAGTATCTTAGATGCTTTAGTAAGACACGTGCAGTCTAGTAAGCAGAAGATAAATCCCATAAACATTCATGGGCCCGCCACATCATAACATTCTGAGTTATTCAAGAATGTGCTGGTGAAAGATAAAGGGAACATTTGGGTGAAAATGGGAAAAAAAAAGTTTATTTTCACTTGGTACAATGCTTAGTGGGCCTCTACCTTTTGAAGGCAATGGCTCCTCATTGGAATTTGCTGCTCCAAGTCTTTTACTGAGTTACCTGTTGGACTGCTAGTTTTCAGAGGTTCTTTACTTTCTCCAAGGTAGGATACAGTTGCTCTGTAACTCAGGTCCTCTGACCTCACAGATCTATTCATGCTGGAAGTACCTGCTGCAAACTGGAATGCCGTATGGGCTCTGTGGTGAGCCACAACGGAAAGATCCTACATTTTGAAACATAGTCATGTTCCCCCCTCTGCTCATCTTTTCTTTTCGAGAACAGCTTCTGACTTACTACCAGGCTGTGGAAGAGACTGAACACTTAATACTACAGAGCTACTCACATTGAACTGGGATGTTGTCTGAGCCATCAGGCCACCGATTAGGATGGACATGAAAGTCCATCATCAAGTGAAAAGGGCATATATAAGTGAGCTTGAGCAGGTCTGGAAGGCTCAAGTAAAATGCTTGCACAGGTAGCTGACTTAGACTATCTGGGCACTTTCTTCAGTGCATCATCACTTCTCCCTCAATCCAATTCTATGGAACTCATGAGGACTCTTCTATGACTTCTTGTTGAAGGAAGAAAACACTTTGGCAGAGTTGACGTATAAATCCGCATGGCAAGCTGATTCCAACTAGGAATTCCAGCTGTCACACTAAAAGTTACACTCTAGGTAGCCTTCTAGGCAGTGGGGAAGGGAACTTCCAGTGAAAAAAAAAATCTTTAAGCATTATATCTAGTTGCCTGCTTTGCCTGGAAGGAGAAGCCTCCTGAGGTATGGGTCTACTCTTTATTCATAGATAGTTAAGTTTCCCAGCTGATCAAAGACTTGGAAAGAATGAGGTTAACTACAAGAAGGTATATAAAATAGGCAGTGGAATTGCCTAGCATAGCTATAGAATGTAAAGATACTTGAGCTCCGTGTGAATGCTCTTCAAAGGGCATCTACTATAGAGAAGACTCCTTTTTAAAAAAAAATAATAAGACTCAGTATTCAGGTGGACAAGATGGCCTGATCTCTTTCAGTAGATGAAATCTGTCTTCTTTCCTTAGCCACCCCAGTGCTTGCTTGCTCAGTAGGCCCATATGCAAAACTGCCAAAGGTCCAGGTACCAAATAGCCATGGTGGTATAGGGAGAGACCAATCATGGGCCTAACCTCATCCAATTTGATTTGGATACTCCATGGATATACATTCTCTGCCCACCATGCCTCTGCCAACAGCACCATCTGTGGAATTACTTCATCACTTATTTCTAACCAAGGAAATCATTTTATAGTGAGAAAAATCCAGCAATGAAATCACTCTCATAGAACTTACTTATCTTATAATATCATCATGCAGAAACATCTAGTCTGATGGTAAAATGGCTTAGTGCAGATTCAGCTATAGCACTATCTAGGAGATAAATACCCTGCAAGACTGAGGTACTATATTCATTTTTTGTTGCTGCTGTGAAAAATTACCATAAGCGTAGTGGTTTAAACAATGCAAATTTATCATCCTACTGTTCGGTAGTACAGGAGTCTGACACAGGTTTACCTGTATTTGGTAGGGCTGGGCTCCTTTAAGCTCTGGGTAGGATCAATTCCCTTGCCTCTTTTCAGCTTTTAGAGGCTGTCTGAGTTCTTTGGCTTGTGGTTCCCTTCCTCCTCCTTCAAAGCAATTAAAGGAAAGTTGAGTCTGTGTCATATCTCATTACCATGACCTTGCTTCTATCATCATATCTGTTCCTCCAATTCTCTTCTGCCTTTCTCTTCTACTTCTGTTGTTGTTGTTGTTGTTGTTGCCCTTTTAGGGCCACACTCATGGCATATGGATGTTCCCAGGCTAGAGACTGAATCGGAGCTGTAGCCACTGGCCTATGCCACAGCCACAGCGACGTCAGATCCAAGCCATGTCTGCAACCTATACCACAGCTGACAGCAACACTGGATTGTTAACCCACTGAGCAAGGCCAGAGATCGAACCTGCATCCCTGTGGATGCTAGTCAGATTCGTTTCTGCTGAGCCATGACAGGAACTCTTCTCTTCTACTTTTAAGGACTCTGATGATTATATTGGGCCCACTTGGATAATTCAAGCTAATCTTCTTATTATAAGATCAGCTTATTAGCAACTTTAATTCCATCTATAATGTTAATTCTCCTTTGCTTTGTAGGCTGACATATTCACAGATTCTAGGAATTCATGTGTGGGCATCTTGATGGAGGGTAGGGTGGAATGATGGCATTATTCTACCTACTACAGAGGCTGTCCTTCAGGACATAACACATACACTGAACCACAACCAATATATGGTGCAGTCTCTCCAATAACCGCAATATAGAGGTCCAGCCATAAAGGAATTGAAGGAGGAGATATAAAGGAATGGTCCCTCTATGTTTAAGGTCTCCTTGAAGAGAGCTAGTTTCCCAGTCCTAAGACCTTGGGCTATGATTAGTTACAGGCCTTGGTTCCTAGTGGAGAAACGCTTCCATTGGGAGAGAGAGAGTAATGAGGCCACTAAATCTGGCTCTAAATCTGTGTTCCTCACGGCTTTGAAACAATAGGGAGTAAGGTGGGTACAATACTGGTAGAGGCATCAGATCCTAATTACCAAAGAGAAAGTTAGTTGCTGCTCCATATGGGATCATGGAGGACTCTCTAGAACTGAAATTCACTGGGACACCTGATTTATTCTATACAAATTTGATGGAGGATCACAGCAATTCAATAAAGGCAATAGCATTAAGGCCTCAGAAAATTCAAGAACAAAACTCTGGATCTTCCAGATTAGCTTCCCCAATTAGCTGAGATGCAAGCTGAGGACAAAGGGAATATGAAATGGGTGGTAGAAGAAGAAAGTGATAACTATTCACAGGGCCTCATAATCAGTTACAGAAATGAGGAATATAATACATATCACACAGAGTAAGATAATGCATACTCAGTTATTCTATATATATACGTGTATATCCTATATGCATATATGCATAATATAATATGATAGATATGTACACAGACATACACAAACAATAGTTTCTTTTCCCTCTCCTCCTCTTTTCCTCTCTTATTTGTGCAAGGAATTTAGGTGAGTCCTTATTTATATATTACCAGACCATAGGAGTCACATCTGGTCCTAAAGGGGAGAATTGTACCTCTGGTGATTCTAGACCTTGAAATGGGAATAAATGGCCCCCGAAATGACTGATGTGAATTTGTCTCCCCTTCCTAGCCTAGGAGAGTAACAGTATTCATTTGCATAAATGCTAGAATGATATGAATGACAGAAGCATGAGGTTGATGTTGCATGGGAAGTAAAAATGGGAGGCAATGTGAGAATAGCTGCTGAGTAGCAGAAGAGGGGAGCTCTTATGCTTGTTTGCTCTCAGATCCATTCCTCACACTTCCCTTGTTCTGTTTCACAAGGGTATGACTCTGGCAAACTCTGTTTCCAAAGTTTTCTTTCTAAATGGATTCCATTAGGCCATCCAGAGGTGGGATCAGTGGATGATTAAGGCCCCCAGAGGGGGCAGAGCCACAGCACTTACCCCCTTTTCTCTGTATTTAGGGCAGCATCTCCATCAGTGCAGCTTCTCTACGGTTTCAGCTCTGGCCATGTGGACTGCACTGCCTCTCCTGTCCCTAGCACAGCTCCTGCTTTCTCTAGTCACAGGGTCACAGAAACTTCCTGTCACTGCTAATCTGAGCTGCCTCCTCATTTTCTGTTTGGCTTTTTAGCCTTCTAATCTCCATGACTGGATCACCATCTCAAATGCCCTCTACTGAGCTACCTGGTGCGGGCTGTTTTCCTGACTAGAACCTGACTAAACCATGTTGCTTCTCAGTGAATTCCTCTCCTCATGCTGCACAGGTGACGCAAGTGTGTGCTACGATTTGTCAAGGGCAACATCAATATCAAAACACACCTCATTAGATGACATTATTATATACTGAGATTTTGCTTCTCCAATCCCCATCAAAGCTAAAGTGTTGAGTAAGGAAATGTGTGCCTAACAGGCTTTCTTGGTTACATTCTCTCTAGTTAAAAGAATCCATCAACTGCATCTATGACATTTTCTCTTCCTATTAAAACCTGTATTATTTACCTCTTAAAATAAAAAAAACATTTATTATTTCATCTTAAAATAACAAAACATTTATTACTTCATCTTGTGTCCATGGTTGGGGAACTGGGAAGCACCTTGTCTGGGTGGTTCTAGGTCAGGATTTCTCATGGGGTTGCAGTCAAGCTGTTGGGCAAGACTGAAATCATCTAGAAGCCTGACAGGTTGAACGATCTGCTTCTATACTTACTATGAAGCACAAAAATGGGAGAAAAAATTATGTATACATGTATGTGTAACTAGGTCCCCATGCTGTACAGTGGGGAGAAAAAAAGGTGTGTTGGGGAAAATAACAATAAAAAAATAAATTGAAAGAAAGATCTGCTTCTAAGCTTGGTGGGTAGCAGGAAACTTCAGCTACTAGGCACACAGGTTTCTATACAGGGCTGCTCAGAACATGGCAGCTTGCTTCCCCCAGAGAGAGAGCTCAGAGACAGCAACGGAGTCGGAGACATGAAACCTTCAGTATTTTATAACTTTATCTTGGAAGTGATACACCATAACTTCTGTTGCATCCTATCTGTCACACAGGCCAAGCCTGGAACAATACAGGAGGGGAGCACCCAAGCACCTGATGCCAGGAGGTGGATTCACCGGAGAATATCATGGAGGCTGGCTACCACCAGAACCTATGATTAGTCATCAAGAAAGAGCAATTTCCTTCCCTTTCTGATACTTTATATGTGATTTTTACTTTAAGAAAGCTGAGGCTAGGAAAGAGGAAAATGCAACATAATTTGATATTAAATAATCATGTAAATGTTTTTACAGTCTCAATAAACCTATTTTAACCTTCCAAAATACCTTTTGCTAGAATTCATAATTTTCTAAGGGAAATTTCATAACTTTTAATTTCACTTGTGCCTCACAAAAGTGCTGTGAACTTTACCACCATTAACTAATAGGGAAAAAAAACACTATTACGAATGTGGGGCCGACATTTTTCTCTGCTTTTCATAGATGAAAATGTCTGAGGCTTTTTCAGAAATGGTGAGGAGAATTTGATTTTCAGACTCCTGGTCTGGCAGTTCCTTTACCAGACTTTGCTGCTTTATCTTTGAAATGTGAACAGATTCCAAATTCATTTGGTGTTTGTTTCAAAACAACACCTTGCAAAGGGCCCAAGGTGGTTAAGTTTGCTGATGTAAAATCACTAATGTAAAATAAGACTCGCAATTGGTCTCATGGATTCTCTTTCCAAAGCTATAGTTAAAACGGTTATCTCCCTTTTAAAAGGGTCAGTCTGTGTACTTAGCAAATCCACATAATTTATTCTAAGAGGTCTAAGGGGATTTTCATTTTCAGGTTTCTTTTACTCTGCAGCCTTTTAAGCTAGAAGGCTAATCATTCTGAATTATGGAAAACATCAAGTCAAGAATGGAAGGCGCTCTGTACCCAACCCTGACAAGTCAGGTTTGTTTTTGTTTTTGTTTCTGTTTTTAGTAGAAGAATATTGCTTTTCTCTACCACTACAGCTTGGTTAAATGAAAGTTTAACTATTTAAGAACATGCAAGATGGCCTTCCTAAAAATTATCATTACTAACATTCATCAACTTGGTTTTCTCTTTTCCTAAGAATGTCTAATAATTTAAATGAAAATAAAAATACCCACCAGGATCCAATACGAAACAACCAAAACTTAAATTAATAAAACATTAGTGCAGAAATTAAAGGAACATTGTAAATCAATGATACTTTAATAAAAAATGTTTTAAAGAATTGAAAAATTAATACATTAGTAGCTCCCCACATGCCTTACACTTCTCTGCAGACTTTGAATGGAATGTTTGCTTCCACCCAGTTCTCCAGTCCCCAGTGTCCTATCACGCTCCCACAAGAAGCAGACAGTACTGACAGGCCTGGCTTATATGACCAAGTGCACAGATTGAATTAGAAAGCTGGCTTTGAGTCATTAGCAAGTATAAAAAAGAAGAAAATGAGCAGTGCTTTTCCACTCATGTGACCCAGTGTTGCGAACGCTGTTTGAACAGTGTGTCTGACACATCACGTCACAAGGCAGATTTCCCCACTCAATTAGGGGTGAGGGTGTCCTATGTCCACAACTGCTCAGTCTCTACCCTTCACGGCTCTCAGGTCGGCTACTCCTTGCTGTCCTCATATTCTGTAAGCCCCAAATCCCAAGTCTGGCAAAGATTCCCCGTTCCCTTTTTTTTTCTTTAGTTCTAATATAAAAGGTGCGTTGTGGGGGAAGGTTAGTGCTTGAGAAGTTTATTAAAGCTGGAAATAAAAATAAAGAACTGAAGAGGGATGGCTGTCAAGAAACGGAAAGAATGGAGGGAGGAAGGGAAAAGTAAGTCAACAAAGAGAAGGTTTAATGGGGTTTCATAGAAAATTTGCTTTGCTACTTACTACATGAAGAACAGATAAAAAGCCAATCCTTGCTCTTTAAACCAATCTGCACATTAATAGATCTGGCAGTTCAAAAATGCATAACTGAAATGGGAAAAACAGAGGGTGGGTGCCAGTATACCAGCAATCAATATGCCTAAATCACTGCCTTCACATGAATGAAGAAGGTGTAAGCAGTGTTCACCCCTTGGAGATTAACCAGTAAATAAATCATCTGCATGCTATAATAAATAGATCTTTTAAAACCATATTAATCCTTTGTTGAACAAAAAGCCACCAAAATCTCACCAGCTCTGAGGGCATTAGTTTGGCTAATCTTGGGTCCTCAACGAATTTGTAACTGAATTTCCGTTAAAACAACAATGGTTCTCAAAACGAACTGCACAGATGCAGATCCAATCTGCCTGAAAAAAAAAGATTCTAATTCAACAAGTCCAAGTTGGGGTGGAGTGAGAGAGGAGTTTCTCTCAGCTTTCTGATATAGGATGTCCCAAGAAGGACTGAAAAAGCCTCAAAATGTGGTCCATCTCAGAACGTGCTGAAATGCTAACTGACCCAAACTATGAGAATCAGAATCTGCATTTTAACAAGATTCCCAAGTGCTCTGCATGAAAATTAAAGCATGAGACACCATTCTAGAGTAAGTGGCAGCAAACTTTTTTTAAATAAAGGACCAGCTAACTAGTAAATATTTTAGGATCTGTGGGCCATGTGGTCTCTGTCACAGATACTCAGCTCTCCCCTGTCCTGCCAAGACATCCAGTAAAATGGGTCTGCAAAGCATGGCCCATGGGCCAAATTTTACCAGTCACCTATTTCTATACAGCCTGCTAGCCAAGAATGGTCTTTACATTTTTAAGTGGTTGAGAAACATCAATAGGAGAATAATATTTTGTGACATGTGAAAATGATATGACATTCAAATTTCAGTGTCCATAAACAAAATTCTATCAGAACACAGCAACTTTTATTTGTTTACATATTGCCTATGGCTGCTATTATTTTACAATGGCAAAGCTGAACAGTTGTGACAGAGATCATGTGGCCTGCAAGCCTAAATATTTACCATCTGGCCCTTTACGGAGAAAGGTAGCTAACCCCTGCAATAAAACTTTATTTGTGGACATTGAAATTTGGATTTTGTATAATTTTCATAAGTCACCAAATACCATTCTTCTTTTGCTTTTTTAAAACCATTTGAAAACTTAAAAAAAAAAAATTCTTTGTTGGAAGGACATACAAAAGTAAACAACATCTGCAGCAACCTGGATTCTTAAAGCTTCCTTTGGGAAACACATCCCAGATATCCCAAAAAGAAAAAAAATTTAAAAGCATGAATGTGGCCAATAGTAATCTCATCTCTCCTCAATGAAATCACTCCTTTACTGGTCACATGGTTTGGGAGGACTTCCACTATCCCCAAATTCCAGGGGTTTCAAATTGCCAAACAAGCCAATCAGGGTATGCAAATCGTTTGGATCATAGTTTGGGGTTCAAGGCACATGATCCTAAACCAGGGTCCACAGAGACGGTAAAGACATTTTCTAAACTCCTTTCTCTGCACATGCTGACAACTGTTTCCTAGTAGGTGCAAACAAGGAGGAATGTAGCCAGGAGACCAGCTGACAGACATCTTGTGACCCCAGGGAAAAGTCTGCCAAAAACTAGCGCCATCACCAAGAAGCCAGTGATTAGAAAAAAGAGATTTCCTTCGTGCCTTGGATCATACTTCATCTGAAATTATATCTAAACTATTTAAGTGGGTGGGCCAACAAACTCGTTTTATTGTTAAACTAAGTTGAAAAGAATTTCCCATTATTAGCAACACAGAACCCTGATGCACACATTATCTTAATCCCCTTTTCTTCAAAGTTAGTTTCAAATACTTGCATTTTATCTGGCCATGTGTAAACACCCTCCTTCAACTCTACATCTCCCTCCTCTCAAATGAGCAAATCAACCCTGCTGGCCTGTAAGTCTTAAAATCCAAAGATGACTGTTGTGCAAACCAGATGACAAGGAACTCCTCTGAAAGTCAAATCTTTTTTTTTTTTTTTCTTTTTTTTCTTTTTAGGGCCACACTCAAGGCATATGGAAGTTCCCAGGTGAGGGATCAAATTGGAGCTGCAGCTGCCAGCCTACGCCACAGCCACAGCCACAGTGCTGGATCCGAACTTCATGTACGAGCTACACCACAGCTCACAGCAAGGAGGATCCTTAACCCACTGAGCAGGACCAGGGATCAAACCTGCATCCTCATGGATTCTAGTTGGGTTTATAAACCATTGAGCCATAACTGGAACTCCTGGAAGTCAAATCTTTAACACCAATGATAGGACTCCAAGTTTTCTTCTGCGCTCATGCCAAATGAGGCCATGCTGCAGAATTCAGGTTTGGGTCTTAGAGCAGCTGTGTGGGCTTCATAAGCACCACCAAAATGCCTAATACATGTGGGCCATGACTGAGAGAGTGCAGTTGCATAAATTAGGAAACTAATGATAGGTAATGAAAAGACTTTCCTAGCTCTAAGCAGGGCTCCTGTCAGAGGATGAGCATTAATTCAAAGTCAGGCAACCTGGTGCAAGGACCTGACCAACAATGTGAGTGACTCCGGGAGTGTCCATTCCCGATCTAGGCTTCAGTTTTTCCATTTCCACATCCACAAGATGGGAAGGCACTGAATTTTAGTGACTCTGCTGGTCTTTTCAAACATTCTGCAAAGTCTTGGTCCCTGCTGTAGTAATCCAAGCCACAGTGCCTTCTATTTAATGTGTTTGTGTGTGGTGGGGTGGCATGGGGGTAGGGGAGGGTTCCTGGTGGCTTTGTTTTCTACCTAAACTTGCACATCAGTCATGTTCTTCTAGTACCCCCCCGAAAGAAACAATAGACTTATCAGAACAAGAATTATTTATTCCTTTCCTGTTAAATGTGTGGTGAAAAATTATGAAGGTTACAGGCTTCAGTGTGGGACTTTTTGTTTAATCATAGATGGCTTCTCAGAAGAGATAGGAAGTTCTTGTTTCTCATTGGCTGTGGTCAAATCCAAAGATAAGTATAGCCAATAAGAAGACTGCAGTGCCATGAAGAAGACTAGGAAATCAGGAGACTCTTGGGGTGCCTGGTTCAAATATATATTTCTCCAACTTCTTTGGCCCTGTTAGGCACCAGGAGACTTGAGTCTAATCACTCTGGGTGGAACCAAGAAATACACAAAAACTTTAGGTGCTTTAGATTCAGGTAGACCTTAAACCACACACTGAAAAATCACTGTCCAAAGAAATATATATTTTTCAGAATATTTAAAATAATAACCATTTACAATAACATCTTATTTTTTAATGCTTCCAAATAACGTGACTCATTGGATCATGACAAAAGCCCTGTAATGCAGACAGTATTTATTATCAAATAAAATTTATTTTACAATGGAATGCTAAATATAAAAGCACCTACTACAGACTTAGACATGCATTAGGTCTAGGTAAATGTTAGTTATACAGTGTAAGAAGCATTCAATCATAAAGAGTGAATTGTGGCACAAAGGACAAATGACTGACAAGAAGTCATTCTGACTAATAAAAGCCTTGAGACCCTTGCCATATATGGTAGTCTGTTCCCCTAGGTGCCTCCTTAGAGACAGAGAACTTGCTGAGGTTTTTTGTTTGTTTTCTTCCAGGCACACTGGTTTTGAACTGTTCCAGGAGTTGCAGAAGAGTAGGGGCTAAAAGTTCTGGGAGAAGGGGCATATGAGAAAGGAAAACAATCATTCCAACCTATGCTCCACCAACTATTAGCTGTGTGATTTATGTAAGTTACATATCTTCTCTTTTTGCCTTAGTTTCTTCATCTGTAAAATGGAGATCAAATGAGATAATACAGGTAATGTGCTTAGGATATTGCCAGGCACATACAAGCATTTGCAGTAACTTAACCACTATACAGGCTGTTTGCTTCATGCCAGAGAAGAAAGTCAATCCAAAACTGGTGGGCTGAGGCTGGTGTTGGCTGAAGCTGAGCCTAGTCCTTAAGTATTGGGCTGTGTGCCCAGCACATCCCTCTTAAGGACCATTCACAAACATTCACTACTTAGTAGGTCACTTTAATAATTAGCCTTGCTTTGCTAATTACATTTTACTGATTAGAAATGACCATTGACAATACTGGGGTTGCTGAGAGTGCTAATTTTTTAGCAGCCATCTGAAAATAATGCTTGCTGATTTTTGCTGCCAGGACTTTTATCTTTAAATGGATGGTGTCAATAAGGCATTGTGATGGGAATGCAAAGAGAAAACAGGGCTGTATGATTCCCTTTTCCACCATTTCTGGGGCCTGACATTCAGCCCTAAACCTGACACCCCTACTCTGACATAAATATTACTTAATGTCAGTTACTTGCTTATTGGGAGTTAAAAAAAACAAAAAACAAAAAACTAAAAACCTAAAGTAGGTGATTTGTAAAAACACTTTGCTAACAACAAACAATTTGTGTTTAAGGAGAGCCTACTCTGTGCTTGGCATTCTACCGTGCAACATCTGGTTTAATGTATCCAACAGTCCAATAATGCAGGTGCTCATATTCCATCCATTTAACAGCTAAGGCAAAGAAGCACAAAGAGATGACGTGAAGTGCCCAAAGCCACACACAGTCATGAATAAAACCAGCAAGTCTGTAAGTGATTTTTGGACTTTTTTGAAACGTTCAATCTTGGTCACTCTCCACCCCCCCCTTTTTTTAATTAAAGGGGGGCTAAAAACTGCAAATACAATTCTAGTGTGATGACAATATTAACACTATTTGTGCGAGCCAGGTCGTCCACAAAACACTTAGGATGCATCATCATCTTAGTTTATCTTCACAAGGATCTTGCGTTAAGTATTTATCCAGATCCATTTTACAGATGACAAACTGATGCTCAGGGAAGTTCAGTGATTGTCTCCAACTCCAAAGAGCTAGAAAGGGTCTGGTTGGGAGGCAGGATTTAAAAGTCTAATAAACTGTCAGCTTGAGAAGGGCTGGATTGAGGCGACCCAAGTCACCAACAGATCCCATGCCTTGGCCTCTCCCAAAAGCGCCCCAGAAGCGCTGCAGCTGCATACGGACCGGCGGCGGTCTGGGGACCCAGCCCCCACCCTGCCCTGCGCTAATGGGGGTAAAGCTCGGTCGGCGCCATCCTGCAAGCCGAGCCTGATAATAGCCCTGATTAAATGGCGGGGCAGCCAAGGGAAGGCCCTGGCCGCCGCCAGCGCCACCACGCCGCCTAAGCAGGGACTGGCAGTGGCGGGGGCTCTAACTTGGACGTCTGAGTCCCAGCCCCACGGACTGCGGCAGTCGGAGCCGAGGGCACCGTCTCTGGCCTCGGGTCCTGGGTTGGAGCCGCGCGCCGGACTGCGGACCCAGCGCAGAGAGGAGCAGAGAAGCAGTTCTAAGTCTGCTTCGCCACTATTCAGTCGTTCTCAGGGACGCCTACAGCGTCGCTTTAAGTGTCTTTAGGAATCTCAGTCCACCTCTGGAGTCACCAAGTAGTGGAATTTAGTGGAGCCGGGCTTAGAGCGCTGTTGTCCCCTTTACTCTGGGCTGCCCTGGCCTCTCCAAGGTGGAGGTCTGGGACCAATGACAGCCTCTAAGGATGGGGCGAGCTGGCGGGAGAAAACCAGCGAATCCCAGATCTGAGAGGCGAGAGTGAGCCTTGTAAGCGTCTGGGCTCGGTGAGTCGGCGCCTCTCCGTTTCGGAAAGTATCTGCTTCCTGCTGTCGCAACGCCCTAACTGGGGCGGCTGGTCCCAGTGCCCTCAGTAACAGGCACTGTGAGAGACTCTTCACGCTAGGGAAACTAAAGCTCAGAGCAGTCCAGATAGCCCAGGCTCACAGCTCCAGGAAAGGGGAATACTGGTATCGAAACCTCCAAAACTTGGAAGCCTGCCTTCCACACTTGAGGGTACACAGACTCCGGCGAAGCTGTGACTCTTCTATTGGGTCCGCCCCGCCTCCACCCCCCTCGCCGCTTCCTCTGCTTCCTCGGGACTAGCGGATTACTCGGTAATTACCTCCAGAAAAGAAAAAAATGACAAAGGTCGCCTGGGCCCGCGGTCCACGTGCAACATCGAGAGACCTTTACTTGGCCTGCTTTCTGCGCTGGAAGAGTGAACCGTGAGGGCATGGAAGTCACATCTGCCCACATATGGAGGAACAAGGTTCCAGGCAGTGGGCAGACAACAAAGACAGACAGGTGTTAAGGAGTTTCTGGGGCTGCTATTTGCAAACAGATTAAGAAAATCCAGCACTTTTCGCCGAACTGCCTCTGCTTCCAGAACCGGAAACTAGCCATATGGGTTAGAAGGTTAAGGCCATTGAAAAGAGGAATCGCAGGACACAAGACTGACTCCTTTGCCTCCTGCTGCCCCACCTAGATCGAGTTACTTTGCCTTCACAGCCTCATTTTTCTGCAACTTTAAAATGCACATGATAACGCTACCAGACTGATATTATTACCAATGTTATATATTTTCTGGAAAGCCTAGTGCAGTGCCCTGCGCATATTAAGTGTGCGATTGAAGTTCTTCGTAATGCATTGAAAAACTAGCATCCAGGACTTGAAATGCGGGCTAAATGCCTACAAACTACGTGAGTTAATGAGAGGAAATAGAGCCAGGAGAAGCCCAACTGTGGACTGCCAGCCTTCCCAGTAGGGTGTTCACAGCAGAAAGGCTTCATTTCTGAGCACTCCCAGGGACACAGCCCTCTCCTTGTAGTGCCTTCTGGTTTTTCCTTCACCACAGAACCCATGTGAGACCCAGAGCCTCTCACACACCCCACAGAGAAAACTGTTTTTATATTCCTAACAATTACAGGTTGGAATAATTTGTATCTATTACAAATGTGTAATTTGTACTACGTGAAAAAGGAATCTTTCCCCAAGTTGCAGAGTTGGCCAATAGTAATCCCTGTGAAGTCCAATATCCTCACATGTACATTACTCTTCACCACAAACTCGATGCAGGTATTACACTAATAAAACTGTACTTGACAAATGTGGAAACAGAGGTAGCTTGCTCCAAACTGGTGTTTCTAATGCCAGGCCCCCACACCTTCTTCTGCCAGCTTTTTTATTAAAGCTTTTAATAAAAAGCTGCCTTTATGCCCCTACATCCTAAGAGTTCTTTTAGCTCAATGTTGAGCAGAATGTATATATTTCATGTGGATGCTCTTTTCTACATCTCCACCTAAGTTCTGAATTCTTGTTGAGCAGGGATCATCCAACGCAGTCCCTATCCCAATAAGCCAGTGCCTTGTCCAGCATGAATGCCCATAAATAGGTAGAATTGGCTATAACTGCTTCTTGTTTCCCCAAGTGTTTAATCACAGTGTCTATTGTGTGTGCGTGGTTTTGCATGCTTATTATCAGCGTCTCTCACCAGACTGAGTTGCATGAGGCAGGAATTTTAGGATCCTGAGCACTGATATACTTATGGAAGTTAGCACAGACTAAAGTACCAGGTAATACTGGATAAATGAACCCTGCTTTATCTTTTATTACATTCACACGTCTCTGTTTCCTTGCATAATATATGCTTCAAGTCTTCTGAAGCATGCTGACATTTGGGAATAGGCACCCAAGCGGTTACTGGGTGTATTTGTCCTCTGCAAGGAGGGGGAGTAAGATGAGCTTCTATCCCTGGCTTCTGGGGAGACTTGCAATGGGGGCTGGAGGCAGAGAACTTGGAGGACTACTTCCCGCCCATGTCTTCCCCAGCTTGATCTCCTAAACCTCCTGATAAGGACTCAGACAAACTGTCACCAAAACAGCTGGCTCTGGCTCCTGAAAAGCAGAGGCTGGACATGCTCCAACAATCACCGAGGGGACAGGGCGCAGTTGGTTGCTGGAAGGCTGGGTCACCTTCCGAAATGTGGCAAGCGCAGTAAGTTTAATTAGGTGACATCTTCAAAACTGGTGCTACTTTGCCAGAGGAAGGGTTGGCAAGACAGCTGTGATTCTCTTTTACGACAGTTGACTCATTTAGTTTTGAGTTTGTTTTTAAATACCTAAGAAACTACAGCTGGGCAAACCACTCGAGTTGCCTGTCCCGCTGTGGCATGCTCTATCCATTCAGGCCTCAGGCCTCACGGCTCTGAAATCGGTGCGCCAAGACACCTGGCCAAGAGGACCTTCATCTGAAGCAGGGGACCATCCTCTTTCCTCCTCCTCCTAATAAGAGTTCCCTCTTAATCAGTCCACTGCACGCAGTAGGGGCAGGGGCGACAGTTTCGAAGCTAGCCAGGTGCCTGGGAAACTCCACTCTACCTCTTACCAGTATAATTTCGATCAAATTCTTAACCATCCTGAACCGGCTGAGACTAGCCTAAAATTTAAGGGGGTGCCAAAAAACTAATCAAGAAATAAAATTTTAATGAAGTAATTTAAAAGATTAAAATTCATGCAAAAACTCATGATGTACGAAAAGAAAATATCCAAGTGTTAAAGACAGGATCCATCAGCAGCGGGCAGTTGACGGAAGGAAGGCGGTGACATCCCTAGAGGAGGGCTGGAGAAGGCTGGCTCTTGCTCCAGGGGAGGGGGAGGAAAGGTGGTGGAGAGGAAAGGAGGTGGAGGAGGAGGGAGACTGGAGTAGGGTGGGAGAGATTGGGTCTGGATTCCTCGACGCAGTCAGAAGAGATCTTTCTTTGCGGTTCTTGGGATCACACTGCGAGTTTTGCATGCAACTCTAGAGCACGGGTTCTTTCCCGGTCAGAAGATGGCCTGGGGCGCTGGGGACCGATTCCCAGAGTCGCCATCTCCTGGGGGACAAACGGGGAAGCGTTTGGTCACAGGAAGGTCGCGGTCTTGAGGAAACAGCTTGCGAGGAGGCTCTGAGGTCCGGCGTCTGACCTCAGCTCGTAGGCTGGGTAGCGCTAGGCGATGGGAACGCGAGAAGGCCCCGGGGCCAGCAAGCTGAGCCGCCTGAGGGTCCCGAGCGGGCTCCAGTAGTCGGGCGGTGGCACGCGCCCACAGCTGCAGGAGCCTGAGGCTCCTCCCGGAACTTAACAGCGTGGGTGGCTTTGGCCCCAAGGACTTTTCCTTTCACAAGCTGAGAAGGAGGGCCCTGGAGATGGGCGCGACTGCCTTAGGCCCACACGAGAGCCTTTCCTGTCTTGGATTCAACAGTTGCGCGCGAGTTTGTCTTAAATCCCGGGACGCGCGCGCGCGCGCGCACACACACACACACACACACACACACACACACACACTCCGGCCGCGCCCCTCGAGGAGCTGGTCTTTACTTTGCCCTTAGAACCGGAATTTGGCGTGGGTGCCTCGAACGTCCCCAGCCCGATCTTGCGGCCGGGGCTGGAGGAAGCCCTTCTCCTGGACCACTTGGATTCAAGAAGACAACACCGTTAAGGTTGCTTTTGAGTCCCGGCCTTGCGTTCCTCCGAGGAAAGGCTGGGACCCACCTTCTCGCCTCTGGGCGAAATCCGAGGGCGCGCGGCGCGCTACTTGGCACGGGGACGCGCGCTGCTCTTGGCACGCTCCCGGGGCGCGTAGCTCTGGCCGCCCTCCACAAGCTGCTTCGGGTGTCTTTCCCACTCGGTAAACCGAATAAAGGAATCCAGAGTCATCGAAGCCCATTACTTTTGCTTTTAAGGCATTTACTAGAAAGCGGAAGAGAGAGGATGGGGACGGGATCTCGGGAATAGGGCGGCGGGTACGTGGAGAAGCGAGTCTCCTTTCTTGCCCTCAGTGTATACCAGGGCGGCGCTCTCGGTCTGGAACCGGGTCCCGCTGCTCCCGGTGCCGCTCTCGTCCCCGGCGCTGGCGGTGGGTCCCTACCGCTGTCAGCAGGAGGGTTTTGCGTTAGTGTTAACGTTGAGACGGGGGCCCTTGGACAAAAATCAGGAAACCGTTTCTTCCTGCACGGTTCTGGGGTCAACCAACTTTTGCACTCCGGAGCTACAAATGAGAGTTTGAAAGGGCTCTTTGTATAACGAGACATCCTCTAATCCTTCACATAATCAAACACCGTATAACAAAACTCAGACATATAACTCCAAGTCTTAATACTTAAGCTTAAAAGTTTAGCAAGATGTAAATAATGGTCCGTCACCACTACGTGGCCCCAATCCTCTGAGAACATTCCACAACTGTCTACACAAGTAACTCTACCTGAGCACGCGAGAGGTACATCTCTGCGATCGAGAAATTGCAGTTAAAAACTAAATAAAATTCTATACGTATGTTTTACTATTTCAGAGCAATTTGTTTAGGTGCTTTAAGCATCTTATCTAATTTAATCCACAAAGCCATATTCTAGGTGGGAATATTTTAATGTAGATGATGAAATGGAGGCTTTGAAAAAGTTTAGGTAACCTACTTACAGAGTCTCTGGGAGGGCTAAAGTCAAGATTCAAAGCCTTCCCCAAGTCCAAGGCATTTTCCAGTGTCTAGAGCCACCTCCTCCTGCCTGAGGTCAGCAAGAGAAGGGTCTGCTGGGAAGTGTTAATGTGATTTCTTTGTTCCAGCCCCCTAGGTGGCTTTACCTGTTAGCGTGTACTAACACTAGGATTTTGAAGGGGCCTCAGAACTGGGTGATCGAGTGGGCTTTGAATTACCCTTTGAAGGCCAGTTCCCCATTTGGAACTGGTGTTCCAAACACCAGTTCCCCATTTTTACAGCACCGTATTGATTTGCAAAGGCAATAAATCTAGGAGAAGGGACAGTGTGCCCCCGATAATTACGTTGTAGTATACATTTTATTGCTGCTGTTTCAACACCAATAAGATGCATCGCGTTTTAGGGATCCTAAACAGCTCACCTCTCGAGCCTAAATTTGTTTTAAATGGTTTTTTCAGTTCTTCTGGATTGCTGCCTGCTTCTGTGCATTTTGCTTAGCTTCCTATTTTGCTTTTATAGGGTAAATAGTCGAAGATCGGTGCCCACCAGAGACCCAGAACTGAGCTAAGGTCATGTGTGACGTTGGAAACGGAAATGGAAACTGATTAGGGGGCAAATCATTTTCCCTTTGCTCTGCCAATTTTTCTAAAAATGTCCCTATCATGACATTATTCAAATTCTAGTCTGAACCATTAAGAAAATTAAGAAAAGACACGCTGATTCCTCTGTGTAGAAATGCACTAGCAAGGGTTTTTTAATTGAAGTACATAATTCCATAGTAAGTTTTAGAAAACTAAAGCAAATAAGATCTTTGATGCCTAGTTGAAGCATAAAGTTCTAGACTATGACATCACCCACTCCAAACAAACTCCCCCCCCCCCAAAAAAAAATTCTTGACAGAATTTTCCTTCCTGGGTAAATCCTAAGCATTTGAGACAGGAAAGAAACAAGTTTACACCTTACATTCGAAGGAGGGAAATGCCACTGTTTCGTTGATTGAGGCGGGAAGAGTGTTGGGAGGAAGCTTTATCAACCCAAGGGTCGGGGTTGTCCAAAACCGCAAAGGACCAAAGACTGAAGAACAGATATGGATCTTTCAGCACATGCAGTAGTTTTGCCTCTCCTCTTACCATGGTTTAATCTGAAAGCTTTTTGCGCTCTGCCGGCGTTGGCTCTACGGTGGATCTCCAGTGAAGAGTCCAGCTGCAGGGCCGGGGTGTGGTCAATGCCTTTGGAGTGCGTGTTCCTGAGCCTCCAGCCCTCTGGGTCAATGTTAGGGGAGATGCGCCGCCCCGCTCCGCTAGACCCGGTTTCTCTCTCTCAAAAGCAAAGAGACAAGGGCTGGACGACTGTGTAAAATCTCTAGTACAAGTCTTAGTTGAACAAATTTCCCCCAAATTTACACATATACAATCTGTACTTGGAGACTGATATCAGAATATTCATTAGTCACCTTCCTGTAGCACATTGTCAGAAACTACTGATACAACGAGGCTTAAACCACAGGTCCCTTCAAAGTACCATCATCTTACTTACACGGAAGTTTTCAATGTTTGACTTTCAGGGTCCCCCCCACCACCACGCCCCATAAGTTTATTTCAGGGGGTGGAGAGAGGAAAAGGTTGGTGGGAAATGCGAGCTGTTTTCCTCCCTTCTTTCCTTCCTTCCTTTTTTTCCTCCTTCCTTTTAAGACCCACCAAGAGGCTCCTAATCGCCAGACCAACAGGCTGGAAAGGAGCGCAAATATTTACATGTATAGCTTGAATGCGTGTGTCAGCCTGAGTTTACACTGCTCCAAGTGAAGCGGATTACCCTGCGAATTCGGAGAATTTGAGTTATTCAAGCTGAACAAAGCCAAGAAGATGACGCCCCCCAACCCCGACAGCCGTGGGAAGTCCCAATCGCAACGAGTCTGTGAAGGCTGAAGGAAGGTTCCGTGTCTGCCAAGCCCGAGCACTGCAAGGCTCACACTCTCCCACCGCGCGTCGCGTGGTCCCCGCAGGGTGCCGCACCCCCTGCACCTTGTCTACCCATCGATTTTCCTTCAGTCGAGACCCAATTTTCTGAGAGTCCTTCTCAGAAATAGGAACTCCGAGTGAGAGGCGCACTGGTGTGCGAAAGAAGCTGTGATTCTGAGGGCAACCTTTGCCAAATCCTCACCGCCCTCTCTTAAGCGTTTCTTTTGCAGGGCTGCAGCGTTCCAGTTCCACTGTCTAGCTGCCAAATTTTGGAGCTCAACGAATGTGAAGACCCAGCCTTGGGTGCTGCCCGACTAATGGGATCTGGCCCATTGACACCCGCTCTGTAGCACCAGTTTCTATTCTATTTAGCGTTTTCCAACTTTATTTTGGAACTTTGAGTACCAATAAGAAAAAAAAAAAAAAGAAAGAAAGAAAAAAAAGAATTGAAAGAACTCCCCAAGGCTTCCTCTGGTCTGGGTTCGAGCACCGGGTCACTACCGGGATCCCAGATCTTAGGACGCAACAAAAACGTCCCCTCTCGATAGCGAACACCTCCCTCCCGCTCCAGGACTGTGAGACCAGGCGAGGTGGGTCCGCAGCCGCTGAGCCATCCCGGTGAGGGCATCCCATTCCCGAACCGGTGCCAGGTTTCAGCTAGCTGCTGCGCGAGGCCAAGAGGGCGCCCTGGTCAGGCCCCCCCCCCCGGCCCCGCCCCCCGCACGGAATCAGGAAGGAGTGACGTGTGGCAGCGCTGACTGGCTGCCGGCGTGCGGGATCGCAGCTGCCAGCAAATTAAGGCGCAGGGCAGCTAACGCCAGGCGCAGTGTCCTCCGCGCCCCGTCGTGCTTGCACCGCCGCCCTCGGGCTTCCAGACGTCCACCCCCTCTCTCACTGGCACTTTGCCGCTCTGGCTGTCCCCAGCGCGAAGAGGGAGGAAGGACGCGGAGAGGTGCTGCAGGACCCCTGGGCTTGGCGAGGCTTATGCTAGTTTCCAGCTTCCGGCGGCGGCGTAGCTAGTGGACCTGCCGGGCATCCCGGTGCTTGCGCACCGGGTTGAGCCCGCGGTTGGTCCCCTCCGGCTAGTTCGAAGTCCCTGCTGTTCGTGGGCTCTTGCGGTGCAAGAGAGGAGAGACCAGTGGAGCTCTGGGGAGGTTGGGACTGACTCATCTAGAGTCCCCGTTCCCTTGTTGTTGCACTCGGAAACTTTGCGCTGTGTTTCGGTCTTTGTCCTTCTTGGGGAAGCTGGACGGCAGTTCGTCAGGCCCGGTCCCTGGCCAGGACCGCGCACTGGGGGCCATGGAGTTCACCGCATCGCCCAAGCCCCAGCTTTCCTCCAGGGCCAACGCCTTCTCCATCGCCGCTCTGATGTCGAGCGGCGGCTCCAAAGAGAAGGAGGCTACGGAGAACACTATCAAACCCCTGGGTAAGTCGGGCTGTCAGATAGTGGGCAGGCGTGGGAGTGCTGCACTTTTGTCTCTCCCTCTGTCTCCTGGCTGCGGGAGGCCCTCGAGGGTGGCCAACCACCTTTCCCGGCTGGAAGCAGTTCTGACCCTTAGGCCAGAGAACATGCGGGTGGGAGAATTTTCTCTTCGGCCCAAATTCTTTGGACCTCTTGCAGTCTGTTAAACGCAACCGTTTCGCATCTCGTATATATATCGGTAGTTGCTTTCCCATCTTTCTAGAATCCTTATGTCAAGTTGGACTTACACTGTGTGCGTGGGTGTGTGAGCGTGTGTGTGCTTGCGTTTGTGTGACTTCGTCAGCATAAAACATTTTGGGATAAATAATAATAAAGCCCTTTTAAAAGACTCAACAGGATTTACTACGATGCCTTAACACATGCTTGTGTATTTGAAACTAAGGAGACTGACTTCACAACAAACGTATTTGATTTTGTTTTTTCCCTGACTGGGCTAAACTACAAAGTCCGCTCCTTAAAGCCATCAAGAGCTGTAGAATAAACCAGTTCTGTCCGCATGAACCATTTTCTTCACAGAAGCTCTAGACTTATCAGTTAAGACATTTTATAACTGCTGTCATTTTTAGTGGAGGTTGGCAAAAACATTAGCAGTAACCATTTCCCAAATTCCTCAACTTTTAGCTATACTGTTTATTTAACAACCTTTACCATTTATAGAAGACACTACGCTCAGAGTAAAGGGAGAAAAGAGACTATATTCCCCTTAGCAGGAGTGAATTGTGTGAGAAAGAAACTGCCAACTGTGATAACTGATATAAGTGTTTCAAAAATCTCTTTACAATTGAGGGAGAAAGAAGTGTTCTCCTCATCACCTCTTGGGTTGCCGGGTAATAATTATTCCACACCCTGATCATCTGGTAGCCCTGAAACAGTGGAAAGCATCAAATAGTAAACTTAGGGTAATATTTTAAAAAACTTTTAAACTCTCACTTTTTTCCTGCCTTATCCTGTCCTTCATTTTAACATCTCACATCTGAAACAACAGTGATAATGTGAAAGATGAAAGGTTAGAGATGAAAAATAAGGGGCCTGGGCAGAAAGAGGAGAGAACAAAAATCTCTGTAGCAACTTAGAACCAGGGAAAGGAAATCAGATCTCTATAAAAACAAAAAATTTCCCCGCCAAGGTTTTCTCTCCCTTTCCCTGGTTCTTCCCACCTACCCTGCCAAAGAAATGGAAACAAGCCATCAGACAAACCCCAAACTGTTTAGAAAAAAATTCACTACCAATTTCAAAATTATGTTTGTGCGGCTTCCCAACTTTATCCACTCCTATTTAAGGTCCTCCAAATTCTTTATACATGCCCCCATTATAGTTCAGTAGCTAGCAGGAAAAGAGGATTTCTGGTTAAAATTCCTGACAGAAGTACAGAAAGCAGCCTGGGAAACATGACAGCTTCAGCTCCACTGTCAATTTCAACATTGCTTCCTTCTCTATTTCCAGAGGGGGGAAAAACCTCTCTTCCTATGAATTCTAAAATGAAGTCATTCTCAGCTCACAGCACCCCTACTCTTATGCCAGTCTGCAAAATGAGCATCCTTCCCCAGGCTTCTGAGACAAAAAGAAAGAACCAGAAAGCATCCTAGTCTCTTTCAAGAGCCAGTTCAACACAGTACAATTAATGACTAAAAGGATTCCAGCATGTGAAATACCTGTTAAGAGAGAATGAAACACTAGTGAGAGGCTAAAAAAACTGTAGGGTGAGGGTCATATGTGCCTCATGATTGCTCATTTTAAACACATTAACTCTATTCAGAAGAACTACCTTAGACCACTAGAGCATTAAAAAAGATTTAAATTGAGATATAATTGATAGAGAATGTTGTGTTAGAGCATTTCACTATCATTTTCTTTCTCCACTTTCCCAACCCTGACACACAGTTAGTCTGGGACTGAGGGAGTTTCCTTTTGCCTTTTTTTTCTTTTTTTCCTTTTCTTTCTTTTTTAAGTACATTTTATGTGCATATGTGTATATGTGTGTATATATATATTTAATCTTTTATATATCTCTCTCTATATATATATAACTTGTTTCAATTCCTTGAGGGCACTTAAGAGCAGAGGTGTTTGGAGTTCAGTTTCACATTGCAGATTCAAGTAGTTTCTTTTTTAAGGGATGCAAGATAATTGGGACAATTACAAAACTCTCCCTGTATTCCATCAAAGTGACTGGTGTAGTCCCAGACCCTTATCAGCTGTGAAGGAGAATGTTTGGTTCATAAGCAAGTGGTATTTCAGCCTGATGGTGGGCGGCAAACCATTCTTCCTTCTTTAATACTTTGCTAGTCTAGGTTTGGGCCTCTTTTCCTCACTTCCAGAACATTTTTGAGAGAATGTGAGAGAAAAAAATACACACATCACCCCTCAAGTAACTGTTTCAAACCCATTCAAAAAAAATGGCCCAGAGAGTACACTCCTCTGGTATAACAAGCAATATGCTAGTCTTTTACAAGATCACAGGCTGGGAGGGATATTATAAAAATATTCTAATCTAATATCTGAAAGCCTAGGAAACTAAGAGCCAGGTAGAGAAGTGAAGTAACCTAATTTAAAAAAATACATCTCCCCCACACACGCCTTTTTCATTTTCTTATGGAGAGAGGGCTCCAGGAGCAAAGGGAAGTTCCCCTCAAATGTGCTGATCTCTTCACTTCCTGGGTCTTCCTATCGGAAAGTGTCACTTCTTTGTCAAAGAGGGAAGACGGGCACTAGATCCCACAAGCTATGAAGTTTAGAATGTGGGAGGGATAACAGCAGGAATACCTGCTGCTCATGGTATTCATGGTCATTACTTTTTCCTTTATCCACACCTCACATTTTTATTCTCCAAAGAGGGTTTCAGTAATGGTGGTAACAAACTATGGTTCTAGAACTCATTTGGTTCAGTAAGTAAGCAGGAACCATGTCACTCCACAGGACTCTCTCTAGGTTTATGTTGTGATGAGTTACTGCTGCCCTCCTGAAAAGTCTGAGCTTAACTTTTCCAAACTCAAATCCAGGTATCTATTTTAGGTAGTGCTGTTCTCCTTACTGTATCTTTGGTCAAGCATTCCTGTCAGTCTCAATTCTCTTCGCCTGCAGAACAATTTGTTGAGAAGTCATCCTGCGCTCAGCCCCTGGGCGAGCTGACCAGCCTGGATGCTCACGGGGAGTTTGGAGGCAGTGGTGTGGGCAGCAGCAGCCCATCCTCCTCTTCTTTGTGCACAGAGCCTCTGATCCCCACCACCCCCATCATCCCCAGCGAAGAAATGGCCAAAATTGCCTGCAGCCTGGAGACGAAGGAGCTCTGGGACAAATTCCATGAGCTAGGCACGGAGATGATCATCACCAAGTCTGGAAGGTGGGGCAGGGTGGGGGTGCTTGTCAGGGTGAGGAGTAGGGAGGAGGGAATGGAGCCCTGGGTGGCAAAGGGAGTTTCCAGGAATTGGGTAAAACTTAATGAGGAAGCTTCGCTCAAGAAGGGCTTCTTTCCTTTTGGAAAGAGCTGCAGAGACAGATGTCCAGGCATTTGCTTTCTTAGGATCTGACTGTGAGAAGCCCCACCCCTGCCTTGTGAGAAGGGCACAGGACTGGGATCTCTGTCCTCCAGCAGCCTGGGATGTCGTTTGGCATTTGCAGGGAAAGGGGAATTCAGCTCCTGCCAGGGCGCAGGGCAGACCGCTGGGTGTTGGGAGCGAGGCGGATGTCTTCCCTTTTGTTGGCCTCAATTTGCAAAAGCTCCCATGAAAATAAAAATTAAAACTTAGGCGGAAGAATGAAATCAGAAACGACACACTCCCCACCCCTCAGTAGGATGGAGCACTGGTGCAGCCGGTCCACTTGGCGCCAAAGCCAGCTGACTCAGGGCAGGCAGGAAGTCTTAGGTTGGAGTGGCTCGGGACTGGAGCTAAGGCTCTTGGTGCTTGATCGCGCCAGCCCTCAGGACTTGGGGAAGCACCCCCAAGCCTTCCAAAAACCCAACCTGAGAACCCCACTCTGGCTTTCTACAGCAGGAGTGAGTTTTCTCCCTGCAAAGCAAGGTTTCAGAACTCCTCTGCTTTCAGAGACTTCGGTCCAGGAGCCTAATGTGCTTGATGATATAGCACAGGATTTTCCCTAATCACAGCCCTTCCTTTGGGTAGTAATGAGGTCTCCCGTAGAGGTGACGCTTTTGATTATCTAGGTTTAGGAGAAGGTTGGTCTCCCTAGTCACATCTCTGTGGCTTTACAGGAAACAAAAAGAGTTCTTTGGGAGGCTGGGTAGGGAGGGAAGGTGGACTCTTTTCCTCATACCTAATTCGGGCTGATTCTCTTTGTCTCATTGGGTCAGGAGGATGTTTCCTACTATCCGAGTGTCATTTTCCGGCGTGGATTCTGAGGCCAAGTACATAGTCCTCATGGACATCGTCCCCGTGGACAACAAGAGGTACCGCTATGCCTACCACCGGTCTTCCTGGCTGGTGGCTGGCAAGGCAGACCCGCCGCTGCCAGCCAGGTTTGTGACTACAGATTTTCCAGCCGAGCAAAATGCATGTTAACCTTGCTGGCAGAACGTCTCCTGACCTAGGTTGTTTGAATTTTAAGCAGGTCTGTTTTTAAAGCCGTGAGTTCTGGTAAGAGTGCATTCCAAGCCCAGACAATCCAGGATTAACTATACAAAATATGGGTTCATCTCTGAGAAAGGCAGAGTTTGTGCATAGAACACGGTATTTAATTTTATCTTTCCTCATAATTCATTTTAAAGTTTTTTTTCCTTAAATTTCAATTGGAATATTTTTTAGAAATCTGGATCCATTTCATAGGACACTCATCATTTCTATTTGGCTAACACCAAAAAGAATAAACTTACCGGTGAAGTGTTTGCCCTAAAATCCTTTTTAGAAGCGTGCATTTTAGCAAAGCAGTTGCTTATAGTAAATATTTATTATAATGTGGTTATAACTTCACCTAATAAACATCATTTTGGTAAAATATGGTTGTTTTGACCAGCAAAAGGCTCAGAGATTTTTAAATAAGAAAAAGAAACTCTTATTTTCCTTTCTTCGTAATTAATGGATAAATATAAGTCAACATCAGGTTGATATTCTTTTACTGAAAAATTACTCAATTAATAGCTAATGATCCAAACAAAACGTGTTCTTTTTTGTGCCATTCATTGGCAATATTTTTCTATGAGAACTCTGTTTAAAAAATCACATGCAAACCTTTCTTGCTGCTGCTTTGCCCAAATGAGCATTTGGGGTGGGAGGGGGGACAGCATGTTTTTGCTTATGTGAATACTAATAGTTGAAGTACAGGATTCTTACTGCATACTTTAATACGAACAACAAATATTAAATGACTTTACATTTAGGGTTCTAAAACAAAGCCCTACAGCTTTAAAGTTATTTTATGACTGTGTTATATTTATTAATTGATTCAAAGTTCACATCAGAGCTAAGAATTTATTTAAATGTACAGATTTAGGAATTCTGTGAAGTTACGGCTGATTTTTTAAGTATTTAGTGTGGAGTCTAAGTCAAGGCACAGAAACAACACTGACAATTTACACATACAATACTGGAGGACTCTTAAGTTTACTTAGTAGTCCATCAAGTTATTGAGTTTACAGTATGTTAAAAACCTAAAGAAGAGATTAAAAGAAGCCTCTCAGAGTTTTCCAATCCCACAAGAGTCTAGGAAGGACATCTTGCCAACCCTTCCAAATTGCTATATTAAATAACAGTCAGAACTAAGAAACTTTTCAAATATCACTTTTTTCAAAAAAAAAAAAAACTGAGCAAGATTTACAAATGTATGATAGATATTAAAATGAATATAATTAGTGTTCTCTACTATTTATTATTAATTAGCAATTCACATTACTCTAGAGTGTCTCTCCAAAATTTATACATTTTTTAAAGGAGAGAGGGGAAGAAAGAAAAGAGTAAGAGAAGTATATTAGCAGATTCCTAACCATTTTTACAAGCACCACCCCTCCTTTTTCTTCTCCAAGTCTTTCCTCTAAGCAGTTAATCACTCTTATTTAGCATACATTTTCCTCCTATCTGAAGGTATGGGGAACTGATGCAGGCCAGTTGAAAATATGACATGCCTTGTTTATGTTACTAATCTGTTCTGGTTGGAGAAGGAAAGCATGTACCAATACACTATCTTAACTGAAGCATGTTTAAGCTATTGCTGGAATTTTAAGTCCCAAGGGACTGGAAAGAAGCGAGCTTCCTGAATGCTTTTTCATTTACCCGAATTCAGCTTATTTATATTGATATTAGATTAAAACATTTTGTGCTTTAGAGGACAGAAATATGTTAGATCATGTAAGTAACCATTCTTTATCATTATTAAAAGATATAGTGCTGTATTTTCTAGCTCCACATGTGCAAAGTGAGAAACTTGGGAGGTGATCATTTTCATATCGATGGTAGAAATTCTTTGTGGTTCTAGTTCTTTGAAGCATTTTATTTTAGACTGAAGTTCATCAGTCAGTTGTTCCTAATCAGAAGAATATTGTCAGATACCTGACAATATCATTCGATCATAATAATGGGCAGGATATTGTACATGATCTAAATAGTTATATTTTCATCTAAGACATTTCCTTCTCTTTAAAGTAATTGAGATTTTCAAAATTAATCTTATTAATGTTATCATATGTGGTGAATTGGTACTTTAAGAGGGACCATCTTATCAACTTCTAGGATGTTAAATATTTTTGAACTTTTTTGGAGGAGTGGGTGGGATGTGGTGCTGATCAATAAAACAACTGCCCCTATAAAGCTATAGCCTTAGAGGGGTGACACTTGAAAAGCTATTATAGTTGTGTCATCAAAGAATACTTCAATTGAAAAGCAATTTTGAGCACTCTTTCTAAAAAAAATTCAAACAAACAAACAAACACCTAAAACCTTTAAAGTTCTTGTATGGGTCTGGTAAGAATCCAGTGCTGTCAGCCTGTATTTTGCTTCTGGTGGGCTTTGTGAGTTTCAGCATGTGCAAGCAATTCCTCTATTTGTAGTCCTTTGTGTGACCAAACCACAGCATAGACTTCTTGTTCTTTACATGAATATTACAAGGGAAGGGTTTTATTGGCTTTTTTCTTTGCTCTTGCTCAAACTGTAATGTTTACGTTTAATGATAGTTATAAGGATCCTATACAAAATATAGATATAAATAACCTGATGCATAGACAAAGGAATTTATCCCATTAAATCAAGGATATTTCCTTCCCCATCATTAGTTCTGTAATCTCCTAACTTCAGAAAAGCTTACATTGAGTGGATACCAGGACCGAGATTTACAAAGAGTTTTACTTAGTGTGAAACCTGCAGGTTGAACAAATAAGCTGCATTTAACTCTGAGTGGGTAAAAGACTGCCTGGACATAGCAGCTGATCAATAAATGATAAATACTTGCTAAGTACATTTTTTTCTCATCAAAGCTTTTTTGGTTTGGGGGTTTTGTTTGTTTGTTTTTTGTTTTTCTTAGGCTGTGTGAGATGAATATATTGAATAATTTGAAGCTTACCTAGCTTGTTTTCACTCTCACTTAGTGAGCACTTAACTAGGTGATGATGAAAATGGTAATACTCAAGGTACCAAGAGAAGCAAGAGACTACATGATCTGTAGACCATTAAAAGTTCTCTAGGTCACTGTATTAAAATCATTTTGTCTTATATTTACGAAGAACGCAAACTTTAAACTGAGTCACTTTCAAGTTTAAATGAACAGATTGTCTAGAATTATTTCCTCTTTTAAATTCTTTATTTTCACTGCTTTTTAGCAATGCTTATACTAGGAACTCATCAGGCAATTAGTACAACCTAGTCTTTCTTTTGAGAATATCTACAATAAAAATATATATATTTTTTAAGGGCCACACCTGTGGCACACGGAATTTCCCAGGCTAGGGGTCGAATCAGAGCTGCAGCTTCCATCCCATACCACAGCCACAGCAACGCCAGATCTGAGCCTCATCTGAGGCCTATACCACAGCTCAAGGCAATGCTGGATCCTTAACCCAGTGAGCAAGGACAGGGACAGAACCTGCATCCTCATAGATACTAGTTGGGTTCTTAACCAGCTCAGCCACGAAGGGAACTCCATCAGGATTTTTAATTTGACAGAAGCAGACTAATAGCTGATTAGATAGATGGACAAAAACTACCTTTAAAAATTACCTTTAAAACTACCTTTAAAACAATGACTTGTTCAGCAAATAATAGAAAATGCATTATTACCCCCTTTAAAATCATTGATAAACACACAAAAAGTTTAAATTTAAATGTTTTAGAGTTACTTTGGTATTGCTGTATTAACTTTGAGATTGTATGAAATTCACCATTTATATGAGATTTCTGTGTTCCTTTAGATCAGAATACATTATAACCCATAGAGAACAGATTTTTTTTTAAATGTCTCAATGATATTCTCTCATAATTTCCTTAGGCTGTATGTACATCCAGACTCTCCTTTCACCGGTGAACAGCTACTCAAACAGATGGTGTCTTTTGAAAAGGTGAAACTCACGAACAATGAACTGGATCAGCATGGCCATGTAAGTACAGTGCCTTGGACTATGTGGATTCCCTGGCGTGGAAAAGAGAAGTCATGTAAAACTTCCTAGTTCAAAGTCTCCTCCTTTTCTCCCTCCCACCCTCTGGCTTTGAGTCATTCCAGGAGAACAGTCATGTTTTCCTCAGGGAACCTTGACTGCTGTTGCCAAGAGGTCCCTTACAGGGATGCTGTATGCCATTTCTATGCAAGAGGGTTGGGTACCTTCAGCACCTTGGATTCCTAAGACTTCTGCAATGCTTTACTACCTGCACCAACTAAACAAAGAGAATATATGCATTTTGGAGGTTACTACAGCCCATCCATGGGTTAAACATCTAATTTCTGTCAGTGATGTAACTGATAACCCAACATAAAGAGAATGGGGCTAAGACCTCCTGTGGGGGTTTCCCAAAGTGTGTTTTATAGAACACATTCTTGTGAGATGCAATGGGCAAAAGGGTTTTAGGTCCAAATAAATTTGGGAAAGTCCTGTTAACTCATTGTTTAATCCCCTCTGTAGAGTCTTATGAATATTAAAACACAGAAAAGTCTTGCAGTTAAAAGCAAAACAATTTGATTCTGCATCAATAAGGATTTCATCAAAATGTGGAAAAAAGAAAAATTGGAATGCTGAGCTCTTAACAGTTAATAGAACATTAGCCATTGACACAGGCATTTACACATTTGATAAGATTGATTTTTAAGGAACTATCTGTGATGTTATTTCATGCTCTAAAATAAAGATTTACATTTAAAAAATTCTGTTTTAGGACTGATGCTAAGAAAACTTTGGATAGACATGCACGCTTCTTTTTGATGAGGAGAATACTGTTTCTTTTTTTGCCTCTTTTGCCAGAAAGCATACTGTTATTTTCATAGTTGCTTTCCTCGGCTTAGATATCCTGATATAATTATTCACTCCCTTACTCCTTTATTAGGGCTCCTATTACTTAAGGTTTTAGTTTTTATTGAATCAATGCAATTTAGAAGAAGAGTTTCAAAACTTTCCTCAAGAAAGATGGTTACATGTAGATAATAAATCAGAGAGTTCTAGACCTGGTTTCAAATGGTTGGATTTAACCTGGAACCAAATAAATCACATCAGGCATTGCCACTATCCATAGGCCCACAGAAGACCTTATTTATCCCAACCAAGTCAAAGTGATCAGGTTAACTCACGACTCTGCTGGTGGTACTGTTGGGATGCCAGACATAGGTTAACAGGTTTCTGTTATTTGATGTACTGGAAAAGATAGTTGAGATGTACCTTCAAGGATGTTGGCGCAATTATCCTTTTTTTTTAGATCACTGACAGAATTTTTTTCAAATTAAAATTTATTAAGTATCTGAGAGACCTTTTCTGTAGGCCCATGATCATTCTTAATGTCAGTCATATTAAAATTACTTGGGCTCCACTGAAATCTTTGCAGGGAGAAATGAAATATTTTAATGGTTCTAGTATTCTTCCATATGTAGAGCTTTTAGAATAACTATTTGGGTCTTTCCAGAAAGATTTGAGAATTCATTTTGATATGTTTTCTTTTCAGCATCAGCTTCATGAATGGGAATAGTGCTAAGTTATATTTCAGGAGCTCTGGGTTCTAGTCTGATTATGCCAAGATTAGACCTTGACAAGCTGTCTTGAATGGTTACTAATATCCATTTTAGTTTTAAAATTTTATTATTTAATATAACCTTCTGTCACTAGAAATAGTGTATTCTGAAAACTACAAGGAACATTTTAGATCCTGTGTTGTTCAGCCAAGTTCTTTGAATCAGCCCTGAAGAAGTTCCCCTTTTAGATGCACTTTTAGTTTTACAACAGGAAGGCTTCTTATTTCCAGAAATTTATTTCTTTAATGAAACAAATTCTACATTTTTATCACTTCTCCTTAGCTCCATACAAGTCTGAGCAGAGGTCCAATGAGCCCTGGGGTCTGAGACTCAATTTGAGGTCTGAGTCTGTCTGGCACCCTTTCCTAAAGGAAATCAACCTGGGTGTGGTTTAAGTAAGGAAGAGGGGGTCTCATTTAAAACTTAGTTTGTGTGTGTGTGTGTGTGTCTGTGTGTGTAAGAGAGAGGGAAAGAGGGAGAGAGGGAGAGATTTGGAAACTCTATCTTTTTAGTAAAATATATAATGAATGCTAAAGTTTTTCTTATATCAGTATCAGGAGGTATTTACTTTTACCACTTTGAGTTTATTCCAGTTTTATGACTGAGCATATGCATCCTGAACTCCTATAATAAATGCATTATACAAAGAGATAACATTTTCAAAGTTTGTTTTGATTAATTTAAAGTTCTCATTTAATTTCTTTTAAAAAATATATAAAATATATATGTAGTTGACATATATGTTATTTACATATATGAGAGTAACAAATGAGTCAAACAAAGCTCTCATTTGTTTCAATAATTGCTTTTTAAAAATTACATATAGGTAGTTGACTTACAATGTTGTGTTAGCTTCTGATGTATAGCAAAGTTACACATATATCCATTCTTTTTCAGATTCTTTTCCCATATAGGCCATCATACAGTATTAGGTAGATTTCCCTATGCTATACAGTAGGTCCCTATTAACTTACCAATTTTGTTTATAGTATTGTGTATATACCACTCTCGAACTCCCAATTTATCCCTTCCCCCAGTGTTTCCCCTTTGGTAACCATAAGTTTGGTTTCAAAATCTATGAATCTATTTCTGTTTTGTGATAAGTTCTTTTGTATCATTTTTTATTAGATTCCACATATTAGTGATATCATGGTATTTGCCTTTCTCATTTCAGTAATTTCTATTCAAATCTGGGATAATAAAATGACGGCACATTCAAAACTCAATACCAGTTAATGCCCTGTAACTTTGTTGGCTTATATCTCAGTGTAGAAAGAGAGTGATTCTCTATCATTTACCTCACAGTGACTAGTATTTAACTGTGCTAAAGTCAACCAGTGGTAACACTCACCCACTACACTCAAGTTAGCTGAGAAAACAAGGGAGCAACAACATCAAACACCTCCCCAGAGAGCCAGGCTCTCTGCTAGGCCCTTGAGGTGAAGTGTGTGTACAATGTGAGCCCTGTTATCCCAGGAAAAACATACTTGATTTTGCAGATTTAGGTATCTCTCTGGGCTACAGGGGGGAAGATGTGGAAGATCTTTCACATCTGAAAGTAAATTTTGTTGCTCAAGTTTCATAATGGTAAATTATTATATTTTATTTTAAAATACATGAAAAATACTGCCTTGTTAACAAGAGTTTGTTTCTGATGTCTAAGCACTGGGCAACCTCTAGTACCTATGGAAGGGAAGATGGCCCTCACTGTCATTCCTATTTAGTTTGTAACTGGACATCAGGAATCAATGAATCTGTTGGAAATGATGGTGATGACGACGATGATACGGTTCATATATACTGGGCACTTCCTATTTGCTATGTGATTTACAAGGGTAATATCATCTTATCCTTGCCACAACCCTATCAGGTTAATACTGTTTTTGCATTTAAGCAAATGATGTTAGAGAGGTGAGATCACTTGGTCCAAGATTAAAGAGCTGGAAAGTAGCAGATTCAGTACTCTAACCAAGGTCTAACTTATACCGCCCTGCTTTTAAAAACTGTTTTATTCCTCCCCATCTCCTACTCAAGCCCCCATCTTCCACAGCCCCAATAACAAACCTGGCCTTCTCGAATATGTAATTTCTTAACTTCAGAAAATTTAGAGACATACCACCTTTGGTCTAACCAGACTAAAAAAAAAAAAAACAAAAAAAACCCCTTTTTTTTAAATAAACAAACTTATCCTCCAAATGACTTTTCCTCCATCATTTTGGAAAGGACACTTGAAACAACCTATATTATTTGCAGTTGTTTTGGTAAAATGTGGTTCACAATGATGACTCTGCAGTATCTTGTAAAAATTATTTGCCTGGAGAATGTGAAAGGGGAGATCCTAATCTTATAACTGAATTTGAAACTGTAGATTTTATGGTTCTTTCTTTGCCTCACTATAATTTGGCTGTTTAGCAACATAAGTTCTTAAAATTCAGCACTGTACTTCCCACTCTTTGTTGTTACAGATAATTTTGAACTCAATGCACAAGTACCAGCCACGAGTGCACATCATTAAGAAGAAAGACCACACAGCCTCACTGCTCAATCTGAAGTCTGAAGAATTCCGAACATTCATCTTTCCAGAAACAGTTTTTACGGCGGTCACTGCCTATCAGAATCAACTAGTGAGTGTACCCTTCACAATTTATTTCCTGAATAAGATGAGGGTTTAGGACGTGCTTTTATTTTCTTGGAGAGAAGAGCTATTCCAGTACTCAATATAGAAGTTCACTTTGGAGTAAGCTATTGAGAATCAGTCCCAGGATCTCCAAGTGTGTAGAAAGATTGTAGCTCGAGGTTATGAAGGTCTTTATTATACCATCTTTTCTAGAATCTTTAAACTCCCGGTTAGGCTGTTCATGGCCCACTCTTCCACCCAAACTTGTCTCAATCTGCCTTCTCAAATTTTCTTCTCAAGAAAATTACCATCTTGCTTTTCATTCTCCCTATACAGCTTCGTTATGTACATAACCATATACTTACTGCTTCATAAAATTTGGAAGTTCAGTTTTTCCGCCAAATTAACACACAGTCTAGCCAACTATCCAAACTACTGATACATTAGGTATTTTGTGAGACTTAGCTGTAATTTAGGGTGATATAATTATAGTAGAATGATTTTATTTTATTTTTTGTTATTTTTTTATGCTCAAGTATGCTTTATTTTTTTCATTTTTTTATTACTCAAATGAATTTATCACATCTGTAGTTGTATAATGATCATAACAATCTGATTTCACAGGATTTCCATCCCACAGCCCAAGCACATCCCCCCACCCCAATAGTAGAATGATTTTAAATGCCTCTTTAGATAATAAACTGTAGAAGCAGCTATGTATTTAATTAACACCAAGCTATCTAATTTATAATACTGAGTTACATATTTTCTACTGTCTAAATCATATTTAAACCTTATACATTTCTTCATCCATAAGATTTATTCCGAATCAGTAAATATCTGTCAGAGTCTTGCTAAGGACTGGGCACCATTAGAAACTTCCCCATGTATTCTTCTTTCATGGTCAGTGCAATCTTAAGGCTGGAGGTGACAGTAACGTTTTTGAGTGAGGAAGCTGAAGCTAAGAGAAGATAAGTAATTTTCCATAGTCCGAAAGGACCAGAAGAAGAATTCAGCTTGATGTACTGCATTTCAGTAAAAAAAAACAAACAAACAAACAAACAAAAAAAACTCACATGGTCAGTTTAATCTGTGTTTTATGTGATTTTTATTTGATTATTATCATAATGTGATTTTTATCTGACTTTTATTTGATTAGCTATAGGTAGCCAGGACTCTTGCTCTCATGTCTTGATGCTGTTGTATTTTGGGTTCTCAGTGAATAACTGTTAGGCAGAGTCCAGAGTGGGATGGTAAACCAAGGAGAGATGGTGTTGAGTCTCTCAGGAAGAGGAAAAAGAAAAAGCTGAAAGCCCTAAACAAATGAGAAAATGTGAGCCTAGAGAAAGGATGTAGAAAATGGCTGGAGTAGGGATGTGTCTGAAAGGCATAGGGAGCCTATAATTTCTGTGCGACTTTGAGCAGATTTTACTTCATCACTGTGGCTGTCATTTTCTTTGCCTGTAAACTGGGGTAAGAACCAGACCATCTTAGGGAATTCCTGTAAGGATCAAATGAGATGCTGTGCTTATGCATGCCTTTAGAAACTGTAAGGCACTCCATCAATAAGGCATGTGGTGACTACTGGACTGTGTCTGGAATGTCCGACGAGGATCTGTCCCCATTTGGATTTTTAAATTTTAGTGGCTTATTTTTAAGTTAAGATAAATGAATGCACAAATATTATCATATTAATCATCTTTAAGTAAAAGCAAAGTAACTTTTTAATTATCCCTAAGATAACAAGACAGAATGGCAACTTTCAGAAAATGCCCATGCTAAAAATTTCAGTATAGACCGAAGCCCACAAAGACCTAAAACACTAATGCTATTTCTCTTAGAATCTGGAACATTAACATCAGCGATCTCATTTTTAATTTATTTGAGGATACATGTAATGCAGATATCATAGGTTCAGAAAAGATTTCTGAAACATTCAACTCAATTTACACTAACTGAATTTGTAGCTTTTATTATTATAAAACATTAGATTTATTATGAATACAAGAAACCCTATTAATGTTTGAGAATGAAAGAAAAACTTGTCAAATGGAAACTTCATTGTTTTTATCAGAATTAGAGAACCAAAACAAGAATAGGTAAGTTGGGTTTTTTTAGTGAAAATTACAAATAGAATAAAATTAAGGAAAGTTCTAAGTACTACATCTTAGATTTGGTTTAACTGGTGAAAAATCAATCCTGAATAAATACTGGCAGAACTTCTCATATCACAGTACACTGGAATAGGAGGTTATTATCTACACAGTTATAATAATAGCTAATATTTGGGTACTTACTGTGTGCAAGGCACCATTTAAGGTGCTTTGTCTTATCTAATATTCGCAATGATATTATGAGATAAGAACAACAGTATTTCTACGTTGCATTTTACAGCTGAAAGAATTGAGGTGAGGAGTTAAATAACTTAACCCAGTCTGTGCGCCCATCATAGATTTGAATCCAGGTGGTTAGTTTTAAAAGTTCATGTTCTTAACCTCTAAGCTTTAAGTACCTGGTGTCTCCAAGAAAGCAAAACTTCACCTCCTCTCAGCTGTGACCTCTATGGATTCAAGACATCTTTTTTAGAGAGTTTCAGTTCTTTATGTTAACTTTTCTTTTCAGCAAGTGCTCACTGCTTACCTGCTATGCGCGTGGAGCACTTCACACTGACCTCAGCCAGTGTAACAAGATGATAATCATCTAAATGGACGGTCAGACTATATACTGGCATTAGCTGTTTCCAATAGGAGCCATATGTAGTTAGTGAAATTATCTCACTGAATACTTTTGTTCCTGCCCAACACTTATCTAGAAAATTTTCAAATATCCTAAAGTTAAACAAATGGTAAAATGAACCACATGTACTCTCCACCCAGGTTGAACAGTAACATTTAACCACACTTGCTTTACCTCTCCTGTCCCGTTTTTCAATCTCTGTATATGTACATACTTTCCCTCTTCTCTAAATCATTTGAAACTAAGTTGCATGTATCATATTTTATCTGTAAGCACTTCTAAAAGTCTACACTAAGATTCTTTTGTTACCACAATATCTTTATCACCTCTAAAATTGAGTTCATATTAAAAGCTTCAAGGTGGACCAACAAATGTCTTTATAACCTCCCTCCCCTTCTCCTGAATTAGTATCCACCTAAGGTTCATGATTTGGATTTATTACTTTTAATTTAGAAAAATCTCTTAGTATCTCATTTAATTCTGACACTATTACCCTGAAGAAAGCCCATAAGCCTCATTTTGTGGATGAAGAAACTGAGGTTCAGAGTGATTAATATACTTGCTCAAGGTCACAAATCTGCTAAGTGACAGAACCATCTTCTGGGTCTTAATTACTCCGTTTTGGTGGCATCATGCTAGACTGCAGGGTCAAGAAAGTGATCACTGAAGGTGTTAAGGTTGGGAAACTGAATTTGAAAATGTTGCTAAATTAAAATAGGTTAAGATACTAACAAACACACATTCCTAGTTCCTCCTCTTGAAAATGTTTACTTCTAATTAAGGTTACAAATGGGCTCAAAATCCACCTACCAGTGCTTAGCTAGCTTTCATTGGCATTGTTAAGTGTAATGATTAAAATGACTATTTCATTTCATTGCTAAATAACCCACAATAGAGTTTTCTTAATAGATCCAGCTGTGTCTGAGTTAATTTCTAATTTCTTCACATCCACCTTTAAAGCCATAATCCCTAGCACAATCCCATATATATATATATATATATATATATATATATATATATTTGAAATTCTAGTAATCATAAAAAGTTTGATGTTATATTAAGAAGCTAGTTTTGGAAATGGTTCATAAGCCTCATATGACTAATCAAAATTCATATTCAATAAACATAGGTGGGGTGAATAAATCAGTTTGGTTGGTATTTTCATTAGTCCTATACAATTTTCTAAAGTTATCCTTGATTCTTTCTAGGCCTCCCCACATTTACTGCTTTTTCATTGCTATACCATGCTTGTCTACCGCTTTACCTATGACAACATATATTAAAATAAATATATACAGAATAAAAAATTAGATATGCACTAAGGGCAGTACCAATTTTAGAATTCTTTCATGTACAAAGAACAGAGAGAAAAGAGAAAAAGGTTTAAACACTTAGGATCACTTTTATATCTTAAATTTTGAATAGAACATTATTTTCATATCTATTAAAATCCAATTCATAGTTTCCAACAGAATTTGTGAAAAAGCTTCCTGTTTATTGTGTCTGGTAGTTTTATTTGTAAGTAATATAGATGGGACATTTCCCCCCTGTTCTTTTCTGTTTTTTCCTTGGTTTTTTTTTTTTTTTTTTGAGGAAATGATTGCATTTCTTTACATTATTAGATTAAAGCTAAATACATTACACTTTCAACAAACTATTTTATAATTTAAGATTTAAAGGTCATACATTGTTTTTGAGCAAGGAGGCCATTGCTGTAGAGTTGAAGTGTAGGTCAGGTTTCATTTTTAAATGCCTTTGGACAGATCTTTCCCTGATAATTGGAGAAATGGTCTCTGAGGGCCAATTTCACCTTGTGGCTTGGAACCCCAGCTGGATTCAGAGTCCAGTGATATCATATGGAATAATAACTACTGCAAAAAGTCCTTTTCTCTTTGGTGCAGCTGGCAGTGTCAAAATATGCTCTTTAGTTATGCATACATTTATCTATAGATGAAGAAGATGTTGAGAGTGAATGTTTTGGTTAGGAAATGCATTATCCTCCATATTTTTAAGATAATACATGAAAAATCAGGAGTGTATTTTGGCTAGAATTAGTGATTTGCATATAGATACCCATGGAACTACACGATTTCTTAAGCACATACTGCTGTTTCCTCACAAAATGCTTTTTTCCTCATGACATGAAAAACACTGCTACTTTTAAAATTTGTTGTTGAATCACAAAACCATTAACAGCGGTTTCACATGGGTTGTTTGGTAGGGTAGCTATTTTTGGATCCTTCTTTTAGTCTGACTTTTGACAGGGGAGATACTGTTCAACAGCATGAATAAGCTGCAGGTATTTTATATTAGGGAACAAAGATCCTCTCTCTCATCAGTTCTCAAATATGTAACTTTTTCAGTTCTCCCAAATTTCATGAAGCAATGTAAAACTATATCTACAGAAATGAATTCCTTTCTAGGTAATTACCATTTTTTATTTAAATACCTGTGGAATAAAATCTATGCTGGACCTTTTAAAAATGCACGATTACCTAGAATGTTAAAACTTTGCTATTTAAAAATTACTTTACCTTGAAATTAGAAAAAAATGAACTGCTTTTTATATAAACTCAAGAAGAATTTTACCTAGTCTATAGCTGATAAACATGAAATGATATTTCTGACTGCTTGTTCTTGAAGCCAAGTTCGGTCAACAATTTTAGGGTGCTTTCTGTTGGCACTCCAGTAGATTTAGTGTCTAATGATATCACAGTGAGCATGATGGGCTCATTAAGAAGTTTAACCCACAATCCCTGTGCTGCTAATCAATACTCCATAAAGCCTGTTCAAGATTGTAGTGTTAGTTCAGGGCCCCAATACAATTTTAGTAATAAGAGATCCATTCAGCTTTTTTTCTCTAACTTCCAAAAGCAGCAATCTTCCTTGGAATTAGATAAAATGGTCCATAGAGAAAGTATGATTACTGTCTTGAGCTCCTTTTCTAATTAGCACAGTAAAGTTAAATCATTGCTATAACCAACTGGTAAATCTAGCTGTATGGGTGCACCCTGTACTATTTTTGAAACTTTCCTACAGTTTGAAATCGTATCAAAACGTAAAGAAAAAAGTTACTATCAATACTCCTGGGGATGATGAAAGAAGGATTAAAAAGATACTAGAAAGAGGAAATTCTAATAAATGAAAGAAAATTCCAAAGGAATCTGAAAATTTGTGTTGAATTTAATTTACTTCCTCATTCAAAGTTATGGAAGTAATACTAGATATGGTGACACATCAACTGAACAACACACACACACATATACACACACGGACAGTATTTATTCTCTATGACAGCTTCACAATCATCACATTCTGAGCCAATAGGCTTTACCTTTTGGAAACATAAATAACAACAAATACAATTTGCAAAATCCTTTTCAGGGACAAAGTAGATCAAAGGTTCTTCTTTAATTATTATAGCAGATAGACAATATTTTCTATTCTTTTAGTTTATCAAGACTCAAACAAAGCTTAATACAGTTCACATTTTGGAAGGATGCCTGCAAAGGACTTCATTCAAAATTTAGTCTCTCCACCAGATTTGCCTTTGTCTCCAGAAAATTTTATCCGTTGGCAAATCCATTCATTTTTTAATTTTATAAATGAGCTTATAGGAATTGAGCTTTAAAGAAAGCTTAACTTTATCACTGTACCTCAGTTTTAGTTTGAAACTGTCACCTTTGGTTCACCTTTAATGTCACTAACACTGCAGGGGACGTGGTACGATCCTCTTTAGTGGCACTTAAATCACTTCCAGTTCTGATCAGCAGTTTATCCCTTTGCTTGTTACTGAATTTAAATCTCCATTAAGGCAGGGACCACGTGTGTTCTCTTTTTGTTGGTAAATAGCTTCTTTGCAGTTTGTACAATGGTTAGCTCACATTAAGAAATTTGAAAAGGAAAAAAGAAAAACTTTCTTTGGTAATAACAAAAGCAATTTTTTAAATGTTAATGGTTTAAAATGAATAGTAGATATACTCTGATCAAAGGATAAGTTGCTATTGGCAAGCTATATCTCAAACTATACCTCAAATTATTTTATATTATGAAAATATTATTGAAAGAGGAGGGCATGGCCTCCCTCAACCTGTAATTTCTTCTCCAGGTTAAGACTACTGTTTGTGTGTCTCTCACTAAAGATTAATGTGGGTTCCTGTTTTGATAAAAATGAGCTATGACTCTCTTTAAAAGCATCTGTGGTTCTAATTCAGATACTGACTAGCTGTGTCCTAATTCTTCCTTCCTTCCAGTGCTAATACTCAGGAATTTTGCGAGTCAAGTATGTTCTAATCAGTGTTTGTTTATTTATTTGCCTTGTAACCTACTGTATTTTTCTTTGAAGGCACAGTGCATATATTTTAATGGATCTTTCTACATTAACAGTAACACTGTGGGAATTATGGCTAGCACAGTACAGATGCTTAATACTTCAGACTATGATTCTTATTAGGAAGTATTTTTTTTCCACATAAGCATAGTGTCTATAAATAACATTGCATAGGAGGATAACAAAAGACCCACTAATTTGAATCTAATTTAGCCAGATAGATGGAAAGGGGGACATGGATAAATTTATATTATGAAAGCTTTATATCATGTATTTATCATTTATTCCAAGATAGTATCGAACATGAAGCTATTGTGGTATCCATTATGGTATATACAGGTGCCCATGGTATAACAAAAGAGGCTGCCAAGTCCCCATTACCCACCAATGTGGGCTTCTAGACAACTTTCCCATTCCCTAGCTAAGCCTCAGCATTTCACTACTTTCTTAAGTTCTTCACACTGCAGCAACACGATTCATGAAAGGCCCCCATTTCTAACCATCTCTACTCATTGACTTCCAGCTTGTTCTAGGATCAGGCTATCCTCACTTACTTCCCTCTGAGGACTTCCCTAACCACCCCCACCTAATCTGGGCCTCCTGAGAACTTTTATAGCAATTTCAACCTTTCTCACAATACTGAGAGACATTAAGATACACCTGTGATGGCATGATGAAAAATGAACAAACTCAATTTCTGGTTTTATTTCCTTTACCTCAGAAATGATATTGTTTTGTTACCCATTCTTCCCTTTCCAGATAACCAAGCTGAAGATAGACAGTAACCCTTTTGCCAAAGGATTCCGGGACTCCTCCAGGCTCACTGATATTGAGAGGTAATGAGAATTTTCTGTTTACTTTTTTTGCCCAGATAAGATAAAGAGAAGCAGAAGTTTGTAAGAACGCACTCCTGTCAATGCCAAAGAACCATAACCATACTGTTTATAGTCTCCAACGCTTGTACAGTCTCCAATTCCCCGCTCTATCTTCCCTTCCAGTTAGTTATAAACCCTGTAGATAGGCAACTGCTTAAGCTTTGACAGCTGCTGAAACTGGATCTATCTGATGCTTAATTTCTGAGTGGCTTCTTTGGACAGGACATTTATTCGACTATAAAAAATAGTGTTTCTTTGTTATCAAAGACTCTGTCCTCTTGATGATATTAAGCTTCATCTTGTGAGTGGCAATTTGCAGAGAAATAGAATCTTAATAGCTTTTGCCTTCTGAAGTGGATATACTCGCTAACACAAAGACTAAAAAGGTCGTTTGGAATTTTGAAATAAGGAGAGGTAACTTAATTCAAGGCACATATTTTACCTGTAATGTAGAGTACTTATATTCAATAGGAAAGCTATCAGATCTCAGGACCTTTAAGAAGGCAAGTGACAATCATGTGCCTATAACTTACCCCACTTTTTACTTAATTAAAATGGTTCACACAGTTTGAGACTGTCACTGTGATTAGTAATGACTATATTGAGACCCACGGTTGCCCAATATGAATGTCAAAAAATGTTTTCTTTTTCAAAGAGATTTTTCAACCTGAATATTTGTATCCCTTAAACATACTATGTAACTTTCAATACTTAATTCTGGTTTGTTTTGCTTGTATTGGTTTGGTGAGCACATTTAATTTCTAACTCTTTGCAAATTTGAATTATATAATACGGTGTTATCAACTCTAGTCACCATTTTATACATTAGATCCTCAGATCTTATTCATCTTCTGTACTTACTTACTACTCTTTTACGTAGCCTGAAACATTTATTGACAAGTGGGGTACCCTAGTTACCAGTCCAGATTTGGTTCATTTTATCTCCAAATCTTTGTGTGATTTCCCTACCAACTGTTATGTTTCTGCCACATTCTTTGTGACCTACCACATGGTCATATCTCCTGACCTCAAGCACGTCTCCCCAACTTGTCCTGGCAACTCGAATGAAAGGGTAATTCCATGTTTTATCAACATCTGTCTTATCCTTCCCTTACCCTTCCCAAATGGCAGAGCATAGAGGGGGGTGGTTTTGATTTGGGGAACAGATATCAAGACCCGGGGAAGATGCAGAGAATCCAGCAGGAGGGACTGGCAGTTGGGCAGCAACTGTGGGATTTGAGTAGAAAAGAAAGAATAATTAGTTGGAGAGCTTGACAAGAGTTTGAGGGTACTGAGACCAGGAAGAAACTTGAAATTGTGGTTGAAAATCCATCGCAAACTACAGAGAGATGGCAAGGCAGTAATCTCTGGTTAGGTGATTAGGTGGGTCATAGGCAGGCAAAGAGGCTATGAGATCCAAGTCAGTGAGAAAGTGATTTTAGAAACGTGAGTGACAAATGAGTCAGCCCATTTACAAAGGCTACTCTCATTTAGGTGTGGCCTTTTTTAATCTCCTTTTTTCTGGAGTGCCAAAGGCACTGATTTCAGGCTGGGTTTATGCAAGTGGGATTATAATAAGTGAACCTTTTCTCTGTTCTAGTCAGGTGTCAGAAAAGAATGAAATCAGTGGTTTGGGGCAGGGGGGAAGCAGTGATATATTCTTGTATTGTGCATCATCTGTCTCAGACGGGGGGCGATGAGCCTGGTAAATGGAGACAAGCTCAACTCTGCCTTTTCCTGGCTGAGTGGTCTAGAGAAGTCATGTAACCCCCGAGTTTCTTTCCTTATTTAGAAAATGGAGAGAATAACCCTGCTCACTTTAAAGGTTTACTATGGGAACCATGTATGATGATGTGTGTGAAATTACTTTCTAAACCTAAAAATATAAAATAATTACATTTTATTAGATGAGCATAGTTTTGCCCTAAGACTACTTTTATACTACTCCTCGAGTAAAAATAGCCCCTGTAGTTGCACATATGCTCACGAGAGACAAGTACCCAGAGTGACTGCCTTTTAGAAAGCGACAGATTTGATAACACATGCAGCCATATCTTCCACTTATTGAATAAACATCCTGACGTGGGGAACACTCCCATGTACATGAAGCTGAGAAGTTTTCAATAGTCTGAGGGCCAAGAGAGCATCTTATATGACCAGCTGAAAGTTTGCAACATGACCTAAGTAGTGTGAAATTGGCCAAGGTTTTGGATTTCATTTCCAGGTATTTAAGTCTGAATTTTTCCTAAACAGCCTTTGGGGATAGGACAAATCAGATCAATTGATCTTTGGAGACCTAAAGAAATTAAATTAGTCTGGAGTCAGTTACTGCACTAAACCATCTAGTAATTGAATTGCTCCTTGTAACTGATTGAAAACAGCCCTATTTGTAACAATATAGAGGCCTTTTTTAAAGAAGAGATCTTAGAGAAAAACACATCTTTTTATGACATGATGACAGAAATTGCACTTTTCTAACCTAATTGAATATGATGTTATAGATATGTGACCTTAATGATTTCAAGTTTCCTGTTCCGAATTTACAACTACTGTGTGGGACACCTAAACAAAAATGCCTTTAGGATTGGATCTGTTTTCCTTGTACCTCTAAATTCACAGTATTATTCTTTCTACTACTGCATGAACTTTGGGGAAACTCTAAAAAGCATTCTGGTTTTCTTGCTCTCGTTTTATGAGATTCCATTCAGATACTTGAATGTCTCACATACTTCACATGTAGCCTTACTCTCAGGGACAGTATCTCCCTCATTTGTAAAAGGAAATTCATTTTATAAGTGAAAGTAGAAAGTATTTTCATTAGATGCTTTGCATACCCACCTACAGTGGACAGCTAAGAAGCAAACCAAAAATCCAAAGGGATTTCTTAATATTATCTAACTTATAGTTTTTTATAGTTGAGGGAAAGAATAGTCTGCTGGTGCCTTACAATAAATAACTTTCAGTCCATCAGTTGGTGTTTTCTTTTTCTTATCGGTGGGGGGAAGGAAAGGGGCACTTTGTATAGTAAATGAAGGCATGGTATTACTTCTGAGAAAGGAAAAATAACCATGAGGGTTTTTAATAGTGCAAAATTTTCTTCTCTTAGTTTTTTTGTTTGCTCTGTTTCTTAAAAATAGAATTCATACCTACTGCAGAAAAATACTGACAAGCAAGAAAAAAAGCATAAAGACAGCAACAAAATCCCTTTCATTCAGACATAACCACTGGCAAAATTTATATATTTACCCAGATAATCTCCTGTGCACATATAAACATTAACTTCCTTTGAAGTTTATCTCATACACTACTTTTAATTATTTTTCCCTAATAGCAGTTGGTATATGTGTATACTTTTTAATAACTGCCTGATTTTCCATCGTGTACAATAATCTGACCAATCCTATATGTTAATTACTTAGGTTTCCCACTTTTTGTTATTACAAACAGTGCCAGGAGGGAAATGTATGTCTTTACAGACATTATTATTACTACAGGATAAATACTAACAAATAAAAATGTTGCATACAAGGATATACATTATCTTAACCATAATGTTATTTTTAATTGTTAAATTTGGGGTCAAACCTAAATGTTCAACAGTAGGACAATAGTTTAATAAATACTTATAGTCATGCAATGAAAAATTTTTAAACTGAGGTAAAATATGCATCTTGACCATTTTTAAGTGTATAATTTGGTAGCATTAAGTACATTCACAGTGTTAGGCAACAACCATCCATCATATCCATTTCCAGAATTTTTCTATCATCCCGAACAGAAAATCTGTACCTATTAAACGGTAACTCTCTACTCTTTCCCTCGAGTCCCTGGTAATGTCCACTCTACTTCCTGTCTTGATGAATTAGTCTAGCTTAGGTATTCATATAAATAGAAATATATACATTTTAAAGGCTTTTCAAACATACTGACAAGTTTCCTCCAAGAAAGACTGTCCATGTCATGGTCAGGAGTATCTGTTTCTGTACACCCTTGTCAAATATGATCATCATTCATCTTTTTATCTTTGCCATTTTGATAGGTAAAAAATTGTATTTTTCTTTTGTAAGTGACCTATTTATGTCCTTAGCCCATTTTTTCCTTTTGGATGGTTCATCTTTTCTCTTATTGGTTTATAAAATCTTTTTATGTATTAATATTTTTATTGTTAATATATGTTGGAATCATTTTACCAGTTTGAAATGTTTTTATTTATATTTTTGATAAAGAGAACATTTCATTACCAAATTCATTGTTCTCTTCATGATTTCTGTGTTAAGAAGATATCTCCTACTCCAAAATTATATAAGTATATAAATATTCAACTACATATTTTCTATCACTTTATTGCTTTCTAGGTTTTTTTAAAAAAATATTTAACACATGCAGTATTCTCATTTTTTGCTATCTTGAATGTTAATTGAATCTGTTTTTTAAATGCTCTTTTAACATCCATTGAGACAGTTTTAATTATTTTTCTACTTTTAAATAACAGTATGAGTAATTCTAGTTATACTGTCTATGTTGAACCACCCTGATATTTTTGGAATACATCTTGTCTGAATTTTAGCTATTTTTCTTGTAACACATTGCTGGATTTAACTTACTCATATTTAAGACTTTTTTGTATCAACCTTCGTAACAGAGATTTACTTTGTTTCTTCTTTCCTTCCTGTCAGTTTTTGGTATCAGATTATCCTAGTTTATTTGAATGAATCAAAATATCTTCCCTCTTTTTACTGTTTGATTAGTTTAAATAGCAAAGAAGCGGTCCTTTATAATCTTGCCCATAAATTCATCTGGGTGCAGTATTCTCTTGGGGAATACTTCTTTAACTACATAGTTTGTTCCATAGTTTATCAGTCAAGTATACAGTTACTTCTATCACATTTAAATCCTGTCTTGAGTTCTACTTTGTCTAATCTTACATTGCTATATCTTAAAATTTTTTGATTTACCTTTTAATTAAAAAAATTTTTTGTCTCTATACCAATAGACCCCCCACCCCCGCATCATCAAATATTCTGACCTTCTTTAAGTAAAAAACCCACCTTCTCTTAATGCCATGTATCTGAGTTACTGATTCTCCCAGTTTCCTACTTCTTTCTTATAGTAAAGCTTCTTTGAAAGAGCTCTATGTGTTCTCAATTCCTTTCTCCCCTTTGTCTTTTCTCCCCTGTCTTTTGGACTTTTACTCCCACTATCCCACCAGTCCCCCTTTGTCCAGTTCACCTGTACCTCCCTACTGCTAAGCCCAATGGTCAATTCTCAGTCCTAGCTTACATCACCTATCATCAAGGTTAGACACTGTTGTTTATTTTCCCCCTTTTTCCTCTTGGCTTCCAAAACCTCTCACAATCTCTGGTTTTTATTCTATGCCACTGGCCATTCTTTCTCCATCCCCTTGTTGGTTCTTCTCCTTGCCCTCCATCTATAAACAGTAATGTGTTCCAGGCCTTAGTCCTTGGATGTCTTCTCTTCCCAGCCTGCATTTCCTCCCTCGGTGATATGATCCAGTTTCATGCCTTTAAGTGTCATTATATGATAACTACTATCAAATTTACATCTCTGGTTCTGGACTCTCTGGAGTCAGAGATCTGGCTGGCTATTTCCTTTATTTTCCCTCTCCCCTAAAGGTACCTCAAATTTCATTCATCTACAACAGGATGGCCAACAACACTCTTCTATATCTGCTCTTCTCTTACAGTTCCCTTCGAAGCTGCATCCCCCCCCCCCCATTGCTCCAGCCAAAAAACTGGGTGTCACCTTGGCTCCTTTTTCTCACTGCCCACATCCAAAGAGTCAACTAGTCCTTTAAACTACATTCAGAGGAGTCCAACTACTTCTTACCATCTCCACTGCTACTATTCTTATCTAGGACACTATTATCTCTTTCTGAAATTATTGCATTAATTTTCTTTTCTTTTTCTTTTTTTTTGGGGGGGGGCTGTACCTGTGGCATATGGAAGTTCCTAGGCTAGGGGTTGAATCAGAGCTACAGCTGCCAGCCTATGCCACAGCTACAGCAACGCAAGATCAGAGCCACATCTGTGACTTACACCACAGCTCACGGCAGCACTGGATCTTTAAACCACTGAGCGAGGCCAGGGATTGAACCTGCATCCTCATGGATACTAGTTGGGTTCCTTACCACTGAGCCACAATAGGAACTGCTTACATTAATCTTCTAATTGATCTTTCTGCCTCCACTCTTACTACTCTTAAGTCCATTTTCAGTTCACCAATCAGAATGATTTCATCAAAGAAAGGAAGTCAGACTATATCATTCTTGCTCAGAGCTCTCTAGTGACCTACCTTCTCATTCAGAGTAAAATCCTAAGTCCAGACAAGGCCCAAAAGGTCCTATAGGACCTGAATCTATCAGATAAACTTGCTAGTTATCTTCTAGAACATATCTACCTTTGTCTTGCTCACTTTTCTTTGAATATGCCCAAGACCATCTCGGCCCTGGGGCCTTTATACTTCCTTATCCCTACTTGAAATACGCAGCTCTCAATATCTGATTGGTCCAAGGATTTGTCTTTCATTTCCTACTATATCCCCAGAACCTAGAATAGTGTGTAGTACTAAATTATTTGTTAAGTAAATAATGATAATGATATCTTTTTAAAAATACCATAATCATTTAAATTTAATTCGTCACACACATTTCATTGTTTAATGATCATTTCTTCTATGAAACTGTAATTGCTAGAATTGTATTCTTACTTTATTCTCAGTTGCTGACAAAGTTTGAGTAATTGGTTGAGGAAGGATCTATGCATCATCTTCTTTATCAGTTCTTATGAGAGGATCTGTTGACATTATGTATAAACCTGACTGGGATCATAGTTTTTCTTCTCAGAACCCTTTCAACCTTCCTTTGTCATCAAGCTTTTAAACTGTGGAGTAAAAGCTGATGCCAAAGTCACTGTCTTTCCTTTGTCAGAAGCTCACCTTTTTTTCTCTCTGATAGAATGCTTTTGGAAAGTTTTCTCTGAAATTCAGAAATTCTACCAGTATTTGCTCAGTTGTATATTGTTTTCATTTGTATTTGCAATATAACCCAGCCCTTCAAACTGAAAATTCAAGTTGTTATTCATCTCAGGAAATGTTTCATGTTCTTTTTCTCTTCTTCCTTTTTGCTTCTAATTGGTCTGCTCTATTCAGACCTACTAAAACTCCTATTATATATTTGTTACATTTCTTGAATCTATTCCATTTCTATTATATATTGTTTACTAATTTTCTACTCTTTATCTTTTTACTCTCATATTGGAAGAATTTCTTATATGAATCTTCTAATTTGTTGATTCTGTTTTCTGCAGTATCCAGTATTCTGTTTGCTGTCCTTATTGAGTCCTTTTAAAATGTGATAATTATTACTTTGCCATTTCCAAGTATACTTTTACATTTGCATATTGTTCTGTTTTTTAAAATTAGTTTTCTTCTTTTGAATTGCTGAATGTTTTATAATGTCCAATTATCTTTCTGTAGCTCATGTATAGAATGTGATGTCTGTTACTTTATTCAGTGTTAGGAGCTGAGATTAATTTTGAATAAAAGTATGTGGATCTTTGTTTAATATTTTTAGATGCAGACTGAAGAAGGGGTAATAATCCAAATTATTGTAAGTGTGCTTGTGTAGAGATAGAATTACTCTGTTTGCATTAGGAAGTTGTTGCAGGTAGGTGGAGAGAGCCTTAGGAAAGGGAGTTTCCACTTCACATTGATTAAATTACATAGCTCAGCAGCTAGAACTCAGCTATTCCCCAGCAAGGCAACCTCATGGCCCTCCCCCAGACCTTGTTGTGGTCATGGCCCCACATCATTCAGCGTACCCAAAAGATGGTGTGCTAGCTGATAGCTTGCTGCAGTGGGATTCTAGCTCATTGCCTCCAGGAGTGTGAGAATCTGCTCGCCTTCAACTCAAGGATCTGCCTTTATAATTAATCTCTGTTGCTCCAAGATGGGGTTTAGGCAAAAAAAACCCTTCTCAATTCTTTCCCCCGAGGTAGATATATATACAGCAAGGAGCAGCACACTGGTTAATGCTTCCCCCACTCCTTTACTGTTTGTGGCTAAAATGTCAAAGAATGCAGTTAGCACTCTCTCTCATTTCCTGAGTTCTTCTTTTCTCTAAGTCATGTCAGTGCGGCAGAGAATTAAATACATAGGCTTATCTCACCTTATTGGTTCAGGATTCATACTTTAGAGTCTCTATAAAACATGTTTAAAACTCTCTGGCATTGAATAAAACTTTCAAATGCATGAATTTTGGACACAAGCCAAGAGGGAATCATGCTCAGAGACTCTATTAGTTTAGATGAAGAAGAAAACTTCAGGAAACAAGGTTGCAGATATGATATTCCAGAAATTTATAGAAGTTTTATCTACATCAAGCCATGGAGCAGCAAGCATTTTGGCAGATTTGCTAAAGAGAGTCATAGTTTATGGATGATTTAGGTTTTCCACAAGGGACTCCTGGTTTTAGAAAGTAGTGTTTCGTTCCAACAGAGCTCTAAGCTGGTCTGAGGCAGTAAGGTTTGCACTGAGCAGTATGGTGTGAGTGAGGCCCATCTCTAAAGAGGTAAATAGCTTGGAGCAGGGGTTGGCAAACTACTGCCTGCCACCCACTTGGTACAGCCCATAAGAATGGTCTTTACATTTTTAAATGGTTGAAAAAATATAAAAATAATATTCTGTACATACAAAAAATATAAAATTAAAATTTATTGTCCGTGAAGTTTTATTGGAGGACAGTCATGTTTTTCTGTTTATATACTGTATGTGGCTGCTTTCGTGCTACCGTGACACAGCTGAGTATATCTGACTGAGATCCCAAGGCCTGCAAAGCTTAAAATATTTACTGTCTGACTTTTACAGAGAAAGTTTACTGGTCCTGGGCTTAGAACTTTAAGGGGTTATGGAGATGTTGGAGAAAAACTCCCACCTGAGGATTTATCCTTATGATAGTTCCTCTTTCTTCCTAAAATGAAGAAACTCAGAATTTCATTTTCAGGCCCACAAGATGATGCTAATAGACAAAGCTGGAGATATTTGATCTCTGCCAACACCTTACCCTTCATCTTTACAGTGGTTGTTTGAAACATCCTCTTAGGGTCATTTTAGCTTCTGTAGTTCAAGCCAGGAGAAAGATGACAGAGTAGGATGACAGAGTAACAACTTCAAGGTGCATACCTTTTAAGATTCTCTGTAGATTTCAATTATCTATTTATTTTTATCCATCTTCTAATCCCGTGCCTCAACTATTACAAATAATTGAAAAATAGATTGTAATTTTTTTTCCTCTTTCAGAGTACTAGAAATTTGCAGAGCTTGTAGGAAAAGGTAAAAAAAGGCAATTGGGAAAGTAGGTGTTAAAAAGACTCCTAAAACATCATCCAGTGTATTGTTAAGGAATTAGAAAATACTTTTTCTAATATTTCCCAAATTTGCATTTTTAAATGGAAAAATAACATGATACTTAAAATGTGTACGAATAGAGTACTCAAACTTTAAATAAGTTAAATGTGAGCTTCCATCTCTCAGAATCCCCCCTTTCCAGATTGTCTCTTCTCAGTTTGAAGGGTATGTGTTTGTACACCTAGGTGTACTTTAAAGATAACATCCTGTGTGAATTTCAATTCAGGATGACAGAGTTTTACTTAACCTCTCTGACTTTACACCTGTATCTCTTTTTGCACATGCTGGGTACCATTAGGAATGATAGAATATCCTGTCATTGCTTGTTTGCTCTATCTCACTGCTTACAGATGCAGAGCAATCTCAGACTATGCATATCAAACATGCCTCCAACAGTGTGACAACTAAAAATAGTCAAAGATCTTTTTGTGGTTCTTTTTTTCCTTAGTGTAGATTCCACCAGAGTGGTTTTGTGGTTGTTTTGATTTTGTAGTCATACTACGAACACAAGGCTACACATTTAGGTTCATTTGTTTCAATGTACTTTTTATATTTTGGAATTACAAAATTATAACTTTATTATGTGGTTATTCAAATTTACATGGTTTCAAGACAAATCTACAGAACACAGCTTATTCAAAGGTGTCAAAATTCTACCCCTATCTTCTCTGTCCTATTTCTTCTCTCTCCTATAAGCAACCATTAAAAAAAGCATTGTTTATCCTTCCATTATGATTTTTTAATATAAGCAGATGCACACTTATATATTCTCTTTTTCTTAAATTTTAACATACTCTACACATTTTCAGCTTTTTTAACATAACAATATACATTATTATATTATATATATGTAATCTGTACTATGTAAGTAGATGTAATATATATTAATATGTTTTGAGTTCAGTTGTGTCTTTTTGTATTTAAATATATATACAAGTATTTTATATAAACTTTTATTATGTGGTCTATTTTATTAGCAAACTTTTTTGTTTTTTTTGTCAATTAGCCATATTCATACTCTTGTTTTCCTTTTCACTAATAACTATTAAAAATTCCTCCCTCTTTCTCATTTTCTTTAGATCCCCTACTAAAAAAACCATTAAAATTAACTATTAACTTCTTTTTATCTTCCCCCTACTTTCCTTCTTTTTCAGCATCTGATTTGAAGTAATATTCCTTTAATCTCAGTTAATAAATGTAGATGATCAACAACATTATTCTATTTACCATGTTCTTTCCCCATTCTCCCCCCATTTTTGAGAACTGTATCTCATCTACCTTGTCAGAAAGTATCTTCATTATATATTGTTATCCTTTCTTGTAACCCTGGTTTAGTCTTAGTTCTACAAGTAAATGTATATTTAATGTCCCCCTGATGCATTTTATGTCAGTGTCTTTCCGGTGTCCTCGTTGTCTGAAGCTCAATTTATACCTGGCTCTTCAAGAAAGGCTAGTGGGACCGATATTCCTTGTCTTTTGCATGAACATGAACATGACACTTTGTGGCCTTTATTTCCCAGAGTCGGTTTGACTTGGTATACAGTCCTCACTTCACATTTTGTTTCCTGCAGTATCTTAGATATGTTGTTACTTCACTGTCTCCTGGAGTAAAGAGTGGCTGTCAAACTCTGATGACAACCTGATATTTTTTCCCATATTAGTGACTTGGTCTTTTTTCTGGAATCATCAAAAGAGTTCCATCCCTTTGTTCCCATTGTCCCTAATCAAAGGGTAATAGGGGATCTCCAGTTCCCAGAGGAGGATTATCTGTAAGTGTTGTGTTCTTGTTTCTTCAACTCACAGATGATGTGAAGGGACAGAAAGAAGGTGGCATCAGCCCTCTGAATCATTACTCATTTGCTCCTCTGGTACTTCATGCTTCCTTAGGATAAGGAGTCCTTGGAATACAATCCAAGGCTCTCCCTACACTAAGTTCTAGTGAACTTGCCAATAGAATCATTTTTAAATTGTCAGAAGCTCTGCTGATAACCTTAGAAGCAGAGAGCAGGAAATTTGTGGTGAAATGAAATGTGAGGATTATGTGGATTTCCCTTCTCTGGTGTCCCATCCAGACACCTGCCGCTTGTACCATTTTGGTGAACTCTGTGGGAGGGCTGAGTGGATGTCTGCTTAGTACTTTCTCCAGATGTCCCATAGTAGAGCCATTTCCTTAATGAATCCCCCTCTACCTTTGAATTTTGGACACACTGATCACTGTGTTCTCAAGGTTTGCTCTAGAATGAGACTCTCTTTTATGTACTTGGCTCTTTCTCACCTTCCCATTTTCACGTTCCCCTGTTTAGGATATCTACTGGCATCTGGGCTTTCTTCTAAGCATTCTGGCTAGCTTTGGGGAAAAAAAAATCCTGACATTCAGGGCTCCTGAATAAGTTATGCATGTCATAAACTAATGAGTCCAACCTAATAGTTGTTGCCCAAATAGCCAATAACATAAGTTCTCATATCACTATTAAGTGTTATCTTTACGGGAAAAAACTGGTAGAATCAATGTATACAGAGGAGAGAAATAAATATGTATATATATTTAGCTGAATTGGCTGAGAATATAAGTGAGTTAAATTTCAGCCTAGTGAATACTGAAATAACTTGGCTTGAGAATTCCCTTAATCTTTCATAAATACAACTATATTTGACTGTTATGGAGATTCTTACAGAGTAGATTATACAGTGTCTGTAATTAAGAAAGTAAAACAGGAGTTCCCGTGGTGGCTCAGTGATTAACGAATCCGACTAGCAACCATGAGGTTGCGGGTTCGATCCCTGGCCTTGCTCAGTGAGTTAAGGATCCAGCGTTGCCATGGGCTGTGGTGTAGGTCACAGATGCAGCTCGGACCCTGCATTGCTGTGGCTCTGGTGTAGGCTGGTGGCTACGGCTCTGATTCGACCCCTAGCCTGGGAACCTCCATATGCCGCTGGAGCGGCCCAAGAAAAATGGCAAAAAGACAAAAAAAAAAAAAAAAAAAAAAAGAAACTAAAACATAATTTCAATGAAGTCTGCTTAAAAAAAAAAAACAAAAAACAAAAAAACCTCCCTGGATTTTAGGGTCAGCCACCATATGAGAGGCAGGCTACTCAAAAGTAAAAATACCAAAGAAAGCAAATGACAAAAGCTAGCAACAATAATCTCTGCTTTATTTACTTTGAGGCTGGAATGATTTGGGCACCCATCCAGTTTATCCCTATCATCATGCAAATGAGGCAACTAGGGCCCAGAGAAGGATTTGTCCAGGTCACACAACTAATTAGCAGAAAATATGAGGTTAGAACTCAGGGTTCTTTGCAACAAGTACTGGACATTTTCAAAATAACTATTTTTAATTTTTATCTCTGTTAATTTATAGATTCATAAATTATTAGAGCCATAATGAATTGTAGAGAGTATCTAATCCAGTCCACCATTTCCCTACCACTCCTTCATTTTATAGAGAAAGACAAAGCCCAGATACAGACAGGGACTCTGATCAAACAGCTTCTTAGTAAAGAAACATCTTTTATTCATCATCTCCAATGAAGACAACAGTTAGTATAGGAGACTGCATGCATAAAATTAAAATAATTTTGTTCGGTAACTAGATTAAAGTCTGCTTTTAAATAAAATCTATTAATTTAGTAAATTAAAATAATCTATTGACAATACCACAAAAAGGAAAGGATGCCTTTCAATGGAGCTAAATTTTCAAATTATAGAAGTAGTCACCACTAAATTCTTTTAACTAGCAAGCTGTGTTTCTGCACTTAAAATGCTACTTATTTATCAATGGCTTCTAAGAGAAAACATGTATTTTACGAAACAGTGTCAAATCAGTGAGTCTGATAGTCTAGCAGAGTTATTCACAATTGACTTATGGTTGTAACTTGTCCTCTTTTTTTTTTTTTTTTTTTTCTTGTTTGTGTCTTTCTGTGTATAGAACATACATAGGGGATATTTGCCCCCTGCCTCACAGTTTACTAATGTTTATTTAGAGGCTGAGTAGTCAGTAGTTTGCATGAGATCTTTGTTCTAGTCAATGGTTAGACTTAGAAAATGAAACATAATAGCTCTCCCTTCCCCCATATGGTATAGTTTACTTATTTAAGTTGCTAATGATTATATAAAACCAGAAATGTATATTACCATTGAAAAGAAAAGTGAGTAGGATTAAGTCAAATAAATAAAAATAAACTAAAATCTAAAAGCTTTTAAAAAGATTACGGTGATTTTGTTTTTCCAAAATGGATTGCATAATATATTTCTGTTCTCAAATTAAAATTAATGATTTATAATACATTTCAAATTGTATTACCTAAAGTTTTCATTTATTAAGTACTGTGTAGAAGCTACAAATATTGATATATTGTCTTCCAGTAATTTATAACATTATCTGCATAAATCTTTAGAAAAATATTGTGACAAGGAGTTATTTACAAAGGCCCAGTAAGCTATGAAGTAAAACATGAGCAAATTGATAAGCAAGGACAACTTTAAATATTTTGTTTCCTATAAATTAGATTTGATTTTAATGGAGTTGACATTTTCCCTAAGTACATCTTTTTCCAGGTCTACATTTAGGAGAGAAAATTAGAATATAAATTGAAAAAACATTTAATTTTTATTTAATTTTCTCTCTTAACATATATGACACACAGGATGGTTTAAAGGAAGCATGGCAAATTATAGCCACTAGAAGTCTCAGTTTCATCTAAAATGATTATGATTATGTAACTAGCTTTGGAAACATATGACCTTGATACTCAATAACAAAAGTAATTTAATTTTTTCACCTATAAACATTTATTGAACATTATTATATGCCTGGTACCAATATAAACACTCTATATGTATTAACATTAAATCTTACTAATAACCCTAGGAGCTAGGTCATATTAATATCCTTATTTTGCAGCTGAGAAAACTGAGGCACACAGAAGTGAAGTATTTGCCCAAAGGCACACAGCTGGCAGGTGGCAGGGCTAGGATATCTGAACTAAGCAGATTCCAGCAAACATGCAGTAACCACTACATTAGGGCAGTGGTTCTACAAGTGTGGCCTCCAAGTCAGCAGCATCATTGTCACCTAGAAACACACTGGAAATTATATTCTCAAGGCCATACTTCAGACTTAGTATATTAGAAATGCCAGGGTGAGGTCCAGCAGTCTGTTTTGACCAGCCCTTCAGGTAATTTTGATGAACACTGTCTTAGCCTGTTTGGGCTGCTATAACAAAAATGTCACATTGTGAGCGGCTTAAACATTAACTTCTCACAGTTATGGAAGCTGGGAAGTCCAAGACAAGGTGCTAGTGGTTTCAGTTTTTGGTGAGGACCTGCTTCCTAGTTTACAGAGAGTCATCTTCTCACTGTGTCCTCAAAGGGCTGAAGCACAGAAAGTTAAAGCAAGCTCTCCTGTCACTTCTTAAAAGGGTACTAATCCCATTCATGAGGGCTCCACCCTCAAGACCTAATTGTCTACCAAGGGCCTCACATCCTAAAATTATCACACTGACGATTAAATTTCCACATGAATTGTGGGGGACACAGTCCATAACACACTGTTTGAGAACCACTGCGGAGATAAAGAAACTAACTATTGTTCTCACCTTTGTTCAGAGGCCAACAGTGTAGTGGTAGAGAGAGAGTCATACAAACACAAAATTGCCATCCATCTAGTAAGTGCATTTATAGAGGAATATATTGGGTCTAGTTATAGTGCAAAGGAGAATGTGAGGAGAAAGAAAAGGTTTTGTCTTCGAGAATTGAGAAATTTACACTCTATTTTTAGAGAATAGAGGAAAGAAAATCAGTTCAGTACAGATAGAATATGTTGGTTTTGCTTATCTAGAGTTTGAACAAGGAGTTCACACGACTTCCAACAGTTTTGAACATACTGGCAGAAGCAACATAATCCCTGAAGCTACCTTCTCTATCTTGCCGACCTTCTGGCCTATGAATTTCTCTCCCACGTGTATATTATTAGTCAGAAGATAATCTAAGGTAATGATGTGCTCTTTTAGAAAAATAATTTAGTGTCAGATATTAGAAAGGCAAAACTTCAATAATGGTACCATTTATTTATCTATTAAAATCCAAAGTAACTACTGTCTCTTGCTTTGGAATTTAGCAGAACTGAACATTATAAGGCACTGTCCTAGCTTGTAATACCTAAATCACTTAACCGTTTAGGTGAGTTATCCCTTATTTTTCAGGGCACAACATTTTAGAAATCCTCACAATAGGCTTCTGGGCTAAACAGATTCTTTGCACTTTTCATTCTGCTGAAAACAGGAATTAGACATAAAGCAAACAACATGAGCTGTCTCTTCTTTGTAACATCTTTGAATAGATGGCCCTGATTTGCACCACTGTTTTCAATCACTTAAAAGGCAATAATTTAATTATGCCATCCTTTATATAAGAACTGCCATTGCTTTCAGTTCACTTCCAGGCCTGACACAAGTAAATCACTTCAATAAAAATCCCTTTTTTCTTCCTCTTAGAGATAAGAGTAAGTAATGATACCAGTGATCTTCTAAGGACAAAATGAATATAAGGTACTTCATATAGAAAAGCAACATATCTCACAAGTCAGTGGTTCGCTGTGTTAAGTTTTTCTTGCATGTATGTGAACAAAATGTTTAAATGATTTTACAGAAGGACATTTTTAGAGAGGCAGGTGCTTCACTCTCCTTTTGAACTTAAATGCTTGGATTGAGCAGTTTGTGTCCCTAGGATGGGCAGAAGAATACACTTTAGAAATATACAGTCCATAATTTCAGACCCCTGGTGGTCATTCTTTTATGACTTTAACTAAGAGAAAATATTTTCTAGGGTATTTGAAGCAAGTTCTTTCCTGATGTGAAAGTAACCACCTAATTTTTTTCTAAGTTCACCTTAAATATTATCAGTATGACACATGGCTAAGACTAAAAGGACATCAGCTGAATGTATGTTATAGACGTCATTTTTTTTAAGGGTTGCTCAACTCAACTGACTTTTTTCTTAGTGACCCAAGTTACTAAAAAGACAGTCACACTCTAATACTGTAGTGAAATAAGTCCTTCAGTAAGTGTTAAGGCTGCAGGGGTCCAAGGTCCAAACTTACCAGAATGTGGGGATATAAAGATTAAAATATATGGCAGTTGGCAAAATGATAAGTTAGGGTTCATGTCATGCCAAATTATCCTGTTAACTTCAGCATCTATTATATTTACCGGTGCTTCTTAGTAAATGATAAAATGTTTTCATTTCAGCAAGTCCAACTCAATGGTTAAACAAGTTTGTTCCAGGGATCTTTTAAAAATAGACTACACTTTTAAACAGATGATATGGACTTATTAAAGCTTAATGTTTTTATCTTTTTTTTTTTCTTGTCTTTTTAGGGCTTCACATGCGGCATATGGAGGTTCCCAGACTAAGGACTGAACTGGAGCCGTAGCCGCTGGCCTAAGCCACAGCTACAGCAACACGGGAATTTAGGCCCCCAAATAAATTGGTGCCCTAGTGGCCATTTATGTATTTTTCACAGGTTTTCTATAATTTTCAGCCTTAAAGCAACAAGAATCTCAAAATGTCCATTATCCAAACTACCCATAATGTCATATACTATATGCACTTAACTAGGTTTATTAGTGAACATTGAGTCTTTTTATGACTAATGATATTGTGAACTTTGGGCCAACATTTCATCAGATGTTCAATCACTGCAGTTCATATCAGGTAAGTATTTGTTTTGTATTCATTAGCTAATGAAGACACAGGATTGCAGCTCCCAGTATAAATTCATTGTCATTTTTTCATATCACTAAATCCATATTCCTATGGTCTGGTTTTATAGCCCCTTGTTCACCTCTGTCCCTCATTTTGTAGGATTTCAGAGGATTGTGCCTCTCCTATGCAGTTAGGTTTCTTGTATTTGTATGCCTGAGGTCATGTTTCTGAGGAGTCTACAATGTAAAAACTGTACATGTTTTGAATGTTGTCTTTCCTGGAAGTGGTGGCCTTTTGGCTGAGAAAATGGTTTGCCTGACTAGTAAATGATCTTCAAGATGCCTCTCCTTCTCTGAGTACTTAACTTTTTAGTTTGCTTACTCTCTAACCTAGGGAAAGTGTGGAGAGCCTGATTCAAAAGCATTCCTATGCCCGCTCACCCATCCGTACCTATGGAGGAGAAGAGGATGTGCTGGGGGATGAGGTTCAGACGACACAGAATCGAGGTAAGACAGCTTCCGGGAGCAAGAGCATCCAAAGGGGAATGCAGGTAGGGAGGTGATGAGATGTCTAGTCTTCAGGGGAGAGACTGCCCCAAAGTATTTGAGAAGTCTCTTCAGGAAGAGACAGCCTAAGGCTGATCCTTGTTTTGCCTCTAAGTCTTAAGTGATTATGCTGCCTGAAGCTTTCCTGTGGTTTGTTTTCCAGTAAAAGGACATTGAGCCTCTGAGCCAGGACCCAGGAGCTACTTATCTGTGATACTACCAAAGAGCTACTGGATTTTAGAGGTGGTCTCTTAGTCTTTCTGAACCTCAGTTTTACAGTCTGAAAGTCAAGGAATATATCTGTTTCACTGACATCAAGAGTATCTTATTAGGATAAATGACTAGAATGGAAAACACTTTTAAAAGGCAGATTCTTCTAATGAAGTCCATTGTGTGAGGCAGTGGCCTTGGTGAGAATAGAGGGGGGTAACCCAAAATGCCTCCACTGTAGACGTTCAGGTAGGAGCCCTTTGAACATCTACGTCTGGGAGGCCAGAGAAAAGACACCAGAAGATGTCTGGGCACAGGGGTATTTGTATAGGGAATGTCCTTCGTCATATTTTTATGTTTATGATACGGAACAGCATAAACAGTCAAAACATATGATATCTTTTACAACTAAATCCAAATGAACTACCAGTTATTCAGCTGGAAAATTCAATGTTAACATTTGTTTAAACTTCTGGATGCTACAATATAAGAAAAACATACTCTTGCAACTTGGCAAATATCTAATAAAAAATTATGGAAGCTAAGCTATCATTCCTGGCAGTTTGTAATGATGTGTTTATTATATACTAAGTATGTGATAAATACAATATACACACATATTTTGTTTTGTGACAATTTTCTATTGACCTGGCTTCTAATCTTTGCTTAGTACTATACTATTTTCACAAATGCATCATTTTGTTTTATAACATGTATGTTTTTACATCCTGTAGGGAAAATCTACCCTTATTACAATTTAAAAAATTTTAATATTCTGTCATTATTTGTCCTGGTAATTTTGAGAGTGGAGTTGAAGTGGGGGAATTAGCATTTCACTGGCTTTACAGTAAATCAGTAAGTTAATTTGAGAATGAATGACTTTTAAAAAACATTTTAATTTTCATCTAAGAATATGGAATGTGATCCAGTTATTAAAGTATTCCCTTACATCCTTCAATATAGTCGTGTGGGAAAGTGTCAGGCATTTCTTTTCAGAGTAACTTCTAAGAATTATGGTTTATATTTGGCTTATTATTGTTCCCACATTTCAACTTCTGAGTATAGCTGGAATATTAGAATATGTTTGGATTTTGTGTATCTGTCTTAAATATAATCAACATAGTAACTGATATTATTATTTCCAAAAGAAAAGGGTTAAGGAAGCTCAAAAAAAAAAAAAAAAAAAGAGAGAAGGTCCCGTCGTGGCTCAGTGGTTTAACGAATCTGACTAGGAACCCTGAAGTTGTGGGTTCGATCCCTCGCCTTGCTCAGTGGGTTAAGGATCCGGCGTTGATGTGAGCTGTGGTGTAGGTTGTAGATGTGGCTCAGATCTGGCATTGCTGTGGCTCTGGTTAGGCCTGCAGCTGCAGCTCTGATTAGACCCCTAGCCTGGGAACCTCCATATGCCACGGGAGTGGCCCTAGAAATGGCAAAAAGACAAAAAAAAAAAAAAAAAAAAAAAAAAAAAGAAAGAAAGAAAAGAAAGAAAGAAAGAAAGAGAAAGAAAGAAAAAATACTCTTGTGGATTTTCACAGTGGTTTTGGAAACCAGATAGCATTGTTGAGGCTTGTCTGTCGAGCCTTATTTATGGGGCTGCTACAGAGGTTAGGCCAGATTATCAGCTATTTGGAACTCCTTCAGAGGAAATCAGGTCATTACCTTCAGGCAGGGTGCTAGTGTTCTGGCTACTCTCAGGGAATATGCATGGCATCTAGTAAGTTAAGCCTTTCTCTGTTAAGTAAATTCTCTTAGATATATGGTATAAATGATATCTTCTTATGTAGAAAGGTTGTCTCATACTGTTTCTCTTTTTAAATTATAGATCTATTACATATTTTTAAAAATAGATTGACCCTTAAGCAATAATTTAATTCCTGATTTGCACACTGAGGTAGAGTCTTCAGTCTAATGAGATTTTTTTTTCTTTCAGGATCAGCCTTTACAACATCTGATAATTTGTCTCTCAGCTCCTGGGTATCATCTTCATCCAGTTTCCCTGGATTTCAGCACCCACAGTCCCTGACTGCTCTTGGCACCAGCACAGCATCCATAGCAACACCCATTCCTCACCCCATACAAGGTTCTCTGCCACCATACAGCCGACTCGGGATGCCTCTGACCCCATCAGCCATTGCCAGCTCCATGCAGGGGAGTGGCCCAACATTTCCCTCATTCCACATGCCCCGGTACCATCACTACTTTCAGCAGGGGCCCTATGCTGCTATCCAAGGACTGCGCCATTCCTCTGCTGTGATGACGCCATTTGTATGACTCTCCCGAAAATAGGAGAATCCAGATCCAAAATGTGCAAATGGGTATGGGAATACAGGACAGGGTTGGGTGGGTGGGATGTGGAGTTTGGAGCAGGGGCTCTCCCAGAGACATGAGACTTATTAAAGAGGAGAGCAGGACTCACAATAAAACCTACCACTGAGGGAAGGCACCATGGACCAGGATTCATCCATAGTTGGGGACAGCTCTTGGGTTTGAGAGAATCAGTGTAAAGTCCTTAGCCAGCCGAAGTCCTGCGACTAAGAGGATATCGGTTTACCCAAAAAGTTTAACAATACAAGGCAGATGAATCTTAAGGTGCACTATTCCTAGTGGTTAAAAATGCTGTGTCAATGCAGTAATGTAAAATGTCAAGGTGTATAGGTTTTCTTTCTACTTTCCACAGGATAAAAGAATCTTCAAAGAGGCAATACTATGTAACATACTGACCATAATGACTAACTTAAGTCCATTTCTCCCTGTAGAAATGAGAGCCAGTAGAAAAATATTTGTAGTGCTATAGCTTAAGCATGTTTAGTTTTCCTTTGTGTTAGTTTGCTGGAGAAGGAGCTAAGATAATGCTCATGCATCCTGTTTTGCAGATGAATACATGGTAATGACTTCACAAAGTTCTTTTTGTAGTACTGAAGGGGCAGTACCTGACAAGTTCTCTTTCACAGTTTTGTCTTTCTTCCTAATACTCTTTCTTACAGTTACTTGCCATTTATGTAGGGAAAATCTTCCATATACTATTAAGAAGCAAGAGCCTCTGTATGTAACATTGTAAAACAGATTTTATTTTTCTGGACTTCAGTCTAAATACACTATTGACTTCATTCACTGAGGACCACTCTAAGGTCTCTACACACCAACATGTGAGACTTTCTTTACTTACAGCTACAATGAAAAGATAGTTGCCCTATTCTGAAAGGAATTTTTCTACCATGGGTACCAAAGGTCCCTTCATTTTTACTTCAGCCCTTCTATTTTGCTCTGAATTTGCACCAGGTCAAATTCTCATTTTTAGTAAATCTGCTTCATTGTTTGATTAGCCGCTACCACTGATTGACAGGAATTTATGAATGACCATTCTAAATGCCCATATAGCCACCATTTAACCTATGGTCATGAATAGTAATGTGTCCATATATCTGATTTGCCCTTTTTTCTTATTGTGTTACATTCAGTGACTCTACCATTTTTCTAGGTCCATAATATGAAATTGCATGTTAACTCAATGCACCCTGACTAAAACATTGGCAGTGCTTATAAGCAAACCTAAAGCATTTATCCACTTTATTTTCAACTCCTGCTATCTTCTTAAGCCTTCTTTAAATATTTATAATAGTAATTAACTATATCATAGTTATATATAATATCTGTATTATTTTTCAGCCATATATATCTAAGCATTTACAATCAGGGTAAAACATTTGGCATATGCAACAGTTCATTTCCCTAACAGAGATTTAAAGAAGTTTACTGTCCTTCAACTTTAGACAAAATACATTCTAGCCATAGGATTTAACCTGTCTTCTTCAAAGAGTCCCCCAATACTCTTAATTTTTACACAATATTCATTCTACTTTGCTCTGACTATAAAAGTACTGAATCTGTCCAAAGAAGAAATCTTGCTGCTGAGAGCAGAGCTGTATTTGGAAGTAAATGTAATATACTTATCACATCAGACTCAAGTGAAATTTTATTTGGTCATTTTAATGTTAGGATTTTCCATATCAAATGCCTTCTTGGGCATTTCCAGCGTATGAAATAAGGTATACTGGCATGGCCTGTCTACCCAATGCCATTGTTGGACTTGCAATTGGTTCTCTCCACTGTATTCCAAAATTTAGTTATGGAAAAGCACAGCCGTGTTAACTAAATATCTCATAGTCCTATGGCAGACACTGGAGGCTTATTTCTAACTTCTTGCATGTTACACTGTAGTATCCACAGGTGGTTTGTTTTCAAACACAGCACACATGTGCATTTCTTTTACCAAAAAAAAAAAAAAAAAAAGCAGTTAGGCATAATGTTTAAATATCCATAGAGCTTAGAAAAGGGATTTAATATTTAATAGTTGGCCTTTTGTCAGTGCTTTTAATACAGAGGACTTCTGCTTAAAGCAGGAATAACAAAAGTAAATACTATTTTTCATGATGCTACTTATTACCCTTATAAATTACTTGTCTACCAAAGTGAATCCATAGATGAATTTTCTTTTCAATGTTAATGCAAGGATCATTTTCATACTATTTTGACATTTTTCCTGATTGGTGTACATTTTTGTTAAATATGGTTTTAGAACAGTATTTCCTGACTTCATAACTTTATTTTATAATCAATATAAGACTAAAAATAAGTAGTGTGCTTAGACAAAAACAAAGACAGCCATCAAAGTATGCTCCCAGAAAAATCACACCTGAAATTCTAAATTGGATACATTTTCAAAGTATTTGGTATCATTTGAAAAAGAAAGAAGCCGAAGTCCAATAGTGCTTAACCCAATCAGTCAATCTAGTCATGGGATCCAGGGGTAGGTATCTGCCCCACCAGGGTCTTTCTGAACTATTCTGCTTGTTTACTATAATTTAATTCCTTTTATATTTAAGATTTAAAACTCAAAAGTCTATTTTACCAAAGGCAAACGCAAGAACTAGATACTTAGTGAGAAAGCCAAATGAATGATAAAGGGCATGAGTTATAGTATTTTTGAAATAAATTCAGGGTTCCCCCCAGGTATATAACAGTATCGAAAAGCTTGGCTACTGCGTAGTGCTGCTAAAAAGCAGCCCTGCCAGAATGGCTTTATCTAACCCCAAAGAATTAATTCATGACTTAGTTATGACTTGTTTTTAAAACACTTATCAATAATTCTGAATAAGCTCATTTATTTCTTTGATTTAGTAAATCTTCCCCCCTCCCCTCCTCCATCCACCCTTGAAAGTATAAACATATACAGCTTGTGTCTAACATATCACAAATTATTAGGTGACAAGGTCTACATTAATGAATTTATATTGCATCGCTGTTTCTTTTGCATTCAGAACAGTGATATGTTGTCTGAAAAGCCTACCACCATTTCTAGGTGGAGGGCACAGAGGAGGCATTACTAAGAAGCTTCCTGATGATGATTTATCATCACACTGTGTAGGAGTCACACTGACTTGGGAATTCCAAAATCCCCTTTGCCCACCGTTATCCACAGCTCTGTCACTGCACTTCTCCAGCCACAATATCTCCACCTCAGGGGGAAGAAAGGAAACCTCTAAAAACCCAAGAAATAACTATTCCTAAGAAGCAAAGAATCCTCATCCCATACTGCCTACGAATTTTTTACAGAGATATTAGGATATTTATCCCAATTCTGAATTTCACATTAGCTGTTCAGGCTGTCCTGCTTATATTTAAGCTGCATTTTATTGAGAAAAATGTGCTCTAAGTAAATGGAGTGACTTTACCAGCCCATTGAAAACATAGTCAAACTCAAGCCGTGACTCAGTAGCTAAAGTTAAAAAAATGCAGTTATATAATATGCAAGATCAAATATGGCAAGAAAAGCAGTTTTTTTACCCAATCTTCTATTTTCTAAGTAAGAAAAACTGTTTTCATTATTAAATGTGTGTGGAATTGATCATTGTTACAAACAAAACAATATTATACTCTAAAATCTAGATGGACAAAAATAAATAAAGCACTGGACAGAAAAGATTTTTAGCTGGCTCCTTTAGAAAGTCAGACTGGGTATAGAATAAATTAAAAAATTTTTTATATTATTTCAGAATGTAAGGGTCTTATGTAAACAAAGGGAAGGTTAAAAACTCTTCTAAAATTTTAGAAAATCATAACATCCTTTCTTCACTATTATATCAGGCCAGTTATAAAATATTTCAATATTTAGCTTTCTTCAGCATGCTTAAATAGGCAAAGGCTCATTTATAAATATTTGATAGGCAGATAATCCATAAGTATTTTCTGACCCTTATTTCCGTGTCCCTCCCCTTGGATAATTCTAATCCCCTCCCCGATAATAAGAAAATAAAAACATTTTGGTGAAATAGTACATTTGGACAAAAAATACAATTTGTTGTATTTTACTTCTGGTACATTAAAATACTGTATTTAGTTGTTTTTCTTAGTGTCAGAAATCTAAAAGAAGGTCTTTTATTTCCTAAAGGATAAAATTGGATATAGCCTCTTTAGTAGACTCTATCACAGTTCTATTGTTTGCTGTGTTCATTTGCTTAATGAATTGCGTGAGAACAGTCACTGTAATGAAGTGTGTGTGTTGGGGGTGGGGGGAAGGGCATGGGAAATGTTTTATGAGAAAAGAAGTTATAAGCCTAATACTATGAAGTAACATCTAATGAAGTTCTTTTTAAGTGCAATATATTTATTTCTGCTAGAAATGTATTATCAACATTATGTAATATTTGAAGCATTACATATTATTTGTAAACAGCTTAAAATTATATATTACTCAAAACTGTACAGAAGTATGAATGTGTGGATATTAATTTCTTTCATTAAAAATGGCGTGTTTTGATATGTATGTACACATTTACACCTTTCATTATTTCACACACTTTGTGACTTTTGGTACCTGTTCCTTCATCTGAAAAAAAAAAAAAAAAAGAGGGATTATGTAAGACCAGGGGTCACAACTGGCCACCCCCCGGGCCACGCATAGCCCACTGGAGTACCACACAGGGTTTTGGTTTTGTCTTTAATTGTATTTGAAAGTCTTTTGAGAAGACACTGCTTGCATGCTGCCACCAGTTCCCATTTTCCTATACCCAGTCCCCTTCACTCATGCGTTCTACTTGATGAATCCTTAGCACTGCAGGTCTTTGCACCTCTCTGTACTGAATGATACTGAAAACTCCATAAAGCTTAAAGAACTCCTACCTCTCACTCCAGTCACGGTCTCTTAAATGTGCTGTAATGATACTACACAAAGCAGGCTGACAGAAAATAAGATCAGCCAAATTCAAAGTCTTAATCCTTCTTCCATATAACAGTCCTTCCAAATACTTGACGTTATCAAACCTTCTGCTTTCAGAATTCTGCTCTGTTATCCTTAATATTTTCTGCATGCCCAACACCAACCTTTTAAAAAATCCTTTACTTGGAATAATTCCAAGTAAAGGTTGAAAGAATAGTATAAAGGAACTCTGTATACTCCTTATAGAGATGCACCAACTGATAACATTCTGACTCATTTATCATTTCCATTCATGCTGAGCAGTGCATGCATACACACACACATGCAAATGGTTTTTCAGAACATCTGAAAGCAAGCCTCACATATCATGCCTCATTACTCCTAAGTAATTCAAAGTATACTTCCTAAAATCAAGAAGATTCCATTACACATCTACAGTGGGTTAGCAGGTTCAGGAAATTTAACAATGGTACAATACTGTGATCTACCATCTGTACTCTAATTTTGTCAATGGCCCAGTGACATCCATTGTAGCACGTGTTTTTCCTCAGTGAAAAGGATTAGATCCATTCAGAAGCACATATTTCATTTAACTGGTTTTTTTTTTTTTAATTCTGTAATCTGGTACCTATAATTATTTAGCCTTTCTTTGTTTTCATAGCAAAAGAATTCCTATTTCTCAGTGGCTTATAATTTATTACTATCGTTGGTATTTTTACGCTCAAGTCATCCCAGATTTGGTCACTGGAAGCCCCTTAAATTGGCTCCTGTGTCCCCTTGACATGCCCCAATCTACAACTTTTTTTTTTTCTTAAAGAACGTCTTCAATTTCTGGCATTACATGTTGTTCTAGGCCCACCTTGCACCTTTCCTGCCTCAGCCCTGGAATTAACAGTTTCTACCAGAAGCTAAGATTCCTTTTCGCTGGGGACTTGCATTAGTAACCAATATCTGAGTGCCAGAGGTGCTTACTGGGGTATGTTTCTAGGTCTTTTCAGCTGAAAGAATTAGGAATACATCTATGTATGTAAGTATACACACTCATGTATGTACCTGTTTGAGTGTGCATATAAAACTTATTAGAAACCATGAGTTTATATTGACATCTCCAATTCCAATGTACTCCCACAGGGTCCTTTTCCCCCATGCTTTGCCCCATTCCATGTCTGTATTTGTCTTCTTCCACAATGAGAACCCTGGCTTCCAACACATCAACATATTTATTTACTCAGTTCTACTATACACCACAAACAATTTCATATTGCTTCTTTCATATAACTACAATAAATCTTTCAGAAAGAGTTCAGGATTTGTTTGCAGTTGTTCCCCACCCCTCTACCTCCCACTCAACTAAGGGTATAAGTCAAATGACCTGGGTTTAGCAGTTACTTAGTTTTTTTACACCTATATGGTTATGTTCTGTATTTGCAATACAACTGCTTTCATTTGTTCAGTTTGCTTAAACTTTTAACAGGTTATATATATTTCCAACAAAAAAACTCACAGAACTAATAAATAGTTACAACAAGGTCATAGGATACAAGGTTAATTAAAAATAGTTACTTTCTTACAAAACAGTAATGAACAACTGGAATTTGAATTAAAAGTGCAACATCATCTATATCGGGATTGAAAAATTAGAGAAGAAATACACGGGGTAAATATAATGATATTATGTACAAGATCTACATGAAGAAAACTACAAAACTCTGAAAAAAAAATCAAAGATCTAAATAAACGGAGTTGGCATGATAGGTAGACTCAATAGCAACAACCATTTTGATTTACAGATTCAACACAATCCCAATTAATATCCCAACAAGTTTTGTGGCTGTCAACAAACTGATCCTAAAGTCTGCAAAAGACCCAGAACAGCCAACAAAATACTGAAGAAGAACAAAGCTGGAGGGCTGACAGTACTTGACTTCAAAACTTAATACAGAGCTATAATAATAAAGACACTATGGTACTGGTGAAAGAACAGAAAGTAGCTCAACAAAACACAATAGAGAACTCCCCCCATATAATCCCATATTAATACAGTCAACTGATATTTGACAAAAGAACAAAAGTAATTCGGTGGGAGAAAGTATATCGTCTTTTGTAAAATAACTGTATGCCAGAACAACTGAATACCCACATGAAAAATAATGGATCTAGATATAGACGGCGCACCTTTGACAAAAATTAACCCTAAATGGATCAGAGACCTAAATGTACAACGCAAAGCTATAAAACTCCTAGAAGATAACAGGAGAAAAGCTAGGTAACACTGGCTTTTTAAGGTACAACATCAAAAGCACAATCCATTAAAGAAAAAGTTAATATAATGGACTATATTAAAATTTTTTTAAAAAATCTGTTCTATGAAAGACACTATTACGAGAATGAAAGGATTGGCCACAACTGGAAGAATATATTCAAAAAACACCTATATGATAATGTATTCAAATACACAAAGACACAATAAGACTCATCAATCAGAAAACAATCCCGTTTTTTAATAGGAAAAAGATCTATCTGAACAAACTGCATATCACAAAATATATGAATATGGCAAATAAATATTTGAAAAGATATTCAACGTTATATATCATTTGGGAAATGCAAACTAAAACAACGAGATACTATTACATATCTCTTAGAATGGCCACAATTCAAACACTGACAATATCAAATGCTAACAAGGATAAAGAGCAACAGAAACTCTCACTTATTGCTGGTGAGAGTACAAAATGGTACAGTCACTCTGCATGGCATTCTGGAAAAGACAAAATTATGGAGACAGTAAAAAGATCAGAGGTTTCCAGGGGTTTGGGAAGAGAAAGGAAGGGATGAATAGAGGGAACACACAGGCTTTTTAGGGCAGTGAAAAAATTCTGTATCTTATTAGAATGGTAGATACATGGCATGATGCATTTGTCAAAACCCCAATAACTGTACAACTCAAAGAGCGAGCCATATGTAAACTACAGTTACATTAATTGATAATAATGTATCATCCTTAATTCATCAATTATAACAAATATAGCACAATAATGTAAAATGTTAATAACAGGAGAAAGTGTGTTGAACAGTGGTGAGGAGAAAGGGATATATGGGAAATAATTCAGCTACAGGGTGACCAGCGCAAGAACATATGCCAGTTCCTTGTAGAGATTGGAGTAGCTAAGGACGACCAGCTGAAGGTTCATGGGTTTTAAGTGCTTTTGGCTCACTGAAGCTTAAGTGAGGATTTCCTCACTTAAGCTTCAGTGAGTAGAATTTCCCTTCTGTCCCTTGTCACAAGTTTAAATAAAAACCTCACAGCTTGTATAATGTAACCATTTGGGGTCTGCTTTTAACTTGGACTAGTGTAACTCCTTCATGCAATAAACTGAAAAGAGGCATGCTGTCTAGTCTTGAAGTCCTTCATTTAAACAGAGGTCAAGCAGTAGGCACCTGGCAATGTCCCGCCTGAAACAAAGCAATAAGGTGATGTTTCAGCCAAGTCCAGAGCCCCAAGATCACAGATGGCTATGTCTGGCCAGAAGCTCCTCAGCGATCCCTTTCCAGAGTTTCCTGCCCTAAGAGAATGTCACCACCTGAACAGCCCTCGGTGAAGCCGAGTGGAGGATGGGGTAAGGCAGCTGTATTGCTAGAGGGAGCCTGTGGCCATCAGGAAAAGATCCCCTGGAGTCTCCAACATGACCAGATGGGCAGAACTTAGAGCAGAAGGGATAGGGCATCTGGCTTGCTGCCAAAGTCTTTTTGACCAGACATATCCTAGTTAATCGATGTCCAAATAGAATGTGAGGCCACCCTACTATCAGTTAAACTTTTGACAAGGGAACAAGTTACAAACCGACCTATCAGTTCATGTAGCTGTAGAGCTTGCAACTTACTAGCAACAGCTGCCCAATGCCATGTGAGGTAACAAACTGGTTTTTGGTGTTTTTTTTCCCCCTTCAGTTTTAATGTTATGTAATGTATTTAAACTCTTATTTAAATAAAACTTGTTTTTAGGAAAAAAAAAATGAAATGTCCAGCAGAGGGATATTCAGAGAGACAGAAAGCAGATTATAAGGGGCTGGAGAGAAGGAGGGATAGGAGTGACTGCTAACGGGTACTGGCTTTCTTTGGGGGGTAGTGAAAATGTGGAATTAGATAGTGGCGATGGTTCCACAACACTTGAATATACTAACGTCACTAAATCCTACATTTAAAAGAATATATTTTATGGTATGTGAATTATATCTCACTAAAGCCGTTACTTTAAAACATAAAAAAGCTATCCAGAAAATATTTTATTTTCCATTTTTTAGGGCCCAACTTGTCAACTTTGAGGAGTCCCAGGGAAGTAAATCTTGAGTATGTGTGAGTTAAGAGTGAGCAGTCTAGAATCTTCTCCCTGACTCAAAGTTCTTTTTTATCTGTAAAGAGAAGATAACACTGCCTATTAGATAGCATTGTATCATTTTAGCCTCTCAATTTGAACTGGTTTATTTTTATCCCCTCCCTTTTTCCCCCAGGAAGAATCATACCTGGTTCTTTGGACTCCTTGAAAAAGAAAAAAAGGACATAAATAATCCCTTGTCCATCTTGCTACCTTTTACAAAACATTTACTAAACACTATCTTACTTAATCTTTGCAGCAACTCTATGAGGTAGGTGCTCTTATTATTTCCACCTGAGGTATGAGAAAATTGAGGCTTAGAGAAATTAAATGTTCAGAGAACTACAGTGTATGAGATAGCCAGGATTCAAATCCTATCTGTACTCATAACTGAGACACTGTGCTGAGCCCTATAACAAACATTTCTAGATTTTAAGAAAACATATTTAAGGTCTACAATGCCTTCACTGAATCCAGATATACAACCTTAATTAAGAAACATAAAATCACAGCTCAACACTTTCTCTCCTAATGAATTTTAGATTGATCGTCACTGGTAAGAGAGTGTCTCAAGAAGAGTCTCAGATTGTAGCAAAGACAAAAAGGAATTTTACTTTTTAAGGATAGGTCACTACCTCTGTGAAAGCAGGGGTCTGCTGCCCAAAGCTAGAGCCTAGTTGTCTTCACATAAACATGTTACTTATCTAGGGGAGGCTTCCCCTTCCCTTTATGCTCTAGTGGACATTTAGGCTGCTAAAGGATAGAAGTAAACAGAGAATAGAAACAATGAAGCCCCACTGTACTTAAGAGACTGGACAGCAAGTAGAATCAGGGAAGAACCTTAAGAATGAGATCAGGAATAAGGTGGAAACCAGGTTGGGGCTGGGCTGATTAGGTAGTGACAGATAGGCTCAGTTCCTCTGAGTTGGCAGTGAAAGGTATAGCAACTGAAGGACAGGATGGAGGTCAAATTGTGGAGTAGACTACAGAGAGTAAGATCAACAGGGTGGAATCAGAATACATAGCTGCTGGAGTTCCCGTCTGTGGCGCAGTGGTTAACGAATCCGACTAGGAACCATGAGGTTGCAGGTTCGGTCCCTGCCCTTGCTCAGTGGGTTAACGATCCGGCATTGCCGTGAGCTATGGTGTAGGTCGCAGATGCGGCTCGGATCCCGCATTGCTGTGTCTCTGGCGTAGGCCGGTGGCTACAGCTCTGATTCAACCCCTAGCCTGGGAACCTCCATATGCCGCGGGAGCGGCCCAAGAAATAGCAGCAACAACAAAAAAGACAAAAAAAAAAAAAAAAAAAAAAGAATACATAGCTGGAGACAGATGAGGAGAGAAGTGAAGCACTATTAAGAAGGGAGTTTAGTTCAGGGAACTGCATGACTCAATAGGTGCATTTTTCCAGCTACCTGAGTATATGCTCAAATACCAACTAGAATCAAATAAGTTTAAAAGACCTTAAAAGGGCCACGTAGTCCGAAGTCTTTATTTCACAGTTGAGGAAATTAGAGCTAAAGAAGTAAATTGCCAAAAACATACTGACTCATACCCTGCTGTAGTCTGTCTGTCTTTCTTTTTGCTTTCTTTCTTTTTTTCTTTTTTGGTCTTTTTGTCTCTTCCGGGGCTGCACCTGCGGCATATGGAGGTTCCCAGGCTAGGGGTCTAATTGGAGCTATAGCCGTCGGCCTACCCCAGAGCCACAGCAATGCCAGATCCGAGCCATGTCTGCGACCTACACCACAGCTCACCGCAACGCCAGATCCTTAACCCCCGGAGCAAGGCCAGGGATTCACATGGTTGCTAGTCAGATTCAATAACCACTGAGCCACTATAGGAACTCCTGCTGTAGTATTTCTTGATCACTGTGTCATGATCAAAGTTAAATCTAAAAGAGCAAACAGGTGCCTTATGTATCATTTCTGGTTTTGCTATATTTTGCATTTAACCTACCTGTACGTATGCAATAGTTCATTCTTTAATATATCCTAAGACTTTTGCTTATTTATATTGAATGTAGTAATCCTTGTATTAGTTAATTTGGCAGTAAATTTTTAAAAATCTCATTACATTGGAGTTTGTACATGGAACTATCATCATTGGGTTCACGGAAAAATGATTTTGGGTTATGGTGTACATGTATTTGGTTGTGTATATATTCGTAAGCCCTTTAAAAATTATGCCATGGGAGCGGCCCAGGAAATGTCAAAAAGACAAAAAAAAAAAAATTACTGAGTACCCTTCTGCTCCAATCAGTGTGCTAAATTATGCAACTGGGCAGTGCACCAATGTAGCAGGGAGGTAAAGGAATTCTCCCAATTAATGGATTACCTCCCTTCCTTTGAATGAAACATGCCTATATAAGGCTATTCAAGTTAAAGGCACATCATTTCATCTTATATAGGTCTGGGGAACTAAATTAATATGGTGGCTGAGAGAGCTCCAATTTTTAAAAGGAGAACTGGATCATCATAGATACCAAAAGTAGACTAGAACTCCTAGTAATTCCAACTAACTACAGATACTTTTTCTTCTGTGGATAAAAAAGGCATTATGCAAAGCATCACATACAGATGAATTTACATTCAGGCTGTATGCTTCACTGCAACTTGGTGACTTTCCATTTTCTTGTATGAAAAAGCACCTACACCCAAGTGGAATTTAAATAGGCTCTATAAAGTAATTCAATAGGAGCAAATGCACTATTTAAAAATGATTCAACCAAATATATGTAATGGTTTTACACTGAAGCATTTTATAAAATACACAAATGCAAAGACATTTCTTTTAGTTGAAACAACTTACTGAAGAAGAATTTGAAAGGATCTTTTAACATATAAAACAGACCAATTAGAAAGTAAACAGCCACCAAAAAGCCTATATCTATGGTTATCCTATTTTTGAGACAAAAATAAAAATGCATGAATAAACAGATTTTTTTTTCATCTTTGTTAATTTATAGGAAGTCTTACAAAAGTTCAAAAAATTAATCCATTTGGTTCATCTCTTTTTTTTTTTTTTGTCTTTTCTAGGGCCCCGCCTGCGGCATATGGAGTTCCCAGGCTAGGGATCTAATCGGAGCTATAGCCACCGGCCTACACCAGGGCCACAGCAACGCCAGATCAGAGCCGAGTCTGCAATCTACACCACAGCTCACGGCAATGCCAGATCCTTAACCCACTGAGCAAGGCCAGGGATCAAACCCGCAACCTCATGATTCCTAGTCGGATTCGTTAACCACTGCACCACGATGGGAACTTCTGGTTCATCTTTTTAAAACTTCTTAATTGAAATAAATAAAATTACTTCATTAAAAAGCTCTGAAAAATCTTGGATATGTGGATCAATTATAGATAGCATAAGTATGAGATAAGACTTTTGTTACCATCTTTGGGACTAACTAATACAACAGACTAGAGATAAACACATTGATGCCAATTCCAACTCCTTATACTATAAAAGGGAAAAAAAGTAGTTTAATGTATGAGAAACTGTGAAAGAGCACAAATAAAATCCAATCTTCTATGCAGATTATCAATTAAAGTGAAATTAGTAATTTAAATTATCAACTTATAAGTGGAAAATTTAACATGTTCAAAATGATTTTCACTGAATTTCCTCTATCTTTCCTGATCCATCTATCCAGGCTAGATATAGATATAATTCAGCTATCCACTTAAATTTATATCTGTGTATTTGTGCAAAATTAAAACATTTAAATTTGATTAAAAGGTATTTGAATCAATGAGAATAAAGTTATTTTTTGGAAAAGCAAACATTGGCCATGATGAATATCTTAATTATTTTAATATACGAAATATGCAGTGTAATTATTTTTATGGAAAATCACATTTTTGAGTTTCCTACATTTCATATTTAGTTAACTGATTTATTACAACAGTGATCTTTTTGAAAGTGAACTTAAAAACTAATTTTTAAAATTCTGATTTACAAGTCATTACTGCCATCTGCTGGTGAGATAGTTTCATTGCATTTTAGGGTAAAATTGTTTCCCCCTCCCCTTACAGCACCGGGATCAAGTTATTCTTACATGTATACATTTTTTCCCCCACCCTTTGTTCTGTTGCAATATGAATATCTAGACATAGTTCTCAATGCTACTCATTAAAAGAAAGTAAAGACAAGTTTTAGATATAGATGACTGGAAAATCTCTATGTAAGAGAAATAACCTGTAAATTATAAGTTATTATCATTTCAAAGAGGAAAAGATAATTCAAGAATATACTGCATTATATCAAATTATAATGCACTATTTTAACTGTCAGTTCACCATAAAATAAGTATCAGGTATACCATTTGTCATTAATAGGCATGAAGCTAAAATATGACTGAAATAACTTCAAAATAACTAGCTCAAAATAAGTGAATACTGTTATATAAGTTATAAAAGATGATGACATGTCATGATTCTATTCAACTGAGTAAAACTAAGTGCCATGTCTTCTCCCACATATACACAATCTATTCTCTCCTTACTGAGAGAAAGTGTAACTCTTTAGGCAACTGTCTCTGAGTTTTCTTAGTTAACTAGTGAAACTAGAACTCATATTACTCTTTAATAATAGAACAAACATATAAGTTAATGACAAAAATCCAGATGAGCAAAATATTAATTGGAAGTAATGTCATCAGTATACTCTGAATATGGTCACTCTAAGAGCAGGAGGATACAGTAGCCATTTTTTAATTAAGCATGTACTCTTTTGGATGATTTACTATATTTTAGGTGCTTCAGCATTTTTCAGATAAGGGGATAAATATTAAAGTGGCTAAGTTACTAGCTAAAAGTCACACATTGCTAATCTTCTATATACAAGTCCTCTGCAAAAATTTAGAATGGAGCGTGGAATGTAGTTAACTCTATGTGTTTACATCTGAATCATATCTACCCTGCTTCTTTTACATTTAATATTACATCATGAGTATTTTTCCATATTGTTAAAAAAATTATTCAAAGTGACTTTAGTCGATTTAGGAATGATTCACCATTAACCAGTGTTCTGTAACTTATTGTCTGACATGGAGGTTATTTCTAATTTTCACTTATATAAATAACAGTACAATGAACATTATAAAAATTATTTTTTAAATGAAAAAAACAACCAGATTTGTACTTTCAAGGGCTAGACCAAAGGTAAGAATATGCTTTATTCTTTTAGGACATGGCATGATCCAAAAGACAACCGGGAACTCCAAGGAACAAACTAATTCACCAAAAAGGGAGACAGGTTGGCAAACAGATTGTAGACAGTAAAATCAAAATCAGAAAGTTCAGTTCTGAAAATGACATCTGACCAACATTCCAGTAGTAGCCACTCTACTTCCTACAAAAATACCCACCCCTAACGGAGAACAAAGACATTAAACTTACAAATCATTTAAATGAATAATGTATTAACAAGGACCCTGAGATAACCTTTTAAAATACTCAATAAGATATAGCTTAAAATGAACACATCTATTAAAAATCACAGAGTTGAAGGATAAACAGATTAACTGGGAAAACACTGATTTTTAGCAAAACCTCAGATGGTTATATTAATTTCAGCTAAAACTAAGGTGCAGAATTCAGCTGACTTGAAGTGTCTATTGGAAAATTTAAATTTCCCAAATTGATACCAGAAGTAGTAGACAAATGTAAATATACCAACAATAATGAAGGAAAGTAAAAGATTAAGAAAAATTAAGAACTAGATGTTCTACTACAGACAAAAATGTGCCAATCCAATTCATTTTATGAGTCTAATATAATTTATAATCCCCTTTTATTAAAGGATAACATAATTATAGCACTCCATTTGCTGTTCCAATAATATATTAAAATACTCATAAAACATAAGGAATTTTTTGAGTTTGCATATTTATTCAATAATATATTCTTTATCAATCACCCATAAATACCTTGTATTTTAAACTCATATATGAACGATTTATTAACTGTTAAAACCAGTAAGTCACTACATCCTTGATCTGCGGTTTCCGAATTCAAAGTTACTGTACGAGTTACATGGGAAAACATTTTAAGCACCAAACACAAAGAAATGCTCCTTAAAAAACCACCAAATTGATAACAGCACTTACTGAATTTAAATAAGTGAGAGGATGAATAATCCTGTCAGTAACTGCTTTAGACCTTGAGAGTAGGGAAATCAATGTGGGCTGGAGAAACCGGCTGGGCATTGGAAGGTGACAGGACTGAGATGGGCGGGGAGAAATGAACGAAAAAGCCACCTGTGAGTTTTCTGCACGAGTAAAGTATTGGCTATGGAGCCTCACAGCGGACCTTGCTAGGAGTGACTGGAAAGGAAGATCTGTGTCTGGGGGCCTGGAACAACAAAGTTGAAAAGGCAATCTGGGGCAGATTATTGAAGGTATGGATCAGCAAGCCAGAGAGTTTACGTTTTGTCTGCGGGCTAATGGCAGTCATGAGCATTTCGGAGTGGGGGCATCGGGAAAGTGAGCCTGATCGGAGAGCCTCAGCTCAGCCAGGGGAGAAAGGGCTTAGGGAGTTCCAGCCATCGAACAGCAGATAGCACATGAAGTGTGGGCTCCTGCGCCATGGCCTGGAGCAGAGGACAAGAAAAATGCCGGGGGCCCCTGTCCACCTTCGCCAGCAGCTGTGGCATCATGTATGTCTGTGCAGTGACTGTGGGGCTAGGAGCTCCCCTCTCCTGTGGTCCTGGGTGGTTCCTCGTTCGAAAGGTCCGGGGCACAACTCCCCGCTCAGTCGCTGAGGAATTCTGAGCAACCGTGTTTGGGACACTTAATTTTCCTTCAAAAATGGACGAGTAAGCACTGTGCTCAACGGGACATCACCGACCTCGGGTCAACCTGAGGCTCTGGGGTTAGACTCACCGGGCTCTGCCAACTGCTGCGTGCAGCCTCGGGCCATCACCTCAGCGTCAAAGGCGGATTCTGAACGCCCAAGGCCCGCAGAGACGCTCCTCAGGTGCAGGCGCATCTCAAGGCGCTCACTTCCTTCGCTAGCTCTCTCCCTAGGGTTATTTCTTTCAGTTAAGATCTCCTTTCCCTTTAATAACCTCTAGAAATCTTTCGGTAAAAAAAAAAATAATAATAAAGCTAAGCCTAAACTGGAAAAAGTAAACAGAAAAAAGTTCCTCAGACCTGACGGCCCTGCGGCGTGGGGCTGCGCCTGTGGGCGTCGCACGTGAGAGGATGGACGTGGGCGGCGCACGTGAGAGGACGCCCGTCGGGCCGCACCGCGAGCCTGGGCACGTGCGGCTGCGCACGTGGGCGGTGCACGCGCGACCGACGCAGAGCAGCCTGGGCCTCACGTTCCCCCCTCCCTCCCGGTTTCGCGGTCGCCTTGACAACCCGGCGGTGGGCAACGGTGGTGGGGACGAGTCGTTGAAGCTAGGAGCTGGGCCCGGGCCGTGCGGACCTTGCCCTACTCGGCTGGGCCCGCGCCAGGGAGAGTCCCAGCTCCATCCGAACAGGGACTATGAGAAAATGGTCGGGCAAACGAGGAATAAGCTCAAAGAAGCGGCTTCACAGCCGTTGCACTCTCCCCGCTCCACGCAGTCTAGGCGGCGGCGCCGGGCCACCGGAGCCGGGGAACCGGAGTTCGAGGAGGAGCCGAAGGAGGAGATGAAAGAGCCTGAGCTGCTTTTGTCCGCAGGCCGGGGTATCCTGCCAGGGGGCGCCCGGGGGTACTCGCCACGGAGGACCCGAAACCTGAACGCGCGGAATGCGCAGAATTGCATGAAACTGGAGATGGTTACAAAGACCGTTCTTCTCGGTCGCTTTCAGTTCCTCAGCGCTTTTGTGGAGCAGCTCCGCGACAAGGTGCACCTGTTACAGAGACGTCCGTTCACGGGCAGGATCACCTTTGGCATAGGTGAGGGCAGCCGAAGGCGAGAGCCCTTGGTCAGCCGGGCGGGCTCTGTGCGGATGCTCCCCAGCGCAGCTTCGGCACTCTTCCCAGGGACCCGCAGGCCCTCTGAGCCTCGGGTTGGAAGTGGTTTTGGGGTTTTTTTTGTTGTTGTTTTTGTTTGTTTGTTTTTAAATGATTTTTATTTTTTCTATCATAGCTGGTTTACACCGTTCTGTCAATTTTCTACTATACAGCAAGGTGACCCAGTCACACATACATATACACATTCTTTTTATCACACCATCATGCTCTGTCATTAGTGACTAGATGCAGTTCCCAGTGCTATGCAGCAGGATCTCATTGCTGATCCATTCCAAAGGCAATAGTCTGCATTTGTTAACCCCAAATTCCCAATCCATCCTGGCCCCTCCCTCTTCCCCTTGGCAACCACAAGTCTATTCTCCAAGTCCATGAGTTTCTTTTCTGTGGAAAGGTTCATTTGTGCCTTATATTAGATTCCAGATATAAGTGATATCATATGGTATTTGTCTTTCTCTTTCTGACTTATTTCACTCAGGATGAGAGTCTCTAGTTCCATCCATGTTGCTGCAAATGACAATATTTCATTCTTTTTGATGGCTGAGTAGTATTCCATTGTGAATGTATACACCACATCTTCCTAATCCAATCATCTGTCAGTGGACATTTGGGTTGATTCCATGTCTTGGCTATTGCGAATAGTGCTGCAATGAACATAGGGATGAATGTGTCTTTTTCAAGGAAAGTTTTGTCTGGATATGTGCCCAAGAGTGGGATTGCTGGGTCATATGGTATTTCTATATTTAGTTTTCTAGGGTACCTCCATACTGTTTCCCATAGTTGTTGTACTAGGAAGTGGTTTTGGTGAGTCCTGAAGATCAGTATAACAAGTGAGCAATAATGGCAAAGTCCAATCTCTGGAAAATCGCTGACAAGTATTCCCAATCTCCTTAGTTCTTATTTTAAAACATTTTTCCAGGGTTTTCAGGCATACTGATCACTTCAACAGTCACCAACAAAATCTCTTCATAATCAAGGTAGCCATTTATGGGGGAGCGGTCAGACATTATATTTTTCCTGTATCTTGAAAAAGCAAAATAAAGTGTTCTTTCACTTAGTTGAGAAATTTTAATAGCGATAATAGGTTTGAATTAGGCAATATATTTCCCCATGTTGGTATCCATTTACTTTCATCTTGCTGAGGAACTTTGATGCCTAAATTTGAGGAATTTGCTTATTTAAACATTTAAAATATTTTTATTTTCATTTTTCATTTTCTATAGCTGAACAGGTAACTTAACTGTTGCTGTTTCATTAAAATCAATTTTGAGCCTTGATCAGACTGCTGATATAGATAAATGTCTCCTAATGTAAGTTGTGATTTCTTTTCCATCTTAAGTTGACTCCTGATTTTAAAGCAGAATGAATCCCCACATTTAGGATGTGTTAAAAATGCTTGAGAAATAATAGGTGGGAGGTTCATATTTAGATCTTGTCAGATGTCTAATTATGGCAACAAAAATGTTCCACATCCATAATCAAGAGTGTCTGGAGAACTGAGGTGTCTTGCCCGAACACAAGGTGCACCCATGACTGGCACATTGAAGGCCCTCAGTGAATGTGGGGTGAAATGATAAACTGAGTGCATTAAGTGCCATGAGAGTTCAAAAGAGCGGACTTTAATACTTTAGGATGGGAAGTGGGAAATGAGATCAGGGAAGGTTTTTAGGAAAAGGTGATTTAAATCGTGACAAAAAGGCTACTATTTGAATGTGAGACGTAGAGAACAACAAGTATTAGAGGCTAACAGAACAGCACAAGCAGCATCATGGAAATAAAAAATATGAAAACAAAGTAAGGTTGAAAGTAAAGGTACAAAAGGTTCAAAGAGAAGAGGAAGTTGGAAGGCCAAAAGTTGGTTGGGACCTGTCACGGAAAGTCTAATTCAAGTCTAAATTTGAGGCATTTGAATTTTTCATTCTGTAGGAAGGCACTGATTGATTCTTTTCTTTAGGATTTTTTTTTTTTTTTTTTTTTTTTTTTTTTGTCTTTTTAGGGCCATACCTGCAGCATAGGGAAGTTCCCAGGCTAGGGATCAAATTGAAGTGTAGCTGCCAGCCTACACTAGAGCCAGAGCAACACCAGATCCGAGCCTCATCTTTGACCTACAGCACAGGTCACAGCAACACCAGATCTTTAACCTACTGAGCGAGGCCAGGGATTGAACCCGAGTCCTCATGGATTCTAGTCAGGTTTGTTACCGCTGGACCACCATGGGAACTCCAGAAAATAATCTTTTAGTGAGGTGAAATGCACATAACATAGAATTAACCATTTTTAAAGTGAACAGTTTTGTGACATTTGGTATATTCACAATGCTAGTGTTGATGATTTTTAAGTAGAGTGACATGATCAGAAAGTATGCTTCTGAGAGATTAATTTGACAGCAGTATGTAAAATGGACTGAGAAGAGAAGCAAAAAAATAATTGAATGCTAGAATCAAGGCACTAGTGGTTTGAATGAGGGTAGTGAGGATAGGGATGGAGAAGAGAGGACAGAGGTGAGAGTTGATAAAAATATATTGAGAGGACCGAGTAGGCAGTGAGGCAGAAGAGGAAAAGAAAGTGGCAAGAAGGAGAGAGACCATGAAGATTAGTTCAGGCGTGGAGATTATAGATTTGGGATTTATCCATGTAGAAGTATGTTGAAACATTAAGATGGAGTTAGATTTCCAAGAGAGAAAAGAGGGAAAAGTAAAGATATTTGGAAAAATCCTTTATATTTAGTTTTAAGGAGTGAGATAAAAAGGAAAAGCCAGATAGATAAGCATGTAAAACAAAATAGTCAGAAAAATAGAACTGGGAGAGTTGATATGATGGAAGATGACAGGAAGAAATCCTAAGAATCTCATCTAATGCTACAGAGAGATTGAAAACATGAGAATTGAAAGAAGCCATTGATGTTGATAACTTGAAAGGTCATTGGTCATTTACAAGAGTCATAGGAACTTAGAAGAAAGAAATTGGATAAGAATCTTGTCATAGGAGTTCCCATTGTGGCTCAGCAGGTTAAGAACCCGACTATTATCCATGAGGATGCAGGTTCTATCCCCGGCCTCGCTCAGTGGATTAAAGATCCAGTGTTGCCACAAACTGTGGCATAGGTTGCAGGTGTGGCTTGGATCCCGCGTTGCTGTGGCTGTGGTATAGGCTGGCAGCTGCAGCTCTGATTCAACCCTTAGCCTGGGAACTGTTATATGTCGCAGGTGCAGCCATAGAAAGAAACAAAAAAAAAAAGAAAAAAAAAGAAAAAAAAAGAAAAAGAATCTTATATAATGACAGAGGACAGGGAATTTCATCATTTGAAGGGCTACTACATCAAGTGAAGTGTTTTAAGGCCTAGGAGAATTAAAGGCTGAAGGGAACAGGGAAAAGGGTGAGACTGAGGTTCCAAGACAAGAGATAGTTGGTTGATAGAGCAGTCAGAATAATCGGGAAGGATGGAAAGAAAGACACAAATTTGAGAAACTAACTGTAGAAAAGAGAAGAGATGCTGCTTCTTATCAGATGGTAGAGAATAGAAAAGCAAGGATTGCTGTGTAGAGAAATGTTGAAGTGGGTATAAGAGAAGTCGAAAGTGCTTGCATCAAATGATCCCTGTTTCAGTAAAGTATAAGGTTTGGGTCATGTTCAGAGTTGAGATTGACCACTCTGAGACAGGATGCAAGGGCCCAGAGGACAGGCTTTTTAATCACAGCTTTGGAAGGAGCTGTGATAGGCACTGCCTTGCATTCCCAGTATTGACATCATTACATCTTACTCTTTTGTCAGGTGTGGAGTGTGGGGTAAGAGGAAGACGTGAGAACCACAAGCATATTTTGAAGATTTGGGGAAAGTTAAATGGATGTAGTAGGATATTTGATCTTTTCCTTAAATATCATTTCTAAGAGTGTTTGCCTGTATATATAATTGTCTAAAGAATAAAAAAAGAGGATATGAATATAATTGAATAAGACACTGTGTATCTTATAGTCAATGAAACTTTATAAGAGGGACATCTGTTTCAAGTTGAGAGGGAAGGTATAGTTTTAATTTTAAAGTAGTTCAGAGTATATTTCTGCACATAATAGATACAAAGTTAACATACGTAATGAGTATATATTTTTCTTCTAGGAAGACCCAGATAGTAAATATTTTAAGCTTCACAGGCCACATGCATTCTTTGTTATCCATTCTTCTTCTTCCTTATTTTTACAACTCTTACAAAATGTAACCATTTTTAGCTTGCAGACAATATGAAAACAGACTATGGGCCATAGTTTGCTGATCATGATATAAAACAAGTAAATATGAGAAATATTGAAGAGTAGTAGGAATGAGTTCCGAATGGTAAGAGTATGGAAAAAAGAGCTTGAGAAGTATGACTGGGAACATTCAACATTGTGATATGTTTTTTAAAAACCATAGAGTAATTGTTTTAAAGATATGTTACAGCAAAACAGCTTTTGATGCCTTTTTTCTTTTTTCTTTTTCCAGCTGCCTTTGTGTCATTTTTGCACTGGTAAGATTAGTTTCAGTTTGAAATAAAAACATTCAGATTAAAAATTGCCATTGTTATTTTGTATTAAGAAAACAGTAACCACTTGCTATGTATGTAGAACATCTGTATGTGCACTGTTTACGTGTATACATATATAGATATAACACATAGCTTTTTTAAAAACTCATATGTGAAGCCGCATTGATAAATGGATGCATTAGGGGAATAGTAATCTATGAATTAAAATATTTTTGCTTTAACAAAGGGTTCACCGTTATATTTCTTTTCTTTTTTTTTTTTTTTTTTTTTTTTTTGTCTTTTTGCTGTTTCTTGGGCCGCTCCCACGGCATATGGAGGTTCCCAGGCTAGGGGTCCAATCGGAGCTGTAGCCACCGGCCTACGCCAGAGCCACAGCAACGCAGGATCCGAGCCGCATCTGCAACCTACACCACAGCTCACGGCAACGCCGGATCGTTAACCCACTGAGCAAGGGCAGGGACCGAACCTGCAACCTCATGGTTCCTAGTCAGATTCGTTAACCACTGCGCCACGGTGGGAACTCCCACCGTTATATTTCTTAAACATTTAGCTTTTATAGTGCACTTTTCATGTTTATTTCATATTAAATCTTCCTTATTATATAGTAATTGAGTGTCATTGGTGACATAAACTCAAAGATAAAGTTTTAGTAATATCTCTCAATTGGGAACCAGGTAGAAATGAATATGAACACTACACCCTGTAATGGCAATACAGAATTATATGAGCCTTTGAGTGCGTGTACACATGCACGTTATTTTACTTGAGTGATCTATTTGTAAAAACTATGTGTGAGATAATAATAATTTTCTTCTGACATATCTTCATTTCTACCTGAGCTCAAGGATTTCTACTCTTGGAAAGAATGGGATCTGCCCCACGTCCTGTTGGGATAGTGCTGTTCTGACCATTACTCTGCAGGGAGATTTCAATGTTAGAACTAAGGCTGTGGTAGTAAGAAATATTTCCTACAGCTTTTGTACCCTGTTATAATTCCTACATGTAAATAAACATGAGTGGAAGACAGGGTTCGTATATGGAATTTTGATTTATTTTCTACTTCTTTGGAAATCATCTACTATGTCAGTTAAGATTTAGCATAATTGGTAACTATAGCTAATGTTACCTGTCACATGTGCTCCTTTTTCAGTGCCTACAGCTGAGTTTTTTTGAGTTGTTCTAATCTCTTTAAGTACAGTCTTGTGTTCTTTGGCACTTTATGTAGTATTATACGTATTTAAAATTTGCTTTAATATAAAATAATTTTATTTATAATTATATTCCAAAGCTTTTCAACAGTTATAAGAATTTCCCAAACCTGGTACATTAGAATCACTTGTGAAACTTAACAAACAAAAACATGGCTCTGCTGTGGTTTAGAGGTGTGGAGTGGGAGGAGGGGTGGACAGAGCTGCAGAGTTTTAGATAGAAAGTTAAGATTAGGACCCAAGGAGTTAAGGAATTTCAGCTATTTGCTAATGCTAGATTATAAATGTCTAAAAATATACAAATTATTAAATTATAAAGCTGTCTCAGTATTTATTATAAAATTTATTCTTTTTATGATTTTCATACTTTGTTTATAACAGTTATTACTATTTTTGAAACATGTCATTTTTTTTCTAGGATACATTTAATAACGCTTTTTGAAAACGATCGTCATTTTTCTCACCTTTCATCTTTGGAACGAGAGATGACTTTTCGCACTGAAATGGTTAGGTTCTTTCTTCTAATAAATCCATTTGTAGTTTAAGAATAGTAAGACTATAAAAGTGGCATTTATTATATGAAAACTGAAAATTTTTGGTGAATTGCACTGTTTCTCAAGCTATAGTCTATAGGTTTATTATTTAAATGAAAAAGTGTTTTAGTCCTCACACCATAAACAAAAATAAGCTCCAAATGGATTAAAGACCTAAATGTAAGACCCGAAACCATAAAACTCGTAGAAGAGAACGTAGACAGAACACTCTTTGATATAAGTTGTAGCAGTATTTTTTTTTTATCTATTTCCTAAGGCAAAAGAAATAAAAGCAAAAGTAAATACATCCTAATAAAACTTTTTGCAAAGCAGAGGAAACCACCCACAAAATGAAACAGCCTACCGAATGGGAGAAAACATTTGGAAATACTATGACTTATAAGAGGTTAACATTCAAAAATATATAAACAACTCATATAACTCGATATAATTTTTTTTTAAAATTGACAGAAGACCTGAATAGACATTTTCCAAAGAAGACAGACAGATGGTTAACAGGACCATAAAAAGATACTTGACGCTATTAGAGAAATGCAGATAAAAACCACAGTGAGATATTACCTCACACCGGTCAGAATGGCAACCATCAAAAAGTCTAAAATAACAAATATTTGTGAGGATGTAGAGAAAAGGGAATCCTTGTACACTGCTAATGGGAATGTACAATTGGTGCAACCATTATGGAAAACAGTGGAGCTTCCTCTAAAACTGCAAATAGAATTACCATATGATTCAGTAGTTCCACTCCTGGGCATGTATCCCTCCAAAACAAAAATATTGATTTGAGAAGATCCATGCACCCCAAAATTCATAGCATTATTATTTATGACAGCCAAGATATGGAAGCAACCCATGTATCCATCAGCAGATGAATGGATAAATAAGATGTAATATGTATATACAATGGGATATTAACCATAACAAAATGAAATTCTGCCATTTGCCATAGCATGGATAGTCCTAGAGAATATTATGCTTAGTGAAATAAGTCAGAGAAAGACAAATAGTCTTATCACTTATATGTGGAATCTAAAAATAAAACAAATTTATATAACAAAGTGTTTTAGGTTTTTTATCTCATTTTCCTTCTTTCCTAATGCAGAGTTCTTTTTAAGATAAAAGATACAATAGCTAAGGAAGAAGGAAAATGAAGACAAGGCTTAAGAAGTAATACAAGACTATCAAATATTATCAGAAATTCCTTTCTCTTGGGATAGAGATGGCAGACCCCATGTTTTACTGGCTCTTTACAATTTTTTTTTTTTTTTTTTTAGCTTTCTTGATTTCAAGGTAATCTCTTGTAAGAGACAACTTTTGATAAAATGTCTTTAATAATTTTTTCTGTTCTTTTTGAAGGGGTTAGCATACTTAAAAAACAGGGCAACCACAAGCCAAAACCAAATATTGCATTTGCAAAAAATGAAAAAAAAAATACACTCAAGCAGATAATAACAGGAGACCATCCAACCAAAAAAACAAAAAAAAAAAAACAAAAAAAAAAGAAAGGAAGAATGGAGAACCATAGAATCAACTGGAACACGAGGATCAAATGGCAATAAATAATCATCTATCAGATACCTAGTCCATAATATGGAGATGATACCATCTACCATATATATTTCACATAATTATTGTGGGGGTTAAATAGGGTAAAGAATGACAGAAGTGTAGAAATTTGCAATAAAGAGAGACCACAACTGTCCTCCAGCTAGTTAGGGACCAAAAGAAGACCTGAAACTGGCTCTCCTGTCTGGGTAGCCACTACTTTTGTTTGTTTACTTTTAACTGTGGCTAAATTTACTTTTTTAAAATTTTATTGAAATGTAGTTGGTTTAAAATATTGTGTTAATTTCTGCTATACAGCAAAGGGACTCAGTTATACATACACACTTTTTCATATTCTTTTCCATTACGATTTTCACATGATATTGAATATTGTTCCCTGTGCTATACAGTAGGATCTTTTTGTTATCTACTGTGTGTGTGCTAGTTTGCATCTCCTAATCTCAAACTCCCAATCCTTCCCTTCCCCTTGGCAACCACAAGTGTGTTATCTATGTGAGTCTGTTTCTCTTTTATAGATATTTTCATTTGTGTCATATTTTAGATGCCACATATAAGTGATATCATATGGTATTTGTCTTTCTCATTCTGACTTCACTCAGTATAATAATCTCTAGATCCATTCATGTTTCTGCACATGGCATCATTTCATTCTTTTTATTGCTAATATTATATACTTACATTGTTGTATAGGCATCACCACTGTCCGTGTCCAGAATTTTATTATCCAAAACAGAAGCTGTACCTGTTAAACACTTCTCACTCCCACTCCGTCCTCACCCAGCTCCTGGTGATTTCTGTTCTACTTCCGGTCTCTATATTTGCCTAGTCTAGGTATCTCAGCTACTACTTTTAAAGTCTCACCCTATAGCCCCTCTAGGCTTTGAAGAATTGGATTTGCTAGCATTTGTATGGCATTTGAATTTTAAATATAGGTGTTATTTCCAAAGAGGGTATAAAGTATTATTAAATAAAGAATGTAGCTAGGCAGAGTCTCAGCTTTGATGACAGTTCACTAGATTCGAACAGCAGTTCTATGGTTCGCTGTGTCATGGCTAGTAAGTTAACCTGATTCTCAGTCTCATCTCTTCACTAGAGAAAAATGCTAACTTTACAGGAGTTTATCAAAAATGAAGGAAGATGAAAATGAATGAAGCACATAGCACAGTACATGGCACAAAACAATAGCTGTTATTAATAAAAATTTATGCTTGCTATTTCTCTAAATATAGACATGCATAGTAGACATCTTTTCATTGTAATACTACCTTGTTTATTTCATAAGGTAAAAAGGGAAAATCCTTCTATGAACTCGTTTTACTAATCAAAACTATGAGGGAATGCTCTCTCAGACATTAGTAAGACAGATCTTTAGTAGTTACTAGTGTTGCTTCATCTATCAAAAATAAAGTACCTGTAGGAGTTCCTGTTGTGGCTCAGCAGTAATGAGCCTGACTAGTATCCAGGAGGATTCAGGTTCCATCCCTGGCCCCACTCAGTGGGTTAAAGATCTGATGTTGCCAAGAGCTGCGGTGTAGGTCACAGATGCTGCTCGGGTCTGGCATTGCTGTGGCTATGGTGTAGGCTGGCAGCTCCAATTCGACCCCTAACCTGGGAACTTCCATATGCCATGGGTGCAGCCCTAAATTTAAAAAGTAAAATAAAGTATCTGTAGTTGTTGAAGCAGGAATGAATGTAGAGTTGAAGCTTATTTTTAATGTTCTTGGCAGAGAGTGTATTAAAAACTAGGTGGCCCTTTATTTTTAAAAGGGAAGGAATACAAGAAACCGATAAAGTAATATGAAGCAACATGCTTTTGTTAATCTTTGAATTTTAACTAAACAGTAATTTTACTAGCCTAATAAAGCCACATGCTAGAATAATGCACTAAAATAATCCATTTTTAGGACAAAGCATTTGCGTCATGAACAATAGTTCACATTCCCTTAGCTTTCACTTTGTGCAGAGTCAATAGATGAAGCTAAGAAGTTAGATGGAAGCAATGAATGATGTTTGTGATCATTATTTGTTATTTCTTAAATGAGTTGGAGAAAAAGAAGTAATTTTCTCTATGCAAAGTTGTACATATACAAGGACATGAAGTCATCTCTGTTTATGCCAGAATCATTATATTCAAGCTCTAGGCATCTCCTAATGCAGGGGTAAAATCAGGCATGGTAGAAGTAACAATATATTGTGTACATGTTTTAAGGTATGAAAACATGGTAAGGTAGAAAACATGGTAAGGTAGAAACATGGTAAGGTATGAAAACATGGTAAGGTAGAAAAGCTCCTTAAAAACATTTAACCAGCTCTATAAACTTTTTCAAACCTATGGAAACTATTAAAGAATAGTACAACTATAACCTGAAAATACATGGTTGTGTCCAAGAAAGCAATAGCAAGGAGAAATTAGGAAATCTTATTATCAACTTCTTTCTTTTTTCAGAAGAAACTGTTCTAAAAAGAGTTATAAAAATAAACATTTTCCAATTTTACTTACATTGACACTTTGTACTTTTTCAAAGGGACTTTATTATTCCTACTTCAAGACCATTATTGAAGCACCTTCATTTTTGGAAGGACTGTGGATGATTATGAATGACAGGCTCACTGAATATCCCCTTGTAATTAATACAGTGAAACGATTCCACCTTTATCCAGAGGTAAGCAATATTTTGGGATAAATATTTGTAGAGGGATTCTTTTTTATCGGATAAAAATAGTGAGCACAATGATGTTATAGGAAGGACGGGATCTTTAAAGTTTATTGATTGTGTGTGTCCTTATGGTTGATCAGGGTTTTAAAAGTTCCTCTCCTAAATTTAAAAACTCCAGAAATTGGAGTTCCCGTCGTGGCACAGTGGAAATGAATCTGACTAGGAACCATGGGGTTGCGGGTTCGATCCCTAGCCTCGCTCAGTGGGTTAAGGATCCGGCATTGCCGTGAGCTGTGGTGTAGGTCACAGACGTGGCTCAGATCTGCCGTTGCTGTGGCTCTGGCATAGGCCTGTAGCAACAGCTCCGATTAGACCCCAGCCTGGGCATCTCCATATGCTGCGGAGACAAAAGACAAAACAAAATAAAACCAACTCCAGAAATTATGCTCACATGACCTTAAAGAATAGAGCTTTAGTATGGAAGTAGTGACCAGCAAAATAGACAAGCCAGATGGGAAGGTGCCAAGAAGGATTCTAGATGGAGATTGTTGGCTTTAGAGACCACGTGGATGGACATACTAATCACATGAAAAGACAGTGAAAGTGATGAGGAGAACAGTGACCTTAGAGTTACATTAATAAAGCAGGCCTTATGTAGTGATACAGCCAGAAATATATGAGTACTTCCCCGTACTAAAGAGTATATGTTTTATGGTGGTCTGTACATTCTAGAAATTGGGGGAAAAATAGTAAATTCAATTTATGAACTCTGAAGATAATTGCTGACTCGATAGCATGATAAGCACTACTTTTGAGTTATCTCAGTATCTAATAGATTAGTCAAAAATTAACTGTTTTTGTTTTTATTGAAGTATAGTTGATTTACAGTGTTGTGTTAATGTCTGCTACATAGCAAAGTGATTCAGTTATCTATACACGTTCTTTTTCATATTCTTTTCCATAATGGCTGAAGACAGGATATTAAATATAGCTCCCTGTGCTGTACAGTAGGACCTTGTTGTTTATCCCCCCTGTATGTACTGGTTCGCATCTGTTAATCCCACACTCTCATCCTTCCCTCCCCCTTGGCAACCACAAGTCTGCTCTCTATCTGTGAGTCTGTTTCTGTTTTGTAGATAGGTTCATGTTTGTCATATTATGGATTCCACAAATTATGGTATTTATATTTTTTTCTAACTTGCTTAGTATAATAATCGCTAGGTCCATTTAATAATGTTGTAAATGGCATTATTTCATTCTTTTTTATGGCATTGTATATATATATATATATATATATACCACATCTTATTTATCCATTCATCTGTCCATGGACTTTATATTGTTTTCCTGTCTTAGCTATTGTGAATAATGCTGCTAGGAACATAAGGATGCATAAATATGTTCTAATAAGAGTTTTCTCCAAATATATGCCCAGAAGTGGGATTTCTGGATCATATGACAACTCTTATTTTTGAGGAACCACCATACTGTTCTCCATAGTGGTTGTAACTAATTTACATTCCCATCAATTGTGTAGGAGGGTTCCCTTTTCTTTACACCCTCTCCAGCATTTATTTGTAGGTTTTTAATGATGGCCATTTTGACTGATGTGAGGTGGTACCTCATTATAGTTTTGATTTATATTTCTCTTATAGTTAGTGATGTTGAGCATCTTTTCATATGCCTCTTGGCCATCTGTATGTCTTCTGTGTAGAAATATCTGCTTAGGTCTTCTGTCTGTTTTTCAATTGGATGGCTTTTTATTTCTTCATATTTTATGGATTTAAAAATTATTGCTCTTTAGATTTTGAGATGCTTTAAATTATGGAAACTAAAGAATAACATGAAATATGTGTGATTAACCATCTAAAATAAATAAATGCTACCTTTTTGTCATTTTTTTTTGCTTCAGCTATGTTAAAATAATTAAAACATTATAAATACAATTAAAGTCATCTTTATTCTGCTTCTCAGTCTGTGTGTGCTTTAAATGCTTCCTGTCTTGTTCTTTATAGTAAAAGCTTGCTGGCCTCTTATCTAGGAGAATGATTAGAGAAACAAGATAGATTTCCTGGGTAGCACCAAGGGCTTCATCTGAGGTTGTTGCTTTTGAACCTAGAACAAAACCAGCCAGCAGAGTTGGTTTTTCCAGCTATAATCAGTTTACCAAGTATGAGCACTGAGAAGGTGGAGAGCTGGATTTAATCACATTTGGTCAGCTTTCCATAGAATGTAAAAAGCCAGAAAGACCACTGCTCCCAGCCTAGTAGCAACACATAGGCTGGATAATCTGCAGAGTCACAACTTTTCCTAAAGCCATCAGTGAGCCGAGGTTGCCTGGCAAACAACTACCTCAAAGTCAAAAGAAAGAAGGCACTTGCAAGGAGAATGGGGACACAAATATTTGTTTATGTGGTTCAGATGCCCCTGGACATCATCATAAAGAATGCAACTCAAATTGTTCACCAGCTTGGAAATGCCTGAAGTGGGTTAGCAAGAGAATATAGGACTCCTGGGAACCCAGATAGAAGGGAATTTGCAGTCACTTGCATGCTTTTCCCACAGATCTCATTGGGTGCTGACTAAAGATCATCAAGAGTCCTGAGAAAGTAGCCCTCACGGTAAGCCTGGAGGAGCTACATAGGGAGAGCCATGAAACTCTACCCACGTCCTTCTCCCTTGTATTCCTTATGGGGAAAAAAGCCTTAAACTGCTGGGGAGAAAGGTAAAAAACTTGCATAAAAATAGGCCACATGTCCTGATTTACCCCTTAGTTTTGCTAACCCCTGGCCTTTTTGCTTATTTCATGTCTTTCTTCAGTTCTCCCAAACTGTGTTTCTCTATTTTAATTCTCAGTTAATCTGTCATTTTTAAACTGACTAGTAATGTGCTACCTTTATCATAAACAAAATATTCATGTTTACATTTTATGTTTGTTTTTTCTCTCTCATATTCTATTCCTTGATCATTTGTCTATTTCTTCACTGATATGGTATTGTTATAATGCTATATTTTGTTTATAGAGTATGTTTCAAAGTCTAGCAATGTTAAAAAATCATAGCTAACACCTAAATAATGTTACTGTGTACTTTACATTTAATTTTCAGAACAATGCTGTAACTCATCCTCATTGTACCCATAAAAACAATGGAGTAGAAAGGTTAAATAGTTTGCTCAAGCCATACAGGTTGGGTATAGTAGAGTTAAGAAATTTGAAGCCAGGCAGTGTGTCTTCAGAGTGTGTGTTCTTGACCACTATACTATACTCCCTTTCAGTTTTACCAATGAATTTCACATATGGCAATCTTACAAAGGTAAGTGTACAAGAATGTAAAAGGGTTCATCATGTAGGGTATTTATTTAACTGTGACACATTCATATAATGCAGACATTGTATACAGTGAAATGAACCCATGGTTACTGCCATGAAGTGACATCTAAAACATTCTGGAGTTTCAGTAATGACTTTGGAAGGAGGAAAGTTTTAATTTTTACTTTTTGTTAAGCTCAGTTTATCATTTGAAACATGGGTTATACCTTTGATGTCACATCTAAGAAATAGTTGCCTAAATCAGGTCACAGAGATTTTTCTCCTAGAATTTTTTACACTTTTAGCTCTTAAACTTACGTCTGTGGCCCATTTAAAATTTTTATGTGTGAGGTAAATACCTGAGAGTTTTACTTCCCCATATGGATAGTCCAGCATCAGTTACTGAAATGAGTGTTCTTTCCCTCATTATTTTACTTTGGCATGTTAGTCAAATATTAATTGACCATAAATAAACAGATTTATATCTAGACTCTTTCATCTATTCTTGGATATCTATGTTTGTCCTTATACCAGTACCATACTATTGGTAATTGCTATCATTTTATAATAAGCTTTGAAATTGATAGTGTGAGTTCTCCAACTTTTCTCTTTTTCAAAACATTTTGGCTATGCTACATCTTTTGCATTTACATATAGATTTTAGAATTATGTTGTCAATTTTTACCAGAAATACTGTCCGGATTTTAATTGGGATTACATTGAATCTATAGCTGATTTGGGGGACAATTGATAACTTAAAAATATTGAACCTTCCAATCCCTGAACATGTTAACTGAGTATATTTATTTAGGTTTTATTCAGTTTTTTTCATCATTGTTTTGTAGTTTTTAGTGTATAGGTCTTAAATTCCTTTTGATAAATGTACTCCTAAGTATTTTATTCTTTTTGATGCTATTGCAAATAAAATTGTTTTTTTAACTTTATTTTTGGATTATTTTTGGCTGAGGGAGTTCCCTAGCTATTAGTTTGTTGACAGTTTTCATCATGAATAGACGTTTATTTTTTTCAAATTTTTTTTTCAGTATTTATTGAAATGATCACATGGTTTTTGTCCTTTATTCTATTTATAGAGCTATTACATTCATTGATTTTTATTTGTTAAACTAACCTGGTATTCTTGGCCATGCTGTGTAAAGCTTTTTTACTACATTGCTGGTTTGAGCTTGCTAATATTCTGTTAAGGGATGTGTGCATGCGTGCATGTGTGTGTGTGTGTGTGTGTGTGTGTGTGTTCATGAGGGATTTTGATATGTGGTTTTTGTTTTATGGAGTTTTGTTTGCTTATTATACCTTTGGCTGGCTTGGGTATCTGGGTATTACTGGCCTGATAGAATAAGTTGGAAAGTCGTTACTCCTATTTTCTGAGAGAGTTTATATCCTTAGACAGTTACATAAAATACATATGAGAAAATTTTCCCACAGAGCCATTTAGGCCTGGGCCTTTCATTTAGGTAGATTTTTTTTTTTGATTTTCAATTAAAGTATAGTTGACTTACAATATTCCTTCAATTTCTACCGTACATCAAAGTGACCCAATCATAATAAACATACATTCTTTTTTTATATACCGAATGTTTATCAAGATCCATTTTATTTAAATTGTTAAATTTAAGTGTGAGAGTTGTTCAAGGTACTCCTTTATTATCCTTTTGACACCTGCAGACTGTAGTGATTGCTCCTATTTCATTCCTGACACAGGTAACTCATGTCTTTGTTTTTGTGTCAGTTTTATTGACCTTTTCAAAGAACCAGCTGTTTGCATTGGCTTTCTCTATTTTTCTGCTTTCAATTTCACTTGTTTTTCTCCTTATTGTTTCCTTCCTTATTATTTTATTTGCTTTAGATTTATTTTGTTCTTTTTTTTCTAGGTTCCTAGGTTGGATCTTGGAACATTGATTTTTTTCTCCTTTTTTCTAATGTTTTAATATTACTGCCATGCACTACTCTCACAGCATTGCCTTATCTCTGGCCCACAATTTTGATACATTGCATTCATTTTTAATACATGTTATTTTTTAGAATTTTAGTTTTTTTTTTTTGTTTTTTTTGTCTTTTTGCTATTTCTTGGGCCGCTCCCACGGCATATGGAGGTTCCCAGGCTAGGGGTCCAATCGGAGCTGTAGTCTCCCGCCTACGCCAGAGCCACAGCAACGCGGGATCCGAGCCACGTCTGCAACCTACACCACAGCTCACGGCAACGCCGGATCGTTAACCCACTGAGCAAGCGCAGGGACCGAACCCGCAACCTCATGATTCCTAGTCGGATTCGTTAACCACTGCACCACGACGGGAACTCCAGAATTTTAGTTTTAATTTCAGCAAAAATTGAGTAGAAGATACAGAGTTCTTGTGTTCTCCTCTGCCCCCATATATACACAATGTCCTTTCTACAGTTGATTAACCTGCATTAACACACTGTCATCCCCCAAAATACATAATTTTCATTAGTGTTCACACTTGGAGGTGTGTATTCTATGGGTTTGAATAAATGCATAATGGCATACCTATGCCAGCATAGGATTGCATGTAATAGTTTCCCTAAAATTATTTTCCTAAAAATGCTGTGTTCATCCATCCCTCCCATCAATTGGGTTGTTTGTTTTTTTATTGTTAATTTTCAAGAGTTATTTGTATATTTTAGATAACAGTCCATTATCTTTTTTTTCATTTGCAAATATTTTCTTCCATCCTGTAGTTTGTCTTTTTATTCTCTTGACATTGTTTTTGCAGATCAGAAATTTTAATGAAGTCCAACTTATTCACTCTTTCTTTCATGAATCATTCCTTTGGGTGTTGTATTTAAACAGTTATTGCTAGTCCCAAGGTCATCTAGATTTTTTTCCTGTTATACTTGAGGAGTTCTATAGTTTTATGATTTATATTTAGATCCATGAGCCATTGTAAGTTAAGTTTTGCAAAGGGTGTAAAATCTGAGTATAGGTTTATTTTTTTACATGCGGATGTTCAGCTATTCAAGCACCATTTGTTGAAAAGACTGTCTTACACTATTGTATTGCCTTTGTTCCTCTGATAAAGTTTAGTTGACTACATTTAAGTGGATCTATTTTGTGGGCTCTCTAGTCTCTTCTATTGATTTATTTGTCTATCCCTTTGCTAGTACCACTCTGTTTTGATTACTGTAACTTTATAAGAACTCTTAAAGTTGGATAGTTTTATTTTCTTGTAATATCTTTTTCTGGTTTGGTATTAAGATAATTCTGGCATCAAGGAGTGAGTTCATATGCTGTTCTTCTGGAAAGAGTCTGGAGAATTGGTACTCCTTTCTTTAAATGGTTGGTAGAATTCACTGGTGACCCCATCTGGATTCAGTGCTTTCTGATTTGGAAGGTTATTAATTGTTGACTAAATTTATCTACTGGATATAGTCCTATTCAGATTGTCTATTTCTTCTTGTGCTGCTTCAAGGAAGTGGCTCATAGGTTATTAAATTTTGGGGCATAGAATTGTTCATTATTCCTTTATTATCCTTTTAATGTCCATGAGCTCTGTAACAATGTCTTCTCTTTCATTTTATGATATTAATAATTTGTGTTATCTCTTTTTTTTTTCTTAGCCTGGCTAGAGCTTTATTTATTGTATTGATGCTCTGTTGTTTGATGCAGGCACATTGAAGATTGCTATGTCTTCCTGTAGAATTGACTCCTTTATCATTACATAACACCACTTTTTATCCAGATAACTTTTCTTACTGTGAAGTCTGCTCTGTCTGAAATTAGTGCGGCTGCTCTGATTTTCTTTTAATTAGTTTTAGCATAGTAATTTTACTTTACTCATTTATTTTTAATCTATATGTATCATAAATACATATATATATATATACTTTTTATTCTTCTCTTTTTAGGGCCACAGCTGCAGCACGTTAAAGTTTCCAGGCTAGGGGTCAAATCAGACCTGTAGCTGCTGGCCTGTGCAATAGCCACAGCAACATGGGATCCATGCTGTGTCTGTGACCTATACCACAGCTCACAGCAACTCCAAATCCTTAACCCACTGAGTTAGGCCAAGGATCAAACCCATATATACTCATGGATACTAGTTGGGTTCGTTACTGCTGAGCTGCAAAGGGAACTCCCTGTCTTTATATTTAAAATTAGTTTATTATAAACAACATATTGTTGGGTCTTATTTTCTGAATCACTCTGACCATCTCTGTCTGTTGATTGGTGCATTTAGATCATTGATGTTTGAAGTGATTATTGACTTAGATTGAAATCATCTATATTTGTAACTATTTTCTTTTTGTTGCCCTTGTTCTTTGTTCCTGTTTTGAGTCTACTCTTTTCATGACTTTTGGGGTTCTTACTGAGTATTTTATATTACCACACTTTTTCTTATCACATTAGTTATGATTCTTTTTTTTTTTTTTTACTTTTTTTCGTGATTGCCCTAGAGTTTGCAATATATGCATTTACATGTATACATTTACAATGAATCCAAGACCACTTTTAAATAACACTAAACCACTTCCAGGGCAATGTGAGTACCTTATAATTTATAATAACAAAATAATTCTAATTTCCTCCTTCCCAATCCCTGAATCAGTGCTCACTTATGACAGTTTTACTAAGCACACACGCTCGCATAACAATATGTAAGTAAATACACTGTTGCTATTATTATTTTGAACAAAGTTATTACACATTAGATCATTTGAGAATAATAAAAAGGAGAGTTTTCATTTTATCTTCGCTTATTCTTTCTTTGATGCTCTTTATGTGGCTCCAAGTTTCTAATCTGTATCTTTCTCTTCTCCATAAAGAATATCCTTAAAAAATTCCTCAATTTTTGTTTGTTTGAGAAAGTATTTATCCATCACTTTTAAAGGATAATCTCACGTGATAGAGAGTTCTAAGTTGGTTTTTATTCTCTCAATTTTAAATATTTCATTTTCTTCTTAATTGAGTTGTTTCTGAGGAAAAGTCAGATTAGTTCTTACCTTTACTGCTTTTTAAGTAAGACTTTTTGCCTCTGACTTCTTTCAGAATTTTTTTTTAATCTTAGTTTTCTGTAGTTTGAATATGATGTGCATATTCAATGTGCATAGTTTATGAATAGTTAGTTATTTTTTTAAAATGTCCCAGGCACGAGCATTTTGTTTGTAATTTTTTTGGTGTTATATTCCCTAGTCTTAAACTTTTTAAAGTAGATTTCAGATTGGGAGGGATTGGTTAGTTAAATCTGCTTGGTCAAAGTTTTAAGGTGCACAAGAGCTATTATTCCATGCGCAGTTAGTTGTTGTTGTTTTTTTTTTTTTTTTTTTGTCTTTTCTAGGGCCACAGCCGCGGCCTATTGGAGGTTCCCAGGCTAGGGATAGAATCAGAACTGTAGCTGCTGGCCTACGCTAGAGCCACAGCAACGCCAGATCTGAGCCGCATCTGCGACCTATACCCAAGCTCACAGCAATGCTGGATCCTTACCCACTGATTGAGGCCAGGGATTGAACCCACAACCTCATGGTTCCTAGTTGGATTCATTAACCACTGAGACACGATGGGAACTCCTGCAGTTAAGTTTTATAGACTATAATGAGTTAGTTTTTAAACTATGAAGAAAATAAGTTCAAAGACTGAGGTGAACTGTTAATGAAATATTTTTGTAGATCTTTGTGTTTTTCTATTAATTATCAAATTTTGTTTATATACTTTATGCTTGATTTTACAGCAGCAATTGTTAGAATTGATTACAAGAGTATATTACAGAGATGTCGATTCCAGCATAAATTTTAAAGATGTGCATTACTCAGTAATACACAGCTTTAGTTTATTGTGTATGTGTGTGTGTAAAATTTAAAATGACTATTTCCCATGTGAAATGGGATTTAAATAAATTTGTCCATATTTACAATGTTGAAGCACCATCATAAAATCATATTTTGGAAAAAAATTATAATTATGAAGATAAAGTATTTTTATTTATTATCTTTTTGCTTTTATCTTTCATAGGTAATTATAGCCTTCTGGTATCGCTCAGTTGTGGGAATAATGAATTCATTTGGGCTAGAAACTAAGACCTGCTGGAATGTGACCAGAGTAGAACCTCTAAATGAAGTTCAAAGCTGTGAAGGCATGTTTCTTCCTAAAATGCTGCTTTATTGTCATTAATGTTCACATAAACATTTTATAATGTTATGATTCACTTTATGAATTATTATAAACTACTATTATTCATTTTTTTCTTTAAAAACACTCTAGAACTGATTCACCTAAAAGAATATTTACCCCTTAAAGTAATTTTCTGAGAAGGCAGTTTACTTACTAAAATGAATATTAATTTGAAATTTAATTTGAATATGAATATACTCCAGTGTAAGGTCATCCTGATTATGTCCTTCCTCCCTTTCAGAATAAAAAAGTACAAAAAAAGTTTTGGGGTGGCTCAAATATATAAATTTGGAGGATGTAGGCTAATTAGAGTTCTACCTGTGATAGGTAACACAGAAATTTAGTTAAGAATATGTATTTTTTTCTTTCCCGCTTTTTTTAGGGCCGCACTTGTGGCATATGACAGTTCCCAGGCTAGGGGTTAAATCGGAACTGCAACTGCCAACCTACACCACAGCCATAGCAACATCAAATCTGAGCCATGTCTGCACCCTAGGCCACAGCTTGTAGTAATGCTGGATCCTTAACCCACTGAGCAAGGCTGGAGATCAAACACGCATCCTCATGGGTACTAGTCAGATTCTTAACCTACTGAGCCACAAAGGGAACTCCCTGTGCATACATATTTAAAAATCAGATATGTGATAACAGATTACTTTAGAAACCTGTTTTTGTGCTCTCACAGCCCATGAATAGTTCTAATCAAACTCTTAGTATACATTTTCTAATCAATATCTTTGTCAAATAACTTTTCTTAGAATCATATAAAAATTTTCCAGGATCTGTAATTGTCACTTCTATTTGAGATGTTTGTAATTGAACACTATTGTAGTCCAAGTATGATGCTGTCCTTTGAAACTCTTATTCAGAATCACATATATCTATTTGCATAACACAGTTGTTTTTTCTTTATTTCTTTATATTCTCTGCAACATTATATTTTATACATATTTTAGTAGACTTGTGTACAGTAACATTCAGTTTTTGGAATATAGTCTAAATCTATATTTCTCTGTATTCCTTACATTTTTACTGATTCCCTCAGATGGTCTTTATAACATTTAAATCAGTACTGGTAGAGAGTACTTTAAATACAAAGTAAAGGAAATGAGAAAATGCCTCATAAAATGATAGACTCAATCAGGTTAGAAGGTATAAACTTTTCTTAAGGCTGGACAAAAAAATCACCTTATATATGTGCATAAATGATATTTATTAAGTTACCACTAAGTGATAGATTAGTGTTGGTAGTTGGGACCCACAGATAAATGGGGTAAACAGGCGCCCTTAATCTCATAAAGTTTACACTGTAAGAGGGATGTTAGTGTTTACAACTGTGGTGGATATTACAAATAAGAAAATAGGAGTTCCTGTCGTGGCTCAGTGGTTAATGAATCCGACTAGGAACCATGAGGTTGTGGGTTTGATCCCTGGCCTCGCTCAGTGGGTTAAGGATCCAGCATTGCTGCGGCTCTGGCGTAGGCTAGCAGCTACAGCTCCAATTAGACCCCCTAGCCTGGGAACCTCCCTAAGCTGTGGGAGCGGCCCTAAAAAAGGCAGAAAGACAAACAAAAAACAAAATAAAATAAAATAAAGTCATTGAGATCAGGAGAAGTATTTGAAGAATAGGGACCAGCATATTCCAAAGTCCTAAGACGAGAGAACTAAAGAAAGCTAGACTTTCAGGGGAGCGAGATAAAGAAGAAAACATGGTATTAAATGATGTTTGAAATTTAAGCAAAGGTCAGATAATAAAGGACCATAGTTAAGAGTTTTATATTTATTCATTAAAGAATTTTAGGATTTTTATTTTTAAAACATTATCTTGGCAGTTACATAGAAAATGTATTAGTAAAGGACAAAAGGCCAGGTAGGAACTCTTAGGCTCTCAGCAAGTGATTTCAGGAAAGGTAACTGGGAAATAAATGGATTTGAGAGATAGTTGGAAGCAGAATTGACAAGATTTGGTAATTGTTTGATGGGAGGGGAAGGAGAATGAAATTATGTAATACTGTTTGGTTTCTTGCTTAAGTATTTGAGTTCCTCCATTCAAAATGGTAAGAAACTTTTTTAAAGTAGCAGGTTTGAATTCCTACATTAATTTGAGATACCTGAGAGACCACAAAGTAGAGATGTCAAGTGGCTGCCTTTCTATGTAGGAATAAGAAGAAAGTTCTCATCTAAATATAGACTTGGAGTCATCTGTATATAGATGATCACTGGAATCATGGAAAAGAATTTCCTTAAGGAGACTATGCAGAATGAGAAAAGAAGAGGGGCTGTGATATGGATTAAGATGGTCCAACAGTGAAGGGGGCAGGGAATAAAGGAAGGGAAGTAATTAGGACAGGCTGAAAAGGAATGGCCAGAGAAATAAAAGAAAGCAGAAAGTCCAGCCTTCAGATCTTGGCTCCACCAGTTACAGCTAAATAACTTTTAGCAAGTTACTTAAAGTTTTTTGTGTTGTTTTCTCAACTATTAAAAAACATTTTCATACCAAATAATTTCATAGATTTGTTTTTAGTATTAGATGATGATTGTAAAGCATTTAGTAGGGTGTGTGTGTGTGTATAGCTTATACAGTGATATATTAAAGTATTAAAGTTCTGGCTACACATAATAATGGATCAAATAACTAGGTCATATAGACTAACACTGCTTTTTGAGGTCAGGGGCCGTATCTTACTCATCCTAGAGCCTAGCAAAAGATAAAAATAATGCAGTGGATTTTCTCTTGTAATTCATTTATCAAGTGACTCTACAGACAGTTCTAGATACTGAACAATAGCAGCATCACCTAAATAAAATGAAGTACCAACTGATCATTATAGTATAATAATAATAATAATACTGCAACAGGGAAAAGTATAAATGTAACTGCAGTAAACTATAAAGTATAAATGTTACAATGCCTCATGTAAGAGGAAAGTACTAATGTAACTATTAAATAGAGCAGCAATCTGAAAATGAAATGCTTTCAGCAAATTCATGAGCTCTTAGTTACAAAGCACTGTGATAATTATGTCTAATTGCTATATAGTCATTTATTGATTAAATGCTGAATAATCTGTGTCTTTTTAAAGGATTGGGAGACCCAGCTTGCTTTTATGTTGGTGTAATCTTTGTTTTAAATGGAATGATGATGGGATTGTTCTTCGTGTATGGTGCATACCTGAGGTAAGCCTCCTATATAAAAGATCTTTCAGTGGGATTATAAAGACTTTCTGACATTTATTGAGTGAATCAAAAAGGAGAAATAATGTGATTAATTAACAGTAGGAAACTGTAGGTTTTATTTGTTTATTTCTTTTTTTTTTTTTTTCGGGGGAGGGGGGGAGTGCTGCACCTTTAGCATATGGGAGTTCCCAGGCTAGGGGTTGAATCAGAGCTGCAGCTGTTGGCTTAAGCCACAGCCACAACAACACAGGATCCAAGCTGCATCTGCAACCCCTGCCACAGCTTGCGGCAACACTGCATCTTTAACCACTGAGTGAGGCCAGGGGTTGAACCCACATACTCATGGATACTAGTCGGGTTCTCAACCCGCTGAGCCATGGCAGGAACTCCTATAGATTTAATTTTTTCAGAAGCTTAGCCAAATATCAAGCAATGAAAAACTAGAACTGTCACTAAAATAGTATCTTAAAGTCTTCACTTTTATACTTGTGTTGATATTTTTAAGCCAATTAATATTCTTTAACAAAGATTCTAATGAAAATAACTCTAGATCTTATATGAAATCTTTCTTTATTACATTAGAGGGGATCATCAGTTGGCACTAGTAGCAGATTATTTGCAATTTTAATCTCTGTACATGTGAAATTAAGAAAGCAGTAAAAGAAAATGTATATCACTTATAGCAGACACATTTGATAGCCTTCTTTCTTGATAATAGCACCACAATTTTGTTTGGAGTAGCAGGGTGCCCAGTTTCAAGTGGTAGGTTGAAGTTAACTATGAAAATACTGTATTCTGCTTCCCACTCTTCACGGCACATTAGGAGAACCATAGGAGTTAGCTTTTCTAGTGAAAAGTAGGGTGAAATCAGACTTGGTTACACTCAGGAAAGAACTTGCCTTTCTAACAAAAAGTTAGATTCAGCTGCCCCTTTTCTCCTTCTTCCTACTTTTACCTGAATGTGATACCTGGAGCTGCTGCAGTCATTTTGTGATCATGAGGGGAAAAGCCATAAACATAGCACATATGTCTGCCCTAACATATTTCTGCTTCTAAACCAATGCCAACACTTATCTTTTATTTTCTTGTTGAATGATATAGTAAACATCCATATTATTTAAGTGACTTTTGTCAGATTTACTGTTTCTCTCAACAGAGTACATTTTTCTGAGCACATAAATCCAATTTAGAATGACAAAAATTTGCTTCCACTTAGAATATTCAAAGAATGCAGTATAGACTCCGGAGCACTGGCTTGTTATAAATTATTTTATGTCCTCATCTAATATTTAATTTAGAAAATATTTTAAATATAAATTATAAAAAAGACTATTTTGTATGTGTGTTTTCTTTGCTTGTACAGTCAAGAAAAAATGTCAACTACATGGGTACTTTTGAAATTTTTACTACTATTTTATAGGGTTTAGTACTATGACATTTTAAAATCCAAGATAATTTTGTGAGATACTATATTTTACATGAATTTTGATTGTACACTTTTTCTTCACAGTGGGACTCAACTTGGAGGTCTAATTACAGTATTATGCTACTTTTTCAACCATGGAGAGGTTTGTTTTCTAAAAAATATATATATTTTTTTCTTTTTTGGCTGCACCTGTGGCATATGGAAGTTCTCAGGCCAGAGATCAAATCTAAGCTATAGCTGTGACCTACACCACAGCTGTGGCAATACTGGATCCTTAACCCATTGTGCTAAGTTAGGGATCAAACTCATGCTACAGCAGAGACACCACCAGATCCATAACCCTTTGTGCCACAGTGAGAGCTGGAAAATAATTTTAAAAAAAGAAAGGGTGGCATAGTAACAAATTTATTCATCAAAATAATATTCAGTTGCGTATTACTTAGGAACTCATGTTTTAAAGAAACTTGTAAGTTGTTTTAATCATGTTAATCCACATTTTTATAGAATAATTAGAATTTATGATATGAAATGTCTTGCCTGGTTTTTAGCATATGTATATAGTACATATATTTTGTAGGAAAAGGAAATACCATACTTGTCAAGTTAAGGCACTTTATATACATTATCTCATTTACTTCTACCAAACTTTTTGGAAAGTAGTTGTTATCCTCACAGTAGAAGATATGAAATTGAAATTTGTAGAGCGCAAGTTCCTTATTGAAGATTCTGCATTCAGTCCATGATGAAATTGGCTTTCCTATTCTACATCTGACTGGCTCTAAAGCCTCACGTCTTTCTATTACATCATGCTGCCCTTTCAATAACACAACATGCTGAATTCAAAGGTTTATAATTTTGGTTTCCTGGAAGAAGAGCAATCAATTTTAATACTCTTGCAAGGTTGTAAGAGTTTAGATTTTTTCTAAAATTTCAGAACTCTTGATATAAAATTCTGTAATGTTCTCACCTATATGTCTTAGAAATAATTAGTTTTAAAGTCTATGTGAAAATTTAATTAATACTTTCATTATATGCATCATATTAGTGATTCTTAAATACTTCTAATTGTTTTTAGAAATTTCGCAGGTATATTTCACAAATTCAGAGATGATCTTAATCACTTGTAATGTGTGTCTGTCCTCATTAAACTTATCATATGTAAACTCTCTTAGTGTGTGTGAATGCCCTAGGTGACTGTTTAGCTATTTTTCCCAAAGCCCTGGGATTATGCCACAGTCATCACTGCAGAGCTGGAATGTGGATCTGGTTCGTCTTTCCCAGAATCCTTACCACTCCTGTTTCTATCATCTTGTTTGTCCTTTGGGTGTCCTTATGTTTGCCATGATATAACTTTCACTTGTTTTTGGAATTGCCACTGAATAGCTCTCTACCTAATGGTTATGTGTGTTATTAAGAGAACTCCAAAAACTGAGGAGTTATATCAGGCATTCAGAAATAAATGAGTCTAGCATTAACATTATTAAAACCATAACACCCATGATTTTTTAAATTAATGATGTTTATCGCAATGTAACATAAAGTGAAGTAAGCACTGTATTGATTTCAGGCCACTCGGGTGATGTGGACACCGCCTCTCCGGGAAAGTTTTTCATATCCATTTCTTGTGCTTCAGATGTACATCCTAACTTTGATTCTCAGGTAATTTTTATTTATAAAATAAATATAGAAAACTTTTAAGTTTCTTAAAATATACTTCAACTTATTAAGTTATAATTACTAAATTCAGACTCTGTTTTTAAAAATTACTTCAAAAGTAAGTTGTGAATCTGGCTAAAAAAAACAATCTAAAATTACTCTGTAGAGAGTCCTGCTTTGGTACAACAGGATTTGTGGTGTCTCCTAAGTGCTGGGACGAAGGCTGGATCCCAGGCCAGCACAGTGGGTCAAGGATCTGGTGTTGCTTCAGCTGCAACTGATTGGATCAGATCTGATTCCTGGCCAGGACTATGCCTTGGGGGGCCAAAAAAATTACTATATAAAAGTTTCTTTCCATTTAAGAGCCTAAACTACAGGCTTTAGATAATTACATTATGTTTTAATTAATCAATAGGTATGTGTTCATAAATACTTGGTAAAAAGATTCAGAGGTTTTTGAGAAACTATTACTTTTTTCCCCTCAATGCTTATGGACTCTGACTCATTGTTTTCCAATCTGTGATTTTGATGGAGCATGAAAAAAGTGTTCTATGCACAAATGAATTGGAGAAACGCTAGGTTAGATAAAAGCATCTATAGTCATATGTTTACAAGTATTTCTGAACTACTGTTGTTTTTAGAAGTTCAACCAAAGTTTCATCACAACTGTTTTTCCTGGACATATCTTTTTTGTTGTGGGGATTAATTGTATAAGCACTTCAAAAATTTGAAAAGCCTGAGAAATGACAACAAAAAATATAAATAGTTGAATACTGTAGCTTCACAGTAGAGATGAGTTTCATAGAATGTTGATGGGATCTCTCACTGAATAAGGTAATGATTACTATCACTCCCAGAGAACTTCATACTTCTATCACTAGTACCTATCAGATTCTACTTACATTAAGGTCATTTTTGTATGTCTTTTTTCTTTGCTTAAACGGTAAATTTGTTAACAAATCACACATACACAAATATCTAAACATACATTTAATATAATAAAATGCTGCTGGAAACAGTGCATTTATCTCTTTAACCACTTATCAACACTGCCATGTAGACATTTAAGGTCCTTCTTTGTTAGCTTAAGGAAGGTAAATAGAGGCATACTGGGGTGGCTACAACCTCAGGAAAGGTGCAGAGTAACTTCTGGTTTGTTACCTATATGAAAGTTTATTTTTAGATGGAATTTGGAGTTGGGAATCTGCTCCTTATCCAGATTTCTGTATCTTCGCTGTACATATTACCTTCTCTCAAAGAGTATGGAGGAGGAAGCTGCCTGTTCATCCCCACTTATTCCTGGTTAAACTCCTAGAAAGATGTTTTTGTTTTTTTTTTTTCCATTTTTTAAATTTTTTGAAGTAACATTAGCCTGACCGATAAGGGGTTTCAGAAAATGGAACATATTAACTGGAATATTTAGGATTATATCCCTGAGTACATGTGTTATACTCCATACCTTAGTCAAAAGTAATTTTTATTTTACAAATATAATATGACTGAGTACTTAATATATTTTGTGATAATATTGTTAAACAATATAAACATTAAAAATTTCACTTTTGAAAATTTATATACCATAGTACAAGGATTGATTACAGTCTAATACAACTTTTATAAAAAGAAGTTACAATTTTATAGTTTACACAAAATGTTTGCATTTCTTTTCATATTCTAAAAGATACTAAAATCTTATGTGGTAAAAGGTATTGGTTACTGATATATTTTACAATTACAGAAGGGGCAATTTATTTATTTATTTAGTCTTTTGTCTTTTTAGGGCTGCACCCGCAGCATATGGGGGTTCCCAGGCTAGGAGTCAAATCAGAGCCACAGCTGCCAGCCTACACCCAGCCACGTCTGCAATCTACACCACAGCTCACAACAACGCTGGATCCTCAACCCACTGAGCAAGGCCAGGGATTGAACCCATGTCCCCATGGTTGCCAGTTAGGTTCACTAACTGCTGAACACGACAGGAAGTGTCACAATTTAAACTTCAATATTCAGGAGTTCCCATTGTGGAGCAGTGGAAACAGACCCTACTAGTATCCATGAGGATGCTGGATCGATCTCTGTCCTTGCTCAGTGGGTCGGGGATCAGGCATTGCAGTGAGCTGTGGTGTAGATCACAGCTGAGGCTCGGATCTCACATGGCTGTGGCTGTGGTACAGGCTGACAGCTGTAGTTCCGATTTGACCCCTAGCCTGGGAATGTCCATATGCCGCAGGTGCAGCCCTAAAAGGGGAAAAAAAGAAAAAAGAAAAACACAACACAAAATCTCTTTCTTTAAATTTTTCTCATAGTTGTTAGCTTATTATTTCACCAGCACTTAGGATTTTCTTAATTGCTTTTTGAAATGTAAAAGTGTAAATATCTGGAGGTATGCAAGATCATGTCACATTGTACTTTCTGACCTTCTTGCTGGAGTAGTAAATTTTTAATCCTATGCATCATTAGAGAAAAATAAACTTTTAATATAGTTGATTTACCATATTATGTTAGTTTAAGGTGTACAGAATAGTGATTCATTATTTTTACATATTATACTCTGTTAAAGTTATTATAAGATAATGACTGTAATTCTCTGTGTTTAAAATACTTACTGATAAACTAGATACAGTATTTTATTTAAAGCTCTAATTTTGATTGTTCTATGATAAGCATTTTTATAATCCAAATATTTTATGGGTTTTTTTTAAATGAGCTTTTAAAAATTAACTGTATTCTGTTGTCTTAAATCTAAGGTAAGGGGGTCATTAGATTTTAACATTTTGCAATTAGTCTTTCTGTTTAACGATAGGTTACTTTTATAGTAGAACTTACTGGTGTCAATTCTCTCCATTAAGGACCTCGAACAATAGTAAAAAACATTTTGTTGCACTGTGCCTTTCCAATGTTGCTTTTATGCTTCCCTGGCAATTTGCTCAGTTTATACTTTTTACACAGGTAAGATGATTTTAAACTAATTTAAGTTGAACGTAAGATGTACTTGCTTGTTTCCATGGAAATTTTAAAATGCGATTGTATTTGTGCCCTAATAGATTTTTTCAAATATGGAATAATTTCAAAGTTTATCTACATGAGTTTTTTTTTTAAAAGCATTTAACTCTACCTTCTGTTAATGAGTTGGTTAGTTAAGCAGATATTAAAGGTCAACATGCAATAAATAGGCTTTTTCCTCTTACTTTAATTAATAATTTTTCGTGTTCTTATTTGAGATGATCTTCGTAAATATGCCTGTAGATTTTCATTTGCTTAAGGAATCATTTTGGGTGCCAGACTGCACAACATGGTAAGGGCCAGTTTGACTTTTCATGGTAAGGGATTTCTGCTTCTAATCCAGCTAAATGTTGGCTGTTTTGTCTGGAGTACACAATCGTTCTAGACACCATTTCTTATAACTTTAATCATGATATTATTTGATGGGATTGAAGCCAGATTCTGTTTCCACAAACAAGTAACTATTGGCAAGAAAATGACCTGTTGAAGCAGAGAGTAAAAGGTCAATTTTGATGAAATTTCCTGCTATTATTTTTCATTAGAACACCTTTCCACCTAACTGACAAACACTGATAGTGTGTAATAATGTTCTTTATTGGCAATGAGAAATTCTACCAAGAGTCCTCAAGCTGCCAGTTGTCTACAAAGAATGAAATTATTAATTGGTGCTGAGTGTTTAAAGCATATTTAGGGTATTCCCTCTGCCTTACTTCCTTATATTTGGTCTATAACCAACACAGAATTTCTATAATTTTCATTATTTGCATATACCAACATAGTAGAGGAAATTTCTTGCATCATTTCCTTGCAAGCAAATGTATTAATTTAGTGGTATTGACGAAACTGTTTAAGTAGTTCCTTGGGTAATTTCAATATTGCCTTAATGATTTTCTGTCCTTTCAAAAGATTTACTGGATTTTTAGTTATTTTTCTTTTTTAAATTTAGATAGAATTGACATGTAACATATAAGCTTAAGGTTTACATGTTGATTGGATACATGATTGTATTGCAATATGATTACCACTTGATTACCCCCATAGTGCTTTCCAGACACATAATCATTATTTCATTTTTGTGGTGAGAAAGTTTAAGATCTAATTCCTTAGCAACTTTGAATTATATAATACGGTATTGACTATAATCACTGTGCTGTGTGTTAGATCTCCAGAACTTATTCATCTTCTAGTAGCAAGTCTGTCCCCTTTGTCCAATATCTTCCTACAATATCTTCCTATTTCCCCCACTCCTCAGACCTCGTAGCCACCATTCAATTCTGTTTCTAAAAGTTTGGCTTTTTTAGATTCCACATACAAGTGATATAGTAAGATATTTGTCGTGCTCTTTCTGGTTTATGTCTCAATATAATGCCATTAAGGTCCATTTATGTCCTATGGCAGGATTTCCTTCTTTCTCATGGCTAGGTATACTCAGTATGCATATGTAGCACATCTTCTTTATCCATTCATCTGTTGACAGACAAGTGTTTGTATACTTTGGCTATTGTGAATAATGCTACAGTAAACATGGAAATGCAGATAATTTCTTTGATACTCTGTTTTCATTTCATTTGGGTATATACCCAGAAGTGGGATTGCTGGATCATATGGTAGTTCTACTTTAAATTTTTTGAGGAACCTCAATACTGTTTTCCACTGTGGCTCCATCAATTTACATTTCCACCAAGAGTGCACAAGGGGTTCCTGTTCTTCCATATCCTTGCCAGCACTTGTTATTTCTTGTGTGTTTTTTGTTTGTTTGTTTGTTTAGGGCCACGCTTGAGGCATATGGAGGTTCCCAGCCGCACCACAGCAACACCAGATCCAAGCCATATGCTAGTATATGGTCTGCACATATTTTCTCCGTTTCCATAGGTTGCTTTTCATTTTGTCGAATGTTTCTTTTCCTGTGAAGAAGTTTTTTATAGTTTGATATAGTCTCATTTGTTGAATTTTGCTTTTGTTTCTTGTGCTTTGGGTGTCACAATCCAAAAAATCATTGTCAAGGCTCTTGTCAAGGAGTTTATTCCTTTGGTTTTTCTTCTAGAATTTTACAGTATCAGGTCTTATATTTAAGTCTTTAGTCCATTAAGTTAATTTTTGTTAGTGGGGTAGGATAGAAGCCCAATTTCATGTGAATATCCAGTTTTCCTGGCACCATTTATTGAAGACAGTATTCCCCCCCCCCAAATATTCCTGGCTTCCTTTCAAATATTAGTTCACTATATATGCCTGGGTTTATTTCTGGGCACTCAGTCTGTTCCATTGGAGTATATATCAGTCTTTATGCCTGTGCCATACTGTTTCAATTACTATAGCTGATAATGTAATGGGGTTCCTTATTTGTCACAATCTTTTTTCTTATTGACTGCTTTTAGGATTCTGTTTTTTATTTTTGATGAGTTCATTATAGTGTCTCTTAGGGAAGGTCTTTTTCAATGGCAATAGTGGGGTGATTTATTAGCTTTGGGGACTTGGATACCCTAATGTCTCCTCAGGTTTGGAAATCCTCAGCTATTATTTCTTTTTTTTTTTCTTTTCTTTTTTTGTCTAATAACATTTATTTATTTATTTATTTACAGAATTAAATACATATATTTAAACACAATTACATTCACACAGATTATTATATCATGGATCTTAAGAAACATTAAGTGACTCCCTCTGAAGAAGTGGAATGGAAAATATGCTGAGACAAATAGGAAATTTATTCTATACTTTATCCCATTTTGTATGGCTTTCATCTTTACTATTTAGTATTATCTATTACATTTCAATTTTTCTTTAAAAATTAGCATTATATTAAAATTGTGTATATTATGCAACTAAAATTTATAAAGAAGAAAGCCTTATATACCATTAAATATTTTATATAGCATAGTAAAAAGAATAACTTAACTGGTAAGAATAACAAAAATAATACACCCTCTGAAAATAAGTAAAATATAAAATGCATAAATTGGTTAAAAAACAGTGTAACTATATAAATATGTCCTCACAATTTGTTACATCTTATTGATTCTTCAATATAGGCATTACACCATTCTAGGTGATGTGATAAACAAGACATTATAGACCTTAATGTTTTACCATGGAGAGAAGTGGTTATTAATAATACAATTGTAGAACTGTATTATTTAATTGTACAGTTGCATTATTTAGTTATAATTATCATAAATTCCTTGATGGAGAGGAAATCAGAATCAGATGTAAGAAGACTTCAGCATTCCAAGAATGATGTCAAATGACCCTCTTCATGGTGGATTATGCACTTATTTACTATGAGATATATTTCTTCTCCAGAGATTCCTTGTTTGTGTATCAATTATAGATTTTTGGTTTCAGTTATTCTGAAGTTTTGATATGAGTCTATATGTATATGAGATTGTTTTTAAGTTGTTGTTCTCTTAATTGCAAGTTCATCTCCAGTGTCTTTTTTTTTTTCCTTTGGCTGCACCTGCGGCATACAGAAGTTCCTGGGCTAGGGGGTCAAAGATCTGAGCCACATTTGTGACCTATGCCTCCTCAACTTGCAGCAATGCCAGATCTTTAACCCACTGACTGAGGCCAGGGATCAAACCCTCATCCTCATGGATACTAGTCAGATTCTTAACCTGCTGAGCCACAATGGGAATTTCTATTAGTTCTTTAAATAAACTTTGTGCCCTCTTCTCCCACTCTTTTCAAGTGTAAGGACTCCCCTGATTGGCATTGACATCAACAACTTAAATTTACATTCTCTAAGACAGAAAACTTCTAACAGCCATAAGTGCTGAGTGCTTTGCACTAAAACTGACCTAGACTCTGTGCTTTCATTCATGAGGGGCACCATTCTCTTTCATGTAAATGTTTCATGGCGTGCCTGCAGTAATGGCTCAAGGAATTCTGGCATTAGCTAAATGCTATCTGCAGAATTAGCCTTCCTCTAAGAAAAGACTCTACATTTCTGGTATTGAGTGAGCTTACAAGTTCAAGGTTCTTTTACCTACACACTGTGTTCTTCAAGTTCCTTAGGGTTCTGTCTTGTCAAATCAGGATTATATTAGTTTTTTGGAGATGTCCAAATACTGGTGAATCTCAGAAAGGTTTTCCCCCAGGAGATCCCTGGTTCCCTGTGAAAATTTTTCCAATTCCTTTGTCTTTACTGAACATAAAATTTAACACACACCATGAGAGTGAGAAAGGACAATTTTTGTCAAGTCAGATAAACTTTTTGTGCAAGTAGAGTGAGTGACTTGCCTTTGATTAGACGAAACTAAGAGGTCACCAAAATGTTTTTTTCCAAGGGGAGTTGATGTTTCTTCCATTAGACATAGAAGCAGTTACTCTTACTATATAAATGTCAGCTTCTCTTCCCTAAAGCTTTATCTGACATGGAATCTTGTTATTGAACTCAGTCTCATTCTATAAGTTGATTTCTACCTATTAGTTTGATAGTGTGTATTGTGACCACAATGGTTAAAATATAGTTTAAATTCTAGATATATAAACTAGATAACAGGGAATCAATAATTAACTCACAGAAGTGTTTTATGGTTTTATCCCATTTTGTTTAAAATGTCTGCACTCATCTCTGATTTCAGAAACAAAATTGGTCCAAGCATTTAAACAGATTTGAAACTCTCTATTGTTTCCTGAAAACAAATTTTGATCTACCCTCAGACCTGCTTATCTTGAGGCTAGTATCTGCAGAAGTCTGATGACATCTTCCTTTGGAGGCAAGACTAGAAGTCAGTTTTCTACATTGTCTCAGCAGAGTGTTGACTTTGTTGCTCATATCTAAAGGACAGGGCTCTCTTTTTAACTAGTGATTCAAATAGCAACATTTCAGCAATTAAGCAGAATTTTTACCTGTGATGTATTTTTTTTTTAAGCCAAGCATAAATGTGATGTTAAGAAGGGCGATATAGATCTGAATATCCTAACGATACTGCTCTGTGGGAGGTAGGAAAGGGAGACTAACATATGCCAAACTGTATTACAGTTTATTTTATTTAATGCTCAAAGAGTCCAGAGAGATGAGTAGTATTTTTTGTTGTTGTTGTTGTTGTTGTTGCTATTTCTTGGGCTGCTCCCGCGGCATATGGAGGTTCCCAGGCTAGGGGTTGAATCGGAGCTGTAGCCACCGGCCTACGCCAGAGCCACAGCAACGCAGGATCCGAGCCACGTCTGCAACCTATACTACAGCTCACGGCAACGCCTGATCGTTAACCCACTGAGCAAGGGCAGGGATCGAACCTGCAACCTCATGGTTCCTAGTCGGATTCGTTAACCACTGCGCCACGACGGGAACTCCGAGATGAGTAGTATTAACTTACAATTTACAGGTGAAGATAACTGAAGCTCAAGTATTAAGTTAAAATCAAGTCTGCCCAACTGTAGAGCACTAACACTTTCCAGTTTCTTTTTGTTACATGTCTAGGGTCTTTGAATTCTTCTGTATTGAAGGCCATACACTTGGCTGTGTTATTTCCTTGCTAAAATGCTTCAGCTTTCATGCAGCATTAATAAAAGAAATATGTGTTTGAAGAATTCTTCTTTACCTTCTGTAAAACTATAATTGAGTCTATTCTATTGCCTAATTGCTTTTCTATGTAAGATTCTGTATGATACATTTTTCATAATTAGTGTCAAGATTAATTTTCCTCACAAAGTGAATTATGAACTTCCTTTTAAAAACCATAACTATTTTATTAAATGAGCTAGACTCAACAAGAGACAGCAGAGAGCAAATGCTCCACATATCTTATGTTCTTTCATTTATTGTTCATGGCTTTGTCATTTGATAGTTTCTTCTGACCTACCTTCCAATTTATCACTTCTTCATTTGCCTGCATTTAACCTGCTTTAAAACCCATCTTTGACTTCTTATTATTGATTATTGTAATATTTAGTTGTACATTTTAAATTTGGTTATTTTTACGGCTTTCAGTACCCTCCTAGAATTTTCTGTGCTTATGTCAAAACAAAAAAAGCACTTTATGTCATAAAGTCTAGGACTGATGATGCCAGACATGATTTTGAGTGGTTTGTGGGCCAAGACAGTTTTTTACTTTTTTTTTTTTTTTTTTTGTCTTTTTGCCGTATCTTGGGCCACTCCCGCAGCATATGGAGGTTCCCAGGCTAGGGGTCTAATGGGAGCTGTAGTCACCAGCCTACGCCAGAGCCACAGCAACGCAGGATCCGAGCCACATCTGCGACCTACACCACAGCTCACGGCAACACCAGATCCTTAACCCACTGAGCAAGGGCAGGGATGGAACCCACAACCTCATGGTTCCTAGTCGGATACATTAACCACTGTGCCATGACGGGAACTCCAATTTTTTTTTTTTTTTTTTTTGTCTTTTTGCCTTTTCTAGGGCCACTTCTGCAGCATATGGAGGTTCCAAGGTCTAATCTGAGCTGCAGCTGCCAGCCTACGCACAGCCACAGCAACACGGGATCCGAACAGAGTCTGTGACCTACACCACAGCTCACAGCAAGGCCGGATCCTTAACCCCCTGAGCAAGGCCAGGGATTGAACCTGCAAACTCATGTGTCCTAATCGGATTCGTTAACCACTGAGCCACGATGGGAACTCCTAATTTTTTACATTTTTACAGTGTTGTTTTAAAAATATAGAAGAAGAAGAATATACAACAGAGACTGTATGTGGCTCACAAATCATAACATTTTTACTGTCTGACTTTTCACGTAAAAAGTTTGTTGACTTCTGAACTGGATTTAGTTTCTTCCTAGATCTGTTTCTGTTGTCTTCATGATAATATTTTATCTCCTCCTTCATATGATTAGTTTTGATGTGGTATTAGACAATTGTGCATGAACAACTGTAGAGTTAATTTGAGACTAAGATGATATTAACAACTTCTAGAGAAAATCACATTTGCTCCCAGCAGCAAATATAGGAACTAACAATTTTTAATCACTCTCATGTAATCAGAGAATGAGATGATTCAAAGGTACACATCAGTATTTAGGAGGGTTGCTTTGATTTCTGATTCTCTCTTATAGTATAATCCTTTGAAGGCCCAAACCAAAGCTTGCATACTTAGCAGAGATCTCATTCTCAGGGTTCCCTGACTGCTGAGCATGTGGAAATCTCTCAACTGTCTCTCAGCTTGTGGGCAAATGCTACTATGAGAATTGGCAGATGCCTCTGGGAGAAAAGTAACTCAAAATCTCGTGCTCATCTCTGTAGATGTCCATCTTTCTGTGGTCTTAACTTCCTCATTCTTTTTTGCCTTATTAGTTATCTGTGGCTCTCATGCAGGTACTTTTAGTACTTTTTCTAGCTCTTCTAGTTCTCAGTGAGAAGGTTGGTTCACATTACTTTGGCTATCATTATTGGCAATATAACTCTCCTATTAGATTTACTTTGCTCATGAATAGTGAAGTACTTTTCTACAATTTTTTCACTTGTGCTTTTTTAATATTTTTATTTCAGATAGCTTCATTATTTCCCATGTATGTTGTGGGGTACATTGAGCCAACCAAATTTCAGAAGATCATTTATATGAACATGGTAACCTTTTTAATATTTATAAGTCATATGTTAAAATAAGACTTCAGGGTTTATAAAGTAGAAATGACTCTTTATATACCTCCTTTGAAATAGTATTTAATATATATGATATTGATAATATTTAGAAGGATAACTGAATGCCAAATTATAGCAAATTATACTTTCAACTAGACTGTAGATGTTTTTGTACTCTCTGAAACTAAAAAAAAGTCTTTATTATTATTGTTGCTACTTTTGAAACTGCCTTTTCTCCCTGAGACCTGAGATTTTTAACGCTTTTCATGAATATGACACTCTGTAAAATTTATGTTTTTGCATTATCATTTTCTGTCTTAGTTTCCAAATGCATCTCCCTTAAGAAAATAAAAAATAAAAATCATTTAGATAAGGACCTAAAATAAAGCTTCATTAGTGATGAAAGTCCTCAAGTAGTTCAACAAAAATAAGATTAGAAAACTAATACTTATAACTCAGTTTTTCTTATTATATCACTCCACTTTTGAGTCAATAGAAATGATAGCTTTTTTCTGTTTTCTTTGTACCAAGTTGTAAATAGAGAAAAATTTTAATTCTGCTATGTAATATTTATGGTGTTGAAAATACTTAGAACCAAGCTATATGAAATTCTATTATCCCTTGGTCAAGATCTATTTATTAATTGTATTTATGCAAATAAAGTTTATATTTGAAATAACTATATCCTTGTAGATAACATATGCATTATGCTATCTATCTAATAACTATAAAATGTATTTCTTCTCTTCAATTTTCAGATTTCAGTTCTCCTTTGTTTTGTGTTGATGTTTGGAAATCCAATGTATTTATCTTCTTATTATTCTTCATCTTTGTTAATGACATTGGTAAGCATTTGTTAAGCTCATGAAGTTTTAACCTATCAAATAGCAGATTTACCCATCTGATAGGTTTAGGAGACTAAATAAAGCCCTTTCTGAATTGCTACTCACAATAAATTTTTCACAAATAATGCTTTAATGCTGTCTCATCCTTAAAAAATAATATAATGAAAGTTTACCTTTTTAATGCAATGCCCAAGTAAATATTTTTTTAAAAATAATAAGGTAATAAGACTTATTTTTAAAATAAATAATAATTTATGATAAAAATTAGATATTTCCTTCAGTAGGCCAAATACTAATTACAGTGACACTGCCATTGCCAAAACATTTTTGGAACTCCTCTCAACTGCCTTCACACACCGTGGTACATTCTTTTGAATATCCTCTAAGGTGGCAATCTTCATCTTTCAGGGGTGAAAATGACCAAAATCTTGTGAATAAAGTGGGTGATTGGGCTGGGTAATACAGATTTTGGTCAAAATATGCTGTGACAGTAAAGTACTAAGACCAATTTTCTTGCACCTATAGGGAAATAATCCCTGAAGGTAGTTTATAAAGAAGAGTTCCAAACTGTTGTCAGCAATCAACATAGTTAGAATAAATGTATAGTCTCCCTATGTGCCTTACTTTCATGGAATAACACTCATTTGGAGTTGTATTTGTAATGGTGGTTCAGTAAATCATGGGTCATGTGGTCTAGATTTTGCTCTGTGAGTCCTCATGAGGCAGCCTTACATCTTCCTACGTCTTCTATATTCATAATATATTAATAATTGGGTCTAAAATTTGAACAAGTTCAGATTTAATCCCTTTGGCAAGTCTATAGTATTATTCTTTAGTCGGGAGACACATTATCTGGTGCCTCTCCTTTTATGACGGTAGCCATTAATACTTAGTACCAGATCCATTAAACCAGGAGGGATTGTGAAATGGTGATATTCAAATCCCTAATGTACAGTTCATATAGGACAAGCAGGGTTCATGTCTAAATGAGGAGAGTTGGGAGGAGGTAGAAAAATACTTGAGGAACTGAAGACCAAAAATTTTCCAAATTTCATGAAAATTATAATCTCAGCAATGAGGAATTTCAGTGAATCTCAAATACAAGAACATAAAGAAAGCTATAAGGCATTTTATAATCAGATTATTCAAGATCAGTGATAAAGAGAAAATCTTAGGAGCAGCAAGAGAAATAAGACATATCAAATATGGAAGAACAGAGTGTAGGGTTGTCAGCAGATTTTTCATAAGAAAAAAAAGTGCAAGCAACAAGACAGTCAGCCATTCTTTAAAATACTTAAAAATTCCATCTAAATACCCAGCAAACATATATTTCAAAAATGAAGACAAAATAAAGACTTTATGATCAGCATATTTATACTAAAAGAAGTGTTAAAGAAGGTCCTTCAGGTGGAAGGAATGTAATATTAGATGTCAGTCTGTCTCTATGCAAATGAAGGGCACTGGCAATGGTAGCTAAAGGTAAATATGTGATTTTCTTATCATTTATGATAACAGGGATAGACCTTGTGGACATAATGCTGTGTGAAATAAGTCAGACAGAGAAGGACAAATACCATCTTTCCATGTGTGTCTTCTTTAATTTCTTTCAGCATAGGTCTTTCACCTCTTTGGTTATGTTTTCCTTAATATTTTATTTTTTTTCCTTTTTTTTTTTTTTTTTTGCTATTTTAGGGCCGCACCCTCAGAATATGGAGGTTCTCAGGCTAGGGGTCTAACTGGAGCTATAGCTCCTGGCCAACACCACAGCCACAGCAACACCAGATCCAAGCTGCGTATGCAACCCACACCACAGCTCAGAGCAACACTGGATCCTCAACCCACTGAGCCCAGGGATCGAACCCTCAACCTCATGGCTCCTACTCATATTCGTTTCTGCTGCACTATGATAGGAACTCCAATATTTTATTTTTTGAGGCTATTATAAATGGGATTGTTTTCTTAATTTCCTTTTTGGATAGGTCATTGTATATAGAAATGCATCATAGTTTCGTTTGTTGGGTTTGTAGTACTCTGCAGAACTTGTTTATTAGTTCTAACAGTGTGTATGTGTGTGTGTGTGTAGCATCTTTGGAGTTTTCTTTAATAAGATCATGCCATCTGTGAACAGAGATAATTTTACATTTTCCTTCTCAATTTTTATGCCTTTTATTTATATTTTAATTTAAAAAAATTTTTAAGCTAGGACTTCAGTACTATATTGAATAGAAACGGTGAGAGTTAACACCCTTGCCTTGTTCTGTTTTTCACTGTTGAGTGTGAGTTAGCTGTAGGATTTTTCATATGTGGTATTTAGTATGTTGAGATAATTTACCTTTATTTTTAGTTTGTTGAGATTTTTATCATAAAAGGGGGTTGAGTTTTATCAAATGCTTTTCTGTATAGATTGAAATGATCTTATGATTTTTATCCCTTACTCTATTAACATAGTCTATCAACATTAATTGATTTACATATGTTGAACCATCCTGGCAATGCAAAGAAAAAACTCACTTGATTATGCTCTATATCCCTTTAATGTGATGTTACGTTTGGTTTGATAGTATTTTAATGAGGATTTTGCATCTGTGTTCATATGGGATATCGATCTGTAGTTTAGTTTTCTTGTGGTGTCCTAGCTGGCTTTGGTATCACAATCATGCTGGTCTCATGAAATATGTTTGGAAGAGTTTCTTTTTCTTCAGTTTTTTGAAAGAGTTTGAGAACTATTGACTTTAATTATTATTTAAATGTTTGGTGAAATTCACCAGCAAAGCCACCTGGTCCTGGTTTTTCTTTGTTGAGAGTTTCGTTTTGTTTTGGTTTTTTTTTTTTTTTTTTTTTTTGTCCTTTTGCCTTTTCTAGGGCCACTCCTGTGGCATATGGAGCTTCCCAGGCTAGGGGTCAAACCAGAGCTGCAGCTGCCAGCCTATGCCACAGCCACAGCAATGCCAGATCTGAGCCGCATCTGCAACCTACACCACAGCTCCACAGCAATGTCGGATCCCCAACCCACTGAGCAAGGCTAGGGATCGAACCCACAACCTCATGGCTCCTAGTCAGATTTGTTAACCACTGCACCACGACGGGAACTCCTGTTGAGAGATTTTTGATCACTGATGCACCATCCTTACTAGTTATAGGTGTGTTTAGTGTTTTGTTTCTTCGTGATTCTGTGTTGGTAGATAATATGCTTCTAGGAATGTATCCATTTTTCCTTATTATATAATTTTTTTTGGCATCTAATTGTTCATAGCAGTCTCTTAAAAATCTGTTTTGCTTGTGTTTAGTGGTTTCAGAAGGGAGAGTAAATGTGGTTCTTGTTATGCCACTTTGACCAGAAGCAGAATTTCCATCCTGATCAATTATAATTACTTGATTTATTTTTGTGATGAAATACTACCATGTTTCTAAAAATAAGAAATATACAAATCTTATACTCAGAAAATATCACTCCTCATTCTTCCACCCCTTTCTCACCACCTTTCTTTTTACCTTGGTCCTGTCTGTTTCTTGTAAATGAAATATCTCATTGGTTTTCTGATTTACCCAGTTAGTTGACTTTTTTATTTTTTGCACTAATAAATATTATATATGTATTTTTTATTTTATTTTATTTTATTTTTTGTCTTTTTTTTTTAGGGCTGCACCTGTGGCATATGGAAGTTCCCAGGTTAAGGGTCTAATTAGTTTCAGCTGCTGGCCTATGGCAGAGCCATAGCAACACCAGGTCTGAGCCTCGTCTGCAACCTACACCACAGCTCATGGCAATATCGGATTCTTAACCCACTGAGCAAGGCCAGGGATCGAACCCACAACCTCTTGGTTCTAGCTGGATTCGTTTCCACTGCGCCATGACGGGAACTCCTATATATGTATTTTATTATATCTTCTCTTTCTTACATGAAAGTAGCAAACCATAGTCTTTTGCATTTTGATTTGTCAACCTACCCTGGGTGTCTGTTAACAGCTTAGCTTGTATTTAACTGCATATCAATTCATGGAGATCTACATTCTTTCTTATTATTTCATAGTAAGTATTCCCTTCTGCACGTTTCATAGATAATTCAACCACTGTCTTGTGTCTGGGCATTTGAGTGGTTTCTTGTATTTTCCCTTTACAAACAGTTTTGCCGTGTGCAATCATGGTACATTTTTGTTTTCCAATTGTTGGAAGTTCAGGAATCTTGGCTCACCTTGGGCTAACTAGATGCTGCAAAATTCTCCTCCAAATCTTAATATACAGGCCTGACATTTTAGTTTCTCATTAGAAGCTTTTTTCTTTCAACACTAACTTGGGAATAAATAAATACCTTACCAACTTGTAGAGATAGTAAGAGGAGTATTCCTAGTTCCTGCATGTCTTTGTCAGTTCGGACTGCTATAACAAAAATACCAACCCGGTGGCTTACATAGAAATCTATTTCTTAAAGTTTTAGATGCTAGGAAGTTCAAGATCAAGGTGTCAGCTGGTTTAGTTCTTGGTAAGGGTTCTCTTCTTGATTTGCAGAGAGATGTCTTTCCTCTATCCTCACAGGGTGGAGAGAAGGATCATCTCTCTTACGTCTCTTCTTAAACATTATATGATATGAGGGCCCACCCTCATGGTCTAACCACAAAGGGGCCACCTCTAAATATGTCCCATTGAGGATTAGAGTTTCAGCATATGGATATAGTGAGGGTATACATAAACATTCAGCTGATAACACTAAGGGTATGGTTTTTGAGGACCCGAGCTGTATGCATGAGTCTCAATTCTAGTTTTTACCTCCATAGTCCCAAGTCCTCTTCTGCTGCCATCCCTTTTAACATAAGTCCATGGTTTTAACTGTGTTCTACAGATCTTCTTAAAAACTGCCATAGGTTCTCTTCTGATTAATATTTTAGTTTTTAAAATCACCTTCTCTGGTACCTGGAAAGTTCCTTTTCTTTTTTATAAGTTCAGTTAGGCATTTTTTAAAACATTTAAAAATGTTTAGGAGTTGGAGGGGAAGGGTTTTCATGTAATTTAGACCACTAATTTTGCTGGGGAGCTTACATAGACACACGCGTGAACATACCTCCCACACACACCATCTCCCTCCTCAAAAGAATTGTCCTGCATAAAACATCTTAAGTAACTCAGAAAATAACTTTATTCTTGAGTCAACTTTTGGTGTACAGCATTTAGCTCTCACCCCAAGGAAACTTTCCATGTCCAAATTCAGAAAAATCAACAATTAAGGCAAAATGGCTGGTGATAGCCAAAATTGAAGGGGGTGGCTGTGTAATTTTCAAATGTATCACTCATATAAAATACAAATTTTAATTTTATTTAATTGTTTTATTTTATATCATGTGAATTTTAGGTGATAATTCTAAAGAGAAATAAAATTCAAAGATTTGGAGTATCTGAACTCCACTTTTGGGTAAGTTTCAACATTTTTTAACACAGCTTATTCAAATTATTTTTTATTTCTCTCAACTGAATACAGATAAATACTTTAAAAATTGAATGATTTATAGTTAATCTTATAAATAGCTACTTGCATAAGATAGGTAATAGTCCTCAGCAACATCTATGTCATTTTTAAGAAGTTAGTTCATTTATTTCAAATCTTTCTTTATTTACTTTTCACTCTACTATACCCCTACCATCTTGATTTTTAAATTTCTTTCTATTTGCTTTGGGTTTCTCTCTTTAGATTTACTAACCTTCTCTTAAAATAACTCACTCTGTAGTTCTGTCCCCAAAACTTTCCTTTTTTTCTCTACATTTATCCATTATCTTTCCTTCAGCTTCCAACTTTAGACTATTTTTGTCCTTTTAACATTTTCCCTGCAATCTCCCAGTCCTTTTCTATTTCATCTCAGCCACTCCCTGGCCTTGGTTGCACTTCTTTCCAAATACGCAATGGATGGCCTATGTTACCTTGATATTTGTATGTTAGGTTACAAAGTAAAATAAACATACCGTTAGGTAGGCATAATATCAGACACAGGACATTCATTCTTTTTCTCTGGGTCTTTAATTTACTCCTATTAAAAAATAAAATCTCAGAGTTCCTGTCATGGCTTAGTGGTTAATGAACCCAACTAGCATCTACGAGGATTCGGGTTTGATCCCTGACCTCACTCAGTGGGTTAAGGATCTGGCGTTGCCTTGAGCTGTGGTGTAGGTCACATACGCAGCTCAGATCCTGCATTGCTGTGGATGTGGCATAGGCTGGTAGCTATGGCTCCAATTTGACTCCTAGCCTGAGAACCTCCATATGCCGTGGGTGTGGCACTAAAAAGACAATAAATAAATAAATAAATAAACAAAGTCTGCCATGTTGAAGAACAGTGTGATTACATATTATAAATTGTAACACTGGAAAAGTTTATGTATTGTAATTGATAGGGAAAAACTGGAAAAGTTATAGTAAGATAAGGTAGATTTCCATGCAGAATTCAAAAGAACAAAATGGAATGATTTGCCAATTTCTCATTGCTGGAAGCATTCACCCATCCCCAATCACATAACCTTTCTAATATATGATTTTTTTACTTCAGAAAAATTGGCAGTGTTTTTTTTTTTTTAAAGATTAAACAAAGAAATAAACATAAAATTTAAATTTTTAAATAATTGAACTCAGAAGAAAGTCAACATTTTAATCACAAATTACTGAAAATTTACAACAAATAGAACAGTGTCTTTGGACATCTAGAGAGTTCTGCCAAAGTTGCACTCAGGAAAATTTATTTTAAATTTTCCATTTTAGGAGTTCCCGTCGTGGCGCAGTGGTTAACGAATCCGACTAGGAATCATGAGGTTGTGGGTTCGGTCCCTGCCCTTGCTCAGTGGGTTAACGATCAGGCGTTGCCGTGAGCTGTGGTGTAGGTTGCAGACGCGGCTCGGATCCTGCGTTGCTGTGGCTCTGGCGTAGGCCGGTGGCTACAGCTCCGATTCAACCCCTAGCCTGGGAACCTCCACATGCCGCGAGAGCGGCCCAAGAAATAGCAACAACAACAACAACAAAAAAGACAAAAAGACAAAAAAAAAAAAAATAAAATTTCCATTTTAGACTAGAAAGAATAAAGAACTTTCAACTCAAAAATTTCAAAGAAACAAAAATATAAAGAGAGAAAAGTTAAGATATAATGAGTATTCAGCTTATATTTATGTTTCAAAACTCACACAGTTAATACAGTCTCTTGCAAAAGGGAGAAGTGAATCATGGTAGTCATGTAAACTACGCAGGAGATAGGTCCTTTTTTTTTTTTTTTTTTTTTTTTTTTTTGAAGACAGTAAAAAAGAAAAAGCAAAGCTATTTTGTGAACTAACAATCTTTTTTTACAAAACATTTGTTTTATTACCCCCAAGTAATTCTTACATACCTGTCAATAAAGATTGAATCAAAATATCTTGCTCTGTCCTAACTGGAAAGCTTGAAAACAAGGAAATTCTTATGTTTTTACATCAAATGACAGTAAAACAGTACATAAATTATCACTTATGATTGATCAAACCTTAATTTTAATATTCTTTACCATCATGTGGTAAGTTGAAAGAAGAAAAAATTCTTGCCTTCCTAGATGTTAATTATTCTCTATTTTTAGCTTGTGTGTATCTTTAGCAAAGATAAGTATTTATAACATAAAGCCTAAACAATTTTTGTTTTTTTTGTCTTTTTGTCTTTTTTTTTTTTTTTTTAGGGCCACACCAGAAGCAGCATATGGAGGTTTCCAGCCTAGGGGTCGAATCTGAGCTCTAGCCACTGGCCTACGCCAAAGCCACAGCAATGTGGGATCTGAGCTGCGTCTTCGACCTATACCACAGCTCACGGCAATGCCAGATCCTTAACCCACTGGGCGGGGCCAGGGATCGAACCCATGTCCTTATGGATGCTTGTCGGGTTTGTTAACCACTGAGCTATGACGGGAACTTCCCAGGCCTAAACAATATTTTAGACCTAAATGATTCACTTATAGTTTGTGTCACAATAGGAAAAAATTCAGTGCTTAATGGGAGACCACATTTTTGGTTGTGAGATAAATATTGAGCTGAGCTTATGCTAAAATTTGCTCAAAAACACCAAGGAGAATGTGTCATAAGGGATGAAGATACTTACAGTAAGGGAAACGAAACCTTCTTGGCAATCTAAAATACTAAAGTCAGGCAAGGACAGTATGATTAAACCTATTCTTACTCATGAACATAGATTTTAAATTCCACCTAGATTAAAAACACTCCATGGATATAAAAATATAAAAGATTATATATTATATATATATATATATATATATGAGATAACCTGTTCTTATCCAATTGGGCTCACCTCAGGAATGCAAAGATGTTAAGATATTTCTGGAAAGTTCACAAATGTAAATTATCATACTAGTAGATTAAAGTAGAAAAATACTTTATAATCATCTCATTAGTTGCAAAAAATAAATTTGATACAATTGAGCATCCATTTATGATAAAAACTCTTAACACAGAAGAAATAGCAGGGAGTTTACTTAACCCAATAAAATTCGTCAGCAGTCATTGGTTTTACAGGTGAGATAGTTCGAGAATTCCATTTAAGATAAAGATCAAGGATCCAGTGTTGCTACATCTATGGCATAAGTCACAGCTGCAGCTCAGACTGAATCCCTGGCCTAGGAACTTCTGTATGCCATGGGTGTGGCCATAAAAAATTAAATTAAAATAAAGGTCAAGATAAATATGTTTTTTCACATTTTATTAAAGGTTCAAAAACATTAAAGCAAGAAAGCAAATAACAAGAATGAGAAAGAAATGAAGCAAAATTCATTATATTATTTACATATAATTATTAGAGATTATGAGAATTCAATAACATGGCTCAATATAAGATTAGTATTCTAAAGTCAATTGCATTCCTATTCTTTGGCAACAAGCAGAAAACATATTTTTGAAAACATGCCATGCCTATTAGGACTAAAAAAATATAATATCTAAATAAATTTAATAATACTTTTGAAATGTAAAGTTTTTAGAGAAATTTTTGTAAAATCACTTATAATGAAAATAAGGAGAATCACAACTTGAATGAAAAAAGGCAATAAATAGATGTCAACACTGAGATGAGTAGGATGTTGGGATTTATTTGGCAAGGATTTTAAAGCAGTCATAAAAATACTACAATGAGCAATTATAAGTACTCTAGAAGCAAATGAAAAAATAGAAAATCTCACCAAAGAAATAGAAACTTTTTTTATAAAAAAAGAGCAACTTGGAAATTATGGAACTTAAAAATGTGATAACTGAAAAAAATGTGAATGAGATTGATAGCAGAATGAATATAACAAAGGAAGCAGTCAGTGCCCTTGAAGATAGAACAATAGAATTTACCCAATCTAAACAACAGAGGAAAAAGTATACCAGAAAAAACTGGGGGGTGATAACAAAAAATATAATATTTGTATTGTGGAATTTCCCCAAGGAAAGGAAAAAAGAGAATGGGGCTGAAAGTATATTTGAAGAAGTAATGGCTGAAAACTTTTCAAATTTGGTAAAAGAAATAAATCTACAATCAGGTAACTGAGTGAATCCCAAGTAGGATAAAGCCAACAAAATCCATGCCAAGACACATTATAATTAAACTTCTGCAAACTAAAGGCAAAGAAAAGTTGTATGCAGACAGAGAGAAATGGTGTGTCACCTTTAGGGCAAAGCTGCTTTGAATTACAGCAGACTTCTCACCTGATACTGTGGGAGCCAGAAGGAGGTGGCACAGTATTTGTCAAGCGCTGGAAAGAATTGTCAGCCATAAGTTATATATCCAGTCAAAGCGTCTTTTATGAATGAAGGGAAATTAAAGCACATTCACAGATGAAGGAAAACTAAGAATTTGTTGCTAGTTGAGCAACCTTTAAATAGTGATTAATGGAAGTCCTTGAAACAGAAAGTAAATGATGAGAGAGGGGATCTTAGAACATCCAAAAGAAGTAAAGGACCACAAAATTGGATACACATAGATGTAAATATAGTAGACTGTGCTTCTGTTGAGCATTTCCTTTCATGTGTTTTCTTTTGGTTTACTTTGTTGTTCTTTATTTAGGTATTAGAATCAAAATTTTGTTTTCACTTTCATTTTTATTGATAAAAGTTTTTGAGGCCATGAATTTTCTTCAATCATTGCTTTCCATGTCTCCCTTAGTTTTTAACATGTAGTTTTCATAATCATATTTAAAAAAAAATTCTTAAGTTTGTATTTCCCTTTTACCTAAAACTTGTTAATAGAAGCTTTGTTAATTTCAAGGAACAAGGGCCTTTCTGTCTTCTGACTTCCATCTATTCTGTTTATTTTCTAGCTAATTCAAGGTTGTGCATGGTTTTGTGGGACAATCATTTTGAAATTTCTGACATCTAAAATTTTAGGTGTTTCAGACCATGTAAGTACTATCTAGTTAAAACATTAAAATTTATATAAACACAGAGTTGAATGAAGACTTTGAAACCATCTACTTTAAAATGAAACCTCTTCATTTTATAGAGGTTGAGTGCCTTACTTCATGGTTTTGAGCACTGGCAGAGTCAGTACTAAAGCCCTGCAGAGCTTTTCAACCTACTAAGAGAAAAGTATATCAATGAATGCTAACTTGGCCTTCTAGGAAGAAAATATGTTAAGTAGTTATTTATATTTTGGTTAAAATATAATTTGTTTAATAGATTATAATTTGTTGTAAATGTTAACATATGAACAGTCTGTACTTGGAAATAGAGAACTCAAGATCTCAATCTAATTTTATTTATAATATAGAGTAAAATTGAGATATGGTTTAATATTTTTAAAGTTTTTCTTGTATAAAGAGAATGATAGAGATTCTCTATCTTTTCATCTTCTAGAAAGTATATGGACCATATATCCCTCATGCATGGTGATTCTGTCTTTTTTAAGGCTAATACCTCAAGTAATGACCCTTTTCAAAACATAAGTTTCTATTAACTAATTTAGGAAATAGAAAGTAATACATAAATTTAACTTGATTTCAGCACTTTCTGTTTGGAAGTGAGCATAGATAAGTGTATCATACAATAATCTACTCTGAAATTTACCTTATTTAGTACTCTCAAATTAGGAACCTGTCTAATGCTGAAATTGCTTCAACTTTAACAAGGAATTATAGTAGTTATGCTCTAAAATGTTAAGTGCTATCACTATCCAGTGAAATTGATCCCACATACATATTTATGTTAAATAAAATTTTACAATATAATTTATATTACCATTTGCTTTTAGCCCTACATAGTGGTTTCTTAGGTTTATTTGTTGTTCTTAACTTTGTATTCTAAAAGAGATATACATTTTATGGTAAACTCTATTTAAGCTTCCTAAGTTATTTATCTATTAAATTGGCCTGTAATTTTCTTTTTGCTTTGCTCCACATTGTCACTCAACTCTTTACAAATCCTAAACACAACACACTCTCTCTCTCTCTCTCTCTCTCTCTCTCTCTCTCTCTCTCTCGCACATGCGTGCACACACACACACACACACACAGACACACCTTGGTATTCTTAAGTAACTTCTATGTGACAGCTGTGAGAAAAACTTGGAACAAAAGTCGTTTTGCTAAATTACCATTAGTCACCAAATCTACTCTAAATTAGAAAAATAAAGTTAACTCTAAATTATCCTTGGCATTGGTAGATAAGGGAAATCACGAATAATTGAAAAGCAATTATCAAAGGTGGTATAAAATAATTTATGTCCTTGTAAAATAATTTGAGTTAATGTTTTGCATTCCAATTGTTTTTCTTTTTCTGGCATTCTAAGAATTCAATGTAAAAATAATTGTCTTACCAAAGTAGGCAATAAATAATCAGTAGAAAATAGGAATTGACATTGGATTTGGTTCACAATGTTTATTTTTATTATTTATTTATTTATTTTAAAACACACTGTTTATTTTAAAGGCCTTGGAGATCAAGTAACTAAATCAAAGTAGTGTGTACAGTTCTTGTATTTCTTAGTTGTATGTATAGTTCTTATATTTAGCGGCTTGAATGTATGTCTGAAAAATTCAGGAAGCACCAAAAATTGTGGTCAATATATGAGGCTTTGTGAAAATGACAATGCTTGGAAAATTTGTTAACGATTTAGAATGTGTGGTGAAAAAGTTAAAATGAAATTAGTTTTTTCTTGATAAATGATTTGATTATAAAAATCTCAGGATCACTGTGTCCTGTTTGTGCCCAGCAAATATTGATTAGCTCACTCTTTAAATTATCATTTTCTCTGCTTATTTTTTCTGATTTCTTCTTGCCTTTCATTTCTCTTTATTTTCAGTTTTCTTCATAATTCAGCACTTAACATGTATAGTTCACTGTATTTTTTTGTTTGTTTTCTTGGAAGGACATCCTTGGAGTCTCTGTAGAGTTTGTTGCTATTACATCAAACCAATTATTATTGACTGTAATTATTTGTGTAATTTTAATTTGTTTTATGTTATTTTCTTCCAGATTCGCCTTAGTGACCTTATAGCAGCCAGAATCTTACGATATACAGATTTTGACACTTTAATTTACACGTGTGCTCCTGAATTTGACTTCATGGAAAAAGCGGTATGAATGTTTCTTTGTTTTTTTCCTTCTCTATAGGTATTATGGTTTCTTGCTCTTAAGTTTTCCCTTTAATCTGCAACTCAAAAATTTTATTTAGAAACTATCAACTTTCATTTTTTATGCTTTTGCTAATCATATAGCCTTCCTTACCTGTTTTCTTATATGTAAAATCAATTTTTAAAAAATGGCCCTTACTGGGAAAAGTGCGTAACATTCTATACAACCCATAGTGAATTATTATAATTACAGTTCAATTACTTTTAATAATCTAGATCAGTTGTAGTTATAAGACCACCCAGGAAAAATAAACCCAAATTCTTTGTTTTGCTTTTTTTTTTTTTTTTTTTTTTTTTGCTATTTCTTGGGCTGCTCCCGCGGCATATGGAGGTTCCCAGGCTAGGGGTCTAATCGGAGCTGTAGCCACTGGCCTACGCCAGAGCCACAGCAACGCAGGATCCGAGCTGCATCTGCAACCTACACCACGGCTCACGGCAACGCCGGATCGTCAACCCACTGAGCAAGGGCAGGGACCGAACCCGCAACCTCGTGGTTCCTAGTCGGATTCGTTAACCACTGCGCCACGACGGGAACTCCTGTTTTGCTTTTTTAAAAATTCAGTTTTATTTCACTTAATATCCCTAATATTACAAAATTTTAAAATAGGATGTTGCCAGGAAGTTTATACTACTAACCATGTGTTATTCTCCTATCTATCCAGTTAGTCATACATTCATTCAAAAATAATCACTGACCACTAATCACCTGTGAGGCAGTTTATGATTCACTTCCTGCCTTTAAGAAATATACACTTTACTTGCATGATAAATCACTGCCTGTTACAATTCATGACAATGACTTAGCTGCACATATTAATTAAATACTTATTTATACTTAACAGTAATTACTTGGGTAACTTTCTTCCTTGTTAGTTCTGTAGTTTTACAAATGAAAATAATAGGACTTTATAGCCCAGGAGGTGATAATCTAGGGATCAGTAAACACACTTTTTAAAACTTACTATTATCTAAATAAAGGAAAGATAAAACCAAAATAAATGAAAAAATAATATACATAAGTAATTTTGGTTTAATAGTTTTTATCATTAAAATTTTTGATACATTTGTGTAACTACTTTTATAATTTTGATTCTTATATTAGAACATGAAATTCGATAAATGTATATGTTCTCCATGACAAAGATGTTTTTACCTCTACAAAATTTTATTGTAACACTCAATTTGACATAAATTTTTACTCATTTAATATAAAATTTAATAAATAACTATTTTGACTAATTTGCTATATTTCAGACGCCACTGAGATACACAAAGACATTATTGCTTCCAGTCGTTATGGTGATTACTTATTTTATCTTTAAAAAGGTATTTAAAATTTTTTTCACTTGCTTTTGGGTTCAAGATAAGGACTTAGATTAATGCTAATAGCTCAGAATTGTGTCTTATTTTTAGGATGAGCTCTCTTCCCCTCCCTAAAAAATATTTTTTATTCAGATTTTTTTCTTTAGTATTATAAGAGTTTTTTTTTTTCCCAAAAACCACATTAAAAAAATACTCTTATTCTTTCAAAGGAAATTTGTCACCTTCCCATCACATACCAAGAATGACATTAACATTGTGGGTACACTGGGATAAATAAGATTTGCTTTCAAATATAAAGCAAATTCAAAGAAATCTTGATCCATTTTGAGATCACGGTGAATAGGAGAAATTTGTATAGCCATTAAAAAAATAATTCTCTACTGTTTATTCAATTCACTGTTTTCACAAAAAGAAGAAAATATTATCACAATAGAAGAAATAATATTTAAAATACCCCTGGAAGATCTTGGTCTGGGAGTAGTTTACCTGAAAGCCTGGTTAAAGAGTGAGTCCTCAGTTTTTTAGCAATTTTGAAGCATTTTATTTATATTGTTTAAAAGTTGTCCTTCCTTAAGTCAGTATGTATTTTATACTGTTAAGCAGACAGCAATAACGTAGTTTCTGTACCATTATACCAAGTGTGGTCTTGTTGAGGTCAGTTTTCTATATTTAAAATCAGGTTGCATATCTTCTCTATGTAGTTCCAGTTCCCATGTTTCTCATTCCTTTGTTTTCACAGAGAATGTGAATAATGTGTGAGTGAAAAAGGCACCTCCCTCTACGTCTCTGTTATTTCATCCTTGTTCCATTTGCCTAGGGACCACTTGGAGAGAGTCAGGATAGATGTAATGAGAAGGAATAGGTACACTGAACACAATTTTGCTGCTCTCCATTGCTTGGGCCCTACCTAGCTCAAGTTGCAGATTTTCTCCTCCAGCCTGATTCTCTATTCCATCATGGCAACTTGTGGTATTCTTACAAGACTCCACTTGGGAGGACTAATGCAGAAATTAACCATTCACTGAGGAGCTATCCAGCACAGGAGAAAATGATAACCTAGATCTACCATTAACTATTTTTTAAATTAAGATCCAAGATCAAAGACTCATAAACATACCACTAGCCCCAGAACAAGCAACAGCTCAAACCATGGGTGTGCACGAGCAAGTGTGCACTTGCGGGCACACATACACACACCCGTCCCGCAGCCATTAAAGCTTAACTCCTTTCTGCATCCACTTAAACCCCTCAGTCTTTGTCCTATTTTGGCTTATTTCCCACCTCAAGGGTACTTCTGACATCCATTTAACTTTTCATTTGTGTGAAATCACTTCTGGAAAGGAAAGGAGGAAGGCATATCGTACCAGATAGTATGATTTTCCCCTGACAGTACTGAATCTTAGACTTTCATAAATGCATACATTCTGTCATCTATACCCTTGAATAAGCTTTTGCTTGCTGAAGTAGCTGTAATCTCATGTTATTTGAAGCATTCTTGCGTGCAGGATGCTGTTGGTTCAGTGAGAGAAGTTACAAATTTTGAACTTAGACTTCATTTTAAATTAGAGTCCAAATTTTACTACATACTTTAAAAAATGTTTATCTGTAAGTTATAAACCACCTATCACATAGAGTGCAAAATTTTAATCTCCCCATAAATTCCTTAAATATGATTGCTGCTAAAGCCTCTTTGGCCAAAATTAGCTTCCACATTCCCTTTTACTCTACCCTCTCTTCCTCCCTCATCATCATCTGTATATTTTGATAAATGCTCTTAAGCCTTTGGTAGCATTCATTTTAGGCTGAGCTAAATCAGGGAAGCAGATATGCCATAACTAATTGCATAATACTCAAGAGTTTGAAGTAGCAATATAGACTGTGTAGATGGAGCTAGAGAGATTCCTAATTCACTTGAAAGGTCAAGATAAAATAGTCTCTGAAAGTACCTGGAGGAAGCTGCCTCCTTTGTGAAAACCAGTCCTCCATCTACACCCACCCACCTCCCAGTAAACTTAAACTCTAGTAAGAAGTCATCCACGTATAAAAGCTCTGGATTTTAGAGCCAAAAGATTTACTCCAGTGCCTTTTTTTTTTTTTAATAGAAAAGGAGATTACAACCTCAAGAAATTATTTGCCTGAGGTAGAGCTGGAACTAAACTGCTCCTGAGGGCTCATTTTAATGATAAAAATACTTCTTTCTAGTGGGAGTGTTTATGTTAATGAAGCAGGGCATTTTAAATGTCACTTAATTTCTTAGAAGTTTTATTGACTTGATTCTATCCACAGGCTTTTCGTGATATTTTATGTGTCTTATCTGCAAACACTTATCTAAGGTAATTTACATCACAGTTTTTAAATGATACTACATTCAGTTATTAAATAACTTACTTTAATATCAATTTTCCAAATGAATTTATGTAAACTTCAGTATTATAATTACAAAAGGAGATATGAACCCAACTTAGATATATTCTTAAAAAGAAAAAAAAAAGCAAGACCAAATGTGTTAGTCTTATGGCCATCTCTGTTGTATGTATTTGGACTTGTTTTGGAGGTATTTATATTTGTGGGTTAACTCAAAGTTTGAATGATTTAGTTTAATTTTAATATACCTCTGCAATTTAAAGTCAGTATATAGAAGTAAGCTAAAGTTTTATTTCGGCAATTCTTTTGTTTTTTTTTTTAAACTTTCGGAGAAATCATACTTACTTGTTTTTCTGAATATTCACAAAATAGTTTCCCTACATTTATAGTTAAAACTATTTGTTACATTTATTCATGCTTTTCATAGTCACTAGAATTGTGACTAGTGGCAAATACAAGAAAAATACACGTCAAATCACACATTGCTATAGGACATGAGAAGTAAATTGTGAAGACTTCCTTCTGAGGAAAATTTTAACTCAATTTACGTTTTATATTTGTAGAGATACGTCCATTAGATTGAGTTTTTAAATTTTATTTATTTATTTTTTTATCTTTTAAGGGCCACAGTCATGGAATATGGAAGTTTGCAGGCTAGAGGTCGCATTGGAGCTATAGCTGCCAGCTTATACCACAGCCACAGCAACGTGGGATCTGGAGCCACGTCTACCACCTACACCACAGCTCATGGATCCTTAACCCACTGTGCAAGGCCAGGGATCAAACCTTTGTCCTCATGGGTGCTAGTCAGATTCGTTTCTGCTGAGCCACGACGGGAATGCCTTTGAGTGTTTTTTAATAAAATTTATTTTAGGACAGTTTTAGATTTACAGAAAAATTGTGAAAGTAGTACAGAGAGTTCTCAGGAACCCTGTATTCCATGCTTATATTTTCAGTAAACAGTTTTGTATGGCTGCCAGAAAAGCTAATTAGAATCTTACTGTTGAAGTGGAAAAAAATCTTATTTCTTAAAGTTGTTTCCAAATCAAGGGGGTTAATAGATCCACTCTACTTTGTTCTGTTCAGATGGAGCAAGTTTTCAGCCATTGCTCTTTAAGGTTTCTGCCCTTTTATATGTTTATTCATGGGACTATTTTATCTGAACATTCAAAATCTTTCTTTAGCTCAGGGAATTGCTATTCTCTCTCTCTCTGCATTAGCTTCTCTGTTATGAACATCTATTATTGCTTTTGTCATATTTTCTATTTCTTTTTTCTTTTATGTTCTCAGAGAATTCCATGATTGGATCTTCAACATTACTAATTTCAGCTGTGTACATTCTGTTATTCAGCCTTCTTTTGAAGTTTTAAATTAGGCAAATATGTTTTACTCAGAATTTCTGAAAGCTCTTTTTTATATTGCAGCTTGTTTTAATTGTATGGATGCAGTATCCTCTTAAACTTCTGTGAAGATAATTAGAATTTTCATTTGATGCTCTATTATTTCTTATGTTAACTATTTCTTGAGTGGTCAGTTCATTTGCTTATTTATCCTGGTATTTTCCTTTCATCCTATTTATGTCTCATGATTTGGCTTTATATTGATATTTTAATTTCTGGGTTTATACCGGTGGTTATTGTTGGGGTCCTTGGTTATTATAATACTTACCTACCAGGGTCTCTCCACTTATATGCAATAGCTCACTACAAGTTTCTCTTGTGACTGCAGATTTCAGGACAAGTAGGAACCCATTCACCCACTCCTCACCTCCACCCTTGACTGCATAAGTCAGGAAAGAGCTGCAGTGGTAGAAAATAATTTGGTGACTTCACTAATATTCTAAGAGACCTTCCTCTAACTATTCTTTAAAAAAAGAATCTCTGGATCTGTGTGTGCCCCTGAACTTTCTTACACTTCTTAACTTTCTTACTTACATTGTCTTACTTCTTTCTCCGACCCCAAAATTCACATGAAAAGGCCTCTTATCCTGCAAAGCCTATAAAACTAAAATATTCAGTCATCTCAGTGGAGCAATGAAATAGGCAGTCTTAAACCTCTTATCTGGATCTAAAATAAACTTTATGAGGATGAGAACAGTATCTATGCTATTTTCACTGTGTTCACTGCACAGTGCCTAGAACACAGTAAGTTGTGCTATAAAAATGAAGTATATTTGCAGACATAAATATTTTTTAAAAATTGTTAGCTTTTCTGGAGCTAAAAATACTTATGTACTTTACTTAATAAATTTTACTCTAGAAATTTATCCTAAGGAAATACTCAGAGATGCTCACACAGTTTTATGTACAAGGATGTTCATGTTATTTATAATTGTGAAAAATGAAAACAGCTCAAAAGTCACAGCATTGATTATATAAAGCATTATGTATTCTATATATGGTTGAATATTTCATAGATAATATTTAATAAATAAAAATAAATAAATAATTTTTATTTATCTCTCCAGAGGCACAGTCTTCAGCAATCAGCAAAACCTATTTTATCTTAACCAAAGAGCTGCATTTTGATATACTTCAAATAGTATGACTATAAATCATGCCTTTTAAATTGCTGTAATTTTTAGTAATATTACTAATTTTTTATTTATACTCCTAAGTAGTTTAGAGAGAGTGAGATTTTTAAAATATAAGAACAAATGAATGGAAGTTCATTTTGATGTAATGATAGTAATAATGGGCATTCAATAAATAGAGGATATTTTTGTTTTATTCCAGAAAACAGCTCCTTGAACATGGTGAGGTAAAGCTTTCCTTTTACTCTTTGCTAAATTTGTGCGTTATATTTTAGTTCAAGGATAATTCATGAAGGTTTACCCTTGCTGCTGATACTTTATCAGCAGCTCATAAGTAGTTCAACACTGGTAATAAATTATTCCTGATCCTTCCTTCCTTCTCTCAGTTTTGAACAGTAGTAAGGACTTGACAGCCAGAAAGCTGATTTATGATCACAGAGTATAATTAAATTACCTTCATTTATTCACTCAACAATAGTAAACATTAAATTCTAACCTGCTGAGCTAATCAGCTCCAGGCCATCAGGGCAAGAACGCATGGCCTTGAGACTGGTAGCTTTCTGCCACACACAGACTTGATGGCCAATCAGTTACAAGCTCAGAAGTGTTATATGATAACAACAAATGATATAGCACTATTCCTACCCTCAAAATATATCTAATTTTTCAATGAAAAAAACCAAGATAGCCTTTTTTACGATGCTAAATTATTTTAAAGAAAGAGCAGAATGGGCTGGAAATAAAATTTCCTAAGTAAAAAAACTTTAAGTTTTAAGGGAAATGACAAATTTACAAAAGAGGGTAACTGAATTTAAATTTAATAGGAAATAGTTATGATGATAACTAATATTTTTTAAATTGTTGCCATGTGCCATGTACTGTACTATTTAATTCTCATAATATTGTTCCCACTTTGCAAATAAAAAAATATGTTAATTAAAATGGTACTAGCTGTTAGAGAAATAAACCCTAACACTAAAATGACCTAACTCAGTAGTAGTTTATTGCTTTGCTCATATGAAGTTGAAACCAGGAGAACACAGATGATTGTGCACTGGAGGCCTCATAAGGGCTAGGCCTGAAAAAGATGGACCTCATTTCCTGCCCAGGGACACTCAGGCACAAGGCCACACCTGACTGCTGGGGAGGCTGGGAAATGGAGTCTTGCTGTGTGTCTAGAAAGAAGAGCAAAGGGGTCTCTGCCAAGAACTAGAGACCTGGTGAAATTAAGTAGCTTACCTAAAGTCTCACAGCTAATTTGCCATAAATCTTGCGTTTGACTGCTAGCAATACATTTCCAGTGCTCTCAGAGGAATAGGCAGTCCTTACTCCTTTCCAAGTGCAGGGTGTTTGGGAGAAAGCTATTCATATATCTTAATAATTTCATTCTCAGAACAAGCCATTGAGGTAAGGACTGTTTTTTTCTTTTTAATATATATTTTACAAATGAAAAAAACTGTGGCATAGGAAGGTTATGTGATTTACTAAAGATCACAAAGCTTTGCGGAGTCAAGGACCCAGGCAATGTAGCAGCAAAATCCATGCTGTTAGCCATTCACTCTGCTACCACCAATGTGCACTGCTTTTATGTAGATAGAAATGGTGATTAGGAGTCTACACTTCTGTATTCACAGACTAATAGAACTGTTGTTGCATAGTTTATTGTTTAGAGAAAGAGTGTAGGATAATGGTGAAAGACAGTGACTCAGGAGTTGCACTGATCTCAGATCTTTGTTCTTCCACTTACTAAGTGTGATATTGGCTAAGTTATTTCACATCTTTCTGGGAGCAACAAAAACAACAACTGTAATAGTGCTTATCTCATATGGTTGCTCTGGGATTAAATGAATTATATGTAAGATGCTGACAATAATGTCTAGTATGAGTTAAGCATTGTGTAAATGTCCAATTTTATAATTAGAATGCCTTCTGGATCTAACTTCAAATCTAATATTCCGCTCCCTGTTAACTGTGCCAGTGAAGGGCATCTCTTTAGCATAGTCTCAGGACATCTTCACACTGTCATGAGAGGTAATTTTGACAAGAACAACTTGCCATTTGGACTGGCTTAATTAGTCCTTGTTTTCCCTCTCTCTGGTAGCTGCTACTTCATACTTTACCCAGTTGGGCTCACTTATTCCAAAGATGAGTAGTAAACAGTTTCCTGAGCTTCTCTTCCTTCATTCCAGCCTCTAAAAATGTTGTCAGGATTTTCCTAGTAATATTTATATGGAAAGAGGTACCAGATTGACAATAGTGTACATACAGTAGTAATTTTTGTACTATACTTTTTGACTAGAGCCTTCTGTCCTCCACTTGGTGGTTAAAAAAAAAAGTTATTCTTTAGAATGGAAGAGAAAATAACTATGCTGACAGAACTTTATGGAAAGTCAGGAGACTGGGAGTAAACGAATGGTTAGGAACATTTGGGTGAGAACAGAAAAGAATCATAAATGATGCCATTTGGAATAGCTGTTCTGTCATCCAGCCACAAAAAGCATCATGCAGGGAAGACAAAGTAATGGTGGAGCTTTTTCAAGTTTCCTTATGAAAACAGAATCCTTCCTTTAATCTTTAGATGACAGAGGAAAGTCAAGGAGAATTACTACTTTGGATTTGATTTTTTGGTCATGTGAGAAGGTGTTGCTAAGGCAGAAGTTACAGGAGGTAGGGAGAAAATGAAAGTATCATCCTGTGGCTCAAAATAACCAAAGTATGGAAAATAGGGAGAATTCAAATGCGTATTTGCATTGATTATCCATATCTATTATAGTCTATTTCTGGATGCCACATTTTAAGAAAAACGTGGACAATCTGTGCCACATCCAGAGCAGGGCAACCAGAATTATCACAACACACAACTAATGATTGACGTTTTCCAAATATTTATCCTAAAGATAGAAAGATAGAATTTGGGGATAGTACACAGCCAGAATTACAATATTTATATAATAGAGAACTGTCATGCAAAAATGGGTTTAGACTAATTTGGTGCAGTTCCAGAGGTGTGGAAGTTACAGGAAAACATTAGTTAAGTTTTAGAAAAGATTTTCCTAATGTTTACAGCTATCCGTTTTTGTATAGGTACTCCTACGGCATATTCCTTTTAGGGAAATAGTGAATATTCAGTTCATGGATTTATGGAAGTGATCCATGTTTGGGATAGATGATTAAAGCAGGTGGCCCACATAATCTCCTAAACAAAAGGATCTCTTTTGTGTGTTGGCGTCTTTTCTTCTCTCCACATCATGTTCCTGATTTTGTCCAAAGATGACGTTTGACTAAAGAAAAATGAGGGATTGATTTTGAAATAAATATTCCACATTCCAACTTTGGTTTCAAGAGTTATTTTAAAAATTAGCAAATTCCATTTTTAAACATTATTTAAAAAAATTTTTTAAAAATACAGCTTTAGGTATAGTTTTTACCATTTTGTTTTTTTTTTAATCTTTAGAGTATAGTTAACATATAATGTTATATTAGCTTCTCTTTTATTTCAACTTTTTATTATTTTCTTTATTTTTGAAATTTGAAAAATGCAGAAAAATCACCATTCAGAAATAACTTCTGGTAACTTTTTGGGTATATTCTCTCACAGTCTCTTCCCCCTGTGCATTTAGATATACATATATAGATGGTTTTCACAAAATTAATATCATTCTATAAGTAAAGACTTTTATCTTCTGAAAACTTTTCCATGCCATTAAATAATCTTCCAATATGTAATCTTTTAATGGCTGTATATAGGAAATGCAGTTACATACTTAGTCTTCTGTATTGATCTCTGAGGTTTCTGTTTTTGCTGTTAAAAATTCACTTCAGTGATCATCTTTGTAGAAACATTTTTGTGATTTGATTATTCCCTTAAGTTAAATTTCTTTAACTACAACTTAGGTCAAAGGAGTTGGCTCTTTTCTAGGGTTTTGAAAAATACTGCTAAATTACATAAATGTACCAGTTATTTCAGTGTGTATTTCATGGCATCCTTGCTAACACTCAGTATTATTGTAATATTTGTCAGTTTTATAGGTTTTATATATATATATATGTATATATATATATATATATATATATATATATATATATACTTTTTTTTTTTTTTTTTTTGGTCTTTTTCTAGGGCTGCTTCCCGCAGCACATGGAGGTTCCCAGGCTAGGGGTCTAATCGGAGCTGTAGACACTGGCCTATGCCAGAGCCACAGCAACGCCAGATCAGAGCCATGTCTGTGACCTATACCACAGTTCATGGCAATGCCAGAGCTTAACTCACTGAGCAAGGTCAGGGATCGAACCCGCAACCTCATGGTTCCTAGTCAGATTCATTAACCACTGAGCCACGACGGGAACTCCTATAGGTAAAATATTATCTTTACTATTTAATTTGTTTGAAAATTAGTGAATTGGAAAATGGATTTTTAGTTGCACTTACTTTTGGTTGCATTAATTCTTTGTCCATTTTTCTAGTGAGGAGTTGGTTGATATTTTATGAATGTCTATTGGAAAAGTTTTGTTTGGCACTTTTGCTCAGTGGAACCCCATCTTTTTTCATTGTCTTTTTAGGGCTGCACTCGTGGCATATGGAAGTTCCCAGGCTAGGGGTTGAACTGGAGCTGTAGCCACTGGCCTACACCACAGCCACAGCAATGCCAGATCCAAGCCGTGTCTGTGACCTAGACAATAGCTCACGTCAACACTGGATCCTTAACCCATTGAGTGAGGCCTGAGATCAAACCCATGTACCTATAGATACTAATCAGATTTGTTTCCACTGAGCCATGACAGGAATTCCATTGGACTCCCACATTAATCAAAATGAGGTGTCCTACTAATTAGCAAATATACAATTCCCCTACTTCTAAGTTAATCTAGTTTGTGTTATGATTTTTGTTGCTGATTGAATGACACAGTTTATTGAGCATCTCATATTTTCATGTCTCTATGTCTCCCTTCCTCACCTTGTATAGGTTGTTGCTCAGATACCTCCTTTCCAAAAGGCCCCTCTGATGATGCTCCTTAAACTTGCAACTTCTCCTGCCTGTGACCTCACACCACATCATGCACTCTAGTCTCCTTTCCTGGCTCTGCTTCCTTTTCCATTGCACTTAACCACTTTCTGATAGACTGTTTAAAGGATTTCATTATTTGCTATATGTATTTATTTTCTGTCTCTCCATATTAAATGTACTAAAATGTGACCCTCACAGGACAGGAATTGTTCACTGTTATATTCACTACTCTATCCAAAGCAGCCAGAACAGTACCTGGCAGATAGCAGGCATTTGATAAAGCTTTGTTGAATGAATGAATGAACAAATATTAATAGATTTCTTACTAAGTTAAAAGATCCTTGTCCTAGCAAATAACAAGTTTTAATATACTTTATTTTTCATATTTTAATTTTAAAATACATAAAGTGAAAATGTCATTTCATTTTGTGTTTTTATAGCTAATTTTTCACACACTGCAGTTGTTTGCATTTACTTCCCTTGCAATTTTGATTATGAGACTGAAGCTGTTTTTGACACCTCACATGTGTATTATGGCTTCCCTGATATGCTCTCGACGGGTAAGGTATTCATTCTTGTATAATTAAATTATTACAACTATAGCAGCTGCAGTGCAGTTATCATGGCTTTGCTGAGTAATCCAAAACACAAAAACACTAGGTGTTTTTTTCCTAAATTATTTTAAATGTTAGTTCATGATTCAAAATAGAGTAAGAAAAGCAAATTCAAATATCTTTGAAAATTATTCCTAGACTTTAGCTGATACTTCTGTGACAAGTGATGAGGCACACTTTTCCTATTAGTATCCTATCCACAAATAGAGTTTTTTGAAGTTCAGGTCTGTTTTAAGAGTGTCTTGGTCCATCAAAACCATCCTCAAGTGCTCTTGTAGTACTGGAGGAGAGGCAGAGTAATTGCTCCAGTATTGTCCTGTTGGGCTCAGATAATCAGGAGGAAAATTGTCAATTTGGCATTCTGTTACTATATCTTATATGTGAAAGAGCTAGCTGAAGTAGATAGAATTTTGGGACCAAGTTACATCTAGAAACACCTTATTTAGTTTTGATTATAAGTGTCTTACCTTAGAATATCATAGTGTTTATTTTCCCAAGAGGAAGATACATGTCAATACTAGTGGGGTTCCCTAGTTATTCAAAATATGCATAAAAGGCAGCCAGATGGGAGTTGCTGTTGTGGTTCAGTGGGTTGAAAATATGACTAGTATCCATGAGGACTGGGGTTCGATCCCTGGCCTCGCTCAGTGGGTTAAGGATCTGTCGTTGCTATGAGCTGTGGTTTAGGTTGCAGATGCAGCTTGTATCTTGCATTGCTGTGGCTGCAGTATAGGCCAGCAGCTACAGCTCCGAATTGACCCCTGGATGGGGTACTTCTGTATGCCACAGGAGTGGCCCTAAAACAAAGAAAAAAAAAAAAAAGCAGCCAAATGTTAAAGGATTTAGTTCCAGGATGTTTCAAAGTTGTTATCTTCTAATCTTAGTGTGTGGTAGTAAATCAGGTATTCCTTCTTTAATTCTTTTAAGAGGAGAGAAAGCTTCATTTTTAACTGGGCCCTAATTCCAAAATGTTTTCTCTTTTTAAACAATAGGTGATAATAGCTCTGTATAATATTAGTACCAAATGGTAACCCACCTTGGCTTAAGTAGAAAGGAGAAAATTTGTTATTGATCCAGTAGCACTCTTCATCTAAGAATTATAAATAAATGGTTTCTTTCATTTCAGCTCTTTGGCTGGCTTTTTTGCAGACTTCGTTTTGAGAATGTTGTCTTTGGCATTCTAACAGTGATGTCAATACAAGGGTGTGCAAACCTCCATAATCAATGGAGCATAATAGGAGAATTTAATAATTTGCCCCAGGAAGAACTGATACAGTGGGTCAGATACAATACCAGACCAGGTATGTAGCTGTTTAGTTATATGTAGAGCTAGCATAGACATTATGTAAATATGAGCACAGTAGGGAAATAGGGTTTTTCCTACACATTAAGAATGCTTAATTGTATTTGAAAGTAAACATTCAGTTATTTACAGTAGATCTGAATAATATGCCTTGTGTTTATTACTGACTTTACTGTACTGATTAAAAATGATAACCTTCCTAATTCTTTAAGCATTATATAAAAGTGCCAGGAAGTAAGCAGTCACTCTTTTTGTCTCCCAAGAGACAGAACTGAAATTGGAGCCAGAGAATAAATTTTAGTGTATCACTAGTTATAAACAAAAGGCAATATATATATACATGTCATTCCTCCAAAATGTACTAACAATAAGTAATGAAATGGTTTGATGAAATGTATAAATTTAAAACATGTTGTTAAGGAATATAATCTTGTTTTTCAGATGCTGTTTTTGCAGGTGCCATGCCTACAATGGCAAGTGTCAAGCTTTCCACTCTTCACCCCATTGTGAACCACCCACATTATGAAGATGCTGACTTGAGGTGGGTGGGCAGCTGATAGAATTCTTGAATCAGACACACTAATGACTTCTGCTGATTCATAGGAATAGAGAAAATTGTTATACACACACTCACACACACTCTCACTCTCATAGTCATGCTTGAAGTTAAAAAAAATGTATAACCATCCAGAAATTACAGTATATACCTGTTGACCTAAAGAAACCTTAATAAACCTCTGAAAACTGAAAAAAGCAAAAGCCAGTTTTGCTCAGTGAAAATGTGTCACATTTGTGACTAGTCTTTATATGGATACGTGTGTTACTGTGAAACTCCTAAGTAGTAGTAACAAGAGGGGACATAGATTTGGCTCATCGCCATAATTTGCCAGATCTTTTTCTAGATTCCACAGCCCCTCTGCCTGGCTTAAGAAACCATTCTTGATCTTAATGGTGGCCGTTGATTAGCTTTTTTAACAGATAGAAAATTTACATGAAATATGCCATCTTAAATGCCTTTATGAAAATTTGGAGTGCTTTTTCACTAGCTTATTATGAGAACTCTAGTTCCTGCTGAAGTTTGAAAGTTTTGTCTTCCTTAACTTAAATGACTGACTTTTAAAATTTTATTTTAGTCATTCTAGTAATTGTGTAGGTAATCATTTAATTTCAAAGTGTTTTTGGCTTATTGTTAGAGGTAATGTTTCAAGTTACTTAAAGTTTTATGTCTGGTGGTGGAAATTGGGCATTCTGTATGCTTGAAATTCTAAGAAAAATCTGATACATAATTGGTAATTTGTGCAGATTTTATAAAAACTCCCATTAAGGGCTAAATCATCTGTTGTACCACATTTTGGTAAGCATTCCTGTCCTTCTCTTAAGCTGCTTTCTCTACCTGACTGCTACCCTAGATGCCCACTGTGTAATTGTTCTATTTTCTACATTCAGCTCAACTTATATGCTTTTCAGAGCTTCTATAGATGAAATTATCTGCTGAAATCCACATTTTTACTATATTTAGCCTCTATCTTAATTTGTTCCAGATTATTTTATGAATTATACAAAACAAATTTTATATTCTGAACTTTATACTGCTACCTGTCTCTAGACTCTAAATTGGTTTACACACTAATAAGCTATACCTGCAAAATTCAAATTGCTATATAAGTTTTAGCGTGTGCAAAATATAAGTAGAAATGTGGAAACTGCTATCATCAAAATTATTCATCCTGTTTTAAGTTGTATATAATCAATGCTCCAATCCAGTAAGCACTGAGATTTTAATTTACTAGCAAAATTTCTTTAATCAATTCTATTATCATTTACTTAAAATTTTTTCATCTTGTTTGAATTTAAAGAGCTCGGACAAAAACAGTTTATTCTGCATATAGTCGAAAATCTGCAAAAGAAGTGAGAGATAAGTTGCTGGAATTACATGTGAATTACTACATTTTAGAAGAGGCATGGTGCGTTGTGAGAACTAAGTGAGTATGAGCCCTGTGCTATATATGATACGGTGTATTTTAGAACAACGAATGCTCTACTTGATTCCAGCTGTCCTGATTCTTTAAAAATTCTTGTTTTAAATTAATTCTGTTAAATTGTTACCCTGGTATTTTATTTAAAATTATTTTGTTTAGGAAAGTAAAATTATACTATTATTTAAGTATAACCTAACTATTATTTAAGTATAGTTTAGTATCCTAATTTTTTCATTTTAACTTAACGTCTTAAATGTAGCTTTTTCCCATAATTTTCAAGGTTTCTGATAAATTTTATTAGATGTCAGCAAATACAATTTGCTGAAATTTTATAGCAAATTGTGATATTAGTTAGCATCCTGTTACTACAACTGATTTACATTGGATTTATAAGCCTCATAAGAAAAGTTTCACATAACTCAAAAGGACATAATGTTTCTGACAAAAATTTTTAAATTTCTAAATTTTGAATTTCTAAAAATACATGAATTTGTGAGATGTGTAGTACATATCTTGAGGCCTTCATTTAGCCTCCTCAAATTTAAGAAGTCCTTTGTTGTATTAATTTTAACATTAAGAATTTTCATTTCTCCTGTGGATAAGTAGAAATTTGGCTATCACATATTTTCAAAGAGCTAAGTTTGAAAATTCTAGTAGCTAATTTTTATACCTAATTTTAAATCTAATAAATATGTCTAGGAAAAATGGCACCTTTCAAAGAAATGGGAATATTATAATCTCACTATATATGTTTATCATATTAATTTAATTTAAAATTTAGAAGACAAAGCATACTTCAAAATTTTTATTTATCCACAAAGGTGGATATTTTATGATGACAAAAGGATGGATTCATCAAAAATATGTAACGGTTTTAAATGTGCATACCTCTGAACAGAGCTTCAAAGCACATAAAATGTGGATGACTAAAAGGAGAAAAAAACAAATCTTTAACCATACTTGGAAACGTTAACATTCTTTTATCTGCTAGGAAATGTAGATAAAAAGCCAGTAAGGATATAGAAGATAAACAACAAAGAGTATTGAATCACCTGACCCTAATTGACTTTTACAAAACACTGTAGGAAAGAGCCGTGGAATACACATTCTTCTGAAGGGCATGTGGAATGTTCACCAGGAGAGAATATATGCTGGGCTGTATAAGTGGTTCAATATATTTAAAAGATTTAGAACCTTACCGAATTAAAATAGAAAACAATAATAAATACTTACCTAGTAAATCCATACATACTTATAAATTAAATGGTAAACTTATGGATAATTTGTGGGTCAAAGAAAAAAACCCCAAGGAAATTTTAAAGCACTATTTTTTACGTGAATGGAAAAAGAGGGTCTTTTAACAATATTGCTGATATAACTGGATGTAATGTATAAAAGAAAAATTAAACCAGGACCCATACTATACCATACACAAAATTAACTTTACATGGATTAGAGAAGTAAATGTAAAAGCTAAAATTGTAAAAGATTTCTAAGAACACAATACTAACCGTTAAAAAAAATCAATAAATTGGACATATCAAAATTGAAATATTTTCCTCAAAAAGATTTTGTTAAAAAAAATATGGCAGGCCACAGACTAGAAGAAAATATTTGAAAACATATATCTGATAAAGGACTTATAAATATAGTTCATATAAAGAAATTCTGGGAGTTCCCATTGTCGTGCAGCAGAAACTAGTATCCATGAGAATGTGGGTTTAATCCCTGGCCCCACTCAATGGGATCAGGGATCCATCGTCATGAGCTGCGGTGTAGTTTGCAAACATGGCTTGGATGCCACGTTATTGTGGCTGTGGCATAGGCCAGCAGCTGTAGCTCTGATTCAACCTCTAGCCTGGGAACTTCCAATGCTGTGGATGTGGCCCTAAAAAGTGAAAAAAAGAAAAAAAAAAAAAAAGAAGAAGAAGAAAAAGAAAAGAAAATTCTACAAGTTAATAATAAAGACCAATTGAAACAGAATAACTGTAAAGCTCTTACATTGCTAATGGAAGTAAAAATGATACAATCACTTCGGAGAACTGTTAGAAATGGCAGGGAAGAAAGAGCAATGAGATCGTAAGCAGGTCTGTCAACCAACAGAGTGGCCGGGAGCACTGAGAAGTGAGAACTTAGGCTCACACTACTTAGGGAAGCAGTTAGTTATGTAAATCACTGGGAGTTCTGGTTGTGGCTCAGTGGTCACAAACCCAACTAGTATCCATGAGGATTGGGGTTGACCCCTGACTCCACTCAGTGGGTTAATCATCCACCATTGCCGTGAGCTGTGGTGTAGGTTGCAGACATGGCTCGGATCCTGTGTTGCTGTGGTTGTGGCATGGGCCAGCAGCTGCAGCCCCAATTTGACCCCTAGCCTGGCAACCTCCATATGCCACAGGCGCAGCCCTTAAAAAAAGAAATTTTTTTCCTAGGAGTTCCCGTCGTGGTGCAGTGGTTAACGAATCCGACTAGGAACCATGAGGTTGCAGGTTCAATCCCTGGCCTTGCTCAGTGGGTTAAGGATCCAGCATTGCTCTGAGCTGTGGTGTAGGTTGCAGACGTGGCTCGGATCCCGCATTGCTGTGGCTCTGGCGTAGGCCGGTGGCTACAGCTCCAATTCAACCCCTAGCCTGGGAACCTCCATATGCCATGGGAGCGGCCCAAGAAATGGTAAAAAGACAAAAAAAAAAAAAAAAAAAGTAAAACTATAGCGCAGAAAGGAGATCATTGCTTGCCTCAGCTTATGTTTGGAGAGGGACTTGACTGTCAAGCGTACAAGAAAACTCATTGCGGTGATGGAAATTTTCTGTATTGTGATTACGGGGTTACTTAAACCCCTAAAGACATTCGCCCATATTTAACAAACTTTACATATAAAATGGGTGAATTTTATTGTACATAAATTATGCCTCAATATAGATGTTTAGAAACCAATTTTGCTTGACTTCTTCTTTAATGACTCTCATGCAGGGTTATTTTCTAGTGAGAAATATTATCTCATTCAGTCCACTGATAAAATCACCCAAAAGGGAAAGAGTTGAGGAGAATAAAATTGGCATAAGAGCTTTTCTTCCCTGCTTTGGGCTGTATGTTTTGGGCTATATGTATTTTCATACTAATCCAAATCAATTAAAGCTAAGAATATGAACTTCATCAGGAGCTAGATAAACTTTAATTTGTCCCATTCTACTATAAATGGCCCTGATGTTTGAATGGCAATATCACTTAGAAAATATATATCATTTATCAGTTCCCACTGTGGCACAGTGGAAACAAATCCGACTAGTATCCATGAGGCTGCAGATTCAATCCCTAGCCTCGCTCAGTGAGTCGGGGATCTGGCATTGCCGTGAGTGTGGTGTACATCGCAGATGCGGCTCGGATCCTGTGTTGCTATGGCTGTAGTGTAGGCTCACTGCTGTAGCACCAATTTAACCCCTAGCCTGGGAATTTCCATGTGCAGGGGGTGTGGCCCTAAAAAAGCAAGAAAAGAAAAGAAAGAAAAAAGAAAAAGAAAAGAAAGAAAAGAAAACATTTATATTTCATTTTAAAAGTGAATTTTAAATATATATTTCTGAATGTACATTGAGCCCTTATTATTTGATTCAATATTATTTTGTTAAATGGAACATGAAAATGCAGCATACTTTCACTTTTATTATCTCTAAATTTTGAACTAATGTTTTTTGAAATGCTTTAAAATCTTTCATTTATTAAAGAAGTCTCTAAACAGTCTAGGAGATACTTTATTATTATATTTCTTCGAGATCTGAATGCATTTTAAATATAGATATGTGTGTGCCTATTTTTTTCAGGCCTGGTTGCAGTATGCTTGAAATTTGGGATGTAGAAGACCCTTCCAACTCAGCTAACCCTCCCTTATGCAGTGTCTTGCTCAAGGATGCGAGGCCATACTTCACCACAGTATTTCAGAATAGTATGTACAGGGTATTAAAGGTTAACTGAGACTACCCTTTACACTGTGGTGCAAAGAGGTGTGTAAAAAACAGTCACTTTAGTTTATTTACACTAATAAAAATAACAAGCTTTAATAGGGGCCCTTAAAAAGAATAAAAATAATTAAAAATTTTTCTAATTCCAAAAAGTTAAATTATTTCATTGTTTTCCATTGAATATCAGCCTTATTAAGCTTGTCATGTAAACAAGTAAATCATTCCATACTCTATAAACAAATGATCAACTTAAAGTTTTAAAGAAAAAATATGTATAAAAGAACAATGAAATTTAATAAATCAAGGATATGTAACTCCTTTTGTATCCAACTAGGTGAACTGCTTCGGAGTTTCTCTAGTACCAGATATACCAGCTTAAATTCTAAACCACTTAGTATAGACTAATATAATTTCTGAAAGGACAATTTTTAAAGATACTGATACTGATCACAACCTCTTTACCTCTGTGAGGAAGTTTCTTTGTAACCATGTGTTGTTTAATGTTGTTTTTGCTTTTATTATCCCTCAGGAAAGATCTTTAATAGCTTTTAATAACTTTTTTTCACTTGAAGTTAAGCATTTCTAAAAACAGCTTACTTTGTAATACTTCGAATCTCTGGCATATCTACCCAACCAGATACATATTTTGCACTGATTAATTCTGAACTTAAATTCAGCAGATTATTACTCTGTTTCTAGAATCTGCTGGTTTTACTTCTAATGTCCAAGTAGAATAAAAATTGTTACAGTACACAAGAAAAACTTAGGGGTTAAATGTAATCAGAAAAGAAAATCCTGTTAAATTTATCAAATGAGATCTTAAGATTCTAGATCTTGAGTGAAGCAAAGGCATTTTCATATTGAAGCCATGTAGCTCATTGGACATAGTCTTTTTTTCTGGTCACCATATTTTGTAATAATAGATTTTTAAGTCCCCATTTATTTTTGGTTTTGGATGAGGAAGGTGATGTTTTATAGGTCCTCTCCCCGAGTATAAAACCTCCCAACAATAATGCTTTGAAAAGTGGTAAATAGTTATCTTAAGATTGTTGCCAACGGGAAAGATAAACACTCTCTGTCTCTACTTGATAGATGTTAAATATGCTCTGTCTCTATTATTTTATTGTGCACCTACTTTAATCATCTTGGAATTTTTGTAATTCCCTATGTTTTTGGCCCTTTATGTTTGGGATAACAAAGTGACTTAATTCCATAGATTAGTTCACTTTTATAGTAGGTAGAAGATTTTATATATCTATATTATATAAACAGGAAAACGAACAAGTTATTTTTCAACTTTTATAGTTATAAAAATATTTTAATACAAGATACAAAACAGCTAATAAGAAAGCATGCCAAATTTTATTTTTATTAGCATTTTCAAATAATTTGTTTCAGTATAAGTGTGGGACAAAGAGGGAAAGGAGATATAACACCTAATATTTATAAATACATTTCAGATGATGTTTTCATGGGAAATATTTTAAAGAAGTTAGTAGAATAATTTTTCAAAAAAGAACTGCATTAGCTAATAAAATATTCAATACAAATATATTTACATGGATTTATATACAGAAAAACAATAAAATTATTTTCAACTTTTTAGTTGTAATATATTTTAATACAGGATGAAAAGCTGCTAGGAAAGCATGACATAGTTTACTTATTGAAACATTTTCCAATAATTTGTTTTGGTATAAGCATGGGGCAAAAAAGGAAAAGAGGTATAACACCTAATAACAGTAATGAAATTAAAGTAACACATTTTGGATGGTATTTTCATAGGCAACATTGTAAAGAAGTTGGTGGCATTTAACAACAAAAGTGGGTGAGTTGTAAAAAAAAAAAAAAAAGGTTTCATATGAATATAATGTATTAATATGCATTTGTTATTTTCATCTGCTATGTCAATTAAAGCCCTTGAAGACCCTCTGTGTGTTTTGTCTTTCGTCATTCTTTACTAAACACACATTTTGAAATTGAAAGCATTCTGATATGAAGGTAGAAATCAGAGTTTCCTGGATTTATTCATCATGTTTACATTGACAGTGATCTTTTTTAGCCATTTTAAAACAATTCTGTGTGGTCTCACACAGAAGGCAGTGTACTGTGGTGGAGATAAGTGTGGGCTTTGGAACCAGATGACTACGAAGCTTGAATCTTGACACTTCCATTTACTAGCGCATTACCTACCATCCATCCAAAAGATATTTATTGAGCACTTACTGAATGCAAGGCACTGTACTAAGCTTGGTCATGTTAACTTGACTCTGTGAGCTTCAGTTTCTTAACTTTAAAGGAGAACTCATACTACCTACTTGGCAGGATCATTTTGAGGATTAGTGAGAGAATGTTAAGTAACAAATGTTAGTTACAGAGTTCCTGTCGTGGCTCAGTGGTTAATGAGTCCAACTACGAACCATCAGGTTGAGGGTTCAATCCCTGGCCTCGCTCAGGGGGTTAAGGACCCAGCATTGCCGTGAGCTGTGGTGTAGGTCGCAGAACCTCTATATACCACAGGTGCGGCCCTAAAAAGACAAAAAAAAAAAAAAAAAAAAGTTCCATTTGCTCTTTCTCCCTCACTCACTAATAACCAGTTCAGTAATAGCATGTTACATAGCAGGTTAGTTCATCTCAGAATTTCAAATAGGCCTGCCTTTATTTAGTGTTGGTAAGAATACTGAACCACTGCATACTTTTATATAAATTATGCTATTGGATTCTTGCCTCCATATATTTTATTGTTCATTCTTTTGAAAGATGAAGACTGTGCTTGAATGCTGTGCACTTCCTCAATGCAAGGGAGAATTTTCCTCTGTTTCCTATTGTCATATTTCTACACATTTATTTGAAACCATGATAGGAGTAAGTTGTACACAAGCAATCCCCTCCATCACCAAGTTGTCAGAAACTGATGTACATCTTCACTGAATAATATCTGTACTGTACTCTTTTGCTTCTAATGACACTATATCAAAAATCATTGAGAACTTTTCATATTAATAAAATTACACTGATATTTTATATGTTTCTATTATACAAGCAATACAAACTCACTGGGGAAAATTAGTTTTGAAAATAACAGGAAATTTAAAAGAGAGGGAAAATATTCATTAAGCAGCATTAATGTCTCATTGTTTTCTTCCAATCTTTAGGCATATTTTTTGCTTGTTTTAACATAACAGTTTTATATTTTGTTCTTCATACAGTAAATATGGACTATTTTTAATGACTACATATTATCCTATTTTATATATAAATACATGCATAGATATCAGTGTACATAAACATAGCCATTGTTTAGCTATTTCCATTTTTGCTACCACATGCATATATATATATATATACACATATATATAGAACACTGCCATGAATATCTTAGTACATTAAAAATTTTTTTTAATTTTTCAAATTATTTCCTTTGGGTTATGGAATATGGAATTCAAATATATTCCATAAAGTTAAATTTAATAAAGGATGTGGATACCTTTACAGCCTTCAATGCAGATTGCCTCAAACTACCTCTGCAAAAGGAATGTATGCACCACCAAAACTCAGTGTATGACAGTGCTCATCTCACAACACCCATTAGCATTGGTTAGCTTTACTGAAAATATTTTTTGCTAAGTTGTGACACCCAAAATGGTATTCATTGTCATTTTAATTTGCACTTAATCCATGGTCTGTATGATTGGATCCCTATTCATGTGTGTAAATTGTTGATTTTCCTTTGGTGTTTGGCAGTTTACATTTATGTCAGCAGCTTAGCACTGAGCCTGTCTGCAGTACAGATACTTGCTGTTGATGTGTCTGTCTTATCATTTGGTATTCAGTAAAGTTGATAAAAATGCCAAATGAGTTTCTTATACTCAGTAGACTGGGCATTATGCTTCAGGCCGTCTAAAAGAGTAAGGCATACTGTGTACTTTATATCTTACAGTAGTATACTTTATACTATATCCAGTATGTCATATTTAATATTAAATAATACTGTTTAAAAAAAATCTCAATGCCTCAGCTGCTTATAAGATCTAAGAATTGTTAATCCAAAAGAGCAAATAAGAAAATCACTGATCTTTGACTGCCTTGTGTTAGAGGAGACTTTGCAGACACTGACTTCCTTATTATGCCTGCCTGTAACTTTTGAACACTTAGAGGCAATGGCCTTTATTTTTAAAATTCCATAAAAGACCTATGTATAATTCATATACAGATGCAAGATTATTCAAATGAAGCTGAAGGCCCTTCTTAGAATATTCTGGATTGAATCATGAACCAGAATATGGGTGTTAACATCTGTACAGAAACAGCACCTCAACTACTGGAAAAGAAATAACTTGTTCACACAGCTTCATCTGAGAGAGACCTAAGGGATACAAAGGGGACCTCAACAGGAATAGTGGAATAGTGATTGTTTTAACCAGGCCAGTACGGCAGCCACAAAGGTATGCCAGCCCTCAGATCTTCTGGGAAAGAACCAACTGTCCAGCTCTAGCTGCAAGAATACAGTTGACTGACAGCCTCCAGGACAGCACCTTCCAAAACCTGCTGTTAGCGTTCAGACCAAGATCAAACACTTCCAGCCAGTTCCCCAGCCATTAACTGGGCACGGCACGTACCAGGGCCTGGCCATCTCTGCTCAGTGCAGCATGCTGGAACAGGCAGGCTTTTCTTAAGAGATCCTCTCTGAGTAAGCCGAGACCTGGTCAGATCCCCCAGCTCTCCTCACCTACTCTTCCAGTCTTAGGGATCCGATGTACCCGAAAGCTTCTGGCCCACTCTGGCTCCCTCCTCCTCTAACAACTGATATCCCTTTTCCAATAAGCTTCTACCTTCCCTACTCCATCTTGGTATCTGTTTCCTGGAGAACCTGAGCTAGGCTAGGCAGATTGCCAGCCCAGATCACAAACAGAGCAAGTTCAGGTTTTTGTCTCAGGCTGTCGATTCTGGACAGATTCTGCTGTTCTCTCTCTGTACGTGCAGGGCTTATAAACATTAAAATAAAACAACAAAAAACCAAAAACTGACTATAGAAAGAAAAGCCTTGTTTGACTCTTTAACCCACTGCTAGTTTTCCATGAATTTTCCTGACCACTCAGAGATGGTGCCACCAAGAAATTTCTCTCTTTTTAGAAGCTTACTGAGGTCCTCAGGGTAATTCCTATGTGCCTACAGCACCATTGCAATTGTCAGGAGAGGCGACTGTATGCCTATGAGATGCCCATCCTTTTTCACACCACCCCCAAGCCCTACTCAAACTCCGGACTTCCCAGAGTACGAAAGATAGAGACCAAGCGTTCAAACCATCAAGTCTAGTAAATATGCATGGTACTCTTCTTTGAAGAATTAAATACTCAAATTGGGTCATAAAATTACTCTAGTCAAGTCCAATTATCTTAAATGAACAGTTTGGCTTTATTAGACGCTCTCTATAATATTGTGAAAAGCAATCTTAATCTGAAATATAGTTCTAGTTTATTCTCCATACTTAACAAAATGATTTGCTGTATTATAAAGACATTTTCTTTTGGAATAATTTGGAGGGAATGCCCACTAAAAAAGTTGAGTACACAAAATATTTTATGTATGCATAGTGCCATCTGCTGGCTATGAAGTATTATAACACTTGTCATAAAATATACCTACCAAAGGTGTTAAGGAGCTAGTTTGTATGTGTTTTAATAGAAAATGGGTGAAGTCCAAAGAGAATCCAAGGACACGAGCAACACTTTTTTTCAGTTGTGATTATCTCACAGACAATGATAAAAGAGTAATTCCTGGCTCTTTTCTCCCTCACCCACCACATCTCTATTATTTTTTCCATCCAACTCCCACTTCCAGTGCCTTAGAAGGTTCTGTCTGAATTCGTTCCTGCCTCCCTGTCCAGGACCATTGACACTTCCAACGTGGCACTTTGACTTTAGTACCAGTGGACAGCTAGGAATTGCAACATTTTCTCTCCTGCCTAATGCTCACTCTCCCCTCCGTCTACTAAGGTATTATCTGTTCTCCTCCCCCTTCCTCCTGCTCATCCTTCCCATCTCTGCTCAGAAGCCCCCCTTTTCCTGGAAGTCGGTCCTGGCCAGCTCCTCCGAGGTCTGCTAATACCACTCCACTTGTCATGTTGTTTGATCCAATACTGCATTATGTGCTCTGGGGATGAAATTCAAAATATTAGTATCTAAATTAAAACCGGGTTTGAATCCCTGCTCTATCACTTACTAGAGCTGGGTAAATAATTTAACATTTTAAAAGTTTATCACCTACAAAATGGCCATAATAAAAGTAATAACCCTCAAAATGGTATTTTTGAAGAAAAAAATGAGGTAATGTGTGTAAAGCATGTAAAATAGAGTCAGCATCTATTAAGCTATTTATTGCTGTTCTTTTTGTTGTTGTTCTAGCTAAGGTCCAGGAACTGATTGAAGATCAGCACAACATAGAGCAGCTGCTGCCAGGGTGTGGTTTCTATTCTTCACTCAATAGTTTCTTTGTTCCTTAGGCACTGCCTGTCCCCTGTAGAGTCTATCATCAATATTTTGCTCTGTCATTTTGGGGAAGCTTTACTACTGTGTTGTTTCTCTGATGAGAGCTAATTCGTATCTAATTTTAAAAAGCCATTATGCTGAAAACAGAACAGGCACACAGCCTAAATATGTGACTGTGTTGCTTCTGCTGCCAAATAACTGGTTGCCATAGTATAGTGGTATCATGTGGCTTGAAGTTTTAAAATAACTTAGAATTTACTCCGTGGTCTTTCCTTCCGGGTATAAAATAAGAAACCAAACAATCTTCGGTCTCCAGAGCTTGGCTTCTGGTTAACTTCTCACCAATGCAGGCAAAGCCAATTGAATACAAAAAAATAACTGCTTTTCAAATGGAAATGAATATCATCACGGGAGTTGACGTCCTGGGTAGAGATTTTACCTAATGTCGTAGGCTAGTTGCGTGGAGGATGGCAAAGGCTATTTCAGTTCACTTGTAGGTGGAGTTTGCAAATATTTCTCTAAGCTCCCATTTTTGTAAATGATTTTACCTTGAGTCAGATATGAAAAAGGTGAGCAGAGACAAATACTGTGATTTAGTTCTTTCCTAAGTGGTTCTCTTGCTCTTTTTCCTGCCTCTCACTCATGCTACTGGAAACAAGTTGAGAAGAAGGGGAAGGGAAAACGTGGAGGGAAAGGAAGGAAATGGTGGTTGAGGGAGAAAACAGACAGTAGCTGTGGGCTGCCCCAAGTTAGAACAGCTTCCCAGGACCCCTTTTTCACATAATTGGGTAAAGCTATGATGTGGACAGTCATGGCATAAAACTTGGGTTGTGAGACCAATCTCTCATATCATTTACCTAGGCTGGGGATTCAGTCTCAGTAAACTGGTTTTTTCACACTCTGCTCCCTGCATTGACCATGGCTGTACTTACGACAGGTGATTTTTCTCTGAGCATTGTTTCTCCATGACTACCACCACCCAAGAGAAAACAAACTTAAACTTTGACTTTACAATGTTTTAGCTAATGCCATTTTCTTCGGCAGTTTATGGATTCACACACACTCATATGAAATGATACTTTTATATGTACACATCTTCTGACACACACATCTATACACATATGCAGTGTGTCCACAGCCCTCCTGAGCCACAAGCAAGGTCATAGAGAAGTAGAAAGAGACGATTAATGGAGAGAAATTGTTTTCTCTAGAACCACCCCCTCCTGCAAGAAAATGAACATTGTCACCATAGTTAAGAAGTTTGGCATTGTAACAATTTTCTTAACTGTTTGAGCCTAAGAACATTAGAAGATAAATATGAGACTTCAGCAAAAGAATACAAAGGCTCTTTACAAAGTCATCTGTTCTGTTCTCCAGATCAGAAAAATAGGCAGGAATGAAATTTCTCCTTCCTCTTTTAGGCCTCCACTGTACTGATAGACTCCTACTGCGGGATAGACAATGTTTTAGTGGCTTTCGCACTCTACTAACCTTCACTTTGTTTCCAACGTTTTCAAGTTGAGCCCCAACAAGGGTCCTCCTGCCAGGGTCGCTGGTGCCAATAGAAGTAGACCAAGTTTGGTGCGGAAGCAACGGAAAGCTTTATGTTCTTCCATCAGAGAATGGAGAGGTGACACAGGCTCCGCGGCGGGGGCGGGCAGCTCCGGCGCCTGCGCAGTCGCACAGCTCACGCTCCAGGGGGCGGGGCCGGGGGGCGGGGCGGGGGGGGCGGGGCCAGATGCCACCATGTTGAATTGAGTGTCCTGCGCAGCAGGGAGTTCTCCACACATGGCAGCCAAGCTGAGGTGTCCACGCATCGGTTCTGCTTCGGGAACATCTAATCCAAAGTGTTAGACGCGAGGAGGCTCCTCCACAAGTTAATGGGACTAAGCACAGAAGAGGTTAGACCTTATCATCTCAATTCAGCTCATTTTTCCCAGGGCCCCCAGGCCCCTTTGCTGGTGACAGTTTTCCTTAGGAGTACGGAACATGCCTTAATAGTAAAGCAATTTCTCTGCGTGCCCAAGACCTAGCTCAGTGCTTGGCTTCTCACAGGAACTTGGTAAATGTTTTGAGAATTAATTTATATAGGCAAACAGATCCCACATGCATGGTTTCCATGAGAACCAGAACGGGGGCAAATAAGGGAAACCAACAGGGTCCTGAAGTTTTTAAAAAAGAGCTGAGCAGATTACATTACTGCTCCAATGGAATCTGCTCTTTCTTGCGGATTTCTGTTTTCTGTTTGCAGCTACTTCTCTCTTACCTGACCAGCATGCAGCTACTTCTCTCTTACCTGACCAGCGGAATGCCCCTCTTGTAGTTTCGATGATCTCTAAAGCCTTTGGTTCTTAAACATCCACGATCTGTGAATGACTCATGGGCACTGACACCTTTACTTCGAGGCTGGGGGTGGGGTGGGGGGAGAAGCAGTTTAAAATACCCCAAAATGTCAAAACGGCAGAAGCTTTCGAATTCAGGTGGGAAACACGTAAGCGAAGGAGTTCTAGAAAAGTCAGTCTTCCTTTTAGGAGCTAGATGAAATAATGAAAATATTTATTGTTGAAAAACAAAAGTGAAAATTTGTAGCAAATACACTGTATGGCAGCATATCCTATCAGTCAGTTGAAAATAAGGAAGTTATCTTTCAGTGTTTTCAGAGTGGGCCGTCCAGAAACTTATATTGGTGTCTCTTTAATAACACACTTAGACTCTGAATTCAACCCAGTTTAACTCAGCTAAGTACCTTGTAAGCACTTTTTACACAACTGGTGACAGAAGGACCAGTGGTAAGGATACTATGTTAACCCTAAGTTATATTTTCTACATTTCCATGCTTTGATGTCTGGGGATTTGCTGACCTGACCAGGGGCGGGGATGGGGAGGAGTCGGGGGTAGGGGGCTGCCCCTCCCAGGGATCGCTTATTCCTTAAAGTCACAGATTACTGCAAGCACACCTTTCATATGCAAAATAACTAATCCAGAGCCCACACCTCCACTGCCTTTTTTATGTTACCATTACCCACCTGCCTTTGGCCAGTTACCTAACAACTAGGAACAGCCCGATGCCCCAGCATCTGCTGAAATTTTTTAAACAAGCCAATCCTAAACTTATATCGCCCTGCCTTGTCTGTTCCTTCCCTTAGAAACCACAATCAAGCCTCTTGCCCACATTCTCCCCACCTTTCTCTGCCTCCTGAGGTGCCTTGATGCTTCTCCATGTGGCGTGTCATGGTGTGCCCCCTGCTCTTGGGAACTGTGAGTAAGCTTTTTTTTTTTTTTTTATGGCAGTCATTTCCATGTCAGAGTATCTTTCTATACATGTTTACAACAAATCCTGGAGGATGTGGCGCAACAGGAACTTATTCATTCTGGTGGGAATGCAAAGTGGTAAAGTCATTTTGGAAGATAGTCTGACAGTTTCTTACAAAACTAAACATACTCCTATCATATGATCCAGCAATCAGACTCCTTGATATTTACCCAAAGGAGGTGAAAAACTTAAGTCCACACAAAACTCTATACATGTTTATGGCAGTTTTATTCATAATTGCCAAAACTTGGAAGCAACCAAGATGACCTTCAGTAGGTGAGTGGATAAACAAACAGTGATTCATCCAGACAATGGAATATTATTCAGTGCAAGAAAGAAATGAGCTATTGAGCCATGATATGACATGGAGGAAGCTTAAATATATATTTCTAAGTGAAAGAAGTGAAAGGAGGATTGAAAAACAATCTTAAAAAGCGACATGCTGTATGGTTCCAATAATAAGCCATTCTGGAAAAGGCAAAACTGTAGAGACAGTAAAAAATTCAGTCATTGCCAAGAGCGAAGGGGGTGGGGAAGGAGGGATGAATAAAAGGAGCACAGAGGATTTTTAGGGCAATGAGAACACTCTGTATAATACCCTAATGATGCAATAAGTCATTATATATTTGTCCAAATCTGTAGAATACACAACACCGAGAGTGAGCCCTAATGTAAACTATGGACTTTGGATGATTATGATGTGTCAGTGTATGCTCATCAACTCCGCTGTGGTGGGGTGTGTTGAAAATGAGAGAGGCTTTGTGTGTGTAGGTTCAGGTAAATGGGAAATCGCTGTACCTTCCTGTTAATTTGGCTGTGAACCCAAAACTACTCTAAACCATATATTTTTAAAATATATGCATATGAAAGAACTTGTATCCAGCATGTACAAAGTATTCTTGCAACTCAATAATAAGAAACCCAATTGAAAAATGGGGGGGGGGGATTCCTGGATACTTAGAAGAGACAGATAGCGGTAACACTGAAGAACTAACCTAATCCTAATCCGACTAGGAACCATGAGGTTTCAGGTTCGGTCCCTGGCCTTGCTCAGTGGTTTAACGATCCGGCGTTGCCATGAGCTTTGGTGTAGGTTGCAGATGCGGTTGGGATCCCGTGTTGCTGTGGCTCTGGTGTAGGCTGGTGGCTACAGCTCTGATTAGACACCTAGCCTAGGAACCTCCATATGCTGCTGGTTCGGCCCTAGAAAAGACAAAAAAAAAAAAAAAAAAAAAAAACCCAAAAAAGCAATTTTGTAGTAGTTGAAGCTGATACATTTTTCCTGAGAAAATCATCACTTCCATAGGCTTCTGATAAAATGAAAGATAATAGATGTGATGGATTGAGGGTAAAAGATATTCAAATCTATGGATGAATCATAACGAGATTGCAAAAATAAAGAAACGAGAGTTATTTTGAGAAGGGAAATTTTAATGATAATATTTTTTTTAAAGTGAGATCATGGTGGTAGAAAATGTGATAGAGGCTACACACTAATGAGGATAAATGAGCAGGAACTTTTGTTTTCATTGGCTTAGATTGTTTGAATACCCATAGGCAAATCTACTGTGCCTTAGGTTTCCATTAGTCCAATGGAAATAATAGGCTAATTTGGCCCTTTTAATCAAAACTTAAAAGGTCAGTTACCTTACTCTTCTCCAGCCTTAATGGCGGCCAGCTTCTTAGTGATGGCTTCAGTAAAGCTTGAATTGTCTTTTTCTTTCCCACTCAAACACACAACCCTCATTAGCTTTCTTCTTTTTTTAAAAAAATTTATTATAATTGATTTACAATGTTCTGTCAATTTCTGCTGTACAGCAAAGTGACCCATTTATAAATTTATATACATTCTTTTTTTTCACATTATCCTCCATCATGTTCCATCACAAATGGTGAGATAGAGTTCTCTGTCCTATACAGCAGGATCTCATTGCTTATCCACTCCAGATGCAATAGTTTGCATGTACTAACCCCAAACTCTCTTTTCATTTTGTACAAGAACAGTGAGAAGAGCTTCTCACCTTGTGCCTCATCTCCACCACTTCCCTTTGCACCATACGTTATCTCATCACAGATTCATCTTCCTAAACACGGGCTGCTACTCATTTAGGCTGCATTTCTACTCAGAACTTTCTATTGCTACCCACTCTTCACAGGGCAAATGGCTTTGCTTGGCATTGACGATCTTCTACACTGCAGTCTGGGTAGACCTTTCCAGTCACATCTCCCATTGCTCATCTAAACAGACTGAACCAGAAGACTTTGCCCAATCTTCTGGATGTGCCACATTGGGGCTTACACTATTTTCTCCTTGTTTTCTACCATCTCCACTACCAAATCCAATGCTCTTTTGCAAGTCCAGCTCAAATCTTCCCGTTTTGGAGCCTTTCTTGTCACTTAATATGAACTCTTCCCTGAACCACTGCAACACTTCTTGTTCCACATATCACATTTGACATTTTACTAGCTGTACTTTACATTAGTTTTCTATGCACTAACTTATCCCTGGGACCAAATTCTCAAAGATCCAAGATCACAGCGGATTTGATTTGTTTTTTCTTTTCTTTTTTTTTTTTTTTTTGTCTTTTTGTCTTCTAGGGCCGCACCCTCGGCATATGGAGGTTCCTAGGCTAGGGGTCCAACCAGAGCTGTAGCCGCTGGCTTATGCCAGAGCCACAGCAATGTGGGATCCGAGCCATGTCTGTGAGCTACACCACAGCTCAGGGCAACACTGGATCCTTAATCCACTGATCGAGGCCAGGGATCGAACCCACATCCACATGGATGCTAGTTGGGTTAATTAACCACTGAGCCATGGTGGGAACTCTCTCTCTCTTTTTTTTTTTTTAGCTGTGCCTGCAGCATGTGGAAGTTTCCAGGCCAGTGATCGAACCTCACTTCAGCAATGACCTGAGCCACAGTGGTGACAGTTCTGGATCCTTAACCCACTAGGCCACCAGGGAACTCCCAATAGTGGGTTTTTAATATTGACTATGCATTTGCCCACTGAGGACCTATTTCCACACAAAGGAAGATAACACACACTCTTGACCATAACATAGAGCACCAAAAGGAAACAGGAAGATACCACCTCTGGGGAATACCTGTTGTATCAATTTGCTAGTGCTGCCATAACAAAGCACCACAAAATGAGTGGTCTAAACAATAGAAACTTACTGTGTCACAGTCCTGGAGGCTCAAAGTCTGAGCTCAAGGTGTTGGCAGATTGGTATCCTCTGAGGCCTCTCTCCTGGGCTTGCAGTTGGCTGTCTTCTCGCTCAGTCTTTGCATCTTCCCTCTGTATTTTTTCTGTGTTCTAATTTCTTCTTCTTATAAGAGGAGTCATACTGTATTAGGGACCATCCTATTGGTCTCATCTGACCTTAATTACCTCTTTAAAGAGATACATAGACATATGTATTCTGAGATACTGGGGGTTAGGGGTCCAACATACGAATTTTGGAAAGACAGTTCAACCCATAACACCTACTTAACAGTATGTGTTTTACAAAGAAGAAGGAGAAGGAGAGTGAAAAGGAAAAGGAGAGAGGAAGAAAGAGAGGGAGAGGGAGAGGAAAGAAAGAAAGAAAGGAGGGAGGGAGGAAGGAAGGAAAGAGGGAGGAAAGGGAGAAAGAAGAGGAAGGAAGGGAGGAAGAACAGGGACTGTTAGCAACATATAGGACAGCAATTCTTTTCTTTAAAATTTGAAGTTTTATGATTTTATAGTAATTCTTCACTATACCTTTATTATTTATGATTTATGATTTATGATATGATTTATGATTTTATAGTAATTCTTCACTATACCTTTATTATCTATAAAGTCGATGAAGTAAAGAGCCTTTCCTTTCTGGTGTTATAGACTGAGGGCTCCCTCCTACAAATGCAGGTGTGATTCTAGTGCCCAGGTAAGGAGTCTTGCGCTTGGGACTCAGTGTATGGACCCTCTCTGTCTAGGCTCTATTTGATCCTCCATGTGGCAGTACCATTAAAGGCTTGTCTTTTCATCTCTTTTTTTATTAGAGTGTAGTTGATTTACAGTGTTGTGTCAGTTTCTGCTGTACAGCCTAGTGACCCAGCCACACACATATATATATACGTTCCTTTTCTCAAACCAGCTTCCATCATGCTCTACCCTGAGAGACTGGACACAGTTCCCTGTGCTGTACAGTAGGATAAAGGCTGTTCCATCTCAGAGAGTAAATGTGAACTAAGTTAAATCCAAAGGCAATAAAAACTTTATCATCGTTGGTTACATCCACAAAACCACTGCTCATAATTTTGAAGTGTGAATATCTGTTCTGACACAAAGCGCCCATCAGTAAAGTAGAGAAAAACAAAACAGTCTATCACTAGAGTATTTAAACCATTTATTCCACTGATTTACTAGGTAAGATGCACAACAATCAGCATCTAGTTGTTTACTGAATAATACAAGATATTAATATTTACCTTTGAGCAAAGCAGAATTTATACCACCTAATATTGCTCTCTCTTGTATAAATAAATTAGAGGCTTAGGAAATAAAAGGACAGGTCAGGCAGAGAAAAGGTAGGAAAAGTAATTCAAGTAGGCCCAGTAATCCATGGATGACCACCAAATTTAGGTGAAAGCCAAGAATAAATCTGAACATGAGAGCTGGGCCAAGGACTGATTCTTTAAATTGTGATTTCAGTGACGTGTGATTAAGAAAGGTGAGTCTGAGAAGTTTGGAAATGAAGGAAATGGCTATATAGATACTCCTAAAAAATAATAATCCATAATTTATAGACCTGTTCTGTCACTTTATACATGACCTATTTAATCTTGAGAACATGTCAGTAATGTTTCACAGATGAGAAACTTGGGTCTCAGAGATGGTAAGTGCTTTTTAAGATCTCTTAGCTAGATAGGTGCAAGACTGGAAACTAGATTCAGGTCTGTCTGACCCACGGATACAGTTTTTAAAAAAATAAATAAATAAACAAAAAACCAATCTGTACCAAATGGAGTGACAGAACTGGCAATCTAGAAAGTAAGGGACCCAGGAGTAATAATTTTATGTTTGGGACCGGGTGGTGGAAGGAATGGAGATCGAGAAATAGCTGGCTGAGAAGGAGGGTCTTGGATCTGCTGCAAGGGAAAAATAAGATAGATCTACCCTTGCAGTTAAAGAACTTGGGTGCGAAAGATCATCTCAAAAATGCCTTCAAAAATTGCTGACCCAGCTGTTCTCATCCCAAACCCTTTCGGGGTTAGTGTAGGCCTGGGGGTACAGGGCAGCGCTGAATCTGGGGGTGGGGAGCCAGTCTGCGCTGGTGCACCAGTGGAGAGGGAACGAGGGGGGGTCATTCCGTAAAGCCAGAGCTCTTGTCCACAGTGGAATCCATTCTTCCTGTTCTCACAATAAGAAGAGATTCAGCGGGAGCTGCGGAGACCCTCACTGGGTCCCACAGCTGACTCACTGCCAGGGTCCCTGCTCCTGCTCCCTCTTGCAGAAGTTCAGGTTTTTGCCCAAGTCCAGACCGTGGGCTTCCCTGCTGGATCTACTCAGGCACAGGATTAACATTAAACAAAAGTCAAGGGCAGAGGCCTTTGCAGCATTTCCTGTTTGGTCGCCAGCACGCATTTACCAGCTGAAATGCTCTGGAGGAAATCAAATTCCCATCTGAGGTAATTCTGTGACAGTGTGAGGTGTGCATGTGCGATCCAGTGTAGCTTCTGAGGGTGTGGAGCTGTTCCCAGTGTTATGATAAATGTAGCTTTCAGCCAGACGGGGCAGGCAGTCAATTTTGAACGTGCAGGTGAATGGCTGATGTGACATCTTGCTGAGCCCTCTCAACGGCAAAGTTCCCTAAGTATATAAAAGACTTGGAAAATAATATAAAATTGCCTCACACATAAACCAGAAGAATGCAAATGTTTTTTTAAAAAACAAAACAAAACAAAACAAAAACCTTTTTAAGGCTTTTGCTCCATAACCGGATGGAAATGGTGAGGCATACACATTTGGTTGTTAATGCAGTTGGAGACAGAGAGTAAGTCAGAAATCTTGTTCTTAAGTGATGTCTTAATGCAAAAGTAAAAAATGTGTGCTCGTAAATGTATATGGAGCTGTCTGCTAGGCAGCTGAGGGCAGACTGCCACCATGAGTCTGGGTTGACTCAGATTCCCCATTCCAATTTCTTCATGGTGATTAATAACTTCAGGCTGAGTAGAAAGTCACCTGGCCTCCGCATGTTTTGGTTTACCTGTCCCTGAGAAGATTCAGGGTGACCCTGTCTGCCAGCCCCAAGATGCTGATGTTTGTGAAGTGCTGACCTCTCAGGGATGGGTGTCTGTGATTACAAGATAGTTCTCAGAAATGCGTGATGGATTATCAGACATGGTTAACAGACAAGAAAAATGCTTCAAAGTCTGAAAACCCGTTTTAAGGCACAGTCAGACAATTTTTAAAGAAAGATCACATTCCTGCCATGTGCCAGAAAAAAATGGAAGGAGCTCAGAGGGCAGTGATGAATTCTCTGCCCTCAAGGACCCTCAGGGAGGAAACAGACAAATAAACCAGCTATCCCACCAAGTATTATAGGCAATGGTTGAGAGTAGCTATATGGTTCCAGAATGTAGACATAAACACATAAAAACACACATAAACACTGGATGGGACCCTGGATCATAATGACTCGGGGGAGGTTGAAGCTAACAATTTGCAAAGGAGCACAAGGTGGTCTAACAGACAACAGCCTCAAGGAAGCTCTCAGCACCTCCCCCGGCAAAAACAGAAGTCAGAACCCCACAACATCTCCAGAATTCCCACATATTCCCAAGTAGGGAAGTACAGAGACATGCAAGTTGTATTCAGAATTCACTAATCATTAAGTATTAATATTACCACAACAGCCACTGCTGGCCAAGGTGAAGTAAGCTCTCCACAGCCTCTCTCTCACTAATTATAGCTAAAACCAGTTCCACAGACTCCACAAAGTAAAAGATAGAAGAAAGTCAAAAGATGAAGCAAAACCAGTGTTTCAGGTTCTTTTTCCTCCTGTGTTTCACAGCTCTCAAAGGAAAGTGACCCCCTTATTGAGCTGGCGGCAGGCACAGACATCAGAACTCTGAAGCTCCCTTTTTTGACCGAAGCAAGAAAGAGGGCCCCTGCACCCTGAAAAGTGGGGGACACATTCCATTCCTCTCCTTTTTCTCCTACTTCTAACACAAGGGTGGCCCCAGTCTGGAACTTCAAGGCAGTGGCCGTGGCATGAACACCTAAAACACTGAGGAAAAAGCAGTCTCTCTGGTCAAAGGATCTTGGAAAAGGGTTCTCTGTGTCCCCAGGAGCGTGAAAGAAATCCCAGTTATTGTTTTCTCTCTTTTATCTCACCACTTTGCCCTGAATGTAGCGCCACTCACATGGAACTGTGTAAGAGAGTGAGCTGAATAAATTCTATAAGGAGCTGATCTTTCTAGCCAGAGGAACCCAGTACTGGAGGCCCTGGGAGCTGGAGAGTGCGAGGGAAACCCTGGCAGGGCCAGAACTGGAGAAGGGAATCCTCTAATTCTGTGTACCATCAGAATGTAATGCCCAAGCCATCCGTGCATGAATCACACCCAAAGCAACATGGCAACCACTTTAAGACCTAAGCACCTGATGTGAAGCTATGGTTCCACAGAACTTGTGATCCCTACCTAATGAAGTTACTTATTTGCTAAAACAAATGAACAAAATCAACATTCTCCAGAATTTCTTCTGGAGGAAAAACTCCAAAAATCTCCAGAGGATTTTAATAGAACCCAGTCTCACAACATAATATCAAATTGTTTAGAATACACTCTAAAACTAGTTAACAAAGAACCAAGAAACTGTGACCAGTTCTCAAGGAAGATCTATCAACAGATGCCAGTCCACTCTAAAACCCCCAAAGTCACATTCTTTTAAAGTGCATATATGGGCCATGCTCTGGGTCATTAAACAAATCCTAAATTAAAAGAAGAAATTGAGAGTATACTATGTTGACAGTAATAAGTATGCATGACCATCACAGAATTAAAGAAAAAGTCAAAACCAGAAAACTATCCAAACGTTTGGAAATTAAACAATACAATCTTAAATAGTCCATTGGTCAAAGAAGTAAGAGAAGTTCTGAAGGAAATAAGAAAATATTTTAAAATGAGTAACAATGAAAATATAACAATTGTAGGAAGTGCTTAGGGGAAAAATTATAGCATTAAACGCTCATATTAGAAAAGAAAGTCTCAAATTAAGAATTTAGCTTCCACATTAAGATATTAGAAAAAAAGAATAAAGCAAACCCAAAGCTAGCAGGAGGAAGGAAACAATACATAAAGAGCAAAAATTAAGGAAAGTGAAACCAGGAAAACAATAAACAAAGTTATGAAAATGTCAATAAAATGCATAAAGCTCCAGCTAAATTGACAAAGAGGGGTGTGGGGGTGGGGAGCAAAAACTACCAGTGTCAGGAATGAAAGAGTGGTTATCACTAGGAGGGCCACCAGGAGACGCTGGAGGTTCACTGGAGGAGCTCTCGGCACCTCGGTGCTCAGGATGAGGCATACACCCAAGCAGGGGCCGTGGACAATTCCCGCAGGCTCCCAGAAAAGTGCTGGAGGACCTAGCTGATGGAGCCTGGGTCCAGGACCAGTTTAGGGGCCACGTGGGAGGAATATGGTGGCCAGAGCTGTGCTGTGTTGAGTCACACTCAGCCTGGCTCTTGAGGGGGTTCTCGTAACTCTCAGGAAGCCATTTACAAGCAAAGATTCCCTCAGGGGACATGGAGAGAGTGGGCCTCTGCAAAGCACGGACTTTTGATTCAGCCAGAGTTGACTTTGAGGTCAGGTTTCTGCCCAGGGCAAAGTAAGCTCCTGTCACCCCTGCTGTCAAAGGGGACTCCCAGGACAGCGAGAGGAGAGACAGTGGCTCTGGGCACCTGCCTGGCATTCAGTGGTGCTCACTGCATACTGGTTTCTTTCCATCTGTCTGCGAGGCCAGGCTGCCTAAACTCATTTGTCAAAATTGTCACTCTGGGGCAGAAAGAGCCGAGTCCCAGCATGAGCAGGGCAGAGCCCTCGGCGGCCAGAGTGGCCAGTTCCTTGAGGAGGATGAGATGCCCAAGGGGTGCTCCATAGAACAGGCCCTAAATGGTGGGGGAGGCTGACCCTAAATGACCAGCAGACAAGGAGTGGACCTACAGCAGCCTGTTTGCATAGGCAGGAGATCCTGCTGGAGGAGACGGCCCTGGGCCACTGGGGCCTGACTGCAGGGCGCTGGACAGACCCCCAGGGAGCAGACCTCCCAAGAGAAGGGGTTTGGGGCCAGTAAACTGGCCCGTATAGCAAAGCCTTTGCCTTTAAAGACAGTGAAGATTCCAAGTCCAGTATAAAGGCACTTACTCACACCCATCCCAGCCTAGCTCCTGGGATACAGGTGCTTATCTGTTTCCAAGGGAGAGGAAAGACGACATTGATGTCTTTTTAAAGATAGCAATTCTGTCTGTAAATTTCTAGCACAGGAGGTCACAAGCAGCCCTGCTTGGGTCCCTCCCATAGCCGGTAACACAGAGCTGGTCCTTCTCTTCCCACACCTCGTTGTCACAGGCCACAGGTCTGCCTTGCTCAGGACATCAGAATGGGTGGATGGTAGAGAGGCTGGATCCCCTCATCAAATGGAAGTGATGGAAGCTAAAGACCGGGCATTCTGATGATAGGCAGGACACAGGCAGCGGGCTAGTTCTTACACACCTGCGAGACACCATCTGGTGAGTCCCAAAAATGCTGGCATGGAAGTTAGAGTGGAGGATGCTGGAAGATCCTGCAGAGGTGAGCCGGCCAACCAGTCGGTGAAATTTAATCCTCCTGTAAGTTTGACCTCATTTGTATTCTCGTGGTGGAGAAGCCTTGGAAAGATAAGGCAGAAGAGTAAAGATCAGAAATTAGCATTTATTGAGCATCTATCACAAGCTAGGCAGTATTCATAAGATTTACTCCTTGTCACAAACCTGAATTCTCCCTCTCTTTCTTCCCCTCCTCTTCATCCTTCTTCTTTATGTACAGGAATCCTTCAATTAAAGGAAACCTAGAAAACAGAAATATAAATTTGGTAATAATTTTTTAAGTGGGGCTTTGATTTTTGTGGCAGACAAAAATAAGCAGGTTCTTTTTTTTTTTTTTTTTTTTTTGTCTTTTTTAGGGCTGTACCCACAGCATGTGGAGGTTCCCAGGCTAGGGGTCCAGTTGGAGTTGTCCTACACCACAGCCACAGCAATGCAGGATCCTTAACCTGCTGAGCGAGGCCAGGGATGGAACCTGCATCCTCATGGATACTATTTAGATGGATTCATTTCTGCTGAGCCAAGACGGGAACTCCTGGTTTCTCATTTTTTAAACAACATATTTAATCAAATCAATACTTGGTCAGTATTTGTCAATTTGATTCATGAAACATGTAGATGTTAAGTGAAAATATATACATCCCAGAAATGAAAAGATTACTACTTTTGCCTAATACACAATATCATAGCACTGCTGTACCCTGAAGAGAGGGGGGTGTGTGTGCGCACCATTCCAATGGTTGTCTGTGTAAATGTGTATCTCCCACTTACAGGACAACTCCAGGATGTTGGGTGAGTGCTAGCCACCCAGCAGCCCTGAGCTCATTACAAATAAAAGTGATTTTTATATATTTCGTGCTTTTTTTTTTAAACCAATCTGGAAGAAGCAGATGAAAATTTATAATTTTAACAGAAAATGTTTACCTTAGAACAGAAGCTAGATTAAAAGATCAACTGGGGCCCAGAACACACATATTTTTCCTGTAGATCCAGCCAAATGTGAGACCAGGGACTAGGCATAATTCATCAGAGCCAAGTTACACTCTGCAGGCAGGCTGTATGGTACTCATCTACCATTGCAACACTGTCTGCCCTCAGTTGCAAACACAGCCAATCAATTCATCAGAGAAAAACTGGAGGGAAAGCCAAGGCTGGCAGCAGACTTAGCACCTCTTGGTGCCAGAAGCCACCTGCACACAGCACGGTGCAATGGAATAGCCAAGGTGCCCTGGAGCCAGTTTCTTTTAGAAACCAGTAGTGGTCGGGCTCATCTGCCCCATCCACCATCTATCCAGCAAGGAGCAGCTGCCTCCAGGAGGAGGTGGAAGGAGGAGGCCTGATGGTGAAGGGCTTGGGCAGCACCTTATCCTTGTCTGGCCCCAGGGCCCACAGCTGATTGGTTAATACTGCGTTGAATGGAATGAACTGAACCCAGCCCCAGCTTCACATCGAAGGTCCTGAGTGATCTTGAAAAGTGACTTCTCTTAAAGCCTGCTGCACAGCAAATCACTCCAAACTTAGTGGTGTGAAACAAATGAGCGTTTATTATCTTTCACTCTCTGGGGGTTGATGGGGGTCCAGCTAGGTGGGTTTTGGTCCTTTTGCAATTACAGTCACTACTCCATTCATATGGTTGGTGGCTGGCCTGGGGAGTCCTAAACAGCTGGGGTCTGGAACATCTGGGGCCTCTAGAGCACCTCTCCCTGTCACAGTGTGGTCCCTCCATATGACCTCTCTAGTGTGGTGACTTCAGGGCATCTGGAGTTCTTACATGAAGGCCCAGGCTCCAAGGGTACTTGTCCCACGAGAGTGGCAAATGAAGTCAAAGGCCTTTTGCAACCTAGCCTCATAGGTCACACTTCATTGTTTTCACGGAGGCATGGAAAATCCTGCCCGGGTTCCAGGGGAGGGGATATAGATCCCTCTTCTTGATGGCAAAAATGTCAAAGAATGAACAGATATGCTTCGAAATCTCCACAGAGCTGAATGGGAATAATACTTCTTGGGCCAGATCTTTTGAGGGGATGGGAGGATAAATAGGGCTCATGCAAGTGAGCGCATGACCAAAGTCACCTAGCTGACCTGGAGTGTCAAGGAACCAAAACGCCAGTGGAAGCCTCCAGAGGTCCTGGGAGAAGCGGCTCCTTCTTCCTCCGGGGCCTGTCATTTGTTGTAGCAAAGAGGAGAATTCTCAGCTAGGAGTGAGTGATTTGATCACAAACAGTAAATGCTGTGGCTTCTGGGACTTCTGTCCTCTAGTCTCGGCAGGCGGCAGAAGGCCCCAAAGCTTTTCTCTGCAGGCTCAGCAGCAACGATGTGATGTGTTTGCTTCTCCACTGGCTACTTTTCTTGCCCACTTTTCCAGAAAGGCATGAAGCTGGGAGACCTGACACAAACTGCTGATGGCTGGTTTCGCACACCTACCCGCTACCTTTTCCAACTCAGTCACATAAATATCTTTCTGTTTAGGCCTATTTTCCAGGCTGGTGGTTCCCACTACAGAGGTGTCACAACCCACTGGGGTGTTGCAATGGGCTGTCAGCGGTGGTTCAAGTCATTTGTTGCTAACAATAGAGTTCCCAAGTCTGCAAACGACTTATATTGAAAACAATATATAAATTAAAGAGAACTCAAGTTATTCCCCATGATATGCCACACTCAGTTGTCCTGAACATACTTTCTTGTGAAAGCCTGTAATTGTTGGATAGCCTTTATTTTGAAGGAAGCAATTTTTAGCTCTTAAAGGAAACCACAATTCACAGGGTCTATCTTTTGTGAAGGTGTCACCACACAAGACAGCATAGAGCCAAGGGTGAGGAGAGTGGCACGTTCCTCAGCCTCTTTGTGGTTTTTCCCCTGTAAATTGGGGATAATAAAATTATGCACCTTGTAGATCGTTGTGAGGGTTAAATACTGTGTATACAAGACACAGAACAGTGCCCAAGATCTGGCAAAGCCTAGTTTTACAGCAGCTAGTATTATTATTTTTTTTGTGTGTGAGCCTTTTCCTTTTTTGAGGGTTTTCATCAGTGTTTTACGAGTTGTGCTGTCTTTGGGTGAAGATTCAAAAGCATCACTACTGCTTTTGCATCATGCCTGCACGTAAATACACAGGGCACATCGGCCTGAATTTCTTTTGTTTTCGAAATACTTAAAATTCCATGAACCTCTTCTTGGCTGGCTCCAGAAATGTGTCTCGGGCTTGGGTAGCTCCAGGAAAAATGAAACTTGGCACAGGGAGCTTTCCTCAAAATACCTCATGACTCTTTTCAACTGGGTCCTCATACTTGCACCTTGATTCATTTCTCCATCTTTACATCCATCATTTTCAGGCTCTTTCTGTTTCTGACCAGCCCAGAGAGGGTGGAGGGTGAGTGGTGGGGAGGGGAGATGCCTACTCAGGGCTTCCAAGCTGTGGCAAAGCCGGAGCTGGGCTGAGGGGAGGAGCAGGAGTTTAGAAGATGGATCCCTGGCTTTCCAGGTTGAAGTTCCACACTGTCTTCCAGCCAGTGCTGTGTACTACTGTGCTCTGTAGATTAAATTAGCATTTGTGGCCTGATCCAAGTGTTTGGAAAGGCTGCAAACAAGTAGAGACCAATGCCACAGACCAAGTCTGCTTCTGATGTGGAAAGCCACTTCTTTGTTTTGATTGGAGTGACACTCTGTAATCCTTTTATCTGCATTGTTTTTTCCTCTTACTGCACAGACCCTGCGTTAAAGATAATTTAATATATGTTTTAAAAAGTCTATCATATAACTAAGGCACAAAAACAGAGATCAGCAGAGTTCCTGTTGTGGCTCCATGGGTTAAGAACCCAACATAGTGTCTGTGAGGATGTGGGTTCAATCCTTAGCCTCTCAGTGGTGGGTTAAGGATCCAGTGTTTCTGTGGCTGTGGTGTAAGCGTGCAGCTGCAGTTCTGATTCAACCCCTGGCCTGGGACCTTCCATATGCTGCAAGTGTGGCCTGAAAAAGAAAAAATAAAATAAAATAATATAAAATTAAAAATTAAAAAATAGACATCAATTCATTTTCCCTTAAAGTTGTAGGTCTCAGCCTCACTGTTTGGCAGAGTCTCTTGGGGAGTTTCTAAAAATTACAAATATCCACCCCCCGCCCCAGTCCTTTCAGATTTCATTGGTCTGGGTGAGATCTAGGCCTTGGCTTTTCTTAAAGGCTCCCAGGTAATGTTAATGTTGCCTGATCTCCAGGGGTGTGACCTGGCAGCCTATGGGTCCACAGTGAACAGCTGTGGTGGGTAGTCCCTGTACCTCCTTCCCCAGACTTCAGGTTCCAAGAAAAAGATCAGGTGACACCAAAGATGCTTCTAACAGAACCCCAAATAATATATCTGTGTAATCTTTTAACAAAGTTTTATTAATAGTATGTTAACTACCTCATTTTCTTGGCAATATTTTCGAGACCCGTTTCCAAGATCTATCTTAAACTACTAAAGAAGAATGATTATGGACTTTTATAGCTATTCTTCCAAAGGATGACTCCAGAAAGAAGGAAGGATGAGGGATAAAGTTTGTGAAAATCAATCTCTATTGCTTTTTCAATTTTTTTTATAGCAAAATTTGTTTGCTTCTCCTAAGTATTTCCTTATGAAATGTACATATTATTAAATATTACTAGTAGAGGAATTAGAGAAAATATATATCTGTCTTCAAAAATTGTAAAATATAAACAAAAGAAAGAATCTTAATTTACTGGAGAGTGTGACCTCCAAACACTTAGAACTGCTTCATATGGAGTAAGTGAGTCTTAAAGCACCATCCAAGCCAGGTTTTCCTAGCTGTGGTCAGGAACCTCCTGGCTAGACAGGCAGGTAGCTACAGTCTTACTCCTCACTCTCTAGGGGCAGGGGCCAGTCATGTGCATTTTAAGCAAGCTTCCTATGTATTTTACCTGACTTTATTTTTTTATTGCAGCAGTATCATTTAAAAAATAAAATTGTGCACAAAATCCCAGCAAATAAACTGGTGACAGTGGAGTTCCATCAGTGGACAAAGTGGTGATGAGGCAGGCTTGAGGTTCAGTTGGCGGTGGCCTGTCCTGGGGATTCAAGGGAGCTTCCCAGAGACATTGCACCCAGCTGCTTGAAGGACTCCGAACATTGGTGTCATGTCTGCCTCTCTGCTTCCACTGAGCTGCCTGCCCCCTAACTTGTCCCCTTCCATCTCTCCTCCTCTTCTCTCCACTCCAAGGGTGGTCCTTGTTAAGGTTCCAGGAACTCTTCTTATCTTAGCATACCTTCTTTTTCAACCAGTCTATTCACTCAACAGCTTCTGAAATAGATGCATTTATCCAGGCTCAAAAGAAAAGAAATTTAGAACATGATAAGTTAGTAAGGTGAAGTAATTATTTTTTAACATTTGCATTAAACTTGTTAAATTGTAAAAAAGTGTTCTTTTTTTTATTACTCAAATGAATTAATCACATCTGTAGTTGTATAATGATCATAACAATCTGATTTCACAGGATTTCCATCCCACAGCCCAAGCACATCCCCCCAACCCCCAGACTGTCTCCTCTGGAGACCATAAGTTTTTCAATATCTGTGAGTCAGCATCTGTTCTGCAAGGAAGTTCGGTCTGTCCTTTTTCCAGATTCCACATGTCAGTGGAAGCATTTGATGTTGGTGTCTCATTGTATGACTGACTTCACTTCGCATGATAGTTTCTAGGTCCATCCATGTTGCTAAAAATGCTGGTATTTCGTTCTTTTTGATGGCTGAGTAATATTCCATTGTGTATATGTCCCACATCTTCTTTATCCACTCCTCTGTCAATGGACATTTAGGTTGTTTCCATGTCTTGGCTATTGAGAAGAGTGCTGCAATGAACATCGGAGTACATGTGTCTTTGTGAGTCATGGTTTTCTCTGGATAGATGCCCAGGAGTGGGATTGCTGGATCCAGTGGTAGTTCTCTGTTTAGTTTTCTGAGGAATCTCCCTACTGTTTTCCACAGTGGTTGCACCAATTTACAATCCCACCAACAGTCTACTAGGGTTCCTTTCTCTCCACACCCTCTCCAGCACTATTGTTTGTAGACTTTTTGATGATGGTCATTCTGGCTGGTGTAAGGTGGTACCTCATAGTGGTTTTGATTTGCATCTGTTTAATAATGAGTGATGTTGAACATCTTTTCATGTGTTTTTTGGCCATCTGTATGTCTTCTTTGGAGAACTGTCTGTTTAGATCTTCTGCCCATTTTTTTGATGGGGTTGTTCCTTTTTTTGGTATTGAGCTGCAGAAGGTGTTTATAAAATTTGGGGATTAATCCCTTGTCAGTTGATTCACTTGCAAGATTTTCTCCCATTCTGTGGGTTGTCTTTTCGTTTTGTTTAGGGTTTCCTTTGCTGTGCAGAAACTTTTAAGTTTGATTAGGTCCCATTTGTTTATTTTTCTTTTTATTGTCAATACTCTAATAAGAGGTGAATCTGAGAAGATGTTGCTGTGGTTTATGTCAGAGAGTATTTGGCCTATGTTTTCCTCTAAGAGTTTTATAGTGTCTGGTCTTATATCTAGGTCTTTAGTCCATTTGGAATTTATTTTTTGTGTATGGTGTTAGGGAGTGTTCTAATTTCATTCTTTTCCATGTGGCTGTCCAGTTTTCCCAGCACCACTTATTGAACAGGCTGTCCTTTCTCCATTGTATATTCTTGCCTCCTTTGTCACAGATGAGTTGGCTATAGGTGCGTGGGTTGAATTCTGGGCTTTCTATCCTGTTCCACTGATCTATATTTCTGTCTTTGTGCCAGTACCATGTGGTTTTGATAATTGTTGCTTTGTAGTATAGTCTGAAGTCCGGGAGCCTGATTCCTCCAGCTCCATTTTTCTTTTTCAGGATGTCTTTGGCTATTCTGGGTCTTTTTTTCTTCCAAACAAACTTTAAAATATTTTGTTCGAGTTCTGTGAAAAATGTCCTTGGCAATTTGATAGGGATTGCATTGAATATGTATACTGCCTTAGGTGGGTAGTGATTTTGATAATGTCAACTCTCCCAATCCACGAGCATGGTATATCTTTCCATCTATTTGTGTCATCTTTGATTTCTTTCATCAGTGTCTTATAGTTTTCAGAGTACAGGTCTTTTTTCTCTAGGTGGGTTTACTCCTAGGTATTTTATTCTTTAAAAAAGTGTTCTTTTTAACTAAAGTATAGTTAATACATAATATTCTATTAGTTTCAGGTGTACAACATAGTGATTCAATAATTTTGTAGATTATACTCCATTTAAAGTTATTATAAAATATTGCCTATGTTTTCTGTGCTGTAGCCTATTTATTTTATACATAATGAATTATAAAACTGCATTCACTCTTGCTGGAGTGGCCTTCAAGAGTGTCCAAGCCTTGCTCTGGTTTTTCAGGACTGCTGTTGAGGGCTGATCTTGTATTATGTCAATCTGTGTTACATTAAGTAACTCTATCAGACTTTCCGTGCAAGGTTCACTCCCACTAACAAAACAATATTGCAGATTAGAAATTTTAAGCTGGCAATGAAGGAGTTGGTAACTTATTATTTATTTATTTATTTATTTTTGTCTTTTTGCTATTTCTTGGGCCGCTCTCGCGGCATATGGAGGTTCCCAGGCTAGGGGTCGAATCAGAGCTGTAGCCACCGGCCTACGCCAGAGCCACAGCAATGTGGAATCCGAGCCGCGTCTGCGACCTACACCACAGCTCACGGCAACGCCAGACCCTTAACCCACTGGGTAAGGGCAGGGACCGAACCCGCAACCTCATGGTTCCTAGTCAGATTCGTTAACCACTGCGCCACGACGGGAACTCCTTTATTTATTTATTTTTTTATTTTTTGTCTTTTTGATTATTTATTTATTTATTAATTTATTTTTGTCTTTTTAGGGCTGCACCCGTGGCATATGGAGGTCCCCAGGCTAGGGGTTGATTTAGAGCTGTAGCTGCCGGCCTACGTCATAGTCACAGCAATACAGGATCCAAACTGTCTGCAACCTACACCACAGCTCACAGTAATGCCAGATCCTTAACCCACTGTGTGAGGCCTAATTGAACCTGTGTCCTTACAGATCCTAGTCAGATTCATTTCCACTGAGCCACGATGGGAACTCGCTGAAGGTAACTTCTTAAAGTCCTAATTGTCTTTATTTCATGGTGGGAGATGAGGAAAGAAGAGCAAACATCTAGTCTGTGTGTGAATCAAGCATGCTGTGATGGGCTGCCAAAGGAACTGCAGAGTGGGCCATGCATCCTCTAATAGACCTCACAGGGCGCTGTCATATTCAAGTGTGACAAAACTCTGCAGAAAGCAAAACGAAACACTTGGGCCAGTCACTGGGTGGGTTGTTGCCTCTCTTCGGGGGGATCTGGAGGCCGGCTTAAGCCTCTCTGAAAAAGAAACAAGAAAACTCAAGAAAAATGGCCCCAAAGTATCACTAATACCTTTGTACCCATTACCAGTGCACCCCCCCATCCTGTGTTGGAAACTCCTCAAATATGATTAGAAGTCCATGGAATGTGCAGTCATAGGACTGAGGATGGACTTTTAGGGATGTGCTCTGTCACTGCCACTTCTTGCTCTTTTGTTCACTATACTCAACAAATAGATCATTTGGGGCAGGTCAGAAAGAACTGGGATAAGCTTCTTTTCTCTGTGCCCCTTTTCTCCCATTAACTCAGGGCCAGTGACAACTGGGTCTTGATTCTGTCTGAGCCTGAATTCACAGAATTCACACTGCAGAGCCTCCCAAAGCTTCCAGGAAGCCAGCATGGTGCGCACTGCTCCTCAAACAAGGTGCCGGGGCTAGTGTGCTGTTTCGCTGCACTTTGCATTTCAGCTCTTGCAAGAGCACCCTTAACTCCAGATACAATGTACATGGTCTGGATGCAAATTCAGGTGCTAGAACCCATGTCAGTTAGCTTTCTCTGAAGAGCCAAAGATTCCTTATCTCGTACTCCTCCCTAACCTGTTGCCTGGGACAGAATGGACACTGTAGCCACACGGAGCTTCTGGGCAGGCAAAGGTGCAGCCTCTATTTGACTCCAGCGTTGCTGAGCTTTGCGGGCTTCAGGTCATGTTGCAATGGTGATAAACTATCTCCAGCTATAGTTTTAATGTTAGTTTCTGAAAACAAACCAGGATTAGTGGCATGAGCTGAACTGAGTTGCATTAATAGCTGCTTGGGAAGTGAAACAACAAAATCACTCAGTTTTTAAATATATCTGCAAAATTTATCGAAAATAATTATAGTATAAATATATAGTGAATATCTTAGAAGGCTAGGCTTAACTCTAATTTATCATCCTTACATTTCAAATGACTATTAAATGAGATCAAGTACAGCTAATCATAGGTATCTTCCAAAGAGCCAGCTTAACCTTTTAACTGGTCTCATATTTGTCCTGATTTGCTCTCTTATAGGCCTTCTGTACTTCACCATCCTGTTTATAGGAGCACCTGCTTATAGGAGCACCCTCTCAGGCCCTGGGCTTTTTCCCTGTCCATCTTCCTGCAAATACCTCAGCCACCCCCCACCCACATGCCACAAGTTCACATCCTCAGAGCATGTCTGCTTGATGCTTTTTCAAACCCTGTTTACAACCTAGCAATCTTTATTTTTTCAACTATCAATCTTTTGATCACTCCAGTTCACGGTTTTCAAATAGAAAATTTTGTCCTTCTGTAAGGCTCTGAATCTCAATTCATTTAGCCTAACTAGCTTTCTTTTCTGCTGTTTCATTAATCCATACAATCATATATTCAATCATTTGCCTACAAAGATTGAATGGGCACACTGGGAGTGTCAGGTTCCGAGATACCACACAATGGTGGCAGTTTGGGGTGTGATGTGCCACCCAGACTTCCCCTTCAGGCTTGATGCTAGGGGTGTAGGTTGCTGAGGGCTCACAACTGAATCTCTTTTGGGACTAGCTCTTAGTTGTACACATTGTATGGAGCTGCCTTGCCCAGGGTTCTCCCGCTCTTTCTAAGCAGCCACTGCCAATAACTGGCTGATGTGGAGTCAAAGGCTTAGGACTCTTGCCACCATTTGGGATGATCTTGAAGGGTCATTCTAGCTCCTGGGCTCCCTGCTGGATTGGCCGAGACCTCTACTGCAATTTCTCGTTGCCCAGTTCCATTTTCTCCACTCTTTTACAGGCTTTGTTCTTAAAAGTACCCCCACAAAGCCACCTACTTGCAAATTTTCATCTTAGAGTCTTCTTGGGGAACCTGACCTAATACAGAGCTTTCCTTCAAGAAAATTACAGTCTAACAGAGAAGTCAGATAAATAAACTGGCAAGTAGACAGTATGGTAATGATTTGACAGGGCAGTCAGGGTTACTAGATGTATGGCTAAGAGGGAGGAAGGCAGAAGGAGAGGAAAGTTCCTGCATGAGCTGATTTCTAAGTGTGATGCTGAGGATGAGACAGTTATCTGGGAGAACTGCCAGGAGTAGGGCAGGACAGAAGTATGATGGTTCAAGACAACAGCATATGTACAGGTCCAGGGGGATAGAGGACACTGAGGACTGGAGAATTGTGAGAGATGAGGCTGGAGAAAAAAAAGTAGGGAGAGAGTGTGCTGTGGCACAATTCATGAAGTCACATTTAGGAATTTGGAAGTGCTGAATGGTGTCTTGAAAAGGAATGGCATCAGATTTTCATATTAGAAACGGTTCTCTGGAATAATGGTGGGCAGCAAGAGAAGATGCAAAATGACCAGGTAGAAGGTGCTGCTGAAATCCATGGGAAAAATGATGTTGGATAGTGGCAGTGAGGATGGAAGGAAAAGAACTTATCTGAGAGACAATTATGAGATAGAATCAGCAGGATTCTGTGATTGATTGTATGTTGGAAGTAAGAGAGAAGAAATAAAGATGACTCCCTGGATAGGGGAATAGAGAAAATTGCGGTGTCATTTATTGAGATTAGAAGACTGGAAAAGAAGCAATTTTGGATTTGGGGACATCCTACTGTGGGCATCGAAGGGGCAGTTGGTAATATGGGTTTGATGCTGAGGGAATCTGGGTGGGGAACACAGGTTTAGAAATCTCCAGCAAAAAGGCTGTAATGAGATTGCCCAGGGAATGCATTGGAGTAAAAGAAGGAAAGGCTCAGTTTTGAACCCTAAATGGCATTAATACTTAGTGAACAAGAGGGCCCTTTAAGGGAGACTGAAAAGGGACAAAAGAGACACAAAACCCAAAAGAGTGTGTGTCAGAGAAACCAAAGGAAGAGAGTCGTTAGATGACAAGATAAAGTCTGGTGTGTCCTGTGAGCTTTGCAATCTGGAGGTCATTAGTGATCTTGGTGAGTTTTGCGGTGTCTTAGAATGAACGCCAGACTTCCATGAGCTTGACTGACTGGGAAATGAGGAAGCAGGGATGACAGGTATAAGGAACTCTACCAGAAATATCAGTGAATGAAGCAAGGAGAGGGAGAGGTGTTGTCTGGGGAATGGTTCTAATTAGGATGGAAGTCACTTGGGCAAGCTTAAGGTTGTCAGGAGGCAACCCCAGGTATGGAGAGATGACTCAGCAGTTAGTTGGTAGAGGAAGGCATCAGGGATGGTGGGATGGAGTAAACCAGCCCCTGGAGAAGAGGTTGGCCGCCTATGGAAGAGGGGCTCCTCCTAGTGATGAGAGGGAAGTAGGGCCTTGGTCTGTCATCAGTTGGAAGGACAGGACAGCAGATCCTTCCAACGGTGTCCAGTCTCTTCATAGCTTAGGGGGAAAGGCCCTCTGCTGGGATCATGGGAATCAGTGAGACAGGTGTGGCAGGTTTGTGAGACCAGTTGTTTTGGCCAGCTCAGGCTGCTCTAACAATACCATAGAGTAAGTAGCTAAGATACAGCATTTATTTCTCACAGTTCAGGAGGTTGGGAAGTCCAAGATCAAGGCTCTGAGAAATTCAGTGCCTGGTGAGGGCCTCCTTCCTAGTTCATAGATAATCCTTTTTTCACTGTGTCCTCACTTGGCAGAAGTGGAAGAAGGAGTTCTAAGTCTCTGTCATGGATGCTAATCCCATCCTGAGGGCTCTGCCTTCATGATCTAACCCCAACCCAAAGACTCCCACTTCCAAACACCACCACACTGGGGATTGGGTTTCAACATATGAATCTGGGGAGGAGTGTGTATGCATTGTATGTGTGTTGATAGCAGCAGCGAACATTTGCTATATCTGCTCTGGGGAATGGGACCAAGGGACTAGAGGACAACTTCAGGGCAGCACTTAGGTCCTTTTGCTGATGGAAGCTAAGAATACATAGGGGTTCCTGCCTTCCAAGTTGTGGCATTTTTCCAGCACTCCTCAGCAGCATGGGCATAGCTCCAAAGTTGGACATCGGGATTTTGCCAGGTGGGTGAGATGAAAACACCATGCGGCAGGTGGAGGGGGTGGGAGTGGGATCCCGACACTGCAGTGATGAGCTGGGCACTGGCACTTGATATGGAATAGTAAGGAGACTTAGAGGCACTGGCTGTGGTTGCTTGAATTTTAAAATGCAGGGGCAAAGCCAGATTGGGGTGATGACAAGGAGCAGGATGGGGCCCTAAGAGCAGGTAGATGACATGCAGTAGGAGTGTGGTCACAGAGATGAGGCTGTCAAGCAGGTGAGAGGCTGGGTGTTAGAAGGGTGGTCATTTGTAGCAGTGGTAGAAGTTGAGGGGGCTGGGGGGCGGGGCTAGAGTAAATGGTCAGGAGTGTTACCAGGCAGTCTGCACAGGCCGGCAGCAGTGAATGGTCAAGATGACGAGGGCTTCAGTGGAGCTTTCCCGGAGGCAGAAAGGCGCTTCACGGAAAGAAGGGGTAGAGTTGTGGGGAGAATGAACCTGTCATAGGAGGGGAAGGGCCAAGAGGTAGAAACCACGGAGAAAAGCCGAGTGTGACAGGGATGAATCTATGGCCTCAGGGAGCACAAAGTAAGGCTGGGTTGAGGGAATAGCTTAGGGAGGAGGGGATAGATTGTGTGATACGTCCAGGTTCTTACCCTGGAGAATGGACTTGTGAGACTGAGCAAATGCATCAGTCTCCCCACCTTACCTTCATCTGGGGGCAGGTGAGAGGAAGGCTTGGGCATCTGGCTATGTATGAGGCAGCAAGGCCCACTGGATGCAGTCAAGTCTCTGCCCAGAGCAGAGGCCAGGGGTGTGGTGAGAGGAAGGCTTGGGCATCTGGCTATGTATGAGGCAGCAAGGCCCACTGGATGCAGTCAAGTCTCTGCCCAGAGCAGAGGCCAGGGGTGTAATTCATTGGCTTCTTGGCTTCCAGTGTTCGTAAGGCCGTGGCTGTGTGTGTGTGTGTGTGTGTGTGTGTGTGTGTGTGTGTGTGTGTGTGTGTGTGTGTGTGTGTGTGTGTGTGTAGTCTGTTCAGGTGTAGGTAGTTTTGGGGCTCTCTGAGACCCAGGATCTGTGTTGGGGCACTCTGAGCATTTCATGCTCTAATCACTACTTCGTTCATCTGTTCACTCTTTTGTCCATTTATTTATTCCTCAAACTTACATTAGTTGTTTCTTCCCTTCCTCACTCCAAAGAGGAGTTAAGATGTTCCCATTGTCACTTATTATGGGCAAGGCACACGAGGGTTTCAGAAATATGCTGTTCCTTGTCCATAATGTGTTTTCCACGTTTCCTTCTGCTCCGACAAGATCTGTTGTTCCCACTGGGCCTAGACAAGTTTCAGCTCCTCCCTGAAAACCCCTCAGTCATGTCAGACATGGTCTCTTCTCTTCAGAACCCTTTCAGTACTGATGAACCAGGTATTTCCCCATGTAACCTTATTTTCTCTTGGCTCGCCCTGCCTCTCCAGCAAAACTGTAAGCACTTTGGGGCTGGGGACTTAGTATGTGAATTTTTAATGTCTCTAAAATCCACTAAGACACCAAGCACAGAGTAAGCCCTCAGCGACGGGAACTGCATTTTAGGGAGACATGCCCCTCTGGAGTGGAGTGTTTCTTGATGATGCACTGTAACTGGGACTAATAATGAACTCTCTGAGTTCATCAGGAACACTCATTGGAGCATGAACAGTTTAAATTACAAGGTCAGCTACCAGAAATATAGAAGATAAAATTTGAAAAGCAATAAAGTAGCAATTTACATTTGTTCTCACCAGAGACTAAAGGAATACATTCCAACAAAGTGACAAGTTAATGTTGGAGCTTTGCGGCAAAGTTGAATGCTATGCAGATATACTTCGTTGCACCCATTTGAGGTTTCTGTGAAGTATGCCCAATTATGCAGGTTCCTTTCTTGTATGAGCAACTACTGACGGGACAACTGTCAGACTCTAGAACTTGACCCACAGACACACTGGCACTAAAGAGATCAAGTGACTTAGCTCAAGGGAATGAAAAATAGATGTCACAGTTAAGATTCTCCTTTTGCTCTCACACTGTGGGTAGGAGTGGGAGGAAAAGGGGAAATTTGGAAGTTTTAAATAGGGGCTTTCAAATGCCATTGTAAAGAAGTAAGGACATTGGTTCCCAGCCGTCTAGCCTTGACCAGTTTTGCTTTTCATTGTTCATTTAACAATGTTCCCCTAGTCCCTATGCTTTAATACTGCTAGGCTCTATTTTGGTGCATTTACTTGTCTTACTCTATTATTTTATGGTCTTTTAAATTTTATGCTCATTTACTCCTTTTAACCTCCTCTTTCTGCTTCCCCAAAGTTTTACATTTTTTTTTCATGAAAAGTTTTTATTTCAAATGCCCAAAGTGTAGGTTTTGGAGAGAAAAGGATTAGGCTTGGACTGGTGACCAGAGAGGAATTCATGAGTGGCTGCTCTGTTGGGTTTCTTTCCTCGGAATTAATTTGTCTGCCTTGACCCAGTGTTTCTATAGTGTCACATAAAGAAGTAACTTCCTGGCACATCTGAAACTTGTGGGAAAAAAAAATGGCCACTAATTGTAATACTTAATCTATATTCATTGCAATCTTGAATTAATTCATAGGATCATCTGTGTACAACACATTTTTTTTTTTTTTTTTAAATGCAGCTTTCAGTTTCCCTTTCTCCCTTTTCCTTCTACTCTCTCTCTCTGGCATCCACCACTATGTGGCAGCTCTTGGCCTAAAGATAGGAATATGAGTGAACTGCACTCCCTGCTCTTGTGGATCTCAGAGTTATAAAGACAAAATGAAATTTGACTCATAACCTTCATGACTATTCCATTTTCTGCTTCACCACCCTCCCTGTGTGAAACATCCTCCTTTGGGGGGGCGGGTGTTGGTGGGGCAGAGAAGGGTAAGAGCAGTTGCTTCTTTTATCCAGGCTTAGTGACCCACTGAATGGTCACCATTTGTAAAGCATGCGTGGGAAGCAAGGAACTTTAGGGGAGGATCAGTTCTCAGACAGCTGATAAGCTTGAAGCCCAGAGAGTGTGGGACTGGTCCAAATATCACACCACTGTCCTTGCTCTTCTGCATCCTACTTCCTGCATCCTTACATCCATCAGCCTCAGGCTCTGGGACAGAAGACTTGCTACCCTCTATACCTCATTCACTGCTTTGAACATTTATTGGATAGTTACCTTGATGGACGTAATTGTGAGATACCTTATATACATTGTCTTATTTAATTTTCACAAACCTGTAGGGTAGATGCTTTTATTACTTTTATTTTAGGGATGAGGAAATTGAGACTCAAAAAGGTCTGGTAACTTGGCCAAGGACACAGGACCGGTATATAGGAGCAAAGACTAGAACATGGATCTACGGTTACCATGTTTTTTGACCAATATGTTAGAATGCCCCTTTCGGGGATTCTTCACTTGGTTGCCAATAAAATAAATTTGCAATTTATTTATTTGCAAGTACAAGTTTTCACCTACCATTTTAACTAATATTTTACAGTCTTCTTGGTTGCCAAGAAGGGGCTCTTCAGCACTGGTGGAACTGATCAAACCCTCCTGGGTGTGTCTTAAAAGACAGATGTCCCTCTTTCAGTTCAATTCAATAAACTTTCATAGACAGGCTCCAGGTTAGGCTCTGTGGGATAATATGAAGCTGAGTAGGAAAGATGCTTTGTCCTTCAGAAATTTGAGAATATAGGAGAGGAGGGCTAGAACTAAGTGACTTTCAAGTGCACTACAAAACACAGCATTATAAATCATCATTTGGTCATGTTATTTCCTGCATTCATTCACTCAGTCACTCATTTATCCATTCAGTGTTTGTTTACCCTGGTAAAGTGATACCAGTTGAATCTAACAGGGTAACACTGGATCCATCAGACACACTGTTTCAGAATGTAAACATTCTTTAAAATCACTTTCAATAATTTTTCAAAAACCAGTGTCCAAAAATAGTCGTTCCCTCCTGGGATAAAAGACAGCTGAAAATCCAAATTCACAAAAATACAGAGTACGGAGAATTATTAATTTGCATGGCAAAAACTATTACAAAATAATTCACTGCCTTTAAAAAGTAAGTGAATGCCGGTATTAAGTTACTTAAATCACTGGGCAGAGAAACAAGGGAGAGGACCCATAGCCACGTGAAGCCTCTAGGATTACAGTGGAGATAATCAGAATCATGTGGCTTGATATACAAAATTGGGAACTAAGGACAACTTTTTGGAACAAGCTCATTGGATTTAAAGGTAAGGAACATTTCGGTGATCCACGAGGCTGCAGGGTTTTGTGCAAAAAATGCAGGGATGTGGGGGCGGGGGTGGAAGGTAAATGAAAGTTGCCTGGTTTTCCCAATCTTCCTAGGCTTCCTTCAGTCATGCCTTCTGCTGCTGCATGAAAGAAAATACGTTTTCAACTAAAGGCTTGTATTTAACATCAAATAAAGTTCTACTCTCTTTCAAGCCATAAGGTTATATAGCATTTGAAACTAACAGGACATTCTCATTGCTAATCTTTCCTTCTCAGTCCATTCAATTTTATTACCCTCAGTCTAGGCTGCTACCCCTGGTTTTTGGTTTTAATGTCAGGCACACACTTCTGTCCCGACCTTTATCAGCTCACCCTGATACTCTACTGCCATTTTAAATCGGGTTGCCCCGCTCGTCGGGTTTGTGAAAGCGGAAGCTGCACTAGGCAGCGTTCTAAATTACGAGGCCACACAGGGTGGAGTAACGTGACCCTTTGGCTGGACTTTGGGCAGCTAGCCTTTTAGCAGCAGGGCCACCGAGAACTCCAGAGCGCACACACAGCGCCCCCAAGTGGTCCTTCTCTAGCGCCTCCTCCCGGGTCTAGCCGCCTCCGCAACGAGTTGCTTGGGCCACGCGGGCTTCACCGAGCTCCACTTGCAGCCTTAATCGGGTCCAAAACTTCGACCAGCTGCGCCCGCCCAGAGAGGGCCCTTCTTCTTTCCCCGTCGCTCCCAAAGGGTGGGACCGCCACTCCCGCTGGGCAGTCCGCGTCCTCAAACCTGCAGATTCCTGCGCGGGTTCCAAACCTGGCCGGGGTCGCTGGGCGGCCCGGGGTCGGCCCCCGCCCCCGCCGGAAGTCGGCGCGTGCGCGCTTGCCGGCCGGGAGCGCGCGTCCGGCGCGGAGGGGCAGCAGGGGCGGGGCCGCGGCTGCGGCCGCTCGCGGGGTGTCCCCGCCCCCGCCCCCTGGCGTTCCACGGTCGCCGTGACAACCGGAACGGCGGCAACGGCGGCGGGCGCGCGAGTCCGGCGCCGCCTCCCGGCAGCACCGCCAGGCAGGCAGCCGCCGCCCGGCCTTGCAGTTCTCCCCGCCTCCCCGCCGGCGGGGAGGGACCGGACCGCCCTCCGCCCGCCCGCCGGAGAGTGAGCGGCGCCGGGGCCGCCCCGCCAGCCCGCCGTTCCCCGGCCGCCGTCCGGGCGCGCGCAGCGAGCGGGCGCGACTATGCCAAGATGGTCCTGCAGGCGCGGAACAAGCACCGGGAAGCGGCCCCCAAGCCGCCCCAGCCGCCCCGCGCCTCTCAGTCGCCGCTAAGGGGGACGCCAGATGTCGGCGCCGGGGAACCCGGGCCCGAGCGCGCGCCCCCGTCCCCTCGGCGCAAGGGCGCCGCGGGCAGGAAGGGGCTCCGCGCGGAGCCCGCCGCGCCGGCGGCCGGGGGCGGCCTCGGGGGGCGCTTGGCGGCTCGACTAAGCGGGGCGCTGGGCCTGCGGCGCTCGGGGCGCGGCCGGACCTGGACCACGCTCCTGTTAGGTGAGCAGCCCAGCGCGCGGGCGCCGCCGGGACGCGGAACTTTGAGGCACGGGTCCCCCTCTCCCCCTCCGCTCCTCTCTCCTCCGGCTTCTGTGCCGCCGAGCCCCGCCGGCCGGTTTCCGTCAGTTTGCAGCCCTCTCCGACTTTTCCTGGGACGTCCTTACCTTCTCCTCCCCTCCCCCGCCCTGGCTCAGCCTTCCTCGCTCCCTTCCTACCCGCTCTCAGTGTCGGCTTTAAAAAAAATGGCCCCGAGATCAACAGCTGCCCGGTCTGGCCGCGAACTGGCAGGTCTGCGCTAACGAGACTTGGGCGCTGCTGATTGGCGCGGACCGGCTGCCTTCCCGTTATCTCGGCCCCTGCTCCGGAGGATGGTTTGCGATTACTTGGAGCCCAAAGCAAAAGCAGGTTGCCTGTCCTAGAAAGTTGCTAAACTTATAATTAAATTTTAGCGTGCTTTTTTTCTTCTTGGCTGCAACCACAGCTGGTGGCACTTAGTGATTCCCCTCCGCACATCACTTTCCCGGTTGTGTTGTGTTTTGGGCGCCTGAGCTGGGACACTGCTGACCTGGCGAACGATTGGTTTGGAGGGCTGCCCTCGTCTTTCGGGCCTTGACCAAACGGATGATACGTAGCGATGAGCTGAAAGAAATAAAGTTAAATTGTTCACATGTTGTGGACCGTTTTGAGGTTTCCTTTGTTTCCTGATTGACATTCTGATAAGGCAAGTTATAGCAGTTTGGATAATAGGCCAGATTTTTCTTAAGTCAGCAAGTAAAATGCTGTAACACTACTTTTCCAATATAATGTTGTTAATGGGCTTTGGCTGCTTAATTATTTAACTATTGGTGATTTATCCCTTATTACCCTTTCACATTCCCTTAGTGACCCAAAAGGATTTGGAGTTCAGTGTAGACCAGGGAATAGGACAGAGCAAATAGTCTTCCCCTGAGATCACAGCCATCACTAGAAGCGACTCAATGATAAAAACCACAGTCATCACCGTGTGAGTGCGCGCGCGCATTTGTGCTCTCGCACGCGTGCCCACGAACATTTTAATGGGCTCACAAAGGTTGATATTGCTATTAGGGCACTTTTTTTTTCTTCTATTGTAGATTCAAGCCTACAGAAATTCAGTATTTTCAGTACATCCCTTCTTTTTTTTTTTTGAGTAGCGAGCTTGAAAAACCTTGCCAGTGTGCAGGTTAGAGAAGTTCACCTTGGGGAGGCAGCATGGTACAGAGGATGAGGCAGACGCTCCTGATCCAGTTCACGGTGGTTAAGTTTCGTTTAAGTTTCAAGTTATTTCCTTTGTGAGCCTTGGTGTCTCTGTGACATGGGATTATCACCTGCCCTACTTACTCCAGGGCATGTCCTGAGGACCAGAACTAAAAGGGGTGGGTATTATTTGACTAGACACTTTTGTGTTTAAAACGTTTAACGAATTTTTAGTTGCTGTTATAAAAGGACATGCATAATACTGATCTGGTGACAAGATGAGGTTGCATTTTTCCTGAATGGCTACTATAAACATTAACCAATTTGTTGCAAAACATGGAATGGCATCACTTCTTCAGGGAGGTTAACAATAACAAATCATAGAATAATATCTGTTGCCCTTTTGTACATATTTTCTTTGCTTGTAATTGCGTTTCCTTTAAATCTTCCTATATTGGATGGCTTATATTTGGATCTAGTAATGCTCATACCTTAGTACATTTTGTATGAGCATAAAAGCATGATACTTTACTTGACTCACTCATTTGAGTATTGGAAGGAGTTACAGTGAAGGCGCCGCCCCACATTTTTGAATATACTCTGGATGCTGGCCATCAGGTGGTTGATAATCAGATCATCAGACCAAGGTCTGGAGACGTTCTGTCCTTGCTAACCATTTACATGAGGCCCAGGCGCAAGATGGGTCTGGAGAATGATCAGGCCTGGGATGTTTGGGTCTTTCTCTGGATCTCTCTACCCTCAGATCCAGCAAAAAGGAGCACAATTTAGAAATTTTTGAAAGCTGCCTCATTTCCACTTTTCCTTCCTCCTCCCGAAATGAGTGAGAATTGAGTTGACACGATATGGGTTTTTAATGTTGGATTTTGCTATGACATTGCTTCATTTATGTTTTGGAATAAATTTTACATCTTGAGGCTCCCTGATAGAAGCATAGTTGTGTAAGAGAGACTGACTAGAGGTCCCGAGTTCAGTTCTGTCACCTCCACATGTGTGAAGCAATCAATGATGGCGACTCACTTAGCTACCCAGGTGGCCTTTTGCACTGTTGGGCAGTCTTAAGCCCTGTCCAAAAATCCATTTTAATAAACATGTTTTTCTCTTTTTGGAGACATTACGTGCTACTTGATAGTAACAGTGATAAGAAGGGTTTCTGAAATGTTTATTTTTAGAAGTTTCAACCCAGTAGCTCCCTGTATCAGCCAGGGGAGGCAGTGGTGTAGTAAGAAGAACCATGACAGTGTTTTTCTTTTTTTTACCACAACCCATGGTAAGCAATGTGAAACCTGCTCACACATGAAAAAAATCCAACCCAGTAATTCATGTGTCTATCCAACTATTTATGTATCAGTGTTCTAAAGGAAACATTTAATAAGTGGCCTGTTCCGCAAAAGTGTGAGCAGCTGTAAGGTACCCACAGAGAACACTGAAGCATCCAGGAATTGTCACCAGTGAAGGGGAAAGGGCGCTCCCTCCAGAGCTGAACCCAAGGAAAGCTGTGCAGTGGGGCAGGATCACCCAAGAAGAGTAACCCCAGGCACTCTGTGCCCACCCTCTGATCTCCCACTGGTGCCTCTCACTGGCTGACCAACTGAAAACCCTTAGACAGGGGGCCCAACTGAAACATTCTGGAGGGTTAGCCTGCTGGGGCTGGGGACAAGGCAGAGAAGGGAGGAGAATGGATTTAAAAAGGGAAATGGAAGCTAATGAGCAGTATGTGCCTATATTTAAGACAAAAGGGTCATGTACTGTACTTACCCTACAATATACAGTATACTCTGACTTTCTGTTCTTTTTTTAAATGCTGTTTGTATAAACCGTAAAGTTGATTTCATGGTCTAGTATTATAACTCACAGTTCGAATACACTGCCTTAAAAGAACTGTTTTCTGATTCTGTCACTATTCAAACTTGTTGGTGCTTCAGCGAAGCATTTAGCTTCTCCATGTCTCAATTTGTACACATGTAAAAATGGGAGACGTGGACTAGACTAATGATTTGCCATCCTAGCTCTATACTGTAGTCACCCGGCAACTTGAAAAAATTCCGGTAGCCAAGCCACATGTCAGACCAGTTGAATCAGAATCTGGGGATGGGGTGAGGTGGAGGGAAGCATCAGTAACTTTAAGGTCTCATGTTCTGTTCCCCTCTAGGAGCAGACTGTCCACCATCAGAGAGCTGACATTTTTACATGGCAGCAATCCTCTGCAACTAAGTATATCCACCCCTCCCCTCTTTTAAATAGAGACACAGTCCAGTTTGCCAGAGTTTCTCCACATCTTTATTGTGTTCCCTAAGCAGGCTGGGCTGTGAGTTGCCATTTATCATCTGATGTGGCTCTTATGTTAATTGGGGTGGCATTCATGGAGATGGTGAAGACTAGAGGTGTGGGGAGGGGACAAGTTTAAGGGAAAAGATCAAGAATTATCTTGGACATGTTACCTTTGAGACATTCATAAGATGTCCAAGTAGATATGTCAAGTGTGCAGTGGAACACAAGAGAAGAGGTCTGAGTGGGAATGTAAAGTGGGGAGGCATGAGAAAATGGGTGGTATTACATTCATAGGGATTGCTGATAACATCTTCTGATGTGGGGTTGACGCTGTGCCAGGCATAGTTCTAAGTGCTTTGGACTTACTCACTTATCTCAAACTCATTTAATTACTAACTCATTCCCCATCGTGTTACTGTGATTGTCATACCGTTTCAGCAAATGGGGGATCCGAGGCACACAGATGTTAAGTAACTTGCCTAAGGTCACCCCTAGAATGTAGAAGTGTCAGGATTTGAATCCAGGCATTGTGGCTCCAGAGTTCATGTTCTTAACCACCATGCTTATATTTTTTATCTTCTCTAGGGTAAGTATAGCAAAAGGAGAAATGAAGCCCGAGGGTCTAGTTCTGAGAAACCTCGACATTTAGTGCTCAGTAAGCCTTAGCTTTCTTGTTTCCTCCTTCTTTAGGTGAAATAAGGAAGAGAGGGGTCGTAACTAGAGATAAGGGGATAACAGGTGGACAGCGTATTAGGGGTAGCTTAATGGGCAAGAAAGCTGAGGAACTGAGAGGCATGGGGGCCACTGGCCATCTTGTGGGATGGCTTTCAGACGAACACTCGGCCACACCAGAGCACTAGCTCTGAGGGTGTATTCATACATAGATGTTGAGCTAGTACAGTTCCCTGGAAAGCCAGTGGATAGGGTGGTTTTTGGGGCTGTTAGAGAATTTCTTCAATGTTTAAAACCAGTTTTTTCTTTCCAAAATAGACTTCTGGTTAGCTTTAAAGAATGTTTATAGTCACAAACATATGTTATTATTAAAAGAGAATTAGAAGGGTTCTGAATATGTGATATTCATGAGTGCTCAAATAAGTAACAAATGCGATGAGTTTAGTTGGTGTAAATATAAGGATATATTACCAACTTGTGGCAACAATACTGAAAGCAGATAATTTTATAATGTGTGTATTTGGATGTTGCTAATATTTGAACTGTAGCTATTTTTATAAGCTTTACATACTTGTTAGGCTATATTATAATGTCAAAGTTTATGTTAATGATATATTTAAATTATCATAGAGACTATAAGCTTATGCTATTGTTTCTAAATGGGGCAGCTTTAGACTTTATGTATTTAGTCCTAAATTCTTATTTTACTAGATCATCTTTTACCATTGGATTGTACTTTGCCTAAACCATTGGAACATTATTCTTCTGGGAAAGAGTCTGCTAGTTTTCTTTAGTTACTGTTCTAATGATGACTAGTCGTCAAAGTTAGTAAGAATTACATCTTTCTAGGTCAAGACTTTTATATTGCTATTTAACCCCGTAAAAAGTAGTTCTATTTCATAGGAAAGATCAGTTCTCTATGGATATCTTTCATAATTCAAGAATCATTGAATTTAAAAAGTAGAATAATTAATTTTTAGCGTGTATAAATCTACAATTACTGTACCTTTTATTTTAGCTTTAAATTTTCATTTTCTCAGCATTACTCTTGTCTCCCCCCCGCCCCCACCCTGGAATGCCATGAAATTAACAGCTCTCATATCTTCATGTTTGCCTGGCAAATATGAGGAGGTATCCTTGTATTTGACTTCCTTTCCAAAGTCAAATTGTCAGGTGTGTTTTTCAGTACTTTCACTACACATAATAGATTCTTGGATGGCATTTTGTAATTTTAATCATAGAAGCAAATGTTAACATAATAGCATAATCACCAAAATCAATCACAGAAGTTCTGAGTGATTCATTATAGTGACCAAGGATGAAGGTGATTTTATCTTCTAGTTTACGGTACCACCAACTATATCTTAAATGTGGTTTATAAATCACTCGGCCAAAAACTTTTGAAAACTTGCTTTCTTGACAGATTCTTGAGAATATTGTTGTAACTGAGAAGAGTGAGGTGTTATTTATATTTTTACACCACTTCATACCTTATCTTATATGCTGCTGCTCTGATTGCATTTTCTTGTAACTTCTTAACAGTCACCACTGCTTTTTGTAGTGCAGCCTTTCAGTCATTCTTGCTAATGTTACACCTCAGAATCTTTTCCCCACATTTTAATACTAATGCTGAAGTACTTATATAACTAGCAGATTGCAACTGTTTTCTACTGCATTTAAAAGTTGTTTTTTGTTTTTATTTTTTGGCTGCCCCATAGCATATGGAGTTTCCAGGGCCAGGGATTAGATCTGAGATGCAGTTGTGACCTGCACTTGGGCTGCTGCAATGCCAGATCCATAACCTGCTGGCCTGGGGATCCAACCTGTGTCTGGGTAATGCACAGGTGCCACAGATCCTGTAGTGCCACAGCAGGAACTCCCATTTAAAATTTAAAATTTAAAAAAAAAAAAAAAAAAAAAAAAAGACCTAATTTCTCACTCTTCTCATCTTTAATCTCCATGGAAATTTCATGGAAATCTAGAACTTAAAAGTTAACTCCTAGAATTTTACATGTGAGGGAACCAAAGTGGGAGAATGGCCTGACATCTTTAGTGAGTTTACTGGCTGAAGTTTGAGATTAAATTTAAGGTCTCTTGGCTTGTTAAGCACATCTGTCAAATTGTTGGTTTCAGAACTACAATCTAAGACAGCTGTCAAAGATACTTTAATGGGAAGATGACCTTATAACTTCCAAGACCTGATAATTTCTTTTAGCGAGAGCACTACTTTTTGGTGGCTTATGCTCATTTGAGGAATTACTCTGACTGTTAAATCCTTATGATCAACGTGTCAGTCTCTCTTTTGTCTTTGTGTAACTACTATTTTTTGGAAACTGCTAAATCCTGAATTGTTTTTGTTTTCGTTGGTTGTTTGGCATTGTTATTTTTAAAAACACAGAGTAAAATAGTGAAAAATGGTGTCATAGTTTTCATAGTCACTTAAAGAATAAGCAAAACATTGTGATACCTAAGGGCAGTTTGCAATTTGAGGGGAAATCTATAACCTTAAGAATCTATTGCCTTAAAACCTTAAATTGTTTATCGATTAATGTACTTGTTAAAAGTCTCTTGCTTAATATGATGGGCCTGGGGCTATATTATATATGTATGGATCTTTTTTTTTCTCTAGTGAAGAGGTGAAGTTTCTACGCTTTATCCTTGGGTTTGTTAAAGCTTTACAGTTTCACTGTGAGTGCTCAGAAGTATTTAATTAGCTAGTGCATTATTTCAGGTGTATTATTTTATCTAGCTACTTGTTCTTTAAGGACTGAAATGGCTTTTTTTTTTTTTTTTTTTTCCAGTAAGGAGAAAGTTCCTTAATGAAAGTTGCTAATGTAGGTTACTGTGTGATTTAGAAATATTCATGTTCATATTATGTGAGGGTAAGATTTTTAAAGGAAATTAGAATTTACAGCTTTAAAAACTCATGTGGATTAATTGTTGTATTAAGTATTGTCTAATATATATATACACATATATACTTTTAAAATTTGAAAATTTACTCTGTGTATTTCTCTAGTGAGAGGACTAATTTTATACTGTTTGGGAATGGTGATTATATTTTCCATGTTCTGTTTTCATATATTCACCTTAAAGTAAACCTTTGTCCTTGAGGCTTAAATGATTTCTGAGGGGTTTCCTCCTTTATGTCAGTCCATCCTTTTGGTTAAATGCATTTATTAACATTTTTTTATGCTTGATCTTCCAATTAGAAGGACAGCAGAGTCATGGAACCTTGGATCTCCCCCAGGCCTTGGTTCATCCCAATCATGTGACCTTGGGCCTCATGGGAAGATAAGAGCCATCTTTGCCTTAAAAGGACTCCTGGATATTTTTTGCTTAATACGTAAAAGTGCCCTGTTATTTGCAACTGATAAACAGTTGTTAGACTTATTCATTATAAATGAGAGTTTCTTAATTTTTTCCTAACATCGTAAGGTATTATTTTGCTCAGTGCCAAATATGTGGAGGAGATTCAAACTAAGGTCACCCTTAACAACCATCATTATTCCATAGACCACTGTGAAGTCTAGATCTTACCTAGGAGTTGTAGTTTCTTGAAATCATAACTGAATTTTAAAGCAATCCTACTTCTCACTTTGAGACGCAATATTTCTATTAGTAAATTGAATGCATTCCTTTTTTCCCTATTAAAAAAAAAAAGAAAAAATTAAAAGACTCAAACCTACCGACACTTCTTTTGGGGAGCAGAAAGATCTAAAAGGAAAACTAGAGACCCTTTTGAGAGTCTGAGTCCGAAGTATTAGTGGCAGTAGTTGTAGTTATGCAAGGCCATTAAATGCTGGGAATAAGATAACCAGGTAAAAACCCTCATTGCACATTTGGTGAAAATGAGACTGAGGCTAAGTCAGTCATATAAAATCCAATAAATATTTCTTCCTAAGAATAACTTTCTTACCAGGGTCAATAAAAAAGAATTTTAATTCTTAATTTTAACTTTTTCCCTTTCTTAATCATTATTTTCAGCTATCAAGATTTTGACAATTTTTCCTTCAGAGTATCTTTTGAATTTATATTTGTATTTTCCTAATAAAAAGTGTTAAAAATAGAGATTTCCAAGCCCCAAGTGAGAGCTGTTGAATCAGGATCTCTGAGAGTCGGGGCCAGGAATGCTGTCTTAAAATGCCCCCCCAGATCAGTATTCTCAACCCTGGTTGCATGTTAGAGTCACCCCCTGTGCCAGGTCCAGCAGTGTTCAGAGCTCCCAGGTGACTCCAGTGTGCTGTCAGTGTTGAGACATTGCCCTTCAAAGTGTTCATAAATCACCTGAGGGGTCTTGTTAAGAGAGAGATTTGGAGTTAGGGGGCCTGGGACCTGAGAGTCTGCATTTCTGACAAGCTCTCGGGTGGGTGATCCAGTTACTGCTGGAAAATACATGGAATACAAAGCAGCCAATTCTTATATTCAAATTTGTGAACAACTACAGAGATTTTACTCCAGTCATTTCTGTACCAGTGATAATTAACCTCAACTGTGCTTTAGAATAGCTTGCATATTAAAAAAACAACAAACCCATGGAGTTTCAGATTTAAGGGCCCTGGATTAATACTCACACATGTCTAGTTTTATTTAGTGTCCCTAATGATTCCAGTGCAGTCCCAGGTTTTATGATGTTCTCTCTGAAACTTGCTCAGTTTCTTTATTGCCTAGCTCATTGCTTCACAACCTTTCTTATATCATGGCACACACAGAAAATGATAATGTTTATGTGGCATGAGTGTGGGAGTAAATGATCTCTTTAAAGCACAGAAGTTACTGGCCCAGGAGGACTCTGGTGACTACCACTCTTGGTGCCACTGGTTGGGTGGCTCTGCCGAGCTCCCCTCCTAGTGTTCACAGAGCTCTGAGAGTCTGACACACTGGATATACAGTGAGTGGGCCTTCAATAAACATCTCACTATTGTCAGTTTCGTGTGTATTTTGTCATCAGTATTAGTGATAGGAATTCTTTTGTTGTGTTGGGTCAAAGTCCACATCCAGCTTTGTTGTAACTGTCTTCTTTTTTGGCTACTCACCATAAATCCTCACCTAAGTTGTAATAATGTCCTGAGACCCCCCCATAACCTACCCCCACCCCTGCCCAAATCTCCTTTTGTAATCCCTGGCCTGGGAGAGCCTTATTGATCTACCTTCTTAGATTTCTTACAGTTCATAGACTTTGTGCTGTTTGCTAGGGTGCCTAATGTGTTTCTCGTTATTTTATATACCTAAATCTTATCTCTCAAAGATTTTCTCTTTAAGGGCACAGATATTGGCTAACATTTCTTTAATGTTCTCAGTTTCTAGAAAACTCTGTTGTGTATTTAATAGACATTTAGGTACTTGTTGACTTTAAGCACTTAATAACACAGAGAAATCTAGGTGCTAGAAAGAAGGAAAGAGCTGAGGTTGTGGTATACGTGACTGTTTTCTCTTTCCCAAGCTGGGGCTAAAGAATATCTTTTCCCTGTTGGTTTGCTACGTAGAAACTGGACTTGAATTTACTCTAGGTACTGTAGACTAGAATTACGGTTTCTTTCAATATGTAATATCTATTTTGCCTTCACATAATGGAAACCCTTTGAGCAGTTGGAAATGCTTAGATATTGTCTGTAGGAGTTTAGGTTTTTATTTGATTGAGAACATTCTCTAATTTCTCTTACATAGTGATAGTCATTTAACAGTTCAGCCCAGGGAGGTGCCAGGCACGATGCTAGAACATGTAGACATTAAGATGAATTCAGCACAAGCTCAGCCTGAAGGCCTTTGCATTCTAGCAGAAGGAAGTGTTATGTGCATGACCAGCTGATAAGGTGCTCTAATAAAGGTCAGATAGCTATGGTGGCAGGACGAGCTTCACGAAACGCCACATTTGAATTCCTTTGACTTTGAAAGGTGAATTAGGAGTTTTCAGGCAGGGGGAAAGGTATAACATTATGAAAACACTTGGTATTTTAGGGGATTGTTTCCCAAATGCAGTCCGAATGAAGGGTATATGGTGGGATTAACTGGGAAAAGGCCAGATTGTGGGCTCTGTGTGAGCCATGGAAAGTCATGGGACTTTTCAGACAAGGGGAGGAGATGCTTAAATCTGTACCTTTAGAAACTGTCTTCCTTCTCCAGGATGGATTGCAGGTGTGGAACAGGGAGACTCCTTAGCGGTGACTTCAACTTCTGGGAAGAAAGAGTGGGCCCTTGAAAACAATTGTTAGCAGTATTAGGAAGGGGTTGAGTATAGAACTTGTCAAGGTTGATTTGAAACCCTTGTCCAGTAGATTTAAGAAGAGTTCTTTGCTTCTTTTTCTGTCATTTTGTCACTTGAGCATTAGGGAGGCTGAAACTCTGCAGGATGCTTTAAGTATGGATTAACCTCAATTTAGGAATAAGTTGTATTTTTAAATTTTGCAAGTCATTTTGGACTTAGAATTTATTTCTCCATATAAATATTGTTACAAGATGAGGTCGTCAAATGGGAGAGGAGGCAGCTCTGTCACTGTGGAAGGAAACTGAGGCTTGGAATTAAAACCTCTAGGTCCAGGTCCTTGCTTTTGGGGAAATAACATCTTGGAGACCCAGTTTTCATTTGTAGAATGGGAATACATGCTCCCAAGATTGTTGTGAGACTCCAGTAAGAGAGCTTGTGAAGGGATTCTGTGAATGAAATAAACTGCTAGTTAGAAAATACACATCGAAGGGGTTAAATGTCGCGTAGATGGGAAACTCTAGTTGTGGTCAGGAGTACTTGCCTGCAAGTTACCACGGAGGGGTGGAGGCAGAAGCAGCCCACCCTGGCTCTCCTATCTTGAGGAGGAAGAGAGAAAGGACAGTGGGTCTCTAGCTTTAGCACGCGGAAGACTCAGCTCAGGAATCTTTAAAAAGCAGATTGCAGGCTCCACTTGCCAGCATGCTTAATTGGGTGGGTGTTGGGGGGATCTAAGGAAGAGCCCAGGACTTTTGAGTCACCTGCTGGGGCTAAGTGACTAGGGGAGGGGAGGAAGCAGGAGGGTTGAAGGAGCAGTCGGGGCCCTGGTGCTGGCTGGACAGGGGATAGGGTTAGGAGCCCTTGAGGACTGAGCAGAGCCTTATGGAAGAACCCCTTCTCCCATTTCTTTCCTGTTCCTCCTGCCCTCTTTAGTGCAGCTGACTGTTGTGGGCCAGGGAGGGGGTGGCTCCTCCCCACTTTCTGAGCTGTGGCTGGAAGGAGTGGCATCAGAGGGAGCAGAGCTGGGGCAGGACCTCAGGGACCCCCTTGTGCTGGTGCAGGGCTGCGAATGGATGCTTAGGCTACAGGCTGCAAGTAGATGATAGGTCTAATTTGCACTGATTTCAGGCATATTCTGCTTTGGTTATTATGTGGACATGATTTGGGAGTTTTTTATTTTCCCCTTAATCGTATCCAGTTGTGTGCATTAATTCAGCATGCATTCGAGTTAGGCTGTGCGCTCAGCTTCCTGCTAATAAGTACCATTGTAGTAAAGCTCCGTACAGCATTGTTTCTACCCTCAGAGGGTTACATTCTATTTCATTTAAACAAGCTTCTAATAACAGGAGAGGAGTAATTTTTAGTGAAGAAGAGCTCAAATCCGATAAGACTGAAAATTGGCCTGATGTGACCTATAATCTGGTACGAAATGTCTTTAATCAGAAAGTGGAAGGAGTGGCCAGTTTAGTTTTGGAGTGTTGGTAATGTGTGTGCTTCCAGCAAAACTTAAGAGCTTTTCGCTGTTCTCAGCCACAAGATTGCCATCTTTTGAATTAGCTCGCAAAGCAAACCTTTCCTTGAACATCTTTTTCTTATAGAATAGTTTCGTATTTTGGGGAAGATTTTAATGTTCTGATTTTTTAAATGCTATATTGACAAAAATAGCATATGTATTAAGCTGGAAAAATGAATGACCAATTTTGTGACACTCCCAAAAGGCTATACACCAGATTGATAATTACTGGAGTGTATTTAGAGAAAATCATTTGTAATCTTTCCTATAGGCGAGAAGGTAAAAAAAGCTCTTTAGGAATGTCTTAAGTTTTTGTCATTTTATGTCTTTATGCTTAAATTATATGCTTATAGGGCAGTGTCTGCTTTACTGGGGCTTTCATTGTCACATGACGTATGTGTAATTTATTTCAATTTTAAATAAAGCATAACTATACTTTTATATAAAATTAATAGTTTCTATAAAATGTATTGCCTTTATCAGCAGATGAATTGTACCTTTTTTTGGTCTTTGATCTTTAAAAGAAAAAACGAAGAGGGAAGGGGAATTAAGATACATTAGGGTAAGGAGGACTTGACCTTTCTCTCAGCCCCTCTGTCCTCCACGAGATGACCCGTAGTACAGGGATCCTAATTCCTGCCTCCAGCATCCCTTGCTCTGTTTACCCATCGTGTATGTTGGATAAATCCCTAAAGTTCACTGGGTCCCAGATTCTTATCTGTATATGGGAAAGTTCACATAGGATGGTTGTGAGGATTTATTGAATTAGTTCAAGTAAAGCGCTTGAAAAACTGTCTGGCAAGTAATCAATTCAAATATTAGCTGCTACTACTACTATTGCTGCTGCTACTACTACTACTACTACTACTACTGCAACTACAACTGCTAGTAAATTGAAATGAACAGAGGAATTCAAAGCATTGGGCAGATTATGAATGAATCCTGAAGACTATGAAAGAGTGTCGTTCAAATACCTAAAACTCTTTTAAGAATTGTCTGTTCTTGTGCTGCATGGGTTAAATTAAAGGAATTAAAGGAAGGCACCAATACCTTCCATCCTTCTGAGAAATTGTAGTGTTCTGAGAAAGGAGAGGGATGATGATCTTGAGAACTCCTGTTTATCACTCCGGAATTGTCAAGGCCAAAGGCCAATTAATTTAAAGGCGTAAGATGAAATGCATTTCTGTTAAAGTCAGCAGAAGACTGGGTGCCCTCTTTTATTAGAATTATTTAGTATTGTTTTAGTTTTTTGTCAGATAGGTAAAGGAAACTTAGAGTAAAATTATAAAACAGGGTCAAAGTAATTTAAAATATTTTTTAAAATATTTTTTAATTTGATTATTTATTTATTTATTTTAAGGGCCACGCCTGCGGCATATGGAAGTTCCCAGGCTAGGGGTCAAATTGGAGCTGCAGCTGCCAGCCTACACCACAGCCACTGCAGTGTGGGATCTGAGCCATGTCTTTGACCTACACCACAGTTCACGGCAACTTAGGATCCTTAGCCCACTGAACAAGGCCAGGGATTGAACCTGCATCCTCATGGAAACTAATCAGATTCATTACTGCTGAGCCACAATGGGAAGTCCCTAAAATATTTTTTAAAAGAAAGAATTGAAGATATAAACCAAAAAAGTTAAAAGAATTAATAGTTCAGTAAATGAGTCAAAAAGAAATACATTACAAAATAAATATGCTTAACAAAAATAAATACATTTAACAATATCCAGTAAAGTATAATGAAAACAAAATTTCATGGATATTAGCAGGAAAAAAATGTTAAAAGACTTAATGAGAAATATGAGTTTAACTGTGTATTAGGTATTAACTCTACTGATAGGATTTTTTGTCAGTGGCAATTAAAAAGCAATGTTTATGGATGTGAACATATAGATTTATATTGTAAACATGTAGATTCTTCCCATATTCACTTATAAATGAAATCCCAGTTATAATCTCTAAGGGATTACCAAAGTATAAATTGTGACAGGTCTTCAGTGTGATGAAAGGCAGCATTTACTTTCTTTGAGAGAAACATGATTTATTCAGAACATAATTAGATCATTGAGAAGATAAAGCCCAAATTTTATCATGGTGGGGTGAAATCTTTAAAGGTGGAAACCAAAAAAAAAGTCAACAAGAAAAAAAAAATCAAAATTTCAAAAGATCAAAGTACCATATACAAACAAACATCAAATGACAAACCTAGTTAAATATTTGCAGTTTCAGTGGTCTAGAAAGAGCAACTCTTTGTCTTTTGTAACCATTAATAATCTCCTAGGCAAAATGCATTTTTAAATTTTTTAAAATATAAATACTTTTTTAAGAATAAGCATAAAATCTGAGTTTTTCATTTCTAAGAGTATTTTCATAATTCAGTTACTTAGTAGTTATTTAATCAGAAGCCTACAATAAGGTGGATTCTATGATATAAGAAAGTTGGAAAAAACCCAAAAAGACAACCTACAGAATGGGAGAGAATAGTTTCAAATGATTCAACTGAGAAGGGTTTAATCTCTAAAATACACAATTTATATAACTCAACAACAAAAAAAACCAACAACTAATTGAAAAATGGGCAAAAGACCTGAATAGACATTTCTCCAAAGAAGATATACAGGTGGCCAACAAACACATGAAAAAATACTCAACATCACTGATTATTAGAGAAATGCAAATCAAAACTACTATGAGATACTGCCTCAGACCAGTTAGAATGGCCATCATTGATAAGTCCACAAGTAACAAATGCTGGAGAGGGTGTGGAAAAAAGGGAACCCTCCTATGCTGTTGGTGGGAATGTAAATTGGTACAACCACTATGGAAAACAGTATAGAGGTACCTCATAAAACTAAATGTAGAACTATCATATGACCCAGCAATCCCACTTGGGCATATATCCAGACAAAACTTTCCTTGAAAAAGACACATGCACACGTATGTTCACTGCAGCACTATTCACAATAGCCAAGACATGGAAACAACCTAAATGTCCATTGACAGATGAATGGATTAAGAAGATGTGGTATATATATGCACGATGGAATACCACTCAGCCATAAAAAAGAACAAAGTGATGCCATTTGCAGCAGCATGGATGGAACTAGAGACTCATACTAAGTGAAGTAAGTCAGAAAAAGACAAATACCATATGATATCACTTATATGTGGAATCTAATATAGAGCACAAAGGCACCTTTCCACAGAAAAGAAACTCATGGACTTGGAGAATAGACTTTTGCCAAGGGGAAGGGGGAGGGAGTGGGGTGGACTGGGAATCTGGGGTTAATAGATGCAAACTACTGCCTTTGGGATGGATAATCAATGAGATCCTGCTCTATAGCACTGGGAATTATATCTAGTTACTTATGATAGAACATGATGGAAGATAATGTGAGAAAAAGAATGTATGTGTATCTCTGACATCAACATCATGAATATTTTCTCAGGTCAGTCTCCCAAAGCAATAGAAATTAGAGCAAAAATAAACCCATGGGACCTCATCAAACTGAAAAGCTTTTGCACAGCAAAGGAAACCCAAAAGAAAACAAAAAGACAACTTACAGAATGGGAGAAAATAGTTTCAAATGATGCAACTGACAAGGGCTTAATCTCTAGAATATACAAGCAACTTATACAACTCAACAGCAAAAAAACCAATCAATCAATGGAAAAATGGGCAAAAGACCTGAATAGACATTTCTCCAAGGAAGATATACAGATGGCCAACAAACACATGAAAAAATGCTCAACATCGCTGATTATAAGAGAAATGCAAATCAAAACTACCATGAGATACCACCTCACACCAGTCAGAATGGCCATCATTAATAAATCCACAAATAACAAGTGCTGGAGGGGCTGTGGAGAAAAGGGAACCCTCCTGCACTGTTGGTGGGAATGTAAACTGGTACAGCCACTATGGAGAACAGTTTGGAGATACCTTAGAAATCTATACATAGAACTTCCATATGACCCTGCAATCCCACTCTTGGGCATCTATCCGGACAAAGCTCTACTTAAAAGAGACACATGCACCCGCATGTTCATTGCAGCACTATTCACAATAGCCAGGACATGGAAACAATCCAAATGTCCATCGACAGAGGATTGGATTCGGAAGATGTGGTATATATACACGATGGAATACTACTCAGCCATAAAAAAGGATGACATCATGCCATTTGCAGCAACATGGATGGAACTAGAGAATCTCATACTGAGTGAAATGAGCCAGAAAGACAAAGACAAATACCATATGACATCACTTATAACTGGAATCTAATATCCAGCACAAATGAACATCTCCTCAGAAAAGAAAATCAATCATGGACTTGGAGAAGAGACTTGTGGTTGCCTGATGGGAGGGGGAGGGAGTGGGAGGGATCGGGAGCTTGGGCTTATCAGACACAACTTAGAATAGATTTACAAGGAGATCCCGCTGAATAGCATTGAGAACTATGTCTAGATACTCATGTTGCAACAGAAGAAATGGTGGGGGAAAAACTGTAATTGTAATGTATACATGTAAGGATAACCTGACCCCCTTGCTGTACAGTGGGAAAATAAAATTAAAAAAAAAAAAAAAAAAAAAAAAAAAAGAATGTATGTGTATATATATATATATATGCGTGTGTGTATGTGTGACTAGGGTCACTTTGCTCTACAGTAGAAAATTGACAGAACACTGTGAACCAACTATAATGGAAAAAATAAAAATCATTTAAAAAATAAATAAATTCCCATGCATTTTTTTTAAAAAAGAAAGTTGAGTGGTGTTTTCTGGATTCATTTTAACATGTTCTTTGTATTTGGACAGAAAGCAAATGACTGATTCTCATAGACTGGTTTAAGTACTACCTTTTCTTTTTTTACTTTCTCCCTTCATCTCTTTCTTCCTTCTTTACTTGTTTCATTTTAAATTTGTTTTTAAAAAAGTAAACTGTCATAAAATTCAGATATTATAGCGGTATCTAAAAAGTGGTAGTTCCCTCTTTTTATCTGTCCCAGTCCTGTTCTCTGAGGTCACCTTATTTCTTTATTCTATTGCCTCTCACCATTGGTTCATTCTTCTCATAGCTCTATTTATGGAGCTTTCCAAACAAGGATTCCAGCATAGGTTTTTGCAAATAATAACCCCTCATTTATTTTGTTGAATGAGTGAGTGAATGAAAATTGTAAATGTATGCCTAATTCTTTTGTAATTCAGCCTACTGTTATTTTAAGCAGAGCCCTGGGACTTCTTTTGAAGAGTCCCTATTCCTTGCCCAGTCCTTGAGAGTTCAAGATGTACACTTTCCCAGCTTTACTATGCTTGTCTTTGTAATGCTTTTTTGTAAGGCAAAAGTAATTTTAATGCAAAAATAATAATTTACATTTCTTTTTTCTTCTAGCTGCCTTTGCAGCAGTGTTGCACTGGTAAGATTTTCTCCCCTGGCATGTTTTATGCAGATGTTCCTAACTTACCAAAACTGTTTCTCCTACATGCATATAGGAATAATTTCAGCATAAGGATGAATATATAGTATTAAATGTAAGAAAATAGACTGAAAATGTAGTTTAATTAATAAATCAGGGTCAGAATAATGAAATTTTTTAATAAAGAAATCTATTATTAAAGAGGTTATATTTGAGACGCCTTTGCTTAACATTAATAGAGTATTCATATTGAGAGGAAGATTAATTTTTTTAATCTTCTGGATAGAAAGAAATATGAATTTCATTAATCAGACATTTCTGAAATGGTAACCCAATGACATTTATAGTTTAATCTATAATTTTATTTTTCTTGGCTTAAAATATCATTATTCTGGTTCACTCTATTTGTAAAATCTGATTTGAATGTGTTTTCTTATATAGAGAAATTTTAGTAGAAATGTAAGATATACTGAGCAGTAAAACAAATACGTGTTTTTAAGTTTTATTAAAAATTAGCTGCAAATTTATGGATAACTTTGGTTTTGCTTTTAGAGTTTATTTTTAAAATGATATTTAATAGAAGTTTCAATACTGTTCTGTCCTTGTTTTGTTTTTCAGGAGCCATATAACACACCTCTTTGAAAATGATCGTCATTTTTCTCACCTCTCAACTTTGGAAAGGGAGATGGCCTTTCGCACTGAAATGGTTAGTTTTGATGTGGTTATTTATTTTTTGCTTTTTAGGGCCACACCTGCAGCTTATGGAGGCTCCCAGGCCAGGGGTCCAGTTGGAGCTGTAGCTGCTGGCCTATGCCACAGCTGCAGCAACGCCAGATCCAAGACGAGTCTATGACCTACACCACAGCTTGTGGCAACGCCAGATCCTTAACCCACTGAGCGAGGCCAGGGATTGAACCCACAACCTCATGGTTACTAGTTGTATTTGTTTCTGCTTAGCCACTACGGGAACTCCTGATGTAGTAATTGAGAAATCTAAAAACTTCAGGCTTTTTTTCATGGAAATTTTCAAAAATGTTCCAACATAGAGTAGACACTTCTCCTCTACCCATCCCCCAGCTTCAACAGCTGAGGACACATAGCCATATTTCTTTCATCTACATCCTCACACACCCATCTCCTTTTAAAGGAAACCTCATCTGCAAACACATCTCATTTATGTCTCAAAAGGAAAGATTTTTTGTTAACCACAATATCATTGTCACACTTGAGAGCAGTGGATGCAGTTGCTTAAATCATCAAATATCAATCAATGCTTAAATGACCTTATTGCCTTTCTTCCCCATTCAGATGATGTGTTGCCATGTTTAAATCAGGCTCTAGACAGTATCTGTATGTTGCATTTAGTTGATATATCGCTTAAGTCCTTTAATCTATAAATTCCTCTTCTCATTTTTGTTTTTCTTCCTGCTTATTTGTTGAAGAGTCCAGGTCATTTGTCCTGTAGAATTATTCACAGTAATTCATGTTGTTTATTAGGTTCCACTGTCCCAAGTTTCCTGAAAGTTGATGGATCAGGCTCTTGATAGCTAAAAGTTTGATTTTTTTTTTCCCAGTACGGATACTTCATAAGTGGTTTTGTGCCCTGACTGTACCATACCAAGACCATACCATTTCCATTTGTCTCACTCTCTGTGAGGTTAAGATTGACCAATGGCTTTAGGTATTGTCATGCTGATCCCTCCATTATAGCTTAGACCTCAGCCTAGAGCATTTATTTCTTCAGAATTGCCAAATGGTGATTATCATCTATTCTGTTATTTTTCCTTGCATTTATTAACCATAATTCCTCTGTAAGGAAGAATTTTCCCACAGTACCTGTTTGGTTTATTTGAGGTTCACTCATACAGGGAAGACAGGAAAGTGCTTGATTGTTTCTTTTTATTACCTCTTTTCAGAAAAAGCAGTTGGTTCCCTGGCATCTTCTTGTGCTGACCAGTAGAGTTCCATCTTTTAGAGTACTGTGATGATCAGATAGATTTTACTGTATTATTTAAACTTACCTGTCTTTACCTGTCTTTAGTTGGTTCTGTGTTTCTTCATCATGACCTTACTAGTATCTGTAGCTATTGCAGATTCTGTAGCTATTACTTGCAGATACTCCTCTCCAGACCTGGAATCATCCAGTTTACTAAGGAGCCCTGATTCCTTTCAATGGCAGATGTTGTTTATGGACCACATTTAGGTGCTTGAGGTGCTCATTGCTACTGTTTCATACTAGATTGGCCATTGTGTTTAGGCCTTCTTAGTAAACAAAATTAGGAAACTTTTTTTTTTTGAAGAAGATAAATCATCAATTTAGATTTCTGAATTACAATTTTGGATTAGGTGGTTTTTACTTATTTGATATTAAATTTGTATCTTTTCTGTAAGCCTGAGAATCTTGGTTTCAAATTACTTATATTTGAGGAATAAAAATACCAAAGATATTATTAAAAATGATCACTGAGAGTTCCTGTTGTGGCTCAGTGGTAACAACCCCAACTAGTATCTGTGAGGATTGGGTTTGATTCCTGGCCTCACTCAGTGGGTTAAGGATCCAGTGTTGCCACAACCTGTGGTGTGGATCTCAGAAGTGGCTCAGATCCTGTGTTGCTGTGGCTGTGGTGTAGGCTGGCAGCTGCAGCTCCAATTTGACCCCTAGCCTGGGAACTTCCATATGCCCTGGGTGCAGCCCTTTAAAAAAAAAAAGTGATTACTGAAAATAATTTAAAACTTTCTTGCAGTTCTTTTTAACTTTAGTATATATTCCACTAGAGGTATATAGTAAAATTACTATGTCATATAGTTATTTGAAATCCTCTTCCAACCTGATAAATAGTTAATTTCCTTCTAATTTTCTTTGGATATTTAGGGATTTAAAATTTTTTTGGTTTAAAATTTTAATTAAATATTTACACGGTTCTAAAATCAAACCTATAAACAAGGTAGATTGTCATAGTTTCCTATGGCTTCCAGAATGAAGTCCAATAAACTAGGTGCCTTAAAAGAGCAGAAGTTTATCCTCTCACAGCTCTGGAGGCTGAAATCATGGTTTCGGCGGGGTGTCTGAATCATGGTGTTGGCGAGGCTGTGTTCTCTCTAAAGGCTCCAGGAGAGGATCCTTTCCTGACTCTTCCTAGCTTCTTGTGGTTTCTAGCAGTTCTTGCAATGCATTGGAGATAAAGTCACTCCCGTCTCTGCCTCTGTCTTCATTGGCATTTTTTTCCAGTGTCTTCATGTTTAAATTTCCCTTTTAGTGTAAGGATACCAGTTATATTGTATTCGGGGTCCACTTAATCCAGTATGGCCTCATTTTATTTTGATTACTTTTGGGAGGAACATGTTCCACATAGGTCACATTCACAGGTTCTAGTGAACCTGAATTTTGGGGGACATTATTTAACTTACTGCAGTAGGAAGCATTTAAAAAATAGTGATATGGAACCTAAATAGCATGGTGTCAGGAGCCAGTCTTTCCCTTTTCTGGATAGGGAAATCACGTTCATATTTATAAGCCTTAAACCCAGTTTAGAGTTTGACAGTTAATGGTACTGGCTACCAGAGCCGCTGGAGGCCAGAATTGTACAGAAGATAGAGTTTGTTTCCTGTGTTCATCTCTCTTGCCCTATGCTGTCACTTCTATTCCTTCTAGCACTTGCTTGTTTTTTGTCCCATGTATTATTCCAGCCTTGATATCTTTCCTAATTAGCGTGTCAAAGTAAAAATTTATTTATTGTCTTCACAGTGGGAGCATCATCACTGTCCCTCTGCTCCATCCTCATAGCCCCAGTGCTGCAGGGTTCTTACCTTGGGCAGAACTGAGAGGAAGGAAAATAGTCTGTAAAACTAGTTGACATCTTAAATTGTATGTAGTACATCAGTGTGTAGCCTGCCTAATGTATTTGCATTTTTACATGTAAGTCTGGAGGAAAGATGGCTGATAGTACCCTTTTAGGGATTCAACTAACAGTTAGATGGAATATACTAAGATGTACTAAATAAATAGGTTTTGTGCAACCTAAGGATTTATTAGTGATCAGAAACCTGTGAAATTAATTATAGCTGTTACTTGCTTGCTTTATTTTTCAAAAACAGTATGCTGTAGTTTTTTTTTTTTTAAGGCTAATAAGTGGCATAGTAATATGTATTTTTATTATAACTACAATATATGCTTATTTCAGGGACTATATTATTCCTACTTTAAGACTATTGTGGAAGCACCCTCATTTTTGAATGGAGTATGGATGATTATGAATGATAAGCTCACTGAATACCCCCTTGTTATTAATACATTAAAAAGGTTCAATCTTTATCCTGAGGTAAGATACTTTTTCAACTGTGGCTATTTTTTAACTTTTTAAAATATTGCCTGTATTAAATGCTGATTCTAGGTCTAAGATATAATTCAATATATTAAATTGTATCTTTTTTAAAAAGGAAATGTTTGTCTTTTTTTGGAAGGGAATATGGAAAAAAGATCATTATTAATTGGAGGGCTTTAAGTGATTTTTGGGGAATGATTATTTTGATTGCATTGCGTAGTTTGGCAAATGTGAAAACTATCAGATTTGGTTTGTTTGTAGGAATTATAGCAGGGGAGCACAGTTACTTTTACATGTCATTTGCCAAATAATGTTTCTTATCTGCCACTCTTCACTTAATTGGATGCATCTTCCCCTGTGGTAACAGAAGAAAGGTGGGTCCACCAGGAGCTGAAATAGGAAGATAGTAATGTCAGTAACTTTGTCCTTTTCTTCACTGCCCCTCCTTCATTTGATGCACCCCTAAGCCTTCCCTAGGGCCAGGCTGAGGTGTAGCTTCCTCAGTGACCTCCTCCATGACCTGGTATGAGGCTCCCGTTAAGCTCCCTCGCCCTGGTTCCTGCTTCTTAGCATGCTCATGCTGCTAGAGGCCCACTGCCAGCTGCCAGGGCCACAGCTGCCTTGATCTCTGTGGAATCTCAAGCCCAGGCTCATCACTAGCACTAAGCAGGGCTCTCAGGCATTTTCCATTGAATGGGAGGAGCCCAGCTTTGAGGTCAATTGAGTCAGCCCGATTGATTAGTAAGGCGATAGAGATACAGACCAATAACTAACCACTAAGGCTCGGTGTTTTCTTACTAATGTGCTGCTTGCTGAGTACTTTCTATAACCACGAACACGTCTACTTTGACTGAATCGGGATCACACGACACATTTTTTTATGAGTGCTTTTTGTCTTTTAGGAATGTTGAAAACTATCTTCCTAAGCTGTCTTTTCCTCAACAGCATCATTTTTTACACCTTTATTTATATACAATCTATCATTGTTTGTTTAGTCCATATTTTATGAAAATTTTGGTTGTTTTCAACTTTTAAAATATTCTGAAGCTGCAGTAAGCATCCTTGAAATGAAATCTTGAACACATTCTTACATTTTTTTAAACTGTAAATTTGTTGATGTGGGAACTATTTAGTTCAACAGAATATATGCTTTAATGAATTTCATAAATGTTGCCAAAATGTTTTCTAGATAGGTTATATTAATAGAAATTGCCACTGGCAGTGTTTTTGAAACACTGCTTGTTTCCTTGCATCCTTGCTACTTTAATAGGCTAAAAAAAATAAGATCATATGATGTATTTTGTTCATTGCTGTATATATATGTGTATATGTATTTTATTCAATGCTCTGTGTTAAAATGCATTTTTACTTTTAAAAATAATTGTTTGTTCAAGTCCTTTATATTTCTATTGAAATTTTACAAGACCTCATTTGTTATATGCAGGATGTTAATACTATGCTATGTAGATAAGACATTTTCTCCAGTTTTTTGTTTGCCTTTTAGCTTTCTACCATATGATGTGAATGTATTTTTTCTGTTCAGAAATAGCATATCTATGAACCTCTTAACTTTATGGTTTTCATTCATCAACATAGGTGAAAAATACTCATTCTTGACCATTGTAATTATTATTATTATTTTTTTTTGTCTTTTTTTTTTTTTTTTTGATATTTCTTTGGGCCGCTCCCGCGGCATATGGAGGTTCCCAGGCTAGGTGTCAAATCGGAGCTGTAGCCACCGGCCTACGCCAGAGCCACAGCAACGCAGGATCCGAGCTGCGTCTGCGACCTACACCACAGCTCACGGCAACGCTGGATCCTTAACCCACTGAGCAAGGGCAGGGACCGAACCCGCAACCTCATGGTTCCTAGTCAGATTCGTTAACCACTGCACCACGACGGGAAATCCTGTAATTATGTTTTGATATTGACATTTTCAATTTATCTGGAATTTGTTTTGATCATCAGTGTGGGGGTAGGAATCTTACCTTATATTTTTTCAAAATGATCTTTTGTGTAACCTAACACTTGAATGAGTGGTCCGTCTTCTCCCTGCTTCTTTATTATATACAAAATTATTATATATGTCTGCTTGCACCTGCCTTTGGACTCTGTGTTCAGTATTACCTTAGGTTGAGGTCTTGGGAAGCAGATTTTGAGATGGAGATTTGCATACAGGAAGTGTATAAGGGAGTGCCCTGGAGGGCAACATCTGAAGAGGGGATGAAGGAAGCTGGAGGAGGCAGGAGGAGTTGTTGAGCTGTGATGCAGTTACAGCAAAGGCTTCAGCCAATCCCTTGGGAAGCCCTGAAGCTGGAAAGGTCCTGCAGAATTGTCCTAACTTGAGGCAAGGGCCCCTAGCCTTTATAGCTCTCCCTGTGGACTTAATTAGGCATTGAATGCAGTTGCCCTTGGATAGAGGTGTGACCTTTAGTGCATTTAGTCTCTTCAGCAGAAGGTAGTTCCCAGATAGGGACTCTGCTGAGAGGTGTCAGTCACCAACCCTCCCAACTGCTGGGGGAATGAGTGCCTCAATCCTGAAGGGGGATCTGGTGGCAGTCTGCATCCTTCACCATGGTTACTTGCATCTGTCTGGCTATTCTTGTGCCAGTATCACACTAGTTTAATTATGTAAATAATGAATTTTATTATCTATTAGGACTTTTTCTTCAGTTATCTCCTTTTTGTTAGTTTTCCATATAACATCTAGATAAACACTTGGGATTTTGCTTACTTAGCATTGTTTAATGTTTATGAATCAATTTGAGGAAGAATTCACATTTTGGAAAATTAGATCTATTTAAGATGACAGGTATCTTTCTATCTGTTCAACTCTTCTTTTATGTAGACTTATAGACTTTTACAGCTTTTGAAAATTATAAATCTTGCATGTTTCTTGCTATATTTTATTCTTACCCATGGGTGAACAGATGAAGACTGACCAGTGAATACGTGTATATATGACTATGAATCTCCTTTTACTAGATTTAAAGGGAAGGGGCCCAAGGGGATGGTATAGGAAGGGAAAATTTGATAATTATCAAAATATCTCAAAAATATTCTAGTAAGAAAACTGTTCAGGATAATGTATATATTTTTTTGTCTTTCAGGGCCACACCTGCAATGTATGGAAGTTCCCAGGCTAGGGGTTGAATAGGAGCTGTAGCTGCCAGCCTGTGCCACAGCCATAGCAATGAGGGATCCTTAACCTACTGAGCAGGGCCAGGGATCAAACCCACATCCTCATGGATACTAGTTGGGTTCGTTAGCCACTGAGCCATGGTGGGAACTCCGATATTTTTCTTCATAATGTTTCTTTTTTAAAAAAATAGGTAATCTTAGCCAGCTGGTACAGGATTTACATCAAAATAATGGATTTGATTGGTATTCAAACCAAGATATGTTGGACAGTTACCAGAGGAGAAGGACTCAGCCCTATTGAAAGCTGTGAAGGCAAGTCTCTGTCCTTTTGTTCAGTTTTCTGTTACAACATACTAATCTTATTACAAACTTGGTGGTATAAATAACCATTTTATTATATTTATGGATTCCGGGAGTAGCAAATTTGGACAGGGTATAGGATGGTTGCTTTGTTTCTATGTCAGAGGACTGTGTTAGACTCAAATGGCTGGGGAGACTGGCATTAACTGGAGGCTCCTTCACTTACATTCTGGCTCCTGGGCTGGCGTACCGATAAGGCTGGACCTGCTGAGACTCAACTGAGACAACTTGTGCGCTTTCTATGCAGCTTAGGCTTTTGTTTAGCTTTTCCTGTGGTAGCTCACTTGGATACTGCCTGGCCTCTTCTCTGTGGCTTCTGCCATGGTCCACTGGAGAAATCCCAAGCCCAGCCAGACTCAAAAGCAGGGTCATAGACCCCATATCTCTACAGGAGGAGTGACCGTGGGTTTGCAGCCCTGTTTCCAAACCACTGTAGCTACTACTCTGGTCTCCTATGTGTCCCACATCAGTGTCATGTGTTCATATGGGAACCAAGGCAACCATTTAATATATCTGGCAACCATTTTCAAAATAATCATATTTTAATATAAATTGCCAGACACACAAAGTAATTTATAGTTAGTACATGTGTTTTTTAATTTATTTTTATTTTTATTTTTAAAGGATTGGGAGATCCTGCTTGCTTTTATGTTGCTGTAATTTTTATTTTAAATGGACTAATGATGGCATTATTCTTCATATATGGCACATATTTAAGGTAAGACTATTCATTTTGTATATATGTTTATGATATACACTAGAGTAGTAAGAATAATGAGATAATGATGAACTTGTTTAGTTTTCTCACAATGTCATTTCTAATATATCTACTTATAGATACAAAAGTATTTGTTTGGACTCTTCTACCTTCAAAGTGTCTTTAAAATTTTCTTCATTACTGCTTACTGATTTTTTGTAGTATAGAAGTATGGTGTATGTATATGACTTTAAATTTGGTTTAATGAGTGGGAATCTGCTATTATCTTGTCATCTTTTTTGCTTTGTAAATGTGGCTGTCTCAGTTTAGTACCTCAAAGATCTGTTCCATTCCTAGCTCACTGAGTGTAGAGCAGTTACTTGCTAAATAGTTATCAAATGAGGAAGCTATTAGGAAATCAACTTAAAGTGTATTTGAGTAGAGATTTCAGATACTTTGATGCTAATATTTCTGACTTTAAGAAAGTATGTTAGTTATGTAAGTGGGGGAGACTGAAATGAAAATTTATGATTGAAAGATGATGTGAAAAATTTTGTTTTTGAAACAAGACACATAGAAATAACCAAAAGTATCTGGAAATCAGGAGTGAAGGCTGACCTGTAGGAAAGCAAGGCCAGTGTGCCTTGTCTCATGAGGAGCCAAAGTTAGATGAACTTGGGGAATCTATTCACTTTGCTAAGTACTGCTCAGCTGTCTTATGAAGAGCTTTATTACATTTGGGAGAGTCGAATGTAAGTAAGAGAAGTTAAAACATGGAACATAGCATTATTACTAAATTGCTGCTAATCTGTAGTTATGCCCCCTCTTTTTTCCTTGCTTTTTAGGGCCACACCTAGGGCATATGGAAGTTCCTTGGGCTGGGTGTTGAATCAGAGCTGCCACAGTGACAGCAATGTGGGATCTGAGCTGTGTCTGTGACCTACGCCGTAGTTCACTGCAGCGCTGGATCCTTACCCCACTGAGCCAAGCCAGGGGTCGAACCCGAATCCTCATGGATACTAGTTTAGTTTGTAACTCATTGAGCCACAATGGGAACTCCCTGTGCTGTTTTTTTAATTGAAGGAATATCTAAACATTTATATAAAAGTAAGTATTCAAAATTGTCTTCATATAATGCTTGCTGTCACAACTGTTTCAAAGCTGAAGGTACAGTATTTGCTGCAGTGAATATGAGGTTCTGGTTTTGGTTGAAAGGTTCTTGGTGGTTTGGGCCCTGGCCTGGGAGTTCTTAGTCTCCAGACAGCAATTCTCTCCCTCCGTGGGACATGCATATTCACTTGTTCAGTCAGCACATAAGGTGCATACGAGGTGGTCTTATTCTCAGACTGCATGTTTGATTCTGAGGGCATGGTGGTGGAGTAAGGTGGGAGGTGGCAGTGGTGGTGGGCGTAAGTTGTGAAAGATAGACAGCAAGGATAAAGTGCTTATGATTCTGAAGGCAGGAGAAATTTGTTCTGTGTGGAGCAGTCCCTGTAGCTCCACCTTGGAGCGTCAGAGCATTTTGAATAGGCGGAGGAGAAAGAATCCTAGGAAGAGGCAAAGGTGGAAAATCTGGGACATGGAAAGGGGATAGCAAGTAGGTCAGTACTGCTGGAATGCAGATTATTGAGGAGGTGTCGTGGGAGAGTAAGATTGGAGAAATGAGTTGGTCTGGTTGATGAATGACCTTAATGCCAGGCTGGTTTGAAACCTTTTCCAAAGTGTGTGAAGGAAATCAGGAACTTGGCTAATAGAGGGACAGGATTCAAGCCAAGCCATGATCTCATTTGACCCTTGACTTCCATCTGTCCCCAGAGTCAGCCAGTGACTAGCGCAGAGTCTGTCAAACTCCAGGGCGTAACCTAGTAAGGGGTTTTAAAATCAATTTAGTGAGTTGGGCTCAGCAGTTTTTTTTTCACATGAAAAAGAAAAGAATACAGCTGTAAATAATAAAGTATACCTCACTTTATAACAGATATTATTTAGAGAAAGTTCTGTTTGTTGCTTACTACATATATGTCTATACATATACATATACTGAGTTGTGGTGTAAAGTCTCACTTCTTATTGTTGTTTTTAGAATTTAAAAAATCCTCACTGCTTAGGGGTAACGGGAGGGAATGATTTTCCCTAAAGAGGACTTAAGTCTTTCCAGATAGCTGTCTCTGGTTCTTCTCCCAGCTCTGGGCTGCATCCTGTTTCAGCTTTACCCACTTTTCTGCTTTTTACCCAGCAGCCCTGTCAGTGTTGTCTGACTCTTGTACCCAGTGGTCTACCCTCTGGAGCTGTGCTGAAAATAGAGACTCGTGTTACGCATTTTCATTTCCCTGAATAATCTCCTTAGCCCTTCCAAACACATCGTAAGCTCTAGGTTCTTCCTGGCTCCATCCATCCCCAAATGAGCATCCGGTTCTTGTGCATTGTGGAGCTACGTGAATTCTAAGGAGCCTTGACTATCGCAAGGCCAGGGGGCCAGGTATGTAAATTATACTTCAGTAGTGACCCTCGTTTATGTTTTGCTCAGTCAAGTCTTTTATCACTTTTTCTATCAGGGTTTTGTTTGTTTTTTTTCCCCCATTGAATTTTTAAGTGTTTTTGACACAAGAGGATTTTTAGAGGTTTCAAATTACTGGGTAGTTCTTAATGTTTTCTTCCTTGATAGTTAGGTTAGTCACTTTTCTAATTTTATAAAATTGGATAAAGCTGCAGACTTCTCAACATGTGGGTTAAAAATAAAAGAGAAGGATATCTTCAGTTGAGTTTAGAATCTTTTTATAAATTGTGTTATATCTTGAAAAATAAAAGTTGAGATTTGTCTAACAGATTAGAAGCTTACAGACAGATCGAGTATGACATTTTAAAATCCAGAAGTATATTTGTTTTTGAGTATATAGGTATAAGTTTTCTGAAGTCAAATAAGCCAATTCATTTCATCAGAAATGGACAGAGAAGGGAACATAGGAAACATAACTAAACGGTCCAGTGGGGCTGAGCTGCTTTGCTCTGACTCGTAGAAGTCAAGTAAGATAGTTTCGAGACATAAACTGTTCATGATGTACTTTTCTGTCTGGAATTCTCAGCATTTTAGTATGGCTTTAAAATACCTGTTGCTAATTATCTTCTAAAAGCTGTGCTGTTAATTCGTAGTAACATTTATTTCATAAGATACATACCCTAACAGTTTCTGGCTAACTGCCACAGACTGACAGTTTCTGCAGGCCAGTTTCTCAAGACCCCACGTGTGCAAGTCTCTGTTCTGCGGAGAGGAGGGGACATTCGAGAGTAGTTACGGGCAGTTAGGAAAGTCCCCCTTGCTTCTTTTGGGGGAAATGCCTATGTTCCTGGGAAATGGAACTCTCTTACTAATAGATGCCAAAACCTTTCTTGCTCCCAAAGGGCAGTTATCGTGCAAGTAGACGTAATCGTTTGATTCTTTGTAGTTTAGTTTGATTTTAGTAGTATTCTGGAGTGCAGGGTTCTCTCTCACTAGTCCATCCTGCTGTGTTGAGTAAGAGTAGATTGGACTGTATCTATAGCTATTAATCCTTTTCCCTAAGCAGTGGTGTGTGCTGGTAAATGTTTAACCAGCTCTCTGGAAAAAAATGCACTGATACATAAAATCCATTATAAATTTTGTTGATATAAAAGATGTGTGCATGGAGTTCTCTTGTGGCTCATCAGGTTAAGGATCTGACGTTGTCACTGTAGCAGCTTGGGTTTCTGCTGTGGCGTGGGTCCCAGGCCCAGGAACTTACACATGCCACCGGCCTGGCCAAAGAAAAAATGTAAAAATAATAACAGTTGCTAAACAGGATTTCTTTTTTGTTTTTGTAAATAGCTTGCCAGAACTACTCTGAAGAGCTCAATAAAAAAGGAAGTGTGATACTGGGATATAGAGGTCTTATGGAATTAGGGGCAGAAAGCATAGTATTTGGGCCTCACAAAAACTGAAACTGGGCATTTGAAATCCCTTTTAACCAAGGTGGCCTGTTCTTCTTGTGTCACCTCTCCCTCCTGCCCTCCTTCTCCACTTGTTTCTGGTCTCTATTACTCCCCTGATAGAGTGTGTGTGTGTGTGTCCCAGAATTACATGTAGTTCCCCAGTTACTTGGTTTCAGCCATTTCACCTTGCTTTGAAATTCAAAGGAAGTCAAAACAAATTTTGTTTTTTGAGGGTGAATATTTCTATTAGTGGTACATCAATTGAGGACATCCTGGAAGAAGGATGTCCACTGGAAGATGTGCTTTTGTTTTAAGATCGTCTCGCTGTTGATGTTACAGAGTTCATTCCTACTTGCTACCAAGCAGTTAATTTCTTTATTAGTGTCCTTCAATCTGTCTTTCTTAGTTCCTTCCCTTCTGCCAAGGAATATGAACATGTCTTATCATTCCAAAATTGACACATGATTTTCTTTCTTTCCTTTTTTTTTTTTTTTTTTTTTTTTGGGTCTTTTCTAGGCCCGTACTCGTGCCATATGGAGGTTCCCAGGCTAGGGTTCTAATTGGAGCTGTAGCTGCCAGCCTATGCCAGAGCCACAGCAACGCCAGATCCGAGCTGCGTCTGTAACCTACCCCACAGCTCAGGGCAATGCCTGATCCTTAACCCACTGAGCAAGGCCAGGGATTGAACCCTCAATCTCATGGTTCCTAGTTGGATTTGTTAACCATTGAGCCATGACGGGAACTTTGACACATGACTTTCTAATGGGACTACTCCTTGGGTTGTCCTTGTGACCCCCAATCTAGTCTTACGACTCCTGTCCCTTCCTCTCCTATAGTCCATTCTCACTGATGGTGAGGACGTGGTTCCATCCACCTGTACCACCTGCCCCCTTTTGCAGTGATTACCTGGCAGCCAGGCCAAGCCATTCTTTTGTTTGGTTTTTATAAGGATGGTAAAATAATGCATAAAACTACTTAAGGTTTTCACAGAGAAGCACTGTGGCCAGCCTAAGGGGACTCTGTTTCTGTCTTTTTGTGCTTCATTTTCTTTCTAGAGTTCATCTCTCACTGATTGCAGCTGCTACCATCTTTAGAGTTCCTATGCCTCTCATCAAAACCGTAGCTGAGGGATAGATGAAAACTCCTTCCTCACAATTCTTAAGACAGAAGAAATAGTGTTAAATCATTAAAGCACCTGAGTTTGAGTATGACTTTTAGATCTTGTAATAGAATCTTTGAGCCCTTTCCTTTTAGCATCCTATTCAAGGGTGCCCAGAAAATACCCCTTTTTTGGTATTTAGGCACTTCAGCATTTGACTCTCTAGATTAAGCAGCATCTGAGCAGATCTTCTGGAGGAAACAGTGGGCAGTGAGTAGAGTTGATGACTCATCATGGGGCCAGCTCAGCTCACACTGAGTGACCGTCTCTACTGCCTGGTACCCCTGCTGGCACTGCTGCCTACTTGGGCTTTTGTTTGTTGTCTTCCATGGAAAATACTTTTACTGACCTTTACTGTAGGGAGCAAAGGAGATGCAAGGACTCAAAAAAAAAAAAAAAAAGACCTTGGCTGATGGCAGAAAAACCTGAAGGCAAGTTCCTAACCAAGGAAGGGAGCTCACCTGAACGGTATAAGCCAAAGGTGGGCTTTTGGTCAGGATAAAAGCCTGCCTGTACGGTACAAGCCGAGAGCAGGCCTCAGGTTACACAGCTCTCATTTTGATGTTTATGGGGAAGAATTGGGGCTTTCCTGGGAAAACAATTTCCATGTTTGCGCCAGAGAACATGGATTGTTTCTCGGGTGACGTAGTCTTTCCTGTTGTTTTATTTGTTATTCAGTTTTCCTCAGTCTTTCCTGATCATTTGCTTATTATTCTTATTTTCTATTCTTATTTTCCTGTGGCGATTTGTGATTTAACAAAGTTAAAACAATAATATAATAAAAATTTCATCCTGAAGGACTTTTCCCTATTCATATCCAACTTAATTAATATATAGTGTTTATCTACTAACTAGTTATAGTAAACTTTAGAGTTAGGATTTTAATGAGATTCATAAAAGTTAGGCATATGTTATTCTTGACCAAAAGACACCTAGCTATGAGTTATAAAAACTTTTAAGTGATAGCTAGTTATATTTTCTTACACTGTCTCCTTGCCATAACACTTTAAAGATAAACACCAGTCTAAAAACAAGATTTGTGAGTGCCCAATTCTTATGTCCATGACCTCTTCACTTGTGGAGACTGGCTGGCCATGGGATGATTTGTACTGTCTCCTTTCCACATGATGTATTGTACCTAATTGCCCTTAAATTGTACTCACTAAATTTAGTTAAGACAAAGATATTAGAACGTGATGTATAGCTGCTGTACCATGTAAAAGTTAACCAATGTGCTTTTAACACTATGATGTAATCTGTAGTGAAAAACTGTCTATATAATCAACCACTTATGCCAATAAAATTTGAGCAGTCCAGAGCCCTGAAAGAAGGGACAAAGAGACTGTCTCTGTATGTACATTTGCTGATGCCATGTCCCTCTCCATTGGGGAAAAAGTGTACACTCCCTGGCCACCGGAGCTGGCCTCTGGCACTTTACTTTTAGGGTCTTATAAGAAATAGCTATGGGAGTTCCAGTCGTGGCGCAGTGGTTAACGAATCTGACTAGGAACCATGAGGTTGCGGGTTCGGTCCCTGCCCTTGCTCGGTGGGTTAAGGATCCGGCGTTGCCGTGAGCTGTGGTGTAGGTCACAGACGCGGCTTGGATCCTGCATTGCTGTGGCTCTGGTGTACAAAGGCCAGTGGCTACAGCTCTGATTCGAACCCTATCCTGGGAACCTCCATATGCCGTGGGAGCGGCCCAAAGAAATAGCAAAAAGACAAAAAGACAAAAAGACAAAAAGACAAAAAAAAAAAAGAAATAGCTATGTGTAATTTCTTACTTCATGTTTTGTGCATCTTTTTGAATACTTTATCACCTACTACACTCTCTTATAAAACTTTTTTAGTGTGAAATGTGTCCTACATATGGAATTGTATAAGATCTTTACATATATTTTTAAACAAATAAGGTGAGTGAACGCCTATGTACCCATCACACAGATTAAGAAATGTCACCTTTGGAAGCTTTCGTTCACTTAAAATTCCTCCTTAATGCATTTCCTTCCCTTCTCCCAAGCCTCGGAGGAAATGGCATCCTAACTTTGGGGTTAGTTTTTTCCTTGCTTTTCTTTATAGCTTTACCCCCGCTGTATATACTCTTTTTTTATTACTCAATGAATTTTATTACATTTATAGTTGTACAATGATCATCACAACCAAGTTTTATAGCATTTCCATCCCAAACCCTCAGTGTACCCCCCGACCCTGCAACCTGTCTCATTTGGAAACCAGAAGTTTTTCAAAGTCTGTTAGTCATTATCTGTTCTGCAAAGAAGTTCATTATGTCCTTTTTTTCGATTTCACATATGATAACATTTCATGTTGGTGTCTCACTGACTGACTAACTCCACTTAACATGATAATTTCTAGATCCGTCCATGTTGCTGCAAATGCGATTATTTCTTTCCTTTTAATGGCTGAGTAATATTCCATTGTGTATAGGTACCACATCTTCTTTATCCACTCCTCTGTTGATGGGCATTTAGTATATATATTCTTAAATATGATATATTGTGTAATTTTGAAAAAACTGTGGGCATTGTTTTAGTTTGACATGTCGAAGTTTACTCTTTCTAATATTACCATTTATCAGGGTCCTATTTTGCTCCTTTTTAGTTCTCATATATGTGACTTTGTGATCCATTAATTTTTCTAAGAATAATTTTTTTGACCCATTACAGCTTGGAGTGAATGGTAGCATATGGTGTGTGGCAGTGTTTCTGTGTTTTGAGTGTGTGTTTTTTGCGATGGCACTTCTTTCACTGGCTCCTTCTTCTCCATTCAGGATTGTGCCCTACAGTTCTGGATGGTCTGACCTCGATGTTTCAGTATGTTTGTCAGAGTTTTTATTCTAATGGTTTTTTAAGCCAAAATTAATAAAGTAGTATATTTTATTTCCTTTGGTGATGAATAAGAACACCTGTTTTTTTGTGTAGTTTTTTTTTTGTTTGTTTGTTTGTTTTGCTTTTTAGGGCCTCACCCACAGCATATGGAAGTTCCCAGGCTAGGGGTCAAATTGGGGCTCCAGCTGCCAGCCTACGCCACAGCTGCAGCAATACAGGATCCAAGCTGCATCTGTGACCTAAACCACAGCTCATGGCAATGCCAGATCCTTAACCTACTGAGCAAGGCCAGGGATCGAACCTGCAATCTCATGGATCCTCTAGTTGGTCCGTTACCTGCTGAGCCATGAAGGGAACTCCGTATTAAGGGAGTTTTTTGAGGAGATCTTTTTAATGATCTTTCTTCTGAACTTCTGTACATTTAATGTCTGCTGCTCAGTATCTCTGAGGCCACTCTGACTCTTCCTCCTCTTTTGAATATTAACCTGTCTCTGCTTCCACTCAGTTCTCCACTGCTTCTCAGCTTTTGTGAGAAAAAGCCTGGCCTTTTTTTTTTTTTTTTTTTTTTTTGTAGACATAGGTGATCATCAGAAAATGCCTTTTCCATCTGAGGAACCAACCAACCAGTCACAGAGTACAAGGAAAATTCTCTTCTGATTTTCTTTTCTCACCTTTTTCCTTTGGTCATTGGTGGTTCATAGTGGCTTCTTTGATACTGGAATTCTTTTAAAAACTACTTTATTTCTAGATAAGTTCCAGAAGCCTCAAGGGCCTGGAAGATTAATCTGTATGTCAACGTGCCTTTTAATTTTGCTTAATGCCCCCTTTCTATCCCGAAGTGAATACTTGCAGTTAATATAACCAGTTTTCCTACTCTGTCTTCTCATGATCCTACCCAAAGTCACCAGTGAAGTGACTCCGTTTTTTTTTTTTTTTTTTTTTTTTTATATCAATTTCTTGCCCCTCCCTTGCCACCCACCTCTTTTAAGGGAAAGTTGAATTTCTTATTCTTTATGCTGTTTTTGGTTCCATTGTTTTATTTGACATTTTATAATTCTTCAATACAAAATCAAGCTCCTACTGTTTATGCAGCCTGAGTTTTTGGTTAAAAACGTGTCTCAAATAGGCTGTGAATTTCACCAGCTCTGTGGGTTTTTTTTTTTTTTTTTTTTTTGGTTCTTTTGAATGTTCTATTAACTCAGCCTGCTAGCACATCTTTAATCATTTGGTCTAACAGTTGTATATGAATATTTAAAAGCTAAGTATTTCTCTTCAGCATGCATAAATTGATGGAAGTTATTGGTTGACAATATTGGTGTCTTTTTTACAAAGTCTGTCCCTTTTATGTCACTGTCTCAGCAAATAATACTTAACCGCACTATTGCCAAAGTCTGACCCTGAGAAGATATCCATGACTTTCCCCTTTTGTTACCTCTCAAATCCAAGTCACAAAACCCTATTAGTTTTTTTTCAGAAGATCTCTGGTATCCTTGCACTTCTTTCTTTGTACCCAATGTTCTGTTTCCCTGAGGCACCCTGGTGTGCTGTCCCTCTCTCTGGGACAGCCCAGCGTCCCTCTTACTAGGACACCAGGCCATTCTTCCTCTAGGACTGCCCCAGCTGCCATCAGTCCTCCTCCCTCCAGGCCGTTTTGCACACTGTGGACAGCATGATCTAGTTTGAGGAACTGTGACAAGGACAGTGCAATTGGAATAAGCCCTTGGTGTAGGAGAAAAAAATCACTAAAGGACTCTGCAAGTGTGTGCAGGGGCCAGATCCCACAGGGCATTTTAGACATGTTTAGGTGTTTGAATTTGCTGCGAAGAACAATGGGATGCCAGTGGAGGATTGAGTGGATGGCATTAGCATGTTTGAATTAATTTATTTTTAATGATGGTACACTGTAGGAGGAGCGAGCCTGGATGTCGCAAAGCTGCATGTTGTCCAGGTGAAGTTGTCCATGTGAAAGAGGATGGGGGCCTGAGCTAGCGTAGCAGGTGGATGGAGGGATGCAGACAGACTGAGGTTTTGAGGAGGCTGAGTTCGAGAAGCTTTATGACTGGGCAGGTGGTTTTTATTTGGGGTTTTGTTGTTGTTGTTGTTATTGTTCTTTTAGGACAGCACAGATTTGCACACATTGGTATGATTTTCTCCAGTGGTGTTCAACGGAGAGTTAAGAAGCTAGGCCTGCCTGTGCGGAAGGAGAAAGCTATGAATAGTGGGGAATGAGCTGGAGTGTTGGGAGATAACTGTTCGGAGGAGGGCCTGTGAGAGAAGTGAGCTCAGATGAGTGGGGTTTGACGAGGGGTTCCGGAGCAGTACCTGGAATTGACAGTAGAAGGAGCCTGCTGGCCTCACCTCCGGACCTAGAGCCATACAGAGCATGACAGAGGGACTTGCAGAGCAGGGTGACGTTTCAAGGCAGGAAGAGAAGGAAGGATCTGGGTAGAGCTGAGGGTGGGAAAGGGAGACGTTCACTGTGGAACGGAGGTCCCAGGAGCAGTAATGTGAGGCATTGTATGTTTGACTTCAAGATTCCCCCAAAATGAATGCCAGTGGTCCTCCAATGGAATAGTTTTTGTGTTTTCACTTACTCTTCAGTGCCGGAGTCCAGCTCCAGCAGCCAGGGTATTCCCTCCGGGGATGGACAGTGTCGGTGAAGCACACAGAGACAGCCTCTTTGTCCCTACTTTCAGGGCACTGGACTGCTCAGATTTTTTAAGTGTAGGTAACAGTTTATATAGACAGCTTAATTGTAACTTACATCACAGTGCTTAGATCATATTCTCAAAGGTTAAATTTTAGACTACATGGTACAGTAGATATACAATGTGTTCTGAGAATTTTAATCAAAACTAATGGATATGATGCATCATGCAAAATTATAATGGGTACAAAACATTATGTGGAAAAATCATATATATGAAAATAAGGCAATTCGGTATAAAAACGTCTTGTGGTTACTTTTAGCAAGCGCCGCCCATTATTGTTTTAAACTAAACTTTAACAACTAGAAAGGTCACAAGCACAAGAACTTAACATTTACAAAAACTCTTTTTTAGATTAAAGCTTGAGGTACTAACTTAAAAGCATTATGGTCAGAGGACAGTATGAGAAAATATTTTTTATATCAGAGCAACTTAATTTCATAAAACTTAAAAGCTCCCTACAAAACTTATTAAAAGCAAGATTATATTTTTCCATCAAGAATGATGTATGTCTAACCTTTTCTAACCTATTGTACACTCCACAATTACCTTACTCTAAAACCTATTTTTACTTGTAACAATCCAATGAACACTTTGTTTTTGCTTGCATTAGATCTGAATAGGGGGAATTTCACCAAGGTGAAACTCTTACTATTTTATTACTGTTCCAATATTTGTTGTTCCAATTTTATTGAATCACAAAACAATATAGAAAAATAACAAGGAATAACAAACAACAGAAAAGGCTGAGTAATAAGTAAATAACAGGAAAGACTGAATTTTCCAAGAAGCAATTTTTATTCTTGCGCTATTGTGCAAAGCCTTCACTTTATCATTGTTGTCGTTGTTGTCGGGTTAGCAGGTGAGCCTCATTATTTTTAGAACTTGCCCTCGGAACTGTAGCACCGGGTAAGCCCCTTTCCCTGTTTCTAAACCTGTCCTCGGAACTGTGTTGGCGGGTAGGCTTTTTTTTCCTCGGTTAGGAACCCTGCCTTCGGAACTGTGCCATCAGGCTAGTTCCCTTCCTTGGCCTCCTGTATTTCCTTGGCTCCCCCGCACTTCAGATAACTTTTCAATCTCTGCCCTGTGCAAGGCTCAGTATTAGGTGCCACGGCCGCTGCAGTGATGAATTAGAAAGTTCACAACTTAGTAAATAAAATATTCTCTGTCTTGGATCTTGCAGACAAAGAGTTTAATTAAAGACATAGTTATTTGTGTGTAACAGACTGGAGGGACCAATCTGAGAACTTTTCTCAGACTTCATAGTTCTCATTCTCTTTCTTGCCTTTACTTTTTGTTTCCTTAGTGTTCTGGAGTGTTCCCACTCCTTAGTGTTTGGGAGTATTCTCATTCCAGAGCACTAAGTTTAAGGAAGACGCTCGGCCTGGCCTGGTGGGCATTTTTTTGTCTGGCAGATGCTGAAACTTACATGTCAAACTGGAGACCAGAAACTCTCTTAATTGATTTATTTCCAAATTATTCTCTCATATTCTCTTTCTTAAGCATTTACACAGGAAGAAAACTCATTCCAAGGGTAATTTAATATCATTTTGAATCAGCTGTAATTATTTTTGTTTTCTCTTTGAACTTTGCATGTTTCATTATGCTTTGGTAAATAGAGGTAAAAACCTGGATGATTAACAAAGCCTGCCAAAGTGTGATGACTGATTGGAATCCACTTCACTTAGGATTTGGGAAATAAGCTAATTATAAAATTATTAAATGTTAGAACTGAAAAGTATTTTTAAGATCTTTTATGTTACTACCCCCTCATTTTATACCTCAAGAAGCCAAGGCTCAAAAGGTGCGAGTGGGGTGTAAGTGTAAATGTGATAAATGTTTAGCAAGCTTAGATGCTTTAAAATTTGTGCAATAGGAGCTTTCATATTTTCTGACAGTGGTGGTAATATTGCAGAAAAAAACCTTTTTTTTTAATTTTTATTTTTTTTAACTGCAGGGGAATGCTGAACTGTAATGGGGGAAAAAAAACCAAAAAACAAAAAACAATTTTAAGTATTCTGAATACTAAATCTTTCTGTTCAGCAAAATAAAATGAGCTATGTGGTAGTCTCCAAGGACCTGAGGGTAAATGCTGGAGACACTATTCTAGATTCATGAAATGTCACAGCATTTCCTAGTGATTGTAACTTAGAACAGTCTTTGTCAATAAGCAAAGTTTAATCTCCCCTCCTGGCTATGCAGGGCATGAACTTATACCAGAAAATCTGCCTCCCTGCTTAATTAAGCAAAGAGCTATAATCATGAAAGATGCTGGGCCATAACGTATATTATAATAGAACACTATATAATTTTGAGCTGCAGAAGACCTTCACAGGCAAAATAAGAAGTGCAGAAATAAAGAAAAATACTGACATTTTACTATAAAATTAACTACACAAAAATTAATTTTTTTTCTGGCAGAATACTCCATAAATTATATCCAAAGTGTTTGTCACACATAATGATGATAAAACTTAGATATCCCTAATGTTTAAATGGGGAAATAGAATCCAATAGAAAAACAGACAAGACTGCGAACAGGCAGTTTACAGAGGAGGAAATGAACATTGTCAAACAGACAAAAACAACTCACTAGAATGATGCTGTGCACAAGTGGGAAGGAAGTACAAATCACAATAGCAGCGAGAAAAAAATTTCCACCATTCAGTGGGCAAAGTGTAAAAGGATTGGGGCGCATTTGGTGCCGTGTTACAGGGAAACGGGGAAATGCACCCATCATACAGTGGTGGGGGTGGGGACTAGAATGGCTTTTCTGGAAAGTTCATGTTCTTTGATTTGGCAGTCTTACAAGTCAGGTATATCCAATAGAGATAAAAGCGTCAGTTTTTACATGTGCAAAGATGTTATTTTAACATTTTTAAAATTATAGCAAGGAATTAAAAAACATCTGTATGTCCAATAACAGTGAAAAGGCTGAACGAATTGCAGTATGTTTGTACTATGCAGTATTTGACATCTATTCAAAAGAATGCCTTGGATTACATGTATTGATAAGGAATAATCTTTATGATAGATTAATTATAAAAGGGACATTTCAGAGGGATGTTAAAAAACATTACAAAATATATTTATATGGAGACAAAAATTTGGAAGAATGGACACACTCGAATATCATTGCTGATTATCTTAGTTGAATGGGATGAGGGGAGAGTGGCTAGGAGGAAACCATTTTTAAAATATATAGACCTTTAAAATATGTAGACTTTTTGTCTTGTTAGAATATGCTTAAATTATTAAAATAAATTTATCTATTTAACATCTAGTGTTTAAATACATAATTATTTATCTAAGCCCATTACTCATTGTTAAGCTTGCCAAAGTCTCATCACTTGCAGTGAGGGCTAGGGTTTGCTTGCTTGCTGGTCTCTTGAAGTAGTCATACTGCATCTCTGAGGAGAGAACCCTGACTTCTGCTCGCTGGCCTGTCCTACTTTCTGGCTCTTTATCTATCCCTCTTATTTCTGTGATCCATCACTTCACCTACTCCCTGGCCACTCCTTTGCCGCTTTGTATTTCATTTGTGCCAGTCTAAGTTAATAACTGGTAGAGAAAAATCACACAGTCCCTACCATTAGCATCTGTATGAATTTGTGATCTTGAGCTTCAGTTGCTCCCTTAAAGATGGCTCTATATAGCTCTCTGTTTTCCCTCCTTATCTCTCCCCTTAAATGCAAGTATTATTTCAGACACCCGCCTCCTTTTCCCTCCAACCTTTAGCACTGCCACCTCATCTCTTGAGCAGCAAGTGTCTCCATGCTCTGACTCTGAAAATGGCAACCCCATACTCTATAGTCCTTGACACTGGACATGTAAACTACACCCTCCTCTTGGGTCGAGGCTGACTGCCCCCTTGCAGGGGATCCCAGCCCTTCCTGTCTCTTCTGGGGGAAGTGCAGAGGGTGTGTGTGCTCGCTTCGTGTGCTGCCTTCTCTTGTATCTTCTCTGTGTTTCCTCATTTCTGCATCCTGAAGAACAGATATAATGGCCTAGAATTCCTGTGTCTGATTCTTTGTTACTTCTCTGTGTTATACACGTATTTGTTGGATGGATAGAAAGGAGAGATATTTGAGTAAAATAATGAGAAAGGAACGTGATCTAAATTAAAGAGAGTAAGAAGAGCTCATGAGTAGAGATGAAAGAAATGATGGAACAAACCTAAAAACAGCCTTTCTTTCCCCTGCTCAGATGCTGCTGACTGGGGTGGCAGGAGAGTGGGCAAGTATTTCACTCTTACCTGAGCAAATGAGAGTTTAATTGTTAGGACTGCCAAATCATACCATTGTGGGTTCTTAGCTAGACTTGTAAGCCAGATTCTCCTGTTTTGGTATTTGTGTTGTATTTTCCAATCTTTTGAAAACGAATGAGAGATAAAACTTTATCTGTAAACTAGTGTTTTCCAAGCATGTTCTGTAGAAAAGTAGCTTGGAGATGGGGTTTGAGAAATACTGATTAGCGGAATCTTTAATGTGCTAACATGATTTGTGAATTTCCAAGAGCAGGAGACAATGTGACGATTTCCAGCTTTATGACCATAAAGCACTTTCCTGCACGTCCTCCCATCCCCTCTTCTGTGTATCATATACCAAGAAAAATAGATTGAGAAATGCTGAGGGACACTAATATGTAGTACTAAAGAATTACAAAAAAAAAAAAAAAACAAAGAAAAGGAAAGATCAGGTTGCATGATACCCAGTGAAATGACTATTAAGAACTTTTTAAATTCCTTATCAGTTTGTGTGTTTTTCTGTACATTTCAAAGATGGTAAATGATTTTTTAAAAAAATGAAACTTGCTTTGACAAATGATACACTTGAGGAAATAAGCTATTTTATAAATAAGTATAGTAGAGTTCTGGTGTGGCTAAAACTTTTTGTAGTACTAGCAGAGTATCATGCTGTATTATTTCAAGGTTTTACTAGGATTGACCTGGTTTCTATTGTTCAAGTTGCATTTTCTTATCTCTTTTCCAGTGGCAGCCGATTAGGAGGCCTGGTTACGGTGTTGTGCTTCTTTTTCAATCATGGAGAGGTAGGTAGTCAACAAATATTTTCAAAATCTTTAGGGTTTTTTTCTTCTAGAAATACAGGTTTCTTCTTTAGGTGGTCAAATATTTTTTAAAATTTTAGGAAATTTTGCTTATAGAAATATGTTTCTTTAAATTTTCTGTAGTAGCATTCATTAAATTTTTGATCTTATTTTGATTCAGATTTTAAACACTAGCATTTATCTTAAGTTATCTTTTCATGACCATTGTATCTTTTATGTGATATATTTCTTAGTGGTTTGAAGAAATAATGGGTCTATGTTAATTCTGAATGTAATTTAAAACTGCGAAAACTCATGTTTTAGCTATAATAACACTAATCTGGCCATGGATACAGTTAACTTCCTATATGGGGGTAACTTTTTGATGTAGGATTATAGCTAAAGTGTGCCTATAGTTTTAAGGCATTTGTATTAAACTTTGACTGACTTTTAAGTATCCTTTATAGAATATTTTATTATATCTATAAATTTGCACAATCCATGGGCTTTCTAAAGAGAATAGCATTGTAAAAAGCATGGACTCCAGATCCAGGCTACTTGCGTTCAGATTCTGGCTTTGCCATTTAGTGGCTCTGCGACTTGGGCAAATCATTTAATCTTACCTACCTTAGTTACCTTTTTGTAAATTGGTGTAATGATGTTACCCATCTCAGGGGATTATCGGGGAGAGTAAATGAGTTCATATGTGTAATGTGCCTAGAACATGTTTGACATGTAGTTATTATGTAATCATTAGTTTGTGTAATTGTTAGTTTGTATTACTATTAGTAACTTATATTATAGCTGTGGGAGTTCCCACTGTGGCTCTGAGGTAAAGAACCGACAAGTATCCACGAGGATGCTGGCTTGATCTCTGGCCTCCCTCAGTGGATTAAGTATCTGGCATTGCCATGAGCTGTAGTGAAGGTCACAGACGTGGCTCAGCTCCTATGTTGCTGTGGCTGTGGTATAGGTTGGCACCTGCAGCTGCAATTCGAACCCTAGCCTGGGAACTTCCATAAGCTGCACATGCGGCCCTAAAAAAAAAAATTAAATAAATCATAGTCGTAAATGTATAATATGTATCTGTCTGGTTTTCTTTCATGGTAAATATGGTGTGAGGGGAAAGAAAAGAAAGGCCAGATTGCTTTGTGTGAAGTAACTTAATGCTTCTATGTGTTTCTACGCTATGTATGTACAGTATTTGAGTATGCACATGTTACAAAGTCCTAAGAGTAGTCATGTAAAAACTTAACTGAAGTCTGAAACTTGAACTTCTTTTTGTTATTCAATGGCTTACTGATGGATATTCAGTGGCTTACTGATGGATATTGAACTAACACATCCTTAGAGTTTAGAATCACAGAAATGTAAAGCTAGAGTGGCTTTATAGATTAGAGCATTTGACAGAGGATTGCAATGTGACATCAGTTAATTGGTTTGGTCTGAATTTTGAGCAAGAGAAAAAGAATTATTTGATTCGTTTTGACTATGGCTGCTGCTCAGTGCCTCAGTGTGGACCATTTGGAAGCACAGATCTGTGAGAATTGACTTAAAAAATAGGAAATAATCACTTAACAATGAAAAAAAGGAGCACTGGAGTTCCCGTCTTGGCGCAGTGGTTAACGAATCCGACTAGGAACCATGAGGTTGCGGGTTCGGTCCCTGCCCCTTGCTCAGTGGGTTAACGATCCGGCGTTGCCGTGAGCTGTGGTGTAGGTTGCAGACGTGGCTCGGATCCCGCGTTGCTGTGGCTCTGGCGTAGGCCGGTGGCTACAGCTCCGATTCGACCCCTAGCCTGGGAACCTCCATATGGAGGTTCTCCATATGAAGAAAAGAAAAAAAGGAGCACTGAGTGTTCACAGTGAGATGTTGAGAGGAAGGGAATTATTGAAAAATGTGAAGCCAAGGCACGGTTTTAAAGACTACCGTCTGTTAAGAAAAATCTGTGATACCCTTGGTGAAAATTAAAGGTTACTAATTCTTGATCTTGCGTTTTTTGAGTGATTTTAATATTCGTGTAGCATGAACATCATTTCTTAGAAAGTCTTTTTAGTTTGTAACAGTGAAATTTAGACAGTTCAGTTCATTTTTCAGATTGATAAATTTTTTTTTTATATTTTTCAGCTACTTGGTATATTGAAGCATGCTTAGGGATCATTTTCTACTTAGGAAAAGGTAAACTAAATGAGATTAGAATTAGAATTGTAGTTTTACTGAATGAGTCAAGTAGATAATTGTACTTACATCAGTAGCTGTAGCTTTAGAGCAGAAAAACGACCACTTAGAGTAATGACACGTTAAAATTGAGAACATAAATGGCAGTTTGAGGTAAAATAATCATGAGAACTCAAGTAACTAAAAACTATTTTATTGTAATTTTATACTTATTTTGGTTTTCATATTGTGAGATTTTCAGGCTATTGTTTTCTTCTGATTCTTAAAAATATTGCCTGAAGCACATATTTTTTTATATGAGAGGAAGCTTCTACTCTGGTAATACCTATTTATGCATTTTGTGAGCTTTTCCAGAGAATCACAGTCTTTGGCTCAATGGAATTTCTGACAGTTTACTACTTGTTATCCCACTTTCTTCTTTTTTTGTCTTTTTTTTTTGCCATTTCTTGGGGTGCTCCCTTGGTATATGGAGGTTCCCAGGCTAGGGGTCTAATCAGAGCTGTAGCTGCCAGCCTTCGCCAGAGCCACAGCAACGCAGGATCCGAGCCACATCTGCGACCTACACCACAGCTCACGGCAATGCCAGATCCTTAACCCACTGAGCAAGGCCGGGGATCAAATCTGGAACCCCATGGTTCCTAGTCGGATTCGTTAACCACTGAGCCACGATGCGAACTCCTGTTACCCCTCTTTCTTAAAAAAGTTACTTAAATCATGTGGTGATTTATGTGCCAAAAAGTAATTGTGAATTGTTTCCTGACTTTAAGTTCTATTTCCACTATTTAGTTTGCTCTGCACTTGCATCTAAGCTAGTATATGATTAAATCTTTTCTTTATCCATTCATCTATTTTTTTTGAAGTATAGTTTATTTATAAGGTCATGTTTCAGGTTTTCAGCAAAGTGATTCAGTTTTATATATATGTGTTTGTATGTATGTATATGTGTATATATATGTGTGTATACACACACACACCTACATATACTCTTTCAGATTCTTTTCCCTTATAGAGTATTACAAAATATTGAGTATAGTCCCTTGTGCTGTACAGTAGGTCCCTGTTGGTTATCTGCTTTATATATAGGAGTGGGTGTGTCAATCCCAAACTCAGGCATGTAGGGTGAGGACCTGGGCACTTGGATCCCATCATGAATCTTACTAAGCTGGGCAGGGTTACAGTTTTGATTTGTTGTAGTTTACCTCCAGTTTCAAATGAATTAAGATTTCTACCCTTCGGCTCAATCTCCAGATTCCCAGATGCTCAGCCCAGGGCATGATCTCTTTGATTTTACCCCCAATGGAATTTAGAGGAGTTAGTTTGCAGCCGTTTAGTTTCAGTCCATCGTTGGATTCTACTTAAGCAAGTTCCTGGAAGTTAAGCACTATGTGAGATTCTGCCTCCTGGCTGCTCTTCACTGCTTCTTTACCCCAGTTTGGGTATCCATTTAACTTAGTACCATTTGTTGAAAAATCCATTCTTGCCCCATTGAACTGTAGTTGTGCTTTTATCATTAATCAAATGACTATATATGGGTAGATTTGTTTTTCGACTCTCAGATCTGTTTCATTTGTCTGTTTATCTTTAAGCCATTATCATACTATCTTAAATATTGTAGCATTAAAAGTTTAATATCTGGTAGTGAAAGTCTCCAACTTTGTTCTTCTCCAGTGTTGCTTTAGCAATTCCAGGTTCTTTATATTTCCATGTAGATTTTAGAATCCGCTTGCCATGACTCCCCCTTCCCCCAACACATATACAACCGGCTGGGACTTTAGTTGTGATTGCCTTGGATCTCTAGATCAATTTAGAGAGAAGCGACATTCTAAATATATCAAACCTTCCTATCCATAAACATAGATATTCTTTCATTTATATCAGTCTTCTTTAATTTCTTTTGACAGTGTTTTATGTCTTGCAATTTTTTATTAGATTAATTACTAATATTATAGTTATGTATATAATATGTATTATATGTATTACATGTATATAATATGTATATTACATGTATATATGTATTGTATATATAGTGCTCTTCTCTGTCTTTTTTTTTTTTTTTTTTTTTTTTTTTGTCTTTTTTTTGCTATTTCTTGGGCCGCTCCTGTGGCATATGGAGGTTCCCAGGCTAGAGGTCCAATTGGAGCCGTAGCCACCGGCCTGCGCCAGGGCCACAGCAACGCAGGATCCAAGCCTCGTCTGCAACCTACACCACAGCTCACGGCAATGCCGGATCCTTAACCCACTGAGCAAGGGCAGGGACCGAACCCACAACCTCATGGTTCCTAGTCGGATTCGTTAACCACTGCGCCATGACGGGAACTCCTTCTCTGTCTTTTTGATGTGTCCTCAGTGTTCTTGGAACACTAACTTTCTAGTTCAAAAAGATGTTCCAAGATCACCTAATGCTTTCTTGTCCCCAGATATGGAAGCAGTCATTTTCCAAGGAATCTTGGATCCTATTCATGAAAAATGGTATTTAGAGACCACAAGCAGGGTGCTTGGTGTGCTTACTGCTTATCGAATGTGATCGCTTTTAGCTCCTTTCAGCAAAAATCATTAATTCATACTTATTCGTCCAATAATTCTAATCCAATAATTCAGTATTCTAAACTCTGCCTTCCCCCACTCCATATTTGTATCTCCTTCTTCCCCGCAATCTAAATGTATTTACTTTCTTTCTTCTATAGTACACACAAAATAATTTCAGAATTAGGATACTAATCCAACTACCAATAACAAACCTGCTAAGTAAGGTTTAAGATTTCTTTGCTGTTCTTTTTTTTGTAAGATTATGTCCTACTAAGGGGGTATAGAGTTCAAAAGTAAAACAGGTAAAATATACCTAATTATTTTTGCTTCTCTATTGTGTTACCATTTAATACAATTAGAATCACTTATTTCAGTTTCTATTTATACTACTTTTTTGTTTTGATGTATACTTTTATACTGTATACACAATTCTTATTACATTGATAACCTTGAAAAGTTTGGTTTACAGCCACATGGTAAAATAAAGGTGGTCAAGTTAATATTGATAACATCTTATCAGATATTCTTTTCTGACTTGTTTTAAATAAGTAATGAATGGTCAGGTTTGAGTCATTGCAACAAAGGATGGAGTCTTACAGGTGTAATTTATTCCTTATCCAACAAAGCTGACTGATTTCACAGAAGTTCTCTGCAAACTTTAGGGTAGGATATGCTGATATCTGGAAGTTCAGAGACAAAAAAAGATAAATGTTTCTTTTCATGGAACTAGTAGAAATTCTTTATTAAGATAGTAAAACTTAAAAATAGCAATTATACATCACTGTAACATTCCTGTGAGCCAATTGTATTACAAATTCAAATTAGCATATGTAACTGGCTGGTTAATAAGGCAGCATATTAATACATGATGCAGAAAGAGACTCTCCAAGTAATCTACCAGACCTATTATCATTTGCGCAGTGCCGTCAGGCTCACAAAGCCCATGCCTGGCTAAGTCAGGGTCTGCCTAAACAATGGGACCACCCTAAGTAACATCAAATAAAAGATGTTCAAACAATGGCTGTTGCACAGAGCATTTTTATGGTTGGCATCTGGATAGCTAAATCCTTAAACCTCTACCATTCTCTGAAAAAGAATAGCCAAACGCATGGTGGTCAGAAATCTTTTTTGGAATCCCTGCAAGTATAATGTTTAAAACAATATTATAGCTAATATATTAGTGTAGCAGTTAGAGGTGGGATAATTTGTTTTAAACCCAAACATTATGCTAACAAGATACAATTGATCCTACAAATGTCAACTCTGGTTAAAACTCTTGAAACAAGCCTTAACATGATTTATCTGATACTAACTATAATTTATAATTCACTAGTCAGTTCTTCTAAATTGTGAAGAGAAATCAGTTAGATTATTCTAGATATCTCCTAGTATAAATAAACTATTTGGAAGGAGAAGTTGAAAAATGAGGAGTTCCTGTTGTGGCTCAGCAGGTCAAGGTCTCTGTAATGATGCGGGTTGGATCACTGATCTCACTCATGGGGTTAAGGATCTGGTGTTGCGACAAGGTCCTGTGGTGTAGGTCGCAAATGTGGCTTGGATCTGATGTTGCTGTGGCTGTGGTGTAGGCTGCAGCTGCAGCTCTGATTTGACCCTGGCCCAGGAATTCCATATGCCACAAGTGTGGCCATAAAAAAAAAAAAAAAAAAGAAAAGAAATTGAAGGTGTTTATTGCTGAAATTCCTTTGTTTTTCATTCTTGAGTAAATAGCTTAAAAATTCAGCCTTTACCAAACAAAATAAATTAAAAACCTGTTGTCATCAATATGTAGGTAGTTTTATGCTGTGATATTATTCAGTGCTATGAAATGTGTGTTAAAAATTATATAGTGGGTGATGACAGTTTAAACAGTGTAAGATTTTTTGCTGAATTTATTCTCACAATTAAAAAAAATCTTGTTTTTTGTCAGAGTACAGAATATATTTGTTTAGTCCTTTTTGAAGCAGTTTACATGTGTATATTTTCTCCTTTATTTCTTACATTAAAGATAATGCCTTTAAAAGGCATTGGTATTTTAAGCTGTCATCCTATAAAGAGAAATTTAGATTTTTCCTTTTCATTTAAAATTATAGTTAAAGAAAAATATTTATTTATTGAAACTTAAGGTATGATGAAAGCAAATCTGTTTACTATTTTCATATTATATGGTGTCATCTGAAACAATTATATTTGTACGAGAGCTAGTAGAGCATCCTGTGTTATTGGAGAAACACTTCCGCATACATTTGAATTCATGCACTTTTAACACTTAGGAGGAGAAGACCTTGCTCTCTGTTACAGTTTATAACTGAGCCTTCTTATCCGTACTTTCCTAGAGGATGTAATTGAGTTTTAGAGAACTGGGTGACTTACACTATTATGAGAAATGAATTTCTGAGATGACAACACGGTTGAATGTAGTAACAAAATAAATGTGAGTGAACAGTCTGTGTGAAGAAAACTTTCAAATTGTGTATTATATAGTTTAAATATTTTCCTACTGGTCTTTGTAGGGGATTGGTAGCTTTATAAACTTTGGTTAGATATCTCTACTATCATCATACTGAAATCTCTAGTTAATTTAATAAACTAACGGATTTTTTTAAAGTGCATTTCGGTATCAACAAAAAAGCATTTTTAAAGACTTTTCAGTCTTTTTGTATCTCCTTCGTAAATAGATATTTATGTTAATTTCATAGAGAATGGTGAGTTTTGGTTTAAAAAAGAGGAGTAAATTGGCTCATGTTTTCTATAGCAGAAGTAGAAATAGCTAATAGTCTGAAGTAGAGTTAAAATAAAGAAAAGGGGTATTTCCACTGTGGTCTTTGTAGTTCTATGTAGTTTTTAAAGTAGCCATGCTTGACATGAAAGATGTAATAATTTCATCTAATGTGACTAGCTTAGTAGTAGCAATATCAAATTGTTTACATTTAATTGAGTGCAGTTTACTTTAAATTGAAAAATGGACCTATTAATATACTTAGTATATATGCAAAAAATTATGGAGTCCTGCACTTGAGATATTAAATTATTTAAGTCTTTTTTTTTTTTTCTTTTTTTGCTATTTCTTGGGCTGCTCCCGTGGCATATAGAGGTTCCCAGGCTAGGGATCGAATTGGAGCTGTAGCCACCGGCCTACGCCAGAGCCACAGCAACGCGGGATCCGAGCCGCGTCTGCAACCTACACCACAGCTCACGGCAACGCCGGATCGTTAACCCACTGAGCAAGGGGCAGGGACCGAACCCGCAACCTCATGGTTCCTAGTCGGATTTGTTAACCACTGCGCCACGACGGGAACTCCTATTTAAGTCTTAATTATTTAAGATAATTAATTATTTAAGTAAGCTCTTCAGGAAGGTTGATACTTGACTGTTTTTTATTATTTTATTCCATCCCCTGTGCCACTTTTAAACATTTTGCAGTCCAGGGTAGCTTGGTCAAAGAAGTAAAAACAAAATTGGAGTGCTCCTTTTAAGGGGCAGTGTCAATAAAAACACTAATAGTCATGACCATAGAGAGTTTTCAAGTATTGGTTATGGATAGTTTTGCTGAAATTCGTATGAAAGAAAATAAAGTATAGTTCGTTTTCATAACCAATTCAAAAATAATGTTTTTAATTTAGGCGAAACATTTTCTTGCTGATACTTTTCCTATTTTCCTTTTAAGCCGAAGTTGAAGTTTTTTAGTTCATGATTGTTGACAATTCACCATGTTACTGTTTCACAAGATCTTATGACATGTATGTCTTCTTCCTGGTTTTGCTGTTGGGGAAAAAACTGAATAGCAAGTTTCACTTGGTATGTCTTACTCAAGAAATTTAGCAAGGATACCATACACTATGAATTTTTTTTTCAGTGTACTCGTGTGATGTGGACACCTCCTCTTCGTGAAAGCTTTTCATATCCATTCCTTGTACTTCAGATGTTGCTTGTGACTCATATTCTCAGGTAACTTTGATTTATCTTTAGTAGTTTGTTTTGTGTCGAATAACTTAAGCTAGAATTTTTTAAATTGCCATTATTAAAACAGTGCAATAAAATAATTAAGATGGTGCTGTTGCTAGGTTGAATTCATAAAAAAGAGTATAACTTCAAAATATTTACTACCAAAACCTTTCCTTAATCTGCCTTCTAGCCTTCTTCCCTTTAATTAGTGGTCCACAAATACTGCTTGAGGAGCAGCAGATCTGCTTCCACGTCCTCTGTCATCTGCACTTTCCTGAGCCATTTTCTGCCACCACTACAGCTTCCTCCAAACTAGACAGAAAGATGGAGGAAAGCTGGTGAGAGTAAAGAATATCCTATACCATATAACCCTTTAGAGCAAAGAGCAGTTCATAGAATAAGTGTGGTCAGATACATTAATACCTTTCTACATTTGTTTAGCATCCATGAGAATTAAGCAGTAGATAGAATGAAACCACCTGAGTAAACAAAGGAATGCTAATAGAATTTCTGCTAAAAACTCTGGGTTGGATTGGGCTCTCCCATGTTTCTCTGGCCTTCAGTAAGAGACCTAACAGACTGCAGCAGCACACAAGTGGAAAGAGTGTTGGACCAAGAGCAGTTTCCTCCTATTTCTATTGACAGATACTGAATTTAGATGGATGCTGCCTTGGTTCAGAAGGTGAAAATAGCAAAATGGATTTTATGAAACAGTAGAACAGAGCATGATGAAAATCTGAAGATGCCTCAGACTAAGAGCTCCTTTCATTGATCTGCAGAACTGGTTGAAGTCTGTTACATCAAACCCTTTAGATGATCCATTTCCTCGTGATGATCTCAGCAGGAATAGAGCCATTATGTGGCTTTGCCTCTTATGGAGTGTTTTTAGAAGGGCCTTTCCCAGAACGTGGGATGGGTGACCGCTTTTGTATTAGCTTTTCAAGTTTCTGCTACTCCTGCCTGATTGCTTTCCTCTAAATTCTTCTCTTTTTTTTAATGGAAATTAAAGCTTCTTTAGCATCTTCAAATAAGGTAAACTTGGAATTCATAACCTTTAGTTTTGGGGCACCTTGATAGATGTTTCCTTCTCAAACAATTCAGGAAGTGTTGTGCTGTGGGAGCCTCTGATTCACCACTGCTCATGCTGTTTCCACATCCGCATTCTTGATCTTGGCTTTTTTCTCCAATGTAGTGTAGAGAGTGGACTTCCCATCAGTCTCTAATTTCTGCTTTTCTTCTACCTCTGCTTCTGTCTTAAATTCAGTGATGGCAAACTTTTGCTTTTTCTCAGATTCCCTTGCTAATCTTCTCTGATCTGAGCAGCTAGGGATGGTACTTCTCCACCTGCTGAGTGTTGTCTTTTTTAATCCACCCCAAGGGGCATTATATTGAAGGTTCTGCTAGGTTGCTGTTGCTTCCATGATCAGTTACCACAAACTTAGATTCATCATGTTATGTCTTATAGTTCTGTAAGTCAGAAATCCTAAGATAGAGGTGTCAGCAGTGCCGTATCCTTGGAAAGTCTAGGGGAAAGTCAATTTCCTTGTCTGCATTCCTTGACCTGCGGCCCCTTCCTTCTTGGAAGCTGGCAATGGCGAATTGAGTTCTTCTCTGTCAGCTTACTCAAGGCTTCTTCTTTGACTTTTAAGCACTCTTGTGATTATATTGGGCCCATCTGGACGATCCAGGATAATCTCCTTACTTGAAGGTCAGCTGATTGGTAACTTTAATCCCCCTTTAATGTAAAGTGTATGTGACACAGCTTCCAGGGCCTAGGACATGGACCTTTGTGGAAGCTCTTCTTCTGTTGACCATAGTGGAGCTACTCCAACGGTTTTTTTGGCTTCAGGCGCTGCTTTTCTCTTAGCATCTTTTGACTGGTTGTCAGGTGCTTTTGTGGTAAGCTTTTTCTTTATGTTTTCTTTAGCCTCCTAATCTTTGTCATTTCAGTTTCATCAACCTCCTCATTTCTATCTTTACTTTTGGTTCTTATAGAAAAGTGTTAAGCGGATTTTATTCCTTCAAGGTCTTTTTCATTCTCCTTGTTTTTCTCTAGTTGACACCTTCCTTCTGTTTTCTTGGCAACTACAGTCCTTTTTGCTGGGGAAAAGCACATCTTCTTTTCCTGAAGTTGTGATAAACTTTCCTTTCTTCTGAAGTTTAACAGCTTCATTTCTGCTGGTCATTTAAATCATCTGGTGTTTCATCCTTATTACTGAATTCTGTCTCCTTGGCACAGTAGCCATCTCCTTTAGTTCTTGGTTTCCAACTAAGATTGACATCTCCTGATGGAATGGGTGGAGGGGCGAATGCCTTGGGTGAGCCAAGAAGAAGCTGAGCAGGGTTTTATGGGCTGCAAGTACCGAGGAAACTGTTATAAAGCTAGAAAAGAGACTTTTCCTAATGCTAAACATTATTTATAAATAGGGTTAGAAAGGTATTTTATCTTAACAACTTGGTTTTACCCAGTTTTGAATTTTAAGTATATTTAGAGATTTAGTTTTATATAAATCACCTGATACTGATTGTTCCTGACACTTTTGTTTCCATTCTTCTAATCTTGGTTCAGTGCTATACTGATCCTGCCATCACCAGTTGAAATTCCTTTGCTTTCTATTGTTCCTCTTTCCCCTTAGTGTGTTCTGTACCCAGCTGACAGATTAGTATTAAATTCTGCTCAGAAATCTTTGTCTTTCATTACTGATAAAATGAAAATTACTTTCATTATTCAAAACCTGTAGTGAAATGCTTTTTTTTTTCTTTCTTTGTTTTTATGGGTGTACCTGCGGCATATGGAAATTCCTGGACTAGGGGTTGAATCAAAGCTGCAACTGCTGGCCTACACCACAATCACAGCAACACGGGATCTGAGCCGCATCTGCAACCTATACCGCAGCTTGCCCCAGTGCTGGATCCTTAACCCACTGAGCGAGGCCAGGGATCCAAACCTGAGTCCACTTGCTAGGCCACAGTGGGAACTCTGAAATGCTTTAATTTAAACAGTGGCTTTCCAGCTTTTTGACTGTGATCTCCAATAAATAAATACATTTTATATTGTGACCCAGTGTAAATATACATGTGTGCACACAAACAACTGAAACAGAAGTTTCATGGAATAGAACTCTTATTACATATAATGTAGTCATATTTTTTTTTTCTGCTCTGCTTCACCCCATTATAGATTGCTGGTTTTTACCTAATAAATTGGTTTTGTAACTCATTAATGGGTTACCTGAATTTTAAAAATACTTGATTTAGGGGCACAATAGAAAGAACTAGATTAGGAGAGCAGAGAGGGATGTCCTCTGGAGAAAGGCTACTTAGAGCAGTGAGCAAAGGCGATTTGTGGTGGCGCCTTGTGCCCCAGGCAAGCATGTCCAAGGGAGGACTTTCGGCTGTGTCCAAGGTGCACACCTTGTAGCCTCAGTATATGAACATATGCGCTTCACCTTGTGAAGCTGTTGGGCAGGTTGGGGGCTTTGCACTGGCTAACTGATTTAGGAGTGATTTAGGAGAAAAGTACTTCTTAAAACTAAGCTGAAAGCTAAAATCAACCTCACTCTCCTAAAAATCCCCTGCATTACAAGTTGGACCAGAGGGAAGCCTCTAAATGCGGCTCCAGAACAGCCCCTGCCTTTGCCTCCTCTTCTCTTTCCTTCATCCTGCCTGTGCAGGACCGAACATTTATCCCGTATCCTCCATGAAACCCTCCTCACTGCTCAGCTCATATCCTAGATTCTTGCATACTTGTCTGCAGAATACTTAGCACTCAGAGGCTGCTACTTCTGTGATTTTTTCATAGACACTGTCTCTCCAAATCTATTAAATGCAGCATTAAATATGTTTGGTCATGAATTCATCAAAATCTAGTTTGAAAAAACTCAGTGGACTCACTGACTCAGATACCCTCTCTTTCCTTGGCAGGCTTTGTTTTTTATAGTTATAATGGGTATTTACTTTTCATAGAAAATTGTTGCAATTCAGAATCAGGTATAATTTCTAATCCATTGGTTCATTTTGTTTATTTGTGTCTGGTTTATGTTATAATCAGATCATGTTTAGAGATTCTAATTTGCAGCACTTTGGAGCCATGCTAGAATAGTTTGTGGTTAAACTTACTTATTTTATCTTTTCCAAGGGCTACCAAAGTTTATAGAGGAAGCTTGATTGCACTCTGCATTTCCAATGTGTTTTTTATGCTTCCGTGGCAGTTTGCTCAGTTTGTACTTCTTACTCAGGTAAAGTGCTTATATTTTTAGACTGACTTAAGCTTAATGTGTTTGATTATTAAAACTCATTTGTCTAAAATTATAGAACTGATATGTTATATGATTCTAAGTCCTACTTTTTTAGTTGATACTTTGAAAGAAATTTCAGAGTAGGGAAATATATAAGGTTTATTTATTAATGGGTGTTAATTATTCACTTACTAGCAGAGTTCATTTATTGAACTTTACAAGAATGCTTATCTTTTTTTTTATTCAGTATTGGTGTGCTTAAAAGAGGACTGGTGCCATAACATTAAAGTATTTATCTTAAGAAGACTGTAGTTTTTATCTTAAGCAAAATGTATTTCTTCTCTGAATGATGCTATACAGGATAACACAGGACAAGTAACTAAACAATTTATGTTTTATGTAACTCCCCTACCAGTCTCTAATGTATCTATCTTCTTTCCATGTATACTTGTCTTCTCTCTTTCTCTTCAGATGAGGTCTGTAAAGCAAGTGAAGGCAGCTTATTGAGACAGGGAGTGAAATGTGTGCTCATTTCTCCCTGCCACCACTGCTTCTAATTCTTTATTAGAATGACCATATTCATATTCATATAAAGCAATTTAAGAGTTGCCTTTTAATGTCCTTTGAAACATCTTTCTTGAGAAATAGTCAGACTTGGATTTGAGTCTTAACTCCATTCACTAGCTTCTTGAATTGGACTGCATAACTTTCCTTAGTTTCAGTGTTCTCACATGTGAAATAGAGAAGGTGGGAGAAACTACCGTATTGGGTTGTGGTTAGAATCAGAAGTGGTCATGTATTTAAGACCCTTAACATATTAATTACTTGCTACTTAGCAAGACAGCAGATTAGCTACTTCTATAATTTTAATTTTTTTTACCTATCAGTTTTTAAAAAGATCTATTTGTACTTAATTCTTTTTTTGAGCTCATCTTTTAAACTCCTTTGTGTTCTTTAGTTTGATGACATTTTAAATGTTTCTGGTTTAAAATATCCCTGAGAGTCACTCCTTAAGATTCACTCCTAAAGGCCTGCTGTGTATTGCTTAGCCCCTGAGTACAAAAGGATTGTTTCTATCGCTTTCACTTAGTGGAGATGGTCTGCTTTTGGATTGGGGTGTTTTTTTATGGGTGGAGAGCGGGGTGCCTTGAGGTGAGTTGCAAGGAGTGAGGGGAGACAGTAGTATGCTTCTCTGTGGGGTTTATGTTGGCTAAAAACACACACTTCCCCACAGTTAGTGCGTCATAGCAGTCACCCTCAGCAGTGCTGTGTTCCCCATGGAGAAATCTGGGTAAAGGGAAACCTTGGTTTTTTGCTATTGGGAAAATTTGTTGAGCAAGGCACTTTGTAATTGTTCATGTTGACCATAGAGTTACTCTGACATTAAAATGAGTATTGTTTTTGATAATTTCCAAAGTAGATAATTTACATGGTTAATTGAGAGAGCTGTGTATAGCAGAGAAAAATCAACAATATTTGCTATATTAACAAATTGACCGTATTTAATAATAAGTTAGCAGGTAAGAGAGAAACGACACTTGCTTCCAATATAGATAAAAGTTTGAGACAAAATAACCTTTTCTTAATTTTTTAATCTATTCAGTGTATAGGTGATTTTAATTTTTAACACAACTCCTTTTTAAATTTCAGATTGCATCATTATTTGCAGTATATGTTGTGGGATACATTGATATATGCAAATTACGGAAGATTATTTATATGCACATGGTAATGGTTTTTAAATTCTTTTTTTCCATTTACTTTGACCTTAAAACACGCCTCTGATTAATATTTGACTTATTCATTGCTGAAACTAATTGTAACATAATTCCATAACTAAAACAAGTGTTATTCAAAAATATGACATAATTAACAGACCTTGTTTTAAACAGGCCACCCAGAAAATTTTAATTTGGGTCATGTTATCTGATATGAGTTTATACATTATCAGTTAAAGAGATAATTTGTGAACGAGAGACGTGGAATGGTGTATTATCTCGGTGCCTTCTTTTAAAATGAAGTGAAATATTCACTTATTGGGCACCGACTATCCAGACATGTGGGATATATCAGTGACTAGAACTGCAAAGACCCTGCATATTGTGAATTACTTTCTAGTCGAGTGGAGGAAGGAGAGAACACAATAAACGTAGCAAATGGGTAAATTATGTAGTATTCTCGGAGGTGGTAAGGACTAAAGAAAAGGACAAGTCGTGGTACCCCAGGGAGGTCAAGAGGGCCACTGTCAAGGGATGGGAGATTGCGTATCAAGTGAGGTGGTCAGGAGGAGGTCTTATTGAGAAGCGGGTAGTGGAATAAAGATTGGAAGGAGGAGAGGGAGTCAGCCAAGTACATATCGTGGAGAAGAATATTTCAGGTTGATTGAGCAGCCAGAGCAAAGGTCCTAAGGCTGCATGGTTGATTGTGATGAATATTGATTGATGGTTCTTATTATGGTTGCAAGATGCCCTTCGGCAGTAATTATCAGGGAACTTTGAAAAAAAAAGATCAAGGTTTATTACTTACAGGACCTGGAAATTGCACAGCACACCTGGGACTGTACAGTTAGGTCACGGTGGGGTGGGGTTTGGGATCGGTAGGGAGTAAGCATGCACCCGGGGTTCTACCTTTATTGGGGTCCAGGATGGGTCCTGGGGTTTTGAGGGCTCATTCTTTATTGGTGAATTTAAAATAAGAGTGGGAATTTAAATCACAGGAAGAGAAAAGACTGGTCCCAAAGGTCAGTTATTGAAATTAATCAAGATCTCTAAAACAAAGGGGCTTCTGTCAGGGCTGCTAGGCTGGCTCTTTATCTAGTGGTGTGGCTTGGCAGTATGTTTACTCAAGAGATAGCCATCTTTGGGAATTCCCATCGTAGAGCAGTGGTTAACGAATCCCACTAGGAACCATGAAGTCTTGGATTCGATCCCTGGCCTCACTCAGTGGGTTGAGGATCCAGCGTTGCCATGAGCTGTGGTGTAGGTTGCAGATACAGCTCGGATCCTGCGTTGCTGTGGCTGTGGTGTAGGCCAGCGGCTACAGCTCTGATTATGCCATGGGTGCGGCCCTAAAAAGACAAAAGACAAAAAAAAAAAAAAAGCCGTCTTTGAAGTGGATCACAGTAAAAGTCACACACTTCTATTACAAAAATTAAAAAAAAATATCCACAACTGTGAGGATTTATTCTACAGCCATATATATTTTTAAATTCTCTAATAGATACATTTAAAATGACATTTATAATATATATAGAACTTATAAACAGAGTTATAAGATGAACAACCATGAGCCTACCCTCTAGCTGAAAAATGGAACCATTCTTACTTTGAAGCCCTTTTGTGTCCTGAACATAATCCTTCTCTGTTCTCTTGGAAATAAAACCGCTATCCTGACTTTTAAAGTTATAATTAACTTGCTTTCCATTATGACTTTACTATATACATATACCTAAATAAAATATTTTTATTATTGAATATTAATAATGTTTTTAAGGCTTAAAGGATAAAATGGTATCCTTTTTGTGAGGCATGTTTTCACTTAGATTTCTGAAATTTATATATTACTAGGGTTCATACAATTTCTTTGTTTTGTTTTCCATTGTATACATAAAGCACAATTTATTTATAACCATCTTCTTTTTTAAAGACATTTAGGTTTTTTCCTTTTATGAATAGTGCTGTACATTCTTACACATACTTCCTGGGGCATATATATTAAGTTTCTTTAGCGTATTTACCTAGTAGTTGAATTTTTAGGTGGAAAATTATATACACTTTCAACTTTATGATTTAATATTGCAGTGTTTTTCAAAAATGATTAGACTGCTTCAAAAAGTAGCATATAACAGTTCTTGGTTTTCTATGTCCTTTTTTATTTTGTCAATCTGAAGAGCATAAAATGGTATCTTTTGGCCTTAATTTATATTTTCTCTGGTTTTCAATAACATTGAACATCTTTGGGTAAGTTTATGGACCCTTTGTCTTTCCTTTTTGCATCCTTTCTCCATATCTTTCATCAATTTTTCTCTTATGTCCAAGAAAAAAAAATGGCATCTATTTTATTTACTGCAGTAAAAACCACTATTTTCATTATTTATTTTGATGCTTGCATTGTTCCCAATTTGGCCAGCTACTTCCTGCTGGCTTTTTTGTCCTTTTAACATGATATTATTATTCTTTGAGCACTTTTTTCAGATAAATTGATAAAGACTCAGCTTATTCAAATGCTTTTCTTCATCTGTCTAGATGACCTTGTGTGTTTTTCTCTCTTTAATAATGGTATTACATTAATTGATTTCCTACGTTAAGAAGACTTGCTTTTCTGGGCCAAACATAACTTTTATATTTTGCTGGATTCACTTGCTGTTATTTTGTTAAAGTTTTAAATATCTGTTCATGAATAGGATTGGACAGTATTTATACTTTTTTACACTTGATTTTTTTCCAAACTAATTTTTTTTTACATTGCAATAAAAGTTTAATAATTGCTTAGCATTTAGAGTCCATCAGTTACACAGTTACACCAGCAACTATGGTTGAGGGCTTGGACTCAAAGTAATAGTTACAATAGTGCTAAAATTGCACAGGTTTAGTTTGTGGTAGAACCTGTCCTGGGTAAATGATACATGCTTTATGATATCACCAACTATAGAACTAGTCACTTACTATGGAATATCTTCTTCCAAAGTCCTAAATCCCTGTAGTTACAAAAGAAAAAAATATAAAATTATCTCCAAAGAGGATTTTTTTCCTTTTTTTATTGTGATAAAACACACAGAACACCCTCTTGTTTTAAATGTACACATCAGTGATGTTAAGTACATTCTTATTATTGTGTAAATATCACCACCATCTCTGTCCACAACTCTTTCATCTTGCAAAAATAAAATTCTGTACCCTCTTGAGGTGATAACCCCTATTCTTCTTCCTCTCCCCAGGCCCTGGAAACTCTCATTCTGCTTTCTATCTCTGCGATTTTAACTACTCTAGGTACCTCATATAAGTGGGATTATGCAGTATTTGTCTTTTCATGAATGCTGAATGGGTTATGTCATCTGACATAATGTTCTCAGGGTCCATCAACGTTGATGCAAATGGCAGGGGCTTCCTTCTTGTTTTCTGGCTGAATACTATTCCATTGTGTATATTTACCACATTTTCAATATCCATTCATTCATTGATGGAAACTTAGCCTGTTTCAGGGTCTTGGCTGTTACAAATAAAGCTGCAAAAACATAGGAGTGCAGATATCTTTTTGAGATCCTGTTTTTGTTCTCTTTGAGTATACACCCAGAGGTGGGAATATCAGATCATACATGACATAGCTCTGTTGTTAATTTCTGAAGGAACTTTCATACTGTTTTCCATAGTGGTGTACTAATTCCCATCAACAGTGGAAGAAAGGGTTCCTTTTTCTTTACATCCTCTCTTGGCTTTTTTTTTTTTTTTTTTTTTTTTTTTTTTATAATTCTCCCTTTCTTTTTTTTTTTTAATTTTCCCACTGTTACAGCAAGGAGGTCAGGTTATCCTTACATGTATACATTACAATTACAATTACATTTTTCCCCCAGCCTTTCTTCTGTTGCAACATGAGTATCTCTCTTGGCTTTTTGATAATAGTCTTTCTCACAGGTATGAGGTGATGTGTCGTGGTTTCGATTTGCATTTACTAATGATTAGTGATATTGAGCACTGTTTCATGTATCTGTTGATCATTTATATATCTTCCTTGGAAAAGCCATCTATTCAGGTCTTCTTCCCATTTTTAATCAGATCATTTGTGGGTTGTTTTGTTTTGTTTTGTTTTGTTTTACTAGTGATATGTAAGAATTCTTTATATTTTTTGGATCTTAACTTTATCCAAAATATAGTTTGCAAAATTTTTCTTCCATTCAATAGGTTGCTTCTTCATATTGTTGATTGTTTCATTAGCTGTGCAGAAGCTTTTTAGTTTGATGTAGTCCCACTTATTATTTTGCTTTTGTTGCTTGTACTTTTAAACACATGCATGGTGGTTTGTATCAGGGCTGGTTTATGAGAAATGGGTAGCATCTGTTGAGCTAAGAGCTGAAATTTACTGAAATTGACCACAGTTTCCCACCCAGGAATTCTCCTGGAAGTTGCAGTTTTGACAGACTCCCCGCTTCCAAAATTGTTCCATTAGACATCGTCATCAAGCTGGAGTTGCTGTCTAGGTGGGGAGGTGGATTCTTGGTGTCTCCCACTCTGCCATTTCTCCAGAATCTTCCAGCTTCACTTGCCTGATCTTGATAATCAGGTTTATTCTAGCCCCATAGAATTAATTGTATTCTCCCCTTTCTGTCTGTGGTAGATTTTGTGTATGATTGGTAGGAATATTTCCTGAAAGTTTGGAAGATCTTGCCTGTTAAACTATATGGACCTGTTTTTTTTCTTTATGGACCAATATTAAATTACTGATCTAAGTTACTTAATGGAAATAGCACAGCTTAGACTTTTTTCTTGGCACATTTTTTAGTTATGTTGCTAGGAGTTTTCCCATATCATCTCAGTTTTAAAATTCATGGACATGAAGTTGTTCACAGTGTTTTCTTTTCTTTTTTGGCGATGTGTGTGTGAGTGGGTCACTTGTGGCATATGAAATTTCTCAGGCCAGGGATCAAACCTGTGCCACAGTAGCAACCCAAGCTGTGACAACGACAACACTGGATCCTTAACCTGGTGTGCCACAGAGGAACTCCCTCTTATTTTTTTAATCTGCTGAAGTACAGATACTCAAAAAAGTTATATATACCAAAATAATATGTAATATTTTGTACCTTCTAAGTTCTCAATTTTCTCAGTATATTACTTTTCAAATATTATTCTTCACATTTAAATTAACTGATGTTTTTAAGCACCAGTTTTGTCAAACATTTCATAGGTCCTTAGGGTGCAACAGTGATAAAAACAATTTTAAAAGTCCTTTTTCTCATGGGGCTTATATTGTAGTGTACATAGAAATAACCCAAATATGTAAGATAAGTAGTGTGTTAAATGCAAGTAAGCACTGGTAGGGAAAATAAAGCAGACAAGGAGGGTGGGATTTGCTGAGTAGGTAGAAGTTATAATTTGAAAGATGGGAAAAGAAGGCCTCACTGAGGAGGTTACATGGGGCTAGTTGAGGGATTTCGGGGAGCATCCATTAGGTTGAAGAAGCTCTGTCTGGGGGTGTTCTGGTGAATTCTAGAATGCCTTGGAGTGGAAAAGGAAAGGGTCTTTTGAAATGAGGTCCCAGAGGTTGGTGGGTAGTGGGCTGATCCTATAGGGTCATGTCAGTCTTTGAAAGGCCTTTGGCTTTTCCTTGGATTCAGAATCAAACCCCTTGGAAGGGTTGAGCAGAGAAGTGACCAGATGGGAACTGGTCACCCAAATATCTCTCCATACATTTAGTACCTTCTTTCTTAATACTACTTTATATTTCTCTTGAATACACTTGGCTTTTTTTTTTTTTTTTTTTTTTTGTCTTATTGCTATTTCTTTGGGCCGCTCCCACGGCATATGGAGGTTCCCAGGATAGGGGTCGAATCGGAGCTGTAGCCACTGGCCCATGCCAGAGCCACAGCAACGCGGGATCCGAGCCACGTCTGCAACCTACACCACAGCTCACGGCAACGCCGGATCCTTAACCCACTGAGCAAGGGCAGGGACCGAACCCGCAACCCCATGGTTCCTAGTCGGATTCGTCAACCACTGCGCCACGACGGGAACTCCCACTTGGCATTATTTTGCCTGATTCTTGGTTGTGAATCTGTTTATTCAAAGTGATGATATTTTGCTAATTTTTGCCAAAATTGATTAGGAAAGTTTTAAAGTCGGTTTTAAATTTTGGCACTTAAAGTAAAAAAATCTATTGTCATAAAATTCTGAGAATTTGACTACTTACTCAAATTAGTATGCATATAAGAAAAAATATAACATGACATTAAATTAATTCCAAGAGTGCAAGAATGGCTTAAAATTAGAAGTTATATTAATATAATTTATCATGTTAATGGACTTTAAAAAGATCAATAATGTGGTCATTTCCTTTGGTGCTGTAATAGCACTTAATAAAAGTCAACATCTAGTTTTGATTTTTAGGATCTTAATTAAATGAAAATAGATGGATATTTCATGAAAATTTATGTACATACATATATTTTAAACCAAAAACTAGTATCAGACAAAATGATAAGTGAATTATTCCCATTAATGCCAGAAACTTGGCAAATTTGCCATTGCCAATCTGGTTACTTAACATTGTTGCATAAATATTAACTAATACAATTGAATAAAAAAAATGAGAGTTTCAAAAATTGACAAGGAAGTTGTAAAAGTATCATTATTTGCAAATGATATGACTTTAAATACTTAAGAAACCCAAATTAATAAATTTCTTACTGCTCAGAACAATGAGTTTGTATTCATTTATGCACGATTAACATAACTTTTCTAAATATAAAAAATATCAGAAAATATGGAGTTCCTGTCATGGTGCAGCAGAAATGAATCCGACTAGTAACCATGAGGTTACAGGTTCGATCCCTGACCTTGCTCAGTGGGTTAAGGATCCAGCGTTGACATGAGCTGTGGTGTAGCTTACAGACTCGGCTCAGATCCTGCATTGCTGTGGCTGTGGTGTAGGCCAGCAGCTGTAGCTCCAATTCAACCCCTAGTCTGGGAACTTCCATATGCTGCCGGTTCGGCCCTAAAAAATAAAATAAAATAAAATAAATCAGAAAATATGATGAAAAGATTTCTGATGTAATAACAACAGAAATAATATACTTTGAAATAAACTTAATATGTAAGATCTATATGAAGAAAAATTTATACTCTACTGATGTATATAAAAGAAGACAAATGAAAATAACATGTATTATTTTCTGATCTAAAGATTCAGTATTCTATAGATGTAATTAAAATATGTACATTATATAACAGCAGTTCTAAATAAAAATATCAATTTTTGAAACAGGCTGATTATAAAATTCATATGGAAATTTACATATATGGATCAAAAATAAAGCTTCTGGAAGAAAATATGGATTATTTTATTTTTAAAGGTTTTTCTAATATGGAGTTAAATCTTGAAGACCTAAAGAAAATGAGCGATAATAAATATGACTAACATAAAAATTTAGAAGAACTGTAGTAGAGAAATACCACAAAGAAAGATAAAAATGAACTGAAAAAAATATTTACAGTATGTTTTCTTGATATTCTATAATATATGAAGCGAGTACTTAGGGAAAATACCAAGACCTAATAGAAAAATGGGTTATGGGAGTAGGTGGTTCATACACACACCAAACAATATAAGCAGCAAATAGAGGAAAAGATGCTCTATCTCACCCACTATTAAAGCAATGGAAAAAGGAAACAATGAGGCAACATTTTCTTTTTTGTGTTAGATTGACAAATATTTAAAAGAGTGTACACCATGTTTGCAGAAAGTGTGTATCAGCAGGAAATCTCATGTCCTATTGGTGGGGAGTAAATTGGTATCGTATTTTGTACCATGATTTGTCAGTATTTATTCAAATTTTTAAATGTGTGTACCCCTCATCCATTAAATCCATTCTAGTAATTTGTCCCATAGATGTATTGACATACACATAAAATATATGTATATGGATGCTTATCATAACTGTTTGTGACAGGAAAAACAAAATTAACAAAACAAAACAAAAAACTGGAAAGCGCTTGAGTATTCAGAAGTAGTTAGAGAGCTGGTTAAATAAATAATGGTACATCTCCAAAGTAGAACACCTTTTTCAGTTATTCTGCAGAATAAATTAGATTGTTTTGGATTGATATAGAAAGCCTTTTGAAACAAACTGAGAGGCACAGCAAGCAATAGCATAGCTTCTAGGCCACGTTTCCATTTGTGGTTTTTAAAAAAATAACAATCTAGAATTTGTATATGTGAATATCTGAAAGGATGCCTAGGAAATTGGTGATGGTGGTGATTTCTGGGGTTTAAAGTGTGGCATAGAATGTAAGTTGGTTTGCCTTGTATATTCCCTTTTGAATGGTTTGAATTTTGTTTATCATGGGCATGTGAAATTATTTGTTTTCTATGTATTAATTATATTTTTCTTGCATTTTCCAGATTTCTCTTGCACTTTGTTTTGTTTTGATGTTTGGAAACTCAATGTTATTAACTTCTTATTATGCTTCCTCTTTGGTAATTATTTGGGTAAGTGTTCTTTAAGTACATGTCTTTTTTGAAACTAATTGTTTTTTAGTTTCTTTATCACTGGATTGAGATTCATGAGGAATTTTCTATTAGACTGTTTCACTTGTCTTACTGAATACATCTATGTGTGATAGTGTATTTTCCTCACTTCCAAAACAGGAAAGAAATACAGCAGAAGTCAATACTGGAAAAGCGTAGTGCTTTGCTTTGTCATCCTAATCTCTGCTTTCTCTTTCCTCATCTTTTCTCTCACCTGACTTTGGGTAGCAGGGTTATTTTAGAATGGTTTCTATGCTTTCCTCTTTCTTGTTGTTTCCTCCCGTCTTTTCAGTGTTTATCCCATTCCTGTTCCCCTTTCCGACCCCCATTCCATTCCTTCCCTCTGATGTCTCACAGCATTCTCTCCATATTCCCCTGGGCTAAGAGGGATTTTTTTTTTAGTTTTTTTTCCCCTCATGTCTATTTGTATGAATTATTCAGATAGTTTAAATCAGGTGTGATCAATTATATTTTGTTAGATCACTATGAAGAATAGATTTATAGTATAGGGAGACTCTAATAGAATTAGAGCTAAAGGTAAAATGTCATCTAACTCCTGTGGTTTTTGTTAGGATAACTTTCTAAACATAAGTCTTTATAAATTTAAGGACTTCCAGAGGTTGTTATGCCCTTTTGGTCAATGGGCTTTTCCATTATAATGTTTTGCAAACCTAAGGGGAAAGAAATGATTCTTTATGTTCAATGTGCATGAGGATTAGGCCAGTTTCTTGAAGGTGAAAGCAGTTGAAATGTATTTCTTGAATAATCATTTAAGTAACTCAGATCATTTTGTCTTTCTTGATTTCTGGAACCCATGAATAAATTTGGAATCTCCTATTCCTTCGCCCCATTTTGCAAATAATATTTATTTAAGTTCCCATTTTTCAAGAATATACCTCTTTGCAATCTGGGCTGCCACCCTTTTCAGGTGGTGTGACTTGAGTATACTTAGGCGAAGAAATAAGCAATTAGTGTATAGTGATGCTATATTTTCAACAATGACAAAAAACATCAGTAACTGAGTTGCTGTGCTTTGAGATTAGTGGTAGTTCTTACAGTTATGAATTCTGTTTGTAATTAGGAAATGTAACAATGTACTCAATTCTATATTTGCATGTGTACATGGGAAGTCCTGCCATCACTCTGGGTAAAGTACATGACTCTTGGTGCTTTTGTACCTGGAAACCATAGAATGGAAGGTTGCGTATCAGTAAAATCTAATCTAAGTAATTTTGCAGGAAATTTCTCTTCAGTTGAGCACCTGCAATATGTCAGATTTCCTACTAGGTGCTTGACACCAAGGTGTATCTTAGGTATGGATTAAGCATTATGCATATTTCATGTATTTTGCTATATAAAAAATAAATGAGGGCAACAATTACAGAATATAGCATGTTTTTGCATATTTAACTATAAACACATTTGTCTGTTTTTGTTTCTAGTTATCACTTTGAAACCTTAATTGTAACACATTTTGTGCTTTCAGATATACAGAAACCTCAAAAGAAGATTTTTTTTTTATAATTTTTTTTATAATTTTTTTTTATTTTCCCACTGTACAGCAAGGGGGTCAGGTTATCCTTACATGTAAACATTACAATTATATTTTCCCCCCACCCTTTCTTCTGTTGCAACATGAGTATCTAGACAAAGTTCTCAATGCTATTCAGCAGGATCTCCTTGTAAATCTATTCCAAGTTGTATCTGATAACCCCAAGCTCTCAATCCCTCCCACTCCCTCCCCTTCCCATCAGGCAGCCACAAGTCTCTTCTCCAAGTCCATGATTTTCTTTTCTGAGGAGATGTTCATTTGTGCTGGATATTAGATTCCAGTTATAAGTGATATCATATGATATTTGTCTTTGTCTTTCTGGCTCATTTCACTCAGTATGAGATTCTCTAGTTCCATCCATGTTGCTGCAAATGGCATTATGTCATTCTTTTTTATGGCTGAGTAGTATTCCATTGTGTATATATACCACATCTTCTGAATCCAATCATCTGTTGATGGACATTTGGGTTGTTTCCATGTCCTGGCTATTGTGAATAGTGCTGCAATGAACATGCGGGTGCACGTGCCTCTTTTAAGTAGAGTTTTGTCCGGATAGATGCCCAAGAGTGGGATTGCAGGGTCATATGGAAGTTCTATGTATAGATTTCTAAGGTATCTCCAAACTGTTCTCCATAGTGGCTGTACCAGTTTACATTCCCACCAACAGTGCAGGAGGGTTCCCTTCAGAAGAAGATTTGATTTGAGTTCATGTATTATGTTTTGATCTCTAACCCTATTTTTGCCAAGTTTGTGGTAGATTTAGATCTGTATAGGGACTATACTTTGGGTGCTACACTATTATGTACCTAAAAAGAAAGAAGGTTTGGGAGTTCCCGTTGGGGCTCAGTCGTTAACGAATCCGACTAGGAACCATGAAGTTGCGGGTTTGATCCCTGGCGTCGCTCAGTGGGTTGGGGATCTGGTGTTGCCGTGAGCTGTGGTGTAGGTCACAGACATGGCTCGGATCTGGTGCTGCTGTGGCTGTGGTGTAGGCCAGCAGCTACAGCTCCGATTAGACCCCTAGCCTGGGAACCTCCATATGCCACAGGTGCGGCCCTGGAAGAGACAAAAAGCCAAAAAAAAAAAAAAAAAGTTTTGATAGAGGAGAAGTATTTAGTTGATCCATTAAAAACTTATTTGTAGTTTATTCAAGGAGTTAGTAAAATTTAACTTAAGGAAAATCTATGACTACAGGTCACTTGTCTAAAATTCTGAAATTATATACTTCTTGGTTCTTAGGCAAATTAGAACTAGTCATAGAAATCATCTATAGAAATTTACATATGATGATTCTCTTTTCAACTTTACAAAGTGACTAACTGACCTAAAATACTTTTGATAAAATAGGGCTATTTCTTAAAATCAAATGAGCTTGTGGTTATGCTATGTGGAATATCAAAAGTGTGCTGAATTTTAGATTCTCAAGAGTCTTATTTAGAAGTATTATTTCTTAGTACTTGAATTTGTGTCTCTACGTATTAACTGTATGCTCTGTTATTTTCTCCATGCAGGGTTTACTGGCAATGAAACCACATTTCTTGAAAATAAATGTATCTGAACTTAGCTTATGGGTAAGAATCAATCTATTTGAATGTACAAATTTTTCCTTCTCTAAAATAAATCATTGGTTTTATGTTTTACTTTCAAGGAAAGGATCTACATAATGCAGGAGATCTAACAGTTTTATAAGGTTTTAGGGCTCAATTTTAATGTACCAAATTGCTCTTTTCGTGAAGCAAGTTAAGATTAATATTGGATAGGTAGTTAAAGAATTCCAGTTTTATTTATTTTATTACTCATTTTTTTTTCTGAGGAGCATCGCATATAAATGTAAGTTTCTTACACTTACATATAAGTATGAGAAACTTTTGATAGAAGAGGAATTTAACCATACTTGCTATGTAAATCTCCTACAAAATATATTAATTTTGGTAATAAGATTGTATGTATATATTTTTCTCTTTAGTGATAGCTGTATGATTTTGGAGTATCATTATTTATTTTAATTTAAGGTGCATTTTTAGCATTTTTCTCTTAGATATGGAGATAATTACTTCATATATAAATAAAGACCTTTTTTTCTTCCTAGGCCATGTCTATAAAATGGCTGTTTGATGTGTCAGTTTAGTTTTATTTTGGTATATTTTCCTTTTGTAGGTTATCCAAGGATGTTTTTGGTTATTTGGAACTGTCATACTCAAGTATCTGACATCTAAAATTTTTGGCATTGCAGATGATGTAAGTACGTTTTTGCTTAATCTTAAAAGACTTGAAATAAATCAGATAGGCTAAGAATGAATTATTTAAGTTATTAAAGTACCACTATTTAAACCAAATTCTAAAGTGAAGTCTGTTTACCTGTTATTTTATCTGTTTTCTAAAATAGAAAGTAAATATGACTATGTATATGGTCTGTTCTCCAAAATTAATTTCTTTACACAATTTTCTTGTTTTATTGGCTTTTCTATAGCACAGAAATTTAAAAATTTCAAGTAAGAAAACTCTAGACTTAAATTTTAAGGCCTATACAATCATTTTTATAATCCCTTTTAATAACAGATTAAGATTCCACTTTCAGAGCCTCTTAATAGATCATGTTCTAGGCTTATTCTTTCTTTCTTACAGTTTTCTGGCCAGTGCTTGTGAAAGGTTTATTTATCAGCCCTTATAGGTCATTTAGTCCAAGTTAGTCTTATTAATAAGAGACATTTTTATTATTGTTGTTTGTCTTGCTTTTTTGGGTATTCGGGTAGTAGAGGGAAACAACATGGGAAAAATCCTGCTTTAAAATTATAAGGATCTTCCTGTCTATAATTTTTCTTTGCCTACTTTATTTTGATGTTTTGGTGAACACATTAATTAGATTCAAAAAGAGAACAGCACACTAACCGACACAGAAAGAGTAAAGTAGGAATTCCAATTGTGGCTCAGTGGTAATTTCTGTAATTTATTTTAATTGGCTTTCTTCCTCCTGTAATAAATTAAAGCTGTGGTTTTGAAACTGAGTTCTATAAAGTTCTGGAACTTAAAGGGTCCTTGTTCTCAGTTCCCCTGCCAGCCTCTCTTTCATGCAGGACAGTCTAGCTTTAATCAGGTTTTCATTTGAACAAAGGTATTGTTTGCTTAAAAAAAATTGAAAGCACGGGGCTGTTAAGGAGATGGTCTACAACCTATGGAAAGACTTTTTTTTTAAGTTTAAAAGTTAGTCTTGGAGTTCCCATCGTGGCTCAGTGGTTAACAAATCCGACTGGGAACCATGATGTTGTGGGTTCCATCCCTGGCCTTGCTCAGTGGTTAAGGATCCTACTGTGAGCTGTGGTGTAGGTCACAGACGCGGCTCAGATCCCGCATTGCTGTGGCTGTGGTGTAGGCCGGCGGCTACACCTCCAATTGGACCACTGGCCTGGGAACCTCCATATGCTGCTGGGTTCGGCCCTAGAAAAGGCAAAAAGACAAAAATAAATAAATACATAAATAAAACCCTAACAAATTTTGAAAAAGTCTAAAATGGAATTATTTATGTATTCATTCATTTAATATGTACCTGCTGTGTGCCTGGCAATAGAATGCATCCTAGAGATACAGAACTGATTAAGACCTGGTCTAGAGGGAGATGGGAACAATTTCCAGCAGCTGTAATACAGTGCAGTGAAAGCCATGATACAGCTAAGTACAGAGTGCTGCAAGAATACGCAGGAGGAGTCAGGGAAGGCTCTTAGAAGTCAGCTGTGAAGATGAGAGCGGAAAAGGTGATTGAGTCAGCCAGGATGTAGAGAATGAGCATGAAGCAACGGGAAATGGCCCAGTTCCTAGGTTTATGGACTCTGTCTCTTCACTGAGGAGAGACAAGCCAGGTCAAGTATTGATTCAGTTTAAAGCGACTATTATCATTTCTACCACAGCCTAATGTTATACAATGGAAAGAGAGAGGGAAAAAAAGGCTGTAAAAACAGTTATTTCCAATCAGAAATAACTGCACCTTTAGTATCTCTAGAAATTTGTGACATTGCTAAAGGACAGCAGCTCATAAATTCCTAATTTTGCCATTGGTCAGAAGAAGCGAATGGCAAAGCCACACGGCTCTTGAGGAGCGTTTCCACCCACGCTTCTCCGTTAAGGTGATTAGACCCACTTCCCTGTCCTCCAGCAGGCCGGGGAGCCATTTCTCAGTCTAAGCGGGATTTCCCTTCCCTGATGCTGTCAGCAGTCCTCGTGATGTCGTCTACCAGGGAAGCTCAGTGCTCAGCCTCACAGGCAGGTTTTTCAAAGGGCAGCCTTCAGACCTCCGATGCTAATTCTCAGCCGGACGTCAGGTTTGCCCCATCTTTTCCCTTCTGCCAGCCCCACCCTCTGGGATCTTCCACGAATGTGCATACTGCCTCCCAATCAGTCATGGATTTCTTGAGAGTTTGGGCTCTCTTATATCCCCTAGAGCTTGTGGGCAGGTTTCCAGCCCACCAGGGTTGTGAGAACTTCTCTGCCCCTCACTGGTTGTCTCATTTTCAGAATCTCTGTCACATTTCTAGCCAGTTCACCAAATCATTGCTATAACTTTAGGCTGGCAGAGCTATGAGGTTTCACCTTTCATTTCCTACTGAGTTTGCTACTTTTACTGATAGGTGTTTTGCTCTCTGCCCCCAAACAAGTCTGCTTCTTCCTGTAGCAAAGGTTCTGCTTTTCATGGCCAGCCCCAACCCAATGGAACTATTGGGCTGACAGAGCTGGGGGAAGCAGTGGATGGGAGCAGCCAAAGTGAACTCCCTCTCTTTCCATCCAGAGTTGATTGGTTTTTTTAATAAATGTATTTTTCTCCACTGATTTTTGGGTGTTGCGCCAGCCTTGTGTTTCTCAGATAACTTCACATGCTTACAATGTACTAGTTTTCAATATGGTACTGAATTTGGTTAGCTAATAATTTTAAGGGTTTTTGCTGATATTCATGGGGGATATTAGTAGTTTTATTTTCTTATAATATTTTTATCTGGATTTAGTTTCAAGGTAATGCTCACTTCCTAAAGTTATTGAGAAGTGTTCCAGCTCCTATTTTCAATGCGAATTTGTGTAGAACTGATTGTACTTTTTCCTTAAATGTTTGATAGAGTTCAGCAGTTAAGCCCTCAGGGTCTTTGAGTTTTGTTCTTGGGAGAGCTCTTCTACTACAAATCCACTTTCTTTAGGAAGTTATTGGTAGTTTATATCTTTAGAGGAAACTCACTCATTTCATATATGTCACCAAATGGATCATGATTTTAAAAAATTATTACAGGACTCCATGAAAACTTCTTATTGAAATTCTTTGCATATATGTGAAATCATCTTTTACGCTCTGTAATTTTCCTTACTTGTATTTGGAATCAATATTAATATATAAAGAGCTGCTTTTTTTGCTATTTTTTCCACTTTCGATTTACTATATTAATATCTTCAAAATACCACTTTTTTAAAGTCTATTTGGTTTTGTTGCATTTCCCTTTGTCAATGAATTCTGTCAACCTCATTTCCTCTTTCTTTGGGCTTATTATGTAGCTTTTTCTGATGCTTGAGAGAAAGTGTTTGGCTCTTTTGTTTTCACCTTTTTTATTTTCTGATAAATGCATTTTAAATCTATAAATTTTCCTCTGAGAAGTACTTTTTTGTATGTCTTACAAATTAGCTGTTGTGTGATTTTCTTTTTAACCTAAAGATAAGTTTTACATTAGTTTCTAGCTGAAAGGATTTAAGTCATTCCTAGTTACTGTTGTCTAATTTTGCTACATTTATGATTAGAAAAAAAATAATTTGCATTATATCAAGTCACTGAAATTTATTGTGGCATAGGATGTGAACATTAAAAATGTATTTTACTTGTGTTTGAAGATAACATAGTTTCTGTTTGTAAAGTTTGTATTCTCTGTGAGCTTTATTAATAATGACATTCAGATTTCATGTTAATGTTTGTCTGCTTTTCCTATTTTAGGGGGAAATATTTAACATTTCCAATGACCATTGCCAACTTATCTTTTCTTCCTACAGTTTTTTTTTTTCAGTCATTCTTTTATATACTTTGAATCTATACTGTTAATGGCACATATGTTCATTATATGTATAATCTTGCTTTGCTGTCCATTTTACCAGCGTATAATGCCATTTGTTTTCTTTTTTTCATATATTTCTGTTTGAATTCAGTTTTGTGAGACATTACAATTGCTAACCTGTATATTTCTTTGTTTTTCATATTTATTTGGTATGTCTTGTTCTCCTGTTTTCAAACTTTGTGCATACTTTTGTTTTAAGTGTGGCTTTTATTGAATTTTTTTCCTTAAATCCAGTTTGAGCATCTGTCCTTTAATTAGTGAAGTTAAACTCTTTACATTTATGGCAGTTATCATTATATTAGGACTTACTTCTTTCATTTTATTTGAGATTTTTCCAACCATTTTACTTTCTTTTTAGATGTCTTTTCATTTTCAGTGTATAGGTAGTTTGCTTATGCTATTTTAGGCCTATGTTAATGTCTTAATCTTCTGAGCACACGTAAAACAGAGCATTTGAGCTTCTTCGGCACGTCCCATCACGCTTTAGTTCCTACGCACCTCCTGAACCTCCACTTCGCATGGGTGTAATAGGGTTTTAGTCATGGTTTGTTTCAGAAGTGATTTCCCCCCTTTCCTATGGTTCGTGCTCTTTTAGACAATAATAAATTGAAAGTTTGGAAAATGTTTTCTCATTGGTTAACAGAGCTTTCCCACATGGCTTCTTATAGGAAGCTTCTTATAGGAAGTACTTGGTGGTGTGAAGAATTGCACAGATGCTGATTGTTTTAGTCCAAGGTCTGCCCATTTTCCACTTCTTTCAAAAAGTCTTTTAAGTCCCCCTTTTTAGAAATCAGAATTAATGGGAGTTCCCGTCGTGGCGCAGTGGTTAACGAATCCAACTAGGAACCATGAGGTTGCGGGTTCGGTCCCTGCCTTTGCTCAGTGGGTTAACGATCCGGCGTTGCCGTGAGCTGTGGTGTAGGTTGCAGACGCGGCTCGGATCCTGCGTTGCTGTGGCTCTGGCGTAGGCCAGTGGCTACAGCTCCGATTAGACCCCTAGCCTGGGAACTTCCATATGCCGCGGGAGCGGCCCAAAGAAATACCAAAAAGACAAAAAAAAAAAAAAAAAAAGAATTAATGTTTGCTTTTTTTTTTTCTTTCTCTCCATGTTGTCCCTTTGTGATTGACTGTGTATTTTACCATGCCCTCCCACTATTGTGTAGTGTATTTCACCAGGTTTAGCACCTTGAGCAGGGAAAAACCTTAGGATAAAAGCCTTTGGAATGTTGATGATGGAGCATGGAAGGCAGGGTATTGTTGGAAGTATCACTTGTCAGTAAAAGAAGGGGAACCTTGAAGTTGTTGGGTCCAGATATAGCTGGGTGTGGGTTCAGTGAGCTCTGTCATACAGTAGAAATTATTTTTAGGTACTAATAAGATTAAAATGTGTTATTACAATATATAGTATAATCTAATGGTTCCTCCCTTTATTCCTTACTAGGCTCATATTGGCAACTTGTTAACCTCAAAATTCTTCAGTTACAAGGATTTTGATACTTTATTGTATACCTGTGCAGCAGAGTTTGACTTTATGGAGAAGGAGGTAAGATGTGATTTCTCCTTTTCTTTCCTTAGGTTTTATTTGGCTCATTCATTTTTTCATAAAGTGTGCTCCTGTTATTTCAGATTCTTACCTCTGCGCCCTTATTTCAGTTGGAAGGAAAAGGAAAATCTGGCAGAGGATGATGTTCCCATTTACATTAGTGTAGCTTCCTGAAATATACACTCTGTTCTCATTTTGATAGTTTAGAAACATGCATTCGGTGTACCAAAAACTTTTTGGATGAGTAAACACGGAGGCACCTCAAGTTACTTCTTTTCAGGGGAGCGTTAATTCAGGGATGCTCTCAAGCTTCTGCATTTCTACTCACTTTGTGGTTGTTTGTTTGCACGATTGCATTGCTTTGAAATATCATTGAGTACAAGTTTTTCATTCCAACACATTTCTTCTTTTTAAAACTGTATGCAGGTGTTTAAAAGGAAACGAGAATACTTTAGTGAATTGTGAGACCGAAGTCTGCCGTATTACTTGACATGCTTGAATAAGTGCCTCTCGTTCTTTGAGTAATAGCTTACTTGTCTCTGGCACTACACTGCAGATACTGAGAGAACGAAAGGAGATACGTAGCAGAGTACTTTGATATTTTAAGATATTTTATATTGAGTGCTATTTTGCAGTACTTTATGAGCTAGTTTGGATGGTTTAACAACCATGTGTATATATGTGTCTGTTTTCACACCACCCATGTGGCCCCAATTTATGATGATATTTTATTATCTGTGAAACATTTTCCTTCAGAGGTTGTGTATGTGTGTGGGGAACTGGCTAACAGTCCTCTGTTGACACATTCATTTTCCCTGATCCTCACTGGGTCAGCCTGTGTCCCGAGCTATAGACCAGTAGAGGAGAATGTGCCACGGAGGAGACTTACATCACCCAGTCTTCATTTCCTGTGTTCTGGCAAATGGTTTTGACGCATAATGGCTGATAAAAACTGTACAAATGATAGTGTTGACCCTGCTGAAAGAAATTAAGGAAAAGTATCTTAGAAGACATTAACATGCGTGCTTTTAGCAGATCAAGACTTCTTTAAGGAGGTGTAAAAAAAGTAGAGTGTAGACATCAACAAGGAAATTAGAACTCAGTTGGAATCCTTTAACATTATCATACACCACTACAACCTGAGAGTATGAACCATAGGTTATATGATAGAGGAAATTATGCATTGAGGTGCGGCATGCCTTCAGTCAATTTGAAGAAAATGGCAAAGCTCTTTCCAGCCTGCCATTCCTCATCTCCATACGTGTCTCTGTAGCAAGGGCCTGTTCAGAGAGGGCGTCTGTAGTGTGGTATGTTCTTATAATGGGGAAGAGGGAACAATTTAACACAATATCATACTAATATGAAAAGACACTCAAGATATATAATGCGTGAGCAAGATGATCCAATTTTATTTACCTATATTTAGCACACATAGAATAAAATGTAAGAGACCAAAATTTTAACAGGGTTTAAATTTTGTTATCTCTCAGTGGAGAGATACTTAATGATTAACTTTTTTTTTTTGGTCTTTTTAGGGCCGCACCTGCGGCATGTGGAGGTTCCCAGGTTAGGGGTCCAATCAGAGCTATAGCCGCTGGCCTACATCACAGCCACAGCAATGCGGGATCCAACCCGCATCTGCGACTTACACCAGAGCTCATGGCAACGCTGAATCCTCAACCCACTGAGAGAGGCTAGGGATTGAACCCGTGTCTTCATGGATGCTGGTCAGGTTCATTAACCACTGAGCCTCGATGGGAACTCCAGTGATTAACTTTTTTTCATAGTTTCCAGCTTCTAAATTTTCTACAATAATCGTATTTTAATTGTACTATGCTATTAAAAGAAAATAAAAACAATGGGGGTATCTTTGCCTTTTAGATGTGAAAATGGAAGGCAACAGTATTTAATTTAAAGTATAGGGATACCAAGACAGAAACATTACGACCAAAAATAGACAGTGCTGGATAGACCCATGTGTATATACTTAGTATGAAATGGAGAGGGCACCTCAGGTAAATAGACAAAAGATGCATTGTTTTATGAATACTGCTTGAAAAATTGAATTGGGCTGGGGAGTCAGGTTAAAGCCTTATACACCAAACTTCATTTAATTAATTTAATTTGTGTGTTAAATATGAAGGAAACCGGGGGTTCCCTTGTGCTGAAGTTTAAGGATCTGGCACTGTCACTGCAGTGGCTTGGGTTGCTGCTGTGGCATGGGTTTGATCCTTGGCCCAGAACTTCCACATGCCATGGACCTGGACCCCCAAAATAAAATAAATAAATAAATAAATCCTGAAAAATTAACTTGAGAAATATTTCTTTGAATATTGACTTCATTTTCTTGTGCATAATACCAGTGTAAAACATGTAGGAGAATGATTAATAGGTTTGTCTGCATGTAACTTAAAACATCTCTACATTAAATATTGTAAAAATTAAAAAGCAAATGACTAACAGTGATGATTCTTGCTGTAAACCTAACAAATGAAACTAGGGATTAATGTGATTAGTATAGGAGCTTCTTCAAATCAATAGAAAAAAAAATTATTAAGGGCTTTCACCCTTTCCTAGCACCAAAAACATCCCTGACCACACACACATACGCAGAAATGGGTGAACAATACGAACATACAGTCAGTCCATCAGGGAGGAAATGCTGATAACTCATTAAAATGTGAAATTCATTGTCTCTTTATTTTTCTCCATTTTCTAGTTTTTATTTTTTATTTTTTTAAATTTTATTTTATATTCCCACTGTACAGCAAGGGGATCAAATTATCCTTACATGTATACTTTTTTTTTCCCCCTCCCTTTGTTCTGTTACAACGTGAGTATCTAGACATCCCACTCTTGGGTAGGTATCCGGACAAAACTCTACTTAAAAGAGACACGTGCACCCGCATGTTCATTGCAGCACTATTCACAATAGCCAGGACATGGAAACAACCCAAATGTCCATCAACAGATGATTGGATTCAGAAGATGTGGTATATATACACAATGGAATACTACTCAGCCATAAAAAAGAATGACATAATGCCATTTGCAGCAACATGGATGGAACTAGAGACTCTCATCCTGAGTGAAATGAGTCAGAAAGACAAAGACAAATACCATATGATATCACTTATAACTGGAATCTAATATCTAGCACAAATGAACATCTCCACAGAAAAGAAAATCATGGACTTGGAAAATAGACTTGTGGCTGCCTGATGGGAGAGGGAGGGAATGGGAGGGATCGGGAGCTTGGGCTTATCAGACACAACTTGGAATAGATTTACAAGGAGATCCTGCTGAGTAGCATTGAGAACCATGTCTAGATACTCATTTTCTAGTTTTTATAATGAGCATATGTAACTTTTATGCTTAGAATAAAACGAGTTACAAGAAATATTAAAAGAACTTGTAATTCTAATGATACACACACATGCACATGTAGGTACAGGCATCTCTCACTGTGTGGTTTGTTCTGTTGCATTTGTTCTTGTGCAAACCCTCTCTGGTGTATCTTTTGGCATTGAGGAAGTTTTATAATTTTATTTCTATTATCTTAATACTTGTATATATTAACTTCAGGCCCATCTATTGGTTGCTTCCTGAGAGTTTTAGTGAACTTGGCTAGTCATCTCTTGCCCCTCACCCATTCCCACCCATTTTAAAATTATTGTAAAACCATAACTAGGGAGATTGTTTTACTTCCTGTATACTCTCCCCCTCTTATCCCATTTTTAAGAATCCCATTGTACCTTCATTGTCAGCACATATCACATCTCACAATTTGGGTCACCTTTATATCCCCATCATCGTTGTTCTAGAGGTCATTGTTTTTAATGTCTGCTACTGAGTTCTAGGATTGAAATTCCTCTTGCCATTTCTTGGTTTTGTGACGCTTGTTCTCCTGTGGAGTCCTCAGGAAGGGCTTGTGGGAACAATGATCCCTAAATTTTTATATACATGAACTATTTTATCAGTGACTTCTGTGTGAAGGTCAGTTTGGCTAGATACAAAGTCTTTGGTCCACGTATCTTTCCTTAAGTATCCTAAATAAGTTACTATCTTCTGATATAAAGTGTTGCTTTGAAAGTCTGATGCTAGTCTTGATTTTCCTTTTAAGAGAAATATTAAAAAACATCTGATCTTCAGTAAACTTTTAGAGTATAATGTTAAAATTGAATTCTTCACTGAATTTTAGTGAATACGTTTATCACAATTTTGGCATATTTCCTTTTTAAGGTAAATATCTGTATCGTACTGTTAGCATTTTTTGTTAGATGTTATTAGCAAATATCTAATTTTTAAAATGATGAAATCATTTTAGTTATAGGATTTTTGCATAAGTTGACAATTTAAAATTTATGAAATAGAAATATATATATTTTAAAATAATTATGCAAATGTTTATAAAGGTAAATAGTAAAATAAAAACAAAAATTCTTTTTAATGGAATTTCTAACTCATGAAGGATGCATTTTATATAATAAATTATCAAAATTACTTTTCTAATTCAGAATAATAAATGAGAAAATTGAACTAAGAGGGAAAATCAAAAAATTACCATATGCTTTGTAGAATTAAAATATGCCAGTATTTTTAACATGATTGAAGCTAGACTTCTCTTTCTAAACATATTGGGGAAAGCATATGTTGTTTTACTTAATGCTATGAGATTATTTTTGTGAGGGAAAGTATTGGTAATAAGCAAATAAATTGCAATTTAGAAATTTCAGGCCCAGAATGATTTAAGACTGTGATCTCAAATTATTGAGAGGTGTACAGGATTGCAGTATATAGGGCTTTTTTATTATTAAAAACAGTTTTTCTGAAGTTTTTTTTTAATCTGTTACTAAAGAAAATGGAAAAATGTTTTTTTCCTCTTGTAAACATTGGTCATTTGTGTGTGTGTGTATCTGGAGATAGTGGTTAAGATTCTTATCCCCCATAAAATGCACAGTAATGCTCATCTGTTTGAAGAGTTCTGCTGACCTTAGGTGAATAGTAAGTTGGGCTCTCTAGTTAGAAATGTAATGTGCAAAAGTGAACAGTAATCTTTCTAGTCACATTTTATGCTTACAAATGTTTGGAGACTGTATTTGGTTGTGTTTTCAACTTAACATTTTGAGGAAGTTTGTTAATGGACCTTCATTTTTATGAAGGGAGTCAATGGGTCAGCACGTGGAAGTTCCCGGGCCAAGGATTGAACCCACGCCATAGCAGTCACAATGCTGAATCCTGAACTGCTAGACTACTAGGGAACTCCCTCATGTTTCTTCATGTAAATGTTTTAAAATTCACTTGGTTCTTGATTTGAAATTTCATTTGAAATTACATTTTCCTCTAATGAAACAACTTTCTGAATTTCAGACTCCACTGAGGTATACAAAGACATTATTGCTTCCAGTTGTTCTTGTTGTGTTTATTGCAATCATTAGAAAGGTAGGTTTGTCATTTTAGAGCACTTTCTCACAATAAAACACTTTATAGCAGTTATATATACTAGCATAAAGATTAAAACATATTCTATATTCTGTTAGGAATAACCTTTGATGAACATTTGTAAGCCTTAAAAATATTGTACTAGTTGCCAGCATAAAGTAGACCTAGGAAAAGGATGCTCAAATTTTGTTAGTTGTGTATTTTGCAGGATATGATCAGAGAGACCATATTGACCCAGATACTGTTGTTTTCGCTTATGTAAATTATTACTCACTTTTAACTTTTGTGTAATGTTTCTTTAAACTATTGAATATATGCATTTAAGGTCATTTGTGAAGTGTTCATTAACTTCAGGATAGGGTTTATTATTAATTAAAAGGAAAAAATAGAATATTAACAGTGTATTATTAAACTTGATAGAACAGACTCGTAACTTGGCGTTGATAATGAAATTTTAAGTCCAGATGTAAATCAGGCCATGGAAGTTCCAGTCTTTAGCAAAGAGTGGTGTGATATTCTCTCTTTTTTTTCTTTTAAGAGTGAACTCTGTAACTACAGATGTTTTAAGAGAATGAATTGGGATTAATCTGTAATCAAAAAACAAATGATGAACCTAGAAGTTTTCTGATTCGTAGCTATTATTTCTGTGTTAATACAATGGCATAGAGTTGTAGGATACTCTGTACTATAACTATTATTCACATCATATATTTGTGATCTCCTAAAATGCTTCACATGCCTTGTTTCAGTTGGGTCTTCAGCAGCACTGTGGGTCACAGATATTATTATCCCCATTTTGACAGATGCAAAATTGGAAAGTCAGAGAGGTTGTTATCAACCTCACATCATCTCTATTAAAAAGGAAGGGAAGAGTGAGAAGCAGATGGCACCTCTACCCTCCTCGCCAGACATTTTGAGATACTCAGCTTTGTAGTCTCACAGCTCCTTTTCACATCTTATCAGTTAATGGCTAGTCCGTCTCTGCTGTATGCCAGGCTCTATGCTTCCTTTGCATACTTCATGTAGGTGTGCGCTTAGTAGGTCATAAAAAAAAATACTAGATGTTGGTGGTCCAGAATGCATTGAAAAGATAGCACCCTAGATGGCTAGAGATGACAGAAATGATTAGATTGGTTTAAGAAGCTGGGATGTTTGATTTAAAGAAGAAAGATTAGAATGGAAGGAGTGTAATTATTTTTGAAGACTTAAAAGCCTGCCATTTGGAAATATGATTGTACTCAGTTTGACTCCTTAGAATTGTTGCCAATTCTAGAAGTTAGAGCTTTTGACCAGCATTGATCTGGACTGATTAGGAAGGTGTTAAAAGAGTCAAGCAGCAGCTGGGTGGTTCTTCCAAGAGCTGAATTGAAACCTATCAGCAGTGTCGCAGAGAACATCCATGTTGAGGGTAGGATTTCAGATTAGGTGACCTCCCAGTGACTGTAGATAGGAAAACATGGGGTTTAGGTGGTTGTGCTTATCATTCTCTGAGCTGGTTGTCCAGTTGTGTGCGTGCATATTTGAGGAAAGGCATTGCCAACAACAGGGTCATGGTGGAATTCACCGAATGTGAATCAGAGGCCAAAAGGTCTATTTTTGAGACTCTTCTTAGTTGTTGTCCACCTGTAGGGTGATCATTTAGTACTTCTGGGCCTGTTGCTCATTTACAAAATGAGGATAATAAAATCTACCAAATAGGGTTGTTTGGTGTAGATATGATCAAGTACTGTACAAATTTAAGATTGTGTTATTGTAATTATTATTTTCTGAGTTATCTCATCTCTGTACTTCTATATTTTTAAGTAAAAGGTTGAAAGTTTAGAAGATAAAATTTTCTTTTTCTCAAAAATAGCTGTTCTAAATGTTTAAAAATCTATTTGCAGATTATTAGTGACATGTGGAGTGTCTTAACTAAACAACAGGCACATATAAGGTAAATACACTAATAATTTTATTACTTCCTCCATTTGTTAAGTAGATTATAACTTACCAATTTATTGATTTAATAAGCAGTTTTTAGTTACATGTTATATACTAAGCTTTTGATAATATTTTCAGTTGTTGTCATCCCCCTTCTTTGTTTGTCTCATTTTTTCCTGTCTGTGCAGAGCTTAGCACATCACTTATGCATATCCAAGGTCCCATCCAGAGCAATCCGACAGTAGCCCTATGCTAATCTGTACATGAAGGACACAGCTTTGTGCTTCAGTTTGGCAGCAAAAATAACCACTCTGTTGACGGTTGTAGGATCAGGGGACAGCCTTTAGGACCAGTGGACAGCCTTTTGAGAAAAGAGCAGGGAAACGTAAAAGTGGCTCCATACTCACTTTTTACATAAAATAAATTACAGAGAGAGCAACGATTTAAATAGAGAAAAAAATGAAACTCCTATGTAAACCAAGAGATTACTTTTATAATTTTAGGCTTAGAGAGGCCTTGTTAAGTATGACATGAAACCTGTGAGCTAGAAGGAAAGATTGACAAGGTTGACCAGATAAATTCTTTGGTTTGGTAAAATACTGTAAGCATTGTTCAAAAAAAAATACAACTTGCAGAAAATAGTTGCAATATATGACAAAGGATTAATGACCATCATACGTAAAGAACTTTTATAAATTAGTAAGAAAAATGCTAAAAGCCCAGTAGAAAAATGAGTGAAGGACACAATGAGCAATTGAGAAAAAAAATTAATTCCCATTTTCTCTTTCCCACCATGAGAGGTGGGTGGGAGGGGAGTTTGTCAATACAAGCAGAACAGACAGTGGGCCTGTCCTTTAACCTCGCAGTTTCACCAGTAATCATGTCCTCTGGAAATGCTTACAGAAATGTGGAGGAAATGGTACAGAGATGCCCATTGTGGTAGAACGTGTAATGTGAAAAATAGAAATAATCAAAATATGCACTAGTGTGGGATTGGTTTAATTATGACCAAGTCATAAGCTTTCTGGAAATACTTCATCGTACATCCTTGAATTAAAAATTTACAAAACAAAATATATAGGGTGTTACACTTATGTTTAAAATAGGAAGATTTTGTATGTTTATTTGTACATAGGGATTTGGAAGAAAAAACCTGTAAAGGAAGTTTTAAGTGTAATTTTACTCTTGTGGGATTTTTTTTTAAGGAGTAGGGATTGTTGAAATTGTGTCCGAATATTTTCTTTGATAACATACAGAGCCTTATTTATTGTTCTTTCACCTCCAACCAATGACAAATGACTGCATGCCCTCTTGAGACAATTTTTCTTTTCATTTAGAAACTACTTCCTATAACTGGCGTCCTTGCTTAGACCTGATGCTTTTGAGGGCCGGGGAAAAAGGAAAAAGCTTCTGGTGTATAATGCCAAGTTTTCTCTCCAATTGAGATGAATTTTTTTTTAAGAGCATGCAAAGGAGCTATGGTAACAGCTGTAGTATGCAGCTGTGGAAGAGAGAGGTAGAACTTTTCACAGAAACAAAGCAGTCTTTTCGATAATAACTCAACTATAGAAATAAATGTAGAAAACCACAGAGCTTTATGGAGCTTTCAGTTCAGGTAGGATCAGAGCTTTTTTTGAAAGGAGAGTGGCACATTGATATTTCATTTTGCATAAATACCAAAGTCATATGCCAGTATTGAAAGGGGTGGAAGGTACGTTTTTAATTATCAAGATGTGAATACCAGTATCTCCTTTCCTCAGGGACCTAGGAGCTAAAGCAAGGACAGAGAGAGCATGAGGTAGAAAATATAGTAGCTCTGAAATCAGCCAAAATAGAGGCCTGGCCTTGCCACTTCATAGCTCTGTGACTTGCTTCCCTTGGCTGTCAGGTGGGATAGTAACTAGTTGTAAGAGAGGACTTAATGGAATATACTGATTCTATTAACATTATAGATGCTCAGTAAATGGTAACTGATAATTTCTACTTGGCATGAAAGAAGGATAAAGAAGGATCTGTTGCACTTTGTTCATTTGTCCAGTATTTTTACTGTTTGCTAATACATTAATATTTTTGAAACCAAATTCTCAGACTGTGTGCTACCTAGATTAGGGGTTAATTGAATCATTTGTTTGTTCATTAAAAAAAAAATTGAACTCTATGCGTTAGGCATGCTTGGGATATAGAAGGTGTATGTTATCAAGTCACGCATTTGTGACTCTGGGCCAGACCTCTCCCTTGAGCTCCATCCACGTTTGTGCACGTGACTCCCTATGTATCATCTCTAGAGTGTCTAGTGACAGTCTCAATTTTTGTGAACATAGAACTGAACCTCTTAATGTGCTTCCCTGTCCGCATGCCTGGACCTTCCTCATTCTCCCCCTCATGCTCTCTTCTCTAATCTGCCATCTTTGTTGTTATCCTACTGTGGAACCTCCTGCCATGAGGCTGTGCCGTGTCTGTCTCACTGCCTGAAATGCTCTTCCCTAAAGGATCCTCAGGCTCAAACCCTCAGTTCCTTCAGGCCCAACTCAGAGGTCACTTAGTCGGTAACCATATGTATAGTCACACGTATATACATATGTTGCTGGGTGCAGCTGCATCTTTTGCCGTGTTTCCTTTTTCCCCACAGTGTTTATCTCCAATGTGATGTGTGTTTATTTCCTTCATGTTTCTCTTCTTCAACTTATGAAAGCTCTGTGAAGGCACAGGTTTTCTCCCATCTTGTTTACTGCTATACCTCCAGTGTCTTCAGTGCTCAACGAAATTGAGTGGGTGGATGGATTTGTACCCTGTACTCCTCAAGGGTTCATTTTAGTAGGGAGAGACAGATGACAATCAAGTAAACCAGTAGGTGAACCTTTTGTTTTCTATGAGAAGATAAAACAGGGAAATGGAATAGGAGTGAGCAAGGAAAGGGACACTGAACATGGAAGCTGAAATCATGAAATTAGTCTAGCATGACTGGGGCACAGAAATGAAGAGGAAATGTGATAGAAGATGAGTTTCAAGGATGAGAAATGGGGGCCAGGTTAGGATAGTAAGGATTTGAGAGTTGATTCTAATTATACACCCTCCCCCCCTCAGCAGGGGGTGACAAAAACCTTGGGAAGTTTTAAGTAAGGGAGTGGCATGTCTGGATTCCCATTTTCAAAAGGTTGCTCTAACTGCTCTGATGAGAATCAACAGCAGGTGGGGTGTGGGAAGGGAACTGGAGTGAGATGGGAGGATATGTGGGCCTCAAAGCACGGATCCTTTCTTAGGAAATTAAAACTCTCAAGCAAGGTGAAAGATAGCATACGTGACTATTTTTATGTTTCAGAACTGCTGCTGAAGAAAATCTTGTATGTGGCTTCCTAAATTGTCTCCGCAGTAGTGATAATTTATGGGGGAGCTGAGGGACCCCTGGGGACAGGAGGAGGGTTATGGGACTGTGAAGCCTTCAGCATTCCTTTCACTCGCTGCTTGGCCAGGATGTTACCAGTGAGGTATGTTGTGTGGCAGCCAGGGAGCCGTGCTGGCCTGATAATTATTCATGTAGTCAGATTTGTAGGATATGCAAGATAAACTGTCTTCAAAGATTGTAGCACCGATTTTGGTTTATAACTTTTAGTTGTTTTGATTTACATGTATGTGTCCTGGGGGAATATTATAGAAGTTGTAAAACTCACATTTCTAAGATAAAAATGCGCATTATTGAAGTAAGTGTTTCAAGTGACTCAATAGCAATATTTCATTTTTCATTTCAGAAAACACCAGTTTGATCATGGAGAGGTAAAGACTTAATATCACCAAAATTTACCTTATTTTAATTTGGGCTTTTCTAGTTCCATTTTCTGACTTTAATGGTAATTGTCATTAATCATCTTTCAAAATAGCTTGTATGTGTTTTTACTACAAACATTCATTTGTTAAGACAGCTGAGAAGGAAACTCATGTGGGCTGCTCTGACCATCCTCACGGTAATAGCCATTCACTGCTGGAGCCCACTTGGAGTATCTTTCCTCTCTGCTCGCCCTCCCCTGAGGCCTCAGAGATGTGACTGACTGCTGTTCCCGTCTCTGTCAATTCAAGCCATGTTTTTTGTTTTTGACAATAATTGACATATGTTAGTTTCAAATGTACTTAATGATTCAAATTTCCATACATTGTGGAATGATCACCACAGTAAGTCTAGTTAACGTCTGTTACCGTACATAATTACTCAGATTTTTTTTCTTCTTCTTATGATGAGGGCTTTTAAGATCTACTCTCTTAACAATGGCGCAATGACTGTATTTCATATTTCCACATGGTGTTGATGGCACTTCTGAGGTGGAGTTTTGGGATCCAAAATAGCAGTTATTTCTCTTGACCACTTTCCTGCCTCATCTGATGGTAGCGCCAAGGTATATTTAGAAATGTGGGCTTTATTAACTACAGGCTTGATTCTAAGCAGAATTATAAAACCACTTGCCTTAGGGACTTTATAGTTTTAGCTCTCTAATAAAATGGAGAGTTTGAAAGTAGATTTTAAGACTTGTTTATTTCAGAAATCAAAATTCTTTTGCTGAGGAGTCACCACTGTGGCACCATAGGTTAAGAATCTCACTGCAGTGGCTCGGATCACTGATCCCCAGCCCAGCACAGTGAGTTAAAGTGTTGCCACAGGTTTGGCGTAGGTTGCAGCTGTGGCTTGGATTCAGTCCCTGGCCCTGGAACTTCTATTTGCCGTGGGTGCAGCCATAAAATTAAAAATATATATTGTTACTGAGAAAAAGTCCTCCTTTCTGTATATTCACCAATTTCACACCATATTCTTAAGCTTCGTAAATAGGAGTAAAAATTATTTTCTCTTTCTTTCAGCTGGTTTATCATGCATTGCAACTGTTAGCATACACAGTTCTTGGTGTTTTAATTATGAGACTAAAACTCTTCTTGACACCACACATGTGTGTTATGGCTTCCTTGATCTGCTCAAGACAGGTGAGATGCTTGTTATGCTGGCATTATAGGTGCTATGGTAATTCTACTCCAGCCTTTGTTATTGAGTGGCCCTAAAATAATATCGAATTACCCAGAGTTCTTTAAATTGTTATTAGCGTTCTTCATGATTTTGTACTAATCTTTCCTAAAGGGTAAGGGCCAAAATGGAATCATTTATCTTTTACATTCCTAAAAATACAACAAACATTCAGTCAGTGTAGGCTGAATTCATGAGTGATAACTACAGATGTTGATAGAAAGCAGAGCTTAGTTAAGGACATTTTTTTTTTTTTTTGACGTTCATATCACAAAGAACCTTAACAATTGATTTCAAGTTATCAGTACATTCAAATTATCTGTTCTTTAGTATCAAACTTAAAAATGTTTTTCCATTTATTTGAGTGTCCATTCATAGGCACACCCCTAACTCTTTACTTTTTAGTATTTAGTTTAGGCCATCTTTGTTATGTGAAGGTTTTTTTTTTTTTTTTTTCCTAGATATCTGTCTCCTTGTTCTGTGTCCACAGATTGATGCTTCTATATAGGGTCGCTTTTTCATTAATCAACTAGCCAAGGTGCAGCAGCGTTACTTTTTTTAAATTGAGCAAATATTTACTAAGCCTCTGTACCGTGTTCCAGGCATGAGGGGGTAGAGTGGTAGAGAGAAAAATCAAAAAGCAAAAGTGGATATATGCCCTTAAAATACTTGATATCTAGCTCTACAGACATGCAGAGAAACAGTACTAAGGAGAGGACAACAGAGACAAAGTCTTGTTAGTGAGAGTGGGCTATTCGAAGATGGAGAAAAGTAGTCCACCTCAGGGTTCCCAGTCAGATCTTGGTATTACATTAAGGATGCACTGCTTTCCAGAGGCTAACTGGGGTGTGCGGCCCCTGTTCCTGACTCCTCCAGGCTGGGACAGGAAGAGGGTGATGAGAAGCCTCTCACCTTAGATCCCACCTGCGGCGTGACAGATGATAGAGAAGTACTGAGCCTTGCCCCAGGCGGGCTTCATAGGTGTGGGACCTCTGTGATCGCACAGGGGCTACACTCAGAAGCCCTCTGCACCTAGATTGATGCTCTGCTGCTGCTGTTTTGAACTTCTTAATAATATTTAGTAAGGAAGCCACATTTTTATTTTGCACGAGGTCTGGCAAATTATGTAGGTAGGCATGACCTTACCCAAATCTGGGAGTAGAGAGAAAAAGTTGAGAGAGTGTCTTAAATCAGGTCTCACCTGTGTAAGGCTACTGGTAGAATTCTTTTGATCCCTCTGATTATCGTTTCTAGAACTTTTCTTTAGAATAATTAATCCTTTATCTGGGATTGTAGCAGAGACTTCTCTGGGGAGAACTTTTGCTTATTGGATACAAGATGCTTTGTACTAACAATTATCAATACATTCTTAATTCGATTTCAGCTGTTTGGATGGCTCTTTTGCAAAGTACATCCTGGTGCTGTTGTTTTTGCTGTGTTAGCCGCAATGTCAATACAGGGTTCAGCAAATCTGCAAACCCAGTGGAATATTGTAGGGGAGTTCAGCAATTTGCCACAAGAAGAACTTATAGAATGGATCAAATATAGTACTAAACCAGGTAAAAAATAAAAGTTATATTATTTTAGCTATGGTTTTCTTCACAATTTTATATACCACTGCAAAATCTTAGGTTAGGCCCAAGTTACTTCCAGTGGTCTTAAATCTTTCTAAGTCCTGCTTCTAGATTTTCCAGAAAAAGATGCCAGTCTTTCTTCCATGGCTTGCGAAGGAAATGTTACCCATGTTTTCTTAGTCACTTATTTATCTATTTTTGATAAATTCTATTTTTTTCCAAATGTCTTCAGAGTTTTACCTGGCACAACTTTTAAAATAATTTATGTTATGCTTATTTTCCTAATTTTTTTTTTTTTTTTGTCTTTTTGCTATTTCTTGGGCTGCTCCTGCGGCATATGGAGGTTCCCAGGCTAGGGGTCGAATCGGAGCTGTGGCCGCCAGCCTACGCCAGAGCCACAGCAACGCAGGATCCGAGCCGCCTCTGCAACCTACACCACAGCTCACGGCAACGCTGGATCCTTAACCCACTGAGCAAGGGCAGGGACCGAACCCGCAACCTCGTGGTTCCTAGTCGGATTCGTTAACCACTGCGCCACGACGGGAACTCCTATTTTCCTAATTAATTTTTAATCTTAGATCTTTACATTCCTTCTTGAAATGAACTCATGAAATGTGATATTTTATTCATGTATAGAAAGGGAGATTTCATTGTCATCTGAGCGTCAATTATTAAATCATCTTCTAGAATTCCTTGGTGCTATAAAACTTCCCTAGTCAATTTGTTACTTCTTTCCTAGAAGAAGGAAAAGATATTAAAAACAAGCAATCAAAAGAAACAGAAATCCTCATTAATGAAATAGATGATGAGACTCTTATCTTCCAAGGAAGAATAGTTTACCCCAGCTTGGTTGTTGACTGCCATTTTATCAGCCACCCAACTTCATTCTGGTTCTGCCATTGAATCTCTAAGTCATAAGATGGGCTTCAGCTTTTTCTCTTGGAAAGCAATTGACCTGACCAGAAGGAGACTCCTTGTCACACTCACCAAGTCTCTTCCTAAGACCTTCCTCCCTGCTTTGCAGATGCAGTGTTTGCAGGTGCCATGCCCACAATGGCAAGTGTGAAACTCTCTGCACTTCGGCCCATTGTGAATCATCCACATTATGAAGATGCAGGGTTGAGGTTAGTACACAGTTATCCCAGCGTTGAAAGCAGATATTTCATACAGATAGAGACTGAATGAGGGAACCAGCAAAATAACGAGTTTTCAAGAAGGATATGGTGAACTATGATTTACAGAATTAGGGGATAAAAAATGCTTAAGTAAGATGGCTGAGTTCTGTATAAACTGTAAGTATCCATAGGACAATAAAACTTCAGCCTTTGGTTATCTTCTGTCCTAGGCAGCAAAAAGATATCATACCATGTCTGTTTTCCATGGCTGTTAGCAGACAGCTCTGTTAACAGAGCTCCAAAACTCCCAGGTCCTTATAAGTTACCCAGAAGATTCATTAGCCTATAGTTTTTAGTAAGGTTTTCTTATAGGCTTATAGGATTTTATTAAGATTTTCTTATAGAAATTCAATTCTTTCTTAAATTCTGAGGAGTCAGTCGAAATGGAATCCCATTCAAAGAGAGTTTTCTGATTTCGCTGCTACAGCCTGCTAGAATAATCCTGTGTTGTGTTTTTTGTTTGTTTGTTTGTTTTTTTACTATCTTCTTCCTAAGTTAGAGTGTTGTGTTCTCTTTGAAAAGGAAATAGATTTAATTTCGATGCAATTTCTAGGTTGATCAGCTATTCATTCCTAAGTATTTGGTAACTCCTATTAATATTTTATTTTGTGTAACAATGGGACAGACCTTTTATAAAGGAAAAGATTTTTCATTAAAAAATCAATTTTAGCAGCCTAATTTCCAGAGCAGTTGTGTTAAATAAGTTTAGGGGTTTTTTTTACTTTGTTTTGTTTATTTTGTTTTTTTTGTTTTTTTGTCTTTTTGCCATTTCTTGGGCCTTACCCGTGGCATATGGAGGTTCCCAGGCTAGGGGTCGAATTGGAGCTGTAGCCACCAGCCTACGCCAGAGACACAGCAATGCGGGATCCGAGCCGCATCTGCGACCTACACCATAGCTCACGGCAATGCCGGATCCTTAACCCACTGAGCAAGGGCAGGGATCAAACCCGCAACCTCATGGTTCCTAGTCGGATTCGTTAACCACTGCACCACGACGGGAGCTCCTTGTTTTGTTTTTTTAAAGTTGGAAATAAAGTGGAGAGCCATTTAATGCTAATTGTTGGTTATCAAAGTTGGGACTCTTGCAGCTTTAAAGTAGTCCTATTGATGTGTTTGTGTAGCTCATACTCTTATGTGTGATAGAGTGATAGAGAATTTATAACGAAACAAACAGGCAAACAAACCAAAAGACTACATTTGGAAATGAAGGGATTCATTAAACTTAACCTTTTCTCCCAGGACTCTTGAGCTACTTCTGCCTTTTTTGATTGTCTTCCCCAGTGGCCCTTAGCAAGAACTCCTGTGTAGACTGTTCTCTTGACCTGATTCTTCTGTAGAGTCCTTCTCCTAGTCCCATTAAGTGCTTTTTTTGTCCAAAAAGGTTGATTTTGGACTTTATTTTAATCTTGGAAATCTTCTGCCCAATTATTTTTCTTTAAAGAGCCAGAACGAAAATAGTATATTCAATGTATAGTCGAAAAGCAGCTGAAGAAGTGAAGCGAGAATTGATAAAGTTACAAGTGAATTATTACATTCTGGAAGAGTCCTGGTGTATAAGAAGATCCAAGTGAGTACCCAACACAATTAGTATCTTATATTCATAAGACATTAAAGTTAATTCAGCCTCATGGCAAGTGCTTTCCTAGTTAATTGTGTCAGATGTATGTGAAAGTATAAGCAGAGGAAACTTTTTTGATTATTACTTGGAGTTTTTTCTAGTCATTTTATCATGATTTGCATGTGCACATTACCTTAAAAGTCTTGGCACTTACTGATAATTTCCCAAATTGTATTTGCTTTTGATGTTTGTTGTTTTTTTGGAAACACTTTTATTTAAAGTTGAATGTATTTTCTTTCAAAAGGCTTGCAGAGTCTGAAACCAAATAACTGAGTCTCATTATGATGACAACAGCTTTGTCCATACCGTTTCTCTGCACCATGCCACATCCTGTGATAGATGGGAGCCTCCCAGCTTCACCTTAGAGTGAAACTTTTCTCTTGCTGTTTTTGCATCTTATTGGAGCGGGGAAATAATTGACTTTACCGTGACCCATATTCTCTAGGGTATATAGTTTTAAAAATCATTTTCACACTAAGCAGAGTATAGCAACAACAATTAGTAAGATTTTCAAAGCAAATGGGAATTCTGAAGTTGGCAGTTTAGAAATGGTGCCTTTGGATGACAGCTTACTATTAAAATACCAAAGCATTCACTCCAGGAGAAGCACAGAAAGGAGTAGTTTTATCAGAAATCATGGATAATGTATGGAATACTATTATTTTTAAAATTCTCACTACTCTTTAACAGAAGCCTTCAGGAGATTGCTGTATATGTGCTTTAATCATACTCATTCACCTTGTATTTCAGTGATACACAAGGGTGGTAAGACAAAATGATTAAATATTGACTCAGGAGTACAAATAGTGCTGTGATACAGTATCTATCAAGCATTGCCCACAAGGAAACTGAAACAATTGTTTGAATTTATTTATTTATTTATTTTTAATTTTTTTGTCTTTTTACCATTTCTTGGGCCACCCCCTCGGCATATGGAGGTTCCCAGGCTAGGAGTCTAATCAGAGTTGCAGTTGCCAGCCCACACCAGAGCCACAGCAACACAGGATCCGAGCCGTGTCTGCGACCTACACCACAGCTCACAGCAACGCCGGATCCTTAACCCACCGAGCAAGGCCGGGGATCGAACCCACAACCTCATGGTTCCTAGTCGGATTCATTAACCACTGCGCCCCGACGGGAACTCCATGAAACAATTGTTGATTGTGGAATGATTTTCCAGTGCATATGTCCCAAGTGATTTGAACTTAATCAATCTATAGAAAATATTACTGTTCTTAGAATCATAATTTCCAAAATGCTTTAAGTCCTTATGAATGTATGAGTATAGATGAAATTTGTACATAGCCTTTAACTTTGTTATATAAATTTTGGAAAAAAATCATGAGCATCTCATAATAATTTGATGAGGACATTGTAATAAGTGAATGATGGGCTGACATTTGCAGTCAGAAGAACTCAGTTTCTAGGCAGAGATTTCCAGCAGCCTTCGAATTTTCTTTATAGCCCCAGAGATCACTCTCCAACTCTCCAGGTCAGCGCTGCCAGTGTAAGACACCTGTAGGTTATCAGAACATAAAAATTACTTTGCGGTCTTTTTTCCCCCAGCGTAATGATGAACTTTGGTTGAGGATTCTTCATTTTTTCCTGGACCCCTGCATAGTATTTTGAAATTGCAGAGGCTGCAGTATTTTATTCTGAGATGCTGATGGAGCTCCTTGGATTGCATAGCTGTAGTAGTCTCATGTTCTGATGGGTAGAGCACTGGTTTTTGTACACAAGAAGGGATCAAAAGACAAATTTAGGAAGTGTGGCAATAAATCTTGCACACTAAACAAAGTCAGCAGTCAATTAACTGGCTTCCTCTCTCTTTTTTTTTTTTTGCTTTGTAGGGTCACACCTGCAGCATATGGAAGGTCCCAGGCTAGGGGTCAAATTGGAGCTGCAGCCAGTGACCTATGCCATAGCCACAGCAACACAGGATCCGAGCTGCGTTCTGTGACCTACACCACAGTTCACAGCAACACCAGATACCTAACGCACTGAGCAAGGCCAGGGATCGAACCCACATCCCCATGGTTTACTAGTAGGGCTTGTTGCCACTGAGCCACAACAGGAACTCCTTAACTGACTTCTGATTACCTTCTTTTAGAGCTCACAGGCACTCAGACTGAGAGTTGGGTGGGGAGGAGGATGTGCTGGATTTCTCTTCTGGACCTTCAGCTGCCCTTGCTGTGTTTGTTCCAGCAGAGGTGGAGAAGGGGGGAAGGTGAAGAAGTGGCTTTCTCTCATCTGGTTTCCTCACTTAGTAACTAAAACAATGCCCTCCATCCACTACACGATTTAAGTCAGACTGATTATAAGTCTCAGGAAACCTTAGACAGCGCCTCTGCTTAAACCTTGAAACAGAACACAGCTGTGCTTTCTGTTGTGACAGAAGAGCAAATGGAGGACTCAGAAGAGAAAAGGGAAGGACTGATATTCAGCGCTTGCCTCTGCAGTAAGAAGAGCTGAGTTTCTGGACAGGGCTTTCCACCAGCATGGGGATCTTCTTTATTGCCTTGGCCCTTGCTCTCTAATTCAGTTGTGCTAGCCTGAAACAGCTGTGTGTTACTGGAAAAGAAAAATGTGTCAGAACAACGGCAGCAAATAGGGGATTCAAGTGGGAGAATGAAGGAAAGAAGGACTAATGTCCATCTGGAGCCTAAACTATGCTCTGTACCTTGGTGGGCACTGTATTCAGGTGCTGTCATTGACAGAGTGGCTTAATTGTACACCTGATCATTCCATAACTACTTGGAACCTGTGTTCAGATACAAGGATGAAAATACACCCAGTGCAAGTTGTAGATGAGCTTTTAATGAACTACTTTTTTTATTCTCAGTTCTGTGCTTTCTTTCTCATTAATTTCCATAATAGAGTTGACATAAAATTAAAATAAATTCAGAAGAAAATTACTCAGATTTTCACTAATGCTATTTTAAACATGTAGCTGGCTGGCCTGGGGAAATGTCTAGAAGCTCAAAAAAGGACTGAAGGGTGTTAAACTGAGAGCTCACAGACAGCTCTTTGCCCTCTTCTTTCCCTGGAAGCAGTTGACCTCAGGAGCTGGATAGTTTTCTACCTCCTGTATTATCTCACTCTCTAATACCACTGGCCCACAGTGTAGTAACAGTTTGGCCTTGGCATATGTGAGAAAATTAAAAGGTAGAAAACCCGGGCCCAGTCATATCTTCATACATTGGTAAAATCTGGTCTCAATGAGGGTGTGCACCGAATACTCTTTGCAGAAACACTCATTGCTGATACCTTTTGGGGAGGTAATTTGATAGAGGCAAAGTGAAATTTGTATAGCCTTTTGATGTAATGATAGTGCTGCTTTTAGAAGTTTAGCTTGCAGAAGATACAGGCACAAAATTTTTTACATCAGCATTGTTTTATAATGACAAAATGAGAAACAATTAGAATATCTGTCCATAAACAGTGGTTAAATAATACATAGAAGTGCTAGCACCTATTAAAAAGAATAAAGTAGATACTTTAGCAGATGGAACAGTAGCCACTTTTTATTGCTAAGTGAGGAGTCCCAGATTAATCTCATTTTTATAAAAGCAACCCAGGAGCATCTGTGTATATAAAAATGTCTGTGCCTGTGTTTTTGTGTGCTTGTATGTCTGCACGTGGATAAAAAAGATCTAGCAGAATATATGCTGATTTTTTTTTTTTTTACAGAAGCCACCTCTAAGAAACAGCATTGGGGGTGACTGGGACTTTCACTTATTCCTTTTGATAGGTTCTAATTTTGCCACCTTTTGGGTAAAGGTTCCTTTTAAATTAAAGATGTTACTGAAAAGGAGAAAGCATGAGCATTCCTGTCAATGTGCTTACCTCATGGTGGAGAGCAGGGGAGTGGGGCTGCCATTGGGAAGAAAAGGGACTTGTTGGAAATAGTTTTTGCTCTTAGAAAGAAAAGTGAAGCAAACATAAGCTATTGTCAAATCTCTGTAATTTTCTTTTTTTTTTGCTTTTTAGGACCATACCCACAGCATGTGGAGGTTCCTAGGCTAGGGGTTGAATCGGATCTGCAGCTGCCAGCCAGCCACGCCACAGCAACACAGGATTCGAGCTGCGACTGCGACCTACACCGCAGCGCATGGCAGCGCTGGATCCTTAACCACTGAGTAAGGCCAGGGATCTCACCTTTGCCCTCATGGCTGCTAGTTGGATTTGTTACCACTGAGCCACAGTGGGAACTCCTGTTTTTTAACATTAATAAAAAATACAAAAATTATGAAATTCCTTTCATCTTTTTTGTCTTCGTTGGTATTTTTGGAAGAGTCCAGGCCATTTATCTTGTAAGAATGTCCCACATCAGGATTTGTCTAATTTGTTCCCCATGATTAGATTCGATTTGACACAATTTGGCAAGAATACAACATAGGAGGTATTAGGTACTTTCTGTTATGTTGTTTCAGGAGGTACATGTCACTTTGTTCTGTTATTGATAATGCTAAGTTTGGTCACTTGATTAAAGTGTGTCCCACAACCCTCTCCATTTTGAGAAGACAGATCTTCTTTATAATCAATAGCCTTTCACCATGTGGTTCTTGTATCCACTTCTTAGGCTTCCATGAATCAGTTATTACATTGGTGATTGTAAAATACTTAGGTAATAAAGATTTGAAAGTAACATATCAGTTACTGATTAATGGGATAAGAACGGATTTGGTAAATAATAAATGCTCATTTTGTGTCTGTGTCACATTTTGGTAATTCCTGAAATATTTAAACTTTTATTTTTACCATATTTATTCATATTTATCATAGTCATTTGTGATTAGTGATCTTTGATATTACTATTGTAATTGTTTGGGGGCACCATGAACCCCACGTAAGACAGCGAACTTGGTGGGTAAATACTGTGTGTATCTTGACTGTTCTACCAACCAGCCATTCCCCCATCTCTCTCCCTCTCCTTGGGCCTCCCTGTACCTTGAGACACAGGCCAACTTATAACCCTTCAGTGGCCTCTTAAGTGTTCAAGTGTAAGAAGGAATCCCATGTCTCCCACTTTATTTTGTTTTATTTTTTTGCTTTTTAGAGCTGTACCTGCGGCCTATGGAGATTCCCAGGCTAAGGGTCAAATCAGAGCTATAGCTGCCGGCCTATACCACAGCCACAGCAACACAGGATCCCAGCTGTGTCTGTGACCTACACCACAGCTCACAGCAACACCAGATACTTAACCCACTGAGCAAAGCCAGGAATCAAACCTGCAACTTCATGGTTCCTAGTCAGATTCATTTCCGCTGTGCCTTGATGTGAACTCCCCATGTCTCTCACTTTAAATCAAAAGCTAGAAGTGATTAAGCTTAGTAAGGAAGACACATTGAAAGCCAAGATAGGCTAAAAGTTAGGCCTCTTGTGCCAAACAGTTAACCAAGTTGTGAATGCAAAGGAAAAGTTCCTGAAAGAAATGAAAAGTGCTACTCCAGTGAACACATGAATGATAAGAAAGTGAAAACAGCCTTATTGCTGATAGGGAGAAAGTTTTTGTGGTCTGAACAGAAGATCAGACCAGCCACAATATTCTTAAGCCAAAGCTTAACTCAGAGCAAGACTCTTAACTTTCCTTGGATCTTTGAAGGCTGAGAGAGGTGAGGAAGATACAGAAGAAAAGTTTGAAACTAGGAGAGGTTGGTTCTTGAGGTTTAAGAAAAGAAGTCATCTCCATAGCATCAGAGTATAAGGTAAAGCAGCAAGTGCTGATGTAGAAGCTGCAGCAAGGTATCCAGAAGATCTAGCTAAGATCAGTAATGAATATTGCTAGAGCAAACAACAAATTTTCAGCACAGATGACTGTTGGAAGAAGATGCCATCTAGGACTTTCATAGTTAGGAGAAGTCAACATTTGGCTTCAAAGCTTCAATGAAAAGACTGACTCTTGTTTAGCGGCTAAAGCAGCTGGTAACTTGATGTTGAAACCAGTGCTCATTTACCATTCCCAGAATCCTAGTGCCCTTAATAATTGTGTTCAGTCTCTTCTGCCTGTGCTCTATAAATGGTACAACAAAGCCTGCATTACAGTACTTGCTATGTGAAGTCTGCTGTTGAGACTTTGCCCAGGAAAAAAAGATTCAATTCAAAATAAGACTGCTCATCGACAGTGCACCTGATCACCCAAGAGCTCTGATGTCTGCAAGGAGGTCAGTGTTGTTTTCATGCCTGCTGACACAATATCCATTCTCCAGCCCATGGATCAAGGAATAATTCCAATTTCCAAGTCTTATACTTTAATAAATATATTTTATAATAGCTGCCATAGACAGTGGTGATTCCTCTGATGGATATGGGCAGAGTCAATTGAAAACCTTTTTGGAAGAGATTCTCCATTCTGAGTGCCGTTAACAATATTTGTGGAGTTCCTGTCATGGCGCAGTGGTTAATGAATCCAACTAGGAACCAGGAGGTTGTGGGTTCGATCCCTGGCCTTGCTCAGTGGGTTAAGGATCCGGCGTTGCCGTGAGCTGTGGTGTAGGTTGCAGATGTGGCTCAGATCCCGAGTTGCTGTGGCTCTGGCATAGGCCTGTGGCTACGGCTCCAATTCGACCCCTAACCTGGGAATCTCCATATGCTGCAGGAAAAAAAAAAAAAAAAAGAAAAGAATATTTGTGATTCTGGGAGTTCCCATCATGGCTCAGGGGTTAACGAATCTGACTAGGCATGATGAGGTTTCGGGTTCTATCCCTGGCCTCGCTCACTGGGTTAAGGATCCGGCATTGCCGTGAGCTGTGGTGTAGGTCGCAGACGTGGCTCGGATCCTGCATTGCTGTGGCTGTGGTGTAGGCCGGTGGCTACAGCTCTGATTGGACCCCTAGCCTGGGAACCTCCATATGCCAAGGGAGCAGCCCTAGAAAAGGCAAAAAGACCAAAAAAAAAAAAAAAAAAAAAGTAATATTTGTGATTCCTGGAAAGAGGTCAAAATCTCAACAGCAGTTTGGAAGACGTTAATTCCACCCTCATGGATGATTTTGAGGGATTTAAAACTTCAATGGAGGAAATAACTGCAGATGTGTTGGAAATAGCAAGATAACTAGAATTAGAAGTGGAGCCTGAAGATGTGACTGAATTGCTACAATCTCCTGATAAAACTAATGGATGAGGAATTACTTCTTAAGGATGAGCAAGAGAAAGTAATTTTTTGAGATGGAATCTACTCCTGACTAAGATGCTGTGAAGATTGCTAAAATGGCAACAAAGGATTTAGAATATTAAATAAACTTAGTTGATAAAGCAGCAGCAGGGTTTGCGAGTATTGATTCCAACTTTGAAAGAAGTTCCTCTGTGAATAAAATGCTATCAAATAGTATTGCATGCTACAGAGAAATTATCCATGAAAGGGAGGACCAATCCATGGGCAAACTTCATTATTATCTCATTTTAAGGGCCCTTCCACCAGCAAAAACAAAAAGGAAGCCTTATCACAGAAGGTTCAGATGATGATTAACATTTTTTTAGCAATAAAAATTTCTTTTTTTTCCTTTTTGCTTTTTAGGGCTGCATCTGCAGCATATGGAAATTCCCAGGCTGGGGGTCCAATTGGAGCTGCAGCTGTCAGCCTACTCTACAGCCAGGGAGCGTAGGCCAGGGATTGAACCTACATCCTCATGGATACTAGTTGGGTTCCTTACCACTGAGCCATGACAGGAACTCCCAGCAGTAAAAACATTTTTAAGTTAAGATATGTAATTTTATTGCACAGTTAATAAACTTCAGTATAAACATAACTTTTATGTGCACTTGGAAACTAAAAAATTCATTGCAATACTTGCTTTATTGTGGTGGTCTGGAACCAAGCCCATGGTCTCTCAGAGGTGTGCGCATGTAATTTTCTGCATCAGTATCTTAACCTCTTGCTGTGTGCTGGGCATGCTGCTAGGTACAGTCTCTAATTCCCTGTTGTCAGTACTTCCCATTTACAAGTATGGAGAGTGAGGCTGAGTGAACTGTCCAATAGTGCATTCTTGCTAAGTAGATGAGACAGAATTTAACTGAGATCTCTTAACCCACTACCTGAATTTACATACATTCTATGTCTTTCTTTATAGTCACCTGTGCTGTGTTCACCTTGTTCTAAAAATAATTTACGATGGAGTTCCCGTCGTGGCGCAGTGGTTAACGAATCCGACTAGGAACCATGAGGTTTCGGGTTTGGTTCCTGCCCTTGCTCAGTGGGTTAACGATCCCGCGTTGCTGTGAGCTGTGGTGTAGGTTGCAGACGCGGCTCGGATCCCGCGTTGCTGTGGCTCTGGTGTAGGCTGGTGGCTACAGCTCCAATTGGACCCCTAGCCTGGGAACCTCCATATGCCGCGGGAGCAGCCCAAGAAATAGCAAAAAAAAAGACCAAAAAAAAAAAAAACAAACAAACAAAAAAAATAATTTACGATAGCTTACATAAATATAAATAACCATGGTAGGATTTTTCTTTAAAGTAAGTTGAGAAAAATGAAATGAGAGCAGTCATGAAAGGTGTGCTCTGTTTTATCTGCCATTATATAATGCACAGTGATTTTTAATTTTGCATGTTAATTTCCCTAGGCCTGGTTGCAGTATGCCCGAAATCTGGGATGTGGAAGATCCTGCTAATGCTGGGAAACCTCCCTTATGTAACATCTTGGTGAAGGAGTCCAAGCCTCACTTCACCACTGTATTCCAGAACAGTGTTTACAAAGTCTTAGAAGTTATAGAGGAATGACCGCTGCCTACAGAGAAGTCCACCAGTAATGGTTTTCCTGTTTTGCTAGTAACTCATGCCTTGTTTTTAATTCAGATCCCCAAAACTTTCGTAGGCAACTGTTTTCAAATGGAAAACGTCTTATTTGGTCAATTCGAATGTCATCCTGATTGTAAAAATACTTAAGCCTTTATCAGTTGGTTACTGTTTCAGTGCAGCCCTTAAAATTTGCTATGCAAATGAGTACATGCTTGTACTTGACTTAAATATTTGTGCTAAAGTGAGCAAAGCTCGTGTATTAAAAAATATGATGGGTCGTGGAAAGGGTGATATGAACATAGAGTCAATTCTGAGCTGCGTAGGGGCTGCTTTTACAGTTCATGGACTATCGATGCCCCTTGCTTTTTTTCCTACCTTTTGCTCTTGTTTTGTGAACATTTCAGTGATTATTGTGAGCCCCTGTTGTCAACCTCAGTGAGAGTAGATGGGGCAGATATGGGTATTTGCTATGGAGAATTATCTGTTTATTCCACTTCACATTCCTATGCACTCTGTTGCTTGGGTTAATGAAGCGTTTTCTGCTCATTATTAATCCAGACTCTTGGATGTAGTGACTAGGACCAAATTCTTGTAACTACCAGTCATGTGGCATTAGAGTGTGTGTGTGTGTGTGTGTGTGTGTGTGTGTGCACGCACACGCATGTGCTTCTGTCTCTTTCCCAACATTCTTTGTCTGTTAAGTGTTGTTCACTTATTTAGTTGGTTAACACGTACTTATTCTTGGTTTAAAAAATTTAATGACAGTTGTGTACTTTTCTCATTTTTGGTATTATTCAAATGTTTATATTTTAATACCTTTAAGCCACTTAAAATTTTTCATGTATAATTGTAGTTTTAAGAAAAACTATTTTGAACAACCCTAAATATAATGCATCTAGAAACTAATGTATATTTGAGTAGACATAATTTATAGTGCAACTGTAGGCTATAGTATATGGTAATTTTTCTTTTATTATTAAGATACAATAAAGTATGACTAATTTTTCTGTCAAACAAGTAAATGAATAATGTTAAGTGAGTGAGGTTTTTATATTTTACTTTTAAAATTGCCTGTCTTTAATAAGACAAAGCCTTAAGCCTTATGTTATAATTTGGGTTCCAAAAACCATCATTTCCGTATGAGGAGTGAATATATTCAGGCTTCTCTACTTCTTTTCTTTCTTGTTTATTTTTATTTTGAAAAATTTGCAAACTTGCTTTAAATTCTTAGTATGAATTGTTGTTTCTTAGAAGTTAATTTGTGTGAAATGAGATTCTTCAAAACAGTGAGTCCTCATAGTTCTGAGGAATGGCTCTAAGATATAACGTTCTAAGCAAACCGTGACTCTGGCAGATTACACATTTAATTACACAGTGTTCTCTTTATTAACCACAGGCAGATTAACCTCATTGTGGATTGTCCTGGAGACCTGAGTCCTCAGGGACGGTTTCCAGTGCCCGCTCCGGGGAGCCACTGAAGAGCTGTTCTCTTTCTGCCTTCTCACCAGAGCCCAAGGACAAGCCTGGTCTGGGGGAAGAAGCATTAGCTTGCTTAGAGCAGACAGCTGCCGAGACAGCCTGGGCTGAGGAGTGTGCAGCCCCCCGCCTGCCCAGAGCCCGCCTTTCCCAGGGAGCCTTCTCCTGGCCTGAGATTGTCAGTGTCTTCAGGTGCCTGCCCCTCTTTCTCACTTGCTGGGTGACTTATTTCGTGGTCTTTTGCCAGTTGCAGAAAACAGGGAAGCATCTGGGGAGTTGTGGATTAGGAGTGGAATTTGAGCGGTGATGCAGAAATGCAGAAAAATGGCAAGTGGGCACTCGAGGCCAAGGAAGATTAAGAGTCACCACAGGCAGGAAGGGGGAAGTGTGTGTTCTGCTTTATTTGCCATTGTTTCTCACCTACATGTGTTTTGTACATCCAGCAGTTACAATTTTGAAAAACTTTAGTTTTAAAGTTATTCTTTATTCTTCCCACCTTTCAGTAATTCCCTTCCCAGGAAGTTCACATGTAATGGTTTGAAATTTATATAGGAAAAGCATTAAAATACTATTTTAACTGTTTCATATGCTAGGAAAAGATAAAAATAGTCAAATTAGTTTTTTTTTTTTTCCAGAAGACGTCTTTTGTAACAGTATTTATTAATGTAACTCCACCAGCAAGCTATGATTATATTTTAGGCCAGTCAGTTTAGAACAGAGGCCTTGGGCTACACTGCACACTCAGCCTTGGTCACATCTGGTACAGCCGGTGCTGTAGATTATATATATCTTTTATGGCAACATAGAGTAGTAGTAGGTTCGATATACACGACAAAACAGTATTAAAGCTCAGTATTTTATGCATTTTTAGCATTTAAAAATATTTTTGCTTTAGTGTGAAGAAGGTTAAGGATGGACTAGGTGGTGATAAAAATAGCTTTTGCTATGATAGTAAAAAAAACAAAGTTGGGGCAGTATTTCTATAAAAAGATAAGCCTCTAAAAGTGCTTAGCAAAACAAGTGTAGTGTTAAAATAGGACAATGATATTAAGGAGAAAATGAAAGGATGTGTCAAGAATAAAGTGATAATGCATAGGGGTATTGTATTTTTATGAATTTTATGCCAGTTGTTTACATGTACTATGTATGTTAAATAAAAAAGGTCATGAAAAATATGGAAAGTGTTTTTTTTTTTTTCCATTGTTATCTTCATTTCCTCCTTGGCTGTGGACATGTTCAACTTCATTCTGTAGTCAGATAACCAAGAATTGGTTTGGGGCAGATTACAGTCCTCAATGAAGGGGAAGGGTTAAAGGACCATGAAACGACTTGGTCCTTTTCATTAGTGATGATTCTAGGGATGGAGGGTCCCCATACTCTTCTTATATTTATGGCATTACACACTTAGATTACTTTATCATTTACACCAAGGGACACAATCACTCTTTACAGCCATATTTTCAAGATAATTGCCGGAAAAGCTTTTTCTCATACATTAAAGCACAGTTTGGTCTTAGAACATTTCCTCAATTACAGCTCCATGTATTTACTTGATATAAGCATCAACTTAAATTTTTTTATCTGCTTGGAAGAAAGACAGTTTAGCTTAATTCATGTTTGTATAATTTTTTTTACATAGTAACACCTTCACTCTCTGACCTCTTGAAGGATAGTGATTCTCAAATTTAGTGTGCATCAGAGTCACCTGGAGGCCATGTTCAAACAGATCACTGCACCCCTCCACAGAGTCGGTGGCAAAAGTGGTGCTATGGTCTGAGTGTTTGCGTCCCCGAAATTGATATGTTGAAATCCTGTCCCCCAAGGTGATGGTACTAGGAGGTGGGACATTTGGGAAGTGATTAGGTTGTGAGAATGGAGCTCTCATGAATGGGGTTATGAAAGTGCCGTTATAAAAGAGGCCCAAGAAAACTCCCTTATCTCATCCACCATATGAGGTTACAGCCACAAGGTGCCATCTATGACCTAGGAGGTAGACTCCCACCAGACCCTGAATCAGCTGGCACCTTGAGCTTAGACTTGCAGTCTCCAGAATTGTAAGAAATAACTTTCTTTATTAAGATACATGGTTTGTGATATTTTGTTATAGCAGCCCCAAATTAATTAAGTCAAGTAGGGTCCCAGAACTGCATCCTAATCAGTTCTCAGATGATGCTGATGCTCTTCCTGCAGGGGGTATACTTGAGAGCCACTGCTCTAATGGATAAAACTATCTGGAATACTGGCCTCTAGGGGGCGCTCCATTCCTGACAGCACTAATCCCACCAAAACAGGCTAGAGGGTCCCTATACTGGGAACTGAATTTTACGGAGTCCTTTCTTTGTCTCTTAGGGAGCATGCTTCAGTGGAACTTGCAAGGAGCAAGGAGCAGATAAGGTGATTTTTAACCAAGAACAGATAAGGTAATTTTTAACCAGACACTAATACAGCTCACTTGTATTGTCTTTGCTAAATAGATGAGTTATGGATCATTTAAGTATTTTGAACTTGTAAACTAGACTGAGCTTAGACCTGTCTATTTTCAGTTCAGAACTGGAAAAAGAAATCCTTTGAGGTCGAACTTAACTTTTGTAAAATTACATTGTCTAGAAGAAAATAGATAAATTCAGTGATGTGTGTGGATTTTAAAACTTCATTTTCCACTTTATTACTTTTGTTTGGCTCCAGAAATCTTCAGGCTTTTCCCCCTATTAGAGAGCAGTTGAGGATCAGCTCTGGTTCACAGATCACCTGTTTCTCACTTCTGCCTTCCCTTTCTCCTTCCCCAAACTAGAAGTTTCTAATTTAAATCAGTGAAATTGTTCCCTGTGCAGAAAGAGAAGAACTGCTTTTTTTTGCCTTCTCTAAGGCTGCTCCCGTGGCATGTGGAGGTTCCCAGGCTAGGGGTCCAATCGGAGCTGTAGCTGCCAGCCATGCCACAGCCACAGCAACGCGGGAGCTGAGCTGTATCTGCAGCCTAAACCATAGCTCATGGCAACGCCAGGTCCTTAACCCACTGAGCAAGGCCAGGGACCAAACCCGCCACCTCATGGTTCCTAGTCAGATTCGTTAACCACTGCGCCATGACAGGAACTCCAAGAGGAGCTGCTTTTAAACTTCATTCTATTCTTGAATTGGTCTTTATTTCACAGTACTGTATTAGTACAAATACGTCAAAGTTAAAAAGGACATTAAGGTATGGAAAAGTCTTGACAACTCTTTCCTCTTAGTCTTCCTCCCACGAGAGAGATTTTAAAATTGTGAATGAAGTGTAATAGTTGAAATTTTTTCTTAAGATTTTGAAGCATTGTGGTGTAATTAAAAGGTAGACTTTTTCTTTTTGCAACGAGATTAAGATAGTATTGACAATGGCTCTGCTTTCAGAGCAATGCTTTCTGTACTCAGATATCTAACCCTCAATTCTAATTACTTTAAATAAGAAATGCATTTTCAAAATGATTTTCAAATAAATAGTAGTGCTACTGAGTATTTTTATGCAGGTATGTCCTTTTTAATTCAGCATAATATAATTTAATTGATTTTTTAAAAGTACCTGGGCTTTTTTCTCCCCTGTATACAAACTTAATACCTTGAAAGAAAGTTGAGTGTAGCAAAAATTAAGCTCATTTCATTGTTATGCCGATGCTCTTCAAGCTTCAGCCCTGAGGCATTTCTAGAAATGTAGAAAGAAATGAAAATAAGAAATTGGCATCAAGCCATGAAAACTTTCTCTTTAAAGGTGCCTGAAGGCCAGCTCACGTGTCTGTGTCTGCCTGCCTTGGTGATGATGCCCTGCTCTTTGGCCAGGCCCCTCAGGTCTGCACTCAAGGTATCTGCTTATTGACCAGAGTCCTCTTGCCCTGAAACATCCTCTTCCTAGAAAGTGCAATTTGTTAATCCTTCTGACGCTTTAAATCTGAGATGAATTTGGCTTTTCCTAACAAAGATCCCTTAGGCAGTCATCCTCAGACTTGTCTGTACATTGGGAATTGTTTGCAAATCTTTGAAAATACTGAAGCCTTTTACCCATCTCCACAGATTGGGATTTAATCAGTCTACGGTGTGTCCTAAGATTTTGAACTTTAGAAAAGGCCTAAAGACATTTTAGAGCCAGGCCTCCCTGCCTCACATCTGGATGTCCACCATGTCTCTGCCCAATCAAATTAGAAATGGTTAAGCATGTTTCTCATATACACTCCCTTTTATCCGTAATGATTGACCATTGGTACTTTATTGATCATGGTACTTAGTGTTGAGTAGACTTGCTAAGGTAAGAATTCTGTGTTCAGTTAAAGATAACCGATATAGTGGGTATGGGAAGGGGGAGAGTGGCAGCCTTCCCATAGGGACCACATATTTGTAAACCAAATAGTTACCTTGTATTTGTAAACTCTGATTTGAGTGCCATTGAGAAATGGGGATGTAGCAGCCACCCCCCCCCAAAAAAAACCCCAAAAGTTACTTTAAAAATCACTCTGACAATTTAATATTAGTTGTTTCTTCTCTTTGCTGATTTTTTTTCTTTTACCTGGAATATGCTTTCTTGATCAGTTTTCAAGATGCAACTCAACTCCAAGGTCACCTCCTCTGTGAAGCCTTCCCTAAATGCCTACCCCTTTGCTGAGTGAACTTCCCCTATTGTCCACACTCCTATAGCACCTAAATTCCACACATGTAACATGACTTTTTTCTCCTGCATTGTGTCCTTTTAGACTGAACCTATGTTACTCCATTCCAAATCCATAGTGTCTCCTAGCACAGTGCCTAGCAAGAAGTAATTCTTAATGATTTTTTTAAAAAACAAACCATACTTACTCAAGAATGCAATAAATTCTAGATTTCACTAATTTTTTTTTCCCCCGACTGGAATAAATGAAGGGTTATGTATTCCAGCTATGGTGATGGAATAATAAGGAAATGCAGGATCTCTTCAGATGAGATTAATAGCTTGTATAGGAGAAAAAAACTTTCTTGATAAACAGCTAAACAAAAATTAACATCATAACGTATCCTAACTAGCTACCTTTATACATTCAGAAGTGGCCAGAAACCAGATAACTGTTGGGAATCAGTATGGCAAAGCTGGATAGGTCTGCCTCCAGAGGAAGGACTCTCACAGGCCTGGTTTAGGTTGGGTGGCTCAGGACACTATGATGGCCAGTCCTGAGCACATTCACTGCTGGCCAGGAAGCAAAGAACTCTGATTAGGAATTTGGTTAAAGTCTTGGAGGAGAGAATTCCCAAAGGTTGGTAAGAGACTCATGCTGTCACTAGATGAGGATGTTAGGCCAAACAGATGATAGCAGTCATACAATTAATGTTGTCATAATTGAGACAACTGAATTGGAATCCTGGATCCATTTTTTACAGTCTCTGTGAGATAAGACATATTTCTTAATTTGGGAATCCATCTTCTTGTCTTTAAAAATGAGGTACCTTCTAGGGTAAAAACAGGAGAACTAGACAAATCCACAAACACAATGTTAACATACCTCTCTTGGAAACTGATGTCATAAGCAGGCAAAAAAGTCACTAAGGAAATACATGATTTCAGTAGTGAGGAAAGTAATCTTGATTTAATGGTTATGTGTGAAACAATGGAACCAAGCAAATGAAGAATACATATTCTTTTCAAGCATGTGGGACATTTCCAAGAACTGACAAAGCATGAACTCTAGGAAGTAATGGATTTTTTTTGTCTGTTTAGTTCACTGAAGTAACCCAGGCACCTAGAAGAGTACTGGCATACATGGGTGCTCAGTATCTGTTGAATGAATAAGGTCATCCTGCATGGAGCCAAATAGTGATTCTCAAAAAATTAATAATTATAATCCTTTGTTAGAAACAAATATAACATTGAAAAAAAAAAAAAACAAACTTTTAAATGATCCGTGAATCAAAGAAGAATCTATGATGAACTCTTAAAGAAAAAAATAGAACAATGATATACCATAAACTGCTTGTGGTGGGTAATTAAAGCAAATCCAGATAGAAATATACTTTTTCCCTATTGGTCTAAAATGTACATATTAAAATAAAAATGAATTCAAATATTGATATCAGGAATATATACAAAAAGCAACAGTATACACCCTCTTCCAAAATGAAGGAAATAGAACTTGATAAAACAGAAAACAAAAACTTTAATAAAGCCAAAGATGATTATTTGAAATAACTTTGAAAAAAGGCATAAAAAATTAGGAATGGCAAATAACCAAAGCCATAGAGCGTAAGCAGAGGAGGATGTTTTGAACAACTTTGTGAATAAATTTGAAGACTCAGATAAGTGGTTAAATTCATACAAAAATATAGCTGATCCAAGAAGAAATAGAAATTAGAAACAATCTTATCTCTAGCAAAGAAATTGAATTAGTAATTTTTTTAAAAAAAATCTCCCCTCAAAGGAAACAATTCAGAGTTTTACAAGCCTCTTCTACTAAATATTCAAGATACTGATTATTTCAGTATTGTGCAAACACCCAAAGTATAGGAAATAAATCTCCAGTTTTTAGGTGACTGTAACATTAAACACAAAGGGCAGAGTGGGGTTAATGCAGCAAAGGAAAATTACAGGTCTGGTACATTTGTGAACAAAGATGCAAACAAGAACCTAGGAATCAATTGAGCATAAGATGGAAAAATACTACTTCATCTCAAATTGATCTATGTTTTAATCAACATTCCAATAGGACTTTTTATAGAGCTTGACAAGCTGAATGTAAAATTTTTATGGATGAATAATCAAGACAAATTTGAAGAAGGTCGTGATAGGGGCATTTTTTCCCTACCATCTAGAAAGATTTATCACAACAGCTGTAAAAAAATATTGGCACAGGGATATGGAAATTGACTAATAGCTCAAAACAAACGTGTGTTTATTTAATAAGTGAAGCTAGCAGTTGGTTATATGAAAAACAAATTGTTTCCCTACCTTACATCATACATTAAAATAAAATTCCAAGTAGATGAAAGACCTACATATGAGAGATAATACTTTAAAACCTGGAAGACAATATAGGGTAATATCTTTATATCCTTAAAGAGGATTTTCTCAAAAAGGACTTTCAAAAGCCCAACGCTAACTGTAAAGGAAAGGATCAATTTATTCCTTATGTTATGGTTAATAACTTCTATTCACTAAGAGGAGTAAGAAAGTGAAGCAAGCCATGATGTGTAGAAGATAATTGTGACTTGGATACCTGATGAAAGATTAGTAAGAAAAATCCAACCTATTCATAATCAGGGAAATGCAAAATGAAACCACAGTGACAGCATTTATAACTCACAACATTCATTAAAATTTTCAAGGACTAGGAAAAGGCAGAGACAGCATAAGTCTTCACTCCCAGTGGAGGGTAACTCTTTTGCAAATAAATAGCATTTCCTGATAAATTTGAGATTATATATACCATGACTCAGCTTCTCCACTCCTTAGATTTATGCCCCGGAAAAATTCCTACACACGTGCATCAGGGGACATGTCTAAGAAGTTCACTGCCAAGGGTTCATAAAAACAGAGAACCTGGTGAGATCACTTGCAGGTGTGTCTGGAGTAAACAGAGGACCAGGTAAAGACTCTGAGTCGTATAGTCATCCAGGGCCCTATTGAATATGTTAAACTATAAAACAGCTATAGGCAGCAACACGGAAGACTCAGGAAATACTGATAAGCCAAAAAAAGCAAAATCTAATTTGTGAGTTCCTTTATAGAAAGTTCAGTAACGTAAAGTTAAATAACATAATTTTAAGGGATTAAAATATGGTTAAATATGAAGAAAAGCAAGTAAAATTAGATTGGCAGCTCTCAGAGGAGAGGAGGCACACAGGGGCCTTCAAAGGTCATGTGATCTTGAAAGTTGGGTGGTGGGTATACGGATGTAATTTCACTCCAGTTGTTTATGCATATTTTGTAATTATTCTCCAACAAATATTCAATGTTGAAAAAACCCATAGACACTTTCAGATGCTAATATGCAATGAAAAGAGCAACCCACAGTAGGTGTGGCAGGGGGTTGAGAGGAAATCCTCAGTCTCTCCAGCAATCACAGTTTCTAGCTAGTATTTCCCTTGGTGCCTGGCACGTGATGTTCCCTCAGTTCAATGCAAAGGGAGCAGTGGGAGCAGGGAAATAGGCATCTCTTTTGAAAAGGCCAGCAGCAACCACTTAAGATGTTAAATTGTGTTACCAAACTCAGATCCAGCTGCTCACTGCTTAACAATCTGAGAGGCAGTGTTGGTGGAAAGGAAATTTGCTTTTGCGCAGAAAGCGGGAGATGAGGGCAGAAGGCGGAACCGTGTCCCCCAGGAACCAACTCCGAAGATTCTGCTTGGCCAGGCAAGTTTTAAAGGGAAAGGGGAAGCCGCTCAGTTAATCTGAGACAGGGGTCAGAGGTGTTGCCGTCTCCTTCTGCGCGTCTCCGTGCACAGGCCCCTCCACTTTTTGTGATCTTGTTCACACAGTTTGTTGGCAGGATCACTGCAGGGGAAGCTAGGGTCTGGTTATCTGTTAATTACTTAATCTTCATCTCTCCTTCTTTGATTTTTGGAAAGAACCAACACGTTAGGCCAGGTGGTGTGTAATGAAAGATTTGAAAAGTGTGCTTGGGTTGGAGACTAGCAGAGCAGGGAGGGCCTGGTTCAGGTTTAGTTACATTGTGGCTTTGCTAACTAGGCCAGAGGGAGTTCCTGCTGAGGGCAGTTATAGGATCTGTGAAACAACTCAGGAATGGATATCTGAGGGTGAGTCTGCGACTCTATTGTCCTAATCATTAACTGCTTCTGCCTGCTCTGTTTTTGACTCAGGGAGGCCTGTGAGGTCAGTTTTTTCACAAGGGGCAGGGAATATGGAGGGGCTGTTGTACTTGGTGGGCGGGGGGGGGGGGGGGGGCCGCTACAGGGTTCTGCTTGTTCTGAAACCACAGCCTGTTAGAAGAAAGCATTTGCTGATGAGGTTGGAGTTAACATCTTTTTCTAAATGGAGAAGCTGGGGCCCTGAGAGGGGATGTGACTTGTCCAAGCTCAGGCGAGCGCTCAGCGGTAAAGCTGAAATTACAGAGTTGCTCCCTGGGCCCTAGCCTGGGGCACGCCATTCCCTTTGTGGTGGTGGTGGGGGGGAGAGACGCCTTGGGAACACAGTTAATCAGGTTGGGATCCAGACTGTACAAGCACAAGTCAGTTACAATCAGAAAGCCCATTCCCCCACCCCCACCCCCCCCTGTAAAATGAATATGAGAAACAACGCCAGTCTCACATGGCTGTTGTGTGGATTACACGAGGTAGTGTGTGTAAAGTTTCGTAGTCAGAATGTAATAAAAAAGTCCCCTCCTTTCCCTCCTACCCATGATGGCAGATGAGGCTGAAATGAGAGGCATCACCAGCTCCCCCCCGCCCCCCCCCCTCCCCAGGCAGGAAGGCACCTCGCTGGGAAGAGTGCAGGAGCCCCTTCTCTGGACTTCTCTAGGTGCCCTGGCACACACAAGGGCCCGGCGGGGTTTCTAGTTAAGTGTCCTCTCGGTGCCCCTTGCTTCTTGTTTTTGGTACTCACACAGAATTTATTTCTAGTTCCAGGTGACTAAACATTCACTTTGCATTTGTGCAAGTAATTATTGTGATTCCTGTTTACTCCACACACACAGGCCTTTTGTTATCAGCAAAAGATCCCTGTGGGAACAAAAGAATCAAACTGAACAAAGATTTCTGCCAAGAATCAATTTCCTGAAGCCAGGAGGCCTTATCTTCCATAGTCTATGTGCAAAACGTTTTTTTTTTTTTTTTTAAATGAATGACAGATTCCGTTATTGATTTCTCCCTGCGCCGAACCTCCCATTGCTTGCTGTTTTGCCCTGACCTTGGAATCTTACCCTGGATGACGTTTCCTGCCTGAAGAAAGAGATGCTGTACAGAGCCAACTCACCCTGAGCACTGGGTCCTTTTATCCTGGCCAGGAGAAGAGGTGTGGCAGGCTGGAGGACTTAGTGGTGTCCCCATAGGGCCACTGGGAGATTGGCCAAGGGTCCTCAGGAAATGTTTAATTGAGGCAGATCTGGGCTACGTTCTAGCAATGTGATCTCAGGCAAACTAAATAACCTTTGTGCTGTCTGGGGAATATTCTCCATGTTGGAAATTGTAGGATTTAGATTTATTTTTTTGGTTGCAATTTAATGTACATATATTGAGTACCTGCTGCATGCCAGGCATTGAGGAAGCATCAGGGAGTAAAAAGTCACACTCCCTTCCATCAAGGAGAGCCAAAACTAAGTTTAGGGACCTGCAAGTGTTATCCCAGGCACACTGGCTAGGAGCACATGTGCTGATGTGGGTCAGAGCAGGGCATTCAGTCTGGCTTTGCCACTCTCTGGAAAAGTCTAAGGGATCTTAGGAACAACATGTTAACCTTTGGAAGTTTTTGTTTGCAGGTCTGTGAAATAGGAATAATGATTCTTCCTGGCCTGTGTATGAGGTTTAAATGAGATCTACTTTTTGTGACCAAGTTACTGCCAATTCTCTGTGTTCGCTCCTCCATTTAATGTAAGAATACCAATTGTCTAGAGATCCCCACCACATCAGATGCTGTTTGATGATGCTGGCCTGTCAATCACACTGGTATCTTCTTGCGTCTTCTTTCCTATCACTCTTCTCTCCTCCTCACCCAAATTCAGCAGGCGGCTCTTCTTTTGAGGCCCCTGAACACTGAGAACACCAGAGCAGCACACCACACACTTCCTCTGAGGTCTGGGGTTAGAGAAGAGCCTGGGTCCTGGTGCTGCCACTGGAAGGTAGGAGGTAGATGGGCCCCTGGGCTGAGAACAGCCAGGATTTGTCAGGCTGAGTATATTGGGCCTTGTTTCCCTTTGGCACCTCAAGGCAAACGTTAATGGCAGAAGCTGAACTCTGCTGGGGTGAAAAGATAAGATGATCACATCAGTCACTCATAAGGTCAAGGTGACCTCCCTGACTACATATGTGCAGAAAGACTCCTAGGGTTCAAAAAGAGATGTGACGCCAGGCCATAATATGTTGTGTCAGTCTTCCCATAAGCCCTTGTGCTGGAATCCATCATGGCTAAAAGATGTGCATGCATTTCAGGGAGAGCCCTGGGTCCAGTCAGGTGTGAGAAATAAAACAAGATAATTGGCCGAAAGAAAGCAAAGACCCGGAAGAACCACCCCTATATAAGTGATGTGAATCACCCCCTTGGCACACTCCCCATCAGCAGGGAATCCACTCCTCTCTGAGCAGATAAATGTTTTGCTCTAAACTGCTTCCCTGTGTGCTCTCCCACATGAGCTGTGCTTATAATAATAAATCCTGTGCCTATTTTTACAGTTTTTGCCTCCTTGAAACATTCTTGCTTTCAACAGGGGGCAAGAATCAGGGCACTTCTGCTTTTAGCCTCTAGCCCTTGGTGGTCTAAGGGCTAGGATTCCTAGTTTTCACCCAAGCCGCTCAGGTTCAATTCCTGAGCAGGGAATTAAGACCACACTTCAAGCCATCACTCACTACTGTCTCACCGAGATCAATTGTGCCCCCATTAAGACCTCGGGAAATGTGTCGCTGGCTAAGCTTCCTCCCTTGGTCCTGCCCTCTGCCCTCAGCAAGGTTGTCCCTTCTCCCCACCACTCTCATTCCTCCTCTGGTCAACAGCCCCGCCTCTTCCACCCACTAGTGAGCCCCCTCTGGTCAAATCCTAAATTCCCTAAATTCATTATACAGAGCAATTTATCTCCTCTTTGCCTAAGCCCCCCCCCCTTTAAATTGTTGTAAGAACACATAACATGAGATCTGCCTTCCTAACAAATTTTGAGGGCAATATGGTATTGTTAATGGTGGGCATACAGCAGATAATCTAGAAGTTTTTCATCTTGCTTGACTGATACCTTATACCTGTTGATTAGTAATTCCACGACTCCCCCTCCCACCAGCCCGTGGAAACCACCTTTCCATTCTTTGTTCTACGAGTTTGACTATTTTAGATACCTTATACAAGTGGACTCATGCAGTACTTGTCTTTCTGTGTCTGGCTTATTTCACTCAGCATAATATCTTCAAGGCTCATTCATGTTGTCACATATAGCAGGATTTCCTTCTTTTTGAAAAGGCTGAATAATATTCTATTGTATGTATATACGACATTTCAAAAATCCATTCATTTAGGTGGTTTCCTGTCTTGGCTATTGTGAATGCAGTGTACTTGGCAGTACATACTCTTCATATCTCAGTGAGATCTGGATTTCAGTTCTTTTCTCTCACCTTCTTATCTAGGTTATCTCTTCCCCTGGGGGGGCTTCACATTCATAATCAAAGGTTCCTGTTGGGTTGTTTTTCCCATCCAGAGGATAAGGGGTTTCTTTGAACTGAATTTTCTATCAAGCTTAAATAAAAGACACCTTAAAAAAAATAGTGTCTCCCTTCTTTTCCCTTCCTTTCATCACGATGCCCAGCAGAGATGAGCAAATCAGGGTGGATCTGATCACTAACCATTTTTAATACTGAAAACCTCTGTGGTTTTCATTTTGTGCTCTTTTCCTCTAAGGTGTCTCCCCAACCCCTCCATAATAATTCCGTGCTGTTCTTTGCTTTTTGTTCAGAGTAGGAATAATTCCCATCTAAACGTAAGGAAAGAGAAAAGGCTTTGAGGGGGTGGGGGAAGGGAGGGGAAAATCAATCTCCTGTCAAAATAGTCTGGCTCCACATCTGCCCCTTTCACTCAGCCTTTGCTTAAAGTGGTCCTGGCTGGTTGAGATGGGATGGGCCAGGGGCTCTGCTCAGCACAGCATCTGTCACTCCTGGCACAGCCAGGGCTGCCTTCTGAGCTGAACAGGAAAATGACTAAGTGATGACAGAGGAATGGCCGCCAACTCCAAGTAGAATTGCCACCTCTAAGAAGGCACAGCGTTGTCTTTTCATATGGCGTTTTCACAGTGAGCTTGCATTCCCTGCAGAGGCTTATGATCTGAAGATTTGATTCCTGTCCAAATGCCCAGGCATTCACTAACTCCTAAAGTTGTAGAGTTTTATGCTGGGGAAAAAACCTTGAGAGTGGAAGGCAAAGTTGTAGGCTGTGAAACTGGCTTTGAAAGTGTTACTGAACCACACTGGGGTCTGCTCACCCACACAGTACAGCCAATCTACAACACCAGGTTGTGGTGAAGGAAAGTGCAGTGCAGTGTTTATTATGAGGCACCAGACAAGGAGTCGGGGACAGCTAGTGCTCAAAACACCCAAACTCCTCTATGGGTTTCAGGGAGATATCTTTAAGGCCAGGTGAGGGAGGAGAGTCCTAGGGTGTGTGATCAGCTCATGCACAGTTATCTGATTGATTGATGGCGAGGTAACAGGGTGGTGTCACAAGGGTTAACATTATCAATCCTGAGGCTCCAGTAGGTCTGGGGGCCACTTGCTCCATGATCATCGGGTAGTTAACTTCTTCCTTTGGTGGAGGTTTTAGCATCTGTGAAACTACTTAAGAAATATGCATCGGATACTGTCATCTAGGTACGTCTATCGAGGAGCTAAAGCAGAGCACGTGAGGGGAGGGGTCTGTCCCAGGGAGGCCCCCTAGGGTCCTGCTTGGTTACCGGAAAAGAAAGTTAGGAAATTCCTAAGGAAGGTTTCATGAATTCCAAGGTTTCTGGGTAAATGCTGAGGAAAGAACTCTGGACTTATTTTGGGAGACTTGACACTAACATTCCATATGTCACTGGACAAATTACTTCTCTGAACTTTAGTTTTCTCATCTATAAAATAAGGATGTTGAATGGAAACAATACCTTTCAAATTGTGCTCCTAGGATCCTGTGGTCAATAAGTTGGGGAAATGCTGGGATGAATGACTTAGAATACTTCAGTAATGAACTTTTAATATGCTAATGTGCACCATGACAAGGATAACATGCAAGTATTCATTAGTGGTCAAAAGCCCTTTAGTGGAGCAGATGGTTGTCAAACCACTTACGACCTTATTGGTACTAAATAGAAGTTGTTCTGGACGTTAAGTTACCACAGTTCAAGAAAATGGGGAGCAGCTAGAGCAGTGTAACGAAGAGCAGCAGCACAAGTCCTGGAGGTACCGAAAATAAGTCCCAGGAGAATGAAAATCAATAGAAATGAGCGTGTAAAGTTAGAAGGAAAGATGGAGAAAAGGCTGTTTGATCTTCACTTACATAAAGGGCTTTAATGGGGGGTTGGAGGTCATGGAGGGCCAAGTAAAGGAAGAATGACTTAAAATTTAAATAATAAGGAAAAAATCTTAAGTGTCTGCTCAATTCCTGACTTCATGCCCTGGTGTAGCTCAGGATTTCCGCCGAGTATCATTTCCCTTCTGCAGGAAGGACCTCCTTTCACATTTTTTGTGGTGCAGGTCTGCTGGTGATGAATTCTTTAAGCTTTTGTATGACTGGAACTGTCTTTATTTTATCCTTGTTTTGAAGTGCATTTTTATAGAATGAAGAATTCTAGGTTAACGGTTTTTTTCTTCCAATACTTTAAAGATGTTGCTCTGTTGTCTTCCTTCTTTTACCATCTCCAAGAAAAAAATCTGCTGTAATTCTTATTTTTGTTCCTCTATATGTAATATCCCTGTATTCTCTGGATACTTTTAAAATTTGCCCTTTCTCACTTGCCCTTTTTTTTTTTTTTTTTTTTGATTTCCATAACTTTTTATTGTGGGTTTTTATTTACTATAGAGGAAATACTATTTTACATTGATCAAAACATCCTTAACGATATAACTAGATTTGCAGAATGTTATCTCTGAGTTTGCTACTTTGAATGTTCATTCGGTCTTTTTTCCATTTTCTTGAATCTATGTATTAATTCGCTAGGGTTACCCTAACAAAATACCCTAGACTGGATGGCTTAAAAGCAGACGTTTCTATCTTGGGAGTTCTGGAGTCTGGAAGGCCAAGATCTAGGTGTTTGCGGGCTTAGTGTCTGCAGGGGTCTCTCCTTGGGTTTTGGGTGACTGCCTTCTCTGTCCATCAAGGTCTTTTCCCTCTGAAGGAATGTCCCTGTTGCCTCTTCTCTCTCTCTCCTTTTTTTTTTTTTTTTTTTTTTTTTGTCTTTTCAGGGCCCCACCCGCAGCACATGGAAGTTCCCAGGCTAGGGATCACAGCCACAACCACGCCAGATCGCTAGATCCAAGCTGCATCTGAAACCCACACCACAGCGCACAGCAACACTGGATCCTTAACCCACTGAGCGAGGCCAGGGATGGAACCTGCATCCTCATGGATGCTAGTCAGGTTCCTTACAACTGAGCCACAACAGGAACTCTTCTCTCTCTCAATTTTTTTTTTTAATTAGACTATAGTTGATTTGCAGTGCTGTGCCAAATTCTGCCGTACAACATATTGACCTAGTCTCTCGCGCTCTCTCTCACACACAGACACACACGCATATGTTCTTTTTCTCATACCATCTTCCGTCATGTTCTATCCCTCAACTGCAAAGCAGGATGTCATTGCTTATCCACTCTAAATGTAATAGTTTGCATCTCCCAACCTCAAACTCCCCGTCCATCCCACTCCTGCCCCCTCCCCTTTGACAACCAGGAGTCTGTTCTCTATGCCTGTGAGTCTGTTTCTGTTTTGTTGAAAGGCAGTCTGCCTTTCTTAGAAAATAAGTAAATAGAAGGGACAAACGGCATTAGTAATCAGTGGTTATTTATTAAGATTTCTCCCTGATGTATGTGACAGAAAATAAATTCAAACCTTTGGCAAAAAGAGTAATTTATAGGCCTAATAATTTTCCGGGAAGTCCAAAGAGTTGGGCCAAGCACATCTGTCATTCACAATATGAATGGCCATTCCAGAACCACATCTTTCCTTAACTCAAGGGCCAACCCAGCCAACACAAAGAAAATAATCCTCTCCCCAGCAGAAGTAATATGAAAGGCCATTGGAGCCATGTGAGCACTGCCAGATTAATTATGGTTTCTAGGGAATGATTTAAACACTCTCTGGTTATTTAGTCTGGATCTTGCTTCTCAGCCTCTCTACACTCCCCCCAACCCCCACCTTACTCATCTCCATGATTGACAGTTTTACTGTGCAATGGGGGAAAGACACTGGGTAGTCAAAATTTTACCAGTGAAACATGAGAGTCATGAGATGATCTTACAAGATTTCCACCTACTCAAAAAATTCATGATGGTAAGGATCAAAATATGTATATAAAGGATTTGAAAAATATCAACTATAGGGATTGAGACAACACACAATAAATTGATTCCTTTCTTAGGAATTATTTCCTAAGATTTTATTGTTTCTCTGATTTTTTAAAGTAATGTATGCTTAGAACGGAAACTTTAGAAAATTGAGAAAAATCACTACCCAGAGAAGACCCCTGATAGCATTTCAGTGTATATTCAAATTATTTTAAAACCTGATTGATTTGAATTAAAAGAAGGCGTACCTGAATAGCTAATTCTCTTGATCTTTCATGCTTATAGACCAAGTTGAATACCAAATCTTGACATTTATGCTCCTAGTAACAGTGAGCAGATTTTTCAATTAATTATGACATGTATGTACTTCTGAATGTCTTGTTCCTCTAATTACTTACTAGTTGCTGCTCTGTATTATGCTTTATTCAACAAAAATGCACATCATTAATGTTCAGTCACTGCTGCTGCATCCTGCATTACAAAATCTCACTTGTCTTTGCATATTTCTTCAAGGTCTTCATATAGACAGGAGTAGTGAGGTATGGGTTGAATGGAACCCGACATTAATTTTGTGTTCATTTTACCCATTTATTCCTGCATTCATTATTCATTTACTCTTCTATTCAACAACTCTTTACTGAATTCCTGCTATATTCCAGGCACTTATAGTTGAGAAAAAAAGTGAACAAAACATACATGGTTCCTTTCCTCTTACAGTTTGAAGTTTAATGAGAGGTATGGAAAAAAATGAACAAGATGAAATAATTACAAACTGTGATAAGTGCTATGAAGGAAGCAAATAGTGTTGGGATTTATAAAATTTAGACCAAAGTTCTTTGCCTCAAACCATCCATAGCTCTGCACTGTTGAAATAATGTAGCCTAACAACTCAGCCTGACATTTAGTATGACCCCTACCTGACATTCCCAGCTTCCATTGCTCCCAACACGCAGCCACATGTAAATATTCCGCACTCCCTGGACATGTCTGTCATGCCAAGGAGCTCAGATTCTGACTTATTAGTAGCCAAAGTCTTTGAGTGGTGCCAAGGGAGGTGGTGACTCAAGGTCATACAAAGTCTGCTTTGGATGGTAACTTTGCAGCGTGGAGTGTGCAGGAGGACCTGGTCGGGTGGTGCACAAGGGCTTGTTAGGAAGCATCAGCAGGGCTTCAGCAACAGGATGGCATAACCTGAAGTGTCAGTGGGAGTGACAGATCTATGGGATCCCTTCTCTAGGACCTGGTCATCAACTGGCTGTGAGGGCCAGGAGAGGGAGAGAGCAAATGACTGCAGCTTCCTGACCTTGAAGAGGCTGGCGAGCTGCCAGCTGAGACAGTGATGTTAAGGTAGTAACACTACTTTAATCAATATATAGATTTTTCTGGAGAAACTCAGAAATAATTTCTTCCTCTGGGGCTCATCAGAGTCTTACAAGAAAAACACCCAAACTTCTTGGTGGTGGTGTTCTCACATCAAAAGACAAGGCAAGAAAGGTTATTTCACAGGCCCTAAGGCAGGGTCTCACAAGGGTGGCCTATAGGCTGAATCTGTCTTAAGACCAATGAGCTATCTTTTTAAAACATGAGAATTTCCCCATGAAACTTCTGATTTCTCTTTCATAAAAATGAGATCTGCAAAAATTTTTATGACAACAATTGGTTTGAACTGAGGAGCGATACTCTCTCTACAAAGGCATCTGCACCCCCAGTTTACCACGGGCCCCCACTCCCTAAATGTCCTTCTGGACTGTAGATTGAGAAGTCCTCAGTGACTGCTCTGTACAGGGCCCTTGTGTGGTCGTGTGGAGACTTCTCGGACCCCTGGGCACACAGGTGAAGCTGCAGCAGTCATCCCTGTGTTTCCCCTGCAGCGCTCCCACAGGTGCCTGGCCCTGGAGAGCTCCGCACCATGGCTGCTCTCCCTGCTCTGGAGTCTCTCCTCTAGAACGTGTGCCAGTGCCTCGGTGGGACTGAACCCAGCACCACTCTGTAGCAAGGAGCCCTGCAGGTAAACTCTAGCCTGTCCATCATTTAAGCACTGTTGGCAATAATACTTTCAGTAGTATTAATAGGAACAGTTATAAAACTCTTAGTCTGGATATGTGACTCCTTCAATGAACATTAAAGGGTACACATTATTCCCATGTTAGAGATGTGGAAATAGAGGCACAGAGAAGTACCTTGCACAAGGTTATACCGTGGATGATTAAGAAGAGAGATATAAAAATTTTTACATAAAAATTCCCATTTTGTCTATTTTTTTTAAACTTTGGTATTATGCATGTTTGGAACTATCTGTCAACAGCCACATCTATTTTATATATATATATAAAGTATAAGTGTGTATATATATTTTTTTTTCAGGTTATTTTCCCTTATAGCTTATTACAAAATATTGAGTATAGTATAGTTCACTGTGTTAAACAGTAGGTCCTTGTTGATTATCTGTTTCGTATGTAGTAGTATATATATATATGCTAACATCAAACTCCTGATTTGTCCCTCCCCCAGCTTTCCCCTTTGGTAACTATAAGTTTGTTTTCTATGTCTGTGGGTCTATTTCTGTTTTGTATATAAGTTCTATTTGTATCATTTTTTTTTAGATTCCACATATAAGTGATATCATATGAAATTTGTCTTTGGCTTACTTCACTTAGGATGATAACCTCAAGGTCCACCCATGTTGCTGCATATATATGCCTCTGATGGGTAGCATGAGCATATTTTCTGGGCAGTCTTGATTTGAAATCTTTGGTCCTATTGTTATACTTTCTCATAGCTTGTGTCTGGACCATGGATTCTTGATTCAGAATGTATGACCATGGCATGTTTATAGTCCTTTTAAGCTCTTCTGAGAGATTTTTTTAATTGCATGAGTCTCCCTTATGAGATGATAAGGTTCTAAGAGCAGAAATCACATCTTGCGCCTGTTCATGCTCCAGCCCAGCTTAAATGATAAAAGAGTATTGCATGGTATGAGCAGAATTTGTCTTATATCCCTCTAAGATCTCAGTTCTATGTCCTTCTCTTTACTTAATAGCATGTCCAGATTCCTTTATCTCTCTCCCCATCAAGTCTGCTTGGTGGAAGTGATAGATACTCACTCTGAAGTGTCAGAGACTAATGCCAGCTTTGTGTGGTACTTAACTTTCTATTGGCATCAAAGGCCTCACACAGAATCATCTGCATGGAGAAAACCAGTGATCTGAGTCCCATGTGTGTGAGGGCACATTTATATTAAAATGGACAACCATGGTGAGCAGAGGTTCTGGACCAACGGTGATTTTCCGCCTTCCCCCTCTCCTCAAAGCAATGTCTGGAAACATTCTTGGTTGTTGTAACATGGGGCCCTTACTGAGATCTAGTGGGTAGAGGTGAGGAGTCCTACAAGATATCCTACACTTTACAGGATGGCTCCCAGAAAAGAGAATTTTCCAGCCCAAAATGTCAGTAGTAATGACATTGAGAAACTCGGGTTGAGAGGGTTTTCTATGGCTCTTGTAACAAATTTCTACAAACACAGTGGCTTAAAATAATGCACATTTTTTTTTATCGTACGGTTCTGGAGGTCGGAAGTCTGAATGGGTCCCACTGGGTTAAAATCAAGGTGTCACCTGGCCTACATTCCTTCTGAAGGTTCGAAGGGAGAACACGTGGCTTCTAGAGGGTACTCACAGTTCTTACTTATGCGTCCTGCCCTCCTTCGGAGCCAGCAGCGTCAGGCCAAGTTCTCAGGCGCCGTGCCTCGTGCCTCGATTCTCCTCTCTTGCCTCCCTCTTTCACTTAAGGACCCCTGTGATTACATTGGGTCTACCCAAGTAATCCAGGTTAATCTCCCTATTTTCAGGACATCCCGTTAGCAATCTTAATTCCACCTGCACCTTTAATTCCCCTTTGCCTTGTAACCTACACACTCCTGTGTTTGGAGATTAGGATACGGGTATCTTTGGTGGCCATTACTGTATCTACCACAGAGGTCCATCCTTATCCTACAAGTATTGGCCACAACCTAGTCCCAAATCAAATGCATTTACCAGCTTTATCAACACCAATTTTCAAGTCATTTAAATAATGCCTGAATGCCATGATATGATTTTAAAATAATTGTGTGGACTTTTCAAGATATAGAATTGATTTTGTTCCCCTTCAGTTATAGTTACTTACTGACCAAGGCCTGCCACATGGCCTCCCATAGCATTATTTCCTGGGCAGGAGGACTTGTTAAGGGCTCTGGGCTCAACCACACTGGCCTCCCATGTCATTACCTGGTAAGAGGTTTATATACAAGGCTCAATAGCCAAATGGAAATAAATGTGCCTTGTCATTAAGTGCTAGATGCAACAACTCCCAATGTAAAGAAAGAAATCCAGGATAGACTTCACTCCCATTCCGTGAAAATTTAAGACATAAGCCTAAATTTCCTACCCAGTTACAGGCAGGATGGAGATGGGAGAGAAAGAAGCCTGGCTGAGTCTGCCCAGAGATGGCGGCCCCAGCCAGGTCTGCTTGCCAGAGGGAGCAGGGCATGCCTGAGAACCAGTCAGTGACCATTGTCTGCTCCCTTGGATCAACTTAGAAAATTGGGTATTTTGTTTTTTGTTTTTTTAAAGCTAACATGAGTTTGGGCGGACTGCTGGAGAGTTATTCTTACCTTTGAGAGGAATGTTGGAATCTGGGGGCCTTCAGCAAAAGGATGGCATTACCAGTAGTGGAACAGAATGGGTGGTGGAGAGAGTACTGGTGTTGGAATCAAAAGTTTCTGGTTCTGGTGCCTGCTTTTCTCCTGGGAAGGCTGCCTTATTTAGCCTCACAGAGTCCAAGCCGCTATCCTGCCCTCTGCTGTCCTACAGCCTGGTGTTCCAGCCTCCTTCAAGCAGAGCAGGTGCATGAAAACTGCTATACCCACAGAAAATGCACCTGAGGATTGATGGTCATTATTTTAGGAACATGGTGGGAACAGAGCTCTAATTCCAGGCACTGTTCCGCTTAGTGAGACCAAGTGCCGAATGCATGTCACAGAGACTCTGGTGCTGTTGTCTTGACCGGGTTGCTATGTGAGCTGAGAGAAGTATTCTCCTTTTGAGCCAGAAATATGATTTATTTGAAAGAAAGTCTGTAATGAACATGTGCTTCAAATGAAAGAATCAGGATGGCACTGGTACTGCCAGCACTCAGCTTGTTACACTAATGCTCTGCAGGGAGGTAGCTTGAAAATTGCTTTCATTAAGGGAATGGAACATACAGAGTGGAGGAATGGCGCCTGCTGGCAGCCAGAGGTCTCCTATCTCTTCACCTTCAATTTGCAAGCGTCTGGGAGGCCAGCCATGTTTGGCAGTGCCTATTGGCAGGGTGGTATTGCTGGTGCTGGCCTAGAGAGCTGGCTGGGCCTGGAGAAGCGCCTTCCTTCATCCCAAGATCTGCCTGAACTCACTTTCCCTGGCTCTCTCTCCTTTCTGGGTGAAAGTCAGGAAAGAACAGACCCCAGTGTCCCCAAAGTGCCAGGGTGAAGCAGTTCACGCTTTAGTTAACAGGCCAGGTGACAGGTGGAATGGCTCTGCCCCTCTGACTCTAACACACACAGTGCTGTCCACCTGGAGGAGGTGCCAAAGGGCTGTGACTGGACACTAGCCTCACCACCTTGATGGATGTCCTTGTTGGCAACATAAAAAGCATTCTACCAGGTGGGTGAATGACCCAGAGGTGGCCTGGGAACCTCAGGAGGTGCTGATGTTGCCATTTTCAGCATAAATTGCTTCCTCAGGTTTTGGCAAAAGTCCAAAGCCCCCATGTGCACCCGTCAACCCTCCCTGTACCATATGGGAGTGAATCATTTCTTATAGCTTCTGCAACAAATTACTGCAAATGTGGTGGCTTAAAACAACACACATTGCGTGAGTTCCTTTTGTGGCTCACCAACTAGTATCCATGAGGATGCCGGTTTGACCCCTGGCCTTGCTCAGTGGGTTAAGGACCTGGCATTGCCATGAGCTGTGGTGTAGGTCGCAGATGTGGCTTTGATCTGGTGTTTCTGTGGCTGTGGTGTAGGCTGGCAGCTGCAGCTCCAATTGGACCCCCTAGCCCGGGAATTTCCATGTGCTTCGGTGTGGCTCTAAAAAATAAAAAGCACATCTATTCTTTTAACTTCTGGAAGTCAGAAATTTACAACCAAGATGTCAGCAGGGCTGTGTTCCTTCTGGAAGGTTCAGGGAGAAATCTATTACCTTGTCTTTCTCAAAATCTAGAAGCCACCTGTATCCCACTCCACTCCAACCTTTGCTTCTGCTACAGACTCTGAGCCTCCTGCCTCTCTCATGTAGAGACCCTTGTGATGACATTGGCCCTACCTGTCTATATAGCACAATCTCCACATTCTTAGATCATCAACTTAATCATATCTGCAAAGCTCCTTATACAGTAGGGTAAAAGATTCGGGGACTGAGAAGGTAGGCTCAGTACCATAGAAGCGTTCCCCCAAAGTATTTAACACAGTTCTAATTTTACATTTTCTGATGATTAATTGATTAATATTCCCCCCTGCTGTTCTGTAAGCTCCCCAAGACCAGGGAACATGTCATCTATTTTGCTCAGCTTTGGAACACACAGGGGTTCACCATTATTGCTTGAATCAGTGAATCTAGTGGAAAGGATATGGGTTTTGAGATCCAACCCGGGTGGGTTCAGTGCCCAACCCAGGGGGCTACTTCAGCTTCTGGACTTGACTGCAGCCACTTAATTTCTGTGAGCCTCCAAGTCCCCATCTGTAAAATGAGGATAACACTGTCTACCCTTTAGCGCTTATTAGCTTGTCCCTTATTTTTCTCTCCCCTGACCCCAAACACCTCACCAGCCTATTTCTTCAGGCATCAAATGGGGACCAACAGCTTATCTTATTGAATGGGTATGGAAATTAAATGAAGGGAAATATGTAAAAGAAAATACTTTGTGAAAGTTGGTCCTGAAATTACGAGCGTCGTCATTTAAAGAGGTTGTGAAGTCTGTCACGAGACTGTCCAAAATACACAAAACTTTTTAACCCTGCAATTGATTTTTCTCGGTGTCATTTAAAGACCTTACTGGCATTTTTGAGGGTTGGTTATGCAAAGCTGTGTTGACAGTATTTTAAAATTATTTGTATTCTTGATGCTGTGGCATTTGGGACCTTGATTCTGGAATAGACCACCCCTTCCTGGGCCAGCTCATTCCTAGAGGTAGCAAATGACCTCCCAGGAGTGTGCCTTTGACAGACAAACCAACCAACCCAGACCCACACCCCCATCATCTCCTTTATCAAACTCTCGCACTCCTGCTCTCAACCATCCAAGAGCAGGTGCCGGACACCTAGAGACCACCCCCACGGCTCAGAGCCTGAGGAAGTCTCTCCTACGCTTACGCAGTGTACCTACCCTACCTGGCCCATCCCTTCTGAGAAAACCCCAATAAACATTCTGAGCCGTGCTCTCCTCTCTCACCTTGTTTGCCTCCTGACCTATCCTGGTGCTTCTAACGTGGCCCTGCATGACCTGGCATGGTGTGCCTGCTGCCTCTAGGGATCTCTGTGTGTACATGTCTTCCTTTGTGACAGTCCCTGTCTGTGTCTAGAGGTCTTAGCATACCTGACTGAAACAAATGCTGGGCACATTTCAACACAGACGCAGACCCCAAGACCGAATGCTCTGAGTGGGGGTGAGCGGAAGGGAATGCATGTGTTGGAGGGAGGATGACAGAGAACCCCCCTTTCTTCTTCCAAGAGGACGCCCAGGGGCAAAGTCTGAGTGGACAGTGGCCTCCGACCCTGGGGACCTGGGCCTGGGACAGGTTCATGAATTTAGTGCTGATGCAGAGAAGACTGTCTGTACCTCTCACGTAGGTGGGAAGGTGTTAGTGAATGCCCTGAAGCCTTAACTAGAATCAAATTTACAGGCAATCTCAGTGAAGAGGTCTGAAAAGAGAACATCTTATCGAACACCTACATCGTGCTTCGTGTCAGGGACACAACACTCTCCCAAACAAGGCCCTCAATAGCCTCTTTTTACAGACGGGGACCTAGGGCGCAGAAGTCCGTTGCCCAGCGTGTCAGCGGTGAGGCTGGGCCTGGGGCACAGTGTGTTTCTCCAGGGCCTTCCTGACCCCACCCCTTGTTGTCTCTAGTCCAGAACGATTGTCATCAGACATGTACACAGGGACGGGGCCTGTGGTCACCCCTGTCTTTTGGGCAGTATGGGTGGAGAGCAGGAGTAAAGCGGAAGAAGGAAGAAGAGAAAACCCTATAAGCCAAGCTTCCTGCCACCCACATACCTATACATCTATGTATCTTACATATGTATGTATGTATTTATAAAATATATACAGGAGTTATACTGTTTATTATATACTACAAAGCATGTATACACAGTTGGAGTTATACTGTTTCTAATATTGGCATTTAAATACCTTTTGTTAACAGCATTTTAAATAGTTGTATAGTAAGTATGATTTTGTGGAAATCAGAACTTTTCAAGTTTGACTGTGCTTCATAATAGCCTGGAGAACTTAAACCTCTTCACAAATTTCTGGGTTTTTTCCCCACATATTGCTGCATCAGAATTTCTAGGTTCAATCTCCTCAGAAAAGAAAATCATGGACTTGGAGAAGAGACTTGTGGCTGCCTGATGGGAGGGGGAGGGAGTGGGAGGGATCGGGAGCTTGGGCTTATCAGACACAACCTAGAATAGATTTACAAGGAGATCCTGCTGAATAGCATTGAGAACTCTGTCTAGATACTCATGTTGCAACAAAAGAAAGGGTGGGGGAAAAACTGTAATTGTAATGTATACATGTAAGGATAACCTGACCCCCTTGCTGTACAGTGGGAAAATTAAAAAAAAAAAAAAAAGAATTTCTAGGTTCAGAACTCTGCATTTTTACAAGCCTCCCTGGTGGTTGTGACACAGCCAAACCTTCTGTGACCCATTTTCAGAGCCACTGGTGTCCGTGTGCCGTCATATGCCGTCAAAGTGACAGAGGGCCCAGGGCCACCTGCAGCATGTGATGAGAGCAGAGGAGGCAGGAAGACTGGCCACATTTCTGGCTTTCTCTGTGAGGGCATCACAGAGTCAGCCTCCTGGGTTGACAGGGAAGAGAGGACGCCAGGAAAGAAAGAAGAAAGGTTTATTGCAATCAGTAGGGACTCGGATTGTCTTCTGTGTGGTAACTCCTCACACAACATGTGGTCCACCTCTCACCCTGTTTCTCACTTTGCAACTCATGCTACCACAGATGTGCTTTTTTTCCTTATGAGCATCTCTGATGATTTCTTTCATCCTCTTCGACTCTTTCCTGAGGGCTAGACCTGCTGCTACGTCTGGGAATCTGCTAGGAGGGGACTGTGACATCCTGGCTGGCTCCAGCCGAGCAGTTCCTCACAGCCTCACAGATGCCCTTCGGATGTCAGCTCTGATCCTGCCCCTGGGGGCTGAGCAAGTCTCTCAGTCCTTGTGAGTAAAAACATGGTCTCAGACCAGCAACGTTAGTCTCACCTGGCAGCTTGTAAGAAACGCAGAATCTCAGTCTGAATCCAGACTTGGCGTTTTCGCAAGACCCCAGGGGATTCCTATATACACCGAAGCTCTGTGCTAAGGGATAACGAAGAGCGTAGTGCTTTCTGTGCCTCACACTCAAGGGTCTGCTTCCAGGGATGAGAGCAGAGGCTGCAAGGTCAGGCACACCACTGAGAGACCCAGTGAGAAGACCAGGCCCTGCAGCTCCATCATTGGATTGGCCTGGAGATCCCAAGTTTAAACCATTCTCCAAGAGGGCACCAAGCCCTAGTGCTTCCTGGAGGCCTCCAGCCATGCTGGCCCCTGTTCTTGGCGACACCTGGCTGCTATTATTAGGGGAGAATAAGGACCAGCACTGCAAATACTGACTAAAAAGGCAAGGTACTATCTGTATTAGGAATGGCAGGCCCAGTTCTGTTTGGGAAAGAAACACAGTGGCTCTTTATTTACGAGTGTTGCAGGATTTCAATGGCAGGAACCAGCCAGATAGGCCAGAGAATGCTTAAAAGGCAAAATGCAAGGCATTGTGTTCATGCCACGCTTAGTCCAGCCCTGAAAGCACTATTATAACCGCCTTTGTTCACATGGCCCCTGCCTGGGCCCCACCACCTTCCTCTGAAATGCTGTGGGCCTTGGACGTGCCGAGGTCTATTCATCTCAAGAAAATGGGGCAAAGCTCTAGCAAACTCTGATGGGGTCTTGGGAGGGGAGGGGGAGATGAAGGGGCAAAGGGCAGGTGGGACAGAAGGTGACAGGACTGGTAAGGTCATAGGCCACAGCGGGTCAAGAAAGAGATGTTGATAGCCAGATCAATAAATGCTTAACTGGGATTTTGAGGAGAAGAGAGAAAGAAGAGGGCACAGGGGGCAGGGAAACATTACAACTGGATGACACCATGAGACAAGATGTCAGAAAGCCCAACTTCAAATCCCACACCCCACTCGGGCTCTGTGGCTGGGCATCTCCGAGTCTCACTTTCCATGTCTGCAAAATGCGGATACTGACATTTGCCTCATGAGGGGATATGACAATACCATTAAATAAAATGCAGCGTGAGAACATCCCCAGCATACTTGGCACAAAAATTGTGAGTTCTCCTTCAGAAAGACCTCACTTTCTGTTGCCCATCAACTAATACACACTGCCACCCCCGGCCCTGCCAGGACCACTGCCTAAGAAAGGCTCAAGGCGTGATTCCCAGAAGCGGTTGAGGGGGGCGGGGGGTGCGAGGTACGTCTGGTGGCAGTTAGAAGACTATGGTAATTATCCGAGCAGTAGTTAATTATGGTCTGAGCTAAGGCAGGGTGTGTGGGAATGGAGAAAAGGCAGCGATTTTAAACGGGATCTGATGTCACTAAATTTGCATTTGAGAATAATCACTTTCAAGCACTGTGAATGACTGGGCCTGTGTTTTCACCCCTTGAATGACTTTATTGTTTCACTTGAATTGTTTTGTTGTCCAATCCACATTTCGCTGATTCCTGCCTTCACCTGGTCGTGTTCAGGAACAGTTCTGCCTGCTGCCGTACTCTGTCAGCCCAGTCTTGGAGGGTGGCAAGATGGGCGCTCTTTCCGTGGTCATTATGTGGGACTCACTTCCTCAGAACTGGCCCCAGATGCTGCACAGAATGAGCTTCCTGTGAGGTCTTTCCAGTTCCTCAAGAGCGTTGGTTTCAATGCTGCCCAGAGCCCCTGCTTCCTTCAAGCAGGCTTGGGGTTGCAGCCACGGCCCCTTCTTGTCCTGGCCACACCCACCCCGGCCTTTGGCGATTTGAGGACTGGCACTACCTCTTGCCCCATATGTATTCTATTTTGACAGCTCTGACGAGTTTAAACTCGAGTTGCCAAGGGGGCAAGCACAGCGATGGATAGCACGGTACTCCAAGTCGCCTCTCTGCTCTGAAGAACCAGGCTTGTCTTACTGGGCCATGCCATGTGCCCCGCTCTTCCCCTTTATTGCAAGTTCTCTCTCTCTCTCATGCCAAGAGTGGGCTTACCCTCACCCATCTGCTGGACAAGTGTAGATGCCACTGTGTCCCAGAAGTGGGCCCTGCCAGGATTTATACTGCGTGTGTAGTGAGCTTTATGTTTTGATCTCATTCCCTTCCTTTGACTTGGGGGATTACTCTCTGCTGAGGGACCCTCAACTCTCATTGGTCAGGGATGCTGAAATTCCCAGACCCAACTTTCTCCCCAGCTGGGTCAGAGCTATTCAGAGACCAATAGGCCAGGCAGGTATAAGGAAGCACTACAGGGCGCCGGGTGGGGGTCCTGAGGGGAGTGCTGCTGCTTCCACTCTCCCCAGCTTTCTAGTGGAGGATGAGAAGGGGTTCCAGACCCCTCCTCACTTTCACTTCCAGCATACCCCCCGCCTTCCTCCTGCTGACTCCTTGCTCTTTAATAAAGGAAATTCACCAGAGACTTATTGAATAATACTCTAACGTGGACCAGATGATGTGGCTATTTGGCTGATTTGAACTGGCAGTCCTAGATTCATCTCATTTGATGTCCTCACCAACTTCTTTGTTTTGGGGGAAGGGGATTGAGATAATTCAATATATGGTAGCTGCCCCTGCTATAAATTTTAAAGGCTGGAAATTTTTAATCAAACTGGCAGGCTTTCTCCACCTGGGATAGATGTGCCTCATTAGTTTATTCATTCCACAGATTTCAGAGTGTCTCTTTTATATAACCGGACTCCCTTACTGCATGTGAGACTATTCTGGACTTCTTCTGGAACCAGGCTGAGGACACTATGCTATAAGGATGATGTCGGGCATGGGGAGCTACTTGCTCTGTAAGTTCTTAAGTAACACTGCTCCCTGAAGAAGTTCCACTGATGTCCGCAGTGACTTTTTCCTGATCAAAGTCTTTTGTTGCTCCTTGAGTGACGTGGTAAACGTCCAGGAGGAAAGCTGATGGTCCTCCACAGCTGTGATAGATGTGGGTCTTGGGGACTGGAATGTGTTTCTCCAAGGATGTCTCCTTCACCCTGAACCTCTTAATAACCTAAACGAAGCAAAGATGCACCTATCTTAGTCTCCTTTCTTTCCAAAGTCTCAATCTTGCTGAAGTCTTTATTATGCATTCATAGCTTCTTCCCAAAGTTAGTAGCTCAAGGCATCTGACAGGTAGGCAGGAAGAAGAAGCTCACATGTTCATGGTTTTCTAGGGGATCACTCATCACAGTCTGATAACAATTATGGAAATGAATCGTTCTAGTCAGACAAGATACAGTGATGCAGTCAAGTCAGGTCAAGGAAAAAGGAGGTTAGTATAAGGACAGGCGTAGAAGGAACTGAACAACTGTCAGGATCCCAGATATCGCCATGGGTGGGTTCTTCCCAACTGTTCTCTCTCTCTCTCCCTCTGGCCTCTGTCCCCTCTCCTCTCTCCAGTTGCATTTCTCTGTACAACGGCACCATTGTCCTTTTTCAGTCAGTCAACTTCCTCTGTTTCCTCATGGGTCCTGTGTCTTATGAGTTTGAAACAGTCCATTGTGCCCTCTCCCATTTGAATCATATGAAATTTGGGTTTCAATTCTTACTAAATAACTCAGTCCCTTGGCCATAGTTTGCTGACCATCCTGTGGCTGAGTCATCATGGATTGGGGATCTGCCTTGGTCTAATCTGCTTTGGCCGGAAGGTGCTGGGCTGCATGGGACTGAATACTGGCCTGAGTATTAAGGGCTATGCAGGACAGTGTCTTTCAGAAAAGACTGTGGGCATAGCAAGCACACTAAAGCACGCCCATGCCAGCATTATTCCTGCTACGGTGAGGATCTGAGCTTTTCTGTCCACATTTCAAGAGAAGGGAGGTGGTCTCCAGGGCAGGTGGACTCTGCGGCATGGGGTTGTTGAGGGCACAAGCCTCCCTCAGAAAGAAGCTGATGATTTGTAAGCAAATGCCACTATTCTTTTTTTTTTTTTTTTTGTCTTTTTGTCTTTTTGTCTTTTGTTGTTGTTGTTGTTGTTGTTGCTATTTCTTGGGCCGCTCCCGCGGCATATGGAGGTTCCCAGGCTAGGGGTTGAATCGGAGCTGTAGCCACCGGCCTACGCCAGAGCCACAGCAACGCGGGATCCGAGCCGCGTCTGCAACCTACACCACAGCTCACGGCAACGCCGGATCGTTAACCCACTGAGCAAGGGCAGGGACCGAACCCGCAACCTCATGGTTCCTAGTCGGATTCGTTAACCACTGCGCCACGACGGGAACTCCCAAATGCCACTATTCTTAAAAAAAAAAAAAAAGAAAAAAAAAAAAAGAAAAAGTAAAAGAAAAAAGAAATGTGCCCAGGATCTGTTATATCTAATGAGAATGACCCTTTGTAGACTCTGGGATCTAGACCAGGTGGAAGGAGAGGTCAAGAAGGATTTGTTCTTTAACTTTCACTGAGCTTTGTCCAAGGAGGACTGTTTGGCTGGCCTCCACAGGCTAGTCACGAGAGAGAAGCATAGATAGTTCTCCTCCATTTCACACCCGAGGAAGTTAGGACAGGGTCCAGGGAAAGAGCTGGTAGAACCCGGATGAGGAGCAAAGGGAAGATTGTTAGAGGTCAAATAGGTGGTGCACAAAAAGAAAACACCCTTTTGGTGGGGAGACACTTCCTTCCACGAGGAGGCGTGATCACTTTAATCTCTGGAAAGAGGCGCCCTCAGGCCCACCTGTTGGGGCTTAATCTGATTGGTTTGAAGATGGACAATACTGAGCATGCTCAGCACAACTCAGCCCTCTCAACCTTGGGCTCCAGCCATAGGCAGGGTTCAGAAGCAGCTAACTCTCCACTGTAGGAAAACCTGTCCTGGGTCAGTGCTTCTGGGAACTTGGTGGGTGTATCAGGCAGGATAACCTAAGCACGGCAAGAAACAACTTCCAGAAGTGTCTTAGCTTCACCCTTTCCTAACTCCTCAAAGTCTTCTCCATTCAACCTGCAGATGGGGTTGCGGGGAGCGTGAGAAACACTCATGGAAAGTTTTTATGGATCATGCTAAAATGGTGCGCATAACTTTTCTCATGAGCCACTGTCCGCAACTCGTATGGTCAAAGTTACCTGTGAGGGAAGCTGAGAAATGTCTAGTGTGGTCCAGCAGAAGGGGTCTGTACAGATATTAGCAGTAGCTGTACATGCCACTGTGGGAAAGCCTAATTCTAGAGTTCATTGTTCATATTATTATTATTACAGGCTCTCTTGCCTTAGGTACAGGTTACATTCATGATTAATGAGGGTGTTGTCTTAACCTCTGTCATTCTGTCATTCTTTGTTTTATTTTGTAATCTGTTCAAAGCCCTCATGGGGGAGAGGCTATTTTTGGACCCCTCAGTGCCAACATTTGGTGCAAGTCCTTGGAACATTGAGAAAGAAAATATAGGAGTTGAATAAAAAATCAGGAGGGGGATTGGACTCTAATTTTCTTTGCACTTTAAATCATAAGAGGAAGAAAATATGATTTGGGATATTAAATCTTTTGGAATTTAATATCTTTGGACTTTGACTTAATCATTGACTTTAATCATGAAACTTTAATTTCTCCCCAGAAAATTCATGATGAGAAGGGGCTGATATACAAACTTGGAACATCTTATAATTAGTATTTTATTGCTGGAGTAGTTTAACATCATTTAATTTCTTTGTAGAACACAGAATGATCTATATTTAGAGTGACAGTATAATTTATCACCCAAACTAGGATAGTTTTGAGAGAGAAAGAGGCTCTATTAATAATGATGCTGGAACAACAGGTATAAACCTATACTGTGTGTGTTGAACTGGACTCTATCATCACTGTACCTCTCTTGGGCTGTGTAGAAGCACATCATTAGGAAGAGATATGGAACAGGGAATTTCCAGCCATGTAGTAGATTTAATTGGTGGAGATTTCCTGGCCCACCTAAGAGCCCTCTGGGAATCAATTCTAACTTGTCCATCCGTGCTCCCAGGAGGATCCATAAAGTAAAGTGGAGGGTAGGCTTAGAGCTAAGAAACAGTAGGGACATAAAGAGTTTAGATCCCATGGTGGCACAGCGGAAACAAATCCAACTAGGAACCATGAGGTTTCGGGTTCAATCCAGCATTGCCATGAGCTGTGGTGTAGGTTGCAGACATGACTCGAATCTGGCATTGCCTTGGCTCTGGCATAGGCCAGCAGCAACAGCTCCAATTGGACCCCTAGCCTGGGAACCTCCATATGCCGCCGGTGCGGCCCTAAAAAGACAAAAAGAGAGACAAAAAAATAAAAATGCAGATGCAGCAAATGGCACTGGGGGAGTGCCTGATGGAAGAGGAGCAGAAAGGTCTTAACAGAACTTCTGATCTCCTGAACTGAGGATCACCATACCCCTGGTTGACCACAGGGCTTCATAGTGTAGCACAAACTGTGGGAAACAAACAATTGGGGAAAATATTTCTGATGTTTCATTTTCAACTTTTATTTGTTCTCAGGTTGCCCCAAGGGGAAGAAATGACCTAATCTGTGTCATGAATTCGGAGAGAATAAATGGCATACTGAGCTCAGCCTTCCCCTTCTCTTGGGTACAGGCTGCTTCAGGCTGCCGATACTCTCCTCTGCTCCTTCATCTGTAAATCTTACTAGTTCACTCATATTTATCAGACTACTCTATTCCAAGTGCTGTTCTGGTCCTGGGGGTACAGCCATTTTTGTCTCATAGGAAATGCAGGCAATAAACAATAAACACAATAAGTACATTATACCATATATTGGAAGGTGATAAATGCTGGAGCCAAGAAAAACACAGAATGGTGCAAGAAATAAGGATAGATAGGTTGGCAGCCACAGTGGTAAACAGTGTGGTCTGGGTAGGCTCACTTATCAGGTACAGTAGGCAAACGAGGAGAACCGTTTGTACACTCAGAACGCTATCAATGCCATAGCTTTTGAGATGAATAGTGACCTTTCTGTTTCTCAGCCCAAGCAACCGCTCGTTCCCAGTCCTGGACATGGCCTGAGCATCTTGTATGAATAGGACTATGGGTTCTGGCCCCCAGCAGAGGCAAGTTTAATCACTAAGTTTACCTGCTGAGGTGTCATCTTGGAGCAAAGTCTCAATCATAATTGCCTATAATTAGTGCTTTAGCCAGCTTTGCAAACAGATACATATGGTCTGTTAGCCTACCCACTTCACCCTGCCTTAGCTTTGCAGCCAAGACAGCAGGATTAAAGCAATAGCTGCTGCTATTGGCAAACAAATGTGCACACTGTTTTTTTTTTTTTTTTAAGGCAGCAGTCCTCAAAGTGTGGTCCAGAACCCCGTGGGTGGAGAGAACCTTTCAGGAGGGTCTGTGAGTTCGAAACTATTTTCATAGTAGCACTAGCCTGTTTTTTGGCCTTTTAATTTTCGTTTTCTCATGTGTACAGTGGAATTTTCCAGAGGTTACATGGCATGGAATATCACAACAGATTGAGTGCAGAAGCAGATTAAAATACTCCTTTTTTTCCCTAACTACATATTTGTGTGAAGCCTGATTTTCTTTATATATTTCTATCAAAACAACATATTGCCACAGATTGAATGCAGAAGATCTGAAAATCCAGCTGTCTTCTATTAAGCCAAACTTAAAGAGATTTGCAGAAAGATAAAACAAGTCGCTCTTCTTGCTAATTTTTTTTGAGGCTGGAAATCCAGTTACTTTCCATATAGAAGATATTTATGTCAATATGTAATGAGTTTATTATTGTTATTTATAAATGAACTTAAAAGTAAATATTAAACATTTTTTTCACTTTTAATTTTTAATGCAGTGAATATTTGTGGGTATAATGCACATAAACAAGCATAAGGGATCCTGACACCAAACTTTTAAGAAAGACTGCTCTCAAGAGTTTTTGATGTGATACCCCAAAACATCCCTTCAGGGCATCCTTCCTTGTCCCCAGACCTCTCATAAACACCTGGCCATCCTTCCCTACTTGACTTTCTTTTGGGTAACTACCTGCATGCAGAGCTAATTTATATTAGAATCTGTCTTCTTGGGGGGAAACTATTTAGTCCAAAGCAGAAAGAAAAAATTGGAGATGTTCTGGGTTTACCTAACAGATATCTGGAGAGTTGCAAGGTGATAAAGTTGAATTCTTAGAACACACTTGTCCTCAAGTTGGACCTAGGGCAGCTGGACGGAGATGAGGGAAAATGGCCCTGAGAAACTTGGGCTCCGATGACCCGGCCTGCTTTTGACTGCTAGCTGCCAAATACTGGCCCATTGAAGAGTTGTGCCAGAACCCCCTGCACCAGGATTGCCAGAGTTGCTTGTTGCACACACAGATTTTCAGGTTCTACCCAGAACCCAGTGAGCAGGGGCTGGAGATCTCGAAATCTGTACCTTTTTCCTAACCCCCTGGGCGATTCTGTGATGCAGTCAGGTTTGGGACCATTTTCAGTCTTCTTAAACCCTGTCAAGTTGTTAGGAGTTGAGTTAATGCTTTTGGCCCAAAATGTTTCTCCCAGCCACCTCCCAAGGGCCCCAAACCCACTTTTGGTCCATTAGTTCTCAGAGGACAGGACAGCACTATCTCAAATATTCCCATATTCCTGAAATCCTCTCTGGAGGAATGATTCAGCTGTGCTCTGGGAGCAACATCTTAGCAGGTGTATTATCTCCCAATTATAGGTGAGGGATGAGGAAGGGCAGGAAGGATGGGACAAGGAGGAGGAGACTCTTTGGAAGGGCATGGAGGTGGGAGGCCAGGGGTAAATTCCTAAGGGCTCCAGGCCCCCTCAATAGGTAACAAGAGAACAGAAGCCAGACATTGATTTCTGCTGAACTGACGCCCAAGGTTCTGTGGAGGAGCCAAGACATTTCTGCAGATTTTGAAAAATGTTGGCATCAATATTCCTATTACTGCATGCTAATGATACACGTTGGTTTGGAATGCAGAGAAGGAACCCAGAAGGATCTTTCAGCCATCTCATCTCTGCTGTTCTTTGTATGTAACTGAGTCCCAATTGTTCACCTCCCTGTTTCCAGTCTGGCTCCCTTCTCTGCACTGCTTCCAGGATAATGGTTCTAAATGGCTTTTTAAAAATACAGTTTTAGAAACTCTCTTTACTGTGAAATATAAGACACATTCATAAAAGTGCACAAAACATACATATATAGCTTAATGAGTAATTAGAAAGTGAACACCCTTGTGACTGCCACCCAGAGCAAGCAGTAGAAGCCTGCCAGCCGCTCCTGTTCCCAGCACAGTCTCTCCCTTCCCACAAAGGTGCCTCAATCTTGGCTTTTATGAAAAGTGATTTCCCTGCTGTGCTTTAGAATTTTATCACCTGAGTGCACATCCCCAAATACAATAGTCTAATTTTGGCTGGTTTTGAATTTTATATAAATGAGATCATACCATATCTTTTGGTATCTGCCTTTACTTTTATACTATGATTTTAAAGATTTTTTTTTTTTCATGTTGTGGTAAGCAGCTGTGGTGGTTTATTTTTGGTCATTTTTGTTGCTGTAAAGTATTCTGTATGAAATATACCATAATCTATTTTTCTTTTTCTTTTTCTTTTTTTCCTCTGGTCTTTTTAGGGCCACACCTGCAACATTTGGAAGTTCCTGAGCTAGGGGTAGAATCGGAGCTGCAGCCTATGCCACAGCCACAGCAACGCAGATCTGAGCTGCATCTGTGACCTACACCACAGCTCATGGCAAGGCCGGCTCCTTAACCCACTGAGCGAGGCCAGGGATCAAACCCTCATCCTCATGGATACTAGTAGGGTTCGTTACCGCTGAGCCACAACGGGAACTCCCAATAATCTATTTTTCTATTGCGCTAGCGGGCATTTGTTTTGCCTCCAATTGGGGTTCTTACAATCAATGCTATTATGAATATTTTTTCATATATATCAAGGTGCACATAACTACAATCTTCTGTAGTATCTGTACTCAGGAATGGAATTTCAAGGTAACAGGGTATATGCATCCTTAATTTTATTAGTAAAAAGCTGGAATGGTTCTACCAATTATTTAACCACCAGGACAAAAAGAATTTCTGATGCTCCACATTCTCATCAACACTTGATATTGTCAGAGTTTTTAACTTTTGCCAATCTGGTGGGTGCATATTAGTATCTGATTGTAGTTTAATTTACTTATCCCTGACTTTTAATGAGATTTAACATAATTTTATGTTTAAAAGCCATTTGGAAAATCTCTGTTCTGAAGTTAAGTCTTGCATATTTTTGGTCTGCTATTGTTTTTTATTACTGATGTACATGAGTTTTTATATATTCTAAATACTAGATCATTTACAAATATCATTTCCCATTCTATAGCTTGCCTTTTCAGTCTTTTTATGATGTATTTTGATGAACAGAGTTTCTAATTTTAGGTCATCAAATTTATCAGTCTTTTCCCTTAAAGCAGTAGTTTTTGTATTTTGTTTAATGAACTCTTCCCCTGGTCAGAGATTAAATTTAGAGTAGAATTTAAAGATATTCTACTACATTATTTTTTCAAGGTGTTGTGTCTCAAGCAGTTAGATCCATAATCCACCTGGAACCAGTTATGTATATAATCCACTAGGCATTCATTTTCACTTTTTTCCCCACGTAAATGCCCAATTGTCCTTGCATTATGTATTGAAAGGAACACTCTTCCCATTCCTCTGCAATGCTACCCCTGAGATAAATCAAGTTTTCCTATATGTGGGCATCTTTTTCTGTTGTATTTGTTAATTTGTCTACTTTGACACGATGCCATGACCTTTATTGTTATGGCTTTGTGATAAGATTTGGTATCTGGTTGATCAAACATTTCCATTTTCTTCTTTTTAGGCAAGAGTGTCCTGGCTAATTTTGGCCTTCTGCACTTCTATATAAATTTTAGAGGCACTTTGTCAAGCTCTACAAAATTCCTACTGGACTTTTTTATGGAAGTTCTGGGACTAGGGATTGAATTGAAGCTGCAGCTGCTGGTCTACATTATTGCAGTTACTGATATATTTGGATAAAAATCTAGCATCTTCCCGTATGCTTTCTTTTTGTCCCAGCTGTTTGTGTTCCTGTTTCTCTCTTTTCTTGCCTTCTTTTGGACTGCTTGAATGATTTTATCATTTATTTTTCTTCTCTTTTAGTTTTGAAATTATGTACTTCTTTATTTCTGTTATTTTAGTGATTACAACATGCATTATTAAAATTAAAACATGCATTTTTGGGAGTTCCCGTCGTGGCTCAGTGGTTAACGAATCCAACTAGGAACCATGAGGCTGCGGTCCGTCCCTGGCCTTGCTCAGTGGGTTAAGGATCTGGCGTTGCTGTGAGCTGTGGTGTAGGTTGCAGATGTGGCTCGGATCCCAAGTTGCTGTGTCTCTGGCGTAGGCCGGTGGTTACAGCTCCAATTAGACCCCTAGCCGGGGAACCTCCATATGCCGTGGGAGCGGCTCTAGAAAAGGCAAAAAGACAAAAACAAAAAAACCATGCATTTTTGGTATATCAATGTCTAATGGTAATATGTATTCCATATTTATTCCGGTAATTCAAGGACTTAAGCAATTTAACTTTCTTCAGTTTCCCCTAGACTTATGTATGTATAATATATATACCTCTTACACATATATGTCTATGGTGTGTGTGTGTATATGCATGTATGTATATATATGCATGTATGTATACATGTATTATATACACACATGCACACACCATTGTTGTATGTATGAATATGAATCCTGAATCACCTCCTTGTAACCTCCTAGGAAGGACTCTGAGCAGTCTGAAAACGAGACTACACTAACCAAGCCTCTGTTCATCTAACATTCTGCATGCATGTAACTGCACTTTTAAAATGTTAACCAAACTAGCCCTGATGAGGATAATGCATTGCTAAGATTGAGTCACAGAGAAATGAGGCATGGGTTTTTCAGGTTTTCAAAAGCAAGGAGGTCAGCACCTAAACAGGTCATCTCCTTTGAATCAAGTGCAGTTGAAAAGCTGCAGGGAGCACCGGCAGATCTGCCTATAAAGTGAGGTATAATCAGATGATGATGAAAGAACTGTAGTTGCCATCAGGCCTTAGCTTACCTAAGATGATTCTAGAAGAGCAGAACCATTTTATCTCCTGCTAAAAATACTTTTGTTTTCCTGTCTTCCCAGAAGATCCAGGCTTATGGTCCCTTTTGACACCGGATGCAAAAGGAAGAGGCAAAGTCCTTTCTATGTGGATGTGCAGAGTTGTCCAAATGAAGTGATGAAGAAAGGTTAAGATGCATGTTTGGTTGAAAAGGGATACTTTTTCTCATAATTAGTCACAAATGAAAGCCATTAAAAAAGGTACTACCAGTTTCTGGGGGTGGGGGGAATGTGGGAGGTGTTGCTTGACAAAATTAAACTTCCATTAAATTATGCTCCACTCAAGCCCTGAAAGCAGAGAAGTTTTTACCATTCATATTTAATTTAGTTCAGTAAAATGGATACACTCATTTACTCCAACATGGATAAATATGTTTAACACACCTATTCTCATTATCCTAAATTTTCACCTATGCCTGAAGCTGTGATAATACAGCCATAGGCATCTTTGACATCTTGGTGTGGGGAGTAAGCCCCTTTATTTATATAGCACCCTGCTGGCTTCTCTGACCCCACTTGAGCATCCAAGGCTACAAACAGTAACATCACAACACTAAGCTGCTCACTTTCTCCAAGAGCTCAGTCTGTATTTTGCGTTTGGGAAATGATGTTTTTCTGACTGCATGATGATAGGTGGGGAAGTTATACCTTCTAAAGAGCACATAACTCAGCTTTGAGTCATAGAGTCATTGGTCCCCTGGGGAAAGGATTCCAGAAACTCTTGCCTCTCTGGATGTGATTCAAGCTGTTCCAATCTCAGAACCTGTATCTGTAAAGAACCTACAAGACCCTCTATTCCAGGCTTATTTTGTTCCCATCTTACAGACGAGACAGTGGATGCTCAGAAACATTAAATAATTTGCCCACAGTCATAAGGCTAGTAATAACCAGTGTTCCGCAATGCATAAATCATGTTTCCTCAAGTTCAGCAAATACATGAAAATGAGGATTCCAGAATCCACACCAATATGAAGCAAGTTTCGTTTTAATGGCAGGTTATCCTGCAGCAACCTTACCATTATCTTAACTGATCTCTAGTCTTCAGTGGGAATGGGAGACACAACAACTACAGAACTGCATTCATGGTTTTTAAAGACCACAATGCCCCTCACTCGAATTTCTCCTTAGCTTTCAGGGTCTATTGAAGGATGAGGTAGGCATGTAATGTCTTTTGCAGATCAGAGCTTGACAGAGATTGAAAGCCTCTGTCAAGAGAACCCAGGCCTCCCATTTTACCATCTAGGATACCTGCCAGATTTTGCTCTGTTAATTGGCTCCCATGCAGGCAGTTATTTTAGCAATGATTCTGTGGGTCTTCTGTGGCAGATCTTGATTGAAAGTGAAATGTCAAAAAGCACTTCTCAACCACTCAGGCCTTCCAGGGTTACTCACGTTTAGCTGATTGGACAGAAAGGAAGGCAGCCTGAGACAGTTCTGTGGACATACAACTAGATTATTCAGTCTCCTCAAATTCAGAAAATAATTCGCAGAGAGATGGTGACTGAGGAGTCTGATTTCTGCCTAAGCGCTACTTTCCTAAGGTCAGATGGAATTGAAAAGAGAGTTTATGGGAAAAATGCCACTGTGACCTTAAACATGAAGTCTTTGAGTTGACACCATAGTGAGGAATGGAAGGCTATTAAAATATACTGCAGATTTTAATAACTCCACTAGCAGTAGGAAAAAAAAATTAAACTCAGAATAATTCTGGGAAGGAGGATTTTGTCAAGGAGATTTTAATGTCAAGAATGTATGTGAGGCTAAAAATAAGGCGCTCACGCGCATCCCAGTGCCGTGGGTGGGGATGTATATATAATAAAATTAAATTATTCTACTTCCACTTATGGAAAAATCTGATGGTAAAAATTGACTAGAAAACATTTAGTCATATTTCACTTGGATTATGCATACAAATACCAAACTCCAGACTTGTTAAAATAAGCTGCACCAGCACTTCCTGGCCAAGGTGTTGGGTAGACAATGGCTGCAACATGCAAAAACGATAAAGATCTTACAGAAACATCATGCCTGGAAAAGCCATAGGAATTCAACTCCCAACAGAAAAGAGAGAAGTGTTCCTGGAGTGTGAGGCATGGAGCCCAGAGTGGCCTGAATGTAGAATGCAAAAGGAGTAGCCTTCGGAGAACCAAAAAAGACGTGTGTGAAACCCAACTCTCAGAGTCAGGGACCCATGACTTTTTGCACTATTTTTTTTTCCTACCAGAGAAAGTACCCCTTACTTTCGACCTTGCTCTGGAGGACCAGCATTTGTATTCTTCCTACAAATCATTTGTTGATACAATGGGACCACGAGGTTGGCTTCTACCAACACATCCAACTGCCAAGCAACTCCATCTGCAGAGGAGACGCAAAGTGCCAATGCCTGAAAATGAATTTGTTGGCATTTCAAGGACAAACATCTCTTTGACTACTACTAATGAACCTTCAATCCGAAAATGGCAGGAAAATCTAGGACCAGGTAAGCCTTTTATTTACTTCTTAAATTGTAATTATAAGAAACACATACCACCATGCTTCTTTAGTTCCCTCTGCTTGCCCAAGTCTGGACCCTGGGCTAGCGATGTCTCTGTCCATTGATTCTGGTGCTGACCAGTCAGACAGACAGCTCGGAGCAGGGAAGGAAGGAGCGCCTTTCCTGGCTGGCTGAACAGTTCATGGCTTCATGTTGGCCAGCACTTGCCAAGCAGGTAACACACACTGATTAGGACATTTGCCCCAAGGGATGAAAAATGCAGGGTGGAGAAGTTGGCTCAGTCTTTTGTGCACATACCCAAGGTGGTGATCAGGACCCAGGAAAGCTGGTAGGGCTCAGCCTAGCACTACCACTGCTCCAGGGTCTACATGAATTCTGGCTTGGAAAGAACCTGCATCTCATGCCTCTCAATTCTTTCCCGACATGTCATTCTGGAGTCCCGTGATCTTTGCTCCCTACAGAAAGAACAGAGCAGGAAAGGAAAATAATTTGACCCGATGCAAAGGAGAGTAGGGATGTTAAGAGATCACAGTTACGGAGGATGTTTTAAGGATCAGACACTGTGCTAAACACTTTACATGCAGTACCCCTCTGCTTCCTTCCCCCCATTCACAGCCTTCCTTCCCACCTGGTCAGCACCAGAGCCCAATGGACAGAGACATCACTGACCAAGGGGTAGGCATGGCTATTAACCTCATTGTACAGGTGAGGAAATTGAGGTTTATGGAAGTTAAATAACTTTCTCTAGGTCACATGTAGCTATGAATCCGCAGTGGTAGCCTCAAACCCAAACCTGAAACCATTCTACGATTCTCTCTCCTATGGGTTTTTCCACCTACTCCCTGAAGCTTATGCAGTAAAACAGCTGAAAAACAGCAAAATGACTGAGCAGTTGTGGGAGGGATCTAATTTCAGCTCTGCAACTAATTATTCATATAATCTCAATAATGCCACTTAGCCTTGGGAGGCTTAATTTATCTGTAAAACGATAGTAATGCTTCTTGTCCTGCTATCACCACAGCATTGTTTTGAAGCAACTCATGTGGAGAAGTTTTGAACTGTAAACAAACAAACAAACAAAAGGGTCTTCCACATGTGACCTGATTAGGATGGTTGCTATAGGAGTGATGTGGTAGAGGAGGAAGAGCATGAGCCATGGCTAGGGTGTGGCTTTGAATTTGTCACACTAGCAGACCCCTTTTGACCCTTGAGTGTCTCATCCATAACCTGCAAGGAAGCTCTGGCATGAGGAAGACACACAGCAGAGCTGAGCGCAGTGGCCATCCTCCTGTCTGACCTGGGCCGGAATGCCCCTTACCCACAGGGGAAGCAGATAGAGCTGCTGAAAACACAGTAGATGAGGGGGTTGATGGCACTGTTCAGGGCCGGAAGGTTCTGAATGATCACAGAGGCGTAGAAACGGTCCTTGGTGTTTGGAAGGAGGCTGAAATTGTCCAAAATGTCGAAGAGGAAGTACGGACTCCAACAGCAGATGAAGGCTGGGGAGAAGAAAGCCATTAGCACCAGAGCAGCCCGCAGCCCAGGGGCCCCTCTGTGTTGGCCTTGACTGGAGCTTCAACTAAGAGTTTCCTTCGTACCTGGGATCTCTCAGAAATATTTAGAACAGTTAAGCATCATGTTTACTTAAACACATACACATACATGCATACACATCCCACAGATACATTTCTAAAATTGAGTGAATTTGCTGGAGCTTATTTATCTGTAAAAGGGGGGTCTCATTTGACCATTGTTGTGACTTTTTATTGAAAGGCTGGGAATATTTCAGCATGGCCTTAGCTTCTCATTCTACACAGTGTGAAGGAAAAACCAGCAACACTCTTTGGAGACTCTATGGGGAAAGACAGAACAGAGGGCACTTTGCCAAGATAGCAACTCCTTGTTGGGGGGTATGGCGAAGGGAAGGGGTGGTACCTAGTGTTTCAAAACACAGCCTGGCTCAGTCACAAGATTCTAAGTTTTTTTTCCCATTTCTAGGTCAGCCACTCCAGAAAACACCCACTCTATATCCCAAATCAGTTGGTGTGTATATGAGACTCCGATTCTGTTTAAATTCAAATCCCGTGGATTGGAAATGGAGACCCAGAGTGTAATGACCAATTTATGTGTCACCTTATCTGGTTTCAGGGACTCTGAGACATTTGGTTAAATATTATTTCTGGTTGTTTCTGTGAGGCTGTTTCTGGAGGAGACGAGCATGTGAATTTGCACACTAAGGAAAGCAGACTGTCCTCCCCTGTGGAGTGAGCCTCATTCTGTCCCCCAAAAGCTTGAGAGTGAAGAGGCTGATGAGAAGGGAGTCTCGCAGCCAGGACTTTGGTCTTCTTTTGCCTTCACACCGATTCAGACTGAACTTCTACCATTGGCTCTCCTGGGTCTACCATCAGCTCTTCTCAGCTCCACAATCAGGTGAGCCAGCTGCTTATATAATAAATCTCTTTACACAGATACTAGCTCTTATTTCTTTGGATAACCCAGACTAATACCCACAGAGATAAACCTTCTTGGGGTCAACTGGACACCCACACACATGCTCTCCTACTTCCTTGCCATGTCCTCTCCAGCTTCCTTCTCCCTCTTTCTCACCCATAAGATTTTTTCCTCAGAGGAGTCAGGCTTCCTTCACCATTTGCCTGCAGGAACAAACGTTCTTCCATTACTCTTGGGCAGACGCATGTTTTTTCCCCCCAAGACCTTGGCAATCTATTACAAGGGAACAACTCAAACACGAAGACCACTGAACATTCTGGGCTCTGGTTGTGAAGCCAGGTACTGGCCCAGAGTAGTGGTTCTGGGGCATTGAGAGGCAAAGTTTCCTTTGCAGGGTGGGGGGATTTTGAAAATTTATGTTTATGTCTTTGTGTGTGTTGGGGGTTCTTGTTTTCCTGGAAATACCAGTCCTCCTGCATGATGCAGTCAGTTCCCCCCCCCCGCCCCCCATGTCCCACCCACCCTTTGAATGCCCACTTGGACATTGATGTAGCAGAGAGCACTGTTTATAAGTACCCCAGTCTAGAAACCTAAATCTATTTTATATATGAACACAGTATTTTAAATCAATATTGAATTTTCCAGAAATGCAATTCTCTTGCACATAGAGGAAAGATTACTTTGTTTAATTTGGAACTAGCAGCATTTGTTCACCTGTTGGTAAAATAAAGTCACTGACAGCAACACTGTTTTATTTTTTATGTCTCCATGAAAACACACCTGCATTGGTTTTCATTTGTACCTGTTACTCTGTCTAGCTGACTACTTCATTATTCTACTAGTGTGGCTGTGCCCAAATATTTATGTTGACATCTGTATTATTTTATGATAAATTGTTTTCTTTCTATGTCCCCTTTATGATATATTGAGCTTTTAAAAATTAGGTGGATAGCTTTATGTATACATTTCATTTCCAGATGGTAAAGGACATTACCAAATATTTATTGTAGGAAGGGCCATTTTGGTCTGATTGGGCTCTTGACGCTGGTGGACCTCCTTGTGGACATTCCTAGTCTCTGACTAAAGAGGTAGGTTTCCTGACTCAGCATCCAGGGCTATGTGTCTGAGCTTCTGATTGAGATGGCAAGGTAAGCTTTGATCTACTTCAGAAGCTTCTTGGAAAGATTTTGAGCCCCAGTGGGTGGTATACACTCTGTCCTCAGGTCTGCCCGCAGAGTTGTTTTGTCATGATGATGTTCTGGCTGAGTCACACTGCATGTGGTCTGTTTGGCATTTTGCAGTTGCGCGTTGGAAAGGTGAGATGGATGTCTTGGTGATTCGATGTACTAGCAGAACTAACATGAGAGCCACGCTTTCCTGGAGCTCCTAAGAGCTGCAAGAGGGGGTGGGAGGGGTAGTACTTGAGCTGAATAGAAAGGAAATCACACAAATCCCTTTCTTTCTTGCATATCTTTGTTCATCCATTCAACCGAAATTAATTAAGCACCTAGGTTGTATGGGACCCTATTTAAAGGCTTGGTGATAATAATGTAAGGAAAACAAAAGCAAAAGTCATTGCTCTCATGGTTTTCTGATGCCCGTAAGGGAGACAGACAATAAGCAAGTCAGTATATATAAGATATACTATACCTATACTATCAGATAGAATAGAACTATGAAGAAGTATAAGACAGGGTGAAAACCACAGGAGAGCTATTTAAAACTTGTCAAGGAGGCCTTTCCGAAGAGGCAGTGTTGCTGGAAACCAAAGTGATATGAGGAACAAGCCATGCCACCATCTGAAGGCAGAGCATTTCGGGTGGGGGAAACAGTGACGCTTTGAAGGAACAGCAGGGAAACCAATGTGACTGTTATAGAAAGAGCAAGGGGCCGAGCAGAGGAAGGGCCTGGAGACGTGGCTGATGAGGGGGATGTTGCTTACCGAGAATGATGACTATGCTGTACTTGATAGCTTTGATTTTTGCCTTTGAGATGAGACCTCGGTTGTAACTGGTGCACAGCTTTCCATCTGCAGATACACAAGGAGGGCGGTAAAATGAGGTGCTGTCAGTAGGAACCGTGCAGGTTAGAACGTCGCAGCTGATTGGGACCACTTACATTCTGCTCCCCTATGCCCGAGAAGACCCCCTTGGTCATTTTCAGAGTAAAGACAGCTCTGGGTTAGATGCTGAAAACTGCTCAGTTTGCAACTTAATGTAAAACGCAAATGCATTGGGACATCCAGACTCTCTCAGGAGGCTTGGCTGGATGCCCTCCACCAGCTGAAGCTAGAATTAGCCACGTGACCACAGACTCACTTACTCATCTAACTCAGAAACTCTACCCTCAACAAACACTTAAGCCAAGGATATAATAAAAACCTGTCCCCAGTAAGAGCCTGGATATAACTTTAATCCTATGTGGGTGGTTGTTTGACAGTAAACATGCGAGGGTGAATATAAGAATCCACTAGAATGTAAGCTTGATGGAGACAGGAACTTTGTTTTCTTTACTTCCGTATCCTCTAAACTTAAAACGAATGGTTAATAAATATTTGTCAGATGAATTATTATAAACCTGTCTCTAGTCGAGAAGTGGTGGTACAATACCTGTTGATTAGGATGGGCAGCAGTCAGTGCAGTCGTTCTTGGTAGGAGTAGATAGATGGAGAAATTGGGGGATGGAGATGTTGGAGACAGGTACCTTCATGCTGTGGAAGAGTTTTTATTGACAGGGCTCCTTCCAGCCCATATGGTGCCTTTGTGAAAGGGGCCCTCCGTCTGAAGGTCTGCAGCCCTGCCCAGAGCATACCCTCAGTGCGGTGGGTAGGGGGGAATGCCAGCCCCACACACCCTCAGCTGGGTGCCACTAATCTGATTATGGCTCAAGGGGCACAGCCCTAGTGGTGGCCCAGGTCAGGGGCCCCCCAGGGTGCCTGAGTCGTATGTGGAAGGGCGGTTGTACCCTGGAGGCCACCTGCTGTGTTCCCTTGTCCTGACGACATTGCTCTGGTTTCACATTTGAATGTATGGAAATCCTCAGGGAAACTGGTGTGCCATTTACCTTTGCACTATTTATTCTACCCCTCTCCAAGCCATTCCAGACCAATGCAGCAGGCAAAGCACACCTGCTAAGAGATAAAGGCTGAACAAAATAGGCTAAAACAGAGTTCCTCTCCACTAGGAACTTTCAGTCCAGCAGGAAAGATCACATACTCCGCACAAGGCTGCGTGAGATGAGAGAGACAAAACCCAAAAACTATCTCTGGAGGAAGAAGGGAGCCATCCCTCTACCATGAGCCAGAGGAGGCCGCGTGGCCAAGGCTGCTTCCCAAGGCAGAGCTGGGGGCGTGGACCTGGGAAAGATGTCATCCTCAGCCAAGACACAGAAACCAGGAAATGTGGGGAGTGTTTGGACCTCAGTGAGTCACCTCGCTTGGCAGGATCCTGCAAAGGATGCTGGGTTTGAGGGTGGGGAGAAGAGCTGAGGCCAAAGTGGGAAGACCTTGAATGTTGCCCTGAGGCTCAGGCTGAATTTCTGAGGCAGCCGCACGCCATCGAAGCTTCTGAGTGTTTTTACAGCGGAAACACTTACCCATTGGAGAGGACAGACTGTTAGCAGGAATAATGGAGATAAGGGGCTTTTTTTATGTTCAGTGAGCTGAAATGCTAATTATAATTGATTTCTTATTTCTGAACGACTACCCTGTAAGGCCACTCATAGGCACTATTAGGGCTTTCACATTATTCTGTGCATTTCATGGAACCACAAAACTTCAGTGGCGTTAAGGAGGCAAATGCTTCAGAAGCATTTACAGCAGTGATTCTCAACCAGGGGCAGTATTGTGCCCTGGGGTTATATTTGGCAATGTCTGTCCACATTTTTGGTTGTCACAGTGGTTGGGGGAGTGCTACTGGCCTCAGGTGGGCAGAGGCAGGAATGCCCCGGACGGCCCCTCACAAAAAGACTTGTCCAGCCCAAAACACTGAGAGTGCCATGGTTGAAAACTCTGCATTTCCAATGTGGTATCTTGGGAGAAACCCAGACGTTAGGGTCAGGCTTGAATACACGCTCTAGCTTTACAACTTACTACTAGCTGTGTCACCTTAGGCAAGTTGCCTGCTGTTTTCAGCCTCAGTTTCCCACTTTCAAAAATGAAGCACAAAACAGCAAACTCACAGAGTGACTTTGAGGATTAAAATAAAGTAATGTATTCAAGATGCCAAGCCCCACGCTGAGAATGTCAGTCCACTTATTAGTTGGGATAAATGAGGTTTTATAACAGTATTTCAGGAGGAATATGAGCTGCCTTTTTGGAGGTGAACAGACGGTATTACTACATTTACATAGGCTATTGTACAAAGTTATCTGAATATAGGAATTAGATGCCTCAAAAATCTATCAGGATGGGATGATACACATGGGAGACAAGTAAAAAAGACAGCAGATCAAACTGTATCTTTTCAGAGTATCTCCATTTTCTGGAGTAATAGCTGATTTCTACACAGTATGGCTCTCGAGTTCCCGTCGTGGCTCAGTGGAAACAAATCTGCCTAGCATCCATGAGGATGCAAGTTCCATCCCTGGCCTCCCTCACTCAGTGGGTTGAGTGTCAGGGGTCTCCGTGAGCTGTGGTGAGGGTCGCAGATGTGGCTTGGATCTGGTGCTTCTGTAGCTGTGGTGTAGGCCAGTGGCTATAGCTCCTGTCCGACCCCTAGCCTGGGAACCTCCATATGCAGCTGGTGTGGCCCTGAAAAGACAAAAGACAAAACAAAAAAAACCCCAGTATGGCTCTGAAAACTTAGCTGGTTTTTCAGAAAACTTCTCAAGAATGACATTTGGGCTCTGAAATCTATTTAAAATAGAAACCTGCAGTACTTTCCACAGGGCAACTGGTGACAATTTAATCAACTCATGCCCTTCGCTCTCCCAATGAGCTCAGTGAAAACCATCTTTAATCTGACCGCTCTAGGAAATGCAAAGCCTCCAGCTCCTAAAGATGGCTCTTCAAAGTGAGCTCAGCTATAAAATGCCAGTAATTCTCCTTTATTGGGAGATAAAAGGATTATTTCTACTCAGGCCTTGGTGCTGAGCTGAAGTGAAAAGTAGTTAAATTCGGCTGTCACTGTGCATTAATAGGGGGGCAGCCTAAAGGCAGTGGGTCAATTTAGAATCAGGACTGTAAGCAGATGTTGCCTTAGGATGTCTTCGTTCAAGGATGCATCCCTAGTGTGGCCCAGGCTGGAGGCTTAGGCTCTAGGAGGCCCGTTCCTGCCCCTTACCTTCTCCATGCTTCATGTCCCTGGCAGAACCACTAGGAATCCATTCTTCTTGTGGGCTGAGCACCTGAAGGGCAGCAATTGATGTCTTGGGATTTTAAAGGAAAAAGAATGTATTCCTGGGGTGGGGGCTGTCAATGGACCTATAATGAGTGTGGATTATTTGTTTGCTAACAGGGACGTCTACCTGGTAATATTTTTAAATAAATATATATGTATTTTTTATTTTGGGAACTTTATGTACTTCTGGCTGATTTTAAAAATTAAGCATATTTCAGAGTTCCTGTTGTGGCTCAGAGGTAATGAACACAACTAGTATCCATGGGGATGCAGGTCTGAGCCCTGGCCCCACTCAATGAGTTGGGAATCTGGTGTTGCCTGAGTGGGTGTTGGTCACAGGTGCGGCTCAGATCCTGCAATGCTCTGGCTGTAATTTAGGCTGGCACCTGCAACTCTGATTTGACCCCTAGTCTGGGAACTTCCATGTGCTGTGGGTGTGACCCTAAAAAAAAAAAAAACAAAAAATTAAATATATTTCTAAAATTTTTAAACTTAAAATTCATTTTCAACTCCTGCTCATTGATGGCCTCGTTATCTATGAATATAACCTGAATGTTAAGTTTTTTGAGCACACTGTGTCTCATCTGCTTAGATGCAGGACCTTGACCACTTCCTTCTCTCGGATTTGTGCTTTTTTTTGACTCAGGAGGTCATAGCTAGATATGAGGAGGTGTGACCTAACTCACCTAACTTACAGCTTTTTCTGTATCTCAGCTCCTCAGTTCAGGCCTGACAGGCCTAAACTAATTGTGGCAGAAACAGGTGAGCTGCCCACCAGATCCTTTCCTTTGCCCCCAGGGCACACAGAGAGACTACAATTGCCTGCCTCCCTTTTGGCAGTGGGTTGTCAGCAGCTAAGTTCTGCCTACGAGAAGCTGGGGAGAATGTGTACCTGGCCTGGCTCAGATGCACCACCTGAGTGATCTTTCACTCTCTCTTCTCCCCTCCTGCCTGCTGGTGCTGATGCTAAGTGATACCTTAGCAGCCATCTGTTAAGAGTGGCAGAATCTCCATCAGCTTGAGTTTCTGAATGACTCTGTGTCCTTTTCTTTGACCTCTGCTGTCAATTGGACTTTAATTGAATAAGAAACAAATTTCTATTTTGTTAAGGCTCCTGTACTTGGGGGTTTCTCTGGTATAGCTGCTGGTGTTTCCTTAACTTAGAGCAGAGATTGGTGCTTCATATGCAGCCCAGTCATAACAAAAACCTAGAAGGCTTGGCATTGGCCTAGTGGGCAAGGAAAGTGATAGGGAAAGCAGGGACCCCTGAGATCCATTGGATAGAGATGTCCCATATGATGCCCGGGAAGGCAGATTGTGTCCCTACTGAGACTTGACCCCCAGGGGACAAGGTGGTGTAGTCAGGACTCTCCAGAGAAACAGAATCAATAGGAAATCTATACAGACAGCTAGATAGCTAGATTATAGGAATTGACTCGTGTGGTTCTAGAGGCTGAGAAGTCCCATAATCTGCTGTCTGCAAGATGGAGAACCAGGAAGGCTGGAGGCCTAATTCAGCCCCAGTCCAAAGGCATGAGGACCAGGGCAGATGCTGGGATATGTCTAGGTCCAAATGCTGGAGAATTGGGCAGCGACCCATGTTGTAAACCCTGGTCCTCGTGTAAAAGCCCAGGAACCAGAAATGCGGATGTCTGAGAGCAGGAGAAGCAACTCTGCCCTTCCTCTCCTTCTCATTCCACGCAAGCCTCTGCGGGTTGGACAACACTCCCTGGCGTTAGTGAGGACGGTCTTCTTTACTTGGTCCACAGAGTCAGATGCTTCCAGGAGCCCCTCCAGACACACCTAGAAATAATGTTTTACCAGCTCTCTGGCTAGCTCAGTTAAGCTGACACAGAAAACTAACTATCACAGTTGGTAAACAGCGTGTTAATAGTCAGTGTTGATTGCCACCAGCTGTGTTTGGCAAAGTATTAGGAAAAAGAACTGAGACAAGAATTGGTTGGTTTATGAGCAAAAATGAAAGGAAGTTAAAGTCCTAAAATTTGGGATCTTGTGGAGTTGCAAGGGTCATTTGCTTCTGGCCCCTCCTAGCACCAGCTGTATACTTTGCATGGCCTGGTACAAAATGAAAGTGAGACCAAAGTATTTTTTTTTTTTTTTTAATTTTAGGGCCACACCCACAGCATATGGAGGTTCCCAGGCTAGAGGTCAAATCAGCTACAGCTGCCGGCCTACACCACAGCCTCAGCAACATGGGATCCAAGCCACATCTGCAACTTACACCAGAACTTCACAGCAACACAGGATCCTTAACCCACTGAGTGAAGTCAAGGATTGAACCTGCGTCTTCATGGATACTAGTCAGGTTCCTTACCGCTGAGCCATGATGGGAACTCCCGGCCAAAGTATTAAAGCAAATGTGTATGTCTTCTGGGTGTGCAAGTCCTGTGCCGATGAAGCTGAGCCCAGCACCCAAATTCAGCTATAACACTGAGAAGTTTAAACCAGCAGTGGCCTATTAAGAATCATTCTTGAGGGGAAGGTCAGACTAAGGAAGCAGCCTCTGACCTATTGTTTGAGGTGGCCTCACATTAGCTTCCATTCAGTTAAGAGACAAGGATTAGATGAGGAAGCAATTAAGTCAGACTGAGAATTATTTTCAGAGATGCTTTTTGGATATGGTTTCTGGCACTGCAAAACTGACTGGAAGCACATAAATCAGAAGCTTGCTAAGTTTTAAGGAATGATATTGCTAAATAAACCATGAGGTTCATGTCTCTGTTAATACTTAGAAATATCAGACTTTAAAATTTTTACCGGTCCTGTGGGTAGAAAATTGTATCTAACTGAAGTTTAAAAGTGTGCTTTCCTGATTATCAGTGAGGTTGAGAATCTTACTGTTGGCCCTTTCTCTTTCCTGTGAAGTATCTGTCTTGCTTAATTTTCTTCCATTTATCTTTTTTTAAAATATATTTTTATTGATTTTTAGAAGTTCTTCGTACATTCTTGAGATTCATCTTTTCCCAGGTTATATGCTGCAAAATAGCTTCTCCCACTTTTTGGCTTGACTTTTAAATATAAATAGAGTCAAATTTATCCATAATTTTTTTATTTAATGTATTTATTAACTTAAGAAATCCTTTCTTATCCCAGTGTCATAAAGATAACATCCTACATTTTCTTTGAAAAGTTTTAAAAGACTTACGCTTCACATTTAAGTCTATAATTGCCCTGCAATTTTATTTTGCCTAAGGATTGGGTTGAAGTTCCAATTTCATTTCTTTTGCTATGATTTTCTGACAAACATCAAATTCTCATATATGTGTAGGTCTGTTTTGGACCTCTTTTATTTTCCATTTTTCTATTGAATTATGTCAATACCAACTCTATTAATCACTCTGACTTTATGATCAATCAATTTTTGGTTCAGTAAACATCTACTACCTTGTTCTACTTCTCCAGAACTGTCTTCCTGGCTTTTCTTGGCCCTTGAAATTTCCATATATATTTTAAAATTGGCTTGTCAAGCTCAATGAAATGTCTCATTTCAGTTTTCATCAAGATAGCATTAATCTGTAGATCATTTGGGAGAGAATTGACATCTTTATGGTACTGAATATTACTATCCATGAATATGCTGTAAGCTTCATTTATTTGTTTTTTTTCATAAAGTTCTTTCTAGTTTTTGCTAAAGGTGGTTGTTTGCAGAGAAGCTATTTTACCTTCATGTGCTTATGAAGAAAGCTGTTGAGAGCAGTTAGTGGGCTTATTTTAAGTACATTTAGCTGGAAGTAAATAGGACTCTAAGCCAGTTCCTAATCCAAAGCTTTTTTTTTTTTTTTTTTCCTTATCTCCATTTCATCTGCCTCATTTAATTGGAAACATGCACTTTGGATGTAGCATGGATCAATCACATCTTTCAAATCCTAATGGCCAGATGCAGACATGTCTGGATATGTTACACTTTGTCTATTTCATGGGTGTACCTCTCCCGTAAGTGTTCTGTTTTATGGGATAAATACCCCTGGGCATCAAGAGCAAGCTCATTTATGAACGATTACCTACAGATTGGAAACCTCATCTCCTCTACCTCTTGCCTCCAAGCACCTGTTTGTGGGAAAGCCTATAGATCATTTATTAGGTTTTTTTTTTTTTTTTTTTTTCCTTTCTGTCAGCTTTTGAGGGAAAGAAACTAGACATATTGGCCAGAAAGAAGAGTAATTCTTAAACTAATGATGGCTTGAATTTTGCATCCATGTTTACAAAGTGAGCTTGTGTTCACACTAATCATTGCTTATATGCCCTTGTGGATGAGCAATAATGTTGGCGTGCTAACACTACTGGAGATCCTATTTACAGCCAGCTCCAGAGCTGCTTGGCTGCAATGAGGGACAGAAAATCAAGTGAGTTCTGCTTATGAATAAGACAGAGAATATATAGGCTTTTAAGACTACCATCTGCTCCTCATTCCAGAAGGGGGGGGGTCAGTGATAGTGATAAAAAGACATAGACAACTGAAAAAATAAGTGTGATGGAGATATAAACTTGAACTAAAGTGTAAAGACTGATTGTAGCCATTTGCACTTTGGGGAGGAGTAATGGCACACTGCCGATCAGTGGGAAAATGGATCTCTCTGTGGCTTTGTGACATTTCAGGGTCTGGAGGTTGGGGGAGCCCAGGAGAGCAGGGACTGAAAATCTAGTAGCAGGGAGATATGAGGGATTCTGGAGAGAGGGGGGCCCAACCTCAGTGGTGAAAGGCCTGCTGAGAAAAAAAAAAAAAAAGGATGAGAGATATATGGGGTTAGGGGTAGCTGACAGAATGTGGAAACCTTCCATCACCTCAAACCTAAGGAAAACGAGGTGGATTCCCAGTTCACTGGACCGGGAGCACAGGGAGCAGGAGAGCTGCAGGTGGGTGAGGGCTCAGAGGGCCAGGGAGTGAGGACATATCAGTCTCCTGGAACTGGCAGAAATGACAGGATGAGAGTTTAAGCCAATCTGATTTAAATTCGAAAGTACAGAAAGACCTCAGCCTACTTAAACCAAATGAGATCACCTTTTAGATTTTTACATACTTCAAAACCACACACTTTGGGAGATGACTCTGGAATAGTGCTCTGACAGCAGAGCAAGTCAGAGAATGTGGTGGATGAAAGGCATGCCAGCAATCCTGAGTTTGGGTTTTCTAATTAATTTTTTTTTTTTTTTTTTTTTACTATTTGAGCTCTTTTTTTCAGTTGGTAGCACCTCCCTACTCTAATGCCCTTCCTATCATCTAGGCGGTGCTCTGCATGAGGGTTTGCTGGAAAAGGGATGTGGGGGAAGGGGTGTAGCGGGCAGTCAGGCTGGTTCTGGTGTGAGATGCTGTGCTGGCGGAGGCGGACCCATGGGGCCGTGCCTTGTGGCCTAGGGTCCAGAGCTGTTCTGTGGATAGAAGGCAGTTTTTCTGTAAATTTAAACCAAATAGAAATGTCTGACCTCGTGTTTTGTTGAATATGGGGCTTCCACCTTGCGTGGTCCTCTCTTTTCATCCCGGAGTCCTCCAGGTGCCCCTTTGCCAGACCTGACAGAGTGGGGCAGCCCTCAGGCTCTGGCTCAAAGGCTGCTTTGAGGGACTGTGCCAGCACAGTTTGGCCAGCCCCAAAGTCCTCCTTCCCTAGTTTTTAGGGAAGCCACATGGAGAAGGCAGGGCCTGCCAGGGACAATCTTTGGGATGTCTGATCTGCCAGCTGGGCCCTGATACAACAGGGCGGGGTTGTTTCAGTGAGAAAATCCAAGATCATATTTGCTGGAGGAAAACTTCTGCATCAGCCACATGAGCTAAGAGTTGGGAATGCAGCTGACTTACCCGAACAATTGGAAATCACCGTCTCATGGGCTTTGCTCTTGATCCAAATAGTTCTGATCACAATGGCATAGATGATGCTGTGGAAACACCAAAGATAACATTAAAATGGCTGGGGGGTCCCTACTGTGAGGACAACTCTGGTTCCTTGAGTGTGAGGTATGGAGGCAAGTCTCTCAACCACCATCTGCCCCCCTATACTGGCTGATTATAGAATAGGTGGCATCTACTTCTTTCTTTAAATGGAGGCTTGGACCTGGTGAAATTAAGTGATTTCTTCAAGATAACTCAGGTGATCGGAGGTAGAGCTGGGATTAGAATCCAAACACAGATTTGGGTCAGAAAATTTAGAATTATAACCATCTCTGCCACTTGCTGGTTGTATGACCTTGACTTTAGATAAGCTTTAATTGGTTCCATGATACCTGCCTTGGGTGTTCACATCACTGTGTTATCCTCTCCCCTTGAGTGTGGCTGGCCCTGTGACTTCCTTCTCATCAGCACATTGGGGTGAATGTGAGATGTCTTTGATGAGAGGTATAACACACCTGTCTTGCTGGTGTCTCTCTGTATTGCTGGCTTTGAAGAAGCAAGCTGCCATGCATCCTGCAGCCCCAGGAAATTAATTCCACCCGGAACCCATGTGAGCTTGGAGGAAGATCTTTCCTCAGTTGAGTTTCTGGTGACACCCCAGCCCTAGAAGACACCAAGGCAGCCACCTTGCCCAAGCAGAGAACCCAGTTAAGCCATGTCCAGATTCCCAATGCACAGAAGCTATGAGATAATCAATGTATGTTTTAAGTCACCAGATTCATGATAATACATTACCCAACAATAGATAACTAATAACACTGAGTGAAATAGGAGGAATATTTGTGACCCTCCTCCTCCAATTTATATGTTGAAATCCTAGTGCCCAATGTGATGGTATAAGGAAATGGGGCCTTTGGGAGGTGCTTAGATCCTAAGGATGGTGGAGTCCTCATGAATGGGATTAGTGCCTTTTTAAGAAGAGACCCCACAGAGCTCGACCCTTCTGTGGTGTGAGGGTACAAGAAGTCTGCACCTTGGAAGAGTCCTCATCCAGCTGTACTGGCAACTTGACCTTGGACTTCCAGCCTCTAGAACTGTGAGAAAAAAATTCCTGTTGTTTATAAGTCACCTACTGTGTGCTATTTTGTTACAGCAGCCTGAACTCACTAAGATACTGGGCCTCAGTTGAAACTGTCATATCAGGTGAACAATACAAACCTTTTAAGAGTTTTTAAGGGATCAAATGTGACAGCATTTAAAGTACTATCCGCAAGGCTTGAAAATTATCAGAGGCTCAATAAATGTCATTTTCTTTCCCCTAGTTCTTCCTCATTTTTCACATAATATCACACCTACTTTTTCATGGTATAATCTGTACCTAACATGGGAAAAAAGTGCTAATGACTCAAAAGCATTAGCAGATTTTGTATCCTTTGCGCCCTTTGATAAATATAAACATTTATGCCCTTCTTTAATTAGTTATCTGACATTTCTAATATATTAAGAACCTTGACTAAAATCTTTGAGACAAAGCAATGCTTCATTTTAAAACTGTACTAACTTCCCTCTTGAGAATCACTTGGTTTAAAAAAAAAAAATCAGAGCTCTAGTTCGCAGTGGCTGACAAAGCACTAATTGCTTTTAATGATCTTTAGACTATAACTTAATGACTGTGGTAAAACCCTTCTTATTGCTTTGTCCCTGCTCAGAGAACCCCTCTGAGTGTTCCGGGAAAGCTCAGGGCTTTGGGGAGCATCGTCACTCCTTCTCACATGCCTGCCTAGGGACTTTTCTGGAATTTATAGGTCTATACATAAAAAAAACGAGAAAGAAAGTTGCTGGTGAGTCCATTCTTTATACTAAGCTGAATATTTGTTAGAGCAGGAAAACTCTTTCCTGGGTAGATGAAATACAAGGAAACTCTTTCCTGGGTAGATGAAATGCAAGGGTGAACTGGGTATTATAATTGGGTAGCACTGCCTAATTGATCAGTAATTCACACACTTATTAATCATCAACCAGTACACAATGGAAAAATAAAAAAGATTTTGTGTGTTAGAGGTTTGGGCCTTAGTTACCCCGAAGTTATCCACCAATCAGGCAAGCTAGTACCAGCAGGAAAAACTAATAAGCAGGGTGCTCCTTAATTTATTACCCAAATCTGGCCACTTCTCAAGGTGTAACTGTCATGCGTCAGAGAGAACTTTGAATACATTCATTTCCTTCTTCCTGCTGCTTTCTTTCACCTAATTCAACAGCAAGTTCTAAGGATTATCCCTTCTATTGTCTCTATGATTTGTGCCTTCCTCCCCATTCCTGCTTTTAAGCATCAACTTAGACCCTTACAATCACCTTTTATTTAATACTTTGGTGATTTTTTTTATTGTGGGAAAATAAACATAACATAAAATTTACCGTTTTATCCATTTTTAAGTGTACAATTCAGTAACTTTAAGTACACTGACATTGTGGTGCAACTGTCACCATCATGCATCTGCAGAACTTTCTCATCTTGCCCAGCTAAAACTCTGTACCCATTAAACACAGAAGTATGCAGGAATGCAAACTAGTGCGTCATCCTTATGGAGGGGCCATACTAATCTCTGTATTTTCTAATTTTAGTGTATATGCTACCAAAGCAAGCACCCCTTATAATCTCTTGTCTGATTATTGCCCTAAACATGTCCATTCTGCTACCATATCGAGGGCCCACACTCCCATCAGAACTGGGACTCTGGGATGGAGAGTCATTCCCTGGCTTAAAAACCTCTTAGTGCCTTCACGTTCCTGCAAGATGATATCCAGTCCCTCAAGCATTCAAAGCTTCCCATAGTCTTCCTCTGCCTTATCTCCATCATCATCATCATCCTGCATCCCTCTACCCCACTGTTTCTCAGCCCACCTTTTCCTGGGTCAGTAACGGGAATAACCAACTAAATTAACCCTGATTCCAGGCGTAAGCCGTGGTTGACTTTGGGTCAGTGTGAGTTTACAATGCCTTCCATCTCTCCGTCTTCTTTGCTCTCTTCCTGAGTGTGTGTGTGTGTGTATATATATATATATAAGTAATTATATTACTTATATATGTGTATATGTATATATATATATACTTTATAGGAAAGTGATATGTGGAGGGTGGTCTAAATGTATATATAAATATATGTATAAATATGTATATTTAGACCATCCTCCATATGTCACTTTGCTGTGAAGCCTCTCTGAGCTACCTCTCTACTACCTCTGTGACAGTTTGCTCCCCGCCTCTGGGAGCCTCTATGCTGGTGTAACACTCAGTACACTGAGTCTTGTTTATGACAGTCATAGCTTAACGATGAAGTAGACTTAGAAACAGCCCATACTCAAAAGTCAACTTCTTCCCTGTCTTTGACCTGTCTCTCTCCTTAGGGTGTAGCTTTTCTTTAAGTTTCTTAGAAATCTGAAAACCAAAAGGTCTCTCAGATTGAGGTCAGCTTCCCTATAACTGGCTGATTTATTTCTTGACTTTATGGAAGACTATCCAAACACAGACCCAGTTTCCTTCATTGCCTTCATGAAGGCAGCTCATGGTGGTGAGATGACAGAGTGCAGGGGTCCAAGCCAGAGGAAGACCTTACCAGTGGCATTAAGGACTTAAGACCTTACCAGTGGCATTAAGGACTTGGGAAATGCCTGGGGCCATTTCCCAAGTCTTGCTTATGGACTGAGTAGAGGAGTGTCTAGGAAATAGATCAAAAAATGTTCTTTGTCCTCAAGAACATGGAGAGCATTCCACTCAGACCATAAGTGCTTCTTTCACAACTCTTGCAGGACTCAGCACAGGTCCCGGGGCTTGATGGATGCCCATCCTAGTCTTGGAGCCACAGGCTCCATTCCTGAGAGCTGCCTCCACCTCCATGTCATTTTGGAGCCCGAAGGCAATGTCCAGTTGTATTCTGTAGATCTCATTAGACGCCAGGAATGGGGAGAGGAGAGTAAAGGGAGCTGATGCTTCACTTGGCATGGTCCTTTTTACTCTTCTCCTAGCAGGGACTTAAGGATGCTCCCTTGCCGAAAGTGTCCCTCTCCATCATTCATAAATTTCACTGTATTTTTCTGAGCACTTACTTTATCCCAGGCCCCTAATGAGGCACTGTGGATACTGTGGCAGGCAAAACAGACAAAGACCCAGCCCTCATGGAGCGTACATCTTATTTGGGGAATTAGACAACAAAATAAGGATGTAATATGGTTATAAAGGAGCAAAATGCTATGAAGATAAAGTGAAGGGTGATACAAGAGTATATACTAGAAGCCTTTGCTCATTCCGGGGATCAGGGAAGCCTTCTCAGAGAAGGCGAAGTTTCAGCTAAAATCTGAAGGAAAAAATGTTTTTTTTAATGCAAAAAAGGATGATCATTCAAGCAGAGGGAACAGCTGTGCAGAGGCTCTGAGGCAGGAAGGAGCAGGTGCATTTAAAGAACTTAGAGAAGGCCAGTGTGGCTGAAGCATGATGAGTGAGGCAGCTTCTGTGGCCTAAGATAACGATAGAAAGTGAGACAAGGACCAGATCACACGTTGCCTTCAGTGCAGGGTAAGTCTTAGACTTTATCCTAAAACAATGAAAATCCACTGAATGCCTCTAAACTGGAACATGAAATGATAGATTGATCAATGTTTTTTTCCCCCAAAGATTAGACATTGTTCAGTATGTATAATTTGTTTCTATACATATGTACATGTTGATATATGAATTGGATAGTCCTGGAACAGTATATGAGAAATTCTTTTTTTTTTTTTTGGCTTTTTGCCTTTTCTAGGGCCTTCCCCTTGGCATATGGAGGTTCCCAGGCTAGGGGTCCAATTGGAGCTACAGCCACCAGCCTACGCCAGAGCCACAGCAATGCCAGATCCGAGCCATGTCTGCAACCTACACCACAGCTCACGGCAACGCCGGATCCTTAACCCACTGAGCAAGGCCGGGGATCGAACCCGCAACCTCATGGTTCCCAGTCGGATTTGTTAACCACTGAGCCACGACGGGAACTCCATGTATATGAGAAATTCTTAACAGTGCTCCTTCTGAAGAGGGGGACAGGACAGAAGTGAGAGGAAGATTTTTATTTTTATTTTTGTATTTTATTTTTTTGGCATTTTATTTTTTTTTATTTTTTAAATTATTTTTATTTTTTCTATCATAGCTGGAATTTCATACTGTATAGCAAGGTGACCCAGTTACACACACACACACACACACACACACACACACACACACTCTCTTTTTTTCACATTATCATACTCCATCATAAGTGACTAGATATAGTTCCCAGTGCTACACAGCAGGATATTATTGCTTATCCATTCCAAAGGCAATAGTTTGCATCTTATTAACCTCAAATTCCCAGTACATCCCACTCCCTCCCTCTCCGCCTTGGCAAGAACAAGTCTGTTCTCTAAGTCCATGATTTTCTTTTCTGTGGAAAGGTTCATTTGTGGCTTATATTAGATTCCAGATATAAGTGATATCATATGGTATTTGTCTTTCTCTTTCTGACTTCCTTCACTTAGTATAAGAGTCTCTAGTTCCATCCATGTTGCTGCAAATGGCATTATTTTGCTCTTTTTTATGGCTGAGTAGTTTCCATTGTGTATATATACCACATCTTAATCCATCCATCTGTTGATGGACATTTAGGTTGTTTCCATGTCTTGGCTATTGTGAGGGGAGATTTTTATTTTTTATTTCATACTTTTTAGTTTACTTAGAATGGAGAAATCTTTCTAAAAGCTCTTTAGAAGACACTCTCTCATGTCTTATTGGCTAGAATTGGCCATTCCTAAACTATTCACATGATGTGAGTGGCTAAGGGTAGAATGGATATGGGAAATTCAATCAGAAGCATTTTACTTACCTAGCAGACTGGTAATGATAGCTTTTTCAAAAGACCTAGCTTTTGCCAACCCTCAGGCGACACTGTATAGGATATCACTTCCTTCTCTGATGCAATGAGTCATCTGACCTTGGCCTTGGACCTCATGTTGTGGATAGTGTTAGCTAGGACCTTGGGGCCCTTTTACCCGCAGGCCATGGCCTTCTACTCCACAGAACTGTACTGATGTCAGTATGGGACTTCCCCACAGTCTGATCCCCTTTCCCCCAAAAAAATAAATGGATTTTTTTTTTCATGTAACATAAATCAGTGCTTCATGACCAATATGCTTTTTTTTCCACCTATTCTGTTGCAGTTGTTGGCTATGGACCTTTTATGCCTCTACCTTTGTCTCAGAGTAAAAATGATAGGAGAATGAGAAATCAATTAGGTAGCAAGAAAATAACTACAGCTGAAGTAAAGCAATTATACCAGGGCGAAAAATCTTCCTCAGCCACAGTTAGACAATTATGTCAAGTGAATTTTGAAACAACAGGAGTTGTGTTGACTCAGAAAAACAATATATAGCCCTTATTGTCAGCAACTATGATTTCAAGTCCTGGGAGCCTGATTTAATTAATGACAGAACTGCTAAATCTTTATGCATACAAAGCTCTCATGGGAATTTGCCGCTGACAATATAGCTCCTTCTTTCCTTTCTCCTTCCCTCCCTCTCTGCCTTTCTTCCTCTCTTCTTTTCTTTCTCCCTTCCTTCTTTCTTTTCATATATATTTGTGGAGTATCTACCATATGCCAGAAACTGATCTAGGCACTAAATAACCAGAAATTTCCGTCTGAGGGGTGTGTATGTGGCTGTGTGTGAGATGGAGTGACCTGGCATTTCTGTTTGACTGATGAAGTTGATTAGTCGGGTCTGTTTTGTTTATTCAATCCAACATTTACCAAGTGTCCATCGTGTTCTGGGTTTGGAGTTTAGAGATTGAGACAGCTGTCCCTGTACTCAAGAGATTCAGCTACACAAGGAGGTGATGACACCGCCATGAAGGCTTAATGGCAACATGGACAGGCTGAGGTGAGATGTGGCCTAGGATTGGCAGAGACAGCTCCGTGTGGGGTCAGTATTTGAAATGAGACTGAAAGACTGGATCCTTTTGTCAGAAGCAAGGCAGGGTGAGCCTGGAGGAGTGCTCAGGCATAAGGAGCTATGAGCGCTAAGGCACAGGGGTGAGAGGAGTGTGCGCTGTCCCGGAAACAAGAGCTGGTTTGTTCTGGCTGCAGTAGCGTGTGCAAGGGAGTGTGTGAGCAGCTTCCCCGGGAATGGCTACCGAATCTGACCCTGTCTTAGCAGATTTTAAAGGTATATAAAGCTACAGTAATTAAAACAATGAGGTATTAGTGGCAGAAAAACTGCTAAATTAGTTATTTCTCTCTTCTCTCCTTTTCTTAATTATGTCAGTCACTATTAACTAGAAACAAAATGAAAGCACACTCAAAGTGAAGAAATAAATGACTAAGTAGGGAAATAGCAACATATTTAAGAAATGTTACTGTATAAAGACTTCCCTAAAGATAGAGAGTAGAGAAAATAAAAACAAAATGAAGTGAAAAGAGTAGAAAGTTCACAAGCAATAAGAACATAGGTAGAAATAGGATAGAATTACCATTTCATACCATAGAGAAAAGATAAATTATTCAGTAAGTGGTGTTGAGACAAATGACCCCGCTATAAAAAAACAAATTTAACTTAGACTCTAATTCATGCTGACATCGGAATCAAATAAAAAATTTTAAAGTGGTATTTTTAACATTCTCCCAAGACTGAAATTATTTTCCAATAATTAAAATAATAAATCATAAAAAATTAAAGTGTAGATAAGCATGCAAAAGGGATCATTTCCTAAGAAAGAAAAGAAATGAAAAAAATGTAAAGAAAAGTGTGAGTATATGTGAATATACTAAAATGTAAAATGTCTATTTTACATTTATGGAAATGTAAAATATCTTACGGAAAAGCCATATACATTTCATTCATATTTTCACATGCATTTATATGAAGTTTTACAAAGTGCTTTCCTATGACTTTTTAAAGTTGAGTCATTTGACTTTCTCATGTCTAATTTTAGTTATTCATGATTTCTCTCCTTTTCTTGATTACATCAGTCTTATTAACTGAAAGCAAACTAAAACCGTATTCAAAAGGAAGAGGCAAATGATAAACTAGGGAAATAGCCTCAACATATAAAAGCAGGAAAAGTTTTTATATTAAATAATATCTCTAAAAAGAGAGAATATAGAATATAAAATAAAATGGAGAAAATGGGTAAAAATATAAATAGGTAACTTAAAAAAGGGATAACGAACATATAAAATGTGTTCTGCCTCATTTGTGATGAAAGAAATGCAAATTAAAGCAACAATAATATATATGCATTTTTTGCCTATCAATTTGGTAAGAATGTACACATACACATGTATATAATGCATGAAGGACAGTAAAGCATGAGGCATGGTTAATAAAGAGAGTAAACACGTTATTTGAGTTGTTTCTTTTGTCTACTCAATCTTGGAATTAAGAGTTAAACTTGGAGTTCCCCGTCGTGGCGCAGTGGTTAACGAATCTGACTAGGAAGCATGAGGTTGCGGGTTCGATCCCTGACCTTGCTCAGTGGGTTAGGGATTCGGTGTTGCCATGAGCTGTGGCGTAGGTTGCAGACAAGGCTCGGATCCCGAGTTGCTGTGGCTCTGGTGTAGGCCGGCAGCTACAGCTCCAATTCGACCCCTAGCCTGAGAACCTCCATATGCCGCGGGAGCGGCCCTAGAAAAGACAAAAAAAAAAAGTTAAACTTATCTAGGAGTTCCTGTTGTGGCTCAGTGGTAACGAACCCGACTAGTATCCATGAGGATGCAGGTTCAATCCCTGGCCTCACTCAGTGGGTTAAGGATCTGGCACTGCTGTGAGCTATGGTAGGTCACAGATGTGGCTCGGATCCCATGTTGCTGTGGCTGTGGTATAGGCTGGCAGCTGCAGCATTCAACCCTAGCTTGGGAACTTCCATATGCCGAGGGTGTGGCCCTGGGAAAACAAAGATAAGACAAAAAAGAAGTTAAATATCCGAAATAGCCACAAGCAACAGAATCAAGCTCAGCACACCAAAGTGTGATTAAGGAACAACAACAACAAAAAAAGTTGAGCATTGGCTCTGAGATATATGAAGTTATAGCAACTTATCCCAGGAACTCGTTAGAAAACAAATTCCTGACAAAGTTCCTTCTGGGCTGGTCTTGGCTCTAGAAGGTGGAGTAGCTGAGAGGTGGGGTATGTCGCACCCCCGGGGAGAAGCTCTCTCTCCAGCAGAAGTCTGACGGGGAAGATGGCAGATAATGACAGAGTAGGTGGAAAATGCTTCAGGGAAGCTCAAGGACGGAGGAAGGGCACTGAATGTCAGGGTTCTGCCCCTGCTGGAAGCAAGGAGCAAGGAGCTGGATTTATAGAGTCCTTAGTTTGATGAGGGCTGCTTGAAATTGGCTTTTAAAATCATCTTCTTTAATCATGAAATTAGACCATGCTTTTTCCAAGGACACTACAAATTGCACAAGTTGGGCCATAGGCAAGCTGGAAAAGTCCCCAGGGGAAGAGGCAGCTTGAATTACTGGAGGAAATTTCAGATGGTGAAAGCCCTGCATGAGGGATCTGGCCAGACAGCATGTGGTGAGCTTGTGGTTCACAGCTGCATCTGCCCTGCTGAGCAGAAGCTTTGACTGATTTCAGGAGCTGATGGGAAATCAATCAGGAGAGAAGCAGGGACATTTTCTGCCACTGAAATCAATGTGTCAGTTGCCTATGGTGGCATGTGCTGCTTCCTTCGTGCTTTCTTACTGCTACGACTGGCCTTTCTCCTTGTCCATATGCTCCTTTTAATGTTGCTGTTGCTTACTTTTGATTGGTTGTCTAAATAACCTTCATCTTTCCTTCAAGTTTCCTCCCAGATTCAACGTGGTAGAGAGGAGAGCAGTACATTTAAATACAATATAGACATTAACCTGTGGATTCAGCAGAGCTGACCAGATAATATCCATTCTCAGCGAGGCTTTGGGGCTGACCACGCGCTTCGGTCTGCTCCTGTCCAGGTCCACCTCTGATGGAGAGCAAGCCCTTTCACTTCTTTAGCCCTAAGTCTACTCAAAAGTTCAGGCTTGGACTCTGTGATGGATAATATTTCTTCAGCTTTAGTATCTTATGAGACTAAAGATTGAATAAACAGCAAAATGAGTGATTCCTATAAGGTCAGAAAACACTTGCAAAATACCCAGCCAATGAATAATCCAAGAAATGCATATTGAAACAGTGAGATACTTTTTTAAACCTCTGTGGTTGGCAAAGATTTAGTAAGGAAATGATACCACCTTCCTTTGGGTTAGGAGGGGGAAAATCAGAGCTCTTGTTTGCTTTTGGTAGGAACACATTTTTTTTTTTTTTTTGGTAGGGTAGCTATGAATATGCATCGACAGTCCTGAAATGAGCATCATCTCTGATCTAGCAGTTCTGTTAGAATGAGTTCTGAGGAAATAATCAGAGACTCATGAATAATATTAAGTACAAAGATTTTTATCACAGCATTATTTATCCTATCTAAATCCAAAGACTGTTCTTCCTTTGCCCAGGACGAATGATGTGACACTCTATGGCAGGCCTGGGGACTCAAAAGGTACAGGATTGGCAAGGCTCATATACAGACTCCACATGCCAGCTATCTTCCTGCAACCCCCCATCCCATGCAGCCATAAAGAATCACCCTTGCAGAGATGACCCTGCCATGCGACCACGTGAGACCCTGCCTTGTCCAGGTGGCTGAAAGACCATCTTTGACCTACCGCTGGTTGCAGGACAAAGGGAACATCCTTACTTCTTAAGGCTGTTCGCAAATTAAGCCTCACCCCACCCAGAGAGAGCTGATTGCCAGCTTCTCCTCCACTGGGGCTTCCTGCTGTCCTTTCTTGTCACTGCATGCCCTCTGACCTCTGGTCACCAGGGAATCTACTTTCCCTCTGCCTTCTCTTTCTCCTAGTTGAAGCTGTTCCTCCCTCAAAGGATGCTTCCAAGAAGAGTTCCCTGCCATTGCTTGACCTCATTGCATAATGTTCCAGCATATTTTTATGAGTAGTGCATTTTTTTTGGTGCAGTTTTGTTTCAAGTCTGTCTGTCTTTTTGATTGTAAGATCTCTGAAATGGGAACTAGGTCTTATATCTGAAAGGTTATATGATATATGAGAAAGAATAGGATGTGAAACCAGACAAACCTGAGGTTAAAACCTGCGCGATGCTGGGCAAGTCATTTAACCTCTCTGAGCATGCGTTTTATCATTTATAAAATGAAGATAGCAGTGATGATTTCATAAAGTTGTAATGTGGTTAACGGAATAATTGTTAGCCACTTAGCATCATGCCTGCCACACAGCACATACTCAGAAAATGTGAGTTCCCTCCTCCTTATTCCACTTTGGAGGAGTTGGGCTCAGCACACAGTAGCTTTAGATAAAATCTTGTGGCTTAGCCAGTTCCCCAAAGGACCCTAGGAACAATGAGTGACCTGTCGGGAGGAGAGCAGCAACTGGCGAACCAGGAAAACTCTGTGTGGATCTGGCCTGCTGGCCTCTTACCTGATGATGGTCAGGGGGATGAAGTACACCAGGAAGGCCACGATGGTCATGTATGGCGTCCAGTAGGAGTCATCGGGCCACAGGGCCCAGCACTGCACTTCGCCATTGGAGAGTTCCCTCTTCCCAAATATGATCAGGGTGGGAATGGAGAACAGGAAGGAGAGACTCCAGGCAATCGCGATGAGGATCTTGGCCTGCTTTTCTGCTCGGAGAAAAGAGAGAGGTGCCTGGGCATCTGGAAACATCCTTTGGGAGCATACTTGGCGTCTAGTGTGGAAAAAGATTGTTGTATGAGGACTCTGGACCTCTTAGAACCTCTGTTTGCTCCTGTCTAAATGGAGATAATAGATCTGCATCTAGGGCTGATGCAAGGATTCAAAGAGAATGCTTGCACAGAAGCTAGCACACTGCCTGGCATAAGGTCCGTCTTCCCCATTTCTCCTTCTCTTCTTCTTTTCTGATTTACCTGCCTGACTTGAAATGTTAATGCCTCCATTCCTATGTACTATGTAGCTCAGTTTGTACCACATGTAGTCCATTTGATAGGTTGATGTGCTCTGGTCCCCTGCCCATCCTCAAAGGCAGGGATGGGACCTTTGTCTGTCATCCTTCTATTGTACCTAGAGCTGCAAAGCACTGCGACAGTGTTTGAAAGCCATTTGCCAAATGTTAAGTAACCCTTTATTTAAAGGAATAAGGGAGGAATTGTAGGGCAGAAAAGCACCCTGGACTCGGTTCTGGAGAGCAGGGGTCATTCAAACCAAGCCAGGAAGCCTAATAGCTGTAACCCTTCACACTGCATTTAAAATCTTTCAGATGTAATATTCTGACCTTGGGCAAACTACAGTCTCAGCCCAAGTTCTTTTCTAAAGTGGGATTGAAAAAATATACACCCTGCCTACTTAACCAAGTCATGATGAGGCTAGAGAGAGATAATTCATATGCATGAGAGTGCGCTTGCTTGCTTGCTTTTCCTTTCAGGGCTGCACCTGTGGCATATGGAAGTTCCTGGGCTAGAGTCCTGTCGGAGCTGCAGCCACAGGCCTACACCAGAGCCACAGCAACCCCAGATCCGAGCTGTGTCTGCCACTTAAACCATAGCTCTAGGCAATGCCAGATCCTTTAACCCACTGACTGAGGCCAGGGATCGAACCTGCATTCTCATGGATACTAGTTGGATTCTTAACCTGCTGAGCCACAGTGGGCACTCCCAAGAGTGCTGTTTAAAACTGGTTATTATGATGTGATGCTTTCTGTTGAGCTGTTGTTGAAGCCCTTCATCCCCATCCCTGTTGTAGCTGTGCTGTCTACGCTGATTGGTCCTGGCGGCCCCCTTCATCCAGGGCCAGGAGACCTCCCTGCACCTCCCAACTCTCAAATTCGAAAGAGGTGCGCATCTTTGACTGGGGAGGGAAGTGTGTAGGGTGTGGTCAGGGAGCTATAAGAAGTGAGAAAAAAATCTAGGAGAGACTAGGAACTCTGTCTGAGTCTCAAATATTAGAACCCCAAATATTTGGGAGAATAATATCTGGGGTTCTGTTTTTCCTGAATTGTCTCTCTGAAAAGAAGTATTAGAACGATTTAGAAGACAGCTTATTACTGGCACACCGAACAAGCAGGAACTTGGGGTAGAATTATAATATAGTCTTTTTAGGTCTTTCCTTTGTCCCTATACCTGTATCCAGGGATCCAGTGGGGGTGCGAGCCCTCCTGCTTCTGGCTAAAAGCTTAGGGAAGCCCCTCGTCAGTGACAATTCATAGGTGGTTAAAAAGGCCCCGTGGCCACTTAAGTGGTAAGTAGTGCTTCACTGTAGTAATAGTATTTAAAATGAATGAGTAGAATCCCAGGTAACAATAAAGACTCAATGTTCCTAAGATTTAGGTCTTTTCTCCTCAAGTGGGCTGCGTCAGAGGAGAACCTGGAGTCCGGGAAGGGGGCCCTGCCCTCTGCTGGCTCTTCTCTGCCCTTCCTATTCCTCCCCCCTCCCCGGTTGTCAACAAGTTTAGGGCCTCTCTAAGCAGGGGTGCAGGGGGCAAGGAGGAGAGAGGGGACAGGAGAGTTCTTAACGGGTCGTGTCACAAATGGCTCATGCTTCTTGTGCTGCCTGCTGCTAAAGCAGGTGCTTCAGCTCCTCAGGGACCTTCCTGGGTTCTTCCGAAACTCTCGGGTTTTGATTTGCCTGACTATTTTGGCCTCTTTCGTCTGACTGGCTGCTCCCATTCCTCCCTGGTAACCGCAAGCTTCTTTCCTTTCCATGTTCTGGTAGAAATACAGGAAACCAGGATGGCCCAGGTTGAGGCTGGGTGACAGCCAGAACCTTCCAGTGCTGTCCTGGAGCAGATCCACAAAATAAACCCTCCAGGGCCAGTGTGCAGTTAAAAAACACTGATAAAATAACTTTTTTTTTTCATGGTACACTAAACTCCAATTTCTCAATAGCCTTTTACTAAGTATTTCAATTGCTTCCAATTATTTTTTATTATAAATAATTCATATGTATCTCTTTGCACTAGTCTGGTTATTTCCTTAGGATAAATGCCTAGAAACTGAAGATTTGGGCAAATATTGCTAAATTTCCCCCCAGAGAATTTACAGTTTATGGCTCCCACTGGAAATGTGAAGAATTTCCTTATATTCTCCCATCACTGAGGTATCTTCCTCTTAATCTTGTTATCTGGTTGGTAAGATTTCCTATCCAAATGTTTGATCTTACAGTTCTTCAATTAGTAATCAAAAAGAGCATTTTATATATTGTTCGTTTATTTCTGTTTCTTTGTTTCTTAATAGTTTGTTCATGTCTTTGCCCACATTTTCTTTTTTTTTTTTTTTTTTGTCTTTCTTTTTAGAGCCGCACCCACAGCACGTAGGGGTTCCCAGGCTAGGGGTCAAATCAGAGCTGTAGCCACTGGCCTACACCACAGCCATGCAGGATCTGAGCCGCATCTGCAACCTACACCACAGCTCACGGTAACTCTGGATCCTTAACCCACTGAACAAGGCCAGGGATTGAACCTGTGTCCTCATGGATACTAGTTGGGTTTGTTAACCACTGAGCCACTATGGGAACTCCCTGCCCACTTTTTCAACTGGTATGATATTTCTTTGCCAGAGTTCTTTATAAGAAGAGTACTATTAGCCCTTTGCCTGTCATATACAGATATTTCCTATTTGTCACTTTGCTTTTTAATAAAGTATATTTATAATGTTTACTATTTGTTAAATAATTCAGAATATTTATATAGTAAAAACTGTATTTTCTTTACTGTTTCTGTTTTTGGTATTATTCCTAGAAAGATATATTCCTCACTAAAATGATGAAAATTTTACCCATACTTAAACTCTCTCATGTTTAAAATTTTTACTTTTTCAGTGCACTTGGAATGGAATTCACTTTGTAATTAGTTGTGACATGTGGTGATCTAATATTTTTTAAATGGCTAGGCAGCTATTCTAACATCATACGCTGACAAATTCATTCCTTTCTAACTTATTTGGCATTCTCTGTACTTTAGATAGGTTATTCTGGTTCCAGTATCATATTGTCATAATTATCAAAGTTTTATATTATGTTTTAATATCTGGCACTATGTATCTCTCTTCATTATTAATTAATACTTTCCTAACTCTTCTCACATTTATTTTTTCCCCAAGAGCTTTAAAGTTGCCAACTCCTCTGGAGGTGCTGGCTAAGGAAACTACCACTCTAGTAAAAAGCAGTAAAACATCAATAAAGTGTGGTCCCCTGTTTCTGCTCTCAGTTTCGCTGCACTGTCCTGTGCTTGCTCAGCCAGTCCCTCCAGGCATCCACTGGCTCTGCTCTCCTGCCTTCTCTAAGCTCAGTCACATAAACCCCCAACCCTGCCCCTCACAGCTGCCCTTCCATTCCAACAAGATGGAGCACCAAGATGACTCTAGCATAGGGTTCCCGGGACCCTCTCACACCCTCTTCCAACAGCTGCCTCATCCTATCATTATGAGGATCTTTCTAACTTCCTATAAGGCCATGGAGCTTTCCTAGGGGGCTTGGCATCCATGTTTAATCTGCTCCTCCTGTGCTTGGAATTCCTTGGTTTCTGGTCTTTGCATGGCTTCTTTCCTTGGCTGCCATCCATATGACAAGTTTCCTATTTGTATGTTTCTTCCATGATTCCAGTTGGGATTGGGCAGAGGAAGGCAAAGTGGCTAATTTCTGTTTCCGAACTTGCATCTTTCCTCACAGATACTAGAGCTGATTATTTTCCAAGTGCCCTACCTGGAGGCTTTATTAATTTTATAGTGAGGAAATAAATTGCTTTATGTCTTTAAAAGAACACTGTAATATTCATTGCTGCCTTTCCTGTAATTTAGGACACAGTTCATAATGTTGCACAGTATCTCTCAGAACCAGTCACAGTTCCCATAAGCTAAAGAGTTGATTTATTTTTAATCTAATGCATGCAGTGGGATGTGTGCCTGACCATGTTTCTCTCTTGGCTGTGGATCCCAAAGCCTTTACTTCCAGCAAGTGTCCTGGGACGCCCCTCCTACATTTTCTTATACTTTTGTTCCCATCGGTCCTGTTTCTTTGCCTTGAAATACTCTGCGTAGGTGTCTTTTTTAGCACCATACACAATCCTTCCCAGAGCCTGCTGGTTGTAAATAAGTATATGGATGAATAAGTGGATCACACTTTTGCACACACATGTCAGAAAACGTCTCTCCCATTTACTGTCATCTCATCCCTGCCTCCTTCTCTACCATAATCCCTAGAGCATGACAACATCTTGAGAGCTTGGTGTGGGTTGCACACCTTCATACGTACACCCAGTAACATACACAACCTAGAAAAAGCCTAAGAAATGTGTAAATTCTATCTTAAAATTCCTTTCAGTTGCACACAACATACTGATATGTTTCTGGTATAAAAACTACTTAGTGGTATGTAAGTTCTCGTGGTCTCTATGAAGAGTCCAGTTCCCATCCCCAGAGGGGAGGACAAATTGATGTGTGTCCTCGTAAGCAATTGTTTATTATTCTGAGACCCCGCCTCTTCTTGGTTCTCTCCCACTCTTCTCTCTGTCTCAGTTCACAATACCTGGCATTGCTTTGGGTTTTTCTTTACATTAATATTATCATACTGCATACATTATTGTATGTTGTTTATATCACTCAAAATAAGATATAGATATTTTTGTGTTGATGCTTATTATGGTCCATGGCTCTGCCACTTCCTCATTGAGAGGAAGAATGTATAGTAGGTGAGGGTACCTGAGCTGTACCCAGACCATCTGGTTCAAATCCTGCCCCTGCATCTACTAACTGTGTGACCTTGGGCAAACCACTTTAACTCTTTGAATTGTAATGGCCCATACCCTAAGATTTGGATAATAATCGAACCTACCTTACAAAGCTGTTTTGAGGACTAAAGTATTTAACATACATAAAGAACTTAGAATCATAAATAGCACAAAACTTGCAATCAGTAAACCTAAGCTACGGAAACTTCTACATGGGATGCTAGGCTTTCCTCCAATGAGGAATACCATGTTAGCATTTAATTCCTGCTACTCTAAGCAATGCTGCAATACACAACACATTCATATGCATGCATACCTGTGAGCGTTTGTCCAGAGAAGAAACCAAGAAATAGAAGTTCTCTGTCAAAGGCTGCATATTTTATATTTTAATTAGATATTATTAAATGACCATCCTGCATCAGTACTGTCTGATCTATTTCATAGTATCTGATGAGATTAATTCTACTTATTCTAAAGTTCTGCTTGGTCTATTAATTTTGCTTCCTTAAGTGTAAATTCTGCAGAACGGTATTTTAAACATATTGTCTATTTCCTGTAGTTTTGCTTTTGTCACTTTTTTTATGATTCATTGCACTGCATTTTTTCAAGTCAAGATAACATATTAGGATCTTCATTTTATCAGTTTTCATAGCCTGCTTGGGAAAGTGTAGCGTGTTGGCTTCTTTCTTGCTTTTGGGGGTCAGGGAGGCACGTGGGCTCTCCCTGTGTGCAGAGTAATGGTCAGTTGGTCCTGTGACAAGGTACCCACCATTCCTGCAAGGTGTCATTGCTTCCCAGGGCCCCACTCTGTCTCTCTACATCCGTGTCCCCCTACTTGGGAGCATCCACTACCTCCATCCCTGCTACCTGTCTGGGAAGGGGGAGGGTGGTGGGGACAGAGATGTGCTATGATTAACCCTCCTCATTGTACTCCAGGAATCATCCTGCCATTTTCCTTGAGTTCTTCTTGCTCTGGGCATTTACACCGTCTATTTTTAGGAAGTCTTCCCTGCATTACTGCAGCATCATTTATGGGTTTTGTGAGTTGTGCAGCTTCAGCCTTCCCTCTGACCCATCTGCTTCCTTCTTTCAGGGATTCTGCACTATCTCTGGATCGAAGAGTGTTTTCCTTGTTTCCATTATGATTATCAATTAAAAACATTGTTCCTGTTATTTCTGTGGTTTTGGGATAAGGAGGGCAGTGCTTCTTTGTGGAAAATGAGCAAATGGAAGTGAGGGTGTTCATTTCTATGGCTAGGTGTGTGTCAACCCAGCTCTTAAAAAAAAAAAGAAAATGCTGGAGGCATTGGCCTCAAGGTCACAAAGTGAGCCCTGCCAAGCACCGCCCCTAGTAGCTCTTGGCCATCCATGGGAACCATCAGCCTTTTCCCAGGCACCTGTGCTTTCTTTCCTACATCTTTTTAAACAGTCAGACCCATGAAATGGGGAAAGAAGTGGAGCAGGAGAAGAAAGGGAGAAGAAAACACCCTTTATTTAGATCCCCATGATTGAGATAATAGTATGTTATTGAAAAACCCGCACTCAAGGCCGATTCCTTACAGAATGGTTGAGTCTGCTCACCTCCTTGCAGGAACTTCATGGGGTAGACGATGGCATGGTATCTGTCTATGCTGAGGGACACCAGGACATAGGTAGAGGCGTAGAGCAGCACGACCTGTAGCCAGAAATGAGACGATGTGAGTGGCTTAGTGGAGGTGGGGAATGCACATCATGGAAAGAAGAGCGTTTTGTGCTGTTTAGAAACCTGGGCATTGAACCAAGGGGTAAATGAGGTTTGGGGAATGGATGGGAATGACTGACTCCCCATGTCAGGAAGAAGGTTGCTGTTCTTGATGATGACTTTGCACTGCTAGCTGTGACAGACGAGAGCACTTCTAGCTCTCACTTGCTCACTCATTTGCTTGGCTTCTTGGAGACTCCTCATTTCTCCAAGGACCAGTCCCTCTTGACATTTGCATGGTACATTTGTTTGTAATTGACTTTTAAAGCTAAACTAATTGTCTCTGCCACAGTTGACATTCTAGAATAATTAGAAACAAACGTTCATTTGCCTTTTATCAATGTGAGTTGTTGAGAGACGATAAAAGGGATCTGGTTTCAGGGAGCCCTCGTGCTGTTTCGAATCATCTATTACCATATCTGCTGACACTCTGAGAGCTCTTCTTCTTCATCCGCTTCTCCAGAAGAGCTGTCCACTAGGGCAGCCCATGGGTCTCCTCTCCGTCTCCCACCATCTCTTTTATTAAGCTTACCCACGCCCTTTAATGATCCTGTGTACAGTGATATTTGCATACTTTGCAAAGAAGGAAATTGGAATATAAGAGGTTAATATCTCTTCTGTGAAGTGTATACCCAAAATATAATTGAACAAAATCTCTCTGAAAGGATGATCAAGGTGGAAAATTTTCAGATAACTTTTTTTTTTTTTTGGTCTTTTTGCCATTTCTTGGGCCGCTCCCGCGGCATATGGAGGTTTCCAGGCTAGGGGTCTAATCAGAGCTGTAGCTGCCAGCCTACACCAGAGCCACAGCAATGCGGAATCCGAGCCGCGTCTGCGACCTACACCACAGCTCACCACAATGCCAGATCCTTAACCCACTGAGCAAGGCCAGGGATCGAACCTGCAACCTCATGGTTCCTAGTTGAATTTGTTAACCACTGCGCCACGACGGGAACTCCTAGACAAATTTGAACCTCATTTCTACCAAGAGTCCAGCCATATCATCACTTTGTAACCTTCAGGACAAATTCAGAGTGGGTATAAAAGTAAGTCGAAGACTGAAGTCTAAGGGTAGGTGCCTGAAATTCTTCTAAGATGAAATAGCAATAGCATGACTTTGTTAATAACCTTTGTATGAATTTGTACCTTTTTCTTTATTCTCTGGCTGAGACAAATAATGATCGATTATATCATTTCTCTTTGGAATTTCTATTTCTATAATACTACCACAAACGCATCCCAGCATCAGTGTTGTAGAAGGTGCCGCAGGGAGGGCATGCTGAAGGCTGATCAGAGATGGAAGGCTCCCCTGAGGGATATATGAGGAAATTCTCATCTTGCTATAAAGGTGATGAATGGCCAGAAAAATGATGGCCAGGTTTAACAACAATAAAAATAAGATGACTGTCTCCTTTGAGAAAGATGGGATTTGTCTGTGTGATCCATGAATTCAGAACTGTTAAGGCTGGCCACGCTCAGTTGAGGAGATGGCATCAGAAAAGGATGGGAAAGAGAGCTCCCAAGGAGGAACCGCATGGGGGCAGAATGTTGGGATGAGTTGGTCTTGGCCATCCTGCAGCTGTGTTGAGCAAGGTGGCTGCACTCGTTCAGAATCTGGAGCAGGAGGAAACGTCACAATAGTGTGCCCCAAGGAACAGGCAATGTTCGCAACAAGAGATCTACTTGAAACAGTCAAAAAGAGTATTTAACGTTGGAGGTCTTCAAGCATCTAGGCAGCATCTTAAAAATGTTAAAGATTATCTAAAAGAAATACATCTCAAATTGTCACACCCCTTCTCCACAAAAATAAATGCCAGAAAACAGTATAAAAATGTTCAGGGTTTTGAAAGAAAAATTATGATTCAAGAATTTCGCACATATTTCAAGGCACATAATAATTTTCTTGGGTATATAAGAAGAAGGAAAATACATCACCTACTCCTGAAAAATCTTTCTTGAGGAAATATTTCTGCTGATTAAGAACTGTTTCCAAATTAAGAACTCAAGAAGAGGAAAGAAGATGGACTAATACAGTTATGGTAAGCAATGAATCAGCAAACCACAAAGTGTTTATAAAACAGATATGTATACAATTACAAAATATTTTAGGGAAAAATCTGGGGAGTTGAGTGAAGGGAGAGAGTAGAAAAGAAGCCATGGTAAATTTCCACTTAGACATTTTAGACATCTTTTTTGATTTTTACTTTGATAGAGACAAATTACATCTACAAATTAAAAGTAAGCTATGCTAAAGTAAAATGAAAATGCAGAAAAATAATGTATTAGTATCCTATGGCTACTGTAACAAATTGCATGAATGTTGTGGCTCAAACCAACATAAATTTATTCTCTCACATTTCCAGAGACCAGAAGTCAAAATCAGGTATATTGGGTCAAAACTGAGGTGTTGGTGGGGCCACCCTCCCACAGAAGCCTTAAGGGAGAATTCCTCCCTTGCCTTTTCCAGCTTCAGGTAGCTTCCAGAATTTTTTGAATGGTCACACCAATCCCATCTCTGAGTCCATTTCTATATGTTAGATCTTCCTCTGCCTTCCTCTTACAAGTGTATGCACGATTGCCTTTGGACTCGCTAGGATAATCCAGAATAACTCCCCTATTTTAAAATCGTTAATTGAATCACACCTGCAAAGTCCTTTTTTCCATGTAAGGTAACATACCCAAGTTTCATGAATTATGGTTTGTAACTGTTAGGAGGACCATTTTTTAGTCTACCATGATTAATAACCAAATAGAAAGGGGAAAAACGTAAATAAAAAAATTAACACAGAAAGGTTAAAATAACACCAAATACTATTTGCCAAAATAAATATGAATGGCTTAAGCTCCTTCGCTGAAACAAAGACTCTTTACACAACTTTTCCTCAAACCCAACTGTGTACTGCTTAGAAGAGCAACCTCTAAAACCAGAAGATTAGTGACGTTTAAAAATTGAGTGATGGCCAAAGGCATAGAGAGCAAATAAAAACTGAAAGAAGGATCATCGCTATACTATTAGACAAATTAAATGCAAAGCAAATAGTACTATATGGAATAAATAGATACAATACACAGTGTCAATAGAATGTTAAGAAACCTGAATGTAACAAGTAATGATACAGTAAATATACATAACTAAAATGTTCCAAATTCTACAGAGGAAAAAAACCCCACAGTAATACACAGGTAGAAAGAACTAAACAAACTCCAAGAATAATACACATTATTGTAAAATATCTAGGCAATATTTCAAAAATTAGTCATAAACTGAACTATAAGGGAAAAAACCCTCAATAGATTCCAAAAAGTGGGATTTATACAATTCATATATTTAAAACAACAAGCAATAAAAGCTGAAATTAGTATCTTTTTTAAAAAAAATACCACTTGGAAATTTAAACACCCTTATAATTAACTTGAGTCAAGAAGGAAATTAAAGTACAATTATAGTCAATTCATAAATGTCAACAATGAAAATTCTACACATCAACAACATATGGGATACCATTTGGGGAACAGATGGCAGCTTGAGGACATATGTCTGAATTCTCACCACCCCACCCTCAATTCTGACAAAAATGACCTAGGAAATATGAAACCAAAAAAAAAAAAAAAAAATCTTGCATAAAAGTGAGACAAATGCAGAAAACTTAAAAATTTTTATTTAGAAAAATGCCAGATTGGATTCATTTAAAGTAGAATTTCTAGACTGAAAAAAAATTAATCTACTTTATTTTTTAGAACAACTTTAGTTTTACAAAAAAATATTGAGCAGATAAAACAGAGCATTCTTACCCCCACATTTTCTCCTCTTATTAACATCTTACATTAATGTGGTGAATTTTTTAAAATTGACAAACCAATATCGATACATTATTAACTAAAGTTCATGGTTTACATTGAGACTCACTCTTTGTGTTGTGCAGGTCCACAGGTTGTGACAAATGCATAAGGTCATTTATCCATTATCACAGTATCAGTCAGAAGAGTTTCACTGTCCTAAAAATCCCTGGTGCTTTACCTATTCAATCCCTCTAAATCCCTGGCAACCACTGATCTTTTTACTGTCTCCATAGTTTCATCTTTTCCAGAATGTCATATAGTTCTAAGCCTATAAATGTAGCCTTTTTAGACTGGTTTCTTTCACTTGGCAATGTGCATTTAAATTCCTCTTTAATTTTTCATGGCTTAGTAGCTCATTTAGCTTTTTGGCTGGGTAATATTCCATGATTGAGTGTACCAAAGTTTATTTCCCTCTAGTTTGGTGGGGTTTTTTTTTCCAACACTTTAAATATTGTTCTCTATCCTCTTCTTGATTTTTATGGATTCTGATGGGAAGAGGTGATTTTTATTAATTTGATTTTTTTTTAATCAGTGAGGTATCTCCCCCCCAACTTCTTTTAGAATTTTCTCTTTGACTTCAGTTTTCTGCAGTTTGAATATGATATGTCTAGGGATAGATTTTTCTGATATTTATCTTGCTTTAGAGTTCTCTGAGATTCCTAGATCTGTTGCTTGGTGTTTGTCATTATTTTGGGAAAATTCTCATCTGTTATTACTTCACTCCCACATTTTACTTTATACATTATTTGTTCCCTTCTTTCATATCCTTATGGTATTTTCATTACATGCTTTTTGTATGTTTTGTAATTGTTCCATAGTTCTTGGATAGTTCAATTTTTTTTAACAGATACTGTTTTTTAGAGCAGCTTTTAGTTCACAGCAAGGTTGAGTGGAAACTAGAGGGATTTGCCATAAGCTTACAGCCCCCACAAATGCAAAGCCTCCTTTATTATCAAAATCCCACTTAGTACATCTCTTATGATTGATGAACAAATGCCTGGAGCTGACATGTCTTTTAGTCACTGCAGAGGGGCTCTGTGTAAATGTTGGGGCATAGTGTTGACACTCACCCAGGCAACTGACAACTGCCTTTGCCTTCACTTCCTGTTTTTGCAAAAAGCCTGAAGCTCAGCAAAAGTCACAGCTTATGACCTTTTCTGTTTCCTCCTGAGCATGGGCACAGTCCTGAGTATGTTCTTGGTCTTCTAGAGTCTCAGAACCATGCCAAACTTTTTCAAAATCCTACGACTATCTCATTACCCAACTTATTTTTTTAAATTTCAGGATAGTCTATGGTTTTCCCCAGCTACTGGCCAATAACTCAGGCATGTGTAAAATTAATCAATTGCTTGTAATCGTTTTTGACAAATACCTCCAGAGAAAAAGCTTTTGCAAAATGGATGAGTTCTGAATCAAGTAAAATACAGACAGCCTTGCAAGTGAGGCCTTCCAGAGAACCATCAGACATGTCAGCTAATCACAGTTTCCTACAAATGAGCCTTTTAAAGAGCATTAGCCCTCTTCTGCTCTCTCTAATGGCTGCCAGACTTTATTTTCTCTGTAAATGTGAGTTAGCACACTGGGTTAAAGGATTCCGTATTGCTGCAGCTGTGGTATAGGTTGCAAGGCTCAGATCTGATCCCTGGCCCAGGAACTCCATGTGCCATGGGGCGGCCAAAAAAAGAAAGAAAGAAAATAAATTACCCCTGAGAAAATACAAGTCTTGGATACTAATAAGGGTTTTTCACTGCTACTAAACTGCTAAGGTTATGTTCAACGCACATAAAAGATTACAGTTGTAACTATTCTCTATTTGTTTTCTGAAGATGGAATAACTCCATTATCAAGATCTGAAAGTGATAGAACAAATAATAATCATAATCTCACTTATGAATATAAATGTAAGTACTCCAAAAATCCTAATAACAAATGGAATATAGCAGGATAAGGTTTTCCAGAAATGCATTTTACATCTATAAATCTGCAATAATTTAGACCTAAACTACTAGCGTCAGAATATAAATATATTAATGAAAAATAATTTTAAGAACTCAAAAATAATACATCAGTCTTAACACTAGTTATAAAATTGTCCCTTCTTTCCATAGTTAGTGGAAGTACCTTAATCTATACTATATACATATATGATGCATTAATAATAAAATAAATATATGTGTTACATATGTAATGTTTTACACCAAATATATATTTTCCATTTATATTTTTCCATTGAAGTATATTTGACAGGCAAAGTATATCTTTCAGCTAAAAACAGATATTAGCAATAAGTGAGAAAAATAACAAGAATTCCAGTTATAAAAGAATTGAAAAGGGATAATAGGCAATTGAGAGAAGATGAAATTTAAATTCCAATAGATATTTCAGAAGTTCACTTTAGATAGTAATGCAAGAAATACAAGTTAAAACAACTAGAGAAATATTTATTTTCTAACAGACCGCTAAAATTTTTCAAAAAGAACAATAGCTAGTGTTGGATTAATCTGAGGGTAAAAAAGCAGGAAAAAAAATTAGCATATTTTCTGGAGATTATTTGCCAATGCCATGGATGATCTGGGGTTTATGTCTCCCCCAGACTCCCATGTTATAGTCCTAAACGCCCAGTGTGATGCAAAGTAGGAAGGGGGCCTTTGTGAGGTGATTGGGTTGTGAACATGGAGCCCTCATGAATGGAATTGATGCCCTTATAAAAGCTGCCCACAGAGCTCCCTTGCCCCTTTTGCCATGTGAAGAAAAAATGAGAAGTCTACAGTCTGAAAGAAGGCCCTCACCTAACTAATCAAGCACATCGACCTTGGACTTCCAGCCTCCAGAACTTGAGAAAGAAACGTTTATTTATAAGCCACCTATTCTGTGGTATTTTTGTTATAGTAGCCTGAATGGAGTGAGGCAGCCAAAATATGTCAAAAGCCTTATTAGTGACCCAGAAATATGACTGTTAATATTATTATAGCTTTTTTAATGTTTTCATTATATATATATATATATATATATATATTTTTTTTTTTTTTGTCTTTTTAGGGCTGCACCCATGGCATATGGAGGTTCCCAGGCTAGGGGTCAAATTGAATCAGAGCGATAGCTGCCGGCCTACCCCACAGCCACAGCAACATGGAATCTGAGCTGTGTCTGCAACCTACACCACAGCTCATGGCAACGCTGGATCTCACTGAACAAGGCCAGGGATCAAACACGAGTCCTCATGGATCCCATTCGGGTTCGTTCACCACTGAGCCATGATGGGAACTCCAATATATGTGTTATTTTTAACAACCAAAAAAAATTTTTTTAAAATCTTACAGGAGTTCCCCTCGTGGTGCAGTGGTTAACGAATCCAGCTGGGAAGCATGAGGTTGTGGGTTCGATCCCTGGCCTTGCTCAGTGGGTTAAGGATCTGGCATTGTGGTGAGCTGTGGTGTAGGTCACAGATGTGGCTTGGATCTGGTGTTGCTGTGGCTCTGGCATAGGCCAGCGGCTACAGCTCCGATTAGACCTCTAGCCTGGGAACCTCCGTGTGCCACGGGTGCGGCCCTAGAAAAGACAAAAAGACAAAAAAAAAAAAAAAAAAAATCTTACAAATTTTCCTTGTTCTCTCAACTAGGAGGAAGTGAGCAGATTTTTTGCGTCAAATTGCAGGGTTTGAATCAAGGTCTAATTTTAGTATCAGTTTGTCTCATCACATTTGGAAAGTGCCACATACCTGTAAATAGCGGACCACTCGGCAAACCAGATCAGGTGCCATGAAGTCTCCAGTGAATCGCCAAATGATATCTGTCAAGATGTTAACCAGTCCTGTGAAAGAGTCTAACAAAAACACATAAGTGGTTGATTTCAGTCCCTTTCAAATTTGCAACTATGCTACAATTGAAAGAAATTCCTGGAGAGGTTTTTTTGTTTGTTTTTGTTTTTGTTTTGGATTTCTGGGATGGCCATTGAAGAAATGTAAGGCAAGACAGGAGTCACTTGGATTTGTTATTGGAGCCTGTTACCACTCAGATGTAGCTATTTAGGAAGGCTTTTGGTGATGACTGAAAAGGAATTATATTAATTATATTAAACCACAGAAGAGGAGTTTTAAAGGTGTTTAGATCTGTACTGAAACAAGGACTGTGTGAGGATCGATAAGAGCAACGCTGAGAAAAGGAAAACATTTATTCTCATGAAACCCCTGAAAATTCCCGCTTCTTCACCCATCACTTTACAACTTGGACTTCTTGTTGCCTCCCTACATCCAGTTTTGGCCCCTTCCCTGGATTCCTCTGCTTTCTTCTTCTTTCCCCCTTTCAAATCTACCTTTGGAAAAAGTCAAGTGCATGATCCATCAGTTTAATTAACAGAGGTGGTTAAATTCACTGCATTGAGACTGAGGTCTGAGACCAAGTTTATGGACTTTGTGCTCAATTCTATAGTTATAAACGATCTAAGTTGTACAGAAGTCTTCAGCAGCAATGGTAGAATATGCTAGATATCTAGAAGTTCCCTCTACCCTCACTTGCAGGACAGGTATTGTTGATTGATTATATGATTGAGAATCTTTCTCAGAACAGTGCTTCAGGGATTCTCTGTTGATTGATGAATAGGACTGGAACTTAAGACTAGGTAAGCAAGAATTGGTTGACTTGGAGTCCCTTCCTTTGGATCTGGGATGTCACACTCTGTCAAGGACCTGAGAGGCTGGAAGGTAAGTCTTCCCTTTCTGAATCTTCACATAGGGTAAAGTCTGAGCCCCTCGTTCAGCATCAAAGCCGTCCATGATCTGGTCTTGCCTGCCACTTACCAAGTCCCTAGCTGGCATTTTTTTTTTTTTTTTTTTTTTTTTTTTTTTTTTTTTTTTGGAGGGGGACATGTGCAGAGCATGCGGAAGTTCCCAGGCCAGGGATCAAACCTGAGCCACAGCAGTGACAATGCTGCGTCCCTAACCCACAGAACAACCAAGGAACTCCCCCCAAGTGGCATTTTTATATTGAACATAGTATTGCCTGCACATTTATGTTTTCAGATATACATTCCCTCCGCTCAGAAAGGCCCCTCTCCCCTTACTTATCAGCCTGTTGAATTCTTATTCGCCTTCCAGTATCTAGCGGACAGATCCCTCGCTCCAGCAGTTTTCCTTACTGACATGGCACGGCCCACCTCAAGAGGATGTGGCCCTCCCGGTGTTCTTCCTGTCTCTTTCTTTTCGTTCCTCTATAGGCAACAACAACAGAAGCATTGGCAAGAACAGGGAACTTACATCAAAACGGTCAAAAGATTAGAGAGGAGAAATCTCACGGTATTCTGGGTCGTCAGAGAAGTTTGAACTGAGAAGGTTAGACGAGATTAGGGTCTTCAGAGTTGTGGGTTGTGATTTGATCAGACAGGAATTTCACAGAGGTTTTCTTGGCAGGAATGGGCTTGACGAAGTAGTGGAATGGACCTTGAACTTACTTGAGTATTCTCTTTTGGTTTACTTATCCCTTAATTTTAAAATAATGACAAAAAAAAAAAAACCAAGCTTATGTTTTTTTAGATCTAAGTGGCTATATGAACAATTATAATGTACTTCAGTAAAAAAAAAAAAAAAAAAAAATTCCCCTTGAAGCTCAATCCTAAATGAACCCACCTCTGGGAGACTGTCAACTAACTGTGCCACTGCATTTGTTATCTGCTGTTAAGCAAATGCTGCTCTATCAGATCAGTGAAAGCTATTTAGTTGCCTAGGTAATGGAGTACATTGCAAATAAGCCTTTCCTAAATGGTAATTAACAGGACCTGGGGAACAAAGGGTACACTTTAAAGGCTTAATCACTTCCCTGTAGTACTCTTGCTTTTTAGAATTTCTTCCGTGAATGATGCTAGGAAACAGTTACACTCGGGAAAGCCAATACTGGCTCACAGCAGCTTCTATTGTTCCTTTGACAGGTTCTTGCAGACAGGAACGTGGGTTCCCAGTCAGAGCATGAATATGGGTGGAGTGGGGAGAAGTCAAAATGAGGTGACGCTTGAACTGAACCCTAAAGGGTCAGTAAGAGTAGGCCTCAGGGGAATAGAGAGGAAAGGACGTTGATTCCTGGACAGATGACAGCAGGAACAAAGTTATGGAGGTGAGAAAGCGCGAGATGAGAAATGAAATGGCTTGTGGATATGAAACAGGATTAACTTGTTGCTGAAGCCTAAAATGCTTGAAAGTGGCAAGAAGTGGGCCTGGAGGGATTTTCAGATCTTATGTGCCAATTAAAGGAGCTTTTATTTCTCCAGACACCGAAGGAATGATTACATGTTGATGTATTCAGATGTGTTTTAAATAGATTTCTTTAGTTACTCTGGTGGTTAGGGGTTGGGGGGATCAATTTGCTAGGCCCAACACTGGAATTACCATTTAGATTTGTTAGGGAAATGTGCAAAAGTTCAAGAAAAAGAAGATCACTGGTACCTAGTGTATGTCAAATAGGAGTAAAAACAGATAGAGATGCAGATGTGAGATACACTTTATAAAGTAAAATAAGGAGGATTTGGCGACTAGTAGATGTTTAATTAGGTGAGGTGGAGGGAGAAGTCAACACTGTATTAAGGGTCCTGGCTTGGGTGTCCCTGGTAGATGGTGGTGCCTGCTGCAGATATAGTAGGATAAGCTCATGCTATTTGGGTTGCTTCTAGGTTTCAGCTGTTCAAATAAAGCTGCTGTGAACATTCATGTATAGGATTTTGTGTGAACGTAAGTTTTTATTTCCTAAAGGTAAATACCCAGGAGCAGATTGTTGGGCCATAAGCTAAGTATATGTTAACTTCATAAGAAACTTCTCAAGTTTTCCAGAGTTGATGCATCCCAGTGATCCCTACCAAAAAAGTATGACAGGGAGTTCCCATTGCAGCTCAGTGGGTTAAGAACCCAACTAGTAACTGGATGGGGGTTCAAACCCTGGCCTTGCTCAGTGGGTTAAGGATCCAGCACTGCCCGGAGCTGTGGTGTAGGTTGCAGACACGGCTCGGATCCGGCGTTGCTGTGGCTCTGGCGTAGGCTGGTGGCTGCAGCTCCGATTCAACCCCTAGCCTGGGAACCTCCATATGCTGTGGGAGCGGCCCAAGAAATAGCAAAAAAAAAAAGAAAAGGCAAAAAACAAACAAACAAAAACAAAACAAAACAAAACAAAAAAGGTGTGAGAGATTCAGTGCTTCTGCATTCTTACCTACTTGGTATTGTCCGTATGTTTTTCTTAGTCATTCACCTATGTATATAATGGCCTCGTTATGGCTTCAGTGTGCAGTTCCATGATGGTTGATGATATTGCTGTGGTAATCCTTAGCCCGACAGGCTTGGAAGTCCTTTTCAGATACTCTATTAGGGAGGGAGCTGGGGTGCTAGAGAGTTTCAGTGCTCCACGCTTGGCTTTAAGGTGCATCTGTATTCCTGCAGCATTGCTACTGCCCGTTGCTCAGTGCTTGCTAAGCTGGTGGTTATAATGCTCTTTGTCCAGGTTCATCCTCAGTCTCACATGTACCTGTGCACCTGGGCCTTGGGGGTGGGACCCTCTCAGTGTTCCGATTCCTCCCTCCCTTGGCAGTCACAGTCCTGCCTTGTATCTGCGGTGGGTCTTATGTAGAGAGAGTTTCCATCTCTTCCCCTAGTGGTAGAAGACCGCTGATGGTATAGAATCCTGTACCAGCTGCTTTCTACCTCCAACCCCAGGAGTTGAGGGGTTTTATTGTTCGTTTTTTGTGCCTTTCTCTGTGCTCTGGGGCAATAGTATTTTCTCCCACAGTGGCCTAGGGGTTTTGTTGAAGGAAAAGCCTCTTAGGAGGGCAGTATTTCATGCCTTTCCTGCAAGCATGGTCTAAACCTTCCTTTCTACCTGCACACTGTCTCTGTAACAACTCCTCAGCTCTGCCATTATAATGTAGAAGCAGCCAGAGGCACTGCTGTGACTGAATGGGCCTGGCTGTATCCCAGTAAAACTTTATTTATAAAAATGGGCTTCAGGCTGAAAGTTTGCCAACCCCTGGTCTGCAGAATAAGCTCCAAACGTCCTACTCTGACTTCGGCGCCTCCTGCCTCACTCTTCAGTCTAGTCGTCTCTCATTCTATCCTAAATTCAGAGCATGAGAGAAACTCTTTGAGTCAGCATGTTGATAATGACATCCAGTCAGTTGCTCAAAATATTGGTTAAAGAAAGGAAGTACACCGCCCCACAAACCCACTTTAAATATAGTAAATAAAGCATTAACGTGCATTTATTTCTCTTTTCTCTAAAACAGGGCCAAGACTTTGATTTTATGCATATCTTCTTTTTGTGTGTAAAATACCTCCACAAAGCATCTTTTATGACTTCCAGTTCTGGTTTCTTTAAATTAGAGTGAGTACTTGAGATACCAGCAAAGCAATTTGAGGCAGAATCTCATTGTAGGGAATTTTATAATCCTCCTTCGTTCTTTTGTAGTTCCATTATATGAGCTTAATTCTATGGCAGCTTTTCTTAGTGACTCAGTAAAAATAAAAAGTCAAGTCTTTTCAAAGTATCCAACTTAATTTTCACAGAAACAACTCTTAAATGTTGTGTATGTTGGTTACATAATTTCAATAATGAGTACAACTGGCATAAACTGGTTGGGAACAAACACCTGTGACATAACCTGGGAGGTGGGACGAGAAATGGACACAGTCATTAGGGTCGATCCACTGTGCTACAGATGCTGATTAGGGTGTTTTGCAGAAAGAGTGGAGAGCGTTGGTTAATCCAGCGAGGCACTTAGTATGTAGCTGAGAAACCCTCTACTGGGAAGCCCATCTCCATCTTCATTCTGCCAGCCCCTTTCTTCGTGTTGGTCCCTTGACTTATGAGGCCCTTTCTACCCGATTTCTCTTTCCGAGGCTTGAGGTTTAGTTCCAGGTTACCTCATTTGTGATGCCTTTTCTTTTCTTCTTCCTTAAGACCACCAAGACTGGCTTATTCCCTCCTCTGGGCTTCTCCCTACCCTGCTCTCAAAGTAGCTGTTAGCACATTAACACATGAGTTTTTAAATTTCTTTCTAATTCTGCTGTACTACAGGAAGATAAAGATCTTTTTTATTTCTTCTTTTTTTTTTTTTTCTTTTTAGGCCCACACCCACAGCATATGAAAGTTCCCAGGCTAGGGGTCAAATCAGAGCCACAGCTGCCAGCCTACGCCACAGACACCACAACGCAGGATCCGAACCTTATCTTTGACCTGCACCGCAGCTCATGGCAATGCCGGATCCTTAACCCACTGAGCAAGGCTGGGGATGGAACCCGCGGCCTCATGGACATTAGTTGGGTTCATTACTGCTGAGCCACAATGGGAACTCCCAAGATTTTTTTTTTTTTAATTCACCTTCATGTCTCCAGACCCTAATGTTGTCTTGTTATGTGGTAAGAGTTCAGTAACTTTCCATTAAGTGAATGACTACATTATTGCAGCAGAGGTGGTGCCACAGAGTAGGCTGAGCCCCATAAAATGCCGCTAATGTCTCCCTTTCTCCATCTCCTTCCACGTAAGTTAAGATAATGATGACAGAGTCAAGATGCTGGAAGGAGGAGCATGGAAATTTTGATCCCCAGCTCTCTGGAGCCTAAGGTCTCTGCTAGGTTGCAAGACCACAGGGGCTGTGCCTTATTCATGTTTACAGTCTCATCCCATTTCCTAGTGTCTTGAAAGATACTCAGTGCTTGCTGAGATAAAGAAGGAAATGTTGGCCTCTAAAACAGATTTGCAAACGTCTTGAAAATGCAAGCCCACCAGTGTAGGATTCCTTCTGCACAGAGAGCAAGGTGAAGCACCATTTCTTAGATTTCTACTTGCTCGGAGTTAATGTTTGAACTTTCCCATGCAGAGCAGAGCTGTAGGAATAATGAACACCTAGCAAGCTGAGTAACTCTCTTTCTTGGCAGGTGAGTAGCACATGAATATTTGCTGCACTAGAGAGGGGACTACTGAATACAAACATAGGTTTTATCTCTGATAATGTAAGCCTTTTAACTCCAACTATGGTGTTATCAATGAGAGGTGCTCTGGCTTTACTGTAGGGACACTCTGGGTAACAATCTCAGTGGTGACTCTCCAGGGTTTGTGATGGTTCTAGCTCGACTCAATGTCTTAAGCGTTGTTTGTTTTGTTTTTAAAGCAAGGGAGGTGATAATAGCTTGTTTGCTTGCAGTTGCTCAAGAAACTATTTTTGATATTACTAAGGATCCCACTCTCTCCCACTTTTCTTTTCTTTTTTTTTTTTTCTTGTCTTTTGTCTTTTTGTCTTTTGTTGTTGCTATTTCTTGGGCCGCTCCTTCGCGGCATATGGAGGTTCCCAGGCTAGGGGTTGAATCGGAGCTGTAGCCACCGGCCTACGCCAGAGCCACAGCAACGCAGGATCCGAGCCGCGTCTGCAACCTACACCACAGCTCACGGCAACGCCGGATCCTTAACCCACTGAGCAAGGGCAGGGATCGAACTCGCAACCTCATGGTTCCTAGTCGGATTCGTTAACCACTGCGCCACGACGGGAGCTCCTCTCCCACTTTTCTTTTTTAACAACCTTATGCTTTAGAACACTCTAAATGGAACAAGATTTGAAGACCTTATGTGAAAGTTTGTTTAACAGTAGAACTTGCATTGCCCAAATTGATGTCAGGTACTTTACTGCCAATTAAAATTATTTCTCAAAAAACGAATTCCTTGTGTTTCTAAGTTTTGGGCTCAATTTTACAATACTAATATGATTCTGGCACTGTGCCCTTCACCAGGATTGAGTAGTAGCTGAGCTTAATGGCCTCAACTGTCAATTCCCCAGCTCTTTATTAATCCTGGGAAAGTGGCCTGCACCTCAGTCATTACTGCTCAATTAGGTAAATAATCATCACATCCATTCTCATTAGAGCACTGCTTCACAGAAATCTTTGTTCCTGAGATTTTTCTGTTAGTCTTAACAAGTCATAAAATGCCATTAATGTCTCCCTTTCTCCATTGGTCCACCAAACAAATAAAAATCATGTGTCTAGTTAAAGAAATGCAAGTTCTCCTAAAACCTATTCCCTTTGCTTCTGTTATATTCGAAAGCCAAGAACCTCATTGAATGAGGCCAGATGGCCATTCTTGGTTGTTGATCATTGCTTAGCGGTGATGAACTCTTATACTTATTTGTGCAAACATCAGGTTCAGCAAGAGCAAATGTTTTCTTGAAATGAGGGAAAATAAGGCACTGAGTCACTGTTATTCCACCTCTTCACTCCACTTTAAGGGAAAATTTCATGAGGCATGGTCATGCACAGTCATCATTTTGACAACATCATTGGACAAGCTAACTCGGTTTAAATATAAGAAATGAACAACTCGTTTCCTCTTTTAATGGGATTTTGTTTTCCTCTTAAGAGGAATTGACACCAGTGACCTGGGATGTTTAAAAATCTAAGTGTGGGAGTGGGGAGTTCCTTTTGTACTTACCTAAGAGGCAAGTTGTTTGAATGTCTTTTTTTGTCCTTTGCATTCTCTCCCAAGGACAGCTGAGTTGTAGCAGGTTGAGATGGAAGTGGTAGATTGTAACATGAAATATTTGGTTCTCGTCTCATCCTGGTGCAACCAGGTATAGGCTTGTACACAGGGACATGAGACAGACATGGAGATATGCTGCTCCCACTTCACAAAAGAACTTGCTGTCCAGTTGCAAGGGATGTGGTTCATTGACATCCTCCAGCTATTAGATTCTTCAAGGTTTGCCTCAGCTTTGGAGATGAGATCATATTATTCTTATTCCAGGCAGTGCCAATGCTTGAGTGAGGTGCAAGTAGTGATTTCCATGCAACATGGGATTCCTTTAATGAGCTGACAGAGCCCGTTAGATTGCCATCATGCTCTGAGGGGGCCTCTTGACCAATCCTGTTTCCTTCCTCTTCTTTTCATAGGTATTACTTCCCCCCAAATCTTTGTGTGCCTAATTCTGCTCTAAAATCTGTTCCCCAAAGAATCCAACTTACACTAAGAGGTATGGCAGAGGGACGTGAGATCACTCACTGTCTTGGGAGGGTCTTCATGGTTGCCCCTTTGCATAATCTAAGATCTTAGCAAATATCCTACTTCACTGACCCTATCCAGGACTGTACTGTGCACTTTTCTGTCATCAAGGGCTTTGTAGCTAATAAATATTGTTTAAGAATCATTAGGACCAGGTAGCCTCTATGCTCTGTTAGTCCCCAAACGATGGTGAAAACCTTTGCTGATGTCCTCTAGACACCCATGAGACCAGCTACCCATTCATAAGTCTTAAGTTAGGAATGCATGTCCTGTTTCCAAGCGCCTCCCCCTGTACCCAAGGTTAATTATAAAATTGTCCCAATGGCCCCTCAATGAGTGTACCTGCAAATGCTTCCGGATGGTTGTTTGCCCAAACCCAATCCTACCCTGTGAGTAAGTCACCCTATAATAAACCAATCCATTGACTACATGGAGCTGCCTGCTTCACTTTTCAGTCCAATAGGCTCTTTTCATTCCCTCCTTTTGAAGGTCCGTGAGAATTACTGGTTCACTTACTGTGAGGATATTGTAGAGAACATTTTATTGAAGTCTTATCAAAGTCCTGTTTATAAGCTCCACAGAATCAGTGTTTATGATCAGAAGCATCTTGTGGTGCATTTTCCTCAAGCTGGAAGGAATCATATCCTAGGTGTTTTTGCCCTTAGTTTTGGCTATTTGGAAGCACAGAATGAAATATCCTCAGCTGCAGTAGCTCTGTAGTACCTCCAAGCTTAAATCTATTTTTGTTTTTGCTTTGTATTTAGAGTTTAATATTTTCCCTGACTCATATTTTTTTTTTATTCTGCATTTTTCATGTTACTGAGTACATCTTACATGTTATAGGCAGTGGATGCAACATGGGGCCTGGAGCCTGACTGCAGGGCTTTGAATGCTGGTTCTACTACATAATAGCTGTGCCATCTTGGGCACATTACTAACCAAGCTGAACATCAGGCTTTTTGTAAAAATGCAGTAATAGGAGTACCTGATTTATAAAGCTATTGTGAAGATTAAATGAGATAATGCATGTAGAATGCTTAGTAACATGCTTGGTGCTTAAACCCTAGGTACATCTGATTGGTGCTAATGTAATGAATGGGGCTGAACAACTATATGGAAAGCTGCAGGGACTGAGAATGGCAAGTGTTTCTGAGCTCCTAATCAACTTGCTTGAAGATATTTTTCGGAAAAGAATTGGTAAGTAAGAGGTTGAGGGTCTGTTTAAACTAGAACAGCAGTGAAGACTAGCTATTTTACATGCTCTAAGGCATAGTAGTTGTTTTTTTTGTTTGTTTGTTTTTTGTTTTGTTGTTTTTTTTTTTTTTTGCTTTTTAGGGCTGCACCTGCGGCATATGGAAGTTGCCAGGCTAGGGGTCAAATCGGAGCTGCAGCCACCAGCTTACACCATAGTTCACAGCAACACAAGGTCCTTAACCCACTGAGCAGGGCCAGGGATCTAATCTGCATCCTCATGGATACTAGTGGGTTCATTTCCACTGAGCCACAGTGGGAGCTCCCACATGCTAGTACATTTGCCATCCACTAAGAAAATGATGGTGATTAAGTTAACTTATTGCCTGTCAAGGTGAATAGAACCAAACCAATACATCAGGGGACAGATCTCAAGAAAGAAGAGCAGTGATGAGTGGTTTAGGGACTGGATTGTTCTTGGTTAACAGGTATCTTGTTTGTGGGGTGATTCTTTGTTAGGTTAGACTCCCCTGTGCAATGCAAGAAACTTGGCTTCTCTGGACTCTGTGATAACTCCAATGCCTCAGCATTTCCAAAGGTCCAAGAATGACTTCTAGGTGAGAATCACTCAACCATGAAAAGATATTTGAGCTTAGACTGAGAACATAAGCTGGTGTCCCTAGAATGGTCCCTGTTCCTATATGTCTTTTACACGGCTCCTTGGAGGTAGCTGATTCCAGGCCTGGGCTGGAAAAGGACAAGATGAGCCTGAAACATCTTATGTGCCAGAAAGTAAAGAAATGCCCAAAGATTGTTGAGAAATATTTCAAAAGAAACTGGAACCAAATTGTAGGTTCCACTTGGAACCTTGGCCAAACTGGCAATTGAAGCATTAAAATAAATAATGAGTAACAAATTACAATCTACTGAAGAAAATAAGGATCTGTGAGCCCATAGAATATAAGTCAATAAATGGCGGCAGAAGAGAAAGCTCTTTCTTACAATAGAAACCCAACTAATAAATGTAGAAACGATGATTGGGTTAAAAACTCATTGTTTGGAAACATTTACAGTTGATTCAAGAAAGAATCTACCCTGACTGCTAAGAATTATAAGTAGAAGTTTGAGAAGTGACAGGATGGTTATGAAATCTTAAGATATTTATTAATTGCAAAGGGAAAAGTAGTACCTTTCCATTGGTACAGAACTATTCTGTGCCTGCTGATGTTACATACTGATAAGAATATAGCCCTGTTTCTGTGGTATCTCAAGAATGTGTAGCCTATTTCTTTTTTTTGTCTTTTTTTTTTTTTTTTTGCTATTTCTTGGGCCGCTCCCGCGGCATATGGACGTTCCCAGGCTAGGGGTTGAATCGGAGCTGTAGCCACCGGCCTACGCCAGAGCCACAGCAACGCAGGATCCGAGCCGCGTCTGCAACCTACACCACAGCTCACGGCAACGCCGGATCGTTAACCCACTGAGCAAGGGCAGGGACCGAACCCGCAATCTCATGGTTCCTAGTCGGATTCGTTAACCACTGTGCCACGACGGGAACTCCTGTAGCCTGTTTCTGACAGGAGGAAACATCACACAAATCCAAACTCAGGGACCTTCCACAAAATACCCAACCTGTGCTGTTTTGATGTCATAAAACACACACACACTCAAAAGACCGAGGAAATATTCTAGAGTAAAGAAGATTAAAGATACATGACAACTGAATACAGTGCGTGGTCTAGAATTTTATTTTACTGTAAAGGATGTTCTTGGGACAATTTGGTGAAATTTAAGGCAGTTTGTAGATTACATAATAATATATATTTAAGTGGATGGATGATTGGATAGATAGAGGCAGGGGAATGATAAAGCAAATATGAAACATTAGTATTTGAGGATTTTGAGGCCAGGATACATGAGAACACTTTGTACTATTTCTGAAGATTTTCTGTAATTTTGAAATCATGTCAAAACTAAGGAGTTCCTGCTGTGGTACAGTGGGTTAAGTATCCGACTGTAATGACTCAGGTCACTGCAGGGGCTTGTGTTCGATCCCCGGCCCAGCGCAGTGAGTTAAAAGATCCAGCATTGCCACAGCTGCCTAGGTCACAGCGGTGGCTCAGATTCAGTCCCCTGACCCTGGAGCTTCCATGTGCTGTGGGGAAAAAAGAAGCTAGCACAGCAAAGTGTCCTGGTTGGAAAGACACATGATATGGCCGCTCAGCCTCTGGGGCAGAGCCTGCAGGAGGTAGCGGCTGTGAACTGTGCACAGTATAGCAGAGGTGGCCACATGCTGAGCAGAGGGTGCTATTCTTTCAGAAGCTGATCATTATTTGCTCAGTTCCCTTTCACTCAGACCAGTACAGTCCTTCCTGGCAAGTTCCTATGCAGTGGGTGTGTTAGCTATTTGTTCAGAGAAAGATTTGTAGGCAGGCTGATTTCTGTTCCTCAGAGCCCAGGGGACACTGCAACTTCATCCTCTTTAGTGGTGGGGTAGTTTATGCTCTGGAAATATAGATGCTATTTAAAAGCAAAAGCAAAGTCACAACCGCTAATGCAAAGAGTGCTTACCCTGTACTGGACATTGTTCTAAGCACTTTATATGTAAGAACTAATTTAATCCTCCCCACAGTCCTATGAAGCAGGTGCTGTGGGTTTACCCCTCCTTCTACAGTTGAAGAAACTGAGGGATGGAGAGGGTAACTCGCTCAGCTGTTAGTATGGAGAGGAGCACCTACTGGAATTCAAAACCAGGCAGGAAATTGCAGAGTCCAGGCTCTCTCCTCACTCCGCTACCATTCTGCCTCTGGAGGGGCTCTTGAGAAACGAAACTGTTCTGTCCAGATTGTTCTTATTAAGCAAGAACCACCATCAGAGTTACTCAGAGAGTCTGAGCTGCTGCATGATATCTTGGGGCAGAAGGGAGAGCTCTGTACTGAGTTGGAAATGGAGCCAAACTCAAGGAAACATCAGAAGTGGGGGTGAGCAGGCAGAAGAGACTGGCAGAACCAACTTGCAGGGCCAGAAGAAAGCTGGAAGATTTTGGCCAGGGTAGAGTCACTGGAATAGCAGTGGGAGGAAGCAGTGCCCAGCCCCATGGATGATGGACTAAGAGACTGAGGAACAAGCAAAAGACCTGGTGAGGCTCTGGATCAAGCACCCAGACCCAAGACACCTGGACTTATTTCCTCGGGGAAAGGTTTGTTGGTTCAGTGTGTCTTCTGAGGCCTTGGCCTTATCTTTCCAGGCGACCCCTTTCCCAAGAAGTAGCTCTCTGAGTCTGCTCCTTATCTTCAAGGCAGTTGGGGACAAATATTGGCTGGCTTTCTTTGTGGCAGGCTTTGTGCTAGGCAATTCACACACATTCTCTGATTGAATGCAATGCTTTGTATGAATGTATCTGAGCCAAGCTCTCTACTTTGCACATAAATAGAACTAGTAATCCTTCAGAGTATGCATTCAACTTTGGTTCAGTGAAATTTGGAGTAAAAATTGGACTTTTAAGTACTTCTAATTGAATAGAATAATTCCAATTAGATGAAATGAGTCATTCGAAAGTGCACTACAATGATAGATACTCAAAAAAATCTTAGAACCTTAGAAGAAGCTGGGATGCTATCATTGAACCAATATAGAGACTTCTGAATATGATAAGGATCAATCTCAAAAACAATGAAGGCCAGGTCAGGTGAAATTACATACATAATCTCTGTCCAACACTGTAACTGTCCAAAGAAAGGCAGTCATATGATTTCTGCTTCTTGTGGTCATGATGAGGATAAAATTAAGTCAAGCACATGTTGCAGTGCTGGCCACAAAGAAGGACCAGACTGCATGGTACCTGCTCTGCTCATTGCCTTAAGAGAGAATTGAAGTTGGGGGAATTGAAGCAATGTGTCAAAAGCCATGGAAATAATAAGTGGTAGAGCCAGGATTCAAACCCAGGTCTCTAGACTCTGCCGCCTATTTTTGTACAGTTTTCAGACTAAGGATCTTTTTTAAAAAAGTGTTTTATTTTTGAAAAAAAAAAGAGAATAAAATATTTTTGCAGCACATGAAAAATACATGAAATTCAAATTTCAGTATCCATAGGTAAAATTCTACCGGAACATAGCCCTGCTTATTCATTCACATATTGTCTGTGGCTGCTTCCATGTTACAGTGGCTCAGCTGGGTGGTTGAGGCAGAGGTCATTGCGCCCCAAAGCCTAAAATGTTTAATATCTGGCCCTTTACAGAAAAAGCTATTTGACCCCTACTCTAGACCTTAGACTACCTGTTCTTTCCATGATGCCCAAGTGCTGGCGGATCCAGATTGCTTGTTACTTTGCCAAATCTTCCGGCATTCTTAGGAAATCATTAAATTGCCATGCAGGTTGCATTGAAGTGCTCCCTGCTGGCTTACCTTGGAAAGTCTTGAGGGTACCAGATGGGAACAGATTCCTTTCTTTCATCTTAGCAAAAATCCAATCTTGCTCTTTCATGTTCAAAAGGATTTGATTAATTAGGACATGATGGAGGAGAAGAACAATCCATGCTGTTGGGCCAGGCTGAGCGGGCAGTTGGAAGCTGCTGTATTTCAGCTCCTGCTCCTCACGTCTGATCCGCTCCCTGGACGCCCAGCCCTGCCTAGTGGAGACTGCGACCTGGAGGCTGAGGCACAAGCTTTAGTGTTAGGGACCAGTGCTTGAACTGTGGTTCTCTACTTGCTCACTATGACTTTGGGCAAGTTATTTAAACTTGCTCAGTCTCAGCTTCCACAGGTCAAAAATGGGAGTAATAAGAGTATCTCTAGCTCAGGTAATTTGGAGGATTAAATGAGAAAGTAGAAATGTTGGGGTTTTTTTTTTTGTTTGTTTGTTTTGCAAAGAGTTGGTTCCATAAGCATTCAATAAATATTAGCTCTTTTTATTAACTTTTCTGCTTCCTTGTCAGCAGGGAAGGAGCAAAGAATCTGATCCAAGTGAAAATGCCCTGGGAGGTGTTTTTAAAACATGTGTTTTTTGGTGCATGTTTTTTAAAAAGAGTAATACAGGCAGACAATACAGAATTCAAGTAGTACAAATAATAAAAATAAATGTCTCACAAAACAATGTGTCTGAAAGTGTTCAAGGCAGTAATAGTCATAATAGCTCTAAACTGGAAATTACCCAAATGCCCATCACTAGTTGAATAGAGAAATCGATTGTGGGATAGTCTTACAATGGAATGCCATTCAGTAGCGTGAATGGTCTGTAACTACCGGCAACAATGCTGATGAATGTCTTAGACAAATGCTGAGCAAAAGAAGCCAGACAGCAAAGCACACAGACTTTCCATCTGGATGAGCTTCCATCCGGATAAGGTACAGAGTCAGGTGAAAGCTCACCTTTGCCTCAGGGATCACCCTTGGTGGAGGTGAGGGGTGATGATGGGCAGCTGGCGGGAGGAAGCTTGAGGGCAGCTAGCAATGCTCTGGGTCTTTATTTGGGTGCTGGTTACATGGGTGTGTTCAGTGTGTGAAGATTCATCAGCTGATGCTTGTAAATGCATGCACAGCATTAGACTTCCTATTTCCAGAAAAATAATAAAATCTGAAAATGAAAAGGCACCCTCCTCCTACTCCTGACTCCTAGTCACTGAGACCCCTCCTCAGAAACAGCCACTGCTACCATCAAACAGACTATCCAGAGACAGCCATTGAATATATAAGAACACGTCTGCCTGTATGGATAGAATATTTTGTTGTTACTGTTATTATCATTATTTCCTGAGAGCAAGTTTTTGTTTTATTTCACAAAGGCTATTTTAGAGCAGTTTTCAGGTCAGAGCAAACTCAGAAGTACTGAGAGTTCCTGTGTACCCCCTGCCCCCATAGCCCCCCTCGCTATCTCACCCCACACAAGAGGGGTGCAGTTGTTTCAAGAGATGAACTACGCTGATGCATTATAATTGTCCAAAGTCTATATTTACATCAGGGTTTACTCCTGGTGTTTTACATCCTAGAGGCTTGGAAAAACATATAATAACACATATCCATCCCTAGAGTATCCGTCACTGCCCTAAAAATCCCACCTGAGAACAAGTTTTGATGTGCTTAGTCCTGTGTCCAGTCAGCCACCCACTGCAGAGGGGACAGTGGCTCTCAGGAGAAGGTCAGGTAGTGCAGAGGAGATGAGAAGGGGTTCCAATGCCAGGTGACCCTCTCAGATCTGGCAAGGTTTCTGCACATACTCCTCGAACTGTCAGAGTGAATTTAGGGGCTTCAAGTTGGCTGGGCCTTCTGCCTAGGGTTGGGCTGAGCCTCAGATAAAGTCATCTCATGCCTTCTTTGTTTGTATTTATTTATTTATTTATTTAATTTTGTCTTTTTAGGGCTGCACCTGTGGCACATGAAGGTTCCCAGGCTGGGGATCGAATCGGAGCTGTAGCTGCCGGCCTACGCTACAGCCACAGCAACATGGGATCCGAGCTGCGTCCACAACCTACACCACAGCTCACGGCAACACCAGATCCCTGATGCACTGAGTGAAGCCAGGGATTGAACCTGCATCCAGATGATGCTCGTCAGACTTGCTAACCGCTGAGCCATGATGGGAACGCCTGCTTTTAAAACTCTGAGTATCCTATTGGGCAGTCCTGCTCCCCAGGCCTTCTGTTCATGATGAACATTCAACTGCGTTTATGATTCAGACTCACTCTCATCTTCTCTGTGAGAGAATTTTCCTCATTCTCAAGCTGGCAGTGTCTGACAATAGGGTGGAATATTTGAATCCAGAACCACCATGAAACATCTGGGCAGATATCCTTGTATTTGTGGTCTTTGATTCTGTCTTAGCCTTCCAGCTGGTGACTTTCTCCAATCCTTTCGGCAGCATCAACAACCCCAAATGTCATTCAACCTCTAAGACCCAGTGCAAGCTCCACTCCCTCCATGAAGTTCCCACCGTGTTTCCCGGGAGGTCCCAGATATGCATCACTTCATTTAGCACTTATTTAAGTGATAATTCATCTGTAATTATTGATTGCTGTCTGCTAGGCTTCAGATACCATGCCCTATGCTGGGAATTCAAGAAAATTCTATTCCTGTCCTCAACTTGCTCACATTCTAGTGTCAAAGGGAAGCATGTAAAACAGAAAAGAGTATTAAATGATATCTGTACAAAAGACAGGTAACTGATCAAATCTGCTCGAGTAGGAACCAAGAAGACCAGGCAAGGCGCGCAGAGGGGCCCCTTGAACTCTGTGCCTTGAAGATGGAGCAGGGCTTTGCTAGGCAGACCAGAGTGAGACAAGGGCCCTCAGGTGGAGACAGCAGCACGTGGGAAGGTGTGGAAGTATGAAGCACGTGTTGTCACTCACCATTAATATGTGTATGTCATTTACGTTGCTAGTCTTTCCAGCCAAATTGTGACAGACTCATGGATAAGACTCACAACTCAGGCTCCTCTATTCCCCACTCCCCCCAAACACCTAGTACGATTCTAGAGACTAAAATTAGACAGAAATGAGAGTAAGGGAGACAGGAAGAGTCTTCTTAAAAGATTTAACCCAAGACTTGAATTTTAAATAGTCAACAGATCTCCGTTTTTAGAATGTGAACTTCTCATCAGACTTGGAGTATAAAGGAAACCTAGGGAGATGAAATTGAACTTTAATTGGAGCAGATAGTATAATCAGGGCCAAACTGAGATGAGCATCTGGTGTCCTCCTCACTTTCTGCCCCATCCAGCGCCCTACCCTGGGCTCCCCAGAGCTTGGCCCTCAGGTTCTCAGGAGGATAGGAATTATTTGGGGTGTAACTGGGCCTGCATTGTGACACAGTCCCTATCAGAATCCCTTGTTTGCCATCGAATCCCTCTGTGACCTTGAGCAGCTTACAAGACATCTTAGACATGACTTCGTCAAGATTAAATGTCATGTCTTTGGAACATAACAGGCTCTCAGTAATGGAAGCTTTCCTTCCTTTCTTCATCTCACTTCCTTTCTGCCCCCTTCTCTTTTACCTTGGAATGTTTAGGAAGAAATTCAGAGGAAGAGAGAGCCCAGAAAACAAGGAATAAAGAAATTCTGAGCTGCCGGTGGAAACTTTGGGAAAAGGTAAATGGAACGACCCAGAGGAAATGTAAGACATTTTGACATGTTTTGTGCAATTTACCACCACAGATAGATGCCATTGCCTCCAAGAGGTTCCCTCAAAGCGGAAGCTGGAGGTTTCTTTGGGCACTACATCAGGCTGAGACTGACCACCCAGGGGCTCAGCTTCGTCGGGGTGTACACATTGCAGAGAAAGGATGGGATACCATTTATCCAGAAGAAAAAATTCAAGGTCACACTCCTCCGGGTGTGCCTGTCACAATCCCCTGAGGGGCTGTCACCTGGGAGGAGCATTAGACTTCAGGCTAACGCAGCACTGGGCTCAGGGTCTTTTCTCAGTAATGTCTTGAAACTTCCGAGCAGCTTGTCTCAGGAGGAGGTCATCACGCCCATGATCCTCAGTCTGTTTGCCAGGGATTCGGACACTGCAGGCGGAGGGGTGCACCTGTGCCTGTGATTCTATAGCGACTCACTAGGATCCTTCCCTGTGTCACCCCACCCCACTCCCAGGCGGGAGCATCCCAGCACGCCACTTAGCCTTCTCCCACCTGCTCTGGCCTCCACATCAGCCCCCCAACCAAAGAGCTCTCAGTTGTAAACAAATCAAACTGACAAACTAATTCTCAGGAGCTAATGTCTAAAGGCACTTAATTCTCTCCGCAACATTTTCATTTTAATGGGAGCATTAAACCTTGGCCCATGAGGGACTCTCTAATGGAGGGATTCCAGGCAGAATGGAATGCAGAGAGGAACAGAATGGGCTGGCAGCTTGCCCAAGGTCACACAGCAAGGTTTTGGCAGAACTGTGAGTAAAACCCAGCTACTTCGACTTCCAGTCACACACTGATGGAGGCTGCCTCTTGCTTGGTCACCCTGGGGACTCTCTGCCCGACTCTTGGGCTGTGTCAGCGACTGTGGTCCAGCCTGAGTGTGCAGAGGCTGTGATGTGAACCTAGCCCTCCTACCCTCACTGCCAGAACCTCTCAGGAAGAGTAACATCGTGGAGGCTTGATCAATAGATATTATGCAAATGCATAGAGCAATAATATTCCCTTCCATTACCAAGCTAACAGACCCCGTCAAGAGCCTGCCTGCTTTCTGACAGTTTTATTTTTCCTGGTTTGTCAGCCTGAAATCATGGTCTGACTGATGCCTGTATGAAACATAAAAGGTAAATGACTGGCAGAGGCCCAACTCCTTTTTCTCTGAATTAGAGGCCCATGCTCCACAAGCTGGCAGGAGCTCCGGCTCTGTGCACATCAATTATGGCCTCTGGCTGAGAGCCTTGCCGCGCAGAACCAGGCAGTAAACATTCCTGGAGTCCTGATGAGCCTCATTTGTGATGCGGTCCCCAAAGAGAGAGAGCAGCCAGGCAGTGGTACCTTCCCTCCATTCCCGCTTCATCTCCCACTGTCACCCAGCTAAGGGATCCTAGAATCTGAGTACTCATTCCACTTTGGTCTGTAGTGGTACAAGAAAAATAATATTCTTCATCTTCTAAAACAGAAATTAATTGCTACTATGAACTCTTACTCTGCTGGATGTCAAAATTTAATTACAGTCAATTAAGTGTTTACCCTTGTCTTGTCTCTGTATCCTCTTAAAATTCTAGAAAGCTTATTCAGTGTGAAGCCGTGTGTGTGTGTGTGTGTGTGTGTGTGTGTCTGTGTGTGTGTGTGTGTTTGTGTGTACAGGCACGCGTTCATGTAGTGTCTGGTTCTTCCTGTCATTTCTTTTTCTCTTTTTCTTTTTTTGTTTATTTTTTTGCATTTTTTAGGGCCACTCCCTCGGCATATGGAGGTTCCCAGGCTAAGGTTCGAATCGGAGCTGTGGCCACTGGCCTACGCCAGAGCCACAGCAACGCGGGATCCAAGCCACGTCCGCGACCTACACCACACAGCTTACGACAACACCGGGTCCTTAACCCACTGAGCAAGGCCAGGGATTGAACCCGAAACCTCATGGCTCCTAGTCGGATTCGTTAACCACTGTGCCATGATGAGAACTCCTCTTCGTGTCATTTCTTATCGTCATTGGCATCTCTGAGATGATGTCCCCAACCCCATCCTTTTTTTTTTTTCGTCTTTTGTCCTTTTAGGGCCACACTCACGGCATATGGAGGCTAGAGGTCTAATCAGAGCTACAGCTTCTGGCCTACGCCAGAGCCACAGCAACGCCAGATCTGAGCCGCGTCTGCGACCTACACCACAGCTCACGGCAACACCAGATCCTTAACCCACTGAGAGAGGCCAGGGATCAAATCTGCAACCTCATGGTTCCTAGTCGGATTCGTCTCTGCTGCGCCACGATGGACACTCCCCCAACCCCATCTTGTCTTTGGTTGTCAGCAAATCAAAGTGGTGCCTTCTTCCAACTGCAGGACCCCTTTAGGCCACCAGCTGTCTCTGCTCTTGTTTGCTCAGAATATGCTCTCTGTCTCCACAGAAGAATACAGGGTGCAGAGACCGTGTGCGGCTGTTTTAGGCTCTCTGCCTAAGATACTCACATATGCATTTCTTGTCACCTTCAGTGCTGTGTGGAGGGGGAACCCAGTGCCTCGCTCCCTCCCTGGACTGTCTCTTGAGGAAGTGGGCATAGTGAGTCACAGACCTTCTGTTTTTTGGCTGCTCCTCTAGCAAGTGGAAGTTCTCAGGCCAGTGATCGAACCTGTGCCATCTCAGTGACCAGAGTCTGCTGCAGTGACAGTGCCAGATCCTTAACCCACAAGGGAATTCCGCCTTTGTTTTCAAAAAATATAAATCCCTTGCTTGTGAATTTCTCCAACTTGTATCTCCCCTCCCATGTCCTCCTCAGCGCTTGTCCTGTGTTGCCTCAGGGCTCAAGAGCAATGCTCCGATGTTTAAGCTCCTGTTTCCTGCACATTCTCTTCTCACCCTTTCCCATTCTTGGATCCAAGTAACCTGGCTTTTCATCTTTCACTTGAAACTCACAAGCCAAGAAGTAGACTATTCCCTTTAGTTAGCCTTCATTGTAGCAGTAAACACCTCGTGATATAACTGTCTAAGTGGAGAATTACATAGCGACAGACATTCTTAAGAGGAGAGGGAGGAAAACACATCGGTTAAGAAGCAAAAACATTATACAACCACAATAGCTACATCTGTAGTTGTTTGCAGTCTTTCTTAATCATAGTTCCAGAGAAAGTGACTAGAACTTTCATTGTCTCAGTGTTCCCAATGTTGGCACCTTCCTAAAAGGTGCCAAGGTCAATTCTCAATGCATAGAAGAGAAATTATTAAATCAATGGATGATTTAGGGAAATAATTCTCAAAGTGTCATCTGAGGACCCCTAAAAGTCCCTGAGACCCTCAATCTATCAGGTCAAAAGTATTTTCATAAGAGTACTAAGACTTTATTTGATTTTTTTATTTTATCTCTCATGAGTGTACTATGGCCTTTGAGAAACCTCACTACACAAACATGAACATCTGTGTATACACAGAAATCAGGTGTTCCGAGATTTCATATGTTGAAAATACCAGCAAAACAATATTATGTAACATTTAAAAATATATTAAAAGAAACAAAGCACGGGGTTATAAATTTGATGATATTAAAAGGTCTCTCTCTGATTGACCAGGTATATTAAAACAAAGACAAAATAAAACTTTGAGAAATGATAAAAAAGTATGTAATAATTAAAATTAGTATTTCAGTGAACTAGTTAAATAGAAGATTGGAGCCAGATGAAAAGAGGATTAATAAGTCTGAAGAAAGGCCTGAAAAAATTATCCTGAGAGCAAGAGAAGGAGACCACGATGTGCATCAAAGAGAAATTAGGAGACTTAGTGAATAGACTGAGAAAGACTAACAAAAATCTCATTTTGGAGTTCCAGGAAGAGACGATAAAGAGAATGGAAAAGAGGCATTGTTCAAAGAGATAGTGCCTAGGAATTTTGTATAATCAGTGGAGGATGCTAGTCTCAGGTACAGGAAACCTGAAAATGTCCTGATTTTAAATCTCATACTATTTTCACACAATGTCACAGCTTTTGGAAGAGGTAGTGGTTTCATGGAGATAATGGATGTTGTTAGTTGTGAATCACATACCAAATGGAGTTTTCATTGTAAACAGAACACTTGGGGATCAGGCCCTCTTTTTTTTTTTTTTTTGGCTGTGCTCTTGGCATGTGGAAGTTCCCAGGGCAGGGATAGAACCTGCACCACAGCAGTGACCCAAGCAGCTGGAGTAGCAATGCTGGATCCTTAGCCCACTGCACGGCAAGAGAACTCTGGATCAGGCCTTCTTAATGGGACACCTAGAGTTTCAAACACAAGGAGATCATGGGAGACTTCATCTGAGCCCAGGGTCCACGCTAGAGAGAAGGCCTAGTCATCTAGCTCACTCTGAGGCCAGGTGAAGGAGCAGGGCTTCTTCCCATCTCCTCTGCTCTCCCTGCTCCCCTTATCCTGAGCACCCACCCCTCAGGAGCCAGTGGCCAAACTAGACACAGGGCTAGACAAATGAGCACTTTCTCTTAGCAAAGCAGAAAAAGGAAGCACCTAAAACATGAAAAACAAAAGTTAAAATAAAAATGGACATGTCTAGCACATATTAGCCAAAAGAAAGATGCTCCAGCTACATCAATACAGGATAAAATCCTCAAAGTTAAAAGTATTGCTAGAGACAGAGTTACTGAATATTGATTGAAAATTCAGGAAGAGGTAGCAATTCTAAACCTGTTAAAATAAATACAGTAAAAAAAAAAAATAATGAAACTACAAGGAGAAATAGACAAATCCGCCACCATAACTGCAGATTTTAGCAACCTCTTTTAGTTATTTATAAACCAAGTAGATAAAAAATCACTAAGGATAGAGGGAATTGGAATCACTCAGGAAACAACCTTGCCCTGATGTAAATAATTGATAACACTTCTCAAATGTGGAGAACACATATTTTCAAAGGCACATGGCACATTATAAAAATGTTATGCATTATACCATATGTCAGTTTTCATCCAATTAAAAAAAATCTAAAACAGAAAAGAGATTAAGCTAGTAAATGATAATAAAGGCAAGCATGGTATTATAGAAAATTAAAATTCTAAATAACAGTTTGTCAAAATCATCAACAAAGAAATTGTAATAGAAATTGTAGGGAGGTAGGGAGTTCCATTGTGGAACCCAACTAGTATCCATGAGGATGCAGGTTCAATCCCTGGCCTCAATCAGTGGGTTAAGGATTTGGCATTTTCGTGGTGTAAGTTGCAGACACTGCTTGGATCTGGCCTTTGCTGTAGCTATAGCTTCAATTCAACCCCTAGCCTGGGAACTTCCATATGCCATGGGTGTGGCCATAAAAAGACAAAAAGAAAGAAAGGAACGAAGGAAGAAAGGAAAGAAAGAAAGGTGGAGGGAGGAAGGAAGGTAGATAGAAATTATAGATTCCTTAATCATAATGAGGTAGTAATGAAAATAATATCTATTGGAACTTGTGCAATGAAATTAAAGCATCTTTGACAAATACTTAATGGTGCCTAAATTCTTACATTAGAAAAAAAAGAAAGTGTGAAGGCAAATTATCTAAGTATCTAACCTAAGAAGTTAAGAAAGATCAGGGTGATGATGCTAAAAATGAGGGCATAGGGAATTCCAAGGCTCCATCATTCCAGCAACTAATAAGCTAGTGAAAACTGTTAGGATCAACTTTCACAGAACTCTGGAATATGGTTTGGCTTTCAACATCCAAATGGAAGCCTAATGAAGAAAGAAGTTGGGCATTGTGGTAAGAGGGGGTGATGACATTTTAAATTGCCCACTTGCCATCCTCCACTCCCCAGGTCAACAGTGGCCATGAAGACACTGCACTCCTGGTGCAGGTTGCTAGTGCCACAGGGAGCAATACAAACCTTATTCTCAAAGAGCTGTGATTGGTGTTTTGACCTGTCTACTTCTAGGGGACTCCTCTGCATGGTGGATAAGAATCTAGGAACCACGTTTTCTAGATTCACCTTCCCCATATTGTTCCAGGTTAGAGTTTTTCAAAGAGGAAGTTGAAAAGAAAAAATGAGAAGCAGCCATTACTGTCAGTAGCCATGGAAGGCTGATGTATGAGCAACTGCAAGATTTATAGCTTCTTAGGCTTCTGGAAGAGCTTGCTTTGCTTCTGCAGTTGAGACAGTTGATAGGAGCTTTGATATAAACCCTGAGAAACACCATGGTTCCCCAAAGAACAGTTAAGAACCACAAGCCTTTAGGGGTATTTCTTTGACCTTCTGGCTTCAGTCTTCTTAATCCTCACCTTTCTAGCTGTGCTCACACTTAGGAAAGCACCAATTTATCTACTAAACCCCTTTATTCCTATGATAATTAGAGTAACCCTGATCTCTGGATCAAATCTTGACTGATAGAGATGCAAAGGATCCAAATGGAATAGGTTTGGGAAGGGAAGGTCAGGAATTAGTTTTGGATGTGAATTGTTTGAGATGTCTTTTTGTGTCTCTCTCTATATAATAGGGTTGCATATTCAAGTCTAGCGTTTGGGAGCAACGTCTAGTCTGGAGATATAAATGGGAAATTTATTGGCTGTAGACGATATGTAAAATCATGGTGCTGTGTGAGATTATCAAGGAAGTGAGTGTGGCTAGAGAAGAGTAAATGTCTGTGGACCAAGTTCTGGGACACCCAACACTAAGAGATCAAGGAGAAGATGAGGAACAACAACAACAAAAAAGATACAGGGAAGAAGATACCAATGGGTGGGAGAAAAACTAGGAGAGTATGATATTCTAGAAGACAAGTTTGGAAAGTTTTTCAGAGAGAATAATGTGATCAACTGTGTCAAATTCTGCTGACAGGTCAGTCAAGATGGTTGAGAACTGAATATTGGTTATGTTTACCCAAACTATGGAAACTAAAGAAAAGTAGAAAGTTGGAAGAGAAGAAGGACTATATGTTGTATCATCACCAAAAACAATAGTTATTGCGTTCATTTTTCTAGGTAAGTCTTTACCTTTTTATATTGCTGGAGTTTGTTGTGCACACATCATTTTCTACCTTGCTTTTCATTTACTTTAGGAGATTTTTACTATATTATTACACATTTATTACTAACCTTATTTTTAATAGTACATTATATTCTTTGAGGGGATGTAGCATATGTTCTTTAATTGTACTTTCAATGTTGGACATTTACGCTTTGTTTACAATTTTCTATTATAAATAGTTCTGCAAAATTTATTTGCAAAAAGCTTTATCAGCAGTTTTATATGACTTCCTCAGGGTGAATTATTGAAACCTTAACTGCTATTTCAAGGAAACAAATGTATTTAAAGCTCTGTTTTAGGCTTTTGGAAATGAACTCATTAAGCATTACTTTTCCCAAGTCCTATTCTGCTTTCTCTGGATCTTAAATTGAGAGTTGTCACTTTTCCAGCTCTTGGGTCCCAGCAATCACTTGGTTTATCTTTTGGAAGAAAGAAGGAAGGCTAGCATGGGGTTTGTAGGGACCATGTGTAGGGGACCCAAATATATATTCATTTGTTCTCTCACTCATTTATCCAAGTCAGCAAAAAAGAGGATAGGAACAGGGAGGGCTCTGGGATAAGAAACAAGAGGGATGAGCTGCCATGGATGGCACAACAAGTTGGTCTTCATTTTAGCTTTGACCTCCAGGGCAGTCTTTCATCTGAAACTTCCAGTGCCTTCCCATGAAGCAGGATTGTCTCTGCCCCCACACATGGCTGTGTGCAGAGGCTGGGGAGGGAACACAGTAAACTGTGGACTATTCCTGTGAATCACTCAACCCTGGTGAGGCTTGGGAAAATGGAAAATCAGAAACTCATTATCTGTGGGGTTTTGCTTAACCTATATATATTTCTTCTGATGACAGCTGCTCAATTATGTTTCCCTAAGCGGCTCTTAAACCACATGATTTAGGCAGTGTTGACTCCATGCCCCCTACCTAGTGTGGACTCATGACTCAATCAGAGTTGTCTACCCCATGGCCATGGTGACCAGTTACTAGCTTTAAGGATAATGTAAACCTGATACTGCAGGGGTTCCTTGTGAGGAGATCTTGCCTGAGAGAAACACATTCTCAGAGAAAAATACAACCATTCGATGAGAGATGAAGCAAGAGAAAAACAGGTAAGACCCGTAGGAGATGACAGAGAACATGTTTGCAGGTCAACATGGGCTTTTAAGAAGACTGAAATCTAAGAATTGAAATCTAAGTAAGTTCATAGCCATACACACTAATTTGCTGAGATGTACTGTCCTCCGAGTAGATGCTCCATCTCAGTCTTTACAAAAAGAAAGAAATCTAACCTCAGAGCAAAATCTTCATAATGAGATGTTGCTATTTCAATATCCAGATCTCCCTTGAGAACAGGCATCTATAGTCAAGCCAATTTTTGTCACTTTTGAAAGAATATGCTTTTCCTGACACTAGCAAAGAATTATTTTTCAAATTATATAAGCTTTCTTTGCTGATCACCACTCCAAGTCTGTAGGTTTATAAGGCAGGTTAGGTTTTGAAGAGATTACACATCATAGTGTTTTCAGACCTTGAAACATATTTGAGAAGTCCTCTGTATTTTCCATCTTGGAAACATGATCTTCCAAGTTGTCCAAGACTTACACCTTGAAGTTAGACACTTCATTTAAAAAATTTTTAAATTTATTTAAAAATTCAGGTATACTTATAATAGGTGAACAACATCATGATTCAAAATTTGTATACACTGCAAAATGACCAAAGGGTAGACAATTCTTGTTTCTCCATTTCTATCAGTCAATCTATCTCCTGAATTTTTTTTTTTTAAATATATCCACATCTATTGCCTTTGCTTGGTTCAGAGCAGCATTCTCAACTCTCATCTTATATCAGAATCATCTGGGGAACTTAAAAAAATAGTGCTGCTTGGAAGTCACTCCCAGAGATTCTGAGATATTTAACCTAGAATGGTATTCAGGAATCTAGTTTTCAAGGATCCCCAGATGACTCTAGTATCTAGGCAGGGTTGAGAATCACTGGATTTGAGATTGTTATCATCTTTTTAAGACTATGAAAATAGTCTCCTAAGTTGTCACCTTGACTTCTCCAGTCTCATTTCTTACCAATCTGTTTTCCACCAATCTGTCTGCTTATTTCCAGGGGAATCTTCTAGTGAAACTGTTTGGGAACCAGTCTGATTCCATCACTCCTGTGCTTGTGAGCCTTCCAACCCTAATTCCTATACATGGCTTGAAACTCAACCTCCTGGTCATTTTGCCACCTCCCAGCCCCTTAATGTCATCTTCCATGACTTCTCGCTCCCAGTTCATTCTATAGCAGTACCAAAGTAGTCTTCGATGTTCCTAAGAGAAATATCTCAAAACAATTGTGAAACTCCATTTTCTTGAATGTCACACAATTTCTTTCCATACAATGCAGTAAATTATTGCTGAGAAATTTGTGGCTTCCAATAATGCAGGACTGAGGTAATTTATTTACATATTTATTTAAAATTAAAAAGGTATATTTTATTTATTTAAAAAATTTAATGTATAGTTGATTTACAATGTTCTGTCAATTTCTGATGTACAGCAAAGTGACCCAGTCATATATATAATTTTGTCGTATTATCTTCCATCATGTAGGACTAAGGTAATTTAAATAGCAATTATAGTATACCTTTTCATGAAAATAATCTCCACGTAATGTTGCATTATATCACCCCAGTAAGACTAATTAAGAGTGACGGAAGATGTTAATTATTCCTATAGAATCCGCATTTGTACAGAGGTGTGATTTAGAAGGCTTCTCCTCACAAAGCCCTATTATCCAAATCCTGCAAAGAGAAAATATTTTTTAAATTTCCAACCAGTTTCATTTTTCAACATACGCTATTCGAAGCCTTAATGGTACTTCTGCTGTGCAAGTTTCCTGCAAAGAACAGACAGCTACCTTAAGTTAACCACCATTTTATCATTAATTTATTTTATCTCTAGTTAGTCAGACATTCGTTAAAAGTTTCACAAGTCACCTTTATCTCTTTCTAAATGTTGCACTTGTTATCATTCAAACTTTAACAGATAAATGAGTTAATGTTTCTCTTCTCTGTCATTTATTCAGAACTTCCCTTTTCTGCCCAAGAATTGTTAACCTCTTGCTCTTTATGGCCACCTAGTATTGGTGCTAAGCACAAAAAAGTAGTTTTGTGGCTACTTTTCACTAGATAGCAGCCTTATATTATAAGTAAGCATGTGTCTGCCATGACAAATACACAAAGAGATATCTAGCAGAGCTCGGCCCCCCTAGGTGTGTGGTTGACCTCAGGTGCAAGTGTAGTGATGTGTTCTGCACACTACCCTTCAAGCGTGGAGGGTAGTCCGGCCTCAGTGAAACTGAAAATCAATAAATGTCATGGCTCCTCTCGTAAGGAAACCAGAATAGTCCAAAAGAGAGCCTAAGATTCTGTCATGGATAAACAGAATAGTCCCAGAGCAACCCTGGGAATTCTCACTGAGTTGCCTGGATAATGAGCCAGTGGGGCCAGGGGGTTTCCGAGGTCAAGACATGGGGCTGCACCTGAACTCACCCCCACAAGTCTCAAGCTGGCAGCTGGCTTTCCTAGTTGCTTCCTGCTCTAAACAAGTGACCTGTACACCTTACTGCTCAGTGCTCAAATGGTCCTTTTTTTCTGCCACGCCCTTCCTCCCACTGATACACTTGCTCTGTGGCTCCATAAATGAGAAAGGTGAGCAACTGAGGAAGCTGGGCTCCTCCCTGGAAGGTACATTCCTGGCCTGTCCTGGCACTCCTGGAGCTAAGACATTAGAAAACTGTGCTCTTTTTACTAACCCTCTCTTTGCAAGTTTCATCAAAAACTCTGTCTTTTATCCACAACCAGCGAGGTGAACTCTGACTTGAGCCCTATTACCTGATAGACTTTTAGTGTCAGGTATGAATTCTGGAAACTGAGAATTCAGAGTGAACTATACCCCTCTCCTTTCACCTTTTGTTCTGCCCAGGATCCCTCCCTCTATGGGCCACCTGCTGGGACTTCAAGATCCATCTGCGCAGAATTAACCCTGTCCCCTGGCCCCCATCCAAAGCAGAGAAAAATCACCCTCTCCCCTGTGCTACTGAAAGTTGCAACAGACCCAGGCAGTTCTCAGTATTGGGACATTGTTTTCAATGATTAAGCCATCCTGGGAGTCAGGGGTTTACCCCAACTATTTATTTTTTATGTACAATTACTTTTTAATTGCATAAGTAATATGTATTGAAAAATTTAGAAGTATTAAAAAGTAAAATATGACCCAAGAGATGAACACTTTTCCGATTTTATTAAATAAAAATGGCCTGATGCACTACCAATTTCTTGAAACCTACATTCTTTTCTTGATGGGCAGACATGGTAGTTCATTGTTATTTTAATTTGCATTTATTCAGTTTGTGACAACACTATTTAAAATAGGCTTAGTGATGAATTACATTTCCGTTTTATGTCGTCCCTATCCACAGGTTTGTGTTTATTTTGCCATTAAGTATTTTTCTTTGCATTACAGATTTGTAGGAAGTCCTTATTGTTGAGTCTATCAACTCTATTTTTTTTTTCTTGGTCTTTTTAGGGCCACACTTGCAGCATATGGAGGCTCCTAGGCTGGGGGTCAAAGTGGAGCTGTAAGCCACTGGCCTATGCCACAGCCACAGCAACACCAAATCTGAGCTGTGTCTGCAAGCTACACCACAGCTCACAGCAATGCCGGCTCCTTTAACCCACTGAGCAAGGCCAGAGATTGAACCCACTTCCTCATGGATGCTAGCCTGGTTCGTTAGCACTGAACCATGATGGAAACTCCCAAGTCTACCCACTCTTTATCAGCAATGCAAGTACTACTTATATTGTAAAACTATTTTAATTAATTTATAATTTAATTTTAAAATTTTAACTTCATAATTTAGATTTTATGTTTTATATTTTTTTATTCAAATCTCTTAGTCTTTCTTAATTATTCTACCTTGATGTCACACCTAGAAAAAGCCTTACCCACCCTAGTTATTGCAATTTTTCCTAGAAGCAGTTTCATGTTTATGTTGGAATTTTAAACCTATTTTGATGCTTATCTTGGTACAGCTTCCTCCTTTCTTCCTTTCCTGTCGCCTTCCTCCAGCAGCTGTTCCTCGAGTGCTTGTTCGACTCAGACACTCAATTTTTTGGCACTGAGGAAACATCAACCTACAAAGATGACAGTTCCCGTCTATGTGGTGTTAACATTTGAATGAGAAAAACAGATGATAAACACAAAACCCAAATAATATAGATTATAATGTCACAGAGGGATGAGTGCTGTAACAAAATATCAAGCAGGGTATTGATATTGAATGGAGTGGGAATATGTTATGTAAATAAGCCAAAGCTGGTCTCTGTATCTTAGCTCCTTGGCTGCTTGTTTCTTCCCTTCAGGCCGAGATCTGTGAGCTCAAAAGCCCACAGCCACCAAACTCAAGCTTTTACGTCCGAGATTCTTGTTATGAACCAGCTAGTATCCATGAGGATGCGGGTTTACTCCCTGGCCTCTCTGACCTTGCTCAGTGGGTTAAGGATCTGGAGTTGCCACTAGCCATGGTTTAGGTCACAGATGCACCTTGGATCTGGCGTTGCTGTGGCTGTAGTGTAGGCTAGCAGCTGCACCTGCAGCTCTGATTCAACCCCTAGCCTGGCCAAATGTTGCAGGTGCGGCCCTAAAATTTTTTTCCATCCAATTATTTTAAATATACCCCCAACAAACAGATTTTTAGGTCACTGACAGTCTTCCTGCTTTGTATACCTAGAAAAACTGTGCCCAACATCTAACAGCTTAAGATCCAGAGAGGATGCTGTCAATTTTGGAGCTCCCCGATCTAGACTCCCTGCTGTGCTGCTGACCGATGTCACCAGATACAGGAACCCCTCTCTGATTCCACTCCCCGCTTCCCTTCCTTCCCTTCTGGACAGTGACTCTGCGCCACAGCTGATCGACTGTCTGCGGCTGTGAGGGACTTGCTCACCTGCAAACTTGTCAAATCAGCACCCAAATCAAGCTTATGTACGTCACTGGTGCCTCATGGTCACATCTTTTTCATTGATAAGCCCCCAAATCTCTCAAACCCTCTAAAGGGTGCTACTTTAAGTTAGGGAGATCAAAGAAGACCTCACCGTGCAGGGACCATTGAGCAGAGACCAGGCATAGCTTTGGGGGAGGACTTTAGGTCAGAGGGCCGGCAAGCACAGGGCTGCAGGCTGCACAGAGTTAAGCATGGGCAGGAAAGCAGGAGGCCAGTCTCCTGGAGCACATGTGCTGCCCTGTTTATTCAGCCACCTTTCCCCTCCCACTGCTCATTTCAAAAGCGTTTTCCTTATATCCTAAAGTCTTATGTGTATTTGATTTGTTTCTGGCCTTTCATTCTGTTCTCTCACTTTTGAATCTTAAGCCAACATGATCTTGTTTCAAGATGAGCAGTTACACTTATTGTTTTCCTTTTCACGAATTTCTTGGAAAATATCAAGAATATGTTTCCAGATGAGCTTTAAAATAATATTTGCTAGTTTTAAAATTAAAAATCCAATTGGAGTCTTCATCTGAATTACATGGAACTAAAATTATCATTGGAGTCTTTACAATGTCAGATCTTCTGGCCAGAAACATTGAATGGATTTTCAATGATTAAATTTTTAAAATGTCACTAAGCTAACTTCCATAATTTTCTTCATGTGAGTCGCTACATTTATTTTAAAGTATACTTATATGCATTTTTTGTTTTGGTTGCTATTGAAAATTCAATCTTTTTTTTATTCTGTTTTCTAATAGGTTATTGCTAATATATAGAAAACTTAATTGCTTTTATGTCTATTGGTTTTATAATCAGCCACTTTAATTAAATATCTTATTAGGACCAGTGGGTTTTCCAAACAACCTTATGTTTTTTTCCTTGGACAGACACATCAATTGCAAACTGATAATTTTACCCATTTTTTTCCCCACTTATACCTTTTACTCTGTTGTCTTCTTATTGAATGGCATTAGCTAACTTCATTAGAGAGTTTCCTTTCAAACTACAGAAACTTGGTATGTGGTCATGATTCTTCTACCAGAGAAGAATATTGGTCTATTTTTTCAAGAAGTTCAAATCTTGCAGAGTTAAGAGAGAGAGCTCTTCACTGAGAGTGGGGCATACTTTGATTCCTTTTTTCACAAGGAGATGGAAATTTCAGGACACAAAGAGGCAAACAGAGATCAGTCAATGGATTTGCTCCTCCTCTATCCCCTCTCAAGTGTAAGGTTAAGCATCCTCTAGAGACCACTGTGCTGCCACAACTCCCGGGCAGGTGGGGTGCTTGCATTGCCTGGACCCTGGGACTGACAAGTCTCCCTGGGAGAGGATGATGTGCTCAGAGGATCTTACTCAGAGCTGAGCCTCCAAGGGGAAAATAGGTGATGGTTCTTGCAAAGGGTAGGTGGGAGGGGTTAAGACACCCTGCTTGATTTCCTCAGGTCAGAAACTGTGGACACACTATGAAATCAAATCTTGTTTTCATTTTTCTCGTGCGTGGCAGAGGAGCAAGTTTCTCTATTCTCCCTGATAAGAATATAAAAAGCAAGCAAAAATGCTTTCTCAACAAAGAGACTGCAATGAAAAATTATACATATTCCCTCTGCTCCTCTTTGCAGCTTATCTGAGAAGAGGCTTGGAGAGTCTACAGTCAGTCACCACAGTCTTCCAGCCTATGGGCTTCCTGTGAGAAGATGGATGTAGTTGTCAAGGGCCTCAAGCCCAGCAGAAGGTTTTTTCCTGAGGGTCTTTTCACAACATGAAATGTAGAGCTGAGAGTATTTCTTCAGAGGTGATATCACGCTTGTTTGGATACTTGGAAGATTCCTAAAAAACCTTAGGTGAGCAACAAGAGTTGAGGAAGAATTTTCTCTGGTTCCATTTGGCCAGATCCAAGTCCAGTTATTCTGAGAGCCTAAGGCCAGAGCATTAGCTCCACCTAGAGCTTTTGAGCTTTATAAAAACTGGCTCTACCAACATGCACCCAGTCTTCCACTCCCCAGCCCAGCCTGGCCAGCCTTCAGCAAGCCTTCTTCATGCAGGTGGGCAGGTTGGGAGGAGGCCATGATCCAATGCTCTGTTGCCAGATCTGGTGCATTTCTTCCATAACTGATGCCCAGCATATCTCTTATTTCCAGCTCTTGGTTTTCTGGGGACTGGGATCGAGAGTGGATTCTTGATGATGAGTATCTCTTCCACTTACCACCAAGGCAATTTTTTGCTTTTTTTCCCACTGTTGCTCTGAATCTGGTAAGAAAGTCTCATTTTTTTTTTCTACATCAATAGCACTCATTTCCTATCATCAGTATGGAGAGAGAGAGAGATTCTTCTTTTCCTGCTATATTTATATTGTTTCAATAGTAACGTTTTAGGGGAGAGCATTTAAACCCCCATAGGCTCAAAAAGCCAAAATGGAAGGTAGGTTCTTTATAGTGTGTTGGGGTGCTCCCAATCCACGCATTTATAAACATCTCTCAGTTCAAGACTCCATAAGAATAAAAATGATTTGTGAGAATGACTGACCCTATATTCACATAAGAACTATGTGCTATTTATTTAAGTCATGCATGCAGTCATCCACTCAGCCACTTGCTTTTTGTTCATGCACTGAGTCACTTAATAGTTGTATTGAGTATCTTAGTCGGCACTTGAATAAGGTATTGTGGTGGTGGATACACGAATCTGTACATGTGGGCAAACGGCATAGAGCTATGCAAACACATTTTTCTTATGTCAGTTTCCTGATTTTGATAACAGAATTATGCAAAATACATTGTGGACAAATTAGATTAAAGGACCTCACTCTACATTTCTCTATATCTTATTTTTGTATTTTGAATGTATTATTATTTCAAAATAAATTTTAAAAAAGCAAACACAATAAACATGATTCTCATCCTCTTGGAGATCATTGTTTACAAAAGCTGCACATGTTTAAAAATTAGCATCCACTTAAAAAAAAAAGACATTTAATTATTTTGGAGCAGTTTTAGGTTCACAACAAAATGGAGAGGAAGGTAGAGTTCCCATATACGCCCTGCCTCACCACATGCACAGCCCCCCAGTATCCACACCGGTGATGCACTTGTTACAATCAGTGAACCTACACTGACACAGCATCATCATCCAAAGTCCATAGTTTACATTAGGGTTCACTCTTGATGTTGATATTGTGCATTCTTTGTTTTGGTTTTGTTTTTCGTTTCTTTTTGGCTGCGCCCATGGCATGCAGAAATTCCTCGCCCAGAGATTGAACCTGTGCCACAGCAGTAACCAGAACTATAGCAGTGACAATGCCAGATCCTTAACCCACTGAACCACCAAGGAACTCCTATGGGTTTTGATAAGTGTATAATGACAGGTGTCTATCATTGTAATATCATACAGAATACACAATAGCCCTAAAAATCCTCTGCACTCTGTCTGTTCATCCTTACCTCTCTCCTAACCCTTGGAAACCACTGATCTTTTTACTATGTCCAGTTTAATTTTAGTACAGAATACTTTTATCTGCTCCAAGATGTCATATAATTGAATTCATACACTATATAGCCTTTTCAGATTGGCTTCTTTCACTTAGTAATATGCATTTAAGTTTCCTCTGTCTTTTTATAGCTTGATAGCCCACTTCTTTTTAGCACTGAGTAATGTGACACTGTATAGATGTGCCATAGTTTATTTATCCATTCACCTACTGAGGGACATTTTGGATGCTTTCAAATTTTGACAATTATGAATAAAGCTGTTATAAAAATTCACATGCAGGTTTTTGTGTAGACATAAATTTTCAGCTCCTTTGGGTAAATATTGAGGCATGCAATTGCTGGATTGTGTGGTAAGAGTATGTTTAGTTTTGTAAGAAACTGCCGCAACTGTCATCAAAAGTGGCTGTACCATTTTGTATTCCCACCAGCAATGAATCAGAATTCCTGTTATTCCACATCTTCACTAGCATTTGATGTTGTCTGTGATCTGGATTCTGGCCATTGTAATAGGTATGTAGCAGTATCTTATTGTTGTTTTAAGTTGCAGTTCCTTAATGACATATGTGGGGCATCTTTCCACATGCCTGTCTGCCATCTGTATATCTTCGTTGGCGAGGTGTCTATTCAGGTCTTTTGCACAATTTAAAAATAGAGTTGTTTGTTTTCTTACTCAAGTTTTAAGAGTTCTTTGTATGTTTTGGTTAACAGTGCTTTATTGGATGTGTCTTTTGAAAATATTTTCTTCTAGTCTGTGACTTGTCTTCTCATTCTCTTGACCTACTTCCTTTTTATTAACAAGCTGGTGACAACAATTATCTGGCAGAGTGCACTAAACGGTCTCTCCTCTGGGTATCGCCCACATTCTGGGACCCTGCTATTTTCTTGACGACATGGGCAGTTCTGTGTGAGGGATCTGATTGTGAGCACAGGCTCCGGGATGTGTTATCCTGGGCTTACCCTGGTTCCACTGTCCAGAGGTGTGCCGCCTAGCTAAATTACTTAGTCTCTTTCTCCTCAGTTCCCTCAGCTGCAGGTGAAGACCAAACCAACACCTATCCTAGGGTGGTTGCCAGGATAGAATGAACTAATTCCAGTACAGGATTTGGCACAGTTGATGGGACATAGTAAATTCTCCAAAAGTGTTCTTATGGATGTCATGACACATATTGTGATGTCCTGTTTTGGCTTTATTACTAAGTTTGTCTTAATTACTAAGTTTTTGTCTTAGAAGTATATTCTCTCTTTGGAATATGAGTGGTTTCAGGAATAGTTTTGAAAGTTGTATCTACTTTCACCAAGTCACTTTGGTGGCAGTTAGCAGTTTACTGTTCTGAGAGCTCTGTTCTTTGTGCTGAGAAAGGTTTTAGAGGTCCTCTCTCTTTTAGAGGTCCCTTCTCTTTTTCATTCCTTTTGAACATGGAATTTAAATGGATTATTAATGTAGGTAGTTTGATAACACATGATGTTTATTACCATTAAACATTTCTCTCATCTAACCCCACAGGCAACAGATACAGGGATTTATGTTTATTTCCGTCCAATAAAATGAGAACTTCACTGCATACTATATTATTATCTAACTTTTCATATAATATAATGATAATAATTACTTCCATTTATTGATGACTTACCTTAATAAGGACATGGTGCTAAGCACTTTGCATCTATGCATTATCTCATTAATTTACCCATGTTATTATCAAACCAACCTTAGTTCATTGACTTGCCACTTTCACCCAGCTGGTGACACAAAGAGCTGGGATTTGATTCTGGACACTGTGATGCCATTTTCCTAACCACCATGTGCGTACTGCCACCAATAATAACCAACCTGAGGTTCTCAAAACTTTCTTCCAGAACCACCTGGGTAAGAAAAACTTTGAAAGAGTGGTTTAGAAAAAAAATCTCGCTTTCTGGGTTCCCCCCACCCAGGAACCATTGGATTAGGCTGTTTGCTTCCTCTCCCTTTCTGAACACATCTTATCCCCACAAATGTTTTACACTTATCAGAAGAAAGAAATCTTCCAGATCTTGGGAGGAGAGAACAGATGTCAGGAAGTAAAGTTGTGTGGGCTTATTGGTAGAACTAAATGAGTTTATATCCAACTATGAACAAAGGCTGCCAAACTCTAAGGGAAAACTTATGTAATATGTTTTCTTTCTCTAGAGTTCTCAGGTTTATTTTTCTGAATCTGTTTCTGTGGCAATATGGCCACACTGTTTTAGAAATTTTCCTTTATGCTAGTTATGCCATTATCCCAGGTCTAGTCATGGAAGGTGATACAAAGTAAATCAACATTAATTTTCCTTTTGGAGAAACCAACCAGTCACTCAGGTTTGGATGACTCTGAGGGCAGAGGTCAAACTGAATGTTTAAAGGGCTTTTCTTGATAACAGCATATTCTTTAAAAAAAAAAAAAAAAAGCCTAACTCCTCAGTGTGGGAGGTAGATGGGTTTTGGCTCAACCAAATGGGTAAATTTCCTCTCTGATACCTGTAGAAATTGGGTTACCTTCTTTGTGTGGATTGTTGTAATGATAAAATGAGATACATTTCCAATAGGGCTTGGCAAACTAAGAAACACTCATTCTTTCATTGTGATTACCACTGATATAAATTATAACTAGTAAGAAATATTAAATATATCAAGTGAAAAAAGAAATGTTTTCGATAAAGAATTTCAATGAAGATTTGACAAGGAAGTCCCATTGACCTATTCCTACTTCAAATGTCTGCTCAAGATAGGTAATTACACACCACCCTATTTTGTGCCATTTAGAAATGTGTGCCTCCGTCATCCTGCATTTAAAAGGATGCTTTGTTCAAACCCTCAGGCACTAGGAGTCCTCAGGGAGAACCTGTCAGTGTGATGGATCTTCCTGTTGTGACAGGAGCTCCCATCTGCTGGATGGTATTTTGGAGCAGGTCCTTGGGGAAAGGACCCTTCAGTCCCAGTGAAGGTCACAGTGATTATTACTGGGCAAGCGGACATCTCTCTATTATTGTAAGTCACTAACGTCAAATGAAAATTTCCTAGAAATTCTAACTGTGCTGTGCTTGGCTGGTCCAGGACTCCCAGGAGTTCTCCATTCAGGTGTAAATGAGATGCTCAGCAGAGAATAACCCTTGGGCAGCCCATCTGGAGATTGCTATAGCCAGGATAGATGGATTCACTTTGACACGATGTGCTCAGAGGTTCCAGAGGGATTGGTGCTCTCCTCTCCCTTTGAAAATGCTAATACAACTTGGGAGAGTGTGTTTGCAATTTGGCTGGGAAAGGCCACTGCGAGACAGGTCAAGTGATGGGACTCATACTTCTGGCTGAAACGACCTTCCCTTCCTCTCCATCTGGCTGACCCTTATCTTTAAACTTTGAGGAGGCATGATTTCTTACTGCACTGTAATTATCTGCAGCCTCACTCCCACATCTAACCAATCTCCAGCCTTATCAGTTCTTGTCTTGAAATCACTCAAGTCTTCCCACTTTTGTCCATTCCACTGCCACTGTCAGGCTTTTGGCTGCCTTCATCTCTCCCTTGGTTTGCTTCAGTTACCTTGTCTCTTAGAATATTGGCCCTATAATCCTGTCTCTACCCTTGAAAATCTAATTATGTCACAGCCTTGTTTAAATCTCTTACATGCAGTTTGTAGAAGAGAAAGGCCAGATGAGCCAAACAACCCAGGATAAAACAGAAAATAATAAGCACAGAAAATCATGCCATCTAGATACAACAAGTATTAATATTTAACTGTAGAGATTTTAAGAGTTTGTTTTCTATTTACATGCATGTATTTTTTCCTAAGATAGAATTATACTATAAATACTGGGTTTTAACCTTTTCTTTGAAAAAAACAAAACAAAACAAAACATTGTAACCAGAAGAGAAACCACTTTGTGATCTAAGCCTGGCCACAATGCTTGCCCTTGATCAGGTCACAGTAATTAATAATCTTCAGGGAACAAAAGGATACAGAAACAAATGACTGTTACCAAGAAAGAGAGAAGTAACAATAGCAAAGATAGTATCTGGGCAGTAAAGACTCCCAGTTCTGTTTCACTGGTAAAGATTAGTGTGAAGCACTCAACCTCCAGATCAGCTGGAAGGAACTTGAGGGATGACAATGTTGACCTTTTCTGACCCATGTGATTTTGAAAAATCAACTCAAGTTTGGACTATTGTAGACAACCCAAGCCCCACCATGAATATGCATGTACCCTTAGCTTAAAACTCCCCCAGTTTTGCTGTTGGGGAGCCACTGCTTTGAGAAAGAACCCTGGTATTCTCAGTACTTGCTGCAGGTAATGATAAGTCCTTCCTTCTCCCCAGTTTTGGCTTGGTTCTATCTTTTGGCTCAACACCAAGAGATGAATCCCGTGTTAGGGTAACAATATCACAGCTTATTACCCTATAAATGGACATTATCTAAATTGTTCTACTTTATTTCATCATAAGTTACTGCTTATAGAACCAGTACCACCACCATTTTATTCTTATTCTATTTTTTTCATCTTATATACAACATAGTAAATTATATCCTTGTTTAGAAACCATTCATCTTTAAATAATTCCTTGAGAAATTCTCTACCAATAGAATTGTTAAGTGTATATATGTTTATATGTTTTTTTCTAGTATAATATTTGTTATATTATTTTCAGTTTACAACCACATGTACAATTTTTTAAAAAATTTTTTATTTTTTGCTTTTTAGGGCTGCATCTGCAGCATATGGAAGTTCCCAGGCTAGGGGTCAAATCAGAGCTGTAGCTGTTGGCCTATACCACAGCCACCACAACTCAGCATCTGAGTGGCCTCTGTGCCCTACACCACAGCTCACGGCAACACTGGATCCTTAACCCACTGAGGGAGGCCAGGGATCAAACCTGAATCCTGATGGATACCAGTCAGGTTTGTAACCTGCTGAGCCACAGCAGAAACTCCCCACGTGTACCAATTATTTATGATTATGTCTATTTTAATAATTTTAGGACTTCTGTACATGACTTCTTCAATTTTAGGGCTCTAATTCTTTCTACTACAACTGTCCACTGCTTGTGGAATACCTTTAAATATAGTTTTAATCTTTCAATACTAATGCCATGGTTTTTACACCACTGTGAAACTGAGCAGGACCCTGCAGGGCCCTCTTGGGTGCATAAAGCCCTCTTGTTTCACTTTTGTAGAAAAAAAACCTTTAATCTCCTAGGCTTTCCCTCAGTTCCAAGGAATAGACTGGAGCAGTTACTAATGAGGGAAATGAGGGAACACAGAAATAAAAGGAAAGCAATCAAGAAACAATAGTTCAGTGATAAAACCTAGTTCCTCCTCAAGGGATATACATAACAATCTGACACAGATCTTTGAGTTGTTGTGCAAGAACTAAGACTCCTCACTCAGATGGAGGATGGTGACTTTGTGCTGAGCACACACATGTAGACTCCAGACTGGTTGGAACCAGAAGGTTGATGATTAGGATTCTGAAACACCACCCTGTTACCTCACCACCAACCAATCAGAAGAAGGTCCGTGAGCTGATCATGCTCCTGAGATCCCCTCCCCTAACACTGCCTTTAGAAACTCTTGCCTAAAATCCATGCGGAGGTTGGGTCTTTTGAGCACAGGCTTCTCATTGGCCCTGCTTGGCTGTGCGATAAAGGCTGTACTTTCCTTCCCCTCAGGCCAGTGTCAGAAGATTTGAAACCATACACCTCAGACTGGGACTTGAACCCACTGTTTTTCTTTAAATTGAAATCACACACCTGGTCCAGGACTTACCGAAATTCAGGATTTTACATCTCAGCACAGAAGAAATTCATCAAGAGGCAAAGTAATAGGTAAGAAGTAGATTTATTGAGAGAGAGACAAAGTGTGGGCTGTCTCAGATGGTGAGAGGCCAGAGGAGAGAGGCCCTGAAGTATCAGGTGGTGAGTTTTTATGGGCTAGGTAATTTCATAGGCTAATAAGTGGGAAGATTATTCCAGCTATTTCTGGGAAGGGATGGGGATTTCCAGGAATTGGGCCACTGCCCACTTTTTGGCCTTTTATGATAGGCCTTAGAATTGTCATGACACCTGTGGGCATGTCATTCAGTTTGCTAATGTGTTACAATGAGCATATAATGAAACTTGAGGTCCACTGGAAGTCACATCATCCACCATCTTGGACCTAGTTGGTTCTAACCAGTTTTTGTCATATCCTCTAGCACTATGTCATTCTTTTTTTTTTTTTTTTTCTTTTTGTTTTTTAGGGCTGCACCTATGGCATATGGAAGTTCCCAGACTAGGGGTCAAATCAGAGATACGGCTGCCAGCCTATGCCACAGCCACAGCAACCAGGGATCTGATCTGCATCTGCAACCTACAGCACAACTCACAGCAACCCTGGATCCATAACCCACTGAGCAAGGCCAGGGATCAAACCCTCGTCCTCATGGATACTACTAGTTAGACTCATTATCTCTGAGCCACAATGGGAACTTTCTACTATGTCATTCTTTTCAGGGTTGTGCGCTGCCTTCTTCCCTCCTGTTTCAGATTGGCTTGTCTGTGAGGCAGGCAAGCCGAACCCAGTTTGGTTCAATAATGTCTGTGTACCTACCTGCATTTGTCATTTTGCTACCTTCATGCATGAAAGGTAACTTGGCAGCTTATTAAATCCCTAAAGCCGTAAACTCTCCCCTTAAAATGACAGTCTTCTTATGATGCCCTGATATTTGGTTTACTGTGGGTATTGTAAGTAAATAGTTTTGTTCTGCCTGAATTTTTGAGGACTTTTCCCTTGACCTTTATACTTGCAGTACCAGACACCTAAAATAAGTATGTGTTGAATGAATAAATAAAAACACTTTGCTAAGATGTGATTAAATGATGGTGGAGTGGAGTGGGGTGGGGTGGGTTGTCTTTCCAATGATTGGGCCTAAAAGCAGTGAGCTCCTGGAACCTACACACACAAGCCTCTTCTCCTTTCCCCCCTTTTCAAGCACAGGAAAGATATCTTCTGTTATAAGTTTGATTCTGTTTTTTCTCATTTATGCTTGTTTCTCTTCCAGGAACACTCTTTGCCGTCTTCCATTCTTAGTTCCTCTTACTTTGTTTTGACTTTCTTATCCTTTGCCTCGGCATTCTGGAAAGGCTTCTCAAACCCATCCTTCCAGTAATTGATGGGATTTTCTGCACCAGGTATTGGCCTTTTTTGGTTGCCACTGCCTCAGGTGTGGTTTTGGTGCCTACCTTTCCTCACAATGGTTCCTTTCTCGCCATCCTCTTCCTGCCTTTCTGCTTAAGACATTGTTCCTACTCACACCTTCTTACCTCTTTGCACGACACTAAAACATTTCCTTGCAATATTTTCTCGTCTAGTCATTGAAGTATATTTTTTAAGAGATGTCTTTTTCTTCAGAGCTTTCCAGATGTTATTTCTTTCTTCTTGGTATAATTTCTGCTTCTATAAATCTAAGTTATTTGATAGATTTCTTCTTCTTCTCAAAAAATAACCATATTCCTTTTCAGATTTGATGCTTAGAAGCAAATATGTTAAATGAAAATCTCTTGTTTCCGCTCTTGGTTCAGCATACGATAAACCAATAATAAACATGCTGATTGCATCGGGAGGCTAGGTCAACATGCACAAACAGCTCCAGGCCAACTCCAAGTTTCTGAAGGGTCTTTATTCAAAGGAAACCTCCCTCTCCTTCAATTGCCCAATTTTGGGGGACTCTTAATTATGATAGTCAGGTACATGCACAAACACACCCCCACATGCATAAACCAAACACCACACACATACACACACACACATACACCACATATATACACTTCATGCACACATACAGTCACTCAGCACATCACACACACACACGCACCACACCACACTCATACCACACATCACACATACCACAGGCTTACACATGCACACACACATATACTCCATGCACGCACCCTACACCCTGCACAGACCACCCACTCCCACCCACTCCCAACAGGGCACTCTTACCAAGACATGTCTCTCTACTCACACACCCATCTCCTCACTTGTAGGACTGTATACACACAGCATTATATCCTGAGTCCACTCCTACATACTGCGCATTTCCTGGGACTTATATTCTTTCTAGAAAGTAGTTAGTAGGGTAAAGCATCCATCCTCTGCTTGCCTTGTAGCCCAGCAGCATTTAAGGATGAGTTTCTCCCTGTCGATGGGCCAGAGCAGGCCACACACTGTGCCCCGTCTCAAAAATGTTGACAGTCTGTGTTGCGCATGGAACAGAGGGCTCCTTGGCTTGGTGTTTCTCAGTGCAGCTCCATTTGCTTTATAAGTAGCATCGATCCCTCTCTGATTCTGACTTTAGGTTGTCTCTCTGTGATGGTTTTCAATAGTAATGAGAGTTTTCATTTTTTCCCATATTTTTAAAGTGAGAAAATGGGACAGGTTGTATTGAGAGCTATTAGCCAGGCACAATCTTGAGCTAGAAGTCCATCTTGATTCTTTGCATAAGAGAAGAAAAACAATCAGTTTGTGATTTAGGAAGACATTCTGACAGCACTATGAGAATGCATTTGGAATCCTCATTGAAGAATCAGGTGTGAAATATATATTTATTTAGTAAGGTGCCAGCTGTATGAAAAACCCCTTTCTTATTTCCCATAATATTTCTGAAACTTCTTAACACTGCGTAGAGGCAGAATATCATCATTATCCAGAGACAATGTGTTATCACTTTTTTCTTAGGGCAGATCTTTTCTAGGTCACCTGCTGCTTCAACATAGCTCTGAACAATCTAGCATGCTAACCATCTGACTCCATTCTCCTAACTGAGCTGTGAGAGAGAAAATGGCTTTGCCGCAAATTATGCCAGGCGTCAGCATCTAAATAAAAGGAGAGGGAGAGACCTCCCTCCATCCCTCTACCTCCCAGGAGGGATGGGAGGGCATTTGCATACCCTGCAGATGTGCTCTGAGGGCCTTGCTCATCACTCTGGCCCTCTGACAACCATCCCATTTTCCACTCATTATATAAACCTCCCCCATGCAGTTATTAGATACTGAGTATTCACTCACTCCTGGCATGATCACCATGTGCCAGGGCTCTGGATAAACTTACAGAACAAATCCCCCTCTCTGCTCCCTGCTGACCCTAGACACCTTCTCTCCAGGCCAGCAGGAGCGGGAAAAGCGTGGGCTTCCAGGTCAACAAACCTGGATTGCAATTAGTCACTTTGTGTCTGCTGGGCCCTTTGTTGAGCAAGTAACTTCCCATCTGTAAAAGAAGCGTAACTGTATCTCTGGATTGTGCAAGTCTGTGCATGTAGAATATGCATGTGAGTTAAATAAGAAATAAGGTCACATCTGCAAAGTGCCCCGACATTACCTCCATTTTGCAAATGAGGAAGTCTTAGAAGGATGTAATGACTTTCCCCAAGTGTGTGCGGCCCTGCAGTGGCACAGCCGGGTACTCAGCTGCTTCCCTTGTGGTTTCCAGACTCACAAACATGGAGGTTCAGCAAAGACACCTGCACCCATCCTCTTCCATCCTAATCCGTAATTACTCCACAAATTCCATACTCCTGGGGGTCTTCATCTTAAATCTAGGTATGTCCTTAATTACAAAAATGTGGCTTTGAAGCTTTTCTTGGACCTTCAAGACTTGCACCGTGGATTTAGAAGTCAAGGGATGGGTCGTTTCACAACATCCCAATCACGGAAAGCAGTCCTCTAAAACACAGGTCTTCAGGGGGTCAGGGGGGTCTGGGGATCCCTGGAGTCCCCTGAGACAGTTCCAGGAGGCTTTACAAGGTCAAAGCCCTTTTACAGCCGTGTTAAGATGTTATTTGCTTTTCACTGTCATTCCAGAGTTTTCCAGAGCCTATGTTACTTGCCTCTGGCTCTCTGACACCCACTGGTTATCCAACAATCCAACTCAGTTCTGACACTGACTCTAAGAGTTGGTATAGACATCATAGGTGAGGGGCTCAGTCCCACATGACTATCCACTTCCGACACCAGCCTCAAATGGGGTGCCCGGGTGACTGACTTCTATAGGGCTGACTGCAGATTTGGAAGTTCCCACAACCTGCCCTGCCCCCATTTGATAGTTCATCAGAACAACTCTCAAAACTCAAGAAGACGCTTTGCTCATGTTAACCAGTTTGTTACAGAGGATGCCACTGAGCAAGCAGAAGAGATGCACAGGGCGACGTGTGGGGGTGCACACCTGGCTTCCAGACCCTCCTCTGGATCTCTACTCCCCACCATTTTGTTGTGTTCACCAACCAGGAAGCTTTTCAAATCCTGGTGTTCAGGGGATTTTATGGCCATTTCATTATGCAGGCATTATTGGTTTAAGTCACCGGTCACTGGGGATTGAGTTCAGTCTCCAGCCCCTCCAGAAGGCAGGGAGTGGAGCCAAAAGTTCCAACCCTTTAGTCAGGGTTGGTTCCTCTGGGGACCAGCTCCCATCCTGAAGCTATCTGGGGGACCTCCAAGTGTCACCTCATGAGTATAAATGCAAGTACAGTTGAAAGGGGCTTTTCATGAATAACAGAAAATGCTTCTGTCATGCCTGTCACCCAGGAAATTCCAGGGGTTTTAGGAGATCTGCACCAGGGATGGGGCATAGATCAAATGTATGTATTTCCTACCATGCCACACATATAACATCATAGGGGACTGGTGAAGAAACAGTGCAATCTTTTTTTTTTTTTTTTTTGGTTTTGTTTTGGAAAAAATAATTACTTTTCATAATACATGTTATTTTTATTAACATTTTTATTATTGTTATTTAAAATAAATTAATAAAATATTTTAATTCATTAATTTTAATTTCCAAAGTGGTAATTCTAGAGATAAGTTAACCCACATAAACTAAATTTCTTTGGGAGCTGCAATATTATTATTTTTGCTTTGTACAGCCATACTTATGGCATATGGAAGTTCCCAGGCTAGGGGATGAATCAGAGCTGCAGCTCCAGCCTGTACCACAGCCACAGCAATGCCAGCACAATGTAGGTTGTACAATGCTGTGTGCAACCTACACCACAGCTGACAGCAACTCCAGATCCTTCACCCACTGAGTAAGGCCAGGGTTTGGACACACATCCTCATGGATACTAGTGGGGTTTATAACCTGCTGAGCCACAACAGGGACTCTGCAATATTATTTTAAAATGTGTAAACTAAAAAAAAAAATTAAAATAATTTTTCTAAAATATGACGCCAGAATAATTCTTAGCTGGATTTGATCATCTGTTGTTTATCCCTGTGATTATACTCTCCTGAAGGGCTGCAGTGGCACATCTGCAGGGCCAGGGGATCCCACATCCTTTAACTGAGTGGCAGGTAGGCCTTTGACAAGTTTGATGGTACTCAAAAGTTCCCCAGACAGGACGTGTCCAATAAAAATGCCTTTGATTCCAGAGCCCACACCTGCTGGACATGCACACTGATTACTTCTTATTGGCTGATGAATAGCTCTTCAGATGACACTTTAAAGATGATGCACTCTGGAGTTCCTGTCATGGCGCCGCGAAAACGAATCCGACTAGGAACTACGAGGTTGTGGGTTCGATCCCTGGCCTTGCTCGGTGGGTTAAGGATTCATCATTGCCGTGAGCTGTGGTATAGGTCACAGACATGGCTCAGATCTGGTGTTGCTGTGGCTTTGGCATAGGCTGGCAGCTGTAGCTCCAAGTGGACCCCTAGCCTGGGCAGCCCCATATGCCGATGGTGTGGCCCCCAAACACAAAAAACAAAACCAAAAAGCACTCTGCAATCCCAGGATTTGAAAGCAGTCTCTTCTTAGAGTGAGACTCCGAGGAACCCTGCAGGTCTCTGGGGGTTCATCTCGTTAGGGGACATGGCCCATTCCGAGCAGACTGCATCAGATGACCTCCACGAGGGCAGTCCCTCCCGTCCCCAGGGCTCTCATTTGGATCCTTTTCATCCTCTTATATATCCCCCTTGTCTAACCTGCTTTCAGAAAAGTAATCTGTGAGAAATTAATTTATACTGAGGTATATGTGATCAATAAGTCTTTCTATGTATCTTCTGCCTGGAATTTTTACATTTTGGCTAAACAACAGTGTCCTTCCTGCCTTATAGAATTTTAGACATTAGAATGTGAGTGGTAATAAAATGTGAGAAGGGGGAGTTTTCTGGAATCCAAAAAAGGACACCAAGGAGAGAACTGTCTGGCCGCTCTTCCTCTAAGAGAGGCCCGTGTTCACAGAGCAGCTGCTGTAGGGCTCTGGGTAACCTGCCCCTGAACACCCCAGTCTAGGTGTGAAGCAGACAAGAACGGTAGCAAGTCAGAAATTTGGAGCCTGCAGAGATAGAGAAGGGAGTTAAGATCCTTAAGCTCGGATGCCCCATCCCAGAGCGGGACCCCACGGTGCAGTTGTGTTCCCGGGAATTGCTTGGCAGGTGTGGAGAGGGGAGAAAGGACCTGTCTTCGGCCTTCTGATGGGAAAATGGGGGAAAGGGAGCAGGTAGGATAACTATCCAGTACTTCAAAGGATCCTGGTTAAATCATGATTTCTAACATTTATTTAAGACTCAGGCATCAGACATAGGGCTTAGCACTTTTCTTCTTGATCCAATGTAATTCTTGTTCTGACCTTATGAAAAAGGAGTTACTTTCATCTCCATTTGACAGATGAGGAAATTGGAGCAGAAAGAAGTCACATAATCACCTTTCAGAAGAGTTAGGATTTGAACCAGAACTTGCTGCCGCTATATTCACTCTCCTACTCTTCTCAGGTAAGGCTTAGGCTAGGAAGAAGAGTTTTCCTGACAACATCATCTTCCAAGGTACCAGGTAATGTGCCTTGAGGGGTGTGATGTTTGGCACCATTTTACATGTTAATAAATACCATACATCAGCTTGTTTCCTCTATAGTGGCTGGAGGATGAAGCCTTTGCTAGAATCATTTTGTGGTTCAAGTAACAAGACTCACCATTGACAGAATTTAGAGCACAATCTTCACCTCAAGTATGTCCTCTGCTGAGTGGGCACCGAGGCATGTGTCACCCACTGGTAAACTGAGACCTGAACAGCTCAATCCTGAGCACAATTTATACCATGTCCTGGCACCTCAGCTCTGGAGGCACCCACATCATCACTCCTCCTCCAGGTTTTCTAGGCTCCCTCCTTTGAGTTCAACCAAGACCATCTCCCACATCCTGACTGGCTTCACTTGACTTTCTTCTCTTGGAGGCAGAGCCTAGGATTATTTCTGCCAACATCACTCCAAGCTGAACAACAAGCTCTGCCGCCCAGGTGCTGCCCCCCAGGCCTCCACCCTGGTCCTCCCATGTGGTGGTCCCAGCATCAGAGCTACAGAGATGAGCCTATTAGGTCTCTGGAGTAACAGAGTAGATGGGGCTTATGCTGCCTGTGGTAGCAGATGACTTCCAAATGCAGAGTGATTCAGGCTGCTTTGCTTTTGAAGACCCTGATGTGTCAACACAGCCTCCACACTCACTACTGAAAATGCAGGGACTGGCAAGGTAATCTTTTTTATTTTTTATTTTTATTTTTTTATTTTGGCAGGGTAATCTTAACGGGACTTTTTCATGGTTTCAGCCTGGAAGTGGCATAATCACTTCTGCTCACATTCCATGGGCTTGAACAAATTGCATGACCCCATCGAGAAGAGAAGAATTATTTCTGCCACACGTTTAAGGTAAGGCCACACAGATATTCTGTAAGGCTGACTGACAGTTCCTTGGTGGAGGGTCTAATGATATGATGGTTTTCTGACTTTCTTAAATGCCTCAGTGCATGAGCTACTTCATAATCCACCTGCACCTGAATGGCTGTCATAAAAGGTGATTTCTTTGGGAGAAGGACTTTCTGGACTCATATTTCCATGTGCTTATCCTGAGAGCCGTGCTGGCTTGGGATAGCATTGCCTTTACCGGCTTGAGCTTCTTAATTTCACTAAATCAGGTATTCTCTCTTTGCTGTCTTTCAAGCAGCCTGAATTATGGGGCCATCATATATCTCTGTTCCATTCTGAAGCATCACTGGGCAGCGAGGAACATGCCAGCCCTGACAGCCAGGCTCTTCACTCCTTTCTCACATGAGCTGTCCTCAATTAATCCTCCAAACAGGGGAAGCACGATGGTACTTGTCATCTGTGTTAATCTACGCACACATCTCCACTGTGAACTGTGCTATCCTGGGGCTTCTGTTCAGAGATCACTGCTGCTGGGCTGAGAGGGAGGTTTGTGGTCCTAGTAGTTTCCTACGAATATGCATGTGGTCTTGTGTCCTATGAACACACCCGTGGCACACCTTCATTTGTCTGGCCCCTGGTCTTTGTGGCACTCCTTGATGCACAGGTAAAGTCACTGGAGAGCCTGCCCACCCATCTAGCCCAGATCTGGCTCTGCTTTACTCCCGAGGCTACTTGGGAATGACCGACTGGGTCTGGAATGGGGAACCCTGTGAACTCGAACTTGGTCAGCCTTGGAGCTCACATCCCAGTTCTGCTCAGTGGCACCTACCTTCTCTCTGAGTTCATCTTCCAGGGGCCCTGTCACCTTTGTGAATTCTGAGGATGCGCTAATGCGTACAGTTCCTTCCATGGCACTAGTTTCATGATCACTTCTGAAGGCGCCATTGGGTTGTCTTATTTTCAATCCATGTTTCCATTTGGCTTTTACACCAAGATCCTATTTCCTAAGGTTCTCATATCTGGAGGGACCTGGAACAAAGCCTGGGACAGATGGCTGGCTTTCCAGCGGGTAGGAGATTTTCCATTTCCCAGTCACAGACCCTGCGGTCTCCCCAATTCCGGGCTTCACTCAGGGGGCCCAGTTCCGTGCTCTAGTCCTGCAGCCTTGACCTCCCACAGCAGTGTGAAAACGCAGCACCTCAATATCACATCTCAATACATTCGGCAGTGCATTCTGCAGGGCTTTCGTTCCCACGGTCTTCCTACCTAAGGATTTGCTCTTCATTTCTGGTGCCTGCAGATTTCACCTTCTGCCTTTGAGATGAATTATTAAATGTGTTTTTTCTTCTCGAAGTTTTATTTGGAAGGTGGGCTACAAAGGAGGGATTCCAGAAGCTGCTTCCTTTGACCTTTTAACCTCATTTCCTTATTTTCTCTCTAGACCCTCTTTGGGCATTTGCCCCTCTATCACACGACTCTGCCAGCAAAACCATGAACGTCTTCACTGTTTTAAAAGATGCAAATTCATTCAGGAAAGTGAAACTATGTCCTTGGTTTCTAGATAATTAGATTCACAGTTGTATTCTATTGTTCCACCAGGATGGCTCTGACAATTGAAATTCTGTTTGCTGTGGGCACCAGTGATGATACTTACTGATCAGGGAGACACCCTCTCTCTGCCTGTCTGATCTTCTGTTTAACAACCACCGAAGGGCTGTTTCCTTAAGATCACGCCCACCCGTAATCCACCTCCACGCAGACGACAGCTAATGGGGCCGGGCTGCCCACGTGGATCTCCCAGATAATGTAAGAGGGTTTTTTCCCCCCATTTATATTTTAGTAAAAATAGCAGATGGGGATTCAAGCTGTGATGTTTAGCAAGAGAATTAATTTACTAAAATGTGGCCCTTTGACAGAGGCTCAAATGAGTATAAGGCTATCATGGTAAGTGAATGGAGAAAAAAAAATTATAGAAGGAAGGAAACTGGAAACAGAATGGAGATGATTACATAAGTCCTTTGAGAAATGAATAAAGGACTCTCAGAAGTAATTTAGTCTCCCTTTTGTATCCACACGCTGCATTTCTGGCTTGTACACTTAAACATGTCTCTGATTCAGTTGTACCTCTGTTCAAGGACTTCAGTGATGACCCAGTGTCCCAATCTATTACTCTCCAACCCCCTAGAGTCAGTCCCCTGTCTCAGGGGCTTCTGCAATCTGGCCTCAACCTACCCCGACAATGATTCTTAACCTTAGGTGCATTTTTGAATCACTGGAAACCTTTGTAAATTGTGGGGGCCTTCTCACACACACAAAAATAGACCAACCATATAACTAACAAGCATGTTGATTGTGTTCTTGTACGTGTACTATTATACCCACCGGCCAGCTTCAATAATGGAGTTGAATTTGAAAAGATCATTTTGGCTACCGCATGAAAAAAGGACATAACAAAACAACCACCACAAAAGAAAAGAAAAGATGGCAACAACAAGGAAAATAGCGAAAAAGTAGATTGGAGAGGTTGGAGCCTTTCAAATGAGTATCTGCAGCCTCAGACAATGAATTAAATTAATATGACTTAAGTATATAGTGTGTTTTAGAACTCTGGTGGGTTCTGAAAGGGGAAAGGGAATGGACAAAAATACTACGAAACACAACATCAGCCTTGACCTCTGGTGGTTCACAGGACAGTAGGAGAAAGAACATAAACAAGTAGCTATAATATAAGGCATACTGAGCAAACTGAAGTGGCATAAAGAACTGCAAATCAGTTATAATGGGGAAGCAGAGATCAGCTCTTGTGCCAGATGTTTGTGGAATAATTAATAGGGAAAATACTGGTGCCTGGGTCCTACCCCAGAAGGTGATTTAATTGGTCAGGATAGGACCAGGTATCAGTACTTCTGCAAAGTCCCCACTGACTGGAAGTTTCGGCTAGTGTGCCAAATGGTCTTGTCCACTCTTCCGGGCTACATGGGGCAAGGAAAAGACAGTCCTCCAAGAAGCCTGGGATTATATCTCAGATTTTCCAACATTAACAGCAGAGGACAAAAGCAAACATTTCTTGAGTTGGATCTGTGCTGGGCATTTCATGGCATCTTCTTAGTGTTTCTCAACCCTGGCTGCATATTAAAATCATCTGAGTACTTTGAAAAACTATTGTCTTGGTTTGCCTCCTGATCAGTTAAATTAAATCTGTGATATGGGCCTGGACATATTTTTTTTTTGTAATTGCTCTTATAATTGACTATCTCCAGGATAATGAGAAGCACTTGCCTTGGAGTCAATGAAGTGCGTCTAGTGCATGTATTTATAAATCTCACTCCTTTATGGAGTCCCTGTTCCCTATCCAAGCAAGCCTGTTTGCCATATTCTTAAAACAGTGCTTATCTCTTGGTATCCTGTTTTCCAGGCCAAAACAGCTCCCAGCCTAACCCTTTGGGAAACCTGACTATGATTTAAGATCTATGTCTTCCAGAAAAACCTATCTGATTTCTCTTATGAGAATATAATTTCACCTTCTTTGACACTGTCTTAGCTCTTGCTTTTATGGATTTTTCTCCATGACATTCTCCTCTGTCTGTGTCATCTCAGTTAATAACTTTGATTTCTCCTTGCCATATGGAAGCCCCCCAGTGAAAGACTATTTCCTACCAATGTCACTCTTCCCTGCCAGGCCTAGCAGAGGGCCTTGTACACAGTAGACCCCAAATTAATACTCCCTCATTGAATCAAGCCACAGGCCAAGGAGAGCTTCTCAATTATCCAACATCAGGCCAGGTAGAAAGGTCCTTTTCCTATTGGCTAAAGGACTTCTTTCCAAGCCTCTGATTATTCGAAGTCATTGAGGCTCCAGTACAGGAAGTGTAAAGGGCACTGTGGTCACGAATAGTGGAATCTAGAGACAGGTAATTTCTTCCCTCCTTTCTTCTGTTTTCTCTCCTCTCTCTGAAGGGAGGCCATTATATATTTAGTTCAAGAATATTGAGGAGCGGCCCCAAATAACTGGGAGTAGTCCTTCCCACACAAACCTACTGAACCTTTCAGGTTTGATCGGAAAGTAGCCTTTGGAAGTATTTCAAGTAAGAAATGTCTTAGACACAGGGAACTAGACTGAAGAGGGCTCAGGGCAGCTTAGGCTTGAGTTCATAAAATCCAGAGGCACCTGAGTGGCTACAAAGCTGCTGCAGATGACCTTAGTTGCCTGCAGCACCAAAGCAGATGGTTTGCAGGAGCTCAGCACGAGTCTGCAAACTTCAAGAATCTTTGGAAGCACCAGGAAATCAGGTAATTTTCCAAGAACTTGCTTAGAAGGTGCTGCTGATAATCCTATGTTTGCCATCTGCTCATGCTCTGGCAGACCTGCCACTGGAGAAAGTGGTTTCTCCTTGTCTGTCTTTGAAAGGTCATGTCTATATCCCAGAGTGTGACCTGGAAACAAATGGCTAAAACAGTTCTGGGGAACGGAGGCTCTTGTGGTGCCCAGCAAAAGCTAGAGAGAAGCGGTGATGCCAGGGAGCTAACACGAGACAGTCTGCGAAATGAACTCAAGGTAAGTCAAGACAGGCTTATTTTGGGGAGGACTCAGAGAGGAAGAAAAAAAGAAGACGTGAGAAAATGTAAATGGGGAAAAGATAGAAATCTCAAGGAAAAAATTCTCTTAAAAGCAGGGTGTGTATCCAGCAGGAAAGTGTCTCTGTGTGCTTGTCCCCATGAGGCATATAGAGTGGCTTTCCTGTGGTGCATTTGTCAGGGTCTATGATTTAGTCCTCAGCCCAGCTGGTACAGAAATTAGGCTTCCAGTCTGTAGTCAGTACTCTCTAAAATCACAGTTTTCCTGATTTAAGTCATCAGAAGGTGGTTTCATGATCATACAATCAGTGCAAGAATTGGTGGCTAGTCTTGGAGACCCCTTCAAACCCTCCTTGACCAGTGTGTGTTTAATAGTTGCAGGTACTAGACTTCGGTTCCACAGGGCCAGGCACACTGTCTGTTTCACTCACCACTCAATCCCTGACACTTAGCATAAGCCTGGTGCGTAGCAGATGCTCTATGAGCCTTGAATGATAGAATGGATACATAATCATGGTAAGGCCTGATGACATCCTTGATTCAAAGGATGAGTCTGGTCACACCACAGTGATGACTTGATTTAGTGGGTCCCTCTTGGCCAGCAGTATATAACCAATTCCAATTTTCTATCTTTTTACGAAAAAATTTCAGATTGTTAATTTCTGATGCTATAGATCTATATAGCTATATATATATATATATATATATATATGATATGATATGTGACATATAGGTATAACATGTATCTGCATACATAACTTATGTTATAATGTATCTGTATATACCATAAATTGCACCTCTATATATTATATACCATATGTATCATATGTGTTATATATTATCGAATGTCTATATATATTATATATAGTTACATAAAATATATATATTATATATCTAGTATACATACATACATATATAACATACATGTGTACTATTATGCATATCTATATATATATATGCACTATTACATATTATACTACATGTTTAGAGGACTGCATATGACTGATAAAGCAATAGTAAAGTAACTATTTCAGTGGTTCTAGAGGACTCTGCCTTTTCCCATCATGGATTGGTTTAGTAAATTTAACTGTTAATAGGAAATCGTCTTTCCCTCTCTTTCATGTCCTGGGGTTGGGGCTTCATGAAGGCCCATCAGAATGTCCTACGTGCAGATGCTAAGACATCTACTAAAGGCATGCCTCTCAACTACACTCTTCCTGCACTACCTGGCCAGGTGTCTTCCAGAAGGCCCCATGTTCCCTTCCACAGTTTGCTTTCTCTGCACTGACTCTCCAGGCGAATTAGACCAGGCTCGCAATGTCCCATTGATTGTTGGTTGATTGATTGATTGATTCACGATTGACGGAGGAAGTTCAAAACTTCAACACTGGATTGTTAAGCTAGGGCTACTCATAATTTGCTGAACAGCAAATGTGTAAGGATTGTTCTTCCCCACTTCCCTGGCTTTGCTTATGCTGAGCCCTTCACATGGACTTATGAGTCCTTCCTGCCTCCCACTGTTATTCCAGTCTGTTTAATTCTCTCCACTTTTCTGGGAGTGGTTCGTGATGTTCCACGAAGGCTTCCTCAACAACTCTGTCCTACTTGGTTCTCTTTGATTCTGATCTACTCCGAACATTTGGCTATACCCATCATTTTAGTGCTGATTATACTCCGTTTTACTTTTCCTGAGTTCCTTCAACTGTGTATGTGATAATACTTCTTGAGGTAGAGGAACACATCGCATATATGTTGGGGGGGGTGTTCTCCCACAGGGCTTGGGTGTTAGGCCATATAAATATTTTAATTCATTTTTCATTTATTCATTTGTTTTTTCATTCCCTCAACAAATATTTATTGAATGACTTCTCTGTGTCCAGGTCCTTTTCTAAGTTCTTATAGAACAGAGATCCCTGCCCTACATTTTAGGGACTGTAGGCAAACAATAAATGATAAATTCAATACATAAGTAAATTACAATATAGTAGAATATAACAATTGCTGTGAAAAAAGAGGAAAAACAGAGCAGATTGAAGGAAATCCCAGGAATTTTCGGGTCTGAGGATGGTGGGCTGTATTAATGATGTTAGGGAAAGTCCCTTGAGAAATTTATATTTGAGCAAAGATTTGAAGAACATGAGAGAGTAAGCCATGCTGACACCTGGGGAAAGCTCTAAGTGGCACGTATGGTGTGTGCAAAGGCCCTGAGGTGGGGTCAGGCCTGGCATGTTGGAAAAACAGCGAGGGGGGTCCATTGGGTTGGAACAGAGTGAATGAGGGAGATGGCTGTAGAAGAAATCAGGGAGGTAATGGGCAAGCCGTACCATGTAACTTTAAAAATCTTTGTAAAGCTTTTGGGATTTTACTCCTGGTAAAAGTGGGGAGTCATAGGAGGGATATAAGCAGAGGTGTCACCTGATCTGATATTTATTCAAAGGACCTTTCAGATTGCCAAGTTAGGAGGATTTCATAGGCTAAAAAACTTTCTCTTTAAGAGACCAGAGAGGAGTTCCCGTCATGGCTCAGTGGAAATGAATCTGACTGGCATCCATGAGGATGCAGGTTTGATCCCTCGCCTAGCTCAGTGGATTAAGGATCCTGTGTTGCCATGAGCTGTGATGTAGGTTGCAGACGTGACTCAGACCTGGGGTTGCTGTGGATGTGGCATAGGCCAGAAGCTACAGCTCCGATTCGACCCCTAGCCTGGGAACCTCCATATGCCATTGGTGCAGCCCTTAAAAAAAAAAAAAGATCAGGGAGCAAATATTTTTAGGCTTTGTGGGCCATATAATCTCTGTGTCATCTGTTCATTTTTGTGCTGTTTTAGCACAAAAGTAGCCACAGACAATATGTAAACAAACGAGCCTGTCTGTGTTACAATAAAGCTTTATTTACAAAAACAGGTGGCTGGCAGAATTTGACTTAATGGGCTATAGTTTGCCACCATTGGCATAGACTATAGAGAAGCAGGAAGACCTATTAGGAGACTATTGAGGTGATTCATGCAGAAGATGATGAACACTCAGAATAGAGTAGAACAGAGATGGCAAGAAGTGGTTGAATTTTGGATATATATATATATATATATATATATATATATATATATATATATATGATTTTCTGATTAATTGGATGTGTGGTATAAGAGAAAGAGAGGAATCTAGGATGACTTCATGTGTGTTCTAGGCAACTGCAGAGATGTGCTGGCATCAGCTGAGGTGTGGAAAGCTGTGCAAGAAGAAGGGCATTTTTAGACATGTCAAGTAAGTGGGTGGCGACACAAGTCATAGCATTGTGAATTGGATTGGCCTGAAAAGAAGAATACAAGGACACGTTTTAAACACAAGTGTTGCCTCCTTCAATTTTGAGACAATGACCCAATTGTACAAAAAGCTAGAGAACTCAGGAGCATGCAGTATTATTCTGGAGGAAGAAGTTAAGTCATAGATCATGTTCAGCCTTTATCTATATAACAAGGATCACACTGTTACTGCACAAGAAAGAGTACGCCAAATAAAACTGAATTAAAAGTCACTGAAAGTTGTAAAACTTCCATGACTTATTAAAATTAAAGACAGGCAACAATGCTTAATGTTAAAGTTTTTGGCAGAGTTCATCCATAATGGAGCCAATAACTGCTGAACCAAGGAGAGGGCTGTATAGGACAAAGTTTTGGTGCCACTAAGTCACTCTCTTTTACGGCATCCTCAAAGGATGACCACAGGGACCCCTTGAACAAGTGCTTGATGGCTCTCGAGCCCCCTTAGGGGAAAGTGACTACCTGCATCTCCAGGTTCCTCCTTCTTGTATCATCACACTGAGAGGAGCTATGGTGGAGGGCAAAAGGCACTGGAAGACTTCTGCTCTGCCACTTACCCTCTCTGAGCCTCCTCATAAAGGGCATATTTATTGTACAAGGCTGGAATAAGGTTGCAAGGGATAGTGTTTGTAAACATCTCGGAGGTCTGTGCTCGCCATTTACCCTTCTGCATGAATACCAGGGAGATAAACATGATTGCAGTTCATTTGGTCTGTGTAAGTTCCCTTGCGTTGAATGGAATAGGCTAACTTTATAACCTCACAAGTATCACATTTCTCAGGTGGTATGTTGCCACTTTTAATCTTTAAAGATATTCAAAAGGCTCCCAACTTTTGGGCAGAACTATATTCTGTCTCGGTCTGGAATCCAGGCATTAAATGCCCTGATGCCCCAGTCCTGAAGCTCTGAGAAAAATCTTTTCCCCCCTCCCCTAAAGAGAAGTTCCCAAGCATTAGGGATTCTATCTTTTGCCCCTCTACCATTTGTAATGAGGTTACCTCTCCAACATCTACTTCTTTGGGTAAGCACCCAGCTTTTAGTTCAAATATCACATCCCAGCCTGTGTGCTTCAGGGAAGGCTGAATCCCTAGGAATAGGGCATTTGACTTTAATCTGAGTTCACCAGTGTAACTGCATATCTTGTTCACGCTGATTAGTTCAAATATGAACATGCAGCTCAAGTTAGGTCAGTGAGGTGCATATGGGGGTTTGCTAAGCTCTGCTGGGAAGGGTGCCTTCCTACATTTCTAAAAAGGCCTCTAGAAGTCATAATCTTTCTCTGTGCATGGACAAGAGTTCCCCAGGAGTCATTAATAAGCATCTGTTATGGGGTAAATTATGTAACCCCCTCCCCAAATGTATTTGTTGAAATCCTAACTCCCAGTGCTTCAGAATATGAGACTATTTAGAAATATGGTAGGAAAAGGTAATTTAGCCCAAATGAAGTTATAACAGTGGGACCCACCTGACTAGTGTCCTTATGAGAAGAGGAGATTAGGACACAGACATTCACAGACGTTGAGAAAAGACCACACGGGGTGTAAAACTGATAAAACAGAAACTTCAATTAAAATAGTCAGGAGGCCAGAAGGGGGCGCTCTCTTGTCCTCTGAAGATGGCAGAGCCCAACAGGGAGAAGAAAGACTTCCTCTTCTTGCCTGGCAAGAACTCAGCCAGTGAGAGACCATCACAACTTGGCCAATGAAAAGCCATTATCCTTTGAACTCTCAATTCAACCAGGGAACTATAGCCCTCTGAACTGAACTGCCTTTCCCCCACTTTAAAAGAGTTCTCCTCTCCTTGTTGTGGAAGGAATTGTATGTGGCTCGCCATACTTGCAGACTCTGAATGGCAATTCTTTGTTGATCCTGAATAAATACTCTTTTTTTTTTTTTCCTTGCTGGAGAAATAACTGGCTGTCTATTGTTTTAGGTTGACAGAAGCCAAAGGAAGAAGATGGCTACCAAACCAAGGAGAGAGGCCACAGAGGAAATCAGACTTGCCAACATATTCATCTTGGATGTCTAGCCTCCAGAACTGTGAGAAAAATTTTGTTGTTGTTGTTTACACCACCCAGTCTGTGGTATTTGTCATGGCAGCCCTAGCAAATGAATACGGCGTTCTGTAACTAGGAAGAGGAAGACAGCTGAGGGTAAATGCCTTCTACCATGTCAGAGACCAGGTCTTTGGTGGGGTTCCTGAATTGCTGAAGCAAATTAGGCCCAAGGCTTATTCTGTCACTGAACTTCGCATGACAAAAGCAAAATCATCCCCTTTATTGATGTATTATTTCCGCTATAACTTATAACCAAATATATCATGGGTGCCTTTAGTACCTAGAACCAAGCCTCATCATAATAAGTGATCAGTAATATTTGTTGACTGACAAGAGGAAGGAATGAATGAATAAACCACAGAATTCCCCTTCTGTGGCTTATTCAGTTCCTGTTGAGGCTCAGTGGAAATGAATCTGACTAGGAACCATGAGGTTTTGGGTTCGATCCCTGGCCTCGATCAGTGGGTTAAGGATCCAGCATTGCCGTGAGCTGTGGTATAGGTTGCAGCTGTAGCTCCGATTAGAGCCCTAGGCTGGGAACCTCCACATGCCACAGGTGCAGTCCAAAAAAAAAAAAAAACCACAGAAGGAATTTTAGCATGGTGATCTGGGAAGCCCAGTGAGGCAGCAAGCAACAGAGGAATGAGTCAACCTTATTAATATGACTACTGCAGTCCAGTGGCCACTTTCCTTCTATGTGGATCAGGAACCAGATGCGACCATTGTTAAGTGACAGAGCTAATTCATAAAGGTGACCTGTATTCATTATAACAAAAGTTGTTTAATTAGCGGACGTCTGAAGATATAAAAATTGCCCTCAGTTTCTACAGCTGGAAATTTCTAATTTGAAGCACAGAATCATTAGAACCAGCTTATTCTGGTCTTTTTAGATCATCCAGACAATGCCTTCATTTTAGAGATGAGAAAACGAAGGCTTAGTGAGGTTAAGTGCCCTTCCCAGATCACATGGTATGGTAATGGTGGAGCAAAGGGAAGGAATGAAAAGAAACCCAATTTCTCTACAGAAGAAAAAGCTTTCTTGGGATAAGAGTTCATTCTTTTTAGTTAAATTATTCCCATAGTGATAGGACAATACCTTCTTTTCCTGCTCAAGAGAAACTGATTTTCTTTACAAACATAAACCATCTCTTCTCTGAGTAGGAACCAAGGATAGTATTGTGCAGCGACTGCAGGAATAATCTAAATGAAAGGCAAACACATTCATTTAGGTATCAGCCTATCAAGCAAGTGACTTTTGGTGGAATGAATGAGTCATACGGTAGGGAAATTTTGTAACATTAAGTAGAAAAGAGCACACAAATGTCAGAAAAAGAATGCACTTAAACAAATCCCTTAGTTCCGGAAACGCACTTAAATCTTTTTTTTTTTTTTTTTTTTTTGTCTTTTATCTTTTTTTTGATGTTGTTGTTGCTATTTCTTGGGCCACTCCCGCGGCATATGGAGGTTCCCAGGCTAGGGGTTGAATCGGAGCTGTAGCCACCGGCCTACGCCAGAGCCACAGCAACGCGGGATCCAAGCCGCGTCTGCAACCTACACCACAGCTCATGGCAACACCGGATCGTTAACTCACTGAGCAAGGGCAGGGACCGAACCGCAACCTCATGGTTCCTAGTCGGATTCGTTAACCACTGCGCCACGACGGGAACTCCGCACTTAAATCTTAAACAGCGTGTTTTGTATTCTTTTTACATTTTAGAAAAAAATTAGAGATTATGGCATAAAAGGTGAAAGATAGGATAATAAGACATGAGGTAAGTTGTGAAAAGAGAAATACTGAGACGTTGACAGCAGTAAAAAGGTACAAGATAATATAAAGAATAAATGTTTTGAAACTGCTCACAGGAAAAGCAACTTTTAAGATAATTTAGAAACATCAGAAAGTAGGGTTAACACTGCTAATCAAAATCAAATCAATGATCAGAAAATGTTTTAACAATTCTTCCAAATGTAGAATAGGACCAAAATATCTAAATGGTGAGCGAGAAGGACCATAGTTACTGACAAAGAGGGTTCCTGAACGTAAGAACAGAGCAAATGGAAAGTGATCAATATTCAAACATAAATAACATGAACTAAGAAATCATTTTAATATGCAAATCAAAAGGGCTTACTTGGCAAAAAGCAAAATTGATCTAACAGTCTAACAGACCAATAAATAGATATAACCAGATAACAGTATGAATCCTCGAAAGTAAAAAAAAAAAAAAAAAAAAAATTGAAATAAAAGAAAAAAATCTGATAAGCTATAAAGGAAGAAATCCCAGACTGACTTCAGACTTCTCTGTAACATGAAATGCCACGAGTCAATGGAGCAACATCTGTGGTTATCTGAGTTGTGAATTCAAGATTTCCAATATACTGTCATTGTCGGGGAGCCAAGAGAAAGTCTTTTTCCTTAAGGCCAGGTGTCTGAGAATCCTATCCAGGCACCCATCCTGAAAAGCGAAAAAATTATCACTCAAAATACTCCAGAAAATTGGAAGCTCTATCAAAATAAAGGAACACAGAATAGGGAAGCCAGCTGTTGGTGAGCATTGAAACCTTCAACTCTAGAAAAACTCATTTTAATTATTGCAAGTATAGTCACAAAGCCGAAGACAAATGCGATAAATATATTTTCAAAATGAGATTTTATTAAAATGCTTGGAAAACAAATGCAATAAAAAGTAAATAGATGCATTTAATATTAAATAATATTTAAACAAATTAATAAATGAAACTGAAAGGATTGTGTGTGTGTATAATATTAAGCACTCAAACTTATTTTAAAGTCAGGATCCTTTAGGAACCAAAGAGCAAAATGTTAAAATTTATAAAATAAATATTGATAAAAATACCACAAGAACATGAGAGAAAGTGTGAAAGTTTTTAACAGCACTTTTAGTCACCCATGATATATCAAATAGGCAAGAAGTATGTATATGCAAATAGAGAAAATTTGAAGACTATAATTAATAAGGGCAAATGCAGAAAGATAAATACAAAGATTTTTAAAAAAAATTTTTTTACAAAGATTTTTTTGAAAGACTGAACATGCATATGGACGATGACTAGACTGTGAATAAAAATAGAACTCTGAACCACAACCTGTGGCACTCAGCTCAGGAAGCCAACTTATTATTTGTAGGACCCAGTCCAGAAAGCCAAACTATACCTGCTATAGTGATCTGTCCCAAATAGCCAGCACTTGATGAATAAATGGCAGCTTCCCTAATTAATAACCAGCTCTGCTTCCAAGTTAGGACCAACCAGAGAGAGCCAACTATGCAATGCTTACTCATTCACGTGGGCTGCCTGCTCCTCGTCAGCCCACCTACAGCTTCCCAGGCCAACAGCCTCCCATCGGGGCATACCTGAAGTCTTCCCTTTTTTCCCATTATGAAGCTTTGCACTCCTCTGCCTGACTTTGAGCCCCTGCCAACACAAGTGATAGTGACTGACTTCTTTGCTGTAACAAGATCTAAATAAACCACTGCTTTTTCTCATTTGGGGGACCTTTTTTAAAAATTTCCAAAACTCTGGAGTTCCTGTCATGGCTTAGTGGTTGATGAACCCGACTAGTATCCATGAGGATGTGGGTTCGATCCCTGGCCTTACTCAGAGGGTTAAGGATCCAGTGTTGCCATGAGCTGGATGTAGGTCACAGACATGGCTCGGATTTGGTGTTGCTGTGGCTGTGGTGTAGGCTGGTGCCTGTAGCTCCGATTTGACACCTAGCTTGGGAACCTCCATGTGCTGCGGGTGCAGCCCTAAAAAGACAAAAGACAAAAAAATAAAAATTAAAAATAAAAAATTTCCACAACTTTAATTATTTTTCCTACTTTTTAGTATATATTAAATATTTTTCACAAGAAATGATTACATGTTATACGCCAAAGACACTTTTAATAAATTCTAAAGAGCAAGAAGCCTTCTAAAAATATTCTCTGACTGCAAGGCAATAAAACTGACTGTGAATTGCAAAATGTTAAAGAAAAATAAAGTCATCTAGAAATTAAACATAAAAATAGCCAAAAACTAATAATCGTTATTGTGTGAAAGAGGAAATAAAAATTCAACAATAAAATATCTGGAAAATAAATGAATAACAATAAGAATGATCTCATATAAGCTTTATGGATTCAGAAAAAAAAATTCAGTCTTAAACATTTTCATTATGACAGGGAAGAATTACAAGTAATGTCATCAAGGTGGCAACATAGGTTATTCCTGACTTCAGTCCCCCTCACAAAAAAACAAACTAGCAGCTGTCCAGAGACAAGACATGATTGTGAAAATGCCAGAAACAACCGATCCCCCTTTCCTGGACCACAGAGACCAAGAAGGACCAGGTTGGAAGGAAATCAGAACAACTACACTTGGACAGCATAACCCATCCCCCAGGCAGGCACAAGGCCATACTGAGAGGGTCCTTCTGGGCCTACAATTTCCCCAGTGGGGAAAAAATATCCCACAGTGAACATCCACTTCTCCTAATGTTGCAGGATGCTTCCCAGGTTGCCCACTATGGTCTCACCTCACAAAGACTTCAGGACTTGACCACTGTGGTTCATAAATAAGCAGAGAAGGAGGATGGAGCTTACGGCAACCAGTGCTCAGATCGTGACAGATTTCTCTTCACAGATGTATTGGAGCAAAGATCACAGCTGGTGACCCCATCTGGCTAAGAAAGTTTATTGGGCATTTTTGCCTGATTTTGGTTGCAAAATATAAAGTCAACACACCAAAGTCAGTTGAATTTCTCTACACTACCAATTACCTGAAAAAACAATAAAGAAAACAATCGCATTTACAATAGCATCAAAAACAATAAGATACTTATGAATAAATTTAACCAAGAAGGTGAAATATCTGTACACAGAAAACTATAAGACCCTGATGAGAGAAATTGAAGAAGACACAAATAAATGGAAAGATACCCCTATTCATGGGTTGGAAGAGTTAATATCATTAAAATGCCCAAGCTACCCCAATCAACAGATTCAATGCAATCCTTATGAAGATTTCTATGGCATTTTTCCCAGAAATAGAAAATTCATTTGGGATCACAGAAGACTGCAAATACCCAAGGCAGTTCTGAGAAATAACACAGCTAGAAGCATAGTACATTCTGATTTCAAACTATGCTACAAAGCTGTCATAATCAAACAGTATGGTACTGGCATAAATACAGATGCATAGACCAATGAAACAGAATTTAGAGGCTAGAAATAAACCATGCATATACAGTTAACGAATATTTGACAAGGGGACTAAGAATACTCAATAGAGAAAAGATGCTCTCTTCAATAAGTGGGGCTGGGAAAACTGGATATTCACATGCAGAAGAATGACACTGGCCCCCATCTTATATTGTTCACAAAGATGAACTTTAAGTGGATTAAAGACAAATGCTATATGTGCAATCTAAGAAAAAACAATGAACACATGGAGAACAAATTGGTGGTTGCCAGAAGTGGGGGTGGGGGAAATGGGTGAAGGTGGTCAAAGGGAACAAACTTCTAGTTCTAAGAAGAATGAGTTCTGGGGATGTACTGTACAGCATTGTGACTGCAGTTAACAATAGGGTATTGTATATTCAAAAGCTGCCCAGAGAGTAGATTTTTAAAGTTCTTAACACACACACCCTTCTCCCACCCCCAAAGTGTAACTATGTGAGGTGATGGATGCTAAGTAAACCTACTGTGGTAAGCATTTTGCGATATATACATAGAGCATATCTTTACTTTGCACATGTTAAGCTTATACATAGTCTATGTCAATTTTATCTCAATAAAGCTGACAAAAATTTAAAAATAAATGATGAGCATATTTAAAATAAATAAATGAACCAATATGCAACTCAAAATTCCAGGGAAAAAGTGACTGAAATCAGCATTGGAAAGTTGGTAGTAAACTCCATGTACAGCCTTGAACACCTCAGTCTTCCTGGTCTCACCTCCCTCGCTGAACCTCTCAGTTTTCTCTGATCTCAGATAATTATTAGAAGGATTTTGAGAGTGGTGCATTCATTAGTTTATTAGTAAACTGCTCTCCAGAAAGTGCTTTGAGACAAAGCTAATTTCCACCAATATGAGAAGATTTGGTCCTATCAGAAGAAGGAAGTTATTTGAATATGTGTCAAAGAATATGTTTTCTATCTTTCCTTGGTTGAACATTCAATGGGAGTTACTCTCATTAGCTCCCTTTCTTTATGGCATTTGAATACAACAGACAAGTCAGTCTTGGAGATGATAAATGACTAATAAATTTTAATTGGCACTTTAGCTCATAAAATATAAACAGTCATTAATTCATCCAGAAATTGTTAAGATGGAAGTGCTGAAAATTGCAGAATATGCCAAAATAGCAGCTTTAAGATCTTCTGATTTCCTTCCATGCTCATGACTAATCCTACAGTCAAAATTCCTAATGGAAAATAGAAGAATTAGGTAAGATTTTTTTTTTGAAAGGGTAAGAAATGGGCAGAAAGGAGAAGTGAGTTAAAATATACAGATGCAGAATTAAAACAATTCTTTCATTCAGGTGTCTGGTAAATGATGTGCTCTTTGTTTTCACAGATATATGAGTGCTGCTATAGTTACTGTTGGGGGGGGAGACGAATTAGGCATGGATTCTTCTCTAAAACACTAGCTAGGGAAGAAGAAAATGCTCCTTTTCAAAATAAGCAAATTAATTATATTTGATTTGGTGTGGATCAAACATTAACAGGTGAATAGAGAATCCATCCACTCAAGGAAGTGATCCTGGTTCTATAACTGTTGCAAGCCAATAGGTTTTTATTTCTAGGATCCTTTTCAGGGTCCCCCCCCCCAGTGTGGATCTATGTTGTTGGCTTCTACAGCACCCATCCCATGACATTTTTCACGACCTTTTGGTCCTGGGTGACCTAAAAGAATATCGGCCAATTTGAAAGTCACAGAAATGTCTCACTCAAAGGAAGTGAATTCAAAGTTTCTTAAATAAGTAATAAAGAATGCTCACAAGATTTAATTGTGAGGATATTTTTTGCAGAGTTTCTGATAATACCCCAAAGAGTGGGGGTGGGGGTATGTAAGCAGTCAACAATAAGCGTTAATCTACTTAATGGGACAGCCATCCAGTGGGTCACTGAGGTATCTGGATAATACACAAAGTGCTGTTGCGCCAAGATAAGAGGTTTGAAGAAGAAAGCTTGGTGCTCTGGAGGGAGCATTTTCAAAGCAGGGAAATGGATGGGTAAACAGATTACCGTCTAAACGTCTCAGTTCTTGATGGAGACTGAAGTATGGAAGACAAGTTACACCAGACTGCTACTTCTCATTTTTCCTTAGGAAAAGAAGCCTGATTTTATTCTGGGCAATGGGTTAAACACAATCAAGCAAAAAAGCAGACAAAATATTGACCAGATTTTCTTAAGTTAGAGATGGCAAATGAAAGGCAAGCAAAAATTAATGGGTAGGAATTCCAGGAATGCCAGTTAAGAGGACAAAGGGCTGGCACGAGCCCCTCTTCCTTTCTGTTGACTAGAATTTGGGGATGAGCAGGAGTTCTAGCAGCCACCTTGAACCAAGAGTCATCCATGCCATGAGCTGACCTTGAGGATGAAAGTCCTTTAATACAGTAGAAATATAGAGGAGCCTGAGTCTCCAGTGATAGGGACATACACTATGAGCCCTGGACCACTTACCTCCAGAATTCTTTACATAACATGAAAATAAATCCTTATAAACTTAAGCCACCATTATCTGGCTTTTATACATATGCAGCTGAATTCAATTCCAACTGATTCACCAACTAAATAAGTAAGAGACCAAATGGAAGTCAAAATTTTCTCAAAGAATCACTCAAGGATACCGGCCTGTATGTAGGAGGCTGTTCTCAGGAGGTGAGTCATGATGGAAAACATTATTTAATGAAGAGCATGAATATTGCCTTATCCAATAGTAACTGTTAGTGCTTATTTTTCTCCATCAGAAGAGCCAGGTATAATGTCTCTGAATTTAGTTTTCCAAATATGTGTGTCGTCAGTGGTGTCAGTTGAATCTGGTGGTTTAAGAATTTGTTTATGTGAAAAAAATTTGGTCATCCTTCAAAGCAACCTGGGAAAGTCAAAGACACAGCCGAGCAAAGTGCATTGTCCTGAAGAGAAAAGCAAATCAGTGGAGGTGGCAGTGAGCCCTTTTGGAGGACCTTCACTTTTTAGCAAGAGACTCAAAGGATTTTAAATTAATCATTTCAATGAATTAAACTACGATGATGGTGGCAGCATCAAACAGTAAGTTTGTTTGTTTTTTCTTTTTAGGGCTGCACCCTTGGCATATGGAGGTTCCCAGGCTAGGGGTCGAATCGGAGCTACAGCTACTGACCTACACCTCAGCCATGGCAATGTGGGATCCTAGGCGCATCTGCGACCTACACCACAGCTCATGGCAATGCTGGGTCCTTAACCCACTGAGGGAAGCCAGGGAGTGAACCTGTGTCCTCATGGATCTTAGTCAGGATTGTTAATCCCTGAGCCACAAAGGGCACTCCAAACAGTAAGTATTTATTGAACAATTCCTATGGACATTGTACTGCATTAGGCAGTTCATAGATATCATCTCATTTAATACTCTCCACAACTCCAAGAGGCATCTCCCCTTTTGGGATTAGGAAACTGACATTCAGAGAAAATAAGCCATTTTTTCCAAAGCCACAGAGCTAGGAAGTAGTATTGCTGAGATTCAGACCCACATCTGAATAACCTAAAACACTGGCAAAGCAAAATATTCATCCGAAGAGGTGAGTCTGTGGAAATTTTTGTGTATTTTAAAGAGTGATTTTGTACAGTCATTGATGGAAGAATAGATATGTTAAAAAGATCATATTCAGAATGTTGATTAAAATAGAAAACTAAAAATGTTGCTATATCTAGCCCTTTTCAAAACTTGGAACCATTAATGGTGTTTGCCTTTAAATATAAACTCCCAATGCCTCCCCAAAGTATTTGAAGTAGAAAAATTTGAAATGGGTGAAACTGGTCTTTGGTGACCTTGGCCACTTTCCCAGCCCCTTGCCATCCACAACCCACAGGACCCTCCTCTAAGAGCTCTCAAAAGTTCATTCACACTGGGAGGTGACAAAGTGAAGCAAGAGAAAGTGTTTTCAGAGTATCTTCACTTTAACAGGCATCCAAGAAGTGTTTTTCCAGTGGGGCATTTCTGCTGATGCTCAGAGGCTTGGGAGGCATTGGGATGGGCAGCTGTCCACTAGTTGAGTCCTGGCATGGTGCTCACTGTGCAGCCCAGAAATCCAGCCAGCTGCGCAACTACAGGTATTTATAGCTGAATCACAGCACTTTCAAACATCCTTTGAAGTTTGTACTCAGCTCTTATATCCAATTCCACTAGTTACTCTTATGCTCTAGCTTGGCCAATTCCATTCACTTATTAAATACACTGGCATCAGGCTCTCATTTTTGCTTCATTTAACCAGGTTTCCATTATCCTGAGTATATTCATGGATTACCTACCCCACACCTAGGCCCCTTGGGGAGGGACATCCTGTAATGATTAAAAACTCAAGACTGGGGGAGTTCCCTGGTGGCCTAGTGGTTAAAGAATCCAGCATTGTCACTCCTCTGATGTGGGATCGATCCCTGACCCAGGAGCTTCTACATGCCATGAGTGTGGCTAAAAAAAAAAAACAAACTAAAACAGATAAAAACTCAAGATTGGAAGAAAGACAGGCTGGGTTTGAATCTCTGGTCTACCACTCACTGCATGACCTAGGCAAGGTCCAAATCTCTTTGAGCCTTAACTTCCACATCTATAAAAGTGGAATTATGGCAGGGCTAGGTCATAGGACTTTTGTGAGGATTAAGTGAGGTTATCTACATAAAGCCTAGCACAGAGCCTGGTACATGGTAAGCATTTAATAAAGTTTAGCTTCCAGGACTGTGGCCCTGTTTGCTAGTGGCGTTCCGTGCCACTCCACTTTAGCTCCCCAGTACAGTGGACACACCATTGAGTCACGCCATCTCTGAGAATATCTTGCTTCTCGAACACATCTTCACTCCCTTCCAGCTCTTTTGTACAAGTGCTTTCACTAAACCCACATCAAGCTTTATGGAGACCTCTCATTCCTTGACCTCCACTGACTCTGTATATTTTGGACCTGTCCTACTTTTTTCTTAGGCATGGTCTTTGTGTGTCCAGTGCTTGTATCACCCTCTTGACAAGTTCAACTTCCTGTTACTGTTCCCTTGTTACTGTGTTACGGGCCAGACTTGGCCATGGATTAATTTAAGCATCTATTTTCTGATTTCCTACACCTTGGGGCCTTTGCGGTAATCCACATAAATGGTGACGGTGGCCTGAACAAAGCCAGCAATATAGAGGATATGATCAGGGTAAAGCCTGAACATAGGAAGCCATAAGAAGCTCCCATTCATTGCTGCCCCTCATTTCTTGCTACTACCTTTCACCTAGGACCTCCATCACCCCACTGTGTCCCGCCCATTCTGAATCATCTGTAATCCAGCTTTTAACCTATTATGGGCTGAATGTTTGTGTTGCCCCAAATATACTACTTTGTGCCTTATCCCCCACTGTGACTGTATTCGAAGATAAGACCTTTATGGAAGTAATTAATGTTAATGAGACTATAGAGTAGAGCCCTGATCTGATAGGATTGGTGTTTATAAGAAGAGACACCATGGAGCTTGCTTTTTCTCTCTCCATGTGCAGGCACCAAGGAAAGACGACCTGAGGGTGCAGCAAGAAGGCAGCTGACTGCAAGCCAGGAAGAGAGCTCTCACCAGGACCCAAAGACCCTGGCATTCTGAGCTCAGCTTTCCAGCCTCCTTAGGTGGGGAAATACATTTATGTCATTTAAGCCGCCCAGTCTATGGTATTGTTATGGCAACCTGAGCAAACTAGGATGTCCCCCTTTTGATGTCGAAAGGAAAACACCTATACAATTTAGCTGTATCGATGCAAGCATATTGGCACTGCAGGAACACACCAATTACAGCATCATCATTATGTGAGAACAGCTCATCCATGCTGAGTTTAAGCCAGTAGCCCGTTTTAATATCACCCGTATAGAGTCAGCATCCTGGCAGGGTTTTTTCCTCATTTAGAGAAGCCCAATACATGGTCTTAGAATGGACAAATTTTAGTGATAAGCAGATATGAATATGTGCTGATTTTGACTTTTCTCCTTAATCCACATGGTCATCTCATCATCATGAAGACTTTAGATCATATGGGTTAGGCTTGATATCATTAGGAAAATTTCCTTTATATATTCATTTGTATTATTATTGTTCCTGAAGCATATCCTGTTTCAATATTTTAAAATTATAGTAAAGAAAACTATAGAAGGAAGTCCCAACATGCATTTTCATTACAGAGAATGAATTTTAAATGTCAAATATGTGATTTATCTAAACCATCTCGTGTTAAGCTCCCCACTTTGCCCTCACTCTCCCCAACCCCATCCGAAAAGCTTAACATTTCACTCACATGTGAAAAGTGGGATTTATATTTCAGAGGTGAGTTAGAGTTTTGAAATGGCACACGCTTTTCAAATTCCGATTTAAAAAATTTATATATTTGTAGTTGTAAACCGGTGACCCTTAGGCAAGATCTGACCTACTGGTGTGGTTTTTTTGATCAGCGCAGCATTGGACAGAAACAGGTGGGGCATTCCTGCTCTGCTTCCTCTTCTCCATCTCTGCTTGTCTCTTTCCCAGGCTCTTTTACACATTACATTACCTGCTCAACAACTGAAGGCATTTGAGATAGTTACTCTCGAATGAATCTATCTATCTATCTATCTATCTATCTATCTATCTATCTATCTATCTATATACATTTGCTTTCTTTATTAGGGCCGCACCTGCAGCATATGAAAGTTCCCAGGCTAGGGGTCCAATCAGAGCTATAGTGGCCAACCTACACCATAGCAATGGCAACACGGGATCCGAGCCAAGTCTGTGACCTACACCACAGCTCAAGGCAACACCAGATCCCTGACCCACTGATAGAGGCCAGAGATTGAGCCTGCATTCTTACGGATACTAGTTAGATTCATTTCCACTGAGCCACAATGGGAACTCCTCCGCTCCATTGAGGTGATATGTTTTGTACATAAACTTTTTATTTTATTTTAATTTTTTCCATGTTTTTATTTATTTTATTTTTTTAAATTACTCAATGAATTTTATTACATTTATAGCTGTGCAGTGATCACCACAACCCAATTTTATAGCATTTCCATCCCAAACCAGCCCCCCAAACCCATTCCCCACCCTGCAACCTGTCTCCTTTGGAAACCATAAGTTTTTCAAAGTCTGAGTCAGTATCTGCTCTGCAAAGAAATCATTATGTCCTTTTTTTTAGATTCCACATGTAAGTGACAGCATATGATGTTAGTGTCTCACTATCTGACTTCACTTAGCATGGTAATTTCTAAGTCCATCCATGTTGCTAAAAATGCCATTATGTCTTTCCTTTAATGGCTGAGCAATATTCCATTGTGTATATGTACCACGTCTTCTTTATCTACTCTGTCGATGGACATTTAGGTTGTTTCCATGTCTTGGCTGTTGTACACAGTGCTGTAATGAACATTGGAGTACACATATCTTTTCAAGTCATGGTTTTCTCTGGATAGATGCCCAGGAGTGGGATTGCTAGATCAAATAGTAGTTCTATTTTTAGTTTTCTGAGGAATCTCCATAGTTTTCACAGTGGCTGCACCAGTTCAAATTCCCACCAACAGTGGTTCTCATTTCTCGACACCCTCTCCAGCATTTATTATCTGTAGACTTTTTGATGATGACCATTCTAGCTGGTGTAAGGTGGTATCTCATAGTGGTTTTGATTTGCATTTCTCTAATAATTAGTGATGTTGAACATCTTTTCATGTGTTTTTTTGGCCATCTGTATGTCTTTGGAGAATTGTTTAGATTTTTTGCCCATTTTTTAAAAAATATAATGGTTTTTATTTTTTTCCATTATAACTGGTTTACAATGTTCTGTCAATTTTCAGCATGGTGACCCAGTTACACATACATGTACACATTCTATTATTGCACATTATCATGCTCCATCATAAGTGACTAGACATAGTTCCCAGTGCTATATAGCAGGATCTCATTGGTAATCCATTCCAAAGGCAACAGTTTGCATCTATTAACCCCAAATTCCCAGTCCATCCCACTCCCCTCCTCCCCCTTGGCAACAACAAGTCTATTCTTCAAGCCCATGAGTTTCTTTTCTGTGGAAAGGTTCATTTGTGCCATATAGTAGATTCTAGATATAAGTGATATCATATGGTATTTGTCTTTCTCTTTCTGAATTACTTCACTTAGTACGGGAGGCTCTAGTTTCATCCATGTTGCTGCAAATGGCATTATTTCGTTCTTTTTTATGGCTGAGTAGTATTCCATTGTGTATGGATACCACATCTTCCTAATCCAGTCATCTGTCAATGGACATTTGGGTTGTTTCCATGTCTTGGCTATTGTGAATAGTGCTGCAATGAACATGCGAGTGCATGTGTCTTTTTCAAGGGAAGTTTTGTCTGGATATATGCCCGAGAGTGGGATTGCTGGGTCATATGGTAGTTCTATGTATAGTTTTCTAAGGTACCTCCATACTGTTTTCCATAGTGGTTGTGCCAATTTACATTCCCACCAATGATGCAGGAGGGTTTCCTTTTCTCCACACCCCCTCCAGCACTTGTTATTTGTGGACTTATTAATGATGGCCATTCTGACTGGTGTGAGGTGGTATCTCGCAGTAGTTCTGATTTGCATTTCTCTAATAATCTGTGATGTTGAGCATTTTTTCATGTGCTTGTTAGCCTTCTGTATATCTTCCTTGGAGAAATGTCTATTTAGGTCTTTTGCCCTTTTTTCAATTGGGTTGTTGGCTTTTTTGCTGTTGTATAAGTTGTTTGTATATTTTAGAGATTGAGCCCCTGTCAGTTGCATCATTTGAAGTTATTTTCTCCCATTCTGTAAGTTGTATTTTTGTTTTATTTTCTGCCCATTTTTTGATAGGGGTGTTTGTTTTTTGGTATTTGAGCTGCAGGGGGTGTTTATAAATTTTAGAGATTAATCCCTTGTCAGTCACTTCATTTGCACACATTTTCTTCCATTCTGTGGGCTGTTGTTTCATTTTGTTTAGGGTTTCCTTTGCTGTGCAGAAACTTTTAAGTTTAATTAGGTCCCATTTGTTTATTTGTGTTTTTATTGTCATTACTCTAGGAGGTGGATCTGAGAAGATATTGCCGTGGTTTATGTCAGAGAGTGTTTGTCCTGCAAACAAACTTATTATTGAAATAAACTACATAAAGTGCACAAATCAGAAGCATATAATTTGGTAAATAATGACAAAAGGAACATGCCCACATAGCTATTATCAAGGTCTGTAAATAGCATGTTCATTACTAGCGCTATTCCTCCCGAAGCAAATGCTAAGACACATGGTTCGAAGTAATTCCAAGAGGGTCACTGGCTATCAGAATCTTTGATGCATGTATCAACTGCATTAGGTTTCTTTTAGTTTGTGTTTTCTTGTTTTATTACTTTGTATTCTTTTACTTTCCTTTTAATTTTGATTTTTCCACATCATTATATTTAAGAACCATATCTTTATATTTAATCTGTATCTTTTAGAAGATTAAAGTAGGTATTTTTTAATCGACTCTGACTGTCTTGTTATTTTATTTGAAGTATTCAGTCCATTTACAATTAATGCAATTACTGATATATTTGAGGCTAAATGTAATGGCTTATTTGTCCTACATACTCTAATAATTCTAATATTTTCTCTCTTCTTTCTTAACTTCTTTTAGATTAATTACATATAATACGTGCATATTCTATATAAATGTATATGTATTTTCTTTTACATAGATTGCTAGTAATATAGTCTTTTATAATTTGACAAATTATAAAAAGAGATTTTAACCAAACTCCCCAACTTTTATAAGTCCCAAGGTATTAATTGCAGTAGTTACTTTAGAAAAGCATGTAGACCCCCAAATTATCTAGTATAGGGAAAAATGCAAGGGAATGCATTCTGAGTACTTAAACAAAAATCATGAGATAGTATCTGTTATCTGCAGTAAAAAGACTGAGAGTATAATGAGAAAGCTAATTTATAGGGAGTGTTGATATGGCTTGGACGAAGAGTAAAGGATAGAGATCTTTCTTTCACAGACCATTCTTTAACTTGAGAATATTTCCTCATTCCCTCCTTTGTGTGATGCATTTACTCCTCAACTGTACTAGCCAGTCCTCAAGTCCACATTTCAGTATCTTGATCCAGGGTATGATCCTATACTATGCCCAGCAGTGGTGTTACAGGTCACTTATACATTTCAAAAGCAATGCCCACAAACTTAGCTCTGCAAAGTCCTTGAAACTTCATGTTTATTACTGAATAGAGTTATTTCTACTTTATTTTCTTGGAGATATTCTTTAAACTCATAGTATCATCTGATATGGTAATATCACCTTCATGACCTATGGGGGCTGCTGTGTATAGGGAAAGCAGAACCCTTTAGAACTCTTTGGCAGTGCTGATGATGGTACTTTCAAGTTTGTTTTACAGGGAGTTATTTCTATAATGGAATTTTGTAAATATTTAAGTGTGTTAAATTTGCTGGAAGAAAAATTCAGATGTGAGTTTTATATCCCTATAGAAATTACTTGCAACTTTGTGGCTGCTTTTTGAACTGATAATACACCAACTCTATTGGTAAAATAATTGAAAGTGAGGGGCTATAGGAATTCTGTACTTATTCCTTTTCCACCTGCAGTTATTTACCTGTGATGGCCAGCTGAGTCACAAAGAAGGTCATTCTCGACTTCCTCTTCCTCCTCCATGTAGAGAACAGCACAACGGCATTTCCAACAATGGTGAAAACAAAGAGGACCCACAGAGTTATCAACTGCTCAGTCTGTAAGAAACAAAGTAACACAAAACCTGTGTATCAGAAAGGACCAGCATGCTGCACAGAAGGTAAGGCTCAGGTTTTGAAATGTCTTCCTCCCGGTGCCCCCTCCCCACCTGTCAAGTTCTACTCTCAAGAGAACAAAGACATAGTGGTCCTTATTTAAGCTGGCAGCAGTGCAAATTGATATAGCCTTTAAAAAGATCCATTTGGAAATGTTTGTCAAGAGACAAAAATGAATACACAGTATTCTTTGGCCAAGCAATTTTAAGCCTATGTGAAAGAATTCAAGGTGTGAAAAAGAGCACTACAATCACAAAGATGTGCATATTTATTGTAAGAAGAAAGGGGAAATTGTTTAAAGATAACAGGATAGTTAAGTAAATAAAGCACTTCAAGTCAATGAACTATTATGTAGCTATTAACAATGACAGGCACGAAGATTATGTAGCAACATAAAAAAATGCTTATAATAAAATGGTAAGTGGAAAAACATGATAAAATTGTATATTGAATATGATTACAGTGCTGCAAAATTATACATGTAGGGAAAAACCTGAAGTATACTAAAATGTTGAGAGTGGTTATTTTAGTATCGTGTGATTATGGGTTATCTTACTTTTTTTCCTTTGACAGAATTGTATAATACAGTAATATTAACATTCTAGTGAATAATGTATAATTAGTAAAAATGAAAAAAATCAGGAATGCTACTAATTTAAAATGTCAGGTTCCTCATAAAGTTTCCCACTGTTCCTTCAAATGGAACTTTCCATCTACCCCAAGCCCACAGCCCAGGATGAGAAGAGGCCTGAAGCGACGGGAAATGATGGACGCAGGGATGGGGTGGTGTGGGCTGTGGGTGAGGAAGAGGGGAGCCGGGGGGTCCAGAGGCAGGTCTGAAATGAGAAGCTGAGCGACTTCAGCCCAAAAGGTCTAGGCAGAGTCCTGGTAAGAATGCACATGCCTAAGACTGGAACACAAAGTGCTTCTCCTATTAGGAGGAGATGATAAGAAGAGCTAGAGAAGCCCCTTGTGATGGTAAATTATAGGTGTCACCTGCCGGGCTAGAGTACCCAGTCGTTTGGTCAAACCCTAGTGTAAGGTGGTTGCTGTGAAGGTATTTTATGGCTGTGATTACCATCTACAATCACTGGACTTAACACAGAGTGCCTCCATAAGATGGGTGGACTTCAGCCAGTGAATTGAAAGCCTTAAGAGCGAAAGTTGAGGTTTCCTGAAGAAGGGATGCTTTTTCAAGAGTTCCTTGAGGAACACAGAAATCATGCCTAAGTTTCCAGCATTCCAGACTCTGAAGCATCAGGGAAGCACTTTTTCTTATACTAGATTAATTTTGAATTATACAGTAACAGACAAATAACTTCTTTAAAAGCTATAACATGCAGATCCCCTTTGGCCACCTCTTTCCATCTTGATCAACTGTTTGATCCCAGAGGTAAACATCATTTCAATTATATTATATATCCTTCCAATCCTTTTAAAAGTACTTTATAAACACACACACACACACACACACACACACACACACACACACACATCAACAGCAAATATATACCAAGCTGATATTAAATCTTAGATTTACAAATGGGTCCTGAGGCCCTGGTGGAGGTCAAGGCCTTGGAGCTGCATGATGGTGGAAGCCACAGAGGGTGGACCTTTTTGTGGTGCCAGGGGGCGGGGCTGGTGCACAACTGGAGTGGGAGTGGCAAGACCAAAGGGTGGGCAACCTCTGTACTTTGAAGGCACAGGTGAAAGAAAGATAGCTCACTTCCAGCATGCTTAGAGGGCAGAATCTTTGCTCAGTTGCCAGGCATCCTACTTTTTCTTCTCGTCCTTTCTGACCAGAAGGGGCACATTTTCTGGATGATTCATTTCTCTAGCAGTCTAGACATGGGTGACACTGAGGAAGCATCAGGAGTGGAAACTACTTATTATTAAAAAGGATTATTCTGAATGGAGTGAGGGAATGAGTTTTTGTAAGAGAATTCTCTCCTTTGAGAAAGATGGATAACTGTGCTGTCACAAGCAGATACAGCAGGGGAAGCCTCTGATGTACCAGACTGACGTTCCCCCTGCAGCAGCTCATGTGTAGGTGCTGGGACAGGAAGAAGTGATGTGTATGTGGAGGATGTACCTTTTAAAACTGGAGAGCAACCTGGGGACCAGCGTAAGAAGCGAGGGGGCTTGGAATTCTCTCTTAGCAGAAGGTCTCATGGATACCATAAGGTAATAGATGATACAGGTGATCCATGAGGCATCTCTGCCCCAACATGGACCTAATGTAGTGAGCTGTCAGGAAAGATGACTGCATCCTGGGAGTATTCATGGTTCAGAAATATCATGGAGCCCCTGGAGCAGGTGGTATGGCAGGAAGGGGCCTACAAAGTCCTTTCCAACCCTGCTGAGCATGCAAATGAGAGATTTCCCAAGATTTTTTTTTCCTATTTCTCTTAGGGAAATCTGTTTCTTAGGGAAAAGCATTCCGATGCCTTAAGTAATTTGCTTTGAATTACAAAATACTCTTATTGCATCCAGCAACCTTTCTCCACTTAGTGGTGGTGGAGGGTAATTTATTTCCAAACTTGTCTAGATCTCCATCTCTGTTGAACTCTTTCAACCTCAGATGGAGAAGGAAGGGGAAAGTTAGAATGTTTGTGATCCTTCTTTGTCAGATCAGAAGTCTGTATCTCCATGGTGTGTGGGGAGAGAGCAGTGTCTGGAAGCAGACAAAGAAGGAGGCCTGGCCTTCTGCAGTGGACGGTAGGGTGTCAGGAAGGCAGTGGATCCACCCCAGCCTCAGCCTCTGGACTGAGTACTCCTGTGGTGGGATTCCCTGTGGGCTGGGCCGCCTCTCTAAATCCCCAGGGAGACCTCTGCTTCCCAGAAGAGAGAGAGAGAGAATGAATATGGGTCTGCCTGCCCTGCCTGCAGGTGTCTTGTGTATCCTACACCTTCCAGAGAGCCCTCCAACTTCCCAGCAGGCGGGTGACACCCTCCCCTATTTTCTGCTTCTGACACAGAATCTTTCCCAACTAAAATGACACTCTGAAGGCCTTGAGGATAAGAATTAGAAACAGGAGAGTCAATCAAGTGAACCCAGGGTAATTTGGAACTAGAAGTCAATGTTTTTTCCCAGAGTCCCTCTTTCGTCACGCTCCCCTGTCCTTAACATAACGGCCTGTGATAAGAGCAGTCGGGCCACGTTTCCAGAAAGGCAATACTGAAATACGTAAACGATGTGCTTTTCACAAAGCATGTTGGGGGTTATGCTGCCGACACCAAAATCCAGATTTCTAGAAATCAAGTTTCACCAGTGGAGGTGCCCCCTGGCCTCCCAGTGGGCATGGCATGGCTGCTTTCTTCATTTTGTACTGCACCATCCTGATCCAGTCTCTTCAAAGTAGGCCCAGGGCTCAGAACCACTCTGCTAGGAGCAGAAGTGACAAACATGGCAAATCAAATTATCCTGGTTAGATGTCTCAGTGAATTGGAGGTCAGGTCTCAGGAGGGCTGGAGCAGCCAGTGCCGGCTGAGAGGAGTCTTTTCCTAGAAGCTTGCAGGAACTATGCTTGGGGCTAGTCGGCCCAGGGTGCTCTGTGAACAGGTCAGGGTCTGTTCTCCTTGGGATTAGATGATGTCTATGAGGCAGATTGAACAAATCCTGTGAAATCCAGTCCTCTCCTTCTGCTTTGGAGTTTTCTACTGGAAGACAATCTCACTGGCTTCAGGAAATTTCCAGATGGAAGAAGTTCCCTACTGTTGCTTTCTAAGATCCATGGCTATTTATTTATTAATCATTCAGTATCAATTAAAGTGTTGATGCTGCAAAGGAGACTAAAGCATGTAGACTGTATAAATTATCCCCAGCCAGGAGTTCCCGTCGTGGTGCAGTGGTTAACGAATCCGACTAGGAACCATGAGGTTGTGGGTTCGGTCCCTGCGCTTGCTCAGTGGGTTAACGATCCGGCGTTGCCGTGAGCTGTGGTGTAGGTTGCAGACGAGGCTTGGATCCCGCGTTGCTGTGGCTCTGGCGTAGGCTGGGGGCTACAGCTCCGATTCGACCTCTAGCCTGGGAACCTCCATATACCACAGGAGCAGCCCAAAGAAATAGCAAAAAGACAAAAAATAAATAAATAAATAAATTTTCCCCAGCCAAACTTAAATGCTGTTTCATCATCAAGTAATACAAAGGTCATTCGGGATGGAAACAATTGCACAGTTGTAGGATCATCTTATTCACAGCATTCTTAACCCATGCATGGGCATATACCCTAACACACATCCCAGGGTAATGTGGAGATTGGGAAGATGATGACAGTGGGAATTGGGAAAACAAATTTAGAGGCATTTGAACATCACAGTAAGTAAGCAATGTGCTAGGAAAGTGAGTAGGTTTTCTTTTTTCTTCGTTTTACCCCTGCACCTGCAGCATATGGAAATTCCCCAGCCAGGAGTCAAATCAGCTGCAGCCGTGGCCTATGCCACATCTGCGACCTGTGCCACAGCCTGCAGCCAAGCCAGATCCTCAACCCACTGAGTCAGGCCAGGGATCGAACCTACATACTCACAGAGACAATGTCGGATCCTTAACCTGCTGAGCCACAATATGAACATCAGGTTTTCAAACCTTCCTGATTTGAAATCAGATTTTTTACTGCTTGCTAGATGTGTGAAGCATCAGTAAGTAATAACCTCTCTGAGCCTGTTTTCTCATTTATACAATGAATATAAAAATGAAATCTGCCTCAGGACACTTGCGATGGATAGACAGGATGATGAAAACCCTAACCCTAACCCAGCTCAGGGCCTGATGCATCGTATACACACAGTAAGAATTACTCTATCTCCTCTCCTAGTTTCATGGACTACATTTAGGTTTGAGGGGTGATTTATAAATAACTCACTACCTTTGCAGAATGATGCTTGAATTTATCCTGTTTTCAGTTCCAGTTTGTTGGAATTTCATCTGAGCCTAAAAGGCCCTCCTCCTGCACCCCGCCACCCCCAGCAGGTACATACGGTATCCCCACACCATACTTAGAACCCTTTCAGAATATAGTTGGGGATTAAATGCCCCCTAGTGGTCATGTGAGGCAAAATGTCAAGCCAGAGGCTCAATACTGGATAGAAGTAATAGACGAATTTGGAATTTTTCAATGACCAAAGACTACAGTGTTTTCAACTCAGTTATACATTTGTTGCTCATGACTACCTGGCTTTTAACCTTGAGTTCATGAGGCCATGCAGTGATTTCAGATCCCTACAGATCACAAAATTACAACCTGGGATTGAGAAGGATGAATTGCAGCATTCTCTTGATGATGCTGGGGCTGCCATGGGACTGATACCCGGCACTTGACTCCATGGGATATGCTTCCAGGCCCAAAAAGGCGAGGCATTAGCAGGAGTCACTATTCCAGACTGGCATTTTATCGTGCCCATAGAAAGTGCTTAGTAGATGTCTGATGGATGGATACATGGTTGTTACAAGGGCAGGGGTACTTAGAAGTGTCACAGAAGAGGTTAGAGGTTACTTGAAAAGAAAATTATCTCAGGAAGCACAGGATATTTAGTTGGATAACTAGTTGAAACTAGGTATGTTAGACTTGTCTGGGGAGGAAGACAGGATTTATATTGATCATAATCGTTTTCTTTTCCAGTGAAGTCCTGAAAACTGAAAACAAGACAAAACAAAAAATAAAAAAACTCGAAGGTATCTTTAACAAGCACAGAGTGAATGGGAACTAACACTTGAGCAAATCACATTAATTTAGCACCTGACTGACTTAGTTTGTAATGCAGAATAGTTACTCAATAAATGCCTGTTGGTGATTGTCATGTGCCAGTCGTCATGGCCTGACCATGAGATGACACTGTCTTTGATCTTTTAGTTAAAGAAGTAGGGCTCACAGACGCTGCTCACCTGGGACGGCAGCTCAGAGGGATGCAGCTGGAACTTGAATGTGGCTTTGCTTGGCTGGAAAGTCCATGCTCTGCTTACTGTAGTGATTTTCTGCTCGAATTTGGAGCCAGAGATGGTGATATTGCCTGATGACTTTCAATTTTCAAGTGGAAAACAGATCTCATTTTCCTTATGATCCCAGACTTGTCTGAATTTCTGGAGCTGGGTCGGTTTCATGACTGTCTCCCCCAGGACTGCGAGTAAGGTCAGTGCTCAGTATGTGTCCAGACGGATGGCCCTTGGAGGAGCATGTGGCTTCCACACAGCAGGAGTCATAAATATCACACAAGATGCAGCTGCACATCTGCCCCCCGGAGAATCACAGGGCTTTCTCCGCCCTTTACATTTTTGTGGTTCATTTTACGATTCTTGTTATTTCTGTGATGTTGAAGATGAGTATCTCAAACACAGGAAGGATCACATAGATCATACTTTCCAAGAGAGGAAATGAAGGCTCAGATAGGTTCTGATTCAGCCTCACTTCTCAGTGAGCAGGCAAAGAAGCTCTGCTGTCCTGACAGTCACTGAGACCCATGTGCCACCTGTCATTCTCAGCACCCAGTCTCTGAGGTCGGCTCCAAGCCTCCTTAATTTGCTTGGGTGGGTTGGAATATCAAAAGCAGAGACCTGGCAATGTCTAATTCCACTGAAGATGAATCACTATGTTACAGGGAGAGCACACAATTTAAAGTGAGACAGGCGGGAAAAGACTGCAAGGATTTGGATCCGCAAAGCTGCTTCATTTGACCTGAGGAATGAGACGCATTAGGAGGATCTGTAGACCCCTGAGCAGTGGCCATTTCGGAACAGTTGGAAACCTGTCATTCGGGAGTTTGTCCCAATTTTCCCCAGTGTCCTGCCCCACCTGCTCCTTTAGAAGCACTGCCAGGTGGTCAACAGCCAGTGAGGCGGTCAGCCAGGAGGCATGGGGGTTGGACCAGGAGTGTCCGGCTCAGAGTCTTCCCCACACCCCCTCCTTCTGATGATGCCCCTTTAAAAGTCTGCATTCTCACCAGCAGCCAGTAACCAAGCTTGGAGACACCCTTGCAGATCCCATGGAATTACTGTCATCCCACCTATCAGCATTCACCTTTGCTGGGAATTCTACCTTGGATGACTTCCAGGAGAGCCTTCATCTCTAATACTCAATTATGAAAAAGATATCTAACAAGATTTTTAAATTAGTTACTATCACAGAAAGCTAGAAAATTACTTAAAGCTACACACAAGTGTGGATGGATGTTCATTCCAGCCTTGTATTTTTGTAAGGCTTTTCATATCATTTTAACAGGGGTCTGGAACAGGGATGGGCATTGTACCCTCTGATTAGGGGCTGGAGGAACAAGCTGGCAGGGGGCCTTCTGCATGAAGAATGGAGCACATGAATGGGGTGGGAGGTATTGTCACAGCCTGGGTCTGTTGAGGTTGAGAGCAGAGCTGTGGACCAAGATGGTCCCAGACAGCTCTGCGTGACAGTTATTCTATGAATTCCTATGTGGTATATCAGAAGGAGAAGACATCTACCCCGAGGGGAGAGCCTTAGCATATATGTTGGTGTAGAAACGATATGCAGGAAGTGGGACCTTGACCTTGAAATCACATTGCTCTGACCTGATTATACTGGTTTGCATTGTACACAATCAGGCCCAACAAACATTGATTGAGAATCTGGCAGTAAAGTTCAACATACTTTGGGAACGTTGCCATAGTTTCCTAAAAGTCATATAGGAACCGAAGGGAGGCTGAGACAAGGAGCTTCTAGTTTGATGGTGGAGACATCTATGTAAACAAAAATTTTCATCGTGAACTACTGTGATGGAGATGTGTAGAATCCCAATAAGCGGCGTGTAGCAGAACTTGAAAAGGGGCTGATCACGGTCAGTCAAAAGGTATATCCTGGAGAAATCAGTATGTGAATTGAGCCTGAAAAATGGGTAGAAGTAGCCAAACAGGTAGGTTGCCTGGCAACAGTCTGAGTGAAGGCAGACTGTGAAAACTTTCAGGTGAGTGAGTGTAAAGAGCAGAAAAAGGCTTAGAATGAGAAATAAGACTTACGTCCTAAAAACTATGTCATAAGTGGAGAACGGTCCATCCTGGATCTTTGTCCTGAGTGAACAGAACTAGCCACCAAGAGAAAAGGTTCATCTCCATTAGGAATCTTCTCCAGTTGTCTTCATTGTCCACACCACCTTTGTCCTACCTCTCAACACCATCATCATGGGTGATGAATACAACTTTTTTAGCTCTTCCAAACTGGGGCTGAACAGGAAAAATGATTTGCTACCTAACATTTACTTCTTAGTTTAGCTTCTAGGACATATTGGATAATAATATCAGCTCTTCTACTCTGACCAGAAAGGCTTAGTTATTGTTCTGGAGTATTTTATCATTGCTGCCCTGGGTCAGAGTTTGTGTTTAATTACCACTGTCAACTTCCCACTGCCTGTTTGTCCTCATTTCTGTCAGCTTTTGGCACAGATCAGGGACTGCACTTGCAAGACTGGTTGACTCAGTTTTCTGATACTAGCGAAGCCCTGGATTAAACCAGAAACAGAAATGCCAGTTTCTCACATTCATTTTAATGTGAGACCCTTATTGTGATTCATTCTTGGATCACAAAGTGATCTCCAGATTAATCACAAATAGGGTGTTTGGGAAGCTTTGAGGCAATTAAATTCTGGGATTCCATCTGAATTCCCACAGTGCATCAGACCATAGACACTAGAAATCACTAAAGCCCACTGGGCTCCAAGTCCAGGTAGGAGTTAATATTTGTTGAACAAATGAATGAAGTCTCTGCTTGGTGTCAAGAACTGAGATTAACATTTAAACTGCTATTTGAGCTCTAGACCCTTGAAATACAGAAAACTAACATTTTGATAAATTAGGTCCAAAACTCTACAATACAGTAGAAATCAAAGTAATTACTATGTAATAAAAATACCAAGAAACTATTCTTTCTCATGACCCATATTATTTAAAAAATAAATAAATAAACTTGTGGGAATTTGTTTTGTTTCGGAGGTGCTACTAAACAGGGGATAGTGTCCCAGGAACCTTCCCCCGGGGGCTCAGCTCAACTCGGACCATGATACCTTCCTTCAATCTGTAGTTTCTGTTCCATCCAGGAGGCTCAAAACCAAGTAGCTAGAAGAAACCCGGCGCAACCAGCAAATGGAAGAGCCGAAGCAGATGTGAGGCCAGGGCATGGAGCTGAACCTCCTGGTGGATGAGAACAGGTAGGGAAAAGGGCACGAGAGGGGCTCATCCTAAATTGCTACTCTTGGTGGCTTCATTTTCTGTGCATCTAAGTTGGGTGGCTGGTCAGCAGAGTTTAAAAGGCTAATGAGTTAGTGTACCCCCCATGACAGCTGGTCATCTGCCTTGGTTTACATTGTCCTCTCATTCCCTTGCCTGCCTTTCTAATCTTGCAAGCCTCCCCAGCCCAGGGTGGAACACTAGTCCCTCCACCTCTCATCAGTCACTCCATAGGTTCCATGGGAGCCTATCCCAGGTCAAGAGAGGCAGGCACCTGCCTGACTCCAAGCATCACTTCCACTCTACCTGAGCCTCTTGGATTTTGATGGAGTTGGCCACCTCACCTTGGGTCTATGCTCAGGAGCCCTGGTTACCCCAGCAGTTCCCTGGGCCAGGTTGGTCTTCTAAGCCTGCCTGTCTAATCCACTTCCTACCACTCTCAGCTTAACATGGAATTCCAAGCATACTTTATGGTTCAGTCCATTCCAATGATAATAGAAAAATTACACAATTGGAAATAGATAATCTATTTTAAAGGAAATTTACCGGTTCCATACTTAGTCCAGAAATCACTATGAAGACCTTAGTTGGGGGTTTGATTGGGAAAAACATTTTACGGGGAGTGATAGGAGGAAGATAGAGAAAAAATGACATGGGAGAATCATGGCACTGCCCCCATTCAACTCCTGAGTTCTGCTGTGGCTCGGAAGGTGTGTAACCTTCGTTATTTAAAGATCACATCCCTCTCCCGCCCACACATTTCCTTACTAGGGAGACGTTTGTAGGTTCTCAGACCCTTCTATGTCTGATCCTTGGGGGCCAGTGCATGCGTTACCTGGAACCTCCTCTTCCTGGATTTGGTCTACTTTGCTGTCACAAAGGTGTTTGCTTTCAGATACTTTTTAGAACCTCCCTTGTGATTTGTCTGCAGAGGAAATAGATCCTATCATTTGCTCTCATGGAAATAAAATGTGTAAAATGTATCTGAGACATTGCATGGTGTATTTTACATGCTTATTTTGTTGTTTCTGACAGTAAAAGTAGTATGTGCGCACTGTCAAACATTTAGTGAACTATTTAAAAGGTACAAAGACAAAAGACCCACCTTTCAGAGAGAACTCTCACATCTTGGCATATTCCCTCTCATATTTTCTGAGTATATATCTATGTATCTGGATATAAATAGTTATATATCTACAAAACTTGCAATACATTATATACAGCTTATTGTGCTTTAAAAAAACTTTAGCATCATGATTACTATAGGTGCAGAATATTTCTGAATATTCCACCCTGTGATTGTGTCACAATTTCACTCTTCTGTTGCCAAATGTACTGAATGAAACAACCTAGCATATATGACTGCGTCTAAAGTTTTCCTGTACATTTCTTTAGTATTCTTTTTTTTTTCTTTTTTTCTTTTTAAGGTGCCGCATCTGTGGCATATGGAAATTCCCAGGCTAGAGGTCCAGTCGAAGCTACAGCTGTTGGCCTACACCACAGCCGCAGCAATGCAGGATCTGAGCTGCATCTGCGACTTACACCATAGCTCTCGGCAAAGCCAGATCAGATCCTTAACCCACTGAGCAAGGCCAGGGATCGAACCTGCAACCTCATGGTTCCTAGTCGGATTCATTTCCTTTACACCATGACTTGAACTCCTCTTTAGTAGTCTTAAGGTTTAATCCTGGAGGCAGAATTGCTGAGTCAAAGTGCAAATCTACTGTTTGGGCTTCCTGTATGTTACCAAACTGCTCTCTAAAAAAGTTGGGTTTGTTTTCCTGATTTACTCTCCCACAAACAGTCTACAAGACTGTCACATGCTTTAATATTTACCAATTTGATATGTCTCATATTATGTTTCAGTGTTAAGTTTGTATTGTTCAGACCACTAGCAAGTAACATTTTGTTTGGTTTATTTATGTTTTTTGTGTTTTTTTTTTTTTTTTTTTACTTTTTTTTTGTGTGTGTCTTTTTAGGGCTACACCTGTGGCATATGGAGGTTCCCAGGCTAGGGGCTCTAACCCAAGCTACACCTGCTGGCCTATGCCACAGCCACAGCAACCTGGATTCCTTAACCCACTGAGCAAGGCCAGGGACAGAACCTGCATCCTCATGGGTGCTAGTCAGATGCATTTCCACTGAGCCACGATAGGAACTCCTATTTTGTTCTTTTTAGACATGCCTGTAGCTTTGGGAAGCTCCCAGGCCAGGGATCAAATCTGTGCCACAGCAGTAAAGTAATCAGAGCCACAGCAGTGACATCCCTGGATCTTCAACCCACTGAGCCACCAGGGAACTCTGCAAATAACGTTCTGTACGTTCTTTTAACTCTTCATTTAGTCTAAAATTCTTCTTATTTCCTTTGGCCATTTTTTCTATTAGAAATATCTTTTTCTCTTCTAAGAACTGTCTATATATTAAGGACTTGAATCATGTTATATTTGTAATTATTATGTATTATAATAGGTAACAAATATTTATATACATATGTTGTATACTTACTTTTATTTAAAGTTCTTTTCTCAGTTTTTTGTTTCCCTTTAAATTTTTATGGTTAGAAAGTTCTTGCTCAGACCAAAATCAGTCTGATGCTCTTTTCCCTATCTATTCTATAAAAACGTAGTTACAAAATCCAACTGAAATTGATCTGAAAACTTTACATGAGGTAAGAATCATCCATCTACCCACTACCCTTACTGCCAAAATATTCATTCCTTCTCACTAATTTTTGTAGTTTCTTTGTAGTGTTAAGTTCATTTATGTACTAGGATTTTATTTTCAGGGCAAACTATTATTATTACTCTGTCAATTACTGTGCTCATTCTAAAATGTTTTGCTTAATGCAGGTTCAGATTTATTAATAAGTGAGAGAAAAATCCTTCTTCCAGGAACATTAGCATTTATGTTCAAATCTTAACTTTTCTTAGCTTTTTAAAATGAGCTTTTGGATTATTTTGTCAAATTAAAACAATCACATTGAAGATTTGATTAAATTTTTTAAACCTAAAGAAATTTGGGGAGGGGAGTTCCATGGTAACAAACCCAACTGGCATCCATGAGGACACAGGTTCGATCTCTGGCTTCACTCAGTGGGTTAAAGATCTGACGTTGCCATGAGCTGTGGTGTAGGTCGCAGATGCAGCTCAGATCCCCTGTTGCTGTGGCTGTGGCGTAGGCCGGCAGCAAAAGGAAATTTGAGGAGAATTGACATCTTCACAAAATTTAATCTTTTTGATCCCGGAGCACATGTACCTTTTCACTCATTCGAATATTTTGTACATTTCAGTACTGCTTAGCATTGTGAGCTAAGGCTATCTTAATTTTGAATAGTGCTCTCCAATTTATAAAGTACCCTCGTATTTTCAGGATCCTCTCAACAAGCTGCCCAGGAGTTCTGACTTAGATCTTGATACTGCAAGTCTCGTCCTGACTAAAATTTAATGGCTGTGTGACCTTGGTAAGATCACTTTAGTTCTCTGGCCCTCATCTGCCCAAAGAGGTTGGTCTGTTAAGTTATTCCACAGGCTCCTGGGCAGGGCCTTTTCTGAGGTGTGTTCCAGGGGCATTTGCCTTCGTGGCAGGTATAATTAGACGTAACATTGTAATGCTATGTGGCCAAGTACATTTAGGAAATTCAGGTTAAGCATAATTAAACACTTTGCTTTACTGAAAGGCTTCTCAGAAACTTTATTAGACTGACACACCCTCTAAGTATATGCTGATACATATGATGTGCTGTTTCCCCAACTTTTTGGCGGGATAGTCCCCTTTTATCTGCTTAGCAACTCACATAACTAGGATGCTATGGAACATCCTTTGGGGAATTCTGATATGGTAAAAAAAAAAAGCTCGTGTTTGGGAACCAGATCTGGGTTCCAAATTTTGGGCTATGAACTACTGTGTGAACTTATTTTCTCTGAGCCTCATCTTCCTTCTCTGTAAGTCAAGGATAATAAAGCCTAGCTCAGAGTTGTAGGAGTTACACTAGTCTGATCACTGGAGGGGAGCAAAATTTGCCACCCCAAAACATATCTCTATGGCATGAAGATTGACACAGGCTGATTATTTTTAAGAAAGAGAAGATTCGGTAAGTCTTTTTTTTTTTTTTTAAACTCCACCTTAACTGCCTAAAGAAATGAGATAAAAGGTCTGTTCCCAGAATGGAGTCTCACACCAGAGACGTCTGCAAAGAATTGGGGAGGGTCCACTCTGTGTCCCATTGTTTCGGCATGACCCAGCAAACATTTATTTACCAAACATTTGCCTTTCCATCTCTTCATGAATCACCTTCCTCCCTTCTGAAGTCTCAAACCACTGCTCTCAACATCTTCGTTCCTCTGTAGATGAAGATGGCCTTTAAGGTGAGGGCTTGGACCGTTTTGGTGAATTACTCAGTTTTCCTGGGGCTCTCCCATGTATACGTGTTATTAAACTTTTGTTTGATTATCTCCAACCAATCTGTCTCATGTCAATCTAATTCTTAGAACAGACAGAAGAATCCAGAAGAGAAGAGGAAGATTTCTTCCTCTCTGACATCACCGATATCTCCTGCTTCTCCCCGAGGGAGGATTATTTTTCTCTATTCCATTGATATCAGATCTGACTATGAACTTAACTCTGACCAGTGAATTGTGAGCAGAAGGGAAACGTGCCATTTCTGGGCAGAAGCTGCAAGAACCAGCACAGGCTTCCCTATTCTCTTTGTCTGTCTGTCTGCCTGTCTTCTAACTCTGGTTTATGGAAGCCTGTGTTGTGACCAAGACAAATCAGTATCAAGGCTTGAAGACCTTTAATTGGAGGTCCACAGAATTACAATTTTGGAGACACAGACTGGAGTGAAACTGAGTGGTCCAGGGAAGAGAAAGAGGCAGGGGGTTTATAAAGACAAAAAGCCACAAGGTTGTTAAAGTTGCCTAACAACAATTGTGATTGACTCTGATGCAAGTCAGGAAATAACTGGTCCATAGCAATCACAGGTTGTTCTTGGATATGAGTCCAATAAGTAGACAGGCTGTCACAAATTATTTTAGGGTAGTGGTTCCATAAGTGTCTTGAGTTTCTGGCAGATGTTGCAATGCCTTCCTTAGGACAACACGTGGTCAAAAGGTCAGATTCCATCCAGGCTGACACATGCCTGAGTCACACTTTGTCCGTGGCTGCCGGGCTCCAGTGTAGAGAGCTCTCTTAGCAGCAGTGGTTCTCTTGTGATTTTCCTCCCACGGTTGAGATGGAGCTTCCATCAGCCTGAGTCCCCAAGTGACTATAATAAGCAGAGGCCCCTTATTAACCTCTGATAAACATGTGTGGCACCAAGAGAAACTAAACATTATGGTTTTAATTCTCTGACAATACCTGGCTATTTGTTACTACAGCATAACCAAGTTTAACCCGAGTTAGTGAAGAGGTAAATAAAATAATCAATGAAAAAGACTAAGTGCTTGGCAGAGTCAGCATCCAGTCGATTACTTCAAGTTTTATCTTGGGCTAGGGAAAAAAAAATCTCAAAAGGGACTAACTACATTGGAAAGGTAATCAAATTTATTCTTAAGCCAAAACCAAAACAATCTTCGGTTGGCCTGGATTGCTGTGTTGCCAGGGACGATGCTCCATGACCCTAAATGAAAGAAAGGAGACTTGCACTTGGGCGATAACACTATTCTCTTCCTTTCTAGTTAAATTAGAAGTGGTGAATAATGGTTCTTGAGCGAACACTGGTTCAACACCTATATGTGAGTGGAATTCTAAGAGCTCTGGGAAAATTGCTTGTGCGGTGCAGCGCCTGAAACACCGCAGGCCGGGGCGATTCATGGCTGCAGGCCCACAGAGCATTGAGGCGAGGAGACCTCAGGAGCTGGAAGAAGAGGAATTAAGGGGAACCTTCCTCCCTGTGCTGCTGCTTCACCGAAGTCCAGCGATCCCCTAGACCCTGTATAACCTTCACCATCTCACGCCCAGGGAGCTCAGGTGAGGAGGGTGTATATTCATGAAGCAAAGTTCTCTTAAAAATGCAGATAGCCAAAGAAGACACAGCCACCCGAGGGAAGGAATGTGTTTACTCAGAATGGCTTTTATATAAATACTTGGAATCAGTTTATCGAGGGGAAGAGTTTTGAGATGAAGGAAGGACCGTGCAAAAGAGGGAGACTTTTTTTTTTTTTTAAGCAGGGCATTCCCGGTCCAAACTAAGTGCCTGGTAAGGATGAGGAGAGGAGAGGAGGCTGGCAAGGGAGAAGTATAGTTTGGGAGAGGGTGTTCTTGTGAATCATGTCAAGGTTATGCTTGCTGCTGATTTCTCTCCAACCACCTACTTCTATCTGGAGGAGAACTAGCGCTTTCCCTCCAAGAATGGAACGAAAAAAGGGAGAGGTCTCAGAAGTTTCTGCTTTATTACCTTTAGCAGTCGGGGGAGGATAGTGTGGGTGGGTGGCGGGTCTGGGAGGATAAATCTGGGATGGAGAGGCTGTGAGGCTGGTCTTTGAGGAGAAGGGCATTAGCCATCCCTCGGCCCCTCTGTGTTGGGGGGACCCCCCACCCCCGGACATTAGTCACCCTCTTGCTTCCCTCCCCCAAGACCTCACCCCACACATATGCTTTGGCTTCTTGCCTACTTCACCATCCTGCAGGGGCATCGATACTGTCTTGCTGTCATAGCGGAGCTGCCTGGGGCCAGAAAAACTATGTGATGTGACGGGGTAGCCTGATAGAGAATTGGCTTCAGTGGCCGAAGCCCACTTCTCAGTTTTTTCTCTTTTGGTTTTGTTTTTATTAAAGTATAGTTGATTTACAATATTCTGTCAATTTCTGCCATATAGCCAGGAGACCCAATCATACCTATATATACATTCTTTGCTTGGTGGTTTTAAACTGTCAGCAAAGGATGTGATTCCTTGTGCTTTAGGGAGGAGAGTAAAAATCCTCTTATTTAGCCATCATGAACAAATAAGCTGATATTTTCAGTAGTTTTTTGAACTAATGTTTTTAAAAGTGTCTTCAGTATTTTTTCTCCATAAAATTACCTAAGTGAAAAGCACTGTCATTATCTGGAATGTAAAGAATCATTCTAAAAAATTTAAGGCGCTTTGCTCTGGGAAGAGGGGGAAACTTTCTCTTTCTTTGTTACTCGGAAACATACAATCCAGTCTGAATCAATGTTTATAAAACTCTATTCAATCCCTTTGTAATCTAGATAATAGCAGCATGAGAAATATGAGCTGAGCCAGCCCCTGCACCACCCAAATATAGAATAAATGAAATTCTCTTTGACGCTCTGTGGTCTGCTTTCAAGGGCTTGCCTTCAGTATTTGGAACATGTAGTTTTGTGCTTGATATCTGTATCACCTGGGAAAGTGTTCAGTTCCAAAATAAGTCAGCCCACTGAGCAGTGGTTTGACCAAAGAGATTATTATTTTTTTTTTTTCGTATAATAAGGATCTGAAGATAGGTGGCTGTTGTCCTTAACTCATCAAAACTGTGTTGGCTTTTCTTTTGTGGTCACAGGATGGCTGCTGCAGCTCCATTCAAGAAAGCCGTGCGTCTGAATTCAAGGGAGAAAGAAGGGAGGACATAAAATGCCAGCCATGTCTCTCTCCTTCTATCAGAAGAAGAGAAACCTTTATCAGAAGCCTCACAGACTTCCAGTTGACTTTCTCAAACTGTGCTACTTTTTACTCCCCGGAGACTAGGATAATGAGTATTCAGCTGGGAAAGTCAGAAGGGGGTTGAGACTTGGAATCAAGCAGACAGCACTGTTACCTGCAGGAGCCCTTTCAGGACCTGTTCCTGAACGTGGTTTCCTCTTTTCCAGGCTCAGGTAGTACCTCCTCTCACCCATACTGTTAATGTTTTCTAAAATTTGGTCTCATCATCAATATTCCTCATTACCACTAACTATGGTATAGTAAGGATTCATACTAAATGGCTAATGGTTGATGTCTACTTGTAAAGTAAAATAAAGATGACCCTTGGAAAACATTCATAGAGCTGTAGCAGGAATTCTTTGTCAGTGTTCATGCCTAACCCAAGGCTAAAGCCATGATAAGGTTCATTCCCTCTTTAGGACTCTCGGAGGGTCTCATCAAGGTCGGGCATGGCTGCTGGCACTGGAGACACAGGGGTGAAACAAGAATCAGCTCCTATCCTCAGGGAGCAGAGTTTGTGGATACCATGAGATAGATAACACATGCGCAGACATGCAATGGCAAGTAAGTCGAAGACTCTTGAGGAGGTGACATCTGAACAAAGACCTATATCAAGTGTTTTTGGAGGTTCATCCTTCTTGAATTCTGTACTAATCTTCTAAATCTCCATCTCATTCCAGGTCCTCCTGGGGTTCTACCATTACCCCCACTGTGCTGCCGCTTATGACTTTGAAATGAAACATGCTTTGTTGAAAGGTAAGGCTCTATATAATTATTTTTTTAATTAAGCTTTACTTTATACAGAGGGAAATTCACCTTCAGATGTTTAGTTTTGTGAGTTTTGATAAATGCAACCATCATTACAATCAAGAGACAGAATAGTTCTATCCTCCAAAGAGATTCCCCCTGCGCCCCTTTGTAGATACCCTCTTGCCTATCCCTAGCCCATGGCAAGCATGGATTTTTTTTTTTTTTTTTTTTTTTTTTGTCTTGAGGGTTTTGTTTTCTCAACAGCATCATGTAAAGGAAATCACTACATGGTGCAGCCTTCTGAGTCTGGCTTCTGAAACTCATCCATGTTGTTTTGTGTATCTGTAAACTTATTCCTTTTGATTCCTAAGTAATATTCTATTGTATGGAGGTATTACAGTTTATTCATTCTCTAGCTGTTGGACATTAAAGTTGTTTTCAGTTTTTGACAATTTCAAATGAAGCCAGTAGAGAAATGTCATAGAGGCTCTGATATAGACATGTTTGATTTTCTGTGGGCAGATACCCAGGAGAAGGGTTTTTGGATAGTTTAATAAATGTATGAAGAAGAAAATGCCAAAAAAGTTTTCCACAATGTCTTTACCATTTTTTTTTGCCGTCAATAATGTATGATGGTTCTAGTTGCCTCATATCCTTGCCAGTGCTTGATATCATAACTGTATTTTTATTTTAGCCATTCTTATAAGTGTGTGTGTGTGTGTGTGTGTGTGTGTGTGGTGGTATTTTTGTTGTGGTTTTATTTTGCACTTCACCAGTGACCAAGGATATAAAGCATTTTTTCACTTGGTGCAATGTCTGTTTGAAACTTTTGCTATTTTTTTTTTTCTTTTTAGGGCCACACCTGCAGCATATGGAAGTTCCCAGGCTAGGGGTCCAGTCGGAGCTGTAGCTGTCAGCCTACCCCACAGCCGCAAGAATACCAGATTCAAGCTGAATCTGTGACCTCTGCTGCAGCTTGAGGCAGCGCCGGATCCTTAACCCTCTAAGTGAGGCCAGGTATCAATCATGCATCCTCATAGATACTAGTCGGGTTCTTAACCCACTGAGCCACAATGGGAACTCCTGGCTTTTTTTAAACTAGGGTTTTGGTTTTTTTTTTTCCTTCTTATTGAGCTTTAAGTATTCTTTATATGATCTGGGTAAAAATTATTTATTAGATATGTGATTTGTAGGTATTTTCTTCTAGTGTGTGATTAGCCTTTTTATTCTCTTAATAGCATCTTTTAAATTACAGAAATTCTTCATTTTAATGAAGTCCAATTTATCTAATTTTTCCTTTATGGATTGTGCCTTTAGTGCTGTACATAAGAAGTCTCTGCCCAATTCACAGTCACATGAATTAGATGTTTTATTTTAGGTTTTATACTTAGATATATGATCTACTGGGGGTTAATTTTTATGGGATTTAAGATTTAGGTAGGGTTTCACTGTTTTTTTTCTTTTTAGGGCCTCACCAGTTCCCAGGCGAGGGGGTCAAATCAGAGCAACAACTGCCAGCCTACACCACAGCCACAGCAATGCCAGATCCAAGCCTCATCGGCAGCCTACATCACAGCTCATGGCAATACCAGATCCCCAACCCACTGAGCTAGGCCTGGGATTGAATCCACATCCTCATGGATACTAGTCAGGTTCATTACCACTGAGCCACAATGGGAATTTCAGGGGCTCACTTTTTATATATGGCTATACACTTGTCCCAGCAACCTTTTTTCTTTTCTCCTTTGAACTGCCTTTTTATCTTTGTCAGAAATGAACTGATGGTATATGAATGGGTCTATTTCTGGACTCCGTTCTCAGCACCACACTGTAACTAGCGAGTGTGGAGTTCCCCAACTTTATTCCTTTTCAGAATTATTGTGGCCTTTCAATTTCCTTTGCCTTTCCATAGACATTTTAGAATCAGCTTATCTATTCTCGCCCCCATATCATCGTCCTTCCCTGCCTCTGCCAATCTTTTGATTCCCCAGACTCTGCCTAGGATCCAACAGGCGGTCCCGTTGCTTCCTGCCGTCAGCCTTCAGGCAGTCCTTGTCTGGCTGAGCAAGGACACCTCTCCCAGGTTGTCCTAACAGACTCTCTTTCCCCAGTGGCCCCTCTCTACCTCCCATTCAGCACTCTGCAGACTGATTCATCTCTCTCAAGTCACAGTTTTCACTGTTAACATTTTTGCTAATAAAACTTCAAAGATTTCTTCTTGCCCATAAGGAAAAAAAATCCATATTGTTTAGTTTAATGGTCCACTTGGGTCTTTTTATCTCTTGAACTCTTTCATCTAAACCCAAAGCTTCTGCTTACTTATCTTCAGTGATCGACCTGATTTTCAATGCAGAGGCCTTCTTTTTATACACCTCCCTCTGCCGCTTCCCCTGCCCCCTGGTCCTATCTTTTCTTCCCTATTTAAGTGACTGCATTCTCTTTCCTTATATCATCAATGTTGACTGAGTCTCTCCCCATGAGACAGAATTATCTGAGAACAAGGTATCTATTTTGTTCATCTTTAAAACCCCAGTGCCTAAGGGTAATACTCAGTTAAGCGCATCTATCATTCTGTGAACTTGGTAAAGGGATACATAATATATGGAGGGGGGGATAATATAGTTTAAAAGACTGTATTCTGGGAGTTCCCAGTGTGACTCCGCGGCAACAAATCCAACTAGTATCCATGAGGATGAGGGTTCAATCCCTGGCCTCGCTTAGTGGGTTGGGGATCCGGCGTTGCCTTGAGCTGTAGTGTAGGTCGCAGATGTGGCTCAGATCCTGCGTGGCTGTGACTGTGGCATAGGCCGGTGTCTACAGCTCCTATTGGACCCTTAGCCTGGGAACCTCCATATGCCACAGGTGCATCCCAAAAAAGAAAAAAAAAAAAAAGATTGTGTCTGCATATTATACTTTGACTTATTTTTAGATATGATATTTATTTTAAAATTTAAATTGAATGGAGGGAGAAATATTTGTTTCTCTGCTCTGTAGGTGTTAACATTTTAAAAAGCCAAAAAAAAAAAAAAGAATTTAAAAGGTTGGACTCATCTTAGTAATATTTGTTGAATTAAAGCATTAGTTGAGCAGCCCCTTAAGACAGTGATTAATCCTCTTTGGCTCCCTAGTACCTAGTGTAAGGTGCTACCCAGTGGAAGCAGCTGTAGTCTTACTGTTCACATGACAGATGCATTTTCTGCTTGAAGTGTCCAGAGGCAGCGACAGGAACCATATGTGTGACTGCCTGCCTGCCTGAGGTTCCAGGAGACAGAGATGATCCATTCACCACTGGAGCAGATTGTGTTGTCCACAGGCTGTGCCCTCTGCCCTCTGACCTCTGCAGAAGGTCTCTGTGGCTGAGCTTCTGTCATCAGGCACCAGAACACACACATGGAGAGCAGGACGTGAATGGTAACATCTTTCTCCACCACTTGCCCAGTGTCTAAGGGCTCAGAAGTGGATGGCTTCCGGGCCTCTGAGGTGGAACCACAGCTGGCAGCATAGAAAGGGGGACAGGAGTTATTGTTACGGTGCAGCGGAAACGAATCCGACTAGGAACCATGAGGTTGTGGTTTGATCTCTGGCCTCGTTCAGTGGGTCCAGGATCTGGTGTTGCCGTGAGCTGTGGTGTAGGTCACAGATGTGGCTTGGATCCTGTGTTGCTGTGGCTGTGGTGTAGGCTGATAGCTCCGATTGGACCCCTAGCCTGGGAATCTCTATATGCCTTGGGTGCGGCCCTAAAAAGCAAAAAATAAAATAAAATAAAAAGGGGGTGGGGGGACAGACAGACCTTGGAGCTTGTTGGCTTCAGGTCTAAAGATCTATCTACACACCCTCCCCACCAATATGGCCTGCTGTGGTGTCAGGAATTTCCTAAATCATGGTTCCTTAAAGTTCAAATCCAATAGCTTGTAGAATAAGGATTAAGATTCCATCTGCTCTAATGCGCTCACTGAATTTACTGAGACTTTCCTTAGGAATAAACTTGTTATGCACATTGTTCTTGATATGCTCTTTCATTCAACAAAACATTTACTGACCATTGATCTCTGTGTCAGGCACTATACTAGGGACCGTGGGAACTACAGCTGCCCTAAAATGAGTGACATCTAGTGTGTGTGTGTTTCTGTGTATGCGTGTGTCTGTCTGTATTTATATGTGCACGGGTGTCTGCTTGTCTGCGGTCATGTCTGTGTGTGTGTAGGCGGACATGCATGTCAAGAGATGAATCTTACTGCACAGAGATCTGAGGTGCTTTGGAAGCATCAGGATAATGATGAGATTGGAAATTTGAATTCTTCACAGGTGAGGGGGCAGTTGAGCTTGGATGTGCTATCAGAAGAAAAAGCTATGAGCAAGGCACTTCTGCCAAAGGTAACATGAACCTTATCTCCCTGGAGTGTGGTGAGGTGTTCAGTGCATCGCGATAGAGGCGGTGGGAGAGGAGGAGAAGGGGAGTCCCCTCAGCCTGGGAGAAGTTGGAAGGCCAGGCTGAAGAGTTTGGGTTTTATTGTGGAAAAAAAAGGTGAAGGTCAAACTAGGCTTAAAGCAGTGTTCCCTGCACTGGGGATGTCCAGTTAAGCTGCATTTCTCATGCCCATCAGCTAATTAATTCTTGCAAAGGAATCAGAATCAAACATGTGTCATTTCAGGCCAGAGTAGATAAGAGAAAGTTTGCCCTCCCTTGGAAACTGCTTATTCTAGAAGGCAGAGCTACAAGCTGACCTGCTTGCAGCTGGGACATGAAAGAAAAATACACTTTTGATGTATTAAACCACTGAGATCTAGGGTTTTAGCTTTTTGTTGTTGCAGAGACTTGTTTGCAGGAAAATCATATTTCTTTTTCCTTTTTCTTCTCTTCCTTTCTTCTTCCTTCCTCACTTCCTGCCTGCCTTTCTTTTCTTTTTCTTTCTTTCCTCCTTTCCTTTAATCCTTCTTTACTCCTTTCTTTTCCTCTTTCTTTCTTTCTTAGAAAGTTCACGCCTTTAACCTCTCTCAGTTTTCATGTTCATATCTGATTTTTTAAAAAACGCTATTGTAACCCCTCCTTGAGTTGTTGGGAAGTCAGGTGAAATCCTGTGCGGTCACGTTATTAACTGAAAGTGCCGCCAAGTGTAAGTGACACATCATTTGTGGGCAGCCATCAGTATTGCCTAAGTGGGGGAAGAAAAAAAAAAAAAAAAAAAGAGTCCCCAGTTATGCCTTAATGGCTTCATCACGATCTTGAGTGGTTTTGCCATCTTGTGGCCCAGAAAGTCTTTTTCCCAAACTAGAAGCTCATCCCTCCTTTCTCTGGATAGGGCAAAACTTCGCCTCTATAAACAGCCTTTCTTGGAGTGGGCCATTAAGCTTGCTTAGTTAAAATTAGACATTGTAGGAGTTTCCATCATAGCGCAGTGGTTAATGAATTCGACTAGGAACCATGAGGTTGCAGGTTCGATCCCTGGCCTCGATCAGTTGGTTAAGGATCCCACATTGCTATGGCTCTGGTACAGGCTCGTGGCTACAGCTCCAATTAGACCCCTAGCCTGGGAACCTCCATATGCCACGGGAGCGGCCCAAGAAATGGCAAAAAGACAAAATAAAATAAAACAAAATAAAATTAGACATTGTAACAGTACGATAAAGTAAGAAATGAAATCTTCTCTAAATATCTTATTCTACATTTTTTCACGGTCTAATTGAAAGAAAGAAGGACCTGCTGTTTGAAGGTCTAATACATATTAAAGCTGTCTGAGAACTTTGACTACAGTCATCTTAGAAGCTCCAGAAGCTTCTTCCATGTAGAGAACAGTAGCTTCTCCTTTCTCAGTGGCTTTAGAAAGGAGTGAACAATTAATCCCTGGGGCTATTAAGCTAACATTTATCAAACACTCTAAACCATCACTGTTCTTATCAGCCTTCCAAGCATTCAGTCACTTAACTTGTCACAACAACCCTCAGAAGGACGTTCAGTTAGTACGTCATTTGTCAGAGGGGCGCACCAAGGCACAGGTAGAAGTGAACTGCCCCCAGTTCACAGCTAGACAGAGGTGGCACTGGGACCCGTCCCAGCAGTCTGACTGGACAGCAGGTGCCTCACTACGGTGATGGGGAAGATTCGAGAGCTTGAGTTTACCTGGGGATGATTTGACTCCTTCTTCTACCATCAGCTGAACTGAAAGGTCCAGAAAGAAGCTAAGTTCAGCTACAGAAAACTAAAGTTACATTTCTTGTCCACTTGAGTACACGGCTCGAAAGTCTTACACACTACACCAACAAGGAATTATTTCAAGGACGACAGGATGACATTATTTTTAAGCATTAACGGATGTGCTCCTTTCTGCTTCCCTGAATAAACTCCTTGGAGCCCAGACGGCCCAGAGCAAGCACTGCCCCATTTGCCCTGAGGGCACAACCTTTACTTTAGCAATGCAGACAGAAGCAAGTCAGCTCTCAGCTTTCAAAGTACCTCGCAGAGGATATCATACATAGCTTGAAGAGAAATGTCTTTTTCCTTTGCAAGAGGGTATATCTTTTGAGCATTCAGAGCAGAGAGTCTGGAACAATACATTTGGCAGAAAACAGTCTCGTCAGTTGCCCCACAACAGAGAAAGCAGACGGGGGAGACGGGCGTGTCAGACTGCACAAGAGTGGGCGGAATGCGAGGAGCCTTAGACACTGCGGAGGGGATGCTGTACGCCCCCTCCTAAGGCTCCCACAAAAAGGGAGCGGAAGGGACCACATCTGGATGCACAGAATTAAAAGGGTGCTGAGCTCCTTTTATTGTCTAGAAATCAAGAGACGGCTGCCCCAGGGATTCACCCTGCTTTCATGAGGTGAGAGTTGAACCATTCTGACAGCCATGTGGGGAAAGAGGGGACCAGCCCCCATGTGAGGGAGAAGCAGTTAAATGTTTCATGCTCAGGAAGGATCCAGAAATTGAGCCGGGGTTGAGAGAGGGAAAGAGGGAGATGTGAGCTTCCATGTACCCAAAGGAAATGGGACAAAGGGGCGCTGCGCAGAATGCAGTGCAGCCTGATCTGAGCCAGGTGGGGGTCCCGGCAAGGGCCTGGAACAAGCACGGCCACTTCTGAAGGCCAGACAGGACTGCTCACCTCAGCCGATGCCAACTTGCCCAGATTCCTGCCCAGGTCAGATTCCCTCCCTCCTCTCAACCACACAGACGTGAACACACCTTATCTATCTCTCTCTCTCTATCTCTCTATCTATCTATTTTAGGGCCGCACCTGCAGCATATGGAAATTCCCAGGCTAGGGATCCAGTTGGAGCTGCAGCTGCCCACCTACACCACAGCCACAGCAATTCAGGATCCAAGCCTCGTCTATGACCTACACCACAGCTCACAGCAATGCCAGATCCTTTAACCCACTGAGCAAGGCCCTGTCCTCATGGATACTAGTCGGGTTCATGACCACTGAGCCACAAAGGGAACTCTGAACACACTTTAAAAGCATCATTCATTCCTAAAGCTTAGATTAGACGGCTTCCCTGCATCAAAAAGTGGCAGAACCCTTCACGAGCTGAAAGACTCTGCAATTCTGAGTTTCCTCGGAATTAACTAAGATTGTTTCCTGCTCTCAGATGTACCAGTGACACAAAGGGAAATTGAGTTAAGGAGGTTTTCCTTTTCCACACACTGGAGTACACAGCCAGGGAATCACAGGACATCCTTGTGGAGCCAGCCGAGAACTCGTGTGCCTTTCTTAAGGACTTGGAGTGATATTGGACATGAGCTGGCCCAGGGCAGGGGATTGGAAAGGGAGGGTTGTGCTAGGTGTGCACAGCAGAAGCAGAGAAACAGACAGTGGTAGATCTTTCTTTTATTATTATTTCTTTTAATGGTCATATACCCGATGGCATATGCAAGTTCCCGGGATTTAAGCTGAGCCACAGCTGTGCCCTACATTGCAGTGGTAGCAATGCAGGATCCTTGAACCCACTGCACCGGGCTGAGGACTGAACCTGAGGCTCTGCACTGACTTGAGCTACTGCAGTCAGATTCGTACCCCACAGCGCCACAGTGGCAACGCTGCTAGCAGACCTTTAATCACTACTTAATTGAGCAAAACTAGTGGTAATTTCCCTATACACAGCCATGGTATTCAACTCTAGAAACTCAAAATGAACATATTGAATGAAACTAATTAGAAGAGGTTAAAAAAAAATGCAGGACGTAAATGCAAGACCCTTGTTACAACTTTCAGGAGCTCTACTGGAAGAGCTGGCCAGGACCCAGGGCTCCTGGATTCCAGGAAGGGGGCATCCCTGACATTGTCTTGGGGTCCCAAGAAGGAAGAGACACAGGCAAGTTCTGCAGGGGTGTGATGGGACAAGAGGAGAGTTCAAAGAAGCGGGCAAGTATCAAAGAGGAGCTGGCAGTCACTGATGGTGCACATGCTGCAGAAATGCTCAGTAGATAGAGTTCTCAGAAATGAGTTGTTAACCTAAATATAATACAAACAAGCACAGTATATTTAAGCTTCTTAAATTGAGCTTTTCCTAAAGCCTAGTGTGAGATAATTGGGCTATGGCTTGAGCTGGAATTGGCTTTTGTTGTATTAATGGAGGGAGGGTGTGTTCAGAAAAGTCACAGTGAGGTGGCGGGCAGAGGATGCACAAAGGAAACAAACTGTGTCCAATCACCCTCAAGCACGCAGAAGCAACCATTTCCATACAAACAGTAGTCAGACTAATCGCATATCATCTGTAACAACCCACTGAAGGAGATTCAATAGAAGATCGTCTTCAGGTAATATTTCAGCGGTCTCCTTCCGGTTTCTCCCCTCACCTGAGAGTAATCAAACTGAGTTCATTTGCATTATTTTATAATTTAGGCAATTTACTAATTCAGGCAGTTTTCCCTCCCGGTTACTTTGAATTAATTTTCTCATCATTAAGAATCAGGGATTCAGGAAACACTGCTAGTGAATTCACCTGCAGTATTAAAGGCTGTTAACAGAGTGGCAGCTTTGTCTTCCACTTGGACAGGTTTACATCCAAATCCCCCATTCACTTTCTGATGATCCAGGTCCCATCCTCCTAGGAAACATCTAGTAGATTCTTGAAGCCCATGTAATTCCTCAATGCTAGGAACTAAGGACGTGAACTGGACAGGACTTGAACTTGAGAAATTGGAAACTGTGAAGGAAACTGGAGCCTGAGCTGAGAACCTTGAACCCAGGAGCACACAGGGTTAGTGGCATAAAGCCCATATCAGAGGAAGGGGTCAGGAAGTCAGCTCTGCCTTCCCTGCTGACATCAAGGACACACTTAGGATGGCAGAGTAGGTTAGAGTGGTGGGGACCAGAGGTGAGAATTTGGAGATGGAGGTGGGAAGAAGGAAAAGGCTCTAAGCTTGGGAAGAAGGGCCAGTAAGATCTAGATAGGGATGTTTACCTCCTACCAAGAGAGCTTTGGGTTCAGAGGAGAACTAGAGGGCCACGTAGGAAACCAAGTTAGAGCAGAGGCATGTAGACTAAGGCAGCTGAGACTCGGTGAGGCAGCAACAGCGTGGGTATGTGTTGCCCAGGGCTAAACTAGGTACCAGGTACCGGTGTTTGATGCCACAGCTACTTCCATACTCCACCCACCGGAAACCGTAACTTAAACCTGATCACGTTGGCTTAGCAACGGAATAAGGATGAGCTGACTGTAGCTGTAGAGAAGGACCTTGATGAGCTCAGCTTGGAGAGACCAGGCAGGGCAGGGCTGGTGCGGGGTGGGGGATGTAAATGGTTAACAAGACCCCATCTCTGATACTGAGAAAGCAAACTTCCTGTTGCCCAGTCTGACAACATGTAGACCATTGACAGAAACGCAACGCCACCCTTGATTAAGGCAGTCAATATTTGTTGAGTAGGCCTAGTAAGGTGCTGGTTTCTGGAGAAAATGGGAAACAAACATCAGGCATTCCTTTCACTAAATGGCGGTAGAGGACAGAGTTGAATTAAGTGGCAAAGAGAGGGGTACACTCCAAGACACTACTGGATCTTGGGCGGGTGGGGGGTAGTTTGGGGGGGGTCAGGGAGGAGGCATCCCAAGAGGAGAGCCTTAAAGACTAGGTAGCATTTAGATAAATGCAGATGAGGATGGAAGGCGATTCCAGAGGGAAAGCTACACCGTGGGTTGAGAATTAAATGAAATACTTCACAAAAGTCACTCAGAAAGATTCCTGTCACCAAGAAAGCCCCCAGCAAAGAAATGTAAGGCAGTTGCTGTTGCTATTAGTTCTGCTACTGCTGTTACCATTTTAATTTTTATGACCTTTTTACTGTTTTTGGAAAAGGCAATGGGGATTAAAAGGACACGTCTGGAAGACAGTAAAGAAGCACAGTTCTGACTTTCTTCTTGAGAAGGACGTGGGACCAAAAGGATCACAGTGAATAAGAGTTTGCATCAGAGCTGCTTCTGTATCAACAGTGCGTCAAAACTGCCTGTGCTCAAAGGGGACCATGGAAAAAGTTACACTGGGACACTTAAACTAGTTCCACCAACACCGCCACTGATTGCTGTGTCACTAAAAATCGCTGTTTTAGTGAATGATTACATCACTCAAAACATAAAACGGAACATTCTAAGCTCCTGGCCAGACAGATTTCCTCTCTTCCTGCTTCTGTGTCTAGTGGTCCAGTTCCTTGCAGGCAAGCTTATTAACAAATGAGATTAAAACTATGTGATTCTCCTTAGTGCCTAGAGATCACGCTGCCAGGACAAAGTACAAACACTAGAAGAGCACGAGCAAGGATTTGTTTTTCTGACTACTCGACACATCCCCTTAGGAGCCGCATTCAAAACAACAAAAAAAAAAAGGCAAATGAGATTTCAGCTGTGAGTGATTATTGCCTGAATCTCAGAGCAACCGCCTTATTGCTGATTATTACCCCTTTCGCCGTGGCCAGTCTCTCTCCATTCTGTTTGCTGTCATGTTCTATAAATATCAGAAAGGCTGCAGAGGCAGCATCACTGAGAGGAGGCAAGTGCTTTCCGGGTGCAGAAATCCTGCTTCTCTAAACTAGAATCTCTGGATCTGCAGGCTGATTTCATAGAAGGGACTACTCAGTCAGGGGTAAACGGCAACAAACTCCAATTTCAGTTTCTGTTTTCCATTGTGGAGCTGGGAGGAGAAGCCAAGGGCTGGGTCCTCTGTGCTCGGCTTAAGCGACTTGTTGGGCTCGGCTTTGCTTCGTTGTCACCTGGTGTTGAGGAGCACCAGCGAAGCTGGCTCCTGGGACGGCTCCCTGCTGAAAGTTTTATTCCGAGTGTTGGCAGAGAAGCAAAGCTCTGAGGTGGATATTACAGCAGTCCTGCCTTGCCAGGTAAAAACCAAATTATTTCAAGAACACCTAGAGGTTTTAAAAAAAACTACTTGAATTTTTCTTGAAGTTTCGGGCTTTTTTTTTTTTTTTCTTTCTTTTTTTGTATTAAATACCAGTTGAGCCTTGGGAATTTAACAACTGAATGTGCTAGGCAGCATGTGAAACAACCTGACTCCCCAGCGCTACCGTACAGATGCTGGGTTTATTCTTGACCAAAAGCTTGCTGCAGAAGAGGAACTGGGATCAGCTAATGAGGATCTTGTCCTCAGTGTGTGGCCCTTGGATACTTTGAAGGGGAAACTCACCGAACTCTGATTTCCTCATTTGTTCTAGGAGGCAACCTGTTGCAAACAGTGACATCACCAACGACAGTGAAAGAACCTATTTCTCATTGATGTTTAATGCAAAAGATCAACAAAGTGTGGTTCTTTCCTTACTCCGTGCTAGGTCTCTCACTGCATCACGCAGGTCCTGGGGGGGGGGGGGGAACGGTGCACTTTCCATACCTCTGATGTTCCTAGCAAAGAGCTCATGCAGTAACCCTTACAAGAAAGAGACCTTTCAAGCCCTACTATAGGGTTAATTAAACTTTCTTTCAACCAAAGAAAGGGGGAAAATTAAAAAGTTATCCACTCAAATGTTTCTCATGATTCACACATTTGCAGCAGCAGCAAAACAAAAATAAAACAAAACAAGATCAGTATTCTTAAGAAACTATAATATAGTTCCTTGCACAGTATGAAAAACTTGTTGCTTTAGCTCATCAGGTTTTTTTCTTTCCCTTGATCTCTTTTTAGAAAGGAAAATAAGCTATATTCACTCACAATATTGGCTATGATCTTTTAATTTGGTCTTTAAAATCCTACTTGTCTCATTATTTACCATCAGTGTTCCAAGTGGAAGGCAGGCAACTTACCTTAAAGGAGTAGTAGAAGGACCCCCACTCCTCTCCTTCCGCTACTGCAGTGAAAGTCACTGTTGCAGTGCAAAGGACCGGAGAATCCGGCGCCTGCTCGGTCCCGTTGGTCACTGGGCTGTCCTCTGTGAGGCTGGCCGGCATGGCTCAGGTGGAGGTAAGCCCGGCTGCTCCTGCACCTGCAGCCGAGGGAGAGTGTCCAGCCCTCTCTGGAGCGGGGCAGTAGCTGCAGCTCCGCACCTCTCCTGCCTCCCTAGGCTTCCACTGGAGCTCGGCTGAGCAGAGGCACAGAGCCCTCCTGGAGCCCACCGCACTGAAGAGCTCTGCCTGCCGACGGAGAAGCCACGTGCTGCTCTCTTCTCAGCAGTTACCATCCAGCATCCGGCTGACAGTACAGCCTCCACAGCCCCCATTCCTGCCCAGGGCGGAGGGAAGGGTCGCCCCGCCCCCGAAGCGGGTAGGAGGCCCCCCCAGTGAGCCACGTGGCTCCCACGACAGGGCTCCTGTTCAGGGATACTTTTCCTCACTTCCAAAACTGAACCCCCACGTCCGCTCCAGCGTCAACAGTGCGGGAATTGGGGCTCAACAGCCAGTCCATTCATTCAGGTCATGTGTGCATATCTGAAATCAAATCATAATAATGCATTTGTTTCAGCTGCGGCTGCCTTCTGACTTATAATCTTTACTCAGCCATTTACTCAGTAGCCTGGGCATTATTTCAGCAAATGTGAGCAAAGAGCACATGTGCATTTCACACCCCTGGTTCTACTTCAGGTTTCAGAAAAGCCTGTGGTCTGTTTGTCAGTAAGTCACGACCCCTTGGGATGTGACGGGATTGGTGCCTGGTGGATACTCTTATCACCTTTGTGTTCTTTCATTTGATACCCAAACCAACTGCATGAAACACATCTTTACATTCTCATTTACACAGGAAGAGACTGCTTCTCAGCAGTGAAATGACTTGCCCAGGATCCCACAGCTGGTGATGGAAATGAGATGCTAACATCTTCTTCAGAAATTCCTAGACAATGGTGCTTTTATTGTAACATACACTGATTTGCATCAAATCTCAAGGGCCTATGGAAGCGTGAAGTTAACAGGAGTAAGAATAACAGGTTAGGTGTAAAACAAAAGGATTAAGCTGCTTGTACTCAGCCAAGCAGAATAGGATGACAACCCAATATCAAAATAAAGAATATTCTTTTTTTTTTTAGGGCTGCACCTGCGGCATATGGAGGTTCCCAGGCTAGGGGTCCAATAGGAGCTACAGCCACCAGCCTATGCCACAGCCACAGCAACAGAGGATCCAAGCTGTGTATGTGACCTACACCACAGCTCACGGCAATGCCGGATCCTTAACCCACTGATCGAGGCCAGGGATCAAACCCACAACCTCATGGTTCCTAGTCAGATTCGTTTCTGCTGCACCACAACAGGAACTCCACAAAGAATATTCTGACTGCCAAATATACAGGAAAAGATGCTCAACCATTAGTTAAAGAAAATCAGCTTAAAACAAGATGGAATTTTTATTTGTGGGCATAGTGAAAACTAGGGTCTGACTACTCCAAGTATTGACAAAATTGAGAAGAAATGGGTGTAGTTTTTCATGTCTGGTGTGAGAGTTAGCTGATAGGATCTCTTTGAAGAGTGATTTGGCAGTATGCAGTAAAGCTGAAATTACACAACTCTATCTAGATAATGGGTGACATGTATATTCAATTTAGGGAAATTCACTGTACTATACACATAAACTGTACACACTTTTTTGGTGGGTATGCTTTACATCAATAAAAATTTATAAAAATCTGTGAGAAACTTCTGGGAAACTGCAGAAGCTAGTTAGGTCATAGTGTGGTGAAGGTGGAGAGAGAATCTTTTGTTTGTGTTGTTTTCTCTCCACTCATGGTCCAGATGGACCAGTTTTTGACCTGTAGACACCCACGAGAAACATTTATGTGGGTGTACAAGAAATATGCAAAAAGATGCCTTGGCAACATTTCTTAGAAACAAGTCAGAAGTAATCTAAATATTTCTGTGACAAAATCAATGAGAAGTTCCAAACCGGAAACTCCCCACATGCCTGTCACCAGGAGGCTGGATAAATGAATTTCCATGCAATCATACAATAAGATACTATCTATCAAGGGGAATGATCTGTAGAAAATATAAAAATATAGATGAAATATACAAATATAATTTTAAACAAAATGATATTTTAAAATTCATATGAAGTATGACTACATATGTGTGCACATATATTCACATATACATACATGTGTATACATTTCACAATGGAATATAGCATTTGAAAGGAATGGTTGCCGACAAGATGGAAAACTAACATGCTGTCATGTTGTAACGGTGAATTTTGTGTGTCAACTTAATGGGGGAGTGAGGTGCCCAGATATCTGGCCAAATATTATTCTTGGTGTGTCTTTGAGGATGTTTCTGGATAAGATGAATTTTTCAATCAGTTGACCGAGTGAGGCAGAGTGGCCTCCATCCAGTCTATTGAAAACTGAACACAACAAAAAGGCGGATGTGTCCTCAAATAAAAGGGAACTCCTCCCACTTGACCATTTTGAGCCAGGGCTTTGGTCTTTTCAGACCTTTAGACTCAAAACAGAAGCATTGGTTCTTGGGTCTCCAGCCTGCCAGCTTTTAGACTTAAACTATAGATTAGCTCCCTGGTTCTCCAGCAAACTGATTGCAGATCTTAGGACTACTCAGCCTCTATGATCACAGGTGCCAATTCCTTATGGTAAATTCTCTCTCAATGTCTCTCTCTCTCTCTCTTTTTTTTTTTTTTGTCTTTAGGGCCACACCTGTGGCATACAGAGGTTCCCAGGCTAGGAGTCTAATTGGAGCTGTTGCTGCCAGCCTATGCCAGAGCCACAACAACACCAGATCCAAGCTCATGGCACATGCCGGATCCTTAACCCACTGAGGGAGGCCAGGGATTGAACCCTCAACCTCATGGTTCCCAGTCGGATTCATTGCCACTGCACCATGATGGGAACTCCTCAATGTATCTCTTGTTGATTCAGTTTCTTTGGAGAAGCCCAAGTATTAAACATGGCCTCTGGCTCTTTACTCGAATCCATCCCTAGAGATTCCACAACAATAAGAGGGGCATTAATGAATCATAGGACTTAGAGTAAACCATGAGATACCTGCTAGAAAGGCTGAATGGATAAAGATGGGAAATATGATGTGTTTGTAGGAATGTGCAGGATGGAGAAGCATCACACATCAGGCACTACTGTAGTGATGTAAACTGATACACTTTCAAAAACTTCTCTGCAGTATTATCTAAATTTGAACACATCATTTCCAGGGAGTCCAAAGCAAAAATGTCGGGGATAGCATATCACGTCTGCTTCTGGTGTCAGAAGCTCCTCTGGATACTGTATTCAGAGGTAAAGAATGGAGAGAGTTCCTGTTGTGGCTCAGCGGTAATGGACCCACCATGAAGATGTGGGTTTGATCCCTGGCCTCTCTCAGTGGATTAAGGATCTGGCATTGGCGTGAGCTATGGTGTAGTTGACGTATGTGACTTGGATCCCATGTTGCTGTGGCTGTGGCGGAGGCCGGCAGCTGCAGCTCTGATTTGACCCCTAGCCAAGGAACCTCCATATGCCACAGGTGCGGTCCTAAAAAGAAAGCAAAAAAAAAAAAAAAAAAAAAGAAAAAAAAATTGGAAAGAATCTCAGATGGCTGCAAATTTAGTTGGGATTTTCTTTCAAGGACCAGTGATATTCAAGATGTGGGCCAAGGACCGGCAGCATCTGCATCATTACCTGGGAACTTGCTGGAAATGCAAATTCTGAGGTCCCACTCCAGCCCTACTGAATCAAAATCTCTAGGGGTGAGGCTAAGGAATTTGTGTTTTAACAACACTCCAGGTGATTCTGATGCCTGCTAGAGTTTGGAAAGTACTATTCCAGAGATTCATACCAAAGCCCATGGGGTCATTAGAGGGGTGAACTGAGTGATGTTGGGTGGAGGGGCTTGAGTGGAGTTGGGGAAGGATTGAAATGCATCAGCCCACTGATGTCTAGGCATGAAAGGAATGTGATTACCTTTTGACATGTTTCCAGCATCAATTCTGTTTTCCTGTAACATGATGCATATGAAAAATGATGTCCACGTGCCTGGAACGTTTTCTCCTGTGTTTTACTGAGATTATGATGAATTCCCCCAAATCTGTAGGGAAGTAAAGTATATCACAATATTATGATAGCTAATAATTGTCACAATTATTCATTTCCTTGGGGATGATGACTTTCCATAGCTTTGGGAATAAGTTCCTAGTTTGGGACAATTACTCATTATTGGTTATAACATCATCCTTTGCTCTCTGGCTCAGCACTTACTAATCAGTCAGGTTTCCTGGCAGAAAGGAGCTTCCCTGAACCTCTGCTAAGAGTCTGTTGCTTTGTAATCTCTTGGTAGCCTTTATTTGCCCCATCATAGTGCTCATGTCAATTTAATACTTTGTTGAACTATCTCTGCTCCCTGATAAATGATAAGTTCTACGAGGACAAGGACCACAGCTACAGATAACTGCTGTATCTTTAGGGTTTAACACAGTGCTTGGCACACATATGAGAGGAATTAAATAGATATTTGTTGAATGAATGAACCCATCAGAGTGTAAGTACGTGAGGGTGGCACTGTTATAAGGATAACCTCGAAACTTCTAACTTAACAAAATAACGTAAACTACTGGAAAATGTCAGTACTTTGACTTTATTAAATAGCTAGTACCCCAAAACACCACACCCACAAACCCAGCAAGTTGTGATGATGCAGTAGAGAGCTTTGCCTTCAATTTCCAATAGTGTTGGGGGCTGACTCATGGCAGAGCCTGCAAGAAAGATACACGCTCACCTAGAGTTCTCGTCATGGCTCAGTGGAAATGAATTTGACTAGTATCCATGAGGATGCAGGTTCAATCCCTGGATCCTTAACTCAGTGGGTTAAGGATCCTGAGTGCCCATGAGCTGTGGTGTAGATCGCAGATGCGGCTCAGATCTGGCGATGCTGTGGCTGTGGCATAGCTTGGGGACTACAGCTCCGATTCGATTCCATAGCCTGGGAACCTCCATATGCTGACTCTGTTTTGGGAGTGCTGATGTCTGCTTAGTACATGACTAGAGGCAGCCCACATTTTCCCACCTCCTTAACACAAGCCTTAGTAAATGGTTTTCTAATAGATTGGAATGAATGAGCCTCACAGCCCTAGGCTCCCTGTAGAAACTGGGAGCCCCTTCCAGAGCCTGTATTTTACATGCTCCCCACTTCCTAGGGCAGGGGTTCTCAGTCCTGGCTGCACATAAGAATACCTGGGGCTCCTCTAAAAGGCAATAGTATGTGGAGGCCACCCCCAAAGTTTCTGGTTAGGTCGTTCTGGGGTGCAGCCTGGGCATTAGGGTTTTTAAATGATTCTAATGTACCTCAAGGAAAAAGAATCCCCATCCTAGGACAGCAGACTATGGGCTTTGGAAAAAAGGAGCTATCTGGGAAGTTCCACCTTTTATTTTTTGTCCACCTTTGTCTCCAGTACATGCCCCGTTCTCCTCTCCTCAGACTCCCCGACCCCTTCCTGATGCATCAGTCAAGACTTTAGTTTGGAGAAAGGCACCGCACATGGCCCAGGGCAGTCAGAGAAACAACCCCTTGTCCCTCACTGCCTTGGTGACTCTCCAGTTTCTGGCAGCTCTTGAGTCATGGGCAGAGCTCCTGACCTGATGGAGAACAGGAAAGCATCAGCTGAAACCAGGGCCCTCGGTGGCCAGTGTCAGGGGCGACGGGGAATCAAGCTGACTCTGCTTCCAGCTGGGCTTCCATTGCCAGAGTGGCTTTAATACAGGGAGTTTCCCTAACTCCCAGAGTAGAGGGAAGAATTATACCTAGTGGAACATCTTTTGGGACATGTTGGCCATTGTTGGGCTATTACTAAATATCAATCAAAGGACAGCTGGAAGCTGACCTGGCTTCCACAAGGCCCTCTGCTGATGGCTCACAAATGACTCTCCCTGCAGTGACCCTTTTGGTCAAAAGCAGTGACTGGCCTCTAGCTCTTTCAGCTTGATAGGCAGATGGCCTTGGACTACAAGTAATGGGATTTTTACAAAGACTGAAGGAATACACAAATTTATTTTGAAATTGTATCTTGACACATTTCGATCATTATGAAGAAGAGAGCTTTTTCTTGGTTTTGTTTTGAGGCCTTTCTGTATTCTTTGTTTTTTATCCTCAGCCTCTTCCCTTCCAAGATGAAGGTCACCTTTCTTGGGTTACTGGCTCCCTTCTTCATCTCCACTATAATCACCTTTGCTCAAAATCAGTCTCATATCAGACACATACCGCTTGGAGTTACCCAGTAGCAGCATTTAAGTCCTAACCTTGCTAGGATGAAAAGCTTTGCCCTGGGACAGGAATTTCAACTTCAGTAAATAAAATAATGGAGAGATTTAGATGAGAGACGGTCAAGGTTCCACACATCCTGCCATCCACTCCTGCACCCAGCTTTCTGCTTCATCCATTTATTGTGGGAGCCCTGGCTACAGTGTTTATGTCCTTGAACATATGTATTGTTTCCCTGTAATGCTAAAAGGGAAGCGTTTATAAGCTTTGGAGTAAAAATTATAAGCAAAATATTTAGACTTGTTTCATATGTTTATGTATATGAAACAAGTCGAATTTCCATTCTGCCTCAGTCTGAAAGCCCAAAGGTTTCTCATTAGTCCTATGTCAACAGGGAGAAAGAGTTCTGGAGCTCCCAGAACTCATTCCTTATTTGACATTTTGGCATTCTCATCTACTAACTGTGACCTGGGCTGTCTGGATCCAAAGTTGGCTCTGCTACCTCCTTTCTGTGGGTCCATGGACACCCCCAAGCCTCTCTTTCCTTGTCTGTGCACTGGGATGGCAGTGGTGCCTGCATCAGGAGGTGTTGGGGAATTAAATGAAGATAATGCTTGTTGTCTTAATGCTCATTGTCTTCTTCTCCTTCTCAGTTATGACTGTCGCTTCTTAGGTGTGTAAGTTTTTCTGGGCTCTTCATTTAGTCTCTAACCTGAAGGGCAGAATCTTCACCTTTTCTTTTTGTCTCCTCTGACAAGGATGGCCTTTCCCTGAGCCCTGTGATCCTGGAAAACAGAGAAATCAACCATTTCTTTGTGTTCCAGGAATGACTCACTGCTAACTATCATTCCCCATATAAGTGAGATCAGATCCATGGATGGCTCCTCGTAGGTCATCGACACCTACAGCCGCCTATCATGTGGCTAGACACAGACCCTCCAATTCCCTTTCTTTGTCTCACTAATGTTGTTTGGTTTCCACTGATCAATTGGAACAAAATGCTGGTTAAACAAATTTTAAGATTCTGTCCTTTCCACAGGCTGAACTTGGGCTGCCCCCAGCCTGAGCTGGCTTACAGCCCTGCCATAATAGCCCTGCACTGAAATAAGCTGCTGGCTCTACTCTCAACCCGCACCAATCCACCCATCCCTCTTTTCCATGCCCGCTTCTTTCCAGTCTCATAACCTGCTTTCTGTCTAAGCCTGGAGACACTTGCAGATCTCCTGGCGGGAACATTCTCCTTGCTGCATAGGTCCTTCTTTCCCTGTTTACAGCAGCCCCTTTCCTCCTCTGGCCACAATCCTTTCAAATCAAATCTCTTCTTAACAAAGTCCCATGTTGTTCTCTGACAGCTCCAAACCGTTCAAAAATGCATGTTGTACTGAACCGAATTTGTTATTAGTCATAAAAAACCTATTTAAGCAATTGCTGTATGCGGAATACATTATGATGTGGGGAAGTTCATGGTTCTCTTGGAGAGAATAGATATGACACTCCAGGTTCAATCACAGAAGGAGAGTAAAATAACACAAAAGCAGGAGGCGACACAGGCACTGTGTAATTATAGCCAAGTGAATAGCCAAGAGAATTAATATTTCACCTTCAGAGGAAGCAAAGATCATAGTTTTGAGGTTTAAATTTGGGTTTTGGTGTTTTTATTTACTCTGGATGAAGCCCACACCTTTTCTTTTCTACCGACGTGGAGAATGGTTGAATAAGCGTGGACTTAGGACAAGGACATTAACTTTCTCTGGCAGGATTTTGATTCTGATACCAGAAAGTGCCCCTGCTGCCGAGACTCCATTTCTCAGGGTGAAGGTGCTAACAGATCCTCCTCCCTCCGTGACTTTCTCTCAAAGGAATGAGTCTAAGCTTGCAGTAGCCGTGATGTCACAGACATTACCGAAGGCAGATATATCGAGGCTGCTGCACTTGCACCTTTACTTTAAATGCCGCTTTTAGAATCGATGTAAATAGGGATTGGCTGGAGGAGCTTTAATTATAGCGGGAAGAGTAGGAAAGAATATGAGAGAAGGAAAAGGGGGAATTCCACCTAATCACTGTGCTGGGTGCTTGGCTTCTGTCAGGACATTTAATTCCCAGAATATCATTTTAAAGTGGGTGCAAGTCTCCCACTTTTAAAGTAGAGAGATGAAATTAGATAGCATCATCGACCCCATGCTGATTAAATTTCCCTTGCCCCTTTATTTTTGCCTTGCCTTCTCATGTGGTAGTGAGGGCTCTAAATTATTAGTATGAAATAATAGTGTTCTCTGAGAGAAAACTGCCTTGAAGACAGAGATAAATCCTTGGGAGCCTGGAGAAAAGATAAATTCAGTATTACATCTGGTAATTGCTTGCTCTGATAGGTACCAGAGGTTACTCATGTTACAGTGATTAAGAGATATACTCCCTAAAGAACTGGAATGCAATGTTCTACTTTAAAGAGGACACTGGAAGAAATGTGATACAGCAGCCCATGCTTTTAGGGTTGTATTTTAAAAATTCTAACAGTAAAACTTGCCTACTCTAAATAAATACATGAACATGCAATGACGCAAGTTATATTAATTGCTAATGTATTCCTCAGTCCCCAAGTGAGATGGTACCATACACTCTGCTTTGTTCTCTGCTTTTAAATTTCACATATTGTAGACTTCTATATTAATAAATATAATGGTTATATTTAGTGTCTCTCTGTAATGCTAAGATGTGATGTTCCCAGGATTTATTCAATTATTCTCATAATAATTGAGATTTAAGTTGTCAGAGTTTTCAGAAATTGTGCACTGAACAATCAGCTTTGAACACTTGTCTGATAAATTCTCAAAATATTTTCTCAAGGTATAATTGCTGCTTTTTCTTTCTTCTTCTGTCTGTTTTGCTGTTCTTTATCTGAACCCTTGAATTAAATGCTTAATAATTATTTTCATTCATGTATAAGGCAATGAATTTTCCTCTGAATATGCTTTTAACTAGTCAGATTCTGATGTGTATTATTCTTATTTTCATTATTTCCTACTATGCATATATTTAGATAAATAATAATATAATTATTAATATACTACCAATATTATGTTAATAATGATAATAATTATATATTAATAAATAAATTAATATATATTTCCTACTATATATATATATACACACATATATATAATGTGTGCTTTGCTTTCTTCTTGCAGCAAAGAATTACTTGTGAGTGACTTCCAAATATTATTTTTGTTCAAGCCAATACAATTTCACATTTTTATTTCTTGAACTATGTTTTGAAGACAAAAATCTACATTTTGAAATATTTAAAAACTTTTATATAATAGATTAAAAAAATCCACAGAATTCTATTTACAAGACAATTAAATATACACACACACAAATAGTTTCATATGCATATGTGTCAGGGTATCCTCATATATTCTACTGTATTCTTTAGATCCTCTATTTCCTTACTTATTGTTTTTTCAAAGACTCAGAGATATCTGCTAATGCTTTCTATTATAATTGAAATCTTGTAAGCTTATTCTTTCATTTCCTATAGGTTTTACTCTGTACATTTTATTCTTTTTGTCTTTTTGTTTGTTTGTTTTTTAGGGTCGCACCTGCGGCATATGGAGGTTCCTGAGCTAGGGGTCGAATCAGAGCTGTAGCCACTGGCCTATACCAGAGCCATGGCAACACGGGATCTGAGCCGTGTCTGTGACCCATACCACAGCTCACTGAGCAAGGCCAGAAATCAAACCTGAGTCCTCATGGATGCTAGTTGGGTTTGTTAACTGCTGAGCCATGATGGGAACTCCTGTATATTTTAGTGTTAGGTTGTTGTTGGAGAGAAATTTATGACACGTACTTTTATTGAACTATGTTATTTTACCCCAAAGATCATCTGTAAAATGGGCATAATTATAGTATGTGCTTCCTAGGGCTTTTGTGATGATCAAACAAGTTACTGTATTTGAAGTTCTCAGTGCAGTTGCTGGTACATTGTTATCTGGTATTCTTGTTAATGATAGATTCTTTTATACTTAGAACTCTCCTCAAGTGAGAGAAGGTTTTTTTGTTGTTGTTCTTTAAAAAAATTTTTTTAAGTTTTATTGAAGTATAGTTGATTTACAAGGTCGTGATAATTTCTTCTGTACAACAAAGTGACTCAGTCATACATATACACATATCTGTTCTCTTTCAGATTCTTTTCTCACATAGATTATCACAGAATATTAGATAGAATTTTCTGTGCTTTACATCATTTCCTTGTTGGCCAATCATCTCATGTGCCTCAGTGGGCAATATGCCTATCTCAAGCCCCCAGTCCATCCCCCACATATGCCTGTCAGCTTTGGTAACCATAAGTTTTTCAAAGTCTGTGAGTCTGTTTCTGTTCTGCAAATGAATTCATTTGTATCCTTTTTTGTTAAGATTCTATATATAAGTGATACTGTATAATGTTTATCTTTCACTGTCCTACTTCACTTCGTATGATAGTTCCAGATCCATCCATGTTGCTACAAAAGGCATTGTTTCACTCTTTTTATGGCTGAGTAATATTCCATTGTTTATATGTACCACATATTCTTTTTGTTTTTTTAATTTTTTAATTTCCCCAATACATTAATTTTTTTTCTACTGTATAGCATGGTGACTCTTGGGCATATATCTGGACAAAACTTTCCTTAAAAAAGGGACATGCACCTGCATGTTCATTGCAGCACTATTCATGATAGCCAAGACATGGAAACAACCCAACTGTCCATTGACAGATGACTAGATTAGGAAGATGTGGTATACATACACAATGGAATACTACTCATCCATAAAAAAAGAACAAAATAATGCCTTTTGCAGCAACATGGATGGAACTAGAGAAGTTTTTAAACACTAGCTTTTTTTTTTTTTAAGTTGATTCTCTCCTGCATCCCCTAGAACACTATTACCCTTTCTTTGGTTTTCATTCTATGTCATCCATATCTATCTATCATCTACTTCCTAATCACATCAACCCCTTTCTCCTTTTCTTCTGCAATTAGTAAGAGTCTTACAAAGGGGATTTGAGGGCTGTTGTGCTCTGCTGTGGTTCAAACTCAATTATACTTAGTAGAATTTCTTGAGCTGTTATTCTGCTTTACTTGACTTTTATCTTTGGAATGCATTATATATATCAACACTAAGCAAAATCAAAAGCAGAACAATACACAGACACCTGTGAGGTTTTTTGTTGTTGTTTTTTTTTTGCTTTTTAGGGCCGCACCCACAGCATATGGAAGTTCCCAGGCTAGGGGTCAAATTGGAGCTGCAGCAGCAGCTGACCTACACCACAGCCACAGCAACATGGTATCTAGGCTACATCTGTGGCCTATACCACAACTCGCAGCAAGGCCAGACACTTAACCCACTGAACAGGGCCAGGGCTTGAACCTGCATCCTCATGGATACTAGTTGGGTTCGTTACCACTAAGCCATAGTGGGAGCTCCAACTTAAATATTTCTTAAATACTTTCTTCCCAGTTTTATTGAGATGTAATTGACACATAGCCCTGTATGGGTTTAAAGTTTACAGCTTAGTGATTTGACTTACATATATCACAAGATGATTGCCTCAATAAGTTTAGTAAATACCCATCATATCAATAAGAAATAAAAGAAAAAGAAAAAAATTCTTTCTTTGTGGTGAGAACTCTTAGAATTTACTCTCTTCATAACTTTCATATAGAACACACAACAATGTTAATCATATTATTCATGTACATTATATCCCTAGTATTTCTTATAACTGACAGTTATCTTATAACTGTCAGTTTGTGTATTTGACCACCTTCATCCAATTTTCCCTCCCTTAGCATTCTTCTTCAGTTTATTTTTAGTGTCATCATGGACTCAAGGATTACATTTAAATTAATCTTATTCTAATGGACCATAATTATGATTTTTCTGGTTGTTTGAGTGCCTGTTGTATAAGTCCTTACTCAAGTCCATCTACTTACCTGTCTCTATGCTATCTCCAGAATGTCTAAATAAATCACCACTCTCCAACCACAAATTGTCCCAGGCCCATCTTACTTTCCCATCCCAAGATCCAGCACCCCTACTTTGCAAGCAAACTCTGTTACCTTTAGGGAGAAAATATAAAGGTTGACTGCAGACACTATGGGTTGTAGTTTAAATCACAATCCCTGACCTCGGGTAGAATGAGGCCTGGCATATCTAGGTAATTTAAATTTCAAAGTAAAGGTTTTTTAAAAGTCCACACTTCATGTCAATGATTTCAATTTCTACTTTTATCTCTTTCTCAAGTATAAGAGCTCTCAGTCAATTATTTTTTTCTTATCTGAATAGCCAGCTTTTCTTCTTCTCCCTTCACTCTCTTATGACAGATTTGTACCAGAATCAAAACATCATGCCCCATATTGTCACACTAAACTGTTTTAAATTACAATGCTGTGAGGAATCATAGCAAGAGGGATGTTGAGGAGCATTTATTGAAAACAAAATTAATAAGCCCAATCTCCATCACTCAAATAAGAGAAGAGAAAATTCATTGCTCTAAACCTAATGCATGCTGATTATATCAGGTACTCTGAATAGATCAGCTGAAAGGAGATTCTGTCAGATTCAGAAGACCACCTAGGCCTCTCCAGGAATGTCCTCTTTTTTCACTGTTGCAGAAGAATGCACCTGCCATTTGATCACTGGAACACATCCAGGAGAGAGAAAAGAGAAAGTAGCCCTCTTAAGATAGGATGATGAGGGGGTGTACAGTTCTTTTTTTTTTTTTTTTCAGGAAGCCAATCGGGTACAGAGTTTCTGCACAACTACGAACCAGCACCAAAATGTCCCTAGGCAACATATTCAGTGGATCATGTAAGAAGGAGATCAATTTGCCTCCCCTGATTCCTAGCAAGGAGGTAAGGTCAGCTGTTGGCTGGATGCGGGGTATCTGGGGAAGGCTTGGTTAGCTGTTAGTATTAAATCAGAGAGGGGAGATAATAGTGAGTTAGAATTATGCCTCGCCCAAGGAATAAGGAGTCTGGAATAACAAGATTCCTTTTTTCTCATTTTACTGAAGCATAGTTGATTTCCAGTGTGGTGATAATTTCTGATGTGCAACCAAGTGATTCAGTTATACATGTACACACATCCATTCTTTTCTCACATAGCTTATCACTGAATATCGGGTAGAGTTTCCTGCGCTATACAGCAGGTTCCTGTTGGCCAGTCATTCCGTATACCTCAGTGTGCATATGCCACTCCCGACCCCCCAGTCCACCCCACCCCCCAACCCATTCCCTTTGGTAACCATAAGTTTGTTTTCAAAGTCTGTGAGTCTGTTTCTGCTCTGCAAATAAGTTCATTTGTATCCTTTTTCAGATTACATGTATAAGGGATATCATATGATGTTTGTCTTTCACAGTCTGATTAACCTCACTTAATATGATAACTCTCCAGGGGATAATAAGTTTCCTGTTCTTTAAGTGCTGGCACACTTCCGGTTGTCTGTTTGGTTGGAAACCAGAGCTACTGTCCTAGTTTCAGTGACCCCTTCCTCAAGGCAAAAGACACGGTCAGTGTACCGTCCCAGTGATTCATAAGGCATACCACCAATGTCCGTATGCATTTGGATGGGGTGGAAGTGGTAGAACGAGGCCTTAAGGATTCCATACTGCCTCCTCACTTACCTGCCGTGCTTCTTCAGGAAACTTTTCTAAAGTGGTCTCAAATTTACATCCTCAGAACTCAGTCCCATACCACACTCTCAGGCTTACTCCTGCTTGGCCTGGCTTCTCCAACTTCCCATTCATTTCCTGACCTTGTTCTAACACAATCTTGGCTTTGGATCTGTGAATTAGACCTGGAGAATCTGCCTACTCTTCCTTGGGATGCTTTCTGGAGCAACTACTCCAGGTAGATCATGATGGACAATGAATTCACAGTGAAACAGACGCCAGGGCAATAGGGGTGGAGATGTTCAGGTTGTGTGTTTCCTTGACTCCACATCAACCTCAAGTCCAAATATTGATCTACGATGGCTTTAGCCTCTCTGTCTGAATGTGGTGGCTTCTAGCCATCTTGACAAACTCAGGGTCCCAGAGATGGTGCGGGCAAAGCACACCTGGTGATGAGGACAGGTGAAGGGAGAGGTTGCCCATAGCCTGAGGTAGGGCCCATACAAATAGGACAAGGAGACTGTGGGCTGTGACTAGGGATTTAGGGAGACAACTTTACACTTTATTTTACCTAGAGCAGAAATTGAGGGCCCACAGTGACACCTCATAGCAAATTTCTTTTACTTTAGCTGGAACGCTGATAGGATAGTTTCTCATGCATGTGCGCACACACACACACACACATACACATATCCAAAGATGATATGTACTTTTAAGCAATATGGGCTTTAAAGGAAAAGGTTAATTTTCTCAGTATAATTCCAAAAGAGCTGTTTTCAAAATGCTTTCAGATACTACAGTTTCCCTTTAGAGAAAGGAAACTAGGGACATCTACGCTTTGGGGGACCTGGCTCAAAAGCAGATGGCACAATCTGTTACCATCCACTTTCTCTGTCAGACTAAAACAACTATGTGGAGGTTTCAGGGGGATTTCCTTGGGGCAACCCCTTCTTATTCTCACTACCTTTTTTTTTTTCCTTTACCAACAACTGAATAGGGCCCTTTAAAAATAAAATTACAAATTGGGGGAGATGGGAAAACATTATGCTTTATTACAAATAGATTGTAAAATTTCTAGAGGTCAGGAATGCGGTTTCACCTTCATCTCCCAAGTCACCTGGGGAACTCTTGTCCCCGGCTCAGGCCCTCAATTAGAATGAACAGACTATGTCATGGTGTCATATCTACCTCCTCTATTCTGCCTGCTATTTCCATATGTTCAGTGATCAAAGCCTGCCAGGGCTCCTCTCCAGGGCTCTTTTGAAACAGTCTCTCTCCATCTCCACTATGATAATCTTTCCTTAGGCCCCCATCATCTCCCACCTGAATTACTGAAACAGTCTGATACAGTCTCCTTGCTTCTCGGTCTTGGTTTTGGGTTTGATATCCCTCATCTTAGCTCCATATCACCCCGTTTGTCTCTGCCATGTGTTACAAAGGCTATACTATCCCCTTTTCTATCCTCCAGCCTTGTGGATGAGATTGGTCCGGTTTTGACACAGAGTAGACATCTGTTGAATGAGTATCGGTGGGGCTATCTCTAGCTGTTTAAGTGGATCATAGGAGCTTAATGTTTAGAGAGTTGAATGTTTAGTGGTTTTGTTATTATCTTCAGGAGCTACTGGGTGCAGCCCACGCTGCAATTAATTTAATTGACTAGAGGATGAAGTCACCATGGTTGTTAAACCTTAGCTTTGGGCTTAAATTCATAATAAGGTAAAATTTACAGTGTGAAATAAGAAAAGAAGAGAGAAAAAGAAGCTGGTATTTGTCACATTTCTTCTCTAGGTCTGTATGTGTTATTTTATATGTGTTACTTTTTTGTTTGTCTTTTGAGGGCCACACCCACAGCATATGGAGGTTCCCAGGCTAGGGGTCAAATCTGAGCTGTACCTGCCAGTCTATACCACAGCCACAGCAACATGAGATCCAAGCTGCATCCTCGACCTACACCACAGCTCACAGCAGCACTGGATGCTTAACCCACTGGTGAGGCCAGGGATCGAACCTGCATCCTCATGGATATTAATCGGGTTTGTTAACCACTGAGCCATGATGGGAACTCCTATGTGTTACTTCCTTTAATCTTCAGAAAACTATGCTGAGATAGCTTTTAGCCTTCCCACTTCACAAATGAGGAAACTGAAGAAAGAGTAATGTGCCCAGCAGATCATGGAAATGGATTTGACCCAGGTAGTCTGATCCCATGTCCATGATCATTCAAATACTTTGCAGTGGCCTAGGTGGCTGCTCTGAACTCTCTTGTATCTGTTTTTTTTTTTTTTCCCCCTGTCTTTTTAGGGCTGCACCCGAGGTATATGGAAGTTCCCAGGCTAGGGGTCAAGTCGGAGCTACAGCCACCAGCCTAGTCCACAGCCACAGCAACCTACAACCTACATCACAGCTCGTGGCAACACTGGATTATTTAACCTGCTGAGTGAGGCCAGGGACCGAACCCGAGTCCTCATGGACACTAGTCGGGTTTGTTATTGCTGAGCCACGACAGGAACTCCTGATTTGGTTTGTAATTTGAAGTTCTCTTTCTGGGTGCTTTAGAGCTTTGAATGGCTCTTGCTTAGAGTGAACCAAAAAGCCTACTGTCAACAATAAAATGTCCCTCACAATAAGCAGATCCCCCCAGGAACCTGGTACTGGAGGCAAATCCAGTTGAGTGATGTAGCTTCCTGTAGACAAGGTCCATTCTTGAGTGTGAAAGTGCTCTGTGGTGAGAAGTGCAAGGGCTGGCCAAGCCATTTTCATCTGGTGGGCTTGTGCCTCCTCTTTGTGACTGTGAAATAAAATCCACGCTTAAAACCTCTTAGCCTGTGGTATTTCTCAACTTGGGTAGACCCTTGGCTCAGACAAATCAGTGTCAGACATGACAGCAACAGGGTAGCCTACTGCTGGTGACTCTTCGGGAAAACTGCTGTTAGCTCAGATACAGTCGCCATAGCATACTGTATTCCAGGGATGTCGAATTTTCTACTACAACTTTAAATTTTGTAAGACCAATTCAGAGGAGAAAAATGAAACTTTATTATAGAAATCAGCTTAGTTCACGAAATACCACTTCTGTTCTATAGTAGAAAAGCAAAGCCTTTCATCTTTCCAGTCTTTTCATTTTAGGGTAACTCATTTTAAACTAAATCTCTGAATTGCGCACCTAATTTTTCTTCCCACTTCTCTGACATCATCACTTTCCGTGTCTCTGCTATGGGGTTGTGAATCCCTGACCACAGTTCAGCTCTTAATTCTCAGGCATCTTCTGGGCCCCTTCTGGGGGAAGGTGGGGGACTTTCTGAATCTCTTCCAAGGTCTGAGATGGCTTGGTCTTGCTATGCTATTACTAATCCATAGCAGCATACCTATGTTGATGCGAGGAACTCTGCATAGCTATCTCCTCTCTGAATTCTAGACAAGAAGTGTGGTACAAGCCCTTTCTACATTCAGATCCCCAAACCAATTCTATCCAACCCCCTATCAACAGGTCAAGCCTGCAGAAAAGGGTGAGAGTCAGACCCCACCATTAGCATCTCTTTTCTTGCTCTTCATTCCCAATCCTCTATGGGGAATATTCTTATTTTCTCTGTGTGCAGCAAGGAAACACCTGTTAGGCTGAATTCTCTTCCTCCTGCCTTGCTTGTATACACTATAGGCTCTGAATCCATCAGGAATGTTTTTAAGAATATGGATCTAACAATTCAAGCTGAGCCTTCCAAAATGGGTGGAACTTTTGCCACTACAGCTTTATAAAAATATCACTTAAAGATTCAGTGACTGCCTTGTTCTGAGCTATATCTATGTTGCCAGACTGGGCAGAGCATGTAAGAAGTTATCTCTGCTGCCCATTTGATGGTATATCTGTTTTAGGACACTGGACTACAGGGAACAGAAGACTCAATTTATGGTAGATTAAACCATAAATACATATGGTTTATACCACAGAGTTCTGGAACCAGGCAGTATTAGAGAAGATCTGGTGACTTGACAAGGCTGTAGGGGACTTAGGCTCTTTTGATTTTCCTTTTTGCCATTTTTATCCTGTAGCCAAAAGCTTCCCTCATGATTACAAGATGACTGCCAACCCTAATCATCATACATTCATATGTCAGCATCCAGAACAAAAAGCAAGGATAGTAATGGGGAAAAAAAAGAGAGGGTGGTTGTGGAAGAAGGTGTTATTATCCATCTTTCTTTTCTGAGAGGAAGATATTTTCATGGTGCTTATGAAGGTATTGGCAGGTATCTCTTTCTATTTTCTTGGCCAGAACGAGAGCATATGGGAGGGACTCTTGATGGAAGACAATGTGAGAAGGGGAATGTGTGTATGTATGTGTATGTATACATCACCCATTCATATATACATACACTGGGTCACTTTGTTGTATAGCAGAAATTGTTACATTTGTAAACCCACTTTACTCTAATAAAAAGGTTTTGTTTCTTTCTTTTTTTTTTTTAAAGGAGTTTCCATTATGGCTCAGCAGCAATGAACCCGACTGGTATCCATGAGGATGTGGGTTCAATCCCTGGCTTCAATCAGTGGGTTAAGGATCTAGTGTGTTGCCGAGAGCTGTGGTATAGGTCGCAGATGCAGCTAGGATCCTGAGTTGCTCAGGATGTGGCATAGGCTGGCAGCTACAGCTCTAATTTGACTCTCAGCCTGAGAACTTCCATTATGTTACAAGTGTGGCCCTAAAAAACAAACAAACAAACAAACAAAAACAAAAAAAAAAAGAAGGAGAGCATACAGCAATCCCTAGCTGTAAGCAAGTCTGGAAAATGAGTGCCTGGCTTTTAAAGGCTTGACAGTGGGAGACAGCAAGGAAGAAGAGTGTCAGAAATGCCTAGCGAGTAGCTGAGATGTGTGGTGACTACAAGGAAACCCAGAGGAGAAGCAACCTACTGCCATGTCAGCATGTTCTCCTTCTCTATGTCAGACCTGGCTGTGCTCCCCGTGCTGCACGCCCGCTGCCTTTCCCACACCCACTGAGGGCACCACTAATGGATCACGGCACTTAGTCCTACTGTGCCCTAGCATAGCCTTGGAGTTATTCTCAAGATAGTATCCTGAGAAATTGTTCAGGTTGGCTTAAAAGGTAAAATCTAGACTCTGATTTGGAAATTTTGGAGGAAAATATTCTTTCTGGCTTTGGACCATTTTGATTTGAATCTCCAATCCACTTCTCTATAGCTAGTCTCCTTTGGCAAGTTAGATATCTCAGCCTTGATTTATTCCTAAGAGAAATGAGGACAGTAATGTATATACCAGGTGTTGGATGGATTAAGAACAAATACACCTTGAGAGCATCCGGGACATCACAGAGGCTCAGTCTATGCGAAGATTAACAGCAGATGACTAGAGGGGTTGGCATAAAAGGACCCCTTGAAGATGCTGGAATTGAGGAGTCACTTGAAGTAATGCTGCCCATTGTGCTGGAGGGTGGGAAGGGACGGCAGAGAGGCAAGATGACATTCTGGATAGAGGGGTAACTAGAGGAAGGTTGTGAGGTAAGAATTTGAGAGTAATATTAGGACAACAGTGGAGACTTCAGGCTGTTGAGTAGGGGGGAGAAAAAACAAAAACTAACTGCTAGCAGATCTGGGAGTGTCTTCAGAAATCCGAACTTAATTCCATAGGAAAAAGGAAGGCGTTGGAGATGTTTTTAAGCAGGGAAGTGGTCTGATACCCTCCTGGTTTACTTCAAGGAAAACGTCTCTCCTTTATCATAATATTTAAAAGCAAGATTTTCATTGTTATTTGATGGTTAAAAATAGATATTAATTGGCTTGTTCTCAGAAGCAACTTTTGCCTTATGCCAAGATATGTGGTAATTTTTTTTCTTTTCTTTTTTACAGCCTCATCTGCAGCATATGGAAGTTCCTAGCCTATGGGTTCAATCAGAGCCTACACTACAGCCACAGCAATGCCAGATCCAAGCCACATCTGTGACCTATGCCATAGCTTGAGGCAACACCAGATCCTTAACCCACTGAGTGAGCAGGGATCGAACCCACATCCTCAACATCGTCATGGGCACTATGTTTGGTTCTTAATCTGCTGGGCCGCAATGGGAACACTTTTTTTTTTTTTTTTTTTTTTGGAACGTTGGTTTTTTAAGTTAAAGTAGTTGAATGATGCAAAGACAGAAACTGATTCTTACAGAAGTGTAAAACAAAACAGGGCATCCTCCTATGTAGGGCTGGATTTTTTTGCATATTTTTGGTATATAATGTGGATATAGTATTGATACTTGAAAAGACCTATACTTGGAGGACTCTGGAACCAGATTAACTGGTTCAGTTCCAACTCTGTCACTCTTTGCTGCATGATCTCAGGAGTTATTGAACCTATCTGGCACTCAGTTTCTTCATATGTAAAATGGAGATAATAATAGTACCTAACTTTGCATATAACTCATTTTAGAATAGACAGTGTATGGCACATAGTAGGTGCTCAATACATATCATTGGTCATATCTTCTCAGTCTCCTTTGCAATGAAGCCTGATGTGATCTGACTGGAAAGGGAGAAACCTGCATTTACGGAGCGTCCGCTATGCACTAAGTAGCACCCTTACTACAGCTACTTATTAAAAATTTAGGCTGCACTGGGAACTGCGCCAGGTGGTTTATATATGTTATATGCCATCTCCATTTTGCTGATGAGGAGACTGAAGCTCAAGGAGAATTTTAAAGCCTAAATCACATTCACTTAGCTAGTTAAGGCAGAAAATTCCAACTGAGGTACATGCAATATCAAAACTCAGATTATTTCCCCAAAGACATGACAGAAAACAGAGTGTGATGGGGTCAGGAAATCTAGGTACTATTCTGAGCACCAGTCCTTAACAACTACACTTTGGTGGAATTACTTAATCTCTCTTTTGCTTTTTATAAATATGGATATAATATTATTACCCCACCTGTTTCAGAACTGATATGAGACTTAAATGAGGTAATAAACATGGAAAAAAGTACAAGAGCATTCTAGTGCAAGAAAAGAGAATGGCATTTGAATGAATGAAATAGAAGATACCATCATCGTCATCATTGTTACCAATAAACATAGGGAGTAAACTGGCAAAGTTCAAGAGAAAGTGGAAATCAAGTATGAGCTTTGCCCTGGGCAGGTTTCGTCTTGGCTCCACAGGACTCTCTGGGAAATTAAACAATGGAGGTATTAATCAGGACATAAGAGGAATCGTGTGGAAAGTACAACAGGCAAGACGTTTGAAATAAATAAAGGTTGATTTAGAAAGTAATTTATCCATACTTTGGATGAAATTAATTTCTCTACCCAGTTGACATCTGATTATGCACATCAGTTAAACCTTCAAATGAAAAAAAAATTAATTTTACTTTGTGAATCCAAAGATGGGATATGTTTTAAGAAGTATCACATGCCAACAATTAATTTGAGCTGCTTGGAACGTTTTGAAAAATTAAAAATTTATAAACATAGAACACACTCATGTGCCTGTTGTAGTTAAAGACCATATGTTGCCTGAGCAAGAATTCATTATTCTCCTCATGGTGTTTCCGTTATTTGCCTGTAATGGGACTTTAACCATTTGTGACCACTCTGTAGATCCATATTGCCTCAAGTTGCTCATTGCAGTTAAAGTATCTTTTGGAAGAGAGTAAATCAAATAGGGCATATATATATTTAACATCTTATTTTAAAACATTTAGGAATTGAAAGGGCACCTTATGCTATTGTAATGGTATTGGAGCCACGGAGTCCTCTTTATTTGGAAGCTGTACTGTCTGATCCCTAAGATCCTTCCTCCTTTGGAACAGAAAAGGTTGGCAGGGAGCAGAGTACGTCTTTCATGCACTTGGAAATAATGTTGGTCATACACTCACTGTGCTAACATATTAACAGAGGATACATATAGAAAGATACATATTTTTTCCAATTCATAACTCCAGTTTTTTTGGGATTCTCCCAGCTAAGCCAGATGGTGAACAAGGTCTCTAATAAAGTCTAGAATTTAAAAGAGAAAAATAATGTAACTAGATCTTGGAGATGGATTTTCCTCTTTGCTTCTAAGAAGTTCCTGCCAAGAAGACATCAAGCAAGAAACAATCTATATCACTTAAGATTTAAAGGAAAGAAATAGCTGTAGTTGGGTTTTCTCTGTCTCTGTAAGGCTTTTTGAAATGGAAACAAACAGTGCTTGATCTAAGCTTTAAATATATGGCCAGGAAGATGACCGGGCCACAGATGCTCTAAGTTCTGTTAGAGGATGGTTGCAACAACATCCTGAAGTGTGTTACTGTGACTGTCTTCAGCCTCCTGGCTGCAGGACTAAGGGGTCTTCCTTGTGGAACTCCACGGACTGATGGAGAAATGTTTATTATAGTGACTCAGATGAGAGCCAAGTAAACAATGGCGGCTCCTGGATGGAGCCAGCCCAGCATTTCCTAACTTCCTTCAACTGGTTTAGATGAAATAATTTGGCACCATCTTTGAGGCTCTTTGAGCCTGTGCTCCAACCGCTTTCCTTTCAGTCCTTCAGTTTTTACCTCCGCCAAATAAAAGGAATGGCAAATAAAAACAATTTTCTTTATACAATTGGAGGCAATTGTGAGATTTTTTTTTTTTGAGATTTTATGAGTTAGGGGAAGGAGAAGCAAGATGTCAATTCAGTATATCATTGTCAGAAGACAAAATAGTCAGGTTCTTACAATATTGTGTGTGTAGCATGTTTAGAAGATTCCTAAAAGTTTATAGAAAGAAGGAATAAGCACAGACTCAAGAAGAATCTAGGGTATCATAGCATGTAAATTGATTTGAGAACCCTACAAGACATATTTAAATGCAAAATATATGTACTCATGTCGTAACCATGAGTTCCATAATTAGAGTCAATACTCTGCTAAGGAAATTACATTTTATTTTTCCTTAATAACAACTCTATGAGGTCAATATTAGAAGGAAATTGATGACCAGGGAGATTAAATAATTTTTTCAAGGATGAAAGACATTTTTCAATACTAAAAGGAAAGACAGGTTTCAAACCCGGCTTTGTCTGACATTAGAGTTGTTGTTGTGAGTGATGCCTTATGATGACAGAGTGTTTGCAGAAATGCTGCCCTCTCCTCTCTGTTTGCTGCCCTTCCCTTTCCTTGCATTTCGTGATCTACTGGACTGTAAGCTTGGTGAGGCCGCAGATTGTACCTGTCCTATTTTCAGTTTCATCCCAGCACCAAGAACAGTGCTTACCACAGAGCAGGTGTTTGATTCTATTTACTGAATGAATGAATGAAAGAACAAAGGACGCTCTGAGCTTCCTTGATGACTTTGAATTGAAAAGTATTTCAGAAAGGTTGAACTCTGAATGTAAAGACAGACATGTTTTAACCAGTTAATTTCATGTATATTTTTCCTTTTCTATATGTAAAACAGGGATATATGATAAAATCTCTATTTGAATTAACTTAAGACAGCTTTTTAAACAAGTGTAAATATTTTCTGGTTCAAAAGAAAGCTTTATGTGTGGCTTAATTACCAGTGTTTTTTTTTTTAATGTCTTAGTGGTACATAACAACAGTGGTATCTCTTCAAATTGTTTTTAATTCTTAGAGTCTATCATATATTATCCACACAGTATCCCGGACAATTTTTTAATAGTGTAATTTTACATTTATTCAGAAAATTGCAGGATACATTTACTTTGGCAACGATACAGTTCTTGCAATCATATGGTACATTAATCATACAGTATTCATGGTCTTAATGGCTATTTTTATCAAAAATTAATTTTATAATAAAGTTTAGTTTTGAGATCAAGATAATATGCCAGGCCAAATGGAAGTTTGGCATTTGTAATTAGAAGCTTCTAATTACATCATAGAGTTTGGATGGTATTACAGAAATTTTTTTTATCAGTATCTGTTCTCTTTGCTAAATTTTTAAAAAAATTATAGTTGATGTATAGTGTTGTGCCAGTTTCTGCTGTACTGAATCGTGACCCAGCTGTATATATACACATTCTTTTCCTCATACTATTTTCCACCGTGTTCTATCTTAAGAGATTGGATGTAATTCTCTGTGCTGTGCAGTAGGACCTCATTGCTTCTCCATTCTAAATGTAATCAGGACAATTTTTTAAAAAAAATTTAAATCAACCACTTTCTCTCTTCTGCCCATGCCCTCTAAGTCGCTTCTCATTTCTGCAGAGTCCTTACCATGGCTGGTAGAACTGCATGTGATCTGCTCCTTCCCTGGCTTTACCCGCCTGCCTGACTCCAAGCCAGCCCCTTTCCAGCACACCAGGCTTTTTTCCTTTTCTCTGCCAACATGCCAGCCATGCTTCTGCTTCGGCAGCTTTGCAATTTCTCTTCCCTCGACCTGCTATTGCTTTATTCACAGGCTTTCCTAAGACTTAACATTCTGATCTCTGTTCAACTGTTACTTTTTCAGAGACCTTCTTGATTATTCTCTATTTCCCTGCTACTCTCTATCTTTTCAGAATAATATCCCTGCTGTATTATTCTCCACAGGACTCACTATTCCCTGACCTTCTATCATGTGTTTGTGCCTCACCTGCCTTGCTCCTGCCTTTCCCTCTCCCCCCGCCCCTCCCCCCACTAGAATGCACATTCCAGCAGAGACTAGGTCTGCTTTGCTCACTAATATATCTCCAGTGTTTTGAACAATGTTGGACACACAAAGTTCTAAGCAAACGTGTTAGGGAACATGTGTTAGGGAATGGATAAACAGGGCTCTCTAAGACCAACCCAGATCTGTGGGAAAGCATCATATAATGAGCCATGATATTGTTGGGGGTGGGGGGACTGATGTCATTTAAAAGAGCCAATATACTTTGTACCTGAGGGAGGGCTCCTAGAGTCAAAATTCAGAAATTCAAACTTGTTTTCTGATTCAATGGGCACTAATAACAGGAATTGAGATTTAAAAAATATGTATATATACCAGGAGCTGCAGAGAACCAAATAAATAATGAGGTACGAGGTCCTCTCGGCATCGGGAAGGTCAAAGCTTGCCCCTGTTGAGCACTAGCTGAGTTGGGAGAAGATGGTTCTGTCTTGATATCCTACTAATTAAGGTAAACAACTGCCCCAATTTTTATTCCAAGCCTATTTTACTGTTTTGGACCCCAATCATCCTTTTCACGCTCCTAAATAGGCATAGAGTCCTATTATTTGCAGACACTCTGTACAGAAGCTGTGTGGCAGAAGACTTTTCTAATATTTCTTAGCTTCAAAACACTCTTCTGTACTCAGCTTCTAACCAGGTCTCTGCAAACGCCATTTGTCCATCTGCTCCTTATTACTTCTGCCAATAGGGGGAGCCAGAGAGAGGGTGGCTTTGCTCACCCTGAAAGAAGAAGGCGCCACGCTTCTTAAGGTCTGTTTTCTCTTCATCTCAGGCAACACCATTCCAGTGTATGTCCATCCTGGCAGGGGCAGGAAGTGCTAGTAGCAGTAGCTATCTGGTTTGTTGTTGGAATGAACCTCATGGGATCCCCTTAGGGATAGCAGCCCTGACTGGTCAGCACCTCCTGCCCCGAGGGTTGGGTCCCAGCTCCTCAGGAAGCCTTCTACAAGCCTAGACCAACCAGGCAGTGCTCTCTCCGCACATGGTTCCATCCTATTCCTTGGGACCCCGCCTTTAAGCATCTACATTTTAGTAACCCCGTTCCTTCTCTTTGTCTTCCCAACTCTAGGGATCGTTGCTAATTCTTGAAGTTACAACCTCCATAATACCTCAGTGTCTCCTATTTGCATTATCAGTTCTCCAAAATCTAATTAGCTATACTTTGTATTAAATTCTTTTTGTGAAAATAATTGGTGTGATCGCTACCTTCTGGCAGGATACTGACTCGGACAAACCTAGAGGAAGGACAGTTGTTTTTTTTATGGAGAAGTAAGGGGTTCTCATTTTACCACTTTAGAAAGGTGTCAGAATTATCCTCCCAAACAAGATCTGCATTCTAATACTATTCAGATCACATGGATAGTGTTTTGAGAGAAAAAAGAAACAAAATTACAATCTAAGGAATAGAGAATATCTTTTATAAAATGTTAATAACTATGAGAACCATAAAACGGAACTATCTGAATAATAGAGGTTAACATGATTAAAAAAACAAATGTGAAATTCTTAAAGGAGATGATTCATAACATACTGTTGAAGGAGAGAAAAAGGAATCAGATGTAATGTACCTTATTATTTCTATTATATGTGGGAGTGGAAAAGGGCAGGCAGAGGTAAAAATACATTGAACGTTTTGTCTGATGGGCAATGTCAGTGGATGCAGTTGTGTGTTTCATATTGGTAGACAAATTTAAGCTCTTTTTTCCTCTAACATAAAGGCTCTAAACATGATAAAGCCAGCTCATCTTTATATCCAATATTCAAGGAGCCAACAATCTAATTACTCTTTGCTTAAACATAGAAACACAATTATCTTTTTATTCTTTTAGGTCATTAGTGTTATATATTTATATTTTATAATAAGGAGAGGATACAGATAAGCCCCAAATAGTATCATTCAGACGATGCTAACATCAATATCTTGCTGTGTTTTCATTTTTTTATGTGCTCAAGTATTTATATATGTATTTACGTGCCTATTTGAAAATATATAAATGTTTATAACTCGTTTCTTTCCTTAAAATATATCATGAATATGTTTTCCTCACCACTAAATATCACAGAATAGTTATATTGGCTTATTGCCTGTTCCCTCTTGGATTCTTCCCCACCTTTCCCTGCTCTATTCTCAATTGTTGGGAATTATGTATCCCTGGTGTCATTGCCTCGTTCATTTCCAGGTAGACTAACTAAAGTGAGGAACTGGTGGAAGACTGGAAAGCAAAAGCCAGCATGCTTCTCTGTCTTTCTCCTTGAGTGTTATTCTTTTTGTGTGTGTGTATTTTTTTTTTTATTACTCAGTGAGTTTATTACATTTATAGTTGTACAAATGATCAGCAATGAGTCTCTTGCTAGACTCCAGCCCCTTCCTCTGCAGTCTCAGATTCCCCTGGAATCTTGCTCTGGTTCCCACTGGGACTCCAGCTCTCACAGGAAGGTCTCAACTTCTGGTTCTGGTGACACCACTTCCTGCCCATCATTAGTCCAGGTGTGAGGATGTGAGCAACTGTCTGCAGTTGTAAACTCTGCATTGCCTCGTCAACCCATTTGCCTTCTCAGTTCTTCTGTCACCTGTATAACCAATTCCCTGACTGGACTCTGACAGTGACTCTACTACTGAAGTAGGTTTATTTTTCTTCCAGTTTATTTCAGGAAAATTATGTTTCTCAAATTGAATTTTAAGGAGCTTGTAGAGGGCACTAATGTTAAATTTTCAAAAAGAATTCACTGACATTTTGATTGAAATGATTTTAATTTGTAGGTTAATTTGAGAAGAACTGCCCCCTTGATGATGTGATGTATTCATCTGTGTGGGCTGCCATAACAAAATTTCACCGGCTGGGTGGCTTAAACAACAGACATTGATTTTCTCACAGTTCTGGAGGCTGGATATCCACCACTAAGGTGCAGACAAATTTGCTTTTTGATGAGGGGTCTCTTCCTGGCTTATAGATGGGTGTCTTCTTACTGGATCCTCATATGGCCTTTTGTCAGTACATGGGAGTCGGGGGGTCTCTGTGATGTCTTTTTTTGTTTGTTTGTTTGTTTTTTTTAGGGCCAAACTTTCGGCATATGGAAGGTCCCAGGCTAGGGGCTGAGTCAGAGTTCCAGCTGCCAGCCTACACCACAGCCACAGCAACACAGGATCCGAGCTGCATTCTGCAGCCTACACCACAGCTCCCAGCAACACTGGGTCCTTAACGCACTGAGCGAGGCCATTGAACCCGCATCCTCATGGATCCTAGTTGGGTTTGTTAACCACTGAGCCACGACGGGAATTCCTGATGTCTCTTTCGTAAAGACACTAATGCTGAGGGGTTCCGGCTGTACACTTGTGACTTCATTTAACTTCAGCTGCTTTCTTACTCCACATACCACTATACCGGGGGTTAGAAATGATCTATTAGAAGGAGAATATACACAAATGAGTGCAGCATCAGCCGCTTTAGGGGGAAAAAAAGGAGGAAGAGCCCTAAATGTTTATGATTTAATGAATTACGGTACATAAAGCATAATGAAACATGAAGCTATTGTGCATATGTTTTTACAGATATTGAAAATACTTGACATAATATATAGTTAAACTTGACTATAAAATAGCAAGCATGGCAATATTAATAAACACGAGTAAAGAATGATGGATTGTTTATTATCATTATGTCTTTCAAAGGCCCTTTAATATTACTGTGATATTGTCTTTTCTATTAAAAAATCAATGATCCAGTACTTGATTTAGCTACTCAACTCTTATCCTTCTTTCTGCTTCTGACTCTCTGGCGTGAGTGAACTTCTTGGCTACTTGGCCCTCTCTCCTCTGACTCTATAAGGAGTAACACATTTTCAAAGGTCTCCTGTCACCATCATCATCTTTATGCTAAACCTTTCTCAGATCTTGGTTACCTTGAACTTTATATAAACTTTAATGCCACAGATGCCAATATTATATCCTAAGTTCTTTATTTTCTCCTAATGTGTTATTGTAAAAAAAAAAAAAATCAACCACAGAGAAAATCTGAAAAGATGGTACAACTACAGCTAGGTTAAAAGTATTTGTATTTCATTATATTCTTTCTCCTTTCTGATATTTATGTGTATTTCTCACATGTGCACATATAGATGTTCTTTCTGCTGAACTATTAGAAAGTAAGTTCCAGTTATGATATCTCACTCCTAAATACTTCTTCATGCAGCTACACTATCCTCCCATTTAGCTATACCATCACACTTAGGAAAACTAATAGTTCCCTAATATTATCTAATTTTCAATATATTTGAATTTATTCAGTTGTCTCAAAATCTTTTGTTACTGTTTGTTCTAAACCAGAATCTAATCAAAGCTGACATATTGTACTTGACTATAAAGTCTCTTTCTTTAAAAGTAAGTCTCCATACTTTATTTCCCATGATACTTTCATCTTTTGAAAATCCCACGTGTATATATGTATTTAAGTTCATTTGCTTCCACTCATGTTCAGCTTTATAATTTGATCTTTTTTTCTTTTTGATTGAACACACATAAGACATTCACGTGGTTTGAAGGTCAGAGGTGTAAGAAAGGTTATTAACATGTTACTCCCAGAGAGAACCACTTTCATAAGTTTCCGGGTCATCAGTTCTGTGTTTCATTTTGCAAACATATACTTGGTTCTTGTTTCCTAAAAATGTTGATACATAAATTCCCCCTTTTTCTTGTACAAAAGGTAGCATTCTGTAAACACTGTTTTCTGGAGACCCCTATATCGGTTCACAGAGGTTCACATTTCTCTGTAAGAGCTGCGTCATAGTCTACCTGTGGATGCTCTATGGTCCTTCACTGATAGACATTTGTTATTTCGATAACGCCACAGTTAATAACAAAGTGCATGTACTTTTTCATAGTTTTGAAGGTTTGTTTTCAGGGTAGATCTTGAAGTGAGATTCTTGAGTCAAAAAGTGAATGCATGCATTGATCTGTTGATTGTTTCCAATTTTCTTCCACACTCAACAATGACTTTCTGACTCTCTCCATTTGGTTGTCAGAAGACTGCATTTTTTTTTTCCCATGTTGACTCTTGACTTTTTTTTATTGTTCACCAGAAATAATCTGCCCTTCCAGCTATATCTTTCATCCACCTATTCAATAAACGTCTGTTGAATCTAATGCAAGGTAGGCACCAATATTTGAGAGATGAACAAGTCACAGTCCCTGATTTCAAGGCGCTCATGGTTTAATGGAGTGAATTGCAAACTTATATTGAGCCATCAAGAGTAATGTCTTGATAGAAGCATAAAAATAAAGTATTGTGAGGAGTTCCCACTGTGGTGAAACAGTATCAGTGGCATCTCTGGAGCCCAGCAGAATGGTTTATGGGTCAGTGGATGGAGGCAGAGGCTTAAAGGCTTAAAGCTGCACCTTGAAAGATGCCCAGAACCAAGTCTTCGCAGAGCACCTTTGTTGAATCCCTTACGCATTGCTTGAAGCAGCTGATATGCAGCTTGTTGTTGATGTGAATTGAAGCATTCCCCTTGGGACAACCACAGGGAAGCTATGAAAACATTAAAGGTAAACCAATTTCCTAAATATTTAAGGGGACACATAAAAATAATATAAACAAACAAACAAGAAAACACAAACCCCCTCAAGGCAGCTTCTTGAAATTATCAGTGAAAAGGCTGTCTCTCTCAAAGCACAGTTATCTGTGCCAAGTGAAGTCTTTTCTTGATTTCCTTTGCTTCTTAGAGATAACAGAACTGGGTCCTTTGGCTAAAGTGGCCGAGCTACTGCCTCTTTGCTGGCACCCCAGGCCGGATCTTGGAAGAAGCCAGCCATGGTTCGTAAAAGGCAGCAGAAGGCGCCCATCTCCACGGGGTATGTATGACTCTCCCAGAGGTAAAAGTAGCAGATGGGAATTTGAATCCCAGAATTCCATATTGGGAGCTTTCTTCGAGCCTTCCCAGTTAGTCAGAGAGGAAAATTAATTCTGGCTTCATCAACAGAGTGACTCTCATTAAAGTTGTTAAATAATGTACTTTCAAATGAACTGATAATTAAATGAAGGAAGAGATGCAACTTCCCCCATTCCCAGGGGGTGTGATGGGGAGCAGAAAGAAGAATTTTATCTGTTGTAACACATTTTTCTGGTTTTGTGTCCTTTTTTTTTTTTTTTTTTTTTTTTCTGAAGAAGCATCCTGGTTTAGAGAAACAAGTGCTCTGTGGACGTTCCAGCATCACATGGATGAGCCGAACGACTGGGACAAGTCACATGCCAGCTTCAGCCTTCCGTCTTTAGCTGTAAAACCGGTCCCTCTCTTCCAGCCTCTTTAGGCAGTTTGCAGACACGTACACCAGCTCTGTTACTCATATGGAATTGGTAGAACTTAATATGAGACTCAGTACAGCATGGAGGTGGATGATAACAGCTCACATATACAGCCTGACTAGCTACCAGGAATTGTTCCAAGTCAGACGTTCCAAACGTTCTCATTTTGTGGCATTCACAGTGACACTGTTTTTTTTTTTTTTTTTTTTTTTTTTTTTTCCCATGGCACATCTGGGCCAAAAGAAATATTCATCATATCCATTTACTAAGTAGATGATGGACAAATGGGTTAATGTTGATGATGATGTTGCCGTCGTCTCAACAACTTGATACCTATTTATGTCCTGACAGCTTAAGAGCCATTTGAAAACAATGACATACTTTTGTATCATTTTTAAATAACGTCATTAGCTATAATGGGATGTGTGTGCCTGTTGGGTGCTGTACAGCTTCTCAAATGTGGGGATTCGACTGGACACTGCCACTTTCATGTCGGCTCCACATTGGATTTGGGGTGGTATTGCCTCCCCACAGTGTTAACTGAGAACCCAGTTTGTGAAGATATACCATCATCAAAAGGAACGCAGTGTGAGCTAGTGTTGAAACTGTGAACCACTTTAAGCTAGCAGCTCACGCACTGACAGGTGTCAGATATTTCCCTTGAAGGTTCCCTTGAAAATTTGAAATATCTCAGCCTTGTGGTCCCCTAAGCCCTTTGGCATACCAGGCGGAAATCACAGATCTAAGACCTTTAAATGTATTCACTCATTTAATCTTCACAGTAGCGCTGTGATTGACTGTCTCCGTCACTGCCCCCTGTTTTGGAGATGAAGACTTTTGGAGATGAATCTCTCTGCCCAGATTAAGAAATATGCCCAAGGTCACGTGGGTAGTAGAGCTAAAATACGAACCCAAGTATTTTGGCTCTAAAGCCCTTACACTGCACAAACGCACAGGTCAGGGATCTGGAAACACTGCCCAGGATCTGCTGGGCCCTGGACAAGCTAACTGTCCCCTCCAGGCTTCAGTGCCCTTTTTTTGATAAAAGAGGATCATCACAAGTTATCTTAAGGATTAAAAGAGACAACAGCCGTGAAGACCTGAGCTTAGTGCCATCACTTCAACTGGTACAGTTCTGCAAAGGGGTTCATTCATCCATGTTTCGTGTCATCTTTTCATTACCCTCCTTCTCACGCGGGTCTTTGTAAGAGAGAAGCATTGGGCTATACGGGGGAGGTCTGGTAAGATTTTGAGGAATTAACAGAAAAACATCAAATGCTTTGGTTCAAAGTCTTCATCTGCTGGTATAAATAAAGGGAGAGTGAAAAAGCTGAGAGTCCTCCTTATCTGACAAAAATAGGAAAGCCCATCATAGTGTGGTCCTGAAGCCTCCTTTTCTTTTTCATAATAAGTTAAAAATAAATAAACCCATCTCCAAATTAAAACATGAAGAACAGAGGGAGAAAAAATTGTCCCCTACCTCCTGACCAATTTCTTTCTGCTCCAAAGTCTAAAATTGTTTTATTCATGTCCTGCAAATGTGTAAAAAAGTCATTCCAACATGTGCAGCCCAGGGGAGTCTCCCACAGGGCAAAGTCTTCCCTCAGAGTCTTGTGCCCCATTTCCAGAGCTTTTCTTCACATGAACTAAACAGAATTGTTTGGTTTTTTTGGCCATGCCTACAGCATGTGGAAGTTCCCAGCCACAGCAGTGACAATGCCAGGTCCTTAATTGCTAGGCCACCAGGGAACTCCCTAGAGTATTCTGCTTTAGTTAGCAATGGCCTTGGGTAGTTGTGGGCTGCTCCTCTGTACTACACAGAATAGTTTAATAAAAAGAGGATGAACCGTGAAATGGAGCAAGTCGTGCTTTGAGTCTCACTCCATTCTGTGAAGTCTCAGCTTTAATGTGTCTGCCTTTCCTCACCTGTAACACTGGGATAACAGCACAACCCTTTTGGCGTCATTGGGAAGATTACCTTTGAGAGTAAGTGTGAAGATAAGGTATATAATAGACTTTGTATTGACCTAGAAAATGTTCTATCCATGTTTTCTCAACTCCAGAAGTTTGTTTCTATGTTCCTGCCACCTCTTAGTAGAATACAGGAGATCCTGGGCTGTTTTCTTAAGGATGCTTTTTTCTACCTGAAGCATTTATGTTCCTCCTAAATATTTTCCTTTTCTCCCCCATAATATTAAGAGAGAAATTGGTTTCTGAAATGTCGAAGAGTTCACATGTGCTACCGTTTGCACAGTATGTACTCATTTGGCTCCTTTTGAATGGAAATGAACATTGGAGCCCTGGTAGAGCTATAAGGACATTAGAGAGAGAACAGAAAGGAAATTAATGAATAAATGCAACGTATCTTTCAAAACAGTTTCCCACAGAACAGGTTTTCTTGAGCCATCTTTTTAATCTTTGGGGATAAATATATTTAAGAAGTTTTGTCCTAGAGCATTTTCTCTGCCATCCCCCACAGAGGTAACTTCAAGCCTGGATGAGACTTGCATAACTTAATTCTTAGAAATAACTGAAGAAATTTTGCCCCTCAATAGCAGAGGTTGATAAAAGGGAGGAGGTTGGAATACTTAAAATCTAGCCTCTCTCTTATACTTGATTAGTGGGAACTAGCGGGTTGGTTCAGTTTTAACTATTTAAATACAAAGGAAAGGGAGTTCCCATTTGTGGTGTAGTGGAAACAAACCCGACTAGTATCCATGAGGATGTGGGTTCGATCCGTGGCCTCGCTCAGTGCGTTAAGGATCTGGCGTTGCCCTGAGCTGTGGTGTGGGTCACAGAAGCGATTCGGATCCCGCATTGCTGTGGCTGTGGTATAGGCCAGCAGCTACAGCTCTAATTTGACCCCTAGCATGGGAACTTCCATATGCTGCAGGTATGGCCCTAAAAAGCAAAACAAACAAACAAAAAAAAAACAACAAAGGACAGGAAACTGCAGTTAGGATATTTGGCCAGTGTGGCAGTGGTGGCTCATGGGTGGTGGTGTGGCACATACTCCCAAGATTAAAAATTGCACTAGTATTAAAATAAAAATGTTTGTTCCATGTTTTGGCACTTTAGGTACTGTGTTTAGTTCTTACGGGATTTTTTTTTTTTTTTTTTCATTTAAACATTACTCAACCTAAAAGGGACGCTTGAGGAGTTCCGCTGGGATGCAGTGGGTTAAGAATCCAACTGCCGTGATTCAGGCAGCTTTGGAGGTGCGGGTTCGATCCCCTGCCTGGTGCAGTAGATTAAAGGATCCAGTGTTTCCACAGCTACAGCTCAGATTCAGTCCCTGGCCTGGGAAATTCTACATGCTGTGGGTGCAGCCATTAAAATAAATAAATACAAGGGAAGTATGATAATTTGATAATTATCTTTATTTTATGTATGTGTATGAGGATACTGGAGCTTTGAGAAATTAAAACTTTGCTCAAGATCACAGGGCTGGCAAGTTGGAGATACTTGGAAAAACAAAACAAAACATCTGTCTATGCTCATTTTTTAGAGACTCTGATTCAACAAATTGGGATGGAACCTAAGAATGTGAATTTTAAAAACTCAGTGAGTGATCCACTGCCATAATTTGCCTGAGGACCAAGGATTGGAATTTCTAGGCAACTGCAGATCTATCATATCAACTAAACATTCTCCCTACAAAATGCTACTTTAATCTTGATTAAATTACACCATTTATCTTTGAAATTTACCTGATTCAAGAATTATTGATCTTTATGCTAATAAAAAGCTACGTTCAAACGAAATCAGTTTGCAGATTCATCGTTTTATTTATTCCATACCTGATTATTAAGCACCCACGAGGTACTTGGCAATCCTGGGGTTACAGAGATTTAAAAAAAAAAAACACCCACTATCTTTGCCCTAAAGGACCTTTCAGGCTTGTGGGGGAGCTTGAAACAATCTGAGAACATGATAGTTTGATACACTGAGCAGATTATTTTCTTTAGGTTGACGGATTTATTGAATGTGTACTTTGCGGCAGCCGAGGGAAAGCACTGGGTAATAGGGATGAACGGAACACTCACTACCCTGGAGCTCCCATTCTAGCTGGAAAGACCACACCTGACCCATGACTAACAGAGACTTAAAGTGCCGCATAATTAATCCATGACAATGATGTGTAAGAGCCATGCAACCTGGAAACTTGCAAAGCGGGGTCCTGGGTGAGCATGTGTCAGGTGGACAGGAAAGGCTTGCCTTGGAGGAGTCTTTTGTGCGGTGTCTCAGCAGGAAGAATTGTTCCTGACCGTCCAGAATTTTTTAAGAAGTGGTGAGGAATTCATAGTTATTGGGGCTTAGGGGGTTTGCCATTGCGGGTAGGAGAGCCCAGTGAGATACTCATGGGCAGGAGAGACCCAAACAGCCACCTGGAATCAGCCCAAGTAAGCTGCTATCCTTGGTTTCCAATCCAACTGTAAGTCAGTCTGAGTGAGAAACACCAGTGTGCTGATCCCTTCTAGACCCGGCGGCGGGAGGGTGGGAAGGATGCGCTCCTCTACCGGATGATAACAACTAATAGCTAATATCACGAGACGTCTGCTGTAAAAGCATTTCGTGATTATGTTATTTACTATTCATAGCAACCCTGTAAAGTAGGTACTAATTTTATCTCCATTTACAGACACAGCAACTGAGGCATAGAAAATCAGGTAACCTGCTCAAAGGTAACATAAAGAACCAAAGCCAAGCTCTGGCCCAGACTGTTTGCCTTCAGCGTTCACACATTTTACCACCTTTACTATCACTCTTATGAATAGTTATATATTAGCAGGCCTCAGGGGACTGTTTCTTGTGTATCAGGAACCGTACTTCACACGCAGTATCACTTTTCAAAATCCAACGGCATAATATTTTTTACCCATATTTAACACACGCGAAATCTGAGGACCAAGACTACCCGGCTGGTAAACAGCACGGCCATGACATGAACCATGGTCCAAGGCCAAAGTGCATTTAACCACTGCACGCTTCCTCCTCCACTTGAAAAGAACCAAGGGACCCAGGGAGGGGCAACTGCTACCAAACAGAACTCAAGTCCACTTACCTGCTGCGAAGCAAAGCCAATGTACCGGCAGCAAAGATGATCTTCTGAATTCTCCGTGGTGAAGAAGAAAACAGCATTTTTTGCAGGACGGCAAGCAAGGGAATGGGAGAGAAGCCTCAGATCCCCTCCAGCTTGGTCTCCGAGTTAGAGGTATTTCTAAGGGGGAAGAACAAAGAGGTTGGAATGAATCATCTTCTTGTGATACTCCTTAATTACAGTTTCAGAAGTCAGGATGTTTTTAATTTATGATGGTCAGGCCAGGCGGTCCATGGTTTGGGGATCTGTTACCTCCTCCTGCTCTGGAGAAACAACCTGAGGTTGTAGGTTCATCATGAAACCCACAACAGCCAGGTTAGTCACCTGATTCTGGTTGATCAGTGTTTAGTTAGCACAGGATTGAGGTCCAAGGGGACAGGAAAGGGGAAAATTTTTGGATAGATAGTGTCATAAACTCAGTAAGGGAACTCAGTTTTAGGGGGATTCCGTTTCACAGTTATACAATTTTTTGGGTTATATCTCGGCAGTTAGAATAAACTGGTCCTTCGGTCTCCAGCAGAGTGTGTGGGAAGGGAAGGAAGATTGTGCTTTTATCGCACATTAACTGGATTTATCTGTAATAATCTCGTGTAGTTATTAAGGCATATCTCTCCTCCCTGAAATAGAATGATGAGGAAGAGAGAGAAAAAGCTCCTTAGCTTCCTTCTCCGTGTCTGCGTCTCTCCCACTTCCTCCTGGACTAAGGTACTGCCTCTGCATGTCGGGGCCCATGGGACATCAGTGAGGAGAAGGAGCCTTGGCTGTAGGGGTGTTTCCACAACCAGAGAAAACATTCTTTTGGGGAGTTTTGAGAAGACGGTCTCAGGTCCCAGAACCCATTCTCCCCACACGCGGCACAGAGACAGTGGGTGTGCCGTGATGAACCGTGAGAAGGATTATCGCTGGTACTCTGGAACTGAGGTGTACACATAATTTCATTTCATCAGTAATTAGAGATTATAATACGGATGAAAGATCAGTTAGTACTTGAACCTGGAGCGAGAGAGAAGGAGGAGTTCTGACAGCGAATTCAGTTGGAATCGGCAATCCTCCACTGGTCCTGTCTCAGCCAAGCCCCGCTGGTAGCTACTAGTTTTTTCTTTCAATCCAAAATTGTTAAGAAATGAGATTAGTTACATTTATTAGTTTTTCTTTAAAATGACAATGTTTGGAGATAAGTCCCTGATTTCATTGTTGTTGTGATTATGAAAGGCTTTAAAATGCCATGCCAAATAGTGAAAGAGGATTGTGTTTGTCCGAGTTAAGGTTACATCTATGGGCTTGTGCTGTGCAAGTAAAAATAATTCAACACATACAGCCCAGTAGAGAAACACTGTAAACTGCTGTCTTAGAATCAGAATCCATATAATGATGTCTTGGATGCTCCTTTGTGGCCTCCCTGGGTCCTGCCCTGAGAGTGGCCAGCTCTTGTCACCGTCCTTCCAAGGAAGAGTTCCTGTTCAGATGTCCCTTGACCCTGGCTGGGCTTCTGCCTTGAATGGTCAGACCAGCCAGAAATGCGGCAGAACTTAGCCATGCTGGGTGGTGTGGATTAAGGAGTCTGGATTCTCTTGTTGTGACACCCTGGTTTGTGGTTTGGCACCTGTGCTCTAAAGCTTATCTGGACCCACAGCCCAGGGTGGCACCACTGCAGAAGCCTGCCTGCAGCTCCTGGTCCTCACAGCACAGGAGCCTCGAAGGAGGAGATAGGTCACTATTCCAAGTCTTTTGGCTTCCCTTCTGTCCTTTATTTCCTGACCTTAACCTGTGTTAAACCCCAGACCTACCTCCCAAAGGGGCTGTCACCTCCCTGAGGCCAAGGACTCCTTACACTGCCTGCTTTAAACCCTTACTCTGTGTGATGTGATGTGGATGAGTAGTAAATACATGAACAGATATCGACAAAAATTATTTAAAAATTAATTCCCAACAATGATATGAAAGCACATTCTAATTTGGACATTACAAGAAACTTTTCCAATACCTTGACTTTTGACAGCCTCAGATATACTGGTCTCCAATATGCACTTTAGCTTTGCTCCCAGCCATTGTAATTGTGGGGGCAAGGCTGGCAGTTTGCCTGGGGCAGCCACAGTGCAGCTGGCCCAGCGCTTGAAGAGTCTGAAAGAACCATCCCTGTAGAGTGAGCCTCAGGTACACCTATTAGAACCCCATAAAGATGTAGCCCATCCAGAACATGGATGGATAGGATTTTCCACTGAATGACTTTAGAAAACTGACTACTGTTGTCTTGGGCTTAGCATGTGACACTCAGTGTAATCAGAATGTGGGGGTTCAAACAATGCTGGACCCGACTCTCTGTATTTCTGAATTCCTGATTTCTGTTCTTTACAGTGACACAGGTGACCTCAGAAAACACTAGTTTCCTCAGTGGGTGAGGGATCTTTTCCAGTTCAGAAGAAATTATTTTTTTACACAGTTCAATATTATTTGGTTATATAATGGAGCATGTAAGCTTTGGCTTGTTCTCTTATTTTTTGCATTCTGTATAACACGTATTTGAGGTCGCTCATTAACCATGCCCTCCCCCCACCTTTCTCAAAGCAGATTCTTCTATTTCTCAGAGTTATTTATATAACTGTTTACAAAGCTGAACACAGCCACTTCTGACAAGATGCTTTCAGCCAAAGGGTATGCTGTTGACAGGGAGTGAGAGCCTTCTTCTAACACATCAGGACTCAAGTCAGATGAAGAGAGAAGGCAGGATAGGTAAACGAGCAGTGCAGTAGGGAACAGAATGTGATGAGTACTGTTGGGGGGCGGGCATTAAAAAACAAGAGGAAAGAGAGCTCCGTGTGAGGGGTGAAGAAGGCAGCACACAAAAAAGGAAACTTCCATGCAGCAGTGAGATGAGGGAGAAAGGCATGAGAGGAAAACCAATTTACACACAGAACCTTGTAGAATTCTGAAGAGGCTTCCCAGGCCAGTCTTCCAATCTTCAGCCTCCTCTAGCCACCGCTACTTCTAACCCAAGAACACCCCCCCAACCATGTCTAACCATGCTTGTCTGTGGGAGCTCCTCCATGCGGGGCATTCATTTCCTACTCCGGCAGCCTACCAATCTGTTCTTGGTTGGCCTCACCCAGACGTGCAGCCAGCCTCTCTGCAACATCTTGTCCTTTTGCTGTGACAGCCCTTCAAGTACTGGAAGGTACATATCATGTCTTCCATAAATCTTTTCTCTTTGTACCTTTACCAGCTCCCCAAGTGACAACACTTCAGTGTCTTCACCGTCTCAGCTGTCCTCCTCTGAACTGGTTCGAATTTGTCTGAGTAACCTGTTTATAAGGAGAACCTAGAAGTAAACCCTGCTCCACAGCTAAACTCTAGGATGGGCTCCACACACACCAGGGCTATGATTCCTTTTTCCAGATACCATGCACACCTAAGCCTTAACATCACCTCTATTAGAATGATTGGTTTCCACTGAACATGCAAACAAACAAACATGCCCGGCTGATAAAGAATGGCTCCTAGCCAATATGGTGGTCTGTGTTGGACCCTGGTTCTACATTCCGATGTATTAAGCATCTCTGCTTCTCATGCTGGGTAGTTAAGCTGATCTTCCCCACTTTGGGGTCAGGGTTATTGGATCCGCCGCATACCATTGCTATCCACAGCCAAGTTGTTAACAAAAATATTTGACCAGAACAAAAACGAGCACAGAGCAAACCTAATGGTTTTTCTTTAAAAACTCTACTTTCAAAGATAAGAACATAAGACAAATCATCAGGATGAGGAAAAAAAAATCTTATTTGGAACATGTCCTTTTTATGAATTGCGACCTTTGCGATAGTGTTCATGTAATCTTTCAAAACAATTTACTTTGATCTACACTTTCATTCAGCTACCATTTCAGTTTTTATTGCAAGAAAATAAAAGATAAGGATCTGGCAATTGGGGTATTTTGCTAACTGAATATTTATTAGGATAATCTCTGGCGCCTTTTCATTTAGAGCTTTGTTATGATAGTATTTTCTATAGTAACCTTTCATATAAAAGGAGCATAAGTTCTTAATGGAGTTTCACGTTTTGTTTCTTAATGAGACAAGAGGATGCTTTTTAAAAGTTTTATTGAAAATGTGATTCTTTCCCCTCATTAGAAGATATGCAGATAGAATTGTTTTACCAAACTAAAATTTTCAATGAACTTAGGTACTGAATTTTTTTTTTTTTTTTTTTTTTCATTTTGGGTGAAGAGCTGGCTTCCTAGACTGTTCAAGTCCTCAAAGGAATGGGACCAGGTGGTCTGCTGCACACTCTCCAGGCTTTCACCTGCTCAAGAACCATTTCAAAGGAACTGATGGCAATTCACTAAGAACCACCCACATCCCTCGTTTAAGTACTTCAAAGTCCCCTTACAGCACTGTGCCCAGAAGTCGAGAGATGAAGGGTAAACATGAGGAAGCAGGAAGAACAGCTGCCTGTCCCATGGCTCCTATTCCTCTGCTCTGTTCTCTAGGTTGAGTCTGTCCCATCCATCCCAGACTTCTTTTGAGTGTCCCCAAGGCTCTGCCCTAGGAAAGAGCTTCCCTACTGAAGGGGCTACTTCCTTTCCTTCTCCTTCCACTGCAAGGAATGCTGGAGGCCCCTACTGCCTTTCTCCAGAACTTTCTTAGGAAAGAGTCTGACCAAGTTTTCCTCTCTGGTTAAATGATTTCAGAAGGTGGAAGCCAGTCGTTATATGTACTCAACTCTCCAGGTCACAAAATCCTGCTCCTTTCTCTATCAATCATTTTTTGACAATTTCCTCACTACTCCAAGTAAGCCTCCCAAAGGGTATAAACCTCAGGAAAAGGGCAAATGTGGCTGGTAGAAATTCCACCATGGAAAGCACGTGCATCCAGTGGCTTTCAGTAGGAGGGTAACCCTGGTGCTCTTTCTATCTCTGAGGATGCCTACTTGTACTGGAGTCATGGCGTATAGCATCACTCAGAGCAAGAAGGCTCAGGAATGCCCCAGGGTCAGTGCACAGCAGGTGGTCCTCTCACAGAGGAAGCACTGGCTCTCTACGGTGTGTGCCAAACTGTCTTCCCTGGGGTTACAAGAGAGCTGACACCTATAAATGAAGAGACAGAGAGTCCACCATCCTGACGAGTCTATTCTTCTGTACTCCCTGAGACAACTGCATAATTTGCCCCCAAAAGTGACAGCCACTTTTCCTAATCCCTCTCTAAATTTGCAGAGTATCAGTTTTTAAAAATCATGCCTATTATTTTTTATAGGTGCATAGTACTCCGTTGTGTAGATGTACCATAGTTTATTCAAACTTTTTCTTGTTTATGGGATTTAGATTGTTTACAAAAGTTTTTTTTTTTTTTTTTTGTCTTTGCTATTTCTTGGGCCACTCCCGCGGGATATGGAGTTTCCCAGGCTAGGGGTCGAATCGGATCTGTAGCCACTAGCCTACATCAGAGCCACAGCAACTCAGGATCAGAGCCATGTCTGCAACCTGCACCACAGCTCACAGCAACGCCAGATCATTAACCCACTGAACAAGGGCAGGGACCGAACCCGCAACCTCATAGTTCCTAGTCGGATTCGTTAACCACTGCACCACGACGGGAACTCCAGTTTACAATAGTTTTTTGCAATTCAAACAAAGCTTCAAAGAATAAATTTGTGCATACGTATTTTCAGATTAGTTCAGATGTAATTTCCTGGTAAATGCCTAGCCATGAGAAGCCTGGGTCACAATATAAATACATGCATAATTGTGCTAGAACTTGCCAAATTCCCTTCCTTGAGGGTTGCAGCAGTTTACATTCCCACCATCAGTGTAGGATAATGCTTGTTTCCCCATAGCCTGGTGAATAGAATTTGTTGTCGGGCTTTTTATTTATTTTTTTTTCTTTTTATTTTAAAACATTTATTGCAATTTATAATTGTTAGAGTATAAATTAGTATAATATATAGCATAGTATATATATGATACAGTTATATCATTTAAATTTTTTTAACTTTTTATATAATGATTTTTACTTTTTTCTATTATAGCTGGTTTACAGTGTTTGGTCAGTTTTCTACTGTACAGCATGGTGACCCAGTTACACATACATGTATAGATTCTTTTTTCTCACATTATCATGCTCCATCATAAATGACTAGACATAGTTCTCAGTGCTATACAGCAGGAACTCATTGCTTATCCATTCAAAAGGCAGTAGTCTGCATCTATTAATCCAAAGCTCCCAATCTATTCCACTCCCTCCCCCTCCCCTTCAGCTACCACAAGTCTATTCTCCAAGTCCATGATTTTCTTTTCTGTGGAAATGTTCATTTGTGCTATATATTAGATACCAGATGTAAGTGATATCATATGGTATTTGTCTTTGTATTTCTGACTTACTTCACTCAGGATGAGGGTCTCTAGTTCCATCCAAGTTGCTGCAAATGGCATTATTTTGTTCTTTTTTACTGCTGAGTAGTATTCCATTGTGTATATAATCCACATCTTCCTAATCCAATTGTCTGTTGATGGACATTTGGGTTATTTCCATGTCTTGGCTGTTGTGAATAGAGCTGCCATGAACATGCAGGTGGATGTGTCTTTTTCAAGGAAAGTTTTGTCCAGATATATGCCCAAGAGTGGGATTGCTGGGTCATATGGGAGTTCTATGTATAGATTGCAAAGTACCTCCATACCGTTCTCCATAGTGGTTGTACCAGCTTACATTTCCACCAACAGTGCAACCCCTCCAGCATTTGTTGTTTGTGAACTGTTGTCGGGCTTTTTAATGCTTGACACACTGGTTGGTGAAAAATAGTATGTCAGTATGCATTTCTCTATTCTGTATGAGGAAAAATTGAACTTTTCATATGTTTAAGAGCTATTTTTAGATCTTTTATTTCAGTTTTCTATTCACCTCATTTCCCTATTTTTTCTACCAGAATTTCAGTCTTTTTCTTTCATTTTTAAAGAGTTCTTTATATATTAGAACTTTACTTATATTTTGCAAGTATCTTTTATAGGTTTGCAATTTTTCTTTTGGCTTTGATTTACATATGTATATATGCCATGCACAAGCTATTAAAAATGTATTAAAACTTTTGAAGAACTTAGGAATTCTTTTTCTTTTATTTTGAATCTTAGACTGCCTATCCTTATATCCAGGATAGAGAAGATTTTACTCCTGAATATTGTTATGGAATGAATATTTGTGTCCCCCTCCCCAATTCATATGTTGAAGCCTAACCTCTATTGTGTCCTCTAAGGAAGCAGTGAAGGTTAGATGAGGCCCTGAGGGGAAGGCCCTGATTCTTTAGGATTACTATCTTTATAAGAAGAGCCACCATAGCCAAGACATGGAAACAACCTAAATGTCCATTGGCAGATCATTGGATTAAGAAGATGTGGTATACTACATCACAATGGAATACTACTCAGCCATAAAAAAGAACAAAATAATGCCATTTGCAGCAACATGGATAGAACTAGAGATTCTCATACTAAATGAGTAATAAAGAGAAAGACAAATACCATATGCTATCACTTTTATCTGTAATCTAATATATGGCACAAATGAACCTATCTACAGCAACGAAACAAACTCATGAACATGGAGAAAGACTTGTGGTTGCCAAGGGGGAGGGGGAGGGGGAGGGAGTGGGATGGACTGGGAGTCTGGGGTTAGCAGATGCAAACTATTGCATTTGGAGTGGGTGAGCAATGAGATCCTGCTGTATAGCATAGGGAACTATATCTCACCAGCTGTGATGGAACATGATACAGGATAATATGTGAAAAAGAATATATAACTGGGTCACTTTGCTGTATAGCAGAAATTGACAGAACATTGTAAATCAACTATAGTAAAAAATTAAAACAAAAAAACAAAAAGAGCCACCAGAGAGACTGCTCTCTCTCTGCCATGTACAGACATAGTGAGAAGGCAGCTAGGAAGACGGCTTTCACCAGAACTGAACTAGCTGGAACTTGGATCTTGCACTTTCTGGCCTCCAGACTGAGAAAATAAATTTCTATTGTTTAAGCCACCTTGTCTGTGGTATTTTGTTATGGCAGCCCCGGCAGGTGAATACAAACATGATATATGTCTCCATTTATTTTCATCTTTCTTAATTTCACTCAGTGTTTTGTAGCTTTGAATATAGAGGTCATACATATCTTTTTTTTAGATTTATTCTTGATTACTTGATGTTTTATGATGCTATTCTATATGATTCTTTCTGAAAAAATTTATTTTCTATTTGTTTGTTGCTGGCATATAGCAATACAATCTTTGTTGGCATATTGACTTTGAGTCCAGCAAACTTGATACATTCATGTATCAAATTTAAAACTAGTATTTCCAATTCTTTCGGATTTTCTATTTACACAATCCAGTCACCTGTAAATAATGACAGTTTTATATTTTTCATTCAAACCCTTATCTACATTTCTTTCTTTTTTTCTTGTCTTACTGAAAAATAGTTTCAAAGTACTTTGCAAAAGTGCTTCTCTCTCTCTTTCTCTCCCTCCCTTCCTCTCTCCCTCCCTCCTGTGTCCCAGCTAAATTTGTACACAGATCCAGAAGGAAAAGTGCTTGGGGATGTTCATTGCTACATTGTTTGTGATAAAAAATGGTCTTGAGGGCAATTTAGGTGCCATTCTTAAAAGACTGGATCACTGTAAAGTGATGTGTGATTACTGCGGAAAGAGGAAATGGGGGGGGAGAGAATGAGATTGGAGATTAAAATGAAACAACTAATAAGAATGAAGTGTTCCTTTCATGTGTGGATGATGTCAGGATGTTTCATAAATGGGAAGTGTGTAATGAATTCAATGCTCTGTACCTGCAGGTCCAAAACAATACAAACAATCCACTCCAAAATACATACTAGTGTTATACTTTAAATTTTTTTTTTTTTTTTTTTTTTTTTTGGCTTTTGAGGGCCGCACCTGTGGCACATGGAGGTTCCCAGGCTAGGGGTCTAATTGGAGCTGCAGCTGCTGGCCTACACCACAGCCACAGCAATGCCAGATCCAAGCTGTGTCTGAGACCCACACCACCACTCACAGCAAGGTCGGATCCTTAACCACTAAGCAAGGGCAGGGATCGAACCTGCAACCTCACGGTTCCTAGTCAGTTTTGTTTCCGCTGCACCACAATGGGAACTCCAAAAAAAAACTTTAATAAAAATTTATGAGCTACTTGAAAAAAAATTTTTTTATGTCCACACCCAGGGCATATGGAAGTTCCTGGGTCAGCGATTGAATCTGAGCTATATCTGCGACCTACATGCAGCTGTAGCAGTGCTGGATCCTTTAACCCACTGCACTAGGTTGGGGAGCAAACCCATGCTCCCGCAGCAACCCAAGCCACTGCCGTCAAATCCTTAACCCATTGTGCCACAGCGGAAGCTCCTGTGTTACACTTTTTAAAGAAAGTTTTCTTATAATAGATTATTTATATGCATTTAATTTTAAATTATACATTTTTAATTTTAATATGTATTGCCAGACTCCTTTTTTTTTTTTTTGATGTTTCAAAAGATGTTCTTACATAGTCTCATCCATTTATAATTTAGGTTGAATTTAGAGTGAATCAAGTTCTAGAAGAAAATTATGGAGATTTTTATCAGAATCATATTATAATAAAGAATTGCAATTTAGAATTACATTAAATGGATAGCTTAATTTATGGGTAACTGATCTATTTTCAGTCTGAGGAAATGCTTTATAAGTGTAAAATCTAAGAAGTCATAAATGAAAATTCTGAAATGCTATCAATGTTTTTTTTTCTTGGGTAATGGGGCTAAGTGTGCCTTTTCTTCTGTCTCCTTTCCTGGGTTTTCCAAATCTTCTTTAATATGCATGTTCTAGTTTTATAGTGAAAGCATTTATTTAATTTTTTTTCATGGTGTTCGTTTTCTTACTGTTTTATATCTGCTTTCTTTCTTTTCCATTTTTTTATTACTCAAATGAATTTATCACATCTGTAGTTGTATAATGATCATAACAATCTGATTTTACAGGATTTCCATCCCACAGCCCAGGCACAACCCCCACCCCCCAAACTGTCTCCTCTGGAGACCATAAGTTTTTCAATGTCTGTGAGTCAGCATCTGTTCTGTAAAGAAGTTCAGTCTGTCCTTTTTTCAGATTCCACATATCAGTGAAAGCATTTGATGTTGGTGTCTCATTGTATGGCTGACTTCACTTAGCATGATAGCTTCTAGGTGAAAGCATTTATTTAAAAAGTGATCCATTCAGTAATAGAGCCAGGAGAGATGGCTATTTCCTTTTTTTTCCTTTTAATGAGAAGGGAGATTCAAAAGCTGCATCTTAAATGTCAGAAGTTATTTATCAAAGTTGGTTGCAATGATTAGAGAAGTAGAAAAATTGATACTACAGTTTTAGGTAAGCAAACTATTTTTCTTATTTATGAAGCCAAGTTCCAAAGACTAGTAGGTCTCATTACATGGCATGGTCCCTAAGGACACTGTCACCAAGATTCTCTTAATGAAGCATGGCACAAAAAAAAAGGTCTTTTTTTTTTTTTTTTTTTGGTCCTAACATATACAATGTTCAGAAATTCCTTCTTGCTAGGCAATAGCAGCATGTCTTGGCAGTGGGATTGACCATAGAGATCTGTGCTTTTCCAAAAGTGAAGAATAGAAACCTTTGGGAATTATCTTTCCTTAATGACAGAGGAGGAGTGTATCAAATGTCCATTTGCTAGTCCTTTCTGAATGATTGTGAATATCTACTGAAGTCTGTAACCAGGTAGAAGCAGGAGGTGAGAAACATCTTCACACCTGCGCATCTCAAGTCCATCCTCATTCAATTGTTTGGGATAATAAAGAAGGTGATGGGAAGGAGAAGGTAGACGCTGAAAATATATGGACATATTGTGGGGAGGAAAGGAACCCTGGACCTTAGTGCTGCTACGTGAGGTCTGCGAAGCTGGAGGGAGGTGAGTCAGCTGTGTGAGTAACTTCTGGAGAGTTCTGTAGGAAGCCATTACAGGTGGAGTTAAAGGCTCTGGAATCACTCATTTAGCTGAGCTGAGCAGACTATGAGATCAGAGAGAATAAATCTTGGACTTTAACAAGCAAAGGTTTGTTAAATTTTTCAACTTTAATTTCTCTTTGGAAATTGATTAAGGGAGAGGTTTTAGTGATCAAATTCAGGGTCTGTCTATGGAGTTGGCATTTTATTCACGTGTTTTTATTGAAGAAACTCTGATATGCTGGCTGGACATAATTTGGCACGGGAAATAAAATAGAGAGGAAATTTTCAACCTTGGGAACTGAATAGCCTTGTGGTTGTCCTAATTAATGAACTGTTCTGAACAATTTTGAAGCCTGATGGAGGCAAATTATATACTGTTCATCAGCAGTCTCGTGAGGACACACAAAGCAGAAGTCAGTGCTTAGGCAGAAGCCTAATAAAAGGGGGAACAGGTCTTCCCTAAGCCCTGTGGTGCTCTCCTCCCCAGAGGGAGTCACACTCCTAGCTGATCAAAAGCTTAAGCTCCATGGACAAAGACATCTATTAGCATGATACTCTTGACCCCTGGAGTAGCTTATCTGATGGTGAGTTGTGTAGGGAAAATAGAACTAGTCTCTCCCTCTTCGTTCCCTCTTGGGAGAAACATCTCTTAGGAGCAACGTTCCTTTTTGCTCCTTTCATTGTAAACCCTACCTCTCAGTAGGGCCAAGAATCCCTAGGAAGTTTCAGGAACCCTGCTCTGGTCCACTGTTGCTTGTGTCAGAATAGGGACCTGTTTAATTTGAGTCATAATCTCCCATCACTTCCTTTCTCTAAAATCTCTTGGGAGATAATCTTCCTGCAGAGAACATGATTTCTATTATTCTCCTCCGTGCTTCTCATTTTAAAGGTGTCTATTCCTCCAGATTCCTTACTTGCAGGGAATTTCCTATTTGGAAGCCTTCTTGACTACAGGCATAAACTCTGTTATCCAGGCTTGCCTCTAGTAACTGTTTCAAGTAATAAGATATTAATAAGATTACTGTTGGACGTTTTTTTCAGGTTGGGTGGCTCTCAGCACTTGGGTTTGCTGATGCTACTTACTTGCCCTGCGTAAGGTCATGGATCATGGTCCTGTTCCATGGAACAGACTTATCATCACCGTTTACTGTCATGGTCGTTACTTCGGTTACACTCATCCCTTTTATAGTCTCTAGGGGAATGGAGAGTTCAGGGAAACGAGTCTAACAGTCTCTCAGCCGTGGAAGATCATGGTCACTGGCTGGTTTGTAAGCTTTTAAATGAGACACGCAGAAGACACAGGCTGATGATCTAAAAGGGGTGTGGCCCCCATCCAGTAGAGTGGGATGCGGGAGCCAGAGAGTACTGATTCAGGAGAAAGGGACTGCAGGCAAAGCGTACAAACTCTGCACTCAGTGACATCACCTTGGTGGCTTGAAATCAGCATTGATGGACCTATTTACCAAGGAAAGGGGCATATGCAACAAATCAGGACTTAAAAAATACATTTTTGTCTTAAAAGCACCCCACTTTTTCCATCTCAAATATCTCCACACCACGTTTCTAATTAAAGGGTTCAAGTAAGTATCCCAAGTCAATACAGAATTTGAGGACTGGGAGGTGTGACTTTTCTGTTCCCTTAACTCTGTGGGAGAGTGAGGAGCCGTAGGAGAAGCAGAAATAAGACTGCTCAGCTCAAAAGGGTTTGGAGAGTGTTCCATGTGGGGTAGTCCCTCTTCAACCAGCCCTCTCCGTCTATACAGTCCTCTGTATTTAATCTGTCCATTCTCTCTCCTTTCTCAGGACAGTCCTCTTCTTCAGTAGCCTCATTAACTCTCCCCACACCTGGCCCTGGTCAACAGCTCTATGCGAAAGTTTTTGTCTATCTAGGCTTCTGTTTCTTCTGAAGAGGGTGGAATGACTTTTTTTGTGGGGGTGGGGGTTAGGTAACTGGCTTAAGTTATATGTCTGCTTTCTCCATCAGTGGGGCTGTAAGCTTATTTTCTCCTGAATCATGTAAAACACACACACACACACACACAAATTTACTACTATGATTATGTATCTTTTTCCAAAAAGACACTAGAGTTGACTTGCTTGGGGAACTCAAATTTGCATATTAGCAACGACACTGACCCTACCTTGGTCTTCTGCTAAAGATGGACTAGCATCCTTTCTGGACTCATCTTTGTTACAAAGATCTATGTTAGCTGAGTCATCACAGATGGAGCCCCCATCATCAAAGAGATGTCCTTTATGGGCTTTAGTTCAGTCATTTGTTGTCTTGATGGCTTATTGTCTTTTTTTTTTTTTTTTTTTTTTTTGTCTTTCCTAGGGTGGCACCCGAAGCATATGGAGGTTCCCAGGCTAGGGGTCGAATTGGAACCACACCTGCTGGCTACGCCACAGCCACAGCCACAGCCACACCAGATCTGAGCCACATCTGCGACCTACACCACAGCTCATGGCAATGCCGGATCTTTAACCCACTGAGCAAGGCTAGGGATCGAACCCAAAACTTCATGGTTCCTAGTCGGATTTGTTAACCACTGAGCCATGTAGGAATTCCAGCTTATTCTCTTTTATGATTGGGGCTCTCAGACAAGTGTGGTAGGGAGAAGCAGTTCTCTTTAATGTTTGCAAAGGAAATAAAAAGACATTGTAGGTTTCAGAGCTAGGACTTGGTTACTCAAGGTTTACATCCCCATGAAAGAGATCACCCCTAGATAATAGCCATTGCAACCTTACATTTATAGCATTGAGTGTAGCTTCTGCTCAAACTGTTTCTCTCAAGCTGGAGGAAGTCTGTTGGAAGGGGACTCTGCTATGACCCATTCATGCACTCTTCTGCTCATGTGGAGAGTGCAATTACAATTCAACTTTGTCTGCAAGACTCATTTTTGTTTATCTCTTTGAATTTTTAGGAGACACCCACTTGCCAAAGATTAATACTCTGCACGAAGAGGATTAATAGTGACTCCTCAGCAGGCAAGAGGAGATTTGGGAAACCATTCCACCTTTTGGGTGTTGGTTCTCCGCTACCCCTCGTGCATTGTTTGAGGCTGGTGTTAGTTTTCAATTTCTACAATGTCAAGATATGTTTTAAAAATAACATTTTACTTTCTATGATGCAGTATAGTGTAACAGGTAAGAACGGGAGACCTGGGTTTGAATTTCAACCCTATGACTTACTAGCTGTGTGATCTTGAGAAAATTACTTAACCTCTATAAGTCTTTGTTTAGTCATCTGGAAAAGGGAATATTTTGCCTCATAGTACTGAGCATTAAATAAGTTAACAATTATAGAACTTAAAAAAATAGCCCCTACATATAAGCGTTTGTTAAATAAAATACATTTTAAAAATAAAAATATTAATGAAAGTAATAAACTTAAAATCTCCAGTTGTTACATTTAGCAACAAAGCAAATAAAAATTATTCATGAGGAGGAAACTGAGGTTCCTGAAGATTAAGGATTTCCTAGAGCCAGGGAGGTCATGTGATCACACAGGGCCTCGATTTCTGACCTTCTAACTTGTGGTCTCATGACATGTCTTCTGTACCATAAACTGAGCTGGAAAAGTCAGACATGCTGGATGATACTGTCTTTGGGGTACAAAGGCAATGAGTGGGATAAACACCCCAACACAGGAACCAGGAAATGCACAAGTGGAAAAGTTTAGACTTCCAAATCTATTTGCTTGTCACTTTCCAGATATTCTAAACTTTCTAGTATTTACCCTTCCAACTAAGAGAAAGCACGGTTTTGACCTGAGAGAAAATAACATTGATTTAGCCTCTTGATTCTTTCTATCTGAGTGATGGAGAGGTGTCTTGGGATTTCATGTGCATGTTTAACTGCTGTTTTAAAAAGTATGAATCTTATAACAAGCATTTGTCAGTTGCCAGATATTTTTAGAACCACCTACATACAACACAAACACATATTTATTTCAAATTTTATTTCAAACATAAATATACATGTTAAACCTTAAATTTTTCCAAGTGCCTGCCATTTTCCATAAACTGCTGACATTTCCCATTTTCCCACTTGGTGAAATTTTGGCCCAGTTATTTTTCTCCTTAGCTGAAGGAGAGTTTTTATTCTACTTAGCTGAAGCACTCTGCACAAACCTTAACTCTGTATTTTTGTGTGGTTTGTTCAAGGGAAATTGACACTGTGATTCATAAGCAACTAGACACGAGTGCTCTATCAATTTGTAAAGTCCAATTTCTAGAAATTTCTGGTTGGTGATAAACTGGATGGTTAGTGTTTTTTCCACCTGCAGCCTTGCTAACACAGTGAAGTGCAGTGGTCTACAGAGCTGTACTGGTGGATCCCTGGAGGCAGCAGTGGTGATCAGCCAGTATGCATTTGGATTTGCATGGCTGGCCGTGGTGACGGCTGCATGTGTTTTGATTGTTTTGTGCCTTTGCACATGGTTAAATGTTCTTTATATCTCCTTCCCAGAGGTCTTATGGCCTGACTCAGGGCAGGATGAGGGGATGATCCAGCAGGTGGGCTTCCTGCTTTAAATTTATCATCTTTTTGAATTGCCTTCTCCATCTCATTTCAGTGACAGAAAGAGTCCATCGGCTAAAAATATTTTGAATCAGTGGTATGTGGGTGAAGAATATAGGATTGAGTTAGAAGAGCAGGATAGATCTTCTGTCAAAATAAGTAGCGATACCTTGGCAAAATTATGTAATTTCTGAGCTTGGTTTCTTGTTTTTTTTTTGTTTTTTTTTCTTTTTACGGCTACACCCCCCAGCACATGGGGGTTCCCAGGCTGGGGTGTAATCAGAGCTACAGCTGCCAGCCTACACTACAGCCACAACAACAGGGGATTCGAGCCGCATCTGCAACCTACACCACAGATCACCACAGCACTGGATCCTTAACCTCTGAGCGAGGGCAGGGATCAAACCGGCAACCTCATGGTTCCTAGTCAGATTCGTTTCCACTGCGCCACGGCGGGAACTCCTTGGCTTCTTGATTTTAAAGAAGAAAGGTTCCTGTAAGTCTATAAAGAGAAGATGGCTAACTGCAAACCAGGAATTGAATTCTCTCTCCTTTTTTTTAATCTTTTCTAGGGCCGCACCCATGGCATATGGAGGTTCCTAGGCCTAGGCCACAGCCACAGCAACACCAGATTTGAGTCCCGCCTGGGACCTACACCATAGCTCACAGCAACGCCAGATCCAAACCCCATCTGTATCTACACACAGCTACAGCAATGCTGGATCCTTAAACCACTGAGCAAGGCCAGGGATCGAACCCACAACCTCATGGTTCCTAGTCGGATTCGTTAACCACTGAGCCACGACGGGAACTCCTATGGAAATTGTATTCTCAACAGACATGGGATCTGCCTGCACTGTAATCTTAGATTCCCTAGCCTCCACTGTGAGAAATAAATGTTTGTTGCTTAAGTCACTCAAAAAAAAAAAAAAAAAAAAAGGAAGAGGTTTGATTAGATGATCTTCAAATTTTTCTCCCACACTATATGACAGGACTAATTGAAAACCACTTAAAACACTGTCAGCAGCACAAGCTGTTATTACAATAAAGATGTAGACAGCAACGTGAGAAGAGAAGGTTAGTGGCTGCAGAAGTCAGGAAGAGGGGGAAGGTAAAGGAAGCCCACTATAGGAGGCACAATACATTAACACCGCAGGCTCATTTCACAGCAAAGGAGACATGGCAGTGTGAGCCCCTGGAGCCCAGATCACCCCATGAAATAGTAACAGCTTTTGTCTCGGTTTGCCACGTTGACCAGGATTTCAATCAGATTCAGGGCCTGAGGCTATAGATTTGAAACAGAAGCCTGGAACTCAATAAAATAGGAAATTTGGTAGGTGCTTAGGTTTGGTCTCTAAGACAAATCATGTTAATGAGCTCTTTGATTTGCTGCAAAATTTCCTGTGGGTACAACTGCTGAATTCCTGGAATTTTTGTCCTTGGATGACTGGGCAGGCCTGAGAGTCTCAAGGGCTTCCTTAATTAAGAGCAGAGGAAATAAATAGTGGGATCTAAATGTGCTAGCACTAAAAAAAAATCTGCTGACACCTGAGTTTTCTTATTTGTTTCATTTGGGGAAAAAGTCTACTGTTTGAGAATTTCCACCTTTCTGTCTGCCTTTATATATTTTTTTCCCCCTCATGGGGAAGAATAATTGCTGAGGGCCAGAGGCTCTGGTGTAAGCTTTTAATCTTTCAAAAGTGAATTAATATCCAAATCAAGACAGCCCACCACTGTGGAGATAATGTGTACATAATCAATTAAACGAAAATGATCCAAAATGTGTCTGGTCAAAGATGGCAACATCCCTGGTCCTTCTAGAAGAGCCCCATAGAACTCAACATGAGACACTGGCCAAATCACAGATTCCTGTGAGTATAAATCAAGAACTCAGGTTAACCGATTTGTGTAAGAGAAGAGCGAGCTCTTTGGAAATACCGTGATTCAGTCCTTTCCTTGGATACGAGCGCTTTGTGGGAGGAGGAAAAAAAAAGCCATTTCCTATTCATTGCACAGAACTGATTTACCTCACTTCCATGCAGTGATTTTTCATTTTTATGACTGTAAATTATTAAGGTTCTTTTGTGGCCCAAAGCCTGAGGAGGTGGTCCTCAGAGAGACAGAACCAGACTGGGGTAAACAAATGCCTAGTCGATCAATGGTCCCTGCCCTATTACTTTGTCTAAAGTTTCTCAGGTGGGCAGTTGCCTCATAATTTTATTTTAGCAGAATGAGAGTTAAGGGACCTTGGTGCAAGCGCACTGCTCCTTTCAATCATTTCATCCGAATAGCTTTCAATTTGTAGGGACTCACAGGAGGCAAAGGAGGCAGATTGAACTTCTTAAGTTCCTTGAAGGCCAGGAGCATTTTACAGATGCCACATTGTGGAAGGAAGAAAGCTGCCTAGTGGGTGGTTTGTAATAAAGCCGCTATGCCTGCCATTTATTCAGCCTTTTGTCTTGACCAGTTTTCTCTTTGCTTCTGAGGAGACGCAAGTACGGCAGGGGCATGGAAGAGGCAGGGAGTTAAGGGGTCAAAAGACCTAGGTTCGAACACCCATCTGAACCCCTGAATCCTGCTCTCCAACAAGGGGAGAGCGTGACCATATTTTCCCTGACTTCACCCGAGGGGAGTCGAGACATGAATTGGCATCGGGACAGTGCTTGTGAAAGTTCAGAGTGATCACTCGTTTTCCTCAAGGAGAAGCTCGAAGCTTTTCTCTGCTTCACTCTACCCTTGAGAAACAGGCGTTGGGGTGGAGATGTCAAGATTAAGGTCATTTTGTTGCTCAGTGGGACAGTGTGGACTCTCACAGCCCCATGGACAGAGGAGCTCTTTCTGGGGTCCCTTAGTTCCACTTGATGGGAAAGGAACTCTAGGGGAGCTGGCTCAGCTGTTTCCATCTCTGCAAATTCTCGGGTACCACGTAGACCACAGGGAGTTTCATATAGAATTTGAGTGCAGAGTTTTTTTCCCGAACTGCAGTTTTATTTATTTATTTGTCTGTTTGTTTATTTATTGATTTATTATTTGGGGGATAAACGTCTGCATTTTCTTAGAGGATCATTACGTTCTCAAATAGCAAAGGGATTTGGGGGTTCCAGACAATGTGCGTAAGGCTAAAAGACCAATTTCAACCGTTTTCAAGAACGAAAATAAAATTTCTTCGCAGTACAATGAAAACTGACCCACCCGGAAATGACTGTCTCAGGCTGACAGTATTGGAAACAGAAAACCTTTCCCCTGCAACTGCCCTAAGGAAGTCGGAGAGCTACATCACCTCAGAGAAAGGCCTCCGAGATGTGTAGAGCCTGTGATGAGTAGAGCGCTGACCGTGGGCCATTGAACCAGAGATCATTTCTTTCTGCAGCTGCCCTGCCTACAGACCTCGCCCACCCAGTGTCACTGGAAGAAAGGTACTGCACTGCCAGGGGTACTTGCTGTCTACCCCTGCTGAACAGTAGGTCAGGCCTGTCAGAGGGTGTCCCAGGAACAAACATGCTCAAGCAAAGAACTATACGAACTGGTGTCATCAGTGGTAGGATCTAGGTGACAGTGTATGAGCATACAAGAGATACCTTTTACACTTTTCTGAATGTTTGAAAATTTGCATAATAACATGTTAGATGAGATGGTGTTGTCAAGACAGACGTGGGAAAATATTCACCATAGGCTGCGCCATAAAAGTGAAGTGAAGGTTACAAACAATGTATACTATGATCACACTTTTGTAAATATAAAATGCACCTATATGTATTGTATATATGCTGAGTATATACACATGTATATAGCCATATCAGTATCTATATATTTACATAGAAAGAGGAAGATATGTGTATGTCACTGTCAATATCTCTACCTGCATTAAAATATTTCCAGAAGAAAAAACAGCAAAAAGATAGCAGTTGCTAGCTGTGGGTAGTAGGCATACAGAGCATTTTATCTTATTTTATTTTTACTTCTTAATGATTTTTATTTTTTCCATTATAGTTGGTTTACAGTGTTCTGTCAATTTCTACAGAGCACTTTAAAATTAATTTCTTATTATTTCTCTTGAACTTCCAGATATTATACAATGTATCAGTTTATACAGTCGAATTAAAGAATATATCATTTGCAAATTGCTTTGAATAATGTCTGATGACTGGGAGAAATAAGGATATACCCAGTCATTTTATGATATGATTACAATTGAAAAACTACATACATGATTGTGAAGGTTCTAAGAGCTTTTTTATTGCTGGTAACTAAGGGGAAAGAAATGAGTATATTGGAAGTTAAATCACAAGAATAATAAATGCTTATCTGTGAGATGTACTTTTACAAGGAATTTGCTTTCTTAAATTCTTCAAGCTTTTTGTATATCCGGATTTTATATAAGAACATTTATTATTTTCATGAACAACAACAGCAAAATGTTATTTTAAAAGGAGAAGGCCCGAGTTCTTATTCCAGGTCCGACCTTTTTTCAGAGATACATTCTGTATCTATTTTTATCTCTCAGCACTGTCATGAATTTCCCTTTTTCAAAGGTGAAAATGAAGAAATTATAATATATATTAAGGTGGGTTTCTTACAGCTTTTCAAACTCAAGAGGTGATTTTAAGCATTAAGAATGTGAGACTGTTATTACAAATACAATCTTCAGGCTCTGCTGATTCACCTTTCATGAGACTCATTTTTCAACGAACAGCCAGAGCATAACAAACTTCATATGTCATTCTCTAAATTGAAGAGCAGTAAGACTCCATATCTGGGGAGAATTTTATTAATCTCGAGCATGCCAGGGCCCTCTCCACCCTGCATTCAGACCCCAAAGCAACGCTGCTCACTGGAAACATGCAGACCATGTAGATGGGCTGGAAGTTGGTACTTGGAGGCAACTGTGAGGTAGCCTCAGACCCCTTAGAGTGTGGGGCAGCTTGACTGCCATCACTTCCTTCCTGCCTGTACACTCCTGCCAGCTCTTCATCTAGCAGAGACGTTTATCCCTCTGCTCACTTGATTCTGGACGGGCCTGACTGCTTCGCCAATATAATGTGGTAGAAGTGCTGCTGTGCCGGCTTTGCGGCAAGCTTTTAGGAGGACTGGCAGTTTCTGCTTCCTCCTGCTAAGCCCCACACAGCCTGTCGAAAGCCCAGGCTAGTCTTCTGGAAGGAGAAGTCTCAGGCAGGAACACCAAGGTGCCCAACCTGTGACCTTCCACTGGAACTCTTTCATCTCTCTTCCTCCGCCACGTGTAAGGCGTCTCCCTCTGGGGGGACTCATGAGCTCATCCAGCTCTGTTCGTGACCAGGTTGGCAGGTTTAGTTTCTGTTTTGAGAGGGGTGTGGAGAGGAATAGACGATTTAGGATGTCTGTGGGGGACCAGCTTTCAGCTTCATCCCCCAGTCAGCTTTATCAGTGCTGGGGCTCTTGTGTTCTCCATCTGTCTACATTGTCTGATTTCTCAACCTTGAGGTGGGGATTGGGCAAAAGGTTTGAAATATCATCATCCCCTCAAATCTCCGCACTTGAGAATTTTCCCTTATCTATGTAATTAGAAAAATTGCCAGGATGGACTCTAGCATGGATCCCTTGTCATTGATTTTTGTCTGCATGGAGGGAGCCTTTTCAATTACATACAGATGTCTCCAGGTCATCAGAATATTCTGATAAAATCAGCCCCTGCCATACAAGTGTGGAAGTTTTAGCTACTTGTATGGGCAAAAACACACATACATTGTATCTTTAACGCTACTGCAAAAACTGCTTTGCTCCTATTAATGGAAGAGAGAGTTCAAGTTTTAAGCTGCTAATACCAATAATGAGTGTTGGTAATTACATACTGTAGATAATTACAACCTCTATCATTAGGCAATTAAATTAAAAAACTCCTGAAGTAACAGGGATTTTGGTAATAGTGGTAAAATTAGTGTTTGCCATTTTGCCAGTTTATTGGTTTGTTTTGTTCTTTTGTCTGTGCAAATGGCAAGCGATGGTTAAAATGTATCTGTGGCATGATTTTGCCACAAATTAAAACATAATTAACGATTAAAACTCTAGCACTAAAACTTGTAAAGTATATGAGCAAAAATTTATGTCATATGACTCTGAGCTGATTGTAACCAGCTCCAACATTGTAAAAGTAAAAAAAAAAAAAAAAAAAAAAAAAAAAAAAATCCGCTTTTGTATAGCAAAAATGGGTGGATTATAAGTGTGTGGGTGTTCAGTGTGAAAACTCACAAAGATAGCAAATGAATGGATGTGTATCTTTGATCATGGCTTCTGTTATTCTTTGATCTTTCATTCTGGAACATCAATTACTTATATGAGTCCTCTGCATCCATCAACTTTCTTATTGTTTAAATCTGTGCTCATTTCCTAAATATTCTAGGAAGCTACTCCATTTGCTTTTCTATCGTCATCCATAATCCCTGTGTGTCTGTGCTTGTTTCATAAAGACCATAGTTCCTTAAACACTGTTGACAGATCATAACGATAATGCTGAAAGTATTTGGATGGCTAATAATGTGCTACCTGAAATACACCAAAGTCATTGTTTTGTGGCCATAATCCTATTCCAGATATTAGGAACTGGAGTCCTATGAAAGTCAGACAAACTGTACAAGTCAGACAAACTGTACAGAGCCACTATTTAATAACTTTAAATAGTAAAACTTGTTTCTCTGATCTCGAAGCTCATGTCTTCAACCACTGGGTCATACGGTCACAACATTTCTGAAATTCTACTCTGGGTCCTGCCTAGATCATTTTTATGTGGATTTCGCCTCTGAATTACCCTTATGTAGGGCCACTTTGCTTTCTCTCCAACTATTAGAAACTCTAATAGGCTGAATAAATATTTTCACTTTCCTTTTCTGCCAACAACATAAATATCCTTGTTTCTGCCAAACATAAATTCCTTTCATCTGTACTTCTTTTTCACTTTTCATGTTTACAATAAAAGAGGTATCCCTCATCCTGCCAACAGAGTTAATTTCTCTATCCACCCTGCATCACATAGCCCTTTACAGCTCTTTCATCAGAGACTTGCTCCATTGATTATTCTCTCTTCTCTCTGTGTGTTCCTTCACAACAGAAAAATCTGAAAAATCTCCTCACATTTAAAACACCACACGCGCGCACACACACACACACACACACACACCCACACAGTATCTCCTTCAACTCATATCTGAAAAATCTCCTCACATTTAAAACAAATTAAAACACACACACACAGTATCTCCTTCAACTCATATTTTCCTCTACTTCCCTACTTTTCCTGCCATAACTAACCTTCCTGAAAAGATTTTTTCGAAACTTCCTGTCTTCATATGCTCACGCTAGATCCATTTCTAAAGCTACAAAAATGCAGGTTAGGGACCTCCCCCCAGTCCTGGTCCCACTGCCCAAAGTGTGGTTCTCATTCATTGAGTCAGATGGGCACTTTTTTGTGCTTGGCTCTGTTGCCCTTCAGCATTATCTGTCTCTGTGCATAACCCACTCCCGGAAGTTTCTCTGCTGGGCTCCTTTCTTGTGCAAAACATCCTTGTGTTTTCTTCCTGCTTCTTGAGATGCTTTCTTTGAGTCTCCTTAGCAGGCTCTTGTGTCTTGTGTCTCGACCATCTCTTTAATGTTTAACTTCTCCATCTTTACTACCTTTTCCTCTTCTCCCTTCTAGACATGTATTGTGAGGGTTTTTTTTTTCCCCATGCCTGTGGCATGTGGAAGTTCCTGTGCCAGGGATTGAACCCCCACAGCAACAGCGACCCAAGCTGCTGCAGTGACAATGCCGGATGATTAACCCACGGCACCACTATATTTTGAATACATCTGCCACTTTCTGTCTACACTGCCCAGAATCCAGACTCCAACAATAGCATTCAACATAGACTCCCTGCTTTTCATCTTCCTCTGTTTGTCATTCTAAACTATGGACCTAGTCTTGCCGCTTCTCTACTTAAAATACTAAATGGTCTCTTTGTGAACTTAGGTAAGATTCCAACTACTTCCCATGACTTAAATTTTTAAGCTGAGGCAAATTAATGCTGATTTACAAAGTAACGGGTTAGAATTCCAGCAGCATGTCAAGATCCCATGTTGGTGTAGGAAGGAATACCATTTGTCACAAATCTAACCTGTCACTCATGTTCCTATTGCTATGAGTTTGAGTAGGCTGTGCTGGGTTACCTTAACAAACAAAATACAGAAAAAAGGTGTTTCTTCTTTACACTATGGTCTGAAATTAGTCTTTCTGTATGACAGTCAGCTCTCCACTATGTAGGATTCAAGGACCCCCCCCACCCAGGGCTTCATCATTGTACGTACCCAGCTGGAGAAAGGTAAAGACAGCATGGGGAGAGGGGCAGAAACCAAAGGATACAATTTCCACTTTCCTTCTCTTCCCAATAATTACTCACACAACCCTACCGAGATGAAATGGGTTAGAGAATGTAGATCCATTATTGATACGAAAGGAAAAAAAATTTAAAAAGAATTATGGAGAGCTTGGTACATGTCAGACAGGCAGGTAGATAGCAATTGTGAGTGGATCGGATGGTCATTCTTGTGTGGTCACAAGCAGGACACTATGGAAATATGAGGGGTGGTGGCTGAAGCAATGGGAGGGAAGAGAATGTGTGAGTTTATTCTTTATCGTTTTCATTCTCTCAGGAGAGAGACTCTTTGGCCTGTCTTGTCATTCCATATTCAACACCACATGATATTTTGGCCGAGCCCACTGCCCTCGTTTTTTATTAGGCAATTGGAAGAATAAAACGTTTTAAAAGAGAAACATGCATTCTGTAAAAGAGCATTAAGAATAATCGATTGAGATTGTAGAAGCCAGTATACTCTGCTCTCTGAGGAATGTCTCTAGAACTCTGACTCCAGCCACAGCGAACTCTCAAACCAGGAAATGAATCAAACCTCTACTGGGGATCTTCTCTCCTTTACAGCAGCTGCTTCTGGAGACAGAAAAGCCTTTAAATGTTTCCTTGGGTATGCTTATCAACAAGGAACCAGCCCTGAAAATGTTTCCCTTGCAATCTTGCCTTCTAAGACAATGGAATATTAGCATTTAAAAATTAGTGCTGGTAACAAGAAAATGCCAATCCACCTCTTACCACATAACCCAAGATGATTACTGAAATAGTGTCTATCTGGGGCAAGCCATTTTAGCAGGCGTCTACACAGGGGAAGCAGATCCTTCTGTGATATTGGACACATTATTAACCTGGTTTGCACATGAACAAAGTATTGCTAGAAAGAGCTATTTCACCAGCTTGTCATAAACAAAATACCCTATAGGAAAGCACTTTGCCTAGAATAGATGCCCGAGAAAGGTTCAGTCCTCACCTTCCTTCCACTCCCTCCCTCCTTTCCTCCTTCTCCCTTCCCTTTTCACAATCCTCTCCCCTTTCCCCACCTTCCCTCTCGAGCTGAGCTGAAATTTACAGAAAAGGACCATGGAGAGCAAGGTACACAAGAGACTGACTCTGAGCTCCACAAGGAAGAACAGAAAAGTCAGAGAATAGGGAAAGGACAGGCAACAAGTGGGGGAGATGGAGCTTGGAGAGCCACTAAGAGAAAAGGTTTTGCAGTTAGAAAGTGTCACTTGTCCCTGGCAATGTCAGAGGCTTGAAGATATCAAAGAGATACAGATTACAGGCCTCCTACAATCAACCCTGTGGCTGGACCCAGGGACCTCCTGGCTGAGTGGGCTCCTGTATGAGAGAGAGCAGGGCAGAGCATCCCCAAGAGCCCAGCCTCAGCCCCTATTGCCCACCTGCTTCCATATCTCTTATTTGTAAGAACGTCTTATTTGGGAAGGTCTTTATCCTCCAACCCAAATTTGCTTTGCAAATCTTCTACTTATCTTTTGAAACATTACTTAAATGCCCCTTAGTCAGTGTGACTGATTCTTACAGGTGTTCGCATCTGGGCTGTACTTCGATGTGCATTTATCAGTTCAGTTCAGGACAAAAAGCACTTGTGGGGTTTCCCATGTTCCATGCACTAGGTCAGGGGGTGGGTATAAAAACATGACTATAACAGGGTCTCACTCCCTGGGCCATCCCAGTAGGAACAGTGGTTCCCCAAACCCAGTTCCCAGTGGACCATTCATTTCAGAATGCATGGGAACTGGGTTTAAAATGTATATTTCTTGGTTCTGTGCCCAGGTACTTAAGTAAAGGTAAGGCTGGAGAACCTGTCACTTAAGGAGCTCTCCTAGGTAATTACGATGAGCAGCCAGGTTTGGGAACTTCTGAAAAGGTGAAGTGAAGTAAGCAATTTAGAATATTCTCTCTGATGAGGGTGATGGTGTTCTATGTTGCCAACTATAGCTGGGCCCAAAAGCTTCAAAGGAAAATTAGGGGAGTTTCCATCTTATTGTACTGTCTTATTAAAGTTTACATTTTGTTTAAGGTTCAAACCTTTGGTCTGGTTAATGCTTAACCTACAGAGAAGGTAGGTGAGCAAGGCCCTGTCACTGGACACATGTGCCAACAGCACAGGTGAAAAGTGTCCTTCTCACTCCATAATTCTCATCTTTAATGATTATCTCTTCCCAGCAGATCTTCTCTGACCACCGTGTTATTATTTTTTTAATCTCAACTGCCGTTTCTTTTAAAGCACTGACCACAACTTTCAATTATTTTCTTGATTATTTGCTCTCTCCCCACTAAAATGAAGTGACAAGTAGGCAAGAAACAGGTCTCCTCTGTTTACCCTACACACCTAGCTGCAGGCACAGTGTCAGAAAAGCTAATAGTTGATAAATAAGGATGGAACACGTTGAATGAATAGGGATATGTTTGTGACATCATTGTCCCTCTTTGTTTGCATTTCTTTTCTTCTTTTTTTGGATTTAATTTTCTTCTGTGATTATCCCTAATTTATTCTTATGGTTATCTAAGTCCTGTTTGAATAATAACTGACATAGGTCTTTTTGCTTCCGCTCCTCTAAATAGTTTACTGTATCTCTCTGAATTCTACTTGAATTGAAAGCAAAACAACCAAGCAGTTGTTTCTGTTGCACCAAGCACACTGGCTGCACTGGTCTGTGGTCATGACAACTTCCTCCAAGAAAAGGCATCAAGAATGAGGCGGAGAAGAGGCCATACAGCTGCAAAGGCACTCACCAGGCCTTTGAGGCACTACAGCAGAAAAGATGGATGAGCAGCCTGCTAGCTCTCATGCTTCTACTTTGTGCAGACGGGCTTTTGAATTAGCCCTGCTAAAATGTTAGCATCCTATGTAGCCTTAAGCTATAATACATTTCTCACATTTTGGTGCAGATTCCTTTATTAAAGCTTTCTTCTTTATTGTCTTTATAGAAATGATACCTTTTTGGGGTACAAATCCAATCATAAAAATGTGTAAGAATGAGAGTTAAAAAAAGTCACCTAAATTCCACTGAGAAATATAATGAGCATTAGATAAGCATGATTCCAGGCAGCTCTCTGTGCATATATGCACACAGGAAGAAATACGGTTAGATAAATAGCCAGAGAAGTGATTTTTGTGACAATGGGATAACACTTTACATAACATAATATTTTCGGTAAGAAGGTATGAAATTTACTTTTATATGAATCAAACAGAAGGAAAAGAAGTTGATGTGAGAAGTAGTTGCTGAATTTCAGTTATTTATTTTAAACAATAGAACTATTCGATTCTAGAGGATCCTTCTAAAATTAAGGGGGAAATTATTTTAAATGCCACAAGCACTGCGGCAGTTGTTTACTGTTCAACCTGCCTTTAAGGGACTCCATGCCTCCTCTGAGAATATCTCCATTCCAAATTCTTTATTTGGGCACAAAGGTGCTATATTCCTTAAAGTCTAAGATTGATGGCTTTTTTTTTTTTTTTTTTTGCACACAATATCTCTCAGCTCCTTAAGTTGTTCTAAATGATTATATGTCTCAAGAATCCACCTCTTTTCCAGACACTCTCCTGTTGGAATTCTCTCTCCTCAACCTCCAGTCTGTATAAACCACTCTCTAAGTGTCCTAAAACTGTTAATTTGGGAGCTTTCTTCTACTGTCCTCCTACTTGGAATTCACTATTTTTATCAAGATGCATGTCTTTCTCTTTCTTCATTATGTTCTTATTTTGCTAGAGCATATTTTAATCAGCTTCCCAATAAGGTATGTGGGGAAGAAAAACACTTCTGAGTCACTTCATATCTCAAAAAGCCTTTATCTGTTTGAATGATAGTTTGGCTGGACTTTGAATTGATTGCTACGGCTTCTCAGTGGCCATTTATTTCATTTAGGGCACAACCTAAAAACACATTTCTTCTCAGGTTATTCTTTTGTCTTATTACTATTTTGAAATCAACTCACTGATTTTCCTTCTTTCTTTTACTTGAGGTCTAATTTACATGCAGTTTGGTGAGTTTTAACAATTGTATACACTCATGCAACACTACCCTAAACGAGATATAGAAAATGCCGGTCCATCGCCCTCCTAAATTTCTCAGTCAATTGCCTGTCCCATACTCATTAGAAGTAGCCGCTTTTTTATTTCTAGTACTGTAGACAAGTTTTGCCTTTTCCAGCACTTCATTTAAATAAAACCTAACAGTATAAACTCTTATGTCTAGCTTCTCGGGCTCAGCATGTTTTGGAGATTCATTCAAGTTATTGCATGTTTCAGTAGCAAACTCCTGTTTCTTGCTGAGTAATATTTCATTGAATGAATGTATCACAATTTGTTTATTCGATCTCCTGCAGATAGGTATTTGCGTTGTTTCCAGTCCTAGAGTATTGTGATAAAATTGCCATGGGTGGGATATTATTCAGCCATAAATAAGGAAATCTTGCCATTTGCACCATGGGTGGACCTCGAGGGCATTATGGTAAGTGAAATAAATCAGACAAAGACTTTCAGTATTTGTTTTAGAATTGGTGTAGTATTGCTGTACTCTTTTAGCTTTTGTTTGTTGGGGAAATCCTTTATTTGCCCTTCTATTTTAAATGATATTCTTGCCGGATAGAGTATTTTAGGTTGCAAATGTTTTCCTTTCAGCACTTTAAATATAATTTGCCACTTCCTTCTGGCCTGTAGTGTTTCTGTAGAGAAATCAGCTGATAGCCTTATGGGGGTGCCTTTATAATTAATGCTTTGTTTTTCTCTTGCTGCCCAACTCTCATACTGAGTGAGTTAAGTCAGAAAGATAAAGACAAATACCATATGATATCACTTATATCTGGTATCTAATATATGGCACAAATGAACTTATCCACAAAAAAGAAAATCATGGACTTGGAGAACAGACTTGTGGTTGCCAAGGGGGAGGGGGAGAGACTGGGACAGATTGGGAGCTTGGGGTTAATAGATGCAAACTATTGCTTTTGGAATGGATTAGCAATGAGATCCTGCTGTGTAGCACTGAGAACAATGTCTAGTCACTTATGATGGAGCATGATAATGTGAGAAAAAAGAATGTATACATGTATGTGTAACTGGGTCACCATGTTGTTGTACAGTAGAAAAAAATTGTATTGGGGCAACGACAGTAAAATTTTTTTTAAAATCAAAGACAAATACTGTATAATCTCACATACATATGGAATATAAAAAACAAAACAAACTCATACATGCAGAGAACAGACTGGTAGTTGCCAGTGGTAGGGGTAGGGGTGAGAAGCTGGGGAGCAGGGATGGGTAAAATGGGTGCAAGTTGGCAAAATGACTTCCATTTATAAAATAAATGTCATGAGTATGTAATGTATAGCCTGGAAACTATAGTTAATAATACTAGTTCCAAATATAGTATATTTGAAAGCTACTAAGAGAATAAGTCTTTAAAGTTCTCAACACAAGAAAAAAAATTATAACTGTGTTGTAATATATACTAGCTAGAGTTATCGTGGTGATTTTACTATATATAGAAATATCAAATCATTATGTTGAACACCTGAACCTAATAATGTTAAATGTCAGTTATACTTTAATGACAAAAAAGAAAAAATAAAGAAAATGTCCAAATTTTCTCAAATATATCAGTTATGCATATGTTCATACTAAGAGAATAAACCATTTACTTTTTTTACTATTTTTTTTTCTTACTATTTCCAGTACATATTTTTCCTAACATTGGATTGTCAGTGTTTTCTGTTTGTTTGTTTTGCCAAGCCTGTGGCATGTGGAAGTTCCTGGGCCAGGGATCGAACATGTACTACAGCAGCAACCTGGGACTCTTTAGTGAAAATACTGGATACTTCATGTGCATCACAAGGGAACTTTGGATTGTTAGTGTTTTTATCGTAGTCATTGTACTGGGTATATAGCCGTATGTGTTGTGGTTTTAATTAGCATTTCTGGAGTTCCCAATGTGACTCAGTGGTAACAAACCCAACTAGTATCTGTGAGGACTTGGGTTTGATCCCTGGCCTCAATCAGTGGACTAAGGATCCAGCACTGCCATGAGCTATGGTGTAGGTCACAGACTCGGTTCAGACCTGGTGCTGCTGTGGCTGTGGTGTAGGCCAGCAGCTACAGCTCTGATTTGATCCCTAGCCTGGGAACCTCCATATGCTGTGGGTGCAGTCCTTAAAAACAAAACAAAACAAACAAACAAAAAGACTTCTTTAACTTTTTTTTTTTGTTTTTTGAAGGAGATTTTAAACTAAATATATGCTGGTTAAAAAATCCTTTGCCAGATATACACATTTGAGATATTTTCTGTGTTTCATTTCCTATTCATTGTTTTTTATTTATTTATTTTTTTATTTTTGGAGTTCCCAGGCCAGGGATCAGATCCAAGCTGTAGCTGCGACCCAAGCCACAGCTGTGGCAATGCCAGATCCTTAACCCACTGTGCCTGATCGGAAAACAACCCACATCTCAGCACTCCCAAGATGCCACCAATCCTGTTGCACCACAGTGGGAACTGCTGTCTACTCATTTCTTAATAGTGTTGTTTTAGCAGATTTATTGTCATATGATTGTAATATAATAAATCACATGAGTTTAAAGTGTACACTTTGATAAATTTTGACAAATATTTGCACCCATAAAACCATCACTACATTATAGATAATATCGCTATTACTCCAAAAGTTTCTTTGTCCTCCCTTGAAATCCATCCATTCTGCCCATATTAAGGTAATCCCATTCCTCAGGAAAACGATGGTCTAGTTTCTGTCATGGTATATTAGTTTGTATTTCCTAGAATTTTATATAAGCAGAATCATAAATTCCAAAAAAATTGTCCTTTATTTCACTTATTGATTATTTTAGGATGCATCTGTATTGTTATATGTATCAGTGGTTCATTCTATTTTATTGCTAAGTAGTATTCCATTACATGGATATACCAATTTTGTGTACCATTCACTTGTAATGAAAATCTGGGTTGTTTTCGGTTTGAACTTTTACAATTAAAATTTCTGCATACATTTAGAAAAGTAAGTATGCAGTGGTATATCATTATGATTTCAGTCGACACTTTCCTAATTATTCATGAGTGCTGAGAATCTCTTATTTTTTGCTTCTTGCTTGCTTCCTTGCCTCCCTTTCTCTTTCTCTCTTTTTTCTTTTCTTCCTTCCTAACTTCCTTCCTTCCAGTGGTGAAACTGTAGGGTCAAAGGATATTTGCATTTTTAAGGTTAATGGATTTGTAAAATTGCACCCCATGTGAATTATCAACATATACTTCTACCGACAATACACAAAGTGGCTATTTTCCCACAGTGAAAAGTGTTTCCCAGAGAGCAGCAAGCTTACTGGGCAGAGGAAACAGATACTGGAGTGACAGATTTGGAGTTGACTGAAGATGTCAGTACAATGTACAGCAAAGAAGGTGACAACAAAGAGAGGACCTTAAGAAATCCATAGAGATCCTTTAAGGCTTTGGCCAAATACTTAGCTATGTGAAATAAAAGACTCCATAAGGCCTGGCAGAATGCTGATATTTTTGGACTGTGAGATTCATGGAGATACTAGAGGTATCTTGAAAAAACTTGGGAGTTTTGACCAGCCAAAATGGTGACACTTTTTTGAACACCTGAGAATTAAGAACCAAAAATATTACTCCTAGGAGTAAGTCTAATTCAACCCTACAGTAAAGTAGACTTTATTATAGGGCCGACTTAAAAAACTTAGCCCCAGATGCAGCCCCAAATTAATCCTTGATAGGATGAAAAGACAACAAAATCCAATCTTCTACCATGTAGCATCCACTTGTGCAGCATTAAGTTAAAAAATTAGTAGACAGTGAAGAGACAGGAAAGGATATTCCTTAACCAGAAGGAAAAAAAGAAGCAACAGAAAAAGAACAAATTTGACATAAATGTTGAATCAATGTATTGGCCACTGCAGAAGAAAAACCAGCCACTTAAACACCAATTTACAAGTATTCCCACTGTGGCTCAGTGAGTTACGAACCCAACGTAGTGGGTTTAGGATGCAGGTTCAATCCCTTGCCTCACTAGGTGGCTTAAGGATCTGGCATTGCCACAAGCTGTGGTGTAGGCGGAAGATGCAGCTCAGATCAGGTTTTCCTGTGGCTGTGGTGCAGACCAGCAGCTGTAGTTTCGATTCAATCCCTAGCCCAGGAACTGCCATATGCCAAGATGTGGCCCTAAAAAGAAAACAACAACAACAACAATGATTGATTTATGGAAGTCAATTCAAAATGAAGCCACGGAGAGAAAAAAAAAAGTCTGAAAACAGTACACAGAGGTTAAATGATATCTGGGAAATGGACAGTCTATGAAGAAGAGGAAGATAAATTAAGCAGAAATATTATTGAAAAAATAATGGCTCCAATTTTCCTAAAACTGATGATAAATATCAATCCACAGAACCAAAGTGTCCATTGATTACCAAGCAGGATAAATAAATATACACACATTTTAACAGTAATTTCTCTTTCTCTTTCTCATTTCATACCTAGGCATATCATAGGCAACTTATTCAAAATAAAAGATAACATAAATTCTCAAAAAAGAAAAGAACATCTTAAAAATGGCCAGAGGAAAAGAGACATTACGTATGAGGACATATGATAAGAAATACTGATGACTTCTCATCAGAAGTCAAGTCAATAGATAATGAAATGACATCTTAAAAGTACTGAAAGAAATAGGATTAAAAAAAGCTGTCAACCTAGAATTTTATATTCTCCCTGTAAATAAGTCTTCAAATATAAAGGAGAAGCACATTTTTAGATAAACAAATATAAAAGCACTCATTACCATCAAACCTGGGTTAAAAGAAATTTTAAAGGAAGTTCTTGAGGCCAAGAGGAAATGACGTGACATGGAAACTGTGATCCACATTTTTAAAAATATCAAAAAAATAAAAAATAAAAAAGAGCACTAATTATAAATATGATTTTTCCTCATTAATATATTTCTTGAAGACAACTGTTTCTTTGAGGCAAAAATAATAGCAATGAATTTGAGGGTCTATGACATACGTAGATGTAAGATGTATGGAAATTAAACCGAAGGAAGAGAGAAAGCAGAAGGAAACATGCTGTTGTAAGGATTTCATGAAGTGGCATGAAATCCACTTCATGAAGTGGCATGAAATCTGACTTCAAATTGAGTCAGATTGTGGTAGGTTAAAATTCTTGTTGTATCTTCTAGGGCAGTCACTAAAGATAAACAGAACACAAAAAGAAATAGTTAAAAAACAGAGGAGATCAAATGGAATACTAAGAAATAGTTAATTTTTTAAAAGTAGAGAATTAAGTAAAGTAGAAAAAGCTAAATAGAAAAAATAGTACAATGGTGCACTTTAACTCAATCTTATTAATAGTTACATTAGATGTATAGTGAATAAATAATCAATTAAAATACAAAGATTGCCAGATTGTATAAAAAAAGAGAGATCCGTATATGCAATCTTCAATAGACACAATCTAACAACAAAGATACAGAGAGCTTAAAAGTAAAAGGGTGGAACTAGATAATGTGCATGCAAATATTATTCAAATATAAACTGGGGACATTATATATTAACATCAGGCAGAATATATTTCAATAAAAAGAGTGTGTTACTGGAGATAAAGAACAATGTTTCATAAGGATAAAAAGGTCCATTCATCAAGAAGACCTAAAAATCCTGAATGTTATGCACCTCATTACAGAGCTTTGAAATACATAACTATAGGAGAATTAGACAAATCCACAGTTATATTTGGAGATTTTTAACCCTCTTCTCAAAGTTTTTGAAGAATTTCGAACTAGTATTCCCATTCTGGTATCAAAAACATTTCCCTCCCAAACCAGGAGAGGCTCACATCTCTGTATATTTCTGTGGCTGGCTGAGCTATTAGTTATCAGGATAATCATGTCATCTGATCAAGCAAATCTGAACTTGGCACGCATATTTTTACATCGAGGTAAAAATATCCACCATGTGTATGTGTACTCTTCCCCCACAACCACCTCCACGGAAGGAACAATCAGATTGGTCTTCCTAGAGACCTGACAACTCCATCCTTACCTCAGACCCTGTTCTGAGAGAATGGGAATATACCCAAAAGTGTGGCTAGGAGAACTGGGAGATGTATATTTAAAGGTACAGTGTCTACAGATGTTCCACAGGGGAAGTAAAAAAATATGGTAGATTCATAAAGAAGGAAGAAATGTCTGTTTTAAACCACATCATACATGACAGTCAAAGAAATAGTTATAAGTGTGTCCAGTGAGCTAGTAATAAACTTCAGTACAAATATTTTGAAGAAATGCTAAAGTCAGTCTCCTTCCTGCAAAATACCATCATTATGAGCTTAGGGAATATGCAGAGGGACTTCAGCTCAGCTGGGAATACAAGCAGCCCAAAGGCAACTTTGTGACTAAAGACACAGCTGCCAAGTGTTCACCACTAAAAGCCATCGCTGGAGAATTCCCAATGATTCATTCAAATCTCCATCAAAGAGGAAAAGAGTTAGTCCTGGAACAATGGACCATTGGAGCTGGAACGCTGAGCTCTCAAACAAAGACTATGCTGGCAAGATTCCTACTATATGTTTTATTGTTAGAGAGTGAGTTTGGGGAAGGGAGCATAAATGGAAAGAATTATTAAGTGACTCTACATTTGGTAATAAAATGGTTGCTTTTGCAAATGTCTCAAAAGACTTTTTTGGTTTTAGTTTTTATTATAATTATGATACAAATTGTAAGACGTCAAATAGAGAATTATAAAATGCAAAGTTCAGACAGCTTTGCTTGTAAACATGTTACCAATAAAGCTACTTAATTACTCTAAGCTTCATTTCTCTCAGAAGTAGGGATGCTAATAGGACCTCGCTAATAAGACTGATTTACATTTTAAAAAAGACAATCCACAGAAAGTGCTCAGTAAGTGCTGGTTATTATACTATATTGATATTATACATATTACTGTTTATGTAGGATTATTCATTTATTCCAATTTGTAACTTCTATATTCACTCAATGATATTCAGATAAATTTCTAAACCAGCAATCACTACGTGTTCACTGGAGAAATGAGAAAATGAAGATGTGAGTGGAAATTTTCCATTTAATTTCAATCTTTATTTCTTAACACTCTTCTATCACAAAGTCTTTTTATTCTTGTAAATTACAGAAAAGTCATTAATTTAAAAATCATTAAGTGCTAGGTTATTACCCAGAAAGGATTGAGCTTAACTGAATTTGCAGCCCAGGGATACTTTGGCAAAGATGTATCTGAAACAAGGGATGGAAATTTTGGACTTGAAGATCCTAACTAGCTTGTGTGTTCCCAATGCAGCATGTTTAGGAAAGTCACTTCTCTACTCCTCTTAAAGACATATTTTTTTTAAAGATTTGTGCTTTTTTTGGATAACATTGAACTTTAGGTATATTTGACTGAAAAAAGATCTTAAGTTTTCTCTTCAGATGAAATTTTTAAGTGGGATATTTCCAAATTATTTTAGAAATAGGAGGAGAATCAAATGGATACTAATTCCATCATTGCTTATTTAGTAGAAAATTAGTAGATGGTAGTTACAGAAATAGAAAATCAAGTGATAATACATTGTCCAAATAAAAACACTGCAAACTTCTCAAATAATCAGAAATACACATAAAACTGAAAGATAATAAAACAAAAATCAAAACCAAAAAAAGTGAAATAGGGCACATTTTAAAATAAGAAGACTCCCAGATTGAATCACAAAGCAACACATGAAGGTTACTGTACACAACAGGCATATCGAGTGCAATGAATGCGAAAGGATAAAAATTAAAAGAATAGGCGAAGGCATAAAGAGTAAATGCAGATTTAGAAAAAGAGAGGAAAAATGCCCAAATCTTAGTATCTCATAGGTTAAATGCAAACCAAAGGCATTAAATGAGAAAAAGAAGAGCACTTTATAATGGTAAAAGTTATAGTCCATAATAACAGCCTCACATTTCTCAGTATCCTTATGCTATAGAACAAAGCACCAACCTTCCTAAGGCAAAATATTTAAAAACTACAAGCAGCAGTTGGCAGAAAAATATTATTGGCGAAGCTTTTCATTCACATCTCTCAGTCCACAGAAGTTCAAGTAGGTTAAATATAGGTCAGGATATAAAAACCTACATTTCTTCAACAATATGCATTGAATCTCTAAACCAGAAAAGAGTCCATGAAACAGTCCTAAAAAGTGACCCTGTATTAGACCACAGATGAAACATCAATTAACTCCTCAGAGTAGAAAAGGTACAGACAATATTCTCTGATCATAACTCAACAAAACTAGAAAATAAGAACTGTAATAGAGAAAAAGTCAAAATCAGAATCCCTGAAAAATTAAACTAACACCTGGAAATTAAAAGAATATATCCTGAAATTTTAAAATTTTGCCAAGAACTTTTTGCTAAAGAAACATTCAATTAAAAAGTCAGAATATTTAAAGAAATGTTAGTAAAATAACATCCCACATTAGAAGGTATGGGTACAGGTTAAACAATGTTTAGAGAAAAATTAGGGATATTAAGTACTTGTACTAATAACTATAAAATAATGAAAATATATGAATTTAAACCAAAAGCAACAAGTTAAAGATAATAGAAAAATTCAAGGAAAGCTAAATACTGGATTTACTAAAGTATAAAAAGGAAATAAAGCATTAGAATACAGAAGAAAGGTAGAACAAATACATATTCTTAGAGCTAGTTATGAAAAAATTAAAATAATAAAAGACATAAAACATAAAATATAAGATGGGATAATAAATATCTAAAAATATAGAGGAAATTAAAATAAAAAGAAGCTATTCTGCCTAACTTTATGCAATAAGTTTGAGAACCTAGCTAAAAATGATACATATCTAGGAACACATAAATTAGTAAAATTGACTAGGAAGACATAAAAATAATCCTGGAGAAACTAATTCCACACAAATTTTAAAAGCTGTCATTGAGCAATACTTAAACAGAAAGCACTAGGTTCAATAACTTCACAAGGGAATTCTACCAAATACTATTGAGCAAATTGATTACTTAAAGCTATATAAAATATTTTAAATGAAAGTTTTCTAAATTCTTAAAAGCACATGAATTCTACTTCAAAATGCTATAAAGATAAAATTATAAGTCAATTGTAATTATAGCTATCACTGTAAAAATCAATAAGCAAATTATTAAGCAAAGAAAATATAGTAGCATTCTAAAGGAATTAACAGAGCAAGACCAAGTAACTACAATTCCAGAAATGCAAAATTTATTAATATAAAATACCTTTTAATAATCAAAAGGGAAAAATCATAATATTATTCCCATTAATTCTTAAGATATATTTCATAAAATTCAATATCTTCTCTGGAATAATAACAATAATGATAGGAATATTAATATAAATCACCCATCAGTTCCTCAGCATTTACCTCTTGTATCCTCAGTGGCTTGCTTCACAGCTATAACCTCTTCACTGGGTTTTTTGCATATCTCTTGCCCCTGGAATTCATTATTATGTATCAGAGTAATTTTGTGAATATAAATAAGGAAATTTTACTTCCCAGTGTAAAATTCTTTAATGACATTCCTTTATCCTCAGCATAAAATTCATACCCCTTAGCATGGCCTGCAAGTCCTCCCTGATCTTGTTCCTGCCTAATTCCCAGACCTCACCTGGAATACCTTCCCCATCACTCTCTGTGCTCCCAGCTGTCGTGGCTGTCTTAATTTTCCTGGGACAGTTGAGGCTCATTTCTGCCTTGGGTTTTTATATTAACAGGGAGTTCTCCCTGAAAAGCTTCTCCTTGAAATATTTATTCTCACTTAAGTTTCCACCCAAATATTGCTTTCTCATAAAATTGCCCTAACTTCTCTGTCAAAAGGCTTCTTTCTTTTGCCTGGAGCCCCCCCACCATCCTAACCATCCTGATGTGTCAGAATTCTATCTTGTGATGATACAGAGAGTATCACATCCACTTTCCTCCTTCTCAGGAAACTCGAGTCCATCTTTACATTTAAAGGAAGAAATGTCAAGATGACTTTAAACCCTTTTAATTGAAAAAGATGAGTATGATTTGTGTAGTTAAAAAGAACATATAGCAATTTTGCTGCAACACAGTAATGTCCACCAAATATTACTTGCACACCCTTATTTCCCTGTTGAGTGTCCGGTTTTTTTTTAAGAGCAAGAAAATGTCTTTGTAATGATGAATTTGATAATACACAGTTCTAGAACAGGGCTTCTCACTGGCTCACAGGAGACAGTAAGGGAGCAGATCTGAGAAGAACCAACATGTTCCAGAGCCCATATTGCACGGACACTCATGTCAAGAGTGACCGCCATGTACCCCCTTGAAGCTTCACTCACCCAACACTTCAGTCAAAATCAACGTCATTTTTAATACTTGACTTTGGCCATTAAAGATAAGATCCACTATAATGACAGGATATCAGGCTTGAATGTTTCTAATTAAACAGCTTTTGTTATATCACATAGGTGATTTTTCCTAGCATCCTTTTATATTTACATATTAGCTATCCTCAAATTAGCCTCTTGATGTTTCTATTTCAATAAGAAATCAAATCCTTTTAGCCTGTTTTCCGTATGGTGATTAGAAATAGTATCCACTGGTGTCCACTAGGCAAACTGCAAACTGTAGGATATGTCCACAATTTATCTCTTCCCTTCCCCTGCTAGTAATGTTCATTAGGATAATCTGGGATCTTATATCCAGATCAGCTTTATGAACAATCATATTATTATTATTTACTATTTAAAAAAATATTTTTGTACTTTTACCAGGTTGCAAAATCATATTAAAACTGTTAAAAATACAAAGACTATGGTTATTGCTAGATCTTAGTTCAGGTTTTTTTAGTGGAAACAGGGAATGCATTTATTGGCCTTTGTGTTTTAAAGCAACACTTTTTCTTTGATTTAAAAATATGTCTTTTTAAAGAGAAAAATAAAATCTTCTTCCTATGGGAGAAAACATATTTATAGTAATTATTTGGACAGTAAGTCTAGATTTAAGTAGTTTCATTATTTTGTATCTATGGTTTTATACCACATCCTCATTTTTCCTGAGTTATTTTTATTTTTTTAGTGGCACAATGATTTCCTGGGTAACATCTTCAGGAAGGGTATGCATCCTTGAACATCTGAGAGTATCTTAATGATTTTATTCATAGAGTGGTGAGTACAGAATTCTTTTCCCTCAAAAGCAATGCAAACTCACAACATTGTAAATCAACTACACTTTCATTAAAAAAAAAAAGAGAGAGAAATCTATGCAAACTTTTTCTTGAGAATCTCACTGAAATTTTCCACTTTCATTTAGTATTCAATGTAGTAAAGAGGAACTTTGGTTTTATACTGAGAGTTTTTATCCTCTATGAAAGATTTCTTTTCTGTTGAAAAGCAAGATTTCTTTTCTTTTTATTGTTACTGTCATCTGGTATTTGACAATCCATTTCCTGGTAGTTTCAAATTTTTCTTCAACTAAGGATACTTTTATTCAACTATTTCTTTGATTTTGCTTCTCCTTGTCCTCAATTTCATCCTCCTATACCAATATATCATGTGCGTCGGATCTCTTGGCTCATTTTTCCTAGTCTCTTGTCATTTTGCTTATTATTATATTTCTACCTTTATCTTTTTCCTATGGGTTCTGAGACAATGTTCTGTGCTCATTTTGTTATCAGCTTCTCAGTTTCCTTCTTTATCCAACCGTGGAAGCAGTGACAGCTTCCACTGTGTTTTTTAAAATGTAGGAATGGGGCTTATTATCTGAAACAATGTTTTCCTGATATTGAATGTTTCTTTTCTAACACCTTTTTCCTACAATGTCATCTGGAATCGCATTGTAAATATCAATTACAAGGTTAAGATTAATCCCAACTCCTTACCTCTATTCCCCTTCTTTTGAACAGCTAAATCTTTTAATTCGGTGGGTTTTATTTATTTGTTCTTACACACAAAGCAGAAAAGAAGTAGCATAGCCATATTAAAGAATCTTCTCTGCGTTATGTGCAGACTTAAAGCAGCTGATAGCAGACCTCCTTTCCAACACCCCCTCACCTCTATCCTCAGAAAAGCATCACTTTGAGGGTGAAGTCTGGACCTTCAAGCTTGTGGTTGCTGTTTCGTTTCCAGGATGATCCTAATGTCCAAAAAGGCTTGAATACCACTGATCCAGACTCTCACACAGTGTTACAAGGATCAGGAGAAATGATGTCATGATCCAAGTAAACATCCCCATAGGAGACAAACTGAGATCGGTGCTTCCTGTTGTGAAGCACTGAGAAGGGCAAGATGTCACTTCTGCGATATTCCTGCCAGAAAAGGAATATCACATAACCTGAGGAAACACAGTAAACTCAAACTGAGAAATATTTTTAAAACTGCACAACCTCTCGGAAAATGTCAATGTTATTCATGAAAGACAAAGAAAGATGAAGAAAGACTTCCAGGTTAAAGGAGAGGCTGGACAGCTAAAAAGCAGCATGATTCTTGGAAAAAAAAAAAATGTTACAGAGGATATTATTAGGAAAACTGGCAAAATTTGCATATGGACTGTGGATTAAGCATAGTATTGCATCAATGCTAAATTTCTTGATATTGAAAATTCTACTGTAATTACATATGCACATAGTCTGTTATTAGGAAATATACACTGTATGTTATTAGGAAATATACACTGTACAGGTTGGGAGTAAAGGGGTGTGATGTTTACCACTTACTCTGCAGTAGTTAAGGTAAAAAGGATATATACATGTATATATACACATATAAAAGGGAGATTACATAAGAGACAAGGAATGTGTAGCAAATGTGGCATATTGTTAACAAAGGGTGAACTTGGGTGAAGGATACGTGAAAATTCTTTATGTATCCTTGCTTCTTGAAACTAATTCTGGATAAAGTGTGTATGAGAGTACATTGCATTAATTTGTATTTTTTTTTTTTTTTTTTTGTCTTTTTGCTATTTCTTTGGGCCGCTCCTGTGGCATATGGAGGTTCCCAGGCTAGGGGTTGAATCAGAGCTGTAGCCACTGGCCTATGCCAGAGCCACAGCAACGCGGGATCCGAGCCACGTCTGCAACCTACACCACAGCTCACGGCAACGCCGGATAGTTAACCCACTGAGCAAGGGCAGGGACTGAACCCGCAACCTCATGGTTCCTAGTCGGATTCGTTAACCACTGCGCCACGACGGGAATTCCTGTAATTTTTTTAAGTTTGGAATCATTTCAAAAGTCAAAGTTTAAAAAATAAAGAGTAAAGCAAAAATTTAATAAAGAACTTGTCTTTGGAATTGGCCTAGATGAATGGTTACTAACTGCAAGTGTAAAGCCCAGCCCTAGGGAGGAGAATGATCCATACCTACGCACAGATGTTGCTGAAGCCCCTTTGGGGTTACCCATCAGGTTTACTGCTATTGGGTCTATGTGGGGGACTCTGGACATCCTTGCCCATAGCAGTCAGGTCTGGGAGTACAGCTGCTTGGACAGAGTGACAATGACATGGAAGGAGACTAAATGATGCCCTCTTACCCATCACAGATAGAGGAAGCAGGGTCAGGAGGCAGAGTGCCACTTCCTGAGGGAGGAAGGGTGGCTCTGGCACCTTCCAGCTCTCCTACTTTGAGAAAACCATCACTCGCAAAGCCTCCCTCTTTCTTCCTGGGTTCAGGCAAGAGGGGTACCTGGATGGATGGCATGCAGAGTGGTGTGAGTGTCATAGTAGAGACACGTGACATTAAAGCAAAGGGAAGAACAAGCAGAAGAACTGGAAGGCTTTACATGATTTCTTCCATCTTTGTAGCCCCATGGAGTGCACCACGTTATTAATAACGCATTATTAATGAAGCTGCTTGCACCTGAGTCCTCTTTTCATCATTCCACGTTGGAAGCCTTTGTTGCTGCTTCTCACAGTTTGAAATTTTCTTGCTTTCTCTTCTCTTCCTTTGTCTTGGTGATTTGATCACAATGTAAGCAGTCACAACATCAGGCTTGCCAGCACTTCGCCAGCTGGCTGGTAACTGCACCCTTTGTCACTGTCAATTCATCCACACCTGTGGATGGGTTCTGGATAGACAAGCTCCTAACGCCACCCATGTTCTGGCCTTGAAACTTCCTTCTGCTTTGAATCTTATTCCCCAACTTCTTCCCAGAATTCTCATTTTTGAGACTGCTTGTTTTATCTTTTGCTTTCAGCTCTACACTAACTTCCAGGAAATCAACAGCTGCTAGAATTTCATAGTCATTTTCAGAGAAGGAAAATGAAGTACAGAATATTTAGTTATTTATTAAGATCACACAGCTAATAAATGAAGGCATCAGAACTGGGCATACCACTGGCTGACTCCAGGTCCTTGACCTTTGCACTACATTATTTCTCTCAAAGCACAAATGACCTGTTCCACTTGTATTCAGAGGGACAATATTCATAAAATGTGTCCAATGCTTTCTCTTCTAATTCATGAGTTAGGGAGCTAGAGGTGGAATTGTGTTTGATAAAGTTACTAAGCCTAGATGAAAAGGTGGCAGTAGTAAGGTGAGGGTGGTGTATGTTTTCTTCTATTTACTGCAGGTGACTATTTCTTTGGAGTGTACAGAAACACAAGGAAGTGGTGAGATTCCAATGAACATAGTCTCTCAATACTACCAATGCATTAAGACATCACTTGTAAAGAAAACCCCCTAAATAGAGTATTAATAAATTTAAGCCAAGTCTACTTTTCTAGTAGATTCTACCGCTCTCATGTCTGGACACTAGGTTTAGTTGAAAGTAACTCACCTGCAGAGAAATAGAGAGAGAGCTAAATGCAGCCTGCTGCTTTCAACCTAACCCTTGCCTCAGCTGCCAGAAAACTCTTTTCTAGCTTATTTATTTCTGTCTGACTTTTGTTTCCAGTTGTGAATGCTGAATGAACCCCCTTCGAAACCTGTGCTACTTGAGCTCACCCTTGCTTTCAAAGACTGGACCTACTTTTCCACACATGGTCACCTCACAGCCTCCTGCAGTAAATACTCACAGCCACAGTGAGTCTGAAACTCTCACCCTCCTTCTCCTCCTTGGGACAACTCTCTGATCCTCTTTTTCATCTGAGGATGTCCATTGTCTCAAGAAGTGGTCACTGTGTATGATCCAGTCTCTTGGAGATAAACATTAAAGCCCAAGGATGGCAGTGACTTGCTGGAGGTCAGACAGCTAGTAGGCGACTGTGCTGGATCTTAAGGTCAGGTCTCGACTCCCGGATCAAGCCTCTTTCCACTATAACATGCCTTTGAACCAGGTGGATTCAAAGGCGAGGTAGCCTGGTGAGGTCCTGCCTCTGGAGTCCAGCAGATGTGGATTAAAGCCCCAACTCCACCACTTACTGATGGTGGGACAGTGAGCCAGCAGATTAAACATTTTCTTTCCTCAGCTCTGAAGTGGGAATTATAATCCCTGACATACAATGTTGTAAGGACGAACGGAGATAATATGTAAAAGTACCGTAAATGCAAAGTTGTGCACTGAATATAACTACCTCCACCTTCCTTCGAAAATGCCTTCAATGTCAACCTGCCCTTCCGTTCAGTTGACTGAAAGACATGTGGGGAGCCAGGGTCTTACAAAGGCACGTAGCCCTTGAGCCTGTATCCCTGATTCATCTCCCAGAACTTAAAAAGAAATTGCAAATGTGAAAACAGAGAAATACATTTTTAAAGGCCATAAAGAAGTTTTAGAAGTTAGTCTTCCCCTCATTTATTCAGGGCAATAGAATCATATCCTTTCACTGTTCAGAAAAGGAAATGCTCCTTGTGAGGGCAGAAGTCTTACTCAGCATAGAGGGTTCATTAACATCAGCTCTGAGGCTAGAACCCAAATCTCTCCATCTCTAGGCCGTTACCTTTAGGTACCACGTATGCTGGGATGTATGAATAAAGACACATATTTGGTATTTTAAGAGAATTATTTAACTTAAGAGATAACTAAATTGTGGGCACAATGAGGTTTTGTCTAATGGAATTTCATTATTAAACACTTAGAGTAAGATTATACATCTCTGCAAATGCTTCCATCATCCCTTGATTCATTCATTTCCTGTGAGTCTTCATGAATTTACTGCTTTAGTTATTCAATATAGCACTTTTTTTTTTCTACAGACTTGCAAGCAACAAGCATATTTCACAGTTGACAGAAGCTAAAACTCCCACCAACTCTGCCAGCTTAGTTGCTATGGTGATAAATGGTTTAAGAAAGTCTCATTTATTTGAAAATATATTTAGAAATAATTGAGCCCCTTGAGAGCAAAACGTCCTAAATTTTCTCTACCGTGGTACTTGATACTTTTCCTTCAGGGGACCAATAGCCTTTGAAGGAAAATTCTCTTAATCATTGTAGGTCAGTTGCTTGCATGAGTTTCCTTGTCCCCTTGATTATATCTTGGGCTAGTAGGACTTGTCCAAGGCTCAGCAAATACCCTTCTTGTTTACACACCATCAGGGATTAAAAGAAGTGTTTCCCAGTGATGTTTTTCCCTGTAGTAATTATGGATTAGATTGTGATGTTAATTAGACAAAATGTGATTAGAACAGAAGTGAATGCTAGAAACCTGACAAAGCAGACATTGGAGAGAAATGTGAAATACACTTGTGACTTGGGCAAAGGAGAAGGGATCTGGGCAGTTTGCATGAACATAGCCCTCTCAGCATCTTCCTGTTCCACACATTATCCTTACTCTTCTGAGTTTTCTGAACTAGTGCCTCCTAAGTTCCCGTTAACTCTTATGTAAAAAGGAACATTAAGCTCATGTGACATAATGGATAATAATTGATAGGGGTCATTCTATGTCCCAGGACTCCACTTACATGCATTATCACTTCTAAACTTATATGAAACCAATACGCGGATAATTGCCATTTTCATGCTCATTTTACAGATGAAGAACTTAAGATTCAAATAACTACGCAACTTGCCCAGAGTCACAGGCACTGGTGTTGGGCTGGGATCCAAATGTATACCACTGGGCCCCAAGGCTTGCACTGCCTTAACGTGGACTTGGGGGTTTGAGTCAATTGTTCCCAAACAGACCCTTGAACTCACTGCCTTAGGAACTAGCATTCCCAGTTCTATAATGAACAGAGGTAGTAGAAGCCTTGAAGCCTTGAGGTGCTCAGTGCTATTCCACACAGGACCATTTGTGACTTAGGTTAGCATGTGGCTCTCCAGCTGACTCAATGACAATACACATCTTACTTTCTCGAACTCCATTTTTCCTTTTTTAATTATTATTATTTTTCCAGGTCTGACTGAATATTTATTTAAACTATGACCAGAATCACAATAGATTGTGGATTTTGAAAAGCTGATGAATAATATAAATATCATAAAGTCCTTCAAAAATATAATTTTGACTCATTTCTGGACATAATTCTATAATGCTTCTCTTAGGTTTTTGGCTGAGACTTCTTTGTTCTTTTCATGTGACAAATATTTTCTTGTTTTTTAAAATTTTTTTATTATAGTTGATTTATAACATCCTGTCAATTTCTGCTTTATAGCAAAGTGACCCAGTTTTATGTGTGTGTATATATATATATATATATATATATATAGTCATTCTTTTTCTCATATTATCTTTTATCATATTCTATCACAAGTGATTGGATGGATATATATATATTCATTCTTCTTCTCATATTGTCTTTTATCATGTTCTATCACAAGTGATTGGCTATAGTTCCCTGTGCTATACAGCAGGACCTTACTGCTTATCCATTCTTTCTTTTTTCTTTCTTTTTTTTTTCTTTTTTTTATTTTCCCACTGTACAGCAAGGGGGTCAGGTTATCCTTACATGTATACATTACAATTACATTTTTTCCCCCACCCTTTCATCTGTTGCAACATGAGTATCTAGACAAAGTTCTCAATGCTATTCAGCAGGATCTCCTTGTAAATCTATTCTAAGTTGTGTCTGATATGCTTATCCATTCTAAATGAAAGTTTGCATCTACTTTGGGGTCCCCTTTTTTTAAAGATTTTATTTTTTCTATCATAGTTGATTTACAATGTTCTGTCAATTTATGCTATACAGCAAAGTGACCCCATTATATATTATATGTGTGTGTGTGTGTGTGTACATATATATATATGTAAACTCTTTTCTTACATTATCCTCCATCATGTTGCATCACAGGTGACTAGATATAGTTCCCTGTGCCATACAACACGATCTCATTGCTTATCCACTCCAAATGCAATAGTTTGCATCTACTAAGCCCAAATCCCAATCCATCCCACTCCCCCGCCGCCTTGGCAACCACATGTCTGTTCTTCAAGTCCATGAGTTTGTTTCTTTTCTATAGATAGATTCATGTGTGCCATATATTAGAACATTAATCAAGGAAATTAAAGGGGATTCAAAAAATGGAAATATATTCCATTGTCTTGGATAGGAAGAATTAATATTGTTACAATGGCCATACTACCCAAAGCAATCTACAGATTCAATGAAATCCCTATCAAATTACCCATGACATTTTTCACAGAACTAGAACAAACAATCCAAAAATTTATATAGACCCATAAAAGACCCAGAATTACCAAAGCAATCCTGAAGTGGTGGGGTGGGGGGACAAACAAGCAGGAGGCATAACTCTCAGACTTCAGGCAATACTACAAAGCTATAGTCATCAAGACAGTGTGGTACGGGTACAAAAGCAGACATACAGACCAATGGAACAGAACAGAGAACCCAGAAATTACCCAGACACCTATGGTCAATTAATCTTCAACAAAGGCATCAAGAATATAAAATATGAAAAAGTCTCTTTGACAAGTGGTACTGGGAGAACTGGACAACTGCATGTAAATCCAATGAAACTAGAACATACCCTCACACCATGCACAAAAATAAACTCAAAATGGCTTAAGCTTAAAGAGTTAAACATAAGACAAGACACCATCAAACTCCTAGAAGAGAACATAGGCAAAACATTCTCTGACATCAACTGTACAAATGTTTACTTAGGTCAGCCTCCCAAGACAACAGAAATAAAAGCAGAAATAAACCAATGGGACCTAATCAAACTGACAAGCTTTTGCACAGCAAAGGAAACCATTAAAAAAAGACAGTTTATACCACATCGTCCGAAGATGTGGTATATATACACAATGGAATACTACTCAGCCATAAAAAAGAATGACATAATGCCATTTGCAGCAACATGAATGGAACTAGAGAATCTCATACTGAGTGAAATAAGCCAGAAAGACAAAGACAAATACCATATGATATCACTTATAACTGGAATCTAATATCCAGCACAAATGAACATCTCCTCAGAAAAGAAAATCATGGACTTGGAGAAAAGACTTGTGGCTGCCTGATGGGAAGGGGGAGGGAGGGGGAGGGATCGGGAGCTTGGGCTTATTCGACACAACTTAGAATAGATTTACAAGGAGATCCTGCTGAATAGCATTGAGAACTTTGTCTAGATACTCATGTTGCAACAGAACAAAGGGTGGGGGAAAAAATGTAATTGTAATGTATACATGTAAGGATAACTTGATCCCCTTGCTATACAGTGGGAAAATAAAAAAATTAAAAAAAAAAGACAGTTTACAGAATGGGAGAAAATAGTTTTAGATGATGCAACTGACAAGGGTTTAATCTCTAAAATATACAAACAACTTATACAACTCAACAGCAAAAAAACCAACAACCCAATTGAAAAATGGGCAGAAGACCTTAATAGACATTTCTCCAAAGAAGATATACAGATGACCAACAAGCACATGAAAAAAATGCTCAACATCACTAACTATTAGAGAAATGCAAATCAAAACTACAATGAGGTACCACTTCACACCAGTCAGTTTGGCCATCATTAACAAGTCAACAAATAACAAATGCTGGAGAGGATGTAGAGAAAAGGGTACCTTCCTGCACAAATGTAAATTTGGGAATGTAAATCGGTACAACCACTATGGAAAACATTATGGAGGTACCTCAGAAAACTAAATATAGAACTGCCATATGACTGAGCAATCCCCTCCTGGGCATATATTCAGAAAAAAACTTTCACTGAAAAAGATACATGCATCTCTATGTTCACTGTAGCACTATTCACAATAGCCAAGACATGGAAGCAAACTAAATGTCCATCAACAGATGATTGGATTAAGAAGATGTGGTAAATATACACAATGGAATACTATTCAGCCACAAAAAGAACAAAATAATGCCATTTGTAGCAACATGGATGGAACTAGAGACACTCATACTAAGTGAAGAAAGTCAGAAAAAAAACCAAGTCCATATGACATCTAATATATGAGGTCTCTTTTTCATCTGTTGGGAACAGAAAATGGTGACTGTCCTCAGTAGGCATCAGCAAGTGGCAGCAGGGCATCATGGTTGAAAGCATGTACTCTGGAGTCAGACTGCCAAGTTCTACCACTTACTGGTTACGAAAGACTTAACTTACACCTCAGTCTCCCCATCGATAAAATGGAGATGATAATACTTTCTACCTCATGAGGATGCTCCTGAGAATTAAAGCATGTGCAAAAGCCACCAGAATGTAAATCCACAAAGCCAGACCCTTTGATATATTCTCTACTGTACTTCTAGATCCAGCACACAACTCTCATTCAATAAATACATACTGAATAAACATACTATTTAGTTGATCAGGGAAATACATTTTAAGATGGCAGCTCCATCAGCTGAAGTCCTGGCACTAAGCCCCGCTGCCTACCTGTTTGGCCCTGTAACATGGAAAAGAAATAGAACTTTTGATCTTGCATACCACTGAGACTTGAGGGTTGTTTGTGACTGCAGTAAACACTAGCCAGCCTATTTGGGCAAACAGCATCTGGGAATGCTGCCCACTTCAGCCCTGGGCCATTTCAATGGGCTTCACTACCTTCCTCAGTACAGGAGTAGACGGAACATCCTTTATTTTCCCCTCACAAAGTCTGATCCTAAATCCTTGCCAGAGACTCCTTCCTCCTCTCATATCTGGCCTGACTCTCCCCCAAAGGATTTAATAACTGGTTGCATGGAAGCCTTACAGGTCCAGGGCAAGTTTTCACTGCTCCACCAAAGGTAGTCTCTGAATTAACATATGGTTAGGATAACAACTTTATTTTTCTTTTTCTGAACATAATTTAGGTCACAGAAGCATGGACAAAAACTGAAAGTTTCACTGGGAATTATAATCCGTGTTCTTTGAACATTTCCCATTTGTATTGAAACATGGCCCAACCTGTTATTATTTGGCTTGGGAGAAGTGTTAACTCTACATGATAACTGAAAGAAATTGAGGCACCTAATTGCCAGTACTAAAAGCTACCCATGTTTCCAAGAAGATTCCAGTTATTTTTTCTGGCCAGAACTCTGTAGAAGAATTTTTCAAGCATGGAACAGTTTATGGTAACATCTGGTCTTCTCTTCAGCTGAATACGGAGCTTTCTGTAAACATTTCCCTATGGCTTTTTGATGCCTGCTTCTTCTGGATTAAATCTCTCAAAAGTTTCCCTTGCAAACCATGTATTTGGTCTCTAACAAAGTACAGATAAACCTCAGAGATACTGTGAGTTTGGTTCCAGGCAGTAAAGCAAATAACACAATAAAGTAAGTCACACAAATTTTAAAATTCCATAATGCATATAAAAGCTATTTTTACATTATACTGTAGTCTGTTAATAGTCTGTGCAATAGTACTACGTCTGAAAAAACAATGTACATACCTTCAGTTTATTGCTAAAAAATACTTTATTGCTTAAAAAATGCTAGCCACTATCTGAGATTTCAGTAAGTGATTATCTTTTTGCTGGTGGAAGATCTTACCTCAGTGTTGATGGCTGCTGACTGATAAGGGTGGTGGTTGATGAAGGTGGGGTGGGTGTGGCAATTTCTTAAAACAAGACAGCAATGAAGTTTGCCACATTGGCTGACCCTTCCTTCCACCAACGATTTCTCTGTAGCACGCAATGCTGTTTGAGAATATTTTACCCACAGTTGAACTTCTTTCAAAATTGAAGGCAATCCTCTTAAACCCTGCTGCTGCTTTAGCAAATAGGTTTATGTAATAGTCTAGGTACTCCTGTCATTTTAACAATTTTCATGGCATCTTTATTAGGAGTAGATTCCATCTCAAGAAACCACGTTACATGCTCATCCATAAGAAGTAACTCTTCATCTGTTCAAATTTTATCATGAGATTGCAGCAATTCAGGTTCCACTACTAGTTCTAGTTTTTTTTTGTTGTTGTTTTTCTACCACATCTCCATTTATTTCTTCAAACCAAATCTTGAACCCCTCAAAGTCATCCATGAGAGTTGGTTTCAACTTCTTCTAAACTCCTATTAACTTTGAGATTTGACCTCTTTCCATGAACTATGAATGTTCTTAATGGCATCCAAAGTGGTGAATCCTTTCCAAAAAGTTTTCAATTGACTTTGCCCAGATCCATTTGAGGAATCACTAGCTATGACAACTATTGCCTTATGAAATGTATTTTTTAATAAGACTTGAAAGTTGAAATTGCTCTTTGAGCTGTGGGCTGCAGAATGGATGTTGTGTTACCAGTTTGAAAACAACATTAAGCTGGTTGTACATCTCCATCAGAGCTCTTGGGTGACCACGTGCATTGTCAGTAAGCAGTAGTATTTTGAAAGGAATTTTTTCTGAGTAGTAAGTTTCTAGAATGAGTTTAAAATATCCAATAAAGCATGTTGTAAACAGATGTGTTGTCATCCAGACTTTGCTGATCCATTTATAGAGCAAAGACAGAGTAAATTTAGCATAACTCCTTTTTTTTTTTCTTTTTACAGCTGCTCTTGTGGCATATGGAAGTTCCCAGGCTAGGGATTGAATCAGCTGCAGCTGGGGCCTATGCCATAGCCACAGCAATACTAGATCTGAGTGCATATGTGACCTAAGCCATGGCTTGTAGCAACACTCCATCCTTAACGCACTGAGCAAGGCCAAGAATCAAACCCACATCCTCACCAAGACAGTGTTGGGTCCTTAACCCATGGAGCCACAACAGAAACTCCAGAATAACCCTTAAGGGCCTTAAGATTTTTAGAATGGTACATCAGCCTTGGCTTCAACTTGTCACCAGCTACATTACCCCCTAGCAAGAGAGTCAGTCAGCTCTTTGAAGCTTTGAAACCCAGCATTGACTTCTCTCTAACCATGAAATTGCTAAATAGTATTTTCTTACAACTGAAGGCTATTTTTGTTTACACTGCATGTTTAGTTTAGTCATCTTCATAGATTATCTTAGCTAGATCTTCTGCTTAATTTGCTGTAGCTTCTGTATCAGCCCTTGGTGTTTTGCCTTGCACTTTGATGTTATAGAGATGGCTTCTCTCCTTCAACTTCATCGATCAACCTCCACCAGTTTCAAACTTTTCTTCTGCAGCTTCCTCACCTCTCTTAGCCTTCATATAATTAAAGAAAGGAAGGGCTTGGATAAGGCTTTAGGAAATGCGGCTGTTTGACATCTAAACCTTCCCCATATCAGCAATAAGGCTGTTTCACTTTCTTATCATTCATGTGTTCACTAGAGTAGGCCTTTTAATTTCCTTCAATAACTTCTCTTTTGCATTCACACCCTGGCTAATTTTGACACACGATGGCTAACTTTTGGCCTATCTTGGCTTTAAACATGCTTTCCTTACAAAGCATATTTATTTATCGCCTTTTGGAGGAGGGGGGGAGGCAGCACCTGTGGCATATAGAAGTTCCTGGGCTAGAGGTAAAATCTCAGTTGCAGCTGCCCACCCATGCCACAGCCACAGCAACATGGGATCTGAGCCATGTCTGCAACCTACACACAGCTCATGGCAATGTCAGATCCTTGACGCACTGAGCAAGGGCAGAGATCAAACCTGCATCCTCATGGTACTAGTCAGGTTTGTTTCCACTGAACCACAACGGGAACTCCCTTTCCTCACTAAATGTAATCATTTTTAGTACTTTATTTAAAGTGAGATATATGCAGCTTTCTTTCGCTTGAAGACTCAGAGGCCATTGTAAGGGCTATTAACTGGTCTAACTTCAATATTTTTGTGTCTCATGGAATAGAGAGACCTCAGGAGGGGAAAAGATATGGAAGAATGGCTGGGAGTGAAACAGTCAGAACACACAGGACATTTATCAATTAAGTTCACTGTCTTAGGTGAGTGTGATTTGTAGTGCCCCCAAAGAATTACAAGAGTAACATCAAAGATCACAGACCACCATGAAAAATATAATAATAATGAAAAAGTTTGAAATGTTGTAAGAACTGCCAAAATGTGACACAAAAACATCAAGTGAGCAAATGCTACTGGAAAAGTGGCACAGATAGACTTGCTCGAGGCAGATTGCCACAAACCTTCAATTTGTAAAAAAACACAGTATCTGTCCAATTTGAACGTATTAAATACATGATGAATATAATAATTTAAGGATGGGTTATCAAGTGGACAAGTGGATATGTAAGAAAAAAGCATCAAGAAGAGAATAAACATAGAAGAAATTGTTTACTTCCCATATTTAAGCCAGAACCTCTTAATAAATTTCTAGTCTTTAAAGCTGAGCAAATCCTAGAGATTGCATTGAGAGAGACTGAAAAAGATGAAAAGCTACCCTGGAACTGATACCGGAAAGGACTTGAATTTCTTCAACATTTGAAGGTTAGGCAAAGTTAAAGAAGTCAGTAAAAAAAATAAGACAGTGGAATCAGTCATAGAGGTCTGGGGAAAATAGGCAACTTGCTCTGAAAACCAGCTGAGAAGATGCTGAAGCCATAAGGCATTGTCATCGGTGTGGGATCTTGCTGGGACGTGAAGGATGACAGGGACAGAAAAACATGCTTTTAATTTGGAGAGTCCCATTGATTTTTAAAATAGCATTTTGAATACAGTCAAGAGCATAATTCAGAATAGAGCTGTTGGAAGAATGATAGTAGGAGTTAGAAAGATGAGGTTTTAAGAATTTGGACTATAAAGGGCATCAGAAACAGGACAAAACTGAAGGATATTGTGGAGCTCCACAAGGTATTCTCTTTTTTCTTTCTTTTTTTCACCTAAGATAGGGAATACTAAAGCCTATTTGGATACTCTAGCACATGCTCCAGCAGGGAGATTGGTGGTGTAAGGAAAAAGAGCGAGGCATGAAAGGAGAAAGGGACAGGGGCTCCAGATCTCAGGTGTAAGAGGAAGAAGAGCTTTTTGTCACCGGAAACTGTGAAAGAGGAGAAACTGGATAGGATGGATCCCTAGACCTGCTCATTTCACAGTGAAGAAATTCTCTTTCAAAGAGTTTTGTTTTTGTTTTTGTTTTTTTTCAGTGAAAGAAGAAGTAAGTTTTGCATGCTGAAAATACCACAGGGAAAGGAAATTTGGGAGGCTTGAAGAGAAAGAGATGTAAAATCATCATTGATGAATGAGAAAGAGGCAGCTCACCAAGCACTGAATGGGACCCCTAGGGTAAAATGTCCACCTGGAGCAAGTAATCACCACTACAGAGAAGTCCCAGCCCACCCCAGGGTGGGATCTGTATCCAGCAGTACTGGTCTCTTGGGTACAAATCCAATCTATCTTCATCCAGATTTTTACATCTGTAATGACAAGCATGATGGGGGCGGACAGTAAGCAGGGAGTTCTGAGTACTGTAATCTAAACTGGATATGGAGGATAATGGAGAAAAAAATGTAACGCTGAAAGCAGTGATGTTAAGGATAAGGATAATTTTTTGGACTATAGTTGATTTACAATCTTGTGCCAATTTCTGCTGTACAGCAAAATGACCCAGGCATACAATATATATACATTCTTTTTCTTCTATTATCTTCCACCACGGTCTATCCCAAGAGACTGGATAGAGTTCCCTATGCTGTACAGCAGGACCTCGTTGCTTATTCATTCTGAATGTAATAGTTTGCATCCACTAACCCCAAACTCCCAGTCCAGAACATTCCCCCTCCCCATCATCAACAAGTCTGAAGATAATGAAGATAATGTGTTCGGGAAAACCATGTTAAATGACTTAAAAAGTGGTTCTACGTCTGTGAGTCTGTTTCTGTTTTGCAGATAGGTTCTTCAAATGAACCTAACACAAAAGTCACATCTTATTAAAGACCAGAGGATGTGACTTTTGAGTTGGGTTCTTTGAGAAGAACACAGAAGTTTGCCCAACACTGAAAGTGGGTAGACAAAGGTAAAGGGTATTCGTGGAGAGAAATAATTCCTAAAAACCAGAGGCTTGATTGGGTTTGTCTGGGGAATTCCCCCCACCTGTGATTCAGGGACCATGCTGACTGGGCAACAAAGTACTTCATTTCTGTATAGAGAATTATATAATATTGTCTAAATCCATTGCCTATAATTTTTATTACAACTTTTAATTTCCATTCCATCTAATTTTGATTGTGCCAAAAAGGAAGGGGTGTGTATATCCCACAGTGTTATTGAATATAACTGCTGTCATTGTTGGTTTGCCCAACATGACTCATTTTTGGACACAAAAGAGTATTTATGACAGCTGTTTGATACTAGCTTTGGGAATTTGAGTAAGTTATTTAAGCTCTCTGCACCTCAATTTTCTCATCTAGAAAATGAGAGGTAATAATACCTTGGCTGCAGCCTCATTGTTAGATTTAAATACTATAACACAGGTAAAGTAGCTTGTAGATTGTATCTTTCTATACAAATCAGAAAAAAAGTTACTATTATCATTGTAATTATTATTGTCATTGTAATTATTATTATTGAGGACCATGGAGGAAAAAACCCAAGAGGAGCAGTGTGAGACCTTTTATTTTAGAAGAAAAATTATAGTGACCAGATTGCAAGCAGATGGAACAGTAGGCAACAGCCTTTTAAGCCGGCTGAGTGCACTGCCTCTCAGTCTTCTGGTTGTAAAGGAGATAAACCATCAACTGATTTCATCAAGGGCAAAAGTACTGTAGCTACAAAAGACAGAAGTCATAATATTACCTTCATCAGTAGCAGGAACTGCATTGGTTTCTAGAACTAACAATAACTGAGTTCCTACTATGTGCAGAGCCCTCACTCTAGACATCTTCATATGCTATCTCATATAAGCTTCCAATAAATTGTATGAGGATTAATACATCTAAGTGTGTTATCATTTCAAAATAAAAAGGAAGAAGATAAACTATGTTGATAGACTTAATAATCAGCCCTGGGGTTTACCTTCATTGTTGCCAGTGATGGATATTGTCATAAAGGTTTTTCAGGTATATAAGCATAATACAGTTGTTAAGTCAAAGAGATGACATGACCAATTAAAAACAAATTATTAAGTTTTAAAAATGAATGCTGTGGCTTCAGAAAATGTTTTACAGCTGAACCATCACACTTAGACTAAAACTCAAATGGGCCACATCTCAAATTACTTATATGGAAATGAAGATAATGTGTTTGGGAAAACCATGTTAAATGACTTAAAAAGTGGTTCTAATATGGATACAGCCCTGGCGTTAAAGATGCATGTGAAAAATTTGAACAAAATCATTCCATGAAGTGCAAGAGTAAAAAAAAAAATCTAAATCTGATTTTCTATAGTAACTTGCATATATACACACATATGTTGCATAAGTAAATTGATAGACTGAAAATAACAAGGCAATTAACTATTAAATCTATAACCCAAAAGTTTATACAGATAAAAAAGCTAAAAACTGAAAACCTCTTTGGAGGACTCTTTCAGAAAAAATTGGAAGTCACTTTATAGTTGATATTATATGGTATTTGTGAATATATGATAATTTTAGAGCATTGTTTAGAGTATAGTAAGATGGTATTTGTGTTCACTGATCCGAATAAGTGCATGACAATGTAATAATTATAGTTATAACCATAGAACATGAAATAACAGGAGGCATTTTAGTAAGAATATAGGCTCTGGAGTCAAACAGACCAGTATTTTACTTTCAGATTTCTTTTTTTTTTTTAATTGAAGTATAGGAGTTCTCATCATGGCTCAATGGAAACAAATCTGACTAGTATCCATGAAGACGCTGGCTCATCCCTGGCTTCGCTCAGTGGGTTAAGGATCCGGCATTGCCATGAACTGTGATATAGCTCGCAGACATGGCTTGGATCCCGTGTTGCTGTGGCTGTGGCATAGGCCAGTGGCTGCAGCTCTGATTCGACCCCTAGCCTGGGAACTTCCATATGCTGTGGGTGCCCTTAAAAAAAAAAAAAAAAAAAAAAAAAAAAGACAAAAATAAATTAATTAATTAAAATAAAATAAAATTGAAGTATAGTTGATTTACAATGTTGTGCTACTTTCAGGTTTATAACAAAATGATTCAATTATACTATACATAAAAGAGATAAACAGCAAGGGACTATATTGGCACAGGGAACTATATTCAGTATCTTGTAATAACCATAATAGGTTATTACAAAGGAAAAGAATCTGAAAAATAATATATATGAGAGAGAGACCAACATTTTAATCTTAGCTCAGTCTCTTACTAGCTCCTTTATATTGAGAAAATTACCACTTTAACTCTCAGGTCCCTCATCTATAAATTGCAGCTAATGAGATTACCTGATTATTATTAAAGGTAATACAATTAAATGAGAAATTACATGCAAAGCTCTAAGTGGAATTCTGGCACATCATCAGCCCTAAGTAAATATCGGTTGTTCCCACTATTTTTTTAAAGTTGTGGGGCAACTTTTTTTTCCTTTCTACAGGCTATGGTTTATACTATCATAGGGTGGTCCTATGTCCAAGCACAAAAGAACAGAAAATCAGTTTGGGAACCTGATGGAGTTGCCTGTCATCAGGCAGGAGACAACCTTCAAGCTTGAAGCAAAGACTCAGATTCATATCAGAAATGGTCGCTATGTGAATCTATTATCCTTTTTCTGTATTTTTTGAACACATAGGGTCGTTTAAAGCAAAATTATAGCATCATATGGTAGAATTTATAACATATTTAGATGTAATCTATATGTCAATTGTAGCACAAAGAATGTACGCATACAAGGGACAATACAGTTTAAGAAGAAGAGATAGAGATTCTCATTCAAATCCTGGAGTCATGACTTCCCTGCTTTGTGACACATGACTTCATTTTTTTTGAGCAACCATTTTCCTTGTCAATACAGATGGAATACCTACACCAACCTACAGACCTCACGAAAACACTAAAGCCTAGAGATTCCGGAAGAGAGTAAGTACTCAGTGCATCTGAGGCCCTCTTTTCTTTTCTGGTAAATGTGACCTCGATTCTAAGTGGAAAGCACTTTTTGACAATCTACAGAAAGATGAGCTGTTTCAGAGTAGTTTTAAATTAATTAAAGATTCCAAGACAGTCTAATAATGTAACTTGCTCTGTCCCAGCAACCCATTCAAATAAATTATAACCTTTTAATATCAGGAACATAAAAAGGTAGGGAGGCTTATTCATGGGTATAATTAAGATACCAGGGTAAAGTGACAGCGACTCTCCATAATTGTAGTTGTGACCGTCATAATGGTGCATACTCACTGAGCACTTCCTATGTGCCATCACTAACTTCCTTGTCATAACTCAATGAATCCCCACGCTAACCTTCTAAAAAGAGGTGGAAGTTTGGGTGGAGAATATGGAACCCAGTGCAAATGTTGGATTTTCTCTGGGAGGCTGGCTGGCCACACAGAAAGGGCCTTTCAAGTGAAATTACCTTCATAAATTAACCAGTGTTGAGGACCTGGCCCTCAGCCACATAGGCTCATAAAAACAGTCTCATATATATCCCCAGATTAATTACATTTGGAAATGCTGATTCAGGCTTCAAGGGAAAAATAAATGGATTTAGAAAAGACTGATGAGTAAATCAGAATCACAATTAATTCACTGGCGATAAGAAATAACTGTCAAACAAAATAGATATTTGTGTCAGCTTGACCAGGACATTCGCTCCGTGTAAGCAGCTCTGTAGAAAAAAAAAGCCAAATATACTTAGGAGGACTGTTGGTGAGTGAGGGAATTTTGGCACAATACAACCACTAATTAGCATCAGGCCATGTTAGTCCAACACATCTATTTCCAGATGGGGCCAGTCCTTCCAGCTGGGCTTGGGGTCAGGCAGACATGGAGAGGATTTACTCCGCCCAAGTTTTCTTCTGTAAATCTCCATTTGCTTCTGATGATTTAGCTACAATGGCCTAAGTGAAGTCTAGCTCTGTGAGCTAGAATGTTTTCCCTATGATTTTTCATATTACTGTTCTCATGCAGGAGTTGGACTCCTATGGCCCACAGGCCAACTTCAGCCAGCCATCTGACTTTGTACTGCTCAAGAACTAAGAATAGCTTTTACTTTTCTAAAGGGTTGCGGGGGGAAAAAACCCCAAGTGTAATATTAGAGTCCATGTGAAAATGATATGAAATTCAAATTTCAGTGTCCATAAGCACAGTTTTATTGGATCATAGCCATGCTCATTCATTTATGTATTAGCTGTGGCTGCTTTCATCTTACAAAGGAAGAGTCACACAGCAGCGATGCTGACCCTGTGGCCTAAAAAGCCTAAAATATTTACTGTGTGGTGCTTTACAGAAAAAGTTTGTTGACCCCTGCTCCAATCCATGGTTTCTATTAGATTAATTCACCTCTAAATGAGCGATAGTATTTCTCGTATATTCCTGAGGGGGGCCATAGACTGTAGCACACTTGTACCTGACATATTTCATATTACCTAATTTTATTGTCATAAAATCTTGGTTAAATTTGGAGCTGGAATATAAAATTATTTGATCATAATTGATAATGCGTCATTTATTGGGCAGTTAGGAGCTTTATGTGATGCTCTTATTTAATCTTCAGAATCACTCTGCATGAAAAATTTTATTATACCTATTTTTAGAACTGAGGAAATGGCGGCCAGAATGTGACTTTCCTCAAGTCTACCCATAATTATTGGCAAAGCTGGAATTTAAACCAAGGCTGCCTGACTCTAACATCTGCTTCTCTCTTCTCCATCACTCTGTCATCTCACATTAAGAAACCAAAAAGGAATTAGAAAGGTAACTACCTGTTCTCCAGCAAAAATAAAATCAGGTTTTATTTTCTAAACGGGTGTTTTGTTTTGTTTTGTTAATGGGATCTTTAAAATGATCCCAACAAATTCATGGCTAAGCATTTCCCATGTTGAGAATGATAAAATCAAATGCAGCAGAGACTAAGCAGATGATGCAGACAGATGAAATGGACTACATGTAAGAAAAATTGTGTGGTCATTTTTATACAGACAAGGATATAGAGGCATAAAAATAAGCAATAATTTAAAAACTGTTTCTTCAATAATTGCCTAAAATTAGCAATAATTTCTATACAAACAAGGATACAGAGGCTTAAAAAATAAGCAATAATTTAAGCATGAGGCTGGTGGTGAACTGGAGAGTTCCTGTCCTGTCTAAAGGGGACAGATGCTACTCAAAACCATCCAGAAGCTGCTACGGGGGAGTTCAGGACCAGAGTCTTCAGGTCTGGTTTTTCAAGGGAAGTCATAGAACCAGACTTTTTCCCTCACTACATCATGTGACTCGTGAGTACTGTACAGGTCCAAAAAAATACCTATTCTGGAGTTCCCTGGTGGTGCAGTGGATTAAAGATCCTGAGCTGTCACTGCCATGGCACTGGAACTATGCATGCCACAGGTGCAGCCAAAAAAAAAAAAAAAAAACCCTCCAAACCAAAAACACACAAACAAAACCCATCTTCAGATCAAATACGGCCCATGGGCTTCCAGGCTGTAACTTCTGGGTCATGATTGGTATGAAACAGGTCCTCTGAGGTACCTCCATACTGTTTTCCACAGTGTTGTAGCAACTTACATTCCCACCAACACTGTAGGCGGGTACCCTTTTCTCCACATCCTCTCCAGCATTCGTTATTCGTTGACTTGTTAATGATGGCCATTCTGACAGGCCTGAGGAGGTACTTCATAGGAGTTTTATTTGGGTTTCTCTAATAATTAGTGATGTTGAGCATATTTTTTATGTGCCTTTTAGCCATCTGTATACCTTCTTTGGAAAATGTCTATTCAGGTTTTTTACCCATTTTTCAATTGGGTTGTTGGTTTTTCTGCTGTTGAGTTGTATAAGTTGTTTGCATATTTTAGAGATTAAGCCCTTGCCAGTTGCATCATTTGAAACTATTTTCTCCCATTCTGTAAGTTATCTTTTGCAAACTGTGCAAAAGCTTGTCAGTTTGACTAGGTCCTATTGGTTTATTTTTTCTTTTATTTCTGTTGTCTTGGGAGACTGACCTAAGAAAACATTTATACAGCTGATGTCAGAGAATGTTTTGCCTATGTTCTCTTCTAGGAGTTTGATGGTGTTTTGTCTTATGTTTAAGTCTTTAAGCCATTTTGAGTTTACTTTTGTGCCTGGTGTGAGGGTGTGCTCCAGTTTCACTGATTTACATGTAGCTGTCCAGTTTTCCCAGCATCACTTGCTGAAAAGACTGTATTTTTATTTTATTTGTATTTTATATAATTTCCCATTATATATTCTTGCTTCCTTTGTCAAAGATTAATTGACTGTAGGTGTCTGGGTTTATTTCTGGGTTCTCTATTCTGTTGCATTGGTCTGTAAGTCTGTTTTTGTACCAGTACCACACTGTCTTGATGACTGTAGCTTTGTAATACTGCCTGAAGTCTGAAAACTAAATATAGAACTACCATGTAACCCAGCAATCCCACTCTTGGGCATATATCCAGACAAAACTTTCAATGAAAAAGATACATGTATCTGTTTGTTCATTGCAGCACTATTCACAATAGCCAAGACATGGAAACAACCCAAATGTCCAACAGATGAATGGATTAAGAAGATGTGGTATACATACACAATGGAACACTACTACTCAGCCACAGAAAAAACAAAATAATGCCATTTGCAGCAACATAGATGGAACTAGAGGCTCTCATACTAACTGAAATAAGTCAGAAAGAGGAAGACAAATACCATATGATATCACTCATATCTGGAATCTAATATATGGCACAAATGAACCTTTCCACAGGAAAGAATCTCATGGACTTGGAGGACAGACTTGTGGTTGCCAAGGCAAAGAGGGAGGGAGTGGGATAGACTGGGAGTTTGCTGTTAATAGATGCAAACTATCGCATTTGCAGTGGATAAACAAGGAGATCCCGCTGTATAGCACAGGGAACTATATCCAGTCACTTGTGATAGAACACGATGGAAGATAATGTGAGAAAAAGAATATACATGTACGTATGACAGGATCACTTTTCTGTACAGTAGAAACTGACAGAACACTGTAAATCAACTATAATGGGAAAAAGAAAAAGAAAACAGGTCCTCAAACCACATTGCTCTCAGCTAGTGGAGGCCCTATAATCGGATTCCTGCTCCCATCTCCATCTACGAGGACAGAGGCATCTAAGGATGGAGACAATAAGAGTCACATATAAGGCTTTAATTAGCCAAATGGCCCCTTCAGCACTAAACTCCATCATAACTATTGTATGTAACAGGCTTTTGATCTCCCTCAGGGTACTGCCTCCTGATTAAAAGTCTTTTCTGCCTCTTAAAATTCCTCATCCAGTTTTGATGTTCTATGCCAGCTAATTTGGCAGGCTTTCTCTTCTTTCTCAAGTCCACTGGGAGTTACAACAAGCCTGAGAAGCAGGTGCTTGTCCTCATTTGTGTACTCCTGTTTCTGGGTTGTCTGCCTTCCCATGGAGGGCTTGACACAACCTGTGTTACAAAACCCCCCTGTGCACCCTGCCCTGTTGAAAGCCTCATAACAAACCGGAGTTCACTTCCTCCCCCAACTACTTAAAATTTTTTAACAAAAACAGTGAACCAGTTTGAGCTGGAACAAATCTATTTTTACATCTAATGAATCAGCATTCAAAATATCTCTTGATCTGAACCTGAACCCAGGCAAAATTTCATGCCGTTTGGGACTGTGATTCAAACAGTTTTTGAGAAGGGGCCTTAAATCAAGCGACTCCAGCGTGCCGACTGGAAACACTCTTTGTCTTAAAGTCTTTTTGTCTGTTGCTCTGGTCCACTTCCCACACAAATGCTCAGTTCCCTGTGGGTTATCACTGAGATGTTGTGGAGGGGGTCACAACAAACTGAGTGTGCCCCCCACATGAGGTGGCGTATTCCTTCTTGACTTCCGAAAATACTGTTTACTCAGATTTATATCTTTGATGCCGGGTAACCAAGTAGGGATTCCATGAATGTTCATGGAATAAATTGTGGATGAATTCCAAGAAGACTTTCTCTTCCAGAGAATGAGATAAATCTCATGAACTAACCAGTAATTTCTTATTATAATTTCCAAAATATAAAATGATTTTCTAAACATGTTGAGACCAACCGAAAGGAAAACTTAAGCTCAGTTTAGACTCCAAATGTTTCTTTAAAAAAAAAAAATCTTTTGCTGCATATAGAAAAAGCACATACATAATTTCAGGAAAACAGAAAATATTGCCCTTGAATTTCTGGAGCTTGGCATTATCACAGAGACCATCAGAGGTTGGGGCAATAGTCAGGATATGGTGGATCCTGCAAAATACAAGTGATGGGCTGAGTATAAGAGGGAGAGATGGAAAAAAGTCAAGACCCAGGGTGCTTGTGGGGAGGAGATATTTCTGGAACTAAACTTCATTCACTAGCCCAGTTCTGGAGTCACTAATACAAAGAGCTGAAACAACAACAGCTGTAAAACCTGGATAATTTTATTAATCTCATGGTTCTTTTTTTTTTTTTCTACATAATGATTTTTATTTTTTTCCATTATAGCTGGTTTACAGTGCTCTGTCAATTTGCTACTATACAGCATGGTGAAAATCTATACTTTTTATACATTTTACACATTTATTCTTTTTTTATAAAAAGAATGTATACATGCATACATTCTTTTTTCTCACATTATCTTGCTCCATCATAAGTGACCAGACATACTTCCCAGTGCCACACAGCAGGATCTCATTGTTAATCCATTCCAAAGGCAATAGGCTGCATCTATAATCTCATGGTTCTTGCTTTCAAAGTGGGATAAGGACATACAACCGATCTAACTCAGCACCAAAGATTCGGATGGACAAATATCTCCAGTCCAGAGCACTCTCCCAGTGCACCTGGCTTACCCTGCACAGCTCCACCCACACCCCCATTTGCACAGGAGCCTAGGTCTCAGGATGAGCAGTGAGAGCATCATCTGGGGAGAGAGGTGTGTCTTCCATCTCCATGAATGGTGCCTTTCTCCAGCCAGCTGCACAAACTGGAAAACTGGGTCATTCTCTGACACTTCTCTCTCAAGATCATTTCTATCCAGCCTAATAGCTCTCAAGTTAATTCACTTTCCTGCCCTTCCTTGCCTTCCCTCTGTATCTATTTTAACTTGTAAGCCTCTTTCACCAGGACTGCTGCAGAAGCCCTCAAATTGGTCTCCCACCGTTCTGTTTATCTTGTTTATAATGTTATTTTTTTGACTGAAAGTTTTCCAACAACTTCCTGTAGTTCAAGATGCAAACCAGACTCCTACATCTCACACACCTCCCTCCTTCTCTGCTCTCTGGTCACAGTGCCTTTGCTGGGTTTCATGACTGTGCCATATAGAGCATTTGTTCATGCTTGAAACATCCTTACCCCTCTCTTACCTCTGCCTAGCTCATTCCTCTCACTCTCCTAAATGAAGTTCAAACATTAATTCCTCAAGCAAGATTTCCACAGCCCTTGATCAGGGCCCCAGTTAGGAGCCTTGGCTTTACCACATCCTTTTCTGCTTTCTGTTCTTCATTGGTAAAAATGGAAGTAATCATAAAGCTCATCTGTTAAGAGTTAATAACACTTGTTTAGCAAGTGCCTGACACATGGTAAACACCAACTGAATGGGCAGTTGTATTGTTAGTAGTAATTGCTGCTGTAGTAGTGGGTGGGTCTGCACCAGATTGCCTGGGTTTGCATCCTGTCTCTGGATCCTCAAGCTGTATGAATCTGCAAAAGTGGCTGAACTTCTCAATGCCTCCACTTCCTTATCTATAAAATGGGAACCATGTGTAAGGAACTACATCCTAGCATTTTGAAGATTAAATGAGTGAACAGTGTAGGGCCCAGCACACATAGGGTGCGTATGGCTCCCCAGTAAGACTTACTTCTCAGGATAAGACAACACTGGAAACTGGCTTGGGAAACTCAGGGGATTCAATGTTTGCAGATTCCTCAGAGATTAAATAGTAAGCATTTGTCAAACTATGACTGATCTATAATTGCATGTCGCTATTAGCCTCCAGGGTCTTGGAGCAGGGTGAAGATTTATCACCAACATTTTATTGAATTGTGTATCAGGCCACCTCCAGATTAAAAATAAATCGATCCCACTGCCCCACAACATGTTCCCGGTTAAAAAGCCAAATAAAACCCTCTTCAATAAGAGGTGAAGCTTGCCTCAAAGTACCACTCCAGGACGACTGTGCAACACTCCATGCTGAGGTTTGCTAATGGGATCCCCAAGGGCTACTCATCGGTGGGCAGCGTGTCAGTTGAGCTCCCAATCCCAGGGCACAGCCCTTAGATTTTAGCCCAAAACCTGGTATCAGCTCACCCAGAAATGACTAATTCCTGTGGTGGATTTATTTGGACCAGACACACATGAAACCAAAGTATAAACTGGACTATGTCAATGCTTTACCTTATAATAGAGATTTGTTTCTCAGGGTCCCTTCTTTTCAGCAGTAACAGTAATACAATGAAAATAGCTGTTGTGTATTGAGCACTAACTATGTGGAAGGTGTTTCCAGGTATCATCTAATTCTGCCCTCCATAACCTCAGGAGGTGCCTACCTTACCCTTGTAGAAATGAAGATAAAGCTATGATCACTTAAATAATCTCCCAGAGGTCACAATATTAGTCAAGATTCTTTCAGTTGCAAAAGACAAGAACTCAATAGAGGCACGCTTTGGAAAGGGGGATTTGCAGGTGGGGTGGAGTAGTCTCAACCCGAAAGATGGTAGAACGTTCACAAGAAAGCCCTGCAGGAACCAAGCCCTCAAGAACAGCAACTAGAGACTCCGTGCCACCAGGGGACACTGTCTCATGCACTCCTTTCCCACTCATCCCTGCTCACCGCTTTCGGTCTCTCTTCTGCAGATAAGCTCTCACAAATGATGGTGAAGAAAAGTTGCCAGAACCCCATCTGAAAACTTCCAAGTAAGGAATCTGACGGGCCTGGTGTGGGCCATGTGCCTGGACTTGTCCAGGAAGATATATCGTGGTAGAGTAAGGAAAAGTCTGACCCAAGAAAGAGGACAGCTTGTTATCAGGCAAAAGGGGACGGGAAATGTATGCAGCTGACAAAACCAGCAGCTTCAGCATCCCCTACTGTTGCAGAATGGTGCGATAGTATCAGTACAAATCCACCTGTTCTTGTTCAAAAGCCAGCTGCTCCGTCCCTTATAATTCTTTTTCCACATAAAGGTGAATTATTCAAAAGCTTACTGCACAGGAAGGTGGGAGCCTGGAGTGGTTTCAGAAATTCTGCGAAAAACAAACATGTTTCAGCTTGCTTACCTTCTCAACTCTGACCACGTTCTATTGGGGGTTGTATATTTATCATTGACCAAGATAATAGTAGCAGTAATAATAGCCATAGCAACAAAGTCCACCTAGCTGCATGATCTAGGACAAGTTCATCTCTGAGCTTCTATTTCCCTATCTGTGATACAGTCTTTTGCAAACAAGGTAGTGCTGGAGGATTGAACCTAACCATGTGTTTGAAGCACTAAGCAGTGCCAGTCTAGACAGACCTAGTTTTATTGCACTTTGCTTGATGGCACTTCATAGATATTGAGGGTTTTTTACAGATTGAAGGTTTGTGGCAACCCTGCATGAAGCAAGTCACTCGGTGCCATTTTCCCAACAGCATTTGCTCACTTCATGTCTTTGTGTTACATTTTGGTAATTCTCACAGTATTCTGAATCCTCCACCAGCAAAAAGATTACAACTTACTGAAGGTTCAGATGATGATTAGCATGTTTTTGCAAGAACGCATATTTAAAATTTGTTTGTTTGTTTATGGCTACACCTGTGGCATATGGACGTTCCGGGCTAGGGGTCAAATTGGAGCTGCAGCTGTCAGCCTACACCACAGCCACAGCAGATCCCAGCCGCATCTGTGAACTTTGCTGCAGATTACGGCTGTGCCAGATCCTTAACCCACTGAGTGAAGCCAGGGATCAAACCTGCATCCTCAAAGAAACAACATTGGGACCTTAGCCCGCTGAGTCTCAACAGGAACTCCAATAAAGCATTTTTAAATTAAGGTATAAACATCGCTTTTTTAAAGACATCATGCTATTGCACACTTAATGGACTACAGTATAATGTAAACTTTTACATGCATTAGGAAACCAAAACATTCGGTCTGGACCTGAACTCGCAGTATCTCTGAAGTATGTCTGTAACGGAAAGGGCTAGCAAGTGATACACACCAGCCTGGCTCTAGACTGCATTTGTGTAAGTGTTTTGAATTACTGCCTCCTCAACTCACTATTTCTTTGGCTTGGGAGGCTTCTGTGGCCTAATGCTTTCTAAAAAGCATTCATATTCATCACAATTGGATATCACTTGGTGGTTGCTTTCTTAATCAAATGGTCAGTTAAATTCAGGAATTTTTTAAAGTGGTTAATATTTTATTATAAGTAAATGTACATTTGTACATTATCCAGTTCATATTTTAAGCCAGAACGAAGGCCTTTGGACAAGAGACACACTACTTGGTCTCCATCTCACCTTTCAGGTCGGAATGCCTTCATCATGACTTCGCTACCATGTCCAGCTTTAGAGTGAGAACCAAAGGATATATTCTATAGTAATATGACGCAGCATCTTTCCATATTTTAATTTTCTGAGTTTCTTTTTTAAAGAGTTGTTTCCCCCATCCCTACTTTCCCTACTTTGACAGCATTTTAAGCTAGTCTCTGCTGTCCTTCCAAAGCATTCAACCAAGTATTCATAGAAACATGTGTCTTTTCTTCACTTCTGCCTCATCAGCTCATATAATACCTCATTATATTCTGGAATAATAGGAGCAACTGTAACAGTCATTAGCAGGTTTGGAGGTGAACACAACTGAACCTTGGTGTGCCAGTGTGCCGACAGTGGTCCACCTTCTCCGAGTATTCAGGGTGCTGCGGAAACCTTAGGTTTTCTACAGAGTAAAGGAAGATAGTTAAGAAAGCGATGGTGTATGTGAGAAAGACCTCAAATGATGGGCCTTTTGCAGTCCTCGATTCTATCCGTCTATCTCATTTTCCTCGATTTGTCCCTCATCTCACTCCATTGGACTCTGAGGCAAAGTCCTTTCCTCCTTCCAATTCCAGCCGGGTGTGAGTATTCACTCACTTTCACACATTCAAGAGCCCTGCACCGACTCTCCACTGTGCTGGTCTTGTGCTCGAGCCCAGGAGTGCTCTAATATAAATGACACAGGCCACGCGGCCCAGAGTCCAGGGTCTGGTGTGTTCAACCATGCCTCCCTTGTACGGCCCTCCTTGACCTCTGATCTTAGGTTCGGTTCTCCCAAACAGACCTTAGGACATGATTCTGGTGAGAATGGTTTATTGAAGAAGAGTGTGTATGAAGAAGGCCAAATAGCGCATGATAACAGGCAGAGTCTCAGAGAGGATGCCCCTGGCTCAATAGCACGGGGGCAGCCTGGAGACAGTGTCCGTCCTCCCCAGAGGTGTCCTGATCAGCACACAGGAGCTGGAGCATTTATCCCCCATCATTGCTACAGATGATCCCCAGAGGTGTACATTCCCAGGCACCTCCTGCCTCCCTCTTCACATTCTCAGGAGCGTCTACTTTGCCCATGAGAAGTTCAATGCAATTGTCTCAGACAACCACAGCCTTGTAGTGGGAAAGGCAACACCCTTCAACTGTGTCAGAGAAGGACCACGAGAAGAGGGGGGAGGGATCCTACTTCTCCCCAGTTCCCTCTGACTTTAACTTCTGACTTCTACTAAAAAGGTTCTGGTCTGCCTTTTCTTTCCTGGATAACATTTTTCTACACCCTCAGCCAAAACTGCCCCTCTCCCCCAAACTGCAAAGTTTCCTATTATTTCACTCCTCAAAGGACTTTGACTAGAGCTACATTTAGTAAATTTTCAAAAATCAAATTTATTTTTTTATTAGTATAATTGATTTACAGCACTGAGTCAATTTCTGCTGTCCAGCAGTGACCCGGTTACATATACATATGTTTTTCTTTTTCTCATATTATCTTCCATCCTGATCTATCCCAAGAGACTGGATATAGTTTCCTGTGCTATACAGTCGGACCTCACTGCTTATCTATTCTAAATGTAATAGTTTGCATCTACCAACCCACTTCTTCCCCCCTCCCCCTTGGCAACCACGAGTCTGTCTGCTATATCCATGAGTTTGTTTCTGTTTTGTAGATAGATTCATTTGTGCCATATTTTAGATTCCACATATAAGTGATATCATATGGTATTTTGTCTTTCGACAGATGAATGGATTAAGAAGATGTGGTACATATATATATACAGTGGAATACTACTCAGCCATAAAAAGAACAAAATAATGTCATTTGGAGCACCATGGATGCAACTAGAGATTCCCATACTAAGTAAAGTAAGCAGAGAGAGAAAGACAAATACCATATGATATCACTTATATGTGGAATCTAATATATTTAGTAAACTTTACTCAAGGTTTGTGGTGATGGAAATAGGCTACATGCCCAAATAGAACAGAAAATTTCTTAAAATTGTATATTAGATGTTCCTGTGCTTGGAAGAGCTTTAATCATTTTTCTCACTAGGGGATTTTCTCTGATTCTCCCTCCTACCAGTGTTCAGGCCCTCCATCATTATTCTGGGTCATCCTCGCTCTTAGAGTCTTCATCCTGCTTTCTTAGCCCCCTCACCTTCATCCACACATTCTGGGGCCTGTCTCTATTATTTAGCACTGGTGTTTCCCCCACAAAAGCCAGGTCATCTGGATAGGAATTCTGTGGTTGGTTCTTTTTTTTTTTTGGCTTTTTAGAGCTGCACTCGCGGCATATGGAGGTTCCCAGGCTAGGGGTCGAATCGGAGCTACAGCTGCCGGACTACACCACAGCCACAGCAATGCCAGATCCAAGCCACGTCTCGACCTACACCACAGCTCACCACAATGCCAGATCCTTAACCCACTGAGTGAGGCCAAGGATCAAACCTGAAACCTCATGGTTCCTAGTCGGATTTGTTTCTGCTGCACCATGATGGGATGCTCTTACAAGAACCATCTTTTTCTTCCTTCAAGCACATGTAAAATATTTTTTTGTTAGATTGGTTGTTACTAATTATATTTTTCTAATTTCCTGTAGTCATCTGTATTTATTTTTTTTGTACGTAGGTATTATGTATGAACGTATTCATTTATTGTCATTTTTGCCATCTGTTCCAGTGTTGATTCCATGGCTTATGTCACAGCTACTGAGTTGATCTTCATCTGTTTCAATAGAAGAGAGATGGTTTTAATCTTCATTCCATTTTGCTTCTCTGCAGAGTCTCCCTGGGTGATAGTCTGCACCTTCTTGGTCAGTGGGGACGTCTAATCCTTTCTAAATCTTCCTTTAGGAAAACACTTTCCCAGGCTGACCACTGTACAGGTTTTAGCAAGTTCCCATCCTCCTAAGTTCCTTTCTCTGACGTCTAAGCCAAAGTCAAGTCAAATCAGTGCATTCTGCAGCCTTCTGAACAACCACATCCTTCCTCTTACTAACTCCCAGTTCCCTCTAAGTTACTTTGGTTCTTTCCCCTAATATCACTGTTTTTTTTTGCACTTACCATCCACATCGGTTCCTTATTGTCTCTCCCTCTATTGCATGGTTTCTCCTCATCTTATCCAAACTGATAGCTCTTGTCAAGAAACCAAAGAAATGTAATTATCATACAGAAACTGGAATAGGGTTGCATAACTCATTTAACAAACAATGATTGTGAACTGTTGTGTGCAAAGCATTATGGTAAACACTACGTGCAATTTATAACATAATCTCTGCCTCCAGTGATTTCACAGTTCAGTAGCAGAATAAACAGACATGGAGAGAAAATTATAACCAAGTTAGATGTTGGTAGAGGGGTTCGACGGGCACAGATAAACTGCTGCAGAAACAAATTAAAAGCTTGTAAATTTTCTAAATGACCTCCCTGCATTATAGATACTTACCCAGAACTTTAGCAAGAGTCATGTCTTGCTAGAGTGTCTGCATCTAACAATATATTCAAGAAAAGGAACACCTCGCACTGAGGATTCTGAATGCCTCCATTTTTCTGACTAAAAAAGAAACAACCTCTCTTCTAGAGATTACATCAGCATACAGATAGGGGAAAAAAATTGATGCAGCTTAAAAAAATACTTGAGAGCAAATTCTGGGTTCTACTTAATTTTACTTTTGGCCACTGGATAGAATCATGACTAATGTAACCACTGGCTAATTTTCTTAATTTACTCCTCCTCTGATGAGGTTAATGGCAGAGTTGTTGTCATCAAGCAAATGGAGTGAAAATGTTTCAAACTCTACAAAGCACTGGGAATCTGGTGCATTATTAATACAAGTAAATGAATAATCTGTAAACACAAATGAACAAATACAATTCCGGCCGGCATCAAGAAAGAACTGCAAGACTGTGGGTGGGAGAGTCATCCTTCTTCCCCATTTTGAATGGTTTCCCTTAGATTTCCTGGCATCTATGATTAGGGACACATATAATTTTCTTTTCCTTGTCAGACCATACATTTATCCTTCTGAGAGTATGCGGGAAATGCAGTGATTTGCCCATTTTTAAGCTATCTGTGAAGATTCATTTATCTCCTCAATGAGCTGTTTTTCTGAAAGGCACAGGATACAGTGACTAAAGCCCAAAGAAGTATTCAGTAAATAAAAAGTAGTGATAATAATAAGGCTTTACCTATACGTAATTTTTTCTCTTAAAACTCATATTCTGGCTACATAATATTTTCTTTTGATCCTGAGTAACTAAGTAATTCTAATACATAATGTATTTTGTATATTAATAATTTGAGAGGTAGGAAATAACATTAACAAGCACTATCATAGCAGCACTTTATATACTTAATAACAATTATAAATTGCTAAATACTGCTATCTAAACTCTTATCACCATAGATAGCCTAATATGATTTATAGTCATTTGCACCTGGAGACAGTATCAGGTATTGTTCAAGTTTATCTTAATTTAATTTCAGTCCTTGCCCAAAAGCTACTTTTTTCTACTCATAATGTGGTAAAAGGAAAAGAAAGTTTTATAACATCTCCCTCTGCCTGTTCAAATATTTAACAAGGGAACTTTCTCTATTCTTAATTTTACTTTGGGGCCTTTTCTTTTACATTAGAATCATAACTAAAGACAAAGAGGAATGGACTGTCATTATCTTTAAAATAACATGTAATACATCCACAGATAACTAAGTTATTCATCATTTTTATTCCTCATATTCTCCCTGACTCTTCTCCCAAGCTCAGAATAACACTTATTCTTGCAATGACTTTTTTTTCCCTGACCAGGTGTGTATAAATCCTGTGGTCATGCACTGAACACTCTCAGTTCCATTACTTCCCGAGCCTCGCCCTCGCTGCTTCGCAAAAGCTACAGTCTGGTTGCGGCAGATGTAGCAGGGCACTTAGATCTCTGTGCATATCTGTATACAACTTTTTCCCACTTCACAAAAATGGACTGATTATGCTACGTCTCGTAGAGGCAGCATGAGGCAGGGGGACTTTGACTCTCCACCCCGCTCCTCCCATAAAAACAATGGTAAATTGGTTAAATTATTAAAAATCCAAAATTTTAGGGGAGAGGAAATTGACCAAAGGCAAGTAATAACTTGAAAAGGTTTACTCGGGAATAACTGATACTTCACTGGTAAATAATGGTGATTTTATAATCTTCTTAAAATGTGGCCGTTTCTACCCCTCTCACACCTAGGTCATTAAAACCTATCATTTACCAGACAAGGTGGTCTTAATGTGGAACAGGCTGCAGAGCAGCTCAGAATTTATGGGAGGATTTTGGTCATGAGAGCCTGCAGAAGAGAGAATAAATGTTCCAGGCACACTGGCTGACTGCTAAAGCACACATGTGTATGTGACACCCCGGAGAATGGAGCAAGCTTTGAGAGACATGCAAACATGCTTTGCCTTTGGATGTGTTTCACACAGGACAGCTAAAACGAAAAAACTGACACTATCAAGTGTTGGCAAGTTGTGGAAAGACTGAAACACTCTTGTCTTATGGTGGAGTCTGAAACAGTGCAGCCACTTTGGAAAACATGTTGGCAGTTTCTCGAAAAGTCAAATATAGGTTGACTATATGACCCCAAAATTCCACTACCCAAGAAAAATGAACATCTGTGTCTACTGATGAACTTAGGCAAATATTTACAGCCGCATTATTCGTAATCAATTCAAATTGTTATTTAAAGAACACACATCCATGAACTGCTAAATGGATAAAGAAAATGTGAGATATTCTTACAATGAATATCTCAGCAATACAAAACAAACTATTAAAACACTAAAATATAGATAAAGCTAAGAAATGTCATGTAATGAAAGAAGCCAATTATAAAAGCCTACTTTCTCTGTGATTCCATTTACATAATATTCTAGAAAAGGTAAAATTATAGTGATTGGGAATCAAGCAGTGGTTCTCAGAGGTCAGTGCAAGAGGCCTTGACTGACTGCTAAGGGGAATCACAGACTTTTAGGGAGTGATGGAAATTTACTAAATTTGAAAATGCTGGTGGTTGCAGACTATATACATTTAGTAAAAGTCCTCAAGCTATGCACTTAAAATGGGCTAATTTTATTATATAAAAATTACACCTCTATAAAGCTATAAAGACATGGATTAAAGATCACTTTCGTATTTGCTAATAATTTATCTGAATGAAGGGGTGTCTAGAAGTCTCTAATGTGAGGGTTTAAGTCTCTCGTTACAGTTTTCATATTAAGATTTATTATTATTCCTTTAATTCTTTTCAGTTTCTCCTTATGAATCTCAAAATTTCTATTTCAGCCTCTGCACAAGTGATAACAATGTGTGGACAGCACTATATTAACGCCTGCAGCTCACATATTTTATTTTATTATATGCTACAGAGTAATTTAGTAAAGTGTGCTGATGTAATCTATGGTTTCTTAAACTTTCTTTTGTGTTTTGCAGGGTTTCTCTACTTTATAAGACATGTGTTGAGAAAATCCTATATTTCATTTTTACCATTATAACATTTGGCTAGTTTTCTTTAATTCAGTTTTGCACAATTCCTAATGGAATACCTATGGGAACTCAGGAAATGATTATAATTTGTAATTACATCTAAAACTAAGGCTGACAGTCAACATATTGCCAGACCATAGGGAGCATTTTCATTAATTAAAAACACATGAAGCAGAAATGAGAATTAGAATATGAAAGAGACATTGGCATATGGTTTTCACCTAAGGGAAGGGAACATTCTTGCCCGAAGTATAAAGAACATTAAATTTCTCACTAACATCTTGGCTTGCAGATCAGAACCTCAGACCTTTATCAGCCCCAAACAGCACATCTATTTCTCTGCTGCAGTAAGTTAATATTTTGTAGTGAGACATTTTCCCCCACATGGCTCCAAAATTCTTCTTAGTCAAGTGGCTTCAGAGATTGTAGCTCTCAGAAAACAGTGAGTCAGACAAGAACAGAGGGGCGGGGGGCACTGGGATGCTTTGCTATATCGTCCTCTGCAGGAAAACACCACAGTGCATCTTGAGCATTAAAGATTTTTGTATATTTTTGTTTGTTTTGTTTTTTTGCCATTTCTTGGGCCGCTCCTGGAGGTTCCCAGGGATTGAACCTGCGTCCTCATGGATACTAGTTGGGTTCTTTTTTTTTTTTTTTTTTTTTTTTTTTTTGTCTTTTTGCTATTTCTTGGGCCACTCTCGTGGCATATGGAGGTTCCCAGGCTAGGGATTGAATCGGAGCTGTAGCCACTGGCCTATGCCAGAGCCACAGCAATGCCAGATCCGAGCCGCGTCTGCAACCTACACCATAGTTCACGGCAACACGGGATCCTTAGCCCACTTAGAAAGGCCAGGGATCGAACCCGTAATCTCATGGTTCCTAGTCAGATTCATTAACCACTGAGCCATGATGGGAAGTCCAATTTTTATACATTTTATCCATAATTCATGTTTTTCAAGAAAGAAGTAAAGATTTCTTTTTTTAAATTACAACTAATTAGGTAAAGAGAAAACCAAACCACAAATCCTGACTGTTGGTAAACAGCAGATCCATATCATTCTCTTCTCATCCTTTTCAAGACTTAGAAGAAATCGTATCACAGAAAATGATTCTATGAATAAAGCAAGCTTTAAAAAAATCAGGGACATGAATACTTTATAAGAGAAAAGATAAAATGGAAATAGAAATTCAAAGGGAAATGGATGCTATAAGGAAACCAGACAAATGCATTCAACAATTGAATTAAAAAAAAAAAAAAACAAAAAACAAAAAAAACTTCAGGAGTGCCTGTTGTGGCTCAGTGGAAACAAATCTGACTAGTATCCATGAGGATGGAGGTTCGATCCCTGGCCTTGCCCAGTGGGTTAAGGATCCAGCATTGCTGTGAGCTGTGGTGTAGGTCACAGATGAGGCTGAGATCTGGCATTGCTGTGGCTGTGGCGTGGGCCAGTGGCAACAGCTCCAATTCAAACCCTAACCTGAGAACAAGGTATGCTGAGGGTACAGCCCCAAAAAGACAAACAAAAAAACAAACAAACAAACAAACAAAACTTCAATTAGAAGACAGAAATAGAAATTCAGGATCTTGAATAAGGAATTTAAATGTCAAATTTAAGAAGATGTCTTCTGATGTAGGGGAAATGACAAAAACAATGAAAACGTTAAACATCGTAGTAACAGGAAGATCATAAATGGAAATCTAATTTAAGAATTATGAAATTTTTGAACAATGTCACAACAACTGGAATGGAAATAAGAATTGAAAAAAACAACTGAATACTAACACCTGGCTTACATTTAAAATATAAATATACTGATGTTAAAAAGAAAAGTACTGAATTTCTTGCACATACTAGACAACTGAATTGTGAAGAAATAAATATCCTTAATGCATTTTTTCTCTTGGTACAGATTATTTTTTTAAGCTTTATTGAGATATAATTCACATATAACATTGTGAAAATACAAGATACACAACATGTTGACTTGCTGTATTTATATATCATCACACCATTAAATCACCATTCCTGTGTTGACATAGATTCTTAATTCTTAATTCTACATTACCAACTGACTTTCTTAACATCTGCTTTATAACTTTTTCTACTTCAAAACTTTTACTTGCTTTCTGAGTCTTTGTTTTTGAACTTCTATTTGCTCTTGACTCTTTTTCTGTCTCATCACATTTATCTCTGTGTAATTTCAGCTTCCACTCAACTGCACCACCAGGTCCTACTGTTACTTGCCCATGTCTAGCATGGTCAACCATGGCCAGTAGAGGCCAGGAATCGTGGTACTAACAATGGCTGCCTGGGGCCAAAGGACTGTGGTTCTAGAAAGGACTGTGGTTCTAGCAAGCACCGTGATTGACAGTTGCAAGCTGTCCTTAGTGCATCTTAAAAATAGAAATTAAGGAGATTAAAATAAGATACCACGACACACCTACCATAAGAGTTAACAGGCAGAAAAACTGACAATAGCAAAGTTGGTGAGAATGCGGAGCAACAACTTTCATTCATTGTTAATGGAAATGCAAAGTGGTACAGCTACTTTGGAAGGCAGTTTGCTAATTTCTTACTAAGCTAACATAGTCTTAAAATCTGATATAGCAATTGTACTTCTAAGGATTTATCCAACTAATCTGAAAAGTTATGTCCACATGAAAACCTGCATATGAATGATTTATTCATAATTACTCCAAATTGGAGGAAACCAATATTTCCTTCAGTAGGTAAATGGATAAGCAAACTGTGGTACGTCTATGTGATGAAATATTTATAAATTAAAAAGAAATGAGCAATCAAACCACAAAAAGACAAATGGATCTTTTTTTTTTTTTTTTTTTTGTCTTTTTTCTTGGGCCGCTTCTGCAGCATATGGAGGTTCCCAGGGGTCAAATTGGAGCTGTAGCCACCGGCCTACCCCAGAGCCACAGCAACGCAGGATCTGAGCTGCATCTGCAACCTACACCACAGCTCACGGCAATGCCAGATCCTTAACCCACTGAGCAAGGCCAGGGATCGAACCCGTAACCTCATGGTTCCTAATTGGATTTGTTAACCACTGCGCCACGATGGGAACTCCAACAAATGGATCTTAAATGTGTATTGCTAAGTAAAAGAAGCCAGACTTAAAAGGCTCTTTATTGTATAATTCCAATTAGAAGACATTTTGAAAAGGCAAAACTATACTGAGAGTAAAATCATCAGTGGTTGCCAGGGTTATGGGGGAGAGCTGACCGGGTAAAACACAGATATTTTAGAGTAGTATAATTGTTTGGTACGATATTGCAATGGCGGTACATAACACTTTGCATTTATCAAAACCTATAAAAATTTGCAACACAAAGAGTGAATCTTAAAATAGTAATTTGAAAAATCATTTAGAAGTTCATAGGATCCTAAGACGGTACACAGAATGTGACAAAATAATTTAACTGTTACAGGTGTATGAAGCAATCTCACTGAAGGAGGTGGTGGGAAAAGATTCTGACCGAAATAACTTTGGAAATGATTGGTGTCTACAAAATCGAAGGCAAAAAAGCTGTACGTAAGCACTATACTCTAGTTAATAAAGTTCTTTCTTACAGAGGACAGGTTAAGAATTCTGATACCACTATTCTGGAGTTGAACAATTAAATAAATTGATGGCAAATGGAAGAAACCAACTTTCTCGCTTTTGGAGTGAGAAGTTATACACAAGCAAGAGGAGGAGGCTAGAATAATCCACATGGTGCTGGATTAGAGTTAAAGATATTAGTATCAATACAGTATACTATGTTGGTATTAGCTATCAATATAGATGGCTAGATATAGAAATATTTAGAGATGTGTGTACATATAGGGTTTAGTGTACACACATATATTTCCTTTCTCTGTAAGCTGTAAGAACCTAGAAACAAGAACATTCCAGTAACAATAAGCCTTCCTACCACCCAGATCTTAGTTTCTCATTCCATTCTGCAATGCCAGAAACCAAACCTCCACAGAGAGAAGGCTGATTCTATAATAGGGGTAGGAAATATTCCAGATGAGCTTGGAGTAGCTTGGATGAGTGTGTTTGTGTGTGTGCGTGTGACTGAAAGAGAGAGAGAGGAACATTGATGAGGGTATGTCAAAGGAACACTATATTAATGGATTACAATTCAGTGTAAAAGACAGTAATTACTGAGCCCGTACTCCTATAAATAAATGGGCAGAAAGAGACAAATCTCCCATGTAGAACTGCAAGTAATTGATGTAGATACGCCCCATCAAGGAGGTAGAGCGTAACTTCGCATTTTTTAAGTGCAGGCTGCACATAGTGAGTGACTTCCAAAAAAATGAGTCTCTTGCCCTCACTTCCCTTGTTGTAGAAAAGTTGTAAGACCAGTGACCCAGTGGTAGCAGTGATACAAGGCAGGCAATGCAAACTGTGGACTCAGAAAAAAACCATGGTTCTAAAAGTCAGGAGCCTCTAATTTCAACTGCCACACCTCTGAGCAAAGTGTCTGAAGTATCTAATCTCTGAAATAAAAACATAATACAAGTTACAGTCATACAGTCAAGAGATTCGATAGAAGATCTTTTAAGGTCTCTTCTAAGATTTGTCATGGTGGGAAATTGTGGTAAAGACCTGGTTCTGTCCCTTTTTCTGGGTTCCCACTCTCACTCTGACCAGGAATTGGCCTGGATGCTTTGACCCAAGGTAGACCTGCTAGAGTCTTTAAAAAAATTATGAAGTCATGACTTCTCACTCTTAAGAGGTAGTCCCACAGATAACCTTTCTTCTTTTCTAGTTCTTTTCCTGACACGCTCAGATCTTTGACCTTGGAATCAGCAATGGTTTTCATAAAATATGATCAAATACCAAGGAAGTAAATAAAACAAAACTTACTCTGTCCCAAGGAAAGTAGGGAAGCTATCAAATTTAACTCTGGGTGACAAGAGATGTTCATCTTAGCTTACCTGTTTCCAGCACCAGCGGGTCACAAGATTCTTTATATTTCCCAAACAGATGCCAAAGCAACTGCTGAGAGCCAAAGTTCGGAAGGAGAGGAAGCTGCACATATAATCTAGTAAAGTCTTCGGTATTGAAAATTAAGGAGAGCTTTACAATTAGCAAGTGCTAATGCTGTATGGTTGTTTGAAATGTGCTTTTCTTATGTCTTGTTGGTGACATTAATGAGAAGGGATGAGGAGCCACTGGTTAAGTTGGGGACTAGACCAAGGGATGGGCCATCTGGGCAGCTGTTAAGGTCAGTAGCATACATGGAGCACTGAAATACTGCAGCACTAGACTATTTGGGAAAGTGATGAGATGGAGCAAAATGTGCTGACCAGAACTCCTTTCAGGAAGATTTTTTCATATGCTCAAAAAGAACTTTCGATAGGCTGCCCAGAACAAAGATGAATATATCCAATTCCTGATAGGATGTCAAGACAAGCAGCTCACTTTTTAAAATTATTATTATTTTTTAATAGTTATTTCTACAATTTTTTTCCTACTGTACAGCATGGTGACCCAGTTACACATATATATACACATTCTATTATTGCACATTATCATGCTCCATCATAAGTGACTAGACATAGTTCCAAGTGCTACACAGCAGGATCTCCTTGCTAATCCATTCCAAAGGCAATAGTTTGTAAGTATTAACCCCAAGCTCCCCAACGACCCCACTCCCTCCCCCTCCCCCTTGGCAACCACAAGTCTATTTTGCAAGTCCATGATTTTCTTTTCTGTGGAAAGGTTCATTTGTGCCGTATATTAGATTCCAGATATAAGTGATATCATATGGTATTTGTCTTTCTCTTTCTGACTTACTTTGCTCAGCATGAGTCTTTAGTTCTATCCACATTGCTGCAAATGGCATTTTTTCGTTCTTTTTTATGGCTGAGTAGTATTCCATTGTGTATATACCACATCTTCCTAATCCATTCGTCTGTCAATGGACATTTTGGTTATTTCCATGTTTTGGCTATTGTAAATAGAGCTTATGCAGCTCATTTTTAACATGATCAAAACAGAATCTTTAGTTCCACTTCTACCATCTTGTCCTCACTAAACTTGCTTCCAGTTTCTCTCACCTCAATAACTGAACCCCTTTGTTAAACCCAGAATCTAGTAGATGTCTTTCATTTCTCTCCCTCTCTCTTCTTTTTTTCTTCTTAGGGCCACACTGGCAACATATGGAGGTTCCCAGGCTGGGGGTTGAATAGGAGCTACAGCTGCCAGCCTACACAACTGCCACAGCAGTGCAGATCCAAGCCACGTCTGCGACCTACACCACAGCTCATGGCAACACCAGATCCTTAACCCACTGAGCAAAGCCAGGGATTGAACCTGCAACCTCATGGTTCCTAGTCAGATTCGTTTCTGCTACACCACAACAGGAACTCCCCTTTCATTGTTTTCTATATTTACCATTCTTACCAAATCCATCAGCAAATCCCTTTTCTCTATCTCCAAAGTATACAATATAATCTTTCAATTTCTATGTTCTCAGTTCTAGCAGGCTAGTCATTTATTTCTTTTTACTATCCATAAGAAAGGACGTTACTGTTTTCTCACTTTGTTATTAAGTTTGATTTTTGCATAAGAATGATGTATGTATATAAAATGCTATGCGTGTGTGTATGTGTGTCTAATGTATGTATGTATGTATTTTATCACATTCCTTTCAGCTCGTTAAAATTTTTTTTGAAGCCTACCAATTATCTAATCAATTTCATAAATAATTCATACGCACCTGAAAAGAAGGTTATCTTATTCAATATATAAGTTCCATATTAATTATTAAGCTTTTTTTAGCTCTCCAATATCTTTATGAATTTTTCATCTTTGATCTATCTATATCTGTGAGAGGACTATTAAAGTCTTCTATTTTCAGTGTTCTTGTTCTATTTCTCTTTTCCCTATAGTTTCTGCCTTATGAAAATTGATGGTGTTATTTAATGCATAGATATTAACAATTATTACATCTTTATTGTAAATCACAATTTTTAGTAATGTGTCCCTCTTTGTCTTATTTAATACTCTTTGATCTGAATTCTACTTTGATAACAAGATGAAGTCCTCTACTTTCTTTTTGTTTTCATGTCCCTGGAAAATTTTTTTGCACATCCTTTTGTTTTAAACCTTTCTGCATATTTTAGATGCATTTCAGAAATAAAGCATAATGTTGGATTTTGCTTTGTCTGAAAATCTTGTTCTTTGGAAGGGGAGGTAATGTCATGTATAGCTATTAAAATATACATTAAAATCCTTCACTGTATATTTGCTTTATTTTCTCTTTTGCAAGGAGGGGTGTTTGTGTGTGCTTTTTTTTCTACTGGTTACTAACACCTTCACTGCATCCTCTTAGTCCTTTCTTTCCTTGGATGGTATCACTTACCATTATGACTAATGCTGAACTTCCTAGTAATCTCTCTTCTCCCTACTTTCCTTCCTTCTTTCTCACTAGTGTTATCTTAGTGTCAATGAGAGTATTGAAAATGTATTTAACTTTTATGACCCTGTGTATCAGCTTCAAAGGGTATCATTTTATAAATATATATGTATATATAGCAAATATACATAACATAATCAATAAACTTCTTTCACTTCAACTAATCTTTCCCTTCTCCTCACCCATTTTTGTTAATTTTATTATTTCCACATTGTCAAAACATAAATATTTATATATTTTTGTCACCAGATACCTATGTTTTAATTTAGCCTCATGGCTAAATATATTCAGTAGTCAACCCCAGACTTTGTACTAATGCTTCTTCAATCATCTGGGTTTGTCTAAAGCTCATTTTCTAATAGATTCTTTGCAAAGGGCTCATGGGATTAATATTCACAGAGTCCATGCATATTCTCAACTGTTTGAATGTGCCCTATATAATTAAAGTAGAATTTTGCTGATTATAAAATCCTAGTTCACATTTTCTTTCTCTGAATACCTTAAGCACACCTTTCCACTGTTTTTTAACTTTATAAAAAGGGGAGGGGCTGTCAGGCTATCTATCCAAACCTGACTTTCTTTCCCTTATAAATAATGTGGCTCTTTGCCTGGATTCTCAGATTCTTTTTGAAAAAGCCCTTTGAGATTATACGTCTCTCCCTTGGATGCTCTGGGTTGTGTTTCCAAGGTACATGATGATGTGCCATTTGAATATGAAAATTCAAGGCTGCTTTTATTTTAGGAAAGGTTTCTTAAATTATGTTTTTCTAATATTTATTCTGTTTCACAGCTTCCTCAGTGTCACCACTTATGTGAATATTTGATCTCCTCTCCTTGACATTCATATGTATCCCTTTCCCTCAAATCTATTTTATTCCTTTAACAAAATTCTCTTTTATTTTTTCACTTTTCTTCTTTACTTTCCATATTTCCCTTATTATATTTTCCATGGTATTTATTCCTTCCTATGTACCTTAACATTTGGTCTTCATTTCAGAATTTTTCTTTTTCTTTCTTTTTTTGTGTGTAGGGGCCTTAGGGCCTCACCCATGGCATATGGAAGTTCCCAGGCTAGGGGTTAAATTAGAGTTGCAGTTGCTAGCCTACAGCACAGCCACAGCAACGCCAGATATGAGCCACATCTGTGACCGACACTGCAGCTTGCAGCAATGCTTGATCCTTAACCCCACTGAACGAGGCCAGGGACTGAACCCACATCCTCATGGATACTAGTAGGATTCTTATCCAGCTGAGCCACAATAGGAACTCCAAGAATTTTTCTTTTAAAGTCCTTTCTTGTGTTATGCCAATTCTCATTTCATATCTTCCTGTTGCCCACAGTTTCTAAGTTCATCTGTTCTGATTTGTGCTGATTTTAAAGCTCCAATTCCACAGCAACGCGGGATCCGAGCCCCATCTGCGACCTACACCACAGCTCACGGCAACATCGGATCCTTAACCCACTGAGCAAGGGCAGGGACTGAACCCTCACCCTCATGGTTCCTAGTTGGATTCGTTAACCACTGCACCACGACGGGAACTCCAAAGCTCCAATCATTTTTAAACTTTCTTTTAACTTGGTTTGAAATATGGTTACAATTTTTGTCTGCTTCGTGGTCACATTTCTGGTACACTCTCTTTATCAGAATGTTACTATATCTTCATCTATTTTTTTTCTTTGTATAACTCTCTAAGGGGTGATGTCATATTTCTTCTTTGTTTCTATGTTTAAGTGAGATGGGTTTTCCTGTGATGGTCAAGGAATGGGTCAGGGTGACTTCCCAGCTTCATGATTCATGAGCTTCTTATTGCTCCAATAAGGACCAACACATGGTCTCTGTATCCCCAGCCTCCTCTCTCAGAGCTGGATCTGGTTCAGGGAGGAGGTTTTCTGCCTCCATTCTTTTGTTTATGAAGAATTCAAAGGCCTCACCTTCAAAGAAAGTGCTCTCATCTTTAGTCAGGTTACATTTCCTGCTCAGAATTTCCTGGGATCTGCATCCTCCGGGCTTCTTTGGCCCTTAATCCCACATTTGTTATCTTTTGCTCAATTTTTAATCTTTTTTCCATCACTAGTTGCTCAAGGTGAGGCTTAGTCCTTTGAGAAAAAAAAATGTCTGCTGGATAATTTTGAGAGTAGGCTTGAACTAATCTGTGGATATCTGCACGCAGCTCATGCTCTTTCCCATACCCTGCAGCTCAGGAAGGCATTCTCAAGTATTGCCCATTATTCAACTGAAGATACAGTCTGCAGGAGTTTTTCCTTTGCTATCCTAGATGCTAGCTTTGGGTGGAGATGGTTTGCAATGACTTAAAATGACATATTCTTCATAATCCCACTGCTCCCATGTCATTTCAAGATACAAAGCAGGTCCTATCAATTTCCAGCTAAAAATGTTCAAAAGTCTCCCACCAGCCTCAAAATAGAACCCAAATTCTTTATTCTAGTATACAGTTTCTCAAAAGATCAGGCTCCTACTAACTTCCCTGACCTTATTTTTATTCACTGACCCTTTGCTCCCTACACCCCAGAGCCACTAGCCTTCCTTCTGCTCCTCAGACATCCAAACCCATTTCCCATAATGGTCTATGCCTGGAATAACTCAGAGATCTGGTTTCTCCTCTGGTCTTTCCAACTTAAAGCAGTCAACCAACTTCTCTCTCTCTTTCTTTTATTTGCTGCACCCATGGCATGCAGAAATTCCCAGGCGAGGGATCAAACCCAAGCCACAGCAGTGACAACACCAGATCCTTAACCAGCTGAGCCACCAGGGAACTCCTACCCACACTCATATCATAATCTTCCCATCATGTGTCATGACCTGCTAGTACTCCTGTTTATGTAACTGTTCATGTTCTGTCTCCTCCATTAGACAGTAGTCTCTGTGAGAGCAAAACTGTGTCTGTCTTGTTCATTGCTCTACCCCTAGTGCCAAGAACAGTCCCTCACCCACTGGCAGTCAGTAGATATTTACTGAGTGAAATAGGGAAGAATGGGAGGAAGAGAAGGATACAAAGGCAGATTTAGGAAAAGAGTATTTTGCTTTTCACACAGAAAAACTTGAATTTACACTGTACTTCTATCACTTATTGGCTTTCTGACTTTCTGACTCTCTCAAAGACTCAGATCTCTAAAATCTAAAACAATGGGGAAATATTATCTTGTTCACACTACTTGGGGGAATATTAAATGAGATAACATATGCAAAAGCATTTAGCAGATACAGAGAGTTGACATAGAGAGGTTCCCTTTTCCCCGCTCTCCCTTTCTCACTTCCTTCCTTCCCCAATTTCTCCTCCTCTAACTCATACTAATGCCAAGTTAGCTAAGATGCACATCTTTATGACCATTCTCAAATGTGAATTTTCTTCTTCAAGAAGGTATCTGACTGGAGTTCCTGTTGTGGCGCAGCGGAAATGCATCCGACTAGGAACCATGAGGTTGCGGGTTCGATCCCTAGCCTCACTCAGTGGGTTAAGGATCTGTCATTGCCGTGAACTGTGGTGTAGGTCACAGTCACGGCTTGGATCTGGCATGGCTGTGGCTGTGGCTGGCGGCTACAGCTCTGATTGGATCCCTAGTCTGGGAACCTCCATATATGCTGTGGGTGTGGCCCTAAAAGGACCAAAAAAAAAAAAAAAGGTATCTGACGGAATGTTTGGACACAAAGAATTCTGTGCGGCTGATCAGGTGAGCCCGATTCTCTCCAACTCTGCAGGTGGATGATGATCCTTGGATCTGCACTTGACAACGCCTCTGCCTTCTGGGGTTTATAACTACACTGGAATAGCTTTGCTCTGGCTGTCATTTCAAATCTGAATAATTCCACTAGTATATGAAAAGGTTCATTCTGACTCACTGCTCTCCTACAAGGCAAGTATAGGAAAAAAAAAAAATAGCAGAGGGAAAGGGCTTCCTTCTCACTCTCTTGAATCATTCTTCCCTTCCCCTAAAATTCATGGCCTAACAGTTCAGTTAATAGCAAAGCCCCCAAACATATCATAATTCACATATTCTTTAATTTAAAAAGTCACTACTTCACTGGGCAGCAATAGCACATCTGTTAATGTCCTGCTAGGGGAGGCTGAGAACATAAGGACTATTAGAGAAAATGCTGCTCAGGTCATGCTGTGCTGGTCTGAGGAAAGAAGATATGAGACAGAAATTACCAGAAGACCAAGCTGCCATTTCAGAACCAATACTGTTACTTTCTTTGATACTACCAAAAATATTCATTTGTGCAGTGAAAAACCAGGAAGGGACCATTTTGGAAGTAGCCCAGTGTCCTTTTTTGGTTTGTATTGTTACTGTTTTATCTAGGGGTTTTGTTGTTTTTTGCAGCACCTGGGGTATGCAGAAGTTCCTGGGCCAGGGATCAAACCCATGTCACAGCAGTGACCTGAAACACAGCAGTGACCTGAAACACAGCAGTGACAATGTCTGATCCTTAATCCACTGAGCCACCAGGGAACTCCTTTTTTTAAGCTGGGAATATAATTCACTTATTTGTCTCTTTTCATTTTTATTGATAAGTGTGTTTAGAGTAATGAATTTTCATTTGACCACTCTTTTAAATACCTACCATAGATTCTGATATGTAGTGAGTTTCATTGTCATTTAAAAATTTTTTTTAATTTTAGTTTGTATTTCCCCTTTAATCCAGGATCCTTAACTACTGAGCGAGACCAGGGATTGAACCCACACCCTCACAGAGACAGCATTAGGTCCTTCAACTTTTTAATAGCAAGTTTAAAAATTCCTAGGTAGAAGAGACTTTTATTGTTTGTTAGTTTTGTTTAGTAAATTCTAGTTTTATTATAGTGTGACCAGAATGTTTATACTATTAATACTTTCTGAGTGATACTGACATTTTCTTTGTTTCTCAGTATATGATCAATTTTTGTGTATGTGCCATGGACAGTTGAGAAGAATATGTAGTCTCTGTCATTGTGGTGCAGGCTTTGGTATGTATCCAGGATCTACTCAACTGATTATGGTGTTTAGGTCTTCTCTCCATTAATTATTTATGTCCTCTTGATCTGTCTTGAACCAAAAGAGGTATATTAAATCTCCTTTTATAAATGTGTCTCTAACTATATCTCTTTGCACTTTCTATAGTTCAGTTTCATAAAGATGATTGTTCTTTTATTTATGCATATTCATTGGGCATTGTAGCTTTTACCATTAAGTATCCATCTTTGTCATGTCATAGCTTTCGAGCTTGAATTATTGGTCTGATACTAGCATAGCTAAAACCCTGTATTTTGGGTAATGATAATCTTTCTATTTCCATTTACCTAGTATAAATGTGTCCATTCCATTATTTTCAGCTTGAGTAATTTTAAGTGTGTTTCTTTTTGTTTTTTGTTTTGTATTAGTTAATATCACCTGTTAGCAAATAGCAATGAGCTTTATCAATTTTCCTCTTTTGTGCTCCAATCTCTTCCCAATATTTGCATTATTTCTACTTTGTCACAATATGTAACATTTATATATTATTCTTCCACCCTCATGTCCACCTTTGTTTTATTTTTATCCATACATGTAAATAATTTATAATGCTCACTTCAGTTCTTTTGCTGAACTTTCCCTGGTCATCACTCTTGGATAAAACTCATCTCCAGTAGATTCCTCAGATAGGACTGAAGGGCTCAGTGTTCCCCCAAGTTCTTGTATGTTAAAACCATAGCTGGTGATGTTTGAAGAAGAGCTTAGCTGGATATAGAATCCATACTTCACATTTTCCCTCACTGACTTTTCTAAAAGTTCTGGCTCCATTGTTGCCTTGCTTTAATGCTAATTTTGAAAGGAATTATTATTCTAATTCCTTTGCCTTTGTAAATACTTTACCTTTTTGCCTGATGACCAGAAGGAATTTATCTTTGAAATCTAATAGCTTTACTAGGATATGTCTCAGAGTTAATCATTCTGGTTTAATTTTCCCAGGTACACAGGGAATCATTTCAACGTGTAAGATTCAGATGTTTTTCTATTTCTGAAAAGTTTTTAATGAATTATAATTTTAATTATTAACTCTTCCATCATTTTTCTTCTTTATGTATTCCAATAATGTGGATGTTATTGCTTCTCTACTAATCTTTCATTTCTATTACTTTCTCTTTGACTTTTATTTTTACTTCATTCTTTATGGGATTTAAAATTTCTTGGTTGTTTTAACACCTTTCTTTAATGCGTCTTATTAAATTTTCATTGCAGTTGATTCTCCCTTGGGCTCCTGCAGTTTCTTAATTTATTTCTAAGAAAATTTTGTCTTTTTCTTCCATTTCTTTCCTGAGTTCAATCACCTCTTACATTTTTCTCCTATTTTTGTCCATTCTGGTTAAGTTTAGAATTTTTGATTCAAGGTGATTTTCTCATTTTCTCAAATGCTTGAGTACATTTAATTCTATTTGGACTAATATTTAAAGTTACATTCTGCTCTATGGGTTTTTTTTTGGGGGGGTTGTTTTCCCTACTTGAAGTATGTGACACTTCATTCCTTATCTTCCATAAGAGTTCTCTTCTCTGTGCTTTTCTTCCGTTTTGCTGATTGTTATTATTTGCTGTATTGTAACTGAGCAGGACCCTATTGGGCCTTGTGGGGACAAACCCCTCCCCCATATCCTCTGCTGGCCGCATTCACGACTCCAGCGGCCCATCTGCTTACAGAGCCGGCACAGCGTTTTGGGTGTAGGCTGGGACCTGTTTCCTGGGAATTCCTTTCTCCAGTGTTCAGAGCTCCCACAGCTAAAACAGACTCCCTTTCCTGGCAGGGGTCTTCTGGGAGTACTTTCCACGTGAGTAGCTGGTGGGTTAGGTCTTGGCAGGATAGCTGCCAAAAGCCTGCCTTGCCGTTCTTCCTTTCTTTAGCCACACTGTCCCTTCCTTTCCTCCTCATCCTGGTTTCTATTGTTAGACACTGAAGGCTGTGTCAATGTGAAGGCTGAGAGGGGTTCGGGGCCCTATGGCAAGATTTTGAAGCTTCCAACGGATATCATAGGCTGATTGGTTGATGAAGTAGGTAGCTGTCGCAAGACATATTTCTACAATATTTTCTTAGCCTCTTTGCTGAAAACTCCATCTTGGCCTGCTTTAATTATCCCATCTTCCTGCTTGAAAAACAGTCCCAGTGCTGGTGAACAGCTTAAGAACAAAGACCTAAAGGCATAAGCTATTCATAGGGTCAGCTGAATGAGGACGTAATGTGTTGGTCTAGGCACCCCAGACCTGTGCAGACTGGCACGCCATTTGCACAAGCATGATATGTCTTCTAAGGAATAAGAGAAAGAGGAACCTCATGGCCAGGTGGTTTATGAGCGGTCACTAGCAAAATATGCATTAGCAAAGAGAACCATAGTGCAAACCTAGGCACACTGGATTGCCACAAGTAGGCATGCCGTTTGCAGAAGCACAGTGAGGATTCTCTGGAATGCTCTGCATAGCTAACTCAAATGCTAATGATTGTTATGTGCCTAAAGGTCAGAGTAAAAGCTTAACCTTCTACCAGCTAAGTGACTTTTAAAATAATAAAAGAACTTATAAAACAATAAACAAACCCTATATCCTCCACCCATACCCCCTCCTCACTTGATGTCATCCTAAAGAGCACAATAAAAGCAGTGTGGTTTCTTGAGACAGGGCTCTTGGTCCCTGAGACCTTGAGTCCCCCGGTTCCCATCTTTATTTAAGATAAATGTCTCTGTGTCTTGTTTTATGCTAACTTTTTCCCTTAAGTTTCACAGCACCTGTTCTTCAGCCCCATCCTGCTGAGCTGGTCTCGGCAGGTAGCAAACACAATTTGTCCCCCAAAAGTATTTGGACCTACATTTGTATTCTCTTTTTTCTTTTTTTTTTTTTTTTTTGTCTTTTTAGGACTGCACCCATGGCATATGCATATGGAAGTTCCCAGGCTAGGGTCAAATCAGAGCTGCAGGGCTGGCATATACCACAGCCACAGCAATGCGGGATCCAAGCTGCGTCTGCAACCTACACTGCAGCTCAGGGCAACACCAGATCCTTAACCCACTGAGCGAGGCCAGAGATCCAACCAAATCCTCATGGATACCATTCGGGTTGGTTACTGCAGATCCCTGACAGGAGATCCTGTATGTATACTTTCTGAAGGCAATTACCAATTGGGCCTGAAATAGGGCTGGATTTTCATCTTGGCCTGGGGTGATTTTTTTAAACTTATAATAGCTAACAGGTTTAATTATGCATTTTTCCATCCCTTCAATGAGGCTTTCTTGCATCCCCATCATGAGATCCCTTCTAGCGATACTAGGCTCACCTGGCTGATAGTGCCAATCGGGATCCATTAGAGGCATCATAGCTAACAGGTTTAATTACGCATTCTTCCATCCCTATCATGAGATCCCTTCTAGTGATACTAAACTCACCTGGCTGATAGTGCCAATTGAGATCCATTAGAGGCACTGCCAGCATGCCCGCAGGGTAGTCGTGAGGTTGGGCAAAGCGTAATCCATCAGAATATGCTTGAGGCTGTGCCTAAATACAGATCTTTTCCTCAGTGGTGGTGCACCAGTGGGAAAAGACATTCAGGTCCTTCCAGATAATGTCTAAGGAGAGCATTAGTCCCAGGAATTCTTCAGTTGGCCAGGATCTTCTGAGCATCTGCCTAAGCAAGTGTGGTACTAGTTGAGGTTGGACTAAAAAAAACATATGCGACCTCTGATAATTTTCTAAGGCTCACCTATTACTTCCTGAGGGGGCCAAGGAGTTCTGGCTACACTTCTGGTATGGCCAGATAAAGAGGCTTATAGAGCACCCAGGACACCCTACCTTCCTAAAGGCTTCTCTAGAGATTCCATGACCAATGATTACTCCCTGTGTTCCAGGGGTATGATCCCTGAAACAGACATCTTTATAGGTCCAGAACCTACATAGGTCCTAGCTTTTTCTCTGAAAGGGTGCAAAGTTTCTTAAAACAGGCCCTTAAGGAGGTAGTTTATTTAAAAAACAAAAAACAAACAAAAAAAACCTCTCTAACCTTTTAATGGGTGGCATCTTTCCCCTTCCGCCCCCGCCCCCCCAATGCTCTGTTCTGTTTGGCAGCAGATGCGCTGCATTTAAGAGGATGAAGAGCTCAGCTGCCCCACAAGGACACTCCCAATCCCAGCAACCCTGGGAGAGCAAACGAGGCAGGTCACGATTGGGGCACATCCCCCTGGGGCGTGGTCAAGTGCAGGCCCAGCCCCGCACCAGGGCTCTGCCCCCAACAGGGCAAGGCGAGGATGAGGGCGGGGCCAGACCTCAGACGGCCGGAAGAGGACTGTCCTTGGCAGCTGGGGCGTGCAGAGGCGGGGAGAAGAGTGGCTGCTTGTTGATGCAGGCCCCCTCCCCCCCCAACTCCCGCCACCGAGGGTCCCAACTGCGGGCAGGACCAGTCCAGCTCCCAACACCCGAGGATACGCAGGCGTACAGTCCACCCAAGGCCGGAGGGAGCCCGTCAAGGAAACACAGTGAACTCTAAGTAAGGCTACATTTTGTATTTTCATACAGTTGGACCTGCTGACAGTTAATTAAACGATGAGTAAGGAAAGCCAGAGGGCAAGGCTCCTGTGGTTTGGTCCTGAGCTGCCCCTGAGAATGGCTGGAAACTTTTCCGGACGTACCCGCGCACCTGTAACTGTGAAAAGGGCTAGACCTAGCAGCCAGGTTGGAAAATGCCTGGCAGGTTTCTTTTCCCCCACCTCCAGTAGCGTAAGGCAGGAAGTAAGAGTGAAATGGGGACGGACCCAGAAAGCGAGCGAGCGAGAGTGTAAGGGCGGGGAGTTAGGTAGCGCCTCTCAAGCGCAAGGGAGGCGAGAGGCTGAAGCTTACCGAATTTTCCTGCTCAGGAGCCCTTCCGCCAAAGATGGTTTCGGAGGATAGGTTCTTATCTCCTCAGAATTCAGAGCAAATGGGGAGGTCAAGAAACAAAGGGAGGATTTATTCGAGCGGTAGTACTCTCTCAAGAAAAGAGTGGGCAGTCTTTTCGGGGAGCCGCGGCCCTGAGTGTGTCTGGCCAGCCCCTTCGCGATGCGCGGAAACGAAGGGGTGGAGTGTCCATGCGGGAGGGAGGGGCTTGAGGGTCCTATTCCCTGATTTTCATCCCAGCTCCACCTCCCAGAGGAGAGTAAGGGTTTTCGGCCTTATTTAGCCTTTATCGGAAGTGTCACCGTGTAAGTGCGTGATGATGGGAATTTCTTATCTGCAAGGCTAATTTTATTGTACTGACGGCATGATATGAGCAGAAGGTTGCCTTGGGGCCAAGGGGAGTTCCACCTTTTATCCCCTTTTCTTGTCTGCCTCCAGGGCACTTACTGCTCCGAATGTGTGGTTTCCTGTCTGTCTGGAGGTTCCTGCTTTTTCTTTGTCGCCCAAGGTTCCCCACTGTTTACAAGATGTGTGGTTTCCTGCCACCTGGCCATTACCCCACTTTGTCTGCTTAGCCTCTGGCTGTCGTAGTTGTCTGCTTTTACAGCTTTGTGGGTAGTATCTTCCCGTTTAAATAGATAAAGGGGCCTGGCTCTTTAAATCACTTATACTTAAAAACCTCTGCCCTGTAGTCCAGGGCTCCAAATATTTTCAGTAATTTTAGATGTAGGGTTGATTTACTCTTCCTAGCGACTGATCCAACTCCCAGGCCTCTTTGCTAGTCCTTCCTCCTCTTTCTTCCCACGTGTGTCTGGGTCTGTCTTTGCTCTCTGTAGTTTTCTAATGGGACAAGGGCGGGATGGGGGCTTGAAGGATGATACTGAGGAATTTGTTGATTTTTCTCTTTCTGCTCATGCTTTCAGTTAATGCTAAGGGTATGGTTGTATGTAGAAATTTCATAGTTATGAAATTATTTTGTATCGTCTGGGGTGGCTGATTACTGCACAGCTCACACTGTCTTTAGCCAGAAGTTTAAATACATGTTGTGATGAACAGAATTTGCGAAATTTAAAGTGATCCAATTTATCAGTTATTTTCTTTGTGATGAGTGTTCGTTGTTTTTGCGTATGAAATTTGGCTCATGCTAAGTCTGTGAGAACATTCTGTTATGTTTTATGTTTATTCATTGAGCTTTGTTTTACCTCTTACATTCAGAATGACGATGCACCTAAAATTGATGTTCTTCTATAGGGAGATCCAAGGGATCTATACTCCATCTCCTCTTCTGCCCCTTTCAGCCTCCTTATTCATCTTTCGCATGTGAATATCCAAATCGCTTGGTGCCATTTGTTGAAATGTTAATCCTCACACCACTGAAATATCACCTTTGTCAAATATCAAGTGGTCATATGGGTATGGTATTTTTATAAATTCTCTCTTCTTTTTTATTGGTCTGTTTGTCTTTGTGCATCACCCTAAGAAAGTGGTACTCACTGGTACACTGTATTCTATTAATTCTTTATTTTGGGGTGGGAGTGGGGGTGAAGGGAATAGGAAGAGAAAACCAACCCTAAAATGCTGTTATAGATTTATCATTATTTTTTAAAAATTCCTTGTTTGGAAATAATTTTTAAATTGTAAAAATGTTATAACAATAAAAATATTGAGAAAGTATAAAACTAGAGTTCCTGTCATGGCTCAGTGGTTAATGAATCTGATTAACATCCATGAGGATACAGATTCGATCCCTGGCCTTGCTCAGTAGGTTAAGGATCTGGCATTGCCATGAGCTGTGGTGTAGGTCGCAGATGTGGCTCGGATCCCGCATTGCTGTGGTGTAGGCCAACAGCTACAGCTCCGATTAAACCGCTAGCCTGGAAACCTCCATATGCTGTGGGTGAGGCCCTAAAAAGCAATAAAGAAAGAGAGGGAAAGAGAGAGAGAAAGAAAGTTGTAAGTTAAATTTAAAAAAAAAAAGTATAAAACCAACTGTAGACCTTTTACTCCTAAATACCTCAGGGTGCATTTATTAAGACTAATGATTCACTCTTACATTAATAACTAGAACACAGTTACCAACTTGAGTAGATTTACTATGATACATTTTTATTTAATTTACGATTTGTGTTTCAGTGATGTCAATTGACCTGGTATTCTTTACAGCATTTCCCTCCATCAGTACAGTATCCAGTCTAGGGGCAGATTTTGCTTTTAATTGTCATGTGTCTTCTAGCTTCTTTTAATCTGGAACAATAACACAGCCTTTCCTTGTCTTTGAAGACATCAACAGTATAAAGAATATAATCTCCCTCCCTCTTTCTTCAAATGGAACATTCCACATCCTGGGTTTGTCCGGTGTTCCTCGTCATTATACTCCAGTTACACATTCTTGGCCGCAAGACAGCAGAAGTGTTATTTCCTTATTAGGGTATCACATCCTTACTGGGTTATCTATCCAAAATTTTCACTTCGGTTTTTAGGATTTATTTATAAACTCAGGTCAGTATGCTTTTATCTATGGTATAGGCTACAAATACTTTATCCTAGTTTGTCATTTGTCTCTTTGGGTGTGCCTAAAATGTTTTTGCCCAGCAAAACTTTTTGGTTTTTATGTCGTTGGCCTTAAACAGTCTTTTCTTCTCGTATCTGAATTCTTAGTCATAATTAGCATATCGTTTCTTATACCCATATGAGAGTGGAATTCATTTGTATTTTCATTATACAAGTTCTCATAATTTGGGGCTTTTTTTTTTTTTTTTTTTTTTTTTTTGGTCCTAATTTAGATCTCTAGTCAATTTGGAGTTTGTATCTATGTATAGCGAATGAACCTAATTTTCCCTTTTTCCAAATGGTTACTCATTTGTCCAATACCATTTATTTAAAAAAAAAAACTGCCAATGCTGAAGTGATTTGAGATTTTTGATAGATTTGGATCTATTTTTGAATAATCTATACCAGGAGTCAGGGACCTTTTTCTGTAAAAGCCTAGATTGTAAATATTTTTGGCTTTGTGAACCCTGTGGTCTCTCTCACAACATCTCAACACTATAATAAGAATTAAAGCAGCCATAAAAAAAAAAAACATGTAAATGAATGGGCATGTCTGTGTTCCAATAAATTTGATTTACAGAGACAGGTGGTGAATTATGTTTGGCCTGTGAGCTGTAGTTTGATGACCCCTGATCTGTTCTATTGCATTATTTTGTCAGTATATCCATGAGTCAGTACCACACTGTGTTAACTATAAAGGTTTTATAGTATGTTTTACCATCTGGTAGGGCTAGTCTCCACTCAAAGCCCCATCTCTTTTTGAGTTTATTTTTCTGTGTAAAATTTAGCATCAACTTGATAAGCTTTAAAAAAAGCTCATTGGAATTTTTATTAAGATTTACACTGAATTTATAACCAATTCAGTTTTAATTCTGTCTTTATCTCAATTGCTTTTGCTGCTTAAGAAAATGTGTGTTTTTATTGTAAAGTTTCCTATTGTACTCATAGTACTATTTATACTGCCCTTAATCTCCTTTTTTCTTTCTTATTCTTCCAGTCTCTGATATTCAGTTTTAAATATCTGTTGACTCTTTCCATGACCTATGTATCAGTCACTAATGTTATTGTTTCCTTAATTTTCTGTCCCTTCTTCTCACATTTTAAAGGTGTATTCTCCCTAGTTTGTCAGATTCATGCTTTACATATTATTTTTAACCTGTGTTCCCATCTTGTTTTAGTTCTAGCTGCAAAATTAAATATATATTAAATCTTCATTTTATATCCTTTTACTGAATTTTTTTCTAGTCATCTTTGTTTGAATGAAGATCATGTTTTAATAAATCTCTCAAGGCAGGTACATGTATATGTCATTGCCTCCGTGAATGAAAGAAATAATGAAAAATATTTTGCTTTTTCAATTCCTATGATAGGGCTTTTTTTCCATTTTAAGGTATAGAGAAAATGGTGAATTATTCCAAATAGTAATATAATATAAATGATAGTGCATTTTGGGAGCCTTTGCTGAAGGGCTAGGTCGGCTTTCTGAATTACTCAATTCTGCATGTCTTGTGAAGCTGGGACCATTCAGAGTTCTATTCTTTGGTGCATATTTAACCTGCAGTACATGCTTAACAGGCAGATGCAACCAAACAAAAGTTTAAGACTATGAGCTATTCAGAGGAAAAAAAAAATACAAAATTGCATCTCAAATCTCAGGCAAACATAATGCAGCATATGAATGTCTCAGGTAGCTGCTCTCTTGTATAGCAAGTAGTGTTGGGTATGATGCAAGTTTCTGATACTAATTTCCAGTGATTTCCTTTTGGTAATGCCTGTGACCATCCATGAGGAGTCTCTGGTTTGTCATGCTTCTGCCAACACAACTTCACAGCATTATCCACAAGAAACTTGTTATAAGCTAGATCCGGCCATGGACCACAAATAATTCTTTCTCTAAAATTCTATTTCCTGGGCCCCCTGTTACGAACAAGAAGTGGAAGCCTTGGAAAAGCATTGCTTCTTGGGAAGAACCAGATGCCTTAAAGGAGGTCCAATATAACTTGGAGACAGCAGAGTGAAAGAAAAGAAAGAAAGAAGAGGTGAAAGTTAAGAATCCTGATAAAATGAAAGAGAAACTAGACACATTGACCATTCTTCTGCCAAACTTCCCATCATCCATTATATATACTTTACTTAAAGAGAGGGTAGTGGACAGAAAGGGATGATCCTAAATATTAGACACTATCCAAAATAAAGAAATAGAAAAAATCAAATCACAAACATGCAAAACTACTACAGAAAAGTCAGAAAGTAGAAGTTTCTGCTGATGCAAAGACTCTTCACAAAATCATACATTCACTGTTTTTTTATCTAATAATTATCTCCATTCCATAGCTTTTTACTGATGGTCACATCAGAAGCTTTGACCAATTCAAGTTTGTTTGAATATGCCTTAATAGCATTTCTGGAATTTCTATCCACTTCTATTAATACAACGTATGACTGGGTCTCAGCAAGTGGTAAATTCTATGATAGCTCCCACCAGCTGTCTTTCTCAAATTTTAGCTTTTCCATATTTGAACCACCATTCTTTTCCCACTATTTTGATGGCAAGGGAATTGCAGCCAACCTTCCATTCTATTGAAGACATCTTCAGAAGCATTTTGCCTTTTTGAGGGTAGGGCACCATTTCTATAGACTGTCAGAAATTGTTATATTCTAATGGAAGACTGGGACTTCCTTCTAGCCAGATTCTACCCTCTAGAGAACCAATAAAGCAGAGCAGCCAAGTGCATATCCAAGCACCAGTATTCATGAAGCCCCAATAATTCCTAAAGCATGGAGTTCCTTGGGTAACGTTCAAATGAAGAGCACCCAGGAGCATACAGAATAGTTTCTACAGTCCCCTCCTGAGTTTAGACCAAATATAGAACTTGACACAGACTTGCAGAGAGACTTGGGTCTGAACAGATGCTGAACTCACTTATTCAATTACTTATGCTGAGGACCACAGTCTGTCCTGAAATCTCAGGCACCAGCAGGATGGAAAGGGACATAGAATCTTTTTATGTCATGAACCAACCTCACATAAACATGATGTCAGATAAATGGATGTCAGGTTCTCATTAATTTCACCCAACTGAAAAGTCATTCCTATTCTGGAGAAAAGTAAATAAGCAGTAGTTCAGGATTTTGGAAACATGACTTTAACATTCTCCGTATTTCGAAGGTAGAAAAAAATCCCTCTTATAATGAAGCATGAAAAAGAAGGAGCAAATATTTTCTATGAATGCATTCTTATTAGTTGCTATTATGAGTACAACCATGAACACTGAGTGCTCAGAAGTACACATGTGAACAGGTTCTGATATAGAATGACCGCAGAGTGGTATCACAGCCAACCGCAAGCCACCAGCAAAAAAATTTTAAAAAGTGAAATATTCAACTCTGCCTTTGAGAATTCACAGCCTACTTGTGAAATGGAAAAAAACTTGACTTCGTTCAGATAATCCAAAACCACTTGTTTCCTTCCCTAAGTTGTGACTCTGGAGAGGGTAGGGGTAGGTCATTTCCCATCTCTCATAGCCTGGCTTGAAACGGAACAATGCAAAGATTCATCTTAAACAGATGGAACTGAGCACTTTAAATATTTGACTATGTAAAGACTGCATAGCCCCCAATTAGGAGCAGTGGGTATGTTGCTGATATACTGACTTGCAAGGCTATTAAAGCTACCTTCCCAAGGAAAAGTTTAAAGGGCACTGTTGGAGTGCTGGGGAGTGGTTGTCCTGATTAGTCAATTTTAATCTAAAAAACATGTGCCAGATTGGTCAGGGGAGTGGAGCAAAGACCCTCAGGATCTGAGATAGAGGTGGGCTGCAGCATGCTGTGTGCTGGATTCCTTTCCCTACCCCAGTCAATGAGTTGTCATGGCAACCAGATTTGGAAGAATCTGAAAGGCTGAAATATACCAAACAAGGAATGAAATCTCCACAAGACCTGGGTGATTCCAGAGACAATAGCCTGGGGGCTCAAATGAAATCTAATTTATATCTGAGTGAATTTCCATCTTCATTTTATTTCTTCTGTTTTAAACTGTCTCCAGATTTCCTTTAGTAGCATCAAGACACTGATAGGCTAAGAAAATACATCTTGATTCCTGCTTTCTAACCTTTGTCCTGGGGGGCCCATAGTTCTTAGTTGCTCATTGTAAAGCACCTGACTCCTTTAGCAAGCCAGTTACCCACATTGAAATTCAGAACTAGATTGACCTAACCTGGCCATTTTAAGACCTTTTAAACATCTCTTCTCAGGGCATTTCAAGTACTTGTGCAGAAGTAAAAAGATAAGGGATTTGATTCAGAAGTATGAGCTTTTAATGTGTGTGTATACCAAAGCATTTCAAATGGGAAATGTAGCCAGTGACTATAGTAACTTATTTAATCAAAAAATGTTTTATGAAAAATAGAGAACTTACTAATTTAAAACACCAATAGTGATAATTCTCTTTCCCCAGTTCTACTAACTGGTTGGTTAGTTTACAGATATGTCCATCCACTGTAGGCAAAATCTCTTTTTGCTCCAAATACCACGTACTTACATTTCTGTATCGCCATCCTCTTTTCTTTGAGGTGGGAATTATGGACACCCAAGAGATGATACTACTGGACAAGCATCAGCAATAAGTCTAGAATTTAATCACTAAAATATTTGCTGATCATTTATAATGCATAAGAGTGACCTTATGTAGAGGCAACTGAAGATAGATTGATGAGTAAGATCAGTCCTTTGCTACAAGGGAGATAGCTATCTATCTCTGACCATCTAAATTTTCTCAAAAGGTCTCTCATACCTTTGACTTTAAGATTCTGCAAAAATAGTATGAGAGCAACCCTATTCTCTAGCACTGCAACGTTACCCCAGAGTTTGGAAAAAACAAGTGAGACTCAAGTCTGAAGACTATATTCCTTAGGCTCAGTTAATATACTGAAAGGATCTGCTTCTGTTTTCTAATTTTCCATCTTCAAAATGAATGTCCTATGACATTTTAAGCTTCAGTTAGAATTAAAGTCTTTTGGAGCAAATGCAAGAGAATTCTGAAACATCTAATAGGAGAAAAAATATATATAATATATATTTTATATTATATATATTAAAATATATTACATATATTAAAAACATATATTTTAAATTGCCTATGAGAGTCTCCATCCCAAAGAAAAAAATATATATATTAAATATATTAAATATATATAAATAAATATTTAATATATTCAATATTATATGTATTTTATATTTATTATATATAGTAAATATATTATTTAATATAAAATATTATTTATATATGTTTATATTATTTATAATGTATTAAATATATAATATTTAATATAATATATCAAATATTTATATATATTTCACACTTATATATATTAAATATATTATTATATATATTAAATATATTGTTTATATTTATTAATATATTGAATATTTATTTATATATATGTTTTTTAAACTGCCTATGAGAGTCTCCATCCCAAAGGAAAAAAAATATATTTTATATTATATATATTAAAAATATATTATATATATTAAATATATATATGTATATTTAAAATTGCCTATGAGAGTCTCCATCCCAAAGCCATGGTCAGTGTAAATTGGAAAGACTGTTGTGTGCAATAAGGTTTAGTTCTCAAACGAAGCAACCTAATTATAGGAAGGAACTTAATGAGGGCCTGGAGAAGTTGAGTGAAACTGAGCTGGATCTTTAAACTGATTCTTCTGTCCTTGTATGTGATTTAAATGTTGGGGGAAAACACTGGCATTATTTACTTTCTTACTAAGATATCTTGATAGTTTGTTTTGGCAAGAGGAAATTATTTCCAAGTATTAGGTTCCAAGCGTTAGGAAATTCTAAAACTTTACACTAACATGTTGAAAGGAAGAATACACCAAGTGTCAAACATATTCATCTGAAAGTGCCTGGGCCATGACCCTGAGCCCTGTGGCATCTCAAGCAGCTCACCTTTGAGACCTAAGCCTGTGATGCTATCGTGTGAACCAGAGCAGTGCAGACGCATCCCAAAGGAAAGGCACAATCCTCTCCTTGGCCAACTTGAATGATGCCTTTCAGAAACCTGCCTTATTTGAGCAAACTTGATTTGTTTTTCCTGTATTTAGTCACAGAGACTCTCTGAACTTACTTTTGAGTGCCACCCCATTTCCAGGGGTTATGGGCTGAACTTTGCTCTATCCTCCAAAATATGTATGTTAAAGTCCTAACCACCAGTATCTCAGAACGTGACCATAGTTTGATCCAGGATCTTTAAATACCTCTTCATTAAAATGAGGCAAAAATAGGAAGACCATGAGAGATACAGGGAGAAGATGGCCATGTATAAGCCAAGGGAGAGAGGCCTCGGAAGAAAGCAACTCTGCTGCTACCTTGATATCAAATTTCTAGCCCCTATATCTGTGAGTACACAAGGTTCTTATGATTAAAGCCACCTGGTCTGTGGACTTAATAATGGCAGCCCTAGCAAATGAATATGGCAAGCAAGCAACAAACTCAAATTTTTGTTCTATATTTTTCAGCTCCGATTCTTCAGTTTGATTAGTAAATGTTGTGTTATGCTATAGGTAGAATTAATATATATGACTAGCATTTATAAACCATTTAGAATTTTAAATAAATTAAAAGCATAATTATTTAATTAAAAGCATAATTATTTAAATAAATTAAAAGCATAATTATTTAAATTATTTAACTATTACCAGTTAAAAACTGATAGACTACCAAGTTAAATATAGGGAGAAGACTGAGATAAGTAGCTAATAATCACAGTCCTAAAAATAAGACAAGTAACTATTTCAGCGGGATTGAGAATAAACATTAAAATAAGATTTCATAGCCACGGCCGAGACACATCTGCAACCTATGTGGCAGCTTGTGGCAACACTGGCTTCTTAACCCACCCACTGAGCGAGGCCAGGGATGGAACCCGCATACTCATGAATGCTAGTCAGATTCTTAACCTGCTGAGCTGCAATGGGAACTCATAAAAACTTTGTATGGTGACAGATGGTAACTAGACTTATGGTGATCATTTCATAATGGATAAAAATATTGAATCACTGTTTTTATATGTGAAACTAATATAACATTATAAGTCAATATAAATCAATATTACTTATAATACTGTAATACTGACTTAAATATTACATTGTCATATATAGTCATACATTACGTATATAGTCATACATGTCTGATGTATGTAATGGGGTTGTAGGAGTGTGTGTATATATATATACACACATACATATCAAAAATTTGAATGCATAAAGATATATATTAAATATATCAAAATTTGCAGAAATATTTATTTTAATAAGTTGAGAATAATGTTAATTAAGCTTCTTTTCCATATCAGTTTAATATGACTTCTCTGGCATATTTTTACCAAAGTGCCACTTATCATATCTAATGTACTATGGAAAGTATCATGCCTTTTCTTGATATATAGAAAAGTATCAATTTCTTAAATATTTATGTTATAATCAGCCAAGTTACAAAATTTTCTTATACTCCATACCATTTTTTGTTTTCTTTTGTTTTCCTTAGATTTTCCATTAGACCATTAAATTATCAGCAAAATAAAAACAAAATACACTTGACCCTTGAACAATGTGGGTGTTAAGAGTGCCAAACCTCTGAGCAGTTGAAAACCCATGTATCATTTATAGCTGGCCCTCCATGTACAAGTTCCTCCATATATTCTATTTCTCTGTTCCTGCAGTTCTGCAACCATGGATTCAACCAACTGAAGATCATGTATTATCATACTATTTACACTAAAAAAAATCCACATATAAGTAGACTTTAGCTGTTCAAACCTGTGTTTTTCAATGGTCCCTTATAAACAAGCAAAACAAAACAACCCCAAACTTAAATTTCCTTTATTCTCAGCTTCTCTTTCTCTTATTTCTTATCTAATTACATTGGCAGTGCTGGTAGAATAACGTTAAATGAGTGAAATAATAGTGGCATCTTATTTTATTCTTATCCTTAATGGAAAACCACTTGCAGAATGGCAAAAAATATCTTTTTCAATATTCACTCTGATCTACTGCTTTGGCTGTTTGTAGCTTTTGCTTAAAAATAGTTATAAGGTCTTTATTTTTCAATCCCCTCTCCAATGCTTTATTTTTTTTTTATTCTTATTTCCGCAACACAATTTTTTTTTCCACTGTACAGCATGGGAACCCAATTACACATACATGTACACATACTTTTTTCTCTCATTGTTGTGTTGTGATGTAAGTATCTAGACATAGTTCTCAATGCTACACAGCAGGATCTCATTGTTAATCCATTCCAAAAGCAATAGTTTGCATCTGTTAACCCCAAGCTCCCAAGCACTCCCACTCCCTCTCCATCCCACTGGGCAACTACAAGTCTATTCTCTGAGACCATGATTTTCTTTTCTGTGGAAAGATTCATTTGTGCTATATGTTAGATACCAGATATGAGTGATATCATATTGTATTTGTCTTTCTTTTTCTGAGTTATTTCACTCAGGATGAGAGTCTCTAGTTCCATCCATGTTGCTGCAAATGGCATTATTTTGTTCTTTTTTATGGCTGAGTAGTATTTCATTGTGTATATCTACCACATCTTCCTAATCCAATCATCTCTCGATGGACATTTGGGTTGTTTCCATGTCTTGGCTATTGTGAATAGAGCTGCAATGAACATGCGGGTGCATGTGTCTTTTTTTTTTTTTTTTTTTTGTCTTTTTGCCATTTCTTGAGATGCTCCTGTGGCATATGGAGGTTCCCAGGCTAGGGGTCTAATTGAAGCTGTAGCTGCTGGCCTATGCCACAGCCACAGCAACGTGGGATCCGAGCCGTGTCTTCAATCTACACCACAGCTCACGGCAACGCTGGATCCTTAACCCACTGAGCAAGGCCAGGGATCGAACCCGCAGCCTTAAGGTTCCTAGTTGGATACATTAACCAGTGATCCACGATGGGAACTCCTCCGCATGTGTCTTTTTTAAGGAAGGTTTTGTCCGGATAGATGCCCAAGAGTGGGATTGCTGGGTCATATGGTAGTTCTATGTATAGATTTCTAAGGTACTTCCATACTGTTCTCCATAGTGGTTGTACCAGCTTACATTCCCATCAACAGTGCAGGAGGGTTCCCTTCTCTCCACACCCACTCCAGCACTTGTTATTTGTGGACTTATTGATGATGGCCATTCTGACTGGTGTGAGGTGGTATCTCATGGTAGTTTTGATTTGTGTTTCTCTAATAATTAGGGATGTTGAGCACTTTTTCATGTGCCTGTTGGCCATCTGTGTATCTTCCTTGGAGAAATGTCTCTTCAGGTCTGTTGCCCATTTTTCAATTGGGTTGTTGGCTTTTTTGTTGTATAAGTTGCTTGAATATTTTAGAGATTAAGCCCCTGTCAGTTGCATCATTTGAAACTATTTTCTTCCATTCTGTATGTTGTGTTTTTGTTTTCTTTTTGGTTTCTTTTGCTGTGCAAAAGCTTGTCAGTTCAATTAGGTCCCATTGGTTTATTTTTGCTTTTATTTCCTCTGTGTTGGGAGACTGACCTGAGATAACCTTTCTTATCTCCAACCCCAAGGAAATGCTGATCATCTATATGTCTGTAAGTGAGATTTGCTTTTCCTCGAAAAGAAACATTTTTTAAGGGGGTATTCTTAGATTTATACTTTATTAAGGATTTTAGCTGCAGTGGTTGCTGAATTTTACCTGGTCTTTTTTGTTATCTGTTACGTTGATTGATGATTCAATTTTTCACCTTTGATCTGCTAATGCGATTAATTAGGGTAATAGGTTTTCTAAGATTTAAATCATATTTGCATTACTGAATAAACCCTAAATTAGTCACTGATTTTTTTTTTCCTTTTCACATACAGCTGAATTGTATTCCAAAATTTGACGTCTGTATTCATTAGTGAGATGGATTTTTCCTGGGTTATATTTGTCAGGTTTGCGGATCAGAGTTATTATATATATATATGCAAAATGAAGCTATATTTTCCTTTATTATTCATGTTTTCTGGGACAATTTAATATCATGGGGATGATACATCCTTTAACAATTTGAAAATCCATCTGCAAAATAGTCTAAATCGAGCTATCTTTTTGGAAACAGTTCATAAACAACTCTTTACATATCTTCAGTAGCTTATTGATTAATTTTTCCACTCCTTAAGTCAATTCTAATCAATTTATATTCTCTGTCGTATTTGCCAATTCATCCAGATCTCCAATACATTTAGTAGAATTGTTACATGAAGTTTTAAACTTGGGTTTATCTAATTTCTCATTCTCAAGGTGATTACTTTTATTTTTTTTTAATTGTTTTGACGAAGTTTTCTAAAAACAAAATTGATGAATTCAGTCCCAGAGAAGTCTTTTGTTTATGCCAGGAATGTTGACAGCAAATATAGTTGGACAGATATTAGGCTGTTGAATTATATTTTAGTAATTTTTAGGGAAAAACAGAATAAAAGGGAGAACTGAAAGTTGTATCATGGCTTTGGACAAATGTTATATGTCAGGAAAAAATTGAGATATGAAAAAGTAGCATTTTGGGTATTTATTATGTGCCAGAAACTTCCTATGCACTTTCACTCGTAGGTATTTCATTCTTAGTATCTTTTACCCACCATAGTACCTTACTCATAGTATAGCTATGATATACATTTAAAGTGTTCATGAATAATTTAAAAAGGAATTAATAGTCCTGCTAAACATTTTAAATATTCAATGCTTTTCTCTCACAAAGCAAGTAAGAATTCAGCTACCAGTAAGAACAAAGCCTTTTTTCCTAGAGTAAACTTAATGCATTCTAAAATACACAACTCAAGAATTTTTGTTGATGAAAAGAATACAGTGAACGTGTCTATCATAATTTTAAACAAAGTTTGTCACAGAAGCGAATCTGATAACCTAGGCCTCATAACATCAATAGCACTTCACTAACATAGACAGAAACCTCCTCATCTACCAGAGGAAAACAGATCATACTGGACTTACCATGGGTAGAGCTCTCTGCACATAATAGGGAAATGATGCCAAACTCTTCATTTCATAGCAAGTGCTTTTAGTTTAATTCAGCATAGCTGTGAATTGCATCATAGCACAGAACACCCGAGTTCCAACTCCACTAGTAACTACCTATAATCATGGATAAATCTTTTCTTCCACTCTCTTTAGCATTCAGTTTTACTATTATAAATGGTAGGGGAAATACTACTTTTGTCTATAATTTTCCTTCTAGTTCTAACCCAGAATGAGTCCTTAAATGAAAAATCACATAATATTTTAGCAATAATACAGTGAAAGTTCTCTGCCACACGGATTCTCCATGAAGCATTCCCCAGGCCCTTAGTCAAAAATGAGCATTACATCTTCTGCTTCCTCCTAATAATTATAATCCAGCATCATTGAAGAGGTGGTGGGAAGTTTGGAGCTTAATTTCAAGGAGTAAACATTCAAAAGATTTATATTAGTTACATTCATCTCTAATTTGAAACATCTTTTTTAATCTCCTCTTTATCATTGCCTCTCTTACCACTGTAAAGCCCCACAACCCCTAATAAGCAATAGAGGCCTTTATTAAGAGACTCAAGGGGAATTAAAAGCAAAACAAAACAGAAAACCTTAATTGGGTAATTTAATTAAATAATTTAATCTTCTTTCTTACTGGCTTTCAAATCTTTATGATATCTGGCACTTACATAGAGAACTTGAGATGTCTGTAGGTGGATATGAACATCCTAAGCAAATTAGCACATGTGCATCCATGCACACACACACATACACTCACATCCTCTCTTAAAGTCTCCTTCTAGAAGTCCAGTGCGCTATCCATTGTGCAGCAGAGCCTGACTTAAAATCTCCTTCTACATACCATGTGTGCACATGAAATATACAACAACATGACATCACCTCTGCATAACAAATCTAGGTTTAGCAACAGATGAACTCTAACATTTTACATATGTCAAGGGAGAAAGATAAGAAGAGCCCAGGCCACATAGGTATGAAATATCCACAAATCCAAATTTCCTTGTGACCAAATGTAAGTGGTGGCTGGTAGAGCTCAAGCCATCAAAGTGGCCTATTTTAATCTTTCCTACCAAGTCTGAATTGAATGTTAGTTGAACCCAATGTGATGTGTCTACCTTTTCCCGGCAAAGCCAAACTAAAAACTTAATACTGACATTCTACATGCTTTTGGATATTGAATTCATAGCCTGTTTTCATGAGTGTTTATAGAGCCTGTGACTTATCCTCACATCTGATTTTGGATCCTAATAGCATCTGGCATCTAACAGGCCTTCAAATAATGTTATTTGATTAGAAGAATGAATAACCATTTACTCCTGACCCTCATTGTTTTTTTTAAGTAAGTTAGATGATATTCCATCCCTCTTATTTATAAGTTTCCACTCAAGAAAGTCATTAACTTATTATTTATCTCATTAGACAATAAGTTGTTTAGAAGGTGGAAATTGTTATGGCAAATCAGTTTTTAATAGAATATATTATTTGTAAAACAAATGATTAATTTATAATTTGTTCTACAGTTTTGTATTTTCACATCTTTGGATTACTTAACATGAGAGTATATCACATTGTTGAAATTACTTGTTACATTAACAGTCTTGTGGTATTCCTTTTTCATCCCACCAGGTCCCTAATTTATATGTTGAGTGCAGTATATCCTAGTAAAGAAAGTAGTTGGAAATGGAGTCATATGCATTACCTTGACACTGTAATTCATTTAAAAAATTGCCAGTTCCCTGAAATGTCAAATAATGAGATTTAAATTCCAGGATGTGGACTTCCCATTGTGGTGCAGCAGAAACAGATCCAACTAGGAACCATGATGTTGTGGGTTCAATCCCTGGCCTCATTAAGTGGGTTAAGGATCTGGCATTGTTGCGAGCTGTGGTGTAGGTCACAGAGGTGGCTCGGATCCTGCTTTGCTGTGGCTGTGGTGTAGGCTGTGGTGTTTAGGATCCTGCTTTGCTGTGGCTGTGGTGTAGGCTGTGGTGTTTAGGGTTTCCTTTGCTGTGCAGAAACTCTGAAGTTTGATTAGGTCCCATTTGTTTATTTGTGTTTTTATTGTCATTACTCTAAGAGGTGGATCTGAGAAGATGTTGCTGTCATTTATGTCAGAGAGTGTTTGGCCTATGTTTTCCTCTAAGAATTTTGTGGTGTATGGACTTATATCTAGGTCTTTAATCCATTTGGAGTTGATTTTTGTGTATGGTGTTAGGGAGTGTTCTAATTTCATCCTTTTCCATGTGGCTGTCCAGTTTTCCCAGCATCACTGATTGAACAAGCTGTGCTTTCTTCATTGTGTATTATTGCCTCCTTTGTCATAGATGAGTTGGTTGTAGGTGCGTGGGTTTAATTCTGGGCTTTCTATCCTGTTCCACCGATCTATATTTCTGTCTTTGTGCTAGTACCATATTGTTTTTATGATTGTTGCTTTGTAGTATAGTCTGAAGTCTGGGGGCCTGATTCCTCCAGCTCCATTTTTCTTTTTCAGGATGTCTTTGGCTATTCTGGGTCTTTTTTTCTTCCAAACAAACTTTAAAATATTTTGTTCAAGTTCTGTGAAAAATGTGTTTGGTAATTTGATAGGGATTGCATTGAATCTGTAGATTGCCTTGGGTAATATAGTCATTTTGATAATATTGACTCTGCTAATCCAAGAGCATGGTATGTCTTTCCATCTGTTTGTGTCCTCTTGGATTTCTTTTATCAGTGTCTTACAGCTTTCAGAGTACAGGTCTTTTGTATCTTTAGGTAGGTTTACTCCTAGGTATTTTATTCTTTTGGATGCCATGGTAAACGGGATTGCTTCCCTAATTTCTCTTTCTGATCTTTCATTGTTAGTATATAGAAATGCCATTGATTTCTGTGTTTTAATTTTGTATCCTGCGACTTTGCCAAATTCGTGGATGAGCTCTAACAGTTTTCTGATAGAGTCTTTAGGATTCTCTAGGTATAGTGTCATGTCATCTGCAAATAGGGATAGTTTTACTTCTTCCTTTCCAATTTGAATTCCTTTTATTTCTTTTTCTTCTCTGATTGCTGTGGCTAGGACTTCCAAAACTATGTTGAAGAGTCGTGGTGAAAGCAGGCATCCTTGTCTTGTTCCTGATCTCAGTGGGGAATTCTTTTAGCTTCTCCCCATTGAGAATGATGTTCACTGTGGGTTTGTCATATATGGCCTTTATTATGTTGAGGTAGGTTCCCGCTATGCCCACTTTCTGAAGGGTTTTTATCAGAAATGGGTGATGGATTTTGTCAGGCTTTTTCTGCATCTATTGAGAGGATCATATGGTTTTTATTCTTTTATTTGTTAATGTGGTGTACCACACAGATGGATTTGCAGATATTGAAGAACCCTTGCATCCCTGGGATAAATCCCACTTGATCATGACGTACAATCCTTTTAATGTATTTTTGGATGTGGTTTGCTCGTATTTTGTTGAGGATTTTTGCATCGATGTTCATCAGTGACATTGGCCTGTAGTTTTTTTTTTACGGTATCTATATCTGGTTTTGGTATCAGGGTGATGGTGGCCTCATAGAATGAGTTTGGGAGTGTCCCTTCCTCTGCAATTTTTTTTTACAGATTAAAATACATGTATTTAAACACAGATTATTATATCATGGATCTTAAGAAACAGATTAAGTGACTCCCTCTGGAGAAGTGGAATGGAAAATATGCTGAGACAAATAGGAAATTTATTCTATACATTATCCCATTTTGTATGGCTTTCATTTTTACTATTTAGTATTATCTATTACATTTCAATTTTTCTTTAAAAATTAGCATTATATTAAAATTGTGTATATTATACAACTAAAATTTATAAAAAAGAAAGCCTCATATACCATTAAATATTTTATATGGTATAATTAAAAGAATAACTTAACTGGTAAGAATAACAAAAATAATACACCCTCTGAAAATAAGTAAAATGTAAAATGCATAAATTGGTTAAAAAACAGTGTAATTATATAAATATGTCCTCACAATTTGTTATGTCTTATTGATTCTTCAATATAGTCATTACACCATTCTAGGTGATGTGATAAAGAAGACATTATAGACCTTACATTGTACCATGGAGAGAAATGGTTATTAATAATACAGTTGTACAACTGTATTATTTAATTGTACAGTTGCATTATTTAATTATAATTATCGTAAATTCTTTGTTGGAGAGGAAATCAGAATCAGATGTAAGAAGACTTCAGCATTCCAAGAATGATGTCAAATGACCTCTTTCATGGTGGATTATGCACTTATTTACTATGAGATATATTTTTTCTCCAGAGGTTCCTTGTTTGTGTATCAATTATAGATTTTTGGCTTGCAGTTATTCTGAAGTTTTGATATAAGAGTCTATATATAAGATTGTTTTAAGTTGTGGTCCTCTTAATTGTAATTTCATCTCCAGTGTCTTGCATTTGTACCCACCTCCTCTCATGTTTTCTGATTTTGGTGGTATAATTGTACATGGATGATTTCATATTTTTACTGTATATATACCTTTACTGGTGGGCCTTGTCATTTGTGGTATTTTTGTTTCTAATTGCGGCCTTTTCTTTTCTGGCTAGAGAAGTTCCTTTAGTATTTGTTTTAAGGCTGGTTTAGTGTTGCTGAATTCTCTCAACTTTTGCTTATCTGTGAAGGTTTTGATTTCTCTGAATCTGAATGAGAGCCTTGCTGGGTAGAGTAATCTTGGTTGGAGGTTTCTTCCTTTCATCACCTTAAGTATATCATGCCACTCCCTTCTGGCCTGCAGAGTTTCTGCTGAAAAATCTTCTGATAACCTTATTGGGGTTCCCTTGTATGTTACTTGTTTCTTTAGTCAGATTGATTAATATGTGTCTCGGTGTATTCCTCCTTGGATTTATTTTCTGTGGTACTCGTTGTGCTTCCTGGGTTTGAGTGAGTGATTCCTTCCCCATGTGAGGGAAGTCTTCGGCTATTATTTCTTGGAATAATTTTCTGTCCCCTTCTCTCTCTCTTCTCCTTCTGACACCCCTATAATATGGATGTTAGTGCATTTAACGTTGTCCCAGAGTTCTCTGAAACTCTCTTCATTTGTTTTCAATCTTTTTTCTCTTTTCTGTTCTGCATCCATAATAACTTCCATTAATCTGTCCTCCACCTCGCTTATTCATTCTTCTACCTCCTGTATTCTGCTGTTAGCTGCCTCTAGTGAATTTTTTTATTTCAGTTATTGTATTTTGCATCTCTTCTTGTTTAAATTTTATATCTTGTATCTCTTTGCTAGGTGTTTCCTGTAAGTTATCCATCTTTGCCTCCAGTTTATTTTCTAATGTCTTGCATCATCTTTGGCATCAACAGTCTAAAGTCTTTTTCCTGGATGCTGAGAATCTCCTCATCACTTAGCTGATTTTCTGGGGGTTTTCTTTTCTCCCTCATCTGAGTTATAGTTCTCTGTCTTTTCATTTTTATAGATTTTTGGTGTGCTGCTCTTTTTACAGATACTAGAATTGCAACCTCTCTTACTTCTGGTGTCTGCCCCCCTTGTGGCTGAATTTGGTATGGGGGCTTGCTGTAGGCTTCCTGATGAGAGGGGCTGATGCCTGCCCATTCGTAGGTGGAGCTGATTCTAATCCCTCTGGTGGGTGGGGCTTCGTCTCTGGATGGGATTAGAGGCAGTTGTGTGCCTGAGGGGGTCTTTAGGTGGCCTGTTTACTGAGGGGTGGGGCTGTGATCCCACCTGGAATGTTGTTTGTCCTGGAGCTTCTCAGCCCTGACTGATGGGTGGGGCCAGACTTTCCCAAAATGGCCATCTCCAGAGAAAGGCATGCTGCTGAATATTCCCCAGAGCTTTGCTTCCAATATCCTTCCCTCACAACAAGCTACATTCACCCCTGTTTTCCCAGGATGTCCTCCAAGAACTGCAGTCATGTTTGACCCAGATTCCTATGGAGACTTTGCTTTGCCCTGGGACCCAGTGCATGTGAAAGTCCGTGTGCGCCTTTTAAGAATGGGGTCTCTGTTTCCCCCCGTCCTGTGGAGCTCCTGCACACAAGCCCCACTGGCCTTCAATGCCAGATGCTCCAGGGGCTCTTTCTCCCAGTGCCAGATCCCAAACGTGAGAGTTTGATGAGGGGCTCAGAACTCTCACTTCTGTAGATGAGTCTCTGTGAACCAGTTAGTTTCCAGTCTGTGGAGCTTCCCACCCCGGAGGTAAGGGGTTGTTTATATCACGAAATCACCCCTCCTACCTCTTAATGTGCCCTCCTCTTTTTCTTCTGGAGTAGGGTAACTTTTTTAAGGTTTCCTGACCATTTGGGTGGAGATTGCTCAGCCTGTAGTTGTGAATTTGGTTGTTTTTAGGAGAGAAGTTGAGCTCCAGTCCTTCTATTCCGCCGTCTTAATCCTCCACCTTCTCTGCATGTCCTCTGCAATTTTTTGGAATAGTTTCAGAATGATAGATGTCAGCTCCTCTCTAAGGTTTTTTTTTTTTGTCTTTTTGCCTTTTCTAGGGCCACTCCTGAGGCATATGGAGGTTCCCAGGCTAGGGGTCTAATCAGAGCTGTAGCTGCCAGACTACACCACACTCCATAGCAACACCAGATCCGAGCCGTGTCTGCAACCTACACCACAGCTCACGGCAATACTGGATCCTTAACCCACTGAGCAAGGCCTGGGACCAAACCCGCAACCTCATGGTTCCTAGTCAGTTTCATTAACCACTGCGCCACGACGGGAATTCCCTCTAAATGTTTGATAGAATTTGCCTGTGAAGCCGTCTTGTCCTGGACTTTGGTTTGTTCAAAGTTTTTTAAAGATTACATTTTGAATGTGTAACAATTCCAAAATAAATACAAAAGTTACCCTAAAGTACACTTCAATAAAATATAGGATGTGTGTCAATGAATGGCATTAACTATAGATAAAGAAATCCAAGATGTTAGAACATGTTATTTGCCAGCATAGCCGTATGGGAGAGAAAGATACCAGAGAATCTCAGAATAATTCTCTCTTAGCTATTCAGCAAGACCACACAGCATGACTCCTCCCAATTAAAATTAAGATACCTAGTTAATGGATGTGTGTATATGTATAACTGAATCACTTTATTGTATGGAAGAAATTATCACAACATTGTAAATAAACTCTGCTTTAAAACTAAAAAAAACCTGCAGTCTACAGTAGACTTTTGCTGTTTTCCACTATCCTGCTTCTTCCTATATTTATTTTGGTAATTGAATTCTGTTTTCCTCTTAGGGAAATATCTTTTCCCTGTGGTTTGCAAATCTCCATGCCGTGTTTGACCTTCCTGACCCTGGCTAAGGCTCTCATGCACGGACTTTGAATCTTGAGCTAGGTGGTCAAGGATAGAAAAGTATCGTTAGAGTTCTTCCATTTCAGCAGCAGCACTGTCAATAATTTCTTATTTGCATATCTATAGAGTTGCCCTGTTTTCCATCTTATTTTTGAGCCTGATCCTCTGTCCAGCCTTTCTGTTAGATCCTGTAAGATCCTGCTGATAAGTTACTTTCTGTTTAAGTTATTGAGAATTGATTTCCATTGTCTGATTTCCATTGTCCTATGCTTTCCAAAGGGAAGCTGTAATATTATTCCAAAATGAAGTATAATGTCACAACATCAGAAAATCAAAAACAGTCCTGCATCAAATAGGTAGTCGTTATTTTCAAGTCCTCGTCTTAAAAATAATAATTTAGGAGTTCCCATTGTGGCTCAGTGGTTAATGAGTCCAACTGGGAACCATGAGTTTGCGGGTTCAATTCCTGGCCTCCCTCAGTGGGTTAAGGATCCGGTGTTGCTGTGAGCTGTCGTGTCAGTTGCAGATGCAGCTTGGATCCTGCGTTGCTGTGGCTCTGGCGTAGCCCGGCGGCTACAGCTCCAATTCGACCCCTAGCCTGGGAACCTCCATATGCCGTGGGAGTGGCCCAAGAAATGGCAAAAAGACTAAAAAAAAATTCTTACATTAAAAAAACATAATAAAATAAAAATAATAATTTAACTATGAGAAAAAAACTCCTTAGGAATATTATAATAATTCTGCATTTAAACAATGATTTAAGAAAATAAAGACAGAATTTTCTGTAATTATCAAGGTGTAATAATAAGAATTAAGCATTGACATGCGTATAAACTCGAGACAGGGATTTAATGAGACACAGAAGACGAATAAAGAAAGGTCTTAAGAAAATCTTCAGAAACATTCTCGAAATAAGAAGAGCAGAGGCTGAAGGTAAGGGGCAGACATAATCTGTTAAGGAGCACACTGCTTATGCCTTCTTACCTTTGAAAACAAATAGTGGTTGTCCTTGATGACCTGTCAAAGAAGGAGTGCTCTTGGGGATGTATCCTGTCCGAGGCAGTGATGCCACGGGAGAATCAGAACCAGAGGGTACTTGATCTCAACATGCAGAGAGATGCCTGCCAAAGACTTGGCAGTATAGGAATAAAGCTTCCTAAAGTAAATGCCAGGAACCCAACATCCACATCCGGTAAGTGTTATCTATTGTTGGAGGTAAAGAGCAGAATGGACATTATTAGGAAACATATTAATGAAGGAGAAGACCAACAGAATTAACTCTCCCACAGCAGGGAGAAAGGACAAAGCGGCTTAAATGGGATTGATGATAAACACAAAAGATTCATTTAAAAAAAGACGCAGAAAACGAAGAAACAGGAATCAAAGAATAAACACATAAACACATAAAGATCTTTAGCATATATGTATGTAACAACCAAGTGTCAAAATGCCCAAGGCAAAAGCTGATAGAACCGCAAGAAGAAATAGATGAACACATTATTAGAGTTAAAGATTTCAATACCCTTCTTTTAAACATAGTTCCAACAAGCAGAAAATCTGTCAACTTGACAACACTGTCAACACTATCATTTGGCTGGATATAGTTGACACCTATAGACTGTCTAATCCAACAACAGAGAATGCACATTCTTCTCAAGCTCACATAGAGCATTTACCAAGATTGGGCCAAACACACACACCTTAATGCATTTTTAAAAAATAGAGATGATGGAGTGTCTGTCTGTCTCTTCTACATGAGTTAGATTCTTGGGTTAAATCTTGAGGATTACATTCTCCCAAATCAGAGTGATTTGGGCGTGGTCAAAAACAGGAAAAATTCTGCTATCCTGGATTTTGGATTTTTCAGAAATGTTTTCTATTAAAATTACCAGAAATACATGAAGTTAACATAGAGAAAACCTCTGCAGAAACCAGGTTGGAAGTGATGAGAAGTGTGGCAAACTAGAAGATGTAGGTTTATAAGACAAAGTCCATTAAAAAAAAAAAAAGTACTGGACACTGAAATTAAAAATACAGTGCTGCCTAACCATAATATTGCTTCAGGAAAAAAAGAAATACTCAGGTATAAATCTAATAAAACAAGTACAGGACTTATATGTGATAAACTACAAAAATCAGTTTAAGAAATTTTTAAAATCTAAGTAAACGGAGCCCTAGAAATGCCCTTGGATTGGAAGATTCAACATAGTAATTGTCCTGAAATTGATAATGTAGACAGATAGATCCTTTCCAAATTCCAACAAGATTTTTTTGTAGATATAAATAAGATTATTCTAAACTTTATATAGAAAGGCAGAGGAAATGGGGTAGTTAAAATAATTTTGAAAAAGGAAAAGAAAACAGAAGGAATCAGCCTTATGAATTTCAAGACTTGCTGTTTAACTGGAATAATCAAGATTACATGTATTAACAAAAGGGTAGACACACGGATAAGCAGAACAGAATGAAGATCTCAGAAGTAGACTTACAAAAATATTTACAACAGATTTTTGACAAGGTTGCAAAAACAATTCAATTGCAGAAAGATAACTTTTTGGACAATGTTCTGAAGCAATAAGACATCCATAGGTGACAAATTGAGCTTCGACTTACACCTCACACCTAATACAAAAAAAAACTCACTGTAAGTCACTGATACAAATGTAAAATGTAAAACCATAAAACTTTTATTTAAAGAGCACAGATAAAATTTTCAGTATGTAGTGCTAGGCAAGAGTTCTTGAATTCCAGGACATCAAAAGCATGATCCAAGGAGTTCCCATTGTGTCTCAGAGGTAATGAACCCAACTAGTATCCATGAGGATACAGGGTCAATCCTTGGCCTTGCTCAGTGGGTTAAGGGTCCAGCATTGCTGTGAGCTGTGGTATAGGCCACAGATGCAGCTCAGATCCTGAGTTACTGTCACTACGGTACAGGCCTGCGGCTACAGTTCCAATTCAACCCCTACCCTGGAAACTTCCATATGCTGCTGGTGCAGCCCTAAAAAACAAACAAACAAAAAAAGAAAGAAAGCATGATCCATTAGAGACAAAATTGATAAACCAGACTTAACAGCACTAACAACTTATTCCCTGTGAAACACCTTAAGATAGAAAAGACAAGTTGGAGACAGCGAGAGGAAATATTTGCTCATACATATGAGCAAAGACTAGTCCCTGAAATTCTCCAAAAAACCTCCACAAAAAATGGTTGAATTAGAAAGTGGGCAAAAGATTTGAAGGGACATTTCACCACAAAAGATGTACAGATGGCAAATAAGTACATGAAAATACACTCAGCATCATTAGCCATTAGGGAAATTCAAATTAAAACCACAATGAAATATCACTAAATGTCTATCAGAATGGATCAAATAAAAAATAATGCCAACATCAAATGCTGGCAAGGATATAGAGAAATGATCTCTCTTTACTGATGAGAATGTAAAATGATACAGTCACGCTGAAAAATAGTCTGGCAATTTCTTAATAAACTAAACTTGCAACCACCATACAACCCAGTAATTATGCCCCTGGGCATCTATCCCAGAGAAATGAAATCTGTGTTCGCACAAAAAACTGCACTCAAATGTATATAACACCTTTATTTTTCACAGCCAAAAATGAGCCAATCTTTGATCCAACTGTAGAACTAAGAGGAATATGCTACCAGCACTTAAATAACCAGATGTTGGGACTAAGAACAGTTACCCCCTCTGCAGTTCGTTCCATGATGGGATCAGCCTCTTATGCAAGAAGGAGTAAATTAATAACAACAAAAATGAAGAGTACAAAAAAAATCTCAGTAAACGGAAAGGTGGGATTCATGCTAAAGACTTAAGAAAAAAATCCCTGAATATCTTAATGGAACCAGAATGAAGGAGTTGGTAAGGAAGTTTTACTTCCTTACTATCATTAGAAAACTTTGACTTCTGTGGAAAAACAGGTGGTCTTGTGGACAAAGATTTAAAAGTAATCAAATGTATCAAAAATGAGCTGGGTAATATTCAGAATTAATGCCAGAAAAGTAATAGTAAGCAGTAAATGCATCACTGGTGCTGGTAAAGAGTATGATTCACACTTAAGAAAATGTAATCAGCGATACGGAAGACAACTCAACTCTTTTCTGAAAATGCAAAAAGAAAAGACAAAATATGAAAATGGTAAGATCCCGAATAGAGGACAAAGCAAATGAAAGAAACAGTGGCTAACAAAAATCATAGATTCAATATAAAATTGAATTTAGCAAGAAACTAGGACATTGTAACAGAAGCAATAATACGAAATTAGATAAAATATACCAAGAACAATAAATAAACTAAAAAAAGTCCAATTCTGCCATATACAAAATATTAAACATGTACTGGACCAAACTGAGGAAAATAGGTGCATACATAAATATATACTAGCAGAATATTTGAATAAGATGGATTTGTTTTAAAAAGCTCTCAGGAGCTTCCAGGCAGAAATTATAGGCTTTCTAAAACAGGAACCAACTTCACTAAAGACAAAACTGTGACAGCTGCAAAATTTTGAAGAAAAAAAAAATTGTATCTGAAGAATTTTATACACAGTCAAGTTTCTTTTTATATGTGAGGGCAATAGAAAGATAAATCTTAGATATACCAGGGCTTACCTTGAAATAGGATTTCTTCAAGATATGCCTCTACAGACAAATGAATTTAAAAATATGAAAACTCAAGAGAAGGAAACTATTGCATTGAAAAGACTGGGTATCGTCTTGTGAGGAAGCCAAGAAGCCCACATCCCACTCGCCAGAAAAAAGTCTGTAGGAAAAACATCACCCCAAGGTCCACAACTAATTGAATTGGCTATTCCTGTTTCATTCAAAACGGTGAGGGTAAATCAGTCATGGCCTAGAGATAAGGCTGTACAATAGATAATTTTATCATAAATTATTATTTCTCATTATCACATCAACTCTATTCTTGAGCAAAAAATAGCCCTTAACTAAAAACCCTCCCTTAGATTCAGAGTTTAAATATAATTATAAAAATGTCAAAAGCAAAATCTAGTCCTATATACTGGAATAAAACTTAGCAAAATATTAATTTATTTATGTTTAAGCAAACAGAAATAAAATATATATAACATTGCTTTTTGAATATTGCATATCTATTAGATTGCATAGACAAATCAAGAAATATAGATAAGCAAGCAAAAGGAAATTCTAATCTAACCAGAACTTCAACTCTCAGAGATCATCAGTTTCAACTTTGAAGTATTCTTTCAGATTTTTGCCTGTGTGTATCAATATTAAAAAATAAAGATTTTAGAATGTGTATGTATGTATAAATAAACCTACATTTGGGAGTTCCTGTTGTGGCTCAGCAGGTTAAAAACCCAGCTAGCATCCATGAGGATATGGTCCGATCCTTGGCCTTGCTCAGTGGGTTAAAGGAGCCAGCATTGTGACGAGCTGCAGTATAGATCCCAGACACAGATAGGATCTGGCATGGCATGAGCCAGCAGCTGCAGTTCTGACTTGACCCCTAGCCTGGGTACTTCCGTATGCCGCAGGGACAGCCCTAATAAATAAATAAATCTACATTTATCACTTAACAATGTAATTTAAACAAGCTTATCAATTCATATACTTCTGTAATACCGTCTTTGTAAAAGAGTATTATTACATTGTGTATCTGTAACATAATGCTTAGCTAAAATCAAAAGTTTTCCCCAGTTTACACTATTAAAAACAATGTGGCAGGAGTTCTCGTCGTGGCTCAGCAGTTAATGAACCTGACTAGTATCCATGAGGACATGGGTTCGATCCGTGGCATTGATCAGTGGGTTAAGGATCCAGCATTGCCATGAGCTATGGTAGCAGACATGGCTTGGATCCCGTGCTGCTGTGGCTCCGATTCGACCCCTAGCCTGGTAACCTCCATATGCCACAGCTGTGGCCCTGAAAAGACAAAAAGACCAAAAAAAAAAAAAAAAAAAAAAGGCAGTAATAAATAACTTTGCAGCCCAATACTTATCTCTGAAACAGATCCTAATATATATAGATAAGAACTTCATATGCGGTAAGAAAAGATCATCATAAATCACTGAGGAAGCAATTGTTTATTTTACAAATGTGTGGAAAAAATAGCTATGGGGGGTGGATCCTGAAGATTATAAATCCATTATATGGGCCAATTTCGACATTTTAAATAATTAAAAATAAGCTGATAGATAAGAATCAGCAGGTATTACATCAAAATACTTATATACTATCTGGATCAGAAATGCATTCTCACACATGTAAAAATTGGAAAATATCCCCCAAATGTACTCATTAATTTGACATAAACTCAAAAATCTGATGGCTTAAATTTTTAACAAAATATTAAAAGGAACAATAAGTATAATACCATTTGCAGCTTCTAGCAATCCTCTTCATATATAAAGGACATTTAAAAATCAGTAAAAAAGTTTTCAGGTTTCCATAGGATAATAGTGGCTGCTTAAATTTTGAGCTTTTCTCACAAAGAAAGAAATCTACCTTGAGAACAAGTCAAGCCATGCAGTGTCCACTTCTACAGCATGGCTAGGAGATTGAGACAATTGCACGTTTTAATTAACATGTGACTTGGGAAATCTGTAGGCTGCACAGGCTGCTCCCAAGCTCTGGTATTTGTCTTTTTTTTAATTACTCAATGAATTTTATTACATTTATAGTTGTGCAATGATCATCACAACCCAATTTTATAGCATTTCCATCCCACACCCTCGGTGTATCCCCCCCCCAAACTGTCTCCTTTGGAAACCATAAGTTTTTCAAAGTCTGTGAGTCATTGTCTGTTCTGCAAAGAAGTTCATTCTGTCCTTTTTGCAGATTCCACATGTAAGTGGTAGCATTTGATGTTGGTGTCTCATTGTCTGACTTATTTCACTTAACATGATAATTTCTAGGTCCACCAATGTTGCTAAAAATGCCAGTATTTCATTCCTTTTAATGGCTGAGTAATATTCCATTGTGTATATGTACCATGTCTTCTTGATCCACTGCTCCGTCAATGGACATTTAGGTTGTTTCCATGTCTTGGCTATTGTATATAGTGCTGCAATGAATGTTGGAGTACACATGTCTTTGCGAGTCATGGTATTCTCGGATAGATGCCCAGGAGTGAGATTGCTGAATCAAATGGTAGTTCTATGTTTAGTTTTCTGAGGAATCTCCATACTGTTTTCCACAGTGATTGCACCAATTTACCATCCCACCAACAGTGTACTAGAGTTTCCTTTTCTCCACACCCTCTCCAGCATTTATTGTTAGTCGACTTTTGGATGATGGCCCTTCTGGCTGGTGTCAGGTGGTACCTCCTAGTGGTTTTGATTTGCATTTCTCTAATGATGAGTGATGTGGAACATCTTTTCATGTGTTTTTTGGCCACCCGTATGTCTTCTTTGGAGAATTGTCTGTTTAGTTCTTCTGTCTGTTTTTTGATGGGGTTGTTTGTTTTTTTGGTATTGAGCTGTAGGTGGTATTTATAAATTTTGGAGATTACTCCTGTATCAGTTGCTTCATTTGCAAATATTTTCTCCAACTCTCTGGGTTGTCTTTTCATTTTGTTTAGGGTTTCCTTTGTTGTGCAGAAACTTTTAAGTTTAAATCCCATTTGTTTATTTTTGTTTTTATCGTCAATACCCTAAGAGGTGGATCTGAGAAGATGTTGCTGTCATTTATGTCAGAGAGTGTTTGGCCTGTTTTCCTCTAAGAGTTTTATAGTGTCTGGTCTTATATTTAGGTCTTTAATCCATTTTGAGTTTATTTTTGTGTATGATGTTGGGAAGTGTTCTAATTTCATTCTTTTACATGTGGGGTATTTGTCTTTTTATTTGTCTCATTGCCTAACTCTAGTCCTTAAAAAGATATCCTTGCCTCTGACAGAAGAAATAAATAAATGCACCTACTTTTGGTCGCAATCTGGTATAAGTACACCACAGAGGTACTCTGGGTAAGATGTCCTTTGTGTTGGGGCAGCTGGTGGAACTGTGCTGTCCTGGAAAAGAGGATGCTCCCAGGGCCATAGGGCACTGATGACCCAATACCCCAGCGGAAAGCAAAGAAAGAAGAGTTGCAAATCCCAATGAATTTTGCCCCAAGAGGCAAATATATAGCTCCTCATCCTCCCCCCTCCTTCTTCTTCAAAATTCTGTCTTATATGGCTCATTTGTTCCCAGAAGCACCCCGATGCTGGCAAAGGTTAAAAAGAAATGTAGGATTCTTGGGTAAAAATAATGACTCTGGGTCCATTCTTGGTGGGTAGTTGGTTGTTGATAAAGTATGTTTATGCTGTGAATCCCATTTTGGCCCTCTTTTGTCAATTACTATCCATATTGGCTATGGCTATGAGGTGATTTCTTTACATTCCTTAACTGAGTTAGTTAAAAACTTTATACACCAAAACATTTTCATTTGGGATTTGACTCTTCCCACAGTGGATGTCAAGCTAAGCTGCATTTTTTCCCCCTTAAGTCCCATTTCCTGAACGAGACTCTCCATTTTCCTTAGGTCTTGACTCATAGGGCAGATATATAAGGGTCTGTATTCTCTGGCTCTAAGCCGGTCTCATGTTTGAGTTCCTGATTTTTGTAGATTTTTTTTTGTCCTCTGTGCTCAGGTTATGAATATGCCTTAGCACCAGTGTGCTGGCTTCTAAAGGCAGTTTCTCTATCTCTACCAGCCTTTCAGACATCAAAGTATCAGGCCAAGCGAGGACCCTAGAGATTCTCTCGTCTGGTGTCCCACTTTCCTCTCACTTAAAGAGATAATATAAAAATAGCATTTGTCCCAAATGTCCATTAGCATCTGAATTCTGTCTTTGATGAGTCACTCTGCCCCTGAGGTCCCTGTGAGTAATAGATGGAAATCAAGTCCTGTTCCTTTTAGTGCTTTCCTTTGCAACTTTAAAGAAAGAGCCTTTTCTTGACCAATGATATGGGCATGTATGGGAAGGGAAATTGTCTCATTAACTTCTCCCCACTCCTGCTCATCCAAATGTAGGAGGAAAACTGATCTCAAAAGCCAGGCTTGAGGATACCTACTGAGCCCTGTTTCTAGTGGATAGAATCATGGGACACCAGAAGGTCAGGAATGGCTCATTTTCTCTTTTCCCTCCTACACCTGAGTGGCCTGAGTAGGAATCTGACCCGATACCCATTACCTTGGAACACCCCTAGAGCTGTTTCCTTCCTAAGCTCTTCTCAGACATTCCAGCCTCATCTCGGACCTCTGCCATGCTGACGTCCAGACAAGATAGGTACTTTCTCTTACCATCTTTTCCTGTCTACATCCATCTCCTCTAGAATTATGCTGGGGGTGAAGGAGCAATAGGTTGTATTGAATCAGCTAAGATATTATTTTCAAATGGAGATCTGTTCGAAGACTGCATTGAATCTCTGGTCTAAGCCACGTAGTCCAGCCTGCTGTACAGAATTTAGCACAGGTGTTTAGCTTTCAAAGCACAGTTAAACGAGGCTTACTCAGCTTTCTTTTGCCTGGTTTCCTTATGCTTATAAATGTCACGTGGGTCCTTCTGGATATCTTTTCAATGGTAAGATGTTGGCACCATCTTAGAGTTCTGCTAGGCTACCATCATGTCACACGTCGGGCATGGTTGATTAAGTTCCAAACAAGAGGTAGCAGTTTTCGCAGGTCCAGTGCCTATACTGAGTAGCTACATGGAGGAGAAAGAAAGTTTCCTGCATGGGAAAGGTCCCCGGTGTTTAGAACTGGAACTCCAAGGTCCTCTGAGACCCGGAGGACAACCTTCTAGGTGCAACCGAAAGGGTCCAGTATTAACAGGTAGAAAGTTTACATTAAGGGGGGGACAGTCTTTTCAAGGTCTTCAAATTCCACAAACAAGTTTCTATAGGAAAAAGACATTCTCACATTAAAATGATCAGAAGTTCGGCATATGAAACTTTTGGCCTTTAGGTTTTTGTTGCCAAATTTATTGCCCAACATAGAGTGCTCCTGTCTTTCCGTATCCAGAAAGGAGTCCACTAGGCTTGTCTCCAGGTTTCCCTAGGTCAGCCACATCCTGGACTGGCAACTTGTTCTCACCTGTTCATTAGGTAAGCCCACACAGTGAGTTCAAGCCATGGGATATAGATTTCCTCAGTCCGATACACAAGAGGAAATGAGAAGCCATGCCAATATGAGTACTGAGAATTATGGTCCAGAGTAAGATCATTTGTCTAATACAGAAGTCAGAAAATTTTCTGGAAAAGGCCAGCTAATACATGTTTTAAACTTTATAGATCAGATGCAACTACTCAACTAACTGGCAGGAAAGCAACCACAGTGTATACATGAATGGGCATGGCTAGATTTGGCCCAGGGACTTAATTTGCAGCACCCCTGGTCTGATTAGAATCACTGCTGATTACAATGTCAGTGCGCCTCTGTGGCTCATTCTCTCTTCTTCTTTCACCAAAGCAAGCAGAAGAATAAATTGTCAATCTGTCTTCCTCTTTTTAATTCCACCTAACTCAAAAGATGGAGGTCCCATTTCCACAAAGAAAGAGACCAATGTTCATATATTTATTCAATACCTCTGAGTACCAACTGTCTTCATTGCCAGCCCTGTTTTAGGTCTTGGGTGTAGGGTAATCGGCAAAACAGGGGTACCTTGCAGAGCTTGTGGTATAGCAGAGGCCAGCATTAACCCAGTGCTTCTACAAATGTCTAAATAATTGCCATTTCCACATGTGACTTTAAGGAGAGGGATGAAGAGCCTCGATAAGGTGTTAGAGGCTAACCTAATCTATGCTAGCGCTCAGTGGGAAGGCTTTCCTGAATAAGTGGATTTATACTATGAATAGGTTACACGAAGAAATTTTTACTACAGTATGTGCACTCTGTAACTTATAATGCTGTCAATTTGATATTATTATATTCTATTTTCTAACTATATACTGAAGTAGATGAAGCTGTCGGAGGGACCGTGATTAGGTAAAGACATTTACCCAAATGTAATTACAGTTCCGAGATATAGATGATATAGATTAGTTCTTGATATTAATTAGGCCAATCTCAAACTCCATTAAGCTATCAGAAATCAACAGCTTTCCAAATAGCTTGTAATAATGTTTAAGCTACTTTCCAAATAATTATACCCACACCAGTCTCTAACATCTAATAAAGGAATCTCTGGGGCCATAACAGCAGCTTAGTGCTTCTGAACACCCTGCTTTTCTTTATTTCTTTATTTTTGGTAAAGACCTTTGTAAGTATGAAGACACACACACACACCCACATTTGGCTGTTTGATCGCCTAAGCCCCGTACATAAGTAAAAAGTCCATAAAATCATTAAAGACAAACAACCCACCCCCAACCCCTTGGGCCCTCGGAAATGGCATATGCTCTGTACAGGACAGATAGGAGTGCTAATATCCTCATCATCTAAAGAGCTGAATCAAATGAGTCCAGACTTCTAGAAACTTCATAAGAGATGATTAGAAAAAGAGTCATGGCTGGATAATGCATCTGACATGTATTATGTACCTGATAAATATTTTCGACTAGATAAATGAAAAACAAGTCACAAAAGTTAAAAGTAGTAAAATATGAGGGAAGAAACATTCAATTTAATCAGGTATTTAATAATTACAAAGCAACCAAGTACCAGTTTTAATTTCATTGGCAGAAATTAGAAATAATGATAATCATTGCATACACTGTTAATACTACCCAGGTTGATTTGAACCCACCTATAAGAGGGAACTTGTACTATGTATCAAAAGTCCTGAAGTGAGCTAACTCTTTAACTTAGTAATTGCACAGGTAGGGATTTTGTGTTGACTTTAAGAAAAATAGATGGGTGTATTTTCAGGTGTATGTATAAGAATTTTTCACATAGAATTACTTTTAGGACAAGAAAAATAGAGCAACCTAAAATTTCATCAGTAAGTAAATAGTAAAATAATCAGTGGTGAATCCATAAAGCGAAATACTATAATCCATTTTAAATAATGATCTAAAAAATTCTTCATATGAACACTAAAACATTCAAGATAGTTTGTCAGATGAAAAGCTTGGTTATGAAGCAATGTATAGTGTGATCCGTATGTCCTCATATTTATTTATATGTACATAAAAAAAAAAACATGGGCGAGAACATTCATGAAAATGTGAATAGAATTTATCTCCTTATGATATTTTAAAAATTTTATGTTCATTTACATGAAAATTCCACAGTTCCTATCATGAGTGTGTATTGCTTTGCTAACAAGAAAAAATTCATTTCATTGCTTTTGTTTCAAAAAAAATTAAAAAACAACATTGATAAGCTTCACTAGGACCTACCACAAGTATTCGGCAAGCAGACAGTAAGAGCGCTACGGCAAGGCTCTTTTAAAGACCTTCTTATTTCTTTTCACACTGCCATCAGTTTCCCCTTCCTTCCTACTTGGAGACTGCCTGGGAAGTTCTACAGACTCTAATTTGGTTCTGAGATCAGGGTGTTTGCACAAGTGAGAGTGACCTCTAAGGGAGAGATGATGTTGGTGGAAAAAGAGAACCAAAAAAGCACAAGCAAAAGAACATTCGGTGCCAAATGCCAGAGCTTCTCATAATGAGTACATTCGCAATGCTACAAAAGCTCAAAAATATGTAATGGTAACTATATGAGTGAAATGTTGATGAAATAAATCAGACACTGATGACTCATGCATAATTAGATCTATCTGTTTATAAGGCTTAATGGCTTTAGAAGGCAGTTCACACTGTGCTGGGGTGCCTTCTCATGTTCTCTCCATGTGTGAAGGAGACGGGACTTAGGGCAAACTCACACACAAACTCCGCTCCCAGTACATTCTTAGATCCCCAAGACGTTAGGAAGTGTGGTCACGCCTAGCACTATACCTCCTCCTCTGGGGGACAGAAGATTTTTCCCATTCACATGGGTGATCAAATTTGAGGATCAAAGAGGAATATTGGGAGTTATGCTTCTCAGACATCAATTTTTTTTTATTAAAGTATAGTTGATTTACAACTTTGTGCCAATTTCTGCTGTATAGCAAAGTGACTCAGTCATGCATATATATACATTTTTTAAATATTCTTTTTCATCACGGTTTATCCCAGGAGATTGGATATAGTTCCCTGTGCTGTACAGTAGGACCTCATTGCTTATCCATTCTAAATGTCATAGTTTGCATCTACCAACCCCAAACTCTCAGTCTATCCCACACCCTCCCCCCACCCTTGGCAACCACAAGTCCATTCTCTATGCCAGACATAAATTCTTAAAAGAACCAGACAATCCCTATACTCACCATCCTCCACTCTAGGCTGAGCAGAAACAGCAACACAGGCCCCACTCCATGCTATGTCCCCAGTTGATAGGGAGTTTTCCTAAAGTTAAAAATTACCCCCAGGAGTTCCCGTCGTGGCGCAGTGGTTAACGAATCCGACTAGGAACCGTGAGGTTGCAGGTTCGGTCCCTGCCCTTGCTCAGTGGGTTAACAATCCGGCGTTGCCGTGAGCTGTGGTGTAGGTTGCAGACACGGCTCGGATCCTGCGTTGCTGTGGCTCTGGTGTAGGCCAGTGGCTACAGCTCCGATTAGACCCCTAGCCTGGGAACCTCCATATGCCACGGGAGCGGCCCAAAGAAATAGCAAAAAGACAAAAAAAAAAAAATTACCCCCAGCCTTTGTTTTCATGATTTTCTTCTGATGATAGTTGTAAAAACATTGGAATGAGTGATGACAAAGAAAAAAATGGAGAAAATGGGAGCAGATTATGGTAAGAATTGTATGGGATTAAAGATGGTCATAAAATCTTTAGCACTGTTCCCCAAATGGTGAAGCCCATTTAGCTTCTCCTTCAGTAGGGTCAGCCTGTGACTTCTTGGACCAAAACTGCACAGCTGAACTAAGGCCAGCCAGTTCTGAAACTAGCCTTGGGCAAAGGCTAGCAACTGCTTCCTGCGTCTTTGGGAGTCTTGAATGGCCATGAAAGAAATCCAGTTATTCTACTGGAGATACCACATAGAAGACCCTGAAACTACATGGAGAGGGAGAGAGGCAGAAGGGAGCTCAGCTTTCAAGCCATCCCCATCAAGACACTGGTTACATGAATGAAGCCTCTTGACTTCTCCAGACCAGACTAACTGTTAGCTGGATATCACTGAATCATTCCAGTCATTGCCATGGGAAACAGAAGAATTGTCCAGTGGAGCCCTGCCTGAGTTCATGACCCATGAAATTGTGAGCTATAATAAAAAGTATTGGAGTTCTCCCTGTGGCACAGTGGCTTAATGATATGCTTGTCTCTTTGTAGGCTTAGGTTCGATCTGGTTCAATCCCTGGCCTAGCACAGTGGGTTAAGGATATTATGTTGCTGCAGTTCTGTCTCACATTTGATCCCTGGCCCCAGAACTTCCATATACTGGGGGGGGGGGGGAACACCAAAAAAGGGAAAAAAAGTTGTTATTTCAAACCACTAAGTTTGGGGGTTTTTAAAATAGCAGTAGGTAATTAAAACAACAGTAGAGGCTTCAGATTTTGTGGTTTTTCCCAAGACCCTCTTCATGTCCCCCCAGCCTACTTGTGTTTTTTGATGTGTATGTTCATGATATAGGCTCTCCCAAGAGAATAGGCTTCTTCTTTCCTGAAGAATTGCTATAGCTATGTTACCAGAAAGCACAGGAAGAACTCCATGAGTGGTAGAGAATGAAAGCTCCTCAGCAGGGATGAGAAGAGTCCCTTAGAAGAGTCCCTGAGATCTGCTTCAGTCTACACTCACCGTTTTCATTCAGGTGGACCCTGTCTTGGTTTCTCATTGAGCTGCTCCTCTGAAGTTCATAGTTCAGAGAATTGCCTTGGCCAGTTAGAGGAGGTAAGCCTATGTGATGAGACTGAATAGCTCAGTTCAGTAAACTCCAAACTTCTAGATTATTTTCTATGCCTATTACAGTGCTTTTTGTTGTTCCTTAACATAATCAAAGCCATTTATGACAAACCCACAGCAAATATAATACTCAGTGGAGAAAAATTGAAAGCCTTCTCACTCAAATCTGGAACAAGACAGGGATGCCCACTCTCACCACTGCTCTTCAACATAGTTTTGGACGTCCTAGCCACAGCAATTAGACAAACAAAAGAAATAAAAGGCATCCAAATAGGAAGAGAAGAGATAAAACTGTCACTGTATTCAGATGACAAGATACTATACATAGAAAACCCTAAGGACTCAACCCAAAAACTACTTGAACTGATTAATAAATTCAGCAAACTAGCAGGATATAAAATTAACATTCAGAAATTAGTCACATTTCTGTATACTAATAATGAAATATTAGAAAATGAATGCAAAAATACAATACCTTTTAAAATTGCATCCCCAGAAATCAAATACCTGGGAATTCACCTGAACAAGGAGGTAGAGGACTTACATGCCAAGAACTATAAAACTTTAATCAAAGAAATTAAAGAAGATGTAACGAAACAGATATTCCATGTTCCTGGATTGGAAAAATTAATGTAGTAAAAATGGCCATACTACCCAAAGCAATCTACAGATTCAATGCAATCCTTATCAAATTACCCATGACATCTTTCACAGAACTAGAAAAACAATCCAAAAGTTTATATGGAACCACAAAAGACCTAGAATTGGCAAAGCAATCCTGAGAAACAAAAGCCAAGCAGGAGGCATAACTCTCCCAGACTTCAAGCAAAATATTACAAAGCCACAGTCATCAAAACAGTGTGGTACTGGTACCAAAACAGACAGACAGACCAATGGAATAGAATAGAGAACCCAGAAATAAACCCTGACACCTATGGTCAGTTAATCTTTGACAAAGGAGGCAAGAACATAAAATGGGAAAAAGAAAGCCTATTCAGCAAGCATTGCTGGGAAGCCTGGACAGCTGCATGCAAAGCAATGAAACTAGAACACACCCTCACACCATGCACAAAAATAAACTCAAAATGGCTGAAAGACTTAAATATAAGACAAGACACCATCAAACTCCTAGAAGAAAACATAGGCAAAACACTCTCTGACATCAACCTCATGAATATTTTCTCAGGTCAGTCTCCCAAGGCAACAGAAATAAGAGCAAAAATAAAGCCATGGGACCTAATCAAGCTGACAAACTTTTGCACAGCAACGGAAACCCAAAAGAAAACAAAAAAAGACAACTTACAGAATGAGAGAAAATAGTTTCAAATGATGCAACTGACAGGGGCTTAATCTCTAGAATATACAAGCAACTTATACAATTCAACAGCAAAAAAGCCAATCCCCCAGTGGAAAAATGGGCAAAAAACCTGAAGAGACACTTCTCCCAGGAAGATATACAGATGGCCAACAAGCATATGAAAAAATGCTCAACATCCCTAATTATTAGAGAAGTGCAGATCGAAACTACCATGAGGTACCACCTCACATCAGTCAGAATGGCCATCATTAATTAGTCCACAAATAACACGTGCTGGAGGGGGTGTGGAGAAAAGGGAACCCTCCTGCACTGTTGGTGGGCATGTAAGCTGGTACAACCACTATGGAGAACAGTATGGAGGTACATTAGAAATCTATACATAGAACTACCATATGACCCAGCAATCCCACTCTTGGGCATCTATCTGGACAAAACTTTCCTTAAAAAAGACACATGCACCCGCGTGTTCATTGCAGCTCTATTCACAATAGCCAGGACAAGGAAACAACCCAATTGTCCATCGACAGATGACTGGATTAGGAAGATGTGGTGTACCTACACAATGGAATACTACTCATCCATAAAAAAGGACAAAATAATGCCATTTGCAGCAACATGGATGGAACTAGAGACTCTTATCCTGAGTGAAATAAGTCAGAGAAAGACAAATCCCATATGATATCACTTATAACTGGACTCTAATATACAGCACAAATGATCGTTTCCACAGAAAAGAAAATCATGGACTTGGAGAACAGACTTGTGGCTGTCTGGGGGGAGAGGGAGGGAGTGGGAGGGCTTGGGAGCGTGGGATTAACAGATGCAAACTATTGCTCTTGGAATGGATTTACAATGAGATCCTAGCTGTGTAGCATTGAGAACTATGTCTAGATACATCACAACACAACAATGGGAGGAAAAAGTATGTATACATGTATGTGTAACTTGGTCCCCATGCTGTACAGTGCAAAAAATAAAAATTTTTTAAAAATTAAAATTAAAAAAAGAAAATAACTAACATTTATGTGGGTCACCCTCTGAGTTGTAAAACTGAGATAACATCTACCTCCAAGGACCTCAGAGTGACTCTGAGATTTGGATGAGATCATGTGGGTGGTAGCGCTTTGTAAACTTTAAAATGTTTCAGAGTTATCATTATCATTACTATTAAGGAATTAGTAAATTATAGATAGTGTTGGAACATGTGGGCTTAGCATTGTGTGATCTTAGGCAATTCACTAACATCGCAGCAATTTTCTCATCTCTAAAACCAAAAATGTTTACTGCATAGTATCTAAGATTCCTTCTAGTTCTCAAATACTGAATTTTTTGAGAACCTGTCTTGGCACATGTAAATTAGTACATAATGTTAAAAAAAATGTGTTTCCATCCTTGCTGTCCAGGAATTTATAACACAGTTGTTAAGGTAACTCATGCTTAAAAAAAAATAATTCGAGTTAAAGTTTTTTATTAAACCATAATTGATTTACAGTATTATGTTAGTTTCAGGTGTACAGCCGAGTGATTCAGTATATATATATATATCATATATATATATATATCATATATATATCATATACATATATGAATATATATCATATATATTCTTTTTCAGATTCTTTTCCATTATAGGTTCTTAAAAGATATTGAATAGAGTTCCCTTGCTATACCAAGTTAACTTTTTACATGGAGGTTCCCTAAGACATAAATGTCCCTGACAGGAAATTTTCTAGATACCAGTATGTGCTGGTATCTTCTATTTATCCCTCCAGACCCACCCTCTGCCTTGCAGACAGACCTCTATGGACTACATCAATGTGCTCTGTTGCTTCAGGGCATCTGATTGGGTTCTGCCAATCCAAAGGTCCATTAAGAGATGGAGGGAGAGAGAAAAAAGGGGTCAGGATATTTATTCCACTTGCTTTCTCCCTGGGGGATCATCTGAAGATATCTCTTCCCTTGACCCAAGTATACAATGTGTTTCAAGGCTGCCCTCTCCCCATGCTTCTATCCTTCCAAGTTCTATGAACTACTCTCCCCTTGACCCTCTCCCTTGGGATGAAAACCGCTCAGCTTTAACTAACCCTGGAATACTTCACAACCCCTTGTAGGATGGGCAGCCTCCAATATGGCCCCCTGGGATCCTAATTCCTAGTCCTCACACCTTTGTATCAGCCCCTTCTCTTGAATGTGGACCAGACTTACTGACTCACTTCTCCATGGTTATGGCTTCCCTTTCCGATTGAGAGATTTCTTTATTTAGAAATATTCAGGTCCATAATACATTATCCGCAATTCTGAAACCCTCAAAGCTCTGAAATCCAAAAGCTGTGGTAAATTGAGGGCAAATATGACCTGAAATAACATGCAGCTATTCATAATCTTTATTTATGTCTTTTGGTGTGAAATTCATATTTTCATTTCAAAAATACTGATTTCCATGACATGTTGCACTGAGAGTATTATATATAGAACATATGGAATAAGCGTTGTATTACAAAAACTATCTGAATTTCAAAGTAAATCTGGCCTCAAGGGTTTTAGACTTATTATAACCCATTTTTCAAGCTTGGAAACTATTCTATCTCTTTAAGATGACTGTACTTCTCTGCCTTGATCCTTTTTGTGTTGGTTTCAAGGTTTAACTCTCAGAGAATCGTTTTACTTACCTTGTTTGCCAGTTTGGGAGAACTCTTCACTATAATCTCCTAAAGTGACAGCTGTGGGTAAGTAGTAGATCTGAGCAAAAGGGGAGGTGGGTGTTGGTAAGGAGGAGAAGGAGGGGGAGGAGAGGCTTCATTGGCAGCTGAGCTTTCAAGGATAAGGAAAATTCTTTCCTTGGTAAGGTGACAGTAGGGTTCTAGACAGAAATAACTACACAGCGGCATGAAGCAGTGCAGAGTGCCTAGACTGATGAAAACAGCTGACTTGGCCTGGGGGTTGGGATGAGGTGGGATGAAGGCTGTGTAAGAGCTGACCCTGGGAGAGTAATGCAGAGCAGGGCATGGGTTTCTCATAACAGAGAGAATTATAATATAGAAGGCCAGGCAGCCAACAGTGCAAAGAGAATAGATTGAAGGGAGGTGAGGAGGAGACAGGCGCCCAGGAGTTGAGGAGAAGGTCTCAGAACTAAGAAGTGGGATGGAGAATGGAAGAAAAGAGAGTTGAGAACATTTAGAACAGAGAATCTAAGGGCCTTGGTGGAAGTTGGTTATGACAGAGAGGGGGAGGAGTTAAATCTAAGTAGTTGATTTTTGCTGGTATAACAAAGTTCACTAAGCAGAAGGTCAAGTTTGAACAGTCTTTAGAGTTGATTGTTTCTTACTTGAAATCAGAAAGTTCTAATTTTACTAGAGTGGAGAGGGACATGACCAACACACCATGGTGGACTGTGCATGGAACTGGGGGTCAGCTGACCTCAGTTCTTTGTTGTAACCTAAAGTAAAGCAATTTCCCTTTCTCTTTTAATTAATTATTTTTTGGGGGGGCTGCACCCACAGCATGTAAAAATTCCTGGGCCAAGAAAAAATGCTAACATGACTGATTATTAGAGAAATGTAAATCAACACTACCACGAGATAACCACCTCACACCAGCCAGATTGGCCATCATTAGTAAGTCGACAAATAACAAGTGCTGGAGGGGGTGTGGAGAAAAGGGAACCCTCCTGCACTGTTGGTGGGCATGTAAGCTGGAACAACCACTATGGAGAACAGTATGGAGGTACATTAGAAATCTATACATAGAACTACCATATGACCCAGCAATCCCACTCTTGGGCATCTATCTTTCCTTAAAAAAGACACATGCACCCGCGTGTTCATTGCAGCTCTATTCACAATAGCCAGGACAAGGAAACAACCCAATTGTCCATCGACAGATGACTGGATTAGGAAGATATATATCTACACAATGGAATACTACTCATCCATAAAAAAGGACAAAATAATGCCATTTGCAGCAACATGGATGGAACTAGAGACTCTCATCCTGAGTGAAATGTCAGAAAGAGAAAGACAAATACTATATATATCACTTATATCTGGAATCTAATATATGATACAAGCAAACCTTTCCACAGAAAAGAAAATCATAGACTTGGAGAATAAACTTGTGGTTACCAAGGGGGAGGGGGAGGGAGTGGGGTGGTTGGAGAGCTTGGGCTTATTAGATACAAACTATTGCCTTTGGAATGGATTAGCAAGGAGATCCTGCTGTGTAGCACTTGGAACTATGTCTAGTCACTTATGATGGAGCATGATAATGTACAATAATAGAATGTGTACATGTATGTGTAACTGGGTCACCATGCTGTACAGTAGAAAAAAAATTGTATTGGGGAAATAACTATTAAAATAATAATAATAAAAAATAGCCTGTTAAAAAAAAATTCCCGGGCCAGGGATTGAATCCACACCAAAGTGGTGACCCAAGCCACTACAGTGACAATGCCAGATCATTAACCCCCATCCCAAAGGAGAACTCCAGCAGTTTCCCACTCTAAACCTTAGTTTCTTTTTCTGAAGAGCAGGGACTGTATCACCAGCATGGCAGGGTCTGTGGCAGGTTACATACAGTAAACGAGGATACGTATGTGAAAATTTCTGCCACTTTCAAAGTGTGCAAATGATACTAGTTACATCTGAATGAGGATACTTGGATCAGAGAAGTTAAGGGTCTCTCTAAGTTTGCAGAGCGGTGGCAATCCTAGGACCTAAGATTCTGGTGTGTGATCTCTGCTCCAATCCCAGTGCCTCTGGGAAACAAGGGACTGTGTGGGCTAAGCCCGATAGATAGCAGAGGACAGAGACAATATGGAGAGCCTTGTCCTCACCATTCTGTTGAACCTCACATAATTTACCTTTAGTAGAAAATCAATTCTTAGCCTTGTATTATTTATCGTCAACATGAGTAATAAGTAGAGAATGGATCACTGTCATTTAAATGTCAAGGAGGTTAGGCAGAGGGACATACCACAGTTAAAAGCCTCCTTACCAGGAGAAGCAAATACAATTCTCTCGAGGGTGTTTTTTCTCACTTGCCTTAGGTAGTTAACTTGCTATGGACATTGAGAGGCAATTATTTGATTCAGCAAATGAGTCCCACTTCAACTTGTGGATGGCTCTGCATATAATTTATTTTTAAGTTGACTGGAAAATCGTAATTTATGTTTCTAATTGATATCAGTTTTTCATCTATCCTGTCAAACTCACGACTCTGATGGGTCAAGAGCGTTTTTCTGTCGCTGCCCGGGCTCAAAAATGGCTGACACCAAGTCACTGTCTTTGACCTCCCATGATCAGTGGCCAGCTAGCTGTTATCATGGCCAACTGTGAATTTGGCAAGCTGGTGCTCATTTTTTTGCATTCACAGGAAAAAGCAGTCTGATGATTTGTATTGTAGGATAGGCAGGGGTTGCAATTCTGCTTTGGCTTCTTATTACCTTCATAATCTCTTAAGGATTGCTACCTTAACTTCTGGAATGCTAGAGATCTTTGGAAATGTAAAAGGGTAATGATGATACGTTTCTTTTAAAGAGGTTGGGAAGCTGGTACATAGTAGCTCCTCAACTAAGGTAACATTCTTCTCTCAGACAGGCAGAAGGTGAGTGTTTGTTTTAAGAGACTTAAAACTTTCACTCATTTACAGTCCTCTTTTCAGTTCCCTTCTAGGTCATCTTCTCATCCTCAAGGACCAGGTTTGGACTATTGCTTTTTCTCTCTAGGAATAGGGCTTAGCCTGGACTTGGTTTCCAGCTCGCCCCTTATATCTAACAGTGAAATGGAACCAACACACACTAGAATCCTCCTTGAATCATATTCTTTGTACCAAAGAGTCAATTTGGCTAAATTTTTACTAAGAGCATTTAGACAAACTTCATTTGTTTTATTGATTTTATTTAGGTTTATACCCAAAACAGGTTTATACATTTGGTTCATATATACTTGGTACGTATTTTTGATGTAAAGCTAAGAAGCAGGGTTCCTAGGCTTTGAGTTCCTTGAGTGAGAGATTCTCCTCTCTAGCTTTGTAGATAAGGTCTTAGCACAGGACTTAGAATAAGTTACAGAGAACATTTCTGATTTGTCTTATATGAGGGTTTTCCTCCCCTTTAGCCACATGGCTATAAGTGTGACCTCCAAATTTACTCATCCAGAGTCACTGAACTCATGTTTTTTGCTTTGGACATTTCTTGGATTTTTAAAGGCTTTGTTCCATTGAGTAACTCACTAGTGTGACTCAGCAGTTCTCAGATGGCATACTAAATACCCTCTAGAATACTTTAAAAGTTTATCTCTGAGGTGTTCCTGTCACAGCTTAGCGGAAACAAATCTGACTAGTATTCATAAGGACACAGGTTAGATCCCTGGCCTTGCTTAGTGGGTCAAGGATCCAGCATTGCCATGAGCTGTAGGTCACAGACATGGCTTGGATGGATCTGGCATTGCTGTGGCTATGGTGTAGGCCGGTGGCTACAGCTCTGATTCGAACCCTAGCCTGGGAACCTCCATTTGCCATGGATGTGGCCTAAGAAGACAAAAAAAAAAAAAAAGTTTATCTCTGAATGAAACTTAGGATAAGCAAAGTGCTTTACAAACAAGCAAAAGACATGCAATTTTTTTATTATTATTGTTACTATTATTATTATTATTATTATTGTCTTTCATCTTTTTAGGGCTGCACCCATGGCGTGTGGAGGTTCCCAGGCTAGGGGTCAAATCAGAGCTGTAGCTGCTGCGTATGCCACAGCCACAGCAATGCGGGATCCGAGCCATGTCTGTGACCTATACCACGGTTCACAACAATGCCAGATCCTTAACCCACTGAGCAAAGCCAGGGATCAAACCCGTGTCCTCATGGTTACTAGTCGGGTTCATTAGCCACTGAGCCGTGATGGGCTCCAAGACAGGCACTTTAAAGTGTTTGCTCAGTTTGTAAATACTTTGGAGTCTGCTTATTGGTAGGAAATGACTCAAGAAAACCTCGGCCAACTAATTCCATCCTTTCTCTTCTTACATCCCGTTCCATATGGTTTTGGTATGCATGCAAAAAAGAATAATGATAGCTAACATTTATTAGGGGTGAATAGTTAAGATACTAGGAGCTCCTGCTATGTACCAGGCCCCAGCCTGAAGGTTTTTCCTGTTTATCTAACTTGTCCCCATAGTCATCTTATGTGATAGGGGCTGCTCTTGTCTCCATTTTACAACTGAGGAAATTGATACAGAGAAAGATTAAATAACCTGCCCAAGGTCACACAACTAGTTTTATAGACAAGATTTAAATAGAAGTAAACAGATTCTAAGTCTAAATGGCCAAAAGAGTCAATATTGAATATATTACCCAAAGGATGCCAGAAGCTAACATCCACTAGAAAGGCACACATGTCATGAACTTCCAATAAGAAATGGAGCTGTACACTTCCGTGTCAAATGGTAATTCCTTTCAAATGAGGCCAAAATGAGAGTAACCATACATCTTATACAGCACTAAGCTTAGACAAGAAAAATGTTGAAAATCCCTTTTATCATTATCAAATGTTATATAAGCATATAACATGTGCATAAATATTTATTTGAATTATATACTTATAAATTGTATGTGTACATGCATATATGTGCACGTGTATATCATATGTAGCTATACTTGCAGGTATAGGTTCATACCCATAATGATACATATGTATAGTACATGTCTCAGATATTGATACATTCATTGTATATGCTACAGATGTATGAGTAATATACTAATATACCTCAACATAGTTTAAATGCATCATTAAGTGGTTCTGTTGCAAACACCTCTTGTTCACCTCTTCAAGTACTCTTGGCCTTACCTCTCATTATAACTACCTCTTCAGGGTCAAGTTCTACAGTCCTCCACAAGTTTCTAACAGGTGCAACCTAATATTTTCTTGCCTAAAGCCCCTCTCTTCCTATCTTTGGGAATCTCTGGAAGAGTTAGCACTCACAAATGAAATCCAGGGAAGGAGACATTCTTACAACAGCACTGATCCATGAGACTGGCAGCTATCAGACAGCTGCTTCCCCCTTTCTTACCCAGACTGATGATTCTGAGATACATGTCACAAAGTTTCCCAGAGGCTCGTGGTGCGCAGTGACCAGTTGCCCACTGGGTGGCCAACTTATGGTGCAGCCCACTTGTGGTGCAGTTGGATTTCTCTCCTTTCCTGCTTCATCCCCCATCCCTTTTTTCTCCTTTTTGCAACCACATTCTCAGATTAACTGCTCATCATAAACCTTCACTCTCAGATTCTGCTTTGGCTAAGATGGGCACTATTTGACTTATATTTTCTCTATTCAATTATTTATGTTATTGCTAAGATATATAAAAATTAGAACTTCAACAAGTAATGCTGTAAGTTTCATTCCCTGTCAGGGATCATTGTTTCAGTTTATAGCTTTTAAAAATAAGAACTTTCCGTGGTAAAAGGTTTGCAGGCTGGGAGACATTTATTGCAGACCAGCAGTGGTCTGGTGCTCAGAGTCAGTGAAATAGTGATTTATGTCGCATGTGTCTGGAAAACAAATTGAAATCATTCTCTAAGCCAGATCCCTGTTTCAAGAAAAATTATATGGTATCATATACGAATCCTGGTGAGGACATTATGACTTTTAAATGGCATGCATTTTATTAAACATATAAGATAGCTATGTAAAATATTAACAAGGGTGATGTTGGTAAAGATACATAAAGAAAAAAATGAAGAGGAAGGTGATAGATGAGTGTGGAATGATATATTGTGATTCTACTGTCAAGAAGCAATTTCTTTTGCTGAATCAAGTTTAAAATCAGAATACATCTCTGCTTAGCAAGCAAACTTTGCCATTTCTAAGTGGCTATTAATAATTTGGGGAGTGGGGAAGGAAGAGAGTAGGTCAAAATGTCATCATGAGTCATTTTGGTTGTCAGTTGTTCGGGAGGGTCTCTCAACCTCAGCACTATTGATATTCTCTGCTGGATAATTTTTGTTGTAAGTAGCTGTCCTGTGCATTTTTGGATGTTCAGTAGCATCCTTGGCTTTGGTCCACTAGATGCCAGTGGTATCACCCCCACTCAGGTCGTATCAACCAAAAGTGTCTACAGACATTGCCAAATGTCCCCTGTGGGACAAAAATCACCCCTCACTGCCTTAGAGCAATGCAGATGCTGATTGACTGGGTATTGGGATGACTTACCACATATAACAGAGAGTTCAAGGTCTTAGAATGAGATTCTTCTGAGAGAATCTGAGGCAATGAAACAGTCAAATTAAAGCAAAGTTTATTAATACTCAGCATATGTGGTGTAGGTAAAGATAAGAAAAAGACTGACAGACATAGAGAACATACTTGTAGTTGCCAAGGAGCAGGGAGGGAGTGGGATGGATGGGGAATTTGGGGGTAGTAGTTTCAGACTATTACATTTAGAATAGATAAGCAACGATGTCCTACTGTATAGCACAGGGAACTATATCCAGTCTCCTTGGATAGACCAGGATGGACAATAATATAAGAAATGGAATACACACACACACACACACACACACAGACACAGACACACACACACATATATGACTGGGTCACTTTTCTGTAGAGCAGAAATTGGCACAACATACCTTAATAAAAATTAAATTAAATTTTAAAAAGAATCTTAAAACTTTTCTCAAACTTTGGTGGTACAGAAGAGTCACCAGAGGAGCTTGCTTAAAACAGATTCCTGAATCCCACCCTCAGTAAGTCTGCTTCGGTAATTCTGATGTCCCAATGAACCTGATTCAATAAATCTAATACTTTGCATTTCTTACGATCTCCCAGATGATGCTGATGCTGTGGGTTTGTGAGCCACTCTTTAAGGAGCTTTGGGCTAGAAGTCAGAAGACCCTGACTTTCTGCAGTTCACTTAAACTCTATTATTTTCCATTTCAAGTAGAATGGGATAAATATGTAGATAAACAAGCAATGAAAGAAAGAGGGGCCAGGATTGAAATTCATAAAGGAACTTAATTGCCTTGTTCACCACCACTGTCATACAGCAGCACTCAAAATGCATCTTTTTTATGAATTAGTAAGGTATAACTCTGAGATGGAGAGGAAGATAGGATAAATCACAGTATAAATCACAAACACTTTGGAAATTGTAGCAGTATTTAATTTTTGTTAAACGTCAATGTACATGTTTTCTATTAAGAAATATCTTGTATTATAAATTTATTCATGTTGATTCTCCTACACATTTCATTAATCTTTGGAGACTGTGAGAAGCAAAGTACTGTCAAAAGGCAAGACAAAAAGAAAAGCATATGTTGAGACTGCATTGCTATTACAATTGAGTAAAGCAAGCATTCTCTTGTCTTACTTCCCATCCATATGGCACTTTTCATCCATGAGGTACTGCTCGTCCAAGTGGCACTGCCTGGCTTCCAGGCCAACTCATGCACCTATGGATAGACCATTGAGGTGGCTTATGAGCTGGCAAGTGTTCATGTCTGTACTGATCTCATTTCTATTGCTTGAATCCCCACATATGAACATGGGTAAGCAAATGATCTTAATTTTTCCAGTCCCCATTACCACATCAGTTGGGTATGTTTTAGGATTAGTTTTCTGTGTTATCTTGACTAGCTTATTGTACCTAGTTATTTAATCAAACGCTAATCTGTATGTTGCTGTGAAGCTATTTTGTAGATATATTTAATATCTAAAATCAACTGACTTTTAAGTAAAGATTACCTTTGACCATGTGAGTGGGCCTCATTGAATCGGTTGAAGGCCTTAACAGCGAAATCTGAGATTTCTCAGAGGAGAAACCCTGCCACAAATTACAACCTTAATTCTGCTTGAGTTTCCAGCCTGCCAGCCTTCCTATGATATGTGTACATATATATATGTATCCTCCTTGTTCTGTTTCTCTAAAGAACTATGACTGACACAGTCTGTGACTAAGCTTTGAGTCAATCAGAATCCTTCCCCAGGATTTTTAAAAATCCCCCTTTATCCCTGAATGTGAATCTTCAGCGATGTGGTAGAGCCCTGAGCAAATATTCCATGTAGGGTCAGCTGGTTTGAGAGCAATGAAACCAGCATGCAGAGATGCAAAACTCAGAGATGGAGACAGAGAGGACTCCAACCCTGATCCAGGGGTTTCTGAGGTCAGCTGTAACCCCTTTCTTCCTGAAATTGGTTTATGTGAGCATCAGATCCTCTTCTAGCTTAAGCTGATTTGAAGTGCCCTTCTGTCACTTTTAAGTAAGTTACTGGGATTGGCAAGAAGTGAGCACTGGACTTGAAGTTCTGGTTTGTTTGTTTTCTCAGTAAGTCTCTTGAGACTGCTTGGTTAGTGGATCTTAATCCTTTGAAGATCACGGGGAGTTATGACTATAGCTGTCCTTGTTTCCCATGTAGGAAAACTATATGGGCCCAGGGAAACATTGGTTTCATGCCTTAACAAATGCTAAAGATAAATGTATGCTTCAGCCACCTCTGCTGTAATGCACTTTGCCATCTTCAGACCCTCTACTTCAGTAGATCACATTTATATTACACAACCTTCATTATTGTCACAGCTGCTTGGCGCTAGCTGGACATCTTACTCAAAGAGGAGCATATACAGGCTGGCTAGTGACCAATCTCTTGTGAGATCTGGTTCACAAAGATGGGCTAGGCTGTGCAGCTTCTGTTTGGGGGCATTTGGGATTTGGAAATTATGAATCTGGGTTAGAAGTAGAGGTAGAGAGTGAATTAAACTCATGATGTTGGGTTGAGAACATGTCAATTCAGAGTCTACATGCATAATGTAAAAGAAAAAAGAGCAGGTGGAGAAGATGCCAGGTGGTTGACAGTAAAGCATTTGGCAGATGTGCAGTGAGAAGCAGCTGCCATGAGATTGAAGCTGTGCAGCTTAGTGACTTCCAGTCCTGTTCTCAGGAGGTGCAATGATGCTGAGCATCCTGCCAAGTAAAATACAGCTTCCTTTCCCAAAGTTATGCTGAGATTGGCTCCATCCTTTACAACCAAACAAGGCCACCTTGAACATGTTCAGTGGGATTGAGAAGTGCTCACCAAGGACAGAGCCCTAGACTGCAACATTTTAACTAAAATCAAGACAGGAAATGATTTCTAGAAGGCAAAGCTTCCTAGAAAGAAACATCAGTTTGCAAAATGTAAATTCCAAGTCATCTGTTTATGTTTATAGGGAACAAACAACTCTCAGAGACTATTTCTTAATTAAATGATTTTTTTCTGTGTGAATACAGAACTGGTATTTTAGATAAATATAATATCTCTGTATGCCTTAGATAGATAGGCTGTGAGTCTTATTTTTGTGGCAGGAAATCTCTCCAGGAGATGGTGGACATATGTATGGCCTTGATAGTAATGATGGTTTCTTGGGTGTATACTTACCTCCTAATTCATCAAGTTTTATGCCAAAAATATGTACAACTCTTTATATGCCAATATATCTCAAAAAAGTGGTTTTGAAAAATCTCATTTTTGTGATAGTAATTTTTTAAGAGAAAAAACAAACCAGTAATCCTATTTTAAGATGACAGTAAAACTTAGGGATCAATGGGGATAGATATCCAACTCTAACCAGATTTTTGAAATGAGGAAAAACCAATGTGATAAAAGAGGAAGAAATGGTCTTATCTTTTTGGGGGTTTTTTGGGGTTTTTTTTTTTTTTGGTCTTTTTAGGGCCACACCTGAGGCATATGCAAGTTCCCAGGCTAGGGGTCGAATAGGAGCTACAGCTTCCAGCCTACACCACAGCCACAGCAACGTGGGATCTGAGCCACTCTGCGACCTACACCACAGCCCACGGCAGTGCTAGATCCTCAACCCACTGAGCAAGGCCAGGGATTGAACCTGCCTCTTCATGGATACTAGTCAGATTCATTTCTGCTGAGCCACGGTGGGAACTCTGGAAGAAATGATCTTAGTCTTAAAGAGAAGTGAGAAGCAAGGTGAAACAAACTGAAAAGGTTAAAAAATTATGCAAATCCGATAACAGATTTTGTTGCCATCTTTTCTCTAAAAGGGAACGCAAATTAGGATGTCAGTCCTGAGACATTATCTGAGCCTAATCAGAGATCAGCATTAACCAGCACAGCTTGGGAATGGCCTTTTCAATTGGCGTTTAGTGTCTGACTGTCCATTTGTGCAAGATAGATGAGTGCAGGTGCTGTAATAAGGCCATGGCATTTGGTTACGATGATGGTCTCTGACGACCAAAGCAATCCATAAATTAAAATTGAACTACACTCAAGTGCAGGCAGCATGTGACACAATTCCTTCTAGTCACCTCATTCTAGATTCAAGCCTGCACTTGTAAAAGCAGGAGCCAAAGACAGGGGTGAGAGTTCTAGAAGGAATTCTGTTCCTTCTTTCAGCTTCCTTTTGTGATTTTTAATCGGGAGGTATTAAGGATCAGAGAGTTACAAAATTGTCTCAAGATAATGATCCTCCCTGTGAATAGGTTTCCTTAGAACGTTTAACAGTAAGAGTCAAATGTGGTGGTCAGCAAAACTGTCTCCTCCTTCATTCATTCCATAAACACAGGTTCCATCACCAGCACAGCACAGTAGGTTAAAGGAGCCGCCATTGCCCCCGCAGCTGCAGCGCAGGTTGCAACTGCAGCTTGGATTTGAACCTCGGCCTGGAAACTCCATGTGCTGCAGGTAGCCAAAATAAAACAACAGCAACCAACCTGTAGCAAAATGGACTAAAATGAAGATAAAAGGCACCATCATAGAGATATGAACAAAAGTCCATAGAGGCCACAAGGAAGAGGTGAAAACCCAGATTAGTGATAGTTTTATCCAAGAGAAGACTGTCAAGCTGGGACTTGGCAAGTGAAGAATTTCTCAGGTGAAGAAGGCATGAATTCCAGGCAGAGTGAAATGGTAGAACTTGTTTTCTTGAAGGAGGGCTAAGTGTGGAGCAGTGCATTCTCTAGGAGAGGCGGGAGAACCTGTCTGGGGACCCACAATCAGCCCTTTCAAAGGAGACCAGGGAATTTGTCTTGAAGTTCTGTTTCCATCACACTACTATTAGGTGGATCTTATATTTATTTTGAGTGGCTTGTGTAGCGATGCAAATGGAGACTGTGAGAGAAGTAGCATCAGCCGTTGCCCTCCCCATGGCTCTATTCCCCATGGGTTCACTAGAGTTCGGGAACCATCTTCCCCCAGAGAGAGAACAAGGATGTGTCCCGCTAGGAAGCCTGGCTCCATGGCTCCTGGTTCCACACAGGGTCTCTGGTGTTTCTTACCACCTTTCTTGCTCTGTCTTCCACCAAACAGGTCTTGATAATAAAGGCTTCCTTAGGGAGTAAAAGAGGCAAGAACTAAACCTTCAATCCCGTTATCTTCTTCCCCAAAGAAATCAAGACAGTCAAGATGTTAATTACTCCTGGAGTGCAGTTCAGGCCATGCTGGGACATTGAGAGGCTTGTTTGGGAAACACACAGCTAAAGGAAGCAGTATGTGTATTGAGAGGCCAGAGAGGAAAGCTGGTCGGGTGAAGATGGTCTTGTGCAGTGTCTAAAACTTTTAAGGAGCTCAAATATGACCTGGGCAAATTCTGTTTTGTTTTGTTTTTTGAGTTTTTTTGACCATGCCCATGGCACGTGGAAGTTCCCAGACCAGGGATCCAACCTGTGCCACAGTGGTGACTTTAACCACACCAGTGACAATGCCAGACCCTTAACCCACTAGGTCACCAGGAAACTCTGACCCAGACAATCCTATTTCCAAGAAGAATCCTGAGTGGTAGGTAGTGTGTAGCGTAAAAAGAAGTCAGGCAGATGGCCAGATTGTGGTCCAGGTAATTTTCCTTCTATTTATAAAACAGTAATTTGTGAAAGTAACGGCATCTAGTCACTAAGCTAGCCAGCAACAGGACCACCTTGCATGCTTCCAAGGTAAGACATAGCACTGGTCTAAGTAGAGCTCAAGAGGGCTTGTCAGGGAAACAGAGGCATGAGTCCAGTCCTGAAAATCCATTGGCATAGGACGAGGAGAAAAGAGAGAGTGGAATGCTGCATATTAATGGCTTCAAGCATGCACCAAATTTGCCCCGCACAACAGACTCATGAACTTGCAGTGTGGGTGCTCTAATAGGATTTCTGTTCTGGTTGGGACTGGTTCTAGGGATAAATGTGCCTGGGTCTGGGTCTGCCCTGGTGGGAGTGGGCATATCCTGGAAGGGCCAAAAAGAGGTAAAGGAGCGATGATCTCAGAATGCCACGTTGATAACAGCTGAATAGGAGCAGCAGCAAGCAGGCTGTGATCTAGCACGCTATGCCTGGGAACCTGCCTTGGGAACCACCACTGCCTGGACCACCCTTCTCCTTGGACACTCTGGTGGAGGCGCCAGGCAGCAGTGCCAAGGGACACAGCACAGGAATGTCCAAGAAACAGAGCCCTAGGATTGAACTTCCATGCCCTGCACATATTCTTTAATTCCTTCTTAGTGATTCAAGGTAGATTATCCAATCGATAGATGAGTCATAGCTACAGTTCCTTCTCCTTTTGTTTCTTTTTACTCAGCCTCTGGGTACCTTCACTTATTCAAATCACAAACGAGGGTAAAGAAAAGAAAATTTCTGAAATAGTTTGCACATCTTATAAAATTCAGAACAAAAGAGGAATGTTGACACATAAATGGGCTAGATTCCCAGAGGATATAAAGTTGGAAACTTTTTTTCTTGCAAAGAGTTCCCAGGAAGAATCATCTCATGAATGACTCAAGGATTCAGGACTTAAGAACAGCCTACTGCATTAGCCCATGTGGTCAATCAACGGGAGAGAAGGATGTGAACTACTCATAGTTGAAAAACACTGAAATGTTTTATATTGCGTAATTATTGGTGTCCAAAGAATCACCCCCAATCTTAGTGGCTTAAAACAACAATACTAATTTAGTATCTTATGGTTTCTGTATGTTGTGAACTCGGGAGCAGCTTGGCTTGGGAACCCTGGCCCAGAGTCTCTTATAAAGTTGTAGTCAGAGGTCAGTTGGGACAGCAGTCACTTGAAGCCTTGACTGGGGCTGGAGATTGTAATTTCTCTGACGTGGCCCAATCTCGTGGCTGGCAAGTTGGTATTGGTTCTTGGTTGGAGGCTTTATTCCTTCCCCTAGGGGTCCTTTCCAGAGGGTACTTAAAATATTGCACCTTGGAATTCCCACTGTGGTGCAGCAGAAATGAATCCCACTAGTATCCATGAGGATGAGGGTTGAATCCCTGGCCTCGCTCAGTAGATTGGGGGTCGGGGGGGCAGGGAATCTGGTGTTTCTGTGAGCTGTAGAGTGTAGATCACGGACGTGGCTCGTAACTGGCATTGCTGTGGCTGTGGTAGAGGCCGGCAGCTGTAGCTCCAATTTGACCCTTAGCCTGGGAACTTCCATATGTCAGAGGCGCAGCCCTAAAAAGCAAAACAATAAATAAATAATAAAATATTGCACCTGACTTCCTCTAGAGTGAGCCATCCAAGAGCCAAGGTGGGGGACAGTGTCTTTGTGACTAATCTTGTTGGTCACATGCCATCAGTTCTATAGTATTGTACTAGCCTTGCTTCAGTGTTGGAGGGGATTATGCAAGAGCATGAGTATCAGAGATGAGGTTCATAGGGGGCCGACAGAGAAGCTGGCTACCACAGTCTCTAAGTGTCCTATAACCTGTTAGCTCCCTGCAGTACATCCATGGCTTTGCATGTTTCCTTTACCTGGAATATTCTGCTGGCTTTTCTTCTCTTTCAAGGGCCAGCCCAAAATTCCCTTCTCTGAAAAAGCATTGCCAACACTTACAGACAGGATTTCACACATACACCTATTTTAGAACTTTTGTATCAGTGCACTTGTTAGTCGGCTGAAGGCAGGTCAGGTGCCCTTTGGGATGGCATAGAGTTGGCACTCAAAAGAAAAAAATAAATGAAATTACAGGTATGAAAGAAACAACTTGTAAGAAGTGTTTAAAAACCAACTTAATTTTTCATACTTGGTAGTGTCTTCATGGGAAATGAGTTATTTTATTGTGTTGGGGAGTTTTTCCTCCACAGAGCAGAAATGAGAATATTCTTTGCAAAATTGAGCCTTTAAAATAAAATTTATAAAAATACTTTTATAAAAAAAGTGTTGGGGTTCCCGTCATGGCTCAGAGGCAAATGAACCCGACTAGTATCCACGAGGATGCAGGTTCAATCCCTGGCCTTGCTCGGTGGGTTAAGGATCCGACATTGCCATTAGCTGTGGTGTAGGTTGCAGATGCAGCTCGGATCCTGCATTGTTGTGGCTGTGCTGTAGGCCGGCAGCTACAGCTCCAATTTGACTCCTAGCCTGGGAACCTGCGTATGCTGTGGGTGCAGTCCTAAAAGAGACCAAAAAAAAAAAATCTTAACTACAAAATTCCAATGGAGACATATGATCACAAAATTCAAAAGTTACTCAAATATTATTTGCAAGATTTTATTTTTAAATATGTCCTCATATCACCAAACCTTATCAAGTAAACCAAGTAAAGAAGTCAAGGAAATTGCAAAGCAAGAGCACATCAACCAAAAAAGAGAAGGGGAAGGGAATGAAGCTGTAAGATAAAAGCAAACAAATAAAGTGGGTAGCTGTTGGGGTGGGGTGCCATAATTACCAAGCTTGAAACATAATTTTATTTTTAAGTTGATTGTCATTCTTCAAACTGTGCTTTATTTAATTTATTCATGAGAATGTCATGATGTATCTGCAAATTAAGGATTTCTTTTTAGAATTTTTTTTCTGCTCAAAGTGTATGATAATTTGGGTAGAGTCTTGACTGCAGTTCCCCATTTAAATTCTCTGAGCGAAAAAGCCTTCCTCAGCAAACCGTTGGCATAAATAAGGGATCAAGAGAATGAGAACGGCTTGGAGCAAAGGGGATTTTTTGAAGAGAATTGACTCTGCTTGGGCCCAGGACCTAAGGAGAGAGCAGTATGCCGTGATCCTGACCAGAGGGTCCTGGTTGTCCACCGAAGCACCTATTGGTAGTTAATCTGTTGAACACTGTTTCTAGAGCCCTGCTATTTGGGATCTTGGCTCTCTTGACCTCACAGTGCCAGTGAAATCATGGAACAGGCAATCGCTCTACAGCAGGGGCAGCCCCACTGAACTTCTTGGGCAAATTCCTTACCCTTCATGTGCCTCAGTTTCTCTATCTGGAAAATGTAGACAATGATGCTATCTACTCCATGGGGTTGGTTATAATAAGCACTATAGTTTTATTAAAGCCATTATTTTAAAAAATACCTCCAGTACTTCACATCTTCTCTCTTTTCCCAGCTTTGCCATTCTCTCTCCTAACACTCCTCTCCTACTTTGAACTCCTTACATCTGGCTCGTGTTCATTTAGTAATTATTTCCTCTAGGAAGGCTTTCTTGGTTCCCAACCGTCCTATGAACTAGTTTCCTGCCCTTTCTGTGAGATTCTTAGCATTGGGTGCTATAGATGAACATTCATGATAAAGGACTCTAATTGCCTGTTTACTTATAGATAATTCCCTGTGGAAACACAGACTCCAAAAACGGGAGAAATTAGGTCTGCCTCGCTCATCATTGTATTGTCAGCACTGGACACAGAGCTTGATCTACTGGAGGTTCTCAATATATGTGGGAAAAAAGAGGAAAAAAATTAAAACAGGAAAGACGAGAGTAAAAGAGTAACAAAGGAGGAAGGGAGGGAGGGAGGGAGGGCGGGGGGAGGAGAAGGCTGTAGACAAATGATTCCCCAAAACTTTTCTAGGAACAGCAGTCTTGAGGAACTTCACCCACCCCACCCTGCATAGCTGTACGGTCCTGATATCATAGGGATTAAAGATATTAAGCCACAGAGAAAGCAACAGAAATGAGATGGTACCAGCTGGAGATTTATTATGCTCTCAGGATGCATAGTCCTAACTGATTAGCAAAAGCAAATAACCCCCTGGAAAGGAGGAAATGGTGCATCATCCACCAGAGTGGATCTCTGGTGGAGGTACATCTCTCATAGTCCCAGAACAACTCTTGGATATCCTGTGGGGCTTCCTTTTCAGGCATGAGGAGCAGAGGTTCCTAGAGCAGCCTCAAAGCAGACAATAAAGACCACCTGCTAATCTATAAAATGTTAGTCATCCATACGTAGTAGATAGAAATGCCAGCTTACAACCTCAAGTGTGTGGGGAAAAAAAAAATGAGGGAGTTCTCATTGTGGCTCAGCAGGTTACAAACCTGGCTAGTATCCATGAGGATGCAGGTTTGATCCCTGGCCTCACTCAGTGGGTTAAGGATCTAGCACTGCCATGAGCTGTGCTGTAGGTCACAGATGTGCCTTGGATCTGGCATTGCTGTGGCTGTAACATAGGATGGCAGCTGCAGCTCTCATCTGACCCCTAGCCTGGGAACTTCCGTATCCCACAGGCGCAGCCCTAAAAAGCAAAAAAAAAAAAAAAAAAAAATTCTTTATTCTGCAGATGCCATTGTGAGGCTTGATGCTAGTCATCCTCAGGGTTAAGCCTGGATGAATTGGTGGGTGTCAGGGAAATCCGGCCTTTGGTCCTAGGCATACCTGGGTTATAGTGGGATACCAATCATCCCTTTCTGTGGATCCTTTTGAAATATAGCCTGTGGCCCTATCTGATGAGACAGGGCCCACGGCATTCCTTTCTAGGGCCGCTCATCAGGGTGCTACTAGGAAGCCAGGCTGATCCCCGCTGTGCCAGGATGCTTGCACTGTAGCTTTCTCTTCCTGTAGCCTAGGTCTCTGTGGGGTAGGACACAGGTGAGCCCAGCTCTCCCTTCTGCTCCTCCAGGTCACCCTGCCTCTGCCATTGGATACCCTTCATCCTTTTACTTTTTCCACAGACCCCCAGATTCTCTGTAAATGTTTATAAAGAAATTACCAGGTATTGCCAGTGACTCCAGCTTTCTGCTTTGCCATATACCTTATCTACACAAGTACAGCACAAATGGCCCTTGGGAATGAGCCAAAGAGAGAGAAAATCAGAGATAGTGAGGACAAAGCAAATAAAAAATAATGTCTCAAAATATCATCCAGTCATATGAAGTTCCCAAAGCACGTGGTGCGGGGTGGATTTTCACACTCTGCAGAGCTGGGGTTCCCATGATCTTAGCTCAGTCCCAAGGAGTGGCTTGAGATGCCCAGACCTTCCATATGTGGATACCATACATACATATGGGCCTGCTGCCTCTAGCCCACATTTATATTCCAGGGCTGGACCCAACTAGGGGGCCATGCAGGTTACAGACAACAGCTAAGTTAACTCAGTGCCTCACAGTCTTTTTCTGGCAGCAGTTGCCGTTTAGGGGTATCTTGCTGGGAAAATCCACCCCTTACGCTGGCTGAGTCCCTGTACTTATGTTCAAGTGAACCTTTTACCAGCATAGCTTGGAAGATGCAGACTGTGTTCCCAACTTTAGAAATATAGTTATTTGTCATCTGTCCTTTACTCAGAGCTGATTGAAGGATGTATTTTCTTGTTACATCAACGTGCTTTACTGCTCTTGGTGTGAAAAGATGACAGATTGCTGATGCTATTGCCATCTGAGTGTGTGAACATGCCTGCAAAACCTGGGGGTGTTTGCCGAAAGGGGCAAGTGTGTGAGCACGTGTGACCATGCACACATACACAGACACATGGAGTCTTACACACACACACACACACACACACACACACACACACACACACGCTGAAGTTTCACTGGGTTAATGACATCTAGGCCAGGATCAGCCTTTCAAGTCTTGTTCAAATATTTAAAATACAGTTTTCTGTCTTTGCTCTTGGTAAAACGGTTCCTTATGTTACCAGCTTTCTGAAGAAGGCAACCCAAATAAAAAGTGGCCTGTTGCATTTTCATCATAATTGATTATACCCATCCGTTTCATCATCTGGTTTCTCACCAAACTTCAGCATCTTTTCTGCTCAGTGTCAGTTTCAGAGCCCAGACATAGCAGGTGCCAAAAACTAGAAGGCACTTTCACCAACACCATGAATTTGCATTTAGAACATCTAGCCTGGAAAACATCTAGTATTAGCCTAGTACTACTTCTAGTCTCATGTATTAAGTCTGTTTTTGTTTCATGCCTGCTGTGAGCCAGATACTTTGCCTAAATCTCTTACATTCCTCACCAGAAAGTCACAAACTTGAAAATGTTTTCCTTAGGGGGGTAAAGTGACTTGCCTGATCACCCAGCTGGCAGCAGAGTTGGAATTCAAAACCAGATCTTCCTGACTCCAGAGGTAGCATTGCACCCCAGTCTCTCCCAAAAAGGAATTGTTGTACTGATGAACTTGAGAGCTAGAAGGTGGACCAGAGAATGTCCAGCCTCTTCATCTTCTAGATGAGGACCAAAACCATTATAGGATCTACTCCATGAGTTTGCAATAGGAAATAGTTATGGGAAGCCTGGCTCTGACCCCTGCACCTGTAACAAATAGTTATCTACCCCCTGCAGAGGGCAAGAAGTTCCAAATACTAGGGGGCATATGACATGTAGAAGACAGGGGCCCTGCTCTTAGGCAATTGTTGCCTGCAGAAAAATAAAGAAGCAACAGCCATAAAGTGCTGCCCCCAATCAGAATGTTTCAGGAGCGAGAGGAAGAAGGAAGACATGGAAAGGAGTCTTGTCAGATGTTCATTTCCAGCTAAGTCTAAAGAGCAGATGAAAGCCAGTCACCAAGGGCTTTGCCTCTGTTGTAATTCAGAAATTATTGCTCCCTCCCATCAGGGCCTAAGCTTATCTGGCTTCTCCTTTGCCATCAAGTCACTGTTAGAAGAGCCATGTAGTCCTGACTTTCCAAAAGAGTAAGAGATTCCTAAAAGCTGCCTGGAAGAGAGTGAAACATCCAGCTCTCTTCACTGATGAAGGGACAGAGTTGTTAGGGGGACTCCATGCTAGGCAGATACTTTTGAAATTCTCTCTTGAAAGGAAGTGGCTTCCTTTCATCAAATTTAATTCTGGAAGTAACTCAAGTAGGAGGGTTACACAAAAGGAACTTTCCTTTGGGTTAAGTGAATTGTTATAAATAGTCATGACTTGATATTTTGATTTACACTGCAAATACATACCTGGCAAACACACATCCTGATCTCATGTTGGATCAGATCATTGCTGCATGTTGCCTGCTTCTATGGGTGACCATATTCCAGATAGGTTGTGTCAGGTTATCATCTTGCTTGAACCTGCAGATGTACCATTGCCCTCAGAATAATGTTCCATCCCTTGGAAAGGCTCAAGAGTCTGTGGATGAATCTCTCCCACCGCAGGGACCCCCCTCCCCAGCATCCCTCCTACCTCTCTGTACTGCTAGGTTGACGGATGTTCTGCACAAAAATATCATAATACCAGCCAGGAAGGGCACATTGGTCATAGCTTAAAAATAGTTTCACTCATTTTAATAAATCATTTGCAATGTGTGCTTGATAAACTTTTTCAAGTTTTAAGAAAGCTTTTATAATTTTAGAGCAGTTTTTCATTTTGCTGAAGAAAACACAAGATTTTCACACATTTGTGTTTATAAACAAAGGGAAAATCCTGAACTGTCCTGTTCAATACTGGATATTAGCAAGTGTATGCTACCCAGTGGTCCTGCTCTTAATGGACAGCAAGCAAGCTCAGCAAGTTTGTCTGAGCCAGAGATTGGCTAGACATGACCAACCCCATTTCCTTTTTCTGGACATGTAGAAGAGTGTATTCCTAAGTCTCTCTTGCAATTAAGTTGTGCCCATGTGGCTGGGTCTCAGCAGCAGATGGTAGGAAAAAGCGAGGCACACAACATGCAGACCAGGACATCAAGCCCCTGGCGTGATCCTCCTTTCTCCCTTTGTCTCTCTTACTGCAGCTCTGGATAGATGGAAGAAGCCTGAATCCCTAAGTTACCATAGTAACTACCCAACCCTCAGAAAAGAGTGCTGTGCACAAGAAAGAAAGCTTTGTGATGTCATGAGATTTGGGAGTTTTTGTTTCTGCAGCATAGCTGAGCACACGCTGACTAATACTTAGTCCTCTCTTACCCCATCAGACATGACACAGCAATGCTGGGCTGTAGCTGCTGCAGCAGATGAAATGGGTCACTACCCAGGTCCCCTCCTTCAGGAGAGAGGCACACCCTCTGCCAGCTTTGGAGGTATTGCCTGCTACAGGCTCAGAGCTGAGTTTTTCCCCAGGCATGGACTTCAGCCAAAGGGAATTTCTCCTGCCAGGGTTACATCCGCTTTTGCCAAGAATGGCCCTGACCTGTGTTTGACAGTTGAGGACCTACAAACACCTGGCTCCCTTGCCTTAATTTGAGTCCCCTTAGCAGAACCATTCTAGCTCTAGAGCTCCCCATAGGGTCTGCCAAGGCCCTTGCTGCAACTACCTTGAAGTTTAACTTGTTCAGTCTTGCTTTCATAGTTCCTCATGAGTGTTTCCCATATTGATGACTCCCAGTAACCTTCCTGCATGCAGATCTCTGACTCAGAGTCTGTTTCCTAGGAAACTCGACCAGTGATACCTCTTATTCCCATAACATGCTGGGCTCTTCTTTATTTGATAACTTTACATATGTCATCCCTTCTGCTCTGAACCATCCTGCTCCTACCCCTGATGCCTGCTGAGCCACTCAGACTGGTCACTGACACCATCTGTAGTCTAAATAGTATGTCCTCCTTCTCCACTGCTCCTCTGATGCATGGCCCCATGCAGTACCTTCCTCTTATCTGTACCTCCGTCAGAGAATTTATCCCAGCTATGGTAGTTGTGGGCATGCCTGCTGCCGCTTACATGGTAAACTCAGCAGATAGGAGTGCTCTCTGTCACCCTGGTGCTGAGTGCAGTGCCTTCCAGTTCAGTGCTCATCAGAGCTGGAGAGAACAGCACTCTCTGCTCACCAGGCATGGAAGACGGTGGGGAAGACCACTATGGCAGGATAACTTTTGTAGATATTAATTTTGACTTGTTCATTCTATCTTGAGAGAGTTGAAAAAGATGAGAGATATTTTATTTTGTTGTCTCAGATTTTTATTCTCCCTGTTTATCAAGAATTTGAATCTGTTTCTGGAGGGCAGCCCCTCTTCCTACAGTTTGAGAGAAGCTAAACTCACTGAGATTATGCTACATAGAAGGGGAGAGAAGGAGGGCCTTTGAGAGATTCCCAGCACATAGAAGAGAATAGAGGCAGCGGTTTCTCCAAATACTGGAGCCTGAGGTTCCATCTCTGGCAGCCAGATGGGGTGGGGGTCTGGCCACGGTGGCTGAGGACTTCCAAAGCCCAGAATATGGACTCTTGGTGGTGGGGAGAATGCATAGCAATCAGTATTGATGTTTCATGTCTTGTTAGCCCATCATCATAGAAAGGCAAAGTCAGATTTTATTTGTTTTGAATAGTGTAGCATTTCTCATATAAGAGGTTATGGCTGAGAATTCACCCTTAATACATCAGTACTCAAACCAAACTAGACTGAACATCTCTGCAGGTGGGAGTTTTTCTTTAACTGCCTGGCGCTCTCTCTCTCTCTCTGTATCCTAGCTAAAGGACTCTGAGATGACTGACACTTTCTCCAAAGCTTGCCAACCCTCCTTCTCTCCTTTTATTCTCCTAGTATAACATTTTTTCTCATATAAAATGCCCTTCCCCACATCCAACATATAATACTGACCTTGGAAGCACACATCTGAATATATTACCTGGAGGTTTATTTATAGCCTGCTATATAGGTAAAGATATGTTACTCTTATCCCCTTGTAGGTTGATAAAAGTGTTTGAGGTTTAAGGGTTTGGGTAGGTAAATGCAGTTTTGGGGTGAAGGAGACAAATAGATTTGCAGTGTCTTAATGAGAGCCACCTGTTTTGGGAAGCATCCATGTCTTCCAGCGATTTCACCACCTAATTCGTGATATTGTACCTACACATGTCACCAACATTTGAGAAAGTAATGATAGCCCTGACCCCTTTGAGATAGGAGTGCTTAGAGTGGAGAATGAGTTAGCTGGAGCTTGCAGATAATTCTGTATCATGGAAAGCCCAGCCTATTGAAATATGGGAGAGTTGGACCCTTTAAATCTGCAGAGGTGTCTGTATTTCTTCCTCGCCATGCCATGATAATCACAGGTGTCATGTGGGTCCCCTGAGATCCTCTGAGGAAGATGAGCTTCAGTCTTCTCCGTGTGGGCTGAATTGGCTCTGAGTTCTTCTCCATAGTCCTTCTCCATGTTTCTCTGCCTGCTCTGCCAGGAGGCTGACCACTAGGGACTGTGCCACAGGCATCTTTGCACTCTGGCTTCCGGTTGGGGAAGACTTTTGCACGTGAGGAAGGACCACAAGGAAACTGAGAGGAGAGAGGCCTGGGGGGTTCATTCCTCAGCTCCCTCCTTGGTCACAGGTGGGCAGGGGGTGCGTTCCTCCATAGGAGGCCACAGTTCCTGTTGGTGACCTGCTCCTTCCTTCACCCAGAGCCACAGCTCCTTCTGGGTTTTGACAACCACTCCATTCCCTTGCCTGTTTGGTCCTAAGAGCAGTAATGGCTTCCAAATGGTCTTAAGACCCACACACCCTCACCATCCTTTGCTGGTTTCCTCTAACCCTACCCACAATTTTATACTCTCTTCATTAAGCTCTCCTCAGTTATCCCCATTTAGTGTACCAACCCTCTGCTCATAGAGCATATTACCTTTATTCCCCAAGGGCTGTGCCTACTGTAGAAGGTAGGCAGCAGTGAGAAGGGAGACCTAGCAGGTATAATTGCGTCTTCCTTAGAAAATCCTGGCTTTATGCCATATCATTCACATCCCAATAGTACATGACTTAGATTAGCCAAGCTTAATCTTAGAACAGTGTTTGTCTGCCTTCATCTCCAAGGGTTTCTATGTGCTCTAAAACTCGCTCTTTAGAATACTAAAGTACAGGAGAGTGTTCCTTTTAAAACTAACAGGTTTATCTGGGTGTCAACAATGTTCCAGGCTATTCTTTATCTAAATTCATCCAACTCTATTACTCACTGTACTTTTTCATGCCTCCATGTAGCTTTCTGACCTTGGACGTCTTTTCTACGCATTCCCAGCTCTTCATACCTCAGTCTTTCTTGTCCAGTTAACACTACTCCTCTTAATTCATCCGTCTAGCTGTGTGCTAAATTTTGAGCATTGCTACATGGTAGATGCCTCAACAAAAGAGACACATGAAAGCCTTTCCTAAAAGTCCATTCTCTTCTCTTCTGGCTCCAGAAACCATGCACTGGTTCTGTTATGATCACATTCTTGGCACTCTTAGCATTATCTTCAGGCCTGTCTTTGCCACTTTATCATGAGCTTCTTGAGGACAGAACATACGTTTTGATCTCAGTCATCTCCTTAAGAACCGCATACATATCGAGTACATAGCATGTACTTAGTTATTGCCTGAAGAATCAAAATGAGTCACTGAGATAGCTTACCTCTAAGGGCCAGCAAATGCACTGAACAACTGATCTGACATGGAAGAATGCATTCACAGGCTGGAACCTTTGTCAGATATTCTAGAGTTGGGAATTCGTGGGTTTTGGCCAACTTGAGCAACTTATACTTAAGACAGTGATATTAAACCCCGGAAAGGGGGCATTTCACAGAAAGCTAGAACAGAGAAGTTGCCCAATCAAAGCTGCCCCAGTCACAAAGTAAGTTCAGTTCCTCCCCACCTCCTCAGTCCTTCTCCTCCCCAAAGCTTTAAATAACTAGCCAGAACAGCTTTAGTCACTCTGGAAAAATTTATGTAACTTCTGATAAAGTCTAGCCCCAACATCCCTCTCATGCTGACTCATTTGCCCAAAATATGTCTGACCAGTGAGGCAGAAATAATGACTTTTACTGGCTTTTAACGATCAGTCTCCCAGCTCTGTTTCCCTTAGTCCTGGGGCAGATTCTAATTTGGTACAGAAAAAAAAAAGTATGCTTGCCAATTTTCATCTTGGAATGACTGAAGAAAATGTATATGATTATGCTAAAGGCACATATATTTATATTAAAGTGTCATTCACAGCCTCCACCCCCACTTCACACTCCACCATCTCTCCCATCACCAGATAATTGTTTCAACCTAATTGCATCCTGGACTTATGCCATTGCCCTATATTAAAAGAAATGAAGTTAAACATCACCGCAAGGAGATTAAGAATAACATCTTCTTTATAGAAACTTTCAGAAAACCTTTCTACTTTGCTATGGGGAATGGCTGTCAATTGACAAAGCAATTGATTTGATTTATCTTATGTTAGAAGTATTGCAATAAGTGTCATTGATTCAGTTTCCCTTTATATACTAGAACTGTGAAAGGTTCCAGCCAATGTTTGCACCCCATTTGCAAAGAGGGTAGGTCTCTGAAAGGCATGGTTTTATTTAGCCCTCACTTCTGCTTCCATTTCACATTCACGCCTCTTTGGCCCTTTCTTTGTCTTCTGCTTTAGACTTGTCTTGATATATCTTTTGTATTTTTGTGGGATGCCTAAATACTTTATGGAAAAGGAAAGGGCATACCAAAAATTTAATGATCCCTTCCTACCTCAGCTCACTCACACATAACAGTGATAATGCTCAAAGTGAAGGCCAAGATATGGGGGCACAGATTCTGCTTCTCCATACATAGAGACCAGATGGAAAAGGAAAGAATCAATCTGCAAAGAGCCATCCCACTCCCTCAATACACACCTCCACCTTCCGAAATGCTATTGCCTCTGTTTTCTCCCAGCATAACTGGTGTTTAGAGGTAATTGATGTCCTTGACCCATCCTTTATAGGAATTAGGGTGAGAACACAGGTGCATGTGTTAATTTGTGTATTCATAATTGCAAAATGGAATCCATTGATTCTCCCTTGATACCTTACCATTTAGAGCTAAACTGTGCCATGTGCCCTTCCTTAATCTGGTGAGAACAATTTGGAAAGTCTAGGATCATAGAATGTTAAAGCTATCAAGACCTTTGTAGTGATCTGTTGTTCCAGGCATAAATGTGTGTTTGCGGATGTATGTTTTCCTAAACTTAGTTGCAAAATTAGCTTATGCTTGATTTAAGAATATCAAATTGCCCTGAAATATAAGTACAGTATAAGTCTGATCACCCTTATTTGTACTTCTCAGAATAAGCACCAACAATAGGAGCTTTTCTTCATTCATTCAAAAATATTTATTGAGCACCAGTTATGTATTAGGCTCTGTGGATCCAGACAGGCAGACAAAAGTAAATAGAGAAAATAATAACAGTTATTTCACTGTAAGGAGACCTTTTTTTTTTTTTTTTTTTTGGTTCAAGTCTAAGTGATGGGAGAAACAATGGGGTGGGTTTTTTTTGTTTTGTTTTATTTTATTTTTTGTCTTTTTAGGGCCGCTCCCACAGCTTATGGTTCCCAGGCTAGGGGTCGAATCAGAGCTGTAGCCACTGGCCTACACCACGGCAACTTCAAATCCGAGTTGCATCTTCGACCTAGACCACAGCTCACGGCAGCACCAGATCCTTAACCCACTGAGCAAGGCCAGGGGTCGAATCTGCATCCTCATGGATGGTAGTCCGATTCGTTTCCATTGAGCCACGACGGGAGCTCCAACTAGGTGGTTTTTAAATGGGAGAGTGGCATCTTTAACATCCAAAAACCTTTTGTGCGGGCAGAAATGATCTAAAGGGATGCCTGAAGATTAATTTTCAGGGAGGCATCATCTAGTGGGAAGAAAGATTGTGTATGATTGTTTTTGTAGTGCTGAGGCTCATAGCTGTTTCCTGTTGCATTTAATCCTACAAGAATATTAATGATAATAAGAAACAATAAGCTGCCATGGCAGACTCATCAAGATCTACCTCCTGTCATACCAATACCTGAGTTCACAGGCAGAACATCCAGTTGAGGCAAAGGGACAGTGGGAAGCTGATACAGGCTCTGCTGACCCACCTGTCTGCAGCACTAAGGTGGCCTATGCCTATTCTTTTTACAATAACTAATATCTACATATATATTCTTAAAAAGAGTTTTGGTTTGAAATAGCTTAATATTCTCAATAAATCTCGAAAATAGTATGGAGAATTTCCACGTACCCATCACCCAGCTTCCTCCAATGATAATATCTTACGTAATACATAGAATGTGTCAAAACCAGAACATTGACGTCTATATCGTAAAATTAACTTAGGTACAGACCGAATTTGAATTGCATCATGTTTTACACACTCTCATCTTAAATCATTTATTTTGGAGGAGTTTATAGCACTATGAAATTTTAAGTATGTGGATCCACATAACTATCAGCATAATCCGGATACAGATTGTCCCACCACTACAAGGAGACTTCTTCATGTTATCCCTTCAGTATATATTTTGCGGTGTTGAACGTCAGCTTTTGTTTTATGAACCTTTCAAACCTGAACATGAAGCATACTTCTACTTCTGGCTTCACTATTTAACATTCAGTTTGTTAAAATCTACAAATCTATTTGTTACAGTGTTTCTAAACCCTTAAACATCACCAACATATAAACATGTACACATTGCGTGAATTCTCTTAAGTATTTAAATCTTGATTCTAAATGTAATTAATCAAATTCTACAAAACTTTTCAATAAAATCAAATTTAATTTGAGAAATTTTTAACTGATTAAGTCACCTTGGAAACAGGCATTACAGGGTATTATAATGGTTTCAAAATTTATTTTTATAGTTCTTACCCTAATACAAAAGTGATATTATGATATTGATTTATTTCTTCACTTTTTATTATGTTTATATTATACCTCCCAGGGTTATAGCAATCTTACCACACTCAAAAAGAATATATAATCTCACAAAGATGTAAGATGATGGATTTTGGAGTATAAATAACCGATTTTTGGTCATGGCACAAGATCTGGTTGTGTCTGAGCTCTTTCCAACCTAGATGAGAGCACACAGGTCCTTCTCTTTACAATCATCTCTCACTTGCAAATGGAACTTTTCAAGCTCATCTCTTTAACAACCTTCCCAGCCCTTCCCTGCCAAAAGAAAAAACTGGCTTTTTTGTACCTGGGCTACAGTGCAAAACCCATTATCTTCCCAAGTTCATTCATAATTTTGATAGAGTCTCTTAACATTTTTGGAAATTTGAGTATGTTTTGTTCACATCTTCTTATGATGAGAAGCCTTATCCAGGGTTTTTGTAATTCATGAGATGTGAATCTAGCATGTGCAGTCTGCTTTCCCCTTGGGTCCTCTGATTGGTCCATCATCTTGATGCACTCTCTGGAATTCTTTCTCCACGTGTCTATTGTGTATGAGCACCAGGTTCCCTCAGTCCTTCCTATTCTTAATAAAATCCTTTCTTCTCCCAGAAATATTTTGTTTACTCACAATTCCCAAAATGTACCCATTTCTGCCTACATAGATAAAAATTCAAGATATACTTCATAGAAACTACATTTGCCACCTGTATCAACTATCCCAAATGCATTACAATTAATAAAAAATAAGCATATACTATCCAGTCAATGACAATTTTTTATTTTACAGCTATCTTTTAGTACATTTTATTAAGTGGCACCTGATTTGAGGGGTTTTGATGATGAGATTGCTGTAGCTTTTATACATGCTTTTATAAGCAACAGGTAGGGGTTTCCTGATGACATTTTTGTGTTCTGGCAAAAACAAGGCATTCTATTCCCAAGTACATTTTTTTTTTCAAACCCCAAGACATGAAATCAAGTAAGCAAATAGTTTAAGTGATTCAAATAAAGGACAGTATTTATTAGTTGACACATATGAGAGAGAACCTGAAAACCAGGTAACTCCCCCCCGAACAAAGCAGGATTGGAGTTTTACAGGAGAAGAAGAGAAGGTTGTGTTTCCTTGTGATCTGGCCTGAATTGCATTTAAAAAAAAAACAAAAAAAAAAAAACAAAAAAAAACTCTAACTGCTGCAAATTCGTGGTTACAGGAAGTAGAGAATATTCTGGTTTCTCATGCTTCTTGCTCAGGATCATTGGTACAATCCCATTCAAGCTACTGTCAGAACAGTTCTTTCAAGAGCTATTTTTGGAAGCTTTGTGGTTTGTCAAGGTTCAGAGGAGGGAGAAGAAAAGAAGGAAATAGCACAAAGAAAAACAAAGGAAAGGAGGCCAAGAACAAAGCAAGGAAAACAGGGGTCTGATGTCATTCATTTACAGAGGTCATCTTAGCTTGCTCGATTATAATTTAATTGTACCTGAATTTAGAATAAAAAGGGACAAGCTAAACCCAAACAATTAATAAACTTTAAATCAATATTTTCTCATAACAGAAATAAATTCTAAAAGATTCCTTCCAAAGCTAAGGGAATCCATAATTTTTTAAAATGATAAAAGGTCATTAAGGACACTTTTTCTGCTTGTGTTCATTTTAGAAGACATTGATTGCCTTCCTACTAAAGATGAGAAAATTAACATTCTCACATTTCCTCCCACAACCTTCCACCCACATTCTTATTGCTGTTATAGCAAAAGATAAGACAAAATGACCTTCTAAAACGTATTTGGCCAGTAGAACTTTCTGCAGTGATGGAAATGTTCTATGCCTTTGGCTACTGAGCCACTAAAAACATGGCTAGAATGACAAGGAAACAATTTTTCATTTCATTTAATATCAATTATTTTAACTTTAAATTGACCGCATGTGGTTAGTTGCTACTGTAATCAACAGCTCAATTCTAAAAGATAGTAAATAAGATTATTTTCATGGCCTGAGGCAGGGAAAGAGTTCTTAAACAGGGCACAAAAAGTAGAGCATAAAAGAAAATATCAATAATTTATGTTATATTAAAATTAAGAACATCTTTTTATGACACGATAGCATTCAAAGAATAGAAAAGAAGCCACCACGAAGTGGGAAAAGTTACTAGCAACACTTTTGCAAGAAAGGGCTTATGTGCAAATTACATAAAGAACTCCTATAGCTCAGTAAGAAAACCACTACCAAGTCAAAATGGAAAAGGTACTTGAACTATAGGCAATTGCTTATAAAGGTCTTCAGATCATTAAGTATATGAAAAGGTGCTGGACTTCATTAGTCGTCAAGAAGATGAAAGTTAGGGGTTCCCATTACGGCTCAACAGGTTAAGAACCCGACACAGTCTCTGTGAAGATGTAGGTTCCATCCCTGGCCTCTCTTAGTGGGTTAAGGATCTGGCATTGCTGCACTTGTGGTTTAGGTCACAGATATGGCTCTGATTCAACCCCTTGCCTAGGAAATCCCATATGCCACAGATGCAGCCATAAAAAAAGAAGAATAAAATAAAAAATAAAAAAATTCTAAAAATGGGATCCTGATGAATTTTCTTTAAAAAAAAAAGATGAAAATTAAAGCTATATGCATACCAGAAGTTACGAAGAGTGACGTAAAAAGTGGGCAAGGATAGGAGAACATAAACCTCTACACACAGCTGGTAGAAACGTAAATTGATACAACTTTGGGGACCATTCTGGAAACATTATCTATAAAAATTGAAATGCACATTCCCTATGGATATGTATTTCCAATCCTAGGTATGGACTAGTCAGAAATGTTTGAACTTTACACAAAAAGGTATATGAGAATGTTCAAAGAATCATTATTAATTATGGCCCCAAACTAAAAAAAGCTCAAATCCCAAGAGCAGAAGGGCAAATTGTATATATTCAAGAAGTGACATTTTACCCAACGTGTAACATATTAAAACTATAATTAAATGCACTAATAAAGGTAAATCTTGCAAACGTAATACTGAGCAAAGCAAGGCAGACGTAAGAGAATGTTTCTACTTAGAAAAAGTTTAAATGATGGATAAAACTAAACCAGAATATTGGAAGTCAGAATACTAGTTACCTCAGACTAGAAAGAAAGGAGTAGTAATGGGAGTGCCATGAAGTGGGCTTTTGAGACAGTGCTAAGGTTTTATTCCTTGACCTGACGCTGATTATAGAGATTATAGTGTTTACTTCTTGATACTTTATGAATAATTATATTTAGGTTTTGAATGCTTTTCACTATGTCTGTTATTTTACAATAAAAACATATTTTTAAGAAAGAAAACTTGAACCCCAGAGAACAATTATCCTAAATTAAATGCTCTCCTTCTTTAAATTGCTAAATTGCATCGGCATGAATGAATGAATAAATAAATAAATCCTTCCTTTTGAATTTTGCATTTTTAGTTAGTATAAAAAAATTTGCCTCTGTTTTTCCATATTTTCAGAGCTCTATTTTTTTTTAACATTAAAAATCAATCTCTCTCTCTCCCTCCCTCCCTCCCTCCCTCTCCTTTTGGTGTTTTTAGGGCCATACCTGCAGCATGTGGAAATTCCCAGGCTAGGGGTTGAATCAGAGCTGTAGCTGCTAGCCTATGGCACAGCAACGTGGGCTCTGATCCAAGACCTACCCCACAGCTCACAGCAACACCAGATCATTAACCCACTGAGCAGAGCTGGGAATCGAACCCCTGTCGTCTTGTATACTAGTTGGGTTTGTTACTGCTGAGCCATAACGGGAACTCTTAACATTAAAAATGTTTTTCTATCTAGAATTTATTTTTATTTATGACAGGCGCAATCTAAGTCTTTTTTTTTCCTTTTGTATATCTGAATTCCAATTGACCAAGCAACAACATGTGTTGTTTGCCCAATTCATCTTTTTTTGCACCCATTTGATTTCCTTTTAAATATGTATTTATACACTTACTGTCTGTGTTTATATATATAAATATGTATATCTAAATATGTGTGTGTGTATATATATACACACACATATATATATATAAAATATGTATATCTGCCTTAGATGCCCTTGGATCCCTGGGTTTGTGTCTGGGTTCTCTATTCAGTTTCACTTATTTATATATCTAGCTTTATACCAAGGTCCTGATGATCTGATTACTATAGTTGATTAGCCTTCAGTGTAGTTACTGAAATGTAAATTTCAAGGTGGCACGTTTTGCCTAATATTTTGGCTTCATACACAGCCCTGCTGCCCTTCCATGAGCCTCTCCCGGTGGCCTCTCTGTCCAGAAGGATAATCAGATGTTTACATTGGTGGATGGCTTCCAAGCACACCAGAGGGTGTGCTGTCACATCTTTTTAGTCATAGTCCTCTAACTGGCACCACATTATTTCTACCGTGTTCTCTTTGTCAAGCAAGTCGTGGGCTGGTTAGTTTCTGTGAGAGTGACTGCACAAGAGTGTAAATACCAGAACCCGTGTCCACTGGGTGGTATCATCTTTGCAGACTTCCGTGGACATCTTTGTCTTGATCTGGTCTACAAGCATGTCTTAGGCTCTTCATTGATATTTGTTATTGATGTCTAGCTTCTATCAAGATAAGAAGGGATCTATAACACACAGAGGCTTGTTTTGTTTTATCACAAAGGGTGCTAAATAGTGGCACATATAATTTGATAATCCTATGGTGTTCTCCTTCAAAGTGTTTATGAAGTGAATTTTATTAACAGAATTCCTAACCTCGAACCCTTCTTCCATGTCTGAATTAAACCTTTTGTCTTAGTCTGTTCAGGCTGCTATTAAAAAAATAAGTAACTGGGTGACTTAGAAATGAGAAATGTATTTCTCACAGTTATGGAGGCTGGGAAGTCCAAGATCGAGATGCAGGCAGCTGCTGTGTCTAGTGAGGGTTTGCTTCCTGATTTATAGACGGTGCTTTCTCGCTGTGCCCTCAGTGGTGGAAAGGGCTAGCAAGCTCTGTGCGATCTCTTTTACGTGGGCACTAATCCCATTCTTGAAGGTGCCCCTCTCATGACCTCCGTGTTACTGAGACCAAACTTGTACTTCTCGCTACATAGCAGGCCAGTAAATCCAGAGGCAAGTTGATGGGGGCAGGGAATGGCAACTTTATTGGAAAACCCAGAAGACTAAGAAGATGATGGGCTAGTGTCCCAGAGAAGCATCCTGTCCAGTTTGGATATTAGTTTCCTTTATAGAACAAAGAGGTGAAGTAGAAAAGGTGCTACATTGTTGCAAGTATTTCCTGGTTCTAGCTTTGAAGCTCCAAAGCTATTCTGTCATTTTGGCTGTATTGCTTGGGTTCGCATATCGCACAGCATATACCTCTGAAAACGTTTATCCTACCCAGCCTCCAAAATCAGGAGAAGACTCTTGGGTCTGTGCCATTCCCTCAGGGGATGCTCCCCACTCCTCCTCACCCTCCTGTAGCCTATAGTCTTCATGCAAGTCAATGACTACGGACCCATCCCATCTGTTGGTACTTTGGAGGCACATCTGAACCCACAACTTTGGCCAGAATGGGCTCCCTACATTGTATGTGTTATTTTGGGGTACATTTTCTTCTTAGCTTTAGGAGCAAGGAGAGAAAGAAATCTGTGGAGCTAAATTTATGTAAACCTAACACCAATCATAAAAATAACAGTCTAACCATCTTCAAATGTTTATACGAATGCTTCCGTATGTAAAGTAGGAAAGCTGGCAATTATCTGGTGATTTTGCTCAATAAATTAAATTACGCAGTTTGGAAAATTCCATCTAAACCCCTCGTTTCTAAAGATATTTTGAAATTATTTAGGAGATTACACAGATACATGCATTTAGGCTTGTGTGAAGAAACAAATCTAAAGAAAACGCCAGCAGTAACAGCAACAAAACATTTTCCAAAAGTATAGGATTTGGCTTCAAGCCTTTTGTATAAGATTTTTATCTAAAGCCAGAGGCAGAGAGAATATTTTATATATATATATGTAGTCTTTTTAGGGCCACACCCACAGCGTATGGAGCTTCCCAGGCTAGGGCTTGAATCAGAGCTGTAGCCAGTAGCCTACGCCACAGCTACAGCAACACAGGATCATGGCCACATCTGCAGCCTACACCACAGCTCACAGCAATGCCAGGTCTTCAACCCACTGAGTGAAGCCAGGGATTGAATCTGCATCCTCAAGGATACTAGGTGGGTTTGTTACCACTGATGCACAGTGGGAACCCCGTAAAATTGATGATTAAGTCAGCTAAAATTTTGAAGAAATTTTGTCTTGAAGTGTTTGAAATATCAAAAATATTTTTGACCTTTTAAGATTTTCAGAAGGGAATGAGGTTCCTTTAAGGGAATATTAAGATAAGAACAATTTAGAAACAAATTGCTTAGCAAAAAAGCTATGAGGGTATATTATTTAGGTATTTGAAACCATTAAAAAGCAACAATTCTTTAAAAAGTGGAGTGTAACCCACCCCAAAGAGTAGAAATCCTTGGAATTGCTTGAAGAGACTATATGTGGACCAAGCAACACAGTAAACTTAATATACAGTAAAGCTAGCTTTTGGGTACAACTCTATACTTGAGAAAAGGTTGCTTAATGAGTAATTTTAGAACAATTCAATAACAGTTTTGAAAAAAAAGAAAACACTCACACCTTATACAAAATCAAAATAAATTCCATGCCTTTGCACAAGCTGTTCCATCCACCATGGGTGACTTCCTCTTGCTTGCCCACCTAGCAAACTCCCACGCACCCTCCATAAACATCTCAACTCTATGCTTCCTTTGTATTCCTTCCTAATTTCCTTTAAAAAACATAAATACATTCTATTCTCTACTCCCACTTCATGTGGCTGTCTTGTGACAAATACAGTATTGCATTGTAATAATTTGAACTTCCCTAAACAAAGTGTTTACTCACTTCTTTTAACTTTTGCAACCCCAGAGTAGGCATTCAAAAGGTCTTTGATTAAAATGAACAACACATCAATATCCAGGCCCATAAGCACACATTAAAATTCCAGGCATGATTTCACAAAATGTGTGTAAGGAATGCTTAAAAAATATGTTGCAAAGCATATGTACAATGAGATTATAGCTATAAATGAAGAAATACGGTTTTATTGACCCCCAAATAAAAGCATACATTGATTTAGGATAATTAAAATATTTCCATTATTTCATTACCTTTTCAAATTTCTTTTCTAGTCGTCAGCAAAGGGCTTAATATGACTGTTATAGGACGTTAGAATGAACGTCTTCCCGTAATTAGTTTCCACTGAAGCAGCAATACAATAACTCCTGGATTGCAATGACAGAGAGACAAACCTGTCCACCATTCCCAAATGCAGAATTTTAGTTAAAAGAAATCCATGTATTTTTGGACACTTCCTTGTGATCAAAGGCATATAAAACATCAGACAGAAGCACTGGGAGAAGTCTAGTGAAGAAAGTTTAGATTTGTTTTGTTTTCTGGAAAGATCTGTTGTCTTGCTCTCTTCCCCATTTTCTTCTTTGGGGGTGTATGTAGGGCATCAGAGAGCAAAAATGAGCCACCAGCCTAGAGACCTGCCAGGCAGTAGCTCTTAGAGTAGGCAGGAGGTTGTCTCCAAAGTGTCTACTTAGAAAACATTGAAATACCTGAAGTTCCCATTGTGGCTCAGCAGCAACAAGCCAGACTAGTATTTATGAAGACACAGGTTCTATCCCTGGTCCCGTTCAGTTGGTAAAGGATGCGGCATTACTGTGCACTGTGGTGTCGGTTGCAGACGCTGCTCAGATCCTGCGTTGCTGTGGCTGTGGTGTAGGCCAGCCGCTGTAGCTTTGATTTGACCCCCTGGCCTGGGAACTTTCATATGCCACAGCGTGTGGCCCTAAAAAGCAAAAAAAAAAAAAAAGGAGACAAAACATTGAAATTCCCTGACATTAGGAAAATAGAAGACTGGCCCCTGATGTACAATTGAGATAGTAAAACCCACTATGGAATGTGCTCTGAGCTTGACCCAGAAATCTTGAGAAAAGAGAGCCAGAATAGTTGCTTTGTTGAGATTAGACTGGCCTTCCAGGGTTCACAGGGGCAAAGGATATAAGAGTTTTCCCATAGAGAGAGAGAGGAGTGGATGGAATTAAGCTGGAATGGAATCGTCCAAGGTCCTGTCCAGCTACGGGGCGAGAAGACCTCAGCAAAGAGAAGCTCAGGTGTTGGGGTGGTGGGGGGAGCTGGAAGCGTAACAACAGGTGACCAAGGGCTAGAAAAGGAGCCTCATTTGGCAACTCAGATTAAGTGTGTTTCTGCTTGAGTCAAGGAAAATGCAAGAGAGAGGACCCAACAGGAAACCTCCAAGGGGGTCCTCAAAAGCCCTGGGAAAAATGGGAAACAGTCATTCTCCACCAGCTGCGGGCCCGTAAAGCACAATGCCAGACCCTTGGAGAGAATCGTCCTCTACTTCTTATCCTTCTAAGCTTTCCTAGGAGCACCTCGCTCACGAGTAACACAAATGGCAGGGGAGGTCAGCAGGACCAGGCTGCCTGTTCCAAGAAGTAGGTCCAAGTTGTTGTAGGAAAGGACATGTCACACAAATTTTGACTTTTGATAATTATGAGAAGCTGGATTTCATATATCCTGAATTGAATAGTATTTGTTACTCAAAGCAAATGTTGCGCTGTTTCCTAAGAGTGAAGGAAAAGTCATGAGCCTGCAGAAGAAAGATTACCAAAGATAAAAGATTACTGCCATGGGATAATGTTTAAGGGGATGGTGAGAGATAAAAATTAAATTGTGTCTTGATTCCACACCACTCATTGAGCTTGTTCAGTATGTCAGTTGCATAAGGAAAACCAGTCATTCTCCTTTCTTAGTGTTCCAGTAAGTCATAGAAATGTCATCCAGGTCAGTGAGTTTTTTTCAGTTTTTATTTTTCTTTTAAATGTTATTTAAATTTTCACGAACTGTGGAACATCCTGCCATGTTTCATGTGCCTTTGGATGAGAAAGTTTGATTGATCATAAGGTGTAGAAGCAACCTCATAGGTCATGGTGTTTTAACCATTTGTAACAATTTCCTTACAAATAAGGGAACTGTGGCATAGAGTTTAAATGACCTGCCTGCCCTCAATATCACTGCTGGTTAATAGCAAAATAGCTCCTGACATGCCATGTTTCCTTTTCTGATCGACTTCAAAATTTCCACAGTCTGCTGTAGCTACACCCCCAGTCTGAAAGGAATCTGAAAATAGAAGAGAAGTGGGCAGTTTTCTTCACAATGCTAATCAGACGTTCCAGTCTTCTCTAAATGAGTGTCAGCGAGGGTCTCACCATGCAAGTTTTTAGAGAGTGTAGGAAGTTAATTACCTTCCTCTGTAATTCATTAGTCACCGTCCTTGTAACCTGAGGCTATTTAAAATACAACTTGTGTTTAGTAGCATGGATTTAGAAGACTTTAGACATTAATATGTCTAAGAGAGCCTATTTTAGCTAGTTTATTGCGGTTTCCTTTGACAGGCTTAGACAGCTCTTAAAACCTATCTTTGTGTTTAGTTAAAAACAATAAAACAGATTACAGAGAGAGAATGTTTTGATTGGAATTAATGTCTCCTTCAAATGAACATGGAAATGGAGCTTACATATTTAAGTGGGTTCCTGGGATGAAATAGACTAGGTTTTCAAATACAGCATTGAAGAAAGGATTGCCTGTTCCCATATAATTCTCTGACAGTCTGCTGCAGCACCATTGTGTGAACTCATTGCTTTAAGGTAAAACATTGTCACCTAAGGATTCTGGGAAAATGCAAATATGTGACACCAACGTTCTCCAGTATTCCTTACAGAGATGATGGCATGATGGAGAGAAACGGCAACCGAGACAGAGACCCCAGGTTGGGGTTGGGTGGGAGTGTGGCCATTTGGTCAACAGATATATACTTAGTGTTTACTTTATACCAGGCACTGTATTGGTCTTGGGGATATAATAGCAGAAACAAAACTTCTCTCATCAGGGAACTTAGAGCACATGGAAGGACATGGATGCGTAAGCAAGGATTGTAATTACATGAGACTATATTTCTCTACAGTTTTATATTTCACATTTGTCTGTCTGTCTACCCGTCTGCCTCACAGCTTAACAAAAAATAATGTGGTTCTAATAGTAAAAAAGCAGCTATTCCCCCCCCAAATTCCAAATGGTATAAAATTGGTCTAACATACAGTCATCTGCAGAGTGCTTCAATCTGCCATCTTGAATCAGATGTAGTCCAAACAGAAACTAACCCAAGTGTTGACTTCACAAAACTCTGAGCCACAAATTATAGGGAAATGTGATCTATGGAGTGAGGTTAGTTGTGGGAATAATGGAACAATAAGATAGCAGCAGTCTCAGCGTGAGCATTACCTGCGCACCTGATATGGGGGTCCTGGCCCTGGGGGACCATTCTGAGGACCTGTTTGTCAATGGGCACCACTGGTGTCCTGGTTGAAAGAATGAAAGGAAGCAGGAAAGTTGTGGGCAGCCACAGAAAGAGGCAAAATTCTTTCTGCTACCGATTCTGAACCTCACAGGCCTGGTTAAGATATTATAGAAACTAAGTATAAGATGTTAACTGTGCTCGGAACCAGAAAAAATGAGGCAAGATGGGTGCTCCTGGGAATAATTATGTTTCTGGGTCATGTTTGCATTTTAAAGTGGTCTCTGGCCATAATGCTGTGAGAGCATTGTTCAACTTGGAGGAATATCTTTACACCTTGACACTAGGTCTGAGAAATAGCTGTCTACTTACTATCTTACGGGACCCCAATCATTTACTCTTGAAAACAATACAAAAAGCATGTGATAGAGAGAATTCCTCAGTGAGAACTAGAGGCAATGAGAGAAAGCAGTTAAAAGAAGTAGTAGCCACAAGGGTAGGACAAACTGTGGTCAGAAAGGCTAGCCCTGTCTTACTGCAGAATTGAACAGAAGGTCAAGGAGCCAAATCCTACATTATGGACCAAGGAGACCTAAGACTTCAGCACTGGTGAGGAAGTGAATCCCCTCCAACAGTATTCTCACCAAGTTTGAAACCTGGAGCTTCTGCTGTTGATCCTTTTGCTCTTACACTTAAGCTGAAAGTTAGTCTTCCACCAAAAGGAGTCAGTGCATAATGCATTTCACCATTGTGGGAGGGCAGAGCCAGCAGCTATGGTCTGAGAGCATCTCAAACAGAACCCAAGCTGCATTCTCTGGTGATAAGCAGCTGGCAGCCAGTACTCGTTCAACAAATATGAATCTGTGCCTATTATATACCAGGTCTGTAGTGTGATAAACCATACTCTCAAGGTCACGCCCTCAAGGACCTTTTATGGAATGAATGAGCTTGGTTGGCATTTAATTTTTGAACTTGCAGCAACTGCAAATGAAAAAGCTGAGCATTTTCTGTTTTAAAACACAAAGACCTGAGTAAATAATATGCAAGAAAATATTGCATATATTGAGGAAATATGAACATGATTAATAGAAAAGAGAAAGCCACATTTTGCCACAAAAAAAGAGAGAGACAATTCCATAGTTTCTCTCGGCTAAGAGTTTCACCAACTCCTAGTAAATAATTGATAAAAAATAATGTTGTATCAACTAAATTATATACAGTTTCTAGTTGATATCTATGGATAAATAATCCTGGGGTCTGTCCATTCAGTATCAGTGTTCTTATTACCATTTCTATCAAGAAACCTAGTGTGTTAATAGGCTTCTCACTAGTCTGCAATCCAAGGGCAGAGTTCTCATAATTTCTGGACAGGTAATAACCTTACTGACATTTCTGTACTCCAATGCTTTGATCAAGTGTAGGTCTTACTCTGTGAACCCTACATCTCTATAGTTTATGGTTCAGATTTTAGTAATCTCTACTACAAATCAGTATGCAGTTTATATAAATTCCCATGAGAATCTGTAGACAGAGAAATGGTCTCAGAGTAGATCCTAGATCATTCTAAGATTTAGACATGTAAGAGAAGATGATCTTTCAAGGGAGACTAAAGAAGGTACAGAAGCAATAAGGAGAGGAGAAAATTGGAGAGTACAGGGTTCCAAAGATAAGTAAAGGAAATTTTTCAAGAAAGGGAAAGCTGGAGTTCCCGTCGTGGCTCAGTGGTCAAGGAATCTGACAAAGAACCATGATGTTTCGGGTTCGATCCCTGGCCCTGCTCAGTGAGTTAAGGATCCGGTGTTGCCATGAGCTGTGGTGTAGGTCGCAGATGCGGCTCGGATCCCGAGTGGCTGTGGCTGTGGCTGTGGCTGGCAGCTACAGCTCCGATTAGACCCCTAGCCTGGGAACCTCCATATGCCACCGGTGCAGGCCCTAGAAAAGGCAAAAAGACAAAAAAAAAAAAGGAAAGCTGTCTGTAAACCATTTGAGTAAGAGGTTGAGTAGAATGAAGATTAAAAACTGACTATTGAGTTTGGTTAGGGAAGGGGTATTGATGACATTGATAAGAGATTTTCTTTTTTAGTGAAAAGGTGAGGACAAAAGCTTGACTAGAGTGATTACAGAATGAATTGGAAGAAGGAAAGAAGGAAATGAGAACAGAATTCTTTCAGGGAGTTTTAATAGAAAGATAAGAATAAACATGGGCAGGACCTTGTGGAGGATGTGGTGTTAAAGGATTTACTTTTTAAAATGGACATCAAGCACTGGGTTTGTATGATATAAAAAGCAGTACAGTGCTTGGAATGACAGTGTGAGCATCTCTGAATTTCTGCTCCTTCATAAAAGCAATGAGATCACTTGAAAAATCAAATTCATCTTTTTCAGAATTCTGGAAATTAAAGACTTGCAGAAAGCCAAGGAACGTTTAATTCAAGAAAAATAGTTAAATCTCAGTCAGAGCCAGGAGCTTCATGATGTTTTAACTTGCCTTATTCTCATGTCCTTCTCCCCAGCTCCGTGGTAGCCACAAACATCTCCATGAACATCTAGCAGTGGCCTCGCAGCCACTGGAAAAGGGTAGAACAATTTAGGAGCCACAAAAAGTGCCCCATTCCCAAGAACTGTTACCATCTGACTTGTGTGACAGCTACCTAGGAACCCCAACTTACAGGGCTTGTCTTTATTTGACCTGACTTGAGCTTACTCACTGCTATGAGCATGTTCCCTAGGGCATTTTTTTCCCAAAAAAAACAACCAGTGATGACTGTTTTATGTCACAGCTGCCTAAGGTACAATAACTGATCAGGAAAACTTAAAAGAAAAACTGATCAAAACACTTGAAAAGGAAAAGCTTGGAAATGAGATTTCAATAACTGGAAAAGCTCTGACATATTCTAGAGACTCTAAAAGACTTCACACATACAAAGGCTTGTGAATGTCCTAACCTCTCACCTCTGGCTGACCTTGAGGCTGTACACAAACAAGAAGTGAAGGCTAAAATACAGTCGTAAACTGTCTGCAAAGCAATGGAGTCATGCCCCAAGCCAAACATAGTGTCCCTTCACAAAAACTGGGAGACTTATTTGTTCAAGGCATTTAAGTAAATGGAGATTTAACCAGGTTTGTGTTTTCCAAGTGAGTATAATATACTCTTGAGAGCATGTACAAGAGTAATTATTATCATGAGCTATGGAATCTAAGTGGGACAACTAGGGAAGCAAGGATGTGAGGAGATTAATGGAGGAAGTATATTAAGGTTAATGGGTTTATTGTGTCTAGGGAATTGAAGTTATTAGAGTGGGAGTAGCAGAGAGTATGGGCAGACAATTTAGGGATTAAATATGATTAGAAACAGGGATGATGGAAATGCAGATTTTACAGTTATTATTATACAGCATCTAAGGTTTATGTCTGGATATGAGTGGTGGAGATAGGGTGGAAGATAAGATCATTATACCAGAGAATCAACACAAGATGATATAAAGTATTGCTGAGTCATGAAGGGCCTCATCTTTGACAATGTATGCTTGCAGTAGAAAGAGCTGCAAATTGTTAAGTCTTTCTCTTATCACTGGAGACAGAGTTTCATTGAAGGGTACAGATCTGGAAATTAGCAAAGCAGGTCACCGAAGTTTGAAGGGCAAGGAATTCTAGGATGGTAGTAAGACAGTGTGGGTGAGGATGCCCACTAGGTCTAGACCAGACCAGGCTTCAGTGTAGGAAGAGGTGCTAGTGGACTGTGCGAAATTAGACTAGTCAGGGCTGAGAGCCATAGATTTAGTTATATAAATGGAATAATTTATCTGTGGGGAATATATGTGGGCTCCTTATCTTTCTAAAGAGCTGGTTCTGATTATGCTTTCCTTTCTCCCACCCAGATAACCACGTTTCATTAATGTGAAATGGAATTTCACATTGTTTTTATTTATTCTTGCAGATGGAATTAATACACTGGTTCAACTGAAGTGTTTTGGGCTTTAAAGAATTTAAGGGGAAATAGAGAACAAAAGTTGTCAAATTTAGGCGCACATTGTAAACCTGGTGGCTCTCAATGTCCCCCAGCTGGCACAGCTCTGAGGACCCCAGCCACTAGTTCAGGAACAAAAAGGGAAGCCAAGAGATGCATTCTTTCTGTGATCACATATAATGGAGTTCTTTATAGTATTCAAAATCTGATTATTCAAATCTAAAGAAACCAGGAGAGACCGAAAACAAGAAGGCATTCTGAAGTAGTCTTAAAATGCTCAGTCGTCATAAAGCATGTGATCACAACTAGGTTTAAATCAAGGCTTTCCCATATCTGGCTATGTCACCTAGGGCTATTTTCTTTACCCACTCTGGGTTTCAGTATTCTTTTAAAACTTACTGTAATAGCGTTGTTGTAGTTCATGACACAATGTATTATTGGCCATATATTTAAATGTTTTTGTTACATACACACATTTTAAAAATTAAGCAGAAAAAGAAGAGTGTTCTGTTATTTTGTGAGGTAAATGTTGTTGTTTTCTTTGCACATTAAATAATCTGCCTGTAAAATATAATTAAACTCTGCAGATCTGAATGCTGGCATGTTAGACCTTTGTCTAACACCTGGTGTTATCTCCCACATTGGTAAATTTTGGGTTCCTTCACTCCTCCTTGGAACAGGCTGTAGAAGTAGATGAAAGCAGGGGTTTTGTACCTCGCCAGACTTCCTTTGGGATTTGAGGTAAATACCTGTAAGGGTGTGGTAGGTTCAGGCTACCCGGAGGCAGGGAATAAAACTAGATAATATTTCAAGGTTTCTCATCTTGATCTTAGAATAATGAGCCGGAATTTCCATTATTATATAGTAATCTGGGAAGATGCTTTTCTGCGGGTGTCCAGCATCTCCTTGGGAAGTTTATGTTGATGAATTGCACACATCCTGGTGGCACTCAGTGTGTCCCTGTTCCGAGCTCCTAGGCCACTGTTTTAAATGAGGTCTCTGTTATTGCTATTTCAGGCACAGAAACTTGGGTGAGGATAGAGCTGTGTGCTCAGCCAAATGGGCCACTGTCTAGTCAAGTAGGACTAACTCCAGCAATTAGTCCAAGCGATGCTCATTTCCTCGGCTGGCTGAGCATGGCAACCAGGACCTCCCTAGGATATTCGCTTCATTGCTCCACAGCCATTTTTTGAAGAAGTTTGCTTGTAAGGATCCATTTGCGCATTAAGTTAATAGGTATCGATGCCTCGAATGGTGCCTAGTTCCTTGGTGCTTTTCCCAGTCGAGAGAAGCTAATACCTGCATTAGGAAGTGGACTTAGTTCTCCTATTCAAATGCTGTGTATATAAACAGTATCTTTCTTTAAAGAGTTGAAATTTCCACATATATCTCCTTAACTCTTGCAGCCAGTACTTTCCAAGTTCTTGAATTGGCCTGTCCCTTTATGAGGCAGATGGTCCAACAGGGCTACCAGATATCCTGGGCAAATTAACTAAAAAAACTGTCATAGAACAGAATTTATTCAAATAGCTTTGGTTGTCCCTTCTTTACTTTCCCACCCTCTGGGGGCTTCCTTATCTTGGGAATTTTGATAGACCTGAAAGCAAAAAAAAATTCTCAAGTAATAGCTCTTCCTGAATTAGTAAAAGTCAAAGTGCTTTAAGGAGAAAATGTTAAGTGTCCCAGAAGGACAGCATAGTAATAGCATAGTAATTGCAAGGTTTTTGAGGACATGGGAAGAGAAAGAATATTGTCTAAAGCTGAGGGGAAAAAGAGGTCCCTTACTTTCTCAAGTGGGCCTAGGCTTTCTTCCTTGCAGGAGCCCCTCTAGAAGAATGGTTGCATAGTTTAACTGCGGAGGCAGCATCTCACTCACATGTGCCATAGAAGATGCTGGGCCTGAAGGAATCTATGGTGTTTCCATAGTGACTAATGGGCTCTGCGGTACCAAAGCCATGCTGTGGTGTTATGGAAAACCTTAAGAATCTTGACTAAATATGAGAGTGGGAGGAGATGGAAGTTGAATAATAGCTGAAGTTGAATTTTCAACCCTGTAAGAGGTTAGTAGATATCTCAATTCATAATTAAATCATACAAAGTAAAATCATAAAACGCAATTTTTCTTATGTATCTGTTTGTGGACTAGGATTCAGTCCTACTACACTAACACTGCATGTAGCTTTGCAATTCTCAAAACTGTTTACTTTACCTTAATTAGTGTATACCTCAGAATAAGTATCTAGGTAAATATTAATATCACCCTTGCTTTCCAGATCAAAGAATTGAAATCAATTTGCCTAAGAGTGCACAGAGAATTCAAATCAATTTGCCTAAGAGTGCACAGCCAGCTAGTGGCAGAGACAAGAATTAAAGTCAGATCCATCTACCCCTAAATTTCATATTTTTTTCAATATACCATGCTGCCTTTCTAATAAAGTAACTAATATCATTCATTAAGTACTACGGAGGAGAGAGTTGGAGTTATTTAAATATAACTAAATTGCTAATTAAGGGTTCTGATACCCAGTTCCAGTGTGTTATGTGGGTTTTCCCACCTAATAACCAGCTAGGTGTCCTGTGGTTCAAATCAATTCTAACACTGTCTACCCAGAAATAGTTGCAGATCCTGATTGAGGACTCAGTCCCACACAACTGGCCTCCAGTTCAGCTGCCAATCACAAGTACAGGTTATTACCTGTGCTTCTGACCCACTGGCTATAAATGAGAGGTTCCCACAACCCCCTCCTTGGGTTCAATTAATGTGCTTGAGAGGCTCACAAAACTCAAAACGCCAGTTTACTCATTAGATTTCTGGTTTATTACAAAGAGTATTAAAGGATCTGAATACAACCAGATGAAGAGAGACATAGGATGAACTCTGAACAAAGGAGCACTGTGCTCTTGGAGTTTGAGGTTCAGCATGGTGGCACATGGAAGAATTCTGCACCCCTTCCCTGCCAAATCTGGAAGTTCTCCTCACCCCTTCCTTTGGGTTCTTATGGAGGCCTCATTACCTGGGTGTTATTGATTAAATCATTGGCCATTAGTGACGGATGAACTTTGAGCTCCTCTCGTTTCTCCTCCCCAGAAATCAGCAAGTGGGACTGAACGTTTTAAGCCTCTATTCATGGTTGGTTCCTCTGGTAACCAACCCCTGCTTTAGGTGCTTTCTGAAAGTCTCCTCATTAATGTAAAGCCAGTTGTGATGGAAAGGGTCTGGTGATAAATAACAGACACCCACTTCAACTTTATGGCTCTGAAATAATTTCAGGAACTGAGGACAACACACCGGAGATGATAATAGAAAGTGATTCCATTGTTATCATTGTGCAGGAAATCCCTCAGGTTTGGGTCACTGTGAGCCGGGAACCAGGATGCAAATCAAATGTATATGAAAAGTATATTTTGATCATCTGAATGAACAAATATACATTTCTTATAAGTCACAAAACTGCACTAATTTAAGCTATAGTTAACAATAACAAAATCAGACCAGAGTCACAGATTCTTAGAATCCCTGTAGGATCACCTTGATAGGGTTTTCCTGCCCAGCTGCTTACAGGCTTCTTCTCAGGGCTCAGGCATGCCTCTTTTCTTCAAGGATGCTGCCACCTCTTGTCCTGGCCCTTCATCCCTTCAGAAGTCAACCCCACAGATGACACCCTCATCCTTGGAGCACGACTCTCCTGACTTCTTTCACCACATTCCTCTGGATTTTCTCTTATTTCCCTGGCCTCTTGGACTCTTCTTTTTCTTGTTACCTGAGTAAAGCATTGCCTTTCCTCCATCTTCTGACATTGTTGGGGTGCCTAAGCTCATCAATTCCCATAACTGTAAATATTACCGGTTATGTATTAGAATCCCGAAATAGTAATTCAGCTTGTTGAGTTCCAAACACTGATTGAACCAATTTTCCCCCTTTGATTAAATGTCAGAGGTCTTTACCACAATGTATAAATCAGTCCATTTCCTCCCTCATCTTTACTCCTTACTTACAACCCCTTATTTACTATACGTATCTCCCAAATTTCCAGTCTGTCTTCCTATCGGCACCTCTCTATCTCAGTGATCGCTATCGCCTCTCACCTGGACTTGGGCACCTGCACCTAATTGCTGTCACCCCTCTAACCTGTCTCACTGCAGTACCCTACAGCAGCGAAAGTAATCCTCTTCGAACATAAATCTGATCATCTGACCCCTGTGTCCTGAGCCCTCCAAAGGCTTCCCCTTGTACAAAAGGAAACGGAAGCTCCTATCACAGCCCACAAGATGCTGGTGACCTCACACCTTCTAACCCTCTACCATGTCCCTCTCGCACTCGCTCAGCTGTTCCAGTTCCACCGAACCTCCATCAGGGCTTCTGCACATGCCCTTGCTTCTGTCCAAACTTTCTTCCCCAAATTCATCCTCCTCTGTCTGTTTTCCAAAGTCTCAGAGAAGACTTCCTTGCCCCCCATCTAGAATGTTCTGAACCGCAGCTCCTTATTTGCTTCCTTCTTTGGACTTCCCACAGTCTATGAGATTTCATTTCTTTATTCAATTACTTGATTGTATACATTTCCTCAACAGAATTTATATTCCATAAATACAGGGACTGAGAGTGTCTTGTTTGTTCTTACATCCCCAGTGCTGAACACCATGAGGGACCCATAGGAATGTCTGGATAAATCCTTGTTGACTGGTAAAGGAGGACCTCAGCCCAACACCTCGCAGACCAACAATGGAAAGTAGGTCAACTTTGGTATTCGGCTTATAATCTTGCTCCAGATTAATACTCTACTCTTGCATCATAGACAGGAAGAGGTTTAGACCCAGGGTCTGTTAAGTAGAGAGGGGCTGGCCCCTCTGGACCAGACTAGGCTGTGGACTTTCCTGACTTCTTGAGCAAGATGCCAGGGAGTTCTGCAATGTCAGATCACGTGGATGAAAGCTGCCCTTCCATTTTATGCAGAGTGATTGACACTTATGCTGTAACATGTATATCTGACCATCTGTCATGTCCAATCATCAGTGTTACGCCTTTTAGCATCTTCATGACTAGTTCAGAAATCCAGCCCTTCCCTGATCTGATTTTGTGGCTTAGCCTTTAACCATTATGACAAATAAGTGTCAACTGAGCCTGTCCTGAAATAGTTTGCTCTGCTATATGGCCAATGTGAATGTTATGATGACTGATGCTTTTTAGATCCACCTTGGCCTTGACTCTATGTGCCCAAAGAAATCATTCATTTTTTTAAAGGACAGATACCTGCGCGGGCATGGGGAAATAGGCTTCATATATGATTTCTCAGCGGTTATGTGTCTAGGACAACTCTCTAGTCTTTTTTATTAATGTACATGCTTATACATTTTCAGACTTTTGTAATGTGCCTAATTTATTTTATCTTTTTATTATTTTTTATTAGTTTATTTACAGCGTTATGTCAATTTGGGCTGTACAGCATAACGACCCAGTCATACATACGTATATATACATACACACTTTATTTTTCTCATACTACCTTCCATCATTTTCTATCCCAAGAGACTGGATATAGTTTCCAGTAGGACCTCGTTGCTTATCTATTCTATATGTAATATTTGCATCTACTAACCCCAAACTACCCATCCAGCCCACTTTCCTACCCCTCCCTCTTAGCAACCACAAGCCTGTTCTCTGTGTCCCATGAGTCTGTTTCTGTTTTGGAAGTAGGTTCATTTGTGCCATGTTTTAGATTCCACATATAAGTGATATTATATGGTATTTGTCTTTCTCTTTCTGAATTACTTCACTTAGTATGAGAATCTCTAGTTGCATCCATGTTGCTGCAAATGGCATTATTTTGCTCTTTTTCAATGGCTGAATAGTATTCCATTGTATATATGTACCACATCTTCTTAATCCATTTATATATTGATGAACATTTAGGTTGTTTCTGTGTCTTGGCTGTTTTGAATAGTGTGCAATGAACATAGGGGTGCATGTATTTTTTTGAATTGTAGTTTTTGTCCGGATATATGCCCAGAATTGGGATTGCTGGATCATATGGTAGTTCTATATTTAGTTTTCTGAGGAGCCTCCGTTCTATTTTCTATAGTGGTTATACCAATTTACATTCCCACCAACAGTGAAAGAGGGTTCCATTAAATAAATAAAAAGACAACCTATGGAATAGGAGAAAAATCTTTGCAAACAATGCAGCTGACAAGGACCTAATCTCCAAAATAGACAAACAGCTCATATAACTCAACAACACAAAAGCAAACAACCCAATGGAAAAATTGGGCAGAAAACCTGAATATGTATTTCTCCACAGAAGACATATGAATGGCTAGTAGGCACATGAAAAAAATGCTCAGTATAACTAATTATTAGAGAAATACAGGTCAAAACGACAATGAGGTACCACCTCACACCAGTCAGAATAGCCACCATTGACAAGTCTACAAATAACAAAAGCTGGAGAGGGTGTTTAATGTGCCCAATCTAGATAAACATAAAAGATGATATCTCTCCCATTAATAAAATTAATTTAGAATCATGGTTCCTCCATAAAAGAGAATTTTCTCAACCATAAAAAGAAACAAACTACTGATACATGCATAGACGTGGGTGAATCTCATTTGCATCACACTAAGCAGAAGCAGCCAGATTCAAAAGATCACATATTGTGTGATTCCATTTATACGATGTTCTGGAAAAGACAGAAATAGAGGGAGAATACAGATCAGGGGTTGACAGGGGTAGGGGTGGGTGGTGTGGGAAGACCAATGACAAAAAGCCATGAGGGAATTCTCTGGGATGGTGGAACTGTTCTGTATCTTCATTATGCTTGTGGTCACACAGCTACCTGCCAGCTCTGGTAACTTCGATGTGTGGGCTTGGCTAGGTCATGACCCAGCTAGTCAACAACACTAGGTGTTGTCATGAAGGTATTTTGTAGATGTGGTTAACACCTACAATCAGTTGATTTTTTAAGTGAAGGAGATTATCCTTGATAATGTAAGAGGGCCTCATCCAATTGGTAGGAAAACCTTAATAGCAAAACTTAAGTTTCCCTTAAGCAAGAAAAAAATTCAGCCTCAATTTATATATGTATAACTGGGTCACTTTGCTGTATAGCAGAAATTGGCAGAATATTGTAAATCAACTGTAATAAAAAAATTTAAAAATAAAAGAAATTCGGCCTTAAGACAGCAGCATCAACTCCTACTCCAAAATTTCCAGGCTGCTGGCCGTCCCCTGTGGATTTTGGGCCTGTCAGCCCCCACAACTGTGAACCAATTTCTTGGAATAAATCCCTTCATAATGTGTGTGTGTGTGTGTGCATGTGTGTGTAGATCTCCTCCTGGTGCTTCTGTTTCTCTGGAGAACCTCACTCATACAAGGTATTTACTATAATTTACAGAAATATATATCTAAAATGATAAATTTTACCATGTGTAAATCATACCACAAAAAAACCTGATTTTTTAAAAAACACTGATTCAGAATACTAATCAGGATTCAGTTTTAGGAGACAGAAGCTACCTATGTGTGCAAATGAACATGTGTGTGACTTAGAGTACATGTGCCTTTAGGCCATGTGTGCCTTTGCAGGTATGTGGGTTTCTGCAAAGGATGTGAAAAAAATCTTTAATCTTGAAAGTGGAGTGATAAAAGAAAGTATCTGTTTGCAATCTGGGCGGGTAGAAGGTTGTTCCACAGTTGAAGAAGAGAGGCCCCAGTGTCACAGGACACCGGTGCATTTTTATCAGTGCACTAACACTTAAGTGGGGAAATTAAATTAAAAGTAAACTTTTATTTGCTGAATACTCCCTATACACATGATGATGTGTTAGGCTGTTCAGGGTAAACAAGGTGAATAAAATATGGTTACTATCCTCATTGTGTTCACAGGTTAACACATATTAACAACTTTTTAAATGACCATAATCTTGGACGCAGAGGGCAGATCCAGGAAAACACGGACTGCAGGAATGGGGTGCTCCAGCAGGGCCAAAGAGATTGTAAGTCCAATTTGGTTATTCAACAGTAAATATTTGTTAGTGGCTTGCTTTGGATTAACTTGGCTAGCACAGAAAGTATATATAAAAGAGTAAAAGACAAAACTGAAAAAGAGAAGGCTAAGGTAAAAACACTGGATAGATAAATTTTAAATTAGAACCAGCTTTAAAACAGTCCATTTCCACTTGAGAAATAAATGAACCCAGGGGTGAAACAGGTCACCCCGACCCTTAAGAACAAGTTGAGCTTTGCTCAAGCCATCATGCTACACTTTATCAAATATCCAATGTCTCCCTTGAGAGGTTTGCTAAGTCCTGGGGTGCTCAGTCATCCTCACTTCTGCTCTGATTTTCTGCTGTCCTTATTTGCATACCATGTCTTGCAGCTACTCGATTATGTCACCTCCACATCCCTCCAACCTCAGGAACTAGGCTCTCAGGAGTTCCCATTGTGGCTCAGTGATAACGAACCCGACTAGTGTTCTTGAGGATACGGGTTCAATCTCTGGCCTTGTTTGGTGGGTTAAGGATCTGCATTGTTGTGGCTGCAGTGTAGGCAGCAGCTGCAGCTCCAATTCAACCCCTAGCCTGGGGCCTTCCATATGCCACACCTGCAGCCCTAAAAAAGCCAAAAAGAAAAAAAAAAAAAAAAAAAAAAGAAGAAGAAGAAGAACTAGGCTCTTGCATCTTTCCATTCATCCCTGTGTCATCCACTGCTCTCTCCCTCTCTCCCTGCTGTCCTAGTCCAACGATACTACAGTACCTTCAAACTTGAAACCCCTCAGCTTTCTGTCCTGCTCCAGTGACTGGCTACTGGCTTAATTCCATACTCCCATTCCCTTAAAATACTTCAAATTTGTCTGTACTCCATGTCTCCACTTCCTTACATCCCATTTTTGCAATTTAAATATACAGGTATATTTATATATATATATATATATATATATATATATATATATATATATATCAGAATAACAGATGCATATAGTTTAAAGAAACTAAATAGCTGGTCTTCTCACTGGCGCACCCCCAAATGTCAGTGTCTAAGGTTCAGGTGCTCGGGTTTTTTGAGAACATGGTGATAACCCTGTGTCTGAGGCAGGGCAGTGGGATAATGTCTGCTTGGCAGTGATCTGGAAACGGGCTGCAGACTGAAAATCTCTGTTCCATTTGTAGGCGGGCACCAAACCCCCCTTGTTGTTTTTGGCCCCCCAGTTCACCTAGTGTTCCTTATTTTACAGTCTCTCTGGTCTTATTTCTTCAGAAACAAAACTCTTCCCTTCTTCTATGGTGTGTGTTTGGGGAGGCTAGGCTTGTCATCCGACTGTGCCGAAAGTGGAAAGGAACCAGGGCAGGGGAGAGCCTAAGTATTCTCTGAAAGGAAATTCAGACAAGTCCCATGCACTTACTTGGAAAAGCAAAAGGAAGAGTCCTCTGCTGTTATTTGGAACCCCAGTGCCTGAGCAGGGACCCAGGGCTGCTGTCTGTGAAGGTGTTGCCGCCGCCGCCGAGGTCTCTGCCAAATACTGGAGGAGATGCGCCTTCTCCTCTCCCTCTGCCTCCTAATCTCCTGCTTGCCAAATCCCCACTGGCAGAATCTTCCCTTTGTTCTCCTGTCCTTCCAATAACTTTATAACAAATGCCTTGTGTTACAGTTTCCGTGTTTAAATATCCTGGAGTGGTTTCCATGTTCCTGAGTGGATACTGACATTCACACCTGGCCCCTTGTCTGTAACCTGTACCAGGGTACTAGTCTTCACAGGACTTGGTGCTCTCAGAAATGATCTTGCTAACTTTTTGCGTATTACCTTTTCCCTCCACTCGAAGGCAAGGATTCAGGGAGCAGGCATCTCCGACTGCCTTATTCACCTCTTTGTCATGAGTTATCTAGACGAAAACCTGCTTCACAGCAGACGTTCAATAAATATGAACACATGAAAATGAGACCTAGACACTTCTCTTGGTTTCCATTAAAAAATATATATATCATTAGAATTCCTTTGGGTCATACAGATGTTACTGACAGTTGGGAGAAATGGGGGAAGTTTACAGCTAAGAGTCAGGATCCACTTTTGCCTTTGGGACACAGCACTATTCCCTCGCTAGTCTCTCCAATCCCCTCACCTCCACTTCCCTGTGGCACGCGCCTACCAGCACCCATCCCTCCAGGCAGAGCAGTCTCCGTCTTCCTTGCTCCTACAACTCAGCTCAGCTCAGGGCTCCCCTTTGTATATCCACACACTTATCAGGGTTCCCCTCACAGAGACGGCTGCTCGGAGCACCCCGCCCTCTCTGCCAGGCGAAGGCAACTGCAGACTGTGTTTGTCTTCCCCCCGTATGAGCTATTCTTCCCTTAGAAGGCAAAACACCTATGATGTGTTCTGGTCTAAAATACCTTTTTTTAAAAAGTAGATATTAGGTAGCTATTAAATTAGGCAGGCATCCTCAGATACAGAGGGCAGGGACGTATTAAGGATCATCTTCCCTCTTCTGAATCAAATGTTACATTTTAAAGCTAATAAAAAAAAATAGACATCTATAGCTCAGCTCCCTGGCTATTGTCTAGCATATGGATGCAAATGAAAGAAGTAAGCGGGTCCATGATGCGCCCTGGGTGCCCACCGCCTTCTGGTTTAACAAAGATAATCTTCCAATTCGAACCACTTCTGAAGTCAGAAAAATAAAACTTAACCAAGTGTGTGAGTAAGTGTGTATGGTGAATCCTGATAGAACAGGTGCAATTCCATACATAATTTGGATGCACATTTGCTGAGTTCACGAACTTGGGGAGTCACCTCCGACAAGGTCAGAGTCACTAGCTCCCTGAGCGCTGAGAACCAATCACAGGGCTGGCCACTGCCAAGAGCAGCTGGGAGGCCTGAGGCATAAGTTGGCAGAGGTGATGGAAAGGGATGGAAGCTAGAAACCGGCTAGAGTATAGGAGAGAAAAATAGAAAAGAAAATAAGGATGTTTGAATCCCATCAGTAATAGCCTCAGGTACATTTTGCTGTCTTAGCTGCGTGAGTCAGCCTGGCCGGAAATAATCTAAAAAAGGCACTGGCGGAGCTGGCTGCAGAGTGCGTATTTTGGGTCCGCTGCCCTGCCCACGCAGGAGCTGGCAACTCTGCAGCTGTGCTTTCTTTCTCAGGAGGCACAGGCTGCTGGCGCCTTCCAGGGTCGAGTTAAAGCCACTCATCTCAGAGGTCTGGGAAAAGGAGCGAAGTCATTACTTTATTTGCATGATCGCCATTTCGCCTCTTCCTCATCGCTTCCTAAAATGAGAGTGGAACATTAACTAGAAAATGTTGTTAATCAAACTAAAGTGTCTTGCTTAGCCAAGGAAACGGGGTAAATGAGCTGCTGCTGTAATCAAGTTCCAGTTCTTATCTAAAGAAAGGAAAGGGCCCCCCGACGAAGTATAGGTTATAAGTGGGGGCAAGTCTCCCCCTAGTGGACAAATGGCATCACGTTGCATTTGGAAAGATTGTGCCTGGTTGGTGTGAAACAAAAACTCATGCAGAAGAACCCGAAAAGAAGCAGGAAAACGGAGTCGAAAATGTGTTATTATGACATGTATTTCAGCCTTTATTTCTAAGGGGTTCTTCTTAGTGGAAAAGCAGAACTGGAGATTTTACTCATCATTCGTGGATTTTCGCCCTTGGGGTGTTGGTTATGATGTCAGCTGAGTGTGACTCCATGTCTCACTGTTAAGGAAGAATAAGCAGATAAAATGCCATTTTCTAGGACTGGTTTTGAAAAGCCTAAGTCACTTCTGAGGAGATACTGTGTTTGGAGACAAACCAGGAAGGTTCATGGTAAAAATGCGTGATTGGAGAAAGAAGATTCTTTTTACTGATAAAGTGAGTGAGGTCCAATGTCTTTACCCCTTGAACTGTGGCATATCTGAATTTCATCAGGCTGACAGTGCCTTATGGGGTATTCTTATATTAGCATCTATTTTAAAAAAGTATCTCTGCATGTACTTACATATTTATTTGTCTTTTTTTAGGGCTACACCTGTGGCATATGGAGGTTCCCAGGCTAGGGGTCGAATCAGAGCTACAGCTGCCAGCCTACACCACAGACACAGTAATGCCAGATGCATGCCACATCTGTGACCCTAGACCACAGCTCACAGCAGCTCCGGATCCTCAACGCACTGAGCAGGGCCAGGGATAGAACCTGCGTCCTCATGGCTGCTAGTCAGGTTCGTTTCCACTGAGCCATGACAGGAACTCCTGTATTAGCATCTTCTGCCAACTCTACCCATGTTTGAAGCTGCAGCCACAGCCCTTTGTTCTTCCAAAAAGACAGCTTGAGACCAAGCTTGACCTTCCTCAGTCTACTCAAGCTATTCTTGGCTTTCAGTAGGAAAACTTGAACTGATCTCAAAAGAGTTTTAAGGATCCTGATATATATATATCTGTATGTACCCATATGTACATGTGCGTATGTACTTGTGTGTGTGTGTGTGTGTGTGTGTCCTTCCAGATAAAAGTTTACATACTGGAAATTCATCAGATTTTTGAAGTACCTGTGACCTAAGAAACAGCATAAAACTACTTAGGAAAAATCTCATTCCACTCCACTGAAAAAATAAGCCACAGCAGCGATGGAGTACCTGCGGTGTGGAGTCAGAATGCCTAAATTCAAATTCAACTGAGATTCTTTAGGAAAGTAATTTAATCTCTCCAAATCTTAGTTTCTTCTTTTGTAAAATGGGAATAATAAGAAGAGTACTTATTGAATTAGTGCAAGGATTAAATGATATAATGTATGCAATGCACTTAGCCACTCAATACATACTAATTGCTCAATAAAGGTTGGCCTTCATTATTATGACAGACTTTAAACATGTGCAGAATGTTAGGCTCATTGAAATCCCACCATGTGCATTATGCATTTTCCAATCATTTTGAAAATTTCTGAATGAAGTAGAAAGATAATTTTTGTCTTCTGCTAAGACATAACACTGATAAGAAAGTGTTAATTTCTTTGAAACAACCTAAGTATGCCTCTATCCAGGATGATGAATTAGATCATAGAATTATATAATTTTAGCAAGTAGAGATCTGAATCATTATCTAATCATATCTCCTTCAAAGATACTATATAGATAAAATAATCAAGATGCACTTTGAAAAATGGCTTGTTCAGGTCATTCTGATGTTGTGACTACAATCCAGGACCTTAACTTTTAATTCTGAGCTGGTGTTACCACAGCCCTCAGAGGCCTTTTAGCACCCTTTCCTCCTGTTTCAGAAGGTTCTCAAAGGTCTATAAAAGAAAAGATTGAGAATGGCTGTCCTGTGGGAATCATCACCATCCATCAGGACTCTGCTCAGATCCTTGGCTTCTTGAACCTTCTGGCTCAAACCCAGTTTTCATGTGTGTTCCCCCCCCCCCGCCCCACCAGGAATTCTGTGTATCACAGTCTTCTTATTGTTTATCTTAGTCTCGTGATGCTTGTCACATTATGTCTTGCTTTTTGTCCCATTATAGTATAAACTTCTTGAAGACGGGAGCGATGACCTTGTGTCTTATAGAATCTGACAAAATAATGTTTCACGATGGAAAGGATAGAAGGTACAAAGGGATTGAAAGGGCTTCTATGTCACTGATCAACTGGAATCTGAAAAACTCCAGAACCCAAGAAAAGTTCATTGCTCACTCCTGACGCTTTTCCTGGAGTCATCTGGGAGCAATAGGAACTGGAATCGCTGGTGATCAGGGCCAATGGCACAGAAAGGTGAGCTATAAGAAAAAAACTCAAGATCAATTCACAGCTTGGGGATGGTGCTCTAAAACTTCAAAAGGGCAAAAGATGAGAGTCAAGCCTGTCAAATAGAATGTATGGCAGGAACGTGTTTATGAGAGCATCGCAAAAACTTGGCTCCTAGGCTTTGATCCTAGATCCAAACCCCAAGTGAAAGAACAGAGCAGACTGACTGCCAGGCGTGGCCCATACATCTGAGATTGGACAGAAACTGAAGCAGGGGGTAAAATCCCTGGCTTTGAAGATTAGAAGCCCAGGGGCGAAAGTCAGGTTGGATCCTAGGTTCCCCAGTGTTGTGTTGTGCTGTTTCTCAGTCTTTCCTCCTTATTGCACCTCAAATTAGACCACGATAGGTGAGACATGGCCACACTCTGCCAGTGCAACAACCTGACGTCACATTATTCTTTGACTCCTCTGAAAGAATACTCAGAAAAGGAGCCCCAAAGCCTTTGCGTGTCTGGAAAGAGGATCTGTAGGTTTCATGAGATTCTCCGAGGTGTCTGTGACTGCTAAGAGGTGAATGGTGGTTGCTTTAGGCTTTCCAGTCTTCCCAGCCCCCCAAACCCTCCCAGGGGAGTCCTGTACCCTTTTGAGTTCTCTCCAAGAACAACAACTCTTTTGAATCCATTCATTCCCTGAACAGTCTTCCCTTGTATCATAGACCAGGACACCAGTCTCTCGGGAAGGGTTTCCTGAAAGTGTTGCAAATCCAATGCTATCAGAAAAGGATGCTGGGAGTTCCTACTGAGGCACAATGGGATCTGCAGCATCTCTGAAGCACCAGGACACAGGTTCAATCCCCAGCCTGGCACAGTGGGTTAAAGGGTCTGGTGTTGGTCGCAGCTCTGGCTCAGATCCAGTCCTTGGCCTTGGAACTCCATATGCCACGGAGCAGCCAAAAAAGAAAAAAAAAGAAAAGGATTCTATGTCTGGAGAGCCACACTTCCCGTAAATCCTAAAGGAGCCTAAGTAATCCCTAAGCCAAGAGAAACTGATGAAGCAAACGTATTGACTCCAAAGTGTTCTTTGACTCAGTAGACGGTAGCTTCAGGAACAGGGGGAGGGGTAACGTGTAGACGGATAATCTTAGGATATTTAAATAGCAATTTATTCCTTCTCAAGTCAGGTTCAGATCTTGATAGATGGCAGAAGCAACTTACCTCATTTTATCTTTAAATTATTTGGAGACCTGCTTTTCAGTAGCTGGAGAAAGATGGGTCACGTGTTTGTCTTTTTGACCAAAGAAACTCACATCCCAGAACAAAAGGACCTCATCAAAATTGGGCTGCTCAAAGACAGAGACTGTGTTGTTTGAGGTTCTGGGGTTAATTAAACACTTCAAGTTAACTGGAAGTAGCAAGTGAGGGGACAATTCATTTTTCATGAGATTTAGATCTCTTCTAACCTGTAGTAAATTGCGGATGTTACTCCAGCACCCAGGTTCCAAGAGTAATAATGGAAGGGATTGGCTTAAACGCTACTGAGGTTTTCATGCTCAAATGAGCAGCTTTTGAAAATGGGGCATTTGAGTCCCCTCCTGTGTTGGATGCCCAAATCAGCAACATCACTCTTCCAGCCATCTAGACTCCTGCTCAAAATCTGTGTCTCACTGAAGAAGCAAAGTGTCAGGGGAAACCGAAGACCTGAGAAGAGACAGCATCTCAGAGGACACTGATGTGGATAGTGTGATGCCCGAGAGAGACACGGCCGGTCGCCTGCCTAATAGCCATGACCTCTTCTTCTTTATTATCAGACATTCATTTTGCCAGGAAATGCTTAAAGAAAAAAGTTACATTTTCCAAACTTGTTCAAGCTAAAAATGGCTCTGTGACACAATTCAGGCCTCTGAGATGTAAGCAGAAGTTGAGAAATTTTCCCCAAAGGTGCTGAGTCAGCTACTGTGTGCCTCTGACCTTTGCTATTTCTCTTCTTCCTTTCTGGAATGGAAACAAGATGATGAAGATGAAGCAGGTACTAGTGTCTACCAGGAAGCATGCATGGGGACAGATTTCACACATAAATGACTCAGAAGCAAATAGAAATGTTTAAGCCTTTGATGGCATCATAGAACGTCAACTCAGTCCTGGACGTCTTGATTCCAGTGTTTTCATCATATGATAAAAATCTCTGATTATTATTAGTCACTAATTAATTTTCCTATACTTACAGCCAAATGCCATCCCTAGGATGCAATGCCCCTACTCTTTGGATGATTTGAGGTTCTATAAGTCTCCTGAAACTTGGATATACATCTAAAAAGAGAGAAAAGAAAAACTATGGCTTTTCTCTCTTAACTACCAAGTTGAATTAGACTACATTTCGGGGCCTCGGTGAGATGCAGACTCAAGAAAAACAGAAGAATAATTTTCACTTTAAAAGAATTTCTTTTGCATGTTTGACCATAGCTTCTGAAATTCAGAAAAGCACAGGATAAGAAACAGCTTAAATACAGTATCAGACAATGAGGTTGTTTAAGTTCATCCACTTTCACATCGAGGAGGAGAACCTTACTTCCTCCCTCCGCCCCAGTTACCCCTCTTCACTACTGGCTTTTACTCTCTCTCCTAAGATCTTTTTTTTGCTTCTTTTATCTCCATGCCCCAGGGTCATAAATCCCCCTCATATTGGCTGACCAGGGGAAACATTCAAGATTCCTGTTAATTTGTTAAGTAGAGCAGCTTAGCCTCCAGTGTTTCCTCCTCTCCCATTGCTGTCATTTCATAGCAAAAGAATTATGAATGTTTTCCTGAACTAAATGAGTAGTCTCCTGGTCCTCCACTTTAGCTTTCCTTTAACAACTTCCCAAACCTCTAATTAAATGTTTAGGATGGACTTAAGCTCAAAGTATGAGAGCCTTCATCCCCACGACCACGACTGTAGGTACAAAGTGGTGCAGAAAGGCAGGAGGCCACGTTGGAATCTTTATTCTCTTCTGTTTCGAAGTAAACCCCGTGGAGCTCACCTCTTTCTACATAAAGAGGCTTTCACCTCTTTATGTAGACTCTGCACAAGGAGCCCCAAAAGTTTAAAGGGGAGCAGAGTTTAAAGGGTAAGCTATTTGAGCTCAACTCACCACCTTAGCAGCAGGAACCAGGGTTCTCCCTCGTATCTTCCTGGGCACTATGGTCCTTTCTCTGTCTCAGTTTTCCACATCACCAGTGGCTCCTGGCTCAAGCATGATCTAGCCCCTGCCCTATGTTAGTGATACTCCAGTTTCCTCTGTCTTCATGGTCAGAGCTCCTCTTCCTATTGAAGTAGCCAGTGGCCTGAAAGCCATTGTCATTGGACTGGGTCCATCTGAGTCCCATATTTCCCTCCTAGCCACCGTACATGTGTCTCCCGGGCCACGTCCTCCTCAAGAAGTGTTCCTTGATAAAGCGTCAGATCAGAGCTGCTACAGGGGCTCTTTTACCTTGTCCTGTCCCTAAAAACACACACACACACACAAGTGCAGAAAGGAGGGATGTCCTGCTCCAGGTTGATCACTGCACATCTTGGATCAGGTTACCTCCCTCCCTATCTCTTCCCAGGAAGTATTGCCAAATCTTTGCCATGCCTGTCTCCACTGGAAGCCAGTGTAACCAAAAGGTTAAGACCATGGGCTTAGGAGTTCTTAAAGCTGGGTTCAAATCCCAAATTGCTGCTATTTAGCTGAGCGACTATGACAAAGTCCCTTAACCTTTTTGAACCTCAGTTATGTTATCTTAAGAATGGGATTAGGAGTTCCCGTCGTGGCGCAGTGGTTAGCGAATCCGACTAGGAACCATGAGGTTGCGGGTTCGGTCCCTGCCCTTGCTCAGTGGGTTAACGATCCGGCGTTGCCGTGAGCTGTGGTGTAGGTTGCAGACGCGGCTCGGATCCCGCGTTGCTGTGGCTCTGGCGTAGGCCGGTGGCTACAGCTCCAATTCGACCCCTAGCCTGGGAACCTCCATATGCCGTGGGAGCGGCCCAAGAAATAGCAACAACAACAACAACAAAAAAGACAAAAAAAAAAAAAAAAAAAAAGAATGGAATTAATGATTATCCGCATGATGTTTTAAAGAATCATACAGGGTGATATATGTTTAGTACTTAGTGCTAAAGCTGATACTTGATAAATGCTTGGTAAATTGGTGCTTCCAATGATGGATTTATTCCTTTTGCCTCTAACTGTACTTAGGGGCTGAAAAGCCAACAAGTTTCTTTATTTAGCTATTTGCATCTAGTGGCCTCTCTGATGTGTTTCCTCTGCTTTTTCCACCAGGATATTAAACAAAAAAATATATTACACTCTGACCTTTTCTCCAGAGGGGACTAGTTCTCCCCAGCAGGGTAGCTCCTGAGGCTCCTTCTGTCCCCTCCTCCGTTCTCTGTCTCCTGGCCCCTCTCACCACAGGGTCCAACACAACATGCAATGTTTTTATGTTTTTTTGTTTTTTTTTAATGAGGTCAACTCGGGAATATGGGGGCTTGCTCCATACTACCCCTAACCAAGTTAGAATTAGTGAGTTAAAGAGATGAGCCCAGAAAGACGGAAAGGAGTTATATGCATATGGTCTTGAAGGTGTTAGTAAAGGGTTTAACTTTATTGTAAATATAAAAAGTGTTAGAGATTTAAAGAAAGACGGTGAGATGATCTGGTTAAGGTCATCCTCACTGCTTTGTGGAGAATTAGCTGGAGTGACACAGAGTGGAAACACAGACAGTTTAGTGACAGTAGTCTAGAAAAGAGATGATGTGTTACACTCACACACACATATTAATATGTGTATACAGATATACATACCTACATAAAAATAACTATGTATTAATGTGTTTCTGATTACTTTAAGTGAAATGGCCACCGTATGGCACCTTCATGTTATTTTTTTTTTGAAACAATTATTTTTCTCATCTATTCTGGAAAAATTCCTTTTGACAGGTATATAGTACTTCATTGAATGGATATGTCACCATTTATTGCACTAATTTGTTGGTGTGAGTAATTTTTTTTTAAATTTTTATTGTTAAAGATTCCACTTTGAATATCATCTTTGCCAAGAATTTGTTGAGCATGTCTCTGATTATTTCTTTAGAGTTAACTATTTGAAATGGGAATCTTTGAAGTGGTGAAACATTTTCTTTTTGAAGGCTTTGATATAGAATGTCAAACTCACCTTCTCAGTGGTTTACCTAATTTGACATTTTACCCAAGTCAAAAGTATATGTTGGTGCCTATTTCCACAAACTGTCCCCTTATAATTTGAATTTGCCAAGTTCATGGATGGAAATATCACAGTTATTTTAATGAGTATATTCTCTGAATATTAAACTAAATCTACATAGTGTCCCTTGTGTTTACTTTTCTGTTGAATAGAGCAGAGAGTTAAGGAGGATGAAGATTCCTTAAATTATAGATAAAAGAATGTCAATTACATATAAAAACTTGCCCCGCTCAGTAAGTTTATTACTGTGGTTTATTAAGTTATTTCTTAGGTCTATGTGAAATGTTAGTTGCTGCATGCTGTCTGACTTGCTGAGCAAGTTTGCAATGATTGTAAGTAAAAGTAAATACTTTGAAAGTTGATTTGAGTTGCTACCTGATGTGTGAAACATGATGCTTAACAAATGGTCCCAGGAGAGTCTTGCTAATCCCATGCAGCCTTACTGTAAAATTAAATGAACAATCAGGGTTTATGGCTCTTTAGTGAAGGAAGGGAACTCAAATTGGCAGGTAATCCACATAAGTCAGGAAGCAGTGTCTCCAAGAGACATGCTTTAGAAAACGGCTCACAAAGGCCATTCTTTACAACAGTACCAGGATTGAATGAATTTGGTCATGAAGCCATACAGTCTAAATCTTCACTTAAAACATGTATCTGTGGCTTGCTGCCGGTAGGAAGAAAGGAGTCATGCTCACTTTTAATTGGCAAAATACGAAAAAATGTAAGAATTTATGCTGTACAACAGAAATTGGCACAACACTACAAATCAACTATACTTTAATAAAAAATAAAGGAGTTCCCATTGTGGCTCAGCGGTAGCATCCATGAGGATGTGGGTTCATCCCTGGCCTCAGGTTAAGGATCTGGCATTGCTGTGAGCTGTGCTGTAGTTTGCAGATGTGGCTCAGATCCCGAGTTACTGTGGCTGTGGTGTAGTTCCCATAGCCCGGGACCTTCCATATATGCCGCAGGTGCGGGCCCTGAAAAGCAAAAAATTAAAAATTTAAAAAATTTTAAAAGAGAAAAGAATAATTTAGAGAGAGAGCATATCAGTTAGTGGATATAAAAATTGAGACCCTAGAAATGAAATAAGTGAACAGATTAGTAGATTTTATTTTGAAGTTTACTACTGGGCTTTATTGACTCAAATAGGTACACCATTCAGTGAAGTTCCAACTTAGAGTCTGAATAGCTTTGTTTTTAATCCTGCCCAACCTAAATTGAAGCAGGAATGGGATTGGTAGACATGTTTCTTTAATGAACACAGGAAAGGTGAAAATTTATTTTCTCATCCATTTTTCTTTTTCTTTATCTTTTATTTTTTTTCTTTTTTCTTTTTTTTTTTTTTTTTTGGTCTTTTTAGGGCCTTGTCTACAGCATATGGAAATTTCCAGACTAGTGGTCAAATCAGAGCTGCGGCTGCGCCAGCCTGTACTACAACCACAGCAGTGTGGGATCCAGGTCACATCTGCAGCCTACACTGCAGCTCACAGCAATACTAAATCCTTTAACCCACTGAGCGTAGCAAGGGATTGAACCTGCATCCTCGTGGATACTAGTCGCGTTTGTTACCTCTATGCCACAATGAGAACTTCCATTTTTCTTCATTGAATTCTGTGACCTTGAAAACAGAACAGCTCAAATTACATATTTTTTTTATTCCTTCACTTACTAGAGAATCATGGGTCTTGGGACCCTAGATAGTCCTGGGTTAGGAGTCAGCCTCAAATCTCAGCCATTGACACTTTACACCAAGTCATTGTGCTTTTGAGGACATCATTTAAGCAGTGTTTTGTCTTTTGGTTTTTTTTTTAGGCCTGCACCAGGAGCATATGGAGGTCCCCAGGCTGGGGGTCAAATCAGTTGTAGCCATCAGCCTGCAGCACAGCCGCAGCAACACCAGATCAGAGCCACGTCTGCAACCTACACCACAGCTCATGGCAATGCCGGATCCTTAACCCACTGAGCGAGGCCAGGGATCCAACCTGTGTCCTCATGGATGCCAGTCAGATTCACTGTCATAGGAAAGTGCATTGTACTGGGATTTTTGATCTATTCTGTCCCAAGGGGAATGTAATACTCCAGAAGGATGGAGCCTTCGAGCAAAAGAAAAAAAAAAAAAGGAAAAAGAATATTTATTAAGCACCTTCTATGTACCAGGCCCTCAACTAGTGTTTCACATTTTTTAAATTTATTTTTTATTGAAGTATAGTTGATTTACAATGTTGTGTTAATTTCTGTTTAGTGGATTTACAATGTTGTATTAATTTTTGCTGTACAGCAGTGTAATTCAGTTTTATATATATATATATATATATATATATATATATATCTCCAATCTATATGTAGTAGTCTGCATCCACTAACCCTAAATTCCCAATTCATCCTTCCCCCAGCCCCCTCACCCTTGGAAACCACACGTCTGTCCTCTATGCCTGTGAGTCTGTTTCTGTTTCATGGATAGTTCATTTGTGTCATATTTTAGATTCCATATGTGAGTGATATTATATGGTATTTGTCTTTCTCTTTCTGACTTTTTTTTACTAAGTATGATAATTTCTAGTTGCATACGTGTTGCTGCAGATGGCATTATTTCATTCTTTTTTATGGCTGAGTCATTTCCATTGTATGTCATGTACCACATCTTCTTTATCCATTCCTCTGTCAATGGACGTATTTAGGTTGTTTCTGTCTTGGTTATTGTGAATAGTGCTGCTATGAACATAGGGGTGGATTTATCTTTTTGAATTATAGTTTTTCCTGGATGTATGCCCAGGAGTGGGATTGCTGGATCATATGAAAGTTCTATATTTTTTTTAAGTCTTTTAAGAAAACTCCATATAATTCTCTATAGTGGCTGCACCAATTTACATTCTTGCCAACAGTAGGGAAGGGTTTCCTTTTCCCCATACCCTCTCCAGAATTTGTTATTTGTAGTTATTAATGATGGCCATTCTGACTAATGTGAGATGGTACCTCGTTGTAAGTTTAATTTGCATTTCTCTAATAATTAGCAATGTTGAGCATTTTTTCATGTGCCTATAGCCCATCTGCATGTCTTTGAATAAATGTCTATTTAGGTCTTCTGCCCATTTTTTGGTTGGGTTGTTTGTTTTTTTGTTGTTGAGTCCTCTGAGCTATTTGTGCAGTTTGGAAATTAACCCTTTGTTGGGCGTATCATTTGCAAATATTTTCTCCCAATCCATAGGTTGTCTTTTTGTTTTTGTGTTTTTTTATGGTTTTCTTTGCTGTGCAAACGCTGATAAGCTTGATTAGGTCCCATTTGTCAGTGCCCCACATGTTTTGTTTCTGGGATAGATACGGATATCCCTATTTTTCTGATGAAGAAACGGGCTCAGAAAAATTAAGGAGCAGGTCCAAGGCCCCCAGCCAGAAGTGCATTTAGATCTCTGTGCGAACTTTCCATTGCTCTTTGATATTATGGATTTATGGAAACGTCTCCTTTCACTCAGGGGGGCAGAGAGGGGAGCAGGAAAGGATAACCTACCCAAGCCTGGGAGTCTTGACACTCCATTTGACCCTACTTCTATCATGTGCAGGTGAAGACACAGAGGCCCAGAGATTTCGACTGAGTGCCCTGGAAGCAGGGACTGAGATGGGGATTTGTGTAAGGAAATGAGGAAGCAGACAAGGCAGGGGAGGAAGCTAAGCATAGATGTAGTTTGGGCCTCCACAGCCAACAGCCAGCCCCAGCTTCCATCCGTTTTCAATACCCCAGCCCCAGTCCACCTTCCTTGGCTGGCACCATGTAGAGTGGGGATGGGCCATCTTCACCCAGCCCTGGCCAAAATCCTGACCCAAAGTATCATGGCCAGTGTCATGGGTTTTGTCCTCAGACAGCCACTAAGTTTGAGGGTGGCTCTTTGGCAGCAATAGATTACTGGAACATGTCCAAAATCTATATCTGAAGGAGGAAGAACATTCTTTAAACAAAATCTGACTAGTCTATCTAGCAAAAATGTATATATCCTGGGGGGGGGAGAGATAAGTTAGATTCACTGAGAGGTAAGATGTTGGACCTGGCCTGGTCCTTAAAAACTTCAGCCTTGAAGTTCTCTGGTAGCTCAAGAGATTAAGGATCCAGTGTTGTCACTGATGTGGCTCTGATTGCTGCCAGGTTTGATCCCTGGCCCAGGCATTTCTGCATGCAGGCCATGGATACAACAACAACAATAAAAAGCTGCAGCTTCAACTTCACTGGGAGCAAATCTTATACTTTTGTATTGTTTCAGTCACTTTTCCTGAAATTCAGTTTCTAGGAAAAGAGCACTAGTTAGGCTTTACCAGGGTTTTAGGTCTACCTCTTGCCCAAGAATGAGTACTGGACAATCAAATGTTTGGTCCTGGGAACTTGAACCTCAAATGGTGTGACACGGGGGCTACATGCTCCTTTATGGGTGCATTCTGAGGGGATCAGCCGTTCCATCCTCCTCCTCTGAACCTCGACTCTTCCTAGGTCTTCTTTCTGAAACCTGGTTATGCAACTTCTTTGTAGATTCCAATTCTATCTTTCAGTTAATTCCTTTGGTGCTTGCAACCAAAGAGCCTTAATTAATACATAAATATTGAGAGGACATAGCCTCAGAATATAGCTTTAATTTAGCAAATGAGGAAACTGAGGCCTCGCGAGGTTTGATTTCATTGCTCCAGGTATATAGCCAGAATCAAAGACCACGCTTCCTGACTTTCCGCCCAGCGCCTTTCTTCTGCTCCAAAGGAGAGGCAGGACTTGGGGCAGCATTTCCATTTTTCAGATGGAGACAACAAAGTCAAGGTCCATAGATCTAGAATGTTACTTTCCTCAGGAATCACTGGAAGCCCTAAACCATGAGATGGCAAAATTTAGTACTAAAGCCATTCAATATTTTGTTTCCTCTAAGGAGATGCTTCATATGTGACTAAAAAAATCTAAACTACTCACCAAGTTGAGTAATAACATTATGTTTGAATCAATAGCCAAGAAATACACTTACCCATCCCCAATCCACGTCAAAAAATTAATGAGAAATTAACTTACAAGAAATGAGTTAATTGGGAAAAGTATTTGTCCTACTTAGTAGAAGTTCTTAGTTGAGAGACAAAGGCCCTAGAGCACATTGATGAGATGCCCTTAAAACCTATATACTAAAATGATTCATATTTTTAAACTTTGAATTCAAATCTGTAGATGTTATTCATGAATTTACTTGACTTAGTCCCTCAGCTTATGCTTTCTTTCTGCCTCTCTCACTCTCTCTCTCTCTTCCCTAGATTACACGTGTGTTTCTCTATTTTCTCTGTTGAAAGGAACTTTCCCCTTTATTTCTCCTTTATTTTTCAAGAAGATATCCTTCAAACTGGAGATATATCCCCATTTTACACAACATGTATCAGTGTCTACTGTAGCACACTCCTTATATTTTTCTAGATTCTAGCTGTATTTGTTTTTCATTTATGAACTTTGATGATACTCTCATTCCGGCAGTTAAATGCTGTTCTGTGCTCTCAGTTTCAAGATTAGGTTTTCACTGATGGCAGTAAATCTTTTCCCCATCTTTTCTATGCTGCATAGTTCATACAGTGTTGTAAGACAAGAGATTGGTTTTCATTCATTCATTTCTTCAACAAATATTGACGAAGAACTTTCTATAAGTGAGAACCAGTACCTAGCTTAGAACTACCGAAATGCATAGGATGCCATCCCTGGCCTGAAGAAGTAACTGAATCAGTGAATCCACTTTTCAGTCTTTAGCTATCCCCATGTCCTATTCCTGAAAAGGGAATTAAATTGAAGAGGGTGAATCACCTCCAAGTCATACAGTCTAAGAAGAAAGTCACAGAACCTGGACAATAGCAGGTGAAAAGACTCAGTGTCCTTGAACACTGTAGAGACTGACAAAGCTGGGCTGGGAATCTGAATCTGAAAACCTGAACTTTGGTTCAGTTCTGCCAAGACTAGTTTTGTGATGCTCAGTCACCCTAAACTTTGGTATCTGAAAAACTGAGAAGATGAATGAGATACTCTCTAAGTTTGCCTTCAATTCTAAAATTCTATGGACAGAGAAGAAGATAAAATTCCTCCATTTTCTAACCAGAAAAAAAAAAAAAGAGAATGAAATTAGGAAAATTAAAATTAAGGTTTCCCTTAGAAAAAGCTTAATGGAAAAAGGAGTTTTTCTTAAAAGGTCAAGAGGAAGGCCTCCTTAGTTAAACAAATTTAAAAATAAATCCTGACAAATGTTATGGCATATACTCTCAGCATCCTAACAAAGCCTTGGAAAACAAGAAAGTCAAGGAGGGAAACAGATAAATGGACTTTTTTTCTTTCTGAAATATTTATCATTGTATAAAAGAATTTTGCTAGTCCCCAGAAATATACTATTCTTTGCTTATTAAACAGAATCAAAAGAAATGAAATGATGATAGAATAGATTTGCAAAGTGTTCATTTAGAGTGACACATTTACAAATAAGGCTTTTATCCCCAAACAGGACTGTAGCTTCAAGACATCAAATGTGTTTGCTATTTTGTACAGCACATCAGAATGTTACGTTAACGAGACACAGGAGTGAATGCTATGTCAACGTAACGATAAGCCTGAGTGACAAAGTAATCAAATATGAGGAAAACATTTTTGGAGCAAAGTGGTAACAGCTGTGATAAGGCATGAGGTAAATTGTACAGGATCCATTTAGCTCAGGAGACTCAAGTGAGAAAAAAAAAAAAAAAAAGCAGAAGCAGGAGTTGAACATGAGCTTGCATTGTGTCAAAGTCCAAAGACAGAGGAAAACTCTCCAGACAGCAGAGGAAACATACAAGGAACCAAACTCAACGCAAGAAATCAGAGCCTGTTTGAAGTCAGGTAGGTGATTCGGATCATCGAGGTATCATACAGAGAGAATTAATGAGTCAGAACAGAGTTGGAACATGAGAGTTCCATCATGTTATTTTACTCTCTTTTTGAAAGTCAGTGTTCTTCCTTGGAAATAGGTACCGTGCTCCCCAAATGAACCTTTGTATAGCTTTGGAGGAGAGATTGAATCGGTTCCAAAGAGGCTGGAAGCAGGAAAATTAAGAGTAGATGTCCAAAAATATGGCCCCAAGTGCAGACAGCTGTGAAATAAAGCAGAGGTCTGAAAGCCTCTGACCGTAAGAAAATATATTCTCAAACGTATAAAACTCTGTTAACATATAAGTGAGACAACGGGAATGTTACCCCTTAATGGAATTGAATTCAAGTTTAAACAAACATCAAGGTGGTTAGGCTTTTTAAGTAAAGTCAGAAAATTCAAACAGATGACTCCCCCGGTAACAATATCTCAGACAGCTTATCCATACATTGTCTTTCATGTCTGCTGGCTGTGGTAACTGTTAGACTTTTCCACTTGTAAAATGGCCACCTCTGAATTGGGGTGAGATTTCGCTAAACCTTAACAAAGATGTATAAACCACATCAGGGATCTGCGATTGCATGGAGACAAGTATATGAAAAATAAAATCTTAGGCAAGGAGAGTGTGTTCTCCCTGTGCTCTGCTTTGATGGGGATTTTTTTTAAAGTAGCATGCATGGAAACCAATGCATTCTTGATGTGAGCAAAGGAAGATGATGCGAGTCCAAGGCCATGGACGGCTGGCCCAGCCAAAGCACCACCTTTGTGTGTAAAACACAGCTGCTCAATGGGTCTGGGGAAGGCGCGTGTAGAACAAGCCACCTGAAAGCATAGAAGAAAATCGCGGGGGGCGGGGGGGGGGAACAATCAGAAAAAAAAAATGTATGCTGGAAGCGCACTGAAATACATTATATTTATGCTAGATTGTTTGCATTTCATGAAGCTTGCTCTGGAAGCTGTCACAGACATCATCTATACAAGTAAACTGAGGTTTGGAGAGAGTTTTAAGTTTACCAACACTGCCTCAGCTGGAAAGGAAATTTGCACCCAGAGCTTCTGGTGCCAAGTCTAGTGCCCTATCCATTCTTTTGCCTTCTTTCTGTCTTCATCCAATGGAGTATGCAGAGGAGGAGGGTTGGGACATCATTCAAGGAATTTGCACACTAAAGTAGCCAAAGTTACTTGCTATAGAATTTGTGTAATCATAGCTGAAGAAGTCTTGAGCTTCTTACATCCAGAAATGTACATGTTGAGGCAGGCAGAGGCATAAGCAAGAGTTGTCTCCATGCTCCACCCAGGTGGATAAGAAAGGAAAAGAAAGAAAAAGTAACATTTATTGAACATCAACTATGTGCCAGACACAGAGCTAAGTGCTTCCCATATTACTTATTTTAATTCCACCCTGAGAAGTAGGCCTTCGAGGTCTCATGTTAGAGCTGGGGAAACAGAGAAGTCTAGAAATATTCCCAACATTAACCAGCTAGGAGGGAGTGGAAACAGGAGCTGGAAACAAATGGGTCTGACTTCAATATTCCATCTGACATGATGTAGCTTCACAACATGCATATTTAAGAGGAACTGGCTACAGAATGCTTCCACCGACCGAATTTCACTTGATCGGAAGCATAAAGCACCCTGTTCAGAGTTGGTCCCAGCCTCAGTGGAGGGGTAGGCAATCACCTCACTCTCTCTGTCTAATCAGGGATAAGAGGAAACTCTAGTTTGGAAGGAAGACTCTGGTCCCTTCTCCTGAAACCAGTATCTCGCTGAAAGAGAGAAGCAGATCGTGTCTTTTAACAGCCTTCACCTGCTCCGCCGTCGCTGTGCCACCGCAGCATGCTTGTGCTTCGTGCACACTCCCTAGGTAAGCAGCACCTGCCACACACAGATTTCAGAGTTGATTACACACAGCAGGCTGGACCCTGCAGGGAAGAGAAAACATTCCTCACTGTAGAGTGTAGTGTTCTCTCTTCAGACCACGAGGGCTGGTGCACTGGGCCCAGTGGCAGAAGAGTACCCCAAAAGGCACAGTGCTTACCAGGGTACAACCGGAGATTGCTTTCCACTGGGAGAGTGGGGGAGCGTCTAGGGAAGAAATCGCATTGAGCTTTATCCCCCCCTATGAAAATGTTAATTTAATAAATATCCCTAAAGGAGCACAGAAAGAGGCTGCTGTCCTCTCACGCCACATCCCCCCACCACATCCCCACCTCTCCTACCACACATTATAGTGTGCCCATTAATAAAACGAACTGGAGAAATGAGTCAGGGATCTGTATAGAGCAGATAAACAGATACATATTTTTCTAAAGTATGAGGCTAATTCATACGAGCTGTTCTTACAGTCTCCAAATCTGAATGACCAAACACAATAAAAATTCCTCCTTTAAATCACAGTCAAATGAAGATCAAATAAGGCAGCAACAAGAGGGAAACTTCCTTCGTTCACTAGGCTGGGGTCGGAGGAGGCATGCTGAAACAGAAATTTTAATAATTAAATAAGATCCCAAATTCCATAACATAATGCCCAGGATGCCAAGATGCAGTCAGACACCACTTGTCACACTAAGAAAAATCTCAGTTTCAATGAGAAAAGACAAGCAATAGATTGTAACACCAGGATCACATGAATGTATTATCTCACAGAGATTTTCAAGCAGCCGTGATAAACGTGTTTTAATGAACAATTACAAACACACTTGTAACAAATGAAAAAAGAAGAAAACCTCAGAAGATAAATGGAAGATATAAAGAAGAAGCAAATGGAAAATTTAGATGTGACTAATATAATAACTAAAATGAAAAACTTGACAGATGAGCTCAATAATAGAACAAAAAGAAAAGAAGAAAGAATTGGTGAATTGGAAGATAGAACAATAAAAATTGCCCAGACTGAATAACAGAGAAAAAAAATTGATGGAAATAAAATAGTCTTTGGCTATAACAAAAGATCTAATATTTGTGTTATCAGGGTCCCAGAAGAAGAGAAGGAAAAGGATGGGACTGACAAAAATATTCAAAGAAATGAGTAAAAATTTCTCAAATTTAGCAAACTACATAAACCTAGATTTAAACAAGTAGTGCAACCCAGTGAAGATGAATTCAAAGAAATGCACACCAAGACTCATTATAATCAAACTTCTAAAAACTAAACACAGAAAAATCTTGAAAGCAAAGAGAAAGAAGTGAAACTTTACCTACAGGGGAAAAACAATTCAAATAACAGCGGAGTTCTAGCAGAAATAACCAGGGAGAAGTCACACTGTAATTTGTACATGCTGAAAGAAAAGTCCTATCAATCCCAAATTCTGCATCGAGGAAAAGTATTCTTCAGACAGGAAGGAGAAATCAAGACATTCTCAGGAGTTCCCGTCGTGGCGCAGTGGTTAACGAATCTGACTAGGAACCATGAGGTTGTGGGTTCGGTCCCTGCCCTTGCTCAGTGGGTTAAGGATCCGGCGTTGCCGTGAGCTGTGGTGTAGGTTGCAGACGTGGCTCGGATCCAGCGTTGCTGTGTCTCTGGCATAGGCTGGTGACTACAGCTCCGATTCGACTCCTAGCCCAGGAACCTCCATATGCCGTGGGAGCGGCCCAAAGAAATAGCAAAAAGACAAAAAAAAAAAAAAAAAAAAAAAAAAAAAAGACATTCTCAGACGAAGGAAAACTAAGAGAATTTGACGCCTGCAGACTTACCTTAAAAAATGTAAAGAAAACGCTGAAACAAGGAACATGGAACATCAGGGAAAAAGAAAGAACAATGGAAAGAGTAAATAAGGCAAATTTCCATACACTTTCCTTCTCCTTTTGAGTTTTCTAATGTGTCATGTTTGAAGCAAAAATTGTAGCATTATTTGATGTGATTATCAGTGTATGCAGGGGAAATAGGTAAAACATTGCATTATGATTGGAAAGGGTAAAGAAACTTGAAGAGATATAAGCCTAGGAGGGAGTAGAAACAGGAGTTGGAAACAAATGGGTCTGACTTCAAGACTTCCACCTGACATGATGTAGCTTCACATGTGTATTTAAGAGGAACTGGCTACATCCCTGAGATGTCAGCAGCAGAAGCCTGTTGATAAATTATAGATGTATAACATAATACCTAGAAAAATCACTTAAAATTTTATACAAGAGATGTACTAAAATGCACTATAGATAAATTAAGATGGAATTCTAAGGAAAGGTTCAGGTAACTCACAGGAAGACAGGAAAAAGAAAAACAGAGAAAGCAACTGTCAGGCCAAATGATAAACTGATCTGTAAGAACCCTCTTGGTACATAAAATCCGACCCTCCTTTGCCTGGTGAATAGCCCCTTCACTTTATTGATTGGGTTTCCCTTGCCTGAGTAAGTTAATAAATGAAATTAATCCTCATCTGAACCCAGTCCATACCCACCCTTCACTGTCCTTAGGTCATAAGGAAAGTAATAACTCAACGTGCTCCTGGAGATCATTACAAAATTATAAAGAGAAAATTTACATAGGAAGGACTTATGTTCTATATCTAAATGGTGGGTTGGGTTAAACATTTGCTTTTATTTTGCAAAACTCATGTACATGCTGAACTGTTTAGGGGGAAGTGTATCAAATCTACAACATACTTTGAAATACATAAAAGAAAAATAGATTAAAGAAAGATAGAAGGAAAAGAAATAAATATGTGATAAAACACATGTAACCAATGTAGAATCTAGGTAGTAGGTATACATGTGTTCACAGTAAAATTTTTTTCATTGTTTCTCTATGTTTGAAAATTTGCTAAAAAATTAGTGACTGCTAATTCTTATAGGCCAGAATAAGAAACATTTATAGAAATCTCTTCTGAGAGTGCTTATCTAGGGAGGAAGAGAGTTAATTTTTAAAATCAGGTTGAAGCTGATTGTAATCCACACCAATTGATAACAATGGCCACTCAGCTATTCCCAGACCTTAAATAACAGATTTTTTTACCCTTGAGAAAGAGTACTATAGTCACAATCATAAAAAAATTACAAAGCTAGAAATATACCTTCTAGCCTTCTTCAAAGAAATTTTTGGGAGATTAGTAAAATAAAAGTAATAAGTAGTTATGACTTTGGACCACATCCTGGTAAGCCAGGTGAGACACAGATCGCATCTGAGATGTGTTCCCTACCCTTTAGTGCAGAGGTGGGAGTAAAATCTTCTGCAACAAATGGGTTTCCTAGATCCATTTTTGAGTCTATTGTGGTAGGAAGACCAAGGTCATAGCCTTCAAACTCATCCTTCACGTCAAAGGAATAAATAAAAACAATACTACATCACAGTGTGATTCAGAGTTTGGTGCCACTTTCAGTCTCAAAACTTTCAAGGTTGGCACTTCGCCTCATATCTCCAATTGTCTGAAGTTAAACGTGTAGAAGTAATATTGGTCTATGAAAGTAAAAGGTTATTATAAGGTCGATCATGTGAAATGGCTCAATTACAGATGAGAATTGGCACGAGGACTATAGCTCCAATACCTGGTATACAATTACGAAACTGACAGATGTTTTTACTGCTTCCCACTAAAGGGAAATAACCAGCAGTAGTATGGTTTTACTCGACAGGGATGGTAGTACATTTTGCCTCAGGATTACTTCTCTGCAGATGAGTGCCACTATTCATTTATGGGGAACTTCACCATCCCACCAATGCACAAGTCAACGATTTCATTGGCCTATTACGTACATAAAAGCATAAAGAAGTAATACTTCTATCAGGAGACTCAACAGTAATTCCCATTTGAGGATCAAAGTAGACAATAGCCTTTGAGGTTTTTTCATGCCACTAAGTAAACAGACATAAAAGGAGGTCACAGTGCTGACAGTAATTAATAGTTATCATAATGATCATAATTGTCAAGAGGATATAGAGATGCTTTTGCACACTGCAGCTGGAGAAGAATATGGAATATGAAAGCCAACGTATGTCTTTGTATTACCAAGACTATAGCAAAACTTAGTAGAAAACTACTCTGGTGCTACTGAGGAAGAAGTACCACAGGCTCAGATCTTTCAGGAATGAAAGTTTGGGTCAGTCCCCCTAGGTCAAGGGCACTGGCCAGCAGATGCACTGGTTGAAAGCAGAAGGAAGATGAGCTAGGTAGAAAAGTAAGAAAAGACAAACACCGCAAGCTACAGCCTCAAAACCCCTTGCTTGAAAGCATAGCCTCTTCCAGAAAACCCTTCCTCATCGTCTCAAGTCTATTTATTTATATATTTACCTAAATTCTGTTTTGTTTTACCTCTTTCTCCCACTATGGATTCTTGATGGCTAATTTTACAGTTTAGTTTATAGTCAAAGAATAACAAGACTTCACATAGAGAAAATAGAGCAGTGAATATAACCTGGAGATCATAGACTTGGAGCAGGATGCAACACTTGATGTACCTTGAGGTGTTTCCTTTTAAGGAACTGGTGAGTGTATCTTTTCCCTTAGGAGAATAACTAGATGACAACATTATTTTTGTTTTGTTTTGTTTGTCTTTTTCTATAACTGCACCCCGGCATATGGAGGTTCCCAGGCTAGGGGTCGAATTAGAGCTGTAGCCACCGGCCTATGCCAGAGCCACAGCAACGCAGGATCCGAGCCGTGTCTGTGATCTACATCACAGCTCACGGGAACACCGGATCCTTAACCCACTGAGCAAGGCCAGGGATAGAACCCACAACCTCATGGTTCCTAGTCGGATTCATTAACCACTGAGCCACGACCTCATGGTTCCTAGTCGGATTTGTTAACAGCTGAGCCATGACAGGAACTCCGACAACATTATTTTTGAAAACGGGAAGGATACATATGGTTCTTGGGCTGGTAAAGGGACTGAGTCATGGTAAGACAGAGGTTCACTTCTCAGTACCCAGGAAACCAAAGAGACCAGTTGCTCCCTCTTTATACTTCCTGGCAGCCAGAGAAGCTCTTAACCAATGCAATCAGCACTTTCATTCAAAAGACACTGAAAGAGGGGAGAAATTATTTACAGTAATGAAGACGTTGAGAATCTAGCTGACCAGTAATGTAAGTATGCAGAGGGGACAGTTCTACAGCAAAGATCAGATTAAGGCTGTAACCTTCCCCCCAACACATATGGTTTTAGATAGCTTCCATAAGGCTACCATTAGCCTTATAGTAAGGGGTGGGGAAGGGGGAGGCAGAAAGAAGAGATGGAGAGAGATACGGAAACAAAGATGATTACAAATTTAGTAGGAAAAGATTTGGGTGGTGTTGTTGGTACATTAGATTTATTGGTGCAAATAGATCAGAAGCCTACAGTTTTTGAGGGACTTGTGTTGTCAAAGAAACCATGACTAGGGCCATGAGAATATCTTTGACAGTTTAAACTTTGAAAGAGTCCATGGGGAGTTCGCATCGTTGCACAGCAGAAACGAATCCAACGAGGAACCATGAGGTTGCAGGTTCGATCCCTCGCCTCACTCATTGGGTTAAGGATTTGGTGTTGCTATAGCTGTGGTGTAGGCCAGCAGCTGTAGCTCTGATTAGACCCCTAGCCTGGGAACCTCCATATGCCACTGGTGTGGCGCTAAAAGGACAAAAGACAAAAAAAGAAAGAAAGGAAGAGTCCATGGGAAACCAACCTTACATAAGCAGAAAATGGGCTATGAACCTACCTCCCAAGGAGCGCATACTCTCCAATGACCACTTCCTAAGTGAAATAGGAAAAATGAAAAAAAGAATCTCGGTGAGGGTGGAACCAGGTGCCATGGCGTTTCTTCCATACAGCAGAATCAGGGCTTAATTGAGAAACTTCCAAATTTGGTGACCCATCAGGGTTCCATCCAGTACTACGGACTAACAGAAGACAAGTGTCATCTTTTTCTGAACAGGAATTTTGCTACTGTCCTTTCTATGTTCCACTGTGCCTATGGAGTATGTGGGCTCAAATGATATATTCATAGGTTGACTTTCACTGGGAACTAATGGTATATCACACTGGTCAGAACTGGATGTGGTGACTTATGGAACTTTATTTTCCTTCTTTGACAAGGGGCTTGAGTGTATTTTGTGTGTGGGAGGAATATCTGGGCAGATACTGTATTTAGTGAACAGAAGGTAGACTATAGCAGAGACTGGTTAACGTTCACTAATCTCTAACCTTTTTCCTCTTCTCAAGCACATAGCTAGTCTACATTTTTCAAGCTCACTTACTGTCAAGTGTGTAAGTTGACTGAGTTCTAGCCAATAAAATGTAGGCAGAAGTGATATGGGCTCCTTGGCCTGTTCCCCAGAAACCACCCAAGCATTATCCTTCATGCCTTGGTCTGCTTCCTAGGTTTTTAAAAATGAGCACAATGAATTTTGAAGTGGCAGAGCAAGCCTGGGTTGTCAGTTATAAGCACTTGCTCTGAACTCTATGTGAGTAAGAAATAGACTTCTTTCATTTGCATTATACTATTTTGCATTTTGCCATTTGTTTATTGCCACAATTGGACTCATCCTATCTAGAAAATCTTTTCAGCATTAAATATAGAGGATTAAATCCAAAACATCATAAACATATGGATAATAATTCCACTAAAGAGATTTATTTCCTTCACCAGTATCTAAGCATCAGCAGGGTGCTGAATTTAGGCAGCTCTTATTCTCAATGTTCATACACTCTAGTTTGGCATCCTACATATCTATTTGTGAGCTATTCTCAGTAATTGACAGGACATTAGCCTCAAGCAGCATCTTTACCTCCAACCTAGGGTTTCTCTCTGGGAGACAGACCCTGCAGAGAACTACACCAATCACTGGCATAATGAATCAAGACAGCGGAATCTGCATTCATTGGCAATTTCCTGGACATTTTTCTGGGTGCAAGTCACCCATGTCGATCCAGCAGAAAATTCAATTTATTTCCTAAGTCAGAGTAAAAATCACAAGAGGCAATTTTTTTTCTCACCAAGGCAGAGACATATCAGCTTGGAAAAAGAATGGCCTGGATGTTCTTCCTTTCTGAGATGGGCTGGTGAGGGGTGGTGCTCTGTCCACAGCTTGGTTCATCCTTAGAAAAGGGGAAGAACCACTGTCTAAGCCACACTGGGGTCTGATACCTCCTGGCCCTTACAAAGAGATGGGGTATACGGATGAGGGCAGGTCACATTTGCTTCTTTGGGGCCTGATGGATCTTGGCACCAGCGTGCACACCCTGCCCTGAGGGAACTAAGGAATAAAGCTACCCACTGGCAGAGATGAGAATTCCAGGGAGAAAAGCCCACTCTGTCCTGCCTCTGCTTCTGCTTTTATGTATCCTGATCAAAAGCAGCTCTGCTGCTCCCTTAGGCCCCCACAGGCTCCTGAGGCTCTCTGTCCTCAAAAGTGCCCTCTTTCCCCTCTGTACCCACCCTTCCTGTCCTGTGTCACTCCTCACAGGATGCGTCATGTGGCATGTGACTCATTTCCTCTGTATTCCCTATGAGACTGGTTCCTCGGGAGTAGGGATTGAGTCATGCCCACCTTTGCCTATTCTGGACCTAGCCTAGGGCCTAGCAACATACTAAAGGTTCAGAAGGTGGGAAAAATTTGTTACCAGTCTGAATAACCAAAGTTTCCCAGACTTCTTTTATAAATCTTCTTGTTCCTTTTTTAGGGCCCAGACGTATAATTGCTGAAAAAACAAAATTTAACTTATTTTAGATTTGATGCATCAGTAACACAGGGGCACATGATGAGCTTGCTCAGAGAGCAGCCTCCCCATGGAACGTCTCTTGTCTTCTTCCCATTGTCTCAGCTGTTGCCCTGGTGGAGCCCATCTTCATCTCTAGCAGCCCACAGACCATTGAGCTCCTTGCCCTCCTATCCCTCTATAGCCGGCTGCCAGAACGAATTGCCCCAAACACCCCTCTGATTCAAAAGTATTCTGTGCTTCTCAATTGGCTTCCAATGAAAAATCTAAGCATAGTGTATTTTCAAGAACTTGCACAGCCACTGGCTTCCAAATATTTTCTGAAAAGCACATTTCCTACCTGCGCCCACACTTTTTAATATCTCTGAAATCAGCTTGTGTCTTAAAATCTCTGGTGGCCAGGTGGTGACAGTGATATGCTGGCCCCTGCCTAAGACAACACATCGGGATTCACAGAATAGGTGTCAGCAGCTTGGAGGAAACCCCAGAAACAACTGCAGAGCACTTTAAGGAACACTGCACTCCCAGCGCTCTCATGGCACAGAGGACAGCTCCCTTCTGAATGCACAAGGGACTCCGGGTGCTGAAAGTGAAGATGCTGTCAGCATTCCTAAATCAACTTCTTTTTCCTTTTTTTCCTTTCCTACTTATGCGTGAGAATGATATATGATGTAAAAGTAATTCTAAAAGCACTCATTCAGTAAATACAGATTTTGTGTCACGGTTTACTTGGCTGAATTCTTTCTTTTTGAATAGACCATGGAAGAACTGTGCCTCGTACAGTGGATGGTGTTTTTCGATGTGACTGAAGTGGAACATAGCAATATAATCATCCAATTAATTCCTCATCTCTCCCCCACTAAGCTTTTATCCCAAGCCAAGCCTCACAACTAGTGATTCTTAAATCAGAGCTGTACTTTTCTGCCTTCATTTAATCAAATTTACTCCCCTGGAATTTTGTTATCATTCATCTCCACCTCTGGAAATTCTATGCATTCTTTAAATATTGACTTAAGTGTAACCTACTCCAGGAGAGCTTTCCTGTATCTCTCATTTCCTATGACCTCCTCCAGTCTCTATAACCCTGCATTGCTTGTACATCTCTTCCACTTCAGATAAAGCCAGTTCTTTTGAAATCTTCCATGTCTTGGGCACAGTGGTTAAGCCGTCTTGCATACATTGTCTCAGCTGATCACTGCAATAAGCTTTTGAGGTAGGAATTAGCCTCCTTTCTTGCGATGAGTTTAACTGAGCTTCAGAGAGTGGTTGAGTTCTCTGCTTGCCTACATGTAGTAGGTGGTAAACAGGGATCTTTTGGTCCACGTCTGATCGCTGAACATCAGCTTCTTTTTCTCCACACCTGCCCTCCCCATCCACATACTGAATACACAGTATTGAGTTGAATTGAAGATGACATGCAAAATACCATTCAAAACTAAATTTTCTTGCTAAGAAAATCCCAAATTTACTTGACAAACAAGCTAAAGTGTGATTAAGTAAAATTCACATTTTCATTATTAGGCTGATATTCTTTGTTAAACTCCATTTGTTTAAGAAAAATTAGAATCACGTTTCACTGTGAGAAAAGAACCGTGAAGATTTGCCTCAGAAACGCTGTGATGATTTTTCTTGTTCCTTCTGTTATTTTCTTAAATAATAATGCAAAACGGCTGCACATTTAGCCAGAAGAGCCAGTTTACATTCAGAGTATTAAAATAGAAGAAGTAGATTCTCCCTTCTGCCTGTGAAAAGAGTCGGCTATGAAAAACACTTAAAAAAGAAAAAAAAAAAAAAAAAACAGTTTCTTTGCAAGGAGGAGGAGAGGTTGCACCATTTCCCCAATACTAGGAGCAAGAGCAACAAACATAATCCTGACATCAGACAAAGCTGAATCACAGCTCAGGCACTCCCTAATTTTGTGATCTTGCACAAGTTACTTAACATTGTCAAACATCAATATCCTCATTCATAGATTGAGGCTCAATAAAACTACATCATAGTGTTGTTTTAGGACTAATTGATAATGGCACATAAATTAGGTATTATTATTACTATTATTGAAGTTATTTCTTCGTGGGTCCTTTGGTCTTATTCAGTCAAGAAGAACTGTGATTTTTTTCTTTTAAGCAAACAACTGCGTCTTGCTGCTTTGTAGATCGGAAGCACTCAAGAGTTGGGTAATCAGAAAAATGATGGCAGTTTTCTGAATAGGAGATTATGGCCGCCTGTACCTGGGTAATAGCGGTGAGGATGTTTCAAGTGTCTGCAGTTGAGATGATTTTAGGATACAGAATCCATATAATGCGGTATCGGACTTGTGGTGGAAGGATGTGGAGGAGCAAGGAATCAAGAATGACTTCTGGGTCTACGGCTTAAGGCATCTAGGTAGACGGTAGTACCATTGGTTGATGGGGAAGACTGAAGGCAGGCGGTCAGGTTGGAGGTGGGAGTAAATAAAAAATTCGGTTATGGAACAAAAGTCCACTTGTAGAAATTCATAGTACACTTTTCAAAACCAGAATTCAGAATTTTTATTTTAATTTTGGTGATTTCCTCATCTCTGTCCACATCTAAAATGTTGATCCAAGTAAAGAATATCTTCTCTCCTCTTCTTTTGCCGCATAGATAACAGACAATATCCTGGGATTTTATCAGCTTGACTTTTTCCAAGAAACCTTTTGGATTTTCCTTCTCCCTCTTGTAGCCATTGATTAACTCAGCAGTTAAATCAGCCATCGTGACCCCAATCTTGAAATTCTCCTTATAATTTTCTCCATGGGAGTAAGAATTCTGGTCCAGAAGCTCAGGTCTTCACAGTGGGTTGGCTCCTTTGTCTTGGAAGTAGAGTTTCCTTCTAGGACCTGTGAAGTTCGATTATATCACCTGTCATGCTAAAGCACTTCCCAACCTCAGTACCTTCCTCCATACCCTCTTAGGGTCACTTTCTCAACAATACTTACATTGTTCTGTTTGACAGACTCTTCCCTGATTGATTTATGAACATAAATTCAATTGTTACCTTATGGTCACCATAATCACAGTTGCAGTTTCTCTGATACCTTGCATTTACAGTAATCACCATTACAACCTGCATTTGAGTGCCTTAAGCCTCCTCTCCATGAAATTGCCCCAGCAGAGACAGTCTAGATGATCATGATGGATGAGAGGTGGAGTGAGATGACCTCCAAGTCAACTTTCTCCTCTCAAATTCTGTGTATTTCACCTTTAATATTGTACAGAAACCCAAAAGTGCTTGTTGCCCACATGGCTATTTTAATTTACTGAAGCTTTGTAGAACCACCCACCATCTAGCTGATCTTATTCAGGTGAAAAGCTGAATAAGCAAATATGATCTCAGAGCTACTAGCGAAGAAGCTATTGTTGCCAGCTTTCAGTGAAAAGAAGGCTCTGTGCAAAGTTATCTGACATATATAGGGAGTGGCTTATTTTAAATGAACATCTGTTAGGGAGGTAGGGTGCTGCAGTGCAAAAGATTGTATAGTCGGATTATTGCTTTCACTGTGGTGCTAACTAGCTAACTGAATTTGAACAGGACATTTCACATCTGTGAGTTTTAAACTCCTCATCTGTAAGATTTAGAAGGTTTAATTAGATCAGGGTTTCTCAACCTCTGCACCACTGACATTTGGTTCTGGGTAATTCTTTGTTGTGGGAGACCATCCTGTGCATTGTAGGATGTTTAGCAGCATCCCTGGCCCCCATTCACTGCAGGCCATTAGCATCCACTCTCCCCAAGTTTTGACAAGCATAAATGTCTCCAGACATTAGCAGCTGTCTTCCAGGGAGCAAAACTGCCCCACCTGGGAACTTTTGCACTAAGAAAAGATACCTCAAAAAAGACATACAGTAAACCGAATAGCACCTCACCGCCTCCATCCATGTCTATTATGAAAGATGTTGTGTGTATGTATAATCTAAAGGTAACCGCTAGTGGGAGTTCCCATCATGGCTCAGTGGAAAGAAATCTGACTAGAATCTATGAGGATGCAGGTTCAATCCTTGACTTCGCTCAGCAGGTTAAGGATCCTGAGTTGCTGTGTCTGTGGTGTAGGCTGGCAGCTACAGTTCCGATTCAGCCTACTAGGTATAGTGTCATGTCATCTGCAAATAGTGATAGTTTTACTTCTTCCTTTCCAATTTGGATTCCTTTTATGTCTTTTATTTCTCTGATTGCCGTGGCTAGGACTTCCAAAACTATGTTGGGAGTTCCCGTCGTGGCGCAGTGGTTAACGAATCCGACTAGGAACCATGAGATTGCGGGTTCAGTCCCTGCCCTTGCTCAGTGGGTTAACGATCTGGCGTTGCCGTGAGCTGTGGTGTAGGTCGCAGACGTGGCTTGGATCCTGCGTTGCTGTGGCTCTGGCGTAGGCCGGTGGCTACAGCTCCGATTAGACCCCTAGCCTGGGAACCTCCATATGCTGAGGGTGCGGCCCAAGAAATAACAAAAGGACAAAAAAAAAAAAAAAACTATGTTGAAGAGTAGTGGCAAGAGCAGACATCCTTGTCTTGTTCCTGATCTCAGTGGGGAATTCTTTTAGCTTCTCCCCATTGAGAATGATGTTCACTGTGGGTTTGTCATATATGGCCTTTATTATGTTGAGGTAGGTTCCCGCTATGCCCACTTTCTGAAGGGTTTTTATCAGAAATGGGTGATGGATTTTGTCAAAAGCTGTTTCTGCATCTATTGAGAGGATCATGTGGTTTTTATTCTTCAGTTTGTTAATGTGGTGTATCATACTGATGGATTTGTGGATATTGAAGAACCCTTGCATCCCTGGGATAAATCCCACTTGATCATGATGTACAATCCTTTTAATATATTGTTGGATTCAGTTTGCTAGTATTTTGTTGAGGATTTTTGCATCAATGTTCATCAGTGACATTGGCCTGTAGTTTTCTTTTTTGTGGTATCTTTGTCTGGTTTTGGTATCAGGGTGATGGTGGCCCCATAGAATGAGTTTGGGAGTATCCCTTCCTCTGCAATTTTTTGAAATAGTTTCAGAAGGAGAGGTGTTAGCTCTTCTCTAAATGTTTGATAGAATTTGCCTGTGAAGCCATCTGGTCCTGGACTTTTGTTTGTTGGAAGTTTTTAAATCACAGTTTCAATTTCAGCTCATGTGATGGGTCCATTCATCTTTTCTATTTCATCTTGGTTTAGTCTTGGAAGATTGTACTTTTCTAAGAATTTGTCCATTTCTTCTACGTTTTCTGTTTTATTGGCATATAGTTGCATATAGTAGTCTCTTATGATCCTTTGTATTTCTGTGATGTCTGTTGTTACTTCTCCTTTTTCATTTCTAATTTTATTGATTTGAGTCCTCTCTCTTTTTTTCTTGATAAGTCTGGCTAGGGCTTTATCACTTTTGTTGATCTTTTCAAAGAACCAGCTTTTCGTTTCCTTGATCTTTTCTACGGTTTTCTTTGTTTCTAGTTCACTGATTTCTGCTCTGTTCTTTATGATTTCTTTCCTTCTACTAACTTTAGGTCTTGTCTGTTCTTCTCTCTCGAGCTGCTTTAGATGTAAAGTTAGCTTGTTTATTTGAGCTTTTTCTTGTTTTCTGAGGTGAGCTTGTATTGCTATAAACTTTCCTCTTAGAACGGCTTTTGCTCCATCCTGTAGGTTTTGGAGTGTTGTATCTTCGTTGTCATTTGCTGCTTGGTATTTTTTAAATTTCCCCTTTGATTTCTTCAATGATCCTTTGGTTGTTTAGTAGCATGTTGTTTAGTCTCCATGTGTTTGTGTTTTTTGCAGATTTTTTCTTGTTGTTGATTTCCAGTCGTATAGTGTTGTGGTCAGAAAAGATGCTTGATACGATTTCAATTTTCTTAAAGTTACCGAGGTTGGATTTGTAGCCCCAGATGTGATCAGTCTTAGAGAATGTTCCATGTGCACTTGAGAAGAATGTGTATTCTGTTGCTTTTGGATGGAATGTCCTATAAATATCTATGAAGTCCCTCTGGTTTAATGCATCATTCAGGGCCTGTGTTTCCTTATTGATTTTCTGTCTGTATGATCTGTCCATTGCTGTAAGTGGGGTGTTAAAGTCCCCCACTATTATTGTGTTATTGTCAATTTGTCCTTTTAAGGTTGTTCGCAGTTGCCTTGTATATGGTGGTGAACCTATGTTGGGTGCGTAGATATTTAAAATAGTTATCTTCTTCTTGTATTGATCCTTTGATCATTATGTAATGACCTGCTTTGTCCCTTAAAATATTCTTCATTTTAAAGTCTATTTTGTCTAATATGAGTATTGCTACTCCAGCTTTCTTTTGATCCCTGTTTGCATGAAATATTTTCTTCCATCCTCTCACTTTCAATTTGTATATGTCCCTAGAAGTGAAATGGGTCTTTTGAAGACAGCATATATAAGGGTCTTGTTTTTGTATCCATTCAGCCAGTCCATGTCTTTTGTTTGGGGTGTTTAGTCCATTTACATTTAAGGTAATTATTGCTATATATGTTCTTATTGCCATTTTATTAATTACTTTGGATTTGTTTTTGTTGCTCTTTTTTCTTTCCTTCTTCTCTTGTTCTCTCCTCTTCTGGTTTGATGACTATCTTTAGAGTTATATTTGAATTGATTTTTCTTTGTTTGTGTATCAGTTGTAGATTTTTGGTTTGCAGTTATTCTGAAGTTTTGATATGAGTCTGTATGTATATGAGATTGTTTTAACTTGTTGTCCTCTTAATTGCAAGTTCATCTCCAATGTCCTGCATTTGTACCCACTTATTTTCATGATTTCTGATTTTGGTGATATAATTGTGCATGGATGATTTCATATCTTTACTGTATATATACCTTTACTGGTGAGCCTTGTCATTTGTGGAATTTTTGTTTCCTGTTGCTATCTTTTCTTTTCGTCTGAGAGAAGTTCCTTTAATATTTGTTGTAAGGCTGGTTTAGTGTTGCTGAATTCTCTCAGCTTTTGCTTATCTGTGAAGGTTTTGATTTCTTCTTCAAATCTGAATGAGAGCCTTGCTGGGTAGAGTAATCTTGGGTGGAGGTTTTTTCCTTTCATCTCATTAAGTATATCATGCCAGTCCCATCTGGCCTGCAGAGTTTCAGCTGAAAAATCTGCCGATAACCTTATTGGGGTTCCCTTGTGTGTTACTTGTTTCTTTTCCCTAGCTGCTTTCAAGATTTTCTCTTTGTCTTTAATTTTGGTCAGTTTGATTAAGGTCTCAGTGTATTCCTCCTTGGGTTTATTTTATATGGTACTCGTTGTGCTTCTGGGATTTGAATGGGAGGTTCTTTTCCCATGTTAGGGAAGTTTTCGGCTATTATTTCTTGGAATATTTTTTCTGTCCTCTTCTCTCTCTCTTCTTCTGACACCCCTATAATGTGGGTGTTGGTGCATTTAACGTTGTCCCAGAGTTCTCTGAGACTCTCTTCATTTGTTTTCAATCTTTTTTCTCTTTTCTGTTCTGCATCCATAACTTCCACTAACCTGTCCTCCACCTCGCTTATTTGTTCTTCTCCTCTTGTATTCTGCCTCCTGTATTCTGCTGTTAGCTGCCTCTAGTGAATTTTTTATTTCAGTGATTGTATTTTGCATCTCTTCTTGTTTAAATTTTATATCTTGTATCTCTTTGGTCAGTGTTTCCTGTAAGTTATCCGTCTTTGCCTCCAGTTTATTTCCAATGTCTTGCATCATCTTCGGTGTCAGCAATCTAAAGTCTTTTTCCTGGATGCTGAGAGTCTCCTCATCACTTAGCTGATTTTCTGGGGTTTTTCCTTTCTCCCTCATCTGAGTTATAGTTCTCTGTCTTTTCATTTTTATAGATTTTTGGTGTGGTGCTCTTTTTACAGATACTAGAATTGTAGCCTCTGTTACTTCTGGTGTCTGCCCCCCTTGTGGCTGAATTTGGTATGGGGGCTTGCTGTAGGCTTCCTGCTGGGAGGAGCTGATGCCTGCCCATTGGTAGGTGGAGCTGATTCTAATCCCTCTGGTGAGTGGGGCTTCGTCTCTGGATGGGATTAGAGGCAGTTGTGTGCCTGAGGGGTCTTTAGGTGGCCTGTTTACTGAGGGGTGGGGCTGTGATGCCACCTGGAATGTTGTTTGTCCTGGTGCTTCTCAATGCTGACTGATGGGCAGGGCCAGACTTTCCCAAAATGGCCATCTCCAGAAAAAGGCATGCTGCTGAATATTCCCCAGAGCTTTGCTTTCGATATCCTTCCCTCCCAACAAGCTACATTCACCCCTGTTTTCCCAGGATGTCCTCCAAGAACTGCAGTCATGTTTGACCCAGATTCCTATGGAGACTTTGCTTTGCCCTGGGACCCAGTGCACGTGAAAGTCTGTGTGCACCTTTTAGGAATGGGGTCTCTGTTTTCCCCAGTCCTGTGGAGCTCCTGTGCACAAGCCCCACTGGTCTTCAATGCCAGATGCTCCAGGGGCCCTTCCTCCCAGTGCCAGATCCCCACACGTGAGAGTTTGATGTGGGGCTCAGAACTCTCTCTCCTGTAGGTGAGTCTCTGTGAACCAGTTAGTTTCCAGTCTGTGGGGCTTCCTACCTGGGAGGTATGGGGTGGTTTATATTGCAAAATCACTCCTCCTACCTCTTGATGTCACTTCCTGTTTGTATTCTGGAGTAGGATATCTTTTGGTCCATTTGAGTGAAGATTGCTCAGTCTGTAGTTGTGAATTTTTTTTCCACCACCTTAATCCCATCTCCAGCAGATTGTTTTTTACAAAATAAAACCTAACTATATACTACTTAAAATAATACATTTAAAACAAAATACCTTGTTTTTTTTAAAAAAAAAAAAGGATGGGCTATGATTTATCTGGTGAAAATAAAAATTCCAAAAGTCAAAATTAATTTTAACTGATCTGGAAATCAAAGCAAAAATTATTAAAATTGAATGAGGAAAATCATTTCATATTAATAAGATAAATAATTGAGGGTAAAGTATAAAATTAGGATGAAAAGCATGAACTTTTATTCAGCCAATAACAAAATGTCTACATATATAAAGCAACACAATCACTCCTTATTGCAAGAAAGCCAGGAAGCAGTTTTCATCTGGATCTTCTTGGCACCCCAAATAGTATTAAAATTCTATTTGTAAGGAGAATTAGGAGTATGGTTATTGTGCTGGTGGCTTACAGTCTTGCTTACTGCCTGGCTACTGTTATTGGTGAACAGTGGGCAGGTGAGTAAACCTTGCTGTTTTTAAGAGTGTGAAATTACTGATAAGTCAGCTTTCATAAATGTGACTTAATGTAGGTGTATGAAAAGCTAGAAAAATACAAATTTCACCTTTTTAAAGAAAAAATGGTTAAGATAATGAAGCATTTTTGGTAATTTTTAGTTGACATAGCTAATCAAATATTTCCTGTGACCTAAAGTATTACTCATTCAGGAAAGAAAAATAGTGCAGATAATAGGTACCAAATAAATGTTATTAAAATGCATTATATTGAGAGTTTCCGTTGTGGCACAGTAGAAATGAATTCAACTAGGAACCATGAGGTTGCAGGTTCCATCCCTGGCCTTACTTAGTGGGTTAAGAATCCGGTGTTGCTGTGACCTGTGATGTGGGTCACAGACACATGGCTTGGATCTGGCGTTGCTTGTGGCTTTGGCGTAGGCCAGCAGCTATAGCTCCCATTTGACCCCTAGCCTGGGAATCTCCATATGCTGCAAGTGTGGCCCTAAAAAGCAAAAAAAAAAAAAAAAAAAAAAAAAAAAATTACATTTATCTTTCTTTAGTAAAAGTTGGCTATATATGGTTTCCTTTTTATTCAGGATAATGTTACATTAGCATGAATGATTAATGCCATTTAATGAAAGATGTCATCATGTAGACTGTAGTTATTTCTTCATATTAAAACATAACAGCAGGAGTTCTCACTGTTGCACAGTGGGATTGGCGGCTTCTCTGCAGCACCAGAACGTGGTTTCAATCCCACACAGTGGAGTAAAGGACCCTCTGTTGCTGCATCTGTGGCATAGGTTGCAATTGCAGCTCAGATCTGATCCCTGACAGGGGAACTCCATATGCTGTGGGGCAGCCACAAAAGAAAACAAACAAATATTAACAGCGACATTGTTTAAGTACCTATTTTAATAAAGCAGTTCATATTTGACTAATAAAATATATGCAAATAAAAATATGTAAAACAAAACTGTGAGATAAAAATGGAAAATAAATTTATAAAAACACCCATAGTGCAATAATGGTGAGAAACTTTAATATTATTTCTATTTGAGTGATAGAATACACCAAAATTAAGTAAGGGCACAGAAATTTTGAGTAATGTGATTGAAATTGTTGAAAAAATTAATATTGAATTTTGTAAGAGTTACACAAACATTCTGTGAAACTATAAAATAGTTATATTAAAACTGATTTTCTATTAAACCAAAAATTGAGCCTTAATTCATTTTGAAAAGTTGTAAATGTATAAGCTATATTATTTGATAACAAAATAGTAAAACTATAAAATATAAAAATTTAAAAAGTGAGAACAAAAAAAGCCCAAGGAACCATTTCATTCAATTAGGAATTAAAAGTAGAATTACACTCTTTGGAAGACCATGGAAATAAGAATAGCACACTTAAATCTGTGAGCCTGTTTCTGTTTTGTAAGTAAGTTCATTTATACTATTTTTAAAGGTATGGCATCAAAGAGAACAGGGAGAAGGATAAATTAGGAGTGTGGGATTGACAGATGCACACTACCGTACATAAAGTAGCTGTATATAAAATAGGTAAACAATCAGAAAGATTCTCATCCTGTGAATAGATGCCTCAGGCATTCTTTCCCTGATGGCCACTAAATATTCGAATTATACAGTTCATTCTGTCTTAGATACTAGGTGTCCTCACCCTGCCTTCTCATATTGCTGGACTTTCCTGAGGAAATCTTCTGTGAAAGGGCAACCATATTATATGCTTTAGGGAAGTACCTTTAGTGCATTGGACAAATACTTATGGATGATTACATTATGTCATAAACTGTCAGTCCTAGACACTGGAAATGAAGTGAGAAGAACTTAAAATCTCTGCCTTCATGAAGCTTACATTCCAGAAAGGAGAGAGTCATGAAAAATGTAAACAAGTAAATAGCATAAGTTTGTTAAAGTCAAGAGCTTTGACAAAAGATAGAAAGCAAGAGAGAATGGGAATTCCCATTGTTGCTCAGCAGTAATGAAACTGACTAGTATCCATTATGATACAAGTTCAAACCCTGGCCTCACTCTGGGTTAAAGATTCAGTGTTGCCACGAGCTGCAGTGTAGTTTATAGACACAGCTCGGATCCCATGTTGCTATGACTGTGGCATAGGAACCCCTAGCCTGGGAACTTCCATATGCCATGGGTGCAGCCCTAAAAAGAAAAAAGAAAAAAAAAAAGTAAGAGAGGAAATGTTGGTGCTAGTACAGCCTCAAGCTTCCCTGAGAAACTGACCTCAAATGGAGACCTAAATTAAGTGAGATAATGAGCAAACCAAGAGCAAGCTTTTAGAGAGGCATTAACCAATGCAATAAAATGATAGAAAGTAGGCAAGACATTCTCTGACATCAGCCTTACAAATGTTTCCTCAGGTCAGTCTCCCAAAGCGTCAGAAATAAAAGCAAAAATAAACCAATGGAACCTAATCAAACTGACAAGCTTTTGCACAGCAAAGGAAACCAAAAAGAAAACAGAAAGACAACTTACAGAGTGGGAGAAAATAGTTTCAAATGATGCAACTGACAAGGGCTCAATCTCTAAAATATACAACTCAACAGCAAAAAAGCCAACAACCCAATTGAAAAATGGGCAAAAGACACGAATAGACATTTCTCCAAAGAAGATACAGATGACCAACAAACACATTAAAAAATGCTCAACATCATTGATTATTAGAGAAATGCAAATCAAAACTACCACAAGATACCACCTCATACCAGTCAGAATGGCCATCATTAATAAGCCCACAAATAGCAAATGCTGGAGAGGATGTGGATAAAAGGGAACCCTCTTTCATTGTTGGTGGGGATGTAAGTTGGTACAATCACTATGGAAAACAGTATGGAGGTACCTTAGAAATCTATACATAGAACTACCATATGACCCAGCAATCCCACCCTTGGGCATCTATCCAGACAAAGCTTTCCTTGAAAAAGACACATGCACACACATATTCATTGCAGTACTATTCACAATAGCCAAGACATGGAAACAACCTAAATGTCCATGGACAGATGATTGGATTAAGAAGATGTGGTATATGTACACAATGGAATACTACTCAGTCATGAAAAAAGAACAAAATAATGCCATTTGCAGCAACATGGATGGAACTAGAGACTCTCATACTAAGTGAAGTAAGTCAGAAAGAGAAATACAAATACCATATGGTATCAATTATATCTGGAATCTAATATACAGCACAAAAGAACCTTTCCACAGAAAAGAACCTCATGGACTTGGAAAATAGACTTGTGGTTGCCAGCAGAAAGGGGGAGGGAGTGGGATGGATTGGGAACTTGGGGTTAATAGATTCAGACTATTGCCTTTAGAATGGATAAGCAATGAGATCCTGCTGTGTAGCACTGGTAACTATGTCTAGTCACTTATGATGGAGTATGATAATGTGAGAAAAAGAATGTGTGCACGTATGTGTGACTGGATCACCATGCTGTACAGGAGAAAATTGACAGAACACTGTAAACCAGCTATAATGAAAAAAATAAAAATCATTGCATAAAAAAAGTTAAAAGTAAATAGAAGCAGAAGAAATAACAATATAGAAGAAAAGCCCATTGAGGTAAGCAGTTGTTTTTGTTTTGTTTGGGGTATAGGATTTTAATTTTAATTTTTTAATTTTATTATCCTTTGGAGTATTTGCCAATTCATGTTATGGAGCATAGAGGCTGAACCAAAATGAGTGGCCTAAAAACTTCAGCCATCCTTCTAGGATAAAAAATTAAAAAAAAAAAATAGAGTTTAGGGGTACCAGTGTGACAAGGACGTGAGAGATGAAGATCCTTTGGAAAGGAAAACCACATAGAAGTAAGCCCCAAATGTCTGCCATTTCCTCTTAAGGCATTTGTCGATTCTTAAGTGGTGCATGAAGGTGGGAAGAGTAGGCAGTACTAGAAGCCAAGAATCTAAGCAAAAAGCATCTGCTGAAAAGCTAAATAGCTAAATGGAAATCTAGGCAGTCTCATGGTACTGGAGAGACTAATAATTAGAGTTGGGTCTGCTAGGGAGGTGAGGCCATTATAAATGTCTGCGGATTTTCGTTGATTTGCCCCTTTCAAAAAAGAGCTACTCCCTAAGGTAAAGACAAACAAAAAATGCATATGCCTCAAAACCCTAAAATCATAGGAACCTGCTGCTTGCATTAAGGTCATCTGCCTATATTCCATCTGCCTGCCAGAAGAATATTAAATTCACTCTGGAGGAAGATAAAATCTTCCAGAGCCCCATTTATTTTTCAGACTATTTTTCATGGATAAAGTCTGGCATTCAAATTAATAGCCATGCCAGGAAACTGGACCAGATGACTAAAAGGCAAGAGAAAAAAGGAAAAAACAAATCCATGTGATGGAAACAAACCATGGATGATCACAGTATTGAAGTTATCAGACATGGATTTTAAAATATCTTCAAGTAATGAGTTCAAGAAAAAGAGGAAAGGATTATTTCTCCAGTGGACAAAAATGATAAGAATCAAATGGCACTTCTAGAACAACAAAAAAAGTGATATTAAAATTAAGAGTTAAATAGATGAGTGTAACAGTACATTAGACAAACTAGAAGAGAGGATCGAGCAGCGGGAAGATTGCGGAAAATAACTGAATTGAAGCACGTGCCAGTAATAGGCTAGAAACTAAAAAAGGGTAAGGTGCAAATGGAATATAGTGAAAATGTCTACATTGTGTGGTTGGGATCAAAGTGAGGAGAGAATGGAGCAAAAGAAATATGTGAAGAAAAACTAGCCAAAGGTTATCTGAAATTTATTTAAATATATATATGTAAAGCCACGGATTCAAGACTCTCTTAAACCCAGATAGGATAAATACAAAGAAAAGCACACCTTGATACTTCATAATAAAAAAAAGAAAATCTTAAAAGCTGTCAGGGAAAAAAAGACACATGACCTTCTAAGAGCAGCAGTAAAACTGAAATCTGAATTTTCAGTAGAAACAGTGGAAGCCACTGGACTAGAGAATGATGTGGTTATAGTACAGAAAGAAAATACATGTCAACTTAGAATTGTTTCCGAAATGAGGTAAAATGAGGATTCTTTGACCAACAAAAACAGAAGGTATTTATTCTAGCAAGGACTCCACCCCCTCCCCCATAGAACTTAAAGAGAATTCATCAGGCAGGAGAGGCATGATCCCAAGTGGAAGGAAGCAAATGTAAGAAGGAACGGATAGCACTGAAATGGAAGAATGTGAGTAAATTAAATTAATATTCCCTTTTTAATAATAATAATATCTTCTAAGGGTTTGAATAAATGTAGAATTAAAGGAAGCAATGACAATAGCACAAACGTGGGAAATGATATAAATAGAAAAATTATTGTGAAGCCCTTGCATTATCTGAGACGTCATAGAGGTACTCATTTAAAGTAGACTCTATTAACTCGAGGATCCATTACAGGTAGCCATTAAAAGAACAATGAGAATATGTAACTAAAAAGATAATAGAATTTTTAAGTACTAAAATAATACAAAAGAAGGCAAGAAGAAAAAAGGAGCAAGGATAAGGTAGGACAAATAGCAAACTAATTATAAAATGGTATTTTTAACTCCAGATATATCAATAATTATTTTAACTGAAGCTAGACTAAATTATCCAAGTAGGAGTTCGTGTTGTGACTCAGCAGGTTAAGGACCTGACATTGTCTCTGTGAAGACGTGAGTTCTATCCCTGACCTCACTCAGTGGGTTAAGGATCCAGCATTTCTGCAAGCACAGAAGTTCATAGATGCAGCTTGGAGCCCGTGTTGATGTGGCTGTGGCACAGGCTGGGAGCTGCAGCTCTGATTCAACCCCTGGTCCAGGAACTTCCATATGCCACATGTGTGGCTGTAAAAAGAAAAAAAATATCCAAGTAAAAAATTTAATAAAATAAAATCCTATATATATTCCTATATCATATATATATATATATAAAATACCTAAATACTAGTAGCATATAGGAGTTCCCCTCATGGCACAGCGGAAACTAATCCGACTAGGAACCATAAGGTTGTGGGTTCAAACCCTGGCTGCACTCAGTGGGATAAGGATCTGGTGTTGCCATGAGCTGTAGTGTAGGTTGCAGACGTGGCTCGGATCCCAAGTTGCTGTGGCTGTGGTGTAGATTGGCAGCTACAGCTCCAATTAGACCCCTAGCCTGGGAACCTGCATATGCTGTGGGTGTGGCCCTAAATAGACAAAAGACAAAAAATAAAAAATATTAGTAGCATATATATTTTATTCCTGTAGTATTACATATATGTATATAAAATACAAGAAAACAGAAATGTTGAAAGAAACGGGATAGAAACAGACATATAAACCCTAATGAAAAAAAAAAAGCTGACATTGCTGTATTAACATCAGTCAGCAAAAACTTTAAGGGAACAAATATTACAAGGAATGAAAGAGATATTTATGAGAAAAATTTCAATTCATCAAAATAGATAGTAATTCATCAAGAAGATATATAATAAGACATAAATTTGTATGTACCTATCATCATAGCCAGAGTATACACCTGCGAAAAAGAGCAAACTGCTCCTATATGTAGCAGCGTGAATGAGTCTCATAGACGTGATACTGATGAAAGAATCCAGGCACCAAAGAATATGTCCTGTATAATCCCATGAAAATAAAGTTCAGAAGCAAGCAAAACAACTCTATGGGGAGGCGAGTCTGTGGTAACTGCCTTTGTGGGTCCAGCAGATACTGGCCAGTCAAGAGCTGAAGGGAGATTTGTAGGGTGCTGCTAGTGGTCTATATTTTGTTCCAGGTGATGCATGGGTGAGGCCACTTTTAAATATTCATGAGCTATACACTTAGGTTTTCTGTACTTTATAAGTATATATTATGATCCTATTTTTTTTTACTTTTTAAAAAAGGAAAGAAAATACATCTTCTCAAGAAATTTTAATATGCCTCAGATTTGAGAATCACAGAATCTGTGATTCTTGACCATGGGCTGATATTTGTGCTTCTTCAACCAGCTGTTGTATATGAGGCTCCAACCCCCAGCTGGACAAAGTGCAGCCTTGATAACCACTGGGCATAGGTATACTGATGGAGACCCCTCACCTAAACATCCTTCTCTAACCCAGGGTGTTTTACAGATTCCACTCTACCATAAAATTCTTCCTCTAGGAATTACTAGAACATGCCAACCATATACCTCATTACATCATCAGTGCCCCTTAAATAAGCTTCAACTCTTTTCTTTCACCAACAGCAAAAACCTAGAGTTCTTAGACCTATATGTGCACATATGGAAGTAGAAGTCCATACTTCTACAGTGGTTGTCTTAGCCAAAGATAAACAACTGAAAATATCATTTCCTTTTCTCCTGTCCACTTCAATGCCTTCTCTTGTTCCTGATTATAGACTCCAATTCCTAAACACTCACTTCACTTCAGGAATGGGCAGACAGCTTGATTTTAACACAAACTGATGGTAAGAATCTCTACTTCTGACCACAGATATTACAGGATTCATTGGGGGAGCAAAAGATTTTGGTTATTATATAGAGAGACTAGGAAAATGCCTCCTTGAGAACAGTTTAATAGCTAATGTGCTTGTTTTGCAAAATACTTAATACCAAGTTTAAATGGCTTGGACTTGGTGCAGTGATTGGACAATCTGGCCAGCCTTCAAAGACGTGCTTTCTCTCTCAATCTTAAGCAAAAAAAATTCCAGCAGAGCTGGACTAGCTTCTTACAGTGATATGATTAATGCACTTATTGATGTATATGTTTGTTGAAGGTGCCACTGGGTTTTCTCTGTCTGTGCTTTGGAACAGAGAAGTTTCTTGGAGAAAAAAATGTGCTTTATGTTTCTCTTAGATTTATTTATTTATTTGTTTTACATTATGATAAATTGCACTGTGTTTTGGGAAATTGAAATGGTACATGTTAAAGTAAAAGAACAACAGCGTGAAAGAACACAATATGGAAAGCAGCTGGAGCATCTTAAGATAAAAGGGGGAAATCAAAATGACAGAGAGTTTTAAGAGAATTAATTTCCTCTTCATCATCTAAACAAACAAAACTGTATCTACTAGGATTCATTGAGAGATGAGTGTTTGATAATGCTCCTGTTCAAAGCAGTTTGGTGTGATGGATTGGTATCCAGCCTCCACCACAAAGGAGCATTGTAGTCCAGAGTAAATTATTTTGTCTTTCTGTGCTTCGGCTCCCAAATTTGCAAAAACAGCGTTATAAGCATAGAAACAGCCCACATAAAGGGCTTCTGTGTGCCAGTGTTCTAAGCACTTTACATATATTAGTTCTTTAATCATCACAATGCAGTGAATGCTGTTACCATCATTCTCTACTTTACTGATGAGGAAACTGAGGCACAGAAGTGCTGACTGGCATGCCCGGGGCCACACAGCTAGTGAGTGGCAGAGATGGAATCACACCTAGGCTGTTGGCTCAGTGTCTGTGCTCTCAAAAGCATTAAATGCTACTGCTTCCCTTTTAGGTTTGAGCACATCACTTTCCTTAAACTGCTCCTCCCAGAATCGCCATCAGGATGAAATGCAAACTCCACAACATGGAATAGATGACCTTTCACGACAGAGCCTAATCCTGCATCTACAGCCTTGCCTGCTCTGGCCACCACAGCACTTTCACCCACTGGCCACACGGGGGACTCTCGTCATGTGTTCCCTGAATATCACCAGTGGCCTTTCAAGCCCTGGGCTCTGCGGGTGCTCCTGCCTCTGCCTGCAGCGCTTCCTTCTACTGACCACTTCTGCCCTGCTTTATGGACTCCTATGCTTCTTTCAAGTCTCTTAAAACCTGCATTTCCTCTAGGAGTTCCCTTGATTTCCCTGGGCACAGGTGAGTCACCACTTTCTATGTTCCAGGACAACTTAATGTGCATCTCTGCTGTAGTGTTTGTCACCTTGCATTGCAGTATTTTATGTATAGATCTATCTCTCCTGTCAAACCATGGTTCAGACAGACAATGGGCCTTTTCTCTACCAGCCTCAGGAATTAGTGATACTAGAGCACTGTGTTGAGAAGGATTCTGAGGCCATACTTTCTTTTTTAATTTTAGTGCTACACCCGCCACATATGGAGGTTCCTAGGCTAGGGGTCCAATCAGAGATGTAGCTGCCAGCCTACGCTAGAGCCACAGCCATACCAGAAACAAGCCTCATCTACGACCTACATCACAGCCTATGGCAATGCCCAATCCTCAACCCACTGAGCAAGGCCAGGGATCGAACCTGCATCCTCATGGATGCTAGTCAGAGCCATGACGGGAACTCCCTGAGGGCATATTTGAATTCAATGGGAGAACGTTAAATGTAGACTTCATGAGGGCAGAGATCTTACCTGAATTTTATACCTTGGTATCTCTAGCGCCGGCTCAGTCTGAATACACAGTAGATACTCAGTATTTGGATGAATGAATAATAAAGGCACAATGTCTCCTGTGATAAGCGAGGTGAATGCGGCGACATTCATGCCAGGTGTTTTACATCCCTCTAATAGTCACTGAACTCTTTAAGGTCAAAGAAAACTTCTTATTTATCTTACTATCTTTGATGCCTCGTTTAGTCCATTGAACAAAATATTATTGCTCAATAAATACATTGCTGAAGGAAGACCTTTAAAATGGAAAGAGTCTGTACAGATGCAAGGCATGGAAGAGGAAAACCAGGTCATGTGACTCGTTCTCATTTCTGTTCTGTGATGAGCCAAGTGGACCCTCGCAGGAAGCAATGTTTGCCTGAAGATGTGTTCATTGATGTGTGACGCTCTCGCCTCCGCAGGCAAAGTTCCAGCAGGTCTGCCTGAGGGTTAGAATGAAGAAGGAGATGGCAGCTACCAGAGGGGGTGAGAGATGGTGAGACGCTCTTTGCATGTGTCGTTTTCTCCTCCCGTCCTCAGGAGCACCTTCATCTGCCCCACTTGTTTCCCTCGCCCCTCCTCTCCCAGATCTGCGAGTCTGGGGCTTGTCCCAGAAGTAAGTAAAGCTCTCCAAGGCCTTTCCTAGGCTGTCTGAATCTGAATCATTATTTGTTTGGTCGTGTTTTGAAATTGCTTTCTCCAAATTGTTACACGACAAGAGGTGGGAGCTTAATCCTAAAAAGGATAACTGTATTTTATAACGAGGGAAGGCCAAGTGGGAAGTTTCCATTCAAGATGCCAACCTGACATTTCTGTGACTCCTGTATATAAGGATATACCAAGAGTTCCCATTATGACTCAGTGGAAACCAATCTGACTAGTATCCATGAGGATGCAGTTTCAATTCCTGGCCTCGCTCAGTGGGTTAAGGATCCGGCTTTGCCGTGAGCTGTGGTGTAGGTCACAGATGTGGCTCGGATCCTGCGTTCCTGTGGCTGTGATGTAGGCTGGAGGCTACAGCTCTGATTCGATCCCTAGCCTGGGAACTTTCATATGCCACCGGTGCAGCCCTAAAAAGACACACACACACACACACACACACACACACACACACGAGATATACTGTTTACTTATCAGTTAACCGTGGATCCCACTCTTTGGAGGGCACCAGAATGTCTCAATGAAAAAAGCAGAAGACCCGAAGGAAGAGAAAACAAAGGAGTCTGGCCAATTAAACAACACTTGAGCAGCACCAAGGGGCCCAGTGCACATAGCCATCTCCAAAAGGTGCTGATGATGTAACTGGTGAAACAAACAAGCCTGCACTCTCTGAACAGGTTCTATTTTCAGACCTGCTCAAATAGCTCTTCTGAGAAGATGTGAACAATAAAAAGGCTTTACTCTTCACAGAAAGAAATGGAATGTAACATCTTTTTTGTTTTAATTGACCTGAATTGGCATAAATTAACTTAAAAATAATTTGGTGACATTCTTTGAAATGTTCTGGGAATGTCTGAAGTAATCATAAAACCAAAGATAGTTTGGGGAGGGTGTGTGTTCTGATCTCTTTCTGGGGCTTAAAGTGAACTCACTAGGAGACTTAAAGCAGAGCTGTCCAGTAGAATTTTCTGCAGTGATGGCAATGTCTACATTTGCTCTATCCAATATGGTAGCCACTGGCCACATGTGGCTACCAAGCGTTTGAAATGCAGCCAATGTGATCTTATTTCATTCTTCTCTTCAAAATGAGTTTTAAAAGAGAGGCAGGCAAATTATCTTCATCTTCCTTAACATACATATTTATCTAAAACTCGAAGCCATTATTCAAGCTGAGTCATTTATAAATTCTAAAACCCTAAGGATTTTGGTATCAGGAGCTATACCTGACCAAAAGAAGCCACAAAGACCCACCTACTTTTAACCATTTGCCTGGAATATCCTGAACCCCTGACACCTGTTATCTATATCCTCAGGACCAAATGTTCCCCAAAGATCTTTGCTAATCCTTACCAGCTCTGACATGCTTAGCCACTTTTTTGCTATGATCACAGTGCCTCCTCTGCCATGTCCCTCACTTGCCGACCTTGGGTCCCTGGGAGTAGCCCTGAAAGTGATCACACCCAAGTTCCTCATTTCGTGTGGTAGGTACTACGACACAGATGGAGAGGTTGATTTGCAGCGCCTCTCACAGGGAGTTACCATTCTCTGTTAAAATCTTGCCCTTTTCCTCAAAGTTCCTCTCTAGTGGCACACTTCCCTACAAAGCTTTCTCATATTGTTTTTGTACCCATTGATAATCCCTCTGTGTATTCCTGTAGCACACTGGCTAAAATGTCCCCTTGGGAACAAAGTCTTGCATTATTTCATCACTCTTTTCTTAACTAGAATATAGAAATCCAGAAAATAGAGACTGTTCCTTTATCCGTCTTCCCACACAATGCCATGTATCAGAAGATGTGTGCGTAGAATGCTATTGAAAGCTAAAAATGACAAGCTTGTCCTGACTCCTAAGAGAATATTATGTACCCTAAAGAGCAAAAGAGTAGCGTAATCCTGTCAGTTCTCCTTCTCTATAAACTGTAGAAGAAAAATATTTGCTTAAATTTCCTTTACATTTAAATGGCCATGTTTGATAGACTATGTCCAAGCACATACTTTAAAATTAAAATTATTTCCAACATAAGTCAGTCAATTCAATTTGGCAAGTACTCATTAAATTCAAAGGCCTTATACTATAGTTTAAAGGACAACACTATTCACACATGAAGGAGATTAATATGACCCAATATAATTTAATTCAAATATTTATTGAATGCCCACTGTGAGCCCCAAAAGGTGTAGCTCAGAGCTATTCAAGGTTGGTGTCAGCAGAAGTAACTAAAGATCACTTTACCCACATTGAGAGAATTCAAATAGGCTTTATATGACAGTAGAAAATAGCAAAGCTGATAATAGGAAAAAGAAAAGTTGCCAGTTCCAGGAATTAGCTAAACAGTGGTGCTGATACAGAGATGTATGGGCTCTGCATAAACTAGGGGGGGCCTCAGAGTTGAGGTTAATTACTGAGAAGTGGTGGAAATATTGCTATTTGAAAGGTGGGGGCAACCAGCCGTGGCGGGGACAGAAGACTGAACTTGACTGCTCAGGCAATAGGGAAACATACTTGAACAACAGAGGGACACAGGGAGGTATATGAGATGTATGCTTAGATTATGGTTGTATAGTGGCAAGAAGAAAAACTTTCATCTCTTTTAAGAAAAATGGTCAGAATGATTCAAGAATGTATTGTTTTATGGGTTTTCAGGGACTTAGGGGAGAAATGAAAGCTGTTTCCAAGTTTGGAGGTTACAAGAGTGGAAGGATGCTCTACAGATGAAGAGAGAAAGGGAAGAGTTCGTGTGGTAAGAATAGGACACATTGAGGGTGAAATGATTACAGACTTGGAGATGCCAAATTAGTTTCAAAATAGGAAATTTGAACTAGAATTAAGGGTGAAGATGAGGACAGTGGCTTTCATATCAAGAAAGACTACTCTGCTCTTCTCCCAACCATGCATTCATTCTTTCCTCTTAGGCTACATAATATGGAAGTCTAGGACAGGCCAGTGTTAGAACCTGGTTGAACTGAAGATACTATTTCTAAGGGCGTCCAGACTTTACTTTGCCCAAGGCTTTACAGGGCCTTCCATCTACTAGTTCATCGCTTTATGAATTGCCCATAAACAGATGGTCTCAATTTGAGTTGAGAACTGGACCTTGGAAGAGTAAGAGTTTTTTGTTCTGTGTATAATGACAATGGTTGGGGTGGGGTGGGGGATAGTTTGTTCACTTATGTGGCTTTCTGATGTGAGTTCTAACACAGTGACCATGTTTCCTAGTTCTTACTTACCTGAGACTAGAAAGCACATAGTTTGCCAACTATACTCTCACTCGAAACCTCTCTCCCAGACTTGGATCTCTACACCTCACTTGCCCACCACATACACACCTACTCCCATATCCAGCTAGTGTCTTAAGATGACTTGCTCCTTTCTCCATGGCTGCCAGTGAGGTCCTTCTCCAGCAGAAAAGAGGCATCTCCATGCCTCTGCCTTATAACATCTCTTCAAAGTTGAGATGTTATGTGATGACTCCAAAACCAAGACTCATGCCTCTAATGTTTTCCATATTGGTATCTTTCCAGTTCTTTCTTGGTCTCTGGAATTCTTTACATGCAGACTCTTCAGATCACTCAGTTTGCTGCTACTCCAAGCAAAGAGCTGACTTTTAGGGAAATTATGGCCAGAGTTGGTGCTTTGCTGGTGGCATATCCAACTTTTCAGAGTCCTTCTTAACCTTCCAGTTTCTGTCCACATTACTCTAGCTGAGGCCAAAAATAAAGCCTTGTCAGTCTCTAGTACTGCTATTTAGTATAGAGCTCCAAGCAAAATACATACCATCTTAGCTCATCACTCCTACGTGTCTACCCCTTAATTTGAGTACTCATCTTTTCAGATTCTCACAAAGAACCTGGGAAAAAATCTCATAGGAATGATAAAAAATATGTGTGACCCCATTCTGTGTCATACCCAAGGTTGTTGTTTTCCAACTATTGTCCCTGGACTGAGCTCCAAATCCCAGGTCTCTCTGAGGTTAGGGCAATTTCCCTACTTAGTTAAGGACAGAGCATATGAGAGGACAAAGCCCTCATCACAGGTTCTTACCTGCAAATCTATTGTCAGAGTGGATGTGCACAGTCATCTTCTCTGCCCAGAGACTCAAGGACTCCATTTATGAATAGAATCTTTACCTCTTATTTCATGCCTGGAATCGGTGGAGGATACCCAGCTTAGTCGCACACACACACAAGCCCTCACGCCAATAATAGTAATGAGTAACAAGAATCACAGACTACTAAAAACAAATTCTTTCAATAACAAGGATCCTGTGTTTCAGGAGATGTAACCAGCAATTCCACAAGGTTGTTTGACTGAAACCAATTGCCTGATCTTAGGTAAAGCATATCCCATTTTCTTTGAAATCTTTGATATGAACTAGAAGTTAGTTTAGATAATCAGTTTCAAAGTAAAGATTAAATCATACTTCATTACCCCAGTTGAGTCCAAAAATTCCTTGGTCAGGACTTCCAATCATTTCCAGTCATTTGTAAAAGACAAAACATTGCTACTTTGATAACCCTGCTGATTGTTTCAAGCTGGCCTTTATGAAGCTGAAAACGATACTGGTTCCAAAATATCTGATAGCTCAATGGGCCTATTTTTTTTACTGCCAGTAAAATAATAGCTTGGAAGAAAGTGAAGGAAAAATAAGTCCAAACTGTAAGTTATGAGAATAAGTTGGACCATATCATCTCTCTGAGAGTATGACTGATTTGGCTAATAATCTTTCAGGAAGTGCATCAAAATGCAGCAGGAGTGGATTCTGATTTTTTTCTGACACAGTATGAATTGTAAAAAATGGAAAAACACTGCAAGACAAAAAGTATAATTCACTTATCGTCATCTGATGCTGATTGGAAATAGAAAGTTCCATCCTAAATTGTTCTAGCAATTTTTCATACCCACAGCATGTCTAGGTAAAAACAGCTGGCTCATGATCAGAATTTAAATCACGGCAAGACTTTTAAATGCTTATTTTATTTAAAAGGTCACAGCTTTAAATATTGTTCAGAGAACTTTCAGTGAGAGGTAGCATAAAAAGGAGAGCAGGAATAGAAAAAGGAGTCAAATGGACAGAAGGTTCCTCTACTATCAAGAGAGGCCAGTGCAACCATCAAGACAACACTGGGGAAGTTCAAACAACTATTTGTAGAGCAATTGTATTGAGAAAATTTCATATAGGTGCTTTTGCCATTGTTGATGGGTGATGGAATGAAGAATCCTAGCTTCATAAATGGTTTCAATCTGTGACATTTATATTCCTGTAAAGTCATCTTTATTCCTGAAATCTCTGGAAGATTCATTATACCTGCCACACATTTTATAGGAAACGTATTTGATTCTGATTCTATTGTATTATGTATAAGAGCACATCTTCAAGATCAAGTCAAATCCCCCTGCACAGTCTAGAAGATCAGTCATCATCTGCTACTATGTCTCTGGTCTTTTCTTCCCGGCTCCTCCCACCATACCAACTATGTTAATGGGCTTGGAGGTTCCTGATCAAGCGATGTATTTCCCATGTGGTTGTGTTCTCAAAAGTGATTCTCTCTGCCTTCACTCTACAAGTCCAGTTTCATGCTGAACCCTCCAACAACTGGCAGATTTCTCCCAATAGATCTTGCTGAAGCTCCCCTTGCCTAGTTCAGCAAAGTGGGATTGCTTCCTTCTAGCAGACCAACCCCAATGCTGCATATAGGTCTAGACTTACAAAGTGATACTCTCTGGAGTCAGTTCCTAGGCTCCCAGCTTGGAGGCACTGGCAGTCTGTGGGGCTCAAGCCCCTGTGGGGAGTTCTCATGTATCTGACCACAGGTGTATCAAGCTGAGAAGCTGCATCTCAAATCATAGCAAAATGAAGCCATCAGGCATACATCTTCTTAAAGGGTGTGGGGAGCTGGGAGAGGGAAGGGTTATCTAGTAAGATAGAAGTCAGAGAAATGAAATGATCCCAGAGGCTAAAAGCACAGTCAGATGCAGTACCTCAAGCAACACCTTGTAACTGTGGACATAGGTGAGACCTGAGGGCCTCAATACATAGAAAAATACCTGGGTGTGATGAACTAGATTAGAGAGCTGCAAGTCAAATTATTCATGGAACAGCTATGATTTTAGTTCAAGCTTGGTGACTCAACATCACAGTTATTTTCTTCTTTTATGTCCAGTTGATTCCCTAGAGTATGTATTTCCCAGGATCATTGTGACCGAGCCAGGCCCTGTGGGGCTCCGGGGCACCCAAGCCTTTCTGTGTCCTCCATTTCTTGTGTTTAGGGAATACGCTTCAGCCTCCATGACCTTCCCTGAGTTCCAAAGGGCAGGTTCAAGCAGTAGCTAATCAGAGAAGGGAAGGGATGGATGCACAGACCAGGGAGGAACAGTCAAGAGACAGTAGTGCAGCCTTGGGGGGCAGGGTCCTGGTTCCTCTTCAAGGAACATACATAACAACATCTTTGAGTCTTTCTGCAGAACAAACCCTCCCAACAAATGGAAGAGGGGCCATTCTTCATTCCAGAAAAAAAGGAGGACCACCAGAACCAGTCCTGGGGCCACTAAACACCAGCTCTGAGAGGCAATGCAAGCTTGCCTCTACCTTGATCCTTATCTATGGCCCTCCTCTCACTCCCCAAACTATAAACCACCTCCTGAAATCTCCCAAGGGGGCCACAGACTTTATTAAGGCATTAGCCTCCTGTGGTCCCCTTTGCCCAGCAAAGCAATAAAGCTATCTTTTTCTCCTTCGACCAGGACTCTTCGCTGTTCTGTTCAGCACCGGGAGACAGAGGCTGAGTTTCAGCAACATCATGACGCCTCTCTTCAAACTTGTCTGGTCGGAATCCCAAAGAAAAGTTATGATGTCCTTTTTCAAAATGGAGTTTAACATTACATCTTATTGTAACACTTAAAATTCCAAAATTGTCCTTTCCTTAAATATTACGATATAAGCACCTTTCTTATTCTCTGCTGTAAGGGAAAACATTTTTGGAGTTAGGGTGGCCTGGCCAACCCTCATATTAAAGAGTAGAGAAAATGTAAGTTTAAGGGAACATGAGCATAAAGGAAATGTAAATTAAGCCCCTCAGCTCAGGCCACAGGAGTGTTTTCCTTCTGGCGCTGGCTCAGTTCTCTAAGAAGCTGAGCGTGCTTTGTTTTAATACTATGATGTAACTTTGTCATGGGTAAAACAAGCTTTAATGTCAGATCAATAATCCATGCGTCTCAGTGCTGAGGATGTCCTTGGTGAACAGATTCAGGGACCTCTGTGGAAGGGTCCCTGAGCAAGGAAATAATCATTCATACTTTGGTTCTGCTGAATGGTAATGCTTCTTGTTGCTAAAACTCAGCCTCTGTCCACCATTGTCAAATAGAAACATGGAGACAGAGTTTTGGTTGAAGGAAAAAAAAGATAGCTTTGTTGCTTTGCCAGGAAAAGGGGGCCACAGCGGGCTAATGTCTTAAAGACTGTGCCCCGCTTGGAGGGCCTTAGAAAGTGGTTTTATGGTTTGGGGAGTGGAAAATGGTGCAGGGTAAGGCAAGCTTGCATTGTCTCTCAGAGCCGGTGTTTAGCGGCGCCAGAACTGGTTCTGGTGGTCCTCCTTCTTCCCTGAATGAAGCATGCTATTAAGTAGTTCTTTGATTGGTTGGGGGTTTTAGTTCTGCAGAAAGATATTGTTATGTATATTCCTTGAAGAGGAACCAGGACCCTGCCCCAAGGCTGCACTATTATTTCATGACTGCTCCTCCCTGGTCTCTGCATCGCCTCCCTTCCCTGATGGGCAGCTGCCCTTTGGGACTCAGGGAAGATCATGGAGACTGAAGTTTATTCCCTGAAAACAAGAAATGGAGGACACAGAAAGGTTTGGGTGCCCAGGAGCCCCACGGGGCACTAGCTCGGTTACATTCTGGTAGACAGGGGACATTTGTCTTAACACAGTGCTAATTTTTCTAAGGACTGGTTGGTATGTTGAGTTGGCTGAAGGTGATAATCCTCCTCTCAGTGTGATCTTGGTATAGCTGTCCCAGTGTTTATGTACACTTATAATTGGACCAGGGTTTGTATTGAGGATCAAATATTGAAATAGAATGAGGAACATTCAAGTTCCAGTGGTGACATTTTATTATCACTCCTCCAGTTATTGGTTTGTAAAGCATTGTCAGATAAAACAGAGCCAGCTTGGTGATGTGATGTATGAAACAGAATTTAGAAAAGAACTCAATAAAATCCACTGGGAATAATGTTAAATTTAAATTTTATGGTAAAACCATCATCTCCTGCAAAACACTCATATGTGGTAAATACTTATGAGAAGACCTAGGCTCACTGAAAACTGAGAGTAAAGAGAAACTAGGGGAACTGGTGAACAAAATGTAGGAAACCCGGATCTCATCTGATTTCTAGGATACCCATTCTTCTCAGCTTTATAATCTGAGGAAAGATTAGAAACCTGTAGGTGCCTTACCTTGTTTTGTTTGTAGATGACACTAATGATTAAAACATTCAAACTTTAGCACATGTTAAGATTTTCTGGCACCAGAATGGCGACATTGTGTGGGGGCCTTCTCTTTGCTAACTTATTAGACCTAATTACGTAGGGCATGTGTGATTTTTACCCCTTTGAACAACATTTTTTCGATGCCCTTGAAACCATAAACCAAGCAGGTTACTGGAAGCCCCCTTCTCTCTCCAACCTCTTATGCCAGTTGCTTCAGGAAGAAAGGGTTTTAAGCTAATACTAATTCAAGGAACAAGAAGTGCTTAAGTGTGATTCCGATGTGCTTGACCTCCATCACACTTCCTTATTACCTTGAGAAGAAATCTGTCTGGAAAACAATGTAGGGACCTATTTATCATGATGGAATACAAGGGACTCCCATTCATAATTTGCATTGTAATCTGCTTATTGTCAAAAAGGATGGCTTAAGATAACAGCCTTACACCAAAATCATTAGGTTTGACAGACATCCTCCCAGATTCAATAGATTTATATTCATTCTTCTTTTTTTAAATTTTACTTATTTATTTTTTTTATTTTATCCCGTGTGGCTTGCAGCATAACTACTCGGCGTTGCTACTATATTCATTTTTCTAATGGAAATTTAAATTATTTCATTCTACGCAAAGTACACTTTGGCAAGTGTGTACCCCAAAGGGTTTACCAGGAAGTGTAATGCTTAACATTAAACTTTCTATTTTGTATGCAAAAATCCCTGGCAGAGTGCCTGATGCTCAAAACATAGTCGCTGTTGGGATAATGCAGATGATGATGGCAGTGGTGCCACAGTGCTATCAACACCATTGGGCAATTTCATGTGCTACCCTCCAAAGAGTAAAAAATCCACCTTATGGAAGGGATGCTATGAAGTATCACAATTAGCCGTCCCCCTAAATGTTTGACAGATGTCTTTCACCATATAACATTAATTGGAATTCCGAAGCCACACAACAGAAATGGCCGTTGTTTAGTGGAATTCATTTTGAGCGGCTTGTGAAATTATTCTCCACAATCTATCAGACAGACTTATCAGTGTTTGACAGCAGCTGAAAATTTGGCTCCTTAGATGTTTTCTAGAGGGATCTCATTAAAAGAATAAAGTGTCTTTTTCAGTTGAGAACATGGGGTGCCTGGCCTAGATCTGGACAGTAGGAGCAGCAGGAGACTGCAGACAGGTAGAGCCTCCTGATGGGCTGCTGGTGGGAGGGCCCGGACGATCGCCCGAGGGCTGCTGTCTTCTGAGCAGCACAGTGACAGGGTGGACACTGGGGTACGTGTGCGTTATGGAGAACGAAGCTCTCTCTGCACTATGCTCCTCAAATAAGTCACGGAGATAACAGAGCTAAGGCAGCTTCATCGATGTGGTTTTTCATGAATGGGATAATTAGCTTTACTGACTATCACTGGGTATAAATTCCCCTTTCTGAGCACTCATGGAAATGTCTAAATTATAAGACAGGCACCCATTATAATAAAATTATATTAAGTTTAACTAACAGGAATCACTTTTTAACACAGATCAAACATTAAGTGCCCAGGAGTTATTTAGAGACTCAAAGATGGCCTAGCTGACTTCCGCATTCAGTCTTCATTGACTGTTCATGTAGTGGATGATATATAGCAACTCTAATTTTATTTATTTATTTTTTTTAGGGTTGCACCCACAGCATACGGAAGTTCCAAGGCTAAGGGTCTAATCAGAGCTACCGCTGCCAGCCTACACCACAGCCACAGCAACATGGGATCCAAGATGCATCTGTGACCTACACCACAGCTCACAGCAATACCGGATTCTTAACCCACTGAGCAAGGCCAGGGATCAAACCCACATCCTCATCGATCCTAGTCAGGCTCATTAACCCCTGAGCCACGAAGGGAATTCCAGTAACTCTAATTCTAAATAAACAAATAATGTGGCTAACCCATTCAGAGCTAGACCTTTGATTGGCATTACTGGATTTAAATCCATACTAATTATAGGACATAGGGTCTATCATTGTCTATATATTGAAAATAAAAAGAGATGCAAAGAGGTTAAGTCACCTGCCCAAAGTATGCAGGTGGTAGGCTGGAGGCCGCACCATTAACCATGGCAACTGCCTCTTCAAGCATAAAAGGAATACGGGGAGAGGGTTCTGGCCATGGTGGCAGCCTTGCAGTTTCCCAGCTCTCCTGGAATGCCCTGAACGCCTTGACCAGAGCCTCTCCAAAGCTCAGCCCTTCCATAGAGGTCATCCTGACTCTGCCCACCCTGGGACTCGGCATCAGACAGAAAACCCTCTCGGATTCAATCCCAGCATAACCGCCATCTCTTAGCCACCTTTCGGAAAGTCACAGGCAAGCTGTCGTTGTTGGCTGCCTGGCCTCCTCTCTCAGCCTCGATTTCCACCCTCCCTGACCCTCGTGGAGTGGCTAGAGAGGAGAACCCAGTGGTTTCTGTACCCATCCCTCCTGTCTTCTCCCGCACATCCTCAACTTTCTTTTCTTTCAGTCACACAGGCAGTGTCCCTGGCCCGCTCTTCTCAGACAACCCTTCAGGTCTCTCAAGAATGTCCCCGTATTCCTCTAAAGAGGTAACTTGTCCGCCTGTAGTGTTTAAACAATTTGGTTTCTTAAGCAATTTCCATATTCCCCATATAAATTTTGGTTACTATTAACTGTGATAGAAGGAGTTCTAAGAAAGTAACATCTATAAAGCATGATTTTCTGTCAGGAGTTCTCCTAGACAATATACCTGTCAAGATCATAGAAGGCATTAATCAAATGATGTTTCCATATCTATTCTTTCCATTTGATTCATTAGGAAAGAGACCCTCAGTGAGGTGAAGCTACTCACCCTGTTCACACAAACCTAAATTATGGCACCAAAAATAAAGCCCAAGTCAGCTTCCTCCCCAACCTATGTTCTGGTCATTACAGATGTGCTTCTGACACCTCGGTGAGCATATCCTCCACCTGGGAGTCTTGCTAAAACGCAGGTCCTGAATCATAAGGTCTGAGGTGGAACACAGGATTTTGCGTTTGTAACGAGCTTCCAGGTGAGAAGAAGCAGTTGATCTGAAGACCATGGGTTACGTCACGAGGCTCGACTAAACTTTTCTTCACAGTGAAAAGCCCATGCTCAGGTCATCCGCTCCAAATGCCACGATCCCATGTCTGGAATCAAAACAAGCACATACCAACTTGATGCCACTCAAACGTGTAGTGCAGTGTTTCCTCAAGTGTGCACCTTGGGTCACTGTCACAGAATTCCCTGGAGTGCTTGTTCAATGCGACTGTCTGGCATCACTTCAGCCCCTCTGGAGCAAAATCATGTGAGGCAGGACCTGAGAAGCTGCACCTATGACAAACTCCCCAGGCTCTTGTTATCAGATTCAAGTTTAGGAAGAACTAGAGTAGCCCAGGGGTAGAAGGGTGGGAAGGAAAATGATGGAGATGGAGACCTATTGAGAAAGCCCTGCAGACGGGACAGCCCGAGTGACAAAAGAACGCTTTCTGTAAAGTGGGTGTCAAAGTGGAGCTAACGCTGAACGGATGGATCGTTAAGCTTTAGATTTGGAAGAGGGCCAAGCGACTAGGTATTGACGGGCAGATCATCCAGGAGATCTCGAGAAGCTTATTCTCTGCTCCTGGTAAGGAAGGAGCCACAGTATTTTTATCCTCTTGGATAGAAACTTGAGGGATACTAGATATTAAATTGATCCACACTTAAGATGTTTTCTTGGCGTTCTTGTAGAGACGAGGAATAGAAATAAACTTTAATCTGCAAAGCATTTTCATCGTGTATATTAATAGTCATGACATGATCCCCACCCCCCGTACGTGGCCTCAGAGGGTGTATAAAGGCAAGGACTTCCCACTCGTAGCTCACAAGCGAACAGACTGAGTCCCTGGGAGTGGTGGTATTGTCAGGACCAAACCTCTGGTCTCCAGCATTGTGACTTGACTCTTCAACCAGTCCAAGAGCTCCCAGACATGGCTATACATTAAAACTACTGAGAGACCCTCCCTGAGGCCTGCTGGGTCATAACCTTTGATGGTGGCCTGGTCATTTGTGTTTTTAGAACAATACCACAGATGATTCTTATGAAGTCAGTCTATGAAACCAAGTTTGGAAACTCAACTAAATTATGTGGCATAGAAAGAGCTTCCTATGACTGCAAGGGACATATGGAAAGAAAAGAACTAAAGGTACTAGGACCCTGGGGCCCCTTCTGAAGATAGGAATTATCAGACCCCTTTTAAAGTCTTCCTTGCTTACAAGTAAGGTTTCATAACTGCTGGAGGTGGGAAGCTTAAGTGATTTGCCTTTGAAAAATTGGTCAAGAGAACATAGCTCAGAACCTAGATGGTTTTATTAGCAAGTCTTTTAAGGTTAATGGAGAAATTTAAATGTCTGTAACTATTAGATATGGGGAAATTTGCAGGGCTGCTGCAGTGCTGGATTTGGGATCAGCTCTGAGTTTAAGTCCTTACTAGCTGTGTGGCTTTGCCTGAGTCAACTCATCTCTAAGACATTCAGCCACTTTTTCTCCAGAACATAAAAAATATGGGAAAAGATGAGTGAAAACATATCATCAGTGCTCTTGGATCAATGGGCTGGAGATAAGATAAGAAATAGGAGGCTCCTATGGCTGCTGGCAAGATCCAAAATAACTCACACTCTAGGAAAGCCCTGCTGTCAGTGGATCTGGCCTTCCAAATTGACAGATGGGACAGCAAACTGAGCAGTAAGGTTGGGGAGTCTCCAGACACTTCCTCAGGGTTACAGTGTCTGAAATTTTATCATTTTAACATTTAGAGACTGCTCTTCAGAACTTCTCTGCTTATGCTTTTCTTTGAAATATGAGAAAGCCCTAATGAGCCAACTTGGTGCTATATTTTAATTGTCTGTTTTATGAAGAACCACAAGAACATGTGTGTGGGGAGGGTGGATGACATGGGGACACCGGAGAAGAAATGTGGCGAGAGAGAAAGTGGCATAGGAAAGGGGAGTGAGAGGTGCTGAGGCCACGTTCTGCTGGCTTCTCAACATCTCCCTCACTGTAGACTTAGCTGCACCCACGGGTGAGATGAACTTCTGGTGCCCCCTAACGGTGGGACATTTGCTACCAGAAGTCTGCTTGAACCTGGCATCAGGCTCCTCAGATGGGGCAGGTAGGCCATCTCAGTTAAGGGGGAACCTGTGTAATGACGAGTGTCGTTAAGAAGGTGGCCAATGTGCCATAGCAGGGGACACAGCCTTTTATGAGGAAAAAAATGTGCTGTTCATGTGGGACCAATCTGTGTTGTCCCTTGAAGAAAATGATGTCTCACTGCAGTGTTTGCTTATAGATGACTCACCAGGAAATCAGCTGTGGCTTTCACTGATTCCCAATGGGAAACATCCACTGTGGCAGGAAAAATACCAGGGGAGTGCGGTAAGTTGAAGTAGGGTCCCACGTTGGTTTTTTCTCCCCCCCCCCCAAAAAAAAACTGTAAGATACAGCACAGTAGCATTTTCTCTCAGAAGAGAGAGATCTAGTTAGTTGTTAATCATCAGTGTCTTCATTTGCTCATCTCTTCTGCTCAGGTGAACTGGCCGGCCTGCCTTTAATGGACCGAAACAGGAGTCAGCAAACAGATGGCAATTTCAGGCTATCACGCTCTAGCTGTTACCAATAGCTAAAAATGCAAAAATTATATTAAAACATGCATGTCTCATTTCACACACCACAGTACCCATTATCATTATGTTAGAGGCTCTAGATTCTGATTTTAATAAATTAATTTAACCACTTTCTATCTCTTTATAGAGGACCTTAAAATCCCAAACGACTCAGTTTGAGACATATGCAGTTATTTTCTGGTGGATCAAATGTCCTGATTAATAAATAGCTATTACCATATAGAGACGTTACATAGGCACTAACAATTTTCAAAGGATTAGAACAAAATCAACTCAACACTACAATAATCCTGAAAAAAGGTAAAAATCTTAGAGTCACATACATTGTTCTAATATAAATTTTTTAAGCCCTGATTTAATTTTAATAAATAGTTTTAAAAGTTTTCTTTAATTGTTACTTTTTATCAGCATGTTATGAAATTTGATGTTTAAGAAGGAAAAGGAGGAAGAGAGTTGAAGAAAGTATTTTATGATTTATTAAGATATGAGTACTAACACTTCCTTCCTCACATATAGAAAAATTGGAACTAAAAAATATTGAAATTACAGTATAAGGAAATTCATAGTAGGACGTGTCCCTGTGATTGTCAGCCAGCCCATAGATTTCAGAAAAGCAAAAATGGCTTACTAGAAAAAGAAGAAATTAGTCTCTATCCTGATGGCAAGTTGTGGAAGTGCCAGCATGGCTACAGGAGCAATCAAAAAGAAAGTTTGGTCTTGGGCTCTCATGAGTGAATAGTAAAAGTGTTTCCGTTGTCCCCTCTTCAATAGGTCAGTGCCCGGACTGTACCAGTCATGAAAGAGTTTGGATATCATGTCTGTATTTGAAGAGGCTTGAGACCATCAGCAAAACTAGGCCAAGGCAGCTTATTCATTGCATCAGAGCTGTCAGTGAGCTGCTTTAAGCTGCATTTAACAGTTAACTTGAAACTGGCTGAAATGAAGAAACGGAATGATTATAACCCGGAGGAAGGTAGGCTCCCATATCATTTGACTGTTAACCCCTCACCTTTGTCCTCATCCTTACGCCAGCTCCCCTTCAGGCCATCAGCAGGGTGGCTGCAGCAGTGTTTGCCCTTTGTAGGTTCATAGCATCATCTATAGGATGAGAAATCACACATTCCTAAGGCTCTGTCTAAATGTGATAAAACTTCCCTCACAAAACATGAATAACCTCCCGCTGGAGTTTCTTTGACCTATGCTGGTGTCCCATACATACTCCTGAACAACCCTATAGCAGTTTTTTTCTATTAAGTACAGTTGGTTTACAACATTGTGTCAATTTCTGCTGTACAGCAAAGTGACCCAGTCATATCTTTTTTTTTCTCATAGTATCTTCCATCATGTTCAACCCTATAGCTATTGATTGACTTAGGCCCGGGTTTCTGAACTAATTCCTGGCAAAGACTGTGGGGTCGAACCAAGAGTTCTCACTCTTGTGTGTGCCCTGCAATCTCTTGGAGGGCTTGGCTCCAAAGTTTGTGATTCAGTAGGTCTGGGGTGGGAACACAGAATTTTCATTTCCGTAACTATTATTTTAGAAATAACGGAGTTCCCATCATCGTGGCGCAGTGGAAACGAATCTGACCAGGAACCATGAGGTTTCGGGTTTGATCCCTCGCCTCACTCAGTGGGTTAAAGATACTGGCGTTGTCGTGAGCTGCAGTGTAGGTCACAGACGTGGCTCAGATCTGGCGTTGCTGTGGCTGTGGTGTAGGCCAGCAGCTGTAGCTCCGATTAGACCCCTAGCCTGGAAACTTCCATATGCCACAGGTGCGGCCCTAAAAAGACCAAAAAAAAAAAAAAAAAAAAAACTTAAAAACAAGGGGAATTCCTGTAGTGGCTCAGTGGTTAACAAACCCGGCTATTAACCATGAGGTTGCGGGTTTGATCCCCGGCCTTGCTCAGTGGGTTAAGGATCCGGCGTTGCCATGAGCTGTGGTGAGGCTCGGATCCCATGTTGCTGTGGCTGTGGCCAGCAGCTGTAGCTCCGAATGGACCCCTAGCCTGGGAACCTCCATATGCCACAGGTGCGGCCCTAAAAAAAGACAGAAGACAAAAGAAAAAAGGAAAAAAAAAAAACCTAGATTTTTCCTGGTGATACTGATGCCTCTGTCCAGGATCACTGTTTGATTTGAGAACCAGTGGATTAGACCAATCACAAGTGCAGATTATGGTTTAGGAGAAGGGCTTGCAGTCCTAACAAGCTCTTCCCAAGTGATGCTGATGCTTTGGGTTCACAGACTGTGAGTAGCACAGCCCAGGAGGTCTCCTCAAACTCTCTTCCCTAGTCCTGTTCATTCCTCTTTCCAAAGCACACTCTCCCCACCTCCAACCCTATGCCCAGAATCCTTTTGTAAGATGAGTACTTCCTCCTCCCGGAGAATAGAGAGCAGCGCTTTCAGCCTACCTGGGCATAACCAACAAAGGAACACCTACATTAGACAGCCTTGCAACCCATCTGTGGTGGATATGTCACTCTTTGGGGCAAGCTCTGGGTTCAGGTATAGAGGAGCAAAAAGGCATTAATATGGTACTAGGGTCCAGGCATCTCAGACTGAGGCAGCCTCCTCCCAGCTAAATGCCTGGTGTCAGGGTAACCGCAAGACTTGGTATCAAAAAGTCAGTATAATCTGCCCCTCCACCCCCACCCCCCGGGTCTGCACCTGTGGCATATGGAAGTTCCCAGGCTAGGGGTCGAATCAGAGTTGTAGCCACTGACCTACACCAAGCCACAGCAATGCCAGCATCTGTGACCTACACCACAGCTCACAGCAACGCTGAATCCTTAACCCACTGAGTGAGGCCAGGGATTGAACCCAAGTCTTTATGGATACTAGTCGGGTTCATTACTGCTGAGTCACGATGGGAACTTCCAAGTCATTATAATCTTGAATTGACAGAGAACTTTTTTTTTCAATAAGATCTTTCTTTGAAAAGGCTTTAATGGCACTATAGTAAACTTTGCAATTTATTACAAAAATATCATGACATGAGTGATCTCTTTACTCCTAATGCACTGGTTCTGGTCTCGGAAGGGAACATGTCGGCTGGGAGTGATGTAGGAATTCCTCACTGTTCTCAGCCTTCCCTTTCATCTATTCTTTGCTTAAATTGTTCTCTTTAGAAGCCAGAAGAGACAGTGGAAATGAATCACCCCCAAGTCCTCAATGACGGCAATGAATTACACTCATGAGAAATGACCGCATCTAAGGCAGGCAGGAGGTCCAATGCAGGTAATCACAGTGCAATTACAGCATCAGGCTGAACAGCCCTGAGCCAGGCCAGATGATGTATGGCTTTGCTGAAGGCGAACAGGGTAAGAGCACTTGCTAGCAGCAGCTAAGGCTTCCTTCTGATCAGCAAATAGCACACTGGATTTTCTCAAGAACAAGGTGAAGTACTTCTGTGAGGCTCCTTCAACCATGTGACATGCTAAAGCAATCACTTACTAAATGGTGCAGGTCAAAGAAAGAGAAAAATAAACCTCGAGAAGACCTGGTTACTGTACCCCTTGGACTGCCTCCAGCAGCTCCAGAAACCCCTTGAGCAAAAGGAAGTGGAAATAGAGGAAGTGGATGCTGGCTTAGAACACGTCTGGAGGAGAATAGCATTAAACATCTTGGCCCAGGACCTCCTATTCAGGAGTAAGCAGAGCGCTCCCATGTCTGCATCTTTCCATTAAAACCCCAGCAAAGTGGGAAGGGCTGCAAAGCTGGCTGCGTAAATGTGACAGAAGGAGAGAGGAATATGCGTGGACATAGACAGCCAAGATTGCTCTGGGGTTGACCAGTCTCTGAGGGCTGTATTGCTGAGTGGTCAGTGTGAGAGAGGACATACTTTATTCTGTTTCATTGTGTTTTGTTTTTTTCTTTTGCCACCTTTTATTAGGGCCACACCGGCAGCATCTGGAAGTTCCCAGGCTAGGGGGTTGAATTGGAGCTGTAGCCGCCAGCCTACACCACAGCCACAGCAATGCAGGATCCAAGCCGCATCTGCAACCTGCACCACAGCTCACAGCAACGCCAGATCCTTAACCCAAAGAGCGAGGCCAGGGATTGAACCCACATCCTCATGGATACTAGTTGGATTCATTTCCACTGCGCCACATTGGGAACTCGAGGACACATTTTATTTACTAATTGTCACTAGGGCTGTGTTGAGAGAGTTTCCTCTCAGTGGCAAATGGCTCTCTTATGAATAGCCCTATTGAATATGAAAAACAGGACTTGGGCATAGTCCAAGAGAAAAATGTTAAGGCAAAGCAAAGATAAATGGCTCTGCTTAGTTGTGAAACAGTTTAATAGATGAAGACCTGACAGTTGAGAGAAGAGGTAGGAAAAAGTTCTCATGAGGGGACACAGTGGGGAGTCAGCAGTGTGGTGGGAGACTCAGCGGGATGTTTTCTCTGGGTCAGAGGATAGCTGATAACGCATTAGGGATAGTGATTCCTGACAACACAACTACAAGTTTCTTCTCGTTTTGTGCTGCAATTTCTCTGCTATCCTTAAATATTTTCAGTAGACATCAATTAGACACAACCCACCTTGTATTAGTGATGGCTTGGGGGTTGGTGAAAAAATATGCCTCGTTCATACTTAGGCGAAGTTGGTGTGTCTCTTACCCCAGCTGCAGATGTATGAACTCCTAGATTACCAAAGGGAAACAGCAACGCTTCAATTGATAAAAGTCCCCAAATTAATAGTTGCATATACTTCATTAGAGATTTTAAAGGAAGTTTTCACTTGTTTTGTTTTGATTTAAGTAAACAAGACTTGCAGGACCCCTGAAGGTGTAAATAGCCCTTATCGTTTGAGAGGTTACATGATTAAGCTGCCAGAGGCACTGTTTATGGGTGTCCTCTGAAGGGACAGAGTGTTCATGTCTTTAACGAGAAGGGGAAATAATTTTCAACCACGTCTCCGTCTGGAAGGTACCCTGTTGCTAAAGCTTATAAAACCCTTCCCACTGCCACGGCCTCGATGAGAAGTGAAGCGGTGCTGCTGAAGCAGAGAGTGGCAGGTCCTCGGCGAGGCTCAAGCTTCGGGACCAGGTAGTGATGGCTGTCAGCAGCCAGGGCAATCCTTTGTGCAAAAGAGCATCAGAGAAAGCAAATATGCTTAACTGCCCCAATTCGGGAATGAATGACTGAAGACTGACATGGGCAGCTGTGGAGGTGAGAGCGTGCCGAGACTAGGAAACAGGGCCTTGAAAGCAGGAGGAGATCATCCTAGAGCGAGAGAGGAAGTAGAAATGCAAGAGATCTGAAAGTACAGAAGGAGTGCCTGGAGAACTGGGCAGAACTGAGGTCGTTCTTGGTGGAGACTTAGAATTAATGTCAGAAATTGTAATGTGTCATTTATAATTTGTTATGTGTAATTTCGCTTAAACTGTCTGCGTAGTGAACTATAGATGGAGTTCTTATTTTAGTACCAAAATATAGGTTCTGTCATTTACAACAGTTTGCCTACGCTGTTCGCATAAGTGCTTGGGTTGCAGAAACCCTCTGGGTATTAAGATAAAGACACCTTGTGGACACCATGGCTTATACCCTGTCCCCCACTTTCCCACACACACAGATGAACACATGATCATGGAAGATTCTGGAGCTCAAATGGAGCATAAAATTTAGATAGCCTATTAGTTTTTCATCCAAGCCAAAAGCTCACGTTCATCAAGAAACACACCCAACCCATCCACACACACAGAGCTTCCACATTTAAAAATTGAAGGATAAAATGCTAGTTTAAAAAATCAAATATGCTCTCTTTACTGCCAGTACATTTTGCTTCTTAAAATTGTTGCCTGCCTCTTTTCAGTGAGGAGAGACTACACTGGGTGGGGAAATCAAATTTTTAAGAGAATCTGAAGCTCCACATCCTAAAATAAGGTAGAGAAAATATTGCTAAGTATACTTTCTCAAAAAAGATGAAAGAAACATATTCTAGAAAAAATAATAAACAAAGGAAATAAATAGGCAATTTGTAAGAGATAAAATACAAAAGGCTAAGAAACACCTCAAAAATAAGCAAAAAATGCAAATGAATACAAAATACCATTTTTTTCACATCTCAAACTGGCCAAGTTTAGGAACAAAGTGCCTATTCTTGGCAGAGGCATGAGGAAACTGGCTTTTTCTGGCACAGAGATGGGGAGAGCACATGGACAGCCTTCTGGAGAAAGTGTTGGTCTGGGTATCATGAACCAAAAAATGCACATACTCTTTGGCCCCGTAATTCTACTTCCAGGAATGCTTCCTAAGAAAACAATCAGATCATCAAGTAAAAGATGTTTACTGAATCATTGTGTAGGATAATTGCTTTTTTGTTCATTTTCAACAATAAAAATATGTCTGCATGTTATGTACACTGATACAATGGAATATAATTCTGTCACTTAGAAGTGTGATAAAAATAGGATTTCCCATTGTGCCTCAGCGGTAAGGAACCCGACTAGTTATCTGTGAGAGTTCAGGTTCAGTCTCTGGCCTCTCTCAATAGGTTAAGGGATCCGGCGTTGCTGTGAGCTGTGGTGTGGGTCACAGATGCGGCTCAAATCCCGCGTGGCTGTGGCTGTGGCAGAGGCCAGGTACTATAGCTCGATTAGGCCCTTCGCCTGGGAACTTCCATGTGCTGCAGGTGCGGCCCTAAAAAGACCCAAAAAAATGTGATTAAATAGATTTTATGGGCATGAAAGGATGTTCACAGTATATTACTATGCCAACATCAAGTTACACGGAGTATAGTAAGATACTGTTTAGGAAAATGGTAAAAATGACAACATTTTACACACCCTTGCACATGCATGTGGGAGAGGGAAGAGAAGGAAGAATTTACACTAAAATGCTGTCAACAATTTCATATATCTGGGAGATGAGATTATGAATCATTTTTCCTTCTACTTTATATGTCCTGAGTTTTCTATAAATGTAAATTAATTATGTAGCATTCATAATGAAAAGAAAAAGTGTACCTTCTTTCACTTCCATCAAAGGGAGACTGGATTCTTTTGTAACTCAATTAGTGTTATTATTGTTACCTGTGGTTGCTTTTCTCAATGACAACAAAACTAATATCCAAGCCTTTTTATAGCCATGTGTGATCTGTATCTGAATGGGTCTACTAAAGGCTAAACTGCTTTCACATTCATCCTCGTAGAGAACCTGAAGGAGGATGGAGGACAGCTGTGTTCATAAGAGGAGAAAACATGGCCCAGAAATCAGCGACAATTTCCCTCACGTTTAAGGAGGAATTAAAGGCAGCTCTGAGTGGGGGAAAAAAGCAAGACTCCCGACCGTTGTTTTGAATAAAAGTTGATTTCCCCTCGGATGTCAGTGGTAATTTTCTCATCAGTGCAGCCTCAATAGCATGTGCCTTTGGCCACACAAAAAGAATTATTTCCTCTGGTTTTAAAAGCATCTTCCTTGAACTGGAAACACATTTGCACATGGACAGCCCTGGGCCTGGCGTGAATGTTGTGTTTCACTCCCCGACCGGGTACTCCGGCTACCCTCTGAGCTCCGTCTGTCCTCAAGAAATCATTCTCCTTCTACCAGGAAGAAAACGTCTCCAGTAAGAAGGCGTCAGCAGCTCCAAGTGAGAAGAAGAACACAAAACCTGATACAAGCAGCTTTGACTCTTCACATCTCTGAGCCTTACCTTCCTGCACAATAAAGTGGTGCTAAGCCAGGCAGGGGAGATGAACAGGTGGAGTGTGACAAGCATGGCGCCAGGGACTCAGCCAGAGGGCGCTCTCTCCCCAGACTCCTGCACCACCTGCCACTTGTCGGTTCCACTCCCTGCAGGAGGCTCTGGTCCACCATCATCTGATCATCCCCACAATTCTCAATCTAGATGAGAGCTCAGCCGGGGAGGATTTACCGTGAAGTCAGGAGGTTGAAACTTTGGGGCTTTTCCTTTTGGGCTCCCATTGGGGAGATGGGCGTTTTGCTGAGAACCGTAGCATGTTCTGTGTGCAGAAGGGAAGAGAGGTTATAAGCAAAAGGATTTCCGCATAAGCATCCATGGAAAATTGCCTGAAAAGATCTCCGAGGAAAGAAGCATGATCTCCAAGACTCTAGTAATCTGCCATGATTTCTTTTCACATTCCAAACAAATATTTACCTTCATATCTAATTGCATGTTTGTATTCTGTAGTTGCTAAGAGGCGTCCCTAAATTATATAAACTCACAAAACCTGGATCCTTTATGAGACCTTAGTTCGCGTCTCTTACCATCCCTACCTGGACCTCTGATTGGAGCAACAGTGAGATTGCTACCTCCAATAAGTCCTCTCCAATAAGAAACCACTCTAAATTAGATCGTGTACACCAGCAGAGATGCTGTGACCTTGAACATCCCCTCACGGGTTATATTTCTGCTCCCTGGGCCTGCACAGAATATGTGCTCCTTCTGAGCTTGCTTTCTAGGCCAGGCACCCAGCCTTGAGTTTTCTCCCCTCTGTTTGCCTCCCCAGGTCACTGCAGTCCCCCCTTCAGACTGGTGCCCAGGGCTGAGGGGCCTGATTAACCAGCATGTGGCAGGCTTGTTGTCACCACCTCCAGTAATGCCGGGCAGAGTTTGTCCTTGAAAAAGTGTCATCACCCTAAAAAAGCCCAGGTCAAAAGCAATTTTCCATAAGAAGGTGATGAACTTCCCTGTGGCACTTCCAGGGCCAAGACTGCTTCAGCCAATCCACTGTCCATCAGTTGGGAGCCAGCCGATGGCACAGACCCAATTCTGCCTACTGGAAGGTCAGGGCTGATGTGGGGACATAGTCAGGTCCTAACGTGCAGGGAGGTCAGCCTGCAGAAGGAGCAGAGAGAATGGTGCCATCTTTTGCTTGCTTTTGGGGGGGGGCTCACAGTCTGCTGTCCACACTGCCTTCTCTGGGTTCCTTTCATTGCAGCCTTAACAACCGGCCTATCAGTGCCTTCCCTCATGTTATTGAAAGGGCACTTTGTGGATAGGTGTTCAGAGGGAGAGGTTGCTTCCTCTGCTCTTGTCTACCCACAGTTCCCTCCAACCCCCAGTCAAAGGAGGAATGAAGCCACACTGCCTCCTAAAAGCTGCCTGGGACTGGAAGGGGCCTTCTCGATATCTTCCTCCCAGGATTTCCTGATACACAAGGACCCTCTGCTGATGTAACAAAAGGTACCAGAAGCCAGTTTTGTAGTAGGGATAACTGGCCAAATAGGCATGACACCTGATAAAGCTGTGATGTAGTCAGGGTGCCAGTGCTTCCAGGCACCACTGACACACACCCCGCCCCCCTCCGTACTCCCGTACTGCAGTGGCAGCCTGTGGACTTTCTCTGGTGGTGCAGGCCATTACAACTAATCAAAGCGTAAATAAAAAGGATGTCCTAATTGAAACAGGCAAATGCAGGTAGCCCAAGCAGTTTCTCTCACTCCCTCTGTCTCTGTCTCTCTCTATATATATATTTATATGCTACTTTTATGAAGTAAGGAAGCCTTAAACAAGGGAAGGTATTTCTGGCATGTTCCCATCCAGCTTGCTTTCCCTAGTGAGTGTGACTCAATTTTGTCTTATGTCAGAACTCTCAAGTCAGATTGTGTCCAAAGCCAAGTGCCTTCATAGATCTGGGTCTTCGTTACAAAGAGCATGTGAATGGCAGTGAAACAGAATTACGCTACTTGTGATGTACCATGACCCGTAAAAATTCAGATTAACTGGAAGAGGGATAATAGCTAACAACAGTTAAAAGGCTAAATTTCAGTTTTCGGAAATAAGCCAACATCGATTAAAAAGGCAGATTGGTTTTGACAGCTCATAGTTTGAGTGCAATGAGATAAACAACACTGGTTAATAAGTTCTGTCATGGAAGACCAAGCAGATGCTATTTCATGCTTACTTGAATTGACCGAAGAAGATTACAAAACAGCGCACTGAAACAACCATTAAAATAGCCACTTGCTCATCCCACCTAGAGCCTAACAAAGTTCAGGTGAACCGAAATTACTCCTTGGTTTCATTCATCCTCACACCCATTCATCCAGTCACCAGTCACACCATCCATCCAGCAAATATTTGTGCCTAGTTCGACATTCTGAGTCACATCAGCAGGAACTGGCTCCCTCCTACTTCTCCCTTCCCTTCTCCCTTGTGTTGGTCAGCACAGGGGCCTAGGCTATACTTTGTGACCCAAATTACTGCCAGGCAGATGGGCACCATCTGGGCAATCAAGGTCAGATTCTCAGAATCTTTTCCAGGACAGGTGCCAGGAGCAGAAAGCTGGATTGGATCATTTGCTGAAATGCCCAGCAAAGACGGTGTGGAGCTCGGGAATGGCTGCATACAGCACTGGAGTCACGAGGTCAACAATGCTAGAAGCTGGATTTGGATCAGGATGAAGCAACAGGCAACGATGGGCCAGGGAAGAAGATCACATCCACACCATGCAGAAGAGGCAGAGTCTAGGGAGAATAAGCTAATGGTGGGAATTTGTTTTCCTACTATTATGAATAATTCCTTTGAGCCCCGTTAGGCTTATCTTGGTGGCTGGCTGTCAATTCAAGGCATTTTAATTTAATTTTGGTAATAAGAGGAAGAGAAGGCCAGAAAGATGAAAAACAGACAGGAATACAATAGGTTGAGATGAAGGCAATCTTGCTCATCCATGGAAAACTTTTATATACATAAAAAATTAAAAATATGCAAAATGTAAAGTGTGTGCCAAGGGAGTTTGGTACCAATTTTTTACATGGCCTTCATTTGCTTCATATCATAACTAAGCCAAAGATCATTACCATGTCCTGATTGGATGCAGACTCCAGGTTTTTTAATAGCTTGGATGGGAGCCAGATGCATTTTATAGTAAACCTTCCAGGACTTGACATTAATTACCAAGGCTGAGGCAAAACTAAGGCACGAAAGAAGACAGTAAGAACATTCGGGGAGACTTGTTCTTTAAGTGTGTGTGCAGCGGAAGTAGGGGGCATCCTGTCTGCAATTCTGAAACCACTGTAGCTAAGATAGGTGACGGATTTAGATTTCAATCCCAGCTCTGTCTTACTATCTTGGGTCTCTGTTAACTCATCTGTCAAATATGCATGATAATATCTCCTTCCCATGGGCGGGGTGGTTTCCTCAAGCAGCTCGACCTTGTTTTTATAAGGGTGCTCAGGGCCCTTAATGTGGGTGCAGGGGTAGACCGAGGAGGTTGTTTTGAAGCTTCATGTCCACCATACTCCTTTTACTCTGGTTTTGTGGTTGTTTGGGAGAATAATGAACTTATTGGGGAGACAATAGCCCTTCCAAGTCATCCTTTGATCACCTAACAAACTTCATGTAAAAGTCAAAACAGTAAATATTTTAGGCTTTATGAGTCACACAGACTTTAGGAACTGCTCAATTCTGCCAGGTAATGCAAAAGCAGCCAGAGACAATCGGTAAACAAGTAAGTGTGGCCATGTTCCAGTGAATATCTATTTACAGCACACAGAGGACCAGATTTGGCCCACAGGCCATCTCTGCCAACCAATTGAGAAAGCATAGAGTTATTTTGGTAAATCGGCAATATAGCTATGTTGCTGATTTCTGACATGTAGGACCTGCTCCATAAAGGCTTCTCTAGCCATTTGGTCTTTATGGCTCTCATGACTCAAAAAGTGTATTCATTCATTCAACAATTTTTTTTTTTTTTTTGGTGCCTTCTCTGAGCCAGGATCTATTCTTGTCACCAGCATACAACAATGAACACGACGCAGTGCCTGCTTCTTCAGATGTTACGCTGGGGAGGTGAGGAAGGAAGCATGGAGAAAGAGAGGAAAAGAATGAAAGAAGTTATCAGCTCATGACAAATACTATGCAGAGAATAACTAGACTGCTATGGGAATAAAAAATGATAGGATAGACATTTTGATAGGGTGTTTAGAGACAACGTCTCAGAGTAGGTGACATTTATCTGAAATCTGAATGAAGAGAAAGTCCTCCTTGCCAAGATGAGGGGAAGCATTCCACACAGAGTAAATTGTGAGAGTGGATGTCCAAGAGTAGGATTGAGCTTTGCCTGATCACAGAAAAAAAAAGAGCAGTGTGTCTGAGCTCAGGGACCAGAGGAGGATGAGAGAGGGCAGGACAGAGCCAGGCAGCGGTCACATCATGGAGATCAGCACTCTCCAATTGAAATAGAATGCAAGTCACCATGCATAATTTAAAATTTTCTAGTAGCTCTGTATATATTGAAAAATGAGTGGACGTTCCCATCATGGCACAGCAGAAATGAATCCAACTAGGAACCATGAGGTTGCGGGTTCAATCTCTGGCCTTGCTCAGACGGTTAACGATCTGGCATTGCCCTGAGCTGTAGTGTAGGTCACAGATGTGGCTCGGATCCTTGTTGCTGTGGCTGTGGTGTAGGCTGGCAGCTGCAGCTCTGATTCGACCCCTAGCCTGGGAACCTCCATATGCTGTGGGTATGGCCCTAAAGAGAAAAAGAAAAATGAATGAAACTAATTTTAGTAATAGATTTTACTTAACCCAACATATCTAAACATTGTCATTTCAATATGTAATCAATATAAAGACTTTTGAGATACATTCCATTTCACAAAGAATTTTTTTTCATACAGAGTCTTCAAAATCTGGTCTATATTTTATACTTACAGCACATCCCTTTGTGGAGAAGGCCCATCTCAAGTGCTCAACAGCTGCGTGTGGCCAGCGGCTCCAGATTTGTCAGCGCAGATTTAGAAGTTTGTAAGGTAAGGTAAAGAGTTTGGATTTTTACTCCAAGCCATTAAAAGATTTGAGCAGGAGAGTGATATGATCTGATTTACATTTTTAAAAGATCATTCCTTGGGGACTGCTTTGTGGGGAATGGATTATATGGGGGCTGCAGGAGGAGAAAATGGAAGTGAGGGGAGCAGCGTGTAAGTTATTGCCCTGGTGCAGATAAGGGAGGGTAGTGGCTTGAATTGGAGTGATGGAGGTGAATCAAGGGATGGAGAGACTAGGTTGAGTGTACTTATTCCAGCTTGGCATGATGTGCAGGCTAAAGGGCTATGGATTATGGTGTTGGAGTCAACACCGGCACCTGTACATATAATGGACTGTCTGCCACACTCACAGAAATTACGCAGATGTTCAAAATGACCTGTTATTCCACCATACTGAATAATGCCATGAGGACTCTTTTAGTCTTGGCTGAAAGGTTCCTAGTACCAGGTTCAACAAGCATGATTCATGCAGAGAAAAGAGGATAAAAACACAGGGTGGCCTATATTTTATATTATATATAAGAGGTAATTGTAGACTTTATTAGCACAGGTCTAGAAATGTTATTCCCACTTCAGGCCCACTAGGGAAGCCTAAATTTCTTAGAATCCCACCCCTGCTACCTTACCTGACCCCACTTCAGCTCTGCCCAAGTCACTGCAAACACTTCCCATCCTTATTTAACTGCCTCCAAAGAGGCAGCAGGAAGCAAATATCCAAGCCCATCTCCACTCTCAGCTGCTGCCTTGGCCCTGTCCGTCAGCCAGGGAACCTCAAGGGGAGATAGGACTACACAGGCAGAAAGACAAGGGACCACTCAGAGAAACTTCTGGGCAGTTGTGGAAGCAGACAAGTCAGGAGGAAGCTAGGAAAGCAGGCAAAGCAGAAGCCGGGAACAGACCTAAATAGTCCACAGAGCAAGAGGTCTCATGTTTACAGAACTCTTTACCATCTGCTGCATGCTTTCCTATATTCACTCCATTTCATCTTTGGGAAGACCCTTAAGGTAGGCATTTTTTAGAACATTTTCAGGAAAGGAAATTGAGCCTGATTCATTTGTCTGAAATCACACAGCCTGCAAGGTATGAAGCCAGGGGCTGCAAGTCAATCTCTCACTCCCATGAATACCCAGGCCAAAGTAGGAGTGAGTCCATGGGACCATGCTGGGGAGCCAGTCATGACTGTCCAGCTGTGAAACAGGCAAGGCATACACACCAAGGCTCAATCTTCCTCCTTCAGCAGGGAAGTCATTTAGGTCATGCCCTGTGGACACTAGGCATCTTTTCTTCATTTGTGTCCCCTCATATTTGCGTTTCAGACAGTGCATTTCAATAAATGCAATGCTGCTCTGGACCAAGGATATCGGTAGCATCTGGGACCAGTCCTAGCGTGGGGAATCTGGCCAGGGCAGGATGGAAAATGTTTTCCGTAAAGGTTTATTTAAATATTTCCAAGTTAAGTTGACTAACCTTGAAATGCCTCAGAAAGACAATCAAAAAACCAAATGCCTAAAAGTAAAAAAACAGCTAAGGTACATGAGCTGTTTATTTCCCTTTATTTGTATTTCTGGTCTAAACCCAAATAGAAAAACATATTTATACAGACTTGCCCTCCCTTGTCTCCATCACAGAAGTGCCATAGGAATATAAATTAAGATTAACCAATGCAGCATTTACTATGTGTGAGGCAAGAATCTAAATGTTTTGCTTTTAATCCTATAACAACTGTACAAGGAAGGGTCCCACAGTTATTTCCATTTGTGAGAAAAAGAAAGAGGACGTAGAGGAGGAGGAGGGCATTTATTGAACACCTACTATGGACTATTCATGGAACGGAGTATCTTATACATTCTAAGTTGTCTACTGAGTGTTCCCACAATGCCATGGGGCACTGCAATCCACATTTTACATGTGAATAAGCAGAGTCAGAGAGGTAAGTAACTTGCCAGAGTTAACAGTTGTATGTGGTGGAAGCAGGATTCAAACCCAGGTTATTCTAGTATGCTCTACTAAGGCTGCAAGAGATCTTTGTTATTAGAGGTCTCCTATAAAACAACCCTGTGAGGTAGAACTAGCGGACCCAGTTATGTTTCAATGTATGTGCAGCATGTCTGCTCTCATTGTCTTTTCATGACTCTGGCTCATGACTCTGTGAGCTTGGCCCGAGCCATCTACCTAATGCAACAATCCCATTCCTTAGGCACTTGACATTCATTTTATAAAAATGGAAATGGAGGCTCAGATAGTTAACGCGACAGAGATAAAAAGCATCCAATCTTAGTAAAATGAAACATATGCTACTGTAAATTGCCTACCAAGTAGAAATGAATGAAAATTGCAAAAAAAAAAAAAAGTCAAAGCCAAACCTAAAGAGCTGTAGACATCTCAACCTCAAAGATACTTACGCTACTTCCCCTCCCACCCTACTCCCCCCAAAAAAGGAAGAGGGAGGGAAGGAGGAAGGAAGGGAGGAAGGAACGGAAGGAGGAAGGAAGGGAGATCATTTATCAAGTTATTGACTCAGGATTAAGACAAGACAGGTTGGGCGGACAACTCAAACCATATTTCAAGTAAGAGAGAGTCAACCAAACTCTCAAGATGCTCTGCCAAACATATATACCCTCATTCAATGGAAAAAACCAGGTGAAACTGATGACAAACAGGCTCCAAAGTGTCCTCCTTATTAGCTTAAAATTTAAAAAAAAAATCTTTTTAAGAGCCATTGGGTATGCAAGAAGTCTTTCTAAAAACTTTTCATTATAGTTGATTTACAATGTTGTGTCAGTTTGAAGAAGTGTTTGGAGGGGGTCTCCAGTGATCCTCACCCCAGTTTAAAAAAAGAAAGAAATATTTCTAACGTGAATTTTCTTGAAAACAGAAATCTCATTTGTCAAATGGCATCACCCAGAGGTGCAAATGTGACTCTTCCTTTGCAAATTGTATATCATTTTTGAATGAGGTTATGAAACGGGAAATTTCCTAAACTGAAAAGAAAATGGAAGGAAAAGAAGAGAGCGAGGGAGGGAAGAAATAAATGGGCCAAACAGCACTTGTTCTCCCTAATAGGGACCTTTCTGAATCTCCAAGGGACAGATTAACATTTGTCTTGTCCTGAGCCGGAGCTTAGGCAAGGGCAGAGAGTTGGGGGAAGCAAGAACCCCGTGCAGGGCCTTTTGCCTGATTCTGTTCCTTTCAGCTCTAGGGCAGGGCCACCTCGTAAGTAAGATGCTCCCATCTTCTCTGCATCCTGCCCTTTTCTCTTTTTCAACCCCAGCACAAATACATGTATTGAGTTCTTATGCCAGAAACCAATGGACACTTTCTTACACCTCATCATATTCTTTCATTCCTTTATTCATCAAATACTTTCAACTCCTGATTTGTACCAGCCACGATGCTGGGAACTGGGGATACTGTGATGAACAAGACAGAATTTAATGGAGCTGGGGTGTGAACCGGGGCATCTTCCATTTACTCTGCCTTCGCTTCCAAAAGCACATGGTCGAGTTTCATATGTAGGAGTTCCCATCATAGCTCAGCAGGCTAAGAATCTGACTGGTATCCGTGAGGATACGGGTTCAATTCCTGGCCTTACTCAGTGGGTTAAGGATCCAGCATTGCCGTGAGCCGCAGTGGTATAGGTCTCAGATGCGGCTTGAATCCTGTGTGGCTGTGGCGTAGGCCAGTGGCTGTAGCTCCAATTCGACCCCTGGCCTGGGAACTTCCATATGCCACGGGTGCAGCCCTAAAAGAAAAAAATAAAAGAGTCTTATATGTATAACTGATCTACTTTGCTGTATGCCTGAAATTAACACAACTTTGTAAGTCAACTATATTCCAAAAAAAAAATATTAAAAAAAGAAGATTGTTTTAAGGAAAGGCACATGGTCAAGAGCCAGAGGGCAGTTGCTACTCTCTTTCTTCGGGAATCAAACAAGATATAAAAACCCTCATTTTGGGTGCAGACTGGGCATTTTGCCTTCATACTCTCCTCAAGAAACCATTTACTCTGACATTTATTCATAAATCCATTTACTCACTCAACCAACATTAATTAAAATATATTAAGTGCCAAAGAACAGTATAATGTAGCATATCGTATGCAACCTCCAGGGCCAGGCTCACTAGACTTCTTACTGGCCTCTCTAAGCCTTCATTTCCTCCAGTGGAAAAGGAGGCTTATACCAGGACCTCCTTCACAGACGCGTGAAGGAGAGTTTAATACCATCATCGCACACAGAGCACCTAACACACTCAGTAAAATGGTAGTTGTCACTGTGAACTGTCATGTGCCATACACATAATCAGACAAATCAGAAAATCAGACAAAATGTCCAAAAGAACCTTGAGGGGACAAACACTGCACCCAGACCCAAACAGGGGGAGCACAGTGTATCTGGCAAGCCTGGTATGTCTCTCATCAATTCAGCCGTTAGGAGTGAGTGTGAGATACTGCAGAAGAGGCCAGCTCACTTGCACACATGTGAAGGTGGAATAGCTCCAGAAGCCTTGAGCTCTCCAGCTCGTAGCCACCTCATTTTTTGCCTGAGTGAACATATTACATATAATTGATCACACCTCAGAGCCCATACCTGAGAAAGCTGTTAGTTCAATTAGTCACCTTGTCTGCTTGCATAAAACAAACCCGACTCCCATAAGCTGGCTGGAGCATCCATTCATCTTGAGATACAGTGTTTTGTGTGTATCTGATGGTCCTAAAAGAAGTAGCCTGAGCACATCCCTGAACCAAGAAGCGGGCGAGGAGACCACTTGTCCACAAAGAGCTTTAGAAAAATAGGTTCACAATGAACAACCAGGAGGGGCAGGTTTTAGGAGCAGGGAATGAACTTCTTTCTCCAGGGTGTGTATTTTTTTCAGCTTGTAAGGAGAAAAGTTAGCAAATGACATTGCCCAGAAAAAGAACTGTTGCATAAGGAAACTGAAAGAGAATGCCAGTGTGCCAAGTAAGACGGGCTTTATCTCTAGCTCTGGATCAGATAGAACAGTAGGGGAGGAGAGGTGAAAGCTGGTAGCAGGAAGTGATCACAGATAAATGACTCTTGAGGTTGGGAGAGGAGTCTAGAAAGCACAGGCCAGAATTTGTTGGCCTCCTCCCATAGGCAGTACCTGTGGGCTTGCACTACAGAGGGCACCTTTGCAGAGGGTTATTCATTCTTTCATCTAATCATTTATATTTCATTCATTGATTTGTTTATCCTTTGTCTTTTTAGGGCCACACCCACTAGGAGTTGAATCAGAGCTGCAGCAACCAGCCTACACCACAGCCACAGCAATGCGGGATCTGAGCCACATCTGAGTCCCTGTCAGTGGAAATGCAGTGTGTTCCAAGCTGAGGCTTTCAGAGATGGCAAGTTCCCTACATGCTCGCTCATGTCCTTCTCATTCATCGTGACCCGAGCATGATGTAAGTCTCAGAATAAGACTCCGTGGAGCAGACCTGAACCCCACCAACAGCCTGAAACCAAGCTCAGCCAAGCCCAGCAACGCATCACAGAGACGTAGTTGACTCACACACCTGTAAGTAAGAAATAAAATGTGTTGTTTTCTACTGTTGGTTATACAGCATCATTGCAGGAAAACCTGCCTAAGTCCCAAAGTAAAGATACTTCACAGAATACCTAGAGGAATTCAACTCAATAGGTAATTGCACTTTAATTCCTTATACCCAGAGGCAAGTGGACCAGTTAAAAAACTTCCTTCACTCAGTACTGAATGAAGGAGTTCCCGTCGTGGCTCAGTAGTATCGAACCCTGCTAGTATCCATGAGAACTCAGGTTCAATCCCTAGCCTTGCTCAATGGGTTAAGGATCCGGTGCTGCCGTGAGCTGTGGTGTAGGTCACAGACGTGGCTCAAATCCAGCATTGCTGTGGCTGTGGTGTAGGCCATCAGTTGTAGCTCCAACTCAACCCCTAGGCTGGGAAATTCCATATGCTGCAGGTTCTGCCATAAAAAGACAAAAAAAAAAAAAAAAAAAAAAAAAAAGAATGAATATGGCCTGTATCTGACTGACAGTGCCACTCATTATATAAGTAATGTGAAGTCCAAAAATCAGGATGATACATCCATGGGCGCCAAGCCCCGGATAACTATTTACAGGTGTCAGTCACTTCTTTTTTTTCTTTTTTTTTTTTTAGATTTTTCATCTGTTTTATTGTGGCATAATTTATGTTTAATAAAAATACCTCCATTTTAACTGCAGAGATCAAAGAATTTTAACAAATGTATTCTGTCATGTAACCATCAGCACAATGAAGAAATAGAAGATTTCCTTACCCCAAATTCTCCTCCCCCAGCACCTGACCCTCGACAAACCTTGATCTCTCTGCTTTCTGTCGTGAGGATTTTGCCTTTTCAGAATTTGATATACAGTCAGATTTAAGCAGTCTTCTGGGCCTTGTTTATTTCAACCTGTGTAATGATTCGAGATTTGTGCATGTTGTTGTTGGAGTAGGAGTCTGTTTCTTTTCTTCCCTTTTTTTTTTGTTTTTTGTGGGTTTTTTTTGCAGTAATAGTCCATCGTATTGATATAATGATACAGTATGTTTATCCGTGAACAAGTTGATTTGGGTTTTTTCAGTCTGGGGCTGTTATTTTAAAAGCTGACTTATGAATGAAATACGCATTTTTTTGTGTACACGTTTTCATTGTCCTTTGGAAGATTTCTAAAATTGGGGATGTTGGGTCATGCGGTAGAGTGTATATTTATATAGAAATTGCCAAACCGCTTTCTAAACTGGTTGTCTCATGCATCCCACACCAATATTTGAGAGTTATAATTACTCCATACTCTTATTGTCACTTGGCATTGTCAATCTTTTCGATTTTAGCCGTTCTCGTGGGTGTGTAGTGGTACACTGTCACGGTTTTAATTGGTATTTCTGTGATGACCAATGATGTTGAATATCTTTTTGTGTATTTTTATGATATTCAGATATGTTTTTTAGGTAAATATATGTTCAAATCCTTTTAAAATCCATTTATTCCTTTCTTGCCTTGCAGGAATTATTTATATTGATATAACTTTACAAATATTTTTGCAAGAATTATTTATAGGTATAGCTTTTTAAATATTTTCTCCCAAACCGTGGTTTGCTTTTTTTTTTTAGTTTCTTAACATCTTTCAAAAACGTGACTTTTTGGAGTTCCCGTCGTGGCTCAGTGGTTAATGAACCTGACTAGGAACCATGAGGTTGCGGGTTTGATCCGCGGCCTTGCTCAGTGGGTTAAGTATCCGGCGTTTCCATGAGCTGTAGTGTAGGTCGCACAAGTGGCTTGGATCCCGCATTGCTGTGGCTCTGGCGTGGGCCGGTGGCTACAGCTCTGATTCTACCCCTAGCCTGGGAACCTCCATGTGCCGTGGGTGCGGCCTAAAAAGGCAAAAAAAGACCAAAAGTGGCCCAAGAAAATGGCAAAAAGACCCAAAAAAAAAAAAGTGACTTTTTTTAAATTAATTTTTTTTTCAGCTGTACAGCATGGGGGCCAAGTTACACCTACATGTATACATTTTTTTTCCACCCTTTGTTCTGTCTCAATATAAGTATCTAGACAGAGTTCTCGATGCTACACAGCAGGATCTCATTGTAAATCCATTCCAAGTTGTATCTGATAACCCTAAGCTCCAGATCCCTCCCACTCCCTCCCTCTCCCCCCCGGGTGGCCACAAGTCTGTTCTCCAAGTCTATGATTTTCTTTTCTGTAGAAATGTTCATTGGTGTTGTACATTAGATTCCAGTTATAAGTATATCATATGATATTTGTCTTTGTCTTTCTGACTTATTTCACTCAGTATGAGAGTCTTTAGTTTCATCCATGTTGCTGCAAATGGCATTATGTCATTCTTTTTTATGGCTAAGTAGTATTCCATTGTGTATATATACCACATCTTCCAAATCCAATCATCTGTCAATGGACATTTAGGTTGTTTCCATGTTTTGGCTATTGTGAATAATGCTTCAATGAACATGCGAGTGCATATGTCTTTTTCGAGGGAAGTTTTGTCTGGGTATATGCCCAAAAGTGGGATTGCGGGGTCATATGGAAGTTCTATGTATATATTTCTAAGGTATCTCCAAACTGTTCTCCATAGTGATTATACCAGCTTACATTCCCACCAGCAGTGCAGGAGGGTTCCCTTTTCTCCACACCCCCTCCAGCACTTGTTATTTGTGGATTTATTAATGATGGCCATTCTGACTGATGTGAGGTGGTATCTCATGGTAGTTTTGATTTGCATTTCTCTTATAATTGGTGATGTTGAGCATTTTTTCATGTGCTTGTTGGTCATCTGTACATATTCCTTGGAAAAATGTCTCTTCAGGTCTTTTGCCCATTTTTCCATTGATTGATTGGTTTTTTTGTTGTTGAGTTGTATAAGTTGCTTACATATTTCAGAGATTAAGCCCTTGTCCATTGCATTGTTTGAAACTGTTTTCTCGCATTCTGTAAGTTGTCTTTTCGTTTTCTTTTTGGTTTCCTTTGCTGTGCAAAAGCTTGTCAGTTTGATTAGGTCCCATGGCTTTATTTTTGCTCTTATTTCTGTTGCCTTGGGAGACTGACCTGAGAAAATATTCATGAGGTTGATGTCAGAGAGTGTTTTGCCTATGTTCTCTTCTAGGAGTTTGATGGTGTCTTGTCTTATATTTAAGTCTTTCAGCCATTTGGAGTTTCTTTTTGTGCATGGTGTGAGGGTGTGTTCTAGTTTCATTGCTTTGCATGCAGCTGTCCAGGCTTCCCAGCAATGCTTGCTGAATAGGCTTTCTTTTTCCCATTTTATGTTCTTGCCTCCTTTGTCAAAGATTAACTGACCATAGGTGTCAGGGTTTATTTCTGGGTTCTCTATTCTGTTCCATTGGTCTGTCTGTCTGTTTTGATACAAGTACCACACTGTTTTGATGACTGTGGCTTTGTAGTATTTCTTGAAGTCTGGGAGAGTTATGCCTCCTGCTTGGTTTTTGTTTCTCAGGATTGTTTTGGCAATTCTGGGTCTTTTGTGGTTCCGTATAAATTTTTGGATTGTTTGTTCTAGTTCTGTGAAAGATGTCATGGGTAATTTGATAGGGATTGCACTGAATCTGTAGATTGCTTTACCCAAAGCATACTTACCCAAAGCGTACTACCCAGTATGACCATTTTTACAACATTAATTTTTCCAATCCAGGAATATGGAATACCTTCCCATTTCTTTACATCTTCTTTAATTTCTTTGATTAAAGTTTTATAGTTCTTGGCATATAAGTCCTTTACCTCCTTGGTCAGGTGTATTCTTAGGTATTTGATTTTTTGGGATGAAATTTTAAAAGCTATTGTATTTTTGCATTCATTTTCTAATATTTCATTGTTGGTGTACAGAAATGCAACTAATTTCTGAATGTTAATTTTATATCCTGCTAGTTTGCTGAATTTATTAATCAGTTCAAGTAGTTTTTGGGTTGAGTCCTTAGGGTTTTCTATGTATAGTATCATGTCATCTGCATACAGTGACAGTTTTATCTTTTCTCTTCCTATTTGGATGCCTTTTATTTCTTTTGTTTGTCTAATTGCTGTGGCTAGGACGTCCAAAACTATGTTGAAGAGCAGTGATAAGAGTGGGCATCCCTGTCTTGTTCCAGATTTGAGTGAGAAGGCTTTCAATTCTTCTCCATTGAGTATTATATTTGCTAGGAGTTTGTCATAAATGGCTTTGATTATGTTCAGGAATCTTCCCTCTATACCCACTTTGGCGAGGGTCTCGATCATGAATGGATGTTGGACTTTGTCAGATGCTTTTTCTGCATCAATTGAGATGATCATATGGTTTTTGATTTTTCTTTTGTTAATGTGATATATGACGTAGGTTGATTTGCGTATGTTGAACCATCCATGTGAACCTGGGGTGAACCCTACCTGGTCATGATGTATGATCTTTTTGATATGTTGTTGGATTTGGTTGGCTAAAATTTTGTTGAGAATTTTTGTGTCTATATTCATCAAAGATATTGGCCGATGGTTTTCTTTTTTGGTGGTATCTCTGTCTGGTTTTGCAATTAGGGTGATGGTGGCCTCATAGAATGTCTTTGGGAGTGTTCCTTCTTCTTCAACGTTTTGAAAAAGTTTAAGGAGGATGGGCACCAGATCCTCTTTATATGTTTGGTAGAATTCGCCTGTGAAGCTGTCTGGTGCTGTACTTTTATTTGAAGGGAGTGTTTTTATGACATACTCAATTTCATTTCTAGTGATTGGTCTTTTCAGTTGGTCTGTTTATTCTTGATTCAGTTTTGGCAGGCTGTAAGATTCTAGAAAACTGTCCATTTCTTCCAGATTGTCAAATTTGTTGGCATATAGTTGTTCATAGTATTCTCTTGTGGTATTTTGTAGTTCTGCAGTATCTGTTGTGATTTCTCCTTTTTCATTTCTAATTTTGTTTATTTGGGTTCTTTCTCTCCTCTTCTTAGTGAGTCTAGCCAGGGGTTTGTCAATTTTGTTCACCTTTTCAAAGAACCAGCTCTTGGTTTTATTAATTTTCTCTATTGTTTTTTGAATCTCTATTTTATTTATTTCCTCTTTGATCTTTATGATTTCCTTCCTTCTGATGATTTTAGGTCTTTTTTATTATTCTTTTTCTAATTCATTTAGGTGGTGGGTTAGGTTGTCAATTTGAGATCTTTCTTCTTTTTTGAGGAAGGCCTGTGTTGTTATGAATTTCCCTCCGAGCACTGCTTTTGTGGCATCCCATAGATTTTGAGAGGTTGTGTCTTCATTATTGTTTGTCTCAAGGTATTTTTTAATTTCCTTCTTGATTTCCTCATTGACCCATTGTTTTTTAGTAGCATGTTGTTTAGTCTCCATGTAGTAGGTTTTTTCTCATTTCTTTTCCTGTGGTTGATTTCTATTTTATGCCATTGTGGTCAGAGAAGATACTTAAGATAATTTCTATGCTCCTAAATTTGTTGAGGTTCGCTTTGTGTCCCAATATGTGGTCGATTCTTGAGAATGTTCCATGAGCATTTGAGAAGAATGTGTATTCTGATGTTTTTGGATGTAGTGTCCTGAAGATGTCAATTAAGTCTAACTTTTCTATTGTTTCCTTTAGGATCTCTGTTGCTTTATTGGTTTTCTGTCTAGAGGATCTGTCCATTGGTGTGAGTGGGGTATTAAAGTCTCCTACTATGATTGTATTCCCATCAATTTCTCCTTTCATGTCTGTTAATATTTGTTGTATGTATCTGGGTGCTCCTGTATTTGGGGCATATATGTTGATGATAGTAATATCCTCTTCTTGGATGGATCCCTTAATCATTAAATAGTGTCCCTCATTGTCTTTCTTTATGTTTTTGTTTTAAAGTCTATTTTGTCTGATATGAGTATTGCAACTCCTGCTTTCTTGTCATGTCTATTGACATGAAATATTTTTTCCCACCCCTTCACTTTCAATCTATATGTGTCCTTTGTCCTAAGGTGAGTTTCTTGTAGGCAGCAGATTGAAGGTTTTTGCTTTTTTATCCACTCAGCCACTCTGTGTCTTTTGATTGGAGCATTCAGTCCATTGACATTTAAGGTGGTAATTGATAGATGATTATTTGTGGCCATTTTAAACCTCGTGTTCCAGTTGATTCTATGATTCTCCATTCTTCCTTTCTTTTTTTGGTTGGAAGGTCTCTGATTATTTTCTGCTTGAGTGTTTTTCTTTTCATTTTTGTGAATGTAGTGTTTGGTTTTGATTTGTGGTTGCCCTGTTTTTTAAGTATGTGTGTGTTTTAGCCTTATGGTCCTGTAGGTTCAAGCACTTCATTACTATACTAAAATTAAGAAGAGAAACAAAATCAAAAACAAAAAAAAAGAAAAGAAAAAAATTTTTTAAAAAGAGTCTATTTATTTCCTTACTTCCCTTGCCCACATTTTATGGTTTTGCTGACTCTTTTTTTCTTTTTAATTTTATTTTGTTTTAAACATGTTCATGATTAAATCTATATGCTGGCTTATTTGAGTGACTGCTCTCTGATTGTGGTTTCCTCAATCCTAGTTCTTCCTCTTTTTTTTTTTTTCTTTTTCTTCCCTTTCTTTCTTCCTTTCCTTTTGGTTTAGAGAAGCTCTTTCAATATTTCTTTTAGCCTGGGTTTTATATTGCTGTATTCTTTTAGCTTTTATTTGTTGGAAAAAAATTTATTTCCTTCTATTTTAAACGATATTCTTGCTGGATAGAGTATTCTAGGTTGCATATTTTTTTCCTTTTAGCACTTTAAATATCTCTTGCCATTCCCTCCTGGCCTGTAGAGAAATGAGCTGATAACCTTATGGGGGTTCCCTTATAGGTAACATTTTGCTTTTCTCTTGCTGTCTTTAGGATCCTCTCTTTATCATTAACTTTTGCCTTTCTTTGTTTTGTTTTGTTTTTTTGTTGTTGTTGTTTTTTTTTGCCTTTTCTAGGGCTGCTCCCATGGCATATGGAGGTTCCCAGGCTAGGGGTTGAATTGGAGCTATAGCCACCAGCCTACACCACAGCCACAGCAACGCAGGATCTGAGCCATGTTTGCAACCTATACCACAGCTCACAGCAACGCCGGATCCTTAACCCACTGAGCAAGGCCAGGGATTGAACCCACAACCTCATGGTTCCTAGTTAGATTTGTTAACCACTGAGCCACAATGGGAACTCCCAACATTTGCCATTTTTATTATAATGTGTCTTGGTGTGGGTCTATTTGGGTTCAACTTGTTTGGGGCCCTCTGTGCTTCCTGTATCTTGAAATCAGTACCCTTTAGATTTGGAAAGTTTCCAGCGATAATTTCTTCAAATGTATTTTCCACCCCCTTATCTTTTTCTACTCCTTCTGGAATTCCTATTATGCATAGATTGGCCCACTTTATATTATCCCATAGGTCTCTTTTATTGCTTTCATGTTTTTTCATTTCGTTTTCTGTCTGCTGTCCTGTTTGGGTGATTTCCATTATTCTATCTTCCATATCACTAATTTGTTCTTCTGCATTATTCATTCCGGTTTTTACTGCCCTTAGTTCAGTTTGTATCTCTGCAAATGAATTTTCTAGTTTTTCTTGGCTCCTTCTTACATTTTCTAGTTCTTTCTGAGGGCATCTGCATTACTGTTCACATCTCTTAATTCCTTCAGTATTTTCACTATTTCCATTTTGAACTCCAAGTCTGTCAGACTGCAGAGGTCTGTTTCATTGTTGACTGCTTTAGGTGAGTTCTTCTGTTGGTTTAACTGGGGGTGGTTTCTCAGCTTCTTCATCTTGCTTGTTATTTTCTTTTTCTTGGTGGAGTTGTGCTCCCCATGGCCAGACACGGTTTGCCTTGGCACTGTTGTGGAATGTTTCCCAAGGGCTGGTGTTGTTGGCCAGTCTTCTTTGAGGCAGTGTGGCTTTTCCTGAGGGTGGGCAGGGCTGACAGGGTCTCTCTGAAGCAAAGGAGGACTTCCTGAGGGCAGACAGGACTGGGAAGTCTGCACCACGATGGAAGCAGATTTCTCGCAGCCAGGCAGAGCTTGCTCTGGTGTTTCTGGGCTGTGCGGATCTTCCAGGGGGCTGGCGGTGCTGGACAGCTGTTCCACAGGAGTTCTACCCCCCACGAGGGCAGGAGTGGCTAGCTGGGCCACTGAGAACCCAAGGGGCTCATCCCCATGGCAGCCAGACTGCCCTGCAATGGAGGCAGATTTTGCACTGCTGGGCCAAGCTTGTTCTAGCTTTTCTGGGCTGCAGGCCTTTTCCAGGGGGCTGGCGGTGCTGGGCAGCTGTTCCATGGGAGTGCAGCACCCCCTGAGGGTGGGAGCGGCCAGCTGAGCCGCCGAGAACCCAAGGGGCTCATCCCCATGGCAGCCAGAATTGGCAGGTCCGCCCTGCAATGGAGGCAGATTTTGCAAGACTAGGCCAAGCTTGCTCTAGCTTTTCTGGGTTACAGGCCTTTTCCAGGGGGCTGGCGGTGCTGGGTGCTGCTCCACAGGGGTGTAGCCCCTCCAGAGGGGCAGGCAAGCCAGGGCAGGGAAAGCCCCTGCGGTGTTCAGCTTCCCGCAAATGGTGAGGCCAGCTCTCCTGGATGGCAGGCAGCCTCAGGTCTGGCACGCGTGTGTGGGGTGGAGGAGGGGGGATGCACTGGGAAGCACAGCTTTCTGATAGCTGGCGGGCAAGTGAGCTCGCTGTGGTGTGGGGAGTATTCTACGATGGCCCACCCCTTCTCCTCTCCCCTCCCCAACACTGGCGTCTTGTCTCTCCTGCAGATCCAGCTCTTCTCCCAGGTTCCCTCTGATGTGGCTTTCTACTCCCCAGCCCTTAGCGTATTGCTCCCTTCACCTTTCTAGTCTCCCAGGCAGGCTCTGCCCCACCAACCTGACAACTATTCCTAGTCCCCCAGGCAGTCTCCGCACCGCCCACCCCAGCCTGCTCCGCTTCTGGGGGACTAAGCTCCTGGAGCCGAGGGCTCAGTTCCAGCCCCCACCCAAACGTCTCAGTTTTTGGTGACTGTGCCAGTAGCTCAAATGATCTGTTCAGTTCTCACTCTGTTCAAATCTCAGACTTACTGCTGTGCTGTTCTCTGCCTCTGGAGATCCCTCCAATTCGGTTGATCCTTCCATTGAGTAGGTGACTTTCCAGGGTGTGGGATCCCTTTCTCCCCTGCAGTTCCCTTTCGGGAGCGCCCGTCCAGCCCCGATTCCCCTTCTCTCACTCTCCTCTTTTCTCTTGTTTTACCCAGTTATGTCACGAGATTCTTGGAGTTTGGGTTCTTCTGCCAGCGATTAATTGCTGTTCTGTGGGAGTCGTTTAACCTGTAGATGTGGGGGGGTTTGTTGTGTTTGTGGGGGAGATTGAGTGTGTCCCCCCAGCTTCTGCCCACTCCTCAACTGATAAAAAAGGAATGAGAGGAATGGTGACTTAACCTAAGGAAAGAAAAGGACAAAGATGGCAGAAGCTGGGGGGACACACTATATAAACAAAGCCTGTGGGGAATGCGCTTTTCCATAATAAAACAAGACCTGTGGAACCCTTAAGCCACAAATGTTAATCAATATCCATATCAGAAGAATGTATCACAGCCCATGCTCCTGCACTAACTACCTGAGTTAGTATTCTGTCTCAGTGCTACCATTTATAAAGGGAGCACTGCTAAGAGTTGTATCTATATTATGTCATTAAATCCTCAAAACAACTAAATGAGATAGTTATTACTGTTATTTCCATTTCATAGACACTAAAGCACAAAGAGGTTATGTATCCCAAACCAGACAAGTATTAGCAGAGGAGCCAAGATTTAAACCCAGACATTGTAGTAGATCTTCAAAGTAGATTAGACTGCTGCCTTTAGAATCCATGGAGCTTGCAAAACTGTTCACACCTCCCTGCTACTCATCCAACTCCATCTACAGACAGTTCTTTCTCCTGCTTTTGCTCCCTGTCAGGCCTCACCCATTCATGATCCTGACACAGCTTTGAGGAGCTCAAGTTTAGAGGATCCCCAGGTATTGTCTTTATGTAAATAGTCCCATGAGGATTCGGAAGTTGTCTGGCCTGAGGCAGAAATAAAGGTTGTGATGGAGGAAGCTCTCGAAGGCCCCTGGCTGTGGGTTGTTGGTGAGCTTCTTCCTTGCCTTGGTAGGTTCTCACAAAATCTCCCCATTGTTTTTGACCATGATCTTTTTTTTTCTTTTCCAGGAGAGGCTGTGTTTCTTTTTCTTTTCTTTTCTTTCTTTTTTTTTTTTTTGCTTTTTAAGGCCGCACCTACGACATATGGAGGTTCCCAGGCTAGTGGGGTCAAATCAGAGCTACAGCTGCTGGGCCTAGGCCACAGCCGCAGCAACGCTAGATTCGAGCCTTGCCTGCGACCTGCACCACAGCTCAGGGCAACGCAGATCCTTAACCCACTGAGCAAGGCCAGGGATTGAACCCGCAACCTCATGGTTTCTAGTCAGATTCATTTCTGCTGTGCCACGACGAGAACTCCAAGGCTGTGTTTCTTATTTTTTTCTTTAGTTACTCAGTCTCCCTTGCCCCTACTTTTCTCTTTACTGCTCTTACAGCTTAGCTTTATGTATTTTTCTGTGGTTTATAATCTTTATTTCATCTTCAAAATTCCTCAAGGGCTTCTAAAGGCTTTTTATGGTTCTTCTGTCCTCTCAGGATGCAGTGAAAGGCATATTTCACTCAGGTGGATCCAGCGTTGTGTTTGGAAAAGAAACAATCCCTTCTGAGAGTGTGTAACCAAAAGAAAAAAAAAAGTAAAAATTTTGGTTTAGAAAAGAAATATATGTTCATTGTAGAAAAATTAGAAACTGTAAGTAAAATAGATTTTTAAAATACCCAAATTCTTCCCCCCTGAGATCACTGCTTTTAGTTAATGTGTTAATATTTTGATGTATTTCTTGCCAGTCCCTTAAATACATTTTAACATTGTTGCGATTTTACAATATGTGAAATTTAGTATCTTGCTTTTTGCTTAATAGTATAATGTAAACATTTTTTTTCCAAATCCATGAAAATTATGAGAAGGGTGCCTGCCAGAGCACACTAAGAATCATGGGTCTCTAAAAATATCCCCCCCAAAATATGGAGACTATGGTCAGCTCATTTGGAAGGCAATGTACATTACACGGCCCCATCTTGGACATGCATGTTAGTTTATTTAAATATTTGAACTGCCATGCAGTAAAGAAACCTGTTTAATTTACCCAGCATTTCTCAAAGACATTTGAACACCCATCCCATTTTTGAAGGAACCACTACTTTTTTAAAGTCCCACAAAACTAGTATTCTGAGGGGCCAGTGGTTTAAATTGGCCTGGTGAGGGTCTTGAGGATTTCAACTTCTCACTTGAAATCAGTCAGTGTTACAGATCTAGGCTTCGCAGCTCTAAAAACAAGAAATTTTCATTCAATTCCACAGAAAAAGCTAGTTGAAGTTAAAAGAAGGGGTGCAAGGATCTATGATTTTCCAGATTCAATCCAAATTCCTAAAGAAGAAAAAATAAACTGGTGTTTGTTTTTGACAGTCGACACTGCCAGGGCTCTCATTTCATTCCCATCACACTCCTGTTACGTTCATATCGTTGTGCCCATTTTGCAGGTGAGGAAACTGAGGTAGAGAGTGTGTGAGGGACTGATTTAAGGCACAGGACTGCTGTCTGAGAACATTCTCTCCACAGCAATTATATTTGGTTTTCTCAGTCTCTTCTCCCAGCAGCCAGCATGGAACATAATAGCTTTCAGTGTGGAATTAACGCCGGTGGTCTGGAACTAAAGGTTTCACCCTAAAACCATTAGCCAACTTCTCATTCAATTTTGTCCCAACGCAGGATTCATCATTTTCATTTGCATCCTCCAGCAGCATCTTTCTCTGAATGCATCTGGTATTCGTGCATATTTGGATCATGAACTAAATCTCTCTTTCTGTCTCATACATTAAAATCACTTCACTTAATGTATGCAATTTCAGCCGTGTTATTTGTTACATTAGAAGATGTTAGGAATGCAAAGTTGGGAATCCATTTTGAGATAGAATACTGAGTAGCAGATCACAGACCATTTTCCCTTTAAAGGAGAGGACGTGGAAATAGAGTTGGCACGCTTCGTGGGTTTCATTAAGGGAAAGATGAAGAAATGGAAACGGAAACTAGAATTTATTAAAATATCCCAAGTCAAATGTTTTATGTATGTTGTCCTATTTAATCTTTAAAGACAGTTACCATTATAACCATTGTACAGATGGGGAAACCACGCATCACCAAAGATACTACTAGTCAGGTCCATGCGTTTAGAGAGGAGTCAATCCAAGACCTGCAAGAAGATCTTCCTTCCTTTAAAGGCATATGGTGGCCGGCATATCTGTCTACCACTCTCAAGAGAAATGACCCCAGATACAGGCCCTGGCCAAGGGAAGTTTGCTCTATGTGGGCTGCTAAAGGCAAGGTCAAGATGAGAATATAACTGTTGCCCATATTGGTCCTGGTTTATTCTGTTATTCTGGCATAATTATTAATAACATCTCCTTCATTCTCAAAATTGTCTTTGCTTAAAAGGATAGATCGTAAGGTGGAATAAATGGGTCCACCTCTCAAGAGTAAAAATCTGGAGTTTCCGTTGTAGCTCATCAGCAGTGAATCCAACTAGTGTCCGTGAGGAGGATGTGGGTTCCAACCCTGGCTCCGCTCGGTGGGTTAAGGATCCAGCGTTGCCCTGAGCTGTGGTGTAGGTCATAGACTTGGCTCTGATCTGGCATCGCTGTGGTGTAGGCCGGCAGCTGCAGCCCTGATTTGACCTCTAGCCCAAGAACTTCCCTATGCCACAAGTGCAGACCTAAAAAGCAAAAAACAAAACAAAGCAAAATGAAAAAAAGAGTAGACCTCTAAGGGAGAGTGCAGCTACCATTCCAGAAAGAAAAAAGAGGCCGTGGTTATTTTACAGCTTCATTACTTGCCCAAGAATGCTAGTCTCATCACCCTTTACCTATCCCTTAGACTAAGCAACAGCTCACTTGAGATGAAAATAATAAGTGAATTTGTTTTCAGGAACAGGAAAGCAAAGAAAAGGCTGGGGAAGCAATATTTTCATCGTATCCCAACTGCAAGGAGAGAGGAGCAACCGATGTGGGTAAGAGGGAGTCAGGCCGAAGCCTGGGGAGAGTGGCAGACTAACTTGGGCCTGAGAAGGAAACCGAAGCTGAGTTGGAGAAACTCAGTACAGAGCCCCTAGCCCTAACCCTGGAGCACTGGAAGCCGTCGGCAGAGAGGCAAGGTGGGGATGCTGATACAGGGTCCAGGACAGAGCTGTGAGCAGGGTTGGAGGCACCAGGCAAGCATCCAGAGAGGGCCAGCATCAGAGGAGGATCAGCAGACCTGAGGCCTGAGATGCTTACAAGCCCCTGAGTGCAGCATGGGACTGGACCGTGGAGCCCTAATGAAGTCCCCGGATTGGAAACAAGTGCCAGGGGCATGAAAAAGCATGGGAAGAGTGGCAGTCAAATCTCAAAGTCCCAAACATCAGTGCAGGGGACCCATGCCATAATGGAAAGGAGGGGAGAAAGTCAGAAGGAGCTGGTTCCTAACTGTCAGCTCTATAACTGAATTTCAGATTTCAAGAAAGACTAGAACTAAAGGTTTTTTGTTTTTGTTTTTTTGCTTGCTTTTGTCGTTATTTGTTTGATGCCTTAATGAAGAACACAATGTTTAGCTGTTCCACATATTAAACTTCTATTTAGTTTGGCTCATCCCCCCACCTTTGGCACCTATTAATGGACCCAAAATATAAGGTAACTCATAAAATAACTGAGCTGCAAATCATCACCTTTTCTTCTGTGTCAGGGAACAAGTATCCATGTGGCAGGAACTGTGGTTATTAGAGCTGTTTTTATAGCCAGGGATCGGCCAGGTTATGACAGGGTTTACTGTAGGAGATAAGTCTCAGGTTGTCCTCTCTGCCTCTCAGGATAGGTACAACTTACCCAGACCAATACATTCTAGACTATAATCTCTGTTCCCCTAGCCCTTGAGAGACATGAATAGTCATAGGAGATGCACTCATAAACTCTGAAAAGAGACAAACTCTATCTTGAATAAAGTGGTGTTCTAGCAACTCACCACCCCCAATCAAGTATACTTGCAATGTTTTAATGTATCGGAGACAAATTGCAAGCCCCCTGGCAGAGGGTGGATTCTACAAGCTGTGGAAGTCAGCATTAAATATGTTAATTTCGAGTGTTCATGGATGTGCTGTTTAGAGAGGAGACGCAATAGGGATCTTAAGCTAAGGAAGACAGAAAGGGGTCATTGTAAGATGCAATCCCACTGAACTGATAATAGCAGTTTGATGCTTGGTGTTGAGGAGGATTCTGAGGCTTACCAGGAAAAAGTTGCTCTGTTCGCCACATCCACCATTTGTACTAGAACTGAGAGCAGTGCCATGGCGTCAGTGTCATAGGATGCCACACTAGCCAATTCGTGAGTCTTTGACTCTTCATAGCTGTCTGCATTGGTAAGACTAGCCCAGTGAGGATCTGTTCATGTAGGAGAAAGAGGAAGTTTGGGAGAAACACAGTTTGGCCACCGTCCTTCCAAAAAAATTCCCTACCTTTTTGGAGAACAGGAAGCTGAAGTAATGTCCCAGGGAATGATGCTGAACTAATGGAAAGTGCCATGTGCAAATATTAACAAGGGGCTGATGCCCAAGACAGACAAGAGGGAAGATGGGTATGGCCCCAAACTGTGTCATTCAGATTGGCCTCCAGCTTGGTTCCCACTGCATGAGTCCACAGAAGAGAGAACTCTAATGGGAAGAATAACTAAAGACGCATTGGACATGAAAGGGCACAGGTGGGACGGCTTCATGATTCCAGAAGAGTATGACACGCTGGGGAAGGGGAGAGTCTTCCCATTCTCTTGGTGTGGGGCCTGTTGGAATAGAAAGGAGCCCCCTGAGACTTCCAGAACAGAGTGGAGACGTATGCTCAGCAGCAGGAATGCTTGGTACCCAGACCTGTCGAGGCATTGGCAGATGGTCACCATGGCAACGCAGGAGGGCACCCAGGAGGAAGATTACAGTGAGTGAGACACCCTAGGAAGTTGCTCTTGAGCCTGGGGCATGGGGCCCACTTTCCAGGATTTTCCAGAGGGAGCAAGTCACGGCATTGGCATCTGTGACTCCCACTGGTGATTTTGTGTCCCAGGGCCAATGACCCAGAAATCTTTCCTTCCCAGCACCTCTGTCACCACAGCCCTGGTGGAGCATCCATGAGTTTTCTGTCCTATCTAGTGCTCCAAGGCCAGCCTCAGCCCAGTTTTCCATTCTCCCCCCTAGCTTTCTAGTAGGGCCTCTCATGGCTTTCTATTTCTTCCTTTCCCCAAAACCCTAGCCTGAGGTGCCTGACCAAGGGAGCCAGTATGTCCCTCTTAAACTAGTGGGAGGAAGGAAAATAATTTACAGAGCCGATTAGGAGCGAAGCAAATGATTCTGTGGAAACATTTAATTCATTCTTGGCAAGCCATGCCATCATTTTGGAAAAACAGAGCCGCTGTGCGATCATCCAGCAACGAGAGCCATGCTTTGCTCGTCTCCTCCGGAAGCCTATTCACTGGGCCATGGAAAAAAGAAAAAGAAAAAAGAATTAAAGAAAGGTAGCACTGACACTCTCCCCAGCAATCTTCCATTAATGACAACAGAGTGTGAGTAACTATTGTTAGCAGGACCAGTGCAGTGGGGAGAAAGCTGGTTCAAGATCATTGGCCTGGATAAGCGATCAGACTCTGGTCAGGCAGCGTGCACCATACCCCAGGCCTGGGGGTCTCACTGGCTCCAGCCTGGCCTGGGGGAAATCTGAGCTTGGCCCATTTCAGATCCATCCCTGGGGCTCTTTCTTCCTGCGCATGAAAGTGATCTTAGCTCCAAAAGGACCACTGATAACTGTGAGACCTCACCTCCTCACTTGCCACTAAGAGGAAGTGGAATTGGTTTACTCACCACTCACAATTCTGTTTCATTCAGAAGAGAATTGTCTGATGTTTGAAATATTTCCAAAGGTTTCCTTGGACCTAGGTGTCTGCATCCAGTCAAAGGCGTTCCGTCGCTTTAACAGAATCAGCAGATTCACAGCCTGAGGCTCCCCCTCCCATCTCCTCACTTCCCAGGGCCAGTCCTCCAGCACTAAAACGGAAGGAAGCTGGCATGTGACGTGCAACATATATACCTTCCCTGGTTTGTCCCCCGCATGACCTTGGCATTGCCACTGCTACTATGGCTGGATGGCTTCACCTGACAAAGGAGGAGCAACTGGTACAAGGTCAGGCAGGCTGGGAGTGGCAGAACTGGTGACACTGCCCCAGACCCTAGCCATGTTCAGCTAGCCTTGAATGGGACCACCAGCCCTCTCCAGCTCACTCTCCATTACCTAGCCTCCCGATTACTCAGTGGCTTCTGCTACTGGTCCTCCTGGACTCCTGCCCTCCGCCTGTCCCCCTGTTCTGGGAACAGACATGCAGGATGCACGTTTGCCCTGGTTCTGAGAGTTGCCAATGCAGAGGTGAGGATGAAGAGAAATCAGGAGCTTCTGTAGGCAAGCCCCGAGGGCCAGAATATAAGTGAGCAACATAAACGATGCAATATTGGCATAAATCACTTTAGGAGAAAGACGTCTCCTTCATTTTGTTCTTTCTTCTTTTACTGCACTCACAGTTTTGAGCCTGTGTGGTATCTGTCAAGATCTGGGAAAGAAATGAGAATACAAAAATGAAGAGACATTTCCGTAGGCTTGGGTCTAGAAGGAGAGGCGCACTGCCTAGCCCTAGGCTAAGTTCTCTCCCTTCCTCTGTGTCACAGTCCCCAGAGACCAGGAGTCCCCCACCTCCATCTCCTCCTTACCCTGGAGCAGCCGCCACCCCGTTTATTCCTGGAGGTCCTCTCTGGGCTTTGGCACCCAACAGCAGCCTCAGCCATGCCCACCTAGAGCCCCAAAGGCCAAGGTGTGGGTGTTATTCCTGATTTGACAGGAAAACAGCTGGAAAAGAAAAGCTGTATGAAAACAGGGATAAAGGAAGGCTGTTTAACTGTAATTTTCTTTGTCTTGGTCACTGACTGGTGTTTTCTGGCTTCTCTTCTGATAGCCCCTGGACATCCCGCTGGATGTTTTTCTTCCAGGCAGCTTTGATTTCTGACTTATTACCGCATCCTACCTGGGTCCCCACCTCCTGAAGGCTACACCTCCTTTCCTGAGCTGTAGGCATGTAACCCCTGTGCTCAATCCAGACGGCCAGCACCCCTGCCCCGGTCAGATTCTTATTTATAAGTAAAGGAAGAGCATGGGTGAAGATTTGTTGAGGGCAGAAGAGAGGCTTCAACCATCAAAGAGTAGAGGGAGGGCGAGGAGAAGATGGGAGAGAGACAGAGGGAGAGAGGGGGAGGTTATGAGGAGAAGGCAGCCAAAGAGAAAAGTGAGAGGCGCCCAAAGAAAGCCCTGTAATTTGGCCATTTTGCCGGGAGCCAGTCCTGGCTGCCTCCTTGCTTCCTTTTCTATAAAAGGTGTGGAAAGTGCTATCTGCTCCCTTTGATTTCCTGTGAGATTGAGCTAATGAAAGTAGAGGAAGGAGAGGGGAAGGAGGGAGGGAGGAAGCCAGAAAGACAGAGACCCTTTCTAATGAAGCCTGGAGGATGGAACACTCGCCATAAATTAGTTTCCATCAAAACAGCTTCGTGTGTGAACGATAATGTTTCCTCATTAGTGGTTTTTTGTCCGTGGTAATTAAGCCTCCACATTCGATTGCGGATAAATTTCCCTAACTTCACATCATCCATGCAGTTCAGTAGAGGTGGGAGAACGGAGAGGGGAGATGGAAGAGGACTTGAATCAAACCCACTTTATTTTCTGCGGAGGCTGAAATGGTAACAGTAGAATTTATTGAGGGCTACAGCAGGCAGAAACACAGTCTGTGCAGAGCCAGCTGCCTCCAAACTTGCCTGTTCTGGGAGGGACTTGAATTTTCAAATAAAAAAGTGTAAGCCCCAAGCGCCAGGGGAAGTTCAGTGACGCCTTCATCCCACACCACATACACAATCACATCAGAAGGATTTCTGAGAATTCCCCAGAGGGGGGTGGCTCCCTCAGGGCCTGCTTGCTGGGGTTCCCAGCTCTGGCTAACTCTCAGCATCTCCTCACTGTCTCACCTTCCGCAGCTGCTGTGCTCACTCGGCTGGACTGATTAGTCCCAGGGGTAGCCTCTTCCTCTTTAGTTCACCCACCCTTGTGCATTCCACAACTTTATGAAGGTTTGAAGATAATACCAGCTCAGCCACAAAATATTTCTTCCTGTTCGCATCCTACCCGGGGCACTGGCCTCGCATCATATTTTTATACTCCTTCTTCTTAGGACTCACTGGATTACCTTACCTTCCAGGGCAAAACTTAAAATTTCTATGTATGATGTTTTAATGTGGAATAAATTTCCTTTAAGAAGTTTTCCTAAAAAAAGAAAAGAAAATGAAAAGAAATCATTTTCTAAGGATAAAAATCTAAGAAATAAAAAACTCTGCCTTAAAGGGCAAAACGGCAATGACAACAACAAAACAGTCATTTTTTCCCTTTATTAGTGTCCACTTTTCCTCTCTATTCTTAGTTTATAGTCATTAGTTTATACGATGTTTTCACGATTCTTTCAGAGGTTATCCTAGAAATTTCAACATGCATGCTTAACTAAGTCTAATAGAAATTTTTACTTTATAGGTTTCCCAGAAACCCTTTCACTGCGTTTACCTCTCTTCTCATCTTTTGTATATTATTGTCTTTATGCATTTTCGTTCACTGTGTGTGTAGAATAAGATATTGTGATATTGTTTTTTACAGTCGGTATTTTTCACCTACGTATTTACTCTTCCTATTGTTTTTCCATTCCTTTCTCCGTTTTCATGCATCTCCCCTAGGATCATTTTCCTGTCTGAAGAATTTCCTTTTGTGCATGTTTTCTGACGAGAAAATACCTCAGATTTTGTTCTTCTGAAAACACATTTCCATAAATACATTTTGGCTTCATGTATAAGGATACTTTTGCTGTGCATAGACTTCTAGGTTGGCATTTATTTTCTTTCAGTAAAGTATGAAAGCCCTAGAATCCACTGGCTTTTGTATTTCCTTGTTTCCATGGAGAAGTCAGCTGTTAGTCTTATCGTTGTCTCTTTAAAAGCAATGTGTTTACTTTTTTAAAATTTTTTGGTCATTGGCTTTTACACACTTGATAATGAAATACCTAGGTCTAGGTATATTTTTTAAAACAATCTGCTCAGAATTTACTAATGCTTCTTAGGTCTATAAGTTAACGTCTTTCACCAGTTTAAGAAAATCTCAACCATTAACTTTTCAAATATTGTTCATACGTCATTGTCTCTTTACTCTCCTACAAGCACACCAGTCACTTGTATGTTGGGAGTCTTGGCTCCGTCTCCCATGACTCTGATGTTATTCTCTTCATTCCTCATTATCTTCTTTTTAATTTTGTCATCCATCTTCCTGATTCTCTGAGCCAGTCTGGATGCCCAGCATTGTTTCCTTGCCAGAATCAGTCAAATGGCCACAGGAAAAAAAAGACAGGAACAGACTCTTCAGCTCCCTTCTCTGTGGTTCTGATCTCTCCAGTCTTAGCCCTTTAAGTCCTCATTGCTTCAGCAGATCCCCATTGCCTTTACACCAATTATTCTTATATGTTTTAACCTGATTTTTCATTTGTTCTTCAAAGAAAACTTGGACGGCCCTTCAAAATTCCATCTTACTGAGAAGCAAAATTCCAGTCATTTATTTTTAGTATCACTTTATTTTTCTTCCTGGTGTATCCATGTCACCTGAGTTTTTCCAAATTATTGAGCATATTAGGAAGTCCCATCTATTTATTATCCAAATAATAATATGAGAAACCAGGCTACTTATCTGAAGGAATTCTGGCCTATTTTTGAATAAGGATTTTCACAAGCAATAGAGACTATGGAAATTTTTGCCTGAACAAAGAAACTCTAAAATCTTGAGATGATAATTTTCTTAAAAGCTTCAAAAAATCAAATTCTTAGGCAAAGATCTAGCTCACAGTACTAGAGCCTCCCTCTTCTTTATACACCCACAGCTCTCTGCCCTACTTCAGTCATTTCTGCACGTTGAAATTTTTGCTAAAGAAAGGGAAGAATCCAGCATTGATAAGGAAAGGAGGATTTGCCATGAGGAATTTATCTTCTCCTTTTACAGCCAACCTTAAGGATTATAGCAAGTTCCCTTTATACCCCCCTTATGTTTTAGGGCCACACCCGCAGCATATGAGGGTTCCCAGGCTAGGGGTCGAATCGGAGCTGTAGCCGCTGGCCTACACCACAGCCATAGCAACACCATATCTGAGCCATGTCTGCGACCTACACCACAGCTCACGGCAACACCAGACCCTTAACCCACTGAACAAGACCAGGGCTCAAACCTGCATCCTCATGATACTAGTCAGATTCGTTTCTGCTGTGCCATGATGGGAACTCCCCTTTATACCCATTTAAAGATGAAAAAATTGAGATTCAGAGAGGTCAAGTCATTTGTCCAAGATTATATAACTGGTAAATGGTGAAACTAATGAATGGTCTAATACTGACACTTTATATCCTAGAAAACACATGGGAATCCAGATAAAGTAACACAGTATCATATCTGGACTGGTTTCCTGGTTGCTGAGCATAGCATCATAGACCAGAAATGTAGAGATGCCCTAAGAGATCCTGTTCCCTGTGAGAGAAAGAGTAGCCTCCACAGATGTCAGCTTAGTCATTGCATTTTATGTAGTTCCTGCACCTGGAGATTCCTGCAACCTCTTACTGGCTCTGACGTGAGTAATTCTTTTAGTTAAGCGCTATTAACCAATGCCCTGCTTCCTGTGTAGATACGTCCAGACATGGCTCCCAATCATCCCTGACCCTTTTGAAATACCTTTTCCTGGGCATAGGCTAGATCTTAGTGATTTGCTTCTACTGTATAGAATACAGAGAATTTGATGGCAAAGGCCCACTGGGAAGCATAGACATTTATGCTCACCAGGTTGGAAGTAGATGCCCAGCTTTCCTACTGGGGGTGAGGAGGTGCCAGAGAAAACTAGGTTGAGAACTGGGATTTTGCTGCCCACCTGGTGGTAATAGGGAGCTCCCACCAGTGTCAGTGGAGGCCATGTGGGGAGCACCCTTTCCCAGCCTGGATGGTGCCAGCAAAGGTCTAGTGGGAAGCGTTAACAGCTCCTCCTGCCAGCAGTAGTAATAAAGTGCCCCTTCCCCCACCCCAGGCTGAACAGAGAACCTGCAGTTCCCCCACGTCCAGTAACAAGGTGCCCTCCCACCCCCCTGCCTGTACAGTGTCAGAGGGAGCCCGCTGTTACAGACTGATTTCTCTCCCTTAATTCACATATCGAAGCCGTAACCCCCTAGGCCGAAAGCTACGTTTCCTCTATTTGTCTCTGATTCTTGTGACTCAGTGACAGCTAGGGTAGAGATAGGGAAGTGGCAGGGACATACGGCCAAAGCCACAAAAGTCCTTTTTTTACATATCTGGCGCTGTTTGTAGTATGCTCTCGGCTATAGAAGGCTCTCTAGTGTAACTGGTATCCAAATTCTAGCCCTGTCTCTTGCAGCACATGAACGGATTTGGTAGAGAACCAACACCCAACCGCATCCTAACAAGGACTCTGCGCTGCACAGCTTCCTGGCTGACTTCTCACTGGGTCCCTCAGCTCCTGCCCTGAGGTCTACAGCCCTGCAGGCCCCATGCCCTGGGTCCCACCCTCTGGATTTGAGAGCAGGGCTATTTCACTGTAAAGTATAGCCTCTTTCTCCTGCAGTGAGGAAGGCAGAGCGTGTCTCTGAGGTCCTCCGTTAAGCTCACTTCTCCCTTGCCTTGCCAGCATGTGTGTTCCTCTGTCCCACTGGTCCGGAACTTCCTACTTGTTTTTCAAAACCCCATTGTAAGGGCCTGGGTTCCTTAACCGTCTTCATGTTCCATGGCGATGACTGAAGCTGGCATAATCCTCTTTACCTGCTCCTCCCTCAGGCAATAAGCAGGTTGCTTGGACCCAGAAGAATAGCTACTTTCTGTGGCCACACTGTGAGGGAAGGCTTCCAGGTGGCTGGGGAAATTAGGTAAGTCAAATGGACTTTTCAATTCCTGGCTCTGCCATTTACTGGCTGCATATTTTTGGGTGAGTCACTCTGTCTTTCTAACCCGCAGTGAGCTTATCTGGAAGGAGGGAGAGCTCTATCAAATGGGTGATGCACCACATAGCATGACCCAAATCATGCTGATATGCTATCAGAGTTTTCCAGATCGCAGTCTTAGGTTCACAGCCATTGAAGTAAAAATGTTCTCTGCCAAACAAAAAACGTGATGTATTCCTGTATCTGGAGTTTTTAGTTTACTCCGATAGGGACTTTTGGCTTCTCTGCAATTTTCCTGGCATAGGCCTTTCACAGAAAACGCAATGGAGACAACGCCCAGGGCACCTAGGGATTCCTGTCTATCTGCCCCCTAATTAAATATTCTTGCATCTGGCTCCATCTGAGTGAGGATTTTGTCCTTCTATGATCTCTGTCTACATTTAAATATGTTTCTGTTTTAAACAGCCTCAGACCTGTGGGAGTTTGTTCTAAACGAAGTGAGTGATAAACTCCCCCATATCATATATATATATATATATTTTTTTTAAACTTCATATATATAAAGTTTAAAAAAAAAAATCAGGCACTCAGCCTGCCGGAATTTATCCCTTGGAAATGACAATAGGCTGCCTCAGACTTTCAAACATCTAATTTGTAAGTGATCTATTTTTATAAAGGACGAGGAGGGATAGTGGGGGGAGGTATACGAGCTCATTAAAATTGTCATGACGATTTAATGAGGATGGATTGTCTTCATTTTGCAGTCGATGAAACAGGGGTTCAGAAAGATTAAACAACTTCTTCAAGGTCACACTACATGTTAATAAGGAGCCAGGAATGTAAAGCTAGTTTTCTCTAACTGAAAATTCCCTGCCTTGGGTGCCGGATACAGACACCTTACCGAATCACCAGGAATAGGTAGGGGTGCTTTGAGTAGAAGGAAAAAGCAAAACAAAACCCAAAGATTCTTCCAGAGAAAAAGGCTGGTCAGCTAAAGAAGAGCAAATGGGCTTCAGATGGTCCCTCCCACCTCCACCCAACCCTAATTTCAAGTTCCCCCCGTTGCATGTATGATTTGGAGTAAGCCTGAGAGGTGTCCTCAGGTGCAGCTCCAGGCTCTTCCTCAATATCCCAAGTCAGGGAAGGTCGCCCATGGAGGACCCGTGGTGCAGCTGTGGGTAGACAGCAGAGCTCTAGTCTGGGCTTTGGTTTTAATGGTCATGGAGAGAGAATTTCAGATTTCAGGATTTTTCTAGTTCTTATTTCATGTGATGGTCCCTGTAACCCTGTGAAATTGACAGAACACAGAGGATACACTCATGTTTTAATTTATTCTTTCTTATGTTTAACCAGTGTATATTGTATATTGAGTACCTCCTTCAGACTAAGAACTTTTTTTTTTTTTTTTTAAAGGGCCACAGTGTGGTATGTGGAAGTTCCCAGGCTAAGTGTTGAATCATCGGAGCTGCAGCTGCCAGCCACAGCCACAGCAATGACAGATACGAGCTGTGTCTGTGACCTACACTTTAGCTCACAGCCATGCCAGATCCTTAACCCACTGAGCGGGCCAGGGATCAAACCCTCATCTTCATGGATACTGATTGGCTTTGTTACCACTAAGCCACAATGGGAACTCCCGGGCTAAGAACTTTCAAAGGAATATATATTTATGTCAATTAACCCAAATTATGTGCCATACAAACAGTTAAAAACTGAAGCTCGGTGAGCGTAGAGCAGTTGCTCACATAAATACGAAGTTGTAGAGCAAGGACTAGAATCCTGATGAATCGGGTTTCCAGTACGTGGTCCTTCCCACTAGGTCAGGGATTGGTAAACGCTTCCTATAAAGATGCAGATGGTAAATATTTTAGTTATGGTGGCCATACTGTCTCTGTCACAAATACTCAATTCTGTGCTCGTGGTGTGAATATGGTCCTAGACAAATTCATAAGGAGTGAACATGGCTGTGTTTCAACACAACGTTATCTGCAAAAAATATCAGTGGGCCAGCTTTGGCCCGTGAACCATTTATGCCCACTGCCGTAGGCCACTACCTTGGTTCACTCAGTATCTCCATACCTAGCCAGGTCCTTACATTTCTCACCAGTTTCTTCCCCAACCCAACACCAAGCCATCTACTTGCCTTTCCTCCTTCCCTTCTTGAGAAGCTGAAATCTAAAATTAGTACTCTGGGAGTGCCCTGGTGTCCTAGCAGTTAAGGACTCCGCATTGTCACTGCTATGGCTCACATTTAATCCCTGGCCTGGGAACTTCTGCATGCCGTGGAATAAATAAAATTAAATTAAATTAAAGTAGTACTCTGATGACAATTTTACCTCTGTCCTCTCTTGGGGTGAAGTGATTCCAGGCATGGAGAAGCAGGTAGGTCGATCCCAAAGAAGACACTGCATATTTGAGTCAGAGAAGGCTTGTGGTGGAGCTCTCCAGAAGGCTCTCATTGACATCATGCCTCCATGGTCAGATTCTTGGAGGGCAGGAGGAAGAGTCGCAGGCACTGAGATTCCCCTCAATGATGTTGAGGATCTTGGTAAAGATCCTCAGATTTCAGGTGGTCATGACTCGAATCTTCCTCTTGACCATGCTGCCATCTTGACCCCAGCACCACACAACAGGAAAAATGAAGAACACAATAGACGAAGAGTGCAGCATCCTTCAGGATACACCCCGGTTCCAGAACCTTCTACCCTTCCACAGTCACCTTCCCTGGATGTGCACAAAAGGGAGTATCTGATTAGATTGGTCTGCCACTCATCCCGCTGGAGGATCCTTGTTGAGTGCAATTCTGTCTGTAGTGAGTCAGCAGCTGTTCTGGAGCACCAGAGTTAATGTCAATAAACAAAATGCCTGCTTTCATGAACTAACATCTAATTAAGACAAACGCAAAGGAATAAATCTATAATATTTTAGACAGGGAGACAAATGAGGAACGGGGAGTGGATTGTTGCAGGGAAAGGTACTGTCATAGAGGAAATGATAGAACAAAAACTTTTTGACAAGGGAATGTTTATGCAGAGACTTCAATGAGGTGAGAGAGTGAAATATACAAATATGGGAAGGAATAGCATTCTGGGAAGAGTGAACAGCAAATGCACAAGCCTGGAAGTGGGAACATTTCTGGAAGTTGGAAACTGCAAAGAGGCTGATGGAGACCGGAGTGTCTGGAACAGTGAGAGAAGAGTAGAGAAGTACAAGATGAATTCAGAAATGGAGAAAAGAGTCAGAACATACAGGCTTTTGTAGGTGCTAGAAAGGATTTAGGATTTTGTTTTGAAATGAGTTGTCATTGGGTTTAAAAGGGGGCAGGGCATGCTATGATAAGAGTTTTTAAAGGTTTGCCCTGGGAGTTCTTGCTGTGGCCCAGTGGGTTAAGGACCTGGCATTGTTACTGCTGTGGCTTGGGTAGCTGCTGTGAAGCAGGTTTGATCCCTGGCCTGGGAACTTATGCATGCCACGGGTGAAGCCAGAAAAAAAAAATTAGAAAGAAAAAAGAAAAAAGTTTACCCTGGCTGCTGCCTGCTATGTATGCTGTGTGGTGGGGGAGAGGGAAGGGAATAGTGGGTGAGGGCTCTATCTGCAAACTATTGCCATAGTCTAGATAAGAGTTGCTGATAGTTTGGACCAGGGCAATGGCTGTGGGGATGGTGAGAGATGGTCAGATTTGGGATGTATTTTAGGAGCAGAGTTGACAGAAATTACTCATGAGTGGAAGGTGAGGTGAAGAGAAAGTAGGGAGGCAGGATACCTCTCAGGTGTTACGCCCTCTCATAACCTCTTCACTCACCTTTTTGTTCCATCAGTTGCTGTGACAACAAGCTGGCGCGGGTGTAGTTTGCTGCACTTTGCAGCTCTTGTCTTCTGCTCCAGGGCACTCAGCTGCCTGGGGGAACCTGGAAATCCAGTAAGTTCACACCTCAGGAGCAACATCGGACAGATGGTGGTTTGGAGCAGGTGGGTAACACGCACACTTATTTAGAGAGTACCTGCTGGACCTTTGGGGATCCCTCAGGAGCCCACAGCAGTGACCATCTCAACCTTAAATCCCTTGTGTCAGAGTTCCCTCTTCCCATTTTACTCTTCTGAGACCCTCAGTTTTCCCTGGGTTCTTCTCCCAAAATAAATTTCCTCCAGGCAAGCCCTCGCCTGAGGCCCTAACCAAGACACATACTCCATGGCACTGAAATGTAGGTGACCAAAGGAGGGGAGGTGCAGATGGGCGGATGGATATTGAGTGCAGCTTAGAGAGGACATAGGAAAGCCTGCGTGGCCCATCAGACTTCCAAGTGGAGACAGCAAAGAGGCAGTTGGATGACTCGAGTCAAAGTCAGAACATGGTGTGCAGAAAAGAGTAGGCTCTTTGGCATCATGGGTCCCTTGTTGAGGTGTGGCGGGTGCCCCACACCCACAGACTCCAGCCATATGAGTCTTCATTTCCCCCTGTTCCCAGAGTGAGTGACTCTTTTCCTGGCCCCAAGGAGCAGCTGAAGAGGATGCAGTGACCAGTGGAAGGACACGCAGCATGTCCTGTATTGTGAGGTCAGCTCTTCCACACTCTCCTCATTTGATTCTAGCTCCAGCGGACCCTGGGTCCTCACAGCAGGCAAGCAGTCACATTCGAATGAACGCTGATTGTTCAAAGTTAACACGGCCCCCTTTGCAGGGGGATGTTGTCTGATGGGAGTTTTCTCTCCGTGAAGATCCCGGCTGAGGTTTCAGGGAAGGAGGAAAGAAGTGAGACGAGAGGCACTGGGGGAGGGGAGACGGTGAGCAGCTATGAGCCCAGCGGCACCTCTGACAACTCCCATCCCCTCCCCCGCCTGAGCTGGGGCTGCCGAGACGAGCGGGGACACGGCTTTTGTTTTCATTTCCATTTAATTTGCCCAAATGAAAACTGCAATTACAGAGCAATTATACGTCCCCATGTGCTTCAGGGATGCTGTCCCTGGCACATTTCCTATCCCTATTTGGAGAATTCACCCATAAAAGCATCAGATTCGTCTGCATTATATGTGGAAATCTGCAGTTTCATCCTTTGTGCTAGGGATAAAAATTCACCCTGGGGTATCAAGTTTAATAAGGCTTAATTAGACCAATTTGCAGTAAGCTGAGGTTTCCACTCCGCATTTTGACAAGCAGCTCGAGCTGGTTCACTAGATTTTTATGTTTGGGAATTTCTGTATCTCAAACAAAAGGTCAGAAGGAACATAAAATTCTAAAAGACTCCTTTAGGCATCCTGAATTGCTGTTGTCATTGGTATGTGTACATGTGTTTGTTGTGTCACGTCTTTGGAATGTTCTCATTGGTTATGAAAGTGTGATCTTGGGTAGCTGAGTAGTCTCTCCATCAGGGGGATTCAACAAAGTTGATTTTACTGAGTTGCACTTTGATGCCCTATCTCTGGAGTTTCATCCAGGTCCCTCAGAAGGAAAAGCCTTACAACATTCATTCTTACGGCCATAGAGAAAGAGCTGAGGCCTTTCTTCATGAGAAGGAGGATGTGGGTCAGGACACAAGAGAAGAGAAAATTGTATACTTTCTTTTTTCGTTGAATTTTTGACATTAGGAATTCTAGATACTTGACTGAAAACTGGAAGCAATATTCTACAACCAAAAAAGGTTTCAAAAGGCGTGTGGCAAACAGAGCCACTCCTCTCTGTTGATCCACGAGGTACTGTTGACACTGCCTCTGCAGCCCTGGGGCAACAGAATGCCCTTCAGCCCTCTAGGGTATGTTCCCTTCTTAGCGGATACAGTGCCTTAAATGCTCACTTTAGAATGAGGCTCCTGGTCAAAGATGCTAAGTGCCAGAAGACTCAAGGTAGAAGCTGAAGATGTGATCCTTAAAACTGATAATGTATAGACCTCAGAATGGCCCAGGTATCTTTTTGACAAAGTGATTCTCGAGGGAGTAGGAATCAGGACAGCTACATCTTTTTAAAAAAGTGCCTGGAAAGGACTGGAACATAAGATGCTGCCGGCAGAGCAGGCCAGTTTGGAATGGGGTCGGGGGAGAGATGGTAGAAAGCAGCATATGACAGCTCCATTTAGGGAGAGGGAGACAGAAGTGAAAGGAAGGGAAAAAACTGAGCGATGATAGAAAGGGGTACGGATAGAAAGGGCTGGCACAGATTAATAGCTGACATGGCAGTTGGTTTTAATTACTGGCGCAAAATCGCAGGAGGCTCCATTATGATCTGTTTCTCTAGTTGAAGAATGACCTCTGGCTCTGCATGCTGTAATCCGATTGTGGGGGTCTTGGGCTGTAAATACTGAGGGTCTGTGGTCTGTAATAGAAGTCTTTCCTCTTTCTGCCAGAAAAGGAGCAGGAGCTGAAAAAGCGAGGCCAGTCTTACAACTCACTGGACTTCTGGCAAGAATCCCTCCCCAGGTAGGTGCACACCCTTGCCTAAGACTGAGGTGGCCTTCCTGGAGCACCTGCTCACACCACATCCAGGATCCAAGCACCAAGTCAGACCAGGCCAACAAAATCCCCAACATCCAGCTGACTCATGCTGTAAGAAGGCTGATTCATCTGGAGGTTTGTCCCTACCCAGCTTTGATGGAGCTCAATAGATGCTTTTAGACTTAGGGACCTTGTTCCCATGTGTCAAAAAGGCACATTCCTGAAGACAATACAGATCAGGCCATAAGTTCATAGGAGAAGAATATCAGAACTGCATTTTATCTCCTTCCATTTGTTTGAAGGCAACGTAGATAAAGCCACATCTGCACAGCTTCTGCCTGATGCAGCCCCTCTTAGGTCGTGCTGCAAAAAATACCTGTGGTTGTATCAGCTGCACCTTTGCTGCTTGCCTCACACCTCTCCCCATCTCTTACCAGGATTCTCCTTTCATTGTAAAAAGGATTGTGTGTTTATGTTTGGAGGAGAAACAAACAAAACTGCATGCGTTGCTGATACGAAGATAAAAAACTGTTGCTATGTAACAAAAATAATATGCATATACATTATTTAGGCAAACATTTCCACTTGCTGTCACAGAACAGACAGCCCAAATGAAAGAGCCATATGAACAAGAAATCATGGAACCAATCTCAAGGAAAACAAGTTTTGCTTTGGAAAATTTCTTTCAAAATATATGCACTTGAAATCAATTAAATAATAAAATTGTAACATTCAATAAATGAGGTAGAACTTGAAACCAATAAAATACAAAATTTCCAAAATTTGGAAAAAAATTATTCAAGTTCTTTTGAGGTAAAAAAAAAATTAAATGTATATACCACATTGTTCCTTGACATTTCCCCCCAGAGTAAAACTAAAAGAAATAAATAGCAAATTCACAAAATTACTATGGAAAACACCTTCCCTGCCTTGCTGCCCTCTCCATTCCCAAAACAAAAATGTGAAGCTGATAGATCCACTCTGACTCTCAGGAATAGTTCAGACGTAGAAAACCCCTCCCAGCTCAACTGGACACTCCAGTTCCCATGGTTGCCATTTTTATCTCCCTTAACCCAAGCAACACGACCACCCCGACGGCCAAGCAAAGGACGAACAAGACAGTCATGCCATGAATCATAAATCTCAGCAGGCAAACTCAGACTGGTTTAGGGTCTAAATTTACCTGCCAAGGTGAAATAGCATCATATATTAACAGACCATCGAAAAGATTCTCCCCAGTGCATCTCAGAGCATCGCAGTTCAAGACAGCTGTGTGGATGCATCTCGGACACGAAATTGCTCAGGCGGAGCTGCTCTGTCTGTGAAAACAGATGTGCCCCAAAGGCCTTCACATAAAAGTGAGGCACGCTGTTCGACACCGTCGAGCAGTCTGTCCCATGCCCACCCTGAGGTGTTAGGGATGGGTAGGAGTGGGAGATGCTGTGGATAAACCTGTCTGGCAATCCTCTATCATTCTTCCCACCTCAGTTCCCTGTGACAGCAAGTTAGCTCTGAGAACGAGTGAAGTGTGCAAGCCAGTTTTCTAAGGCAGAGTCCTCCTGATCTGTCTTCAAGAGGACGATGGGCATTCATGCTGAGGGGCGAGTTTCCTTGGAATCACCTTCTCGGAAACGTGCAATGGAGGCAGCTGGGACAGGTCACATCACAGCCTGCGGAGTATGGGGAGGGCTCCGGCCAGGGTTCCTGTAGCCTCCCACCCGCCTCCATGCTTATTTAAACACCCAAGCCAGGAGTTCCCGTCGTGACGCAGTGGTTAACGAACTTGACTAAGAACCATGAGGTTATGGGTTCGATCCCTGACGTCGCTCGGTGGGTTAAGGATCTGGTGTTGCCATGAGCTGTGGTGTAGGTCGCAGACGCGGCTTGGATCCCGCGTTGCTGTGGCTCTGGTGTAGGCCGTTGGCTACAGCTCCGACTGGACGTCTAGCCTGGGAACCTTCATATGCCGCGGGTGTGGCCCTGGAAAGACAAAACAAAACAAAACAAACGAACAAAAAAACCCCAAGCTTGAAGCAGCTGTTCGGGATCTGATGCTTTAAATGACATGCAGGAACATGGTGACAATGACAGTATAACAAATGGTATTTACACTCTCGGAGCCAAAGTGAAACTTTTTCATCACCGCAAACATTTCCTTAAAGCCCCAAATTTCACTGTTGAAAGAACCCCACTGAGGAATTACTCAGTAAGCCAAGTTCCAGCTGGAGGAAGCAGAGAAAAATTTTATGTCAATTTTCAAGGCACGCACTTGGTTATGACACAAAGTGGCTAAAACATGACAGACTTGTTCCCACCAGAACTCTGGGTGAGCTGTGTTTCCAGGCCTTTCACCTGTAGGTGTGGCCAGAACTGCTGACACCAGTAGGTCCAGCTCTTGGGATCTGAGTGCCACCACCCACCTCCTGCCATCTGGCCACAGCCAAGTCAACAAAAGCGGTGGTTAAATGAATAATCAGAATTTGGACCCGTTCTGTTATAGCAACTGATGCCTACAGAGGCTGAAAGATGCCTCCCACTGCACAGGGCAACACTAAATGTCAGATAGAACAGTCTCATTAGAAGCTGCCTCCCTCATCCTTCCCTCTCTGGATTTTCAGAAGACACATCAGGGAAACTCGAACACACCAGGTACAGGAAACAAAAAGCCTGTAACAAAATGACAAAATATCCTCAAATCCTGCTTGTGCTCCATCCACTAGAAATCAGAGGAAGCTTGAAAAGACCTCTCAGGGTGTGTGAGTTGCATTCCCATAGCTCAGAAAATTTCTCTGGATCGGCTACACCCCAGCAGGATCCTAACCCAGTTGTTCTCTGCTCCCCTAGATTGTCTGCTGATATTTCTCCTTTCCATGCTGTCGCTCATGCCCTCAGCTGTCAGACTGCAGCATCCCTGCTCACTCTCTCTCTCGTACACACACACATACACATGCGTACATCTCTTTGCACAGGTAGAGCCCCTTTGGACTAGTGAGGTTCATCAGGGGAGTCACTTTCTCTGGCAAGTTTCCCAGACACTTTCCCCAAACAGAAAAGCCCACCTTGGGCTTCCTGAGGCCCCCATGGCCAGCTATGTGCTCCTCTGATTTGCTGCAGGTCCTTCGTCCTGGACTGTGTCTTAATCCCAATGCTCGGGTGTTTGTTGAGCTAAACCGAACACAGCCTAGAGGAAAGACTTCGATTTACAATGGCAATTTCTCTTACTCAGCTCTCCTGTCCGCGTACCTCATGCAGAGGACTGGCACCGCCACAACCCATCACTTGCCCGTCTGCCACCCACCCTGTCCTAAAAGTTCTCCCCTTGGTCCCTCCTACCTCCTAGTTTGGGGGCTCATCTTCTCTCACCTGGACTATCTCAGGGGGCTCCCACCTGCTCCTCTGACTGAAAAGCCCGCCTCCACTCCACTCGCTGAGACAAAGCTCCGTTAATGCCGTCCCACAGCTGGATCTGCATAGACCTTCCCATCCGAGCCTCAGCCCACTGAGGGCTGTGTGGGGAATGGGTGACGGGGATGTGGGCAGCCCTTCCACTCTTGGAGCAGTTAGACTGGACTTGAGACGTCCCCAGAGGTGACCTCCAGCTGCAAGCAGCCCCATTTACTTCAGTACCCAAATGTAAATTTTCTGAACACATGGTGGCATAAAACACGTTGGGAAGCACGGCCCTGAAGATGAAACCCAGGCTCCTTAACAAGACCACGAAGCCTCCACACACGTGCTCACCTTCCCCCATGTCACGCTGCTTGGGGTGCAGCCACAGGTTCGAAGCCACTGGCTGCCTTGGTGCTTGGCTCTGCCTCTGCCTCTCCCGCTCCCTTTTCTTAGCCAGTCGCACTCTGAATCAGCCTTTAATTCAGGCTCATCTCTACACGCAGATTTCCCGTCCTTCTTCCCCACATTGATGTTTTCAAAGCTGACTTGCTCAAGACTGATTTTTTTTTCTTTTTTTCTTTTTCTATTGTCTTTTTAGGGCTGCAACCGTGGCATACGGAGGGTCCCAGGCGAGGGATCAAATCTGAGCGACAGCTGCTGGCCTACACCACAGCCACAGCAGCTCAGGATTGGAGCCACATCTGCAACCTACACCAGAACTCATGGCAATGCCGGATCCTTAACCCCCTGAGCGAGGCCAGGGATTGAACTTGCATCCTCATGGTTACTAGTCAGATTTGTTTCCGCTGAGCCATGATGGGAACTCCCCTCAAAATTAATCTGAAAGGGAACACAGTAAAGAAGGACCTCATGCAAGGGCTCATCATTTGTTTGGTTTAATTAAACACATGTAACAACACAGAACTTAAGCTCCAAAGCCCCTCTTAAAGGACTAAATGTTTTGGTTCTTAATTCAGGGTCAGCATAATCACCAGCATTAGTTTCTGTTCCCTGTTTATTCATTCTTGGCCACTTGAAGCTTGTCATTTTTCAGAATTAAAATCCTAGGTTCTGGAAAGGCTTGTACTTCAGGATTTAGAATCGGAGACAATTTTGGCTGGCTCCTGAGGGTTGTTTGGAGGAGATAGCTAATTAAAATATCTTGGCGCCTGTCCCCTAAGGCATCTCTTTGTCTCACACCAAGAGCATCTAGACTCTCATCCTGATACTTGTCAAATCCAGATGATTTTCAGTGACAAAGAGCAGCAAAGTGAACAGAAACTCAGGAAGGAAAAACTCCACACAGAGCTGTTAGAACCGTGAGACTTGATTTGATTTATGCAAGAAAAATGTATTGATGACCTACCACGTTTCTTTTTTTTTTTTTTCTTTTTTGTTTCTTTTTCTTTTTTGGCTTTTTAGGGCTGCACTTGCAGCATATGAAAGTTCCCAGGCTACGCCACAGCCACAGCAACGTGGGATCTGAGCCATGTCTGTGACCTACACCACAGCTCACAGCAACACTGGATCCTTAACCCACTGAGCGAGGCCAGGAATCAAATCTGCATCCTCAGGGATCCAACAGCTGAGCCCTGATGGGAACTCTGGTTGTTGCAAACTTCTTGATGTCAGAATCCTTTGTTCTTATAGCTATCTAAAAAGGTCGGGTCAAGATGTTTCTGGAAATCTGGGAGTTCCCGTCGTGGTGCAGCAGAAACGAATCTGACTAGGAACCATGAGGTTGCGGGTTCGATCCTAGGCCTCACTCAGTGGGTTAAGGATCCGGCATTGTGGTGAGCTATGGTGTAGGTCGGCAGCTGCAGCTCCGATTTGACCCCTAGCCTGGGAACCTCCATATGCCGTAGGTGAGGCCCTAAAAAGACAGAAAGACAAAAAAAAAAAAAACAAAAAAAAAGATGCTTCTGGAAATCTGACAAATGTTATTCTCTGTTCTGCAACTTATCTCCATATGAATGGAAAAATGTTTTACCTTTAAAAGTCAGAGACTTATAATAGGTTATCCTCTGTATTTCAGGCTATCGGTAACTTTCCTAACTTGTAGCAAAAGCAATAGACTACAAAGCTTAAAGTAAAACAAACAGATCCAAAATGGAGTCAGATTTCTTCTTCCCTGTTATGGTCAGATGCTCAGGAAACAGCAAGTTTTAAAGAGGTGGCTTTTCTCCTGAAGAGTTGGTAATTTTCAGTATGCTACTCTTTTAGGCAAAAATTGCCCTTATAATAATTGTAAATGTCAACAATTTATTTCTCCTCCTAGTTCAAAACTTTTGGTTTGGACTTTCAAATCATTCCTGTTTTCACAGGGAGAGGAGAAAGAACTCCCTTTTACTGAGCACCAGCTACAGTCGGCCCTGCATGGGTTCCAACTCCAAGGATTCAACCAACCGCAGATTGAAAATATTTGGAAAAAAATTTCCAGAAAGTTTCAAAAAGCAAAACTTAAAAGTTGCTATGTGCCGGCAACTATTTATATAGCACTGACATTGCATTTACAACTATTTATATAGGGTTTATGTTGCATTATTATTATAAATTATCAAGAGATATGAACTCTGTGAGAGGATGTGCATAAGCTATATGCAAATACTGTGCCATTTTCTATAAAGGACTTGAGCATCTGCGGATTTTGGTACCCATCTCCGGTGGAGACCGAGGGGTGACTGTGTGTACAGCTGGAAAACAGTTGTGCTTGTTCTTCGTTCAAGGGTGTCCTCCCCCACAACAAAATTCAATATTCATATCTAATAGCATAATCAAAGTGTGGACTCTACACATGTAGCTAAAATGATATTAACCCATCTTTTAATTTTATATCTACCCAGAACCAACCCTAATTGCTGACCTGAGTTATACACATTCAAGAGAGAAGTAGAAGGTTTTCATTACAAGTCATCTAACTCTGCAGGAGTTTGGCTTTGAAAACCCCCTGAAAAGGACTCATGTGAATAAAGCGGGGCCATTCTCATTGAAGCACTTGGTAAGTGTCCCTTATGATCAATCATTAGACACAGTCATTGCTCAGCTTTAGCCCATGGCCAAAATAGAAGCAACTGTTCATCTGATTTCTCCACTTCTCCCATCAGACTTGTTCGATTGGTGGGTCTGAATAATCCTCTTCCTTCTCTGCCTCATCTTTCTTCGAGGGTTAGGAATAAAAAAGTGTATCAAGGTTAAACTAAATGCTAGATAAGGTATGTGACACAACCTTGTAATCTAGCCTTCCCCCCCCCATTGATGGAATCAGTCCATGAAGAAGAGCCTTCGCCATGTATGCACCAAGGCTGGCCAGGATGAAAAGTGCTAGGAGGAGTTTCCGCCCTAGCTCAGTGGGTTAAGAATCTGACTGTAGGGAGTTCCCGTAGTGGTGCAGCAGAAGCAAATCCGACTAGGAACCATGGGGTTGCGGGTTCCATCCCTGGCCTTGCTCAGTGGGTTAAGGATCTGGCGTTGCTGTGAGCTGTTGGTGTAGGTCGCAGATGTGGGTTGGATCCCGCCTTGCTGTGGCTGTGGTGTAGGCCAGCAGCTGCAGCTCTGATTGGACTCCTAGCCTGGGAACCTCCATATGCCGTGGGAGCGGCCCCAGAAAAGGCAAAAAGACACACATACACACACAAAAAAAGACCAAAAAAAAGAAAAGAATCTGGAGTTCCCGTCATGGCGCAGTGGTTAACAAATCCAACTAGGAACCATGAGGTTGCAGGTTCGATCCCTGCCCTTGCTCAGCGGGTTAACATCCGGCGTTGCCGTGAGCTGTGGTGTAGGTCACAGACGCGGTTTGGATCCCGCGTTGCTGTGGCTGGTGTAGGCTGGCAGCTACAGCTCCAATTAGACCCCTAGCCTGGGAACCTCCATATGCCGCGGGAGCAGCCCTAGAAAAGGCAAAAAGACAAAAAAAAAAAAAAAAAAAAAAGAAAAAGAAAAAGAAAAGAATCTGACTATAGTGGCTTGGGTTGTTGTGGAGGTGACCATTCAATCCTGGCTGGGCACAGTGGGTTAATGGATCTGGTATAGGTCGTAGCTGTGGCTTAGATTCAGTCCCTGGCACAGGAATTTATATATGCCATGGGTGTGGCAAAAAAACTTAAAAAAAAAAAAATGGTTGGGAAAGAGGTTATTTAGCTTTATTGGGTAGAGATAGTCCTTTTTGAATCATGAACAGTAAATAACCTAGATTTTTCCCTCTGGTTCATTTCCCTGCTGTCTCTCACTTTCACAGAGAAAAACTCAGAGTGAACTGGAAAGGAACTTTTTTTTTTTTTTTTTTTTCCCCTTTTTAGGGCCGTACCTGCAGCATATGGAGGTTCCCAGGCTAGGGGTCGAATTGGAGCTGCAGCTGCCGGTCTGCACCACAGCCACAGCAACACAGGATCCAAGACAGGTCTGTGACCTATGCCACAGCTCACAGCAACACGAGATCCTTAATTCACTGAGCGAGGCCAGGGATCCAACCTGCATCCTCATGGATACTGGTCAGATTCGTTGACCACTGAGCCACAGTGGAATGCTGACTGGAAAGGAATTTAAAGATATTCTGAAGGAATAAGAAAGAAGTCAACCAGGAGAGGTCAGCTGACTTCCTTACCCTCCTCTTTCAGAACAGAGGGGGGAGTAAACGAGATTTTGAGTGTAAAAGGAACTGCAAATTCTGCCTCCAATTACTGTGCAAGTAATCTCTCTAGTGGCAGAGTGTCTGGGCCTCCTGATCCTCAATCCTGCCCACACACTACAGTCTCTTCGTGTTTTAGAGAAGCAAAGTGTGGCCCCAAGTACTTAAACCATGTGGACAAGGTCACCAACCACACCTGGAGCCCGAGTCGCCTACATCAAAGCCCCTTCCCAGGTACAGCACGGAAGCACTGGCCACCTCGGGTCCCAGATACTGAGAGTGGTTATGACCCAAGCAGGACAATGACAACCACGTCCCTTGGTGTCCCAGGCAGTTGCTATTATACTGTGTAACTTATTCAGTTTATTCAAACAGCTGGAGATGCCCCAGTAAAAAAAAAATCCACATGAATCCTTTAGCTGTCATGAATACATGGAACAGGAACACCAGGGTTTCAACAAGCAAGAGCAATATGCTGTCACAACTTTGGAGGGTTATTGTTATCAATTAACAATATTCTTTATACAGATAAGTTATTGAGGGCATATAAAATATATCTAAATAAAGCTGTTAAAAATCAATGAACCTGGGAGTTCCCAGCGTGGAGCAGTGGAAACGAATCCGGTTAGGAACCACGAAGTTGTGGGTTCGATCCCTGGCCTTGCTCAGTGGGTTAAGGATCTGGCGTTGCCATGAACTGCAGTGTACGTCGCAGGCACGGCTCGGATCTGGCGTTGCTGTGGCTCTGGCGTCGGCCGGCAGCAACAGCTCTGATTGGACCCCTAGCCTGGGAACCTCCATGTGCTGCGAGTGAGGCCCTAAAAAGACCAAAAAAAAAAAAAAAAAAAAAATCAGTGAACCTGACGTTACCACAGTGTATGTATAAAATGTAACACAACACATCTTGAAATAGAAAACACACTGTTTTCAATCTTAAGCCCTTTATTTACTACAATGCAGAACATTTTATTTTTAGACATCAGTGGGTTTCGTTTTGTTGACATTTTCAGTTATTCAACTGAAAACAAATGTCAGGAAAATCACATGGTGACTAGTAGTAACTTAACAGGAAATGAGAGCAAGCGTGTAGACCATTCTTTGTTTGGACTGGTGTTAAATCAACCAATCAATAAAGCCTTTCTTTCTGTCAAATAATTAGGATCAATTCACGATTGCCAAACAGTGCTGGACTAGGAACTCTCTAGAAATAATTGAAAGCTCTCATTTTATACGTGGAATAGTCACAAAATGTAGATCACTTACTTTAGTTCATTGGATTTGCCCATCCTAAACTGCTGCGGGACTCAGAGAAATGGGAAATGTTGTCATACATTGTGCAACAGTTTCTTCAAATATCTGCTCATGCTCAATAAAACTAACAAGTCATCCAGGCACTCCATCATTTCAGTGGGTGACACAGAAGTAGACACATCCATCATACACACATATTTAATTAGGAGACTCAAGGATTATGCAAAGATGGCAAGAAATCATTTGATTCTTCGGTTCTGCTCTAGTGACAAATACATATTCCTTGGGAACAAGCCAATCAATTTTGGAAATAATATCAGACCATGACCCAGTGAAGTCTAACAGCCAACCCCTTGCTTTGCATGCTCCATTGGAGCCTGTGGCCAGTCCCTAGCCATCTCTCGCAGGCGTACAGTCCTTTCTTGGGAAGCATGAAATGCCCCTAGGTAAATCTGTCCTTCTCCTGAAAAACACACTTCCCACTCAACTGCAAATCTGGACTCAAAGCTAAAATTAATTCAGGCAGGCAATTTAGATTTCTTAGAAAACTTCCTTAAAAATGACAAATGTATGTGATGGTAAAGCCATCCAGTATGTCCGCATGCTGCCTTATTAAATTAAAAACACCTGGTCTATTTATACAACGTATTCAATGGCTTTCAGACTAGAAACAATACATGTCTTATAGCAAAAAATATACATATAATAATCCACCTATAGTTTATATAAATGATGAAATGTTTCTGAATATATCTATATATCTATATATGTACACATACATACTCTGTGTGTGTTTGCAGAATCAGCACACAAATACTGCAGTCTTTCATTGGCTCTTTCACGTCAGTGTCAAGGACACCAGGTTCAAAGTCTGAAGGAATGGAACAAAGGTCACCGCTGAGGACAAAGGACTGGCTTGATGCACCTTCCCTTATGAAGAACCAGGTTTGCTGGACAGTGACAACCGGCAACACATGGCTTATTGCAGGGACCAATTTCATTCCAGTTGTCACAGGTCTTGACACATCCTGGGCCACAGGTATCATACACCGCACCATGCTTACACTGAGTGGCTGAAAAAGATCAGGAGACGATGATGAGACGTGGGGAAATAGGTTAATTCATCTTCAGCCCGGTGCCATTCCCACAGGCTCGTGTCACTCACGGCACAGGTCTGTCACAGCACAGGTGCACATCTGCATCCTAACAAAGGAAAAGAAACCCCCAACATGCCTCAAACACTCTGGGAATCACCTGCACCTAGAAAAACAACATCAAAGATCCACCTGCTGGGCCAGGGAACTTCAAAATAAAACAAAATGAAAAAGCTTTATTCCCAGATAGGATCAAGGACGCATTAGTAAAGCTACAAGGAAATCCAGAGGGTTATTTAGGTATTGAGGATAATATGAAAAGTTAACTCCAAAGAGTCCTTCCAGCTATTGAGCTGTGATGAATAGGAATAATTTCTGCAAACACACTGATACTCAAATAAACAAGTGCACATACAGGGGAAAAAAACCTGCCAAGGATGTCAGAAACATGTGACACATTTTAAGCTAGTGACCATGTGTTGAATTAATCAATTTGAGACCAGTCAGAGCAAGAGTGGGGTCCAGCACAACAGAGAAAAATTGGATGTATGACCGGGGAGAGGGAAGAAGTTGGCTGGCTGGGTTGGAGAATATGAAGATGATGATGCAGCCAAATCAGAGCAATTTACTATCTTTGTTAACTTGGAGCTAAAATGATTTTGACAATATTCTGAGAGTTCCTGAAAATTCATGAAGAGATTTGTCAGGAAAAAAAAAAAAAAAACTGCCAATATTCTGGAAGTTTTATGACACATAGACTTTTCCATCTGTGTGATTTCCAGTGACAACCCAAGGGGCTACCTGTCCTTCTCAGGAGCAGGAATGGTGACGTGTGGGAAGGTAGAAGAAGGCTTCTTGAAGAACAGCAACAACCCAGCCTCCACCGAAAGCCGCTCTGAACAAAAGCAGGAACATCGGAAGATCTGCCTCTATTGTTCTTGACACGGGTTGCAGAATAATGCCTGGTGAGGTCACGTAAATGTAAAATTGAAAAATATGCGAAAAGAAAAAAAAAAAAAGGAGTTCCCGTTGCAGCACAGTGGAAATGAATCCGACTAGGACCCATGAGGTTGCAGGTTCAATCCCTGGCCTCGCCCAGTGGGTTAAGGATCCGGCGTTGCCGTGAGCTGTCGTGTAGGTTGCAGATGTGGCTTGGATCTGGTGTTGCTATGGCTCTGGCGTAGGCCGGCGGCTACAGCTCTGATTGGACCCCTAGGCTGGGAATCTCCATGTGCCACAGATGCCCTAAAAAGACAAAAGCCAAAAAAAAGAAAAAAGAAAAAGAAAAATATGGAGTCCTTGCTATGGCTCAGCTGTAACGACTAGTATCCATGAGCTCCGATTCAACCCCTAGCCATATGCTGCAGGTGCGGCCCTAAAAGGTAAAAAACAGACAAACAAAAAACCCTAAAAAACTAACCAAACAAAAAACCCCATCACATGTAATCTTACTGATTTCTATGCCTGGTTCACTCTCCCACTTTTCTGAGGTGTCTTCTCAAATGTAACTTCCTACTGAAAGTAGTATCCCCACATTCTCCACGTTTTTCCCTGTGTTTTTCTTCTTTCACGTATCACTACCCTTGTGACCATGTTTATTTCCTGTCTTCAGCACCAGACTGTCAGCTCCCCGAGGGCAGAGTTTTCATCTACAGAGGTGACCATTACACCTCTACCACTAGCACATTTTCTGGGACCTAGAAGGCATTAGGTGTGGCAGCCAGCCCTAAATGCTTGCTCAGTCAATGAATAAGTTGCAAAACAGACCTAATCACAACACAGGGGGCACTGGACATTTTCCATGTGCCCCCTCCAGATCCACCCTCTTCCCTCCTTTATCCTGCTCTGCATCCTGTGCTCTGCTCTGTGTTGACCTCTAGGAATGACCTCAGTGGGCTCCCTGGTGAATGGTGAACACCAGCAGGAGACTGGAGCGAAGGAGAAGAGTGAGGTCCAGGTCCTGTTCCCTTAGCAGTCTCCTTCTGGGGTCACTGTGGGCTGCCACACCCTCAAAGACCACTGCTCCCAGGTAGCAGCCTTCTCCACAGGGCTCTCTCTGTCCGCAAGTTCAGAGCCATCCCTTCCCCTGCCACTTTAAGCACAGAGGTGATAACAGCCACTCTGTTATGAGCCAAGGTGTGATATAATAAAAATAAGTATTTAATATTTGTCTCCAATTCCTAGCACACAGCTCCTAGAAAACTTACAAATCTCCAGAGTGACGAGTGTCTTTTGTATGCTGATAAGGACTGGTGGCCAGGGTCCCTAGATAGCTTCAGGATAGGGGCTAGTCGCCAGAAAGACCCCATGATTAGAGGGTTCGAATTTTCAGCCCCATCCCCTAAGGATGGGAAAAGGAACAGGATATTGAGTTAAGCACCGCCAGCCAGTGATTAAATCAATCACGCCCCCAAAGGGAAACTTCCAACAAGCCCCTAAATGACTAACATAACAAGGTTCACAAAGCTGTGGAACCTGCAGACACACTGAGGTCTGGGACAATGGTGTCCTCACTCCACCAGGACAGAAGCCCCTGTGCTTGGGGACCCTCCTGGACCTTACACTCTGTGCTTCTTCATCTGGCTCTTCGTAAGTATCCTTTATAATCAATCAGCAGAAGTACAAGTAAAGTGTTTTCCAGACTTCTGTGAGCCATCCCTGCAAACCAACAAGCCTGAAGGGGAAGGGGGTTTGTGAGAACACCTCTCTTCCCCGACTCTGTAGCCAATTGGACAGAAGTGAGGGTAACCCAGGGCCTCAATTCTTGATCTGAAGTGAGGGTATCCTGTGGGACTGAGCCCTTAAGCCTGTGGAGTCTGATGCTAACCCTGGGCAGGTAGTGACAAAAATGAATTGAATTTGAGCACACCCATGTGGTCTCCAGGGCGCTGGAAAATTGGATGGCGTGAGAGGAAACCCATTTGGTGTCACTTATATGGTGAGTCAAAACAGTTCAGTTCCGGGGCACTGGACGTGCCCTTGTCATTTCCCTTCCTCCTACTTATCCTGTTCAAAGCAGCTCATCTATGAAACGTACCTCGAATGAGTAATTTGATTGTGCTACTTGTTTCCTTCCTGGGTCCTAACTGATACAGAGGGAACCTAAGTAATTACTGCTTTTTAAGGCTACTTTCTCTAACGTTACCCCCACCGTGTACCTAAGAGGTCGTTTTGGCTTTTCATAATTTCCTTCTTTTCCTTAGGCTACCAGGAACTTCCGGTCGCCAAGCCAGTCCTGAAGACCCACCCTCTGCCTTGACCTGGTGTCATGATCAAGCTTGGTGAGTGTCACCACCATTCATCTCATCTTTCTGCCTTCTGGAATCACTTCCCAACCTTTCCTCCTGCCTCTCTTGTCTGGGTAAGATGTCCCTGAACCATATATTCAGAGCACCTGTGCCCACCTCTAGCTCTGCACTTAAAAGAGGAAATTATAATCATCGGCTCCCTTGTTCTCTCTTTCTCCAACTAAATCTGAGCTCTTTGAGGGAAATGCCGTTTTGGGTCTTGATTTTCAGAAGTAGTAGGTTTAACATGTAGAAGGGACTCAGGGCTGCCGTGGAATCGACGGCATAGATGTGTGGAGAGTGAGTGGGTGGATCAGCATAACTCATCCTCTACAGCTCTCGACTTCCGCTTTTCTGATAGCTCTCGACTTCTCATGGACCCCTTTCAAGTTCTTTTTTTTTTTCTTTCTCTTTTCAGTGACTAATAGAATACCGCATATACTGTACATGCCTTTCTACTTGGAAACATCCTAGCTGAATATCGTATTCACACACATAACTGTATCTGTGCATCCTTCTATTTTTATGGATCAGTGATGTTCAGACCTGGAAATGAGGATCCACAGAGAGCTCCCTGATGCCTGGACCCCTCCCCAGACCAATTAAATTAGAACCTCTGAAGGTGGAACCAGGTTATCAGTAATTTAAAAAAACAACACCCCCCCACAAAAACAACAAAAACCACCTCTCAGCATGGTTGATTGGATGGTGCAGCCAGGTTTGAGAATTGGTCCTATAAACTGTTCTCACAGTCACGCTCAGTTGCTGTAGTGACTCTCAGCGTTCCAGCAAAGGAGAGGCCAGCTGATATTTCCAGAGTGGAAGTGGGTGCACAGTAGGAGCACAATTTCCCATCTTCCTCCACCTAAAACCCCTCGGGAGTGCTCCCCCAGTCCCAGGGCAGTCGCCTGGTGATGATTTAAGGCATCTGCACCAGCACCCTTAGCCCACCTCCCTCCTGCCCCTGCTCCACACTGGCACCCATCCTTAACTTGCCATTTCTGCTTTCTGACCTGTCTCCTCTGGGAACTTGCTCTATCGTGTGTCCTTCCTGCACAGTAATCTCCTGCTCTCTTGGCTCCACCCTCCACATAGTGGAAACATTTTCAGATCAACACTAATCTCTAACAAAAAATATTCCCTAAAATCTGACTTTTTACCTCTGAGCTTCATAGAGAAGTTTACAGTCATTTTATCCAGTTCGAGCGTCATGAATGACCAATGGTGGCCTGTCTTCCCCACCTACCCCTTTACCCAAGCAGTGGCCGCCAACATTTTCCATCGTGGCCATGGCCATGGACATCCCCGCAGGCCCCGTTCTTCTCTGATCACGCCACAAAATATTTGGTCTTTTGGTCCATTTTATGACACTGCAATCTCTAGGTTCTTTTGCGAACTTCTTGCAAACATCTCTCTCTAGGGCTTCTTTGCCTACCCTGGCACTAAATATTCAAATGTCCCCCATGATTCTTCCCAATATTGTCTTCTCTTCAATCTCTTTCCCTTCCCTCTCCCCCTCCCTTCCCCTCTCTCTTCATCAGTCACTATAGTATTATCTCTAATTTCCAGTCAAAGAACTCTGAAGTAGGCGCTCTTGTCATGGATAAGCGGTTAACAAAGCTGACTAGCATCCATGAGGATGTGGGTTTGATCCCTGGCTTCGCTCAGTGGGCTAAGGATCCAGCGTTGCCGTGAGCTGTGGTGTAGGTCACAGACGTGGCTCGGATCCTGTGTTGCTGCGGCTCTGGCATAGCCGGTGGCTATAGCTCCAATTGGACCCCTGGCCTGGGAACCTCCATATGCCCTGAGGGTGACTCTAAAAAGCCCCACCCAAAACAAAACAACAAAAAACAAAGAGCTCTGAAGTCAATTATCATCATTTCGGATGTTCTTTCCAAACTAAGCATTTTCCAAATCTTAATTCCAAAATGTCACTTCCTTCAAGTAGCTTCCTGGATCTCCCCAGGATACACTTCCCTCCTCTGCATCCCACAGCACAGTTCACGTTGCAGTTATTTGTTTTAATCCCCCAATTACAGTGCAGCTGTAGCCCTTAATCAAAGATGCTCGCAAGAGTCTCCTGAAGATCTTTGAAAAGATATATATTCCTTAGCCCCTTCCCCAAGGACTCTTGCTCTGTGTCTTGGGTAGCTGTAGAATTTAAAGACTCCAGGGGTCCTTAAAACAAGCACCCCTGCTTGAATAGCGTCAACCTCAGAGGCTGAGGCTCCTGAGGGCAGAGTCTTCCTCTTCCAAGGCCCAAAGCTCTGGCCCAGGGCCAAGCACAGAGGAGCAGCTTAATAAATGCTTGTGCCTGTTGGATGATGATTTAATCTTAATGACGTTCTATCCATCATCCTAGTTCCCAATGTGGATTACATCTGGCTGGCTTGAGTTCATTTTCCACGCTGCTGCTTCCAGAATGCCTCCTTCAACTCACTCTTCCCTCCAGATGCTTTGCTCCCCTTCAGATCTTGCAAAGACCCCATCTAGCATGAAAACTCAACTGAATTTCCCCTTTCCCAGACCTGTTCTTTCCTTTTCCCTCCTTCTCCTGTAGACGTGCACTCTCTCACGTCTTTTCCTCTCTCTGACTCTCAAATCTTTCTTCCAACTCTGCCACTTAATCTTCCACAGCGCCTCTGTGACATCTTACCTTTGACTACCGAACGCTGATACTTCCCTTACCTCCTAGGGGTAGAAAGCAGAACACAAAAAATGAAGAACTACTAGGAAAAAAAGAAGTTATTTTTCACCATCTCCATTCGATTCAAATTAAATCGATAGACATCAACTGAGTATCTACCATGTAGTGGGCATTCTCTTAGGCCAGGGAATCAAATGCAAATCAGACATTATTTCTGACCTCCAGCTACAGGAGCCTGGGGTCACAACCAAACAGATGATATACAAACAGATTCTTAATTAAGTGCAAGATGTGCATATTAGACAGTGGGAACAAGTACAGTGGGAGGAGGAAGAGAGAGCCCTCAACTCAACCTTCCTGGGGTAGGGACCCAGGAAGACCCTAGAGACCCACCAAGGTCTTAAAAGGTGAGCAATCACTGTCAGACCAACCATGGCAGGAAGAGTTTCCCATGTGCAGAGAGCAGCTGGGAGCAAAGGCAGGATGGAGGTGACAGCAACAACAAGCATCCATGACCCAATCAGAAAAGGAAGGAGCCCAGGCTTGTTGAGGAAGGGAGCTCACGTTCGAGAGGCAGAGTGGGCAGAGACAAAGGCACAGAAGTGGGCAGGGCTGTAAGCTTTAGTGAGGAGGAGCCTTGAAAGGGTTTTAGCTGGGGGATGACATGATTAAATCTGCCACCCAACCGGCACAACCTTTATTATTATTTTTTCTCTTAATCTTTTTTAATTTGGCAAACGTCTCTCCATCATCGTCGTCATCTGGGCCTCCGCAAGAACGCTGTCCATTCATGTTTTCATGTTCTCTTCACTCCCTGCCTCTCAGCGGGGGCCCTGGCCCCAGGTCTCTAGGATCATCCAAAAGTTGGGCCAGTTGCAAACAAAAGCAGTCCGCCCTCATTACTACCCGGCAGTATTACATGGCAGTCCTGGGAAATTCTTTTTTTTTTAATAATTATTTTTATTTTTTTCCATTACAGCTGGTTTACAGTGTTCTTTCAGTGTCCTACTGTAACAGCAAGGTGACCCAGTCACACATACATATACACATTCTTTTTCTCACATTATTATGCTCCATCATAAGTGACTATAGTTCCCAGTGCCATACAGCAGGATCACATTGCTTATTCATTCCAAAAGCAATAGTTTGCATCTATTAACCACAAATTCGAGTCCTGGGAAATTCTTACAGCCACGCAAGAAAACGTACATCAGGAGCTGCGTCTGCTGTTTGTTCTCCCACCGAGCACAGGTCAGAATTTCCTTATGCTTTATTTCCTCCTTGAGATCGCTGGGGAAGTTGAGTGAGGGCAGGGCTAGGCTCCGGGGTGGGGAACTTCAGAGAGACCATGCCCTGAGAAGCAAGTGGGCAGAAATGCAGGCTTATGTACAGTGACCAAGGCTCCAGAAGGTGCGGGGAGGGTGACTGCTTTTGTTTGCAACGGGCACAGCTCTTAGACGATCCTAGAAAGTTAATCCTCACTTGGACCCTGTTTTACCCTTTGGTGAATCCATTTTTTGTTTTTTTCAGACTTATAACAGGCAAACAATACTTTTTTACAACATAAATGTGATTTGATTTGCACATATTCATTTGAAAAGGATTCATTTGATTGAATATTAAAAAAAAAATACAGGAAGCTACCCCAATAGTTAAGGTTTACAAGTATTTATTCTCAAGGGGTCCCAAAAGTGGCTACTCTGTAATGTGTTTGAGTGGCATTCTGTGTGACTTTATGTGGTACCCCATAAAGGTGCTGAGTGTGGGCTTTATCAATACATTCAATACCCGCAGATCAGTGCCCTCTGGAGCTCAGTGGTCCCCATGCCCCCCTACTGGGTGCTGAAGGTCACAGTGCTGCCTTTATCTTGAAGCCTTTATAGGAGACCCAAGTCAGCCAAGGAAAAGCTCTGTGTGTATAAGTAGAGCAAGAGCTGCTGCAGAGAAGGGGCTAGAATCACCTGGAGTTTGTAGAGTCAAACAAGGAGCAAACTGCTCCCAGAACCCAGCAGATGAGTGGATGTGCTGCAGATACACACACCACTTTGAATATCCCAGCATTCTTCCCACTTATAAAATGTATTCCTGAATATGTAGCGGCAATTATAGGGTCACATATTGGGAGGGTGGCAGAAAATCGGCTAAGGATGGCAAAGTAAGATGCAGGAACAGTGTGACTGGGCCACCTTGCTGTACAGCAGAAAACTGACAGAACACTGTAAACCAGCTATGATGGGAAAAAATAAATAAATAAATAATCATTTAAAAAAAGAGATGTGGGAACAAGATCATAGCAAAATTCCAGAGTCAGAAGGTACCAAGTAACAAGCATCGATGATAAGGACCAAGTGAACTGTTTCTATTTCATTTCTAGTATTTGTCCTACATAACAACTATCTCGATAAATTAGTTGATACTTAGATAAATCTACAAAGAAATATATACCCATATTTAAATATATTTTTCTACAGTGCACCTGCATACGTGTGTTCTCATAATAATTAAGAACAAGGGCTCTAAGGCAAATCGACCTAGGTTTGATTTCTAGCTTTCTTTCTAGCTCTGTGACTTTTAGCAAATTACTTAAATATTCTAAGCCTTAATGTCCTTCACAGTAAAATGTGGGTAATAGAATGTTACCATATAGATTATAGTGGGAATTAAATAAGAAAATGTAATATGAAATGCTAGTAGAGTCCTTGGGGCAAAGGAGCTGCTTAGAAAATAGTACATATTAATATAAATAGTCATCATGAAACTTTCATAGACCTTCACAATAGCTCTCCACACATTGTATTGTATTTGGTAATTCCATACTAAAGTGGAGTTTCATTAATCCTTCTTGCCACAGCCGGCGGGTGTATACTTTGTGTTGGTAGCCACGATAGTGCTAAAATCCAGCCTAACCTTGGAGATGTCACTTGTTCGTTCATTGTTTCTTGCCTGGCTGGCTTTTTCTTTGTTCAACTTTCAAGCTTTTTACTCTGGAAAATTTCTCTTCTCTCTATTAAGTGGCCTTAAGTGCTGTTTTAAGTCATAGGATCTGAGAGCTAAAAACAAGAATATTCTTACAGTCTTCAGTATTCCAGATGAATCGAACATGAATCTACTGAGAGATGCTGCATCTCTCTGTAAATACCAGCTGTCAATCTGTGGAGGTTCAGAGAGAGAGAGTGTGTGTGTGTGTGTGTGTGTGTGTGTAAAAGGTCCCTGCAACCAATCATTGACAGAGCTATACTTCACTTCAATGGCTCCACTAATTTTAAGTGGCAAATGGAACCTCTCAGAAGCCGTATTCCTTTTCCATTAGGAGAGTAATTTTAGCTGCTTAGACTCAGTCCCTGAAATCAGGATCCTGGGGGGAAAAGTGTAGTCCTCAAATGCATTGGGTGCACTGAACTGGTGTTGAATGTAGCTCTGTGCCAGGAAGGGGGGCCTCATATATTCTGTATCTGATACAGTCCTCATCATAGCACCACAGCTAATAAAACAAAGTTCCGCTGAGCCCGGCATCACACCGACACGAAGGGCTAGGGCTTGAGTTCATGTATTTTATTCACTTTCTGGTAGATTCAAGGGAAGGAGGACTCAAAATAGAGAAAAGGGGGCAGGCATAGTTAAGGCGTGCTGCAAGGACCCAGTTTTCCAAAACCCTGCCTTCCTACACTATCCCACGCTGATGTGTTAGGTGGGAGGTAAGCCATTTAGTCTCACGTTTCAGGAGCCTCAGCCACACCTTAATATGAGTTATTTTTACCAAATCAATACTCCTCTGGGAAGGGCAGCATCGATAGAGAGGCATTCTTGCCCTGGAAGTGAACTCCAGTATAAAGATGGACTTGGGCTTGCAGAAGAGAAAGCAAATCCCAAAGGGAAGTCACAAGGACATAAGGGGACTTGAGTACTTTTTAAGGACACAGATTAGTCACTGAGTCAAGCAGTGGCTGGAGGAAGCTTTAGTAACCCCTGAACACTCGTCACCCCATTCCCACAAAGCCACTCAAATAAGCATACAAATTAGCTCAGTGGTTTCAACTCTGCCTGCAGGTCAGAATCGCAGTAGAGGTTTCAAATGATACCCAAAGCCAATGAAAGCAGGTATCTGGGCATGGGGCCCAGGCATAGTTTTCTGGTTTATTTTTTAAGCTCCTAGAGCGGGTCCAGTGTCCAGCCAGATGGAGACCTATGATCTAGGTGAACACGATCTCCATGCACTGAAAATACAGACTCAAGGCAATCCTTCTTGAGCTCTCTTCCAACCAGATGACAGCTCCTGCCCTCCGCCAAGGCAGACCCTCTCGAGTTAGCAGTGCTGGGAACTACCTCTCCCAACATCAGGGCTAAGGTTTTTAGGATGAGTGTAGAATGCTGCAACCCCAGTCTCTTCATTCTAGGCAAATGTGGTCCTTTACAGAAAAATATTTGCCAAGCCTTGAAGTAAATAACCTTCAGTCATCGAACCTTCAAGTCTAAATGAGAGCAGCAGTTACACTGACCGAGTATCTTCTCTAAGCTGAGCCCTCCTCTAGATGTTTCACCGACACATCATGAGGCGTCTAACTCTACAGAGCAGATATCTAGCATCTCTCCTCTTCTTCCTCCGTACACTCCCTCCATCTTAATCCAAGACACCAGCATTCGTTTCATCCCATCTACTGCAACAGCCTCTTGCCTTCGATCTCGCCCCATTCAATGTAATCTCCACACGGTAGCCTCTACACAGGGTGACCATTGGGAAGCAGAAAGAGGCTTACTTAAAGCCCATCAGTGGCCTCCATCCTTCTTGGAATAAAAGCTAAGACCTGCAAAGTCCTGCATGATCCAACTCTGGCTTCAACTCCTCTCTTGTCTTGTGCTCCTCTTTCCCTTGCCCACCAAGCTCGAGGCATGGACTCCCTTCCGGGTTGAGATTGTGCTGTCTTACTCCCGCCTTATGGCTACCACATATGTTTCTTCTGCATAGAGCTCTTGTCCTAACCCCCTTCCGTCCTTCAATGCTTGGCTGGACTATCACCTCCACAGAGAAGCCTCCCCTATTCACCATCGAAGTAGCCAACTGTTTGTTTTCTCTTGCTCTGCTCTCTTTGCTTCCTTCCTTCATCATATTTAGCAAGTATTTACTGTAGAGTTGCTATTTTTGCCTGATTCTCCCATTGGGCTGCCAGCACCTCAATGACAGGGAGCTTATCTCATCTCTTATAGTCACCGAAGTCCCCACAGTGCTTTGGTGCCTGGTTCTTAGCCACTTTGTAAGAAATATTTCTTGGATGAACACAAAAGTCCATTTTATAGATACCAACTAAACTAATTAACTTGCCTGAGATCAAAGAGCTATAAGAACTATTATAGCAATCTGTCTCTCTGAGGGAAAAGAACATTCTTCTAGGGTTTGTATAACAACCTCTCTTTCCAAAAAAAATCACACTTATCCTGAAGACCTTAAATGACTGTGATTGTCCTGAATCTCCTTTGCTCCCCATGGAATCTAAGCCACAGCTGCGATGTCCAAGTGCGAAGCACATCCAGCTGGGGGTTGAGGTTAGGAGGATTTTGCAACAGTGGAAATCCTGAAATTGTTCAAATGTGCCTGTCGCAAAGTGTGGCTCTTAAGTGCTTTCTATCCTGCCCAGTGGGAAGCGCCTGTGTTTTATCAAGTTGAAATCCAGTCGGACCACTGATAAGATGTCCCTTTGGCCAAGGGGGCATGTGACTGTTCACATCACCAAGTCACTCCTAGGGCTACCTTGGGCACTGGAGTGAGTTTCTGATGTGTGCATCCGCCGGGAACGTCTCACCTGCACAGGTCTGCTGAGGCTCCCAGTGCACGCTGATGCCTTCCCTCTGGCAGGCCCGGGTATAGGCCAGGAATGACTCGCAGTAACAGTTTTTATGAACTGGACATTCACACATGTCTGTCACGCAGGACCTAGGGGACCCAACGGAAAGAAGTGAACATTCAAAAATATCAAATTATCAAGTGCAACTCTTAGAAGAGGAGTGGTGGGTGAGTGAATGTCAAAACTTGACTGGACATTGAAACTTGCTATTCAGATTGGAAACCTAAAATTATATAAACATTCTGTGTTAGACCTTACTGGATACCTCTGAATAATGTGATATTAGGTTCACTCTCTTCTCGATCAGGACTGTCCAAGAGAACCTTCCATAATGATGGAAATATTCTGTTATCTCCACTGTCCAAAGTAGCAGCCATTAGCTGTATCTGGCTACTGAGCGCTTGGAACATATACAGCGTGACCGAAGAACCCAGTTTTTTTATTGCTCCCCACCCCCGCCCCAAGGCACATGGAAGGGCCAGGGATTGAATCTGGGCTACAGCTGCAACCTATGCCACAGCTGCAGCAACACCAGATCCTTTACCTCAATGCACCAGGCTGGGGATTGAACCCGCACCTGCATAGCAACCGGAGCTGCTGCAGTCAGACTCCTAAGCCACTGCACCACAGCAGGAATTCCAAGAACTGAATTTTTTATCTGACTTAATTTTAACTAACTTAGATGTAAATAATCACATACACCTATTGGATACCACATTGGGAAGGCAACTCTTAGAATATAGCCCTATGAACGGTGCTGTCATTGTGCGAGTAGCTCTGACATATGAATAACAGGTTCTACTGCAATATAACTCAAATAGTGACCAACTAGATGAAACCACAAACTCTCCTGGCTTTCTGAAGACACACAATTAGGATTTATTTTTGAAATATTTTAGAATCTCAGTCTTTAGAACATGCAGTAACAGATTCCAAATAGAGCAAGACTTTTGGGTCCCTAATTAGACGGAAAGATAAAGGGGACTGAGTCAAAGTCTCTGTCACTTAAGTTTAAATATGGAAATGATGGGTTTGGACATAAAGAGAACGAAAATATGTTTAAAACACAAACTAATAAATTTTCAAGTACGCTGACCTGGAAGACATAATAACAACCTTACATTGGTAGATGATAGTCCCGTTTACAGAGGGCTTTCATATGCAGTCTGTCCCCGAGCGCTAAGTGGGACTTGGCACAGTCCCTGTTTTATAAATGCAAAGGTCATCTTACAAATGAATAGATAAGCCCAAGGTCACATTAATAAGTGACAAAAGAGTAAATTAAATTATGACTCCTGACACCACCAGCAAGTTTACTGCCTGACATTTCTGACTTAACATTTTATGCAAGATGCCCAAGATTAATAAAACCAGAATACCCTTATTGTTTTTAATACCCTGTTCAGCAAAACGTCTTCCTTATCGAATCTAACTCAAGGCTGAAAGCCAAAAAATAATATTCAGGATCTTGACGTGATCAGGACATGGTCACCCAATGCTAATATGTGAGCACTTCCTCTTGGCTGGGGGACACGTGCAGACACCTGACCACAGAGAGTGGCCAGCAAGCTCTGCAGAGAAGCCGGGGCACTGCCTGCTCTAACCAAGAATTAAATGGCAGAAATGATGTGAAAGGATCAGTAGACTCCCCGTGTACCCTCAAAGTTATTACATTTCAACACTCAAGGGCACAGCCTTGGGAAATGAGAACTAAACTGGAACAAAAGAGAAACAGATCAGAAACGTCAAGAGCTCTTTCATTTCATCCAAGGAGAGACCGTTTGATGCCTGACACCTAAGATATAATAATCAAGATAGAAAAACGGCTCTCTCTTCTCTCTGTAATAATCACGGCTGTATTTCTTAATACCCTCTCCGCTTGTATTACAGAAAACCTTTCCAATATCAGACACACATGTTGTGTCTTTACATTCATGTGGAGCCTCCCAGCTTCCAAGAAAAGCCAAATAAAGCCTATCCTTAAAACAGCCTCTAAATGTCTGAGCATGAACCTTTCTCAACAGTGTTTCCTTTGTTGTTTCGGTTGTCATTTCAGACTAACCACACCCGCCACATTCATGCTCAGGCGACAGAGCAACATTTTCGACTGCTTGGGGCCTCTAAGCCACCTGTCACTCATCCTCTTTCCTGGCCCAGAGGTTTAGGTCTCTTGTGGTTGTTCACAGCTCCCACTGCCATGACATGGGTGGGATGGCACCTTGCGGGCCAGGTAGAACGATGGCACTTATGTGAAAAAGACCTCAACAGGAGATGCGTCCTCTGGTTTGAAAGAAGGACGAAGGTAATTCTGTAAAATGGTGTGGACAGTCCACAAACAAAATTTAATTTGTTTGTGTGAAGGTATTTTTGGTGAATGTGTTCCTTCTTTTCTCTTTATTTCTACCGATTGTCCTTTGAAGCCATTTACACAATTTACACCAAATTAGGGACAGCTAAGTTCACTTCATAGAGAATGCTGAGCAAAAACGGTGCAAGCGCATTTTTAATCATTGCTACGTACACATACTCCACCCCAGCAACCGACTGCTCTGGGCCCTCAGAAACAATCAACGCTGTATCTACACTTCAACACTAAGGAAGATTTGAGCTTCTATTACTTGGCGCTCAAGAAAAACAACATCTGAGGGAGAAATGTTTGTCAAAGTCAGCCCTTGACTTGAAATATACCACATATTTTTAAAGGCTTGAAAGATGTGTTTTGTCACAGAAGTTAAAACTATAAGATGTCTTTTTTCACTTGTCAAGTTGATTTTTACACAAAGTTGTGCCCAGGGTTTGTGAAAGAGTGGAGAAATACAAGGTCCCTACTCTGCTGGCAAAAGTGTAAAACTGCGAGCCCATATGTTGAGCATGTTGCTCCGCTCAGCTTTTACATGAATTATCACATTTATTCTACACAGAACCAGATATGAGGCAGGTCCTGTGACTAGCCCACTTAGCAGCTGGAGAATCAGAAGCTTGGAGATGATAACACCTTGCCCAGGGTCACACGGCTGATGACAGATGTGGAACTGCAAAACCCGGACTGTAACTCAGGTCGTTCGAATCTCAGCACCCATATTCATAATAACATTTGACGGCCCTTCTGGAGAGCAATTTGACGATGCGTATACATAGCCATATCCTTTGACAGGGAAATTCCACACCTAAGGAACTAGGAATGCATTTGGACAAAGACTTGATGTATAGGGTTTTCATCACCATGAAAAGGAAGAAAAGAAAAGGAAAATGAAAAAGAAACAACCTAAATTCCTTACACTAGGGGCCTACTTAAATACCTGTAGTGACCTCAACCATGAAACATTCTACAGACATTACAATGATGTTTAGGAAATACATTTTAAAACACGAGGAAAGAGTCAGGAGGAATTCATTGCAAAAGAGAAAAACTTGTGTGGTTATACACAGAAAACAAAAATAACTGAAAACTGGGGTGTTCCCGTCGTGGCGCAGTGGAAACAAATCTGACTGGGAACCATGAGGTGGTAGGTTCGATCCCTGGCCTCACGCAGTGGGTTAAGGATCTGGTGTTGCCGTGAGCTGCAGTGTAGGTCGCAGACACAGCTTGGATCTGGTGTTGCTGTGGCTGTGGTGTAGGCCAGCAGCTACAGCTCTGATTAGACCCCTAGCCTGGGAACCTCCCTATGCCATGGGTGTGGACCTAAAAAGACAAAACACACACACAAAAATAATAATAACCGAAAACAGATATGCCCTAATGTTCACACCAGTCAACTCTGAGTGACTAAACGCTGTCTCTCTTTCTTTTCCTCCATGTTTTCTACAATGAATACACATCACTTTTCTAAAATGATAAACAGTATTTTTTTAAACAAGAAAAAGAATAACGTAAGTCATAGTACCATTTATTTTATTTTTTATTTGGCCGCATCTGCGGCATATGAAGGATCCCAGGCTAGGGGGTCAAATCAGAGATCATAGCTGCCGGCCTACACCAGAGCTACAGCAACACCAGATCTGAGCCTTGTCTGTGACCCACACCACAGCTCACAACAACGCCAGATCCTTAACCCACTGAGTGAGGCCAGGGATCAAACCTGCATCCTTGTGGATACTAGTCAGGCTCCTTAACCAGTGAGCCACAATGGGAACTCCCATAGTAACATTTAAATTCAAATCTAGGAACTAGAGTGAGAAGATAAAGAATAGGAAAAAATTAGTTTAAATTTGCAGATCTTAGTTATCAACTATTTCTCCAGCTAAATCATTCCAATCTGTGTGTTGGAACCCTCCTGACATAGGCTGTGATTTGATTCCCTCTGTGTTATCCTCGGATTCTCACCTCATTGATCTACTGATGCTGTAAACTTGACAACCAGACAGATGGAATGGATAACGGAATAACTGTGCATGCTTCTGCTGGTTACAAAGGAATTTATGAAAAGAATATAAAAGCATCCTCAAATGCCCTTCACATTTCAGGGAGGGGCAAAACGACTGCTATTCAAATACTCACTTTGTGTTTATCACACTTAATAATTCAGCCCAAGGAAAAATCGAATGTATGACACAGTGGAGTTGAATTTTTATATGCTAATGGAAGATGACTGTCCTTTCCTTAGTCAGTATGCACGAATACTCTACATGTATATTCATTTTACAGAATAAGTAGCAGAATGTTATCACTCTTAGCAGTTACTGAGATTTATGGCTTTGGTTTCTCTGCTTTGCTGGCATTATTCTGTCAGCTACATTCTGTTTGATGCTGCGTTCTTGGTCAGGAAACACAGCTGCCCATTGCTGTGGGACAACACAGACTGTGCTGCAATTGAGCTCTTCCAGAAATACTCGGCAGGCAAAGAGCACTGCCTGGGCAATCCCTTTAAAGTATACTTTAAAGGAAGGAGCCCTTTTTTTTTTTCTTTTCTTTTTAGGGCCGCACCCTTGGCATATGAAGGTTCCCATGCTAGGGGTCTAATTGGAGCTGTAGCTGCCGGCCTACACTACAGCCACAGCCACGCAGGATCCGAGCCACATCTGTGGCCTACACTGCAGCTCAGGGCAATGCCAGATCCTTAACCCAATGAGCGAGGCCAGGGGTCGAACTGGCGTCCTCATGGATGCTGGTTGGGTTTGTTAACCACTAAGCCATGGTGGGAACTCCCCATAGGAGCTTTTAATTAATGTATCTAGAAATGCTTTTCTGATGTATCCCCCGTGCTTCTGGCATCTTTCTTAACAGCAGAGGGGAGCAGGCTGGACTCTTGCTCCATAGGTTTTGCACAGCTGCATGGTGCAGCGATATAGAAGAGAGATGATGCCAAGAGCTACGGCAGGGTCCTGAAGGGTTGGCGCTGTGCTGGCCAGCGTTACGTCACACACCAACTGCCTCCCTTCTCTAAATCTTTTATGTAAGTGGGCTCTGTTTCAGTAAGACCCTGTGGAAGCCACAAAACCCAGTAGAGTGTGTGTATCAGAACCCATCTGTGGTCCGTTCCCTCCCTGGTGGAAATACAACTTAACACAACTGATCTTCAGGGGAGTCTTCCTCATTTTTTCCCCCCATCCGGTTACAATCACTGTCTCCTACAAAGTTCAAAGACTACAGCTGCTGGCCCACAAGGAGCTATTTAAATGGAAATGTAAGTTAACTGTGATTAAAGTTTACTGAGTTCCCGTTGCGTCTCGGCGGTAATGGTAATGGACCTGACTAATATGTATGAGGATGTGGGTTCCATCCTTGGCATCACTCAGTGGGTTAAGGATCTGGCATGGCCATGAGCTGTAGTGTAGGTTGCAGACATGGCTCAGATCCCACATTGCTGTAGCTGTGATGTAGGCCGGCAGCTGCAGCTCTGATTCAACCCCTCACCTGGGAACCCCATATGCCACAGGTGTGGCTATAAAAAGACAACAAAGGAATCAAGCTCACTGCTGCTATCTTACTGGGAATCTACAGAGAAAGTTCAAATTTCCTGGCCTCAAATTCAAGGTCCCTAGTGATCTAGCTGCCCCCCCCCCCACACACTCATTTTTTAATCCAGTCAGAGGGAAAGTCTCATTAACCCCAGGCTCCCTTCTGTCTTGTTATTCCTGCCTTGACTGTACCTCCTTGAATTTCCCACTGGAAACATCGGGTGCCTCTCCTTTAAGACTCAGTTCTCATTCCTCCGTGGTGCTCCCTGAGCGGCCCAAGAAAAGTATCCTCTTCCTACTGGGTCTTGTCCCCTGCACACCTTTCTTCCTGCGCAGACCCTCTGAATCCTAATCACCTCCTTCCCTGTTTCAGGGAAAGGATTACATCTCACCCAGCCAGCCAGGCACTGTGCCTTGAACCTGGCAAGCACTCCGAGTGGATGAGAATGGCCTGATAGCCCTCGCGCAGCTCCACAGGGCCAGACAGTTGCACATCAGTCTCCGAAGGGCATCGAGGCCCTCCTCTGGCCCCCTCACTGGCCCCTGCCTGACATGGCCATGGCGTGGGGGCTCCCGGCCACAGCCACCTCGGAACTAAGCTGCTTCTACAAAAACCTTTCCTCTGGCATTTCTGTTCTGAACTTCCTGCACTCCTCTCCTGTATCCCAGAGGATTTCTTTTTCATAATTTAATGAACGGTGGAAAAAAGGATTTGATGAGAGAATCCTGTGTTCGGGACATATTTGCAGAAAAGCATATATTCAACATGGTAAGAACGACCTATAGCAGCTCTTCGTGTTATTAAAAAGGCAAGCCTCCAATCCTGCTAAAATCAAAACATCAAACACCTCTCCGCTTCCTAGCAACAGCATGCCGTGTGATTTTCCCTCTGCTTTTTCTGGCACGAGGGTCATCCTGCCAGAGAAAAGCAAGTACTCATGACTGTGCGACCCAGACCCAGGACTGAAGGGCAGATATATGAACCACTGGGAGCCTTCCGTGCTGCTTCTGGGAGAACAGAGGGGCAAGCCTGGAGGGACCAGCTGGCTGGGAGCTGGCCAGAGCTTGGGCTTACCCTCTGTCACCAGGAAGGGTCTCTGGCTGGGGCCATGTCGTTCAGTCTGGAGTAATTGCTAGAAGGGGACAGGAAGATGACTAGAAAACCAGCCTGGGGTCCTGGGGCTTTCCCTGCTCTGTGTTTCAGGAAAGTTCACTGAAGAAGAGAAGGGCATCTTAGGCTTGTTAATGCCTGGGAATCAATGCGAAAGGGGGATGGGAAGGGCTACAGGAGCCGGAGCCCTGAGCTGGTGGACAGAGTAGGTTTAGCTACCAAGGGACCATCTCAAAATTCACATACATTTTAACCCTTGAAACTCTGCCCTGACCTCCCTAACCTGAGTTACATGGAAGGAACGAGAATGAGCAGCCGCTGTTAAGAGGGAGTAGCCATGTCACATTATGTCTAAGAAAATCATTCCAGACATAACTCAGTAGTGGCTACTACCTCTGTTCCCCTCAATACCACATGGACACCCTTTTATTTATTTATTTATTTATTTATTTATTTATTTATTTTGTCTTTTTGCTATTTCTTTGGGCCGCTCCCGCAGCATATGGAGGTTCCCAGGCTAGGGGTCGAATCGGAGCCGTAGCCCCCGGCCTATGCCAGAGCCACAGCAACGCGGGATCCAAGCCGAGTCTTCGACCTACACCACAGCTCACGGCAACGCCGGATCGTTAACCCACTGAGCAAGGGCAGGGACCGAACCCACAACCTCATTCAGATTTGTTAACTACTGCGCCACAACGGGAACTCCAGTTTTTTGTTTCTTTGTTGTTGTTGTTGTTGCACCCTTATACTTCTACAAAACACAGTGCTCTGACCTACGGATCAGGGCTCAACGATTCAATAATGTGAAACACGAGGGTGCTTTATGGAGTTGTTAACGAGAGGCCAGCCCACAGAGCCAGCCAGGAGGGAGTCCCTGCAGCTCCCGCCAGAACCTTCCTGGGCCAGCCACACTTTGGCACCACAAGAATATCTGGTGAGGATATCTGCTATCAAAGAGTGGCTTAAATAGTAGTTCTAGGCAGCCTGGAGTTGCCAGGAGAGCACAGCGAGGCCAGGCATTTCTGGGTGAGTTTGTGCCTTTCATGAGCTCGATGTGACAAGTAGGGCAGGAGAATCTGATAGTTATGGATCCTGAATTTAACTGCAGCTTCACCAAAGACCTCCACCCACCACCACCACCAGCAACACACACACACACACACACACACACACACACACACACACACACACACACACACACACACACACACACACACACACACATATTAGCCCTTTAGCCCACTCCTTACTGTGAAGAATGAATTCATGGAGCCCTGTTTGTTCCAGACTCTAAGGGAGGCACAGACATGGACCCCGCCTAGAAGGGGAAATTGCACACATACTAAAATCCAAACTCTAAATGACACAAAGGATATTATGGCCAGGAAGCTAGTGCGGTGGGACACTGAGAACTAAGCCATGTCCAGAGGCTTCACAGAGTAGGAGAGACACAGGAACTGGGTCTTGAAGGATCCGTGGAACTGTGTTTGGTTAGAGAACAAGGAGAAGGAAATTTCAGGCAAAGGGAGGCGCCCCAGTCAAAGCCTGGAGTTTCTAAGTCACCAGATCTTAGATTTGCTAGTCATGTGATCCAACCTCCAATACTGAAAACCAAATCAAAATGAAAAAGTTCCTGATAGACAGTCACAGAGCCTTGAAGACCCCGTTTCCTCACAGAACAGCTTTGCAGGTCCACTGCCTTTTTATTTTTTTTAAGGGCTGCACCGCAACATACAGAGGTTCCCAGGCTAGGGGTCCAATCAGAGCTGTAGCTGCCAGTTTACACCACAGCCACAGCAACACGGGATCCAAGTCACGTCTGTGACCACCACCACAGCTCATGGCAACGCCGGATCCCCAACCCATTGAGTGAGGCCAGGGATTGAACCTGCATCCTCATGGATACTAGTCGGGGTCATTGATTGCTGAGCTACGAAGGGAACTCCCGAGGTCCACTGTTAAGACATTGATTTCTTCTAGGGCTTAAAATGCTCCTAATCCTAACTCTTAGGAGTGACGCCAGGAGCCACACAGCATCATCAGTGTGCTGGTGCCCTGCCGACTCTGCCATGACCTTCCTGAGCTCCTCCCTCAGCCCCGTGTGTTGTCATCTTCCTGCTTTCCAGGTCCGTCCCTCTGTAACTGCTCTCTTCCTGCCTTGACAAGGATAAAAATCTAACTACCAAAGTAAGAGGGCAAAAACCTACCAAACTATTTTGATAATTATTCACAAAGAACCCCTTCTTTGATGGCCTGGACTCTGCTCCTGTCCTGTACTCGCTTCCCATTTAAAACCTAGAAACCCTGCACTGGCACTTATTTTAGGTTCTCCAGATACTGAAAACCACTGATGGCTTTAATTCTCATTACCATTCCCCCGGAGGTAAATGGCACGGCCTACACGCAGAAGCTAGTGTGGCACAGGAGTTCCAGAAATGGGCATCTGCCGCAGACACCCTTCTAAAGCCAGGGCTTCTTTTAGTGGAATAAGAGGCGGCACAGAGATCTCCTTGTAAGAGTCACGATGTTTATGATTTTCCATAGAGGCCAATTTTAGCAGGAGTCCCTCACACTTGTTTGAGCAGAGATCAAACAACCATCACGCATGTCTAGAATCAAAAATATTTCCTCCCTTGATAAGGCCATATATTAGATAATATATGGGAACTATGATTCCTAGTCCTGTGGTTAATTTTTCTTGCGTCTTGGGGTTGAGGAAGGTGTGTGCACCCTTCTGCTCTTCGCCCCTGCTCAGGGGCTACAACTATAACGGGGCCAAAGACTCTATCCACTAACATGGTTAGAAATACCTCTTGGGAAAGATGAGCTACCTCCGCCTGAGGATAAAACACAGGCTCCACGGAGGGGAAAGCTGAGGAGCTATCGCTCTCAAGAGAGAACTCAGTTCGGGCAAAGGTGTCTCACGGGCGGCTGGGAGCGAGGAAGCCTGGTCACTGCCCCCCTCTAGTGGCCAAGAGTGAGAGTGTCAAGTAACCCTAATTCTTATTCCCGCATTTGCGTCCTACCCTTCATTTTGGGGGCGGGGGTGGGGGGAAGGCTGGCTGATAAAAGAGAACATAAAAATGGCTATGTGTCTGAACGTCAATCACTCTGCTCTTAAACACGTTCAATCCATCACTGTCATGCTCACTGTAAAACAATGGCAGGGCTGGTTGGTGGACTAAATCCCTGTATAATCATGACAGCCCAGTGGGGTTCCTGCCTAGGAGGGGGAAGAGACACACCATGCTGCGGGGCAGGCAGGTGGAGCACGGTGGTCACAGCCTAGAAATTTCCCATTCTTTACACATGTCATTTTCCCTGTGCACTGCGTCTCACTTCACATATTTTTGTTTTCACCAAAAAAAATCTCAAGAACAAGAGGGTACCAGACCTATTTACCACATAGGAGGCAGCTATACAATCAGAGGACCAAGATGCCAGCGTACTGCCAATATTCATCCATGCTCCTGGCTCTTCCTTAGTAAGAAAAAAAAAAAAAAAAAAAAAAAAAAAAAAAAAAAAGGAGGTCCCTATAGTGCCGGGATTCCAGGAGATGTGTCTAAATAGGGACTAAGACGAGGTGAAAGACCCTCCATGAATGGGAGAGAGGGGGCTCTTTACCCAGAAAAATCTCAGTATCACCTCTTGGTTGAGCCTGTCTCATCCTATTTCTTTCCCAACACACAAAGACAGATCCTCATCATCTATGAAACTTAATTCAACCTCTAGTTGAGTGTCTGCTGTGTGCAAAGCAGCCCTGCCTTAAATTTGGGACATTCACGGCTTGGGAGATGGACAAGGCAAGACTGGGTTAGGCAGCTAGGGACACGCGGCACGGGTTAAGGAGGTCTGGGCTCCTCTACCTGCAGGACAGCACTGGAGATGGAGGCCCCTTAAATTGAGCTGCCGGGGCCCCCTGCTCAGCTCTGGGCGGGGGCGGGATGGGGGGAAGGACCGTGTGCCCACACAGGTGTTCCCGCAGAACAGAGGCAAAGAGCACTGTGGAGTCACCACTCCTGGGTGAGAACCCCAGCTGGGTCACTTGGGTACAGTCCTGGCTCTGCCGGTTTTCCTTGAATGCTCTCTCATAGGAGTCTCATGAAGAGTAAGGGAGAAAACAGACTCTCCCACTCCCACCACCACCATCCCAAAGGAGGAGAGAAATTCATCCACCCCCAGAAATGAGGCTGAGAGGTGGCCAAGGCAGACACCGGGGGCGCCCGTCCCAGCCCAGCTGACATTCAGAGTGAGGAGTGTGGGGGACACGGCATGTTTTCTCTTCTCCCTCACTCTCGAGGGCCGGGGGCGCTGGGGGCAGGTCGCTCCTGCCCCCCAGAGGGCAGCTATCGGAGGGCTTCTTGTAAGGGCACTGAGGAAACCCCCTGAAAGAGAAGGCATCCAGCATCTGGAGGCCACAGCCCAGCCACACGCAGCAGCTGCCACCAGCCCAGCCGCTTCAAAGGGGCCGATGCTTCCAGAGGCCTTTTTCACATTAGGCCCTGGAAGGCTGCCAAGCCCCACAAACCCTCCACTACGTGTGCTAATAAAAGAGCGGCAGTGGCGGCCGCCCCTGGAGGATGCGGGCCGGTGGTGAACTTTTTCAGATGCTGGGTGCCTTTTATCAAGCGTCCACCACCGCCCAGCCTCCACCATCAACCAGCGTTCACATTCAGTCCCTGCGCAAGGAAAGCCTTTTTCCACTGCTTGGCTGCAGGGGGAGCAGGCCGGCCACTAGGCCCGCAAGGACAAGTGTCCTTCCTGAGAGACCCAGTTCACCCCCATCCGTGCCAGACAGCAGGTGGCCCCTCTCAAGTCACAGGAAAGAGGTTCAGGGACCTGACGTTCCCCAAAACCAAATCGTCGACACTGAAGCCCACCACCTCCTCGCCAGCTTCCCGCCCTCTGCGGGGACAGCACCCTGCCCAAGCCCCAGAGATGCAATGCGACAGCTGCAAATAGGAGCAACGTACAATTCTGACTGCAAACTTTTTCATGGAAGAGAAAACTAAGACCCAAAGACGTCAGGCAGTTGGGTTTTTTGTGATGTTTTGTTTTTTAACATGAGACTGTTTTAACATGAGACATTTTTAACATGAGTAAGTGGCAATGCTGGGTCCGTACCCTCACCCTGAGAACACACTGCGTAATCTAGTGCATGTCGTCCCTTCCACGGGCATGTTCTTCCTGCTGCCCATCTCCTGGTTAAAACCTACCCTTCCTTCAACATGCAGGCCAAAAGCTTCTCGGGGCAGGCTTCTGCTACTAAACCTTCTCGCAGTGTTCTTGAGGGGCCCTGGTCGCCGTCTTCCAGCCCTCTCTCCACCTCATGATGCCCCAGGGCTGGCGGGTTCTGCTCACTGCCTTGGTGTGGTGCCTGGCCAAGAGCAGATGTTCAAAATCTATGTTTTCTGAACGAGTCATTTATCGATGTTTTACAGTCAAGTCCAGATAAAATGATTGCTAAGACGACAATGAGAAGCAGATGGCTAAATGGCCTAAGAGCGTTTCAGGGAGGAGTGAGCCTTCTGTGTATTTAAGTTATTACCCACAGCCAAGAGGAAGAAGATGCGAAACTAGCCACTGATTAGACAACTAGGAGATGAGTGATGGCCTTTGCAGGAATAGTTTCTTGGGGATGAGGAGGACAGAAATCACCCTGACATGTACTGAAGGTGGAAATATGTGAGGCATTGAGGCATTCTTTCTGTGGGTTGGCAGGGAAGGGAAGAAGAGAGATGAGGCAATAGTTTGAAGGGAAGCCAAGTGTAGCACGCATGCCTGTGTGTGTGTTTGTGTGTGTCAGGATCAAGGCAACTTGAACTTGTTTTGCACCAGGGAGAAAGAAGTTCAAGAGAGGATGTTGAAGTGAGCAGTTCCCACTGTGGAACAGCAAGTTAGGGATCCGGCATTGTCTTGGATGCAGCGTGGGTTCAATCCCTGACCTGGCAGAGTGGGTTAAGGATCTGGCATTGCCACAGCTGTGGTGTGGGTTGCAGCTGTGGCTCAGATTCAATTCCTGCCCAGAAACTTCTATATGCCACAGGCACGACCGAAAAAAAAAAAAAGAAAGAAAAGAAAAAAAAGATGTTGAAGTTAAAGACATGAAAAAGTTAGGTAATTGGGAGAATAATGTCATGAAGAGAGCAGGTGAGAATGGGGTCAAAAATGCAGGAGAAAGATTGTCCTTTGCTTCACTTACAGCTGCCAGTGAATTCCTGAAAAAACAATTCCTGGGAAAAGCCCATATATTTATAGAAGGCACAGTGGAGGGGGTAACCGAGTTTATCTTCTAGCTCAGCAGGTGGATGAAGACCAATGACCCAATGCAATTACCTAGCAGAGAAGGGGACAGAATGAGTGAACTTCGCAAACAGTGTTTCCAGGTGAAGAAGTACTCCAGACATGGGGCGGGAGTACTGCCTCGGACAGTGACCATTCTGCTCACACTCAGGCCATGCTCTTGGGGACCTATCACAAATAAATCGGAATAAAACGAAGCCAGATTTTTAACCAGGCAGAAATTTAGAGCTGGTGAAATGTGCCTTTAGCTTCCCTGGAGAAAGAGATAATATGGCAGGTCTTCTAGACCTTAATTTAAAACTTTATGTTCTAAAAGTAGTGAGGGGACATTTTCCCTCAAATCAGAGGAAATGAAATGTAGAACCATGTTCTGAGGGGTGGGACAGAGCTTTTCTAGATGCTTTCTTCCTGAATATTTTAATGCTCCCAACTATACAGTAAAAATCTTAATAACAACCACTGCGGAAACTCATCTTGGTTTAAGACAATGAGGGCTCAAAAATCCTACCAATAGGATGGATGACTCATAAAGAGTCACAGAATCATAGAATCAAGAGTCTTAAAAACTCAGCAAACATCTATTCCCTGCAGGAATTCCTTTTATAACATCCCTGACAGATGGCCCTACATCTGCATCCTGTCTGCGATGAGAGTTCAGTAGCTTTTTAGGAATCTCCTTCCTGTGATAGACAATTAAGGCTTCTATTCCTCAGGAAGTTTTCTTATATATTAAGTGAAAATGTGTCCTATAACTTCCACCCACTCGTTCAGATTTTGCCTTCCATTACACCATGGAATTATTCTATTCTCTTCCAGTGTTAGTCTATCTTCTTCAACTCCATTACAAAAAATAAAAATGTTCCATTTACAGGCTACTTTGGGGGGTGGGCTTCCCGAAGTATTCCTATTCTATCATTTTTTACTTCCTATGCTTTTATTTCCTTTTACACCTACTAGCTAAAGAATGTCTAAGTAAAAACCTTCTTTCCCTTTTATTTATTCTTTCAACAAATCTCTACTGAACAGGGCATTGTGCTTACTCCCAAGTTAGGGGCGAAGATGAAAAAGATGGGGTTTCTACTCCAAACTACACAATGTGCTAAAATAAACTGTACTGGAAGGAGGAAAATTATGAATGCTATAAAAAGCAGTACAGTATTAGGAAGGAAGTTGAATGGTGAGAGAGATTATTTTGGCATGGAGGATAGGGAGTGAGAAGAAATTATAAATGATCTCGAGGAAGAGACATCCCTTGAATTATATCTTAAAAGAAAGAGTAAAGTTGACCCAAGAAAAGCAGAAGAAAGAGCTTTTTAGAAAACTCATATTTTTGAAATAACATTTTTGTTTGAAAAAGTATTTGGGCTGGAGTTCCCATCGTGGCTCAGTGGTTAACGAACGTGACTAGGAACCACGAGGTTGTGGGTTTGATCCCTGGCCTCATTCAGTGGGTTAAGGATCCAGTGTTGCTATGAGCTGTGTTGTAGGTTGCAGACACGGCTCAGATCCTGCATTGCTGTGGCTGTGGCATAAGCCAGCAGCTATGGCTCCAATTTGACCCCTAGCCTGGGAACCTCCATATGCTGCAGGTGTGCCCCCCTCCCCCGCAAAAAAAAAGAAAAGGAAAAAAGAAAAAGTATTTGGGGACTGCTGAGCATCAAGAAGAAGAGAAGCTATAGGAAATCAACCTTCAACTGGAAAGGTAGGCTGCGCTCATAAAAGAGACTGCTTTCTGTGCTAAGCCAAAACATAAGCTGAATTTGGAAACCAGGGGAGTCACTGATAAATGAGCATAAAAGTGATAGAATACGAAGCATACCTCAGGAAAGCAAGTGGATAATAGTGTGTTAGGTGGGCTGAGGAGGTTGAAATGGGGAATAAATGGGAGATTAAGTAGCTATTGCTGATGACTCAACCAGGGATTGAGAGAGAAAAAAAGACACAACGAGAGACTGATCTGGGGCAGTGCCAATAGGAATTGAGAGGCAACATAAAGCACATGAGATAAGAGTATAATCTGCAGAGTCTTTAAAAGGATTTCATGTTGGGGCAAAAAAGTAAAAGAAAGGATCAAAGCTGCCTCTGGAGACCTGAGCCTGGGTTTAAAGTCTATCAACAAATAAGAGGAATATAGGAGGAGGAGGTGACAGTGGGAAGAAGGAGAGACAAGAGGTTTATATTTACATATGCTGAGTTTCTGGAGGAACATCCAGACTGTGATGTGGTGATAAATGTTTAGCAATTGGCTCTTGGGGGGTTGGGGAGAAGAGAAAGCATCCCTGATTTGTAGCATATGCCAATTTCTCTGGTGTAAATTCTCCCACTGAAGCTGCTTTCAGGCTACCAACATGACATCACTGATGAATGAACAAGGGACAAGAATTAGGAAGAGATTCTAACAATTGGCTCTAGAGAGCCACTGCAAGCCAGCTCAACCACAGCATCAGTAAAATTGTTTAACAGATGTTCAAGAGGGAAGTCAGGAGTTCAGCCAAGAGTTTTCCTTATTGTCCAGTAAACAAAATGTGATTTTTTACGAGACAAAGTTAACACCAAGGCTATAGACAGACTTGAGCATCCCTACTGATGTGTTCCAGTGTCAGCCAAAAGCCACAAATACATTCTCTCATTCTCTGTTACCAACATTTATGTAAACACCATAAAAAGGAGTGTGGACAGCAACCAATGAGTTTATGTGAGTTTTATTTTTCATAATCTCCTAGGATGATTCCTCCTTTAAGATTTACTATTGTTTGCTTATTGCGAAATGGTAACTAAGTGTTTTGCTAAATCAATTTAAAAGTTGCTTAGTTTCATTGCCACCTTTGCAAGTACCTCTGGGCTGGGCTGACTAATGCTTTATAATGGCTTGTAATAGTGCTGCTCAATCAATCATAATGTGCAATCTGGCTTTAAAAAAAAAACCTCTCTAGTCTCCTCTTTACCTCTTTCTAGGTGTATAAAAATCTAGCAACAAGACAGATTACTACTGGGGCTGTCAATGATATTATGGGGCTGGTAACGCATAATGTGTAAAAGAAGAGATTTAAAAAGGGAAAGACAGTGACTAATCCTTATAAAGATAACGGTTGAAAGTCATGCCCTGGGGAAGAACATAGGAGGAAAGAGGACAAAACTGAGTGGTCAAAAAGGATTTTATTATCACTCAACAGTAGAAAGGTCTAATTTCTCACCCATCTCTTTCCAGTGACAGCACAGATATCATCAATGTGCCTTCTTCCAGATACAGCAGCCAGTTAAATATTTTTGTGTAGCCACTTCTTATAATAATACTTATAGGATCATAAACTCTTCAAATATTCTTTTTAAAGTATAAAATACATCATAGCCCTCCTCTAATCAAAAGTTTCCAAAGATGTCTCATCACATTAAAAATACAATCTACCTAGGCCCTAACCATGGACCACACACTCTTGATGATCTAAGCCCTTCCTGCTTTAGATCCTTTTCTATTTACCAGCCTTAGCTCCACTGCCTTCTAACCAGACTGGACTTCCTTGTTTTCCTTAAATATGCCAAGTTCATTGCTGCCTCCTGCTGGGATAATCTTCCAGTCTCACTGGAGAGAAGTGACTCCACATGCTCAATTATCAGGCCCACATTACCCTCTCGGGCATTCCTTCTGTGACCATCAGTATCTAAAGTAACTTCCGGCCCCCACTCCACCACCCTCTCTCAAAGAAAAATTATACTATTTATCTGATTACTAGTTCATTTTTGGTCACACTCCCCAACCAGAAGGTAAGGTCCATGAGGGACCTCATCTGTCTAATTTTCTGCTGAATCCCCAACACCCAGCATGCTCATTAGCGTATAGAAGATGCTCAGGGAACATGTGTGGGATAAAGAATACTCCCACTCCCATTAGATGAGCACATTTTAATGAAAGAAAAAGAATGACAGGTCCTGTCTCCACCATCCTACCCATCATTATTCTAAATATAATGCCCTACCACCAGGAATGCCACATTAAAGTAATGCAACAGGTTGAATCAGTTAAATGCATGACTTGGGATCCTGCACAGGCCCAAAGACAGACTATCTTAAACATGGCTAAGACTGTAGATGCTGATTTCTCTGTGGCGTACTGAGAGCAGCCCACAACACTTCCCATGACACCTGGCAGTAAGGGAAGGTACGGGTAGGTATGAGTTTCCTTTAGTCACTCATTCATCCACCTAGCATTTACTAAGCAACTACTACACAGAGGCATTGTGCTGAGAACTGATGATACAAAGATGAGGAGTCAAAATTTTGATACTATGTGATCAATGCTATAATGGAGATACAACGAAAGTACAAAGAACAGCAGAGAAGGGAAGGAACAACCAAGCTGGGAATGTGGATAGCATAATGGAGAAAACTTTAATGAACGGGTAGACAGATCATCTCCAATGATCTTAGTCTTGCATGAGTCTGAAAGGTAAACAAGGAAAGTATTGATAGTAGAGAAAACAGCAGATATAAAGCCACTAAGCCCTGAAATGGCACTACCTATTTGGGGAAGTACAATTAATTTTATATGGCTTGAGTGGTTGCGTATATGTGGGGAAGGACTGTAGTTTTGCCAAAACATAACAAGACAGCATAGACAAGAGGCTATAGGCTAACTATTTACAAATATAAGGGCAAAAAATACTGTATAAAATATAATTAAACAGAACCCATCTGTACATTAAAAGAATAATATATTAAACCCAATTACTGTCTGTTTTAGGAATGCAAGTTTGGCTTGATGTGAAAATATTTAATAATATAATTTTTCACATTAATAGATGAAACAAGAATAACTATGTATTTAAGTTGACAGATGTGGTAAAATACATAAAAATTAAACATCTATTCCTGGTTTTAAAGGTTTACAAATAAGGTAAGTCTGAAATAAAAGAATGTTTATTTAATATAATGAACAGTGTCTGTCTCAATTTAAGGAGCCAGAATTATTTTTAATGATAAAATATTAGAGGCATGTCAGTAAATTAAGAAACAAAGGATGCCTTCCATTACTACCATTAAGTAACAGTACTCTTTTTTTTTTTTTTTTTTTAAATCTTTTTAGGGCCACACCTGCGGCATATGGAGATGCCAGGCTATGGATCGAATCGGAGCTGTAGCTGCTGGCCTACAGCACAGCCACAGCAACGCTGGATCAGAACTGCATCTGTGACTTACACCACAACTCACAGCAACACTGGATCTTTAACCCACTGAGCGAGGCCAGGAATCAAACCTGCATCCTCATGGATGCTAGTCCAATTCATTTCCACTGAGCCATGACAGGAACTCCAGTAACAGTATTCTTAAAGTTACATTCTCTAGAAATTACACAAGAAGTCAAACAATAGACATAGATTTTAGAAAGGACAGGGCAAAATTATACTTGCTTGCAAATGATATGACTATCCATAACAAGAAAAATTTAAAAAAGTTATAAAAAGTTTTACTAAATGCCAGTAATAACTGCTTAGAAAATACACTGTACATAAAAATTCAATTCATAGTAACAAGTCACTGTCACAGAAAACTTTAAAAATATAGAGTATATGAAGCAAACAACAAAATGTGCACATTTGTGTAAATGAAGAGTGAATTCCTCATATAATAGACTTCATTTTTCTATATTTAAAATTCTGCATTCTGTAAGTTTTAATAATGTGATGAAAATAAAAATAACAAATTTAAAGAAAATAATTTTTAAATCTCAGAGTTCCCATTGTGTCTCAGTGGTAACAAATCTGACTAGTATCTGTAAGGATGTGGGTTCTATCCCTGACCTCACTCAGTGGGTTAAGTATCCAGTGTTGCTGTGGCTGTGGCATAGGCCAGCAGCTACAGCTCTTATTCAATCCCCTAGCCTGGGAACTTCCACAGGCCGTGGGTGCAGCCCTAAAAAGCAAAAAACAAAAACAAATCTCTTTGGCCACACAGTGGAAGCTGGGGTGTAGAGGGAGAATTTGTGTTGACAGTGGGAGATGGATGCACTTGGGGCGGGGCAGGGGGGTAGAAAGGAGAAGTACAAAGAGATGATGAGGATTTGCACCAAGGCAATGAGAGCTACTAATGCAACCAAGGAAGGAGACTTCAGACATGTTTAAGAGCTTACATCAACACGATTCAGAAATGATTGAATGTTTGAGCATGAACATTAAAAGGAGAGAGAAAAATTGATGACTTACACATTCAACAGATATTAGCTGAGTACCTAAATTAGGTACTAAATTAGGCACTGGGAACCATGGATAATTAACTGAGAAGACACACTCATTTTGAGTCCTCCTAGGACAGAGAATGGATTACAAGATAAAGTTTTAGCCCACAAGAAATCTACACGTACTTCTTCAGGTACAAACAAATAAAAATCTAAGGCAGACCTTCATTAGCTGGAAATTATGAAGAAATTATGCTTTCTTTTTTTTTTTTTTTTTTTTTGTCTTTTTGCCATTTCTTGGGCCGCTCCTGCGGCATATGGAGGTTCCCGGGCTAGAGGTCGAATCGGAGCTGTAGCTGCCAGCCTACGCCAGAGCCACAGCAACGCAGGATCCGAGCCTCGTCTGTGACCTACACCACAGCTCACGGCAACGCCGGAACCTTGACCCACTGAGCAAGGGCAGGGATCGAACCCGCAACCTCATGGTTCCTAGTCGGATTCGTTAACCACTGCGCCACGACGGGAACTCCAGAAATTATGCTTTCTAATTAAAGAATAGCCAGAGGAGAATCTGAAATGTTTGAGTTTATGGAGAAGAATGTAGAACTCTGGAGTTCCCGTCATGGCGCAGTGGTTAACGAATCCGCCTAGGAACCATGAGCTTGAGGGTTCGATCCCTGCCCTTGCTCAGTGGGTTAAGGACCTGGTGTTGCCGTGAGCTGTGGTGTAGGCTGCAGACGCGGCTCGGATCCTGTGTTGCTGTGGCTCTGGCTGGTGTAGGCCCGTGGCTACAGCTCCAATTCGACCCCTAGCCTGTGAACCTCCATATGCTGCGGGAGTGGCCCTAAAAAGGCAAAAAGACAAAAAAAAAAAAAAAAAAAAAAGAGAATGTAGAACTCCAGGGAAAGGGAGACTTAAGACTAACTAATATGTGAATTTGGCTTAAACAGGCAAATGCAAAAGAAGCTGGAACCATAGTTCAGGAGACCACAAAGTGAGATTTAGATGTGAACGAGAACCCAGGTCTCTTGACCATGGATCTCAACCCTGATTACACTTTAGAATCCCCAGGGAGCTTTAAAGGACACTGATGCTGGGGGCCACAATTGACAGAGATTCTGACTTAACCGGCCTGGATGAGGCCAAAGTATCAGCAACTCCCCCGGTGACTGCCTGGGGCAGCTCTGATGGAGAAGCCCAGACAGGAATCCTCATCACCAGCAGGTCTCGATTCATGGTCTAGATATCGACTCCAATGAAACACAGCTAAGGAGGCCCTGCTCCTAGTGTTCACAGATGGCTCTAGTTCCCAGTTCGCCACAGGAATCCTCCTAGTCAATAAACTCACTTTTTTAGACTAGATGAACGAAGGTGAGATTTTTCAAATCTTTTACAAGCTAAATATCTGTTCCGACCTTAGAAGTGCCAAAGGCACATCACAGTCTGATGATTGTCTTCCACCTCCATCATATATAAGTAAAATTGTAGGGTCAAAATATAAGCCTGTTCCCCCTAAATTTGCATTAAAATAATTTTACTTAATTTTAGAAATGCTGGCCTACACTGAGCCTTCTCATTGTATCCTTCTAGGTAATACTCTGAATTAAAGCATGCAACATAAATATAAACATTGATTGGAAGAGTTTCTATGAAGTGCCAGAAGAATATTCTATTTGCCCGTTAACCTTTGCACAAGAATCAGTTAAATGAGGAGGTGAATGTTATTTAAGACCTTGAATGAAAATTATCTCTATGTACATATCAAAAAAATCAGAGAAAAATGAACAATCTAGGTTATCATTAGAAACATTTCAAAGAGAGAACAGTAATCTTCTCCTTCAAAGCCCTTTACTCACAATTCTTCCTCAACTAAAGGTCACGGTAAAACCAGAATTCTTGACGGGAGGAATGAAGGAATTAAGGGCAAGTGACAGGGCTGCAAGAGGTTTCTGGCTAGCTAGGCTTTCTCTCCAACAAAAGCGGCCTCTGTTGCCCATGGCTTTGCCCTGCAGGCCTGGCATTGCGTGCAGGCAAATTCACCAAGAGGCTGAACTCTGTCTGGTGGTCCTTCTATTTGAACTGGCAGCCTTGAGCTCACCTGGAGCATCACCTGAGCTTTTTCGGAAATGTAGAACCGCAGCCCTGCCCTAATCTACTGAACCATAGTTGGATAGATAACTAATGCTAATGCTGATCATCAGGGCTTCCCGAGCTCTTTCCAGTTCTGCTATTTCCTATCTATGGGAAGGCATTTAGCCTTTTAGAGACAAACAAAAGTAAACAGTCATCTTTTTAGGGTGCAGAAAAGTCCTTGCTCTGTATGTCTTTGGTGCTCCACAATGCCCTAAAGTTGACACATTGCCTTGGGTTTGTCATAGATGCTCAGTAAACGTGATCGTTCCTTGATTGACAAGTAAAAGAAGACAACTTTTTTTCCTTCTGAACTCCTGGGTGATGCTTATTGAAGAGCAATCAAGCTTAACCCAGAGCTGAGTCAGTGATAAGAGTAGATTTATAGTTCATCCTCACACTAAAGGTTCTCCTAATGAAAACTGACTCTATAATTCTTTCTTGTTTAATATTCATGACCGAAACTCTCAGGGGTCAAGGAGAAAGGTGCATAAGAATGCAAACAAAGAATAAACTTCAGGAGTGGAAGACTAAAAACCAAGTCACTTTTAAGTATAAATAAACTTAGGAAAAATGGAAGGAATTCGGTTTGAAATTATAAACATTAAGAACTTTTGTACAATAAAAAATAAAGAAACCAAAATATTGAAACTAAAATACCAAGTACTTGCTACATCCTGAGCAAGCAACTCAAACTTCTATTCATAATGAAATATTTCAAACAGAAAAGAACAGAGTAATAGAGCAAGTAACTATGTAACCAGCACTCAGAATTAATAAATGTTAACATTTTGCTGTATTTATTTTAGGTTTTCAAAAGAAAGAAAACATGACAAGTAGAGCAGAAAGTCTCCTTGAGCCTCTGTAGCCTTAATTCCATGCCTCAAAAGCAAACATCTATTCTTTATAATAATTTCAAATTTTTGCTACATATAATTGAACCCATGAACAATGTGTGGTATTCTTTTATATTTTAGGTTTTACACCAGTGGTATCACATCATGTATATTCTTCTTGAACTTGATTTTTCCATGCCATATATGCTTTCAAAATTTATGCATATGGATACTAGTACATCTAATTCATTCACTTTAACGTAATCATTGACAGTAAGGCATTTCCAATTTGGGGCTACTACTGAAAACACTTTCAATAAGCATCCACATATGTGTATTTTTTTTCTATCTTTTTGAGAATTTAAATACTTTAATTGTATGTTATATCAGTTTCTGGCACATGTTGAGACTTCTTAGAGTCTCAACAAATGGTCAGCTTTTAACAACATTCCATAATTCCTTAACAAATGTTTATTTCTTAAGTGCAGAGTTCCATATATGTGTATCACACTTAATTCTAACTGTTCAAATTTTCCACATTCTTTTTTTTTTTTTTTTTTTTAGGGCCACATCTGCGGCATATGGAGATTCCCAGGCTAGGGGTCGAATTGGAGCTGAAGCCACTGGCCTAAGCCACAGCCTCAGCAACACAGGACCCAAGCCATATCTGCGACCTACACTACAGCTCATGGCAACACCAGATCCCTAACCCACTCAGCGAGGCCAGGGGTGGAACCTGTGTTCTCATGGATGCTAGTCAGATTCGTTTCCACTGAGCCACAATGGGAACTCCCAAATTTTCCATGTTCTCAAACGAATTTTTCAGCTTGACAGATCCATTTCTGAAAGAAGTATGTTAAAATCTTTCCTTATGATTAAGGTCTTGCCAAATTCTGCTTGTAAGCTGGACAATTTCTGATGTATCTGTGAAGGCGCTATGATTAGGAATGGACATGTGCACAACTGTAATATCTTCTTAGCATAGTGTTTCTAATATCTCGTTTTTACTTTCTTCATCCTTAATTTTATCTGATTTTATTTTTATAATGGGTTTCATTGGTTACTAATAGGGTATAATTTCTCTACCCCTTTACTTTCAGTCTTTCCTTGCCATTCTACGAGGCATTCCTTTTGCAAACCACATATAACCATATACACCTACTTTTTAAGAAATCCAATTTGAGAGTTTATAATTTTTAATAGGCAACTTTAGTCCACATATAATTTTCCAATTACTGAATCTACTTGGATTTTTGTAGGCCTTCTTTTTCTGACCTATGTAGCATAATGAGAAAATGGGGAATGATGTGGTACTAGGAGAAAAAGCAGAAAATAAAATTCCATGCCTATCACATGTACCATTACTTCAACCATGTAGAGACATACTGGTGTTTAGCTGAAAGATGTTCGGCACATCCAAGGTTCTCAACTTGGAGCCACACTGCCCTTCTCGGCTGTAGGTGCCACGCATACCCTGGCACATATATTTTGAACATTTGACTCAGCTGTGTCACAGATCCCTTACTATTATTACCTCGCAGCAGTTCTAGCCAGTGATACATGTACTTACCCAGAAAAGTTCTCCTAAAGTCACTGCATTAGTCAGGATTGTCTAGAGAAACAGAACTAATAGGATTATATATATACATGCATATCTATATTCATAGATATGCATGTATATATACATGTACACACACATAAATGTATATGCGTATAATGTAATCCTATTTTATATATAATATAAATATATATATGAAGAGAGAGATTGAATGATTTATGATATTTATGTTAAAGAACTACCTCACAAATTGTGGAGGCTAGTGAGTTCAAACTCTGCAGGGCAGGCCAGCAGGCTGGAAACATAGGGAAGAAAGGATGCTGCAGTTTCATGAAGGCAGTCTGCTGGCAGAATTTCCTCTTCTTTAAGGGAGGTCAGTATTTTTCCAATAAAGTCATCAACTGATTAGATGAGGCCCACCCACATTACAAGAAGTAATCTGCTTTATTCAAAGTCTACTTTGGGTGAAATGTTAATACCCTCTAAAATATACCTTCATAGAAAACAACCAGAATGTTTAACCAAATATCTGGGTATCACAGCCTAGCCAAACTGACACAAAAAATTAACCATCACTCTCACCTTTTCCATATTATATATTCATGTAAACATCCATGCTGCAAATGCTCATTGAATACCAAATATATGCTAGGCACTGTTGTCTTCTACTTACCCAAGGTAATGCTCCTGCATCATTGCAATAAATTCCAGATCAACTTGCCACCCTCCCACCCACATGGAATCTGTTCTAGAAACCTACCCCCACCCCCGCTTTAAGCAGGGAATGCCCTGTAAAAAAACGAGAAGACGCAAATATGAATAGTATTATGCAGAGACAGTGGGATAATTTCTTTTAAATTACCTTTTGTGATTCTAAGTTTTATTTTGTTTTGTTTTAATAAAATGGGGTAAATGAATTCAAGCCTTTCTTAAGAAAAGAGAAAGTGGAAAAACCATAACAAAGAAATGCATTGAAGGTAGAAATCTAGTTCTCAGGGATTTTCAGAGGTTATGCTTAAATCTTTAACACAAGGAATAAAAGTTCTGGAAAATGCTTTTTCATCCCCTTAGGATGGCTTGCATTTATTACATTAGCAGAGTGTCCTTTTAACTGGCCTTACAGCTACCTTTCTGATGCCAAATTGGCAGAACGTCTTCTATTTCAACCTTCTGTTTTGGGGTGAAAAATGATTTTTGAAGCAAGTTTGGCTGATGCTATGCAAAGACTTCTCCGAGACCCACAGCTTCCAAGGTATGAAATAACAGCTGACAAAAATGAAAATTAAAATATAATAGTAAGCAGGGTAATAATGACAAGACTTTAGAATATTTTTTCTTCAGGTTGTCATAAAGGTCCTGGGGTTAACAGGATAATTATTTTATTGTTTCTCTTTATAGAAACTGAATAACAAGAGTGATTGTCAACAAACGACTTATTTGCCTGTTTCTTGTTTCCTATTCCTTATGACTTTTTGACCCTGAACGGGCCTGGGATAAGATATGGCCTCTTGATGTATCCCTTTGAGGGGCTGAATTCAGTGCTTCTGACTTGACACCTTAGAGGCATCCTGAGGAGCTCAGTACTTTTGACTCCGGTGGTCTTATAAAAATGGCCAATGCAAGTGGAAAGAGTAGGGTTTTAAATTGAGAAATACCTAAATTCCTGAGGTGGCCTCCCACTGATGAATGAGACAATTTGACCTTCAGCTCTAACATTTCACTGTATCATAGATAATTCCCCAAAATTTAGGCAGATGAAATTCTGCTTGGGGGGGATATGGATTTATATTTAATTTAAGACTCTGCCCCTACATCATTTAGTAAGTGTCTATATACCAATAAGAATACTCATTAAAAGGAAAAATAATGACTTGAGAACACCAATTTGTTTTGGAAGTTTATTAATAATGCATGATTGCGGGACTGGAATAACCTTTTTGTCGTCAATGTCACTGCTATTGTTTACTGCTATTTGACTTTGTTAAGAATCATAAAAATAGAGGAACTGTTCAAAGAAGATGACAACAGTTGGTTGGAAAGGAAAAAAAGAATAAAACATTTAATCAAAAAACTAAAAATCTCCAATGTTTCAAAACCTCTTCTAACTTCCACAATTTCATAGTTCTGAAAGGTGAGTAAATCAGAAGGACAAAGAAAATGAGCTACAGAGATCTAACACCTGATAAGTCTCCTTTCCTTGTAAATATAGGAGTGAATCAATGAACTGAATAAGGGAGGGAATCAATGAACTGAATAAGGCAAGGATAAAATTGATGGAAAAATTATATTCCATCCTAGAAATTGTTACTCTATCTTCATTAGAAAGAAGAAAGCACCCAACCATTCATCTATCCATCCATCCATCCATCCATCCATCCAATATTTTGCTGTATACCACTACTACCTACCACTAGGTAATGGAATTGCAGACATGAGTAAGACAAGAAGGTCCTTATCCTGATGGAGTATACATTCTATCTCATTTTTATCTTATTCTCTCATCAGTACAAAAGGATACAGTTTTTCATTTTTAAAAATGCAAGAGATAAGGCCGTCACATCACGATGCCTAATCACTAGTTATCAGAAAATGCAAACCCAAACCGCAATGAAAGATACCACTTTACCTCCACTAGGATGGCTATCACCTGATTATGCCCTCTCCTCATCAGATGGCACCTTAAGGCTCCCTTCCTCGGGACATCTTCCCTCCAGCCCAAGACTACAGTCAGGTTTATGTTAAAGTGTCTCACACTCCTCTCACTTTCCTTGATCACACTTTGCTCTTATCACAGTCTGCAATAACATTTACTTGTGGGATTACTTAATGTCTTTCTCCTAGTTAGATTGTAAATTCAGTAAGGACTGAGATCCTGCCTCTTTTATCTGCATATGCATCCCCCACTCCTAGCACAGTTCTTGGGAATTGCTAGTCACATTGGAAATCTTTAGAATGAATTCATGAATGGGGTGCACCTGTGGCGTATGGAAGTCCTCAGGCTAGGGGTCAAGTTGGAGCTGAAGTTGCTGGCCTACCCACAGCCACAGTAACACAGGATCTGAACCACGTCTTCGACCTACACCACAGCTCACGGCAACGCTGGATCTTTAACCCACTGAGTGAGGCCAGGGATTGCATCTGCATCCTCATGGATACTAGTTGGGTTGGTTGGGTTTGTTATCACTGAGCCATAACAGGAACTCCGTGAATTGGATTCTTAATGGTCAATAAAGAAAAACAGAACAAAAGAACCTCAGTGTTCATCCGAGCAAGATTTCACAAATTAATTCATGTGTCGAATCTGATTTTTTTTTCCTTCTGGCCATGCCCACAGCATGCAGAAGTTCCTGGGACAGGGCTCAAATCTCCACCACAGCAGCAACCCAAGCCACAGCAGTGACAGCCAGATCCTTAACCCACTGGAAGCTCCCAAGTCCATTTTAAAAAGCCAAAGTACAAAGGAATGGGGAGAATCTATAAATAGGAACTGCTGAACACAGTCAGGATTAAAAAGTCAAGTAGTGCAGGGCTTTGGCTGGCTGAAAGTGCAGCATCACCGTCTGAGAGGTAAACCCCTGGGGCTCCATCCCTAGGGGGATGGAGGTGAACTCCCAGAGATCCTGGAAGAACATGTGCAAATGTGGCTGCTTGCGGTGTTTATAGGAGGAAGGGGATGAAATACACGGCCACATGAAAACAGCTGCCTAAAAATGGAAACCCACGCCTATTATGCAGGAATCTTCTTCCCCAGATTAAAACCAGAATGGCAATAAAAATGCCAATTGTGTCAATAAATGCTGTCAGTAAGAGAGAAGACACAAAGACACTCATTCACAGGAACAGCTGCACTTGGCAATTATTAGAAGAAGAATCCAACAGGCAAAGGAAGGACAGTAACACTGCCCAGACTACATCCTGGCAGCAGCGAAGACATGGACAAGAAGAAGGAAGCTACAGGTGAACTGGGATTATGGTTGAGTAATTATGCCTCTTACCAACCAGCATCCTGGGCCATTTTGGGAACATGATGCCATCTTGGTAACTATAGGACACTTTAAATTGAGCTTCTTATTGGAAGCCCCTGAAATAATATATGCAAAGCCCTTAGCATACTACCTGGCAGCTGGTAACAAGTTAATAAATGTTAATTTTTAAAATTATTACTATAATTAAACTCATGGTTTGATATTTCATTATACAACTTGCTCCAATACTTCATGGATAACATTTGTTCCTATGCACTGAAAGCATTCTAGATTGTTTCAAAAAAAATATGCTGACCAAAATAAATTCCAGATGGATTTGAAATAAAATAAATGAAACCATAAAAGTATCTGAAGAAAATTTATGTATATTTTTATTCAATCTAGGAGCAAGTAAAACCCTTATAAGCGTTAAGGCAAAGAGAACCCACACACCACAAAGAGAAAAATAGGTATATTTGACTACTAAAAAAGTAACACTTGCCTATGATCTAAACAAATATAATCAGAGTAACAGAACAAATGACTAAGGGGGAAAACTGCAATAGCAAAAGAACTTCCAAAAATCATTTTAAAAAAGATGAATTCCATTAAAAATAACAAATCAATTTTTACCTATTATTTTTGGAAAGATCTTTTTTCCTTTGCTTTTGGGTTTTCTAGATTTGTATTGTTTGGTTTTAATGAAAATAAGGTGTTCCCATCATGGCGCAGCAGAAACGAATCCGACTAGGAACCATGAGGTGGCAGGTTCAATCCCTGGCCTCGCTCAGTGGATTAAGGATCCAGTGTTGCTGTGAGCCATGGAGTGGGTCACAGACACGGCTTGGATCTGGCATTGCTGTGGCTCTGGCGTAGGCCTGTGGCTACAACTCTGATTAGACCCCTAGCCTGGGAACCTCCATATGCCACGGCTGTGGCCCTGAAAAGACAAAAAAAAGACAAAAAAAAAAAAAAAGAAGAAGAAGAAGAAGAAGAAGAAGAAAATACTGTGTGTTAGCAAGTGTGCTTGCTCACATATTGCTAATTAAAATGTAAAACTGGCTTGAATTTTCTGGTGGCAGTTTAGGAATAAGTAAAAATTTTAAGACTATCAAAAGTCTTAAAATTTGCATGCCGTTCACCTATTCGACTTCTGAAAATGTATCCTAAGGAAATAATGATAAGTATAACTATTTATTTGAGCTGCAAGGCATGTTCATTACAATGGGACTTAAAACTACTATAAAAACACCTTAAATGATCCACTGGCGGAATGGTAAAATGAACTTTGTCACATCTATGTTTGAAGTGAATTAACGTTTGTAAAGCAACCAAAACTCTGCCGGACATGTGATAAACTCTATATAGGTACTTAACAGACAAAAAGAAAAATAAATAAAACACCATACAAGCATTTAAAATAACAGTAAAGAATATTTACCGGTCTATAGGAATGTGAATAATATATTGTTAGGCAAAAAAACAAAAAACAAAAACAAAACAAAAAAAACCATGTTACAATGATATATACAATAGGATCTGGCTGTTGTAAAATAATTATATATGTTTATTCATAGACATGTATGCCTCAAAATAAGAGAACCAGTTATCTTGGTGGAGTTATTTTTACTTTGTTCATTGTCTAGCGTTCCTAATTCGCCTGCAGTACTCGTGATATATGTGTAATACATTTTTGAAGCACATTTTGTTTGAATTTTAACTTGCTAAAAAGGAAGAGTTTTTAGATCTTAAAAACTTCCCCAAGTGTTTACATGTAAAATTTATACAAACGTTTCTATACATTCTATTTAAAAAATAGCCATATCCGTTCTTTTGCAGCCATTTAGATAGTTCAAGATTGTTTCTTTTAGGTTCATTTCAGAATTGACAGCAATTCCCACAGACCATAATTTTGCCTTAAATTGTTTTCTCTTCAGAAGGCTGAAAGGGGTCTTAGCCTGTGAGATTCACACGGATTACCAAGGAATTATTTATCATCATCCAATGCCAGCTGAGATCCAAACCAAAGTCTTGGATCCAGATTTACTCCACCTTATTATTCCCAAATGAGGTTTATTTTCAACAGACCACCCAACTGCCTCCAAATGACTGTAACATTCAGACTTCAGCCAATCAACAAAGTCTGCACAACCCAAGTGGATCAACAGTGAATTCCATCTGATGGATTGTGCAGACAATCCATATTTATGAAAAGGTAACTGGGGGACAAATTAAACTTGAACAAAAAAGGGTTGATGCAGGGCCATGGATAAGTACAATCTTAGTACAGCTCCCCAGGACAAAACCTCTGCTAATAATCTAGAACCAAAGGATTATGCTATTGAGTGTCTGATTTCCCATTTGAAATTCTATGAAACAGCAGGAGATCCCATAAAAGTTTAAGAAAAAGATACTAAAAAGCTGTCTCTCTTCAATAATTTTTCCAAGGAGTTGTTAACAGGACCATGTCGCTGAAAACTAATTTAAGCATCAATTTTTCTTCTGGAAATCCCAGCATTTACTCTCCCGGCCTTGCTCGCAAAGCAGTTTCAGCCATTAGCCTTAAAAGAAAACTAGTGAACCAGAAGGACTTTTTCCCTTGGAAACATGTTAAGAGCAAAATCAATCTTTATCTTTCACCCAGAGTTTCCTGAGTCCCTGTGAGTCTCTCCTATACCTTTAACCTGGAGTTTGATAATCTCATAACCCTGAAATAAATATTGTTTCTACTCCTACATCTTCACACTCATATCGGATTATTGAATCTGGGGGCATTTCTCACTTCACATGATAAAATTTTTAATTAAAAAACCATCCGATCTGGATTAGGAAGAATAGATTCAGACTTCGGACTCCCTTAGGAAACTTCCTTCCCAGACGCAGTACGTCCAGGGTCTCCATCGGACACAACTAAACCTTTCCTCCCTAGATCCATTTGGACAGATTCTTCCAAATATCACAGGAACACACGGTATATAAAGTCTGAAAGCACATACAACAGTGATGAGGAAAGTGACAAACATACTACTTCTGCACTTTCCAGACCAGCAGGCCAGCTGTTGTTCTCATCACTGCATCCTTTCCTGAACCCTCCAGAGGCTTTGCAATTTGGCACTAACCCTTAATGCTACACTAATCACAGGGAACAGGAAGCAAATGCTAACCTATGCATCCACTTTCCTTCCCACCCTGCTGCCTCACTCCCTCACGCCCAGCAAATACAGACACTGAACGGGATGGCGAGGCAGCGTGAGAAAGGAGTGGACTTCAGGGAAATTATCAGAACAAACTGGCCTAGGATTGGCCATTTGAGGTAAAAAGACCTTGGTGCTCATAAAGCCAGGTGTCCTTTGCCCATAAGAAGACTAAAGATGATAAAAATGCAAACTACAAAGCAGAGCCAATGGGGACACAGCCAGCAAAGCCCAGTGCACACAAGAGCCAGTGGAAACCTTGATGCACAGTTCAAAATCAGGTCACTGCTTCAAAATCTCATCAGAAGCATGATTTCATCTGAATGGCTTCTGGGGCAGTGGAGGATTTTCCTTGCATGGCATTTTCCCTCTCCCTGTACAGTGACTGTCAGCAAGATTCTATGTAACACTAAAAACCAGAAGGATAAAAAGCAGTTCCTTCATTTTGCAAGGATGAAAAAGAAGCTTAGAGCAAGTAGAGAAAAACCAACCCATTGGAACTGGTTAAACTCGCAAAGTCCTTTTAAGTGCTGACACATTCTGGATCAATCAGATGAAAGAAAATGAATTTCTAAAGTGAGGTTGGCAGCAGGCATCTGATACGGAGGAAATTTTCATCTTGAGGCAGAAATCGTAACTAATCCATCTTTGTCCCCGACCAAAGCCTAACCGGCACCTACATTAACTGCTTACTGAGCTGAAGTCTCTTTGCTGTTTTATGTATTATGTCAGTCAAGGAATCTGAGAGAGAATAACAAATTCATAGGACAGCTGTTGGATGACCTGGAGAACTGAATCCAAGTAGAAGTCTACACTCCATTTGCAATGATCAACTTTATATGTCAACTTGACTGGGCCATGGAGTACCCAGATATTGGGTCAAACATTATTCTGGGTGCTTCCATGAGGGGGGTTTTGGATGAGATTAACATTTAAATTGATAGAGTGAATAAAACAGACTGCCTCCCCCCAATGTGGATGGGCATATCCATTCAGCTGAAGACCTGAATAGAACAAAAAACTGACCCTCCCTTGAGAAAGGAAGAATTCTTCCTGACTGCCTTCCAACTGGGACGACTTTTTCTTCCTGCCTTTGGACATGAACAGAAGCATCAGCCCTTTCTGTGTCTTGTGAGCCTGCTGGACTTCACACTGAAACTGAGGACCACTGGGTCTCTGACTTGCCAACTCACCTTGCAAAACTGGGGACCTGTCAGCTTTCACAATCATTTGAGCCAATTCTTTATAATAAATCTCTTTACACATCCTATTAGTTCTATCTCTCTGGAGGACCCTGACTGATCCACCAATCCATTTGAAAATCATACTCCAACCTCTCCCATGCCTGTGCACTGTCTTGCAAAAAATATTTTAGGCTTAATCTGAGACGAAGGCCATCTGGTAACCCACGCTAGGGTGGGAATTAGCTATTTCATATTCGAGGGAGAATCTAATGTTTAGGAGCAATGCAAAAGTCCAAGAGGACTGTCAGGGTCTTTTTCTCCTTCCGACCCAGGAACCTGGCATCAGGTAGAAACACCTCGAAACTTCCTGTATCCTGTAACAATAGATAGTTTTGAAAAATACAGAAAGGAGTTCCCATGGTGGCGCAGCAGAAACAAATCCAACTAGGAACCATGAGGTTGTGGGTTCGATTCCTGGCCTCACTCAGTGGGTTAAGGATCTGGCATTGCCGTGAGCTGTGGTGTAGGTCGCAGATGCGGCTCAGATCCCCCGTTGCTGTGGCTGTGGGTGTAGTCTGGCAGCTGTAGCTCCGATTCAGCCCCTAGCCTGGGAACCTCCATATGCTGCGGGTGCGGCCCTAAAAAGCAAAAAAAAAAAAAAAAAAAAAAACCCACAGAAATAAACAATGTAGTCAGAAAAGTACTCTCCTTTTCTCTGCTCTCATATGCAAGATCCCCACTAAAGGTTACAGAGAAACTGTAAAGAGAAACTTGGGAACGGAGTATCTGTCCTTAAGTGAGGGAATCAGTAGCCAAGACACTCCACATGTTTCTATATGTCACTCAATATACCATGAACCTTGAGCATCCCGAGGTCCAGGGCCTAAGAGAAAACAGTGAGAGGAAATTCATGTGGAAACTGGGAGCCCTGGTGGGACCTCAGCTGGCAGGGTGATGACGCCAGGAAAACGTTGCACATTCCGGAAGCAGTTCAGGACAGTGTCCTCCACTGGCCCACATGCTCCTTAGTTTGTCCAGGGTTACAATGCAAAACCATTTCCAACACGCCAGGCTCATCTCATAACACTGAAAAAGCCAAAACTATACAACCTCCATGTGGGTCCAATGCCTCAGGGGTCAGTGTATGGGCAGATGGACGTTCTTCACTGTGAATAATTAAATGTATGCAGCGAACACAAGCCTTTCATTGCTAGTTTGAAATCGCTACAAAATCTGAAGAGAGGTTTTGTTTGTTTTGTGCTGTTCCCTATCACTACATTGGTAAATGAATATATCACTCTTTTTTTTTTTTTTTTTTTTTTTTTTTTTGCTTTTTAGGGCCTCATCTGTGGCATACGGAGGATCCCAGGCTAGGGGTTGAATCTGAGCTGCAGCTGCCAGCCTACACCCACAGCCACAGCAACGCCCGATGCAAGCTGTGTCTGAGACCTATAACACAGCTCACGGAGACACCGGATGCTTAACCCACTGACTGAGGCCAGGGATTGAAGCCGCATCCTCAGGGATACCAGCTGGATTCGTTTCTACTGTGCCACCATGCGATTTCCCCATCTTTAAAGTTATAAACTTTTCTTGAGCATTTATAGTATCACGTGATATTATAAATACTATCTCATATAACAGTTACCAAAAAAATTTCATGAGGTAGATTAGCCATATGTGCACTTAATAGATGAGAAGACAAGCCCAGAAAGCCTGTCACTGTTGTGGTGGCAACAGCAATGAAGGCAGGATGTGAGCCCAGATGGTTCGACAATAAAGCCTCCCTTTTAGCCACTACATCCACATTCAGCACACTCAAGAACCCGAAATATGTGGCTCATGTACACAATTGAACCTCGTATGTCACAGAGCTTCTACCAGAAAAGGGGCCTGATGTGACATAAAACGAAAGGACGTCCCATTGGGAAAACAATCCTAAAACATAGAGCTGCCCTAGATTTATTTTCGAAAGGCCAGGACAGAGAAGAGAGGAGAAAAACACCTGGGCCTGAGTTGGTGTCATATTTCTATTTTACTTCCGAAAAAACCTCAATCTAAGTCCAAATTACATAACACTCCAAATGGCTTACTTAGTTGCCTCTGTTCCAGTTTAGCCTCTGGAGGATGTCAGCCAGAGCCATGCTCAGAAGTTTGGCAGAAATTATAAAGTCTGAGAGAATTAGCATCTTAATGTCCAGAGGATACGGTGACAAATTAGGTTGACAATGCTGCAGTTAATAAGGGGATGCCAATTGGCATGTCCCAATCGAGAGTAAGCTGCTGTGCACTGAGCAGCCACGCGGACAGCCTACATATGGTGAAAACAAAGACCTCTACGAAGAAGAGAGCTCCTCTAATCACGATGAACTTCTCCCGTATCAAACTGTAACGACTGGGAGCCTCCAACAGAAGAAACGACACACTAGGAGATGAGAAATATAAACGTGATATAGTCCTCAATTTTGTGACACTCACACCCTCTAGTTGAGGAGATGGGAACTAAGCTGAAGAAACAATAAATAGCTACTGGGGATCCAAATTCCAAATAATGACAACAAGAAGCTGGGTCTGTTGGTTAACAGGCACATCAAGAGAGTGGTCAATTCATGTCAGAGCTCGGAAGGACAGGAAAAAAGCCTGTGTCTTTGGTGAAGAGGAGAGAAATATGGACGTCAAGAAACTTCAGCTGGATATGGAAAGATGGGGGGGATTTGGAGGGTGGGGAAGAAGATTCCAGGCAAAGGGCCTCAGCAAAAAGGCCCACTCAGAGCCTATCTGTCTGGCTGGACCAGAGGGCCTGGGGATTGAAGTGTTTGTTTGAAAATGTGTGTGGGATAGAGGTTGGGACAAACCTTGGATGCCAAGCTAAGGCGTTCAGACTCCGTCCTTCAAATGAGGAGGCCACTTAAGGTGTCTGATGACAGGACCAAAGAGCTCAAAGAAGCACCTGGATGCGGACAGAGATTTAGAGGAGCAAACAGATTCTAGCAAAGGGGACAGGGTAAGAGTGTATGCTTTGTGGGGATGAGGGCCTCAGACATCTGCCAGTGAGGAAGGCGGGCAGCGGAGGACAATGCTGGCCAAGCCCTGTCCACGTGCCAGCACTGTGCTGAGATGCGGGACGTCCATGTCTCATAGGGTTTGAACAACCGCCCATAGTGTGGCTCTCAGTGATCCCAGTTCACAGACCAGGAAAGCTCCGGGAAGTTACCCATCTTAGAGCCAGTCAACGGACAGAAGTGCTAGGTACATCACTTCTTAGGCAGGACAACTCAGTAGCATTGGTAACTGGTTGAAGAGGGGTGGAAGGCAGGAGGGAGTCAATTAAGCCTAATTACGCCCTCAAGGTTTCAAGGACTTTTCTCATAAAAATATGAACCAACAATGCACATAGGAAATGCAGGGTCTCGCTTCTGGGGTAGTGTTTTCACTGGAAGTGTGTGGAACGTGCCCCCAATAGAGCTACACAGAGGACTATGTTCTGTGTGTTCCCTCCCAGACTTGAAATGAGCTCCCTACCTGGTTGCCGTAAGTTCTGTGCATACAGGCTTGCAGTACCTGTGGTCAGGTCTACACAGGTATTAGACTGATACGAACCAACAATACCATCTGGAAGAGAGGCTCTGGGACCTGCTACACTGAAGGGCTGCATATCAATCCGATATGTACTTATCTCTCACAGACGGGTCACCTCGGGAAAACAGGTCCGCTATCCGATCGTTCCGCTCCCCTAAGTGTCAAAGGGCAGCAGTGAGAATTGTCCCCACTCTCCTTTGGCTCAGAGGCAAAGTTAGCTCAAATGAAATAGGGTCACCAATTCACATGGAAAACAGCTCATCCACTCATTTCTAGGCAAATGGACCCACCCTTTGGAAATGACACAGCCACCTTTTTTACGTAGGACTGTGAAATAAACACACTTTGTGCATTAAATTGTCTTTCTGGCTTAAGTCAAAAGGGGACTAACTTCATCATCACTGAGGAATCCACATATCAAAAATGATTTCATCTTCCACTGGAAAAATAACTTGACTCAGGAGTCAAAGATCAAACTGTTCTCATCACTGGTGAGTCCAGACATCACTGCCTGGCCTTCTAGGGTGAACTGGATTTCTAAGCATAAGTATGATTGACTTGGACAGGTCCTCAGATGCTTTTAGTTTTCTTCTAATGTAATCTAGCGGGAAGTAGAGCAAAACCCAAATTGAACCTGTCTTCTTAGCTGCCTCTTAAGAAAGTCCACATCGGGGCAAGAAGGCATGTACTACCCCAGTGGCACACACACAGTGCACTTCCAGCCTCTGCAGATGTATGGGAATGTGACTCACAGGACTTGAGGACACGATGGCCCTGACACTGCAGTTGTATACAACTCACAGGACTCACACGATGGCTCTGACATTGCAGTTGTGCACAACACGCCTTGAATGGTAATTCCTCTTGTGAGATGAGATTCACAAAGGACAAGCAGTTAGGAACCATGTGACTTGACCTAACACGCTTATAAAGAGCCACAAACACGCAGATATGAAGACATGCGGCACCCCTCACCTCCCTCCTCCCCAAGAAGACCATGGACCTCCTACCTTCATACCAAGTACATTCCTAGCCAATCACTTCTAGGAAGGAGGCAATTCCTAATTAGGATAAATCCAGAAGATAGATCGTTAAACAAAAGAAAGCCAGTAAAGCTACACATATTCAGTCAGACACATTGCTGGGAATCCCGCAGCCCTGATCATATGGACAAGTCAGCCCTCTCCATCCCCTCTTTTTGAGCTGTGTTTCTCAACTCAGCTTACATGGATTTTTCAGGTTGGGAGACACAAGACGGTGACAGCTGACGCCCCTTTTCCTCCTCAGGCAACAGGCCAACAGAGGGAAGACAAGTTTGCCACAGGGGGCCAGGGAGGCCACAAGCAGAGTGTGTATGAGCTCACCATTGGTCTCCCCAACCAGCACTACACACTCATATTTCAACCCTAGAGGTAAACCGTTTGTTTGGTTGGATTAAATTGCATTTCTCTTTCTCAGAGGTGGTTCTAGAAATTTCTAGAGAAAAATGGAGTGACCTGGAACTCAGGAAAGTGTAACCCAGGTGTCCTCAAAGAGAAGGGGGGAGATTGATTATATAAAAATAACAAAAATAAAAAACAAAAAAATAAAACAAAAAACACAGGAAACTTCTTGACAAGTCCCAGGATTGAAACGTCCCACAATCACCATCACTCAGCCAGAGCTAGGATTCAGTTCAGTGCAACTCGCTGTGCATTTCCTGATTCCCTCTGGCATATGCTGGGATGTGGTGGGTGTAGGGGAGGGACATAAATACGAATGACAAATGGCCTCTTCCCTCAAGAGCTTCTGTCTCTTGAGGGAAGCTATCATATAGAGGAGTAGCCGTAATATATGCAAGGCCAAGTGGAATTAGTCCATAAAATGGAACAACCAAAGCAGGAGAGACAAAGAGAGAGATGGGGAGAGAGAAATCTATTTTCGCTGGAGAAAGGCTTTCAAAAAGGAACGATCCTATTGAGCATCCATTCTGTGTGTAGCACAGGAAATTCTACTTCATGTTCTGTGATAAGCTATATGGGGAAAGAGTCTGAAAAAGAAAAAAAAAAAAAGGTCCTTAAACTGGGCTAGAACAAAGAGAAGCAGGAAGGGACAGTCCCAGCAAATGACATCAAACATTAACAAGGCACATGCGCCGAAAGTACCAAGTGCACTTGGGGTTGAGAACGGGTTGCTGGAGTACATGTCGATAAAAATGAGCACATCTCAAAAAAACATAAGGTATCGCCATATGGAGTCTCGATGGCCACAGTCACGAGTGTGAACTTCACGGAATAAATGACAGAGTCACTAAGCACCAGAGGGGTGTGCTAGGTGTCGCCACTGGCCCCGGCACCACAGCTTCAGGCTGAGGTTAGAGCCTTCCGCGAGTCTGCCCTGGAGACACTGCCTGGTGCTCCATCCATATTTACTGCTAACATTACCTCACGGTTCGCGCTCTTGACGGTCCCAAGAGGCTCCCCTTCCCAGCGGCCCTGCAGACCTATGAACATTTACCCTGCTGCTACCCCTGTGTTTTAATCAGCCCTACGTTTTCATTTCTTCCTTTTCTTGGAAGGGAAGTTGTTTTAAAAATCAATGTGCACCCCAAATGCTCTCCCAAGCAAAATTCAATAGCAATCCCTTTTCCCCCTCTGCCTCAAGGAGGAATGGGTGGAATGGCTGAGCTCCAAGTTTTTGGGATGCCAGGGGGCATGGCATCAGAGTTTAAATTTGGAAGAGAACACCCTTGTATTAGACATAACTAAAAAAAAACAAAAACAAGCAAAAAAGTAACTTCAGACTCAGGAGAAAGAGGCACCAGAAGACAGAGGGGTAGCATCTTCTGTAGAATACTGAATTTCAAAACATATGGTTACGGGAGATATTTAGGTCAGGGAGCAAAAACGCCAGGTCCACTTAGAGCCCCGTCCTGGATTTCCAGCAGTTGGACATTAACTGAATAAAAGGGCACATTCATTCTGCTACATCCATGCTTAGGCCATCACATTTCAAAGTCCTCTTCCCAGATGCGCATTCAAGTCTCGGGGAGGTTTCTTTCTTGCTCCCCCACCCCCAAACCCAAGACCCTTCCCTGCAAAGCCCTGCGTTTCTCAGCCTCCGCTCCCTCCCTCTTCCCCTTACTCCTTCTGCTCATACCTGTCAGAATGGTCACCAACAGAAATTCTAAAACGAGTAAATGCAGGAGAGATTGTGGGGAAAAGGAACCCTCTCACACTGCTGGTAAGAAGGTAAACTGGTGCAGCCACTATGGAAAATAACATGGAGGTTCCTTAAAAGACTAAAAATAGAACCACCGTATGGACCCAGCCATCCACTCCTGGACATATTTCCAGAAAAGATGAAAACTCTAATTCAAAAAGATATATGCAGCCACACTATGCACAACAGCCAAGACATGGAAGCAACCTAAATGTCCATTGGCAGAGGGATGGATAAAGGTGTGGTATGGAGTGACCTTTTGTTATTCCCCAGGCTCTCCAGGTTCTTTGCACTAGGCCTGGAAAGCATTTTTCCCTAATTTGAGTGGACCTTACTCCCTCTCTCCCTTCAGGTCTCAGCTCAGGTTGTACCTTATGCAAAGGGGCTTCCTCCCTGACTGTTACATTAAACAGCCCCCTAGACCCCAGCAGCATTCTCTGTCTCCTCCCTTGCTCTGTCTCTCTTTGTAGCACAGGACATCGCATCATGTATAATACGGGTGTTTACTATCGTTACCGTCTTCACCACTCTTCCTGGTTAGCAGAGTAAAAAGTTTGTCTGGATCACAGCTGCATCCTCTGAGCCTCAGAAAGTACCCGATGGAGACATCCCTCACTAGATACAGTGGGAGCTGCAATTAAACAGGAGCACAGCAAGTACTCTAGAGAGGGGAAGGTGAAAATATCCACTCTCTCCTCCTCAGGTAAAAGAGCACCTAGAATTATTCTGGGGAGATCACCTCTCTGCTACTCTCTCTGTGATGTGGCCTTGGTTGGTCTAAACCAGCGGTTCTTAAAACTGGTCCTCGGACCAGCAGAATCAGCACCACCTGGGAACTTGTTAGAAAGTCTCAGATCCCAGAGTTCCCATCGTGGTGCAGTGGAAACAAATCTGACTAGGAACCATGAGGTTGAGGGTTCAATCCCTGGCCTCGCTCAGTGGGTCAAGGATCCAGTGTTGCCATGAGCTGTGATGTAGATCGCAGACGTGGCTCAGATCTGATGTTGCTGTGGCTGTGGTGTAGGCCAGCAGCTGTAGCTCCGATTAAACCCCTAGCCTGGGAATCTTCATATGCCATGGGTTTGGCCCTAAAAAGCAAAAAAAAAAAAAAAAAAAAAAAAAGAAAAAGAAAAGGAAATTCTCAGATCCCAGCTCAGACCTGCTGAATCAGAAACCCTGGGAGTGGGCCCAGAGATCTGTGTTTGCCAGGTCCTCCACGTAAACCAGGCCTGTAAAAGTTTGAGAACCATCTCATCTAAAGGAGTCAACACACTTTACTTTCCCAGCTACAGTGATTGGCTTAGAGATGGTCATGAGGCCCACTCGGAAGGGAGGAGGTGCATGAGACTTGCTTGAGTTTTGGAGACAAAAAGCTCACCTCTGCCTGTGTATTTGCCAGAAGTGATAACCAAGAAGAATCTGGGGAGGGGAGGACTATGCTTCAACATAGAAGACTGCGGCAGGAACTGGAGCATCCATCCTGGGGACCTCATTAAAGCCTTGGAACAAGCCATGAGGGAGGTAAAAGCTGCCGCAGGCTTTTCAGTTACATGAGTCAACCAATACTCATTTTTACAAATTAAACGTGTAATGATTTAAACTACCTTAATTGGGGTTTTCTTTATATGCAAGTGAAAGAGTCTAATGAACGCAAGGTGAACTAAAGTCTGTGTTACAGCAAAACTTAAGCTAAACTCAGGAACAAAGGGTCCATCCAAGGGCCAAGTTAAATGACTATAGTAGCAGACGGGGCTCTCGCACTGTCCCCAGTTGGAACTGTCTATCCCCCAAGGGGTACCCTGGCCCTGAGACTCCTATGGGAAGGGCCTCTTACCCAGTGCTGTAGGTGATGCTCAAATCAAGAAAAAGGACAGAATATGGAACAAATTGGATGATGAGATGGCCCGGTAAGGCAGGAGTCAGTCACCACTATCAAGACCTGAAGGACAGGGTCTAGGCATCAGAAAGCAGGGAGGAACGGGTCCAGAGGGAGGAAAAGGCGTGGCTGCACAGGCCAAATGCCTGGCCAGGGCTGGTGCCTGGGACCACCCTTCCGTGGTGTCTTGAGGCCCAATGTCTCTCAAGACCCCCTCAAGTCCAAGAAGGAAACACATACAAATGACCTTACAACTCATAAATATGAGCTATTACATGATTGGTAGGCAACTGCCCTGCTCTATCACTGTGTTATCAGTCACTTCAAAAAATTCTGTTAAGAGACTTTCCATTTGAAGCAAATAATGAAGAATGATGAACCGATGACTCAGCCAGGAACAGGTGAAAATGCCTTTTGCAGAAGTGTGATGGTGCACCCCAGGCCCCATAAGTTCGGACGTCTCTTACGCACTGGAGTCAAATTACAGCTGTCCCACAGCACAGCTACCTTAACTCCTTTTTTTTGGAAAAAAAAAATTATATGCATAATACAGACACAAATACACAGATATGGATCATGTGCTAGCAAGCCTTAAATGGACGCTTTTGGACAAAAGCATTCCACAGCACGGACCAGGCCAGAGTGAAAATGGCGAAGACTGAAGCAGCAGTGCTTAAACTTCAACGTGCATACAAATCCCACGGGGACCTTGTCACAACTGCATGTTCTGATTTCAGAAGGGCTAGGCTGGGGCCTGAGATTGTGCATTTCTAACAAGCTCCCAATGCTGCTGGTCCAAGGACGGTGCTTTGAATAGCAAGAGTCTGAATCTCACGCTGGTGTAGTGACACATGTAGGTCATAGGGGCATGGACACATCTGGGCGTGTGTGCCTGTGAGTGTGCACCCACATGGGCCTCAAGTGTGTCTTCCGCATCCCAGATGTATTCTGAAAAAGAACACAGCCCTGACTCCAAGCATATCATGGCAAGTCCCCAGATATAGGGACTCGGTGATACAGAATCCCTTAAGGGCGAAGAGCAAAGCCATGAGAGGGCCTGGTCTTCAGGGGAAATATGATTTGGCCCTGTAACATGAATGCATCACTGACAGGTGAGAGAGTCTGTGTAATGGACTTTACTACGTGGAGAGCATAACACAGGAAGGACACAGAACTGCTTGGGACAGGCACACAGGGAGTTCGGGGGCTGGCTGCACCAGCATTTCAGAGGGGCATGGATGCAGCACAACTCTCCCTGGCTGGGCTGTCCTCTCCTCCTGCCTCCCAGCTTGATTCACGACTCTCCACCCTTTTGATCTCAGCTCAAATATCATTTCCTTGGGGGAGTTCCCTCTCCAATTCATCTGCCTCCCCTCCCCTCTGGGTCTGACCCGCTGATGAAGTAAGTATCTTATACACCAAAGCTGTCCTTCAAATACACACACATGGTAGCAGGTTTATTTGCAGAGCTACTGGTTCATGGTCCTCATTCTTCACTAGACTATGAACTCCATGAGGACAAGAACCATGTCTATTCATTCACCACCACGGTCCTAACACACAGCACAGTGCCTGGCATTTAACAAGGCTTGCAAAATATTTTTTGAAGAGTCAAAGGGAAAGCGGGAGAGAGGAAGGAAGCAGGATTTCTTATTCAAGGGTCCTCTGATCCCTAGGTAGAGAATTCCCTGTTTATGCACAAGTGCGCATGCATTTTTTTCTGGAAGAGAGACCCTTAGCTTTCATCAGAATCTCAGAAAAGATTTTGGCCTCCCCAAAGTTAAGCATCACTGAGTTACTAGTATCACATCAATTGAAACATCTCAAGCAACATGTGAAATAAAAATCAGTTTCTTTCTCTAGAAGCTGTTTCCAAGCAGTCTTTAAAAGCAAAAGGAAGGAAAGGAAAGATGGAAAAGAAGGAGATACTTTATGGGCAAAGGGCATTAGAGTCAAGGATCCCAGTTCCATGACGAACTCAGCCTCTCACAGCAGGGTCAGGCATTCTTATCTCTAGAATACTGCAGACCAAAAAAAATTTCTGGGTAGAAAATGGCCATCATTTTGAAATTCAAACATTTCTCTTTAAAAGATCAGCAGGATGAAACTGCTTTCTTTAAAATTCAGCCAACATAATACTTCCAAAACCTGAACAGAAAATTTTGCTCAAAAGAAAAGTCTTTAAAAAAAAAAAAAAAATCCAGAGTTCCCTTTGTGGCTCAGCAGTTAACGGACCCAACTAGGATCCATGAGGATTTGGGTTCGACCCCTGGCCTTGCTCAGTGGGTTAAGGATCCGGCATTGCAGTGAGCTGTGGTGTAGGTCCCAGACAAGGCTAGGATCCCGAGGTGGTGTGGCTGTGGCATAGGCAGGCAGCTGCAGCTCCAGTTCGACCCCTAGCCTGGGAACTTCCATATGCTGCAGGCTGTAGCCCTAAAAAGAAAAAAAAAAAAGTCCTTCACAATGAAAAAAAAAAAATTGTAGTGTGGGAAACACTTGCAAAAACTGAGCTAATACACTCAGTTTAGAACATGGAGACAACTGGGGGTCAGGGATGTGAGGAGATTTTACCAGATTAGGGTGGCAGCAGTCAAAAGTACAATCTCTGGGTCAAAGAGATTTGATTTCAAAGCCTGGCTCTGCTTCCTTCTTGCCTGGTGACCTTGGGTGGTAGTCTTACCTGCTTTAAGCTCTTGTTTCTTATACACACAAATGGAACAGTATAGGCAGGGTGAGCCCTGGGCTGCCGCCTGGCATGTCACTCTCAAACGCTCTCATCTCATTCCTCCTCTTCTCTTGGTCTCGCCCACTATTATTACCACTGGAATATATTACTAGGCTCCCCTGAGTTTCAGGCACATAATGCATGTCAATCAACACTGCTAACCCGGTTGTCATTACCTCCTATTACCAAAGCCCATGGACTCGGGTCCATAGCAATGCAGGTCCCCCTTTTCAGTCGACTTCTGGATCCAAATCTTTCCCTCAAGTAAACACCAGCCTCAGCTTTCCGGCAGTCCTTATTTGCTATTCCATCAATAAATCCTAACGGTGGCCACAAAACTACAGGTCAATATCTGCTTAATATCTTTCCTCTCTGGCTTTGATCACAAAGACACAATGAAGACTCCAATTTCCTGCCTTCCTTCTCATATGGAAAAGCTTTCAGGGGTGCTGAAGATCTTCTGGCCCATATTCTTTGAGCAGCTCAAATGCATTCTACCTTCCTGCTCACACGTGGGCCATTTGCTTGGGATACAATGAAGAAACCAGCTCACTCTGTGTTTAAACTCCAAACAGTAAGGTAAGACAGTAAAGATCACAGAGAACAGCTCTTTCATGTTAAAAGAATTATTAATTCCAGGATCGCCACCAGATTTCCCTGTTTCCTTGTAAAGCATTTATTTCTCTACTGGCTGTGCCCATTGACCAGGTTCTTTAAAAGCCTGAAGCCAGCAAAAGGAAGCATGTTTTTACAGATATATCCTGTCGGCCTTTCTGGACTCACCAGCCTGGCCCTGGGCTCCGAGCTTGTCTGTCTTGCGTGTGTAGGGGAAGGGAAGGTGAGGGTAGCTTAGCCTTTGCACAGGGACACCGGCTCTAATCCCGGTTGGTAACAGAGCTGTACTGTGTCCAGCTTTCTCGCCAGTGAGGGCACCTGCCGGATCCTGGGACGTTCATCTCAAAGGGAGCAAGATGCAAGATGAGCAACAGTGCTCCCAGAACTGAGCACTCTGTGAAAGGTTATTTCACTGGCCAGGAGAACTCTGTCTCGGGGATCTAATTCCAGCTACAAATGACCCAGCTGAACAGGTTCAACACTTGTACGGAGCCTGGCCTTAGCAACAAGGAAGCACTTAGACCAGGGCCCTTTTGTTTACAAAACAAAATATTCAAAAGTTTACTATGGTACCTGGACTTCATTCCCCCCCACCCTTTTTTTAACTGAAGTATAGCTGAGGTACAATGTTATCTAAGTTAAGGCGTACAATATAGTGAGTCACAATTTTAAAGATTATACTCCATTTACAGTTATTATAAAATATTGGTAAAAGTTGGTAAAGAGGGAACATACCTTAACATAATGAAAGCCATACGGCAAACCCACAAACAATATAATATTGAATGGAGAAAAGCTGAGAGCCTTCCTGCTAAAATCTGGAAGAAGAAAAGGATGCCCACTCTCAACACTTTTTTTCAACATAGTATTGGAAGTGCTAGCCACAGCAATCAGACAAACAAAAGAAATAAAAGGTATCTGAATTGGAAGAGAAGAGGTAAAACTGTCACTCTACACAGATGACATACTATATATAGAAAACCCTAAGGATTCCACACAAAAACTACTTGAACTGATCAATGAATTCAGCAAAGTAGCAGAATACAAGAGTAACATTCAAAAATCAGGTGCATTTCTGTATACTAACATTGAAATATTAGAAAGGTAATATAAAAATACAATACCTCTTAAAATCCCACCCCCAAAATTTAAATATCTAGGAATAAACCTGACCAAGAAGGTGAAAGACTTATATGCTGAGAACTATAAAACATTAATTAATGAAATTAAAGAGGATTCAAAGAAATGGAAAGATAGCCCATGCTCCTGGATTAGAAGAATTAATATTTTTTAAATGGACATACTACCCAAAGCAATCTACAGATTCAATGCAATCCCTATCAAATTATCCATAACATTTTGCATAAAACTAGAACAAAAAAATCCAAAAAATCATATGGAACCATAAAAGACCCATAACTGCCAAAGCAATCCTGAGGAACAAAAACCAAGCAGGAGGCATAACTCTCCCAGGCATCAGGCAATATTACAAAGCTACAGTAATCAAGACAGTGTGGGTATTGGTACAAAACAGACATACAGATCAATGGAACAGAATAGAGAATCCAAAAATAAACTCAAACACTTTTGGTCAATTAATCTTCGACAAAGGAGGCAAGAATATAAAATGGGAAAAAGTCAGTCTCTTCAGAAGGTGGTGCTGGAAAAACTAGACAGCTGCATGTAAATCAATGAAACTAAAACACACCTTACAACATGCACAAAAATAAACTCAAAATGGCTTAAAGACTTAAACGTAAGACAAGACACCATCAAACTTCTAGAGGAGAGCATAGGCAAAACATTCTCTGACATCAACCATACAAATGTTGTTTTAGGTCAGTCTCCCAAAGCAACAGAAATAAAAACAAAAGTAAATGGGACCTAATCAAACCTATAAGCTTTTTCACAGCAAAGGAAACCATTAAAAAAAAGAAGAAGAAAAAAAAAAAAAAAGACAACCTGTGGAATGGGAGAAAATAACTTCAAACTATGCAACTGACAAGGGTTTTATCTCCAAAATATACAAATATCTCATACAACTCAATAGCAAAAAACAACCAAGTTGAAAAGTGAGCAGAAGACCTGAATAGACATTTCTCCAAAGAAGACATACAGATGGCCAGTAGGCACATGAAAAAAAGCTCAACATCACTAATTATTAGAGAAATGCAAATCAAAACTACAGTGAGGTACCACTTCACACCAGTCAGAATGGCCATCATTATTAAGTCTACAAATAACAAATGATGGACAAGATGTGGAGAAAAGGGAACCCTCCTACACTGTTGGTGGGAATGTAAATTGGTACAACCACTACGGAGACCACTACGGAGGTGCCTCAGAAAACTAAATATAGAACTACCATATGACCCAGCAATCCCACTCCTGTCCATATATCTGGACAAAACTTTCACTGGAAAAGATACATGCACCCCTATGTTCATTGCAGCACTATTCACAACAGCCAAGACATGGAAACAACTCAAATGTCCAATGGAAGATGACTGGATTAAGAAGATGTTGTACATAGACACAATGGAATACTACTCAGCCATAAGAAGAACAAAATAATGCCATTTGCAGCAACATGGATGGAACTAGAGATTCTCATACGAAGTGAAGTCAGAAAGAGAAAGACAAATGCCATATGATACCACTTATATCTGGAATCTAATGTACAGCACAAATGAACCTATCTACAGAAAAGAAACAAACTCATGGATATGGACAGACTTGTGGTTGCCAAGGTGCGGGGGGGGACGGGGGAAAGGGATGGACTGGGAGCTTGGGGTTAATAGATGAAAACTATTGCATTCAGAGTGGATGAGCAATGAGATCCTGCTGTGTAGCACAGGGAACTGTATCTAATCACTTATGATTGAACATGATGGCGGATAAGGTGAGAAAAAGAATGTATATGTATATGTATATGTATAAGTGGGTCATTTTGCTGTACAGCAAAAATTGACAGAACACTGTAAATCCATTGTAATAAAATACTTTTAAAAAGAAAATAATAAAAATGAAATATTGGCCATATTCCCCATGTTGTACCATATATCCTTGTATTTATTTTATACCTAATAGTTTGCACCTCTCCCCTACCCTTATACTGCCCCTCCTCCCCCTCATCTCCCCACTGGTTATCACTAGTGTGTTTTCTCTATCTGTGAGTCTGCTTCTTATTTGCTATATTCACCAGTTTGTCGTATTTTTTAGATTCCATATATAAGTGATTTTATACGGTATTTGTCGTACTCTGTCTGGCTTACTTCACTTAGTATAATACCTTCCAAGTCCATCCATGTTGCTGCAAATGACAAAATTTCATTCTTCTTTATGGCTGAGCAGTATTCCATCTGTGCCTATACTTTAAGCAACACACTGTGAAAATGCCGTGAGCTCCAATGACCTCTTTAGCCTAGGTGGGCATGCACTTAGCTCCTAACCTCTTACTCAAGGACCCACTCTGCGTTCTTGTCCCTAGAAAAACACAGGTAAACTGTACAGGATAAAGAAAGGTAAGCCCCATCAGCCATAAAAAGGCCTATGAGTAGACCAAGTCTCAGAGAACTGAGTCCCTTGGGGACCCACAAACAGCTGGAAGCAGTTTTCTTTGTAATTCCTCCTCCTCATCCTGAGCATCACCTAGGAACTTGCTCTAACGAAATGCACACTCTCAGCCCTTGGCCTACACTCACTGAATTAGCTAAGTGATTCTGATTCCTGCTAAAGTTTGAGAACCATGACCTAAGGCATGGAATACACCTAGAGGTACACAAACAGAAATAAATGAATAATGAATAAATGAAAAGTCTTCAGCTTTACTGAACCAAGGCTCAGTAACCTGCTCCCAGGTAATGGCTGAAAGATACTACAGCATGCCTCCTCCGTGTCTCATGGAGGCTGACACATAAACTGTAATCTTCTGGTCCTGGCCTTTGCCTCCTGACCCACTGTCCACACTGCCTCATGGTTTATGACACCACCCCAGGGAACATCTTTCTATCAGCTGCCTGGGCCAGGCTCTCTCTGGCTTCCTCGGCTTTGAACATGCAGTCTTCCATGGCTGGAATCTACCTTTGTTCCCTTTCCCAAACCCCTACTTTTTCATGTGCAGCTAAACCCTACATATGCTTTTGGTTCAGCTTAGGAAGTTGCCTCCTTCAGGAAGACAGCCCCGCCCCCAATAGCATCCTGTGCATCCTCTATCAAAAACACATCCCTCCCCATCTATACTCCTGTTTATTTATTTATTTATATTTTGTCTTTTTGCCATTTCTTGGGCCACTCTCGTGGCATATGGAGGTTCCCAGGCTAGGGGTCGAATCAGAGCTGTAGCCACCGACTTATGCCACAGCCACAGCAATGGAGGATCTGAGCCACGTCTGCAACCTACACCACAGCTCACAGCAACACTGGATCCTTAACCCACTGAGCAAGGCCAGGAATCAAACCTGAAACCTCATGGTTCCTAGTCGGATTCGTTAACCACTGAGCCACGATGGGAACTCCCGATACACCTGTTTATTTGTCTTTCTCACCCACGAGCCTGCACTTGCAGACCTATAAGCCAGAGGCCTTGTTTATCTCAATCACTGCCATATCTCCAGCACCTTGAACAGCGCCTGGTGAATTACTTAATCAATGAATCCTGACTATAAAATAATCTATGTATGTGTGTTTACAAGAGGTAATAGATAACCTGTTTTAATTTATTATTGAGTTCACTGACTCCTAGAAATGAAGAATAGAGCATTAGCATAGAAAAAAGAGATCTGTAGAGATTTAAAAAAAAAATGCAGCATTTTCTTAACAAAAAACCTGCTCTGCCACCAGTCTTTTTTTTTTTTTTTTAAACATGTATACACTCCTGATTATTCAATCCCTAGTTGAATCACTGGCCCCTGTGAAAGCCTGCATGGAAAGCCTACTGATTCTTTTCCTTGCCAGGGGAAAAAAAAAAAGATTGAATATAAAATTTCCATGGAGAACAGTGTGTAGAAGGATCCGGGATCACCAAAGCCTCCCTCCTATTTCATATCTGCACATTCTCCATTGATTTTCATTTTTGCCAGCTTGACTGAGAAAGCGTCAAAAAGTCTTGGATGGCCGTCAAACCCAGCACACGCTGCGCTCCAGATCAAAGCCCTATCGGTTCCCAGCACAGGGCCCAGAGAGCTACCTCTGAGAAGCCCATGACACAGCCAGGGTACCAGGTGACTTCACAAGATGCTGCTCCTGTTCCTGTGGCTTCACTGAGTCACAGCGCTGTACTCGCAACACATCAAAGATGCAACCAATCTGTATGTGGCCTGATGGAAGCCAACAGGGCCATCTCCAGGCTTTCTTGGTGCTGAGGCCTTCTGGCAGCCAACTGCATGCCTTCACTTTCCATAGAACAACCTGAGCCCGTGGAGCTCCGGAAGGAGTGCCCCTGGACCCTGCTGGTGATGTGGTCCAGGGAAGTGGACTCCTTGGTGCTTCTACCTGGGCTTTATAAGGGAAACCTCATCCAGCTCATGAGCCTATTGGTGATGCTATTATCTCTATTTCATATTAAAAAATAGAAGTTTGGAGGTGTCCAATCCCCCAGCCACTGTCACTTGTTCCTCAACTCTTCCAAGAAAGATTTAAATGAGCTTACAAAACTACTTGTGGAATGAAATAAAATGAAACTTGGTAAATGAGGAAAACAGGAAAGGCTTAACAACAAACGTAAACAATAAACACCCACACAGTTATATCTCAGTTCCCGCGGATCAGGAGTCCAGCCACAGACTCGGCTAAGGGTCTCCCAAGATTTTGGTCAAGGTGTGGACTAAGGCCACGATCTCATCTGAACCTTGATGGGGAAGGCTGTGCTGCCAAGCTCAGGCAGTTACTGGCAGCACACCCATCACCTTCTAAAAGCACAAGTACTGGCAGCCTCCTTCCTGGTCTTCAAACAGGCCACACCCTTCCCGGCTCTGGGTCTGCCCTTCCCCGACCCCTGGCAGAGCTCCTCACCTCTGCTTCCTGAGCACGGTGGGTGGGCTCCATGCAAAGGAGAGCTCCCGAGGAAGGTTCTCCCCATCCACCTCCTGCCCAGTTGGCTGGCCTGGGCCAACCCTGCCATATCACACTCTTTCCCCCATTGTTCTTCTCACAATTGGCAATGACCTTGCTTCTTATTTATAGCCCTCTATGAGGTGCCTGAAGGAAGAGCTTTTGTCTCTCTTGTCCAGTCCCAGATCATCACACCCACAGCATTACCTGGCACACAACAGGGTCACACAGCAGGGGCATAGGCCAAAGTTGTGAAAGGGATGAATTAAATAATTAATGAAACCCTCCTCCAAAAGCTCGTGGCAGAAGCAGGATATCTAAAATCCTGAGTGGACAGTGATGGACCCTAAGAACAGCCATGGTGGCTCTTGCCAAGTTCTCTGACAGAGACCCGAGACCAGGTGTCCTGTCACACCTGTCTCACACCTGACAGGATACCTGGTCTCGGGTCTCTCAGGTTCCACTGGATGGGGGGAGTAGGGGTGGGGTGGAGTGGAGTGGGGTGTCCCGTCACTTCTTGGTGCTCCCGTTAGGGCAATAGTGACATGAGGAAAATATTACTAGTATCAGCCACCACTCAGGTCGCTCTAATAGATAGAAAGGGCTTTAAACCCATCAATAATGAAAATATAATAAAACTACACCAGACTTCCTCCTGCTTACTAAGGAGTAATCAAAGTCCCTGAAGCATCTCAGAGAGATGCTACAAAATAATTAGTATTTTCCCTGCTACAATGACATTCATTCAAATCTGTGTTCAAAAGCCCCGTCTAATTGCAACCCAGAATGTAATTTTCTGAGGAGACACACTGCAGGATTCCAGGAAGTGTGTGATGAAAATAAATTCAAAGCTAAAATTAAAATCAAATGAAATTACACTTCACTTTGAGCCAGACAGGTTGTGTAGTGAAGAATTAACCTGACCCAAAGAGAGCGTGGCCTTGACCTTTAGCTCTGAGAGAACGATCTTCAGCCCCCTAGAATGGCCTTCCCTGTAGGAGTGTCCTTTTTTGTGGGACACTTTGGCCATGAGACACTCTAACAATGTGCTGTATGAATGAGGGTTTTGGGCCACAGGATAACAGGGCCAGAGATTACCATGACCTCTGGGAGAGGCTGGAGGTCAGCCATGCAGGCAGCAGGTCCTTGAGTCCTAATAAAAACTCTGGACACCAAGGCTCAGGTGAACTTCCTTGATTGGGTGAAATAACCCATGAATAGTGTCACACACTGTGACTAAAAAGGGTCAATGCCAGTCCATGACTCCATGGACAATACAGTGGAAGCTCCACGTTGAGACCTCTCCTGGACTCTGCCCTTTACATCTCTTCTGATTTTAACCTGTAGGCGCTTCCTATAAAAAACAGGAGTGTAACATCATTCAGTGAGTTCTGTGAGTCCTTCTAGAAAATCACTGACCCTGACTGAGGGTGGATTTGAGAACATGTCCAAGATGGTGGCATCAGAAGTGAGGGTGGTCTTGGGCAGACAGTGCTCCTCTAATTTCCTAGCTGGCTAAGTGGACAGTCAACCTAATGTCTCCTCAAAGGTTAACCTACCTGGTAAGATAGGTACAGTTTTCTTTGTTTCTTCTTTAAAGGACAGAGTTTGTCTCTTTTTGATATGAAAAAATTAAACATGAGAGAATTTTCGACTTGGATAAAATCATAGCCCAAGTATCCTTGTACCTTTCCAAGTGCATTCATGTCTTTTTTTTTTTTTTTTTTTTTTTTTTTCCCTGCTTTGGCCAAGAAACTTACACTAACCAGGAAGAACTTCTCTGAGCTGAAATTCAGGCAGTCAGAAGGCAAATTAAGGCTTTTCTCTCGGGTTACTTTGGTGGATCAAACAAAGAAGAATGTACCTGTGGCTGAGGTGAAAGAGAATGAATGAGAGTTGGATGGGAAACCACAACAAAGCTTTGGTTCCAAACTGGCAGACGGCTCAGGACCAGTGACAAAGCAGAAGGAATGTGACTTCCTGGTGATAATGCTGAGCAATGCCAGGAAAGCGGGCCAGTTGGCTTCAGCAAGACCATTCAGTTGGAGGTCAGCTGTGTCTCCATGAGGAGGCTGATTTGAGATCCTAGGACCAACTGCAAGAGGTCAATGCAGAAACATCTATAGATCAAAATACCACACAAGAAGATGGCAAGGTCAAATAATATCCAACTATAGATAGAAGGGACAGAAGATCTAGGAGGTCTAAGTGGCTTACAATTGAATTGTGAGTAGCAGAAGTGGATTCTGAGATTCAGAGGCTGCCACTGGCAGTCACGGTTGGAGACTCACGCAGTAAGAAGAGCTGATAGGCCCTGCTTCCTCTGACTAGTCTATTCTTTGAAGGGACAGAGATATGTGCACATTCTGAGTATAAGTGTATAATGAGGGTGGGGAAAAAAAACCTAAGATGGACCTGACATTGGGGGTAGAAGTTACAAGGAGATCAGAGAGGATGAGGATGACAGAGAGGCTGGGAAGGGAGCTAAGAACATTTCCTGAAAGCAGACCTTCCAGGGGTGACACTGGGTGAAATACAGACAGGTGGAAAAGACATTCCCCATCCCCGACTTTGTGGTTGCCGAGGGAGAGGGCGAGGGAGTGGGATGGACTGGGAGTTTGGGGTTAGTAGATGCAAACTATTGCATGTGGAGTGGGTGAGCAATGAGATCCTGCTGTGTAGCACAGGGAACTATATCTAAGTACTTGTGATGAAACACGATGGGAGAATAATGGGAAAAAAAGAAAAAATATATATATATATCTGGGTCACTTTGCTGTACAGCAGAAATTGACAGAACAATGTAAATCAACTATAACAGGAAAAAGAAAAAAAAAAAACCAAAAAACACCTAACCAAAAAAAAAAAAAAAAAAAAAAATTAAAAAAAACCCAACACTGGCGAGAGACAATTAAAGTTCAATATAGTATATGTGCTAAATAAGGCTGAACATAATCAGCATATCTAAGAAACCAAAGAAAGAACATTTACAAAGGCCTCGGATGAAACTTAGCTGTGCCATCAGCTTAAATCCCTGTAAAACTGAGGGTACCTCCGGCGAGGGAAAGACATGGAGGCAGAGACAAGAACATGCATTCCAGTGTCAGATACCATGACGGAGTAGCCTAGGGCAGACTTTTTTTTTAAAAGGATATTCTTCTGAGTAGGGAAACATTGGGAACTTTAAGGGTGCACTTATAAGGGCTGAAATCTGATCAGTGGTACAACTGAGGTGTCTACTGCCACCTGGTGTCACCTTTATTACAGATTCAGAGTGACGGCTCATCTTAAAAGCTGAGTTTGCCAAAGAGAAAACAAAAAGGCAGGCATACTTTAAAACGAACATCTCTTTTGATTTAGGACTCTAGTTCCAATGCCAATAAGTTGTTCAAAGATGTAAACAGAAATGTTCCAAGCATGTTCTTTTTTGAAGCAAGGGGATATTGGCTTGATTTTAATTGTAGAATAACAGTTAGCTTTATATGACTTTCTCTTACACACTCACACACACACAGTCTGTACTCCTTGCCTGGAGCTCTCCTCTTGCTTTATAATAAATGATTAGTTTCCTTTATATGAAAACACAAAGTGGGTCATCCACAAAGGCTGTGACTTCCCCCTGGAAGGGAGCCACTGGCAGTCCCAGGGCGCCAGTATATCCAACACCGTTGTGCTGTCGGAGTTCCAACGTTCTCCTGCACAGCCTCCCACCATCTACCTCCCAGGACCTCAGCACGAAGGACACATCTGTGAATCCTCTGGCCGCACTTCAATTCCTTACAGCTGTAAAAACCACTGCATGGAAAGAAAAGAACATTTCCTAGACTGGGAATCCCCAGACACTTTCCCAATTCGAACAAGTGAACAGACTTTTTGCTCCGGTGACTTATACCCCATGAAGGGGAGTGCAGAGAGGAAAACCATGCTGAGCTGACTGTGGTCTGCAAATGCCTGGGCTTCACTGCGGTTCACATTCGTTTTCCTGGCTTCTCTGAGATGTGGGCCTGCCGTGACCGAAGAGGCCTGCTTTGCTGGCAGGTTTCACCCACTTGCAACTATTTCATCCAAGATTTGGGTCTGAGTTAGGGAAGAAGCCTGTTGCTAGTGTTTCATTCACTTGCCCAAGGCATATGGGGTCTCCTCTCTCCCCAGCGTCACCCACACAGCCCAGCCCAGCTCCTGGCTGCCCTCTGTCCCCACGTTGCCATGGCTGTGGCCTAAGTAGGGTGGGCAGTGGATTCAATACTGGCTGCTGAGGACTACCAGGGAGGCTGTGCGGTGGGGGGCTGCCTATTCCCCCTGAATTTCCCAGGTGGCAGGCAAGATACAGATGGAGAAGGCAACGTGAGGCTGGGAGAGGGAGGTGAAAAGAAATAATGAGAAAAGTGATTCAAAGACTCAACATTTTCCTCTTGGGGAGCCTACATTTGAATCCAAATGCAATCCAAATGATTTCACATTAATTTTTCCACAGTATATTTCCTCCCTTGCTACCAGAAATGTCTCCACACCATCGAGGACTAATGCAAAACATTTGTAAAGGAGATTATCTAATTTGAGGACAAATCAATTAGCAGCTCTAGGACTTAAGACACGTTAGCAATGCAGCCAGTTAAAATTTGTATGTGATTCATAATTAAATTATTTTGCACCCAAAGATATTCAATAAGCTAATGAAGGCAAATTTGGCTGATCACGAAGGCTTTAATTAAATACCACATTTTTACGCCAAACAAGGCCATGATGGATGGAACTGATTTGTGAAGAAAAAAATGAGCAAAACTTAAAAAGTTTCCCAAAAGAGAAAAAAAAAAAGGCTTATGTAGTCATTTCGTATTCATTTGCAAAATTTTTAGGCAATGGACAGTTTACTATTAAAATTTCTGTACTGAGTAAGAGACCAAGAACTCTATATCCTAGACGTCTCAAAAGTAAACTCTGATTTGGAGAAATCAGAATTATTATTTTGTTTGATCTTAAAAGAAGAGCTATCTCACAGTTATAATAGAATTTTACCCGTGGATCTTTTCATATAATTAAGGAAACCCCAGAGAGGCAACATCTCTTCAGAGAAATACCTCCTTTATTCTCTCCCTTCTCTAAGTTTACAAACACAGGGGTATTTGGAAGGTTGCATTATGCATCTCTATTCCTTTGTCCTAAAGGAAAGTACAGATAGTTCTTTGGAGGATAAGGGGAAAACGGAAGGAATAAAATTCATATACGATTTATATATGACCTTCCATGACCATGTCAAGCTGAATCTCTTTAGTCCTAGATTGACTCATAAAAAGATCACAGGCCTGGTCATGACTGAAATTTTCATTTGAGAAATTCCACCAATGACATAAAATATACAGGCAAGAATTTATATTGTGGAATATCAGGTGATTGCTATTTTCTGCTTTATTGTTTTTAATGTTCTTTAAATGTCATACAACGAACATATATTATTCTTATGAGACAGAAACAACTTTTTAAAGGCTTGTAATGCAATTCCACTTAGAGGATTCCCTTCAATGTCACCAAAGAGAAGTGGTTCATTTTTAAATTGTTTCTCAGGGAGACTTTATCTAACCCGATCCCAGGAGCGCACTCATAAGCTCCCCGAACTTCATCAAGTCCCTTGCACAGTGACCCCCAGTTATGCCGCTGTAGCAACAACGTTCAAGAGCAGAAGGCAAGCATCTGCCTGGCCACCTAACAATTCTGATTCTTTCTGTTCATGTCAAAGTCGTTTCTCACGACTTCTGCCAAGGTGCTCATCATATTCCTGTTTGCAGTCCAGGAATCATAATACAAAATAAATCACCAAAGAGAAAAGAAATAGAAATCTGAAAAAAAGGGACGAATCTCTGCAGGCCTGCTGGCCAGTTTTTGCTTTCAACACATCCCTTTGAAATGGGATGAAAACCAAAGGTGTAGACCGCTGGGGTCCTGGGAGAAGTACAGCCTTTCTGTTCTACTTTAGACGGAGAAGGGTCCAATCCAAATCCACAACTGAGGCAGGGGCGCTTCCACAAGAGGCCTTCCCTTGTTAATCATTTAATTAAGGGTAGAAGATACACCAATGGCCAGCAATTATTGAACACGTCTGCGTGGACACTGGGTTGAGCACATGCATTTACATTCATAATCTCACTGAATCAGAATGGCAACTCTGATTTTATTACCCCCACTTTGCAGATAAGCAAGCTAAGGCTTAGAGAGCTTAAATAATTGTTCAACGTTGTAAAGCTAGGCTGAATGTTTAGCTCTAGGAAACCACAAAGTTCTTCATTGCTGTGCTCTACTGCTTCCCATCAGACTTTCCCATGATGGGTATTTAGATTCCAAAGGAAGCTTGGCTTGTCTGTCCAGGTGCTTAACTCACTCCAGAGTGCTACTTTAAGATCTTTCAATTTCATTAGACATGGGCGAGGTCAATCTAGGGGGTGGTGCGGGGAGGAGAAAGAAGGGAACCCAGAGAGTTCAAATTATAACCGGAAAATAGCTTGAAGGAACTAAACAAATGAGTTGGAGCCAAATGGTTTGGCAGATGCAGCCATGTTCAGGGATTTGTGATGACAGGGACAGTTCTTTTTCCACCCCACTTTGAGCTGCCTTTATAGAAATTTATCTTTTATGTGCAAAGATCAAATAAAAAAGAAAACGATCACATTTAACGAGAACTAGGGGAAATAAACTGGTGGCAATTAAAGAGTAAAAATAACTTCTCTGTGGCTTCAGACCACAGGAGTTTGCTCATTTTAAGAGGCACAGGCAAATCACTTAAACGAGGCCTTTTGGGGCTGAGTTCGTCTCATGTTTCCTCCCACACCCATGGTGGTTAAAGTTATAGACAGTCATAGTTCTTGAACCCCTGGAATTGCGTAGTAAACGGAAGTACAACCAGGCCAAACTTATCAACTCACAAATGCAACCTTGCAGCACGGAAGTCAAATCCAAGCTGTAACCATTGCTTGGTGTGGCAAGGCCCTAATCAGAATTTTAAAAGGTTATGGAATCCCTAGTCTTAATGAGAGAGCTTCCCACATCCTTAAGCCCTGTTTTTACTCTCCTCTGACTCTGGACACAAAGTCTCAGAGTTGGCGGAAATCCAAGGAATCCTTACATCCCTGCCTTGTGCAGGTCTATTTGGGGTTAGACAATGAGAAAGGCTTGTTGAACTCTTTCTCAGACCTAGAATAACCAAGCTCACTCAAATACCCACAGGCAGCTGGAGTGATTTGAGGTTTCCACCTCAGCCCTATACCACTGCATGTGTGGCCAGAATTTGGGAAGCACTCCTCAACCTTAGAATCAAACTAGCACCTGGAAAAGACTAGAGTGTCACTAGCTTCTCTGTGAATGTGCAGGCATAAAAACAGAATCACTTACAGAAGAGAGATCTGAAATACTCCCTGCAATTTCCTAAGTTGGGACATAATGAGGAGCTGAATCAAAATGAGGTCAGTTTCAAGACAAGAAAGAAGTCGGGGTGTTTACACTGAGCTTTGGGGACCCCTGTTTTGTACATCGAGGGAGCTAGTATTCTCTGTTCCAAGGTCAAGCCCATCCTTGGTCTGCAACCCCAGCCCATTCCCCAGAGCACTGTACTTACCGATAGAAAGTGGCATAGTCCACAGTTGAGTGGCAGGTCTGGAACTCCCAGGATTTGAGTTTCTGGCACTCCCGATGGGCTCGAAGCTTTACCCTCACTGTCCCTTGACACAGTTCAGGCACTGGTTTTCTCTGGGGTCTGTTGCAGAACTCATTGGACTCCACCCTCCAGGACTCAGCAAAGTCATCCACATCAAACTTGAAGTTTCCGTCTCCACCAATTAAGTCATCACGTTTATGTCCATTGTAGTTGCCACAAAGGCCACAGAGTTTGCCCTTGAGATGGGGGGCAGCCATGACTTCTACAAAACTGTCTCCATCCCAGGATATTTCCAAACCTAAAGGAAAGGGGAAGAGAATCAACCACTCTTGAATCCACCAATAATTCCCAAGTGTGTAGATCTTCATGCGGTACATGTGACCACCCTTTAACAGGAACCCTAAGGCTCTCACCAAATTCTTGATTACCTTTTAATCTCGTCACACTGAACACTGTGTGATATTACACAAATCACTTACATGGGCGTAGGGCGTTTTGAATGTATAAAGTGTGCTCCTATAATGACATCTTATGTACCTACTGGCTTGACTTGTAGATGACTACTCACTGACCACGTTACTCCAGGGTTTATATTTGTGTCCTTTTCCAGAGTAATTGTGGTGGTCCAAATCATGTTTTCATTGATCCAATGACTACGACAATGTAGAAATGGAAAGATAACAAAGGTGATAGTTTTCTAATGTAATTTTTTCCCTTACCCCCAAATCCCCCATCTCCTTATCCCAAATGAAAATTTCCAAATTATCTGCTACAGTGGAAGTATTAGAGTAATAAACATACTGCTCCTGAAAACATCCTCTTCAAAGGACAACACACATAAATGAAAATGTTTGCTCCTTCATAACTGTACATCATCTCTGAGACACACATGGCTGTTTGATCCATGCTTCCTAGGGCTGCCTTATGAGCCCTAGGCTATGAGCCCTAGGCTGGGGTCTCCATGTGCGGGCTGATTGCAAGCTTCAATATTTGACTAGGCACTGGAGGCTATCAGGCCAAGGGCCAGAGTTCCTCATGCGCTGGACCGAATCAGCAGGACAGGACTGTCTCGTTCACCAAATAAACGATCTTCACTCCACAAGGTAGAGAATGTAGTTCTCTCTTGGTTTGCAGAAGTGACCATCTAAACAGTTGGAGGATTTGCCTGAGAACACTCATATTTCTCCAGACCTGCTAGCCCAAAGCTTCCAGTTATTTACTCCAGCTAAGGACCCAGCTAAATAGTGGAATTTCCATGTCACATGTTGGACAACCAGGTTCTGCTGTTGCACAGCAAAGATCAGTCTGACCAGAAGGTCAAGAAGAAATGTTCTCATATCCATCCTGATACTGTATGTGAAGATACTGCTCATGAGACAAAGGAGAGGGTTTCATGGAAAACCTTTTGAGGTTCAACACAGAGCAAAGGACAATTCTGGTCAGTCTTTCTTTATGTCTCAAGTACGCACTGGACGCTTTTCTTGCTGTTCTCCTGGTAATATCCTGGCAGGGCCCAAGCCCCGCAGTGAATGGATGGACTAGGTACCAGTCCTGTGGCATGAGCACCAAGAGAAGCTCTACAACAGGTCAGGGTGCACGTCTGCCCTGTGACTGTTCTTTACTCAGTATCGCTATCTCCCTAGAGTGACAGCCCACAGAGAAAGCCCTTTTTAACAGAAAAAGAGAAAGTTTCTCCAGCTGTGTATTTTTCGTCTTACCCTCTTGGGTTTCTGACAACACCTAGTCTTTGATTTAGTCTGTTCTGAGCCTCCGGAGAGAGCAACAAGACTCTCTTTAGAAGACTTTACCTTTGTTCCTAAAGTATTCAGATGAGCAAGTATTTGCAAGATGCTCAGAAGGTGGGGGATAAGGTGGTAATGAAAAAGGAGAAAGGGGTGGGAAGGGACAGAATGGACCTTGTCTGAGGAGAAAATTGGCAGAAGGGGACATCATGAGTGATGTAAGATCAGAAAGAAACGCCCAGAAGTAAGATGCTAAAGCTAATATTCCCTAAGCCAATATTCCCTTGGACAAGGTCCAAAGGGAGAAAAGCCTGGCCAAACAGCACTCCTGTGAGTAGGCCATACAACTGCCACAGGAAAGAGTTACAGATCTGCTTTAGGGAGAGTTACTGGTAGAATGAACCAGTGGTCTACAACTGGACTTCTCAAGAAATAAAGACTCACAGGAAAATCGCTGTACAGTAAATGAAAGGAATGGAAGCATTCTCGGTCCAAGGCAAATGGTAGAGAAGATTTCTCGGTTGGGAGAGGAAGCTTGGTTCCAAAGAGCACTTAAATAGAATTGGGTGAAAGGCAGAAAAGAAGGACATGAAAACATCGCTCTTGGGAGTAACTGGGTGAAGAGAAGGCAGTGATGAGACAAGGTGATCTAAGCAAGGACACACTGCTAGGCCACCCACACACCAAACTGACCTCCTGTGTGGACCTCAGAGAAGATGGGGTCAATTCTGACAAACAGCACTATTGTATAAAATGATTTCAATTTCCTCTCACCACATCACTGAATGTATCGTCTGGCACATAGTATATACTCACTAAATGAATGAATTACCCTGTAAATTGATACAACAAGTCTGAAAAGCCAAAGAAATTTGTGAATTTCATGCTAGTTAAGACACTGAAATAACATTTTGAAAAAAAGACAAGCAAACTATAATATGATTTGTAAAACACTCTCTAAGGTAAAGAAGAAACTTGACCTCATAAGCCTGTAACCAAGCAGCTGCCCAGCCAGAGAAATGAGGGGAGAAAATCAATTCCATACAACACTCTAACGTTTATAGCATAATTCCAAAAATTTTCCACATTGCAAAAATTTCCAAACTACAAATCTCTTTCCTAGACAGCAAGGCAAATGCTATTCTTCCAAGTGCCACATTGGTTGAGAATTTACAGCCAAAGGCACCCCAGCAAAACCACTGGCAATGATATAATAAATTTGAGATTTTGGGCACCTGAGTTCTTGCGAATTCAACTCACAGTGAACAAGCCAATTCTTTTTTTTCTTTTTTTGCGATGGACTGGTGGTCCATGGATGCTTGGTAAGATGCAGACCTACTGTTATTAATAAACCCTTCTCAAGATTCTTGACATCTCTTTCATGAAACATGATCCCCAAAGTAAGAGAATAATTTGTAATTCACTCTCTTTTTTCCTCCTCTTTTCTTTGTTATTATTACATTAACAAGGATTTTTATGCAATAATACTAAGATTCATATTGTGGAAGTGTGACGTTCGACTCTGGATGTGTGTATTGTTGTATCATATATATGTGTATGTGTATGCCTGCACAATTGCTTTTACTCTCTATGTGAGTAAAATCCATACATAGTAAATTATAGTAGTGACAGGCCAAAAAAAAGGAGTAAGTTATAAATGAAAAAAAAACGCTCATCCAAAAGATATTTGAAATAGGCATTTGAGATGAAAACATGGTGGAAGTGTTTGGGGTGGGTGGGGGTTGGGCTAGTCCCTTCAGCAGCTGGGATGAGTTTCCCAATTCTTTGCATGGGAAATTGGTAGAAATAACTGGCAGCCAGAGGCCAAAGCTGAAGCACATGTCTCATCTGGGATGCCAGCAGCGGCCACATTCCTTCCACTGTATGAGGAGCTTTCCAATTTTCCCTTCTCACCAGTGAATGTTTTACCAACCTGTTTTTCGCCCGTCAAGTGTGTGACCTGGCTCCAGACCACTCGTTTGGGGGGGGGGGGGAGTTGGAGTGAAGTTTTTTTGGTGGGGGGAGTTGTTGTTCTTTTATTTTGTGGTTGCTTTTGTTTGTTCTGCTCTGTTTTGTTTTTTTTGGTTGTTAGTGTTGCTTTTGCTGCAGTCCACTTTTAAAAGAGACAAGGTGCAGAATCTGTAGTCATACTACAGTGATGTTTAAAAATGGATAGGTTTTTGGAGTTCCTGGTGTGGCTCAGTGGTAACAAATCCGACTAGTATCCATGAGGATGCAGGTTCGATCCCTGGCCTCGCTCAGTGGGTCAGGGATCCAGTGTTGCTGTGAGCTGTGGTATAGGTCACAGACGCAGTTCAGATCCCACATTGCTGTGGCTGTGGCATAGGCCATCAGCTGTAGCTCCAATTCCACCCCTAGCCTGGGAACTTCCATAGGCCGTGGGTGCGGCCCTAAGTAGTAAAAAAAAAAAAAAAAAAAAAAAGATAGTTTTTTCTGTTCAGAATTTATACCAAAGATGGGAGGGGATAGATAGATAGATAGAGATAGAGAGAGATTTATTTATTTCTTCCCCAGGTTTGTCAAGTATAGAGCTCTACCAAAAGTAAAATAAAAAGCCACAGTCCCTAGCTGGGACTGGGGACACTGCCTCTCCCCAACTCAGCAGGAATGGGTAAGCCTGAGCCCAACTTCACACAGCCTAACTTCCTTCTTTGAGATGCTTGAATTCAATCTACCTAAGATCATCAGGAACACTGAAAATAGATGACCATACAGAGACTTGAACACAAATGTTCATGGCAGCATTTTTCATAATATTCAAAAAGTGGAAATACCCTAAATGTTCATCAACTGGTAAGTGGATAAACAAAATATGGTTTAGTCATACAGTGGAAAATTATTTGGTTTACAAAATAAAAGAATGAAGTATCGATAGATGCTACTACATGGATCAACTACAAAACCATTATTCTCACTGAAAAAAAGCCAGTCACAGGAAACCATATACTGTATGATTCCATTTATGTTAAATATCAAAAAAGGGGGGGCAAATCTATAGAAGTAGAAAGTAGATTAGTGCTAATCTGGGGCTGGGGATGGGAAAGGAGAATGGCCGTAAATGGATTTGAAGTTTCTTTTTAAGGTGATAGAAATGTTTCAAAATTAGGTCGAGATGATGGCTGTACAAGTATAATAAAATTCATTGAATTATACATTTTAAATTGGTAACATTTATGGTATGTAAATTATAACTCAATGAGGCTGTTTTGCAAAAAAAAAGATCAATAAAAGCAGCTGATGTTCTAAGGTAAAAAAAAAAAAAAAAAAAAGCCACACTCCCACATGTTAGTGCTTCAGGTGGATCTGATATAACTCTTTCAGGTGGAGTTGATGAAATGAACAGATGGCAGAAAAGAAACATTTTTAAATGATTCCCCAAGTGCCGAGAGTTGGGGATGAGGGGGCGTGATGGGGGTGAACAGTACTTTCCAAGCTACTAAGCCTTGCTCTGTGCCTTCCATATGACCCCAATTGTTACTAGGTAAGCAGTGACAGCCTGGGTCCACCGAAGCTACACAGCCACCTGTGCTCCTCTGCCAAACGATTCCATCATCAACTGCTGAATCTATAAACCACAGGGACAGAGTCAGCCCCCTCCATCTCCCATCCTCCAGCTGCAGGCTTGATTTAAGCTGCAATTCTGAAGCAAGTATCCTTTGATCACATGAGCTTAGGAGAAAAAAATAGAGAGAGAGGAAAAACACTCAAAGGATATACTGTGATATTTTAGATAGACAATCAATAGGTAATAAAGAGAAAATATCCCTTAGGGGTAGTGCAAACTGAGATTGGTAGACCAGAGTGGAAAAGACCATTGTCTGGAAATGGAATTGTTCCATTTAAAGGAGACTCTCAAAACAAGTTTAGTGCCCAGAGAAATACAGTCCTTTCCTGGGCAGCAGAAAGCACGTACGCTTCACGTGCTACGGGAACTGGTTCAGCAGGGTGTTAAAGGTGCCACATAAATTACTTTCATAGTGGCAAAAGAGATGAGAAAATAAAAGAAATTTTACAACTGAGTCCAAGGCCCAGAAGAGGCACCTTCACTAATCTAATTATGGTATTTATGATCTATTGCTACTTTCTTAGCGGCTCATCCTTTTGCTCATTTCCACCATGTGAAATCCTTACAAAGAATCCACTTATTCCACACGGCATTGCCAGCTGCGACATGAAGTGTGTGGAACCTCCTCGACCGTTAGTCATCTGGGACTATCCAGAATCCCTTTGCGAGCTGGGTGATGCGTGACTCATAATTTCCATATTGGTAGAATCCATAGAATTCAGCTGGCTTGCAAACAGATAAGCAAGGTGCTTCTAATTGGTCTGGGGTTATAATGGTCGTTTTGTGCACATTTTACATAAAGCCACACAGTTGCTTCCTTCAAAGGGCTAAGGTGAGGCCCATGTGAGCAGCATGGCCCATCATCCGAATACAACAAAAGGTGTCTGAATTTTCTGGGGTGAACTACTCCCTCCAAAGGGGAATGACTACAGCACTTCACATTTACCACTTTCAAGGTAAAGAATGGAAGTCTTTCCTTCTGTAAAAGAATGTTCCAATACATTAATAGTTAACATTTCTCACTGAAATCATGTTATACTCTCCAAATAAAAGCTCCCTGGGCTTCCTAGCTTTCTGCCTTGGTTTAGCTAAGAAGGCATTCTATAGGCTCAAACCAATTTACCAATTAGATTTTGGATTGAATTGAAACAATTAACACGGTTCTGAAGGTACCGTGGAGAGCAGTCTCTATGGTGCCTCAAAAGTTGCCACTCCATCAAATGTTTCCCTTTCTGATCCATATCATCTAAAGAAACTGGAACTCAATTGGTGCTTCTACAGTATTAAATTCTCATCAACACAAAAAGTAAGAAATATGTGGATTTCCTCAAGAATCATCCTTAAAGAAACAGCATATGCCAGGAGAACATGCAGCTCAATACCCAAGTGACAGACAATATGCATAACCGAAGGCAGCAAGGAAGGAACCATACATGATAGAATATAAAATGTGCAAACAAACCAAATTCATTCTTTGGGGCTGATGTTGAAGGATAGAGTTCTGCTTCTAAGATGCCTCCCTTAGCACCTTACAGACAAGAACTTAAGCCTCCCTGAACCCCTAGGAGTAACTTACCAGCAACTATGAACAGTGTGGCCTAAGGGGGATATATCTGCCCTTGGCGTGGGAGGACAGAGTCCAGTGGGCCTCGGCAACATGCGATGCTGAGAAAAGGCCTCAGCTCCATGTGCCAAAGGCTAGGGGAGCAAGCACCCGAAGCATCCTCCGCAGGAGCCAATGGTTCTACCTATTAACTCAAGGAGCCTCCTTCCCCAGGGTCAAGAGTGGACAGGACAGCTGGTCACACAGCCCATCATCCTTGCTCCCATCTGCACGCCCACACATTTGTGGTTTGCTTTTGAGGATTCCCTACTTCTTGAACAGATGCTAACAAGGGAACACGCTTCCTCACAGATGTGAAACTGCACATGACTAGCTGAGCTGGGAAAGACGCTGACAATTCCAAGCGGGACATCAATGGTTTAAAACAGCAACAAAACATTAGAAAGGGGTTATTGGGAGAGAACAACTGCTATTTTTGGAATGAGGATAGAAAGGCACTGGATGGCAACAGTGACTGGCATCAGATTGCCAGGCTCTCCACTGTGCAGATCTCTCCGGCTATTTTGTGGCATCTTGGAGATCTTCCTTCAAAGCCTCAGTGAGTATTCCTGCAGCTGGAATACTTCTCTGCTTCTGGTTTTCCTCTGTGGAGGGGGAGGAGCAGCTGCAGTTCCTGAGATAGAGGGAAGAGCCAGAGAGACACAGAAGCCCGGTGCTTCTGGAAGCCCACCTGCTTTGGTTGTCACTTTCAGGAGGTAGCCATCCAGGTCGATGTGGAACTGCGGCGCCTGGCAGGGCAGCGCGATGCGCGAGCCATTCCAGCGCACGGTCAGGTGCTGCTGGAGGCTGACAGTGCTGGTGCCCAGCACCAGGTCCACCGACTTGGTCCAGGAGAAGGAGCGGGTCCTGCGAGCATCGTTCTTCACCAGCACCTGAAAGGGCGAGGCAGGGGAGGAGCAGTCTTTCGTCAAAACGTACTGACATGTCCCCTGAAAGTTAAACGTCCGTCCATCAAAAGTGTTGTAGTGGGGATCTCCGAATACTGTGCAAACGCCGGGCTCTGCGGATGAGTGAGAGACAAAAGCAGGTCAGAAACCGAGCGAAGGAGTCAAAGAGACATCAGAGGTCCCTGCAATAAACCTGAGAGGGGCACCTGCCAGGTAAGGGAGGACCTTAGCAGAGATGCACTAAGGAAAATCAACTTTAAAAAAATACAAAGTTTGAAAAAAAAATAAAAATAAAGCAATTAAAAGTTTTAAAACCTTTGGCCAAACCTTATAGGACGTGTTACATACTTCTGGTGCTTTTACACTTAAAAGGTATTTATAACACTTCTGAAGTTTGAAAGCATCTCTATTTTAGAAACTTGACATGTTGTTATGGTCATAATGTCAAAGACAGAGAAATGAAATGGATGACCTTGTAAACAGAACTGGCCTAACTTTATAACCCATATAAACAAGAACACAAAAATAAATAAAAGGCAGCAACGTAACCAAAGCATGAGTACTATTTCCATGTAATTGATTCAAAAAATTGGGAACATGGTATTCTAAATGTTATTCATGGTTTTAAAAAAAGTATTATATTCAACACTCATGAATTTCACATAAAATTGTCAAACAGATACATGTGTAATACTATTAGGAATCAAAATACTGATAAAGTTGATAGACTCCGTGTTTTTCTAAAAATACACTGTTCCTAAATTTTGATCTATGTAACAAAATCTAAAGTTGGATAAAAATAAATTGTAAAACCCATGATTTAGTAAATATAAGAAATTCCAACAAATTCATCACTTCCAAATACCATTAATTCAAATATCATGAGAACCAGGCAAAGTTTTACACTTGGGGCAGCCAAAAGTTTACTTAGAAAATTAAATAGTGTTTCTTTTTCTAAAAACAGAATTGGCATTGATTTGTTTTCCATCTAAAGATATTTTATCTGTTTTTAAGAAGACATAAACAATCAGGAAAGGAGAAATTCACTTACAGGAATTAGCCCACATGATAAAAGAGCTACAATTAAAAGAGCAATTTTCAAAACAGCTCAAGATTTTGAAACTATCCTATATAAGTAATTGCTCTGAATATGTGAGGGGAAATTAAGCATTAATATGGAGGAAGGATGTGCCAACTGATCTGATAAGACCAGTTGGATCTACAGCAAACATTTGCTTTTAATTTCTAAAACGTTTGGAGAGTAATGTTGTTTTATGTTATGATACGTCATTTCATATGTCAATTTCACGTGCCTCCATAAAATCACATGTGTTTGGAATTTCATAAATTAATTACTTGTTCTAAATTAGCTTTCCTAGTCAACATTTATTAGAGACTCAAAAAGAGATTGTCTCTGGCATGTAGGACAGCTTCAGTGAACAGGTATTTTAAGGAATATATATTGGAGTCCCCGTCGTGGCTCAGTGGTTCACAAATCCGACTAGGAACGGTGAGGTTGCAGGTTCGATCCCTGGCCTTGCTCAGTGGGTTAAGGATCCGGCGTTGCCGTGAGCTGTGGTGTAGGTTGCAGACGCGGCTCAGATCCCACATTGCTGTGGCTCTGGTGTAGGCCAGTGGCTACAGCTCCAATTAGACCCCTAGCCTGGGAACCTCCATATGCCGTGGGAACAGCCCTAGAAAAGGCAAAAAGACAAAAAAAAAAAAAAAAAAAAAGGAATATATAAAAGGCACTACTTGGGAGAAGAGGGTAGAAGAAGCAAGTGGGAAAGAAGGTTCTGAAAGCTTGGCAGCAACATCTTCATTCACCTCCATTTACACTCCTTTCTTATCCTTTTTTTAATGGTTGTTTTTTTCCTTATAACTCCAATTTTACTCAGTTTGTTGCTTCACACTGCACCCCACCCCCATCTTCCTAATCCTATATTCCCCAGCTAGTGTTCTCACCTATCTAACCACCCAACATTGCATCTTCCAGTCCTTTCTCCACGCGATTACTTCCAAAACTGTCCTATCACAATTTTGGCACATTGTGACAAATGCAATCCCTAACTGAATGACAGGGAGCAAGGTAGTTTCCTGGGACATCCCAAATGGCATGTGGAGAATTATCAGTGCAGAGTTAATATTACCATGTGCCACGGAAGAGGAGATGTTAGCCTAACCACCAGATGCAGCAAATGCAAGAGAAGGGCTTTTTCAGAGTTTTTAACGCCAGAACCAATCATAGCTTTCAAGCTTTTGATCTCATAACAGATGGACCTCAGCTTGCAAAGGCTAAGACACAGATGAAGGAGCTGAAATAATTCTCCTGAGAAAGCATCTCAGCTGTGAGCGGGCACAGGGAATGCCTACACGTTTCCCATGGAGTCTGCAGGGGACAACGTACAGCCTCACCAGGTACTCTGACCTAAAATTGCATCAAAATTATCATTAACAAAAACAGTAATAGCTAATGTTTACCAAGGATTCACTATGTACCTTAGCGCCGTCCCTCATGCCTACTGATAATGGACACATCGTAAGAAAATGGATATTTAGATTGTCTTCTGACATTAAACAAACAGCTAAGCACTTGGTAGTAAATCCATAAAATGAATTACTATCTAGTCACTGAAAAAGTTTGTGAATAATGTTCGTGACTGAGGAAATGCTTACGCCATGTTAAGGAAAAAACAGGAAACAAAACTCTATCCAATCTCGACTGCATTAAAATAAATACCCAAACGCACGCATATCCCCAAACTGTAAACTGTTTCTTTGGTAGTAGAAGCATGAGAGATTTTTTTTTTTCTTTCTGCCTTATGCTTTTCCATGTTTGGCTTTGTCATTACGTTTTGTCTTTAAGAGCAAAATGTGGGTACATTTAGGTAAGGTCAATATGGGACAAAGCAAATCGTCAAGGAAGCAACAGAAACTACACTGCCTATATAGTGGTCCTGGACAACCTGAGATTATTCATAGCTGGGCAGGAAGCAGTGAGAGGCATCCAAGGAGACAGGGCAAGGGAAACCATGTGTGAGCAGGACTGTTAGTTAAGATATTTTTCCAAAAGGTCCTAAGCTGTAGAAAAGAAGGGTCTGGAGATAGGATGATTTTTCTGTGTAACAGCAATATAGAAGAAGTCCACAAAATTTCATGACAAGGAAGATGCCTGAGAATTAGGCCTTGCATTTGGGGACATTTGTATCATGAACTAAAATAATTTTGAAACCTCGGCTCTCCCCTTTTTTGGCACCTCAAGGTCCCCATGCCAGATCCTGCAGGAGCAGCGAACACGTGTGCTGGAGAGCCACTGAAAATGAGAATCTCAGGGTTACAAAATCTGAAAAGCAAAAAAGCCAGAGAAGCACTTAGGGACACAAATGAACACTGTATTCTCGTATAATTTTTTGTTTAGCAGACCCAGTGAAAGGAGCCACAGTCCAAGATGTCCAGGTGTTCGGTCACACTCTTCTGGAAAGCCTGGCGTGATGGGTGGAGCTAAATGAACAGACCCTTCTATAACTCTCCTTGCCTGAATATGTTTAAGTCAGAAGATGGAGAGAAAGATGCCAGTTCACAAGCAGCGGTGTGTGTTTATTCACAGCCCTTTAAGTCAAATCATAAGATGTCATTTTTGTTTTGGTTTGTTTTCGATAATATGTATACAATGTCTAGGCATTGGGGGAAAAAAGATTAGAAGCGTATAAACCCAAATATTAAGAATACCTTTTTTCCTCTTTTAGGTAATGGAATTATGCGTGACATGTATTTTCCTCTTTCATGTTTATGTGTATATATGCATTATTATTTACATTTATATTTTATTATTTACAATCTCTGTGTATACTCTTGGAATAAGGACATTCGTTTTAAGACACTAAAAAGATACTGGATGAAAACAAATCGCTTTGATGTCACATATTTTAATACAACAACTAGAGAATTAAGAGAGTGGGGCCACTTCTGAAAACGTAATTCCAATGTTTTTCCTCTTAACCTCATCTGGTACATTTATTTCCACCATGGGTATATTTATTCTAATAAGATGCCTTCCTTCTGAGGGCAGTGATTATTCTCAAAACATCTGTCAATGAAAGTAAAGGGAAAATTATACAACTCCATGTCATAAAGAAAATAAGAGAAATTGAGAAGACCCTAATCCCCTTGCCCTGAAACACAAGGAAACAAAAACAAAAGCATAAAGAAAAAAAAAGTATCATTCATGGCTCCGCCACCAAAAAATAATCACTGTTTACCATTTGGTGGTGGGGGTGTGTCTCTGTGTGTGTATATTTTAACATGAAGATGATCCTGTACATGAAATTATATGTCCTCTTCAGTAAAGACTTCCTCAGTCATTATAAATCATTGTGAAAACACAGAATGCGGCTCCCATACTCAGTCCATTACTTCTGCAAAGAGAACAAGCTCTCCAATTCATTGCACCACACCAGCACACAGATCAGGATATTTCCAGAATGGTATTCTAACCACGAGGAAGTCTATCAAATGAAAACATAGCTTTAAGTTTTCCTTTGCAGAGACTGCAGCAAAACAGGCCCTGTGGGACTCTGGGGCCATGGGGTCACGTGGGGGCTCCTGGGAACCCCAGGTGTTGGGTTAAGAGCCGTGATGATGCCAAGTTTGGGTCAAGAACAGGAAAGGAGAGGATTAGAAACACTGCCCTTAACACCAGCCTTTATGCTGTGGGTCTAGGCTCCTCCTGATGTGATGTAAGCCTCCAATATAAACAGGCTGTGTGTGACCCAGCAGAAGCTGAGCCTCTCCATGCACGAGGCTCTGGTCTCGATCAGAGGCGTCCGTGACAGCTGTTACCCCCAGGGGACCTGAAAGCCAACAGAAGCTCCATCAAGGGGCACCTGAGCTCCTTTAAGACTTTATACCCTACCTACAGGGAGCTCTATTCAATATGTTGTAATACTCTATGTGGGAAAAGAATCTGAGAAAAAATAGATATACATGTAGGTATAACTGAATTACTTTGCTATGCACCTGAAATGAACGCAACATTGTAAATCAACTATACATTGACTTAAAGAAAAAGATTTTACATCCTTGGCTTCTTAAATCAAGACTTTACTGTGTGAATATGGGGAAAGGACATTGAGGTCTCCTTCCACCCATCGCTAATCGAACAGATAGACTTAAAAATCTACATATAAAAAGCTGATTTTTTTTAAAGTTGGGTAGGCACCAGAAACTAATATTAAAAAAAAAAAAAAAAGGCTTGTTAGGGTTGTTAAGAATGTAAGTTTCTTTTCCCATATTTTCCATAATTTCATATATTCACCAACTTCAAATAGAAAAGCAAAGGCTGTGTCTCTATCTTCAAGAGTGAATCTAAACTGAATTTAAGCCTAAAGCCGTGGCTGACATCCTACCCGTGGCCTCCCAGCAGAGCCCAGGGTTTCCCCACCTCTCACTTTCCCTGGAGCAGTGGCCTGAGCCCGCCCCATACCTCACAGTTCACAGCACAGGAAGGCTGCAGCTCCTGGCTCAAGTGCCAACTGCCCAAATGCCAACTTTCCCCTGCCTCAGCCAAAGCCACTTCTCTTTCCTCTGAATCCCCAAAGCAAAACTGACACAGCTCAGATTTTCTGGGGCAGTTAAAAATACAGTCACCAAACCCACAGTATGCTCACGATAAATCATTTTCAACCCTATGTATCCTTCACTCCTAAATCAGGCCTTAGACCCCTTACATGTAAATTGCGTGTATTCTTCTCAGTGCCTGGCACACTGTCTTGTATATTGGAGGACCTACATTTATACGTGTGATAAAGGGATTCATCTATGCATTACTCATAGCATTGCTTGGTATAATATTTATCAGGTATCGGAGTTCCCGTTGTGGCGCAGGGAAAACGAATCTGACTAGTATCCATGAGGATTCGGGTTCGATCCCTGGCCTCACTCAGTGGGTTAAGGATCTGGTGTTACCGTGAGCTGTGGTGTAGGTTGCTGATGTGGCTCAGATCCTGTGTTGCTGTGGCTGTGGCTGGGCCAATAGCTGTAGCTCTGATTTGACCCCTGGGAACTTCCATCTGCCACAAGTTCGCCTTAAAAAGCAAAAAAAAAAAAAAAAAAAAGAAAAAGAAAACTATCAAAAAAATTTATATATCAGGTATCAAATATATATATTTGGCTCTTGTCCTTTTAGGGCTGCACCTGCAGCATATGGAGGTTCCCAGGCCAGGGGGCTAATCAGAGCTGTTGCTGCCAGCCTACACCAGAGCCACAGCAACACCAGATCTGAGCCACATCTTCGACCTACACCACAGCTCACAGCAATGCCGGATGCTTAACCCACTGAGTGAGGCCAGGGATCGAACTCGCAACCTCATTGTTCCTAGTCGGATTCATTTCCTCTGTGCCACAACGGGAACTCCGTATCAAATATTTGTTAAATGGATGGGTTCATTAAAGAATATATTTCAGTGGGCAAAAATAAACTGCCCACACTGAACTCACTAAAAGAGCTGAGTGTAATGAATGGCATCTGACAGGTATCCAACAGAATTTTGCTTAATTAATTAATTAACTGAAACATTAACTAGGGCTCTCAGCACAAGGAATTGAGGCTGCAGATGAAATTAAGGTTGCAAAGCAGCTGACCCGAGATGGGCAGATCATTCTGGGCAATCCAGGCAGGACAAGTGTGAGCACAAGAATCCTTATAAGTGAAGGAGGAAGGCAGAAGAGTGCGTGTCACACGGTAATGCAGCGTGAGCACGACTCCAACTGCCACTGTCAGCACCGAAGATGAAAGCAGGCTTTGGATCAAGAAAAATGGGCAGACTCCAGGAAGTGGACAAGCCATGACAACAGATTCTCCCCTAGAGCCTCAAGATGGAATGCAGCCCTGCCGACACCTTGATTTGACCCATTCAGGTCCATTTCAGACTTTGGACCTCCAGAACTTAAGATAATAAATGTGTATTGTTTTTAAAACACTAAATTTGTAATAATTTGTTACAGCAGCTACAGGAAACTAATAAACTTAGCAAAAGTCAAGGCAACTAGTCCAAACTGACCAGCTTACCCCAGGCACCATGCCAGATGCTTTCCACATTTTCACTATGTCCTTTAAGCTTCACTATTTCTTTGCACAGGGCATATTGTTACCCTAATTTCTTAGCAATAAGTTCGGAGAGGTTGCCATGTTGCCTATGGTCTCTCAGCCAATAGCAGTAAAGAACCCAACCTCTTTGGCTCTGAGGCCAGTGCCTCCTTCTCCACGACTGAATGTCTCCATTTACACCCTATCCCATGGCATCCCATGCAGTCGTTATGATTACAGAGCTCGAGGGGCACCTAAAGAAGTAAGGTAGTGTGTAGACACTCTTCTTCCAAGTGCTCATGAGTACAGCCACTCAAACGCAGAGGTTCACAGACACCCAAGACTGATTAATGACCTCCCAGGAGTTCATGAACTTTGGCTCAAGGACACCTATCTAGAAGTTAATTAAAAACTACATTATATGGTTCTCTTATTTAATGTGTTTACATTTCATCTCCCCAACCACGTCACAAGTTCCTAAACTCAGGGTCTGTATCAACTTTTTATCCTGTCCTCCAGGGCACCTTCCAGAATGCTGGAAATTCACCAAGTGTTAATATAAACGTGTTACAGAAAATGTATTTTTGCTACTCTATCATTTAAGCTCTGGACTTAAATAAAAGTCTGCTCTCTTTAAACTAGAAAGTGCTGTTTGACAGTAAAGAAAGCTACGCACCTGAGCTGAAGAGATAGGTTTCATATCTCTAAATTAATTTATCGTCCAGCATTAAAGGCACCTTAGAGCTTTGTGAGCATTATGTATATTGCTTAGAAGAGAGTCCTGGGTTTGAATCTCAGTTTTCCACTCAATGACTAGAAAATCATGCACCTATCACCTACAAAACCTCAGTCTGTTCACCCGTAATATGGGTCTAAGAACAGCTACCTTGTAGAGTGGTTGTAAAGATAAAGATAGCCTTTCAAGAGTTCCCATTGTGGCTCAGCAGTAACAAATCTGACTAGTGTTCATGAGGATGTGGGTTCAATCCCTGGCCTAGTTCAATGGGTTAAGTATCCAGCATTGCTGTGAGCTGTGGTGTAGGTCACAGACACAGCTTGGATCCCTCATTGCAATGGCTGTGACGTAGGCTGGCAGCTGCAGCTCCAATTCGACCCCTAACCCCTTGTCTGGTAACTTCTGTATGCTGTGGGTATGGCCCTAAAAAAAAATAAAGTAAAAAAAAAAAGAAAAAAAAAAAGATGGCATTGCAAAAGTGCTGTGAACATAACAGATGCTCAGAGAGTAGTCATTATTAGTTTTATTATTGTAAGTCTTATACAAAGCCAGCAAACAGATACCCACTACTGCCTAAAATAGGGATGGAAAAGATTCTAAAATACACATAAAATGTAAATTTGTTGAAAAGACAATGTGAGTTGAGTTCATCTAGAAGACATATAAAATGTAGACTGGGGGCTAGAACGGAGGAAGCCATTAGGCCACAAAAAGCATCTTAAGAAAGTCATGAACATGGGAAAGAAGGCAGCTTGCACAAGAAGAGCAGGACCCCGAATCTGCCCAGAGTGGGTAGTAGTTGGTTCAGGAGAAGACTTCCAAGCTGTCTAAATAAATTGGCCAGAGATTTATTGCCAGCCTGAGAAGTTTAAATGTATTCCAAAGAACCAACATTTCTTAACGTCCTTCCTATGAAACATCAATCCTGCCTGTGACTCTGCCAAAATAAGTAGAAATAAAAAAAAAACCCTCTGCAGCCCAAATTAGTTGGGGAGGTACTCTACACTCCATCATCCTCCTGAAAGTTTACCCTGCACACTGGCATATAAAGGGCTCTGAGAATTCTGCAGTCAGGAAACATACTTAAGTTTACTTGACCTAGCATTTCCCCAAAGTATTTAATCATAGGACCTTGTTTTGAAAATATTACTCATTACTATCCCTCAGCACTAGCGTTTTATAAAACAAACTTTGGGCAATTCTGTGAGAGACCAGTTAAGGAAGCTGGTGTAGGTTTTCGTGAAGGCCAAATGTGGGGTTCTGACAGTGGTCTGCAGAAAAGGCTGATGAAGAAAAGACAGAACTTAGTTGCAGGCAACGGGATGAGGGTCTGGCTGCCTTGGGAATGGAAAGGAAACTCTTTATTAGAAAAACAACCCAAAGAGACAATCAACCAGACCTGAGGACTGATTATCAACATGGGAGAGAAATGCCAAAAGTATGAGAAATAAGACTCAAAACCTGTGCAGCTGGGATAAAGGGGGTGCCAGAATTCAGTCAACAGATAGAGGTTGGAAACAGCTATTAATCTCTCCATCCAACTCTCAACCCAGATAACTCAGAGAATCAAAGGTAGCAACTGTTAAGCAAATGCAAATACAGTAGTTTGTGAAAGAAGAACGCTGGTCTCCAAAAACACTTGAAGCTGAGATCTACCATATTGGTATCCTGTTAAGGACCTAGAGGTTTGGACAAATGTGAAGCCAGAAAGAGAGAGTAACTACAGAAGGGGTACCATGCAAGCAGCACTGCGGGCTCACAGGATGCAAAGGTGTAAAGCAAAATCAGAACAGGTGCTTGTACCAAGGAGAGATATGAGACGGCAGAGGAGAGGAGCCATGGTTGGGGGTGGGGGGAGAACAGTAACCAAGAAGGGGGCTGCAATAAGGAAAAAGAGGATTGTGTCCATCAATATAAACTTCACATCAAAGGGAACCATGAGGTGCAGCTAATGAGTCATTTCTCCAGATTCCCAGGAAGGTTAGAACTCAAGGATTGTAGCTGAAGAGGTTAAGGGACCTCAAAAACTAGATAAGGTTTCAAAAGGTGAGCAAATGTAACTGCCTTCAAATAGAAGCCCCTAATCATGGAGAGAGGAAAGAAACTAGCAAACTTCACGTATTTTGGAGGCGGACCTCCAAGACAAATAAAAACGAAGTACACAGAGAACATACAACAGTGCTTCAAAGTTGGGGCTTTGGCGTCTCAGGGACCAGGCTATTGGCTGACCTCATTTACCTTCTCAGATGGCTCACATGTAAAATGAGAGTAACGACGGCTTCCACTTCGTGGATCGCTGTGAGGATGAAGTGACAGAACGCACGCAGAGCACTTATCACGATGTTTATCTCGATGCCTGACGCGGGACTTACATTCAATAAACTGCTGCTGGTGATGGGAGCAATTGCAGTGGCCGCAGAGCAGCGACCTTTGTTTTTCTTATTTTACTCAGAGGAGAGGTGACCGCCAGAGAGAGATAAATCTGCCTCAGCTTTGCATATGGTAATGTGTAATTTATTACACAGTTTTTTCCCACAAAGTCTACTTTTCGGAGTCTGGGATTTGTATGCTCTGTTTTGTCACTTAGCCATAGTTTAGGTGTTCCATCGTTAAGAGGTTCTGGTCACAAGTTTCTTCAAAAACTAGGTCTTTGCATCATACTTGAGATTCAAGATGGCAGACGACTAAATGCGTCACACTTACAATAATGAATTTTTATATATCTTTATGTATAAAATATATTCTTTCAAAATTAGGCAAGAAAATAACTTTTTTTTTTTTTTTTTTTTTTCTTTTTCTAGGGCCATACCCACAGCATATGGAGGTTCCCAGACTAGGGGTCGAATCAGAGCTGTAGCCGCCGGCCTATGCCAGAGCCACAGCAACGTGGGATCTGAGCCACGTCTGAAACCTACACCACAGCTCAGGGCAATGCCGGATCCTTAACCCCCTGAGGGAGGCCAGAGATCGAACCCACAACCTCATGGTTCCTAATTGGATTCGTTAACCACTGAGCCACGAAGGGAACTCCAGAAAATAACTTTCAATTGAATGATTTAATAATGGTGTATCTATATTAAGAATACTTTCCCAAGCTAAAACCCAGGGAGACTGTATGATATTAAAGAATGAGTAATGGAGTAGGAGGCTCTTTCAGTTATTACTACCGTGCACCTTAGTTTCCTCACCTAGGAAGTAGGCAGCTTGACCTCATACTTAAGGTCCATTCATTTACACAATTCCATGATGCTCATGTGATAAGCTCAATTGGCAGAGCAACTTAGCTCTTTTTCACTCCTGATGGAATGTATACACAGTTATTCCAAATTTCACATGTGTTTTATTACTGTAAGTAAGAAAATTTGAACAGATCTTCATTTCTTGCTGGAAATACCTCAACCCTAAGTTGCCAGGAGGAAAAAAAAAAATACCTAGAAAAATGAGTGGACATGGAAAACCAAGTCAGTTTGATTTGTCAGTGAGCCCAGAGCACAACAACCATTGCTGCTCTAAACCTGAGCAGAAAGGCAACAGTGTCACCAGGTAGATGAAAAGTGTGGGCACTTGAGTCTACATTTCCTCCTGGGTGGGGTGAAAGGAAACACCATTAAATTGGAGACTCTTCCTAATATTCTTCTCCAATCTCTCATCTCCACCAGTTGTAAAACCCTCCAGACCTTTTCTTCCCTTCCTTACTGCAACCGGCTGTCCAGCTGCGCAAAATGACAAGGTCAATGGTAAAAATTCCATCCCTGGCCCTGGGGCCAGACTTCTTTGCAGGACTTCAGGCTCCATCACTCACCATGGACATCCTTCTCAATCTTTAACCTTCAGTTCCTTAGCTTAAAATGGAGCTAATAACAAATTCCTTGATCATAAAAGGGCTGTGAGGATCAAATAACATCAAATGAGAGGGCCCGAGAGACAGTGTTTAGACACACAGCAGATGCTAAATAAATATTAGCTGCTACCACTGTGGCGAGTGTTGCCATTATTGTTGTATGACGGCGATGATGATAATGATGATGCGTGTTACCTCAACAGTCAGAACTTATGAACGACAGACATCCTGCAGAAACTGACAAGAGATGGTGGATAAAAGATGACACCTAATAACCTCCTCCAACTCTGCATCAATTTGCTGCCAGAAAATTTAAATTAATGGTATCCCTTAAAACAGAGCAGGACATAAAACACAAAACAAACTGATTTCCTCATACCCTTCCAAAGCCACTCCTGCCTGTGTGGGGTTTCCTAGCCACCACGTGTGGTACAGTTGGATTTTATTTGCCACCCTGTCTGCTGGTTGAGCCTCGGGAACAGTGACAAACCCACCTCCAGATGCTGGCCCAGAAACTTCAGTGGCCACTTAGCTTAACACCTTCTCGGCAGGGCTAAAGTCAACACCACAAATTCTTATTCTACAAGCATCTTGAGCTCAGGTTTCAGATTTCCTCACTTTCCTGACTTAAGGACAGACTCTTGGCGTTAAGGGACCTGGAGTTGCTTACAGTCTCGGAGGCCAGAAACCTTGCTCACACACAGAATTACGAAAGTGCAGAACCTCGTCAGTGGAGATTTCTCATAAAAATGGGGCCTAGGTCATGGTTTCATTAAGTTGTTGTTGCATTCTCCCCTCCTACAACAATTCTTTAATTGGAGATAGCTCTAGGCATGCTCAGAGACCTAAGAAAGGTGTGCCAAGACCGGCCAGGCAATTCCACAGTGCCTGCCCATGGTGGGACATGCAGCAGGCAGGGGCCCTTTCAGGCAGCAGGCACCCTAGTGCTGTGCACAGCTGGAAATCTAACCCTTGGGGGTTTTACAAAGTTACCTGGCAACTGTGAGCCTCCTCGCACCCTGAGTTGCTGAAATCGGATATTTCCTGTTACTTGTGGGACGTGGGACGTGCAGTGGAGGTTAGTTCAATTAAATGCACATCTGTGCTCAGTATACTCTACCCTCCTCTGTTATGTAATCGTGAACTTTCCTTTGGGGTTGGGATTCTGATGGTTACGACTGATGTGGCTACAGGCACAGCTTAATGAACCTGTGAGACCGGAGGCTGGGCATCCATGTCTGGATAGCCTTTGGTTGCCTCAGGTCTTATGGATAGTTAGGAGATTAAATTCTTTTTTTTTTTTCTTTTTGTATTTTTTAGGGGTGCGGCATATGGAGGTTCCCAGGCTAGGGGTCTAATCGGAGCTACAGCTGCTGGCCTACACTACAGCCACAGCAAGGCCAGGGATGCTAGTTGGATTCGCTTCCGCTGCGCCACAGCGGGAACTCCTAAACTCTTTCTTCAAATCAATCTCTCCTTGTCTCTTTCTAGGCACACACACACCCACACACCCCTCTCTTATCAGTGAAAACTTTGCCACTAAATACTATCTCCATATCTGAAAACAGACACTCCGCCAACAAAGAATTTATCTGATTCAGGTCTCTGCTGATGGCTGAGTCAAGATTCCACCTACTGTTTGCCAACAGAGGGGAAGATAACATTTCCCACAAACCAAATGCTACACACACACAAAAGACAGTGGCCTTCTTGGCACCCAACTCACGGTCCCAGGATGTTCAGCTCAGGGAAAGCGGGGCTTGCTCTCTAGGTAATAGTTCATACTTTTTCAAGAAACAGCATCTGCACCAGAGCTTTATAAAGTTTGTTTAGCTAGCTTCAAATATTTTATTTTAAATAAATCACCCAAGCCAAATTTAATTCTTTTCAGTTGGAAAAAGAGAATGGCCCATGTTATTAAAAGACAGTAATCCCTTTCATACTTCCTTCAGGCCTGATTTTAAGAAGACTTTTTTTTTTTTTATAAGATAATCATTGGCCTTTCAGACCAACCCTACAAAGACTACTGTACTATATATACAGGATACAACTATTTTGTGCCTCAATTATTGCTTATTACCAACAAAATTACAAATTGCTGTTATCACTGACGGTTGCAAAGAGAAACCTCGAAAAATGTTCTACATATTTGCTTCAAATTTTCTCTTCCCTGTTCCTTTCAGAGGCCTGAGAAAGCCCCAAACACTACCAAGATGGACTAAGCCAGTCAATAAAGCAGGAATTCTGTGGAATTTGAGAAACAGACAATGCAATGTCACTGTTGTAAGTAATGCAGTACTCATTTAATTAGGCACATAAGCAAAGAAAGTTTTAGATTTGAAGCTATGTAACCAATCCAATCTGTGTATGTACGTATGCATATATAGACGTATATACGTATGTATGTGAATATATGTGACATATGTATCTGATTATTTATTCCTACCTCCTTCCCAAACAGGACTGGAAAGTAGCTTACAAGCATACATACTAAATAATCCAAAACCCGTAAGGGCAGTAGACATATTGGATGAAGTCAGGAGAAAGTTTATTATACAAAAACCACGTGCTGTTAGAGATGGGATACAAATTTATTTCTAGCTTCCTAGAAACTAAAGCAAAGATGGTGCCTTTAATCAACAGAGATATAATTATGCCTTTATAATTTTTCTGTAGGTCTAGGCAATGAAAATACAGAAACACATTCCATTAAATCCAAAGGCTTCTGGTCTGTTATTTTTTACATCAGCAAAAGGTCGGCCTCACTTTACCCTCCTACTTCATCTAATTACTAGATTGAAGGTCAAGTTACTGTTACCAGTACCACAGGTGCTTATTTCTGGATTCACCTAGCTGTTACCCCTGTTTAGAGTAGCAATGGTTCTCAATCTGGGTGATGTGCTCCCCAGGAGACATCTGGAAATGTCTGGAGATATTGTTGGGTTGCCACTGGCAACTAGTTTGTACAGGCAAGAGATACTGCTAAACATCATGCAATGCACAGGACTGCCCCAACGAAGAATTACCTGGCCAAACTATCGATAATACTGAGGTTGAAAACTCTGTAGTAACTAATGGGGTATGTATATCCATGTGTGATGTTGTTTCAATGAGGCAGAAATCGTTCATGCTTCTGGTTTTAGAAAATAAGAGCCTTAGTTTGCACTTCAACCTTCATGTGTCTGCTTTAGAAACTCATATATCAGAAGAGGTTTCATAATTGACAAAGGAGGAAAAAAATGAGCTCAAGGGTTTGTTCTGGATCCTGGATAGAATGACAGAGGAATTTCAAAATAGGAGGTCTTTAGGCCACGGCTAAAGGACAGCAGATTTAGTCTACCTGAATGTGCTCTGAAGATCTGGGCACTGCTTTAAAAAATGGAAATCATCCCATCTCATAACTCAATCTGAACAAATAAACCTCTCCAAATAGAATGTGTTTTATAGCACTGATGGAAGAACCGCTGGACAGCAATAGAGAGCAAACAGATGGAAAGAACACCAAAGGAAATTGAGAAATCGCCATCTGATGATATCATTTCGATTTGGACCAAAAACCACATGCCTGGGCTCTTCCCACACTGACCTGCTGGACGCAGGTGCACAGAGCGCAATCTCCCTGGTGTCCTGCCAGCTGGGTGGCTTCTCCCTTGCCACTTGCCTCTCTCAGTGACATAGTCATGGGCTCATCCACATGTATATTTATATTTACACTACAATGCACAGTATACGTACAGTAAATATTCAATGACCAGTTAAAGACTAGATTTGTTTTTGTCATTCCCTTCTTCTTTTTTTTCCTTTTTTCTTTTCTATAAGCCACCAGTATTCCATATATTGAAAGGCTAGCCCATGGTGGATAAACTAATTATGAAATGCAGCTCTCTTTTGAACGATCTCAATAATCACCTCCCCCCTTTTTTTCTTGGCCATGCTCGAGGCATGCAAGTGCCAGGGCAGGGATCAAACCCTAGCCACAGCAGCGACAACACTGTATCCTTAACCACTAGGTCACCAGGGAACTCCAATAATCACCCTTCTTGATGCTTGTAACATAAAGGCAAATAATTCAGGATTTAGACTGTTTCTGTACAAGACTGGCCATATGTTTTCATTAAGTTGATCAGCAAAGATCCCACCTGAAAGCAGAGGGATGGACAGTAACCCTTCTGAGCTCATGCACATGGAAAGGGTTAGCTAGAAAATCTGAGGAGTTCAGTGGAAGTCTGTCTGCTTCAACTAGGAGCTACTTTCTAGAGAAATGCAAACATCTTCATCAACATGGATACAGAGGAAAACTTCATCAATTTCGACGCAACTATGCTCATCCAAGAAGGAATTAAGCTGGGAGCAGCCTCCAAACCATCCATAAACAAACTTCCTCAGAGAGTCTCTGGGAAGATGATTAAATGTAATAGCTTATACACATGTTTTAAAACCAACGAGTGTGTTAATCATAGCTAATTCTTCTTCCTGCATAATTTTCCCAAGTAAAAACGAAGTTTTACTTGGTTGGACTGCTTTGAGTTATTTTATGAAATTCATTATCTTTAAAGAAAAAATTTTATTAAGTCTTTAATTTTCATGAATTCAGCCAGCACTTTTCACAGTGAATAGTATATAAGTGTTTAATGCCTCTGGGTCTCAAAAATAGAATATGTGTGTATATGTACAGTAATATATGTACATAAGGTAATATATATAAAGAACCTATGTATCCATTGTCCAAAAAGAAGAACCAGGATAACGCTTTACAATATAGACTCTGATTTTAGACACATGAAATAAACAACTTGTTCCCATGTGAAAGCTGCTTTCAACTGTCATCAAAGCCCACTTCTCTAAGCCTGAAGGGCTCATAAAATACCTTCTAATAGATTCCATGGCTTGGTTAATCCTGTTTATCATACTTTGGAACTAATTTGACAGTGACATTATGAATAAGCCTTCTTCAATGAAACACTTCGGAAAACTACCTCAAAACCCCAAGAATGTGAGGAGGACTGAAACGGTGATTTGCTAAGAGATCTGGGCATGACATTAAGTCTGTTGCTATGTTTCTGTGTGATGGGTAGTACAGGCCCAGATGGCTTTCAGAACAGGCCATGTTGGGGAGAACTTTCGGGAACTCAGTTAAAAATAAAAGGATGGTCAAACCACTGCCAGCCTAACGGCCTCGTTTCTCTTTACCAACAGCGACGCGGGACGTGCCCAGGTGAAATGGTGAACAAGGACAGGTGTGGGAGGACAAAGTGCAGCTGTTTGGCTTCATAATGAGAGGAGGAAAATCTCTCCTAGCTTATATATCATCTTTGGTTTTACTGGACATCCTTGCGTTGGCCACTATGACTGCAAATGCTATTAGCTGTTAAAATGTTTATCATCGAGTTATCTGGTCCTTCCTAAAACCTCATCGGATCATTTATCTTCTAAATTTCTCAAGAGCAACAAATCCTGATGGAAACCTCACCACTTGCCTCAATTGCGCTTCTGCGCGAGGATGACCACTGACTTAAATTGTCTGGAGGGAGGTGAGATGATCCCATCTTACATCTACAGGAATAAAACAGGCTGAAAACCAACACCACCCTTTTTCTGGTTGCACTACAAAAGGCAAAACAAGTTATTAAGAGCACATTGTCAATGGAGTAAACTTACTTTCCGTGCAAATAGGACAGCATCCTTTCCGGTTGAGAATTTTGCCCTAATCAAAAGAAAAACAAAGAAGAATTTAGTGTTAAGAAACAGGGTCTGCTGAGGACAGAACTCTTTTTTTTAAAAATCTAGTATCAGATAAACCAATGAAATCAGTCCAAGCTGTATTTGAACTCACTGCCCAGATGGTGATGATGGTGATGAAAATGAAGTTTCAAGTATCAGGTTCCACGGCCAGACAGAGTCATTGAGAAAGCCTTCCTGTTTTTATCCTCTGAGAAATATAATCTCTAAAGGGCTCGTTGGTGTGACTTTTCTCACATGGAGGGAAATGGCCTGGATTCCACCTTTGCCCTGGTACCCAAATCCAGCCCTCTAGAGACCAAGTGCACACACACAGAAATGGGAATTGGCTGTCAACCTACCAATCCGTGCCATGCCTTGGTTCTGTCTTTGCTTACTGGAGGGTACCCCCAAATAAGTGGAAACCCAAGCTTGGGTCTATGCATATGAACAATCTTTGTGCTACAGATGCAACTCAGTCCAATTTCTTCTTTCAGACAGCAGTGTGCTATCCCGGTGAAGTCACTATTATGCAGTCAAAGCCAATGAAGCTGAGGGTTTTGAAATGCTAAGTAATTTTCCATTACCTTTCTGGAAATACAGTGTAATCTCCTATATGGCATTTCTTCCAACTGTTTTCTAATGCTTAACATTTAAAGGAAGAAGCATGTGGTCAAGACCCTACCAGAGAGTGACACTGTCTTATCTCTGACTCAACGGACTCTCAAGGAAACAAACGTGGACGAAGAGCACGTGCTACGCAACAAACATCCTACTACTTATTTTCCTTAAGTTACCCAACACCAGGTGAGTTGGAAGGACTTAATAAATTAATATGAAGAGCATCGTAGGATTTAATTCATATTATGTTATTATAATCCTTGTTATGAAGATGCACAAGAACTTTACGAGCTGAGCGTTTTCCTTCCTATAGATGAAGAAACTGACCTCATGTCACACAAGAGTGGTAGAACCCCAGATCAAATTTAATTTTGAATGACCTGATAGGCCAGCCTGTTTCTACTCCAGATTTTTATCCTCTCTCATCTTTTATCATTAAGAGAATTTAATATTTACTGTATATCTGCTATACACTAGAATAATGTTGTTACTTTCTTCACACTTGATCTCTTTCATGCTTCACAACAACCTTCTAATTACTGTTGCTCCTTTTTCCGCTTCATAGGGAACTAAGGAAACAAAGACCAAAGAGAGGGGACCCACGGCCTGTGTCAAAGCCACATGTGTGTTCACTACCTGTCAATTGCATCCAGGATAGATTTAGGTACTCAAAGTTACTCAAAAAAAAAAAAATCATACTAACCAAAAAAAAAAAAAAAAAAAGCTAGTTAATAACTGAAGAATTAGAACTGAGTCAGATTCATTTTTGCATCAGCTAAGCCTAAAATGGTACATTAAAGGCTATGATGAGTTTGAGACTTCAAAGTCCGTCCTACGTAGCCTTCCCCTGGTTGGGGCATCATGACATTTTCATTATCAAGAGCTCTGTCACTTGCTTCTTTTTGGCACAGAGATCTCCTTTGGCTTCTCATGACTGACAGCAGTTGAGGACAAAGCCAGAGGAGGCTGGCTCAGGCTCATGGAATGACGGCCCCAGGGTGTAACATCAGGTGCTCTATCCAAATGGAGCAGAGCTGTTTAAACCAAGGCCCCAGCAAAGGGGGCCTGTATGATCCCCAAACATCTGCACCTCGACAGAAACGGCCATCTTCCTTCTTCAGAAAGAGAGAGTGAGGCTGGTAATGTCACTAAATTAGGTAGGGACTAAATCAAGCACAAGCTATGAAGTCCCTGGTCCTGAGTAACATGTCACTTGCTGTGGAACTGTGGACATGCTGTAGCCTCGTAAGTTAGAAGGGTCTTGTAACAGCACCCACCCCAGAGGGGTGGTCTCAGCATCAAATGAGGTTGGTCCTGTGGCTGAGGAGAAAGTCTCAATACATACTAATAATGACGAGATAACAGTGTCAAAAGAACCCTGACCCTAAAGGAACCCTCAGTCCTTCTCACAAAAGGCACTCCTTTGTCTCTGGGGGATTATCAGGGGTGGGGCATCCCACCAGAAGGTCCTTCTTCAGCAAGGCAGGTATGCTTCTAGAAAGAGAATGGGTAGCAGTCAGGAAAGGCAGAGCAGGAATACAGTCTGCTTCTTCCGAAACAATGTTCCTTTTAATTTCCCCAGACAATGCACGGGAGGCGAAGTAAGTGCTTAACAGGATTTCCACGCTGCAACCAAGTTATCTTCCAAAGTGCTGGTGCTGGCCCCTGAGGACAGAAAGTGTGAACTGGAGGAAAGGTTGGAAAAATGCCTAGAAACAGCAAGGTGGCCCCGGAGGCAGGAGGTGGGCACTGACTGACAGGCTCTGACAAGGGGAGGGGTGGAAGGCTGTGCCCAGAGGGACGGATGCTCCGGCCCAAATACGGTCGGTCGACAAAGAGGAGCTGCTAATGAGATGCTGCTGAAAGAAAGAGCGTTGACCTCCCCACAGCAAGAGGACAAGGAAAACCATCACCCCCGACGCAAGTGGCTGGACTCAAGCAAAGCTGGAAACTCCAGCCCGGCCTGCAGAGGCTGCTTACCCGAGCCACCAGGTTGGCAGAGGGCTCTGTTTTTGTCTTGCAGAATAAGGAAGCCCATTATTACCAACATGTGCTGCAAGAGTTCATTAGCAGCGAGGGTTCCCCGAGGACGGGCAGAAATGATGTGATCCCATTTTTCCCAATGAATATTTATAAGCAGACCATGTTCAAGTCTCCTTATTGTATCTTGGTTTTTTTTTTTTTTTTTTCTCTTTTATGGGAGGTTTTCAGTTTTATGTCTGAGGCTTTTTAAAGCAAGACTAATTAGGGTTTTTTTTTTCTTTTTTTCTCTCCCCCCTTTATTCAGTTGTGCAATAGCAACAGCTGTTGTTTTTTTGTGCCTCATTTGGCACTCAAGTAAAAACAGCAACTTTTTGTTTATAATAATAACAGATGTGAATAAAATTAAAAGCTGTCTATAACCGAGAAGGGAAGACATGTCCTGAATACATGGATGCATTTTTTTTCATTCACTGGAAAGTATTGAATAGGCTTGACATTTTCCCAAAATGCATAAAACCTTGAAAGGTTTCAAGTTGCTGAGGTGAATTCAATGAATCTCACGCTTTGGAAGATAATGGTTGCTTTATTCAGCGTGCTGGAACTGTGGCTTTCTGAAAAGAGCTATTTCCATAAGGACGCTCTTTCATTTGGGACTACAACACTGGCCAGGGTTAGAGAAGGGGTGGGAGGGTGCTGCGTGGCAGGTGAAACTCTTGGGGAATTTATTACTAAACAACACATATTCCTTTGGATGGCTAAGGGAAGAAAACTCTGATGTAAGAGAGAGAGAGAAAGGAGGAAAATGCAAAAGATGGTTCTGAAGCTCAACAGAAAGCCCAGCAAAAGAAATAGTGGGAGCAGATCAAACAGGGGTTGGAGACGTTAAAAAAAAGAGCTGGGAGAGGTCAGTGAGAAACAGGAGACTGAGGACCAGAGGTGGGTGAGAGCTACTGTCACCCCCGGCTAGAATCTGGGGGGGAACCCAGAGAAGAAGGAGGCAGCTTTGCAAGGGGCATGTGGCTTTCTGAGAACCTGGACATTTTGGAGGATCTGGACTCTGGGTTCAGAAGATGGCAGGTCGCCAGGCCACACACAGGATGGTTCTCAAGATGCTCAGGTCAAGAGGAAGCCAACCTGCAGACCTACCTGAGGGCAGCTGCTGATGGGAACGCACTGCTTCTTGCGACACTCTGTCTGGCCTTTCACACAAGCACAGATGGTGCAGTTGATAGAGGACCACATCTCCCCATCCTACAGGAGAGAGCACAGCATTCTGCCATCAGCTGGGGGCTGACAGGAGCTAATCCAGCAGACTGGGGTTCGTCTGTCAAGGAAAGCGTTTCTTACCCTGAGTGATGGATGCCGTCACTAGACTAAGGTACTCTGAGGTGTTTATCTCACCTAACTGATTTGACAGAAAGATGAGATTTGAGGGTGTGTGTGTGTGTGTGTGCGCACGCGCATCCTATCCCTTCGCCCCCCTCCCCCCCCGGGGGGGGGGAAATAGCAAAAGAATTCTTGTGTGTCTAACCACGTCATATTTGCATTGTTTACTTAGTTTCACCCTGGGAGACAAACAAGAGTTTTCATACATGATGCAACAACGAGGGTCTAATTGTCCCTTTTGACAGGACTGAAATGTTTGAGCTATTCCAGGCACCAGCAGTTAATTGAGATGTCCGGAGGTGGTTAGTTTATTTCCAGATGTGACATGGTTCTGGCCCACATGGGGCACGAACACGCAAAGGACAGAGGCTAATTCATATGACTCCCAATGCCAGGCGGACACCTGATCAGCAAGCCATCTGAAAATGGGGAGCCCAAACAGGAAACTCCAAGAGCAAATGCCAAATGCCCAGCTGCAGAAACCGTGTACCTCCGGAGAACATGCAAGAATGTGCATCCTTGTTCGTGAGGAAAGAGAATTCAGACAACAGAGTTAGGCCTGAAAACAAAACAAGGATTCCTTTCTGGGCTTATGGATCTGAGCGGCAAATGTTATTAAAAACAGAAAAACCAGCTCAGATCTTTGATGTTGACTCTTCTTCCTTCTGCTGCTCATTTTCTGGAAGGTATTTTAAAGACTATCTACTCTCTAGTGCCTTTTATTTCTCTGACTGTATTTGTCTTTATTAAAGTGGCTCCGGAGTTCCTATTGTGACGCAGCAGAAACGAACCCAACTAGTATCCATGAGGACGCAGGGTCAGCCCCTGGCCTCGCTCAGTGACTTAAGGATCCAGCGTTGCCATGAGCTGTGGTGTAGTCGCAGAGGAGGCTGGGATCCCACATTGCTGTGGCTGTGGTATAGGCCAGCAGCTACCGCTCCAATTAGACCCCTAGCCCGGGAACTTCCATATACCTCAGGTGTGGCCCTAAAAAAGCAAAATAATAATAATGATAATAATAATAATAATAATAATAAAAGGCATCCGACTATTGCAAATTCTCTGAGTGCACATGGCTAGGACTCTTGGAGTTTCCAGGATGACCCTCCGTAAATTACTTCACTTAAATTAAGGAACTTTTTTGCAAGGAGCCTAGAAACTCCTCTGCTCACAACATGATCAGAAGGGTGAATCCACTGCTTCTGCCAACTCTGGAGACAGAGGATGACTTTGTGTACAGAAGACCCGTGGGTGGCAATGAAAGCCTGCTGTAAATGCAACACACATGACCCCCTTCCTTTCAGCGTGACACACCAGGTCTTCTTATGGACCTGCTAAAGGAAGTCTGGCTGAGAAGCCTGCACATCTGACTTGATTCTGAGGGTTTCCATTCTCACGGGTATCGTCAGTTACAGAGAGACTCTCTCCATCCCCAGGGAAAGCAGACGAGGTGGGCAGCACCTTGGATAAAGCCAATACTTTTCATCCTGACTTTAAATGGTCACTGCATACAGCAGAAATTGACACAACATTGTAAATCAACTATACTTCAATGAAATAAATTTAAAAAATTAAAAAGCAAAAAAGAATAATGATAAAATAAATGGTCACTGCACAACTTTCCATCTGGGCTGTTATAAAACAACGTCGGAGTTCCCGCCGTGGAGCGGTGGAAACAAATCTGACTAGTATCCATGAGGACGCAGGTTCGATTCTTGGCCTTGCTCAGTGGATTAGGGATCAGGGTTGCCATGAGCTGTGGTGTAGGTCACAGACGTGGCTCGGATCTGGCATGGCTGTGACTGTGGCGTAGGCCAGCGCCTATAGCTCCAATTTGACCCCTAGCCTGGGAACCTCCATACGCCGAGGGTCTAAAAAGACAAAAAAAAAGAAGAAAAAGAAAAAGAAAACAATGTAGAACACACCAGAAGTGGGCAGCCGACGGCCCCGCCAGCTTGGATGGGGCAGGGCTCTCTCACGTTTGCTCTTGCTCAGACCCCATGAACGCCCTCCCCAGAACATCTTTCAAAAGAGAAAAAAAAAATCTCTCTTTGAAAAAGTAGCTTAGTGGGAAAATTCCAAAAAAATCAGGGACTTGGCAAGGAGCACCCAGCCTCTCCAACCACTGGAGATGCCCCGGGCATTCGGGCGCCCACAGCTGCACCTTCCAGGGCGTGTCCTTAGCTTGACCCCAGACACTGGCCACCACATTTGGAAAAGGCAATCATGTTTTACAGGTTTCAAATATTTTATAAAGCAAAAGTAAAGCTAAGGAAAAACAGATTTTCAAACCGCTGCTTCTGTGCCCCATGTTTCGTTGATTCTAGATATAGAGGTATATATGATGTAATATAAATAAGCATATGTATATGCACACAAAATATGGAATCCTGCAAAAAAGTGCATTTTGTCAGGAGCTTTTCACAATTCATACAATACTGTACCATAGTTCCCATGAGCTTGGCTCGTGACGTACCCGGAAAATCTTGTTTCCAAACTTGCACATCTTGATGTCTTCTGAGGGCACTCGCAGGAGGCACTCTTCACAACAGGCCCCCTCGCCTCTGTCGCAGCCACCAGGCTGGGAGCACTTCTTCTTACACACCACAGTAGAGTCCTGAGGGCCCAAAGGGAAACTAGAAATCAAAAACCATGTCCACGTCTGCCAACCATCCCGCCCGGCCTTCCCGTAACAACCCACGGAGAACTGCTTGAAAACATTTCTGGAAGATTCCTTATTTTAATTCGTTGTCATAAATCTTTCATTCAAAATGCATTTCAGGAGTTCCCGTTGTGGTGCAGTGGAAATGAATCCGACTAGGAACCATGAGGTTGTGGGTTCGGTCCCTGCCCTTGCTCAGTGGGTTAACGATCCGGCGTTGCCGTGAGCTGTAGTGTAGGCTGCAGATGTGGCTCAGATCTGGCGCTGATGTGGCTGTGGTGTAGGCCAGCAGCTGCAGCTCCGATTGGACCCCTAGCCTGGGAACCTCCATATGCTGCGGGTGTGGCCCTAAAAAAAAGACAAAAGACAAAAAAAAAAAAATGCATTTCAGTGAATGTGTGGCAAGAAGGCCCAGCTCACTCTGGGCCATCAGCTCCCTCTTTCTTCCTGCCCTTTGCCTCTTTCACAGCCTTCATTAGCAGCGCTTCCTCTGGCCTCCTCCACGGCTTTATGACACCTTCCAGGAGTTCAACGTAAAGACAGTATGGCTTTGATCAAAGCCTAAACATTCATAGCTACCGGTCCTCCTCAGTGGGTTCTGCGTTTGCAAAGGAACTGAATGGGCAACTCCAAAGCTGAGCCTGGGTTCTAGGACTCTTCCATAAACTGTGTGACCTTAAATGACGCCACTTAAACACGAAGTGACAAGTTTATATCTATCACGTAAAGGCGTGTGGCCTGATTTCTAAAGAAGGGGCCTTCTGTGAACAAAATAGGCAAGTAAATCGCGCCTACAGATTCCTTCAACGCATTAAAGAAAAGTTCTGAGCAGCTTAAGAAAAGTACACTTTTCCAGGTCCCCAGCCAACATGCTGCAGTTTCACCTGGCGTAGACTGTCAGGAGGAATGACTGTAAGAGCAAACCATTTACATAGCCTAGCAGGAGACAGGAGGGAGGAAAGAAGGGTCCCAGGGGAGGTTGGCAAAGTCCTCAAAGTATCGAGTTAGTGCGAGACCAGCGGCAGGGAAATGAGAGCCCAAACCCCTTCAACACATAGACTCTATTAGGAAGCTGTCAGGGAGACTCACGTCTGAGCAGCACATACAAATATAGGTTGTGCACATTGACTGATGGAACTTCTATAGCGTCTGCATCAGTTCTATGACCTCAAGAGGTAATTCTGGTACCATCTACTATACTCCCACTAACTTATCCATCTAAGAGTAGTATGACAATGAAATAATCCTTCCCCCAAAAGGCATGGGTTATTCTTTATCTCTGAGGTTCTAACCACATCACACAGTGAACAAGACCAGAGTAGAATGCCAGCTCATTTATTAAGTGTGTTATCTTGGCAAATCCATCTCCCTGAGCCTTGGATTCCTCATCTTCAAAATGGGGGTGACAATACCTACCTCTCAGGTTTTTTGTGCAGTTCAAATGAAATATGTAAAGTACATGACACAGTGCCTGGCACATAGAAACTATTATAAGTCAACTTATAAACTGGAAAAAAAAAGTCCTTAGTCAAATCTCATGTCTTCATTTCTAGTTTGAAAAACAAAGGCACTCACTAGCTCTCCAGCAATGCACACGTCATGACAGGCTTTCCAACTTTCATTAACTACACATGCACAGTACCCATTAGATCATGCACCTGGCACTGGATCAAGCCGTGAAAACTCAGAGATGGATAGATGTGTCTCTGTCTTCAGAGAACCATCTGAACAAAGTCTGCAGTATAATGTGGTAAACGGAACTGGTGAAGGGGTAGGAATAGCAGAGAAGATGGAACAATGGCCTATTTCGGTAGGTCAGGAAAGCCTCACTGGTGGAGGTGGCACCTGTTGTGGGTGAAGAGGAGTTTGCCAATCAAATTTAAAAATGAGGACACTGCAGCCAGAGGAATAATCAAATCTGAAGACACGAGACCTGAAACTGTACTGTGTTCAGAGGACTATGAAACCATTTCCTGCACCTGCCATGGTACTGAATGGGGATGCTGGAGAGGGAAGCTCTACACAGATAAAGAACAACACCGATCATCCCAAATGATTGTAGCATGATTCTTCCAGCCTCTAATTTCCCAAAAATGATCACGAACTCATGTCCTGATAAAAAACAACCTTTTGAAGGAACAGTATTAATGATACTTCTTTTGAGTACTGGGACATATTGCCTAATCATCTCTCAAAGAATCTCCTAAAGAATGAGACCCAAAACATTGTGCGCGTAACTAATTTCCATTTCTGGGATGCCTGGTCTTCCTGCAATCAAGAGAAAAGGGAATTTGATGTGTTTCATCAAAGGCTCAGGATCCCCAGAGGAAGCACTGACCTGTGAAATTCCTGGAGAGGAAGAGAAGCCCGGGAACTGAGGCCAAGGCAAACAGAAGGAGTGGCTATATGTTTAGCATAGGATAATATAAACCACGGAAGAGAGGAGGGAGCCTTGGGAAAGTATTCTTGGGCTGCGGAATTACTGGCTGCTCAGTGCCAGGGAACAGACAGTTCGGCCCTCGTGCAGCCACCTCCCTGAAGCGGGGGTGCTACTTAGCAAAGCATGCCTCAAGTAATCAGGAACTTCTGAACTCTAATCCCAGCTACTGACTCACAGCCGACATTGAGAATAGCTCCTCTTTCCCTCTCTAATCCTCGGGCTATTAAAAACAAAACAACAACCATCACCACCAAAATGTATTATTCTAAACTCCGTGTCACACAGATGTTTGGGTTAACTTGCTAATGAAGGATCCTAAAGCCCTCCAGATAAATGAGTCTCCTCTCGGTTTCAGAAAGGAATCACCACATAAGCACAGTCTAGGAATGTGTGGTGTGTGTCCCTTTAAATTTCTGGAGCAGTGGAATTCTTTCTTTACCAGTCACTAAACTTCTGGTTGAGAAAAGTGCACAGTGACTCAAGTAAGAAATGGTACAAGGAAAAACACAAACACTCTCTTCCCAAACGGGTTTATTTTTGTGATAAACACTGAATTCATGTCTTTCTTTTCTCTTGAATGCGATTAAAGCCATTTTTTATTGTCTGCGGTGTCAGAGAATTCCTCTTGAATAATCAGAGCCAGAGAACACTGCCACATGCAACTGTCTGATTTTAGAAAGCCTCTTAGGAAGGACAGTGCCTCAGAGTCTACTCTCACCACCAGAATCTATTGGTCCTGGAAAGATGACAATGGGTTGTAACTGGGGTCCTGTTTGAACTTTCTTGTGACCTCGAAGTATGATGTTACTCCTAAAGTGGTGTCAATAATATACCTCCTTCTCCTAAATAACACATTATCATGTTTGGACAGAATGTTAATGCTAAAAACCAAAATGCTGGTGGTGTTAGACACCAGCCCCTTGGAACCACCTTACCCTGCAGGTACATGCGGTGCAGTTATCATAGAGAAAAGAGGATCCGTTGTCGTAGACATCACTGCGAAAGAGGCAGCTTCCAAACGGGAGGTCAAACACTTTCCTCTGACCTGGAGGGAAGCAACAGCATAGAGTTAGCGAGACAGAAGCCAGGGACGTCCCACTTCATCATCAGCAGTTACAACACAGGACCGTTAAACATGCTCACAAGACCAGGCACATCTGGTACCCCCAAAACAGAGCCTTGGGTCAGATACTCTCAGGGGATCCCCAGAAGTCATGACTTGAGAGCATGTGTGCTAAAATGACTTTAATTTTGCAATGAATCCAGTAAATTCAACAAATCTGTATGATGGGTTCATCATAGTGGACCAGGATGCCTAGAGCATCCTGTCCTGATGGAGCTCAGTCTCCTGAGGAAACAAACCCACCAAAGATGATTTCAATATAGTACGGTCAGTTCTAGAGGGAAGCCAACCTGGGAACTGTGGGGATAAGGTGAACAGAGACTTCTTGGAGGATGTGATGCCTGAGCTGTATCCTAAGGAATAAGCAAAATTATCCAGAAAAGTGGGTGTCATTGGGGAGAGGCAGGAGGAGTCAAGATATTCCAAGGACTAGGATGAGCAAAAAGAACTAATGAGATAGCATCTCAGTTGAAGAAATTATAAGCCCTTTGGCATAAAGGGTGAAGCTAACTCAAAAGCACAGAGAGGCAGGATCCAGCCCCACACGCCAGGGGTCCAAACTTTCACCGGCATCACACCTCTGTGGAACTAGCCTGCTTTTCCCTGATGTGAGGACTTGATGGGCGATTCAAAGAGCCAAACAACCTCAATCAAGAGTACAATCCAACTTCCTCCTTTCTTTCAGGATTTGAGGTTCTACTCCCTGGAGCACATAAAAACATCCCTGAAATATTATTTCAATTAAGGACTAAGTTGAGAAGCCATAGATTAATAATCACTCATCAGATTTACATCCATACTCTTCCTGTAAAAAGATGAAAAGCAATCTCTGTTTATTAGAAGGCCCAATGAAATGCTGAAATTCCTATAAACACATCTTAAATGCTCCTCTCAGAATTACAATTGTTGGGATTACTTTTAGCAGGTGTCAAAAAAAAAAAAATGTTATCTTCTCATTACCATCAACCTCTAGCTTGGGAAACAGCATAGACGTAGAATTAAACCATTAGTTTCATTCTCACACCAAGAAGCCAACTTGCCTAAAAAGATGGCAGTGAGTTAAAATTTGGACTTGGCATATGGACTCCCTGGTGACCTCGAACTTGATTTATCTAGGCCTCACTTAGTTCACTCGTCAAATGGCATCGATTACGCCTCCTCCTGATAACACATCACCGTCTCTAACTACAATGTTGATACTGAAATATACGATCAAACACTCTTTCATCGTTAGACAGAATTTAGCATCATGACTGTATTTTTACCCAGCAAGTAGCAATATTCTAACTAAAACAAGTATTCCTTTTTTTTTTTTTTTTTTTTGTCTTTTTAGGGCCATACCCATGGCATATGGAGGTTCCCAGGCTAGGGGTCCACTTGGAGCTATAACTGCTGGCCTACGCCACAGCCATAGCAATGCCAGATCCGAGCCATGTCTGTGACCTATACCACAGCTCATGGCAACAACAGATCCTTAACCCACTGAGTGAGGCCAGGGATTGAACCTGCGTCCTTATGGATACTACTCAGATTCGTTACTGCTGACCCATGACAGGAACTCCAAAAAACAAGTATTCTTGGGTGTATACCCAGGTCCTGAGTCTCTTGAAATTTGTAAGAACTTAGACTAAATTAGAGGATTACCTGCAAAATACAAAATTCATCCTTTCTCTGGTTTTCCCTCTAGGGAGCCCTAGGGTTACCCTGAAGCATCAGAACACTGTGTGCAAGCCACCCAGCACATCAGAATCACCTCTGTGATAACATACCTTGGTATTAAGACATTCTAGTATAAAAAACACCCCTTAGCAGATATTTTTAATTTACTACAAAAATGAGGGTGACATTATTTTTCACTGCTTTAAACACTGTCCTCTATATCATTCCATCAGAGATCTATTTCTGTCCTTTAAGAATTAAAACTCTGCAGAGTTCCCATTGTGGCGCAGTGGTTAACAAATCTGACTAGGATCCATGAGGTTGCGGTTCGATCCCTGGCCTTGCTCAATGGGTTAAGGATCGGCATTGCTGTGAACTGTGGTGTAGGTTGCAGACGCGGCTCGGATCCAGCGTTGCTGTGGCTCTGGTGCAGGCCAGTGGCTACAGCTCTGATTCGACCCCTAGCCTGGGAACTTCCATATGCCTCGGGAGCGGCCCAAGAAACGGTTAAAAAAAAAAAAAAAAAAAAAAAAAAAAAAAAAAACTGCTTCAATTGAGGCTTTTTTCAAATTATGATGACCCGGTTTGCCTTTGTTCTTTTATCTACATGTGCTTCATGTATTTTTTTTTTTTTTTTTCTCTTCTTACAGCTGCACCTATGGCAAATGGAAGTTCCTGGGCTAGAGGTCGAATCAGAGCTTCAGGCACAGCCATGGCAACACTGGATCAAAGCCACATCTGCAACCCACACCACAGCTTGAGGAAACATGAGATCCTTCACCCACTGAGGGTGGCCAGGGATCGAACCCACATCCTCACGGAGGTAAGTCAGGTCCTTAATCTGCTGAGCCACAATGAGCACTCCCTGTTTCATGTATTTTTTAAGTAGCCTTAAATCTTCTCTGGAAAATGGCAGGATATAAACAGATATATAGATGTAATCAAGCTTCCTCCTCCACCAACGAAAACAGATCTTCTGCATGGCCGAACTCCACCTTGCCTCCTCAGAGGCCCTTTCACTTCCTAGAGCGAACAGCCTCTTGCTGTGTTCCCATAGCTTGTTGCTTTTACTATAATGACAGGATTCAACACTGTGGCATGGATGGAAGGCTAGATGGTTGGACTGGTGAAGTGATATATCAGTAGACTGCTGAACGAAAGGCCTCTTCAATGAGGTTACACTTGGAACAAATGTGACCAATGGCTTGAATTATCCCTCTAGAAAATGTAAATTTTATTTAAAAATACAACAACAACAACAACAACAAAAAAGACAAAAGACCAAAAAAAAAAAAAAATACAGAGCCTAGTACTCATTAAGCACCCCAATAAGTGACAGATAATAAGAACTGTCATTATTAATGACGGTACAATTCAAATACGACCCTGGGCTGTGTCACCGTAAGAAGTGCACTGGGTGCCCTGTGTACACAACCTCTGATGAGGCTGTCACTGAGAATGAGAAAAGAGAGGAAAAGAAGAAAAAAGTTGCAATACAAAAGGCAGAGGTATGTCGTGTGAATGAATCCCCATCAAGGGAACAGCTGAACAGCAAATCAGTGTCTAATAAGCCAAAAACCTAATTAGTCGAAGTAAGCATGCAGTGTTTCCTTTTTCTCCCTTTCTGTCTTCTGTTGTGTGAATATGTTTCTTTTTATTCTCAAAGAACAGAAAATCTTACCTTAATCCTAAAATCATCATGGCCCCAAATAAGATAAAACATTCATGAGTGGTGCAGAGACTCCGTGTACAGCCTAATTTAAGCCATTTCCACATTATTCCGCTGGGGTTTAGCCCAACTAAAAAAGGTCTCACTTGGGAGAATTTTGATTTTCAAGTTTCCTAAGACTTGCCGTTCCTTTTGTAGTTTGTCTTATGACCACAAACGGACAGAAAAATCTGCATTCAATACAATAGCCATTGCTCATATGAGAAACCTCCGACTTGACTCAGCACATCCACGATACCAGCTTCAAAGCATTAATCAAGCCTACTGATCTTCAAGGCCAGGCCTGGAAGGACACCACCTCTGATGACTTTCCCACTTAGACGGAACAGTGCCTCCACCTGGACCCACAGCCTGATGATTTCAAGAACGGAGACTTGGCTAGTTCTATTTCAGGGGCACAAGCACACACTGCCAACCCAAGAAGCACACACATCAGTGGAAATGCCTTTACTCAGTCATGTTTCAACAATTCTTTGTTCTTATAGTACCTTTATATTTGCTTTATAAGTAGGGGTGTGTGTGTGTGTGTGTGTGTGTGTGTGTGTGTGTACATGTAGCAGGAAAGCAAACATTGTTAGATGAAGAGTTAGCAGCAGAATCCATCAGAGAGGAGAAGGCTGCCTTAGTTTACCAAGATACCTTCGTTTGCCAATTTGGTTGTAGAAAGAAAGACTTCAGGGCATGGCTGTGACAAGCTGGGAAGGAGAAAGATAAATCAACAGATCCTTCGGAATTGGGGAGAGCAAAATATGAAGGAAAAGACAGAGGATTCAAGGAAAGAGTGTGGAGTAAATGATAGGAGGCTGGAGCCCAAATAAAAGAGACAAACAGAGACGTTTTCCTAAAGGCAAAACAGCTAAGAGCTTTTAAGAACAAAGGGTGCTTGGTATTTCATTTTATGTTGTTCATTGTGCGTCTCCTTAACCTTAAAGTAATCATCCTTGCTGACTACAAACCTTCAGTGAAATCTGCTGCAAGCCTTGATGAAAGCCCCAGAGGGTGAACAGACTGGGGGAGGGGGGGTGTCCCTGAAAGGACAAAATTATGTTGACAAAGAAGGCAGGGGAGGAAGAGGAGAGGGGAAGGGGAAGAAGGGGAAGAGAGAGAGGGAGGGGGAGAGGGTGGAGAAGGAGGAATGGGGGTGGGGAGAGAGAAGGAGGATTGAAGAGGGAGGAGGAAGAGGAAGAAGAAGGGATCAAAGAGAGAGAAAAAAGCCGGAGCAGAAACAAAGCCAGTGATGATGACTAAAGAAAATATTAGGCCCCCTTGAGCATCCCTGGAGATTCTAGTAGGGATGCTATGTGTTTTATTATGTTCATATGACGGGTTAAACTACTTTTATTTGCATTTTAAAGAGTCTGACCTCAACTAGCTCAAGGACCTAAGGATCACATGGAGGAAGGAGACAGAGAGATTACAATCAAAAGCCAAAGAATCTCATGCTCTGGAACCCCTCCGTCATGCTCCTTTGAGCTGGCAGTGTGAGTGCTGCTCTCCATGGCACTAGGGAAGCTGAGCAGCAGCAGCAGGTCAAAGCGTGGACTTGGGAATCACAGAGACTCACGTTCAGGTATCAACTCCATAACTCCCTAGCTGTGCTACCTTCTAGGAATTTATGCCTTCTTCAGTACAATAAAACGAATAATGGCACCTTTGTTACACATCAGAATTCTAAACTTAGTGCCAACCTGTCACAGCCTGTATAGAGAGTGTTTTCATATGGTGCCTAGTACATAGTAGTTGCTCAATAAGAAACAGCTAATCCTCCTTTTTTATTGACTATTATTCATCATTCCCTTCTAAACTTTTCATTTGGGGCATGTGATTCTGCATGTTTTTGCCTTTAAAAGTAACACTAGGCTATATTCCTCCAAGTGTTTACTTCACATGCCTTTAAAACACATTCCTACTAATTGTCAGATACCCAATTAAAGATAGTTGCCAAATTCTGTTCTGCCCACAAAAATATAACCCAATAATCATCACATGTCCAGTTAAAGATGGTTCCCTTCAATACTGTTCTTCCCATGAAGATCCCAGGTTGTCTGGTACACCCTGTTTATAGACACAAGGGAAGACAAGAGAAGAAAGCTCTTTGGAGGCCCAGAATAGACTAACCTGTACACACCTTACAGTCATGTAATCAGAAGAAACTGTTGACTCTAAGAAGCCATGACATAGGACAACTTGAAAACCCTGTGGGACTTCAAGGCCCCTTCCAGGAGACAGAACTCAAAGCTTCTGGCCAAGACAAGAAGGACCAGACCTCATCATCGCCCCACCCATCTCATTGTAATGCCCCTTCCTCCACCTTGAGCAACATGGCCTACTCCTTCCTGCCCCCTACTAGGAGAAGTATGTGGCCCACTCTTCACCCGGTCGCTAGGATCCTTATACACTCCCAACCAACTAGCAAGTGTATTGTAAGTTCCCTCTTTCCCCAACCAATGAGCACATCAGCAGGTGTATCCTGAGACCTTTCCTCTCCCTGGGTTATAAAAACAGACATGACCATGTACTCATTGTCGGCTCTCCCTGATCATCAGGAAGTTGTCCTGCTGTGCTAGCAGCATCTCTTATCTCAATAAAACTCTTTTTTTTCACCTCACCATGTATCCAAAAATTCTTTTTCCAACCCATACGCATGGGCCACGGCAAACCTCAAGATAACAACTCTCAGCAGAAACTCCAAGAATAAATTACATTGTTCTCTGACATGAAAACAGTCACTCACCCAAACATCTGGGGCAGCACTGTCCTGGGGGAATGTGGCTAAGGTGCTGAGGACAGGAGAGGATGGGACAGACTTCTCTCAAGCACTGTGTCCTGCCTTCCTGAAGGAAAAAGAAAGAGAACAAAGCACATTTAGAAAAGTTAATGTAATATATAGTCTAGGCCCCGTAAATGGTACCCACAAGAAGACCGCCCCTAAGGAGATAGTTACAGCATCACCCCTCCCCACCTAACACCACCTTTCTTTATCTTTTTCCATCTTAGGAACAGCCAACCACCTGAGTTTGCCTATGATTTGAGGGTTTTGGTACTAAAATCAGAAAGTCTCAGGCAAACCAAGACGAGCTGCCCCCCCTTTTCCAAGCCCCATGCAAACAAAGCATCTTGGGAATTCACTGAGACGTGTTCTCCTCTTTTGGACTCCCATCCTTCTAGTCCTGTGAACAGTTTCCTCAAGGGAGGCTTCCCAGATTAAAAGCGTCCCTAGAATGGCTAGGCAGGATTCGGATTTGGTGAAGTTAGCCTATCAGCTGAAAGCAGATACACTGAAAGCCAGTGTTCAGAAGAACCATCTCACTGAAGTTGACCAGCCAACCAAACCTGTTTCTATTAACTAAGTAGAAGGTGTATGGTGATGGAGATTAGAAGGACTGGCAGACCCTCTGCAGCCTTGGAAGATATTCTAGAGCCTTCCAATTTTTCCCTGCCTCTCATTCTTGACCCTCTCTACTCCATCACCTCTGACACTCGTTCCTTCTCTCTCTCTCAGCATTCCCCCTTTCTCTGTCTATCCAGGATGGGAAGATGAGTAGACCGGCTCCCCCTTCTCTAGCCCTCAGCAGGGACGCCTGTTTTTCCAGCCTCAGCAACTTGTAACTGCATCCTCAGAAAGCTGTGGCAGAGGAAAAAAAGTGCTTTCCAGTCAATTTACATCCAGCAACTTTGCAAGGCTCATATGAAAACTATCTATGCAATGTGAACGGCTATCACATTTATGAATAAATAAGGTCGTCTTTTGTTTGTTTTAGAAAAATCAGTAAATTTGGTAGAGAGATCACTGGACCAATGGAATTTCAATGAATTGGCTTCCCCAGGATTGGAACTTGAAACCCAACTAGTCGACCCTCAAGTACCTGTTGTCTCAAGCCTGGAATTTTTATCTCGAGAGGCCTCAGGAAATGAGGAACGCACGTCTCAAAAAGTCCTGGGCCTCTCGAGGGGAAGACTCCCTCACAGCATCTCCTCACACCTTCTCCACCACTTTCTGTATTAACACAAGACATTAGCTGCCCAGATCATATTCATTCTGGTCCTAGCATAGTACTGCCGCCCGTTGTTTCTGCCTGCCCTTCCTGTTCTTGCCATTTTCATTATAATAGTTTATTTTTTGGTAGGGATGGATGAAAAGGGTAGGGCACGTTATGTCTTTTTAAATATTTATTATTTTTAAGCCACTTTAATGTTGGATTCTTCCCCAAACCAATAGAAAACATGCAAAAATACCACAAAAAGCTCTTCTGTTGTTTTTACATTATTTCCAGATCAGCAAGAATCATGAAAATTCTCCTAGGAATCCCTGGCTGTTTTCCGTGAGGTTCCTCACTCAACTCCGCATACTCCTGACGTCTGGCCTCTCGCCAGAGACGCCCAAACCTGGGACTGGGTCACACTCTGAGGTGTGCCCCGGCTCATATATAGACCACAAAAGTCAAATCTAGAGGGAGGACAAAATGCTGTCCTTGGCTCTTAATTTCAAAGAAGTTCCTCTGCAAGCAACTTCCTAAAATCGCGACGCCTCGGGCCACACGGGGTTGCCTGTGTGTCGGAGCTTCTCTTAGGGGCACAGAGAACACATTCTTTTCATCGCTATTTGCCGTCCTTGTTGGATCGGTGTCTATTTTCCAAGCATATTTTAAAATTGAAATTTTAGAAAAATATTGCATAATTGCATAGCTGTTACCTTGTCCAACACTTTGGAAAAAGCTGGCGCAAGACTGTGTGGACTCCAGCAATTTTCCTTACAATAAGGTCAAAGAGGGAACTTTGCATACATAATACAACTGCAGTTTGTGTTTCTCAAGAGTCCGTTAAAGTAACTTGAACTCCATTCTGGGCTTGCTGGTTTAGTCAGGTTTTATTTTGTTTGGGTTGCAGCAATGTGGCATAGCCCAAGTCCCAAGGCTGCATTCCAGTTAATACCTCCAAACAAAGTCCCAGGCCCTTTCGGTTCCCAACCTACTTCTACGATTTCAACTCAGCAGGGAATCTGGTTAAATTATAAGCTGGGGCTATGCTGTAAACTAAGAAAGTTAAAATAGCAGAAGTAAACATTTCTGATTCTAAAAATGTACTAATGCCTACTGTAACTGTACTAACTCGGGCTCTATCAGATTGTCACAATTGCTTTCTAATTGGCTTCCTTGCCTCAACTCTCTTCCATTGATCCATCCCGGGAGGTTCCGTATCGCCAAGACTCCTCTCCAACACCCATCTATTATTTCATTACTGGAAGGCAGCTATGCTCACCACGATACCACGAACGCTGCACCCTTATTTCATTATTTAGGCGGAATATTTATTTAAGGTCTATCACGTGCTCCGGACACAACAATCACTCTTTATGGAACATGTCTGCATGCTAAGGTAGAGGATGACCTATCACTGCATTCAGGGTAATGTTCAAACCACTCAGGTTAAAAGTCACATAGAAGCAACTCTGTGCCCACCAGAATCTTTTCTTTTCCTGACACAGAGCCCCCCTACATTTCCCAGACTCCACTGCGGTTAGGTGTGGCGAACAGGAGGTAGACAGAAATAAGACAACACACTTCTAGGCCTGACTCACGAAAATCTCTCATGCTAAAGGCGCCATGCTCTCACATTCTCTCCCTATTGGGCGGATAACCAGCCAAAAGGAGGGAATAACAAGAACTTTGCAAAAACTGGAAAGAGCCTACCTCTTTGAGTCACCATATGGAAATCTACCCACCAAATATTTGCAACAAACTGTTAAATGAGCAAGAAATACAGTTTATTGTGTTAAGACACTCTGATACATTAGTTCTTTGTTATCCCAGTTAGCCTACTTTGTCAAGATACCCCATAATCTTCTCTCCAATCTCCTTTCCTCCCAACACCAACACAGAGAGAGGCTTCCTTGTACCTTACTTCTTTCCTGTCCCCAAGAACATCTTATGTCCACTATCTCCTTATACAGGTCTCTTTCCCTCTCTCCTCCCATCATTGACCCCTATGGAAATCCTGCTTCGCTTGAGATTTACTTCAAGCCTCTTCTCATCTATGAAGCCTTCCAGACCTCTTCATTTCCCAGTAACCTCCTCCATCTTCCCATATTTCTTCTCTCATCTGCACTCCTGTATTTTTGGACACATACATAAACGTTGAACCCTGCAAGACAACACTGGCTTTGCCTCTAAGCTAGACTCCAGTATGGGCAGGAACCAGTCCTTGGAGCCTAATATCCATCAAGAGAATAATGCTCTCAAGGAAACATCTCAGTTAAAATTTGCCGGGTAAAAGGAAGAGCCACCAACATAATGAGCTCCAGAACTTGGAGGAATTTTTCAGAGCACTTCAGCTACAGGATGCTGATGAGATGGCAGAGTTCAGGGCTGTCTGCATCCACTTACCTTTGTATCTCCTTGGGTTTTTCATATTTTGGGTCCTAACTAAATATCTGTAGGTGCTGATACCCCCAAAAGCAACACTCAACTTCAACATGTAAGGCTGGTAGGATTCCTAATATTCCATGTATTTTGTCAAATGTTTGAATATTTCTAAATGGTTAAAATACATTGAGACTAATGACTGTATTCTCATCTGTTCAACAAGAAAAGGAAACCTAGGAGCTTCCATGGTTCTAGTGATTTTCCTCATTATGATTTTCACTGTTTGTCATTCCTTGAAAAGGCAAGTTTCTTCATTCTTTAGAGGTGGTCATCTATTCTAACTGCATGTGTAAGTGCTTCTCCAAAAGTAGCTGTTTTTAAAAGAAAGACATGAAACTTATCCTCGGTCTATTTTCTGCCCCCTTATTTTTGTTTTAGCTGATTTAGTTATGAACACAATTGCTTTGTGTCAAAGTTTACCCTAGAGCAGCAGTTCTGTTGCATAATAAAAAAAAAAAATCTATCTTCCTGACTAGAGTGATGAGTGCAAGATGATAAAACCACAGCCATGTGCACACAGAATGCTTCTCCCACCCCTGAGGACTGTTGAGAATTGGAGGCTGGAAACCATCCATAGCATGTGACATGGCACCCATCCCTTGACTAGGAAACAGAGCCGGCTCCCTAATGGGAGATGGGAAGCACAGCAACAGATTTCTAACCAGTCACAACCAATCAGATAAACTCAACCACATTCTGGAGCATTTCTTTCCCCCCAGCATTCAATTCTTTGAAGAAAATGGACTTCCCAACTAATTCTAAATGAAGGGAAGAACAAGAAGAGAGAAAAACTGGAGGGGATAGGATAGAGGAGAAATCTATCTTGGGTGCAAAGCATTCATGTGTAACCCATAATTCTGACAACACAACAGCCTTGGGTTTAGAATTTATTCATGAGTAGAACACCTGTTCTAAATTACAAATTGGGTCCCAAAGCTTCCCCCTCAAAGAAATGGATGTCCTTATCCATGCCTGTCTTTACCCTGGACATTTATTTTGGTAAAGTTACTGAGCATGACAGTGGATTCAAGTGGTGTTTGGCTTCCCCTATTTCTTGGCCAGTGTGGAACAGGAAGTCAAAGCAGAAGAGAGGCAGCCCTCGAGCTATCAGATGGAGGGAGCAGAAGCAGAGTGGACAAGGGGAGAGAGGTCACCTGCAAATTACAGAGGGTGATAAGCCAACTACAATGGGTGCGTGCAAGAGAAAGATATATATAGATGCACACATGCATACACACACACACACACCAGTGGAATAATCACTTGTGTGTGTGTGTTTGTGGGACTTACACACTAGACTTGGCTTTTAAACTTAGGCATTATTGACGTTTTAGGTTGGGTAAGCCTCTGCTTCAGGAGGCCATCAAGTGCATGGTGGGATGTTAGCAGCATCCCTGGCCTCCATCCACCAGATGCCGCTATCACCCTTCAACCCCCTGGTTGTCATAAGCAGGAATGTCCCCAGACATTGCCAAATGTCCCTGGGGGACAAAATCAACTCCACTTGAGAATCACTGCTCTAGACCAATGTTTTCTCAAACTATGGTCAAGGAATCTGCATTTTTAATAACTTTCCCAGCTGAGTCGGGAAAGTTATTTTTTTGCCATAAAACGTGAAAGTCCCAAGGCACTGTATTTTGCCAATGCCTCCCTAACAGGAGCTTCCAGAGAGCTGGGATTAAGGTGGATTTTTCATGTGAGTTCCTCCAGCAGCTACTGTACATCATGGCTTATAACACATGCTCAAGACATGCGTTCTGAAGGGAGAACCTTTTTTAGGTGGAGGAGTTCTCTCTGAGAAGAAACACCTGTTTCATCTCTCTGGTGGCGGGAAGCCACTTTTATTCAGGCTCATAGAGGAAGAGGGCAGTAGGATCAGGGTGGGGATGGAGCAGTGATGGAGGTTGATGGAGCTGAACTGTGCTTCTCTGAGGCATCTGTGCTGAGTTCAATGCAGGATTTATCATCTCTGCCCCGTGGATCCTGGAGACTTTCTACCCCCAAAATCTGAACATTATGCTATATATGGGTTTTTGTTTCCAAGTCATAAAATAAAACCCAACTTTGGTTCTATACACAGAGAGTCAAGGACATGCCAGCAAAGCTTGGCCAAGACACTTAACTTTGCCCCATGAAAATTTTGAACAAACAATGACCCATGAGAAATGCCCCCTGGGCTGACAAAAACAAAACCCTTTTTTTTTCTTCACTACCTATTCAGAAAATCATGACCTGTCTTGAGAACCAAGCCTGAGCCAAATTCCTTTTACTTTTCCCATCAATTAATGTTTACAAGGTGAATTGTGCTGTTGTTCGTATTATTGTTTTGGTGTCCTATTGCTGCTGTAGCAAATTACCATACAGACTTAGTGACTTAAAACAACACACATTTATTATCTTACAGTTCTGGAGGTCAGAAGTCTGAAATCCATTTCATTGAGCTAAAATCAAAGTGTCAGCAGGGCTGCATTCCTTCTAAAGACTCTAGGGAAGAATCTGTTTCCCTGTCTTTTCTAGCTTCTGGACGCTGCCTGCCTTCCTTGGCTCATGGCCTCCTTTCTCCATCATCAAAGCTATCAGGGTAGCATCTTTGAATCTGTCTCTGACCCTGGCACTTGCTTCTTTCATCACATCTCCTCTGACTCTGACCCTCCTGCACCCCCTTTATAAAGATTCTTGTCAAAAGACCTGATCCGGATGATCCAGGATAATCCCCCATCTCAAAATCCTTAACTTACTTACATCTGCAAAGTCTCTTTTGCCATAAAATGTGAAAGTCCCAGGTTTGGGGATTAGGCTGTGGACACCTTGGGGGTCAGGGAGCACTTATTCCGCCTGCTAACATTATTATTAAGGAAATGACATTTAATTTCACTGTGCAGTGCCAGATGTAATAGTTCAGGCTAATGTCACTACAATACACTACAACCTGTTCTATCAGCCTTTCCCTCACTGAACAAGCTAGTTTTCCCTTCGTTTTCAGAAAGGAAAAGATAGCCAAGAATCTCAACTTGAATCCTGGTCAGATGGTTGCTGAATGGAACAAGTTCGGCACTTCACAAGTTGTTCCTCTTCCTAGGCCCCTTCAGTTATTTCATTCTACCTTTTAGGAGGTGACATTCAACTGAGATAATCTGAGGTCTCATCTTATTCTCCCTCTCCTTTGCTGTCACAGGGCAATCACAAGTGCTGACGGGCCTCTTCAGGAGCAACTCTGTGGATGCCAATGAAGGAGGAAAACCATTCTGTTTGCTGACAGGCCTCTTCAGGGTGCCTCAGCTGAAGGACCCACCGAACTGTATGATGGTCACCCTCTGGTCAGTGAGCCCTGCAGGGACTGCAGCGTCCTCTGATGGCCAGACAGACAAGCCCCATAGAGTTTGTGTTGATCCTATTCACAGATGCAGGAGGTGGTAGAGAAATGCCTCTATGGCCCCAGGGGACAGGGCGGTGGGGAGGTGCCCACGTACCAGCAGGTGAGCAGGCCCAGCCTGGCTGGGGAGACAGCAGTGGACTTTACATACACCGAGGCAGAGCCAGGGATCATAATTTTGTGAAATAAATATCAGAATCATAAATAAATAGGTGACAGAAGTGCATTTATTATTGCTTCACTAACACCATTTCAAAAGGGAGTTGCCATTCTGTGTTTGCTGAAGGTAAAATTCATCCACTTTCCTCTCTGAGTCCTTGTTCTTAGCTTTTCCTGGTCACTCAGATGAATGGCAGGTTTTAGTTTCTTTAATGTTTTTTCTTTGAAAAAGAGAATTTCAAACTTCTTCCCCAAAGCCAGCTTTCCACAGAAGCAGACACAAAAATCACTGATAAGACTGGGATACTGTTTGAGGCAAATCTCAACTGATTGTAGGTTTCCACAAATATTTTATCTCTTTGTCGATTTTAGAAGCAAGAAGATAGGACCACCTTCAGGACAAAGGTCCAAGGAGATCTCCAAGCAAATGCCCTGCAAACCGAGGGATAAGGCAAGCCCTGGGCAGCCGAGATTTGCCAGCCCTTGTTGGTTTGCTGTCTGCAGGCAGGTGCTGAGGGATGGCTGGAGCTTGAGTGATCTGCCCTGAAGGAAAGGGTTTCAGGGCGCACTGTGCAGAAAGGCAGGGCTTGCTGATAAGGACCCCAAGAATCTGGCCCTGCCTTGCCAGCAAGCATGGGGGTTCCATCTCTGAAACAATCAATAAATAAACAAATAAATCCACAGGAGAACATCCTCCTGATACTTCAGATTCCCAGAGACCCCGCAGACCACCCTAGAAGGACATTTATCAACTGCCGTCAAAAAAAATGAGAGAGAGAGCAAACGAAAGAAAATGAGCCCTTTTCCTTTTCTTGCCATTTTTATCAAAGTTCAACCTTTCATCATCATGTAAGTAGTCAAAGCTGTTACAAGCCTACTGCTGACACATCAAACGCTTTATCTACAGTCTGGCCCACTTCCAGGGAGATGAAAAGAACTATCATTCAGAACTCACACCTCCTGTGAGTTATGAGCCATTCCTGAAAGGAAGGAAATAACACCATTGCGCAGGAGAAAGGGCATTTTTCATGTTCCCCAGGCTGTCTACACCACAGCAAAGCTGAATATGCACTAAGGGGGAAGCCACCCGAAGGCCTTTGATGGAGGCAAGCGTCTCTAGAAATACCGACCCACAGACAGAAACCCAAGCATTGCTGATAGACTGTTCCTCTAAAACCTTTCTGTTGACCTTTAAGTGCTGGCCACCAGAAATGGTTTGTATATACCACATGCCTTGTAGATTGTTTTCTTTCGTCTCCACAATCTTTCATTTGGGTTAAGCATTTGCCTAAACTGGGCTGCGAGTTCACGGAGGGCAGAAGCTGTGTTCATCTCTTCTTCTGTCTTCCTCAAGTGCCTCTGTCTTACCAGCTCCACAGCGAGATTACAGCAACGTTACAAGTGTTTAGCTTTTCACTTAAACACCTACTTGTAGGGTTGTCAGTTTATACTGGGCTAACTCAAAAATGTTTGTGCTCTGATAATGTTTCCTGAGGTATAAAAATATCTGTTGTCTTGAAATGAATTAATTTCAAGATACATCTGGGTCCCCTTATTGTACTGACAAGACTGTAGTTAGAAGTCCTTGAGATGTTTCCTAAATATAGCATGCCTGAACAAACTGCAGAGAAATAAGATTATGTTTAAATTTCAACTTCTGAGTAACAATTGATGAGTCACAGCATTTTGGGCTTTCATGCATCCATCCAATAAACATTTGAATTTCTACATGTTAGACACTATGGTCCTCCAATGAAAAATTTCCAAATCTCCATATACATTACTATGTGCATTTCTCTACTTTGCGTCAAGTGACAATTCCCTAAAAGTCTAACCAAGTCTAAAAGGCTGTAAGTACAATAATCATGGAGTCCTATAAACACTCTGGACTCTGTCAAGGGACTGTCCAGGGAGACTAGAGGTTTCTGGCACTATTCATTCAAACTAGTAATGCCCCTGGGTACTCATCTTGTCAACCCATTCTAAATTTGTGTTTTGAGACAATTAGGCTGTAACTGAGTCCTGGCAAGCTCTCGGCATGATCGTAATCTAGGCCAGATATGATCAAAGGAAAAGAAGTGTACAGGCTGTTGGAAACAGCCGTGGTGGGGGGCTCCCAGCTTGAGCCAAGGCTCGTGTTCCGGCGTGTCCGGGCAAGTCCAGTGAAAGATGGAGGTTCACCTGTTTGTCTTCTCGTGAGAGCAAACTCCATCCCAAGGGGGCTAGAGATGCAGCACAACAGAATCCCCTAGATACTGAGCCTAGTTACACAAGGCAGGTATTACTGTGCATATAACTCGCCACCTGTCACTCAAGTTGTCCCAAGTCCAGTCCTAAGGAAGAAAGATGCTGAAAGTAAAGCCTAAAAGAGCTATGAAATATTCAAGTACAGGCCCACTGGTATGGGGTTCCTATAATTGAGTGAACCACACAGAAAAGGATAATGAAGTCGGTCCTTCCTTCCCGCTTCTGCTCCATGCTGTTTGCCGTCAGAGGCCTCCAGGGTATTGACCACAATGTGCAATCAAAATGGGGGGAAGCAGGAGCCACGCCAGGCTGAGAACCAAAGCGCCTGGGAAAATGGGGGCAGTGCTGAACAGAGGGGACAACAGCAGACAGACACGGGGGGAGACGGACTCTTGGCCAGCCCAGAAAAGAGGTTATTTCCTCTATCATGAACTCCAACTTTCTAGGAAGACTGGCCATCTTCTTAGAAAGATCATCAGTGTCAGCAACACCTAGTACAAAAGAGCATCTATAGACTAAGCATAGGTATATTCTCTGGCAAATGGATTTGTCTATTGACCAGGCAGAAAGAGAAAGTGCTGGGCAACTTGTAGAAACAATGAGTTATGTTAAATTGAGCTTGTCCTGGAATAATATCAGGTGAGGCCCTGAAGCACTGTCTTATAATCTTGGCCAGAACAAGCTGTTGAAAAACTGGAGGAGTACAGGTACCTCAGTGAGGCAACAAATGGGTGACCAGTTTGCCTGGCCATGTGCAAGGTCTGAGTGGACAGCAGCTCTACAACTGTGATAATATGCCTCACAACCCCAGAGGTTTTTATCCAAGAAGGATGGAGAGCCATAGGCTAGAACAGGTTAAATTCTCAACCTTATATAAAAGAATGGAAGAAAGTTCTATCGGAGCAACACAATTAGTATCTTATTGCACAAAGTGCTCCAAAAAGGACAGCAGTTCAGGATTGGTTATTTTAGGCCATGACTAGGATGGAAGTTCAGGGGCTCGCCAGAACTAACCTAAATGCCTCAATGGGAACCAAAGACAGTTGCCATGGCTCCTACGAATTTAAGCAGAAGAGGAGAAAGCCACCTGCTACCGGAAATCAGGGGAAGGACAATCCACTTCAAACAGCTGTCAGGGCTTTAGTGGGAGAGGACCAGAGGCAAGCCACTCAGAACATACAGAGAGAATCTCTTGAAAGACCAGAGTTGAAGGGTAATATTTGGGGAGTAACATGTCCAAGACTCAGGGAGGCAGTGTTTCAAAATATCCACCATTTTATTATGGCAGACCAACTGGAAGACGATGGCAACGTCTTAGGAACAAGCAGACTAGGGCAAAGTTTACATGCTGAAGGCAGACCATCCAGCTCTTTTCTGACCAAGAAATCCCAAAATTCATTCATTTTAAAAATTCATTTTTTAAATTGATCTTTGCCTTTATAAAGAGCCTCATCAACCGGTACTAAAGTCTGGTTGCCAAGTTCAGGGGACCGATGTAAGCAAGCTGTTCCAAGTACATAACCATCTCAGGAGCAGAACATTGCTGGTTCAGACTGGCTGGACATTTTTGTAATCTGGAGAGTGAGTGGCATATTCTCCAGTGTGTATATTATAGATACTGCCCTTGCAGTGAAGGCTTTCTCTTAAATTTTATATTGGACAGAAAATTATATTTGTCCTAAGCAGCTATCTCAAAAGGTCTATTCAGGGACTCTGCGTGAGACACCAAAACAAAGGGTTTGCATCTCTCCTCCACAAATTGCTAAGGTGGCAAATACACTTATGTTATGCATTTTACTTAAAATACATCATAGGAACACGCATGTGCAATGACTATTTTGTGTTTTTGTTCTGGGAAAGTGTTCCCAGCGGTCTAGGACAAAGAATCCGATTCATAAGTCTTTTAACTGGTTTAGCCTGGGGTTGCCTTTAGGCTCAAGTCTCACTCCCTCTTTTGTAAACCCTCCCAGGAAGACTAACTTTGAAATCACAAGTAGCCCATTCTCTGAGATCAATCTTGCCTGGAAAATGGGTGCTCTTATTTAAGAAAGTATGCAATTGGTGGGGAAACTTGGGCAACCGCGAAATCCATATGGATTCATAATTCATAGTTCTCAAAGGGTCTAACAGGTTTTACTGTGAAAAACAAAAAAGTTCCTAAAACTTGCAAAGGAAAGGAGCCGTATTCCACCAAAACTGTTCATAGTAAATATTTTAAATGATCCTCTTCTCAAACATCCCTAAGTCAAAGGGTAAGAGGGATGAAAAGAAGAGACCCTCAGCTATACATGTAGCCTTGGGGCAAAAGGCTGCAAATCTTAAAAAAGAGGCCATTTCCTTCATCTATTACTTAGATGTGAGGTCTTCACACTGAAATATTCTCAAAATACCAAATGTGATATATTACTGGAGTTGTAGATATAACAATATCCATGCATGTGGAAATGATACCAAATTCCTGATAACGGATGATGAATCAAAAATTAGGGGAAAAATAATGACTTTTTTAAATGTTTATGAAATCCTAGTTTGTGAAGGCATAAACGGATCTGTGCCATAAGCTCAGTACAAACCCGGGAAGTTTCCAGGACATAAATCAAGAAAGAAACCTGGAAGCCCTTGGGGACAAACCTTGGGGTTAAGGGCCCCCTCCCATCCCAGTTCTATCCCCTTCTATTTTGCACCAAATTTACTTTACTTCCCCAAGTTTCAATTTCTTCCCCTGTAAATTAGGAAAAACCAAGCGTACCTACTCTCATGAGTTCATGTAAAGAATAAGATGATGAAGATAAAGGTTTGAGCCCAGTTCCTGGCACGCAAATAAGTGTTCACTAAATGTTTAGCTTTTACGCATACATAGGGGCAAATTAATTTTAATCCAAGTCAGCTCCATAAATTAATAGATGAGTGACCTTGGGCAACTTACTTAATCTGAGTCTTGGTTATAAATAAATAATGCCGTTTTCCTTACAAAGCTGTTGTGAAAGTTTTATGAGTGAATGTCCTTAGAGCGCCCAACTTGGAACTTAACCTATAAAAGTTACTGATAAAAATGGACCTCCAGCACCCTCACTCCCAACCTGCTCTCTTTTGGATTAGCCATTCAAAGTATGTTTCACTGGCTAAGAGAACAGGGCTGTGAAAGGTACAGGGCTGCAGGGATTTTTCCTCTGAATTGGTTGGAGAACATTTGTGTTTTCCTTGGCACCAGGAACACATGGGGTAGTCTTCGGGGTGCACAGTAGTGTATACATCGCCCATGTATTTGCATAAAATTTCAAAGCACTTTCTTGATATATGCAGTATGACAGCCGCTGTCACAATGTATTTATATAAGTTCTACACAGATTTTACAAAATAAACTTGCAAATGTTTGTTTTCCTAAGGAGGGGTGTGTTTGGGGGTTGGAGGGATAATCATTTCATCTCACTCTAGAAAGTAACACATGCTGGCACACTCCCTTGCTCCATTACCACAAATAGGCTGGTGTTCTCTATGAATACGTGAGGCAACCCCACAGTTACACTAAATCTCTGTGCAACCATTTTTTAAAAAATGCTTTTTCTCTAAAAAACAGCATTGATGGGTGCTGTAACCACAATCCATCTGAGGTCTGGAGGGAAGGATAAAATAGTTGGCTCTGACTTTCAGCACACAGAATCCCACAGGCAAATGGTCATAGCCCCAGCTGGCTGTCCATCTTTCCAACGAAGGAGTTATCCAGATGTGAAAGACAATGACAATCCCTTACCAACACATGCCAACATTTACCTCAGTCTTCTTTCAGAGCCACCAGAAGAATTTCCTGAATTGGCCAAATCTTTCCATCAACAGTATCAAGGAAATTTATATTCAATTACCTCCTATACCATTTCCTAAATCAGGACTTTTGTGGAATCCTGTTTCATAAGAGGTGAACCAGAGGTTCCATGACATGAGACTCCTGCCAAGAAGTGAGTAAGGTTGTGTTAAACGAAGCTAAATAGGATTTTTTATTGCAGGTCTTTTCTTATCCTTTAATGCGTACCCACTGGGGAGAATAAAAGATACGACTTCTCAAACTTATTTGACCACGGAACTCTTTTGTCACGGCAGATGGACATATTCTGGTGCAACATAAGGAGGTACATACATCAAAAAATGCTAGTCAGCTTCAACTAACCACTATATGTATGTATGTCCTAAGTACCACCACTTAAGGGTCCTTCCACCTTGGTGCAAATTTCTAGACAACAATTTTAGGTTCAACGAGTCCTCATACTGAGCAGTCAATATTCCTTAATAGAGCAACAAATTCTATTCCCCAAAGACTTCTCCATGATTCCTATATTAACTAGTATGCTCTTCAAATTTAGTTTAAAATTTTATTTTTATAGATTCCCAAAACCTCTCTGACAGTATTGGTTGGTTAGTTTGGTGGTGGTGGTTGTTTTTCAAGACTATCTTGATTTTTTTCCTTCAGAACTTTTTATACATTTTACTACAGAAAAAAGAATTCTAGGCTTCACCATGGCTCTTTTCCAGTTCTATAAAGTGGGTCACCCTACTAATGTCTGGCATTTCTGGAATATTTATAAATGCCACAGTAGGAAAACTCTACCTCCCACATCCTCTGAAAACATAGCTGGCTACAAATTCCCCGGGTGGGCTCTGTGGGCTATGTGGTTTCCATGCCTTTAAAAGGGGTATTTGGAGGATATGCTGTGGCATATTTCAGCCATGTCTCGCTCTTGTCCTTTTTTTTCTAACAAACTTGACCCTCAATCCCTGCCTCTGGGTGGCCTTAAGAAAGTGACACGTTGTAAACAAACAGAACCCTTACAGATTCCTCAATAGGCAGTAATGGCAGAAACAAAGATCCAAGGAAAAGGCTCATTTGCTCCTGTGGGACCTCATGGGACCACAAGAGAGGCTGTGACAGCCTTGGACTGGCTAAGGTCAAGGAGCTGCGTAAACAGAGTAAAGGAAGGCAGGAGCTCTGGGGATCAGGCAAGGATACCAGGCTGGGAGCAGCTGGAAGGATCAGCGCCCTTCCCAGGGCCTCGCTTCTGCTGTTTCAAAGAGGCAGGGGTCAAAATAGCATGAATTCCACACCCCTCTCTAGCCCTTCATTGCCCTGGTATTGAAATTAAAATAATAATATCAACAAAATGTTATTCTGGGAAGGTGTGAGAGGTTTGAAGCAGCTTTCTCATTAATCTATCTTTAGATAGATTAATCTCATTAATCTATCTTTACTATTTACTATTCTTTACTCATGATCTTCAAATGTGTCCAAACGTGCATACACACCTTTATGTCTACAGGCAAGGACAGTGCCTTTAGTTCACCACTGTACTCCCAGTGCCAACCACAATGTCTTTTTAAATAAATAATTACAGCCATTGTTGATAGACTGCAATGCCATTGGGTTAAGCCACCTTCCACACTTAGAATCCTAAGCAAGCGGTTTTCATGACCTGCCCTCTGAATTCCAATTCTCTCTTTCGGTAGGAAAGGTCTCTCACACAGAAACCTTCAGGCTAGCCACCACACCCTCCTCTGGCTGTCCCTCTCCCCTTATACAGGAGTTCACCAGATGTGAAAGACAGCGACAGTTTGTCCGTAACTGCACACCGGCTCCTCTCTTTCTTTCCAAGTGGATGGAACTCATGGATGGTACCTGCTTCTAAGTAGACAATGTGCCTATCTGGCTGCCTCTGGATTGGGGCCAGGAAAGATACCTTATGGGCATTTCTGGACAGACACATGGAAACCATATGATAAGGGCAATGGTAAGAAAACTGAGGGAAAAAAGTTTAAAATGATGTGCTTTATATTTAAGCTAGATATGGATTCCTAATCTGGACCACATGTGGAAAACACAGCTCAAACCAGTGGCTTTCAGATTTTTTAACCTCAGGATCCTTTTACATTCTGAAAGATTATTGAACCCACCAAAGAATTTTTGTTTGCATGGGTTGTATCTATGTATCAATATTTACTGTATTACAAATTAAAACTGAGAAATGTTTAAGTCTGTTCATGTTGAAGTAGCAAAAATTCATTATGTTAATATAGGTAATACATTTTAATGAAAAATAACCATACATTCCAAAATGAAAACAAAAAATAGTGAGAAAAGGGGCACTGTTCAACCTGTTTTTAAATCTCTTCAATGTCCAGCTTAATAGAAGATACTGGGCTTTCCTATTTGCTTCTTTCAATTTATTGCAATATGCTGTTTGGGGTGCAGCATATAAAGAAAATCCAGCTTCACCCAGCTATGTAGTTGGAAGATATAGGCAGATTTTAAGAGCCATTTCATATAATTATAGTTATTCTTCTTTGATACTATACCAAAATTCAATAACCTTAAAGCTGGGCAGTAATATGGAATTGGAAACCATAGCTTGCCCTCTGAGGGTAAATTTTTCCCATGCATGATTTTTGTAACATTATGCATTGGCCATTTGGAAAGTACTGATTTAAGCAGAACTTCCAAATGAATATATTTCATTGTCAAATATCAAAAAGAAATTACACTTACTATCATCTCTGACCTATTCAGAAAAATCTTTAAGTATAAAATATTCTGCCAAGCTCACAATGGCGAATAAGGTTTTCCAAAATTCAAATATTCACATGAAAGTTAAAATGTTATCACTGGTGACTTAGATTGCCATTTAGTGTTTTTCAAGTGATGTGCTTACATATTTTTTTGAGATGATGTCTGCCAAATGCCCAAGTAAAAACAGAGTTACATTAAAAAAAATTATAAAAAAGTTGGTTCCGCTCACAACTCAGACCTCAGACACCTAAGTGTTTTTTTTTTTCTTTTAGATATTCACTGTATACCAATATTCAGCAGATTTTTTTTTTTTTTTTTTTTTTTTGTCTTTTGAGAGCCGCACCCAGGGCATATGGAGGTTCCCAGGCTAGGGGTCTAATCAGAGCTATAGCCCCTGGCCTGCGTCACAGCCATAGCAATGCCATATCTGAGCTGCATCTGTGACCTACACCACAGCTCACGGCAATGCCGGATCCTCAACCCACTGAGCGAGGCCAGGGATCGAACCCACAACCTCATGGTTCCTAGTCGGATTCATTTCTGCTGCACTATGATGGGAACTCCTCAGCAGACTTTTTTTACTTACATGTAAAAATTATGTGAATTCAAGGGTCAGATTTAATAAAGTCAAATAATACTTAGTTTCATCAGGAACATTTTTAAGTAAAAATTACCTTTTTTTTTTTTTTTTTTTTTTTAAACTGAGAGGACACGTAGTGACCAGTACAATGACCACTCGGGGGCCAGTGCCTTGATCAGTGCCAAGGCTCTAGCACTCTCACCCACCATCAGTGCAAATGTAAACATAGCCTCCCAAAAGGCAAATAATGTCTTAGCATTATGATAAAAATAGTTCTGAACTCATAAACCCTCTGAAACGGTCTTGGGCACTCCCAGGGGTCCATGGACGACACTTTGAGAACCGCTGACTCAAACGCTTTGACTTTTACATTCTTGAGGTCTGTCTCCCTCCACGAAGTAAAGTCTTACAACCATTATAAACAAACCAAAGCACAGCAGCACGTTTGGGTCGCAGAAATGACCTCGCTGGTCCCAGGGCAACACTGCACATCGTCACTTAAATCGGCAAGTTCACTTAGTGGACTGTAATGTCATACAGAGTATGGAGCAAAATAAAGGGGGGGGTGGTAACCAATACCACCCACAGAGCCAGCCAGATTTGGGCAATCCACGCCTGAAAACACCAGTTCTGTTCCAGTAAAACTGTCAAGAATCCATATTAGTCATTTACACCCATATTTTCAGGTATTCAGTAGAAAAAAAGGAAGCCCTTTGTGTGGGTAAAAAATGAATTATAAACCTAGGAGGCAAGCCTGAGAAAGAGCAGATGCTTATGTTTCTAGAGCTTGTACTTTTTCTCTAAAAACACATCTGTCATCAACTTCAACTTCGAAGACCAACAAAGTACTTTTATAAATAAACACAGTGGCCATTTTCATTTTAGTGACTCTGAATTCCTGGTAATCAATCTGATGGCTGTGAAACGCCAGGGAACTGTTCTCCAATATGCTTTAGGCAGGATGTCCTCACAAGGCTCACTGTCTTGAGCAAACCAGAACCTACCTAGCATGCTGTTGACTTCAATGCTAAATCCCACAACATGGCATTTCTGGTTACTTGCTTAGAATTTTTATCTAAAGAAAGCTGAATGAAAAACTGCCATATTCCCCTCCTTGCAAAACCCAAGAAATCCCTGCATTTAGTTGACACACACAAAGAAGAAATAATCTTAGGAGCTCCCTGGTAGCCTGGTGGTTAAGGATCTGGCATTGTCAGTGCTGTGGCTCAGGTTAGATCCCAGGCCTGGGAACTTCTGTATGCTGTGGGCACAGCCAAAAAAAAAAAAAAAGAAGAAGAAGAAATAATCCAATGGGCTGTGATTCATAACAAAGAGGGTAGTGGAAGTGTCTGATTATCAAATTAAATCAACCTTAGACTCTGCCTGGTCCTGTTCCCCCACCACGGCTCCAAATCTACCTATCTACCTACAGCCACAGCCCCACCCCACTTCTCAGACCAATCAGGGCCAAAGGAAGTAGAGGGTCAACCAGTCTTAAGCCCTCTACCTTCCCGACTCCTCAGAGGAGCTTGGGACATGATCACCTTTCTCAAGAGGCTAGATCAAGGGGTCACGATCTAATGCTGAACCCAAAGTATGGGGTCTGGAGTTATTCCTAACACTCCCAATGTCCCTGAGCCTTCACCCTGACACCTCCTGGTCATTGGCATTCCCTGCCCTCCCAAATTCCTAACTGATAAACCTTGTCTCAACTTCCAAACAAATGTAGAAGCCTGGTAAGTAGCAGAACTATCCCAGCAGCTCTGTCTGCAAAGCTGTTCCTTTCAGGCACTAGCAGTATAGGGATCCACTCTAGGCTCCCCTGATATACCTCAAATCTGGTTCATGGACAAACATATCTGGGACCTGAAATGGGTACTAGTTCCTCCCCTACCCTCCCGATCTGCTCTCACCCAAATTGGCTCATGCTTTCATGCTTTTAAGGCAAAGGGCTTCTGCCTCAGTGTCCCTTTTGAAATAACTGAACATTTATTCTGCCCAGCATCTGCTATCTAGTACCACTCCTCTCTCTGCCCCTGCACCCTAAGCTAAGAGGTAGAAGCTGCCTTGTAAGTAGAACTTCCTAAAGAGGATCTGACACTTGAATGTGTGAGCACAGTGAACTCCTGACTCGTCTCAGGCCCCAGGCACTACCCATGTGCCTGAAGTTGGTCTGTAGAGATCTTCCTCCCCTATGCCTGTCCCTCTGTTGGTTGTACCTGGACTCTTTGAACCAGCCCTCTGCTTCTTCCCCCTATGTCACATCTGGGAGCTGTCGTGCCTCCTAAACAAATACAAACACATTAGAAAGCAAAGAAACTAATTCAGAACATCATTTTAAACAGCATAAATCACTTAACTAAAAGGTCAAGTTAAAGCTTATGCTTTCCTTGGCAAACCATTTTGGGGGGTATGCTGTTGTATTTAGGGGGAGCAAACCACTTTCAACCTTATTTATAAGCAACAATTATAAAATTACACACAAACAATGTGCATGAGGTCTGCAGAGTCATTTCATCAATTCATGAAAACAGAAGCCCTTTCACTGCCTGCAAATGACTATGTCTTTGGATTCTCCACAGTTTTGGAAATCCTGCATTACCCGACATCGAGAGGAGAATCAAGAGCTAAATCCTAGGCCATAGTTTATCCAAATATATTATTTGGGTATCTGCATCAGAATCACTAGTCATTTGCTAAAAATGAAGCCACCTTGCACCTACTGTACTGGAATCTGGGTGCAGAGGCTGGGATTTTAGTGATGCTTTCATATTCAGGATTTATATTATTAGAGGTTCGTATGTCACATATTAGGCTAATAGGTCAGTAAAGAGAGGAACATAGAAGAGCTCAAATAATCCTGATCAACCACTGTAGGAAGTCTATTTGTAACTCTAAAACTGATGAATCAAGAACGAGCAGCACATGTGTACTATTGAGTAACATGGAGAAAGATGTCAGGAAAAAATGGCGGAAAGCATGGAACTGGTCACTTAAGGGGAAATAGATGGGAGTGGGAGGGTAGTACTGGTTTTCTTATGAACCTTTTAGTACTATTTGATTTTTTCATGCCCATATATTAATTTAGTTAAAACAAAAAGATATTAAAAATAAAGAAAAAAATTTATTCTATTGTTAAAATTTTATTCAGATTAGTGTTTCCACCAAATTTCCATTAATCTATGGTGATAAAATGGCACTTGAAAAATAAAACATAGAAATCAAGGATGACTTTTTTGTTTGTTTATCTTTTTTGGGCCGCACCGCAGCATATGGAAATTCCCAGGCAGGGGATGAATTAGAGCTGCAGCTGCCAGCTTACACCACAGCCACAGCAAAGTGGGATCTGAGCCACAACACAGGATCTGTGACCTATATTATAGCTCATGGCAACACTGGATCCCCAATCCACTGAGCAAGGCCAGGGATTTAATCCATGTCTTCATGGATACTAGTCAAGTTCATTACTTCTGAGTCACGATGTGAACTCCAAAGAGAACTTTTTTATTTTAGTTAACTTCAACAGAAGACAAAATACACCAACATATTATTTTGACCGTTAGCTTGGATGTCTATTTCATTAAATCAATAAAGAAACCTCACAAAACCTCTTTAAATAAAAACGCTACTAAATTCCTACAAGTAATTAAAAATGGATTCTCTACTTCAAATTTTCAGTAGGATGGCCACACAATTCCTACTAAAATATGACAGCATATGGCATAATTCAATATTCTCTAGAAAGCCCTGTAATTTTTCTTTACCCAATCTTTATGTCAAATTTGTATAACAGGGGTTGGAGTTCATATGTTTAGGGCCTCAGGAGACTTGAGATTATTTAGAAATTTGGCAAGGGATATTGGAAGTTGCAAACAATGTGCTTAAGACCAAGAAATATAGAGAAAGCTAGAAAACAGGAGAAACATATGTGAAAAAGGTCCAGTTAACAAGGACGGCAGACTTGGAGATTAACATTCTTACTAGCCACAATGGTGGGCGTTACCCTCTACTACAGAAAATAAAAACAAACAAATGAACAAAAGCCAGAAAGATGCATAACCCAATGATATTAGATTTGGTTCCTACATTGAGTAAGCTAACTTTTTTCACCTACCATACTTTGTGGGTGCCAATCAAGGATTACAAAGAGAAAATGTTCTAACTAAAGAGTCTGGGTTACCAAAGATATACAATGATTAGCCATAGGTGACAAACTGTGACAGCTATGAGTATTGGTACAAACAGGATCTAGGATTTATCGATTGTTAAGCCATTATTCTTCTGGGTCACTTGGGAAAATCTAAAATTAAGGGGATTAACAGGATTATTTCCAAAGTGAAGCCAGTTTCTTAAAACCTTTGTTGTGTAAAGTACAGTCCAAATTCCATCAGGCTAGAGCTCTCCTCTGTGGCCCTCTCAAACAGTCCTCATTCATTTCACTACTAGTTTCAAAGACTGTTCCAAGTTGGCTCAAAGCCCCTCAGATCACATATCAACCTCTGTGACAAGAGATATATTACTTTTTACTTCTGACTTCCAAGAAGAAGCCCAGAAGGGTGATCAGTCACATTATCACCACAGACAGCATGCAGCAACTACTGTATCTGAAACAGACTCTGGACCTTTGCAGGGAAAAGGCAAGAGATGTTTGAGCATTCTGCAAACGTGATAGATCCTTCTGCACCTCTTCTCTTGCCATTTTTATTCTCAAATGTTAAAGGAGCTGGCCCACCCTTTCATAATCTTATTAAATGAAGCCAAATCTAAATTACTCTTGCAGGCTATTTCTTCTTTCAGGTTGAAGCAGTAGAACTCAGAAATCTGGCTCTAATGAGGGTCCCTTATATGTTCTGTAGAGCCTTTTAAAAAGAGTTGATTTAAATAATGAGTTGGAGTTTTCTGATTGAGAAAATTTCAGCAGGAGTTCAGATTCTTCCTCAAATGTTTTGAACTCTCCAATGTCTGAAGTCTCCATTGCCTTGAGGAATTCAAGAGTTCATCTCTCCTAAGAGACCATGGAAACGGAAAAGGGGGTTGCCTGACAACCTCCCTTCACTGTGAATCCCCTGACATCTAGCACAGGACAAGAGAAGGCAAAGCATGGGAAATGAACTCTATATAAGTAGGTCCTCCCAGAACATGCCCAGCAAAACAAGAATAACAAGAGTCCTATCAAATGAGAAATTTTTCCATTGCAAGTCTCTTATATTTTCAAAATTAAAGCAGTTTCCTGAGTCCTATAATTCGGAAAGAATCCATAAAAGGCCCATAATTTGATCATTTCATGATCAAATGATCAAAGGACATCATTTAATGAAAGTTGCACAACTTTCATTAATGCCAAGATGATTCTACGAAGCCACAATGATGGAGAAGCACCACGGAGCAGAACAATCACTCAATTTTCTAGAGCTCATTGTATTCCCTCTTGCTCATCAGCATTCCATCACTGCCATCACATTTCAAGAGCAGCAATAACCCACAAGAAAGCAAGCCCCCTGAGGCAGGGACTCATCTCTGTGTTCACTGCTAAGTTTAAACATCTGTATAGTATCTGGCATTTAATAATTATTCAATGAATGAAAGCTTCAAACACAAAGTATGAGCATAGCTTAGACAAACTTGGCATTTTCTGAGGCAATCATGCCCAGAATTTCAAAGTATAGGAAGGGAGGTTTGGGATGGAAATGCTATAAAATTGGGTTGTGATGATCACTGCACAACTATAAATGTAATAAATTCATTGAGTAATATAAAAAAAGAAGATAAGGAAAAGGGATGTAATGTACAACATGACACATAATTAACACTACTCTATGTGATACATGAAAATACAGTAAATCCTAAGAGTCCTTAAAAAAAAACAAAGTGTAGGAAGGGACCCAATAGCACATCTTTTATATTTCTACTGCCTCAATACAAGCGAGTGGGAAAAGTATGCTAATCTGTTGTCTTCAGTAAAGCATTAGAAAATGAATGCGAAAGTCTCAGTTCTACAACAAATTCTCTGAAGATCTGCTCTGGAACTAGACTTTGGATCAGGTTCTGGCTCTGCCATTTAATTGCTAATTGCTATGTGAGCATAAGTATAAATGCCTCATCTGAAAATGACAATACCTACTGCTATTTTGATGCCATAAAATGATTGTTGTGAAAACTAAGCAACATATCTCACCTAAACCTTCATTTGAAGTCTCTGGAGTGTATTAAGGCCCAATAAATACTACCTCTCCTGACTGCTTAAAACTACTTTTCATGACTGAATAAATGTTTTTCATTTTGATTAGATTTAAACTCATTAAGTCAGATTAAAATCTTTCGACTGAGGAAATGTCTCGGGAATTTTTTTTAAAAACATGAAATCAAGGAGTTCCTGTCATGGCTCAGAAGTAATGAACCTGACTAGTATCCACTAGGACATGGGTTGGATCCCTGATCACTTCGATCCCTGACCAGTGGTTTGAGGATCCGGCATCGCCATGACCTGTGGTGTAGGTCACAGACTCAGCTTTGATCCCAAGTTGCTGTAGCTATGGTGTAGGCCTGTGGCTACAGCTCCAATTCGACCCCTAGCCTGGAATCTTCCATATGCTATAGGTACGGCTGGATGTAAGAAGACCAAAAAAAAAAAAAATCAAGAAGTCATGTAAGACTAAAATTAGACTTAATTAGACATAAAACCTCATTGCAGTTGATCATTCAGTACTGTCAAAGAATTCAGAGGTAATAAACATCAGTGGTTGGAACACATGTTAAAGAGCAAGTCATCCTACATTTCTCCAAATAAGACAGGCAGATGGCCAAAAAGCAAATGAAAAGATGCTCAACATCACTAACTATTAGAGAAATGCAAATCAAAACTACAATGAGGTATCAGCTCACGTGCTGGTCAAAATGGCCATCATCAAAAAGTCCTATAGACAATAAATGCTGGCGAGGGTGTGGAGAAAAAGGAACCATCCTACAGTGTTGGTGGGAATGTAAATTGGTGTAACCACCATGGAGAACAGTACGGATGTCCCTTAAAAAACTAAATATAGAACTACCATATGATCCAACAATCCCACTCCTGGGCATATACCTGGAGAAAACCTAATTAAAAAAGATACATGCACCCTACTATTCATTGCAGCATTATTCATAACAGCCAAGACACAGAAGCAACCTAAATGTCCACCAACAGAGGACTGGATAAAGATGTGGTACATCTATACAATGGAATATTACTCAGCCATAAAAAAGAATGAAATAATGTCATTTGCAGCAATATAGATAGCCTAGAAATTATCATACTAAGTGAAGTAAATCAGACAAAGAAAGACAAATAACATATGAGATCACTAATATGCGGAGTCTTTAAAAAAGGATCCAAAAGAACTTACCAAACAAAAAAAAGAGGTAGTCATCCTAAAATATTTTTCCAAAAGTTTCAAAAAATTTTTTGATCCTCTTCCCATATTTCCATTAGCTCCATTCAAATTGAGAGCATTTCGGAGTTCCCGTCGTGGTGCAGTGGTTAATGAATCTGACTAGAAACCATGAGGTTGCGGTTTCAATCCCTGGCCTTGCTCAGTGGGTTATAGATCCAGCGTTGCCGTGAGCTGTGGTGTAGGTTGCAGACTCAGCTTGGATCCCGCGTTGCTGTGGCTCTGGCATAGGCGGGTGGCTACGGCTCTGATTACACCCCTAGCCTGGCAATCTCCATATGCCACGGGAGCGGACCTAGAAAAGGCAGAAAGACAAAAAACAAAAAACAAAAAAAAAAAAAAAGAAAGAAAGAAATTGAGAGCATTTCTTCCACAAGCTTTTATTATACTTCATCAAGGTTTGTGAAGCATCTCTCTCTACATCAAACATGGGTATTTATAATGTGTATGTGTATGCACATGTGTGTGTGTGTCTGTGAATAGTATAGTATATATGTATATCTATATGTAACTTTTTAAAAGAAATATGCTCTTCAGGGAGGAGGGACGATTTGATTTTCCTGTTTGGGAAACTGCATTTACAAAGGATAAAATCTCACTGAAAGACAACTGCTGTCTCTGACTTCATTTTGCCCCTTTACAGACTGGCACTCTTGTCTGCTAGGACTCAGGAGACATGTCCCAAAGGGAATGATTCAGAGTAATTTGGTCCAGTCATCCTGCCCCTCAAGTTCTCTCCAAGGACTCATTTTACCCCCATGGTTTATTTTCATCAAGTATGATGCACAGACCACCTGCGTCAGAATAACAAAGGGGGTTTGAGTAAAATGAAGATTCCCACAGGGTGCCCGGATCCTCAGAATCAAAACCTCCAGGGGTGGGGGGGATCTCAGGAATCTTCAAGCACCTGGTGTGATTCTTAAACAGACTAAAATGTGAGCACTGCCTACCCGCACATGTGTCCAAAGGCTTCAACCATGAGAACTCCTCCGAAACCTGTAACTCTGGCCAAGATGCTGCTCCCACCCCCTAAAGCTAACTGCCAACTGACTTCCACACCTGGATGTGCAGAAGAAAAAAGAAACTGAACACACTACCATGGTCCCACTTCTAAATCCATGGTCTACACTCTAAAAGGAACCCTGATCAGGTTTTTTAACTGCTTGAGTCTTTCAGTAGCCACTCCTCTCTGTTCTCAGGATAAGCCAGTTAAAAAAAAAAAAAAAAAAAAAAAAAACCTCTCAATCTACTTCCCTCCATTGCTCACTTCCACTGCCCACTCCACTCATCCTCAACTATTTCTAGGATGTTTCCTGTTTTCTCTGCCTTTACACTTGCTGCTCTTTTGGCTTCCCTTCCAAATTCTTCTTTCCCCTGGCACATTCACATTCATTTTGCAGCTTTCAGCCTGGCGGTGACTTCTAAAAAACCTTAATGGACAGCTCACTTCCCCTAGTAAGGTCAGTTCCCCTCCTGAGTGGTCTCACTGGCATCTTCTACTAGTCTCTGAGCACTAATTACTCAAATGCAGAGCTTCTAAGTACTTCATACCATTCTATGGTCCTTATTAGACTGTTCTATAGTTGCTAGTTTATTTACTTTTATTCCTCACTACAGTTCCATGAAGCCAGAATGTCTGTCCTCTCCACAATGGTACCTCCAGCATGAAGCACAAGACCCAGAGCACAGTGGAGCTCTGTGCTTATTTGTGAAATGAACCAATGAATAGACAAGTGGTTCTTGCTGCCTAAACCCCCTCCAATATGGAAGAGATGCTTCTGTCCCTGTGACATCACTCCAAGGAGGAGACTAAACTCAGCAACCTCAGGCAGTTTTCCATGAAGCCTGTGTGAGCTTATTCTCCAAGACTTTATTGAGGCAGATGGGGAATGGGGGTAAGGAGAGAAATGTTTTTAATAGGTCTTGGCTCCCAGAAGTAAAACCTGAGTGGGTATGCTGAGACAAGAGTCAACACCAGGCAGTAGAGCCCTTGATCTTGGTCCCCTGACCAAAGAATGGCTCCTGGTCTGCTAACTTGTGCATTTTTCCTCCTAATCCCAGCTGTCTATACCACATGATTTATGTAGACGTCAAAACCCAAGTCTCTGCTGTATACAGGCTCTTCGGAGGTGAAAGGAAGAGAGAGATGGTCTTTTTTCAGCTTCTCCAGAGCTATATTCTAGGCAGTGATGCAATCCTGCAGGCAACTCATCTCCAAAACAAGACACCCATTCCCTGAAGAGCAGCATCTTCCAGGGAGTAATTAAGTCAGATGTTAAGCAGATCATCCTCTGTGGGGCTATTGCTCCTCCACCCTCTGGAAATCTGCCGTCCTCTCTTCCCCTTCTGAGCACTAAATAGGATTTCAGAAGTAGATTAGGCACAGGGGTCTTTCCTGCTGCCAACTTGTCTTTTCATCCCTCGGACCCCATTCCCAATCAAGGCCAGCAGCACGTTTCAATTCCAAGGTGAGGAGAGGAACATGAGGCATAAAACCACAGAGGGCTTTTTTTTTTTCTTTTTTCTTGTTCTCTTCAGTTTTGTTTTGCGATTTTACCTCCTGGGAACTTGTCTTTCATCTTCCAGATTTACAGGGGAAAAGTCAGACACCTTCCAAGGGAAAATTTCACGGCAACATGGTTTCCCTCCAGCACAAACCATCTCAGGACACATTGGTGATAAAGTCAAGGTGGAGCTGCATCAAAAGGACCAGAAACTTGAAGCATTACACAAGTGTGAGCCACATTTAGGACTGGAAACGCAACATGGAACTTGTCTCAGTGTCCTGTTTCATCTCTAAACTTTTGCGAGGTGTTAGAATTTTTCCGGGGCCTTTCCAAGGTGATGGTAAGATTCATACGCTGATTTTCTAAAAGAGAATCTGAAGGTTATAAAAATGAGCCCACCTTCAACACTAGATCTCTGCTTGCTCATGCTGACTTTAAAAGGCCAGAACCAGCTGAAATGTCTCAATATGTGCCAAAGGTGAGACTTCCCTTTATAGTTTTTAGGGCAGGGCGGGTGGAGAATGGCGGAAGGAACAAATTCCCATTTGATTACTAAGACAGGAAATGGTCCCTCAAATTCCCAGGTCTCCTCTCTGAAGTCAACCTAGTTTTCTACAGCCCATAATTAGAGAGTTCAAACCAAGATTTTCTCTGTCTTCTCATGGCAAAGAAGGTTGAATGGGAAGTGGTCATCAGTGACTTAATGCAGCTCAGGCCACAGACAGCGGTTTTTGGATTCCAGCACTGACAAGATAAGTAGGGATTTTCAGCCAAACTGAAGTAAACGCACCCTTGCCCAATACCCCATCATAAAACTCAACTACTGACGTCTCTGACGAGTTTGAGTATCTTTGGTACTGACACTCAACAGAGGAGCCCAGAGCTCCCAGGAGACAGCCACACAGTGAGGTTAAAATTTTGGAAAACATAAGAAGCAAGTTGGACACACAGGCTTCTCTAGCAATCAACAGTCGGCTGGCGTGTTTGCGTACAGGTTCTCAAAGCCTGGATCAGCATCCCGGCATCACCTGGGAACTCGCTAAAGTGCACATTCTCTGGTCTGGCCCCAGACCCACAGAATCGGACTGAGCCAGACTGAGCTGCTGGGAGTGAGGCCTTGCAATTTCTGTTTCAACAAGCACCTCAGGGGATTACCATTTGAAAGTCACAGCTTCACTGGAGGGTTCCAAATCTGGCTATAATCATCAGCATCACAAGGCAGCATTCAAAGGCCTTCTAAGTGCCACCTCAGACTTACTGAACCAGAATTTTCCCAAGTTCAAGTGCTTACCTTTTAATAGAGACCACTGACTAACTCACATTACTTAATCAGCACAGTAAACAGAAAATGCGGGGGTGCCTGGAGTTCCCCCAGGGAAGCTGACAATTTTGCAATTCCTGCTTCACTCAGTCTCAGTAAAGTCTCCCAAATCCCTTCTGAGTTTAATATCAAGTTGATTTCTGACTTAAAATTTGAGTTCTGTTGCTTGGAATAAAACGACAACACAGACTAACACCAACTTTCACCTGAAAATTCTGTATTTGTATTACGTACATATGAATTGTGATAAACTGCCTGTTGCTCTCTTCACCTCCCCACCCCCACCAAGAAAAAGGTTTTTCCTAAGAGCTGGAAGAATGCATTTGGCAAGAGAGTTGCAAGGTGAACAAAAATCTATGGGGCAGGAGGAGTTATTCAGATAAGATTGGAAAATTGGGAACCTCAGAGGATAATACATTGTGAAGAATTTAACATTCACTCCAAGTCAGGTGATAAAAAGATAACCCAATCACTTTAAATCACTTAGTGCAGACCCAGACTAATTCCACCCCATGAACTAAAAGAAATCACAAATATGATCTTACATGCAGTAATCTGTGAAATCACAGAGAGCTGAAAAAGCGCCAGAGATGGGACAAGAGAAAATACTGCCCGAATTTTGAAAGAGAAGGGAAAGTTGAATTTTGGAAATGTTGGACCAATGATTTTAACAATTTGCTTTAAAATTTTTCCAGGCATTGCATTAAACAGGTAGGTTTGAACATTCAAGAAAGAAAGTAAAGTGATTATGGGCAGATGCATGAGTATTAAGGAGTCAATCACAGCAGAAAAACCCTATTGGGTCTGTTTTATATAGTCACTGGGGATCAAAGGATATTTGAGCCATGCTGCCTATTTATTTTAGTAAGGTAACTGGCAAACATCCCATTATACTCCTGGGAAGAGGATTAAAAAAAATTGAGATGAATGCTAACTGCCACCCAAAATAAAAGTTTTCATCAGTGCAGCAAATATGATCAAGGGATAATGGTCCTGATTGAATTTTCTTTAAAAGTCTCAAAACTTTACAGCATTTTCTTTTTGGGAGGTGGGGGATGGGGTAGCTCTTTAATGTTATATTTGAATGAAACACCAAAGCCATTATTCCCAAAATGCTACTGTAACTTCTCACAGAAACATGCAATATTTTCCAGGAGCACCAGGCCCAATCGGGGCACACCCTCAGATCTCTCTGCTTGTGCTGCATTGCTTGGGGCCAGGTCTGGGAGCTCCGGATCTGGAAAATCCTGCCCGTTGTTCAGCCCCACAAGTTTAGAGTGCTCCATCTTCCACAGAAGTCCTTTCCAGTCAGAATTAGCAGCCAGAGAATTCCCTTCATGGCTCAGTGGTTAATGAACCCAACTAGGATCTATGAGGACGTGGGTTTGATCCCTGGCCTCGCTCAGTGAGTTAAGGATCTGGCATTGCTGTGAGCTGTGGTGTAGGTTGCAGATGCAGCTCAGATCCTACATTGCAGTGGCCGTGGCAAAGGCAGGCATGCCTGTGTGCATTTCCCCTTTTATGACTAACTGAACTTTTTTTGTGTTTCTGCTCTTTGCATCTCACTAAAGGAAAGCAGGAAGCAACTGTTAAGGGGCTTGTAGCCACAAACATGGACAGGCTATTTCTTAGGTACAGTGAGCATTCCTTGTTGTCTCAGATTTCCTGTAAATAAAATTCTCACACCAGTGGATTTACTTCATTGATAACAACATCAGGCTTAATAGGTATCATATTTATACTTCTTACTATGTACTTGTCACTCTTTTAAGCACTTCTAACAAATTATTTAATCTTTGTCCAGCATTGTGATGTATTATCATTATTTCCTCCTTCACAGATGAGGAAAGGAAGGCACAGAGCACTCAAGTAACTTATCTAAGGTCACACAGCTAATTGGTGGTGAAATCTGAATTAAAACCCAGGTCTTCTGACGATAGAATTTTCTTAACCTGTATGCTAATTTATCTTAATTTCTGTATACTGGTGCCATAACCTGAACAATTTCAGGGAACATGTAGATAGACCTTCAGAGTACATCCATTCGTGACATACAGAGCATGAAATGAGAGGCTTTTATTGCAAAATCACAAGGGTATTCAATATTCTACTTTCTTCCATAGGGGAGAGAGCGTGACAGGAGCTAGTCCTTAGTGTGCATGTTACTGGTAAGAATGCAAAAACAAATTTGCAAGCATCCTTTAAAACAGAAGGAAATAATGAAAACATTCCAGTAAGCAAAAGTTAGTGATAAATGAAAATGAATCATCGGATACCAACTTCTGCTAATGTAACATGTGGAAAGTGTACAAATGGTCTCTCTATTACGCTGACCTGACTTTTTTATTTAGTGAACGTATAAACCATTTATAAAGGCTTTTGAAGGTTTATTCCTTCCCCAATATCACATTCCTATACAATGTTAAGTTGCCCGACCAAAAATTCTTACACTTGGTATTTGCGGGGCCTGAGTCTTCCCAGATGTGAGGAAATTCCACGCTCCACGGTACTGGCCTGGCACAGTACTGCACAGTGCGGCACAGAGACACCGCAGATCAACAGCAGATGAATGAGCTGCTTTGAGGGACCTGAATTCACTGCATTACAATGATGCCTTCAAGGCCGGACCATTGAAACGGACACAGGGCTGCTTCACACGTTCATGGAGCACAGCACATCTTGTTTCAAGAATCTCCCTCCCTGCTCTGCCCTCTGAATATTCCTGCCATCCTATGCATCTCAGGAAGCTGCCTCTGCTCTGTAAACACTGAGTCCTCTCCCACATCTCTGAAAGCACTGTCACCACCGTCAGAAACACCAAGACTCTTCCAAAACCGTCTCTAGTTGGCTTTGCCCTCTCTGGTTTCTTCAGTCTCTCCTTGCCTTTCCCATATTTCCCCACATTCAGAAAAATAAAAATAAAAACCCCACAAAATAGGCCCTTTTTAGAGAGGCTGTAATCTTCCTTTGGTTTAATTTATTAGCTTATCCACTCATTTCATCCGTTCAGCAAGTGTTAAATGAGCACTAGTACCTGCCAGACGCTGCCCTAGGTCTTCAGTGAGGAAGGAGAGCAGACAGAGTCATAACTTCTAGGGGTTTGAATTAAGCAAAACTTAAAAGACATAGAAACCAAATGTAATGAATGAAATTTGTTTGAATCCAAACAAACCAATCATACAAAAAAAGAAAGAGAGAAATTTAAATGCTGACTGAACATTTAATAGCACTAAGGAATTATTGGTAGCTTTTTAAAGATGTGATAATGTATTTATGTCTTTCAAGTGACCTTATTTTTTAAAAATACATACTGAAACTTTTACAGAAGAAATGTGCTTAAGTCTCGAATGTGCTTTGAAATAGTAGCGTGCCTACGAAGAAACGAGAGGTATGGATGAAACAAGATGGGCTATGTGTTGATGGCTAAGCATAGTACATAGGGGCTCCTTATACTACTCTCTCTACTTTTGTAGATGTTAATTTTGCATAATAAAAATTTTGTAAAATGAATATAGGTACTAGTTACACAACTCTAAATTTACTAAAAAATCATTGGACTATATGCTGAAACAAGTAAATTTTATAGCACATAAGTTATATTTCGACAGAGTTCCTTTGGGAAAGAATTCAAGATAAGAGATCTGCCTATCAAAACTTAAAAAATAATAAAATAAAAATAGCAAAGATAAGGAGACTCGTTAGGAAGCCTTAACTAATCATAGCTGGAGATCGGCTGCAGGATGATAAGCGCGTAAAATGCATTGGAAGCCATAGAGGTAGAGAACATAGATTTCAGAAATATTTGTGATGCAAACTCTGCAGGCCTTGGTGGATGTTGGGAGGTGAGGAGAAGAAGGAGGTAAAGGAAGGGGATATTGGAGAAAAGTAGGCAAAAGATACAAACTTCCAGCTAGAAGATAAATAAGTACTAGGGATACAATCCAACATGATGACTACGGCTAACACTGTGCAGGGTATACGGGAAAGCAGTTAAGCGAGTAAACCCTAAGAGCTCTCATCACAAACAGAAGACTGTTTTCTTCTTTCTTGTCTTTTTACTGTATCTGTATGAGATGCTGGATGTTAGCTGAACCTAGCATGGTAATCATTTCACAATATATGTAAATCAAACCATCATGCCGTATGCCTTAAACATATACAGTGAGATACGCCAATTGTTTCTCAATGAAACCGGGGGCGGGGGGAGAAGAGGAAGATGGTAGAATTCTCGGGTGTCTGGCTTCAAAGTGAACCAAGAGTTGTGCTCCTTGCTGAGACAGAGGACAAGAGAGATGCGGGGCTGGCGGAGGAAGATCATGAGTTCTGTTCTGCTACCAGAGGAACAACAAGCAGAGATGAGTCCAGGCAGCTGGAGCCCAGGAGACAGGTCTCAATGCTGTGGTCCTTGGGCGCTGTCTTTTTCAGCAATGTCTGCCTGTTGTTGAGCCAGGGCTTCCAGGCTAAGACATCTGGGGATTCCAGAAGTCTGACAACCAAAACATGGTAACAAAAGATGCTGCCCTTTCAAAAAGTTTGAGTGAGTAACTTTTTCAAATAAAGTTTAGAAACAATAGATTGCCAGATTTTTAATATTGATTCCATTTGTCATTTTTAAAAGAGTTTAATCCAATTAGATTTACTGTTATGACTGATATCCTTCTTGGTTCCACATCTATGTCTTTTCTAAGCTTCTTGTTCATACTCTGATCATTTTATTTGATTGCAACTGCTGTTATATGAATAATTTATTGGCATAATTTGGTGCAGGTATATTTTGTTTCTAAGTCTATTAGCAATAATTTCTTGGCTTTCTTTTCCTCCAGGGTTTGAGATGGTGTGTACCTTTCCATCTCATATGGAAGCACTGTGGAGAAGGGATGTAGAAAGAAAATGTAGCTGGTTTTCTTTATCTGTGTTGTATCAGGTAGTAGAATGGGAAACAGGAATTACACAACATCTTCTGCTCTTTTTCTGGCAGGTATTTATTTTTAATTAAATATGGAGTAAACTATAAATTGTCAATTTCCTTAACTAGGACCTATTTGCCTTATGATTAATGCCAGTCCCTTCTGGATACCAGAATTAGGTTTCTGTCTATCTCAGTTTTCAGAGTACTTGAGAATATATGTTGCGAGATTTGGGGAAGTTCTTTGTGTAAGAAGTTGTAAGTGGCTCACTGAGGACTACCATCTAAATGAGATTTTAAAGCCAAAATCCCTCATAGGAAATCAAACTAAAATGAGAGGCATTCAGTCTCCTCCGAACTTTTAGCCTTTGCCATCATTTTAGCAAACAGAAGTTTCTTGTTCCCAGTCCTCCTTTGTGCAAGGTCTTCATACAGAGCTTGTTCTGGAAAACTGATTTCTATTACTTCCCTCTTACTAAGTTTCTATGCCCCTTACCAATTTCATCCTAATAATTTACAGATTTCATTTGGCTTCATTTATTGCCATTGTTACTATTTCAAGGCCCTCCCAACTGCTGCATGACATTCAACTCTGGATGCATTCTTGGGGTTTTTCCTTTCAATTAAATGCTTCCAGAAACAAAATTTCGGAAAATGGGTTCACCCTAGCTGAGTCAGTTCTAAAAGCCTTTCCAAAGAGATTTTACAGGCAAACTCTTCCTGGCTTTAAACTTCAAGCACTGAGTGCTGGGCCACAGTTTCCTATCTCCAGTGATGCAAAGATCTCCAAGTAATAGGCTTTTCTAAGAAGGGCCCAGGTCTCTGGAAGATGCTCACTCTCCTTATCCAAAGGAATGTTGAGGTACAGTGTAAACTTGCTTTTCTCGCCCTGACCAAACAAAAGCAGCAAAGTCCTCATTTATATTCTGGTTTGAAAGGTTTTCCTTTAGTGGAAACTTTTACTCATCTTCCATAAAGAGTGGTATGAGGATGAGTGAGCTCAGTCCTATTGTGAAACTTTGCATATGCAAAGTACACTTTTTATTTCCTTCCAAGGATACCTTTGGAGGCAGCCAAACAAGTTTTGAATAAATTCTTAAAGGCACAGTATCCTTCCCTGTCCTTGATACTTGAAGTGCAGTCCTTGGACCAACCAACAGCATAGGCATCACTTGAGAGCTTGTTAGAAATGCAAAATCTTGGGCTTCACCCCAGACCTACTGAATCATAATCTGCATTTTAACAAGATCCACAGATGATTCACATGCATATTAAAGTCTGAGGCAACAAGATTCCACATGGTGGTGGTGCTCTCACTGTGGTCCATGGACTACACTATTGAGATGCCAAAATCTAGAGGATGGAAGAAAGAAAAAACACACAGGTACTAAAGAAGAGAGATGGCCAGAGTGCATCTCCAAAGACAGCCTAAAAACACCAGGCAATTAGGCAGAGAATCTGGAGAAAGATGCTTTGGAGGGTAATAGAAAAAAAAGTTCTGGAGGAACAGAATAATAATGAGGGCCTTTTACTTCTGCACACACGTGTACACACACACACACACACAGAGAGGCATGCATGCATGTATGTGTGTATGTATACTATAATTTCTAAGTTTCATAACAATCTTGTAAAGTATGTATTTTTTTTTTTTATAGAGGAGAAAACTGAGATTCACTGAGTCTAAGTAGCTTACCAAAAAATCACACAAGAATTTGGTACCATGCATGAATTCAAAGCTTGATGTAGCCAACTCCAAAGCAATTTTCAGGAAAAAAATTTTGCTTGTATTTTACTGTCTTCCTGTGGTCTAAGATAAGCCGTGTTAACCATGATTAAATTAATCTCTTTAATTTCTATCAGGTAATCTTACTAGAATCAGTACCTGGAAAAAATAAATATAAGATAGAATCATATTCTCTCAGAAAACACCACAGACACCCAACAAAAGCTGAGGATTCTTTTTCCCCAAAAAATTTTACTTCAGAAAAAGAGATGCCTCTTAAATTCAAGTAGGCACAAATCTCTTATATTAAGAAGGTGCTTCCTAATTCAGTTTATTCTGAACACCAACTTACTATTTCATGAGACCCATTAGTCTGAACATATGCTGAGTAACACTAGTTGAGAGAGGTCACCTAGTGGAATCAGTAAAAGAAGAAATTTAACAAGGATATAGTAATTATTCCTGGAGCAAAAGCTGACATTTAATAAGTGCAGAATATCATCACAAACAAAACTTCTACGGATCACATTTAAAAAGAGTAGCGCATGTGTATGGTTACATTGTGAAATTCATGAATATAACGAGAGATGAATGCAAAAAACCCCCAATATCCCTAATAGTGTATCGGTAGATACTCGTGCTCTATGCATGGATTTAATAAATACCATATCACAAACAACTTAAATGGAGATAAAGATGGTTTCCTCTGGAAAACCATGACTGGTGACTTTGAGAGTGGCCCTAACGATGTCTAAGGTCTATGGTGAAGCTGCATGTAATTAGCTTGAATAAAATTGTTTTATGAAATGGGAACACAGAACAGCTACATTCCTTAAATGACATTTCATATAACAAGTGATTTTAAATACGTATGTAAAACTAAACTCAGTTAAATGTTAAAGCAGACGTTTGGTTATCCCATCCACAACCCCCCCCCCCAAATACACTTACTCAAGTTGACGAAAAAATTGTCTGTGGCATTTTCTCATTGAAAAATGGAAGCTAGTCTTCCTAACATTGTGGCCTGTATGAATATCTCTAATACTCAGGAAACTGAGAAACGAAACTACACAACAACGTGACAGCTGTAACGGTGAACTATGTACAAAATGCATTAAGAGTAAGGAGAAATTAATGGGGGGTGGGGGACCAGGGAAGCCTTCACAGGAGATGACATCTGAGCTGAATTTCAAAGGTGAGTAGAAGAGGAATCACAGGGAAAAACTGTAAAGACAAGATCCCGCATGTCCTGAGTCACAGAGGTAAGGGGACATGCTTGAAGAAGGGTGTGGTTTATGAGATGTGTGAGGGAGGGTGGATGTATCCAATATTTGCAGATGGAAGTAATTTAGTAATTTTTTAACCCACTGACCTCGGGATAGGGGAAGCAGAAACATGGTATCTTAGAATTACCTGGAAGGCCACTTTCCTTCTAAGTTTGCCTTATTTTAACACAAATGCTTGATAATCATTCCCCTGCTCTCATGTGCAAGCAACCAAATTGACACAGAGTCACCGAACAAGTCTAGAGATTCAGACAGAGTGATGCACTTGAAGAAATATGTCTTAGGGATTTCTAATTTTCTGGAAACAAAACCTGTAATTAGCTCAACAGGCCAAAAGAGAAGAATTGCAAATGTTAGCCCTGGTTTAACAGTAGCTTTTCCCATCACATCTCTCTCAATCCTATGTCGCCTCCTCTCTCCTGAAAGGGCAGCCAAAGAAGACCAGCCATCGCTCCCATTTATCAGCTTTGTGTAGGGACGCACACTCTTCCAGCCACAGGATACTCTTCTACAGCATTATATTTCATATTTCATATTGTTTCATGTTTCATATTTCATCATTTCATTTTATTAAAGGCTAGTTGTTATTGTTAGGTTAGTATTGCTATTCCTGCACAGCAGCGTCTGTTAGGGGTGGCCAGTGAGATCAAAACACTTGCCCTCAATGGCCAGGATAGCCTTTCCTGGAACAAATGGAGAGTCTTCCCCAAAAGTAAACCCTCCCTTCCATGAACAGAGCACCCTCATGAAGCACAGTTTGAGTAGTTTTAGAAAAGCTATTTCAGAGCTCCCATTGTGGCACAGCAGAAATGAATCCAACTAGAAACCAAGGGGTTTTCCAGTTCAATCCCTGGTCTTGCTCAGTGGGTTAAGGAGCTGGTGTTTCCATGAGCTGTGGTGTAGGTCGCTGACAAGGCTCGGATCTTGTGTTGCTGTCGCCGTGGTATAGGCCAACAGCTGTAGCTCCGATTCAACCCCTAGCCTGAGAAGCTCCATATGCCACAGGTATAGCCTTAAAAAGCAAAAAAAAAAAAGAAAGTAAAGAAAAGCTACTTCATCTTCCTATTCAGGCCTTAAGAGTTCATAAAGAACAAAGCCTAATCTCAGAGCATTCAATAATAAACATATTGAAAACTCCTGCTTTAATACATTAATTTAACTCTTGGTGGTAAAATAGGTTTGGGTAGATAGCCCCGTAACATGATGCTACATCAACCCCCAAACAGCCCATGGATGACAGAGAAACACTAGGACACTGCCATTCAAGTTAGGAACAAGACAAAGACATGCACTCATTTAACCAAATGTTCTCAAGATGTGAATCAGCAATCATATAAGAGAAGAATTAAAACATACACACACCTTACAAAGAAAATAAAAATTATTATTTTCAGATGATAGATTACTATAAAAAGTCCAAGCATAACTCCTAAAAACCTATCAACAGTTAAAACTAAACAGGAGTTCCTGCTGTGGCTCAGCGAGTTATGTACTTGACTAGTATCCATGAGAATGTGGGTTCAATCCCTGGCTTTGCTCAGTGGGTTAAGGATCTGAACTTGCCAAGAGCTGCGGAAGGTTGTGGACAAGGCTCGGATCTGGCATTGCCATGGCTGTGGTGTAGGCCAGCAGCTGCAGCTGGGAACTTCCATACGCCCAAGGTGAAGCTCTAAAAAAAAACAAAAAACAAAACAAAACAAAAAACACAAAAAGCTAAACAGACTGTTTGTAAACTGATACGATAATAAGAAAATTCTAGAAAAATCATAAAAGATGAGTGCAATAATATGACAATAAAACAACCAGAATAATTTTTTAAAACTGGGCAAATGCATTTTTTTAAATCCTAGTGTGGGAAAGGCCTTTTTTTTTTTTTTTTTTCTTATAGCGACATCCACAGCATATGGAAGTTCCTGAGCCAGGGACTGAATCCAAGCCACAGCTGCAAACCTACACCTTAGCTGCAGCAACACTGGATCCTTTAACCCACTGCATTGGGCCAGGGATTAAACACACCTCCTTAGTGCTCCACAGCAACCCAAGCCACTACAGTCAGATTCTTAACCCGCTGAGCCACAGTGGGAACTCCTGGGAGGGGCTTTGTATAGTGACCACAAAAATCAGAGGCTAATAAAGAAAAACTGGATGAATTTACACAAAAACAAAAAAAAAATTGTATAAAAAGTATATATAGAACTGACAATGAAAAATTGGGAAGTGTAATACATATCACAGATATATGGTCAATTTCTCTAATTTATAAAAGCCCTTAGAAATCAATACAAAAGGTCCACCCAGTAGAGAAATAAACAGAAGACATCTCACAAAATAGAAATACATATGGTTCAAGTATCATATTTCACTGATTCTAAGTTTGCTTGTTATATTTTAACTTTTCTGAAATCTGGAAGTCTTACAATCAATGGTTTCTTAAATGTAATGAATTTCAGGACATAAAAAGATATCAAACTGCACTGACATTAAGAGAAAATCATATTAAAACTACAATTAAATAATATTCTTCACTAATTATATTGACAAAATAAAACAATAAAAATACCCCTTTTTTGGAAGGTACAGACCAACAGGCATATCCAAACACTGTTAGAGGAGATGAAAATCACTACAGTTTTCACAGAGAGCAGTCTGGCAATATCCAAAAGCAATTAAAATACATGTACTCTTCAATCCAATAGCTCTAGCTCAAAAAATTTATCCTGAAGAAATATTTTCACATGTTGAAATGAAATAGGTAAAGAAAGAAATTTGTGTAAAGAAGGTGCCTAGGCAGAGAAAGGCTGGTCCGTTTTGAAACAGGTGGACAGGCCTGATGTGCTTCTCAAACCTTCCTCATTCTGGCCTATCCTCCCTTTACAGTACAAAGGAACAGCCACATAAAACAGGTTGATTTCTTTGTTAACTTGCTAATTTGCACTAAAGGTCAAACTCTGACCACTAAATTCATCAACTTCTTTCCAACTGCATCCCAAAGAAGAGATAAATTATAAACCACAGGTATCAAAAAAAAAAAAAATCACTGTTTCCAAGTAATATACCAATACTATCAGCACGCTTCCTGGGAACTCCTGGTGGCTAAGTGATATCCATCTGCCAAACCTACCCTACTGCTGGTTAAGCATGCTATGTCAATGACCCATGCTAAAAAGTGCCTCCTGCTCCCAGCAGCAGTAGCTTCACCCAAAGAGAATATCACAGATTAGCAATTCCAGTTTCTGGAGTTCTCATCATATTTAGCTCCGGCTGTTTGCATATGCTCAGCTCTATGGTTTTTTCATTATCCCTCCCCTTTTCCTTGGCAAAGGGCAGGGTTTAGTAAGGTATCTCATTTCCAGTGAAACTGAACCAAAAATACACAATGATCTTAGGGATTCACTCACACACTATAAAACCTAATCCTTAATTACGAAGACATAAACCAAAATTTCTCTCAGTGTTTAAAAACTTGTCATATTTTATCTACATTTTTCTCTGTCTTTTAAAAGTGAACTTAGCATTGTGCATATATTTTTAAATAGAAAAGAATACAATGATTATTTCAGGAAAAAACAATTATATTCATTTAGATCATATTTTTGGCCATTATCCTAGTTGTTACTATAGTTTCTTTAATTTTTTTAAAGGTGGATTAAAACTTTATATTTTCTAAGTTCATAGTAGAACATTATGTGTACATTATAATATCCAGAGCTGCTAAGCTTGTCTGAAAATATATGTTTTTAATGATTTTTATTTTTTTCCATTATAGCTGGTTTACACTGTTCTCTCAGTTTTCTACCGTACAGCAAGGTGACCCAGTCACACATACACATATACATTCCTTTTTCTCACATTATCATGCTCCGTCATAAGTGACTAGATATAGTTCCCAGTGCTATTAAAAATACATCTTTATGTATAATAATGGCTAAAGTGTGCATTGAGAGAGTCTTTGTGAAACACAAATTGGCAACCCATAATAAAAAATGTAAGAATATTAACATATTTTGATCTAACAATCCTATTTCTAAAAATTTATTATCTTAGGGAAAAACTTGAGAACACAACAAAAGATTTAACCTCAAGGACTTTCCCAGTACTTAAATAAAATGAATTGATAAAATAAAATGCAAATGTAACACAAAATGATTCTAAAGAGTTTACAAATTCCAGATATAGAAAGGACTTCTGAAAACCCACTCCTCCATAAAGCAATGAGAATACCAACAAAAATTATTAAAATCAATATTTTCAGAGCTGTGGAGAGTAAAGGTTTATAACAATCTGAAGAGTATTGTGAAAAAAAAAAAACTGAATCTCAATAAAAACAGCAAGCTTTATGGCATTTTAATGGAAAATCCTGTCCCTCTCTACCCAGCTCTATATTAGCCTTGAAAACTAGTAGCCTCACAACTACAGTTGCCTAGCTGCCACTAGAGCAAAAAGAATGGGTTTGGAGTTCCCCAAATATACCATCCCCAAAGTATCTGTTACTATGTCATCTGCCTGGCAGTTTACTGAAAAGCTTCACTCTCAGAATTTGTCTTTATTCATCTCCAACCCAGAGGTCATTCTATCCTCTCCCCAAGGAATTTGTTTAAAATGATCAGTAGTCCTTGTTTTACACAGCAGCTGACTGAAGCAGCATTACCACTTGAGGTTAACAAGATACTGACCATAACTTAAAAGGAAAAGCAGAGTTTTAAAAAGATCCTATAGTGTTCTGGGAATCTAAAGACCACATGCATGTGCAAGACCATATGCATTCCCAGGGAACACTTGAGAAGGTCTACATCTCTCACATCTCGCTGACCGTAAGGCTCTGCTCCACTGGGAACTGGAAGATAGGGCACTGTTGTAAACCTCCCACTAGGGTGTTGAAAGCATTCCCTAACACACAGATACACACACAGAATCCCTTAGCAAATGTTGGAAGACATACTGGTAAAGACATTTAGGAAAATCTCTACCCAATCCTTAGCTGACTTCTAAAGTAACTAAGCAGAGATTCAGTGGCCACACATGACAAAGAATACAGACTCTACAGAAGTAATCCGTCAGTCACCAAACAAACAAAAAACAACAATCACAAAAACAAAGACCAACAACAAACCCTGGAGAAAGGAATCTCTGATTTCCAGAGTTGTTATACTGCATTATTTAAAATGTTCAATTTTCGTTAACAAAGTGAGATATTCAAAGAAATAGGAAAGTATGACCCATACATATATATGCACATAGACCAGGTAATAAAATTTTTTCTTGAAGAAATTCAGAGGTTGTACTTACTAGACAGACTTTAATCGGCTATTATAAATATGTTCAAAGAACTAAAAGAAAAGATGTATAAAGAAAAAAGAAAAGTATAAGAATACTGTCTCATCAAAGAGAGAGGAGCAATAAAGAAAAATAGTACAAAAAAAGAATCAAATAGAAATAGTGGAATTGAAAAGTTAAACAATTGGAAATTTAAAAGTTCATTACAAGGGCCCAACTGCAGGGTTCAAGTCACAGAAGAAAGGATCTGTGAACCTGAAGATAGATCAACTGGCATCCAATCTGAAGTACAGAAAGAAAAAAATAATAAAGAAAAATAAGCAGAGTCTAAGAGATATGTGGAATACCACAAAAATGGGAGTCCTAAAAAAAAGAAGAAAGAAAATGGGGCAGAAAAATGTGAAAAAATAATGACTAAAACCTTCTCAAATATGCTAAGAAACATTAATCTATACATCCAAGAAGCTCAACAAACTTGATGAAGGACAAGCTTAAAGAAATACAAAACCAGGAGCTCCCATTGTGGCTCAGCAGGTTAAGAACCCAACACAGTGTCATGAGGATGTGGGTTCAATCCCTGCCCTCACTCAGTGGGTTGGGGATCTGGTGTTGCCGCAAGCTGCAGTACAGGTTGTAGATGTGGCTCAGATCCAGCATTCCTGTGGCTGTGGTATAAAATGGCAGCTGCAGGTCTGATTCAACACCAGCCAGGGAACTTCCATGTGCCACAGGTGCAGCTGTAAAAGGAATGGAAGGAAGGAAGGAAGAAATATACAACTGGTCATATCATAGTCAAACTACAGAAAGTCAAAGAGAGATCTTTGCAGCAAAAGAAAAGTGACTCAAAAACTAAAGGAACTGATGAAAGAAAGAGATAATTCAACAACAATATTTGGAGACTTTGTTATCCCACTTTCAGTAATGGATAGAACTAAGTAGAATATAAATTAACTATACCTAACAGATGTATATAAAACAGTCCACTCCCAAAGAACAGGATACATAGTCTTTCTCAAATGCATATGGAATGTTCTTCAGGACAGATCACATGTTATGGCATAAAACGACTCTCAATAAATTTTATTTATTCTATTCTATTCTATTCTATTCTATTTTAGCTTTTTAGGGGTGCACCTATGCATATGGAACTTCCCAGGCTAGGGGTCGAATCGGAGCTACAGCTGCTGGCCTACAACACAGCTCACAACAATGTCGGCTCCCTGACCCACTAAGCGAGGCCAGGGATCAAATCTACATCCTCATGGATACCAGTTGTTCATTTCCACTAAGCCACAATGGGAACTCCCTCAATAGATTTTAAAAAATTAAAATCATAAAAATACATTCTCCAATAAAAATGGAAACCATTTAGAAGAAAATTTGGGGAATTCAAGGGCATGTGGAAATTAAATACAACACTCCTAAAACCAGTAAGTCAAAGAAGAAACAATAAGAAAAATTAGAAAATGCTTCAATAAAAACACACCATACTAAAACTTACGGGAGTTTTTTTAAAGCAGTGCTTAGAAAAAATTTTATACCTGTAAACACCTATATTTTAAAAGATGAAAGATCTCAAATCAATAACCTAATTGTCCACCTTAAGAAATTAGGAAAAGAGCAGTTAATCCCAAAGCATTCAAAGAAAGAAAATAATAAAAACCAGAATGGACGTAAATAAAATAAACAATGAAAGAATTCATAAAACCCAAAGTAATTTCTTTTAAGAGTTCAAAAAAATTGAAAAACTTAGCTAGGTTATAGGAAAAAAGAGAGAAAATTCAGATTACTAAAATCAAGTATATAAGTGGGTACACCATACTGACTTTACAGAAATGAAAAAGATTACAAGAGAATACTATGAATAATTGTATGCCAACAACCTAGATATCTACATGAAACGGTCAAATTCCTATACACACAAACAACTGAAAATGACTGAAGAAAAAACAAAACATCTAAATAGACCTATAACAAAAGAAGAAATTGAATCATAATAAAAAATCCTCCTACAAAGAAAAAACCAGCCCACAGAGCTTTGCTATTGAATTCTACTCAATGTTTAAAGAACTGATAAACTCTCCATGAAGTTTTTTCAAAAAATAGGAGGGAACACTTCCTAACTCATTCTATGAAGCTAATACAATCCTGATCAAAAACCAAAGACATCACAAGAAAGAAAACTATAGACCAGTATCCCTTATAAATATAGGCTCAAAAAAAAAAAGAAAAACTTCAGCAAAACTCTAGCAAATTGAATCCAGCAACATATAAAAAAAGATTGTACACCAAGTGAGATTTATCCCAAAAATGCAAGGGTGAACATATGACTATCAATCAATATAATACAACAAGATAATATAACAAAAAAACAAAACCACATGATCATCTCAACTGATGCAAAAGACGCATTCGACAAAATCCAAAAAAAATCATATTAAAAACTATCAATGAACTAGAAATAAAAGAGGACTTTCTCAACCTGATGAAGGTATCTACAAAACACAGCTAACATCATACTAATGGTGAAATGGGTTGGCTAATAAGATGACAAAAAAATATCTTTGCAACCACTCCCTATTCTTCCCCCAATATGTAATTTTGAAAATTTTCAAAGCTTCAGAAAAGTTGCAAGAATAGTACAATGAACACCACTATGCTCTTCATCTAGCATCACCAGTGTTAGTATCTTATGATAGTTTTTGAGAGAAAGAGACTTTCTTTTAAACCATTTAAGACTTATTTGTAGACTTATTTGTAGATACCTTACTCCCGCTTAATATTAATGCAGTACTTTCATCTGATATACAGTATATTTCCAAATCTCCCCAGTTTTCCTAATACTGTCTTTTATAGTATACTTTTTCAATCCAGGATCCAATCCATGATCATGTATTACATTTAGTTGTCATGTTTCTCTCGTCTACTTTAATTTAAAACAGTTGGCCAAATTTCTTTTTTCCTACACAACAGAGACATTTTTTTAAGAATCTGGGCCAGACCTAAATACGAATTTGTCTGATATTTCCTCATGAAAAAGTTCAGGTTAAACATTTGGGGCTGAAGTACTGCATAGGTAATGTTTCAACCATTACTTAAGATGGTAGGTTTGTTTCTTTAGAATGGTGCTGCTATTTCTCTATTTTTATTCAAACTTTCGGGGGGGATATCAAAAATCTGTTCATCCAAAAGTCATTTGCATCAGTAATTTCTCAAAAAAAAAAAAAAAACCCACAGAGGCTCTAAAATAACCATAACTCAAAGGGTCAGCTCGCAGTTCAAAAACAGATAAGCAATGTGAAATCCATACATTTACATGCACTAAGATTCATGATCTGGTCTATTCGACTCTCTGGGGAGTGCTTAATTATTTAACTGATACTAGTGTCCATTAGTTGCAAGCACAGTAGAGTCTAAGGTCCAGTGCTCTCAGGTGTACTAGTGAGGCAGTAGTGAACCCTTCCCTGATCCCACTATTTAAAATCACTAACACTCTTCCCAACACTTTTCCCCCCTTTTCTGATTTGTTTTACTCCTTAGTATTTTCTACCTTCTAACACACATTCCTTTCACTTATTTTTCTTGGTAGCTGCCTATTCCTCCCCGCTGGAATGTAAGCCTCATGAGAGTGGACAGTTTTTTTTAGGGCTGCACCCGCGTCATATGGAAGTTCTCAGGCTAGGTGTCCAATCAGAGCTCTAGCTGCCGGCCTATACCACAGTCACAGCAACATGGGATCCCTGACCCACTGAGTGAGGACAGGGATCGAACCCGCGTCCTCATGGATACTAGTCCATGGAGGATTCTTTTCCACTGCACCACAACAGGAACCTCCCCCCCATCTGATTTATTTTCTCCTTAATATTTTCCACCTTCTAACATATGTATCTTTCACTTATTTCTTCTGGTTGCTGCCTACTAGAAGAATGTAAGCCTCATGAGAGTGGATAGTTTTAACTTCAGAGTTCACTGGTATACTCTCAGCCAAGCTCTCATTTCTAGTGGGTATGCCATAAAAACTGCTGATACGTGAATGAGTGAATGAATGGATGGGTGTTTTCATCTCCTGCACTGAAATATGCCAGAGTCGCAAAAGCCCAGGGACTGGGGGTATCTGAGCTACAGAGCTCCGTTTCAAATATAATTTCATCAAGCTGTCCCCAAACCCCCTTTCCACCTTCACTTCTATCATCTGGACGCTAAACATGTGAGCATAATGAGATTTATGGGTTTGTTACAGAAGAGGATTACAAATGGGTCATTTAGCAGATCAGAAAAAGGAACCAACTATTAAGCAGTTAGTGGCGGACATTTACAAAACTCTGACAGATCTTGACCATGAAGCTCTGGATATGACACCTCCACTAGAGGGCTTACAGAAGTCTCCCACTCACTGCCTGCCATGGTGACCTCTGAAGTTTTGAGGAAGTGGGAGAAACCAAAGACGTATTTGGAAGAAGAAAATAGAAGTTAAAAAAAATAAAAGAAAAAAAAGAAGACGAAGAATGAAGGGTAAAATGGGTTCTCTGGGGCCTCCGTGCCTCCCCATCATATCTTTCCTCACCCCGAAGCCTCGGGTTTAGGCATAGCTCACCATCAGCCTTTACAACACACTTGGCTTCATTCAACAAGGACTGTGGGCAGGCCAGGAACTAAGCAGTCAACAGACTGAATATCATCTTCTCGCATTGATTATAAAGTCTGGAATGAAGGTCCCAGAAAGAAAAGCCCTTTGAGAGAAAGGAGAAACTGACTTCAGGCAAAAATATTCTCCCTCTGAAGAAACTCGGAAGTTTTTGTCAAACTCTGTATTTTACAAATGCTCAAATGGTATAAGCCAGTAAGGACAGCAAAGCCTTTTTCACATTTATGAAAATTTCGTAGTACAAAAATTATTACATAATAAAAATAAGGCTCGAGAACAAACCTTCATATATTTGATTCTTCTTTTATGGGGAGAAGACACATCTTATTAAAGTTTTAGGTTGTTGGTTTTAATCCAAAACCATCTTAGCAAACTTTAAATTAACCATAGGCCTTCCTGACGAAGAATTCAAAGTTCTCATTCACCAGACAGAATGTTCTGAATTCATGAAATCCACTGTGAACCCAGGGCCCAGGTAGACAGGTAAATCGGAGTCAAAAAGAAATGCATCTCCTAGAAACTTCCACCTGGAGTTTGGACTCTTAAGCTGCTGACAAAGGTTTTATTTTCTCTCTGGGAAAAGAATGGTAAGAGGCCGCTCTGTTGCTAGAAAGAATGACTTCGTGTGAAATATATTTACAGTCATTGCCAATTTTATGTTCAGGGACTGAGAGCAGGCAGGCAGAGAGGAAAGCGATGTGAGAGCTGCTTGCTAACCTCCACCTTACAAGTTTTAAGATCCTGAGAAAGCTCCCCTGACACCAAAGACTTCCCTCCTGCTGAGGCCTTCAAAACTTTGCCTTGGAGAGAAAACAAGTAAGACAAAAGAAAGTTGTTTAGCTTCTAAATTAGACTGGCTTTTCCTCCGAAGAGCTGGGCAGCCGTTGTGCCAGACTCTGGGGTCTGCCAGGCCCTCAGCAGCCAGAGGATCACATCTTGGCTGCACAAGCCCATGGTTAGCGCAGCTCCCTACATGGCTCCAGCCAACAACAACCCCTCTTACCATTCAGCCTTGACCCTGTGCACATGTTCATGATGTTCTCAAGGACCCTGCTGAAACTGAACGGGAGAGGGCTGTTGGAGGGTTTGTGGATTTGTAAAGATGGAGGAGGTTATCCAACCTGCTCCCATTAAATATTCAAGTTGAGAGTTCCCAGATTTTGAGAATTCCTAAATACCTACTTCCAAAGAAGGAAAAGCATTCAAGAACTAATGAACTTGAATCTGTCCTGACATTTCAACAAGTGACCATTTAAAAGTGCTTGATGCTTGGGTATGAGGGCACTGGCCAGACTCACACTGGAGTCCAACTGACCTGGACAAGAACCTACGGGCTCATTAGTGGGCCTTCCAAACCAGAACAAAGCCAATGCATAAATGATGTGATTGTATTTTCCAACTTAAGCAAGATAACTCCATTTATCTTGGGCAGGGTAATGGTCAGGACTTTCACAAGCATTAATCAACTATTGGTAAACACTATGATTGGATTTCTAAATTCTCAGAAATAGCAAGTGCTTGGTATCGACCATTCATTCATCCATTCAGGAAATATTTGTTGAGTGCATACTATGTGCTAAGCTCTGTTTCATGTAGCAAGGATATAGCCATAAACAAAACAATGTCCTTGCCCTAATGAAGCTTATATTCTACCAGGGCAGAGGGAGACAGAGAAAAAAGAAAAAGAAGAAAAAGACAAGTATATCACATGGTGATTAAAAAAAAAAAAAAAAGCCATGGAAACAAATAAACAATGTTGGTTTGAGAAGGAGTAGTGGGTGGCAGAGGGAGTTGGTAGCCAAACAGAGTCACCACTTTAGGCAGTACTGGTTGGTTATGAAAGACCTTACTAAGACGATGACATTCTTGAAGGAGATGAAGGAGCCAGACCTAGGCATCTGGGGAAGAACACTCCAGGCACAGCATTCCTCAAATATAAAAGACCTGAAGGGAGCATGTGCCTGGCACGTTCAAGGAATCTCAAGGAGTTCGGTGTGTCTGTAAAGATTTATGTGAGGGGAGAGTCTTGGAAGATAAGGGGAGAAGGGGGCGCTTTGGCTTTCACTCCACAAAGAAGGGAGGCCCCTGGAGGATTCAGAGCAGAGGGAGGCAGACCCTTAGAATGGTTTACTCTAGCTGGTAATTCTTCACTTTCATCCTTATTTCTTGGCACAGTATCAACTGGGCAGACCACAAATAGAATGTCCATATGGCATGTGGTGGGAGTGGGCAGGAAGGAAGGTCCTGTGAGTGCGACATAGGACCTGCTCCTTCTATGATGTTCAACGAAGCACCCACCAGCCACATGTGCTATTGAGTAACTGAAATGAGGTTAGTCTGAAACAAGGGGTGTTGTAAGTATGAAATACACACCAAAAGGTGAAGTCTTAGTATGAAAAAAGAAAAAAGAATGTAAAATGTCCCATTAATATTTTTCTCATCCTTATATATTGAAATGATAGTATTTTGGGTATAACGGGTTAAAAATACTATAGTATTAAAATCCACCCATTTCTTTCTTCTTTCTTTTAATGTGGCTAATAAAAAATTAAAATTTTGCCTTTTTAATTTTTTGTTAAATTGCATATGTGGCTCACCTATTTCTCTTGGAGAGCAGGATAGAGTGTTACTAGAATAGTTCGTAGATCTTCCCATTAAAAAGAAGCACCAGATAAAGGGCAGCAGCTCCTTAAATGAAAAGAAAGAATGACTCGGACTGCAAAATACTGTCTACGTATGCGCAAAAAGAAAGGCAATGGAATGGGAAGGCAAGAGGCACCTTCTTTACACAGCCTGTTGCTTGAAGGGCTATACCAAGCAGCTACCTGGTAGGTTTCTCCTCAGAAAACCAATCCAGAAAACGCTGGTTTAAAACATTTAGGTTTGATACACAAATGAATGTCCTAAATTCAGAGTTTACCACTGATGGGACTATACCTGAAAATTATCCAGCCTCGGGGATAACCAAGAGCCGGTTACCAGGCAGGGTGCTTTGTATGTATCATTCCATGAACCCCTTCAAAACCACCTGGGGCTTCTTTAACTTAAAAAAGAAAAAAATGGGGGTGAGGTCTTTTAGCTCCAAAGTTCTACGCTTTCTCTGAATTCTTCTATTTCATTTCTACAATAAGTAAGAAACTCTTATCTTTTGTTTCGCATTAAACCCTTCATGCTGTTTAGTACATGCTGTGGAATAGCTATTTTCTACAGCAACCACATCAGAGATGAAGGAAGAGAACATAAGGTCCCTGGGTATTTTTTCCCAAAAGGAGTTCCCCATTTTATGAACGAAGAAAGTGTGGCCTAGAGGTATATCCACTGCTCGAGGAGCAGAGCTGAATTAAATCCCTGCCCCGCTGGCATTCCTGCCATGGTGCAGTGGGTTAAGAATCCCACCGCAGAGGCTCCTGTCACTACAGAGGCCCAGGTTCAATCCAAGCCTGGCTCAATGGGTTAAAGGACCTGGCATTGTCACAGCTATGGTGTAGGTCTCAGCTGCGGCCTGAATGCATATGCCACAGGTGGAGCCATTAAATAAATAAATAAATAAATGTCCCAGACCCACTAGCTCTAAGATGTGCCCTTCTACCAGGCCCCACTGGCCAGATCCCAGGTGAAATATACAGAACCTTCCAGTTTGCCCCTGACCAGTTTGCCCCCTGACCAGTTTACCCCACCCCATGGCAAACTCAGGCTTCTTCTGTACTAACATTTGGACAATGCCTAGAATGAGGAAGCAACAAGGATTAACAAGAAGAAGGAAGCAATACCCTAATATCTGCATGGATCTGGGGAACAAAGGCTGCTAAAAAGGCCAGAGGGCATTAAAACTTAGAGAACCTCAAAACGCTTCTAGAAAACCATAAATCTCCCACTGCCTGGTTTTATACTACTGTGGAGGCGCATCAAGCTACTGGAATGACTTTCCATCATTTCCATCATAATGACTTAGATCCAGCTATGAATCTAAGATTGTTCAGTAATGCCAGTCACACTGAAACCCACCAGTTCAGCAACCTCAGTGAGGAGCCCTGAACTCAGAGTTCTCTTCCTGGCTCTCACTGCCACTCTTGCCTTGGGGGTGACAAAGAAAAGCTTCCTCCGCCTCTAATCATCATTCTACAAACAAAATCCCCAAGTCCATTTTAGGAGCAAAGAACTTCCTATGATCCAAAACAGATGAAAGTCTCCTGTTCCTCATTCTAGGCATTTTGGAAGCACCAGACATGTCTTAATATTTCAGAGAAGCTTTAGGATTAAAGGGTTAAAAAAGCTTCTCTTTTTAGTTTTTTTAACATAAGTTGTGGCATCGCTACAGTAATAGGTAAAGACTTTGCATTGTTAAATATCATTTCTAATAATATTAACTATTTAAAAATGTACATGAGTGTTCATTTGTCAAAACTCATAGACACATATGCCAAAAGAGTGACTTTTACTGTGTATTAATTAAAATTAATTTTTTGTAAAGTAAAATTTAAAATAGGTGATGATGATCATTATATTAGAAAAAAATTTATTTCTATTAACTGGGATCTAGAGTCTGTCCAATAATTTGCTTTCTGGGAAAATCAAAGCCTTTTCTGAGTTGTGTAATTATTGAATTATAGAACTGGGAAGGCTCTAAGACGTCTTCATTTTACTTATGAGGAAACCGAGTCACAGAAAAGTTAACGGGAAGGTTCCTAGTCACGTAGCGAGGCACTGACAGAAGCGGAGGGGACCTCGTGTCTCCTGTTTTCCAGACCAGTGGCCTTTTGCCCAAATTAATGCCCCCTAAGGGATACAGAACACATCTACATGCCTAAAACCACTCAGAACAATACAGTAGCAAAAATAAAACATTAAAAAATACCAAAAACTTCATCTCACTTTTCCTGGTACTTGGTCAAATGATTTTCACTTCATGATAGAAGTTTAGGGTCAGCATTCAGTTGGATTATAAATGAAATCTTGCTTCAATATAGGAAATCTTTGTGTTGGAAAAAACTCTCTTCCAGCCTGATGTTTTTCTGGCATGTGTTCTGTTCTTTCACTTAGCAGGCTGCGTTATTAAAGACAGCTGTGTTCATTGTTTATGAATATTATGGATGCTGAAAACCTAATAACAAAACCCCAAATTCTCAAGAGTCTCCTCCCTCTCCTTTGCTTGAACTTGAAACTGAAAAGAAACATATTTCCCACCAATGTCAAGACAGTCACTCCTGTCATCTACCCATCACATTCCTCAACTCGGATGGGTGAGGAAAAAGCAGCCTAGTGTCAACACAGCTCCACAACAAGAATGTGAAAGTATATGAAGAGCTTATTTTGTCAAATGAAGGCACGAAAAAAATTAAGATATGGAACAGCATTAATGATGTGGTGAGGATAATTTTTTCATATTCATTTTGAAATTAAAGTGTAACTTCTAAAATTGAATTTTGGTTCTTAAAATATAACCCAAGCATACTCCATAATGAATAACTGCTTTTTTTGATATCTGACTACACTACAAAGTTATATTTACTCTGAACAAAAATGGAACCGGCACCTTTTTCCTTCCCCTAAGGAGAATGCCATGGACAAACTATGGCCTTTCTCTTTATTCGCTGTGCATATTAGGGGTTTTTTCCTTTGCTTGACTCCAGCGATAGTCACAGGTTTCCAAAGTCCTTGTGCAGAACATCTGGAACATAATATGGTTAATCATGAGCACATTTGATTCTGCTCTGCATATCGCAGAGAGCAGAAGAAAGGCATGAGAGCAAAAAAAGCAGCTCACAATTAAGTGGCAGATGTGTCTGACACTGGATAGACGTCCAGGTTGTTTGTACATTTCATGGTGCTCCTTACACAGAAGGTTCACCCCACTCCTGGAGGCCTGTCCTCTTTCCAATGAGCCAAGTCCGCTGGATATTTCCAGCTGGCTCTCCCAACCTCCAGCGAGAGAACTTAGGTGGGTTTCGAAAGGGTGACTCACTGCTGTGACTCAGCGCGGGCTCGGAGATGGGCTTCAGGAGACCAAGTCGAACGTGCACATTCACATTCCTCCCCTGTGTGTCTGTGGTCCCGTATCCTCCCATCCGTGCTGCTTCCACTACACAAGTGGTACCATTTAAAATTCCACTCCAAGGGAATGGTGGTAATTGAAGCCATTCACGGGACCACAAAAGCACTGCCACCCTCCAAATTGAACATTCGAACGACATTTAAAAGGTGCCGAAATGTGTAATCAATTCATTCAAAAGATATTTCATGACTATCTGGTGATATGGGACTCTACGATGGTTATGTGAGGAGAGACCAAGAAAATGAACTATGCTCCTTTGCTCCAAATGGGCCGCCACGCGGAGATGCTAATGGGAATGGAAGGGGCAGCTTAAGGAGGACGGGAAATGGCAGGGAAAACGGGGAAGCGTGAGGGAAAGGGGAAGGCGTGGAAGCCTGACAGTGAGGGGAGCCAGAAAGCAGAAACAAGGAAGGATACAGTAGCAGACCCACAAGTACCAATTTTTTAAAATGAATTTCTCTACGTAATTATGGACAAAAAGACAAAACAGTTCTGGAAATATTCTGAAGTACTATACCACAAAGATTTTATTCTATTTTACTGACAAAAATAGGCTATTTCTTTCACTCTCATTAATGAAAGTGTCCTTCCTCTTCCTCCCACCCCTTAAGAAGACGCGATCTTAGACGTGCCAACCCACGAGGCTGTGAGGGCTCCGAGCTCACCGCTCCCCACCACCCCATCCTCTTCACACGGCTCCTCTGAAGTCTCCTCACCTGTTTGATTAAATGTTAGGTTGGAGTCTCTCCCCCTCCAGATTTATCATAAATCCTTCCTGTCACCATAGTCATTCAAAGAAAAAAGTGACTATTAAATGTATTGCCTTCAAAAACAGAAATGAAGGCCCAGGTAGGAAGGTAGAAAGTTCTAGATCATATACCTCACTTTCGAGAACACGGACACTCAGGTCAGAAAGTGTAAGACTAGTCATTTAGTCAAATGTTTACTATTTCCTACATGCAAGACACTGTACTCAAAGACGTGGGGGTACATCATGTCTGGCCACAAGAAATGGAAAATCTAAGACGTAGAAGGAGCAGAGGGAGGAAGGAACGGCAGTGAGAGCCCAGTGGAAGATCAGGCCTAGAAAGCAGAGGCATCCTTCTCACTGTGAGGCAAGACTGAAAGAGAAGCCTGAGAAGACAGAGGTGGGGGAGGCTGCAGAGCCACAGGTAAGGGAAGAGTCCTCGTGGAAACTCAAAGAATAACTTCCCTTAAGTGTGGAAGCAGGTCTAGAAGGTCAATATCTCATGATGAAGGAGTTGGAGATGAGAAAAGGGGAGCTTAAAACAAAGCCTTGGACCAATTAAATTGGGGAGCTGACAATATTGACTCACTTCTCTCTTGGTTAATATATTTGGGTCAAGATGTGAGAAGCAAAGATTGGAAGAAGACACGGGATTTTAGCAAACTCTGCCATTATCCAGCATGCACTATACACACTAAGATCAAACTGCATGCACAGCATTTTTTTCAGTGTTGTTAAAAACACGCCTTCACATAAACAGTAGAAGATGACCATCCTTCCTACATATGTAGACTTCTCGAGAACTTTTAATGACTCAACAGAAAAATGAGAGGAAAAAAAACCCACCACAATTTACAGAAGAAACACATCTGACTAATAAAAACATGAAAGATGCTCAGTTTCAGAAGCCAAATGCTAATGAAAACAATTTCTCAAATGAAAAATAGTTTTGGTACAGGAAGAGATACACCTAGGTACTGCTGACTGGGGTGGAAATTAAGGCATCATATGAGGTATTTTAGCAACACACAGACACAGACACACACACACAACTTAAAATGCTTGTATCCTTGCCCCACTAACTACACTTCTGTGAGTTTAGTCTAAGGAAACAATCAGAGAAACAAGGAAAGATTAATTTTCAAGGAAGTTTGTTACATTATAAAAGTGAAAACTGAAAATGTTAATTTTTAACATTAGAAAAAAATGAAATAAATCATGGTATGCTGAAATATTATGCACCTAATAAAAATTATTTTAATGACCTTTTTAATGAACTAGAGATATGTGTACAATATAATGGTCAATGAAAATAACAAGGATGCCAAAACCGCATACAGAACGTGATCCAATCTAGTTATATAACTATATGTAACTATGGAGAAAAAAAGTTGGAAGGAAATATATCAAATCATATCACCAGTGGTTTTTCTTGGAGTCGTACAATTACTTCTATTTTTCAATACATCTGGACTTTTTATAATATCGTATAGCTAACAGTTAGCATATATTATCATATAGTATTATCATGACCATCTTATGTTTGGCAGACAAAAATTATTAAAGGATGGTTTGATTTGGGTTTATTTTTAATAAATACACCCAAGTCAACAGATTGCAATTGTCTAGAAAGAAAAAGTGAAACCCTCTTCATCTTTGAGCACTCCATACCTCATACACAGTATATAACATAGCAGATTCTTAATCATACTTAAATTAATAAATGACTGGCTGTCTAGAGAGACAAGTAGTGGATGAAAAGATGGAAGGAAGAATGCATGAATAGTGGGAAAGTTCTTCAGTCATTAATAAAATCGGTATTTTTCCTGGGACTTCTAGGAGATGAAAGGAGATCATCATGTGACAGATCTTAAAGAGAATACAAGGAAGAGGAAGAAGTCACAAGGAATGATCTTTGCAAAGATACAGTGGGATGAGATTTAATCAACTAAGCTTGTTTTTCTACCAACTCTTGATATCCATTCCAAACTTCACTCTAATTTCTAAAGGCATCTGCTTCTTGGACAGACAGAAGAAAGCAACTGCTCAAAAGCAATCACATAACTGCCCCTTCATCCTACTAGGAGGATGAATTTACATTCACAGAACCACGGAAACTCGTGTCTAGGTGACTCCAATTCCTCCATACAAGCTCCAGTGAGGGCCATCCACAGCTGACGCTTCCATTTCGGCAGCGACTATGACAGGGAATACATGGGCCCCATCACAGATAAGCATTTATTTCTATCCATCTCTGGAGGCAGAGGCACTGAGCATGGCTCTGTCCCAGCAACTCTCCTATGTTCTTTGTGTATTCCTAATTTCTTGCCGAAGAGAGGCACTATAGATCATAGTGTCTCCATCTGAAGCCGATGGGAGGGTAACAGATCTGCAGTCTTCATTCACTCTGCATCACTGTGACATACACTCAGGCTGAACGCCCAGGGCTGAAATCTGGCCTGACTTTAAACTTGCTGAAACTTGTAGACTTCAGAGAAAAGAAGTATAATTCACAGTTTTATTGTGTTAATATCTCTTGCACCAAAACCGGGGTTCTTTGCAGAGGCTCACACCACCATTATTTCTCCCTTGAAATATCTGGTTGTTTTTCATCCCATCAATTCAAATGGCATTACCCACTTTCAAATGTCTACAAACAACCATACATAGCATCTCAAAATGACACTGGTTTGTGTAGGGATAGAAATGACATGTTACTTTATAATCAGGTAGTTTAGGATATCAATTCTTACTAACTTTTTGACCTTAGGCAAGCTATTAAACTTCTCCAATCTCATTTTCTTCATCAAAAACATGAAGCTAAGGCCCCCCAGGCTGCAAGACAGTTTTGAAAATTAACATTAAAGCACCGTATGTACTTGGCACAGAGTATTCACTCAGTAAAAGTAGCTATTAATAATAACAGTATTTACTGATAACAGTAATTCCTCTACAAATAAATCATTTGCTGATCGCTTTTCAAACCGTGTGTTTCCCTATAAATGCTCAAATGTCATTCAAGAAATTTCCTTTCCAACTCTTTTCCCTATCAGGCTCATTTTTTCAGATGGTGGCTCCCTACATAGAAAAATAACTAGGCAGGATGCTTCAACTATAAATTACATAAAGAAATAAGCATAAGGAACATTAGAAACCACACAAAAAAACAAAGATATATGTGGAGATTAGAGTTCAGGTTTTGGCCTGAAAATATACAAGGCAGGGCTGAAATGGGGTTTAAAATATACAACAATTATTCCCAATCTTTTTAACATCAAAAAGATTACGCCTCCTGTTGATTTCAGGAACTTAGCAGAACTACTCAACTAGTAACACAGAATACTGGGCTCATAAACTCTTTAGGATAAGCCTTGAAGCTCTGACCTCATCGTTTCTACCAATTCTAAACTAGTGTATCATGAAAACTGACCAATGCACATCAAATCTCCACATTGAAAAACTCACCTTCATCCAGACTCCACCCCAAACCTCATAAACATGCCGCCTTTGTCGTCGTCTTTCTACTGCCTTATTTCAAGGCTCTGTCGAGGTAATCACTGATAACCATGGTGAGCAATAAACCCAACCGTGCCTCATACCCAGGTCACGTTGGGGGTATTTTCAAGAAGTAAGAATTCAACACCCCTCTAACAATAGCTGTACATTTATGGAGTCAACCTAAAGAGAATGGCATTACAATAGATCTTCTAATAGAAGCTTAGTTGACAGAAAAAAATCACAACTGTTCAGATTCATTTTAACATAAAATCCCAAGACTCAGGACCTCATGGTCCAGCCAAAAATAAGCAGAGCACCAGCCACTTTTCTAAGCAAGTTGGAGGTCCCTCCTAGTGTCCAAGTGCTATCCAGCCCTTAAAGAAACGCCTTTTTTCTCCCCAACTGACTATTCAAAACAAAACTTTTTTGTCTTCAGGATGATGGTACATCCACGATGCAAAATGGAATACTGCAGAAATTATATTATTTCAGACAAGTTTTGAAAACTAAGGGTTTTTGGCCCACACTGCATAGACAAACTGCCCACATTGATCTAATTCACTGGATAATTGCTCAATTCTCCAATTTATTGCCTGGTTGTGGCCAAATTTCTCCCCACGGACAGGGAAGACATAATGACAGCCTACCACTAAAATCTGCCAAATTGAACATATGACCAAAAGCAAGGCAGAGGCCATGTGAGAGGGTTCAGGCACTGAGGGTCCCAAGTTCCCATGTCAAAGGAGCAGCGGTGTGGTCAGGAATATGTAACCTGGACTGTCAAGCCACCATGTGACCACAGGAGTGATGAGATGTCCCACTGTGTCCTATTACAGGGAAGCACATACAGTCTGAAGCTGGATACACAGGAGTAGGGAGAGGTTGGACACGTCTCCCAGTATTTCAGGGCCAAGTCAACTCTGAGGATGGAGAATCAGGCTCCCTTATCAAAGCTCTGCCACAGCGAGTGGCCCCATCATTGGCAAGTGCTTCCTGCCACTGCGTCTTCCTGCTGCCATGAGCAGTGGGAATCTGTGGGGCTTAGACAACACTTTTTTCCCTTCTCTTTTCTTTTTTCAGGGCCATACCCACAGCACACAGAAGTTCCCAGGCTAAGGGTCGAATCTGAGCTACAGATGCCAACCTACACCAAAGCCACAGCAACGCCAGATCCTTAACGCACTGAGCAAGGCCAGGGATCGAACCCACATCTTCATGGATACTAGCCGGGTTTGTTACCACTGAGCCACGATGGGAACTCCCAGACACTTTTCAAACAAGACGTCCTCAGGGAAGTCATCCACATTCCTTATGAAGCAATTTATAATAAGTACTACAGCAGTGGAACATAAATCCATCTTCCTTTCTCAACTGGAAAAGACGAAACATGCACGGGGAGATAAAGTAGCAGAGGGGAGAGAGAGGCGGGGGGGAAGAAAGAGAAAGCAAAGTCGGAATCCATTCCTTCACGAATTCAGCAATTATTATGAATACCTATTATGTAGCAAGCTCTGAAGATACCAAAGTTACCATTTTACCCTCATGGAGTTAAACAAGAGCATCACAAACAAAAGTACCTAACTACAAATCATTTTAAATATTTAGGAAGGGCAGCATGGGTTGCTCTTAAGGGTTTAGCAGTAGGATCAGACCTGGTCTTGGGAGCTAGAACAAGCTTCCAGAAAGGAGGAATGTTTGGGCTGCTAAAAGCAGGACAAATGGGTGTTAACTAGGGGTAGGACACCATACAATGGAGAAAAAAAGGAGAGAAGAAAGAAAACACAGCCCAGGCAGAGGCCATGAAATAGTAGATCAGTACCCCTCAAACTCTGTTTGGCAAATGAATCCTCTGGGAATCTTTCTTTTTTTTTTTTTTCTTCCTTTTTGTCTTTTTAGGGCCGCACTCACAGCATATGGAGGTTCCCAGGCCAGGGGTCAAGTCAGAGTTCCAGGTCCCAGCCTATACCACAGCCACAGCCACAGCAACTCGGAATCTCAGCCACGTCTGCAACCTACACCACAGCTCACGGAAACATCGGATCCTTAACCCACTGAGTGAGGCCAGGGATGGAACCCAAATCCTCATGGATACAAGTCGGGCTCATTAATCACTGAGCCATGATGGGAACTCCCCTCTGGGAATCTTCCTACACTGTAGATTTCAATTCTGGGTCCAAGGTAGGGCCCAAGCTTCTGCATTTCCAACAAGCTCTCGAGTGAGGCCAACACTGCAGATCAGGTGCAGGCTTTATACAGCGAGGATCCAGAGGATCTGCCTAGAGGCCAGAGCAGAGCAAAGGAGGGAGGATAGAGGATGAGGCCAGAGAGCTTGGCAGGGGCTGGACCACGGAATCGGGTCTAAGAGGAATGGGAACCAAGAAGATGGCCATGGCCTTTGTTCTCTCCAAGTAGCCTTGCTAGGAGTTTCACTCTCCCTAGGAGACGGCACTTTGCAGTATCTAAAGTAAAAGTGAGAGCAAAGGTGTTTATGGACTTCAGGGCTTCTAAGAGCCAATAAAGTACAGCTCCTTCCTCACAGACAGCCCATTAACAACCCCTGTTTATTAGTCAAAATCCTCAGAACTTAATACGCCTTTGTCAGCAAAAGTAATTGATCTTGGCCAGTTCATCTGGCTGGTTTTGAAGACTGAGGACTTGCCACTCATTTAAGAGTGGACCTCCCTGCCTTCGGTAAGCAACTTCCAAGAATGCTGAGCCCATAGGATTCTTAAAATAATTTGGTGAACGAGCACACAAACACTGCTTGTTGGCACTTTGGTCTTTAGCTGTACAAGCCTGAAGACGTCCGGTTTTTCAGAAATGTCTGTGCCAACGGCCACCAGCCAGTTCCCTGAACATTTGACTGAACAGAGGCACAGAGAACTGTTTGCTGCTCAGTTAGGCAGGTCATTAAAAACTCAAGTGAAACGAGGGAGCATGAGCCACATGCTTTTAACCAATGCTCGACATACTTTATAAACTATTCTTTGCTTCCACCTTAGGAGAGAATCATCTTTTTTTAAAAAAATGAACATAAGACTCATCTGCACAGAACACAAGCCGTGAGGAATGCACTCTGCTATGACTCAGACAACCCTACACAACAGCTGAAGAAACTCAAGCTCCCCTGAACAGTGCCCGCTCTCCGGAGAGGTCATTCTCCTGGCTCTGTCACTGATGCAGTGTGTAAGTGGGGAAGATACAATTTCACAAGTAAGGCAACGCATTCTCTAGGTGAACCATGATGCTATTCACACCTGCAAATGGGAGGTGCTCTGCTTCTGGAATGGGTAAGAGTGAGCAGCTGTGAAATCCTCTCCAGAGAGCTTCAAAGGTTAGCCTGTTCTCAGCTGTCTGGAATGCCGTATATACTGTCCTGACCTACATCAAGGATGTAAAGTCATGTGTAAGGCATTGGTTCCATCACCCAAGGAATGCCTCTCCATCAGATGAAGTGTCTTTCTGGTGGGCTGCCTCTGTCACCACATCCCAAAAACATGGTAGACAGATTTTTCACAAATTTGGAGAATGTAACTCAGGGGGCTGGATGTAAAATACAAGTCACACGGCAGATACCACATTTACTTGAGAACAGGAGACCCCGCAAGGAGCTGGCAATTCATCCATCAGTGACGGGTCATATCCACCAGAGATGCTTTACACAGCATGACCCCTTAGAGGTGCTCTCAGGCTAACAGTACCTGAGATCTCTCTCTAACAACAGCCATTCTCCCAGGCAAGAAGGAGCTGGCCACCTTGGCAGGGCATAACTGCCATAGTTCGGGAAGAAAGCGATTACCACGTTTTAGCGGACTCCCACTTTCACAGAAGAGAAAGAAGATAAGTGCAAGTATCACTGAGCACCCGCAGCGTTAAGCAGGAGGTGAGCAGGATAAACGTGTGAAGATGTGCCTCCCTCCCTGATGGAGTACACGGAATAATCCAGGAACTGCCACAAAGGGGCAAATGCTCACCTGGAAGTGCATGTGCGTGAGCGGGTGTGCATGTGTGTTGTGTGTGCATGTGCGCAAGCGGGTGTGCGTGTGAGGAAGGAGGGAGGTAAAGACGGCAGGAGCCCTGAGCCTCAGAAACACAAATGAGAAAACGGCTGCTGCTTCTGCCTGGAACAACAGAGAGGTCAGGGAGCTGCCGTGCATGGTGATAACCCATCTGAAAGGCCAAGCACCCACCAGGTGAAGAAGGAAAGGAAGGAATACCAGACAGGGGTGGCAGCAGGAGCAAAGGCCTGGAAGCATGAGAAAGCTATGGGCTTAGGGAAAAGCTAGTGATCCAGGGTTCCCGAGATGTGCGTATGATATACACAAGTGTATGCGCACGTACCCACATACACACGATTCAGAGAAATAACAAGATCGATGTCTGTGTGCATCTGTATATCCTACGTGGACCTCTACATCCGTGTATTGCTGCGGCCGACTGCTGCTATACCACCTCCTCTCACCCTCACACTGAGTGCACTCGCCAGACCTCCAACTGCCTACATCAGTATTTCTTCCTCTTGCCATTTGCCACTTTGCCTGAGTGGCAGGCTCAAAATGGTACCCATTAGAGTTTCTGTTGTGGCTCACTGGGTTAAGGACCTGACATTGTCTCAGGGAAAATGCAGGTTCAGTTCTGGCTTCACTCCGTGTGTTAAGGATCTGGCGTTTCAAGCTGTGGTGTAAGCCTGCAACTGTGGCTCTGATTTGATCCGTAGCCCAGGAACTTCCATGTGCCACTGGTATGGGCTTTAAAAACAATAAAGGAAAAAATGGTACCCAATCAATACCCTCCGGCTCAGATGAGAGCTGGTGTAAACAGAGCTCATGTGTTCTCACCCCTAAGGCGGGAAATTCTGCAGCATGACTCTTACTCTGGCTCCCAGAGTTTGCCCGGCACGAATGAGCTCTGGCAGGCACAGTGATACTGGCCTGGTGGCACATCCTCAGCCCCAGCTGCCTCCCCATCTCCTCTCATCTCCACCCTCCTCTGCCAGAGTTTCTCCATCTCCCACAGAGACGACTTACACGCAGCACTTGCTTCTGGAGGATTCCAAACTTAGACATGTAAATACGTGTTTGTATTTATATTTATAAGCATATTTATATAGATGTGTATCTGTGTGTGAATAGGCATATCCATAGATATAGACATCTATGCATGCAAATATATGAGCACAAAAATATCACATACACGCCCAAATGCAGCAGTGCGTTCCCATCTCTCTCTATAGTACTACTGTTTTCCTCTCTACCAAAGCGCAGCAAGTAACCATACGCAGTCGTTTGTTTGTTTGTTTTAAATGGGGGAACCTACAGTCTATGCCCCTCCCTGTAACCTCCTCAGCGGAGCACCAGGCCCTGCCTTGGTCCTGTCCGAAGCCCTTGTCCAACTCCCCGCATTCCACGACAAAGCGTCCCAGCCCAGGGCCAGGCAGCACCTTCATGGTCTGGGCCTCACGGGTCCAGGGCCAGGTCATGTTTGCAATACTGCCTTCTAAAGCAAACATCTGCCCGGACGTCGCTCTCAAGACAGGGCCATTTGCTGCCAAGACGTTATCATTTGGGGGGTGGGAGGGGGGAACTACATCAAACGATAACAAAGTGAAAGTATATTAAACGCCAATTTCTTTTAATAACAAGCTGCAAAAAAGAAAGCTTATACTTCAAGGTTTTGTATTCCCAAAAGAAAAACTGCTCTTATGACCCTTCCAATACCCAAGCTGACTCACAAGTGTCCTGTCCCCAAGCAAGAGCTCCACTGACCCTTCTACAAATCGTATTAATTCCAGACTGAAACTAGCGACAGAGTCAAAGCCACTAGCTGCCCCTTACAGGCTGAGGGCCGCAACATGGAGAACTAGGAAGAATATAGGATGAGGAATAAGGAATGTAGGAAATTAGAATATAGGGATATACAAAATGGTGTAGAATATAGGTCTGGAGGAATTCACGAAGGAGGAAAGTTGGGCAAGCAACCACATCTTTGAATTTTCCTTCTTTCAACAGAAAATGAAAGCAACGACTTCCAGGGTCTGAACTTGGTCTTCTGCTGTGTTTTCTTCAGCATGCATTGTGTTTTAAATAAAGAAAGAAAGAAAATCTGAACGCCTTTTGAGTATGGGACCCCTGTACATACAACCTCGAAACTCTTTTCCCATTCCCAGCCCTGGATAACTTTACGTGACTGTCAGTGGCAAAACTGTAGGAACCTTCCATCCTCCTCGCCACCTTCTAAATTTCCTCCCCAAGGAGGCTCTGCTGCCTAACCTTGGCACATCTTTTTGGAAACAACAGTTCATTCAGGAGCAGGTTTAAAGTTTCTTACTGAAATGTACCTTGTTTTTCTTCAACTTACCCAAAAGAATGAGATCAAAATAATTGAAAAATTATCAGAAAACCTTATAGCTACCAACACAGAAGAAATAAAATTGAGAAATGGGCAGTATTTTGTGGCAAATAGAAATTGTTTCCATTAAAAAAAAAACATAAAACTATTTAGCCATAATTAGCAAAAAAGGAAAAACATAGAAGTTGTGTCTGAATATGCAAAACTCATGTTCATCTTCATCAGCAAATTCGTTTTGTGTTTTCATATATTATTTAAATAGGATGTATATGCTATACCTTATATTACATATTTATATTTACATATATAAGGTATATAACCATATATTACATATTTATATTTACATGTATATTTATATCTGCATCTGCATCTATCTATAAATAGATACAGATATAAATATCTTCTCTCTCTCCCTCCTCTTTCTTTCCTCCTTCTGCCTGCAAAAACCATCACCTTGGTCAAGTTTACTTTAATCTGGACTCTCCAGGTCATGTGTGCTATGAGAAGGGGGAACTATTTTGGAACAAACATGTAGAGAAATGGCAAATATTATGATTTATGATGATCCACATATGATTCTGCTTTTGTGAATTAGGATGCTGAAGTTCCCCATGTATTTTTTTTTTTTTTTTTTACTATTCTGAGATGAGCACTGTATGTTCTTTATTACAAAAAGATTAAAAGCTTTAAAAATATATGGTTGCACTAAGTCCCTACTGTAAATAACTCGGAGCAGCTGGTTAAGACACGATTCCCCATCACTGCCGTTACCACCATCACCACCAATGATTTTATTCCAAATTTAAAATACATTAATAAAAAAAAATCCCTTTTTATATTATAGGTCAGGTTCCTTTTTTCATTCCTAAGCACTCGGAAGATAACCTTAGTATATGAATTACAAATCAACAATGCTTAGAAAGGCAAGTCTATGGCTTCTGGCTTTGTCTCACTAATCCCTTCTCCGTCCTGAACCCACAGTTTAGGGGCTGTTTCCTCCTGTCTATTCCCCTCAATGTAACTGGCCAATCCTGAGATCAGCTTCTCTCTGGAGAAGCTGCATTTATCCCCATCTGCTTCCCATTTGACAACACTACAGAACTCAACAGCTGCCTGAGCAAGAAGCTTCGCTGGTCCAAAGAGCAGAGCACCCACGTCTTCCCAAAGAAGAAGGAAGGCGGAGGGAATCGGCCTCTCTCCCTCACTTTTTAGACCAGTGGTTCTCAATCAGGGTGATCATCTTCTCCAGGACACATGTGGCAAGGTCTGCAGCGGGGTGAGTGCTTCTAAAATCCAATGGGTAGAGGCCAGGGATGCTGCTCAACATCCTATGCCAGCTGCCCCCAGCCCAGAATGTAAATGCTGCCAAGGCTGAGAAATCCGCCTTGGAGTGACGAGCTTCTCTCTTGGTTCCACATCAGGACGGAGAGGAGGAGAGACTGAAAAGAGGGTTAGGGCTGCTCTTGGTGAGCCCCAGCCTCAATTAACCAGAAGGAACGTCCTTGGAACATCCAGGGCAGTACTTACGACACAGGAACACTTGGTACATTTGTCTCCTTCTGGCTGAAATTCCTCCCCTTCTCGGTACTGCACTCCCTCAAACACACAGCCTGGAAAGCAAAGCAGAGTTCTGAATTAAGGCAGCAGCCTTGATTCAGCTTGACGCCATCCCTCTATCCCCTGCACATCCATCTCCCACCTCCACCCCACCTAGAAGAGTGTCCTCTTCAACGCGAGGACAAGATCGCTTCACAGTTAAAAACAAAACAAACAAAGCTATAGAGTGCAAAAGACTGCCCAGGAACCTGAAGATGCTAGAAAGCAAATGAAACATTAGAAGGTCAGCCCGAGCAGAAGCAGTGCAGGGTTCTGAGCCCTGCAGGGTCTGAGGCACTGGCCTGGACCACCAGACCACAGATATGGAACCAAAGCCCAGAGGGGCCAGAAGACACAAAAAGAAGGTCAAGCAAGAGAAGTCAAGGGTGAGCTAAGGAGCAAATGACACTAAGAACGGCCACTTGGAGAGTACCAGGCAGTGCCCGGCCTCCACCAGACCCTTCGCTGCACCCCGATCTCACTCCATCTTCAGTGGGCCTCCAAAGTACAGACTCTTAGCACTGGCCCCACAGAGGAGGAAAATGCAGCCCAGAGAGAGGAGGAAACTCACCCAGCTGACAGGTAACAGAGCTGGGATGTGAACTCAGCTCCAACCCCACCAGCCACACCACACAGAGGGTCAGGCACAGAGACAAGAAAGGACAAAGACAAGGCAGGAGGTGCCACACAGGGTTTCCATCCCATCCTATGTGCTGTTAAAGGGGCTTTGATGCCCCCACCACATTTGGCTGAAGTAGGACCCAAAGCTCAGAAGGTGTCTCTAATCAGAAAGATGGCCAGGTCATTGCCATGTTCTTAAGTGAACTCACGGGTGGCAGGAAGCACAGACTGGCCAGCAACCCCATGTCACATGGGCCAAGAGAAAACTGTCAGCTAATGAAAAAGCCACCTTTCTCGGGACTGTCCTCACGAGGTGCTCTGCCAGACCAGCTTAGGACCCTTTCCACATAGTAGACACTGCAGGAGGCAAAGAGGGCTCCTGCAAAAGACTGACTCACACCACTAAGAGCAGGTGTTCAAGGCGTGTCAGCTGAGGTCATCAACAGAACCCACCAAACTCTCAGAGCAACTGGTTCCTGGCAAAGGGAACATTGGAACACAGGGGTATTGTCCATAATCACCTGATCTATTCATTTTAAAGCTATATAGGGAGCCCTTTGTTCAACTAAAAGACACAAAGACAAAGGCTACTGACGCTGAATAGCTGAGTGAACTGTGGCTTTAAGGTCTTTCTGATGCCTACACCCAGAGCTAGCCGTCAGCCAGCGTCTGCTATTCCCTTTGATGCAGGGAGAACTGACAAGCTTGGGACCTTCCCAGTGGCTGCATCTCAGCAGAGTTAACAATGGCAGGTATCTGGTCATCTCTTTTCAAAGGACACGTCCAACAAGGATGTTCAACACTTTCATATATGTTTGCACCCCTGATTCTGTCAGGAGAACTGCAGACAGGTTAACCACAACAACCTACATCTGACAATTCAGATGGAAATCTTAAGTGAAAATCGCATGCAAACTGTTCCCATGACATCCCAACCTCCTTGAGAAAAGTGTCCAACAGAAAGGAAAGAGCAGACAACCAAAAATGCCCTGAAATCTGTTTCAGGAAGAAAAGGACCACAAGCTGTATATGTTCTCAGTATGCGGAATACCATTCCATGATCAATGACAGATGCCAGTCCTGAATTACCAAGGAGAATACCCCAGGGCTGCCCTTGACTATCCCCATCTAGCTAGACTTGGCTGAGGACTCCCTCCTAAAACAAAGAATAATGCATTCTGGATGAATAACGGCTCTTCTGAGTACTTTTTTTTCTTTTTAGGGCTATACCTGGGGCATATGGAAGTTCCAGGGCTCGGGGGTGGAATTGGAGCCACGGCAATGCAGGATCCGAGCCACATCTGCAAGCCGCAGTGTAGGTTGGACCCTTAACCCACTAAGTGAGGCCAAGAATCAAACCCGCATCCTCATGGACACAGAGTCGGATTCTTAACCCACTGAGCCACAACGGTAACTCCTCTTCTGACTCTTCTGATTTGCATCCCCAAGGATGGCCTTTGAAATTGAGAGAGTGTAAAGGTGATTTTTGAGATCCCATAACCAAGGGCACAGTGCCTGCCCAGGTATCAGGGGGGCTACTGTGTGGCACCGGCAAGCTCACTACCTGCCCCCCAGGGCATCTGGACCCAAGTAGAGCAATGATCATGGTGTAAGAGCAGGGGGAGGCAGTGCTGAATGGTGGCCAAGAAAGAGAATGGGCTGGACCCCAAGCCAACCTTTGGCCCTCCCTCATTCATGGGCCTTGGGCAGGTACTGAGTCAGATTTCTTCCTGTGTGAACTACGAATCGTACCTCATCCCTCACCATCTAGTGAGGACTTAGCATACAATTTTGTACAATCATGGAGCTCAGCCTTTCCTTCCTGGGAACTCAACCAAAAAACAAAGTGAAAGAAGCAATTGCTCAAATATGATAACTTCAACTGCTGAAATAAATGTACTCTGCAGTTTGTATATGCACACTTTCAAAGGCCGTCTAAAAAATATGACTATCTCGTAAGTGAGAAGGAATGTTATACATGCAGAGTTGATTCTGTATCAATAAAGCAACAGTCGACTCAACACAACTGAATTCGTATCTAAGAGCTACAATAACTTTTAAATCTACATGGTGTATAAAATTTGCTCTGTTATCAATCTGAAGCTTGGCTGTGTATAGAAATTATCTGGGAGGCCTGAGTCTCCCCCTCAGAGATTCTGATGGAATTGGTCTGGGATGCAGCCTGGACATCAAGATTTATTTTTTAAAACTGATTTTCATGTGCAGCCTAGAGAATTCCTGAGCTCACTTAACAAAGATCTCTCAGGCATTTGAGAGGATGGTTACATGATGCAAAGCATTCAACGCATTCAGAGGAAAAATGTGCTCAAGCAGACTCTGTTTGATAGATACGAAATAACTGAATTATGGAAAGAATTTTTTTTTTTTTTTACTTTCCACACGGTTCTGGCTTTCACATAAGCTTATCCAATAATATAAGCTTCACAGAAATTCCAGTGTGTAAAGGAAGTCTGGCTCAATAAAGAGTGTCCAGGGAACTCAGGGAGGTTAGAATTAGTGGAGAGGGGTGTCCTCATGTCCTCACTGTCATCCGAAGATGAGAGAAGACCGGACTCTGGAAGGGACCCCGGTCTACGAGCACTGCAGGCCGCGTGTGGGGGGAATAGCTGGGGCTGGGGGTGGAGGGAGAAGGGGCGCATCTTCACAGAGCAGCTCGGGCCGTACCTTAGCTGCTTCCCGGGAAGGTTCGCAGAACAGAAGGCCCTTTGGAGATTAACTTCAAAAGCAAAGAGAAGTAGTTGTGAGTATCGCCTCCAGTGAGGAAAAGCACTCAGGGTAAAACCCAAAATGCAGAACATCTGTCGAAGAGTATGGGCCAGGGGCTTAAAGGATCAGAAAAAAATCTCTCACCTCAAAATCCCTGGGCTCGTACCTAAGGGCAAGAGAAGATGCAGGAGGCCTTTGTAATCCTGTTCAGAAAAGTCAGAGGAAACACTCCAGCCACTGGAAAGATCCCTTTGCTGTCAGCGAGGCCGTGGGCCCCTCTAAAAAGGCGGCGGGTGCTACTCGCTGCACCACGCGGAAAACTGAGACTAGCAAAGCCCTCAGCAAAATCCACTTAGGGACACAGCTCTCAGGGTTCAGAAAACATCTGGTCGCCTCATCACCAAGCTCTGGCCAAGGTTTTGCAGTATAAAGCAGTAAAAGACATTTCTGGAAGCGAGGGAAAGCCACGGCCTCTCCTTCCAAAATAAGCATTACCTGTGGCCCTATGGAGTGGAAAGAAGGCCTCCGGAGCCCGGAGCAACCACCTGCCAAGACCTACAGCGCATTGCAGTCACCCCGGGCACACTGGAGGCCACCGGACATTTCTGTGCAAATGAGTTTGCTGTCTAAACGGATTAGGTACACAGATGGAAAGTGAGAAAAATTTCAGCCCGAGTGGGAAACGCAGGCCCCCTTGAGAGAACGCAGGGATTTCAACAGTGCTGTACTGTACGGGGAGCCCCGCCCTCCCCTTCCTGAGAACATTACCTGGACAGGTGGGGCAGCACGTCCCCAGGTGCTTGGAAGGGTTTTTGCAATGAACAACACATCGCACCGCAGACTCCGTGACAACGCCTTCCTGAAAAACAGGAGAACGCCACAAGCTGAGTCAGGCCAGAATTCCCGCTGAGGACTTCTTCACTTTTGGAAAGTAAACAAGGCAGTGGGAGAAGAATTGGGACACAAAAGGTGCAAAAGAGCCTGGGTGCCACATCCAGAGAGAGGTGGCACCGATGAGGTCTGAGAGCCCCAGCCCACCCCATCTCGGTGCGAATCCTGTCATTGGCTCTCTCCCCTGTCCTAGCTCTTTCTCTTTGACTCTACTTTCTTTCTTTCTTTAAATTCTGGTATTTTAGACCTCCTTGCTGTCAGTTAGGAGCTGACAGAGTCTAGCTGTTCGTTCACAATTGTTTTCAGTTTTCAACGCTTGCTGCATTTTCTGTAATTGTCACTACACTTGAAGCCATTAATTATGAGGCACCAAGTACAAACATAATCCCCCAGGCTGGCATCTGGAGACCTAAAGCCTCATCACCCTTCCAGGAATCATTAGACACCAGCTATGCCATCTTAGCAACTTTGCTGGGCCTCACACAGAACCTGGCTCTCAGGCATCAAATGAAGAGATTAGATGAAGCCATTTTAACATCCATATTATGTTGCATCAAAAGAGAAACTTTCAGTCTTAATAACGAAATCAAGAGACTCATTTACAAACTGATTTTGGGACTCTAGTATTTTGATGTCGATCACAACCTTCTCTTTTTTTTTTTTTTTTTGTCTTTTTGTCTTTTCTAGGGCCACACCTGCAGCACGTGGACATTCCCAGGCTAAGGGTCCAATCGGAGCTATAGCAGCCGGCCTACAGCAGGGCCACAGCAATGCCAGATTCGAGCCTCATCTGTGACCTACACCACAGCTTACAGCAACGCTGGATCCTTAACCCACTGAGCGAGGCCAGGGATCGAACCCGCAACCTCATGATTCCTAGTCGGATTCGTTAACTACTGAGCCACGACGGGAACTCCTCGATCACAACATTTTTAAATTAATTTTCAGAGTTGGTCTTTGAAGGCTTTTCTCTATATTCTTTACCCATTTTATAAGATAGATGTGTGTGTTTAATTTCGTTTTGAGGGGAGTGGTAAGGAAAGCTAAAAAACTATGTAACAATTTGACAACCAGAAAATTTTTTCATTGTGGCTGCTACCATATCATCTTATTTTAACAAAGGTTATATCCTAAATGTCTTCATATCTGTCAGAACTGAGGCTTCCACTACCACGGGAATTTATTGCGGCCTACATAACATTTGGGAAAGAATAAAATGCCAAAATATTGGCAATATACAACATCAAAAAAGGAATGGGACTTTAGTTATATAACTGAAGAAATGCTAAAAGCTATGGCCTAGGATCAATTTCCCTTCAGTATCTGCAATCCAGATGGAGGAATCATGTTAGTTCCCAGTGTGAATTTCCTGTCTGTGATCTTTAGAGTTTCCTCTCCCAGTAAGACCCTAAAAGTGGAAAATAAAGGTAAATTTTCCCTCAGAATGCCTCTGGTAGGAAGATAGAAGAAATAAGCTAGAACTCAAGCCCAGTGGAAATAAACCAGATCATCAGACTAGCTGTTACCAGTCTGGTACCTAGTTGTACCCAGTACATACAGGCTCCACCAGAAGTGTTTTATTATTTTTTTTTATTTAAAGAAAAAATTTGGAGTTCCCGTCGTGGCGCAGTGGTTAACGAATCCGACTAGGAACCGTGAGGTTGCGGGTTCGGTCCCTGCCCCTGCTCAGTGGGTTAACGATCCGGCGTTGCCGTGAGCTGTGGTGTAGGTTGCAGACATGGCTCGGATCCCGCGTTGCTGTGGCTCTGGCGTAGGCCGGTGGCTACAGCTCCGATTCGACCCCTAGCCTGGGAACCTCCATATGCCGCGGGAGCGGCCCAAAGAAATAGCAAAAAGACAAAAAAAAAAAAAAAAAAAAAAAAAAAAAAATTTTTTGGCTGCACCTGTCACATGCAGAAGTTTCCCGGCCAGGAATCAAACCCTTACCATAGCATTGACCCAAGCCACAGAAATGACAACATGGGACCCTTAACCCACCGTGCCATAGGGGAACTCCCAGAAGTGGTGTTTTCTTTTTTTTAATTTTTTAGAATTTATTCATTTTTTTGGCTTTTGTCTTTTTAGGGCTGCACCTGCAGCACATGGATGTTCCCAGGCTAGGGGTCCAATCGGAGCTATAGCTGCCGGCCTACACCAGGGCCACACCGATGCCAGATCCGAGCCTCCTCTTCAACCTACACCACAGCTCATGGCAACGCCAGATCCTTAACCCACTGAGCGAGGCCAGAGATCGAACCCGCAACCTCATGGTTCCTAGTCGGATTCGTTTCTGCTGCGCCACGATGGGACCTCCCAAAAGCATTTTAAATGACAGTGTTGTTTATTCTTACACTACTCCCTGAGGCTGTACTAACCTCATTTTATGAGGGATGAAAATGCGGTCTGGAGAGGTTAAGTAACAAGTTCTGTGAGTGGCCAACACCCCATCTTGTTCGCTACATCTACCCTCTCTCTTGTTACTGATTCTGTGCCGCGAGAAGAGAAGGTCTGGGAGAGAAGGGCTGCGACTGTGTCATTCTGCAGAGGACTGAAGCGTCTGAAATGAAGATTTCCTTGACCGGTACCAGTAAATGGAGGTTTCCTGCATGTACAGATGAGGGCTTCTTCCATAAAGGAGGAAAATGAGCAGGAAACAGAAGATGCCAGCTGAGCAGAGGAGTAGCTTTTCATAACTACCTTAAGAGATTTGCTTTAAACTAGCAAAAAGCACTTTGGCCAAGTATTCTAAAAGGAGAAAAAAAATGAAAAGGCAAAGTTCATCCTTGGCAGCTAACGCCCCCTTTCTGTGCTCCATTCTACAATTCAGCCTTTCCTGACTCCCAGACTGCTGGTCTTTAAGATCTCACCCAATAATAACTGATATTCCTGCCTCACTCTCTGGATCCTGCTGAGCATCTAGTGACTAACAGTGATAGGCAATAGGAGTTTCAGGGTTCCCAGCTGATGATGGCTTAATGTATTATTCAGTCAACAGAAGATTCTCTCCCAGATAATAGTTTTCATTTCATTTCAACAAAAGCTTCATCCAAAGGCAGCAAAATTCACCACAGGTCCATGAAACTTGAGGATCTTCGAGACCTTTGACCATGATGTAAAAATGTTATACTAGACTCCAAAAGGCATGAAACGGTCTTGTTTAAAAGACAGTGTAGGAGTTCCTGCCATGATACAGTGGGTTAGGAATCTGACTGCAGTAGCTCAGGTGGCTGCAGAGGCAAGGTGCAGTGGGTTAAATGATCCAGCATTGCCACAACTGCAGCTCAGATTCACCCCCTGGCCTGGGAACTTGCATACGCTGTGGGGGCAGCCATTAGAAAGATAAATAAATAAAAGACAGCATAACCATGGCTTTCAGAGTGTCTCCATCAAGGACTGGAAGTTGCCTTGATCAAGAAGCAGAATGGGGATAGAGTGGTGCAAATCTGAGAATGAATGTGGGCTTTGGGTGCTATCATCATTTTGTTCCACACAGCTAACTGAATGTATAACCCAGAGTAAAAATTCAGCAAATATATATTGAGTCAATTAATCTATTATTCATATCTGTTCTACTTACTGTTTCGTTTCATACATAATTTAGATTACTACATAATTAAGCTGACTATTTAACTGAATAAATATCTGAAGATCTTACGTGTGATCATGCCCACTGTGGGCATATAAGAAGAACATGTTTATATAAAATTCAGATTTCAATACTTTAAATGTTAACATACTAGAAACAGGATCAGAGAGAAACAGGCATTATTATACTAACCTTTGTCTCTCCTTTAAATGCAAAAGCCTATCCTTGGACAGTGAAATAAGACTGGAGTAAAATGATTTAACAGCATCTTCTCTACAGAGGAAATTTCTCTAATTATGTCAAAATCAGATGAGCATTTTTTAAGAGAAAAGGAGTTAGCAATTTTAGATTCTTCGTTTCCCCTTTGGTTTATCTTGCTGTGTTTAAGACCTGTAATGATAAGCGCCACAAGGAAAACAGTGCTTTTTGCAGAACTCAACAAGCACTAGGCACAGTGGGCTCCTTGGCGCTGAACCGGTGGTTCTTAAATTTGTAGGGTGGAAATCATTGAGGTTACATTGTACTAATTGCTTTGATTTAATACAGTTTACAGATTGGCTCCAGTTCAAAATGTTTCTAAATGAAAAAAAAAGGAAAACATATATCCTCTAACAATACCTCTTTCTGCTAACAAGAATTCGTGTTTTGCAAAGCTGACTCACAGGAAGACATGAATTTTCCCCAAGGATACATGCATCTTCTCGGAGTTTTTCCAGGCACAGTTGAACAATGGTGAACAGTTCCTCTGTGTGTTTCTGGAAACAAGTCCTATGCAGTATCTATCCTGTACCTGTCTTGCTACAGTGAATGTTACAATGAATATGGACAAGGATTCAGTTGGTTTTTCATTTGTTTCCCTTTTTTTTTTTTCCTTTGGAGTTATGGTCTGTGTTGTCGGAAAGGGGTTTCTGAAGAGGACTTTATGGATTTCTTTTCACTGGAGCGTAAAACAGTTGGACTTTACCTGGCACTGGCGCAGGATACAGGGTTCAGTAGGACTCTGCCATTTGAAGGAGCTGTTATAGGTATTTCCCGCATAGGTACAACCTAGATGAAACACAGAAGCAGGAAGAAAGGCCAAGAATGAATGTGAGTTTCCTTTATCTTTGAAGCAAAAGAAGTTATGTCTTCTAAGCCAGAACCAGCGATCGAAGGAACGATCATGTTCCTTGGCTATTTTCCTCCAAACACAACTAAGACGTCTCAACATCCACTTGGCTTTCACTTAACATTAATTCTTTGACTACTGAAAAGATTAACCTCATGGACTATATTTTCAAGTGGAAAACCAGGGACTGATGACCTCCAAAAAGCATAAGCTCATGACTTTATTTATTCCCACTAAAGAATAGGAGGACCAGGGCTCAAAACACCACTGTGAAAGTGGAATTTACACACAACTACATGAACTCCAGACTGCTGAAGGTCAAGAGGGTGGTTTAAAACATGGTAAGAAATAAAAGGAAAAAATTAAAATAGAGGAAATATCTGCAAAATTCTATACCCATCTAAGATTCTCAACAAGCTACTATCTTCAATAGATGAAACCTCTGGAATCCTGTCTCCCAGCTCTTAGAGCTATGATTTCATGTTTCACTTTGATTGACTTTTAAGCACTGAACTAGATTAAGAAAATCTGAAACAAACAGTGTATGGATTATCCCATGTTCATTCCCTAACCAAAACAGAAGTCATACTTATTCATTGGCAAAAACAGAAGTCACAAAGCCCAGAGATCCCCCAAAAAGGAAACAAGCCAGCTGGTATAAGTCTCTATAGAAAGAGCCAAAGAAGTAATGGTACAAGGATCACAACCCATATCTTGATTGAGTTTGTCCAAATAACACCCTTTACCCTGTGAGTTACATGTTCAGGGAAGATTCCTCTGGCTATGCCTCCGGTCGCTGCATATTAGATTATTAGAAGTCCACCAGGCAAATGGAATTTACCAATTATAGCCCGACTACTTAGCCCAAAGAGCACAGAAGCAGGAACACACACAGGACGCAGAAAATAAAAGGGCCCGCCTCTCTGTATTTTGGGCAGGCCAATCAACCTCAATTCACAACAGTTTTTTCTTGTCCCAGATCCAAAGAGGAGCCTCACTTTCGTCCCTGAATTTTTTTAGGTACTGCTGTGGTTAAAAACAAACAAACAAACAAACACACAACCCTCAATAGGTACAAGCAGAATAATAAAGGACTTAAGAAAATTTCAATAGATGTTTTCATAAACTTGGAAGCGTGACCTGAACTCCCAGAGAATTATGAATGATTGAAAAGAGCTCAGTAACACTCTTCTCTCTAGTTCCTACAAATCAAATTACTCAAGTACACAGCTGATTGGAAACATGTTAGGGAAATGCTTTCACTATATATTTTTTAATTTCCTTTGCATGAAGTGTTATAGTGATAAAACGTTCAACCACAGGGACGCCTAGCACACTACAAATACTCACGCCAAACCCAGAATGAATACAGTAAATTTTCAACAATGAAAACCAATATAAAACAATTTAGGCTAGCATAAATCTTACAGAACAGACGCACTTACAATAGACGTGCCATGTGCATGTCTGATCCGCTACCACAGACTCACTCGGATAATAAATAACTTGTTCCGAGAGATGGAGGCGGGGAAATCAGAGGACCAAATCCAATTCATGTTAAATCCAAGTAAATATGAAACGCCTGCCAAGTCTGCCAGTGGAGTTTCCAAATATGTTATATATTTTCATCCTCTGGATTAAAAAAAAAAAAAAACTGAAAGAGTGATTTTATGCTGCTAATAGGGCAGGCCTGCCTTTTTCTACTTTGAAGGAGGAAGTGCCTACAAGTCCATAGAGACCTGACAAGATCTGCAGGACAAGAGGCTGTTCCCAAATAATGCCAGACCACGTGCAAAGGCCCCCAGTAGGGCAGATCTCTCTGGATAACCTCAGCCAATATGGGATAAAAGGTACTGGCACAAGTGGTCTACAGTGCAGGGGACCCAGTGATGTTTTCCGCTTCAAATAACTCAACCAGAAGGCTGACTCCATCACCACATTTGAACATGTAAAGACCAAGGTCAACTGTGACATGCTTCATCGCTTAACTGCCCTCCTGAGTCCATATAAGAGATTTTCCCAGAGACAGGATGAGTCTGCAAGACTGAACAGACTCACTTATTCCAGTGTTAATGTCTTTCAAAAGCATAATCCATACCTTTTCCTCTTCACCTACCCTCAACAGCATCAGCTGGCCTTGGAGACTCCACTGGACCAAGAATTCTAGTCAATTTCCTATGTAAGGCATTCTTGGGATAAGATAACTTAGGATAAACATGTCATCTTAATGCAAGACACTAACCACGAGCTATGCCTATGCGAGGACTCACATATACATACAATCAAAGGGAGCCTCAGATTTACTCCAGAATTACCCCTTATTCTCTGCAAGGCAAATTTCTTTATAATAAATTCTATCTGCCACAAACTGTTATGCTGCTAATAGGGCATATGAGCAATTTTGCCCCTTTTTTCAGTGAAACCCTAGAGGAGGAATTATTAAATATCTGTTACTGGGTAGGAAGAGAAGCAACAAAAATTTTCCATCATACATGGAGGCAGTATTTCTCAAACTATCTCTAGTGAATGACCTGTTTGTTTTGCTTTTGTTTTTTCCAATCCAAGGTGGGCTGGTACTTTCACAAAACATAAGAAAAATGGATTACTACAAAAATTGCATTTAAAAGACTAAGGCAAAATATAAGTCCACTTCTTATTATACCTAACAGGCATATAATTACTTTGTAGAATGATGATAAGCATTTCGAGTTGCTCACTCTATGACTCTACACTTATCTCACTGTAGACCAGCATCGTATTCTGGACCATTAGTGACCTGCAGAGCACATTTGGGGTCGCTCTGTGTTGCGGGTGGAGGAACAAACCGATGAAACAATCAAAAAATTTCCATCTTAGATATTTAGAACTAGAAGCAAGTTTATAGATAATATACTTTCTCTCTTTCATTCACAGATAAGAAAATCTGCACCAAAAGGTTAACATGGCTTACTCAAAGTTGGAAGGCATTAGGCACAAAACTAACTTTAGAACCTGGTCCTGCATGAAATATCCAGGTCTAAACTGGAAATATTATTTGGGCACTTTCTAATTCATACTATCCTTTGCATTGAGGCCTTAATGGCCCGGGGGCGGGGGGGAATCAACTCTGTCCTTATAGAATTAAATGATAGCAGATCCAGGAACCAAGTGAAAATGTGGGTAAGCTGGGCAGGCAGAGAAATGGTTAGGTAGCCAGTAACGTCATTTTCCCTTCCTTTTTAAGTATTTTAAAATAAACTTTTGACAAGGGACTATATATACATTCATTAGTTTCCTACTGGTGATAAAAAGCTTTTCAGATTACACAAGCTTCATGAAAACCATCCACACTATAGCAGGAAGAAGGGGTTATTTTCTGATAAAATCATTTCAATATATCTAAACCAACAGTTCTCAATCTAGAATGACTTTGCATTTCCCTCTCATCCCCCTCACCAAGGACTTTTTTCATAATGTCAGGGGATATTTTCAGTTGTCACAGAAAGGGGATGAGGGTGCCACACACCTCTAGTGCATGGAGGGCAAGGGTGCCATTAAGCGGTCTGCAACACACAACCAAGAACCAACCAGCTCAAAACATGCCAAGGTCGGGAAACCCTGACCTAAACCATCACACGTAGCCCCAAAGCAATTCTTCACAAAGCTAAACTAATACAAAAACAAGTCTCAACTAGCTGTGCTCTACTTGCGTATTTACTTCGTCTTTTTATAGTAAATATTTTCAGAATGGGGAAGAATTTCAGAGCATTTTTCTTCAATACACACACTCTAGTAGAGAAGCTTGGCCTCATCAACTAGTCAACTTGGAAAATGACGTGACAGTGGAAACAGAAGAACACAAAGTGAATCCACAATTAAGCAATAAAACTCATTTTTCCTATTAGTTGTGACCTTTTTCAGCAGCCACGTTTTCCCAAAGGAGAGAGCATATCACACATTTTCATCTTTCTGTTGTTAAAATGGCTGTTAAAAATCATCAGGACCATAAAAAAACAGTACTGGCTTTCTAACACAAGCCTTAGCTCCACCCAGCCTCATCCTTCTAGTCCTAATCCTCTTTTTTCAGTTAACTTTAGCCTAAGAGCAGAGAACTGGATCTTACAGTTACCAATAACTTAAGCCCTGGCACCCTCATGACCTGGGGCTTTACAACCTGACCCCAACCTACCTTTCCAGGCTTTTCCCTTCATTCCTGGAACTCCACCTAGGTCCCTGGGGGGATCCACCCTGCCCTGATCATAATGAACTTGAATGCTTCTTTAAGTAGGTTCAAGTTCTTCAGCCAAGGCTATCAGGCTTCTTCCTCCATCATCCCACTGAAACGTCGCTCAGGCTGCAGCTGCCCACTAAGTGCCCAATCCAAAGGACACTCAGTCCTTACAGGACTACTCTGTGGCAAGCTGACTGCCTTTTTCTTCTCCCACCGGTCCCCTCCCCTGCACACACCTAGAGGCTCTCTTCCCATTATCTTTCCATTCCCTCCACTCCTGTCGCAACTGAGCTGCGGGTTGTTCTTCATCCGGACCCCTCCATCAGGCCTACTGACTGCTTCTGGATGGGACAGAGTCCTTTTTTCAAGCATCCTGTTGCACAATTACCAGTGTGTGTCTTCCAAATCCTGGTCTTATTATCTTATCTGCACACTTTAACTCTATCAGACTGATGGTTCCCAGCCTGGCTAAAGTGCTCACTGATATCTAGCCCCAACCTCTCTTCTCTAGATCAGCTGGCTCAGAGCCTCTGGAAGTAGGAAGTAGAAGAGGAATCTAATGTGTGGCCAGGATTGAAACTACTGATCCTTACTATAAAATTCAAACTTCTGGGAGTTCCTGTTGTGGCTCAGCAGGTTATGAACCTGACTAGTATCCATGAGGATGTGAATTCGATTCCCTGGCCTCAATCAGTGGGGTTAAGGATCTGGCTTGATGTGAGCTGTGGTGTAGGTCACCGATGCAGCTCGTATCCCACGTTGCTGTGGCTGTGGTGTAGGCTGGGAGCTGCAGTTCCAATTTGACTCCCAGCCTGGGAACTTCCATATGCCGTAGGTACGGACGTAAAAAGCAAAAAAATAAAAATGAAATAATAAAATAAAATAAAAATTCAAATCTCTTAGCATACACAACTCTAACCTCTGGCCTTGACTCACTTCTTTATTCTCTCATCTGCTGCCCCTAAACTCCCCACACTGCAGCCATGCTGCACTTAGAACTCCACCAAATAAGGCCGGGTAATCTCATCCCATGACTTTGCAAATGCTGGCCCCGCCTTGAAAAACCCAGACCTCATCTATTTCCTTGATCTCCATCATCCCCACAAGGACATACAGTTCACCCAGGCTCTCCTCCTTTGCCTGGTTAACTCCTCCTTCAAGATTCAACTCAAGGTCACAGCCTCGAGGAAGCCTTCCTGGAAACTTGCCCACTCAGGGTGTGCGCCTGCGCTCCATCTCCAAGAACACCTGGGCTTTCAAATGTCTATTTGTAGCTCTCTTACAGTACTTTGTGGGTAGCAGGTACTTAATAAATGTTTCATTTCACTAGTTAAAAAAAAAAAAAAAATAGTAAGCACCAACATACAGCTATTCTTGCAAACCACAGGAAAAAAGAAATGGAGAAAGGATGAACGTCCTTGGATGTCCTGACTTCTCCCTTGGGAGGCAGACCAGTTCAATTCACTATTTCCCGCCAGAAACAGCGCAGTTTTTCGGGAGCAACTCGGATGTCAAAGTCTGTCTCTTTTCACACAGACCCCCATCCGCACTCCCCAGGGGACCAGGCCAGCTAGCGTTGAACACAAGGAAGGAAGGTCCTTAAGCATTCCAACACCTACTGGCCCTTAGAAGTGAGTGACAAGCAGATCAACACAATCTCAGTTCCCTCTTGCGATACTGTGCAAACCTCATTTTAGGTTAATTTTCGGGAGGGTGACTTTTCTTTCCAAAACCCACTTTGGTCCTCAAAATTACTGGCTTATCCTTGTCTTTCTGGGGGGAGAGGAGGGAGGGAGTAGCACACAAATGGTCATATCTATTTAAATTAAACCAACCGTGGGTTTTTGAAGTCAGTTCATGCCACGTGGTCCAGAGAAGCAGAGCAGACAAGTCTGCCATTCTTTGCTGTTTCTGGGCCACCTGAGCCAGCAGCCCCACCCCCTGGACTTGGTCAATAAGCCCCAAATTACCCCAGCCCAATACAATTTTTTAATGAACCACTTTTCGGACACTGTTCTCCAGGAACATATGGAAGTATAATCAAAAGGGATAAACATAAAATCTGACTAGCCATTCTAGGGTTTAAATCATGTCCTTAGGAGTTCATTTAAAACAGGGCTTTATTGCTCTTCAAGGCTGAAGCTCCTATGAATCCTGCAGGCAATTTTGCTTATTTTTAGCTAATAGGAATTTTATAGTCAAACCATTTCCTCAATCCCAAGAGGAAGAATCAGACCCATGAACTGAGTTCTTAAAGAATGGTGTATGCCCCCTTGCCATAACGGTCTTTTCTATAGTTTTTGGTTTTGTTTACCAATTCGGAATTAAACATATTAACTGATATGAAATCAAAACTAGAAAAAGAAATGGTAGAAAACTATTTAATTTAATGTTTGGTGGTTTTCCGAGTAAAATCCTAATTACACAGAAATATCAGATGAATACAGATGACTTGTCAATTCCACTCACTTCACCAGTATAAAGGAACATAAAATCTCCATGTGACTTACTTGGATTTCTAATCTACGTGTTTATTGAAGACTGTTTATTCATCACTTTTGATGCAACTGTGGCTTACAGACCAGTCTCATGACTTTACAGTATTATAATACAAACAATATCTGGCATTGATGTTAAGGTAATAGAACAGGTTCTCTGAGCCACAAATAAACTGGGCTTCTATTTGATAAAATATGCTTTCAAACATTTAACATAATGAATACAGTAAAGGAAATATGCACTGCATTAAGGAGAAAAATGCTTACAACTATTTTATAGGAGTCAAATTCTCCATCATTCCTGCATGTGATCTAATCTTACCATAAATACTTCTAAATATGGGAGGGTTTCTACATCTAAGTTGAATCTGCATTGCAGCAGCCATGCTACCCCCAGCACCCCACTGTCAAATAGCCAACCCAGGCAAAAAAAAAACAGGCAAAAAAACCCAAAAATCAAAGAAACGAAACAAGCAAACAAAAAAACAACCTAAGGTGAACTCCTAGCAAGCAAAATTAGAAAAAGAAGAAAAACCAGGAGACTGTCCTGTGAAGTCATATGCCTGGTTTTCTAATGTGGGCAGGAAAATGCCACGAGAGGTCACTTCCAAAGACGAATTCCAAAAATATTTTCAGCAATATTATGTAAATAACCTTCCCACAGGACAAAAGTAAAGAAGAGAGAAAATTAAAATCATCACATCATTATTATAGGTGAGGCACTGTACTTTGAATTTTCACATGCGATTTAATTTTATTCTTATAAAAAACACTCTAGGTCAGAAAAAATTTTACCCCTAGTTTTTAAAATGAGGACTCAAGATTCAGAAAAGCTAAATTATTTTGTCCTGGTCACACAGCCACTCTTTTTATCTTGCTCCAAAATCCACATTCCATTCATTAATTGAGTCCTGCCAGGCACACAGAAGCAGCTCAGAAAGAGGGGAAGCTTCAAGAGGTTTGGGACTGGCATACGCACACTGAGGCATATGGAATGACTGGCCAGTGGGGACCTGCTGTGTAACACAGAGAACTCTACCCAGTATTCTGCGATGGTCCATGTGGGAAAGGAATCTAAGAATGGATGTGTGTCCATGTATAACTGATTCACTTTGTTTTACAGCAGAAATTATCACAACACTATAAATCAACTATACTTCAAACTTCTAAAAATGTGAAAAAAAGACTAAAAAAAAAAAAGAGTAGACATGCTATCCCCGGGGAAGAGGAAGTGTTGCTTTTGACCTGCTCACTTACATGGCACTCTAACATCATGCTCCAGTGATGTCAGAAACCCAGTGCTATGAAGTAACACGGAGGCTTTGTGGCTGAAGGGCAGGACTTGATTCTGTGGGTTTAGGTTTAAACTCCATTCTAAATGCCTTTACCTCTGGCAGCAAACCATGCTATGCCTCAGGCCTTTTGACATAAAGCAACAACAAGGAGGGATCAAAAGATCAAATTCAAACAACTCAGGTCAGATTCACGTATCTTTCAAAATGGGACCAGGCGTCACAGTTCGGGGTGCACAGCAGCAGCTTGAGAAAATAAAATGTATTTGAAGACAGCAAAACAACCAACAACCTCATAGGATAAATTATGGCAGCTACGGATAAGAAGTCACGAATGGAATTCTTGGGTTCCTGACCGTAATTTCAAAGACGTCAGTGAAAAGCTCTTTGACAAGCACAAAGAAGAAATGAGTTATACGCAACACGCATATGAAACGCCATTTGTGTGACTAATGTATTGCCCTGCATCATTTTTATACTTTGGGAAGCATATTGTACAGATGTAAACTTTATGGTTGATTAAACAGGATGTTTGCAGCTAAGACGAAACTGTCAGAAATACATCACCTCCCTTTTTCTTTTATATTCTGAAATGATTATAGACTCACAGGGAGGTGCAAAGAATATACAGAGAGGTTCCAAATACCCCTCACCCAGCTCCCCACTGTTCCCAGGTGTTAACACCTTGCATGGCTATAGTACAGTATCAGAATCAGGAAACTGACATTGGTTGGCATTGATGCAGTAGGATTATTCAGATTTTACTGATTTTACATGCATTCATTTGTGTGGGGGGGGTTCTACTCAGTTGCATCACACATGTAAAGGAAATCAGTGTAACCAATCAACTTATAGATCTGTACTATCACCACAGCGTCCTCCCAGGCTGTTCATTTATAATCACCCTCACTCCACTTAAAGCCTCCACCCCTAAGCCCTGATAACCACCAACTAGCTCTCCATCTCCATAATTTTGTTATTCAGGAATGTTATATAAATGGAGTTATACTACATACAGCCTTATGAGATTGACTCTTTTCTCTCAGAATAGTTCTTTCAAGATCCATCCTAATAGTTACATGGATCAACAGTTTGTTCCTTTTCATTATTATTTTATTATTTTATTGCCGAGTGGTATTCCATGGAACAGATGTACCGTAGTTTACCTACTCACACACTGAAGGACATCTAGGTTGCTTCCAAATTTTTTTGCCTATTAGATTAAATCGGCTGTGAACATTTGTGAACAGGATTTTTAGTGAACATAGGTTTTCATTTTACGAGGATAAATATCCAAGAGTGAAATTGCTGGGTTATATGGGAAGTGCACATTTAGTTCTACAAAAGCTGCCATATTGGTTTCTAGAACCATATAACACTTCAACAGCAATCTATATGAGATTTTCCACATCTTCACCAGCATTTGGTGTTATCATGATAGATAGATATAGACAGATAGATAGATATACATACAATTTTGATAAGTGAGTAATGATACCTCATTGTGCTCTTGATTTGCATTTTCCTCACGGCTAACAATGCTGGACATCTTTTCATGAGCTTTACTGCCAACTGCATATACTATTTGGTGAAATACCTCTTTACATCTTTCCCCCATTTTCTAGATTTTTTTTGTCCTCTTCACAAGGTCTTCCACAAAGCAATTTTTTTTTTATTTTGATAAAGCCCCATTTATCATTTTTTCCTTTTTATGAGAAGTGGTTTTGGTGGTAAATGTAAAAACTCTTTGCCCCAACCCCAGGTCTCAAAGATTTTCTCCTACATGTTTTATAGTTTTACACTTCACATTTAAGTTCATGATCAATTCTGAGCTAATTTTTGTATAATATATGAAGTTTCTCTCACATCTCATTTTTGCCTATGGCTGTCTAATCCTTCCAGCACCGTATGTTGGAAAGGTTAGTCTTCTTCCACATTGCCTTGGCACCTCTGTCAAAAATCAGTTGGGTGTATTTGTATGAGACTCTTTCTGGGTTCTCCATTCTTTTCCATTGATCTATACAGCTATCCTTCCACCAAAGCCATACTGTTCCTATTTCCGGAGCTATAAGTCTTGAAATTGGGTAGACTGAACCTACCCACTTTATTTATATTTTACAAAATTGTTTTAGCTGTTGTAGGTCCTTTGCCTTTCTATATAAATTTTAGAATGAGCTTCTCTGTGTCTACAAAATACCCCTGCTGGGCATACCTCTTTTCATATCATTTTCAGAAGAATTTACATGGGGTTATGAGGCTTGAGGCACCCAGCATCCAGAAGCCTCTCCCAGTGCAAGATGAAGCCTGTCAGTGTTTACCTAGTACATTTTTTGAAAGCAGTTGTCAAATAGAAGTCCAAGGACTCAGTGCATCCCTAGGGAGCTTGTTAAAATGCAGATTCTGGCGCCTGTCTTTTTCCTCTTATCTGCCACCTCCTTTACTTGCATTCTTTTCTCTAAAGTCTGAGCTAAGCCTCATTTGCTCAGGATGATTTTAGAACTGTGGACCAGCAGAAAGGGTGTCTGATTAAACAGCCCAACATATATGCAGAGTCTCCTGGGAGGCTATGTGTGGCCCCCCTCAGATCTCATGCCACAAAATCAGAGGGAGGTTTTGGTCACATTCAAAACCAGAGCAGGAGTTCCCATCATGGCACAGAGGAAACAAACCCAACTAGGAACCACAAGGTTGTGGATTCGATCCCTGTCCTTGCTTAGTGGGTTAAGGATCCGGTGTTGCCGTGAGCTGTGGTGTAGGTTGCAGATGAGGCTCGGATCTGGCATTGCTGTGGATCTGGTGTAGGCCAGCAGTTACAGCTCTGATTGGACCCCTAGCCTGGGAACCTCCATATGCCACGAGTGTGGCCCTAAAAAAACAAGATTAAAAAAAAAAAAAAAAACCTGAGCAGATAAGGATATTACAGTGAGGAATTCATCCTCTCTAAAAGAGGAAAAAACTGCAAAAGACATTAAGCCATGGGCAGATGCTGGGGAAGATACTGCCAACTATCCGATAAGAAAAGCAGTCACCAATGGGTGTGATCATACCTGGAGGGGGGTGAGAAGAAATCTCCACCAACAAGGCGTTGAAGCAGAGGCAGGAAGCAGGAGTGCTGCACCCACAATCTCCTGCCTTCCTGAATCTGAGAGGAACCATGGGTCTTTGGATTTAGCTTGTCAACAAAGGCTTATCTGAAAAACTGTCTTTCTTTTGCTAGTAATATTTTTTAAAAATATTACTACATGGTATGTAGTCAGTGGTGTGTTGCTAACGTTTAGCAGTCAGCTCTCCAAAAGCAATAAGCCCTGATCTTTTGGTGTCTTCCCATTTCCAATGTATACTACCACCATGGTCAATATCAAGCTACCAACAGGACATCACTAAGCACAGAGAAATGATGCTCCAGAACTCCACTGTATACAGAGATATTTATTTCAACATTAGGGGTTTTGGGGTCTGGGAAGCCTTTTCTCTTCCTGACAGCAGGACATGAACATTTGGCTAGAGTTTAGGGTATTTTATTGGCATCAGAAGTCATACTGTTTATTCTATATACCTTGACAAAATACTTTAGAATGCCAACAGTCAACACCTTTTCAGTTCTGACATTATATGTCACTGTCCTTCTCCTAAACCTGGTATACACGAATTCATAATTTAACCAGGGGAACATTCATTCCAGTGGCTTTCAAAATTGTTGACCACCAGAAACACCTGGGGGTGACTTAAAATTATATTATCAGGGGATGGATGAATGGGTAAACAAAACATGGTGTGTACATACAATGGAATATTATTCAGCCTTATAAAGGAATGAAATCCTGGTACATGCTATCACATGAATGAACCCTGAAGACATTATGTTAGTGAACTAAACCAGACACAAAAGGACAAATATTATATGGTTCCACTTACCCAAGTTACCTAAAACAGGCAAATTCATAGAAACTAGAACAGAGGTGACCAAGGGCTCCAGGGAAGGGAGAATGGGGATTCATCGTTAAATGGGTAAATAGTTTCAGTTTGAGATTCTGAAAAAGTTCTAGATATAGTAGTGGTGATGACTGAACAACAATGCTGAATGCATTTAATGCCACTGAACTATACACTTGAAAACAGTAAATTTCATTTGGTGTATTTTACCACAATTAAAAAAAAAAAAAAAAAAAGAACACAACACCTGAGCCTTGCCCACTGGAAATTACATTTCACTTGCTCTGGAGTGGGACTCAAGCATCTAAATATTTCACAAGCAGCCCTGGCAAGTCTAAGGTACATTCTGGTTCAGGATCGCTGCATTTGACAGAAGAGGAAACCATGGCCCAGAAAGAAGGGACTTAGTGAAATAACCAGAAGTGGCAAGAGTCCGGAACAGATCCCAGATCTAATTGCAAGCCCAGCCCGCTTGCAGTTCACTCTTCAAATGAGCCAGTATTCATGCCTATCCAATCCACAGGCTCCAAGACACAGCAGTTCCCTGTCTAGATGTCTGAAACTATTATTCTGGCTTCTGCATTTAGCACTTCAATGTGGTCTTGCCTCTAGAGGTTTGAAATCATTACCTTGCATTCATAGCCTCATCGAGATGGCCAAAATCCAAAATATCAAAAACTCAAAGTGTATTTTTAAATCTGATCCCTCTGCCAATCCTGGGTATGGCTGAGAGAATGCCCAGACATTCTCAGGTACTCAGAGGGCTGCCTCATGTGCTAAACATCAGCTGGTCGATGCCCGAGCATGTCTGCGGATAAATATCTTGAGCCCTTTAACCACCAAGCTGTTGGAAACATAATTAGATGGCTCCAGTATAAACAACCTCATCTGAGTGAAGAAAGCACTCAAGTTCATGAACATACCGATGTACTTTGTTCACCTTCATTATCATCTCAGTCCCAGTAAACGGCAGCCTTGCTAGCAAATAGATTTCCACGGCAAATACGCATTAGTTCTCAAGGTAACATACCTGTCAAACAGAGAACCTAAAACATTTGCTCCTAAAGAAAATTGTTCCAACTTCTAAAGAGATTGAGAGGGGATTTTCTTATTAAGACCTGATGAGAATGGCTATAGTTGTAGCATGATGGTCATTTTAAAAATAATAAATAGATACATGTCACACATACTTTCAGTTTTGCCACTGCCAAAGAGAAACAGCAAATAAAAGAAAATCTAAACAGACATAGGGGGCTTCTGTTTCAAATCATTTCTTTCCTGCAGTTTTTGATGATGCATTTCAACTTTCCACTAGGAATACCTAGCTTTATTTTCACCGTTTGATAGCCTCCATGAAACAATGCCATTAGAAGCTTCAGAGGGATAAGGATATTTTGAGTCTAAGGCACTTCTAGGCGATAAGCACCACCATGATGTCATTCCTATAGTGAAATATAAGACAGGAGGGGGAAAAGCATTTTAAAGTGCAGAGCGGTTCACGCTCCATGGTGGGCAAGTTACAAGCAGTCACAGAATAGTTCGCAGAGCAGCTGCAGACAACTCAGAGCCAAATTAAAAGTGTGTTTTATATGATGTTATAAAAGGAAGCACATAATCGTAACAAAGTGATGGCAACTAGGAAATCTGAAGTCATAATTGTACATTATCTGGTAACCGTGCACAATACAGTGAAAGATCTACTAAAAATTACATTAAGGTTATCGCTAAGTCAGTAAGTACTGAAATATGACCTCAGCCACCACGCCATGAAAACACACTTAGGCTATGGTGATTTTAAGGATTGTTTTAAACCTCTATGGAATTCAGTGAAGAAACAGTAAAGTGTCAGGAACTTGGGAATGGTTTATAGACATCCAGCCATTTTTCATCCCTATTTATCCATTTTTATTCTCTCCCTATAATTCTCAACTCTTTTTAAGTCCTGCTGAATTCCAAAAAGGACCTCAGATGTATATGGCTCAACAGTAATACATCAAATATGCAGTTGATTTCACGAGAAACGCACTAAACTAGGAAGGCTGGAATTTGGTTCCAATTTTCCTTTTTCTTCCTTGCCTTTTTCCAACATGTATTCAACCACCCCAGGCCAGGCGAAGGGATCCCAACTGGCTGAAAATACTGTGTACAGTCCCTGCCTTCCCCAAACCTCCAGTTTAGTGGGAGTTACAGAAAATCAAAATCACAACTGGGCTAATGGTAGGAAGGAGAGATAGTTAATTGTATGGCAAGTGACCGTGGAGGCCAGGAAGTGATGCCTAAAGTGAGAGGTGAAGAAAGAGTAAAAGTCAGCTAAATGACACGGCACGGGAAGTCGCCAGAGAGAGGGACCAGTATGTGCAAAGCCCCATGACAAAACGGAGGCACAGAACATTGAGGGAAACAAAAGAAAGTCTCCTGCCCACGGAAGTCCAGAGCGAGAGGGGGCTAGAGGGGTAAGCAGGAGCCGGACCCTACGGGAAGGAAAGGGAGCAGCCACGGGCGAGCACTTGCTGGCATTTGTTGGGTGCGGGTTCCAGAAGGTATATTCTAGCTCTAAGCCCCATTCTTGATGGATGCTTCTCCCTGCCATGCGCACAAGAGCTGCTCTGAGGGTGACTGGCAGAGTCTAAGGTGACGTCCTCAAGCCCTCCACTCCCTGATCCATCCACCTTGGTCATCCCTGCCCCTGAGTGTGGGCAAGACCTGTGAATGTGATGGATGTGACTAGCTTATCTCATGTGGCAAAAGTGAAGACATTTTGCACGTGTAATTAAGACCCCTCATCAATTTCACTTTGAGTTGTTAAAGAGAGAAATGATCCTGAGTGGGCCTGACCTAAAAAGGGAGCCCTTAAAAAAAGACTCTGTAGGTCAGAGAGACACTCTCCTGTTGGCCTGGAAGAAATAAGCCATCCTACAGCTACAAGGGATCAAATGCTACTAATAACGGGAGCTTCGAAGACAACTATGACACCTCAGCTTCGAAGATGACTGACACACCTCAGTCCTGGCTGCTCCTGACTGCAGCTTTGTGAGACCCAGCTAAGCCATGCTGAGAATCCTATCCCATGGAAACTGCGAAATAATAAATATTATTTTAGGCCACTAAGTTTGCCATAACTTGTTATGCATCAATAGAAAATTAACAGACTGGCTATCAGCGGCTGAAGGCAGCTCTGTTGGGCTGTTAGCCATGGGAGACGGTCCCCATGTTCTGATATAGCTGCCAGGTCCCCACCCAACTGCAACACTTTGCAAATAATACGACAGGAAACCAGGGCCACTGTCCTCCTATGTCACAATGAAGAACATTCTCAATTTGCCCCCTTTAGAAAAGTAAAAACGGATACACCCTAAGTCAGATTGGAAACCTAATCTTCTAACTTAAAGGCAATCGAAAACTCTTTACTTAAACCGCTTTCCAAAATCCTATGGAACCTAAAAGCACAGAGGCTGCAAATGAAAGGATTGAAATAAATTTGACAGGGAAAGCAGATCTCTGTTTTAAGTTTTCTTACAAGTTTTTACAATAAAAACAGATTTTTGTAAAGTATGACTTTCATGTTAACAAGCCCTTCTCAAACAAATAGGGTTATTTTTTAATTTAAATGCCAAAATAGCCTGGTTTATATTAGTGGAAACCAATCTATGATATACAACATTTTATACATCTTTTTTCAGTTAGAGAAAAGAAGGGAGGGAAAGAAACCCCTCAAGTTTCCTATTTTATTTTATCTTGCCTTTAAAAACATATTAACAACCTCTACTCAAATTTCTGGGGCTGGGTAGATAAAACGGACTATACTGTTAAAGGTTAAAATAGTTACAGGTTATAATATACATGCAGGCATCTCCTAATCTAACAACCTCTATCAAGAAGTACATCAAGAATTCTCCTAAGCTCAAAACCATGGCAAAAATAAGCACCAGAATTGAGCAGCTCAATGGTGGGGATGTTTTTCAGAGCAATGTAATTTCCCTAAATGTTTTAAGTGACAGGTCAGAGTCATCATTTAAACAGCCAGGGGTAAAGTTAATGGTGTCTGCTTTGTGTATGCAGAGACTGGTTCTGGAAGAACGCCTACAAATCCAGTAAATGGTTATCTCCAGGAAAGGGTATAAGGTGGTTAGGGTCAAGAGTAGGAGGAAGCCTACTTTGTACCATAGATGCTCTTGAACATTCTTAATTGTATGACTGCAATTAAATCCATTAAAATATTTTATGGAGTTCGCCAATGGTCTAGAGGCTAAGGACTCGGTGTTGCCACTGCTATGGCTCAGGTTTTTGATCCCTGGCCCAGAAACTTCCGAATGCCATGACGCATCCAAAAAAAAATTTTTTTTTAATTTAAAAGTTAAAAAATAAATAAAATATTTTATGAAATCAGGCATACACATACTCACAAAAGAGTAAAGCTCATCCAAATTGTCTCCCTGGGGCATTGCTATCATACAATCATGGATACTAAAGAGGAAAAAGTAAGTTAGAGGGTTTCCTGACATACGTCAATTAAAAAGAAAAGCCACTGCCTCCTAAGCCACAGGTTGTTTTCAGTTCCCTCCACAAAGCTTCCCTGCCTACATACTTCCTTTGAAATTGCTGGTCCACCCAGAGTATAAAAGTCTACAGAGGGAGGCAGTATGTGGCAGAGACGAAACTGATGCAGATAAAACTGATGCCAGCGTCTCTCTCACTCCTTCATCTCTGGAGCCCTCCTAATCATCCAGGCCTCTCCTCCCTCCTTCTGCTCTCAGAGGCGATGTACATGTTACAAAGAAGAATGGAGCGTTTGGAGTCTGAGCCCTGCTACATCTGTGCAATCATGGGATCTTGAAAAACATCATGTCACCTCCCCAAGCATCTCTATTTCCCCATTTGTTAAGTAAGAACTAGAATAAGCACCACCTGGGGGGTGAATGTAACATTATCTATGAAAACCTAAAAACTGGGGTTTGTCTACTCCAAAATAGTCTCTGAATCTAGTTCACGGTATAGTTTAAATAACTAATAGAGTATTACCTTAAGGCAGGCCATTCCTTACTTGGAATGTGAAACCTGGGCAAACTGCATCCAGATCAATCATACAGAATAACTACCATGTCTAAAAGAAAGGAACACAGAGGCTGGAGAAAGAGCTGTTCTTTTGTTTCAGAAACACACAATGCACAATCATGATTGCCAAAAGAAGTCTGGTTAAAGGCAAACAACCAGATTGACACACGCATGGCTAACTCAGCGTTTCCATCTTAAAACTTGTAAACAATAGGACAATTTATTCTGTCAACAAACACAGGGAGTGTAATTATTTTTTAAGTTTTTTTTTTTTTTTTTTTTTTTTTAATGATCATTCATATATACGGCAATTGGCTGGCTCCCTCCAAAACAGCCACATAGCAACTTTCTAAAAAGCACGGTCATCTCCCAGGTCATTCTCAGGGCAACACAGGAAGCCACCCCTTAGTCGTGACCCTGTACTATACGAAAGGCAAGCTATAACTAAGAGTACCCCATCTTTCACCATTATGCATCACTCCCTTTTAATGTGGTCAGCAGTTGGTCTCTATAAATGAGCCCAATCCTCTCAAAATTCTCCATGCACGTTTTGCTCCTAATGGGCTGTCCCATTTTGGAAATCGGTGCGCAAATGTTTATATTTTTACCTCTTCCCTTTCATTTTCTGGGACATCATAGGACCTTTTAAATCAAATATAAAAATTAAACTATGAAAAAACAAAACCCATGGGATCACAACCCACAGGAAAACAAGACGAAGCAGAGAGACATCAAAGACAAAAGAAGATTGTGGAAAATAAATCCCACTTGACAAATGAAAGACTATTTTCTTATATCTTTCATCAAAGTATTGTGGACAATTAATATTTTATGCACTTTAGGAAGAAAGAGGATGGAATTTGACCTATAGGTGTTTGAAACATACCTTATTCATTTACAATCCACTAATAACAAACACATATTCAGATAACAAATACATTATTGTTCATGAAAGAACCCCAAATTAAAGGGTGATTTTCAGTCCAAGTAAATACAGAAAAGCTGCCAAAACCATCTGTTTGACTCTCAATGATCTCATTTGTTTTCATCAAGCAATATTGAGTTTTTTCAAATTAGATTAATCTCTTGCCCAGTTATTAGGCTATTTGGATTTTTTAAAATGTAGGACAATCATTAGCATAAAATAATCTGAAAAGTACACTGGAACACTTCCTTGGGAAGACTTATTATAATTTACTTACTTTTTTGTTTTAAAGAATAATCTGGCTTCATGAAAGGTAAGAACAATATGGTAAGCAGGGCCATCCCATGAATGGCTGGCATGTGGATCAGTAAATATTTGTTGAATGAATGAATGAATGAATGGAACATCTGAGCAATCAGACTGAAGCAAACAGGAACACAAATTCCCCAGCCGCCCCACTCACACACCTTCCTAAGAATCCTCTTAGAAACATGAGTTTTCATATTTCTGCCCTCAGTACATTTACTCCACTGCTTCCTCTTCAATAACATCTTTTTCAGAGGACAATAAGTAGAAGGCATGATAAGATTCTTCACTTTTGGAGTTCCCGTTGTGGCACAGTGGAAATAAATCCAACTAGGAACCCTGAGGTTGCGGGTTCGATCCCTGGCCTTGCTCAGTGGGTTAAGGATCTGGCGTTGCCATAAGCTATGGTGTAGGTTGCAGACACAGCTCGGATCTGGTGTTGCTGTGGCTCTGGCGTAGGCTGGCGGCTACAGCTCCAACTGGACCCCTAGCCTGGGAACCTCCATATGCCACAAGCGCAGCCCTAAAAAGACAAAAAAAAAAAAAAAAAAAGATTCTTCACTTTCTTATCTGACCCCTCGACCCTTCCCCAAACAATCAACAAACAAAAACTTAAAAGCCCAGGAAACAATATTTTAACAAGGTCCCTAGGTGATCCTGAGTGGCGGGCAGGGCCTAAGAACTAGTCCATCCCTTTGTGTGAATCATGACCCTTACCTGGGAGCCTTCCTCTAATCAGCCCTCTTTGGATGCAATGAATTCTTTTTTGATCACCAAAGTGAGTTGCCCCTCTGGAAAGCCTTCCCCAGCGCACAACTCTTTCCCTCTGCACACTGGCACACCTTCCCTGGAGACCTGCCCCCACCACATGGTATTTCTCTGTCCCTCCAGAAGGGCGAGTTCTTTGAGGGCACGGACACTTGCTGGTTGATCTTTGGGTCACTAACACCTTGGCAGTGAGCAACCTAAGCTCTCCAAGGCCTCACTTTCCTCCCATGTAAAGTGAGAGAGAGAGAAGTGACCCTGCTGCTGTGAGGACTAAGTGGTGAACATAAACCAGCTAACCCAGCACTGCGGGGAATCACAGCCCAAGGAAGGTCGCAGGTGGGGATACAGGTTTTAAAATCAACCAGACAATTCTCACCTCACCACCCCCAGGGCTTCAACAACGCTAAGTGGAAAGGCTTTCTCAAGGGGGTCAGAGCTCTTGGTAAATACAAGCAGGTTCCACTTTTCATCACACCAGAAGGTGATCAACATAGAGAAGATCTTGTTTTCCTGTGGGAACAATTCCTGATACACAGCCTGGCCTCAAACAAAGAACAGGAATGACCTTAAGGACCCACAGAGAATGAGCATGGTCTTCATGGATGTAATAAATATAAACTTCTGTCATTATTTAAAGGAATGAAATGAGGGTCTAGATAATTATAGGTAAATTAAGAATACTAATGGCAGCCGTGAGCTGTGGTGAAGGTCGCAGATGCAGCTCGGATCCCCCGTTGCTGTGGCTCTGGCATAGGCTGGCAGCTATAGCTCCAATTAGACCCCTAGCCTGGGAACCTCCATCTGCTGCGAGAGTGGCCCTAAAAAGACAAAAAAAGAATACTAATTACAAGTATTCCCATATATACATCAGTACACATATAATAAAACATAAACATAAGCATAACTTCATATGGAAACTTTAACTGGCCCAAATTTCTTCAGAGATTGGCCAGGAAAGAATGAGCTTATAATATGGCATCTCTCTCCATGCTTTCCCCATGTTGGAAGTGCCAAAACCACAAAAAGTAATATAACCTCAGAGTCTTCAAATGCCTCAAATGTGGAGTATGTTTGATAACTGGGATGATGAACATGATAATATTTCTCATTGAAAAATCACTCTTCGAAATAAGAGGCCTGTAAAACAGTCCCCCTTTTCTCATCCAGCCTATATTCTAAACTTAATTGATTCTATAACTCCAGTTCATTAGCATGGGTAAAATTTTGCAAAAACAGCAGCATTCAAGTCTTAATTTGTTGACAATTGTCAGTGCTTTCTATATTTGATTTAAAAATACATAAAGAACTGGAATAGGAGTGTGGATGTGATGGCAGAAAATTAAGACTTGGCTACAAGGGTGGTACACAGACAACATGGCTGTATAGGCAAGTTTTCAAGGCAAAAGCAGATGATGTGCCTAGATGGTGCTCTCTGTAAAACCAATACCCCCTCCTCTAGTCTACCTTCTTTTAGTAAGGAAGGCTTGAAAACTCTCAAGGAAATAGGAAAGGAGACTAGTCTTGTCTTCTTTGGAGGCCACTGAGTATTGTCCATTATAATTTAACATGTGCATGCCTCTCCTCACAGTACTTTGATTTCCAGGTTTCTGTCTCTGGGCATCAGCACAATAAGAATGGCAAATTCCTTCCCTGCAGCTTGGCATAAAACTAAAAATATAAATGTGCCTCAATAAGAAGATGTTAAATAAATTATTATACATCTATGCTTCAGAATCCTTACAACCAAAAAGCATTAACTAGCATGGGAAAATTCCTCAGTCATATTATTGTAGAGATTTTTTTTTTTTAAAGCAAACTGTGGAAGAATAAGTACAATTCAATTTTATTTATGTAAAAATAAAACTACATATACAAAGTTACATATATATGTATATATATGCATATGTGTATATATGTAATAAACAGAAAAGGCTCTGGGAAAGATACAATAAGTTGTATCAGTTGTTATTTCTGAGAAGAGTGGGGATTTGTAGCTCAGAAAAGATTTTATTCCCTTTATTGTTTAAAGTTTTAGTATGATAATGTATTAATGTAGTAGTTATGCCACTGAAGTTAAAATTAAAAATAATGATGCTAAATAAGGGAAGGAGGAAGAGAAATAAGGTGGAAAACAACAACAAAAAAATAACTTCAACATATGATGGAAGTTCTCTGCCAGTTATTTGGGCTCAGGTGCTCCCATGCTCCCTAATGTTACTTTGCACAATTGAATAACTAGGAAAGAGCTTTGATAAGCATTCACCAGCACTTCAACATTTGAGTTACATTTTCTTGGTCATTATCAATTTTTCTTTCTTTTTTGAGCTATCATTCTAATGATACAAAATTTCAAAATAGAAGGAGAGCAAATGATCAGAGCAAAGGACCACAGCCTCAGAGCTACAAAGGGCAAAGAGATTTCTCACCCCAAAGATGCACTGACCAGAGCAGATACTAACCAAGAGCCTCTCACAGATGTGCTTCTCATTCCTTCATCAAGAAGGCCCGCCTTCTCTCTTCCTTTCCTTCGTTTACCTGGCAGCAGTGGTTCTCAAGCCTCAGCCCCCAAGAGCGTCCAGGTGGAGCCTGAAAATGCCGGCTCAGGGAGCCAGGTGCAGAGCTTGTGCGAGGCTCTTTCACACCTTAAAGCTTAATGGGGAGACCACAGTCGGATTACATCTCTGTGATTCACTAGCTCTGTGGCCTTGGGCAAGTCATTAAACCTCTCAGTGCCACCATTTTTCACGTGCAAAATGGGGCTACGGTGGTCTCTCCCTTACTAGGCTGTGAGGACCCACTCAGGGCCTGGCTCTGAGTAAGGACTTCATGCAAGAGCCCCAGCAATTCTGATGAAGCCAATGACGACTGCAGTCACTACAATGACTGGGCAAGGCCCAGGAATCAGCACTGTCCCCGGCGATGCTTTGGTCCACTGCATTTTGAGAAACACCATTTATACTCCCGATATCCTCAGCTAAGAGGCTGCACAACCAAACACAAACGATGCTCAAGGGAAACTCAAAGCAACTAGCATGGACTATTCCTCCACCCAGTTAGCAATACCAGATTTCCCCTTCCCATGTGTTTGCCGACCGGAGAAAGGTGCTGTCTCTGCGGGGAAGCCTGGTGGACCCACGCCCTCCACCCACCCTGCCGCGCGGGTAACTGCCGTGCTCACCTTTACAAGGAGGCCTGGTCTGTCCAGTGAGCAGCTTTAAAAACAGCATGAAGTGGTACCTCGGAATGTAAATGCCTCCCCAAATACAGAAGAACGAAGCCCACCAGCTCTCCTGCTACCATGTGTTAACTGGCCAGCGGAGTTCTGAGGTCCCCACAGCAGCCCAGAACCCACTTCCGGATCCGCCCCGGAAGCGGGGCGGGGCGCAGGCCCGGAGGCGGGAAGCCCCCGGGATTCCGCGCGACCCCGCGCGGCTGCCCAGCGCCTCCCAGCCCCCTCCTCCTGGGGTTTGGCGCGGGCCCCTGTCAGCGCAGCGTGGGTCCCTGACAGTAGCAGGGGCTGTGGATCCGGAGCACCGACGGGTGTTCCAGGCCTTCCCCCGCCAGGCACCGGGCCGGGGTCTGTTGGACCAGGGCCCACATGAGTCCTGACAGGTCATTTCAAGCTTTTTGTGACTTTGCGCAGATTGCTAAGTCAGTTCCTCATCTGTAAAATGCACTCCCTATTATCTAACCGTCCAATAAAAGTATGCATCGACCTCAAAAAAAAAAAAAAAAAATGCCCCTGAGACAATCTTGCCTAGACATCATTCTGCTCTAAATTAAAGTATTATCAACAAACTCTCCATTACCATGATTCCGCACTGAATTACTGAGTAAAAGTCAATACCCCCGGTGTTAGCCAGGGAGTACACTTTGTTGGAAGAGGGCTTAGGAGAAGCACAGCTGCTGCTGTGGTCTCAGAACTTCTGCTCCACACTAAGGATTTGTTGCTGTTGCTCCCTGTGTGATCAGAGAACACTGAGGAGGAGGAGAGGGTTACCCAGGTTCCTTGGGAGGCCAAACCTAGAGCCGTTTTGGGGTTAACTCTACCCAGGCAAGGCTCCTCTTTATTCTCTCTTTTGGTTGTTTTCCTTTACAGCACTAAGCTTTTTGGTTTCAGCTTCTGGTACTTACCCTTGCTCAATGCTGAAATCCAGGGCACAACCTAAATGCCCAGTAATAAAGAAATAATTCAATGAATGCTGGTATAGTCCCACGCAGAATCTTAGGTACCCATTAAGGGCAGTATTTCTAAATATCTTGAGAAGATGTTATGCCCTGATGTTAAGTGGTGGTAAAAAAAATCTCACAGAAATAATATGATTCAATAGTAAGATGCCAATTAGAAAAACTTCCATGGGGAAAAAAATACAGGAAAAAAAATCAAATATTAACAACTGTTACTTCTGGGTGGTGGGACTAAGACTGATTTATTTTCCGCTTCCCCACAGCTTAGACTATTTTTCAAAGCTGCTTCTGTGAGTATATGTAATCAGAAAACCAGAAATAAACCAGGAGCTAAGAGCTAATACAACGGTGTCCCTTCAAACCCAGGCAACAAACACTGCATTAGGGAGTAGAAACAGAGAAAATAAAGGGGGCATCTTCAGCATCCCCCTCCAGAGTCTTCAAGCCAGATCTGTTCAGGTGTTTCTCTCAGGAAGGTCCACCTCAGGGCAAGCTGGGAATTTCAACCTCCCCCCAGAGGCCCTGACATTCGTCTCGGAACAAAGACTCTGGAGGCTGAATTCAGTGGTCTATTCGTGGGTCCAGCTTACTTTGAAAAGAAGTTATCTTCTTAAGCTCACAAAGGATACTCCTCTGGAACTGTGTTTGTCACAAGTATCCTTTTCCCTTGGGACATTAGGAAAAGCAGAGGAAAGAATGAGGATCAAGGAAGAGGCAGGGAAAGAGCGAAAGGAGGTTACGCACTGCAGCAACTGAGAGTGCTTTCCTGCCCTATGGATAAGGCGGAAGGAACGGAAAGCCGTGGGCATGGTCCCTTACAGTATTCTGCTTCCATGCAACTCCCTTCTCACAGGCAGGGCAGCCTTGCACGATAAAGATGGCAAATCAACAGGTTAAAAAGAAAATGAATGAAGTAGAAGAGGTTCTTTAAGGTGAACAGTAACTGAGATGCACTTGGCTCAGCCATGTATCCTTAATTGTAATCGCTTTATCTGCCCATCTGCTTGGGAGATTCCTAAGAAATTACTATTTCAGGTCTTGCATCCATAGCTCTCCGAAGTCATATGAGTAAAACATTTGACTCCTAATTCCATAGGAAGGAGGTGAGATGTAACTGGTTGAGTCCCCCTGCTCCACAAGGCTTCAGAAAACATGTTTTTACAGTCAAGTCCATTTACAGAGCACCTCCCAATAGTAACTGAGACACGTTTACACGCCCTGCACTGAGCTAAACCCTTGGCGTTTCCCCATTAACTCCCTCCAACACCATTATTATCCTCATTTAACAGGTGAGGCAACTGGCATAGAGAGAGGGTCCACGTCTCCACCTGCCCAGGGGGAGATGTCAGGCTTTGAGTTTCCGGGGCTGCTGTAACAAATTACCATGCGCTTGGGGCCTTAAGACAACAAAAATGAATTCTCTGACAGTTCTGGAGACCAGAAGTCCAACATCAAGGTTTTGGCAGGGCCATGCTCCATTGGAAGACTCTAGGGGAAGAATCCCTCTGCCCTTGACCCAGCTCTAGGTAACCCCAGACATTCCTTGGCTTGTGTCAGCACAATTGCAGCCCTGTCTCTCTCTCTCTTTTTAAATGTGTTTGTTTCTTTGTTTTTAGACATTTACAAACAATTATTATCGTTTACTACAATAACTATATTAAATGATAATAATTATATTCAAGTATTTCTATAAAAAGTATATAAAATATTATAGTTTACTGTGATAACTGTAGTTATAAACAATTCGGCGTTAACCCTTGACATACGGATTTTATATAATAGTGTGTCATGAAAAGTTCACAGAATCCTCATTGAATATAGGGACTTATGAGTCATCACTAGAAATGGGGCTTTAGTTTACCTGGCTCCTCCAGAGCCCTTTTTGATGGTTCTTTTAGGCCTCCCCTTTACACCCTCAAAAAACAAAAGTATGCTCATTCTTCTTTGGATAGATATCACCTAGTACTCAGTCAGGATTTCTTTCAGAGGTTCCCACTCAGGCTGCACGTTAAGTCTCCTGGGAGCTTTTAAGAAGTCTGAGGAGTTCCCACTGTGGCTCGGCAGAAACAAATCCAACTGGTATCCATGAGGATGTGGGTTTGATCTCTGGCCTTGCTCAGTGAGTTAAGGATCCTGGCATTGCTGTGAGCTGTGGTGTAGGTCACAGACGCGGCTCCGATCCCCGTGTTGCTGTGGCTGTGGTGTAGACCAGCAGCTATAGCTCTGATTCAACCCCAAGCTGGGAACTTCCATGTGCCATGGATGCGGCCCTAAGAAAGAAAAAATGAAAAAAGAAAAAGAAATCTAGCCTCCCCACCCATGGCAAGTGAACCTGAATCACATCAACAGAGCCCAGGCGTTATATCTGCCCCTCTTCTTATAAGGCCACCTCCTTCGTGTGCCTCTGTCTTTTCTTCACAAAAAGACACCAGTCATGGAGTTCCCGTCGTGGTGCAGTGGTTAACGAAATCTGACTAGGAACCATGAGGTTGCGGGTTCGGTCCCTGCCCTTGCTCAGTGGGTTAACGATCCGGTGTTGCCGTGAGCTATGGTGTAGGTTGCAGACGCGGCTCGGATCCCGCGTTGCTGTGGCTCTGGCGTAGGCCAGTGCCTACGGCTCCAATTAGACCCCTAGCCTGGGAACCTCCATATGCCGTGGGAGCGGCCCTAGAAATGGCAAAAAGACAAAAAAAAAAAAAAAAAAAAAAAAGACACCAGTCATATTGGAGCCGCCCTAATCCATTATGACCTTAGCCTGATTACATCTTCAAAGGCCCCATTCCCAATTAAGGTCACATTCTGAGGATCCTAGCGGACACGAACTTTGAAGGAACACTCTGCAACCTGGGATGCATCTTTGGGGAAATCCCTTTGCAACCCAGGACTATTGGATTCAGACTTGGCAGTGTGACTCCAGAGCCCACCTCCTGAACTACATGTTGACCCGGGGACCACACTCAGTTAAGCGCTGTTCACACATACGGGAACATACACTAGACGATGTCAGAGCACGACCTGGCTCCTGTCCCGAGACGCTGATGATCCGCTGAACCCAAAGGAGACAATGAGGGAGGAAAAGCACATCACTGAAGTGTCTGAGTGAAACTTCTGGATGCCATGGACGCTTAGCTGGGAAAGTGATGGAGGAGGGCCGGGGGACCTTCAGCACAGGCAGCATCAGGCCAGGTTGGGAGGAAAGACCCAGACAAAGGCAGAGGCAAGACTAGACCAGCATGTTCAAGAGAGACGTGTGCCCTGGAGATGGGTTGGAGTAGGGGTGTGTTAGAGATGCTCAGAGACAAAGGGCAGAGCTTAGATTTCATTTGGAAGGCAGCATAAAAACTTGAATAGGGACCCGAAGGATGAAAATCAGTCTTAAAGACTCCCCGGGCAGAGGTGGGCAGGCCGAGTGTAGAACGTAGAACTGAGTGTTGAAACTTCCTGACAGAACAGGCTCGCCTGCGTGGGTACCAACATGCCAAGGCATCACGTTTACACCTCCTCTGTGACATTTTAACAGCTGCCCTTAGAAAATAAACCGCCGATGCAGATGCTCCCCCTACTTTCACCCCCCCACAAGGAGAATCCCCCTCCCCACCGAGCCCCCAACACTCACTCACACACACACACACACACCACCGCTTCCCTCCCGACACCCGCTTGCACCCCAGCCAAGGGCTGAGTGAAGAGAAAGGTGAGAGAGAAATGAAAACGCCTGAAAGAACAGCCAAAAAAGAACAGCCAAGTCATAAATCACCTTTACACCGCTCGCAACAGGCTCCCCTCTGCTTGATGGCCAGGGCACAGTCTCTTGACAGCACTGGGCACTTTTCTCTCTTGCAGGTCACTTCCTTGTTCTAGACAAAAAAAAAAAAAAAAAAAAAAGACAAGAAATATTTGAAATCAACTTCCAACACAATCCCCAGAATCCTAGCACAAGGCTGAGGTTCACCTAGCTTCCCTCTTCTTATCTTGCCTTCATCTTGGCAAGAAAACTGCAATAGTAAATGAGATTGTGCTCTTTCTGGAAAAGAAATATCCACTCAGGAAGAGATTGAGATTAAGGGCAGATGAGAGAGGATGAAAAGACCCTTCTTTGCAAGCCCATTTAACCTAGATAATCAAACGCCGAGAGAGAGCCGCTTTCTGCTCTAAGGTTTCTTTTTAGTACACACTAGTGAAACGATAATATTTGTGTAAATCATATTTTGCCCATTGGGCTACCTGGGCCAGGACTGCATCGTGAGAACAAAAATATTTGCACACAGCCGTCCAACAAGCCTTAATAGTAGAGTGCATTAAAATGCAGCAATCTAAAGTTCCAACTCAAATAATGACAAAGTTGAGTATTGAATCGGCTCAGTAAGAGAAAAAATAATATTCCCCACGCCAGGCAGAGACACAGTCATCAGTGTTTCACGGCTGTGGGACAGCTGCATTATATTAGCACTTATGCTAATGAAAGTGTGGTAGCATCTGCATCTTTGGTCGTATCCTGAAAGGTTAGCTGTTAACATGACTTTGAGAAGATCCAAACATGATGCACAGACCTGTTTGCAGAACAGGATGCACGTGAAACAAGAATCCTGTGTCACAAAACTTCAACAATATTGGAACCATAAGGAGTGTTTACTAAATGCTACGTGCTGTGGCTTTCGGTCTGATTAAAATCCTGTGAGGTAAGCATTATCGCTATCTTCTGTTTATAAGTCAGAGAAGGTCTATGACTTCTTCAAGCTCATACAGCCTGGCAGTGGCAGAGGTGGACTTCAAGTTGACCTAAATGTGCACAGGGCGCACACCCCACCCACATTCATTGCCTGATTTGGGGACAGATGGGAAAGGAGCAACTGGTCAGCATCCTTCCCTCCAGATGACCTTGGAACCCTCCTGGAATATATGCAAGAGAACTCCTGACTCAGCCCTGACAATGACCTTTGGAAGATTCACAGTGTACCTAGTATGCTTCCATGTCAAGAGAGCAAGGAAGCTCTCACCATTCCTATTCCAGCACCAAGGAAGGGTGTGAGGGGTGTGAATGGGAGTACGGGGTGTGTGTGGGGGGGGGGGGGACTGGAGTCCAAGCTGAGCCCATACACCACATTTCAGCTCTACAGCAATTCTAAAATAAAACACTTCACCCCTGTGCAGCCCTCCAATTTCCTGGGAGTTGCAGAGCCCCCCACATGCTCCCAGGGTCTAATTCTAAAATGAAGCCAGATTATCCCCTCCCCTTTGAATGATCAGAAGGTCCAGAGTCCCAGACCCCCACTCCCTCCAACTCACCGTTTGCCCCTCCCCCAGAGTAAAGCGCGTGGATCAGGGGACAGCTGGGCCTCCCCATCCCAACAGCTCCACTTCGGCACAGTCTTGTCTCGCCAGCCTGATGGCTGGGCAAGGCCACAGCAGCATGGGAATCATGAGCCCACCCTGACCAGCTCTGCTCAGACGTTCCCACTGGATGACACACACAGAAAACGCCCGCCGTGCTCAGCCACTCTTCCCACTCCTGCAGGGCTGGTGTGCAGACCTTTGTTTTTTTCTGGTATTGGTTATTGGTTGACTGTGGTTGAACTAAGGAATGCGATCTCCTTTTCCTCCCCCCTCTGTGATGTCTGCTATGTGGTAAGGGTCCTCCTAAAGCCAATCGCAGTGACTCCTTAACATCCTGGGAGGCAGGGATCCTCACCTTTGGCTGCAAATCCGAACCCAGGTGCAGTTCCTACCCAAGACCAGCACTGTCTCCCACCCTCTGGAGCTCAGGTCTGATTTATCTCAGGATCGGGCTTGCCAGGTAATTCCAGCGTGCAGCCCAGGCTGAGAACCACTGCCAGGAAGGGGGTATTCTTACTGCCAGGGAGACGGAGATGGGCCCGGGAGCTGTCCAGAGTCCTGTGGTGAAGGGCTGGCTGCGGCCTGCACCCAGGAATCCCAGCTCCAAGCCGCCCAAAGCGCCTTCCCTTCCCTTCTCTTCTTCATAATGACGGTGGCATCGTGACTCACTGTTAAGTCACAGCCCTGTGATTTATTTTCATATTTTTTTCTTAAATTGCAAACTAAATACATAGCTATGGCCACAATTCAAATTAAAGAGGTGCTTTTTGTTGTTTTTTGTTGTTGTTGTTGTTCTTTTTAGAACCCTCGGCATATGAAAGTTCCCAGGTTAGGGGTCAAATCGGAGCTACAGCTGCCAGCCTTCACCATAGGCACAGCAATGCAGTATCCTTAATGCACAGGGCAGGGCCAGGGATCGAACCCATGTCCTCATGGATACTAGTTGGGTTCGTTACTGCTGAGCCACAATGGGAGCTCCTAAAGAGGTATATTTTTAAAAATTAACAGTGCCCTCTATATGCAGTAGCCAAGACATGGAAACAACCGAAATGCCTATCAACAGAGGAATGGATAAAGAAGATGTGGTACCTATACATGATGGAATATTACTCAGCCATTAAAAGGAAAGAAATAATGGCATTTGCAGCAACATGGATAGACCTGGAAATTGTCATACTAAGTGAAGTCAGTCAGACAGTGAGACACCAACATCACATGCTATCACTTACATGTGGAATCTAAAAAAATGGACACAATGAACTTCTTTACGGAACAGATACTGACTCACAGACTTTGAAAAACTTATGGTTTCCAAAGGAGACAGGTTGGGGGCGGGGGGATGGGCTGGGGATTTGGGATGGAAATGCTACAAAATTGGGTTGTCATGATCCTTATACAACTCTAAAGGTAATAAAATTCATCACGTAATGAAAAAAATTAACAGTACCCTTTTACCATCACCTAAGTAATCAAGAACGACAATTAGGTGTCTGTGTCGCTTGGCATTTTGAACAGTGACTTGGCTTTGGAAAATGCAGTTCCTCGAAGCCATCCTTCCATAACAGCTGCCCCTACCCAAGGCATCTGCCTCAGAGCATCTGTTTCCTCAGCTTTATGCTTTCAGCAAACCTGCCTGCAGCCTTAGGGAGGGGCCACCCCCCTCAAGTGCATCTCCTCTCTGCAAAGAAGAATCCTCAAACACAAGGAATTCAAAACTCTAAGCACGGGGGTGGGGTGTGAGGTTGAAATCTGGGGCCTAATAAATAGGAAGACACACACACTTTCTTACCTATAGGAACTCTTTGCTTAATTAGAAACTGAGCAGCCCATCCAAAGCCATAGCAAGATCCCAAGATTCATAATAAATAGCTTGTAATTACAGTTCAGCACAAAAGTTATTTCAACCAGATGGTCTGTAGAGTCACATCTGGAACACACACACACACACACACTCACACACACCCCAAAACTAAACCTTAGCTATGGGTTTAGTTGCGGGGGGGTTACTCCTTCTAATAACACTTGGAAGTTTTTTTTAATATTCTACCAAAGGTCACTGTGGCACAGAACCGCCATGTCCGATCATTTCCCTGGTGTCTGGCTGTGTGGAGATAGAGTGCAAGCTCTGAATCCCAAGCCCTCAAAGAAAGAAAGAAAGAAAAGCTACAGAGAATCGCTGGTGAGAGGCTGATTCCTCCATCTCCGTAATTGAGTCCAGCAGCTACAGAGTAAACTCGAGCACGGGTTAATTAAGACCACTGGCTTTGCTTTCCCTGAATTTGCCAAGAGATAAAAAGACTGGTCTTCAAGTCAGCGGCTCTGGTGAGAAGTGGCACAGACGAAGCCATGCTGTCAGGAGTCTCTCTCCATTGGCCATCTCCTCCCCATGTGCATCAAGTGTCCTTGGCTCTTACTCAAGGTCATGGCTCATTCGCTTCACTTTTTCATTCAAGAAATGTTTTCTGATACTGATTCACGCTTACCAAACACTTTCGATGTACTCGGCACTGTGCTAAGAATTGTATATGCATTATTGCACCAAAAATTCCACATCAGTCCCATTTTACAGATGAAACCAAGATGAGGAAACTTGCCCAAGTCACACAAGAGGCAAGAGGCAGGATAAAAACCACACAGGTCTGTCTGACTCCAAAAGCACGCATTTCAATGCTGCCGGTTGTTCCTTCCCAGGCATTCAGGATACAGATAAGAACAAAAGTGTGTCCTGGTCCCAAGGCCCCAGGGGAGACTAGTGCCTTCCACGTGGTTCCACACAGGGGGATGAGCTTTCTAACAAGAGCAGAATAACTCCAAGGAGCTGTGTCATCACCAGCCATGGGAAGATCTACAAATACCAGCTATTTTCCGGTAACAAGGAAAGCTGCACCATTTTGGACCTTGACTAATATCTGTCCCTATCATCCTTCTGACAGCCAGATGTCCATCCCCAAGCAAACTCCCCCCGAGATTCCGGCTTGAGTTTGAATCTCCCCAAATCTAAGCCACCAAAATGGTGGCTAAAATGCACTGGAGGAAAATGTCAGAACAATTCTAAGAATCCAACCTAGCCAGTGCCTAAAAGAATAAACCCCATTATATTTTTCATTCTCAGTCTCTGTCTTCCCACGTTTATCACTTTCCAGGGACAGCCAGCCTGTGATTTACCTATTGTCAAATGCATCTGTTTGCATTATTGCCTCCCTTCCGAAAGACTAAATACATCAAAATTCAAAACATAGCCTCTGGAGGCACATGAAATGAAGTGCCAACGTGCAGAAATAAAAGAGGGGTATAGGGATTAAAAAAGAAAAAAAGAAAAAAAAAACTTGCATGGCTGGCAACAAAGCTCTATAAGGATGCAAGCCAAACCACAGCTCTGGCCACAGCCAAGTTCAAACAGGATTTCAGAAGCCAGCTTGCTGTGTCTAAGATCTGCCACTTGGTGGCAGCACAGAGTTCCCTGGGCTTAGCAAACGTGTCCAAGACACTTGCTTGGGCCTTCTGAGCATTTTTCAGTGTCTGGTGTGGAAGGAAAGGTCCTCTCACTGATGGGGGGTGGGGGGTTAGTGAGGAGTGGGACGTAGAGAAGATAGCAAAGTGCCATTGTGAGATTTTCTTGTTTGCTTTTCTCAACCAGAAAAAAAAAAAAAAAAAGTTTTTGAGATGCTTCTGTTTTATTTCAAGCCAAAGTCTTGAAGATATTTTTTCCCTAAAACTCTTCCAGACCCAATCCTATTATGGATTATGAAAAGTATTACCTGACCTTTCATTTATATTTGAAAATAATAATAAAATAAAAAATCTGGAGAGGAAAACACAGCAGCTGATATGATCAGAACGATCAGGCAGAAATGTCAGCTGGCAGGTGCTGCTTTTCTAGACCATGAAACAGCAACACGAATCTCTTGAAATAAGAAGAAAAATACCTGGTTCCCTGTCTGCCGATCCTCCCTGCAATCAGCCACATCAGGAAGGTGGCAAACCACTCGAGTCTCTTCCTCTAAAGACGGCATGATTTTCCTTCCATTCTCATCTTTTATGAAAGCAAAGCCTGCCTTGGAGGCAAACAGCTGTCTTTTGGCGAACTAGCAAATTCTAAGTGCCAGATCCTTTTTCAGAAAATCAAGAAGGCTGTGAAGTTGTAATATTTTTCTACCCCAAATGAACAACAAATGAAGCACATGGGCCAGGTGGTATCCTTAGAAGGGATGAAGAGACAGAAGTGACTCCCTTTCCTAGATTAGAAACCCCCCAGACGATCCCGCCCTCCTACTTACATGCATGCGCCCCTCTGTCATTTTATCACTGTAGTCTTATTCTGGGGAGGGGCCCTGTACATGGATTCCCCTGCCAAAATGTAGCTATTTACAGGGCTGCAGCCATATTAATTCTGAATAAGCTATTCCTTTCATCATCAGCTACTGTCAGGGGAGGGATGCCCAGCACAGCGATTGGGAGAAGTCAGTGGGAACTTCTAGAGCAGCCGAACTGAAGACTTGGCCCATGGGCCCTCGTACCTAGTGCCATGGGAACAAGAAAGAAGCCATGTGGAAAGTGTCCCTTCTCTGCTCCGCACATGTACATGCTCTTGGAGGAAACAAGGCCTCAGACATCACCAGATCACACAAACACTGCAGTGTAATTTCCGGCACCGAGCGAGAATTCCAGAAGAGAATTTTCCCTTGACTCCAAAGCCACCATGGGCAGGGAACACCAATAGGACACTCTGACCCTTAATCAAGTTCTCTTATTAGAGGATGTGTTTGAAGCACACACACACCAGAGTGCTTCACTCTTTGAGAGTCTCAGAATTGCTCACAGAGGAATTTGTTTTTAGGAATACAGATGTCTCGTGTCAAGTTTCCCCAGGAGGAAGGTGATCCAACATCAGTGCATGTTTCCTCCTTGGAATTCCTAGTCTCCCCACACACGAAGTCCAAGGGGTCCACTCTTCCTCGAAGTGCCCCACTGTGACCCAATTCCAGCCCTCGAAGAGCCAAAAGGAACTTTATGGTACTTTGGAGCAGTGGTCACAATTTCTTGTAGGCAATATTATAAAACGTCCCATAAACAGAAGAATAAGACTTCATGTTTACATAGCACTTTTCTTCGAAAGGGCTCTGCAGACATGATTTCATTAATCCTCACAGGTTTCTTAAGATTTGCAGGCGGAGGAACAGCACACAATGAAGTTGAGTGTCTCAGGTCCCTCAAAGGGCCAGCTAGCGGTGGACTTGGGAAGAGAGCCTGGTTCCCAACCCTGGATGAAGGGGCCAGCCAGGGCGGTTAGGAGCTAAGGCACAGCATTAAAATTTATGGGTGGATCATATTAACATTAGGTTAGCTCCTACAGGACTGTGGAGATTTTAGGAACGGATTAGTGTCCAGTTGAGCAAGTCTGGAAACTTTCTGGAAAGACAGGCTACCTGGGTCGGGCATGTGAGGTCTCCCGCCACCATCCCTGTTTGAAGGCAACCTGTGAAAGATGCCATGGAAAGGATAGGCCAAGACGTGAATCAACAGACCTGACTGCAAAATGTTACAGTTCTAGAATGCGGAGAGGTAGGCAAACGCTGCAAGAAAAGACCCAAGGGGTGGGGGCGGGGAGGTTTCATTAAGGTCACTGGTTTCAATAATTGAAAGAGTCAAAAGAATCCCTCTCTGAAGCATACGGTCGGGAGAAATCCTTTGCAAGCGAGCCTGAGCCTCAGAGGGCGACAATACAAGTTTGTACCTGCTCCAGCCAGTCTCTTTTGGACAAAATCTGTTCTTAATCTCTTAGAAAATAATCACTGGGGGGGTGGGAGAGACTGAGATAGTTCAGTGGTTGCCAATGGCAGTAGTAAATTTGATTGATGATTTATTATTTTAATTAAGCTTTGACTTGCTTGTTCTTTGTTACTGATAGTACAATTGACTTCTCCATAACTCCTGCACAGAAAGAGCTGGAAGGAAACAAATAAAGAAAGAAAAGAAAAGGCAGCCTGGTCCACTATGAAGCTGTAGTATACAAGCACAAGGCCCTGGGCCGGGTCTCTCAGCTCAAAGTTGAAAAAAATGAAAGTTGAAAAAAATTAACATAACCATTTCTAAGGTGTGGGAAGTATGCTCGATCAGAAAAAATGACCCAAACTTCCCAGCCAAGAGAATCGTTTCCCCAGATCTCTTCTTTTTCCCAGTTGAATGAGGTTAGTACAAGAGGTGGGAGGTGTCGATGGCCCTTGCTTTTCATGTAAAGAAACATTTCCAGATCTTTCTCAACAACCCCCCTCCCCAACCTCCACCACTTTTGCAAATCCCTTCAATAACCAAAGCCAGAATGCTGATCCATCGCTAACCAAACAATGAAGAAGCATAACAGTTTTCCAGGCAGGTTGCTGAACTATGAAGAACCATAGCACCTGACATTTATAGAAAATCTATTATTTGCCGGACCGTGCTGAGCACGTTTTTCTAGCTCTCCATGGCGAGCCACGCAGATTCAAACCCAGGGCTCGCTGATGGCGGAGGTGGTGATTTCATCACTATGCCATCCAGCTTGGTTTAGAGGCTGAGATGAGCCATTTCTTCCTCGCAGCCAAGACATTTAAATGTTTGCCTTTGTTAAGCTCTCCCCACTTTGAGGTCATTATAAACCTGGGTTTATGATTTCATTTTGAACACAAGAGTAAAAATAGTGCCTTTTAGGAAAGACAGATTAAGTCTCTGACTCAAAAACTCAAAACAAGTCTCCGTCTCTGAGTGCCCTGTCATTTGTAAGAGAGACTAGAGCCTGGACCAAAAGCCTCCAAGTCCTCTAGTTTCTTCCTTGATTTAAGCTGGGCTGGGGGCGGGGGAGAGGGGTCTCTCCAAGGAGGCTGGCAACACCCCACGGCCACACTTTTGGAGTCTTTATGTGAAGGCATCTTGCAAAACATCACACGATTCCTCGCACTCCATCTGGGACTGTTATTCTTTCTTCCCTCAGTCCAGGCTCAGCGAGCCTTTACCCCAGAGACCTGGACCCTGGCAAACGCGGCCTCCCCGAGCCCAGCTCACAGAGCAAACTCTGAACAAAGCTGCCCTTGAAGCCCAGCCATTGAAAAGACTTTATGAAGCCCACTGGGGCCCCCCGATTATTTTGCAACAAGTCATATCCCATGAAGAAATTCACTTCTCTGCAACACAAAACGGAGGGAGATTAAAGAAAAAAGCAAGGGGGGGTACGAGGGGTTGGAGAAAAGAAGTAAGACCCCCTGCTGTTCTGTCTGGCCAGAATCGGGTCTTTTAGTGCCCATATCCTCTACCAAGATGATGTTCTGATGATATATGGCCCTAATACCTCACTAAGTGACAGTGTTCTCCTGATGCCGTACCTTGAAAATATGACACGTGCCAGCAGAAGCAACGGGGGATTAATAAGGGGGCCTTTTTTTATATTTTAACTTACCTAACATTTCAATTCCTTTTTTAACAGGCTGCAGCTTGTTGGAGAGATTGTTTGGGGGTCCTATGCTGTTTAAAGATTTAGGTCTGGCTTTTTCAAGGCACTCTCAGAACAAAGAAACACAGGCCATTAGACTGTCCCAGCTACTCAAGTACAGCTCTGATTTAAAACAGGGCAGTGTCAAACAGCTCCTCATTCTGTTTAATCATATTTTGAAATAGAACCAAAACATTAGAGAAGGCAGAACACAAAAGAAATAACCACCAAATAAAAATAGTAGCCCAAAGAAAGTAGCACTGCCTGGTTTTTATTACACTGTACATCGTATAAGCAAGGGATCTGCTGGAAGCACCACATTAATGTAACACAAAGCAGCTAGTGACCGAGCACGGCGGCCCTGTCACAGATGCAGCTCCGTGACACCACCGGGCTCCCTGAAGCAGGCCGGAGAATCAGAGGTGGGGACTGCGTCCTTCTGCCAGGAGCCAGGAGCCAGGCAGGTGAACCCGAGAGGCGCGAACAACAGCATCCTTCCCTTCTGGGGTCCAAATTCCCACGTCGACCCTTTTCAACTCTCCAGTCAAAAGGGACTCAAACAGCTGGGAGGTGGGATGGAGCTGGGGCTGCAGAGAAAAGCCCACAGACTCCTGACGTGGGAACAAGTTACGAACTGGGTGAAGGGGAGCAGAAGCTGTAAAGTGATGCGACCTCATGCACAGGTGGCCCAGCTGCCTCGCCTGACACCATTGATTAGTTTACACGACAGGCCTCCTTCTGCCCATGGCAAGTACTTGAATCAGCTTTTTTCCCTCTGCTCAAAAAGAAAACCAAGAGGCGGGGGCAGAGTCTGTGAATATTTTCATCGCTTTCGGTGAGTTCTGAACTAGCAAGAAGAGGGGGGTCCAGCCGCATCCACGAGCAGCTTCTACATCAGAGGACACCATCAGTGGGCATCAGCCAGGCTTCCTGCTCTCGAGGACAGCACAGAGGCTGCGGGTCAGGTTGGCAGGAGCATCAAGGAGTGTAAAATAATAACGAATCGGAGTAACTTCTATGGGACAGGTTGTGATACGGTGTTAAGGGAGTTATCTGGAGATATTATTTTGGCAGTCTCTTTTCTGACTCATCACAACATCACAAGCTGAGCTCCCTGGCTATCCGATGAAGCTGCAAACTCAGTGGTCCCCTTTAACTGTGTATGTGGATGATTTTCGGGCAAGGAAGAACAAACACTTCCACTGCATGGAAACCAAAGGCCTCAGCTCCCAACTGTGACCTGCCTGGGTGACGGGGGGTGGCAAACCACTTCTTCTCAAGGCCAGCCTTGCAAGGTTGTCCACCTCTCACCAGCATGCGGCCCGGCCCGGTTCCCTCCACCCAGAGGGGACAGGTCTCACCAGGTCCTCAAGGCTCCTCGCCTGTGGGTTAACAGCAAGTCACTGAGCAGATTTCTTACCGGAAAGAACAGATTTTTTCCCAGGTTGCCCACGAAAGCCTGCGCACTGTTGGGAGCTACAAAAAGGCCTGATCTTGACAAGTAAATGGAGCCGACATCATGGGGACGAGGCAGGGGAGAGGACCTGCTCGCAGCGCATCTGTCATCTCGACAAAGTAACTTTCTGGTCACGGGCGAGACACTTTTAAAGACATCTGCACAATTGATCCCGAGCACCAGCAATCACAGAGGCTTTCAAGGAGACCCCTGGGATGGCAGGCGTCAGAGCCCGTTCCTGCCGTCCTGCCTCTGGATAATGGTCAGGGCAGTCTGATGCATGGGGTCCTGGAAACAACCCTGCTCCTGGGCTGGAGTCACACTGGTACTGACTGCAGAGGGTGTCCAGTCAGCTTGAGGCAGGTCCGGCAGGGGAGCAAGGGGCAGGAGCCCTCTGGCTGGAGGGAAGAGCACAGAACTGAAAACACCAGCCTCCAACAGCGTCCGCCACGTGAAGGCAAGCCTGTGCGCCAGGGCTGGTCTGACTCATTCCCCAGGGTCATTAACGGCATGTTCTCTTGACCAAGGTTTCCCCAAGGGCCACATGCAGATGTCAGAAGGAACTGGAGAAGCCGCAGATTTATTTCATAGGTTTAGAAGGTAATTTTCATCCACTAGCTTCCACATTCAAACTCATTAAACAATCAACAGATGCCAACGTTGCATATAATCCATTTCAGACTACGGGTTATAAAAGCAATGAAAGTGACCGGTCTCCCATCAAACACTATTAACGTAACCTTGTTGCTTTAAGGGATTCACAACATGTGCCCCATTTGGAAAAAAAAACAAACAGAATGATTGGCCATGATTGTTGCCCTTAATCATTGGTTTTAAAAAGGGTTTCATCATAAAACAGCTTCTCCGAAGCTTGAACATCGAAAATAGGAAAAAAGCGTCAACAGAAAACAAATGGCCTTTAGAAAATGCGATATCCTGGCTACAAACTTGGATTTTTCTGCAGTCACACCTTTGCTCCACAAAATTCAAATCTATCTCACTGAAAACCCATGAGTCTGTTTAACAAATATTGGTGAGCCCCTGCTGTGGACCAGGCATGGTGCCAGGTTCTGCTGAGAACAGAACATATGAATCAGATACATCCTCTGCCCTAGAAGAGCTTACAGTCCAAGAGGGAGAGAGGCCAGAGCATAAACACAGCAGAAGCACCTCCCATGTCGCAACATGAGTGAAGGCAGCGCAGTCAGGAGTTCAGTGGAGGCGAAGGTCTGTTTCCACCAAATTCCACTGCCACAAACTCCCTGCGAGCAACCAGAGCCTCTTGGTTCTTCAGACACTACGTGGGCCCCTGAAGGAGCCTCAGAGAAGTTCTGTTAGACGATTATCTCACTGAGACAGAATCTGACCTACATATGTCAGACCCTTGGGATCTGACAAGCCACAGAGGAATCCCCCTCCAATGATGCCATCCCAGTGCCCTCCAACGTAGCTGCAGCAACAATGGCTGGGCACTGCCAGCAGTAGGGCAGTTTGTCTTATGCATATCGTGGGAACAGCTTGTGCCAATTTTTTATTGCTCTGTGACGTTGTAATATTGATCACACTTTGCTAGTCTTTCTTCTACACGATGTTTCAGGTAAACCGTAAAATACCAACATAATGAATTTTAATTTACATTCCCAAACCTATCATTATTCTGCTACCAAGTATAAGAAGTAATATCTATTTTTTAATTGTTATTTATTTATTTACTTATTTATTTCTTGGCTGCATCTAAGCATAGGGAAGTTCTCAGGCCAGGGATCGAATCTGAGCCGCAGCTGCAACCTGCACCAGAGCTGTGGCAAAGCCAGATCCTTAACCCACTGCACTGGGCTGGGGATAGAACCCATTCCACTGCAGAGACAATGCTGATTCCTTAACCTGCTGTGCCACAATGGGGACTCCAAGAAGTAATATATATTTTGAAAAAGTTATCTAGCATTTCACATTGTGGCTCAGTGGGTTAAGAATCCAACATAGTGTCCATGAGGATGCAGGTTCAATCCCTGGCCTCACTCAGTGGGTTAAGGATGCGATGTTGCCACAAGTTGAGGCGTAGGTTGAAGATGTGGCTCAGATCCCACATTCAACCCCTAACCTAGGAACGTCCATGTGCCACAGGTGTGGCCATAAAAAGAAAAAAAAATTAAAACAGTTGTCTATAGGACCATTTTATTTTATAATTATTATTGCTTATTTTATATTTTACCATCCACAATTACATTATGGTTCATTGGAGACACCTTTTCATCTCCATCACTGTATCTGTACAGTGTTCCCACCTTCTCATTTAATATGCAATGTAACGTGAACCATGAAAATGGCAAGTTTCATGACAGAAAAAGCACCGTTTAGAGTTGAAAGGAACATTCTTAATTTATCTTTGAGGAAGAGAATTAGATCTTCAAATTATTGAACCAAAAGTTAGACACACACGGCAATACTCATTCATCCAACAGACATTCACTGAAGGCACCCCACTCTGGCCCGAGCCCCAGGGTGCTATGAACAGGAGAGTCTGCATCATCACAGAGTGGCCATTCTAGTCGGGAGAGCTATAGGAGACAAAGACATGCATGATATAAAGGGTGCTGATGAGGGCGTGGGAGAAAATGAGCAGAACAAGGGGACAGAATGACAGACTGTGTACTATTAGGGAGAGTGCTCAGATAACAGACCCTCTAATAAGAAAGACATTGTCTCATACAAATGGCCAGCAGGCACATGAAAAAATGCTCAACACCACTAATTATTAGAGAAAAGCAAATCAAAACGACAATGAGGTATTACCTCACACCATTCAGAATGGCCATCATTAATAAGTCTACAAATAACAAATGCTAGAGAGGGTGTGGAGAAAACGGTACCCTTCTTGACAGTTGGTGGGAATGGAAACTGGTATAACCACTATGGAAAATGGTATGGAGGGACCTCAGAAAACTAAATATAGAACTACCATGTGATACAGCAATCCTGCTCCTGGGCATATATCCAGACAAAACTTTCATTCAAAAAGATATATGCACCCCTATGTTCACCGTAGTACTATTCACAATAGCTAAGACATGGAAACAACCTAAATGTCCGTCAACAGATGAATGGATTAAGAAGATGTGGTACATATACACAATGGAATATTACTCAGCCACAAAAAAGAACAAAATAATGCCATTTGCAGCACCATGGATGGAACGAGAGATTTTCATACTAAGTGAAGTAAGTCAGAAAGAGAAAGACAAATACCGTATGATACCACTTATATCTGGGATCTAATACATGGCACAAATGAATCTTTCCACAGAAAAGAAACAAACTCATGGACATGGAGAACAAACTTGTGGTTTCCAAGGAGGGAGGGGGATGGAGTGGGATGGACTGGGAGTTTGGGGGTTGTAGATGCAAACAATTACATCTAGAATGGATAAGCAATGAGGTCCTGCTGTATAGCACAGAGAACTATATCCAGTCACTTGTGATGGAATATGATAGAGGATAATATGAGAAAAAGAATGTAAATATACATATAACTGGGTCACTTTGCAGAACAACAGAAATTGACATAATGTTATAAATCAACTCTAATAAAAAATTAAAATTGAAAAAAAGAAAACATTGCCTCAGAGGCCAGAGTGAAGAAATGAGAATGTGCAAATACACTGGATGGGTATGTTCCGGGGACAGGAAAGAGTCAACGCCCTTACTGAGAAGGGGCTGTTACCGTCCCCGTGCAGGAGTAGCAGAGTAAAGAGAGGATGCTGTGAGGCCAGAGACAGCATCAGAAGCCAGATCCTACAGGCATGCCTCAGCCTGCATTCCAAGTGGGGTGAGAAGCCCCTGCAGGACTTCTGGTAAGTGAGTGAACACATTGGATGTATACTTCTCAGTGGCCACCAGATGATAATGTAATTGTCCAGAGGCAAAAGAGATAGTTAGAAGTGATCAGGTATATTTTCAAGGTTTTGCCATCAAGATTTGCTAAAAGATCGAACATGGGATGTAAGAGAAAGAGTCAAGGGTGCCATGGCTGGTAGCCTGAGAAAAGAGAGCGTGCAGCTAGCACTGTGGGCTGGTGAAACTGGACTCGGGGGGTGGGGTGGGCCATTTTAAGGTTGAGATGCTTCCTAGATAACTATGTGGAGAGGCCAAGTAGACATTTGAATTCACAAGTCTGCACTTGAGGGGGAAGGGAGCTGGGAAGATAAAGGTGGGAACTTTCAGTATACAGACGTTTGTTTGTTTGTTGTCCCTTTTTTTTAGGGCCATACCTGAGGCATATGGAAGTTCCCAGACTAAGGGTTAAATCAGAGCCATGGCCGCCAGCCTACACCACAGCCACAGCAATGAGGGATCCAAGCCGTATCTGTGACCTTCACCACAGCTCACAGCAACGCTGGATCCTTAACCCACTGAGCTGAGGCCAGGGATTGAACCTGCATCCTCATGGATACTAGTTGGGTTTATTACCACTGAGCCACAAAAGGAACTCTAGATATCTTTTAAGCCATGAATCTATATTTAAAAAAAAAAAAATCACCTAGGGAAGGAGTGATGGAATCCTGGGGCCCTCCAGTATTTAAAGTTCAAAAAGATAAGGAAGACCCAGAATAAAAAGTTCTAAGAAAGAGTAGCCAAATAAACAAAATTTTTATTAACCCACATTCAAATGCTGAAAGGACTCTATACATGTAACTCCACACACACACACACACACACACACACACACACACACCAGTACATGGTCACTGGCTGAGATTATTACATTAACCTAGTGGCCACCAGAGGTCACCTTCTCTCAGCACCTGCCACTGTGTCAGATACCTACAGACCAAGAGGCCTCAGGATGGCTGTGCCGTCCACATGTTTAAGCTCACCAGAGCTGGCCACTTTTTACCCCTACTGCTGATAAGCACTGAGCCTGCCAAGCTACATCTCTGAGGGAACAGACTCAAGTTTAGGAAAATGCTGAGCAGCTAGGAGATCTGAGAACGCCATGGAAAAGTTCTAAGGCCCATGTTCTAAGGAAGCTCAGATCACCAGACCCCAAAGGCTAGGTACTAATAAAGGTGGGTGTGGGAATGAGAGACCATCAAAGCCCTAGGAGTGAAAGAGGAAAGAGGTCGAGTTCCTGCTATGGCTCAGTGGGTTATGATCTATCCCTGGCCTCGCTCAGTGGGTTAAGGATCCGGCAGTGACATGAGCTGGGGTGTAGGTCACAGATGCAGCTCAGATCCCGAGCTGCTGTGGCTGTGGCATAGGGTGGCAGGTGCAGCTCCCTTTCAACCCCTAGCTTGGGAACTTCCATGTGCCATGGGCGCAGCCCTGAAAAGAAAAAGAGCAAAAGAGAAAAGAGGTGAGGAAAATCCCTCCCTTTAAGTGTTCCTTCTCAGGAAAGCCAAAACCCTGGAAGGAACTGAGTCCACAGTCAGATCTCGTTTTCAATTTCTGATCCCAACAAAAGTGGCTCAAAGCTAGCAGCGTGACCTCATCTTCGGCAGGGTAACTGGGCTTAGGGATCTAGGGAAGAGGCCTATGTGCACAGGCAGGCACTCGCCAAGGAGCAGGGAAGCCATGCCCCCCACCCCCAGTCACCTTGGGGCTCACCCTGAGAGTGAGCGAGAGGCAGCAGCCAGCGGAGAAGCTGGAGCTGAGGATATGTTGCAACTTTGGGATCTGTACTCCTCTCTGTCCTTTCAACATCATATTTCTTCCCACATACTTGAAGGTCGTTAAAGTTCCCCTGGGCATGCTCTCCATCAGGCTAAATGATATCAGCAACCATCATTAGTGAAAAATATTTACCAAACCCCCACCTGGGTGCTCGACACGGCTCTTGCTCGTGCTCTGGCTATTCCCAGTAATCTTTTTCTTGACCCCTTAGTCATCATCACAAATGGCCCTTCTCTGGCCTCCACCAGCTCTTCCAACTCCACCGATGTCAGCAAGTTCCCCACTGGACAGTCCATCCCTCAAATGTCTGGCCAACAGCACATGTGTAAAAAGAACCACCACCCCACTGTAATTGTTTGTACATTTCATTATCGAGCTGGAACCAAGAATTTAAAAAATGAAACTGAGAAAAACAAGACACACAACTTGCGGAGTGGTGACATCATGGAAATGCCGGGCTAAGACCCGAACGGAGACAGAAAATAACATGGTTAAAAAATAATAAAGATGGAAATGATAAAGGTGGAAGTCCAGAACAATGGAATGCCAGGCTAGCTGAAAAACTCTTTTAAAAAAGGATTCTCATTAAAAGTATGGAAAAATAGTTTAGCAACGTAACCAGAATTATATGAAGGCAACACAAATCAGAACTTCATCAGCTTGACTTTATACTCTTCCCGATCAGGGAAAAGAAAGTGCAGGCAGAAACTGGGTAGCATCAAGAGCGCAGAAAGAACTAAAATTTCCCAGAATGTGTCTGTTCAGGAAGAGGAAGGGACAGAAGTTGCCAGCAAAGGAAAGAGCTCCTGTTACAGAGATCTGGGAATGGAAGGGGTTGGCGTTGGGGAGCTAGCTCTAGCGCCTGCCTCACCTGGCCCGCCCCTCTTCATCGCTTGCCTCTGGCTCCTCCAGATGCTGCTGGATCCCAGCAAGTCTGTCGTAAAACCCTGACTGTTTTGTCAAATTGCTCCATCTAGTTGGCTCACGCTGGAGAAGCAACAAACACACGTCACATCAGCTTCACCCCACAGCTGCTGCCCATCACAGAAAGGCCACAGGAAACGGAGTGTGTCCCTGTGGGAATCCATTGCATGAAAAGGCTGGCGGCAATCCAGAGGGCCAGCCCGTCCCACCCAAAGGCGCCAGGCAGGGCACTACCTCACTGGACCACAAGGACTGTTAAAAACATACTCCCCAGGGAAATTATTTGCTGGGTCTCTCTCACTCATCCCCTCGGGGTCTTTCTCAACCCTTGTGGTCAGGAAACATTCTCTGAAAGATATCTCCGCGGAGTCCACCCAGGATGGGTCAGGAGCCCCGTACTTGAACGGCAGACTCTCATTGCAAAGCAGCATGAGCTTTGTCGTGTTTTACTTTTCTGAGCTTTAATGACCTCAGCGGTGAAACCAGCTTCTCCAGAAAGCCTTGTCTATCTCACAGCATGGCTCTGAGGAAGAGGACGTCCAGGCTAACCCCAGTTTAAGAGCATGGTGGTTGGTTGCTAAGGGAGTTACCGAGACTTCCAGTGTGCAAGGCATTGTTCAAGATGAGAAGAATCGGATACTACTTCTGCCTGGAAGAAGCCTTTAGGGAGAGAGCCGTGTAAATACTGAATAAACCTTCAGGGTGGGCAGGAATAAGGGTTCGAGTATGAGAAATCAACTTTAAGCTTCAAAGCACAAGTGACTCATTCTGATCAAGTGATCAGAGGACGCTTGAGAGAAGAGAGGGCACAAAGAAAAAGGAGCACTTCAGTAAAGAAGCCTGATGTACAAGATAACTGTGAGCGCTCCGTAAAAGTGTCATATACATGAGAGCGGACCTACGGATAAGGTTGGTACCACTAACAATTTCACCTGTACCTGACCTCTATTTAATATGTCGCCTCCTTGGGGAATTTATCTATATTTATGATCTTATTCATCCAGCCTTCCCTTTCCACTAACCTCAGTTGGTAAGAGCTTTTCAAAGATGGCCCCTGCATAGAGTGGCTGGAAGAGTTTATTAAAAATGGAGATTCTCAGATCTCAGCCAGACCTACCGAGTCAGCATCTCTGGGGTGGAACTCCAGAATCTGCATTTTCTGTCAAGCTCCTGGGGGTCCTTGTGCACTTTAAAAACAGTCACCTCTGCTGGGACCCCAGTGGGAGAACAGAGGACACCCAAGGCAGAATTTTTACCTCTGACTTGTTAATGGCCCATGCCTGTGCGAAAGAAGACACAGCCTCAGACTGAAGTCGGGGGGGAGGGGGGTAAAGAAGGAGGGGGAGCCTGCCAGTGATGGGAACATGGTTGTCCCTAGTCATCAGTGCTCAAAGCTCTACACAGGCCTCCCCCAACATGGTCACAACCTCTGTTTCAATCGCATGTTCACACTTTTATCTGAGACTCTCTATGAGAAAGAAATGAGAGAACGGTATTTGCAAACTAAATCCATGATCCAAATTTTATATGAAACACATACACATACAGTGCATGTACATACACGTGTACATACACACGCATCATCCAGCACCATGAGGGAATAATCATTTGTTCTGACTAATCAGACACTCCAACCAAGAGTTAATATCTATGGCCTGCAAAGTTCATCAATTTTCAAAGAACTTGAAAGCAGTAAAAGAGATCCAACTTCAAAACTAGCTGGAACATAACTTAATATCTTTGTGTTCATGTAAAAAAAAAAAATTCCAATCTCACAGTGCCTCAGGCTATTATTAACATAAATGCTTGATACACATGTGCTGTGATTAATAACTGTCAATCATTTTCCTACTTCAGTCCTGCAATTCGCCTCCCACGTTTCCTGAGGGGCACCCACCATGTGCCCTCTCTCCTTGGTACCAAGATGCATACTCTCTTCCTAACCCCTGCCACCATCAGAGGGCTTCTGAGGATGTGCAGAAGAGCCTGTTAATTCAGAGCTGGGTGCCTCCAGATTGAAAAGTATTGCATTTTACTATATCGTCACATTTTATTTTTTGTTTGCGAACCCAGGGTCAATTCATCTTGAACTTAAAGGCCCATCGTTAATATACATGGCAACTACCTGCCACGCTAACGATCTCCAGTAAAAAGGTCTCCAGGTGCTGCTCCAAGGACATATTAGCCTGAACCACAAGACATCACTGTTTTAACAGGTTAACTCCAAATATCCAAAGTTTCACCTACTTCAACCTAACGCCAAAATCTGGGCGCCCTATACTGTGTAATCTAGCCAAGCAGTGTGTAAGGTGCTTTAAGCAAATGTCTCTTTGCCCTTGCCCAGTTTATGGCTTACATGAAACACACCAACCAAAATGTCACATTTTTCTATCCATCTCAACTAGTTCTCTGCAGGCACACAGGCAATCTCAAGGGAAAGGAAGCCGCTGCTGTCTGGTACACACATTCCCTGCATGGGCCAGAGGGACAAGAGAAGGGCTAGTTCTCCAATAGCAGCTACCCAGGAACTAACTAACGAGAGTCCCTGGAAAAAGCGGGCTGCTGCCCTCTTCCTTGCCACCCAGCTATTCCCCAAATTCTGCCTGGAGTGGCCTCTTAGGAGGAAGGAATTTCCCTCCGGGTGCTCTCGGAAAGTGCTAATGAGACTGTAGTTGACCTCTGGTGGGTCCCACTGGGCACTGGAACCACTGTTTCACACATGCTTGAAAACAGGAAATCGCAGCATCTCAATTCTAATAGACCCCGTTGCCCTCAAGGAGCATAAACCCAGGTACATGGCATTGCAGCTGTCACGTGGGAGAATATCTGATTAGTCCTCTCATCCAGGAAAAGAGCACCCCTGCCTTGAGAGCAAGAAACACCAGTGTGATGCTACTGCGTTTGCTCTATAAACACACGGAGCAGGAGAGGCCCCATGGGCTGCGAGAGCCTCTAGACTCCATGCATTTCTGAGAGGGAGTGGGACAGCATGAGACAGTCAAACAAGCACAGCAAAGCTTCCCTGGAGGCAGAAGCGGCAAGTCCCAGAGGCCACCGACAAGAGGCAGCCCTGTCCCCTGAGCCCAGAGGAAGCAACTGTTATATCTTGGCTCAAACAGGTCTGTTCAAACAGAAAATAAAATGGAAAAAGAATCCCCCAGTATTTTTTAATAAGGAGCTCTAAGCCTAAATATGAAAAAGAATGCAAATATCACTCCTTTGCTCATGAAAAGGAAAGAAGGGAGGGGTCAAAGGAACCTTATTGCAAATGTAGCAGTCTGCAGATTTGCCTCCAAGAGGAACCTGGGAGAATAGGTGGAAAACAATTTTTTTTTTTTTTTAACAGAGAGAGAGGAAAAAATTAAAGATGCTAAAAATGTCTCTCACTGAGGCCCCAATCAATCTAAGAACAGCTTTGGGCCTTGGCCATTTTCCTGCCTCCTTGCAGAGGGCCAGCTCACTCCCTCCTGGAATTGGTCTACTGAGGACACCCACTGCGGCAAAGGCCAGCAGCATATCCAGGAAGGCCACCACCACACGGCCTCTCAAAATAAGATGCTCAGTCTCCGCCTGACAGCTCTCGCAGCCACGCAAAACAATCTGGCCAAAAAAAAAAAAATTATTTACTTGACCAAGAATACCAGGGTTACTTTGGAATTGTGGGCCTTGATAAGTGAAAATGTGAGGGTTTTTATCTCCGCTATTTTTACTGCCACTGCCATTCTCTTTGAAGTGTCTCTGGAATATCATCGCTCATGTCGCAGGTCTTCTCCCAGAGTCGTTTTCTGGTTATCCCATCAAAGCAGGGCATTCGGGCGACACGCTCCGGTCAGTGAAGATGCCACTTGTCCCGCCCTCTCATTTTCTCTTGTTGAGCTACCTGTGTGAAACCTTCAAATTGCCATTCAGGTTACAGACCCTTAAGCTTCGGGTTTGGCAGACCTGGGTTAGTCCCAGCCATGACTTAACATTAAAAAAAAAAAAAAAATTCATTACACGGCACGACATGTACATACAATAAGGCCTTTGTCCTTAAAAGAAAAACATAATTTTCAACAGAGTCGGCTCCCAGAAGCCAAGGGAGCTAACATCCAAAACCTAACATAAACACTGAGGCTTGTGTCAAGGTTTCGGAGTTGGCCTCACGGAGATGGGGAGGAGATGGCTGGGGAAGGGCAGCCACAGGGATCCCAGGCATCTTTCATTGTGATTTTCTGAAAGCAGAGCTGAGATAATCCGGGATCCTCCCCTCTCTGCACCTCCTGCATTGTCACCTCCGAGGCTGCAGGATATTTCTATAAGACGGAACGCTCCTTTTGTCACAAATAAAAGCCGGTCTTAATGTCTATATGATTCTGCTTTTCAAATGTGAGTACATTCCTTTCCAAGGGAAAAAAATAGAGTTTTGTAATGATTATTTAGGATGTGTTTTATAGAGGAGGTTGACCTTCTGTGACAAACTCTCTGGGAGAATCCTGTTTGGGAACTTGGAGTTCCATGGGGTGGGGGGGGGGGCAGCGATCCCAAGTGTTAACAACCCAACTATAAACAGGAAACTCCAGCCCAACTCCCACTCAAGTCTCAAGGTTGCAGACCTCTCGCTGAAGCTACGGGCCTTCCAGAGAGGAGGGGACAAGGCTCTTCCACGTGAAGACCTCATCTCATCAGATAAATCTGCCCAAGTGATGACATTCCAACACAGAACACGCCGTCGAAGAGAAGCAGCAGCTTCTTCAAGGAGCTGACGGGCCCACGGGCTGCGAACACACAAGGCTCTGTGAGGACATAGGGTCTTCATGTCCAAAGCCAGTCAGTTAACCTGGGTTAACCACACACCACGGGTTTGCCTTGAGCGACTACGGCTGGACAGACTGCAGGACTCTGCACACTTGGAAGGGAGGAGGACCCACCCAGGCTCAGCGGGTCCACTCGGTAATTAGTTTCACATTTCCACCTCCCACCTGCCACTTTTTGCCTGCACCTGCAGCCTATGCAAGTTCCCAGGCCCAGGGTCGGATGTGAGCTGTAGCTGCCCACCCACACCACACCCACAGCAATAGCAGATCCTTAACTCATTGAGTGAGGCCAGGGATGGAACCAGTGTCCTCATGGTTACTAGTCGGTTTCATTACCACCGAGCCACAACAGGAACGCCCCACCTGCCACTTGCTGATTCGGTGGGAAGTACCACAAAGGGCAGTGAGGCCTCATTGTGAGAGCAGTGGTGTGATTAGCTGTCCGCAGATAGACTGCAATCAAATGGGTGAACTTGTGAAGACGAGAAACAGAGGAGCTGCCCATTTTGCTAAGCCCCCAATGCCACTATCTTTGACCAGGAAAGAAAGCAGTCACCTCTCCTGAAGTTCCATTGTCTACCTTGACAGAAATTCCGAGCAAATCCATTTCATAGGAATTGACCATAAATTGAAATAAAAGCTGTAGTCTATTTAATCACTCCTTAGAAGTACAGGATAGGCAGTGATTGCACAACACGTAGACAGCGGCAGTGGCTATCATTTCTAAGGGTTTGCCATGCTCCAGACCCTGTTTGGAGAATGTTACGTATGTTAACTCAGTGCTGACAAAAGCTCTCTGATGAAGATAAACATGTGGAGGTACAGGAATATTAGGCAACTCACCCACACCCCTAAAACTTCTAAGGAGCCTGACATAGGAATCATTACACTATCATTCCTGTAAAATGCACTCGATAAAGTATGGGCTAAAAACTGGTTTATTAGCATACATAGCACTTTTTTCTGCTCAAGTTCTGGCCCTTAATAAGAACAATTCCACTTACAGTGTTGACAAAGTTCTTCCCCAAACCCTAGTGCATTTAACCCACACGCATCGCCTCAGCTAATGGTTACAGACCACAGACAGGGTCTGCAGTATGATTCCTCTTTAGAAATGACGCTGAGACCAGCCCGGTTCCCACAACTAAGGCTCAGAGAGAGCAAGGTGCCTGCTCAGTGATACTCAGGTATAAGGTGCCCCTAGGGAGACAGGAACCCATAATTCCAGATACCAAGGCCACCACTCCATAGCTGTACTTCAATGACAAAATAGACATTAAAAATTTAGTGAAAAAAAAAGAACATATTTTTTTCCGAAGATCTAACCAAGGGATTAAATTATATCGTAATATTTTTAAAAGCACCATGAACAGTTTCATAGAGCACACTTGAAAGTGTATAATGGTAAGATTTTTATATTAGCCAGGGTCTTTGATACTGTTGTTCTGATTCATAATAAAAAAAAAAAAAGCCTTAATGTGGCCTGGTCCATTTTTCAGTTAACTATAGAAACATTCCAAAGACATTTGGGAAAGTCTATTACTTCTATTCATGAAATTAACTCTATTTGGGGACCTTTGAAAAGTCATGTGGTATTGATTCACTTTTGTTCAAATCTTTTCAAATCAAACTTTGGAAAATTTGTGATTTTTGCACTTAATTTTCAAAGTCCTCATAGCAATCTTAGCTTCAGATTTCCCTCAAACAGGAGTTCACCAAATTCTGTCTATGATCAATTCTCTTCCATATGAAAATGTGCCAAAAGCACTAGGGAGATGGGCATAGTTTATTGTTTCAAATTGTTTAAGCAAATGATTGAGAAAATTCCTCCTTTTTCTTTTTTTTTTTTTTTTTTGTCTTTTGTCTTTTTAGGGCCGCACTCAAGGCATAAGGAGGTTCCCAGGCTAAGGGTCAAATTGGAGCTCTAGCCTCTGGCCTATAGCACAGCCACAGCAATGCCAGACTCCAGCTGCATCTGCAACCTGCACCACAGCTCTCAGCAACACCTGATCCTTACTCCACTGAGTGAGGCCAAGGACTGAACCTGCATCCTCATAGATGCTAGTCAGATTCATTTCCGCTAAGCCACAATAGGAACTCCAAGAAAATTCCTTCTTTGATGATCTCCCAGAGGTTTGGTCTAACTCTACAACATTCAGTACCACTGGTCTTTCTCTTCTCAAGCATCCTCTGCCTTGGCCTGCACTTGGCTGGATCTCTTTCTTCTATAATTACTTCTCAATCTCTGTCACTGGCTTCTCCCTTTCTAACCTTCTCTTAAATAGAGCACTTCTACTAGCTCCTATTGTAGGCTCATTCTTAAAATCTCGATTTTCACCCCTTTCCAAGACAAGTAATTTATGCCCAAAGTTCTGAAGTTTCCTTCGATGCAGGCAGTTAACAAATTGCTATCTTCTCTGATTTCTCTATTGAGATCAAGATCCACATTCTGAAGGGCCTCCTGGGCTTTTGTACTGGGAAGGTCTATCAAGCTCAGCTCCTCAAGTCTCCACTCATCCCCCCCACACCTGTGACCTCTTCAGCTGTCTGTAGCATTGGCCTGTGCTCTCAAGACTGCCCTCAACCTACCCTGTCTCTCACCTCTGCCATCTATTTTAGTGCCAAGTGCTATCAACTTGGGCTTCAAAACTCCTCTGCAAGTCTAAGGGTCCCTGCACATGGGACACTTCTCCCCCCACCCCAAGGGACACTTTTGTGAAGGTGAGCCATTCCATTTCAATAAGCGTATAAAATGTGTGCTACCACTGAGAATACATGCTATCAACATGGTATCTACCAGATTGAATAATTTGCTAAAGGGATCATGCCACGGGGCAGAGGAAGGTATCACTGTGAGTGAGAGGAGAGAGACGGCCCCCAAAGTGGAATTTTACAGAGTGAGCTCTGAATGCAAACCATTCTATTCAAACAGCAGCACCAAGGGCTATTCTGGAGACCCCAAGTGATGAGCAAAGTGACTGCTACAGAGACACCCTAGCACTTCATCCCACTGAAATGACTACTGCATTGTAATGACTATGCTTTTCTGGGCATCCTTTGGAGCCTTTTAATACAAACAGTCTAGAATCAGAAGGTAATGAAAGCAGTGCCAAAGAATAAGCAATACTGGTCTACCCCGACACCTCTTCCCACAGCCCATCCCTGTTCCAGGCTGCTTGCCCTCACCTGATTACAACACATCCCTGGAGTCTGTTGTCCAGACTGCAGCCTCTCTAAACAGCTCCCACAGAAGCTTCTAGAGGCATCTATACAAAACACATCCTATTGTGTCATGCGGCCGCGCCAAAATCTTAAATGGCTCCCTCAATTCTACGAGTGGAGCTGAGCTCCTTATTCCTGCACTCAAGGTCCTCCCTTGCTGGCTCCCGCCAAACCTTCTAACTCCAGCTTCCATCAGAGCTTTGGCTCCACCAGACATCCTGGACTCCCGCGTGGCCAAAATTCCCAAGCATACACTCCGCTGTGCCTTTACTCCAATCGTGCCTTGCCGACTCGTCAGAGCCCCAGATAATCCAATCAGAATTCATCTACAGCTCCCTTAGTCCTTGAGTCTAGCATGGCGTTTTTCTGTCACTCCTGTACACCTTCGTTTTGCATGTGTTTTTCTCCCCCATTCAGCTGTGGGCAAGAATCGATCTTATTGGTCTTTGCCTCCCCAAGGCACCCAACCAGCACAATGTTTCAAACACGTAAGAGGCTAGAAATGGAAGGGGAGAATTAAGTGTAAAGAGAAGGAAGAAAGGATAATATTATTGAATTTATAACCTGTTATCCCTAGTGCTTTGAGGGGTATTTTATAGAATTAAAACTGGGACTCAAGAGGTCTTAAAATACACACCCAGCTCATTTGCTGATCTTAACTAAGTTCAACAAGCACAGCCGACCTCCTGGTGCCATGAGGGGTGATGTTATTAGGATTCTTTTATAGCACAAAGGATTCAACAGACCATCCAGTGGACAGAAGTGCCATAGAAGATGGTGCGAGAAACTGATATCCTTTGTTTAGTCGACACATTTTTATTAATTGGCTTGACGTTCCATAGTTTTCCCTGGCCTGGCTTTTTCCATTGTGTCCTGTTCTCCTTGCCGTATCTGTAACCCTATGTGGGGAAGGACTCTTTTTCTTCGGCATGGTTTCCTACACGTAAAACACAGTGCACCGGTGATGCGCGCTGCGAAGGCCGGCGCCTTGAAATGAAAAGAAAGCGTGTTTAAAATGGGACGGGGCTGGGGAAGGGGAGTGCACAGGCAAGTAGGCAGCAAAAAACCCACTCAGGTCTGGAACGGGGTTGAGAGACTTCCACAAGGCGGGCCAGGAAAATCCCCATGATGCCAGACCACTAGGCAGTTTTTCCAGAATTACAGCGCTCCTGAGTCCCAACCCTATCCCTCTGCCAATAAAAGTACAAGTGAAGGTGACCCCACAGGCACAGCGATGTAAATACTCTGCAGAAAAGCAAGGCCCCTCTTCCATGGAAAGTTTTTTTAGTGTTTCATGGAGAGCAAGGGGAAAACTTACACCAGGGCTCACAGACCACTGGCCCAATAAGGAAGCAGTTCAGATCGGCCCAGGCCAAGTCTGCAGGGACAGAAAACCCCACAAAACGTTACTGACTTAGCCCCGCTCATTCATAACGATGGGTGGGCTTGGCATCGCTCCCCCTATGTCTCTTCTCCTATGACGTCCCTTTTTTCCCTTTTCTGATGAACCTTTGCATCCTACTCCTTGTGAGGAAATGAGAATTGTCGTAGGCGTTCCAGCTGTGGCACAGCGAGTTAAGACTCCGACTGCTGCGGCTCTGGTTGCTGCAGAGGTGCAGGTTCAATCCCCAGCCCCGAGCAGTAGGTTAAAGGATCCAGCATCGCCGCAGCTGTGGCTCGGGATGCATTCAGTCCCTGGCCTGGGAGCTTCTATATGCTGTGGGTGCGGCCAAAAAAAATAAAGAAAAAGAAAGAAATACAGAATAAAAATAGGGAGGAAGGAAGGAAACAGCAACATTCGTTATCAATAGCAACAACAATGAAACATTCTAGAAAGCTGACTATATGCCAAGTCCTGGGCCAAGCCTTAAATGCTGTATCTCATTTAATTCTCACAGCAAGTCTCTGAGCTCCGTGGTAACAGTCATCCCACTGTCCAGAGAGGAAATGGAGGTCTAGAAAGGTGCAGAAACTTCCCCAAGTTCCCCACCAGTCAGCGAAAGAGCCAAGATCTGAACCCAGGTCTCTCGGATGCCAGAACCAAGGCTCTTTGCCCAAATGATATGACACCAGCCAAGAGTCAGCTGAACTGTGTCTTTCTCTGAAAGGGCCCTCCAAGTCCAGACGTGGTTTGTGTTACAAGACCAAAATCACTCTGACGGCCCCTCAAAGTGAGCCTGTGGCAGCTCGGCAGAGGCTGAAATCTCTCCGAAACACTTGGGAGTATTTGTAGACATGGCTAAGGACTAAAATACTGGCAGAAGCAAGTTGGTTTAGTGGAGAAAATGCTATCTTCACATCCCAGACCCATCGCTCAGAACATGTGCTTCACCTCTCTGAGCCTCAGGAAAGTGTGGATGGGTAATAACAACGGCCTCAGAGCTGGAATGGGTGAATTTGCCAGTGCAGTGCCATAAATTAGTTCTCTTTCCCTAACACTGTTCTACTGAATACCTTATTCTGTGGAAAGGCAATTGGTCGCAACACCTTCTAATCAGTCAACCCTGATCATTTCCTTAGTGAGCATCCAAAAATCCAAAGTCTAAAAATTATACAAAACACTTTTTAAAAAATCATGGCAATCTATGCATATGTGTATATACTATGTTTACCTCTCTGAACACACCAAACTAATTTGTATCTCCTCTCCCTCTCTCCCTCCTTCGCGCTCCTCGATCTCTATTTCTCTCTCTCTCTCTCTCTCTCTCTCTCTCTCACACACACACATACACACACACACACACACACACACACGAATTGAGTCCTGATGCACTGATAGCTCCCTCATTCTCCAACACATGCCTAACACTTGTTCAGATGATAGATAACTATTCTCTAGCCAGTGAACGTGAACAATAAGACACATGAGGATTTTATAGAGATAAGGTACCCAAGAGAATTAAAGACGCTAGTAGCTGCTTACTCAGTGACAGAGGATTTTTGTGATTAAAAAATAGAAGACAGCAGACAAAGCCCCCTCTGTTTGCACCACTTGGTTGGCTCTAAGCTAGGTGGAGCTCCGCTTCTTGTAACACCAAATTTCACGTTGCTTTTTATGAGCAGAGGGTCCATTTCTAAATTGCACCTCTGGATTTAAAAGAGGAAATTTAAACCTCAGAATAATGTTTTTTGCTGAACAAAATGTATGCCAAACTAAGCTCTGACTGACTTCTGGTTTTCTGAGTCCCAGCCTGCAAAGTTTTCTCAGGTTTCTAGCACTGGGCCGAACTCACTGGCTTGTGCCATTTCCTTCTATGCTACGGCATGAAAAGGGGTGAGAAGCAGGGGTACCACTTCCCTAGGTACACTGGATGGATTTGGGGATGTCCGAGAGATCCTGAGAACTGTTTTGGATTCGTTACGTGGGAGGAGCAGCCGTACTTCACAGAAGGCACTAACGTGTTGTCCTGGGCATTACAGCAAAAATAATTCTAGCGAGAAGGGGAAAAAAACCTCATACAAAATAGCAGTAAGTCTGGACCTTCCTTCCTCAACCTCACAAAAGACCATTTTGTAAAGTGGGGAAAGCTGTGCTGTGCTTTCTAACTGAACAACGAAGCACTTGCCTCTTTTATCCAAACGACCTATCCGCTTCCTTAAATTTCAGGACAATGGTCCAAATTCTCACCTTCCCCCTTGAACAGTGGAACTAAAGCTTTTTGACCCACACATTTTAAAACAATATCCATCACCAGCTAACAAACAGGTTATTCTTGGACCACAGCTGATGCTGGCAAGATGCTCCAACCCAGGCAGACAAGGATAAACGGGAATGAAATAATTCAGTTCTGCTTGCCGTGGCCACTCTGTCCGCTGTCATCCTGAAAATTCCCACAGAAATGAGCTCATTCCACCTTTGAAACATTTCGGAGCTTAGAAGTTTAAATCAGGCCAAGTTGATTTTGTGGGGGGTTTCCAGCTTTTACACTGTAATTATATGCAGGACTTTGTGCCACCTATTTCCTCCCAACTGTAACATTTTACATCTTTTTTAAGCGTACGTTGAGGTTAGCTTTTTTTTTAGTACATGTTATGAAATAAGATATGAGCTTATATTCAGCTTTAGGTAACTTTCTGCCAAAAGGCTGGACCAACACAAACTAAATATGACTATTTTCTTTATCCAAAGTACAGTTTTGACTATTACATACCCTCTTAATGTACATACATAAAACTAGCTCACAACTAAAGCTCCCTGCAGGTCAACTGAAATCATAACGAGATTTTCCTTTCATATAATGTGATTAACAAATGTTAGCTAACCGAACTCCTAAAAGACTCAAAAGAGAAAAGCAAAATAACTCAAGCCATGCCAAAAGTAAAATAACTCAACAATCTTTCTGTTTTTTCCCTTGCTTTTTCATATCTTTCACTTAGAAAATAGCCTGTTTCACTTAATTAGAGGCATGTGCTCCAGAGGCAGGTGAGAGTGAGTTTCAGCTCCGCTGTGTACGAAAATATGACCTTCACTAGCTACTAAATGCCTCTAGCCTCCGTTTCCTCATCTGTAAAATGGGGGTTAAGAATCCTCAAAGGATTTTTGTGAAGATTAAATGAGATAATGCAGGCTTTTGTGAGCACCAGCAAATAAACTGTTTCATAAAGATCAACTGCTATGGCTGGCATTATCTATCTGCTAAATAAGTCCACCTTCCAGCCTAAGTATAAAAATGCCAACCAGCCTCCAGGCAGTCTGGGTGCTTTGAAATTCATATACTGCAATGGTCCCTCAGAAACTTACAAGAACAGATACAAATAAAGTGGCCGTCCACCTATTCTTACTCCACTTTATCAAGTATTAGAAATGTTTGGGAAGCGGTAAAAACTAGGACACCTTGGCCTGGGAATCCTAAACCCCTGCAAAGTCTGCAGTAACATATCATTGAGCCTTTCAGCTAGTGAGAGCTCGGAGGCAGCCTCTGACTAGCAAGTGAGTCGGATTGCCAGAGTCAACTTTACATGTTTAGAAAGGATTTCTGACAGCTCTCACTCAGGCAGATACCTCCAAATGTTACTCCAAGATATAAATGAAGCTACTATCCTCCTGAACTTAATCAATGCTTTTCTGGAATATATATCCGTCCAGAACTTCAACTGATGCATCTTTTCTCTTCAGAGTCACGCTCTACCTTCAAAACAGCAAGATTCTAACATCTGTCTTATTAGCAGTAAGGCTGTCCTTTCCAGGAAAGGCACTATTTTCCCCAGGGTAGGAGTATCGAAAGGGGAAATGCAGCGTGGAGAATTTTTTCATGTTATTTGGGAACAGTTTGCAAAACCCAAACTGTATATTTAAGCCTTATAGATGTTACAATATTGCTGAGGAGAAAAACAATATCTCCACGCATGGAGCTCCAAGTTCATTTAAATGGTACTCCCTCACAGTGATTTTTTTCTGAAATCCTAAGAGATTAAGATAAAATAATTCACTCACATTGTACAGATAGGAGAAATTTAAAAGGAAGATTATCTCCCCGCCACCCCAAATCTCTTTCTCTCCTTCTCTTTCTCTTACACACGCACATACACACACTACATTTGTAAACATACAACTGAGCCAGAATGTAAACGTAAAGCTTCTTTCCAACAGGTCCTTCAGTAAGAGATCATTAACTAACAAGGCAGCTCATAAACACGAAATCTAGTGTCCCTCTCTCTTAGTGCTCCCTTATTAAAGCAGCAATACTTCTCATCTCTGCAAACGTAATGCATTTTTAACCTCTATTTCTGTTGCCTTCCTTAGTCTTCGGAACCTGATAATCATTTGATACAGACATCCACCTTCACCCATTTATCATTTCATGAAGTTGACCTCATCTCTTGTCATGAAGAAGTTGGGGCAGTTTAAACCCAGATGGCTTGGCTTTCACCTAAACAGAGGAGAATCCCTCTCTAGTTCCAACCAGCATGTTGATCTGATAACAAGCAGTCATCTATCACTTGCAGGTTCGCATTCGACTGCCTTAATGTATTTCCAACAGGGTTTGTGACGTGTAGTTTTTAATCAGGTTTTGCCAAAAGTGACTGGCATGTAAAACACTTTTAAGCAAAAATGCTATTCTTTGTGAGTCTCTATTTCATCTCAGAAATTCTTATTCATACAATCTCCCCCTGTGTGGTTACTTACTATATCTTATCATTAAAAATTCAACTAAAATAAATTGAAACAAGTTGTGTTTTTTTTTAATCTACTAGCCACTGCCAGTGTTAACTAAGCAGTGGACAGCCAAGTGTTATCCTCCGCAAAGGATAGAATGTCCCTTCTGACTCATGCTTCCAAACCAGAAATATAAAGGCTGTTTTTGAGAGCTTCGGGTATAAGAGGCAAAGAAATCCAAGATTACGTCTTATCCTCATGTTTGTGCTTTGTGACTGTCACCTCTCTTTCCCCTTGTCACATACTCTGTCCAGACCTTTATACCTAAATGTTATTTTCACACTGAGCTCAGACAACAGAGTCAAGGCAGAAAGTTTGGTGGCACTTATGATTGGGTGTCAATAGCCATTCCTAGGAACCGAAGTGCAAGTGGTGATTGACACTGCGACAATGTCATGTGAAGTCCACCTTAAGTTTACTTCTGCAACATGATGTCACAGATAAAAATTCCCAGCCTGATGAAATGGAAATTGCCAAAGTCCATAAAACTCAGAAATCCAACTGAATGCAATTCTCCAGCTATGTGCAGTTTCGTAACGAGCAAAAGAAATTTTATAGATCTGGTTATATTACTACATTGAATAGATTCACCTTGTCGGAAGGAGCAGTTGACTTCTCATTACCTGATCTCCATACTCACCATGCAGACACACATTATACAAGGGTTGTCGGTGATAAATGGAATCTGGAGGACTTCACCTTCATTTTCACATTTTGCCACTGAACCTGAAGGGAGGGGAGAAAAAAACGCTGCTTAAACTTAACTTAGTGACATTATTACAAAAAAACAGAATTTTCACATTGATCCTTTTTGAAACAACCATACCCAAATTTCAGAAGTTCCTAACGAGTTTTAAACTATCAAACGCACCAAAACAGCCCCCCCCCCCATCTATTTTAAGTAGTTTTATTGGAACAGGTTTTTTTTTTTTTTTTTTTAAGCTGTGCTGTATCTCCTCTCAGATGGTTTAATCACATTTCTAAATATTTCACTGGATCTTTAATAATACTCCTTTACGAAGGCATTGCAACTAAACACACACTCCCATATGCAAAAAACTCAAACTGGCCATTAGGGCAGATTTTAAATTTGAGAAAAATTCAGAACTATGTCAATGAACAGGCCTTTATATGAATCTGCCCCATATTGCCCTGAATGGAAATCAGTTTTTGAAACATAATCTTCTTTGCTCTTCTGTTAGAAATTGACTCAATATTTTCTTTTCTGCACCAGGTGTCAGTAAAGTATGTCCTTCAGAATAGCAGCTGAGGTCTTCACCTGCCTGAAAGCATATAATTATTATATCTTGCTAGTATTACCCTGTTAAAATATGATAGTTTCTTCAAAGTCAAGGTCTGGAGAGCGGGTGCTTTAAAAAGCACTCCTACTACAGAAGCTCTATTGGAACCCCATAGCGTGAGAAAGGCCGATGGGTGGAAATGGTACAATTTGTTTCCTTAATCATATACGCGAGAAGAGTCTAAATAAAGGTTAAAAAAAAAACCCTAAAAATAAATAATGGAGCTTCTCAAATTCTAATAGAAGGATTTCCGTTATCATCATAGTATCGATGTTAACAGCCGCCCGGCCCTCCACCCCTTACCCGACTCACTACCTTCCCACCCCTTCACCCCGCGGGCTTCGCTTCATCCCCAACCGCCAGCGAGGGGCAGGCTCCAAGGTGCTCGCTCCCCACCCTCCCGTTCCCGGGGCAAGCCAGCGCCTCCTCTCCCAGGTACCAAGCCGGCGTCCGGGGGGCCGGTCCCTCCCGCCCCCTCCCCTACCTGTCAAGAAGGAGGAAGCCAGAGACATGGGGACCCCCGAGCAATTGAGCAGCAGCAAGACGCAGCAGGTAATCCCAGGCGAGCGCCGGCAGGGACGCTCAGCCAGAGCCCTGACGCCGGAGAACCAGAGCATCGTCACCTGGAGGGAATCCCGGACGACTGCAGGTCCCGCGCCGCCGCCTCTGCTCCGCTACCACCGCTCGCAGTCAAAAAGGGCTCTCAGCCGGCGAGTCGGGAGACAGTCCGCGAAGGAGGGAGGCGGGCGCCCGTGAGCCTGGGCGGGGGGGCGAGGGGGGAGGCGGGAGAGGGAGGCGAGGGGTGGGGGGCACCCAGGGAGGAGGGGTCCTGAGGCCAGGCTCCTCCAATGCGGCGTTTTTTTTTTTTTTTTTTTTTTTAGGAGTTGCTTGCAGCGGTTTAGTTGTCGCTCCCTCCGCGCCAGAGAGAGGGCCGGGTGCAGGGGGTGTCGGAGCGATGGGAGATAGGCACAGAGGAGTCGCTGCGCTGCCCGGTGCGCACCGCTTGCTCCGCCGCTGCCGCCGCCCGGGCAGCAATGACTGCGCCCGGAGCTGCCGCTGCTGCCGCGTCCTCCACTCCTGCACTCCTACCTCCTGCCGGCCCCGCGGGCTCTACGCCGGGCCAGCGCGCACGCTCGCTCGCTCAGGCGCGGGAGACCGGGGCGCACCGGGCGCCTCCGGGAGCCCGCTGGGGGCGCCCCGGCGCAAGTGGGATTGCGGAAGCCGTGAGCGGGGCACTCATGATCCGCCGGGCGTCCAGCCCTCTCCCCAGCCCTGGGAGGGAGGCTGCTTGCCCCGGGGTGCGGATCGGAGCGTGGCAGGCGCGTCTCCATCGCCCAGAGCGCGCGGCATCTCCTCCCTTTCCCCGGGGAACCCTTCACTAACCCAGGATGCCGCCCCATTCCTGCTCACAACGGTTCCAACCCAGGGAGGAAGCAGAATGCGGGGCTCTGGGGGCCTCACCACCACTGCTCATTTCCAGGTGCCCCAGCTTTGGGAAGGAGCGACGAACGGGGCGACGGGGGCGGGGGGGGGGGTTGGGCTGCAACTTTTCACTCCCTGCTTTGCTTCCCTCTGGCGGGGGCACGGCAGCTGACTCACGCGCGGAGCGGACAGAGGAGCCAGGGGCCTTCGAGATCTGTGCTCTGGGCTTACGTGTCTGCGCGTCGTGGCACTAAGGACGACAGAAGCTGAAAGGACACGCAAGGCCGATTAATAAACGCACAGAAGCGAACGCTTTTCGCCCTTAAAAGAGAAAAAGAAAAAGAACAGTCCCTCCGGGACTCCTCCCTTAACCCCGGGGCGGACTGGGGCGGGGAGGTGCGGTTTGACTAATCGTTCATTCACCGGAGAAAGAGGGAGGGACCCACGCGGCGGCTAATCTCTGGCAAAAACCGGCACAGCGGTCTCGGCCGCTCGGAGTTCTCGCCTCCGCAGCCCTGGGTGTCCAGGAGCCCGATCCTCAGGCCCCGGGTCCCTGGCCGGATCGAGGCCTCCCGCTCAAGCCATGGCACCCTCTGCTCAGGGGGGTGGGGGGAGTGGGCAGGGGGTTGCAAAGGAGAAGAAATTTGGAATGTGAAATTAGAGGACGCTTGGCAAGTATTGGGACCTGATAACCAGCTGTCTTCAGAGCGCATTGTGGAACGCCAGCTTCCTCTCCCCAAGAATGGAAACTGGGGGCCTCACCCGCCCCTCCTTCTGTCGCGTCCCCCTGGGTGGATCTGAAGGGCAGTCACCAACTAGCCAGGCACGTTTCTCAGACGGACGCACCTAACAATTTCCCAGCAAAGGGGGTTGTCTAGTCGAAGAAACTATACTTCTGCAAATGTTTGCCTACAGGTTTACAGTTTCCTCTTAAACCCTCCTCGGTTTCCTCCCCCCACGGGGGGGGGGGGGCTGTTTATTTGTTTTTTGTTTTTAAGTAATTGGAGCCTTCATTTAAGGCAGCAGTGCCCATATCCCACCACGCCGAGGAGCGGATAGGAGCGCATTGCTCTGAAAGAGAAAAAAAAAGTAAGAGAAGGGAAAGCTGTCATTAGTTTAGCACGCTCCATTTCCTTCTCAAAACAGATTTTTAGTGTAAAACTCAAGTTAAAAGAGAAGAAAGATGATGTGTGGTTGCTTTTTCCCCTCCTCTAAATAACCACCATGGCCAGGCAGCTTCTTGAAACTAAGAGTGTTAAATGTATTTACTAATGATAAAGAGACCATGCAAAAAAAAAAAAAAAAAAAAAAAAAAATCTGTAAATCCTGCCTTACCTCGCAAACCAAAGTGACCCGTGAAAAAACTTTTACTACTACGGATAAGTACTGTCAGTGGAAACCACTACCTCCTTTATCTAAAAAAGATACTCTCTGCATGGGGCTTTGAGATAAAGATGTTACTTGTGACTTAATTAAGGAAAATGGAATGGGGGGGTGTGCTGGGAGACCTTTCATTGGCTAGACTTCAGCAGTAGATCTGGTTAAACTCACATTATGGAATTGCAGGATATTTAGAGAGTGCTTGGTAGTTGCTCAGATGTTCCTTCCCTGACACCAGCCATACATCCTCAAGGGTTCACTTGACAAAAACATTTATGATGGAACCTAGGTGTGTGTGGCATTTCTCAAACTAGGGATGTGGTGCTTTGGGGTGCACTTGAACTTTCCCTTGAGGTACAAATCCAAAAACCACCTGGAAAACATTTTCATCTGCCTGGAAGTTTACCAATGGGAAAGATGTACAGAAGCCTTCAGCAAACCTGTTTGTCCTAATTGGTTGCCACCAGTGATTTCCACTGCTGCCTTCTTGGCAAATGGACCCTACTTTTGGAAGAGCGTCCTTCTCCCCAGAAAGCTTATCGGCCTTCCACTGACAGCCACCACCCCTTCAAGTGACAGTCTATCACCTGCCAGTTGGCTTCTGTCTACACAGGGCTGAGATATGCTGGGGTCAAGAAAAAAAAAAGCAGCAGCCATGCCCTGAAAAGCATATAGATCTCCCTCATGTTTAAAGTAAAGGGCGGTTTGGGATGGAAATGCTATAAAATTGGATTGTAATGATCATTGTACACCTATAAATGTAATAAATTCAGTGAGTAATATAAAAATAAAGTAACGGGCAGTACCATCCAAATCCTCAAATGCTCTTGACTAAATTCAAAAGGAGAAACAATGTGTGTTTGGCTCTGTTTATGACATTTTTCAGTGCAAAGGCTCCCAAAGATCATTACGTAACTTAGGGCATGTAACAGTCTCAGGTGGACAAAACTCTATTTTGTCCTCTTTAAAATAAAATATGCAACCCAGCAGACCAAAACGGAACCTGACCTGTGGAAGGAAAAATTCTCTTCATCTCCTTGCACACCTATGATGCTGAATTTGCACTGAAAAGTCCAACTAGATAAACTATTTAGTAATGCGGATTCTAAATTCTTCAAAAGAAACTACCTCCATCCAGCTTCCTAAAAACAAAAGAAATAAACAGACCCTCCGAAAAGGCAGGAGAGTAAAGGCATTGTGATACCAACTGCTAGGAAGGGCCGAAAGTAGTCCATAAACGTGGAAGGGTCTGGCTTTATGAAAGACACCAGACAAGACAGTTTAGATCTGATGAGGATAAGAGATGGTGCTACCTAGGAGCTTACAGTCTAGCAAGAGAGATGAGGCCGTCATTTATCTTTATAAGTGAATGCAGTGCAAGGTAGGAAGTGAATGTAAGAGAGGAGCTTATTTGCCCTGTCATGGAGGTTTAAAGAAGGAAGAGATTCAACATTGTGGAGGAAGTCGCCCAGGAGCTGAACTTTGAAAAGCAGGAGAGGCTTGCTTGCTTTATTATTTATTTATTTATTTATTTATTTATTTATTTATTTATTTATTTATTTATTTAATTGTCTTTTTAGGGCTGCATCCGCGGTGTATGGGAGTTCCCAGGCTAGAGGTCAAATTGGAGCTGCAGCTGCCAGCCTACGCCACAGCCGTAGCAACACCAGATCTCAGCCTCATCTGTGACCTACACCACAGCTCAGCTCACAGCAACACCGGATCCTTAACCCACTGAGCGAGGAGGCCAGGGATCGAACCCGCATCCTCATGGACACTAGTTGGCTTTGTTACCACTGAGCCACAACAGAACTCCAGGAGAGGCTTTAGTAGAGAGAAGAACAATCCGGGAGACATGCAGTTTATAAAGAGTATGGGGAGGAGTGCCCTGGTGGCCTAGTGGTTAAGGATTCCATGTTGTCACTGCTGGCTGGGGTTCGATCCCTGGCCCTGGAACCTCTGCATGTTCTGGGCACACATTAAGGAAAAAGAAAGACAATGGGGAGCAGCCATTTAATTGGCTTGGCGATAATGAGGGCGGTATAGGCAGCAGTTAAAGGCTCTGCCTCAGAGGAGCACAGGATGTTTTCCATGAAGTAAGTGCCTACTTCTTAGAAACAACCAAGACTTCATTTCAACCGAATGGAAATGATTTCTGCAGGTATATCAGCAAACTCCACATGTAGTCATTATTCCTCACGATACTGGACAGCACCATTTCTGTCTCCATCTGTTCAAAAGGGTTAGGTGATGGAATGCATAATACAACTGATTCAGTTTCTCAGCCTTTGTAGCAATGGCTCTAGGATTCTTCACGGGATAAAAGTAGAAATGCTGCTTTGAACATTTTCTTAAAGCACTGGAGATCTTAGAGATCCTATAAACTAACCCCCTGCCTTTTCCTTTTAAGACTGAGAACTCTGAAGGCTACGAGGGAAATGCCTTGCCGGGGGTCTCACAGCTAGCCAATGGCGTAGCGCATTTAAACAGAGTTCCGGAGTTCCCGTCGTGGCGCAGTGGTTAACGAATCCGACTAGGAACCATGAGGCTCCGGGTTCGGTCCCTGCCCTTGTTCAGTGGGTTAACGATCCGGCGTTGCCGTGAGCTGTGGTGTAGGTTGCAGACGCGGCTCGGATCCCGCGTTGCTGTGCCTCTGGTGTAGGCCGGCAGCTATAGCTCCGATTGGACCCCTAGCCTGGGAAACTCCATATGCCGCGGGAGCGGCCCAAGAAATAGCAACAACAACAACAACAAAGAGAGACAAAAGACAAAAAAAAAAAACAAAAACAAACAAAAAAAAAAACAGAGTTCCTCTGGCTCTCCGATCATAATGCTTCCCATTACAAGTGTTCTGCCTTCTAGGGTCAAAAGAATATAGAAAAGGACCACTGGGATGTTTTAGATATGACACAAATTTAAGTTAGAGAGTTGGTGCAATTGAACTGAATTGCACCAAGGGTACAAGTTGTAAGAAAGACCAAGAAAAGCAGACGTTTCACTCACCAGTTGAAAGTGAATTTACTCTTAGGTCACCAGGCTAAAATGCTAGAGAACTGAGCTCTCTTCTGGGTTTTGCTACTGATTTGCTCATTTTCTGGTCCTTCAGACCTACACCACAGATCGTGGCAACGCTGGATCCTTAACCCATTGAGCAAGGCCAGGGACCCAACCTGCATCGTCATGGATACTAGTTGGGTTCCTTAACTACTGAGCCATGACGGGAACTCCTCCTCCAAGACTTTAAATCCATCTCATTTTGGAGTAAGCATCAACAGAGCCGAGAAGATCACCGTTGCCTCAAAACAATTAGTAGAGATTATCTATAGACTCAGAGTGAAACAGTTCCACTTACCTACCTACGGAGGTATATTCTAACATGCTGGTTAACATGTATGGAGACTCTGGCAGAAAACCCAGGCTGTCTCCCAATAGCCATTCTTCCTCAGTAGAGAACCCCCAGTTTGTGCAGGGCGTATGGCTTATTGGCAATAACTACCACTTTTCTCAGCCTCTCTTTCAGACAGAAGTGATCCCATGACTAACTTCCAGCCAATGGAATGAAAATGGAAAGTATCTTTAAAGAAGGGACAAGCTTTTCCTTCTTTCTTTCCTCTTTTCTGATGGCTGGAATAGAAACTGAAATAATGCTGCTGGAGCCCCAGAAACCACCTTGTCCCATGAAAAGCCCTCGGAGGAAAGCTTTAGTGACATGGCAGACCAAGAAGAGAGAAGATTAGACTCTGATACCACGAAATGCAACATGAGTCATGGGCTGACAACCTCTAACTTTCCTGACTGTGAGAGGAAGGCCAGTGCCTGTCTTGTTTCAACTCCTGTTGGTGTTTTTTCCCCCTTATTTTCAACTAAATATAAAATCTTCTGAAATAACTAGGCTCCAAGACAAAGTGCCCAATAAAAAGCTAAATATATTAACTTATTTATTTAACAGTTGAAGCATTTTCAGGGAGCAAAAGGCAAATCCAGGATTTGAATCCCCTGTAGTCCCTGTTTACATGTGTCTTAATCAGTTTTAAGAAATTTATAGGAACTTATCATAATCTGTTATAAAAAAAACAATGTTTAAATGTTTGTACATCCATATTCATTGCTGCATTAGTCACAACAGCCAAAAGGAAGAAGCATCTCAAGTGTTCATCAACAGATAAATGGGTAAAAATATGTGGTGTATACATACAATGAGTATTCTTCAGCCTTAAAAAGGAAGGAAATTCTGACACCTGCTACAGCACAGATAAACACAAATAAAGCTTGAGGACATTATGCTAAGTGAAATAAGCCAGTCACAAAAAGACAAATCCTGCACATTTCCACTTATATGAGGTACTCACAGTAGTCAAAGTTATAGAGACAGAAAATAGAGTGGTAGTTGCCAGGAGAATGTGGGAAGTAGGAATGGAGAGTAATTGTTTAATGGGTTTAGATTTCAGTTGTGCAAGATGAAAAGAGTTCTGAAGACATCAATGTGATATACTTAAAACTATTGAACTTAAAAATGGTTAGGATGGAGAGTTCCCTTGTGGTGCAGGAGGTTAAGGATCCAGTATTGTCACTGCAGCAGGTTGGGTCACTGCTGTAGCTTGGGTTCAATCCCTGGCTTAGGAATTTCCACATGCCATGAGTGGAGCCAAAGAAAATGGTTAAGATGGTAAATTTTATGTTATATATATTTTACCACAAATAAAATTTTAATAGTTTAAAAAATAATAATTTTATATTTTCATCATCATTACCACATAAACATAATTGTTGACCCCCAAAGTAGAAAATACAGATTAGCAAAGAAAGAAAATGTTGTACTGATTTATAACCTTGTTATAGTGACTATCTCAGTTGTGCAGATCACCTCATCCAATTCACCCAACAAGCTTATGAGGCAGATCCTGTCATTATTAGCCCCATTTTATAAAACTAAGTACCAAAGATTTAGTAGCTTGTTCAAGGTCTGGAGTTCCCTTGCGGCGCAGTGGTAATGAACCCGAATAGTATCCATGAGGATATGGGTTCCATCCCTGGCTTCGCTCAGTGGGTTAAGGATCCAGTGTTTCTGGGAGTAGCATGTAGGTCCCAGACGAGGCTCAGATCTGGCGTTGCTGTGGCTGTGGCTTAGGCTGGCCCTATGCCGCAGGGGTGGCCCTAAATAGAAAAAAAGAAAAAAAAATTGTTCAAGGTCACACAATGGGGAGTTGGCTGAGCTGGAATCAGAATCCAGGTTGCCTGACTCTGGAGTTTATGCGTTTATTTGTTAAGCTATTGTGAATGTTTTTGTCACTAAACAAAATACTATTTTTTGGCAGCACTGTTTTTCATGATTCCGTGTAATATTTCATTTTATGAAGGTACCATGATCTTTTTCAAAAATCTCCCAATTTGTTTCCCTTTTTTTTTCTACTCTAAATGATATTTCAGTGAACATCCTCTTACTATTCATTTTTATTTCCTTGAGAATAAATTCATTAATTTGCCGACCAAAATCAGGTGCATTAAGGCTTTTAATCATAATTTTGTATTTTCTTAATCAAAGATTATTTTCCTCTTTGGTCTTAAAAATCTTATATGCTAGATTGAAATACTTGCTCAAAAAGAAAGCCAGTCGTTAAGAACTCTTAGTTCCCAGAGTTATCTTAATAGATGTTTGTAGATGCAGAGGATACACAATTAATTTATTTGTTAAAAATAAAACATATCCCCTTGACTTTATAGACATACTTGCTCAAGAAGAAAGCCAGTCGTTAAGAATTCTTAGTTCCCAGAGTTATCTTAATAGATGTTTGTAGATGCAGAGGATACACAATTAATTTAATTGTTAAAAATAAAACATATCCCCTTGACTTTATAGACATCATTGATTGTGTGGTGTAAATATTTATTTACAGAAATCTTCAAACAAATAGTGACTTATTTGATGCTATCTGCTTCATACATAATATCAACAGTCTTTGAGCTGAGAGGTAGTAATAAGTTGCACACACACACACCCTGCACCCTCAATCTCTTCCTATCAGCATTTTCTTTCAGCTTGAATTCTCAGCAGCTTTTCTTTCTCCAGCCATACCTTCCAGTACCAACCATCAGAAACACGGTCATCATATTAACGAATAACCTCAACATCGCTCAGAAGGCAGCAAAACGAAAAATTCAAGTGTCCAAGATTTAATACATCAAAACTATTCCATCACCTCTAGCTTAATTTATAGTAGTTGGCTACCAATGAGATTAGTTAGTGGTCATTACGGAATGAGCAAAACTAATTTCACTAATGTGAGTAATTCTTCGAAATGAAGCCAATCACTTAATATCTAGTTCTAATTCTGCTACTCGACATTCTAATGATTGAGGCAAATTAATTAACTTTTTGAGGCTTGGTTCCTCACCTAAGAAGGAGGTGAAATAGCATTACATCTGCCTGCTTGTCAGGGTTGGATATGAAATCATTTCGCAAAATGCTGCATAGAAAGGTAACTGAAAACGAGAGTTTAGATAAGAAAGGGCCCTCAGAAAGCATCTAATATCACTGTCTCAAACAAACATATGAACTCTTCGACTGAGGCTCAAATAAAGTAACCTGTTCGAAGGTGTAATGGACATGACTTTTTTTTTCCCCCAGCAGAGCAAGCACCTTCTTGGGGAAATATTCCCCCAAATACATGGTTTTACTAAAGTCTGAAATAATTATAATTCCCCCTCCCCACCCCAACTTCAGCCAACAGAAGATTATGTGGCCAAATTAGCCAACTGTCATCTTTCACCCCCCTGAACACATTTATTGGTCCAGGGTTGAAAACACGATCCCAGCTCATCCGAATTTTTCAAACTTAAGCTCCAGGGACAGTTCATTTTCCTGTCTGCCTGCAGCAGGCTACACAGTTGCCCTAAACAGAGGGTGGCTGCCATAGACATTATTGGCAATAATACTACTGCACAGTTAATGTACCAGTACCTAGGGACTCTAGCAACTGCCACGAGCAATGCCTCAACCCAAAGAACTGAAACTAAAAGCAGAATATTTGGGGCATTAGAGTAGGGACTGCAAAGGAAGAAAGAGACACTAGCCTGGCTGAACCCCTAGATCACAGGAAGTGGACATCCGCAGCCTGTTTCCCCACCCTGGAGCCTACCCTTCTCTTCGCAATCCAAGTCCGTCTTTGCTATGCAAACCGAGCCATCCACCTTAGGGCCATACAAGGCAGGTGAATGCACATTTTTGGGGGGGAAAAAAAAAGCAATGAGCATAACAGGTACTTTGTTCCCATTGAAGTTACCACACTTTCTTCCATTTCCTCCTGATTAAAATTACCACTGTTTCCACTATTCTGAGACTGTTGTTTCCACTATTCTGGTCTCCAGGACATACAAGGCAGTCATTTACAGTTTCCCATTTGAGTGTCTATGTTTCGTTTAGGTAAATCGGGAGGCATAGAGGAGTACACTACACCTTTCCTGTTTATTTTCACTGATGATGGAGGAAAAAAAAAAATCAATTCCAAAGAGAGGATCTAATTCTATTGCATGTCTGATCCACACTGAGGTATATGAGGGGAATAATTGCTGGGCATTAGCTACTGTAATGCTAACAGATGCCATTCAATGGACCCAGACAAAACAAACAAGTAAATGACAGTCAATTCATGGATCGCTTTCTTCTTTACCACTAGAGATAGCTCGTCATGGGAGCATCGTCACAGGGTTTGCTCTGTATCACATGTGAATGTATTACTTTTCGCCCTTCAGCATCTGGAGACACAAGCATAAATGGACTGCCAGGTCTGAGGGCTACGAGTAGGTGCTCCTTGGTTTTAAGTGGGCCACTGAGTCTACTGCTCTATACTTCCATGCAGTCAGTTCCCTAGACGGAGAAAGAGTCGGATTGAAAAACTGAAAAGGTAGAAAGTTTAATTTTGACAAATTTTTCTTACGTTCAAATCATCACTACTCTCCCTTAGAGTCTGGGAAATAATTCTCATGGTGCATAAAGTACTCTTTGATTGAAGGTGAAATTTCTTTAGGTCACAGAGTTTTTAAAGATAAACACTTTATAATTCAGTGTGAGTAAAGGAATAGAATATTCAAGTAAATTCATTGTTCTGGCTGATAAAATATTTTGGATGGAACATATAATTTACTGACTCTCAAAGCATTAGAAAGCAGTAAAATATAAGTAATATGCAAGCATGTAAAATTTCATTTTGATGATTCAAAAGAACTTCAAGATCTTCCAATTCCTTGAAATTCAAAGTGTGCTTGAGAACAAGCAGTGTCCACCTCACCTAGGAATTTGTTAGAGATGCCAAAAGTCAAGCCCCATCCCAGATTCACTGAAACAGAACCTGCATTTCTGTTTTTTTGTTTGTTCGTTTGTTTTTGTCCTTTTGCCTTTTCTAGGGCCGCTCCCGAGGCACAGGGACGTTCCCAAGCCAGGGGTCTAATCGGAGCTGTAGCTGCTGGCCTACGCCACAGCCAGAGCAATGCCAGATCCATCTGAGCCGCGTCTGCGACCTACACCACAGCTAACGGCAACGCCGGATCCTTACCCCACTGAGCAAGGCCAGGGATCGAACCCACAACCTCATGGTTCCTAGTCGGATTTGTTAACTGCTGAGCCACGACGGGAACTCCAGAATCTGCATTTCAACAAGAGTCCCCAGGCTAGTGATATGTACATTAAAGTTGAAGAGCACAGTTAGTACCACAAGATGATCAATTTAAACGTGACCTTTGTAGCATAAATGCAGCGTAAATAGGCCCAAGAGTTTGAGCTGGTAAAAGCAAGACAGGACATTTTGTTTTATAGTTTAGTCTACAACATTAATTCATGCAGGTTGACTTGAATAAACAGAAATAACTTACAAATGGACAAAGATTTAGGCTGTGGTAATAAAGTCCTTACTCATTCATATAAAATTACTGCCATAGCATCTTCGTTCAGATTTTCAAAGCTCAGGAGTCCAGATTTTCGAAGATCAGGGTAAGCATCATTTGCCACGTACAAGCAGAGCTCTTTGTAACTGTTGATCCTTTTTGGTCAACTCAGTTGTGTGTGGCTTTTATACTTTTCCAAGTGGGAAAGTTGCAAAAATAATTTGTCCGGTAGTATGTTAGGATGTATACAGACTTTGCAATGGGAGTGGCACAGGTTCCAAACAGTTGTATAATGGATTCCTTAACCTACTTTGAAACAGGCATAATACTACACTGGTGCTATATTTTCTGAGGATTAAATGCAATTTCATGTTCCAAGCACCTGGCACGTGATGCTACATCAATGTGACATTTCTACATTTCTGTGTGTGGAGCTCTGTCTGATTTTATTTATTTCATCCCACCCATCCTTTGGGAAATAATGTTTAGAACATCCATAACCTTTGCGTCTAGGGCCAGAAGCATTTAAAACCTCTAAGATAAGGGGATTAATGATGGTAATGAGGCAGTTACCCACCCAGCGTGGACCCAGCACTGTGGCAGCCCAGGAACCGAGAGGGCTGCGTGCTCTGCTTCTCATGCCCTGTAGGTGGCAGCACTGAGGCTACCGGCCGAACGCTGCTCGGGCTGCTGCAATGGATGCTGCAATCGAATAGCTTAGTCACAACCCCACAACCCGACTGCCCAAAAAGTGCAGGGTCTGCTCCCAAGCAAGTAGAAACTGCTCTTTCTAGCACCTGTCAAAATTTCCTACTTTTTTCCCTTCCAACCTGACTTCACTGCATGTGCTTACAACGGTACGGTACTCTTTTGGGACAAGTCTGAACTTAGAAAACTGTCCTTCCATTATCTATCTGACCAATTCCTTTTGATTCTCACCCAGATGTTTTACAGTAGTCTTTTTTTTTTTTTTTTTTTTTGTCTTTTTGCTATTTCTTGGGCCCCTCCCGCGGCATATGGAGGTTCCCAGGCTAGGGGTTGAATCGGAGCCGTAGCCACCGGCCTACGCCAGAGCCACAGCAATGCGGGATCCGAGCCGCATCTGCAACCCACACCACAGCTCACGGCAACGCCGGATCGTTAACCCACTGAGCAAGGGCAGGGACCGAACCCGAAACCTCATGGTTCCTAGTCAGATTCGTTAACCACTGCGCCACGACGGGAACTCCAAGAGTAGTCTTTTAAGAATTGCTTCTTTCTCTTCCTGGCCACTCCTGCCCCATTCTCGCCCAGTTTTTGGCAACCAATAATGCTTGTAAACCACATATAGGAAATGCTTTGCACAGTTCTGAGCACATTAAGTACCTTTATTCATTGAATCCTTAAAACTAGTCCATAAAGTAGGTTGTATTTTCAGTAACACATTCAAAGTTAGACTGTAAACCAGGGTTCAAACCCAGGCAGCCTGGTTCTAGAATTAGTGTTTTTCACACCACATTGAGTTGCCTCATAAGGGAAGATTATAAAAGAAAAATTTAAAAAGCCATCAGATAATTGCCTGCAAATTGAAGAGATCTCAGGAAGGAAATAAGGCTCTACTTTTGGAGAGTTCCCCAAAGACAGATAATAAGTCTTCTGGCCCACAAACAGGCACGCTAATGAACTCAGTAATGGCCTAATTTAGGCTTTCACCAAGGCAGTAGGAAGATGAGAGAGGTCAGGTCTGGCAACAAAACAGGGAGTCACATTCAGAAATGTAAGTGGAAAGAAAAGAAGTTTCCTGTCTCTGGTCTTGAGAAAAGCCACACCCATTTCGTTTAAGGTCAAGTCCTCACCTCTAGGGTTGGCTTTGTGTCACCTCTCTTTACCCTGCCAGGAAAGCCGGACTTTTCTTATTTTCCCCAGGGCAATCTAAACCAGAGGGGGAGTGGAGTAAAATGCTTTTTTGGTCTTTGGAACCCAACAGACCTGGGTTCAAATTTTTCTGTCTGCGCTTACTTGAGGACTTATAACCTAGCCACTGGTAAACCCTATTATTTACTTGTCTGTAAGATAGAACTTTTGGTAGCACCCACCTCAGGTGACAAAGGATAATCCAGCAGAGCTGTTTGCACAGTGCGTGGCACTCAGTAAGAGCTTGGCCTGGGTTTTAGAAGCAACACTCCCAAATGCTACCATTTCTAGTCTGGTCCAATCAGAGACTCCACTCTCCTGCCTCCTGCTAGAGTCATCCCTCTGAACTGAGCCACACGCCATCACTCCTCTGCTCACAGACCCTCAGTAGCTCCCAGGACTTCGAAAAGAACATTTCAACTCTTTCTGCTGACAATCGATTTGCTGCACCTCCCCCTCCAGCTGCCTGCACTCCTAGTGCCCTCTCACATCCTGGGCTTCAGCAGCACTGAAATGCCCGCTGCACCACACGCCTGCCCCGTGATTTTCTGCTTCTTCTGCTTCACTTTTTAAAAACATTTTTATTATAGTTGATTTGCAGTGTTCTTCAAAGTGACCCAGTTATACATATACATATAAATACATTCTTTTTCTCATCTTATCTTGCCCTTCACTTTTGCTCTTTTCTCTGCTGAACCCTGTGCTGTCCAGGCCAGTGCCCGTTAGCCATATGTGGCTGTTCACCTTAATTAAGATTAAATTAAAACTTTTCTCCTCAGTCACACCAGCCACATTTCAGGGGCTCAGTTGCCACACTTTTAGACAGCACAGATGAGGGCACATTTCCATCACTGCAGAAAGTTCAATGAGACTGTGGGAGCCTAGAGGGTGTGTCTAAATCCTAACCATCCTCAGGGACCAGCCCAAATGTCACTGATGCCACAAAGCCACTTCTGAGCCTCCTCAGCTGCAAGTTATCTTTCCCAAAGCAACAGAGACCCTGCTGGCCATGACTCACTCAGCTGCCTGGTTACTACTGAGATGCCCACTGTCCCAGGCCACATGTCACTTCAAGGAAAGCCACTCTGGTTTCTGAGCCGGGTGCAGGAGACAGGAAGCACGGAAGCTGGAAGCTTCAGGGGACAGGAAATTTAATCTTATTGGTTTTACATGCGTCCAGGGCTCCGGCTTGAAGTACATCACATACGTTGTTACCTCATTTGGCCTCCTTTTACTCGGGAAAGTGGATGTTGCTGTCCCCATCTGTCAGAGGAGAAAGCGAAATACACTGTGGTTAGTTAACTGGTCCAAGATCACATACCAAGAAGTAATCAAACCAAATGCAGAATCCAGTTTGTGACTCAGCCTTGGGGCTTGTTCCACACACAAGCTGCCTGCCCTCAAGCCTTCACTGCTTTCAAACTAATAGAATGATTTCGGGAAGAGCTGGGGGTGGGGGCTGAGGGGGGTGGATGTCCCTGAACAAAGGACAAGAGTGTTGTAAGCAGAACTGCCTTGCATTCAGGTAAGTGTGGTCCCTCATTGTCATCTGGTTTTCTTAACTCGTGAAGGTCCCACAAAAGAAAGAATAAGTCCGACTGAGAGAGAGAAAGAGAGACAGCGAGGTCTTAGCACAGGTACACAGGGAACAGGAAAAGACGTTAGGGGGAGAGTGGAATATAGTAAAAAGGCAAAACAAAAATCTTTCACGGTCTCTTCATTGATATCTGAAACCATTTTACAGTATTAGGTCAAGCCGTAGAAAATTGCTACATTTATAAGCAAAAACAGTTGAATATTGGCAATTTCCTATGATTCAACCTAATAATTTTTATAACTATCAATTATTTTATTAATTTTTGTCCATTTTTGTCAAATTTATCGTTTAGAAACAATGGCTATTTAGGAATCTGGCCTTGAATTTAGCACAGTCCATATATGAATGCTTTACAGCCCCTGTCAGTCGTTTGGGACACAGAAGTGGCATCCTCCGCCGGCAGCCCTCACCTGAACTTGTACACAGGGGAGCAAGGCTGCTCTCAGCGCCAACTCTTCGGGCGCCGTAAAAGATCTGAGTAGAGATATAAAATCCCCCTCACAAAGGCTGAGCGGCTGCCCCAGGTAGCTCTGGCAGAGGGCATTAACATATCTAAGGAAAGAATGCGAAGATCTGAAGGGAAGGAGGGGGGCTTAGAAAAGGAGAATCGCAGCAGGAGCCCGGAATCTGGGGACGCGAGCTGTCCCGGCTGACTAGTTTGCAGGGATATCTCGCCTGGTGGAGACAGAGGGACCAGGTTAACTGCCTTTAAGATAGCACAACTCAGCTTTCTTACAACTTCCCTTGCAGATGTTTCTCTAGGGGAAGGAATCCCTTGCACTCTGCTGGCCATCCCCGAAAACGTGAAGTTTGCACGGAAACAAGGTGACTCATCCCCCAGTCTCCCATTTCTGGAGCACACTGTCACCTTCTCTAGACAACATCTGAATCAAAATAATAGTTGGTCCTCCTTGTATGAGAACCAGGTATAGAACCAGAGAGAAAGCTAAATTCCCAGAATATTTATGGAAAGGGGGAGAAATCTATGATTCCAAATGTGTTTGGCTGAGTTCTTAGATCTATACCTAAGTACCTGGTGACATTTCTCTTCTTATGAAACTGATGCCCACAGTTTAATGGACACATAAAAGCAGTCATACTTCAAGCCAAACGACCTAGAAATGTTAACAGCCCTATCAAACACAAAAGTGGAAGTAAAGTTTACCCTTATAAACAGGAATGGTCACATGTCCTCCTGTACAAATGGTTTGCTGCTGACCCACAAAAAAATAATTCACTTAAAGATTTAAGTGTACACAGAAATTTTTAAATAGTATATGATATTTATTTTAGTTATCTTTAAGAAAAACCTTTGAAGTCTTGTGAGAAAGAGCTCTATAGGTTCAAATTCATTTGTTTAGTGATAAATTGTCCTTAAAATGTTGAACTAATGTTTCTGCTCATGTCTTTTAATATTTTTAGGCCTTCGTGGCCAAATTATTTCATCTTTAGAACTTTCTAAGAGTCCAGAGGGAACATTAGGTTGTTTTTTTAAAATTTAGGTTGTCAAGATGGATCTATAATGAAAATATGTAAAAGCTTTCTTTTTTCCAGAAAATGTGGATAAAAGGGTACAGTAGTTTGTCTTGTCCCCTCCTCCCCTTTTTTTAGGGCCACACCCTCTGCATATGGAGGTTCCCAGGCTAGGGGTCAAATTGGAGCACAGATGCTGGCCTACGCCACAGCCACAGCAATGTGGGATCTGAGCCAAGTCTGCAACCAACACCACAGGTCATGGCAACGATGGATCCTCAACCACTGAGCCAGGCCAGGGATCGAACCTGCATCCTCGAGGATACTAGTCAGATTCGTTTCTGCTGCACCACAAAAGGAACTCCAAGCTTGTGTTTTTTTTATGATACCTGAGTCAAATACCTCAAAATGCAAGAGTATGTTTAAAGTCTGGTTAATATTAAAAAATAACCTCTGAACAGTACTGTTCTCCTTGGAAAGATGGAGAAAATAAAGCCCAAGGAAGGGACTGACTGGCCAGCAATGGTGGATTCCAGCAGAGACGACCATCATTAGCTGAAATTACCTGAGGGCATCTGGAGTCCTGGGCCCTATCTCCATCCTGACTGTATCCTGGTCCCATTCTCACTTTCTCTTGGGGTCATCTCTCATGCTGGACCACAATTTACAAACCGTTAAACCAGAGATTACTGCTGCTGGTCAGACCATGAATAATGGGATGATGGACGAGAAATGACCTTATCTCTTTTGGAAGCAGCAATCCCAGTTTATCTGGCCCCAGGATGTTTCCAGCCTCACCCTTAAGCACCATCTTCAGAGAAAGATTATAACCTACTTGAGGGGTAGGGAGAGTATTTTAGGTATGTTTTAATCTTCCTGCTCTAAAACTGAGGTTGTCATATAATCCAGCACAAAACAAAAGTGGATTATTTTGAAGCCTGAATGTCAGTGGACCTCAGGCAGAATGGATAACCCTTAACTATTTCTGCTTCATGGCAATTTAAAGAGATAATAGATGAATAAAATTCACTAAGTAAACAAGCTCCTAAGGTTTGTTTTCATTGAATGCAAAAAATATATACAGATGTAGAAAATGAGTTGGGCCAGCATCATGCTTGTGCAACCCATACAGTGAGACAGGGCCCTGAGCTCGGAAGGGCCCACTCTCAGTTTAACCTTCGGTTGTCTCGGTCTTGAAATTCTTAATAATTTTGAACAAGGGGCCACTCTACATTTTCATTTTGCACCAGTCCCTGAAAATTATATAGCTGGTCCTGAACACGAGGGCCCTCACTTGATTCTTAGGGGCCTTCTGCACCAGCAATCAGAAGACATAGCTAGGTCTTAGTATTCCAGCATCCTTTGACTTCAACCGGATTTTTACTCAAGGCTTATATTACCAGCATATTCTCAAACTAGAAAAGGGCAGCACAATGACAGTGCTTTTAAACAAAACTACGGATGATGAAGTAAATTTACATAGTCATCTCTGCTAATATAAAGTATTAGCCAGCGGCCAAGTAAGTTTTTTCTGTCATGCCCGGTCAATTCAACCTCAACATTTGAGGGTCTACAATGTGCCAAGCACTATTTAGGGCACTCGAGTTGACAATCAACCAAAGGGATAGCAAGCTCTGCTTTCAGTTGGCTTATGTCCTAGTTAGGAGAAATACACAGTAAATAGAAATAAATAAGTCAATTGTTTGTTAGGAGGTGATCACCTCTAGACAAATAAATCAGAAAAGAGGCACTGGGGATGTTTTAAAATGGATGGTCAGAAAAGAACTCAGTGAGAAGAGGACATTTCAGCCAAGCTTTGAAGGAGGTAAAGGTACAAGTTGTGCCTTCTCTGGCCAAGAAACAGAAAGTGCAAAGGCTCTAGGGCAGGTGTGCACTGTTTGAAGACTAGCAAGAAGGAAGAGAGAGGGAGAAGGAATAGGAAACAATGAAGGCATAGGCATAGTAGGAGTCTAGTCTTGCACAGACTCGTGGATTGCTGTAAAAGCTTTACTCTGAGTAAGAAAGGAAGTGACTGAAGAAGGGGTTGGAGCCTGGGAGTTACATGTTAAGACTGAACAGGATTGTTCTGGCCACTGTGTGGAGGGGGCAAAAGACATCAGAAATGAAACCAGGAGACCAGACAGGAGTATACTGAAATTCTGCCCAGAGAGGTAACCATAGCTGGGACCAGGTGATGAGTAGTGGCTAGATTTTTGACTTTATTTGGAAGAGAGAGCAGGTAGGATTTGCTGAAGAGTGACCACAAACACCAACAATAACCACAACAAAAATAATAACAAGATCTTAAACCTTATTTTTCAACTAGCCTACTTCTAGCCAGCTAGGCTACCAACATTACCTCAATCCATCTTCACAGCAAACCTGGGTGAGAACAATTATATCCACCCTGCAGATAAGGAAACTGGGACTCAGGATTTAGGTAACTTGCTAAGAGAACTTACCAGTAAGTAGAGGAGTTATTGATCTGTTTAGATCAAAAATTTTGCCAGCACACCATGCTTGGTGGATGCTAGATTCTAGAGTTGACTCGGGCAAGAAATGAATAAATAAAAGAGAGCATGAAAACTCTTATTTGGACTCTAATTTAATTCTGTTTTCTGGCTGAAAGGGTAGCTAATCATGAGTTAGCAGTGGGGTACCATCATGAACTTTGTACTGGGAAAATGAGAGCTCTCCTACCAGGCTCTCATTTAAGAGAAATGAGCTCATCTAGTACTTTGAAGAATTTTAACAACCGTGGAATTGCACCAGTAGGGTAGGACCTGAGCCAGATAGATACCGACTGAGGCGGCTTCAAACCAGCCACTTTCACAAAAAGCCCATAGCTGCTCCCCGGGTGTGGTAAATGGAGTGACTACAGAAATGGCTCTAGAGTTGATGGGAAGCCTTTCCCCCGGGGAGCTCAATGGACTGAAAGGTATCTGCCATCCAAGTGGGGATGCGCAGGGGAGGGAGTGAGGAGCTGTCAGCTGGAAGTGAAGGATTGGAAAGCGGGCTGGGAGCCTGGCTGGGAGGGGCAGTTGTAAAGTCTCTGGCTCATCTTTGCCATACTAAATGCTCTCATCAAAGGATGGGATCAGCCCATGCAGTCTTAGAGGACAGCTACCACTTGGATCTATGTAGTTTACTGAAAAGTAAGACCTTGGCGGGGGGGGGGGGTGGGGGCTGTGCAAGGAAAGGAATATGGGCTTCCCCTAAAAGTAAATGACAGGAGATGATGTCCTGGTTACTCTTGTTGCACTAACAATTCACCCCAAAACTCTGTGGCATAAAACAATGACTTTATTATGCTCTTGGGTTCCACATGTGGGAATTCTTCCAGGGCTCAGTCGTAGCTTGTCTTTGCTCCGTGATATCTGAGGTCTGGACTGGGAAGATAAAACGGTGGGGAGAGGGAGCATGACTTGAACGCTGTAGACTGGCATTGTCTGCAAAAGTCTTCACTCACACACCTAGTGGTCGATGATGGCTGTTGGTTGGGACCCCACTTGGGGCTGTTGACCAGAGCACATGACCTGGGGTTCCTCACAGCCCCATGGGAAGCAGATTTTTAAGTGCTCGGGGTTCCAGAGGTAAGCATCCCAACAAAAAAGGTGGCAGGAGGGTCACCTTTTCTGACCCAGCCTCAAAAATCTTGCAGTCACTTTTGCTGCTTTTTATATTATTAGCGAATCACAAGCCCACCTAGACCCAAAGCAGGGAGAACATAGACACGCCTCTCCTCACAGGATGAGTATCAAAGGATTTGTGTGTATGTTTAAAATAACCACAAAGGAGCTTAATATGTCCTGGCTTTTGTGGAATCTGTACTTATCCCAAGATCTGGGAGGGTGTTGTGACCCGTAGGGGGCATCAACCTCCAGTAGGCAGTGCATTCATCTGTTCTCCTTTTCCATCTATCCTCTGAAACCAGGTAGATTCTACCCAACCTAACTCAGTGTCTTGGGGAGACATTATTTTCCCAATGGTTCATCAGAATCTACAAGCTCATTCTTACTTTCTCTTGCTCCTTTACGCAGAAGTAGATTCCTCCTTGCCTTGTTTATTAGATTAATAATTAACTTAGTGAATTAATTACCTGATAATTAGGATTCCAGATGACCTGAGTTCTGAGTTCTTTTTTTTTTTTTTTTTTGTCTTTTGTCTTTTTTGTTGTTGTTGTTGTTGCTGTTGTTGCTCTTTCTTCGGCCGCTCCCGCAGCATATGGAGGTTCCCAGGCTAGGGGTCCAATCGGAGCTGTAGCCTCCGGCCTACGCCAGAGCCACAGCAACGCGGGATCCGAGCCGCATCTGCAACCTACACCACAGCTCACGGCAACGCCGGATCGTTAACCCACTGAGCAAGGGCAGGGACTGAACCTGCAACCTCATGGTTCCTAGTCGGATTCGTTAACCACTGCGCCACGACGGGAACTCCGAGTTCTGAGTTCTGACTCAAGCCCTCTGGACAAGGGCATGACCTCTCTGAGTCTCAGTTTCCTCATCTTCATAATGGAACTTCTATACGGATTAAAACGGATAATGCTTGGCAGAGAAAAGCCACTAAAGAAATGCAAGATTTCCTGATTTTAAACTGTTCAACATAACTCTTTTTTTTTTTTTTTTCTTTCTTTCATTTTTACGGCTGCACCTACGGTCTATGGAAGTTCCCTGAGTCACATCTGCAACCTGTGCTGCATCTTGGGGCAGCACCAGATCCTTAACCCAGTGAGCGAGGCCAGGGATCAAAATCCAAATCCTTAAGGACACTGTGTTGGGTTCTTAACCTTCTGAGCCACCACGGGAAATCCAGCATAACTCTTTCTTATTTTTTAAATGAATTTCCTACTCCTTATATTTGGTTCATGGCTGGGACCCAAACAGGCCATACTCCTGTCCTGACCCAAGATCTACTAGCTGTGGCCTTGGGAAGTCCCTTTACCCCCATTAGCCTCAGTTTCGCCATCTGTGTACGGTGGATAGAGTGGATAACCAAGATCTCAAGGTCTCGACCAAGGTGTGTTAAATAAACCTTAAAAACAGCATCCCCAGACTAGGCTCTCTCGAAGGGTAAGTCCCTCGCTGTCCTGTTTTACCCACCACCACATTCGCAACTTTTTTTTCCTCTTTGGTACCATTATGCCTCAAGGAAGGGAACACACTTCACTCTAAAGATTCAGAACTTTTTCTCCAGTTCCATCTCACAAGCCTTTCCCATCAATAGCCAGGCTCCCACCATGAAAATTCAAATACCTGAATCTTTTGTGGGAAGAGGTCGCTTAGAGATAGCATAATCTCCCGGATCCTTGAGAAAAAAAGGCAGCAGGACAGCACAGGTTAGGCTGGGGGTAGTCCCGTATCACAGCAGGCTGCCTGGCCTGGAGGCCTGGGTAAATACATTAACCAGGCCTGACTCCAGCCCCCCGGTGGGAAGGCTGACACCCTCGGGCTGGAGGGAAAATCCCTCATACTGTACGTCTGTTACTCAATTTCCAGCCTTTGTACTGAAGGAGCTTGAGGGGCAATATTGCTAAAGCCCAGGGTTTTCTCATTCAGGACTAAACTGTGCATATGTAGCATGACAGCTGCTGCAGGGGTGTGGCTTCCTCCCAAGGCAAGAAAAGCCTTAAAAAATCCTCCCCCCCCCCCACCAATGGGGTAGGCCTTAAGTGATCCCAGCCCTCACTGTAGTGTCTTTGCCCAGATACCCATCAGGGTCACAAACACATTCCCTGGCAACCCAGCAGAAACCGTTCCCCAAGTAACTGTCAGTTTTCCTCCCCCCACCTTTTTTTTTTTTTTTTTAATTTTTTTTAAATGAAAGGAAAGTTATTTATCAGTGAAAGGAATCTGAGTGTTTACATTCCTTAGACCAAGAGAGGAGACACAGCCCCTGGGAAAAGGCTAGCCAGAAAGTTGAATGAGCTTCCTCCTTCCTGGCGCTTCCTCCAGCTTCTTTTAGGGAATACCATGGGGTTGAAGGTGTCGCCTTTTTTCTCATGTTCCTCGGGGTCTGCAGTGGTTCATGGACTTATGCCTTTAACCAGCATTTAATGTGCATCCGTTCTGTGCCTGGCTATGTGACCGGTCCCAGAAACATAAAAATGAATTAAACAGGATCCAGCCTTTGGGATGGTCCATGTATGTTTCGGTGGCAGATGGTGGGATGGCCAGATACATGAGAATGCACGAACGTCATTGGGTGTCCAAGAGCTGCGGGAGGCTGGGGCAGGGCAGGGCGGCCACATGGGAGGACAACAGCTCCTGGTAATGAGGGAGTGATGGCTGAGTGGGCGTTTGCCATATGGGAAGGAGCGGGAGCGTATTTCAGCAAGAAGGGGCAGCATGCACAAATGCATGATGCAACATGGCCCTCCGCAATAGGTCGTTGGGTGCAAGAAGGACTGCCGGAAATGGAGCTGACCTTGGCTGGCTAGGCTGAAACCTGCCATGCTATAGATTCTGGGCTTTTCTCCAACCTTCCAAAGAGCTGCTCTTCTAAAACAGGTCAGCTGGCAGGCAACTTTCTGATGGCCACATGGACCTGTGCTTCCTCAGTTTCCCCCATCTGCAAAACATCAAATGCTTGACTGTCCAAGCCCTGGCAGGGCCAGGATGACTACTCAGAGAGCATTTTGTGGCTTCCAACTTTCATCTGCTTTATTGGTTCAAGAGTGAAAACATTCATTTCTTTTTTATGGGACACATGGGCTTGGTGATTTTTTTATTATTAAAAATGAAATTCTTGAGAAATTTTCAAAAGTTTGGTTTCACAGCTTCCTACAATATTGGGTTTGGACTGTGTTTCTCAGGCAAAGCCAGAGACTGATCTATGTTGAATAACAGTGAAACACATGGGCTTCTTTTGAGACAAAAATGAATATGTGCCTGACTTTCCCCGCCCCTTCTCTACATATTTTTCCTAAACAAAGACTTTCGATGATTTGGCTTCTCTATTGTTCAAGAAATTGACATCCAGGTAATGAGCTGGCTGGTTGGTGGTCTAAGTAGGGCGTAGAGCTGGTTGTTTCCATCTGTAACCATCCAGGATGACCAGTTGACAAATAAGAAAATACTGTCTAAGAGAAGAGGAGATTGTCCCTCTCCTCTTTCCTAATTGTTCTCACTTTTCAGGCTCAGATCCCAAAGAATTAGGACCTGATATTTTCATGCGGAGGGACACCTATGTCTGAATTTACTCTTGTGCTGAGGGTGGGGAGGAGCCCACAGAACCGGAGGTGTGGGTGCTGTGGTGATCAGCCCAAAGTGATGGGAGGAAGAACAGACTTTGGGAAGAAATGAGCTTGACTGAAGGGTTAGATATCAGGCAGGGAGTCTTGGACTGGGGTTCAGGAAGTCCTTGCATCAGAACCACCTGCATGGCTTGCTTAGAATGGAGATTCCTGCAACCCAGCCCCAGAGTAACTGAATGGAATCTTTTGGAGTGAAATAGAGCAATCTGCATTTTTGACAAGGGCCCCAGGTGAAGTTAGAGAATTACTATGAGAGGGGCTAATCGTTCTGGCTCTGGAGTCAGAAAGAGAAGGAATCCAGCCAGGCATTGCTACTCACTAATGAGTCACCCTGGGACGCCTCAGCTGTCCTCATCTATACAATAGAGATAACGGTACCTCTCTGTATTAGTGGGATGTGGTCAGCTGCAATGAACGAACAGAATTCCCAATAGTGTCTTAAATAATGAAAGCATTTGATTCTTTCACATGACCAGAAATCTGGAGACATAGAGTCAGGGGCCTCTGCTTCTGCAACGCTGTATTTCCTCTGACCTTTCCTCCAGCTCCAAGGCTGCAAGGTGGTAGCAAAAACACAGTCCATCAAACTTTTACACTAAGGTCACAAAAAGAAAGAAGGAGTGACTGCAATAGGCTCTCCTCAGAGGAGTTTCTGCCCTGCGATCTTGGGAAACTTCCCTTCACACATCATTGGTCAGAACCTCGCAAAGGGGCCACCTCCTCGGCAGAGGGGCTCGGGTAACAGTCCCCAGCCAATGGAAACTGAAGTCCCTGACAGGCTTCCCAGGGGGGCTTTGGGAAAAGGTGACTTTTCCTGACACCTGGACATCTTTACTACTTGAATGAACTTGGGAAGAAGAGGGCAGGTGTGGCTGAGGAACAGGTGTGTTTTTCCTCTCAGTCAAGAACCTGTAGTGAAGTCCTTTTGGGGTTTTGGGTTTCTTTCTTTCCTTCTTTCTTTCTTTTTTGCTTGCTTGCCTGCCTGCCTGACTGCCTTCATGTCTTTTTACGCAGCTTAGTTATAGCCACTAAACAGCCCCCTATGTCCTAGTCCAGGACCGTCACTTCCATTTGTATTATGGTATAGTATATGTGTTGTCATTATGGTCAGAGGGCTCGCTCACATCTTTTGTGCTTGGAGAAAATAGGTGAAGACAAACAAACAAGTGGAGAACTCAGGAATGAAAGAATATGTCTGTTCTGCTGTAACTGCACAGAGCCATCTCCCTCAGCTTGAATTAACAAGTGGCTCCCCTTGTTCTAAAGAGTTTCCTGGTTGGAGTTAACAAGAATGAGAAGCAAAACAGTCTAGACTCAGGGCCTCACCCCATCCCGTCTCCACCCAGGGAAGGGCTGGGAGCCAGGGCGGGAAGTAGGAGGAGATGAAGGTGATGATCTAGTGGATAAAGCAGTAAGGGCACCATGGGCAGCCCTCCCGGGAGCCGCAAGGCTGGCACTATGAGATAACCTGTCTAGACCGCTTTCCAGCAGCTGGGAGACAACCTCTCCGCAAGCGCAGCCCAACAAAGCCGCCCGCCCTTTGCCGTGGCTTCCCAGCTGCTGCCACCATGGAGTTGTCAGGAAATTTGTGATAATTCTTTTTATTGATTGTCTCTATTGATTTTGTCTATGTCGAAAATATACGGCAGACACATTAAGTAGCTATTATAGGCAAATTGTCTTTTAATGAATTGTAGCAACAGACAGGATTTTATATTTAACCCTAACTGGCACTTGGACTTTTCAGGCGGTGTATGATCACAGAGGGACTAGGTTCTAGCACAGAACCCTTTTGACTGTGGAGATCTCCCTGGATCCTCCTGAGGAGTGCCCACACCTGCCCAAATGGAAGGGCCGAGAAGGGTCTTGTTAGGAGATGACACTGATCATCACTAAAATCACCAAGAATCAGTCCCGTGACTCAAAAGCATGCAGTTGTAGCCACTTTTCCAAACATTAAATATTAGTCCCCGTATTTGAAAACTCCAGCAGAAAAAAAGGCATCATTTTAACTCCCTATTCTCATCCCATATCTTAAAATGAGATTGTTGCTTTTACGAGGCTAGAATAAAGCACAATTTCATGCCTTGTCAGAGTGTGCTTTCTCCTCCTTCGTGTGGTTTTTTTGGTTTTGTTTTCTCAAAAAAAAAAAAAAAAAGTGTGTGTGTGTGTATGTGTGTGTGTGTGCATGCTTGAATTTTGGCAAAATTGTATTGAGAAGAATGCTTGGAAGCCTAAATCTAATATGTTAAGTGTTAGCCAGCAGCAAAAATCTCCAACTCTTTATCACATCCCCGAAGAGAACTTGAATTGACAGTGTCACTTTGTGGTGGTGCTGGTACTTAAACGATATTCTACCACCAGAAGCAAGACTTTGACTATTGTTATTTTATTATGTTGTGGGCAAAATTCACAGTAAAAATGCTATCTCTTTTGGGAAAATGCTTCTTTGCCAGACTCTTGAAAACTGTAATTTCAACAGCTTGGCAGAAAAGGCTATACTTTTGATAGAAATGAATTATGACTACAGGCAATGAATACAGAGGCTGATGTCCCAATTGCACTTGAGTTTTGGTTTTAAGGGGAGCAATCATTTAGGGCTGGTCACATGATAAAACTGCATTTCCTCACACAATGTACGGGAAATAGAGTAGCCTTTCCAATACTCCAATACTCCAGAGTCCTTTTGGTACAGATTCAAGTGAGGGTTCGTCTCCAACTCATCAGAACCCAGGCTTCTGCTTAGATCCACACACTAAACACTGACTATAGGTCAGGCTCTAAGTTTACAGCTTTGGTCCTTCTACTCTTCTGAGTGCTCTCCTGTCCCACATCTGCTTTGCCTCTTGGTCACAAGATGGATGCCTATAGCAGTGAATGTTCATACAATTCCTGGTTCACACCCAGCAGGAGAAAGAAAGAAGAAACAAAGAATGCTTCTTCCCAACACGGGATGCAAATCATTTCTGCGTGTATGACTGGGCCAACTCAAACTTGTGCCTTCTCTCACACAATATAGATGCCAAGGAAGGGCCATGATCTCTTTGGTTTATGCCACTCAGGACACCTCTCTTGAGCTGGAGACAATGGAGGCATCAAATTTGTACCTCCAGGAATTTAACTTATGGAGTGAACGGAGTGATGACACCAAGAGGCTCGTGCCATTGAAAGAAGATGTTCACCACTTACATCCCAAGAGAAGGAGACATTCCACACGGTGTAGGGCTACATGGCAAAGTACCAGTTTCAGAAGGAGGCAGAAGCAGGAGGAAGCGGAGAGCCAGGACCAGAGACTTTCTTAGGGTTTCATGGGAAAGGCAGGGAAGGGTAAACAGTTTAGGAGTGGCTGATGTGAATAATTTCTGCAGGCTTTAGGGCTTAGGGGGCATTGCTGGCTGTCTGGTAGCTGGCCCTGGGTTGATTTAGGACAGGGGAACAGGGGTTGGATAAGGAGATGGGTCGGGGCTCAGCACTGGATGGAGTCTGCAAATGAAAGGCTCCAGGCAAGCTAACCACCATCTCCAAGAACTAGCCAGCCTTGGCAGGGGCAGTCTCTCCCCAGGCCTGCAGGCATCCCAAGATATCAAAATATAAAATGCAGAAGAAAAAAAATGATAAATAAAGTGCTGCCATCAGCTGAGGCTCCTTAGTTCTCTTCCACATGGCCTCTCATTCTCCACTAGACTCCACTGGGCTTCTTTACACGGAAGCTGGGCTCCAAGAAAGAATGCAAGAGCCTTCAAGGTTTCTAGAGGCCCAGGCACAGAAATGGCAAGTTGTCACTTTCATTGCACATTATAGGTCAAAGCAAGACACAATGACAGACCAGGCTCAAGAGGTGGAAAAAAAGAGTCTACCTTTTAATAGGAGGAACCACAAAGAATTGGTGTTCACATTTTATCCACCCAAGGAAACCTATCATATTGCTTACCCAATTGTATTGAAATTGCTTGTTGATAAAGCCAACTCACACACTAAACAATAAGCTTCTTTTTTTTTTTTTTTTTTTTTTTTTTTTTTTTTTTTTTTTGCTATTTCGTGGGCCGCTCCCGCGGTATATGGAGGTTCCCAGGCTAGGGGTCCAATCGGAGCTGTAGCCTCCGGCCTACGCCAGAGCCACAGCAACGCAGGATCCGAGCCGCGTCTGCAATCTACACCACAGCTCACGGCAACGCCGGATCGTCAACCCACCGAGCAAGGGCAGGGACCGAACCCGCAACCTCATGGCTCCTAGTCGGATTCACCAACCACTGCGCCACGACGGGAACTCCAACAATAAGCTTCTTATGAACATGTCTTATTGATCTTTGAACAAGGGCCTGCTTGTTCAAAGATAATGGCTGGGAAGATCATCCAGATGGATGGAATTAAATGAGCAAGGACAGGGAAGCAAGAAAGTACAAGAACTGCTCACTTTTCAGAAGTTGTCCAATTTGGTATTTGATAGCGGGAAGAAAACAAAAGTTGTAAGAGCTCACTTTCAAGACAAAGGAGTTGGACTTAGTTCTTGGAAAGTAGGACACTATGGAAGGTTTTCCAGAGAGAATGACTGATACCATTGTTTCTCTAAGGTTGCTTAACTGATGGTTAATTAACTGATGTCTTGGTTGAGGTGCCAGTTTAACCAATTATTCGCCAAAACAAAGAAAAATGCTAGGGGACACAAGCTGTCTGTTGCATTAACCTATTAGCACATTGGCACTTTTGCAGAATGGCCTAAGACAGCTTGATCAGTCACAATTGTTCTGTTCCTTTTGGTTGATTTCTTTAGCCTCTATTAGAAAAAGCTGAGAGGAGTTCCCATTGTGGCTCAGTTGTTAACGAATCCGACCAGGAACCATGAGGTTGCGGGTTTGATCCCTGGCCTTGCTCAGTGGGTTAAAGATCTAGTGTTGCCATGAGCTGTGATGTAGATCGCAGACAAGGCTCGGATCTGGCATTGCTGTGGCTCTGGCATAGGCCGGCAGCCACAGCTCTGATTAGACCCCTAGCCTGGGAACCTCCATATGCCACGGGTGTGGCCCTAGAAAAGACAAAAAAAAAAAAAAAAAAAAAGAAAGAAAGAAAGAAAGAAAGAAAAAGATGAAAAGATGAGAGAGACAGAGTTCCCTGTCCTCAGTAGCAGTTAGTGTGTTACAACGGAAGCCAGCCTCTGATGAAATTTTGTGTCACGAATAATCAACAATTACCACACAGGAATGAAAATGTCTCGGAATCTGCTCTTGTAAGCTCAGAGAAGATCAGCTCCATCCTTCAGAGTCCTTGTCAAGCAACTTGCTTGAAGATTTTACTTGAGATAAAGACCACAGTGTTCCAGCAATAGATCTTAGCTAAACTGAGTCAAACCAAGCCACAACAATTCCTCCATGTGATGGCCAACTCCAGGGCTGAATGAGACTTCTAGGGCTGGGCTACCATTTAGAAGAGTATTGGACTCTGGGCTCACCATACTCTTACGCCCCTTACATGCAAAGGCAGAGGTCCTTTACTATATATTATTTCTAGCCAACTCACATACTTTGTACACCACTCCTTTCACAGATATATGTATAAGTGCTTATTATTATTTATGCTATTTAAATGCTCTAGTACACATTCTAAGTGACTTTGTTGAGGTATAATTTGCATTCCATATAATGCACCTATTGTAGGTATACAGTTAGATCAAACTAGTGTCAAATAAAACATGATTCTTGCGGCTCTTACACGTTAGTTATCTACTGCTGCATAACAAATTAACCCCAAATTTAATGGCTTAAAACAATAGTTATCAGTTCCCAGTTTTGGTGGGCCAGGAATCCAGATACAACTTAATGGGGTTCTCTGCTTTAGGTCTTTTCACAAGCTGCAGTCAAGGTGTCCACTGGGCCTACAGTCATCTCACAGCTCAGTGTGGGAATGATCAGCCGCCCAGCTCCTTCAAGAGGTGGCTGGCAGGATTCTGTTCTTTGTGGGGTCTTGGGCCAAGGGTCTGAGTTTCTCTCTGTTGGGTAGTCTCCCTCTGTTCCTTGTCACACACACCACTCCAACTGGGCAGTTGCTTCATCAAAGCCGGAAAAGTTTAGAATACAAGAGAGAGAATGCTAGCAAAATGGAAGTCATGATCTTGTAGAAGCTAATTTCAGAAGTGACAGCTCATCTGTTTTCGCGGTACTGTGTTTGTTAAAGCCAGTGGCTTGGTCCCACCCACATTCAAAATGAAGGGTTTGTACCAGGGGGAGAATGATGGGAGGTTGCCCACCACACTTTATGTTAACTTCCTGGAGACCCCTGATTAGAGCTTTCGTTTTTTATGATTTCTTTTTCTTTTTTTCTTTTTTTAAGGGCCACACCTGTGGCATATGGAAGTTCCCAGGCTAGGGCTCAAATTGCAGCTGCAGCTGCTGGCCTACGCTACAGCCACAGCAACACTGGAACCAAGCCACATCAGCAACCCACACCACAACTTGCGGCAATGCCGGATCCTTAACCCACTGAGCGAGACCAGGGATTGAACCCCTACATCCTCACAGAGACTATGTCAGGTTCTTAACCTGCTGAGCCACATGGGAACTCCTATTGATTAGAGCTTTTCAAGTTTTTACAGGAACACCCCTAGTTAGGTAGCTTCAAACAGTAACAAGGGTACATTAGCAACTAATTAGGGTATAGAAAGAAATTAATACAAATATTTATCACCTTAAAATCCATGTTGAAATCTGTAAGTTCCATATGATCACTGGCCTTTTTGTTTAACTTATCAGATAGGACTTATGTTTGTCTGGAGAAAAGGCAGAGTAGGTTAAGGTGCAGGAATAAACAGGTCTAAACCTTAGAGAGTTGGGATGTTTTGGCTTACAGAAGGTTTAAACCAACAACAAGATGCAACACAAAGATACCAAGTTGTATCTAGAAAAAGACAGTTGATATTGAGGTCATTCTTTCTAAGAAAATAGCAAAAATGTTTTTCTCTCTCTCTCTCTTTTTTTTTTTTTTTTTGTCTTTTGTCTTTTTAGGGCTGCACCCACGGCATATGGAGGTTCCCAGGCTAGGGGGTCTAATCGGAGCTGTTGCTGCCGGCCACAGCCACAGCCACAGTAACGTGGGATCTGAGCCACACCTGTGACCTACACCACGGCTCACAGCAATGCCGGATCCTTAACCCACTGAGTAAGGCCAGGGATCAAACCCCCAACCTCATGGTTCCGAGTCGTATTCGTTTCCGCTGCGCCACTATGGGAACTCCATGTTTTTCTCTATTTTTGAGTTGAGGGGAAAAAAAAAATACAGACTAATTTTCTGCTGAAAATAATCTACTCTCTCTCTCTTTTTGCTATTGAAAAACATAAAGTGTGTATTTTGAGAAAAAAGGAAAATATAGTCATTCGGGATGTAATTTTTTAAACACCTGACGTAAAATCGACAACTTCTGTTGTGAGAACTGGTCAATGCGATGACATTCGCTTTTCACAGACTTGCTCTCAAACAAACATCCTAGCGGCGTGTGCTGTAAAGTACGGTGGAAGAAGAGATCATGGGCTCCAACCCCTGGACCAGATTAGGTGACTTGGAAACACAGGAGATGCTGTTATCCATTATTTTATTCAAATATGCCTTGGATAGAAAATCGTTCTTGGGTACACAAACCGCAGAAGGCCTTTGGATGGAACACAACCTCCAAAAATTAAATGATTCCAATCTTGCAAAATTTCAATTGGAGTCATGTCCTTATAAAAGCCATTCTTCTTCTTTCTTTCTTTTCTTTTCTTTTTTTTTCCTTTTGGTAATTGCAAAGCCAAATCAAAAGTGAACAGAGTGTAAACTTTTAAATGGTATCATTAAGCAGCCAGACCTACAACATGTCAGATCATGAAGGTAACGTACAGCTCACTCAATGTTATTGGTAAAATCATTTCAGGCTAACAGCAAAAACAAACTTGTAAAATGGCTCAAATGAAAAGCAAAAAAAAAAAAAAAAAAAAAAGTTCATTTCCATCAGCTTTTGGAAGGAGAACATTACTGCCACATATCCAATAATGAGATGAAGATTTTTATTTGTTTTTGATATAATTGATAGCATCTTGATAAATGTCAGTTGGCTATTAAATAAAATCCATGTCAGTCTATCACACAAGAAGACAACATTTTCTTCTGATAACCTCATGAAGTCTGGGCATTCCCTGGCCTTGAAGCCTGTTCCAGTGAGAAACAATAAGATCTTTATGTAGCTATTCTTTTTGAGGTATAAATAACCAGAATCCCAGATAAGAAACTTATATTTACAGCCTAACTTTATTATTTTTAAATTGTTGTTTTTCTCCTTAAACAGGTCAGCTGACTGTGGATTGCTGGAAATCCCTGCACATTTTATCATGCCTGGGTCAGCAATATATTCTTGGCTTCAGAAACATTGATGTTGAAAATTGAACATCTGGTCTTTCCTTCCCATTTCCCTCCCCATCCTGCTCCATCATTTCTCCCCCCCTAGTAATCAGCATTTCCTCCTCTGCCTCTCTGGCTTGCATAGCATTTAAAACTTGAATTTGGTGTATAGTGTATTTATTTGTTTGTTTTGGGAGCCAACTTGGTCCTGCTTCCAGTTCTGAAAAGTTCCTGGCAGTGCCATTTCCTGTGGTTCGTTTTTAGAAACCACTTAAAAGCAAGGGCAAAGGTTACTCCGATGGGTTAGATTAATTGGTCACTAGTAAGAGGAATTATATCTCTGCCCAAAGGCACAACACTGTTTCTTTCCTCTTGTCTATCACGGATGCTTTTTAAGGGGACCTAATGAAGATGCTGCCATAATAATGTGCTAGACCTGGAGGTTCTGGAGCCCTAGAATGGAATGTGGTGGGTCTGTGATAAGCGCATTCCTTTTTTCTTGTCTTTAGTCAGTTTCTCAAAATGATCTCTAAACCTAATACAGCTGACCCTTGAACACCACGGGTTTGAACGGCACAGGTCCGGATATACAAGGATTTTTTCAATAGCAAATACTGCAGCATTTACACGATCCGTAGTTAGAATCCATGAATGTGGAGCCACCTATATGGATAGAGGAACCATGTGTACACTGAGTGCTGGCTATAAATTATCCTCAGATCTTCTACTGGACAGAGTGTCAGTGCCTCTAACCCTCACCTCATTCCAAAAGTCAACTGTATTTTACGATCTGCATTTCCAAAGCAAGATTAGTCACTTATCTTATAAATAAGCACTCCAATTCCCTCCTGGGACCAGTGCTGGTTTTCAGATGTTGGGAGGGACACTGCTGAACGGAAATGCGTTAGGTAGCACACAGAGAGGAGACGCCTCCAGAATGGTCCCGCAACATTCCACAAAGCATGTGAAACATGAGGCACACGCTGGTGTACAGAGCACACCACGATCATTTAAATTCCACTTGGACCCCCCAGTTCTATTTTTTTCAAAAAGAATGTACAATTCTTTGATAATTCTGGTCTCTCTAGTTGAAGACAGCTTTGGGGGGGGGGGAAGGGCTTAAGTTGTATATTTTTCCTGATTCTCTAGCAATATATTTTGCTGTAGTCATTGAAAAATACCTCACATTGTCTGGGATCTTTGAAGTACACGGCAACTAAATGTTTGAGAAGTGTACTTCCTCTAGACTTTCCTAGAGCTGTTGAAATGTAAACAGAATTCACTCTTGCTGTGCCATTTTCAATAGGGCTTAGAATAGAAATGATCCCTTTTTGAGTAGGACTGAACTTCAGCTTTGAAGAGATGCTGTAGATTCTTTTTTTCTTCTTATGGCCACACTCATGGCATACAGGCACTCCCAGGCCAGGGACTGAATCCAAGCCTCAGCTGTGGCCTACACTGCAGCTGTGGCAACACTGGATCCTTTAACCCACTGTGTGGGGCTGAGGATTGAACCTGTACCTCTGCAGAGACCCGAGTTGCTGAGTTGCTCTAGATTTTTGAGGGAACAAGGGTATGTGCCTGGAACCCAGAATCCCATGTGGTTTTCAGATTCTTAAATTTTTCTCATGCATTTTAAGTGTCTGTTATAAATTTGAGGGACTTCACCTTTCCATTCAATGTGCTAACACTTAGATTAAGACAGCTTTTGAAAATTCATGAGCAATTAAGTGATGCACTAACAAGAAAATTGACTTTATTTACAGTACCAATGGGGGGAAAATGATAATGTGATAACTCAACATAAAAATGTGACTTCTTTTATACATTTCTAAACTAACTTTTGGAATAAACTATGTCTTTTTTTTCAAGGCAAGGTCCTTAGAACCACTTGGTAAGTATATATTGAATATTTTACTTTCCTTTTCCTGTGATACAGCAAGAAGTTCATCCAAATAGAACCATGCCTCCACCACATAAATCATTCAGAAGATCTGGTAACTTTCCATGTGATTCAGTTAAATCCTTTAAATCCCACAGGAGAATGTACTTGCTTTTGGCATATTTCTCCATATTAGGAGGAAAACCAGTCTCCAGGGACATGGTGGTTAATGAGAATGGGCCAAAAGCAGATGTCCTAAACTCAGTTTTGTTTGCTGAGGCATTTTGAGATGGTGTTTCTCTTGATTCCTGAAGAAGTTTCCTTTCTGAGTCCTCAGTATCTCTCTAGGCTCCCCACGATGCCTTTAAAACGGCAGAACCTTTCTTCCAGTAATTAAAGATAAGGCAATTGCAGAGGGAATTTACACGTTGAACGAAATTCACTGACGCTGAGCTGAAAATCCAACTATACCTAATGCCAGAGTTGATGGGTTTGCAGGGAGCAGGAGGAGGTGAAGAGCAATGAGGAGACAAGACAAGACGGCGGCAGGACGGGGCAGTGGAGGGGCTGCGGGAATTTCCCCACCTCTCAGTTTTGCCCCCTCTCTAAGCTGAAATGGAAATCCACCTGCTGGAGGCAGTTGGTATTTTATGGGTAATGCAAACACCCAACTGAGTTTTAAGCCAGAAGGTGTTCTCATCTTCTATTTCTTGCCTTTTTTTTTTTTTTTTTTTCTTGGCCATGCTCATGGCACGCAGAAGATCCTGGGCCAGGGATTAAACCCAAGCCACAGCAGTGACAATGCCGGATTCTAAACCTGCTGAGCCACCAGGGAACTCCTCCATCTTCTATTTCTTTAGTTTCATTATATAAACATGAATCCTCCATGCCCAGGAGAGAGAAGTCCCAGGCCCTAAAAAGACTACAGTGTGTTTGAAAGTGTTAAGATAATAACACATATTTTGTTCAAGAGATTCTTCACTCGCTTGGATGGAGGAAGAGGAGCTGAAGTCAGGCCTGAATGCCGTCTATTACAGAGTATATTGATGCCACAAGGAAAGGAAGCATCTCCTCTGAAAGGCTTCACATATTTCAACCAATCAATAAAGAAAGAGAAATATTTCTCAGCTCCAAAACTAGAGGGTAACTTTTAGAAATCTTCCTGGGGCTCTTTGCTGAAAGTCTAGTTTTTGCCAGGATTGATCAGTCATTGGTCATCCCCACCCCAGGGGAGTTTTAAGAATCTGTATGTTTAGACTGGAGAAGGCAGGACATAGGGTAAGGAAGGAAACAAAAAGGAAGTTGTCAGAGTGTGGCCTCTTACTCAACCCTCATTAATAATCTCAGTAGTTCCTGGTGAGCCCCTCCCCCCTTTTGTGCCAATATCTGCTATAGAAAACTTCCCTGAGCAGAGGTACAAAACTGTCAGATTTCTACAAATATGCTTGCTTTGAAACTCAGTAGACAAGCTAGCAGAGAGAGGAGGGAAAGCACTGTATTTGCTCCAAACTAAAAGAAGCATGGATCACCCAGGGGTTCCCTGAACCTAACCTGCCCCCACCTCCCCATCCCCCAACTCTCCCTGGGGCTTTTTCTTCCTTAAATAAAAAAATGGAGACCAGAGACCCCTGGTGGTGTAGCAGGTTAAGGATCTGGCATTGTCACTGTAGCAGCTTAGGTCACTGCTGTGGTGCAGGTTAGATTCCTGGCCCAAGAATTTCCACGTGCCATGGTGTGGGCCCCAAAAAAAGTCTACATGTAAAGTATCAAGTTATATATAAGGTGCAATTTGTTGAGGAAGAGAGAAAAGGTGAAATAGAGGGCTGAGAACAGAGATCATGTCAAAAGCATGTCAAAGAAGGAACAGTCGACTTTTTCAACTGAGTGTAGCTGGTGAAATACTCCAAGTCTGCAGCTGTGACCTAAACCCAGGCCAAACTTCAACAGAATGACACCTTCCAAAGTCAGCACTTAAATTAGCTACTCCCACCTCAGCCCCAGATATTGTAAGAGCGGCACGAATCATCTAAGGTCTTTCCAGCCTCCCACTTAGCATACAGATTTAAATACTGGAACTCCAAGTCAAAATCCCCCAGTGGACCACCTCAACCTTCATTAGTTGGAAAATAAACAGTTCTGTAGTCAGGGAGAAGGGGGCTTTTCACAGAAATGCCTTTGATGCTAAGGCTGCTTTGAGGATACATGTCCCTATGCCTCCAGGGAATTTTTAGCACCAAACTCAAGGACCCCCAATACAAGGGGGCAACCAATAGTGAAGAGTGTTTTCTATAAAGGCAGTGGATGGGAAAGTTGTAGTCACTCGGATCCCAGTTTCAGGGAAGCAGATCAAGGGGTGGTGAGGGCATTGGGGAGTAACAGCTTATGCATTCAACTCAGAAGGCAGAGCTCAACGTGCACACACACTAGGTCACTGCTTCTCCTCTCTGGAGGTGGTGACAGCTTATGATATTCTAGCTACTGCTGCTGATCCTTTGAAAGGAGCCCATGTTATGTTATAGCCAACCCACTATTTCTCCATTTATTTATCTACTACCGTCATGGGGCAGAAAAGAAGAGTTTGCTATTTTCTTTATTTTTACTTAGGTGGGCGAGGGGAGGAAGCTAGTCTGTGCCTATATATTCTGATTTTCAGTTGATTGGTATTTTATTTTATTTTATTTTATTTTTGCTTTTTAGGGCTGCACCCACGGAAGTTTCTAAGTTAGAGGTTGATTCAGAGCTGTAGCTGCTGGCTTACATCACAGGCACAGGAATGCAGGATCTGAGCCGTGTCTGTGACCCACACCACAGCTCGCAGCAATACTGGATCCTTAACCTACTGAGGGATTGAACCTAGGTCCTCATGGTTACTAGGTTTGTTACTGCTGAGCCATGACAGGAACTCCCGGTTGATTGGTTTTAAATGGGCTTGACAACCTAGCTGACGGACTTTCTCCTCTGTACAGGATTTTTATCAAGAAAGTGAAGAGCACATATCCTCAAGATAAAAAGAGACACCCTTGTGCGTGGTCAAATAAGAAATATGGTTACACAGAATTAACGTCTGGGTAGACCAACTGGCCCACAAGCCCATGCATGCTGGTTAAGCATATGTGCTTGAGTCAGTCAGTCTTGGGTTCAAATCCTGACTTCTGCCACTTAGGTGGATAACTGGCTTCAGTCACCTTCTCCCAGAAGCGGATTCTGAGCCAAAGATTCACACTCAAGTGATTTATCAACAAGGAACTCGCAGGGAAAGAAATGACAAAAGTTTGAGGAACAAACTAGGGAAGAAGCTTAGCAAGGGTCTGGTTTCAGCTGAAATGCAGCCTCAGCCAGATCCTGGAAATCTCTGAAGAATGCATTTCACCCCAGAGTTTATGGAGAGGTAAAAGAGCCTGGCTTCTGTACCCGAGTGTCAATTAATCATTAGCTCATGGGTGGAGGTTCAAGAGTAAATTCCCGGGCACCTGGGGAGATGGGGCAACTGTGGTAGCCCAGAGGCAATCCTCTGAAGAATTTTGTAGCTACAAGCCATCAGCAGGCAGACACCCCAAACTTAGGGATAAATGCACAGTAGGCACTGTGAAGATGACCAGAAAGGACCTTGGCGGGGGTACCAAGAATGTCCACTACAGTGACTGTGGGCAAATTTCTCAACCTCTCTGAAACTGTTTCCTTCTATGTAAAATGAGAAACTAATATTAACCTCAGAGATTTGTTGTGATAATGAAATGGAGATACCACATGTAAAATGCATAAAACCTGATACAGAGTAAGTGTTCCACTAAATACAATCAGTTCTCTGTATACGTGAGTTCCATGTCCATGGATTCAACCCACCATGAGTGAAAAATATTCTGGAGAAAAAGAATTCCAGAAAGTTCCAAAATGCAAAACTTGAATTTGCTGCATGCTGGCACTATTTCGGTAGCATTTATATTGTACTAAATATTATATATAATCTATGATGATTTAAAGCGTAGCTGAATCACTTTGTTGTCCAGCAGAAATTATCCCAATGTTATAAATCAATTATACTTCAATAAAACTTTTAAAAATGAAAAACAAATTAAGTCTACAGGAGGATGTGCACAGGTTAAAAGGAAATATTAAACCATTTTATATAAAGGATTTGAGCATCCATGGATCTGGGTGTCCATGGAGTTTCCTGGAACTAATTCCAAAGGACAATCATACTATACACTGTATTTTCCAGCTGGATCACCGACTCCACAAGAACAAGATAGCATCTCCTTCATTATATTGTCTCCCCACTCCCTAGAGAAATGCCTTGCACATAAGAGACGCTCAATAAATATTTGTACAGCGTTAAGGTAGGAACAGTATCACAGGGACACACAAGACTTTGCCAAAGAGAGAAAACTATATTCAGTTGGGACTGGACAGTGAGCCTATGACAATTCAAAAATTCTATACTTGACAACGGAAGCAGAGTTCTCATGTGAAAATGATAAATAAGCCTTACTAAAAAGACTTTTGAATTCCACTTATTAATAAGACCACTTATCTCACTAGTGAAGTCCTTAAGTATTGAGAAGCTCTCCAACTGAGAGTGGGAGATACAAGTTTTCTGAAATTCAGTTTTCAGTTGGGAACTCAGACTTGTACTACTCCTCCACCTCTTGTTACGGTATTGAGGACTGGTTACCCTGGAGACTGGGAAGCTTTCCCCCGACCTCCTGGGCTGGTCCTCCAACAGCATCCTCCCCCCCACCCCCCCGCCCCCATAGCGCTCTTGCTGAGTTCTACTGAGACTGTTGCTTTCTCTGTATCTCTCCACTGGCCCATCAGCTCCTTCAGAGCAGAAGTGTGTCTCTGTCGCCTTACCCTCAGTGCCTCATATGCCTCGGTGCCTCAGTGACACAGGTACCTTGCTCAATGAATGAATGAGTAAATGGATAAATCTCTAGGACTAATGAATGTGGTGAAGTCTACCTCACATTCTCAGACAGAAGATTATGGTATAATGTAAATTTTCATCCTGTGTATTACTAAAAATGTAAACAAAGTCAAAAAGAATTGCTTTATAAACATGGGTGTGATTTAGGCAGCTATGAAAAAAAGATCAGAAGAAATAAAGAAATAGAAGAAAAATCAAAAGAAATAAAGGCCTGGGGTTCCCTTGTGGCTCAGTGGGTTAAGGAACTGATGTTGTCACTGCTGTGGTTCGGGTCACTGGTGTGGTGTGGGTTCGATCCCTGGCCCAGGAATGGTGTGGCTCTGGCCAAAAAGGAAAACAAAAAAGGAATAAAGGTCAAATGTTCTGGGTCAAAGACCTGAAATAAAAGGACCAAATAGAGGTGGGGAGAGAGGTGGGGAGAGAAGACAGACCCCGTGAAGCCAGCAGCAGAGTGGGTGGGTCATACATGGTGTACATGGGGGAGGAGGAAAGAGGGAGAACTAAAAGGAAAAAGGAAAAAGAAGGGCAGGAAATATAAAAGGCCGGTCAAAAGAACAGAAGAACAGAAGAGGAAAGAAGATGGTTAACGGAGGGCAGAAAAGTTCAAAGAGAAAAGAAGACCCAGATCTTGTTCAGTAGCTACAGCAGGGCAGGGAAAGGGTGGCGAGAGTGGGACAGACGGACCAGAATTCAGCTGAGTGAGCAGCAAAAGGTAATAATTGTGAGATTTCTGTGAGCATCCTTCTACTCCCTAAAATCCCCATGGTCTTGCCTCTTGGCCCCCAATTCTCTCACACCATCGCGTGTAGGTATGCAACAAAATTACGTCTCTGGGTGGGTCTACACTAGAGAGAAGGTCTGACCTTCACCAAACATTCATCTGCCCATCTTTGAGAAGACGCTGACCAACCTTTTCGGTAGGACCGCATTTCCACCCTTTGCTACAGCTTCCAGCACCGCCAGATCCTTAACCCGCTGAGTGAGGCCAGGGATAGAACACACATCGTCATGGATACCAGTCGGGTTCTTAACCCGCTGAGCCACAACAGGAACTCCAAAAGCAATGACTCCTTTCAAAGCAATAGTTAACCAGCACGTCAGTTTCATCCTGAAAGATTTCCTGCATTTTCCCTCTGTGTCCAGAACCCAGTGGTTATGTAGGAGAATTTTATCGCCTCTTCCTGCCTGACAATCCCACAACACCAACGCTATGGAGGAGGGAAGGAGCAATTACGAGGCAGGCTGCAACCAGCCCAAACCCTGCGGTGTGGGTCGCAGTGCTGGCTGAGCTTCTGTTCCATGGGATAGTAAGAGCCAGGCATGAAATTAAGTTAGGAAAGCCTGGGATTAAACCAAAAGCAACAGGTTTCTTTATGGTAGGACTTTTCCACGGTCTCTTCGGAACTGGGAAGAGAGCGCACTGTGATCCCCGTATTTAGGAATGAGACTCTTTTTTTTTTTTCCTCCTGAGCAGTTATCACTCAGGTTGAGTTCCTGAGAAACACATTTTGGGAATGCTAACATAGACTCTGATGGCAGAAAGAGGGTCGATGGGGGCCTCAAAACCTCCTAGCTCCTTTTCCTGTTGGAAAGCTGCAGATTTCTAACAATTTCTAAGGTTAAAATAGTTCTGTGCCATTGAGGTCCTTCCTCCAAAATTCTAAAAATTTATGAATCTAGAGACTGTTTTCAAGGTTTATGTTATGGCTACCCTAGACTGAGCCACAGATGAAGTCCAAAGCTAGAAAATGTCAGAAGAAAGCCCCTCCCTAGGCCCGGTGCACCTTCTCCCAGATATCTACACGGCTAACGCAACCACCTCCCTCAAGTCTGTTCAAATGGCGTCTCTTCATCAGCTTGTTCCCTGACCACCCAGTTTAAAATTACAGCCCCACTCCTCAGCACTCCCTATCGTCTTTCTCTACTTTGTTTTTCCCGTCTCACTTCTCTACTTCTCACATACGGTATAATCTACCTATTTATTAGGTTTCATGGCTCTCTCTCTACCAGAATATAGGCTCCATGCACTTCTGTTTCTTTTGTTCCCCATCCAATCTCTGTATGTGATGTACTAAATCTAGAACATTGTCTAGAACAATGCCAAGTGCACAGTAGGTTCTCAATCAATACTTGTTGAAAGAAGGAATGGATGAATCAAGAAAGACAGGATGTTGAGATTTGACTTGAGGGTATGGAGTGTATTTTATATTTCTCATTCCTTCGTCTTTCCACCATGGGTCCCAGCATGTTAGGCAGGGCCGCAGATGACATGATCCTCCAGAACTGCCCCAGCTCAAGCTCTTGACATACCTCTGGTGTTTGGTATCCTAGAGATGAAACAGTAGCAGTAGCATCTGTGTTTCCAGGGCTCTGACATTCAGCGACATCACACAACCACCCACAAAAATGCCAGCTTGCGAAACTGTTAAGGAGAATGGGGAAAATATTATTTTCATCTCTGTACAAATAAGAGTAATCAGACATAAACACAGGGCTGCTGATCTGGGACATAGCCATCAACCGCCTGATAGAGTGACACAGTTTACTTAATATCCTCAGAATACTCCATTTTTAGGAGTACTGGCTAAATTTTTTCCGTTATAAATAACTTCTGAATGAAGATTTTAGGATATAATTCTTTCCTATTTAGTTTATGTCTTTTACGGAACATACTTAAAGCATACGTACTAAATCGCCCTGTAAACTTTATTCTTAACTATTTTATCTAGTTCCATTTCCTGAATTCAGTTATTCAGATTTAAATTTTGAAAGAAGTTTTTCTTCTTCCACGTATAGTTCAACTATGAACAATTTTATTTAATTGAATATTTGGAATGAGTGCTTTATTCTTGGTGAATTTTTGTAGTTTTCATTATTAGGAACAAGAGGTGACTTTTCAGGCAATCATTTAACATTTCCAATTTTATATATTATCTTTATTAACATATATTATGAACTGAATAATGGTCTGATATTTCTCACTAAACTACAAAAAAAAAAAAAAAAAAAAAAAGGAATACAAATCCCAGATATTGGGAGGTTGCTCTATTATGAAAACATTCTCATTGCTCTCAAAAATCTTTTGTTCAACTTTGATGAATTTCAGTAGGAACTATAGTGTAGTCAGCACATCCCTGGGTCAAAATGGTAGCAAAGAAAACAGAGGGGACAAGATGTTCTGCTTTGGATCAGAAAAGGCCTAATGCAAGATGCTGCGTTTCAGTGAGGCAGTGAAGGATAATTAAGATTTGCTGCCAGAAGGAAGGAATACAGATTGTTCTCATGCAGCTGCTTTGTCCATATTTCTGACTCCACTTGACCAGGTGGACAGTATGATCTCAGCCCGCTAGCCTACTTGAGCTCATGTTTATGGATTTTTTATCCAAATTTTGCCAACACTGTTGAATCATCTTCTCGTGAAATCTTTCTCGGATGAAAAACACTTTCTGGATCAACTGCCATTAAATCATTTTATTTCTTTAAATTCTATACCACATATGTAAATCTTTTAAAATATTTTTCCTGTTTTCATTTTTGTTCTACTGAATTTTTTTAATCAGATGGTATTCCTTGTAAATTTTAAGATTTTATACAACCCATCTTAACTGAGATACGGTTACAGGCTGGGCTGTGTTCTAGATACTGAGAATACACAGTAAATTGGATACTGATTCTTACACTCATGGAACTTAATATTGAATCATTGATCAGGATTTGTTGTTGTCTAGAGAGAAGTTTAGGGTAATAATCTCTGTCTTTGTGAGCTTTCTTTTTGAGGCCACCATTTTACCAAGTTCAAATTATGGGTCCAATTTTGCAGGTTGAATTTTTAAGAAGACTTGATTCTTCTATCAGTTTTTTTTTTTTTTTAAGCTATATCGTGCCATTTGTAATTTTAGCTGTTGACAGTTTTATTTCATGTTGATTTTTTCGACCAAGTCTAGTTTTTGGCCTGAGCCAATTCCTGCAGCATCCAACATGATCGACATGATATGACCCGTTAGGCAGGTTTTCATTTATAATAAGTTTTACCACTTGCATCTTTAGCCATTGTCAGTTTTATTTTGTGTTGATTATTTCAGCCAAGCCAAAACTTTCCTCAGCAACCTAGTAAAAATGCCCTTTGGGTCAAATTTGTGGGATCAAAACTGCAGAGTATTTTAAAAAATCTTTGATGGAAATGGTATGGTAAAAAATGTGATTCAAGACTTTCTGTTTTGAAAGAAGCAGGATGAGAAGCTCTGAGAAATCATGACTGTTTAGAGCAGCACTTCTTACACCTTAATGTGCATAAAAATTACCTGGGATCTTGGTAATATGCAGATTCTGATTCAGTTGGGTCCAGGAAGGACCCAAGACTCTGCTTTTCTAACAAGCTCCCAGGGTGACTCTGAGACAGCGAATCCCCAGGCTGAGTGGCAAGGAGTTGGGATGTATACTTTGTGGTCCATCAGGCCTGGGGTCAAGTCCCTCAAAGTTACTTAATCTCTAGGTCTGGTTTTATCCACTTGTAAATGGGATGATAATACCATTATCTATCTATGAGACTTTTTGTTAGAATTAAATAAGACAATTTATGTAAAATGCACAGCACAGGGCCTGGCACCTAGAAAATAATAAATGGTGCTCATTAAGAACTAATAAGTAAAAGCACACTGCAGGTTCCAGGAATGAATGGTAAGCAGCCTGGCTACTCAAAGTGTGGTCCATGGACCAGCAACATTTGGAAGCTTGATAGAAATGTGGAATCTTAGACCTACTGAAAAATAACCTGCTTTTTGACAAGAACCCTGGAGATTCATGCACCTATTATAGTTGGAGAAGCAATGGCACTGAATTTAAAGGAAAGGGGCAGGAAGCAAGCCTGGAAAGGCATCTCAAGAATTGTAGAGTGCTCACTAAGGACTTGGAAACTTTTTGGAGATACCCACCCATTCAGTCCCTTCCTCCTGCTACACAATCCCCAGCAGATATTGTTAATCAATCATCCACTCATCCAGCCAGCCCAGCCTCAGTTAATCTCGGGATCCTTATCTATACAATGCCCTGGGCAAGGAGCTGTCAGTGGACACAATGTGGCAGAAATGGTAAATCACTGCCACTGCAAAAGACCACATGGAACCAGCCAAGAACTTTAAAAAGGAAAAAATGAGATAATACATGCAAGGGCTTAAAAGAATTCCTGGTATACCTGGAAAACAATACATACAATACATATGAGTCAATTATTTCTACCTAGCCTAGCAATCTCTGCTAATATTTTCTCCAGACAGTGAGTAAATGAGAAAACTTAAGACAATATTCATATTTTGGTATTACATTTATCGTGAAATGATAAGGAGAGTAGATAGAATTTTTGTTCTCATATGGCAAAATGAAAATGTTAGCAATCCCGTGTTCCCGCCTGCTCATTTTTTGTTTGTTTGTATGCTTTCCATAAAGAAAGATGCCATGAACACCTGGCGGGGATTATGGCCTGGATTTCTGGGCCTGTGGGCTCTGGGGTCACTCGGGCTGGTTGAAATGGTCTGAGCAGAGCAACGGAGCCCTTCCCGGTCTGCCTTTGAACAAGTGAGGAGGAGAATGCTTTCTTCCGCAAATGGCCTGACTTGTTCTTCCCACATCACGTAGAGTGGACTCGTCAGTCATTGAAATACTGTTGACAAGAGTGGGAGCCTGTGGCCCGTCCAGGGGTGGTGGCAGAAAGCCATCACAGAGAAGTAAATTCCAACTGTCCCCACAAAGCACAGTCCACTGAGAGCTGAGTTCCCCTCTCAGAAGCCCTCAGACAGACTCAAACTGGGTAGGATTAGCACAGAGTCCAAAGCCTAGGGTTGAAGAGGGTTGCTTTGCACTAGATGACCCAAGAGAACTTTTCCAGTGCGAGCATCAGACTCTTGGATGCGAGTGACCTCCTGGCTACATTTTCTGGATGCTGCGCTGCACCAGGATACCCGAACTCTTAGAGCCAACGCTGGCTTGGAAACGCCTGTGCTCCTCTTCCAAGAGCTCCGCTCTCCCCAGCAGTGCATGGTGATCCAGAGACCAAACTGTCCTGACAAGCCCAAGAACCAAAGTCTACTGAGGTTTAAAGCTCTCTCTTTCAAAAAACATTTTGTATTTATGGCCTTGTATTTCCAGTCAAACCCAGGAATCTCTGTGCTGTAGAAAACCATCCATTCCTTCCTACCCTGCCTGATGTTATGTAGGCAGTTGTATCTGATTCTCGAAAATTAATATGCATATGGAAGTAACGAGAATGCCATATAGTGAACTACAGCGATATGTGTAATTTTCTGACTGGTTTCTTCTTGGCAGGGCAACCGAAGAGCAAGAGAAAGCAAGGGGAACCAGAGTTCATGTGGGATTGAGACAGGAACCCCCTTCATAGCACACTGTGTGTCGTTTCCAGTGGGGGACTTGCCCTGCCATGTCTTTGAATATGCAGCTTACCCAAGCTCATCAGTAATTCGCTTTCAAAGTGTGCTATCAACAGACTCTGCATAAAAACATCTCTCAAATAATGAAGGCTTTGGTTCTACTGGACTGCTTTGAAACAGAAGCCTTTAAAAACATGATTAAAAGTTTCCATTGAAGTTCATTATCAATGAATAAGGTTTTGTACTTATGCATATGAGGCCTTCGACACAGCAAGATGTCCAAATCCTTTCCAAGTGAGGCCTGGGACAAATATAACCATTTCCCTTCACGAGCAGATAGAGCAGTGCTGAGCTCTGTGGCTCATTAGGGGCCATGACTTAAAATGTAAAGTATTTTAACCTTTTCCAAAAGGTTTAACAAGAAAAGGAAAAATGGTGCTCAGCACCTCCCCGCTGCCTTGTGATATTAACCGTGTCTCTTGTTTTCTCTATTCTGAGGCTTTGGCATCTGCAGCCTTGTGGACGGTAGAGAGACTGCCCGCCCCAGGGTTAGCTGATTCCCAGAGATGAACAGCTCCCCAGGGAACACACTTTTCAAATACACACCAGCCAATCAAGAGCCCGTACCCCAGCCACCTCCTTTATCAGGCTCTCACACTCCAGGCCACGGTCCACCTGTCCCACACAGGCCAGGGCCAGGGCCAGGGTCAAGACATTCAGGACAGCTCTTGGGCCCCTGACTCCACTGAAACCACTCAGACCAGCCCATCTGAAGGCTGCTTACCCTGCCTTGCCCATTCCTTCCCGATGAAACCATAAAAAAGGCTCTTGCCCACAGTCCTCTCTCTCCCTCTGCAGTCTAATCGAACCTGGTGCCTCTCCGTGGTCTCCCCCGCCAGAGCGGCACACCCCCTCTTCCTGGGAACTGTAACAACTTGTTTTGTTCATATAATCCTTTTTGACCTGTTGACCTGACTGTAGGTCAAATTTTCTACGAATATACTTTATATCTATTTTCAAACACTTATTAACATAGAAGTTACTGGGCCGTCCTGGGCACCTTCTTCTGTCACCAGGTGAGAGCAGCAGAGCTCCAGGTTTTTTGCTCCTCGAGGGCTCTTCTAATCCTCCGTGTTCCCCACGACCTTCTCCTGGGCCCCATTTGCCACTCTCACTCCTCCCGCTTCCCACCCCCGCAAGGACAGTCCGTCTCAGAGCTGCTACCATCACTACGCAGCACTTGGAAGTTCCAGCAACTGCAGCACCTCCCAGGGCCCCTGCCCCAAGCTGAGGACCAACCTCTGAGGCTGCTCCCTTTCAGAACTGTGGAATTTATTTCATTTTATCCTTAGGGGGAATTTATTTCATTTTATCCTTGGGGGAATTTATTTCATTTTACCCTTAGGGGGAATTCAGAGATTTTTGTTATCCCTTTTCTTCCAGAAATGCCTCTGAGGCCTCCGAAATGACCCCCTTTCTACAGATGTTGAGGGTTCTTGGCTTGGTAAAGACAAGATTTCCCTCCCTCCTGCCTCAGACGATTCGTGGGGCTCTGTTTCCTGGAGCAAGCGATCTCTGCCCCCAGTGAGAGACCGCAGAGACATCCCCTCCCTCCCTCCCCATCCCGCCACGTGCATGTCCTCCCTCAGGAGGATTTAGTAATATTTTTTCACACTCAATTTTATAAAGGCCAAGACACCTGCTTCCAAAAGGTATACAGACTGGAGATATGCAGGGAGACGCTGGGCTTCAAATCACCCTCATCCCCAGGAGGACCCACCCCCCACCCCCCACAACAAAAAAAAGAAGAAGGAAAGATTGTTTTCTAATTATCCAGTGTCGAAATTGTGCCACAGGATTTGGGAATGTTTGAGATGATCTCCACATCTGGCTTCTTCTCCGTATCTGTGTTTTCCTAGCTCATGACCCACCTACCCGCTACCTCCCAACACGCGTATTCTCTGTAATATGCTACCTGAAATAGAGGCGCTGTGCAAACTGCAATAAACGTAATTGGATCACATGGAAGAGGAGACTGAAGAAAAGAGAGGAGCTGATGTCGCCAGTCGCTCATTGCTGTAAGACTTTTACTTGGATTTGGGTTTAAGCTGGGAGGACAGTATGTCTAGTTTAGGGAGGTGGTATTTCTGGAAAATAATGCCCTGTCTTTTTCTCCATAAGCAGCCTCAAGTCCAGGAAGCTTAGAAGGTGAATCCTTCCAATCCCTTGAGGCAGATATTCTCAGTACCCTCCCCAGGGCCCAAAGGAGTGCCTCCCAGGGAAATGACCAGTGTTTCTCTGTGGGAAGCCCTTTGCTACTACCTGGTTGTCCAGAAATACAAGAGAATTCATCCACCCACGAAGAGCACTCAAAAATACCAACGGGTGTTGGTGTGTAAATTCCCTAGTTCTCTGACTTCTCTGGGGAGTACTTCCTACCCCAGGGGGAGGCTCCGTGCTGCCTCCCAGCCATCCACAGCAGGACGAATCTTTAGCTACCCACAGTGGGAGCTTACCTGATAATGAACTCTTATCTTGGCTGCCTTCCCTTCCCTGAGTCACCTCCCCACTCTCCTACCTGGGTTTCCTGGGATCATTTCCATTAGCGTCTTTATCTTAGAATCTACTTCTGCAAAAACCCAGGCTAAGACCATTTCTGAAAGAGCAATCCTTCTGCACTAAGTTCTAATTTGTCAGACTAGAATGTGAACTCAGAGAGGGTCATTCATGTAAGAGGTAGTTATGGTATATACCACAGTGTGCTAAGCCCCTTGCCCAGTGTCTCTGTCTAGAAAGTCAAGCTCAGTCCTATTTTGAGTCATTTCGCCTACTAAAGAGCATGGGCTACAACGGTGAAAAGGCGAGGCTCCAGAGTCAGAGTGCCTGAGAAAGTAATGAATATTTATACACACACACACACACACACACACATAATAGATATATGTAACATGATATATGAATAAGTGTGCCTTAGAGCACAAGGCAAAGACACCTGATCTCATGGAACAATAGAACATAACAATTCATCAAGGATGACAGGCTTTAAACACATCATTGACATAAAGAGTGGTGAGGATTATGATAGCTAAGGACAGGGAATATGTGAGAACATATGAGACAGACTTCATCTCAGGTCAGGCAAGGCTTCTCCCAGGAGGGATCATTGAAACTGAGGCTAGAAGGACAATGAGAGGAGCTGACATTTATCAAGGACTTGCTTTGCACCAGCTGATGTTAGTGCTTTACCTACGTTGTCTCATTTAATCCTTTAAGGTACAACTATTATTTCCATTGGAGATATAGATTATTCAAAACGGCACACCTAATAGGTGTTAGGACATGGATTTATCTTCTGGGGGACCATGACTCAGCCCACTACCATACGTATACTTAATATGCATAATGAATATAAGTATAATGTATTCATACACACACATAAACACACATATCCTCAATGGGTAGCACAGGGCTGTTCACGTAACAGATGCTCAATAATCGTTGTTGAAGGAGCAAATGAATAAACAGAATCGGATCTCCGCCTTCTAAGAATGAACAGAAACTAAAGGCAAAGGTAGTCAAAGTTACAAAAAGGCAAAGAGAGCCTTGCTTTGGTAAAGCTGCAAATCCTTCCAGAAGTTCTGCTGTGGTCAGGTCACTGCCTGCCTCCACAGTTTCCTGGGAGAAACCACAATAGCTCTTTGACTTTCTAATCAGCAGAATCCCCTCCAGAATATTCTAACATTTATGAGGAGCTTTCATTCACCCTGATTTCCTTCTCAAGAAATCCTAGCTCTACTGCTCACAACTTTTCATTATGAGACTGAGGGGGAGGGTTGGGGATGGGAACCCTGCTGTTTCCTCTTCCTCAACATCTAATATTTCTCCCAGGCTCTTTTGCCAAAAATGACCTTTCAGAAGATACAAGCGGGAACAAGAACCGATTATTGCCAAGATAACCATGAAGAATGCCACCCATCTAGGCCACACACTCTTTAAAACACAAGCATGAAATGTGTTTTCCTTTTTTTCTGTTTGATAAAGACAGATCTGCAAAGATATGGTGCAGCTTCTATGGATCACTGCATTATTTGGAAATGTCACTTTGACAGCGGCCACCCTATTGGAGAGGTTGGGGTCACGTGAAGATCACAGAAGGGTGTAGCTTTTTCTCCCGGGTCACAGTTTGGAGGAAGGACTGGGATACAGAGAAGCAATGCCGGTGCTGGAGTCACAGCCTAAAATGCCCTGGCCTCAGACTGCCTCCCCGCCTCCCCGCCCTGCACCAAGCAGCTCCAGATGGTAACCATTTCACGTTTTCCCGGTTAGGTTTGGAACTGAACCAGTGTCAGCATCTCCTCCCCGCCCCCACTCCTCTGTAACAGGATTGTTCAGGGTCAGCTCCTGCCATTTGCTCCTCTCTGTGGTTCTCCAGAGCCCTGACCTTGGCGCCCAGGCTTTTAGACAAGGAGCCAGCAGACCCCCTGTGCTGGGGAAGAGCATGCAAATGCACAGGAGGAGGATGGCTGTCTGGCTTTTCATTATTAAAAATTGTTTTTTTGATCACAAAAGTTGAGAGTAGAAAATAAAAGTGTCCAAAAAAGTATTAAAGCAAAATAAAATCACTCATTATCCTACTATTCAGAAAAAACCACTATTACCATCTGATGTCACTCTTCCAGACTTTTCCCCCCAACATTTTATTTTTACTTTTATATATATATATTTTTGCTTTTTAGGGTCACACATGCAGCATATGGAAGTTTGAGGGCTAAGGGTCGAATTGGAACTGCAGCTGCCGGCCTATACCACAGCCACAGCCAACGTGGGATTCGAGCCACATCTGTGACCTACACCACAACTCACTGCAACACCGGATTCTTAACCCACTGAGCAAGGCCAGGGATCAAACCCAGGTCCTCATGGATACTAGTCAGGTCCATTACCACTGAGCCACAGTGGGAACTCCTCCCCAGCCTTTTACAATGGAATATATTTCTTTGTTCTTCCTTTATCCTTGCAAACTGGGATCATATAAAAATGCATCAAAAGAACCTTCACCAGTTTATGGAGTGGTTTTAATCTCAATAGCAAAAGTGAAATGTCAAACAAGGAAGGTGAGAACTCAGTCTGATGCAGGCTGGGATGGTGAGAAGGCAGAGCCAACAGGTACAGCCTGGCTTCTGAGCCCAGCAGACCTGGTATCTCCCCTTGGGACAGTTGGACTTACTAGCTCTGGGACCTAGCAAGTTCCATGACCCCTCTAACCCACAGCTTCCTATCTGGTGTATGTGCAGTGATTATCCCCTGCCCAACAAATCAGTAATGACACCAATAAAGTTAGTACCCTTCTCTTTCTAAGTGACAATGTGGTGCTCAAAGAGACTTCCATCACTTCCTCCGGGGGAACATTTTATTCTTAAGAAATCAAGGCCAGTTCATAGGGTAATTACAGATTACAGGGATCTACTCAGGCTACCATCATAAAATAAATAGCACAGACTGGTGGCTTAAACAACAGAAATTAATTTCTCTCACTTCTGGAGGCTGGGAGTCCCAAATCAAGGTGCCTGTGAATTTGGTTCATGAGGAGGGCTCTCTCTCCGGCTTAAAGATGCCACCTTCTCACTGTGTCCTCACAGGGCAGGGATAGAGAGAAAGAGTGACTCTCTGATGTCTCTTCTTCTTTTTTTCTTTTTTTTTTTTTTTGTCTTTTTAGGGCCACACCCAAGGCATATGGAAGTTCCCAAGCTAGGGGTCGAATCAGACCTGTAGCCGCTGGCCTACACCACAGCCACAGCAACGCAGGATTTGGGCCACATCTATGACCTACACCACAGCTCATGGCAATGACAGATCCTTAACCCACTGAGCGAGGCCAGGAATCGAACCCATGTCCTCATGGATACTAGTCGGATTCGTTAACTGCTGAGCCATGACAGGAACTCCCTGATGTTTCTTCTTATAATGACACTAATCCTACCGGGTCAGGGCCCTACCTTTATGATCTCATTTAACCAAAATTACTTACTTGTAGGACTTATTTCTAAACACAGTCATATTGGAGGTTAGGGCTTCATCATTTGAATTTATTAGGGACACAATCCAATCCATAGCCTGGTTAACAATTTTAACAAAAAGATACTTTAGTCCTGTTGAGAAAGACATAACAATGCTTTTAGCCTACAGTCGAGTTGAACATATAGGAAAAAAAACCCCAAAAACAGGGCAAGATGAGCTCTTCCAGAGTTCCCATCGTGGCTCAGTGGAAACGAATCTGACTAGTATCCATGAGGATGCAGGTTTGATCCCTGGCCTCGCTCAGTGCGTTGGGGAGCCAACGTTGCCGTGAGCTGTGGTGCTGTGGTGTAGGTGGTGGACATGGCTCGGATCCCGCATTGCTGTGGCTGCACTGTAGGCCGACAGCTTTAGCTCTGATTCTACCCCTAGCCTGGGAACCTCCATGTGCCCTAAAAAAAAAAAAAAAAAGACAAAACAAAACAAAACAAGATGAGCTCTTCCACTGCACTGAGAGAAGCACAGTGGACCCCTCCCTTAAAGGGGCCAGCATTTTCTTCCAGGCTATTGTCAATGACCAAGGAAAATACAATTGACTTCTGCAGGCTCCAAAGGGGAGTCATGAGGTGGAAATTCACTGCTTTGGAGCCTTGTGTTATAAGGTAGGACTGAGTCACTTTGCTGTACAGTAGAAATTGGCACAACATGGTAAATCAACTACACCTTAATTTAGAAAAAGATAATTTTCAGGTATTCTGAAGCTGCTGACCTAGTCGCAAATGAAAAAAAAAAAAAATGAGAGGCTCCTAGTTTCAGGAGTCTTTCTTACTTCAGATGAAGAAGAGATAAAAGGATAACTAGCTTCTTTTTAGAAAGTTAAGACAACTTTTCTCCCCACCCCACCCCATGTGGTAAAGTGCCCTCCTTGTCTTTGGCTTTCCTGGAGCTGGCTGGCAAGCAATTCCTGAGGAAGACAGGAATTCATTCTAACTCCAGAATGATGCATCTTGACTCATCCATTCCTTTCTCCCACTCTTCCATTCAGCCATGTAAACACTGGTCTGACCCTTTGCCCTCAGGCAGTCTCCTGAAATTCAAACCTCTGATGGGCTGATTGTAATCACACTCAGAGACTGTGAGGGAGTCTGGAATCCCATCTGCCATTTCCTCTTCACTTTCTGCACGAAGAACCTGGGGTTGTTTAATCCCTGAGAAATGCCTCTGTCTTTTGAAGAGCAAAAGTACCTTAGGTACTTCTAATTTCCCAGTGGTTCTCGATTTCCAGGTTTTGCAGACCAGGCTAATGTATTCTGGGGGATCCTCAGAGAGTAGTCAATTGACTACATGTGGTCATAAAAGAGAAACCTTTTTTTTTTTTCTTTAGGGCCACATGTGCAGTATGTGGAAGTTCCCAGGCTAGGGGTTGAATCAGAGCTGTAGCCACTGGTCTACACCACAGCCACAACAACGCAGGATCCCAGGCACATCTGCAACCTACACCACAGCTCACGGCAACACTGGATCCTTAACCCACTGAGTGAGACCAGGGATCGAATCTGAATCCTCATGGATATTAATCGGGCTCATTTCCACTGAGCCACAATAGGAACTCCCAAGGAGAAGACATTTTAAATTACTAAGAAGGTAAATAACTCTCTCTCCCACAAAAGACCTCTGGCCACCTTAAATTGGCGTTGGTAAAGTACTCCACTGAACCTCTTGCTCATGCTGCCATGGGTTATAAAAAAAAAATATCACCAAGATGGCCTCAGTCTACAGATTAGACTTTTGAAATCTTTGGCCTTTTACTCTGCTCTTTCTTTTTTCCCAATGGAGAGCTGGCTCTATTCTGCTCTGCAGTTACCTTCTCTACAGACGTCTCTCTTGTGCCTTCTTTCTGTCTTCTTGTCTCTTTCACCCACAAATTTGTTGGCTAACCTCACAGAATCCATGGGTGGTGGACAGATAATTGTGGTCCGAGTTGACAGGCTGCCAGCTCTGGAGCAGCAATTAGTTCGAGCTGGAGAATTTCAGAAAGGAGATAAAATACAGGAGCCTCTGGATTCCAGAGGACAGCATTCCCACTGACTCACCTCCTGAAACTAGATCAACCTCTTCACCTTCTTCAACTAAACCACTGAGTTGATACAGTCCAGGATGGTTTGAGAACTGGTGTTTTGGGAGAGATCTGAAAGAAACAAAGATGAACCACTCCACCTGATTTTTTCTCATCTCCAGCATAATAGCTAAATAGTCCAAATCTTACTAACTTAAGCAGTAATTAGATAGTTTTGGAAGGAAATCAGAAGTCTGAAGGTCAAAGGGATGCCGAGGGACTCGGTTTGGGCGACGGCAGGAACCAGGGGAACACTGAGGCTGAGGTGGTGAGAGTCACATGGCTGGATTCACCAAATGCCAGCCACCTCTGCTGGCTCGGCCATGAAGCTGACTTTGAAATCATTTCTTCTCTATTATGTTATTTATTAAATATTCCAACTCCCAGAAATAGTTTCTGATTGGTTGAACTCAGGTCATGTGCCTAGCCCTAAGATCACATGCTTGATCTTTAGGCTTCATGCTTGGCCCTTGAACATAACAATGAGCAGCAGAGAGGAAGAATCTGGACTCCAAGATTCCATAATATGAATCATAGTCCTGTGAACCCCCACACAAAAGGACAGGCCCCCCAAACTGGAAGATGGGAATGCCAGTAGGGAGGCAGAGGGTTTGGATATGAAAAACCAAGAAACAAGAAATGTCCAATACAGTGGCCCAGGAGAAGTATAGAATTGCTCTGAGAAGTGTCCCTCTTCACTCTGAACCTGGTATGGTGTCAATTTATTTATTTAGTTATCTTTAAGGCTGCACCCTTGGCATATGGAAGTTCCTGGGCCAGGCAGTGACCTGAGCCACAGCTCAGACCTACACCGAAGCTATGGCAATGCCGGATCCTTTTAACCCACTGCACCAGGGTCGGGGGTTGAATCCATGACTCCACATTAACCTGACCGAATTCAGTCAGACTCCCAACCCACCGCACCATGGTGGGAACTCCGGTGTCAACTTACTTTAAAATATATCTATTTTTGGAGTTCCCATCATGGCCCAGCAGTTAATGAACCTGACCAGCATCCATGAGGATGCGGGTTCAATTCCTGGCCTCGCTCAGTGGGTTAAGGATCTGTCATTGCCGTGAGCTGTGGTGTAGGTCACAGACACGGCTCAGATCCCACATTGCTGTGGCTGTGGCGTAGGGCAACGGCTACAGCTGCAATTGGACCCCTAGCTTAGGGACCTCAATATTCTGCAGGTGTGGCCCTAAAAAGACAAAAAAAAAACAAACAAAAAAAAAGACTATACACACACACACACACACACACACACACACACACACGTATATTTAAAAACTTTTCTCAATTTGGGGACTCTTTCAAAATACTTCATTGGGTAAATCATTAATAGCATGTTAGATTCAGACATTTGCATCCTTTCTAAGACGACTTTTTAAACAATCAAGTTCAGCTTTCATATTCTTATTAACAAAAGCATGTTACAGGAATTTCCACCCATTTGTTCAAATATTTGCTAAGCAATTACCATGTGCAAGTGTTGTTCTGGGTCCTGAGGTGCACTTATAGACAGGATCTCCTCTCCCCCCAGCATAGGTGTCTGCCCTGGATCTTTCCATTCCCTCATCCCTTGCAGATTTTACCCCCATGCCTGATAATTCCCCTGCGAGCCCCCTAAGAAGCTTCCCATCTACACAAGAAAAACCAAGCCCATAGAGTTCTTCCAGAGGGAAGATGGCTGGACTGATCCATCTGAATGGTCTAAGCATTATTCAGTGCAGTGCGGACAGGGCCTTAGGTTCCTTACCCCCACCCTCAGGTCACCAGTCACACTGTGCCCAGTCCCCTTTGTCCAGCTAGGAAACTCTTGCTCTTTCTGATGTCAGTGGGTCATTCATTCTGCAATTAATAAAGTTCTGGAAATGCTGGATGACGCTGAACAATTCTAGTGCTTAACTGTGCCACTTAGAATTGCTCCTCATCCCTCTTTCAAGGCTGATCTAAAATGCAGACACGCCTGTGATCCCGATGCATGGTTATGTTTAGGGGGTGAGATTTGATTTTTGGTTTGTCTGAATGTAGAAAATAACAAAATGTGCTGAAGAGCAGTATTATTATCACTTCAATTTTCATGCAAATCTACGGAATTTATACAAAGAGCTTAACATAGTCCATCAAATCAATCACATTCTCTCCTTCTTCCCAAGAGTTCCTGGAGCCATATTAGTAGGAAATGATATTTTATCAAGAGTGGACTTAGGAAGGTTCCAGGGGACATAACCTCGGAAGATTAACAGTCCAAGGGTATAAGGTAGTAGATTAGGAGCCCAGGCCAATAGCGTCTCCCTCCCTCTGGCCCTCTAACCAGCACACTTCTATGACCTTGGATCGTAACTGAGATAGCCTATTCCCAGACTTTGGACGCAGCTTGGCTACACCTGCCCCAGACAGTAGGTAAAGGCCTATGACCTCCCCAATCTGAGCAATCACCTGGATGCCCACATCAGACCACTCGATCTCCTTGTATTTGCATTCATGTCCTTTCCTCTGGGTTTCTGGCTCAATATTCTGGTTCCTACACTTACGTGTGACGCCTGGATTAGCCACTCTCTAGCTTTCTGCTCTAAAGATTTAGACTTCAATTTCTACCTATCCCCAAACCTCAATTCTATTTAATTCTTGGTGGGGGTATCTGTTGTGGTCTCTAAAAAAGAAAAAGAAAAAAAAATCAGATCTAGTCCTAGCTCTGACAAATTCCCCAAAACAAAGCATTCTTTTTTTTTTTTTTTTTTTGTCTTTTTGCTATTTCTTGGGCCGCTCCCGCGGCATATGGAGGTTCCCAGGCTAGGGGTCTAGTCGGAGCTGTAGCCACTGGCCTACGCCAGAGCCACAGCAACGCAGGATCCGAGCCGCGTCTGCAACCTACACCACAGCCCACAGCAACGCCGGATCGTTAACCCACTGAGCAAGGGCAGGGACCGAACCCGCAGCCTCATGGTTCCTAGTCGGATTCGTTAACCACTGCGCCACGATGGGAACTCCCACAAAGCATTCTTAATATGCTCCTTTACCACTGTCTTCCTAATGGGACGTCTTCCTATGCCCCAAACCTAAGCCGATCTAGAACTGCACCAAACCAAACAGGTTCAGGTAGAAATGGATCCGCTTCAGGAAACAGTGAAGTAGTGTGAAGTACCACATGGAAAGCTGCCAATTAAAGGCAAGAGAACAGAATGATTCGTGGTCTCCATCACTCTGAACAGGACAACGAGGCCACAGCTGATGAGTGCAGTGTGGTTGGTGGAGCATATGGTGTGTGGAGGAGGGGAATAGGCGATAGTCAGGTCCGGTCTGTGTATTCCCTGATCTAACTAGTGCCAGGCACGAGAAGACACTCAATAGACCCAGAAAGCTCAACCACCCCTCCAACAATCATGGCCAAGGGGACTCTTCCAAGCTGGCCTTTAAAGATGTACTTTTGGCTGCAGTGAGAGGGGTGGCCTGGAGGAGGGGAGCACAGAGGTACAGGCCTGCCAGGAGGAGAGTGGACTGGAGTGCCTGAATGGGACAGTGGCTTTGGGAAGGGGAAAGACAGTAGAAATTAAGAGATTCTGCAAAAGCAGATTAGAAAGGCTTACTAGGGGAAAAGAACAGGAAAGGTGAATCCCAGGCTTCTAATTTGGATAAATGTGTGTCTGGAGGAGGCTTTAACGCTGCTGGAGGCTTGGGGCTGAGGGATGGTTAGTTTGATTTAGGATGCATTCGGTTGGAGGCCCTAGGGGGACGCCTACTGTGCAGACATCTAAAAGGTGAGTTTGGGGGCTTTTTGTTTGTTTATTTGTCTTTTTAGGAGCCCACAGCATATGGAATTTCCCAGGTTAGGGGTCAATTCCGAGCCACAGCTGCTGGTCTACACCACAGCCACAGCCCCACGGGATCCGAGCAGCGTCTGTGAACCACACCACAGCTCACAGCAATGCACATGGTAAAGCAGATCCTTAAACCACTGAGAAAGGTCAGGGATTGAACCCTCATCCTCATGGATACTAGTCGGGTTCATTACAGCTGACCCACGACGGGAATTCCCTAAAAGGTGAGTTTTGGACAGAAGGGCTTAGAAAATGGAGTTCCCATTGTGGTGCAATGGAAACAAATCCGACTGGGAACCATGAGGTTGCAGATTCAATTCCTGGCCTCGCTCAGTGGGTTAAGGATCTGACGTTGCCATGAGCTGTGGTGTAGGTCTCAGACACGGCTTGGATCTGGTGTTGCTGTGGCTGTGGCTGTGGGCGTGGCTGTGGCCAGCAGCTGTAGCTCCAATTCCCTTGCCTGGGAATCTCCATATGCTGCAGCTGCAGCCCTAAAAAGAAAAAAAAAAAAGTTTGCATCAAGAGAGATCCTTAATTGAAAGTCAAAAGCACAATTTGTGTACAAGTTGATAACATGATATCAAGATTAAACAATGTAATGTATATTCCCTGGCCAAGCATCTCTCGCAAAAGAATTGCTATGTGAAGTGGCATTGGTCAGAACAGGAGAAAGAGATAACAAATAACAAATGGCATAAGCTTTTAGGCAAAGAAGATGACATTCCTTATGAACTGTAGAATGGGCATATGTGTGTGTCCCTACTTATGTCTGTCTGTCTGACACCTGTGTCTGCAGGGCACAAAATTGACGGGGGCTATTATTACCTCCACAATAATCAAGGTCAATAATTTTTGCCTTTATCATTTTTAAAATTTTTGATTTACTTTTTTGTCTTTATCACTTCAACGTAATATTTTAAAAAGCAAAGTTAATTATCCATCATAAACAAAATATCAACATTTTAAATAAAGATAGGATTGGATCCCAGTGCTATGTTGAGCCACACTATTTTGGAAGTGGAAAAAAGAAAAGGAAAGATCAGCAAAACTGATCCAACTTCTATTTAAAGCTTTTGTATTCTATTCCTCTTGGGGAGGGTTTGCATTAATTTTGATTTTTTAAAATAATACTGCATTATTATTTTAAATTCATGTTATCTATCATGATGACTGTTTTTTGGCACCCCCTTAAATTTTATGCCTAGGGCAAATGTCCCCTCATCTCACCTTAATGCTGACTGTGTGCAGTGTGCTGTGTGTGTGTGTGTGTGTGTGAGGGAGAGAGAAAGCGTGGGAACAAACACTTCCATTCAAGCAGGATTTTATAGCAAATGTACAGATGGACCATTAATATGTGCTGTTATTCTGCTCCAAGCCAATTTTTCATCTCAGAGTTCATGCTGTTGTTTGTGGCTGTCCAGGATACAGATTTGGAGCTGACTCCTCATTTAAACACCAGCAGTGGGACACAATCATCTCTTGGCACACCAGAAGTGTAAGAGAGTCCACGGCCTTCCCCAGCCACCCTATGAGCTATTCTCAAACCTGTGCTGCCTGGATCCTAGACAAAGCCTGAACTTCCCTTCCCAGTCTGACCAGTCTTTTACAACCTTAATCATCAGGCCCTGGGGATACAGGACAGCACTGGCTGGGATCAGTGACTGGGAACCCTATTGGATCCATCACAACAGAAACATTTCCCAGTCTTGAGATGTCTTCGCCTGGACATAGGACGCCAGCCATCCTTAGAGCAGCAGGCATGAGAGAATCACTCAGATAATCTGAGTGAGAGTGCGTAAACAAGTTCAAATACAAACCAGGTTCCAGGACTTCAAGGTCAATGGTAGCTCACAAATGGAAGGGAAAGGATGGCTGCTATGACAGTGGACAGAGAGGGGGCAGTAAATTCAGGCAAATACGGCAGAGCAGAGAAGCACTGAGTGCAGAAAAGTAAACAACTTGGAATCAGGGCTTTCCCCCTGCCTCACAGCTCAGGCTGAGATCTCAGGGTTTCAGAGTGAGGGAGTGTTGGGTTTGTTCCTAGTTGGCTGCCCTTGTCCAGCATGATCCTTGGCAGCCATCTAGACTGACGCCTATGTCTGGACAATCTAATGTCACCAACAAATCGGATCTCAGTGACACAGACCCACATGGCAAAGAGACCATCACTGTCTCTAAACTTTATCCTTTGGGATGTGGTGTATAGGAAAACAAAAGCAAACCCTTTGGCTTGCTAAAACCATCTGACACATCTCCCAGATTTTGAAGGTCAATTCAGTTGAAATCTGAGCATCAAAGATTTGGGGTGTTGAGTTTAAAAAGGCTGGATGTAAGATGACTCATGCCAGCCGAATCAACTATGAACCCTGTGATTTTCAAGTAGGTAATTCAAATGATGTCTAAAAACTTCTAAAGGAATAGCTTCTGTTTTAAAACCTTTGGACTGCAGAGTAATGTTACATTTGAAGAGAGCTTCTCAGGTTGACAAAAGCCAAATTCATCTCAAGATTCAACTTCTTAACACAAGCATTCCTCCTTCAGAATGTGAACCTTCCTAAATAACTGATTTTGTTTTCAGTGTCATTTTATTTTATTTAGGGGTCATCTTAATTTATTAGCCTGCATAATTTGTTTTATAAAGAAAGAAATGTCATGATTACAGAAAGGGGCATTATAGCCCCTTTGACTGTCAGGCCATAACTTGAGAACAACTAGAGAAAGAAAGGAGAGACACAGATGAAATCAACTGGCCAGCCTAAGACTTCCCAGAATAGACTTTGGAGTGCTTTCTGCTGTGCCATCTGAAATGGCTCAAGAATGGATTTCTATCCTTCTTTTGAAATGCTTAGCAGCCCTATGGATTTAATGTTTCAACTCTTTCTTACTGGAATTTTCCTGAGCAAAGTTTTATTCAGATTCATCCAGGAATCTGCACAAAATGAATGCGATACTTTACCTCCTTAATATCTGTTTGTCTTTCAGACTTGAGTGTGCAGGGCTAGGCTGGGATCTTTTCTTATATGTGTTTGTAGGGCTTTGTTCCTTTTTTTTTAGAGCACACCTTTGGTTTTCAATTACATATTCGTTATCTAGTTATTTGGTTAACATCTGTCTTTGCCCTTGACTGTAAACTCTAGGGCTGCAGAAAACCTACCCATTTCATTCACCACTTATACTCGTTTGCCAGGGCTGCTAGAACAAAGTACCACAAACTGGGTGTTTTAAGCAAGAGGAATCTATTGTCTCAGACTTCTGGAGGCTAGAAGTCCAAAATCAAGGTGTTGGCTGGTTTGGTTCCTCCTGAAGGCTGTGAGGGAAGCATTTATCCCAGGCTCCCCGCCCTGGCTGGTGGATGGCCATGTTTACATTCACACGACGGTCTCCTGAATCTTCACATCGTCTTCCCTCTGAGTGGATCCCTGTGTCCAAATTTCTGCTTTTTATAAAAAGATCAGTCATGTTGGATTTGAACCCATTCTAATGACTTCACTTTCAGTGATGACCTCTATAAGGACCCCATCTCCAAAGACAGTCACATTCTGAGGTTCTGGGGGTTACCTCCAACACTGGGTCATGAAAGACAGTGACTTCTCTCCCACTTGCCCTCTTTTATAAAATGGGGCATGGTTAAATTAAATCATGTTTCTTTTGTCATACCCTTTAATGAATTGCTCAGTTCTTGAAAAAATATCACAATTATAATTTTAATTATAATTAAATATAATTATATATATATATATATAATGCATGTTTGTTGTTGAAAAGATGGTGAATATAGAAAAATAGAGAAAAAAAGGTTTTCCATAATCTCACCAGCCAGATATAAACCAAATTGTATCAGTAATTATGTACTTCTAATATTTTCCCTATAAATATATTATTCACAAGATTATTTAATTAATTAATTTAATTCCTTGTCTTTTTTTTGGTGGGGGTGGGGGAGGCCATGCTTGTGGCCTCTGGAAGTTCTGAGGCCAGGGATCAAAACCACAGGATCGACCCAGGCTGTTGCAGAGACAGCACTGGATTCCTTAACCCCCTAAGCCACCAGGGAACTTCCTCCCTGCCAATTTTTTAACTTAACATGTATTGGAAAAATATTCCTTTCTATGTCTCTAAAAAGTTTTCAAAAATAATTTTTATATTTGCAGAGTATGTATGTCATGATTTATTTAACCATCTTCTTTTACCGGGAATTTTGTTATTTCCAAAGTTTTCATTTTTAGAATGATGTGATAAAAGTCCTTGTATATATACACATCTTTATATACATTACTGATTATGTCCTTAGGACAAATTATTAAAAGAAGCATTACTGAATTACAATGTACAAATAATTTTATCCAAAAACCCATAACAATTCACTTTTGTTGGCAATGTAGGAAAATGTCCATTTCCCAACCTCTACCAACGTTGGGTACTATCTTTTTTAAAACTGTCACCTTGATCATGTACTGCTCAAGATTAAAGAGTCAACTAAAGAGAGTGGACTCATCTGCACATCACTTTGTTTCTCTTAAAGAAACACCTCCCCACAAACTCTTCAGCTTCTCCTTAAAAGCAAAAATATTCTATTGTATAAATGTGCGTTGACCATTCACTTGTATGAACAAGGTCCTCAGTTCTCAGTGCCTTCAGTCAATATCAACGTGATGAAGTTTCTTGGCTCATGAAGGAAGTAAGACTTTGCCATGTGCTTAGGACGCTCAGCATTACAAATACAATGAACAGAAGGAAAATCCACAGCTACACATTTTTGGTGCAATGCCACCATTTGGCAGACACTGCTATAAATTAATGTCTTTGAGAGTTTTAGAAGTTTGCACTGTCCCTGGGAGGTGGGACATATGAGAGTTCCTCTGGAGTGACAATTTTGAAATTAATGCCCATGACAGGGTCATCACTTTAGATTCTCCTCCCAGGATGGTGACTCCAAGGGAATTCCCAGAGTCTATATATAACTGCCACTCATGGAGGATGAGAAGGTCAGATGAAAACAAATCTCCTTCTCTGAGGTCTGTGTCACTTGGAAAATAATTAACTTCAACGGGTGGTTTTGACATCTTTGAGATCCTGGCTTTAAGATACCCACAAAAGGAAAATTTCAGTTGAATTAAGATGTTGTAGAAATAAGAATTCCTCCAACCCCTACCCTGGACTGGAGCAATCAAGTAACTATCAGGCAATGTTTCATTTGGAAATCCAGAGCAACTTCCATTGCCAATTGTTCTTGCCAAGCGGTAAGAGGTGGTGGGGAGGGTTGGCCTTGGGCTCAATCTCATTGCCTTCCTTTTCTCAGATCCATCATGCAAGTCCCTTTGCATGATGGATCTCTTCCTTGAGGAAGACAGATGGGGACCATGTCAGATGGTTCTGCCTAGAAACTCAGGGGTGATAGTTATTGCTTTTACATAGGCCATTCATGCACTGGAAGACATGGAATCCATTCCCGCTTCAATACCCTGAATCCTAGGATCCTCTTTCCTTATGTCTGCAGGAATGGCTTTCCTCAGTAAGATTTCTCCCACTTCTCATCCCACTGCATGAGAGCTCACGGGAGCATGTGCGCGCGCGCGCGCACACACACACACACACACACAGAGTAATGTGCCCAGCAATTCTTTTGCATGCCCTTTTGGATAGGAACATCTTATTTAGTTTTCTTGAAATTCATTTTTCACTCCTATTTATTTTTTAAAAGCATCATTGTAGTGGGGGAACTAAGGCAATTCAATAGATGCTTCACCATTCATTTGGTTTGTGTATTAAACCCTTCAGAAGAGAAAAAAATTCACATTACTCAATGCCTATCCATGGTACAATAAATGTTTTATATGTAGCAGAGGATAATTGCCATGTCCAAGTTAAATTAACCCATTTAAAAACTTCACAGGAGATATTTTGATTTTCTTATATTCCCCAAAGAGAGCGATTAGGGAAATAAAAATCCCCACCCTTCTACCAAATAGAAAAAATAGCACATTTTGGCACTATTTGGGTTCAGAGAAAGGGCAAAAAAAAAATGTAAGTAAACAAGCATAAAGCCATATATTTTCATATCCCACTTTGTTTCCAAAAGAATTTATCATGGAGGAGAGGAAAAACACACTAAGATTGTAGCGTCTTTCACCTCAATTCACTGGAGCCAAAAGGGAAAAACCCAAGCCTCCATGTGAATTTGGGTTCTTAAGACTTTATCTCAACCATTCCCTATGATTATGAGCAGAAGTTCAAGGAAACTGAAGAAAGAAAGCAATGAAGTCAAGACTTTGTACATTAAAGCAAATTTATTTTTGGCTTGGGATTCACCATAGTGCAAAACAATTTCCTCTTGACTCCCCTAAGTTTTGTCCATGAAAAAGCCTGTGCTCCACTCTGGGGAGGAAGGACCATGTCCTCTTTAGCATGTTTTTCACATCATGGAACAGGTCAGTTCTAAGGCAGGAGCCTCAAAAAGCCAACAAAACCGAAGGAGGCTTTGAGTCAAGACAAGTCCCAAATCAATAGCAGAAAGGCTGCCCCAACCTGGGTTGGTTTCGCCAGTAGGTATTACTTTAGCCATTAATCTGGGGCGCTCTGTGGATGGAGGATGCTTCCCTCCTGCCAAGAAACACACAACAAAACTCCAAACTAAACTGAAATCTGCCAGTCTGCAAGTCTCCTCTGAAGGCAGAGTTGGGCTCCTAAGACAGGATACAGAGCTTGCCTGAGAGGGCTGACAGCAGCCTAGCCCAGCCCAGCCCAGGGCAGAACGGAGAGCCTCATGGTTGCCACTGCAGGCCACCTCACTTCATCATTTAAAGTGGCTTTTGGCATTGGGATTAGTATGATTTAATGCAGTCACAACAATAACCATCCTCACCTACTGTCTGTGACCATGTGAGCCCATCCAGCACTGTTTATTAGCTTTGGCTTCATTCACTATGATTAAGTTCTTTTCAAGCAAGTTTTCCCTGTCCTCTCTAGGTTTTACTTCTCTCCAAAGGAGGTTTAGGCTCTAGTTTGAGGACCCAAATTCCCCTAGTTTCCCCACTTACAGCATGTGCTTTATGAACTCAAAGGCATCAGGAGCAAATGGCAACTTCCCTACTGACAGTCAATAACCTCTGTGTGGAGAATGAGTCTGAGGATCTGATCTACACAGATTTGACACCTATCTTGTAGTTCTTGAGCCTGTTACACCAAAAGGTCCTCCTGGCCAACAGGGGGCAATGCAATCTGTCACTATTAGGACAACTGGTTTGTGGATTTTTGGTAAACTGCTTTCTGGTTTTGGGACTCAGATTAAAATTCTGACTTCACCTTCTTCCCTTTCTCACTCTCTTTCTCCTCTTTCTTGGGGTTAGAGACAAAAATGAAAGTATCCTTAGAGATCATTTAATCCAAGGACAGACAGACTTCTTCTGTAAAGGGCAAGAGAGTAAGTATTTTATGGTTAGCAGGTTATATGGTTTTTGTTGCAACTACTCAGCTCTGCTATTGTAACTGAAAAACCAGCACATACGACATATAAACAGCAGTGTGGCTGTCTTCTAGGAAAACTGCATTTACAAAAACCAGCAGTAAAGAGCACCTGCTTGAAGGCAGGAACCCCTTATAATCTAATGCACGCATTTATTTTTTCTTCCTCCCTCCCTCCTTTCTTCCCTCCTTCCTTCCTGTCTTTCTTTCTTCCCTTCTACATCCTCTCTTTCTGTTTTACACAAGGAAGCAGAATCCCAGAAAGATCTACTGACTCGCACAAGGTCACATGGCTAGTTAACGGAGAGGTGGAAGAGGAATCAAGGTTTCTGAATCCCCTTTCTAGAACTCCTTACTCTCTGTGCTATTTCCTACAGTGGAAGTTTACCCCAAAGGCCTGAAATCATCTCTTATCTGTGACTGGTGACAATCTAGCAGGTACCCATAGGTTAAAAGCATGTTATGACTTATTGAGATGAAATAACGTAGAGACATGATGCTACAAATACCTGCTTCCTCAATTCTGGCCAGTCGGTTGGTTTAGCCTCTGCCTTTATGATAGGAAAAAGTGTCTAATTCCTGTACAGATCTGTTGCCTTTCTCGTAGTCCATAAACCCATATTACGACTTCAACTGTGGTCATTAATTTCTCATCTATTGCCCCAAATTTTATCCCTGATTGCAAGCGAACAGAGTGAGAGAACATGAGATAAAACCAACTCCCTGCCACCGGAAAGTAATGGAAAGAACACGCTGCCCTTTCACATAGCTTTGAAAATAATAAATTTGCCTGTTGTTGGATGAGTTTCATTGTCTGGGCATAGATAAAATACTCTGGTAAGGACCATGATGAAGCAGAAAGAATCTCTGTGGTCCAACCCTTGTGTTGAGTTGCATGTGTTGAACTAGTTCATCTCTCAGAAAGTCAGTTTTCAGATGTGAACAGTCAAAAGAATGATATTTTTCCCTAAAAAAAGCTTGTGTTCCACTTATTCCTAGGTCAACGGTGTGAAAGTGAAAAGGACTTTTATTATTAATTACGCTAAACCGGCAGGTGAACTTTGGGACTGGATATATGGTGATCTGAGTTAAACGATACAGATACTTGACACATCGGGTTTTCTTTCTCATCCTTTTCCTCCAGAATTCAAAGTCTACAACAATATCCTTCTCTTCTGTTTGCAAATGAAATATCAAGCGCTCTGATTGGACAGTGAAGCTCCCATGCCGGCTCTACGGAGAACTTCCCCCTCTGCCATTCCTTTCCTAATCCTACAGAAAACCCGAGCCCTGTGCTCCCACACACTCTGCCTTGCGTGGTCACACCACCCTTCCAACCTCACTGTGACACCAACAGGGCCTGGGGAGGGGGAACAAAAGGAGATGGCAGTCACTGTTCTGCCAAAAGCACAGGTGGTCATTTGAAACAACAACTTTCCTATTGGGGCAGGAGAAACGCTGTGCTGTGAATACAGAACTTGTGGAAGCATGAGAACTGAACGCCTTGGATGTGGCAGAGGCCCGCGTGGGGGCTTCTGATCAGGTCCACCCGTGTACACTACATGAACTCACTTAGAAATAATAACGCCTCTATGCTCCCTCAGCCTTGTATTTGTCTTAAATTCAGGCCCACCAAATTGTGCCAAATTATGTGTTGTTCAACTTGCACTGCCAACACTAAGCTCATTCTGTGAGTTAACTGTGCTGTATTTGTCAGATTTCAGCCTTACAACCAGGAGTTATCGACAGAGAAAGGGAAATAAACAGATAATTTTTTAAAAGTCAAAACTACGGCCGTTTTTCACTTCAAGTTTGAATCCAGGTTAAATTTGTTCGGGTCCCAAGGTGACATTTACACACATGTACACGTGGGAACATGTGCTCTGTGTATGAGAACATGTAAATAAAAAGGAGTAAGATAAACATCACGCATTACATTTCTGAATTTTGCATCTATTTTAAGACAGGACATTTTGGATGAACTTTGCTTTCACTTAGTAGAGTATTTTTTTCTATATGAAAATGTGATTTATTCATTTCTATTCCAAGTTAGCTAGTTTTTCCAGGCTAATAATAATAATGATGATAATACTAATAAAAATCTATTGAAATAGCACATTTCCAATATTTTTAAAAAAAGGTTTCCCCTTTCCCTCCACCCTTCCCATCCCCTCCACCATCAGGCAGTAAGGCACACACAGTGGCTAGGAGTTTGGAGTGTAAGTTCAAATCTTGGCTTTTCCACTTTATACAATATGGCACTTTTCAACTTACTGGACCCTCTGAGCCTCGATTTCATCATCTGAAAATGGGACTAATGATAGTTCCTACATCACAGAGGTTCTGTAAAGATTAAATGCATCCAAAGTGCTAGAAGTTTAGCGGGCACATGCGAAGGGGTCCACAAATGTTGACTCTTACACCTACTCCTAACAATTCAGCCCAGCTACTTCTGCCTCTGCAAAACCTCTCTCCTCTTGCTTTCTATGTAACTGGAAATCAGGGCCTCCGGGTTGCACCCCTGGATTCCTGCAGTCTGGCCTCCTGTCTGGTCTCCAGGTCACCTCGCTCCTCCTACCTGCCAGTCTGTCCTGTGAACACCTAGCAAATGTCTTTCTCCTCCAGCATCCCTCATTCACATCGGAGGCTCCCTATTTCTAAGGGATAAAAATCTAAACCCCCGGAGTTCCCATCGTGGCGCAGTGGTTAACGAATCCGACTAGGAACCATGAGGTTGCGGGTTCGGTCCCTGCCCTTGCTCAGTGGGTTAACGGTCCAGCGTTGCCGTGAGCTGTGGTGTAGGTTGCAGACGCGGCTCGGATCCCACGTTGCTGTGGCTCTGGCGCAGGCCGGTGGCTACAGCTCCGATTGGACCCCTAGCCTGGGAACCTCCATATGCCGCGGGAGCGGCCCAAAGAAATAGCAAAAAAGACAAAAAAAAAAAAAAATCTAAACCCCCAAAATGTGACAGCTGGGGTCTGACACCGTGTGCTCTGATCTCCCTTTCCAATCCTACTTTGAAACTCAAACATAAATTACTACCTACCTCCCTACCTAACAAGAGCCATGCCTTTCTCTCCCACACACCTTTCCTTCTCCAAGGGCCATCTTAACACCCCTCCTCTGTAAAGTCTTGTCTGCCTCCTCCATCCTCACTGGCTCAGCCATTCACCGTTACCAGAGCTCACTTGGCACTTAATTATCAACTGTCCTATGACACCTCTATGATCAATGGGCTTTGGGAAATAATATAATTTTATTTATTTATTTATTTATTTTGCTTTTTAGGGCTGCACCCACAGCATATGGAGGTTCCCAGGCTAAGGGTCTAATCAGAGCTACAGCTGCTGCCCTACGTCACAGCCACAGCAACGTGGGGTCCGAGCCGTGTCTTTGACCTACACCACAGCTCGCAGGAACTCCAGATCCTTCACCCACTGAGCCAGTGATGGAACCTGCAACTTCATGGTTTCTAATCAGATTCCTTTTTCCTGCGCCACAACGGGAACTCCACAAACAATGTAATTGGGATTGTTCTAGATTTCTGTCACTTCCACAGAGGAGATACTCAATAAAAAGATTTCAATAGAAATTTGAATGAATGAATAAATTAAGAGAAATGAAAATAGAGAATACAAGAGGTCAACGTTTTACAGTCTAAAAAAACCACACACTATGGTAAAGGCCAAAGGCCCTGATTTATAATGACTGTGGAAGGTTTTTCTACCCTGGAAATGTATAAAATGCTATCACTCATAAAAAAGATGTTGAGAGCTGTGACTGACATTTCTTTGGGCCACTTCTTGTGGATGAATATTCCAGAGAATTTGGGCAAATCAAAAATACATGCCAAAAACCCAGCTATATTTAACTATCATAGTAAACCCATCTCAGGGGCAAAATCCCCTGAGATCAACCTACCTTTTACCAACGTTCCAGGGAACAAAGTCCTTTAAATGATTCTCTAACCTACATACACCAACCCATCAAATATAATAAGTCAGAGATGCAAACAGATCCTTATTCTCTAAATATACGTAATATACCTCAAAGTCCAATATTTTAAGCCAATATTGGTCACAGAGGCAAGATTATTTGCTCGGTGCGTGGAGAAACTTGATAATGTCTCAACATTACCCGCATGTCTGAGACATATGCTATCCATCAGATCCCCCAAAATGTATAAATGCATCTGTTTTTACTCAGAGCCCCCCTTTACATCTTCATGAAGTGAGCAAAACTGAAAAGTCAGAAGGAATAAAAAGATGGCTGTAACAAACACAGTACTAATCGCTTAATCCTCTCTCTAGTGCCCAGGCTGTCAGGGCCAAGGACGATAATGCCGACGCTAATACAGGCTGTCTGCAGGAGCTGTCACTGCCGCCCATGTCCCTGAGTTCTATTTGTCAATACCAGAGGGATTACAGAGAGACAAACTACATTACGGAGGAAAGTTCGTGTCCAACACGGATCCAGTTTCCTTGTTTGTCAGTGAGTGCTGACGGATCCAGGCGGACGGTGATGACACCAGCTGAGCTCTCAGCAGGCAGATGCACTGGAATTCCTGTTCCAACACAAACTAACAGGCAGAAGAGGCCAGAAAGAACAATTCAACCACGCCATCTCCAAAACAGCAGGGCTCCCTTAGCTCACACTTGACTAGAAAAGTGCCAGTAGAGCCGAAACCCCACAGGTGACAGTGGTGGTTTTTAAAGCGCCTGGGTGCTTGGAAACCAAAAATCAAAGCCCACTTCCGCAGCTGTTTGAGCAGAGCAGTCACACCCCTTGTGGAGGCCTCTGCAGGCTCTGCGTGAAGAGCTGTAGGAAGATCAACGGCTCAGGCACTGAGTGAATCAGAGGAAGAAAGAGAAGCGAAGGCCCCTTGTGTGGGTCCTGCAGCTCCCGGGGCTGGCTTGCCAGGTGAGGAAGCAGAGTCCCTGTGGGGTGGCCCTGCACTGACTGAAGAATTGCACGACTCTTTCTGCATTGGCCGGGGATGTCCAGCTTAGGTGCGGCGCCAGGCTCAGCTCGACTTTATTTAAAGACCATTATCTGAAACATCAGCTCTGCTCCCCCTCGCCTTCCCCCAAACTTCAACTCCAAGCCCACTGGCATTCGAAGAAAGAATGGATTAGGTCAAGTAGCCAGTCTTGATTAGACTCAAGGCTGATAATGCCTAGAAGAATAATAGGGAGGCAAAGAAAGGAAAAATTCCTCTCACTTACCAGCTCTAGGAATTTAGCTCCTTCACCTGCTCCTCCACTGCTTCCCCTAGAAAGGGGATCAGCACAGCCACCACCACCATCTACGGCCGAGAGTGAAGGAGATGACTTTTTTTTTTCTTTTCTTTAAGGGCTGCACCTGTGGCATATGGAAGTTCGTGGGCTACGGGTGGAATCAGAGCTGCAGCTGCGGGCCTACGCCACAGCCACAGTAACACCAGATCCGAGCTGTGTCTTCGACTTATGCCACAGCTTACAGCAACACCTTCCCTTAACCCACTGAGCCAGGGATCGAACCTGCATCCTCATGGATACTAGCTGGATTCTTTTTTTTTTTTTTTTTTTTTTTTGCCTTTTTGTCCTTTCTAGGGCCACTCCCGTGGCATATGGAGGTTCCCAGGCGAGGGGTCTAATTGGAGCTGTAGCTGCCGGCCTACACCAGAGCCATAGCAACATGGGATCTGAGCCACGCCTTCGACCTACACCGCAGCTCATGGCAACGCCAGATCCTTAACCCACAGATTGAGGCCAGGGATCGAACCTGCAACCTCATGGCTCCTAGTCAGATTGGTTAACCACTGCGCCACTACAGGAACTCCACTAGCTGGATTCTTAATCCACTGACCCCCACAACAGGAACTCCTGAAGGAGATGATTTATATAAAAAGTACCTGGCATTGTTTATAGAACTTTACAGCCACTTAAAAATACATTATTAGCATCCTCTTCTAGAATGCAGAAAACCCCAGAACCAGAAATGGTGAGGGATAGTTTCCAATTCAGTGAGGCCAGAATGGCCGGTCTGGGATTCGACCAGATCCTTGGAGTATAAGCAGGAGGTGGCCAATCTCATGGAGAGAAATATTCTATCACTATCTTCACAGTTGGCTGTGACAGACAGGGGCTTGCCTTCAGGACATGGTGTGGCTTTAGCAGGATGCGGGAGGCCGTAGCCACAGTTCTTTGTGCCTCAACCGATAATTGAAAACACAAAAGGTTAAACTTTGGGGCTTCTCAGCCTATCACAGCGAATGCCCAGTCAGATTTTCCAGACACTTTTTTCTCTTACACAACAGAAAAACAGGTGCTGGGGGGATGGGTTCAGTCCAAATCCAGCTTAGGGAAGAGACAGATGACTGGGGGCATTTCATTAACGCATTAACAAAACTGAGGCTTACATTTCCCCAAAGCTGGCTTTCCATCACCCTGTTCCATTTTCAGTGCGATGGAAAATGCCACGTAAATTTCTTACTGAACTCAGTGCCTGTGTTCCAAACCTCTGAGGACCGTTCCAGGCAGGGAGGTGGCAAAAGGAAGTGCTTGGGGCAAGCCCTCAGCCCTGCGAATACTGGGAATAGCAAGGCAGACACTGAGGCTTCAGTACCTCTGCTTCCCTAGCTCGCCTGATGGTCTCTGAAGACTGTCCTCCTTAAGCCCCCGAAAGAGGTTAAAGACAGCAGTGTCATGTAAAGAGAGATTGTGAGAGGCTAGCTCCCAGAAATTAGATGAGTCCCAGATGGTCTACGAGCCTCTGCGAGGGTTCCCATGAAAATCTGAGCCAGACACAGATGCTGAGCGGATGGTGAGTTATTCTTACTATCTCATAATTCACCACACAACCATCTCCCTGACTTCATCTCTTCTCTCTGGGCTCCACACCATCCAGAGCCACATGGGCCTCTTTTGACACTCCTTCAAACTGAGTGCATGCTCCAACCTCAGGGCCTTTGAACTTACTTTATTCTCTGCTCAGGACACTCTTCCACACATAACTGTTTAGCTTGTTCTTCATTCAGTCTCTGTTAATTTACTGGAGAGAGCTTTGCTGACCACTTCATCTTGAGTGGTAGCATAGAAAGCGCTACCCACATCCCACCACTGTCGCCCCTGACATTTCACCCCACTTAGTCTTCCTTCCCAACACCTGCTACCCCTGCTATGTTATATATTCATTTGTGTTTTGTTTACTGTCTGTCTCTCACACTGGTGTGTAAGTTCCTCGAGCAGAGGCTTTGCTCGTTTGGTTTATTGCTGAAGCCCCAGTTACCACACTGCACCTGGCACTTAGTAGGTGCTCAGTAAATATGTGCTGAGTCAATTAAGGAACAGTATTCCTCAGATCACAGGATGCAGAGCTGCAGGGGCCTTATCAACTATCTGGTTTCCTCCTCTTGTTTTATAGACAAGGAGATCCAGGCTGCTAAAGGGAAATAAAGGACCCGAGAGCCCATAGCTAGTAAATCGAACAGCATAGGAGGCCAGAGGGGTGATCAGCATGAAAAAAGCAAATTGATCCAGTGTGGAGAAAAAGCGGATCTGGCCAAAGAGCAAAAGGGAAAGGAGAAAGAATGAGGCAGGTGGGGAGGAGGAGGAATGGAGAGAGGAAGGAAGGAAGGGAGGAAGGAAATATATATATTTTACTAGCTGAAAAAGAGAATCTAGAGGGCAAACAGGTTTCAGATGGGGCCGAGTTAACACTGAGAATCCATAGAGCTTTTTGCAAATAATCTCTTTTGCAAGCAGACAGACAAAATTTAGGAATGGCCCTGAGAGGTCCAGGTCCCCATCCATCATTGTGGTGCAGCGGGGATATTCTGAGTGCCGAGGTTTATCGAAAGAACAATTATTGTTTTGGTTTACATCTCCCACCTGCAGGCTGCACACTACTCATCTTAGACCCTGAAGGGGAAGAGCGGAGGAAAGAGATATTTATTGAACTAGGCACTCTGCCAGGGGCTTTCAAGTATCTCATAACATCCCCGCAGTCACTTTACAGATGAGAAAACTACATCTCAGAGGGTTCAGTGAACGGCTCAGAATCTCAGAGCTGATCAGTGGCAAAGCCAGGACACTTACTCGAGTCACGCCAACTCCAAAGCATTTCACTCACTTGGCTCTTCTTCCTAATTTGTAAAGAATTTCAGAGAAGGAAACTTCTTCATGTGTGTTTTCACCTAGTCTTTTTACACTCGCCGGAGGCGAGGCAGGGTGGATGTTTAGGCACCAGAGTGCCTCTGGCTTCCTCAGTTTTCACAGAAGGATCTGATTCCACCACCCAATCATCTGACTGCTAAAACGTTCTGATTTGACAACACAGAACATGTGCGCTGGCTTTGGAGGGAAATCCATCAGTACCCCAGAGCCACCCCTAATTAAACACGCAATCTAAGTTAAAAGAGTGTGCTTGCCTCGTCAGTGTGACTTTGAAACTCTCAGCCTAGCACTGGGATGATGTGCTGTTCCATTTGCTGAGGACTGAGGAATATCTGGGGATGTGTGACTTTTTAGTCCCCAAACAGGAAAATTCTGGGCAAGATGGAAAATTTGGTTGCTCTATCCAGCAGCCTCATTTCCAAACAGACTGTCCCCCTTAATCCCCCATGAAGAAATTCTGAGGTCACTATTGTCCTTATAGAACCTCAAACAGCCTTTTGCCTAACTTTTGATTGAAATTCCATAGATAGAAATGTCATTTATAGAAAATATATTAAAAGATATGCATTTTATCCATTTTTAAAAATTGTAGATTTTAATCTTGGATTTTTCTTTTTTTTTTGCTTTTTTTTTTTTTTTGCTTTTTAGGGCCATACCCATGGCATATGGAAGTTCCCAGGTTAGGTGAGGGGCTGAATCAGAACTACGGCTGCCAGCCTATGCCACAGCCACAGCAACACCAGATCCGAGCCAAGTCTGCTACCTATACCCCAGCTCACGGCAATGTTGGATCTCTGACCCACTGAGTGAGGCCAGGGATTGAACCCAGATCCTCATGGATACCAGTTGGGTTCATTTCTGCTGCGCCACAATGGGAACTCCTTAATCCTGGATTTATTTGAGCTCCAGAAATATGTATCCATGAACCACATTCTTTTAGCCCCCTTGCAGAGTTCTATTCAGTGGACCACGCTTTGGCATTTTGCCTCTATTGTAATATTAATGCCACCTTAAAAACTCTACTGTGGCATTCCCCAGTGGCTCAATGGGTTAAGGATCCGGTGTTGTCACTGCTGTGGCTTGGATCCCTACTGTGGTGCAGATTTGATCCCTGGACCAGGAACTTCTGCATTCTGTGGGCATGGCCAAAAAAGAAAAAAAAAAAAAAAAAGAGAATTCTACTGAGAGTAATGGGAGGAGGGGAGTGATGGGGACAGTGGTCACTATGGGATCCAGTGTCACCCTCAGTCTTCTAGTACCAGAGAAATCTCTGTGCCCCTTGAGAAAATGTATTTTCTGCAGTTTTTTCTTTATGAGAATTACTGTCATATACTTGATCATATTTCTCTTTTTACTTTGGCCATAAGGAAATTGAGATTCAATTTTTTTGCTCAGTGTTAAAAATTGCGTAGGACTCTTTTGTGTATAGATTCACATTTTAACTTCCTGCATTTTCAGGATCTTAATTTTCGATGTAATGCAATGAGGTGATAGATGAGAATGTGATCATTTGTACATTTCATTAAAATGTTCAGTTTCTCCTTACAACAACCCAGCAAAGTAGGTATTATTGGGGGGATTTAAAGCTCATATTGGAATCTGTCAGACAAAGGAAAACTTCAGTTCAGCATTGGAATGGGAATTTAAGACAAGAGGCAGCTGAACAAACATAGTAATGGTTGGTTCAAAATTTTCTAATTTATTCCAACATTTGTCAACACCTTTTCTATACACCCAGGAAGATAGAGAATGCCAAGTTGAAAGTTTCATTGCTCTGATCCCTAATTCACTCTTTGCATAATCTCAGGTGGAGTGGGGAGAAGCCTTGACCAAGTCATCTTAGGGGCAGGTAATGTGTTCAGAGTGGAATCTCAGCCCCAAGATTTATCACCAGTGTGACCTCGGGTGGTTTGTCATCTAAACAATTTGCTTTTCCATCTTATCACTGGTAAATCAGGAATAATAATATCCACGGTAGAGAGCTCTTAGGAAGACTAATTAAAATCATGCAAGTGAAAACATCTCCCCACTCCCACTCCCACCACCAGCTCCCCCCAACCCCCCAAAAAGGTCTTAGCTGTGACTACAGAAAAGTTAATCCTCAGACTGACAGGGATCACACTGTCCCTGGCACGGACTGGAGATTTTATCACAAACCTCTGGCAGCGTTGCCTACTACAGCTTTGGCCACTTTGGCTCATTTGGTAAAGAATACTACCCAGGCCCAGAGCAGAGGCCCCCCACTAAAGCCGTTATTATAGTGGGTCACTGGGCTGCTCTTTCCCTAGGCAACAATGAAGCTGAATTAACAAGCATTCACCGGGGCAAACCACAGGCAAGAAACATTAGAACTTTGCAAAAACAATAAACTCATAAAGAGACGCACTGCTAGGCAGGCCAGCCTTTGGGGCCTCTTGCTTTCTGCACGTGCTGAGCTGTCTGGAGCCCACAGTAAAGCAGGAGTGTGCAGAGCAAGCCTGTGAGTGTTCATCCCTGAGATTCTCCCGGCCTTGGAGAAGTCGCAGGTCCCCCTCCAATTTTGTTAGCCAAAGACACATGGTCTTGTTCTGTCCCTCTCGCTTCCTGCTAGCGTCCTCCTTGTCTCCAATCAGGATCCCTCTCCGCTGAATTCGATATTCCGTGGGCTTCCCCACCTGCCACCCTCTCCAAATTCAAGTATGCAAATGGGCCAAATAAAAAGAACAGATACAAATTTTACCCCAGACTTTGGCTCACAGAGTCCCACTACAGAGACCAGCTGGGTCAAGACTCCTGAGTCTGCAGCCGGAGGCATCAAATGCTTCTGAAATGCTCCAAGGCATGGAGATGCAAAGAAGAAAGGGATAGTGCAGGGAGCAGAATGGCAGAACACCTCCTGGTAAGTTCTGTTCCAGCCATGATTTAAATATGTGGAGTATTCAAAGCACAGATTCTCAGAGCTGACTCCAGAGGTTGTCTGGGCAAACCTTTGTCTGATGTACAAATCTCTGTTCACTAATAGAGACATGAAACCCACCCAAGGCAGCCTACATCTCTTTAGAATAACTGAAGTGTATGAACTTGTCTTCACTGTCACATAATTCCTCTTTCATCTTGAAACTCTTGATGTATTAATGAGTATCTTCTGTGGTGTCAGGCATTGGGCAAAGGGCGTACGAAGGGGGACTGGGGAGCAAGATTTGTGTCCCCACCATCTAGGAGCTTATAGTTGAGCTGTGAAAATGGACACAAGTCACATGTGACAGATGAGTGTGGGCAAAGTGCTCTGAAGGAAAGAGAAAGGACAGTTCCATGATGGGTACCCACTAAGCTACAGGGAAGGTGGCAGGGAAGAGGGTAGCTGGAAATGCTCTTTAGAAGCATGGCATGTGGAAGTTCCCAGGCCAGGGACTGAACCCTCGTCACAGCTGAACTAGAGCCACGGCAGTGACAATACCAGATCCTTAACTTGCTGAGCCATGAGGGAAACTCTCTGAATAGGAGATAACTCTTGAATGGGGGTAGGGGTCAAAGCCATTCCAGAAAGAAGAAGCTCATGGCCAGAGGGGTCATAATACACTCAAGGAACCAAAAGAAAGCCAAAGCGACTCTAACATAAGGCACATGAGCAAGAGCCAGTAGGTCATGCAAAGGGCTTTGTTTTTATTCTCAAAGTAGTGGGAACAATTGAATGAGCGTGTGTGAGTCTGTGTATGTTAGACCCAGTATTTGCACCACCTCTTCAGATTCCTGGTTCAGCCCTCTCCCAGCCCCCTGGATGCTTACACGTGGAACGCCTTGGATGACAGAGCCCTGGGAGCTACTGCCCCAGCCCCAGCACCAGTCAGATGCTACCCAGACTAAAGGACTACTGGCCAACCTGGAACTTGTCCTTCACATGCAGATCAGAGTAGAGAAAGCCAAGTCCTTTGCTCAAAACTCAAAGGAACTGATCTGATAAAAGGGAGAGAGAAAAGGAGAAAACACGGAGACAGAGCAGGGGAGGCCAACTGAAGACTCCAGTGAAGACGGAGGCAGAGATTGAAGGGATGCAGCCACAAGCCAAGGACACTTGGAGCCACCAGAAGCTGGAAGAGACAAGGAAGACCTCTCTCCTAGAGCCTTCAGAGGGAATGCAGCCCTGCTGCACCTAGATATTGGACTTCTGGCTTTCAGATCTGTGAGGGAATAAGTCTCTGCTGTTTCAAACTGCCATGTTCACAGTAATGTATTATGGTAGCTCTAGGAAGCTAATATAGATCTGGGTGCTGGGAGGGGGGATGGTGCCGTAACAATACCTAAAAGTGGCTTTGGAATTGGATAATATAGAAGTTAGGAGAATTTCGAGGCACATGGCAGAGAAAGGCTAGCCTTGAAGAATTGGTAGACACATGGACTTTAAAAGTGATTCTGGGGAGAGCTCGGAAAGAAGTGAAGGGCACAGAAGAGGAAGCTCCTATGATCTTAGAGAATACATTTATCATCCTAAACGGAATCCTGTCAGAAATGCGGACATTAACGGTACTCCCGGTGAGGAACATGTTTTTGAAAATGAGAGAGGAGTTCCCATCTTGGCACAGTGGTTAACGAATCTGACTTGGAACCGTGAGGTTGCAGGTTCGATCCCTAGCCTTATTCAGTGGGTTAAGGATCCGGTGTTGCCGTGAGCTGTGGTGGAGGTCGCAGACGCAGCTCGGATCCCGTGTTGCTGTGGCTCTGGTGTAGGCCGGCGGCTACAGCTCCGATTAGACCCCTATTAGGTTCCCCTGGGAACCTCCATATGCCGCGGGAAGCAGCCCTAGAAAAGGCAAAAAGACCAAAAGAAGAAAAAAAGAAAAAAGAAAACTGGAGAAAAAGAAATCCACATTATAAAGTATGAAAAAAACTTGGCTGAATTGTGTTCCATTGGGTATAAGGCAGAATTTGTAAGCCATGAACTGGATATTTAGCGGAGGGATTTTTTGAGCAGAGTGTAGAAGATATAGCCTTGCCCCTTCTTGCTGCTTATGGTAAAACGGAAGAGGAATGATAAATCGAAGAAGGAACTGCTGAGCAGAAAGCAGCTGGCACTTGATGATATGAGAGGTTGTTGGCTTATTTAGATTGCAAAGGATGCTAAAATTAGAAAACTAATACAAAAGTACTCCTTACTGACAATACATCAAGCTTACACATTTATATACTTTTATGTGTGTATGTTAAAAGTTTTTTTAAAGAGCAATACAAACTCATGGCTGAAAAATTAGAAAATAGATAAGCAAAAATAAAAAATAAAACCACTATATTTCCAATAACTAGAGACAACCCACCAACATTTTATTTTATATGCATCTAAATTTCCTTCTACATATTTTTTCTTTTATTTTTTTTCTTTTTAAGGCCATACCCACAGCATATGGAAGTTCCTGGGCTAGGGATCAAATCAGAGCTGCAGCTGCTGGCCTACGCCATGGACATGAGGGATCAAAGCTGTAGCTTGCAGCAATGTTGGCTCCTTAACCCGCTGAGCGAGGCCAGGGATAGAACCTGCATCCTCAAAGACACGATGTCAAGTTCTTAACCCACTGAGCCACAAGAGGAACTCAGCTTCTACTTATTTTCATACTTCCACATGTATTTTAACCAAAATAAGACCTTATCACACATTCTGATCTATTGGCTCTTTTTGTCTCTTTACAATATATTTATTGATGGAAACTTTCCAATAAATATACATCTAGAAGATCATTCTCAAGGGCTAACTTTATAGGTTTATAAGAATTTCACAGCAGCATATTTTATTTTTTGAATTTTACTTGAATGTCTTTTTAAAAATTGCTAAGGAATAAAAAGTCTGTAAAGTAAAAAAAGAAATATTCTAGTCTTTGGAGGTTAACATTTAAATATTCGTTCTTTGATTACAAGCAATATTAAACATGTTTTCATATTTATATTGAGCATTTCTATTTCTTCACTGGAATTACTTTTTTATAGCCTTTTCCCCTTTGTTTCTATGTGGTTTTTTTTTCTTATAGACTTGTAATGATTCTTTACATATTCAAGATATTAATCTCCTTATTGTCTTAGATGTTACAGATATTTTTCTCAGTTCTGCCACTTGCTTTTCATTTTATGTATAATTTCACATTTATGGAGTTGCATATCTAAATTTTAATGTTTTTGTTTTTGTTTTGGCCACACCAGTGGCATATGGAAGTTCCCAGGCCAGGGACTGAATCCAAACCACAGCTGTGACCTAAGTGGATCCCTATGGGATCCTTAACCCACTGCTCCAGGCTGGGGATCGAACTCATGCTTCAGTAGCAACTGGAGCCACTATAGGGACAATGCCAGATCCTTACCTTGCTGCACCACAGTAGGAACTCTAATTTTTTTGTGGTTTCTACCTTGGGGTTATGCCTGAAAAGACTTCCCACATGCCCAGATTATATGAACAGTTAACTAAGATTTCTTCTGGTGCTTTTATGGTATGTTACTTTTTGATTTTTTTTTCTTTCTGAGATTTGTTTTAATCTATAGTAAGAGGTAAAGGATTAACTTAATTTTTAAAATAAAAATTATTCTAGCATCATTTATTGGATAATTCACCATTCCACATTATTTTTAAGTGCTGGAGAGTTTTTTTTTCACATACTGAAAATAGACATATCTTTGCATTTGGAGCTGTCTATTCTATTCCATTGTTCTATTTGCTACAGCTTCTCCATGTTTATTTGAATGCAACTTTATCTTACAATTTGTTATCTGTTGGTATTAGGGCCCCTCCAATTTCTTCTTTTTAAATATATTTTTGCTATTTGTACATATCTATTCTTTCAGATAAACTTTAGAAGTTATCCAGATAAATTCATTTGCATTTCAATTGCAACTCTATTAAATATGTAGATTAACTATGGGTAAGGCTGCCATCTTCTCTTGAATAAAGGGTATTCAGGAAAGAAAGGCTGGTTATATGGGGAAACAGCGAGAAATATAACTGTGTGCTTAAAGAAAACTACTCAAGTAGAATCTTTCTATAGAAGCGGAAAAGACCAACACACTGGTTGTGGTCAAAGTGCATTTAGATTTCTCTTGGAAGTTAGAACGAAGCACTTTTAAGGAAAATTAATCTCACAAACACATATGCTTTAATGAAACTGGAGAGACACAGGATGCCAGAGGCTGACTGGGGGCTCCTCCAATGGTTTCAAGGTGAAAGGAATAGAAAGATTACAGAATCAGGACCTGATGCCTCTTCAGGAGTGAGAGACGAGAAGGTAGCCTCTTATAATGTTGCTGAGGTGTCACCTCATCTGACAGAAGAAGCTGCTGCCAGCAACAGAAACCAGGACATCAGGAAGTAGCTCCGCTCATGCAAAGGAGACGTTCAGCTCAAGTTCAAACAGGCTGAGAAGAGATGGCAGGACATCTAGGTGGAGATGTTCTGAAGGAGGATGTAGATCCGGAGCTTTCTGAGGGTGACGATTGCAGAAAACAAGAGCCTGGTGCACAGGGCACCCTGATAAATGTATCGCACTGAACTAAATAAGTGGTAGTTGTGACAGGAAGTCAGAGCTGATAATCATGTTGTGATAGAGCAAAGATGCATGAAGTGCCTCTAAACTTTGCTGAATACTGCATTTACAGGATAGAAAGAAAAGTAGCATCAGAGAAGTAAGCAGTAAAAACAGGCCAACCTACCAATCAGTGGGCAGAACAATCGTGATTGTGAGCAATTGTTGCTGAGTATCACAGATCTCTAAAGATGATGCAAGGTGAACACAAGTGCACACCTCCAAGATAATGCAGTGGCATATTTAGAGACCCTTAAAATTTTTAAATTACCTTCTTATTTGATCCTTGTAACAATTCTGGTGTTGGGAAATGCCGGAAGGCTCCCACCAGCAAAGAGTGAATCTAATTCAGTTAAAATTTGCCCGGTCCAGTTGGGCCATATCACTTGCGTTTAAGGACACGACTTCTATCCCACATGGTCAGCAAGAAAAAAATTAATTTAAGTAGTGTTGTCACAGGGAGGGCAAGGCATCAGCTATGTCAAGTGCTCACTGGAGTCTGTAGAGAATCCATCACCCTCTGGTTTAACATCCCTGTGAAAGGCTCTATGCACACAGCTCTATACCCAGAAACCAGTGAGCAATTTAAGAAATTGTCAAGGGTAGTTTTTTTTTTTTTTTTTTTTTTTGTCTTTTGTTGTTGTTGTTGTTGCTATTTCTTGGGCCGCTCCCGCGGCATATGGAGGTTCCCAGGCTAGGGGTCGAATCGGAGCTGTAGCCACCAGCCTACACCAGAGCCACAGCAACGCGGGATCCGAGCCGCGTCTGCAACCTACACCACAGCTCACGGCAACGCCGGATCGTTAACCCACTGAGCAAGGGCAGGGACCGAACCCGCAACCTCATGGTTCCTAGTCGGATTCGTTAACCACTGCGCCACGACGGGAACTCCCCAAGGGTAGTTTTGACTTCATGTGATTTTCACCCTTGGCAATGATTATTAGATTCTAATTTTTTCCATGGGCTATGACTTTAACTTGGTCCTTTCACATAGTTTTTTTCATGTCACTTTATTATACTCAAGTTGCCACGAGCCTGTTACCTGAGCTAAACCCAGAGAGATTTTGAGGTGGAAATCTCACACAGATCACATAGGTGGAAATGGCATTGGTGGGACTGACACTCGGGTCTGTTGCCCGCAGACCTTTTCATCACTACTGGAGGGAAAATAATGTAGGGGCGAAAATAATGGACTCTGGAATCAAATGCTCTGTGTTCACATTTTGGCTCCATCACTTTCCACCTGTGTGACCTTGGGCAAGATACTTAATCTCTCGAGCTTCAGTGGCCCCATCTGCAAAAAGAAGTGAAGAATAACCTATTGCATGAGATTGTACCTAGGTAATTGTCAAATGAATTTGATATTTGAAAAGTTTAGAACACTGTCTAGCCTCTTATAGGTCCTCATTAAATAAATATTAGCTGTGATTTTTTTTTTTTAATTTTATGGGCGCTCCAGTGGCATGTGGAAGTTTCTGGGCCAGGGATTGAATCTGAGCCACACCTGTGACCTATGACCACCGCAGCTGTGGCAACGCCAGATCCTTTAAAGATCCTTTAGCCCGCTGCTCTGGGCTAGGGATGGAACCCTCACCTCCCAGGTGACACAAGTCCCTGCAGCTGGACTTTTTTTTTTTTTTTTTTTTTTTTTTGTCCGTCTTTCTAGGGCTGCATCCATGGCATATGGAGGATCCCAGGCTAGGGGTCCCATCAGAGCTGTAGACGCCAGCCTACGCCAGATCTGAGCCGTGTCTGAGACCTACTCCACAGCTCAAGGCAATGTTGGATCGTTAACCCACTGAGCAAGGCCAGGAACCGAACCTGCAACCTCATGGTTCCTAGTTGGATTCGTCCGTGGTGCCACGATGGGAACTCCTGCAGTTGGATTCTTAACCCACTGTTCCAAGATAGGAACTCCCACTAGCTGCTGATTTTAATTAGCACCCCATATACTTTCCCAGCTTGTTAAGCAGTTTGATAATTCATAAGCATATACAGTTAGTAAGTGATGAACTTAGACTCATAGTTCTCTTGACTGACTCGATTGTTTCCCTCCTATCTTATACTTGCTCAAACAGGTTTACTCAAAGGAACAAGCTATGTCCACTTTGGGTAACAACATTTATTTGGCAAAGAGCAAGGACTGCCTAGTTCAATTTAATTTATTTTAACTTCATTTGAGCAGGCTTTTTGTGGGGCATGCTAGGAATATTTATACACACACAAATGCTTGCCTTGTGTGTGACTGACATGTTGACATGTGAATGATTATATCACTAGAGACTGTTCCTGAGTCCCTCAGAAGAGTCAAGAGCCACAGCAACCAGCCAGTGACAGAGGCCCTCTTTCATTAACAGACCCTGTCACCACGACTTCCAAATCTGAAGAATGAAACCAATAATGATACCACTTCTTGGGAGCTTGCTGTATGTTGTACTATGCCAACGTCTTTACGATATTGTGACTAAAGGTCTTATCATTCCTGTTTTATCCAAGTGGAAATTGGGGCTTAGGGAGGTTTTATAACTTCTCTAAGGCCATCTTGCTAGTATGGGATGAAATAAGGTTTCAAATTTAGGTCTAACCCCAAAGCCTTTATTCTCCCCTACCTCAACCATGCTGCTCCAACTGATGTTAACATGAATTAAAGGAGAAATTCAGTAGTTGGGATTTACAGATGATGAGCCACTATAAAAGCCGCTGTTGTGAACTTTAGCAGTGGGGAAGCCAGCCAGTCGAACATCGGTTAAGAAAATGCTTTTAACAATGAATACATTTTCCCCCTTAGTTTTCATGTTGTCCCAAAACAAGAGAACAAAGGGTCAGTCCAAGTTCATGGAAGGTAAATTTAGAAAAAAAAGACGAAGAAGAAAAGTAAATATATTTTGCCCCCCAGCATGGAGGCTCTCTATGAAATTCCATATCTGCAGAGTCAAATTTCAGAGCTGCAGTTTTAAAAAGCATTTGGGTTGATTTAATGCCCAACAACAATGCTGGCTGTTGACTCGGCAAAGATTAGAGTAACCAAATCATACACTTCAGGGCTTCCACTGATTTCTGCAGAGGTCAAACAAGCAGGTTTCTTCTCTCCCACTTTTGCCACCCACTGCAGACCCATGGACCAGGGGCCCTGCACTGTCTTCTGAAGCTCCAGACTCCCAGCATGGCCAGTCTGTCCCTGACAGCCCATCTAACAAGGCAGAAAGTCTCAGTTCCCACAGAAGTAGCCAATCCAGTCACTGAAGGGTTACCCAGTCCAAATCCCCAGCCACAAAGTGAAAACAGAGCAGGGTCTTTGTTTATTGATTTGCCTAGGACCCTCCGACAGGCAAAGGAAGAAAAAAATAACCCGGCACAAAATAAATGTTCGATTTCTTTTATGTAAACAAGATCGAAACCAACTTGGCTGTACAAAGCAATTCTTTGCATGTAAAGCAAAAAATAGCTCCCCTGAGGAGGAAGGAGCCCAAGCCCCACTCAAGTCCCCCTCCCCTCCACCCTTCCCCCAGCCATTTTCAGTAACCGCTGCCTTTCTGGAATGAATGTCTTATTCAGTGTCCCGTGGGGGAGTCACTGCAGGCAATGAGCTCACCCCCGCCACCACCACCCTATCCAAAGTGGTTTCTGATCCAGATAAAGGCTATGGACTCCATGCTGAAAGTCAGTATTACTGCAAATTATTTCCATAAAAAGGAAAAATTTTATCCCAAAATCTCATTCTCCTATTTCTTTCTGTGGGGCTCAGACTAGTCCCAAACTGATTTTATGTGGGTTTAGAAGTGGACTAAAGGGAGACCTAAAAAAAGAAAAAAAAAAAATACAAATTGTTTTTTGCTGAATATCCAGACAGTGAATGGCAATTTGGATGCATATCCCTTAAAGAAGGATCTCAAAATTTAGTTCACCTTTTGGGACCAAGGAAGTTAATTCTAAATCATTGTTCAATCTTTAGTCATGCCAAACTCTTAGTGACTTAAGCAAAACATCTGCCAACTTGGATCATGTGACTCAGCTTCATTAGCCAGTATATCTATGGACAGGAACATTTTAAGGAAAACAACAGTCTAGCTGAACCTTCACCCAAAACTTAACGCCAACACAAACGAAGACACTGGGATTTCAGAAGACCTGATTTCCGGTGGGAGAAAAAGGGCTGCTTTCATTTTCATATAGGTCCCATTTTCTCACTGCATTCAAAATGAAACTTGGATAAATCCCCCGGGAAAACCTAGTCCCCTTGCAACCCTGTGACACAAAGCCAACTGGCATCAGGATTTTGGGGGAGAGAGTATTTATAATGCTTCTAAAGCTCCAAGTGTTCAAGAGATATTTGGATTGTTAAAGTTCCCACATTTTGAGGGGTAGTCACTGAACACGAAGAAGATAGAAAAAAGGATCTTACACCTGACTCGCTGCTACTTCTCTGGCTGAGAACCCAAACTTTAACGGGGAGGCACCAAAAGCACAAAGATGTCCACTGATTAACAATGCAGATGTAAGAATGCTTTTCAAGGGCTTTACTCAACAAACCCATGCAACACCCTCCACCAGGACACTGCAGTGCCCACAGGAACTATGGTGGTGTCAATACCATCTTTCCTTCCTTCCTGGACACTCACGGTTCCATCACTCGGTTAGGAGCTCCAGGAACTGAGTGGCCAGGTTCCACAGGATGGGGGGTGGGGTGGGGGATGGGGTGCTCCTTTTCTATGTAATCCTGCCCTTTCCCAACCATGCTGGTGATCAGGGGAAAGCACCGGGGTGTGGAAAGACGCAGGTATAAGGAAGAGATAGGCAAGTTTGAAAAGTCACATGAAAATTTCTGGTACCCCACTCAGCTCCCCCGGCCTTAAGTGGACGCACGGCAACTCAGCTCTTCCATCTAGCCATCGGATTAGCCTAATAAAATGAGCAAGAAGAGCTATCAACAGAAATCTGTGTTGTGCTTACTGACTTGTTCACATAGGGATATATTTACAGCCTGCCTCATTCCACAAAGGATTTGAGGTGGAATGACTTCATCCTCAAAGACCCAGATAAAGCTCTTTATTATGGTTATTATCTCAACTCAAAAAGAGGATTCAAAAAACACAAGACAAAATCAAGGGAGCAGTCACCACCAACATGTCAACAGGCCCCCCTTAGCTGCTAGTCTCCAGGTAGAAAACGCTCTGATGGTTAAGAGTATTCTGTTTGGGGATTTTGGCTCTGGCACAAGCTGTATCAGCCTGCTGCTTCTTTTCATTCAGTGTAAGATCTGCCTTAACCACTGGCAGCAAACTACCTGTAAGGCCCATTCATTCAAGGTTTACCAAAAGGGAATGAGGTACAGAACTAAAGGCAGACGAGGAGAGAATTATTTTCAAGGGGCATACAGCCTCCCCCATTTCCTACCAAAAATCTAACCTTGAAGGCAATTCTTAGGAGGGAGGTCAACTCAAATTAGAAAAAAAGTCTAAATTGTAGATTTTTAGAAAAATAGACTTTTTAAAGATTAGTTTTAGGTTCACAGTAAAATTGAGCAGAAAGTACAGAGTTCTCATATACTCCCTGCCTGCTCTATTATCAACGTCCCCACCAGCGTGGTACCTTTGTTCAATTGATTAACATATGTTGACACATTATAATCACCCAAAGTACACAGGTTACATTAGAGTTCACTCTTTTTTTTTTTTTTTTTTTTATAAATTTTACTGGCGTGTAGTTGACTTACAAAGTTGTGTTAATTTCAGGTGTACAGCAAAGTAAATCAGTTATACATATACATGTATCCATTCCTGGTGTACATTCTATGGGCTTGACCAATGTATAATGACACATATCCATCACAGTATCAGGCAGAATAATTTCACTGCCTTAAAAATTCTTTGTGCTCCAACTATTTATTCCTCTCTCCCCAATGACTCCTGGCAACTACTGATCTTTCCACTGTCCCTATAGTTTTTCTTTTCTTTTTTTTTTTTATTCTACTTTCTTTTATTTGGCCACACCCATGGCATGTGAAAGTTCCTGAGCCAAGGATCAAACCTGTACCACAGCAGCAATTCAAGCCACTGCCGTGACAATGCTGGATCCTTAACCCACTGCACCACAGGAGAACTCCAATTTTTCCTTTTCCAGAATGGCATATAGTTGGCATCATACAATATGGAGATTTTGCTGATTGACTTTTTTCATTTAATAATATGTATTTAAGTTTCCTCCATGTCTTTTCATGGCTTGCTACCTTGTTTCTTTTTAGCATTGAGTAATTTTCTATTACATAGATGTACCATTGTTTACTTATACATTCACCTACTAAAAGACATCTTGATTGCTTCCAAGTTTTGGTGATTATGAATAAAGTTGATATAAACATCCATATGCAGGTTTTGGGGTGGAAATAAATTCTCAGTGCATTTAAGTAAATGCTAAGGCACGTAAGTGCTGAGGATTGCATGGTTAAGAGTATATTTAGTTTGGTAAAAAATGTCAAACTGTCTTTCAAAGTGCTTGTACCATTTTGCATTCCTGCCAGCAGTGAATGAGAGTTCGTTGTGTCGCTCCACATCCTCACCAGCATTTGGTATTGTCAGTGTTTTGGATTTTGGCCATTTTAATAAGGTATGTAGTGATATCTCACTATCATTTTTGGACTTGTTAAATATGCAATACATTTTTTTCATCACACACTCAATTAACCAAGGAAAGTTGATATTTAGTGAAAGTGGATACTATCTGGGCCCAGAATCAGCACTAGACAGTCCTTATTCCTATTTCACAGACAAGAAAACAGAAGCTCAGCTCAGAAATGTTGGTTAATTTCCTGAATCACACAAGAAAAGAGATGAGGTCTGAATTTCTACCCACATCTATCTTTCTCTAAAGTCCTTCCCACTCTATACCATAGCAGTCAAAGCAGAAGGGAGCACAAACTCATTTATGGAGTGCCCACATGGCATATGCCAGGCCTTATGTGCTCATAACCTCAAATATATTCTCTCATTTAATCCTCACAACAAGGCTAAAAATGGCATTTCTGTCCTCACCTATAGTGGATAAAGAAGGTGAGACTCAAAAGTTAGATTCTTCCTGGGCTGGGCATTAACCTTTTTGATTGTTGGACCATGTGGGAGGATAGGAGGTGGGGGTTTCATGGAAGGGACTGGGATGCTGAGATGGTGGAATGGAGGCCCTCAGTGGGTGAGGAGTTCTTAGAAGAGATAATTTATCAGTTAATCTAGAAAGATTTCAGTATTCCAACATAACAATCTATATAACCACATCAGCCAATGCCAACTCTGAGAGGGCCTAACAGGATTTGCTGATGGATTGGACATGGCGCAGGAGGTGGACAGAAAAAAGGAGAAGATTATGCATCATCAGTGTTTGCCCTTCACAGCTGGGTGGTGAGGCCATTTCTTAAGTCTGGAAAGAAGTAAAGTGAGGAAGGAAATCAGAGGTCCAGGATGATGTGGTCAGTTAATGGAAGACTACCAGTTATGCTCAGATTTTGGAACTAACTGAAGGATACAAAGCTGCAAAGAAGACTAAGACATCACTCCTGGTCTCACAGCTCACAGAGCAGACAGTTGCACCTCCCAGGGGCTACGATACAAGAGGAAACATGAGAGGTGGCTAAGGAGTCGAATTTGAAAGTTGTCCTAAATCTTCACTTTCTATGTTCTTATGTGTGATTCAGCAACCACAAGTCAATGCTGTACCATAAACCTTAAAATTGAAATCTCAACCTCGAATCCAGACTCCAGTTACAGGAGGAGAAAGAATACAAAGGAAGCCCCAGAGAGGCCAGAGAAAGACATCCTGCCACACATGGGCATCTTGTTTGCTTGGTGTGGCCTCAAATAGCATGAAAGTCATTTGTCGTTAGCCATCTGCTGTGAGAGCTTTTCTTAGTGTATGTGGTGGGAAGGGCGGGACCGTGGTCTGGCGTTTCGCATACTAGGTTTCTGGCTCTGCTGTAAACTTGATGAGTGGCCTCCGGGAAGATATGGGCCAAGCTCCCAACAACCCCAAACAGCAGTATAGAGGGTCTTATGGAACCCCGATGTCACACCAGAGAAGGGAGACATCCCCCATCTAGGAATGGCCTTAAAGTTCCCTGGGGCATGTTCTGAAGAACCGCTGAGACACCCTAGAAAGGGCTATGCACTCAGTCCCTAAATGAGACCTGAAAGGTTTTCTCCACATCTGTAGGCAGCGGCGATTGGGAAAGAGGTCTTCCAATTACTGACTGTGTGGGAAAGAGGGGTTTTGCAGAGAATTCAGAGTTAATGATTCAATCGGGCAAGGAATAGCTTTGGCCATCCTTAGTAGAGGGCACATTGGAATGACGATAATGTGACTATCGTGCGGTTAGCGGGGTGAAAGACACTCCCTCCTCTAATCCTCCTGACAACTCCCCAGGTAAGGAGAGACTGTACCCCTACTTAATACACAAGGAGAATGAAGTCTGGGAACTTGCCTGAGGTCGAACTCAAGCAGAAGGTCCAAGATGTGAACACCAAGCTGTCCTACCCCCAGGGCTGACACATTCTTCCCACCCTGCATGGCCAGAAGCAGGTCACATTTGATAAGACTTTTCTTTAAGGATTAAATTCACTTGCCCTTCAAGGACCTTTGCTGTGAAGGGAAGGCTGTCTTAGGTGATCTCTGAGGGTCCTATGAACACCAGAACTGCCAGAGGCTTAATGTGAATTTTTAAAGCCAAGATGGAGCCGGTTTCACAAAACAGCTTCAAGGAGAAAACTGCCTTTATAAGCTCCACCTTTGATATTCTCTGTCTTGACTTTTCCATTTCAAAAAATGGATCTGAACCAAGCTCAGCACTTGCTGCTCTCCAAACACATCCCACATTCTTGAGAGACACATCTAGAACTGATCAAAAAGTGAAGGTTGATGACAATGCCATGAAACGAAGCAGGGCATAAAACTATTCCGCCAAATTTAACAAGATTATCACTCTTTGTAGTTTCTTAAAAAGGCTGGTCATGTACTAAGAGAAATGCAATCCAAGGCAAAGGATAAGGAACACGGGGTTGGGCACGTTCCAATCTCTGTCTTCTTCCCTCCTTTGAAATGTGAGAGCTAAAGTCTCACTAGGCTCCCAAAGCAGGGTGGTGCCAGGAGTATTGGCGGTAAAAATTTAAATTCAGTGTTGATGCACCATTTAATCACGCCAGGAGGCATGTTCAATGTTAAGAAGAATGATGGCTAAGATATAGTCCTTGTCCTAAGAGCTCCTATCCTTTCCTGTTCTTTTTTTTTTTTTTTTTTGGTCTTTTTGCTATTTCTTGGGCCACTCCCGCAGCATATGGAAGTTCCCAGGCTAGGGGTCCAATCGGAGCTGTAGCCACCAGCCTACGCCACAGCCACAGCCACAGTAACGCAGGATCCGAGCCGCGTCTGCAACCTACCACAGCTCACGGCAACGCCGGATCGTTAACCCACTGAGCAAGGGCAGGGACCGAACCCACAACCTCATGGTTCCTAGTCGGATTCGTTAACCACTGCGCCATGATGGGAACTCCCCTTTCCTGTTCTTGTCTGAAGATCTTTGACTCTGTTTCCATCATAACACACATGACTCATGACTTTGATATCCCTGGCACAATAAGATAAAGGATCACAATGCTCAGCTGTACTTATCCAAATTCTGGAGTTGGTCCTCCACCTTCTCTCTCTCTCTTTTATAAGAAAAGCAAAGCCATCATATCTAACTCACAGTAAAAGTGACAGAGCAGCCATGATCTTGGCTTCCTTTAACTCATAATAGAGAAGGAATACATTTGCAAATGTTTGTACTTTATTATTAGATATGAGTGACTTGTCACAACCCACTAGCGTATTGATGCAGCAGTACATGGAGCACCACATGGATTACATGGAGTCTGAGAACCGTTGTCAGGTAGGAACTGACCAGTTCAGGTTGCAGTCCCCTGCCGTGCAGCTTGTGCGCTACACGACTCCAGAGGACACCATCACATAGTGGGTCATGGGAATGATGCTCACCTTCTCCCCCACCCCGCGCCCACCTCAAGTTGTGTAATGAGATGACCCTGCCCAGATGAGAATTTGGGCCCAGTGTGGGACCTCCTACATACCCATTTGGACCAAACGTCCACCCCACAACCTTACTGCTGGCCAAACTGGATGGACTGTTTTATACAAGAGAGTCCCTTAACCTGACTTCTGACTTTGGGGTGAAGAGAAAAGTAGGCACGCTGTTTTGTACTGTCATTAGCCTTTAGGAAAACTTGGTTTCTTATAAACTTGGGCTCTTTCATACAAGGATAATCCATCTCAAAGAAAGGGAGAGCTACACATGACAAGGCGGGACTTCACCCCCTTGCTTTCTTTCGCTAAATGAAAACGGTTCTCAAAACCTAGGACCACTCACATGGAAATGACTCAACAGCAGCACACTTGCAAGATGCCTAGCAGGTGCTGGAGCCATGGGAGCCATGGGAGCCATGGGAGCCATGGGGGAAGTGCCAGAAACCCATTCTAGGACAGGAAGTAGCCCCACCTCTGCTCCAGTAACAGTGGCTGATCTGGACAATAGTAGTGCCACGAGGTCGAAAGGGATGCAGGATGTCTTGACTTTGCCAGGAGCCCTCCTATTCGTTAAACATTTATTCTCTTCCCTTCTCTTTTCTCTTCTCTTCTCTTCTCTTCTCTTCCATTGTCTTTTGTCTTTTTATGGCCATACCCATGGCATATGGAGATTCCCAGGCTAGGGGTCTAATCAGAGCTGTAGCTGCCAGACTATGCCACAGCCACAGCAATGCCAGATCTGAGCTGTGTCTGCAATCTACACCACAGCTCACGGCAACGCCGGATTCTTAACCCACTGAGCGAGGCCAGGGATTGAATCCACAACCTTGTGGTTCCTAGTCGGATTTGTTTCCGCTGCTCCATGACGGGAACTCCCATCAAACTTCCTTTAAAGAAACCATGTTGAGAGTTCCCTTCATGGCTCAGTGGTTAACGAATCCAACTAGGATCCATGAGGGTGCGGGTTTGATTGCTCAGTGGGTTAAGGATCCGGTGTTGCCATGAGCTGTGGTTTAGGTCGCAGACGAGGTTGGATCCTCGCATCCCAAGTTGCTGTGGCTGTGGTGTAGGCCAGCAGCTGTAGCTCCGATTTGACCCTAGCCTGGGAACTTCCATATGCCACGAGTGCGGCCCTAAAAGCAAAACAAACCAAAGCAACACAAAGCAAAACTAAACACCGTGTTAAGAGAGTTTATGAGTAGGGTACATGAAGCTGTCCTGTGAAAGGATCTCCCACTCCCCCTATGAATGAGCCCAGATGTTATGGGCCACCTCCCTAACATATACTCATCAGAATTTCCATAAGGAAAAAGACTGGTAGAAATAAGTGCTCCTCATTCCCTGAGAAAACTTCCCAGTCATCATGGCTGCTTCCATTTCCCCCAACAAGCTGCCCCGGAGTCAATTCAAGATGGCAGCAGTAGAAAGATGGATTGGCTCTGTCCACAGGGAATCCTAAAGTCCTGCCATTCACTGAGCAGAGAAACGTGTGCCTGCCATGGGCAGTTGATAAGGGAAGTGGACACAGAATCAACTTCAGCCCAGCCAGCTGACAAAGCTCAAATGCAGTCTTGGAAAAAAATAGCAACTGCTGGGCCTCTGCTTTGTGAAGCAAAGACTGTGGGCTTTGTTCAATTCCCAGGCTATTAAAGTCAACAGGAGGCTTGCAATTCCAAACTGTTGCCACCTGCTGCAGAGACAAAAGGACCCAAAAGTGTCTCTTATGAGACAGTTCCCTTATAGGGAACCCAAAGCACAAGTTGTCACAAAAATGTTCTTTCACCTCCAATGCCCCAACTCTCTGACCCTTGTCCCCACCACCCAAACCTCTCCATTCTGATTCATTTTCAGGAGCAGAACACCATTTGTAAGTAATAGACTTCCCGATGCCTATTTCCAAACTGGATAACCACTCAACTTGTAGGAGGGTTTAGTATGTGCTTAGTAAGAATGGTAAGAATTTTATATCCATTATCACACAACACTTCGGTGTTGTGAATCTTCCCAACACTCCCATGTAAAATATTTTTTGGCTGCTTCTGTGGCATGTGGAAGTTCCTCAGCCAGAAACTGAACTAATGCTACTGCAGTGACTCAAGCCATTGCAGCAACAGTGCTGGATTCTTAACCTGTTGTTCTACAAGAGAACTCCCTAAGCACAGCATTTAATAGACGAAGAGACTGAGGTGCAATGAGGTATAAATCACACAGCTAGTAGTTGGTAGCTCTGGGATCTGACCTTCATCCAGTTGGGTCTGATTCTAAGGCAGAATCCTCTTTTATTCTGTGCATTGCCTCCCTCGCCCCCATTGAGACTATAGACAGAGAAGTTTCAGAGCTTGCTTGCAAAGGCTTGGGAACCCCTTTCCCAGATTACAGGTTTGGAGAAACACAGGCTGGGTATGCTCCAAAGTAATGACCACGACTGCTTCCCAAAGTCCCTCGTGTCTGAGCTTGTCCCCTCTCGAACATTGTCCACTTTGCTTGTTCCTATCTTATCGTGGTTAATCGAGCCATATTTTACTTTTCTCTGGCTCCTATAAAAATCCCCTGAAGCCCTCCCCAGCTAGATAAGCCTTCCAGCCTTCTTTCTCCTCACCATTAGTCACAATTTCCTAATGTTGAGCCTCTGCCAGGAAGACAGAGGAAACAGCTCCAAATGCAAGTGATTAGCTTGTGTGTGGGGTTTGGACACAGAGTTTTGGCCACTTAAAAAGGCAAATGCAAAGCTGGTTCAAGAGCAGCTCCTGGTCATTTTCCATCACTGGAAGAAATGTAAATCTCAGTAACTATTTGCTTCAAAATGGAGAGTCCCTTAACTTCTGTGGGGATAACCAGGCAGACAGACACATGAAGCCCTCACACATTTGAGCCAATCTCAGAGCTCACTTAGTCAAGGCAATGGGCACATTGCTGAGTGCTCTTTTCTAACAAGCTCTGATGGTCCCACAGATATTTACAAATAAAACAAGTATCCCTGTGCTGTTTCTTTAACAAACATTCCCCTCATTGCAAAGCAAAGTCCAAAGCCAGAATACAAAACTGCACTGAAAAACTAATGAAAACTGTTTTCAAAAGAGAACAATTTTGAATTAGATTTAAGAATGTTTCTCAAGTGGCCATTATTTTTAAATAGGCATAGAAACACACTTTTATAAATGGTTTTCTATTGACCTCCCTGGGATTTAAATACTTTATTTATGTATGCATTCATTCAACAAGCGTCTCACTGAACACCTCCTGTGCACTTGCAAAACAATAGGGCTACCATGATAACAGCCTGAAGCCTGTTGAGGAGTTCACTGTCCCACAAGGATGACATATATTGAGTGAGAAAGGATTAGGTAGGTTATGCTGCAGTAACAAACAACCCTACCATCCCATTGCCCAACGTTAGCAAAGGTCCTTGCTCACGTGACATGTGTATTGAGGGTCAGGAGTCTAGGCTGATGGAGTAGTCACCACATCTAACGTTGCCAGTCACCTTGCTAGAAGAAAAGAGATGTCTGAAGGTTCTCACACCGGTGATTAAACATTCCAGTGTAGAAGCGACACTTATTCCTTCTGCTGTCAATTCATGGTCCAGAAGTAGTCGCTGATCCCACCCAATCACAAAGAAACAAGGAAGCCTTATGACTAGGTTGGGGAAGATCCAGCAACATATGAAGACTAGCCCTAATGAATCCCATACACATATTGGTAGATAAATGTGAACAGTGCTATAAGAGAGAAATGGAAAAAAAGAGGGAGTAATAGCTAACAAACTTCCTAGAGTAATTACAAAAGGTGCCCATAGGAGGTGGCATTTGAGTTTAGTCTTGGAGGATAAAAAGGCCTTTTCTGTGGGGGCATGAGTATGAGTGTTCTAAGAGAAAGAGCACTGCAAAGGCAGAAACATGAAAACAGATTCATCTGAAGGGAGTGGAAGGCAATTCAGCATGGCTGCAGCCCTGAATCCATGAGGCAAAAGGGAGCCAGTTCTGAAGGACATTCGCCTTTCTTGAGTGTTTGGTTTCACCCTGCAGACAACAGGAGATAACAGGGTTGTCCTACAGAGGGATGTCCTATCTTATGTTTGTTTGTTTGTTTGTTTTTAGGAAGATAACACAGAGCAAGCATGGAGGCGGACCTGGAGTAAAGAGACTGAAGCCGGTTAGGGAGCCAGGGCTGTCAACCAGAGGAAAGAGAGAGCCTGCCCACAGGCACTGCTGGTGGACTCTGAAATGGGAGGCATTTCTAAGGAAGAGCTGATAAACCCTAATATTTTCTCATTAAAGAAACATTAATGCTTTTAGTGAATGGGAGGCTGATGGCAAGGGAAATCTGATGACAAGGGAAAGCTTCAAGACCATTTGAAGGCTGCCAGTTTAAGGGACGAGGTAAATGCCATACCAATCACTAAGACAGGATTATGGCTGGACGATGAAGAAGGCTAACACAGGAAGACTTGGACATGCTGAATTTGAGGTGCCCGTGGAGACTCAGGTGGAAATGTCCCTGGGAGTATAAGGCTTAGGAGTCTGAATTCATCAGGTGATACAAATTTGGGATCAATATCATTTATGATTAATGCATGGAGTTAATACCCAAAGTGCCTCATAGAGGAAACTGAAGGGATAAATGCAAATATATAGAAACAGTCTAAAGCAAACTTTGTTAGTCACTATGTTAAAAAAGAAAAAAAATCCATATAGCAAAAGCTCAAAGGAAAGGAATTTGGAAATATCTCATCCAGCCAAATGCCCAGAGAAAACAACTTCCAAAATTTCAGTTCATATCTACCCCCATCAAAGCAGAAGTTCTTGCCCATGGAAATGTTGATAATGTAGAACAAACAGATGTATATATTTCAGTCAGAACTGATTGGATGTTTAACCCGAGGAAAGAATTTTGAAACTCAACTTTTATGACAATTATAAGTCATAGATGCTGTTTTTCAAAGTGACTAATCAAGTTTTCAGGGTTTCTGCAAATTTGGGTGGCCATCCATAGGCATTTTCATTAAACTGTTTTTTTTTCTTTTAATTTTTAATTAAATTGGCCAAAGTCAGCAATCAAGGTTTCCATGTTACTATGTAATGTATAGGGTAGCGAATACAATGGGCTCCCACCAGCTCCAAAAAAGATCATTTCGAAGCCTGGAGGGAGAAATCTGAACTCTCATTGTCAACGTTCCAAGAGATAAACAGAGCATTATAAGTTGTTCTGAGGCAACGGGATCAGGGTTTTTAAATAAATCATATTAATATGTGAATAAGACAAGCATTATTCTCTGCTTTCAAAATTTAATAGAGCTTTTGTTCTTGCCGAGTAGGAAGGTGGCTGTTGGGCCGTGCAGCCGTGGGGACACATCACACATTGAGGACTTTCTGGTCTTGCCTGTCACGCATGGGGTCGCACTCACGTTCTAAGTAGCTGACCCTGACTCCTGGGCCCAAGCCACTTCTGGCCGACAAGCACAGGCGGTTTCTGGGGACAAGCTACCTCCCATGGCAGGAGAAGAATATTTCTTCTGGGATGTGGACCAGCCAGGAATTGCTAACGATCCACACATTTCCAGGAAGTTAGTGAAGAATAGACAGGTTAGATTCTGCAAGGCTATTTATAAATTTGATTTTGTCCTAGGGTTGGGCGACAGAGGGAGGGTCAAGCTTGTATTCTCCACAGGCAGCCCCACACCAAGATATTCAAGTCTTTCTTCTTGCATTTTAAAACTAAAGGTAGTTTTCCCTTCTGTGTTAATCTATGTTCAGAAAAGCAGTGGCTTTCAAACGTCGAGGGCCTGACTTGCATTAAGAATTGCATACAAATAAAACGGAAACAAGATTCACAAAACAACACTTGCCCTTAAACATGTGCCCCAGTTTAATTTTTCTCAGTCTGTTGTATTTCTCTAAAAGGGGTTCACTTGTATCCTAAATGTTTCGTGTTCCACAAATTGATGTTGACCCACATTTTGAGCAAAACTTCACCGGAACATCCCTTCCCCAAACATACATTTTTAAATCTACATTGAAAATAGGCAAATAGTGTTTGATGATCTCAGCAGGTCTGTGGAAGTCCTGAGTCTGTGAGGTCATCTGTTCATCTATCTCCCATTTCAGATGGATGTTGAGCCAATTCCAGTGAGTTAATTCTGTGGAACCATCTGCAGTTTTGACCCAACTTTCATCACCAGCACATTTACCTTGTGTGGCTTTTACCTTCTCAAACAAAGCCCCACCCTTTTTTGACTTAACTTTCAGGTAAGAGGCATTTGAATTTGATGATCTTAGATTAGCACTACCCACTAGAACTTTTTATGTTGATGGAAAAAGTCTATATTTGCCCTGTCCAATATGGTAGCCACTAGCAACAAGTGGCTCTTGAGCCCTTGAGATGTAGCTAATGCAACTGAGGAACTGAATTTTAAATTTTATCCAATTTCAATTATTTAAACTTAAATAGTCACAAGTAGTTAGGAACTACCATACTGAATAGTACTGACTCTAGATAAACTCTCAAAATGTATTTCCATCTTTTTTCTTTCTTTCTTTCTTTTTTTTTTTTTTTTTTTTTTTTTTTTTTTGCTTTTTAGGGCCACACTCGTGGCATACAGAGGTTCCCAGCCTAGGGGATGAATCGGAGCTATAGCCGCCAGCCTATGCCATAGCCACAGTAACTCGGGATCTGAGAATCTGAGCTGCATCTGCAACCTACACCACAGCGCACGGCAATGCTGGATTCTTAACCCACTGAGCAAGGTTACCAGTCAGATTCGTTTCTGCTGTGCCACAATGGGAACTCCCCATTTCTTCATTACACATCTTCTCCTCTTATTGCTTACGGTTAATTGCATTGCATCACAATGACATGGAACTCTTTGCACATTGTCTGGCTCTGGTCTTTTAAAATCTTGTTTATGGGCAAATTTATACACCCTGATAATACTCTCCATTTTCCTGCCACTTACCTTTTTAAAATGAATTTTTCTTTTATTTTCATCCTATCTCATCTTCCTAGGACTTGCAACATCCTATCCATTTTGAAAGATTTTTTTCCCTTCAAAAAAAAAAACCCTAAAAACTAATCACAGACACATTAAGCTTGCTATAGACCAGTAAGAAGGGGTTAAAACTGAAGTAACCAATCTAAAATGCTGTTTGGTGGGGGGGGGGCAGTGAACTTGCTTTAGCTCTGAACTGTACCTTTTTTTATGTCTATACTTGGGAAATGTATATAGTTTGTATCCAAAATTGCAGAGTGTGTAAGTAGAGATTACTATTTGAAGGGAATAATATGTTGGGGAATAAAAAAGATCTTTTTAAACAGATACTTTCTGCCCTCTACGGAGCTTTTGATTGAGGGAAGTAGATGGACATAGGTAGATGTACCTTCACCATGAGGCAGATACAATATGAGATGAATTTATACCTGTGATAATGATACCTGTGAGACAGGTGTAATATTATTTAAGAGAATATTACAGAAGAAAGCATTCTAAGTTGGGAATGGAGTATGCAGGGTGGAGGGCTTCATAGAAAAGACACTTCATAGGCTGTGCCTTGCAGATTGGCACTTAAAAGGACTTAGGGCTAGGAGAGAACATTCCAGGCTGAAAACATAGTGAAGGAAGAATTGTAGAGCTTGAGTGTGGAGCATGTTCAAAGAGAGCTAGATTACCTAGAGTCCCCAAATCTTATGGGTCTAATCAGGTCTATATTTTAGGAAGATGCATTCATCAGCAAACATTTACTTTAGACTACAAGATAAAAAATAATTGGTTAGAGAAGACTAATGCAGGGAGACCCCCTCCTGGAGTGATAAGCTAATCCAGGTGAGAGATAACAACCCTCTAAACAAGGAGGTGACAAACTATGTCCTGTGGGCTAAATCAGTTCAGAAGTCTGTTTCGTTTGTTTGTTTGTTTTAGGGCCACACCTGTGGCATATGGAGGTTCCCAGGCTAGGGGTCGGATCGGAGCTATAGCAGCCGGCCTATGACAGATCCACAGCAATGACAGATCTGAGCCGTGTCTGCAACCTACACCACAGCTCATGGCAATGCTGGATCCTTAATCCATGGATGGAGGCCAGGCTATGAACCTGTGTCCTCATGGATACTAGTCAGATTCATTTCTGCTGAGCCATGACGGGAACTCCAGAAGTCTGTTTTTGTAAATAAAGTTTTATTGGAACACAGTCATGCCAACCTACTCATTCATGTATTGTCAATGGCTATTTTCATGCTACAAGGGCAGAGTTGAAGGGTTGCAACAAAAATGGGATGATTCGGAAAGCCTGAAATATTTACTATCTGGTCCTTTCAAGAAAACATTTGATTGAGAACTTTGTCTAGATACTCATGTTGCAACAGAACAAGGGGTGGGGGAAAAAATGTAATTGTAATGTATACATGTAAGGATAACTTGATCCCCTTGATGAACAGTGGGAAAATAAAAAAATAAAATAAAAATAAAATAAATAAATAAAATAAAAAAAAAGAAAACATTTGAGTGGTGAGTGTGGAAAGAGTTGCATCCAATCAGAGAAATGATGGTGGTGAGATTCACAGTATTCGGAGACAGAGGGCACATTGGCGTTGACTCACAGGGGAAGTTTAATTCAAGCTGTCTTTAGGGTCTCCACCCTGGGAGACATAAAAGAAAGCAATCTCATTAACTGAGATAGAGATGAGAAGAAGACAGCCTAAGGAAAAGGGTAAGAAGTTCCATGTTAGATGTGGTTTGTTTGAGGCACCTGTGGCATTCATCCTCCTGAAGATGAAAGTACCCATCTCTGGAGCCAAAGACAGACTATGTGTGGCCAGGGTGTAGACATGGGAGCTCCAGGCTTATTCTTGAGAAGCGATGAGAAAAAGGTAGCCCAGAGAGAGAGGAAGGAGAGAACAGGAAGAGTCTGAAATCTGGGGGAACACTTCCATTTAAGCAGCGGACAGAGAAAAGAGAACCCGTGGACAATTCCACAGAAATGTCGGAGGAATACCACAGCATTATGGAACTAACAGGAGGCAAAAACGTACCGGAGAGAGGATGGCCAGCAGAGACAGAGCCGTCCTAAGGCTTAGACAGAATGAGGATGCTTTGGAGGAGGTGACTGAACACAATAGAACAGTATTGCTGGTATTTGGGGACAGAATCCAAGGAATGAATGGAAGGAGAACAAATTGTGACAGCAAATGAAGACTAATCCTTTGAGATCCTTAGCTATTGAGGAAAGATGAAGACCAGCTGGAAGCTGGAAGGGAAACAGGTCTAAGGAGGACTTTCTTGAGGAGAGGAGAGTTTGGGGTAAGCTTTTTTTACACAAACGTCAATAGATTCTGGCATGAGAACATTTCCCAGGCTTTGGACAGTTTACATATTGCTCCGATGCCTTTGTTTGCTTCCTTTGGAACTTACATCATTGCTATAGTCTGAAAAGTTGATGCTTCTGGAACCCAAGCACAAGCTGAAGGAAATCCTCCTTCTAACTCAGTCTACAGTCTTCCTACGTTTCCTAAAAGAAACCAAGACCTTTTTAAGATCTTCATGTATAGATTTTCAGGACAGAGTTTCATATTCTTTGAGTCCAGAGGCGAAAAAGCCATGTTGTAATTTGCCAAGTTGAGGAGAGGTTAGTATCTAGAGGCTTCGGCCTCCCCCATTGGAACATTCCTCACTCCTGAGCCCAGAAGATTTGCCCCTAGATTCACTTTAGGGGAGGCCGGGGTTCCAGCTCTCAGAAACGTGCCTCTGACTCTGGCATCGCTTTAACCCATCAATTTAACATTTGCTTGTAGATAGCAGAACCTTAGAGGGAAGAGAACAGAAATGAAAACCTTCCGTTTGGAAGTCTGTCCTGGGTTGAAACCAGTAGTTGGTGAGCGAAATAGACCCCAGAAGAGATCTGGCAATATTTGGAGAAGTTTGGAGTTGCCACAATTGGAGGTGGGATGTTACTGGCATGTAATGGGTAGAGGTCAGGGGTGCTGCTAAATATTCTATTAGGTACAGGACGGTACCCACAGCAAGAATTCTCCAGCCCAAATTGTCAATAGTTCTATGTGGTGTGTTCTGAGCCAGCTGATCTATTGGAAAAGGTGCCACACATTAATTCACACTAAAATATCCAGAAATCTCACTCCTGGGCATCTATCCAGAGAAAATCATGACTCGAAAAGACACAAGTACTCTAATGTTCATTGCAGCACTATTTGCAATAGCCAAGACATAGAAACAACCTAAATGTCTGTCGACAGAGGCATGGATAAAGAAGATGTGGTACATATACACAATGGAATATTACTCAGCCGTTAAGAGGAAAGAAATTATGGCATTTTTAGCAACATGGATGGACCTAGAAATTATCATGCTAAGTGAAGTCAGTCAGACAATGAGACACCAACATCAAATGCTATACATGTGGAATCTAAAAAAGGGACACAACAAACTTCTTTGCAGAACAGATACAGACTCACAGACTTTGAAAAACTTACGGTTTCCAAAGGAAACAGTTTGGGGGGGTGAGGGGATGCACTGGGGGTATGGGGTGGAAATCATATAAAATTGGATTGTGATGATCATTGTACAACTATAAATGTAATAAATTCATTGAGTAATAAAAAAATTCACACTAAAGTAAAAAAGACTGATATTATACTAATTTTTTTCCTGGTGGGGTAGGTGACCCTTATAGTTGAGATAGCTTTGTATGCCTAGCCAAAATTCATCCCCTGATTCCTTGTTCCTAACAAACCTTCTGTTCAGTTCAAACTACCCATTCCCAGCCACAAAGGGTAATTAAGTGTGTGGCATTCCAGGCTTGAGGGTGGCAGGTAAACTAGATTGACCCAGTCAAACTAAAGGAATGGGGGAGTGATGCTAATAAATGCTCAACAATGGGCTGTCTGGGGAGGGGGGGAATATAGCCCTATATATATATAGATACAGATCTATATATATCTGTCTGTATAGACAGACATACACTTATATAAATTTTTACTGACCTAATGGATGCTTAGAACCCAATATCCAAATACAGCAAAACGTGAAATGTTCTTTATTGTAAACTCCACGCTACAAATTAATTTTCACAGAATACTCTTACTGGCTTTTGCCAGTCTTGCATCTATAACCAACCTTTGGTTGCAATTAACAGATGAGTGTGATACTGACATGAATGTTGGCTGCTTTTGCTCATGTTAACATGTAAAACTATGGAGACATATGGTCAGAACTTCACTCATTTGTCGATGATGTGAGTGACTGATGAACCAGATAAAACTGGCAAAATACATCAAGTTTCTGTACTATTCATAATGTGACAGTTTTAGAATCACACTTTTTAAAGTTCAGTATGCATTATTTACATTTCTCCATCATGTCCCTAAGTCCAGACAATCCAAAAACATTAGATCACAACCTGATTTATAGCATTTGCTCATTTCTGTGTTGCAAACACTCCTATCACAGCTGATTTTAAGCCACCAATGTGGAGCTGGACAGGGAACTACAACAGCCCCCACTACATCATGCCACCAACAAACAGATCTGGTAGATGTCAATCTTTGCAGGGGCATGGATGATAGCAAAGCTAGTAAAATAATAGGCGAGATGAATTTTGAATATTTGTTATCTTTGCTTTTAATGTAGTTTATTTCAAGTTTATATAATTTATTTTTTTAATAACAGCTATGTTTAACAACCAGGTTGCAAAAATTCCTGAAAATCTGACAATCAGATCTTGGGAGTCAGGGCTAGCTAACTCCAGCATGCCAAGGATTGGAGGAGAGGTTTTCATTTTCTCTCCTGCCAGGTGTAAGCACGCATGTCTGTCCAATTGACTAGTGGTCATCATAACCAGGAGAAGAAGATCCTGCCTTTGGCTGAGGCCAGCAAGAAGAAAGGAAAAATGGAGAGACAGAAAAAGCCCAAGTCCTCAATGCCATTAGTTAGTGATTAAGCTGTGCCCGGAACCCACCCCACCACTGAGTTGCTCGTGGAAAATATTCATGCACCTACTGTTCAAGCCAGCTCACATCATAATTTTATGATGTTTGTAGCCAAGAGCATTCCCAGCCAATATTGTCTTTTGTTTTATTTGTAAGAAAACAATGGCTTAATGAATGAAATCATCTTGATCATAGAAGTTAGACCTTCAAAGTCGGGGAGTATATTTTAGAACGTTTCAGAAGTTGGGAGAGAGACCTGGATTATTTCATTTGTATTATTTCCTGCCATTCTGCCTATGCCAGACTTTCCTTCAAAATTAAATTCACTCGACTCCTTGTCTTTAAAGATTTCTCCGAATCCTTCCTCTTCCATTCCCCAAAACAAAACGAATTCTCTCCCTCAATGCCCTCGGCGCAGAAAAATTGCATATCATTTTGTATATTTTTTACATGTCTGTTAGACTTCCAGCTTCCCAGAGGCCAGGTTTCTAGACTGGTTTTTTCCTGCATTTCCAGTGCCCAGCACATAGAGAGTGCTCAATAAAATTGTTCAATCTGAATCATGTCCCCTCAAAGTTCATATGTTGCAGCCCTAGCTTCCCAGGTGACTGTATTTGGAGAGGAGTCCTTTGAAGAGGTAACTAAGGTTAAAGGAGGTCACAGGCTGGGGCCCTGATCCAATAGGATTGGTGTCCTTATAAGAAGAGGAAGAGAGGCCAGGAATACAGAGAAAAAGCCCCCTGAGGAAACAGTGGGAAGGTGGCCAAGTCTGCAGCCAAGGGGAGAGACTTCGGGAGAAACCAAAGTTACTGGCTCCTTGATCTTGGACTTCCAGCTTCCAGATTTGTAAGAAAACACATTTTTGTTGCTGACGCCTTCCAGTCTGTGGTTTTCTGCAACAGCAGGCTGGGCGAACTAACATAAATGGAGTGTTGACTGAATGTATGAGTGTCTTTTAAGAAACACAGTTCACACCTACCCAGGAATCTACCGCTCTTGAGCCCTTATTGGCTTTCACTACCCCCAAGAATCTGATTTCACCAAAACTCTGACAAAGTAATTTCATTTTATTTTAGTTAAGAAAAGGAAGAAAACAGAAAAACTGCCTATCTCTCTGCCATGGAAAATATAAAGAAAAGCATGTTCTCCACTAAGTCCTTCCATCTCCCTAATTTCTGACTTTTCCTCTTTAGGTTTGTTTTCAACAGAGAATGATGAACCCAGCGGAGACCTGGGAACTATACACAGGGGAGGAATACGACCAAAGAAAGGGGTTGCTTTCATCTCCATGAAAGCAAGGCTGTTTTTGTTGATACATATGGAAAAAATCAGGCCCAATTATACATTGTGATTTGGCACCGCGGTTGCAGCCTCACCACAGGCCTTTTCTTTCTTTCCATAGATACACCGTTACAGTCCACTGAGCCCCAAGCCCTCCATCACTGGCAAGACCGTTCCTTGGAGAGAAGGACCTCGCCAGAAGTGTCTCCGTCACTGTCAGGATGGGTTTTGATGAGAAGGGGTTTCCTTCTATTGACTGTAAGGAAGACGATCCCAACTTGGTCAAGGCAACACTCACTCAGGCTCCTGGGGAGAGAGTCGCCCGCTGCCTCACACAAACGCGCGTGGGCCCCCCTGCCTTAGCGCCTGCCCCACCCACAGGGCATCTTCGAAATCAGAGTATTCCTGGTATTTCACATGGGTTTTAGGTTGCTAATGATCAATCTGCTTTTCTAATCCCATGGTCTAAATCAGGGATATTGAGAATTTTTAAAGTGGATAGTATCAAGGTGCTTAAAGACCAGTTCTGGACCTGCTCTCTGCTAACTTAGCGAATGACCTTGGGCAAGTTCCTGTTCCACTAAGAACCTCAGTCTTGCCATTTATGAAACAAAGGGGTTGGACTACATGGTCTCCAGGGTCCTTCACAGGTGAAACCATCTCCTGTGCTGCCACCACAGTAGCCACCAGCCACACTGGCCATTTAAATTTAAATTAATTACATGAAATTTAAAATGCAGTTCCTCGATCTCACTAGTCACATTTTGAGGGCTTTCATAGCCACATGGGGCCAGTGGTACCATACTGAACAGCACAGATAAAGAGTATTTCCATTATTGCAGAAAAATCTACTGGAGAGCCCAGGTCTAATGTTCTCACTTTATTATAACATAGATAATTTCATCATGAAGCTTGACAGTGGGATAGCACTTTTGTGTTAATCTTGTATTTCAACAAACCATTACATTTAACCACCCAAAATGTGTAAGAGAGGTATTATCATGTCTGCTTTATCAGATGATGATACCAACTTAAAGATTAAATGACTTGCTACAGGGTTATGCTGCTAAAGACCAAATGTATTTTCCAAATTCCTTGCTTTCTTTCTACCGGGCTTCAAGTCACAGGGAGTCACCAAGGCCACTCCAACCCATGACAGCACAGGAACTAAGACCCACTTATTAAGAACTGACCTAGAGACCCTGTGCCTTAGTTTAGATTTTAGCTCAGGAGGCACTTGCTGTGTGACCACGGACAAGTCGCTTAATGTCTCTGAGCTTCCTTCTCCTCATTGTCAAGTGGGGAGGACAGCAGTATCCACTGCTTATGAGAATTATTTAGAGAAGCAGATGCAAATAAAATGCTAAGGTCACAAAGTCAGGCACAGAACAACTGCCCTCGAAGAGTTAACTACTGTGCGAATTGCCATCCTCACTACTTTCATTCTTCCCCCAGGCCTTTGCATTTCCTCCCCCCCAGCAGCCCCACTGACAGGAAGAAGCTACTCTTGCCACATGGACAGCAACTCCTTTTTGTTTGTTTGTTTGTTTTTTGTCTTTTTGCCTTTTCTAGGGCCGAACCTGTGGCATATGCAGGTTCCCAAGATAGGGGTCGAGTCGGAGCTGTAGCCGCTGGCCTACACCAGAGCCACAGCAAGACCAGATCCGAGCCGCATCTGCAATCTACACCATAGCTCACGGCAACGCTGGATCCTTAACCCACTGAGCAAGGCCAGGGATTGAACCCGCAACCTCATGGTTCCTAGTTGGATTGGTTAATCACTGAGTCGCGACGAGAACTCCACAACTCCTTTTTTTCTTTTTTTTTTTTTTGAAACCTACTGAGTAATTGGGCCTCCTGAGGCCATGTGCTTTCTGGATTAATTACAAGTTGTTCAGGAAGAGCTCTCTCCAAGGGATTGGATTAACCCGCCTGGGCAGTGCGCCATGAGCAAATGGCTTTCCCCTCTGTAATTTTTCCAAACCATTTTAGTACCAGGAGCCCACTGTGTGCCTGCCCCCGAGGAAGGCCTGGCCCATGGTAGGTGTCACTAGGCATGTGGGTGAGGGGTGGAGAGGTGGGGGGCTTCAGAGCTTTCTGCAGGGTTTTTTCCCCTGCACAGGGTCCAGCAGCCTGTCCCTAAAGCTGGCTCTGTCATGACTTTTATCTCCTGCAAAAGGCACCACAGACACATGTGTCACCCGTGACGGCTTTTCCTTCCCTGTGTGCCCACAGTGGAGTGCCACAAAGAACATTCAGAGCAGCGGACCTGCACAGCATGGGGCCCAAGCTATAGAGCCCGCTCAACAGGAGGGGGAGGGGGGAGCTGTTCCTTATGGGGGGGCGGGCAGGGCACAGGCCCAGCTGCACAGGTGTTTCTCCATCCTGCCCCCTTCTCCTGGAGTCAGCTCAGGACTGAGGAAGCAGGGAAGAATCTTCTGGCCACGCTTCATTTCTCCAGGAGCTGAGAATGGAATTGTGGCCAGACCTAGGTGTCTCGTGGGGCAGGAAAATGAAGGGCTTTTGCTCCTGGATGCAGCTATGGAGCATCGTGGCACATAAGGCGTGAACATTAATAGGGCCTCAGTGCGGAATTGGTCTGCTGGCCTCCACGCAGCACAACCATACACACCCCTGTGGAGAAGGGGCATCAGTCACTCACACATTCATTTGTTTGTTCATTCATTCAACAATAACTCACTGAGCACTCAGTCTTGGGATGATTCTGAGATAAGTAAAAGCCAGTTCCTCCTGTAAGGAACCTCAGAGACCCACGTGGGATGGAACAGACAAAAGGAAAATTAGGTGTCAGTATAGCAAATGCTAAAACTGAGACCCAAGGCAAAGGACTAAGGGCCTCTCCAGGAGGAGGTGGTATCTGAGCAGGGCCTCAGTGGCTAAATGAGGATTTAAAGGTGCTAGAATGGGATGGGGTGTGGAGGTGGGGGGAGAGCGCATGTATCCTAGTTGTGCAGACTTACTCAGGGATGTGGAAAGTCTCTGGAGGTTAACATGATCTGAACAGACATTTTCCTGGGATTCCTCTGGCTGTTCTGTGGATAACAGATTAGGGGTTGGGTGGAAGCAAGGAGACCAGTTTGGGGGGCTCTTACAATCATTTAAGTGACAGATAATGAGGCTTTTAACACAAGCCCTAGTCGTGCCTCGTGTATGAGACATACAATCAGTGTTGGAGGAAGGACACAGGCACTTTAACGTCCACTCATGATACTTTTTAACCACCTGGCCAGACCAGACCTTCCCCTCGTTCTGGAGCTGCCAGTGTTCTGAAGACTGCTCTCCAGTTTTTTATTCCTTGCTCTAATTTCCTCCTAGTCTTTAAATAACCCCAAGACACATCAAATTCCCCTTTACAGTATCCTTCTGGATCTAAATGCTTTGCAGAATGCCTGCACTGTCTCTGGGGTGGTAGGAACCCTCTTTTAAGGACTCAAGGGGCCCCTGCTTTGGTACTGCTTCAAGCCAAACCCGAGCACAGGGAACCCTAGAAATTCCCACAGACCCAAGCATTGCTCTGAAGATCCGGTGCAAGTGATATGGAAGGGACAGATATCTACAGACCACGGGAGTACAACTGATGCTATTCTTCCCCGAGTTCTCAGGAGAGACTCTGGCTGTCTTACCGAAGCCCCGCTTTTGTTTTGTTTCTCTCCCTTCCGTCGTGAGCAGAGTCCTTCAAAGGAAGCATTTAGAGGAAAATGTCTCCACAGGCTGATCCCTTTCTTTGAAAACATAATCACACTCAAGAATGACAACAATGTAAATCACCAGAATCATTAGGCGGAATCTCAATGAATTAAAATTGCTTACATCAGGGTAAGATGAGGTCAGTCACCTTGAAGGGAGCCAGACTGCTGCCTCCAACCTTTCAAAAGCAAACATTGTCAGAGCTCCGCGGTCTCTGCCTCAGCAGCACAGAGTCAACCCCTGATAAGACCATCCTGGTCTGGGATGGAACAAATCACTGAGCTGCTCTGCCTCCGAGACCCCTTCATTCCCTATCCCACAAAGACAAGTTACCCTGGACACACCGATCGCATTGACCCTCCTAAAACTGTGCGTCTGTCCTACAAGCCAGGGCTACCTCTGCTCACAAAGTGGGTGGAGGCAAAAGGGCTGCCCAGAATGTCCAAGCCATCGCCTCGTGGGAAAACTTGCACTCAAATCACCAAGCAAGCCTACATAGGTCTGAAGCCCAAGATAGTGAGGGGGACGGGGGTGGAACTCCTAAAAGCAAAACAGAGCCATTATGTCTCAGGCCTAGGGGCAGCCTGAGAGATTCTGGTGCCCAAAAAAAATAACAGGAAAAATATGTCAGATGTGTGGTTGCGGCATAAATCATGAACAAAAACACAATTCTAACACTCCAGAGAAGCAGGAGGAGCAGCCACTTAAGAACAAACCTAGATAACGACTGAATACAAGTTTCACTGCCTAGAGCCAGGCAGTGTAACCTAATTTATTCTAGGATGTCAAGAGTGACTTGCCCTGGGAAGCTATGCTGTGTTCCCTCCACCCCACCCCGTTTAAATAAAGTAAAATTTATCTTAGAGAAATTGGGGGCTGATTCCTTCTGAGTAGAGCACTGACTATGAGAACAAGGAGGGAGCCAGCCTGGAGCACTAAACTTTGGCTCTATTTCCCCAGTTGTGTCTGAACCCTGCTTTCTATTTCCTATTCTGCCCCCACTGTTCATAAGTGAGTCTTTGGATTCATCTGATTTGTGCTTCATGAGTTGAGCCCTCATTCATGCAACCTCTTCTAATAGGGTGAAGGAACACCTGGTGGGTGAAGGCACAGTCCCTTAATGCTCAGGTTCTGAGGTCAGTCTGCCTGGGTTCGAAGCCCACCCCCACCACTTACTTGTTGGATAATCTCGGACAAGGGGCTTAATGACGCTGTACCTCCTCCCCTTCTCAGTGCAACAGGAATAAAAAGAAAGCAGTCAAGAAGATCAAATATCCGTGTAAGTCACTAAGCTGTCATGAAATATTTGCAGAATTGAATGAAGAACATATAGAGATGAGACAGAAAAGGAAGAACTACGGTCCATATAATGCATGAAGAGTAAGCCTGAAACCCCGACCCCTGGATGACAAGAGTTGACCTAAAAAAACAACAGTGATAATCCCATAGCCATGCATTTTCATTTGAGGAAAACTATTTTTATACTTTAAAAGTTAACAGGAGAAAACAATTTAGGGTGAGAAGTGATCCATTGGGCCACTTATTACAGTTGCCAAAATAGAGGCTTATGGTCCAAAGTGGCCTTGGGAGAATTCAAAAAGATCTAGAAAGGGCTTACTTGCAGCCTCTGAATGTAGCCATTCTTCCTTATATGGCAAGGAATCCTCTTGGTCCATTATGGGGAGTTTAAAATAGAGGATACAGGAGCCAGCCTTCTCAGGAAATGAGAGGCCTAGGAAGAGCCAGCTATTCACTCTTATGACGTTATGTGATTCTCAAATATTATTGAATCATAACAGCCCTGGAGTTCCCATCGTAGCTCAGTGGAAATGATCTGACTAGCATTCATGGGGACACAGGTTCAATCCCTGGTCTTGCGCAGTGGGTTAAGGATCCGGCATTGCCGTGAGCTGTGGTATAGGTTACATATCCGGCTCGGATTCTGCATTGTTGTGGTTGTGGTATAGGTCAGCGGTTACAGTTCTGATTTGACCCCTGTCCTGGGAACCTCCATAGGCCACGACTGTGGCCCTAAAACACAAAAACCCTAACAGCCCAATGAAATCTCCCATTTTACAGAAAAGGAGATTGAGGCCCAGGGAGGGGCCAAAAGTCATGTCATTAGTCAAGCGGAAAATCTGGGATTACACCCAGGTTTGTCTGATTTCCAAGCCAGTGCACCCAAGCATCAGGGGGTACCAGCCGCACACATTTGGAGAAAGACATCAATTAATCTACTAGACCCATTAACAAGCCAGTCTTTCACTGATGGCAGAGGGCAGTGATGGTGAAGGGATCTTTATTCTTTCCCTTTCTGGGTCCTCCCTACCCACACAATGCAGTTATCCCCAGGCATGCTTCTGCAAGGCAATTTAAGGTTTCAGTGTCCCATGATGTCAAGCTGCCAAGCAGGAATGGAAAGCCAGTTTTAACAATGCATCTCATTTTTCACCTAATTAGTACCAACACACTTAGGGATGTTAAGGGTGAAGTCTGACTTGTCAGCTGCTGGCAAACACAGACCCATCAGTGTAAATCTCATCCCGGACAGGGGCCGGGGGTATTTCCCAGTTGAAGGTTGTTGTTCTTGGCTGGGTGATTGACAAAACACGGTCCCTTCTCTTCTGCGTCTAAGGTTTCGGGAGAGTCTGGTGCTGCCTCGAGCAAGGCTGACTTCCCTTCCAGCGTAGAAGTTTCTTGTGATTCTTTACACCTAGGAAGCCTGGCTCTGAGGGAATGAAGCAAAGGGGCCACCCCTTCTTTCGTCCGGGAATAGACGCTGCATTATGTCAACTGTCCCCCACTACAGATTCTCTCTCCTATTTACAAAATGGAAACAGATGAATTCAATCAAACATAAGCCCCCCGAATTATGGCTTCCTTTATACCTTGTGGTAAAGGAGTTTATACATAATTGGCACATGATTTTCTCCAGTGGTTTCAAGTTGTTCCCAGTTGTAAAAAGGAACCTTTCAGTTTGGGAACGAGATGGTTTTGTTTCAAACCAATCCATCATGCCTTCCAAAGGCAAAGAGAGTGGGTCGGCTGAGGGAAACCAGGAAAGCAGCAGGCGGGTCATGGCCTCAGCTGTTTTAATTGGGTAAATGGAGGCAGGCACTGATCAAGGAGAAGAGGCACAAACCTCTTTTGAGCAGTTATGGTGGTTCTGGGGAAGGAGACCCTCCATCCCACTGGGGATGGAAAGCCACTGACGCCCTCACACTGAGCACTGCAGTCTCTCTTAACAGACTGTGAGATATAAAGGTAAGTCCCCCTTTGTTCAGTCAAGGTCAACCAACACCCGAAGCCTTCATGTTCTACAGACTCTGCAGATCAAAATCACCCACTGCCTGCAAAAGCCTGTTTACATAATTAGCTGGCACCAAAAAGCCACAGAATCATCGTTCAGTTATATTTACGCAAATCTTTAATGAAAGTCAACATAGAAAACAGGGAAAGACCACTTTACCCTTGGCTTTAAAAAGCTGCGTTTGGAGCCCGAGAGATTTTCCTAAATTACTATTAACAAAGTCAACAGGTTAATATGCTTTCAAAGCTTCATCCGAATGGGGAACCCAGATAATGATCCTATTACATTAAGGTAAACAAAAGTGCAATTGTGCTCACTCCAGGTTTAGGAGGCATCCTCAAAGCTCTTTCATATTTCTTTGCCACAATTTAGCAAAAGCCCAAAATGTCCAACGTCACCAGAGAGGATTGCTTACATGTTGTGGAAACAACAGGTCACTCCAGGTTCTCAAGGCACTAAAGATTCATTTAGGAATTTTACCAAGATCATAGGCCTCAGGATGTCAGACTGCAAGCTCTCCTAGGTGATGGTGGATGTAAATTCTGGATGATAGAACCACCATGCAGTGAAGGAGCATCTTCTGCAGCCTGTTCTTGATTTCCATTTGGGGGACAAAGAGGTTTAGTTATCAAGCAAGTCTAGATTGATTGCGAAGTAAATGTCTTCAAAGCTCAGGGAATCCAAATATGACTCTGGGGGTTGCTGCACTGAGTTTGGCTTCCCTTTGATCCCCTTCCCAGATGAGTGGGAGCTGGGAGCTCCGGTCCACAGAGGAGAGCATCCTGGGTGGCAGAAGCTAAAGGTCCCAGGAGAACCCTGGGTATGTCACTGAAATCAAAGCCTAGATCATCAACCCAACTGGGGCCCGGTGGAAAGGCACCGCTGGAGGTACAACAATAGTTCGGAGACTGTGCGACAGCCTCTGAGAGGAGTCCTTTGACCACCACTGATAGGACCTGTTCTGCAGCCTCTAAGAGGGTCCTTGTGATCCCTGCCTCCTGGCATTAGGGCCTTGTGCAGTCCCAGCCCCATGATTGTGGACTGGACCTAGTGACCAGCTTCTAAATAATAGAATATGGCAAAAATGATGGGATGCTATTTCCTCAATGAGGTTACTGTCAAAAAAGTCAGATCCGGATAAAGTTAGAGAAGCAAAGACCAACTTTATTTAGGAACTACTTCAATAAGGGAAGAGAGACCTCTGTTTTAGAACAGGGCTTGATTCTGAATTTGAGAAGGACAAGTGTGGCTGTACGGCCAAGGAGCAGAGTGGGGGTTAGGCAATGAAAAAATGTCCAAGGAAACACAAGGATAAGAGAGATCTGGCTAACCAGACCCAGCAGGCCTCTTGCTGAAGGTAGTTCAGGGTGATAAGGATACAGAGGGTTGGGGATGAGGAATCTGGTCATATACCAGAGTAGGGGATGCTGGTTAAAGGGACTCATTAGGATTCTTGCTAAAATTGGGAATAAGTGGGCCAAGGGCAAAGCCCAAGGTTGGGGCCTTAAGGGCATACAGGAGCCTAGTTAGAATTAGGTCAAGGTGAGAGTCTTGCTTATTACAAAGGGAGTTGGCTTCTGTCCTGCATGCCCTCTTGCTCTGATGGAATTCAGGTGCCATGTCATGAGCCGCCCTAGGGAGAGGCCCACGTGGCAAGGAATTTAAAAAGGTCTTTAGCTGACAGGAAGCCAAGACCCAAGGCTCTCCGTCCAATGGGCCTCGAGGAGTTGAATTCTGCCAACAATCACATGAGCGAGCTAGGGAGCAGGTCCTCCCTCACCTTCAGATGAGAACACAGCCCCAGCCAACACCATGATGGCAAACTTGTGAAAGATCTGATGCAGAGACACCCAGCCAAGCCACACCTGCTTTGCAGAAACTGTAACAAAAGAAACATGTTATTTTAAGCTGCTAAATTTGGGGGAAGTTTATCGTACAATAAAAGTAAACTAATAGAAGGCCTCTGTGTCCCAGATGGGTTAGGGGGCCACTGAAGATGCTCATGGGCCTTGGGACTTGATCCTCAGAGCCCCTGGGGTATCTAGGGGGCTTCCCCAGTGGCCAGGTGCTTCCTTCCACTGATATAGAATGAATAAGTAGGAGCCCTGCTGGGATTCACCATCATCAGGTGACACAGCAAACCACAGCAGCCACAGCAACTGTGGACATCAGTATGAACCAAAGGAACAGAAAGGAAAAACTACCAGGGTATTCTCTCCAGAGAGTTTTATGGCTGAACAGAACAGAATCCATGTCCAGGATAATAACAACCACATGGAAGAAAGACCTAGGTTGACAAAGTGTTTTATATCTGTGATAGCATCTAAACCTTACAAGCACCCTCCAAGTTTCTTCTTGGACCTTGAGGGACCATTGGAAGGACTGGTAGAGAAGCACACTTTCCCACGTTCCCAAGGCAGAAGGATGGCCCTTCTCTATTTGAGGAGACTAATCTCACTGACCATGCACAGACCTTCAGGTAAGAAAGGAAGGGGCCTCCTGCCTGACCAGCCAGAAGGGTTGCATCCTGCCAACCCGTCGATCTCTGCCAACACAGAGAGAGAAATGCTGCAGGCAAATCACCTTCATGCCTGCACCCCAGAGCAGAGGCCATCTCCAATTCTGCAGAGGAGGACAATAACATTTGCAGAGCTAGTCACAGGTGGCATAGCCAGGACATGGGACATGTAGCAAATGGGACCAGGTCCCACCTCATACCCTGTGGCTTTTCTGCATTCTGAGTTGAGCTGTTGACTATTTAGCATGCAAATTCAGGCCTTTAGTTGACGGGAAGCCAAGACCTGAGGCTCTCCCAGGTTGCACTAGCAATTTTCTCCAAGCCTCAGTAGGAAACAAACGAACCAGGAAAATATGAGAGCATTAGCAACGGGGCTTCTGCATTTGGAACTGGTGTTTCTGCATGTGGAATTGTCTCACACCCTTTGATGTAAGAGATCAAAATGAATGGGCCTGGCCCTCATTCCCAATCCACACTCCAGCTAAGTATTGCTCTCCCTCTTCTCTACTCCGTAATTCCAATCAACCCCGGATTATGATTTGGCCTCCTAAATACGACGCACTTCTGTTTCTTCCCTCCGTCCCCATTCACGCTGCCATAGTGCAGGTGACACCTATTCTTAAGCCTTCATTACCAGTCTCTTCACCTCTGGGTTTGTGCCTCATCCACAGAAGGAACTTAAGACCTAGATCTGACCCCATCACTTGCTTCTTTCAAACCTCACAATGTCTCCCCATCGATTCTAGGATGGCTCTTATTTCTTAAATAGTAGACAAAGCCTTCCATGGATGGCCTGACCCCCATCCCTCGCAGCAGTCTCAGCTCTGACCTACTCCCTGCCTATCCTCCAGTTTACGGTCCAGCCACTGTTGGAACTGCTTCTACTTCCTTACACTGATCATTCTGCCTCATGTTCTAGACCATTGCTAGCATGGTTCCCTCTACGCGAACTGCCCTTTTCCTTGTATACAGTTGACTAAATCCTACTCCATCTTTAAGGTTCAAACATCCTGCTCCTCCCACCACCCCTCCTCCCTTCTCCAAAACAGTCACCTGCTCCTCTGTGCTCCCATTATACTCTGGGCATCTTCCCACCATCACCTGACATCATATTATAGCATCATTATCCATGTGTGTGCCTGCCTCCTACGCCAGCTTGGGATAGAAGACTGGGAGTGAAGCATGCAGAGTACAGGAGGCTGACAGCGAGGCCTGCTGTGCATGCCTTAGGGGGCAGGTAGAGCGCTCACACTCAAGGTGAAAAGCAAGACAGGTGGAAACATGAAAAGCAAAGGTAGAGGGTCACACGATCGCCTGCTGTGGATACAGATTCAGGCTTGCTGGATAGCTCTCTTCTCAGAGCAAAACAGGCAGACAACCATACCCAGGGAGCAAAAAAAAAAAAAAAAAAAAATCCTCTTTCTGGATTCTATTTGAGCACATCTGCTGAGGGAGTTTCAGGCAGATGTGGGAAAACATCAGGCCAGCAGCAATAGAGATATGGGTGCTCCTCAGAACGCTGAGGCCACCACGTGTTCCCTGGAAAAACATTTGAGAGGCAGATGGTGCTGTGAGATTCTTCAAAAAAAAAACAAAAATGCATTTGCAGGTCACATATTGCGCATAGAGGAATATTATAAAGCTCTGAGAGGTCCTGCAGTTTTTAAAATCTTTGATCGTAGAGTTTCCTGGTGGCCTAGCAGTTGGGGATTCTGCATTGTCACTGATGTGGCTCAAGTTCAGTCCTTAGCCCAGGAACTTCCACATGCCTCAGGCGCAGCCAAAAAAAAAAAAAAAAAAAAAAGTCTCTAGTCTAACGTTCTCCAAATGCATTTGGCCACGGCCCGTCCCTCCCTATGTCTCCCTTGTGCATCACCCGCGGTATTCCCGTGCTAAGGGCACCATGGGAAACGCTGCTATAATGGAGGCCTGTTTAAGGTACAGAATCAAGCAGACCCCAGTCTGAATATGTGCTTCACCATGGTCTAGCAATGTGGGCAACCCATCCGAATTCTCTGAACCTGAGTTTCCTCACCTCTGCCAAAACGGACAGTAATACCCACTTCGTAGGCTGCTGTAGGATTAAAGGAGAGACCTTAAGTAAAGCACTTGGCAAAGTACTTACTGGTAACTAATTCACTTCTTTCCCCAGAATTGCCTTATTTTTACCCAAGGGCCCTGTCCATATAGGCTGAAAACCTCTAGCAACAAAATAAATGCCAGCTGCATGGTTACCTGCTTTCTGGGACACCAAGAAAACATACACCAAGCTTTACTGAATTTTTTTTTAACTACATCAACCTAAAACAATACCTCCTGTAGGCACACCAGCAGACCCTCCTGCTCAGACTGACTGATCACTCTTTCCAAATAATGACTCCTTTTGTGCTATGGATATCAGAAGACCATGACACAGACAATAAAGCAGAATGTTCTGGCGCCCAGGAGGCGCACGGTTATAAATTAGCCCCCCAACTAGAGGACTGGGGCCACCAGGGTACCATTCAGAACACACAGCAGACACAACCTTCGTTTTGTTTCTCTTCCTTTGAATTAAAATGTGTCTGATGCTTCACCTCCAATGAAAATATTCTGCAAGTTGTAAAAAACAAAAGTAATAACACACTACACAGGCACACACAAGCATGAGATAACTGTGCTTCTCAGTCTGTTGCTGTCACTCCCCTACCAACCCGGGTGCTATAATGTATGCCTTGTTGTGTGGGGGTTCCCCAAAATGTTATTCATAGGAGGTTTATAATAACAAAGCATTACCATAATAAATACTGATCACAAGAGTCTTCTATCGAAGGGAAGCCTGCTAACCTTGCTCACATTTCTCTACCCTTGATTCAAGATTAAATTTCACTTTTTTAATCAAAGATTCTAAATCCTAAGAACCCTAAACCTTGAAACTGATACCCTTTTTTGAAAGAAAAATTAGATCAGAACTGTCAGAAGGAGCGATCGAAATGACATGAAGCAAATAAGATGACGTGTGTGTGAGAGGTTTTCTTTAGTTCAGCTGTCAGAAAAACACTGAAGTGTCTTATCTCCCCCAAAGCCCCAAAGCCAGTGTCCGAAGCCAGGCAAGCCAAAATTGTTTTAAGAAAAAATAAAGGCACAAAAGACTTCTTAGGAAATTCACATTTAAAGTGTTACTTAAGCCCACGGCTTGGACCAGTAAGAAACAGGGAATCCAGGATGGTGGCAGGCAAATTAAAGAAGAACTTATTTATACTAAAGTTCAAATCCTGTTTTAAAAAACTCTAAAGAGACCAGGGTTGTTTAATTATTCTACCATATTATCCTTTCAAATATTCCTGCAAGTAAGCAAGTAAGGATTTAGACCATAGAAATTTAATTATAATATAAAATTTTGTTGGAGGAGCATTTGTTAACATGATTGACCTTCAGCTTTGATTGAAAAGGGAGACTACTTTTAAAAATCCTTTTATAATGAAGTATCAGTACCTGTTCTTGAAGGGTCATTGTCTGGGAGTCTCTTAGATCATTTAAAATGTATTGTGCAGCAGAGTTAAATGCGGAGTTGAACAATCTAGGGGATACTGATAATTAAAGTTGCTATGTCCTAGAAGTTAACTGAAGCCCTATTTGTCTTAACCCTTACGAAAAATATTTAGAAAGGATTTGCATACACGTTGTCTTTGTGAGGACTGTATAGCGGCCATGGAAGAATGAATGACTGGCCCTAATTCTTCACTCTCGTTTGCCCGGTCACGTCACGGGTAAAGTGCACTTCCTTACCGGCGTCAGGAAGGGTTCAATCAGAGAAGCAGAATCATGAAGCAAATACTGGTTTATTTTAAGATTAGACTCTACCTGGTCTTGGGAGTGGGTGAAGGAGGTCCTGTAAGGGTGATACGCTTGCATCAAGTGTGAGGACCAGCACTTGAGAAGGAAAGCTATTTACAAAGGGGGGAAGGGATTTCCTGTCGTGGCTCAGCAGTTAGTGAACCCGACTAGCATCCATGTGGACAAGGGTTTGATCCCTGGCCTCACTCAGTGGGTTAAGGATCCGGCGTTGCCGTGAGCTATGGTGTAGGTCACAGATGCAGTCAGATCCCCGCATTGCTATGGCTCTGGCGTAAGCTGGCGGCTACAGTTCCAGTTGGACCCCTAGCCTGGGAACTTCCATGTGCCATGGGAGCAGCCCTTAAAAAACAAAAATACAAAAAGACAAAAAAAAAAAAAAGGTAAAAAGATGGGGAAGATCAGTGGCCAATGGGAGCCCACAAGATGAGCTAGTTTTCACATGGATGTCTTTGCCTCCAAGATCCTAACGGTGTGCAGACCCGGAGAAAAGTTGGTACATTTTTCTCTCCAGGAAGCTGCCCACAAACCTGGCCCCTGATTCAGAGAAGCTGAAGGTGACCTGGTGGGAGCTAAGGGAGCTGTGGGCTGCCTCCTTCTCCACACTCACGAGGTGATCCAGCAGGGCCTCTACAGTGAACTGTGACTGTCATAGAGATGACCGTGGCTTCACGTTCCCCTCCCAAATCTTCTGCAAGTTTCTCTTGTGGCCAGCCCTCCTCCAGGGCTATGCAGGGAAGGGCAGTCTCAGAAACATAGCCCCAGCTTGGCTAAGCCAGCACACTTTGTGTTCGGCAATATGACTGGCCTTGGCCAGTGTGTGTGCCCAGACATCACAGCAAATCAGTTCTGTGTCCAGAATTTAAGAGACCCTAACGTCCATCTGATCGCTTGTACCACATTGCGCAGAAATGAAGAGGCAGCAGATCAAGTTCACACAACCCCAGCAGCCACGGCCCAAAGAAGAGGTCCCAGCCAAGCCCCAAGATGAACGAGCCACAGCTAATCTGCAGATGTGTGAGCAACAGCAAATGATTGTTGAGGTCCCTGAGTCTGGAAAAGTACTGATACAGACCTACCTTCACGTTGATGCTTAAGGGCCTCTCTCCCTACCCATCACTCTCACGATCCTGAAACCCTACAAGGTACCAGGCCCCTGCAGCCCATAAGCACACACCCATGAGATGATACAGTCTGAAAGGCTATAACAGGAATCGAATCCATTTGCCTAATTTCAAGACACCCCCCTTTTTAAAAGCAATTGGAATGTGTCTGCCTAAATTCAGTATTAAATCCCAGGTACCGCTGCAACAATACAAAGCCTTGAGGACAGTTAAAGAAATGCACAAGTCTTACATGGAGATAAACCTAAAATCTGATTAAGAAACATGAACAAGCAAAGAGAGACATGATGTTGCTATGTGGGAAGAATCAGCATTGTCAAGAGGCAAGTCCTCCAAATTAAATTATGAAGGTCATGCAAATGCATTTAAAAATCCCAGTGGGCTTTTGGGATGGAGAAACCTTGGTAACATCATGAGGGGAAAGAGATGCATAAGAATACACAAGGAGTTCCCATTGTGGCTCAGCGGGTTATGAACCCGACTAGTATCCATGAAGATGCAGGTTTGATCCCCGGCCTCGCTCAGTGGGTTAAGGATCTGGCATTGCCATGAGCTGTGGTGTAGGTCATAGATGCAGCTTGGATCCCACATTGCTTTGGCTGTGGCGTAGACTGGCAGCTGCAGCTCTGATGCAACCCCTAGCCTGGGAACTTCCATATGCTGCAGGTGTGGCCCTAAAAAGACAAAAAAAAAAAAAAAAAAATAGACGAGGCATACATTTCTGATGTAAGGAAAGCACTCTCGAGCCTGGTGGCAAAGGCTCTACTGGCCCTGAGGATGCTGTGAATCTTTGCTGAGAAGACTGCACTTCTGCTCCCTCTCAAGAACAAGCCAAGGAACTCTCTGCAGAGACAATAAAAGCTGATGAGATAAGCACATACACACAGAAGTCTTTTCGTGTGTGAGTGAATTGGTTTGAATTTCTTTTTTAGATGTGTCTTTCCATTCTTTGAGCTACTTCAAAAGTTTGGAAGTTGGGGCTTGCCCCTTGGCAAGAGAGAGCAAAAAAGGACAACCAGTGACTTCCAAATATACCCCCACCTTCCTACATGCCCCTCCCACCCTCAGTGCAGAAGCTGTCAGCTGCTGGGTCATGATTTAGACTCAAAACAGACTGCTGCCCAGGACAGTGGGGAGTGAGGGATGTGAAAAGTCTCAAGTCTTGCAGAGGGTCTGACTTGGACAGGGCTAAGGTTGGTTACTTTGGTCTTTAAGAAAACAGGCGCACTAGCACGCAAAAGCCTTCTGTTTTTAAGCACAAAAGCCCTGAGTATCAAGGAAATCTCATACCAGCCACTAAGACTCAACTGTGGATTTTCCTGACTGCTGGGCTATTTCTTACACAAGTTGCATCAGCTACAGCCTTTTGAGTCAAAGGTTTTACGGTGATAAGATTTGGGGAGAGAGCTCAAGCAAGCAGTAAGTTTACATCAGCCAACAGTAGTCCTGGCCCTTTCAGTGGGCCAGGGCCCAGGGGATGCCAAAGAGCCAGCTGCTGGGGGTTCTGCTCCCAGGAGGGCCACAGCTGAGGTGGGGGCAGGAGATGAGTGAGATACCTGGATAATCAGCACAGGGCTGAATGTGGTGAGTCAGGCAGTTTAGCCAAGGAAAGGGAGAGGGCTCAAGAGCAGAAAGCCCTGGGTTTAAATCCTCTTATACAGACTGTATCACTCAGAGAAAGTCACCTAGTCTCTCAGAGGCTCGACTTATCTGCAGAAGGAGAGTAATTGTGGTTCCTTCTTGATAGATCTTGGTGGGATTAAACAAGAAAATTATACAAAGCCCTTGACAGTGAGCCTGGTAGCACTTTGCAGATGCTTTGCATATAATGAATATTGAAAACAACATTATAAGTGCTGGACAGTGGACGAATTCAGTAGACAGCAGGGGCTGGGGCTAGGACCTTTTACTGAGCCTGGGGCATTGGGTTAGGCTTCTCATAGAAGGTAATAATTGAGCTGGAACTTCAAGAATGAATGTGATTTCAACAGCTGATGGCGGCAGTACTTTCCAAGATGAAGAAAGAGCTTGTGCAAAAGGCTGGATGGAGAGGCAAGGAGGACCTGTGGAGTCGGGAGAGGCCACAGAGGCAGGTGGGCCTAGCTCACAGGGTGCCCTGTGTGCCAAGAAGAGGATGGGGGACTTCATCACGCGGGTGGCGGTAGAAAGCTGTGAGGCAGGGGCAATGCTCAGTCAGATCACATCCATTTCTTATACCCTTTTTCCCTTCTAAACTTGTAACCTTCGGAATGCAACAAAAACAACTGAGGAATGGCTAAGAGGCCCCAGAATCCCATCACCCATTACTCTGCAGATCCTGAGTGGGGAATATTACACTGTACCCTGTGGAATCTAATCTTCCCACCATACCCTGGCTGGGCAAGCCTGGTCGCCAGGCTGTTCCTTTTTCCCAGAGCCCCTTCAGGTATAAGAAAATATTTTTCCACTGGGAGTTTACTAAATGTCATGTCTAATTTAATCCTAAATACATTTCCACAGCAAAAGGAGTCAAATGAGCAAACCTCTCCTAATGTCCCTGATCTCTTGTTTCTCTAGCCCTTCACCCACATCTCCGTTCCATCTTTTTTTTTTTTTTTTTTTTTTTTTTTTTTAAGGGAAGTAGAAGTGAACAGGGCAGGTGAGGAGGGGGACTCTACCACTTACTAATTTGTTTTCCATCCTCGGCCCTGAATTTCTTTCTCTCTGACCTGCACTGAGACAGGACAGATGGGACAGTGCCAAGAGGAGACTAACTTATTTATCTTGAAAGCAAACATTGCCTCCAACGATCAGAATACCAATTATACCCAAGCAAGCACCTCTATTTCTTCTCAAGTGTTTTGGTTTTCTCAGCTGCTCATTTAAGTTTTAACAGGGGAGCAGGAGGTCAGAAAGTCAGAGAAAAATTTAGCTTTGCTGTAGAGCTAAGCCCCTTACCCTCTTCACCTCTGTTTCCTTCCCTGCTCTTCCTTGTGGTGGGACCTGAAATGACGCCAGTCAGAGTCAGATGGTGGGAAAAGCCTTGGTTAGGGACCCGAGCCCAGGCTTAGTGTTGGCTGCTACCATCTTCCCATGTGGAGCCAAACTCCTGAGACTCACGTTCCACATCTGCAGGATAACGGAATGGAAAGAATTCTCACCAAGATCCCTCCCATTCTCACTGTGAGGATTTCAAGATTGCAACTCAAATCTAAATCATACTCAGTTTGATTTCAGGTTATTTACTGAAGCCTCCTGGGCTGTATGTGTTAGTGCAATGCTACTCAAAATGTGGTCATGGACCCAGGGCAGTCTGCAGACTTTTGCTGGTCTGGGAGGAGATAAACAGGCAAGTTGAGAGTAAGCATTTAGAAACTCTCTGGCACTTGAGGTGGCTGCACCCACCAAGCCTATGACCTGTGGCCTCATCTGGTTGTGCTTGCATATGGATTGGATGTGGCATGAACCATGACCTAGTTGTGTGCAATAGAACCAGGTATAAAATGGAACAAGAATAAGAAAGAAACAAATAATCGAGCCGGGTGAGCAAGGTCAGCATCAACAGTCATAAATCACGTTGACGGCTTATACACCCGATACGAGGTGACAGGAACGGCACAGAGAATACTCTATGGCCTTCCTCCCAATAGCCCATGACCCCAGTCTTGTTATAAGAAAAATATCAGATGAATTTTGCTAGTGGGGCATTTTATGAAATATTTGACCAATATTCTCCAAAACTGTCAAGGTCACTAAAAACAAGGCAAGTATGAAGAGCTCTCATAACCAAGAGGAGCCAAGGAGACACCACGATTAAATGTAATGTGGTGTCCTGGAAGGTATGTTGGAACAGACAAAGGATATTCGGTAAAAACTAAGAAAATCTAAATAATTAGGAACTTCGGTTAACATATTCTTTAAAGAAAAAGAAAAGGAACAAACTGGTGCATACTGTAGATAATTTAAGAAGAATGGTTTTTACCATCTATCAATTTATTTAATCCTCACAAAAGCCCTGGGAAGATTGGAGGGTAGGCAGTATGGGTGCCATTTTATGGGTGTTAAGGTAGGGGAAACCCATTTAGCAACATTTAGTAAATTATGAAAGAATAACACTTGAGTCCACTTCTCTTGACTTCTGTTCTTCCTCTCTTGCTTTTATCTACTTGCTTTTCTAAGTAGATAGACATTTGTCCAAATTTAAGCTATTTTTCTAATTAAAATTATGCTTGATGTAAAAAAATTAGGAAGTACATAGAATAAAGAGATTGATTTAAAAAAATCACCAGTAATTTCCTAATCTAGAGCAGTTATTAATCTTCAGTTTCCTTTTTTGTTTGTTTGCTTTTTCCTGAGCACTTACCCACTGGTAAGTGTGAAGGAGAGTGGACCCTGAACCCAGAGAGAGAGGAAACCACCTGAACATGGAGAGGGGAGGGCCATCCAATAAGAGACCGGGGCCGGGCCCCCAAGAGAGGGGCGCAGCCAACATGCTGGAAGGGGAGGGGAGAAAAGGAGAAGCTACAGGAAGAGCAGGACAGAGGGGGCTTTGTCTAGACCAGAGTAGCCACGATTGTTTGTACAAATAAGAAGGTGCTAGCTAAGACGAAGGGAATGAAAATGCATGGGCGAGGTGTAAAGCAAAGCACTGGAGGAGGAGAGAGGGATGGAGGAAAGAGCCGTGGCAGAGTCCAGCACTGGAGCCAAGAAAAGACTAGATTCCTCAGAATCAAATGAAACAAAGAGGAGGAATGAAAATGCATTGATCTTTGAGGTACAAAGGACACAACTCATATCAAATAACGTCATGGGGTTTTTTGGTCTTGTTTTGTTTTTTTAGCAAAGTAAGAGTTGAAATTATCTTCTGTTGAGGAGGGGACTGAAGTACAGTCAGAGCTTGGAGTTAGAGATACGAAGTTTAAAACATCTGCTGTAGGGATTAAGCCAGAGAATTCATAAGACATTAAATAAGAGCATTTCTAGCACAATTTAGGCCAGGGATGCGTCATTTCTCAGCTGCGTTGGTGGAACAACGGCTTACACTTGAACAAATTGTGTAAACTCGGCACTGGGGAACCTTCGGCCTCATTCATGACAGCAAACCTGAAAGGAAGCCCTGTAGTCACCAATCACTTCTCCCAAGCCTGTCACCAGCAGTCTCATCTGCAAAGGACTGGACTCAACATTCCCCCCACACAGAGACATGACTCAGCTCACTTGCAAACATCGTTAGCCAGAGAAGGGATGTGCCTGCTGCTTAAGTATGCTGTGCTAATCCAGTGAGGAACCTATGGTCATGAAGAAAAGCAGAACCCAATATAAAAAGAAAAAGAAAGAGAACTAAATACAGTTGAATCCATGGGTTCCACATCCACAGTTTCAAGCAACCACATGGATCGAAAATATTCAGGGGGAAAAAAATCCAGAAAGTTCCAAAAAACAAAACCTGAATCTTCTGCATGCTGGCAACTGTTTGCATAGCATTTATGTTGATTAGCTATTCTAAGTAATCTAGAGATGACATAAAGTAGATGAGAGGATGTCTGTTTGTTCTCTATGTAAAATACTGTGCCATTTTATATAGGAGACTTGAGCATCTGCAGGTTTCCGTATCTGTGGGCTTCCTAGAACCAATCCCACGCAAATACCACGGGGTGACGTACTTGAGAAGGTGGAGCAGAGCAGGCCCTGAGGTGCTCTGGATGTGCCCTGAGGAGTCAGGAGGAGGGACACTTCTGATCAGTGCAGCAGACACTGCTACTTGTCAGAATGATGTACATTCTCCCTTTCTTTAGACATGAGCCCCAGTTTTGTTGGGGACAACAACAGGCCCAGCTAGAAGGGCTTGTATTTCCAAGGTTCCTTTGCAGACAGAACAGCATGTGACACATTCTAGTTAAATTATATAAGCTGAAGATGTTGAATAAAGTTCCTTAAAATGTGGGCATGCAAGTAGAAGGAGGAGGAAGAGCTTAGACACAGCGGTTTCCTACAGATTCACCCGTTGTCTGCCCCTTTCATCCTGCCTAGGACTTGGAGAAGATGCCAGGGAAGATGGTAGCCACCATCTGTCTGCAGTGAAGAAGCCAAGAGGCTGAGGACCTGGATGCTGATATCCCGGAGCTTCCTCCAGACTTCTTGTTCTAAGGAAAATTGAACCAGCGATTTGCTTACAGCTGTGCTTTGGGGGGATCTTTGTTTCTCCCAGTCAAATATAATCCCTAATCCGTACAATGGTCAACATTTGACTTTAATCATTAATTTCCAAAGAGTATGTCAGATATTTGCTTGTACTAGAGTTTCGTGGAGCAGATGCCCCTTGAAGGAACTAGACCATCCTTTGGGGGCTTGGAAATCCTTTCATAGAACCAAATGTTTTGTTCTGGGGGTGTCTGTCTTTGCTGTAAAGCGAGCTGACCTACACGCACAACATATGACGAGCATGAGGCAGCCCAACTGGTTTTATTAGTTTTCCTTGGGCTTTGGTCTAAAAAGGTTTCTTGCTGAGTTGATTTCATCCCCGATAACTTCCTTCACACTCCACTTCCTAATCGAAAAAGGCCCACATCAGGGGTAGAGAAACAGAAACCAAGCCTTTCCCACCCTTCTCCTGGGACTCCTTAGCTCTTTACTACACCGCTGGGCTGGCTTAGCAAAAGCAATTTGATGTCCAGAATTTCCTGGCAGCCTTCCACGAGTCTGTCTGCCTCATCAGAAAACTCCAATCAGTAAGTCTGTGGGCTGAAGGGAGTCTGATCTCACTGGTGGTGTTGCCACTCTTTGTTCTTTTTCTGCTATGTTTCGTATTCACAATGGTTTTGTTCTTTTTGAGTCCTGGAAGCTGACATGACTTTGGAAAGTGAAACGTATTTCCCTAAATTCTGGCCCATATGCCCCCAGGTGAATCTCTCCAAGTCATTAACCTTAAGGTAAGTATCCTCCGAGGAGAGCTTTTTGTATTAGATTCCAATAGCTACCATTCCCGAAGCCTTGATTTTAAAGTTGTTCTTAGCTGCAAGGTAGCTTTTCTAAACTAGACCAAATGGGGAAGGTCAATATCTAAAACCAATAAAAGCAGACTTTTTGATTGAAGGGATGGCGGGGTGAGTGGAGGGAAGAGGTGCATGAGGGGGAGATAGCCTAGAGCCCCTCCAGAATAACGATACCCTTTCCCCAAGGGGATCCCCATGGGGATCCTTTAAGGAACCCTAGGATTCCGAAGAACGTATTTGAAAACCACTTTGCAGGTAAGTCTAGAGTGGCAGAAAGATGTTCCATCATTGTCTTTAACATAAGTCAGCTAAAGACAACTGGAATCCAGGATACCAGGGGCTTGTGATGAAAAGAGTCTATTTAACAATCTTTCCTCAATTTCCAAATCCTGTTGATCATTGTCAAGCCCCTTGCATTTTGTTTGGATTTGTTTTCAACGGGCTTGAAAACCTTGTTGATTTGCCAAACCTAAATGGGCTTGGATCGTTACTACAGCTCCCCAGCATTTTCCAAGTTGCAAAGTAATGAGCCTGCTATACAGGGAAGTGACCATGTTACACAATCAACAAGCAGTGGTCAGAACCAGGGACTGGCTTAAGGGACACATTCTTTGGGCTGTGGTGCTTACTCATAAACAGTAGGTGTTCCTCAGCCACAATGTCAAATTATATTCCACTTAAGTATTCTAAGGGTTTCCTTTGCCTTACCCCAATATCTGCCTTCAGTCTCAAAATGTACAAGTTTCCTTTGATCTCTTTTATGTTTTACTCTCCTCAACCTACAATAACATTCATAAGCAGACACACCTAAAAAGACAAAGCCCATAGCCAACAGAAACTCGATTTCCTTACCAGCAAAATGGGAAGATTCAATCTGTGTTCTTCCTACCAAACTTGAAATAAGGTCACAAGAAAGCACCTAGCACAGTGCCCAACACATCCTAGAAATCCAATTTAAGATGTTATTTTTCTCTTGTCCTTCCTTCTACTTGCAGAGTTAAATGTTAGAATGAGGAAAAATTTTTCTGTTTCCTGCTCCATTTTGGATTTGGATTTGGATTTTTTTTTTTCTTGCCACACCTTCAGCATGCAGAAGTCCCCAGGGCAGGAATTGAACCCATACCATAGAAGCAACTTGAACTACAGCAGTGACAACACTGGATCCTCAACCCACTGAGCCATCAGGGAACTCCTGGACGCATTTTTTGACAGAGTAGTAGAGACCATGACGCCAAGTGGCATCACATTCAGAGCGTGGCAGTGAAGCCATTTCTACGCAGACCTCATCCTGCCATCATGAGATTCCACCACAGAGCCGTCTTTCAAATACTCCAATGGTTAGAAATTATATTGCACTCATATTTTGGTTTAAAAAGATGAGTGGGTGTGCACACATGTGTGTATTCAGTTGTGGGAATTCACCAAGATAATGGTAGTATCTGGTGGAAGAAAACCCCAACGGCTGTCTGCCCTCCAACTCCATCTTATCTTTTAATGTTTCTAAGAAAGTTTCTCATCTGTTTCTCCCCAAAACTGGAGGTGGTAGTGGGAAGAGAATTAATGTATTTTGATTCTAGACACTTGATACTACTTTAATCAATAGCCCTTAAGATCAAGTGCCATTATTGCCATTTTAAGGTGAAGACACTGGGTTCAAATACTGGGAAGCTCACCATTCAAATAAAGCTCTCAGAGAGTAGAACTGTGTTTTGTTCACTTCTATACCCAGACCACAGTTTCTGAGGTGTCATGGGGACCCTCTCGGGAAAGCCCAGCTCACTGTGGGGACAAGGATGATGACTCAGATTGGAAACTCAGGCCAAATTTAAAGTGTTGGTGAATGAGCCCAGGCAGAAGATGGGGAAGGTCTGGAGAAGGCCTCCTCCATGGGCTGGGCCAGGGTATTGTCTGGATTTCCTCAATAATAGGTTATGGGGTTGCAAAGAAAAATGGGCTTCAGAGTAGGAGAGAAATACCCATTCTGCCCAGTTACAAACTGTGTCATTTTGTCATCTCTTATATGGTCTCTCTGAGCTTTCATTTTTCTATCTAAAACAGCAATATCATACTTATCTCAGACAGCCATGAGTACTGAATCAGAGTATTACATGGTATTAAATGAGAGAAGCGTAGCTATTCCTGGCCCAGATCTTGGCATACAATGGATGCTCCATAAATATTTGCTTCTTCCCGCCATTTCCCCTACTCCAAAGCAGTCAGAGACTTTCTTTATAAGGTGAGAGGTTAAAAAGTATATTAAGTATCACTGCAACCTCCAACATTCACAATCTCAGTGTCTTTATGAAATGGAACAGTATCTAGAAATGATGATTTAAAAAAAAATTCAGAATAATGAAACAAGAATATGATACAGTGGAATTACTGTCTTCATTTCACGTTTTTTTTTTTTCTCCCCTGTAATTGAAACCATTTTCAAGTTTTATTTAGTACAAAATTAATTTCACATTTTCATCAAGGAACTCATGTGGATCCCAGGGTGATTCAGATTTTCCAATACAGAAATTCATAGCGTTCATTACTGGTATTTTCAAAGACAAAAGAGTTTATGCCAGAGGAAACCATTTTGGTCCTGCCTTATGAGCAAAATAAAAAAAAAAAAACAAAACCAAAAAAAACCAACCCTTTTACATGACACTTCCAAATTCAGGCCTAACATTAATGTTTTGTAAGAAAGCTGCTTTAAAAAAACAAAAACAAAAAACAGTCTATAGGCGTCTACTCAGCCCCAACTTTCTCATTTCCCAAATAAAAAACACAATTTGATTTACCTTAGAAATAAACTGGTTTCCTCTTGAATTGAACACAGAAACAAATGACACTGGGCCCACTCGTCAGGGAGAAATGCACATCATGTCAACATGGGTGGAGTTCTGGCCACAGAAAGAGGAAAGTCGGCCTCCCTGACCCCAGGGCTGCTGTATGCAGGTTTGTGCTATAACACGGGGGGCCCCTCTAGGCTAGATTCTGTCCCAAGCAAAGAAGAGCAGAGGTTGTGCTTTGGAACATCAGACCTATGCATTTTAGGGGGCACTCTCTGCTTTTAGTTGCCAGAACATAATCCAAAGTCAGAAAAGCCAGCCAAGAAAGGACAGGTCGGCAGGGAGCAGTGGCCATGGAAGGGTGAATGGGTGACTTCTAGATGCCCATCCCCAGGGCTCACCAGCCCTGACCCTGAGATCCTTCACCTGCTTCTCCCTAACGCTTGAATCTAACCATCCTCTTCCCAGGCCCTGTCCCCGGCTCTGGGACACCTCTCAGCAATATCCAGGTGTAGTCATCCCTCTGTTTCCTAACACTGGGGATTCTAACATTTGTTCCATGGCTTAACACTCTTAGTTCCTGCTCCCTCTTTGAGTTTTCAATTGAGGTAAAATTTACTTAACATAAAATCTACCATTTTAACCATTTTAAAATGTACAATTCAGGGTCTTTTGGTAAACTCACAGTGTTGTACAACCACCACCAGAATTTTTTTTTTTTCTTTTTTGGTCCTCCGTCCAGGGCAGGCATAAGTTCCTGGACCGGGGATCAAACCCATGCCACAGCAGTGATAATGCTGGACCCTTAATTCTCTAGGCCACCGGATAAGTCCCTAATTCCAGAATGTTCTTATTTACCCACAAGAAACCCTGTACCCATGAAGCAGTCACTCTACTTTCCCTCCTGCCTCAGCCCCTGGCAACTTCTAATCTGTTTTTGTCCCTGTGGATCTGCAGGTTCTGGACAAGTGGTGCCCCCATAAGCAGCACTTCTGCTCTTGGCCAAAACCATGAGAAATGAAGGTCAAAAGATGACCCAAACCTTTTGAAGATAGCCAAGTGTCTTCAGCAAAATGGCAAATTGCTCTCAGAATAAACTGAATGCATTTTGTTCTATTATTTGATTCCCTAAATTCTGTGACATCGCAGTGAACCCACTCTTGAAGAGTAGATCAAATGCATGCATGGAGAGCTATGTGTGTCTAATTACATCCCTGTGTGTGTGCATGTATGTTACCTCACATATATGTTCTATTTGCACAGAAGGGCAGCCTCCCATGGTCACTGACTAAAAGGCCTTGTTGCTATCAAATAAGGGGAAACAGATGACGCTGCTTACAGGGAGAAAGAAGGGCTCTGGATTACAGCCTGGCACAGTGGGAAAAACAGCACCGCTTGATTTTGGCTAAGTCACCCTTGCCCGTGGGTCTCATGGAATCTGTCCGCTTCCGTACTTGTGCCCATGGAAGTTCAGGAGGGGGCTTGTCACGTACTGATCTGTCCGAGGCCTCCTGGAAACACTTGGGGAGCACAATACAGTTTTGTAGAATTATGTTCAAAGGTCAACTCTACTTGTTAAGATTCTTAAGGTGTCTGTTTCATTTAAATCAAGTTTTGTGTTTGTACATGTGTGTTTTTTAAGGGAGAATGGAATCTCCTGAGAGAACAATTCCACGCAAATTAGAAACACATGCAGGCATTCAGTAGGTCAGCTCTATAAAGATGTGTTATTATATCCTGTTTATAGGAATTTTATTCACAGATAAGGCCTCATATGAGTTGTATGATTCTCTAGTGCCCAGGTTAGCAGGCCCTCTCCTGCCAGTCTAGTTGTTTAGATACAAAAAGCCTATTTGCTTCTCCTTCAGAAAGAAATAAAAAAGAAAAATATCATATTACAGCTTAAAGAGCTAGAGCTCTGTAAGTGGGTACATTTATGAAATAAATTAATGTGGCATCATATTTGACACCAAAACAGTGGCAGAGACACAAGGTCTGTGTTGGACCACAGTGTTTTTAAGTAATCTTGGCTTGTGTTGCTTTCACTGTGCTGGCACTGCCCACCTGGGGCCAAAAATCCTATCTAAGGATGAGACAGATTTAGAGACAAGGTTAATACTGTTTATAGGACTTTCTGCATTTAAAATTAAATACATAAAACTGTATTTTATATGCTGTTTACCATTACTGCTTCCTCCTCTGCTTTCCCAAAATTGTTCAATCACCAATATCAATATAATGGGAGAGGAAAGCAGGAGTAAGGAAAACTAACATTTATTGACAATTTTATCCTATTAGGTTTTAATCGATTTGGCCCTGTTTTTATTTCTTATAGCTACCCTGCAGCACAGATAAAATTGTATCCATTTTATAGATGAGAAAACTGAGACTTGAGGGATTGCATAACCCATCTGAGCACACAGAGCAACTCAGCACTGGAGCTGGAATTTGAAGTCAGGTTGATCTGACTCTAGGAATCACATGCTGTTGGTATTAGGCTAGAAGCACCCAAATAGAGTAGGAAGAGCCCAAGAGAGGGGCTGGGCCATCCCGCTCCTACACCAAACTTTGCTACTCTCTTGGTAATGTTGTGAGAGTACCAAGAATTCTCTGGGCTTCACCTTCCCCATTGGTGTCCTGGAATAACACTGCCTGGCCATCCTGCCTCTTACGGATATCATGAACATCAAATAAGGAAACTTATGGTGAGACTTTAAAATACAAAAAGTAAAGCATTTTTATAATATTGTTTAGTCATCTACAGATCTTCCCAAAATGGGGTGCAAAGGATAATCCATCGGAGTATGCAAAGAAATTAATTATTCAAACTTCTATTTATATTTTATTTCACTTTAATATAAGTAAAACATAGATATATTAATAATAGCAGATGCACATATTTATCAATAAACTTATGGATATGAGGAGGAGCGGATGTTCAAAACCTTTCTACTGCTTAAGCGCATGATCGAAAAAGTTTGAAGACCACGAATCTATACACTAAATGACAAAATCTAAAATAGTGTAGCATTGTTGTGGGTGAATGGGTAGTGGTGGCTGTAGACACTTAATGAAACTACCAATTGAGTAGCTTAGACCTCTACCAATAAGTTATCAAATATTTGGCTTTAATCCTCAGGCATCCCAGTATAACAGAAAGACCATAAAGTCAATTTTTTTTTCTTTTAATAAACTTCAAATGTAGAGTTGATTCTTTATTATCTTAGTTCAAACGGTCATCATTGGTCTAAGCAGGGTGAACTTGTATTACATTTACTCAATTATTCATTCAGTTATAATGCCATGAATATCCATGAAGCCACTGTTCTACTCAAGAACTTGAAGTTTATTTACCTATATTTGTCTGTGTCTCTATTATCCCATCTCCTATTCCCCATACAGAGGTAACCAGTGTCCAGAATTTTATGATTATCATTTCTTTGCTTTAAAAAATTTGATCACATATATATGTATGCTTAAATACTATATTTAACTTTGCTTGTTTTTGAACTATATACAAAGAGCATAATATTCTAAGAGGTCATTTGGGACCTGTTGTCATTTAGCATTATGCTGAATGAAATCCGTATTGTTGTGGGTGGTTGTAAGTCACTTCATTTCACTGTTGTGTAATATGCCACTGTGTGATCACACCATGTTATTCATCCATTTCCTTAGGTATGGACATTTGGATTATTTACAGTTTTTGCTGCTAAGAACAATTCTTTGAACATTGTTATATATGCCACTTGGGGCTCACATGTAGGAATTTCCTTTGGGCATATACCAAGAAGTGGAAATTTGAGGTTGCAAGGGTATGTGAAAATTCAATTTAACAAAATAAAACCAAAGTATTCCCCAAAGCAGTTGCACCAATGGGTCATTTTCTTAGCCAATTTACCTATCTTTCTCATATGAGAAACCTGACTAAAAACGACTACCTTAACATGAAGCTGTGAAGGTTAAAGATAATCAGCAAAGTACTCAACACCCTTCTAGAAAACAGAAGACTATCAATAAATCAGCACTTAAATCTCTCTCTCTTAAATCCATGTTCTATGCAGACCTCCCTTTCTGTCTGCAAAGTGAAGGAGTGGGACATGTTGTGAGGTAGAGAAACAAAGGCTGGACCAGTAGCCTGACTGCAGACTCCAGAGGCTTCACTTCACAATGGGATACACCTTATCACCACCCTCGTACTTATTCCCTCATCTTGGGAGCACACATTCCTTGGAATTTCTACATAATTGGATGACAATGGACAGGTTCTTGGGGCTAAAGAATGGTTGAAATTATAATGGAAAGGAAATAAAACTAATGATGAAATTGTACTTTGAATGAAACCTAACCTCTCTATTAAGATACTGCATGACCCATCCTTGCTGACTCCTGCCTCATTCCTCCCTTGAAGTTCACCTCTTTGCTCTGTAGGCCATACCATTGGTCTTGTTCAGCTCCTGGAATGCTCCAGGCTATTCCCTGCCTCAGGGCTATTGCATTTGCTACTCCCTCTGCTTAGAATGCTTTACTCCTATTCTTTTCATGACTGGCTCTTTCTTGTGCTTTAGCTCTCTGCTTCAGGTTACCTGCTCAGAAAGGCATTCCTTCTCCTACCCGTGAAGGAGTTTCACTCTTAATCCAAATATTCTCAGTCTCAGCATTTGGGATCTTTTTAACATTTGGCTAAGAGTTTGTAGTGATTAGTGATTATTTATGTTTATCTTTTTACTTTTTTTTGGGGGGGGGGTCTGTCTCCCCCACTAAAATGTTAGCTCTGTGAGGACAGAGACGATCTGTCTTAATCATCCTTGCATTTCTCAGCCCCTAGCAGCGCACCAAATGCTTGTTGAATGAATGGATGTATTGAGTGTCCATTAGGCATCAAGTTTTGTGTAAACCACTCTATACAAGTAACTATTTTCATCCTCTCAACAACTCTGTGACGTAAATATTATTAGCCCCACTTAGAGAGTAAGGAAACAGGCTTATAAAGATTAAGTAACATCTCCAAAGGCCCACATCTAGGGAGTGTTAGAGCTGAGATTTGAACACAGATCTGATTTCAAAGTCTGTGCACATTCCACTGAATCATGTGCACATTCCATAAATATAGGAAAAGGTATTTAAGGAATCCAGTTGATGTTGCATGTCCTTTTCAAACTACCAACTTAGGGTTTCCTTGGGGATATCTCATTTTCTTCCTTTCTTTCTCTCTCTCTTCCTTCCTTCTTTCTTTTATTTCTTTTTACTTTTTAGGGCCACACCAGCAGCATATGAAAGTTCCCAAGCTAGGGGTTGAATCGGAGCTATAGCTGCTGGCCTATGCCACAGCCACAGCAATGCGGGATCCAAGTCATGTCGGCAACCTATACCACAGCCCAGGGCAATGGCATGTCTTTAACCCACTGAGCAAGGCCAGCCTCCTCATGGATCCTAGTCGGGTTCGTTAACTGCTGAGTCACAAAGGGAACTCCAGATTTCTCATTTTCTATGCTAAATCTAGGAGCTGTTAGTTTAGTAGCATTGCACAACACACTGATGGAAAATGTCACCTGACTCCTTTATCTGTTAAACAAATATTAAGAATAGCTATTTGGCCAAACTTTGCTATTGTTCCTCATCTATCACACTACAGTATTACTTATCAATGGAAAAGCATGTTCCCAGCATGTCACAGCAGGACTTTAAAAGCTTAGTAGACCTTCTAAAAGCAACACAGCTGACCTCTTCCTTAACACTCAGATATTTGATCTGTAAATTATTTAGCTTGCATCATTTCTTTTTCCCAAAGCTTAAATAGTAAAGCAGCCATTTTTATTTCCTTTCATATTTCCCCAAATGACTAGAAAGTATCACTCTTCAGAAACACAGGCCACATTTATATTTTCGATAAATGGATTAAAAGAATAGGTTTCCTGGGCCCACTTGAAGTACCGTCCTCCCACACAAGGTACGCAAATGCCAAAGGAAAATTGTTAGAATATCGGAGTTGCCTTGTGGCACAACAGGTTAAGGATCCAGCATTGTCACTGCAGCAGTTTGGGTTGCAGCTGCAGCATGGGATGGGTTCAGTCCCTGGACCCAGAACTTCCACATGCTGCAGGCACGGCCAAAAAAAGAAAAAAGAAAAGAAAGAAAATTGTTAGAATATAAATAACTTATGATTTTTAGATAATAGTGACAGAGTTGGAAAAGACTAAAGAGCCATACACTCTGTGCCAATCACAAGTATCATTTCTCTCAAGATTTAACTAAAGATCGTGTTGCCCAGAAACTCTTCCTTGGACTAGTATCAATTTGTGCTGCTCAATTCTGTTCTCAATCTGACATGTGATGCTCAATTACATTATTAACTTCTAATTGGGGTGCTTTCTTATGTTTCTGTTCCAAAAATCTGCTGCATGAATAAACAAATAGTCTTGTCATATTTAGATGACAAGCATTTCAAGGGCAAGTATTCCAAGATGGCAGCATTTCTTCTAATTCTTTTGTATTCTACACACGCTTCTGAATGCATGCATTCATCCTTATGTCCCTCCAACCACTCAGCAGATCTCTTCAGAGAAAGTTTTAGGCTCTAAAAACAGTACTAGGGTCACCTGGGGAGAAAAAAACTGAAAGATATATGTCCAGTTTGAACTCAATCAAAATGAAGAGGTGCTGACCCAATATGAAGAGAAAAAAAAATACAGCAGAATGTTGACAGTGGTTGTCTTAATTAAGGTGATACAATTCCTTCACTGATTTTTCTATATTTTCAATAAGAATATGTGTGTATTTTATATCAGAGAAAAGCTATTTTAAACAAAATCTAATCGTTAAGTTGAAAGAACAAAGTCAAACTTACAAAACAAAGAGGCAGATAGAAACATAGTGAACAGGCACTCAGATAGTACTAAAAGGTTTGAATTTGAGTTGGGACTTTGCCCCTTGCTGTGTGAACTTCACAAGTCTTGGTGTCTATGTCTTTAAATTGATGATGAAACCATCTTTGTCCTGGAGTGGTTCTGATGATTGAATGAGATAATGTGACTGAAAATGACTGTAAAAGGCATTAAGTAATGAAAGGTATTGCTATTTATGTTGTGAATTGGGTCTAATTTCAATTGGCCAGTGCTAGAAGTCAGGCCTGTTGCAGACACCACTAAGCATATTGTGGGATTAGGAGGCTCAAGGCCAATTATCCACAACAGTGGTTTAAATGTTTGGTTCTTTCCATCCCATGGATATCACAATTTGCTCCAGATGAGTGGATGCTAAAAAAGTCTTATCGATTCAAACACCCTTCCTACTCTCAATTAAGACTCAAGCACTGGGGACCACAGAGAGAGAGGATTGACAAATCCCCTGGGCTTGTGTTTCTTTCATCTTCCCCCAGGATGGGATAAAATTACAAACACCTATTTTGATTTTATTCTCACAAGTCAGAGAAACTATAGGATGCAAGTTTATTTCTTTTTCTTATGCATTAAAAAAAGGGAAAAAAGCAGTAGAGTTCTGTCTAAGCTGAGATGAGATGGCAAACTTTGGTTGAAAGGAGAACAAATTGCATTTCTACCCTGACCAAGTCTCAACTTCCTAATATCTTGTATTATTCCTCTTCTAAAACTCTATTAATAGTTTTAGAATTTACTGTATCCTCTACAGATCCCTGAGGGGAATATTCACTGCACATGTCACTTATCTAATGATGGAAACAAATCCTTCACAGCATTACTGATGCATTATTTCCCCTCATTCTAAATTTCTCAGCACCACACAAAAAAGAAGTGCTTTTCCCAAATTACTTGACGGAGGTTGGATAAAGTCATAACTGGCCTAAGAACTGCCAAGTAAATCACTAGACATAAGGCATCCCCACTGCCTTTGAACCTCAAGCTTTCAAGCTGTCCCCCTCTCTCTCCCTCCCCCCCCTTCCTTCTTTCCCTCTCTCTCTCATTAGATTGAAAGATACCAGCTGTTGGAGTCACTACCTTGGGTTCAAATCCTGGCGACCCCCACTTACAAGGTTCATGGGCTTGAGTAAGTCAGTTTCATCATGCTAGTAAAAATACTTAACTTGCAAAACCGTTATGATGATTAAACAAGATGATTATAAAACATCAGGCACAATGCTTGGCACATAATCAGGCTCAATAAATACTAGTTTCTATCTCCCCCTGCTTAGCCTACTTTGTGCTGGTCTGAGCATAGCATATGTCTTGACTGTACATTCATCACAAATTCCTGGACCTCGGGCACATCAGATGTTCCAAGCATTCAGAGGTAATAAATTGGAGGGAACCCCCAGGGCTGTGGGAAGCCTGACTTCCCAGCCCCTTAAGCAGACCACCTACTGCTGCCTGAACAGCCACCCCGTGAGGGGAACAGCTGCCAGACACAGGGACAGCGGACACAGGCCTCCATCTGCACCTCCAGCCTCTTGCCTCTGTGCACAGAGGGCAGCTACGGTCCCCTAGGAGACGCGGGGGGGAGATGTCAGTGTTTCAGATGACAGATCAGCCTGTGCTCTCTGACCCAGATTAGACCCGACCCAGAACCAGCTCACCCGCCCATGTCACTAGCAAATGATTTTAATTCATTCCCGGGAGACCATAGGACTGCTTGGCCCAACAATGCATGTAATCAGGCTGAGCTCTGCCGTGAGCACTCATAAGGCTGTGGGTTTCACATGTCCCACTAATATTTCACAAGCCTGTCAGCCTCAGCTTGTCCATGGGAGCTGGCTACACTCCTGTGTCCCCACACAGCTGGGGGAGGGAGAGGCAAGCAGGGGGCAGGGGAAGATACCCCCCCCCCAAAAAAAAGAAAGGAAAACACACTGGACCCAACGCAGTGGTACTCAGAGTGTGGCCCCAGGCCAGCAGCAGGAGCACCCAGAACTTGTTAGAAATGCAAGTTCTCCAGCCCTGCCCAGCCCCACTGAATCAGAAACTGTCGTGGGGCCCAGCAATCCATGTTTCACTAACCTGCTTATAAAACTGATGCGTGTTACAGTTTGAGAACCACTGACCCAACTGACCAATGTAAATGCAGACTAAAAGTCTAATAAATTCAGAGAAAAGCAAGAATCTGGGGACATGCAATTATGATGAAGGAGAAAACTTCTTGGTTTGATCAGGAAGCCTTCATTTGAATTCCAACTCCAAGGACTGCCAACTGCGTGATCTTGGGCAAGTTACTTAACTCCTCTGAGCCTCAGTTTTCCTGTGTGTGAAATGGATGTAATTAGGCCTCTCTTGCAGAGTGAGGGATGAGATACACTCTCTGCAGATGGCCTAGGAGTTATAAGCTTGTTCTTTTCTTCACCACACCGCGCAGGTTCTCCTGTGATCTTTAGGACAGAATTTCTCAACCTTGGCACTGTTAACACTTGAGTCTGATCATTCTTTGTTGTAGAACTGTCCTGTGTACTGTAGGATATTTAGCAGCTCCCTGGCCTCTGCTCACTAGTTGCCTTAGCTACCCTCAGTTGGACAAACAAAAATGTCTCCAGACATTGCCAAATGTCCCCTGCGTGGCCAAACTGCCTCTGGGTGAGGACCACTGCATTAGAGTGTTGGCATGCAGCATAAATGAAAAACAAGAGCATTGTATTCAGTTAGACCTAAGATCCAAGTGCCAGTTTGCGCATCAACTAGCTATCTGGCCACAGACCTGTTCAGCAACCTGTCTGAGCTTGGTTTCCTCACCTGCAGAAAGGTGACTAGAACATCTACTTCACAGGGATAGGATAAGATTGAAGTTAGTTAAACAAGATGCTCAACAAATTTGCAACTCACAGGGAAAATCTGATCTCTCTGTGCTTTTGATTTGACTACTACAGAGGAGAAGGAGAGCTGAGATGAACTTTTGATGACCTCTCTTAAATTACAAGGTAAGGGACAGCCCAAGTCATGAAATAAAAGGAAGGCAAGCTAAGGTCAAAGAGAAGGGCTGGGTCTTTACCCTGCTGGGCTTGGTATGACAAGACACGGCTCTTCCAGAAAAGAATAGGAACAGGTAACTCTTTGATGGTCCTATGACAGCCCATTTCCCCAAGTTCCCATTCTGAAGTTCGGTCCCAAGTCAGTATTGAACCATCATATGCTTGCCATCCCCATCAGCATAGCAGAATGAGAGGCAATGAGGAGAAGGGAGTGATTAAGAACTTGGGGTCTGATTCTCAGACCTAAGTTCAAATCCTAGGTCTGCATATACTAGTTCTATAAACTTGGTCAAATTACCTTCTCTGAACCTCAATTTCCTCAACATTAATATGAGGAGACAAAGACACCTGTTAAGGTCTAAGCGAAAAGTGACACGAGCTTACGTGTTTGCAACACTTAGCAGAGTGTTTGAAAGTTATCATAACATTATTGCATCAGAGCCACAAGAATTGTGAACTTTGTCATGTCATCACCTTGGCTTGGCTCAGGACAAGTGTACATGATAAAACTGAGAACACTGTTTTTTAACAATGGTCCCAAAAGTGATACATTTCAGAACAATGAGAAACTGGTTCAGCATTTCACTCTTCATCATTCAGTCCTTTAAAGATCATTCTGAACCTAGGGGCCATCCAAGCAGACTGGCTGTAGTTTTCACCAAGCCCTAAATGATTAAGCAAAACACAGCTTTAAAGGAACACTTTCCTTTATACCTGTAGGCACACGTACATGTGTATGTGTGTGTGTGTGTGTGTGTGTGTGTGTAGACAGAGTAAGGAAGAACAAGAGAGAATCTTCTGGAACTCAGTAACAGTCAGTTGGAATCTCTCACTTCTAGCATAGGAAGGAAAAACCTCTCTCCATATCTATGATTTAGGGATCACTTACAAAAATGGGGCTTGGTGCATTATCTACACTACCCATTTTATCCTCACAACCACTAATGGAGGTAGATACTACTATAGTTCCCATTTTAAAGATGAAGAAACTGAGGTTTACAGGGATAATTATATCTATATCATTATCAGCAAAGAACTGGTCTAATTAACTCTTTCTATTTCTTAGAGAGATTTTATAACCAATCTTTGCCACCTATTTCACCATCTAATACTTTTCACAGTCAGAAAAATTATCTTCGCCTGTATTAAGCTCAAGTCATACTGAGACCTGATTTAGGGAAGTGAGAGGAACTGGACTGAAGCCAGGGTCATGGGCTAGATTTACAGTCTCCTTCAAACATCTTTATACCCAGGCCAGACACAGCCCCAGGGAAAGAAAGCCACAGTTACAATTAAGTGTTCCTGATTTCTACACATGAGGGGGCTCCCAGCCTGGACTGTGCAAACACCTGTCTGCATCTTGGCCATATGCGGTACCATTCTGGGGAACTGAGGTCCTCCTTTCCTTTTTGAGGTTGCCCAGTTTCACTGGTTCATACACTCTCTTCATTTTCTGAATCTCAGTTGTTCACAAATTTGATGCCTCTGGAATCTGTCCATTTATTTGGGATCTGCATTGACTGACCCATCAAATACCTCTGGACTTTTAGGTGGTTCTTCAGACATAGTTGCACTTTTCTGAATTCTTTAAAATTTAGACCCTGAGAGTACAGTGAACCAGGCTCTCAAAAAAAATCCCACTGAGGACTCTCTCTCCTCAGCAGCTTCCTGCAACCACGTCAGTAAAGTCTTGCGGAAAGACTCTTATTATCGGTAATCTCACTGTCCTGATTAAATAATGGCAAGTGGTAATTTTCAAAGATCTCCTTTAATTTTCTGGATGATGTTTACCTTTAAATCCCTTCCAGTTCTTTCTTTTCAGAAAAAAAATTAAATCGCCTCTCCCATCTGCTCTGGTGTGAGTCCACCTGAAACCATTTGGGATACGAAAGATGTTTAGTCAAGGACAGAGTTGGGGGGCGGGGTCATGTGATTAGGGACTGTTAGGATTAGCTTGATTCATTCATAATACAAAGATGGTCTGGGAATGGCTTTTGCCATAAAATTTTCACTTCTTTTAAGTTTAGTCCAATAGGAGGATTCTTCCCTCTGTCAGTGGAAGAAACCAAAATACCTAAGCATGCTTTTTAACTGGATTTGTGAATTTTGATTTCTAAGGCATGTGTGACATTGGCCCTTGAGTTACCGTACTCACTAGGCAGTGGGAAATAATGTAGAGGAACTGAGGGAAGCTGCTTGTATTAATTCCTAATCTAGTAAAACTCCAGCTCATGCTGGAACAAACTTGTCTCCAAGGTTTTGAGCAACATTTGGTCTTACCATCCTTCTCTTTCTGAGACGCATCTGGACGGCTGGGTTCCAGGCTAACGGGGAAAGAAACAAAGGCGGAAATAGCGCAGCCGGAAAAACCTGTTTATTTTTATTTGAAGGTCTTAAAAATTGTATCTGGGAGGAAGTGTGGTCTAATTGTTAAAACTGGAAGTGATCCCTAATGCCCTGAGTTCTCGTCTCTTCTACTATTAGCAACTAATCACGTAAGACCGTTGGTGATTTAATTTAAACTAAAATTGGCCTCGTTTTTCCAGGTAAGTTGTAAGACCTGGAATGAAAGATGTTATTCATGTACAAGTAAGCATCTGAAATAGAGAATTTAATCCTGAGCAAAGAGCTTGAATTTATGACCAAATGTGGCCAACTACGAAAATCAGCTGGTATTGCTTTTAGGGAGCCAGCATCACTGTCTTATATTTACAAAAACTCTCAGGCACCCAGGAATTAATGATTTGTTTCTCAAAATTGGTTCTCCCAAGTCTCCAAAGTCAGTATTGAGTATCAGTGAATGATTTCCACCACTTCAAAAAGGCCAGTAGAATCTCTATGTTTACCCTTGATAAGACCATACAAGCACATTATCTAAAACACTAACATTCTTTGATTTTTAGCTGGAGAAACACAACTCATCTGGTAACACCTGTTATCATATTCTGAGCAGAAGCTCTAATAGGTAAATGTAAATAAAAGGTATTGGTTCATTAGACCATTGAGTGGTTGGTTTGTCTTGAGGGCTGGAGAAGTGGGGCAAAGACCTAAGTGAAAGTGAAAAGAAGACATAGTAGCCAGCAAGTGATCCACAAAGCTTTTATAAATTAAGGGCAATTGATTATAACGCCACCTAATGGTTGGAGGAATTTCTGTTGTGATAATTTATTTAGACTTCTTTAACTTACCACTTTTTCTCCAGCTCAGCTAGATGATGAGAAATGAATGTCCTCTAAATAGGATGCTTTCAGGGTGTGCTACCCTAGGTATTTCCTAGGTGCCTTCAGGTGTGTTCTACTTTTAAGAATTTGAGCCCCCGAAATGCTGATTGAGCACAACTTATAGCTTCTAGAGCTGCAGCTAGGAGGCATTCTTGTTGTGGAAGTTTCTTCCCATCAGGACATGAACGATACATTGCTATCGACTTATAAGCATCATGTTACTTGTGGATATATGTTACTACTCAACACAAAGTTCACACAGGTACAATTTTACCAAAAGATGGACTATGCCTCCTAGTAACCTGAGAAGAGGGCCGGCATGAGCTCTGCCTGTGTGTGGCTGTTCTCCCTGCAGCATACATACCAGACATCATTAATCAACCACAGAATCTTTCCCAGTATGAATTTTTCTCAACACAGCATTTCAGGCACCACTACTAAATGACCGAATTTGGCATAAATCCTATTCACCTACCCAACCTTAAAACAAAGAGATCGCATAAATTTAAGATATCACACTTGGGAGGGAGAAAGGCATAGGAGAAAGAGCATTTCAAACCCCAGCTCCATCCCTCAGCTAGCTCTGTGTGCTTGGGCAGTTACTTTGCCTCTCTGGGTCTTGTTTTCTTTTCCTCTCTTAAATAAGGATTATATCATCCACCAACAGAATTACTATGAGGATTAAATGAGAATACATTTCCAAGCCTGGCAGCACAGTGCCTGGAATTCCATATGTGTTTAACAAATGCAAATTCCCTCTCTTGCCAGTATTAATCATGAAACAATTCTGCATCTTACCTTGAACTCCAAATCCTCCTTTAATATCCCTTGTTGGTCTCCCCAGCTTTGGTTCTTGAGCTCGTGAGTGTGAAGCTCATGTGAAGAGGCATACATTATGAATTTCAGGGTAAGTTAAAGGACTAGAGACTGAGAAACCCCAAACATTAAGTTTCATGTATCAGCTTTGACCCTACACAACAGATAAGTGTTGACAGTCCTGCTATATCCAACTTAGGCACTAAACAGTTAAGTTATAAAACCAGAGACATATGCTAGGAAAGCAAAGGGAAGAAAAGCAATTAGGAGGCAGAACTGAGCAGATCTGCCATCCTCCAGGCCACTTCTGGCCAAAATTTTTGTTCCAGGTCCTGTGACAGAGAATCGTTTGCCTCAGCAATTCCACTTTACCATGCAATCTTTTTCTGCTTCCTTCCTCTGCAATAAATAGAGCTTGTCCCCGGATCGCCATGACCTGACTCTCAGTGCAGATACCAGGTCTTGCTGAACCCATGAGTGCAGAAGGGAAAACCAAAGAATCAACAAAGAGAGAAGGCTACTACCTTGATGTATTTCCAAAGAGCAACCCTGCTGTTTCTGATGGGCAGACAGGAGCTGTGAATGTAATTATGACCAATGCTGAGATTAAACCCATGAGTGATTTGGCTTGAGCTTTTGAAAGAAATCAAAATTGTGTAGCATAGCAGTGTTCACAGGTTTATAGATCTGCCTGGGGCATCCGACGACGCCCTTGACTCTGATTTATTATTACAGGACAGAGATTATCTCAGACTGGGCTGGAAATGGATCTTGGCTGAGTTATTTACTCACCGGATGCAATGTGTGAGAGTTGATGGCCTTGTTTCTCAATTTGTCAGTTGTAAAAGGAGTCCCCAAGGCTCAATTTCAGGCCCAGTATTGTTTACATAGCCCAGCAATAATACATCACATGTGGCAAAATATTACAAATTCATTTTTATGCTGATGATATGGCTCATGCATAAAAGCAACTAATGTGCTTCTCCTTTTAGTTGAAATTGCAGCTAAGTTTCTAAAGGCACAAAGGGCCTTTTGTGTTTTGAACCATAAAGAAGAGAAAGAATATGACAGTTTTTAGAAGGACTAATGAAGGGTTTGATCTGCCTCGGCTGCCATCTGTAAAAGAGTTCCATTATAGCAGTTATGGTCATTATAATACCATACCCTCTGAAGATATCTGTCAGGATTTTTAACACTATTGTTGTTATTATTATTATTATTATTTTGGAAGCTATGGAAAATGGCTTCCATTTTGCTATTTGCATTTAGGTGATGGGAAAGGAGTAATTTGAACAATGATTTCCATCTGGTACTTTATTCAAATGGCCTATACCAACCACATGGAGATGACACGACACACCAGCACGTACACTACATACCAAGGGATACACTACATTTAAAACAATCTACACGTAAATCAACTCACTATGAGTCAAAGCAAATTGTCTGCACTCTGCTTCTGAAGAATCTTTGTCAGGAAAAACACCAGCATGTTTTAAGGAGCACAGAGATGCTCCAGTGAGGCAAAAGCTGTACTTGGTTTCTGGATTTAGACTCTGAGAATGCAAATCCTGGGCATCGTTCTTAAGAAAGAACAGTGCCTTTTAAATAAGATTTCATGCTATGTGATACTAGCAAATCAAAAAAATAAACAAATACAACAGGAATTTGGCATGTTTTAAATGAACATTTGCAAGAAGGAAAAGGACAAAGCCATTTCATACTTTTTCTTTAGATATGTTCTAGCCCCCAAAGCCCTACTTTTCCCCACACTGAAAGACAGCAAGTAGCTGCTTGGCCACGGGTAATTTGGATTTAATTGTGTTTGCTTAAACCATACATTCCACTCCCAAACCATAAAAATGAATCCTAGAAATCTCAGACTTGAAAACTCGAGAGTCCATGTCTTGTTTGCCTACTCAAAGGAAGATTTCTCAGGAAAGCTTTACTGCAACCTATGTATTTACCCTTGGCATCTTTCTAACATCATCGGTGGCACCTTATTTTGAAGATGCAAACATAAGCACCACCGAGTAGTGATAGCATAACCAAGTGTCAGAGGAGGTGGATCAAGAAAGTAGGAAAGAACGAAGTAACAGCATTTGCAGCAACATAGATGGACCTAGAGAACATCCCACTAAGTGAAGTGAGCCAGCCAGAGAAAGACAGATATCATGTGATATCACGTATATGTGGAAACGAATTTCATTCAAATAAACTGATTTATATAACAGAAACAGACTCTCAGATTTTGAAAACAAACTTATGGTTGCCAAAGGAGAAAGGAGGGGGAGAGTGATAAATTAGGAATTTGGGATTCACATATACACACTACTCTACATAAAATATATAACTAACAGGACCTATTGTATAGCACAGGAACTCTGCTCAGTATTCTACATGGGAAAAGAATCTGAAAAAGAATACATATATGGAGATGTATAACTGAGTCAATTTGCTGTACACCTGACACTAACGCAACATTGTAAAGCAACTATGTTCCAATAAAAACAAGTAAATAAAATTAAAAGAAAGAAAGAAAGCAGGAATAGATTCCCAAGGTCTTTACTCCTGTTTGGACATTATGTGATATAATACTTAGTGAGAACCTATTCTGTGCTGAGAAGAAAAACACAACCATAGTGAAAGCACAGGGTTGGAATCTGAGGGGCCCAAGTTCACTAAACGGCCTCGCACCTTTCTAAGTGGGTGACCTTGGGCAAGACATTTAATCCTTCTAAGCCTGGCACATAGTAGAAGGTCAATGAAGATTTTTCAAAAAAAAAAAAAAGACTAAGTTTTTGTTTCTTAATCTATAAAATATGGCTCTCGGGACCTACCTTGCAGGGTTGTTGAGGAGCTGATAAGAAAATGAATGGATAGCGCTTTATTATTACTATTTACTTCATAATACTCAGCAGTCTCCCACCTTTGGTCTCCTGGGGAAGGCAGACAAGCAAATCCACAATTATTCTGCATTGGAGTTGAAAACCAAACCAAACTGGAGGTGGGAAGGTGCATGGTGGTGAGATTCAGAAAAGGCTTCTCAGGGGAAGTAACTCTTGAGCTGTTTTAAGTAACAGGTAAAACCTACCCAGGCAACAGAAGGGAGGAACGGCATTTCAGGCAAAAGGATTGAAATGCATAGTGGCACAGTATGCCCCGATCAGGTAGTAGGCAGACTGAGCAGTAGTGTCCCTGCTGGGTCCTACAGGCTAAGCTGAGGAGCCTGAGATGTGCCTGGACAGCTGGGAGCTGGGAAGAGTGTGTAAGGACACCTTGGGTTTTTAAATCCTAATGGCATGCCTGCGATGGAGTCTGTGATATGCGATTTATAATAAATATGCATTTGGCTTCCTCCACGTTTCTAGCACAGAATTCCTAAAACTATTGGACTCCTAAGTGATGAGAGCACTGAAGATGTCTTTTGTTATGCTAATGAAGTGATTTTTGGACGCAGGAAGGATGGGGGCTGGTTGCCAGGAGAACCAACCAAGTGATTAGAGGGTTGGTACTTTCACTCCTACCCTGATATACCTTCGGGGAGGGAAGAGGGGCTGGAGGTTGAACTGATTGCCAATGGTCAATGATATAATCAATCATATGCCTAAGTAATGACACAATCAAAATCAAAAAGAAAAACAAAAGAATAGGGTTTTGTTTGGGGGTTGGTAGTGAAGATGAAGAGACAGTCATGCACTAAGAGAGGGCATGGAAGCCCCATGCCATTTCCCACATGCCTTGCCTTGTGCATCTCTTCCATCTGGCTGTTCCTAAACAAGATTGTATTATAATAAACTGGTCATCCGGTGACTAAAATGTTTGTCTGACTTCTGTGAGCCACTGTAACAAATTAATCAAGCCCAAGGAACTGGTCATTGAAAGCTTCTAGGTACAGCTTGGGAGTCAGAAGCAAGGGTGACAATCTGAACTTGCTCTTGGTATCTGAATGGGGGTGTGTGTGGTGGGGGCGGTTTTACAGGACTGAGCCTTTAATGTGTGGAATCTGACACGATCTCTGGGTGTAGTTCTGAAGGGCTGTTTCCCTGGACATCCTGCCCCACTGGAACTGGACACAGAATCGTTAAGGGCAGAGAAACCATCTACTGACATCATTGCTGTTGGGCAGTGGGAGGTTCTAGGCACCAGCTCTCCCAAAAGCCACCAGAAAATCTGTGGGAGCCACCAAGAAACATATTATCCCCTAAGCACTCCATTTCTGAACTCAAGAACTTTTTTTTTTTTTTTTTTTTTTTTTGTCCTTTTGCCATTTCTTGGGCCGCACCTGTGGCATATGGAGGTTCCCAGGCTAGGAGTCTAATCGGAGCTGTTGACGCCAGCCTACGCCAGAGCCACAGCAATGCGGCATCTGAGCTGCATCTGCCACCTACACCACAGTTCATGGCAAAGCCAGGTCCTTAACCCACTGACCAAGGCCAGGGTTCGAACCCGCAACCTCATGGTTCCTAGTTGGATTTGTTAACCAGAGCCACAATGGGAACTTCTGAACTCAAGAAATTTTGAAATCTTTAGAGTTTTCATGCATTCAGCCTAGTCTTTTTAGTCCCGAATTCCTGAACTTAATTCCTAATCCCATCTACTTTTACATTTTTTGCTTTTCATAATCAGGGCCTTTTATCTTAACATTTTCCCTCTTCTTTTATGTTTTTAACCTTTTATCTTATTAGATTCAAGCCTTTTATCTTTTAAATATTACCCGTTTTAGCTCATGTACTTTATCTCAGAAAGATTTAAATTGATTTAAACAAATACTCTATTCCTTTTCCTTTACATTTATCCCCCCTCACCTTGCTGGCAGTGTTTTAACTTTTATTCTCCTTGTAACTTCCTAGCTTCCTTCTATTTTAAAAGAATTTCTTCATTCCTTTCTCATTTTCCTTCCTCTTTTTCTTTTTGACGTTATTTTGAGTTTTTAATGTCCAAGAACCAAATGCTGGGAGAAAAGGGAACATGGAAAGAGGCTGCCCCAAAGCCTCCAGTAGGAGGCTGAAATTGAGAAAGGGTTACAGTGGAACCAAGGTTTAAGGGAATGTAGAAGGAAGGGAATCACCATGGCTGGGGTGGGGAGAGCAAGCTTTCCAGAAAAACAAAGGAGGACGTGTGTCTTTGCGAGACACATGTACTCCAATGTTCATTGCAGCACTATTTACAATAGCCAAGATGTGGAAACAACCTAAATGTCCATCGACAGAGGAGTGGATCAAGAAGATGTGGGACATATACACAACGGAATATTACTCAGCCATTAAAAAGAATGAAATACCAGCATTTTTTGCAACATGGATGGACCTAGAAATTATCATGCTAAGTGAGGTCAGCCATACAATGAGACACCAACATCAAATGCTTTCACTGGCATGTGGAATCTGAAAAAAGGACAGACTGAACTTCTTTGCAGAACAGATGCTGATTCACAGATATTGAAAAACTTATGGTCTCCAGAGGAGACAGTTTGGGGGGTGGGGGGATGTGCCTGGGCTGTGGGATGGAAATCCTGTGAAATCAGATTGTTATGATATTATACAACTACAGATGTGATAAACTCATTTGAGTAATTTAAAAAAATGGAAAAAAATAAAAAAAAATAAAGGCAAGGGGTGCAAAAAAAAAAAAAAAGAAAAAGAAAAACAAAGGAGGTTTGCTGCATCCTATTGAGATCCCCATTATCATAGTTATTCCAAAAATACATGATGTTGTAAAGATGCCAATTGTGCAAATTTCCTCTGGTGATTTTGGATTGCAGGAGAAGGTGGATGTTAGATTGATCCAGGGTTGAGACTGCATGAATTCCATTTTGGAAAGAGAGAAATGCATATAAACTTATTGCATATGCATGAGAGTCATGTTATGAAATCTGGACCGAACAACAAGGAGATAAAGATAAGGGGCAGGTGACGGATGATGGCAAATTATGTGCATGGGTGGGTGGTCTGGTCAAAGGATTGGAGGTCTCAATTCTAAGAACGGATGAAAAGCAGGGAATGTTAAATGAAAAACTGGAAAGGGCAAGAGGCTAAGCTTGAGAGCAAGACAGTTGATTTCTGTGGAGAAGTTCCTGCAGACGGCAAGGACCAAGATGGGACCATGGGGGTGAGCAACTCCAGTTGGGTTGGGAGAAAAAGACAACATTGTCCAGAGACCAAGAGGACATTGGATGGGCTGATGCCTTGTAACCTGCCCCTTTGGTTAACAGACATAACAATCTAAGTAGAAAATTTTACCACAAATTACTACAGAGGTGATGGCATTAAATAATAACGTGAGAGGCATTTTCCGGGAGAGTGTTCACATCTCATCATACCCAAAGGGCACAGCATAATATATACAATTTGCCCCTCTGCTCTCTACCATTATTGGAAACAAGAATCAGACTGGTATAAAAAAAAATTATGCCCCACCTCCATTTTTAAAAAAGGAGCTTTATTTCTTGGTGTAGGAAATTTAGAAAATAAAGACCAAAGGAAAAAAAAAAAAAAAACAAATAACATGGAGGGGAAAAAAAACATACTCAAAACACACTCAAAACATCACCCTAAGAAGAAAACCACTATTTACATTTGGGAGAGGGTATGCATGTATTTTCTTTTGTTTTTCTTCTTTTAAGAAAATGAGATTATACTGTACATACTATAAGGTAATACGCTTATCCCGTTTACTTAATTACAACTATATTTCCACATCAAGAAAAATCATCTAACATGATTTATTTAAGTTTTTTTCCTTCTGTATTATTTTTAATGCCCATCCCATTTTATGAGTGAACTCCAACTTGTGTAAAATCCTCTTGTCTCATTTTTAGATATTAGAAACAATACAGTAGTGAACACCTTTGGGCGCACCCATGATTATTTCCTTCAGTGAATTTCCTAGAAAGAGTCTTCTTCAAGGCTATAGCCATCTTGACATGTTGTCATACTGCCTAACTGCCGTGCAAGAAGGAGGTATCAATTTAGTCATATAAAAAGTGCCAGTTTAACACACCCTCACAGGTAGGAGGCATTGTTTTTCTTTTGAACTCTTTATAACCTCTGCCAATGTGAGAGCTGGAAAGTGGCCTTGCCTTTTCCGTTGCGTTTTTTGGATTCCCAGTGATGGTGAACATCTTCTGCATTCCTGGCCCCACCGTCATCCCTTCCCAAACTGCTTCTCCCAGCCTGAAACCTGGAGTATTGCCCTGAAGACACATGAAATGACACCACAAAGAGAAGCCCCACAACATGCGTCTACATTCACTCTAAGAATGTTGTGAAGTGTTTGCATTATTATGAAAATAATGTCTTTTTTAGGACCCATTTTAGTACCAGGAATAGCTATGCCTCTTTTATTTTTATTTAATTGATTCTGGGGAATGTGCAATTGACTGTGTTCTCTCTCGCTCTCTCTTTTTTTTTTTTTTTGCATTGGCATTGGCAGCTAGAAACTTCAGAGCCAGTTTCCAAGCAATGCCTATTTGTGTGCCAACCTCACTCTTGGCTCCTTCTTATCTTTTCAACCCTGGTTTTTCCCTCTGTCATATTTTCTTCAACTATTTCACTCTGGCTGCACCTTGTTTGGCAGGCATTTGTGCCATACAGGGTGTAAATAAATAAAACATTGCAACCTATGTGTTGATTGTGGCTCACCACGAGGGGAGCCAACCAGTGCCTTAGCAGTCACTAACACTGAGAGAATGGGCTACTTCCTGGAATTTGTCACATTGAGGTGAACACTGAAAATGACGCTGTTGATATGATTCACCGCAGTGAATGGAGGAGATGCTCAGGGCCTGGAGATGACTGCAGGTTTTATCTCCACCCCATTGCTCCAGGCATGAGAAGACCATTATCTCTGGACATTTGTAACCCATGAGTGGCACACAGGTTGAGAGGCACTAGGGTACAGGAGAAAAAAAAAAATACCTAACAAAAGTAAAGCTAAGAAAAGTAAAATAAAATTCTTCCTAGGCTTGTGCCTACTTCAGAGGAAATGCTTTTGTTTCCCCTCCAAGAAATGTCTCTTCTTTAAATATGTTGTGAACAAAATGAGAGCAATTCCCTAGCAGAGATGTAGCAGAGAAAGCAACCACCCTGGCATCTGTGCTGGAATTTGTGCCCATGCCCTTCTTCCCTCTTTTTCCCCAAGCTTCTATAACAGGGGTCAATCCCTTCTCAGAGCCTCAAGGAGGCATTCTCTGTTCATGGAGATCACGGATTCTTTGGCCGTCCATCCCATAGATAGATAGCTCTTGGATAGCCCTTCCTCTTTGCTACAGGCTCCATAAACTCTTGCCTCCCTGGATTTCTTCTCAGTAGCATCCACCACATTCTCCATCTCTTGGGCCTCTTCCTTCTGCTCTCTCACCAACATTAGCATCAGAACAGGATTCAGAATAGGACTCAGTAATTTTATGTCTCTCACAGAGACAGAGAGGAATTAGACATTCATCACGTATGTTTCACTTTTCCAGGCACACAGCTAAGCTGTCTTTCCTAGCACACAGGTATCGGGTATCGAGGTGGGGCATGGGACTGAGCTCACCTATGGAATGTGAGCAGAGTTGGCTGCATCGCTTCTAGACCCCGGAACCTAAGAGCATGTGTCTTCTCTCTTTTCTCCTCCCTCACATCAGGGGACTCAAAGTCCCATTCTAAAGATGGCAAAGCCAAAGAGCAGGAAGAATATGGATCTATGAATGACAGCGTGGGGCACAGCTCCCTTCTAACTTCATTAGATTGTGGAATAGTGGAGAAATCAATCTTTATAGTTTAAGATCGCTGATATTTAGGAGGTTGGTTTTTTTAGAAGTTAGCACATGCTAATTAATGCATCCATTAATCCTGCTGTTTCCAAAAAAAAAGAAAACTGGCCTTTCTAACTTTTTAAAAACTTATTATTAATTACCATGGGAACATAGGTTTTTGTTTTTTTAAGGCAGGGAAGGTTTTGGGATTATAAAATTCTCAGAGCAGTGCTTCTCAAAGAGTAGTTTGTAGAACATTAGTTTTCCAGAAAGTGCATAGAAAAATATGAAAAAGAGAGTTCTATGAATTAATAATATGAGGAATCTCAGTGTGAAAAGAAACAGGATTCCTTGCTGCAGAACTTCTCAGGGCCTTTAATATAAAACTGTACATTGTGACTCTCCACAAGGGGGCTCTGTTGAACAGATCTGTCTCAGCCTCAAAGACAGAAGATCAAATCAGAACAAAACAAGAACTGGTTCTTTTAGAAGTGAGATTCGTACATCTGAGCACCTTTATTTTTTTATTTTTATATTTTATTATTTTTTTTTCTTTTTAGGGCCACACCCTCAGCATATGGAGGTTCCCAGGCTAGGGTCAAATCAGAGCTACAGCTGCCAGCCTATGCCACAGCCACAGCAACGTGGGATCCGAGCCAAGTCTGCAACCTACACCACAGCTCACGTCAATGCCGGATTCCTGACCTACTGAGTGAGGCCAGGGATCCAACCTTCATCCTCATGGATACTAGTCAGATTCCTTTCCGCTGTGCCACAATGCGAACTCCCTGAATACATTTAGAGGCAGAAATTCTATTCCAGGACTCCGCTATAGTCTAAAGTTCCTCCCCAAACTGACCTTTTAATGACTCCTTAACCCCAGAAGAAAAGCCAGGCCAGGGTTGTCTGTTCCATCACCTGTCTTATCACAATGCGGCCAACCTACCAGAGTTGTGGCAGTGCCACCTCCCCGAGGGAAAGAAACAGGCAGGCCACTCCCACTTCTAAGTTCCTGCTACATAGACCAGTCATGGCCTCTTTCTGGGAAAATAACAGAAAAGGCAGTCTCTGATTACTAACTGCTGCTATAGTCGAAGAGTTGATCCAGTACAGCTCAGGAGAAAGACGGGGAGGGTGTACCACATGGGGCATGAAGGGAAAAAGTGAGGAAAGACAATAAAGTAGAGGAAACCAATCGAGCAAGGTGAACATTTGGAGTGTGTGCTTAATGATAGTCCACAGGAGCCAAGATGGGGCACAAGCCTCTCCGCAAACAGAGCTCAGATATGCATAGATTTCTGAAGGGGAGACTGTCTGAACTTGCTCTGAATCACATCCAACTGGATGTTGTAATGCAACAGTCTTCAAGCCTCAATACCAACTCCCAACTGTATCCTCTGCCTAAAATCCCCAGATTCCATTTCCAAGGAGCCTTGCAGAGCACAGAGCTGGGCAAACAGGACTGCTTGTGAGACCCTTTTAAGATCCACTGAATATACATTTTAAGTTTTAATCTTATTTGGAAGATTGCGAACACCAACCAGAGAGCGCCAAACCAGAAGGAAGCAATGTCATCCCCAGAGAGGAAGCAGAATAAGGTCTGGCCACAGGTCTGCAAGCCAGTGGTGCTCACTGATGACCCTTACAAACGTGGCATATTAACAGAGTGACAAACACCAGTCGACACGAGAGAAGTCATCTGGCATCTCAGACTGCTTCTTCCCAAGTACTTGAGTCCTTGTCTCTTTATTTCTACCTCTGATCTCTTCTTGGCTCTGTCATCCAGACTTTCTACCTACCCCAAGCCTAGACATGGCAGAGATGCTAACTGTCAGGCTGAACCTGCCCCTTGCTTCTCCCGTATGCCAAAGCCGGGGGGGGGGTTACACTGCTCAGAGTCAGACCACCTCTGGGTTTCGGCAGCAAGGCATTAGCCCCGCAAACCAAGCTGGAGCTGCTGTCAGGCCTCTGAAGACAAATGCAGGAGCCATGCCTTCTTTGCGGAGTTTCCCGCAGCACCAGACATACTGGCGCTCAATAGATACCCATCAAATTGGTGCAATAGGATAAACACACATGATAATGCACTTATGCTCTCTAACTCTACCCAGGTTGCCGACAAAAAAGGGTTTGCCTTTTATTTCCTCACTGTATCTCCTAAGTGCATCTCATTGCTCACCAGCATCATGATCTCCTGGGTACCTTTAAAAGAGCAATTCTCAGGCCTCTCATTAGACAGTTTGAAGGAGAGTCGGAGGGAAGAGCCCAGGAATATGCATTCTGAAAACTCTGCCCAGGAGATGCTTCTGCACATGAAGTCTGAAGAAGGCTGCTTGGGGGGTTCCATTCCCAGCAGTCTCCCCTCCCATGGGGAAGCAGCTACAGACTTGCCCCAGAGGCTCACCTCCTACTCCCCATCGGCTGGCTCCTCCTCACCTCCCCCCGGCCAGCAGGGCCTCACCTCTGAGCAGAGCTGTGGGCTTCCCAATTTTGCCATAATCCTACCTCCACCGCCTTATCCAGGAGAGTCCTCTACCACAGTCCTCTACCGCATGGACTCCAACCATAGGAACAGCCAAATGAGATTCCCATCCTGTTCTTCTATCTATGAGAATGCTCAGAGCCTCCCATTCATTAAAACCAGGGGAAAGGTTCAGGCTTTTCTTTCCTTCACCACCAAATCCGTTGAGCCCACTGACAACACCTGTCCTCCTTCACCTCCCACCTGTGCTTTGACCCCCACCTCAGACTTCTGTTCACAACACTCTACTGAATCGGCTCTGCAGCCTTGGTCATGACAATGATGATCCATTACACCCAAAGGGTATTTTACAGCTAATAAAATACTTTCACACATACTTTGTCATCTGGACTTCAAGACCCTGTGAAAAAAGCAGGTAGTATCTCAGAGATTCCCAAACTTCAGTCTAGATTAACATACCGCCTTCCCACTTTTGGCCATATTTATTTACCCCTGCATTTTAATGCACTTACTGTTTTTCTGAAAAATGACCACGTATTTTAACTTATGTTCATTTTGAAAGAAAATGCATATAGTTCTCATAAGTGGAAAACCTATATTTGCCATTAATAGGAGGAACCAATGTAAAGAAATTCGGTGAAAATGGAGTTCCCTTAGTGGCTCAGTGGTTAATGAATCAGACTAGGAACCATGAGATTGCAGGTTCGATCCCTGGCCTTGCTCAGTGGGTTGGGGATCTGGCATTGCCATGAGCTGTGGTGTAGGTCGCAGACACGGCTCAGATCCCATGTTGCTGTGGCTCTGGCGTAAGCTGGAGGCTACAGCTCCGATTCGACCCCTAGCCTGGGAACCTCCACATGCCGCGGGTGCAGCCCTAGAAAAGACAGAAAAAAAATAAAATAAAGAAATTTGGTGAAAACAAAATGTTATTAAATTTTAAAGTGAAAGTGACTCTATTGAGGGGGAATGCCTGGGCCCCTGGAGAAAGTCAGTTCCCTGGCTTCCCCACTGCTCCACCCAGAAAGTAGGAAGCCTCAGCCCTACTGAGCTTCCTTCTGGCCATTCTGTGTTCACAGAGGTCTGGCTTATTCACAAGAGGTCAATATTAACCTCTTCTGCTTCTCAGATGTCAGGGCTTTCCCAGGACCTAAGCCTAAACACTGCTCTCCAACCACTGTCCAGCCCACAGGGAGGAAGTGTCACAGCAGTTCTCCCACATGGTTCTCAGCAGAGCCTAGGGCTTTACTCAGCCAGTTGTCCACAGCCCATAGAAGATGCAAAGAACTGGGGTGGGGCCTCCTGCAGGTGGTCATGTTTCCAGCATTATTCTATCTAGATTCTATTCTATCTCTATTATTCTAGCTAGAACCTATTGTCCACCAATGCTTAGGAGCCAAAGTCCCTTCACACTTTGTTTAAAGATGAAATAATCACATCCATTAGGGTGGCTATTGGAAAAAAGAAAGAAAGAAAGGAAAAATAAGGAAAGCAATGAAAGTAAGGGAAAGAAAAGAGTAAGTGTTGGCATGGATGTGGGGAAATTGAGATCCTTGTGTATGGCTGTTGGGAACAGGGGGTAACCACTGTGGAAGATAGTATGGTGGTTCCTCAAAAACATTAAAATAGAATTGTCATTTGACCAGCAATTTCACTACTGGGTATATACACAGAAGAACTGAAAGCAGGGTCTTGAAGAGATATGCGTAGGCCGTGCTCATAGCAACACTATTCACAATAACCAAAAGGTGGTTACAATCCAAATGCCCATCAACAGATGAAGAGAATGTTATTTAGCCTTAATAAGGAATGATACTCATATACATGCTACTACATGGTAGCTACAACATTATGCATAGTAAAATAAGCCATTCACAAAAGGACAAATATTGTATGAGTCCACTTATACAAGATACCTCAAGTAGACAAATTCATAAAGACAGAAAGTAGAAGGCTGGTTACCAGGGACTGGGGGAGGGACAAGTGGGAAGTTATTGGTTAATGGGCACGGAGATTCAGTACGAGATGATGACAAAGTTCTAAGGAGTGTGCTTGTGATGGTTGCCCAACAGTGTGAATGCATTTAATGCCACTGCACTTTACACTTAAAAAATGGTAAAAGCAGTGCATTTTATGTTGTATATATTTTACCGCAATTTCTAAAAATGAGATCAGCAGTCACTTATGAGAAATGTGTTAGAGTGCTACTAGCACCAAACTTGACCCAAGTTAGGGCTAAAATTGAACTGGGAAGCAGATAACTTTCTCACTATGTGATTCAATATTATCAAAGGTCACATTCCAGCATCTCCAAAACCACCAGTAATATGTTTACCAAAATTTGAGAAAACACTCTAGTATTTTATATACTCTTTACACAAATGAGGACGCTGAATCTCAGACATAACAGAGATAATAAGTGAATTCTCCAAGATCACACGGTAAATGGCTTGATATAGGCTATACTCATTCCCAATTTAGTGTCAGCCCCATTAACCCAAAGTACTCCTTCCTACCCCCTCCCTTTTCTTCTCCTGCATTATCCAAGACAATAAACTCTTTTTGTTCTTCTACAACTCTTTTTTCTTTCTTTACGTTTTTTGTGATTTAAAAAAATTACAAGCTTTTTTTTTTTTTTAACAGCCACACTTGTAGCACATGGAAGTTTCCAGGCTAGGGGGCTGGGGTTGAATCAGAGCTACAACTGATGGCCTACACCACAGTCACAGCAGCACTGGATCCGAGCCACATCTGCAACCTATACCTCAGCTTTCAGCAATGCTGGATCTTTGACTGAGTGAGGTCAGGGATCAAAGCTGAATCCTCAAGGACACTATGTCAAGTTCTTAACCTGCTGAGCCATAATGGGAACGCCATAGACTTTATTTTTTAGAGCAGTTTTAGGTACAGAAAAATTGAGGCGGGAGTACAGAGAATTCCCATATACCCACTCCCACCCACCAGCTTCCTCATATGAAAATTTTGCATTAGTGTGGTATATCTATATCATTGCTGAGCTAATCTTGATATAATATTAACTGAAGTCCATAGTTGGATTCACTCTTGGTCTCCTACATTCTGCTGGTAATGACTTGCATCCACCATTCCTGAATCAGACAGATTAGTTTTACTGTCCGAAGCAGCCCTTATTTTCTCTCTCTCTTTCTTTTTTCCCCAAGTTAGGAGATTCCCCAAAGTTCCAATCCTGACCTGTTTCTCTTCTTGCTCTTTCCTCTCACTTAAGAACTCATTTCCATCTCCAGGTTTTCAGGGACCACTTCCCTCCTGACAGCTCTCCGATTTAAATCCCTGCTGGCCTGCTGCACCCCTCCACTTGGATGTCGGAAGCAAGCCTGCTGTGTACTCTGCCCCCAGCCCCTGAACACCCATTTCTCTTCATGACAAGCCATCCTTTCAGTCACCTTGTCACCCTGGAATCAACTTTGACTCTTCCCTCCTTATTCTTTGAGGCAGAGGCATTTGAGAGAGGGGGGAGGGCATCCAGTGACAGCTTGGAGTCATGTTCATGATGAGCTTAGACTCTCTGGCTGCAGGGATCTGTCTTCAGGTCCTCTGACCCATGCAAGGTGAATGGCAAAAATAATGACCTGGTGAGCCAACAGCCATTTCCACAGAAGTGCTTCTTTGTAGTCAACCTAGCAAAGACCTCTCCCCTTTTTTCACATCAAACAGGTCTTCCCCTCTCACCCCCAGCTGCCTTTGATGTCTCTTTTCTCTGACCCAGGTCTTGGCACTGGTGGGAAAGAACATCGGGATGAGAGCAGATCTGCTGATCACCAATAGAATGACTGAACTTATTCTCTGAGGTCAAAGCTCAAAGGATTCATTAAAGGTTTCCTTTAAATATAAACCCAGCAGTTTAATAAAAATGTACCATTTAAGGCCTGAGCATAATCTAATGTTTTCCCTCAGTTGGTTTACTGAAAAATTAAGAAGAAGCCCATGTAACTATGTAATGAAAATTCAGTGTAGTAATAGAAATTTTACAAGCTCAGAAGAAGACAAAGGAATGGTTGGGAATGTGTCCAGGTGCATGAAACAAGAAACTGATAAGAGCGATATAACCAAATCAGGGTCATTTTCCTCAAGTAGCAACAAGTCCAGAGTTAGAGAGACCAAGCAAGTATAGCAAATCCTTGAAGCTGTCAGGGACCAAACTCCTTTCATCATCCTCTTGCCACTCCTCGCTTGTGACTCCCATCATCATGTTTGCAGGATGACTGTTTGCACATCCATTCATCAAATGTGAGTTTTAGGGAGGAAAACAGGTAAGGGCGAAGGTTAAAAGGCATGTGCCAAGTGACACTCTCCCTTTTAACTGGGAAAACAAGAGCTTTCCCATTTATATATCATTGTCTAGCATGGTGTCATAGTTGCAAGGGAGTCTAGGAATTCATTCAGGTTTGTAAGGTGGGCACACTGCTGCAGTGAACAAAATTTGAGATCAGTAAGAAAGGAAGATCTGAGACAAGCCAGCCACCATGTTGAGGAGACACCTCATCAGCTCAATGAAGAGGTGCATGTGGCGAGGAACTGAGGTATTCTTCCAATAACCAGCACTGATATGCCAGCCACGTTAGTGAGTCATTTAGAAGGTCCTCCAGCCCCAGTCCAACCTTCAGATAGCTGCGATCCAGCTGTAACCTGGCTGCATCCTCATAAGAGACCCTTAGCCAGCATCACCCTGCTCAGCCACTCTTGAATCCCTAACCCTCGAAATGGCAAGAGATCATAAATACTTATTCCTGTTTTAAGGGGGGGGGCAGTCTGTTATGCAGCAATGAGTAACTAATATGGAAAATAAGAAAGAAGAGGTGGACAGAATATGGATCAGGTAGCTAGCTGTGCCTATCCCAAAGAGGGAATAACTAACTTTCTTTCAAATGTGGAGGGCAGGTAAATGTTTAGAGCAGAAGTAATACCTTAGTAAGTTGTGTAGAAATAGTTTCCCTGGGAGGAGAAAGAAGGCAGGTGGGGAGCCCCTTCGGGTAGAGAGGATACCTGTACAGCTCACTATCCAACACCGTGTGGGAATGGGAGTTGGAGGGACACCACTATGTCCACTTTCCACTGGTGGCATGGGGGTGGGAGGGCGAAGAGCGTAAAAGAAGCAGGAGGTATGTGCCAAAGCTGGAGCCTAAGGAGTCTTGAAATCTCTCTTAGGAATCTTGGTTTTATCTCATAGGCAATGGAAAGCCATTGAAGGTTTTTAGGAGAGAACAGTCATGATCAGATTAAATCCAGAACAGACCACTCTAGCAGTAGCGAGGAGCACAAACTAGACATGGGCTTCCTAGAACACTTAAAAGAAGATTCAGTTTGTGCAATTAGATGCCCAACATTTGGCAACCATCTGGCTTTCGGGTAGTTGAAGCTTTGCAGAGCTTGTGGACTATTGCCATGAGGCCTGAAAACAGGGTATACAGCATTCTTATATCCAAAAAACAGGTAGTGGCTGATGGGCAGTGCATACCTGCCTGGACTCTGGGTTTAGACCTGGGCCTGAATCACATTCTGCAATTTAGGCAACGCTGTGGGTGACCCTTAGAGCCTAATGAAGATAATGATGTAGCCTACCTAATTAGTATCAGTGGGTGAGCCTCAGAAGTAACTCTGTAAATATTCTAGCAACATGCTGGGCATGAGGTGGGGTGGGGTGTATGTAATAACTCTTCTGTTAATGATCCTGTTTTACCATAAAAACTTCTAGATGAGTGAGACAGATGGGGCTGAATTATTCCCTTCACAGGTTGGAAAACCAACTGAAACAAAGATGAGTGATGATTTATGGCAGAGTGAGGGTTTGGATTTGGGGGTCTGGATGGTTAGGGCAGTACTACTCTATCCTGCAACCATGCACAGCCAAGCAATTACACTGTTACTTCTTTTTGGTGGTGAAAATAAAAATTGAGAAACATCAATGAAAGATAAAATGGATAATTAGAATAAAAGCAAAGGATCGAAGTTCCCATTGTGGCTCAGGGGGTTAAGAACTTGAATAGTATTCTTATGAGGATGGGGGTTCTATCCTTGGCCTCACTCAGTGTGTTGAGGATCTGACATTGCTGAAAGGTGTGGTGTAGGTCACAGATGTAGCTGGGACCCAGAGCGGCTGTGGCTGTGGCTGTGGTGTAGGCCAGCAGCTGCGGCTGCAGCTCAGATTCAACTCCAAGAGTGGGAAATTCCATAGGCCACAGGTGCAGGCCTAAAAAGAAAAAAAAATAGCTTTATTAAAAAAATTAAAAAGCAAAGGATTATTCTCACAGAATGATCTGCAGTCTCCTCTCCTCTCCTTCCAATTTATAAATCTCCAGTCCCTCGTAATTTTATTCCTGGCTCTTAATTACAATGTGCCATAAGGTAGTTGATAGAAGATGATCATACTTTTCTGAGAATGATCTCATTTCCCCTCATAACTTTTCAGTAAGAAGGAATCAGCATTTGGTCTTGTCACATATGTTAAAAGTACATCATTTTAGTTCAGAAGAAATTGAAGCTCTAGCATGTGCTGGTCCGTGGGTATCAAAAGATGAATAAGCCAGGTCTCTGCCTTGAGAAATCTAGTACTTAGTGGGGAAGTCAAACCCTGAACAAATACCTATCGAGTCCAGATAATAAGCCTTGCACTAGAAGAATAAACAATTTGCCCCAAGGAGCACAGACAAGGAAACATTTCAGTCTATTTCAGGGTTCCAGTAAGGAGGATGAATGGCCCCAGAGTTATAACAGGGGCACTTAAATTAGGTTCACCAGAAAGACAGGCCTCTGAGCCAAAAGGAATTAGCATGAACAATGCCCAGGGGCATGGATACATAAACGGCTTGGAAAATTTAAAGTCTGTAAAGGGCACCCAGGTGGAGAGTAGCAAGAGATGAGGATAAAAAAAAAAAAAAAAGATGGAAACCCTGAGGCCTCACTGGGAAGTTGGGCTTAATTTTAAGGGCAGTGGGGAGCACCTGGGGTTCTGTAAACGTTACATGCAGCTCTTAGACTTTTGGAAGAGGCGCCTACCGTGGGCTCCTCTTTCCGACCCCTTGGCTTGTTTTACAGTACCGGGCTCAATCACATGGCTGGCTCTCATGGTGAATGCAAGGCATCCGTTTTACTGGGGACTGAGTCTGTCCCTTTGGTGAGCCCACCGGAGTCACAAGTGACAAGTCCTGTGAGTAAATTACATGATCAAGAGACACTTAATCTGGCCTAAATGCATTTGGTCATAAGGGTGATTTATCAAGAAAGCAAACCCACTGCCAAGTTAAGGGAGGAGAAGGCTCCTGATTTACACTCGCCAGCAGAACAGGAACGTCACTGCGCCTCACATCTGAGCCAGTCACTGCTCTCTGACTGCTTCACTGCCTCCCCGCCACCTCGCAGGACCACTGGGAAGCAGAGCTTCACTCTTCGGACCATGGCGCTGAGAAAACAGCATCGACCCACAGAAGGCTTTGGGGTTCACGGAAATTGTCTTGAGCATCGCCTGGGCCAGACTCCAATAATGTGACTTCCAGTCCTCATGGGCCACCTCAGGCACCCCAAAGAGACCCTGGGTACCACTGGGACTGAAGAAATTATTTATCACCTATATCTTACAGGGTTGCAGGGTAGGGGGAGACATCCTCCAAGCCTCCCATGGTTCAAGGAACACCCTGTCCAAATATTATTCTGCACCGGGCATTTACTGCCCTCTCAACAGCCCTCTGGATTCAGGTTCTGGGGCATTGACATGCCCCGTGGGAGGACACCTCTGCCATCCCCACCAGCCCCTCCAGTCCTCTCAAGTGACATCAGACCGAGCCAAGGAGCATACCAATCTAACTGGCAACCCCCGCCTCACTACCCGCAAGACACGTAAGTACCTCGGGGCCAGGACCTCATGCTGTTTTGTAACATAAGCACTTTCCACCCAGGGTGCATAAGTCAAGGGGGGTCTGCTTGTGGACTCCAAATAGTCGCTATCGCAGTGTTATTGTAGCCTCCCATTCTTCCTCCTGATTACTCCACTCAACATAATCTACAGCGTTCAGTGATAAACCTGCTGGCACGCAATTTATAGGCAAACAATTCCCGTCTCTTTTCAGCCACTTATCTTTTCCAGCAGTCAAAGAAAAACTATATATAGTGTCTCTCTGGCGTCTGATCCTCTCTTTTTTTGACACAAGGGAGACATCAAGGTTTTATGCTGGGTAAAAGAGCAGAGTCTAGCTTCTCCCTGGAACATAACAAATGGCTGTGTACCAGGGCAGGGCGGGCTGGTGAAGCATGACAGGCTGCAGAAAGAAAAGGCAAGAGAAGAGGATGAGCAAGGCTGGAAACATGGCCCTGACATGGTCTGTCTGTGGTGAGGACCAACACACAGACTCAGACGGGATTAACAAAAGCAGCTCTGTACAAGAGCATTCACTGCTTCTTCACAGAGCATGGCGGCACGGAAGTGCCATGGGAAGTTTGGGCAGTACCTATTTACTGAGCATTTTCAAAACAACCCTATAAGGCTGGTAGAGATGAGAATTACTCTCACTTGTAGATGAGAAAATAGATATGGTAAGTTTATTTGCTGAAGGTCCTAGCACTGGTAAGCAGTAAAGACAGCAAAGAAAGTAGATATACACAATGGAATACACCTCAGCCATAGAAAAGAACAAAATAATGCCATGTGCAGCAACATGGATGCATCTAGAGACTCTCATACTAAGTGAAGTAAGTCAAAAAGAGAAAGACAAATACCATGTGATATCACTTATATGTGGAATCTAATATGCAGAACAAATGAACCTATCTGCAGAAAACAACCAAACTCATGGACTTGGAGCACAACTTGTGGTTGCCAAAGGGGAGGGAGAGGGAGTGGGATGGACTGGGAGTTTGGGGTTAGTAGATGCGAAGTATTGCATTTGGAGTGGATAAGCAATGAGATCCTGCTGTGTAGCTCAGGGAACTGTATCTAGTCACTTGTGATGGAACATGATGGAAGATAATGTGAGAAAAAAATGGATATGTACGTGTGTGTGTGTGTGTACAACTGGGTCACTTTGCTGTACAGCGGAAATTGACAGAACATTGCAAATCAACTGCAATAGAAAAAATAAAAATCTCAAGAAAAAAAAAATAGCACAAAAAAGGTACATAGGTTTCTAATGTTTAACACACTGCTCTCCTCATTCACCGCATTGCAGATTTATCCCCTTTAACTCATTTGCATCCACACTTAGTTACACACACACACACACACACACACACACACACACACACACACACCTCTTAACTACCTCTTAACTACTCAAGCAGGAGAAAACCTGGAAATGTGGCCAAACCTTCTATGACAACATTTGTAATATTCTTGATTACCACTAAGATATTCCTAGCACTTCAAAAGGAAAGTGAACACTTAATCAGAAGTCAACAAAAGAAATCTTCATTTAATTGACTATTTTCTGCTCTCTACTTTTATAGAAAAACATAAGATCTGGAGTTCTCTTCATGACTCAGCAGTTAACAAACCCAACTAGTATCCATGAGAATGAGGGTTCGATCCCTGGCATTGCTCAGTGGGTCAAGGATCTGGTGTTGCTGTGAGCTGTGGTGTAGGTGGCAGACACGTCTTGGATCCCACGTTGCTGTGGCTGTGGTGTAGGCCAGCAGCTAAAGCTCTGACTCAACCCTTAGCCTGGAAACCTCCATATGCCATGGGTGCAGCCCTAAAAAGTAAAACAAAAGCAAAACAAACAAACAAAAAACGTAAGATCTTCAGAAAACAAGTAAATAAACATGGATTTATGATGGTTATGCCCTAGATTCCTTAGCTTGATTCCAAAATTTGTATCCCTTGTCCTATCTCCTAGGGGACCCAAATGAACATCCTACCTGCTGCTTTTCACCTCCTGAAACAAAAAGAGAGACGTTGGAGTTCTCTTGTAGTCCAGCGGGTTAGGGATCTGGCATTGTCACTGCGGCAGCTCTGGATATTTCTAAGCCAGGAGGGCTGGGGGTGAGTCTGTCTGACAGTGCAGTTCAGGCAAAATTCTTACTGAAGGTGACACTGGAGTGGAGACTTGAAGGATTTTTATAGATAGAGAAGGGCTGAGGTATAGTTTGAGCAAAAATAAAGAGATTGTCATGGGTTGAATGGTGCCTTCTCCAAAGCATGCTCATGTCCTAACTCCCGGAGCCTATGAATGTGGCCTGACTCGGAAGAGATGTGATTGAGTTAAGGCTCTCCAGATGAGAGCATCCTGGGTAACCTGGGTGGGTCTTAAATCGCATGACAAGTATCACACAGAGGAAGGACACACAGAGGGAAGAGGAAAAGGCCATGTGAAGACAGAGGCAGAGAAAGGAGTGATGTGGTCACAGGCCATGGAACACCTGGGGCCACCAGAAGCTGGAAGCAGCAAGGAAGGACTCTCTCCTAGAGCCTCTGAAGGGAGTGCAGGCTTGCTGACGCTTTGGGTTTTGAACTTCTGGCCCCCAGAACTGTCAGAAAATAAATTTCTGCTGTTTTAGGCCACCAAGTTGTGGTCCAGTTCCTCAGAATCCATGGAGGAACAGGTTCTGGGACCCCTGTGGATACCAAACATCCACGGCCACTCAGGCCCCTTATACAAACTGGTGTAGATTTGCATATAACCTACATACATCCTTTTTTTTTTTTTGGTCTTTTTAGGGTCGAACCCCAGCATATGGAAGCTCCCAGGCTAGTGGTCAAATCGGAGGTGTAGCTGCCAGCCACAGCCATAGCCACAGCCACAGCAACTCCAGATCCGAGCCACGTCTGTGATCTACATTGAAGCTCGTGGCAATGCCGGATTCTTAACTCACTAAGCAGGGCCAGGGATCAAACCCACGTCCTCACAGATTCTAGTCGGATTTGTTACTCCTGAGCCGCAATGAGAACTCCCCTCGTTTATTTAAATCATCTGCAGATTATTCAAATGAGGTGATAAATCAGCCACCCACGGATGACCCCATTCTGGCATCAAAAATCCTCTGTACAAGAAATGCAAAGAAAAGAAAGAAAGAAAAAAATATATAAGTGCAAAAGTCCATAGCTGCACATCAGGCTAACTGGTGAGCTACAGTTAATGGCCAGGTAGACCTGTCCTGAGTCCTTCCAACAAAACATGTGCGCTATTGACTAGGCACCTTCTGTCTGCTGAGCTTCCTTGTTCAAACCTCAACTCTGACCATCATAACCACATTGCCACAGGGAAGGCCAAAGTAGCAGAGAAGGAGAACAGGTCATATGAACACTACGTGCCCCAAGATTAAGGCAGCTGGGTCCCCCTCCCTGTTTGTATTCTATCCTAATTGTTTTATTTACCCCCTATCCAGCACTCTTTGTTTCCCATGATGCTTTGGACTTGATTTAATAAACCATGTGATTCATGCAAAAAAAAAAAAAAAAAAAAGTCCGTAGTTAACTTATAAAACCTAAAACATTGTAAATGCTATGAGAACAGCTATAAATACAATGCAAACACTATGTCAATAGTTGCCCGTGCATAGCAAATTCAACTTTTTTGCTTTTTGGTACTTTTCAAAGTTTTTTTTTTTTTTCCCAAATATTTTTGATCCAGGGTTGGCTGAATCAGTGGCTGTGGACTGCAGATAGAGAGCTGGCTATGATTCTTCCCAGCAGCCACAGGAAACTAACACAGAGGTGTGAAAGGAACACCAGTCCTGGTTGCCTTGAGGTCCATTCCCACCCTTTCCCTGCTCTGCTCTCTAGAGCAGGGGGCTGCCCTCAACAGGCAGTTTCCCAGACCTCTGAAGTTTCTAGCTGGGCTGGGCCAATCAGATGCACTTGGCAGAGACCGAGGGTGGGAGGAAGGGAGCCCGCGGGGGTTTCTCCTCTTCCCTGTCAGCCTCCAGTGGCACCTCCAGCAGCAGCTGTCCTATCTCCTCCCACGGCTTCCATTCCCACTAAATAGGATCACTGTGATTTCGGGTTCCTCTGGGTGATCCCAGCTCCTCTTCTGATTAAAAGTCAAAGAGTCACTAGAAAGAATGACTGCATTACAATTAAAGCACAGGCCATATGTGGGGAGGGGAGGGAGAAGAGCCGGGAGCAGCAGGCTAATGGGCCGGATATCCCACATACGTCGAAAACCAGCAGGGCTTTGGGCCTCTTCTGATAAAGCAAAACCTCCACAGAAGTCACATGCTCTCATCTCTGACCTGATATCCACTGGTCCCCAGCTTAGTCACCACGAAGGCTCCAGAAATTTCCTGGCAGGGGACCGTATTAATGTGCTAGAGTTGCCACAACAAAGCACCATAGACTGGGTGGCTTAAACAACAGACCTTTGTTTTCTCACAGTTCTGGAGGCTACAAGTCCAAGATCAAGGTATTGGCAGGGTTTGTTTCTTCTGAGGCCTCCCTCCTTGGCTTGTAGCCCACAGTCCTCTTGTGCCATCACATGGTCTTCGTTCTGTGCTCTTCTGTGTCCAAATTACCTCTTCTTATAAGGACACCAGTCATATTGAATTAGGGTCTATCCTAATGACTTCTTTTTAACTCAATTACCTTTTTAAAGACTGTATCTTTAAATTCGGACGTACTGAGGTTAGGACTTCAACATAAGAATTTGGGGTGAGAACAGGTCTGCCCATGACAGGTACTTAAGCATGCGTGGCAGTCTGAGAGGTAGTGAGAACTGCGGCATGCACAGTGGGAATCCAATGGAACCCACAGGTGTTGAAAAGAAATGAAGCGGCCAGGTGGACGCAGGGGTACCTGATAGAAATCATAAGGTGATGGAACGAGGCCCTGGCCAGCAGAAGAGGCCAAAGCAGAGGAAAGGAAGGGAATGGAAGATATCTTACGGGAGCTGACCAGATGGACAACTGGACCAGTGTCTGAGACCATGTGAGAATTTCCCCAAGGACTTACCAAAGGCTTGCGTTGAGGTTCTAGCAGCGGGTAAGAACAAAAGTTGTCAAAGGGAAGGTTTACATATTAATGAGATTGTTTTATCCAAAAGTTAATAAAATCCATACAGTAAAAGTCTGCATTTTGGAAGTAATTAAGTTCTTCCTACAGCCCCATTGTCCCCACCACAACATAAACATACAAATGGTGTCTGGTCTCCTTGACATAGCATCCCTGTAGAGATAAAAACAAGAAACCAGGACCTGCAAACAGTGATTTGCAAGGAAAGGGGAAATCAGACAGAGGTGGCGGGAACTTGACTGGAGCTCAATTCAATCGGAGCAGCTCTGTGTGTGTGTTGGCCACATGCAGACATGCTGTGGCTCTAGGACCGTAAGCCCATGTCCAAGGGAGCCATACACACGTGCTTGTGCAGATGAGATGCAATTTATTAATATGAGACTCTGCGGGGTGCAGAGCAATAAATTGTAATTCGTGAAATTTATAAACTGAGATAGCACGAGTGCGGGTCCTGTGAATTGTAATTCTCTCGACCTGACAAATGAACTGCTCTGGGCAGCGACGGCTTCAGCGGGGTGAGGGAAATAAATCAGCCGGCTAAACTGTGGTAAGAAAGCAAACCGTTTTATTGGTCTATGGATCTTGAGAAATGTTGATGAAGTCAGACCTGGAATCCCCCCTAGTTGTTTTACAAGCTGCTTTATCCTGCAGACCCCCCAGGTCTCCCTATATTACCACAATCTCCCAGGAAAAATGGGAAGTGAGTTATGCTGTGTTTGGGGTAGGAAACAAAAATAGATATTTTTATGGTCCTGGGAAAAGGTAAGTCCGAGCATTCAAGGAGGCGTCTGTGTTCCCAAGGTCCGCATTAGAGAAACACTTTACGGAAGGTTTTCTACAACAAAGGATACCCTCTCAGTTGCCAGAGAGCAGAGAACAGAAAATACCTTCAGGAACTCATGGTTTGTGAATATATTTAGAATAAGTAGGACGCGTCAGAGGTTAGCTTTTGAATTCACAAAGTATGAACTTACTCAGCAAGAGCCAAAAAAAAAAAAAAAAAAAAAAAAAGAACGCCTTAAGCAATGTTTAAGTCACAGATACTAGACCAAACTGTTTTTAATTATATTTGTGTCCTAAGAGAATCCACTTGCTATCAAATAACTAACACACCAATGACCCTCCAGTCTGTTCACGAAGCAGGACCCTGCGGACTCCATTCTAGAACATGGTTTGGTTTCAGTGAATGATCACATTTATCCTAAACTATAGCCTTTAAATTCAAAATGTCCTATACTCAAGACATCGTCCCTCTAATGATCTGAATTACCAGACAGGACTGTTTAATTCAGAAGTTTGCTCACAAGGAAAGGCAGGAAAAAGGTAGCAACTCTGGAGAAGGGAAGGGGAGGAAAATGAACATTGGCTAGCCATCTGTGTGCCAGGTGGGATGCTCGGGGCTCACTGCCTTTGAGCAGTGACTATTATCTCCTTTTAAGAAAAGGCTGAGCCTCAGAGAGGTTCACAAGCTGGCCAAAGGCACACAGCAGCAATTTTTAAAGGCAGGACTTCACTGACAACTAATTTCATGCCTCTTCCTTAGACTCTTCCAATTGAAAGAGTTCTCGCCTGGCCACTCAGCCTCTCTTTCTGCCTGCAGGTAAAGGCTTAACTGGACCCCAGACTTACATCACTGCCGCTCTTATTCTTAACCATCCCTGTGTAAGCAATAGACACCTCCTGCTCGGGGCCAGAGTCACAGGACACCCAGTCTATGGGCCACTGGACAGGGCTGCGTAGACAGAGGAGGGGTCAGTCCTCCTCTCCCCTCGGGAAGCCCGACCGTGGGGCTCTGGGAGTCTCCGGTTTCAGGAGCAGGCTGCCCTAAGATTGAGAAGCGCAGGTCACAGTGGCGCTGTGGGGCAGACCCTAACAATTTGTTGCAGCCGCAGGAAACTTCCGCAATGCCTTTCACAGAAGCTCTGGCTCCGTCAGAGCAGCTGCGTGTTTGTGTGGCCGTAGGGCGCGGGCCGCCCCCAGGGCTATCCCAGCTCCTGGCTCCCGGGTGGGCACAGGATCAGCCAGGGCAATGAAACCTGACTTTAAAAGCACAGATCCCGGGGGTGTCCCCCTCAGGGACACAGTATCCCACCCAATGCTGTGCAGGGTCTGCGCTGCCCTCCGCCTGAGGGAGAGGCCCCTCGGGGGAGGTCTGCCTCAGGTGTGGTTGCTGCTGTGGTCAAAGACCCCCCTCTGACTCCTCCTCACTCTCCCTGCCACACCTGGACTCTGGCCGAGGGCTCCTTGGTGGGTGTTCTCTCACCATCCCCGGGGGCTCGTTCCCAAACATTGGGCCCATCCCGTTCCTCCCAGCTGCAAAATCTTTCTTGCTTACTCTTAGCCGAGATCTGTACTTGAATGAAGACACTTGGGGTTCATAGGTTTGAAGTGGGCCCTGGAATTCTGAATTTCTAACAAGCTCTCAGGTGTCGAGTGGGCTGCTCATCGCTGAACCACACTTGGAGTGGTAAAGACCAGGAGGCTATGTCCCAGGTTCCAAAGGCCGGGGTTGAAAACTCTGGGCTGCTTCTCACCCCGCCACCCCCCTCCCACAGACTCTTTTCTAAACGCCTTTATCTCCTCCCTCCCACCCCCCCACCCCTGCTCTGCTCCAGGCAGACATCATCTGGCCTCAGGGACACCTAGCTCACCCACCAGGGTTATGTGCCTGCCACTTCCCTTGCCAGTGATGCTTATATCCTCCCCCCGGATGTTCAAATCTTTCTCCCTTGCAAGTGCTAGCCTTCCCATAAGGACTCTCTCTCATCTTCCCGACAGGAAGAGCTACACTCCAGAGTGGTGGCACACAACTGGCAAGCCTGGCTTTCTCAGGAGGTGTCAGACCCAGGGACTGTTTGGGAGAGAAGTACCTGGAGCATCCCCCGCCCCCCAATGCAGCAAGCCCTGAAAGCTGCCTGGACTGGCCCATCACTCTCCAACTGGAAGCCTGCTCTGAGGTGGTTATCTTGGAAGAGCACAGTTCAGCTGTGCTGGACTGTTTATGGACCAGAGTGTCTCATTCAGTGAATACCTATGTTTGAGAGAGGGGGGCTGACACGGCTAGGGTTGAAATATCCTGCTTCGAATTGGTGAGGCCACATTCCCCATGAAACTAATGAAAAGTGGGTTAGGTACTTTCTATTAAAAAAAGCTTTATATGGTCTGATGTTAAATTGGGAAATGACTAAAGAATACAAACTCTTAGTCACCCTCCGTTAAAATTTGAATATTCACAAGCCCCAATCCTAACAAAGCCCCCCAAGCAAAGCTATCTGAGGCCCTCCTTAATTTTCCTTTTTTTGCTTCCAAACACTGAAATTCCAGCCAAGATTTTCTGGTTATGGAACCTCTTCCGATCCTGATATCTCACGGGCTGTGGAAATTATTGAGAACTGGAATGAAAAATTTCCATCTTATCTTCCCTCTGTTATTTTGCAGGGAGGGTGTGGTGTTATCAGTTTGCAGAGGGGTGTAGGGGAGGTTTAGACTTGCACAGACTGGTGGGCCCTCTCTTCCCCAGATTTGCTGTCAGTTGTTTTGAGGGAAATGGGTAACCGGATCTTAGAATCCCTGGATGTGACGAGATAACATTGACTATAGGCAATTCTATTTACTGATAAAAATAATATATAGTTTTCAAATAGTCCCATAGTGAGTCACTTCTAAATAGTCAGAAATACATTTCCTGCAATTCTTCTTAGAGATTTCAATTAATCGTTTTATAAAATTACTCCCCTCACTAAGGTAGTCCAACTGAATGCTTGAAGAATTAGCACCATGCTCTTAAACTTGCCATAACCTAGACTTCGGGGACCCTTCAGATAAGAATCAAAGTCCAGAGCACATTCTCATAAGAAATGCTCTTAGCCTGACTTCCTGAAAGTAGCAAAGAATAGTTTAAGAGTAAGAGTTAGACAAAATCTACCGGCAAGCTTCCAGAATGCCAGACCCCTGGCAAAAGGCACACATCCCAAGTCATGGATGGATGTTGCTGGAGCCTAAACACCACAAGCCAAAGAAACTAGGGAGCTTTGAAGAAAAATTCAAGAGATTTGGATGCCTCATCCTGCTGGGCTTCTCAGCTCTGCAACTGCAAGCCTTTGAAATCATCTGAACCTCAGTTTCCTTTTCTGGAAAGAGAGGTTAATGACTGCCCCACCTAGCCTGCAGAGTGGCTGTGACAGTCACATCAGATCATCTCCCAGCAAACATCTTCTGAATTAACAGATTGATGCCGTTGGCAGGCTGTCCCTCCCACTGGTTCTGGGACTCCACGAAGCAACTCTCTTCTGATTCCCTCCCAGCACTTCCTCCCCACTTGGCTCCTGTGCACAGGTAGAAGTGCGAGGAAATGAAGCAACAGGTATTTTAGAAAGGCCAGAATCTTATCCAGTTTCATATACGATTCTCTAAATCTCCCTCCTGCATTTTCCTCATTAAGTCCCCAAATTCTCCAGTCCTATCTCCTTACCCATCTCAAGTAACAGAATTGGTTAATTCTAGCTGACCTAGATAAGCTATCTTTCCTCCATGCCTGGAAATCAGGCCATCACTGTGTTCCTAAAGGCTCTATGCAAGGAGATTACTGGTTATCTTCTCCAAAAGATGAAGAACGAGACATTCCTATTAGAGAAGGGAAACTGCAAAGACTTCTAGGGCTTTCTCTAGGGACCAGAGAGAGATAGAGACTTGTGTCCCCAGGTACAGAGGTCCCACCTCTCTGGAAGCCCTTTGGGGAGATGGCAGGACCTCAGGAAGAAATAACAACCAAAGCTTTGCCAAACGGTCATAGAGCCACCAGTCTCCAAGGACGATGAGGACCCGGCAAATGAATGGACCAGTGGTCACCCAGGCGGACCACAGACCAGAGGGCTCCACCTGAATACTCTGGGTGGACGTTCCCAGGAACTGGGAGGAACAGGGCATATTCCAGGAAGGCCTGGGACTGACTCTCCCACCACGCTGGCAGGATGGCTACAATAGCATATCAAATTTAATTTAAAGTAATAAAAGAAATGTGACATTTCTTATGCCTGATCATGTGGCATAGAATTTGCATGCTTGTTGTTCTTTCTGGGACGTTCTGGCAGATAACTCTGCTTTCTTTGGATGCTCCAGAGTTTGGCGGAAACGGTTCTAAAGATCAGCAGAAGCTCTTTCTGAAGTTAACTTCCGCTCCCACCCCTGGTGAGAATTTACCCAGGGAAATACCAACCCAGCAAGTATTTCCTTCATAACCTGAAACTCAAGCTCTGAGTGGAACTACGTCCCCTTCACTCACAAGTGCTTCTCAGCCAGTCTCTAGTGGAGAAGAACATGTTCTCTCTCTTACATCCAAAAAGTTATACACAATAATCGCACAAGAAATAAATGCAAAACATCGTGACAGCAAGCACTGTCCCTGATTCTCAGGCAAGAACAGCTGTTGAACTGCTCTACTAACTAAACTCATACGCCTTTGGAAATAGAGGTATTATTGTCCTTATTCCACTCCAGGGAAACTGAGGCCCAGCAGTGTTAACTAATTTTCTAAAGATCTCAAGCTGGTAAGTGGCAGAGCTAGCGTTAGAACCCAACTCTGCCTTCTATTCTCCTGGGCTATTTAATCCCAATTATCTGTTCTTCAGCAAAACTCTTCTTTTTCTGTGTGTGTGTGTGTTCGTGTGTGTGTGTGTGACGCAACGCTCAGCTGCTGAATGTGGAAGAGAGAGCACAGATTTTAAATATAACCATTGCCATATTTGTTTACGGCTGGGAGCAGCAAGTCTGAGTTCCAGGAGATGTCCTCTGAGCTCGGGCTGAAAGGTGCCCGTCGCTGATTTAATGTGATAATCAGGGGTGGGGTCTTGGGACAGACTGTGATGCATTGGCTGTTGTTCTGCCCTTTGATGTTCCTTGGAATTTGTCAAAACACGCTTGGGCCCTCGGCAAAGTGCCATAGCGTCACCGTCCCCCTCTCTGACCAGGAGCGCAGGGCAGGGGCGGGGCGGCCGCCAGAGTGAAGGTCAGCACCGGGTCAGAGGGCGCAGACCTTTCCAGGGGACAGCCGGCGGCCGCCGCTCCCCACGGCACACCCAGGGGCCCTCTGTCTATGGGGGATAAGCAGCTTTGCAGTCTCGGACTGAAGGGGGCCTGCAGACCCCTCCTGTCTCAGCTCAGCCGCAGAGCCTCTGGAGCCAGGAATCGTCTTGCACAGCCTCCGTCACGGGGGATGGCGCTGCAGGCAGGGAAGGCGGGCACGGTGGGCCCGCTGAGTTCACTGCCTCCAGGACGCTCCCTCTCAGGACTGGGCACCGGCAGTCCAAGGTCAGGAGCCAGCCCCTGCCATGCCTTTAGGGCACTGTGCTCGCGGCAAAGGCAGCGGGCCGGAGGGCGGCCAGATGACTCACGCAGGGTCTCGCCAGCTGGACAGCGAAGCCTATTTCCCAAGGCCGGTCTGGGCAGCGTAAAGATTTGGAACATTGCTGGCACCCGGCACTGGGGATCTGTAGAGCTTTCTTGGGAGCAGCTCATCTGAAGGGTCACCCTGTCCTAGAAGTGAGGAATGACAAGGTTTGACTGTCCCAGTTGTCCTCTTGGAGAAGGAGAGAGTTGTTGGCCTAGAAGCATGTTGGGTTTTTCTGTTGGGCTGCTTCACGTTGGCCTCTGAGGGGATGGGGTCTATCAAATGGGGTTTCAGGGGGTCCCGTTTACTGTGACATTGGGATCATTGTTCTAATCTTGCCGCATAGGATGACATCACCTACACTGTGAAGCCAACCTCCCAGAGAATCAAGAAAAGTCATATAACTCTTCATTTCATTTTTAGCTCTCCAAACCTTAGTTTCCAGATCTGTAATGTGAGATTTGTAATATCCTAGCCTGGGGAGTTCTTTAAGAGCTAAATGTGGTTATGCACATTAAAATATTTAAGCGCAGTGCCTGGAACAGAGTGGGACTCAATAAATGTTAATTTTCCCCCCTTTCTTCCTTGCCCCCTTGGTTCTCTGGACCCATTGCCATATCCTCCCAATGTCTAAATTAAAATGAACACCATTTTGCAATAACTAAAGCTTAGGAAAGATGTGACATTGTCACCCATGACAAAGCCAGGGACTCAGCATGATAGCTGGGTATTGCCCAGTCTACTGGAAGCCACATTCTAATCCTCCACCCTGGGGTAGAAAATCATGCTGAGCACCTATGGGTGGCCTCACCTGGTGAGGGTGACAGTGTTACAACTTGCGGAGGCAAAGAGGCAAAGATTTAAAATATGAGGCTCGGAGAGCCCAGACATGGGTCTGCAGGGGAAAGGCCTCAGTCCAGAGAAGCCATTAATTTCCCTTCCATTTCGGATGGAAGGAAAAGCTTCTTTGCCAACTTCAGGGACCCAGAAAGGACCACTTCTCACTGCAAACCAACAATTTCTGACAGGTAAGTGGCCTGAAGGGTCACTTGGGATTAACTACTGGGAAGCAATTCCAGAAAGGGGCCACAGACATCGAGACAGTGTGGCTCCCTGTGCTGAGAAGGTGACGTCAGCCATGCAGATAAATTCCAGAGACTCTATCACCCCTCCAACAATGATTTACCAGCTTGTAAATTGTTCCCGAGCCCTTTCCATACTGACAACCTCTGGGGACTGTCCAGGCATCCTGGAAAATTACAGCAAGAGGGTATCTTTCCGATTCTTCTTTACCCAGTGTCTAGTTTCTTTAAGACTTAGTCTAATTTCTCTCTGTTCTATCAATTATTGTTAAATGAAGAAGCTTTTTCCAGTACTAAATGCTGAATGCTGCGTAGAATTGCCTGGAAATAGCGCCGAATATGGGTTCTGATGAGAAAATATGCCGGAGTTGGATGTTGACCCCAGCATTGAAATTACTACAGTTTTCCTCTCTGAGTTCTCTCTAAGTCATTTCTCAAGGGCTGCTTGTGGGTACTTGTGTATCCATTCTACAGATCGAGAAACTGAGGTAAAGACAGACCAGATATAATCTGCTTATGGGCATTTGGCAAAATAGCTACCAAATCAATCAAAGGTCATGATCTTTGCCTCCAGACCTCTTCGCCTCCCTTCTGCGAGAAAACAAAATAAGATTCAGGAGATGAAGCAACAGTAGAGCAGAAGGGTCTAAATGGAGCAGGGTTCCCTTGATCTATGAGCCCCTGGTGTCCTTTAGGGGGCTCTGTGAGAGAAAAGAGATCCCCATGGGCTGAGGAAAGGGCGTTGTATGGGAACCAATCAATTCAAGTAAACATTTGTTACCAGCCCACATCACTTAGTGAAGAAGGCAATCTACCCTTACAAAGAGATTTTGAAAACTATATAACATCATTCCACTTGCTGCTGACAACACAGCTATGAGTACAATCTTAGTATTGCCATTTTCCAGACAAGAAAACAGAGGTTCGGAGAAGGTACCTTGCCCAATGTCACACAGTGAATAAGCAGTAAAACCAGACCACCCAGCACCCCAGTCCTCTCTGAATACAAGTCTAGTGCTCTCTGCCCTACATTTCAGACATTCGGACATCGCAGCATTTGCCAGAGCTTGTATCATTGGACGCAAAAGGAAACATGTATTAAAAAGGACTCTTGACTGGAACTAGGGGAGGTAACTTATTAAAGGAATGTTCAGTTGAGACGCAAATGGCAGAGGGATTCTAGGATGGGGATCAGAAGCCCTAAAAGTCTTTCTTTGCCCAGAGACATCCCTTAGAGTGTCTGTCCACAAAGAGGGTCTCATGTTCACTCTAGGGTGGGCCAGGGTAGCCCCTGAAACCTTGAACTCTGGAGTCTGGCGGGGAAGCTCTGGGATGTTTCGAGCCTCCTGAAATCCCAGGATCTGATCCAAGAAGTCAAACCTGGGCCTCACAATCCCCTCAGGATTATGCAAGAGACCCAGCCTCCTGCTCTCTGTTGCGTCCTTCACACACAGAGCTGGGCCTTGGGAGGTGAAGTGGGGACAAGACAACGTCCCCAGGTGTCAACTCCAGTCTCGGCGCAGACCAGGGGAGCTCAGACCACAGTGAAATGACTTGCCCTGGCCAACACAGTCATAAGCAGAGTCGAACACAGTCCAGACTAAAAAGGCGGAAAACCAGTAGGCAAGGAAACCGTTTTGTCATCCAAGGACAATAAAGTTTATGTATTCCCAGATGTGGGTCCTCCCACTTAATCAAAGCCGAGGCCCAGTCCAGTGAAAAGAGCTTTTCTCCAGCAAAATGGGAAAGCAGCTTCCTTGGGACTAAATTTAGACTTCACCCACAGGGGAAGGGCTCCAGTTCTTCAGGGCTGCCGACAGAACAAGCAAATGGTTCAGTGTCCCAGCTGGCCACACCACAGCCAGAGCCAGAGCGAGCCAGCTCTGAAATGTTCCTAGGCCAGCAGTGTGGGCTGTGCTGTCCCCTGGGCTGGGCTCTGCCCCTGGCTTGGTCACAGCTTGGAGGGTGTGTGGCTCTGGGCACTCTGCTGGGTGTCAGGTCTCACACTGCCTAGGGGAGCTGCTCAATAGCCATACTCCCAAGACCAGGGCTCAGAGCTCCAGAGGTGCTAGAAAGCCAGGCTTCTGCCATCAAATTTATCTTAAAGGTATCTTGAAGCTCCAACTTCGAGAAGCCAATGCTTGGCAAATGACCAAATTAATATACAGAGGGGTGTGGTTCCCAAGAAGGAAGAATAAATTACCCATGGTCATGTAAGGCATCATGGGAAAGGTCGGGGTTTTCTCCTGGGCAGGGCCTTTTCCCCCATCCAGAGCCCTCAGCGTCCTCTCCCTGAGTCAGTGCTTCTTCTCGGAGGCCCCAAATCAGTCATAGCAGATGCCCTGTCTTGGGAAAATGTTAATGTGGTGCCTACCAAAGGAAATCAAGTTCCATTCACTCCTCTCCTTGGCCAAATAACAGGAAGGATGGAAGAAGCTGGCATTTTCCCAACAGCACCCCAGACTCAAGATCTGGCTTCCCACCCTGGACTCTAAGGAAGTGTGTGCCAGCACACGCCAATTCACTACTGTCAAATCTAATCACAACTTAGACCAGGCAGGGCTGGGGGTGCTTGGAGGGGAAGTGATAACAATAAAAACTGACTGCATCTTTCTCACCCAGCATTCCTACAGACATGAACCAAGGTTTGCTTAGGAGGTGAAGCAAGATGAAAATTTTGCCTTCTGGAACATATCCCATAGCACATAGACAAAGGTCCACCACCACCTCCTTGCAGGTCACCCACAGACAGAGCTAATCGCCATCTCCACTGGGCTCTCATGGCCCTGCACCCTTAGCTCAGTTACAGCACGTACTCCTCTGGGGGTCATTACTGGTTTATATCAGTCCTGGGAGAGACTGGGAAGGGTCCTGATCTTACTTCATTTTGAATCTCCAATTCCTGGCATATAGTAGGCCTTCCACTGGCATTAGATGAACACATGAATGAATGAACGAATAAATGACACTCAAATGTAAAAACCACCTCGTTTAAATACCTTGGTGCCTTCCTTAATAAAAGATGATGGTATGATATGAAAGTTAATAGATGTCCATCTAAAGGTATCCCAGGATTGCTCAACCACCAATGATGGAACAAACACGGTCCTCTCCAGAATGAATAAGCATCTGCTAATGTTTGATATCCTCTCTGGTTCTCATTAACTGGAAAGAACTGGGCTGCCTGTGTGTCTCTTTCTCTCTCTCTCTCTCTCTGTTTCTTTGGAAGTGGTTGCACCAGTTTATTCTAGTGTGGTTTCCCTGGCAGCAGGTTAAAGCAAGATATCAAAGATCCCCCTGCACTCATAATCTGCGGTGAAGCCCCACTAGAGACTTCCTAGCCTCTCTATCCCTGCACCGCTGACCTAACTACCAATCAGAATCATCAGAGGGAATTCCTAGACCCTACCACGTGGACTCAGAAGATCAGTTTCTTGGTAGAGAACGCCATCCACCAGTCCTGGTATGGAATACATATAGTGACAGTGCAGCCAACAGAGAATATAGTGGGAGAATTCCCACCTGAGGAGTGGAAGAATTCTCCAATAACTTACAGCAATTACTTTACCTTACAGCAGCAATGCCAAGGACATAAATATTCCAAAGAGAAGCATACCTACGTCATCAGTCCTGAGCCATGATTTTTTCATCATTTTACCCAGCCAAGCTAAGAAAAAGAAAGAGAATACAAATTCTTAATTTTTTTCAAAGACAAATTTTAAGGCAGCCATACATTTCCAGAAGAAGCTTGAGCTAGAAGATTATGTACCAAACAAGAATAACTGGAGCCTGCTGAATGGAAAAATTATTAGGAGGGACATGTGTGTTTCCTTTAACAATAAATAAGTATTAATGATCTTAAGTTGCCATTATTGCAATTCAACCTGATGTTTAATAAAAGACATTGGACTGAGCTGGTAGGAACTGTTGCCCTCTAGTGGATGGAATGCCACAGAATGCCATAATTTCCTATTCGCAGTTGCCTGGATGCTTTTATTTACCCAAGGATGTAGATGGTACTGATGGTGGTGATGATGAGAATGAGAATGGAGGAGAGAGGAGGGAAGGAGAAAAGGAGAGAGGAGGAGATAATAACCGTGACAATGGGGAGAATCCCTTAGATTTATTTAGTGTCTTTCGAAGAACATTAGCAAAATTGTCTTACACGAGCTTCACAATTATCATGTGAAGACAATGTATTTCTGTTGCAAATGATAAGACTTTGGCAGAGAAGTTAAATCCTTTGTTTAAAATGTAGAGCTAGCAGTTCCTCTTGTGGCATGGATCTGACAAGGAACCAGGATGTTGATCCCTGGCTTTGCTCAGTAGGTTAAGGATCCGGCATTGCCATAAGCTGTGTTGTAGGTCACGGACGCGGCTCGGATCTGGTGTTGCTGTGGCTGGCGGCTGTAGCTCCGATTGGACCCCTGGCCTGGGAACCTCCATGTGCCTCAGGTCTAAAAAGCAGGAAAGGAGAAAGAAAAAAATAAAATAAAATAAAATAAAACAAAGTAAAGTAAAATGAAATAAAGTGAAATGAAATGAAATCAATAAAATAAAATAAAATAAAATTCTGAGCCAGAAAGGGGTAGGGATGAGATTCCAAGTCAGACTTTCTAAATTCAGGCCCTGGGATGGTTCCCCTTTCCTCTACCTATTTGGTGGTCTTTCCTCTTTACTATAAGTAAAGAGTCTTTTGGATTTTAAAAAAAAGTCTCTTTTAGGAATTGAAGACAATTCATTCACACATTCATTTGAAAACACTACTTATACACCAGCTTTATAACTGGCCCAGAAGCTATAAACTGGGGGGACAGCAGAGAGTGAAGCGAGGTCCAGCTCTCATGGAAGGAGTAGTCAGCAAACAAGCAGAAAAATCAATGAAGATCACCATGTTCAAGAGATAAATGGAAGGCAGTAAAACCACATGAAAAGGTACAAAGGCCCCAAGACGAGAATCCGCATAGTAGATGACAAGTTTTAATAGCTAGAATTTTTGGAAAGGTAACTTCCAGTTGCAGAGGACCAGCCTTGGTCTTCTCAAACATAGGCCTGACAATCATTGATAGAAATCAGAAGGATGGCCTTGGAATGATCACATGCCTAGACCTCCCTTTACAAAAACCCCTAAAGCAGGTAGGAACAAACTCCCCTGGAAATGGACAAAGGACTCCCCTTTCTCAATGAATAAAGATTAAAAAGGCTCATTTGTAAAATAGCCATATGACTGTTATGCATTTAACTTATTAAATCAGGTTTGTCACTTGAATACCTTGATTGACCTGTCTAGAACCTGGAGCCAATTCAATGTCCTTCAACAGATGAGTGGTAATCCAATCTGTGGTGCATCCAGACCACAGAATACTACGCAGCAATAAAAAGGAACAGAGTGTTGACATATGCAACAATGTGGAGAAATCTCAAAGGCATTATTCGGAGTAAAAAATAGCCAGTCTCAAAAGGTCACACACATTGTGTGATTCCATTGATACTACATTTTTGAGGTGGTTGCCAGTGAACAGAAAAGAGAAGGAGGGTGTGACTACAAAGGGGAATACAGGTGGTTCCTTTGTGGGATGGAACAGTTCTGGAATACCAAACTGCACATGTGATCTCATAGAATTATACGCAAATAATACCAAAAGTTATTTACCAAAATGACATACCAAAGACGACTGCACGTAACAACTCTAAAATATGGTAAGATCTGTAGTCTAGTTGATGGCTTCGAGGCAATCAATTTCCTTGCTTCATAATGTATTTTATGTAGGAAGGCATCATCGGTGAAATCTGGGTGACAGGTATGTGGGACCATTCTATGCTATTATTACAATGTGAGTCTATAATTAATTCAAAACAAGAAGAAGGAAGAGGAGGATGAGGAGGAGGGAGGAGGAGGGGGAAGGACAGAGGGGGGAGGAGGAAGAAAGGAAGGAGGAGGGGGAGAAAGGGGAAGAAGAATAAAAGAAAAAGAAAAAGAAGAGGAGGGGAAGAGTGAAGAAGAAGATGGAGAAGAAGAAGAAGGTATCCTTAGAGGTGCCGATCCATCCCAACCCTTAATTATGCTTCGCTATTACCTTAAAGAGAGATATCCTGGGGTGCCTGGGCTTTGGAAGGTAGGTAAATAATTGTATGATGCACAAATGATCTGACAATGACAAGGATGTCATATGAGTTGTAAGATATTAAGAAGGAAGAAGTCAGGATACACAATACTGAATTTTCAGGTCAAAGAGAACATTTGGCTTAGAAAAGTCGCTCCATCAACACAAGACTTAGCCCCATGCAGTAGAGCAAAGAGAATGAGGGCAGGGAAGCACTGGGCTGGGGCAGCTCCTTGGCCCTCCAATCTGTCTCTGCAACCCTGCTCCTCTGCAGTTCACAGAGCCCAGATCTGGGCCAGCAGCCAGAGTGCCTGAGGACGGATACTCACAGTAGTCAGGGCTCTGGTGTGGCATCTCTGGGGTCTGTGGGGGCTGTGATGGCTCATGTGACAGCTGCTCTCAGAGACAGGCCCACAGCAGGAAGAGCCTGGGGAGGGCATGGTTTGGGGTACTCTGGGTTGGGACTGGCGCTCCTGCTGGGTCTGCTGGCAGGACATTTTGGTGGGAATTCAGTCAATGCTGAAAGATGTATTTTTATTTTAAATGGAAGGATTAGACTAGATGGCTTTTAAGACTATTCCAGCCCTAATATTCTGTATTACCACGAGTCACCGAAGCTAAACTAGTTACTGTGATTCAGCATTTATTTGTGCCTTTTACGGCCAGCTTCCTGTCAGTCAAAGTGAAATCACCTAATTTTTGTGCCAAGTATTTGACACTCATCATAGATGGTTTATATTATTGCCTATAATTTTATTGAGTATCTTGTCCCACAACTAAATTATAAGTTCCCCCTGATAAATGACTATTATTTGTAACCCACAGTGTCTTTCACACAGCAGGTATAACTGTGGAATTTAATTAAACATAATAACTAAAAAAATTTTAAGGATTCAGTTGAAAATGTTGATAGATTTAGCTACTCAACTAGATAAAGAGTTAAAAGTTTTGTAGAGTAAAAATCCACACAAAACCAGATTAACAGCAAATTAAGCAACATATTTATAAAATACATGGAAAATAAAGAATAGGCAACTCAAACAAAAACTACGAATGGCCAATGAGTACATGAAAAGATATTTGGTTTCACTACGCATCAAAGATATGAAAATAAAAAGTATAAAATGATGGCTTTTTGGTTTTGTTTTGGGTTTTTGGTGGGGTTTTTTTGGTTTTTTGTTTTTTTGTTTGTTTGTTTTTAGGGGCACCCAAGGCACATGGAAGTTCCCAGGCTAGGGGTTGACTCAGAACTACAGCTGCCAGCCTATGCCACAGCCACAGCAACGTGGGATCCAAGCTGTGTCTGCCACCTACACCACAGCTCACAGCAACTCTGGATCCTTTAACCCAGTGAATGAGGCCAGGGATCAAACCCAAATCCTCATGGATATTAGTCAGATTCATTTTCCCTGCACAACAATGGGAACTCCTGTTTTGTTTTCATTAGATCAGCAAAAATTTAAATGAATAAAAATATATAATCTCAGTTATGATTTGGACAAATGGACATTCTCATATGCAGCTGGTAAAGCTAGAAATGATGGTGGTGGAGATGGAGTAAAATTTGATTGGAGAGAATGACAGTCTTAAAAGCATGCCAAATAGTTTGTCTGTTAGGGATACGTCTTAACAAATATTTGGGAACAAAGGAGACATACACAAGAATAGTCATTGCAAAATTGCTTGTAAATCTGAAAAGAAACTAATTGTCCATTAATAGAGGAATGTAAAGATAAATAGTAGTGGTTTTTATTCCATAAGCTATGGTACTAGTTAAAATTCATGGACTAGAGCTACATGGATATATTTCTAAAATATACTGTTGATTCCAAAAATCAGGTTGGAGAAGGAAATATAATACAGATATAATACCATTTGGGTACAATGTAGTACCACTTAGGTAAATTTTTAAAACACAGAAAACAACACTATTTTCTACTACATATTGTCCATAGAAATGTAGCAAAAGTATTTTTAAAAAAAACGAACCGAAAAGATCCTCATCAACTTCAAATTTGTGTTGGAGGGAGAGGGATGAGATTGGAAAGGAATGCAAATGAGGCTTCAATTGTTTCCACGATTTTTTTTTTTTTTTAAGGAAAAGATAGATTAAATGAGAAAATTCCTGTAAGGCACTTAGCATATTATCTGGCTTAATAAAGAAAAAGATCAATTACTTTAATTATTAAACCATATGGTAGCTGACTAAGTATAAGCATAGTCTAAGGGGAGAACTTGGATTTCATGGGGGAAAATACAGATGAAAAGCAAGGCACGAGTTTGAGCATGAGTATGAAAGGGAGGCCAAGCTGCAATGCTGCCTGTCAGGAATGGTGCTAGGTATAAATCCACTGTCTCATAGCAACATTGGACATGACTTTATTGGGCCCAGTTCACTGACTGGGAAACTAAAACTGAACCAGATTACAGAATTTGGACAAATCATTTCTCTGCCCGTGGAAGATTCAGGTGCTGAGTCCCTGCTGGTTTCATTGCACGTCCCTTCTCCAGTACGCTGGAGCACATGGAATCCAGAAATGAAATAAAGGAAGTTTCTATGCAGATGCTGGAAGAGTTTGCACAGAAAAGCAAGGCGACATGGGCTTGTTCTACACTCTTACCATAACGGGAGGTGGGCTGTCGAATTTCCCACTTGCTTATTTCCACAAGCTACTCTAGGGCTGGGTGTTCAGTTGTCAAGGGTCTCCGGGGGGTTCCCTGGTTTTTGGCCCTTTGCTGAGCCCCTCCCCCCCAAAAAAGGCACAAATAATAAGTAGATAAGGATTGCCCAGCACAAAAAACAAAGTCAGGGACTTGGGACTTTTCCAGGGGCACATGATTTGCAAAAAGTTTTTGTTTTTCCTTTCTGTTAAAATTGCCAAGACCTGAAATGTATTTGTTGGGAAAGGGGTGATAATGCTATTGTTACTGCAGATAATATAGTTGCTTAACCAGAAACTGCAAGATAAACATGCGAGGGAGAAGGAGCACTGGCATGGAGCATTTAGGAAGGTGGTGATTATGACACGAATAGCTGCGTACCAGCAAAGCTGACAGAAAAACTTGTCTAAGCCAAAAAGAAATCCCCTTAGGGAAGAGATAACCAGACATTAGGATGAGCCCTTGGGAATATAGCCCTTAGGGAATGAGCAGGTGTCTAGGAGTAGGATTAAGGGATCCTCTAGCTGCCCAGCATCCTAGATGAATAGGAACTGGGGAAGTTTGGGGCAATGATCTGGAAAGAGGGAGAAGAATGAGGAGTAAGAAGGAGCCTGCTAATTCAGCAAGAGCTTAGCATCTGCATAGAAATTTACACCGATAAAAAATTTCTCCAGAGTTGGAACAATCTACAAGTTTTCAAGAACAGGGATAGCTGGAAAAAGCCCATGCTCACCCCACCCTCCAAAATTGCAAGTTCTAATCCCTAAAATCAGTGACTACTACCTCTAATGGGGGAAAAAAAAGGATTCTGCAGATGTTATTAAGGATTTTGAGATTGAGAGATTATCCTGGATTATCCAGATGGTCCCTGAATATAGTAATTTTATAAGGAGGCAGAGGAAGATTCGACTACAGAGAAGGCCACATAGTTTCAAAGGCAGAAATTGGAATAGGATAGTCACAAGTTAAGGAATGCCAGAAGCCATTGGAAACTGGAGGAGGAAGAGAAAAAGCTAGAGCTGGTGGGAGAGGGGAGGAGAGAGGGGTATAGTTTTGCTAACACCTTGATTTCAGTCCAGCAATACTGATTTCGGACCTCTGGCCTCCAGAACTGTGAAAGAGTAAATTCCTTTTGTTTGGGGGCACTAAATTTGTGGTAATTTGTTACAGCAGCTATAGGAAACATAATAACTGACCTTCAATTTGGAGAAATTTGCTTTGCTCTTCTGGGAAATAATCCCCACTACACCATTAAATGGTCATTTCAGCTTTGCTTATAAAAGTAAAAAAAAAAAAAAAATGCAAAGAGCCTAGAACATCCATAAATAGAAGTTTAGTTAAACAAATGATGATAGTTTGTTGAATGGAGTACTATGTAACTATTAAAAATGAAGTGGCGAGGTATATTTACTAACACAGCACTTTGTTCATAACAACCTTACCATTAGTTTAAAAAAGAAAGTTATACACTAATCTTTTTAGATAGAAATTTTGATCCATTTTGGAATTCATCCTGGTATTCGCCATGAGGTATGATATAAGTTTACCTCTTTCTATTTGGCCACGATTTTATGATTTATTCCAATACCACTTACTGAGCAGTACAGGCATCCTTCACTGATTTCCTACACATTAAATTTCCATATACTGAGGTTTATTTTTGGACTTCTTAGTCTGCCCCATTGATCTGTCTGCTTATTCATGATTGGTACCATGTTGTTGATATTACTGAGTCATTATAACATATTTAATATCTGATAGGACAACCTTCCCCATTGCTCTATTTTTTTTTCCAGAATTTTTCAGCTCTTCTTTCTTGATTTAGAATTACCTCAAGTTTTTAAAAGTACGGTGGGTTATTTTGTGTTGTGATCATGTTAAATTTATAAATAGTGAAAATTGATGTCTTTATGGTACTTAGCAATCTAAGAATTTTTTTTTTTTTTTGTCTTTTTGTCTTTTTTGTTGTTGTTGTTGCTATTTCTTGGGCTGCTCCCGCGGCATATGGAGGTTCCCAGGCTAGGGGTCGAATCGGAGCTGTAGCCACCAGCCTACGCCAGAGCCACAGCAACGCGGGATCCGAGCCACGTCTGCAACCTACACCACAGCTCACGGCAACGCCGGATCGTCAACCCACTGAGCAAGGGCAGGGACCGAACCCGCAACCTCATGGTTCCTAGTCGGATTCGTTAACCACTGCGCCACGACGGGAACTCCATCAATCTAAGAATTGATGAGTCTCACATTTGTTCAAGTGTGTGGGTATGTGTGGGTGTGTGTGTCTCAATGTGCATATGCGTGTCTGTGTGCACACATGTGTGGTACATGCTTTTCAGAAGTGATTTTAATGTTGTCTTTATAGAGTTTTTGTTATTCTTATGAAGTTTATTCCTAAGTATTTTGCTTCTTTTGTTACCATTAAACATGGAATGTTTTTCCATTACCCTTTCTAACTAATTATTGATTTATATGAAAGCTATTTATTTCTTTTAAAGATGTATTGTTGAACCTTTTCAGTTTCAATAGTCTTTCAGGTGACACTCGTGTTCTACAGATTTACAGTAATATCTTCTGCAAACAGCTATAGTTGCACTTTCTCCTTTCTAATTTTTATACCTGTAATTTTTCCTTCTTATTTGATTCTATCACTTTGTGCCTCCAGTACAATGATAAATAATACTGGTATCTATCTAATATTCCCGACTTTGATAGGAATGCTTTTAGCATTAAATATAGTACTGGCTTTTGGACTTGAGGTAATGTCAATGAAATATCTGATTGCTATAACGTAATGAGCATTTTATCAAAAATGTACATGGGATTAGGCCAAATGATTCAGCATCTATCAAAATAGACAACTTTTCTTAGATTAATATTATGAATTGATTTATAGATTTCTTAATGTTGAACAAACTTGTACTCCTAGAATAATATCTACTTAGGTAAAACATTATTGTTTTAATGTGCTGTTGAAACATGTTTTCTAATATTTAGGATTTTAGAATAAATATTCATAAGAAAGGTTATTGTTTGGTTTTTCTGCAATCTTTTTAGTATCAGTGTAATGCATTTTGTTAAATGAAATTGGCAGTTGTCCTTTTTGTTGTTGTTGTTCTTTTTAGGGCCGCACCCACGCATATGGAAGTTCCCTGGCTAGGGGTCAAATCGGAGCTGCCACTGCCAGCCTACACCACAGCCACAGCAGCATGGGATCCAAGCCGCCACCTATGCCACCTCACCCACTGAGCTAGGCCAGGGATCAAACCCTCATCCTCATGGATACCAGTCAGGTTCGTTACCACTGAGCCACAACAGGAACTCCACAAGTTGTCCTTTTTTTTATGCTACGGAATCATTTTTATTTAAAGATGTGGTATGGTTGCTTGGGAAATCATCTGGGCCTGGTGCTTTTGTGGGGATTAGTCTTTGACAACTTTCTCTATTTCTTCTGTTGAAACTAATTGGTCTAGATTTTCTTTCTTTCTTGGGATCAGTTTTGGAAAATTATTTTCCAGGAAAATTGGCTATTTCATTCAACTGTAAAAATTATTTGTATATAGGAGTTCCTGCTGTGGTGCAATGGGATTGGCAGCATCTCTGCAGTGCCAGGAGGTAGGTTCAATCCCCAGTCTGGCACAGTGGGTTAAAGGATCTGGTGGTGCCGCAGCTGCAGCTCAGATCTGATCCCTGGCCCAGGAATCCCATATAATGCAGGGTGGCCAAAAGAGGTAAAAAAATTACTTGTATATAGTTGAACAGAAATAGCCTTTTATGATTCTTTTTATGTCCTCTATTTCTCTTATTTTCCTTTATCATTTCACATTTTTTAGAAAAATAGGAACATTTTATTTTACTTCAGAGTAGAAAATTTAAGCTTTTCTAACTATAACTTAACATGCAGAAGCCGTAGAAAAATAACTGATAAATACCTCCACATAAAAAAATTAAAAATTTTTGCGGGAGTTCCCGTCATGGCGCAGTGGTTAACGAATCCGATTAGGAACCATGAGGTTGCGGGTTCGGTCCCTGCCCTTGCTCAGTGGGTTAACGATCCGGCGTTGCCATGAGCTGTGGTGTAGGTTGCAGATGCGGCTCTGATCCCGCGTTGCTGTGGCTCTGGCATAGGCCGGTGGCTACAGCTCCGATTCGACCCCTAGCCTGGGAACCTCCATATGCCGCAGGAGGGGCCCAAGAAATAGCAAAAAAAAAAAAAAAAAAAAAATTTGCATAGCAAAAAATACTGAAAGAAAAGTCAAATGTGTGAGAACAAAGTGAAAAATGTTTATATGATAAAGCAAAGGTTAAAATCCTTATGAACGTGTCAGACATTTTAAAAGAGCTTTTGTAAATACATAGGAAAAAAGATCAACAAGCCAATGAAAAGTTACCAAATGATAGAATCATCTAGTTCAGGAAAAACATTACATATGGCCCTTGAACATATGACCAGATGCTCCCTCACTCACATTAAAACAGAACTGAAATAACATTGTTTAAACATATATTGGCAAAATGTGAACGTCTGATTACATGTTCCTTGTAGGGTGGGCTGGGGGGAAGCAAGTACTCTCATATACTGCAGGTGGAAGTAAAATTTTATACAATAGCTAGGAGCGAAATTCGAGACTCTTCCATCAAACAGGAAAATGCTTTGACCCAGACACTCCACCTGCAGGAATATAAGCTACATTTCCAGGACTGACAGCCAAATGCAGCCTCTGACACCGTCTCTGCTTACAGCAAGTTTCAAAAACTCTCACCGGATGGGGACAGTTTTCACACAATGGCGGACAGAAGCTACAACACGCCTGACAAAATCACACTTGCTGATATTGGCCAGGATATTTCTCACAGCTGGTCCTCTTTCCTCAGGATCTCACACCTCTCAGCACATCCAGCTATCTGATCTCACAGCCCAGCACCCCTGAGTCTTCAAACAGTGAGAAACCACAACTGAGATGGGTAGTCCCACCACAGATTACTCTGAGATGTGATCTGAATTAAAGTCGCCCCTCCTTTTTTCTAATTCACGTCTACTAATTTCATCATACAGAAGTGATTATCCCAATTTCTCTGAATTTCGTTTGACAACCTGCCCTTTCACTTCAAATGTATGCCATGTTTCTAGAGAAGGTTTTGGTCAAAAGCACCCTCCTTCCTTATACTTATGAAGCTATGCACACTCTTCTCTGCCTTTTCATAATTCCACATTCTGAGGGACAATATGAAAAGTGACGTGAACTTTCTTTACCAAAAATGGTCACGATTCTAATACAACATACGCCGTCTCTATCTCATTCTTCATTTTCTCCCAAATCAGTACAGCCCTTCCTCTCTTCTTGCTCTGCTGTTGGAATAAGAGAGAACCAGGTGTTGGGTCCTGGCCTGATGGGAAAGGCAGCGTTCAAAGGGTTAATTCCTTCCCCCCACAGAGTAAAGCGTTTTGCTGACTCAATGTGCGATGGGAGGACCAAATTCAATTTAGCTGCAGTCAACAGGAAAGTAGGAAGGAAAATAGGATTTAACAAACAAAGCATTAAAAAAAAAGAAAAAGGAGTCCACAGCAGGAAATAATTATTTGGGTAATTGTTCGCTTTGTGAAAGGCTGGCCCGTATGAATATCCATCAGGATGCGATGTTGTGTCCGGGGTTTCTGCACAGCACCCTGTCTGGTCTAATTAGTTACAAAAGCAGTTCTTTGGGCTGAAGAAATTTGCAATTGTGTTGTATTTCAGGGGAACGAACACATATGTCATTGAAGTGGAGTCTGGCACCAGCTTATGCTGGTGAAACCTCAAGTGGTCGTCCAGAATGGAATCAATACGAAAGGAAGCTCTGAATGCCAACAGAAGTGGTTTACAAAAATAATTCACTGACCATTCCATCTGCCTCGGATTAAGCATGTTAAACGGTTCAGTTCAAGTTAACATTTTTAATATATAGATATACATAAGTAAACAAAACCACATATTTTTATCAAATATTTGCATTTGAAAACCCCCACTAATGCACACAGAACTGGGGTTGAGGTCTTTCATCTGACCATATACTTTTCCCCTTAGAACATTTCTACTAAAAACATGTAATCTGAAAGAGAACTCAGATTGTCCCCTTAGAGAAGAGTAAACCCCCTTTGGAAAGGAAAGTGAAAATAATATTTTCAGAATAAAAACCTTTCAATCTGTAAAAGGAGTTTTATAGCTTAGCCTTAGGAGAGTCAGCCAAAGGTTCAATTGAAGGGGAACAGAGGGGTCTTGGGGAACCTAGACCTAGCAGTTTAGTTTATTCACTGTCCCCACAGTGGGTGCTGGAACCAAATCAACAATCTGTCGATACCATAAAAATGTTAATTTGTATGTAAAATCCATTGAAGATATGTTAGAATCACATAAATTACAATTCTAAGAAGGTGACATGATGTCATAGTTAACTAGCACAAAATGTCAACATGTATTGAATACTTATTAACCTAAGTCCTACTCATGTAATCACCACAACCGCCCAGTGAGGTAGGTATTTTATTACTACTCCTGTTTAACAGATGTGGTAACTGAAGCACAGAGCGATTAAGAAACTTGTCCAAGGTCACACAGCCAGTAAGTACATGAAGCCTGGACTGGGATCCAGATAGTTTGACCCCAGGTCATGCTCTAACCTGCTCCCCATGTACATAAAAAAGTCAAAAGAGCGGCCAAACAGAAACCCAGAGCAGTTCCCCAGAGCAAGTCCTAAGGGCAGACAGAGCAAGGTTCACCTACTCGCCTGGGGCCCTCCACCTCCGGTTGAAAGCCCACACCCGACCCGTCACAGGGCTGCCCTCCTTATTTTAAAATAAAGGGGCCCTCCATCCACTAGTTTTTCACTACCCGACTCAGTTCCTGGCCTGCCTAGACCCTGTCTGCCTCGCTCCTCACCTATGGTGAGGAGGGTAGCATGGGATAACTTGCACATTCCATCAGGGGAAGGAAGCTGGCTGCTTTCCTGGGAACAAATTCCCGGATCCGCTACCAGTTGACTTTGCAGGCTGTCAAACTCAAGCCCTCCAAGTGAGCATGTACTGCCCCGTCACGTTTAGGCTTTAGTGTTCCTGTGGGGTCACAAGATCCTTGGCTCTAGATTATCTGGTAGGAAGTAGAGAAGGAACAGGAGGACAAAGTCCTAATGACTCATGAGCATCCACCACGAGCTCATGCAGTTATTACCATGATCACCACTCCCCACAGATCTCATTTAAGCCTGATAGCATCTCTGACTATGGATGATGAAACCAAAGCTCAGGGTGTGTAAGTGTTTCGCTTGACATCACGCAGGCAGCAAATGCCAAAGAGGATTTGCGCTGGATCCTGACTCCAAAGCCTTTGCTTTGTTTCCCCGGTGATGCCTGGCTGCCCCACCACCAGCCTCAAAGGCTACTGTGTGCAAATTTGTCAGAAGTGTCCTTACTCAGGACACATCGCTGCCAACTGCCAGAACATTGTCATGAGCATTACAAAAATCTTTGGGAGAAATGGCATCCCTGTCGGGTTATTCATGTCCCCCAGCACGTTCTGGGATGGGCCCGACTGAGCCCCTACGCGACCCCGCCATCCTCCCTACTTGGGCAGAGGCACAGGCCGCTCCCGTTTGGGCTGAGCAAAGCGGTGGAGAGTTTCCAGCACTCAAGGTAACGGGAAATGTTCAGCAAAGTAGGTGAAAAGCCTTGTCTAACATTTCCATTTACCTACTTTGTCTGAATAAGTGTCATTAATTCAAACCATTTCAAAATGGGGCTTGATGATGTGTGAGAGCGGAAGCCCCTGAGCACCAGGCCGCCCCGCACCACATCCTCGCTGACGCTATCTCTTGCCTGAAGCGATCAATTGAACCCCGGCAAATGTGCTGTGAATATTGCAGCTAAACCCACCGCTAATGCGCGGGTGTCTGTGCGCGCAGCCGCAGCCGGGACGGGGATGGGGCGGCCGCAGAGGCTGCTCTTCGCAGATACACTCCCCCCATCCCAGCCCCGCCTGACTGCCCTCCCTTCTCTAGCTACCCCCTCCTTCTCAAAGCCCCCCACTTAGAAACCGCGCGAGGCCCACTTCAAACAAGAAAAAAGATGGATGAGCATAGTTTTCCCTCTAGGAAATACCCCCGCAAATCAACTGCTTCTCTTAGTGCTCGCTGCTAATGCTTTTCATATAGACAGCGGTGTTCTTACAGCCTCAATAATACTGTAAAAATTCTGCAGCCAGAAGGAAAACCCATCCCTTTGCAAAAGCAAGAGTAAAGTCTGAAAGCTTAGCAACGTACAACTTTAATATTTTGGTTGATAACATGCCATGGACTCAGAATATTTTCCATTTCCTCTTTGTCCTTTTTCCAGTGATTTCAAAGGACTTTATTAAATCTATCAAAACCTAAATATGGTAAATTAGGTGACTTTTTTTTTTCTTCTAAAAAATACACAAGAAAGGTATATGCATCCAAATAAGTCTCATCCTCTTCAAAGTAGATTCCTATATGGGATTTGGACTTGTTTCAGTGATCCCCTTCCTTCTCCAGCACACACGCACACACGCACAGTTGTTTATCTGTGTGAGAAATTCTTTTGCAATTGAGTTTAGCACCAGCATAACATTTTGAATATCTTTCATGGGTGCACAGCATGATTTGTGGGAAAAGCCCAAGATACTGAGTGCCATGTCTGATGTCTTTAAAAAACAATGAAGTGGGACTCTAGTATTTGAGGGTTTAAATGAGATTGTACCAGAGGGGGAGAAAAAAAAGCTGATTTTTATCACATGGCTTATAAGTGGGATCTACCTGCCAGTTCAGGGCAGCAACTGCCAACATGTTCTGAGCAGAGTGAAGCAGCACTGGCGCAGTGGATTCTGGGAATGTTTTGGAACCTCAAGGAACCTGTTTCCTCACCAGCCAGACGAGGAAATTCAAAGCTGCCCAATTTGCCTCACAAGGCACGCTGAAGACCATTTCATGAAGAAATATTTCTTTAGAAATCATCTGCATTCGAATCCAATACCCAAAACTCATCAAAGCAGAGCTGTTCCAGACTTATGGTTGCCAAGAGGGAGCAGGAGGAAGCGGGATGGACTGGGAGTTTGGCGTTAGTAGATGCAAATTTTACATTTAGAATGGATAAGCAATGAGGCCCTACTGTATAGCACAGGGAACTATATCCAGTCTCTTGGGATAGACCATGATGGAAGATAATATAAGAAAGGGAATATATATGTGTATATGACTGGGTCACTTTGCTGTACAGCAGAAATTAGCACAACATTGTATATCAACTATAATTAAAAAAAAAAAAAAAGGCAGAGCTGTTCCAGTTTGAGGACTGGGAGAGGGCAGAACCTTGCCAGTTTAACCTCTGGTATTCAAATCCTCCCCACCTGTCAGCAGTCCCTAAGGCATCTCAGAGACTCCCTGCCTGCTCTCTGCACACAGTCCAGTATTCAAACATCTAAGTCAATTCTTGAAAAGTCTTTGTAAATTATAAAGCCTGGGATAAACATGAGTCTTTTCTCCCCAATTTGCTCTAACAGCCTCAGGGTCTGTCATCTGTAGACATCTATGCTCACTGCTAAAATAATAATTATTTCAAAACATTCCTCTACTGGTTGATCCTGGCCCTGACCTCTAGCAACTTCCTGTCCACAAAGGGGTTTCTTGTTCTCTCCAAAAACCACTACTGTGGAAGACAGAATTCTAAGACACTCTCCGAGATTCTCACCCCTGGACATTTAATCCAACACTAACCTAAGCATTCCTCTGAAAGGATTTTGCAGAGGAAATTAAGGTCACTAATCAGCTGACTTTAAAATAGGGAGATTGTCCTGGATTATCTGAGTGAGCCTGATGTAATCACAAGGGCTCTGAAAAGCAGAGGAGGAAGGTGGAGGAGTGAGTCAGAGAGATGTGGAGGAAGAGGGAGAGAGAGGACCGAGGAGCTGGAAAGGGAGTCAGAAAGATCTGAAGCATAAGAAGGACTCAAACAGCCATTGCTGGCTTTGGAGACAGAGGGAAGGATCCAGGAGCCAAGGAATGCAGGTGACCTCTTAAAGCTAAAAATGACCAAGGTCAACAGCCAGAAAAGAAACAAGAACCTCAGTCCTGCAACCACATGGAAATGATATCCACCAACAATCTCAATGAGCCTGGAAGCAGGCTCTCCCCCAGAGCCTCCAGTAAGAAGTACAGCCCTGCCACACCTTGATTTTAGCTTGGTGAGACCTATGTCAGACTTGCACAGAACTACCACCTATAGAACTGTGAGATAATAAACGGGTTGATAGAAATACTTTTGGGTTGGAAGTAAATATATTTTACGCTTCTAAATTGGTGGTGAGTCATAATGGCAGCAATAGAAACCTAATACAGTTTCCCACAATGTTTTTTTCTGAAAACTGCAGCCTAGAAGAATCTGAATTATTCTTGGTATCAGAAGACCTTGTTTTGGTCAAGTTCATTTGGCAAACATATGAAGACCCATATGCTGGGCATAAGAGAGGGCATGGGGCAGGCAAGAATGGAGAAGACATGCCCAGCAGCTGGATTGGTTGTGGCCTGTTACTGAGAAACAGTCATGAGGAAATGGATGTGAGTTCAGCAGTGGTGCTCAGTTTTGGCTGATCAATAAAATCCCTTGCAGTGCATCTCAGACCAAGTACATCAAAACCTCAGGAAAGTGAAGGTCAGTGTATTTAAACCTCTTCAGGTGATTCCACTGAAAGCCAAGTTTGGGAACCATTACGATCTGTGGGCTGGGTAGACATGAGACATGAAGGGAGAAGAAACTTTGACCAGTTGGGGGGAGATTTCATCTGCTGGTAGAACTCATAGGAAATATTCAAGAACAGAAACTCCTATTCAGGAGTTAGTAGGTTGTCCTGATGGAGTTTATCTGCATTGTTGACATGGGTTGCTCAGCAGAGGAAGGTGCAGCCATTATCCTTTTTGAAAACTTTCATATCTCTCCAAACTTAATGTGTATAGTTGGTGCTCAAACTGTTTATGAAGGGTCTATCTTGTCAGTGGCTTTCAGTTCCACCTAAAAGAGTATGGAAACATGGCAAACTTCTAACGTAATAGTCAAACGCATTCATAAAGGAAGCAGGCCTCTGTCATCTTTTCCGGAAGGAGCTTTTAGGAGCACATAGGTTACAAGGCTTTTCTCAGAAATGGGGAGGAGGGTAGAGCAGGAAAACTGTCTGTCACAAGGCATTTCTTTAAGTCCAAGGTATGAATACCAACAGAGATGCAATCCTTGTAGAGTTTCTTTCCAGTGACTAACAAGGTTCAAGCCATGATGGAATTGACAATTCTACAACCTGGATTTTCCTGCCTTTGTAAATTTCCAGAGAGTGCTATAGACTCTTCAGATTATTTCGTGCATTCTCAATACTTGGGCATCAGGACAAGGTGGAAGGGAGAGAGGTTCATCTTTCTGGTAACATACTCCATTGAATACGGCCTGTAGGATGCATTCGCTAGCTAAAGTATGAGGCCTTAGGTACCAGATGGGTTCAAGTATGATTACCTTCCAGAATCTTTCTCACAGGAATTGCATCCCTAGGCCCTCTCTCCTACCATCTGAGTTAGCACACGGGGGGGGCGGGGGGCATTCTCCATCGTCGGGAGGGATTTTCCTACATCACAAACGTGCAAGATTTCTGTCCTGTATGGATTCACTTGAGTTTATGGCTGAAGCTTCTCCTCACAGGGGCTCTGTGGATCTCACAGTCTCCTGAGCTCACACACTAAGCACATACTGAGACAATCTGAAAATGTAAGTTATTATTTCAAGTGTCCTTCTGCTTCATATGTGTGAATCTGTTTTTGTTTGGCCAACGACCTAGACAAATACCATTAGCATCTGGAGCCTAGGTTGGCACAACAAATTTTTCTGTAAAATGTTTTTTGAATACACAAATATTACTTTGTCAGAGGCTTAAAATGTCACTACTCCCTGGCCCAGGAATTGAGAGCTAAAGTTTCTCAGCTGTTGCTACTGCTGCTGCTGCGAGTTGCTCCTTTGCAGCCCAGTAAGCAATCCCTTCTAATACTCAGTACGCTTGAAGGGAAATGCAGGCCTGGGGGGGCAATGTCTGGGGAGGGGAGTCTGAATATCAAAACTGTGCAGCTAAAAGGTTTTTACAGTTAATGCAGCCCTTTCCCAGTGCAAAAGGCTACCTTTAAAAGCTGCCATTTCCTTTGCATTAACTAAAAATGGACACATCTGTTGAAAGAAAGGGGGAGGGGAGAAGACGATAGCTATTATGATAGTCAGACAAAGTGTGTGTGTGTGTGTGTGTGTGTGTGTGTATGTGTGCACATGTGTACATATAAGCCACTAAAGAAAGTGCCAAGAGAGGCGAGACTGTTGGAAGGATCACCGTGGAATTGCTGTCAGTTATTATTTATACAGCATCATAAATGCACGGCCGTCAAAGCCAACGGCCATCTTACTTAACTGCTACCTAAGTGCTGGCAATGCGAGACCTCAGAAGGATGACTCTCCTATTTAATATTTAACCAGATGCTTCCATTTTTGAAAATACAGTTTGCTCCTTATGGAGGAAGGAGGGGAGGCTGACTTGCAATTTCTGTGATGTATGAGCTATTGTTGGGAGTAATAGAAAACCAGTTTTTGTTCTTCTAACTTCACTGTCAATATTTCCATTCTGTTGGCAAACTGAGTATTTTCCTACAAGTTTGAATGAGTCCCTATATTATTATATTCATTAACATGCTGACAAAATAAGCTAAGCCTTAGTTACTTTGATCCTGTAACAGAGATGCGAAAAACTAAGGCAGAAGGGGATAATGCTGTTGGCCCCTACTCGTGCCAGCCAAGGGAAAGATGAACCAGAACTTGACTATTTTAGAGTTTGAATTTTGTAGTGTAATGAAAAGGCCATGTGACCTAGATTGCTAAAGTCCCTGAGAAATTACCCAGACTACCAAGTGGATAAAGGATGGCCAATTTAAGCACTCAGCAGTATGCCAGGTGTGGGTATCCACTACCTCCTGAAACTGGCTGACTCTGAACATCTCTTCCTTGAATCTCTTTCTCCATGAGGGCACATCCCTCAATGATGTCCTTCTCAGGGACATCCCTTGCCTCTCCATCATTTCCTACCTTTGTCTTGCATCTCTGGGCCTCCTCTGAGTCCCCGGAAGCTCTCTCAGCTATCATGGCCACTACTGGCCATGCATGGGACCAAATGCTCATGCATCCCATGGACTCATCTGGAAACTGACTCAGATGGCTGTCAGATAATCCATGCAGCAGCCAACAGGTGCACAGTAAACAGGTGCCGAGAGCTTCTGGGGTTCACTTGCCCAAGACACCCTTTTTTCTCTTCTGTATCATGAAGAATTTACTCTTTCTTTGCTTCTGTCCAAGTGTGTGGTGAGTCTGAACAGCTCTGGGCTTCTACCTACAATGACAGGATGCCTGGTAGTGGCCAGCCACTTGAAAGGCCCTCTGTTATTTCAGCACTGTTACTGTTATAGCCCAACTGTCAAGTTCTTTCCCCAATATCGCTCACACATCATTTCCTCCTGTGCCCGTACATTTTAAATGAAAAACGTGAGGACAATAAGACAGTCTAAGAACAAGAGAGCGGTATCCCCAAGAAGAAGACTGTCTGCTCTTGCTGCTCTTGGTTTATTTTAGCCTCACCTTTGGGCCCCTTTAATACACCCCACCTTCCCAAAGAGGGAGTTAGAGTAAAAGAAGAAATTTGAACAATGAAGCATTTCTCTGCTCCATTTCCCGTCTGCTCCAGACCCCCTAGGGCCAAGAAGCACGCCCGTGCCTCATGAAATTTCAGATAATATTGAGGGGAGTGTCAGGATGACTTTGCTGGCCTGTACAGATGGCATCTCTATGGGCTCCTGAGGGAGACGGGATCAACACAGAGCAGCCCCTTTTGCTGGGGACAGCATCAGAGGGTCCCATTATCTGCAGAAGGGATGTGAAATTGGAACAACTCCAGCTGAGAAGGCAGCAAGCCACACCATTTACATGAAATATATGGTGTTGGGCCCGCCACAAAGCCGACTGGCTTTGATCTTGGTGAACTTTTGAATCATGTGTGACTAAAGAATTCTTTACAAAGAATTATTTCAGCTTTCTGAGTTAATGAAAAGCCAGCCCATACAATTTATGGAAGCAAGAGACCAAGCATTAGAGAGAGGGGGGAAAAAAGTCATAAAAAAATCCCCAGGAGCCTTTAATGCGACAGTCCTCATGGTCTGTGTGGATCTCTAAGTCCACATTTTTCTGTCAGATTTATTGGGTTTTATTGGAATTCATTCTTCTCAGCACTGGGGTTTGTGGAGATAATCTCTAGGAGAAAAAATGTGTGTCTGAGGCAAAATGAACCAGATTGATGAGACAAAAATCAAGGGAGTCAGCCCCGAATTATCGGGCAGGATCAACCCTAGGTAGGCCACATTGCAAAACCAGCTCACATAAGCACCACGGCAGTCCCAGGAGGAATTTACAGGAGTCACCGATACCTAGGATCAATCAGTTGTAACCAACGTAGCCAAAGGTCACAAAATCAACCTGCCATTTTTATTGCGTGAGACGGTTCTGCTTCCTAACCTACTTCATGGTCGACAATGTATCCTCCAGGGAAAAGAAATATGGGAAGCCAGGGGAAAAGTGACCACTTACAAGCAGAGTGCATGTCTCTTCTGAAATGGATAATGTCTGTGTGCGTTGGCTGGGAATTTGCTGCAGAGCCATCATCCAGGGAGTAAATCACAGGATACGTACAAAGAGAGAAATTAGAGCAAAAAGGTTAAGATGTGAGTCATCTCAGATGTGGGAAACCATTTCTCTCCCAAGGCTGGGCATCATTCACTTTCATTTATCTTTTCCCAAGACTTTTCTTTCAAGAAGAGATTAAAGACAGCAGTGATCTTTGAGAGGTCTTCATCCTTTATGCTGTGGTAGTAATAAATCTAATCCCTTTTGCTAGTTATCTCTCTCAATAAAGGAGAGAGAGGCTTATTTCTCCATAAGCCTCTTCTGGATGGTGAGAGGGTGGTGCTCAGGATAATTTCTCTATTATAGGGAGGCAGCCTAATGCAGAGGTCAAAAGCTCAGTCCCCACCCTATGCCTCTTCCTAGCTAAGCTCTCTCCCTTCTTAGTTGGGACTCTGCATTTATTCTCTAAGCCTCAGTTTCCTCATGGGAGTGATGATGGTGTCTCCTCTGGTTTTTATAAGGACTGGATGAGATAATAAATGATAAACACTTTCTGGTACACAGCAAACCCTCAGTAAATATTAAATGACATCCCAAAACTAGGTGCCTTGAAAAATAGATTATAAGTTAGATCCTTTGTACATAATTTTAAGAAGCATTCAAATTTGAGAAGAAATATGCTATTTAAAAAACAGAGGAGTTCCCGTCGTGGCTCAGCGGTAATGAACCTGACTAGTATCCATGAGGACGCAGGTTCAATCCCTGGCCTCGCTCAGTGGGTTAAGGATCCAGGGTTGCCGTGAGCTGTGGTGTAGGTCACAGACAAGGCTCAGATCCTGTGTTGCTATGGCTGTGGTATGGGCCGGGTGCTACAGCTCTGATTTGACCCCTAGCCTGGGAACCTCCATATGCCTCAGGTGTGGCCCTAAAAGGACTAAATAAATAAATAAACTAAATAAAAATTTAAAAAGAACCATTGGAATGTAAGCAATATCCATTTAGCTTTCAATTTAACAAATTCCCAAGAGCTATTTTTTAGGGCATACCTGTATGTGGGCATCATGCCAGATGATTTGATGTACATTTTCTAATTTTAATTCTGTGAATAAACAAATGGAGCAAGTCACTATCTTATAGTCTGGAACAATGTTCAGTGAGGTTATGTGATTGGCTCACAATTTCACAGGTAGGAAGTCAAAGCTGGCATTTAAACTAAGATTTTCTTGGAGTTCCCATTGTGGCTCAGCAGTAACAAACCCAGCTAGTATCCATGAGGATGTGGGTTTGAGCCCTGGCCTCATCCAATGGGTTAAGGATCTGGCATTGCCATGAGCTTTGGTGTAGGCTGCAGACTCAGCTAGGATCTGGTGTTGCTGTGGCTGTGGCGTAGGCCATAGGCTGTGGCTCCGAACTTCCATAGGCTGCACCTGTAGCCCCCAAAAGACAAAAAAAGCCAACCCCCCCTCATATTTTCTTATTCCAAGTCCAGTTCTCTTTCTAGACACCATATTTCTTTCTGCTTGCTTCCTATTCAGTCATGTTCAAAATTCAAATTATTGCATGCATAGACTTTATTAATACTAATAGCTCACCACCATTATCATAAAATTAAAAGTATAATTATATAATCTGTCCCTTAGACAAATGTACATGCCTTTTGCAAATCAGAGAAAGTAAATTATGTTTCTCTTGGGCAATTAGTAACAGGCACGAAATTAAAGAATACTGACCACTAAGGGCTGAAATTCAGAGGAAACTAAAAATTAAGTGACAGAGTTGAGATGAAGATTATGGAGTACAACAACTCTTTAAGAAAATAAAGTGAGAGGTTTGGGGTGCGGTTTTTGCTTTTTTGGTGGTTTTTTTTTTTTTTTTTTGCCATTTGAAAAGGAAATCCACAAAAATACCTTCTCTCCTTAAAAATATCCCATCAATAACTTGTGAATTCTTTCACTGATGGTTAAAAGTAAGTATTACTAAAGTGCCCTGAGGGCCATTTCTTTCTCTTTTTCTCCCCTCTTCAACATTCCACAAAATAAAAGAAAGCTAATCTGGGAGTTCTTACCCTCCTCCAATACATTTTTAAAACACAAAAGCTCCTCATGTTGAGCCATACTGAATTCATAACCCACACACCTCTGGGGAAAAGATTCAAGTTCCCCCTGGCAGCGCAGAGGAAAGTGAGCAACTCTGACAGGCTGAGGCTACACCTCAATAAACGCATATCCCCTCTACTTGAAGCCATGATGCCAATGTTTGGTGGGGATCTTGGTTAACTCAGGTTGCTAGGACAGAGTACCACAAACTGGGTGGTTTAACCAACGGAAATGTGATGTCTCACAGTTCTGGCAGCTAAAAGTCTGAAATCAGGTTGATTTCTTCTGATGGCTGATGGCTGTGAGGGAAGGTTATGTCCCCGATCTTTTTCCTTGGCGTGTAGATGGCCATCTTCTCCCTGTGTCTCTTCACATCCCCCTCGCTCTTGAGTGTTTGTGTCCGAATTTTACCTTTTGATAAGACTAGCGGTCATATTGGATTAGGAACCCACCCTACTCCAGGGTGACCTCAACTTAATTACATCTGCAACGACCTTATTTCCAAATAGAGTCACATTCAATACATGAACTTTGAGTTGACACGATTCAACCCAAAACACTGGGTTATGGCTCTAAAATTTTGCCTAGGAAAGACTGACTCCAGTCCCTGAAAGGATGAGTTGAGTATTACTCAAATAACATCATGCCCATTAACTTTCTAAGAGCCATTATACAAACACAGGTACTATTGTCTCTATAATCTCCTTGTAAATTATCTCCCCTGAGCAAAGAGGCTCTCAACCAGTGTACCCATAAGCTCTAAAATGGTACCTGACCCTTGAGAGATCTAACTTCTTTTAGTGTATATCTAAATGGAACTAAAAGGAGGAAGAATCAGGGCTGGGGACGGGAAACCAGTAAAATAATATCCAGACCCATGATTAAGTCTGAGTCACAATCCATCACTTAGCAAGATAGACAAATGTTTTCCACTGGGAAGTAAGGTTTGGGGCTTAGTCTATATAATTCACTTACATTTCAGAGTATCAGAGTCAGCTGCAATGTGGCCTTCTCTGGATGCTTTTCTCGGAAACCTCCCTCTGCGAACCACTACCCAGTTGAATTATCTGCCTTCTCCTAGACTACCAGCACCCTATGTCGCTTCAGTATGATTATTTGCTGGGTTATTAATGTGTGTCCTTTAAGAGACTGTGAAATCCTTGAGGAAAGAGGCCATGATTAATCCATACAGCCACAATACAAAGAAGAGTATGGTAAACATTTGCTAAATGAACGGAGTTCAGTAAGTGTTTGCTGAATTAAAACTTAATAAAACATGGACCACCTTAACTCAAGAGTCTCTGAACACCTGACTGTCCCTACTGAATAGAGAGGGGTGGCCATCCCTCACAGCACAGAGGGAGCAAACGGACAGGACTGAGGATGCTCACCCTGAAGCTGGTGCTGACTATTTATACCAGTCCCTTGCTGGAATGTGCACAACTGAAATCAGAGAGCACAAGCCACAGCTGAGGCCCTTGTAAAGATGGAAAGATTATTTTAAATAATTTTGAGCCTATTTTAACCAAAAGTACTAGGATTTAATCTTCGTCTTCCTTTATCTTGAGCTAGTTGCTGAATCTCTGGCCAAAGCTGACAGTAATATATATATTTCTTTTTGGAATAGTTTATCTTTCATGAGAATTTTTCTGTGGCATTTATCCCTATTTTATTTGGGCACATTTAGTTTCTCCCCAAAGGACTATATCAACTGGCATTCACAACCTTGGAAATGTGTTTACACTAAAACACTCTTGAAATTGAATCTTCAAGATGACCCAAGCCTAAAGGGACTGTTATTTTTTTTAATGTAACTCTGTTTTCTCTAAATTTGCTTTTGTGAAACTAAATTCTCTCACAAGCAGGGGCTGGGCCCGGGAGGCAACTAGCAAACTTGAGTTAACTCCTTATCAACTATAAATGATGCCAAGAGGGGAAAAGCTGACTTCACTTGGGTTCCTATCTCTGAACTTGCTCAGCATGTGGCCAAACTTTTGGCAGCCCCAAGTGAACTGCCTTCCAAAATTCTGTCTTCAAATGTCTTCTTGAGCTACCTTTACATTCAAATTCAAGCACTCAATGGAAAGAAGTTTAGAGAGGTATTCCAGGACCCCAGGATGAGGTGCTCTGGCAGAGTCCAAGTTCATCTTAGTTTGACAACATCCTTCAGGTTGCAAAAAAACAAACAAAAAAAAACCACCCCAAATTTACTTTCTTATTCAATGGCATTTTCACCAGAAGAGCTCTAAGCATGTGAGAAAAAAAAAATGAAAAGAAAGAAAGGAAGGAAGGAAGGAAGGAAATAAAGAAAGAAAAAGAAAGAAAGAAAGAAAAGAAGGAAAGAAAAAAGAAAAGGATTCCCTCATCTCTCATCCACTTGGTTTTATATGTGCCTGTTTTGGGGCTATGCTATCTAACCTTCACCTCAGAAGAAGAAAAGGCAGCTCCTATTATTTATATTTTATAACTCACTAGTCCACTGAAATACAGATGAACTCTTTTCTTGCTCCATGGAAGCCAGTGTCAAGAGCAGAGGTACAAGCAGAACATGGGGAGCTGAACCCCTTCACACCACCAGCCCCTCCCCACCCTCCCACTGAACCCTGATCACCTAGCCTAAGTCTTACAACACTGTTGTGAGTTCTACAGACCCTCTTGCGGACCCAAGCTCTGTCCATGGAGGAGATGAGCTATTCTCTTGTTTCCTCTGTGTGAAGAGAGATTAGTTCACTTTTAAAGAAGGTGCTATATCATGGTGAGAACGCAATCAGAAACATGCCTCCTCTACAGGCTGCGAGGAAGATGATTCATGTTCTTTACACATTTAAATCTGGAGATGGATGAACACTGGGAGACCTTCCTTTATGACTCTGAATAGCCAGCACATGGGGTAAACTTATGGCTGCTTTAAGACAGTGCCACGTAACAGATAAAGCCTGCAAAATCTTTCAGTGGCTTATCCTTGCCTGTTGGATATTTAAACCTCGCCCTATTTCTCAGCATTCTACAGTCCTATCCATCACAACCTTATCCTTTCCTCCTACACGACTCCATTCCACTGAACTCCGTGCTGTCAAGTTCCCTCCTTCCTCACATAGTTGGTCCAACTTCTCAACTCCTGCTTTCCTTCAGTTTTGCTGTTAATCGTGGTAGTTGGCCCTCTCTGTCATTTCCTTTGAAGACCTGGTGAATTATGTGCCACAGTCTTGTCACAGCCACCTCCTCAAACTCTGTTTTATTTCTCTCTCTCTTTTAACCTCTCTCGTATTGAAAAATCAGACTTACATTCCTTTTTTCTTTTTTAATATTAGACATTGGGCCCAGAGACCTTATCATAATCACTCTCAATTCCTTTGAAACTTTATATCTGAAGCCAGTTGAATTGAATGCATTCATAGGTTTTCCTCTCTAACATTTTTCTCCTTCCAATTCCCAGCTTTAAATCGCCCAAATCAGTTCTCTGTTGGTGGGCTTTTTTTTTTTTTTTAAATCTGTCCGAACATTTCTTAGCTGGTGTAAGCAGCTAAAAATGCACTGGGTGTAAAGAAACTGTGTTGAGTGTCAGCAAGGGGCATTATCAGCTCTCCTCAGCCTCCTGAGGGGTTGTAGGCGGGGATCAGAGAGGGGGTCAGAGAATCCAGAAGTGAGGGGTGGTGTGACAAACCATGGTGTGCACGCTCAGCTCTGAGCCTGGAGTGGGCTAAGCTCAGAATGGGGCAGGGTAACACACAGGGAAAAAAAAAAAAACAAAAAAGCTATCTTCAGAAAAGTAGCTGGTATAAATTTAATACCTTCTAATTCCACAAAATTTAAAGTGACTCAATTCCTAGTATGAGTTCATTAGTAAGTACTGTTGCCTCCGCCTACTATGCAAGACAAAAGCATCTAGAACTATCCTGGTCCTTAAGAGGACAGGGAATCTTTGCATCCCTAGCACAGAGAGAAACTGGCTGAATGAAGAAATGTCTGTGGGGCCTTTACTCCTTGGCTTTGGGATAAACCTGATCTTTATAAATTTCCTATTAATGTCAAGAACTGGGGAAGAACTCCAGGTATACATTTCCTATTGCTGCAGTAACAGAAACTAAGTGGCTACAATTCAATTTATTATCTTACAGTCCTGGAGATCAGAAGTGCCAAATCAGTTTCACTGGGCTAAAATCAAGGTGTCAGCAGAGCTTCTGGAAGCTCTGGGGATTCTTCCCTTTCCTTGCCTTTTCTAGCTTCTGGAGGCTGCTCACATCCTTTGGTTCCTGACCCCCTCGTCCTTCTCCAAAGCACATCACTCCATCCTCACTTTCCCTCCTCTGTCTCTCCCTGACTTTGATCCTCCTGCTTCCCTCTTTTAAGGACTCTTACCTACATTTAGTCCAGCATTCAGCACATAGAAAGTACCTAAAAAATATCTGTTGAATGAAAGACAAACACATAAATGCCTTACTTCACTCCATAGAAATGTTCTTAAGTTAAACGTACATCAAAGTGCTTAGGAATTTTTCATATTCATAATCCTCTGTTAAACGAACTGGGTAGGAATGCTACTTAAATCAACTTTGTGAAAGGTTATTTTATAAGGCAAAGAATTCTGTTCTATTGCAAAAAAAAATTGCCTCCAGATTGCAAGTTTAGATTTCTACACATATATTTGAGAATCATATCCTATTCCAATTAAATTAATTTGGGGAGGTACTTTCAAATTGGATTCTTACATCTATTTTTAAATATACATTTAGGAGTTCCCTCATAGCACAGCAGAAACAAATTCGACTAGGAACCATGAGGTTGTGGGTTAGATCCCTGGCGTCACTCAGTGGGTTAAGGATCTGTTGTTACCGTGAGCTGTGGTATAGGTCACAGATGTGGCTTGGATCTGGCATTGCTGTGGCTATGGTTTAGGCCAGCAGCTGTAGCATCTATTGGACCCTAGCCTGGGAACATCCATATACCTTGGGTGCGGCCCTAAAAAATAAATGAATGAATGAATAAATAAATAAATAAAATATACATTTATATTTTGGATAAAATAAAATCTAAAAGCAACTGTTAGAATATTTTAAAATAAATTTCCCTATGTTTAAAATGGGGAAATGGGACTAGTACACTATGTAATATGTCCTATGGATGAAATTATCAAATGAAGAATAGTTAAAAAATTATGAATAGGCACTTAATGAGAAATAAAACATTGTACTCAAGTCTATGCATTAAAAAAATAGTAATAAATCAAGAATCTCTCAAGAATTTTTTTTTAATCACATAAGGAAATGCTCTCTTTAAGAAGGTTTGTAATCTTTTTAAAGGAAACAAACGCTGACCCTTCAGTCATGTTTAGAAAAAGTAATTCCATATATTGATTAAATTAGAAAAGGTAATTATGTCAGAGGCCAAACATTCAGCAAATGAAGACAAACTCTAAGGTAAAGCCACCTTATGATTGCCCTTTTCCCCTTGAGATTAATCTCTGACCATGAGAGAAGATTCTGGAGCAGGCAGAGTAGGTAACTTAGGTGGCTAAGAAGCAATTCATATTTTTGGATCTGCTGTTCAAAGGAAATTAAAACAACAGTGGGGAACTGCAACATAATCCTTTTAATCATTGCCCTGGCATCGCCCTAGGGCCACCTATTAAACCTCCAGCTCTCCTGGGCTTTATGGCCCATGCTCCTGTTTCCACCTTTCTACCTTTAACTTCCGAGGAGTGTTTGGCAAGAGGAAAGCGATTTAACAACCCAGCATCTTTCGTCTCGATTTGCTACAAGAAGAGTTCAGTTACAGGCTGACTTTGGAAGTATTCTGGACTTTCTGCTTCTTGGAATTTACCAAGCATCTTTCAGTGTGGAATCACCAAGCTGAGCACAAAGCCTGTCGCGAGAGTATTAACGCTACTATTTCCTTGCTTGCTGACTGGGATTCAGCATAATCTTTCTCAATATAAAGCTTGTCTTTCTGACAGATTCTGTAAGAAAGAGGTTTAACAGGAACAAAAGAAAGAACACCTTGAAAATCAGCCTCACCACTCCCTTCACTCCAGAGTACCTCACTCAGGCTGGTGGCCACGTGCATGACACACAGCAGCTGTGATACCTAATTATGCTGCCACCAGAGGAATTATTTGTACCTGTCAGTCTCGGGGCGACACTGGCAGAAAAGTGCTGCAGGCCAACCCAGTCACAAACATGCTTCTCCTGGCCAAAAACTATGCACTGTGATGTAATCTTAGAGAGTCTATTGTTGGAGACTTGCAAAGAATGCTAGGTTTCCGTGTGGTGGGTTTGTGGAAGGACTAGCTTATAGAGCTAGAAACACATTTGAGTTTTTCCCCTTAATGTTGAAGACCAGTCTGGTTAACCCTTCACTATCTTCCTCTCTAACTAGTCCTTAGGTCTGTCTGTTGTTTTTAACATCAAAATCTTTTAGTTAATTTTCTTGTCAAGTATATTTTTTTCTATAAAGAATGTGTATAAATAATGTCCAAAATATACAGCAGTCAGGAAAACAAACGTGAAAACATGTAATTATAAACACTCACTTCTTAGGCCAAAATCCAGGCCCTGAAATTCAATAGCATCTCAAGAGGCAACTTCAGAGCTGTGGTCACACATTTTTTCTGACATATAAACTTAGCTGCCCCATCCTGGGAGAGTTCCAGATTCAAACCAATCAGCATGATGAACTGAACTTAGTTTCAGAAGTTTAGGGTCATTATACTTAATTTCTGCACCACCTACCCCAGAAATGACCCTTTTCTAAAACCAAATTTTAATGCAAGCTGCCTCATCAACAAGAAGCATACACGCAAAATACAAACATTTCACCTCCAAAGATTATAACCAATGAATACATTGAGAATTTTGTTATATTTATCTTAGGATGAGAAGACATTTATCTCTGCACAAGAAAGTTGTGTAGAAGGAAATGAAATGACGAAAATAAGATAAGAGTAAATAAAGAATTTAGAATTGTTTTTGGAATTCCTGTCATGGCGCAGTGGAAACGAATCCAACTAGGAACCATCAGGTTGCGGGTTCCATCCCTGGCCTCGCTCAGTGGGTTAAGGATCCAGCATTGCCGTGAGCTGTGGTGTAGGATGCCCACACAGCTGGGATCTGGCATGGCTGTGGCTGTGGTAGAGGCCGGTGGCAACAGCTCCAATTCGACCCCTAGCCTGGAAACCTCCATGTGCTGCAGGTGCGGCCCTAAAAAGACAAAAGACAAAAAAAAAAAAAAAAAAAGAATATAGAATTGTTTTTAACTTTTCACTTGGCAAATGGGTTGTTACTTCTCTGTTTCACCCCAAAGTAATAAAATAGCATTTCCCTAAAATAGGCAGTAAAATATGCTTTTTGGTCATTTCTATTGCTGCTTCTTTCTTTTAGTCTCAACTGGTAAATTCTTTGCTTCAAGAAAAAAAATGACCACTACTAGTCATTTTGATATTGTGTTTGAGAGCTGATTTAAAGCATTAATGGATATGGGTAGAAATGGTGACCATTGCAACTCTTACTTGAACAATCTGAAAAGATTTTCAGGCTTATTGTTGACTTAGGAAAAGAACCATAGAACTACTTCTAAGAGAAATGGAGCAGATGACTTTCTTTTCTAATTCATCCAGAAATCTTTCCTTCCGTAGATTTACCACTTGAAATTCAAATTTTCAGTACAATTCCGCCACTGTAAATACATCTACAATGTGAAAAGAAGGCAGAACTTAGATCTTCCCAACACAGTCCTGTTCTTCAGGGAAGTCAGCTCTGGGAGAGAGCCTTATTCTCTCTGTGCAGCCTTCCCTAACAACCCAGGAATTGGTCACTATTGAATAATGTATAATACATTTAAGACATAAGGAGTTCCTGTCATGGCTCAGCAGTTAACAAACCTGACTAGCGTCTGTGAGGACGTGGGTTTGATCCTTGGCCTCGCTCAGCGGGTTAAGGATCTGGTGTTGCCATGAGCTGTGGGGTAGGTCAAAGACATGGTTCAGATCTCAAGTTGCTGTGGCTGTGGTACAGGCCAGCGGCTACAGCTCCAATTGGACTCCTAGCCTGGGACCCTCCATATGCTGAGGGGACGGCCCTAAAAAGACAAAAAAAAATAATAATAATAAAAAAGAATATGTCTAATACTATAGCATTTGCATACTGTGTTTTGTGTATTTCTTCCATGACTACCCCATTCCCACCACCCAAAATGGATTCAGCACTCATCAAAGAACAGGTTAAACCTTACTCTATGGTTTTTATTCCTAGTACCTAAAAGACAACTTGAATAATAAAAATATGCCCTTCATCAATATCTGATGAAAAATAAGCAAATGAATAAACCAAATAGTGATTCAATCAATGCTAAAAAAAAATTTTTTTTGACTCTGCTGGCACCATGAGGAGGTTCCTGGGCCAGGAACTGAACCCATACCACAGCAGTGATCTGAGCCACAGCAGTGACGATGCTGGATCCTTTAACCACTAGGAAACCAGGGAACTCATAAATTCTTTCTGAAATGCTTTTTTAAAATGCATTCAGTGGCATTTTTGCACGGTATCCAAGAAAATGATTCTTACTACTTTACAGTGATACCCCATGTATAAATTAAAATAATATTTCATGCTTTATTCATATGACATGGTTATGAGGTTTACACAATGGAATTCATCCTAAAAATGATGAAATTAATTAAGAATATCCAATAGACCATGTTTCAGGATTTGAAGGCTGCACTGGCACTAGAATCCACTTTCCCAAGAGACTAACCATGATGGAGGCCATAGTTATCTCTATTACTTTTATCGCATTTTACAGACACACTTCATGAGAGAAAACATTTGTGGCTATACTAAAATAAACTAAGCTGACTAATGACCATGCTACACTACGCTCACTATGGAAAATACAAGCAAACCCAGAAACACTAATAGAACAAATTATATGCTGTCCACATCAACTCATCTCTGATTCTAAGAAAGGAGACTGAGAATTTATAAATGTTTGATTCATTCCCTTTTGTGAACAATCCAATTAGGAAAACCCACGCTAACCTCAACAGTGGAGTTTTAATACTGACCTAGAATTCTGAATATGCCTCAAAAGAGGGAGTTATGTCTCAATTCCATTGCAGCCCTTGGCGAGAATACCTTTTTAGGGAATTCAGGAACAAGCAAACCTAGCTCACTGTTAAGAAAAGTCCCTTTGTGGTACTAGCTTGAGCACAAGGATTTTCATAGAACATGACAACTGTTTTCTTAGAGAGTTATACACAGAGTTCATAGAGAAGTACAGCAGAGTGTAACCTAATAGACCACATTAGTGTATATTTTGTGTGTATAATGTATACATGCATATTAGATTATACTCTAATCTAATATACTCATGGCAAAGGTCAAACTGAACTACTAAGAGGAAGAAACTGGCTTCCTAACAAAACCTATATAAAATCAGCCATAGATGACAAAGCACAAGTGTCCTGCCCTCCCCTGGCCCCGGCCCCGGCCCCACAGACACACACACAAACACACATCCTGAAGTGGCTATACCTGACTCCCATGACAGGCAGCTCTATATCTTAACTCCTAGATGTGAGAACCCCTTTCATTCTTTTTGTGGCCACACCCGTGACATGTGGGAGTTCCTGAACCAGGGATCAAATCTGAGCTGCAGTTTTGACCTATGCCACAGTTGCGGCAACACCAGATCCTTAACCCACTGCGCCACAGCAGGAACTCCAAGAACTCCTTGAATTTTTAATAAGACTACATTTAGGGGCTGAAGAGAGGGAGCTGACTAGCATTTCTAGAGCCTCGGAGTCTTTGTGAGGCAATTCATTAACACCGGATCATTTTCCCTTCCGCATACAATGTTGATTCTCACCTCCCTCAATTGCTTGTACTGTCTCCATAATAACCTGGGATATTCTCTTACTTCCACTTCACCGGGCTAACTCTACTCTTCTCTCAGATCTGCCTTTAGTCTCCGTATCACTTTGTCAAGAGCAATCCCTGACATGCTCCTAAGCCCAGGGCCGGGTGTGTTGCTCAGCATCTGTGCTTCCACAATACATCTCTCCATTCGAGTACTTCCACTCCGAACCGAATAACCGTTCCCGTGCCTCCCTCCCCTGCCAAACCGTTATCAAGGATTTCTGACCTGTTTGTCTTTGCATCACCAAGCATTATGCCTGGCCCTTACAAGGAATTTCAGAAATGCTTGTCAAATAAACAAATGAACTAGCCTCTTTTTTTTTTTTTTTTTTTTTTTTTTTTTGTCTTTTGTCTTTTTTTGTTGTTGTTGTTGCTATTTCTTGGGCCGCTCCCGTGGCATATGGAGGTTCCCAGGCTAGGGGTCGAATCGGAGCTGTAGCCACTAGCCTACGCCAGAGCCACAGCAACGCGGGATCCGAGCCACGTCTGCAACCTACACCACAGCTCACGGCAACGCCGGATCGTTAACCCACTGAGCAAGGGCAGGGACCGAACCCGCAACCTCATGGTTCCTAGTCGGATTCGTTAACCACTGCGCCACGACGGGAACTCCCCGAATTAGCCTCTTAATTCATTTTATATTATCAATAACTCTGGCATTAGTTTCCCCAGTGTATGGGAGAAGAGACTGAGTTTGTGAAATTGTTTAACTTGTTCGAGTTCACGTAGTTCGTAAGGAACAATGAGGATTCACTCTCTGAAATAGTGAGAAAGCCAATTATTTGTGCTCCGCACCAGATTAAGAGATTGGAAACAAAGATGAAGAGTGTTAACTTTTTAAATCTATCATAAGCATCGCAGGACACTTAACAGAGAGAGACCCACCCTGTGAAGGGCCCATTGACCAGGAGGCCTTTGTCTATCTTCTCACTAATTCCTCTTGCAGAAATACTTGGTATCTTTGCCTAAGTTGATATTGATGGGCTAAGGCAACTAAACATTGAGTCATAAGTTGGAAATTCCATGAAAACCAAACCTAATTATTACAAAAGGAAGAAAGTATTTTCTTGGTTTCACTAGCATCCAGGTATTAATTTGTACCTGGAACCACAGAGAGTCATGTTCCATTTCTACTATATTCTGATGTAAAAGTTTACACCAGTCTTCACATTTTAAGGTGAGGCAGTAAAACGACATCCTATCTCCTTATCCTTTCAGAAACGGTCCCCAAACAGTAAACAAATTGAGAGACAGAAACGCAAATTCTGTCTTCTGTCCATTTAAAAAATATGCACAACCTGAAAGTTGAGAGTTAAGTTTTATTTGGGGCAAAATGAAGACTGTAACCTGGGAGGCCGCATTTCAGATAGCTCTGAAAAACTGCTCCAAAGAGGTGGTGGTGCGTGTCAGTATATATGTGATTTTGGTCAAGGGGGAAGTACCTGCAACCAAGCACACATTCTACAGAAGTCTGCTGCTGGTCTTGGGAAGGTGACCTGTAGTCATGAGGAGCAGAGATGGATCGCCAGGGGAGGGAGGCATGGGACCGGTTATTCGGTTTGGATGGAAGTACTGGAAGTATCTAGCGCTTTTCTAGATATGAGAAGATGCAAGACTTTGGTTCATAAAATCTGGAAATATCTCATTATCTAAAGGCCTGTTCTGCCAGTTTTCTCAGAGCATAGTACCTCACTCCTGATCTCCACCCTGAGCGCTGTCAGGGGGTCTTGAGGGGTCAGCAGCTGCAGTGGCTCACGATTTAATCTGTGTAGAGGCAAATGGAAAGTGCCAATCTCCAGTTTGCACTTCAATAGTATTAGAAGACATCTATCATCTTATACTGCAATCCATAAGCAGAGAAAGAGGGTGGACCCAAAATGGTACTAGAGGGTCATAATAAGTCCTCTGGATGGTGCTATCTATGGGAAGGAAATTGAGTCATTGTGAGACTCTGGGAATGCTCAGGCATTAGAGACACCATGAAGGCAGCAGGGAAGAGGGTGGCTGAAAACAGGGTGGTTATTTAAAGTCTATGTTAGAGTCAGTTAAATTCCAGGTTCCATCCTTATGCACTGAGCCCTTTCCCCACCAGAGATAGATGGTATGGTCTCTTGATGAACTGAGTTAGAAAGGAAACAAGGATTTCAGGCTAAAATAACAATTAAGTAAAAGTCTGAACACTGAACAATGGTACCCCCAGGCTCCCTTTCCCATCTACCACTGAACACCAGCAGCCAAGCTTAAAACATTTAGGAAATTGGAAGACTATTCTGAGGTGCCATCCCATTGAAAAGATTTACAGATACTGACATTTGAGTTTGAGATGTGGTACCAACTAGACAGCACAACAGTAAGGCATCATACATGCACACTTCCAATTAGCTTTACAGTAAGCCATTTTTTTTTTAACCCATGAAAAGTAGCCAAGGATTAAGAGATATTTGAGAAAAGCTTCCAAGATGAACACAGGAGACTAAAACAAATAAATAAAAGGGAAGTCAGAGATTACAGAGATACTGCAGAAAGCAGTAGACCATTTCAAAGAAACAATGAAACAAGAATAGATTACTATATAAGGGGAATAACCAAAGAAAAAAGAGTCTTTAAATATTAAAAGTATAATAGCTAAATCTTTTTAGTCAGCAAGAAGTTAAAATGTCAAGTCAAACACATCTCCCTGAAAGTAAAACAAAAAGCCAAAAGGATATATAATACAAAAAATAAGGTAGAGAGTTTATTCAGGATGTCCAATTTCCAGAAAAAGAGACTAGAAAACATAGCAGAAAGAAAATTATCAAAGAAAGAAGAAAAATTTCCCAGACTCTAAATTGGAAGGGCCCATGGAGTGCCCAGCATGCTTGTGCACACACGCGCGCACACACACACACACACACACACACACACACACACGGCCCCACTAAGGCATATTTTCATAATACCACACATTCTGGTAATCTATGGCATGCATGGATTACCAGAACACTAACAATGAAGGAAAAAAAATCTTAAAACCTTTCACTTCATTAATAAATCCACAAATAACAAGTGCTGGAGGGGCTGTGGAGAAAAGGGAACCCTCCTGCACTGTTGGTGGGAATGTCAACTGGTACAGCCACTATGGAGAACAGTTTGGAGATACCTTAGAAATCTATACATAGAACTTCCATATGACCCCGCAATCCCACTCTTGGGCATCTATCCGGACAAAACTCTACTTAAAAGAGACACATGCACCCGCATGTTCATTGCAGCACTATTCACAATAGCCAGGACATGGAAACAATCCAAATGTCCATCGACAGAGGATTGGATTCGGAAGATGTGGTATATATACACAATGGAATACTACTCAGCCATAAAAAAGAATGACATAATGCCATTTGCAGCAACATGGATGGAACTAGAGAATCTCATACTGAGTGAAATGAGCCAGAAAGACAAAGACAAATACCATATGATATCACTCATAACTGGAATCTAATATCCAGCACAAATGCACATCTCCTCAGAAAAGAAAATCATGGACTTGGAGAAGAGACTTGTGGCTGCCTGATGGGAGGGGGAGGGGGAGGGGGAGGGAGTGGGAGGGATCGGGAGCTTGGGCTTATCAGACACAACTTAGAATAGATTTACAAGGAGATCCTGCTGAGTAGCATTGAGAACTTTGTCTAGATACTCATGTTGCAACAGAAGAAAGGGTGGGGGAAAAATGTAATTGTAATGTATACATGTAAGGATAACCTGATCCCCTTGCTGTACAGTGGGAAAATAAAAAAAAAATATTAAAAAAAAAAAACAAAACCTTTCACTGAAGAAGAAAAGTTGTATACCAAGGACTGGAAAACAGAAGCATCAGACTTCTCATAAAAATATTAGAGGCAATATTAGGTCTGAAAAATGCTGAGTGAAAAAAAAAAAAAAACCTGAGAATCTTATATCTTTCCAAATCATAAATCAAGCACAATAATAAAATAAGGATAGTTTAAGATGTAAAGTCTCAAATGTATTTTTTTTTCAAGATGTGACCAGAGGATACATATCACCAAAAAAAGGGAGTAAGCTTAAAAGAGAGGGATAAATGGGATTTGGAAATCAAACACTACAAGACAGGAGCATGGTGGAGGGACTTCCCAGGGTAAGAGCTGGGCAACTGGCCCAAAGATAGTACTCTCCCGGGTGGGAAGTGAAATAATTATTAAATATAGAAAAAGCAAAACGTTAACAAAAAACAGGAAAAAGAATCATGTGCTATGACTTGGCTCAGCTGATATATGTGTCCATGTGCATGCATCACTAAGCAGGAATATAACCCCAAATTCTGATATGACTGCTATTGCTCACAATACAGTGCTGGTCACCACAAGCCAACAGCTGAATGACCAAGAAGAAAATACAGGAAATAACCTTGAAGCTGGATTATACCTTCTCTAAGAAGGATTACCAAATATTCATTGCATAAATTGGCAAATCAATACATCTTAGAATTGAATCAACTATACATGTGTTTCTCTTTCTGCCGAGAAACAGTTTCATTATGTATGCAAACATCAGACATACTGAGTAAAAGAGGATTTGTAGAAATTATTTGTAGATCCTAAAGTTTATTTAAATTTGTTACACTTTTCTGTTATACTTTTTTTGGCATGCTATCAAGTTTTTTGAGCCTCAAAAAATATGAAGAAACAATGTTTTGTTAAGTGTCTATTTTGATCCAGTCACTTTGCAAACATCTATTTTCCTCCGCATTCACCATCTTGCAAGGTGGGAAAGTATGACTCTACATAAATCATTTTAAAACAAATTGGTTGAAGTAATAAATTGGCCAAAATGATTAATCAGGTAAAAATGAATACTTCCAGACATAGATGTTTATGATACATATTAGCCATTTTGAAGTATCATTAAGCAGTTTAGTGTTCTTTATGAGTTTGTATGCATTTTGCAGGTTTTTTACTTTGGAAAGCAACCCCCAATTTTAGTGTATTTTTTCATTTTTATCCATTTTCCAGATCATTAGTTTTCAGATATCTTATTTACTTTTAATCTGCCTATTTTGTTTGCCAGGGTATTTAAATTTTTTATTCAGTTCTAAGTGAAGTGATTGGAAGTAAAATGGTCCAGAAATTATTTTCTGATGACTAATTCACAAATTGATGAGGTCTGTGCATCCGGGAATGATTTTCTGATTTTTAATTAGAATTTTAATTGTAATTAATTTTTTAAGATATTTCACCACTTTCTAAGTATTTTGCTTTTTTAAAAAAATTAAACACATCTTCTGGTTGTCTTGGAAATTTTGTCTTTCTAGGAACTGTGAAATAAAAGGAACTTCATCTAGATTCATAACAATGAACTTTGAAAAAAGGTACAACAATGCCTATGGGCATGTGCAAACAAAAGAAATATCTAGACAAATATTCCTCAACTCTTTATTCCATATTCCATTTTTAAAAATAACCTATTAATGACCTTTTCAGAAATATCTAGCAAAAATTAGACAAAAATAAATGAGTAAAATAGTGTGCAATAAAATTTGCAGAAATACTGGCTAAAGAGGCAAAAATGAGCATTATCTTCATGGATATTTACTAACTGATTTTGTCTTTATAGTTCTTTTAGTTCACTTTAGCTTTTATTTCTAAATGCATTTTCATAAATAACAAAATAAATTTGAAATTATAAGGAATCTCAAAAGCAGAAAAAGCATTAGGGTACATTGAAAGTTACTAAAACATCCTCAAAGTCACTAAACAAAGATTTTTAAAACAAACGTTCTTTATAAAATGCCTTTAAAGTGCATTAAAAGTTGCAAATAACTAATATTTGAACAGAGGCAGAAAATATCAACTAATTCATTTTTTTGACACATTAATTGGCAAGTAAGTAATCTGTAGCTGTTGTTTTTGTTACTGTCATGTTACCGATGAGGAGGCTAAGGATGGGAAAAGTCATGTAACTTCTCAAATGTCACACAGCTAATACGGGCAGAGCTGGATATAAAGCCAGGCCTATTGACTCTTGCTGTTCTCTGGCTGGAATTTATTTCGTGGCCCTCTGTTTTTTCATGTTTGATACTCTTAATACCTGATTCCAAAGCACTTGTCAAATGAAAGTAAAGGGAAAAAAATTTCAGGTTTAGGTATTTCATTTATAATTTTGAGTTTTAAAAATAGCTTAGCATGAGAGGAACTTGAGACCTTGAGATTCAAGATGAATTTTAAATATATTTCACTTATTCCTGATCCAGAATCATCAAGATTTGACTATTCTAGCAAATATAACCCACAAAACACATTGGATTCTGAGCAATGCCTTCCTCTGCAGCAAAGTCTAGGCACATGGGGAGGCTGCATCTGGGACAAGTGTCTTTTTGCTTATACATGGTTCCATATGGGAAGAGATGTTTCTTTACCAAATATCCCCAAGCTGCATCCACGTTTCTTAGACCCCTTCTTGATTTATCAAATCAGGAAGATTTTTTAAAACAGGCAATGTATTTTAATGGGAACCAGTGCATTTCCCTAATGTTCTCACTGTCTAAAAGATGAAATACTAAATACAGAACATCTTAAGTACAATGGCACATGCAGCCAGAGAGGAAGCCCTTGACTAAAATAGCAAAGCTGGATATAAACAGATAAATAAAAATTGAAATATTTTTAAACAAAGCAAGTTAGATTCATGGCTTAATTTCTTTACATCTCTTCCCCCTCTTTTAAAATATTAAATATATATATAGGTTTGTTTATGAAAGTTGGTAAACAAAGCTCACTTGGAAATTCACTGCTATTTGGTTAGTCAGATCATCGTTTTTACTTTTTTTTGTCCAGAATCATCATTTAGAAAGATTTAAAAGGGGAGGGGGTATAAAAGAGTGAGCGAGTGTCAATCTCATCATATAAATGATCCCCTTTAATCCTTACAACAGTCTTGTGAACACGGTATTATTATTCTACCCATTTCACAGACTGGGAGCAAATCTGAGGCTCAGAGAAATTAAGTAATACACTTTCTTTTCACACAGATAGTTTATGTCTGAAAAAATTTTGAGGCCAGGCCTGATATTCCAAAGCCCCGGTTCTACTCTGTGTGTTCCTGGAGCTGTCTCTCAAGAAGGGAGAGATTCTCAAACACTTTATTATGGTTTCTGAAAAACTCAAAGGGAAACTCACATTGAAAGCAATGAATGAAGACTAAAGGTCACTTCTACGAATGCAGCCATCTCACCAAAAACATTAATCTTCTCTTGAGATGATCCCACTAAGCAGGAGGAAACCTAGGAACCTTTTTCCCACTGGAGAAGCCGTTCCTTCCCACTGGTAATCTGTTCTTCTCACTGGCGTCTTACCCTTGGAGGAGCCCCATTTAGAACTCAAGGTTATTAACTGGATCAGTCCTTCAAGTTCTCTTAACCTTGGGGAGTATCGTAGTCACTCGGCTTGACTTTAGTGCTATTACATTTTAGAGAGTAAAGAGTCCCCTGGAAGTATTAAAAGTGCACATTTATGTACTGGGCCATTTGTAAAATCAATCTAGATTTAGCCCTGTAACATAACTCAAAGACAATTAACTTCGACAAGATCGCCCTGAATATGATATTTCCCCCCCAAATGAATTATATATGAACATGATTATGCAAATGTTTGCATGCAGCATCTATTTTGCTTTATCATTCTTGATCTTCCAGAAAACCATATATCACTGTTACTTACAAAATCAATAAGTCCTAGTATTGTAATACAAATTCATAAAAATTTTTAAATTTGCACATTTGTCAAAGATACAGAAATTCATACTGAATTTCTTAGAAATTCTTGATTTAAAGTATTCTCTTCCATTGTACCACAAATTATAGTTCAAATTTTTAGTCCAGAAAATTAGATAAATACCATCTGGAACACTTCAAGTATGTGTAGGACTGTGGGTTGCCCAAAAAGGTAAAGTGCTAAGGTTACACTGATGTGAAGCAAGAGGTACTGCAGAAGCCCAACTGCAGAGATCCCAGGCAGGACTGCAGTCACTGGCTCTCGAGTCCACCATGCCTGGAATGGACTCCATACTGAAGGTCAGGTGTGAGGCTTAGTTCAGAGGCAGCAGATAGATACATGAATGAGACCATGCTTTGCTCAATTAATCCTTCACAGAAAGCAGGCAAACAGAGGGCAGAGCTGGAAAAAGTTATTCACACAAAGATGTTGATTCATGCAAAGATGTGAATCTACAGGAAATTATCCAGCCCCTTGCTTGTATATATCATGTGTGCTTTTGTTCACCTGACCTGGACCCAGCTGAGAAATGGATGCTCTGAACAACTCTATAATGTCAGATGCTCAGTTCCTTGTACTCTTTGTCTTAGTCCATCTGGGCTGCCATAACAAAATATCACAGACTGGATGACTTAGAAACAGCAGAAATTTATTTCTCACAGTTCCGGAGGCTGAAAGTCCAGGATCATAGTACTGGTAGGTTTGGTGTTTGGTGAGGGCTTCTCTGTTCATAGATGGCACCCTCTGGGCATAACCTTACATGGTAGAAGGGGCAAGGGAGCTTTCCTGGGCCTCTTTGATAAGGACACGATTTCTGGAGCCCTCATGACCTAATCAATCCCCAAAGACCCTGTCTCCTAATTGTGTCACCTTGAAGATTAGGTTTCAATAAATGAATTGGGGAAGGAAGGGGGACCTGAATATTCAGCTTCTAGTGGTCTTCTTTTCCCTAATTAACAACCATCAGAAGGAGGACCAAAGTGAGTGATCAATCAAGTGATATCCAACAGGGTGGCCTCATTTTCCTCCACACCCTGTTTTGTCAGAATTAATATCTGTAATACATTTCAAAATCTACAAAAAGGGTGTTATAAATAAACATACATCATTAATCCAAAATCAGTTAAAAGAAGGTAGGAGACTGAAGCACACCTTTCAAATTCTGGCTTTGGATCAAACAAGAATTCATAAAGAAAGAAATCTCCAAAAGTCGGTTTCCTTTCACCACACCTGGAGGTTTAATGAGATATCCAGCAGGCCTCACAGGTCCAGGAGGCCACAGCTATACCTGTCTTCCCTGCTCTCAGAGCATGAGGACAGTTTCTAGATATTCTAGACTTTCTAGGCAAATCTTGGTAGGATTTCAATGCTCTAGCAAAGGACCAACATCGCTGAGCATTCCTTTTGCATGGCACTTATCTGATTTTTATTTAAATTTTGATATTTTATTTCTCATGGAATTTTGTATTAATTTAATTTTTAAAACATACTGCATCAAAATATCATTTATCTTGAGGACTGAGTTTTTTTGACACCTCCTTCTATTTCACACCCAAGGCAATTGCTTCATTCATCTAGTCTGCTCCTGCAATCCATCACAGAAAGTTTGCCAACCCTTGGCTAGAGCATGGAAGAAATGAACAGAATTCTTTTTAGAAACAGAAACAGCTACCATTAAGAACACACTTGGGAGTTCCCATCGTGGCTCAGTGGTTAACGAACCCAACTAGTATCCATGAGGTCTCGGGTTTGATCCCTGGGCTTGCTCAGTGAGTTAAGGATCTGGCGTTGCTGTGAGCTGTGGTGTAGGTCACAGATGCGGTTCAGATCCCAAGTTGCAGTGGCTCTGGCATAGGCCAGCAGCTATAGCTCCAATTTGACCCCTAGCCTGGGAACCTCCATATGCCATGGGTGTGGCCCTAAAAAGACAAAAAGACAAAAAAAAACAAAGGAACACTTGAAGGAAGGGCTAAGAAAAATGAAAGCATGGTGTGTACGTGTCTCTCATCACCACAATACTGTGGTTAAGGCCTTGTCAGTTGAGCCAAATGGAAAGGCTAATGAGTTCCCTCCCCCTCAGCTCTGCAGCCACTAGCTTGGTTTCTATCAGGCTTCATTGGAAAAAGCAACAGGTAGAGTGCTGCATGTGAACAAGCACTCCTGGGAGTTTGAATAGCCTTCAGTGTAGCCAAAGTATGGTTGTATCAGACACAACCAGTCAGCTCCTCCTTGAGCAAATCCAGTGTGCTAATCCTACCAGGACACCTGTCTCATTCCACTGGATTTCCATGAGACTCTAGAACATCTAGATGCAGAGACATTCCTCTTATCTGTTTGCCACATCATTGGTACTAATCTATTATTGAATGAGTGAATGAATGAATGAAAGATTAAGTAGCACATGCTCTGTAGACAGAAGCCCTTGTATGACCTTCAGGAACTCTATGAAGTTCAGTTTCCTCATCTGTAGAATGGAGATGAGAACAATAACCATTTTACAGGGTTTAGGAGAGGATCAAATGATAAAATGTTCCTAAAAGTGTTTTATAAACTGTAAGAATGTAATTTAATGAAAGATTGTCTTGGTTTAAGTGATACTGAGAAAAATGTTGAATGCTCTGGAGGGTATTTTTGGAGAAGGGGAAACTCTTTGGAGCCAAAATAAAAACAGTGAGGGAAGGTCATGAATGATTAAGGGAGGTGAGTGTCTGCTACTGTCTATGGAAAGCAGAAATCAAAACATAATTCCCTGAAAACAGAAAAATGAAGCTTTCAAGTATTGAAAAAAATCATGGCAACAGACCATGGTCATCATTCCTGCATAATGTGAATATGTTTCAGATTATAGATCTAGTTTACTCAGGGCATAGTCAGAATCCCCCAAAGCCATCATTTTCTATTTTGAATGCTTTTCCAAATATGTAATATTCAAAATAAATGGTTAGATGCCACACACACAAAAAAAGAGAGCGCTCATGTTTTTAATAGCTTGTGAAATGCAGCCATGGGCCTGCTGGTTGGGGCTGAAAGGAAGTAGCCCATAAACAACTCCACCAAGCGTGACAGAGCATGTTTGAGCTAAGTTTCACACAAAGGAAATTCTTCCATAGTTCCAAGTGCCCGGGTCCCTCAAACCACATCGCATCCTGTGGGTAGAGACATAAGGCTCTTCAAGAAAGCTACCAAGACACCTCACAGGCTTGGTCTCAGGACTGACAGATCTGAGGTTTAGGATTTATAAGAAAAGAAAGAGAAGGAAAGAAGGAAAGAAAGAAAGAAAAGAAAGAAAGAGAGAGAGAGAGAAAGAAAGAAAGAAAGATCAGGAGTTCCTGCCGTGGCTTGGTTGTAACGAACCTGACTAGTATCCATGAGGATGCGGGTTCTATTCCTGGCCTCTCTCGGTGGGTTAAAGATCTGGCATTGCCATTAGTTGTGGTGTAAGTCACAGGCACATCTCAGATCTGGAGTTGCTGTGGCTGTGGTGTAGGCCAGCAGCTAGAGCTCCCAGTTAACCCCCACCCTGGGAACTTTGATATGCCGTGAGTACAGCCCTAAAAAGCAAAAAAAAAAACAAAAACAAAAAAAAAAATGGGATTTATAATAAGTATGCAATGTATTTATTGCACACCTCTAAAAATGATAAAACCTTTTATAACAGTCTTATAAAATTAGAGTTTGAAAGAAAGTTTACTGGGGACGGGGACAATATCAATTTAATTTGACTTTGAGCCAATTAAATGTGCAGAGGAAAAGATATAGCTTTGGGGGAGGGGCAAAGGTGTAATTTTTTTAGATTCCATCTTCTAGTACTTAAAATTACCTGTCAAAGCAGTTACAGAGTCTACCCAATGAAGTTATTAGGCTCCCTAGTCAGATCTAATGAAATACATTCAAGTAGTGCATGAGAACCAAAACCCAAGGTCTGGGTTCCACTCTTAATCCACTCAGTCACTTGCTGACTGAGTGTGTTTGAATCCTTCAGCATCTCTTGATCTGAACTATCACCTCAGATAAATGGGAGCCATGATTCACACCCTCTGGAATGACTCGACCTGGCTTCATATCAACTTACGGCTCTTCTTCACTCTCAGAGGTTGAGTGGGAGCTCTTTGGCCCTACTACATGACCCCACCCTCTGGCTGCTATTGATTGGCCCAGTGGAACTCAAGCCAGGGGAAGTCTGTCCCTGCAAAATTTGGATCTGATCTAAGAGAGAGTAATTTTCTGCCACCTGTGCAGCTAAACAGCGAAGACTACTCTATAAGAAAGAGATGAGGACCCAGGAGAAACCCAGAAGTCAGGCACTTAGGGTTCTCAGGATTCTACCTGCAGAATCCCTTTCTGAAGCCCAACTGCTTCTCAGTTTGGAGGGTTCATGATGGGCCCCAATCATGAAATCCATTAAATCTCCCCAGTTTTAACATAAGCTGTTTGGTTCAGGTTGGGCTTCTGTAACTGCAGCCTAAAGAGCCCCAACTAACACAGTACTGTAATATAAACCCAAACCTAAATTAGGGACTCCTTGTGAAGGCTACCCCCATAGTTAACCCTCTCCTCTCTTTCTCTTTTCTCTGAGTAAATCGTATGTATAGATTTGAAGCCTGGATCAGCCGTAGAGAACATCTGACCCCACTCTTCAGCCTAAAAGTATAGAACCAGAGAGATTAAGTGACTTGTTCACCTAACTCCTGTCTATAGTGGAAGATTCATGGATACTTTCTGTATAGACACAACATCCTAGGCATAAGTCTTAGGAGGCTTCTATTTTTCTCTCTACCTCTATCTCCCTTTGGATAATCCTGCTTCTGGTTGGGAAAAGTATGTTCTAAGAAATCTGACCTAGGAATTTAAGACGTTGGGACACAAATTCTATGCTACAAGTTGAGATACCACATGGAGATAGTGTGCTACGATGGCAAAATGTGGTTTGGGCATCAAACCCAGCTCTAGCACTTAGTGGCTGGCCAGGAGACTTAAGCAAGTTAGTTAAACTCCTCTCAACCACAACTTCCTCCTGTGAAACTGTGGATGACAATACCTATTGCATAGGGTTGATATAGGAATAAATGAAATCGTATCTGTAAAGTGCCTGATTCATCACCACATAATGTTGGCTATTACTTTTATTAAAAGCAAGTTCATCTTGGCAAATAGATTTAAAAGGGCCACTCATAGAGCTTTCAGCCTCACTGGTTTTACCTTATCAATAATACCCTCTGCCGTGTCTGCGAGGAGCAACAGTTCCAGTTGTGAGAGAAGAAAGGAGACTCATTAGAGATTAGGGAAAGCTTAAAAAGCCACCTGGAAAGGCATTCACAACCCTCCCCATTGCTCCAAACAGACAAATGCCAAAATGGGTTTTGTGCTTTTTCATGCTTCTCTCTCCCTGATTTCTACCTCCAGGTGACCAGGACACTCGTTCACACCCTGGAGCTAAATGTATTCATACAGACATTCAGAAATATGCCACTTACTTCATAGCATTGATATTTTGACTATTTAAAAAACGTCTTTTTCAATTTGCCCATCCCTACTCCTGGGTCTTCTTTTCTGACACTAAACAAAAGCTCTCAGGCACTCCTTTTCTCACTGACACTGACAGAGAAAGTCATTTTGCAAAGTGGATATTTATTTAAGTGACTGGGCGTTGATTTAAACGCTAGTGATAAATGTGTGGATCTTGCTCTAAAGACTGTTATTCTTGGTAATGTAATTGTCATGGATCATAACTACAAGACAAAGTACAGCTTCAGCCATCCTGCTTGTTGCAAGAGGTTGGAATGTCAAGTGATGTTTTGACTATGGAGCATTTCCTGGAGAACAGAGAACAATAGACCCTTCTCTATGAGAGATTAAACACATATGAAAACATGTCTTGAAATCTGGTGGAAGCATCTCGATCTAGTAAGGAGTCACAGGACTTTCTTTCATAGCATGGAACAACATTCAGTTAATGACAATCAGTGGCACCCCATTGCCTCCCAGAATAGCTCTGCTTTTCCGTTTGTTCCATGAACCCACCGCCCTTTGCTACCTCTGGGTCTTTGAATGTCCCCTTTCTGAAATCCCTTTCTCTATTGTTTACTTTACCAAAATTTAACTAATTATTCTTCATTCCTCAAGAGCCAGCTCAACTCTCATTTCTTGGAAAGTTGCTCCAAGAGGTCTAAACTGGGTGGGGAATCCCTGCTTGGTGTTTGCAAACCTGTGCTTAATGATCCCCATGCTGGTCAGAGTGGATAGACGGATTCATTGTCCCAGAAGCGTGACTTCCTAATGCTGGTCCATGATGTATTAATCTCTGTACAATAGGTGCTCAAAAGATATTGTTGAATGAATGACTGAATCAGTGCACAAATCAATGAATGACTGGCCTTCATGCCAAAAAGAAATTAAGACAATATTTCTTGTAACTTCTACAAACTGTGAAATTTCTGCCATTTCAGCCTAGCTGAAAGTGCCCAGTGGATTTATCCAGGCCAGAGCAATTACATGGTAAAACAAAATTTCATCTTTACTTTTGGAAAGCAGTTTGTTTTAGAAACAATCTGAGATAACAGACCATATTTTGTGCATGCTCCTATTTTTCTTATTCTCAAACTCTTTCATAAAAATAGATTGTTACTTGCTTTAGAAATCCCTTATTCCTCATCATGAGCCCTCACCCCATCGGAATTCCCAGTCCTTCTTTCTAGGCACCAAAGAAAATTAAAATGCTCCCTACCCCCACACATCAGAGGGGTAATAAGCCACAAGGGCAAAGACGGAAAATAGTAAACTATCGTCATGCAGGTCTTATTTCTACTCCTGTATCAGACACACTGGGAAAAGTGGAAAGAATCACACCATTCACATGATACATGTGTCCACAGGGTTGTATTCCAAGAGCCCACCCTAAATCTTCTTGTATAAGAAGCCCTGATCACACAGGCAGATAAAACATGGAGAAACAACATGCTACCAAAATGAAGACAGACTTGGGAGTTCCCTGATAGCCTAGTTAAGGAGCCAGTATTGTCACTGCTGTGGTACGGGTTCAGCCCTTGGCTTAGGAACTTGAGTATGCTGTGGGCATGGCCAAAAAGATGGAGGCAGACCTAAAGGATTTAAATAATACACACAGGACTTCCCATCGCGGCTCAGCAGAAATGAATCTGATGAGAATCCACTGATCCCTGGCCTTGCCCAGTGGGTTAAGTATCCGGCATTGATTCAACCCCTAGCCTGGAAACTTCATGTGCCACAAGTGCAGCCCTAAAAAGATAAACAAAGAAACAAACAAGAAAATAAATAATATACATAGAAATAAATAATATACATACAATACAATATACATAGACTAATATACAAACAAAAAGAATAAATAATATACAAAGAAACAAACAAGCAAATAAATAATACACAGAAGACTGGTACATATTGACAATTCTACGACAGTTCTAGGGCAATATGGTAGGAAGGAAAGTTAGAAATTAGATTACCAGGTTTTTTTCTTTGTTTTTTTAGCAACAGTCCTACTGATGAATCTTCCAGTTCAGGACCATGCGAAAAGCTTCCTGTCTCCACAGGGCACAAGGCTAGCCAGGTGTCGGAGTCTCCACAGTAGGAAGGAATCTCTCTGAACCATTCCACACTAAGACAACCTCCCCTCCTCACTGAATGTTGTAGGAAATTTCCAAAACCCTTCCTGATTTAAAGTGTTTGGTAGGCTACCTAAAGCTTTTGCTTCCTTTGTCTCCAAGAAGACCCTCCCGGGACAATGGTGGGGTTAAGTGGCCTTGGGCACAGTGTCGCTCTCAAAGGTCCACTTGGAGAGGCAGTAGGGACAATAAACTAGCCGGAAGGTGTGGACATATGAGACAGGAATGTCTTAAAGACAATCTGTTTAGCATGTTCAACTTTATTCATTGTGTGCAATTTCTGCAAAAAAGTATCACAATTTTATTATTTTTAAGTTTATTTTTAGTGGCAGCTTGTTGGTGCTGATAGGAAGCTAATGAAACCCTTGAAGCCACTGCTTGGCACTGCTTTCCTTATTCAAGGAAAATAATCCTTCTGAGTCTCCATTCTTAACCTGTAAAATGGAGATAAAAAACAACCACCAAGTAGAATTTGAGGACATATACAGAGTACAAGAGATCCAAGGAGCAGTTAAAGAAGGTGAAAGACCAGATTCCAGTGAAAGAAAGAGGGAGCTGTAACACCAAGACCAGAGCAGGGCTTTTCTTGCTGCAAAGGACTCACCTGGGGATATTAGGATGCAGGTTCAGCCTCACTAGGTCCTCAGGAGGGGAGCCTGAGATTCTGTATTTCTTTTTTCTTTCTTTTTTGTCATCTTTTATCTTTTTAGGGCACCCATAGCATATGGAGGTTCCCAGGCTAGGGGTCTAATTGGAGCTGAAGCTGCTGGCCTACACACAGCTACAGCAATGCCAGATCTGAGCCGCATCTGCAACCTACACCACAGCTCATGGCTACGCCAGATCCTTAATCCTCTGAGCGAGGCCAGGGATCCAGCCCTAGTCCTCATGGATACTAGTGGGGTTCTTTAACCACTGAGCCATGACGGGAACTCCCTGCATTTCTAATAAACTCCCCTGAGAACCATGTTGCGTGCCTATGGACCACATTTTATACAGTAGGGTTGGGAGGAGCTAATGAAAGAGCAGACAACCACTATTTTATCACCTAGGTAAACTTTTCTGTAAAATGCAGTGTAGGTGCTCACACAGAGATGCGTTCCCATAACGTTCGAATTAGCAGAAACCTCTGGGGATATTGGTGTGTGTCAAATAGTTCTTCCCTCTGAAGAAACGCTTCTCCTCCTCTGTCTCTCCCTCCTCCTCCAAGGCTCTCTAGATCTGACACTGTGAGCAGGAAATCTGATGTGCCCCACGACCTTCTTTCTAAATGATTTCAAGGAAGAAAAAGCAGGCTGCACAGATACTGGAAATGCATGATGTAACCTTTTACATTCAGAGAAGGGGCTGTCCCTAATTCAAGCCATATTTCGCCTAGCGAAGCAGACATATTTGAAACTGGAAAACATCCAAAGAAAATATGGAATTCAATATATTTTTGCCAAGTCTTGGCCTTTGCCTTCTTGTGGCCCAATTACCTACCTGTGCCTGGCATGTCCCTTTCTCTTTACTCAAGCTGGATACCTCCCAATTCTAATTCCAACCAGAGCTCTCAAGTGAGGCATCTGTGGGTGAGAAATCTATAAAGCACTTAAAGGTTGTTGAGAGCTTCCCAGGAGTCAGGCCATGTGCTAAAAGCTGTAATAGATTATCTCATTTAACCCACTATGAGGACTGTACAGATGAGGATGCTCATGAAGATGGAGTGTGTTACAAGGTCACACATCTAGGATGTATCATAAGAGGGATTCAAATTGAGGTCTCTGTGTCTCAGGATTTCTCAGCCTCAATACTACTGACATTTTGGACCAGATAATTCCTTGATGTTGGAGTGCTGTCTCATGCTTTGTCTATTATTTACAGCATCCCTGGTTTCTACCCATTAGATGCCATTAGCAACCTCTCACTCTAGTTAGGACAACGAAAACTGTCTCCAGACATTGTGAAGTGTCCCCTGGGAGGCAAATTTGCCCCTTGTTGAGACTATTCCAACTCAAAGCCTGAGCATCTGATAAACAAGGATGGGCATTATTTTTTCAACATTTTGCAAGGATCTGCCCTGTGAGGGGCTGAACTGTGTCCCCTCAAAATGCGTATGTTAAATCTCTGACCCCCAGTACTTCAGAGTGTGGCTATCTTTGGAGATAGGCCTTTAAAGGGGTAATGAAGTTAGAATACAGCTGTTAGGGTGAGCTCTAATCTGACCTGACTGGTGTCCCCATAAGAAGAGGAGATGTGGACCCACACAGAGACACCCAGGTTTCACACACAGAGGAAAGACCAGTGAGGACACAGCAAGAAGGTGGCTGTCCGAAAGTCAGGAAGGGAGACCTCAGAAACCAAACTTGCCTGATCTGGGGCTTCTAGCTCCCACAACTGTGAGATGATAAATTCCTGTTGTGTATGCTGTCCAGGCTGTGGTACTTTGTTATGGCAGTCCTAGCAAACTAACACAAGTGCCAAAGAGCCACACTGAGCTTTCTTCCTTTACTTTCCCATTTTGTTTAGAATATACCTTGGAAGGTTTCAGCATCAATTCCAAGCCTAGCATAATAAAAGGTTAACTCATAGCAATGCTGTTTAAAATCCATGTTTCTTTCACAGGCAGAGGGATACCATTGCTGGACAAAAAAAAGGGGGGGGGTTCTTCTTATGGCTACACCTGTGGCATATGGTAGTTCCTGGGCCAGGGGTAGAACTGAAGCTGCAGCTGCAACCTACCCCACAGCCACAGCAACACTGGATCTGAGCCACATCTGTGACCTGTGCCACAGCTAACAGCTATGCCAGATTCTTAGTCCACTAAGCAAGGTGACACATGGAACCTACATCCTCAAGAGACAACATTGGATCCTTAATCCACTGAACTACAATGGGAACTCCTGGAAAAGTATTTTTGAATACTTAAAATGCCACAGCGATTTTCTTTAGACGTTTTATGACTACTTGCTTTTTACACCCTAACACTAACTCTTATTTGTTCTCTTATCTTTAATGTCTTTAATGAGAATTTACTTTCTAGAAACAATGAATGGAATGAAACTGTGGTATCATTATGGTGCCATAATGGTATCAAGATAGCAAGGACACTTACAATACCAATCCCCAGCCCCAACTCATGGCAGATGTTTTAACAACGTAAAGTTTCTTGCTAAGACAAGAAGGCCTCAGAATCCTTCTTAACACTAGGCTCTAAGTAGGACAATTAAAAGGTCAGAGGTAGCAGGAGAGATGAAGCCTTTATGCTATCCTCAATGTAAGACACTCTTCTCAACTCACTACACATTGGGATCATTTGGAGAGACATATAAGGGATCAGTCTATGACCCCAAATTCTGACCAATTAGTCTGAGATAGAGTTACCTTACTCCACTGCATCACCAAGATTGAGATCACTGGCTCTGTGGAACAGAATATTCAAGCTCAACTGCACTAGTTATAGGGCTTGCATAGGCATTCAATTCTTAGACCCTCAGTTTCCTCGCTTGTAAAATGGCCATTATTACTCTGGGTGTGCCTATCTTATACACCACTATGATCAAATTAGATAAATTGAAAATCATATAGAAATATACAGTATTATAAATTTTAAGGGTTGACATTAGCACCGCTGCTTCTCACCACCTCTCTACACTCACTGTACATCTTCAGGTGAGGGATTTCACCTGTGCATCTACTGTGCATCTTCAGGTGAGGAATTTCAACTGTGTAGGCCTCCGTTCAGAGCCATGTAAAATGAGGCAGTGTCTAAAGACACCTTCAGCCCCAACATTACATGTTCTTGGCAGGGAGGTTTAATGCATTGTATACGATAATGACTACTTCAACTGAGATCTGATTTTCTCATTAAACTAGAATGTTTGAGGGCTTAGATTCTTCCTCTTAACCATCAAGACACTATTAGGAATAAAATTTAAATTACACTGTGGCCTGGAATGTAATTTGATAATTTGGTTTCAAGTGCCTTAAATGTTCATTTTTTAGCCCAGTTATTCTAATCCGGGGAATCTATTTTAAAGAAAGAATTGAAATATAGTCAAAGATTTATATACTAGGATGTTCACTACAGCATTATTTATAGAAGCAGGAACACTGGGGTGTGTCTACTTGAATATAATGTCTAACAAGAAAAAAATGCTTCTGTAAATTATGACAGTCCTAGGATAGAATGTCATATAGTCATAAAAATTGTAGTTTTTGACCAGGAAAGTAAAATAAATAAAATAACTAAATGAAACCAGAGAATGGGAAATATAGAAAACTACACCAGGAAATAATTAGAAGGAAGAACATCAAACATCTATCAGTGGTAACAGTTGTGGCGATTTCCAGAATGTTTTAGTTTTCTTTGTATTTTCCATAATTTCTGAAATTTATTCCGTACACATGGGTTGCTTTTATCATCAGAAAGGGAAAAACATTCTTTTAAAGAGCTACTGTGGGTTCAGATAAAGACATTACCTTTATCTGGTGAAGAAAAGTATAAAAAGTGCCAACATCTCCCCAGCCAAGAAACCCATACCATCCCATAGAAGTGAGTTCTATGAAAATCAGTGGGAAATCAGTCAAAATGTCAGGTGTAAACTGAAACTGCAGGTAGCTCCTGTCTCCAGTAGATGGATATTCATTTAGAAGAGTGGCAAAGTCTCACAGCTCATGCTTAGGGAGCTTTTCCCACGTTACTTGCAAAACTAACATCCTACCTGGAGGATACAGGTGAGGAAAGAAAGGATCCAACGCAAAGCACTGAAGAGGAGGATTTACCATAAAACCAACAAAGCTGAAGACTCACCTCCCTGGCTCCTTTCAAGACCAGGAAACAGGCTCTCCAGCACTGTGTGCATGCTAATTGTTGCCCCAAATTTGCAAAAGTAAAATATTTTAACCACAGTCAGTTATGACTACAGTCACTTTCACTCTGACATCCCTCTGCCACACTGCTGCCCACCTTGGTGGCTTAGAGAGGCTGCGATATTTGGGTGATCCTCCTGGCCAGAGTTTTCTGGCCTCTGCACTATTGACATTTGGGTGGGACTTTTTACGTGGTGGGACTTATTTTGTGCACTGCAGCATGTTTAGCAGCATCCCTGGCCTCTGGCCACTAGATTCCAGTAGCACCACCCCACATTCCCACACTCCTCAGTCATGCCAATCCAAAACGTCTCCAGACTTTGCCCCAAATCCCTTGAGGTAGGAGGATGGATGCAAAATTCCCCCTGGGTGAGAAGCACTGACTTAAGGGAAACTGAAGTGGGGCTACCTTGCAACTTGGATTCAGTGGGAATATTTCTGTGGCCCCCAGTTCCTCTGATGCATAGATAAGTCCCCAGCTGTCCTAGCAGGAATGACTTCCAGGAACTCCCCAACAGCTGTCTGTGCTGACTCACCGCATGTGATATGAAGGTGTGAGACCAGAGGGAGTATGGGTGACGGGAACAAGTCCATGGTTCTTGACATTCGAAGTATGTGGGAAGCGGAGAAAAAACAAGGTTTAAAACGTATAGATCCAGAAGCTACTCTGCAGAAAGCTCTTCTAATCAGAAGTGAAAGAAGGGGTTTCATTTTCTCATTGACTATGATCAAAGTTCTAATGTAAGTGAATTATAAATGCACCAAATAAGGACGTTTCATTTATTTTTGTAATGAACCAATAGAGACTACTTTGACATAATGAAGCAAATTGCAACAAAAATATTTTCAGAGCATGCAAAAATCATTAATTCCTTAAGAAGGAGAGAGCGATTCTGGATGGAAGTAATGAATAGGCTCTTCTATTTATTGATAATCCATCCAGTGAAGAAGAATGAATCATATGAGCATATTAGAAAAACATTTTGCTTTTTTTGGCCCATTGACACGAAACTACTGCTATGGATGAAGATCAAATAAAACTAACAATGTTTCCGACAAACAAGGACCTCAGTGACAAACTGGTTAATGAGTGCTGTCAATTCAAAGAACACTTAGGGAGTTCCTTTCGTGGCTCAGTAGTTAACGAACCTGACTAGTATCCATGAGGATGCGGGTTTGATCCCTGGCCCCGCTCAGTGGGTTAAGGATCTGGCATTGCCGTGAGCTGTGGTATAGGTTGAAGACGTGGCTTGGATCCCGAGTTGCTGTGGCTGTGATATAGGCCAGCAGCTGCAGCTCTGATTGGACCCCTAGCCTGGGAACCTCCATATGCTGCAGGTTTGGCCCTAAAAAGACAAAAGACAAAAAAAAAAAAAAAAAAAAAAAAAAAAAAAAGGAATACTTAGGACTCACTATTTCACAAGAAGATTTGAAAAGACCCAAAATAAATTTAATAGAGTTTTTCCTAAGTTTGACCACAATTCTAAAATGTTACACAATACCAACAGCAAGTTGTTAAGTTAAAGTACTTTTTAAAACTATCAATAGCAAAACCAATGGACAAATAAAGTTAATTTGATCAACTATGCCAGAGAAAAGACAAAACTATCTTTCCATTCTCTTATAGAAAAGTATAATGCAACATATCATGTGATGAAATGGTCAGAGTATGTGGGTCAAAGATAGAGGAAAAAGTGTTATAAGATCAGAGATTCAGCAGTCAATTAATTTCTAAAAGTATGTTATTATTCTAGATATTGTAATATTTGTGACAATGATCAGCTTTTTAATTGTTTATAACTATATTTGTTATTGTGCTGCCTTTAAAGTAGATGAAATGAATTAATTTGAAAAGCATTCTGTTTATTATTTTCTTTTACACTAAATAAATTAGTGAGCTTAATAAGTTCCCTTTTTTACAAAATAAGTTAGTGAAATAAGTTGGTTTTTTCAATTTGAGCAATGTCTGGCCCTTTTTCCCCTAATTTCAATACATTTTTAACTCATAATTTTATGTTTTTTCTTACAGGGCCCCCAGATTGCATAAGCTTCAGGCCTAACTGCCTGCATGCTAGCCAAGCCCTGGATATATGTCCTTTTAGGCCATACTCACACCCACTGATGAGGTGGGTCCTGTTATTATCCCCTTTACAATTAATCTATTGGCATATATATACCTTTCTCCAAAATGTGCCAAGGCTCTGGGAATTAATTTATGCCCACAAGTCTACATTACAGAAGTGTTTGCCATCCTTCACTGCTGGACTAGATTACACTAGCTAGCATCCAAGGGGATGCCTGTGTCAGAGAACAGAGCCAGCACCACCCCTGGGCCATCGGTAGTAGGCACAGAAAGTCTGGAAACAGCAGCTAACATGACTAAGCACCTACCCTGTTAAATTGTCTCCTGCTGTTAATACATGAAAGTTATGTTTTGTAAATTATACAGCGAATAGGGCAAAATGAATACATTTTGTTTACTATCAGCACACTGTACAGAACAGTTAGGGATCAACTGGTACTATTTGTAATACTAGATCATTTATACTGATAATATCTATTTTGGATATGTTCGTATCTGAGAAGGAATTTGTTTAACCTTGTAGACCATCTGGAAGAGGTACTTTACATTTTCTGGAAAGTTCCATGAGGGCCAGGACTATGTGATAGTGCCTAGCACAGTGCCTGGAGCATACAGACACACAACAAATATTTGTTGAATGAATGAGTCTCCACCACTCTTACCGGCTTCCTGGAAGCAAGGGAGGGAAGGATATGAGTAAATATGAGAAGTAATTTTCTTTGTGCAGTGACCCCTGCTTAAAAGAAGAAACTCATTCTCCAGAAACCCATTCTTCAGATTACAGAAATGAGTGGATTCTTTAAAAGGAAGCAAGGATGAATTCCAGTTACTAATGCAGACACATCTTCACAGCACAGAGTCCAGGGCAAAACTTATCAGAACTGAAAGGCAGTTAAAAGATAGAAATCCCCCTCAAGGGGCTATTTGTTTATCTTTAAGACTAAATTTAGCACAATTTTCTCTCATTTCAAAGACCAAGCAATCCAAAGATTTAGCCTTCGGAGGCTAACTGATTGTAAAAATATTTTAAGTTTCCATGCCTGCATTTCTACGTATCTGACTGTTAGGACTAGTAGCCAGAAAAGTATAGTATATATCCTCCTAAAATGTAGGATTTATACAAGCTACTTCAATCTCAACATGGATTTTTATTACGCAGTGGGACCACTTCCTTCCTCCTCTTATGAAAATGTACACCTCTAACATCATAGTCCACAGGAAAAAGTTTTCTAAAGCCAACTTTATAGAAACATATATTAATATGAATTCTAAAGACCATTCCAAAATCCTTTCCTCACCAATGACTGGTTATGTATTTGTTAGACCTGAATCAATATACTACATTCCTGTATTCTCTTGTTTTTGCCTTTTATAGAATTTTATTTAGATGTCCATCCTTGTCTGCTTTTAAAAGGAGGCAGCACAAGATGATCATGCACAGGACTGAAAGCTTGCTATTTGACAGCTGAACGTCATGGCCTAACTTTTCCCCTCTGGCCCTTTATATTTCTTCCTGCCTATTTACCAATGAACAACCAGAGCCATCAACTGTCATATAAAGTGTACTGATACTGCTATAAATTATCAAATAACTAACCCCATTTTGTGGTCTATTTGTAAAGGATATATGGAATATTATTTCTTTCAAAATTATCTTTTGAGATCACATAGGTGACATAAACCTAGTTTTCCAAGTTAATTAAATCTGAAACCAGACTACTGGTGGAAAAAATGCAAAAAATTCCAAATGATTCAAAATAGCAGTAGGCTTCAATTATATTTTAATGACTTTCACAACAAACCCCAGTGTCTGTTTTGGCAAAGAATCTCATAACTTTATTGAGAAAAATAAGCTCAAGATGCCAAAACATTTTTGAGCAAAACTTCAGACTTGTGGTTTATTGCTTTGTGATTTAAAATAACAGGAAAAATAATAATAATAAAAAATTCTGGAATGAAACTGCTAAAATTCAAATTTAAATTCTTCTAGCTACCTGTGTATGGATGGTTATAGCAGCTTTCTTCCCAACTGCCCAAAACTTGGAAGCAACTAAGATTCCCTTTAGTAGGTGAATGGATAAACTGTGGTACATCCAGGCAATGGAATATTACACAGTGCTAAAAAGAAATGAACTCTCAAGTCATGAAAATACATAGAGGAAACATAACTGTAAATTACTAAGTAAAACAAGCCAATCTGAAAGGCTATATGCACTAGTATGATTCCAACTGTATGACATTCTATAAACAGCAAAACTGGCAACAATAAAAAGATCAGTGGTTGCCAGGGGCTAGAGAGTTCAGAGGAATATATAGATTGAACACAGGATTTTTAGGGCAATGAAAACACTCTGGATGATACTATAACAGTGGATATGTGTCACTGTACATTTGTTCAAACCCACTGAATGTACACACCAAGGGTTAACCCTAAGGTAAACTACGGACTGGGGGTGATTATAATATGTCAGTGTAGGGTCATCAGCTGTAACAAACGCACCATTCTGGTGGGGCATGTTCATAATAGAGGAGGCTGTGCATTTTTGGGGCGGGGTGTATGGGAAATCTATGTACCTGTTGTTCAATTTTTGTCTGATGCTAAAACTACTCTAAATGCAGTGCACCTCCTGAGAAGTGAGTCTATTCCCTTCATTGGAGGTTTTCAAACAGGGTGAGGATCTCACCATCAGAGCTGTGCATAGGACTCAGGTGATGGATGGGTGTTCATACTAGAACATTTCTGAGGATCTTAAAAACATCGAGGAATATTATATACAGCCAAAATAATTTAAGTCACAATACTACCAATAAAACAGAATGGAGAAAAACCCAAAAGGCAAAAAAACAAATTTGAATAGATCATTAGGAAATGTAAAAGCTATCCTGGCTAGTAAAGTCATATTATTAAGTCTTTAAAAAAAAAAACAAACTCTTTTAGCAGAATTTCAAGTTTGTTAGAAGGTAGGCAGTCAAATGGTGCCAGTACCAGTTCCATGTCAATACTCCCCAGTGCCACCCCTAATAAAGAGAGATGATGCTTGCTGATAATTAAATTGCCTCATGTTGTTGAGGATACTGGACCCTGTCCGGTTGACTCTATATCCCAGAGTTCCTCTATGAACAGGCAATTGGCTCAAAGGACAGGAAGTCCAGGTTAGAAGAGGGGCCAGTACCTAACTGGCCTACAACAAATCAGCTCATGACTTTGGCTCCTAGTGCCAACAGAACTAACATTTAACACACAGGATTCCCGTGATGTTCCCTGAGGTTAGGTAAAATTGGGAAGGATATAAAATCTGAGGCTAGGTTCATCACAGTATCCCATCATGGACCACATCTACTGCTATGACAGCCTTCCTGAGCTGGCAAAAGATAACAAACAACCAAACTCCATCTTCTGAGGCCCAGGGAAGGGAATGCCTAGCCATGCCAATCTGCTGCAGAGCTGGAATGGGGATTCAGGGCTCTACACCTGCAACTAAAATCTTCCATAGAGCCTTTCCATATCATTCCACTTTGAAATAAACTGGTTCTACTTCTTATCCCTTCAAGTGATTGTGATGTATGCTTTTCACTGAAACTGCTTGGCTTCAACAGCAGCTCTCTGCCAGCACCAACTTTTCCATCCAGCCAGTCCTTAAGCTTTCCTTGCTTTAAAGCAAGTGCCAAAAGAGGAAGATAATGATGTTAATTGAGTCTTCTCATTTCTCCCATAAAAGTTATGAAGTTGCTTGATGAAGTTAATTTATTATAGAGTTAATGTGTGGTGGGTGGGGGTGGGCTGCTGTTCCATTTCAGTTCTCTGGTCTTTTGCTGATGAGGCCTTTGAACTCCTGCCCACATCAAGCCTATGAATCAGTGTCATTTACCATGTGCATTTAGATAATTGAAATAATAAAGATGAAATGGATACAAAAGATCTACTATTTCATGAATGGTAACTCCTTTTTATCAGTGCACCAACAGTGAAGCAAATTAGACCACCTACATTCTTTCTTCATGAAAAAGATCTATCATTTTGCCCCTATCTTTCCAATTTCCAAGAAATTTCATTTTCTTTCTCAAAAAGTGCTAATATGTACATAAAATTATATACATAAGCTTCTAATCAAAATGATAATTCTGAGCAGAAATGATGTGGGAATTTATTCTAATGATAATACACTGGAAGAAAATTGAACACAAATGTTTATATTTTCTTTCTTCATCATGGTTATAAAAAGCTTAAGCATATAAAAATTGGAAGCTGAAAAACTCAGCTTACTATAAACTTTGAAATACTATACTGAAAAAGAATAAAAGTGTTCATATTTAAAGCCACTTAACCTGCTATAAAGTCAGGAAAGAATATCATTCTTAAAATTAAATACCCCTAAAATAAACAGAATCAGGAAGACAGTGTTGTTAGGAGAAGACTTCATTAATTTTGAACATTATTTTGGAGGTCCCAGCCTGGTCTGGAATCCCAGTGGTGATGATAAATCATGCTTCACCTCCCTTACTAGAAACTAACACAAATTTTAAAATGACAAAACATGTACAATTCAAAAGGATTCTTCTAGATCAGTTTCCAAGTTCAATATTGCTTTTCTATCTAGCATTGAACTTCAAAACACTACACAAAGAATGGCCTCAAAGAAGAAAGAAACTGATGGATAAAAACAGCTCATACTTTTGACAAAGAATGCCAGAGAAGAAAACTGAAGGAAATCTCTGTAAAAAATAATAATAATAACAATAATAATAATAATAACGATTTAGCTAATACAAGCATGGTGTTACCCAACGTACTTTGTCTTTTGCCTTCAACAACACAAGGTGACACCTTGACAGTGGTCTAAGCTCGAAATGTGGACCTCTTGGCAAGGGAGCTGTTTGAATCCTTCTCCCATGGCAGCCTCCCTTTGTCATCCTGTGCTGCCTCAACCCTTCAAAAGACCATTCTCCCTGCCGATAATTCTTCCTCAGAGCCTAAAACAGTGGCAAGCATACACATGACACAAGGTAAATATTTGTGAATTAGTTAATTAGACAACACTCCTACATCTCCAGGGTGTCTCCTCCACCTAGCCTCACAACCCAGCAGGAGAAGGTTAATTTCCCCAGAGCCTCTGGAACTTTCTTCTCAAACCATCTAGATACTTCTTTGGCTTGGCTTTCAAACTGGGTATTTCTCAACCTAGGAGTGCTCTCTGGAACTTTTTCCACAAGTGATTAAAGAAAATCCACAACAACAAAGGAAGAGAAATCAGAAAGTACATAAATTTTAAACTCTAGTTTCTCTCTCCCACAAATATATTCAAACAAAATCCAAAACCTTCAGCACCCGTCGGGGGACTTTGTATTTATTCATTTATAATTTTCTGCATTTCTTAAAATCTGGGTATCAGTACTTCATGAAGGCATGAATTCCAGCCTTTCATATTAAGGATTTTTTACTAGAAAACCTGAGCATTTAGAGGTTAAAACGATACTGGGGCCAGGCTTCAGAGATCAGAAGACCCCTCTGTCTCTGGGGACATCAATAATGAACTTGATACAATTTTGAGAAAATAATGGTTATTGGCATCCTTTGCCAACCCAAGCATGGACCACTCACCAAGAGGAATTCACAATATAGTTCTATTCCAAAATCATTTTGTTGAGCATCTATGCAGTGCCAGACACTATGCCAGACAATGGGGAGTCTGGGGTGATTGAGACATCATCCAGAGGGGAGACTTAAACAAAGAGCTATAGCAGGACACACAGATTTATCTTTTGGGATACTCAGTTTCTCATTCACAGACTCCATTACCAAAAGTGACTGCCCTTTTGCCTCCAAATGCAATTAAAAGATTAATTATAAGCAGTGACTAAGCTCTGAAATTCCTAAAGGAAGTCACTTTATTTTAACCATGATCCAGATGAAAATTTGTGGGAGGTACTGTCAGGTAATTTGTGGCAACACCAAGGGCGGAAGGGGCCCTTTCCTTCCTCCCTGTTTGAGAATTGGGGGAAAAATGTGATGCAGGATCCCAGGCAACTTAGGGCAAACCAGCAGAGGGAAGAGCATGAAGTCAGGTAGAGAGGGCTGGTGTCTACTCCACAGGCTGTCAGGACCAAGTGGATCAGACACCACTAAGAACCAGCAGGGCTGCCTGGGACCTTGCAGGGTACATGCCAATCTTTTGGCACAGCCTAAGCAGAACAGCTGGGTAAGGGAGCAGGTGCAGGACCAAGGGGAGGTCTTGTCAACAAAGAGGGGCCACCCATCATTGGCCAATCTGAGAAAGATGATCTGACACATTTATCAGCTGCAAACATCAGAGAAAGAGCCCAGCAAAGTACAGAGGGGCAAGGTACCCTGGAGATGCCAGCAGCAACAATTTAGCAGGGACAAGATTTCCTCATGTAGATTCAGGCGCCATCTTTTTTTTTTTTTTTTTTGTATTTTTGCCATTTCTTGGGCCGCTCCCACAGCATATGGAGGTTCCCAGGCTAGGGGTCGAATCAGAGCTGTAGCAACTGGCCTATGCCAGAGCCACAGCATCGCGGGATCCAAGCCACGTCTGTGACCTACACCACAGCTCACGGCAATGCCGGATCCTTAACCCACTGAGTAAGGCCAGGGATTAAATCCGCAACCTCATGGTTCCTAGTCAGATTCGTTAACCACTGAGCCACGATGGGAACTCCTCCGGCACCATCTTGATGCAGACCCAAGGACCAGCTCATGAGAGGACTGCTTATAAGAACAAATATAGTCTCCACTCCACACACTCAACCATGGTCTAAAGACAGCAGGGTATTTGGGATGGAAATTAAAGAGGAAATTAGAGCGCCATCCCCCAAAACAAGTTCAACTAGAGACACTACTCTTTTGTTTCTTTGGCTGCACCTGTGACATACAGAAATTCCAGGGCCAGGGATTAAACTTAAGCCATAGCAGTGACAATGCCAAATCCTTAAACTCTAGGCCACCAGGGAACTCCTAGAGATACTCTTCAACTTATTAAGATTCTATGTGGATTGTGTACCTAGTTATTTCCTTCTTACCTAAAAGGATGGAGGGTCCTATAGCATCCAAGATCTAGGAAAATAAACTATTTTCTTTTGTGCATCTGAGTTGCGGTAGACAACCCTACTGACAAAAAGAAAGGCGTGGTGAGGTTAGGTCAGGCTCAGAGAATGAATGAAGCAATATGTTTAGGATTAAAAAGATTTTCAACTTGACTTCAGAAGAGGATTTTAAAAGATCCTGAAAAGGAGAGTTCCCATTGTGGCTCAGCAGGTTACAAACCTGACTAGTATCCATGAGGATGCGGGTTTGATCCCTGACCTTGCTCAGCGGGTTAAGGATCCAGTGTTGTCATGAGCTGCAGTACAGGTCACAGACACAGCTCAGATCTGGCATTGCTGTGGCTGTGGCTGTGGCTGTGGCTGTGGCTGTGGCTGGCAACTGCAGCTCTGATTCAACCTCTAGCCTGAAAACTTCCATATGCCATAGGTGTGGCCTTGAAAAAAGTAAAAAAAAAAAAAAAAGAAAGAAAGAAATTAAAAAAAATAAAAAGACCTTGAAAGGTCGGGGCAGTATGGAGGTTTATAGTTTCCTGGATGTGGAATTTAAACCTATTTTTCTGACTTTAAGTCTGATTTCACTAAGCAGCAACTGAACAAAAACAAAACCAATATTTCAAACATGTCAGCATTTACCTTCAATGCTGTAGTCGAAGATCTTTTTCTTTTATTAAGAAATGGACTAACCATTTGATTTCTGATGGAGGGAAGAGACATCCTCAGGGTAAAATAAATCTCATGGGCAAGAGGGGCTGAATTCATTATATGCATATTCATGTAAAAAATAACCAAAATGAGTAAAATAATAAAAGTAGACACACAGTAAAACTGTAACACACCAAGGGATTGCAGGATTTTACTTTCCACTGGACTGTAAACTGTCTGAAAGAAACCAAAAAAGGCATGTCTGGGTTGAATTTCAGCACATTGCATGAGGAATTAATTACCTCCAATCTCAAAACTAGCTTTTCTAGAGTTTGCTTTCAGTTTGGGATATTTATGACTTTGAGTTAATTTTACACCAAATTAGCAGGATTTTCCCCTTTTTATCCTTTATGATACAAAAGCTGCCACATCCTTCCCCAGCACACAGCACTGAAGTCTTCATGACTTCATAGGAAAGGTGGCTGTCATCAGAAGCCCCTTGTGTTTATCCACCCCTATGAGGGTCAGTAAGGGTATTCCCCTCCCTGGTACTTGAACATCTTCAGCAAAGAAGGTTGAGGGTACACAGCAGCCCACTTTAGCATTGGGTATCAACTGATGGGCCAGGAAAATGTGCAGGAGGCACCAAGTAGTTGAGGAAGAGACTCAGTGTCAAGGTCTCCCTTTGCAGACTGGTCTACATGCCTGTGCTTTGAGGAAAAATGGATTTTGACCTCCTGGATCATGGACATCTGTGGCTCGCTTGCTACTTTACCCTGAATTTCACTAAATTGGAATTTTGCTTGACCTTTGGATTGGCTTTTGTTTGAAAGTCAACGAAGGGCTCCTGCCACTGAAGGGGTTAGACACATGGGATTATGTGCAGGTCCTTAACCATGCCACATTGTTTTATATCTTTTCCTCCACTAAAATAGCCTCACCCATTTATCCTCCAATGAACTCCTACATGTTCTTTAAGACCCAGCTCAAATACTACTACTGAAGGCTTCTCTGACCTCCTACAGGGAGGGGTGGTACACAGCCCCTGATTGTGGTATAGATCCCTCTTCATTGCACTCATCTCTTAAGAAGTTGGTCAGTATCCCCACCTCCTCCAGGGACTGTAAGAACCAGGAGGATAAACAGTGGATTCTAAGACAATATTTGGCAATTAGTAGGTGTTCAATAAAGACTAATTGAATGTGATGGATCCTAACAAAAGGATGAGACCACTGGGTTAAGCTATATTAAGAGACAAGCAAGATGTCTCAAAGGATATGGTTTGAAATGAGCTTTACTAGGAGTACAAAAACACAATACCTTTTAAAATTGCATCCCCAAAAAATCAAATACCTGGAACTATACCTGACCAAGGAGGTAAAGGACTTATATGCCAAGAACTCTAAAACATTAATCAAGGAAATTAAAGAAGATGTAAAGAAATGGAAAGATATCCCATGCTCCTGGGTTGGAAAAAATTAATATTGTAAAAACGGCTATACTACCCAAAGCGATCTACAGATTCAATGCAATCCCTATCAAATTACCCATAATATTTTTCACAGAACTAGAACAAACAATCCAAAAATTTATATGGAACCACAAAAGACCCAGAATTGCCAAAGAAATTCTGAGAAACAAAAACCAAGCAGGAGGCATAACTCTTCCAGACTTCAGGCAATATTACAAAGCCACAGTCATCAAGACAGTGTGGTACTGGTACCCAAACAGACATACAGACCAATGGAACAGAATAGAGAACCCAGAAATAAACCCAGACACCTATGGTCAATTAATCTTTGACAAAGGAGGCAAGAACATAAAATGGGAAAAAGACAGTCTTTTCAAAAAGCATTGCTGGGAAACCTGGACAGCTGCATGCAAAGCAATGAAACTAGAACACACCCTCACATCATGCACAAAAATAAACTCCAAATGGCTTAAAGACTTAAATGTAAGACAAGACACCATCAAACTCCTGGAGGAGAACATAGGCAAAACACTCTCTGACATCACCCTCATGAATGTTTTCTCAGGTCAGTCTCCCAAAGCAACAGAAATAAGAACAAAAATAAACCAGTGGAACCTAATCAAACTGACAAGCTTTTGCACAGCAAAGGAAACCAAAAAGAAAATGAAAAGACAACTTACAGAATGGGAGAAAATAGTTTCAAATGATGCAACTGACAAGAGCCTAATCTCTAAAATATACAAGCAACTTATAAAACTCCACAGCAAAAACGCCAACCACCCAATGGAAAAAATGGGGAAAAGACCTGAATAGACATCTCTCCAAGGAAGATATACAAATGGCCAATAAGCACATGAGAAAATGCTTAACATCCTTGATTATTAGAGAAATGCAAATCAAAACTACCATGAGATACCACCTCATACCAGTCATAATGGCCATCATTAATAACTCCACAAATAATAAATGCTAGAGGGGGTATGGGGAAAAGGGAACCCTCTTGCACTCTTGATGGTAATGTAAGCTGGTACAACACTATGGAGATACCTTAGAAATATATACATAGAACTACCATATGACCCAGCAATCCCATTCTTGGGCATATATCCAGACAAAACTTTCCTTGAAAAAGACATATGCACTCGCATGTTCATTGCAGTACTATTCACAATAGCCAAGATATGGAAACAACCTAAATGTCCATCAACAGATGATGGATTAAAAAGATGTGGTATATATACACAATGGAATACTACTCAGCCATAAAAAAGGACAAAATAATGCCACTTGCAGCAACATGGATGGAACTAGAGTCTCTCATAATGAGTGAAGTAAGTCAGAAAGAGAAAGAAATATACCATATGATATCACTTATATCTGGAATCTAATATAAGGCACAAATGAACCTTTCCAGAGAAAAGAAAATCATGGACATGGAGAACAGACTTGTGGTTGCCAAGGGGGAGGGGCAGGGAGTGGGGTGGTTGGGGAGCTTGGGATTAATAGATACAAACTATTGTCTTTGGAATGGATAAGCAATGAGATCCTGCTGTGCAGCACTGGGAACTATGTCTAGTCAGTTATGACGGAGCATGATAAGGTGTGAAATAGAATGTGTACATGTATGTGTAACTGGGTCACCATGCTGTAAAGTAGGAAAAAAAATTGTATTGGGGAAATAACTATTAAAAAAATAAAAGCAGGAGTTCCCGTCGTGGCTCAGTGGTTAACGAATCTGACTAGGAACCATGAGGTTGCAGGTTCGATACCTAGCCTTGCTCAGTGGGTTAAGGATCCGGCATTGCTGTGAGCTGTGGTGTAGGTTGCAGATGCGGCTCGGATCCCGCATTGCTGTGGCTCTGGCGTAGGCGGCGTCTACAGCTCTGATTCGACCCCTAGCCTGGGAACCTCCATTTGCTGCAGGAGCAGCCCAAGACATGGCAAAAAGACAATAAATAAATAAATAAATAAATAAATAAATAAATAATAATAATAACAAAAAATTTTTAAAAAAAGCAATGAGGTTTACTGAGTACAAGAATGGAGTGAATGGCAAGGGAGTTAAGGAATGCCCATGTGAAATTCAAATCGATGATCATTAACTGATAAGAACTAATGAATGACTAATGAAGGGAGAGAATATTAATCAAGTGAAACATTAGAGTTGGTAGAATAATTAGAATTTCCCCACACTGACATGTTACCTGGTCTTCACTGCTTCCTGTACAGGAGGCAAAGGACAGCCATATCCTTCCCCATCACACAGCACTGAATTCCTCGTGACTTCATCAGGAAGTGTGGCTGTCATCAATAGCCCCCTCTGTCCATCCAGTCCCTACAAGGGGGACTATACATGGATAAATGAGGCAGAGAGAGGCAGGGTCTGATTAGTTTGGGGTGGTCTGAGTGAAATACCAATCCTTAGAGTGTGAGCCAGATCCCCAGCCACAAGAATCATTGTCAGTGAATCAGAATCTCTGAAAATGTGGCCTAGGAATCTGTTTTATACACATTCCATGATGACTCCTATGCACAACAGTCTGAAAACTTATGGATAGAGAGTGAGCTCCCTGTTGTGAACTTCAACCTTGAATTTGTTTCAAAAGTGAACTGTGGTGGAGAAAGTGTGATCTTCTTATAAAATAATGTTGGAGAAATTGCAACTCTATAGAGGAAAAAACTGACCAAAACATACCTTGACCTCTACCTTAAACTACACACACACACACACACACACACACACACACACACACACACACACACACTAATGAAATGGTTTGTAGATCCAAACATAAAACTTAAAATAATAACTCTCCTGGAAAAAAATCATAGAAGGATAGCTCTATAGGAAAAGACTTCTTAGCAGGTCCCAAAAAGTATTAAACAATTTTTCCTTTAGGAAGAAAATACATAAATTATAATACATCAAAATTAAGAACAGATATTATCAAAAGATACTATCAAGGAAATGAAATCCAAGCCACAAAATGGATGAAGATATTTGCAATACATATATCATATCTGATAAAGGACTCATAACCAGAATAAATTTTTAAAACTCCCATAAATCCATATAAAAGGCAACTTGACAGTAAGGCAAAGAACTTGAACAGGTACTTCACAAAAGAAAATAAACATATGAAAAGATGTCCAACATTATTAGTTATCAAGGAAGTGAAAATTAAAACCACGATGAGATGCCACTTTACATCCCATTGAATGGTTAAAATTAAAAAAAAAAAAAACTGACCAAGCCAATAATGGTAAGGATGTAGAGTTACCATAGCACTTAGACACTACTTAAGGGGGGAAAAATTGGTACAACCACTTTGAGAAACTCTTTGGTAATATCCACCAAAACCAAAGATGTGCATACATACTTTATGAGCCAAGAATTCCACTCCTAAGTACACATTCAACATAGATACACATATATATTCATCAGAAGATACCTGAAAGAATGTTTAGCAGCACTACATGTAATAGCAAAACCTGGAAGCAATTCAATACTGTTCAAAAGTAGAATGGGTAGGAGTTCCCATCGTGGCATAGCAGAAATGAATCTGACTAGGAACCATGATGTTGCGGGTTTGATCCCTGGCCTCTCTCAGTGGATTAAGGATCCGGCATTGCCGTGAGCTGTGGTGTAGGTTGCAGCCAGGGCTCGGATCCTGCATGGCTGTGGCTGTGGGCACGTGGCGTATTCAGGCAGCTGTAGCTCCGACTGGACTCCTAGCCTGGGAATCTCCGTGTGCCACAGGTGTGGCCCTAAAAAGCAAAAAAAAAAAAAAAAAAAAAGTAGAATGGATAAATCATGGTATATTAGTACAATAAAAGCCATACAATAAAATTATATAGTAGAAAGAACTGAAGAATTGCTGCATGGATGAATCTTGATAATATTATGCTAAGAACAAGAAACCAGACACTACAGAGTATGTTTTGTGTGATGCGATCTATGTGAATTTCAAAATCAAGCAAAACTAACATATGGTGATAAAAAGAATGGAGGTGACCAGTGGGGGTATAAGGAATGAGAGGGGCATGAGGGATGTATAATGTTTTAGTTCTTGATCTGGGTACTGGTTACATGGGTGTATTTACTGTGTTGAATTCATCAAGCTGAACACTTATGATCTGTGTACTTTTTTGGGTATGTATGTTTACTTCACTAAAAAGCATACCTAAAAAATAAATTTCTCCAGTAAGCCCCTTTATCTGAATATATTCTTTGGTGCTGGCATTCCACAGTCTCATACACTCTCTTCCAACAGTATCGCTAAACTGGACTTCACCCATAAAGCCACTCTTCAGTATGATTATAATGGATTTCTGCATTTATATGGCGCCTTTCCTCTGCGGAGATCAAAGGACCTCTGCATAATAAAAGATAGCATATCAAATGTAGCATATCAAACACAGTTGGGTTTGAGAGAATAAAGGGGAAATATTGAACTGAGGGACATATAATCTAGGAACCTTGTAGACGTCAAATAAGTCATAAAAACTGTATGTAAAAACAATCATAAACATCAACTATTAAGAATTCAGTTGTGTGAAATAAAAGCCTTGCTGCTTTTACTCTCGACATGGGAAGGACAGAGAGCAGCTGAGGCATTCAATTTAGGACTTAGACTCCTAGGCACCACATTGCAAGATTTCTCTGGAGTTGACTTGGCACCTCACTGCAGTAAAACAGAACAACTAAATAAACTCTCTGTGCTGCTGTTCAAAGAGCTTTCATATGTATTTTAAGACATAAAGCCAGTAGCCCTGACAACTAATTAAATGGGCCTTTTTCATGTTTGTGAAATAAATATTCTATTGCTATATCTCTCTGAGGCATATAGAATTATATACAATGCTTCTAGGTTTTACAACGACATCCACCAAATGTGTTTTCCTCAAACTACAGTTCTTAAAATTACCAAAGGAAAATGTTCACAACGAAAAAGTTTTCACTGATCCGAGGTCGATTTTGAAACCTGTATGAGTTGACATTCTGCCTTGGCCAGTGACCTCAGGAGTTACTTCCATTAGTTTAACAAAGCCCATCTCTAGCTTTGTGAATTGTGAAACAGCCTCTCAGACCTTTCTCTGTAATCTCTCCACAGGCAGGAGGAGGAAAAGGAAAATAAGTGGCCTTGAATAATTTAAGCAGTCCCTGTTCTGCACATGGATGGCTTCAAGACAGGGAGTCAGATAAATGAAAGCAGTATTTAACTTCATATATTTATCCCTTGGGAGAGATGACAATAGTCAAAGATAATGGAGAGGAGGAGGAAGAAATTGACCATAGCTGGCAAGCGTTCTAAATGGATAGCCTGAATAAATTATCACAACAATCCTATTAAGTTGGTAGTTTATTATCTCCATTTTTACAGATACAAAAATGGAGATTTTAAAAAAAGGTTAAGTAAATTGTCTAAGGTCACACTACATAATAAGTGATGAAACCAAGACTTAAATCCAGGCAAAGTGATTCCAGAGCTTGCACGCTTTAGCAGTAGAGTTTATGAAATTAGGTGGAAGGGATACTAAGGCACTCCATGGTAAGATTTTGTGTTGAAAGAGTGCCTTATCATCTGTGGGGGCTCCTGTTTTTTAGGGACTGCTCTGACAGAAGTTGCTCCTATAACCTGTGAGACACTACAAAGAGAGAAAGGCCTGTTTCTCCAAGTAGAATTGGATCACAAGTCCCATGTTCTTACAAGGACTATCAAGATGTATGTCAGGAATCAGGCCCCCCCTCGGAATCATGCTTTGACACAAATCACACAAGTTTAACATATTACAACCATCCCCTGTCATTAGAGTTTGCACTTTTCGCAGATTTCTGACTTGTCCTTGTATTCAGGCTTTGAGCCTAACAGCATTTACAAAGGATTCCTGGAAGGTTAAATTCACGTTCCTTAGAAGCCCTATGGAATAATTCAGATTTCCTCTATAGGCAGTAGCAGTGATTCATTCATAACAAGAGTATTGCTAACTTGTTCAATAGGAGATCAGTCTTTGGGGAAAAAAACAACAGCTAGGAGATTTTCATCTGAACAGGAGGTCACTTTAAAATTCAATTTAGTGACACCCTTGTGGGTTTTCCCTGGCACCTAGAATATATGGACTAATAATTGGGAACAGCTGCTTGTCTTGACTGAAACCACTCTATTTAAATAGCTCCAAGATTACACCCTTGGCCTCTGTGTCTTTATATACTTTGGAAATAAACTACTGTGGATGCCTAAATGTATTCAGACAATGGAAGAGATGATTTATGGAGACTGGCCACATCCAGAGCTGCAAGCCTCATTCATTTCCCTGGCTTAATCATCACCACCCATGCAAAGGAAAGGGAGCAAAATGACAAGGTCGTACAGTTACTATCCCCTGGAGTCACCCCGAACAAAAGCTATCCTCAGATTGAAGCACTTTTTCATGACCTTACCTCTAAGACACAGTCACTGCATTTGACTCTACCAAAACCCTAACTTAATGATCAAGTTTATTAAAGCTGACATTCCCAGAGCATTTATTTCTGGTGTGCCCCAAGTGAAGTTCTAAACAGTTAATGACATTCTTCTAGAATATAAGATTTACATATTTTAACTGGACATTTTAAAGTACACTTCAATTTTCTTCCTATTTAAGTCGTTTTGTCCAGTTTTGTTTTTCTTCTGAATCACTGATTCCAGAAAGATTTATTACATGCTTATTCTGGGCCAAGTGCTCATCCCTCAAAATGGCCTGAGCTTAAATATATTAATGCCAAACACACTTGTAACCTTTCTCTTCCAATGTAAACATCCAACTATAGAAAAGTAATAAAATACAGCATGACATATCCACTTGGCAAAATATGATGGGACTATTCACAAACAAGATAGCATCTATAGGATTATGAGAGAAATTGGAGAAATTAAAATGATATTATTAGGTTAAAAAGAAGCAAACTTGAATAGACCCTTGATGACAACTATGTAAAATTATGCACAAAGATGGGAGCAAGGAAAAAATCATAAGGAAAACTTCCATATTCCGGATTTTTTCCATAAATATTCCAGAAAACCATACAGATCAAGATGAGCAAGTCAAACCACCCAGAACCCATGCACATTTATCAGACAGAGAACACCACAAACTTCAAATTATGCCTGAATAGGTAAACAAATTACCAAATTCAGAAAATCCAGTTCAGAAAAAGAGAGGAAAGCAGACCTATGTGTGGAAAAACAGATACAATAATCCCAGAAAAAGAACATCTTCTCCTAAATAGGAATGAGACATGGTAGGTATGAGATGTGGTAGATTAGAGCATTGATTGTGACAAATCAAAGAGAAGGAGCTTGAAAGTCTTCAAGAGCAGAAGTGGAAATTTTGGGAAAGCACCAATTCTGGAGAAGAAGGGGTAACCTGGAAAGAGTAGACTTAACACATACGTATGAATTATACATACAAGTTTGATTTCTAGTTTCATGCTATTGTGATTGGAAAAGATATTTGGAATGATTTTAATCTTCTTAAATCTGCTAAGACTTGTGTTGTGTCCTGTCATATAATCTATCCTTGAGAATGCTCCATGTGTACTTGAGAAGAATGTTATTCCGCTGCTGTTCAATGAAATGTTCTGGGGATGTCTCTCAGGTCTATTTGATCTAGTGTATAGTTTGAGCCCATAATTTCCTTTTGATTTTCTGTCTGGATGTCCTACCCATTGCTGAATGTGGGGTATGGAAGTCCCCTACAATTACCATATTGTTGTCTATTTCTTCCTTCATATCTGTTAGTATTTGATTAATATATATAGGTGTCTAATGTTGGGTGAGTATTTATTTATGATTGTTGCACCTTCTTGGCAGATTGATCTCTTTATCATTATATAATGACCTTCCTTGTCTCTTGTTACCATTTTTGGCTCAAAGCCTAATACGTCTGATGTATAAGTAGAGCTACTCCCAGTTTGTTTTGGTTTCCATTTGCATAGATAACTTTTTGCATCCCTCACTTTGAATCTATGTGTGTCCTAAAATACAAAATAGGATATATGTTAATGTAACTGACCATGTTACTAGATCTAAGGAGAAACTTACAAACTTTTTTTTTAGATGCAGAAAAGGTGCTTGAAAAAAATCAAGCTCATTCCTGATGAAAATACCCCATTTAATAAGAACTGAAGTAAATTTCTAACATAATTACATATATGGACACAAACACATACATACACTTGTATTTTACATAACAATTTATAATACATACATACACATACTTCAGTTTTGAAGACAATATCTCATGGGAAACATTAGAGGAATACCCATCAATGTGAAGAACAACCATCATCATATTGGAGGTATTTTAATAAACTTTTTAAAATGTGCAAAAGTCTGTATGAGAAAAAGTTTAAAACACTCTTAAAATACACAAAATTATACTTGAATAAATGAGAAGACATCTATGCCAGAAAGAAAGAAGTGTTCAAAAACTGCAGGGATATCGAAATAACTCGTGGACTCATTGAAGGGACTGGCCAAATTTAGAGGTATTGAAACAACTAATGATGATAATTATAAAACACTGAGTAAAAAAAAATAATCAAAGAGTTCATGGTGAAATTAAGAATCAGGGAGGAGAGAGAGGAGAATGGGAAAATTCTTTTTTTTTATTTTTAGGGCACACCCGTAGCATATGGAAGTTCAGATTGGAGCTGCAGCTGCCAGCGCACACCACAGCCACAGCAACAGCAGATCTGAGCCACCACCACAGCTTAACCCACTGAGCAAGGCCAGGGATCAAACCCGCATCCTCATGAAAACTAGTTGGATTCTTGACCTACTGAGCCACAGCAGGAACTCCTATAAAAATTCTTTACAGAAGAATGCTAGCTAATCTATGTAGAAAGAATAACAGAACTTTTAAAATCATTGTTATTATTAATGTAATAATTAATTCAGGCAAATATCATTAATGGATGCTAAAATCATTGAGGAGAAGTTTGTGGGGGGGGAAGAGAACTTTCACACAGTCTCAAAATATTACCCCCAAAGAATATTTATAAATTATGAAGGGAAAGAATATTTTCATGACGAAGAGATCTGGGATCAGGCAGATTTTTTTTTTTTTTTTTTTTTTTTTTTGGCCACACCTGTGGCATGAAGAAGTTCCTGGACCAGCTATAGAACCTGCACCACAGCAATGACAACACTGGTTCCTTAATCCACTGAGCCATCAGGGAATTCCTGGCAGATACCTTCTTAACCAAGGTATCCAATTTAGCATCATTAATAGCATGATCAACTCACATTTGACTCCTGAGTGATATGGTGAAGAGGAAGTCACTTCACTCCTGTGATATTTTTGCCAAAAATGTTTAATCTGAATTGAATCATTAGGAAATAATCAGACAAATTTAAATTGGGGGCCATTGTACAAAACGACCTACCTGGACACTTGAAAAAATGCTGATATTTAAAACAAACAAACAAAAAAAAAGGAGCAAAAAGCTTATTTGAGATTGAAAGAGAAAACAATTACAATACAGCACATGATTATTGATCATGTCATGGCCCAAAAGCTATATATTATTGGATGATTAGGAAAACGTGGATATAGTTATATATTAGATCACATTACTTCATCAGTACTTACATACTTTTTAAATGGAAATTCACTACATTTATGTGTATACCTTGTATCTTAGTCCGTTAAGGCGGCTATAAGAGAATATCACAGAATGAGTAGCTTATAAGCAATGTATATTTACTTCTCTAGAACCTGGAAGTCCAAGATCAAAACACCAGCAGATTCCTCTCTGATGAGAACCCTACTTCTGATTTATAGATGACATTGTCTAGCTATAACTTCACATGTTGGCAGAAGCAAGGGAGCTTTCTTAGGCCTCTCTTACAAGGGCATCAATCCCATTCATGAGGGTTCCACCTGCATGATCCACCCTCATGATCTAATCACTCAAAGGCACCCCCCACCTCCTATTACCACCACAATGGGGATTAGGTTTTCAATGTATAAATTCAGGGGGACACAAATATCTATCGAGAATATCTGGTGACAACAGGAGAAGTTTGCATTTGAAATATTTCCCTTTGGAGATAACTGACCATTGTTTCATGATTATTAAAATTATTAACATTTTCATGATTATTAAAATTATTAACATTTTGAAAATGCTATTTACTTATTTAGTCTTTTTAGGGCTGCACCCACGGCATATAGAAGTTCCCAGGCTAGGGGCTGAATTAGAACTGCAGCCGCCAGCCTACACCACAGCCACAGCAATGCAGAATCCAAACTGTGTCTGTGACCTACACCACAACTCATGGCAATGCTGGATCCTTAACCCACTGAGTGAAGCCAGGGATTGAACTCACATCCTTGTGGATACTAGTTCATTGCTTCTGAGTCACAACGGGAACTCCTGACAAAGTTATTCCAAATATCTGGCTGAAAACAAGCACATGAAAAAATGCTCAACATCACTGATTATTAGAGAAATGCAAATCAAAACTACTATGAGGTGCTACCTCACACCTGTGATAATGGCCATCATTAATAGATCCACAAATAACAAATGCTGGAGAGGGTATGGAGAAAAGGGAGCCCTCCTGAACTGTTGGTGGGAATGTAAATTGGTACAACCACTATGGAAAACAGTATGGAGGTACCTTAGAAAACTAAATATAGAATTACCACATGACGCAGCAATCCCACTCTTAGTTATATATCCAGACTAAACTTCCTTGAAAGAGACACATGCACCCACATGTTCATTGCAGCACTATTCACAATACCCAAGACATGGAAACAACCTAAATGTCCATCGACAGATGATTGGATTAAAAAGATGTGATATATATACACAATGGAATACTACTCAGCCATAAAAAAGGACAAAATAATGCCATTTGCAGCAACATGGATGAAACTAGAGACTCTCATACTGAATGAAGTTAGAAAGAGAAAGACAAATACCATATGGTATCACTTATATCTGGAATCTAATATAAGGCACAAATGAACCTTTCCAGAGAAAAGGAAATCATGGACTTGGAGAATAGACTTGTGGTTGCCAAGGGGGAGGGAGTGGGATGGACTGGGAATTTGGGGTTAGTAGATGCAGACTATTGCCTTTGGGATGGATAAGCAATGAGATCCTGCTGTATAGCACTGGGAACTGTATCTAGTCACTTATGATGGAGCATGATAATGTGAAAAAAAGAATGTATATATGTGTGTGTGACTAGGTCACCTTGCTGTAGAGTAGAAAATTGACAGAACACTGTAAACCGGCTATGAATGAAAAACAAAAATTGTTAAAAGTAAAATAAAATATCTGGCTGAAATTATTATTATATGTGAACATTTGTTTTTTCACAAAGTCTCAGTTATGTTTTCAGATTAGTAATGAACCATATCCTGCAATCTACAGATAAAGAACAGTTAGGCTAACACTGGCATCTAGACCTACTATATTGTGTTCCAAACTTGGGCAAAATTAATTACAGTACTTATTTGTAGTTAAATAAGAGCAATAATTATGTTCTTGTCCTTATGTTCATCCATTTCAGAACAGACCTGCAGATTTTATGTGTGATCTACATTTTCATGTATCTGCAGGATAAAGGTAAAAAATTGAATAAAAGTAGTATTTCTCTCTAAGCACGTACTTGTCTAGAGAAGAGTGTCAATTTTTTAAAGGGAAGAAGTGGCAGCTTTTATTTTTTAGGATTGTGACCTATACTCTAACTTAAGTGATTTGATAGAGGAAAGAAAATAATCCAAATGCTTCTAAAACTGATTGAAGCACCCAAAGCAGGCAGTGTTCTTGTATCTCAGAAATGACATGAGTGAGACCTAAATAGGTCATTCTCAATATTCTCTAGGTTTTCCCACATGTCCTTACTTCTCTGAACTCATTTTTGTAAAATTATAAACTTACCTATTTTTCAAAACTTTATTAAATTAAAAGCATTTTAATCTTTTGAGGAATGAAACAAAAAAAGATTAAGAGGATAATTCGTTCCTTAATGGATGCAATTTAAAACCTTGGCAGTCTCTTTTCATGTAAACATTCCTGTGCTCTGAGCTCAGCGGGTCTGGGAGTGAAGCAGAGGGACGGACGTACACAGACTCCAAAGAGAAAGCAGGTCTTTCTAACGGAGGCCACAGCAACACAGCCCTTGATGAACAAAGTCTAGAAGGATTCCATTTCAAGGCAGCACTAAACCTGGGAGCAGTCTTAATCTATATTCTTCCATGTCCATGAGCCCCAAACCATTTCAAATAAGTCACTGTTACCCATTGGTTTCCAAGCCTCATAACAGTGGAGACAAATGAGAGCACAGTGGTGAGGACATGGGAGGGGAAACTTCCAAAATTCGTCTGATGAAGGATACCAGCTGGAACAACTACTATCAGTCTTTGGCTCTGCCCATCTCAAGGAGATGCAGTACATATACAAGCAAAGACTTCATATCTGGGGACACTCTTACCTCCAAGAGATGGAGGCAAATGAGATGCCACCTCCCTATTCCAGCAAAACATCATTTCTGGTAAAAGAACACAGTGCTGATCTTCCCATGGAAATTGGTAGAAATTTTCAGCCAAACATTCAGAGAAAAAGGAAACCATCTTGAAAAACGACTTTGTCCATTTCTTGTCTCTGGTTAAGATTGAACTGAGGTCATCTCGGAGTTAGCACTTAGAGCCTAAAATTTAAAATATCCATAGAAAGAAATAGGTTCTTCCTGTCCACAAAGCTCTATGAATGAAAGGTATTTTTCTCTTCTATGTGAACTGAGTTTTTGACACTTCTTAGTAGAAATAGAGAAAACTTCCTATAATATTCCAGACATTCATCCTTCATTCGTTGGAGCTACAAAGTCCCAACTCATAGAACCTTCTTCAGGTTGGATCATCTTTATTCCTCTCTCATTTCCTCCCGTGCATTGCATTTCATCATGTAAAGATGTATTCCTAAATACTTCAAGCACACATGCGTAATGCATCCATAAACGGTAAGGTCCTTATTCACATGCCATACAAAATTAAATTCAAATAAACCTATATCTATTTAGGAGTCAAAATGGCAGTTACCATTGGGGGTGAGTGACTTGGAAGAGAGTATGGAAGTGTCAGAAGTATCGATATTGCTTTTGTTTCTTGATATGGGAACTGTTATATGAGTATATTTCCTTTGATAATTCATTGAGGCATGCTATTATGATCTTCTGCACTCTTCAGTAAATATGTTACTACAGTAATGAACTGTTAATAAAATGTTTACAAAAACCAATAAAACAAATCATATCACCTACTATCTAGTAGCTTAATAGTCACAGATTCCTAATGTATCAGATGGAACTCTTAACCTCTATCTCTCAGGGCTACTGGGAAAAAGAATTAAGATAATGTTAGGAGAGAGTTTTGTAAAAAGTGGGTTAAGATGTAAATGTGAGGCATAGTTTTTCATGCTGTTCTCATCAAAGATGAGCTTCTCAAGCAAAGGGCTACAATCAGTTTTGCAGCAGCAGCCTATACCTATGTAACATATTTATAGCTATATATGTAGGCAAAAACAGAAGGAATACATGATTTACACATTGTTATACCACAGTTGGAACTCCTATTACCCACCCCTTCTCTAGCCCACAGTCCTAAGATAGATTATTTTGCAACTAATTACTTGCAGATGTGAAATCATTTCAAGTTTATGAAAATAGCAGAATAGATCCTGGAATGGGCAGCACTGAGGATAGGATGGACAACATAACAAAATTCTTGTTATTCTCAGCTTGAGGCCTTATTTTGTGGCTCTCAGTTCTGTCTCCTTCTGGTATTGTACAAGGAAGGAAGTCAAAACTGTATCTATCTCATTAAAAACAAATCCAGATTGTGTTTCCTTTTTTAATTATTCACATTCTTAATACCAGAAACTGAAAATATAACTTTAGCCCTTCCATTGTTTTCCAATGGTTTTTAGTGTCAGCCCATTGAAAAGACAACACATTCTTCATGAAAAGTGAGACAAAAGGGGCTTTAAGTTACTTCAATGTAAGGAAGTGGAAGGAAAAATAATGAAGCCATAAGTGGGAAGAGGGAACTCTCATGGAAGGAGCCAAGGGCATGGGATTTCGTCTCTCTCTATCCCCCTTTCAGCAAAATATTTAGCCACTGTTGGCTACCACTGGAACAGAATGGTTTGCTTTATGTGATCATTAAGAAAGAAAAGAAGATAAACAACAAGGTCCCACTGTATAGTACAGAGAACTATATTCAATGTCCCATGATAAACCTAATGGAAAAGAATATTTTTAAAAAGTAAAATGCACTTTTCTGCACAGCAGAAATTAATGAAATATTGTACATCAATTATACTTCAATTAAAAAATAGAAAGAAAAGAAATGTCTTCTAAATTTCAAGGGTGAAGGACAGAGCCTGAAAAACACATTTCTCCCGAGTGGGAGAGGAATAAAGACAGAAGGACGTGTTTGCTTGAGACACAGTGGGACCCAGGTCTCCCTGCAGCAGCAAAGTGACCTGACAACAAAAATCCACGTAGAGGTCGAATGAGGGGCAGGGGGAGGTCCGAACTCAGTGAGGGGAGAAATCCAAAGATCATGAATCCCCTTAATTCATGTCTCAGTTGGCTGATGCGCATCTTCAAGGAAATATTTACTTGGGATGCCTGGGTGCTATAAGTTTCTGAGCTCTTGCTACCTGAGAACATTTCTCTGTTGCTTTAATATATTCCAAACAACTTTCCTTATAAATGAATTATTTGATGCTCCAAAATAAAAAAGAAACACTTAACTACAATGGAAAAAGTAACTCCAGGTGAAAGAAGATAAAAAGCAGTAACTCCAAAGATCAGAGGGAAAAATTCTTTTGAGCTGGAATTCCATTGAAACATTATTCACTGAGAATGTATCAATCAAGAATCCTTTCTGTTAGAACCATTAGAACATATCTTCTTGAAAATAGGAGTTCCCGTCGTGGCTCAGTGGTTAGTGAATCCAACTAGGAACCATGAGGTTGCGGGTTTGATTGCTAGCCTTGCTCAGTGGGTTAAGGATCTCGCGTTGCTGTGGCTGTGGCTTAGGCTGGCGGCCACAGCTCTGATTGGACCCCTAGACTGGGAACCTCCATATGCTGTGGGTGTGGCCCTAGAAAAAGATAAAAAAAAAAAATGCAAAGCAAAGAAAATACGAATCCAAGACACAAACTAAAGAAAAGAGGAAAATATGAGATATGAGGGAAAGCACTAAATAAAGAAATTAGAAAAACTCATAAGTAAACCTAAAAATGTATTAATAAGACTTCAGGCACTTGTCAGGAAATTATACCTAAATTGAGGCATAATATAAAAAATACTTTTAACATTAGCATCAAAATTTTTTTCTTTCTGCAATAAAAATTTCTACTGTAAGTTCTTCCAAATTAAAAGAAAATCTTGCTTCGGAATAATAAAAATTGGTGGAAAATGATTGTTTTGGAAGCAGAGTGACATTAGCTGTTCTCTTTTATGTTTGCTTAAAATTTTCCATAATAGAAAAATTATAAATTTCCTCCTGTCGAAAGAGACACACAAACTAGGTTAAAAAAAAACTTTAACTGCATTGATGTTTAAAAGAAATGCATTTAAAACAAAATTATCCAGAAGTATTTAAAGTAAAGAGATGGAAATTATATACTAGATAAATGCTTGCAAAAAAGAACTAGATGTGATAATAATAGTATTCCAAAAATATAGCTCAAAATGAAAATATTAAACATGACAAAGGGAAAATGCACTGACAAAGAGTAAATACTTTTTTTTTTTTGTCTTTTTTTTTGCCATTTCTTGGGCCGCTCCTGCAGCATATGGAGGTTCCCAGGCTAGGGGTCTAATGAGAGCTGTAGCCACCAGCCTACGCCAGAGCCACAGCAACACAGGATCCGAGCCACAGCTCACGGTAACGCTGGATCCTTAACCCACTGAGCGAGGCCAGAGATCGAACCCACAACCTCATGGTTCCTAGTCGGATTCGTTAACCACTGAGCCATGATGGGAATTCCAAAAAGTAAATACTTTTTAATGAATATTTATGCACTCAAATAGTAATATATAAACTAAAAATTGTTGAAAGAGTGAGATATTAACAAATTCAATACCATATTGGAAAATTTTAGCCTAATCGACAGATCATGTAAGGCAATCATAAGTAAGAATGTATTGACTATTTACAAAAAATGATGCAATGGTCCTCAGGGGGAAAAACTCCATAAATTATAAAAGGTAAAAAATCGTTGAGTATTTACTCTGATCACAGTTTAATAAAACTAGAAAGTAACAGTCAAAACAAAATACAACAAAACAACCACCTTCACTTAGTAAATATTTTAATAATTCCTTCTAAATAACTTTAATACCTAATCTCAACTATTTTCAATGTAGCATATCAAAAGTTATGGGATGCAGCCAAGCTGGTACTCAGAGAAAGTTTTATCATCTTAAGTACCTGGACTAGAAAATAGTGAATATTCAAAACAGAAGAACTAACCATTCAGCTAAAAGAAGGAAGAAAAAGAACAAAATAAACCTATAGAAAATAAAATAAGTAAATATCATCCTATTCCATTGTCTTTTCATCTCAGCCTGATCTCTCCTTTCAGTGTTGTTTTATTTCAGAGGCCGTGTTTTGTTTTTATTTTGTTTTTAAACTTGTTGTTGGATCCTTATCATCTTCTAAAGATTTCTTCCAGAATCTATACTAGATTTTTTTTTTTTTAAGTCTTCATGATGTTGTTCCCTTTTCCTTATTCTATAGTTTTTTCTCACCAACCTGCCCCATAGGTTTTTAAAGTTTTTTCTATCCTCTACAGGGAGAGGTAACCAAATTCAATATTCTCCAAGAGCCAGCAATGCACAGACCTCCACAGCTCTGCTGACTGCCTCCTTGAATTCTGGTCAGATGTGCATGTAGGCTGATAGGAATACCTCGCTGCCCAATTCCATATAATTAGTAGGTACTCTTCAAGTATGGCTCTGCTGTGATGACGTAGAATTATTTCTTGCCCCTGGTGCTGAGCATCTGAATTGGGGATGGGAAACACCTAATCCATGTGGTATTTTCAGAATCCACTCCTGTGCCCAAGGCAGATGTCCCTATAAATAATCATGGCCAACCCACTGAGCCTACATTCAACCTCAGAGTCTTTCTGATACAGTTCTTCAAGTAGTGTCTAGAATCGTCACGTAAGAGGAAATTCTACCCAGCTCCCAATCAATGGAGCATATGCAAACTCCTGTCCCTGGTACACACTCTACGTGAACACTGCCTTGGACTGGGGCTTTGGCCCTGCTAACCTAGCTTCTCTGTAGCTGACTTTCTTCCCCAGAGCCCCTCCCCATGACAAAGTTTTCCCCGCTCCCAACACAATAAATACATAGCTCTGGGGTAAAGATAACATTTTGGGTTTCTTTAAAGTAATCTTGTGGCCTTTTTGGATACCTGCAGTGACCTTCTATGGGTCATAATCTAAAGTTGGGATCCAATAATCAGCATTTAATTTCTGGCAGATTTCCAACTGTCTGCATGTTGACTCGAACTCAGTCTGGAATGATCTAAAATTGAATTACCCTGTCTTTGCTCTTTCAAAAGTAAAGTGATTTTGTCATAGCTGCCCACTACCTACACTTGGAGCATTTTAAACCAAAAGAATTATATACGTCCCAATAATCCTGCAATGAATTTAATTTTCTACTTAACTCCTCAATGTCTTTGTTAGAGTAGATAATTCAAAGAAAAAGTGCTTTACAGACACTGTGTGTTTTGATACTTAATAGCGAATTTAAGAAATTCACCTCAGGAAGGAAGACCCTGGAGTCCATCAAAGCACAGAATTTTTCCAGAAAGAAGGGACAGAAACACAAGGCAAACTGTTTGAAACACAGTAAGGGAGGTTATTGCAAGGGCACTGGGGTGGCTCACAGACAGGAAGAGCTGCAGCTACATGGACTAGGCTAGTCCTGGGGCTTCAGGGAACAGAATCAGGCCGGATCCTGGCAGGCCTTGCTCCAACCCTCATTTTGGTTTGGCTCAGTTCTGGGCTCCTCCTTGGCATCAGGCTTTCTCCACACAGCAGGACAAGGCTCCAGTGTCTCTAACTTCACAGACAGAAGACAGAAGGACCTTCGCCAGGGTCACTCATCTTGGGGAAGGGTTCTGATTGGCTTGACTTGGGGCCCATACACCACCGTCAGATGCAGACACTGGCCAAGGGGTAAGGTACCGTGAGGGTCCAGGTCTGGTCACACCTGGGGTCCAGACACAGGGCATTTGACTAGAGAGGGATGGAGTGGGGGTAAAGGCAAGGAGAAATGGAAAAGCCGCAGCCACCACAAAGCAGTGTAATAGCCCTCACATATGTTGCAGCATCTAATTTTAAGCACAGGATTTAATGGAGGGAAAGAGAAGGGCACTAGGTAGCTGATGTCTTAGAAGAGTCACTAAAAGTGGGGAGGAAGCAACAAGGAGGCCAAGGACACCCAAAGAGAATGTCGCCCTCTCTACCCTTTCCCCAGAGTAGGCTCTGCCCCTTAAATCCATCACTGGAGAAGAGCAGTGATCACACACACCTGTGCCTCTGCTTCTGCTGGGACCAGTGAGCACATGAGGAGCCCAACCCAGTACTCATGACTGCAGACTTTTTTTTTTTTTTTTTGGTCTTTTTGCCTTTTCTAGGTCCATTCCCGCAGCATGTGGAGGTTCCCAGGCTAGGGGTCGGTCGGAGCTGCAGCCGCCAGCCTACACTAGAGCCACAGCAACGTGGGATCCGAGCCGCATCTGCGACTTACACCACAGCTCACGGAAATGCTGGATCCTTAACCCACTGAGCAAGACCAGGGATCGAACCAGCAACCTCATGGTTCCTAGTCGGATTCGTTAACCACTACGCCATGATGGGAACTCCCAGACTTTTTCTTGGTCATTGTTTAGACAAATTATGCAGCCAGATCATCCTCCTATAGTTTTCAAATTCTGACCAGGACCTACCTCAGCTTTTACGTACAACCTGTCCTGGGAGTACACATACCATCAGTTCCTACATTATCATCACTGTCTCTCAAATCATGCCTTGGAGGCTTTCTTTGAGCTGTTTGCTACAAACATGTGCTGAATCTGTTCTACCTGACACAACCTGGTGCTGGACAGATATGCACTCCTGGGGCAGCACCAATATAAGATACTATATACCCACAGTGGAGGCATCTTACAGGTGTCAGTGAAAAAGTCTGCAAATGCTCTTTTGTGATTCCTAATATGTCAGCAAGTATGCAAAGTATTTTAGATGCATCATTCAATTTAATCCCCACAACAACATGTGACCAGGTATTATTATCTCTGCTTCAAACATAAAGAAAGTGAGGCTCGGAGAGGTAAATAGTGTGATCCAGACGCCAGGCCACCCCACAGCAGAGTGTCCCACTCTAAGTCACCCATCACCTCCCCAACTCACACATGTGACAAAAGCTTGTAGACTCTTCTGGGTCTTGCTCTTCTTTTCTGCAGAACACTTTAGCCAAAACTGAGCCCTGCATGTACCCACCTCCTGATTGAGACTCAGACACTCCTGGGCAAGACAGGGGACTGGGGCGTGGAGTGGGGCAGGAAGCCTAGAGGCTTTTGTTCATGGGTCTCCATGGGGCAAGGGGCCTGGTGAAGGAGGCATTTGTGCAGCTTCTGAGGTGGGGCAGCCAACACCAGGACAGGGAAGGCTGTGCCGTGCCTGTCCGCTACTGATTCCCAAAACAGTCCTTTGGACTCAGCTCTGAACCAAGAAGCGAAGGGCTGAGGCCCCAGAGGAAGCAGCTGTTTTCCAAGTTCAGGAAGGACTCTGAGTGAAGAGGTTGGCAGAAGGAGAAGGGTGGGTAGGAAAAGAGGCTCTGATGCCTAAACTCCAGTTCACACGGAGAAAACGTAGTCTACAGGCAAGAAGACCCCCTTTTATTGACCTCAAAACCACATTTCCCAAGATAATTATATGAACACAGTTTTTACTAGAGGAAAAGAAATAATTTTTCCTCAGAACAACACTGGAGTTAAACTTGTAAAGTATATTCAAGTCTTCCTTTATTACTTCATGAGGAAGTTATTCCAAAGAGCTCAGGAAGGTACTAGTAAAATCCATAAAAGTAACACAATAAATATATTTTGGTATTTACCTGGTAAAGAGTTCCTCTCTTTTTCCTATCACAATATTTTTCAAACCTGATTTTTTTAAAAAGTTAACTTCACCAACTTCACAAGGCAAAACAATTGTTCAGATTGTTCATGAGTTCCCAGCTTTCAATATCTGTCACCTGAGTAATAGAATTTTTCCTGAGAAACATTTCCAAAATGCATCCTCCCAAATATATCTGTCACTTTCCCTGGAAGAAAAAGCAATCAAGTGATTTTTTTTTTCTTAAGTTTTTTTCTTTCAAAGTCTTTCCTTAAGTCTTTTTCCAAACCAAAAACAAAAAACAAAAAAACAAACAAAAAAAAAAAACTACTTAAAACTGTTTTCTAGTAAAATCAGTGACTACATTTGCACTTTGCCTTAAAACAAAACAGTTCAATCAAATCAGAAGTAACAGGTGAAGAGAAAGGAATTTTGTATAAGGACAATGCTTCAATAAGCAGCATGCAAGTGGTTCTTACAGGGATTAAGCAGTAGGACAAGTGGCTTGCCCCATGCAAAATGTCTTAATTCACAGGCCTTGTTTGGTTTGCTTAATCCAACTTTGAGCCACCTGATCGGGTCACACAAATGCTTTTTCAGGAGTTTGGCCACCAATCACTCACTCAATTGAACGGTTTCAACGATCCCTTGTCACAAACCAAAGAAATTCTTCCTTAATGCTAAAATGAAAGCATTGCCTCAATAGCCTCCAGGCATCCCCTCACCAAATTCACTCCCACACAAACTGCAAATCAATTCAATGATTTTATTGACATTTGTCTTTCCACCGTTTTTTGTTTTTTTTCCCAGTCAAGAATACTTGAGAGTAGAAGACTGTATATGTTAAGGTCAATGCACAAAGGACCCTAAATAACTATTTTCTTTATTGTCATGGTTCAGGAGGGGTGGGAGAGGCAGTGCTGTGGCCGAGCATCCGGGCAGTTCAATGTCCAATGTGTAAGCCCAAGCTGGTCACAGAGGCACAGCCAGAGCCAGAGGAGGGATGGGTCAGAGAAAAGCTGAGCCAAAACAAATTAACAGACCACGGGGCCACCCGAGGATGGGGAGCAGTCACTCTAGGGAGGAGGGTTAGCACACAGGATGGAGACAATGCAAGGTGCGAGGGAGGGAGGGCTTGCTGGGTGGAAGCTCTGCGTTGATGTGTGACACCAGAGGCGCTGGGCTTGGTATCTGTCTAACTTTGTCACTCATTACAAGGGAGAATATTGTCCCAAAAAGTATTTCATTCAGGTTATGATTCTGAGATAAACAGAAAGTAGCTTTCATTCTCTTCTCCATGAAATCAGCAGAACCGTGAATAGGGAACATTTCAGGGCTGTTGCTGCTTCTCAGGAGCAGCTTCTGAGCAAAGGGTTTATAATAATCACCCAGATGAAGACCACTTGGTGGGCGCCAAGGAACACTGGCAACAGGACGGACCCAACCTTTCAAAAGGACAGTAAAGGAAATGTAAGAAAAACCCACTTTCTTATTTGAACACCTACCGGCTTCTCCTTCTGTCATATTTCATTACAGTCTGGCAGACCAGTCTGGCCAGCAAACAATTTCTTCTCTAGAGTTTCCAGTCTAATTTGTAGGCAAATCTCTCCTTCCCCTCAAAGTGAAATACAATACCTTTCTGTGATGAGAGGGAATTTGTTCCATCTATGCCCCAATTAACGGCTGTGATTCCCCATCCAGTTTTCCCTGTTGCTCGCTGGAACACTCCCAAGTGGGAAGGGCCTCTCCCTCCAGGATCCCTTTAATAAGCCCCATCATCGGAGCACAAACTGGGAAAGCCAAGGCGAATCGGGGTGGCACCCGTAGTGTGGAGTAAGTCATGCTTGAGTTGTTCTGTACAAACCACATGCTTCCACATCGTATCCAATGTTTCCTTACCATCTGAAATTACATCAAGCTGGGATTTGGTTTGAATTAAAAGGGAGGGGTCTTTTTGAGGGAAGGGGCCCTTGAACTGATGCTGGAATAGTTGGGGCCACCCGCTGGGAGAGCCTCTGAAAACTGGACTCATAAAGCCAAGTCACTCCTCTCCACCCTGAGCGAACAAAAGCTCCCAATCAGCTCAGCTCTTCATTCCCACCTATACCCACTCATCCATGGGAGATGCCTTCTTTGTGTCAGAGCCTGTGAAAGGAAATAAGGATGCAAAGATCAGCAGGCCACGGCTCCAGAGGGAGGACACTTCACCCTTTGGAGAGGGGTGGGCAGCCAAAGGCTTCCTAGAGAAGGGGACACTTGAGCTGAGCCCAAGAGATGACAGTGATGGGAGAGGAGCGTCTGTCTCACTGTGCCTCCCTCCCTCTCTGTGCAGCAGTCACATCCCATGTCTCCGCTTCCCTCTAACCCACAGCTCCTACTCTATGGGCTGCTGTTCCTCTTCCGGTGCTCTTCCTTCACCCAGGTCACTGCTGCTCTTCCTTCTGTGTCAGGGCCACAGTCACCCCCCTCAGAGAAGCCTTCCCAGCTTTCCAACCAGATCATGTTCCTGCAGGTTACAGGGGTTGCATCACTCATGTCCTTCACCTTGGCATCCCCCATCAGAGCAGTCGTTTCACAGCTGCCTGTAGGATTCCTCCATTAAAGTCTATTTCCTCCACTTGACTGTAACCCCATGAGGATAAGGATGGGTTTCTGTCTGCCTTCCCATTGGACCCCCACCACCAAGCATGGTGCCCACTGATATTTGTGGGATGAATGACAATGACCGAAAAGACAAATAGATGAGTGAGCACCTGGGAGGCGTGAGTCCTTCGTGGATAGAGGAAAAGGGTGTGTGTGGTGGGTAGGGGACACTGGAAGGAAGCCAGGGAGTGTGTGGGGAAGTGGGGTGCGTCAAAAAAAGTGAATTTGAATTTGATACTGAAAGCTGTGGGGATTCACCGAAAAAAAGGAGGCAAAAGGCTGCCTGAAACATCCAACACACAGACGACCCTAAGTGGGCTCAAGCTTTTAGAGCCTCAGAGAGAGAACTAGTGAGGAAAGAGACTGTGTCTCTGACTGACACCAGGGGAAACACTGCGGTTTAGTAAAATCCAATCGAGTTTGCTCAACAGGCAGTAAATGCAATTCACTATGAACCACAATTATATATGTTTTGTTTTTTTACTCAAAAAATTTCCCCAGAAGAATCAATTAAGCTCTGATTTTAAAAAACAAAACAGCATTTCAGTGTGCACACTTTAAAGTTCTTTTATCTACTCTTCTCACCTCATTTATCTTTTGTTCTATTTCAATTTGAATGAAATCCTCCACATATGCACACATCAAATGGATTTGCTGTTGAAGCAGTTTTTTTCACATAAATTTGTTTCTCTTTGCTTAACCGTACCATTTCTGTGTGTTTTAATCATTATTTGGCAAGAGGTTTTCAGATGTAATTAAAAGCAGCTAATCACATCAAAAATTTAAATGGAAAGGTTTATAAACCTGTGGCACATTACAAAAAAATATGTAAGCAATATCAATGTGAGAACTGCTCCAGGTTTCACAAAAGAGAACAAGTACTGGATGAACGGTCTTGAAATATAAACTGTTGAACAGAGAAGGCCCAAATCTCAAATTAGCCTTTTAAAGTCTTCTAAATATTTACACAGCAATAAAATACAGAGGAGTTTTAGAGGAACTCAGAGGTAACCACAGTAGCAAGTGTAATTGTTGAAGTTTAATTTGCTGATAATATAAGATAGATTGTATTTGTTTAAGGAGGTTCAGCTGAATACATGGTTTCACAGAAATGCAATTTTAACACTGTATAAGGATATGTCACCAATCACTTGACCTGTGAGGTTTAAGTACCTTGTTTCTGATAAAGCTTAATGGTTATGTTTGAAAATATGTGAAAGGTAAAGAAGCAAAAAAAGTAGTGTCCTTTGAGCTCCTACTGTGTGGCAAGCATCACACCAAAAGCTTGACGAATTTTTGGCCCAGCCTATTCAGCACAATAATGGGCTGTGTGAGGTGTTTTTCACTCTTTTTACATATGATAAGAACCAAAATTCAGATAGGGCATCTCATTGCCTAAGGTCACACAGCAAGCCAGTGGCGGAGCCAGGCAAATTAACAAAGGAAACAAAGATTAATTCTGGAATCCCTAAAGAGAGCTGACACAGGAGCATTCAAGCAAAAACCGGCAAGGAGCCACACACAGGATTTAAGAGTAATTATGATCATTATACAACTACAGATGTGATAAATTCATTTGAGTAATAAAAAAATTTAAAAAAAAGAACTTGGCATATGGTAAAAAAAAAAAAGTAATTATGTAAATGACATTCTTCGGCTTTGGAAACTACCCCTAATTTACACAAAATGCATATTTTCCTTGTGCCTTTCCCCTTGTACAACCTCTATTGCACTAAGTTCTTGTGGTCAGTGCCAATTTTGCTCCTTGTGCACAAACTCTATCCAGCAGGTTACACAAAAGAAAACGACAACTCGGTTCAACGCCCTCCCCTGCCTTGGACCCCAGCCCCATCTCAACCACCAATGGAAGAGCTGGGAGGCCTCCCCTGCTTGCTCCTGGCACTCTGGCCCACCACTGCCAACATCTGTTACACCGAATTTTACTTAGTTATCTGTTTCCCTCCTGTTCTGAGGGCAGGGAAGAGTATTTTCTCTTAATTTCATTTTCCCATTGTGTGTTGCTAGCATATAGAAACATTATTGGCTCCTTGTATTTATATTCCTGTATCTGTAACTGTTAATTTATTCTAGTAGCTTTCCTTGTGTTATCTATGAATGGAGACAGTTTTATTTATTCCTTTCCAATTTCTGTGCCCCCATCACTACTCTGTTTTATTTTTTGTTTTTGCTTTTTGCCTTAGTGCACTAAAAAGAACCTCCAGTAAAATGTCAAACAGAAATAGTGACAACAGACACATTTCCACTTAATTTCTAGTCTTAAGAAAAAAATTGTTTCACTACTAAGTGTAATGTTAGTACATAGATGCCTTTCACTGTGCTGAGGAAGTTCCTTTCTATTCCTAGTTTGCTAAAAATTTTTAACCAATAGTAGGTATTGAATTTTATCAAATACTACTGCTGCACCTATTGAGATAATCTCCTATATCTTTAATATGGTGAATTACCTTGATTGATTTTAAAATGTTAACCCTCTCATATTTTTTTATAATGCCACTTGCTCATGCGTATTCTCCTCTTTTTATACTGCCGGGTTATATTCGGTGATATCTCAGTCAAAATTTTTCATCTAGGAGTTCCAATCGTGGCACAGCGGAGACAAATCTGACTAGGAACCATGAGGTTTCGGGTTTGATCCCTGGCCTCACTCAGTGGGTTAAGGATCGGGCATTGCCGTGAGCTGCAGTGGAGGTCGCAGATGCAGCTCAGATCTGACTTGGCTGTGGCTGTGGCTGTGGTGTAGGCCAGCAGCAACAGCTCCGATTACACCCTTAGCCTAGGCACCTCCATGTGCTGCAGGTGTGGCCCTAAAAAAGACAAAAGACGAAAAAAAATATTTGCATCTGTATTCATGAGGGATATTTAGTGATTTTTTTCTTTTTCTATTCTTTCTTTTTCTTTAATTAATGTTTTTGTCCAATTTGGTATCAGGATAATGCTGGCTCCAAAAAATAATAATAATAATAAATAAGTTGGAAATTATTCCTGCCACCTCTCTTAAAGAGTTTGTATAAGATTGTTATTGTTTCTTCATTAAATGTTTAATAGAATTCATCAGTGACTTCATCATCTAAGGGTTTTCTTTTTTCCTCCAGTTTTGTTAAGACATAATTGACATATAGCCCTGTCAAGTTCAAGATGTACAGGCTAATGGTTTGACTTACATACACACATGATTACCACAATAAGTTTAGTGAACACCTATCATCTCAGATAAAAAATCAAAGAAAAAGAAAAAAATATTTTCCTTATAATGAGAACTTGGGATTTTTTATTCTCAACAATTTTCATATATAACAGCAGTGTTAATTATATTAATCATGTTGTATATTAATACCTAGTTTATCATAACTGGAAGTGTGTAACTTTTGACCATCGTTACCACCACACAAAGATTTTAGATTGTTACTGACTCTCTTCCCACCCTGTACACTTCACTCTGTGATTTATTCATTTTGTAACTTCAAGTTTCCCTCACCTATTTCATTCATCCCCCTTTCTCCCCACCCCCTTGGCGAACATCTGTTTGCCCTCTAAATGTAACTCTATTTCTGTTTTGTTATGTCTGTTCACTTGTTTTGTTTCTTAGACTCCACATAATAAGTGAAATCATGATATTTGCTGTTCTCTGACTTTACTTCACTTGGCATAATACCCTCTAGGTCCATCCCTGCTGTCGTAAATGGAAATATTTCATTATTTTTTATGGCTGAGTAATAATCCATTGTGTATATATATACACACACACACACATCTTCTTTAACCCTTCATGTATCAATAGGCAATTAGGCTGCTTCTGTATCTTGATTATTATAAATAAGGCAGCAATGAACATAGGGGTGCATATATCTTTCTGAATTAGTGTTTTTGTTTTCTTTGGGAAAATAACAGAAGTGGAATTTCTGCATCATATGGTACTTCTATTTTTAATATTTTAAATAATTTACATAGTGGCTACATCAATTTGCATTCCCACTAACAGTGTACAAACACTTCCTTTCTTTCACATCCTTGCCAACATTTAATTTGTTGTCTTTTTGATAATAGCCATTCTGACTTGTATGAGGTGATATTTCATTTTGGTTTTTGATTTTCATTTCCCTGATGATTAGTGATATTGAGCATCTTTTCACGTGTCTGTTGGCCAACTGTATGTCTCCTTTGGGAAAATGACTGTTTGAGTGCTCTGTCCCTTTTTTTTTTTTTTTTTTTTGTCTTTTTAGGGCTGTACCTGTGCCATATGGAGGTTTCCAGGCTAGGGGCCTCCGGCGTACACCACAGCCACAGCAATGCCATATCTGAGCCATGTCTGCGACCTACATCACAGCTTATAGCAACACAGGATCCTTAACCCACAGAGCAAGGCCAGGGATAGAACCTACATCTACATGAATACTAGTCAGGTTCATTAACTGCTAAGCCACGATGAGAACTCTGCTCCATTTTTTAATTTGGGTTGTTTGGGGTTTTTATGATGTTGAGTTGTTTGTATATTCTGGATATTAACTCCTTATCAGATATATCATTTGCAGATATATTTTCCCATTCAGTAGGTGGCCTTTTTGTTTTGTGGATAGTTTCATTTCTTCCTGCAAAAGCTTTTCAGATTGATGCAGCCTCATTTGTTTATTTTTGCTTTTGCTGCTCTTACCTGAGGAAACAAATAAAAAAAAATATTGCTAAAACCAATGTCAAACAGCATACTGCCTATGTTTTATTCTAGGAGTTTCATGGCATCAGGTCTTACATTTAAGTTTTTAATCAATTTTAATTTTCATTTTGTATATGGTACGAAAAAGTAGTCCAGTCTGATTCTTTTGTATGTAGCTATCTTTGCAATATCATTTATTGAAAAGGCTGAAATTTCCCCACTGAAAAATCTTGCCTCTTTTGTTGTAGATTAATTGACCATACAGGTGTGGGTTCATTTCTGCTCTCCCTCTCTGTTGTCTTCCAATGATCTATGTATCCGTATCTATGCTGTTTTGATCACTGTAGTTCTGTAGTATAGTTTGACATCAGGGCGTATGATACCTCCAGCTTTGTTCTTCTTTCTCAAGATTATTCTAGCTATTTAGGGTTTTCTATGATTCCATACAATTTTTAGAATTCTTTGTTTTAGTTCTGTGAAAAATGCCATTAGTATTCTGACAGGCATTACACTGAATCTGTAGATTGCCTTGGGTAGTCTTGTCATTTTAATAATATGAATTCTTCCAATCCTTGGAAATGTTGTATCTTTCTATTTGTTTGTGTCATCTTCAATTTTTTCAACAGTATCTCTCTTTTTTTTCTTGATTATTTATTTTATTGGTCTTTTCAAAAAGAACAACTTTGGTTTCATTTCTTTATTGTTTCCTGTTACTTTATATTTCATTGATTTCTACTCATTATTTTCTTCCTTTTTCTCCCTTTGGTTTAGTTCATTCTTCTCTTTTTAATTAAAGCACAAGCTTAGATCATTGATCTCAGACATTTTTCCTTGTCCAATACAAACATTTAAAGCCATAGTTTTCTCTCTAAGCACTACATTTGATCATCCTACACATTTTTGACATATCATAATCTCTTTATTATTCAATTCAAAATATTTTCTTCTACGTTCTCATGTGATTTCTTCATGAATCATGGGTTATTTAGCAGTACGTTGTTGAATAACTAAAATATACAGGATTTTCCAATTATCTTTTGGGTCTGCTGTCATCAAAGAACACATTCTGAAAATTTATTTCATGACCGAGCATCTAGTCAATCTCAGTGAATATTCTGACACTTAAAAATAATGTGTACTCTGTAATTGTTAGATGAGACGTTCTGTAGATGTTAATTACATTGATGAGGTTGTTCATGTCATCTATATCCTTATTAATTATGTTAGTTCTCTCAATTATTGAGAGAGGATTGGTAAAATCTCTAAGTTGTGATTATGGATTTGCCTATTTTTCCTTTTATCTTTTCTTTTAATTCTTTCAGTTTTTGCTTCATGTGTTTTGAAGTTCTGATATTAGGTGTATACACTCTTAGGATTGTTATGTCTTCTTAATGCATTGTCCTTTATTACTATTATTAAATATTCCTCTTTACCTTTGATAATATTATTTATATTTAAGTTTACTTCATCTAACATTAATATAGTCACTCCAGCTTATATATGATTAATGTTTGCATAGTATATCTTTTTCTTCCTTGTACTCTTAACCTGTGTTTTTATATTAAAATTTCATATCTTGTATTTCGTTAGATCTTTTTTTTTATCCAGTATGAAAACAGTCACACAGAATATAATCAGTGTGGCTGGGTATAAGTCTACTATGATGCTAATTTTTTAAACTGTATTTTATTTTATTTTTAAATTTTTCTTTTCCTGTCTTTTGGCTTGGTTGAGTACTGCTTAGTATTCTATGTCCCATGTTGCCTTCAATATCTATTTTTTTTCAATGCTTGCTTTGGGGTTATAGTGTAGATCTTAAACATATCACAGCCTACCTTCAAATATATCACTTTGTGATTACTGTAAGAAGTTTTCAACAGTACACCTTCAATTCTCTTTCTATTCTTGGCATATATTGTATACTTTATTTCTGCATATGTAATAAATAACAAAATATGTTATTATTTTTTGCCAAAAACATCCAATTTTATTTTATATGAAAAAATGAAGAAAAAGTTTTATATATTTATGTGCATGTTTACTATTTCTGGCACTCTTTATTCCATTGTGTAGATCTGATTTTTTATCTGGAATCATTTTCCTTCAGCCTAAAGAACTTTTTAAAATATTTATTGTAATGCTAGTCTGCTGTTTGAACTCTCTAAGTTTGTTGGTCTGAAAATGTTTTTATCTTAATTTTGTTTTTGAGGGATACTTTCACTATATATAGAATCTCAGTTGATACGTTTTTTCTTTCAACACATTAAAGGTGATATTCAGTTGTCTTCTGGCTTATATTGCTTCTAGTGAGAAGTCATCTATTCTCTTATCTTTGTTTCTACATATGAAATGTCTTTTTCACTGGCTGCTTTTAAGATTTCCTCTTTATCACTGGTTTTCAGCAAATTGGTTGACTTGGTATGATCTTCTATATATTCTTCTTGATATTCATCGGGCTTCCTATATTTGTAAACTTATATTTAAGCTTACAGTTTTCATCAAAATTGTTTCTTCAAAAAAAATTTTTTTTTTGTCTTTTTGCCATTTCTTGGGCTGCTCCTGCAGCATATGGAGGTTCCCAGGCTAGGGGTCTAATTGGAGCTATAGCCACTGGCCTATGCCAGAGCCACAGCAACGCGGAATCCAAGCTGCATCTGCAACCTACACCACAGCTCACACAATGCCGGATCCTTAACCCACTGAACAAGGGCAGGGACCAAACCCACAACCTCATGGTTCCTAGTTGGATTCGTTAACCATTGAGCCACGACGGGAACCCCCTGTTTCTTCAAAAATTTTTTCTCACTCCCCACCCTCCAACCAACAACTTCTTTAAGGGGCTCAAATTATACATGTATTTTAAGCCCCTGACATTTTCACACAGGTCATGAAGGCTCTCTTTATTTAATTTTCAGACTTCTTTCTCTCTGAGCTTTGGTTTGAAGAGTATCTATTGCTAGATCTTCAAGTTCATTAATCTTTTCTTTTGCAGTGTCAATTTTCAATTAAGCCTACCATTGTATTTCTAGTCCATACATTGCATTTTTCTCTAAAAGGTCTATTTTTTAAAAAAATATCTTCCCTTTCTCTCCTCACTTGACTTATTAGGGGCCATTGATAACAGATATAAACACCATCCCAAATCATAGGAAGATGCTTTCTAAAATCAATTTAGAAATTCCAATAGTAGTTGTGTAGTGGAAACTGAGGAGCCACCTTATGAATGTAAAAATGGAGCCTGACCTCTGTATCAGTAGTGGTACAGTGCCAATGTAAATAATAAAATGAAAAAAAATCCAGAAAGTCACTAGGCATTATAGATAAAACACAGGCTTTAGAGTCAGATAGACCTGAATTTCTACCGTTAATTCTGCCACTTATGTAATCCTGTGTGAATCCTTAAAAGTTTCCTCATTTGGATAATAGAAATAATCACTTCTTAATATGGCTCTTAAGAAGATTAAGTGCTATAGTGTGAATACAATTCAGTGCCTAGCACAGCAGTGGGACTCTATAGAGGCTCATTCTCATTACTTTATTATTATTTATAAACCTTTCTCAACTCCAGAAAGAATTTTCATTCTTCTTGTCTTACACCTAAACCATCTGTCTAGATTTTAAGCCCACATAGAAGAGGACCCCTGCTACTATATTTTGTGCTGCTTCAGATGATAATCAAACTTTTAAAAATGACAAAAAATACAAAGTCATTTTTCCCTCATAGACTAGTTAGTTGGACACTTACTTTGCATGGATTGCTAGTAAAACCTCCTCTCAGTAAGCAGGCACCCCAATTGTTGGTGTCAATGAGGTCTAGTAAACACATCTGTCAGGAGTGCTGGTTAAGGACTACAACTACGATAAACCACATTAAAACAAGACCATTTCTGTTTACAAGGTTTTAACAGTTGAAAGAAAACTTACACCATACCAGATGTGTCTTCAGTTGGGTCCTTGTTGAGCTAGATTCTTCTATAACCAGGATGACCGCATATCTCCTTTTGCCTAGAACTGTTCCCATTTATTCCTGTGTCCCAGAATAATTATTAATAGTGCCCCCTTTCATTCCCAAAAGTGTCTGGCTAATTAATTACGTGGTCACTCTATCTATAATAATACTTTAACAACTATATTCTGTAACTCATTTGGTAGATGCCATAAATACTACTGTGCTGTTGTTACCCTTAAAGCTGACCATGGGTTAAGACCTATATTAACATCTGGAATGTGAGAAATACCACCTGGTGAAGCAAATTACTTTTATTCCAAACTCATTGTGAATTTAGGGAAAACACATTGCAAGTTAATTAGAAAATGAAAGAGGAGAAAAATATCTTAGCATTACTGCCAAATAGAATGTTTACAGGGTAAGGAGATACAGACGGGTTTGTTAGATCAGAAAATTAATATTTGTAAAACTTTCTTCCCATGATTAATTCCTGGCTTCAAATGTGGCTACCATTTGGTACTTCCCAAAGGTTGAAGGTGGAGGTGGGTGAGTGATAGCTGATGGATGGAGAAATAATCAAAATCTAAACAGAGAGGGATAGGTATATATAATTTAAATATATATTCAATATAATATTACCTATAATTTTACATTTTAAGAAAAAAATATCCATTATTTTCTTAAGCTAAGGAAAATAAAATATAATCAAAACTACTATTGGCAAGGCAAAGAGATTTGCAAATTGAAGCTCATCTCTCAAGGGTTGAAATTTTATCAGAATCTTGAGGGAGGTGAAGTACATGAGGTTTTTTGTTTTCAACTTTTTTATGGTGACATAAATTATTTTTAAAAAGAATGTATGAAACCTACAAATTTAAGGTTTTTTTAAAAAATAATAAAATAAATAAGATCTGCCACTAACCAGTTTAGGAAATAAACAGGTCTTCTGATATCCCTCCCCAGTAGTATTTTCTCCCTCTTCCACCTTCAAAGGGTAACCTTAATCCTAAAACTGTTGATCTCTGCCTTACAGTTTGTAACCAAGGTATATATCCCCAAACAAAATGTTGCTATGAGTTGCCTGATTTTTGAAATTTTTATAAAGAGAATCATAATGTATGCATTCTATAATGTGCTTCTGTTGCTCAAAAAAATAATAGTTTTTGAGATTCATCCACATTAACTCAGCTGGCTCTAAATAACTTTTTATTATTGTATTCATCTTAAGAATATATTAAAATTAGCCAACTCTACTGTTGATGAATATTTGGATAGTTTGGACATTTTTTGTTTATGAATAATGCTTCTGTGAGCATTCTTAAAAATTACTCTTGAGCATGAATGCAAAAATTTCTCTGGGGTACACATCTTGGAATGTAATTCCTGGTTACATATTATGTGCATGTGCAGCTTGGTTAAGAAATGCCAAACTCTTGGCCAAAGTTACTGAGCCAACTGATATTTCTCCTTCCAACAGATGCGGATGCTTATTGTTACATATCTTTTCCAAAATTATTCTTCATAGACTTTTTCATTTTTTCCTATCTAGTGGATGCAAAATCATATTGTGGTTTTAATTTGCATTTCCTTGATGAGACTGTGGTTTTAAAATTTCATTTTTAGTGTATTGTTTATCTTCTGTGAGATGTCCATTCATGCTTTTGCTTTTATTTCTATTAAGAAGTCTTTTATCAATTTGTAGGAGGGTCCTTATACACTCTGGATACTAATATTTCACTGGTTATATGCATTGGAAATATTTTCTCTCACTTTGTGAGATGATTTTCACTTTATGGTGTCTTTTGATGATTTGTGAATTCTTAATTTTAAGACAGTCCAATTTAACAACTGTTTTTTTTTTTGTTTGTTTTTGTTTTTGTTTTTTTCCTGCTTTTTAGGACCGCACCCACAGCATATAGAAATTCCGAGGCTAGGGATCAAATTGGAAGTACAGCTGCCAGTCTATGCCACAGTCACAGCAACTCGGGATCTGAGCCATGTCCGCAACCTACACCACAGCTCACGGCTACGCAAGGTCCTTTAACCTAGTGAGCAAACCCACATCCTCATGGATACTAGTTGGATTCCTTTCCACTGCGCCACAATAGGAACTCCCACCACAGTTTCTTTTATGACTATGACTTTTTAAATTAAGAAATCCTGGGATCATAAAGACATTTTTTGACATGTTTTTCTAAAATATTTCTAGTTTTCCCTTTCACATTTTAGTATTTAACCAACTGAAATTGATTTTCCTGTACAGTGACATGTAAGTAATACTTCAATACTTTCATTTTCCCCCCAGTACAGTTATATAATTGAAGAGTCCACTCTTTACCTCTGTTATGTAATAATATCTCTGTCATATTTGGATATTTCTGTTTGGGGGCACACTATATTTTGTTACACTGGCCTATTACTATATTCCTGCATTAACTGCATACTGCCTCAAACCTTTATGATTAGATTTGATACTTGGTAAAGCAAGTTCTTCAGTACTGATTGTTTTAGAGTCTTTACTCTTTCATGTAAATTTTAGAATTAGTTTGTCAAGGTCCTTGAAAAGCCCTGTTGGGAATTCCTTTTATTGGAATAGTATTAAAATCTATGAATTTTTATTACTTTGAGTTTTCTTATTCAAGAACGTGTTCTCTTCCTCCACTAATTTAAGTTTTATTAATTTCTACATAAAAGGCTTACATATCTTTTGAGAGATTTTTCCCCAGGTACCTTATATTTTTATTACTATTTTAATTGTTATTTTTATTGTTAACATTTCATTTCCTAACTTCCAATTGATATTGCAGAGACACAGAATTCATTTTTCCAAACTGGTTTGGTGCCAAGCAAACTTGCTAGTTCTTAACAATTAAAATAGTTTACTTGTAATTGATATGTAATTTGGGTGGGGTACTTTCTATATAGACAATCACAATATCTGCAAATAATAATAGTTTTGTACCTTCCTTTCCACAATCCATATCCCTTTTAGATATTTTCTTTTTCTACTGCTGACTGGTACCTCCTGTAAGAAATGGAATAGGAGTGGTTTCTCTTGGCAGTGATGTCAAATTAGGAGGTCCCAACCCTCATCCCTCATAGAAACAACATTTTAACAACTACTCATAAATGAAAATAGCTCTAAGAGAGCTCCAGAGTGTGATTAAGAAGCTGCAGAACCCAGTGGAGCACAACTGAGGACGGCTGCAGAGAAAACTGTAGGAAGCATTTTACCTGCATCACCTCATCTCCCAAAGAGGGGGTGGGAGAAAAAGAGAGCAGGCGCACCCCAGCAGCTTTTGCCACTAAAGACCCAACAGCCACAGCCACCACCATAGACACCCACGGACTTTGCTATCCAGGACCCCTGTAGTCTTTTCATGGCTTGATAGTTCATTTCTTTTTAGCACTGAATACTATTCCATTATCTAGATGTATCACAGTATATTTATCCATTAACCTACTGAAGGACATATTGCTGTGTATTGGCAATTATGAATAAAGTTGCTATAAATATTCATATGCAAGTTTTTACGTGGACATAGTTTTCAGCTCACTTGGGTAAATACTAAGGAGCATGACTGCTGAGATATATGGTAGGAGTAAGTCTAAATTTGTAAAAACAAACTTCCAAATTGTCTTCCAAAGTGTCTGTTCTAGTCTGCATTCCCACTAGCAATGAATGATTGTTCCTATTGCTCCAACATCCTCACCAGCAGTTGGTGGTGTCAGTATTGTGGATTTTGGCCATTCTAAAAGGAGGGTTATGGTATCTCATTGTTTGAACTTGCAATTCCCTAATGACACATGCTGTTGAGCACATTTTTACATGCTTACTTGCCATTTATGTATTTTCTTTGGTCAAGTATCTGTATTGCCCATTTTGTTTTATTTTTATTTTTTTTTAGGGCCACATTCGTGGCACATGGAAATTCCCAGGCTAGGGGTCAAATCATAGCTGCAGCTGCCAGTCTATGTCATAGCCACAGCAACGCTGGATCCAAGCCACATCTGTGACCTACACCACAGCTCACAGCAATGCTGGATCCTTAACCCACTAAGCGAGGCCAGGGATCGAACTCGCAACCTCATGGTTCCTAGTCGGATTCACTTCCGCTGCACCAGGACGGGAACTCCCTTTCATTCTCTTTATAGTATCTTTCACACAGCAGAAGCTTTCAGTTTTAATAAAGTCCTGCTTATCCGTTATTTTTTCATGGCTCATATCTTTAGTTCTATGTTTAAAAAGCCATTGCCATACATAAGTTACCTAGATTTTCTCCTATATTATCTTTGAGGAATAGTTTTGTATTTCCCCTTTAGATCTATGGTCCTTTTCTTTTTGGCTGAGTCTACAGCATGTGGAAACTTTCCAGGTCACGGACTGAACCCAAGCCACAGCAATGACAATGCCAGATCCATAACCACTAGGTCACCAGGAACATCTGTGGTCCATTTTGAGTTTTTTTTTTTTTTTTTTTTTAATTTTTAGGGGCACACTTGTGGCCTATGGACATTCCTGGAGGAGTCAAATTGAAGCTGAGCTGCCGGCCTTTGCTAGAGCCATAGCAACACCAGATCTGAGCCATATCTGCAACCTGTGCCACAGCTTGCAGCAATGCCAGATCCTTAATCCACTGAGCAAGGTCAGGGATCAAACCTGCATCCTCATGGATACTAGTCAGCCCCTTAACCCACTGAGCCACAATGGGAACTCCCCATTTTGAGTTAATTTTTGTGAGGTATAATGTCAGTGTCTAGATTCATTTTTTTTTTCATGTGTATGTCTAGTGGATCCAGCACCACACACTGTGCAACCAGAGACAAGGGAGAGATGATATGAGTCAATGCCGCTGGAGGAGTCAATCATATACACAAAAATGACAAGAGGGACTCAAAAATCAAGGACAAAGGCAACCAAATCGGGGGAGGTGATGAAATTGGAGGCCAGCCTGAGAAAAAGTACATCAGTGTTACTGGGTGGAAAAGGAGGACTTGATCCAGATGGTACTGGCTTTAGAAGTAGAGAATGTGAAGTGTGTGTGTGTGTGTGTGTGTGTGTGTGGAACATGTTTTGGGAAAACTTGAAAATAAATCCCAACTTCATCCCTTTCCACCCCATATGTGATTAAAATCTGAGGAATGTTTAATGTTTTCTTTCAGAATCACTTGTTAATTGCTTTTTTTTTTTCATTTCTGTGAGCTGCTGAGTGTGAAAAATGAGGATTACACACCATCTTTTTCTCCAAGCAATGAGTAACTACTTAATCTTATCCCAAAGGACTTAATAGAATAAAAGCTTCAGTTTCCTTGCTTATGATTAGATACCTAAAGAGATTTCCTAATTTTCAACCTCAAATAAATAAGACAGCAGTTAGATGCCATATGATCTAGCAATCCCATTCCTGGGCATATATCTGGACAAAACTATAATTCAAAAAGATATAAACACCCCTATGTTCACAGCAACACTATTTACAACAGCCAAGAAATGGAAACAACCTAAATGTTCATTTTCAGGTGAATGGATAAAGAGGATGTGGTACATATGTGTGTGTGTGTGTGTGTGTGTGTGTGTGTGTATAATGAATAGTACTCATCCATAAAAATGAAATAATGTCATTTGCAGTAACATGGATGGACCTAGAGATTCTCATACTAAGTGAAGTAAATCAGAAAGAGAAAGACAAATACCACATGATATCCCGTATATGTGGAATCTAAAATATGACACAGATGAACTTACCTACAAAACAGAAACAGACTCACAGACATAGAGAAAAGACTTCTTGTTGCCAGCGGGTGGGAGGGGGGGGACTGGGATGGATTAGGAGTTTGGGATTAACAGATGCAAATTATTATACATAGAATGGATAAAAAACAAAGTCCTACTGAATAGCACAGGGAACTATATTCCATATCTTGTAACAAACCATAATGGGAAAAACATATATACGTATGTGTAACTGAATGGCATTGCTGTACAGTAGAAACTAATGTAACATTGTAAATCAATGATACTTCAATAAAATAAATTTAAAAACATAAAAATCAATAAGACAACAATTCACTTAAATGCAGGAAGATAACATTAAAGGATTCAGTCCCTCTTGTAGACCAAACACTTCACTAAATGGCAAGTGCCTGGAGTCCAGGCTTAATTAGTGTCCTGTTCTAAACGGGAAGATAATGTTTCAGTTTTTTGTTTACCTAAAAGGATTTGGTACCAACTGTTCCCCATATTCAGATGATCTTAATGTTCTTGCAATGTCTGGCACATAGAAATGAGAGTTCACAGGTGACACCATGAACTTCTCTCTCTGGAACTGGCGCCAGATGGAACAAGTACCAATTACTGCAGCCAGTTAAAAAGAATTTAAGTTAATAGCACTTTAAACCTCTTCATTCTCACAAATCTCATGATCCTGGAGCAACGAAGGGGCTGTGGCCTTCTTAAATTTGAAAGCGAGTTGGGGATATATTTATGTGGCTTGCAGTCAACTATGAATATCGCTAAGTTCTCACTAGCTGTTTTGCTGGAGGAATGGATTCCAGGAATTCCACTACTGCCCATTGCTTCTCCTCACCAAGTGTCATGAGAGGAAGGTCCGGAGCCAAAGGCTGTAGCACTAGAGAAGCATTTCCATGGTGTCTGGTACCAAAAGTATATGTGTGGTCGAGATAAAACCCAGTTTAAAATGTACAAAATCTGATGTTCTGAATACCAAACATTTAAAAGTGTAAGAAGAAGATTCCAGTTTCACAGATTCCAAGTCAAAGTGGAAGGAAGCTCTTGCCTATCAGGAATATTTCCTAATTCAGAGTACTCAATTACAAACCCATCATCCAATAACATTCTTAGTCATATAACTCCTACATAAAATCAGAAAAACCTATTCTTCTATCAACAAGAAAACCATAACCAAAACACTTGAAAGTCATACCAAAATTAGTTCATTAAAATTTGATACATTTCAAATTTAAGTAATAAATAGACTCCTGTAGGGTTTAATAATCCAGCTAATGAAGAAGAGAGAAATATATGAAGACACTGGAAAAATACTTAAATATCCTCCTGCTTTCATATTATATGGTGATGGTGATGAAGATAACTTAAATGAGGACGCTGACAACAAATTGGCTAATGAGAGTTGTCAATTCCAGGGCTATTTAAAATTTGTTGCACAGCAATAAAATTTGAAGTGCTCTGAAGTTTTACACTGCAGGTATGAAAAATGATAAAAGTTTCTCCAAATATGACAACAATCCTAAAAACTTACACATTACTAATAATAAGTCGTAAAGCAAAAACTCTTGCAAACTATTAATAACTTTTTCAAAGAGTTTGATCAATAATGCCAGAGGAAAGCTGAACTATTTTTCAATTCATTCTATAGAAACTGAAATTATAAAGTCAGTGATAATGAAATCAACCGTAATGGAAAAAATAAAAATAATTTAAAAAATCATTGGTAATGGAAGAGGTAGATAGAGAATTGAGTTAGCAGCCGAAAATATGCAGAAGTATTAAAAAGCTGTATCAAGCAGTCACTAATATAAATACGTTATTTTTTGTGGATTTTGTGATATTTATGGCAATTGTCAGCTTTTTACAAATGAGTAATATGTTGGCATTCTTTTTTGACTCTAAAAGAACATATACTTTTGTACCTAATGTTGTACTAATTTTTAAAATTCTTTGTCTTTAGAAGTGCTCCAAAATTATATAAGCTTCAAATGCTCACAACACCTGAATTCTGCATTCCAATCAATGGCACCTAAGCACTCATGGAAAAAAATGTCATGAGCTATAAAATTTTGAAGAATCATACCTCTCTCTTTAAAGCCAAATTTAAGTAAATATAGCTGGAGAGTCATATCGGCCTCTTCTTAGGACAATCTGCAAAAATAAATTAGGAATGATAAGATTGCAGCCAGTATTCTAAATCATTGATTTCTCCATTTTTCTACAACTTGTTGACTTCTTTTAGGAGGTTAGTTGATTTATTGATATAACAAATATCTACTAAACAGTAAAAAGAATCTGAGAACTATTATGTCCAAGGAGTTTGTAAATCTATTCTAGAAGGAAAGGAAAATCCGACTTGAGAAATGCAACAAGTGAGAGAGCTCGCTTGAGAGGCAGGGAGTTGAGGATTTCTCAAGGGAAACATGACAGCCAGCAAAGGTGATTAGGCAGGTGGGAGGTGCCAAAATTGGTTTCCTCACCCCCACCCCATTACAGAAATGATTCCAGGGGCTTACAAGGTCCTGTCAAAACAACACAGAATACATTTAAAAGTGGAGCAAAATAAAAAGACAAAAAGGAGGAGAATGTAATAGGGAGCCATAAAATGGGATCAAAAACTAATCCATAACGCCCTCCCACTCATTCCAAGAGGGCCTCAAACGTGGCTCTTGATGCCCAGGTGAGGAGACAATTTAGGGTGAATATAATTAAAATAAATTATGGTGAACCTAAGAATTAGGAGTTTCGTTAATTTCTTTTCCATATCAGCCACAGCAGAGACCCTCTGCCCCAGAGATTAAGCACTAGGGGACAAGATCACTCTAAGAGGCATCTTATTTTAATTAGGCCTTGGCAGTTGTGCTGTACTGTAAGTTATACCTTTTGAAGTCCAAATCAACAAAACTCTTAACACATGTGATAGCTACATAGCCTTCATAATTTAGCTACAAAAATAGAAAAATAACACCAGCTAATTCAATGCTGCCTACACAGAAAGGCTAGAGAAAGGGCAGCATCTGATACAATCTAAATAGCCCTATGTTGCTCTTTCAGAAACCTCTTAATATTGTTTTCATATTTAATTGACACATTTGCTTTTTTGCATCAGAAGACGTTAGGGATATAAAGAGAAACCATAGTTTTCAATATAATTCTATATTCATACTACTGCCATAAATTATAATACTCATGTTATTTTGATGAAAATACATTATACTCTGGACCTTTCAGAATTACTAGAGCTCACTGTCCGAGAAGATAGTCTCTAAAACTCATGCTGTTAATATATCAAATGCTAAGCAGTAGGAGTATATTACTAATTATTGTTTATATCACTAAAATCGATATATTCTAAGATGGGGTCTGTCTTATTACAGGAGCAATACACATTCTTTAAAAGACACTGAAAATACAGATTGGCAAAAGGAAGAGAATAAAATATCCTAATGTGTAGCCAAGGCTGAAAACCACCAGTTTGGGGGTCTTTCTCCCACCAACCCTCCCCTCATGGGCTCCACGACTATTGTGGACACACCATTAATCTCTGAACAGAAGGCCATGGACGACACCTGTTGGCACAAAAGAAGACACTAGTGCTGTGGCAGATGAGCCCTGACCATCCGATGTTTATATAATGCTTTTTAAGGGGTTAAACACTCCTCACATAAATTTCGATTTGATTCTTTCACTTGTCTTTACCCAAAGTTTAGGTAATAGGGAATCATGCACATTGTGACCCACACTATCAGCTAGTCAGAGGCAGAGATTTTAAAAAACACACAGGTGTCTTGGCGTAGCCACTTTTAGACTGGAAAATAAATGTTTTAATTAATGGAATTATAGGAAAGACATTCATAACACAATGTGATGTTCTTCAACTTGAGAGAATCCCTGCAGCTCCAGGGTTACCCTTCTGGGGAAATACCAAGCTAGTCAGAGGCTGGAGAACCAAAAAGCTTAGAGAACTGGGGGACTGAGGTACAGATTTAATCACTGACTCACCTCTCTTGTCTCTGTACATGCAGATATAAGTGTCCAAGCTGTGTTCACACGGGATGGGGACATGTCTAGCTATGCCTGGAGGGCATGGTGTGAGGGTGGAGGGAGCAAGGCTGTTTACAAGAATGCCAAGGAACCTTTTGAGGAATGTCAATCAATCGGATGATGTTAGGATTAAAGGAGAGGCCGTGGTGGGGAGGGGCAAGGATCTGAGGGGGAGGATTCTGAGAGCTGTGTGTGGGGCGTCCATCCCTTGGGTCTCTACAGGGTGAAGGAAGGAACTGGGTGATTTCTTTCCTTCCTCCTAGGAGGCATTTCACATGAAACTCTGGGAGATATGAAAGCAGATGAGAACATAGCTCTATGGCTCCCAAGACTCAGTGCACCAGCACGGAGGATATGATTGAAGCTTGTTGTGAAGAACACAAGAGCCTGAGAGTGATCTTGGCCTGGCACAGAGAAGAAGCAAGAGAGGACACTAGACAGACCTCCCAGGCTGGACACCAAAGGCAGAACTACAAAGAAAGGGGTTAATAGATTTGGTTACATAACATTTAGAAAATTTCTATTAAAAAAAAACAACCCATAAACAAAATCAAAAGACAAGTGAAAAACTGAGAACAATGTTTATATCATACTCAACCAACCAAAGATTAACATCATTTCTATATAAAAGGCTATTATAAATCAATAAGGAGATAATTATCACAACTAAAAAGAAAAAAAAAAAAAAAGGAATTCACCAAAGGAGAAATATAAATAGCAAATAAGTATATTTTTAACGTGTGCAACCACACTAGAAGTCAAAAAAATGTAGCTACCCTGACCAAAACACTCCAGTTTTAAAATGTACATCTCACCAGTAATCTATACATTCGCGTGTGTATTTGGGCTTTTGGAATCAGCCTGGATTAAAATCCCAGTTCTGCAACATACTAACTTTTGGATATTAGATAAATTATTTAGCCTCTAAATCCTCAGTATTCTCATTTGTAAGACAGAAATAACATTCCACGCATCACAGTAATGTCATGAGGAATGAATAAAATCATGCATATATACTTAGCACATAGTAAGAATTTAATAAATGTTTGGTATTTTATTAGTACCTATCCTGATATGCTGGGTAATAATGAAACTATTAGGCTAATCAGAAACCTGGATCACCTTCCTTCTTCCAGCTTTGTGAATTACTCCAGGATTATGTACACATGTAGACACACACACACACAAAAGAGAAAACGGACAATCATTAGTAAAGACGGAAATACTGGTGCCAAAATAATGGGAACAGTTAAGAATTATTCAAGTCCTGAGTTTTAAAAAAATCACTCTAAAAGATAACATAATTCTTGGCTCCATTATCTTTCTGTATAAAACTTAAATTCAGGAGATTCTTTAACAACAGGTACTTTTAAGTCACTAATCAAATTTTTTATCATTTTAGGACTTATATTTTAAATTCAATAATGTTTAAAAGGTTAATAAAGGATGAATCTAGAGAATATAATGCTTAGTGAAATAAGTCGGAGAAAAATGAATACTATATGATATCACTTATACGCGGAATCTTAAAAAATAATACAAATCTATATGCAAAACAGAAATAGACACAGACATAAAAAACAAACTTACAATTACCAAAGGGGAGGAGTGAACAAATTAGGAATATGGGATTAATTACTACTACACATAAAATAAATAAGCAACAAGGATTTACTATATAGCACAGGAAATTATACCCAATATCTTATAATAACCTTTAGTAGAATTAATATGCAAAAAAAACAAATCACCATGCTATATACCTGAAACTAATAAAATATGACAAATTAAAACTACAATTTAAAAAAAGTTTAATTAATAACTTCCTTCCTTTTGGCAGCTAAAAAAATGCAAATAATAATAAATTAGATATATTTTAAAATATTTATGTGTAGGTTATAGGCATATAGAGTTCTATATTACAATGATTCAAATAAAATAAAATAATTTGGTCAAGCAATTTAGCCAGCAGACTTAAGATACTGATAATGATTTCCAGAAAAACATTCTATAAACATAAAAGTTCTCAATATAACATTTCATTGTAGCAATAAAAGTCACCTTAAACTCCCAAATCAGAGAAAGGTAGCTTTTGCGTTTACACTGGTAGTTGCCCCCTCATGGAATAGGGCAATTGTGGAAAACAAAAATAAAAGGAAAACAATGGAGGAGAGATTTGAAAGAGAAAAGAAATCACTGTCCCCATGCATATTTAAAGTAAACTTTACAGAGAGAATGGGAGAGAGGATTAAGATGGCGGAATAGAAGGACTGGAGCTCAACTTCTCTCCTAAAAACAACAAAATTAACAACTAAAAGCTGAGCGATACCCACCCGAATGGACAGGAAACCTTAAAAAAGATACCCTACTCCAGAAGAAAAAGAGGAGGCCACATCAAGAGGTAGGAGGGGTGATTTCGTGATATAAACAACCCCATACCTCCAGGGTGAGAAGCTCTCTGGTTCACAGAGAGAGACTCACCTACCGGAGTGAGAGTTCTGAGCCCTACATAAAACCCTCATGTGTGGGGATCCGGCACTGGGAGAAAGAGCCCCTGGAGCATCTGGCATTGAAGGCCAGTGGGGCTTGTGCACAGGAGCTCCACAGGACTGGGGGAAACAGAGACCCCATTCCTAAAAGGCATACATGGACTTTCACGTGCACTGGATCCCAGGGCAGAGCAAGGTCTCCATAGGAATCTGGGTCAAACCTGACTGCAGTTCTTGGAGGACATCCTGGGAAAACAGGGGTGAATGTGGCTTGTTGTGAGGGAGGGACATTGAAGGCAAAACACTTGGGAATATTCAGCAGCTGCCTTTCTCTGGAGGTGGCCATTTTGGGAAAATCTGGCCCCACCCATCAGTCAGCCTGAGAAGCCCCAGAGCAAACAACAATCCAGGTGGGATCACAGCCCCACCCCTCACTAAACAGGCCACCTAAAGACCCCTCAGGTGCACAACTGCCTCTAATCCCATCCAGAGACTAAGCCCCACCCAACAGAGGGATTAGAATCATCTCCACCTACCAGTGGGCAGGCATCAGCCCCTCCCATCAGGAAGCCTACAGCAAGCTCCCATACAGACTTCAGCCACAAGGGGGGCACACACCAGAAGTAAGAGAGGTTACAACCCTATTATCTGTAAAAAGGTCACCACACCAAAAACCTATAAAAATGAAAAGACAGAGAACTATAACTCAGATGAAGGAGAAAGGAAAAACCCCAGAAAATCAGCTAAGCAATGAGGAGATTCTTAGCCTCCAGGAAAAATATTTTAGATTGTTGACACTGAAGATGATGCAAGACATTGGAAATAAACTGGAGGCAAAGATGGATAACTTACAGGAAACACTGAGCAAAGAGATACAAGATATAAAACTTAAACAAGAAGAGATGCAAAATACAATAACTGAAATAAAAAATTCACTGGAGGAAGCTAACAACAGAATACAGGAGGCAGAAGAACGGATAAGCGAGGTGGATGACAGATTAGTGGAAATTGTGGATGTGAAACAGAAAAGAGAAAAAAGATTGAAAACAAATGAAGAGAGTCTTAGAGAACTCTGGAACAATGTGAAACACAACAACATCCGCATCACAGAAGGAGAAGAGAGAGAGAAGGAGACAGAAAAAATATTCCAAGAGATAATAGCCGAAAACTTCCCTAACATGGGAAAGGAACTACTCACTCAAATCCATCAAGCACAACGAGTACCATATAAAATAAACCCAAGGAGGAATACACTGAGACACATATTAATCAAACTAACCAAAATTAAAGACAAAGAGAAAATCTTGAAAGCAGCTAGGGAAAAGAAACAAGTAACATACAAGGGAACCCCAATAAAGTTATAGGCAGATTTTTCAGCAGAAACTCTGCAGGCCAGAAGGGAGTGGCATGATATACTTACCGTGATGAAAGGAAAAAACCTCCAACCAAGAATACTCTACCCAGCAAGGCTCTCATTCAGATTTGAAGAAGAAATCAAAACCTTCACAGATAAGCAAAAGCTGAGAGAATTCAGCAATACTAAACCAGCCTTACAACAAATACTAAAGGAACTTCTCTAGGCAGAAAAGACAGCAACAGGAAACAAAAATTCCACAAATGACAGGCTCACCAGTAAAGGTATATATACAGTAAAGATATGAAACCATCCATGCACGATTATACCACCAAAATCAGAAATCATGAGAAGAGGTGGGTACAAATGCAGGACACTGGAGATGAACTTGCAATTATGAGAACAACAACTTAAAACAATCTCGTATACATAGAGACTCTTATATCAAAACTTCAGAATAACTGCAAACCAAAAATCTACAATTGATACACAAGCAAGGACTCTCTGAAGAATAAATATATCTCATAGTAAATAAGTGCATAATCCACCATGAAGGGGGTCATTTGACATCATTCTTGGAATGCTGAAGTCTTCTTAGAACTGATTCTGATTTCCTCTCCATCAAGGAATTTACGACAATTATAATTAAATAACGCAACTGTACAATATAAAAAAAAAGTAAACTTTACAAATCAAATAATATGTTTCAGATTTATATCATAGGAAATGAAAGGAGAGAATCAAAAGTTAAAGAGGCAGGGAGAGGAAAACAGATCAAAGCTGGTGAACATAGAAACAAGAGAAAAAGAAACTGAGTTAAAGAAAGGCAGGACACTACGAACAGGACACGAGTCCAAAAAAGACAGAAGGGAAGGAGAACAGAGATGATCTGATGGACACATGCACTCCATGGAAAAAAACATGGGAGCCAAATATCAAAAAAAGAGAGACATAACTCAGAAACACTTTTTTAAAGAAGTAATATACTTCTCTTCTAACCTTTCTTCAATGAAGTGGTTAAAGATGATCAGAAGTGGTGTGTTGCATCTTTAGGCATACACAGAGCCATGACATCTTTGACTGGTCCCCACACGCTGGGTGACATTAACCTAATGGTTGATTCTGGCCCAAAGGCTAGAAGTTGTCCACTGCCATACTTGACAATGAAAACTATTACATCTTCTGCTGCATTTCCTAAAAAAAGAAGCTAGAAATAATAAATAATACAGCCTCTGAATTTTTTTTGACATTTCATATAGAAAAACCATGAGCCAATTTCTCCTTTGTACTGATTAAGGCATTCCAAAACTGGCACAGACATATTTTTGTTTAAATAAATCACTCTTACAAATGTAATTTTAACCTGAAATTAGCAAAATCTCTTTTATTTCTCTCATATAAAAATCTTACATTTTAATTATAATAAAGCTTGGACCATTTTATAACCTGAATTTTTAAAAGGTATCAGCCATTGGGGTAATAAAAAGAGGATGTTAATGTACTAGCTTCCTTGTAAATATTTTAACATTTTCACACAATGCTAGAAAACTCATCTTTTCCCACTTTAAGCCTAACAGTTTCTTTTATTTATAAAACAACCACATTCAAGTCTTACCAAGGAGTAGCAAAGTTTTTAATTCTGTTCAACTTCTTCCCTTTGAATAGAGAAATCAACTATATAACCTTCTGATTATAAATCAAATCCAAGATATTGTTTGACAATGAGATGCTTTATTAAACTTGATACATTTACTATATAAGAACTCTGTGAAAAAATTGGGGTATCAAATAGGATTTAGGTCTTTGTATTATAAAGGCTGTCCCCAGAAGATGTTATCTCACTATATCCTGTGGCTGAAAGCATACAGATGACCAAAGAGCAGCAACATCCTTTCCTGGTAAGACAAGTTCAACTGACTTGCCCATAGTATTGCAAATCCTCCTAAAAATAAAAAGTCCCGATTCCCATTTCTACCTAGTGTCATCTTGTGGCAGGTGAGCTGGGTGAAGCACCTGGGCCAGCCTTTCGTCTGTGCTTGGCATGAGGTCCATACAGGTTCAGCCTCGGGAAGGCCATCTTCCCCTCAACCAGACAACTCTACTTTGACTATTCTGAGACTCCTTGGAGGGGTGAAACTTCTGGAAAAATGAAAAAGATTGAGAGAAAAGGTCTGAATATTGAAAGGAATGCACAAATGCTCAAATTCGGCTGCACGAGTGCTTAGGGGAAGTATAAGAAGTTAGAAAACAAGCAGTGTCATGAAATGCTTTCTGGTGTGACAAAAACCGAGCAGAGTGTCGCTGTTCCTGATATATCCTTTGTGAAGGCCACTCATTCTCTTACCAGGCATGGGTGTCTCCATGATGAGGTGTTTGTGGTTCGTAAACAGTTCAGTGGAGTCTTGTTCTATTGATCTTTCCTCTAGGTCTGATTCTGGGATCGTAGCACAGCCACCTAGTTGAAAAATATGAACAATATTTTAAACAATGCGTAGAAAAACCTGCCTCTCCCTACGGCAACCACAGCTTAAGACTGTACCAATCATAAAGATAATAAATGATGTGACAACAATCTTCAGAACCAGACCAAAAAGGAAAATCTTAAATATATCTCTTTTGGTGAAAATACTAGAAATGAGGTATTGCCCTCAAAGACATACTGATGATCACTTAATAAAAGGAACAATGCTGTTGTCTTCAAATTTATTCTTTTTAAAGTCAGAAAGGACCAAATCTACAGCATATGTGATATCCACACTATAACAGTACTATAATGGTACCTCAGTGGGAATTTCCTTTAATACCAGAGCATCAGAAACTCTTTCTATATATAAAGCACATCTACTGTGAGGGAAAGAAGTCTTCTTTGAACATCAAGGAAGGCTGCTAATGTTCTGAGATGGTGACTGTGGTGGTATTTCTAGAACTTTACTGGTGTTTCTCTGGAATTTGATTCTACCCCTAAATCCCAACACCTCACAGCACAGAAACAAACACAATTCAACAACAATGCCATGAACTGCATTATGGAAGTTTTCAATTCCAAGTCAATGCCAAGGTGACTTCACAATTCAACAACAATGCCATGACTGCATTATGGAAGTTTTCAATTCCAAGTCAATGCCAAGGTGACTTGAGGATGAGCTGGCACCACTGCACTTTTGAAATACTGGATGTAAGTCATTTGATTTTATCCACCAAAATCTTGTATGGAAAACTCATGTTAGAATTTCCTGACTACATCTGCAACTTGATTTGACTAACTTGCCATCATTTTCTGGAAATGTACTAACATGCTGTATACTGTACATATTTTTTTCCAAAGCCATTCTTCTTATAAATGAAGTGTGATTTTTATTTCTTTTTCTGAGGCTTCTCACACACTGAGTCCAAAGGCCTTCCATATTTGAGTTTGGCTTTATGCATGAGGGGACTTATGAAGCGAGGGTATCAGTAGCACTGATGTGCAAACTACATCACTCAAATGAGAGGGAAGTGGCAAGATCCCAGGTCTAAAGGAAAATACACCTTACCATCCATCCCTCTGCATCAACTCTGAAAAAGAAATCGATGTTGAGGGAAACTTGAGAGACAAGGATTTCCACACTCATAAAATAAGAATTAGAAGCAGCCTCAGAGGTTCCCCAAACAGGAAATGTTAGAATTATCCATCAATACAGTGGAACTTGCCCAGCTATATCTAAAAAGGGCTAAGGCCCCATCCAGAAGGAGAACCAGGCTTATTTTTAATGTTTTTCCAAAGCCTGTAGATCATGGTAACCATAACTATCGTTATTATGTACTTTCTAAGTGCTGAAAATTCTGCCCATATTAACTCAGTTCCTACAAACCACACATTGAAAGAGATAATATTATTATTCTCATTTTACCATCATTTCCTGGAAATGTGCCAAATTTCCTACAAATGGTATACATTGTACTTATTTTTTTTTTTTTCCAAAGCTATTCCTCTTGTTAATTCTTTGCCAAGGTCACACAGATCCTAAGGAGGAAGACAGAACTCACACTCAAACCTGACAACTCTCGAAGCCTACCTTATCTAACCATTTACTCCACAACTCCCAGTTGCTGCCATCAGCCAAAGCTATACCATGGCTGCAGGTCTCAAGTGTCAGCAGGTCTTACCTCACCCGATGACGTAGCAGGTGTGGCTGCCAGGAGCCCTGCTTAGAGTATCATGAGACCAGGGGCAGGCTCAGAGGTGCTGGGACTTTGGACTTCTCCTCCTGGACCCTCCTCCCAGAAAAAAGGAACAGGGTATGTGGAGGTGGGGATTAATGACAGGGAAAAACAGAAAAAAAGAGAGTGCTCCCTGCTGAACAATTCCTGATCCCAAAAAAAAAGCCAGAGAATGGCTTGCTTTCTCATTCTAGATTCATAAATAAGAATCTATGGGAGAAAGCAGGGTGAGGACAGGAAAGCTGTATTCATGCAGCTACTTTTGCAAACCAGGAAGCTTCAGGAATGGGAAGAAGTGTCCCCAGCCAACAGATGGGAGAAAATGCAGTGATCAGTTAGCACTAGTGCCAAGGTGGAGAGAGGCGTCTCCACTGATTAATCAGGGTCTACTTTTCATCCCTGCTGACTCAATATTGGAACAAGTCAGAAGCGTGAAGGTTGAAAAGCACTAGTTCTTCGATGATATGGGCACAAAAGGAAAAGTCAGTCAGACCATCATATAGAAAATCTTACCTAAAAGTCTGAACAAAAAGGAGATTACCCTATGCTTATAAAGTTAATTCACCTCTAGGATTTTTTTTAATGGATTCCAAGCTATCCTCAACTTTTTTTTCCTGCATCCCAAAGCAAGTTATAAAATAGCTGAACTTCCTCCTCACCAGGTGGAATATATTTTATCAACAAGGGAATTGCACTTCAGGAATTTCTACCCACTGTCAGAAAAACAAACAAAACAACAATTAAAAAAAAAAAAAAAAAAAAAGCTCGGGCCCCCTCTGCAGTTTGCTACTGGAGCATGACCTATAAAAATTATAGACTTCAAAGGTCAAGATAGGAGAACAAGCAAAAACAAATGTGACCGTCATCTAGAATATCAGAGATTAAAATCAGAATGCAAAGTAAATTGATATGCTGGTAAACATGTAACCAGCCGGCTTTAAAGGAAAAAAAGCAAAGTCCTAATATGGCGTGTTTGCCTGTTTCCTTGCTGCAAATACTCCTACCATAGCCAGTTTTAAGCAACGAATGTGACATCACCGAGTGTGGAGGTTGGCAGAGATGTAGAGGAGCACACTGTTAGATCACACATTCACCACACAGGCTCTATAGACAAAAATAATCTCCGCAGCATAGACAAGAGTAAAACATAGTAAAATAACCAGTGGAGCGTTTTGAGGTATATTATCTTTGTTCTTAATACAATTTACTTGGCTATAAGTTTACATAATTTTAATTCTTTTTTTTTTTTTCATTTTATGGCTGTACCTTTGGCATATGGAAGTTCCTGGGCCAGGGGTCAAATTGGAGCTGCAACTGCAACCTACACCAAAGCCATGGCCAAACCAGATCCAAGCTGCATCTGTGACCTGTGCTGCAGCTTCCAGCAATGCCAGATACTTAACCCACTGAGCGAGGGCCAGGGATCAAATCCACATCCTCATAGAGACTGTCGGGTTCTTAACACGCTGACCTAATAACACGCTGACTCCCCATAATTTAGTTTTTATTAATGACTGAATTTATTAACTGGCTCATAGAATTCCTAAAAATTCAACAAGTGGTTCTCACCAGTCAAGCCAGTGTGAGCCAGCTCCAGCACTGAAAGTGGGCTTGTTTGTAAAGAGTTTAACACTATGTTTTGAAGCCTCAATTCAAACTGTGGCTCAGCATTTACAAGCCAAGTGACCTTCCTGAGCAAACTATTTCACTTTAAAGAGCCTCAGTTTTCTTACCTATAAACAGAGACTATATATACCAGCCCTGCTTTATAAGGGAGAAATGGATGAGTGTATGTAAGTGCTTGACATACTGAAAAACACATTAAGCTGTGACTATTTATTCTCAGGTCAAAGTTAGGAACACTGACAGAAGAGTAGAGTGAACAGCCCAAGACATAAGTCCGTAAAGGTGGGAGTCTGAAGGGGGAGGGTTCACACGGCTGATACCACCCAGGAGGCCAAAAGACACAGGGCTGCAGCAAAAAAGAAAGTGCCCAGAAACCTTAAAAATGTGGCCACCTTTGAAGCTGACTACTCTATTGACTCATAGTACTTGATCTGCTGATTCTATTTGATATATATTTAATTCTACCCCAGATGAGTTCTGGTGGCCCAGCTTACCGGTCTATCTACCTTGTAACTCAAGTAGCCTAAAGGAGGGCTTGGCCAGATAGTACACATTTTTAAAACTCTGCAGGCCATTTGGTCTTTTGTGCAACTACTGAGTTTTGCCACTGTCTGGCAAAAGCAGCCCCAAACAAAATGTAAATGTGGATGAGTATTAGCTGTGTTTCAATAAAACTTGATTAAAACAGGCAGTAGGCTAGATCTGTCCCATTTTGTATAAGCTTTTTGTCAAGCCCTGGCCTAATCCAAGGCTCACAGAAAGCTCCTCTTCATATAGCATCTGAATTCTAAAGGTTCCTAGAGGCATTTAACACTGCCAGGTTATTTAATAGTATTACTATAATAATAATAATGAGGAGGAGGGGGAGAAGTAACAGTAGCAGTTCTTTAAAAGAATATTGTTTCCCTAACTACTATAAATGGTCTTTTTGTTGAAAAAAAAAAACCAAAAAACAAAAAAAAAAACAGACCTTAATTTTTAGAACAGTTTTAGATGTACAAAAAATTTTAGCAGAGAGTACAGAGAATTCCCATGTATCCTCCACACAGTTTCTCCTATTGCTAATGTCTTGCACTGGTTTGGTACATTTGTTATGATCAATGAACTGATATTTATCGATCATTATTAGTTAAAACCTATAGTCCATTCAAATTTCCTTAGTTTTTACCTAACTTCTTTTTTCTGTCTTGGGATCCTATCCAGAGTGCCCCATGACATCAGTAGTCACGTCTTTGGCTCTTCTTGGTGGTGACAGTTTCTCAGACCTTCTTTACCTATGATGGCCTTGAAGTTTTAAGGAGTATTGGTCAGGCATATTGCAGAATGCCCTTCTGCCAGAATTTCTTTAGTGTTTTTCTCATAATTAGGTTGGGGAAAATTTTTAAAGATGATTTCTTTTCATAAATTCTTAGAGTTTCCCATATTTTAGGACTGTCTCCAGGTGTTCATTTTTTCCCCCTCAAAAGTGAAAGCCAAGTGGGCAGTGAATCGGGGAAGTCACTGAAGGGGAAGGAGGCCAAGAGCATGGTTCAACTTAGACTGGGAAGTTCTCAAGAGTGGGTCAGGCTGGGTCCCAGCTGTCGGACCCAGGCAGGTTACCAGTAGCCCCGTCTGTAAAAAGAGGGTCTTAATGAGGTCTATTGTGAGGATTGCATGACACCGTGTATACTGAACACAGTGCTCCACACGAAGGACACTCTACCATCCCCGTCTTCTTTGAATTTTCTTGGTGTAGATGCACTTTCCACACCATTTCTGTGTAATCAAAGAACTTTAGATTTTAGTGAAACCACCTTCATTTAGGAGACACCAAAACAGAGGCTAGAGTGTAGCAGATGCCCATATATGCCAGAGCTAGTTTCTGATTTTCCTGCTTCCTGAACTATTAGAGCTTACTCAAGAATACCTCTTTTTCCAGATTTGCTTGAATTGGCTGTTCTGACTAGTATTTCCTTTCAATGATAGGGAAAACCCAAAAGGTTGGCAAGTTTTCTTTGGGTATATTTTAGGACTTTGTAGATTTATATTTTTGCAACAGAGACCTTTACAATCAACTGAGTGTACAGGTGCAAATGTTCCATTCCTTTAGGGAGGAGAAAAATCTTTTCTTCTTTTTTCTTCATATATTTAAAAGGAATCAAACAAGGAGACACTGAGAATCACAAATGATCACAAATGCTCTGACTTGCCAGCCAAAGAATCTTCTGTTCACATGCCTGAACTGCCACTAAGAATTAAAAACAGTAGAAACCTCAAAAATATACACCAGTGACATTTTTCTTTTAATCAAGATTTACTTGATGGATAAAGTATTTTTTGAGGTTAACATTCAGATTCCATTTCAAAGATTTATAATTCATGTGAGGTGTGGGGAATGGGTGATTTGAAAATATTTCACTCCCTTAAATATGAAGAGCTTCCCTAAGAGACTATGAGTAGTCAAAAATTCTGTGTAAACGTATTCACTTGAAAAAGTTTTATTTTTTATCCTTTCTCAATCTCTTTCTCCCTCTCTAAGTGCACACATGTCCACACATAAGCATATATACATGAATAAGAGTTTTCCTGATAATTCTTCTCTATCCTATTCATTTTTCTACTTTTAAATATCTTTTTTTCTAGCCCAAAGAGCATGTAAGCTATAGAAAACTACCATCCTACTATGTGCTTGTGTAGCAATTTTAACTGAGTATTTAGAAATTTTTTTGACAAAATGAAAGAATGGAAGGAAAAGGAGTGGGTAAAGAGAAGAGGAGACAGAGGATGAAAAGGAAAAGTGGGAGAGGAAGGATGAATTATCAACATGTTCCATTTTTCTGTGTGTACACATTTATGTAAGATATTTGGGGTGACTTCCTGAAGATATAGATGATAAAATATTAAAGTATAAAAAAATACAATAGCTGGAGTTCCCATCGTGTGCAGTGGTTAACCCACCTGACTAGGAACCATGAGGTTGAGGGTTCGATTCCTGGCCTCGCTCAGTGCGTTAAGGATCCGGCGTTGCCATGAGCTGTGGTGTAGGTCGCAGACGGCTTGGATCCCAGGTTGCTGTGGTTCTGGCGTAGGCCGGCGGCTACAGCTCCGATTAGACCCCTAACATGGGAATCTCCATATGCCTCGGGTGTGGCCCTAGAAAAGACACACACACACACACACACACACACACACACACACACACACACACACAAAAGAATGCAATAGCACTTAGAAAGATTTAATGTAGAATAGGAGGTATAGGTAGGAAGAATTGTGGATAAAATACAGATAACGACTTCCATGGGGATAAAAAGCAAAAAGCTCTGGAGGAAAAGTGAGGCTGCATTTCCCCTGATTAATACGCCACTGATCCCTCTTTTTCCACACTGGACTTCAGATCAAAGAGCCCAGTCCACCTCATACTTGGACTTAACATTTTCTTAAGAGCACCCCATAATTGGTAAAGCCATGCTTGTTGGAATTTTTGACGAATGATACGTGTGTGCGTGTGTGTACGCGCGTGCTGAAGGGCTCTTTAGAAAGCCAAGATTTCTGTGAAATTGGGTTTACAAAGGTGGTTACTAAGCAAATACTCCAGAAAAACACTTACATAGGCAATTGTTTAAAATACAATAGGCACATACTTTGTCAAAGCGTATCTTGAAAATAAAGCCCTCAAGAACGTAATCTATCAGTGAGTTCTTATCAGAGCATGGCAAATCAGGTTGACATCATATGGTTGCACTGCTCCTCTGAAGGAGAAACTGGAGAGCATTAAGTTGATACCTTTCTCATCTCCACTTGCATTCTACTCTTTACTTTGCTGTAATGTGGAGGCATCCCACCCTTAACCTAGTACAATTTTACAGTTTCAAAACTCAGGAAAATTGGGGAGGGGAAAATGCCTTTTATATAGTCTTAGGTTTCCAGTTCCAACATATGATATCTCTTTTTCTTTGTTTCTTTTAAATCCATTCTATAACTTTTCTTTCTCCTGGTATTTTCAGATAACATGATAACTGCACAGACAGTAGCTCATTTACTACAACAGAAATAATAACGGTTAACAGCAGAGAGGCAGGTGAAGGTCACCATGATTTTTGTCTGACATGATGCCTGTGGAATGTCTGGGAGTTCAGTTCCACTGTTAATAACAAACTTTGTTCCCACCACAGCCAGTAAGAACTCCAAATGTGTTCAAGACTACGCATGTACCTATGTTTGTAAAGATTTCCATTTCACACCTTTCCATTTCAGAGACCAAGTTTGTGAATAATGTAGAGTCTAATATATTTTAAAAGGTCTAGCATGTGTCTCAACAAGTTCTAAAACTCCCATAAAGGCTGAATACTAATTCCCTTGGGGTAGAGGGGCTCCAGTCGGGGAATCTGGACTTAAGAGAGCAGGGTCCTGCTGGCACTAAGATGTTTCCACAACGTGAATAATGATAGGTGTCCAAGTATTCTTACTTAGCTGGACCACCACTTAGAATTTAGGTCCACTTAGTACAAAGGATTAAGAAACACAGGAACATGGCCATTTTCATCCATTGATTATTATATAAACAGAATGTAACAAGCAGAAAAGAAGTCTTATTTACAAAAAAAGCAAGCACTGTCCATAAATCCTACAGATTGGAATGGATCCAGGTTAAGAATTTCTCCAGATGTCAGTCTGTAAACAGGGCTTCATGAAATGAATTCCTCAGTTAATTGTTGGTTAAGAGTAACCTCTACACTGTGTTAGTGCATTATGACCCCCTACCATATGCAGGTGAATCATCTGGCCCTACAGATTGTTAGTCAGTCATGATATAACAGAACACCGGGGAAACAAGTGGGATAAGCACAATTTCTTCTGATACAGAGAGAAGGTCCCATAACATTACTGCTCAGGAACTTGGAGCTTTGTCCACTGAAGGAAATGAGAACTCTCACATTTATCTGCATTACATCTGTTTTTCTAACACATTTAGTTCTTAACCTGAAGTACTTGGAAAGACACACACCCAGTAAGAACATAAACACGGAACTTAAAAAAAAAACTACTCACTATTTTGTTAAAGTCTCCAATCACAATGTTTTCCCACATGTTAACAAGGCCATTAAATCCTCCAAACAGGAATACAAAAGTATTACCCAGGCACTGAGAAGGCGGGGAAGAAGAGGAGTTAATATTTGTGTTTCCTTGCCAGTTGATCGATGTCTACGGTACTCTGTGAGGAAATGCAAGATCTATTATCTTTTAAACTAGACCTTTTCTATAGTGGTAAGTACAGTACTTTCTTGTTCAATAAGAAGGTGATCATGGTTTTTAATTTCCACTTTGTTTCTAAACCCCATGGCAATCCAATGTACAACTGGGAAGACATGAATTTAAGACATTTCCATTTCAAATACTTTCCTCTCCTAACTCCCTCTTCTGAGACCAACTTTCTCTCAAAAGTACACATGCACAAATAAAACATTATAGCTAGAGTTGAGAAAGAAAGGAAGCCAATAGTTCTGCAATAATAATTTCTAAAAAAAATGAAATAGGAAGAGCATAACTCTACTTTGCCTGGACAGCACATAAGAGAGCCAGTGTTCTTCACAGCTTCTCTCTTGCATCAAGTGGCTATTAATTCCTCAGTGATCCTGGCAACATTTTTTCAACTTCAGTTTCTTTCCACAACCCAATTAAAAGCCATAATCTTGACCAAACTGCGTTGTTTTTAATAATGACAGAGTCTAGGTGGTGATTATGAAACCCAGAGGTCAGCTGGGTCACTTGTTATAAACAGGTTGAGGGAAAAGAGTAAAGAACACAACGGCTCTGGAGAGCGCCTGTTTCATCATATTCTTTCACACGTATTGAGGAACCTGAATAAGCACTCATGACGCATTCCAAAACAGCACTGTTATCTAAGGATACCTTTCTACAATAGCACATTAAACATTGTCATATTTTGCAGAAAAGGGAAACACACACAAGATGACAAACCAGCCCACTGATCATGGAAAGGGACATCCAAAATGGGACATGGCAAATATCATTATGTCTCCAGCAAAGTCACATAAGTCTGGGCCTTAGTTTCCTTTTTTCTAACGTGCAGAAAATAAAGCATTTACTTTATGAGAAATGAAGATTAAATTAGTTAATGCTTGTAATATAGTTATCACAGAGAGAGTAAGCCTCCAATAAATGCTGGGCTATTATTTTTAGTACTAACCTGCAATATACGTTAGTCATTATGTCACAGCCAATTACGTATGAGATTACAGCCCATGAGCATAGTATGAAGTTATATTTGATGATCTAAAAAATGCTCAGGTAAAAACTGAAGACAGAATGCGCAGACCAGTGGTGGAATGTTTCTAGCTGGATGCAATGGCCAAAGGTAAAATTATTCACGAGACATTAAAATAATTCACTTGAAAAACAGGGCACACGTTCTTTTCAAGACAAAATCACTAATAATCTACTTCCTAGGTAACCGTACTTCTGAGATCATAACAGGAATTTTAAAAGGGCTAAATGATGATGATGAGGAGGAGGAGGAGGAGGGATGCAGAATCACATTCGTTGTTCTCTATTTACCAGCAGTGCCATTACTACTGAGAAATGCAAACCCACAAGATAATATGACATAAATGGACAAAACATTAAGATAAAAGGGTAAAACAGTGTCAGGATTGCTTTCTCATGGGAAATTGAAATGGCCAGCAGATGAACCTTAAAAGAGGAAGTCTGCTGACCTAGTGTTACTAAACATAGGAGGCAGCCAAGGAGCAGAGGAATAAAGCAATGTATTTAAATGTATGCCTTGAAGGAAGCAAACACCAATTATTTTTATATGACTTTAATTCTCCCAGTGAATTCTTTACGGGTGTTGGCAAGTCCTTCTGGAAAAGGAGTGGATTATTAATGAAGGATCCAGTGGCAACCACTCACCAGTGCTCTAAGAAATAACGCTTAACAAAGGGTTATTTAGTTCATACTTCATTTCTAAAGCTATAGAAATTTTAAGAATCCTTTAAAAAACAGTAAAGTACTATGTTCACATATACAGTCCTTTCTATTTTAATTTCCAGATGGTTCTATAGCCTGCATAATAAACAAATAAGCTTCCCACAGGAAAATAAACACATAGAAGAAAATACTTTAATTTTTTTTCTCTCATGCAAAGAGTGGATGTTTAATATATATTTGTTGATTTGGAAAGGAATTCATGAAACTCAAGGAAATACATAGGAAATACAGTCTTTAAAATGTTAACTTTGAAGAATGTTCTACCACATCATTCTGGATTATGAGCTGGTGACAGTCCACTGATAAACAGGGTAGTAAATCTGGGGAAATGTCCAATCAGTTCCTGTAGTTTTGTTTCTCAAAGATTTAGCCCATCTACTCTAGAAAATTCTCAGATTATGTAAAATGAAATCTCTCCAGCTAACATCTTGCTCTCAAGATCATGACCCTGGAGCTAGACTGTCAGAATTTTAATTCCAGCCCCAGCATTATTAGCTTTTGTTTGTTTATTTATTTAACTGGTTGTTTCATCTTTCTAGCCTCAATTTCCTTATTTTTAAGATGTAGATAATAATTGTACCTAGCTCATAGGGTAATTATAACAATTGAATGAGTTAATGTATGTAAGGCACTTCAAACAGTGCTGGGTTCAGAGTGAAAAATAATGTTATAATAATAAATATTACTATTATTCTCATAATCTTTGCCTTATATTGACAAATTCCTTCACTGAAGCCTGGGGTACTCATGTAAGCTGAAGAAATGGAGTGTGGTGAATTTTCAGAAGGCAGAAAGCAGGAGCTATAGCTCTCTGACCTCCAGGAAAATAAACTATCATGTTAACTAATCAAGGAAAACTTAACAGGTTGTTTGGCCTGGTGGGGAAAAAAAAAAAAAAAGCAAGGCCCAGTAGGAAATAACAGCTTGATAAAGAAAGAACAAAGCCTGGGGTCTAGATCAATAATAAAGGACAATAGTAAACATCAAGTCAGGAATAATTTACTATCTCTTGATCCCCACTTTCTGGCAACTTCCTCCATTTCTTTGCTCATCTTGACAGCAAAAGTTCTCCAAAAAATCACATGTATTTTCCATTTTCAATTTTTTCCTTTTTCTCCTACATTCATCCCAGTTTAGACTTGGCCTCTATCACTGCACAAAAGTTGCTTTTTGCAAGGTCACGAATGACCACCACACTGCTAAATCTGCCAGGCAGCTTTCAGCCCTCAACTTAATTGACCCATTAGCAGCATTTGATACAGCTGATTGTCCCACATTATTTAAAACTCTTTCTTCACTTGACTTCTAGAAAGCCACATGCCACTGATTACCCTCTTACCTCACTGCATGCTCCTTCTCAGCATCCTTTGCTGGTTCATCTTCTCCCAAACCCGTAAAGATCTGGTACTCCAAGCACTCAGTCTTTGATTCTCACTCTCTTGGTCACCCTATCTAGTCTCATGGCTTTAACATTTTCATGTTGACAATTCCTAAATTTATAACTCCAGCCCTGGTATCTCCTGAATTTCAGACTCGTATATCCAACTACTTATTCAATATCGCTATTTGGATATCTTACAGTATCTCAAACTCAGCATGTCCCAAACAGCAGTCTTGAGCTTTCCCCCAAACCTGTTCCACCCCACAACTTTTCTCATCTCAACTTCATCCTCCAGTGTCTTGAGCCAAAACTCTTAGGGTTGTTCTGGACTCTCTTCTTCCTTTCACACATTAAGGTCACTCTGTTGGGAAATTCTGTTGTCTACATTTAAAATATATCCAGAATCAGACCACTTGTCACCACCTTCACCACTATTACACCTTGGTACAATCCACCATCATCTCTTACCTAAATCATTGCTAAAGTACTTACTTTCAAACTGCTGGCCACTTCTACCTTTGATTCCTCTACAATCTATTCTCAATACAGCCAGCAAAGATCCTTTTAAAATGAAGATTATATTATTATTTTCTTCAAATGGTCCTTCTCAGTTCATCCAAAGAAAAAGAACAAGTCAGCCACAAGGCTGTATATGGTCTGACCCCGCTGATCTCATCTCCTACCACTTGGCCTCACTACTGGCCTCCTTGCTGTCCCTGGCACATGCCAGGCTCATTCCCTTTACCTGGAACACTTATCTCTCTGATCTCTGCAAGAACAAATCCCTCACTTCTTTAAGTCTTCATTCAAAAGTGGCTTCTCAATCTAGCCTTCCTGACAACGCAATTTAAAATTATAATCTTGTAAAAGCTCCCTGTTTGGACATCTCCTTTTCTACTGTATTTATCACCTTTCAGCATTAATAGTTATTATTTTCTAACATACTATGTAGTTTACTTATTTATCATACTTATTGTTTATCATTGCCCCCTGCTAGAATAAGAGCTCCAAAATTGCTGTTATCTTTGTCTATTTTGTTTGCTGCTGTATCCCAAACCCTAGTACAGTTCCTGGCACACAATAACTACCAGTTGCCTTGAGTGAACAACTTTAGGCTAAGAGATTAGGAAGAAGCAATGGAAACCAAATTCATTCTATTTATATAATATTACCTGCCTGTTCCACTAAGGGGTTGGAAAATAATCACTGCAGAATGTAGCACAATACCTCTTCTTCCTATTCCCCAGCACACCTGGTTGCTCCGTGGATCAAAAAATATTCTCAAGAAGTTCTTTGTGTTAGTTAATACACATCTTTAAGAAATTAATCTTCCTGGATGATAACACTTGGAGAATTTGTGAGAATAAGTAGGTGCAACAACAAAATGTTCGGTCCAGAAATGAAATAAGATCCCAGTAGTAATTTCTGGAGGAGCTAAAGTTAAAAAGAAGTAACAGAGCACTTGTAACTCTAGTTTTTGATAATAGATATTTGTGGATGAAGGAACTGCAAAGGAAGGTACAAAGACATCTGTCTGCTTGGGAAATTTCTTAAAACGAATGAAAAAGGATCTATCTTATTTCCACTGGGGCATCAAGTTATGGCCTGGAACAGTTTATTTTTCCCAGGCTACTTCAAATCTAAACCTGTTTTTAAAAGCAAGCCCAACGAAAGATTAGATAAACAACTGGACAATGTTTTTTACACTCTGGTAACATAAACATTTCAAATTCCTCCCTAACTCTTGACTAGCATAAATCTCTAATTCCAGAGAAGGTGACATATCCTCAAAGTTTAAACATTACTTTGAATTATTCACATTTACCTCCATTTCCATCTTATCCTTTTTTGGCAATAAAAAGCCAGGTTTCATCCAAACTATGGTAGTATGACTCTCTTCCAATTATAAAACAACTTGGACTAACCCCAGCTCTGCTTTCTTAGAAGATGGAATACAGCAGCCCCTCCCAACATTTTTTCCCCCTCTTCTTTCTTACCTCCTATACATCCTGCACTGCCCCTTTTCAAATCTAACTTTTAAAAACACAGGGGGGAAATGTGAAGCTGTCTGCCTATAACTGAACTATGACAACAACTTTTCAATGGTGTCAAACACAAAGAGATAGGTTCCAAGAGTCAGTAAGGCAAGAAAACATCAGGGAGAGGAGAGCCACAAATATTGCATTAGCAATTCACTCTAAATCTCAGAGGAGCATTTCGAGACTATGATGCTAAAGTTCACAACAAAGAATAAATGGTTGAGAAGAATCAGGAAATAATGAATAATGAATTGGGGAATTCGTCCCACCAATTTTAAAGGCTATTATACAATTATGACAATTACAACAGCAACATCAGAATAGATGGAGAGGAAAATGGAAAAACATAGAAATACTAGGGATAGTTCTATTTACATAAAAATACTTACTATACTTTATAAGTGTACTTCAAATTAGTGGAAAATGATGTATTACCCAATAAATTGTGCTGGAATTGGGATAAAATATTTAAAAAAAAAAACCTAAAGTTAGGTAGATATATCAAATGAATTTCAGATGGCTAAAATAGCTCAAAAAATGTAAACAGAAAAAAGTAAGGAAAAAATTGGAATCAGTAAAGAAAAAAATGAATAGACTTGACTACTAAAAAGAATCATGTTTAAAAATCCAAACAGGGAGTTCCCGTCATGGCGCAGTGGTTAACGAATCCGACTAGGAATCATGAGGTTGCGGGGTTCGGTCCCTGCCCTTGCTCAGTGGGTTAACGATCCGGCGTTGCTGTGAGCTGTGGTGTAGGTTGCAGAAGTGGCTCAGATCCCACGTTGCTGTGGCTGTGGCATAGGCTGGAGGCTACAGCTCTGATTTGACCCCTAGCCTGGGAACCTCCATATGCCACGGGAGCGGCCCAAGAAACAGCAAAAAGACAAAAAAAAAAAAAAAAAATCCAAACAAATTACCTTAAGCAATATTCAAAATAATACCAAAAGCTCAGAAAAAAAAAATGTGTAACATATATGAGAAAAAAAATGAATTAATTTCCTTTAGATAAAAAGTGCTCTTCAAATCAATAATAAAAGGTAATTCTGTGATTGACAGAAACATGGGAAAGGATGAAGAAGTAATTCAAAGAAGGAAAAATATAAAGGACTAATAAACAATAGGAATAATGCTCATTATTACAAAATTATAATAACAATAAAAAAATGGCTAAAAATATTATTAAATGCCACCTTAAAAATCACCACAGATGCACAATTAAAATACCAGTTTCCATTTTTTATATCAACAAGATGAAGAAAAAGAATGATGACCACTGATACTAAGGAGGAAGCAAAAATTCACAGTGAACTTTTAAATCAAGAAGCATTTACTGGAGAGCAAGATGGAAGGAAGCAGGAGCAGGGTTTTCAATTCCATACCCTTATTCTAAGGCATAATCAAAGATGCAAATAATATCCTCATGCAGAAAAAGAATGTATACTTACGTACGACTGGGTCACTATGGTGTACAGCAGAAATTGAAAACACTGTAAATCAACTATACTCTAATTTTAAAAATCCTCAACACAGAAATATTTAAAATAAGTTAAAAATAAAACTAAATATTCAGGAGTTTCTGTCGTGGCTCAGCGGAAACAAATCTGACTGGGCTCCATGAGGATGTAGATTCGATCCCTGGCCTCTATCCGCTGGTTAAGGATCCGGAGTTGCCGTGAGCTGTGGTGTAGGTCACAGATGTGGCTTGGATCTCGCGTTGCTGTGGCTGTGGCTGTGGTGTAGGCCAGCAGCTACAGCTCCGATTCGACACCTAGCCTGGGAACCTCCATATGACGTGGGTGCAGCCCTAAAAAGCCAAAAAAGACACACCAAAAACAAAAAGCAAATCTCAATACTCAGCAATCAGCGTTAAGCAGCTGTATACTCTGTTACATATCTCTCACTCTAAAGATCTTGCAGGTAGTTTTCTGAACAGGCTTGGGTTTGCCACACTCGTTTGCTCTTTCTTATTTATGTATGTATGTATTTATTTATTTATAATTCCTCTTTTACTCCTATGACCATGATTTTCTTTTTCATTTGCTCTTATTTAAATTATGTCCTCTACCAGGAATGTCTTCTTCTATTTTCCTTTAAATTCATGTTCTTCCTGAATTAGTTTAAAGAATAACAATAAGAGCCATGGTAATAATTATAGAAATAATAATTATGACAACACTGGGTAACATTTATTAAGTGCTTTAAAGAGGTAGTTGTTATTCTAAGTGAGTTACATATAATAATATTTAATTCTGGTAACACCCATACAAGGTAATGTTTTTATTATTTTGACTTTATAGAGGAGAGAATTAAGGCATACAGAGGTTAAATTATTTACCCAAAGTCATACATCCAGTTAATGCCGAAGCAGTGATTACAAACCCAACCCAAAGCATACCTCAAAGTCTATGTTCTTAGCATTTGGCCTCTCTAGGCCACCGCTTCTATAAAATTTCCTTCTATCCCAAGCCTAGAGTCAGGCCCTAGCTCTCGACCTCACTGCATGCCCCTATATATTCTCTATGAGAGCACTTCACACATGGTTTGACATATTTATTTGTGCATCTCCTGCACCAGACTCAGGATTTTATCTTACTCTGGTTTGTAGCACCTATGAATAAGCATGGTCCCTAGAACGATGATTGCTTTTTGTACGTGTTCACCCAACACATAATTACTAAATCCATGCATAAGAAAATTGGAGAAACTGAATGAATACCAAGAATCAAAGGAGAGAACTCCATACAGAGAGGGAATCAAGAACCTAGCATAGACAGACAGATAGATAGTTGGACAGAGAGACTACCTAAGGATGTTTCCTTACTGGAGGGTCTCAATAAATAACCACAATGTTCCACAAGGGCTGGGAGAAAAATTGTCTGTACAATAATAAAAAAAGGGATAAATATGAAAAGAAAAAACAAGCGCATGCTAATCTAGTAAGAACTGAGAGTGAATACTTCCGGAAATTGCGTGTGTGTGTGTGTGTGTGTGTGTGTGTGTGTGTGTGTAAATTCATGTGAGTGAAAAGCAAATTGAAACAGTATATGTTATGTATACCATGGCTTCTATGTTCTAAAAGCCCTGTAAGGATAAAAATGGGATCATATAAATGATTTTGGAAAGGTTAGAATATCACTGAAATGTTAGTAACTGTCATCATTCTGGAGCCAGTAAAGGCCTTTGTCCCAAAATGCCAAGATAAACCCTCCTGGTAGGTGATACTTCTCCTGACTTTCATGAAAACAAAACCAGTCATTTATCAGCTGGGCTCTGTTTGTTACTACTGAGGGCTGCTCAGAGAAGTAGATCTAGCAAAAGTCTCTGAATAAGTTATAACAATTGGTTCTTTATTTGATGTCTACTTGTCAGGCAAAGATAGAGCTAGACAGGCCATAAAACAAACCTTTGTTTTTACAGGAACAAGAAAGGCTGAGGTAAAGTGACTTTTTATGTACAAGAAAATGGGCTTAATGTGCCCAGGCCATGATGTTTATAAAAATAAAGACTCGGGATATGCAGTGAACTTCCATTTTCCCAATGAGAAGAACTTACTACTATTTAATTCTACTAGTAAAACTACTTATTTTTGAAAGTAATGTGCTTTATATTTATAGTCTTTCCCTCAAATATGAGTATAAAATATCTTGGCCCAAAGTAGTCATTTTAGAATTAAAGAAACCATTCTTCTCATACACACAACTTTGAGTAAATGGTAGATAAACATTTTCTTTGAAGGCCATGGCCAATGACTAGTTGTAGGTAATAAAACCACTTGGTATGGCCACTCATTGATACCAAAAAAAAAAAAAAAAAAAAGAAAGAAAGAAAAAAATCTTTACTTTCGTCAAAGGTTCTATCCTGAACAATATGGGTTACGATGTAGAGGAGGTAAAAAACATCTAACTTGCCAAGATACTGAACCATGGGTTTCAGTGATATTCAGCCTATACAATTAAAAAAAAAAAGTGCAGAATTATCTTAGAGCCCTGGTTGAGTCCATCTCCCTATGTGTTTGAATTAGAACGTTTTCTATTGTGCCCCTTTCAGTTATCTCTAGAGGAGACAAATGAATAACCCTTATCTGCCAGTTTTATATTAAAATTTTCCCCTCAATGAAATTATCCTTTAACAACTTCCCAGGACACTCTCTGTTTCAGTCTCTTGTAGGATTCTTTGATGTTTTCTCTGGTCTTTTACAAGCAGCATATGGGTGTCCATCACTTAAAAAAGAAAAACAAAGTCTCATCTGGGAACATAATGAATAGCAATCATTTTGGATACCAAAAAACCCCCCAAAAACACAGTCTTACTTCTTGATTATTACCCAACTGCATTTCTATCTACTTCCATAAAATTATTTCTAAAGTGCCTACAATTATATTATGTGGATGCTAAATACACACATTTAAAAACTTTCAATTTCTTACACTGTCTCTGCTTGGCAATGCCCCATGATAAGCTTTCTGTTCTCAAGTGATCATGCAATAGATGTGTCATCAACTGACCACATTATCTGGATGAACTGAGCTTCATAACAGAAAACCGTCTAGTGTGCTGATAAGGGCACAGTGCTGCAGCTAGATTCATGAGGCTTCAGTTCCAGCTCCACAGGTGTGTGGTCTTAGGCAAGGAACCTAATCAGTAGAAGCCTCTGGTCAGTCATCTAAAACCTGGAGGAATAACAGTACCTACCTTGGAATTTTTGAAAAGATTAAATGAGACAATCTATGTAAAGATAAGCCAGGCATACAAATACGGCCAATAAATATTAGCAACTCTTGTTTTTGTATCATAAATAAACTAGTTTAAAAAGACGATAAATAGAAATTTTTAGTCAATTGCTGCATTTTTAGTATTCCAATTTTGAATACCAACACAAAAAAAGAATGTTCTTCATTACGACTACATCAGCTATGAAACTAATGTTACAGACTAACTTTTTTGGTTGTTCTATCCCAAATGAATGAAATTCATCTAGTTGAACATAAATTGCTCAGTTTTAAAATTTTAAACAAACATTTGCCTTAGACTTAGAATGAAGAGGTTGAGGGAATTGGGTAATACTCTAATCTGTCTTGAACAGCTTGGCTGACATTTTATTTTATTTTTTTTAACCACCACCAAGGGTACTGGGCAGCTCACTAACAGTCTATTGAAAAGGATTTTGAAGTCTGGTTGTTGTCCAGGTCATCTCATAATTTAAATTCTCTTCACCCAATCATTAAAATGACAGGTAATATCCCAGCCACTGTTGAAACTCTTTTATGTTTGAGGCTCAAATTGATGGAAAACAAACCTCAGTGCCTCAGGACAAGGTGGGGGCCAAACCTTCCAAAGAGAGTAATAAATATATTCAAGCTCTTAACAATTTAAAAAATAAATTTCCCTTGCATGACACAAATAAATAAGACTAATTTGAAATGGTGAATAGCTTGCTGACTTGGCCACGTTAGGAACAAGACAAACATACTGTCCTGTTCCATCTCAGAGAGAACAGGGTCTTTTGTCCTGGCTCCTTTTCAGCTCATAATGAAGTGTTTCAGAGGATGAAGTAGTTAGCCTTTGGAGGCCCCTAAAGGACAGGATGAGTTCCAAGCCAAATACTGAAAAGGACAGTCCCTCAAAAATTTTCCCACTTTTATTAGGGATTTCAAATAGGAATACCCAACAACAAGATTTTCAAGCTGTTAGGACTCAAGGCCAAAGAGTGAGCTTGAGCCTTCTGAACATGAAGAAAGAGACAGCCCTGCAAACTGAAGGGAACACAGAATCTGCAAAACTCGACAGCCTAAAGCCAGGCTGAATTCTCTCCTTTGAACACTGAGGATTTTCATGTTCTCATACTTTTAATGCATACTTCCTTCAGGCTTTACTCCAATGCTTCATACTAGATCTTGCATATGCTTTTTCTTTACTAAGTGTATTCTGAATCCAGATGGAAGACTCTATCACTTCCCTTTGTCGCAGAGGTAGGAAATACATACTGATATGGAATAGATTTTAACAGCTCATGAATCTCAGAACATGGCCATGATGAGTCCTTCCTAAAAGGCAATGCAACATAAAAACAGAAATTTCTACCTGAAACCCCTGTAATATTTTGTTGCAGGCTGTGGCACAAGAGATTGTGCATGGTAAGTAGTAACACATTCGCCCACTCTTATTCACCTTCTAAGAAGCTGAAAGGATGAGAGCCAACAGAGAGCATGTAGCATCGATTCTTCTCTGTCCTCCTCTACTTGGGAGAGGTTGGGATATCTATTTTTTTAATCATTTCATTTTTTAAAAAGACAAATATTTACCCGCCTGAAGTCCTGGAGTTCAGAGTGGTTAATCATCCTATCGCCAGTCCTGTTTTAGTCAGATAAGGTTACACAACAGGAGAAAGCAGATAAGCACCCTACTCTAGAATAGAGATGATTTCTTTTTAATTAGGAGTAGGAAACAAACCCAAGCTTTAACTTCAAGAAATGGGGTTTAAAGCCTGCATGCTTTAGGGAGTTCTCTGGTGGTCCAGTGGTTAGTATTTGGTGCTTTAAACACTGCAGTTTGGGTTCAATCCCTGGCCTAGAAACTAAGATCCCACATCAGGCTGCTGTACACCATAGATAGAAAAAAGTTTTTCCACCTCCTCCAAAGTATAACCCCTCATAAAACTATATATTCTCTATGACTCCCAGTTCAGTAGATATACTTATTTTCCCCTATACCAGTAATTAGGATTATTCGTGTGGTCCCAGAGGATCTCTGGCCCTGTTACTAAAGATGTCAGGAAAAGAAAAAAAATATATCAGGCAAACATCTTCCTGTCTCTGCTGCCAGGATCTTATCATACAATTAGTTGACTGGACTTCTGAACACGTATGTGACCTTGAATGAATTCTTTCAATTCTCTGGTTCTTGTTTTCTTCTCTGAAATTGTGCCTACCTCATTGGGTGATATAAGGAATAAATGCTTCAATATATATAATGAGCTTAGTGAAGCATCTGGCACATGGTAAACATTACATAGGTACCTGCTGCATTCCATTGACTCAGGGTTGGTAAGAAGCAAGAGGCCAAGGGTGCAGCAAAAACTGGAACTTAAAAGTGATATTCAAAATAAGCTATTCAGCATCTTCTTATAATTACTATTTGAGTTTTAAAATAATGAGACTATGTAACTGTAGAAGAAAATACAAAATATAATATTTTCCTCTATAACCTGGGATTGGAGGAAACTTTCCTAAGTACATTCAAATTGCAAAAGCAATATACCAAAAAATAGGAAAAAATTAAATGATCATTTCAAAGACATAAGATACATTTAATATTAAGCATCTATTCCTGATAAAAACTTGTAGCAAATTAGAACTAGGAGGAACTTTCCTTACTCTGATAGGAAGAATTTTTATACTTTCCAATTGTTCTTCCATTTTCCTCTTTCTTTTTTCCTTGCCTCTTTTTAGGCTATTTTTCTCTTTCTTTTTTTAAAATTTCTTTTAGTAGTTGTCCTGCAGATTATAAAATACAAACCTGATCTGTAAAAGTCAAAAGTTAATCACTACCCCAATAGCTTTACCTTAAGTGTATTTGTTTTTAAGTGGCGATCCTAGATCATGTTTGTAGCTCTTATTTATAAAAATTTTTATTTTAAATACTTTTAGACTTACAGAAAAGTCATAAAAAATAGTACAAGTGCCCATATGTCCTTTACCTATATAAATCTTATATAACCATAGTACAATTATCAAAACCAGGAACTTAACATTGATATAATATTGCTAGCTAGTTAACCTACACATTTTGGTCAAATTTCACCAGTTATTCCCTAATCCCTTTTCTGTACCAAGATCCAATAATGGATTGCATTTAATTGTTATACCTTCTTAATCTCCTCTAATCTGTAAGAGTTTCTCAGTCTTTCACGACCTTGACACCTTTGAGATATACTGATGAGTTATTTTCTGGAAAGATTTTCAATCTGGGTTTGTCCGGTGCTTTCTCATGATTATATTGAGGATGTGTGTTTTTGTCAAGAATATCAGAGAAGTGACGTTTGTGCTCTTTTCAGGGCCTCATATTGGGCTTATATATGTGACTCATGATGTTGCTAGGTCTTCCTGCAAGTGAGGTTAACTGTGATCATTTAAGTTGCTGTCTACCAGTTTTCTCTGCTATAAAGTGATATTTTCCCCCTTTCTAACTAATAAATGTATTGGGAGGATACCTAGAGACTATGCAAATACCTTATTTCTCCTCAAACTTTCTCCCATAGGTGTTTGCATCCACTGGTGGACTTCACCTGAAATAATTATTATTGTGGTGTTTGTCTAATGGTGGTTTTGTATTTCCCTCACTCCTTCTATATTTATTAAATGGAATTTTACTGTAAGGAAGAGCTAACCCTTCTCACCCATATTTATTCAGTTGTCAATATGTGTTCATGGATATTTATTTTATTCTGTGGGTTATAATCCAATACTATCATTATTTACTTTATTGCTCAAAATTGTTTCAGCTTTGGCTGTTGGGAACTCCTTGAGGCTGACTTTTCTGTTTTTTGAACATGTTTTCAGGCTTTCTGGCATAATAAGATGTTTTAAGCTCATCTTGTGTTTTCTTGCCTCTGGTCTGGAATCAACTCTTTCCCCAAGGAGCACTGGTTCCTTTTTTGGTTACTGTTCAAGTTTTACAATTTCAAAATTTTTTGTCTTGTAGATGAAAAGACTAATTACTTTTCATTTTTCATGTGCAAGTCAAAGTACATTTGGATGTTCTTTGAATATTGCAAAATGGTTTTCTACACACAGGACAATGCTTACGATAAAAAAAAAGTAAGAAAAACAGAATATAAAGCTACTATTTAAGATAATCGTGCATTACCTTTATAAATAGCCTTATTCCTTTTATTAAAGATGGTAACCAAAACTTGGGCACGAGGGGTACTTAGTCCTACTAGTACGCCATTGCTTCTAGGTGTTCTCAGCAAGCAGGGCAAGGGAATGTTATGCACATCAACCACGAGCACATGTGTGCACGCACACACACACACACACATACACATCCATTTTGCTTTGGAATTCATGTATTAGTATAAAAACAGATGGATAGTAAAAACCATGAGTTCTATTATTACCTGTGGTTTCAGTCCAATATTACAGGGTTCCCCCTTCCATAATTCTAATCTCTTTGTTTAATTTAGTACACACATAAAAGCAGTTTAATAACAGACAACCCACACCTGTATAAGAAACACTACCAGGATTACTATATTGGCCCTTAGCTTCACAATGTCCAGTCAAAATACTGTTTTCCAAAATTACCTAGGTCAGTGCTTTTCTTTCCCACTCCCTTCAGTGTGGATATGTTATTCATTCACAATAGAGTTAGGCTCACTTGCTATATTTTGTATTGCATTTTGGGTTGCCCTATATCCTGCTTTTATTTATCCATTTATTTTTGTAGAGGGAGTATGCAAAAGATTACTATGGTTCCAAGGGTCAAAGTAACATAAAAGGAGTTCTTGGAAAAGAACTGTTCCCTCCTCATCTCTGCTATCATGTTCCCAGGTGCCTACCTCTTTCCACCCCTTTACCATTCATTTCCTATAGGAAAACCAATCTTTTTAGTTCCTGTTTTATCCTTCCTGTATTTGTTTTGCACACATGAACAGACACATGTATATTATCTTATATACCCTCCTTCTTACTTTAAGGGACAATTACCATAATATTATTCTGTATTTTACTTTTTTACTTAACAGTACATACTGTTTAACATGTTTTGAAGTTAAGCTTTAACTTGAAATTAGATAAGATTCTGAAACAGAGGGAATCTATGATGCATGATGACATTGGCAAAACCTCCATGGAAACAGTAAGGAAAAGTCATATTAATTCATTTACACACTCAATTCAAGAAATACTTTTCAGGAGTTCCCATCGTGGCGCAGTGATTAACGAATCCGACTAGGAACCATGAGGTTGCTGGTTCGATACCTGGCCTTGATCAGTGGGTTAAGGATACGGCGTTGCAGTGAGCTGTGGTGTAGGTTGCAGATGCGGCTCGGATCCTGCGTTGCTGTGGCTCTGGCGTAGGCCGGTGGCTACAGCTCCGATTCAACCCCTAGCCTGGGAACCTCCATATGCTGTGGGAGCGGCCCTAGAAAAGGCAAAAAGACAAAAAAAAAAAAAAAGAAAGAAAGAAATACTTTTCAAACACAATATTCCAGGTACCACAAGTTTCAACATCTTTAGCCTTAAGGAACTTACAATCTAGAGGGGAAATTTGAGAGTAAAGAGGTAATTCTAATACATTCGGGTAAGTGCTATGACAGAGTAAGTTATAAGGGGAAAGCAGGAGAAACACAAAACCTTGACTTGATGACTGGGAGGAAGGAAGCAGGGATGTCAGAGCTTCTGGAAGAGACATCATACAAGCTGAAATGTGAAGGTCAATTAGGAACTCGCTGGGCAAAAGTAGTAAGGTAGTAAGAGCCTACTGCAAAGATGAGGCCATGTCCAAATGTGTGGAGTAAAGAGAAAATCCAGCTTGTTCACATCATAGAGTGGGAGACAAGGCTAGCAGAAGGCATTGATGAGATCACGATGTGATGAAGGGCCTGTTACCATGGTGAGAAATTTGGACTTAATCCTTTGAAACAATGGGAGCTGCTGAAGTTAAGATTTAAGCCAAGGAGTTTCTTTACACATAGTGTGAAATGCAGAAAATGTATTGAAGAAGACAGAATAAAGGAAAAGAGAACAGGCATCTGCAACAAGATAAATTTAGCTGTAGGGGTGCCCTGGAGTAAGCTGGTTGCAGCGGAAAGAGAAATGATTTGAGATGAGATTTTATGTATAAAATGGATTCTAGCTCGGGCAACTTAATAGGTGGTAGTATAATCCTGAGATATGAAATACAAAGAGAAGTAGGCTTGGAGTAGGGCAGGATGTGGAAGATGATGACTTCAGTTTCTGAGAATGCTGAGCCTAAGAAGCACATGTCGCGTTTAAGTGGAGAAGGCCAATGAGCAGGATCTAGAGCTTGGGAGAATTTGGTGAAGATACAAATCTGGAAGTCATCAGCATGTGTAAAGTAACAAACGACAAAAATTAAAATCAGCCAGTAAGTGAGAAAAGAGTCAAGCACAGATCCTGAAAGAATATCAACTTCCCAGGACAAGCAGAGGAAGAGAGGCCCATAAAAGAGACTGAGAAGGACCAGCCAATGAGATGAGATAACTAGGAAAGAGTATGATCACAGAATTTGGGGGGAGGGGGGATTAAACAGGGAGAAATGGCCAATAGCACAAAGTGCTATTCCAGGTCAAGAAAGATAACAATGGAGATGATTTAAAAAAAAAAAAAAAAAAAAAAAAAGCTTGACTTTGAAAGGAAAAAGAATGGCAATAGCTATTGAGAATCCTGGGATCCGGAGAAATATACATAATATTAAGTAACATACGTAGCAGAAGAAAGGAAGAGACTCAGCTGAGTTTGAATGCTGCGAGGGGAATGAAAAAATTTATAAATTTTCAGGTCAAATAAAGCGCACTGTATCATCAAATGGAAAGAAAAAGCATAAAGATGGGGTCTCAGATAGGCTCATCCTAAGTACTCGATAAAGAACCAACTGGATCTGAGTTGGGAATCCCTTAAGAAACACACATCTAATTCAGACTACATCAGGCTTCCATTCTGAAGGGGGACAGAACCTGAGAACCATCCTTGTCTAGCCCTCACTAACCCACTGAACTACCACTTGGAAGGAACTTACAACCTGGGGAAATGAAGTTCCTCATATGGTTATTTTTCTTATGTTCTTAAAATGTAACTGTTTATATTCTTAACATAAAGGACCTAATATTGGTCCTTGTAATTTTCTTTGGAAAAATGTGTCTCTAATTTGTCAAATGTACGTTCTTTTTCAATGAAATTTTAAACCAAATTAGAATCTTTCATTTGAAAGTTTTCCTTTATATTAATAACATATGTATTTTATAACTTTTTGGCAAAAATATATGTGTACATATAGTAATCACTCACTAATCCACCTTGTTTTAAAAAAGAGGATAGCATTCTGATAAGAACCAGAGCTATAAAAATAGCAAACAACTGTTTAAATTTGAAATGCACTAATTCTTTTCTACCTTCCAAATCATAGATACTATTTTGAAGCAAACAAACAAAACAACAGAGCAACTCCTCTTTAATTTTTAGATTTTTTCTCATTTTAATTAGAAATGTTTGGCTTTCTTTATTAAATGGGAAATTTAAGGCTGATATTACTCTCAAAATTTTCTCTCTTCCAGGAAATAATTTACCATCAGAATATACACACACATATATATATGCATATATATGTATATATATGTAATATATACCTGTATATATTGAGGATGTATAATAATATATAGACACACATATATATTGCAATATAAGATTTCTCAAAGTTAGCAAAAGTGCAGATATCATTTTCAAGAAACATTACTGGCATTACTGCTTATCTGCAGCATTTGTTCATCACCAACCTAACGTTATGCCAACATCTTCACAATAATGAAAACCAATCTTTCTCATCAGTATATACCAATACTGTGTGTGTGTATATACACATACATATATGAAGTACAAGGTGGAGTCTGTGACCCATAAGGCAGAAATCAACAGAATCTATGTCTAAAGGAAACAAAGCTAAATAGGCATTTGGAGATAAAACTGGTCCAGATGTCATCTGCAGACCATACCTGCTGTGCTTTTTTCCAATAATAACTAAGTGATCCAAATAAGATCCTAGGATACAGTCCCTTCTACTTCCCCCTTTCTGCTTGTATAAATAAATACTCTGTAACTGCTGTCTAAAAAGTGTTCTGATTTATTTATAGCTATATTTCAGCGTCATACTTACAATAGACACTTCATCTGGAGAGCTGATAGCCTTAATGCTTTGTATTGATCTGGGCTCTACTTTCAACTTTACTTGGATGCTAGCTGCTCTACAAGTCTCTAAGTCAGCCCTGAGGATGGGCTGTTAAAACTTCAGTGATGGCATGCAAGTATTTCCCTTTCACTGGCAAGAGGAGACCCACAACCTGGTAGCTCTGAACTAAATATAGAACTTAAAACAGCTTATACTATTTTCATGTATCAGGAAATACACAAAAAAGACAGGGGATCAAGAGAAAGAACAGAAGAAAATAAACTGTTGAATAGCATCATTTTGTTGACTGTGATGGACTTAGCAAGGAGGAAGTCACTAGAAAATGCACTAGAAAAGTCACTAGAAATGCATCATCAGTATTTTCTGAAAGCTCACCGAGGTCTTAGTCAGTAAATAGGTACTAGCCTATTTCCCTTTAAGTCGTATTTTCCTGAAACTCCACTAGACAACTTATATGACAAGACCAGACTTCCTCTTACCAAGTAGACAAACTTGGGGGGTCAGAAATGACTCAAAGTTAGAGAGCCTAAAAGCAGGGCAACTGGTAAAAACAGAGGTAGTTCTACACAGGACAATCTCAGATACTGCAGGAAGGGCAGAGGACAAGAGGTTTTACTGAGCCAGATATTAGGTTAAGGTACTTTATGTATGCTATCTTTTTGCTATTTCAAAATCTTTGTAAATTATGCATTATAGCTGTCTTTTTAGAAGTGGCACTGGAGCAAATGATATACAATTAAATGGATTTAAATAGGTTCACCCCACAGCAACCTTTAAGCTATTTCCACCTCCCCAGGTAGCCTCACCCATCACACGATGCAAATATATCCTTCTGATGTTATATCTACACTGCATGTCTGCAGCCAGAGATTCTTAAGTGTTAGTTCCAAAAAATCAATACAAATCATTCTTTACCTCAAAAAGAGAGATTATCTCCCAGCAATGAGTTCAGTTTTTGGAGAAACAAGCTGGATCTGCTTTCAATCTCAAATGCCTGGTAAGGCAACATAGAAATATTTGTGAGATTGTTATTCTCATCAAAGTATGAGCACAAACTATATTTTCACCTCTTTTCCAGAAGAAATTGATCAGGGCTTTAAAGTAACAGCCAAGAATTTCTTTATGTAATCTTTCATGGCAGTTTTTAGAACATCTGATGCAAAAAACGGAATAAATCATTTTCCAACATTATCGTAATAATAATAAAAGAAAAAGTCAGCATGACTTGATGGGCCAGCTTCTGTGCTGTCTTCCATGCATTACTGCAGTAGGCCTTCACAATGCTACTACTGCCATTAGTTGAGAAGACAGAGGCTCAGAAGGGTTAAATTACTTGCTCAAAATCAGATGGCAAGTAAGTGGTAAGCTAGAATACAAATCCATGTCAACCTGCCTCTATCTATCATGCTCCAGAAACAACACATCACCTCCAACTAATTATATGTTGCTTGCTTTATATTAAAATGCCTTCTAATATTACAATGTAAGAGGTATTATAGGTGAGTTACAAATATGATACCAGGGCATAGGGGTAAATAATGTTTAGAACCACAGCAGGTGAGTTCCATTACCGTAATGTTACCAAAATGCAAATAAAAGAGCCCTCCACCCTCTTCATTTGCCAAAAAAATAGAGAGGAAACAACTTTAAAAAGCACAATTTTATCTTTAAAGTAAGACACAGTAATAGAATAAACTATATTTTTAAATTAATGAATTCCAGGCAAGATTTTTTTTTTAATCTTTTAAAGTGAAAATGAATAAAGCATAAGTTCCAGTAAGTATCTGGTCTTATTGGCAAGAATATACTGAGATCTGCAGTTGGACTAGCTTTTTTCTCAGACGCTCCAATCATGCAATAAGGCCCATCATAAACATCGTTCAAAGAAGCCCTTACTTCGCATCTCATGACTCTGCTTGAGCACCAAATGCAAACTGGCAGCGATATTACATTGCACTCCCACTCAGACATTCTTTCCTTTCGCCATCATTTACAGTATGCACTGCGGCTAAACTGACCTGTGCGTGCAACTCAATCGGCACAGAGGATTGAGTTATTCACATGAGAATCAATTTTACACTAAACTAAAATTAAAAGTTGCTTTTAAAGACCTAGATGAAAAGCCAAAAATACACGCTATTTCTTTGAAGCAAAAGCACCACACTATCTCCTTTCTAAAACAGGATTGTTGTAAAATAGCCATAAAAATGTTATCAAAACTCAATTTTCTAATCAATGTCTTGATTTCAAATCAAATAATGTTAGAAATGGCTCAGATAAAGTGATTTTCTTCTATAAAGACTTGACCTTCTGTGTTTGTGAGGATTGTAAATTCCTTTTTTTTTTTTTTTTTTTTGTTAATTTTTAGAGCTGCACCTGCAGTATAAGTTCCCAGGCTAAGGGTCAAGTCAGAGCGGCAGCTGCCACAGCCACAGCAATGCCAGACCCAAGCTGAGTCTGCAACCTACACTGCAGCTCTTGGCAATGCCGCTCCTTAACCCGCTGAGCAGGGTCAGGGATCGAACCTGTGTCCTCATGAATACTAGTCATGTTCGTTATGGCTGAGCCACAACAGGAACTCCATAAATTCATTTCAAAGCTGTCTCTTAGGATGATAGCCATAGTATGAAAATGAATTAAAAGGAAACATCTATTACTAATCCTAACGATATATCCATTTTTAGATTTCAGGTTGCAGTGGCCTTTACCTTGGCTTAAAATTGAAGTAAATCTATAGATGCTTTAAAATCTGGGAGTCTAAATCTAGGTAAGTATCTATATATATCCTTGCAAATTATTTATTTGATTGTTGATCTGAACTTGCCATTTTCACACTAGAGATGACACAACCCATCTGGAGAACTATTTTAACAGTATTTCTGATTCACATGTCTAACACCCATTGCAATTTGCCTAGGCACCAATGTAAATCAAAATTACATTCCATAATATTAATCATACTTTTACTCAGGCTCTCCATTGCATCGACAATGTGGCATCAAAATGGGCATATTTTGGTTCTGTAAAAACATTAGGAATGACTCCGTTCTCATTTATGTGGCCCCCATTAAGTTTCCAAGACCTAAACTTTTAAGCTTTTGTAGGTTAGATATTTCGAGCTTAGTTTAGGATTCAGGGCGGTACCTTACAATAGGGTACATACTTGATTTAGTAGAAGCCAATTAATTTAATTTGAGAGGAAGATGGCATTCCGCCCTGTCTTCAGATTGAAACTGTGGTCAAATGGTACCAAAGTTGCTTTTTAGAGAAGCAAGAGAAAGGAATATTTTATTTTCCTTTGAGTAGCTGTAGTTAATTTTAAATGGTCTTACATGACAAACATGCACACTTTAAAAGAAATCTTTCCATAAGGAATCTTCCAAAAGTGATTACTAATCATGTTTGTTATTCTCTATTGCATCGTATGGAGACTTAATATTCAGTCCACTAGCCATGCACATCAATTTCTTCCTTTGATTTTCGAGGGTAAATTTAAGGACCAATTAGATATTCATTGAAATGCTCTGTATGGCACTGCTACATAGAAGACAGAGGATCATTAATATAATCTTCAATTAACAGAAGAAAACATACTGCTTATATTCCTACTGCTTACATTCCTACTTCAAATTTGAAGTTACAGTAATTTCAGTGGCATTTCTATTTACAGCCAAGGACTATTCCTGAAGGCTCAGACCATGTAGAATTGTTAAGTGGTCCAATTAACAACATCCATCTTTCCACAAAGCATAGGCAGTTGCTATTAACATGTCTATGAGGCGTCACTGAATTAAGAGCTTACCCATCAATAGAAAGTCTTGTCACATTTATATTATAAATTTGAGTCACTGTTCTTATTCTGGAATTTTATACTTGTTTAGTTTTTTATTTTACTAAGAGATCTTACCATGATATTTTCCTATTGGAGGATCACAAATTAAAGCATTTTTTACTGCTTCACTTGATCACAACTGTGTTTTCTCCCTGCTCTGCTTCCTCTTTTCTTATCTATTGTTTAACTCAACTTTGTCCTAATTCACACCTATAATAAAAATCTTCCTAATTTTCAGGGAGAAGTTCCTATTTTTAGGTGGAAGACACAGTTGTATTTTTATTTTCCAGCTCATCTTCCTTTCACATTATTACCAAGTTCTTCAGATTTACAGAAAGATCAGTATTCCACAAGCCGGAAATTTGTATCTTCTGCCAACTCTAAGGGCTACTGCCTCTAAGATCCGAGAAAGGCAAGAGGAAATAAAAATACTCTCCCCTTTCCTGCTCCCTCTATCCTCTAAGCTATTTTGGCAGAGCAGTGAGTAGATCTAGGACCCAGAAACACTGTAGTTGTAGATGAATGAAACACAGGCATGATGAAGCAAGAAATAAGACAAGAAAAGTATTCACCCTTAAGTACAGAAATGGGGGAGGAAGGGTACTGGGCAATGGTAGCAGATTTCAGAGAGATGAAGAATTCCATAACTCTAAAGCACTTTACAGTGGTGTCCACTGATTCTTTTTCAATGTGTTCCGTGGCTTACTAAGGTTACACAGATTGGTAGACTGAAAAATTAAGATTAAAATGAGAGAACCGGAATTGTGTGGTCTCTGATATTTGATGCAATAAGAGCAATGAAAGTTTTAAAAGGAAGAGTCTCCAAGAAACAGCACAAGGAGGAAAAAGCAAAACTGGTACATTTAGAAAGAACCGTTTGGAGGAAGTCAGACATCTTTGATTACAAATACGGGTGGGTGGGTGCTGGTAAGTTATTTGTTATTTCCACTGAAGCCAGGACAAAAGGAAATGAGTTTAAATTGCAACAGGAGGGATTAAAGTTAGACATTAAGGGGAAAACCTTCCTGATAAGAAGACTGGTGAGATAATGGAACACATAATTGAGAGGGCTCTGGAAGCCTATCCCTGGAGAGGCTTAAGAATAAACATCTCTCTTTCTGGGATGGTTTTAGATACACAATGGCCTAGAGTATTAGAACAGCAACTTTTAGATTTATCTTCCAGTCCTAAAATACTATTGCTTTATTTAATGAGACAAGATTGTTCAGTGGTAAATGTACTGAAGCTATAACGAACAAAGGAGGCGGAAGCAGGCAGCAGCACTCTTATTTTGACTTTGCTTGGATAAAAGCAATTCTCATAGCACCTGAATCAAAGCCTATATCCAGGTGTAGCTAATCTCATAATAATTAATGAATGAGTCTCATGAGGATTTTCAGAGTTACAGCAAGTTTGGACCATGCTCCTTCATTAAGCAAAGGGATTGTAAAAATGTCTTCATTTAGAAAGGGAAGCAGTCAAATTGTTTGTAATATGATGAGGAGACTGAAGTAAGTCTGGTTAACTTGTTACTACCAGGAATAATCCAGTATGATACTTAGACTGGTTTAGAGAATAGCCAGTTGCTCTACAGCATTTCAGAGCCAGGACAGAGATATACTCTATATAGCAAATTATCTAGCACCGAGAGTCTACCACGTGCCAACTCTGTGCTAATAGCTAGGGGTACCCAGGAGACGAAACACATCCTCTACCCCCAAGGCACCCACAGCACGGTTGGTTTAGGGGATAGCGATCTCTATAATACAATGCAATCCCATATAGGGTGTAATGGGCAAATGAGGGTGAAGCCATGACTAAGCAGAAAGAAATATTAGGCATCGGGGGAGAGGTAGGAATGGTCTCAGACAATATCTGAGTTGCTAAGACCACAGGAGTCAGCCACCTGGAATAGGAAAGATAGGAGTCCTAGCAGAGGAGCTGTATGTCTGGGGACAACAGAGGCCTGAGAACAAGGGAAAACATACTTTCTTCTGGGAACTTGTGGATAGGTCAAAATGGTAGCTGCATAATTAGCAAGTGGAAGCAAAGAGGCTGGAGACACAGAAGTCAGATCATGGAGGGACTCATGAGCCATGGGAGATAATTTAGAAGTGTATTGTGATGGCAATCTGGACTTCAACTCTGGAAGGACATCATTAGATCACATGCATCTACATGGGTTGTATAGAATAAGTAAATTTGGCTAGCAGCGTACTGGGCTGAGATTTCTCAGTACCTGGATAGTGGCTGGATCAGGTGAGTATTCAGTTACCAAGGTGGTAAGTCTCCTATGCCCAAGCCACAATATTATTTTTATTGGGTTAATCTGCTGTCTAACGCTTCAGTCAAGCAAGCCTACTGGCTCATCCTGCCTCTATACCCGACAATTAAATGGTGAGGTTGTAATAGTGTGGGCAATTCCTGGCATTTATTTTTTAAAGAAAAAACCTACATGGTTGGCTAATTCCTTTCTTAAAGAGCAGCTTATATCACCAGCACCTTTCTGACACTAGCAGTTAAAAAAGAAAATGTCAAGAGTTACAGAGTTCTACTTGATCATCATCAAATATCCTGTGGGTTAGAGCAATTACCATTGTGCTTTACCCATCATCTATGCAATGTTTATTCCTGGTCTCCAACGGACAAAAAAAAAAAAATGTTTAGGAAATCAACTACGAAGATAAGTGTGGCCATTGGGGACAATTTTCTTGCTGACGATCATTTTCACCAAAAGTAAAGAGCAGGGTTATGAATCATCTGTAACCACTTATGCTTAAGCTGAATACATTAAAATTTAATGATTTCAACACAAGAAGCCAGTTGTAAGTCTGCACATCAAGGCACTAATGTGTTGGGCCTAATTGTACTTAGATGAAGTAAGTCAGGAATACATCGCAGCCAACTCCATTTTGCTGTACAATGAAAATTACGAATTTCTAATCACAAGTGAGGATTCTTTTTTTACAATTCATTATTCATGATTTAAATTGGTTTAAATTATTTATTTTCTAAATGTTATTGCTGCTGCTTTTTAATCTTTTCTACTCCTCTACTTTCAAGTGATAAATGCCTGAGAACTGACTGGTCTCAGGCCTTCGAATACAATAAAGTGCTTTTTCGATACGGTGCTGGCTTCTCCTTACATTTATTCCAGATTTTGAATGCAGGTCAGCTATTCAAGGTTAGGCCCGTCACCTTTCATTTGGTCTAAGAGATAACAAGTTCATAAAAAAATGTCCTATTTAAAGAAATGCCATGTCTAATAAAACCTAAATTTTGAAACAAGGGCTCCTCTGTGATCTGGCCACTACCCCACTTTACCAACCTCATCTTCTGTCAGTCTCCCCAGTCACCCTGGCCTTCTTCCCTACTTGCTTTGAATTCTTTGCATTTCCCGTTCCCTCTCTCTGGGATGTCTACCGCGCCCTGTGCTTTTACTCCCTAGTGAGGACATCTTCAAACAGATGGCTTCTTCCCATCTTCCTAATCTCACTGAAGATGACCCCCTCCTCAGGAAGGCTTCCCTAATACTTCCTCCCCATGCCGGCCACTTATTACCACACTACCCTGCTCAGTACTTTCATATTATTTATTCTAATCTGTAATTATCTTTTTGTGTTGTGTATTGCCTTCCTTCCCTACTAGGGTAGATGCTTTATGAGGGCAGAGTCTTCATCTATTTTGTTCACCACTGTACACCTGGGCTCTAGTATGATAATAGGCATATAATAAGTACTCAAAAAAGATTTATAAAATAAATGAATTTTTAATTTCAAGAGATGATGATTAAAGTATATTCCAACCTGAAATCACTTCTTCAGTTAAGGAAATATAACTTATCCCCAACTTAACTGATTTCATGAGCTATCAAAGGGCTCTACTCAAGCAATCAGCAGAGCCACAGGCCATAACCCAGAACTTGGGACTGCTGCTGGTAGAAGGTTGTGACACAGACTCACAGAGAGGAGGATAATGAGATCCTAACAGAGGTAAAGAAAAAGAATCTGAGGTTCAGTGAGGTTGGGTGAAAAAACCATCTGCTTGTCTTTCAGCATCCTGCACTTCATGGAGGATCCTCAACTCCCCTAGTCAACAGACCTTTAGAAAGAAGAAAGTCTGGAAGCTGCCCGGAATACTCTCAACTTGGAACAACTCCTTAGAAATGCCACAAATCCATGTGCAGCTTAGTTTCAGACTGAATAGTCCTCCTGGATAGAGAGAGAGGACAGACACACTTAGCCCAGATCATCCCTCATCAGTCTACCATCACTGCTACTCTGCTTAGAGTTTCTTCCGAACAGATCATTAACCAGACCATTTTGTGCAGAGGACTTATGCTACATGCAAAAGGAAAGGAACTAAATAGGTCAAGTTAACAATCAGAAAGTTTGTGATTATAATTTCAGAATAAAAATCAAAGTCTGACTGCTACCTTTAAGCATTTTATGCTTTCTCAAATTAAGTGATGTTTCTGACTAGCACACGATGTGATACTACAATAAGGAAAGCTTAGATTCAGATATTAAATATGAGTTAATGATGATGGCCTTTTAAGTAATTCAAAAAGCTATTCAAATGTAAACTGAGTATATAAATACTAGACATTCTTGGCAAATGCAAATGAAAAAAAGGAAAAGATCTTCAGATAAGCAGTCCAATTATGTACGATGATTTTACAAGTATCATGGGTTTTTTTGTTTTTGTTTTTTTTTTGTTTTGAGTACTAAAAAGTTTTTCATGACACTTCTTTGAAATATTATTACTGGCATTTGTAGATCTGGAGCCAGAGAGAATAAAGGTAACTGGCTTTGTTATAAAATCCATGCCTAAAAATGATAAAGGCTCAGAAAAAAAGGGGGATTAAGTAAATATTTGCTAAATAATTGATGTGCCAGATAAAAACTAGAGAAATATAAAAGTTTAAGTTTCAACTCCCAGTTCCACATACAACCCTTTAGATTAGGCTGGTTTTCTATTAGACAGTCTTGTATTTCTCACGGCTTGTACTTCTCATTACTTATTGAAACAAGATTTTGGAATGCCTACTGAAGTCATTCAAATTGCCCTTTTGTACCTTAGGTAGCTAACGTGGCAATATATTTTACAGAGGATACATTATGTTAGATCTTACAATGGTTCCGTGATGTTCTCAGATGCCCACCAAGGACTCCAGCAAATTGACACCTCTAAAGTCATTTTCCTGGCATCCTGCGATGAATTTTAGTGCCAAGTCTTCAAATGTGAATAGCTCATATGTCATCCCATTATGCCACCTGGCCTCAAACCAGCACACCTTTAAAATAGATTTATTTAGGCTATAAACTTACAGGACAGTACCTCTGTCTTCAAATATATTACAGTTAAACAGCTGGCAAAATAAAATCCAAACTTTCCAATGCTGAAATCTCTGAGGCCAATCTGAAGTATGAAGGGGCTATCAAATTCTATAACAAATGCAAATTTAGATGATGTTTTATAATGTATAAAAGATAGAACTCACAAAAAGCAAAATATAAGACTGGGAAAACTCAAGTGTTCACCTTGTATTTCATTTGAAGTTCAATTAAATACTAGTCAACACAGTAAGTAGCAGGGGTTGCATATCTTTAACTAGAAAATAGTTCCAAATAGGGAATATATTCCTCTAGAATGTCAGAGTATACAACTCACTTTATGTCAATAACACTCTTTCTTGTTGCTCTGGAAGACATTTGTTATCTAATGATCCCATAAAAAATTAGTCTGTATCTCAAGAAAATTCCCGTAGTGACACTGGGAATCCAAACATGTACTACTACATAACATCATGCTCTGTCAAGTGTTATCAGTAGTAAAAACAAAAATAGTAATTATGTGCTTTGTGTCCACATGGATTTTATGTTATAAATTAGAATCATATATGACATATTAGAGAGCCAGACAGTGCAACATGAAGTGAGAATAGGAATTAATGATGGCAAATACTGGGTTAATGAATATTAAATTGCTAACATTATTCAATCTATATGAGTTAGAGTAATTAGCAAAGGATAGAATATTCAGGGAAGGCCTCCTGCAGGAAAAGCAAATATGAGATAAGCACTAAAATTAACTTAGACATAGTTGAACTCATAATATGCCTTCTTTAAGCTTTGTCCTCTTCCAACGATGTCTTCTCAATGAATGGGGAGAACCAGCCACCTGAAATAAGCAATCCAGGAGCCTTCCACAATACTCCTCTTTTCCACTTAACCCTTATCTCCAATCAATTACTAAGGTTCACTGATTTTCTCTCCTGAAAAAGTTTTCATAACTATTTGCTCCTCTTGATTTCCATTGATACTTCCCAAGTCTGAGCCTCTGTCACCTCTTGCCTCATAGTATTTACCTCATTTGTAACTGAATATCTGTATGATTATTTCATTAATTGACAAAATAGATGATAGAAACCATCAAAATCCATGATGGTCCAGACCATGTCTATTTTGCTCACCATCAGTTTTCCACTGCTTGCAAGAGTATCCAGAACGCAATGAAGGAATAAGTAGAGAAACTGGCTTAACTGGAGTTAAGGGTTCAGGATAAAGAGGAGTGGGAGAAGGAACTAGATGGAAGCCAGATTATGAAGGACCTGGACCTAAAACAAGAAACTTGGTATTGCTCTAATTAGGAATGGGGCAGATATTGTGTCTCCCTGAAAAAATAACAGGATGGGAAGAAAGTACTGATTTGTTTGATACAGTGCTTAAAGTTGTTATTTTATAGACTGAAAAAAAACTGTTAGCAAGATATGCAAAATTTATTTTCATTAGTAATAGGGGATAAACATATAAAAGGAGAAATGTTTCAAAATGTATTAGAACCTCAGGTAGAAGTCTGTCAACTCCCACCACTATGCTCATCTTGCTCCATCTCAGCAGCTTGTGACAATGCTGACCTTGGAAATTCTCCCCTTCTTGGTTTCTACATGACTACTTTCTCACAGTTTTCCTCTTACTCATTCCTTGGCTACATCTCCTTAATTTCTGATGTTGGTTCTTGCCCTTCTTTCTGACCTCCAGATGCTGGAAGCCCTCAAGGTTTAGATGAGGCCTCCCTTGTCTTTTCTCTCTCCGTATGAGTGAGTCCTTCCAGCTTCAAATACCATACAGAGGCTGACATCTCCTGACAGTCTCTCTGGAGCCCATGCTTCTTCCCTGAGCTCCAGACCACTCAACATTTACAACTGGGTGCTCACTAGGCCTCACAAATGGAACAGGTCTAAAACTGAGCCTTTTATTCTGCACTCCCCATCACCCACATTCACACATATCCCGTTCTTCCCCCAGACTCTGATTACACCAATAGCACTACTGCCTACTTTCTTACTAAAGCCAACATTCCAGGAGTCATCCTCTCTCATCTTAGCCCTTACATGTAATCTATCACTAGCCTCTAAAATATGCCACTGCCACAACCCCAGTCATCGTCATCTCTCACCTATGCTTGTACAATAGTTTCTCTAGCTCTCCCCCGTTTCCATTCCAGCTGTTTTCCAAATCATTCCAGACACAGTAGCCTTAGTAATTCTTCAAAACAGATCAGATCATATAATTTCCTACTTAAACCCATTTGATGGCTTCCCACTCCTCATAGAAAACATCTAAATTCCTGACCATGGAATGTAAGGAATACTACATGATGTGGCCCTCCCTGCCACACTTCCCCATTAAGACGACGCCAACAAATATCTTTTGAATACAACAAGCCTCTTCTCACCTCCAACCCTTTAAATTGTTTTTTCCCCAGCTTTATTAAGGTATAATTAACAAATAAAGTTGTAAGAGATTTAAAGTATACATGTATACAAGCTTTTGCATAGCAAAAGAAACGATTTAAAAAAAAAAAGAAAAGACAACCTACAGAATGGGAGAAAATATTTGCAAACAATGTAACCAACAAGGGGTTGATCTCCAAAATATAGCTCATACAACTCAATAACAAAGAAAACCAAACAACCCAACTGAAAAATGGGCAGAAGACTTAAGCAGACATTTCTCCAAAGAAGACACACGGATGGCCAGTAGGCACATGAAAAAATGCTCAACATCACTAATTATTAGAGAAATGCAAACCAAAACTACAATGAGGTACCACTTCACACTGGTAAGAATGGCCATCATTAATAAGTCCAAAAATAACAAATGTCAAAGAAGGTATGGAGAAAAGGGGACCTTCCGACACTATTGGTGGGAATGTAAGTTGGTACAACCACTATGGGAAACATTATGGAAGTTCCTCAGAAAACTAAAAACAGAATTTCCATATGATGCAGCAAATCCACTCCTAGGCATATATCCAGACAAAACTATAATTCAAAAAGATACATGCACCCTTATGTTCATAGCAACACTGTTTACAATAGCCAAGACATAAAAACAACCTAAATGTCCATCAACAGATGAGTGGATTAGGAAGATGCGGTACATACATAAAAGGAATACTACTCAGCCATATAAAAGAATGAAATAATGCCATTTGCAGCAACTTGGATGCAACTAGAGATTCTCATCCTAAGTGAAGTAAGTCAGAAAGAAAAAGACAAATACCATATGGTATCACTTACATGTGGAATCTAAAATATGGCACAAATGAACCTATCTACAAAACAGAAACAGACTCACAAACATGGAGAACAGACTTGTGGTTGCCAAAGAGGAGAGAGGAGGGAGTGGGATGGACTGGGAGTTTGGAGTTAGTAGATGCAAACCATTACATTTAGAATGGATAAGCAATGAGGTCCTACTGTGTGGTACAGGGAACTATAGCCATTCTCCTGGGATGGACCATGATGGAAAAGAACATAAAAAAAAGAATGTATATATGTACATACATATATACATATATATATATATAAAACACTGAGTCATTTTGCTGTACAATAGAAATTGACACAACATTGTAAATCAACTATACTTGTATTTTAAAAATAAAGTATACATGTGATGATTTGATGTATATGTATGTTGTGAAATTATTCCGCCCAATGCGTTAATTAACACACTCATCTGCTCACATATTTACTTTTTTGTGAGAGTGTGAGAACATTTAAGTTGTACTCTCTTAGCAAATTCAGGCCTTTGAATTCTATCCATTCAGCTTGGAATACTAATCCCTAAGTTCCTCATTTCTCATCTTTCACTTCACAGAAGCCTTCCCCAATCACCATCTAAAGTAGCCTCCACCCCTAATTCTTTCAACTTCCTGCTTGTTTCACTGCACATAACATAACCTGCAACTCTCCTTCTTAGCTGTACAACTGGTTCCACCAGAATATAAGCTCCATGAAGGTAGGAATGGCATCTCTCTTCTTAATTATCAAATTCTAATGCCCCATAAAGTGCCTGGAAAATGATGGAATTTTTTTTTAAATTTTATTACATGAACAAAACATGGGAGTTCCTAATGTGGCTCAGCAGGTTACAAAACCGACTAGTATCCATGAGGATATGGGTTCGATCCCTGACCTTGCTCAGTGGGTTAAGGATCTGGTGTTGCTGTGCTATAGGGCAGATGTGGCTCAGATCCCATGTTGCTGTGGCTGTGGTGTGGGCTGGTGGCTGCAGCTCTGATTTGACCTCTAGCCTGGGAACTTCCTACACCACAGGTGCAGCCATAAAAAGCAAAAATAAATAAATAAATAAATAAATAAATAACCTACCCTACTTCATGCAGAAAATTCCTTTCCTCCTTTAAAAAAAACTTTACATGTGCTAATTATACTTCTAATATTGTTCCTTGGGCCAAAGATGAATTATTTACAAATGCTGCTATTAGTTTAATCCCAAATTTATATTTAAGAGCCTGGTTTATCACTGTGCCTCTAATACATAGAACAGTGCCTGAAATATAGGAGTACTCCACAAAAATTTCATTCTGGGGTCTCAATCTTGGCTTGATCTATGATGTGTTTTTCAATGGAAATGATGGCTGAAGTATAATTTATAAAGTGTATAAATTACCAATGATTCTCCATGAGTTAAAATGTTAAGTTTTTTAAAGTATAGCGGTCTTATATTTTATCTAATTTTGCAAGGAAAGTTTTTATCTCTTAAAAAAATAAAAACAGGTAACAATATCAGATAACTTACCTGCATAAGTATACGTACTAAATGCCCCACTGACAAAGTGTGCTGCATTAAATTTTATTTTTTCATTGAAATGTCCCAGATTTCACACTGAACCCTTGGTATCTGCCACTGTATTTGCTTATAATGAGAGTGCCAATAAGCTAGAGTCCTGCATCCCTTGCCACTCTACTAACTAGTACAATGTATTTGCTTCTTGTTTTATGGTTATAGTCACTTCCTAACCTACTTTTTTTTAAAACAAAAACCAAAAATATCTTAGAGCAATGGGCATGCAAAAACCTGTGCTAAACAAAAATCATTCTAAGGGTGTTAGCATAAATCACAGCTTCTGAAGCTAAAGAGTGATATCAAATATTTTCCACATGACATGGAGTGTGGCTCAGAAAGTAGATCTGAAAGAAATACAAAAATTTAACTAACCAAAATATTTATTTTAAAATAAAAATTAATTTTTTTTTTGGTCTTTTTGCCTTTTTGAGGGCCACACCCATGGCATACAGAGGTTCAGGCTAGGGGTCTAATCATAGCTGTAGCCGTCAGCCTACGCCACAGTCACAGCCACGCCAGATCCGAGCCGTGTCTGTGACCTACATCACAGCTCAGGGCAACGGTGGATTCTTAACCCACTGAGCGAGGCCAGGGATTGAGTCCACAACCTCATGGTTCCTGGTCGGATTCGTTTCCGCTGCGCCACAACGGGAATTCCTTTTCTTTTCCTTTTTTTTTTTTTTTTCTTTTGGTAAAAAATTAAACATCTTAAAAACAAAATTCTACATTTAAAAAGAACCTAGAATTGAGACATACCATACAGAGGATTACAATGAAAGATGTCTTATTTTTTCAGAGTTGGGTTACATGCTCTGAGAACCACCAAATACAAAAGAATAGTTTTTCATTTTAATTTTTAATTGTTTAAGAAATATCCACACTACACATAAATCAGAAGGGGCTGATTATTGAAACAATTTATTTGTATAAACTTTTTTTCTAAGTTTAGAATGAGAAATTTTTTTTAAAGACTGGCAGCATGGACCTGACTTCATTCAGCATGGCAGTTTAAACTGCAAGAACGTCATCTTTCCTTGAGGGGGCTGTTTAGTGTCAGAAGTAGAATGCCATTCCCAGGTTAGGCCACGTATTTTTTGGCCAGAATTAAAAATTACTAAGTCACAGCAATGGGCCAAGTTGCTGGGTCTGCCCCATCAACTGTGGATATTCTTGTTATGCATGTATTTTAAATGAAGATAATGTGATATAAAATAAGTTGTAATGACTGTCTCATCTAAGTAACTGATTGGTGAATTGCTTTTGAGCACCTAAAATACTTTATCCAGGCACCCGCAAGTCTAAAGGAAAATAAAAACAATAAATTATATTCCTGAATTTACACTGAAAGCAGAGAAATTTATTTTTCTTATTGTTGAAGATTGAATTCCTCAGAGAGATAGCAGGTATTGGGAGTAAAAATTGAAGGGAAGAAAACAGGATATGTGTTTATTACCATTTTGAGATGAAATGTTAAAACCTTACAATTGAAAATAGATTCACTGAGGTAGAAGTTGGGTTAAGGGTAAAAGCTGAGGGGAATAAAAACTAGAAAAAAATTTTGTAAGTTCGTAAATCTTTGGTGAATCTGTAGAAATTACCTCAAACCAAAGGCTGCCAGAATAAATACCATTTTTTTCATCCTTACAGTTGAAGATAAAGCAGTCCCAAATGTCAAGCAAATATGTGAGAAAATTTATTTTTGATATAATACAAAGCCTCAGAGGTAAACAACTTCATAAGGATGCTCCAGTGTTATCGAGATACTCTTCCTTTTGGCCAAACTATGCAGTTTTTCAGGATATGGAAAACCACACAGAGTTAGGGCTTTCATTGTAATATTTCATGGGAGAAAAGTCCAAAGAAAAGACAGCTCGCATTTACAGCTAGATAGGGGTAAAAATGTACACTTTTCAGATATGCTCATGTGACTAAAGCAACAGGAATAGCGATGTTCCTTAAAAGTTATTTAATTTATCCTCCTACTTTCAGGCAGAGCTTTTCCCAAATTATCCTTAGACTGTTGACTATCTGTATTAGCTTAAACATCTGCAGTGGAAGGAAATTCCTCAAACTCCCCTGGTATTCTATTCCTGTATTAACAGCCCTACTTCCAAGAAACTGGGCTTTGGTCATCACACTGTAATTAGTTACCAGGCAGCTTGTCTATCAAGTATTTGCTAAGTACACACATGGAGAATGTTATTCTACTAGGTCTTTGATTGTAGACCTTCCCCTACAGTTGTTCCTAATTGCTTCTCCTGTCAAATACAATTCTAATCTTGGATTCAAACATTCTTCCACTAACCTTTATTCATCCCATTATTACAAAAGATAATTATAAGCATCCTATTAAAAACTGAATACTCTCATATAACAATACAGTTTGATTTTCAAAACAATTTTGAAACGGTATGTTGTTTCAAAACAAGGTGATATTAGCTCAATATTTCAAGTGAGGAAACTATGGCTCCAGAAGAATAAGTTGCTGCACAATTGCTATACGGCTGCACTATTCCTTCCTACAGCAGCTACTGCAAATCGACTTTAATTTACCACCTCACCATCACCACTTCTTGCTCTCTCACAGATTATTATAAAACTTTACTTCTCCAGAGCTCATGTGGCTGGACTTCATTAAATTTTCCTCTTTTTATTTTTTTTTTTTTAATTTTTAGGGCCGCACCTGTGGCATATGGAAGTTCCTGGGCCCGGGGTCCAATAGGATCTGCAGCTGCCAGCCTACACCACAGCCACAGCAACACCAGCTGCATCTGCGACCTAACCACAGCTCATGGCAACGCCAGATCCTTAACCCACTGAGCAAGGCCGGAGTTCGAACCTATGTCCTCATAGATCCTAGTCAGGTTTGTTACTGCTGATCCACGACAGGAATTCCAACTTTTCTCTTTTTAAATTCATATATTCCCTCAGAAAACTAAACATAGAACTACCATTTGATCCAGCAATCCCACTCCTGGGCATCTATCCAGAGAAAACCACGACTCGCAAAGACACATGTACTCCGATATTCACTGCAGCACTATTTACAATAGCCAAGACAAGACATGGAAACAACCTAAATGTCCATCGACAGAGGAGTGGATCCAGAAGATGTGGGACATATACACAATGGAATATTACTCAGCCATCAAAAAGAACGAAATACCAGCATTCTTAGCAACATGGATGGACCTAGAAACTATCATGCTAAGTGAAGTCAGCCATACAATGAGACACCAACATCAAATGCTTTCACTGACATGTGGAATCTGAAAAAAGGACAGACTGAACTTCTTTGTAGAACAGATGCTGACTCACAGACATTGAAAAACTTATGGTCTCCGGAGGAGACAGTTTGGGGGGTGGGGGAATGTGCTTGGGCTGTGGGATGGAAATCCTGTGAAATCAGATTGTTATGATCATTATACAACTACAGATGTGATAAATTCATTTGAGTAATAAAAAATGAAAAAAAATTTAAAAAAAAATAAAAATAAATAAATAAATTCACATATTCCCAATTTATATCTGGGTTCTCCATTTTTTTCTCTTCTCAAATACTAACTCTTCACTTTACCTATATTCTAGATTATTCCTCAACCTCCTCAACCTTCCCATTCAATTTGAATATTGGATTTTAGCAACCTGACCTTCAAACATCTTGAAATATATTTTCTAAAGAGAAGAAAAAGAAAATAAATAAAAATCTTGATAATAGCCTACTTCTTCCATTTGCCTTCCTGTACTGTTCCTCCCAGTTATAGAAAGATCTTTCCTTGACCTTCATCTGTCCTTCACAGTACTGACAGCACCTCTTCTGGGAATTCCTTGAAATTCACTTCCTCCCTATAGAATCCACTTCTTGTCTAGTTCTTCAGATAAGACCCAAATGCAGTGTTCTCCTCCCTCTGCCTTCTCCTTCAGAAGTTTCATCCAATTGCACAGTGTCAATAATGACCTCTAAGCTGAAGATACTAAAATCTACTTTCAAGCTTCAATCTTTGCCGTCAGTTCAAATCCCTCAGTTCCAGCTGCTGACACATCTTTCTTCTTGGATTCATCTTAATCATCTCAAACTCACTGTATTTGAAATGAAGCACATTATTCATAACAAAATTCATTTACAAACTTAATCATTTCCAGCAATGGCAACTAAAAAACTTGATGAACTATCTACATTCTTCTCTACTCTTCATATTTCTCTCTATCCTGCATACTACTATCAGATTAGTATTTCTAAAACATTTAAGGTTTTTTGTTTTGTTTTTACCATACTTTTATTAAATAAATCATTATTTTTTATAAATTGTTTATAGCTTAAAAACCTGTAACAAAAAACCTGTAAACCACTTGCATCATGTTCAATCTCTTTTATCTAGCTTTTCAAGTTCCTATGTCAAGGGCTTACTAATCTACCATACTGAATTTCTAACCTGAAACTTAGCTAGTTTATTTCCAGACCCATATCTCCTTGCTTAGATCACCTATTCTATATATAATATCTGCCACTATACTTTCTAAAAGTCCAAAATTGGAGTTCTTGTCATGGCACAGTGGTTAATGAATCTGACTAGGAATCATGAGGTTGCGGGTTTGATCCCTGACCTCACTCAATGGGTTAAGGATCCGGCGTTGCCGTGAGCTGTGGTGCAGGTTGCAGATGTGGCTCGGATCTGGCATTGCTATGGCTTTGGCATAGGCTGGAGGCTACAGCTCTGATTAGACCCCTAGCCTGGGAACCTCCCTATGCCACAGGTGGGGCCCTCAAAAGACAAAAAGACAAAAAAAAATAAAAGTCCAAAACTCACACCTACTTCAAGACTTAACCTCATTATAAACAGCTCTGCTGATTCATTCTAAAAATATAAGGTAGACCAATGTCAATTTCCTGTTTTTTATACTCTATTAGTCATATGAAATGTCACTAGGAAGAAAAGCTGGATGAAGGGTACATGGAGTTCTATGTAGTATTTTTGCATCTTCCTGTGAGTCTGTAATTATTTCAAAATAGTAAGTTTAAAAAACATGTGATGGGCATCAACGATATATATGCCAGCCATAAACAGATGCTGAGTTCACAAGTAAGAATACAACACATATTGAGCCCTTCATGCAATCACCTTCTATCTGGAGGTATTATGGACTGACTTGTGCCTGCCCCAAAATTCATGAAGCCCCAATCCCTAATTGACTGTATGTGGACATAAGGCCTTTAGAGAGATACTTAAGGTTAAATAAGGTCATGAAAGTACCAGTGTCCTTCTAAGAGGAGGAGGATACACCAGGAGTGTACATGCACAGAGAAAAGGGCCACATAAGGAGACAGAAAGAAGGTGGCTATCTGCAAGCCAAGTAGAAAGACCTCAGGAGAAACCAAACCTATAAGCACCTTGATCTTAGGCTTCCAGGCTCCAGAACTGTGGGAAAATAAATTACTGTTGTTTAGGCCACCCAGTCTATGGTGTTTAGTTATGGCAGCCCCAGCAAACTAATACGGGGTGGGAGGTGAAATAAAAATATTAAACAATGGTAAGGTATAATAAGTACTATTATAGCTATATGCCCAGAGACCAGGCGAGCACAGAGAAAAGAACTAGTCATGCCAGGTAGGCCAAGGAATGTGTTGTGGATTATCATTTCATCTGGGTCTTCAGAAATTAGTGGCAATTTTACCACCACCTGAAGACTGACTCTCTAAGGCAAGGAAACTTTTTAAAAGAACAGAAGCTGACAAAGCATGATATATTTGGAAAATACTGAGAAATTCAGTATCAGTAAAGGATTTTAAGGAAGAAAGTACAGAACATAAGGCCAGAAGGATAATGTGAGTCTGTTTAGTAAAGAGCATTGTATTTCAGGCTTAGGACTTTTGATTTAATGTGGTAGGTAACAGGGAGTTGCTGTACATTTTCAAGCAGGGACGTGACATACCCAGATCCCTGCTTTTCCAAAGAAACTCATACTCACGGAGAGGTTTAAATTCATTACGGATGTGTACAAATTTAGGTACAAGAATATTCAAAAAGGAAAACCCATACCCATGAGCCATCCCTACCCACTTCCCCATGCCTACCTGACCCCTAGCCCTAGGCAACCATAATATACTTTCTTCTTCTATGAATTTGCCTATTCTGAACATTTTATATAGTGGAACCATATAATATACAGCCTTTTGGACTGGCTTCTTTCACTCAGCATAATATGTTCAAGGTTCATCCATGTTAAATTTTTTTTAAATTGTATTGAAGTATAGTTGATTTACAATGTTGTGTTAATTTCTGTTGTACAGCAAAATGACTCAGATAAACATATATACATATATATATATTCTTTTTCATTATGGCTTATCATAGGATACTGAATATAGTTCCCTATGCTATATAGTAGGACCTAGTTGTTTACCCATTCTATATTCCATTCTATATATAACAGTTTGCCTCTGCTAGTCTCAAACTCCCAATCCTTCCCTCCCCCTTGACAATCACAAGTCTGTTCTCTATATCTGTAAATCTGTTTTAGCTTTGTAGATAGGTTAATTTGTGTCATATTTTAGTTTCCACATATAAGTGATATCATATGGTATTTGTCTTTCTCTGATTTACTTTGCTTAGTATGCTAATCTCTAGGTCCATCCATGTTGCTGCAAATGGCATTATTTCATTCCTTTTAATGGCTGAGCAGTATTTCATTGTATATGTCACATCTTCTGTATTGAGTGTATGCATCTTTTTGAATTATAGTTTTGTATGGGTACATGCCCAGGAGAGGTATTGCTAGATCACATGGAAACTACCTTTTTAGTTATTTGAGGAACCACCATACTGTTTTCCAAAGTAGCTATATCAATTTAAATTCCAACAGTGTTGGAAGGTTCCCTTTTCTCCACACTCCTGCCAGCATTTGTTATTTGTAGACTTATTAATGATGGCTATTCTGACCAGTGTAAGATGGTACCTCATCGTAGTTTTGATCTAATAATTAGTGATGCTGAGTATTTTTCATGTGCCTATTGGCCATCTGTATGTCTTCTTTGGAGAAATGTCTTTTTAATTCTTCTGCCCATTTTTCAGTTGGGTTGTTTGGGTTTTGTTATTGAGTTATAAGAGCTGTTTATATATTTTGGAGATTAAGCCCTTGTCAGGCTTGTAATGATATTTACATCATTTGCAAATATTTTTCTCCTAGCCCATAGGTTGTCTTTTGTCTTTTCATTTTGTTTATGGTTTCCTTTGCCATGCTGTAGTAGATATACTACATCTATTTATTTAGTCATCAACTGAGAAGTATTTGGACTATTCCACTTTTTGGTTATAATTCTTCTATAAGCATTCATAAGTTTGTTTTTGATGGTAGTATTAAAAATAAAAGATGAGTCTTAATATAAGGAGAGTATTGGTAGGTCATTTTAGTATTCTGAATAGGAGATAAGGGAATTAATGGGGACAGTGGAAAGAGATATATTTGGAAGGTGCATCACCAAGTCTTGGTGACTGACTGAACATGGAGAATAAAAGAAACAGAGACTCAAGGTTGTTTCTGAGGACCCTAGCCTGGGCACTGAGTAATATCATCTACTGAGATCAGATGCACCACCAGAGATGAGTTTCACTCAGGCATGTGGAAGAGAGAGGCCTGTGGGATACTGATGGAGACATGTGAAACCTGGGAGACACACCTGAAAAGTACAAACTTAGAAACACAGGGAATTCATGTGGTAGTTGGGTTAAGATTGTCCAGGAGATAAGAGAAATGCAAATCAAAACTATCATGAGATACCACCTCACACCAGTCAGAATGGCCATCATTAATAAGTCCACAAATAACAAGTGCTGGAGGGGCTGTGGAGAAAAGGGAACCCTCCTGTACTGTTGGTGGGAATGTCAACTGGTACAGCCACTATGGAGAACAGTTTGGAGATACCTTAGAAATCTATACACAGAACGTCCATATGACCCCACAATCCCACTCTTGGGCATCTATCCGGACAAAACTCTACTTAAAAGAGACACATGCACCCGCATGTTCATAGCAGCACTATTCACAATAGCCAGGACATGGAAACAACCCAAATGTCCATCGACAGATGATTGGATTTGGAAGAAGTGGTATATATACACAATGGAATACTACTCAGCCATAAAAAAGGATGACATAATGCCATTTGCAGCAACATGGATGGAACTAGAGAATCTCCTACTGAGTGAAATGAGTCAGAAAGACAAAGACAAGTACCATATGATATCACTTATAACTGGAATCTAATATCCAGCACAAATGCACATCTCCACAGAAAAGAAAATCATGGACTTGGAAAATAGACTTGTGGCTGCCCAATGGGAGAGGGAGGGAGTCGGAGGGATCAGGAGCTTGGGGTTATCAGACACAATTTAGAATAGATTTACAAGGAGATGCTGCTGAGTAGCATTGAGAACTATGTCTAGATACTCATGTTGCAACAGAACAAAGGGTGGGGGGAAAATGTATACACGTAAGGATAACTTGATCCCCTTGCTGTACAGTGGGGAAAAAAAAAAAAAAAAAAAGATTGTCCAGGAGATCAAAAAGGTGCAAGACCAATAGTCAAAAGACAAAAAGGAACAAGAGGCATACAGCAGATGGCAAAGACAGTCCTGAGGGGGGACAGGAATAGTAAATAGTAAAAGAGAAGCCAAGGAATGAGAATGTTCTAAGAAGGAAACGGTCTCATTGAAAAAGGCCACAGAGCAGTCAAGTGGACTGTAAGCAAAGTGTTTACCTGATTTTGCAGTTATGAAGCCCCTTGTGAAAAGGTTAAGAAATTACTCAAAGATCAACAACTTGCATGAATTGACCTAATTTCAGAGAAGAGATGCAGAGGTAGGAAGGAGGTAAACTCCATAAACTAGTTGCACTAAGTCCTGTGAAGGATCTGGGTTCATTTATTGGAACTAAATATAAACATGCCCCATAAATACACAGTCATGGCCCTTGAATAACAAAAAGCCATTAATTTTCCTGATTGATGAAACCAGTCCTTGTTTCTTTGTTACCATTTCTGATATAATTATACTCATTTTCTTATTGGCATTTTCTATCACAGTCTCTTTTTACCAAAGTTACATACATTATTTACAGGAAAACATACACATTACATGGAAGAGAAATAGTAGGAGGACACTCAAGACACCACCTGCAACTGCACCCCCAGGATAATTATCATTAACACACACCTCGGTTTACATGCTCCCAAACCAGATTTTAAAGGGTATAACTGCAACTCTGTCTTTTGCTTTCTACCTTTGCTCACTTACTCAGAAAGGCCTAGCCTGCCTCCATGTCTATGTATCTACCTCTATTTTCTTCTGTGTTTCTGTGATTTCACTTTTTTTGCATTTAAATCTCTTTATCCATCTGAAAAGTATTATGGCATATGGTATGAGCTAGGGTATAGGCTATTTTTCTCTCCAAATAGTTGGCCAGTTTCCAGCAACATTTTTCAATGAATTCACCTTGTCCTCTCTCCATTGCTTTGAAATGTCACATTAGCACATGATCAGAATTCAGGCTAGCACCTTCTAAATTCTTACATGTATGTTTTGGAGGAGGAGGGCTTCTCCTTCTTACAGATGTTCTAATTATCCCAATTGTAGTCATAAAAAAGCAAAAGCATAATATAAAGATATTCACTCAAAAATGAATTGATCACTTATAAATCAATCTCTACTCAAGTGTCTTTCCACATGTAACACTAGATGCTATCAGCTTTTTATACCGGTTGATGTCTCACCAGCAGTTGGAAATTGTTACAAATACAACTTAAATGGGTTGCAGAGGGAAAATACAAACCTTGCAAGTGATGCAAAAGGTAATGCAATTAAAGTGTAATTAAGGAGCCACTCTTTACATGCAAGGACAGTTCCTGGTGAAAAGCTGGCAATTGGTCCAGTTAACAATGAAGAGAAGAAAACTGGCTAGAATGACAACATTATGGATGCTTCTGAAGAAAATGGTTTGCATATTAACGAAAGACCACTAAGAAAATGAATAATTCCTTGGAATATTTTTTTCTCAAAATGACCTTCTTTGAAAAGGTGCTGGTTAGGCCAAATCTGAGTGTCCATCATCGTACCAGAAACAAAACAAAAACAAAAACCTCATGTAATTCTTTCACTGCTGTGGCTAAGAATTCGCACATAATTGTAGATAATAATATACATTTTGCCAAATACATGATAAGATAAACCTACTGTTGATTTTAATTTTACTTATTTTTCAGAAAAAACCCTTTTGTTTTCCTAATGAAAGCAACAAAACATTGATCCCAGTTTCAGGTAGTCTTTTTGCGATAACAATTAGTCTCAAACCTTCCACAGTTTAAGCAATCTATCAATCTAAGGCAAGCTTCAGCCTCAAGCATCTGCAGGGGTGAAGCAAGGAACAAGCAGGTAGGAGGCAGAAAGCTAAGCCAGTAAAGGCATTCGCATTCAGAGTTTTTTCAAACACTACTCTGGTGGCCCTCTCTGTGACCCTTGCTCTAAGGGTAGAATGGATACAAAGGAGACTAGAAAAAAGACATTTAATGAAAGCGCAATATTCCCCAGCAGAGAGATGTGAATACCATAGGTACAGATAAGAGAAATATAATTTGAGAGTTTTGTAATAAAAAGAATACCTATTAAAGGTTAGGCTAAATCCTGATAGAGAATCTGAAGACTGATAAAAGCAAGCACAAGAAATGTGAGGCAAAGAAGCACATAAGGTAATTCCCGGTGGGAAAGATTTTCAAACTCTGGATGCCAGCAGGGATGTAGTCATCGTGGCCTTTACTAGAGCAAAGAAAGGGCACATCCAAGGTGCCAGGCTCATAAAGTTATGAGGCTAGAAAAGACCAAGGGTTTTTTATTCTGAGATGTTTATTCATCTGCAATTTAATAGGGAACATGGTAAAATTACACGCACTCCTGCCTTTTTATACCAACCACTAAGTCACTTCATCTTCTTAGGGCCTTAGTTACCTCAGCTCTTAAGTAAGGGAGGTGAACCAGATGATTTTTGAGTTCCTGCCCAGCTATTAAAAAAAGATCAGTCTGTGAAAAATGCTCGTATGCTTAGGCGATCAGTAATCCACTCCTTTCTAACCCACTTTACCTTTACATACTCTGAAATAACTACTACAGCTACACCAACATTATAAATTGCAAATTGCACAATTACTGGCTTGAAGCAGAAACAGCTCACAGTATTTCTCATTATCTCTGTAATAATAGCATCATGTCACCTATCAAGATAATAAAAATAAAGCACAGAGTAAATACAAGATAAATCTTTATTACATACCTCAAACCGAAGAAAAGAGACTGTGTGAAACTACTTCTGCCCTTTTCCTCCCACAGTGCTAGACCAATTTCAGTGAAAAGACGGCCAAATCAAGGATAGCTTTCACAGGAGGAGACTCTGGCTAGAGACGTATTTGCACCATTGTGGTCTGTGTGGTCTAGAGGCAAGCATAGTGGGCTAGAAGATTTGGATTCTAGACCCAACTCTTCCAGTAACCATGTAACTCCAGGCAAGATATTTAGCTTTCCCTAATTCTGTTTCTATTTGTGGAAAAAAAAAAACAATAATTCTACATGTTTCTTCTACTTCAAAAACAAGCTGAGTACAGATATAAGTGTATAAAAATGTTGAGCTCTAGGGAAGAAAGGTATTATAGGCAATAATGGAGCATGGTGATGACAAAGAGCTATGATTTCACAATTTTTAAAAATTCACTGTCATGATTGGATAGTGGCCATATCATGGTTAGATACTATCATGATTGGTAGGGGGAGAGTCACTCAACTAAAGGGGAAAGGGGGTAATCATTTAGGAAAAGTGAGTGATTGTGACCACAACAGCGAAGCACAAACATGCACGGCTTCAATCTTTCCAATGGATGAACTCAGCTAGACTAGCATGACAGGCACACGCCTGGCTTATAGACTCCTGGTTTGGGAACAAACACACTTTCCACCTTCCTTCATTTCTCCCCGCCTTTCTTCTCTTCCTCCTTTCCTCTGCCCCTTCCTTCCAACCATTCAGAAACTTTATACCAAGGACTTCTATGGACACAGACCTCAAGATACTTCCAAATCTAGTTATTTAAACAAATGACTAAAGCTCATAATCAATAAAGGTGCTTTCTCACTGCAATGCCACTAGACTCCTCGTGGGTGTTCCCAGAGAGGCTCTGGAAGGGACATGGAAAGAGAGGGCAGAGCTGTCAAGGCCTGAACCAAGAGACACATCAGCCAATCAGGGGCCATCTCTTTTTAAGTGTTTCCTTTTATGTATTTGTTCTTCTTCCTCGATCCTCTGTTTTTCCAATTGGCAAGAAAGGAGGGAAAGTCATATACTGATTGCTGATCAGAGTGAATATTTTTCATTTACTATTCATTAAGCCTATATATTTATTTCTTAGGAAAGTAAATCCTAACGGGGACAGAAATGGATGAGTACAGGCCGAAGGACACGTTAGGAGGATGTTAACAAGGGCAAGATGAAGAAGAACCAAACTAAGACAAACTAGTAGAACTGTTTCCACGTAGGAAGACAATTCTATTCTGAAATGCCATGTGAAAAAACATGATTTTGGAATAAAAAGTTACGTTCTGTCTGTGTACGATTAAAGTAAAAAATATTTCAAACCATAGAATGTAGAAACCCATGATCCCAAGCCAGTCATTCTCTCCACACCAAATTAGAAGCTGAATTATACATACATCTATACAATGGTAATAATTACAGCTTGAATTTTTTTAATGTATCTCTGTTCCAAGAATTGTGCTAGGTGCCTTACAAACATGTAAGGCCCTGGCAACAAGGAAGGTGTTGTTGTGCCCACTTTGAAAGGAGAAACTAGACTCTGGCAAGTTATATAACATATTCAGGTCACATGATCAGTAAGACACAGAGAGGCAGGACCCAAACACTGGTCTGTCTGCCTCCAGAGTCTGTGTTTATTAGATTATGCTCTGCTGTCTCCATGTTTATCTTTTGAAGTGTTCACTTGCATTCCTTTTTACTTCTAGGAATGCTGGTTGAAAGGGAAAGGAAACAACAGGAAAAGCAACAGCATGGAGGGTGGGGAGGTAGGTTCACAAAAGGCATGGAAGGAGGAAGATGAAAAAATCCACACCACTCTCTATACCACAGACCTCGCTTTAGGGGGAAATAAATGTTACAGCTGCTGCATTTAATACATTCATTCACTTTATGCTCCTTACTGGTGCCATAAAAAGAGATACTAAGAAGAGCGGAGCAGGACCTAGGAGCTGCTGCCTCTAAAGGACCCGAGTGCAGCACTGTTGACAGCTCAGCCCCTCTGACCATGGGAAAGGCTGGCCTGGATGCCCGTGGCCATCAATGACTGCCCATGACGGGGCAAGCTGGATTCCTCTTAGCCCAGCACATAGGGGCCTCAGCCTCGAAGCCTGCTCACATCTCCTGATCCCCAGTCTTTTTCTTTGTCTCATCCTCCCATCCTCCCATCCTGACCGCAATCCAACCAAACATCAGAATGGATGGGACTCATCTGAATTATATTAGCCAACTGTATTACGCTATTTACATTTTTGAAACATGGTATCGTGAGATCACTCCAGTAAAATTTTCCTTAAAAATAGTTTTATTCTCTAATCCATTTTTATTGGTTAGAAGCAAAACAAAATGGATCATATATTTAAAAGCAGAGGGAAGAAAAAAAGACATAGCATTCTAGAAATGTCTAGCAAGCAAATACCCTAGGAATATTTATTCAAGTGGTTACCCTGGGATATCCGAGGAGAAACGTGAAAGCAATTTTCTTGGCTATCATCACTTTAATATGAAATGTAAACCCCAAATACGACCATAGGCACATTCCTTTAACTTGGCCAAAGTACAGTCATGTTTCAGGAGCATGGATGAGGCTCTTACCTGGCATAACCATGGTCTGCGGAGCCACTGCATCCGTACTTAAGCAGAGACGTCCACCTTTGGCTAATCGATCGCAGAGCAAAGTGATATGCTTCTTCAATCGGCTTGTGTCTTTGGGGATACTCAACTGGCTGCTGAGGTTCAGAGCCTGCTCCTTTGAACTCTTCGACAGGCAGGTCTTCAAGAGGTGGGAAATAGCAGCATCCACCGTTTCTTCCCAGCCCTGGATACAAAAGCCAATCATGAATTTATGCAAAGATGAAAAATGAGCAAAGTATGCACTTTACTATTAACCAGGTAATTAGATTATGAGTGTTTATGTCCCAGTGTTGGGGACTTTCTAAAAGCTTAGTGTCCAGAATATTCCAGACCAGTCTGGCTTTACATTCTAGCTCTGTCAGCTGTTGGACCTTGAGCATGTTACTTAATTCCTCTCAGCCTTGTCCTCAGCCAAGTGAGGATACCAATAATCTGCACCTTCAAGAATTGGGGCGATAAGTGACATGGTCTGAGAGGAGCTTTCAGCCCTATGCCGGGCATGAGAAACATTATCATCGCAAGTATAAGCATGTTTGATGATCCACAGAGGATTATAGTTCATTGTGCTGCTCAGGAGAACTGGCCAGAACAGGCAGAAACTGGGGGAAACCCTGATGTCTCTTTCAGCTATTGGTCCCATAGCCTTGGGGCTGCAGGCAGAAACCAGAAGAGCTTTGTCAAGAGGGATTTTCAGAGACACAAACCTATCCAGTCCCACTTCCCTGCCCAGGGAAGTGACACAAAGTGAGGAAGTGAGCCATGTAGCTCCTTTTGCTGGGACGAGTGTAGCTGTGCCGCAGTGCAGACCGCAAGGAGAGCAGTCATCTCAGCACTGTGAAGGCTGCAATTCCAAGAATGTGGATGGGGGGTAGGGGCACCAGCACTGGCAGGACAGGCAGAAGGAAGCATTAGCCTCAGGTAGGTTCAGGTAATAAAGGAATGAGGGGGTTAGGGGTTGGCTTATATTCTCGCATTGGACATCACCGGCGGTCCCAGAGATAACTGGGTATGGCTTTCATGGAGTCTGGAGATCCTAAGCAGCAAAATTGAAAAGTGTGAGTGAAATCTGGGTATTATTGCCAATGTCATTGTACCCAGAGGCTGCTAAGACCTAGAACATCATGGGCTAGACAATCAAAGTGAAATTATCAAGGTTGACACTGAAACAACCACCTTCAGAGAATACTGCAGAATAGTCCAAGCTCCCCATACAAGGGGTGAGAAACCTGAGACTCAGGGAGAGCCCCTGGACAACTTGACTGTTGGTCCTACTCCATCCTCAACCTTATCAGCTGAGCCACCTTTCAAATATCCAAATCAGATTACATTATTCCTAAACTTCAACTCCTAAAGCCAAATGCTCAGTTTAGCATATAAAGCACTTTCTGCTCCAGCTCCTGCTCCATTTTATTCTCCTCTTGTCCACCTGCACCCGCACTCTCCCCCTGGTCTCTACACATGCACAGCCTCCCTGCTACACTGCCCTATCTCTACTCTTTACCTGGCTAACTCCTACTTATGACTCAGCTCAGGCACTGCCATCCAAGGGTCACATTCATGGGCCCTCTCCAGAATTCTGAGACCTCATGCACCGAGTTCCATCACTGGACTCCCCACCTGTGCTGAGGCATGTCTGGTTTCCCCACCATGGTGCCTGGAGATCTCCATACTCCTAGTACTATGTTTGGTCAAGAAATGGTTCGCTGGACTGAGAGCTAGTGAGATGGTGAACTAGGATCTTAGCATTGGGAGGACTATGGTGATATTTGGTCCAGTCTCCTGGGACATCCCCCAGAATACAACAGCAAAAACAGCAACCATATGCCTAGGTCTGGCTGTCTTCAAGATTCAAAGTTACTACTTTTTGAGGCAACTCACTCTTTTCAGGGACATGTGTAACCAGCAGAAAGCTATTCCTAAACGCAGCCAAAATCGGCCCCATCGGCCCTTATTCTACCTTCTAGAGCCATGCAGAATAAATCTAACCTCTCTTCTACATGGCAGCCCTTTCTATCTGTGAAGACAGCAACTTTGTATCCTCTTCTCCAGGATAAACATCCCCAGTTCCTCCAGCTCTTCCTTATATAAACATGGTTTCAAGTTTTCTCTCCATCCTGACCACTTGTCTTTGAATGAGCTCCAATTTTAAACATTTAAACATTTATACAGCAAACTAGAGAACCCCAAACTGACCCTAAGACACCAGGCCGGGGATAGGAGTGCAGGGTGGAAAAAGCCATCCCTCTCATTTATTGGGAATTCTCCCTGCCATCCTGGCCTCTGGTCACCTCTGCTCTCTTGGCAGTTGCACCACACTCTTGATCCACAATGAGCAAACAGATGTTTAAGCCCCAAGCCTTTTCCACACTCATCACACATCTTCCTTTTAGGCTTGAGTAGTTGGTTCCTTAGACCAAAGGGCAGACTCTGTATATATCTACCAGAGAACTTCCCACTGATTGCTCCAAGGAACTAGACCTAGGCTATGGCCCTGCTGTCTGCTGCCTGCATTCCCCAGTGGCTTCTCAGTCCTCTGCTTTCATGTTTCACCTGCTTGTGTGGGGAGGCTTCTGTTCGCCATGCTATTCCCCAATGCCTTGATGTACCAGTGTGAGGCTCCAGTTCTAGGAGGAAGCTTTTCAAGTTCAAAGCCTTGGCGCTGTACCTCCTCCTGAATGAAGTCAACTGAGCTTTGTTTTTTGCTGTCCAGAGACCAGACAGCTCTAGCTGAGTTTCTGATTTCTCTGTTCCACCTGCCCTACTATCTCCACTGATCACTGTACCTAAATAACAGTATAAGCAAGTGGCTTTTCAGAAACTGTGAAAAGCAGAAAGTTTGACCAAGTCTGTAATGTTAATTTCCTGGGCTATCAACCGAAGTAACCAAGGGGAAAAAATAAACTAAAAGATTATTTTCATGTCATCTACAAATTAAAATAACCAAGTTGAAGATAATTGCCCCAGGGTTTCTGGGGTTTTATATAACCTCATTCATCTCAACTGCCTCTTCACTGTATGACCTTAGTTAACTCACTTAATCTCTGTAGGGTACACCCGAAGTCTCCGTAAAACAGCAACAACACTGTTTGCCATGCCAACCTTACATGAATGATAAGGCACTCAAATGTTAAGCAGAAGATACTACAGAGTAAGCATATATTCAGCCCTACTTTTTAAAAATCAGAATCTGTAAATACACCATTGAAATCCAATGTGCAAAGTAACATCTTTAAACTTTTATTCAAACTAATTATAAGCTTCTGCAAACTTATGTTTATAATAGAAATACTACTACATCCTTAAAGGTAGTAGTATAAGGAAAAACCACAAAATGCCATGGTAGCATTTATTACCAAAGGTGCACACAGTTAACTCTAAAGGAGAGAGGAGAGGTAAAGAGAGAGAGAGAGACCTGTGTAAAGAAACAAATGGAGATTGTGTAGCCATGGCACAGGTTTCAGTTGGGAAGACTCTCAGAAATGGCCTGTCTTACGTGATACATTTGGAGGTAAAAACCCTCTAGATCACATTCATTTATCTGAAAAAAAAATTACATCAAAGAGAAATAAATTTCTTCTTGAATAGCTGTGAAGGGTTCACAATAAAAAGTCTGATATTTGTGGTATGTATGACTTATCCACAGAGCCTTATTGTTACTATTCCTTTGTATTGTATTGTATCACATTATAATTAACTAAGATAAGCTAAAAATAATCACGTGAAAGGCCACTGTAAACCTAGGTACAAATAAAACATTATTTAGTTGTAAATTATATATTTTGGAGGAAATAAGAATTTTTCAGGATTTATATAGGTTCAGATTATTTCCAAAGAATAGATATTTATTCAGTGAATCTTCCTTTGCAAAGTAGGACTTGAAATATTGAGTTATTTACCTTTGAAAAATAAAATATCTCTTTGAACCTAAAACAAAATAAAATAAAATTTAAAAAATGAAATCAGACAGTTCTATTGCAGCTTAGCAGGTTAAAAACCCAGCTAGTATCCATGAGGATACAGGTTCAATTCCTGTCCTTGTTCAGTGGGTTAAGGATCCAGGGTCGCCGTAAGCTGTGATATAGGTCATAGATGTGGCTCGGATCCTGCATTGCTGTGGCTGTGGCATAGGCTGGCAGCTGCAGCTCCAATTTGATCCCTAGACAGGAACTTTCATACACTGCAAGTGCAGCCCTAAAAAGAAAAAAGAAAAAAAAAGATATCAAGCTATGAGGCCTACATGGCATCTTAATGAGTTTAAAATTATGTTCAATTTTTTTTTATAAAATAAAGCAAAATGAAAAAAATCAGCTTCAACTTTTTTAACCCATCACTAACAAAATGAAGCATTCCCTAATATCACCCTTTCTTTATTTTAAATTAAGGGATTTTTTTGGACTTATGAAGTTCTTTTTTTTCTTGTCAAGATTCAAAATATGTAAAATCTAATTCATATTTTAACCAAAAGTAGAATGGGGTACCAGGCTTATCAACACAGCTTAATGAAAAAGCACATTGCTTCGGATGAAAATCTAAAGCCTTTTTGACAAATGGAAGTTAAGCAATCTTCATGGAGTTTAGCAGCAGTATAAGCAGAAAGCAAAAGGTTGCTCCAAACCAACCTACCTGATCCTTTTTTTTTTTTTTTTTCAGTTATGTTTTGCTAAGAAATTTGCATTTGGCCTGTATTCCCATTCTGACCCCAATGCTTTAGACAGAGGATGGAACCCAAAGTAGATTACATGAACTATCATGAAACTTAATCCTGAATAGCCATATTCAATTTTAAAGCAAAACAAAACATTAATGATGCTCCACCTCGCCAATCATCTTGACTAAGCACTAAAGTTTGCCTTGGGCAAAAGCTTCCATGTATTATTCAGGAACATCTTATAAAAATATAATATTGGGGAATTCCCATCGTGGCACAGCAGAAACAAATTCGACTAGGAACCATGAGGTTGTGGGCTCGATCCCTGGCCTTGCTCAGTGGGTGAAGGATCTGGCGTTGCTGTGGCTGTGGCGTAGGCTGGTGACTACAGCTCCTATTAGACCCCTAGCCTGGGAACCTCCACATGCTGCGGGTACGGCCCAAAACCAAAAGACTGAAAAAAAAAAGTGAATAGGCAACCCACAGGATGGGAGAAAATCTTTACAAACAACAAAACAGACAAGGGCCTAATCTCCAAAATATACAAACACCTCATAAACTCAACAACAAAAAAAACCAAACAACCCAACTGAAAAATAGGCAGAAAATCTAAATAGACATCTCTCCAAAGAAGACATAAGGATGGTCAGTAGGCACATGAAAAAATCCTCATCATCACTAATTATTAGGCAAAACTACAATGAGGTATCACCTTATAACAGTCAGAATAACAGTCAAAAAGTCTACAAACAATAAATTGTGGAGAGGGTGTGTAGAAAAGGGAACCATCCTACACTGTTGATGGAATGTAAATTTGTGCAATCACTATGGGGGATAGTATGGAGGCTCCTTAAAAAACTAAATATTGAACTATTGTTATGAACCAGCAATCCCACTCCTGGGCAAATATCTGAAAAAAAAAAAAAAAGCAGTAATTTGAAAAGATACATGCACCCTAATGTTCATTGCAGAGCTATATTCACAATAGCCAAGACATGGAAGCACCCTAAATGTCCATCAACAGAGGAATGGAAAAGGAAGACATGGTACATCTATACAATGGAATATTATTCAGCTCTAAAAAAAGAATGAAATAATGCCATTTGTAGCAACATGAATGGAGCTAGAGATTACCACTCTGAGTGAAGTAAGTCAAAGAAAAACAAATATCATATGAATATCACTTATATGTGGAATCTAATAAAAATAATACAAAAGAATTTATTTATAAAACAGAAACAAACTCACAGATTTCAAAATCAAGCTTACGGTTACCATAGGTGAAACCATTGGGCGGGGAGGGAAGAACTGGGAGGGTGGGAATAACATATACACACTACAGTATAAAATAAATCATTAGCGAGACCCTACTGTACAGCACCGGAAAATCTACCCAATAGTTTGTAATAACCTATATGGGAAAAAAGAATGGATATATTAAATTTTTTTAAAAAAAGAATAATCTGTCAGGAGTTTCCTGGTGGCCTAGCATTAAGGATTCAGTGTTGCTCAGGTTTGATTGACCCCTGGTCCGGGAACTTCTTCTGCATGCCGTGGGCAGAGGAAAAAAAAAACAAAAAACAAACAAACAAACAAAAGAACAAAAAAAAACCCAATAATAATCTGTTAAATATTTTAAATTATTCGAGGTAGAAAGGTCTCTGCACTTGTCTACACAATGAAGTACCTTCCCATCAGCTTTGTGCAAAAATCAGTTACACAGTTTGAGTTCATTTTAGTGCTATGTGAAACAAACAAGTAGAGTGAATTTGTTAGCATTTTCTAGTATAGAATCCAGCATAGGTACACATAATACAAAATATAAATTACACTTATCCCTGTTAAAGTAGTCGTACTGGAGAAGACTAAAACTTGTATGATCACTCATCATCATTGAGTCAGGTTGCTTATTTCTGTGAGGCTCCTCAGTTTGGGTTCAAAACTGGCCTCTTGCTATTTTCTAGCTACAAGACCTTGGGCATATTTCCTTCTTTGTAAATTGGAACAATAGTCATGAGACAAGGATGTGGGTGCAAGTAGTTTATCTGACAGCTGACCAAGAGATGCCAGTGGGAAGTGGGTGAAAGGGGAATTGGGGAGAAGACAATAAACTGCTAGGCTGTGAGCACTTACCACTGCAGCAACTGGTGCCATCCTGCTGACTGCTCTAGGAGGTGGAGTGTAATGTACATCAGACTTTCCCAATTGGAAGGATGAGGCAGTTGGGGTATGAATTTACCAACCCCTGTCAGTCATCGACCCAATGCAGTGGCTGCACAGCTTCTGCCAAACAGGGAGGGTCCTCAGGCAGAAAAACTGCAGGTGGGAGGTAAGGAGATACGGGTGGAGCAGAAACAGCATCTGTTACAACCCCGAACTTCAAAGGGACATAGTGAGGATAAAAAAGGGTTATGTATGCAGAGTCCGTGGCCTGCATAACGCATAATACATCTCAATAAAAATTAGTTTCCTTAGGAGTACCCGTCGTGGCTCAGTGGTTAACGAATCCGACTAGGAACCATGAGGTTGTGGGTTCGATCCCTGGCTTTGCTCAGTGGGTTAAGAATCTGGCATTGCCATGAGCTTCGGTGTAGGTCGCAGACGCAGCTTGGATCCCACGTTGCTGTGGCTGTGGCGTAGGCCCGTGGCTACAGCTCCGATTGGACCCCTAGCCTGGGAACCTCCATATGCCGTGGAAGCGGCCAAAAAATGGTAAAAAGACAAAAAAAAAAAAAGTTAGTTTAATTAGATTTCTTTGAATTTGAGGGGAAGGCCCATCTCTTGTGTGTGTGTATGAGTGTGTATGTGCACATATATGTGCTGTGTGTTTATTTAATTTCTCTCGATTTCTCTATAAAACAAGGATATCTTCTAATTAGTGAAGTTTATTGGATTTGGTTCTGAGATGGCAAAAAATTATATAGGATGTTTATGACTGTGACTGTAGAGCCAGTGGGTGAGAAAACAACTAATACCTACAACTGACTACTGACATAAAACTACAAAAATTAGGTTTTACTTCATAGGAAACTGGAAAAGTTTCCCTACTCTAAATGCAGACAGTGAAGCATATTCCTGCTGACAATATCAGTGATGTCATCCACACAGTCTTGTTCCCTGTGGCAGGAGAGAGACCTGCGTTCCTGCTGTCCTCATCAATGGCATATCAGGGAAAGTGAACCCGGATTTCATAATCATGTTATGCAATCTGCCAGATTCAGAGTTATAACTACCTCCATTATTCAACCTTCATTACTTCTCACAGTTTTATTTGTGGCTTTCTCTGCAAAAAAATAACAATGGTTAAGATTTTTCCTACTTATATGAAATCTGCCTCTGGTCAAAGACGCCTGCTCCAAGACGGTATGCCAAGGCACTGCCTTTTTTTGTAATGTCCTGCCCCCAGTTCAAACCACTCACTAATTCCCTGTAACTAAAAAAATGACTATAATTAAAATCTTTTACAGTGTGTTTAAAATTGTGTTCCATCAATTCTAGGACTCCCCCCACCCTGCCACACACACACACACACACACACACACACATTTTAACATCTCTGAAATTGACTGTGTCAAACTCAGTGTCATCTGACAACTGCCAGCTTCCAGGCTCCAGTCATGCTATTGCTGTCAGTGCCTGTGTGTGCACACATCTGTCTTAGCTGTCCATATCATGTCACTTCAACCGACAGATGTGCCATGGCCATAGTCTCCTGTCAAATGGATTATCATTCAAAATAGCTTTAAATTCTCCTTTGAAAAGACACATGCACTGCATGTTCATTGCAGCACCATTCACAATACCCAAGACATGGAAACAACCCAAATATCCATCAACGATGGTTGGATTAGGAAGACATGGTATATATACACAATGGATTACTACTCAGCCATATAAAAGAACAAATGATGCCATTTGCAGCAACATGGATGGAACCAGAGACTCTCATACTGAGTGAAGTAAGTCAGAAAGAGAAAGACAAATACCATATGATATCACTTATATCTGGAATCTAATATTTGACATAAATGAATCTTTCCACAGAAAAGGAAATCATGGACTTGGAGAATAGACTTGTGGTCGCCAAGGGGGAGGGGGAAGGAGTGGGATGGACTGGGAGCTTGGGGTTAATAGATGCAAACTATTGCCTTTGGAATGGATTAGCAATGAGAACCTGCTGTGTAGCACTGAGAACTATGTCTGGTCACTTATGCTGGAGCATAATAATGTGAGAAAAAAGAATGTATACATGTATGTGTAACTGGGTCACCATGCTGTATAATAGAAAAAAATTGTATTGGGGAAATAACAAAAAAAATTTTTAATTAAAAAAATAAAATTACACTATGATTCATCATTAAAAAAGTTCTGTGCACAGAAAGGCATGGAAGAGAATAGTTGGAAGTATAAAATTGAAATTAATGAAGTGAATATTCATAATGGAAGAATGACAGTAATTCCATATGCTCTTGCAAAGCAAAAGCTAAATGCTTTCTAGGACATAAAACAAGAAGATACAGAGAGGAGGAATGTATTATGTTTTATTACCTAAATACATGCACACAGACTATTAGCCTATGTCAAATAACACAAGTGAAGTAGGAGAAATTGCCAAATCCCTGGAATAGATGTGGTTTGATTAATTAGTGTGCCACACAGGACTACTGTTAAAGAAGTAGACATCCATTTGCCTAAAACTTCTCGTTAGTTCTGAACAGAAGCTGCTTAACTTGCAGCAACATATGATTGGACAAAGGGAAAAATGACGCTTTGAGCTTAGTCAAAAAGGAAAATTTTTAGAATGGACACCAGGGGCTCAGGAAAAAAAAAATCATAAAGGCAACAATGGCACACTCTTAAGGCTGCGTTAAAATGCTTTGTGGCACATGGGACAATGCTGTGTACAAAAACATGGAGAGGAATAACCTGTAGATGAAAGGGGACTAAAGAGAATCAAACCGTGAAGATGAAGAAGTTTTAGGAATAGCTCAACCAATTTATATTGCTTAAATCTTTCCTCTTATTCAGGCTCAAGAGTAAGATGTGATAAAATTTATGTCTAAGGAAGTCTAAAAGAGCTCTTTAAATAATTATTTAAAACTTTTAAGTGATTTAAAAAAACCACTATGTCATAGTTTAATTGGCAGTGGTTTTTTTCTAAGTGATCTATAAAATAACGCTGTCACTTGCAATGGATGACATCCTAGTGCTGAAATACAGTAGTAATAAGAGCTGCTAATTCTTGGAGACTCTATATGCCCAGCACCACATCTGGCACTTTATGTACATCACGTCAATTAGTCCTCATATGAAACTTAAGAGGTTTATAAAAGTCCTATAACATCTGCACACCTTTGACAGGTAGTTTCCAAATGAGGTCACACGTGTCATATTTTTTAAAGTACAGTTTAGCCCTTCTGTTGTAGTGTTAGTAGTAGCAGTAGTGGTAATAGTGGTGGCGCTGGTGACAGTGGTATTCTGGTCTTCCAGCTGACAGACAACAAAACCCTAAATCTGAAAATGATGGTGAAGACACCCAAGGGAGGCTCAGTATATGGTCTAGTTCACTGAAACAAAACCAGTAATGTAATTTTCTTACTTTGCATAAGAAGTAGGATTTGGATAGGTACAATTGAAGAAGAGGAACCTTATTACGCACATTTTTTTCAATGTTTATTGCGTTTAAGTAAATCATGCATAGTAGGCAATAGCCAAACCTAATGAAAGCCAGATTATGCTTTTATTAATGAAAAAAATAATACCTGAAATGTAGAAAGAAATTCCATGTGTAACAGCTCCTCAGATGCTGGCATGGCCCTTCTCCCAACCTGTGTGAAAGGCAGTGAGCCTCTGGTTCCAAGCACCTCTGAACTGGCAGATACCTCACTCCGCACAAACTATGTTTTCCATCAAACTCTGGGCATGCCTTCATGAGAAAGGCAATGGAGAGCCAAGCTCACTCACTTTCTGACTCTCACGTTCTTCCTCTGTACCATTTGTTTACTGGGCCAGTAGGGATATAAAGTAAAAGTAAGGTGAAATCAATCCGGGTGGTCATTCTCATTTCTCTTCCAAGCGAAACCAGTCCTTGAAGTCTGATCTTGTTCACCAAGGTACAGATAAGGAAACCAATCCTTAGAGAGTTCCATAAGTTGGCCAAGGACACTCAGCTAGTTAAGGATTTGTTCTAAAAGGGATGTGAACCTCAATTCTACGTAATATTCTATTATGATTCTACATAATATTCTATATATATTCTACATAATATTCTATTATTGATTACCACTGTTTTTATTTTCCAACTATTAGCAAGCATTCAATATTTCCTAATTATAACTATAAGCATTATGGTACCAAATAGATTTAGTTTACTATTTTCAGTGCATTAACTTAGATTATAGGTGCCCAAGTGTTGGATTAGTTTTATGACCTATATTTTCCCAGAGGACTTTCTGGAAAGATTAGATCAGAAATAGCTGCGTGTACCTATTCGACTACATGTATGTTAGCACTATTTATGACCAAATTTGACTAAATCAATATAGGTGAAATTATTTGCACTTGCATATATTCATCAATGACAAGATTCAAAATTTTTATGTTAACTGATCTGAATGAAAGGATATGTGAATGAATATATTCATATCTGTGTGTAGTGGTCTGGCTATCAATCTACCTATATCTTTGACCCTCTGTACAGGAAAGAACAAATTTTCTCTTATAGAACTCCCCTCCAGATTTGGGGTTGCTTGCCAAAAAAGGGGGTGCAAAATGGAAATAGAATACTTCCTTTAAAAAAAGTTTTGTAAAAGCTACACAGTTGTTGGAGGAGAATCTATAATCATGTGAAACATTATGAAAATAAATGAGGTATCAAGCAGTCCCAAGATACTTATATCCAACTATATGCTTAATTTAAGGTTTAATTCTGTTGGGATATAAAAGAATCTGTCCTTAAATTCATTAGAACACAAGACAAGCATATAGACAATTTTAGAGTACATAATGAGAGCTAAATTATGTCATACCCCCAAGGGAAACTCTCAAGAAGATGAAAGCCAGAATAAATAGGGACGAAATGAAAATTGATCTGCCTCTTTAAGAAGGTAGTTAGAGGGGTAAAGAGAGGATACTATTTTAGGTGAAAAAAAAAAAGCTCTATTACCCCTGCCTTGATGGAAAGAAGTTGTGTACCCATGGAAAGTCAGCTTTCCCAGAACGAAGTGGGGGAAGCTAGCAAGTTGCAGAAAAAGAGTTTTAGAAAGAAGACGTAGTGGAGCCAAGTGACTGAGAGTCCTGAATGCCTGGCACTGGAATCCACACTGAACCTGGGCAAAGGGAGCCATGGAAAATATGTAAGCAGATGTGTGGCTGGAGAGCAGTGGACTGAGTCCCGCAGAGATGTGCAGGACACCCAATGCAGAAACACGCATAGAAAGGCTACTTCAAATACCACCACAAAGCCAGGTAGGATAACAGCTAGCCAAGGGGTTTTCTCAGAAACATTTCCAAATGAACAACAGCAGGTCAGGGTGAGTGACAAAACCTGGAGCTGCCGCTCTGCGTGTGCTTGCAACACAGCGGTAGCACTGGTTTTAGAGGAAAGAGTCACCAACTTCCATGTGTACGTTTCTAAAAGAATGCAATGTCCCTGAAATGGCAATATCATCTCTTTGTAATTAGTAGACGCCAACTAGGTAAAGATATTTTAAAGAAACGGAACTAATGTAAATACACTTCTAGCCAGGAATCAAGTTGGAAATATTATGAGGATGATGCTGATCGTTATTTTCCTCACTGTGGTAGTATGATTTTTTACTTATTTATTTACATTTAAATCACAGGTTATTTCCCAAAGGATTTCAGGTGGCAAACAATGAGAGTGGAGCTTCAGTTAATCAGTTCTTTGTTGATTTATTTTATCTCTTTATTTTTAAAACCATGACTCATATTAAATGTGTCCATTTAAAGCACTGTTTCATATTTGATATATGTAAGGAAAGTTTTAAAAATTACACATCACCACTTGGACACTGTATTCTACTTGGCTCCTATTTTGATGTCTTTCAACTATTTCAGTTTTTAAAACAGCAAGCAGGTCATCAGAAAAGGTCTGAGGAGTTCCCGTCGTGACGCAGTGGTTAACGAATCCGACTAGGAACCATGAGGTTGCGGGTTCGGTCCCTGCCCTTGCTCAGTGGGTTAACCATCCAGCGTTGCCGTGTGCTGTGGTGTAGGTTGCAGACGCGGCTCGGACCCCGCATTGCTGTGGCTCTGACCTAGGCCGGTGGCTACAGCTCTGATTCGACCCCTAGCCTGGGAACCTCCATATGCCGCAGGAGCGGCCCAAGAAATAGCAAAAAAAAAAAAGGGGTCTGAGATACATTATATTCAACTCCAGTGAGGTAGCGTATTATATTACATAACACCAGTTGCATCTAACTAGCAACAACAGAGTATGTGGCCATTATGAACATAAAACTAATTCTTACATGTTTATCTTGCTGGCTAAGATCATGGGAACTACCAAAATATTTACTTTCTGTACTATGTTCCCATAGACAGTTATAATTGTGATGATACTTTAGCAGTCGTAAAGGCAGGCTTGATACTGACACCAGACTTCCTCCTTTTGTTTGTCTTTTAAGAAGAGGTCATTAATAACAGTAATGATTAGCCATCTCAATCACCACTCAATCTAGACAGGAGGCACAATGGCGCTTACATCAAATCTGACCTGTGACGTAGGAGACGTTAAGCCTTGTAAGTGAGCCTTGATAAGTCCCTCCACACAATAGGATTTCCTATTATAAACATCTGTTTTCTCACATGAACCATGTTGAAAACGTTAAAAATAAGTTTCTCTTTCCATGTCAGTTTGTAAAAGGAATAATCAATCAAAAAGTTAAGGCTGAAGGTCCAAATCTCCTCCCCTACTGATGTGAATTTCCATCTTCACTTTCCCAGGGGACTTAAAAGTTCAATACTAGGGAAAGTAACTATTAAACCGTAAAGAACACAATAATGCCTTTCTTTTTCAAAATTAGATAACACTACTAAAGATGTTCAATGCACTTTGAAAGAAAAGAAACTCAGGCAAGATGCTGTGCGATGACCCAATACTCCTTCCAACTGCAGGACTATATGAGTAATAAGGTCCCCAGACAGTGCACTGTTGCTCTTTTCTTTAGAGATTCTGCTGGAATCAAGTGCAACACATGAATGTTTAGAGCGGAATAAGCTGGAGGCAGCCATTGGGAAATGTCAATACTGCTCCTCCTCGCTTTCTTGCCATCTGCTGGACTTCATCTTAAAGAATCTTAGTCATCCAAGCCATTTACTAGGAAAATGAGAAGCAGATCTGTATAGAGATTGGAAAGGGCAAAGAGGATTTATCCACATAGCAATTCCAAGTGATAGCAACTACCCGTTTTCAAAAGGATCCGGAGGCCATGTGCAGGCTTGACAGGAAAGAGTTCATAATGATTATAACCCCTACCAAGGCCATGTGAAGCAGGAAGAGTAGCCCCTACACAGACTCCTGCTTCTCTTTTGTGTTAATGCACACATCCCCTAGAGAAGTTTCTTGTTCCTGGGAGAATATCCAGTTATTGTGCACACAACAAGGCTGATCCAGAATGCCAGACATAAGGGCTGCTAATGCAAACACCATGACACAACTTAATGTCAGTAACCCGCCCTGTTTTCATCAATTTGTTTAAATGTGCTGAAGTTACTAACTCAATTGACAAAACCCCTTTCTTCTTAATGACTGAAAGTTCTATGTAATAGAAACTTCTGCAATGATGGAAAGGTTCTGTATCCACAACTGTCCAAGGTGGTAGCTGCTCACCAAATGCAGCTATTAAGCAGTTGAAATATAGCAAATGTGACTGAGAAACTAACATTTTAATTTTATCTCATTTTAATTTACTTACATTTCAATTTAAATAGCCACATATGGCAAGTTGCTACCATATTAGACAGACAATATGTTTACAGCTGAATATGACTAGAATATGTTTGCTTGCAATGTTGAAGTAAATCCAGAAGGATGGGTGGTACTAGTCTGTTTGGTTGACTGAGGTATGCTAAATGCCTAGACTATTGCCTGAAACATAGCAGCTACTCAATAAGAGATTTTTTTTCTTCTCTTAGGCCAATCCTGAGATATGTATAGTTTTGTAGATTTTGGCTTCTATACATCATCAGGGGAGGGAGATGTGTGTAATATCACAATTAAACACTCTTAGACTCAAACCAGTTACACTGACATAAGCAGAGATGGTATTTTTAGTAGAGCTTCAAGTAGATAGAGGATTAAGTAGAGGCACATTTAAATTCTGCACTGAGGATTCAAATACTCTGAAATATCCTCAGCCACTAACCTGAAAATTAAGAAGACAACTCATTTTAGAATTTCCCTCTCAGGTATTCTAATAAAAAATTATTTTAGGCAAAACTTCTCCATTGTCACAAGAAAAGAGAATAGTACCTTATTAACAAATCCACAGATGGAACTGAGTTTAAAAGCTCTTTCTGGAGGATACTTCATGTTTTTCTTAAAGCAAAAGGGAATACCCCTACAAAAACACATTTGGCATATATAACTTTCAGCACCTTAAAAAAAATCAGGTATAATAGTCTGCAACACCAGAATTTATTTGCCCCCCAAAAGTATTGAGAAGTGGCAAAAAATGGAAAAGTATTACTAAAGAGATAGGTCAAATAAAACAACGATGAACTCTGTTCCAAATGGGATGGTATTTTTTAATACTGATAACATAGTGTTAAAAATACTGCTTTTCATTAACAATAATAAATTCTTAATATTTTTGCTTTGTGAATATGAGGCTATTAAGAAAATGCTCCAGAGTCAACTATGGTAGTTAGCCTGCCTTGAGACACATGCCATTTCAATACCAGTATGACAAACCATTCTGCATTACTGTTTGAACCATAAACAAAACATCTTCTGAACACTTTCTCTTACCTCTCAATACTGCAGGGACATCTGACCTTGAACTGAGAGTCTCTTCTGAAAATGCTGCCCACATGTCTAAAGTTCTCCCCTCCTACTTGTGCTCTGCCATCCACCCTCAACCAAACTGTCTAAATTACATTCAGATTTTTGTGGTATCATAATAACTTCAATATGGGATATATTTTCAACATTCTGGTCAGAGACTCCTTTCTTCCCTGCCTCACCCTCCTTCCAAGTTATTTCAGGTTTGCATATTTCATTTTCACATCTCAGCGGGATACCCATCACATAACATTTATTTGTGAGGTCTAAAGGCATAATATGGGAGATTGTGAACTAGCATGTCAAAACCACATACTGCATGCGTACATCTTAAAGAATGAAAAAGGATCCTTTTTTTCTCAAGATATATAAGCTGTCTCAACAGTATAAGTCCAAAGTGAATACCACAACCTAATTAAAGATGAACAGCATAACAAGCAGTATTAAAATGTCTTTTTTGATTCATTCTTCTCCAAGTTATGTTTTTATCAAATTCCTGTCTCATTAATGACTTCAATAGTCGTAATGAGTACACACACCTTCTAATCTCACCAAATTCAGAAGAGAGTTGAAGTAATTTTCCCTTACATGTTTTGGGAAGTACGACAGCAGAGAATACAGAGGCCAAGTAAAAGAGGGCCTTGAGAAGATGTTAAAGCCACCCACCTGCCTTCAGGGATGAGCATACTTACATACTCCCAGCAAATGAGGCTGTTTTTAAAGATCTTTGGAGTCGGAAATACCACAATCTCTCTTGGGACTCAATTCCTACATTTGAGAATGTTTATTTCTAGGAAATTCTTCCTTTGGGTCTAACTGTGCCTCAGGGCCAGCCTCAGGAGCATGTGAGCTGTGTGACTGCACAGGGCCCTAGGCTCTGTTTAATGCTTTGTGGGCACCATCTTGAAATTTTTAATAATTTTACCTTTTAAATTGTGTTTTATAAATGAAGTTTGATGAGACAATAAAGCATGTGGAAAAGGGAAAACATGTGCAATATATATGCACTCCCCTTCTCTCCCCCTTTTCACACACAGCCCCATGAGCTCAGAATTCCTGTGGCCCCAGGATGAGTGGGAGTTCATGGAGACTCAGAGTAAGCACGAGGAAGGCCTGTTCCGTCTAGACTGATTCAGCGAAGGAAATGACAGCCCTGAGAGGCTTTTCATTTGAACCAGATCTTGTTTTGAATGAAGAAAGAAGGCAATAGATTCAAACAGAAATGCTAAGGAAACCCACTAGACGCCTGTAACTTCCCTATATGATCCAACCCCTTACACTGAAAATAACAAGGAAAGGGAAATAGAGTGATACCGAGCTCCTTTTCCTTCAGTCCTTCCTTACTCAGAGGGAAGCTGAAAGTAGAGTGTTAGTAGATGAGCACAGGTTGCATGGATGAGCAACAAAATACAAACTGCATCACTATGGTAACTCTTTAAATTTTTCTTTGTTTAGAACAATGTAAGTAAATAGCAAACAAAAACACCATGATGAGAGACTGAAAAAATTTAAAAGTTATGCTTTTAGTACCAATTTTAACAGCACTTTAGCATTTTTTTTTTTTTTTTTTTTTTACTTTTCTGAACAAAGGATCTGCATTTTCATTTTGTACTGGGCCCCATAAATTATACAGTTGGCCCTGCTGTGCTTCCTCATGCTCCAGATTGGATCCACCACATCTATTCTGCCAAGCCACCTCCCGTTAGCTTTCACCCTTATCTCCATTCATTCACCCAACAAACACTGACTGCGCTATGATCAGGCATTATGCCAGGCATTGGGAATTATAAAATCAGTAAGAAATACTTCCTGCCCTCAAGTATAGTCCAGGAGACAAATCACCATGAAAAGGTAGTAATATCTACCTTTCATGGCTTTAGTAAGAACTATAAATAATATACATAAAGTGTATAAATCACTTCTAATGATTACCACTCTACTCAATTATCTTATTTAATTCTTATTAAAAACATATTGGGCCATTCTGACTGGTGTGAGGTGGTACCTCGTGGTAGTTTTGATTTGCCTTTCTCTAATAATCAGGGATGTTGAGCATTTTTTCAGGTGCTTATTGGCCATCTGTATATATTCCTTGGAAAAATGTCTATTCAGGTCTTTTGCCCATTTTTCCATTGGGTTGTTGGCTTTTTTGCTGTTGAGCTGTATAAGTCGTTTATATGTTTTAGAGATGAAGCCCTTGTCAGTTGCATCATTTGAAACTACTTTCTCCCATTCTGTAAGTTGTATTTTTGTTTTCTTTTTGGTTTCCTTTGCTGTGCAAAAGCTTGTCAGTTTGATTAGGTCCCATTGGATTATTTTTGCTTTTATTTCTGTTGCTTTAAGAGACTGACCTGAGAAAACATTTGTAAGGTTAATGTTAGAGAATGTTTTGCCTATGTTCTCTTCCAGGAGTTTGATGGTGTCTTGTCTTACATTTAAGTCTTTAAGCCATTTTGAGTTTATTTTTGTGCATGGTGTGAGAGTGTGTTCTAGTTTCATTGCTTTGCATGCAGCTGTCCAGGTTTCCCAGCAATACTTGCTGAAAAGACTGTCCTTTTCCCAGTTTATGTTCTTGCCTCCTTTGTCAAAGATTAATTGACCATAGCTGTCTGGGTTTATTTCTGGGTTCTCTATTCTGTTCCATTGGTCTGTCTGTCTGTTTTGGTACCAGTACCACACTGACTTGATGACTGTGGCTTTGTAATATTGCCTGAAGTCTGGAAGAGTTATGCCTCCTGCTTGGTTTTTGTTTCTCAGAATTGCTTTGGCAATTCTGGGTCTTTTGTGGTTCCATATAAATTTTTGGATTGTTTGTTCTCATACTATGAAAAATATCATAGGGAATTTGATAGGGATTGCATTGAATCTGTAGATTGCTTTGGGTACTAGTATGGCCATTTTTACAATATTAATTTTTCCAACCCAGGAGCATGGGATATCTTTCCATTTCTTTACATCTTCTTTAATTTCCTTGATTAATGTTTTACAGTTCTCAGCATATGTCTTTTACCTCCTTGGTCAGGTGTATTCCCAGGTATTTGACTTTTGGGGGTGCAATTTTATCAGGTATTGTATTTTTGTATTCCTTTTCTAATATTTAATTATTAGTATACAGAAATGTGACTGATTTCTGAATATTAATCTTATATCCTGCTACCTGACACCATAAGAATGGCCATCATTAATAAATCCACAAATAAATGCTGGAGGGGGTGTGGAGAAAAGGGAACCCTCCTGCATTCTTGGGAATGTGAGCTGGCACAACCACTACAGAGAACAGGATGGAGGTACCTTAGAAAACTATACATAGAAATACCATATGACCCAGCAATCCCACTCTTGGGCATATATTCAGACAAAACTTCCTTGAAAGAGACACATGCACCCACATGTTCATTGCAGCACTATTCACAATACCCAAGACATGGAAACAACCCAAATGTCCATCGACAGATGGTTAGATTAGGAAGATGTGGTATATATACACAATGGAATACTACTCAGCCATGAAAAAGAACAAAATAATGCCATTTGCAGCAACATGGATGGACCTAGAGACTCTCATACTGAGTGAAGTAAGTCAGAAAGACAAATACCATATGATATCACTTATATCTGGAATCTAATATATGGCACAAATGAACCTTTCCACAGAAAAGAAAATCATGGACTTGCAGAATAGACTTGTGGTTTCCAAGGGGGAGGGAGTGGGGTGGATGGAGTGCTTGGGGTTAATAGATGCAGACTATTGCTTTTGGAATGGATTAGCAATGAAATCCTGCTGTGTAGCACTGGAAACTATGTCACTTATGACGGAGCACAATAATGTGAGAAAAAAGAATGTAGACATGTATGCGTAACTGGGTCACCTTGTTGTACAGTAGAAAATTGACAAACACTGTAAACCAGCTATAATGGAAAAAATCATTATATAAAAACAAACAAAAATAAATATGAGATTGTGGGGAAAAAAAAAAACTTTTGGGCAGGTAACATAATTGTTTTCATCTTGTAGCTAGCTACAGAAGCAGAAATTAAGATCAGTTAAGAGCCTTGACCATAAAGACTTTGCCATTAAGTGGTGGAACCAGGATCTGAGGCTACCCAAGTCTTTTTGACTACTCACTCAGAGTTCATAAGTGACAGTGATAATTACTATTCTTATTAATACAATCCCAACCATTCTACTCTTTACTTTCTATTATCACAGAGTACATTTTTAGCTTTCCAAAGGTCAACTGTAGCTGTAATATTATCAACCTAAAAAAATGTGTACTCTAAATTTTTTTTTCTAATTTATTTTTACTATTTTGTCTAGGATATAAAATATAGCTTGATTTTTTTTTCTTCTGCTCTGCCAATCCTTCCACCCAATTTTAGAAAAATAGATTCAACTGAAAAAGCTTATCATTTTCAAAATCATGCTCATGACTTTGCTAAACTATAGCAGACAGGTTAAAAACATGTGCTTTGGTTGCAAAGAGACTCGGATCGCAATACTGGTTCTACCACTCACTGATTTCAGAAAGGTACTTAACTCTCAAAGCCTAAATTTCCCCATATGTAAATTTGGGGAATGAAAATAGAACCTTAATTACATTATAGGTCCATGTTTAAGATTAAATGAGATAATCCTTGTGAAAAACTTAAAAGAACACCTAGTACCTAGTAAATACCCCAATATTCTATTTTTGGTGCTATTATTTTTAGTGTAATGTTCTCCCATTTGTGTTCAAAAATGGATCTGAAATGACGTTTTTCTGGAAATGGTTTCTTCCAATGCAAAAAATAAGTTCAAGGGTCTCATTTCCAAGTATATTATTTCTTCGTAAATAAGAAACACAATAATGGCACCTGGTGGTCATATACCTCAACAATTCAAGGGATCTAAGATGTTTTTATTTATGTCCTCTGCCACCCAAAACTCCAGGTATGAACCCCCATTTTCCCCATTTTTGTTCTAAACTGCCTATTCAAAGGGGCAAAGAGTAAGAGCTTATAAACTACATATAATTATATAAATATAACAAAATATTCATGTCTTTTAGCAAGGCCACCTCAGTTCTCACTAACCCCTGAAGTAACACTTAAATTTAAGAATGCAGAGCAAATTAAAATGGCTGAACTGTTTTCTCTGGTGGAAAAGGAAAGGATTAGCTAATCTGAAGGTTTACTGCCATCACTCAGGCAGTCAAATGACTATTTCCCTGGCTTCTAGGTGATTGAAAAGCACATAAAAAATAGACTGGATACCACATAAAAATGGACTATATACCTATTTTTAAAATAGCTCTAGAAAAAAAGGCCTTTACTTGACACTTTTATTATGGTTTAAAGAAAAGGAAAACAGGATTTAGGTTAAAAAAAAAATCAAAACCAATCCTTTATATGATACCTTAGAAAACATGATAGCCATGTGACATCTGCTTAAAACCGCAATCTTTTCTATAATGGTGGCTACTACCACTGAAGGATCCTTACCAATTCTTGAGCATCCTGCTGCAGAGGCAGAAATGCTGCTTCCAGAATAGCAATCTGGTCGGCGCTAAGCTTTTGCCACAGCCCAATCAGCAGAATCACCAAATGGGTGGCACTTTTCAGCCTGGTGAATGACTGGAACAGATTGCCTTGGTTTTCCTCTACTGCATCTGCTAGAGCGATTACCTGCAGGAATTACAAACTTCAGTTAGGGATAATTTCACAATGCTTGAGCCCCCCAACAAATTACATTTGGCACATTCTTGTTTTTCTTTAAAACAACTTGATGAACTTTGTCTTCCACAAACACAAGCTATGTTGAGTAATAAAAGTTATCATTCATCTGCTCACTTCCTTCGTTAAAAAAAAAAATGCCCAAAGTAATTCCAAATCCATATGGCCAAGAGATGAAAATATCCACGAAAACTGCTTAATGGGGACCCTGTTCAATGTCCACTTCACCACTGATTCACCTTCTACAATATATGATAATATAAGTAACCTCTAATACAATTATTACAGTCTTTATTACCAGTCACAGAGATCGATCAATTTTAAAATTCTTATCAAATAACTGTATATGCCTTGTAATTTAAAATAATAACTCCAATATACCCTTTTTAGAAAATAACTTTCTGACTTTTATTTTTTATATGTTATTGGGATATCCAATATTTCTTTATCACATCCAAAAGGTAGATAATGTTCAAACATTTGACCAGTAATGTCATTTTTAACACAAATGTCAGGCACCAGCCCACTGGGACCTGAAAGAAAAAAATGTTCATGGTGTGTTAGCTTTACAATGCCAAATCTACTTAGGATAAAATTGGCAGTAGAATTGGCTTTTTTTTTTTTTTTTTTCATCCTCTTGAATAATCCTGTGGAAAAAAGGACTAAAGTAACAATTGGATAGAACATCCAAGACTGCCCATTGGTGTTTTATTTTATTTTAATGTCTTGGTGAATTTTGTGCTCATTAAAAGTAATGAACTGACTGGCCCAGAGGCTCAAGGCGTCTGACAGCCCCTAGAACAGGAAGAGCAAAATCCAGAGCAATGTGCGCTCCTTTCTACAAGTCCCTGCCAGCTTGAGGGACTAGAGCTCAGATGAGTTTCAGAAATCTAGTGCAGATGATCCATTTGGTGATATTTCATGGCTTACTGACACTGGCCCAAAGGGCCTATTAAAAAATCATCATTCAAACAAGTACAGTCTACAGCTGTTGTGGTCTCCCAAATTCCATGTAGGAGAGGGGCTGCAGGAGGGCAATCCTCAGAGTGTCTGGGAGATACTGGAAAAGAGATGTAGGTTAGAGAAAGGCAAAGTAAATGAAGTTGCCTGACAATGTCAGGCAAGCCAGGATTCTTTGCCACTTGGTTGAGGACTTGCAGGAGTTATGACAGGCAATCTCAATTCACAATTAGCTCTACAAGGAGCCCGGGGAGTTTGGACCAAGGTCAGCAACACAACAAAGTGCACTGCTTACTGCATGCCTACTACTGTGCTACTTTGCATTTGCATTCAAAAGTACATGATATCCTATAACCCATGCGTATCTTACAATTTGTTGGACAGGAAACATACATACAAAACCAATTAGTGGAAAGAAGCATTACTGTAATAATGTTCTAATTGTGCAGAACAGAAAGTAAGTGTGAAAGAAGCTAGCTAAGGGACAGATTACTATGGGCCAGAGTTAATATCCCTGGGGCCTCTTTTACTCAAATGAGCCTTGGAACTCATCCCTTCCCCATTACTTTAAGAAGTCCCCTCGAAGAGACAGAGAGGCCACTTTCCTTAAACCAAAACACCTGGAATCATCTGCTTCCTCCACCCAAACCATGATTACAACTGACTCCTGTTAAAGTCAAAGTTTATACTCTTTTTCTCCCTGTGAATGTTACCAATTAAGCCTCATTGTGGGGGCCACAGATGCTTTTGACACAGATGCTTATTGTCAATAAGACCAAATCATACAAAGATCAAGGTGATAAATATCCCCTGAGTGCCAGGTATGTGCAAGAATTTGCAGGAAGCACTATAGAGAACTCAGCAGAGATTTAATCTCTACCTTCAAAGAGTTCATACTGGAGAAAGCAAAATAGGTCAAGGAGGCGAACACTGACAATGTAGGGAAGACCCTATAGAGCATTAAGGAGGAAAATGCCACTAACATGATGATTATTATGTTAATAATAATCCCTCCAGTTAATTGAGCATGGACTGTATGCCAAGCAATCTGCTCTGTGCCAAACAGGTATCACTGCCTTCAATCCTCATGCCTCCTGGTTGGCAAGCTGGTTGGCAAGATCTGTATTTTATAGATGAGGCCTCTGAGGTTCGGCGGGAATGTGGCCAGTACTATACACAGGGCATGCCAGCTGAGCCTATGCTTAGAAGGGTTCCATGCTTTGTTTAATGCCCTGCTATCTCTCCTGAAATTCTTAATAATTTTATTTTTTAATTTGTGCTTTGTAAGTGAAGTCAGTAGGATAATGGAGCATGGACATGATCAGAAAAAATACACTCACTGACTCAGAATTATACACTCATATTCGTATTTAAAACTGGCACTGCACAACAGTAAGATTAATTGTAAGATTCATGCTAACAACCTAAAATTTTTATTTTTCCTTACTTGGAATGACATTAAATAATAAGTAAAAACACCACTAGAAAATGTGTGAGAGGCCACTGAAGAAAGGAGAGAGCTTTATATTTTAACCACTGTTTTGACAGCACTTTCTTATATCTTTTAGCAAAGGCCCTGCATTTTCATTTTGCGTTGGGAACTGCAAATTAAGGATTCAAACTTGGAGTTTCTCCCTCTAAAGTCTGTATGCGTCCTGAAGCACCTTATGGAAGTGCTTAACTACGAGTGAGTGTGAGTGTGGAAGGAAAAAGAATGGGCTCAGATAGCTCCTACCAGCTGAGGAGAAAGATTATTCAAAATTTTTTATTGAAGCATAGTTAATTTACAACATTATGTTTTATACATATGTTATATATATAACTGAGTAAAAGTATACATAATACATACATATTATTTATATATATTTTTTCAGATTCTTTCCAATCTTTCCGAGTATAGTTCCTAGCGCTATACAAGTCCTTGCTGTTTATCTATTTTACATATAGTGGTGTGTATATGTTAATTCCAAACTCCTAATTTGTCTTCTCCCCGATTATTCATTTGTCAGGAATTTTGTGATCCAGCTGTTGAACATGGCCGTTACTAAAAATTATAGAAACTTAAATGTTCATGAAAACAAAGGTAATAAATACTCAAAACTCACTATTTCCTAATTATTTTACTATTATCTAAGTCCTTGAGGTTATTTATGCCTATTGCATCTATATGCTGGAAACACTCTGCAGTGGGAGGCTACTGCCCATCTCTTCCTGACTCACCCTAGAAGTGACCTCACCCTAGAAGTTTGAAATCAACCATGGTGGATATTTACACCATGCAAATCATTGAATGTTATAAAGTTAGGCTTCCCACCCACCCTGTTCCTCCCCGAAAACCAGTTATTAACTATTTACCGCCATGCCACTGAGAAGAGGCACCTCAAATTTGTCCTTAAGAATAGATACCAAGTAAGGGGGCTTCTAAAGGGAAGGAAACAGCCTGAGCAGATGCACTAAAGCACAAAAGCACAGAGTTCCCTTTGTGGCTCAGTGGTAATGAACCCCACTAAAATCCATAAGGACAACAGGTTCAATCCCTGGGCCTGGTCAGTGGGTTAAGGATCTGGTGTTGCTGTGAGCTGTGGTATAGGTCACAGACATGGCTTGGATCTGGAATTACTATGGCTGTGACGTAGGTCGGCAGCTGTGGCTCCGACTGGACCCTTAGTCTGGGAACTTCCGTATGCCGCGGGTGCGGCCCTAAAAAGACAAAAAAGAAAAAAAGCACAAACACAAAGGCTTCCTTTTCAGGAAGGAGCAAACATTCCAGTTTGGGAAGAGCATTTGATGAAACAAAAAAGGTCATCTGGGCAACTGTTGCAGAGGAAGCAACTTGTCAAGGTGAAGAGTGTGTACGTAATGCTCCAGGTACTGGGGAGCCACAGAGTACTCTGAGTGTGGGTGTTTTCTGATGGAGGCTGTGCTCTAAGCAGCCATTGGATCATTGCAAATATTCGGGGCATTTAATGGGACTTCAGCAAGGCTTTTATGCACGTTCCTCACTATCAAGGGAAAATTCTTACTAAGTGTAACAGCATGTCAGTTCGTGGACCCACCCAACTTGCTAAACACAGCTGTGGTGGAAGAATGACTTCTTAGTGAGACAGCAGCCCAAGCCACAGGATCTTTCCTGAGCAAGACCCAAAATACATCAATCTGGGAGAAGTACCGTTTCTCTAAGTTTCAGTCTCACTGGATCTGGATATATTTCTGTGTCATTGTGGAAAGACTCTGCTATCCCCAAATGGTCACAGAAATTGGAAAGAAGTGGGATAAACAATTCCTTATGTAAATTACCCCCAAGGAAAATCTTCCTGACCTACTGGCCAACATGAAATACTAAACAGAGCTCCGTGTTCTCAATTTAGCTTTTCACGTAACAGCCAAGTTTACTTTGTTCTCCATGAGAGCCAAATGAATTTAGCAGAATTAACATAGTAAAAAAGGATGGAAAAACTAGACCCATCAAGATTTAGATCTGTCTGACCAAGGCCTAGAGGATCTCGCAGCTCACCTGGAACTGAGAAATGAGGCCAACCAGCTGCTAGGGCTTAACAAGGGAGAGTGATTTTTCAGTGTTCCTCACTGGCTGTACAAGACGTGTGTTCCCTGGCGCTCAACAGAAAGGGAGGGGTTTAGGAAACAATAAATGCTAATGATTGCAAGCACGATGTGTCGAAGGCCTTTGTTTTGCTTTTTCAAATTAAGGGGTTCCAAATAAAATGGAGACCCCAAAGGACATCTCTGTCCAACTGCCATATCAGTTGATGCCAAAGTAATGAGACAGAGGCCCGGGGAGCTGCTTGCAGGAAAATGCTCAACTCATAAAGTGAGTGTGAAATTAATCCCAAATACTTCCAGCTGCCAAGATAGGCTCTAAAATTGGTTACAGGAAAGCAGCAGCAGCAACAGCAGAGTAGACATGAATCATACTATGTGAACATGGACATGTCCAATTTCTTCACCTAAACTTACCACTGAACTTACCATTGAATCTGCCTCCAAATCTCATGTGCGGCATACAGAACCCCATTACATTGCTGTATGGCTGTCATTTACTGAGCCCCAACTGTGGGACAGGCACTGGGCTAGTGCTATTATCCCCAGATCATCATTTGGTCGTCATTACTACCCTCTGAGATAGAAATCATTGATCCCCTTGGCTCCCACTTCCAGATGGGGAAACAGAAGCTTAGAGCTGGGACGAGCATAATGCCCCCATGAGCACACTGCCTGTGGTCATGAACTAGGGTGGGGAAGGGCAGGGATTGCAATCCTGCCTTCTGATTCCCCACTGGGTACCCTTTCTTCTGCACTGGCACACAAATGTACACAGTTGGCCCCATTAAATAACCCAGTGGGTTTTTATCTTGATAATCAAAGATACTGAGGAAAAACACCACTAATGTATTGCGTCCATAACAGGTATATATGTGCTTTAATTATGTTTTCTCATTGTTGGGGCTTTTAACATAGGTCGAAATTTCCAGGTTGGTTTCTGTGCAGTTACAGTATAAAGGAAATTAGTTCATAATTTATAAAGGATGGGAAGTTAACATAGTAAGTTTTTTTCTTTTAAGAAAAGTAATTTTATTATGGTCCATATAACTCAGAATTATGAAGGCTTTAGAAAACAGCTTTTTGTAGGCCTGCTCCTTTAATGAAGCTACTTCTTAAAAAGGGATGATTGATTTATTTCCTATAAATCACAGATTACAATGTTTTCAGTGGTCTAAGCATATTGACGATATGTAGTAATAATTGTCAACATTGACTGGGGGCTTCCTGGGAGCCAGACACTGTGCTAACCTAGTTATAGGGATTCTCTCATCTCACTCTCAAAACAATTCTATGATGTGGATACTAGTATTACCCCCATTTTGAAAAAATAAACAGAATTAAAGAAAGGGTCAAGCAATTAGTAAGTGACGGAGCCAGAATTCACATCCAAGCAGTCTGACCCAAGAAATGTCACCAAGTAACACTGCTTGATTAATTTTCTGCCTGTACATCAGTTTCATCATAGGCAATACGTGGAACAAATTCTATCAGAAGTTCCCCAAAGGGAGGTTTCAACTTTGCTGGCCTTCCAATACCCCATACAAGTTAAGATAGGTTTATTTTAATAAAAGGCCAGCATAGATGAATGAGCAGAGGAGATGGAGTTCCTATGATATGGATGAGTTTACACACCCCCAGGGCAGAATGCAACAGGCTGTGCTGGAACAAGGAGCCAAGGAGACAGAGCTTCCAGTCCTGGCTTCCCTACTAAACAGCTTTGGGTCAGTGTTCAATGTACCTCCCTTTTCAGGGCTCTAGTTTCATCAGCATTAAAATGAAGAGGTGAGAAATATCTTTACCATCCAACATAGCTGTTAAGTGTCAGATGCAAAAACTTTTAAATTACTTTTAGATGATCCATGCCTCTTCTTCCCCTCTATTCGTACACATACTGAGCTTCTCATTTAATGTCTATTGTTTTGGAGTTTTTACTCTATAAAATAATAAGAAGAACATTTTTCTTTGATTAATTCATAGAAATATGAAAATTCAATGAGAGAGGTAAAAAGATGAACAACATCAAGCATTGGCAAGGATGTGGAGAAATCGGAACGCCTGTACATTGCTAGTGGGAATATAATATGGTACAGTCACTCTTGAAAACAATTTGGCAATTCCTCAAAAAGTTAAACATTGAGTTACCATATGACCCAGCAATTCCACTTGTAAATTTATGCCTGAGAGAAATGAAAATATCTGTCCACTCAAAAACTTATTCACAAATGTTTACAGAAGTACTATTTATAACAGCCTAAGTATAGAAACAACTCAAATGTCCATCAACTGATGAATGGATAAATTAAATGTGGCATATCTGTATAATGGAATATTATTCAGCCATAAAAAGAAATGGAGTACTTATACATGCTACTACACAGATAAACCTTAAAAACATTAAGTTAAAGAAGTAATTACAACCAGTCTTTTTTTGAGATTGGCTTCTATTATTTATATTGTATTATTCCATTTATATGAAATGTCCAGAACAGACAAATCTCTAAACACAGTAAGCAAACTGATGGTTGTTCAGGGCTGCGGGTAGGTAGTGGGCAGAAGGGAATGGAAAGTGACTGCTGATGAGTGTGAAGTTTCTTTTAGGGAGGATGAAATGTCCTAAATAGATTGCAGTGATGGTTGCACAACCTTGTGAATATACTAAAAATCATTAAGTTGCACACTTTAAGTGGGTGAATTGTATGTACATAAATTATATCTCAATAAAGCTATTTAAAATAATGAGAGGGGAGTTTCCGTCGTGGTGCAGCGGAAATGAATCTGACTATGAACCATGAGGTTGTGGGTTGGATCCCTGGCCTTGCTCAGTGGGTTAAGGATCCTGCATTGCCGTGAGCTGTGGTGTAGACCAGCAGCTACAGCTCCAGTTAAACCCCTAGCCTGGGAATCTTGATATGCCATGGGTGAGGCCCTAAAAAGACAAAAGACAAAATAATAATAAGAAGAAGAAGTTTAATTAGGTTTCAGAGTAAAACATGAGACTGCATTTCAAATACATTAGTAAAAGCTATGTAAGTTCCAGGTATTAAATTCCCTTTCTGACTTTTTTAGCAATTCTATGCAAACACATGCGCAGACACACAACTTTGCTTGATGTGACTTCTAGAAATCCTCTGAGGTTTGTTAATCAGGGAACTAGACATTGTTTGATTTTCTTCTGTACCTTACTGAAAATGCTAGTAAATTTGGTGATCTGAATAAACTGTTTATAAAGTTACACTAGGAGAAGGCAGAAGGAAAATAAAACTCATATTTGGCCCAGAAAATTCCAGGGTAAAAAGAGCAATTGATAGGTTCCCAACATGCCCTAAATTTTCCAGTACTTGGTATACAGTGGGTGTCCCATAAATGCCAGCTGAATTGCTGAACCTCAAAGTCAGTCCACCTAAAAATCCAGCACAAAACTAGTAGCCATGCGAAACTACCCCTTAAATCCTAGACACACTCAATCAGGCACTGTCAGGCTCCAATCTGAATGGAACTCAAGTGATGTCACATGGAAACAACAGGCCTACCTCAATATATCTGTCATCTATGTTTTAAAAAAACTCTCCAGTTCACCTTTAGCCACAGTTGCCTAATGCTAAGCTATAACACAGTTCTAATGACTGCTGAAATGAATTTATTCTTCACATGGCTGCTTTTTGGTTAGAAAGACAGTTTAAATCTAGGGGAGCGTTGGAAGCAGGCAAGAAATAGGGCATGCTTCATACTCAACTACGTTATTTGTGATGGCATTTGCTGCAGATTCCAACATGGCAAAGGCCTTGCAATAAGGAAGAAGAAAAAGTTTTACCAGGTCTAAACTTTTATTTGACTGAAAAGATACAATTTGTATCCAAAAGAATTATTATTTTCCCAAAACAATGAAATAATGTTCAACATGAAAAGAGAAAGGGTATGATTGAAATGCCAGACAAGCATATAAGAAGTGTTTCATTATCTCTGTGTTGAATCTTTAGCTAGATAAAAGAGAATTCTGGGTTTTTACTTCAGAGGTATACCAAGAATCTAATTCTTAGTTACTTTTGCTACTATGTTATCTTTTATAAATAGGATGGGGGACTGGATTACATTCTATTCCACCTCACATGAGGTAAAAAGCTAAAATTCCCCTATAATCTGCATTTAGCTGAAACTTCTAAACCAAACCCAGGACTAGAATACATTTTTAACCACGCAACCATTTTGGGTAGCTATTAAAACAGAGAAGGTGTATCCATTCAGTAAAAAACTTCAATTGCACAAATTTTCTTCATAAAAAGGGATCTGCTAATTGCCTACATCACCTGACACTTTGGAACAGCAAGGTATGATCATTGTGACTCTTTGAAGCCATGATGGTTTTTCTGGTTTAGGATTACAATTTTCCTTGACACCAATCTACACTTGCCAAATGCCTTGAGAATTCATATAAAACTAGTTTTAGAAAAACAAATTATTCCTCAGAAATTTCTTTATAATATATACTGTAGAATCCTTTTTTTTTTTCCTTTTTAATGTTCTGCCCAGAACAATATAAAAGGTAGGCAGTACTAGAATATAAACTTTGGCTGGAACTTTTAAAATATATACCATTGATACATAAAAAATGTTAAATGAGAAAGATAATAAATCATTTACAAATGACATAGAGACAAATTTTACCATTTCTGCAAAGTTTATTCACCAAGTAGAGATGTAACTTAATCAGCAGAAGGGAAACTAACTCCAATGCTTGGATTATATAATGCTAAAAATACAACTGACCTAAAACCTGATTACTATTCCTACCCCTCTCCATACACACCATGTGACCAAATTTTTAACCCTTTCCACAAAATTATCTACTTACAGCCAAGTGAAACCCCAATTTAAAAAATAATAATTCATGGACTCAAGCTGTAAAAAGAAGAATGAATGTTCTCTGGACCACAGTTGCTCATTGAACAGGTCGCTGTTAAAGCTGGAATCTATGGTTGGCAATGTCAGAGCTCATTTTTCAAACCCTGGAGAATGCCACAGTTACCACTGCCCAAAAACAACATCCACGCGGTCTGATCTGAATAGTTTCTAAGTTTAGAACGTTTCAGGCCGCATTCTTACATGAAGAAATGTCAGTCATTATGTAGCCCCCACACAGCCTTGAGTGCCATCTCCAGAGAAGAGAAAGGATGGCTAGATAGTCAGTTGGCAGGTGTTCTAAGAGCATCCCTTAGCAAATGCTCAGACACGTTATTATGTGTGATCAACTAAGGCATGATGATAATCCACTCAAAGGCAAAAAGAGAGACTGGAGACTCCAGCTGTGCCAATGATGTTATTGATCACTTCCCTGGTTCCAGAATTTGAGAAGTGAATGTGACATGTTCACAATCAAGTGAAATGGTTGAGGGTTGAGTTTTTTTCTTTCTATGAATCTTCTTTTAAAGCATCTGGTTTCTCAAAGAGTCTGTTTCTCTTGAACACCTGTGGTTTTTAATTATTTTATCTTTTTTGGATAAAACAATTATACCACTACTATCTGGTAGTACTTTGGCAAGACATATAAAGGCCTATTTAACTCAGACTACACAGAAATAATACAAAAGGCAATGAATGGAGCTGTCTGGTTTCATATAAAGTGAAACTTAAGTAAACTGTGAGCATTTCTATAATTATAGGCTATAGGGGCATGATAGCTGCAAGTGGCTTTGCTGAAGATATGTTGTGCCTGATTTCTGCTATTCTGTAAACCTCTCCAGGTCAGAGACTATTTTATTAGTTTGCTGTACCCTTTCCATAGCCTCTGACTCAGAGCAAGCACTCAATGCATGTTTATTGTATTGAAGTAAATTAAAAAGCCTAAAAACTCAGTAGCACAAGAGTGTCCATGAAGGTGGCATTTTATAGGTGTACTACTTGGGCAATGGACGTCCATCCCTATATTCCAGGTGAACAAGAGTAAAGCCTGCCATTTTTGCAAAGATTTTATAGGATGTGTTATTTATTAGGTCTACCACAGATAGTAAATAATTAGGCTCTAAATTCACACCTTCCACACATAATATTACACCACAGTGAATTAATAAATTCATTTAAGTCTTTGCTGCTAAGTTTATGTGCTGAGTATTATAAAGTCTGTAATTTAAAATACCTCATCATAGACAAGGTTCTATGATATAAGCATGTGAATCAGCTTAAGCTACCCTCTAAGAGCAGCTTCTCAACCTCCTCGTTAATGACATTTGGGGTCCGGTGATTCTTTGATGTGGGGGTGTCCTGAGCACTGCTGGAAGTTTAGTAGCATCCCTGGACTCTACATACTAGATGTCAATAGCACCTTTCGCCTAGTGGTGACAACCAAAAATGTCCTCGGACATTGCCAAATGTCTCCCTGGGGCAGAAGGACCCTGGTTGAGAATCACTGCTCTAGAGTCCTCAAAACAGCCATCCCAATCAGAACCAAAGCTCACAAGCCAGAGGGGTCTACTACAGGCACTTAGGCTATTGGTGTCTCTAGTAACACTGGAGACCATAAATGAATGTCAGAAAATAGTTTTGATTGGTATAACAAGAAGTATGATAATCAGCATTTGGGATGCTAAAAACAGATTCGTTAACAAAATTAATGGTATTCAAGATGGACTGGTGGTATGGGATTGACACATGCACACTACTGTGTACAGAATGACTGGCCCAACAGGGACCTGCTGTATAGCACCAGGAAATCTATCCAATATTCTGTGATAACCTATATGGGAAAATAATTTGAAAAAGAATGGATGTGTATATATGTGTAACTGAATCACTTTGTTATACAGCAGAAATTATCAAAATATTATAAATCAACTGTACTTCAGTAAAACTTTAAAACATGAAAAAAGAGAAGTGAATTAGCTGAATATTTTTACACTCATACTTGGCATGAACAGAATATAAGAATCCAGGAAGACCCTGAAAGGAAACGGTCCAAGTCTTGAGCCTAAATGATCCTGTGTCCTGCCCTTGGGGCAGAAGATTTCTAACTATGCGGTGCCCACTATGAGGGTAAATGGACCCTGCCTTTGATGACTGTCCTATCTGCCTCAAGTGAACCTTTCCAAAAAGGTGACGTGCTAGTACCTGAAAGACACAGAGGTGAGCCTTCCCCCAACCTACAGTATGAATGAATTGTTCCATGCTTATAAACGTTTATTTAATAAATGTCTTCATATGCAGCTAAATTTTACATAAGACTTAGTTTCACTATAACCAGGAGGAAAGGTTGTGGAAAAATAGCTCATTCTTATTCATCTCAAGCTTTTTGATGGCTATCATTAATTACTGAAAAAAGATGTAAGAGTTATGCATGACCATATTGGCAAAGGTAGTGTGCAGTGTCAAGTCTGTGCTAAGTGATGGGGATAAATGTGATTTAAGAGCTGCCTGCAAAGAACTAACAAATATATTAATAAAAACAACAGCTGCTGCTTACTCTGAGTCCACTATGTGCCAGGCACAATCCTGAGAATTCCATGTATATTATTTCTAAACCTTTCAACAACCTCTCTAGGCAATTATTATTTTTGACCGATGAAGGAAACAAGGTTTAGAGAAGTTAACTTGTTCGAAATCACCCAGCAGCTTCTATATTCAAACCAAAATCATCTAAAACTTCCAAAGTCCATGCATTTCCTGGCGTACAACACTGTGTTCTTAGACACATGCGCATCCACGCACACACACACAGACGCAGACATACACGTATGCTAGATGATAAGTCTATGCAAATGATTGTTGGGTTTTTTTTTTAATTGCTGTACCAACAGCTTACAGAAGTTCCAGAGCCAGGGATTGAATCTGAGCTGCAGCTGCGGCAACCCTGTTTCCTTTAACTCACTGCGCCAGACTGGGGAGCGAACCTGAGCCTCCTAGAGACCAAGACACTGCAATTGGATTCAGAACCCACCGTGCCACAGTGGGAACACAAATTATTGGGTTAATATGAGAAAAATCTATGAACGAGCCCTCCCCAGCAAGAGAGGTGAGTTGCTGGGGCTGAAGGCCCCACAGATTCCTTTGTCCGTCTTTTAAATAAATGCCATTTGATTGTCTGAATGCCTTTGGCTCAAAAGAGCCCTCCTAAGTCTTGAACATCACTTATTGCCTTACACATCTCCGTTACCTGCCTGCCCTGTAGCCATTAGAGTTTGAAACCCCCGCAATAATCATAAACTTTTTAAACACAAACAACTACAAAAAGGTATGGAAAAGTAGAAATCGGCTGCACCACAAATGATTCAACCTAAATCTGAGATCTGATCTTGTCCCACTCCTCACTGTGGTTTGACCCTCAGAGTCCCCTAATCTCTTTAAGCTTCATTTTTCTCCTCTGTAAAAGGGAACATTTGCTATGAAGAGCAAATGATATACAACATAAATGTGTTTGTCACGACAGCAACGCATAGTCAGCACTCATTAGAGCTTAGAAGTATTATTATTACTATTGTTCCCCTGGCTAAACATCTGATCAACATATTTTTTACTAAAATAAAACAAAAGGAAAAACCATTACACATCTGAAGATAATAACAACTCTCCCCTTTGCCTTCTATGTCTAGCTTACACAATCCCAATAATTTCAGCATCTCTTCATACATATTTACATGATTTACCAAAGTATGTAGCATTATCTTACACTCTCAAAGCACCCTATTTATGTCCCCTTCCACTACATTCATCATATTTGGAATTACTTGTTTCATACCTTTTTTTTTTTTTTTGGCCTTTTTAGGGCTGCACCCATAGCACATGGAGGTTCCCAGGCTCTAGGGGTCGAATCGGAGCTATAGCTGCCGGCCTACGCCACAGCCACAGCAACACCAGATCTGAGCTGGGTCTGTGACCTACACCACACAGCTCAGGGCAACGCTGGATCCTTAACCCACTGAGTGAGGCCAGGAATCAAATCTGCATCATCGTGGATCCTAGTCGGGTTCGTTAACTGCTAACTGCCGAGCCACGAAGGGAATTCCTTGTTTGATACTTTTAAGTTCTGTGAGAGTATGGATTGTGTTTTGTCTTATAATATCACTGTGTCCCCAGCACTTAGTACAGGCCCTAACACACAGCAAGGATCCACAAATATCTGTTCAAATGAACTAAAATAAATTCCTTCTGGTACATCCTGGAAGGGTAGCATATTGGCTTAATACTACTACCAGAAGCTTCTCTCAGAAGCAGAGCTAAGACCTAGCATACCAGTTGCAATGCCCATCAAATAGCATGTTCCCTTGATTCTATAATGTACTTTGCTCATTACAACCTCTCCTCTGTCCCCCACACCCATTTTAATGCTTCTAAAATCTGGATGCTTTATCTTCTCATGTCTGTGTTCATTTTCATGTTAGTTTTACTTTTTTCTTCAATAGTGTTCAACTCAAATAATGTGCCTTAAAATCAACAGCTTAGAATCTGTTAAATTTGGGTTTTGTTTGGTATTTTCTCTAGAATTACATCTCCCAATGCCAAATTTTTCATCCTGTTGGCAGAAAACAACTGTTCCAAGAGGGCTCCCTGGCTGTCCTTTGTGGGGCACTCTCTTGTTCTGTCCCAGAAGTCCCCCCAACCTGCCCAGCACTTCCTAGGGGGGACCTACGGTAGGTCAAACATGAGTTCTTTCACATGATCTCCATAGCAAAATTGTGCTCTAGAATTGCTAGATTCACTTTGGCCATGATGAAACTGAGATCCTGAAAGGTTTAGAAGATGGTCTACAAACATGCAGCCAGATTCAAATCCAGTCACAAAGCCTATGTTTCTCCATTACAAACACAGTGGAGTGTGTTTCTGAAGAACTATAGCTCTGTGGAGCTAGGAAATTCACTTCTGTTTTGTAGATAGGTTCATTTGTGCCATGTTATAAAAATCTTTTTTTTTTGGCATTTCTTGGGCCGCTCCTGCGGCACATGGAGGTTCCCAGGCTAGGGGTCGAATTGGAGCTGTAGCTGCCAGCCTATGCCAGAGCCACAGCAACGCAGGATCCGAGCTGTGTCTGCAACCTACACCACAGTGCATGGCAACACCAGATCCTTAACCCACTGAACAAGGCCAGGGATCGAACCCGCAACCTCATGGTTCCTAGTCGGATTCATTAACCACTGCGCCACGATGGGAACTCCATATAAAAATAATTTTAATGACTACTTTCAATGTGATCTTAAACTATGAAACTAGCCAAAGATAGTAATTAAAAAAAAAAACCCTACAAACACATGCAAGTAAAGGTAGCATGCATTAAAATGAGATTTTTTTTGAAAGGATTATATTTGATCAGATAAGTGGTCCCTCTAAATCCAACACATACTTTTTTTCCTTCTAAGTAGCTGAAATAGACTAGAAAAGGAAGGTAGTATCTGATGATAGAGGTATGGGTTTACAAGCTGGTTTTTAAAATAACTCACTTTCCAGTTTACTTAACTAAATCAAACAGGTGTCACAGTTTAAATCAGAATCCTCCAATTGAGTCCATTTACCAGAAATCTGAATCCATTTTCAGAGAATAACAAGAGAAAAAAGATTATTATCACAGCAGTAACTGGTTCACACAGACACTTTTTGTTTAAATTCTTGGTATTCATAACCCAAAGTGTGATAACAAGTTGAATTTGAATTAAACAACAGATATCACACCAAATCATCCAGAGAAAAAATTTTTCATCTGGGGATCAAATGCCATCTTGGCACTTTCAGGGTGTGCACGAGATGGGAAAGCTTACAGTTTAGCTCGTGAACCCTCAGGAAATAGTTCTTTGTTTCAGTTCTCTAGCGTTTTATTCTGCAGCCACCATTTTAAGTCTCCTTAGAAAAGTAAGGTGTAGTCATCTTTAGAAAAATTATGGCTCAATGACTGGAAAACAATTTTAGGAAAGGTTGGACATGTGGGGAACTGCTCACCACAAAACTTTCAGGCTCTCAGAAATCCATTCTGGCCAGAATGCCAGAAAGATAAGCTGACCACTCACATCTTAGTTTACGAATTCAGGCGAGTTAGAGTGTTTCTCTGGTTTTATAACAGCTTTTGCCTGGACAGAGAGAGGGGTAATATGACAGTCTTGGTCACCAACACTACTTTGATAAGGTATTAAGTATCCAAGTTTTCCCTCCACTTACTGAAGAAAAAATGCAGATTCAATTTCAGCAACGAAGTGTTAGAGTCAGCTTCATTTTTAAAAAAGGAGGGAGGTGGGTTGGGACCAAATCTCTAGACCAATCTTCTACTAGTTGACTCTTCTTCCAATCAAATTTAATATCTTTCAAGAAGAGAAATCTTAACTAGGAATATCCACAAAGTTTTCCATAATGTTCTAGACCAAAAGTTTTTCAATAGTTTGTCATTATGGGAATTTCAACTGGTTGTTTTGACTTAAAGAAGTCTATCCTGAATGTTGTAAGGTATCTCAGAGATGTTCACCACTCATATATATTATCAATCAGTAGTAATGGTCTGCTAAAAATCAAGGAAACTCCATTCCCTAACATGAAACTACTTATCTAGAGGTATGATAAATTTCTTTTCTCTGAAGAGAAACTCTAAAATGAATGAGACCAAGCAGAGAAGAATTTAGCAATTAAATTTGGAGGGTTAGATTATTAGATGTTTACTACATCAGGCGAGAGTGATTTATTTACAGGTCTCCATTCCCTGGGTTGTATTTTTTTTTTTCAAGAACAAGGACTACATCCTTATCTAAAGCTCATCACACTGTAAACATTCAATACATTCACCTGAATTCAACTGAACTGAATTTGAAATTACATTCAAAATCATCTAGTTTAGGCCCCTTATTTTTATACATATATAAAAAATGCTAAGGCCCAGAAATGTTCAATGACTTGCCTAAAATCATATAGAAGGTTAGTATTAGAATCAACACATCAGGGAGTTCCCATCGTGGCACAGTGGTTAACAAATCTGACTAGGAACCATGAGGTTGCGGGTTCCATCCCTGGCCTTGTTCAGTGGGTTAAGGATCTGGCGTTGCCATGAGCTGTGGTGAAGGTTGCAGACGTGGCTCGGATCCTGAGTTGCTGTGGCTCTGACGTAGGCCAGTGGCTACAGCTCCGATTAGACCCCTAGCCTGGGAACTTCCAAGTGCCTCAGGAGCGGCCCTAGAAAAGGCAAAAAGACCAAAAAAAAAAAAAGAATCAGCACATCAATATCCTGCTTTAAGGATTTTACTTGCACCGCCTAATCAACTATTCACAACAATCTTTCAAATCAAGTGGGGCAAGAGCCTATGTCCTCATTTTATGCAGGAAAAATACAAAATGCCAAGGTCACATGGAAGGTTTAAAAGCATATCAGACTGAGAACTCCATGTCTTAGCTTTTATTTCTAAGGCATAGAGGATTTAAAACATGCCATTCTTTACCAACAAGCAACAAGCTAGGAAGGGGAAGAGAATCTAGTTCACGTGTTCAAGATGAGATGGCCCAGAAGGAGGAAACACAGACGTTGCATAAAAAGAAACTAATATAAGGGGAACAGGTGCAGACGGCTGGAGGAAGGAGGAAATCCTGAAGCTGGTAGTGGTAGGTCTCTCCATAAAGCAAGATCATAGTCTGGCTTTGTTTCGATTTTCTGTTTTCTCAGAAAATTAGTAGTTTTCTTCACTAATACAGTTTTATAATTTGTATATCTGATTTCTGTGTATTTTACAGTCTATCACATCTCTGACATTGATGATTATTTTCCTGTGATCACTAGGCTTTCATACTGGGACATTAAGTTGAGATGCTATCCTTAGAGGAGAGCCTGAGCTCTACCACAACCCTTTGTCAGGCTGGGTATAAGGTGTTTCCTTACAGTTCAGAACAACATAATACATAAAGGGCAGAGACCAAGACAGATCACCTGGCCGTTTTGGCCATAGTTATTAGGGTAAAGGGGACAAAAATGTGGGCATGGGATAAAAGAGGAAAAGAAATGGCCCAGATCACTTCTTCAATCTGTCTAAAGATGTGAGATGTGGTGGAAAGAACAAAGGCTTTTGACTTAACCATCTGAGTCCCAGTTTTGCTATTTAACTCAAGCAAGCCATTCTATTTTCTCAACGATTCTCATTTTCCTAATATAAAATGTAGCAAAGCAATACTAACTTGCCTCATGGAGTTCTTATAAGGGCCAATTAAAATAATGTATGTAATACCTTTTAGTAAACTGTGAGATACAATATATATGTTAGCTGTCATTATACTAGAGGAATAAGGGACTTCACAACTCCAGATATTTTTAATTAATATTCTCCAAACTGAGGCTTACTATTCAACTAATTTACAAGGAAAATTATAAAATCAGTAGCTTATCTAGAAAAAAAAATAGCATATGGAACAAATTACTGTTTAAGAAATGGGGATATCAAGGAATTACAATGAATTGTTGGCATCTTCCCTTAAACAAAGAATACTATTTAAGAGTAAAGATTTGCCAGATTATACAGGAATAAAGAGGGCATTCAATAGTCACAAGATGAGGATCAAAGATGAGTTTCAATATCAAAAAATTTTACAGAAAAAAACTTTTGCTTTCTGTAACACTGGTATTGAATTACAATATTTACAATGATATAATTATTGGCTTGGGACATTCAGATGATGAAGACATTGGGTAAGACTACCCAACAAATCACACACTCTATTTGTACTCAGCAAAAGGCATTATTGGCTAAGACAGTGAAGCTTGGTTTCTTGGTTGGTGAGAGCCCCTGTGAATATCAACTCTGGTCTCAAACAGCTGGAGAGAATTTTTTTTTTTTTTTTTTAAAAAACCTCCCCCTGAGAATTCCCATTTTTGCCTGAATGGATACCTGGGCCACCTTGGAATAAGCAATAGGCTTGCTGCACAAAAAGAGAAATTACTGAGAAAAAAAAAAAGTGGAATTTTTTTCAGCATATATTTAACAACAACAATAACAACAAGAAGAAGCTGGCTTCTAACTTGGGTAAGGGAAGAACAGGATCTTTGTCCCCCAAACTTCACAATTTTGAAACAAACCTATGCCTTAAAATCCACACATTCAAAAGTGAGGTAAGGATTGTTGAATATGTAAAAATATGAAATGACAGTATGGGAGGAGCATATTCACTTCGAAGAATGATTCTTTTTTTCTTTCCTTTTTCTCTTTTATTTTTAGGGCCACATCTGCAGCATATGCAAGTTCCCAAGCTAGGTGTCAAAACAGAGTTGCAGCTGCCAGCCTATGCCATAGCCACAGCAATGTGGGATCTAAGCCACATCTGCAACCTACACTGTGGCTTAACCCACTGAGCAAGGCCAGGGATTGAACCCAAATCCTCTAAGACACTAGGTCAGGTTCTTAATCCACTGAGCCACAATAGGAACTCCGTAAAGAATGATTCTTAATAGAATCCCTTTTATGTTCAGCAATTCCCTAAGTGCACTAAAAACAGAATTTGCTCTAACCAAATTTCATTTCTTCACAGCTTCCTGAATAGGAGATTCTCTGACTGTGGCTCCCTCACTCCAGCACTTCCTTTCCCAGGGGCTCTCTCTAGAGCTGTCCCTGAGACACATCTTTGAGGAGACCATTTATATATAGCCCATTCAGATATTACAAATTTGAGGTACTGTGATGGAACATTTATTCTAAGATTGCTCCTGACTGTAAGCTAAAAAATGATTTAGCCTAGATGATTTAGACCGAGAGAGTAAAAAAAAAAAAAAACAAAAAAACCTCTGCTCCAGACTCAACTTTGGCAGAGTTTTAAACAGCAAGGTTAAATTATGTCCCTAAATTTTGGAGACGATAGAGACCACTTTGGTTGTTCCCTCACCATACCAATACCACCCCCAAAGAGCATAAAAAAAAAGATTAATTTCTAAAGTTAGGAAATCAGGCTTCAACCCACCATTGTGTGGTCATAAGAATCATACCCAACTATTCATGAGTCATGAGGCACTGGATTCAATCAGTGAATAAATTCATCCTTTTTCCAGTGGCTATCTCCACTGTAGCAAAGAACTGGCAAAAATGAACAATTTGGGTAAAGTGAGTCAATGGTCTTCTTAAGGTTCACACCTAATCAACTATTTAATTTTGGATTTGAACGTATTCACTAATTTGACCATATCTTCTCACTCATGCCAAGGTTGTTATTCATTACATCATACCTTGTCCACCTTATAAAGACACAGGAGACAAATTCCTTTCAAACCTTGGTATTGGGAAAGTTAATCTGCTATGAAAAAACTAAGTTATAATGAAAATAAACAAGCAAACAAAAATAAACTTAAACAAGAAAGAAAAGTGTCCTCTGTTTCTTTAAAATATTAAGAATCTTTAAAGTGGTTGTGATCCCAACTCTGCATTGTTTAAAGATAAATCTGTGGTCCATGTCTAGCGATAATAGGAGTATTTTACATATATTTCAGACTCTGTTTGAGACGTATTGAGAAATCTACTTTGACTTAATCTACTTTTCTCTAGATTTTCCTGAGAGCTACTGGGCTGACTCTACTGATTAACAACAACTTCTTGCTGAATTTAAGTGGCTTATGCCAGGCTGAGCAGAACAAAAACAGTCTCAATTCAGCTAAATTAGTAAATATTTAAGTCTCAGTCTAAGTCGTCTTGTTTCAGAACTTTTCCTCCATATCACCTTAATATTAATGCTGGTAATGTTGATCATTTACAAGGTGCCTGATACTTTGCCTCTAAAAGAAGGTTCTTGTCTTTAAAAGTTTAAAGGTAACACTCAGTAAAAGTATGAGATCAAACTAGCATCTATTATACCAAAGGAAATATCACATGGTATCAAATTCAGTGGTAAACTTCAAAGTGTTTCCTAGAAATGATCTTGAGCTTAATAATGAAGTCTGGAGTTCTTAATAAAGACTGACTCAAGGGTGGAGAAACCAAACTGATTCTGTCAAAGAAGACTGGAGGAGATTTCAGGTAAGGTACATATGCCAATGAAGTGAATCTGTATCTTCACAGGCCAATGGCACCGTGTTTTCAGAGACTAATGAAGAGGGCAATGTGAAAAAAACCAAAAGTTATGATAGAAAGTTCTGGAAATTCAATTATGGCTACAAAGAATCAAATCAAAGACTTGAGCTTGGTAACTCCAAAGTCCAAGAAGGGTGCCCAGTTTTTCCACCTTGGGCCAGGTCAATACGGAGTGTAACTACTTTTCTTTGTAGAGTGTAAGGGTTTTCTGCTCAAGGTCAAGGACCAAATTATTTTAAGAAAGGCTATCAATTATCAAATATTTCTGTCTATGATTAAGATATTTCCCAGAGGAAACTAAGGGTGTTTATTCTTCATGTAGAATTCATGACTTACTCAAGCTATGAGATTAAAATGTGGAGTTCCCGTGATGGCGCAGTGAACCATGAGGTTGCGGGTTCGATCCCTGCCCTTGCTCAGTGGGTTAATGATCCGGCGTTGCCGTGAGCTGTGGTGTAGGTTGCAGACGCGGCTTGGATCCTGCGTTGCTGTGGCTCTGGCATAGGCTGGCAGCTACAGCTCCGATTAGACCCCCTAGCCTGGGAACCTCCATATGCCATGGGAGCGGCCCAAGAAATGGCAAAAAGACAAAAAAAAAAAAAAAAAGAGAGAGATTAAAATGTAAAACTGCCCCTTCCCCTGATTTCAATATAGAAGCTAGCTTACTAATCCATAATTAAACAGGGATAAATAACATAATTTTATCCAAAAGAAATGAACAAATCCCATTTCCAATCCAGAAAAGCTTGGAAACAGAAATGGTAAAGTGTGTACGGCCCAAGCAACAAGAGGGTCTTAACCTCTGAAAGCCACCAAAGTACTAATGCTTTAAATCCCCACATTTCTGCCAAAGTCTATAGAACCTGGAAAGACAGAGGTTTAATACCATATAATCTCAACTGAACTGGAAATAATGTGGTTTCTAACATAGTTTCAGCAGACAAATTTAAGGCTGACTAACTCTTAAATTGAAAGAAACATTTTCTAAAATTAGTAATTAGAAGAGGGAAAAGACCAGTATAATTAGAAGCTCTAAAACTTACTACTAAACATAATATTATTTCCAGGATATCCCTTTTTGTCTCAATTATACAATTGTATTTTCTATTTTCAGCCATCCTTCATGGCATCTCATCTATGTCATTAGTTAAATTTTAAAAATAGGCCACCATGGCTTTTGGAAACAGGGCCATTTTTTTTATCTGGATTTAAAAAGAAGAAAGAGTTACAATCACAGAAACAATCACAGTGGGATACATGAGCATCAGTGATGGGCTTTTTCTTGCATCCATGGCAACACAGTAGTCCACCAACAGGAAGAACCCCCCTCTGCCATTCAGTAAGCACCGGAACATAACTAGAAGTTTTCCCATTTCCCTAACTCTTAATCTCTTGGTCTCGATGATATCACTTATAACTGGAATCTAATATACAGCACAAATGAACATTTCCACAGAAAAGAAAATCACAGACTTATGACTGCCCGGGGGAAGAGAGAAGGAGCAGGAGGGATCAGGAGCTTTGGTTAAGGGATGCAAACTACTGCTCTCGGAATGGGTTTACAATGACATCCTGCCGTGTAGCACTGAGAACTATGTCTAGATACTTATACCACAACACAACAATAGGAGGAAAAAGTATGTATACATGTATGTGTAACTTGGTTCCCATGCTGTACAGTGGAAAAATAAATAAATAAATAAAAATTTTTACAAAGTGAGGGCAAATCATACTCGTCCTCTCCCTTCAAGAAAATATGAGAGGAGCTCCCGTCATGGCACAGCAGAAACGAATCCAACTAGGAACCATGAGGTTGTGGGTTCGGTCCCTGACCTCACTCAGTGGGTTAAGGAACCCGTGTTGCCTTGAGCTGTGGTGTAGGTCACAGACGCGGCTCGGATCTGGCATTGCTCTGATTAGACCCCTAGCCTGGGAACCTCCATATGCCACAGGTGCGCCCCCCCCCCAAAAAAAAGAAAAGAAAAGAAAATATGAGAATTGAGAAGACATTTGTTTTTTCAAGAATGCTGAATTCTGTGAGAGAAAAATCACAATTTAGTATCAGCCTTTACTTACTCCTACTTATTTTACCTGCTCTAGTTCACTACCATCTACTACTCCAAATGCTGTTTCATATATTTACATAATAGGTCAAGATATTGACATTAATAAGCCAATTTTCCAAAAAAAAAGTGTCCCAACCTACAAGGTTCATTTTACTCCCAACAGTGTCAACTGGCTCAAAACCTCAATATCACATTTAACTCACAATTCCTCCTTGATCCACTTTATTAAGTAGGACACCCCCCCACCCAAGTACTTTCAACATGTCTTTGAAATATCTCCTTGTATTTATTCCCTCCTCTCCATGCCAGCCATCATTAACCTCCTCAAATCACCTCTAGGTTACTGAAACAGACTTCAGTTAAATTGAAAAGGGGGGCAAAGTTCACTTGGATTACACTACCCAAAGAGAGCAATTATTAATATTTCGGGAGATATCTTTTCAGACGACTCTTTCTCAAGCTAGCTATAGATGTATAGATATATACACAACTCTCTGTGAATGGGATCATCTTTTAGATATTAGATGCTTAATTAAATCAAAATTATACAATAAACATCATACCACATAATTTAATTCTAAAATATCATTTCTGTCCTCATATTTCCTAACTGATCTGTTCCTATCTTCATTTTATGGAGAAAGAAATGCATGTTGAAGTTATCAGTCTGGCTCATGCTATAGAGTAATTTAACAACAATATGCAAAGCCTTTCCAATCTTGCCAGTGTTTATCTTACCTAACCACAATTTTGGTATTCTCCTGTATCACCCTTTTCATCACAAATAATTTTGTCCATTAACAATCTCCCAGACTCCTCAAGGATTTTCCACTACCATACATTAACTTCTATTCTTCCTTCTGACTATATAGGTTTTTCTTATGTCCTCACAAATCTGTGCCCTTCCCTCAAAATTAAACACAAATCTCACTTTCATTTATACATTCAGTACTCATTCATTCAACTTATATTTACTATGCATCTACTATGCCTCAGGACTAAAGATTCAGAGTTAAACAATGCACACACCAAACTGCCCCTAAGCAATTTACCACTAATGGCCAAGAAAGACAACTAAACAACTAATGACACAAAAATATGATAAACAGGTCAAGATATATGACAGAGAACTTTGTGGCACCATGAGAAAAAACTCCTCCGTGAAGCTTTGACAAGACATCCTAGCCCATCTGTCTCCTCTCAGACCAGAATTCCTCTGCCACTTATGTTACCTCTGCTATTCATTTTGAAACTTGGTCTGTGCTCTCTTACACTGTAATTTACCTTTGAGTTACAAAGATCCTTCCTCAATTTAAACAGTCAAGTTCCTTACAATTGAAGAAATCACTTTATCCTCCTTTTGAGTTCCTAGAAATTAGTATGGAGCATTGCACAAAATAAGCAATAGTGTATTGTTACTGCTGCTGCTAACACTGCGAAATAAGAATTTGGCTGTGACTAGTAACTGCGTGCTTCTAATAAAAATTTAGAAGAATGTTTAATATTTAAAGCCATTCTTCTTATTTCTACGTTGTTTCTAGAGTTTAGAGTTTAGGTAACTCTCTACTGAGACTTTCCTCTCAACTAAGCATTATAACCACAGGAAAACAAGGCTGTGACTCCTCCTGCTGCTTTGAAACATGCAGGGCTCCAAGTCAACAAGCTTGGCACCCAGTGGGCTGAAATTCTTCAAAAAAAGACAAATGCTTGCTACATTGTATAGCCATACCCTGAACCAAACCTGATTGGTTTTCTCTATAGCATTGATTTCAGGCATGTCAATTATTAGGAGAGGGACAGTAAAGTAACATTATTAATCAAGAATAAATTATGGGAGTTCCCATCGTGGCGCAGTGGTTAACGAATCCGACTAGGAACCATGAGGTTGCGGGTTCGGTCCCTGCCCTTGCTCAGTGGGTTAACGATCCGGCGTTGCCGGGAGCTGTGGTGTAGGTTGCAGACGCGGCTCGGATCCCGCGTTGCTGTGGCTCTGGCGTAGGCCGGTGGCTACAGCTCCGATTCAACCCCTAGCCTGGGAACCTCCATATGCCGCGGGAGCGGCCCAAGAAATAGCAACAACAACAACAAAACAACAACAAAAAAAAAGACAAAAGACAAAAAAAAAAAAAAAAAAAAAAAGAATAAATTATGTTTGGAGAAAACAAGACCAACGTTTAAGTAGTCCCCCAAAATAGTAATCTTAACTTTGCTTCTCTTGCCTACTTGGAAGAACAATATACTTAGACTGTTTTACAGACTCGTCAAGATTATCTAAATTAAGGTTTACCAATTGTCATAAAAGCAAAATATGTAGCTCTAATGAATCATGTTCTGCTTTATGTAGAATGAAAAGAAAAATAAAATAAACAACAAACCTGGAATCATACCACAAGTGAAAACAATTACAAATAAATTACTCACAAATCTTCTGATTGTTTTTATTCAAAGCTTCTAAGAAGAGCACCTTGGAGTTCTTACTGTGGCTCAGCAGTAATGAACCCGACTAGTATCCATGAGGATGAGGGCTCAATCCCTGGCCTGGCTCAATGGGTTAAGGATCCAGCATTGCCTTGAGTTGTGGTGTAGGTCACATATGTGGCTTGGATCTGGTGTTGCTGAGGCTGTGGTGCAGGCTAGCCACTGTAGCTCTGATTCAACCCCTCGCCAAAGAACTTCCATGTGCCACAGGTGTAGCCCTAAAAAGACGCGCCCCCCCCCAAAAAAAGAACATCTTTTATTCTAAAGCAAAATTATATTTAATGTATTTTTGGGAGGTTCCCTTGACAAAAATTTGAAATTCTTACTCTTTTTCAGTTAAATACATGGTTCTAACTTCATTGTACCTTGCATCAGCTACTATATTCCATGTAATAGAATTTTATAAATATTCTATAAAAAGTATAAGAATTACTATGACCATGCCAATCCCATAATAAGAAAACAAGAGTGGCTCCTAATTGCTTCCCAAACAAATAATACAATTATAAAAGCTGACATTTTCCTAAAATTCTTAACTTTTCATTTAACACAGAGGTTTGTAACTTGGGCTCAAGAATGGGTCTCTGGGGTCAGTAAATATCCTGAAACTGAAAGTAACATTTGGGATGTTTTTATGTATTTTTCTGGAGGAAAGAGCCCAAAGCTTTCAGAGTCCCATTGGAGTCTCTGACCTCAAAAAAGGTTCACGAGTATCATAATTTTAATATTCCACTTTCATCACTTCCATCATATTTAATGGCCCATATCCATTATTATTTCACAGACCTGGAATTTCTAGCAGAGTCAAGTAAACCTACCTGCTGCCTTGAACCAAAAGACATATGATTTCCTTCACTTAAAATGCCCTCACACACAAAGCGCTCTTTGAGATTCTCTTTTCCATCATTCCCAATCGGGTCTCACCAACCCAATTCACCCTGATGTTTCAGTGTTACCAGGCTTCAGCTGTTGACAGATGAGACAGTTAACTGACCAGTTAAGGACAACAGGCCAGTCTGCTTGAACAAATAAGGGCAAATGTGTTCACAGGGGGTTTTCTATGATACATTCCCCAAGTAAACATGGTACAAGGACTTTCCATATAAGTGTTGAAATAAAACAAATAACTTTAATGACAAAAACTGTAAGCATGTGAAGCTGGAATAATAGGATATCTTAAAGCAGGTTGGGCCTCACATCACCCTTTATGTTACAACACATCAGCATCAGCTCCAGCCCTTGTGGGATGATCTTTAGTTATAAACTGAATCCTAATAATAACTTCTTTAATTCACATAATAGCAATTAATGTTAAAATTCATAACTAATATGTGGAGTCTTGAATGAGGGAAGAAAATGTTGCTTATCTCTTGGTTATCACTTCACTTTTACTTTGGGGCAATTTACTTGACAAATCTAACAGGCAACCCTACTATTTTTCAGGAACTTAGCATAACATAAGTGACAAATAAAACAAATTTCTGTATCTTACACCAAATGTTCCCGACCTCTTGAATCTCATGAGAAATTTAGAACTAATGAATGGATGAACAGTAGAGCAACCCACAGAAAAGTCAAACTATTGAATTAGAAGACCTTTTTAAACAAGCATTTTAAAAATTAACAAGTCATGATTAGTATTTCCTGCTTTTTTTAATCTCTCAGAAGACTTCTCTCTTCTTCCAATAAACAAATAAACAAAAACAAAATACAACACAATGTACCTGTAAGTTTCAACTGATACTCTTCTCTCCATTCCTTTAGCTCTTCTGTTTACGCAACTTATAGCCACTTTAATGAACGAGTTAATGCTCTTCTAGACACTTACATGCCATGATTAAAATGTTCATGGTCAATGAAATATCTATGGTGAACAACTTGATGAGGCAGTTGCTTATTCACAGAGCTTCAGGATATTGGGTGAAAAACAGAACTGCCACAGAACATTAAAACCATCTAATCAGGAGAATCTTCTTTATCTTCTTAAAATTGAAGCCCTGACATTCACAAAAGTTTTTTGAAGTAATAATCTCTACCATGGAATATTAAGGTGTGGGTATGTATATTAATTCATGTATGCTTTAAAGCAGTTGGATTTATTGTAAACAAATTAGAAGGGGAAAAAAACATATACCAGGGAAAGCACTTTCAAATGGACTTTACTCTTTGATATACATTTTCATCCTTTTTCCATGTAGAAACATGTTAGGGCCATTTTTAGGGCCTGTTTTTCTCCATAGGAACAGGCTAACTCAAATAGCTATGGCTAGAGTATGTATAACCGTAGTAACAATGATGCCTAATATTTATTGGGTGCTTATTTCATGCCAAGAACTTCTCAAAGTGTTTTTGGTGTATTACTTACTTAATCCTCCTAACAGTCCCTTTAGGACCTAATACATATCACTATTATCACCAATTCATGGTCAAGAAAACTGAGGCACTAAGAAGTTAGATCATTTGCTTAAAGCCACAATGCTAGGAAGTGGAATGACCCACTGGATCCTGGGCAGTTCAACTTCAGAACGAGTGTTCTTTGCCTCTAGGGTATAATGGGTCCCCATACGAACTTGTTAACTTCCTTTTCTGTTTTTATAAGAACCTGAAGCTAAAAGCTATCAAGATTACACATTAGTATATGGGTTTTACTGACAATTCTAATAGATACTTTATTTGTATGAAATCTCACGCTGAGATGTAAATTTTTTTTAGGTTTGTATGACAAGACATATGGGGTTGAGCTTTGGATCAGTATGAGTTTAATCAAGAAAAGAGAAACTATTTCAAGTATTTACAATTCAAGTGTTTTGATATAGGGTTTTAATACCTACAGAGAAGCTCTAATTAGAAGCCAGGCAGGGGGCGTGTGATGAGATAACCTGGAGATGAGCAGCAGTAAGAAGCTACTATCAACTCACAGGCTGGAGGCATAGGGGAAAAAAACAGAGATATCAGAGCCCAGGGATACAGGATCATCTATGACAGATTTCATGCTGCCTTCAGGTCCCTACCAGTGCCTCCCAGCTGACATGGATCCTGAGAGATGTATCCATGACCCTCTATGACACAGAACCAAACTGAAAAGGGTGAGGAATGGCTTAGTAACCACACAGATTTCCACCATGGTTTTGTACCTACAAAAAAAGTCAAAGTTCTAGACCAAACACTATCCCAAGAGTAAAGACTTCCTAAGAAAAAGTCCCATAAATTCACCAAAAACAGATGTTTCACATTTTAACTATATAAAGTAGAAAACAAATTATTGTCTGTTTATGTTCTCTTGGAAAGACCAAGAAAATTTTATACATATAACTTCAATTCTTTTATAGACTTCGTATGAAAAATCCTATAAGAGCCAAATATAGATGTCTCCTTTAACTGAGGCTTTACTTAATGGAATGTTTTACTTAGTAATTATTTGTCCACCCCTCTGTGTTTATTGCCAGACTCTCCATAAAGTTCCTTCAATTACTCCATTAGATTTTAGGCTCAAGAAAAATCTCAGAAAGTGGCTATTCTTTTTCCATTTTTTGGACTATTTTGGCCAGTGAAGTCTTTTTTTCTCAGGAGCAATGATGTGATCAACAGTAGACACTGTTGGTTGTCTATCTAACTCAATCATTTCTCTCCCTTAATGCATCACAGAAGAGTGACATTCCTCCCCAAAATGTCGCAAGGAGAAGTGCACGTATTCCCAGATCCAGGGGATAATCTGAATAGTCTAAGTCAAAGGGAGAGGGAGAATCAGAGATTTTGCTCCCTAAGGAACATTTGGTGATGTTTCAGACATTTCTGGTCATTATACTAGAAGAGGAGCAGGGAGGCTACTGTGAGCAGAGGCCAGGGATGCTGCTAAATATCCTACAGTGCACAGGATAGTCCCCCACACATGACAAAGAAGTACCTAGAAACCTTAGTCTATTCTTGAACCAGCGTCAACTTGATCTTGAACACGGTATCAACTGGGAACTTGCTAGAAATGCAGATTCTCTGGCTCTAACCCAAATCTGCTGAATCAGAAACTCTGGGTGTGAGACTGTATATTTTAACAAGTTCTTGGTTGATTCTGACATATGCTAATGTTTTCGAGTTACTGGTCTAAGTCTCCAGGAGTTGGCCAAACATGGCCCATGGGCCTAACACCTATTTCTGTAAATTAAGTTTTGTTGAAAAGCAGGCACATCCACTCATTTACTTTTTGTTCACTGCTGCTACCACAGCAGAGTAGAATAGTTGTGACAGAGACCAGATGAATTGCAAAGCCCTATAAGAAAAGTTTGCCAACCCCTGAAGCCAGTGGTGGTAATTTTATTATTCTTGCCAGTTATTGGTCTAGGAACAGATTGCCTAGGAAGGCATAAGATCATTAGTATCATTAGGATGGGAAAAGAATATTGCTGGACATGATGGTGGAGGATTAGGGAAAACATTCTTTATTTCTAACGAGGAGAGATAAAAAAGGATGTCCTCTTTTTTCCCTCTGGATATTAACTTGTCTGTATGTGGAAGCTAGAACAACAGCCACCATCTTGCAACCAAAGGAAAGCCAAGCAAGGGCAAGAACGATACTCCAAAGACAGGGGAAGTAAGAGAGGGAGAGAATCCGATTTCTGAAGGTTAAAAATTTTTCCACAATGAAGATGTGTTACCTGAGTAATAACACAAAATTGAGAGGCAAAAAGACTGGATGAGAAGGAAAAAAAAAAAAGAAAGAAAGAGCTGAACCCAAATACCCACAGGAGTTTTTAATTATCTTAAGTCTATATATTAGTGTATGTATGTTTGGGTCCATAATCCATATAAATTCAAAATTAAAACAATTTTGGTTTGAAGCAAATTAAACTTTCCCCCCAACAATAGTGAAGAGTAACTATTTCCTTTTTCCCATTGCAACCAGAGCAATTGAAACTAGCAGGCCACATGTGCAGAAATATAATCAAAGGTTTACCACAGGCAGCACTGAGCACAAGCTCATTCTACTTGCAATCGTTTTCTTCAAGGAATCAACACCACTAAAAAGACCACAACTTGGATTTTAATCCAAATTTGTGATACACCAAATCCAAATGGATATTTAAAATCTTCAAAGTCTAAGGAACCTCATTTTCCACAGAATATACTGTAGCCTAGTACATATTTACATAATATACAATGAGCTTGGCAATGTCTTAGGTTCTAGAGATAAAGAAACAAATAAGACATGATCCCTGCCTTCGAGTAGCTTTCCATCTGGTGGGGAAAATTATAAGACAAGGAATCACAGAACAGAAGTTTGTAGAGTGTTGTGGAAACACAGAGGAGGGGCAGATACTCTAGTGAGAATTAAAGTTATAAGTGAGAGAGTATTATGGAAACTGCAATTCACCACACAAACACAAAGATTCTAGAAGCTGATATTTAGAAAAGTAGTATTTTGAAATGTTGCATATTGAAGACTGTATAGCTTGTATCTCAAATTAATGTGAATATAATGTAATTTAAAACATATTAGTGTGAAGGCAATATTTTTGATTTGCAAAATGCTACTCTTCCTAAAAGGTCACTGCTCTTGGAGATTTATCTTCATTAATTTCTCAGTGTAAACTTGGTAGGGAAAGACATTATCTTTCAAGACTGACAAGAATGGTCCCAATTTCATGAAGGACAAAGTCTTCCCAAGTGCAGAGAAGGGTCCATCCCAGAGCTGGAGCCCAGCATGACCATCCAGGTCCACACAGCCAAACTGTGTGGGTTAGAGTCCAAAACCTTGTGGAATCAGGAACTGGATCAATACTCAGTCAAGTCACCATGAAGAAGAGATCTAGGATGAATCATTTCATTACAAGTTTGCCCAAGTAGAAAAGCAATTTTTAGGTGGTTACAATCACTGACACTGTTGACAATGTTTATCATGTGATGAACTCCACAAACAATAAAGTTTATGTGTTCACAAGACGAGAAAAGGGTATGATTAAGAGGATAGGGATAATGCCCTATGTATGTATGTTGGGATCCAAGGAACTATAGGATAAAAGAAGAAGCCATTTGGCCCAAATAATTCACACAAACAACTATGCCCTTAACTTCAACTATAAACTCTGCTGGTCAATGTAGCCTGCAATAACCTCCTTGTTAAAGAACTTCTTGAGCAGTTAACTAATGCCAGACGTGCTAGGAAGAGTCTGTCCATAAATACTAGCCAACCCCTTTGTTATTTAACATCATGCCCTCATCTTATTAGATGTGAGAGGTCACCTAGCTTCAAGCTTACTTATTACATTTGGCCCACTTACTAGAATTAGATCCAGAATCGTCTCAGAGATATTTTCTCAAGTATTGCATAAGAAATCAGTGCTACATTTTTTCTGGAAAAATGATCCTCTTTATGAATTTTGCCTTGCTATTATCCACTCTAAATATCAAAAAATAAATAAAACCCTCCATGATCAAAGTCTAGGCCTTCATCCAAGATTCTCATCTGCTCCTCATCTATTTCTTTTCTTTCAAAATTAATAAACTCACCTGGACATCTTCACAGTGTTTTAGATATGCCTATTGCCTCCAAAGGAATAAAAATACCGTTTCTCTGTACGAATCATTATTTATCATTGAGCAATCACTCCTACACCCTCTTGCTTACTTCACTAATACTCAGTCAGCATCTATGGAGAGATGAGATGAATAAATGTCTCTCTGGTAGTTGCTCTGTGAGTCAAAATGCCTTAGAGAAAAAAATGGGATTTTGTCCTAAGAAATGACTAGGAGAACAATCCCTGAGTGAATGATTGTAGGCACTTGCGGTCAGAGGGAATTCAGCCTGATGGAAGTCCTCAGCCAGAGCCACCATTACGGTGTGCTCTACAAGCTGTGCAGAAACCTAGATTCCCATAAAATCAACTTTGCTGACCTAGTGGCAGCTAATGTTTTGAAAATTCCACTTTGGAAATTTTCTAAAACAGTTCTATAGCTCTGGTTTGCTGACAACCGACATTTGTAAATTTGGCAAGAAATCCCTCTCACCCCAGCTGCCTCCGATTTCCTGTCCCTGGGCACAGTCTCCAGCTTGGCTGTTGGGCTCTACACAGCTAGCACTGCCATTGCCTCTGGCAATGCGGTGCAGTGGAAAGAACAGTGGACGGAAGATAAGGAGATGGGGAACCAGTCCTGCCTCTGTTACTAATGAGAGCAATTAAATTTAAATTCCTGGATAGTGATTTCTGTATCTCTAAGCTCCCTTTTAGTTCTAGTCAGACAGTTATTCTACAGTAGTCATTAATACGCACACATTATGGGCTAGATGTGTATCAAGGGATATGTCACAAATCCCACTCTACAGGAGTTCACAGTGGAATGATTCTTTAATTCTAGACACAACCAACTTGCCATCTTTTATGCTAAAAAGAAATGTTGCTGGTAAATCCAAAATAAATTCCAATATCCCATTTTGGACTACTCTTTTAAAACTTCTTCACCAACTTCTGTACAAGCAAATAGGTGACAATTTTAGAATAAATGAAAGACCATCATTTCATGTTTCTTCCTTTGTTCCACTAGGGCTGTCCATTTAAAAATCAAGTAAAAAGATAATGAAACAGGAGAAACAAGAAGCTTGGATAAATCAATGATTAGATAACTGGCCACTGGAACAACAAAAAGTTGCTGAATTGATGCCTAAAAAATATACTTTTAAGTGGTATCAGCTAAAAATATTAGATTATTCTACATGTGAAAGTGTTACATTGAAAACTGGTTAACAAATAGCAGACAGGATGATAATCCATACCAGCATGCGGCATGATGACATTATAAAACCATCAAAGAATCATCACCATCTACTCAGCTAACTCTGTTCATCCCCTTTTTTGAAAAGCCTACTCAAAAGTCAACATCTCCTGACCCCCAGAGTCCTCCCTGATTAGTTTCCTTCAGTATTTAGCTGCCTAGATCTTCAGAGGAACAAAGATGCAGCTGTCCAAAGATTCTCTTGAATTCTTCATGTGCTGCCTTGTGAACTTCTATGTGATTTCTCTTCTACAGTAGAATTTTTAGTTCTTCAGAGGTAGATTCTTATCACAGCCCAGTGAGTAAGGACACACTCACTGCTGTTTTCTGTCTCACTTGGCTTTCCAGCTTCCAAGGTCTGTTGTGCTAAGATAGAAGTCCAGTACCACTTTGAAAAGAAGGAATTAATCATTGAGCACTGGCATCACACATGTCAGTAGAGGGGAAAAGCCTGCTGTTTTCATGGAAAATTGGAGATGATCTACAGGAGAGTAATAAGTAAATAACAAAGAGGAAGAAATGGAATTCACATTAGGAGATTAGGGAGAGAGCCTGAATATCATCAGAAAAGGAATATCTTTTAGAAGATTGGGACATTATAAAAACCCTCGGTTCTAATTTTCCACTATGAAAAAAATTAGTTGAGTGATCTGTAGCAAACCATTTAACCGAGAAAAAGTATGCTGGTTTTTGCTGTTTACAAAAATTCAGGAAGCTAATACTAAAATAAACATGAAATTCTGGAGGGAAAATCATGTAATTTTCTATTGTCATGACAGGGAAAAATAACACCACAGTTCGGTCTAGTGAAATAAGCATTTCTTTAGGGCCCACCATTGTGCTAGGTAGGTCTTCGGGTCCAAGAATGAATAAGACGTGGTCTCTACCCTTGAGGAGCTTACATTCTAGTGGGCAGCTCAACAAAGGCTTTCTCAGAACTATTTTTCAATCTAACACACAGACATCTGTTAGTTAAGGTAATGAAAACAAGGCTTCCTTAAATACGTTCACAAGTACACACTCTTGAAAAAAAGATATTATTAAGAAAATAAATACAACGGAGCCAGCTGGTTTGTTCAGGGGCACACAGTGAGGAAAAGTAGAAGCAAAGTCAAACCCTAGGGCACTTTAAGTTACAAACCAGGGCTACAGGCTTTCTGGAATCAGAAAGCAAAGCTAAGCAGCTTTGCTTTTCTTTCTCTTTTTTTTAACAGTGGGAAAGTTGAGGGGTAAGGTGCCTGGTCCAAAAAAAGTTATTCTTTTGGCTTTGCTTAGTTTTGCAAAATAAAAAGGGTTTCAAATAGACTTTACATTTTTGTAGTTCACTTAGCTCTTACATATTTTCCCAATTTGTCAACTATCTCATCTTGCATCTTAGCCAAGAAAATAACTTCCCCCTCCTATCAATTTCTCTATTATTTCCTATTTAATTTGGTAATGATATTATTCCTGCCTGTAAAAAGATAAGACTTTGTGACACAGTACATATCAAAGTTATTTAGCCAAATAAAATGGATGTTGATTGAGAAGCAGGCTTTAAAATATAGTCCAAGATCTTGTTATCCGAAAATGTGCAGGGATGTCTCCACACATTGACCCTACTGATCCCTCCACAGGTCTGTACCAAACTGAATGCAACATGAGATAGACTGCCCTTATCTAGGATGCCATAAACTGTAACTCCTTTTTTTTTTTTTTTCTTTCCTAGCTAAGAAGAGAAAACTGTGCCAAGACAGTTTGGGAAACAATGCATTCATCAATCCGTCTACTTTGTCTCAGATTGCACCAATGAATTGGAGAAGGGGTGATGACCAGTCTGACACTACTTACCAAGACACTGTTTATCTATTCCTTTGTGATAAGTGGTTATTTATACAATCTCCAAAAAAGTGATTTCTGAATTTATATCAGAAATAAAGAATTCAAGCATTTATCACTGTTTGATGGACTCAGCCTTCATAGTGAAATGGATCTCTTAGAACAGTTTTCAAAAATTACTGAAAGATATCTGGGCTTGAAACAACCTGAGTCAACTCACTATGTCCACACTAACCCTATTAATGCTGGAAGAGTCTTTTTTTCCTGCTTTACCTGGCTATTTTATCCATTCCATGACTTCTCTTTTCCTCTTCCTCTTCCCACTATTTTCTGTAACACTGGAGTGAAAACAAAAAACAAAAAAACCCCAAATGTATAGCTACATTTTTCCCTAGAAAAATGAATAATCACTTGAACATTTAAATCACAGACTATTTTGTCTGAGGTTTGATCAATTATCAGCAAAGTAATGAACAAAATCTTTTTCAAGATGGCCATGTATTCTTCAGCCATAGATTCGGACAACTCAGTAAGGTAATTACATGTTTAGGTTTCAGCCTCAGGACTGGTTTGCTTCCTCCCCTCCTCAATGAGCAGAAGCTGTTACATTCTCTTCATCCACTGTTTGACCTAGGTATATGACTGCTCAGACTCTACCAGAAATTCTGCACATTAAAAGATCCACATCATTAATTATCTTTCAGCAGAAGAAATATCTATTTATTCACTGCTGATTCTAGTTTTCAAGTAATTTCTACCACCTAAGGATGATAGAATATTATGTGCAATATGTGTTCTGTTGTTTGCTTGTTTGCAAAAGAACACCCAGAATCAAAGACCAGCTTAATATCTTAAATAGATTAAATTGAACATCTCCTGGACTTCGTTCTATTAATTACCCTTCCTTGCTAAAATCTTGGAAAACAGAGCAGATTTCCTGGCAACTGGGCCTAAATTTAGGACCTACAAGAGATAAATAAATCTGGGTACAAGGATAGCTTTGGGTATTAAACATGGTGAGTCTAAGTCTAGAACAGAATTTTCAGTATGATCAAAAAATCTAAAGAATCATCACAATGGTTCAGGATAAAAGAACGACCTGTAGTATCATAAAGTCACAGCTATTGTTCTATGCCAATAGAAGTCAGAAATCTCAGACTGGCTAAAGGTTATATTAATTGCCTACAGACATAACACTGATATAATTTGATGCAAATTAGATGGCAAAAGGCTGATAATGGATTCTGTTATCCATGTGACCTGTAATAAGTTTAAAGAAACCAGTACAATGTCTTCAGCCAGTATAATAAATGATCAATATTTTAATAAAAATGGAAACAGACTCATGTTTAAAAGTGAGAGAACAAAAAAGGAGGGAAGATAATGAATTACAAATGAAGAATTTGGCTTTTAAACCACTACTCCAGTAAGATCCTCTCATTAATGTAGGAAAATTCCATTATAAATCTGAAGTTAAGATTGAAGATTAATGCAATATATCAAGAGTACTAGTAGTTATAAGACAATTACAAAAGTGGAGGTGGGTAGGGGGTTTGTTCCACAGCACAAGTGGATCAGTGATAAAGAAGGGCATTTGAAAAAGAAAGGGTCATACAACTGGGCCAAAGTGCAAAAAATATAATATAGATGAACAGATAGACTTATTTGTATAAACCAGGAATAGGACAGTACGAATGAACTGAAGTTAATGATCCTGTCCGGCCCCAAAGAAGACACAAAGGAAATTAAACACAGGATCTGGGATTCCCCAATGATTTTTAAGTAGAGTTGTAAGGTGATATAAACAAATAAGACATCATATCACTCTAGATCTAGTAAACAAACTAGAATGCAAGGCAGTGTTTTGCTGTACAAGTAACTAAGCCAGCAGACAACCTAGAGACATGCATAGAATGCTCCCTAAAAAGCATCTTGTCAGAATCAAGCCCCTCTCACCCTTCAACCACCATCTCTAAGGATGCACGCAGCAAAGTCATCTTTAGGCCATCTTCAATCACTGCTTCCACCTTCAGTAAAAAGGTAACCTATGTCCTCTTAATTGAATTTTGATATTCAATAGCTTTCATAATGAAGAGTTCAGTTGTTACAATAAGGAAGAGAGGGGAAGGGCAAGAGCAGAGGTGCCCCGATATCTGGGAAGCTGCAACAGAGGAGGTCAGCTGATGCTTCCCACCCCAAGCTCTCCACACTAAAGCAGAGCACCTGATCCAAGACACATTTCTTGGGCCAGTTTTGGGCCCACTGGGATTGAATGCCCACTTTTGTGCTTTTGTGGACTAACATTGGATCAACACCTGACACTGTCCCATTTTTTTCCTGGTTATAAAATTACTCTCTTGGAGTTTCCACTGTGGCTCAGTGGGTTAAGAACCTGACTGGTATCCACGAGGATGTGGGTTTGATCCCTGGCCTCACTCAGGGAGGTTTAAGGATCCAGCACTGCCACAAGCTGCAGTAGAGGTCGCAGAAGCTGCTCGGATCTGGCATTGCTGTGGCTGTGGCCTGGGCTGGTAGCTGCAGCTCCAATTGAACCCCTAACCCAGAAACACCCATGTGCTACAAGTGCCAGCCCTAAAAAGACAAAAATTACTCTTTCTCTTTACTGCTATTTATCCTTCTATTTTAGTCTTTTTTAAATATTATTTTTAAGGATCTCAAATGTGATGTCATGATTCTTATCCTTCTATCTAGTAATCAATGTCTTTCATGACAAAGATTACACCTAATAAAACGATATTCCTTCCTTCCTACCTACCTTTCATCTTTTTAGGGCCTATAGACATAACACTGATATAATTTGATGCAAATTAGATGGTAAAGGCTGATAATGCTTTCTGTTATCCATGTGACTTGTAAGCACATACCCAAAGCATATGGAAGTTCCCTGGCTAGGGGCTGAATCGCAGCTGCAGCTGCTGGCCCACACCACAGTCACAGCAATGTCAGATCTAAGCCATGTCTGTGACCTACACTGCAGCTCATGGCAATACCGGATCCTTAACCCAATGAGCAGGGCCAGGATCAAACCCACATCCTCATGGATACTATTCGGTTCTTAATCCACTGAGCCACAATGGGAACTCCCTTTCTTGATTTATTTTTATAGTTCATCAAATATATTAAGAAATGAAATTGCTATTTTCGTTGCTACAAAGAGCATTTAATGAAATCATTATTTTCATTGCTAGAAAAGGTATTTTCTTTCTTTTTTCTTTTTCTTTTTCTTTTTTCTTTTTTTTTTTTTTTTTGCCACATCCACAGCAAGTGGAAGTTCCTGGGCCCAGAATCAAAACAAACCCTTACTACAGCAGTGACAATGCTGGATCCTTAAACTACTGAGCCACCAGGAAACTCCAAGAAAGGGTATCCCTGCAGCATACGGAAGTTCCTGGGAAGGGGTTGAATTGGAGCTGCAGCTGCCAGTCTACACCACAGCCACAGCAATGCCAGATCCATGCTGCATCTGCAAATCATGCAGCAGCTTGCAGCAAAGCTGGATCCTTAACCCACTGAATGAGGCCAGGAATCAAACCCACATCCTCATGAAAACTAGTAGAATTCTTAACCTGCTGAGCCACAATGAGAACTTCCAAAAAAGAGTATTCTTTAAAGTTCTACTCCAATTAACTGTAAGTAACAAAGCAGGGAAAAGTAATAATAATAATATTGAAAGCAACTAACATTTATTGAGCATTTAGTATGTACCATGTACTGTTCTAATTGCTTTATATAACAACTCAATCCTCACAATTTTATGGGGTGAGGTTCCTAGTACTCCATTTTAAACCTGAGAAAGCAGATACAGGGAGAAATGGGTTCAGGAACACAAAGCTAGCGAGTTAGGGCCAGGGTTCAAATCCAGAGAGGTCCCAGAAAGACATTTATAACTCAAAACATCATTTTGGATGGAATAAGAGTATCCCGAAATTAACTACCATTTATAGAGTGTTCATTTCACCTTTTCAATATAAAAGACAGCCAAGAAGGAACTATCCTTCACTTTTAAGGGCAGAGCATTCATATTTCCCCTGCTGGCCTTCCTCTGCAAGTGAACCATTCACATGTTCGCAGTGCTCCTCCCCACTACCTACCCTCTTAGGAAATGCATTGGGAATGGTTTTCATTAGGATCATAAAATGAGTATGTTTCATGGAAGCATTAATGGGGAAATTGTGAAGAAAGCAGAACTATTCAAACATATTTTTTCCATACAGATTTAGCCCTTCTGGTACCAAAAGTATTATCTCTGAAGCAAAATTATAGGCAATAACCACAGATCCCCATCGCTACGTGGAGGTGCAACCAAATAACTGAGAAACACATTGGAGCTTTGCTTTTATGGAAGAACTGGCTTTTTCCAGCTCTAAAAGAACCCAATTAAACATTAAACTACAAAGTCTCTCCAACTGACACAATCAGTGGCACCTGGTGGTTGGCAGAGACAGAATAAGTTTCTAAGCCTAAGTTTTCTCATCTATAAAATGTGATATAAGAGCTATGTAATGGGCTCGATATGAGAATTAAATAAAATTAAACGGGCACTGGTGGATGTGGCTTATAACATTAAATGTTAATTAGATATATAATATAAAAACTGAGAGTGAAATCACTAGCATTCCACATTCACAATCTATCAGAACAATCTGAAAGATATTAACATATCATCCTGTATCCCAATATGGAAAAAAATTATCAAACAGATGTTATATTTTCAATTGGATCATCTAAATGGAGACCTTTAAAAGTTTTGTGGAAAAAATGAAGTCCAAGAAAACTATTTCTCACTCCCCTCAAAAAACTCAACTAAAGAAGTTTTTTGGTTTTACATTCATTATGTATTTATTATTCTGTTCTACCATGAAAAAAAAATTCCTATTTTACAGAAGAGGAAACTGAGTCAGAGAGTAAGCAGAAAAGCAGGAAATAAATCCCTATCTTCCAACCTCTACCTCTTATCTTTTTACATTACCCCAGGCTGTCTAAAGAATAGTCCCCTCATTTTCGGGAGGCTCATTTTTGTTTTATCTTGACCTAGTTTTTTTGATAATGATGTCTGTGTCTAGTTAAACAAAGCTAAAGTCATGTTTTTCCATTATTTTTGGCTCATAAGCATTTTTATTGGCCAATAGATAGATATTTGGATATATTATGTATGGAATATAATCTTTATGTATGGAATATAATCTTTAAGTTTAAGTTTAATTTCTCCAAAAGTTAATTGAGCATCTATGGATATGTGTGTTGGATCTCATCCTATAAATTAGGCTCTTCTGCTTTGCCTAACAGAATAGCTTAAAAGCCTAAAATACTCGAAAACCATTATTTAACCTTGTTTATATCTGGGTGCAATAGCCCCACTTTACCAGATAAAGCTTGTACCAGTGTAGTGGAATTTGATTAACTTGACCTCAAATTAGAAAAAAAAAAAAGATTAAGGGCAATGGTAAGAGCATATCAAGGTTCCAGAGATCTGTATAAACTCATAGCCTAGAATCTCAGAATTTTCATACCTGGACAGGATCATTACAACAAGGAAATACTTTTGAACCCATTTTTTCCCACCGCATCAAGCAACACAACTATTTTTCCCCTCATAAGGTCCCTAACTGAAAATTGGATCTACAGAACAAGATACAGGCATCTCCATGTCAGAAAGTTAATCTAGAAACTCCCTTTGCTATTTCACTTCTGAATAAACAACACCAGCACAACTGGTTGCAAAGGAAAAATCTAAGCCTTTGTACCCCTGTGTTTTATACAACCAGTTTGGTTTGGTTTTGTCAATTAATTGACTGTTCAGCTAAACAACATAGTCTCAATTCTCTGCCAGGAAGAACTAAACACAAAGGAAGCCTGGGCATACTACTCCCTTCAAGAAATCTTGGCAAATCCAGACAAACTACAAATCCATTGCTTCTTATGCAGGCCCTCAATCTCCCCAGGCCTGGGGCTGACCCAGGCCTTCTATTTTGCTCATTACAAACAAGCATACCCGCTTCTATTCTCCTGGCTTGCCCCCATACTTCAACATATCCAGCTTTTCATTTGAACGGGAAAAATGACTTTGTACTTGATCTCCTCACTTAGACTGTCCTTAAATGTTTCCTAATTTAAAAAACATTTTTTTAGAAAGTGGACAGAGAATGGGCTTCATGGGTGTTTCCCGAATCAAATCCAGAAGAGCCGCCATGCCAGAAATGTCCTTTCACTTTTCCTGGGTAGACTCATTTTGACTTGTTCCAAGTAATATCTTCATTTGTATGGAACAGGTTTTAAAGAACCCACTCAGAATCTTCAAATGTTCTTCCATAAGTATGAGCCTAAGCACAGATTTTCTTCTAAAGTTTAAAGACAAATAGAATTCATTATCACTTTTTTGTTACTGCCAGAAATAATATGAACAGTACATTAAGCCTTCATTGTTTCAAATTGAACTTTAATTTTCCAAGTCAATATATTGTAATAATTATTATTGTCAGCCACAGTGTTTTCAGATAAGTGTAGCCATCCATAGAAGAATATTTCTGTTACCTAATAACTGTAGTAACTTGGAGTTAACTATACTACATGCTATCTTCCAGTGCCCTGAGGGAATCTACATATATTACTTCATTTCCCACAATGACATTCTACTTCTTGTCAAAAAACTTTACATGCTTCCTTCACCAAGGAAATGGCTGCAAGAAGATCTAAATAGATATTTCTCCAAAGAAGACATAGAGATGGCTGAAAAACACATGAGATGCTCAACATCACTAATTATTAGAGAAATGCAGATCAAAACTACCATGAGGTACCACCTTACACCAGCCAGAACGATCATCACTAAAAAGCCTACAAACAATAGTTCCCGTTGTGGCTCAGCAGGTTAGGAACCCAACATCTCCATGAGGAAATGAGTTCAATCTCTGGCCTCGCTCAGTGGGTTATGGATCCAGTGTCATAGGTGTGGCTTGGATTTGATATTGCTGTGTCTGTGGCACAGGCCAGAAGCAGCAGCTGCAGCTTTGATTTGACCCCTAGCCTGAGAACTTCCATATGCCACAGGTGCAGCTGTAAAAATAAAAAAATGTTTTAAAAAAGTCTACAAACAATAAATACTGGAGAGGGTGTGGAAAAAAGGTCACCTTCTTACAATGTGATGGAAATGTAAATTGGTAAAACCACAATTGAAAACATGGAGGTTCCTCAAAAAATTAAAAATAGAACTACCATATGATCCAGCAATCCCACTCCTGGGCATCTATCCAGAAGAAACCATAATTCAAAAAGATACAAGCATCCCAGTGTTCACTGCAGCACTATTTATCACAGCCAAGACAGGGAAGCAACCTAAATGTCCATCGACAGAGGAATGGATAAAGATGGGGTACATGTATATAATGGACTATTACTCAGCCATTAAAAAAAAATGAAATAATGCCATGTGCAGCAACATGGATGCAATTAGAGATTCTCATACCAAGTGAAGTTAGTAAAAGACAAATATCATATGATACCACTTATATGTGGACTTTAAAAATAGGACACAAATGAACTTATTTGTAGAACAGAAATAGACTCATAGACTGAAAACAAACTTATGGTTACCAAAGGGGGCAGGTGAGGAAAGGATGGATGGCCTGGGGGTTTGGGATTGGCATTTGCACACCAAGGTATATGAAATAATTGGCCAACAAGGACCTGCTGTATAGCACAAAGAACTCCACCCAATATTCTGTGATAATCTATGTAGGAAAAGAATCTGAAAGACAATGGATGTGTGTACATGAGTAACTGAACCACTGTGCTGTACAGCAGAAATTATCGCAACATTGTAAATCAACTATACTTCAATAAAAGTTTTAAAATGAAAAAAAAAAAGGAAATAACTGCCAGAAAAGATTTGATTGATTTTAAATGTAAATGCAAAATACATCTGGGATATAAAAGACAGCCACAATTAGGGACACAAATTTGGAATATTTTATTTATTTAATAGAGTGAAAGCATTTCTCTCTTTTTTTTTTTTTCTTGTCTTTTTGCTATTTCTTTGGGCCGCTCCCGCGGCATATGGAGGTTCCCAGGCTAGGGGTCTAATCGGAGCTGTAGCCACCGGCCTATGCCAGAGCCACAGCAACGCGGGATCCGAGCCGCGTCTGAGACCTACACCACAGCTCACGGCAACGCCAGATCGTTAACCCACTGAGCAAGGGCAGGGACCGAACCCGCAACCTCATGGTTCCTAGTCGGATTCGTTAACCACTGCGCCACGATGGGAACTCCGAGTGAAAGCATTTCTCAATGAGAAAAACAAATAACCAAGTATCATCCCAATAAAACGTTCCTGAGTAATCAAACTAGAGTTAATGCTTTAAATTTAGACCAACTCTTATTGCTTAACAATTAACTTAGTATACCTACTCCAAGGAAAAACTACATATCATATCATAAAAATACCAAATAGAGAAGTGAAATTAAAATGATCTTTGATATGGGAAGAATTAGCTTCAGAAAACTGCCTTCATCATCAACTGCCTTCATAATATGGAAAACATTTATGTTATACATTAGAGTCCATTTATTCATTTACTCAATAAATATTTATTATGTGGAAGAGACACGTTAGGTGCAGGCAGTATTTCCGTGAGCCAGACAGACATAATTCAGGCATCCATGTAGTCTCCTATCTGGAGAATTTACCATCAGTTCAGTTCAGCAAGTATTTATCAAGCATCTATAATAAACCAGTACCATTTTGACTAATTTAAAAATATGAGAGATCTAACTTAGGATCCCTGGCTCCCTTCCCGTGTCTTTGGAAATAAAAAGCTTATATAAATGAAGTGCTTAGAAAACAATATAAACTAATACTTGCTAATAATAAAGTACACACTACTTCTGAATCCATCTGGAAAAAAAAAGTGTGCTATATGAAGTTACAAGAGTCCAATGAAAAAGATAACTCTTAGGCAATTAAATTCTAGCCAATATGGCAAAGAAGGGAAAAAAAGCATTCTAGGGAGTTCCTGTCGCGGCACAGCAGAAATGAATCTGACTAAAAACCATGAGGTTGAGGCTTCGATCCCTAGCCTGGTTCGGTGGGTTGAGGATCTGGCATCGCCATGAGTTGTCATGTAGGTCACAGATGCAGCTTGGATCCTGCACTGCTGTGGCTGTGGTGTAGGCCAGCAACTGTAGCTCCAATTCAACCCCTAGCCTGGGAACTTCCATATGCCTGGGTTTAGCCCTAAAAAAGCAAAAAAGAAAAAAAAATAGCATTGCATACGGAAAATAGTATAGAAGTTCCTCAGAAAATTAAAAATAGAATTACCATATGATCAAGCAATCCCACTCCTGGGAGTATATCCCAATCAAACTATAATTCAAAAACATACGTGCACCCCTATGTTCATAGCAGCACTATTTACAATAGCCAAGACATGGAAACAACTTAAATGGCTATTGATAGATGTGGTAAATACACATACAATAAAATACAACTCTGTCAGAAAAAAGAACATGAAAAAGAAATAATGCCATTTGCAGCAACTTGGATATAACTAGAGATTCTCATACTAAGCGAAGTCAGAAAGAGAAAGAAATACCACGTGATATCACTTACATGTGGAATTTAAAATATGGCACAAATGAAACTATCTGCAAAACAGAAACAGACTCACAAACATTGAGAACAGACTTGTGGTTGCCAAGGAGAGGGGGAAGGAGTGGAATGGACTGGGAGTTTGGGATTAATAGATGCAAACTATTACATTTATAAAGGATAAACAACAAGGTCCTACTATATAGCTAGCACAGGGAACTATATACAATCTCCTGGGATAGACCATGAAGGAAAAGAATATAAAAAAGAATGTGTATATATGTATAATTGAGTAACTTTGCTGTATAGCAGAAATTGGCACAACATTGTAAATTGACTATATTTTAATAAAAATAATTTTTAAAAATAGCATTCTATTTCATGGATACATCCTAAAATGCTGATCTCTTTTTTCCTATTCAGAGAAAACAAAATATTTATTATCTCCTTAAATATGCTGAACACCCAGTATAATTCTTGTGGAGTTTTTTGTTTTGTTTTTTATCAAGTCATATGGAAAACAGATACTGTGTCTGAACATTTAAATTGGCTTATGCTAAGCTCAGGGGAGAACTAGTTAATTGTCTTAGAGCAGAAGACTAGAAATTAAAAGCCTTGAATCTCTTTCTGAAAGTCTTATAAACTCTCCTGAGAGGAACATGGGAATTATCCAAAGATTTTTTAAGTAGCTTTGGAAAAAAGCAGTGGATATGTTAAAGAATAATTTACTTTTTCATAACAAAGTCAAAGCACTGAAGAGAGTATGCTCCCAAGTGGAGTATTTTGATTTAGATAACAGACATAAAGAATATTTTTTAAAAATCATTCCATTGATGTGGAAAATAGTTTGATGGTTCCTCAAAGGTTAAACATAGAATTACCATATGATCCCATAATCCCACTCTTGGATATATGCCCCAAAGAACTGAAAACAGGTACTCAAGTAAATACATACACACACGTTCACAGCAGTACTATTCAGAACAGCCAAATGATAAAAACAACCCAAATGTCCATTAGGAAATGAATGGATAAACAAATTTATATAAACAAACAACAGAATATTACTAAGTCATAAAAAGAAACAAAGTACTAATACATGCTACAATGTGGATAAACCTCCAAAATATTATGCTAAGTGGAAGAAGCCAAACAAACTGTCAGGCTTGTATGGTCACATTTATATGAAATATCCAGAATAGATAAATCCATAGAGACAGAACTTAAATTGGTAGTTACAAAGGGCTAAGTGGAAAATACAATGAGAGAAATGGCTAAGAGGTAAGGGGTTTTAACTTTAGAGCGATAGTAATTTGGGGGAACTAGATAGCAATGACAATTAAACAACATTCTGAATGTACTAAATCTCAATGAATTGTTCACTTTAAAGTGGTTAATCTTATGTTATATGACACCTCAAATATTCTTTAATAATGCTCTATCACCAAAACTTCTGATAACACAGAGGACAATATTGTTTGGGAAAATACGGATACTGACAACTCGAAGTTTAAAAGTGATCTCAAATGAACCCTGAATGTGAAAAAGTTTTAAAAATATTTTTAAATTTGTTTATATTTTTTCTTTATATGTATACTTAGGTGTGATAAATTATAAAATTTGTATCTAAATAAATCTCAGAGTTCTATCAATAAATATGAGATAAACATTTAAGTAATTAAAAAATCACTGCATTATTTTGTTTTGAAACTAAAATTATTTTCAGTTGTACCTGAAATGTTTTAAAAGTCAGTGATGATACCTAAAGAAAAAACTATGACAAGTGATGTAGCTCAATCATGGGTATAGAAGACAGTTATTTCAATAAATAAAGCAGCTAAAGATAAACTCAGAAAAGTTTAGAAATCATCTTAGAATTTAAACCTTAAATTTTCACAGAGATCTGAATACTGATTTATGAAAGATTAAAGTTTATCAAATAAATTTAACTCAATCATAATAGAACACTCATAGCAAGGTTCACCATTATGCAGATTCTCATACACTTTAGAACCAAATGTCTGTATGTAGACAGGGCAGGATTAAGCATTTTCCAGCTATAGGAGGCTATAAAATCAAATTAAATAAAACTAAACATGGTAAGTTTTTAATAACAAAAGTTTCCTTAAAGCAACAGTAGTTTCAAATGCCATCATCGTGTTATAAAAGAAGAAATATATTTTACAAATCACATTATTAGAGATTTTGGTTTTTTTATCAAAATGTCATTTCAAAATATCAGAAAAGTGTTTGGGTTTTTTGTTTTTGTTTGTCTTTTGTCTTTTTAGGACCGCACCCACAGCATAGGGAGGTTCCCAGGCTAGGGGTCTAATCAGGGCTGTTGCCGCTGGCCTACGCCACAGCCACATCAACCACCAAGCTGCATCTGTGACCTACACCACAGCTCATGGCAACACGGGATCCTTAACCCACTGAGCAAGGCCAGGGATCAAACCCACAACCTCATGGTTCCTAATCAGATTCGTTTCCACTGCCATGATAGGAACTCCCAGAAAAGTATTTTTTTCTTTTTTTGTCCAGAAAAGCATTTTTAAAGTACACTCATCTGGAGTTCCCTGGGGCCCAGTAGTTAAGAGTTTGGTTATTGTCACTGCTGTGGTTTGGGTTTGATCCCTGGCTTGGAACTTCTGTATGCCATGCATGCAGCCAAAAATAAATAGATGGGTAGACAGAGAGAGAGACAGATCGACAGATAGATAAAAGTGCACTCACATATATGATAAAGACCAAAGTTTAAATACTGACCATTCAAAGAACGAATTAAGTTTAGATTATGGAGTTTAAAACCTTAGTGCCAAAAAGCACACCCAGCACCTAGACTGTGGTTTCTAATACTACTACTCTCCAATAAAAGAACCAGGGCTCCTTGGAGAAATAGCTGATTCTAGCTCTGGGGTAGGAAATATACAAGATGAGCCTGGAACATCAGGAAGTGCTGGCAGTGTCAGGAAAAATAAGGCAGTGCTGAAAACAAAGACAAAAGCAGCTCAGTACCTTCACTGTCTGGAATATCTTAAATATTTGTTTGCACAAACTGGCTAAGAATTTGCAGAGACGGGCCAGTTCTTTCAAAAGCCTTTTAATTTCTTCATCTAAAGTGAAGTTTCTCATTGTCAGCACTGTTGACATCTTGGGCCCATACTTGTATGAGGGACTATCCTGCACATTGAAGAAAGTTTAGTAGCATCTCTGGCCTCCACCCACTAGACGCCACTAGCATCATTCCCTCCCCCCAAGTTGTGACAATCAAAAATGTGCCAGATGTCTTGGCAGTGGAAGTATGGGAAAGAGGGCAAAATTTCCTGCCCACATTGAGAACGATGCTCTAGAGAAATGTCCAAAATGATGAACCAAATAAAACTTGATAGTTAACAAACTGATAGGGCAACGCTGTGAGATTCTAGCTGGTATAAAGAACCAATATTGCAATAAGAGGAGGAATCTCAGGGGTGGGGGAGGAGTTTGTTTTTTCTTCTTCAACATTTCTCTTTTTCCTTCCCCCCTCAGCAATCCATAATAAGGCCTTTTTAACAACTGTTTTTAATACTATACTCCTGATCCCCTTACTTAATTTGCATTGCTGCTAAAAAGCCTCATGGCAGAATTGGGAACAGCCCTTGGGAGTTCCCGTTGTAGCTCAGCGGTAACAAACCTGACTAGTATGCATGAGGACAGGGTTCAATCCGTGTCCTCACTCAGTGGGTTAAGGATCCGGCATTGCTGTGAGCTGTAGTGTAGGTCCCAGACATGGCTCAGATTCCGTATTGCTATGGCTGCAGTGCAGGCCAGCAGCTACAGCTTAACTCGACCCCTAGCAAAGGAACTTCCATGTGCCATGGGTGCAGCCCTCCCCCCCCCAAAAAAAAAGAAAAAAAAGAAAAAAGGGAAAAGCCCTAGCACTTGACACACTTCACAAAAGCTGTCTTTCAAAGACATTGGTTCGAAGAGCAATTTAATTAAGAACAGGCACAACAGCCTTTCAGTTAAACTCAGAAACACCAAAGAAGGAGGGCAGGGTGCTACAGTTTCTGGAATCCCATCTCTTCCGCTGCTAGTAAAAGCTCACTGAACTTAGAGCACTAAAAGAATTGCCGTAATATATTCGGGATGTGAAATTGAGAACTGTTCACCTATCCAGTGAATCACTCTTCCGCAACATTTGTAAAGAAGTTAACTATACTCCCCTTGGGCAAACACCTGTTTATGAACAAGTACATGTCATTAACAGAGACCAGTTGCTTTTACACCCTGTGCCAAATTCAGTGTAACTCATTTGGCTTCTGTCAGAATTGGATTTCTAATCCTGTGTTCTAGACAATTAGCTGCAAGCCTTAGCTTCTTGTTTCTTATTCAAGTCTACAAACAGAGAAGGCTGTTTTACAAAGTGAAATGGGTGCAGAATAGTTACTTTGAACACTCTCTCCAAAATGGTAAGTTAATTCTGCAAATTCCTAAACTGGAGTAGAACCTTAAGGGCAAATCTAACTACATATTGGTGTTACATGTTCTCAGGGAAGAAACTTATGAATCGAATGCATAAACAGGTATACTAGCATAACGTTTTGAGAACTATGTTTTTAAAAAGTAAAAGTTTTAGCCTTCCTTTTTTTTCTTTCAGAAAATCAACTTCACAGATGTGTTCAATTCACCCATTCCTCATCTGAGTTTTACATTCCTTCTTAGATAAAGAGTAACATAAACAGTTTAGCCAAAACCAGACATTTTCTATAACAAGTACGATTAAAACACACACACACATGCACACGCACACAGAGATTCACCCAGGCCAGAAACTGTCCCTTTTACAGTGTGCACCTGGAAGCCCATTTAAGTTGTCTTGTGCTGAGCTCAGGAGAGAACTAGCTAATCGTCTGAGAGCAAAAGACTGGAAATTAAAAGCCTCAGTTCTTCAGATTCTGCTTCTTGCTGTGTCATTTTGAAAAGTCACTTAACCCCTTTGGACTTTTATTGATCTATAAATGACAACTAGTTGCCAAATGAAAGAGTAATTTATGGAAGCCAGCGCTTCAAGAGCACTGGCTAAAAGTTGTAAGATAAAATTTACACTGTATTTTTAAATCCTAAATCGAGGCATTGATGTCTTTAAATAAGTCTTTTCAGACACAATTTCACTCAAGTTTTTCCACAGATAAATCTTTCACGTTTCCAGATAAATTAATCTTAAGTTCAAAATTATCAGCTGGCTAAGAAAAATACAAAAGACTATCCTAACATGCATGTTTTTATATATTCTGTGAAACATATTAAGTACAAAAACTACATCTAATTCCATTAACAAATAAGTTTCAGAAGGCATCAGATCTCATAATGTATGGAAATGAGTATGGTGACATTTCTCATTGATTAACTATAGTGGAAGGGCTCACTAAAACAATAACATTAGCCAAGATTCATGAATCCTTATTCTCTCATTCAAAGAAAGTCTTAAAAATCTTAACGTCAGGGTAAACCTAAGAAAGGCCCTGAATTCTGCCCCACTCGATTTCTCAAAGTGTATCAATAATAAGAGGCTAGTTCTGTGGAGGGTAAAACTCCTCTGAGCAAGCATGGGCTAATTTATTTCATTCTTGACGTTCCTCTTGTACCTTAGGAAAGTATGTGGCTTCTTGCCAATAACTCTCAGAATTACAAAGCTAATTGCTTCTGTGACTCCTTAATCAGTGTGTCCCTGGATTTTCCAGAAAGATGACCCTCTGTGTAAACAGTGTCTGAAGAGACCCACAGAAGCCAGAGAAGAGAGCAGAAGGATAAACCCTAATCTACCTCCCAAAAGACAAGCTTTACAGTAGTTCTGCAGTGCACCTCTTACGGACTATCTATGCACATTCTCCACCAGGCACCATGGAGACCAAGCCTCAGCCCTACTTGTGAGTCATCCCACTAATGAACAGTGTGAGACCTACCTGTTCCACAAACATATTTTATTAAGAAAAATCATCTCATAATCAGAATTAGTTCTAAAAATAATTGGTAATCCTTCTTCTTATGGCCTATGTGCTCTATTTAAAATCTTGAACTTTTTGTATGATGTTACATCTTGCCACTTAGAGCTCCAGCTGACATTGCAGGAAATGTAAGGATTCAACAGGATCCTACATTCATGGCTTTGTTCTCTATGACAGCAATCCTAAACTTTCCGTTTCATCTAGAAGAGACATTTATTTACCCATATCTAAGATATAGAAAACAAATTCCTCAAGGGAGAGAGAGAGAGAAAAAAAGAAAAAAAAAAAGCCAAACACAAGAGAAATACTGGCTCCAACTCCCGTTTGGCACTTTTTTTTTTTTTCCCCTGCGGGGGGTGGGGGTGGAGGTGGGGGGCGCACTTGCTGCATATGGAAGTTCCCAGGCTAGGGGTCGAATCAGAGCTGTAGCTGCCAGCCTACACCACAACCACAGCAACTTGGGATCCTAAGGATCCTAGCCACATCTGCAACCTATGCCACAGCTTATGGCAACGCTGGACCATTAACCCACTGAGCAAGGTCAGGGATTGAACCCAAGTCCTCATGGATACTAGTTGGGTTTGTTACCACTGAGCCACGATGGGAACTCCCCAGTTTGGCTTTTTTAACTCTTAAAAACCACCATAAGACCCACCTAGAACAAAGTAAGAGTTGTCCAATTATAACTTTAAAATGACTCTTTATGTCTTTTGTTATGTATCTTTTCTTCCATTCATTATTACAGCAATAAAGCTACCACTGTGGAAAATGATGTTTACTTAATTAAGTGCATATTTTTTCCTTTAATATGGAATTAATTCCAGTAGCTATGCTCAAATTCAAAGCCTGCGGGAAATTTGAAGTTACCTAACAGATTAAAGGATTTAAATTAGAACTTAAATTTTTAAAAACCTACAATCCCTAAATCAGTTCCAAGATATTTAATCGCCTTTCTTCTGTGTACAAAAAAATATTTGTTTTCTCTATGATTAGATAAAAATTATTTACCAAAGAACAGTAATATCACTTAAACACTCACATCTTGGACTAATGGGGGGGGTGTTCAACTCCATGCTTCTGCTCTGATAGTGAATTATTCCCAGCACAATGGTTTCATTATCTCCACATATTCCAAATATTTCCGAAATTGCTTGTTATTAAATATATAAAAGGCAGATATCTTGCCTTAATAGCACTAATTAAATAAATGATTTCTTCTTTTTTAATACTGTTAAAAAAATACACTGAGCCAAATAAGCAATTGCATTATCACTAACAATTCTGTTAAAACAGAATAAAAGATTTTTCTTACAATCCCCTGTGGTTCTGATCTTGTCTTAGTCAGAGTCCCATTTAGATGCTGCCTTTTTTGAGAAAGTCACCATTCCAGTTTCCACACTACATGGGGTATTTTTTTTGCCATTGACAGTTTTCTAAAGTCTCTAATGTCATAAAAAAACCTGTTAGTTATCACTATGGGGATAATTTTGCTGAAATAAAGTCTAACAAAAACAAGACTAACTTTGCCATACTGCCTTGAGTAAAGGTGGCACATGAAGACAATACTCCGAAGTACAAAAAAAGAAGGGGACTAATTTGTCAAAATTTTTCTTTCTGGTTTAGTAAACTGACTTTCTTTGAAGTGTGAACAAATTATCTGGTCAGCAGTACATTTTACCCGGAAATTTTTATCTGAAAAATTATAGAAGGCAGTGGTGGTATGGAACCTCTACCTTATTTCATCAGAAATGGAGAGGTTTTCGGGAGTTCCCGTCGTGGCGCAGTGGTTAACGAATCCGACTAGGAACCATGAGGTTGCGGGTTCTTCGGTCCCTGCCCTTGCTCAGTGGGTTAACGATCTGGCGTTGCCGTGAGCTGTGGTGTAGGTTGCAGACGCGGCTCGGATCCCGAGTTGCTGTGGCTCTGGCGTAGGCCGGTGGCTACAACTCCGATTCGACCCCTAGCCTGGGAACCTCCATATGCTGTGGGAGCGGCCCTAGAAAAGGCAAAAAGACAAAAAAATAAAATAAAATAAAATAAAAATGGAGAGGTTTCCTGACAACTGCGGCTGTGCTGTTTCATTTTCCCTCCCATCATATCCATCAACAGCTCCCAGGTAGGCATCACCATCTCTATTTTAAAGAGAAAATGATGTTTGAGAGAAGATGAAGCAGCTTATTTGCCCAAAGTCTTCCCATTAGTGAGTGTCAGAGCCAGAAACACTGTGTACTGGATACTTAAGGACACTACACAGAGCTGACATTTGAGGAGTACCTGGCATACCTCATCCCACTTAACCTAACTCGATATTACAGGTATTGTCCTCCTTTACAAAATAAAACTAAGTCTCAAGGGAATTGTCACTTGTCTGTGGTCTCACAACTCATCAGAATCACCCTTATACCAGGAAGATGAGTCTTCACCCTGGGTCCTGAGCTTTGAAAGGCCAGAGTAGGGCCTCCTTTCTGTACCTCTCCCCCAGAGTACAAAAGGATATAAGGTAAAGGGGCTCTATCAACCAAGAGTCACACATTTCCCTTCTAGACATGTTCTGATTGGCTCAGAATTCCCTGCCCAAACTGCCCCAAGCTCCCCTTCCTGGCCTCTTTCCCAAATCCCCAGGGCTCACTATATAGCAAGTGTCACACCCACATGCCTAGGTGTGGACAAGGGGTAGCCTTCTGGGTGGGAAAGACACAGCCTAGACTATGGGCTAGCATGTCAACACTTTGGAGTGTAGGATGGGGCAGGGGCAGGCCATGGACACAGACAGCAGGCCTAGGGCCTGTTCTCTTCATATAATCATGTTCTAGGGAGGAACTCTGAAATATCCAAGAATTCAAATTCATACATGACCTTTCAGGTCATTATAAAAGAAAGTTTGTCAGGGCAGAAGAAATTGGCTTGATTTTTAACTTTTTTTTAATGTTTTGACATACAGTATGTGAGCCATCATTTGTATTCTTCCCTCAGGCCCCACAAATGTTAGGCTGGGGCCTGCAGCTAGTAAATGACAGTGTGAAACTTGAGAACAAGCCCTGTTTGACTCTAGAGAGAACACTGTGTTATTCCCAACACCTCCTCACTCACAGCGTAGCAGCCATTGTGATTTAGGCGGTCTGACTCCAGCTCTAAAGGTAAATCATGATTTGTCTAAACCAATTATGATGATCCCATCTCTCTTGGCAATGACTGATTGAGGCACCTAGACTAAGCTACTCAGTGTTGAACATTCCTCCAGCATCAGAGATTGCTTCCAAAAGTGAGTATAAGACCCAATACAGGCCAAAGAGAAATAAGGAAAAGTCTTCCGGATGCTTCCTGAGTTAAGACTCCAGATGTCACGTGTCCAGCACTGCTGTGGACACCCATTACCACCCTGAGGATGAAACCAAAACACAGAGTAAGGCAAAGCCAAGTGAGTCGCAGGGCAACAGAAAGGACGCCCCTGGAGAAACAACCCTGAACCTCTGGACTTTCAGTTATATGGACCCATACAATGCCTTATTGGTCAAGCCAGTCTGAGTTGGGTTTCAGTTACAGCCAAAAGTATCCCTAACCGGTAAGTCTCAAACCTCATGCCCTTGACCACTAAACAATACTGCCTCCCAGCAGAGCAAGGAAGAAGGTGTGAGGGTTAACCCCAACCCTCAGTAAGCCAAAAGGCCCCAAGTCCTGCTCAAGTCCAGAGTAACGTGTATTTAGACCTAGGCTGGCACCGTCAGCCCAGCAAGGTCCACTTAGTCCCTTCTTCCCTTCAGCTGTAAGTGGAGTCAGAGAACGTAATCCTCCAGAACATTACATCATTGGAAAAATACATCTTGTCTAATGGCACTGCCATTTTTACTCCAGAACTACTGAGATCTAGCCTTATTTCTAGTAGTCTAAATGTTCATCTAGAACATCAGGGATTTTTAGATAAGCTGAGGGTCTGCAGAGCCATCAGCAAAACAGGCACTATTGTGAAGAAAACCCTTTTTAATTGTGTTCCAACTCTGCTGCCTCCTTAAATGGAGTGCACTTCATATAATTTAATCTTTTCCTGATGACTCAAAGAAGTCCCTATTATGAATATCAACTGCTGTATTCAGCTGTGCATTTATTCAGCTGGAAGAAATTATGGAGAGGTGGAAAGCTCTTTTGATCCTATACTACATGACTATAACTATTGCACAACTGTTCCCCCGTATCTAATTTTATAGTGTCTGTCTTTCTTCCCATCACACAATCAGCCAGTATTTCCCATTATTGCTAGAGTATCTTCCTATAATAACCTCTTACTTTCATAATTTATTACATTTACTCTATTGTGTCTTTTTGAAATATATGAAATATTAAGAATGTATTATCTTAAATAATACTTAATAACAAATATCATTTACTGAGCACTTAGTATGTTCCACAAAGTACATTCAGAATTTTGTGTCCATTATCTCACTTAACATTCAACCAGCCTTGTAAGGAAGATATTACCCTCTAGAGAAATGAAAACACTGAGGCACCAGTGAACTGGGTTAACTTTTCTGAGATTAGACATTGATTAAGGGCAAAGTCTGAAGTGAGGGTGAACAGGGCTTTATTAGTACAGTGCAAGGACTTTGTGGACATTATTTTGATTCTTTAAAGGACAATGGCTTTTGGCAAGTGAAAAGAAGAACTAAATTGCAGAAAGAGTTTTATTATCGAAGGATAAACTTGGAAATAAACTCCACTCCCTAAACTGCTGTTTAAGAAAGAGATACTCCTGGAGTCCTGTGAACTCCAGTGGTGCAACAGGATCAGTAGTACCTTGGGAACACTAGGACACAGATTCAATCTCAGCCCAGCACTGTGAGTTAAGGATCCGGCATTGCTGCAACTGCAGATTAGGTTGTGACTCCAGCTTGGATCTGATCCCTGGCCCGGGAACTCCATGTGCTGCAAGGTGGCAAAAAAAAAAAAAAAAAAAAAGAGAGAGAGAGAGATACTCCTACTACTGGCCAAACATGATATAATTTTATTTGCTTGATTCCCATGATGAAAAGGAGACATGCATAACAAAACAGTCAGATGAGTTTGCTTACTTCATTTCAACTATATTTTCTTCCAGATTATGTATGAAAAAAGTCTGCATTCTAACACTTAACTGTACAAATTTTTCAAAAATAGTAAATTTCTTAAAAATAGTAAAACTTGAGGGCCATTCTAAGCCCCCTGCTGTTGGCTGCTTGCCATTGAGGCCTTTCCACCCAGCCCCCAATGCCTCTCCAGGGCTCTAGGCCCTAGAACTATTCCAGCTATTCTGTTAGGTAACTTAGCTGTTTATTGGTAAAGCATGCTGAGTTTCAAACAATAAAATTACACACTGTGGAAAACCAACCTACCCATAAATTACAAACCGTCTATAGCCAGCACTCCTCTGCTAGTGATCTGTTTGCTATGGGTGGTAATTCATGTCCCCCTCCTTACGGCTGGCCTTACAGAAGCTCCAGGGAATCCTGTATTGTATTATGGTTCTCCCCTAAGTCAATCATTCGGGACTGACACTCTTTGCTAAAGTAGTGGCAAAAGCCAGTTCTACTGTGCACACAAACAACCTTAAATATAAGGAGTCAAGAAATAGGATTTCATCATTTTATCCCTCCCTTCCCTCTTACAGCCAATGAATATTTACTGAAAGGTGGTGGAACTCTGGTATAGGACTACCAGCAATCTGCTTAGCCAGTTGAAATGTGTGACACTGAGCCAGTTAGATAAATTCTCTGGATTTGAGTTTATCTATAAAATGGGGATAATAATAATACCTACCCCATTGTTCTTTGTAAGGAAATGAGTTAATATACATAAAACACTTTGTATAGACTGACACAAACTAAGTGTTCACTAAACTATTATTCTTATTATTCTATGGCAGGTCCTATCAGATACTAGGGAGATAGCATGAGTGGGACAAATATGAGTCCTACCCCACAGATCTTTCAGACTTGCTCATTTGTCACCCATTCTCACACTCTATGATCAAACTTAGATTCTTACTCTTTAGGAGGAAGAAAATAACTCTAGTCAATATTTGTTTGAGTTCAGCATAATATCATAATATAAAATAATTTCAACTTTACTGAGTGCTCGCTTGTGCCCAGGAATTGGGCCAACTGCCTTAGAAGCATTACCTTATTTAATCCTTACAACAATATCATAAAATAGATACTAGTGTTCTCATTTTGCAGCTCAGGAAGCCAAGGAACAAGGAGATTAAGTAACTCCCAAGATTCAAATCCAGGTCAGTGTGACTCTAGACCAACTGTTCTGGATCCCGACACTTTGCTGCCTTCCTAACAGCAAATGAGAGACTATACACTAGAGTCCTCGGAGCAGAAAACTGCCAAGAAAAAGGGAAGGCTCTCAGACTACATCTCAGTCTGAAAAACCAACGCCAGTCTAAGAGAATATGTGTTGGACACCAGAAAGGCTAGGAAATAAAGAAGAGAGAGAGAGGTCTGAGCAAAGCTGAGATCAGGACATTTGGAGGCCAGAGAAACAGTCTGGCACTGGCACATACACTAATCAGAGCAAGTCCTTGTTTTCCCATGTGGTGGGCAATGTTGCAGGTGTGACAGCCAACAGAGGCAGAAATCTGGCAGCCAGGAATCAGTGTGATGGAACATCAAAGAAGGCAAGAGGGCTTTCACTTCCATTTCACTGACCAGATATATGGACCATGACCACTCTGAGCTGAAAGAGAGCCTAGACAATGAAGGTTTTTTTTTTTTTTTAACTGGGTACCAGTAAAACCACACCTACCCTTTCCTTCCCTCAATCCCCAAATAAAACTGGAGTTCTGGGGAGTTCCCATCGTGGCTCAGAAGAAATGAATCTGACTAGTATCCAAGAGGACAAAGGTTCTATCCCTGGCCTTGCTCAGTGTGTTAAGGATCCAGCGTTGCCATGAGCTGTGGTGTAGGTTGCAGATGTGGCTCAGATCCCGTGTTGCTGTGGCTGTGGTGTAGGCCAGCAGCTACATCTCCGATTCGACCCCTAGCCTGGGAACTTTCATATTCCCCAGGTATGGCCCTAAAAAAGCAAAAATTAAAAAAAAAAAAAAATGGAGTTCTAGGAGTTATTCTGTGGTGCAGTGGGTTAAGGATCCAGTGTTACTACAGACGTTATGGCTCAGGTTTGAGCACTGCTCCAGGAACTTCCATGTGCCATGCGCAAGGCAAAAAACAATTGGACATTTTAGTAAGAAAGGGGGTCCTTGACACCATACAGGCAACCTGAGGTCCCTGAACAACATACACCCACCTTCCCTTTTTCATTAAAATCAGCTATGATTCTTTAATGTGGGGAGAAACATCCAAAAATAATGTATCTATTGTATCTAGGGCAAAAGCTATCCAAAGTCAGCACTGGTTTAAAACTCATAGAAATTCGCTAGGAGACACACGACCCACAGTGGTCATCTCAGACTGTCTGCTAATCATTCCACAGACATCACAAAGATATTTAACATGTATCAACAGTAAATTTATGTAAAACAATAGTAAATATATTAGTGGCAAATTAAGGAAAATATGTATAGGAAAATCTTTCAGGAAACAATTAAATGACTAACCTTCTAACAAGCATCCAGTCAGATCTAAATTTTTTATATGCAAATTTTAGGAAATTTCAGGACAATACTCAAAGTCAACTCAAGCCATGACTACTAAAAGTGTATTTTATTTGTTATTATTATTTATTAGCTACTAAAAATACTTATTGTAATGAGGTTTATCCTCTGAAATACCGGATCTGACTGGATTATCTTCCCCTGCAGTCTGTTCCTTTGGGAAGGCACACTCTGATTGCTTCCCTGCAGCATCAGTAGTTATTGTGGATCTCAGGCCTCTTATGACAATATCAGTCTGTGGCCATCTGGCCTAGAAGTGAAGGGAGAAGACTGCCAACTATGGATAAAGTGGAATATTCTGGTTTATCTCTTCTTGCACATCTTTAGCAATCTTTGTTTTTCTGTTCCTTCCTCCATAATAATGTGTAAGAAACGCAATCCTAAAAATGCTTGTTTGGTCTTTGGATGGATGCTTCTAAGGTTTGTTCCTGGCCCTTAATAATATGACATGCTTCTTTGCCTATCTTATAAATTCACTGGGTTCTTTACTGCCCATATTTGGCTTTTTTCTCCAAACCTCCACCCCCGTCCCAAACTAGCAAGCAAACGTCTCAGTAGCAGGGCTTGCCACTTTTGGCCTAATATAGGATGAAATGAGTCTCTTTGTCAATTCAGACCAAATCTGTTCTCCACATGTTCGGACCTTGTCCAGATGCCAGCTGGAAAACCTTTTCTGTGCTCAACACCAGGTCCTATCTAGGAATTGGTGTGCTTCACACTATGGGAATGGAAAGGGAAGCAATCCAAGTCTTCTCACTGGTACTGCTCACCACTCACCCAATAGTACAAGAGAAAGTGGCTGATCCAGGAAAATGCGGTATCGTCCTTTTGATGGAATAGGGGAAATACACACAAGACAATTAAGAAAGCAGGAATTAAGCCACTTCCTCATTTAAACATTTTCTGCCTTTTCTTTTTGTTTTTGTTTTTGTTTTGTTTTTTTTTTTGCTTTTTTTTAGGGTCACACCCATGGTATATGGAGGTTCCCAGGCTAGGGGTCGAATCAGAGCTACGGCTGCCAGCCTACACCACAGCCACAGAAACGCAGGATCCAAGCCACGTCTATAACCTACACCACAGCTCACAGCATCGCTGTAACCTTAACCCACTGAATGAGGCCAGGGATGGAACCCACAACCTCATGGTTTCTGGTCGGATTTGTTTATGCTGCACCACAATGGGAACTCCCATTTTCTGCCTTTTCTTGACCAGACACCACATTTCTACATTTAATAAAGCTTAAATGAAGACTTTAATATTCTTTTAGATAGACTGTTTAACAAATATGATTGTGCTACCAAGCAGGTACCCAATTAATACTTGACATTTGCCTGGCTTTAGATTTGATATGATGATAGTCATGACACCTAAAATTGTAAGGGAATTTTGAGTTCTTTCAAGAAAATAGCTTAATATTAACTTCATTATTAACTAAGATTAATAATAGTTAATCAAGTATTAATATTTAAATTATTTAATATCATAAAAACAAATATTTTTTTAATGGCTGCACCCATGGCACATGGAAGTTTCTGGGATAGGAATTGAATTCAAGCTGCAACTGTGACCTACGCTACAGGTGCAGCAAGGCTGGATCCTTTAACCCACCATGCCAGGCCGAGGATTAAACCCGTACCTATGCAGCAACCTGAGCTGCTGCAGTCAGATTCTTAACCCACTGTGCCATGGGTGGGAACTCCAAAAACATAATATTTAATATCAATTGGCAACACTATGGACTCAGAATTGTACCTTAATAGTGGATAGAGGAACACAGGAACTTTTGGCTCATGAAAATTATTCTTTGCTAACAAGGACTACATTTTTATGGTTCTTTATCCCCTTTTAAAGTATGTTGTACCTTCTCTCTGATAAAATGATTTGTTGTTGTTGCTGCTGCTGTTTTAATCTCAACTAACTATATCCTAGAAGTTCCACTTCCTCGTAAAATACATTTAAATTTGAGGAGTAGGTCTTAATGCATTATTTGAAAGAATAATGACATAATTATATATTATCTGCTTCAAAAATATATTGGAGTTCCCACTATGGCACAGAGGTTAACGATTCAGCTTGTCTCTGTGGTGGCAACAGTTCAATCCCCAGCCTGGCACAGTGGGTTAAGGATTCGGCATTGCCGCAGCTGCAACTTGGATTTGATCCCTAGCCAGGAAACTTTCACAAGCTGCAAGTGCAGCCAAAAAAGAAAAAATTATATATATATATATATATATATACTCACACACACACATATACACACCATTTAGATGGATTAAAATAATTTCACACAGTGATGAGCAATTTGATAAACAGAAAACATTCCAAGTATATGATAACAACTTAAAAGTTTTTATGCCTCAGCTTCTCAATTTGGTTACAAAGATCTTATTAAAAAATTTAACTATACATCAACATGTAGTAGTTTACTAAGTAAATACTTACCACAGTAAACAAGCATTTCGGATTAAAATGCAATACATGTGTTTCTGTAAAACTTCTCACTCTGCAAATCTGTCTAATGAAAATAGCAAGGCTATAGCAGGCAGGGGGTGGTAGGAAGATTATGGGCAGACTACTCAAAAGTTATAGAGTTCACTAACTAATCAGAACACTAACTAAAATAATAATAGCATTAATTGTGATATGAGCACAGCTCAATCTCTACTGGCATTTGCATCCAGTAATTCTTAACACAACTAAACCAGACACTATTTGTCCTAAAGAGTCTTTTCTTGTAAGATTTTTAATTTATACTTTAAGGTCGTCATGTACTGAAAAGGCTTTGTCTTTATTTGCAAAGATTTAAAAGTATGCTGTACTGGGCATCTGCTCTCTGCCGGTGACAGACTCCAAAGCATGGACTAGAACTCTTAATAAAAAAGCAGTTAGTTGACCTCCCATCATGCGATGTTCTGGGCTCTTACTTAAGATCACTAAGCCTCGACCCTGGCATAAATCCAAGCCAGCACTCATTTAATACACGTGTTTTTGGAGCCAAGACATCTGTGTGTTATAATGACATGCAAGTTACAAAGGGGTGTTTATATCTCACTTTAGTATAATGTGAACATTTAGCTGTTGCAAATCAGCTTTCTCCATGACTAGTCCTTATTTAAAGGATTTATTATATTTCCAATTAAAGTCCTTAGCAGTGTACAACAAATTTCTAAGACCTGATTAAGCTGTTCATTACTGCAACTCCAGAAGTGCTATGAAGATAGCAGCCAAATTTGTTGAAAAACATGTTTCTAAAGAAGAAACTTTAAAAAAATCTTTATCATATGACTATCATATTAGACCATATTCAAATATCATTTAATTTTTATCTCCTTGAATAATAGAGTCATTGTTCTTTAAAACTGACAATGAAAAAAAGAAAAACTCAGCTTTGGTGGAATAGAATGATTCTCCTGCTATTAGAAGCTATCAAGACACAGACTGGTTTGGATTTGGGGAGGCACCTTCAGAAGCCCCATCCAAAGGCAGCAACAGTGGTGGCCATCTCTATTTGGTGGTCCTAGTGAAATACAGATGTGCAAGGTCATATCCTGACCCAAAGCATTGCACCATGATATCACCCTTCAAAAGGACAAGCTGAAATTCTGGCCAGGGTTGCCTTAGGGGGAAAGAAGAGGAGAGTAATTATCTTTCAAACCTGAGGAGGTAATGGGAAAGGTCATTTCAGAGGTCAGGGGACCAATTCAAACAGCTCATCAATTCAAACACCTTCTCTAATTTTTTAACTACTTCTACTTGCGATGAGCACAGTTCGAACTCTTTGTTTTGGTAACTCAAAAACCTCTGCTGATGACTTCTTTTCTCAGGCATTCACTTTATTGTCTTAAGTAAAACCACTTTTAAGAAGTTATACTCCAAATTAGTATAGAAAAGGTCAGGTATCATATGTACCCCATTTGGGCTTGAGTAATAGGTCCGTGCTTGCTAACAGGACTATAAGAAAATACCCCCAATGTGGACACCTTCAATGTAAAAACAGAGACTCAACAAGTTGTTTTCAACACTTTTTAATTTTGTGACATGCATGTTTATGTATAATACGGCTGCCAAAGTGTAGTAAAATATCAAGTCTCTTTGTAGCAATACAGATTATTTCACAGTGATCACAAACTTTTATATGTTGTCCTATGTGGTATTAATACAAATATATTTAAAATGACATATATCCTTGTGAGGCAAACAATATTTAAAGCATGGAGTCCAAAGGGAAGCATAATATATGGATTTCCAGAATGGAAGTGAGAGGCACAGAAGACAGGATATCTGGGTTTAAGATAAATCAGTGACAAAACTGTCCTCCACTAGCTGAGACTCAGAATACGCAGGGGTAAAATTTTCCATTTTTCTTTTTATGAATCAGCAGACATAATGACAAGCAGCTCCTACTTCCATGTTTTTATCAAACCGAAATCAATTAATTCTGGTAAAAAGTTATAGACTGAAAGTTTTGGTTATTAAAGCATTTGGCTTAAGACAAAGTCCAGTTTTACCAAAACCATACTCCAATTCATAAATTATTGATAATACTTTCAGTTCTTCTACAAAGTGGTCATAATTTTTCACAGAAATCAGTATATGATCTACCCATTTACCCATATACAAGGTGTGACAGTATAATAATGAGAATATTTCCATAAGCCAGTCATGAAAACCAATTCCATTAACCTTTCATACATGACATAAAAGATGCCAAAAACACTTTATGTCTCCAATAGACTTCCTTAGTTTTCAGAAGTATTTCTTAGAAATTTTTTTTCCTGCCTATATTTACATAGTGTGAAAATTGGACAAGGACCAATCCAGGTGAAAGCAGCTTATTACTCTAACTAGAACTAGATTAACTACAGAAATCTAATAAATATCAAGCTAACAAGACAAATACATGTGATCATGTCATCTTTAATATATATCTTCTTTGAGGGACAATAATCCTTAGATTTGGTGTGTATGTAATGGAGTTTCCCATCACTGTTGCTGGTCTGTGAGGTGCTAATTACCTTTTTGTTCCCAAGAGAAAATAATCATTTTTCAGAAAAAAATGGACTCACTTTCCATTTAATCAATCACGATACTTTTTGAGTTTAAAAATCACAATATGAGCTTGTGATTAAAAAATTTTTCTAAAATTATTTTCACCCCCTCTAATTCACTACAAATTTAATAATCTGGTGAAATGTTCCCAAAGTACTTCAAATACATGCCACTGATAATTTCTTGAGGACATTTCAGTTTTTAAAAGTTCATACTTGTATTCTACATATGGCTTACACACCACAAACCACACTACTCTTTTCCTATGCTTTATATTACAGCCTGAATTATGCAAACTGCTGTTATCTTAATCTCTTTCCTGTTCTTTAGCAAATATAATACAATAATTAGTATCAAGGGCTTTTAAACCAAGAGTTCACAGATTTAACTCTCAAACTGACTGAATGTGAAATTTTCTTTTTTTTTTTTAATAAGAGGAAGTTTTTTTATTTGAGCACAAGATCAACAAATACTAACAAGAACTCTTTCTTGTGTGTGTTTTTACTTTTTTTTTAATTTTTTATTTTTTTTTTGTCTTTTTGCCATTTCTTGGGCCGCTCCCACGGCATATGGAAGTTCCCAGGCTAGGGGTCTAATCGGAGCTGTAGCTGCCAGCCTACGCCAGAGCCACAGCAACGAGGGATCCAAGCCACGTCTGCAACCTACACCACAGCTCACGGCAGCGCCGGATCGTTAACCCACTGAGCAAGGGCAGGGATCAAACCTGCAACCTCATGGTTCCTAGTCGGATTCGTTAACCACTGCGCCACGACGGGAACTCCGTGAAATTTTCTTAGATGTATATGCCAGGGATGGTTGAAAACATTCCTAGAATTGATGGGCAATTTTTATGGGTTGAGTTGAGACAACCATTAAAAGAATGACTTTAACCCATCCTAAACTCTGAGCTCAGCAAAAGATGCATTGAAATCCTCATGATGGATTCTCAGGAAACAAAACAAATCAATAAGGTAATGAAATAAAAATCACCAACACTCCAATTAAAAGGGATAATAACCATGCAAACACTAGCCTCCTCCTGTAATAGAGATGTTAGACATATAAATGCAAAAAAAACACATGTGGGTGTTCAAGCTTCAGGCTCTACTAACAAGAATACTCAAGATCTTAAAAAGAACATTCTAAATAAATAAATATATTTAGAGTTCATTTGTGGTGCAGTAGGTTAAGGAACCAGCATTGTCACTGCAGTATCTTGGGTCGCTACCTGTGGCATGGGTTCAATCCCTGGCCTGAAAACTTCCACATGCCACAGGCGCAGCCAAAGAAATAAAAGAAAGTAATATATTTTATGGCGTTCCCGTCATGACGCAGTGGTTAACGAATCCGACTAGGAACCATGAGGTTGCGGGTTCAGTCCCTGCCCTTGCTCAGTGGGTTGACGATCCGGCATTGCTGTAAACTGTGGTGTAGGTTGCAGACGTGGCTCGGATCCCGGATCCCGCGTTGCTGTGGCTCTGGCGTAGGCTGGTGGAAACAGCTCTCATTAGACCCCTAGCCTGGGAACCTCCATATGCCACGGGAGCAGCCCAAGAAATAGCAAAAAGACAAAAAAAAAAAAAATATATATTTTATGTAGTAATAATCCAAAATATTATTAAAGGACTAATTATTAAGTTTTCACAGCTGTTATTGGTACTCTCATCTTATGAATAGATACTTTAAAGCACTGTTACTCCATCATCAGTTCTTTGAAAATCAATCTGCTGTCCTGCCTCAGTTTGTAACCTGCTCCCTCTGAGGCCTCGTGCTTACAGGTTTCCATGCTTTGAAAAGGCTTTCCCTTTTTATGGCAATCTATACTTCATCCTTTCCTCAAAACCAAGCTCAAGAAGCCACCAAAAAGGGGGCATTCCTGGATTACCTTCACTCCAACATACTTTGATGATTCTTTCATGCTGTTTCATTAAAATTAGATGTTCTAATTATACTACAATAATCAGTATCCACTTGATTATTGCTTCCATACCTAGTAATTTTTCCATTTAAACATTTTTCTGCTTTTATTATTTATTCGAAGGATATGTATAAGTAAAACATACACAAATTTTAAGTGTTGAGTCCAATAAGTTCTGACAAATGAACATACTTGTATAACCAACATCCTATTCAAGATAGAGAACATTTCCATAATCCTAAAACTAGAAAGCACCCTCATTCCCTTTTCCAGCTAATTACCCTCCCTCTCCCAAAGCATCCATTCTCCTGATTTCTATTCTTGTAGGTCACATCCATTTACTGAATTAAAATTATGTCACTGTCATATTGGTATATACCATTTCATAGTTCCTTAGATGCTGCTAATATATTTCTCATGTTCAAATTTTATTTATGTCTGTAGCTCTCAGATTTTTATCCTTTAAAGTCAAGTCTGCTTGTTGATTTCCTGGTCTAACACTTAGCCTATTTGAACAAAAGAGGTACTAACACAAAAGTTCACGCTTTTTGACTAGGTTACCACAGGTAGCCTGGTCTTTGAGAACACTACTGAACTATTCTAAACTACATAAAAATTAAGTCCTATAATCTTAACCCTTTTATTTCCACGGCAACATATACTATCTCAATCGATCTGCATCAGCCTTTCAAAATAGTTAGGGGCCAGCGGTATTCTCAATTTGTAGATAGGACAAGATTAACATAGTAATTGACTTGCTGATCTAGCAAAACACCAGTGGAAGGCTCCAAACCCTCAGAAGGCTCCAAACCCTCGGGCATCTACCAAAGGTTATGAACTGAAGTCAAGAGGGTCTTCTTCAGGAACTCTGGTCATCATAAGTCAAGTAGAGAATAGCAGTGTGTGGGAAATTTTACCTGCTTTGGGCAATGAATATCCTGTTATATAAGATCTGATTATTTCCTAGGCTCATCTCTAACAAGCTTCCTGTTCTCGCATCCCATCCACACCCCCATTTTGGACCTGCAGAGGTAACAAACTGCATATAGGTCCCTGAACACAAAGCACTATTTCATAACCCCATGCCTTTTCATGTACTATATCACTTTTCCAAAATCATTCCAAAGAGCTTACCCTGACCTTTCCACAGAAAACTAATTCTCCACTGTGCTCTTTCTCCCTTTCTTTTTAGTATAAAGGAGCTAAAACACACATTATAGGAAATAATATAGCAAACATCCAGCACTTAAGTCTTACATGATCCCATATTTGCCACAGATTTTAGGAAATTTAATGTTTTATTTTATTTTATTTTTGCTTTTTAGGGCTGCATCTGCAGTATTTGTAAGTTCCCAGGCTAGGGAACTACAGCTGCTAGCCAAAGCCATAGCCACAGCAACACAGGATCCGAGCCATGTTTTCAACCTACACCACAGCACACGGCAATGCCGGATCCCTGACCCCCCTAAGCGAGGCCGGGACCGAACCCACATCTTCATGGATACTAGTAGGATTCGTTTCCTCTGCACCACAAGGGGAACCTCAAGAAATTAAACATTTTAGATACAGCCAAAGCCCCTCTGAGCCTTGCACCCATACATTACCCTTCCTCTTTGCCTGGAGGCAACCAGTATCCTGAATACTATATATACACTTATTATATATATATACACTATATGTATAATATATGTATACATTATATATGTCTATATATTATACACTATATATACACATTATATATGTATCTCACAAACAATACATTCTGCATGCTGCTTAACTTTGACATCACACCACAGGCATTCCTCTACTTTTTATCAACATTGCATTTTTGAGATTGCTTTATATGTTGACATGCGTAACCCTGGTTAATTTAAGTGCTCTCCAAATATTGTGCCAATTTGTACTCGTACTGGTAGCATATGGGAAGTTCTCATGGTTCCATGTTCTTGCCAATACTTCATCTTAACAGACATTTTAAATTTTTTTCAGTTTGAGATGTGTGAAATGGAATTTCACTGTGGTTTTAGTTTGCATTTCTTTGATTACTACAAAGGCTGAGCATCTTTTTATAAGTTTTTGGCTATTTACATTTCCTCTTTGGGAATTTTCTTCACCTCTTCATTGCCCATATTTCCACTGGGTTTGTTTTTCTTATTTACATGTCGTTCCTTACATACTCCTTTGTTGGTAGAAAGAACTCAAAATATTTTGTCTTAATTTCATTTATAGTTTCTTTTGTTGTATAAAAGTTTTATATTTTAATGTAGCTAAACTTATCAAACTTTTCTTTTAAGGACTAGCTGTGCTTTTGGTAGCTTTAAGAAATTTTTCCCTATCCTGAGGTTATAAAGATATGCTTCTGAGGATCAAATTGGTTTATATATATATATATGGATAACCAATTAGTTTAGTTCTTTGTTAGCTTTAAAAATAAAACAACGTAAAATTTTTACGGTATCCTTTGTCACAAGATAATGCAATGTACTTTTTGTATTTTTTTTTTGTATTTTTTTTTTTGTGGATTAGAATTGCTAAAGAAGAGAGCCTATGTCTTTTTCAATTCTGCATTTTAGAGCCTAACACCACGCCTAGCAAAAATACTGAATTATATTATTTGTTAGAGTGCAAAAGCTGATCCCAAAGGTACACTGAAAACACATGAACACCATTATCTAAGAAGCTCTTCTCATGTGAAGTAATGCTCAATATAAATCAGTGCTTCTCGCTAAAGAATTAATGTGAAATTCAAATGAATTTTCCCAAAGAAAATGGAAGGAAATCCTAAATATACCATTCTTACAGTTCTCTGAAATTCAGCAATTAAAGCTATAACTTAACAAACATTCATGTATATCCACTGAAAACACTCTGGAGTTAACCTGGTATAACACTTCGCTTTGTTCAACAAATACTTTCAAACCACTGTTTGGAACAAGACCGGTGTGGGAGCTGAGAGGTCAGCTGCATGGCCTTTCACAACAGGTTAGGCCTTGCTCTGACATTAAAGAGGGTAATGCCAAGGCCAGCTTCAATTTATCCCAACTCAATTTGCCAAGACAGACATGACACTGAACTAGGTAGTTTCTAATTATCCTTCTAGACAGGAACTAAATGTTTGAAATGGGCCTGAAGCAGAGACAAGATTGTGATAAAGAGAGATGGATTACAGAAGGCTGGTCCGACTGACACTTAAAAGATATAGGCTGTTTCTTCAGTTATTTAATTTCTGATGTTGTTTTTGTTTACAAATGCTGTGTGTTTTCAGTTATATGTGGAATCTAAAAATACAAAGCAAATGAGCAAATATAACAAAACAGAAGTAAATTCACAGATACAGAGAACAAAGTAGTGCTTGACAGAAGTGAAGGGGATGGAGGAAGAAGCAAAATGGGTAAAGGGGATGGATTTACAGGTACAAACTATAAGTTTTAAAATAAGTTGCAGAGATACAATGTATAGCACAGAGAAAATAATCATTAATTTTATAACAACTTTGTATGGTGTGTAGTTTATAACAATATTGAATCATTATGTTGTACAGCTGAAACTAATATGACATGAGTCAACCATATTTCAATTTTTAAATAATAATTAAAAAATCATAATTCCTGATATTTTGAATCATCTATTAAAATTCTCACTTATGTACAAATATCACCACCAGAATTTACGTTAAATAAATCATGTAACAGTTCCAAGTCAAGTTACACAAAAATGATCTTGGACTGCTACTATAATATGTGTGTTTTATATAGTATTCCATGTTTAAGTCATTTCAAGATCATTTGGAAAACATTTACTTGGCACTTATTTACAATGGGGGCAATTACTGACATTTAGGTGTATCACTTAAGAAGACAGGCTCCTTTCCCTCAAATAGCTCACGACATTGTTAACATATATATTATTAAGTGATTGCAATGGAATGTCATAAATGCTCTAGTCAAGGTAGATCTAAAAAGCTGTGACGGTAAATGGGAGTCAGCAATATATTGGAGTGTTAAATGAACAGAACTTAATTCCAGGAGATCTAATGTCTTTGGACTTAAAAAAACAAATATTTTTGTTCACTATTTCCAGTATAAGAGTGTGAGATTATAAATTATGTAATTACAAGTGTCAATTATACAACCCTTAAGAAAATAACTTTCTAAACCCAAGCACCTAGGGTCAACTAATCTATGACAAAGGATGCAAGAACACAGAGTGGGAGAAAGATTAGTCTCTTCAATAAACAGTGCTGGGAAAACTGTAAAGCTACATGTAAAAGAATGAAATTAGAATACTATCTAACACCATACAAAAAATAAACTCAAAATGAATTAAAGACCTAAATATAAGGCTGGATACTATAAAACTCCTAGAGGAAAACACAGGCAGAATGCTCTTTGACATAAATTACAGCAACATCTTGTTTGATCCACCTCCTAGAATGACAGTAAAGATACAAATAAACCAATGGGACCTAATTAAACTCAAAAGCTTTTGTACAGCAAAGGAAACCATTTAAAAAAACCAAAAAGACAACCCACAGAATGGGAGAACATCTTTGCAAACTATGAAACCAACAAGGAGCTAATCTCCAAAGTAAACAAACAACTCACACAACTCAACAGCAAAAAACCAAACAACCCAGTTGAAAAATGGGCAGACAACTTAAATAGACATTTCTCCAAAGAAGACATATGGATGGCCAACAGGCACACGAAAAAATGCTCAACATCATTAATTATTAGAGAAATGCAAATCCAAACTACAATGAGGTAACACCTCACAACAGTAAGAATGGTCATCATTAACAAGTCAACAAATAACAAATACTAGAGAGGGTGTGGAGAAAAGGGAACCTTCCTTTACTGTTGGTGGAAATGTAAATTGATACAACCACCATGGAAAACAGTAAAGAGGCACCTCAGAAAACTAAATAGAGAACTACCATAAGATTCAGCAATCCCACTCCTGGGCATATGTCCAGACAAAACTGTCATTGAAAAAGAGATATGTATCCCTCTGTTCACTGCAGAGCTATTCATAATAGCTAAGACATGGAAATAACCTAAACATTCATCAGCAGATGAATGGATTAAGAAGATGTGGTATATGTATATGTCTATATATATATATGTGTGTGTGTGTGCGTGTGTGTGTGTGTGTGTGTGTGTATATATATATATGTATATCACTACATATATGGAATACTACTCAGCCATAATAAAGACAAACTAATGCCATTTACAGCAACATGGATGGAACTAGAGATTCTCATACTAAGTGAAGTAAGCCAGAAAGAAAATGACAAATACCATATGATATCACTTTTATTTGTGTAATCTAAAATATGGCACAGATGATCCTATCTACAAAAGAGAAACAGATCATGGCCAAGGACAGCACACTTTGGTTCCTGGGGTGGGGGTAGTGGGATGGATGGGTTGTTTGGGGTTTTTGGATGCAAACTTTTATATTTGGAGTGGATGGGCAATGGGGCCCTACTGTACAGCATGGGGAACTGTGTGTGATTGGGTCACTTTGGTATACAACAGAAATTGAAAGAACATTGTAAATCAACTATACTTTTTTAAAAAGACAAAACCAACCAACCAAAAAAAAAGAAAATAACTTTCTGAGCAATGATCATCTGAAGTTAGGCGTTAGATGATTCAAAGTTGGTACACTGATCAATGTTACAACAATCAGTAAAAATAACAAGGTAAAATGTTCAACCAATGGGCATCTTCAAGTACACTATAACACACTTATTCAACACATGCAAAAATATGATCTAAGTTCATATCCATAGACAGCAGTGGCCCTATCTTTTCGTTACAGGCTTCTACATCTCGAGGACTCAGGAAAGAATTAAGCAGCAGAAACACAATAGGTGATGGCAAACCAACAATTCTTGCTCAAACCAAACAGCCCAAAATTGTAGTGGTTCTGGCCTCAGTATAGCAATCTCCACGAGGAGGCAAGTTAGGAAGGTGGCTTGCCTTAAAGCTTCATTTGCATGGCATTTTTCACCGAAAACTGTAAATATGTTCTCTCTCCATACCAAGGAATTGGGAAAGGCTGCTGAAGGTCATAGGAGGGCTAAAGCCACATGCCCAAGTGAACATGTGGTGCCACTTCTAGCCCCAAGGAATCCCCTGATAACTGCACAGTATCCTTGTTTCAATGTGATGAGTGCCCAAATCATACTGATAACTCTGAGCACTTAAGTTTTTACATATCAGAGACAGAAAGGACCTAACAAGAGAACACACTAAATCCTCTTGGAACCAATTTAATGATTTTCATAGAAAATATGTCTCCCTATTGAAAATGTACTGCTATTTTAAAACATATTTATGATTCCTACAAATGGGGCCAACACAGAATGTTGTCAACCACACACTAAGCTTAGCATTTAATTCAATGTCCATTGATGCATCTGCATTGCAGAGAAAAGGAAAAAAATTTTCTTTAAGATGTTATTTTCCAAGTTCTACACAATGCATGCTTAATGATTTAGTGCCTTTCAAAGAGTCTATGGTCTAGTCCTAACTTTCCACATATTTTACATATAAGGACAAGAAAGGGACAAACTTTTATTAAGGATTTCCTACAAATGGGGCATTTCACTCATTATTCCCTTAAATATTTTAGGTAATGTCATCCCTCATTAACAGCTGCGAAAAGCAGGGCTTAGAAAGTATGTAGAACTTGACAAGCATCACAGAGCTAGTACAGTGTTAGAGACAAAATTTTTAAAAAGACTCCGAATATCTTAATAGTTCCAGTGCTTCCTTCCCTTCACCATCAATAAGAAGTCTACCAGTGCAGGACCTAAGGGAGAGATATTCAAGTAGAAAGAGCCCCAAAAACAACCTTCCCAAAGTGCAGAATTTACATTATGCCCAAGTTGTAGGGTTACTTTGTAATCAAGACAGTGCTCCCATCAGCTTGGACACAGGACTAGAAATCATTACTTATTTCATATAGTCTTTACAAAGGATGTGAGATTTCCTAACATTCTTTAAAATGTCTCATTATAAAAGGCTAAAAATGGTAACAGTCGTAACACTCTAATTAAAACATTTCCTTTGAACTTAGTTTTTCTGCATATTTTATAAGGTCAAAGACACTTATTTAAATTCATATAATATTATGTCATGACCATCACTGTACATTCTAGATTCCCATTACTTAAGATTCAGTATATTAATAAGCAAATATGCTATGTCAAATGTAAACTTTTAGTTAGATTACCTAGACTGTTTACTAATTTAGACACATTTATGAATTAAAAACTAGGTCACTAAATGGTTCTATGAACTAGGTAAAACACAATAAAACTCAGTTACTATGCACGAAGCAGTAGATAGTAACTCTCCCTCTCCATAGCAGACAACGGAACTATTGTTATCTGTCAATGCTCAGAAGCATGCCATGTTTCTGTTCATATATTTAGCTACAGGAGCTAACAACTTAAGTAATCAAAAATTACATGCTAAGGAAGGATGGCAGTTGAAATGTCAGGCAGCTTTTAGCATTAGGAAGCTTATTCATTAAGTTGCTTTGGTTATTTTAGCAATCCAGGATTTTATTATATGTAATTCCAAAGGAAAAATCAGTATTCAAAACTGAATAAACAACATGAACTTAACTTTTTTAAAAAAAGGAGTAGAAGGCAAGACATTGGATCAAGGTGTGAAAGGGCATGCAAAGCAATGAAACTAGAACGCACCCTCACACCATGCACAAAAATAAACTCCAAATGGCTGAAAGACTTAAATATACGACAGGACACCATCAAACTCCTAGAAGAAAACATAGGCAAAACACTCTCTGACATCAACATCATGAATATTTTCTCAGGTCAGTCTCCCAAAGCAATAGAAATTAGAGAACAAATAAACCCATGGGACCTCATCAAACTGACAAGCTTTTGCACAGCAAAGGAAGCCAAAAAGAAAACAAAAAGACAACTTACAGAATGGGAGAAAATAGTTTCAAATGATGCAACCGACAAGGGCTTAATCTCTAAAATATATAAGCAACTTATACAACCCAACAGCAAAAAAGCCAATCAATCAATGGAAAAATGGGCAAAAGACCTGAATAGACATCTCTCCAAGGAAGATATACAGATGGCCAGCAAACACATGAAAAAATGCTCAACATCGCTGATTATAAGAGAAATGCAAATCAAAACTATCATGAGATACCACCTCACACCAATCAGAATGGCCATCATTAATAAGTCCACAAATAACAAGTGCTGGAGGGGCTGTGGAGAAAAGGGAACCCTCCTGCACTGTTGGTGGGAATGTCAACTGGTACAGCCACTATGGAGAACAGTTTGGAGATACCTTAGAAATCTATACATAGAACGTCCATATGACCCCACAATCCCACTCTTGGGCATCTATCCGGACAAAACTCTACTTAAAAGAGACACATGCACCCGCATGTTCATTGCAGCACTATTCACAATAGCCAGGACATGGAAACAACCCAAATGTCCATTGACAGATGATTGGATTTGGAAGAAGTGGTATATATACACAATGGAATACTACTCAGCCATGAAAAAGAATGACATAATGCCATTTGCAGCAACATGGATGGAACTAGAGAATCTCCTACTGAGTGAAATGAGCCAGAAAGACAAAGACAAATACCATATGATATCACTTATAACTGGAATCTAATATCCAGCACAAATGCACATCTCCTCAGAAAAGAAAATCATGGACTTAGAGAAAAGACTTGTGGCTGCCTGATGGGAGGGGAAGGGAGTAGGAGGGATCGGGAGCTTGGGCTTATCAGACACAACTTAGAATAGATTTACAAGGAGATCCTGCTGAATAGCATTGAGAACTTTGTCTAGATACTCATGTTGCAACAGAACAAAGGGTGGGGAATCAAAAATGTAATTGTAATGTATACATGTAAGGATAACTTGATCCCCTTGCTGTGCAGTGGGAAAATTAAAAAAAGATGTGAAAGGGTGATGAAATTATGGATGATTTTATTTTCCCTTTTATATGTTTCCAAATTTTCCAAATTTGGTACAATGAGTATTTGTAAACTAAACAATTATTTAGGAAGGCACATTTACATCAGCCTCTTATTAGCTTTTTATATCATTTCAATTGGCACCAATAAAATGAAAAGGTCTACTATACAAAAGAAGTCTCTTCTATGAATGTGAAACAAAAGGAAAATGGGACAAGCTGATCCAGAGAGCCCTTGACATAATTTTATCTCTTTAGACTGAATACTAATGCTGATACCACTAATGGAATGAAACCAGAATGGCATGAATAATACATTACTTGAACCAATCAATGCTACAATGTTACAAGCTGATGGAAAATAAATACTCAGAGTAAAAACAGAGGAAGAAATTTCAAATGCAAGTACAGTATAGCAATCCATTTAATATCTCTACTGGATTAGGGTATAGGAGAACTGATACAACTCTGCCAAAGGAATGCAAAATCAATAATAACAGTTGCCTCCTCACTGCCAAACTGTGTTCTACCAATGATGTATCATAGGAAAGACACTACACAGATGACTGTCACTAAAGATAAATTATTGATTAATATACATATGTTTTCGTGTAACTATGAGTACCCATCAATAAAAGACTTGTCTTGATGCTAGGAAATGCAAAATTTTAATTGTCTGCCTCTGCAGTTCATATAAAACTATATGCCATATGTTAAAACAAAGAACAAATGAAACAGATATAAAAGAGTTAATTGTAGCACACATTATCCTTATTCCTAAGTCAAGGATTTTTTAGCATGTAGCACTGGAGGAAATGATTCACAGTTTTCAGTCTCCTTGGTAAAGTAGCTAGGTGATTAATGGAATATGTCTCAAGGAATGCATAAGCTCTCCCTTATTCACATATATGTCAGTTCCTTTTCAACTGAAGGTCTGGATTATAAAATATATCAGTGCCTTAAGAGAAAGTGAAGGAGAGAGGACACAGCAGATAAATGTCTTCTTAACTCTAAAATCTTATAGGGGAAACTCATATAAAGCCTAATGTTTCACATGTGATATAAATGGGGGAAAATACCTTGGGAAAAAGGAAAAGCACATTTATCATAAAAATTTGCTTAAATATTAATAATAACTCTCCTATAGGCACAATTAAAATGATATTATTTTTATTTCAAATGATTCTATTTTAAATAATAAAATATACAAATATGATTTTCCAAGAGCATTTTTCTGCTAAAACAAGAAAGAAAAGAAACAAAGCCACCTTAGTTTAATACTCTAACATAATGGCCAAAAAGAATACTTGAATCTGATTGATATCAGCCAAGTTTCCATGGAACCCTCTAGGCTTATCAAAAAAGAAACAGAAGATTTATAAAATCACATCATAATGGAATTACACTGCAAAATAAAGATTTTTAAGAATAATTTAAGAAAAAAATCCTTCCTCAAGTGGCGGAAAAACTGGAATGAGTTTCTTGGAAATATTACAATATACTTTTTCTTTGGCATCTTTATCAGAACAAATATAATATAAGGAGCTTTCTGTTTGACACAGTAGTTAGCATGCAGTACTTGATTTGTGCTTTTTTTTTTTTGTCTTGTCTTTTTCAGGGCCACACTCTCGGCATATGGAAGTTCCCAGGCTAGGGGTCTAATTGGAGCTCTAGCCACCAGCCTACGCTACAGCCACAGCAACACCAGATCCGAGCCACGTCTGCAACTTACACCACAGCTCATGGCAACACCGGATCCTTAATACACTGAGCGAGGCCAGGGATTGAACCCACAACCTCATGGCTCCTAGTTGGATTCGTTTCCACTGCACCATGAAAGGAACTCCGATTTGCTCTTTTCTTCTATTTCAATGTTAATCTTCTTGACAGCACATACAAAAAAGCCCAGTTACAAAGCAGCACAAAGTAAAGATATCTGCAAACTATCTACCAGCATCAGAAGTAATTTCTACTAACCATGAAGCTCTGGCTCTGAACAGGAAAGCCAGGTTAAGCAGAGAGAGCTGGACCTTCAAAAAAATCTCCACCAAAACCCAGATCTATCCTTTGCCTATATAGGTTTAGCTGTGCAAAATTCTAAAGACCACAATGGCCCAATAAGCTTATAAAACAATAAACTATTTAATGTTTTTATTTATCCATTTTATTTTTTTATTTTGTGTCTCTTTAGGGCTGCACCCAAGGCATATGGAAGTTCCAGGCTAGGGGTCGAATCCAAGGTGCACCTGCCGGCCACAGCCACAGCAACACCAGATCCATAACCCACTGAGCAAGGCCAGGGATCAAACCCGTGTCCTCATGGATCCTAGTCAGGTTCATTATCACTGAGCTACAACAGGAACTCCTAATACGTTTTTAATCTTATTATTTGGCAAGTAAAATGACTCTCCTAAACATCTGCTGTACAACTACCGTGTCAAAGGGAAATCAAAATTGCAATTAGAGAGTATTTGTAAAATCATAAAAATAATAAAGATAGGTACCCATTAAAAAACAAAAGATAGGTACCCATTGGCCAACAATCTACCATCCAAGTATCATGCTATGAACTCTACAGATAAAATTTAACTACTTTTTTCCAGTAAACCTGAAAGCTAAGCCAAGTATTCACAGTTCCATTTTACAGTAATATAAACTGAGGCTCAAGGTCATGAAATAAGTGGCAGGATTCTAATAGAGGTTACCTCCTAAGCCTATAGTGTTTTCATCAGGCTATACTGCGTTATCACTACACTTAAATGTGTATGTTGGCAAAGCTGTAGTCAAAGACAAATTCATAGCCTTAAGTGCTTTCTGTGTTCTAAAAGAATTAAAATAAACTATGGAAGTATTCAAGTAAGAAGTTTGGAAAAAGAACAAAACACACCAGAATAGGCAGGAAAAAAAAAGATTAAGAGATTCAAAGTATAAGGAATTAGAGTAAGTTTGATAAATAAATATAGAAATAGTTCTGGTTGAATTTTTTAAAATCCCAAGGCAAAACCACTCAAAAAAAAAAAAAAAAGTAGAGAGGTGATGGTGACAAAAAATTAAGACAGAAAAGGAGATATAACAACAAATAAGGGAGTATTTTTTAAAAGGAAAAATACACACAAGCCAGCGGATTCCAAAGTATACCTCTAATGTTCTGTAGAAAGTTAAGACATGCTCCATCAAAGAGGGGGGCAGTGCGTAGGGGCACTTGCTATCTAAATGTGGGAAATGCTGGGCTGAACAAAGTGAGCAAGTGATTTCCAGCATTCCTCTCAGTCTTTAACATGCTAAAATGTATGGTTAATCTCCAGAAGATAACATTATTTGACAGTGGGATCATTTGACAAAATACACTCTTTAAAAAAGACATCAGGGAGTTCCCGTTGTGGCTCAGTGGTTAACGAATCAGACTAGGAACCTAGTTTCGGGTTTGATCCCTGGCCTCGCTCAGTGGGTTAAGGATCCAGCGTTGCCATGAGCTGTGGTGTAGGTCGTAGATGCGGCTCGAATGTGGTGTTGCTGTGGCTGTGGCGTAGGACGGCAGCTACAGCTCTGATTAGACCCCTAGCCTGGGAACTTCCATATGCCATGGGTGCGGCCCTAGAAAAGACAATAAAATAAAATAAAATAAAATAAAAAATAAAAAAGACATCAGTATAGAAAAAATGCACAAAAAGTATTTACAAGGCTAGCCCAACAGTGATATCAAAAAAATCTAGTAAGTAGTGCCAAAGAGAAAAATCAATTGAAAACCGCTGTAATACTCTATAGAGGCTAATTAAACAACTATGTATAAGCCACAACAAGAAAACTACCATAGTTATTATAGATCTATCTGTACATTAAATACTATTCTCTCTTTGTTTTAACTCCCACTGAAAATGATGTCAAGGAAAGCAAAGTTTAAGTATTTTATCCTTTTTCAGTTGACACTGGGAAGACAAGATAGTGTTGCAATTTTCCATCCTCAGCTGGGTTTCATTTAGATGAGGAATGTAGACCCTATAAAGCCAAGTCATTCATGTTCCTCAATTTGAGGGGTGGAGAAAGAGAGAGGGAAGTAATTCTCTCCTGTTTTGTTTTTAAAATGTTGTAAATTTTCCCTCTACTTTGGGCTGTACTAAGTTCTGGAGACCCATTAAACAGCAAGGTGTGAGAAAAGGATGTGCAGTAATCCATTTCCTCTCTACTGGAACTATCAATAAGGGTGGATCTACCTTGGCAATAAAACACTTTCAAAACACACTGAAACACTTAAAACTATTTGAATTCAACATATTGACTCAATGGGCGATAATACCCTAGAACCACAACTGTCAAAAATCAGTAGTACAAACATGACTGCAACCTATCCTAGAATTTACTTGCGTGTTGTATTTGTACATGATTGCGTGACCACACACCTGCTTTTGCATGACAATCTGGGCATATTCCTATTGTCCTGGTGCAATTATTTAATATTGCCCCTCTTTCCTCTTCAAAATGTCTAGTTTGGACTATAACTACATAGTCACCCTAGCTCAAGCCACTACATATTGTTATCTTCATAAAACCTTAAATCAAGGGTTGAGGGGATGACCTGACATTGAAGTCACAGATGTGTACCTGCATTCAGATCATAACTCTGCTAATTACAGGACCCAGGGTCACTTCCTCTCTGGTCCTTTGTTTCCTTATTCATAAAATAGGATAATAGCAGAACTGCTTAGAGTCGTTATGCGGATAAAATAAGAAAATATCCTATACTATACTACTATAATTTACTCTTAGTATAATTTACTCTTAGCATAGCAGCTGGTGTTTAGGAGTGTTCTATAAATACCAGCTATGAATATTATAACAACCACCTCAGAGAGCCCCGAGTTTCTTCTTGAATATAATAATATACCAAAATGCTAAGTAACATGGAAGATTGCATATTAAAAAAAAAAAAAAAACATGTAACGTGCCTAGCAAAGTGCCAGGTATATAATACAGGGTCAATAAATGTGTATTTCTTTCATATCTTGCATTACTTATGATCCATCACCACTTTAAGTTTCATTATACAAATAGAAATTCTACACCTGGAAAAATAAAGCACAGAAAAGAATGGTTAGCAAAACATAACTGATGTCTAGAAAATAAAACATAAAGGAAAGCAATGGGAACTAAGATTAATTATCTCAGAAGAGAAAAATTACAAGGAGATTCAATATACCAGAATGTGTGGAAGGTTCTTGGATTTTGGACACATATATTGTTGAATCTTTTTTTTCCCAATCTTCATAGCTTTCCCCAACTACCTCATCCCATTCCACCCCAGTTCACTCAGCCAGAAGTAAATTCTTTTACCTGGAAGGACATATTTTGGCATTCCCTGTTAAGAATAGTGAAAGGTCTAGGATTTTACCCTACTTGCAGTTAACCTGCCATAGTTTCATGGATACTCGCACAAGATTCAAAAGGCAAAGGATTTTATCACTTTTTACAACAATAGTACTCAGCCCTTGAGCTAGTTCCCCAGCCCAAATTCCCACAGGTGATGCAAAAAAGGAACAAGGTGACATCTACACAGGCAGTAGGTTGGGTTACAGAAGAAGAACCCCAAGCTTAAGGAACACAAATATTTTATCATGGTGAGTAAGTATTCCTGGGAGGAGTGACTAGTTTTTAATTATCCTAGACAAAAAACAACCTATGCTTCGCTCTGGAGGGAGACACTATCTCTATCATCCAAAACTATCCCCTGTAAAAATATTCTTTAAAAAATAGTCCAGAGCAAAGGCATTACCTTGACTCCCAAGATGTGCAGAAATACAATACTCCATGCAGAATTGTCTCCAATACCAACCAGGCACTCATCAAACATGTACCCCCTTTTCCCATACACAGTGTTCTGTGCTTACATAAACTAGTGAAATAAACACTGTTCTTTGTTTGTTTTTTAAGTTTTATTGGTGTCTAGTTAATTTACAAGGCTGTGATAATTTCTGCTGTACAACAAAGTGACACAGTGATACATATACACATATCTATTCTCTCTCAGATTCTTTTCCCACATAATCACAGAATACTGTAGAGTTCTCTGTGCTATACAGCAGGTCCCTGTTGGCCAGTCATTCCACATACCTCAATGTGCATATGCCAATCCCAACCCCCTAGTCCCTCCCTCCCACCCCCCCCCACACCTGTCCCTTTCGGTAACCATAAGTTTTTCAAAGTCTTAAACACAGATTTTTGTTTTAAGTTTCTTTAGGGCAGAACTTCTCAGAGCCTTTAGCAACTCAGTGTGGCTTAGTGAACCCCAATAGGAAGATATGGAATGCAGTGTTTTAAAAGCAATTTTTCACAAAATACTATTAATATCTAATAATTTTAATAATTAATATTAATTTTAATAATTTTAATAAATAATATTAATGTTAATTATTTCACAAAATATTATGAAATATTATTAATATTAATGTCTCCAAAGGAATATTCCTTGGACCACATTTTGAGAAATGTGGGAAGAGTTTATACCATATGCCCAATATCATCATTCTCTCTTAAACAAGGTTAGCTAATATTTTCCCTTTTATTTCCTAAAACCTTAAATCCACAGGGAAATGTTTACATAAAGAAATGCTTTTTAAAAGTATTAAATGATTGAAAGTAAAAAAAATTCCAGAGTCTCTCTGTGCAAAAGAACCTTTAAAAATAATTGAGATAATATAAGTACAGTACTTAACACTAGCTGGCACAGAGTAAGTGCTCAAAAAATAGCCGCTATTATAAGTACTAGCCATTTTTATCACGGTGCATTTACAGAACCCTCTTTGTTATAACACACTGAATTCCTATTATAAATAAGCTGGTGTGGCTGTAGTAACATCGGGTCATGACTAGTGATTTTTCCCTTCTAATTCTACTACCGTACATTTTCCTACATGCAATGTTTCCATTATTCTCATGCCAATATTTTACTCCACAAACTGGACCTTATAAACCTCTAGGTTTATTTTAGTCTAAATTTGATAAATGTTACTCAAAGCCAGTCTTCCTTTTTGTTTTCTTTTAAGGTAAAAAATAGATCCCCATTTGTTTAGAACTAATTCAAAGTTTCTGTGTTTGTGCTTTCTCCAGTTTTTTCTCCCTTAACAGGGTTGCTACTGAAAGGTCAAGCTGGATCTTATGAGCAAGTAGCAAAAGACACTGGTTTAGTTATATGAAGCTCGGCACCAAAATAAAATACCATGAGGGCGGCCTGGTTTTTCACAGTGAAGGTAATGTCAAGTAAGCCTGAGACCCAAAAGAGGTTTTTTAATTCCCTGTTTCTTCTAGTTCATTTCATGAACCTTCTTTTCTTCCTGAGCCTTCTGAGAAGAGGAGAGCTGGCAACCAAGTCCCCAAGATACACATCACATGACCTAACTATCTCCCAAATGTGTGCCTGTTTGTATCATCATTATGCTTTGAATTAATTAGCGATAAAATACTGGATAAAGTGAGGTCTTACAGTTAGATCTATAACCAGTTTAGACATGGGTAAGGAAGGAATGAGAACTTCTCCAATTATACCAAAATGATGGATAACAAAATGACATGAAAATCAAAATAATCTAGGCTCTTCTGTGCACTTAACAGTACATTAGAATGTCCTTGCATAAGTGATTTTCCTTCTTATTGCTCTGTTGCTTCTCTGTAATCTCGACATAGCTATTTCATACTTTAGAGGAGAGATGAATGAACATATAACATTAATTTTATAGCAAATAAATCATAAACAATTTTTAAATTTTTTGCCATAACATGATGGTGAATATTCACTTGTACATCTGTTACTCTTAAGAGTGATCAAATCTCTAATCATAAAAAGGAACACCAGTTACTCTGGCATTCACAGTCTTTGTTGAATAGCTGCTAAGCTAAAAAGTACATTTCCATTTCCAAAATTTAAAAACAAATCTAAGAGAGGCATCGGTGTGAAGAAGAAACCCCTAAGTAAGAAATTTTATTAAAATGTGGTCTACATACTAAAAATTTTTACAAAATTGTATTAAAACCTCTGCTTTAAACCTTATTACATGCACTATTTGTAGATATTTTAAAATACCTGTTTCCAATAATTCAAACTTTTTAAGAAGTTAGCTCTGAGGAATTCTCTTCCTAGTGTAGTTCTCACAAGTTACAAGAGAGAAAGTTGCCAGGCATTTTCCTGGACTTTGCATCAGAATCACTAGGGAACCTTTTGAAAAAATATTCCTTCTTCCTTGAAATTCAGTGAATCTAGGGTGGGGCTCAGGAACCTGTATATTTTAATGCTCCCCTTGAGATTCAACCCAAGGCAAATTTTAGAACTACTAAAGGATAGAGGTTGTACATTTCAGGGAGCATCTAGCTAGCAGCAGAAAACTGCGTTTTAGGAAAAGGGTGATTCTCTCTTTTATAAGAGGAACAGAGAGTAATCTCTCTATTTCTTTGAAATGATAAGCTAAGGAGTTTTCTTCTGCTCCCCTATAAATCACCCTGCTATAACCACTTGATTTCAAGCATAGAATCAAAAAGATAGCATTTTAAAACAAAAATAGCACACATACATGGTGTATGTGTTTATTTCTCTAGCTACAAGCTGATGAGAAAAACATCAGGTAAAGTCAAGTCTGAGAAAGACTGCATTTAGAGGCTTAAGCAAAAAATGCCACTTAGTAGCTGAAATGTCAAAGAAAGCATTAATTTTAAGTTTTGTAAATTTTACTGAACTTTCTTTTTATTTTACATGTTTTAGCTCAAAAAGGAATAAAAGCAGTCCTCTTAACTTTCCTATTAGAGAAAATACTGTTCAGACCTGTAATTTTAACCAAGTTGTGGCTGCCCCCCAATGGCTGCTTACCCCCACTACAAGATTTTTTTTTTTTTTTTTTTTAGGGAGGCTTTAAGTCTTAAAAGGCCACCTTAAGTTTCATTGTTGATGAACAGAAACTAAAGTTTGTTTCTAAATGCCCTGATATACTCGTTCTTGCAAAGTGACTATCTCCATTCAGCCCTTTAATTTTAAATATCCTGGGACATCTACAATTTTTAAAGTTTACCATCTTTGAAGTCTCTTGCTAAAATAATGCAAGATATTTTTATGCTTTTGTTTTGTTTTTTATGATTGTATATACTTTACACATTGTATGAAAGACCCCCTTAACCTTAGCTCCTGCTGACTACCAAAGGCAGGGCGTGCTCGCCCACAGGCCCTGACTCTCCATGCCTCCCCCATTGGGTCCCTGCAGGCCCAGGTCTGCTCCTCCCCACAGCAGCAGAGGCAGATGTTTGTTCTCTGCTATGGAAACAGATCTACACCTGTGCTTTTGTGCCCAATCTTATGCCACAGCCAGGCTTGATAAAGCCTCCACCTCTGGGCAGGAGGCTTCCATGATCTCTCTAACCTGGCTAGAGTTTTCTACTTTGCTGCTCTCCTTGCTTCAGAATCAAGCGTCCAGATCCCAGTCACTCATTGCAACCACTGACACAGCTTGTTGGGGAAGTAGTGCTCATTTCTGATGGGGAGGGTCCTTGACCTGGGTCACTCCAAGTTCTCCCCCAGTGAAGACTCCTTCAGGAATAGTCATATACCAGACATAATTCAAATGGATGTGCTCATATACCAACTAAATAGTTAGCATTTAATAACTGCATTTTTTAAGCTTGGTAGCACTATTCTCTTTGTGGAATGCCAAATATAATCTTTTATACCTCTTTTTTTAGATTATCCTACTGTGAACATAAGATATTATTATTAAGTATAAAATCAAGAGTAATATAATTTTGATAGATGGAAAGCAAGAAAAGTTAGGCATCTAATTTTCCTAATTAACCAATACTTTAAAAATTACAAATTTAAAGTATTATTAATATGTAGTCACATTCTAGTAAAAAAGAATCACTCTCTCTAAAAATGGGCTACAAGTAAGAAAGAGAAGTTTCTTAAAGTAAATCACCAACAGAAAGAAAAATCAGCTAATCTACAGTAGTAAATATTTATTCCTTGTGGTACACATCAAATATACAATGGTCTGTATCAGAAAAATATTTATTCACAGAGTGAAATGAATTACATGTTGCTATGAAGCAGTATGACACACTTTTTCAAAAGGCAGAAACATACCATACAAATGTTATTGAAACTAGCTACAAGAGTAACTATTTTTAAAACACTACAGCTATAACTAATTTATTGACATGGAACATATTAATGACTCATTTTATGTGAAAAAACCTTTCCAAACAGTATGTACCTGATGACCCCATTTTTAAATATTTCTATTTTTATTTACACTACAACACATTCACAAATCTGGAAGGCTATATGCTAAATTTAAAATATGATTTTTTTCTGGACAGTGAGATAAGGGTATTTTTCTTTTTGTTTCATTCTCTTTACTTATCTATATTTTCTGACAAAAAAATGATACATAGTACTTGTGGCTTTTTAAAAAGTTATATTTTAAAAGAAAAGAAAGTAAAAATAGACCACTCTAACTTTTTTTTTAATTCACACTGACTTTTAAGTGTTATCCTGGGCTCCTACCATGTCTTTTTTTCAAGAAAGATCATCACTGCTGAATAAACTAGAGAAAGCTTTACTTGTTTGAAGCCTACTCATAAGGATGGAGGACTGGAACACTGTTCCAGGATCTCTATCATTTGTTTTCATCATTTTTTGAATCTGAAATGCCTTTATATGTCTCCACATTCCAGACTGTCTAAGGAAAGGCAAGAGTATATTTTGCAATAACTGGCTTTTGCTGCACTCTGCTGGAACATTCTCTGATGTTCTGCACAAAATGATCAATAAAGAATGCTTAGGTCTTTTCCATGTCTGGTTACAATGTTCTCATGGAGGTTAACACATTTCAGTGGGTAAAAGAGAACATTCTTTATCTAATAAAAGGGATATTGTTTACAAACATACACACCAAGGATTACCATGCTCACATATTTAAAAAATGACTACACATGAAATAGTTAATTATGACGTTAGAGGTAATACTTTTAAAAGTTTATTTTGTACCCCCCTGAGAAACAGATCTTTTCTCATCACTTCCTAATAAGTTCAAAGATCTGTCTTTAATCTTGTAAATTCCCTGGATGTACACCTAACTGGTCTCACATTTCATTTGTTACATTAAAAAAAAAAAAAAAAACTTACCAAATTGAAGCAGTTTTGTAATTCACTGGGAAATAGTCAAATGACTTACACCTGCTTTGTCTAACCAAATCCTCCAATTTTTACTCTTTTACCCCTTCCCCCAAAACACACCTGCAGTCAGCATTCAGCATGAAGTTCTTTTGGTGAAAAGTAAATCAATTTGTTTTGGCCCAAGATTCCACAAAACTGTTTAGAGAGGCTTCGGTAGTACAGATGCAATGGAAAAGAATTGTGGCCGGCTTGTTTCAACAATCTTCCAAGGGCAGGGAGGAAAAACTTTCACCTTAGCCCTATCTTGGGAGCTGCAAACACAGATGTTGGCAAGAATCCCAGCATACACAAAATACTTCTCAATTTTTACTAATACCTGCTAAAATTATGTTTTGGCCTCATTGCCTGGAAAGAAAAGTCTGGAATGACCCCATCTTTTGACTTCATAATCTATATAAATCTCTTGAAGAGGTTTATACACAGGGAAAGTTTCTATGGAACATTTCTTTGGAAAAAAAAAAAACACACACACACACACAGCAGCCTCCAGAGCACCATCTCCCTCTCTGTGGATTCCTCAGCTGCTCTATCAAATTAGAGCAGGGAAACTCAGGAGTCCACAGGCCACAGAACAAAGGTGTGGATCCTTGCTCTTTCTAACAGTATCATCAAAGCCAAGTGTATACTAGTGCCCCCACGTGTCTGGTGCTGGACTGACAGCAAACTCAGACTTGAAGGCCAAAATAGCCAGGGTCTCATTTTGCATAAATGACCTGCTATCAAACAGCTGTGTATTGTTGAAAAAATACCACCAGCCTGGCAAAGGGAACGACATCCACAATGACTATGCACTTAGAAGAGCCAGGCTCTGAACTAGCCTTTTGAATCTATTACCTCATGAAATTCACTCCATGTCCCTGAAATGGCAAATTATCTCCATTTTATAAAAGAGGAAAATGGAAAATCATCCCTAGTTTATAGAAGAGGAACTCGGAGAGCTTCAACAATCTGCCCATGATCACACAGGTGATTAATGGCGAAGCCAGGGTTGAAATACAGATCTGTCTCTGACCCAAAATCCCTTTCAAGTCCACCAAGCTGTCACAGAGACCCCAGTTCTTTCCCCATCTCATTAGTTGGAGGAGTTTAGGCAACTCAATGAATATTTGGGGATTCTTTTTATTCTTTTGTGAAATGAGGTAACTGAACCTAATTTCTAAGACTCCCTTACACTGCAAAAATCCATTATTCTCCAGACCTACTCCTATTCTCTGCTACTCCCACACCCCCTCCTTTTTTTTTTTTTTTTTTTTTTAATGTGACATAAGGATATAAATTCTCTAGGCTAAAAAAATCCAAGGTAATCCTAAGGGCCTCATATATCAGGCACTCTCTACTGCTGAGTATAGTTTGCAATTGCCTGTAATGTTCTCTCTGAACCTGGTCACGTCTAACGGTGTAAACTGGTTATCAAATAAAATAAGCCAAATAAAGCATTGAGAGCTATTAAAATACTTAGCACAGTCTCAGGAAATTTCAGTCCCTAAAATTATTCATTATTTATTCATTCACCATTTTTTCAAGTTTGAAAAAAAATTTATCTAACATATTTGAATCAACAAAAAGTTTGCTTTTGCCATACCACCATTAAGATCTGGTTTCAAATTTTTTTTACTATATTGCAATTTCTAAGCATATTTATATGAGGTGACAATGGGTTTAAATGGAAAATTATTTAAAAAGCAAATATTGGAGTTCCCATCGTGGCGCAGTGGTTAACGAATCCGACTAGGAACCATGAGGTTGCGGGTTCGGTCCCTGCCCTTGCTCAGTGGGTTAACGATCCAGCGTTGCCGTGAGCTGTGGTGTAGGTCGCAGACGCGGCTCGGATCCCGCGTTGCTGTGGCTCTGGCGTAGGCCGGTGGCTACAGCTCCGATTGGACCCCTAGCCTGGGAACCTCCATATGCCGCGGGAGCGGCCCAAGAAATAGCAACAACAACAAAAGACAAAAAAAAAAAAATAAAATAAAATAAAATAAAATAAAAAGCAAATATTTTAATATTTTAAATAGAAATAAGCTCCACATTTCTATCAATTGTTTAATTATTTGGCCTTAATTAAAACATGCTTATTTCAAAAAGAAAGTAAACAAGACAAAATTTATTTTCCCCATTAAAAGGTACATTTTATTTCATTACTGATATTCAATTTTAATTAAAATTCCAAGTCCACATTTTGCTTTTTAAATGATAGATATTTTCATTAACTAACAAATAATTAACCTAGTGCCACAATCTTCTTGAAATAATGTGTTTGATGAACTATAATTAAGGTAGAAAGGGCAAAAGGTTACTTAAGGTTTTACTATGGTGTGAGCTTAAATTATAGGTTTTAAACAAGATGTAAGGACCAATGCACATTAAAAAAAGGAGGGGGCAATTTTAATGGAATGCAGAACAAATTAACTTTTTAACATTTAATAATACCCAATTGCATAATGGGATTTTGCTAAGTGCTACAGGGAGCAGAAAATAAAAGTAACACTGCAAGTTATGCCTGTTAACTACTTTAAGCTAAAGGCATTACTGGCCTACTAAATGCTGTAGTAAATGGACACATTGTGACTTGAAAGACTGGATTCTGCCATCTGATTGGCATGTTTTGTTTGTTGTTTCTTTTTAAAAGAGCTGGGAAAGATCAAAACCCTTTAAGGAGTTTTGTTGGCAAGTTCTCAGAATTTCTTCTCCAAGCTTCCTTAGGCTAGGAAAGGCTTCTCTTGCAGGGTTACCTTCTTCCCTATTAAGTCAATCAGAAAGGTGGCTACAAAATGCTTTAATCCCAGCTCTCTTCACAGGGGCAAAGCCACCATAATATTCTGGTCCCTGACGTAGATAGCCTGCATTCAAACTGTGCCTCTTGCTTATAAAGCAATAACCACAGAGCATGGAGCCAGCCTTTCTTTTCCAATTAATTGTTCAAGAATGGTTTCTACTGTAAAAAGACCCCCATGATCTAGCTCCAAAGCTTGACAAAAGAAGAATGGAATACATGCCCAGCTTAAAAATTACACCGTAAGAAGTCACCAGGCCACACTGGCCACACACACTCTGTCTCCTAAGGGAGAGGGTCAGTGATATGGTCAATCTCGTTCCTCATAATGAGGGGTTATATCCATCATCCTTCTGCTGATCACATTTGTAATCAAAAACCTGCTTAATCATTCAGAGAACCAAACCATGTAACTCTCAAGACGACCAAGAGTTAATCATAAATTTCTTATGAAGATGTCAGGGGTTGTATTAATTCATTTACTCTATAAACTTTGAGTAAAGCTATCATATACCAGGCAATGTGCTTGACAGAGTGAAAAAGACAGATATGGTCCTCATCCCCACAGAACCTAGGACCTAGAAGCTGCACACGCTGCCACAGACAGTCAACCAGGCTTCACCTTTGGTAAAGAGGAAAGAGCCCAAACTCAAAAAGTGCACGTGGCAGGTCAGCAGAAACACTATTTCCATCTGTCCTCATTATATGCTCTCTTTTCTGAGCTGAAATCCTTTGGTGAAGTTCCTAAAGAATTTGGCTGAAAGACTGGCCATAAGAAAGAGAAAATGGTACTAAGACTTCTCTCTCTAAGGCTGATGGTGAAAATTCACTCCAATTAGCCAGAAAATCTCCTTCATACATTCAGACATACATTAAAACATTCTTAATTCCATGCCCTTAACAAACACTGTTAAATGGATATGGAAATCTTTGCCTTAGAGGCCAAATAAAACCTCAGAATCCTTCTCAACTCAGCATTTTCGGCAACTTCCACCAACTGTTCAGAATTGGCACAGGAGATGAAAATTATTTGCTGGTACAATCTTAGATTGTATTAAATAAGAAAGAATTTTAATGCCCAACATAAGGCTGGAGTAGATGACTAATAACGTCAGTTGCAATGCCATAAATCTAGGAATATGAAATTCTAAAACTGGGACCTATCCAACCTAAATTAATTACAACATTCCAAAAATGTGTTTATTAGTAGGGTATTTAAACCCATAGACAGAATTTCCCAGTGAGACAATACTATAAATTGTGTTTATTTCACAAACCAGTCCTCAAAAGACTCTTTTTGCCCATTATATGCCAAAATGCAACTGAATCAGTATACATTTGAAATTAAAAACTAGAAGAAAATAAAAACTTATGGGGGGTTGTATACTATTCTTAATAGAAGTCTAAAACAGCTTTGCAGACTAGACCTGAGATCTAACAACTACTTAAAATAATTTGTCTGTTGCAGCTATTGGGGTGCCTATCTCATGCCCCTGAGAAAAGCAACCATTTCTGACATATTTTGTATCCTTCCCCAACGCCCCTGCCCTGTCACCAATAAATATTGAGCAAGTGTAGATAAATGACAGATTTTCTTAGGAGGAAACCAAGGAGCAACAGGGAAGCAACTGCCCCCACTCTTTTCCATCCACTAAAAGGACAAAAAGAAAATGTGGCTTCCTTGTCATTTTTTGCTAACTAAAAGGAGATAACTGGCTACCTCCTCCAGCACCTCCATGTGATTTAGAATGGCCATTTACACCTGTCAGATGCATATGGTTTTGGAATAACATGGAAAACCCCACCAGACGGCAGACTCCATTAATGATGGGGACCACGACCATCCTGTTAACTACTGAAGTCTTAATGACTAGCTCCAGGAGCTGGCATGTAGCAGCATTCAAATAATATTTGTTAAATAAATGAATAATTATAGCCCAGGCAATAGCATTTAATAGGCCCTCTGGGATCTGTACTACTCAGTGTAGTGTTATGAACCCCAAAGTGTATATAATTTCTTAGTGTACCATTCATTTTTCTAATTTTTACAAATGCAGGCAAAAAAAAACCCCATACTAATTTCCCTTTTCTTTTAAGTTCATACTATGAAAAAAATGCAGCACAACTTGATAAATTGTAACTGATCCTCTGGCTCAGTGTCAGGAGACAACACCACTGGTGAAGGTAAGCAAGCATGAAAAGGACAGCCAGAAAGATACCATGGGGGAAGGCAGGCCCCCTGTGGCTAGGACTTCTGACTTTTCAAGAGAAACAAAAAATTATTTTTTTAAAATATAAAGTTTCCTGGTTTTTTTTATCTAATAGATGTTTCAATAAAAGCATTGTTTTAGCCAATTCTAATATCTGATCAAGAAGATGAGGATGATTTATTCCTATGCTGCTCCTTCTTAAAGGTAAAAAAAAAAAGAAAAGAAAAGAAAAGTGGGAGAGAGCACTTTGCTTCCTTGGGAGTATTCAAGCAAAACTACAAAGGCTGTAAATCAGGGATACAACAAGCAGGAGGCTGAACAGGCAGCCTCAAAGGCCCCTTCTAACTTGGAAAAACTTGAATAACTAGGGCAATGGTTTCAAACTTTTAAAAAATTGAAATCCTAAGTGAAGCCCAATGTCTAAAATAATATATGAATAAAGCTGAGATACTCAGGAATGAAAGCTGACCTCTAGATCCTTTATCTTGATTGGTCAATAGGCTCCACTGAGATCTTAGGGTCCCACTGAACAAATGACTATAGTGGTGGGCTTTTTGAGGTGAAAGGAAGAGAGAAAAAGCCTAAGGCAATTCTGAGAAGGGGATGGACTTAGGGTCACAATTTGAAGTAAAAATGTTTTGTAAAATGTTCCATTAAAAAGTGTGTGGGGAGTTTCCGTCATGGCTTAGTGATTAACAAACTGGACGAGCATCCATGAGGACTTGGGTTCGATCCCTGGCCTCACTCACAGGGTTAAGAATCTGGCGTTGTCGTGAGCTGTGGTGTAGGTCGCAGACGTGGCTCGGATCCCCAGTTGCCGTGGCTGTGACGTAGGCTGGCAGCTACAGCTCTGATGAGACCCCTAATCTAGGAACCTCCACGTGCTGCTGGTGTGGCCCTAAAAGACGAAAAGACAAAAAAAAAAAAAAAAAAAAAAAAGAAAGTGCTGTTGGTAGGAGCCAAAGGCAAGAGAAAACCTAGCAGTAATACAAATCGAGAACCACTTAGTCCCCTATTCCTTGAGATCCGAAAGCGCATATAAAAGAAGATACCACCATGAGTCCTAAAGACAGACTAGATGAAACCACTTAGAAACTGAGAAGTGGATTAGAGTTCCATACTTTAATCTCCACATCCAACATTTGTCCTAAAAGAAGCTCATCCCAAATGTTGACAGAGATCAAGACCAAGGCTTCATCACACTACAAACTCACACTAAAATTAAAAGATTTCATTTTCATCTATAAAACTGGCAAAGACTTGTTTTTAATGATAATTCCTCTTGTTGACAGAGATGCTATGAAGTGGATTTTCTCATGTTCTACTGGAGGGAGAGTAAACTGATACAGCCTTTCTGAAGGAAAACATGTATCAGAAGGCCTTGCTCATGGACCTTGGCCTAGCAATTCCACAGGCAGAAATTTATCTGGGGAAAATGACCATGAATGTACCAAGTTTTACCTCCAAAGAGGTTCAGTGCAGCATTATTTATGGAAATAAGGCTGTAAAAGCAACCAAATTATCTGAGACTAGAAAACTGGTTAAATTAACTTTTGACATAGCCATGCTATGTATAACATTAAATAAAATGTTATAATAATATTTATAATGACATGAAAAATAATCCTGGGAGGAAATTCAGGGGGAAAAGGACGACAAACATATCTCTTACATAATAACCCCAATTTTTAAAAATAATGCACACACGTATACACACAGAAAGAAGAATGCTTTCTCTGTGTGTAAACGGGATTCTCAGGTGCTTTTCATTTTCATTTTTGTGTACTGCATTTTTTTGAATTTTACAAATTTTCTACCATGACAGTATTTACTGTAATACTTAAAAGAATTTTTTTAAAGGTACATGAAAGTATTTCTGATTGTTTTTAAAGACATTTTTGTAAAAATTATCTTTGTGGGTATAATTTGAACTCATTTCACCATATAATTCACTTGAAAATCAATCAAGGCTTGCTACCCTTTTTGGTCATTTCTCCTTTCTCTTCTGTACATCTGCAGGCCTGAAGCAGTTAGAGAAATTGCTACTAATTTATCTAAATCCCCAATAAGATAAGAGTGCAAAGGCACTCTCGTGCTTGACTCCTTCTTAGTCCTCTCTGGGAAAATGGGTTTGGTTTGGTTTGGTTTTTAAATTCGCCATAAGCAAGGAACCCATGGCTTGCCCCTAGCTTAAGCTATTCATGCTAATATTTCCATATACAACTCTGCTTCCTCCAACTGGGCTGGATAATCTTCTACGACAGGACCACATAGACACGTTCTATTGGCAATTCCCGGTAAGGTGCTCTGTACACAGTGATGCCGATGTACTTTCCAGTAAAGACATTGTCAGGGAAAAATTAAAGAATCGTCTTTGACTTTCTGGGCTTCTAGTGGCACTGGCAACTCATAAATTAGCAATAATATAATAATTTAGATTAAACCTTTAAAAAGTTCCTATTCTTTGACCTGGTAATTACTATTATGGAAGTCTATCTTAAGAAACTTTTATTTAGGAAAAAACAAACGATGTTCAATACAAAAAATTAAACTCAGCCTAAGTCTTAATAAGGGAACGGTTAAATAAATTATCATTCATTGTCCCCAAAGAGTCTCCATCTTGACAAAGCTGTAAGTTACAATGGCTGAGAGTAGAAGCAACCCTATAAGGTTACTCAGGCACCAAGAGTTGTAGGAATATCTGGCTTTTCACACACTTCCTTGCTATTGAACCATATTTTATCTAGAGTAGTACTTGATCAGAGGCTAGAGGAATGGTTATTTAAATCATCACCTAGTGTCAACTATGAGGAGTCCAGAAAAACCAATTCATATCAAAAAGTGAGTTGGCTTTTCTCCTAGGTCCTAGGTATCCAATCATTACCTAACACTCCCCATTAAACTATATCAAGCAATGCAGTCACCAGCTTTTAAAATTTTATGGAAAATTATTTTTATTTGAAGAATAAAAGCTAAACTCAAGGAGAGTCTGGTCAAACTGGAAATCAAAATTTGGAAATATAAAGTATCTCATCTGAACCTACAATATAGGCTCATGAAAAATTTGTTTAAAAGAACTGTAAACCTAACTGGGACATAAAAAAACAATTTACCTCAAATGATATACAACATAAACCTTTCAAACACTTGCAACTTAACACCAGAAAGATGATGGAGTCTGTTCTTGTTTCAAGATGATAATTGCTTTTTAAGTACCAAAGGATCATAAAAATTCCACAATGACAAGAGAGTACTGAAACAACTCAATAATTAAAACACAATCATAGCAAAGGAGGATTAACAGCAGTGCCCATAATAACCTGTAATGACTGTTCAACTCCAGGAGTGGGAGTGATAAACATAGGTCTAAAGTATACAAGTTAGAAAGTTGCACATCTCGTTAGCAAAATAATATCCTGGTCCCAGAAAAAAAATTACTGGCAGAGACAGAAGGCATGCCTTCAGAAGCTCCCTGAAGAAAGGTAAACTGCTCTGGGAGCGAGACAATCAAGTTCAACAAGTATGCATTGAGCTCCTACTATGGGCTACACAGGCTCTGTGCCAGGCATTTGGGCACAGTAATGAACAATGTTAAGTCTGGCAGTTAATTCTACCCTGAAGACAAACTAAAAACAGACTGAAAATGTACTTCAGCTGCAATGTACAGTATTCATCTGCTGGAAGAAAAATTACATGGAAAGCATGGCTATAAGTTTATTCCAACAAGATGGGTCATAGAACAAAAAATACATTAGAATATCTATTGCTGAGCTACAAAGCGCCTATTAATCATTGTTAAAATTAATTGAAATAATTTTCAACGGATAATATATTTTAATTAAAAATTATATATAATGCATTTGCTTATATTTCCCTTAAGAATCATAATTTTATCTTTTTAAATATTAAAGTGATCATCTTCAATGGCAAAAGACTAGACTAAGAGGTAATATCAGTCTATCTGTATAATTATCATCAATATAAGTAATTCATGCTCCTCATGGTTATACGATTATAAATCATGTCATAAACACTTTTACATACTTCTTCCAATCACAAAGAAACCTATACATAGTAGCTGCTCAATAAATATTTCATAGAGTAATTCCTTAAACTAAATCTCTTAAGCTCTGAATTTTAATGACTAAATACACATTCTAAAATTTTTAAACTACTTACAAATATTTTGACACATTACATCAAATATTTGTACACTGAATAACATTTTTAAGAATCAAGAATTACCACAAAAATACATTTCCTAGGCTAAATCTAAAGGAGTTAAATTAAGCACACATATAAGTTTATATGAATAGCAATAAGAATACACAATTTTTCGGTTTTTTAAAATCTGATCAAAATCTAAGTTTAAATTTAAGTGTGTACATGTATAACTGAATCACTTTGTTGTACAGCAAAAATTACTGCAACCTAGTAAATCAACTATACGTCAATAAAAATTTTAAATGAAAAAAATTAAGTGTATAGGAAAAAAGAATAAATTGGTTTATTTCAAGAAGACAGTTTCACAATGCTGTTAAGCTAGTTTTCACATAACCTAAGATTTTATCTGTCATTAGTGAACCTAGCAATAAAGTTTCTGGACAGGTAACAGTGTTGAAACCTTGTCAAGAAATATTTTAAATATTAAAAAACTATGTCAACCTTGTTCTGTTCATGACTAAACTTGATACAATCAAGAAAAATTAGTTTCGGATGTGGGATACTTCAGGGATTTGAAGTAGTTTGCTAAATAGGAAGCTAAATCCAATTACTTTTCTGAAGATTTGGCATCTTCAACTGAAAACCAATATTCCAATTAACATTAGACAAATACCCAAGCTTATCCACATGTTCCAGGCATCCTTTCTGGCTAACAAGTAGGCCTCATTTCTGTATTTAATTATTCCCTTATGTATACATAGGGCCTGCATTATACTAGAGGTATATAAGGCAGATTTTTGAAAGAGGAAAAATTTTAATTCTTTTGTGGTCTGCATCTACACGTGCACAATCTAAATTTAACCTCTAATATAATTTTATCTTCTTTTCTAAGTTAAAAATATGCCAACACAAGTATTTTTTTAAATATGTGATGTTTCAAACTACATAAATAATACTAATGTCAAAGGCAATTTCTAAATCACTTCACTGTACCCAAAAGTTAAAAACAAACAAACAAAAAATAGCTTCATCAGCAAATACTGCCTCTAGCGTGCCTGAAATTTAAAAGCAATTCAGATAGTCTGAGCCAAATTATTTAGCTACATAGCCTAACTTCAAGGGAAACTTTCTAAGCAAGAGTGGCTTCAAGGAGAAAAGATTTAATTCATTTTCAATCAATGGAAGCTCTTCATAAAAGGGAGAAGAAATCCCCAAGAATAGGAAACTTTGTTAGCACAGAATATATTCTTGTGGCTCTAGGTGTTATAACTTATTTCATCTTATGTCAACTAAATCAATGCCAAATTTTATATTAATGCTGTTATTTAACACAGCATATTTTTTTCTGGCTAGGATTTTGAGAGCAATTGATATTTATTTATTCAGAAACATCAAAGATTATCATTATGGAAGTAGTGGAGTATCACACAGTGTCTAGCTTTAGAAATTACTTTCAGTTTATTTTCTAAACGCAAAAACCTTTGTAACAAAAGAACATATATATGCACAAGAAGTGTGGGAAGGGGTAGGTACATTTGGTAAAATATCAGCTATCTAGATCTAATTCTCTAGTAATTTCATACATCCAACGCAATAATATGAATTATGAGGGGTTGGAGAAACTAAGAGAAGAAAACAACTCCTAAAAGGGATTCATAAATAAAGCGCATGTCCTAAGACAAATTCACATAGACCACTGACAAGATATTTAGGCCCTGCTTAGCACTCACTGGTCTTATTTATAAATCAAATAAACTTGGTAACTGGTGTGCTAAACCTCTAGAACCAGTAAATTAGGAAAGCGCAGGGCTGCTACAGATCAGTAAGAGAAAGAAGCAGAAAATGGTGCTCCCAAATTCGACAGAAAGCCAGAAGTCAAATTTTATATTTTTTAAAAGTAGATAAAAAAGGAGTTTCCTTGTGGCTCAGCAGGTTAAAGATTTGGCATTGTCACTAACAGCAGCTCAGGTCACTGGTGTGGCACAGGTTCAATCCCTGGCTCAGGAACTCCCACGTATCATGGGTGCAGACAAAAAAAAAAAAAAAAAAAATAGACAAAAGAATTTTAAATAGCATTTTTGTCTAGACTATTCATTGGAAAGGCAAACAATTCTCAGTGGTCCTTAAATGCTAGAGAACCACCAGACTCAGTCCTCAGATCTGTTTTCTGCTCTATCCTCAGTTCTGTTTTCTGCTCTATCCTCAGTTCGTTCTCTATCCTCACGTTGTGTGACCCACAAGTGGTGTGTGCAATCAATAAAACAGGTCATGAATATGTTTGTACATGTGTGAGTAATGGGAAGGGATATTCCAGTGGAAACACATATATGTTGAATATGGAAATAGGTAGAGACTAGTTCTGGTTAATTTTTATCACTTCTCTACTCACAGTCCTAACATAGAGTTTTACACATACTTAAACATCAGAATGTCCCATCAGGGAGTAGAGAACTCATATAGAAAGCATCTAGACAGTGAGAGTATGTCCAGAAGGAAGAAAAGGAGATCAGGTGGAACATCAACATTTAAAGGTAGGAAAAGGAAGAGTAGCCAATGAGGAGAGCAAAGAAGGAATGACTATACATTTAAGGCACCCAGCAAAGATTTCAAAAAAATAGGAGAACACAACAGAATTAAACATGGAAGTAAGACCATGTAGTATAATAACCAAAATATATTTAATGGACTTGAAGACCAGGGGTAAGAGTAACAGAGGCATAAGACACATTAAAAGTAGATAGATAAACACTATAAATCAACTATAATGGAAAGAATAAAAATCATAAAAAATAATAAAATAAAAGTAGACAAATAATTAAAGACACGTAATTGGAAAGACATTCCATGTTCATGGACTGAAAGACTTAGTATCATTAAGATGTCCATACTACCCAAAGCAACATACAGATTCAATTCATTCCCCATCATAACAATGGTCGTGGCAATGACTTCCTGGATATGACACCAGTAGCATAGGTATCAAAAGCAAAAATAAATGAGTGGGCCTATATCAAACTAATAAGCTTCTGCATGGCAAAAGAAATAATCAACATTGTGAACAGGCAACTTATGGAATGGGAGAAAATATCTGAAAATCATATACATAATAAGGGGCTAATACCCCCAAATATAAGAAACTCCTACAATTCTATATGAACACCTGTTAGGATGGCCATTATAAAAAAGAAATAGGGGAAAAGGAAATAACAATGTTGGCAAGGATGTGGAGAAACTGGAACCACTGTACACTGTTGGTGGGAATGTAAAATGGTATAGCCACTGTAGAACACAGTATGGAGTTTCCTCAAAAGATTAAAAATAGAACTACCATATGAGCCAGCAGTTACACTTCCAAATATTTATTCAGAAGAAGTGGTATCTGAACTTGAAAATGTATCTGCACTCTCATATTCATTGCAGCATTATTTACAGTAGCCAAGATATGGAAACAATCTAAATGTCAACAGATGAATGAATAAACAAAATGTGCCATATGCATATAGTGTAATATTATTCAGCCATAAGAATGAAGAAAATTCTTCTATTTGTAACAAGATGGATGAACTTTGAAGACTTATGCTAAGTGATTATGCCAATCACTGAAGAACAAATATTGTATGAGTCTACTTATATGAAATGTCTAAGGTAATTAAACTCCTAGAAAGTAAAATGATGATTGCCAAGGGTTTGGGGGGAGTGGTGGTGATGAGGAGTTGCTATATAATGGGTATAGAGTTTCAGTCACACAAAATGAAAAAGTTCTAAAGATCTGCTATATAACAATGTATATATAGGCAGTTAACAAAACTATACTGTCTACTCAAAAATCTGTTAATACAACTGAGTTCATATTATGTGGGGTTTTTTTCAATGGAAGAAAAAAGGTGGATGGATATATGAAATGGGAGGTGAGAGAGTAGAGAAAATAAAAGCAGAAAGTTCTTGTGAGACAAGTGCATGACAGAAAAAAGGATGGAGAGAATGGTTCATCTAGGAGAGGAACACCAAAAAAAGTTTCAGAAGACAGGTCTATGTTCGCATAGACTTCAGCAAGTTTATAAGTTTTAGGGAAAGAACAGAGAGGGGAGAGAGAGAAAAAAATATAAGAACCAGAATAAATGACTAGTAAGTTTATATTCCAGAAGCTAGTGGAAGGTCAAAAGGGTTAAGTGAAGGATGGATCCTGAAGGATAGGAAGGAAGCTCATCCTTTGACACAGGAAGGAAGATAAGGAAGGATAAGTTTCCAGAGGCTTGGTGAGACCATGAGAGAGATCTAACTGATGGTCTCAATCTTACTGGAAAAGTAGGATTTAAGGCATCTCCTGAGAGGGAGGGGGTGTGTAGCGGGCTCGAGGAGAATGCTGACTGACTAAGAGAAAGGGGAGAGGTGACTGACCTAGATGAAGCTAAGATTTTAGGTAAATGAGTTTTCAGGCATGAATTTCAAGTGGCATCAGGAATAGAGACAGTGTTCTGATGTTGGCCTCCCAAAGAGTATAATAAGGGACTCATGGTATAGGGAATAAATCACTTGAGGTGATCAGTACTGGAATCCATGCCCTAAAGAGAGCAGGGAACATGAAAATAACTCAAAGAATGATCCTCACAAAGTGAGACAGGAAGTATTCTGGCTAATGCAGAAGTGAAACTGAGCCCAATTAGCCTATCTGCCTGTATTTCTTTTTTTTTTTTTTTTTGTCTTTTGTCTTTGTTGTTGTTGTTGTTGTTGTTGTTGCTATTTCTTGGGCCGCTCCCGCGGCACGTGGAGGTTCCCAGGCTAGGGGTTGAATCGGAACTGTGGCCACCGGCCTACGCCAGAGCCACAGCAACGCGGGATCCGAGCCGCGTCTGCAACCTACACCACAGCTCACGGCAACGCCGGATCGTTAACCCACTGAGCAAGGGCAGGGACCGAACCCGCAACCTCAGGGTTCCTAGTCGGATTCGTTAACCACTGCGCCACGACGGGAACTCCTGCCTGTATTTCTAACTACTGAAGCCTCTCTTCTCTAACATGCACAGATCTATTTGGCAGTCATGGAGTACTTCTCCTAGTATGTCACTGTTTTATGCACTGATGGACAAAGGAACTGCCCCAGTCATACAAAAGCTTATGGATCACTGGGAGAAAAGAGGCAAGTATTCAAGTAACCATAATATCAGGCAGAATAACATAAGTAGTTATCACAACAGAGGTTTAATCATAGTGCCCTTGAAGTTTAAAGGAAGGAGAGATCACATACAACTGGGAGTGGCAGGATGAAATAAGGAAACGTTTCAAAAAGGTAAGATTCAGGTGGTGAGAACAGCATAAGCACAGGCATAATGGAAGAAATGCACAGGGTCAGTTTGATAAAAAGAGAATAGTCTATAAGCAAATGAAAATATGCCCAACATCATTAGTAATTAGGAAAAATACAAATTAAAATCATAATGAGACACCCACTGGAATGGCTGTAGCTTAAAAAAAAAAAAAAAAGGATAACAAATGTTGGTAACCATGTAGAGAAACTGGAACCCTCATATATTGCTGATGGAAATATAAAATGATACAACACAAACTGGGAAACAGTTTGTGATTTCTTAGAAAGTTAAACATAAATTAACCATATGACCCTGCAATTCCACTCCTAATAATCTACTAAGATAAAACAAAAGATGTGTCCATACGAAGACATGTACATGAATGTTCATAGCAGCATCACTCGCAGACTATGGAAACAATCCAAATGTCTATCAACTGATACAAAACAAAATGTGGTATATCCATACAATGGAATACTGTTCAGCAATAAAAAGGAGAAAGTTCCTGACACACACTACAGCATGGATGAATCTCAAAAATATTATGTTAGGTTAAAAAAAAGACTCAAAAGATGATTTATTGTGTAATTCTATTTATATGAAATATTCAGAAAAGGTCAGCTAAGACAGTAGATCAACAGTTTCTTGGTATTAAGAGTGGGAGAGGGGACCAAGTATAAATGGACACAAGGGAGCTTTGGTGGATAATAGTAATGTTCTAAAATTGGGTTGTGGTGATAATGGCACAACTCTATAAATTTACTAAAAATCATTAAATGGTACATTTATAATAGGTGGATTTTACAATATGCAAATTATACATCAATAGAGTTTCATTTAAGAGGATAGGCTAGTTCGGCTGGCAAGTAGTTTTTGCAGAAATAGGAGTTAGCATTAGAAGAAGTTGGGTTCCACTTTTCAGAGACCTTTGAATGTCAGAGTAAGAGGTCTCAATTTAATTGGATAGACAACAGGGATGCCCTAAAGGTCTTGGAATGAGATAGGACAAAAACAAACAGAGAAAAACTACAGATAAGCACCTTGTCTAATATGTCTGACAGGTAACTAATACATTAAGACTAGAAGGATTGGGACCAGGATGGGGACCTTGTGGGTTTCCCTGAGTTGCCTTGAGTCTATGGCCTCAACTTAGCAAGGGCCAAGCCTCTTACATACTTTTACCTTGAATCACAAAGGTGGGATAAAAGATGGAGGAAGATGGCCCCATGAAAATCTATCATTTCCCTAGGAAAAACATCTCCAAAAATATGACTTCTGAGCCAATGATCCTAGCTAGGGAACCAGGTGAACAAGACTATTAAGTGCTGGCAATAAGCCAGTCTTAGATGAGGGTAGAGGGAGGCAGAGAATTAATATCTGGGTGGGAAAGGTGGTTGGATCTCCCTGAAATCCAATATCCTGCTATAAGATATTTGGAAATCATATAAAAGGAAACTTTAAAACAACAATATGGGGTGATCTTCAGGTAAAATAGTAAAGATAAATATCTGCTGATTTTACTGCAAAATATTTTATTAATGATTCCCAGGTACAGTGATAATAAATTTAAACCCACTTAAAGTCTGATGTTCAAAGTTCAATCCTTTTAATTAGATTTAATTGCTTTAACCTATTACCACCTTGTTTTTGGATATATAGCTAGACCTCACAAAAATATCTTTTAAAAAAATACATCACCTCAATTTATCCTTGGTTACATTTCATACTTTCATGCAACACTCAGAGCACTATTAGCCCTCTACTTATTAATACTCAGAGAAATATATCTCAGGACTGATCAGATTATTCAGCAGTTCATAAATACGCTTATAAAGACCATACATCTTTTTCTTTTGTTAAGAAAGATCATAAAATAATCTCTCTAGGAAATGGGATTTGTTTTCTTTTACAAGAGAAAGAGAAAGGCAGGGAAGGGAAGGAAGGTAGAGAAAAGGGTTGTGAGATTATGATCATTGTTAATTCACAATTCAAACCATTCAGAACTCCATTTACAGAAAACTAATACAAAAGGAACAATTGTGCTAGATAGGGTTAAACAGGAAGGTAGATAACATAAATGAAAGAAAACCTCATACAATTACAGATAATTGGAGGCCACTTATATATTTTTCTCTCATCACTGGCACAAAAAGATAAGATTCTCATTTCCTTATGATGGACCCATTAATTGTTTTATTGTAATATTAGAAATATCTTGCTTCTGAGTATATGTCAGAGGACTAATTTTTTTTAAAGATCAAACAACAAATAGAATGAAGTTTTATCACAAGACAGTATCTTAATTGCTTTTGCCTTAGAATGCTTTATATCAGAAATAGATCACATTTCGGAATCTGGTAAATTTGCCGAAATAAAATTCTAATATTGAATTTACAATCCAGGGAGATGTTCAAGCTAACACTAGCAAGCAGAAAATTCTAATACTGATTGAACAACATGAAGACTAAAGAAGTATGCCTTCAATTTATAAAAAAAAAACAAATATGCCCCAGGGAAGGAAAGCACACCAGATAGATATTAGAAGTAGAATGTTTTTTATATACCGATAGGTCTATTCTCCCCTTGATTTATGTACAACTGCCATAATATCAATTAGTGTTATATAACTAAATCCAGTGAAGCATAACTCCAACTTATAATAATACTTTGCACTTATATTTTGTTTGAAAACTAATTCAGTTTCACAAAGCTCTGTAACTTAGATCACCATCATTAGTGTCCACCAAACAAACAATGACTGGCCAAGAATCACATCCCAGTCTAGGGGCTGGCACTAGACGACCTCAAAGGCCCTATTTGTTTCTGAAATTCTGTAGTGATGGAGACTTAATATTCTAAATCCTTTGCCCTAACCATTATATAGCACAATAAATATTTATAGAGAATTTTATTTAAGATAAGCACCATGCTGATGCTGCTCAAAATAGTTCTAAGGATATCCAAAGATGAAAGAGAGGAAGCCAAGGATTGGAGAGGTTAAGTGACACGCCCACAGAGAAAGCTGAAACCTAAGGGCTGTTGACATAAAATTTGATGCTTTTTTTTTAACAATACCTGAAGGCATGGTTTATGTAAGCAACGGTTCCCGGTAGCCCCTAACAATCTAAGTGCTTTCCACTGCCTGCTTTTCACATTTACTAAGTGAAAATCATTGGGTCAATGATAGTCTTATCATAAATAAGAATTTAAAGGGATCAAAGGAAAGAAGAAAATCCAGAAAAGAGGCAAGAAACAATATAAAATTATGAGTTGACAATTATCTGTAGCTACAACTGTAAAGTTTACTAAGGCAGACACTAGCCACATGTGGCTATCAGCACTTGAAATGTTCTGCAAGTGTTTTTACAGCATGTTTTTAAATCATGTTTTGAAGACTTACTATTAAAAAAATATAAACTATCCCATTAATATTTTATTTGATTACATATTGAAATGTCAATATTTTAGATGTGTAGAGTTAAATAAAAAACAGTATAAAAATTAAATTCACTTATTTCATTTTACTTTTTTTAATGTGGCTACTAGAAAATTTTTTAATTACATATATGGCTTATATTTATGGCTTGACTATGTTTCTGCTGAGCTATGGTTGTGTACAGTCACACACATATATCAAACACATCAGTGATGTACTAATAAGAAACACACCTTGGAAATGACATTCCAGATTGCACTCTGACCTGGATGAAGAAAAATTTACATCATTTTGAGAGAGCTTATATGCTTCTCTAGTTTGGTTGATGACCTAGCGAGTTTAGGGTCAGACAGAGCAAACTACACCCTTCTTTATCCATACACTCTTTCAAGCATACCATCCAGTTATCTAATTGCTCTCTTTTGAGTAAATAGGCATAAACTAACTCATATACAGAGTGATAATCCAAAGCTCTAAACATTAGGAGACTAGAGAAGTTAGTTTATAGGGCACATATAGGAGAGAGGAAATATTTTCCTCAGAAAACCAGGAGTTTATGACCATAACCCATTTTTCAAAAAGTTATTATTTTTTCATTGTGGTAAAATAGAATATAAAATTTATCACCTTAATTGTTTTTAAATATACAGTTCAGTAGTGTTAAGTACAGTCACATATTGTGAAAATTTTTTCATGCTGATGAAATTATGATCACAAAAATACTAAATGAAATTATTTAAGAATTTAAAGTCAGCTAAAACAAATGTACATCATCTTCAAGTTTTTTTATTCCTTCCAATTCTTTGCATACTTTTCTATTATAGACACATCTATTTAATTATTTGTAACCTACCAAATACTAACCTGATTTTTTCAATTCTTTTAAAAGTTTTATATTATTCCAATTTTTAAAATGAGATAAAATAATGAGAGGCAATGGCATCATATCAAATGATAATACTACAATAAACTTAATTATTTATCAACTATGGAAAGCTGATTCATAATTTCTTGCAAAGATGATTAATATAGTAAATGAACAACTTGATGAGTGTATTCTTTTTCTTTTGAGAACTATTTTCGTAGATAAATATCCAACAATAGAAATGTGGGGTGAAAACATACAAACTCCACTTTTTTACTACCATCCCATCCTTTTTTTCAAACTCATCACTCTCATTCATCGCAGAACATATGGTTAAAAGTTTCTGTGCTTTCTTTATGATCTGTTTATTCTATCTCCTTGGGAAGAAGAAGTTCTTAGCTCTTAAGAGGTTATAAGGAAAACAAATGTAGCAACATCACCAAATCATCAACAAATGCACCAATCATTACCATACTTCCTTCTTAGTCTTTCAGCATATTGTTTTTACTTGCCAATGCAAAAAGGAAGTAGGCCTCTGAATGGCTTCATCACATAGTCCTTTGTGTTATCAGCAAAAATCATGCTCATTTAAAAAGTCACAGACCAGAAAGCTCTGAGATTTCTGTGTGACTTAAAATGATTTTATATATCAATACCACAAAAATAAACAGAGTGGAAGGAAGTTTTAAGTACAGAAAAAGCAACAAATAGCAAACTCCAAACCACAGGATCTCTGTTTAAAATTATGCCTAATAGAACCTCTGTTTTGTAGAAGAGAAAAATCAGCCAAGTGCCTTTCTAAAACATTAATGATTATCAGTCATTACATCACACATATGTCATCTGACACAATTAAACTTTTGGATTAGTAAACACTTTTCCTCTGTTACAACAGAGGGTTAGTGTTCAAGTAGAGAAAAAAAATCTCAGTATACACAAAAGCTTCAAAACACAAGCCAAACCATAGGGTAAATCTAAATTTCCTCTATTTCAATTCAACCAGTCTTGCTTTGACAAACAAATGTGCATGAAAAATTTTATAACATGCAAGAAAATTTATTTTCCAAAGCTTTTCTGCCAAGTGCAATACGCATTAGCATTTGATAGCAAAGAAAGTGAATTTCAGTATCAGTTAAATTAACAAAGTCCCCTCTTCCTCTGATATTCAAGTCTCAGACACAATACACATCTTGGGTAACTCTCCAGAAAATGTTGTTACTTTCTAATAGATGTATATGCAATGAATATTGGATGGTCATGAGTATATACATTTACACACCATGAATATATACAAATATTTTGCACAAATCTCTTTTTTTCTTCAACCTGACTGAAGTTTTGCTAAAGAAAACCTATGCCTATGTCCCACCTGGAAATAATTAAAGTAAAAATGCCACGACATGCTAAAGCATGGACTTTGGAATAGATGGCTTAATATCTAACACTGAGCAAGTTGCTTAACCCTGCTCTAAGTCTCAAATTCTTCATCCATAAAATGGAAACAAGAATGCCATCATCATAAGATGATTATATTAAAACCATAAATGAAATGTGCCTCAGACTCAATATATGCTCAAAAAATATGAATTTCCCTTCTCTTCCCATACTTTCTTAGGTTGTCCAAAAATATTTTAAGGTGGTTGAAAAAGCAGTATTCCAATAACCCCAACTAAGGAAATTTAGGTTTCTAACTACTAAAAAAAAATCTTGACATGGCTACTTTCTTTCAACATTATGCTTCTAGAGCTAGAAGTAAAGGTTAAAGTTCTTTCAAAAAAGAAGACTTTTTTTCCCCAAAATTCTAGAATTTGTGATGAGCAACTGGAAAATGCTCATTCACAGGAAATCAGATCCTTCCCATGTAAGAATCACAAGATGCTTTTCCCAGAGTGATAGTCCTGGTCCCCTCTCCTTGATTCAGCCATAGGATGACCTCGGTAAATGGCCCCTAGTGGAGTTTAGTGTGAAGTAGGTAGATACTGTAAAGGAAAGGCATGCTACTAAGAGTAAAATGATAATGCGGCAATGTGATTTTGGGGTTCCAATCCAATGAAAAATACAGAATACAAGAAATAATTTGCAGTTAAAAACAGGAGACAAAAAAAAAAAAAAAAAGGAGTTCCTGTCGTGGCTCAGTGGTTAACGAATCTGACTAGGAACCATGAGGTTGTGGGTTCAATCCCTGGCCTCGCTCAGTGGGCTAAGGATCCAGCATTGCCATGAGCTGTGGTGTAGGTCACAGATGTGCCTCGGATTCTGCGTTGCTGTGGCTCTGGCGTAGGCCAGTGGCTACGGCTCCATTAGACCCCTAGACTGGGAACCTCCACATGCCGCAGGTGCAGCCCTAGAAAAGACAAAAAAAAAAAAAAGGAGAAAAGTGGTTGGCTGACATCTGCATGCACCAAAATTCATAACTATTCATGGTGATCTTAAAGCCAGTGACCCGCTGGATAGAAATCTCAAAAGAGGCTGTCACTCACAACATGCTTAGAGACAACTAATTGCCAGATGATATTCCTAAATGAGACAACCCTTGTCACTTCTGTGTCAGTTAATGGAGACGCCTTTCCCGAAAGAAATCTTTGAGCTATTCACAGGGGCTCACTGATACCCACTGCATCCCCTTTTCTTCATCTTTGGGGAAACTTAGAGGTGGTTTGGAGGTAGAGGTAATAAAACTATCATGTCTTTGAATTTTGTCCTGTATTTTAACTCCCAATTGTCTTGTTCTACTCATTAGTAATTAGTTAGTATCCCAATGGGGCCAGACCACCTACATTATTTGAGAGGCTCAGAGCATTCAACCAAACACTCAGCGCTGTGATGACACAGATCACACCCATGAAGCCCACCCTGGACAGGGCTAGAGTAGGGACCTATAAGGAAACTGGACAACAGGTCCCATTCCCAAAACAACTGACCACAGCTAAGCACACAAGCAAGTATTCAGGCAGGTTCACTAGCCTTAAGCGGCACAGATGCTCTGTTTGCTTTAAACAATTCTTGACAAACATAACTAGTTATGAGAGAAATTATCTTTAGAGTCCATAGACCATAATTAATTAGGAACTAATAAAATTTTAATGAAAAAAATTTAAGTTTCAAAGTAAAAAGTATAGAAAACCTAAATTTGAGGATTAGGAATGGTTGAAAAAAAAACATCTTTTAAAACATTTCAATAATTTAGTACATGTTAAAGGAAGTGGGGTAGATTGTAAAAATACCCATGATTCTCTACTCCTCCAATAAAGAAGCAGAATCTATCTCCCAAGCCCTTTGATCTGGGTTGGTCAAGCCCAATGGGAATTAGAGACATGGCACAGGCAGGGGCTTGAAGAGTACCTGTGCAGTGGGATTTGTAGACACCATGTGAATAAGGCCAGGCCAGCCCACTGGACCAGGGGAGACATGTGGCACAATCATCCCATCTAATTATGAGCCAAAGGCCAAATATGTAAGTACATCCTAGGCCATCCAGTCCCCAGCTGAGCAACCAGCTAACCAGAGACACATGAGTGAGTTCAAACAGTCAAATGTGGCCCAGGTCAGCAGAAATGCCCAACTGATTCAGAGACTCATGAACCATAATGAATTGTTGTTTTAAACCACTAAGGTTTGGGGTAGTTTGCTACAGAGTAAATTTGTTCAATGTTACAGGTAGCATTTTAGCTCAGTGAGGAATAATGGATTATGCAATAAGCAGGGACTGAGACAACTAGCTAACCATTTTTGACCAGGAGATTAGATTTCTACTAAATTGCATAATACATTCCAGGTGGATTTTTTAAAGTATATATAAAGAATGATAGCATAAGAAGTTTTAAATAAATTATAGGTCGATATTTATGTACTCTTGACATGAGAAGGCTTTCCTAGACATGGAAACCCAAAAGAAAAAGATGAATAGATTTTACTATGTAAATACTTTATAAATTTTACTTGTCTAAAAAAAATTATAAATAAAAATAAAAGGCAAATGACAAATTGGTAAAATTTCCTTTATATGTGAAGATAAATTACATTCCTTACATAAAGTATGTTTTATGCATGATAGAAGCCAAAAGATTGCCACTCTTAAGATACACAAAATGATAAGAAAAAGCTGTTACCAGATGTACTATTGAACAAACTGTTTTACATATGTAAGTCACAAAAGAAGAAAGACAAACAGCCAATTAATATTTAAATGTTCAACCTGATGGGTAAGTAAATAAAGAATGATTAAAATAACAATCAAATTATCCTTTCAGTTAAGAATTGTAAAGACCAAAACAATAATACCTAGAAAATAGAAATTTTCAGGAGTTCCTGTCATGGCTCAGCAGAAAAGAATCTGACTAGCATCCATGAGGACTCAGGGTCAATCCTTGGCCTTGCTCAGTGTGTTATGAATCCGGCACTGCCATGAGCTGTGGTGTAGATTGTGGATGCAGCTCAGATGCCACATTGCTGTGGCTGTGGCGGTGGCTGGCAGCTGTAGCTCCAATCTACCCGTAACCTAGGAACCTCCACATGCTGTGAGTGTGGCCCTAAAAAAAAAAAAAAAAAAAAAAAAGACAAAAAAAAAATAGACATTCTCATTTACTGCTGGTGGAACTATAATTTAGTACATTTTTATAGAGCAATATGTAGGTATACGTGAATGTATGTCTGTGTGTGAGGTATTTTTGGATCAAGCAATTTTCTTTCTAAGAATACACCCAGATGAAATAATCAGGGACTTGAGGAAGATGGCCACTTGACCTCATGATCCTGATGCCCATTCCCTTTTGGTACCCTCTCTAGAACCAAACGCTCAAGGCCAGCTGGCTAGAGTTTTGGAATGATCCTAAGGACACATGGTCTTCCTGTTCCTTAGCTGAGATCTAGATTTGTGAAACAGTTTCAGAAAGATGATGTATTATTATAACCTCTCTTGTCTGATCAATGAATAGCAACACTTTTGAGATGACATAGCTTACTAATCAAATAAAGGTGAAGAATTGTCCCTAGAATCATAGTCAGCATTTCTTGAGAGCTTATTGTACTCCAAGCACTACTCTAAGCAATTTATGTGTTTACACGTTTCAGTCCTCACAATAAGGAGGCACCATTCTACAGATGGGAAAACTGAAACTTAGGGAGGGTTTTACTTTCTCTTTGTTTAAGTTATTAGTTCAAGGTCACAGAGTCAGGGTTGCAAGACAAGTAAGCTGACTTTAAACACAGAGTTCTTAATCATTATACTAGAATACTTCAGATATGCCACTTCAAATCCTAGAGCATTTATTAGTATGCATTTAAGGGAAACAATGTTGGATGTCTTACTGCAACCTTAGAAGCTGTGGCTTTCTCTGATAGGCTCTTGCTGGACCAGACTCAAAAGTACCTACATTCCAAATCATTCGAAGATTGAAGGCTCATTTCACTGTCTTCACTGTGTGAGCTGGTCGTTCCCAGAGTTTCTATTAAACACTAAAGACACAGATCCCATACTGCCTACCCACTCTGGCCTTACCGACTTCTGTACCGGCTAAGCTGACTTTTTGGTTCCTAAATCACAAAAGGTAGCATTACTGAGTGAAGAGCTAGTAAGCCAAACTTTGACCTCAGAACCTACAACTGAACCATCACTAACTCTACTACATGAATAAATATATCATACAAACTATTTCACATTTCAGCCAACTCAACAATGCTTAATCATTCATATATGAAGGGACTTGGTCCTCATTTCCAGTTTGTCCTAAGGACTTTATTGGAATTCATAGCAGTTCCTGGATGTCTAGCACCCATAACATCTCCAAACTTCCTCCAGTCGTCCATCTCTATAGCCTATCTTCACTACATTACATTTTGTAAAAGAAAGTCTGCTTCCAAGAGGAAGAACTCAATTATGTAGAAGAAAAATGGAGACAATCAACTTTTCATGCTTCTGACCAGTATTAATGCTGAAAAATCTCAAATAATTCTCACTATACTTAGAATATGATGAAATTTAACCTTGACAATGTTCTTTTTGCAAAGAAATATTTCAACAGATGATTATTTCATATTTAATTTTGGCACCCACCTACTCACAAAAAAAGAACAGAAAAGACTTTCTTAGCTAAGAATTGGCAGCTATAAAACCTTCCTAGCTATGACAGTTCACCTGAATCCTCCAACAGTATTATTTAGGAAGTGAGAAGAGGGTTTCAACTTTTTAGTGGCTTTTGAAGATTTTTGGAATAAATCATCCTAATGATTCATGAGCTTGAACTGAAAGAATTTTCTGCTGCTCTGTTCTTTGTCAGATTGCCCTTATCAAAGAGTTTCAAGAAATTATCTTAGTGGCAAGAAAGCATTCATTCCTAGAACAAATGTTTACTAAGTACCTGCAGTGCGGGAAAAAATGTACTGTGCTGAGAATATAATGGTGAATTAAAAAAACAAAACAAAACAAAACAAAAACGAGTCCCTGCCTGCAGAGAGTTTACACACTGGTTTTAGGATCTGACTTCTATGTCTATTTTCACATAAACCAGTTACCTCTGGCTTCATTAAATGATGACAATATAGCATCCTCAGTTGCATGGTGACGAAAGGACAGGAAGTAAATCTTTCACTGCATGGCTCAGAGTGCTTATCCAACTGTTCCTGGTGAAACTAAAGTAGCACTAAGATCCACTAAAAGAAAAATTAAAAGCTCCTTGCACATGAGAAAACAAGACTCCACAAGGTAGCAGGTCTAATTTTAAATTGATAAATTAGGAAAACACTTTAAAAATCTAGTGACACTCATGCAATGGTGTTACGCCATGGAGAATAAGAGCAGGCTCTAGCATGACTAATTATTTCCTGAGCTTGGCTAATCTGCCAAGGAAATCACCCAAGCAATCTGCCCCCTACCCGGGCAAAGTATAAAGATAAGTATACCTAAACAAAAGGCATTTGATAGTGAGGTATGTCCTAGGCCTGTCTGGTCACAATAGAGTTATCTAAAAGGGATTTTTCTCAATGTTAGACTCAATGTTGAAACTATTATTAAGGAGTTCCCCAGTCATAGCTTAGTGCTTAATGAACCCAATCAATCCCTGGCCTCACTTAGTAGGTTAAGGATCCGGCGTTGCCATGAGCTGTTGTATAGGTCACAGACACAGCTTAGATCTGGCATTACTGTGGCTGTGGTGTAGGCCAACAGCTGTAGCTCCGATTTGACCCCTACCCTGGGAACATCCATATGCCGAGAGTGTGGCCCTAAAAAGACAAAAAAAAAAAAAAAAAACCACTAATATTAAGATTCATCCTTTAATAAACTGTGGTTTGTCCTTACTACAGAATGTCTATATTGCAGAATACCATGTAGCCATTACAAATAGAGAAGTAGATCTACCCAATATGGAAAGAACTCCAGTACATACTGTTAGAAGACAAAGAAAAAAGAGAGGCAGACTAATACTTATAGTATGATGGTATTTACAAGTTTTTTAGCCTCCCAAAACATTTCATTTCTGAATGAAAAAAAAAAAAAAAAAGAGGCCTAGAAAGACACAAAAACATATAAAAGTGATTACACTTCCGAGGAGATGATAAAGGACCAAGTTGGAAAATTTAGCATTGTGTATGATCTTAACATATTTATCATAAAATTGAGTAGTAAATTACATTAAAACTAAGTCAAATTCCTTATAGTATTCATATTTTTCTTTCAAAAGCTTGTTCATTCTCTTTTTAAAAGAATGGAGACTTTAGATTCAAGTGAAAATCTATGGTTTTGGTTATCTTGCCTGTAATATTACAAATCATGGAAAAACTCAACTGGGTTTAAGTAGAAAAAAATAAACCCTAGAAATTTAAATATATAAGACAAAGACAGTCTTGCTACATAGAAAATATGGAAAACATTAAATCAAGCATCCTCATCAAATCCCTTTAAAGACCTCTCTGCCACTGTGTCCACAAAAAGATACAACACCATTAAAGACAAGATTTAACATATTTTCAACTCCAAGTGCAGGCATGGTAGGAGGCCTAAGAATGAGATAGACAGATCATCAAAGAGACGAAGAAGGAGGAGGGAAAAAAGGAAGAAAATAAAAACAAACCAAAACAAAAAGTGCACCAAAGAGAGGAAAAAAAGTGTGAAATAGAAAGAGCATTAGTGCCTATCCACCTAAAAGTCACATAATTGCTCCAGCACAAAATAAATCGGCAATCTCTATTTGTGGAACAATTTACCAAGCATTTCCACATCAATTATGGAATAGAATTTTTGAAGTAACATAGTGAGTATTTATCCCATCTTATGGAATAAAATTGAAGTTCTAGGAGGGTAAGGGAATTGCCAAAAGCCACACAGCTAATCAGTTGACAGAACTGGGGTCTTTGGAGTCCAAGCCCAACTTTCTTTCCAATACCCTACTGCTGCTACAGATTGTCCCTTAAATTGCTACTGATTTTCAAATAACCATGAAAATTTCAAGAAGCAAACATATTATCAACACATTTATTGATGTTTACATAATAAGCTATTTTTCTTTCTTCTAGAAAAGCTAACTATGAAAAAAAAAATCTGACTTGTTCTTTTAAGAACAACAGAATGTGAAGATCCCTTGCAGCACAGTGGGTTAAGGATCTGGCATTGTCACTGCAGTGGCTTGGGTCTCTGCTATGGTGCAGGTTTGATCCCTGGTCCAGAAACTTCCACATGCCTCAGGTGCAGCCAAAAGACAACAACAACAGAATGTGGTAGAGGAAGGCAATGGTGGGAAAGGGAGCTCTGTTAATAAAAGGCAATATGGGGGAGTCTTGTGGTGATGAAGCTGTTCACTCTCTTGAATGTGGTTGTGGATACAGAAACCCAATGTAATAAGGCTGTATAGAAGCTAATATACTCACAAATGAGTACAAGTAAAATTGTGGAAATCTGAATAAAATCTATGGATTTTATCAATGTCAGTATCCTGGTTGTGATATTATACTATAGTTTTACAAAACGCTACCATTGGAGGAATGTGGGTAAAGGATATATGAGATTGAGCTGTATTTTTTGTCGTAACTGCATGGGAATACTATTTCAACAAAAATATTCAATTAAAAAATTAACAAAATAATCATACCACCAACACTGATTTTTAAACAGATCAGTGATATTTTATAGAAATATGAGATGACATAATGTAGTCATTCAAAACTGACTTCTTTAGAATAGAACTGGCAAAGGCCTTACCCATGAAATTTGAATTTTAAAAGTTATTATTTCAAGCCTGAGGTAATAATTTTGAATAGTTTTTGAAGACATAATACCTTAAGAGTGAGAGTCAGATCACTCTGGTCATACAAATGATAAACCACTGGTAGAAGGAAGAATCAAGAAGAAGAGGAAAAAAGTCTTTTTGAACTAGAACAAAGGGCTGTTTAAGAATTCCATCTCAAAATATCAAATGACATAAACTTCGAAGTATAAGATAATTGCTCTGTAAGACACTTTGAGAATCATGATGATAATTATGGGATGTACCAAGAATTGTCCAATAATACTAATCATAATAGCTACTATTTACCAAGTATATACTATTTGCCTGGAATTATGCTGGCTGTTTCACGTAAATGACGGGAATCTTCACAACCACCCCAAGATGTACATATGGAAACTGATGGATCTAAATCTAATTTACTCAAGATCACATACTTAGAGATGGCAGAGTTTGACTTTAAGTTCTGATTCTAAAGTTTGTGTGCTATTTGCTGCTCCATAATACATAGGAAAGAAATACCTTATCTTGATAGTCTGCTACATGACTTTAAGGTGAGGGAAATAATTATATCCAGTAGTAGAAAACTATCACTGACATTATACTTACCTGCTTGTAAGTTCCATCTAGCAAAGTATCCAGGTGTTGGAGGGGGGCAGGTGTTTTATCTTTGAATCTTGTTAACAGACGACGTTGAATGGCCCGAAACTGTACAGCTCTTTCAGATAAGAGTTCCTCTAATTTTTCACCATTTATCCGCAACTACAATGAAGAATTTCTTTCATTCAGGTTAAATGTGCACAACAAAATATATTTAGAGTAAGAATACAGGCAATGCCAATAAAAGTTGGAAAAGAATAATGAAGAGAAAAGTATGTTATTTGATATATAAATACAAAGATGAGAGAGTGAAATAGGTCAAATGGAAATTTAGTAAAAATGGCCCAGTAATATTGGGGGAAAGATAGATTATTTAATAAATGTTTTGTGATAACTGATTAAATACATAAGAAAAAAAGAATATGGATTTCTCCCCCCCAAAACTTCAATTCTATGTGGTTAAGAAAAAAAGGAAGAGAAAAACATTGTAAGTAAAGTCAGAAGACAAATATCAAGCTGCAAAAAATAACAGCAATAACCACAAAGGCAAAAAATTGTGCTCATAATATCTAGAAAACATCTATAAATTGATGAAAAAAGGACCACAACCCAAAACATATGAGTAAGAAAAAGAGCAACACTCCAATAGAAAAATGAGCAAAATTCACAGTTAATGCACTAGCTCTCAAACATACACCCTTTGACCTAGCAATCCCACTTCTAGGAATTTACCTTAGGAGTGTGCTTGCAAAAAGTAATGTACATGCAAGAATATTCATCATAGAATTTGTTCTATTGCTATTACAGTAAGATAATACTACTAATAAAAAATACTTATCAAGAGGGAAACAGCTTAAATAAATAAAGAAGACTACTTTGCAGAACCACTAGGTATTTATATGTAATACTAGCCAATGATGTACTGAATGAAACAAAGCAAAAAAAAAAAAAAAATACAGAATATCACTCATGTATTTTTTTAAAAACCTGTATGGTAATATAGTTGTGACTGCATAAAATAGTTTTAGAAAGATAATAAGAAGCTAGACATTAAAAGTTGCCTCCAGGAGTTCCCATCGTGGCACAGCGTCAACGAATCCAACTAGGAACCAGGAGGTTGCGGGTTCGATCCCTGGCCTTGCTCAGTGGTTAAGGATCCAGAGCTGCCGTGAGCTGTGGTGTAGGTCGCAGATACAGCTCGGATCTAGCATTGTGGTGGCTCTGGCATAGACTGGCAGCTGTAGCTCCAATTGGACCCCTAGCCTGGGAACCTTCATATGCCGTGGGTGCAGTCCTAAAGGGACAAGAGACAAAAAAAAAAAAAAAAAAAAAAATAGTTGCCTCCAAAGAGTTGACTGAATAGTGGGAGGACAAGAATCATAAGTGATTCTTTTCAGTATTTTTCAGTATATTTCAGTTCAACTCTTCTGATAACTTCTGAATTTAATATTATTAAAATAAAGCAAGCTAGTCAAAGTCATAGGATAGAAGGAATACTCCATGAAACCAGACCACATGAACTGATAATTCAACTTTACAAAACAGTCATAACTATTTCTGAAATAAACATCATATTCAAGATGAACAGAAATCAAACATATTATAGTGTACATTTTTGATATCAAACCAAACCTCTTATCTTTTCAGTGCATGTATGGAGAACAGATTCAGGATTGAAAAAAAAAAACTTGGAATTTTATTAATTTCCTCGAATCCCAATTTCAGAAGCATTAAGTAGCTAACTAGACCAAAGAATATTCTCTTGAAAAAAAAAAAAATTTCATTACCAAAAGTTATGTGATATAACAACTAAAATTTTTTTAAAAGATTATTATCAGAGATATGAACAATTCACTCTTTTAATTATATGATTTCCTGCTACAATTTTTATTTCCTTAATGCCTGAAACAAAAAAAATTGAAGATATTCTCAATACTGAGATATCAGCCAGGTTATCATTTCTTTGATTGTGTAACCAAATAGCAGTGCTTGAACTGTTTTAATTGTCAGAATTTCAATATTTAACAAGTATTTATTGATCTCAGGTTCAAGCAGTATTCTATGCATTAGAAATTACAGCAATGAATAAAACAGACAAAAATTCTTGCTTTCATGGAGCTTAAACTAAAGGACACTTGGATTCTAAAATCCACATTATTTCAAAGTTTAAAGTCATAAAAAAAGTCCCCCAAAACAGGCCCAGAGAATAAAGGAAGTATAAATAAGCATGCCCCAAATTTGTGTAACAAATAAAAGTGCTGATAGGTCACCATATTCCCTAAGTCCCTCCTCAGAAAGGAAATAAATGTCCCTGAGGCAGAAACACCAGGGATTTACTAGCAAGCAAAACAGTGGGGGAGGGAACTGTATGTCAAACATAGTCAGTAAGAATCTAATATTTTTGATATTAAATATTATAAATATGTAATTAGTATAGCTTTTCTGTGGACTCTCTTCCATAAGCCAATGGACCCCAGTTTTGTACAGGGAAGCAGGAATTTCTCAAGGCACATCCTAGAGAATTGCAAAGGTTCTCAATACTTAGAGTACCTAAATACATTCCGCAAACCATTGATTTTAGTGCCACAATTTGGTCAAAGTTTACTGTCCTATACAATATCATCGGCTAGATGAGGAAATTTATTTGATAATGACATGTTATCGTTGATTAGACATTTAACCATTTGGCATTTATTAAGTGCCCATTGTGCCAGATATTGGAGAATATATTTTGTGGTTAAACCTCATTCAGATGAGAAGTTCTGGTGCGCTTGTTAAAAATGAAAAGGAAAAATCACTTTACTTTATAATCACACCTCATTTATGGCCTGCTAGAATTAGTTAGCCAAATGGCTGCCGATAAGCTCAAATAGTTTTAACACTGGGTTATTGGGGTCAAAGGTTAAATCCCCATATGGGAGAACTAAACCAGCTCTGTTCTGAGGCCAGACCACATGCTTAGCTCCAGGCAGCCACTCTGTAAAAGTCTGCAACTGATCACAAACTGGGCAAGAGGGCAGGAACAGATTCACCCACCCCACCAACCACATAAGAATAACAACTTAGTGTACAGAGCTGAAGATCACATACACTAGAATTCTTGCCTCTATAGCATCTTTTTCTATCATATATTGAAAAATTACAAATGATGTGGGTTATGATCATACACACCTCAAAATGATGATCGATCAACTCAAAATATTCCTGAAGGGGCATAGATCCAGAAAAAGAACATGCAAAATCTTTGATTCCCTGTTTTTCAAAATATTCTTGAAGGCGAATAATAAGCTCATTTGTTATGAGCCAAAGATCCTCAAACTGTTCACTCTGAATACGATATCGTTCTAAAAAGAAAAAATAATTAAAGAGAAAGGGTAATTAACACATAATTACTAGCTGAAACTACATGAATTATCACTAACTCTGACATGAATACCAAAATCAAAGGCACAAAGATTTCTTTTTTGCAATAGAGATATGATTTCTACTGTCTTAGTAGAAGTAATTATACTGCCTCATCGTGATTTTCTGCATCAACAACTTAACTTTTTCAAATTTCATTCCAAAGGTATGTGATCACAGTGGTAAGTTGCAGAGTATGGTCCTTTTGCTACGTATCTTATAAAAGGTTTATCTTATAAAAGTACAATAAAAAGATAAAATTTGGACCCTTCTAAAAAAAAAAAAAGCTTTACTCAAAAGTTAAGAAAATACGGAGTTACTGTTGTGGCACAGTGGAAACGAATCCGACTAGGAACCATGAGGTTGCGGGTTCGATCCTGGGCCTCGCTCACTGGGTTAAGGATCCAGCGTTGCCATGAGCTATGGTGTAGGTCGCAGATGTGGCTCAGACCTGGCGTTGCTGTGGCTATCGTGTAGGCTGGCAGCTACTGCTCCAATTGGACCCCTAGCCTGGGAACCTCCATATGCTGCGGGTGTGGCCCTAAATGGACAAAAAGACAAAAAAAAAAAAAAAAAAAGTTAAGAAAATAGCCATTGCAAAAGTACAACCTGGTAACATTAGTTTTTTTCAGAAAATTATGTGAAATAAAATTTAGTCTATAGAAAGCTCCACATTCTGGACACAGTAGCCAGCTTAAATTCCTGTAATCATTATCAAAGTTTTCTATTTTTCTAAAAATTCTTTCATTGAAAAGAAATTTTGCAAAAGACCTTTCTCTAAAAATAAATCTTGGTTTCCTCCACTCCTGGAAACTTCAGCTCGAAGAGAACCAAATTCCTGTTCATCTTCTACCCTAAGGATGGTGATGATGACAATGACAATGATGATGACAGCAGTGGCAATAACTACATACATGATAAAAGCAACAATTATTTGTTGAACAGCAACTATGCACCAAGCACTGTGCCTGCAACAACTCCATTTTATATAAAAAGGAAAACCAGGCACAGAGAATTTCAGAGACTTGCCAAAAGTCACAAAACAAATTAAATGTCAGAGCTAGAATTCATGATATACATCCTTCTTCCCCAACTATCTAAACCCTACCTACTCTTCAGGACATGGCTTCAAACTCACCTACCTGCAAGAAACCATCTGTAGTAGCCTAATAAGTGCCCGGCACTATCTTAAGCGCTTCACATTCACTCCAGTGTTTAAACCTCAATAGCCCCATGGGGGAAATACTGTTATCTTAATTTCACAGAAAATAAATCTAGCCACAGAAGAGTTTAAATAATTTGCAAAGTCATCTAGCCAGTTACCAACAGAGCAGGGACTGGAACTCTAGCTATTAATCCAAAAATTATCTGTCAATTTTAACCACCTCTCAATATTGCATTTCTTTGAATTTATATAGAGACTAGAATGTGTACAGATCACTAGGCACCTAACCACACAAAACCAGGTACTCTTATTTAAATTTCCAGATGATTATATTCAGTCTCTTCAATGAGATTATAAGCTTTTTGAGATCTGAGTCACCCATTCCATTTAATTCACCATTTATTGAATATCTACCAAGTGCAATTTCATAAAGAAAGAAATTTGGGGAGTACAAAAATTATCTCAGTCTTTTTGCCTAGATCTAGCTAAGGTAGTATATAATACGACATGTGAAACATTTATTTATATCCCCTGTGATACCTTGACAAATTTGATAAATATACTACATCTTTAAATTGGTTTTTAGGACTTCAATCTGTCATCCTCAGATGGAATTCAAGAATATATCTGCTCTCGTTCCTCTAGTCATATTCTTTTCAATTATATAAGGAATAAAAACACTGGGTACTCCTGCCATGGTGCACAACTAACAATGGTCTTCTCTGCTGTGATATCATTCCCCTTGGGACTTCCCCAGCCTCCCTCCTCCAGTCTTATTCTCAATGTTGGCTTCTCCCTCCTCCAGTCTTATTCTCAATGTTGGCTTCTGCCCTTGGTGCTGATCAGATGTTTTCCTCATTTCTCCTCATCAAAAATAGCGGGCCAAGGTCAGCTATGACAACCTTTATCTTTCTTTGTAAATGTCACTGAAGGTTTAATGCTTTAGAAGAGGAATAAAGATAGCACTCTTGTGTAGGAATGTGAGCTGCCGAGAGACAGAGGGAGAATGCTGATGACAAAAGTACAGCAATGCTAGAATCCTCCAAACCAGGGTCTTACCCAAGGGCAGCTTGGAAGCAACATAGTAAACCCAGGCTGGTATTTATGCGCTCTTTCATTCATTTATTTAACTCAGTAAAAGATGCTGGGGATAAAAATCACGAATAAGGCAAGAACTTCTGCCTTCAAGAAGCTCACCATAGCCCTGGAAAGATGGAGTGATGGGGAAAAATGGAAATGGCTTCTGTCATCACCAATTCAGGGACAACCCATTAAGGTTAACTTTGCACAGAAGTGTCAGAACTTTCCCCAATATATAAATATTTTCAAGTATATGAAGGCCTGTTACACAGCAGAAGAATTAGACAACAGAAAGGGAGCTGCGAAGGGCACAAGGTACTCTAAGAATTACATAATAATTATAGATATTCACAAAGTTAGCTGCCTTGGGAGGCAGGGAACTATCTCATACTGTTGGAAGTGTTTAAGGTTCTGAGCTCCTTGGTGCTTGCTTTCTTTCTTTCTGGTGGCATCCCTGGTATGCAGAAGTTCCCAAACCAGGGATCAAACGCATGCCACAGCAGTGACCCAAGCCAAGGCAGTGACACGATTGGAGCTGCACATTGCAGTGATGCAGGGCCAAGAGGACAGTGAGATGTAGTTGTGACCCCTGGAGTGACAGAGCCAAATGTGATAGTGGCAGGTGCAGGCACATACGTTAGCACTGCCACACTTGACTGTGGCTGCCCTCACTGTGGGCAGCATCTGCAAAACCACAGAACAAATGGTGGTCATGCTGTCCTCCACAGTGGCCTGCACCAATGCCAAGAGATCCCATAATTTACAAACTTTAAAAGAGATGCACATAAACAACTGAGATTATTGTGACACATTTTTTAAAAGAACTATGTCATCTGGCCCAAGATGTGAAAAATACACACATGAAGACACCTGAATGAAATGAAGGAGCAAGCCATGGGGATATCTGTGGGAAGAGCAGTCCCAGCCAAGCAATATGTGAGTGCAAAGGCCCTGAGGCAGAAATGTGCTTTTAGGAACACTAAGGAAGTTAGCATGGCTGAAGCTGAGTGAGTGACTGCTCTGTTGCACTACAGGAAAATACACCAGTTTCTGTTAAATCACCCATGTAGGTAATACAAGATTTTCTTGTAATAAAACATACTCTGGTATGTGCCAACAAATTTATCCACCAAAAGTTAGTTTTATTATTTAAATTTTATTAAAAGTTAGAATATTTATTAGAATTTATGACTGGGAAAAACATGGGCACCATTTTCAGCAGAATACAAACAATACCCACAAGCTCAGCTATCCAGGGGCTGAGTTGATGACAAGAAAAGACAAATCCAATTAACACCTATCCTGATGCCTCTTAGGAAGTGCTAGGTTTAGTCCCCATTCATAGTTCACACTGGGGATGGGTGTTATATTAAGAAAAGCAAGGGGTGCTGTGGGCTAGCCAAGAAAGACAGTGGCGCTCAGAACTCTTCCCAGAGATGAAGTGTCTTATCTCTGCTGCCTACAGCTGGAGCTCCTCCCTCGCTCCTGGCAGACAGCAAAATCCCTCATTGGACAAAAGTGAAATATGGGCAAGTCTAAACATTTCTCTTTATCTTTTATCAAGATTTGAATTCTCTGAACAGAGGCCCAGGAACTTTCTGACAGACCACCTCAATCCCCTGTAGTGGGCAAAGACCTCTACTGTCTAAAGATAAAGTAAAAGAGAAATGTCACGTACAATAAATAGGTTCTAAGGAAAGGGACAAATGAGAGAAATGAAATGTAATTCCTTTTATAAAAGAATCATAATGCAACACTATTTTTAATTGATAGTCTCAAGAAGATTCAAGGTAACTCTTCATCTGCTCATTCAATTCAAAAGATATTGAGATAAGTGCTGGGGAAACCATGACAACATACTAGTCCTAGTCCCCGTCTTAGTGAGGACAGAAAATAGGTAAGTCAATAACAAATAGTTACGTTACTAAAGGACTATAATGCAGATTAAAAAAAAGGTACTGTGATAGAAACTAATGGGTAAAACAGTCTTTATATTATTTCATATAATATAGCTAAATAATACTAGCAGTTAAAATTGACCTAGCACTTACAACGTACCAGGAAATTGCTGTATACATGCTTTTTAGGAATTATCTCATTTGATGCTTACATATTATAACTGCACTATTTTTATCCCTATTTTGTAGATGGAAAAAAAAAGGCACAGTAATTTATTTATTCAAAGTCATTCAAACAAACTCTGAGCCAGAGCCAGGTTTAAATTATCAATTTGATTCTAGCTCTCACATTTCTAATCATTTTGTGCATAAAGCTTGGACCTTAAGGATGAGAAGAATAGTCCAGGTAGAGGGAGTGGCAAGTTCAAAGGCCTCAGGGCAGAAGTCAGACATATACCAGAAACTGAGAGAATGCCAGAGGGAGGAAGAGAGAGCCTGTAGATGAAAGTGGATGTTAGCCCAGGCCAGAACATGCAGGGAGACCTATGGGGTTGGTAAAACTTTGGAAATTACTATAAATGCAAAGGATTTTAAGCTGAAGAGACTTTAATTTGTAATGGTTTGTTTCTTTGTTTTTATTACAAGAGCTGCCAAGTAGAAAACTTGGAATTGGAAAGGGACAACCAATAGTTATGATCCAGGTAAGAGATGGTGGTGGCATATATAGCAATTAAGGGCATCATATTAGGAAGGAAATCCCCAATTTCTCAGGTCTCAGCCCCAAAAAAACCTTAAAATGTAGTATATTTTTACATCTATGACCAATAAAAATAAATTAACTAATCTCGATTTCTTCTTCTACACAAAGGGGAAAATAAAACATCCCACACAAAGTTGGTAGGGACATCATTTATAATGCTATATGGAAAAGACCTATACAAATATAATTTAACTTTGTATTATAAAATTTAGATAAAGCAGAAATAGATGTTCAAAGTACATTGATTGAAAAAATCAAAACGTTGATACAAAATGTGTGGAGTGAAACAAGTAAAAAATCTAAAGCTCAATATAAAACTTAGCGATAAATAAAATTCTAGATATTTAGCAGGTATTGCTACAGCCTGAATGTTTCTGTCTCTTGAAAATTTCCATGTTAAATCCTAAAACCCTATGAAGTAATATCTGGATATGGGGACTTGGGAAGGCAATTATGTCATGAAGGTGGAGCGCTCATGAATGAGATTAGTGCCCTTATAAAAGGGACCCCAGCAATTTCCTTTTCCCCCTCTGCCATTTGCCAGTGAAATAATCTACATCTATGGACTAGGAAGTAGGCCCTCTCCAGAAACCAAATCTATTGGTGCCATGATCTTGGAATCCCAGCCTCAAGAACCATGGAAAACAAATTTCCGTTGTGTAAAAGCCACCCAGTCTATGGTGTTTTGTATAACAGCCCAAACAGATTAGGATAGTACTCTACTATGAGCAAGTATAATCCATGAATATCACCAAAATAACAAAAATGTAAAAATCATAATAAACATTTAAATAGGTGTGATATTTTCTGTAATGTTAAAACCGTGGTCTCTCCAATCAACATTACTCTACCCAGCAAGGCTCTCATTCAGATTTGAAGGAGAAATCAAAACCTTCTCAGATAAGCAAAAGCTGAAAGAATTCAGCAACACTAAACCAGCCTTACAACAAATACTAAAGGAGCTTCTATAGGCAGAAAAGAACAAGAGAAGAAGGAAAGGAAAAAGAGCAGCAAAAACAAATCCAAAGTAATTAATAAAATGGCAATAAGAACATATATAGCAATAATTACCTTAAGTGTCAATGGACTAAACGCCCCAACCAAAACACATAGACTGGCTGAATGGATACAAAAACAAGACCTATGCATATGCTGTCTTCAGGAGACCCACTTCACTTCTAGGGACACATACAAATTGAAAGTGAGAGAATGGAAGAAAATATTTCATGCAAATGGGGATCAAAAGAAAGCTGGAGTAGCAATACTCATATCAGACAAAATGGACTTTAAAGTGAAGAATATTTTCAGGGACAAAGAAGGACATTACATAATGATCAAAGGATCAATCCAAGAAGATGTTATAACAATTTTAAATATCTATGCACCCAACACAGGTTCACCACCATATATAAGGCAACTGCTATCAACCTTAAAAGGAGAAATTGACAATAACACAATCATAGTGGGGGACTTTAACACCCCAATTACAGCAATGGACACATCAACCCGACAGAAAATCAATCAGGAAACACAGGCCCTGAAGGAAGCATTAAACCAGATGGATTTCATAGATATTTATAGGACATTTCCTCCAAAAGCAACAGAATACACATTCTTCTCAAGTGCACATGGAACATTCTCTAAGATTCACCATATCCTGGGCTACAAATCCAACCTCAGTAACTTTAAGAAAATTGAAACCATATCAAGCATCTTTTCTGACCACAACACTATACGACTGGGTATCAACAACAAGAAAAAAACTGCAAAAAACACAACACGTGGAGACTCAACAACATGCTACTAAACAACCAATGGATCACTGAAGAAATCAAAGAGGAAATTAAAAAATACCTGGCAGCAAATGACAACAAAGATATGACACTCCAAAACCTATGGGGTGCAGCAAAACCCGTGCCAAGAGGAAAGTTTATAGCAATACAAGCCCACCTCAGGAAACAAGAAAAAGCCCAAGTAAACAAGCTAACTTTACATCTAAAGCAGCTCGAGAGAGAAGAACAGACAAGACCTAAAGTTAGGAGAAGGAAAGAAATCATAAAGATCAGAGCAGAAATCAATGAAATAGAAACAAGGAAAACCATAGAAAAGATCAAGGAAACGAAAAGCTGGTTCTTTGAAAAGATCAACAAAATTGATCAACCCCTAGCCAGACTTACCAAGCAAAAAAGAGAGAGGACTCTAATCAGTAAAATTCAAAATGAAAAAGGAGAAGTAACAACGGACACCACAGAAATACAAAGGATCCTAAGAGACTACTATATGCAACTATATGCCAATAAAATGGAAAACCTAGAAGGAATGGACAAATTCTTAGAAAACTACAATCTTCCAAGACTAAACCAAGACGAAATAGAAAAGATGAATGGACCCATCACAAGAACTGAAATGGAAACTGTGATTAAAAACCTTCCAACAAACAAAAGTCCAGGGCCAGATGGCTTCACAGGCAAATTCTATCAAACATTTAGAGAAGACCTAACACCTCTCCTTCTGAAACTACTTCCAAAAATTGCAGAAGAAGGGATATTCCCAAACTCAGTCTATGAGGCCACCATCACCCTGATACCAAAACCAGACAAAGACTCCACAAAAAAAGAAGACTACAGGCCAATGTCACTGATGAACATCCATGCAAAAATCCTCAACAAAACACTAGCAAACCGCATCCAACAATACATTAAAAGGATTGTACATCATGATCAAGTGGGATTGACCCCAGGGATGCAAGCGTTCTTCAATATCCGCAAATCCATCAGTGTGATACACCACATTCACAAACTGAAGAATCAAAACCATATGATCCTCTCAATAGACGCGGGAAAAGCCTTTGACAAAATCCAACACCCATTTCTGATAAAAACCCTTCAGAACGAGGGCATAATGGGAACCTACCTCAACATGATAAAGGCCATATACGACAAACCCACAGCAAACATCATTCTCAATGGTGAAAAGCTGAAAGAATTCCCACTGAGATCAGGAACAAGACAAGGATGTCCACTCTCGCCACTACTCTTCAACATAGTTCTGGAAGTCCTAGCCACAGCAATCAGAGAAGGAAAAGAAATAAAAGGAATCCAAATTGGAAAGGAAGAAGTCAAACTATTAGTCTTGGCAGATGACATGATACTATTGCTGGAGAATCCTACAGACTCTACCAGAAAACTGTTAGAGCTCATCCACGAATTTGGCAAAGTTGCAGGATACAAAATCAATACACAGAAATCGATAGCGTTTCTATATACTAACAATGAAAGAGCAGAAAAGGAAATTAGGGGATTTCCTAATGGATGCCATTTACCATCGCATCCAAAAGAATAAAATACCTAGGAGTAAACCTACCTAAAGAAACAAAAGACCTGTACTCTGAAAACTACAAGCCACTGATGAAAGAAATCAAAGATGACACAAATAGATGAAAGATATACCATGCTCGTGGATCGGAAGAGTTAATATTATCAAAATGACTATACTACCCAAGGCAATCCACAGATTCAACGCAATCCCTATCAAATTACCAAGGACATTTTTCACAGAACTTGAACAAAATATTTTAAAGTTTGTTTGGAAGCACAAAAGACCCAGAATAGCCAAAGACATCCTGAAAAAGAAAAATGGAGCTGGAGGAATCAGGTCCCCTGGACTTCAGACTATACTACAAAGCAACAGGCGTCAAAACTGCATGGTACTGGCACAAAGACAGACACATAGAGCAGTGGAACAGGATAGAAAGCCCAGAATTCAACCCATGCACTTACAGCCAACTCATCTATGACAAAGGAAGCAAGACTATACAATGGAGAAAGGACAGCCTGTTCAATTAGTGGTGCTGGGAAAACCGGACAGCCACATGGAAAAGAATGAAATTAGAACACTCCCTAACACCACACACAAAAATATACTCCAAATGGATTAAAGACCTAGATCTAAGACCAGGCACTATCAAACTCCTAGAGGAAAACATAGGCCAAACACTCTCTGACATAAACGACAGCAACCTCTTCTCAGATCCACCTCTTAAGAGTATTGACAATAAAAAGAAAAATAAACAAATGGGACCTACTCAAACTTCAAAGTTTCTGCACAGCAAAGGAAACCCTAAACAACACAAAAAGACAACCCACAGAATGGGAGAAAATCTTTGCAAATGAATCGACTGGCAAGGGATTACTCTCCAAAATTTACAAACACCTTCTGCAGCTCCATACCAACAAAAAACAAACAACCCCATCCAAAAATGGGCAGAAGATCTAAACAGACAGTTCTCCAAAGAAGACATACAGATGGCCCAGAAACACATGAAAAGATGTTCAGTGTCACTCATTATTAGAGAAATGCAAATCAAAACCATGATGAGGTACCACCTTACACCAGCCAGAATGGCCATCATCCAAAAGTCTACAAACAATAAGTGCTGGAGAGGGTGTGGAGAAAAAGGAACCCTAGTACACTGTTGGTGGGATTGTAAATTGGTGCAACCACTGTGGAAAGCAGTATGGAGATTCCTCAGAAAACTAAACATAGAACTACCATTTGACCCAGCAATCCCACTCCTGGGCATCTATCCGGAGAAAACCACGACTCGCAAAGACACATGTACTCCAATGTTCATTGCAGCACTATTTACAATAGCCAAGACATCGAAACAACCTAAATGTCCATCGACAGAGGAGTGGATCAAGAAGATGTGGGACATATACACAATGGAATATTACTCAGCCATCAAAAAGAACAAAATACCAGCATTCTTAGCAACATGGATGGTCCTAGAAACTATCATGCTAAGTGAAGTTAGCCATACAATGAGACACCAACATCAAATGCTTTCACTGACATGTGGAATCTGAAAAAAGGACAGACGGAACTTCTTTGTAGAACAGATGCTGACTCACAGACATTGAAAAACTTATGGTCTCTGGAGGAGACAGTTTAGGGGGTGGGGGGATATGCTTGGGCTGTGGGATGGAAATCCTGTGAAATCAGATTGTTATGATCATTATACAACTTTAGATGTGATAAATTCATTTGAGTAATAAAAAAATGAAAAAATAAAATAAAAAAAATAAAACCGTGGTGTCAATTATTTTCTTATTTTCATCAACACATGCAAGTGAAAAAAAATTTTTTAAGTAAAAAAATTTACTATCAGACTTTGGATATAGAAATAGAAACACAAAACCTGCAAGGCGAATTTTTTTCAGAGTACCAGAAATCAACAAGAATCAAGGAGTCAAAGATACGTACGGTATTATTTTGATTATTAAGCATTTTCTCAATACTAGTATTCCAAGATAGTTAACATTGCCCTGGAGACTTTCCAGAGTATACATTTCATGGAAAGGAGAAATGAAAATTTGTATTTATAATATAACATGAAAGAAGAAAGTTGTATTCTAAAATACACCCTTACAATATTGGTAATTAAAATAGCTGCCAAAAGAAATGTTCAATATATTTTTTTTATCTCTTTTCCTTTGCATCTCATAATAGCAGCTCAGTGGAAATAACCATTTCAGCTTCCAAATGAAATAAATTTGGATGAATGGAGCCCAATGAATTGCCATTCTACCCTAGTACAAATGGAGAAAATAATATATTTAATATTACAAAACAAAACAAAACACAAAAACGCATAACGTCAGTCTCTATTCATTTCAGAACATCTGAAGTTCATCAATATAAATAACGCTTGTATTCATATCATAAACAAAGCATCAATATAATTTATGCTCTTTGGAAATTTAAAAATGTGAGATGGAAAAGCAGATGAATACTTTTAAACCAAAATTTGGAAGAAGTTTTAAATAATATTAGGAGATACTAGTATAATATTCTAAACATACAAACTTTTTAATATTAGTAGAAACTATGGATGGTTTCTCTAAATTTACTTTCAAAAGGCTTTTTCCAACTTAGATTTACAATATTCCCATTGTTCTTTGATAATATTTCTAAGAAGTTCTAAGATAAATATTAACAGTAATATTATATTGATGAATCACTATACATATTAAAGCATTCACAGTGGCATGAGGTGGGTGTCAGGTGACTTTTAGATTTGATCTTTACACTTGTCCCTAAATTTTTTGGCTTCATTAAAGGACTACTCTATGAACCTCCAGGCACAGAAGAAAATTTACTGATCTCTAAAAACCCCATGCTTTATTAAGCATCTGAAGACACCTTTTCCTTTCTGGAATGCCCTCTACCTAATAATCTCTTATCATTTCTCAAGATCCTTATATAAAATCTCTTATGGAGCCTCATTCCTTTGAACTCCAGTACCAGCTAAAGCATGCTTCTATAAGCACGTTAAGCATTCTTTTTTTGGGGGGGTGGGGGCAATGCCCATCGCATACGGAAATTCCTAGGCTAGGGGTCAAATCAGAGCTACAGCTGCCGGTATACACCACAGTCACAGCAACGCCAGATCCTTAACCCACTGAGCGAGGCCAGGGATGGAACCTGCATCCTTATGGATACTAGTAAGGTTCTCAACCCACTGAGCCATAACAGGAACTCCACATTAAGCATCCTATTATCAGTTCCCTAATTGTTTGTCTCTCCCTTTTATCCAGGAGCTCTACAATAGCCACTACAGTCTTTATATCTAATAAAGCCTGCTGAATGAAAAATGAACAAAGGTGCATGGTCTACCTAGGTGGAGTAGAGCAAGACTCTCACTTTCCTTGTTCTGAAGTTTTTTTTGTTTAATACAGTACAAGATCACATGTGCTTTCCTTTGGCATTTGTAAAACCAAAGGCTTTTTCAAGGCACAAGCCTTATTCCCAAATATGACAATTCTTTCATTATATCTGAAAGCAAAATAATCAAAATGGATAAGCAAAGAATTTTTAAATTTGAACTTATTAAATTCAATCACTCTTTCTAGCATGTTAAAATCTTTAAGGATATGGAAATGTCTGGTATATTAGTTATGCTTTCCATTTTCCAAAGGTCTATCTGAGGCAACATAAATTTGCTATTTGCAATTGCTTAGCTCTACTTGTGAAACCGAAAGGATATATTTACTCAGCATTCATTGCTAATTACCAATTTAATGGAGTACAGAATTCTAAGCTGAAAATCATTTCCTTCAGATCATAAGGAAAATTTTTCCATTGTTCTCTAGCATCTAATGATTTTGATGAAAAGTTAAATATCTTCTTGATTCATATACCTTGAGTAGATTGTTTTTTCCTTTCTAATCTTTGAGGATATGCTCTGGATATTAGTGCTCTAAAATTTCACAATAATACATCTAGATTTGCACATTTTTCTCATTCATTGTGCTAACATCAAACAGGCTCTTCCAATATCCACAGCTAAGACACTTCATTTTCTAGAAATCCTTGTCTGCAATGTTTTTCTCTCCATTTTCACACCCCCCGCCCCCGCAATTGCACCCCTGGTCTGATGGGCTTGTCATCAAAATCTGCAGTCCCTCTGAACTCTTGACATCAACATCTCATTCATTCTCTGACCACCATCTTTTTTTTGGTTCTTCTAGTTCACCTTCTCTATAGGTCCTACTAGTTCACTTTTCTTCAACCTTGTAATCCATTTCTTCAACCTTGTAACCTGTTAATTTTTCACCATGGGTCAGTTTTCTCTAATCATTATTTCTCTTAGCTTAGATTTGATAGTCCATTATTACAATCATTCTCATAAAAACATTTTATCTGCAAGTCTGTTTCAAAACCCCAGCCCTGACTTTAGTTGCTTGGATACTGATAAACAAATTACTGCCGGAGGAAATAATTTAAGAATGACTGGTTTCATCTTAAAATTCAAGATCTCAGGAGTTCCCGTCGTGGCGCAGTGGTTAACGAATCCGACTAGGAACCATGAGGTTGCGGGTTCGGTCCCTGCCCTTGTTCAGTGGGTTAACGATCCGGCGTTGCCGTGAGCTGTGGTGTAGGTTGCAGACGCGGCTCGGATCCCGCGTTGCTGTGGCTCTGGCGTAGGCCAGTGGCTACAGCTCCGATTCGACCCCTAGCCTGGGAACCTCCATATGCCGCGGGAGCGGCCCAAGAATTAGCAACAACAACAAAAAAGACAAAAAAAAAAAAAAAAAAAAAAATTCAAGATCTCAGACTTCAAGTGGGAACTCAACATTGCCTTATTTTTTACGAGTTCGCATTCTTGTTCTCTAATACACCAATGTCATTCATACCTTCGTTTTTTTTTTTTTTAATTTAGACATCATCCAAGCTCCCTTATCTTTTCATCAACGAATCCACAAAATCTCCCTGGACCTACATCTAATTCCTTCTGATACAGTAAAGTTACAAAGACCTGTCCTACAATTCTCCTCACTTTCCAGACTCTGCATCCCACCCCCTCTCTCCTCAGGGAATTCATTGTTTTGGGACTCCGGATCATCAGCCTCTCCCACTAACTCAATCATTTCAATTGATATTCACACATGTTCTAATTTAGCTCATCTAAAAAACAAAACAAAACCCTCAACTCCTTCCAGCTATATTTTACTTCTGAATTACTGGGTGTGGTTGTCCAATTCTTACTGAAAATGCTAGATACTAACTTATAACATTAGACACTATAAATTTATCCTTGGATTAAGCTACAGCTTAGACTGCACTGTTTGGGGCTCAGATAGAACTATATTTAGTAAGTTGAGTTTTTTCATTATTTTTAAAGCTCTATGAAATTTATTACTCACAAATTCTACTTACATTAGTATAACAATTGAAACTATAAAAAAAAGCTATAAAGGCATTATTCAAGAAGTTATCTTTGGGACGTTCAAAAAAGAAATTTCATCCTGAACTCAGCGTCAGTAAAGGCAATGCGTCTCCTAAACAACTGACTTGATTTGATCTTTTGAACATTCTGAAAATTATTTTTAGGCTGCTAGCACTTTATCCATTGTATGGTATATATTTCTGGGTATTAATCTTATTCCTTTTCTTTTCTGGCCATGGCCTCAACATATGGAAGGACCCAGAACATAGATCAAATCCATGCCACAGCAGCGATCCAGGCCACTGCAGCGACAATGCCAGGTCCTTAACCCACTGTGCTACAAGGCGACTCCCTTATTCTTATCTTTATTAATTTCCTGCTTTTATTTTTTCTCTCTGTTCCTTCAACTTTTACTTCCTCCTTTCATGTTCTGGAAACTTTTGTAATTTTATACATATATTTTTTAAATCCTTTAAGAAACAAGTGGAATAAGGCAAGGTACAAATAGATAACGGAGAGAAAAAGATAAAAATAGATATAGAAGAAAGATCAAGAAAACTATAGAGACAGAAAGTGGCAGGAAGAAGGAGAGAGAAAGAGGTAGCAGTTTTTGTTGTGTGAGGCAGTAAGTCACAGTGTGGATCTGGATCTTAAGAAAGTGGCATGGCAGGAATATATACATATTTAGGCAATAGCGTATGTCTTATGGGATCCCACCGTACTGAATCAGTGAAATTAATTCTATGTAGAAATATTTTATAACTCTTATTATAAAAATATTTGATCTCATAAAATGTGAACTTCTGGTTTTTAACAACTTATTGGGTATCATTGATATGCAAATATATATATATATATTTAATGTATATAACTTGATGAATTTGGACATATGCATACACATGTAAAACTATTACTACAACCAAGGTAATATACATATCCATTACTTGTCTTATTATTTTCTTTTTTTTTTTTTTTTTGTCTTTTGAGGGCCACACCCGCGGCATGTGGAGGTTCCCAGGCTAGTGGTCTAATCGGAGCTATTACTGCCAGCCTACGCCAGAGCCACAGCAATGCAGGATCTGAGAGGCATCTACGACCTGCACCACAGCTCATGGCAACACTGGATCCTTAACCCACTGACCAAAGCCAGGGATTGAACCTGCAACCTCATGGTTCTTAGTCGGATTTGTTAACCACTGAGCTACAATAGGAACTCCCAACAAGCTATCTTGAAAAAATTATTGTAATAATCAATTCAAAGTTGTGACAAATGCACAAATTATTTTCAATTTAGGTCTGTGGAAATCATTTTTAGAAATTTCGCTAGAGTATTTTTCCTAAATACTTTTATCTTTAATTTTTTTTTTTTTAGAATTCAATAATAAACTCTTAATTTCACTGAATCATTACTCTACTTTCTGAAATTAAAAACCTATTCATCTACCCAGATAATGTGACTGGATATCTGAGACAATGAGCTTAATTCACTTTTCTTTTGTCTGCTCTGGCTGATCTATACCAAACTGAACTGAAATTACCATATAGCACACTTCAAGACTGGCTGATTATCAAGAAAGTTTTAAAACCCACAGAAAATACCATGCAAGGGAGTTCCCATTGTGGCACAGTGGTTAACGAATCCGACTAGGAACCATGAGGTTGCAGGTTCGATCCCTGGCCTTGCTCAGTGGGTTAAGGATCCAGTGTTGCTGTGAGCTGTGGTGTAATTCGCAGACGTGGCTCGTATCTGGCTTGCTGTGGCTGCGGTGCAGGCTGGCAGCTGTATCTCTGATTAGCCCCTTAGCCTGGGAACCTCCATATGCCGAGGTTGCGGCCCTAAAAAAACGAAAGACAAAAAAAAAAAAAAAAGAAGAAAATACCATGCAAGGTCTAAGGACAACTTTATATGATTTATGTAGCATTTGACTATTTACTAGGGAAACAATACGGGTTCTTTCGTAGGGCTTTTCTGTCCATTGAGATTTCTAGACTAAAGGCTGTGTGCCTTTCATAAAAAAGAAGAATGTCATAGATTGGACACAAATTACTTCACTTCTTTCTTGGAGATATATATATATATACACTCTAATAGAGCAGAGAGGAGCACCAATATTTGTCTCAGTTCCAGAAAACTGTACTTTCTTCATATCTACTTCCCTTCATCTCCAAGGGTATTTCCTAGGTTGAATTCTAGGTGTCACTGAAGCCAAAAAACCATCAGGGAAGTGTAATAACTGCCCTTCAGGTTTCAGTTTATACAGTTCATTTGGTTCCTTATTTAAAAGATTCTGTCGTATTCCATTGTTTAGTCTGTTTGCTCACACTATAGCTGTGCCAAGGCATTCATTGCCACATATTAAGATGAATGTGAATAAATCAGTTATACACCTGGATATTTGGTGAAATTTAGATAACGATAAAATAATCGTGGGCAACAGCAATGTTCGAAGAGTTACTTTATCTAAAAAGCAACAAATATTATGCACTAGAACATAAATATCCCCATTTGCACAAAGAATAACTTTTTGCCTTTTTAAAATGTCCTCAATTGCAGATTCATCATACAGTATCATCAACTGAAATCAAACAGATGTGTACAATTTCCCAAAGAAATGTTGGCAACAATATTTTAGTAAAACTAAGAACAGTTTAACAAAGAGAGATATTTGAAAAGAAAATGATTCCATCATCTGACTGAAGATTAAAGCTAATCAAAACAAAATGGTGCCAATGTAAAGAAAACTACAATCATTACCAATCACAAAAAACCACAAAAAAGTACAGAAATCTCTTGTTTTCTCAGAATTATCTTTGATTTTTGATTTTTGTCTTATTCTATAATTTCTAGTTATATCCAAGTCTATTTCACCAGTCACCAATCTACATATTCCAGAAACTGCTACAATTTTAACCACAGAAACAGCATCATAGTTTCTAAAATAAGGATGTATATATGTTCCTCCGGTTAACATCTTCATTTTTCAAAAATAATTACTTATTTTACTATATATTCTAATTATAAAATAAATAACCAACTAAAACTGCAAATGCATAAAATAGAAAGTGAAAACCCACTGTAAAAATCACAGAGATTTTAAAAATTGGAGTGTACTAGGACTTTATACATACATATGTGCGTGTGTGTGCATGTGTGTGTGTGTGTATACACACATATTCATTCCTTTAATACCCTTAGTGTACCTAAAATTTGTTTTTAAAAAACTTCCTTTCTTAATAGTTTGATTTATATCTAAGAAAGTGTATAAAATTCAGTGAGCTTAGTAGCTTCATTATCTATATACATCAGAAGTCACTTTCAGAGTGAATAGTTTCAAGTATTATCACATGAAGCAACCAAATCAATAAAGCATATTTAAATCTGAAATTCAAACTTGACTATACAATTACTACTTTTCATTCTATTGAAATTAGTCTCAGTAAAAGTTATTCACTTTCATCTTTGCCAGTGTCAAAAAAGAGGATATAAGAATATATACACACACAAAAATTAACTCTAGCTTCTAGTAATTCCTAAAACCTAGTTCACCATATACTTATCTCAAAAGATTTTACAATGTTTAAAATTCATGTCTCAAACTCTCCTCATCCCCCAAACCAAAGCTACATATCTCTAATAAAATAGGATCTGATTTTCCTAATATAATGGCTCTTCAATATTTACCAAACATCACCCCGGCAGAAATCCTTGATGTGGCAATGGTCTGCGATACAATGTTCTTAATAGAAATTTTCAAAAGCAATAATACCATGGTTTTACTTACGAGAGGTTTTGGAAGCAAGAAGAGTAACTCGGGAACCTCCTAAGAAGCGAAAGCCCATTACATTCACCTGATCATCTTCTGACTGACTAGCAAAGCCTACAAGGAAAAGAAAATCACCTTATATAACCACAAGGCTAAACACAATGAAATAGGAAGCTTAGTTGACAATGAGTATTTTGGGGGTCACTATTCATGTTTCAAGCCCACGTATGAACTATATTATATTAACTGATTTCCACAGTTATCTCCAATTGCTAAAATTTCTGCCCCACAAGAACATAGTGAAATCATTTCATTTCCTTTTTTCTACTAACTCATTCTAGGTCTGAGGCAGGAATTGCACAAGATGAACCTAGAGCTTTGTTACACCAGAAAGCAAGGAAACTGTCAGTGACTAGTAGAGCTGATGAAAATTACGAGGGAAACTGAAGAGACTGCTGCTGGTCAGAGATGAAAATATTTGAGTATCGAAAAACACAATAACAGCAATAGAATAAAATATCAAATATATTTAAAGGCATGTATTCATATTGATACTAAAGACAAAATAAAAAAGCCAAATATTCACTATTGAAGGACCCTAGAGAATCATCTCATTATTTTAAAAATCAATAATAGAGACAAAGAACCAATCACTTACCTTGATGATCCTACTTAAATTGTACCACATTATTTACAATAGTAAATAAGAGAAAGGTTCTCTGTGTAGAAATATTATAGCTAAAAATTAAAGAAATCTTGAAAGAATAGAATACCAACATTTTTCAACTTCCAATAAATTAATGAATCTTAGCATTGACTATCAATAGCTATTACAACCACAAAAAAAGACACAGATATTATGTACCCTCCTCTGAAAGTATATATCACCATTCATAGAGTAGTGTGGCCAAAACAATCAGTCTTGACTCTATTAGATCTAGATGCAATTTACATGAAAAGAGAAAATATTAAACAAAATCACAGAGATATAGGAGTTCCCATTGTGGCACAGTGGAAATGAATCCAACTACTAACCATGATGTTGTGGGTTTGATCCCTGGCCTCACTCAGTGGGTTGGAGATCCAGCGTTGCCGTGAGCTGTGGTGTAGGTCACAGACACAGCTCGGATCCCACATTGCTGTGGCTGTGGTATAGGCCAGCAGCTGTAGCTCTGATTGGACCCCTAGCCTAGGAACCCCCATATGCTGTTGGTGAGGCCCTAAGATAAAAAATTTTTTTTTAAAAGTCACAGAGATATAATTAGAAAAATTCAGAGTATGGGAACTCACAGGAAAAATAATTTTCAACTCTTCAACAAATAAACTACAAATTAAAAAGGAGATAACCTAGAGAAGGAGATACCAAAATTCATATAAAAAATTACAATAAGTGAAGCGTAATTGAATCCTGACTCAAAAAAAAGAAAGTAAATAAATAAAAATTACATTGGAGAACTTTACCCTGGACCAAGATTGAAAAACTGGGGCCAAATTTACCCTCCCATCTTAAACAACTAAAAAATGGAATAAAATATATGAAATATTTTTTAAGACACTGAAAATCAGAAAACAAACAACAATCATCTCTGACAAACAAGAAACAAATAAAGTGATTCATATGATTGCCCCAGCTTACCACTTAGAGAAAATTTTCAAACCATAACACAGGGAGGGGGAGCCCAGGAGCTACCCAGCATTCTCCTCAAGTCAAGGAGATAGAGTTGGGAATCTAGGAAGGTCAACGTGGCAAAAACTCCCAAGGCAGAGAGAGGAGAGAGCTATGGAGAAAGAATTCTGGAGACCTGCAAAGTCCCCTTTGAGTACTCAGCTAAATACTAATCAGTATATGACGCTGAGGAAACCATGAAAGACTGGGAAAGAACCAGCCAAAAAAGATTACAAGGAATAATCCATAAGCCCATACAAGGCCAGGGATAATCCCTATTCTCAGGGGCCAGAATATAAACCATCATAATTCAAAAGGCACCAGGTAAAACACATAGAAGAGTTTGGCTTCAGTAGTAGGTAAAGTTTGCTCCAAAATGCTCCTATCCCACTTAACAAAGCTTCAAAGTACCACCTAAAAGGATCAAGCTTTTTCAAGTGACTTAAATGTGTCCCGGGGGAAAAAAGCTCAAAAATATTTATACGAAAACTAAAATACTCAATACACAACTAGATAAAATTCAGAGGTTCTGAGCCTCAATCAGTAATTACAGGACATAAAAAGAGAAAAGAGATTATAATTCATTAACAAAAATAAAAATCAAAACTAACTCAGAAATGACACAGATGATAAAATTAGTAGCAAAAGGTATTAAAACAGCTATTATATTATAAATGTTCAAATGAGCTATATTACATTGAAACAGAAGATTTTTTTTAAAAAGAGAGAGACTCAAATCAAACTTTGAGAGAAGACAATTATAGTCTCTGAGATACAAAATACAACACACCAAGTGGGATTATGAACACATTACACACTGCAGAAGAAAATAACTTGAATGTATAGCAAGGGAAACAATGCAAAATAAAGCACAAAGAAAAAATAAAAATTAAAAAAACAGGAGTTCCCGTCGTGGCTCAGTGGTTAACGAATCCAACTAGGAACCATGAGGTTGCAGGTTCGATCCCTGGCCTTGCTCAGTGGGTTGAGGATCCAGCATTGCCGTGAGCTGTGGTGTAGGTCGTAGATGCAGCTCAGATCCCGCGTTGCTGTGGCTCTGGCATAGGCCAGCAGCAACAGCTCCAACTGGACCCCTAGCCTAGGAACCTCCATGTGCCACGGGAGTGGCCCCAGAAAAGGCAAAAAGACAAAAAAAAAAAAAAAAAGAGCATCATTAAGCTCTGGGACAACCTCAAGTGAGAAATACAGATATAATTAGAGTCCTTAAAAATAAAGGAGTTCCCATTGCAACTCGGTGGTAACAAACTAGTATCCATAAGGATGCAGGTTCCATCCCTGGCTGGCCCCACTCAGTGAGTTAAGGATTTGGCATTGCCAAGAGTTGTGGTGTAGGTTTCAGACATGGCTCAGGTCCCACGTTGCTGTGGCTATGGAATACACTGGCAGCTGCAGCTCTGATTCGACCCCTAGCCTGGGAACTTCCATATGCCATAGGTGCAGCCCTAAAAAGACAAAAAATAAATATTAAAGAATAAAAAAGGAGTGGAGACACAAAAAAATACTTGGAAAAATAATGGCCAAAATATTTGCACATTGAATAAAAATTATAATCCATGGATCAAAATATGTTAGCAAAGACCAAGCAAAGGAAAATAAAAATACAAACCTAAAAAAATTACACCAAAATTGAATCGTTTAAAGAAAAACATCTTAAAAGCAACAAGAGAAAAAAGATATATTACATATAGAGGCCTATATTGACAGCCAGAAAACAAGTGGAACAATATCTTAAGAGTAATGAAAGAAAAACATTGTCAATCTCCAATTCTTTACTAGTGAAAATAACTTTCTAAAAGTGGTGGGAAAAAATCCATTTTCAAACATACGAAAGCTGAAAGAATTCAACATTCATATATCTGCACTAGAAGAAGTGTTAGAGAAGTATTTCAGGTAAAAGGAAAATGATACCAGATGGGATGAAGAGCAGTGGAAAAGGTAACCCCGTGAGTAAATGTATAAAGTTATTGTATTAATTATTAAAATGTCTTAAAGAAGATAATTACATCTTAAAACAAAATTCATAACAATATAGTACAAGGTTTATATCTAATATGTGTAGATATAAAATATAAGACAAAACTAGCATAGAGGCTGGTAGGGGAGAAATGGAAAGATATTATCATATGATTCTTAAACTATTTTGAGGCACTATACTACCATGTAAAGATAGACTGTGATAAGTTAGAGATATATATTGTATAATGCATTTGTGCATTTTTGACAGGGAAACAGTGCCCTCGAGGGGCCAAAAAAATATTCACAGGGATCAAAAAAATCTTACTCATTTTATCTCTAAAAACAAGAGAATATGTATTCATATAGAATATAAACAGATATAAAAGACAACTGCAGTACTGAAAAGGTGTGGAGGTGCTATTAAGAAAGAAATGTCTAGGAGTCCCCGTCGTGGCGCAGTGGTTAACGAATCCGACTAGGAGCCATGAGGTTGTGGGTTCGATCCCTGCCCTTGCTCAGTGGGTTAACGATCCGGCGTTGCCGTGAGCTGTGGTGTAGGTTGCAGACGCGGCTCGGATCCCGCGTTGCTGTGGCTCTGGCATAGGCCGGTGGCTACAGCTCCGATTGGACCCCTAGCCTGGGAACCTCCATATGCCGCGGGAGCGGCCCAAGAAATAGCAACAACAACAACAACAACAAAGACAAAAAGACAAAAAAAAAAAAGAAAGAAATGTCTAAAAAGTCTTTTAGGGGGAGCAATAATAAAAGAAAGGTTGGGAAACACTGCCTTAAACTTTAGAGAAGCAACAAAATTAACACTAGGTGGTAGAGTAAATACGATGACAAAGTAGATAAAATAGAATCACAAAATATACTCAATTGAAAAGAATGCAGGAAAAAAACAGACAAGGCAAATAAAAAACAAAGCACAAGATGTAGATTTAAAACCAACCCTATCAATAATCGCATTAAAATAAATAGTCTAAACACCACAATTAAAAGACAGATACTACTGGATTGCATTTAAAAAGCCAAAACTCAACTGTATACTACCTATAAGAAATCTACTTTAAATATAAAGATGTAAACAGAAGTAAAAGAAGGATAATATATATGTATACCATTGTAATACTAGGGCAAAATAAAGTGGGAATAGCAATATTAATATCATAAAAGTAGATTTTAGAACAAAGAATATTAACATTCTTTGTTAATATTTCATAATAATCAAGAGAACATTATAATCCTAAACATTTATGCACCTAAAACAGAGCTTTAAACTAAATGAAGCAAAAACTTCAGATATGCAAAAAGAGAAATAGACAAATTATAGTTGAAGAGTTCAACGACCTACTCTTAAAAATTGACACATATAGACAGAAAATCAGTAAGGATATAGAAGACTTAAAACACTATCAGAAAACTTATCTTAATTGACATTTATGTACACTCCCATCCTACAACAGCAGAAAATCCACTATTTTCAAGCAAAGACAGTCCTAGCTTGGAGTCATTAAATAAGTCTCAATAAATTTAATAGGATTCAAGTCATATAAAGTACATTCTCCTACCACAGGGAAATCGAATTCCAAGTCAATAACAAATGTTCTATGGAAAATCACCACGGGTTTGGAAACTATATACCAAACTTCTAAATAACACTAAGGTCAAAAAAGAAATCAAAGAAAAAAATTAAAAAGTGTTTTATACTGAATGAAAATTAAAAGCACAACATTTCATAATTTGTAGGATACAGCTAAAGCATCATTAGAGGAAATTCTGTAGGATTAACCAACTACATTAAAAAGAAGGATGGTCTCTGCTTTTGCATTAAGAAACTAGAAAAAAAAAAAGAAAAGAAAATTAAACCCAAAGTAAGCAGAAGAAAGGAGAGTCAGAGTAATTAAAAGGAACAGAAAACAAAAAATAAAAAGTGGAAATGAATGAAACCAAAAGCTGGTTCTTCAAAAAGAGGTAAAATAGATAAACTCCTAGTCAACAGATTGGGGCAGGGTAGGGGTAGGGGATGGTGGAGGAGAAGAAGACACAAATTACTAATATCAGTAACAAATGAGCTGTCATCACTACAGATTCCACAGATACTAAAAAATACTATCAACAACCTTATGCCAATAAATTCAACAATTCAGATGAAATGCACGTTCCCTGAAAGACAAAAAGTAGCAAGGTCTGCTCAATAAGAAATAGATACCGTGCATCTTCCTGTATCTTTTCTTTTTTTTTTTTTAGCTCCATCTGTAGCATGTGGAAGTTCCTGGGCCAGGGATCAAACCCATACAGCAGCTGCAGCCTGCACCACAGCTGTAGCAACACCCGATCCCTTAACCCATTGTGCCACAGAGGAAATTCCAGTTCTATATCTTTTGAAGAGATTAAATTTATACTTTAAATATCTAATCTCCTGGGATAGACCATGATAGAAAATAACATTTAAAAAGAATGTGTGTTTATATATACACACACATATGACTTAGTCACTTTGCTATACAGCAGAAATTGGCGCAACTTTGTAAATCAACTATACTTTAATTTAAAAAACTTTAAAAATTAAAATAACTATATAGCTTTAAAGCTACCCCATTCAGAAAACTCTTGGTCTGGAAAACTTTCCTGATAAATTCTTCCAAATATTTAAGCAATAATACCAATTCTATACACACTTCAAAAAAAATAGAAGAGAGGTAAATATTTCCCAACTCATTCCATAAATTACACATTAAAGAAACATAATTGTAAGGAAGCAGAATTACAGATCAATGTCCCTTATAAACACAGATGTAGAAATTATAAACTAAAATTTAGCAAATTAAATCCAACAGTATGGTGAAAGGATTCATGTATTCATCATGTATTCATGTATTCATCACGATCAAGTGTAATTTATATCAAGAATGCACAATTAGGTTAATATTCCAAAATTAGTCAATGTAATCCACCTGTTAACACAACAAAGAATAAAATTATGTAAAATATCTCAACTGATGTGAAAAAAGCACTGGGAAAAATCAAATATTCATTCCTAATAAAACACTCAGCAAACCTCATATAAAAGAGAACAGCCTCAATCTGGAAAAGGAAATCTACAAAATACTTACAACTAAAACATACTTAATGCTAAAAGACTGAATGTCCGCTCTCACCATTTCTATTCAACATTGTCCCAGAGGTTCTAGCCAAGGTAAAAAGCAAGCCAAAAGTAAACAAACAGAATCTTCACATTGGAAAGGAAAAGTGAAACTGTTTTCACTTGCAGATGACATGATCATCTATGCAGAAAATCTGATTAAATCTACTCAAAAAAGCCAGTAGAACCAATAAGCGATATAACAATTCTGCATGATACAAGAGCAATATATTAAAAACCAATTGTATTCCTATGTACTAGAAAAGAACAATCTGAAACTGAAATAAAACAATACAATTTGCAATCACATCAAAATATATTACATACTCAGAAATAAATCTGACAGATTTGTAAGACCCGTAAATTGAAAAGTACAAAATCTTAGTGAGAAAAAATAAAAAAGCCCTAAATAAACAAAGGTCTCCAAGTTCATCTTAAGAAACTGGGATAAGTGGAGCAAATTTTACCATGTTCAATATTGTTAAAATATTTCTCTCCAAATTTATCTATAGAATACATGTAATCCCAATTCCAATCAAAATCCCAACAGACATTTTGTTAAAATTTTTTATTAAAGAATAGTTGATTTACAATGTTGTGCAAATTTCTGCTGTGTAACAAAGTAACTCAGTTATACATACATATATGCATTCTTTTTTATATTCTTTTTTTTTTTTTTTTTTGTCTTTTTGCCATTTCTTGGGCCGCTCCCGCGGCATATGGAGGTTCCCAGGCTAGGGGTCGAATCGGAGCTGTAGCCACCGGCCTACGCCAGAGCCACAGCAACGCGGGATCCGAGTCGTGTCTGCAACCTACACCACAGCTCACGGCAACGCCGGATCGTTAACCCACTGAGCAAGGGCAGGGACCGAACCCGCAACCTCATGGTTCCTAGTTGGATTCGTTAACCACTGCACCACGACAGGAACTCCCCCTTTTTTATATTCTTTTCCATCATGGTCTATCCCAAGAGACTGGATATCATCCCCTGTGCTATACAGTAGGACCTTGTTGTTTATCCATTCTAAACATAATAATTTGCATCTGCTAACCCCAAACTCCCAGTCCATCCCCTCTCCCTTCCCAGGCTCCCTTGACAACCACAAGTCTGTTCTCTATGTCCTGCCAAGCCTTTTTTTAAATTGATAAGCTGATTCTGATTCATGCAAAAATGCAAATGATCTAGAACATTCAAGACAACTTTGAAAAAAAAGAATAAAGTTGGAAAAATTGCACTACCTGACTTCTAGACTTACATAGAGTAATTAAGACACTATGGCATTGGTATATAGCAATATTGATGGGCAAAGACAAATAGATGAATGGAACATACTGAACAGAAATATATATATATATGTATATACACACACATGCTGATGATTTACATAGACATATGAAGAATAGTCATGATTTTCAACAACTTTGCAAAGGCAATTCAGTGGAAAAGGACAGTCTTTTCAGATGTAGTGCTGGAACATTAGATACTCATATCCAAACACATGAATTTTATCCATATCTCATACCATGTATATCAATTTGAAATGGATAAGAGCCCTAAAAGTAAAATGTAAAACTACAAAACTTCTAGGGAAAAAAAAAAACACTCAAAAGTCTTGTAACCTTGAGTTAGGCAAAAATTTCTTAGATATAATATTAAAATCATGATCGAGGAGTTGCCATTGTGGCTCAGTGGGCTAAAGACCTGACTAGAATCCATGAGGACACAGGTTTGATCCCGGGCCCCATTCAGTGGATTAAGGATCTGGCGTTGTTGTGAGCTGTGGTATAGGTCACAGATGCAGCTCAGATCTAGCATCGCTGTGACTGTGGTGTAGGCTGGAAACTGCAGATCTAAATCCAACCCCCCTAGCCTGGGAACTTCCATATTCTAAAGGTGTGGCACTAAAAAGAGAATGAATAAATAAATAAACGAACGAATAAATAAAGTCATGATTCATAAAAGAAAAAAAATGATAAATTGGTCTTTATCAAGATTAAAAATTTCTGCTCTCCCAAAAAGAAGGAAAGAATGTTAAAAGAATGAAGACATGCCATAGACTGGGAGAAAATATTTGTAAATCACATAATCTGATAAAGGGGTGAAAGAAGATAGACGAAAAACAGCACATACTGAGTAATTCCATTTTATGGAATTCTAGAAAGGGCAAACTAATCTGTAATGACAGGAAACCAGTGGTTGCCTGGGGATAGGCTGAAAAGGATCCCAAAGGGGCACAAAGAAGCTTTTTGGAGTGATGGATATTTTTAGCATCATGAGTGCAGAAATGCAAATCGCCCATTTGTTTCACAGGTATATACCATCATCAAAACTTATACTTTATATATGACTACATAACTTATACTTTATATATGACTACATAACTTATACCCCAATAAAGTTGTTTTTTCTAAAAACAAAAAAATACATGCTGAAGCTGTACTTGAGAACTAAAGAATATACTAAAATGTATCAGAAGAAAATACATGTAAATATTTTAAAATCTTAAAATAGAGATCATTCTAAGCACAACATGAAAACTTAAATTTTACTACCTAAATATATAAATCTTATGTTAAAAGAATACAAGTAGTTAGTAAAAAATTACAAAATTTCTATGCTAACAAATACTTTAATAATGCAAATTTTAAAAGGCAATGTCAGAGTTCCCATTGTGACTCAACGGTTAATGAACCCAACTAGCATCCATGAGGACATGGGTTGGATTGCTGGCCTTGCTCAGTGGGTTAAGGATCGGGCATTGCTATGGGCTGCAGTGTAGGTTACAGAGGTGGCTTGGATCTGGCATTGCTGTGCCTGTGGCATAGGCCCAATGGCTACAGCTCTGATTCAACCCCTAGCCTGGAAACATCCATATGCCATGGCTGCGGCCCTAAAAAATAAAATAAAATAAAAAAGACTTGTCATTTTTCACCTAACCATATCAAAAATCTTAAAAGATTAAAATCCAGCTGCTATCCTGGGTTAGAACTCTGATGCTGGGCTTGTAACCTGATGCAATTATTCTGGAAATAACTTTGGCATTTGAATAAAGTTTTCAAGTGTATTTATTCTTTAACTCAGTCATTTGTCTTCAAGTAATTTCTTCAAAGAGAAACAGAGAAGTACAAAAAAGTGAAGTGCACGGCACTTCCAAACAAGAGAACATTACGCTAACAATAAAATAAAATACAAAATAAAATACAAATTCAGTGACAAGGAAAGATACCCATATATTTTGAGTCTTTTAGGATTAAATGACTACTACAGTAGCATGCTATTTAAGTAAATATTACTTAAATGCTATATTAAATGCTATATTTAAGTAAATATTTTGTGTGAAATTATTGGTATCATGGCATACAATGAATGTCAGCTAATTTGACACCTATTCTCAAACCCCTTTTCCCCAGCCCATCTGCATTGGTTCTCAGGCCCTAGAAGAGGCCACGTGACACTACTATGGCTATTAGACCTAACTAGAAATTTCCTAAGAACTTTATGGAAATATGCATTTCTGATGAAAGTTAGAGTTGGAGTTCCCGTCGTGGCACAGTGGTTAACGAATCCGACTAGGAACCATGAGGTTGTGGGTTCGGTCCCTGCCCTTGCTCAGTGGGCTAACAATCCGGCGTTGCCGTGAGCTGTGGTGTAGGTTGTGGATGCGGCTCGGATCCTGCGTTGCTGTGGCTCTGGCGTAGGCCGGTGGCTACAGCTCCGATTCGACCCCTAGCCTGGGAACCTCCATATGCCGTGGGAGTGGCCCAGGAAATAGCAAAAAGACAAAAAAAAAAAAAAAAAAAGAAAGTTGGAGTCATTGTTATAGCTATCTCTTTCCCCTACCACCTGCCTTGTAGTCAGCTATGATGACTTAAGCCAAAGCAGCTACCTTATTGCCATGGAATAAATCAACACACTAGAGAATACACACTGCAAAGAAAGAAAAAAGCTAGGTCCTTGAAAACATTTACAAACCACTGTACCAGCTTCCACTGACCACTTCTATACCTCTCTTTATTTTAGACTTTATTTATTTTTTTGTGTATTTTATCTCAAATAAAAATATATATATAACATATATAACACACACATATATATGAATAAATATATTGTTATATATGTTATATGCTGTATATATGTTATATATTATGTTATATTGTATATATTATATGCTATGTTATATGCTATATGTTACTGTTATATAATCTTATGTATGTATCTTTGTGTATATATATATCTTGTGTATACATATCATATATACATATATATCTTATATACACATATAACATATATATCATATATATATACACATATATATCTTACTACATATATCATATATATTATAACACACATATATATCTTAATATATATATCTTGCTTAAGTCACATTTAGCCAAAACACCTGACAGTTATTTACATATACATATGTAAATAAATATTTTCTATATAGCCATTAAGCATAGTAAATCTTTTTATAATTATAATATTCTCAACTGGCCAGGATTTGCAGCACTAGACACCTCCATTCAAATAATGATGATTGGATTAACATGTTTGGCCCTATAGGAACTCAATTTCACATTATATTTCAAAGCTTTAAAACTATTCTTACCCTTTGACTTAGTAATTCCACTTTCAGTAATTTATCAAAAAAATAATAAATTTAGAGAAGTATTCTCTAATATATTTTACAATATTAATAAACTAAAAACAACATAAATGTTGAAAAATATAATGCTGGCCAAATGATTTTATAGTATAGTTTTAAGACAGCATAGTATCATTAAAATCATAAAACAAAAAATCTAATTATATAGAAATATGTCTCACAACAATATGCAAAACTATAATTCTTTGAGGAACGAAATGCTTAGAAAAAATATTTTTTAAAAAAATAGGAAAGGAAGTTCCCTTGTGGCACAGCGTATTAAGGATCTGGTTTTGCCGCAGCTGTGGCTCAGGTTGCAACTATAGCAGGGGTTCAATCCCTGGCCCAGTAACTTTCAATGTTGTTTTAAAAAAAAAAAAAAAATCTGGAGTTCCCGTCATGGCACAGTGGAAACAAATCCGACTAGGAACGATGAGGTTGCAGGTTCAACCCATGGCTTCACTCAGTGGGTTAAGGATCTGGTGTTGCCAAGAGCTGTGGTGTAGGTCCCAGATGTGGCTCGGATCTGGCACTGCTGTGGCTGTAGCATAGCCCAGCAGCTGTAGCTCTGATTCGACCCCTAGCCTGGGAACCTCCATATGCCACAGGTGCGGCCCTCAAAAGACAAAAGACAAAAAAAAAAAAAAAAAAAAAAAGTAAATAAAAAATAAAAAAGGAGGAAAATTAATGAAACCTAAGTAGATATTGTTGGATGATAGAATTACCAGTAACTTTCATTTTTTTTTCTTTTTGGTTATCCATTTCTAAATTTCATATTTCTATTGTAATGAGAAAAATTAAAATTATTTTTAAAATATACAAAAAAATAAACAAATAGGAAGAGACTAGATTCAAGGTAGTTTTATTTCTTCTCTATGAAGATCATTAATTAAAAAATAGATTTGCAACAGCAACTTTAACATCAGCATATAAAAGTCACATATACCATGAGTGAAATGTAATCACAAAAAGTGAAAAAGTACTAAGAGTACTTATTTTAAACAATTACAGGATTCCAGCATGAACCCAAATCTGAGAATTCAAAAAGAGAACACACTATATTACATAAACTGAATCTTAGAGTAAATTTTTAAAAATATGTCATTGTCAATTTTTAAAAATTTTCCATTTCTAAAGTAAGAAGCAAATATATGCTGATGAGCCTAAGATACATCAAAATAATTTAACCCAAAATCAGGACAGAAATGGATGAGCTATCTAAACTTTCCTCAGTACTTCCTGTCCAATCCATTGCTTACAGAGATGACCTCTCAGGTCAAAAACTTGCATTTTTTGTTCAATCTCTATGGGTCTCAGCTATCCACAATAAAGATCGACCACTCAGAAGCAAGAGTCTTAAACATTTTTCAAAGGAATCAATAAATTTAGTGTGCAACATATAATTTCTAACTCGATTGTCAGGATAGTATAGGAGACCCAAGGAATTAGTTTGTTTGTATATTATAAAGGTAATGAGTTTTTTTACCTTTTTCATAATCCAAATTTGTTATAAGAAAACTGACTAAGAAGAAAGGGAAGGAAGAGAATAAGAAACCTCAAAGTACAAAACTATTTGCTAACCACACACACACATATTCACTCCAGTTCAAACTAAGGAATATACTAATTAGTAATGAAGAGCATCTTGGAGATTTTTGATAGTTATATATAAATAAAGCTTTTTAAAAACATTTCAAATTAATGGAGAATAAATTTGAAGCACTTCAAGTAGTTAATAACACAAAAGTTGACTTACCATAAATTTCTATACCTGGCAGGAAATATTTTGTATGCTAGCTCCTATCCATTAATGCAAGGGTGAAGATGCATCTTATAGTCAACAGTGCCGATTTTTACAGAGAGATTTAAAGGGGTTGATTTAATTCCCCAATTTTTTTTAATTCCCCCTTGTCGCCAAGAAAGTTAATAGATGTAACACATTAGAAACCCTGGCAACTAAAGATGTTTATCCAATCAATGCTTCTCTCTTTTCTAAGCTACTCACCAAAACAAAACAAAACGAAAACCAGGAAAACCAGCACCTGGAGAAAGTCACACCTTCACAAATTACCTCAAATGTTCACTGTGATATTTAACCTTTATACACGAAGACTCTTCTAAAGGATCAGAGCCAGAGAATGAGCCTTGCCCCTCTCCAGCTGCTGGAGGCAGCAGAACCACAAAGGGCATTTAATTAGGAGTTTACTTTTCAGGGGCATGAGAACATACTTTTAAAAGGTATTTCTCCAAAAACCTGCAGTGAAGATGAATAATAAATATTTATATGCTTAGAAAATGGATATATTCAAAAACCTACAATAAAGATGAATAATAAATATTTACATTCAAAGCCAAAAAATTCCACAGTCTAAAAAGAAACATTTGAGGTTTCATTTCTGAACACTGAGGCAAAATAATGATTATAATAATTTTAATCAAACTTAAAAGGTATACTTTATTACCTTGTTGATATAAGCTATTTTCCTTTGAACAGGCAAACAAGAGGGGAAAATCCTTGAGGCATTTTTATATTCTGACTTAACAATTATCTGATAATTACCCCATCATTACCTGCTGATGAAGGATTCCATTCTAAATTCTTAACATTTTTGTTGTTAATAGGCATGTTACTTCAAAAGTCCTACCTGGAAAGAGATTGAGAAGACTGACTGGAGATTTGTTGGTATCAATAGTTAGTTTGTGGCTTGCAGTTTTTGAAGGCTGGCATGGTAAGCAGATTAATTTTAGGGGAAGTCTAAATTTACATTGGATAACTCGAGGAATGCCTGAAATAAAAAAAGAGAAACATACATTTATAGATTTGACAAATAAAAAACTGTACTAATAATAATTAAAGTAGCAGTATATCTTAGTTCAAATGTTTGCTACCTGCCCATTTCATTTAGCATAACTGAAATAACTGGAAAGCATTATCATAATTTATAACTTTATATTATTGCCCAAAACTATAAGGCAAAAATAAAATCTTAAAAAGGAGCACAGGTACAAGCTCTGCCTTTAATAATAATAGTACATTTGAAAAATCATTGCAGTTGGATACCACATAAAAACACATATAGCTATATTCAATTACTGAACTTAAGGTCTTTAAGACCTTCAAATCTTTAGCCCTAATCCAAGACTATCAGCTAAAATAAGCAAAGAGGATGAAATTTACATCAGGAAGACTCTATATGACCATATCTAATGATTTCTCTACCCCCAACTTTTTAATCTTTAACTTTTTACATCTGGAAGATTCAAATTACTAACAATTTGCAATAAATTTTGAGCATGAAAGCAGAATCTGCTCTACTGAAATGCTACTGAAGTTCATGTCATTTTACGCATCAATATTAATATTACTTTCATATGAATTAAATCTTTCTCAATCTGTTTAACTTTACATATCACTGTTGTTTGTTTTGTTGTTTTGGTTTTTTTTTGTTTTTTGTCTTTTTAGGGCCACACCCTCAATATATGGAAGTTCCAAGGCTAAGAGTTAAATCAGAGGTAGAGCTGCCTGCCTATGTCACAGCCACAGCAACACAGGATCCAAGCAGGGCCTGCAACCTACACTACAGCTCATCCCAGCGCAGGATCCTTACCCCTCACTAAAGTGAGGCCAGGGATTGAACCCGCATCCTCATGGATATTAGTTGGGATCATTTCCACTGAGCCATGACAGAAACGCCTACATATCACTGTTAAGCAGCATTTTGAAGGCTTACATAGTCATTCAATTGTCAAATTTTTTTCAGAAACTATGCAGGCATAATGAAATAGGTAACTGAATAAATAACAATGTAGAGTTTTACATTGGAATATAAAGTTTTTAAAAACCATTCCTTTTAATATCTCTACAAAGAATGAAACTGAAACCAAAGCAAATTAGGCTACTCATAAATCAAATAAAGCACTTCTACAACTTTAGTTTTCTCTCCCTTTACACTAGGCTTCTATGTTTGACTATATAAGATAAAAGATGATATACAGAGATCTTTGTCTTAGTAGACTACTGTAGAGAAATGGAAAACTTAAAATGTTCTACTCTATTTAATGGGTCCACACATTAATTTCTTTATTTCTTCATAGTGGAGTCAAAGGGCAGATTAAAAATAGCAAAAGCAGAAGCAGTAAAGCTTGGAGGCATGATCCCAAAGTAGGATTCCTAGAATTAGCAATGTATTTTATTAATGCTAATTGGAGTTTTGTGGTTTACTCTACAATCAGGAAGGGAGCACACTTTTCAGTGCTATTTATTCACTAGGATAGTGAGAGCCTAGTGAGAGATCATCAATAACGGCAAGCATATTGATATATGAGGTCAATTAAATACTTTTTCAGAGCATGTGGAGCATATTTGTCACTCTCTTCAATATAATCTATTATCCATCAAATTTTACATAGCTCATTTTTTGCTCATAACCAACAGATGTTAAATTCACTTCTCCTGGAATCCTAGATGCAAATTATAACTGGTGTCTCTTCAGAAAAGTCCCAGGGTATTATTTCCTGACATTCTTTGAGGTTTCAGAGGCATGTGTATTTGTACTTTACAATGATGAAATGTTTTGACTCAAAATATTATGGTAACATGATCTAAGCTACTGCTCAAACCACAACTATCAATATCACCAAAAAATTACAAAGCATCCTTTCAACTTCATATATTCCACATATCTCCCAATTATGGAAATATACCCACTAATATGATTCCTCTACAATATATAAATTACAGCCTCAATTAATATATGCAGACTGGAAAGAACAGGGCAACTGAAATCTATTTCCATTTCCTTCATTTTCAATGAATACAGTAACAGAAAAAAGTGCTTCATCTGACAATTCTGTACATGACCAAGAGAAGCTATATTCTACATACTTTTAACCAAAGTCTTAGCTAATTGTTCAAACAAAATGTGGCTGTAATTTTCTTCTAAAATTATATTGCTAGAACTATGGCTCTACTGCACTTGGACCAGGTACTGACTGAATTTGTGGTGAAAAATAATAATAATAACCATGATCGACAACACTCGCCTTGTGTTACTAAGTCTGTATATTTGAAGATTATTACCCTAAAACTTGAAAAACCCAGGGCTAAAGAAATTGGTAGTGTATATGTGCTTTCAGAAATTGAAACAAATGGATTGCAAGCACTACAAACCCAAGAAGGGAAATACATTATAACTCAATTCACAGTTCAGTTAAGTCAGCTAATGACAATATCACACACTAGGGCAATGGTCTGCAGTTGCTAAGATTTGTAGAACCCCTCCAGAATTTCTTTTCTCTGCAGGAATTGTAAACCTATTTCATAGGACATTTGGAAAACATTACTTTGAAAAATGATGACACTCATACTTAATAAAATGATTATGGCTATTTTTTAAATGATGGCAGCTTGAAAAGTTTTACCACTAGGAGAAAAAAAAAAAAAAGAGTATTAAATCCTTAGAAACCAGTTTAAGGAAACCATATCATTAAAAAGAAAAATTACAATGCCAGTATTTTATATTACTTCCCATCTAATTAAAACCCAAGCATTTCAAAATATAATCTCTAGTATTTAGACATGAGGTTTATCAGAGTACATTTCTATTAAGATTTACATCTTCGTAAGAAATGTGAAATGCAAATTTGGCTGCCAATTACTCTTTAGACTATAATTGTATCTAAGAACCTGAAGCTGGAGAATGGAGAGGTATGTGTGAGTGTATGTACATGTAATTTTAATAAGGAAAGAAAGAATTACATGAATTTAAAGATTTTCTAAGGTTGCTGGTAGGATGGTAGGATAGCTTTCAACTTAATTGAAAGAGCCTAACCATCCTAACTTTGCCTACCATCAGTGATATTTTTTCTATGTAGCTGGAAAAATAGTCTCTAGATCTGGTTTATTCAACTCTCTGAGTATTATGCTGAGAGAAAAGAAAAAATTTGTCATTTATAATACTCAAATATTGGCCTACTCGTTCATCAGACTACTCCATTCTATAGTTTTTAACAAATATAATCACCTCTCCTTCAAACACTTCCCCTTCTAGCCTCTTAGAGGAAATGGATAGTCACAACTTCTATGGTGCAATTAATCACAAAATTATTTAATACTTATAAAATTCACAGCAAAATCACTCCTGACAGAACAAATTTTCCAGGCAGAGAATTCTAATTATCCCTGGCACACCCAAGAGCCCAGTATCACTGTCAAGAGGGAAGTCAAAATGGGCTTTAAAAAAAAAAAAAAGAAAAAAGGAATTCTATATAGAATATCTATATATTACACATCTATATAATGCCTTTAGAACTCTTTCCAGGGTGCCTGCTAGAGTCATTTCATATTGAAAACAAGGAACCCCAAAGCAGTAGCAATGTCTGGTAACCAGAACTTCCTTGATCCTTTCCTGTTATGTCTGGCTACGTACTGTGCTCCATCTGCAGTCATGTTTTACACTGCCCATGTCATGTAACTTTAATGCAGAAATAATGGAGAGTAACTCTTGTGGGACAACATAAAACCTTGTTTGCTTCTCTTTTTCCATGTGTAAAAGCAGGACTGCTTATCTGCAATACAGCCTGAACAGATCAGGCCAATAAAATGGAACAGTCTTTGAAATTCGAAGCTTTGTGTATAAGATCTGAATGGCAACATATTATTTTCTTGCCTACAAGGTGAGGCTGAATATTTCAGCTCTACTCCCTGAAGCTTAATTATAATTTTAAAATATATCTTAAGAGATTATTAAAACCAGCTTTAACTTTTCATTGAAATACTAAAATTTCCATGTATTGTGATTTTTTTCTCATGGCTTGGTCTGAATTTATAGAGAGAGGAAATAAATTCCTTTCAATAACAACCTTATGATTTTTTAAAACTCAAAACAAATCACTTAAATATTAATACGGTATTTTACAAAAGTTATTGCATCAGTTAGATGCACTCTTGCAAAGTAAAATGTAAATACTCATTAATAATATTTTTAATAATCTAAATTCCAATTTGAAAGGTATACTTTACATCATTAAGCTAAAAGCTTCCTTTTATTAAAATATTGCCCATACATTTTCTCATCCCAGACACTATGCAACTCAGGTTGTTGGCACCACCAAAACTATATGAGTAAATATGGCCATGATTTTCAAGTATTTAATTATTACCCATTATTAATATTATCTAATATTTATCTTAAAGCAGCCAATAAACTAAAACAAACCACCATATTAAGTCTATGTCTAGGAGAAAAGAGTAATCAAAAGAGATATTTTTAGAGCATCTGTGATGTATCAAAATACTGCACTATTCAAAGATAAGTACTTGAATCTTGCTTTCAAAGAGCTCAAAATCTACTAGAGGAACCTAGGGAACAAACTTAATGAAATTTGCATTATGGTAAATATTATTGTAGAGTCATAAACAAAGGATCTGGAGAATACAAAAGGGTTACAACATTGAACCAGGCAAGTTCAAGGGGTCCGACCCTTGATGATATTCTCCCACAAATGCTAATTCAGACAAGATATAGGCCCACAGAAAGGGCACATGGCATTCTAATCAGAGAGAGACATGGATCTGTTGGGATATATGGAAAATAGTTAATTTAAAATTCAGAAATTTGTCCATATTCTTTTTAAGTAAAGTAGGATAACAAAGCATATAGACAAATCACTAATGAGTTACAAAATAAGTTGTCAATGACACCTTTGGCTTTGTTCAAAAAAGTCATGGAACTTCAGTGTGTCTCAGGCCTGTGAAATAACTAATATGAATGACAAGTCTCTGTAAAAGGAAGCATCTACTATCTTCTCCATAGCCAGAGCAAGGCACTGAAACACCCTAAAGAGGTTGTTATAGTTAAAATGGCAGTGCATAAAAAGAGTTCATTCATGGTATAATACCAATTCAATTAACTGACCAAATTTCAGTTCTGAAATTTATGTTGTCCTAAATTATCTTTTCACTTACCATCAGGATTTCGATCTATCCATCACACGCAATGTGAAAAGGGACAGGGGAGAGAGAATGCAACAAATTATCAGTTGTAAAATTACAACACAAATTTAATCCATATCTGCTTAAAATATAAACTAAAATTTTTGAGATTCTTACAGATTATCAAATGGCCTTCCAAGAAAGATAAGTCAATTCACAATTGAAGAATATAATATGAATAAATGAAATCTAATTATGTTTGCACTACCACTCTCAGAAGTCAATGAAAAGGTGTTATTCCAGTATAAAAGTGGCAAAAGACGTAAAGCTATAAGATCTAGCCAAAAGCAAACCAGACTCACTATGTAAATGACATCAAGAGCATTAAATTAATTTTTGAGAAAAAATTTGAGTGAAAAGCCAAATATATTAATATTTCCAGTTAGTGTTGCTTATAACTTTACTCAGTAGATACTACTATGGAGCCTTTTTTTTTTTTTTTCCCCAGCTTGTCTTGGTATCTTTTATAGATTTATTTTACTTTTTCTAATTAACTTCCAACCAGTTAATGCCTATACTCTTTGGTTTAGTAATAATTTATAATCTTTTTAATTCTGTCTTTAGAAAAGCATAATACCTAAAAATAGTATATACAACTATAAGCTCATAAAATGATTTTATAACTTTATAATGTATTTTAATGATTTGGTCTACTTGCTAGGTAACCCATTTCTCTTTTTAAAATGTTTCTGTTTCCTTGAAAACAAATGAAATAATTAGTTGAATTAAGGCATGAACAGTCTCTACAACTGCATTTTCAAAGTTTAACAAAGCTAGATTAAACAATATAATAATGCCTGATTGAGATATTCAATTAATGATAAATGAAATCATTTATCATTAGATATTTTAGACAAACATTTCCACCTTATTTATTTCACAACTCAAAATGAAAACAGCACTGTTCAGGTCAATTTCTTTTCAGAAATATCCAACTAAAAAGTCTATCATTCCTTGATCCTTTATGGAAGTTTTGTATTTCTGAAGTCTGCTTTCTCAAAGCCATTTAAATATAAAATACTTATGTTACCCAAATTTTGAAAATATAGATAAATGGTACATAGTTAAAAGTGGTCACTTCTGGCTAAAAATGATTTTAACATTTTAAAGCAAGATAACTTACAAAACAGAAAAAACATGTTTTGAAAACATGAGCTAAAGTTATAAATTTCTTGTCAATGCATAAACAAGAAAATTCACTTAGATAAAATAAGAACCACGATTATTAAAAACACTGCTATACACACACACACACTATAAAACTGAACACAGCTGAGTGGAAATTTATAATAATTGAATTTCAATCAGACAAAAGATAACTTTTTTGACCTAAAAAGAGTTTCTTGAAAAAATACAGATCAAATTTTACTAGATTTATAAATAAATATTTTAACTAAAAAGTTTTATTTAATCACTAAAGCAGTGTCTAAAACTCTGAAGACTGCCTTAATGCTAGATTAACCTATTATAGTATTTTTTACTAATTCAAGCTAAGCTTTTCTCTTTAGTTCAAATATGTGAAGTCTGACTAGATACCATTCTTCTAGTGGGAATAAAAATATATTATATTTGCTATTAATTGAAAAGATAGAATCAAACATTATATATGGAAATCAGCTAAATAGATTTAATAATTATTCTTTACACATAAAAATAATTTGGACATACACTTTTGTTTCACACTAGAAAAGAATGTTTTTCCATTTAATAATATTTTACAAGTGTTTTCCTGTCTTAAACGCCAAAAGATTTAACTCATTAACTCCAATAATTTAAAAGAAGTGATTAGGCTTATAAATTCGTGAACAACAGTATATTTACCTGTTGGTCTGGAATAAGAAACAACAGCATTTCCTTCCAATTCAGATGGTGTATAACTTCCCTTCAGGTAAACAGAAAAGCTTACTGTTCTAGTCATCTCTGGTGCTATAAGCAATGTAAAAATAATATCAGTTACATAATATTGGACAGTTATTAACAACATTTAAAATTAGGCATACATTGCATGCCAGCTACTGTCTGAAGCACATTACATAATACTTGGATGGATTAATTCATTTTTTTTCCTTTGTCTTTTTTGGGCTGCACCCGCAGCATATGAAGGTTTCTAGGCTAGGGGTCAAATAGGAGCTATAGCCACTGGCCTACGCCACAGGCACAGCAACGCCAGATCCCAGCCTCCTCTGTGACCTACACCATAGCTCATGGCAATGCCAGATCCTTAACCCACTGAGCAAGTCCAGGGGTTAAACCTGCGTCCTCATGGATACTAGTCAGATTCATTTCCACTGAGCCTCAACAGGAACTTTGGATTAATTCATTTAATCCTTACAACAACCCTATGAGGTAGGTACTATTATTGTCCCCATTTTTTGGTGCATGAGGAAACTGGCTACAGAAAGATTAAGAAGCTTTCCCAAGGTCAGATAGCTAATAGAGGGCTGGGAATTGGCTCCAGAACCAGGAGACCTAACATTCCGCACTACTTTACATAAATGAATAGGTAGCATAAACACAGAAAACGGTATTCAAAGGGCAGAGATTAGGGAGTGGGGAACAGTACTTTATCATGGCTAGAATACAAACTGCAGGAGAACATGGAAGAGGGGAATTGGATGGATGGAACTAAAACTGTAGCAACTTAGCAGATTGTGCAGTCTTCCATATTCATGCATCTGAACTCCAACCTGCATTAGAGAGCTATAAGAGGTTTTTCACTGGAAAGAAATTAATTGTCCAGAATGTTTTAGAAAGAAAAGTTGGAAGTATTAAGAAAAACTAAAAGATAAAGTGAAATATCACCTACTAGTTTACCACAACCATCATTCAATTGATTCAGTGAAGATTTACTGAGTTTCCACTATCTGCCAGGCAGTCAGGTAAGGGCTGGTTATATAAAGGAAAAAGAGAGAGATGTGTTCTTGATTTTGTGAATAAAACATAAGGTTCCCAGCTGAGCAGTGGCAGTAAACAAAGAAAGTAAAGGACTCTAAAAACAATTCAAAAATCATTTTAACAGGACTAATGACAACTTGGATGGAAGTAGTAAAAGATGAGGGACTCTATGCAAAGAAATCTTACTAAGAGTTGCCATTTATGAACAACTGATATCTTAGATTCATTTTCAAGCTAAATCCTCAAAACTGTTCTGCAAGACAGATATCATTATCCCCTTTCTGAGATTAAAAAAAAAAAAATCTGAGGCTCCAAGTAACTACTAGCATAGCTTGCCCAAGGTGACACATCGAGCATCAGTGCCAGGATTCAAATTCAGCCCAGGCTCCCAAGCCAATATTCTTCCTTCAAACATTACTAAATAAATAATTCAATAGAAAAACACCAATTAAAAAAGCCTTCCAAATACAGTAGTTAAATACAATTACAGGTCCACCTAGTGAAGAAAAGCACTTGAAAATTTCTAATTACTTCAACTCAATATTCATTCATTGAATGCCCATGCTTTACGTCTGCAGGGAAAACACAAGCAAAATAACAAAATCACTGATTTCAGGAAGATACAAGTCTTGATAATTGACAACAGATATAGCCACGAAAGAAACACAATAATTTTAAAAATTTTAATTAAAAAAACTTCTAAACATTTCCCGTCGTGGCTCAGTGGAAACGAATCTGACGAGTATCTGTGAGGATGCAGGCTCAATCCCTGGCCTCGCTCAGTGGGTTAAGGATCCAGCATTGCCATGAGTGTGGTGTAGGAAGCAGATGCAGCTTGATCTGGCCTTGCTGGGGCTGTGCTGTAGAACAGCGGCTACAGCTCCAATTCAACCCCTAGCCTGGGAACCTCCATATGCCACGGGGGCAGCCCTAAAAAGACAGGAGACAAAAAAAAAAAATCTTCTCATACCATGATAGACTTCAAGCCACAACAAAATACTTACCCATAAATTCAAAGGTGAACTGATCACAAGTCAATACTAAAGGTGGCTGCACATAAATCGATAATTTGATCTTTTGCAATCCCACTCGATTCTGCAGTGTAACCTAAGAAAATAGAAATTGTTATTAATAGAAAATTACCTTTTTCTAAAGTGATAGAATATCACAACTACTTAAGAAATCACTAGCAAATAATTAGTAAATACCATCTGAGAAAAAATGAACTATCACAAAACATAACCTGTAATGCAAATGTTCTACCCCACTGGATACTGAGCAAAAGAGTTGAGCAGACTTTTCTCCAAGAAGATGTACAAATACCCAACAAGTGCATGAAAAAATGCTCAATATTCTGGCCATATGAAATACAAAATAAAAACACAATAAAATACTGCTATACATCCACTAAAATGCTATAATCTAAAAAGGATACACAAAAAGGTGTCAGTAAGAATGTGGAGAAACAGGGAGTTTGGGGTTGGTAGAATGGATAAGCAATGAGGTCCTACTGTATAGCACAGTGAACTACATCCAATCTCTTGGGATAGAGCATGATGGAAAATAGTATGAGAAAAAGAAAGCATATATATGTATGACTGAGTCACTGTACTACAGAGCAGAAATTGATACAACACTGTAAATCAATGATACTTTAATAATAAATAAATAAATATATTACTGATGGAAATGTAAAATGGTATAGACATTCAAGGAAATAGCTTTCACAGTTTCTTTAAAAGTTAAGCATAAATTTACCATTTGACCTCATAATTCCATGCCAAAAGAAATGAAACATGTACACTCCAAAACTTGTACATATGTGCATAGCAGTATAACAGACAAAAGTAGAAACAACCAATCAACGGATGAACGGCCAAACAAAATACAGTATATCCATACAATGAAATATTATTCAGTAATAAAAAGAAGTACTGACACATGCTACAACATGGGTATATTACACTATGTTAAGCAAAAGAAGCCAGTCACAAAGACCACACATAATACATGATTCAATTTACATGAAATACCCAGAGTAGGCATATATATAAATCTACAGAGACAGAAAATAGATTAGTAGTTGCTTTGGAATGGAAGAGGGATTAGGCGTGGGGGAGTAGAAACAATAGAAAGTCTCAGTTAATATGGGGTTTCTCTTGGGCAGGACAAAAATGCTCAAAAATTAAATTGTGATCGCTCTGCAAACATACTAAAAATCATTGAATTGTACACATTAAATGAGTAAATTTCAAAGTGAATTATATCTCAATAAAGCTATTTTTAAATGTTCTCTCAAAAGCAAAAAAACAATCTGCCCTCATGGCTGGTGAATAATTCCACCATAAAAATATTATATATATTCATTCTTCTTTACATGTACAGATGTGGCATCATGGACTATTTATTTTACCTACTATCACCCTATCACATTTTGCACAAGTTAATTATTCTCTAAAGATTTCCTTACTAGGTAGAGATATTTACTAGTTTAAATACATATCAAATCACAACATTTTCTTCCATGGCTTCGTACAGAAGTACGTGATATAATTAATTCTAGAAAATATCAAAGAATGATAATATCGACTGCTGCATTTCTAAGCTGGCTGCATTTCCAAACTGGTGCTCTTGGTTAAGATAATCCTTTCACTCCAACCAGAATGAATAGCTAGGAACTATGGAGCAATAGTTTCCCTGGGAAATAGGATGGGTATGGGTAAAGAAGGCCAGGACTTCTCTCACTCCTCTGGACAAAGAAACGTTAATAGAATCCATGAGGCCCAAGGATTACTGGGCCACAGTGCTAGGGGCATCACTTTCAGACTATCAAAGACAAGGCTTAAAAATCTGGCTTCCACTGGGCAAATTCTCTCTTTGGATTTTGTTGCTCAAAAGCCCAAGCCTCTTTGAATAGTCTCCTTTGCATGAGTTCATCTATATGGTAAGCCAGATTTATCACAGTCACTGACCAGGTAGGACTGTTCAACCAATCAAGTCGCAATCTCTGGGGATAGACCTAAGTATTGCTATTTTTCACAGGTGACGCCCATGTACAACCAGAGTTGAGACACACTCTTCTATATGGCCCCTTTGCTATGCAGTAATTCATTCTAGTTACTAGGCTCTACTATAAGAGACAGATACATTTCATTATTAACTGACAAAATGCAAGGGCAAACTTAAATTTTAATAAAAGTCATTTTGAATTTTCTTAGGCAAAAGGCATATACATACTATAAAGAGAGAAAAAATATACAAGACATACAACTGGCGCAAAAACATTATTCACATATAATTAGATTCAGTAAATGTCTTAATTTTAAATGATATGGATATTCTGTACAACAACAACGCGGGATCCAAGCTGCATCTGCGATCTACACCACAGCTCACCGCAATGCTGGATCCTTAACCCACTGAGCAAGGCCAGGGATCGGACCCGCAACCTCACGGTTCCTACTCGGATTCGTTAACCACTGAGCCATGATGGGACCTCCACCATTAGCAGTTTTTTACATTCATGGAACCACACCAGTAAGTTATCTATGTGTATTATCTCATTTAATCTTTACAACATTGTGAAATAGTTACTATCACTATATGTCATTTTAAGGAAGAGAAAAATGTGACTCAGAGAGGCTAAATAATTTTCTCAAGGCCACTCTGATTACAAGTATAAGAACCAAAATTTAATTTCTGTCTGGCAGAATGCAGAGCCCACACTCTTATGCAACTGTGTTAGGTCTCAAAGCACCTCTACAAATGAAAAAGTACTCCCATTTTACAATTTTAAAATAGAGGTTCGGAGAAGCTAAATAACATTTATGAGACCATCAAGCCAACTTGTGCAAGACCAGGAACATCCTGTGAGAGGCTGGTTTTTAAAATGAAAATGAAAAATCCTCAAAGTACTAATAAGCCATTTGGAAGAGAGCAGACATTCTGACTCTGCCTGGTATAGCAATGTATACTTAGACAACAATCACACAATTTCATATTGTTACAAGAGTTCGCATTTAGTTTAGATGCAAGATTAGTGGTGATAATTCTCATACACAGATTTATTGCATCTCAACAATGGATTAGGCATTTCAAACACGAATCAAGATGTGTGATGAAAATAACTACAGTAACAAAGAAAAGTTATATTTGAGCCAAAAAAAGAATTAAAGACTTGGCTAGATCATAAACTTTGTATTTAAGAGAAAAATATAGAATATTAAGAAGAAAATATAAAACATAAATGAGAATTTTCCATGCCATATTCCACTTTTAACAAAATAAAATATGATCCTTAGGAAATACAATACCAAATTTTTGTCCTAAATACATAAACATGACTCCCAAGGCCAGGTATGAATAACCACTTTGCCTAGGTTGTCTGGAATGATGTCACCCATCATGCACACATATTTGAGGTAGCCACATCTTCATTCACTTGGAAAGGATGGAAAAATTTTCTCAATTAACAGGGTTTAATTTTGATGGAAACTTGCATGGTTATGTATTTTGGCTGCTGTTGTTATAAAAGGCTATAAGGAGAGATTTATAACAGAAATTTGTATAGGAACTGTCAGGCATAATCAGGAAGCCACGGTGTCTGCTGTATGTAAGTCCAGCTGATCTTGTGCAACTCCTGTGCATTGCATTCTTTCTCATTATTTTATAATGGCAATACAGAGAGTTGTGACTTAGTCACTTTCAAATATAGTAAAATTCCACTAATGAAGGAGAATTTTCCAGTAGTGTCATGCCATCATTTTAAGGTGGCTATTACACATGAAAGCCGAAGAACTACAGGGGAGGGAAAGGTAGTTTATTTATTTATAGCAATAACTAGCAATTGAGGGGGAATTAGCATGAGCAACGTTATCTGGTTTAGTTACAGATTTCTTTTTGTAATTTATAGCGTGCTCCTGAATTATTATGTGTATGTGTCTGAATAATATCAGTAAATAGATATAAAAGAGATTTCCCTACACAAAAGTCTATAGATCATTCCTGGAACTTGGTAGATTTTTTTTTAACCTTCTTAAATGTTTGATTTCTTGCCACTAATGCTTTTCCAGACTCAGACGTATTAATGAGATAGAGCCTTTGATTGGATAGGAGGGAGGGAAACTGGGAAAAGACCACCCTTGTTTCCAATGGCAAGAATCCAAAAAAATTAGCTTAGGAAACTGTTATAAGATTGGGCTCCCTTCAACTTCTACCAAAGATCCCCACACTTGGGCCACCCGCTGGGTCCAGTGTAAGCGAACACAATTGGTAAAGCCTGGTGCCCTGTCAAGCTCCTCCAAGGACAGCAACCCATAATCTAAGAAAATATAAAGCCTTGTCCAAATTTCAAGTTAGTGACTCGCCAAGATCCACAACTTTCCCTGGCTCCAACATTGGGCAGTGATAAATATTTTCAGCTTAATAATGTGCTGACTGATTACCACACTTTAATCTAAACGCCTTAAGAGGGTTCTACATTTGATTCCTAGTTCTAAAATTCTACAATTGCAAGACTAAAAATCTTAACCAAAACCACATCCTTCATATTCTATTTTGGGGGGGACTATCAATTTGTCACTACTCTACTTTGTGGGTTCTTCATTTAAGGTTTTCTTGCTATAAATACATCCATTTAAAGCTAATATTATGGCAGATAGATGACTGAGAATTCTTTTCAAACACACACATAACCATACCTAAAAGGAAGATACTATTAACATTTATATATATACAATACTGCAATCAGTTGGTTGGTCTACTAAGAATGTGATAACACAATTCCTTTAAAATATTTAAATATTAATTTCGTTTCCAGAAAAAAAGACCCTGAATCATACTACACATTTAATTAGCGGTAGGAATAAGTCATAACAATCTTGGTATTATATACAAATTGCTATAAATATAATTATCAGTTTTATATTTGTAGGAAATAATAAAGATTAAATATTTACTACCCAAGGCTGAGGAAAACATAAATTTCAAGTGTCTGAGCTTTTCTTTTAAGTTTTTAACCAAGAAATCTTTTCTCAGTTGAATAATTTTGATGTATAATATTGCATAAGCTAAAGTTGTATAGTGTTACTTCTATAAATTTAAATACTGCAATATGACTGCCAATTTAGTGATATTTATCACATCACATAATTATAGTATAATACCATTATCTATATACATTATATTTTGGATTAGATCTCTATGGTTTATTTACTACTCATTATAAGTTTGTACCCATAAACATCACCACTCCTAACCCCTGAACACCCTGGTAACCACCATTTTACACTCTGTTTTTTACAGGTTTAATTTTTTTACTTGTTGAACACATCAATCACTAGAAATGAAATTGAGTCTGTAATAAAAACACTCCCTACAAACAAAAGTCCAGGACCAGAAGGCTTCATAGGTGAATTCTGCCAAACATGCAAAGAAGAATTTATGCACATCCTTCTTAAACTTTTCTAAAACTTTGAAGAAGAATGAATAATTCCAAAGACATTCTATGAAGCCACCATCACCCTAATACCAAAACCAGACAAAGATAATACCAAAAATGAAAACAATAGGCCAATGTCTTTGATGAATATAGATGCAAAATTCTAAACAAAATTTTAGCCAACTGAATCCAACAACATATAAAAAAGATCATACACCATGACCAAGTAGGATTCACCCCAAGTTCACAAGGATGGTTCAACATATACAAATCAATCAATGTCATACACCACGAAAACAAAAGAAAAGTCCAAAACCACACAATCATTTCAATAGACGCAGAAAAAGCATTTGAAAAAATCCAATATCCATTCATGGTGAAAACTCTTACAAAAGTGGGTATAGAGGGAACATACCTCAACATAATAAAAGCCATTTATGACAAACCCACAGCCAAGCTGAAAGCCTTCCCGCTAAAATATGGAACAAGACAAGGATGCCCACTCTTATCACTTTTATTCAATATAGTACTGGAAGTTCTAGACACAGCAATCTGACAAAAGAAATAAAAGGTATCCAAATTGGAAGAGAAGAGATAAAATTGTCACTCTATGCAGTTGACATGACAACCATACATAGAAAACTCTAAGGACTCCACACAAAAACTACTTGAAATGATCAAGACTTGAACAGACATTCTCCAAGGAAGATGTATGGATGGCCAACAGGCACATGAAAAAATATTCAACATCACTAGTTATTAGAGAAATGCAAATCAAAACCATAATGAGGTATCACCTCACACTGATCAGAATGGCCATCATTAGTAAGTCTACAAATAACACATGCTGGAGAGGGTGTGGAGAAAAGGGAACCATCCTGCACTCTTGGTGGGAATGTAAATTGGTACAACCATTATGGAAAAGTTATGGAGGTACGTCAGAAAAGTAAATATAGAACTACCATATATTCTAGCAATCCCACTCCTGGGCATATATCCAGACAAAACTTTCCTTGAAAAAGACACATACACCCCTATGTTCACTGCAGCACTATTTGCAATAGTCAAGACATGGAAACAACTTAAATGTCCATTGACAGATGAACAGATTAAGATGTGGTACATATACCCAATGGAATACTACTCAGCCATAAAAAGAACAAAATAATGCCATTTGCAGCAACATGGATGGAACTAGGGACTCTCATACTAAATGAAGTAAATCAGAAAGAGAAAGACAAATGCCATATGATATCACTTATCTGGAATCTAATATATGGCAAAAATGAACCTGTCTACAGAAAAGAAATAAACTCATGGACATGGTAAACAGGGTTGTGGTTGTCAAGGGGGACAGGAGAGAGTGGGATGGACTGGGAGCTTGGGGTTAGTAGATAAAAACTGTTGCATTTGGAGTGGATAAGCAATGAGATCCTGCGTATAGCACAAGGAACTATATCCCATCACTTGTGATAGAACATGATGGAAGATAATATGAAAAAAAAGTAAGTATATACATGCATAACTGGTCACTTTGCTATACAGCAGAAATTGACAGAACATTGTAAATCAACAATAATAAAAAAATTTTTAAATAACTTTTTAGATTCTCACCTATAAGTGATATAATACAGAATTTTTGTCTGACTTCTGTTACTTAGCATAATGTGCTGAAGATCCATCCATGCTCTTGCAAATGGAAGGATATCCTCCTTTCTCACAGATGAATAATATTCCATAGTGTATATGCACCACATTTTTTTTTAATCCGTTCATCCATTGATGGGCACTTGCACTGTTTCCATATCTTGGCTATTTTGTGACTAATGCTGTGATAAACATGAGAGTATATATACCTTGTGGGAAATCTTGTTTTCATGTCCTTTGGTTTATACCCAGAAATGGAGTTACTGGGATCATACAACGGACTTTTTTAAATTTTTTGAGGAATCTCCAATTGTTCTTCCTACCAGTTGGATCCTTTTACATTCCCGCCAACAATGTATAAGGGCTCCTTCTTCATCACATCCTCATCAGAACCTGTTGTCTCTTATCTTCTCTTTTTTGTTTGTTTGTTTGTTTGTTTGTTTTGCTGCACCCACAGCATGTGGAAGTTCCCTGGCCAGGGATCAAACCCGCACCTCAGCAGCCAAGTAGTGACCAGCGCTGCTGCAGAGACAACGTTAGATCCTTAACCTGTTGTGCCACAATTCAAACTCCTCTTATCTTCTTGATGAGAGCCATTCTAACAGGTGTGAGGTGATATATTACGTGGTTTTGATTTGCATTTCCCTGATGATCAGTGATGTTGATTGAGCACCTTTTTATACGTCTGTTGGTCAATTGATGACCTCTTTGGGAAAATGTCCATAAGTTCTGCCCACCACATGTTTTGCATTTTCATTAAGTTACTCATAGGGTGAAATATATGACATTATTTGCAGATTACAGTCTAGAATTATGGTACAATACCTTCACTGTGACTGAAGGGACAAGGTCAGCTCCCACCTCAACATCAGTAGCTTGCTGTAAACACAGAAATGAGAAGAGAAGGAAGGAAAAAGTTTCAATACTAAATAAAGATCAATGAGTAAACAGTGGGTGTGATATATATTTCGCATCATCAGAATAGGGAACAAACTATAAAGGATTTGTCACTCTAATGACGGACTAGAAGAGTCAGTGTGTCTTTTTAGATGACTTCATTCAGAAAGTCATGAGCTAATAAAAAAACCCATCCCTCAAAAGGGAAGAAAAATCCATATGCTTTATTATCAAACTACTCTATTGCCAAATTTCCTTAAAAGTTAAAACCAATTAGTATTATTAATTCATTCTTCATATTCTATAAAAGAAGACCTCCGTGTATTTTCTATATAAACATGTCATTCTTTTAGGCCCTTGTATTTTTAACTTACAAAAAGTATGTTTTATTCTGATTAATCATATATATTTAAGGCATATAACTAATGATACAGAGATTGAGTGGCCTTATACCTAGAAAATAAAGCAAAAGTAGGAGTGTATTTTTTTACTAGCACATATCATAAACTCACTCGTTGAGCACCAGCCTGGGTTACCCAGTCCTGTTTCTTAAAGAATTCAGAATAAAATATAATAGAGCAAACATTTCCTTAGAACTTCTAGTTTATTTTTTAGAGTGGTAGAATGAAAGGAAAATACAGTCACTCTATGACAGAATAAGATCAAGGGGTAACTTATTTTCTAATAACACACATATGAACTCCTGAGGGAACAATTAATATCATATTTTCTGTCCAATCAATGAATAAATCCACCATACTTTAAATTAACTGATTTGGAATTATTTTACTAGGAAAAACTAAGACACTTCTAAGTAGTCGGTATCACTATGATGTAATGGTCATCAGAGTAATTGAGAATTGAAAGATTCATATTCTATATATGATTCCATAGGAAACTGTATATGAACTCCGATTCATAAAAAAAGATAGGATAGTGAGGCTTTTCTCTTCAATAAAAGACTGCATTCTAACACAACTTATATTATTTTTTTGGATGTGTGCCTTCATAATAATGATTGAAAATAAAATATTAAGCCAGGCTTTTTGCTCTAGTATTACCTAAAATTCAGGAAATGTTTTACATTTAGCTGTCCGCAAATCTAAAAGAGAAACCAACATCTCCTGTTTCCTGCTCTTTTCAATCCATGCCTAAACACCTAGATATTTCAAGGACAACAGTCCTTTGGAAACATAAAATACAGCCAGAGAGAAATGGCTATACGAAGACATTGTGGCACCACAGCCACATAAATCGTTAAACTGATGTTTTCCAATGGGATGAATACGATACTCTCAAGAATCTTTTAAGAAGGAAAAAATAGTAAAGCAGGGGAAATGAAGCTGGAAAGAGACACCTAGTTAAGAGGAAATAGCACTCCAGGTTACCAATAGGGAAATATATATTACAATACAGTGTTATTACACAAGGCCTTTTCTTACAAAGATCAAAAGTTGCTAAAGAACAGAAGGGGAATTCCTCATTTCAAATAGCCTATGTTTAAGAGAACTTAGAAAAAATTATGTAAGTTGCCCAAAGGAAAAAAATAATCATTTCCAAGGCAAGAATATGTGTGTACATTTGTCAGCTAACTAAGCAGAAATGTTCCACTCAAACTACACCCTTTAGGTAGAGTGAGAAATGGTGTGTGCTGAATATCCAATGTTTTAAAACAGTGCCTCTACTATGCGACTTAGCTGAGTGAATGTTTCTTTCATATATAGTTCTACTTTTTTTTAGGTATACCCAACTTACTAAACTATGGCAAGGTTAATGTGATTTTTATCACAATTTGGTTTGGCTGTTTATACTAAGATTGATCTTTGAAAAACTTATGTAACTACTTATTATCCTCTGATACCTAAACATCAAAGTCATTTCCTAAGCCAAATCCTATGACATAAATTCCAAATACAGTAAACCCAGTAAATTCGATCATTTGCCTAAATTGATCAACTTTTGGTACAGATAGAGATAAACTTAATATAGATTTTTGCCCAAACTGCAGGCAGTGATACAAAACTAATCAGAACCTAACAAGTGGTTACAGAAGACTAAACAAAAAGATGAGGTAATGTAACCAAGGACAGTCTCCCTTTCTATCTTCTCGTTTCTCAGCAGTATTTGTTCATTTGCAGAGCAAATACATACTGAACACCCTTTACATGACAGGCCATAAGGATACGGCAGTGGATGAGGCAAGCCGTGGGAGGCAGATGATGGTAGCAGTAGTGAGGGTGGTGATCAAAATTGTAAGGGTGATCATTTTGGAAGAACTAAAGTGTAGTTTTCTTAGTATAATGATGTTGGTTAATTATCATAATTCAACAAAGTGGATTCTATTATTATTCCCATTTAACAGATGAGAAAATTGAGACTAAGAAAATTAAATACCTTACAACATTGTAAATCAACTATACTTTAATTTTTAAAAATTTAAAAAAAAAATTAAATACCTTGCCTTGGTATAGAATTAGAAACGGGAGGAAAAATAATCCCTGGCCCAACTGTTTATTCTTGAACTATTCCTCTACCACAACTACCACAATGTATTAAAGATTGTAAATCAGCAAATCCTCAGCTACACCCTTCATAAATATTATCTCATTGAATCTTCAATAAAAATGAAGTCAATATTATTCATCTGGATTAGGATTATCCTAATCCATTCAATAAAAATGGAGTCAATATTATTCATCTGGATTAGGATTATCTCAATACTCTAAAAAGGAAAAAAAAAATTTTTTTAAGGTAGAGTAATAGTGAGAACCCTTCCATTGTTCCCTCTCTCTCTCCCTTTTTTTAGACAGAAATTCTGCCTAAGGAACTCCTTACTACACTAAGAGGCTAGAAATGTTTTTTTCCTAGAAAGTAACAAAGCCTAAAACTTGTTATCTCCCCTAAAGCTTCTATTTGAAAGCCCACAATTTAAACCAATAAATTTTGATCCAAATTTGTCAGAGTGCACCAACATCACAAACCCTTTTAAAGTCTGCAAATAAATACACCTACAGATACTGAATCAAAGTTAGGAGAAACCATGGCAGAGATTTTCAGGTCATCTTCTCTCTCAGTAATGGGCCAAACACCTGTAATTTTAACAGAAAAAAAAAAGAGATACTTAATCATAAAGCATAGCTTGTTTTATACAGTTGTTTTAAGGTTAACCTACACCAAATATCAGAAAGTAATCCCATAAATACACTCACAAAGTGAAAAAAACTTATGCAATACAGAATGAGAAGACTGATGAAAATTCTTTCCCCTCTACATTTACTGTAAAGAAAAACTGTCTCTTTATCTAAAGATATTAGCTAACATGTGACCCACTAATTGACGAGTGTTGTGAATTTCAATTCCTTCTCCTTAGCTACTAGTAGAAGCCCAAAAGAGTACAAGCCTTTTGAAGGTAAAATGGCTATAACTATCAAAATGTAAAATTCACCAAAAAATGTAAAAGGCACATATCCTGTGATCTAACAATTCTACTCCCAGACCTTTACCCAATACTCACAGACAAGCCCAAAGAGGTTCTCTGCTGCTGGTAGTTATTAAAAACAAAAACAATCTAAATCTCAACTATATGTCTATTAATAGGGAAATGGTTAACAAAATTATGGTATATCCATACTGTGCAATGCTTTGAAACTCAAAGTTGTAAATAAGAGTGTTGTCCAGGGAGTTCCCTTGTGGTGTAGTGGGTTAAGGCTCTGGAATTGTCAGTGTAGTGGCCTCAGGTCACTGCTGTGGTGCAGGTTTGATCCCTGGCCCAGGAATTTCCACATGCCTCAAGTGCAGCCAAAAAAAAAGTACTGTCCATCTTTATACATTTACATAAAAAGAACTCCAAGACATGCTATTGATTTTTTTTTTAAGGGCCTCACCCATGGCATATGCAGGTTCCCAGCCTAAGGGTCCAATCAGAGCTACAGCTGCTGGCCTATGCCACAGCCACAGCAACGCCAGATCTGAGCCGAGTCTGTGAGCTACACCACAGCTCACGGCAACATTGAATCCTTAACCTGCTGAGTGAGGCCAGGGATCAAACCCGCAACCTCATGGTTCCTAGTCAGATTCATTTCTGCTGCACCACGACAGGAACTCCACTACTGATTTTTTTTTTTAAGTAATATGTAGTGTAATGTATCTAATATGCAAGTATTTTGGTAAAAACAATTATAAAAACAGGAAAATTTTCTTAAAGAACACACTAAAAGGAGTTCCCATTGTGGTGCAGCAGAAACAAATCTAACTGGTATCCATGAGGATGTAGGTTCAATCCCTGGCCTCATTCAGTGTCTCAGGTATCCACTGTTGCCTTGAGCTATCGTACAAGTCACAGATGCAGCTCGATCCTGCATTGCTGAGGTGTAGGCTGGCAGCTGTAGCTCCAATTCGACCCCTAGCCTGGGAACCTCCATATGCCCTCAGTGGGGCCCTAAAAAGCAAAAAAAAAAAAAAAAAAGAATACACAAAAACTTTTAATAAAGTTTATCTTTAAATTATCTAGTGGAACTAAGACCTGCGGGTTACACTTTCAGTATATTTGAATTATTTTTATCATATTCATTTTATTTTCACAACTCAAGAATTTCACAATTTAAAAAAACATTTATAGTCATGATATTATGAACAAATTATAGAGATCCTAAATAAAGAAGAGAAAATAATACATAGCATATACATATGTGCATATAACACATATATACACATACACATATATGAAGATTATTGGCTGCCCCCTAACATCCATTCTTCCTTCCTCCTTCTTTATGGCAGAGCCCTAATTCTGCTGAGCATTCACCTTCAATTCAAAGTCATTGGATTGATCAAATCCAGTCATGACTATTTCATTCCCCTGACCTTTTGGTGTTTTAGGCATGAGCATAGGGCCTAATTCAGACAGATGGAAGGGAAGGGAAGGTGGGAGTCAGGGTGCTGGTATATGCTTCTGGGAAAGCTATTTCTCCCTATTAAAAGGGAAAACTTGGGAAAAATATCTCTCTTCTTTCCTGGAAATCATATTTGCATCTAATACATGTAACTGCTGAAGTGACCCTAAGACCCTGACAGAAAACACAGCCTACACACTGAGGGTGGTTGACCAAAAATATAGAAAGTACTTGAATGTCACATGAATCAGCTGTCTCAAAAGAGAACTGCCTACAACTGCCACCAGGTATTTCCATCAATACTACAATATTTGGAATAGGAATTTCCATAACTTAGTGAGAGTACAAAAGACTGCTCATTGCCCACCCTGTAGTAATTCTTCTATTCTTCTTTACTAAAAAGAGCCCAATTTTTCTAAGCAACAAAGTGCTCAGGTAAAATGCTAAATTTTTAGCCTGTTTCATAGCTTGGAGTGGCCAGTGAGATGTGAGTAGAAGCTGTTCAGGGTGTGGCTTCCAGGAAAGATCCTTAAGGGTGCTGACTCAGCTGCAGATTTGAGGGCAGGAGTTCCAGAAGCCACCCTGGACCAAGAGAAGACCCTGGGTGAGAAGGTCGGAGACCTTGATAACAGTGGAACTGCCAAACCAACCCAGGACAGGCCATTATTAGATTTCTTTTCCATGAGGAAGAAACAAACCTCTGCCTTGTTTAAGCCGTTTTATTTGGGCATTCTGTTATTTGCAGCCAGAAATAGCCCTGAACAGCATATCTTCCAACAAGGTCACCAAGTTCAAATGTTTCTACTCCTCAATGGTAGAAGCAACTTGGTTACCCTAGACATATTTCGAAAGGGTGCAGACTTTCATTTATATGCCCATGACTTAGTGCTCTCTTTCCACTCCTTGAGACACATGGATGCTCTGTGAGAGTCTATCTCAATGTTGTACCCATTCCTTCATAATCATCCCAAGTAAAGAACATATCAACTGTCCAAATCACAAGGAAACAGATGCTGTTGACTACTGGTAACAGAAATCCTACACAGAATTCTCACTAATGAGTTGAGTATGAAAAGTTTCAAAATCCATGAGCCATACATAAATTACTACTATAATTTCATGCTTACAACATACATTCCTCATATAACTTACACACATAAAATCAGCTTCAAAACCACTTTTATTACAGTAGATAATATACACCATGTGTACAACAAAATGTACTCTTTAAATTGGCTTTAAATTTTGCAGCAATTCTTGCTTTGAAGAAATACAAAAAGCTTCTAAGTGCTGAACGTAACCCACAGGACTATGAACTGTTTTTTGGAAGTTAAAGTTACTGTACTAAAATAGGTGGCATTTAAAAGAATAATGAGGTCATCAAAAAGTTCAGAGTTTTAACTTCTCACAATCTTCCGTAATGAAATGATTTGGTGCTTTTATATAATTACAGGTATTTTTATAAAGAACTATATGATGATTTTATAAGCATAGAGAATACCAAATTTTTTCCATATCTAGAAATAAAATATTTTAAAAGTTTCTCTTTTTAAAAACATTCTCTTTCTTTTTTCAGAATAAAATCAAACGATGGTGGCACAGAAGGGTCAGAGAACTTCAAATATTAACTTTGAAGTTATGTAAATAATAGGCTTTGCACTCAAGTCTGTGGGTACATCCCTAGCTTAATTAGCAGTTATTTCAAGATACACAGAAGAACCAGGGTAATGACAAGTAAAACAACCTAACCCTTCTCACCCAAGGGTCGCACTATGGCCACCAAAAACTTAACTGTTAGCTGTAAGGGACTCTCCTGAGAAATGTTTTACATAATCAAGTGTTAATCAAAATATCATTAGCACATTGCTTATGGAAAAGGCAAAATCTCAAGACCCAAAACTTGGGGTGAAAAGCCACATTAAATTTATTTAATGAACTCTCGAAATTTCACATTTCATATATATGCCACTTTTCCCCAATTACATTTTTAAATGACAAAATGAGACTTACAGTTTCATTAACCCCAAAACACTAGTATAAAAAATGGAAAAAATGTGTATATTGCAATATGACACATCCAATTTTAACTATCCTCTATTTGACAGGAGGCTGCTGACAACAAATAGGTTTTTAAATAATTGGAGGTACTTAAAAGACTTAAGTTTCACTGGTTTACTTTAAAAACTTTCTAAGAGAATGTGTGAAACCAAAGCATAATAATTTTATTTTAATATTCATATTTTTGAAATATATTATCTAAATTCCTCTGAATCTTTCTTGATAATATAGACTCAAAATTACATAAATCTAGGAAAGTGACTGGACCTGGATTAAGACTGACTCTGCTGTTTTGGTTGGCTTTTGATGCTCTGCTTCTTTTATTATTCCTGCTTGTTTCAACATTTCTTTTATGTGAAAATAGTCCATATTTTTTCTCATTAAAAAAATACTTTTACCTGACCCTGAGAAGAGAACTTAAAGTAATGCTTTTCACATGTCCAACTCAAACTGCAGGATTGGTGTTTTGTTTCTCCTTTTAATTTACAATAAAATTATACCCTTGTGAATCCCAAAGTAAAATAATATTGAGTTATTCAAAACTCAGGAACTGAAAATATCATCAGCCTCTGAGTCATTAGAAATCAGCATACTGCAGCCTACACTCCATTTGGATGGCTAATTAACTACAAACATAAATTATATCACTAGACTACAAACCTCATTTTTAGTAACAAAGTGGTAACACATGTACCTGCTTTGGTTTCTTTTAAAAGAAGCAACTAAATTTTTTTCAGAGGTATTAGAAGTTAATAAATTACCACTCTAAACTTTAATGCACTTCTAAAGGTCTAAAACCATCACCCAAAGAAATACATGCTCCTTTCTTAAATTTAAAGAAAAAACTACATAGCACTTTATCTAGAACTAAAGTATTATCTTAAATAGGACATATTTTTCAGAAGCTATAAAACACAAATTAAGGACAAAGATTAGTGTGTTAAAGAGCAATACTGTTTTTATAAAAATGACTTTGAGCCTGGGGGAAAAAACTAAAACATGTAAAACATTACCCATATACAAAATAATATGAATTTTGCAATGAATATTAAAATCAAACAATCAAAAGCTGAAAATGAGATACCTTGTGACTTGTTAACATCTTTGATGATTTTCTGAAGTTCTTTCAATTCTGTATCAAGTTCATCATAGTTTAGTTCTCTAGATTCAACTTTTGGAGCTTGGAACAAAGAAGGGTCTGTCCCCAGGTATGAACACTGCAAGTGACCATTATCACTCAGAGTGACTATCACTCCCTTTAAATCGCTACAAAAAGGAAAATGAGACATAATTAAAATTTTTGGCAGATTTAGACTTGACCAACTAGATTTTTATTCAATTCAGCTTCAAAATACCACTAAGAAAATGATTATATATATATATATATATATATATATATATATAATTTTACATCAAGGACTCAATTTAAATGTTTCAAACACCATTTATATTTATAGAAGTACTCGCAATGTTACCATTTATTGCAGGAGGGGAAAAATTAACCATTATTATTAAAGCTGCCACTTTGGGGGACCTAACTACATGGCAAATTCTGCTCTAAGAGCTTTTCAAGTACTCTTTCATTTAATCCTGATTGCATGTCCCACTTGGTAGATGGATAATAAGCAGCAAACGCATGTGGAGCTACAGTGGATAAATTGCTGGCTGAAGACCAGAGCCAAGGCACAAGGGAAGACAGGACCTTCCAGGGGAACAGCAAGATTACCGGAGGAAACCCTGGGAGGCTTTAAAGATGAAGGTGCCCCCTGTTCTTTTCCTTCTCTCTACGCTTGGGACTCATGCTTCCCTTCCCTCCCCAGGTCCACTCACCATGGCTTGCTACTCAAGTAGGTGTCTGGTCTGGTCTGTTTCTCTTCACTCTTAGATAGAAGTATCTCATTTTCTCCTTTAGTAGCTCTTTTTCCATCACTCTTCTCAACCTGATTATCTCTTTTCCTCCCTATCCTTTTACTCTTCCTCTCTCTTAGGCTACCTTATCTCTGCTATACTCCAGAAATTAGCCATAATATATAAATTATAAACAATTTTAGCATAAATGTTTTAAAGGAAATTTGTATGTTTTTCCGAACTTGCGATAAAAAGTAGTTGAGATGAACACTATTTGATTCCTCCTTACCTTGCCCAGAGGAAAGAGAATTCAACATTGTCATAAGTCATTTTGAGCTGATACATAGTGAATTTTTATTGTTTTTGTTGTTGTTGTTGTTGTTGTTGTTGTTATGTTTCCTAGTGGCCTTTTTTTTTATTATTATTTTTTTAAAAAAAAGTCTTCCAACCCTTCCAACCCGTTCTAAAGGTTAATTTTTTTTTTTTTTTTTTGGACTTTTTGCCTTTTCTTGAGCTGCTCCCACGGCATATGGAGGTTCCCAGGCTAGGGGTCTAATCGGAGCCATAGCCACCGGCCTACACCAGAGCCACAGCAACGTGGGATCAGAGCCTCGTCTGCAACCTACACCACAGCTCACAGCAATGCCGGATCCTTAACCCACTGAGCAAGGCCAGGGATCGAACCCGCAACCTCATGGTTCCTAGTCGGATTTGTTAACCACTGCGCCACAACGGAAACTCCTAAAGGTTAAATATTAATCCAAAACAACAGAAAATTTTAAAGAGAAAAGAACTTGAAAAAATGTTACTACTCATCCGAAGAAAAAGAGTTAAGATCTAGACCTCGTTCAGAAGAAATAAGAATTTTTAAAACTCCCCAACTTTGGGTCACTGCAAGTGGACAGTTCATTAACCTAAAAGCTCAACTTAGTTGAGAGTAAATATTACCATTCCTCAGTCCTTCCTATAAGGTGACCACCAGCAACCACTTTACCACCTACCTTCAATACAATATTCCTATACCCACCTTCTCCAGGGCTTACATATTTCACTATAATGTGACTTCAGAAAAAATTTTAAAAAATAGTTGGTATCACTGATTCAACAGCTAAAAAAACTAGCTAAAAACTTTTAAAAAAGGGTTCTAGGAGTTCCATTTGTGGCTCAGCAGTAATGAACCCATGAGGATGCAGGTTCAATCCCTGGCCTCACTCAAAAGGTTAAAGGATCCAGTGCTGCTGTGGCTATGGTGCAGGCCTGCAGCTGCAGCTCCAATTCAACCCCTAGCTTGGGAACTTCCACATGTTGAAGGTGTGGCCCTAAAAAGATAAAGAAAGAAAGAAAGGGTTCTAGCTCTGACTCTGCCCTATATAGCTGAGTCAACTCTGAGAAATACTCCTAAATGCTTTTATGTCTGAAATGATAAGGTGAAATGAGATCATCCTCAAAGGTCTTTAAGTTTTAGGAACTAGTTCTGTCAATCTGGCTCAGAAAATAAATACTCCCAAATAAAATTATTTCCTTAAAATAAAATGTTTTCACACCCCACCCCACCCCCATAGTATTTCTGGGACTGACACTTTCTTTGCAGGCAACCGAAGCCATCTAGTGGCCATGAAAATCCCAATTTACCACTGTGGCAGGCCCATTTCAAGAGGACAAACTTCTATCCCCTTTGGGTTTGTTGTGACTTTAGTCTGTTCCCCATTGCACCCAGACTTATTAAAGGATGGGAACACAATGAGTTCTAAGAAAACTCTGAGAAACTAAAAGGCAGAGCTTTTCAGATAATGTGAGGAACAATTCTTTGAATCCGGAAGGGTATTTCCATTTCATCTTCACCCTTTGAGTGGTCCATTACAGAGGAAATCTAGCATGAGTCAATGCTAGTGCACCTCACGATCCAAATTTATTTGGTCTTTAAATTATATAGCTTATCATTTAATCAGTTTCAGTTCACTGTTTTAGACAGCAAATAGCAATAGTTTAGACACAGAGATTTATCTAAATATTTATCTAAACCTATTAAGTTTCTGCAGTCAGATAGAAAGAGTTTGAATAGTAGTGTATACACACATTTCTTTAGAGTCTCAAAAAGAACAAATTCTTTACTGGTGTCTTGAGGTGTCCAAACGGAAAAGAGAGAAGCTAGGGGAGTTCCCGTCGTGGCGCAGTGGTTAACAAATCCGACGAGGAACCATGAGGTTGCGGGTTCGGTCCCTGCCCTTGCTCAGTGGGTTAACAATCCGGCGTTGCCGTGCGCTGTGGTATAGGTTGCAGACGCGGCTCGGATCCCGCGTTGCTGTGGCTCTGGCGTAGGCCGGTGGCTACAGCTCTGATTCGACCCCTAGCCTGGGAACCTCCATAGGCCGCAGGAGCAGCCCAAGAAATAGCAAAAAGACAAAAAAAAAAAAAAAAAAAAAGAAGCTAGGGTCTTTCCTCACTGAAAGAGCTTACCAAGGGTCACCAGAATGTCTTAACAGTAAATTACAAAACTTAAGCAATTTACTTTTTTATCAATGGCATCAAAGCCATTGTATATAATTTAGATCAAATAACAAATTTAAAATAGGTAGATTCATTTAACACCGCATCTTTTATTCCACAGGAACATTAACACAAGCTCTAAAACCTTCAGAATAAATCAGTAAAATTTCTGTCTAAAATAACTGTGATGGCACATGCACTTTGACATAAGCATATAGTACTACTTAATAAATAAGTAATGTCATCACTCTGGAGCTTAAATGCAAGGGACAAATTTAAATATATATGTGGGAGTTCCCGTTGTGGCGCAGTGGGTAACGAATCCGACTAGGAACCATGAGGTTGCGGGTTTGGTCCCTGCCCTTGCTCAGTAGGTTAAGGATCCGTTGTTGCCGTGAGCTGTGGTGTAGGTTGCAGACGCGGCTCGGATCACGTGTTGCTGTGGCTCTGGGGTAGGCTGGTGGCTACAGCTCCGATTCAACCCCTAGCCTGGGAACCTCCATATGCCCCAGGAGCGGCCCAAGAAATAGCAACAACAACAACAAAAGACAAAAGACAAAAAAAATAAATAAATAAATAAATATATATGTGTGTGTGTGTATATATACATATACATATTATATACATATATATATATTTCAGAAAGCTAAGCCCAGCTTAAGTATAAAGTTCAATTTAAGTAAAAAAGAAAAAAAGATTTTTAATTTTTCTACTTGAAAAAATATATTATTTAACAACATTATCCCCATATGAATCAATGTGTAAAGTTTTGTGAGTTATAGAAATTTGTCAGAAGAAGACAGCAAATCAAGTATTATGTACCCTTACATCTTTAAGTAAACATCACCAAAATCAAAGTCTCTAGATTATTACCAGTCTTTGAAGCACATCAGCTAAACCAAGGCACCAAAATAATGTATTTTAGAGGACTCAAGGTCAAAGATGTTATATTGCTAGGACAGATAATATAATTTTGTGATTTTTAGCAATGGGGCATGAAATTAAACAATAGAGTTAGTTCAGGAATCTGAAAGTAATTGTTTTATCACTCAGTAAACAGATCCCAGCCTTAACAATACATTCAAACAAAATTCCAGATGGATTTTAAAAATTAAATTTAAAAATATGAAACTACAAAAATATTTATCTGCCCTTAGAATGGAAAGAGATTTTTCTGCAAGAAACCAATAGAGGAAACTACAAAGCAAAGTATCTCTAAATTAAACCACAAAAAAATTTTAAACTTGTTATATGCTTAAGAAAAAAAGTGTAGAAAGAACAAAAGACAAACAGAAAACCTTGGCACCAACATAAAATATATAATTTAAGTTGAACCATATGAAGTTGTGGATATTCAACAGTTTGGGGCCATAAAAACAATTTTATATGTTTCATATAATATGTAAAGAACTCTTAGAAATCAATGAAAATAAGAGTATATATCAAAAGGGTCAAAGAAAATGTAAGATTCACTTGAATCAGCAACTTAGAGGTTAAATAACCTATCAAATTAAAACACTATCTAGCTCTCTTTTTCTGACAAGCCCAATCTATAAAATGAACAACCCGAAAGTATCTGAAATACAGCTCAAATACATTCTTTCATATGCTAATACAATAAAACAATGAATAATAGTTTTAAAAACAAATGAAAAGAATATGCACTGAATCTAATGGTCTCTCGTCCATCTGCCCTTTATGCAAAATAGAAATATTTTAAGCTATCAAATCATCAAAGTCTGGTTTTTATTATGATACCGATATCAAAGAAATCTTCAAAACTTAAATACTATTTATTGTTCCCAGTTTTTACTCTGCCTCAGTAAGGAGTCCTTGATTTAAAGGTATTTCCCTTAAGCACAGCAGGCGGACTCAGTGCAGGCAGCCCTTCCTCAGCCGACTCAAGCTGAACTTGATCACTTGACTGTATTTTGAGTCACTTCATCATCATTTATTTAAGATATGTTATTAAGCATCTGCTACATAGGAGCTACAAAGACAAATAAGACATGGCAATTGCCCCATTTAAAAAAACAAAAAAAAACTCCAGTTCAGTTGTAAAGAAAAACCTACTTTAAAAAAAAAATAGCAATTTCAGTAGAACATGGCAGAGCTACAGGAAAAGCACAGTACAGTGACCATGTATGAGAAAGCAGAGCAAGGATTCACCAGGCAGAGGACGCAGAAGCTGGACCTTGATCTACAAGTAGATCCACAGAGATGCAAAAAGCAGACTAAAGACAGAGGACTCTGGCTTTGGTGAACTCATTCTATCTCATGACTATCTTTTTTGTGCCAGATCCCATGTTTATATTTCCAAACAGATTTCTCTCCCAAAGTCCAGGTGTGTACACTCAGCAGCCTACTTGATGTCTCCACACAGAAGGCCAACAGACATCTAAAGCTGGACATAGTTACAACTAAGCTCCTGATTTGGGCTCCTACCCTCTAACTCAAACCTGTTCCTTCCGCAGCCCTTCATCTTTCCAAGACAAGGAGATCTATTACTCATGAAGTGAAACAAAAAGGCTCAAAGTGACTGGATCAAAGTTCAGGGGGGCACAGAAATTACACAGAATTAAATCTTACAGTTTCTTGTAAATTCTGCTAAAAAATTATGAATTTCACACTTAAGAAATAGGAAATCACAAGAGGTTTTCAAGTAACATGATCATATTCATCTTTGAAAAAGGTCTCTTCTGATTGCAATATGGAGAGACTACTCTGGGTGAGTTATAGGCAGTCCAGGCAAGGACGATGGGAATGGAGAGAAGAGGATAAACATACTTATAAGATATAATCACATTATCTCACTTAATCCTCCAATAACCTTATAAGAAAAAAGTATTGCCTCCATTAAAAAAAGAATGAAACTCAGATAAAAGAAAATAATACATTATGGTTACCAGGAGATAATAAGCAGAGCTGCAGAAAGCTGCAGACTCTCTGGCTTTAGATTCGAAACTTTCCACTTCTGCATACTTGCCCTCTGAAGACAGTAAGTGACGAGTTATACAAAATGATTTTATAGAGCAGATTATGTATTCAGCAAACATAAAATGCTAATAAACAGAATAATTTAACTGAATTGCACTTTAAATAAATTACAGAAGGGTTTTGTTTCATTATTTTTCTTATCACAATGCCTAATTATTCAAGAATGAAATATGGCAAATAAAAAAGAAGAGAGACCAATTCTATAGAAAATGTCATATGAATGATATTTGACTTTAATCTATGAGGTTAAATATAAAATGATTATAGCTCTTTCCTTATGTTGAGATGAAACAGAAGGAAATTCAGTAGTAAAGGCACAGTTGATAACCATTTAGAAGTTGCTATTGCCAGCAGGTTCCAACTTTGTACATTTAGGTAAAATTTTAAATCTCTTTGGATGAGAGTTATCAGTCATTAAAACTATCTGAGTTATAAAGTAGATTAATGAGTATCTGCAGAACCTAACAAGAATGTGGCTTTCTGGTTAGTTCTTATGAAGACATTTTATCTAATAATTTTAATGCTAGAAATACCTCAATTTATAATTGTTCTTATCATTAAACCACTTTGGATTCTATCTTGCCTTTACCAAAATAACACTGAAATAGAAAACAAAACGTGAGGAAGTTCCTGTCATGGTTCATGGTAACAAACCTGACTAGGATCCATGAGGATGTGGGTTCAATCCCTGGCCTCACTCAGTGGGTTAAGGATCTGGTGTTGCTGTGAGCTGTGGTGGAGGTTGCAGACACAGCTCGGATCTTGCATTGCTGTGGCTGTGGTATAGGCCGGCAGCTGTAGCTCCAATTCAACACCTAGCCTGGGAACTTTCATATGCCATGGGTACGTCCCTATAAAAAAGCAGAAAAAGAAAACAAAAAGTGAGGAGTGGATGATTTTGTTCTGGTCTCTTTTTTACTTACTCTTCACCTCTCCTTTCTCCACTATATTTCATTCACTTATCATTCATTATGTACAAGACAGCATTTGAAATGCTATAGAGAATATATAGCTAAGATCATAAATTAGCTGAAAAAGATTGCAGCCCTATAAAAGAATAAGACATGCACCCGACAGGTATAACATGAGGTAGAAAGCCTAAGAGCCATAAGACAGATGTAAAGTACTTTAGAACTCAGAAGTAGGAATGTCATTTGTAGCCAAGGGGATCAGGGAAATTTTGATGGAGGAAATAAAAGCTTAAGCTGGACAATGAAATTCAGTCTATTTTCAGTGATTATTTATGAAACCTGAATTAACTTATATGTGATTTATAAGCAAGGAAATTATGTCAATAGAACTTTGAAGTCGATTCATACTCAGTTTTTCCCATTGCCTAAATGTTTTGAACCTCTTAAGCAGCAGTAGGAAAATCCAGTACCTGGCTATATACAATGCCCCATTATTCCACTGTTCTTTGTGGCTCAGTTGGCAAATGTATCCTGTATTGAAAGTGCTCCTCATGATGGGTGTATATTTTGCTCTTGTCTCCTCAACCTTTCCTTTAAGCTACCATAACTTTTCTATTTAAAATTAAAGTCCCCTACAGTCAATTAATCTTTGACAAAGGAGGCAAGAACATAAAATGGGAAAAAGACAGTCTTTTCAGCAAGTGATGCTAGGGAAACTGGATAGCCACATGTAAATCAATGAAACTGGAACACACCCTTACACATGCACAAAAATAAACTCAAAATTGCTGAAAGACATAAATGTAAGACCCAAACCATCTCTTCCAAACTCCTAGAAGAGAACATAGGCAAAACATTCTCTGACATCAACCTTATGAATATTTTCTCAGGTCAGCCTCCCAAAGCAACAGAAATAAAAACAAAAATAAACAAATGGGGCCTAATCAAACTGACAAGCTTGTGCACAGCAAAGGAAACCACAAAAAAAAAAAAAAACCAAAAAGACAACTTACAGAATAGGAGAAAATAGTTTCAAATGATGCAACTGACAAGGGCTTAATCTCTAAAATATACAGCTTATACAACTCAACAGCAAAAAAGCACACAACCCAATTGAGAAATGGGCAAAAGACCTGAATAGATATTTTTCCAAAGAAGATATACAGATGGCCAACAAATGAAAAAATACTCAACATCACTGATTATTAGAGAAATGCAAATCAAAACTAATATTAGGTACCACTTCACACCAGTCAGAATGGCCATCATTAATAAGTCCACAAATAAATGCTAGAGAGGGTATGGAGAAAAGGGAACCATCCTACACTCTTGGTGGGAATGTAAGCTGGTACAACCACTATGGAAAACAATATGGAGTACCTTAAAAAACTATACATATAACTACCATATGACCCAGCAATCCCACTCTTGGGCATATTTCTGGACAAAACTTTCCTTGAAAAAGACACATGCACCCATATGTTCACTGAAGCACTATTCACAATAGCCAAGAAATAGAAATAACCCAAATGTCCATTGATGGATGACTGGATTAGAAAGATGTGGTATATATACACAATGGAATACTACTCAGGCCATGAAAAAGAACAAAATAATGCCATTTGCAGCAACATGGATGGAACTAGAGACTCTCATACTAGGTGAAGTAAGTCAGAAAGAGAAAGACAAATATCATATGATATCACTTATATATGGAATCTAATATATGGCACAAATGAAACATTCCACAGAAAAGAAAATCATGGACTTGGAGAACAGACTTGTGGTTGCAAAGAGGGAGCGGGAGAGGGAGGGAGTGGGATGGACTATTGCCTTTAGAATGGATAAGCAATGAGATCCTGCTTTAGAGCAATGGGAACTATGACTGGTCACTTGTGACAGAGCATGATAATATGAGAAAAAAGAATGTACACATGTATGTGTGACTGGGTCACCTTGTTGTGCAGTAGAAAATTGACAGAACACTAGAAATCAGCTATAATGGAAAAAATAAAAATCATTACCAATAAAAAAATAATAAAATAAAAATAAAGTCCTATTATGATTGTTATTTGGGTTTGGTTTTGTTTGTTTGGTGGTATTTGGGTTTTGTTTACTTTTCTGGTGCTCTGATTACAGTTGTATAAATTTTAAGTGATCTGCCCCACAACAATTTATTTTAAAGCCTTCTAACTGTTAACTTATCATGTATTACATTATAAACATAAATATCCACAATATTTAAGCCTTTGGAATTTGGAGAACAGATGTGAAGAACATCCAGCAGGGAGATCATGAGAGAAGAGGGAGAAAAGTTTAAATGATGTATGAGGAAGAGGGAGAAAAGTTTAAATGATGTATGAGAAAGAGCAAGCAGCCTGGATGCAACATTTAGTGGATTAAAAAAACAAAGAACAAGCTCTTGGAAATAAACCCATCTAAAGATCTTAAGCTTTAATCTATGTAAGTATGGAATCAATGAAGGCTTTTGAGCTAGTAACATAAGCAAAAACAAGCTTTAAAAAGATGTACCCTAAAAGTCTCAATATTAAAAACTCTGATTTTCAGCAAAATGATCCATAATGCAACACGATCCAAATGAAAATCCTGGAAGGTTTTTTTTTTTTTAGAAATTGACAAGCTGATATCCACAGTTCTATGGAAATGCAAAAAAAAAAAAAAAATAGAATAGCAAATCGGTCTTGAAAAAAGAAGATTAGAGATGGAGGCCCTTCATAAACTAACAAGACACACTATAAATCTACAGTAATCAAGATGTTGTAGTATTATCAGCATGAGGATAAATAGATCAATGGAACAGAACAGAGACTCCAAAAACAAACCCACACTCATACAGTCAATCAATTTTCAACAAAGAAGCCACATTTTCAAAGGAGAAAGGAAAGTCTTTTTAACAAACGGTGTTGGAACAAATTGATATCCATGACCTGGAATTGATAGATATCTCTTAGAATGTGGAAAGCAAAAATCAATAAAAGAAAAATGATAAATTCAACTTCTTCATACTTCAAAACTTCCAATCAAAAGAAAATGAATAGGCAGAGTTCCCATTGTGGCTCAGTGGGTTAAGAACCCAACTAGTATCCATGAGGATGCAGATTCAATCCCTGGCCTCACTCAGTGGATTAAGGATTTGGCAGCCACAAGCTGCAGAGTAAGTCACAGATGCGGTGGTGCTGTGGCCGTGGTGTAGGCCGGCAGCTGCAGCTCTGATTCAACCTCTAGCCTGGGAACTTCCATAGGCCACACGTGCGGCCCTGAAATGGAAAGAAAAGAAAAGAAAAAAGAAAAGAAATAAGCAAGCCAAAAAGTAGGAGAAAATATTCACAAAACAAATTTCTGCAAAGGATTTGTGTTCCCCTGCTTTTAAAAAACTACAATAAATAACCAAAACACACCAAAAATTGAAGTGGACAAGATTTATGTAGATATTACACAAAGTATAAAAATTGTCAACAAGCTAGGAAAAAATGCTCAATATTGTTAGTTGTGAGGGAAATGCAAACCAAAGTCACAATTAGCTTTCACAACACATATATTAGTATGTCTAAATTTAAAAGCTTGACAGCATTAAATGTTGGAGAGAATGTAGAGCAACCAAAACTGTTGTGTATCAGTGATGGCAGTGCAATACGGTTTAACTACTGAGCAAAAAGGTAATGTAGTTTCTCATAAGATTAAATATATACCAACCCTCTGACCCAGCTATTTCACTCCTAGTTATTTATCTAAGATAAATGAAAACATAGGTCCACAAAAAGACTTATACAAAAAAGAGATAAACAAGTTATGATATGTTCATTGAAAGGGACATCACTCAGGACTAAAAATAAACCAACACACTTACATGCAACAATAAAAATGAATGTTGAAAAATATTATACTGAAAAAAAAGACAGACATAAAAAGTACACACTGTGTGATTCCATTTATACAAAGTTCTAGAATAACCTGCATAAATCTATCATGAAAAAATATGAACGGTGGTTACCTGGAATCAGGGGCAAAGGAGATTATTAACTGGAAAGGGCCACAGGGAAAATTTTTGGTGAGAGAAATGTTCTGTAACTTGAGAAAACTATGGGTTATACAGTTATATCCATTTGTCAAAATTGTACAGTTAAGGTTTGTACCTCCCAATGTATATAAATTTTACCATTAAAGGAGGAATTAAAAAACAGGGTAGGTAGAGGTATAGAAAAAGCAAGAATGCCAAAACATCTACAGTTACTGAAGCTGAGCACAGGGTACAAGGGAGTTCATTATACAATTCCCTTGCTTTGTATATATTTAAACTTTTCAATTAAAAAAATGAGGAGGGGTTTTAAAAAAGCAAATAAAATGTATACACACAAATATATATAAAATGATATCACCAACATAAAATATCTATAGAGATAATGTATAAAATCTACCTTGACATGACCTGGGATCTGCCTAACATTGTAGCTCTCTATTTATGCCATAAATGTTCTCCCTACCTCCAGTCCCACTCCTATTCAATCCTCTCCTCCATCCTGTCCATGTTTCTTTATCAGTGCGGTAGACTGAAAGATGGCCAAAATTTCCCCCTCTATGTATCTATGGTTCTTGCACTGTGACTTTTTCGCTTATCTCACCAGGGACTGAAGTCTGTTCCTCCACCCTTCAATCTGGACTGGACTCGTGTCTTGCTTTGGCTAAGAGAATAATGAGACTATGTTGGATTGATGGGTTGTAAATCCAACTGTATGTGTCCTTGTAAGAGACAAAAAAGGATCTGACACAGAGAAACACAGAGGAGAAGGCCAGGTAAAGACAGATGGAGAGAGAGATTGGAGTAACGTGTTCACAAAGCAAGGAACAACAAGGGTTCCCAGAAGCTACCAGAAGCCAGAAGAAAGGCATGAAATAGATTCTCCCTCAGCGCCTCCACAGGGAACCATCCTGTCCACACCTTGATTTTGGACTTCTGTCCTCCAAAACTGTGCAATTATAAATTTCTGTTGTCTTTCTGTATCAAGTTAGTTATAATTTGTTACCGCCAGCTAACCAATACACAAGCAAAGAGCAGAAGAATCATCCAACTAAGCCAAGCCTCAAACTGAAAACTCATAGAATTATGAGCTAAATAGTTACTGTTTTAAGCTACTAAATTTTTTTTAAATATTTTTTTTATTTTCCCACTGTACAGCAAGGGGGTCAGGTTATCCTTACATGTATACAATTACATTTTTTCCCCCACCCTTTCTTCTGTTGCAACATGAGTATCTAGACATAGTTCTCAATGCTATTCAGCAGGATCTCCTTGTAAATCTATTCTAAGTTGTGTCTGATAAGCCCAAGCTCCCGATCCCTCCCACTCCCTCCCCCTCCCATCAGGCAGCCACAAGTCTCTTCTCCAAGTCCATGATTTTCTTTTCTGAGGAGATGTTCATTTGTGCTGGATATTAGATTCCAGTTCTAAGTGATATCATATGGTATTTGTCTTTGTCTTTCTGGCTCATTTCACTCAGTAGGAGATTCTCTAGTTCCATCCATGTTGCTGCAAATGGCATTATGTTGTTCTTTTTATGGCTGAGTAGTATTCCACTGCATATATATACCACATCTTCCAAATCCAATCATCTGTCGATGGACATTTGGGTTGTTTCCATGTCCTGGCTATTGTGAATAGTGCTGCAATGAACATGCGGGTGCACGTGTCTCTTTTAAGTAGAGTTTTGTCCGGATAGATGCCCAAGAGTGGGATTGTGGGGTCATATGGAAGTTCTATGTATAGATTTCTAAGGTATCTCCAAACTGTTCTCCATATAAGCTACTAAATTTTGAGATGGTTTGTTACACAGCAAAGCTAATCAACACAATCATCTTTGAAAATACCCACTCCTCTTTTATAAAATGTCTCTTCCATAGGCAATCCTATTACCTTCGAATAAAATAATCCACATTATGATACCCATTAATAACACTTCTATAATAGCACCTACAAATTGTTACAGCATTTCTTTAAATTTTTGTATGCTTGTCACCTTTGATCAGGCTGTTAACTCCCCCAGGACAGGGATTACATGACATTGAATTTGTATCCCTCAATAACAGACATAAAGACTTCGACTACATTAAATTTTCCAAAAGAATTCACTCGAAATTCACCACTACCTATAATATTAAGTTGTAAGCAAACACAAAAACACCACAACGTTCCATACACCAATCTATAATTATACACTAACAAGTAAATCTAGAAGAGCTCTGTAATTGTCCATAATATTTTAAATGGAACCTTTGAGATAAATATAAGATAAATCCAACTTTATTTACAGGCATCTAATTTCCCTTCCTTATTCCTTCTAATCATCAATTAATATGTCAATGTCAAGAAGAGTGGGAAGAGAGAGTATGCAGATGGTAGCTCTAACCTGGCACTGTGCCTTGAACGTATAAATGCCAAGAAAGGTAGTATGCAAATATATTCTCTCCCAAGGAAAAGAAGATTTCTAAAGTAAAAGTTCAAAGCAATGAATCTTTCCATAAATAAAACTAGATGTTCGAGTCCCTCCCTGATGCATGAAAGAAGACATGATTCTGTGCCATAATTTTCTAATGTATTGAGCCCTTACCGGAATTAAGTCGAACATTAAGGAAACCGCCTGTGTATTTTTAGCTTTTACGTGTTGAGGACTTACTTTTGCAATGTTTTTAAATAATTATGCTTTGTTTGTCCTTCTCTGTATGACCATCTCTCAGGCGATGCTTCATATCAATACATTCTGACATACATATTTCATACCAAATACAAAATCTGGGAGCCAGGAAGAATCAAGCATAGAATCGAAGCTTCCTGATTCACAAAAAGGTATTTTTTTGCCCACCATTCCATGTTGACTTCCCAAGAATGGAAAATTTTAAACAATTTTTAAGGTGTAATTTGAGGTTTGTGTAAATGGTTTTCAGTTATTATTGCTATCCACAATTAGCCCTGATAATCAAGAGCTGGGTTATTTAAGAGGAGTGACATGGTAATTAGAATGCCCAGGAAAAGGACAAGTAAAATGGAGAAGCCAAAACCAGCTTCCAAAGATATCATGGTAGCAATAAGTGCAAAAAGAAGTTGTCACAGCAAATTGCACAAATTACAGAGGTTGCAGTTATGTAGTCTGAACAAAATACCTTTTGTAGTAAAGACATTTCTAAGCATCAAGAACTCAGACATGAATTTGTTCTTTCAAACTTGACTCTTATTAGACTTACTAGAAAGTCAACACAAGACTACTCAATCTGGTAATTACGTTCACAAGACTAAACAGGTAAATTGCTAAGCAGGAAAAAAAAAAGTAACTTGTAGAAATTAAATTGCCTATTTTGCACTGGAGAAACAAAATGTGTTTATAAGGACTTAACTCTGACTTCTTTCGTTATTGAAAAAAATATGTATTTTTTTGGCACTTACTGTATCCAGGCACTATTCTAGACGTTATAGATAGATAAGCAGATTACACTGGTCATTTTCCTCAAAGAACTTAATGTACAGTGTTCATTACATATATATAAATCCAACAAGAGTGTATGAGATGAAGCATGTTCTGATGAATGATGGATATAAGCAAGGGAGCCATTACAAACAAAGTAAAAGAGCATCAAAATCAGATAGTGAGCAGAGAGAATGCTTCCTAGAGGAGATAACACAAGGAGAAATTGGATAAGAGAAGGAGCAAGGCATTCGGGTACAGCATTCTCCTTGAAGAGGATACACACACATACACACAGCACAGCAGTATAGAGTAGAGGACATTCAGGGAGTACTTTACTAAGGCCAGAACCAAACAGATATTCAGTAAATACCCATTTGAGTACTACAGATGTGCCAGCAATAGTTCTTAGTGAGAACATCAGTGAAGAAATCACACAAAAATCTCTGTCCTCTAGGGGCTCACAGTCCAGAAAGGAAAGGAAAAACAAGGAACAAAAGAAATAATTATACAGCAAATTCAAAGTTGACAAATGCTATAGAGAAAAATAGACAGCTAAAGTAAGACTCAAATTGGGCCTAGAAGGAAAGGTATGATTTGCAAAGGTTGAGGAGGACATTCCAGAACAGTTGAACAGCATAAGTATTAAGAGATACATGTTTCTCGGAGTTCCCTTCGTGGCTCAGTGGTTAACGAATCCAACTAGGAATGATGAGGTTACAGGTTTGCTCCCTGGCCTCGCTCAGTGGGTTAAGGATCCAGCATTGCCATGAGCTGTGGTGTAGGTCACAGATGCCACTCGAATCTGACGTTGCTGTGGCTGTGGTGTAGGCCGGCAGCTACAGCTCCAATTAGACCCCTAGCCTGGGAACCATCATATGCTGCGGGTGCGGCCCTAGAAAAGACAAAAAGAAAAAAAAAATACACATGTTTCTATCAGCCAGAAAGTCTATTCCTCCCCAAGAGGATTCATATGGAAAAGTGGTGATAAAAATTAAAGATGATAAAAATACAAAGTCTTTGAATGTCTAGTAAAGAACTGTAGAACTTACCACACAAGTGATGCAAAACCACTGAAAGATCCCAGTGGAGGAAAACAACAAACTTCCTCAGACCTTCTCAATTTTATGTGGAATTTTAACAGAATTGATCATGCCATTCACTCATTCCATAGGCACTCACTGTGCAGATATATGATACTATGTTAGAAATAATCTTTTAAAGTAAAGTAACACTGTATTACATGTCATAAAAGGTTACAGAGGTGTGACTCATCTCCAGTCACTTAAGAAGACAGGTGCTTATACACATTCGAGATAACACAAGACTCTACGTGCTAAGTGAACAAAGTTCAGCAGTAACGTAGAAAAGGACATTATAAAACGTTAATATTGTGAAACCAAGAAAGGCTTCGTGGAGGATTTGGAAAAAAAACAGAATTTAAACAAAAAGGGATGGACAGAAAGAAATTTCAAGTGGAAAGGTTTAGAGGCACATAATCATATATCATCTCAAGTACAGTATAGTTAAAGTACAACAAGAAAACATAAGAGGTTCTTTGCATCATAATTAATTCACAAAAAAATGCAAATGTTTCTGGGCCACATTACTTTTCTTTCAAAATTAAAATAGCTTTTAATATACCCCACAGCAGAAAGTATATTTCTTCTATTTAGATTAACATTCTATTGAAGAGTGTCAGTGGGAAAAAATAATAACTACTATTTTAAGCAACTAAAATATTAATGGTATAGATATTTTTGAGGAGAAAAACCAAGACGGCTTTCTAACACATCATGTAGGAAACAAGGCAGATAAGCGAAGAGACTACACAGAGTGAGAGATGACACTGCAAATGAAAATGGGCCATACTAAGACAGATCTTGTATGCTGTGAGCACTCTTTTAAGCAAGGCAATATAACACAATTAGATGGTATTTTAGAAATGGGATCTTCTTTTAAATGCAAATCTGATCACATCATTCCCTGGATCAGAAACCTTCAATGGTTTCCCATTTAAAAATCAAAATACTTTAAACAAAGCTATGACCTCTGTTTACTTGACCAGTCTCCTCTACACCACTTCTTCTTCCACCCACTCTCCCCAGCCTCTATTCCCTATCCTTCTACCACACTCTTCCAGTTCTTTGGAATTATCATTCTCCATTCCCCTTTGGTGCCTGATATGCTCTTCCTCCTCTCCCTTTAAAAAGCCTAATCTAGCTCAAGCCTACTCACCCTTCAGATGTCAACTCAAATGTCAGAAAATTTTCCAAGAACCTCACATTCTAAGTCAGGTCCCTTCTTTATACGCTCCCAAAGCACTAACTACTTCTTCAAGATTTTTCACTATTGAAATAAAATCTCTATTTATGTCATTATATATTTAATCACAGTCTTCCCCACTATGAGGTCCACAAATTCAGTGACCATGACTTCTTTGCTCATAATTGTACCCAGAACACAACACAGTACCTGGAGGGGGAGGCTAAATAAAGATTCACTGAATTAATTAAACTAAAAAAGCCAAATAATTCTCTGTTGTGGAGGCTATCTTGTGCATTGTAGCCACTAAATACCAATAACAATTCTCCCTCTTCCTTGTGTTATGACAACCAAAAATGTCTCTAGACATTGTCAAATGTCCCCTAAGGAGGAAAATCACTCCCAGATAAGAACCACTGAGCTAGGAGATCATGTATCCTGGTTTGCAAAGGACAGTTCTGGTTTTATGCCTGTTATCCTGGTAAAGTTACTGATATGACCTCCTTTCACTCTCAGAAGTATCCCAGTTAATAAATTATATTGTCATTCTAAATGGATATATCTGTATGAGTTCTCTTGCCCAGACCAAGGGCACAGTTATATACATAAGGACCACAGATTTTCTTCCAACCCAGCAGAAATTATGGCATTAACATTACTTCTAAGAAATATGACTTAAAAAAAACTATGTATATATTGAGCTTTGGGATTCAGGGAAATATTATGACAGTGGACAGAAGAAACACAGCTGAGATAGAATGAGTAACAAATAGTACATGATGATCAATTAAATGTAGGGGAAAGGTGGGAAAAAGAAGTCAAAGAAGATTCCTAAGTTTTATCCTGGCTATAAAGCCATCTATCAAGATTAGATATACAATAGGAGGTGGGCTGGGTTTTGCACCGTGATTGGGGAGCTGATGAAGACAGCAAGCTTGAATTCTGAAGCATCTCCTCAACAGTCGGGTGATACCCACCAGACATGTTGAAGCACAGATCTTGCAGGGATGCTGATCTTTGTGGTGATGTGCTCCACTCCTCTGGTGCTAATGCTCCTGAACTTCTCTTACTTTTCTAAAGGACTGGTTTTCTTCAAGGGCTCTTCTCCCTGCCTCCTAATTTTGAGAATCCTTAACCACTACTCACACTTCTTCCCACTCTCTGTTAACTCTCTGAGAATTCACTCTATTAGCTATTATTTCTGTGCTGACAGCTGCCAGCCTCACTCCCAGCCGGTAATCTCAAATGCCATGTGGCCAGATCACTTCTGAGAATTTCCACTTGAATTATATTAACTTTCATGTGTATGAGTCTTTCCAGTTTAAAAAGGACTTTTGCACACATTTATTTCCATCTATGTACATCAGTCACCTTACATTCAGTATACTGAAAACTAAACTTTTCTCTCTCATAAACCTGGTCCCTTTTCTAATCTTTCCATCTCTTTCAATATCACTACAATTAACCTCATCATTATGTTACAATAATGACCATATTTCTTTCTCTACTTCATGACTCTCTATAAAAGAATAACCAAATCAAATTACTTACTTGCCTCTAAGTTTCCTCATTTGCAAAATAAAGTAGTTAAACCAGATGATCTAATGCCCCCTCTAGTTCATCTCTGTTATGATTTTAAGTCCTCCAAATTCTTAAAATTCATTCACCACTACCTTAGTCTAGGCTAATGATTGTCATGCTTAGCAGTACATTAGAATCACCTGGGGTATCTTCTAAAAAAATCACCTATACCTGGTTCTTCTGGGGCCAGAGGTGAGTGTTGTTTAAAGACCCCCCCACACACACACTCAGAGTTCCCATTGTGGTTCAGTGGTAAAGAACCTGACTAGTGAGGTCCATGAGGATGCGTGTTTGATTCCTGGCCCCGCTTACTGGGTTAAGGATCTGGCATTGCCATGAGCTGTGGTGTAGGTCACAGAAATGGCTCAGATCTGGTGTTGCTGTGGCTGTGGTATAGGCCAGCAGCTGCAGCTCCAATTCGACCCCTAGCCTGGGAACTTCCATATGCTACAGGTGCATCCCTAAAAAAAGACAATAAAAAAACAAAATAAAGACCCTCTGCTCTAGTAATTGGAGGGTGTGGGATGGACTGGGAGTTTGGGGATAATAGACGCAAACTATTGTATTTGGAGTGGTAAGCAACAAGATCCTGCTGTATAGCACAGGAAACTATATCTAGTCACTTGTGACAGAACATGATGGAGGATATGTGAGAAAAAGAAAAATACATATATACATATATGATGTATGACTGGGTCCCTTTGCTGCACAGTAGAAATTGATAGAACTCTGTAAATCAATTACAATGAAAAAAATAAAAATCTTCAAAAAATAGATAAATAAAACTAAAAACCACAAGTCTGAGCCCTCATTATCATTACCTCCATTTTGCAGATGAGGAAATTCAGGCTTAGAGAAGTGACAAGATTAGCTCAAGTTTTCATAACTAGCAAACGGATCAAGCTCTGATTCCAAAGCTCACATACTTTTCACTGTGCCAAAGAACAACTGCTACTTATATACAATCTACACCAACTGATATAATTTTTGTTTTTATGTTGCTTTAAAGTGTTTTCTTTTTTTCCCCCATATGTGTATGGTTGGTGTCTCCTAAAAGACTCCAGGTCAGAGATGGAGTCTTCTCATGTCCCCTATGTCAGGATGAGGACATAATAAGTACAAAGTCTATTTTTAAAATATCTCTCATAAAGTAGTGATTTCGGTTTGAATTTTCAAAACACCAAGAAGAAATCTATTCATCTCTTGAAAACTGCCACTATAATTTAGAAATACTGTCAACTGATTGAGGTGAGACTCACTACGGCACATAATGCAGGAGAAAAGAACAATTCCCACATTCAGAATTTTGGTGAATGGTGGTTTCTATAAACCTGTTACCAAACATCAGACCTTTAGTGAACAACCAAATCTTATGATTAGACACCTTAGCAATGACAATTCTTCAGAATAATCCAGTTGAAACAATTCTTCAGAAAAATCTAATTAAAGAATTTCAGGAGTTCCCATTGGGTTGACGAACCCAACTAGTATCCATGAGGACACAGGTTTGATACCTGGCCTTGCTCAGTGGGTTAAGGATCCAGTATTGCCATGAGCCTCGGTGTAGGTCACAGACACGGCTGGGATCCTGTGTTGCTGTGGCTATGGCTGGCAGCTACAGCTCCAATTTGACCCTAGCCTGGGAACCTCCTTTTAGGGCTGCAGGTGCAGCCTTAAAAAAAAAAAAAAATTCAGAAACTCACTGATGTCCATGTTCTCACCTACTTTACTCCTGCCTGAAAGTTTAGGCTAATCTTGACAAATCAACCTCTAAATTTCCTTTCACAATTCCCATTAGGCATCTTAACCTTAATTCTGGCCTTACTTTCTTCTCTAGGAGCAGAGGATTCTGTGATGAGCTGTGTCCTCCAACTCCAGCCCTTCCTAACTTGATTCCATGTTACACCATGGATGCTTGTTTCCTTAATGATGCTTGATTCCAAGCTTACTACATGTTGCTCCATATGGTCCTTGTGGTCTTTGTGGTCCATGTGGTCTTTGTTAGCTAGCTGCCCAAGTTGCTGGAACAACCAAACAACAACATCCTGCCAACTTTTTCCAGTCAGAAGATGACATTTACTCACTTGTACATCTTCAATTCCCACCCCTCTACATACATCATATGATCCAATAAACACATGTACTTCATTACTGCCTGGCTTTTGACTTTTTCTTCCTTTCATGATTTAGGCCTTTCTGCAGACCTGTTAACAATATCTAGCAATTGGCTTGTTTTAAAATTTCATTTTGGAAAAGTATAAAGTGATGATATTGTAACAAAATACAATATAATTTGAATAGTATCAAATGGTTTCATTACAGCACAAATCTGTCTCTTTTTGTAGGCCTACAGAGCTAACTTACTTGCAATGACATTTAATGATGAACAAATTATCTAAATCTATTAGAACTTAGTGCTAGTTAGTAACATCTAATTCTAGATGACCTATGATAAGCCATCAGTAGTAACAGAGCATACAAGGCATATGCCTTCTAAGTAGGAAGTGAGAACAGTCTTCTTTATGGTCACTAATACTTCTGCCACTACTATTACTGTAGACCCTAAATTCCCTTATGGTTCAAATGACTTCAGAATTTTGCCATCATTTTAAAAATCTCATAAATACAGACCACGAGAAGAAAAAAAATCCTAAATTTGTTACTGCATTGCACAGCTAAGTGATACTTTAAAAGCAGATATGGGTTACAAGTTAAAAGCTGAAAATTATACCATATTGTGGACACCAATAAATTGCTTGTCATTCTTTACTTCATAAAATACTTTGTATTCTTCCTCTTTTTAATTATATGGACATGTATGTTTATATGTTTAAGGACAAAAGTCTTGAATTTAGTAGCTTTAGGGACAACTTATCACAGCTATCACACTCATACAATGTCCCTGCAAATATCATTATTTCATTCAATATATTACCCACAGAATTTGCTATTTCAATTACTTGCCAAAATATTTTATTCTGTGCTATTGCTATTATATATCACGCCAGAGTCACAGGAATACTGAACTAAAAGGGGCATTTCAATGCTTAAAATGGGAAACAAATTATTCTGGTATCTAAAATAACCTAACTGTGAAAGCAACTCCTACACACATGTGGTAATAATTTGCAAAATCTATCTTTTATTGGATTCTAGGTAATAACAACAGCATATGCTTTTTGTAAATCTACTCTTACAAAACAAATTTTTCACAACATAACTTTTCAAGAAATCCGAATGCTTCAGATACTTTATGCAATATCAATCCAATAACTCAACCATCTGGCTTATAGGACTTAGTATATAAAGTTTTTTAGATTAATATCAAAAGAAAAGCATTTCATCATTTTTACTCCAATACAGTTTAATGACTGTAAAAAGACTCTAATATTTTAAATCATAAAATTTCTTGTCTTCCTTTTTCTACTTTTCTTGTCCTGAGTAATAGGTTGACTATGGGAGACTGTTGATGATATGAAATGAATTTGGTTTATGGAAGGAAAAATGCTTCAGTGGCATGATGGCCATCACTGTAGACTGACAATTCATTGGATAATAATTTTTCTTTTACAATAAACAATCTTCTACAATTTTCAAGATCTTTAATTTTGTATACTATTTCTGAATTGACACAATGCTTTTCATTAAAAAGTATCTGTCTCTTCAAAATGTATGATTTCATCATGAAGTGACGAAGATAAAAGCGAATGCTAACAAATCTATACTATACTGCAGTAATCAATAAGAACCCTGACAGGGAGTTCCCGTCGTGGCGCAGTGGTTAACGAATCCGACTAGGAACCATGAGGTTGCCGGTTCGGTCCCTGCCCTTGCTCAGTGGGTTAACGATCCGGCGTTGCCGTGAGCTGTGGTGTAGCTTGCAGACGCGGCTCGGATCCTGCGATGCTGTGGCTCTGGCGTAGGCCGGTGGCTACAGCTCCGATTCGACCCCTAGCCTGGGAACCTCCATATGCCGCGGGCGCGACCCAAGAAATAGCAACAACAACAACAACAACAACAACAACGAAAAAACAAAAAAAAAAAAACAAACAAACAAACAAAAAAAAGAACCCTGACAATGAACTGTCCCTATTTTATCTTTTTTTCTGGTGCTCTAAGTACAAGGGGGAAAGGCTTATCCTTTCTTTTTCTTCTACATTCCTGGCATTAGATAAGGGAAAGAAGGAAGCTTGTTATATTCTTTTCCTTTTCCTGACTTCCTACACTATCATTATTCTTCTGTTAAGAAGCAATGTTAACACACACACACACACACACACACACACACACACACACACACAGATGTACCTATGTGAGACAATGGATATGTTAATTAGTTTGACTGTAATCATTTTACAATGTATACATATATCAAACTATCACACTGTACACCTTAAATATATATAACTTTATTTGTCAACTATACCTCAATAAAGCTGGGAAAAAAGAAGCAGTGTTAGGAAGGAATATGTAAAAATACCTAAAAGAGAAACCTGTTAACTTACCTTCATCAGCCCTCATTAGCTACTGATTTCTTTATTAATTTTGTTTTTTAAAAAATAACAACTAATTAACATTGCAATTTTGGGGGCCCTCTTGAAGTAAATGCTTTGGAAAGAAGCAAGCTGTAAATAAATTCATAAATTTAAACCTACCATAATACAATTTCTGAAAGTCAAAGTAAGAAAAATCTTAAAAGCAATTAGAAAAGAACAGAACTACCTTCAAAGAAGTAACAGAACAACACAGATAACTTCTCATTAGTAACTACAGAAGCCAGATAACTAATGGACTGATATTTTCAAAGTGCTAAAAGACAATAACTGCTAATCTAGAATTCTATACCCAGCAAAAACATCCTTCAAAAATTAACATAAGATAAAGATATCATTTCATTTAAGGCCAAAAAAACTGAAAAACTTACCAGCAGACCCATAATAAAAGAAACAGTAAAGGGTATTTTTTAGGCTAAAGAAAAATTATCTCAGAAAAACACCTGAAGATTTAGAGAGGAAGACCACCAATGAAAAAGGTAAAAATGTATATATCCATGTATATGTCATTTAACTGTATCTATCTAAAACAGGGATAGTATTGATATTGTTATTTGTATTTTAGAGAAGAAAAAACGGAACCATACCCAAAGTTAATTGGTTCAAAATCCTAAAGGTAACCCCAGTAACTCCAAGGAAAGAATTTTGGTCTACATTCCCCCTACCAACACATGCTGTTTCTGAAAGCTATAATTAAGAAGACAAAATAAAAAATTAAAATTAAGAGTAAGCAGGTCAAATGATTAGAAACAGAAGTAGAAAACCCTTGTCTCACAGATGCTTTGACATGGAGACACTATTTTCTTGGTAGTGCATCTGTGCATTGGATATTTTCCATTTGTCCTGCAAACTTTCCATCTGTTTCCAATCTGTTCTATGCTAGAAGCTGACCACTGCAAAGGATCTCTTTTCCTCTGGTTTCTGGTTGAGTTTGGCCAATGAGGATCACTGGAATGAGACTGAAGAGAGGGAGGAAAGTGGGGTCAGGTTATTTATTTCCTCAGCTCCTTCTCTGCTAGGTCATCAAGGTTAGTTATGACTCTCAAACTAAGACAACAGCTGCTGTCAGAGAGTCCTCTCTTACAGCTAAAGCTACACTCTTCAGGATCCAGTAATCAATCCCTTCTTTTGCCCCTTCATATGGATGATAACAGTTCTGCTGCTAGCCTCATCATCCCTTCATCACCCCTTGTTATTATCGCTTACCCTTGTTCATAGCTCCTCTCGAAATTACCCCATTTAAGAGGCCATCTATTCGCTGCCAAGACCCTGATCTATATAATTGCATGTCAATTCACAACATGGAAGGTGGAAAAAATAGAATAGACACTAAGAACTCAGACTCTAAAGATAGAAACAATTGGAATTGGATCCCTGTTCAAAACTGTGAGGCTTTGGAGAGTATGCTAACATATCTAAGCCTCTCTCAACTCATCTGCAAAATTAAAAAGTAATATTAGGACTTGCTTCAAAAATTATTGTTTAGCATGAATTATTTATGTAAAGAGCTTAACCCAAGTGCCTTATACAAAATAAGGACATAATAAATATTAAATGATTATTATTTTTACCATTATTATTATTGATCACCACTATCTATCACATAGATATGGTACAAAATTGACCACATTATTATAATTCTGGAATAAATATATCCATCTTGCTCCAACTTCTTATTTTGATTAATACATCAACTTTCATACCATAAAACCATGATATCAAAGATGCAAAGTATACATTTCAAAATATTTTACTCTGCCTACCACAAGATTAAACTGCAACTAGTATGCATACTTTTTCTATGTAAATAAGCCTCTGTACATTTTAGAAGTGAGCATTAGCACAATAAGTGGGTCTGCTCCAGTTCAACATTACTGGAAAAAATAGTGGCATAAATTATCTCAATCCTATTTCAGCTGGTTCAAGACTTAAAGTAAATTCTAATTCAGTAAAGTCAAAGCAAATTATTTCAGTACATCATATACTTACATAACTGCCCTGAACCAAATATATACATATATAATATATATATATGTATTTTATACATATATATGATAGAATTGAATGTATAATTGTGACCAGAAATGCCCAGGAATAGTGGCAGTAATTAAGAATTAACATCAAGAACAGATGAAAGAGAAGAAAAGGACCATTAAAATATAGCACCCATCCTTCAATTTTAATATTGTGACTAAAAGTGTTAGTATACATGCATCTGTGAGTAAAAAGACTAAATATATCCAGAAATACTAAAGCTGGGTGAATGACAGCTAGATTGGTTGCATGTCCTTTGGAAAACAACTGCAGCTACTGCCTGCAGGGTCTGCATAATAACAATATATTTGGCAGCACTAAACAGATAACCATCTTCCAAATTTTCTCTAAGTATCAACAAGAGTAAAAGACTGCTGACTGTTATTTAGACCATAAACCAAAATATTTTTTTCCAGGTTGGTCATGGTACTGGTTCAATAGGTAAAAAAAGAAAAGTATGACTTGTTCCTTTGTACTGCATCAAGGTACCAGTTCAACATAGTTTCCATGTGGACTCCGGTTCAAGTCCTTGATCTTAGAAACCATAATGCGCTGCCTTCCTGAATCAAATCCCTCTAAGAAATACAATTTCCAAATCCCTCTGATTTGAACTGTTTGAAATTGCTGCAATCCAGCAAACAGAGGAGGCTAAAACAAAACTCTGCATACATGTGAGCACTAAGTGATATTGCTAGGTGACCCATTATATAATATTTATTTATCAGGAAATACCTAACTCTTTTGCCTAGCTTTCCTATCTAGACCTTATCTTCTGAAATATATAATACAGAGACAATTGTATTTCTGCAAGGAATTTAATATAGGCTCTCTAAGAAAACTATTATCAAAGTGAGAAAATTGGCAAATGCACCAAATCTAACAACAGTGTTGGCTAAAACATACATAGTAGTGCTATTAGTGGTTCTATTAACTTATCCAATCCTGATAACAACCCCATGCAATAAGTATTTAAATTCTCTGTGTCCCATTTTTCAGAATTTAAATACCTTGCCCAAGGTGCCAGACCTAGTGAGTAAACTAGTAAGCAAGTGGTTGAGTCTTCCGCATTAACCACCATGAAATCTTAACAGTAAAAATACGACTTTTAAAAAATTCCTGAAATCATATTACTGAAATGATTAAGGTTTTTCTAAAGCTCTAGTCTCTTCTATTTATTCTCAAGTTAACAATTCAAAGCCTAGATTTACAAACAAATGAGAGAACTGAGCATCTCTCTCCTAAAAAAAAAGGTAAGGCTATGTAAAATTTCTCTACAATGAAATTTCAGAAGGTTCACTATGGCAATGTGTAGAGGATTGAGAAACTGACTTTGAGGCTATTTATAAGGTAGCAATTATTCAATAAGTTTCCAATAACGATGGTATTTGTATCTAACAAAATTGAGTCTGCCCTATGCTCAGTGTTTAAAGAGATGCATGCTTTCATGATTTTGAACGTACTAATTTACCAAGCCAACTCAGAACTTATTAAATATATTATCAAATGCCTGTGTTTAAGCTGCTCAATGGAATATAATCAACTGAACTCCATGTGTCATCTGGAAATATATCTTTTGTTGAACATTTTACTTTACAAAAAGGTAGAAACTATGTGCCTAAGCGGGAATCTATTTCTTCTTACTTCTCTGCTTCTTAATTCCTCTGTTGTCTCCAGGTTACTATATCTTTTGTCAGAATAACCTAAATATAATTGGCAAAATGCATCCACTAGCTTTAGATTCTGAAATCTATAAGCCAAGTCACTTACTACTAAAGACCAATCTTTAAGTACACTTTCTTAAAGAAATGCTTCTTTAGTCATATAGACACATTTTGTCTTTTAAAGTACATACTTTACAGTATGTTCTAAAGCAACTGGTTTATGTATTCAGAACAGTGATGTTCATTACAGTGATTATTTAGCTCTAAATCAAACCTGATGCTACTCAGTAACGTAAGTTCATAGGAGCACAGATTCACAGGAGAAAAAGTCAACCATCTGAGATATCCACTGAATTCTGAAATAATTCACAACAGGTCATCTCCTGAAGCCATAAGTTTTTCATTTCTACATGTTCTTTGACTCTGGCTTGTTTTCTAAGGTTTATATCCCAGAAAATCAGATTGTTTTCCCTTTCATGTCAACAATGACTATTTTAAAGGTCTTTTCTATATCAGAGGCTGAAATATACTTCCACTGAAATTTTCTTTTTTACTTTGCAACTCTTGAAGATAACCAGGCACAGAAAGACAGAAACTTTCCTTTGAAGAGTAAATGTTACTGGCACTTAGTCCTTTTTTTTTTTCCCGGGTTGTTTGTAACAAAAGTACTAAGCCCTAAGATTCAAGATACACTACTGAAGTCTATCTGGTTTCCAATCCTAAACAAACCACAACTGGAGGTACCAAATTAGTTCTGAACAAATTTGCTTCGGGGCACCTGCAGGGTCCATGGACCTTTAATCTTCACATACCAACAGTGTTTATTCACCTTTGTTGGAAAGAAATGCAGGTTTGGGAAGTCAAAGGTTAGTCAATGGAGGAGAAAAGTGGGGTAGAATCTCTTAAGATGATGAAGAAAGTAGTGAACCTAACAACCTGGACCCAATTGTTTTCCCCAGCAAGCTGAGAGACTGCCAAGTTTGGGTCAGAGGTCTAATTTAACTATAGTCTCATCTTGCCTTTTTTTTTTTTTTTTTTTTAGCTTTAGGGCCACACCTGTGGCATATGGAGGTTCCCGGGCTAGGGGTTGAATCTGAGCTGAGGCCACTGGCCTATACCACAGCCACAGCAACGCCAGATCTGAACTACGTCTGCAATCTACACAACAGCTCACGGCCACGCCGGAGTCTTAATCCACTGAGTGAGGCCAGGAATCAAACCTGTGTCTTCATGGATACTAGTCAGATTCATTTCCATTGAGGCATGACGGAAACTCTGCATCTTGCTCTTTTTAGATTACCCAAATCTCAATAAGGCAAGTAATCATTCCAACTTAAAGATTTTCCCACTTATACAAACCCTAAATGAAAGCATGCCAAATAATGCAATTTGTGAATAACAATTACTTTAAACTAACTGGGTGTCAAGTTTGTTTACAATGTCAATAAAATTTTATCAAATATTGTCTATGCAAAAATTAAATTCTAATGACATAGTATTTTATATATATACAGTATGTAATATTTTCCACAATTTTGTAACTTAAAAGTACTAATCAATTCCAAGGTATGTTCAGAAAGCTTCTATCAAGAGTCACTGATGAAAAAAAATACAATTATAATATTTTCTGGGCTATTTTGTCAACTATGTATTAAATAATTATTGGTGTAATGATTAAATCACATTGCATTGTATTCCCAGAAATTTTCTTCTTGATTTCTCAGTCTACTATAGCCATATTTTAAATCCTCACATCTTTCCTTCAAAGCCAGGGTTTTCTAAAATAGAAAGCCTAGACTTTTCCTTTAAGTTGGAGACAGGCAGAGGAAAATGTATACATTCAAAAAGTGAGGAGAAATTAGAAATGTAATTAAGAAGTAAAGGAAGACTAAAGTTTAAAATTTAGGTATCACATAAAATTCTGGTTCTTTTAAAACACATATTTCTTTTTTTTTTTCTTTTCTTTTTTTTTTTTTTTTGTCTTTTTGCTATTTCTTTGGGCCGCTCCTGCGGCATATGGAGGTTCCCAGGCTAGGGGTCAAATTGGAGCTACAGCTGCCGGCCTACGCCAGAGCCACAGCAACGCGGGATCTGAGCCGCGTCTGCAACCTACACCACAGCTCACGGCAACACCAGATCGTTAACCCACTGAGCAAGGGCAGGGACCGAACCCACAACCTCAGGGTTCCTAGTCGGATTCGTTAACCACTGCGCCACGATGGGAACTCCTAAAACACATATTTCTTAATTTTACCCACTTTATTGCATTTTTATCTTTTTTTTTTTTTCTTTGTAGGGCTACACCTGCGGCATATGGAAGTTCCCAGGCTAGGGGTTGAATTGGACCTGCAGCTGCCAGCCTACACCACAGCCACAGCACAGGATACAAATCACAACTGCAACCTATACCACAGCTCACAGCAACACCAGCTCATTAACCCTCTGAGCAAGGCCAGGGATAGAACTCACATCCTCATGGATACTAGTCAGGTTCTAAACCCACTGAGCACAATAGGAACTCTGCATTTTTAAATAATTAAAATTTAACTATATAGACTATAATCTTTAAGCTTCCACTATAAAAATGCTTTTTGGAAATTTCCCATCTCAAATCTAAAATTAAATACCAAAAGCTGTGAATGACTAACATTAAGAGAATGCTACAAGAAGAAAAATATCAGAAAATCCTCCATTACAGTTGAGAATTTTACTCTTAAAAATCAATGGCAATTCATCTCTCTCTTTTTTTCTAATTTTTTTTCTTTTTTTCTAATTTTATGAATAAGGGAGAAACAAGTCTCTCTGAATTTCTGCCTCTTTGTTTCACTTTTAGAAACCAACATCACTTAAGTATATATCTGAACACTGCTTGCTTTATAGGTAGAGTACATAATGTCTTCATATATCCTTTAATCTACAACTATATTTCGAATGTTCAATATGCCCACTCAGGTGGACCAAATAAAAACATCCTAGATAAAAGACTAAATAAAAGATTATATTGGTCTCATTCTAACAACAAACATATTAAGTTACTTTCAACTAGGCAAGTTCTACTTAGGAAAGAAGAGGCTATTTGAAAAAACCTTAGACAAATGTATCATCAAGAAAGTCATTTGAAATGAGGCAGAGTATCACACAATAGCTTTCTCTTTTATTGTGTCATTTACATAGACGAACACTAAAAGCAACCATTCGAATTTCTAGATGAATTGGTAATTACCTAGAAAATCAAATTTTGCTTCATGAATATAAATTCATTTTTAATGTTTATCATGTTTAGACCTTTTAAAATACAAGCATGACTATGATTACATAAAAGCTTCTAAATCTGATTTGTATAATAAGGACTTAACTCTAAGGTATCACATTCAAGTTGCCACTTACAGCTTGGGTATCCAGCAGCTAAAAGGGTCAGCTGCATTACTAAAAGTGCAAGGACAGATGCTGCCTAATAATGCCCGCTGCCTTAAATCAACAGCAGCCCCCAGCCACTATCTCCTTCTCCCTCCCCTCTCCAAAAAGCTACCCATATCCTATCAACTGTAAAGGAGAGGAAATGCAAAATTATAAATACATACATGCATACATGAAAGTGTTCTGTGTTGGGAGGAAAGGGGATTGCTGTTCATGACAACAGTAAACATCTCCAAATGGAAAGATATTTAGAAGTAGTCTTATTGCTACTAGCTGGCCAGACCAAAGTAAAACAGCATCATATAATATGGAATAAATAATTCACCTGTAGTGGCTTCTAAGAAAATATATATCAAACTAAGATTCACAGTCTGACATTTCTGTGCTTTTGGTTCAGAGGATGCAGGCCACTCAGAGAGAAAAAAAGAAAATGTCCTTAAGACTCCACCACATAGGGCAACGTAATTCATGTTCCACTGAGAAATTAAGTAGCATGAAAATATTTCTAGCAGTTACATTAAAATAAAGCCACACATAAAATTCTGTTTGGATCTCTTCATGTAAGAAAAAAACTTGGAGTTCCCATTGTGGCTCAGTGGTTAACGAATCCAACTAAGAACCATGAGGATGTGGGTTTGATCCCTGGCCTCGCTCAGTGCATTAAGGATCCGACGTTGCCGCGAGCTGTGGTGTAGGTCGCAGATACTGCTCAGATCCTGCGTTGCTATGGCTCTGGCATAGGCTGGTAGCTACAGTTCCAATTAGACCCCTAGCCTGGGAACCTCCATATGCCACAGGAGCAGCCCTAGAAAAGGCAAAAAGACAGACAGACAGACAGAAAGAAAGAAAGAAAGAAAGAAAGAAAGAAAGAAAGAAAGAAAGAAAGAAAGAAAGAAAAAACTTAAGTGTCCCAGAAGAAGAAGATGACGAAATAAAGAGGTACATGATGAAGAATAAAAGAAGATATTGGGAGAGTTCCCGCAGTGGCATCTCAGCAGTGCCAGGACACAGGTTCAATCCCCAGCCTGACACAGTGGGTTAAAGGATCCTGCGTTGCTGCAGCTGATCCCTGGCTGGGGAAATCCATATACCATGGGACAGTCTGCCCCCTCAGTTAAAAAGATACTGGGGGGAAGTAAGTATATTACTCATTAACAATACACGGAAATTAAAAGTATATGAATAACTATGGCCCTGAGATTCACAGACTTAGGTTTTCTATATATTGGTTAAACAAGGCATAATATTACTTAAACACACAAAAAAAGGAAAACGGAAAAAACCGTAGATGACACTCTGCACTCATTCTTGTCTATCCTATAAGATAGTTAATTTTATTATAAATTTAATGCACTTACACTGTTTCCTAAATGATATTATGTGACCTCAAGAAACATTGTTTCGATAGAAATAGCAGAAGTTTGCATTATAAGGTATGACATTGTTCAGGGCCTAGGTAGAAATCTATAAATACTCTGACCTGAGTTGACTCACCTCCTCTCTTGTGACAAATTACAGATCCCCTTTTTCTTTTGCCTGTGAGTCTTCTGGTTGTCTGCTTCATCACTGGATGAAGGCAGTCAAAGGTACAAATGTCGATATAAATAAGTACTAGGAATGTAATGTATAACATGACAAATACAATTAACACTGTGGAAGTTTTACGCAAGAGAGTAAATCCTTAAATTCTCATCACAAGGAAAAGTTCTATTTCTTTAATTTTGTATGCATATAAGATGATGAATGTTCACTAAACTTAACTGTGATAATCATTTCGAGATGGATATAAGTCAAATCATTAGGCTGTACACCTTAAACTTATACATTGCTCTATGTCAAGTATATCTCAATAAAACTTGAAGAAAAAATAGAAAATTTAAAAATTCAACAAACACCAAAATGGGTGAATTTATTATGTGTAAATTATATTTCAATAAAGTTTATTTGTTAAAGGAAAACAGGTTTTTCCCAAAGAACCATCAGTATTGTATAATCTCTGATTATCAAAAATTTTTGTAGCTACAACCTCTCCTATTCTCATTTTATTATAATTATATATTTCAAGTGGCCAGTCCTAATGTTTATGAGTTTGATAATACTATAAAATATTTCCATGCAAAATATGTAAGTGAAAGGAATTTTCATACGATCTATTAGAAGATAACCAAATATGCCTTTTACATAGTATGAAATATTTTATACATAAAAAACATTTTAACTCATGACTACTGACACAAAATAAAGTCAGGGCCAATAAAAACATAATTCTTCTAAAATTTCTTTTCTACAATCTAAAGTAACAATACTCATTAGCATAGTAAGTAACTACGCATATAAGAAATTTCAACTGTGATTATGCCTTTCATGAAACATGTATCTAAGACTCTTCATGAAATATTCATCTATGTCTGACAGAATAAAAAAGGTTAATGTTTGACCTGAACAAATAAATGTTCCATAAACAAAATTCCATCATCCACAGAAGATAAGACAGGATTACTGAGACTAAATTAAATTCCCACAAAGTTGAAAACTCTTTTTTCAGGCCACAGTTTTAACCTACTCCTATAACAAATGCATTAGTAAAAAAAAAAAAAAAACTTAGCCAAATCATAGCCAAACTAAATGCTTTTTAAATTTCCTATAGGCAAAGTATTCAGTCTCCAAAGCAGTATGCCTTTGACCCTTCTTCTGAGTCACTTGTTTTCAGATCATTTCTTCATTAATTTCTTCAGTCAGTCAGTCATTCAACCAACATTCCGTGGATACCATCTCACTGCCAAGCTCAAAGAAATTGAATAGGGTGGTCCCTTTGTGAAAGTGAGAAATGCCCATTCTTTTTTTTTTTTTTCAGCTTTATCTCAGTATAACTGACAAAATTGTATAAAACATGATTATTTGATGTACATACACTTTGTGAAATGATTATCACAATCAGATTAACACATACATCACCTCACATGGTTGCATTGTGTGTGTGTGTGTGTGTGTGTGTGTGTGTGTGTGTGTGTGTGTGTGGTAAAAATGCTTAAGGTCCACTCTCTTAGAAAATTTCATGCATACAACACAATATTATTAATTATGGTCACCATTCTGTACATGAGACTCCCCAGAGCTTATTCATCTTATAACTAAAGCCCTGTACCATTTGACCAGCATCTCTCCATCTCCCTGACCCCTGATAACAACTACTCTAGTCTCTGAGAAATGCCCATTCTATAAGCCAATTCCCCAGAGAAAAATCTCAGCTTGAGAAGTTAGTCTCCCCAGACATAAAAAACAAGTGTCCGTAAAGACTACACATCATAAGACCCCAGTCCTGGCCACAGAAAGAGCCTAGATTGGGGAGCTAAGACCTATTAAAATTCAGACTGGAAGACAAATGACTTGTTTCTGTGCTACAGGGCATTCTGAATGAACCTCATCTAATATGGCTATTCAGTTTAGCTTGTTTTTAAAAATTCATTAGGCCTCTAGGAACTAGTGAATTTCACTACATATTTGAATATTACTTGGGTGGTTCAAATGGCTCTTTAAATGAGGTTTGCCAAAACTCAAGGTACTGTGTTAATTAATTTTCGTATCGCTAAAGGTAAAGAAATACTTCTAGTCAAAACTGGATTTCCTGAACTCAAATGTGACATAATCTTGAAAGACTTTTTCAAAATAATTATGAGTTTTCATGAAATATGTATAAACTGGAAGAAACATATGTACAGGGTGGGGGGAGAATAACACAAAAAGGGTGCCAACAATCTCCCTAAAAGCAATACACAATTATTGCTTGATTTTTCTAAAGCATTACTAAATGATAGCACTTAAAAATGGGCAAAAGTAGAGTTCCCAATGTGGTGCAGAAAAAATGAATCTGACTAGTAACCATGAGGTTGCAGGTTCAATCTCTGGCCTCACTCAGTGGGTTAAAGATCCAGTGTTGCTGTAAGCTGTGGTATAGGTCGCAGATGTGGCTCGGATCCTGCGTTGCTGTGGCGTAGGCCAGCAGCTATAACTCAGATTCGACCCCTAGCCTGGGAACTTCCCTATGCCACAGGTGTAGCCCTAACAGGGGGCAGGGGGAGAAAAGTATCCTAGATAAGAATTATCTTAATTTTAATAAAACTTCATTTAACTTTCCTTAAAAGACTAGGATTTTAGAAATAAGTAATTAAGGAATGAAAAAGGAAAGAATTAAGATGAATAATCAATCCAAAGTTACCCTAAGGATGTGACTTTGTTGATAAAGAGTAAAGAATTCATTCCAAAAGCAATAGTTTGCACCCATTAACCCCAAGCTCCCAACCCCTCTCACTCACTCCCACTCCCCCAGGGCAACCACAAGTCTATTCTCCAAGTCCATGATTTTCTTTTCTGTGGAAAGGTTCGTTTGTGCTGTATATTAGATACCAGATATGAGTGATATCATATGGTATTTGTCTTTCTCTTTCTGACTTACTTCACTCAGTATGAGAGTCTCTAGTTCCACCCATGTTGCAGCAAATGGCATTATATTGCTCTTTTTTATGGCTGAGTAGTATTCCATTGTGTCTATATACCACATCTTCCTAAAAATGAGATCCTGCTGTGTAGCACTGAGAACTATGTCTATATACTTACAACAGAGCATGACAATGGGAAAAAGAATTATGTATACATGTATGTAACTGGGTTCCCATGCTGTACAGTTGGGGAAAAAAAAGAGTGTCGGGGGGAATAACAATAAAATAAATAAATAAATACATTTCATATCAAATGTCAAGAAAAAAAAAAGAATTCACTGTCTAAATTCTATTCTAGCCAACACAAATTCTGTTTGATAAAAGTGCAAAAAAGCAACAAATAAAATTTATGAGATCTGCATTTAGAGAAACACAAATAAAAATAATTTTATAATATTTTGTGTTATTTAAAGAGAAATTCATTTTGCTTAGCTATTGTAAATTTTTAAACTACATAAACCATGTATTTGCTGAAATGAAATTAGTATAAATAACTATTATTATAATATTTTAATTTTTGTGTAGAAAACATTAATACACATTTCCTTTTCTGGCAAAGACATAACAGTCTGGGGTAAAAAGGAATAAAACAAATACATGGTTGGTAGTTCATCTAACACAATATCCCTTATTTTAAAACTAATTCATTTCAATGACACAAAAAGGAATCCCTATATATATATATTTTTTTTTCGTCTTTTGTCTCTCTTTGTTGTTGTTGTTGTTGCTATTTCTTGGGCCGCTCCCGCGGCATATGGAGGTTCCCAGGCTAGGGGCTGAATCAGAGCTGTAGCCACCAGCCTACACCAGAGACACAGCAACGCGGGATCCGAGCCGCATCTGCAACCTACACCACAGCTCACGGCAAAGCCGGATCCTTAACCCACTGAGCAAGGGCAGGGACCGAACCCGCAACCTCATGGTTCCTAGTCGGATTCGTTAACCACTGCGCCACGACGGGAACTCCGGAATCCCTATATTTAATTCTAAGTCATGAAAGTTTTTCTACGCCACCTCAAATAAGCGAAATCTGTTCTAATCTTAGAGTACGTCATTCCCAGACACTACTTCTATCACACCACTATGCCACACACACCAAAAAATAAAAAATAAAAGAGCAAATCTTGCAATAAACTGTAACTTTGATTCTTGTAATCTTCTTTCCATAAAACTGTGCAATAAGTTCTAAATTTTGCCATTTTTATATGGTGATGGTTGCAGTAGTTACGGTGATGTCAGTTATACTAAAGAACAACAGATGGGCTGAAGTGAAGAACAAAGCATTTCCTACCATCTGGAAGCCTGCAGAAATTGAAAAAGCAGTAAGATAACTTTTTTTAATTCCATCTGCCCAGTCCTCCTGAAGTAAGAGTTTTAATTACAGAAACGACACACGCACACCCCCACCCCGCGCTAAGGGCTGAGGAAGCAGCTATGTGCCTGACAGCAGTTTTGCTCACCCCATACCACCTTTCTTGTAATCTTGTAGCAACTATGTGCCTTATGTCCTTGCTAGTAGCTCTGCTAGCCATGCTCCAAGCATTGCTTATCAGTTTCGCTTTTGTAATCTTGTTTACTCAGCTTCTTAGGCAGGTAGATTGTCTGCCTCGAGAAGGGGTAGGACCAGGACCGGGCTGCTTACACGGGGGAAAAACAAGACCCAGGAGTCTGTATTGTATAAAAGCTACCCAGAACAAAGGCCTGGTGCTCAGACTCTGGACGTGACTCCTCTGAGCCAACACCGGTGCTGAATAAACCTGGCTATACCACATCTGAGTGCCATTTATCTCCTTGCTCCACCACGGTTTCTGCAACACTCCCAGTGCAATTATGTTTTAATTTTCACATACTTCTGCTAAACTTTTAAGTACTCTGAATATTGTTTCCACAGAAATTTCTTGCTGTTTGATCACTCACACACTCCATGATGCATTCACACACAGTATAGGTATAAGTGAGGCTTTGGAAAGTAGAGAATGTTTTTTTTCCAACTACAGATCTTGACAGATGTCATATTTGCTTGTTCCACCATTAAACGAAGTTTTTTTAAAAGAAGGGAAATACAGAATTTTTATACTCCTAAATATTCAAAGTTACTGCAAAAATTCATTCCTAAAATGTTATATGGGCCAAATGCAAATGTTCAACTAATATTAAATGTACCTACTCATTTGAACTACAAAGGTAACAAGGTGGGATAAGATGAGAGAAATTCACTATTGGAAATAAATATAAATGAAAGATAAAAGATAGCATTCTGAAATGCTGCATCAAAAAACAAAAGGTACAATTTTTTTTCATTATGTTTTTACATCTGAAATACTAGTAATTTCTAAAAGCCAAAACTTTTCCTTTAAATAAGAAAAAAGGAATAACTTTCTATAATGCTGTTCATCATAATTAAAATACTTAATTTCTTTTTTATTCATTCCAAAATATTTATGTTTAAATGTAATACACCTAGAACTATTTTATATTTAAAAATGAAAGAGACTTAGCAGCATCATTATTTTTCCAAAGACTGAAGTTGATCTTTAGAATACCTGAGACTTTCTAAAAGTTATTTAAAGAACATATCCAGATTCTTGCACCCCTCAATCCCATACTCTGAAAGCAATCACTTTTGTTTTAGGCTTCTACCTTCTGGTTTTTCAGATGTTTACCATGATAACTTCAAACAATAAAATTTCACTACATTCGATACTGGATAGCACCAATCTAAAAGGGAAGAAACTGCTTTGGAGAAAAGAAAGATATGAGAGTTTTTCAGCAGAAACAAAAGAATTGGGACTTTCTACATCTAGTAGCACGGTAGACTAAATAGTCTGAAGGGCCCTAACACTTTCTACTTTTTATATTAGAACACTAACCCATTTGTGCTATAATTGGTTATTTACATGTCTGATTATGAGCTCAGGCCTGTTATTAATCTCTCCATGCCTTGGCTTTATCACCTATAAAATGGGAATGGTAATAATATTAATAATAGTAACTGTTCTTAGAAGAATTAAAAAAAATTATGTAAAGCATTTAAATACTGCCTGGTGCATAGTAAATGAAATAAATATTAGCTATTATTATTATATGGACTCTTGAAACAGTGTTATGGTAAAAGAATGTATTACTAGTTAGACCATCAATGTATGCTCTAAAACATCTTCATAATATGTAAGAATGCTATCCACAAATATCAAAATACTCTTCCTCTAAAAACATTTGAAAATTAAAGATAATGTTTTGATAAACTACAAGAGGGAAAAAGTATAATAAATCTTTCTGTACTTTTATATAGCCAAGGCTGAATAAGATTTGAATGTAAATTCTAATTAGAACACATGTTCTGGAGTTCCCATCATGGCACAGTGGAAACGAATCCGACTAGGAACCATGAGGTTGCAGGTTCGATCCCTGGCCTCGATCAGTGGGTTAAGGATCCAGTGGTGCCATGAGCTGTGGTGTAGGTCGCAGACGCAGCTTGGATCTGGTGTTGCTGTGGCTCTGGTGTAGGCCAGCAGCAACAGCTCTGATTGGACCCCTAGCCTGGGAACCACCTTTTTAGTATGGCTCTAAAAAGACAAAAAAAAAAGAACACAGGTTCTACATCAATGAATTAATGTTTAATAATGGCATTCTGTCATCTTCTATTTCATTAAAACAAAACACTTTAACCTTGAATTAGTACAATTTTCTCTATGATTTTAAATATCGCACACTCAAAACAAATTATATGGGCGTCTGTCCCCTTTTTTAGCATATCAATAAAGCAGGTAGTGATTCCATTTTTATTTTACACTTACTTTAAATAGTAAACTGCATTTCAGTGAACAAAAGTGAGTAGATTTTCTCTGTCTACAGGCAGGAAAACCACTGAATACAAATGCCCATTTTAGAATATATGGGAACTATCCTATCTATTCAGTGACAGATTCCATGGGTCAGAGAGGTCAAATAATTGAGATAAAACCCTATTTTAGCAGGCAAGATTTCATCTGCTTACCAGGGTCAAGTTAAAGTTATAAAGAAGACTTAAATGATGACATGATTACTTGATTATATTTTTCAACACTATTTTTTATAATTTAATTAATATACTAGTCTCTTGAGGTGAAAAAATACATCACTCTCCCAAATCTGTTTTTTCAAAGATGTAGGGAGTTAGTGAAGATTTCTAAATTGTTAAATCTGATACAGTAAAAACTTCAAAAGTTTCAAGTGAGCTACTAATGTAGTTCTTTTCAGAATTTAAGATCCTAATGATGCAACAATGCCATGATACAGGAGGCAATAAAAACGTATTGCCATATTTTTTGCATTTCCTTTCAGATAACGGTCGATTCTAATTTTAAGGCATTCAACTTAAGCTTATACAGTAAGAGTTATTTTTTATATATTTACAAACACTGTTTTCTATTTTAGCAATAACCCAGATTTCCATTCCAATGCCAGTTCAGAAATAAAGGCCATTTTTACAATATTAATTTTTCCAATCCATGAACATGGAATATCTTTCCATTTCTTTACATCTTCTTTGATTTCTTTGATTGAAGTTTTATAGTTCTTGGCATATAGGTCCTTTACCTCTTTGGTTAGGTGTATTCCGAGGTATTTGATTTTGTGAGGTGCAATTTTAAAAGGTATCGTATTTTTGTATTCCTTTTCTAATGTTTCATTGCTGGTATACAGAAATGCAACTGACTTCTGAATGTTAATCTTATATCCTGCCACTTTGCTGAATTTATTAATCAGTTCAAGGAGTTTTGGGGTTGAGTCCTTAGGGTTTTCTATGTATAGTATCATGTCATCTGCATACAGTGACAGTTTTATCTCTTCTCTTCCTATATGGATGCCTTTTATCTCTTTTGTTTGTCTAATTGCTGTGGCTAGGACTTCCAAAACTATGTTGAAGAGCAGTGGTGAGAGTGGGCATCCCTGTCTTGTTCCAGATTTGAGTGAGAAGGCCTTCAGTTTTTCCCCACTGAGAATTATATTTGCTGTGGGTTTATCATAAATGGCTTTGATTATATTTAGGAATGTTCCCTCTATACCCACTTTGGCGAGGGTATTGATCATGAATGGATGTTGGACTTTGTCAAATGCATTTTCTGCATCTATTGAGATGATCATATGATTTTTGACTTTTTTTTTGTTAATGTGGTGTATGATGTTGATTGATTTGCGTATGTAAAAATGTCCATACTACCCAAAGCAATCTACAGATTCAATGCAATCCCTATCAAATTACCCATGACATTTTTCACAGAACTAGAACAAACAATCCAAACATTTATATGGAACAACAAAAGACCCAGAATCGCCAAAGCAATCCTGAGAAACAAAAACCAAGCAGGAGGCATCACTCTCCCAGACTTCAAGAAATACTACAAAGCCACAGTCATCAAAACAGTGTGGTACTGATATCAAAACAGACAGACAGACCAATGGAACAGAATAGAGAACACAGAAATAAACCCTGACACCTATGGTCAATTAATCTTTGACAAGGGAGGCAAGAACATAAAATGGGAAAAAGAAAGTCTATTCAGCAAGCATTGCTGGGAAACCTGGACAGCTGCATGCAAAGCAATGAAACTAGAACACACCCTCACACCATGCACAAAAATAAACTCAAAATGGCTGAAAGACTTAAATATACGACAGGACACCATCAAACTCCTAGAAGAAAACATAGGCAAAACACTCTCTGACAGGAGTTCCCGTCGTGGCACAGTGGTTAACGAATCTGACTAGGAACCATGAGGTTGCGGGTTCGGTCCCTGGCCTTGCTCAGTGGGTTAACGATCCGTTGTTGCTGTGACCTGTGGTGTAGATTGCAGACGCAGCTCGGATCTGGCATTGCTGTGGCTCTGGTGTAGGCCAGCGGCTTCAGCTCTGATTCGACCCCCTAGCCTGGGAACCTCCATATGCCGCGGGAGCGGCCCAAGAAATAGCAAAAAAAAACAAAAAACAAAACAAAACCAAAAAAAACACTCTCTGACATCAACATCATGAATATTTTCTCAGGTCAGTCTCCCAAAACAATAGAAATTAGAGAACAAATAAACCCATGGGACCTCATCAAACTGAAAAGCTTTTGCACAGCAAAGGAAGCCAAAAAGAAAACAAAAAGACAACTTACAGAATGGGAGAAAATAGTTTCAAATGATGCAACTGACAAGGGCTTAATCTCTAGAATATATAAACAACTTATACAACCCAACAGCAAAAAAGCCAATCAATCAATGGAAAAATGGGCAAAAGATCTGAATAGACATCTCTCCAAGGAAGATAAACAGATGGCCAACAAACACATGAAAAAATGCTCAACATCGCTGATTATAAGAGAAATGCAAATCAAAACTATCATGAGATACCACCTCACACCAGTCAGAATGGCCATCATTAATAAGTCCACAAATAACAAGTGCTGGAGGGGCTGTGGAGAAAAGGGAACCCTCCTGTACTGTTGGTGGGAATGTCAACTGGTACAGCCACTATGGAGAACAGTTTGGAGATACCTTGGAAATCTATACATAGAACTTCCATATGACCCTGCAATCCCACTCTTGGGCATCTATCCAGACAAAACTCTACTTAAAAGAGACACATGCACCCGCATGTTCATTGCAGCACTATTCACAATAGCCAGGACATGGAAACAACCCAAATGTCCATCGACAGATGATTGGATTTGGAAGATGTGGTATATATATGCAGTGGAATACTACTCAGCCATAAAAAAGGATGACATAATGCCATTTGCAGCAACATGGATGGAACTAGAGAATCTCATACTGAGTGAAATGAGCCAGAAAGACAAAGACAAATACCATATGATATCACTTATAACTGGAATCTAATATCCAGCACAAATGAACATCTCCTCAGAAAAGAAAATCATGGACTTGGAGAAGAGACTTGTGGCTGCCTGATGGGAGGGGGAGGGAGTGGGAGGGATTGGGAGGGATTGGGAGCTTGGGCTTATCAGACACAATTTAGAATAGATTTACAAGGAGATCCTGCTGAGTAGCATTGAGAACTTTGTCTAGATACTCATGTTGCAACTGAACAAAGGGGGGGGGGTGTAATTGTAATGTATACATGTAAGGATAACTTGATCCCCTTGCTGTACAGTGGGAAAATAAAATAAAATAAAAAGAAATGCAGGCCATATACTGGTTTAACAGGTTAAACGAAATAAGTCCCTCCAAAATTCCAAAGCTTTTAGCAAGCAGTATATAAACCTGATATTACCCAAAAAAAATCACTTTGTTTCCCTTTCATATTCTCCAGTAAGCAACTTATTAGAAAATGTAACTTTTTTCCTCTGGGAAACAGAATTTTTTAATAATTCAGAAATAAATTTAAAACCTCATTCTTTGAACCCAGAGAATCTGAAGTAAGGAGAGAAAATGTAAAACCGCATGTATTTCCAAGAAAGATGAAAGCAAAGTCACCAACCTGATACAGATAATCTCCAAGACCCAAGGGTAAAGGAGCTATGTGTTTACTAAAACGCAAGGCTCACTGTAACTAGTAAAAAGCAAAACACTTTCCTGCTGCCACCCCTCTAGTGAATGACTGACTCCTCTTTCAGCCAGCCCTCTCATCCACTGTGAAATTAACTCCCTTATCAGTATGAGACAGAGAATCAGAACCCAAAACACAAAGGCTTTTCTATATAGATTATCTTCTTTGAGAATGAGCACTTCATTTGAAGAGAAGTTCACAGCCACAGTGACGGTATTCTAAAGAAAATTCTCCATGGAAATGCATGGTAATAAGAGTTCTACCATTAAAACATTTAATTTATAAAACAGAAAAGAATAAACTCAACTACATTGAGCACTGAATGAACTCCTTATCCTTGGCTATACACTGTTTCTAAAATCTCCGGCAGGCAAATTAAACAGATTTACTATGGATGTACCAAAGTCAAACAATTTGCAACTGTAAATGCCATTAAGTTTTTCATGAGAGTGAAGGATGCTGCATTTTACATTATTACATAAAAAATAAAATGATAATGAAAACATGAGATCACAAGCAAAAGATTTCTAACCTTCATAAGGAAAGATTTTCTCAGGATTATAACTCCAACTGATAAATGACAATAAAGATACGGCTTTTAAATTTACCTATAAAATTACTTCAAATCTTTCCATGTGAATAAAATACTTATCAAAGGAGTAATACTGCAGTTTATAAAGCAGCATACCAAATGATAGGCCATAGGTCTAGCATGGCTTAGCCACACGGCTATAAGGACCTTATAAACACAATTCTTGTTGAATTGATATAAAATTCAAGCAATATAAAAATCTAGGTATCACCTTGCTAAAGACCTTGACCTCACATAATGGAAATACTGTACATGCATACAAGTAATGATGACTATCAAAATAACGGAATTCATTTACCCCCAAAACGCTTTAATAGAATTGACATAAACAACTTGTCTAAGTCATAGTTACTGAGGTACCAAGAAGAGGATGAAAAAAATACTAAATATGATAAGTTCTGTTCCTTCTTCTCTTCCTTCCCCCATATCTACTTATATTAAGCTACAATCTACTGTGTTGCACTAGCAGGCCACCAGGTCCCAAAACGAAACTTTACTTTTCTGATAGGGGTTCTCTCATTCTATTTATATCAATGTTTCTTTATAATATATTATATAATAACATTTCTTATTAACAACCCAATTTTAATCTTATCCCACTTAAGTCACAGTGGATTTCTTTAAAACTGATTTATCACTATTAATACAGAAAATCTTTTACTTCCCAAATAAGCAGAAAAGGCTAAACAAAACAAAAAACAAATAAGCAAATTAAAAACAGAGGAAGGAGCTAGACTTTTCAGGAAAAAGTAATAATGAAAACACTGAAAATCAGTAACCATAATCACAGTAAATTGAGCTAAATTAAACTTAATTAATTTCAATGCAAAAGGCACCAGTTAAAACCAAAAGCAAGACTTCTAAAAGTCACCAAAGGAATAGAAATACTACATCATGATGAGAAAAGGGAAGGTTAGGAAAATAACCAAATTAATGTCAAAACCCAATATGTCAAATTTCATGAGGGTATGCAAATTCTTTCAATTGATCTAGAATTTAGCAATAATGAACACTGCACAAAATAAGACCAAATATTAACTGGTCATAAAGGACAGTGAGATACTCAAGACACTAATATATCCTATGTAAAATCCTTTCAAGGACCCTATTTTTTTTAAAAGGTTGCCATTTTACTTTTAAATTTTTTCCCAAAAAACTCACCATACTGCTCAATCTCTCATTTGAACAGAAATTGTTTTTGGAGATTAGAAGGTAGTCAGAACTAACAAATAGCCAATTTCTCCAAAAGAATCCCTAAATACAGTCCTAATCAAATACAATTTCTAACTAGATTTTTCACTGCAATTTAACAATATATCCTAAGGCTTTCCTGAAATGTTTAATTCAATACAACGATAGTCCTCTTGCAGTCTCTCCAATACCAAACTAAAATAGCCAAGCAAGAACTGAAAAGAGACAAGACCCAGACAAAAAAAAATCATAGGGAAAAGGGAGGAAGAAGGGGGAAAAGTGTGGAAAACAACCCCACAAACTGTAAGTTCAGAACCTAAAAGAAATTTAGACTTGGTATCAGGTAGATGAAGCAAAAAATGCAGGTTCAGTTCATGCCGCCCCCCAGCTTCACTTCACAGAGACCACCTGAACAAAGGTAGGAAGATATTTTATTCTTCTTCCCTAATCCCAATCCCTACCCAATGTGGTTCAGAAACCCAGGTTCCACAGGAACCATTAAACAATGCTGACATCTTTTACTTCTCAAATCAGAACTATTGTGGAAGCAAGGTATTTTATCCCTACCCACTGGAACCTTTCCCAATTCTACACAGCCCTTGGCCTCTCTACACTATCTATCTACATCCATACAAAGGTAACAAATTCTATAGAACAACCGGCTAAGTAAAAGACAGAAGTTTATAGTAGCACATTATATGCTCAGATAGAATCCCAAAACAAACACTATAAACACATTTCAAAGTAAGACATACCTGGTAAAGTACATCATGGGAATTGTAGTCTGCCACATACTACAGTGGTTAATAATACCAAAGACGCAGGAGGTGGGAGACATGTGGGAGGGAGAAAGATATTATTTCAATAGACTAAAAAAAAATCCAATGGTAGGTGTAGAAAAGAGCAAAACCAATTCTGTGGAAACACTGATACAGAACCAAAATTCAAACATTCTCCCAGAAAACGGGAAGAAACATGACAAAGAAATAAAAATTATGAGGAAGAACATAGTAGATATGGGGAATAGAAAATAAATAGCCAACCAAAGGATATTCATTTCTCTGAAGGATGGACTATATCAAACAGAACTGAAGGGATAACCAAACATACAGCATAAGGAAGCATTCTTCGGCAGCCAAATAGTTTAAACAGATTAAATCCACCACATTTCCAACAACTGGAACAACATTTCCTAAGTCAAGGAAAACAATATTATGCAAATACATAGTGCCAAATGCGGCATTTACAGAAAAAAATGAAAAACATTCGTCAAGTAACAAGACACAGAAAGCCAGTTACTTAACAACGGAATAAAAATCAAGTTTTCCATAATTCTCTCTCCAGCAACAACATCAAATGATTAAAAAGAAGACTTCCAGTCAAAGATGGCACTGCAAAATCCTCAAAAGTCACCAAAAACAGCACAAAGTATGACAATAACAACCACCGCCCCCACCAAAAAAGGGAAATTGAACAAGGAAATCACTACAATCACAATCAACAAAACTTTGAGGCCAAACATTTTATTTGTTTATTTTTGCTGATATATAATTGATTTACAATGTTCCAAGTATACAGCAAATGACTCACTTATACACATGTACATATATATATATTCTTTTTCAGATTGTTTTCTGTTATAGGTTATTACAAGATATTAAATATAGTTCCCTGTGCTATACCAGTAGGTACTTGTTTACGTCATTGAGGCCAAACATTTTTTTTTTTTGTCTTTTGTCTGTTGTTGTTGTTGTTGCTATTTCTTGGGCCGCTCTCGCGGCATATGGAGATTCCCAGGCTAGGGGTTGAATCAGAGCTGTAGCCACCGGCCTACGCCAGAGCCACAGCAACGCGGGATCCGAGCCGCATCTGCAACCTACACCACAGCTCAGGGCAACGCCGGGTCGTTAACCCACTGAGCAAGGGCAGGGACCGAACCCGCAACCTCATGGTTCCTAGTCGGATTCGTTAACCACTGCGCCACGACGGGAACTCTGAGGCCAAACATTTTAAATTCTGGCCCATAATAAGGTCCCTAATAGGATGCCAAGACCTGACACATGTTTCTCAGACCTCAATGAGAACAGAGTCAAGTCCCAGACAAATATAATGAGATCTAAGCGCACAGGCGAAATTCAGGAGATGGAATGTCAGAAAACCACAGTAGAAGCAAAAGATGCATTTATCAATCAGCTAGCTTCCTAACATCAGAGGACAAGCAGCACTCACTGACTTTTAGCAACAAGGGCCTGTGATTGGAGATACAAGGGGATTTCTGTTACTCATCAACTGCTTAAACCCTGAAAACTGAGGGAGATAGGCCACTAGGGCAAAAGAGGAAATAAACACAGTGAGAAGGTGAAAGATTCAGATGGTCTGAGTTCATTACTCTCTCCCATCACTTCCCGCATGATTATTCTGTAAATTACTGCCATCATTTTAAAAATAAGCAATAATTAAAAGTAATTAACAGTGGACCAATATGTAGAAATTGCCAATAAATTAAGAGATAAAGATGAGGGAGACAGTAACATAAGCAAAAGGCAGAAAATATCCATAGCAAGAAGAACTTCCTAAGGAAATAAAACAAGACAACAACCATAATATCAAGAAAATGAAAGAAACATAACTTTTTGCTTGAAAAGCACAAAGACAACCTAGAGGGATGAAAGCCACATTAGAAGCAATAACAAGAAAAAACAGAATAAACTAAAAACAAACACAAGAGCATGGTAGAGAGACACAGATATAAATCACACATATCAAAATAGAGCCAGTATTCAAAGGTATAAAGGAAGAAAATTTTTCTGAAATAAATAAAAACTTGAATCTATCAAATTTTACTTTGTCCAAGAAAAAAATGATACATTAAAAAACTAATCAACTGTAGGTAATGCTAGTGAATTTACAGTCTTTTAAGGATGAAAGAAATAAAGCAGATGTGAGCATCCAGAAAGAAAAAGTAACTCATTCAGTAAGAAATTTTTTTAAAATTTAAGCCTGCCTCAGTTACTGTCAACACCAATTAGAGTGTCCAAAATTCTGAGGGAGGCTAAGATAACCTTTAGGTATAAAAGCAATAAATAATTCTCACTAATGTAAGACTTAGAAAGCTCTCCTAAAATCTATTGGATAATTAAATTCAACTAGCCAAGAAGTAAATCAAGATAATTGAGAAATATTAAAAGAATTGGTGGTGAGCATTGAGTGCATTAGAAAACTAGATAGGATGAAAGGACTAAAAATAGTGATTACAAAATGTACGTAAATGTTTTAAATTTTGACAAAATAAATAATAGTGAGATACCAACAATATCAGAACAGGGTAAGAAGAGAGAAAGAAAAAAGCGTAAGTATGCTGCTCTCCGTATCTTTTAAAACAGGAGTCAATGAACACTCCTAAAAGATGAAATGCCACTTTTTTTTTAATGATTTTTATTTTTTTCCATTACAACTGGTTTACAGTGTTCTGTCAATTTTCTACCGTACAGCATGGTGACCCAGTCATACATACATATATACATTCTTTTTTCTCACATTATCATGCTCCATCATAAGTGATGACATATAGTTTCCAGTGCTATACATAAGGATCTCATTGCTTATCCATCTGAAAGGCAGTAGTCTGCATCATTTAGACCCAAGCACCCCATCCATCCCAATCTCTCCCCCTCCCCTTCCCCCTTGGCAACCACAAGTCCGTTCTCCATGTCCATGATTTTCTTTTCTGTGGAAAGGTTCATTTGTGCCGTATATTAGATAAGTGATATCGTATTGTAATTGTCTTTCTCTTTCTGACTTACTTGACTTAGTATGAGAGTCTCTAGTTCCATCCATGTTGCTGCAAATGGCATCGTTTTCTTCTTTTTCATGGCTGAGTAGTATTCCATCGTGTATATATACACCACATCTTCTTAATCCAATCAATCATCTGTCAATGGACTTTTAGGTTGTTTCCATGTCTTGGCTATTGCAAATAGTGCTGCAATGAACATGTGGGTGCATGTGTCTTTTTCAAAGAAAGTTTTGTCCAGAAATATGCCCAAGAGTGGGATTGCTGGATCATATGGTAGTTCTATGAAGAGTTTTCTAAGGTACCTCCATACTGTTTTCCATAGTGGTTGTACCAATTTACATTCCCACCAACAGTACAGGAGGGTTCCCTTTTCTCCACAACCCCTCCAGCATTTGCTATTTGTGGACTTATTAATGATGGCCATTCTGACTGGTGTGAGGTGGTACCTCATATTAGTTTTGATTTGCATTGCTCTAATAACCAGGGATGTTGAGCATTTTTTCATGTGCTTGTTGGCCAACTGTATATCTTCTTTGGAGAAATGTCTATTCAGGTCTTTTGCCCATTTCTCAATTGGGTTGTGTGCTTTTTTTGCTATTGAGTTGTATAAATTGTATATTTTAGAGATTAAGCCCTTGTCAGTTGTATCATTTGAAACTATTTTCTCCCATTCTGTAAGTTGTCTTTTTGGGTTTTTTATGGTTTCCTTTGCTGTGCAAAAAAGGCTCGTCAGTTTGATTAGGCCCCATTGGTTTATTTTGCTTTTATTTCTTTTGCTTTGCGAGACTGACTAGATAAAACATTTGTAAGGTTGATATCAGAGAATGTTTTTCCTATGTTCTAGGAGTTTGACAGTTTGCATCTTACATTTAAGTCTTTAAGTCATTTTGAGTTTATTTTGTGCATGGTGTGAGGGTGTGTTCTAGTTTCATTTATTGACATGAGGCTGTCCAGGTTTCCCAGCAATGCTTGCTGAAAAGACTGTCCTATTCCCGTTTTATGTTCTTGCCTCCTTTGTCAAAGATTAATTGACCATAAGTGTCTGGGTTTATTTCTGGATTTTCTATTCTATTCCATTGGTCTGTATGTCTGTTTTGGTACCAGTACCACACTGTCTTGATGACTCAGCTTTGTAGTATTGCCTGAAGTCTGGGAGAGTTATGCCTCCTGGTTGGTTTTTGTTCCTCAGGATTGCTTTGGCAATTCTGGGTCTTTTGTGGTTCCTTATAAATTTTTGGATTCTTTGCTTTAGTTCTATGAAAAATGTCATGGGTAATTTGATTGTGATTGCACTGAATTTGTAGATTGCTTTGGGTAGTACAGCCATTTTTACAATATTAATTTTTCCCACCCAGGAGCATGGAATATCTTTCAATTTCTTTGAATCCTCTTTAATTTCCTTGATTTATGTATTATAGTTCTCAGCATATAAGACTTTCACCTCCTTGGTCAGGTTTACTCCCAGGTATTTGATTTTGGGGGGGCCGCAATTTTAAAAATCATTGTATTTTTTTATTCCTTTTCTAATGTTTCATTGTTAGTATACATGAATGTGACTAATTTCTAAATGTTAATATTATATCCTGCTACTTTGCTGAATTTGTTGAACAGTTCCAGTAGTTTCTGGGTTGAGTCCTTAGGGTTTTCTATATATAGTATCATGTCATCTGCACACAGTGACAATTTTACCTCTTCTCTTCCAATTTGGATACCTTTTATTTCTTTTGTTTGTCTTATTGTTGTGGCTAGGGCTTCCAATACTACGTTGATAACAGTGGTAAGTGTGAGCATTCTTGTCTTGATCCAGATTTTAGTGGGAAGGCTTTCAGCCCTTCTCCAATGAGTATTATATTTGCTGTGGGTTTGTCATAAATGGCTTTTATTATGTTGAGGTATGTTCTCTCTATACCCACTTTGGTAAGAGTTTTTATCATGAATGGATGTTGGACTTTGTCAAATGCTTTTTCTGCATCTTTCGAGATGATCATGTGTTTTTTTGACTTTTCTTTTGTTAATGTGGTGGATGACATTGATTGATTTGTGTATGTTGAACCATCCTTGTGCACCTGGGATGAATCCCACGTGGTCGTGGTGTATGATCTTTTTTACATGTTGTTGGATTCGGTTGGCTAAAATTTTGTTGACAATTTTTGCATCTATATTCATCAAAGATAACTGGCCTATAGTTTTCTTTTTTGATAATATCTTTGTCTGGTTTTGCTAATAGGGTGACGGTGGCATCACAGAACGTCTTCGGGAGTGTTCTTTCTTTTTCAACCTTTGGAAAAGTTTATGGAGGATGAGTATAAGTTCCTCTCTGTATGTTTGATAGAATTCACCTGTGAAGCCATCCGGTCCTGGACTTTTATTTGTAGGGAGTGTTTTTATGACATATTCAATTTCATTTTTAGTATTTAATCTGTTCAGTTGATCTATTTCTTCTTGATTCAATTTTGGCAGGCTGGAAGTCTCTAGAAAGTTGTCCATTTCTTCTAGGTTGTCAAATTTGTTGACATACAATTGCTCATAGTATTCTCTTATGGTTTTTTGTATTTCTTCAGTAACTGTCATGATTTCTCCTTTTTCACTTCTTTTTTTTTTTTTTCTTTTTGTCTTTTTGTCTTTATAGGGCTACACCCACAGCATATGGAGGTTCCCAGGCTAGGGGTCTATTTGGAGCTGTTGCTTCCGGCCTATGCCAGAGCCACAGCAACACTAGATCCGAGCCACGTCTGCAACCTACACCACAGCTCACAACAACGCCAGATCCTCAGCCCACTGAGCAAGGCCAGGGATCGAACCTGCAACCTCATGGTTCCTAGTCGGATTTGTTTCCACTGTGCCACAACAGGAACTCCTCATTTATTATTCTGTTTATTTGGGTTTTTTCTCTCCTCTTCTTGGTGAGTATGGTCAGAGGTTTATCAATTTTGTTTACCTTTTCAAAGAACCAGCTCTTGGCTTTATTGATTTTTTTCCTATTGTTTTTTGAATCTCTATGTTATTGATTTCCTCTCTGACCTTTATGATTTCCTTTGTTCTGCTGACTTTAGGTCTTGTTTGTTCTTCTTTTTCTAATTCATTTAAGTGGTGGGTTAAATTGTCGATTTGAGATTTTTCTTCTTTTTTGAGGAAGGCCTGTATCGCTATGAATTTCGGTCTAAGCACAGCTTTTGTAGCATTCCATAGATTTTGAATGGCTGTGTCTTCATCATCATTTGTCTCAAGGTATTTTTTAATTTCCTTCTTGATTTCCTCATTGACCCATTGTTTTTTTAGTAGCATGTTGTTTAGTCTCCATGTAGTTAGTTTTTTCTCATTTCTTTTCCTGTGGTTGATTTCTAGTTTCATGCCATTGTGGTCAGAGAAGATACTTGAAATAATTTCTATACTCTTAAATTTGTTGAGGTTATTTTTGTGCCCCAGTATGTGATCAATCCTTGAGAATGTTCCATGTGCACTTGAGAAGAATATATACTCTGATTGTTTTTGGATGTAATGTCCTGAAAATGTCAATTAAGTCTAAATTTTCTATTGTGCAATTTAGGATCTCTATTGCCTTATTGATTTTCTTTCTAGAGGATCTGTCCATTGATGTGAGTGGGATGTTAAAGTCTCCTACTGTTATTGTATTCCCATCAATTTCTCCTTTTATGTCTGTTAGTATTTGTTGTAGGCATCTAGGTGGTCCTATATTAAGGGCATATATAGTGATAATTGTAATATCCTCTTCTTGAATGGATCCTTTTACCATTAAACAGTGTCCTTCTTTGTCTTTCTTTATGGCCTTCATTTTGAAGTCTACTTTGTCTGATATGAGTGCTGCAACTCCTGCGTTCCTGTTTTGTCCATTGGCATGAAATCTTCCCATCCCCTTACTTTCTATCTATATGCGTCCTTTGCCCTAAGGTGAGTCTCTGTAGACAGCAGATTGTAGGTTTTCGCTTTTTTATCCAATCTGCTACTCTCTGTCTTTTGATTGGAGCATTCAGTCCATTGACATTTAAGGTAATTATTGACAAATATGTATCTATTGCCATTTTAAACCTTGATTTCCAGTTGATTCTATGTTTCTCCTTTCTTCCTTTCTTTTTTTGGTTGGATGATTTCCATTTATTTTATGCTTGTGTACTTTTCTCTTTAGTTTTTGTGAATGTAATGTTTGGTTTTGATTTGTGGTTGCCCTGTTTTTTAAGTATGTTAACCCCCTTCCAGTATCTACTTGCTTTAGCCTGAGAGTCATGTAGGTTCAAACACATTATTTAAAAAAAAAAAAAAAGTCTTGATTTTTTTACTTTCCTTCCTCACATTCTATGACTTCAAAGTCCTTTTTTAACATATTCACATGTGTCCTTTTGCTATTCCTTGTGTTTATCATCGCTTTTACAGTAGTTTTTTGTTTTGTTTTGTTTTGTTTTTTTCCATCTCTAGATCTGTATGCTGATTTATTTAAGGGATTGCTTTCCAATTGCGGTTTCTGCCATCCTATTTCTACTTGCTTCTTTTTTTATTTAGAGAAGCCCTTTCAGTATTTCTTTTAGAATGGGTTTAGTATTGCTGTACTCTTTTAGTTTTTGTTTGTTGGAGAAATTCTTTATTTCGCCTTCTATTTTAAATGATATTCTTGCTGGATAGAGCATTCTAGGCTACAAATTTTTTCCTTTCAGAACTTTGAATGTATCTTGCCACTCTCTTCTGGCCTGTAGTATTTCTGTAGAGAAATCAGCTGGGATAGCTTTATGGGGGTTACCTTACACTTAACACTTTGTTTTTCTCTTGCTGCCTTTAGAATCCTCACTTTATCTTTAACTTTTGCCATTTTTATTACAATATGTCTTGGTGTAGGCCTGTTTGGGTCCAACTTGTTTGGGGCCCTCTGTGATTCCTGTATCTTGATATTAGTTTCCTTTAGATTTGGAATGTTTTCAGACATAATTTCTTCAAATATATTTCCAATCTGCTTTTCTTTTTCTTCTCCTTCTGGAATTCCTATTATGTATAGATTGGCCTGCTTTATATTATCCTATAGATCTCTTATATTGCTTTTGGAAATGCCACGTTGAATAATTGAAAATATCAAATCTTTACTTTTTTTTCCTATCCTTGTTTAGAGAGGTCTTTTAGAAACTGAAATACATTGTTGTGAATAAGTATTTACACAAAATTCTGGAGTTCCCATTGTGGCTCAGCAGAAATCTGACCAGCATCCATGAAAATTTAGGTTCAATCCCTGGCCTTGCTCAGTGGGTTAAGGATCTGGCATTGCCATGAGCTGAGGTATAGGTCACTGACATGGCTCAGATCCCACGTTGCTGTGACTGTGGTGTAGGCTGGCAGCTACAGCTCCAATTTGACCTCCATATGCTGTGGGTGTGGCCCTAAAAAGACAAAAAAAAAATTCATTTATTCCTTCCATTTTATCTATGTCTTTTTTCTGTTAGAATATAAAACCAATTTATATTTTAAAAACATGTGATTCTGCTTTGTATATTTTATTACATTCCTAAATTGGCATATTTTTAGACAAAAATATGAGGCTTGATATTTAACAGGTGCTAAAAACTGTTAATCCTGGATGGTAAGATTGAGGTAACATTGGTGAAACAGTTGTAAGTTTTATTTTTTGTTTTCTTACTTGTACCTTTAAATAATGCTTCAGTTTTAAATGGTGCAGTTCTGGAGTTCTCTGGTGGCCTAGCAGTTAAGGATTTGGTGTTGTGGCTGGGGTTCAATCCCTGGCCCAGGAACTTCCACATGCCATGGGTATGGCCAAATAAATGAATAAATAGTGCAGTTCAATACTTTTTCTATAAAAAAATCAGTTTTTTTTCAACAAAAGTTATTTTTTAAAAAATAAAGGTGCAATACCAATAAAGTTTGAAGGCAGAATGTGATGATACTATTTTTACTATACAATATAACACCCTGTACCATTCCAGGGAACATTAAATCAGCCTATTGAGAAATGAAGTGAAATTAATAAGTTAAAAAATTGTAATACATAATGTAAAAAATTCACAATCTTCAATAGATAAAGAAAATGCATTAAAATCACTGTAAGTCTAGATAAAAGTGAATACAAATTTTTAAAAATTCTTGGAAAAAAGCATTAGAATAGTTTAACAATAATACATTATGGCTAATATAGAAAAGAGATATGTATGTGTATGTAGCATCCAATACATGGAAGAATCAAAGTGCAAAGAAACCACAACTCACATATAAGAGATGGAAACCAAAGAAAATTGTAAAAAGGTAGAGAATATCATAGAAGCTGCAAAATGACCAAATGCATCAATTATAACAACTTTCAATAGGTTAAAAGACAATAGCCTTTCATATGGGTTGCAAATCCAATCGAACTTTGTTTATAAGAGATACATCCAAAATAAAGTTACAGGTTAAAAAAGCATAACCAAATATCATACCATTAATCACAAAGTGAACTCAAAGCAAACAAAAGAAGCAAATAAACATTAAATGAAAACACACAAAATGGTCATTTTATATTGGCAAAATTTTTTAAACCAACCAAAAATAAAATAAAATAACTATCATAAACAAGCTGAATACAAAGAACTAGAATATAGAAATCAAAAATATTTAAATACTCAACAAAGAAAAATTGACAGAAAAATACAGTAATGAAAGGCAAACATTCCATCCCTGAGCTACAGTTGATTAATAAAGGAAAATATCAATAAGAATGTACAAGCTTTGAAAATAATTATGAAAATAATTTATGCTCTAAGATTCTTCCAGAAATATTTACAAATTTTATGTAGAATATTAAGCCACAAAGGAAATCCTCAAAAATATAACATAGCAAAAAGTGTATCTATAGGTCCACAATCTCTTTCTACAAAGGACAAAGAAAACATAAAGACAAATTAACAGCAAACTAAAAAAGAAAAAGTTCACCTTGAAATTTAAAAACTCTTCTAATTAATTTGTATTCAAAGAAACAATCTTCCATCTGTGAGTCTCAATTTTTCATATGTAAAAGCTCATATATGGTCTTTCTTTCTCCATGACACACACAAACCACAGTGACTTTTATGTAGTACCCAGCATATACCAGATGTTCAGCTTTCTGACTGATTATTCAATGTGATATGCAAAAGTAAAACAAGTCCCTACATTTAAACAGTGTATGATAGGAGTTCCCATAGTGGCGCAGTGGTTAACGAATCCGACTAGGAACCATGAGGTTGCGGGTTCTTCGGTCCCTGCCCTTGCTCAGTGGGTTAACGATCCGGCGTTGCCGTGAGCTGTGGTGTAGGTTGCAGACGCGGCTCGGATCCCGCGTTGCTGTGGCTCTGGCGTAGGCCGGTGGCTACAGCTCCGATTGGACCCCTAGCCTGGGAACCTCCATATGCCGCGGGAGCGGCCCAAGAAATAGCAACAACAACAACAACAGACAAAAGACAAAAAAAAAAAAAAAAAAACAGTGTATGATAAAATTGGGGAGTTAGGAAAAGCAAAACAACAATCACTAACATACAATAAATATTGCAGAAATTCAGAGAAAAAGGAGACCAGGGTAGAGACAAAAGGTGACTTGTTAGGACTCAAAGATATAAGAAATTTGAAAATCCAGAGACGAAATGGAAAGAACATTCTGGTCAAGAATACTGCATCAATGAAGGCTAAAGAATAAAATGTTATATTCTGATAGTTATAAAAAGTTTACTATAGTGCATGTAGCCTAGGAAGAAAAACACCAAAGTAGTAGACCAAACTGTTTATACTAAAAAATGAACTGTAACAAGATTTTAAAGCACAATGGCTCTAGCTGCCAGCAAGTTTGGAAAGGGTCCCATCATTTTGAACGTCCATTCAAATAGACTTCCACTTTTAGGTATATTTCATATCTCTAGAGAGAATAATGTTACCGATAAATGATGATCTTTATTTGCCATTTGGGAAACTAACCACAGTACAGGTAAGATACTCGGCCCAGGCTTCCATAGCTACTTTGTGCAGTGAGAGGAAAACAGTAATAGCTAAGAATTTAAAGAACATTATCACATCCAGGCTCTTCTGATTCTGTAAACTGTAGATTTGTTTCATATTCCTATAGCCTATCACACAAAAATTAAAATAATTAAATTTTAAAAACTCTATCAATCAAGAATGCCATTTACCCTGAAAAGAAAGAATGAAACTCAGATTTAAAAATCGGTGTATAATAAACAAGGCAGAGAGAGGACTAGGACTGCCAAGTAGGAGGGAGTGGGAGGAAATCAAGCATCATAGTTTCTGAACAAAATGCTGTTATTAAGTATAATTGCATCAACTTGATACAAATCCAGTATTTCTTATTCATTGAAAAGAAACATTAAAATAGCAGCAATTTCCTTTACAAATAAACACATTCAACCAAGGCAACTCCTACCAAAAAAAAGTTTAACCCTAAAGGTAACAAAAAGCACAAGTGAAATTTTTTCAGCACTCTAACTTCAAACAATAACTTCTAAATACATGTATGCTATACTTAGGTCATTAATAAATTTTTTTACTTCTACAAAAATTTCTTCGGTAAAATTCTTTCAAACAACCTAATCCTATACTTTTATGTTAAAGTGCATAAAAATAAGAAAAATATTCCAATGAATAATTAGAAAGTTATTGTGGCATATTAATTAACTGTGGAAATCACTAATGGTAATAGTCATACTTAATTGTTTATAATTATGATCTTTTAAAAGCTATGAGAAATAGGAAGTATCACTCACAAGTACCTAAATTTAGATATGACAGGCTACTTTTGAATATAAGTATCATACTGCACACTACATAGAAATTTGGTTTTGTTTTTTTGTTTTTTGTTTTTTTGTCGTTTTGCCTTTTTCTAGGGCCACTTCCCACAGCAATATGGAGGTTCCCAGGCTAGGGGTCTAATCGGAGCTGTAGCCGCCAGCCTATGCCAGAGCCACAGCAACGCCAGATCCAAGCAGCATCTGTGACCTACACCACAGCTCATGGCAATGCCGGATCCTTAACCCACTGAGCAAGCCAGGGATCAAACCCGAAACTTCATGGTTCCTAGTTAGATTCGTTAACCACTGTGCCACGACGGGAACTCCTGTTTTTTTTTTTTAACCTACAGTACTTTAAGGTACTACTGAACTCTTGACTTGTAAGTGCGTCTGACCAGAAACTATAAATTAACCATAAATATCTGCTGAGAAGCCAGATCTTTGTGCTTCTCTATGAGTATAGCAACTCTTGAAATAGGCATATACTTCTTAAATAATATATGTGTAAATAAGCATTCCAACTAAACAATCTCAATAAGATCTTCCTATCCATCACTCTCTCATGCTCCACATAGACACAATACCACAATGACCTTTTGTTTTTTGATTTTTTTTGCCTTTTTAAGGCCGGGCCTGTGGCATATGGAGGTTCTAGGCTAGGGGTTGAATCAGGAGCTGTAGCTGCCGGCTTACACCATAGCCACAGCAACACCAGATCCAAGCCATGTCTGTGGCCTACACCACAGCTCATGGCAATGCCGGATCCTTAACCCACTAAGCTAGGCCAGGGATCAAACCTGCGTCCTCATGGATACTAATCAGATTCATTTCTGCTGAGCCACGATGGTACTCCCAAAATGACTTTGTAGTATTCAAAGATATTGGCTCTCGAGGGGCATAGAGACTATAAGCCAAGGTGGACTACCTACCCACCAGTGTGAATCTGTCTTCCTGAACCTGAGCTGTCACTTGGGGGGGCCAAAGAGAACAGCTCTTGGATGGATATATGGACCACGGTGAGAATTACTCTCCCAGAAGAAAAATACTTGACATTGCCCTACTGGCAAGATATTTTTCCTATTCTAAACCCTTCTCTAAGTAAATCTGATATAAAATGACTGATGAGTCGAATGTTTGGTTGCACTTAAAAAACCATCTGGTGAACTTCGCAGAAGCTAATCTCAAAATTTTTAATTTTTCATCAGATACAAAATTACTCTGTGTTAACTGCATAGCAATTATATTACATTATGGTATTTCCTCATAAAATAATAAAAAGCAACTTATTTTAAATATTCAACGTTTTCAAAACTGTTTTCATTTTTCCAATATTCAGGCTTCAGATTAACCACTAATGCAAATATTACTGCCTTTCATTAAGCCTCAACAATATTATACACTTAACCTCTTAAATTAAAGGGATTAGTCATACTGATCAGATACTCTAGGTGTCATAGAAGAATTCTACACATGGTTTTTAAATGTTCAATAAAATGATTTAAATAACAGAACCAAATACATCTGGGAATCCATGAAGATTACAGAAAGTTGTGTTTTTATACATTTATTGAGACTTTCAATTTCTAAACATAATCTGAGATGCTAATGAGTTTGTCAAGATCTTGCCTTATATACTAACAAACTAGAAAAATTACACATTTAGACGTCTCATTTCTCTTATTTTTTTTTTAATTTTTTTATTTTTTTTTTTTGTCTTTTTGCCATTTCTTGGGCCACTCCCCCAGCATATGAAGGTTCCCAGGCTAGGGGTCGAATCAGAGCTATAGCCACTGGCCTACACCAGAGCCACAGCAACGCAGGATCAGAGCCATATCTGCGACCTACACCACAGCTCACAGCAACGCCGGATCCTTAATCCACTGGGCAAGACCAGGGATCGAACCCGAAACTTCATGGTTCCTAGTCAGATTCGTCAACCACTGAGCAACGACAGGAACTCCTTCTCTTATTTTTAATAAATTTTAGACAGTTAATGTTAAGATACAAATTTTATCTTTTATTTTAAATGCAAAATGGCCTTATTTAAAATCTAAACTGGCTTGAACATATCATCAAGTATGCACCATTTGAATAGTAAGTTCTGAAACAAGTTTTAAAGTGTAGTATTCTCACAGTCTAACGATATTTGATCTCTAAATGGGACCCATCAAATGCCTGAAGAAATTCTTTTCTATTTTAAAGAAAATAGTCTATCAGGTAAACTATTTTCTTGAAATCTTGAATGTATAAAGAATATCTTACAAGAGATACTAAATAAAAATGATTAAAGGTACTAATCAGGCTTCTTTATATCCTACTTTTCCAATAAAATTTATATTTTAAATTATTTCCATTGCTGACATTCAACGTCACTTGCCATTTTTTTAGTAAAATCATTTGCCATTGTTGCATAAAACTTCTAATGAATTCTTTAATAAGATATTCTCTTTCTTAAAAAAATGTTAAATTAGATCACTTACTGTAAACAGCCCACTCTCACTGCTACAGGAACGTGAGGAAGTTGAGTGGCCCACTTCAGCGTTACATCTTGATAAATATGCAACATGTTATTATGGTTTCCAATCAAAGTATTTGTTGTTCCTTCGGAAACTATAGGTTGAAAACAGCAAAAGAGGATAATAAAAAAAACAATCAATTCCAACAGTACATTATATCCCTTTTAGAGGATTTATGATATAAATTAATTCTAATGTTTTGACAATGCATAAAGAGTTTAAGAAAACATTATTTTTCAACTTCAAGTTACCAATATCAAAAAGAAAAATTATCATTTTTAAATATGTAAAAATTACATATAACTATAGAATCTATAACATATTTGCATTTTATCTAGAAGGCATGAACGTCACTAATATTTAACACATTTAAGCTAATGATTTACTAGACATTCACTACAGACAAGTTATTCTATTAGGTGTTACTATATTCCATTCTGTTTATAAAGAGTCTGATATTCTCTTGGAAGCATCTAGAACAGCCGTATCTTGGAAAGCATTAATGTGTTCCTGAAGCCAATTTTACATTCATTTTGTACAAAGCAAAATGACTGACAAAACCAAATGTGTGCTTTATATCAAATTTCTATTCAAACTTTAAAAGTTAAAATTTCCATTACATGTCTAGGAAAACTATTTTCCTAGAAGTTTAAAATATATGTGCGTGAGTTTGGCTTTTTCTGATATATATAACATGCTCTTGACATATGGAAAAGATAAAAGAAAATCCTTCTACACACCTGAGCAATATGGGAGAAAACAACTTGGGCTACAGTCAAGTTTCTTCATGAATCGGATTTGTCCATTATCCTTAAGGCAAAAAAAGTTTCTCTCACCAAGAACAAAAACAGAAGATGCTGACTGGTTGAAAGAGACAATACATATATCAAGAGCTTGCTCTCCAATATTTAAAGTCCAATCCACCTGCAAAGGAAAATTTTTGATCAATTTAACTGCTAAAAACAGAATATTTCAATTACTTTCATATTAATGCAATTACAAAATGCTTCACAATAAAGCAGACATAAAGATTGGCTAATCTTCATTCACTTTTTTCCTATGACTGCATTTCTGATATTGTGTATACTCCTAGTTTTTACCCCATCTTTTACTAAATGATATTAGCTATTTAATGGTTCAAAAACATTCATACAAGTTTAACCAAGGAGGTGAAGATCTGTACACTGAAAACTATAAAACGTTGACGAAAGAAACTGCAGAGCACAAATAAATGGAAAGATATGCCATGTTCATAGATTAGAAGAATTAACTAATTATTAAAATATCCATACTACCCAAAATGATTTATAGGTTCAAGTCTCTATCCAAATTCCAATGGGATTTTTCACAGAGATAGGAAAAAAAAAACATAAAAATCATATGAATTCACAAGACTTCAAATAGCCAAAGTAATCTTGAGCAAAAAAAACAAAGGTGGAGGCATCATACTGCCTGGTTCCAAAATATACTACAAAATTATACTACTCAAAACAGTGTGATACTGGCATAAAAAAAAAAAAACAGCCATCTAGAACAATGGAACAGAATAGGTAGCTGAGATACAATTTGGCATTTATAGTTAACTCATCAAGAACACACAATGGAGGATAAGACAGTCTCTTCAATAAATGGTGCTGAGAAAATCTGATATCCACATGCAGAGGAATGAAAATGAACCCCTATATTACACCATCTACTAAAAATGGATTAAAGACTTAAACAGAAGAACTTAAAATGTAAAACTATTAAAAGAAAACATGGAAAAGCTCAATGAATTTTTGGTCATGACCCCAAAAGCAAAGGAAACGAAGTTAAAATAGACAAAAGAGATTTCATCAAACTGAAAAGCTTCAGCAGGAATTCCCACATGGCTCAGTAGGGTTAAGGATGCTAGTTAAGGATCCAGCATTGTCACTTCTGTGGCACAGGTTTGATACCTGGTCCAGGAAATTTTGCATGCCACAAGCGCAGCTAGAAAAGTAATTTTTAAAATTATTTAAAAATTAAAAGCCTCTGCAGGAAAAAAGAGTTATATGGGATTATATGAAATCATGTATGTGAAATTTTTGAAAACTGTAAAGCACTATAGAATTTAAAGAATCTTTCATTCAAAAATAAAAATTATTGTAAAAAGCTTATGCACAGCAAAGGAAATAATCAACAATATGAAAAGACAAACTATGGAATGGAAGAAAATATATCCATTTATCCAATAAGGGATTAATATCCAAAAACACATGAAGATCTCAGATGGCCAAATGCAAGAAAACAAATGCCTAATTTAAAATGAGCAAAAGACCTAAACAGACATATCTCAGAATAAGACACAGGACATACAAATGGCCAACAGGTATTTTTAAAAATGCTCAAAATTACTAAACAGCAGAGAAAGGCAAATCAGATTCACAATGAGATACCTCATTGTGATTTAGCATGCTCTTTAGCATGGCTGTTATCAAAAACACAAGAGATAACAAGTGTTGGTGAGAATATGGAAAAAAGGGAACCCTGTATATTGTTGGCAAGAATACAAAATGGTATAGCTACTGTGGAAAACAATATGTAAGTTCCTAAGAAAATTAAAAATAGAACTATCATATAATCCAGCAGTCCCACTTCTGGGTATATATCAAAAGGAAATGAAAACAGGATACTGAAGAGATACCTGCCTTCCCATGTTCATTGCAGCATTATTCACAACAGCCAAAATAAGGAGTGTCCAATGATAGATGAATGGATAAAGAAATGAAATAGATACAGATACAAATGACAATAGAATATTATTCAGTCTTTCAAAAGAAAAAAATTGGAGTTCTTGTTGTGACTCAGTGGTTAAGACCCCAACATAGTGTGCATGAGGATATGGATTCGATCCCTGGTCTTGCTCAGGGGGTTAAGGACCCAGTGTTGCCACAAGCTGTGACATAGGTCCCAGATGCAGATTGGATCTGGTGTTGCCATAAACTGTAACATAGGTGCCAGATGCAGCTTGGATCTAGTGTTTCCATGGCTGTGGCTCACACCTACAGCTGCAGCTCCAATTTGACCCCTTAGCCCAGGGACTTCTATATATCACAGATGTGGCTGTGGAAGAAAAGGAGAAAAACATGCCATTTGCAAAAACATGGATGAATTCGAAGGATATTATGCTAAGTGAAAGAAGTCAGGCACAGAAAGATGAATACTTCATGATCTCACTTATCTGTGGAATCTAATAATAAAGTCAAAAAGAATCAAAGAATAGATTGTAATTATCAGGGTCCAGAAGAATGAGGAAATGAGGATATACTCGTGAAAAGGTACAAAGTTTCAGTTATGCAGGATGAATAAGTTCTGGAGATCTAATGTACATATAATTATAATACTGTATTATATACACAAAATTTGTTAAGAGATCTTAAATGATCCTACCACGAAAATATATATATATGTGAGGTGACAGATATACTAATTAGCTTAGTTGTGGTAATCATTTCAGAATGTATACATACATCAAAACATCTCACTGTACAGAGCAAACTTACACAATTTTCATTTGTCAATTTCACGACAATAAAGCTAGAGGGGGAAAAAAGGCAGATACAGGAGAGGGTGGCAGAATGTCTCATGCAAGGTGAGCTGTCTGTACAAAGGTCCTGTCATGGAAGGGGAGGTTGCATGGCTTGTTCAAAAAAAATACACATAAAGAAGTTATTTGGGAGTTCCCGTCGTGGCGCAGTGGTTAACGAATCCGACTAGGAACCATGAGGTTGCGGGTTCGGTCTCTGCCCTTGCTCAGTGGGTTAACGATCCGGCGTTGCCATGAGCTGTGGTGTGGGTTGCAGACGCGGCTCGGATCCCGCGTTGCTGTGGTTCTGGCGTAGGCTGGCAGCTACAGCTCTGATTAGACCCCTAGCCGGGGAACCTCCATATGCCGCGGGAGCGGCCCAAAGAAATAGCAAAAAAAACAAACAAACAAAAAAAAGTTATTTGCTCCATTGAAAATATTCCGTAAGAAAGCTATTGTGTTTACTTTGCAAATAAAATTTAATAACCAGTAAAACCCATCGCCAATATTGCTGTAAATATAGTTTTGATATAAAGATAATTTTTGAAAGTATCAATATGCATATATACACAGCAGTCATCAAGCTACTGTAGTGGTATACATAGGATCCTGTACACATAAGAGCATTTCTAGGGTATCTCCATCTCTAAGGAACCTGGTCGGTGTTTAACAAATGTTTCTTAAAATAATGAAGGAATGAATAAAATGGACATGTAAAGAAAAGTTTATAATTCAGCTCCTAATCAATTAATATTTCTAAATCTAGAAAACAGATAACGACCAAAGCATTTTGAAAAGCATTGGCTGATAGACATATATTGTATATGGCAAAGACAGTGAGATTGATGCACAAAAGTATCAGGACAAAGAGGAAGTAAAAATGCCTTCAAAGTAAGGCTGAGAAGCAAGAATCAACAAATAAAATATCAAAGAAGATATGTGAAAAGTCACATTACAGATATATATAAATTTCATGCCTTCAGAAATAATTTCGGTATTAACCTATCTAATTTACATATTAAGATATCTGAAGAAGGTATGAAATCCAAATAGGGCTAGTCAGAGAGGCAAAATATCATCAGTGTGTATATAAACACATTCTGGGGTAGAGAGACAGCATAATGAATTCAGGTAGATGTATCATCTAATTTTCATCTAAATTAGAATTCAACATCAAGAAATCATTGGATTGCCACTTAGTTCAAGTGTAGTTCACCTATATGACACTAGAACACTGAACACAAGATATGAACATCAGTCCTGAGGCAGTTACATTTTTCATTACAATTTAATGGGCTGGCATTCTAGCATTATTTTTTAGTGCTTATAACTCAGGCTGATGTGTCCCTGACTCTGAGATATGGCAGTACATTCAGAGTGGATAGGCAAATCAAGTTTCTGAAGCCACAGGCTAAGATCTAGACACTAAATATTTTCAGTTCACTAGGTACTGAGTGCTACTCTTTGTAATCTCCCCTTAGGGAAATATACGACATTCTAAGTTAATGCATCTCAAAATGCACAGAAGTTTAGTAAGGACAATCATTAAAAAATTTTTCCACTGCAGGCCAAGATGGAGTAATAGCAAAAAAATCTACCATCCCACCTGAAACAACAACATGGACAAAAAATATGAAACAACAGTTTGCAAGGCACTAGATATTAGAAAACAAAGGACAGCAAATTCTTAAAAACAAAAAACAAATGAGGTGAGCAGTATACTTGCTCCAGCCATGAAAGTTTTCAGGCCATAGTACAGGGAGAGAGAGCCCAGGCAAAACATAGCAGACTTTCTTTCTATGCTAAGACCTCAGAGAAATCAAGGCAACTAGAGTTTTCAAGACAGCACACCAAAGATAGAGAGCAACACAGAGAGAAAACTCTGAGATCTATAAAGAATTCTCTCAAACATTCAACTAAGTACTTATCAGCATATTCATGTAGTAAACTACTCAAAGCCATGGAAAGAACCACCCAAAAGGAATAGCAGTAACAGTGCCCAGCATTCACATGAAGCCTGGAATACTGCCTATGCCCACCAGCCAGACTGGAACACCTCATAATTCAAAGAGAGCTGGATAGAACACTCAGAAAGGTATTACTTCAAGAGTGAGAATTAAGTAACCAAAGAATGAGCACTGCTCTGGTCTCACCTAACAAGACTTAAAAACAAGACCCAAAAAGATCAAACTGTGTCCCAGGACAAAGCTCAAGAAGATTTACAGAAATACAAAAATATATAGCACCCAAAAAAGTATGTATTTGAAGAATAAACAGCTAAAAAATTTTTAAATTTCATGAAAACTATAAATTCACAGATAGATACATTAAGTTCAACAAATCCAAAGCACCAAAAAAGGAATGAAAGAAAAGAAAACAACACAAAGTACATCATAACCTAATTTCTCAAAATAAGTGATAAGAGAAAATTTGAAAAACAGCCAGAGGAAAAAAGACATTATGCAAAAAGGAACAATGATAAACAGAAAGATTTCTCATGGGAGCAATGCAAGCAAGAAGACAGAAGAGATCTCTGCTCTGAGAGGAGAAAATCAAGATGGTGGAGTAGGAGGATGAGGAACTCCTGCATCAAACACATCAAAAATACATCATTATGTGAAACAATTCTCAATGAAAATTAACTGGATACTGGCAGAAAGACTCCTGTATAACCAAGACTGAAAGAGAGATCCACATGTAATCAGGGAGAAAGGGAAGAGAAGCAATCAGATCAGGACCTGTCCCCAAAGGAGGGATCTCAGAAGAAAAGTGAGATTACACAGGTACAGATCCTTCCTGGAGAGGGAGCCGTCTGAGCTACATATTGGGCACCACAGCCCTGGGGTCCTGCATAGAGAAGAAGAGCCCCCTTGGCTTGATGGAGGGCTGATGGGAACAACAGAAGAACTAGGGGAAGCCCAGATTCTGCTCAGAAGGAGTGAATATATGTTTGCTCATTCTAGAAACAGGGTGCAAAGTGCAGATTAGGACTGTGTGCGTGGCTGACTGGTTTCCAGCAACTGTCCCTGCAAGCACCCCAGCCTAAGCAGAGTGAATGCTCCAGACTTACTTACTCTACATTGCAGCTCCACACAGGAGGAAGGGCTACCAGGACCGAGGGAAAAACTCAAGTGTGAGATACATAGGCAGCTAAGACCCAAAGCAATGTCTAAGCAGGGAGGGTTCACACATTATTGGTTCTTGCACAGGTAGCATATCAGAAAAAGGCCAACCTGTGTCTACAGCCAGACTACACTCCTTCTAACAACGAAAACCCTCTCAGGCCTGACTGAGAAGCAGTGCTGGAGCAGAAGGAAAACCCTGGCTCATACCTGTTTCTGGCCCTAGTCCCTCCTTCTCTAGCACACTTCCTACCAAGGTGAGAGTTGCCAGCAAACCCTCAGGAAAGATGTGACTTATGCTCACATCAAGTCCAGCTCTCCCACCAAAACCACTGAGCATATGCAGGCTGAATAAGGATGCTCCCACATAAGGACACCATATTAGGTAAATGTTTAACCCAATTTCATAGAAAGAGAAAAGTTAAGCAAAATAAGAAGGCAGAGGAATTGGCCTCAATAGAAAAAGCAAGAAAAAAAGAACTGAAAAAAAAAAAGAAACCAAAATCAACAATTTACCAAATAAAGAAATCAAAGCATTGGTAACAAGAATGCTAAGTGAACTAGAGAAAACAATAGATTAAGAAAGTGAAAATTTTAAAAAGAAATTAGAAGATATTAAAAAGAACTGGTCATACTAAAGAATGCAATAACTTAAATGAAAAACACACTAGAAAGAATAAATAGAGTAGGTGATACAGAAGAACATATAAGTGGTCTGGAATTCAAAATAATGGAAATCACTCAAGCAGAACAGAAAAAAAGTTAAAAATGAGAATAGTTTAAAAGATCTCTGTAATAATATGAAACACACCAACATCTGCAAGGGTCCCAGAGGAGAAAAGAAAGAGAAGAGGCTGAAAATGTATTTGATGAAATTATGGCTGAAAACTTCCCAAACCTGAAGTAGGAAACAGATATCCAGGTATAGGAAGCATAGTTGGTTCCAAAGAAGATGAACCCAAACAGACTCACACAAAGACACATCATAATTAAACTGGCAAAAGTAGAAGTAAAGAGGAGTTCCCACTGTGGCTCAGCAGGTTAAGGTTCCAATGTTGTCTCTGTGAGGATGCAGGTTCAATCCCTGGCCTTGCTCAACGGGTTAAGGATCTGGCACTGCTGTAAGCTGCAGCATAGGTCTCAGATGTGGCTCAGATCTTGTGTTGCTGTAGCTGTGGCAATGGCCTCAGCTGCAGCTCTGATTCAACCCCTAGCCCAGAAACTTCCATATGCTGTAGGTACGACCACAATTTTTTTAAAAAGAAAAAAGAAGTAAAGAGAGAAGTCTAAAGGCAGCAAGAGAAAAACAAAGAATCTCATACATAAGACTACCAGTTGATTTTACTGTAGAAACTTGGCAGGCCAGAAGGAAGTGGCGTGATATATTCAAAGTGCTGAAAGAGGGAACACTGAAACCTAGGATACTCCACTCAGAAAGATTATCATTTAGAATTGAGGGCGATATAAGGAAATTCTCAGATAAGCAAAAATTAAAAGTATTTATCAATCCATACTAAATCAACTCTAAAAGAAATGTTAAAGGTTTCCCTTAAGTAGGAAAGAGAAATCCCAATAGGAGAGACAAATATATAGTAGGAGCTGAGGATCAACTACTTAAATAAGCTGGTATGAAGATTAAAAGACAAAAAAAAATTGCAAAAGTAACTATAACTACAATAAGTAGTTAAGGGATAAACGTGGAAATGTAAAATATGACATTAAAAAACACAAAATATGGGGGAGAAAATGTAAAATGCAGTCTTTTAAAATGTTTTGGAGCTTATATGAACACCAGTTGAAAACAAGTAAATAGTGTTGTAGGTCAACATATATAAACCCCATGACAATCACAAATCAAAAACTTACAATAGATACACAAAAACTAGAGAGAAAGAAATACAAGAGTACCACTAAAGAAAATCACCAAATCACAAGAGAAGAAATAAAAGAAAGGAACAAAGAAAAAAAAAAAAAAAGAAAACATGTAACAAAATAGCAATAAATACATACCTATCAATAATTTTTTAAATGTCAATGGACTAAACGCTGTAATCAAAAGTCAGAGATTTGTAAATTAACTTTACTCCAATTTAAGAAATTTTAGGAGTTCCCATCATGGTTAATGAACCCAACTAGTATCCATGAGGATGCAGGTTCGATCCCTGGCCTCGCTCAATGGGTTAAGAATCCAGTGTTGCTGTGAGCTGTAATGTAGGTCGAAGACATGGCTCGGATCTGGAGTTGCTGTGGCTGTGGCATAGGCCAGCAGTTACACCTCCAATTGGACCCCTAGCCTGGGAATCTCCATATGCCATGGGTGCAGCTCCAAAAAGACTAAAAAAAAAAAAAATTTTTTTTAAAGACATAGGGTGGCTGACTATAGTTTAAAAAAGAAAAAAAAAAAAAACATGAGCCATCTATATGCTGTTTACAATAGACTCACTTCAGAGCAATAGACACACAAATCTGAGAGTTAGGAGATGGAAGAATACATTTCACGCAAACAGAAATGACAATAAAACAAGAATAGCAATATCATATTAGAAAAAGACTTTAAAACAAGTCTATAACAAAAGACAAAGAAGGGCATTATATCATTATAATACATGATGTCATATAATGGTATTAATTTAACATTACAAAAGGATCAATACAAAAAGAGGACATTATATTCATTAACAAATACAGAAGCACCTAAATGTATAAAGCTAATATTAACAGACATAAAGAGAGAAACTGACAATAGCAATAGTTTATAGCAATACAAGCCCACCTCAGGAAACAAGAAAAAGCCCAAGTAAACAAGCTAACTTTACATCTAAAGCAGCTCGAGAGAGAAGAACAGACAAGACCTAAAGTTAGGAGAAGGAAAGAAATCATAAAGATCAGAGCAGAAATCAATGAAATAGAAACAAGGAAAACCATAGAAAAGATCAAGGAAACGAAAAGCTGGTTCTTTGAAAAGATCAACAAAATTGATCAACCCCTAGCCAGACTCATCAAGCAAAAAAGAGAGAGGACTCTAATCAATAAAATTCAAAATGAAAAAGGAGAAGTAACAATGGACACCACAGAAATACAAAGGATCTTAAGAGACTACTATATGCAACTATATGCCAATAAAATGGAAAACCTAGAAGAAATGGACAAATTCTTAGAAAAGTACACTCTTCCAAGACTAAACCAAGATGAAAGAGAAAAGATGAATGGACCCATCACAAGAACTGAAATGGAAACTGTGATTAAAAACCTTCCAACAAACAAAAGTCCAGGACCAGATGGCTTCACAGGCAAATTCTATCAAACATTTAGAGAAGACCTAACACCTCTCCTTCTGAAACTATTTCAAAAAATTGCAGAAGAAGGGATATTCCCAAACTCAGTCTATGAGGCCACCATCACCCTGATACCAAAACCAGACAAAGACTCCACAAAAAAAGAAGACTACAGGCCAATGTCACTGATGAACATCCATGCAAAAATCCTCAACAAAACACTAGCAAACCGCATCCAACAATACATTAAAAGGATTGTACATCATGATCAAGTGGGATTGATCCCAGGGATGCAAGGGTTCTTCAATATCCGCAAATCCATCAGTGTGATACACCACATTCACAAACTGAAGAATCAAAACCATATGATCCTCTCAATAGACACGGAAAAAGCCTTTGACAAAATCCAACACCCATTGCTGATAAAAACCCTTCAGAATGTGGGCATAACGGAACCTACCTCAACAAGATAAAGGCCATATACGACAAACCCACAGCAAACATCATTCTCAATGGTGAAAAGCTGAAAGAATTCCCACTGAGATCAGGAACAAGACAAGGATGTCCGCTCTCGCCACTACTCTTCAACATAGTTCTGGAAGTCCTAGCCACAGCAATCAGAGAAGGAAAAGAAATAAAAGGAATCCAAATTGGAAAGGAAGAAGTCAAACTATCGCTATTTGCACATGACATGATACTATACCTAGAGAATCCTAAAGACTCTACCAGAAAACTGTTAGAGCTCATCCACGAATTTGGCAAAGTTGCAGGATACAAAATCAATACACAGAAATCGATAGCGTTTCTATATACTAACAATGAAAGAGCAGAAAAGGAAATTAGGGGAGAAATCCCATTTACCATCGCATCCAAAAGAATAAAATACCTAGGAGTAAACCTACCTAAAGAAACAAAAGACCTGTACTCTGAAAACTACAAGCCACTGATGAAAGAAATCAAAGATGACACAAATAGATGAAAGATATACCATGCTCGTGGATCGGAAGAGTTAATATTATCAAAATGACTATACTACCCAAGGCAATCCACAGATTCAATGCAATCCCCATCAAATTACCAAGGACATTTTTCACAGAATTTGAACAAAATATATATATATTTTTTTGTTTTTTTGCTATTTCTAGGGCCACTCCCTTGGCATATGGAGGTTCCCAGGCTAGGGGTCAAAACGGAATTGTAGTCTCCAGCCTACGCCAGAGCCACAGCAATGCGGGATCCGAGCCGCGTCTGCAACCTACACCACAGATCACGGCAACGCCGGATCGTTAACCCACTGAGCAAGCACAGGAACCGAACCCGCAACCTCATGGTTCCTAGTCGGATTCATTAACCACTGCACAACGACGGGAACTCCCTGACCAAATATTTTAAAGTTTGTTTGGAAGCACAAAAGACCCAGAATAGCCAAAGACATCCTGAAAAAGAAAAATGGAGCTGGAGGAATCAGGTCCCCCGGACTTCAGACTATACTACAAAGCAACAAGCGTCAAAACTGCATGGTACTGGCACAAAGACAGACATATAGAGCAGTGGAACAGGATAGAAAGCCCAGAATTCAACCCATGCACTTACAGCCAACTCATCTATGACAAAGGAAGCAAGACTATACAATGGAGAAAGGACAGCCTGTTCAATAAGTGGTGCTGGGAAAACTGGACAGCCACATGGAAAAGAATGAAATTAGAACACTCCCTAACACCACACACAAAAATATACTCCAAATGGATTAAAGACCTAGATCTAAGACCAGACACTATCAAACTCCTAGAGGAAAACATAGGCCAAACACTCTCTGACATAAACGACAGCAACATCTTCTCAGATCCACCTCTTAGAGTATTGACAATAAAAAGAAAAATAAACAAATGGGACCTACTCAAACTTCAAAGTTTCTGCACAGCAAAGGAAACCCTAAACAACACAAAAAGACAACCCACAGAATGGGAGAAAATCTTTGCAAATGAATCAACTGACAAGGGATTACGCTCCAAAATTTACAAACACCTTCTGCAGCTTCATACCAAAAAAAACAAACAACCCCATCCAAAAATGGGCAGAAGATCTAAACAGACAGTTCTCCAAAGAAGACATACAGATGGCCCAGAAACACATGAAAAGATGTTCAGTGTCACTCATTATTAGAGAAATGCAAATCAAAACCATGATGAGGTACCACCTTACATCAGCCAGAATGGCCAGCATCCAAAAGTCTACAAACAATAACTGCTGGAGAGGGTGTGGAGAAAAAGGAACCCTAGTACACTGTTGGTAGGATTGTAAATTGGTGCAACCACTGTGGAAAACAGTATGGAGATTCCTCAGAAAACTAAACATAGAACTACCATTTGACCCAGCAATCCCACTCCTGGGCATCTATCCGGAGAAAACCACGACTCGCAAAGACACATGTACTCCAATGTTCATTGCAGCACTATTTACAACAGCCAAGACATGAAAACAACCTAAATGTCCATCGACAGAGGAGTGGATCCAGAAGATGTGGGACATATACACAATGGAATATTACTCAGCCATCAAAAAGAACGAAATACCAGCATTCTTAGCAACATGGATGGACCTAGAAACTATCATGCTAAGTGAAGTCAGCCATACAATGAGACACCAACATCAAATGCTTTCACTGACATGTGGAATCTGAAAAAAGGACAGACGGAACTTCTTTGCAGAACAGATGCTGACTCACAGACATTAAAAAACTTATGGTCTCTGGAGGAGACAGTTTAGGGGGTGGGGGGATATGCTTGGGCTGTGGGATGGAAATCCTGTGAAATCAGATTGTTATGATCATTATACAACTACAAATGTGATAAATTCATTTGAGTAATAAAAAAATGAAAAAAAGATGATAGTAATTATATTGTTTTTTTCTTCTAAACACAAGAGTATGAAACTAGGAATCAATTACAGGAAAAAAAAACGGAAAAAGCACAAACATGTGGACATTAAACAACATGCTACCAAAAAGCCAGTGAGTCACTGAAGAAATCAAAGAGGAAATCAGAAAATCCTTCAAGACAAGCGAAAATGGAAAAACAGCTTTTCAAAATCTATGGGATACAGCAAAAGTCATTCTAAGAGGGAAGTTTATAGATACAGGCCTACCTCAAGAAACAAGAATCTTAAATAAACAACCTAACTTACTGTCTAAAGGAATTAGAAAAAGAACAAACAAAGCCTAAAGTCAGCATAAGGAAGGAAATAATAAAATCACAGAGGAAATAAATAGAATAGAGCCAAAAAACAAGAGAGAAGACCAATGAAAGCTAGAAGTGTTTTAGTTTGGTTTGGTTTGCCTTTGGTTTCAGTTTTTTGTTCTGGGGTTTTTTTGTTTGGTTTTTGCTGTACCTATGGCATGCAGAAGTTCCTGGCCCAGGGATCAAATCCATACCACAGCAGTAACCAGAGCCACAGCAGTGACAATGCCAGATCCATATGGAGCCACCAGGGAAGTCCAAGAACTGGTTTTTTGAAAAGATAAACAATATTGATAAAGCTTCAGCCAGTCTCACCAAGAAAAGACCCCAAAAAGCAAATGAAATGAAAGAAGAGAAATAACAACCAATACCACAGAGACATACACCAAAAAAAAAAAAAAAAATCATAGAAGAATACTACAGACAGATGCCAAAAAAACTAGACAACCTAGAAGAAATGGACAACCTTCTAGAAATACATAACCTGCCAAGACTGAATCAGGAAGAAATAGGCAATCTGCACAGACAAATCACTAGTAATGAAATTGAATTTGTAATAAAATAAAAACTTCCCACAAAACAAAAGTCCAGGACCAGACAGGAGTTCAAAGGCAAATTCTACCAAAAATATAAAGAACTCCTACCTATTCTTCTCAAACTATTCCAAAAAATTAAAGAAGACAGTACTCCCAAATTTGTTCCACGAGCCCATAATTGCCTTGATACCAAAACCAGACAAAAATACTACAAAAAAAGGAAAATTACAGGCTAATACCTTTGATTAATATAGATACAAATATCCTCAACAAAATATCAGTAAACTGAATCCAACAATATATAAAAAAGATCATACACCATGCTCAAGCTGGATTTATTCCAGGGATTCAAAGATGGTTCAATATTTGCAAATCAATCAATGTGATACACTATCTTAACAAATTGAAGAATAAAAAACACATGATCATCTCAATAGACACAGAAAAGGCATCTGACAAGATTCAACATTTATTCATGATAAAAACTTTCATCAAATATGGTATAGAGGGAGCATAGCTCAACATAATTAAGGCCACTAATGACAAATCCAAAGCTAACACCATACTCAATGGTGAAAATTCAGGAGTTCCCGTCGTGGCGCAGTGGTTAACGAATCCGACTAGGAACCATGAGGTTGCGGGTTCGGTTCCTGCCCTTGCTCAGTGGGTTAACGATCCGGCGTTGCCGTGAGCTGTGGTGTAGGTTGCAGACGCGGCTCGGATCCTGAGTTGCTGTGGCTCTGGCGTAGGCCGGAGTCTACAGCTCCGATTAGACCCCTAGCCTGGGAACCTCCATATGCCGCGGGAGCGGCCCAAGAAATAGCAACAACAACAACAAAAGACAAAAAGACAAAAGACAAAAAAAAAAAAAAAAGAAAATTCAAAAGATTTTCTGCTAAAAGCAGGCAAAATTCAAGGATGCCCATTCTCACACTTCTGCTTAACATGGTATTGGACATCCTAGCCATAGCAATCAGACAAGGAAAAAGTAACAAATCATGAAGGAAGGAATAAAACTATCATTCTTTGCAGATATAACATGGTACTATATATGGAAAACCCTAAAGTCTTCACCAAAGAACTATTAGAATTAATAAATGAATTCAGTAAAGTTGTAGAATACAAGATTAATATATATAAACCTGTTTTTTTCTAAATATTAGTAATGAATTGTCAGAAGAGAAAATAAGAAAACAATCCCATTTAAAATCACATCAAGAAGGATAAAATACCTAGGAATAAACTTAACTAAAAGGTTAAAGACCGATACTCTGAAAACAATAAAGCATTGAGGAAGAATCTTGAAAATGATACAAAGAAATGAAAAAATATCCCATATTCTTAGATTAGAAGAATTAATATTTAACATCAAAGTGTCCCTACTACCCAAAGTAATCTACAGATTTAATGCAATCTCTATCAAAATATCCATGACATTTTTCACAGAACTAGAACAAATAATCCTAAAGTTTATATGGAACCAAAAATGACTGAATTACCAAAGAAATTTTGAAGAAAAAAAAAATAAAAAATAACAAAGCTGGAATTAAGTCTGCACTACAGACTGACTTCAGACTGTACTACAAAGCTAACAGAATCAAAACATCATGGTACTGGAACAAAAACACATAGATCAGTGGAACACAATAGAGAGTCCAGAAATAAACCTACACACCACTGACCAATTAAACTATGACAAAAGAGGCAAGAATATTCAATAGAAAAAAGACAATCCCTTTGATAAATGATGCTAGGAAATCTTGGCAGCTACATGTAAAAGAATGAGATTAGAACATTTCATCATACCATGTACAAAAATAAACTCAAAGTGGATTAAACACCTAACTGTAAGACCAGAAGCTATAAAATTCAAACAATGGAGTTCCTGTCGTGGCCCAGCAGAAACAAATCTGACTACTGTCCATGAGGATGAAGGTTCAATACCTAGCCTTGCTCAGTGGGTTAAGGATCCAGCATTGCTGTGAGCTGCGGTGTAGGTCACAGACGAAGCTCAGATCTGGCACTGCTGTGGCTGTGGTGTAGGCTACAGCTTCGATCCCTAGCCTCAGAATCTCCATACGCCTCAGGTGCAGCCCTAAAAGGACAAAAAAAAATTCACACAATGTTTCTTCAAACTACTTTTCAAGTTATCAAACTTCTACCCTTGTCTTTGAATTAATATTATCTTTGTAAGGCTGTGAATTTTCATCTTTTACTTGTACATTTCATCTTGCTTACTAGTAGCAACTTTTTTGCTCACTAATAGCAAGTCTTTTGCCTATTAAAGGAATTTTTTAATTTTTCTGTTTTTTATTTTGTTAGTCTATAGTCACTTCAGTTAAAAGGGACCCCACCTGGACATTTATAATCTAGTGGTACAGATCTATAATCTGGTATAATCTAGTGGTACAGATCTATAATCTGGTCTCCATTGCTCAATAATAACAGCCAATAAAATTCTTTGATCACTGATATAATCTTAACATAGAAAAGAGAAATGGCTCAAATACATGTATTTTAATTTTTTCCCATGAATTCTTATTCTGAATAAACATCTGTGATTAGATATAACATTAATAAAATTTTTATACATTAAAAAAGGCCTTACAACTAGTCTTTTTCCAGAACCGAGTTTTTGCTGTTCAGTCTCTTGTCTTTTATCTGCATCCGTTGCAAAAGCAAGTACTTGGTATCTGTTTGAAAGACATGGAATAATTGTAAGTGAATATATGGTTAAAAAGTGTAAATTGTTTTAAACTTTAAAAATGCATAATCTCAATATAACAAATTTTAAAATGCACATAATCTACAAACCTTATAAATGATTTTTTCCTTGATTTTAAAAATTATAAAATTTAGTAATGAATACTTACTGAATGATACTATGACATAAGAGTATGTAAAACTGTAATGATAAAGAAATTACAAACAGCTGGCTATGACCCGGAAACTAACACCATTACCATAAAACTAGAGACTGCAAGCCATGTGGCAGAGCAGTTCTTCTGAGTTCCCTTACCCTGATGCTCTCCACCCAGGCACCCTTTCCCAATAAATTCTTTTGTTTTCCAGGAAAATAAAAATAAAAAGAAACAAAGAAATTATAACTACACATCTCAAAATTCAATATTAGGAAAATAGCTCTGCCTAATACCAAAGCATTTCCATTAGGATTTTACATGACAAATAACAATACTTAAGAAAGATCTAGGACCAAAACACAAAATAAAAAAAAAAAAAAAAATACAAATAATGTAAAGCAACTAGATGTAGTAGAAATAATTCATATGTAATCTACGGACCCCAGAAGACCTACATTTAACTAAATCATTAACTAGTTCAGTAAATTTTTGAAAATTAACCACTCTGTCTTATCTTTCCTATCTATAAAATAGGAATAATAATCTTTAATTCAAGCATTGTTTAAAAGAATTTTAAAATAATTTAGTGCCTAGTACAGTACCTGGTATATATTTGATGCCCAATTACTGACTGATAGATTGACAGATAAATACAGATTTATATATACATAGAAATAAATCACCTAGTAACTTACTTGGTATGCAATAATTTTTCAATAATGGACATTATGACTTTCTATAAGCATTTTACAGTTTATCTCAATATTAATATTTAACTCAAATCATTCTTAAAAGCAACTTATAAATATCTTTTAGTTTAGAAATGATTTAAACTAAAAAATTTAAATTCTCTTATTTCTCATTAATTTATGTTATATTGCTAGAGTAATAATCCTATTCAAAATGAAGAAACTTTAGGCTTATAGATTCCTTTCCCTCCTATTGATTCTTGCATTGCTCTCTGATAACTAAGAGGAAAATTAGATATATTCAGACATCTTATATTATCTAAGAGAAAGATATAGGTTAAACATCAGGGATCTGAATGGCTAAAGATAATGTGGAATATCTAAATAAGCACTGAAATATATACTGGTATTCTTATTGTCCTATACCAACTCTTACAGCAACCTATCTCAATCAGGAATACTTCATATATAAAAAGTCTCCAATTTTCAGTGGATCCAGAATGACTATGATTTAAGATAGATTCTGCAATGCATTCATGAAAATTGGTCTTACAGTTAATAAGAAAGCTTAATGTATATAAATTTCATTTGTTCAATAACATATAGCAGGGATCTTATACAAGGATTAAAAAGGGGAAAAATTACTGCATGGTCTATATCCATCCGGACCTTCCAAAGTGGTTGTGGAGACTTATATTCAAATTAATAACTGCAACTCAAATGTGCCCTGTGCTAATAGAAGGTATGCAAATAGTATTCGAGGGAACATGGTGGCAGAAACAGGTAATTGGAGTGGAGGAAATATTTATGTTTTTATTATCAGTTCAGGAAGAGGAAGCTAAATTATAGAATGAGTGAAAACTCATCGTGCTATCAAAGAGGTAAAATGAATTATCAAACCAAACAGCACAGGCAAAGGCATGCAGCAGTAAAAGAGAGATGAAAGGCTGTGGCAGGAGTTTAGGAGAGATGCATGGCAGGAGTCACAGAAAATGAGACAAAAAAGGTAGGAGGCTGAAGATCTCAGCCTTGTAAAACCATGCTAAAAAAAAAAATTCCATAAGCAGCTCCAACAAATATCTCCATACCATCTGAGACTGACTTTCAAAATCCTTAAGTCTTCAAAAGTGCCAAATAATTAGATCTCCTATTCCAACCTCCAAATAGGATTGTTTTACTCTTTCTGGTTCACGGTAACAGAAATAGTAGGCACTGGTGACTAGAACATCAGCCCAGAGCTGGTCTTGCTATGGATCTAACCTCAGGTAATTAATGTCATAGGGAGTTCATTTTCTGTAGACACTAACCTACTAGAGGATGACATGGATATTAATGAGGTTGCTGCAAAAATCCAAAGCTTTTGAGCTGTTTGAAGCTTCTTATATAACTACAGAGAGTTACTATTTCAACTGAGGCATTAGTGAACCCCTAAAGTGGCCTCATTAACATCAAAACAGCAGGCAGAGACACAGCCAAAACTGACTCCCGATTTCTAAATCCAGACCAATTCTCTTCCTGGAGACAACTCAGAAGAGTATTTTATTATTAAACATAACTGACAGCAAATTCAGATGATGATAAACTTACAATAGAATCTATTTTATGGTTCTTCCTTAAATCCTCTTAACTCTGACTAACAATGTACATGGAAACTTATTTCCAAAACCGAACAATTTGAAGCAGACTTGCAAATTCTGAAATAAGAAAACACTTGGATTTTTTTTCTCACCACTCAAGTGTTCAGTGATATAAGCTAAAGAATAAAATTCCCTTGCTGAGACTGCTGAAAGAATAATCAGGTCCGATACAAAAAGATTTCATCCAAGAGTGTCATACATGTTTTTCAGAACAGAAAGGCACTAACCACAGATTCAGCAAGTTCAGATGAACAGTGGTGCTTTTTGACTCAATAGCCACAAAAGCTTAACAGGTCCTGTGGAGTACCAGTGACAAACTCAACCATATGATTTAGTGCTCTTCTCTATCACATCATTAAAACAGCAGCAAGTAACTGAAACATGGATTGAGGTGTCACAGAACACCAAGGTAAACCCTCCAAGATCACTTGCTTTCAAATGAAAAATAGTTGTCACCCCAAAGAGTACCAAGAAATTTGGAAACTTCGATAGTTAACTTGGAGAACTTTGATAGTTAACTCTACTAGAGTTGGAAGGTCTCAATACAGAGCATTACTATTTTCATTCCAACTATAACTAAAACATTCTTGATTATGACAAGGAAAATCATTTTCACTGAAAGATATTAGTGAAAATGATTTTCCTTGTCATAATCATATTTTGCCAGTAACAAAATAGAGGTTTTCCTCATAAAATTTCACTCCTTTATTAAGGTCTTATTATATTAAATATCTACTACCAGCAAGGTATAATGCTAGGCACTTCAGGGGATACAAAACCCCTGCCATCAAGGAACATTTAGCCTAGTCAAGAAGAAAAAACAAATAAATACAGTATCAGTGAAAGCGTGCACAGTGCTTATGGAAAGCAGTGAAAAAGTAACTCTGAACTGAGAAGGAGATGTTACTGACAGCTAGGTCACGCAAGAACTAAAAGGGGAGCAGGAAGTCTTCCAGACCTAATTTTCATTTGCAGAAAAGGAAGAAAAAGCATTTCAGACATAGCATAGCATGAGTAAAAGAGGAGAGAGAAAGAGAGAAGCCCTGAATATATATAGACAGCAGCAAATATTTCAGTTTGGCAAGAGCCTAAGGTTGGTGAAGAACACAATCTTCTTTTTAAAATATTATCCATTAAATTCAACAAACACATTTTACAATGTAGATTTATTTTTTTTTTCCCACTGTACAGCAAGGGGGTCAGGTTATCCTTACATGTATACATTACAATTACGTTTTTTCCCCCACCCTTTCTTCTGTTGCAACATGAGTATCTAGACATAGTTCTCAATGCTATTCAGCAGGATCTCACAACTTAGAATAGATTTACAATGTAGATTTAAAGCCTATTGTCTACTTAGCAATGTATTAGAAGCCACTCAGGAGTGCAAAGGAAAGTGTATAGCAAAGAGGAGAGAAAGATAAAGCTCATGGCAATATACTTTTCAGGTAGCCTCCTTACATTCAATTCTTTTTCTTTTTTTTTTTCATTTGTCTTTTTGGGGCCACACCTACAGCATATGGAGGTTCCCAGGCTAGGAGTCTAATCATAGCTATAGCTGCTGGTCTATGTCACAGCCACAGCAATTTGGGATCCAAGTCGTGTCTGCAACCACAGCTCACAGCAACACCGGATCCTAAACCCACTGAGCAAGGCCAGGGATGGAACCCACGTCCTCATGGATTCTAACTAGTCAGGTTCGCTACTGCTGAGCCAGGACAGGAACCCCCTCAATTCTTATTTAAAGGTGTCACCTCTAGGCCTCCTCAGTGTCCTGTGCACAGCACTGCTATATCCTGTATCACGATGAACTGAAACAGCTGATGGACTTGCTGCCTCCCCCACTTGCTGGCATAGTACTGGAGAACCTGAGACAGGTCTTATCTGACTTTGCATTTCCAGTACTTTGCACGGCGTGTGGCACAGAGAAGCCTCTTGAAAAACACTTGCTAAATGGAGTTCCCATTGTGGGAGTTCCCGTTGTGGCTCAGCGGAAACGAATCTGACTAGCATCCATGAGGATGCAGGTTCAATCCCTGGCCTCGCTCAGTGGGTTAACAGATATGGCATTGCTGTGAGCTGTGGTATAGGTCATAGACATAGCTACCAGTAGCATCTGGTGTTGCTGTGGCTGTGGCATAGGCTGGCGGCTACAGCTCCTGAATCAACCTCTAGCCTGGGAACCTCCAACTGCCATGGGTGCAGTTCTAAAAAGAGAAAAAAGTGTTTGCTAAATGAATGACTGAACCAATGAACTGAATTAGTCCTTCGGCAAACAGGACTGCTGTCAGGAACTTGATATGCAAGACATACTCTCGGACATTTTAGCACAATACAAAAATGCAATATATAATATTAGGCAAAAATCAGTGTTTGGGGCAATAATACATCTCATAGGTGAAGAAAGGAGGATATTTGAGCCAATTAATTTTAAAAAGTCCCTCCAAATCTGAAAGTCCACTTAACAGAGGTAAAATGGGACTGGAGTATAAAGAGCACTGACTGTCATATAAGGTTTAGATGTTTTTCTTTTAACGGACAACAAAAAGTATTCTGGCTTACAGAGGTATTTTAAAAGAACAGATATAGGAAATGCCCTTCAAAGTCTAGATTAGAGGTTAGAAAACTAGAAATCCAAGTCAAAAAATAAAGGCATGAATGCCAGTGGGAATGGGGAAGCAAGGGCTGAGTAAGACCAGGAAAAAAGTAGAAAAGTCATGATTTACTAACTGAATAATTCTGACAAGCAAAGGAAAAAAAAGAGAGAGAATAAAAGATAATCCAAAGTTTGCACAAACACAGGGAAAAAAAAAAAAAGTCAAACAATTCTCTCACTTCAAAAGTAAAACAACATTCAAAGTGTGTCCTTGAATTAGAATCACCTGGAGTGTGTATTTGCAATGACAATTTCTGAGTCTTTTCCCCAAACACACTAAATCAAAATCTAGGGGGTTGAGAATTGAGAATCTACAAATGTGCGTTTTATTTATTTACTTTTGGCCATACCTGGGGCATGTGGAAGTTCCCAGGACAGGGATCAAAACTGTGCCTAAGCAGTGACCCAAACCACAGAAGTAACAACACTGGATCCTTCACCCACTGCAACACGAGAACTCCCAAATGTGCATTTTATAAGAGGATGCTCTGGAGCTCCCGCTGTGGTTCACTGGGATCGGCGGAGTCTTAGGAGCCACTAGGATGAGAGTTCGGTCCCCGGCCTCAGCCCAGCACAGTAGGTTACGGACCAGGTGTTGCTGCAGCTGTGGCTTGAGTCCCGATAGTGGTTCTGATCTGACCCCTGGCCTGGGCGCTCCATATGCCATGGGGCAACAAAAAAAATGACCCCAAAAAGGATGCTCTGGTGATTCTTATGCACACTGAAGTTTGTAACTCATAGCCTTCTCTAGTTATCCTATTTGGAAATAACTGATCTGTTTTTAAAGTAATTAAACATCAATTTCAAAAATGAAAATGAAGGAGTTCCCATTGTGGCTAGCAGATTAAGAACCCAACATAGTATCTGTGAGGATGTGTGTTCAATTCCTGGACTCATTCAGTCAGTTAATGATCTGGCGTTGCCACAAGCCGCAGCATAGGTCACAGATGCGGCCTGAATCTGGTGCTACCGTGGCAGTAACATAGGCCAGCAGCTACAGCTCTGATTCAACCCCTAGCCTGGGAACTTCCATATGCTGCAGGTGCAGCTGTAAAAAGAAAAAAAAAATGAAAATGAATTTTGTCATAAAAGCCTTTTCTTTTAACTGATTACATTTTAACTGATTATAGATTTAATGAAGCCTCCAAAGAACTCCCATCCTAAATTACACCAGGGCTTATCACTTAGTCTATAAAATTTGAATGTGTCTATAAATACAACATACTACTTAATGTCATAAACCCTCTGGATGGTCATCAATTCACAATAATCACATCTCCCTTGCATTTTTACCACTATGAGAGGTCCACATAATAAATAAAGTATGCAATTTTTAGTCCAGATGGAGATGAATTTAATAAATCAGTTATCTTGGAGAATTACCACAGTTAAAACCATGTAAGTTTCTTTGAAATTAAACTTTCACATTAAGGAAACCTACACATTTCCTCATCCAATCAGTCCTGGAGTTATTACTAAATTAATTCCTATTCACATATTTCAAAGAGTAAGTCACAGAACATTCAAATATTTGTATCATGACCCCATGTTACTTACACTGCTAGTATCTTGGCAAGAGTTAAGGCACAGAACTGAGTGGAAAGCTGAAAAGCAGATCTTCTCAATATTGCTTAAGTATTGTCACGTTTAAAATAATTTTATACAGATATTTTTCTCAGCCTCTCAAAATAATTATAATATTTTATTTATTACCAGTAATAATGCCACAATTCATTCATTTCCTTCGGACAAGAGCCACAGGAGTTGTAGAAGGAATAGGACATAGTGATACGTTACCTCTATCAGTTTAACTTCTTTTTTTTTTTTTGTCTTTTTGCCATTTCGTGGGCCGCTCCCACGGCATATGGAGATTCCCAGGCTAGGGGTCGAATCGGAGCTATAGCCACAGGCCTACGCCAGAGCCACAGCAACGTGGGATCCGAGCTACGTCTGCAACCTACACCATAGCTCACGGCAACACCGGATCCTTAACCCTCTGAGCAAGGCCAGGGATCGAACCTGCAACCTCATGGTTCTTAGATTCATTAACCACTACGCCACGACAGGAACTCCAGTTAACTTCTGCTTAGTCACAAACATTTGCTTATTTTCAGAGTGTTAAATCCTAGATGTCTTAAACAATAATATTCAAAATGCAGACTGTCACTTATGAAGGCAAAACTATATTAGCTTGCTATATACACAATATTAAAACTTGAAGACAAAAACTTATGGCTGTTGCCTGATGAATTTATATTTTCTTCCTGCCTTGGGAAAAATCATGTGGCCAAAAATAATACTGAAAGCTATAATGAAGTGCTGCTTAGATGATTAAAGTTCTAAATGCTGCCATTAGTAAGATAACAACAATGAAGTTACTGAAGACATAATTTTCCAAGTCTATTTCTTTTCCCAGAATGGATTTCTACTTTTTTTCCCCCATTCTCCCTCTAACAAAAAAACATAGCCTCCAAAAACTCAAAACTATAATTTTTATTGAAATTTAGCTAGTAGAGGAGAAAAAGCTTTCTCTCAAACACAATGCACCAGAATCAATAAAAATCTCTAGCAAAAAGGATAAGCTGTTTTCATAGGCTCATTCTGATACTTTTGTAAATTGTTCTTTTTAAAACATTCATAACAACACTTTATTTCTTGCCAGTATTCTTCTTATGTCATGCACATTCTTTTTTTGTTATAAAATCATTTTGTATGTGTATTTGTATCCTGCTTTTTTCACTTACACTGTGTTTTATTTTCATAATTCAGGGAATAATCATAATAATTACTGAACATTTTCATTCGGGGGGGGGACTTGACATACACTTAATCCTTTTAAAAAGTTATGAGGTACCACATCATACCAGTCAGAATGGCCATCATTAATAAGTCCACAAATAACAAATGCTAGAGAGGGTGTGGAGAAAAGGGAACCTTCCTACACTGTTGGTGGGAATGTAAATTGGTACAACCACTATGGAAAACAGTATGGAGGTACCTCAGAAAACTAAATATAGAATTACATATGACCCAGCAATCCCACTCTTGGGCACATATCCAAACAAAATTTTCTTTGAAAAAGACACATGCGCCTGCATGTTCACTGAAGCACTATTCACAATAGCCAAGACATGGAAACAACCTAAATGTCCATTGACAGATGAATGGATTATACGCAATGGAATACAACTCATCCATAAAAAAGGACAAAATAATGCCATTTGCAGCAACATGGATGCAACTAGAGGCTCTCATACTAAGTGAAGTAAGTCAGGAAGAGGAAGACAAATACCATATGATATCACTTATATCTGGAATCTAATACTTGACACAAATGAACCTTGCCATAGAAAAGAAAATCATGGACTTGGAGAATAGATTTGTGGTTTCCAACGAGAGGGAGTGGGATGGACTGGGAATTTTGCCTTTGGAATGGATAAGCAATGAGATCCTGCTGTATGGCACTGGGAACTATGTCTAGTCACTTACGATAGAGCAAGATAATGTGAGAAAAAGGAATGTATGTGTGTGTGTGTGTGTGTGTGTGTGTGTAACTGGGTCACCATGCTGTAGAGTAGGAAATTGGCAGAACACTGTAAACCAGCGATGGTGGAAAAAATAAGAATCATTTAAAAATAAAAATAAAAATTTTTAAAAATTGTCAAAATAGTTATTATTCCCTTTACAGCCAGGATATGGACACATGTTTAACCATCAAACAGCTGTGAGTAGCAAAATCAGGATTCCAACCCAAGTCTGCTTCTCTCCAAATCCTTCCTCTCAATCTCTGCACTATACCGCCTTTCAAATGCTTTATGATATGTAAATGATATTCTTTACATTTCATCAAAGAAATGACTTCTTTTTTATTTGCAATATTTAAGGTCTTTGTGGAAAAGAATTTATCAGCAACATATACACGAAAAATCATGATTCCAGAGATTCAACATCCAAACTTACTTATAACTTTCCACTTGTCTGCAGGAAGAAACAGTGATGAAGGAATCTGTACGGGAACTGTAGGCAAGAGGGCCAGGTAAAAGAGAACCAGGGAGAAATCTTCCAAAAGCATAGCTTTCCTGCTCAAATACCATCAGCATCCCATCCATAGACTGGATACAAATCAAATCACGACCTAAAGAAGAATTAAAGGAAACTAGATGACTTACAAATATAAATATATTTTTTAAAACCATTATATTATAAACATAATGGTTTTATCACTACACCCCACAAAGATGGCAATGTTAAATTTTACTCCAAAGGGCAAAATGAGCAGTTTAAATTTTAAAGTGCAGGGAGTTCCTTTTGTGCTGCATCCATCAGGATGCAGGTTGGATCACCGGCCTTGCTCAGTGGGTTAAGGATCCAGCGTTGCTGTGAGCTGTGGTGTAGGTCACAGACACAGCTTGGATCGGGAGTTGCTGTGGCTGTGGCACAGGCCAGCAGCTACAGCTCCAATTCAACCCCTAGTCTGGGAACCTCCATATGCTGAGGGTGCAGCCCTAAAAAAAAAAAAAAAAAAAAAAAAAAAAAAAAAAAAAAAGACAAAAACAATAAATTTTAAACTGCAAACTGATGAAGTTATCAGATTACTGTATATTAGTACAGATACATTTCCCACGTTTTTCATTGTTAAGAAGATGTCCATATATTTTTTATTATTTTATTTTTATTTTTTGTCTTTTTAGGGCCGCACTCATGGCATATGAAAGTTTCCAGGTTGGGAGTCAAATGAGAGCTGCAGCTGCCGGCCTCCACCATAACCACAGCAACGCCAAATCCGAGCTGCATCTGCAACCTACACGGCAACGCTGCTGGACCCTTAACCCACTGAGCAAGAACAGGGATCGATTCCACGTCCTCATGGATACTAGTCAGATTCGTTACCGCTGAGCCACAATAGGAACTCCAGAAGATGTATATAAATTTATTTATTTATTATATAATGATTTTTATTTTTTCCATTATAGCTGGTTTATAAATTTAAATAAATTTATTTTCATGAACCTAAGCTAAAATCTCTACCCCTAAGGAAAAAATCATGACTTTCCAAGATACCATTTTTTCCAAAATCAGAAATATAACATAAACTCTTCTGCATGAGGCTACTTTTCTTCATAGTATGTCAACCCCATACTTTCAAATGTCTTAGACATCAGTCAAACAGAGCAGACCAAACCTATAGACATGTATGAAGCACCAGTTTTACACAAAACAGTGTTGAGCACTGTTGGGAGAGGAAACTATTAGTACTGAAAATACTAATCACTGATTGCCCTAAACTATGGACTGACTTTGAAGTGTCTTCTACTATTAGTCTATAAATATAAACCACAAAATCTGGAGAGGGTGAGGAGAAAAAGGCACCCTCCTCCACTGTTGGTATGAATGTAAACTGGTACAACCACTATGGAAAACAATATGAAGGTACCTCAGGAAACTAAATATAGACCACATGATCCAACAATTCCACTGCTGGGCATATATCCAGACAAAACTTTCACTCAAAAAGATACATGCACCCCTATGTTCACTGCAGCACTATTAACAATAGCCAAGACATGGAAACAACCTAAATGTCCATCGATAGATGAATGGATCGAGAAGATGTGGTACGTATATACAATGGAATATTAGCCATAAAAAAGACAAACTAATACCATCTGCAGCAATATGATTGGATCTAGTGACTCTCACACTAAGTGAAGTAAGCCAGAAAAGAAAAAGATAAATACCATTACGACATTAATTATTTGTGGAATCTAAAATATGGAACAGATGATCCTATCTAAAAATAACAAACAAACAAACAGACAGAAAGCAGAAACAGATCATGGCCAAGAAGGGCAGACTTGGGATTCCCAAGGAGGAAAGGGGAGGGAGTGGGATGGATGGGCATTTGGGGGGATTTTGGGATACAAACTGTTATATTTGGAATGGATGGGCAACGGGACCCTACTGTACAACACAGGGAAATGTGTGTTGCTTGGTCACTTTGTTGTATAACAGTACTTGACGAAACACTGTAAATCAACTATACTTAAATAACAGTAATAATAATAAATAAAAATATTAGCATATATATAGAAAATAAAAAATAAATAAACCACAAAATCCACAGTTCTTAAAATACAGTAAGATGATGATGATGATTTCTATACTACATCTATACAGTATAGTATCCCCACAAAGATCCACTGGCTATAACTCTTCATGATCTGCTAGTGTGATTAGTATAGCCTATAATCTATTACATAGGGAAGAACCATGTCAAAGAAAAATTAAGCTGCTCATTAAGGGAATAAACAAAAGGTTAGTCTTTGAACTAATCTGTCATCTCTAACCCATACGTAGCATATAAAGTAAGTCCTGTAATAACTATTCCATATTACATTGGATATCAATGCCAATACAGTAAACCTAAATTTTGAAATTTAAATAACACTTCACTCAAAAAGAAATTAAATTGCATAGAAATGGGTGATAGTTTTATTATTATATCTGATTATGGACACAAGAGCAATTTTCAAAAAGGGAAATGTGTTGCCAGAGTTTTTAAAAAAGAAAAACTGAGATATGAGAGTATTTATTACTGCAACACACTCCACCCCATCTTGATTGATTCAGTAAATTCAACAACTTTTTTTTTTGCCCTCACCCATGGCATGCAGAAGTTCCCAGGCCAGGGATCAAACCTGCACCACAGCAGTAACCCAAGTCACAGAGTGATAATGCCAAGTCCCTAAACCACGAGGCCACCAGGGAACTCCTAAATTTAACAACTTTAAACAGTCTGAGAAATGTTTCAGGCTGAATATTGTCTTAGCATGTATTCACTAAACACACATCTGAACCACCCTGGGATTTCTAGAGAGAAAAGGATTGTTCATATTCATGCTGTTTTGAAAAGTAGTCTCTCCGTGTTCAAATTTTTTTGTAATGCATAATAGGTTTTGCAGCCACTGTTTCAAGTTTTTTAAATCTGTTTTCTAACTACTATGCTTATTAAAAGTCCCCCCAAAAAAGGTACGAGTTTATACAGATGTTGTATGTGTATGCATGGTGTACAAGTGTATTCACGGAGATATCCGTAGAAAAAGAGTATGGCACCTATCCATATTTTAAATATTTAGCAATCCTCCTGTCTGTACCAAGCCAAAATGAAAAAGAGTCGAAACATATGTTGCAAAGTCTTTGTAATGAAAATCATGCAAACAGGTAGGGTTCCCAGGTCTAATTCAGGGCATCAATTCTTATTTTAATTACGGTTCTAATACTTACAGTTCTCATAAACAAGTTACTGATATTTGCTGCTTCAGACTCTTCATTTACAAAATGAGTATATTTGCATAAGAGCTTCAAAGTTAGAGATAAGATTTAGTAGTCTCTTAACACCATATAACATAAATCATAGCATTATTATATAGTTATTTTTACCTGCTTCCCCAGCTCAAAAAGAAAAATAGCAAATTAGAAAGACATAAAAACACTGACAGCTATGAGCAGTGACAGCTGTGCCCTAACAAAAAAGACAACAGAACACGATGTTACTTAGGGGCAATTACTAGCCCTATATGTCTCAAAAAGAGAAATGTCATGTTAAAATGTACTAGCAGTTATTAAACGGATTTAATACAGTTTGGTATAGTTCAGCCATTTGCAAAAAAGAACTTGTGAGAAAAAAAAAGAACTTGTGGCAGAGATGCTAACTGCTCCCCCTAACAGCCATTTTCTCTTTTGGTACTTGACTTATCACTAGACATAGAGCCATCCAGACAGAATATAGTTTACATCTCCAGGCCTCTGTTACAGATATATCATATGATTACTTTCTTGCCAATGAGATGGGAATGGGGTGATATGTACAACATCCAGATATACCCTTAAAAGGACTCCCTTCCCCCTTTCCCAGCATGATGGTAGGGTGGGAACAACCATCTTGACCTCAGAGACAGAAGCTACATATTGAGAACAACAGAATTGCCTACCAGTCCTGGACCATTTCATCTCCAGGTGGTTAACTTTGACAGAAATAAATAAACATCTTCCTTAATTAAGTTGGGTCTTTATTAAAAACAATCAAACCTGTATCTTAAATAACACAGATCTTATCTGAGCCAAAAGATCCATCCAGCTTTGTTGACTCTTATAATTCAGTTTCACTCGACCAGATGCTAGTACCAAAAACAACCAGATACAGAAGACACTGGGACAACTTAGGAAATTGGACTATGACTGCATGTTCAATAATATCAGGAATTAGGGTAACTTTCTTAAGTGTGATCATGGTATTGTGATTACATAAGAGATTCTTACCAGATGTGTGCTGCAATAGTTATGAGGAAAGTGGCACAAGATCTATACTTTAACTTTCAAATGATTAATTTTAAAAAATATAGAGGGAGTTCCCATCATGGATCAGTGGTTAACGATCCCAACTAGGAACCATGAGGTTGAGGGCTTGATCCTTGGCCTTGCTCAGTGGGTTAAGGACAAAAAATAAAGACAAAAAGACCAAAAAAAAAAAAAGGAGTTCCCATCGTGGCTGAGTGGGTAACGAACCTGACTAGGAACCGTGAGGTTGCAGGTTCGATCCCTGGCCTTGCTCAGTGGTTTAAGGATCTGGCTTTGCCATGAGCTATGGTGTAGGTCGCAGACGCGGCTCGGATCCCATATTGCTGTGGCTCTGGCGTAGGCCGGCAGCTACAGCTCAGATTAGACCCCTAACCTGGGAACCTCAATAAGCCACAGGAGTGGCCCTAGAAATGGCAAAAAGACAAAAGAAAAAAAAAAAAAAAGACCAAAAAACGTGTATATACACATACACATTTACAACTGTTGACTCTATTTTTTGGCCTTTTTTTTTTGCTTTTCAGGGCCGTACCCATGGCATATGGAAGTTTCCAGGCTAGGGGTCGAATAGGATCTACAGCTGCCAGCCTACACCATAGCCACAGCAATGCAGGATCTGAGCCAAGTCTATGAACTACACCACAGCTCGGGGGAATGCTGGATTCCTTAACCCACTGAGTGAAGCCAGGGATGGAACCCACAACCTCATGGATCCTAATGGGGGGTCATTAACCACTGGGCCATGAAGGGAACTCCCACAACTGTTGGCTCTAAATGGTGGAAACATGGGTGCTCATGTTATTTTTTCTGATATTTAAACCTTTTTACCATACGAATATAGACAAAATAAAGTGTGCAAATATATTCCTTTGGTATACAAATGCAATTTCTTAACCATCAAGGAGGGAACTGAGCATTAACAAGTTGAATAGGACCTCAGAGAAGAGCAAAAAAATTAATCTTAATAAGTCAAGAATCAGAGATGGAAAATACTCAATCAATGAAATACAACATGCAATGACCTTGACCTTTGGGGGAGGATAGTACCATAACCAAAATATGAGGTCAAGGCATGTATACTTCCAAGCAGAATTAACAATAAAATTTAAGTTCATTTCAGACTTCCCACCATAGCACAGTGAGTTAAGAATCCTACTGCGGTGGCTCTGGTTGAAGCTGCGGCTTGGATTCAATCCTTGGCCCAGGAACTTCCATATTCTCTGTGTGTGGCCCAAAAAAAAGGAGTAAGAAAAAGAAAAAATGTGAGTTCATTTCTTTTTTTTTTTTTTTTTTTTTTTTATGGCCACACCTGTGGCACATGGAAGTTCCTGGGCTATGCCACCACTTATGCAATATGGATACTTAACCCACTGAGCCAGGCCAGGGATTGAACCCGTGTCCTCACAGACGCTATGTCAGGTTCTTAACCCACTAAGCCACAATGGGAACTCTGTCACTTCAATATGTTGAACGTCACTGAACCACAAATCTTCCAGTCTCACAAAGTCCTTAAATAAGTGGTCCTCAAAGTGTGGTTCCCAGACCACCAGCATCAGCATAGTCTAGGAATTTCCTGGAAATACAAATCTTAGGATCCCACTCTCAATCTACAGAATCAGAAACTGATGTTAGGGTCCAGCAAGTGTGTTAACGAGCCCAGAGGCTATACAATGCATGCTAAAGTTTGAGAACCACTGCTTTCGCATAGTATGACAAAGAGCTAGAACCCCAGAGAAAATTTAGCTCCTTAGCATGATATAGGAAGTCTTATTTCCTGAAACTCTAGCGATATAGAGGAGAGTATTTAATATATTATAATGTCCACATGGGCTGCCTCTATATTCAGATAATCTGGGTTTGAGTCCAGCTCGACCAATTATTAGCTGTGAGTTTGGGCTTATGTTTCCTTATCTGCAAGATGGTGTACCTACCTGAGTTAGCTGTTGTGACAATTAAGTAATGAATGGAAACTAGATCCAACAAGTATTAAATATTGCATCACATTATTATTTTATTATTATTCTCTAAGTCTCATACTATGTGTTATATTAATATTTAACTACTTGCTGTTTCACACACACACCATGATGGTGAACAGTTTCTTGCTTTTTGCTTATATTATTACCTTTCAAAAAAAAAAACAACTCTTATACTTTCCTTCCCCTAGGATAGTGAACACTTGCTGGATGTCTCCTGGTCATCCATTCCCTGCTCCTTCCATCTTTAACCTTGAAGCTTTAATGAGACTGACTTCATTCTAAGCTTGAGGGTAGGTAAGGCCCTGACTTATGTAAACTAATTAGTATTCCACTAGTCATAGTGATTGGTTAAGGGATGGTTATAATTTACAGTTTCTAATGAAAGAAACTACATCTCTAAACTGAGCTGAAACTAGAGAAAAACTTACTCTTCCCCGTGGGAGGAGGATATGGCCTGGAATCACAGAAGCCATTTGGCTTTTACAAGGGTGCAGTTAAGACAGCACCATGGAAGACACTGTTTGAGCCTCACTTGGAGCCAAACCTACCCGTGAACTTTACAGGCCATAAATTTTCACAAATATTGAAGCTGAGTTGCATCTCTGTCCCTGAATCAAGTAGATCAACTCATTTGTCCTCTGAGAGATATTAAAGGCTGACGCTCATAACTTCCCAGAAATCTTCTCTTTCCCCTTCAATCACCCTCTATCTCAATTCCCACAGAGTCCCATCCTTACCTCCATCTTACGACTAACCACCGATTTACATGACCTGGTTTTCTGTGCCTTTCATTCACCCTAGATTAAATTCAAAGGCAGGAAGGCATATCTTATTCATCTCTGTAAATCCAAAATATAGAAAATTCTTGACACAGAGGAGATACATTAATAAATGTCTATTGAGCTAAAGTAAGCTAGGCAAAATAATTTATTCATCTGCAGCTTAGATTGTTAGAGACTTCATTCTATGTGTTTCACATACTGCATTCTAAGTACATGAAAAATGCTTTATTTATTATAATCCTGGCTGCTGATGTTTAGAAAAATGTAGGGATAAATCCAAAACATTACTCAAAAATAAATAAATAAATCTTTCAAATCACTGCTTTGGAAACCAGTTCAGAATACATACCAAAGGCTCCCCTTACAGATAATGGGAACAGAAAGAACAGTCTAGAGAAGCTATGAAAGTTTTGTAGTTCTAATAGAACAGAGCCAACAGGAAGCCTTCATAAAAGTGATGGGATTTCAGGAGCTATTTAAATGACCTAGCCATGAACCATACTCTTATTAGAGTCTTTACCACATGCTTGGTATTATATTAGGAGCTGTAAGAAATATAGAACAACAGCAAATAAATACTACTGCCATTTACTAAGCACCTGTTATAGTCTCACCTTTGCACTAAACATTTACACACATATCAGCTATAATCATTAATGACACCAGTCCCATTTTACACATGAGAAGACTGAAACCTACAGAGCATAAATAATTTATCTGATGCCAAAAAGTTAAAAAATGACAGCTAGTGCTCAAGTCAGAATCTATCTGACTCTATTATACCACACATGCAAGTTTCCTGGGAGGCTCCATTATACCACACTGGATTTTTTTTTTTTTTTTAGGGTTCCTGGGCCAGGGATTGGATCCAGGCCACAGGTTCGACATAGGCCATGGTTTTGGCAATGCCGCTGGATCTATTTTTTAAAATAATGTAAGTTAAAATAAAATCTAAATGATATGCAACAGACTAAATGCTAGAGGAAATCAAAGAGCTTCATTACAAGTGAACTTTCCTGGAAAGGGTTCATGATAGAGGTAGGATGTATCCTACTTCTCAGCTGGGAAGATACCAAGACTGAGGATAGGAAGAATGAATAGGAATCAAAGGTTAAAAACGGAAGAAATTTCTGCAAGAGAAAAATAACATATTATAAAAAGTTACAGAGGCAGTTAGACTTGATCCAATGCAATGAATCAAGTTTTACCAACAGGGCATGAAATGTAACAACAGACTGAAAAGATGACAATAAACGATGCTTCCTCAAAAACTATAACTAAACTACACAGGGAAAAAATATCTTTTAAAGTTGAGATAATTAGGAAGGTTGGAGATTTCATAAGAATTTAAAATCTAGATGTTTATCTCATTAATCTTAACCATGATGAAAGAAAAACAAGCACTGTGATTTAAAAAACTATTCACAAGATCTAGGAACAAACTGACAAAGGACCTACCAAGCCATTTTAAAAGAATTTTGGAAATCAGTATTTTTCATTTCCAAAAGAAAAAGAAAAATCTTTGTGCCTGTGGGATGGGTGAGTGGAGGCAGGAAAGTTCCATTATGGCAGCTTCATGACATGAATATTTATTAAACAGTGTGTCTCATTTCCTAGTGTTAAAATATATAGTCAAAGCTTTAATATGATGCATAAACTGGGAATCAATTGAATATTGAACTGACTGCTAAATTAACAGTTTTCTTTACTAAATTACATCTATTCACTAAAACAGTGTGTAGCTCTGTGTGTGTGTGTATATATATATGCATATGTGTGTGTGTCCCCATGCTCAGTTCTTTCCATCATGCATGACCCAGAGCATTTTCCATCATTCATTATTATAGCAACAAGGGCTCCATGGAGGGTAGTTCTGAATTACATTTACTCCATTTCTCTGCTGTCTTTTTCTTCCTGTAGAATCTATGTAGCAGAGTAAGTGGAGTGGCATACATGAAAGAAGACTACCATTACTCAGCATGCTGCATGTTGTCTGAATCTCTCTATGCTCATATTTCTTTTACACACTGAGTAAAAATACCAGTGGAGAAATGCAAACGTGACCTGTGGCCAAGCATATACTGCAGTTCAGCATTCAGTTGTGAAAAATACTTGGTCTTTCTCCAAGTTTGAAAAACACATGGAAAACAGCTGTATAGGTACTCAAAAAGGCAGACAGGAAACATCAAGAGACTGATACATAAGAACAGAAGAGTCCAAAAGTCTGTGGAACTTCCTCTAGTTTTATGCATGCACAGAAAAAAAATGTGTTGTTGTTGTTGTTATAGAAAAACTGAAACATTAACTTATTTATCTTTATTGCAAACCCAACTCAAAAATGATATAACATGTTTGCTATGAACATGGACATTAAAATGTTTAGAATAGGATTTCAATAGATATTCACTTAAGAACAAATGGTGGATGGATTTTTAGAGCTTACAGCATTGTGAATTTGCCGTTAAATATTATTTTTGTGCTTTTTCACTCATATCATCATAGAAATAAAACTCTCACCAATGTTTTGAGATACATGCTATTTGGCTATGCTTAGTAATTAATAATTACCAATTAATCGAATAAAAGAATTGCTAGCTTCTTTCTTATTACTCTCTCCCTTCTTTTTTATTTGATTATTATAAAAGTAATGAGTGTCTAATACTAATGCAATATTCAAGAACATTCTATGTTTAAAACTTTAAAATAAATAAATAAATAAAATTTATGTAAAGCCCTAAGCAAACAGAGGAAATCAACAAATAGGATACATGTGTTGAGCTAAATAGTTAATATTTTTAAATATGTTCCAGGGGAAAATTACACAAATTCTCAACCACTATTCAAGTGTTACTCCAATAAATAACTTCATAAGACTAATTATTTTAAGACTCAAGAAAATAAAAATTGAGTCTACATACTAACTCTTCCTATGAACTTGCTTTTTGACATTTTAATACATCTCACTTTAATAGGAATTTTAATAGCCTTACAAAGACCACTAGTGTGTGTTCCACCAAGCTATTTATCACAATTTTCCCCCTAAATTGTGAACAAGGTTAATAGCATATTATAAAGAAATTACAGCCATTCATTAAATTAGCATTATATGTGATAGATTCAATATGAGTGCAATGTTAGGGTTTAAAAGAAGGCCCTAACACTATATTATCACTTGTATCTACAAAACACTTGGTGAATTATTTTGTCAGATGTAATGATCATAAAGGGTTTAATAACATTCTCCAAAATTCACATTCATTCAGCAAATTCCATGAACATTATCTGTACCTACTGCTAGAAGAGACGGTCAATACCTTCAGAAAGTTCAGGGAATATGGGAGTTACAGCAATATAAGAACAGAGGCATACTAAAATAATTTAAAAGGCTATGGAAGCAAAATTAATAGTATCTGGTAAAATCAAGAAAAGCTTTAGAACAGAAATAACACTTGGATTTTGCAGGCTGGAAAAGAGTTTGCCAGACATCCAGAGAAGCAAAAGCAGAAAGCACACCACTTCACAGAGACTTGGATTATAGGATTACAAGAGAGCTATGTTTAAAGAGGAAGAATATCAGTAAACTCTTGGAGTTCCTTCTGTGGCAGGCATCCGGCATTGTCTTTGCAACGACTTGGGCTTGATCCCTGGCCTGGCACAGTGGGTTAAGGATCCAGCGTTGCCACAGCTATGGCATAGGTCTCAGTTGTGCTCCATCCTTGGCCCAAAAACTTCCATATACTGCAGGTATGGTCAAAAAAGAAAAAAAAATCAGTAAATTCTGAGGGAGGGTGTTGGGTAGAGGGCAATACTGCTAATGAAGATGGCAGGCATGATCATCAGAACTGATGGCAAAGCCACAACTTAAGACCAGATTTGCTACAACTTTATTGCAGCCCTGAAAGTTCCATCAGTTTCCTTATCTCTAAAGCAGTGTTATGAGGAGAATATTATATGATGCTACTGTAAAAATAAAATACAATAAAATTAGAAGTTCCCTTGTGGTTCAGTAGGTTAAGGATCCTGAGCTGTTGCTGTAGCAGCTCAGGCTGCTGCTATAGTGTAGGTTCAATCCCTGGCCAAGAACTTCCATATGCTATGGCATGGCAATAATAATAATAATAATAATAATAATAACACACACTGCCTGGTACCTGGTAAGCATTCAATAAATGGTATTGAATGACTTTTGATATGACTGGATTACCAGTTTCCAGACAGACCAAGTTATGCGAAAAACTTAAAACTGAGAGGAAAAAAAAATCCTTCAGACCAAAAGGATAAAATTTAATATGAGAATGAGCACACACAAAATCAGAAATTCACACTTTTTGCCAAAGCGAAGGGTTTTTAAGACTTCAAGAACTATGGAAAATCTCTCAAAACCTAGGTCTCTGTGAACTTTTGTTAATTCAAGATGATTTTCTGCCTATTTTAAGTTTACTTTCCTTAAAACTACAATTTCTTTAACATAACTATCAAAATTTCTTAAGAAGTATATTTTTGGAGTTCCCGTCGTGGCGCAGTGGTTAACGAATCCGACTAGGAACCATGAGGTTGCGGGTTCGGTCCCTGCCCTTGCTCAGTGGGTTAACGATCCGGCGTTGCCGTGAGCTGTGGTGTAGGTTGCAGACGTGGCTCGGATACTGCGTTGCTGTGGCTCTGGCGTAGGCCAGTGGCTACAGCTCCGATTAGACCCCTAGCCTGGGAACCTCCATATGCCGCGGGAGCGGCCCAAAGAAATAGCAAAAAGACAAAAAAAAAAAAAAAAAAAAGAAGTATATTTTGAGTGTGCCAGAAAAGCCCTATCTGGGAATGAGCTGTCTCTGCCTCTTGACAGCTGTCTCGGTATCCTCCTCCAACACATACATATCTATATTCTTCCCCCAATCCCACCACTCCTTTATTGATATTTTTTGCAGGATGACCCTGAGTGACATAAGAAAGACAAGAGAGATGACAAGATATTTATTAGCATTCCTTCTTCTCTCTCATCCAAAAGAAAATTCTTAAAGGGTAAGTATAATATTGTGGGTATATTTTAAAAAAATAATTAGCTTCAAAGTGAGGTAAATTTCTCAAGCTAATAATCAGCCATGATAAGAAATCCAGGAAACTCTCCCCCAAAAAAAATTTTAAAAAGAAAAAAAATGTATATATCTCTTCATTTTGTACAAATATTCTTCATTTGCAGTATTATCAGTCCCATAAAGCAGTAACTCCAAAAGCTAAATATTTGCTTCTGTATATTATTAACTCTCAATCCTAAAATCATCAGTGCTTCAAAAGAAAGGAAAAAAAATATAGTGTACACTGAATTCTAGCCAATTAAATTAGGTCGTGGAGAAAAAAAAAACTAAAGCCAGGAAATTCTCGGCTGAGGTTCAACTTCATCTAAACTCATGTAATTTTCAGAGGCAAATCAAAATGAATTAGTGATCATGACAAGGATGACTTTAAATTTCCTGAACTGTCAATTCTTATCCCAAAGTTCAATGTGCCATTTAACCATTGTTTGGTCTATTAAATGTCCTTGGATTCTTCTAAAAGAAGAATTTAAAATACTCTATCTTTAATAAAAGTCATAAAAACAAATATGCCAAAGTTATCTTCTTAATTTACAGATATAATCATGTTATCAATCCACTCAAAAATTTCAAAGGTACTCCAGGGTCTCCAGAAATAAATATAAATTAATAAACAGGATATCCAAAGAACTCTTCACTGTATCTACTAAATGAACTTTGACTGCTCTCTCTTATCCAGTCCCAACCAGCAAATACTTCAGGTAACATAAGCCTGCCCTAAATGCCCTTATGCATTTGCTACTCCAGTTCAATTCACCTCAAGTGCCATTTCCCCATCTTAAACTCACAGAATCCTTCTGCATATCCTCCATCCCCAAGATTCAACCCCACCACTTAAAAGACTTCTCCAATCTCTTTTAGGCATAAATAATCCACTCTCCCTCTATTCTTTCTTAGTATATTCTGCATCACTGCCTATTAGTACTGACAATATTTTTCCTAACAATGCAGCTAAATTTGGCATATCTCTCCCTTCTCAATGTCCATAAATGAAGCATAAAATCCTTGAAGCCAAGCCTATTGTTTTCACTGTCTGGCTCACAGCACTTATTATAGTACCATACATGTTGGCCTCCAAAAATATCTGTTCAAGTCAACTGAATCCTCCTGAAAGTAGAAAACCATGTCAAACTGTGGCATGAGGTACCAGGATGCCATCAAATGGGCCAAGATATTTGACAATATTACCATACTCACATGAAAACCCCTTGAGATCTGGCATTATGCTTTATTCACCACAACTTCCCAATCCAAATAGTCCCTAGTAGAGACCAATAAGTATCTTTTGAATGAATGAATGAATGAATGATGAATAGCAGCAATGTAAAACTGGTATGGTAAATCCTGGAAACAATTAGTTTTAATATGTAACCTTAAGAAATTGGAATTCTAAATTATTTCAAGGCTTAGCACTGTCAAAAGACAAAGTACTCATTTGTATGTGCAACATTAGATACACTAGGAAATACTGAGAAGGAAGATTAAGGATAATTCTGCTCTTAAGAAAGATAAAGCCTAATGGAAAGACAAAGAAAATAAAGGTGGGGTGGAAGGAGACCACAAAAGGTAAATATATAAATGAAAAGGGAAATCACTTAACCATAAAGAATAAACTGCACCAGCCCAAAGAGAATACCAAAGAAGTAAGATGATCTTTAAATCCATCAGTATTTCATAAAACTCAAAGTTCAAAAACATACACAGATTAAATCTTAAAGCTTTAGTAACTGTTAGAGCCCTGGGTACAAAATCTTTCTCTGGATCATATGAAACAATGGATTATTGCCAGCAGGAAAAGTACCTCAAAAAGGGTACTACAAGATGCAAACTATAACCTTTGGAAAGGATAAGCAGTGGGATCCTGCTGTATAGCACTGGGAACTATGTCTTGTCACTTGTGATGGAGCATGATAATGTGAGAAAAAAAGAATGTATACATGTATGTGTGATTGGTCGCCTTGCTGTGCAGTAGAAAACTGACAGAACACTGTAAGTCAGGTATAATGGAAAAAATAAAAATCATTATTAAAAAAAACAGCAAAAAAAAGGGGTACTACAGAGGATACTCTCTGGCTATTTCTTGTTCTTAGAGTATAATGTTATATCATAAAAGAACAAGTTGAGCAAACATGCAAAAAGTATCAAATGTAGTATAAAGTATTAATACGTAGTGGGAAAGGCAATGATTTTGAATCAAAAAGACAACATGGTAAGGTTTTTGAATCCTGCTCTGACACATTCTAGATGTATAAACATTCTAATTTGTTTAATTGCATTCAGTCAGTTTCTTCAAATGCAAAATAAACCTATCACACAATCTCTATACTCTATTGGGTTGCTGTAAATATTAAAGAAGGGAACATATACAAACCAGTTTAGAACCTGAAATATGATAGAAATATATGTCAATCCTAAGTGCAAATTTAGCACATTTTAAAAAAATAATCAAGCTACCTTTCCCTAGTACCTACACTTGTCCTCATCTTGAATATCAGATAGTTTACTCATTAATCTCACTCCTTAGGTGTAAAAGGGCAGTAAACACTTCAGGAGAGAGTTAGGACAAAAGGTGACCATGAAGTTGGAAATGATTCGGTTCAGAAATTCCAATCTTTATTTGCTAAGGTACCTGTGAAAGCAGTGATCCCCAGGCTCTTGAATTTCACTGATCTATAAAATTTCAGAAACTTTTGGGGAATATCATAGGTTTTCAACCTTGTACTCTGCCCAATCAGGAGATTTTTTTTAAAAACATAATAAAGACTACCATCACTAACATTTTCTACAAAGACAATACAAAACAAGTAAGTAGAAAATGTTAGTACTAAGTATAGCCTGTCAGCCTTATAAAAAATTAACTATATTAGCTAAATTTTTTCATTACCTTAAGACGATTTAAAACTTTAACAGGGCACAGCATTTGAGAACCACTGTTATCCCAGCATAAACAACTTTTAAAGAATTCCCCACACCCAGCACTTAAGAATCACTAATCCAAAAAAAAACCTCAGCAAACAAGCACAAAAAGTTTTTCCTTTATAGGAAGGAACAGTAGTTCCAAAACCTACTCAGGCCTAGGTTAGTTGAGGAAACAAGCATTTTGCATAAATATAATGGCTCTTTACAAACTCACCACTGTCATATTTCTAGAATCAAAAAGTGAAGCAAAAGCTCCCTCTGCTGACAAGTATACAAAGAATCTAATCCTACCAAAAGGCAATTGACTTTTCAAAAATCTCCCCCTTATTGACTGGATATCTCATGGGCTTTTACTATTCTCTAACACAGACTAGTTTTACTTTATATCCTAAAACACCAGAAAATTGCTTCATCTGACACAAGTGTGCAACAAGACATGTATAGCTAGGTAACACTCCTTGTATATTTCAATAAATCTTCCTAAACCAGCTTTCAAATTCTGTGGTTTCTTCTCTATGCTCTAAAGGTTAACTGAGCTAGAATGTCATACAAAGAGGAAATTAAAGAAGGCTAAAGAAATGAGGCAGGTTTCAAGAGATTACATAGAACAAAGGTAGCAATCTATGAATGCACTGATGACCTTCTCTTATAGAAGTCTCATTGAGATTAACAGAGCAAATTAAAGACTTTAAAATTAACAATAATAGCAGGTTACAAGCACTGGCCCATATATTATTAGCAAATACAACTCTAGCAACTATTCTGTAACTTGGGAAGGTCAAATACTGAAGAGAGAGACCCAAAGCTCAGGAAAGTTCAATAGTTTGTTAAGAACACAGAGCTGGTAAGTAGCCAGGACAGAATTCAGCCCTACAGTCTGCTTCTCCAACTGAAAACTGTGCATAAAGTGGGATACCCTGATGACATCATATCTTTAAATTCCTTGCTGTTTTCAAATTTAACGTGGCCTTAACATCACAAATGCACTTGGTATGCTTATATGTAACAACAGATTTAAACATAAAATGCTAAATATTTCATTTTGCAGACAAAACTTGATATAGCTGCTTGGTGAATTCTTTGCTGTAATTTCATTTATTCTTGTCTTATTTCCAAAAAGATTGCTTGCAAAGGTATATAACACTTAAACAAATTATAAAATAAGTAGATAATAGCAGATAAAACCCTGATTCTTCCACTAAATTTACTTAAGAAAATATTTGTTGAAAGCAGTATATTTTAGTATATTAATATACTGCCCCCCCAAAAAAAAGGTAAATAAAATTCAGAAGCCAAACACTAAGTGAAAGTGGAAACCCACAAGGGTAAACAGAGCCCCTGGGGCATTCTCCTAAACCATATACTCTCAGCCTCATTTTTCATGGTCTCAAAATGACATAAGGTAACAGAAAAAAACCTTAGGGCCCACTCTATGCAGGAAATCCAATTGATCCTGTACATATCTTTCTCCTCCCGGTATAAAGCTAAGACCATAAAGGACTCTACCCTTAGTGTAAGGAGAACTTGGAAATAGCACCCCCACAACAACCAAAGAGAGACCAACATAAAATAAAATGCATATCTCAACACATGGAATGAGATGAAGGAAAAAAACTCTCCTGAAAATTCATAAACCACACTCTGATCTTAATGTGGGTTTTCAGACCAAATTTACTCTATACACTTGCCCAAAAAGCCTCAACCTGTGAAGTTGGTATAAAATGATCCTCGGTTAGAGGTACCACCAATCACCTGACAAAAGAAAATTCAAATCTTTGAAGGAACACACCAATCATTCCCATGGATAATGAACATGACCTCATAGGCAAAAATCACAATACAAAAGGGATTAAAGGGAATAAAAGCAAGAGACAGCAAAAATAATAGGGAACAGAATCAGAACTGCCAAGACTTCATTTACTAAGATTATCAACAGAGAATAAAATAAAAATATTGTACTTTTATTATTAAAAATAAAAATATGAACAAAAATATAAACAAAAGACTTTATCAATGTCCAAGCAAATCTTCAAAGGACCAAATAAACTTTTAAAAGTAAAAAAAATAATAATGACATAAATTTAACAAAACACCAAGAATAGTTTCAATTGAAATTAGTCTCTAAATAGCAGTACTTTAGGGAACAAGAAAATACATATCTAAAGAAATGATCTAGAATGCATTAATAAGAAATATAGAAATAGAAAATACAAATGAAGTTAAGTGATATGAACAATAGGGTAAGATGGTCTAACATATATCTAATTGGATTTTTATTAGCAGATAATAGAAAGACTATGAAAGAGACAATATTTAAAGAAATAATAGCTGAAGATTTTCCAGAATTGTTTCAAGGCACCAATCCTAAGACCCAGGTTTAATCCAAATAATTTTTTTTTCCTTTCTATGGGCACACCTGCAGCATATGGAAGTTCCCAGGCTAGGGGCTGAATCAGAGCTGCAGCTGGGGCATATGCCACAGCCATGGCAACACTTGATTTGAGCCGCATCTGCAACCTATGCTACAGCTTGTGGCAATGCCAGATCCTAAACCCACTGAGCAAGGCCAGGGATCAAACCTGCATCCTCTTGGAGACAAGGTTGGTTCCTTAACCCACTGAGCCATAGCAGGAACTCGTAAGCCAAATAAGTTCTAAATAGGATAAGTAAAAATAAATCCTCCTTCAAATACTTGACAGAGAAACTACGGAACACCAAAGGCAAAGAGAATCTCTTAGAGCAATAAAGAAAAGACAGACTAGCAAAAGACTAACAACTAGACTAAAAACTGACTTAACACCAATGGAAGCCAGAATAGATCAGAATATTATCTTTTGTGTAGCAGGAAATATAATGGTCAAACATAACACTATATTTCCAGGCTGCCTCCCATCTCTTCCTCTCTAAAAAATTTTAATGTAATAAAACAAAGATTCCACTCACAATAGCAACAAGGCAATTAAGTTTCTAATACACTGACTCTAACTCAAGTTTCAGGAAGGCTAAATTAAGCCAAATTAAGCAATATATCCTTAAAATAACCCTCATTATCACAGCACATTTTCCTTCATAGCATTTGTGATTTTACACCTTTTTCTATGATTATCTACGTAATGTTTATCTCCCTCTCCAAACTTAATAAGGCCACAGACCTCTATACTTATCACCATTGAAAACATAGTGCTTGACACATAAATGAAAGGAAAAAAGGAAGTGAAGGAAGGATGAAGGGAGGAAAGAAAAGAGACAGGGAAGATCTAATCAACAAATAAACAACTAATATAAATGAAAAGTAAATTTTTTACTAAAAGACATATAAGGACAGCTAAATAAATAATAAGATATATTCCTGGCTGGGAAAGAACAATCAATATATAAACATGTCAGTTATGTACTAAAATAATCTACAGATTTGATGCAATGCCAAACAAAATTCCAGCATGATTTTTTTCATGGAACTCAATAAACTACTTTTTTAAATCTGAAGGTAAATTGAAAAAAAAGCAAGTGGGGTTCCTGTCATGGCTGAGTGGTTAAAGAACCCAACTAGCATCCATGAGGACTCGGGCTCGATCTCTGGCCTCACTCAGCGGGTTAAGGATCCAGCAATGCTGTGGTGTAGGCTGGCGGCTACAGCTCAGATTCGACCCCTAGCCTGGAAACCTCCATATGCGACGGGTGCAGCCCTAGAAAAGACAAAAAAAAAAAGCAAGAATAACTTATAATTATTTCAAAACAAAACCAGTAAAGAATGATTAGCCCTCTTACATATCAAAACATACTGAACATTAATTTCTTTAAGTTACTGGCATTCTTTATAGGTACACTATTTATAGACAAATAAATCAAGGGAAAAGAATAGAGTCTAAGAGCAAATTAATGACTAGATGGGAATTTAGCATATAAGAAAATTAGTATTTCAAATTACAAAAAGAATATTCATAAATGGTGCTTGCACAACAGGATTTAATTTGGTAAAAAGAATTTAAATTAGAGCCCTATTATACATCACATCTAAAAATAAATTCCAGGAGTTCCTGTTGTGGTTCAGCAGGCTAAGGACTTGACCTTGTCTCTGTGAAGATGCAGGTTCAACCCCTGGCCTTACTCAATTTTAGGATGACCATAGTATTTTTAAAAGCAAAATAATAGAAATAATTCTACTAACAATGGTAAATCATATAATTAACTATAATCATTTACGATTACATTGCAATAGAATATTTAATGATTTGGTAAATGCATGTGATATTGTTAAGTGAGGAAAAGACTTTCAATGAGTAAATACAATATGAATCTGGTTTTACGGCACAAAAATGCAGAGCAAAAAAATGAAAAAAAATACATTAGAACAGTCATAATGATTAGTTAGTTCTTCATGGCAAGAGCAGAGATTATTTTATTTTCCTCTCATATAAACCTCATCCAAAGTTTCCTACAATGAATATGTTACTTAATTAAAAAAAAAAAAAAACAGAGGGAACAGGTATCCATCAAACTTCCCACCATTCCTGAAAGTCAGGTCCCATCAATGATTGGCTCTGCCATGTAGTATAAAGATTAATATTCAAGCAAACTTTTTTTACCATACCCACAGTATATGGAAGTTTCCAGGCTGAGAATCGAACACACACCACTACAGAGACATCATATCCTCAACCTGCTGTGCCACAGCAGGAACTCCAAGCAAACATTTTTAAAAATCTTATGTCCAAGGTATAAGTTGAACCTTGGAAAGAAGGCAAATATGCTAGAACATTTTTGGAAAAATGATGACCTAAATTTTAAAACTGTTGATTTATACTCTCATTTCCAGAAACAGACAAAAAGCATCTTTTCCTAAACAATCTATTCTTATTTCCCAAAGTATATAAAACAATGCCCTCTGCACATGAAATCCCTCTATATCCTTAAGAAAGAATGGGGGAGAAAAGAAGAAAAGGAGAGAATAAAGAGAATGTGCATTCACCTCATAAGAAAGTAACTGATATAACTTCCAGAGAAGCCTTGTTCCTACCCACTATAAAATGTCATCTGAGACTGGATTCGGAAGATGTGGTATATATACACAATGGAATACTACTCAGCCATAAAAAAGGATGACATAATGCCATTTGCAGCAACATGGATGGAACTAGAGAATCTCATACTGAGTGAAATGAGCCAGAAAGACAAAGGCAAATACCATATGATATCACTTATAACTGGAATCTAATATCCAGCACAAATGAACATCTCCTCAGAAAAGAAAATCATGGACTTGGAGAAGAGACTTGTGGTTGCCTGATGGGAGGGGGAGGGAGTGGGAGGGATCGGGAGCTTGGGCTTATCAGACACAACCTAGAATAGATTTACAAGGAGATCCTGCTGAATAGCATTGAGAACTATGTCTAGATACTCATGTCGCAACAGAAGAAAGGGTGGGGGAAAAAACTGTAACTGCAATGTATACATGTAAGGATAACCTGACCCCCTTGCTGTACAGTGGGAAAAAAAAAAAAAAAAAAATGTCATCTGAGCCATGAAAATGCCCACTTCTATTGATCTTGATCTTCACCAGGACAAAAATTTTAATAAACATTAATTACTGAGTAGACTACCTAAAAAGAGCTGATACAGTTGGAATCTATCAATTTATTTTCACTTAATAAAAAGCCAACAAAAGTCAGAAAACAAGTTATAACATGTTATTTCTCTAGAAGATGATGAAGATTTTAAGGGCCATCAAGAGTGGAGGAACAGTGGCTCTAGTCCATCAACTGCTCATAACAAGATGAGGTTAAAAATTACTCAGCAAAAATATTACACAATGACTTCTATTGCTCAGTATCATATGAGACTGATGTGCGCGGCTCTTGTCGTTCCAGCCACGTGGAAAGATCCTTGAGAAAGGAATAAAAAAAATATTCAAAAAATATTTATTTGAATGAATCTTGTTAGTTTTTCGTTCCTGCTAATTAGCTATGGTTTTTCTTCAGTAGCTTTCTGGAACCATTTCATTACTCAAATGGGCTTTCAGTGAGAAGGTTAATTAAAGTGACTGTTAAAGAATGTACTATGTAAATGTGGTAAACCAGAAAGGAAGAACCTCCTGTGCTCAACTTATTTGATCAAACAGCAAACTTTCCAGAATGTTTAGCCAACTGCCTCTGTTCTTCATCATAAGATCAACAAAGACAGTACTCCTAAGTATAATAAAATGTAAATGATAAAATCAGGAGCTTTGGTCATTGCTCAGGGGGTTAAGAACCCGACTAGCACTCGTGATGATTCAGGTTCAATCCCTGGCCTTGCTCAGTGGGTTAAAGGATCCAGCAATGCCCTGAGCTGTAGTGCAGGTCAAAGAATACAGCTTGGATCTAGCATTGCTGTGGTTGTGGTATAGGGCAGCAACTGCAGCTCTGATTCGACTAGCCCAGGAACTTCAATATGCCATAGATGCAGCCCTAAAAAAAAGCGTAAATGATAAAATATATGTCACAGTCAGACCAATGGAATCAGAAAAAAGTGATCCAATGAAAACAGAGATTGTCCACAATAATAAATTTTGGAAACAATCTCCACGGCTAAATAAATTATGAGATATCCATATATATATGAATTCCAGGAAGCCCATACAAGAATAAGGTAAGTCTTTATATTTGGACATGGAAAAATATCCATGTAAATGAAATGACCAAGTTCTAGATGAACATATAGTCATCCCACTGATGTAAAACAAAACAAAATATGTTTATAAATGTATTGAACAATGTATGCAGGTGCAAGGTTGTTCACCAAGTTATTTACCTTGAGAGAAGAATAAAATTTCATAGGCAGAAAGGAAATAATAAAGGGGCTTTCAATTTTTACTCTTTTTAAGAATAAGGGAGTTCCCTGGTGGCCTAGCAGTTAAGGATCCAGCATTGTCACTGCTGTGGCTTGAGTCACTGCTGTGGCATAGATTCAGTCTCTAATTCAAGAACTTCCACATGCCACTAGCACAGCCAAATAAATAAATAAATAAAAATTAAAAATAAGGATTATTCATTTTATGTTTTTAATAAATACATAAAGAATTACAGGAGTTCCCACCATGGCTCAGTGGTAACGAATCCAACTAGTATTCATGAGGATGCAGGTTCTATCTCTGGCCTCACTCAGGGGGTTAAGGATCCAGCACTGCTGTGAGCTGTGGCGTAGGTTGCAGACGCAGCTCAGATCTGGTGTTTCTGTGGCTGTGGCTGGCGACTGCAGCTCCAATTTGACTCCTAGCCTGGGAACTTCCGTATGCCATGGGTGCAACCCCCAAAAGACAACAACAACAACAAAAAAAGAATTACAATATGTTCAATAACTTCTAAAAAGAAAAATATTAAAAGTATTAGATATATATCAACAGAAATTAATTATGTACAGCTGACCCTTAAACACAACAGGGGTGAGGGGTGCTGACCCTCCATGCAATCAAAAATCCAAACATAACTTTGTAATCAATCCTCCATATCCATGGTGCCACATGAGTAGATTCAACCAAGAATTGTGTGGCACTATAATACATATTCATTGAAAAAAAATCTAAGCATAAGTAGACTCACGCAGTTCAAATCCATGTTCTTCAACAGTTAACTTATATTTATGCATAAAAAAATTCTATGCCATTACAAATGATGAAGTAGATTTATATCTATTGACATGGAAAGAGGGTCACAATTTCTAGGGCAAAATGGCCAGGAATGAACTGTAGCACCCATTTTGTTTAAAGTATATATGTATATAAAAATGAATATACAGAAGTCAATCAATAACCACAATTAGTCATAAAACTTAACAGCAACCCACTGTGTGAGTGTTCTTTTTTAAACTGTATTCCCTAATCTATAAACAATTAACATAGTAGTAGGGTAATAAGAAAAAATATTCCTTAAAACAGTTTCATTACACAAAAAAGAGCTATAATATATCTGAAGTTCATAAATAAAGAATTGTTAATTAATACAGTTTCTAGTCACACAAACTTAGGTGAAAAATAAAAGAAACTGTTAATATAACCAGAGAAAATAGCCAAGTATTTCAGGTAAAGTCTGTTAATCTGAACTACCCAGATAAACACCTCTACTTTTCTACTTCACTTCCTGTATGTGTACACAACCTCAGTTACTTTGTATATGTCAGTATGCAAATATTTCCGTCTCAGTCATGTGTATAACTTTTTAAGTCCAATCACTTTTGTCAAGGACAAAAAGTTGCCAGTGAAGCCAAGAACTTAATTTAACGTCATTCCAACAGAAGCTGCTGAATTTTAACATACCTTTATAATACCAATAAAACAAGCATTATTAATGAAAGAGAATGCCACAAAACTAACTATTAAAATGAAGACTTTTAACCTTTTTAATGCACAATGGGCAGTCAACAGCTTTTTTAAATCCCGAGGCCCCAAATGCACTCTAAGGTTTATAACAGAAAACTCCACTCCCAAGTTCAAAATTCTCATTGCTCAAAAGTAATAATAAATTCCCCAGTGAAGCAATGGGTTCTGGTTTTAATTAGAAGTAAATGTGCTAAGATTGCCACCTCTTGCTGAAGAAAAAGTCAAGTCCTTCATGACTTACCTCAAGTGGATTTTCAAAAGACCTCAGATCTAAATCTCATCTTAAAGAAAGAGGAAAGGAGAACAGAAAAATATATACTCTCATGTGTAAAGAGAAGAAACGTCACTTCAACTATTCAATACTACCAAATGCAAAATTCTCATTCCCCCAAAAAACAACACATACTCTCTTTGGATCTATGTTCTGAGATAACAGGCAAAATCCCGTAATGGCATTCCTCTAATAAATTAGTAAAATATACTTGTCACATGTCAAATTCAAAACCACAATATATCAGCAGTGACAAATTCAAGGAGGGAAAAAAATGAGATTACATTATAAAACCATGACTTCTACTATTGTCCATTCAAACAAATTTATCTGACGATATAATAAATATTGAAAAACTTCAGTATTTCCCCAAAACTTTATTTTTCTTTATTCCCTTGAGATTGCCATGATGATATTTAAACATTGACGTTTTCAAACCTTTCAATATAGAGTCTGTGTAAACATATATATGTATACACACATACATATACATATACATACACAAATATTCATAACTGTACAGAATTCTGACTCTGCCAATTTCCTCATCTGTAGGATGGGAAAAATACCTACTTTGCAGGCTATTTCAAGAATTAAACAGAAACATGTGAAGGAAACTGGCACAGTACCAGACACATAACCATAACCTGTAGTCCAAAAAAAGTCTGTTTTTCTTAGTCTTGGAAAGACAACATAAATTTCAAAGTTAATAGCCTTTATTAGAAGATATCTCTAAATAAGAAAAAGAAACAACATCTGTAGTTATCTTGTTTTTTCCCTTCTTAAATCAAACACACACTCATCTAAAATATTTTAACAGTGTTTCATGGACTTCATATTTTGGGATGCCAGTTATACACTACAAGTAGCTTTGATTTGGAGAAAAAAAAAAAGAAGATGGTTGGTCTAACAAAAACACAAATTAATATATGAAACACAATGCTGTTCCTCATAGAAAGTTCATACCCTTTAATATTATATAAAATAAGCCATTAGTCAATATATCATCGCTCCAAAAAGAGAAAGCAAAAAGTTATAAATGGAAACTTCCCCCCTCCTAGATAAATTAAATAAGATTCTGAACAGATTATTTGTAATTTATAAAAACGTATTTGTGACCTGGTAACATTTTACTAACTACTTGAAATCAGTCAAAACTGCTATGGTACATTCTAAAAGAAAATAATACAAACAAAAATAAATTAACATTTCAGCATCATCAATAGGCAAGATTCAGATTTTACCTATAAGATTATTTCAGTTTTCCAATGTCTCATTTCTCAATCTCCTCTATTTCTCTAATACACATGGCATGCATCATTCTGGAAAATTTCTAATTGTTAAATTCTGTTAAAACTTTAAGTCAATGAACAAATGCTTCTCATTACAAAATTCAATAACTGTAATAGAATTAACGGATTTAACGTGTAAAGTCCTGAAAGCATTTTCTAAACAGATGAATTGTTAGAGAGTTACTACTTTCTTCAGTTTTGCCTACATGGAAACACATGTTTTTTCAATTATGTAGCAAAGACTAAGGCTTCTGTTCAAACCTAGATTTTATTGTTTATAAAATTAGAAACAGATATAAATATATAGATATATATACACACATTTATAAACATATACACTTAGGCTATATATTATATACATATATAGTTGAAAGGTTTAATGTCTTATATAAGAAAGTATTTACACACGTACGAGGAAATTAATTTTAATCTCTCAAACAGATAATTCATTCATAAACAAACCCTATTTAATCCCACAGATATCCTCATACATGCTATCATAACTATATATACAGTTCAGCTGAAATTAGGCTAGGTAAAAACATTGGTAAGCTCTAGCACCTTTATTTCTGTAAAAAAAAAAAAAATCAAGAACTGTTTACAGTCATTGTTCGCCATTTTAACCCACAAAGGAAGGATTCTATTTTAATCTCATGTCTCTAAGTGTTCACTAAAATCACAAAGCATTTTCATCAATACTTGATTTACAAGTTCATGTGTTTCTGTTTATGGCTAAATTTGAAGATTAAAGGTAATTTAAATTTTCTTAATAAATTTCTGTATTTTTCCAAATTTTCTGCAAATTATATATGGCCTTTACAATTTAAAAATGAAGTGATTTTAAAGCAATTAATTAAAACATTTGAGTATGAAATATAAATCAGAAAGCTTGGTATTGGCAACTCCCTCCAAAAAAATGTGTTGTACCAAAGGACTAAACTATAAATTTATGACTTCTCATGATTTGTTCAAAAGGGACATATATTAAATTCTGATTCAGATCTAATAGTTGTAATAGGAGAAGAAAAGAGGGGTATAAGTCATAACTAAAACACAGTCAGAGTTCCTGTCATGGCTCAGTGGTTAACAAATCCGACTAGGAACCATGAGGTTGCGGGTTCGGTCCCTGGCCTCACTCAGTGGGTTAAGGATCTGGCATTGCTGTTAGCTGTGGTGTAGGTCACAGACGCGGCTCGGATCCTGCATTGCTGTGGCTCTGGCATAGGGAGGCAGCTACAGCTCCAATTAGATCCCTAGCCTGGGAACCTCCATGTGCCATGGGTGTGGCCCTAGACAAAGAAAAAAAAAATGAAAAAACAACCCACAGAATGGGAGAAAATTTTTGCAAACAACTCAACTGACAAAGGTCTAATCTCCAAAACAGACACACAACACATACAACTCAACAACAAAAAACAAACAACCCAATTGAAGAATGGGCAGAAGGCCTAAACAGACATTTAACCAAAGAAGACATACAGATGGCCAGCAGGCACAAGAAAAAAATGCTCAGCATCACTAATTATTAAAGAAAAGCAAATTAAAACTACAATGAGGTACCACCTCACACCAGTCAGAGTGGCCATCATTAACAAGTCCACAAATAACAAATGCTGGAGAGGATGTGGAGAAAAGAGGACCCTCCTACACTGTTGGTGGGAATGTAAATTGGTACAACCACTATGGAAAACAGTATGGAAATACCACAGAAAACTAAATATAGAACTACATATGACCCAACAACCCCACTTCTGGGCATATATCCCAAGAAAAATTTCATTGAAAAAGATACATGTAACTATATGCTCATCACAGCACTATTCAAAACAGCCAAGACATGGAAATAACCTAAATGCCCATCGACAGATGGATTAGAAAGATGTGGTACATATACACAATGGAATACTACTCAGCCATAAAAAAGGACAAAATAATGCCATTTGCAGCAACATGGATGGAACTGGAGACTCTCATACTGAGTAAAGTAAGTAAAAAGAGAAAGACAAATACCATATGATACCACTAATGTGTGGAGTCTAAAATATGGCACAAATGATCTATTGATAAAAAGATCATGGACATGGAGGACAGACTTATGTTTGCTGGGGGAGGGAGAAGGAGTGGGATGGATTGCGGAATCTGGGGTCATTAGATGAAAACTCTTGCATTTGGAGTGGATGCAAATGTAGGCCTAAAAAAATTAAAAGAATAAAAATCATATATATACATATATATATACACACATATATATATACACATATGTGTGTGTGTGTGTATATATATATATATATATATATATAACATTCCTAGCTCTATCCACCAAAACAAACCAGAAGCAATAACCAACCAGAAGCAATGACCACCACTAGCACCCAGATTGTGATATTCAAAAGCCATTTCCCAGCAAAAAAAAAAAAAAAAAAAAAAAAGAAATATGCTCCTTTAAAAAATGACTTATTCCAGTTCTAGAAGGGGAAATACACAAGATCTGTCTGGAACATCTCATAACAAAAGCAAGAAAGCTGACAAGGTCTACTGGAGCTATGTCGAAAGGCTTGGGAGCATCAACTTGAAAAAGTTCCTTTGCCAAAGATGGTATGGTATGATTTTTAGCATTAATAAAAATAACAACTTCAATATATTAAAATGCATCAAATATTTAAATCAATGAGTTCATAATAATATGCAAATAACAAAAACTACAACTCATTTTTCACCTTTGGAGGATTCTAGGGAACCAATTCTGTGTTAGAAAACTAAGAGAGAACTAAGAATTTATCCTACCTTTTCTATATGAAATTTATCTCTGGATAACCAAAGAGTTCATAATGTATTAAAGAGTTATTCTTTTAGGTGTTTTTCTATAATACATAATAAAGAAATGACAAAATCAGAATGTAACCATTTTGCATCTCTAAAAAAACAATGATCTAGGCAATGACCATCGATAGCTACTGACAACACAGAAACCCTGGCATCATGTACCTCCTTACAGAAGTACACATCACCAGCTGTGAAGTTGTCTTGCAAAAAAATCAAACCCGAATCTGATAAAGCTTCTAGATCTAACTACAAATTTACAAATTTAAAGGACAGAGAAACACACCAAGACACCATAGGGATGCAATGAGCAAAATTTAGAGTAAGAATTAATAAGACCAACAATTCAACCTGTTCAACAAATAAGTTACAAAGAGGGGAAGGAGGGAAGAGAGAAGAGAAGGGGAACCTAATTTTAATCTATTAATATATTTTAATAGAATAAAAAGCCAAAAAAAACTTGGTATAGTAGCACACTATTTTGCCACTGTACTCTCAAGCTAAGACTAACTGAAATGTGCACTGTAAGAATGTTTTTAAAAACTTGAAATGAACTTATGGCTTTCATAATATCATTTGCAATCACAGTCATAAATACAACAGGGAGATAGAATAGTTAAGAACTTGGTCTACAGGTCAGACCCACCCAGGTCCAAACCTCAGCTCTGCACTTAATAGCTGTGTAAACTCAAGCAAGAATTTTTATTTTATAAGCATTATTTTCCTCCTCTATAGATGAATTTTTAACACACTGACCTGACAAGATGGTTTTGGTAATTAAATAAGATATTATATACAAAGAATTTAGCACAGAATCACTCAAAAATATGCCATATAAATGTGGCTATTGTCATAAATAATAAATGTCTCTCATTAGAATTTCAGAAATGCAAATCTAAAAAAATCACAAAATCCCTATTCAAAAGTAAATACGATACTCACAACATTTAAACACACTAAGACCCATTTAGGAAACATCAAGAAAGGGGTAAAACTAATTTTAAATATGTTTCAGTCAACTTTAAATCTATGTTAATAGATAAGGGCAAACATTTATCGACTATTAAGAGGTTAGAAAATCAAATTGATCATTTTTCCTACTTGGTTTACTACAAAGTGGCACTAGCCTTTGGACCAGTAGCCATCTGCAAAATCTGTAAACAACACTTCAGTTTTTAGGATTCTAAACAAACATAAGTTATGTGAGGCATCATAGATGAAAAGAAAACAGAAGTTCTTGATCTCAAGGAACTAGTAGTCTCGTGAAAGAGACAAATAAAAAAAATACTAAGAAAGTGTGGTTAAGTGTTATGACAGAAGCACACAAAGGGACTTATAGTTTTACATAAAAGGCTGGAAGATGAGAGGGGAGGTAGGTGTAATAGGTTTCAAAATCCTCCCACCAAAAAAGTGAAGCCTGAATTAAATTTTGAAGGAATAGGAGTTGGCTAAATGAAAAGCTGAGGAAAAGTTTATTTCATTGTGAAGGCAGAAGCATGAAAAAGTATTGTTTCGAAGGTCAGATCAGAGAGTTAAGCAGCCCAGAAATTTACATAAGCCCTGTTATTCTTCTTACAAGTGATGGAAGCCATGAGGAAATTTAAGCAAGTCAAAGACCTGATCAGATTTGTGCTTTGAAAAATGATTCTAAAGAAGCAGAATGGAGAATGGAACAAGAAACAGGGAGCCTAGGTAGCAAGATAAAAGGCATATAGATCAGTAAGGAGGCTCTTTCAGCAATGTAGATTAAGAAACAGAGGAAACCCAAATTAAGGCAATGATGGTACTGATGATAATGAAGCATCTCATTCCTCCATTTTCAATTTCTTCTTAGGAAGCCCCACAAAACAGCACAGAAATCAAGGCCAATGACCTTAAATCCTTCAGTTCATAGAGTAATAAAGATGTCACCCAGTTCCACCATTATGGTAGCCTAGAAACTATCCTCCAAACTTTTTCTTAAATTCAACCACAAACCAATTTGATGCCTTGGTTACAAGAGAAAGAAAAAAAATTTTTAATGCAGGACCCCACGTAATCTCTATTATTCCTATCAACAAATAGTCATGTGCATTAGTCTTTGAGTTCTTAAACAGAAACATGCACATACACACACATGCACACATACGCATGCACAATATGAAATTTTTTAAAGTTTCAATTTTCAATAGAGCTCATGCGACATAGATTAAGAGGCTAAAATTATATTCAAATGCATCATAGCATCTGCTATTGCTAATTACACATTGGCTTCCTTTCATTCACAGAGATGGCTTGATTTCATTCTACATAAACTGCAGTATTTTCTTCTTAGGGTTAAAATTCCTATAATGTATTTAATCTTTAACCAAGAATATATATATATATTTAAATATATATAATATTATTTATTTACCACACACATAGATAACAGGTATAAATATATGGCTATTTTTATTCCCATTATCTCTAAGTTCCTCAAATGTAAACAATTCCCTTTTCAAAATAATTTCCTTAATTAAAAATCAAACACAAATTGCATGTCCAAATCAAAATTTGCCACATACCTCAATGAAGAACAGCAATTCTGGCAAGTTTTGTAAGGTAGTTTTTAAAAATGTTAAGAGGTTATAAGCAATTAAAAATTACTCTAGTATACGAATAGTACAAAACCTTTATCTTTAGTTACATGAATTTCCTGAAGCACTCTAGATTTATTCCAAAATTACAATCCTCTACAATTTTTTGTAAAAACAAACTAGGTAATTTAAAAGCAAGAAGAATTATTTGATCAAACACATAACATCCTAGAGTAGAAAGTAGTTTCCCCTGATTTTTCTTCCTTCTTGTTAAAATGAAAAAACCAAAAAGAAGACATTTTAATTCCAAATGGAGCTATTTTAAAATAAATGCTTTTTGCATGGCATTCACTATACTTGGTGATTTAAATCTTATACATATTTTTAAATCAAAATATAATTAGCATATTACTTCCTTCCAGATATTAATTACTTGCTTATTGCTCAGACTGGGCAATATACTAGAGATTAAAAATAAGAAAAAAAGACAAAAATAAGAATAAAATATAATCCTTAATTTCAAGAAAAAAATACTGGAATCAACAAATACTAAAACTAATCAGCACACCATAACTTAATACATGCAATAGTACAAGGTAAGTTATAAACAAACTCTGTAGAAATAGAAAAGAAGGAATAACCAAAGCAGCAGGCCAGACCAGGAGAACTTAGCAGAGAAAGTGACACCAGCAGGGGTGGGGCTCCAGGTAGGCTCTGGCTGCTGTTGAAGAGCCATGAGTTAGTAACTCTCCATAAGGAAAGGAGAAATTACATGTGCAAAAAGCACTGCTAAACTTATAAAAAGAGGCTATAGATTTTTTTCTTACACTTTAGAAAAGGTACATGGCTTTAATTCTATCGTTTTACAACAAATTTCTTGCTCTAAATCAAAACCGTAAAACATGATTCCTTTCCCCTTAAGCCTAGCCGAGTGAAAGTTTACAACTTGCATTTTAAAGATGAGCTTGGAATGATTGGTTTTATTGTTATTACTCCATGTTAATTTCAGAATTAAGAAGGACATCAGCATTTGTTTAGTACTAGGTGGTATAAGATTAAGTGTAAACTGTGGAGTTTCCACTGTGGCTCAGAAGTAATAAACCCAACCAGTATCCATGGGGATGTGGGTTCAATCCCTGGCCTTGTCCAGTGGGTTAAGGATCCGGTGTTGCTGTGAGCTGTGTTGCAGGTCTCAGACATTGCTCGGATCCTACATTACTATGGCTATGGTGAGGCTAGTAGCTATAGTTCCGATTCGACCCCTAGCCCGGGAATTTCTCATATGCTGCAGGTGCAGCCACAAAAAGAAAGAAAGAGCTTCTCACATTTGCCAAAAGAGGAAAGTTAGTCAAAAAAGTATCAGTGGCATCCTCTCTGATTATCCCTCAACATGGAAATATGCTTTAAGATTTTTATTTTTTCCATTATAGTTGATTTACAGTGTTCTATCAATTTCTACTGTACAGCAAGGGACTCAAAAAGAATATATATATTCTTTTTTCCTCACATTATCCTCCATCATGTTCCATCACAAGTGACTAGATATAGTTCCCTGTGCTATAGGGCAGGATCTCATTGCTTATCCACTCCAAATGCAATAGTTTGCATCTACTAACCCCAAACTCCCAATCCATCCCACTCCTCTCCCCTTCCCTTAGCAACCACAAGTCTGTTCTTTAAATCCATGAGCTTCTTTTCTGTGCAAAGGTTTATCTGTGCCATATATTAGATTCCAGATGTATGATATCATATGGTGTTTGTCTTTCTCTTTCTGACTTACTTCACTCAGTATGAGAGTCTCCAGTTTCATCCATGTTGCTGCAAATAGCATTATTTTGTTCTTTTTATGGCTGAGTAGTATTCCATTGTGTACATATACCACATCTTCTTAATCCATTCATCTGCTGATGGACATTTAAGTTGTTTCCTTGTCTTGGCTATTATGAATAGTGCTACAATGAACATATGAGTGCATGTATCTTATTCAATGAAAGTTTTGTCTTTTTTTAAATTTTCTTTTTAAGGCCACACCTGCAGAACACAGAAATTCCCAGGCTAGGGGGTCTAATCAGAGCTGCAGCTGCCAGCCTACACAACAGACATAGCAACTGGTATCCAAGCCACATCTGCAGCCTACATGGCAGCCTGTGGAACACCAAATCCTTAACTCACTGAGCAAGGCCAGGGGTGGAACCCACATCCCTATGGACACTCTGTCAGGTTCTTAACCCACTGAACCACAACAGGAACTCCAGAAATATGCCCCTTTTTAAACTATGTCATGATATCTAACCTGCAAACTCTTTTCATTTGAAGATATATTGCTCCCAACTGTGAAGCTATGTAAGCACGAAATGTGCACAGTGCCACTTATGAGCTATATGCTCTTGACGAAATTCTTTAAGCCCTAGTTTCCTCATTTGTAAAATAAACTACAGTTGCGTGACTCCAGCAAAATGCCTGCCACATAGTAAGCACTCAATAAATGCTGTTGTGAGGCCTTCAACTGATATAAGTGATTACATGAGGTCTGTCAATAACTAGAAAAGTACTTGGCACAACTCAGCATGTAATTCATGTTGGTTTCTTACATTGGTTTCTTTTCTCTCTTAGGGATGCAACACTAGCATTTATTTGTAACTCTATCAGAACCTAGGAAAGAGCTTCGCAAAAGAAGCCTATAGTAAATCCAACTACCTAAAAAGGCTTGTGTAGCTACTTCTGAATACTCAACAATCCCTCAAGGCTTCATGTGGTCATAAGCTCTGGCTTCACCAGTTACTGCACACTATAAAAATACCCTGAATTTATAAAAATGGGCATTCATACCATGAGCTTAAGCCACTCCTAAATAACAGTTCATTACTAACAATGACAGGATCAGATAAATATATAACCATATTTTGAGGGAAACACAAGGCTAAAAGAGTATTTGTTTTATACTGACAAAGTTAGTCAATAGCAAAACAAGGGCAAGAACTCAGAAATTTTTGTTTCGAATTGAGAGTTTTTTCCAGCCCAAACTACATTTCCTCAAAGGACAAAAGCACATTGATTCACATCAGTTTTCCAAGTCTTCACTCAATAAGTATGAAATCTATATACAGCTGTGAAAAAACATTTGTAAAAGGAACAATGCCAAAATTTTTCTTTATTATGCTATACAATGCATCCTTCTCTGTAATATGAGACTGATTGTAAACCTTTTTGCTTTTTTAAGGAGCTTGGCTTATTATGTTAAACCTACTACAAATAGAATAAATTAAAATTGTACACAAATTTTAATGCTTTCATCTGATGAGCTTTTTATGGTTCATCTTGTTTCCTCTGACCATTTGCCTTTAATGTGCAACCAGTGAATAGTGCTTTTTTATGTTTCGCATTTTAAAATCCAGTCTTGCAAAAACTCAGCCAGAAATGTCCGTTTCAAAAATCTTACTCCAGCCAGTTGGCTTTGTCAGTGACATATGTGCAAAGTGAGAATGTAACCCATAGTGATTTTCTGCAGGTCAGATGGAATCACTTAGCGTACTCAACATGGTTTCCAGTTCCTGCCTCAAGAGGAAAGTCCTTCAGCTAGCAAGTGTTTCCTTTAAACTTCAGACCAGCTACTGTTATTTGAACACAAGTGTTATCTTGGCACGGTTGGAATACATGTGCAGTCTGAGAATTATGTTATTTTGTATGAAAATATGAAAATTGAGAATATAGTTGCATCATAAACACTGTATGGATTCAATATAAAATTTAAGTAACCAATGGGAGGTGTGTGGGAGCTAAAATTTTTGAATTTTAGTCATTGCCTCTGTTTTCAAAGTCTCTTTAAGCCCAAAACATTTCACAGATATAATAGTTCATGTAAGCAAAAATGCTAAGTAACAAAAAAAAAGCATCTTTAGTATTAAAAAATTAGGAACTACAAATAATATTAAGAATGCCCTTTTCTGTCACAAAACAAATGACTATTAATACAGAGCCTTTTTTAGTAAAAACTATCATACATCTATGTATGAGAAATTTTCAGTTATTAAAAATGAATGGTCAAATTTCACCAAATATAATCCTTGTTTGCCAAAGGTTGCATTTTTTAGTTTGTTAACCTATTTTTCTTTTTCTTTTTTGGCCATCTGGCAGTATATGGAGTTCCCAGTCCAGGGAATCAGATCTGAGCCACAGTTGCAACCTCACACTGCAGCTGCGGCAACACCAGATCCTTAACCCACTATGCCAGGCTGGGGATTTCTTTGGTAAAAAGAAAAAATGAAATTCAACCTGTTTTTTTGCAAAGGTAGGACTGAGACAGGTTTGGGCACCAAAAATTGTGACAGCCATCAAAAAAGAGCTTATGCTACCAGTGGAAGAACCAGTCTATTTTTTTTTTTGTCTTTTGTCTTTTTGTTGTTGTTGTTGTTGCTATTTCTTGGGCCGCTCCCGCGGCATATGGAGGTTCCCAGGCTAGGGGTCCAATCGGAGCTGTAGCCACCGGCCTATGCCAGAGCCACAGCAACTCGGGATCCGAGCCGTGTCTGCAACCTATACCACAGCTCACGGCAACGCCGGATCGTTAACCCACTGAGCAAGGGCAGGGACCGAACCCGCAACCTCATGGTTCCTAGTCGGATTCGTTAACCACTGCGCCACGACGGGAACTCCAGAACCAGTCTATTTTTAATGGAGGTATTTAGAAAGGGGTTATTCTTATTCTTATTAAAAGCAGTAGTGTAGATATCATTATACCAGTCAAAAGAACAGCATGTACATTATAACAATGCATATTTATTTAACAAGAACACAGAATGCCTAGTAGCCTAGCGTCAGAACTATGTGCTGCCTTGTAAGGGATCAGAGTTCAATGATATTAAGGAAAAGTTTTGATCCTCAAATAGTCAAGAATGAGGAAATTAATAACAATGAATTACAGATGGTAATAACAACCCTTTCAGAAAAATAACAGCCCTCTCTCTTACACAGGGAAGCAACTCTTCCCTGTCTAATGCAGAATCAGCATTCGGATCTTCCCTTTTATGTTAGTTTCCTAAATGATAAACTTTTTCTAAGAAGAAAACTCAAGAAAAAAAAGAGACAGGATATAAATCAAAAAGAATATATATATTCCAATGATAAAATGATTCCAGAGCTTCTTTTCTCAACAAGCTTCTATTGGTGCTGTTGGTTCATCATGTCGGCTCCAACAAATGTGAGAAAAATATGCACAGTTAATTCCTCTTATGAAATAGGGGAGTGAGAGGATGAAGCAAATTGGAGCACTTTGGGCCACTTATTTGAGAAGACGGACATATGAATATAAGACCATGGATTCAGTCAGTAATAAATGCATTCTGAACTGTTTTCTGGTCATGAGAATAAGTTTCTAGGGAACCAACCATATGGCCTTTTACTTAATCTGCAAATGGCAAAAATGGACAAAGAAACTGGACAGTTGTAGCTGATTAGCCAATGATGGGTTCAAACCTACTTGAATTGGGTACCATCACCTCTTAAAGTAAATTTATTCCCATCTACAAAGCATCTCTACCATTCTGCCATCCCTTAGAATTTGCAAAAATATAAGCAGATGAAATGTTAGAGGAAGACAATAAAGCAGAGAGAAAAGAAAAGGCTAGGGGAAGCCACAGAATAGGAAAATAAGGTGGAAAAACTGAATTAGCAAATACATAATTTTAAAATCTGTTAAATTGTCTATCATTGCTATATAAAATATTTAATGGTATATAAGGCTTTCTTCTTTATAAATTTTAGTTGCATAATACACACAATTCTAATATAATGCTAATTTTTAAAGAAAAATTGAAATGTAATAGATAATACTAAATAGTAAAGATGAAAGCCATACAAAATGGGATAAAGTATAGAATAAATTTCCTATTTGTCTCAGCATATTTTCCATTCCACTTCTCCAAAGGGAGTCGCTTAATATGTTTAAGATCCATGATATAATAATCTGTGTGAATGTAATTGTGTTTAAGTATATGTATTTTATTTTGTAAAAAAAAAAAATTTAAAGAACAGGCATTCTTCCTAAACCATGCAAACCAATCACTAGATATTATTGAACATGAAAAGAAAATTGTATACAGTGATGAATATATTTGCTTTGGAATTAGTTAACTAGCTAGTTACCTACAATTATAAAAGAGCTATGAAGATACAGCTGAAGGGTAAGATTTAAAATGTTCTTTAATTACTGTATGATAGATAGTTTCTTACTACTATGCACTCAGAATTGTCAATTCAAACTGTTTCCAATTTGAATTTTTTCCTAATTAGTTTCTAACAAGATTTGCTTCATTAATGGAGTTTTTATTATTGTTGTAATTAAAAATAATTATGGAATATGTGCACACTCCTCAAATAAAAAATAAAAAATTTAAAAAATTGTCTATCATTAATGCAACTTCAAAAAAAACTATCTTTCTAAATGCATGCAAAATTGCTTGGAGAGGAATGTGATTTATCAAACTGATTAAAGAACAGAAATTTTGCTTCATAACTGAATTTCCTCATATGAAAAATGGGTTAAGTATCACCTATTTCTTGTAGGTACTTATTTCTTAAGATATTTATAAGCGGTATTGCAAAGCACCTAGCACAATATCTGAAACAAACTATTCAATAAATGAAAGATGTTTTTAAGCATGTCAAAGTTAAAAATAAATGATAAAAGATGTTTATGAAGTCTATGAAATCTAACTAATATTTGTGTATTCTTGGTCAGTATATCATATATTTTCTTTTTGTGTGTGTTTCTTTTTAGAGCCACACCCATGGCAAATGGAAGTTCCCAGGCTAGGTTCAAATCGGAGCTGCAGCTGCCAGCCTATGCCACAGTCACAGCCACAGCGATGCCAGATCTGAGCTGCATCTGTGACCTACACCACAGCTCACACCAACGCCAAATCCTTAACCCACTGAGTGAGGCCAGGGATTGAACCTGCATCCTCATGGATGCTAGTCAGATTCGTTTCCACTGAGCCATGAAGAGAACTCCCATATATCTTCATTTTAATTAAATAAAGTAGGTTGCTTCTTAGAAGGAAATTAACTGAGAAAGTTAATCTAATACTCAGAGATAAATATTATCTTTCATTATTGCCAAGCTATGTAATACTTACAATATTTGTGCTTATCAAAATGTTGGCTCAAAACCATCTTTGAAGTCATAGAAGTTTATCATATGACATTTAAAGGTCTGAGGTGCTATACTTAGGCATTTACTCTTCTTCTTAAACTTGGTCTATTTTTAACCATTTTAAATTATAAAACTAATAGGATTGAATAGTCAGAAGAGTAGCAAATAAAAAGTTAAAGTCTCCTTCCTTCCTGAATTCAGCAAAGTACAACCAGGAAACAATTCTTTTTTCATCATTGTCCATTTACAGCTATTCTGTGAAATCATTCTTCTCTGCTCCTGGATAACATCTAAGGCAGATCTTATAGCCTTTCCATTCTCTCTTAGGAAACCATGAATAATCTCATTTTCCAAGTATTAAGAAGTCTAGACTCTTTTGGAGTCCAGCTAAAATGGAATAACTAGCCCTCCTACTATAAGCAACCATGAACTGGACAAAATATATCAGGCTACCATCAGCAAGCATTTAACAATGGGCAGTACAGCCTATGATAACCAAGAGAAGGGGACTATGTGAGGTAAGACCCCCATCTGCCCAAGCTCTGTCAAGAGATAATGTCCATCTGCAGCACAACAAGCTTGAGTTTAAGCAAAGCGCAGTGGCCCCACTAAGCTGAGATGGCAAATATCAAAGTTGGGGGCAGCTATGGAATCTGAAATCTGGAGCAAGGCACCAAAGAAAGCCTTGCAGTGGGAAAAGCAGAAGGCTGTGAGACAGTTCCCTGAAAGTCCCTGATTGAGTACCAAGCTGAGCATACACATGGATAGACTGCAAGATTTATCAAAGGATAACTGCTAGAAGGGTGAGAATGGAACAGATACCAGAGGTCAGGCAATGCTAGAGGATGTTAAAGGTCTGACCCAGCTTATATGGACAGACCTCATTAATACCTTGTAAATACCCTAAGAAAGGCTGCTCCCTTAAGAGTAAAGACTAGGCCCCAGAATAAGGTCTGCTCTAGACACACCTAACAAAGTCTAAAACCAAGCCCTTACAACCTCTACAGCTTATAAAATATGTGGCTTTACTTGAATTTCCCTGAGGCCTAATGATGTTGACAACTTTTCATGTCTTTTTTGGGCCATTTGCATATATTTTTTGAGATATGGTTCTTCAAATATTTTCCATTCTTTTATTATTTGTTTGGGGTTTTTTTGTTTTGTTTTGTTTTGTTTTGTTTTGTTTTGTTTTTGTCTTGCAGCATATAGAAGTTCCCAGGCTAGGGGTTGAATCAGAGCTATAGCTGCTGGCCTACACCACAGCCACAGCACCACAGGATCCAAGCCACGTCTGTGACCACAGCTCATGGCAATGCCGGATCCTTAACCACTGAGTGAGGCCAGGGATCAAACCTGCATCCTCATGGATGCTAGTCAGGTTTGTTTCCGCGGAGCCACAATGAGAACTCCCTGTCCAGTCCATTCTTTTAAATAAGCCCGTTTATCTTCTTATAGAGTTATAAGATTTCATTATATATTATGACTACAACTAATCTGTCAGCTATAAACATTGTGAATATTTTCTCTCAGTCTAAGGCCTGCCTTTTCATATTCTTAACAGCTGTCTTTTAAAGATTAGGAGATTTTAATTTGGGTGCAATGTAGTTTATCATTTTCTTTCTTTTATGATTGGAGTAGGTAAAGAAAGCTTTACCTACTCCAAGGTCATGGGGTTAGTAAATGCAAACTATTATATTTAGAATGGATAAGCAATGAAGTCCTACTGTATAGCACAGGGAACGATATCCGGTCTCTTAGGATACTCCATGATGGAAGATAATATATAAGAAAGGGAATGAATATGTATATGTGTGACAGGGTTACTTTGCTATACAGCAGAAACTGGCAAACTGGTAAATCAAGTGTATATTAATTTTTTTCTCTTAATTTTTCTTCTACAAGTTCTATAGTTTTAGCCTTTAAATTTCAGTCTATGATCCATTTCATGCTAAATTTATGGTTTTTCTTCCTTTTCTTATATTGACTTATTTTCTTTTGTGTGTGTGTGTGTGTGTGTGTGTGTGTGTGTGTGTGTGTGTGTGTCTTTTTGCTATTTCTTGGGCCGCTCCCGCGGCATATGGAGGTTCCCAGGCTAGGGGTCGAATCAGAGCTGTAGCCGCCGGCCTACACCAGAGCCACAGCAACGTGGGATCCGAGCCGTGTCTGCAACCTACACAACAGCTCACAGCAACGCCGGATCGTTAACCCACTGAGCAAGGGCAGGGACCGAACCCGCAACCTCATGGTTCCTAGTCGGATTCGTTAACCACTGCGCCACGACGGGAACTCCTATTTTCTTTTTTAATATAACGGTTTTTTTTCCATTATAGCTGGTTTGCAGTGTTCTGTCAATTTTCTACTGTACAGCATGGTGACCCAGTCACACATACATATATACATTCTTTTTTCTCACATTATTATGCTCCATCCTAAGTGACTAGATATAGTTTCCAGCGCTATTCAGCAGGATCTCATTGCTTATCCATTCCAAAGGCAATAGTTTGCATCTATTAACCCCAAGCATTCCATCCATCCCACTCCCTCCTTCCCCTTGGCAACTACAAGTCTATTCTCCAATTCCATGAGTTTCTTTTCTGTGGAAAGGTTCATTTGTGCCATATATTAGATTTCAGATATAAGTGATATCATATGGTATTTGTCTTTCTCTTTCTGACTTACTTCACTCAATATGAGAGTCTCTAGTTCCATCCATGATGCTGCAAATGGCATCATTTTCTTCTTTTTCATGGCTGAGTAGTATTCCATCGTGTATATATACACCACATCTTCCTAATCCAACCATCTGTCAATGGATATTTGGGTTGTTTCCATGTCTTGGCTATTGTGAGTAGTGCTGCAATGAACATGCAGGTGTATGTGTCTTTTTTGAGGAGAGTTTTGTCCAGATATATGCCCAAGAGTGGGATTGCTGGGTCATATGGTAGTTCTATGTATAGTTTTCTAAGGTGCCTCCATATTGTTCTCCATAGTGGTTGTACCAGCTTACATTCCCACCAAGAGTGCAAGAGGGTTCCCTTTTCTCCACAACCCCTCCAGCATTTGTTATTTGTGGACTTATTAATGATAGCCATTCTGACTGGTATGAGGTGGTACCTCATATTAGTTTTGATTTGCATTTCTCTAATAATCAGGGATGCTGAGCATTTTTTCATGTGCTTGTTGGCCATCTGTATATCTTTCCTGGAGAAATGTCTATTCAGGTCTTTTGCCCATTTTCCATTTGGGTATATTAACTTATTTTCAACTGTTGAATCAATCTGGTATTCTTAGGATAAATTCCAATTGGTCATGATAGGTTATCTACTTTGTATATTGTTAGATTCTACTTGCTTATATTACTTTATTATATTCCATATGTGGTAATGAGGGATACTGACTGTAATTCTCCATTTTTGTAATATCTTTGTCAGCTTTAATATCAAAGCTATATATGCCTTATGAAATGGAAGTGTTTTTCCTCATCTATTTTTGGAAAAAGTTTGTATAATATTATTTTTTCTTGAAAATTTAATATATTTCATCTGTGAAACTATACATGCTGGAAGTTTTCTTTGTGGAAAAGTTTTTTATTATGAATTCAAATTTTAATAGATAAAGGGCTATTCAGACTCTCTATTTCTTCTTGCGTCTTTGATGGTGTTAAGTTGTTGTTTTCAAGCCACTTATTTATTTCATCTAAGTAACTGAATTACTGGTATAAAGTTGTTCATAGTATTCCTTTTTGGTCCTTTTACTATCTCCAGGATCTGAAAGAGTCTTTAAAAAAAAAACAGAGTTTCTGGATTTAAGGAATAATGACAGTCACCTAATTCCAAAATACTCCCTCCCCAGAAAAAATTTTAAAATAAAAATAAATAAAAATAAAAATATTCCTCCAGTTCCCCCAAAATGTATTATATAGGGATGTTTATCAAAATTTGTAATGGCAATAAAACTAGACCATGAAAGTCCATCAGTAAGATGAGTTCCCATTGTGGCACAGTGGAAACAAATCTGACTAGTATCCATGAGGATGTGGATTCAATCGCTGGTCTCGGTCAGTGGGTTAAAGGATCTGGCATTGCCATGAGCTGTGGTGTAGGTTCCAGACGTAGTTCGGCTCCCACATTGCTGTAGCTGTGGTGTAGGTTGGCAGCTGTAGTTCCAACTGGACTCATAGTCTGGGAAATTCCATATGCCATAGTGGCCCTAAAAGAAAAAGAAAGAATGGGTAGATTATAAATTTATACAATGAATAGTGAGCAGCCATATTAAGGATTAGTTTAATCTGTATGTACTGATGTGGAATGATATCCAAATATGTTGTTGAGTGGAAAAATATGCATTGTGTCTCACCATTTCCATGAAAACAAAAATTGGGAGTAAGTATACAATCTAGAATGAGAAGTAGAGTTGGGTTGGGAGCGAATTTTTGCTTTTTGGTTTTTTTATGAGCTTTTGACTGTGACTTTTTAAAATAATGAGTACATATTGTTTTCATGATGGGTGAATAAAAACAAAAATACAGGCCCATTAAAAAAAAAAAAACCCTCCCTTACTGTTCTGAAAATAAATAAATAAAACCACACTGCACCCATAACTTTTGCATTACTATAAGATGGAGTACTGTAACCTCCACCATGTGTAAAGGGGGCAAAAAGAAAATTCCAACTACTTCCACCATCAGATCATTGCTACTACTAAAAACCCGAGGCTACAGAGAATGGGTAAAGGAAGGCTTTCATATGATTCTATGAAAAGAAACTGGAGTTCCCTTGTGGTGCAATGGGTTAAGCATCTGGCATTGTCACTGCAGTGACTCGGATCACTGCTATAGTGCAGGTTCAATTCCTGGCCCAGGAACTTCCACATGCAGCAAGCACAGCCGAAAAGGGGGCGGGGGGGGTAAGACTCAATTAAAAGGAACAGAGGAAAGCAGAGATTTTAGAGAAAGCACAGAGAAAATCAGGAATACGTGAAACAATAAATGCAAAAATAATTAACATGGGATGGGACCTAGGAGTTCATGGTTCTGGCTACAGGGAAGGAGACTGAAAGTGTGCAGGATTGGAAGTGGCAGCCTTAGAAAAGTATTTGATTCTGGGTATGAAGTTACTAGAAAGATAGAGACAGAGGTTTCTTTATTACAGTGATATGGTCAGAAGCAATTATGAAACTACTTCAGATGTATTACAGGAATGAGCAAATGCCAGGGAATCACTTTAGAAGAAGGGACATATAAATATGGAAGGGTAAGGCAAGAAAGAATCATGAAAGGATGGGCTGAAACTGGAAATAATGGTGTGATCCTGCAATATCTAAATGTTTATGTATGAGTTTATGTGTGTTTTCATGCATATATACATGTTTAAGTGCATGTTTATATGTTTGAATGTACACGATTACATATATTTGTACAAGTGTGTACGTATTTGCACACGTACATTTCTCCTAGCTTGCCCTCTGAAAGAGCCTAAAAAGCAGAGACACCACATAACACAAGCACATCCAGCACTTAGATCTTAATCTCTAATACCATTTCCCACTAAGAGGAACAAGTGCTCCTCAGAGAAATAGCTTGTTCTATGGCTGGAGCAGGATAGGTGTAAGATTATCCTGAAACATCTTGCTATGCTACAAAGTAAAAAAGTGCTTGGGGGCATGGAAAAGGCATGTCACGAGAACATGGGAGCCAGCTTAAAGAGGTTTCCCCAGGCAAAATCTGGGATAATTTAAGCACCAAAATTATTAAGTTCAGTATTAAATTATAAACTGTTAGGAAAAGAGAAATTCATGAATACACACTAATAATAAATAGACAAATGAGTGATGGAGAAGGAATACCTACCGCTTATAGTAGAACTAAGGGCCGATTAGAAAATGTGAAGAAAATTCTGAGTTTAAAAAATCACTTTTCAACCATCACAGCAAATATTTTATCAGGAAAGAATCATCAAAGAATGATAAATTTACTGGGAAATTTTGATGAAAAGCAGGATATCTGTACTGCTTACTAATAACAAGAGAGGGGAAAATAGTAAGTATACACCGGAAAAAATCAAGCAACACCTTGATCAGCAGATCAATATCCGTCATCAATAAAGACGACTCTATATGACACTGTGAAAAGAATGCAATACTACCTATTCTTGGCAGTATTCTAACCAAGAATATATAATCTCAATCACAAGGCAACAGCTGACAAACAAAATGAGGAAATGAGGAATGTCATTTTTTTAAATGGTGGGAGAGACTATGTTCTTCAAAAATGTCAATGTCATAAAAGACAAAAAAAAAAAGAGGGTGGAAATTTTCCAGCTTAAAAGAGGCTAAAAACACTTGCAACTGAATGCCCTGCCTGCCCCTTGACTAGATATTGTAACAGTGGCATGAGGGGCTCCTATAAAGCACATTATTATTAGATCAACTGACAACATTAGAATTTGGATATTAGAATAGATAAAATTATTTTATAAAGTAATTTTATGAAATTAACAACTGTGCTATGGTTATAAAATATTCCTATTCTTAGGAAATACACACTAAAGTGTTTAGGAATAAAGGGCCATGATGCATACAATGTACTCTCAAATGGTTCAGTAAGAAAAAAACTGTGCATACATGAAAAAGAAAGAGTTCGTGTGAAAGAGTGAAAGAAAAGATAAAGCAAATAAGATAAAAATATTAACAAAAGGAAACATGGGTAAAGGGTATAAAGGTATTTCTTATATTATTTTTAACTTCAGAGAAAACAAAGAAAGGAAGAATCAAATCTCAGTTGTCAGCAGTGTCTACATAGCCATAAAAATGTAAATTGTTAGTTAGGGAAAAGGCCAAGCTACAATAACAAAGATACCCCAAAACACAAAAACTTTAATTAGATAATTAATATCTATTTTGCTAACTATAGAAACAAACTCTTCTCTTAGCCCATCTCACACCTTTATAAGTAATCCCACTTCTTCATTCCACTTCATTTGAACCATCTGCCATGAATTCTGTTTCCTGCTAGAATCTTAACTCATACAATACTTAGATTTGGGGTTTGCTGGTTTGCTCACATATCTGATGAATGCACAGATGACTGCATTCTATGTTCCACTGTTCTACAAAACAACAGAAACACATGGCATGCAATGGAATCACAATTATTCCAACTAACATTGGTACAGTGTGCAAGAGAGTAGCAGTGGAAGATAAGGCTTTGAGAGATACATGGCTATTGCACTTAATTGTTTGATGGAAAGAGGTAATTATGAAGGTTGCTAATGGGCTACCTGTTCTGCTTAAGCACTTGCGAAATTTAAAAACTTGGGACCTTGAGTTTTTATAATTTTTATAATTGGGGCTGCTTTTAGTTTCTCTTAATCAAAATCACTAGTTAACAGAATTCAAGAACTTGTTACATGCTATTGCTTGGTATTGATAATCATTTAAAAGTAAAGATTCTTTGTCATGCAAAAAAGGGGAGAGAGCTTCACTCTCTTGCTTCAATTCTTATTTCACTTCTCCAGATCTTTACTATAGGACCATCCTCAGGGAACCTGATCATCTTAATGTTCCAAGGAACATAACACTAGTACAACTAGTACAATGACATATTACTTCAATTTGTACTGCCCTCCAAAAAGAAAAAAAGCACAAAACTGGGAGAATCTATTTGAATTCTGGAAGCAACATATAGTACCTGCAGGTAGAGTTGCTACTTTTAAATAGAACCCAAAGCAAGAGAAGGTTCTGCAGCTGATAAAGACTGCAATGCAACCTACCCTATCTTATGGCCCAGAAGACACAATGGCACTTGAATTTTCTATAGCAAATAGCTCTATTCTATTTGGGGAAAGCCCCAAGAGCAAAGTCCCTGCAGAGACCCGAGAATTTTCTGTCAAGAATTATTCTCCATTTGAGAATAGACTTACGGTTGCCAAGGGGGAGGGGGAGAGAGTGGGATGGAATGGGAGCTTGGAGTTAATATATGCAAACTATTGCCTTTGGAATGGATTAGCAATGAGATCCTGATGTGTAGCATTGGGAACTATGTCTAGTCACTTATGATGGAGCATAATAATAGGAGAAAAAAGAATGTATACATATGTGTAACTGGGTCACCATTCTGTGTAAAAAAAAAAAAAACTGTATTGGGGAAATAACTTAAAAAAGAAAAGAATTATTCTCCATTTGAGAAACAGCTCCTAATTCTGTTGGGCCATCGCAGAGATTGAACATCTGGCTATAGGACATCAAGTAATTACATGACCAGAGTTGTCCATCATTAAGTGGGTTACCTGATCTACTGAGTTATGAAATTAAGTATATGAAGCAGCATTTCATCATTAAATAGAAATGAAATACATGAATAGGAAAAGAAGGCATAAATTAAATGAGCAAGCAGCTCAAATTCCCATATTACCTACCCCTGCTGCTGCGCTGCCTCTTCCATGGCCTCATGGGGAGTTCCCTCTGACCAACAAACAGCAGAAGGAAAAACACACAGACCTGGTTTACAGATGGGTCTACATGAATGCTGACACCACTGGCCAGCTGTACTATCAGTTTCCTACTCCAGAGTATCCTTGAAAAACAGTAACAAAGGAAAATATTCCCAGCGAGTTTAACTTTGAGCAATATATATCTGGTGGTCACTTTACTGGGAATGTGAGATGGCTTGAGATTCAAATTTACACTGATACGTAGGCAATGACTAATGGGCTGGGGTCAAAAAATTGGAAAGAACAAGACTGAAATATTGGTAAAAAGGATGTCTAGGGAGGAGGTGTGTGGACGGACTTCTCCTAATGGACACATGTTGTAAAGATATTAGAGATCTAGTTCCTAGGAAAAGAAAGCTTCCAACAAGGAGCATAGCCATAAGTTTGAAGCTAAGATTGGTCCAGTTGGGATTTCCAACACCACAGGAATGACAGGCCAAAAAAAAAAAAAAAAAAAAAAAAAAAAAAAAAAAAAGTTAATGTACTGACAGAGTGATTGCTCCATATTACTAAAGAAAAATCAATGGTTGATGTACACCAGGAACAGGTAGGCTATGTCTAAAATCCAGGGATTCACTGGGCTGCCACTTAGTATTCCTATGTCTAATGATAAAGTTAATGGAAAACTATGGCAACCCAATAAACATAGGACCACAAAGGACTGAGATTTTTTTAGTATAAAGGTAAATAAAGAACCTTGACTAGCCAAAGTGCTGGAAAAATATAAGGGGAACATAAAATGGTTGGTGGAGAAAGGAAGTTATGATTGTCAACTTTAGCCTGATGACCAGCTACAAAGAGATAAAGACTTAGAGCTAAGCATATTTTATATTAATCCTTTATTTCTCCCCATCCCACCTCTCTTCTCACCATTTTCTATGAAGAGTAATGGTGACAGCTACACTGAAATTTGGGCTTCAGATGGGAATATGACTGAAATATCACCCTGTGAAAATAAGGTGAGTGATGGGGCGCTTTTTCTCCCCTTTTGGGAGTAAGAGTTTTTGTCTGTATGGAGAGTAAGCGGAGGGACCTTCCTTCCCCATGCCTCCAGTTCTGAATTACCCTCAAAATAATACCATTACCTCCTCCTGTCACTTCAGCCCCAGAGGTGGTAACAGCTCTCACTCACTCTGATAATACTTGGGAGCCTCCTTATTGGTGCCCCTAACCTTGCTTACATCAGTCAATGATCCCTTCAGTACAATCTCTTCATTTAAATTATCTGAAATAAATTCCATTTCCTGCTAGGATAAGGACTGATTTTAAAAAGTACACATAGAAGTTAGAAAAGTACTATTCCAATTTAGTAAAAATAAATAGGGGTGTTAATTTACAAATTTTTTTACATGAAATCTACAGAGCAGCATTTCTACAGATCAACATGATCTTCTGATCTCCTGTGGCTCCCGTTAAAGAATTAGCTAGGATACTTTAAAATGCAGATGCCTAGACTCCCTCCCATATCTGAATTTCTGGAAGTGAGGCCCTAGGAGCAACAGTTTTAATAAGTCCTCCAGAAAATTCTTTGCACTTCTGAAGTTTCTTAAACTAGAATTTAAGAACCCCTGTTCAAAAGCAGTGGTTCCCTAGACCAGCAGTATTAGTATCATCTGACAACTTGTTAGAAATGCAAATTCTCAGGCCCCAACCCAGTCCTAGTGAGTAAGAAACTCTGAGAGTGGGGCCCAGTAATCTGTATTTCAATAAGCCTGCCAGGTGATTACTGCTGGATACTAAAGCTTGTGAATCACTATTCTAGAGTTTTTTCTTTCGTTTGTATGGCAAACATGTGGTTTTTGTCAGCCAGAATCTGTTACCAAATTCTCTGTCGACCAAATAGGACTAACTACCTTGCCAACCCTCACCACCTACCAGATAGCTGAGAACTTAACCAAGACCTTACCCACAAAGGTATACCATCCTCTGGCTTTAATACGGGCTAAAGAATGAGTGTATGATCCAACTTAGGCCACTCAAAGTCTTTGGCAAGTCTCTGTTCATCACAATTATTAGGAGAAACTCTTATTTTCTATTGGGGTTCCTAAACTAGATGCTGACAATGGGTAAATGGAACTAAGCACAGGATTGAGTGCTTTACAGACATTATCTCAGATACTGACTCTTCGTTCAGTTACATTAAATTCTGAGTGATATTGGGAGTCATGTGAAATGATTATAATACTGACGCAAGATAAAACCAGGCTTCCTAACTAGAAATAGGAAACTGGAACCTGAGGCCGTTAGCATCTCTAATAAACACTGGCTTAAAATGCTCTTATAGTAGATTATGGTGAACACAATGTTCACCTCATCCCCCTCCAGAAACTGTCAGAATTATGATAACCCCAAACAACTGCCAAAATTAAGAATGTTCTCAATCTCTGAGCAAAACCAATACCATTGGAGGCAATGAAAATGAAATTATAGGAAACTAAGAGACAGAGTCCTGTCAAACATTTACACTCCCCCATATTCCCCATTAATTATTATGCCAAGTACTAGATATTACTTGCCCTGCTGCCAGGCATGTGCGTGAAGGTAGGATTACTCAACTGTCTGAACATTCACTGGGTCCCAGAGGTGAAATAACTCACTCAACTGTAGGGGCAGACAATCAAGCTTTTGCCTATGACTTCAAGCTTCTGTAATCATGACCTGGCAATCATTCTGACCCCCTTCATTATTACTCCACTCAGGGCAGAAATTAAATGCCTGTGGAAACAGCCATTCATATTTTCTTTTAACTGACTAATGACTCTGAGAACAAGTTTCTCCCCAATATTTTACAGAAGCATTATATCAAAAGAGAAAGTATGACTTCCCACTTCAAGACAGTGAACTAAAGACTCTTATGTCCCTGTTTAAAAACACGCACACACACACACATACACACACAACTAACAAGAGGTAAAATAAACAAATATCAATCACCTCCTTCAAAGAAATCAGAACTGTGCTAAGCCTAACCACAATTTGTGAGGATGAAACGTGAACAAAGAAAAGGTAAACAATACAGAAGAGAACGTCAAATCTAAGTGACTGAAAAGGAATATATTTATCCACACCCTAAAATTCTTAAAAGCACCAGATACCACAGGAAGTGAGTTAATAACAAGTGTGAAGATAACAAGGGTGTTATTTTCAGGTCTGTCTAAGTAACAGGTACCCAGATCTACACAGGAAACAGAGAGTATAATCTCTAGAGAAGTTGAACTAAGCAAGTGACTCCAGATTAGAGGGACACAAGGTATAAAATAGCATGGAAATAAGGGAAACATCTGAAAATATGTGGATTAAAAAAAATGTCTACATCCTGGATAGACAATCCTCTTGTCTTTTCCCACCAGCTCCAGAATACCTGGGACTTACTCATGCTCCCCAGACAGAAGTTAAAGAAACCTCTAGAGAAAAAAACCTATAGCTTCAGACAACTGTCTCCTAACTGTCCTAAGATGAAGCTCTTAGGACAGTTGCCAAGCCCTGCCCTCTGACCCCTGGGACACACAGTGTACAGTCAGCCTTTATTGCTTGACTACTAAACATAAATGAGTAGCCAATAAGCACATGAAACATCATTAGCTATCAGAGAAATGCAAATCAAAACCAAAATGAGATACCACTACATACTCATTTCAGTTGCTATAATCAAAGGGATAAATAATAACATGTAGGCAAGAATATGGAGAACCTCATCCTTGGATGGAACCCTTCTGCACTGGTGGGAGAAATGAAAATTAGTGCAAGAAGGGAGTTCCTGTCTTGGCTCAGTGGTTAACGAATCAGACTAGGAACCATGAGGTTGAGGGTTCGATCCCTGGCCTTGCTCAGTGGGTTAAGGATCTGGCGTTGCCGTGAGCTGTGGTGTAGGTTGCACACACGGCTAGGATCCCATGTTGCTGTGGCTTTGGCGTAGGCCGGCAGCTGTAGCTCCGACTTGACCCCTAGCGTGGGAACCTCCACATGCCATGGGTGCGGCCCTAGAAAAGACAAAAAAAAAAAAAAAAAGAAAGAAAATTAGTGCGGGAACTTTGGAAAACAGTTTGGAAGTTCCTCAAAAGGTTAAATGTAGACTCAGCAATTCCATTCCTAGGTATATATCCAAGAAAAATGAAAATGTATGTCCACACATAAAACTTTTATGTGAATGTTCATAACAGCATTATTCACAATAGCCAGAAAGTATAAAAATTAAATGGCCATCAACTGATGAATAGATAAATATAATGTGGTATATCCATACAATGGAACATCATTCTGCATTAAAAAGGAATAAAATACTGATCCACGCAACAGCATAGATAAACACTGAGAACATTATGTTAAGTGAAAGCTATCACAAAAGACCTCATATTGTATGATTTCATTTATTAAAATTTTCAGAATATTTAAATTTCTAAAGACAGAGTAGATCAGTGATTGCCTAGGATTTGGAAAGCTTAGTTGGAAACAGGGAGTGACTATTAATGGGGATAATATTGTGATTTATAAGAAATATGTATGTAGTCATTCAAATTACCAAAATACATTTCTCAAATATATTTGGTCTCATAAATATCTGGCTGGCTGTTTCAAGTTACACTCTTTTACAATAAACCAGTAATCCAATCATTAAATTGTTTCTCTGAGTTCTGTGTGCCACTCCAACAAATTAATCAAACCCAAGGAGGAGGTCATGAGAACTTTTGATTTATAGCCTGTTGGTCAGAGGTACTGGTAAAAACCTGGGCTTATGACTGGTATCTCAAGTTTAAGAGTAGAGTGGTGTGATCATCCATTCTGCAGCCAGTTAGTGAAAAGCACAGGTAACAAACTAGTCTTGCTGTTGGTACCTGAAGGGGATGCTGGTTTGCAAACTGAACCCTTAACCTGTAGAATCTGATGCTCTCTCTGGGTAGATAGTATCAGAACTGAGTTGAATTGTAGGACCCCAAGCTGGTGTCTAGAGAAATACTTGGTGCTATGTGGGAAACAATAGGAAAGTGAGCCTCAGTACCATTTTAATGGGCATGGGGTTTATTTTGGAGTGGTAAAAATGTCCTAAAATTGATGTAAGACAGCTGAACAGGTCTGTGAGTGTAATAAGTAATATTACTTTAAATACGTAAAATGTATAATATGTGACATATCTCAGTAAAAGTGTTTTGAAAGAAAGATTGAATAGACAGACAGCCAAGGATAGCCTGATAGCCAACTGTGCACTTTCCTTCCATCTTCCCACTTGTCAAACATTCAGCAGCCAAGTATTTACTCCCTCTCATACCCAAAACAAGGGGGGGAAAAAGGAAGGATGAAGGGTTTTTTCCTTTAAAAAAAATATTGGGAGTTTCCACTGTGATGCAACAGGATCCACAGCATCTCTGCAGCACCAGGATGAAAGTGTGTTGCTGCGTCCCTGATCCACACAGTGGGTTAAAGGATCCAGCAAGATCTCAGCTGCCGCTTAGCTCAGATCTGATCCGATCTCTGGCCCAGGAACTCCATATGCCATGGGGCAGCCAAAAAAAGAGGAAAAATATATAAGTATTAACCTGTCTGAGAAGAACTACAGTGATTAACAAAAGTGCTATCTCCTGTGACTATATAGCCCTCTTCTCTTCATTTTGATATTTGGAGTACTCTAATTCAAGCTAATGCCCCACCCACTCATTGGAACAAGAAACAGAAGTTTAAGTATCCTGTGTGAAGGTGCAGATGTGAGCAGCAACAAAAAATGAGAATAGTAATAAAACTGGAAGAAGGTAAGAGGAAAGAATGCGGCAATAATCAAAACTTTTATCACTGTGGTACATCAACAGACCAAATCTAAATAGGATGGATCCAAAAAACATGGTGTAATCAATATGATTAATACACCACGGTTTTTGGATAATATGTAATCATCTTATTCTTAGAGATAAGGAGTTAGCCATTAGAAAAAAAAAAATCAAGGCAGACATGAATCATATCAGAGAGTAGGGGGAAAGTGAGAGGCTGATGCCTTCATAAATTTGTCTATACTATTTGACTTTATTTTTATCAAATTAATTGTACACGATTAAGTTATTTTGAACATTTCTCCAAATTAAATTCCCATGAACAGTGTAATAGGGTTCCCTTTTCTCCACACCCTCTCCAGCATTTATTGTTTGTAGACTTTTTGATGATGGCCATTCGGGCCAATGTAAGGTGGTACCTCAGAGTGGTTTTGATTTGCATTTCTCTAATAATTAGTCATGTTGAACATCTTTTCATGTGTTTTTTGGCCATCTGTATATCTTCTTTGGAGAACTGTCTGTTCAGATCTTCTGCCCACTTTTTTATAGGGTTGTTTGTTTTTTTGGTATTGAGCTGTAGAAGGTGTTTATAAATTTTGGAGATTAATCCCTCATCAGTCACCTCATTTTCAAATATTTTCTCCCATTCTGTGAGTTGTCTTTTCATTTTGTTTAGAGTTTTCTTTGCTGTGCAGAAACTTTTAAGTTTAATTAAGTCCCATTTGTTTATTTTTGTTTTTATTGTCATTACTCTAGGAGATGGATCTGAGAAGATATTACTGTTGGTGGGAATGTAATCTGGTGCAACCACTGTAGAAAACAGTATGGAGATTCCTCAGAAAACTGAAAATAGAACTACCATTTGACCCAGCAATCCCACTCCTGGGCACTTACCCAGAGAAAAACCATGACGCAAAAAGATACATGTACTCCAGTGTTCATTGCAGCACTCTATACAATAGCGAAGACATGGAAACAACCAAAATGTCCATCAACAGAGGAGTGGATAAAGAAGATGTGGTACATATATACAATGGAATATTACTCAGCCATTAAAAGGAAAGAAACAACAGCATTTGCAGCAACATGGATGGACACAGAAATTACCATGCTAAGTGAAGTCAGTCAGACAGCAAGACGCCAACATCATATGCTATTACCTGCATGCAGAATCTAAAAAAAAGGACACAATGAACTTCTTTGCAGAACAGATACTAACTCACAGACTCTGAAAAACTTACGGTTTCCAAATGAGACAGGTTGGGGGGGTAGGGGGATGCACTGGGGGTTTGGGATGGAAATGTTATAAAATTTGTTTGTGATGATCATTGTACAACTACAAATGTAATAAAATCATTGAGTAATAAAAAAAAGTTATTTTGAATGTTTTTGGGATATTGCAAGGTTTAAAATAAATGGTCTATTTTTAAAGATGTAATACAATATTCTGCTAACATACTTCTAACAACTCTATCCTAAGCCTAGGAGCTTCATCTCTGATTCCTAACAGCCCTGGAGTAAATTGAACCATATTAAAAGGTGCCATTAAATTCCCCCACCTTCATCTAAGATAGTTCATAAATGTACATAGTGTGTAATTTTTAAGTGGGAGGGGGAGAAGAATGAGTAGGCATAACAATTTTAAAAAATAGATTATTGAGGAGTTCCCATTGTGCCACAGAGGAAACGAATCTGTCTAGGAACCATAAGGTTGCAGGTTCGATCCCTGGCCTTGCTCAGTGGGTTAAGGATCTGGCGTTGCCGTGAGCTGTGGTATAGGTCACAGACATGGCTCAGATCTGGTGTTGCTATGGCTCTGGCATAGGCCAGCAGCTGTAGCTCCGATTAGACCCCTAGCCTGGGAACCTCAATATGCCGCAGGTGCGGCCCTAAAAAGACAAAAAAAAAAAATAGATTATTGAAAAGCCAAAAAATAGAAGACTGACTTCTACACTCCTAGCTCACTACAGTAACCGTGTGATAAATACAAAGACCTCAACTATTCTATAATAAGCACTATATAAATCCTAAAACGTTACCGTAATACATTAGCCTTTAAAAACCAGAAAAACACAGCTACTGCTAGTTAATCTCAAAACTGAGGAAAATTTACAAGAAATATAGTTCAGGCATATTAGAAGTCCATAATTTTAGTGTCCTCATTAACTGAATAACCTATTAGGCCCAATGCCTACTAACCTATATCACTTGTCATGCTTATATTTATTCCAATATAATTAAAACAAAATAATTCCCCAACAGATAATCTATTCTATATACTGACTTCAAAACAATATGGTTTTCAGGAAGTTGGGCAAGAGAAGCAAAGAAAGAGTAAAGGATGAATGATGAAGCCAATTTCCCAAGTTTCAATAGAATCTGTCACCATCTTTCAAAAAGAAAAGAACCATTGATTGTGTTCCCAAATTATATTACGTGTTGATCAATTCAAGAACAACCTAATACTGCTGAGAAAACCACAGAATAACAGGATTTTGAATAATCTTTCACTGAAAGGTAAAAGTTAAACATCATATTCCTTAAGAGAACTAGCAATAGTAGACATATTAACAGCACTAGGCACTGTTCCTAATATATCAGGACCCACATTAAAACCACTGCTAAAGTCTAGAAATGGTCATAACAAATCTTTCAACCTTACAGCATAAAATTCATTTGATAATTTCTTTGTCTAACACCTAATAAAATTCATTCTTCCAAAATTGTAGAAAAGCTAAGCACAGTCCTCCCTTATTATAAAGTTTCCTGTTACAAAGTTGCAGTTTACACATATGTTGTACTTTATTACTGAAAAAAAGTCCTCTTTATAACACCCTCTTTGTTGTAATACTCAACATACTTCACCTCCAGGCTAGATATATAATGAAAGCAAAATGAATTCAGACAGATTATTGAGGAAAAAAGCTAGTTTCTTTTTAGCAGTCTTTCTTCTTTCCTTGTAGCTTTTCATCATTTCAACATTTTGTTCCTGCTGAATATTTTCCTTTTCTTTTTATATATTTCCTTTGGTAAATGAAAGATGATAGATTGTAAAAACAGTGTGCACTACCTTGGAAACAAGCACTTTTAATATACAACTTCCTCCTTCCAAAACCCTACACAAATTTCACCTTTAGGACAATGAACTGTATTGGACGTAATCAGCTGCAAAAAGCCATATGAAATCTTAACTTTTGAAGTTCCCATTGTGGTTCAGTGGTAACGAACCTGACTAGCATCCATAAGGGTGCAGGTTAGATCCCTGGACCCACTCAGTGGGTTAAGGATCCAGCATTGCCATGAGCTGTGTTGTAAGTCGAAGACATGGCTCAGATCTGGCATTGCTGTGGCTGTGGTGTAGGCCGGCAGATGTAGCTCCGATTTGACCCCTAGCCTGGGAACTTCCAGGTGCCACGAGTGCAGCCCTAAAAAAAAAAGAAAGAAATTTTAATTTTCCACTCACACTTCTTTATGTTCACAGTCCCCAAAAATCATGAATATAACTTTTCAAATTAGATTTAAGAATACTTCTCAATTATTATTTCCATATTAAATATTACTGTATTATTTTAGCAAAGATCTAGAAATGCTGTTTTAAAAGGTTCTTACTGCAACTTTTAATTTAAGGAAAGTTGGTTTTAAAACCCTGCTTATTTTTAACTTATGTGGAAATACTGTTCAAATATTAATATAAGGTGGGGTACAAAAAAATTGTAAAAAGGAGTTCCCGCTGGCCACAGTGGCTTAGGAATCCGACCGCAGCAGCTTGAGTTTCTGTGGAGGCACGAGTTTGATTCCAGGCCTGACACACTGGGTTAAAGGATCTGGTGTTGCCACAGTTGTAGCGAAGGTCACAGCTGCAGCAAAGGTCACAGCTGCAGCTCAAAATCAGTTCCTGGCCCAGGAACTTCCATATGCCACAGATATGGTCATTAAAAAAAAAAAATTAAGATAAGGGGGCTTATTCTGATATACCAAGCTTAATCATTTCTGATATTCTAAATTAGCCACAAATGACTTAAATTATATACTATATGAAATACTGAAGGTCCACATTTTATACTTTAATGTTTAAGATGTAAACATAGACAATATTATTCTTCCACATAAAGCATGAACTCTCGATAATCTCGAGTGTCTTAAAAATTCTTAATAATAAAAAAATTGGGGAAAATTGTGCCAGTATGATTTCTTAAATCATCCAACTTTTGTTTGACACTTTTTTGTACTGTCCCCACATAAAGAATTATATAAGGATGCTCATATCAGCATTATTCATTTTAGTCAAAAACTGGAAACCACCCAAATGTCCATCAAAAAGATAATCTACTTAAAATTTATTTTACATGTGTATCCTTTATCATGTACTTTTGAAGTACTTTTAACATCGTAGTAGTCAACACAAACATTTGTTTTTCATATTAAGCATTAATATATACCTTTATCTTGTTTTTTAGAAATTAAATCTGTAAGCAAGAGTTTCCATGTAAAATGAAAAGGGGTTAATAAATTAATCAACTCAAGAGAGACTGAAGGGCAGGCAGGAGATTGTTCATTTTTTATGACAATGTGTTTTGTAGATGAATTTTTTTTTTAACTGTTAGAACCCTTCAGAGCACAGTGTCATCTGAATAAAGTAATTTTATGGTAATCATTTTCCTTCTCAATTGAAATATTTAATAGCCTATTTATTCCACTGTTAAGAAGGGGACTAGGATAAAACATATACAGATAGATCAAAAATGGCTGTCAGATCCTATCAAGACTATCATATTTAACCATCCTCTCATCAAAGGCAGTCCTGACCGCAGACATTCTCTTAACACTTTTCCAGCCTTGGCATTCAGGCACCATGAAAGAAAGTATTATTTTTTTCGAACAACACCAAAAAAACCTTCAAATATTCTTTTTAACCTTTCCCCCTCTTAGCCATAGTAGGCAATGAGACATTTAACCACTAGATTTCTGTAACCTCTATGAAGAGGGAATCAGAATTCGCCTTTCAGGAAAAGTAACAACTTTAAATGGTCACATAAAAATGAATTTGCAGACTACAGGGAACCCTCTTTATAATCTTCCCCCAGGAACTAAAGGTTTTATAAAAAATATACAGGAAGATGCTATTTGTTTTTTTGTTTGTTTTTTGTTTTTTGTCTTTTTGCTATTTCTTGGGCCGCTTCCACGGCATATGGAGGTTCCCAGGCTAGGGGTCTAATCGGAGCTGTAGCCGCCAGCCTACGCAAGAGCCACAGTAGCGCGGGGTCCGAGCCGCGTCTACCACCTACACCACAGCTCATGGTAACGCCAGATCGTTAACCCACTGAGCAAGGGCAGGGACCAAACCCCCCAACCTCATGGTTCCTAGTCGGATTCATTAACCACTGCGCCACAACGGGTACTCCGAAGATGCTGTTTGAAAGTAACATTGTTTTACAGGTCTTAAAACAGAAATTTGATAAATGAATACTATATATATGAGAAAAACCAGCACAAAATGAGAATCAATCCTATCACCTCTGACATTTCACTGTGGATCCATAAAGGATCTTAAAAACAAATAAGGAAAATTCTCCAATATTATAAAATACCTACACTTTAATGCTTAGGCAAAGAATGGGAGCCAGCATACCATAGGGATTCTTCTGTAACATTATTCTCCAACATTAGACCATATCTATTGGAAAACAGGGACCATGTGATTCACTCTTGTGACAAGGGTGATCAAAACATTATCTTTGATTCCCTATAAGGTAAATAGCGTTAATCTTTTATTGGCACTAACATCCCAACACAAAAAAGCAATGCTGTGTTCTGGCTGTTCATTCAGCCCACTCGAGCATATCACTTCACTCTCTGGATGGCAATCAAAGAATTCAGACAGCTTCAGGAAGAACAGCCTCTCAGCAACCGCATGTGGCCACTAATACATTTCCTTGGCAGACAAGGAAAAGGCTCCAGTTTAGAAAATTAGAAGTTATTTGAACGCTGAAGATCTGATTATCTAGGGTTGCCTCGAGATGATGCAAAGATGACTTACTTATTCTTCAATTCACTATTTTCTTTGGCAGGCTTTTTATTCCAAAGAATTCATGAATTTTTATTTATGTGACAATATAATCCCATACAAGCTTATAGAAGTCATTTTATGATTTAAAAAATATTCCACCATGCTCATATATATTAGTAAAATCTTTTCACCTCCTTTACTGGCGATCGTATTCCAAACATACTGAACCTTTTATATATAGTATTTTCTTTCCACCTCAGTCACAAACAGCAGACTACTGTACTGTCAGACGTTTATAATCTATACCGTGCCCATATTATGTCTACGCTCTGACGTTAAACTTTCCTTGATAAAAATTCTACTTTTTTGAGGTTCCATTTGACTGGGAAAAAAATCAAAGTAAAATAAAAGAACTGGAAGAATTAAAGCAAAGTGTGCATTCACAAGGCACAGAAAGAAGAAAGATTAAAGGGTTAAACAAAAGAAATATCTTTTATACTGAATATTATTTACATAATTTTTGAAAAACAAAACCTTCTTGATTTGTAAACTTTATCACAAACACTCAATTCTGAATATCACATTTTATGCTGAAAATATATTATTAAAAAAAAGGATGGGTGTGGAGTTCCCATCGTGGCTCAGTGGTTAACGAATCCGACTAGGAACCATGAGGTTACGGGTTTGATCCCTGGCCTTGCTCAGTGGGTTAAGGATCCACCATTGCTGTGAGCTATGGCGTAGGTGGCAGACGCGGCTCGGATCCCACGTTGCTGTGGCTCTTGCGCAGGCTGGCAGCTACAGCTCCGATTAGACCCCTAGTCTGGGAACCTCCATATGATGCAGGGAGCGGCCCAAGAAATGGCAAAAGACAAAAAAAACAATAATCATAATAAAAAGGATGGGTGTTCCCCGGTAAGGACTCAGCATCACTGCTGTGGCATGGGTTTTATCCCTGGCATGAGAATTTCCACATGCCATAGGTGCAGCTAAAAAAAAAAAAGGATGGATAATGTATGGATATATACCTCTAAGTAAATAAGAAAAATCACTACTTCTACTGGTAAACTTGCCTGTGTAAGTGCTGCCTCGTTGGCATATTGAGAAATAATCGGAGCAAAGGAGAATCGGGAAGCCTAAGTAATCATCTCTACTTTTACCACTATGGGAAAAGTAACCACCACAACCCACGCACTGCAGCAGTGTTCAACACGTGCTTGTTGGAGAAGAGAACAAAACTCACAAGGGAGCTAGAATGAGGGCACCAGGCTAACATCTGTTTCTGAAAAATAACCCTGATGTGTACGACATCGTTCCTGCTCAGTTACATGACTATATTCTCTCTCCATACAATCTTCTCGATAAATAAATATAAAAAATCCTGCTGGAAAATCAAACTCTATAGTTTGATGTTTGATAGAAACATCAAAACTCTTTAAGAGAGAGATCTTTCTAAGCTTAGAAGAAATAGCATAAATTGCACAGAGAAGGAACAATTTAACCACATTAAAACACACACAAAAAAATTTAAGAGCCAAGAACAATCCGGCAAAAGGATGTTTGCATTAAGTACAAAGAAATTAATATGTACTAAATAAATAGCTCATATAATAAAAATAAAATAAAAGATCATCTATCTAGGAGTCTATCAGAATCACCCAAACAACTGAATTGTTGAATTCACAAGAATTTTTATGATAAACATGCGTTCTTCAAATCCAGCAGTTCAGGGACTACTTTCAAAAATGTAACATTGTGGACTAAACAAATAAAAAATTAAATGATAAAAAGAATAGTAAACATATACCAGCAGTGGTGAAACAAAATAAAGAACACAACTTCATGCCATAATCTTCAAAAAATGGGGACCATCAAGAAATGCAGATGTTTCCCAGAATCTTTAGGGCTAGACTTAGTGCATTTTGTGAAGGGGCTAAATCCAAATTCTACATAGGGAGGAGGGGTGGCAAGGTTACAAATAAATAAAATTCTGAAAACCTTACTAAAACTCTCAAATTTAGGGTGAGACAGATTCAGAGGGGATGTAGACAATCTAGAGAAATGGAAATGGCCAGAATAATGAGAGCTCTACCTTTACCACATGCCCTCTCTCTCAGACAAGAAAAACAAATTTTACCATATTGGTGTTTTTCTGCCAAAAGAAAAACAGCAATAAAGGCCACAGACCATAAAAATAGCAGCTACACTAAATATCTCCAGTAATGATGACAAGTACAGGGAGGGCAAGATGAACTAAAGAAGCCTCCACACACCCACAAGGCACCTGAAGGAAAGCAGAGGTTGGGAGGAAGAGGGGCTGTGGGGTAGGAACTCATCATAGAGAAGATCCAAAGTCTGAGAACACCCTCCCCAGTTTCCAGGATAACAAGTTACAGACCATTCAAGTGGTGTGAACAGTGATTGAAAACAATTAACAAAATCACAAGAGACAGGGCTGAGGCCAGATGGTTCAGGAAGGCTGCCACAGCTGCAGATACCCTCTCCCCTCCACCCTCCATCCCCACTGCCCCCTCAGACTGGTGACAGGTAGAGACACAGGGCAACATCCAGCCCTCAAAACAGTATGTCAGGAAAGGAAAACTAACTACGCTCTGCTCTCTGATCGGGTGCGACTAAGGACAAGGAAAATTGGAGTTCCCACTGTGGCTCAGTGGAAAGGAATCTGACTAGTGTCCATGAGGACGCAGATTCAATCCCTGGCCTCGCTCAGTGGGTTAAGGATCTGGCATTGCTGTGAGCTGTGGTGTAGGTCACAGACACGGCTCAGATCCCAAGTTGCTGTGGCTGTGACATAGGCCACCTGCTGTAGATCTGATTCGACCCCTCACCTAGGAACCTCCACATGCCTCGGGTGCAACCCTAAAAAGACAAAAAAATAAAAAGTAAAAGACAGGGAAAATTTACCAGCACTATAAAGCAACCTGGCTCAGACAGAGTTGACCAGGCTATACCTGAGCAAGATAAAAAGAGACTGGCCTGGCAAATCCACAGACACACGAAAGAAAGGAATGAAGGAAGGAAGGAAGGAAGAAAGGAAGAAAGAAAGAAAAGGAAGAAAAAAGAAAGGAAGGAAGAAAGAGAGAGAGAGAAAGAGAGAGAGAGGGAGAGAGAGAGAGAAAGAAAGAAAGAAAGAAAGAAAGAAAGAAAGAAAGAAAGAAAGAAAGAAAGAAAGAAAGAAAGGAAGGAAGGAAGGAAGGAAGGAAGGAAAAAAGAAAGGAAGGAAGAAAAAAGAAGAAAGAAAGAAAGACAGAAAGGCAGGGAGAAAGGGAGAAGGGAAGATAATACACAAAGGACAGATGAAGAAAAAACAGACCCAAGAATCAGCACAGTGCACTGATGACTGTCAGAAGTGATGGCTATATGCTCCCCATCAGCCCAGAGTACTGATACAGGATACTCCCCATCAGTCCCAGGGTGCTGATACAGGATACTTCCCAACCACTTGTAGGCATTGTTAACAGAGATCCTGAGCTGTGACTGAACACAGCCTATGTGCACCACAAAAAGGCCTTCCCAGAACACAAAACGTACATAAGTTTAAAATCACTGTGTGAATTTTGTACCATTTTAAAGGAAAGGCACATTACCCCACATTGTTTACTTTCCCACCACAGGCTGTCAATGAACTCAAAGCCCACAGATACCAAACTCAAATTTTCACAACAACTGCTTTAAATTTAGCCCAAATTAGCATGCATCTAGTCATTTAGAGTGTGCCTGCTTTGCAAACCCTGCAAAACTGCATGAACCATCTGCTAGCCATAGATAAGACAAGTCCTGGGGCTATAAAGGACTCCAAGTCACAGATGCCCTTTACAGCTCCCTGACTGAGACTCACCAACTTGCCTCTGAGCAACATCACCCAGACACATAAGCCCCACTCGAATTTCCCCCTCCCCTGGGAGTTTCCTTTCCCTCTTCCCCTTCTGGGTGGTGGTCCTGTGTCACTGACTCTGGAACATCTCCTGCTGTGAGAGACTCACATGAAATCCTGCCAAAGCCCCACCCAAATAAAGCTCATTGTGTGCTACCGCTATCTCATAGTCTTTCTCCTTGACCAGCTCTGAAATCCTCAAACTCACTGATATTCCCCCAAAGATCTACCCCTCCCCATTCTCAGTCTTAGGTGTAAAAAGAGAATTGACCATACCTCCAGCACAAGTAACTCTGACCCAAGTGTAATCACATTCCCTTGGTGACAGTGACAGGTCAGAGGTGGGCCAGTCAGAGGCCCTGAGATGGAAAGAGAGCTTTGCTGAGCTTTCTGAGAGGAAAGCGACCACTTTTTCACATGGACTAGAATCTAAGAAGTAAGATTTACAGCTGCTATGGCCATCCTGTAATCGGGAGGAAATAGTCTATCCAAGGAAATGGAAGCAAGAGATGAAAAGAGAGAAACCAGATCTGATCACATTGAAGGCCCAGATGATGAAAGCCAGTAAATTTCTTATTCTTGCTTAAGCCAACTGTCAATTGAAATCAAAAGAATTCTCAGTTGTACCAAAGGCAAGGTTGGAAAGAGAAAAGAAGCACACCCAACGGAAAAGCAGAATTGTGTCCTATACAGAAATTGGGAAGTTTTTAAGTCTTTGTTGTCTGTTACCAGGTAAGCTCAAAATATAAATATCCTCATGCAAAACTAAAATTTTATGATCAGAAAATTCCAAAAATTAGAGCAGACTATAGATAACAGTGCTGTATTGTATGTTTTTAAATCTGTTGTACACATGAAGCTAATATAATGCTGTAGGTCAATTACGCCTCAATTTCTTAGAAATCTGTTTAAAAAGTAGATTTCATATTAATTGTTCTTACCACAGTAAAACTATAGCTGGATACACAGACAGAGAGATGAAGAGATAGAATGAATGAATAAATGGAAGATGACTCTCAAAAAAAGTGAGAGCAAAGAAGCAAAAATTTTGGAGAAGGTTAAAAACTGAAGAAAGATCTAGATGGTGGTGATAATCACTATTACAGTATTAAAGAGCCTGTTTTTCCTTGTAAACCACAATTCATTATGAAGAGACAGCAATAATTCAACATGACTAAAAAGCACCAATTATGTGTTGAGAAAAAGTTTTAAGGAACAAAAGTGGCCCACCATAATCCAATGTAATTTTTCAAATAAAAAAGTATTCCAGTTAATTTTTCAATTATCATGGAAGACATTTTGTTCATCAGATCAAGATTTCATCCTGTGTCCTCACAGACTTCTCCCCTCTTATAAAATCTTTTCCCCTCCAGCTACGGCCTTACTTTTCTCTTACCTGCCATGGCTAAACCTCTTCACAAAATAGCTTTCCTTTGGGTTTTCCACTTCTCTGTGGATTCCTCATCCTAGAGCAAGTGGTCAAATGTTCCTAGCTTTATGTTAAAACTGTTTTCTCTAAAGGGAATTCCCATTGTGGCTCAGCAGGTTAAGAACCCAACTAGTGTCCATGAGGATGTGGGTTCTATCCCTGGCCTCACTCATCGGGTTAAGGATCCAGTGTTTCAGCAAGTTGGATCGTGGGCCGCAGATGCAGCTTGGATCTGGTGTTGCTGTGGCAGTGGTATACGCCGGCAGCTGCAGCTCCAATTCAACCCCCAGCCTGGGAACTTTCATATGCCACAGGTGTGGCCCTAAAAAGACCAAAAAAAAAAAAAAAAAACTGTTCTCTATGATCACCAATGACCTCCAAATGGCAAAATCTAATCTTTTCTTTTCAATACTCCAGCTGTTTAAGGTCTGACACTCTTGACCCCTTTCCTACCTCTTAAAACTCTCTTCCCTCTCCTTCTTTGACATCATGTTCTCCTGTCTCCATTTATCTCTCTCTCTCTCTTTTTTTTTTCCCTTCATTCTTGGCCGCCCCACAGCATATGGAGTTCTCGGGCCAGGGATCAGATCCGAGGCACAGATGCAACCTAAGCTACAGCTGTGGCAACGCCAGATCCCTAACCCACTGTGCCAGGGATTGAACTCACATCCCAGCGCTGCCAAGGCTCTGCCAATCCCATTGCACCACAGCAGGAACTCCTCCATTTATACCTCTTAACCTCTTACATTAGCTCATCTTCCTATCCCTACCCTTAAAATTGTCACTTTCAACAAGTACAGTCATAGTAATCTATCTATAGAGCATTATATCTTTCTCTATGACAGATAAGTTGGTAGCTAAAGGGGATAATTTTGCCTTACTGAGGGCTTTAACCTATAGCTAAGAAAGTTAATTTAGTAGTTCCCTGGTGGTTCAACGGGTTAAGGATCCAACATTGTCACTGCTATGGCTGTGGTTACTGCTGTGGCATGGGTTTAATCCCAGGCTCGAAAATTGCATGCAAGGCCAAAAAAAAAGGTTAATTCAAGAGACTGAAAACACCAAAAATTTTTTTAGGAATTTAGGAGCTTGAAAATACCAAAATTTTTTTTAGGTAAAGTATTTTTTTAAGTATTCGAAAGTCTGAAAAATAATCCTCTGAAGAGGAACAAGCTATCCCAGAAGGAATTTGAATGGCTCAGTCCATGTGCAATGAAAACTTTACACTAAAGACCATACCAAAAAAAAAAAAAAAAAAAGACCATACAACTGGTCATTTATAGGAAACTAGGATTAGTAACCTCCAAATTAAAGTGGATAAAGGAGTTCCCATCGTGACTCAGCAGAAACGAATCTGACTAGCATCCATTAGGACACAGGTTCAATCCCTGGTCTTGCTCAGTGGGTTAAGGATCCAGCGTTGCCATGAGTTGTAATGTAGGTACACCCCACCACTGGCTTTCTGTGGCATAGGCCAGCAGCCACAGCTCCAATTCAACCCTTAGCCTGGGAACCTCCATATGCAGTTGGTGCAGCCCTAAAAAGACAAAAGACAAAAATAAAGTGGATAAAAATGAAGAGTTGTAATTTTAAAAGTAACAGCATGTTCCCCACCCTCATTTACTCCCCTCCCCTCACATATACATATGTACACACACACACACACACACACACTCTATTAGCCTGAGGGAGCTGCTCCATCCTGAGGGCTCCAGCATAACTTTGTACACATCTATCTCTATTTCAGCTCACCTCTTTACATTACAGTTAATTCTTAATCTTTATTGCCTCCTAGGTTGTGAGCTACTTGAGAACAAAATTGTCTTTTATTCATAATCTTTCTGTTCTGAGAAACCAGTACAGTGCCTGGGCACTCACAAGACTCTCAGTAAATATGCACTGGACGGACGGATGGACGGACGGATGGATGGATGGATGGATGGACGGACGGATGGATAAACAGAGAAAGAGATGATACAGTAACACCATACATGCTCTAGTTCTAAAAGTTCCCATACATCTCCAACAAATCAACTATTTCTTCCTGGTGTCCTTATCACATATTTGAAAGATCCCTTTTATATATTATAAGGCTCATCAACCTGCCTCAGGCCTACAGGACAAATTTTGAGCAACTGAGGATGTAACTGTCATACTCACATTATGAGTAAAGGAAATTCTGCCTCAAGTTTATCTTGATAGTACGAAGATACATTACATAGTCTATATAAAATTACCAAGCTAAGTATATGTAATTGTTGACTTAAAACAATAACATTCTTTCTTCACCCCACCACTGGCTTTCTGTCAGTAAATATTAATGCTCTCCTTTTCCAAATACTATTCTGGAAGCTTATCTTAATTAGGTAAAGTAACATGTCAACAACCATTGGAAGTTACAGTGACAAAATGAAACAAAGCAGAGGAAAATTTGACAGAAATAGCATTTGTTCCTTTTTTCAAAAACAAATAGAGTTCAAGTTACCAAACAAAATAAATAACACCAATCTTAGTAACATGTTTATAAATCAATTAAAACCCACCTTTTCAAAACTGATTCAGTATATTTCTAAACTATAATTGATTGTCCATGTTTATGCCATACACTAAATTTTCAAGCATTAATTTGTCAATAGCATAAAAAGCAAAGATAAACTATTATTTTTATTAAAACCCAGAGTCACATCTTTCTTCAAAAAAGCATCTTAGATTTACATCAGAGAAACTATAAATATTTTTAACTTCACACACATCTCCTACCCCCTCAGTAAAAAAAAAACCCAATATAGCCACTAATATTGCACGTTTCATTCTTTTCCCCCTAAAAAAAAAAAAAAAGGTATAATATGGAAAGAATTTTAGTTTAAATTCTGGAATGGTAGGTAGTAGTTTGAATAATGGTAGCTATTAGGCAAATATTCTTCAACTAGTTTCTAAAACTAGATTTCCTATTTTTTTCTCACTTCTTTCTAATAAATGTTGCAACATAGCTTGAGGTAAAACCAAAGCTTACTGCATCGAGTGAATGAACCTTTAAGATTTTGCAAATGTATAAAAGGTGTTTTTGAAAGATTTTCATAACAAGCAAGCAAACAAAAAAAGATTAGATAAAAACAGTAATTATTTCTTCTGCTAATTTTGAATAATATATTACCACCCATATATATAACCTCTGATTATTTTTAGGGGCTATTTTTCTATAAACCAAAGCACCAACAAAAAAAATGAAATTAAAAAAGCGAATATCTTACCCAGAAATTAACACATTTTCTATAATCTATGAAAAATCAAAGTTATGGACTAACTTTAGCCAAACCATTTGCGCATCTTTCTCTGATACGAAAGTGTTTTTCTGAATTAGGAAGAAGGTAAGTTTACAGTCTAGATACCCGATTTAGTATGGTTAATACCACAAGGTTCTGGAAGCAGAGAGCCTGGGCTGGAATCCCTCCTCTACCATTTACTAAGTACATGTTAAGTTACTCAACTTGTAAAGCACTTAGAACACTGCTTGGTACAGAATAAGCACTCAGTAGATACAGGGCAGCAGCAAACCTCTAGATCTCTGTGACTTGGCATCAGATGGGACACTATCAGAAATTCAAACTCTCCGGTCCAATTTCAGACTTTCAGTGTCAGAAAACTGCGTTTTTATCATGACACAATTATGATTCAAATATAAAGTAAAATTTGAGAAGCACAGCCAGAAAGCATTTTTAAATTATACTTTGAGATGTTTCCTAAAATAATTAATTTTTTAAGAAGTTCCCCATTGCTTTTCTGAAGCTTGAAGAAGTTACATTTATTTTTAGTAAAAGGCAAAGTATTATTTGGGATAAAAATTCCTCCAGTAGTGATTTCTTACCATACCTAATTCAAAGACAGAATCAACTAAATCCCAAGGTTGTAGAGGACTGCCATCTAGTGGTAGTTCATTCTGATACACACACCAAATAAACTCCCTCTGCCTTTCCAGCACTTTAAATAAATACCTTTGTTCAAAATACTGCCTAAAAAAGAATACAAATACTTATTTGCAGAAAAGAAACAGACTCACAGACTTTGAAAACAAACTTATGGTTATCAAAGGGTACAGGTGGAGGGAGGGATCGATTGGGGGTTTGGGATTGGCATATCCACTTAGTCATTCTCTGCTATAATTCATTTCCATCACCTCTAATTTTTCTATATTACAAATAAATACACATGCACATATACAAACGGAATGGAAGGCAGAAAGAGGAAGGAAATAAATATATGGCAACTTGATATGACTTTTTCATATTTTGAATCATTTCCTAATATACGTTGTCATAAATCACACATTAGCATTCAAGAACATTTTCACAGTTCTTTTTTCTTTTTTTTTTTTTTTTTTTTGGTCTTTTTTGTTGTTGTTGTTGTTATTGTTGCTATTTCTTGGGCCACTCCCGCAGCATATGGAGGTTCCCAGGCTAGGGGTCGAATCGCAGCTGTAGCCACCGGCCTACGCCAGAGCCACAGCAACGCGGGATCCGAGCCGCGTCTGCAACCTACACCACAGCTCACGGCAACGCCGGATCGTTAACCCACTGAGCAAGGGCAGGGACCGAACCCGCAACCTCATGGTTCCTAGTCGGATTCGTTAACCACTGCGCCACGACGGGAACTCCCCATTTTCACAGTTCTTAATAACTATCCTGCTTGATAAGAATACTGCATCATTTTACAGGGTCATGAGCAATGCAGGATGTACAGACTGCACTATCACCTCTCTGGCATCAGGCTTTATCCCGTGGCTAATTTTTTAAAGTTTTATAATTAAGATATAATTTACTTACCACTCCTTAAAAATATACTCAGTTTTTCAGGTGTTTATAGAGCTTTGCAAACATCACCATAATCTAATTTAGGTCATTTTCATTATCTCGAAAAGAAACTCTGTACCCATTAGCAGCAAATCCCCGTTTTCCCCGCCAACCCCCCCACAAAAAAATGGCTAAATTTTACCAACTTACCACCTCATTACTTTTTAATGTCTTCTTGTAGATAACTCAATATTAACTCAATGATAGTACGTATCTCAAACCCATGAAACAGAATAATTGCTTCTGCTACTCAGATATTAATTTCTGTGTTTCAAATTGAGAAACATCTTAACCATAGTAAAGTAAGATATATGATAATGGCCCCTCGTTTTTTCAAAAGGTACTTTTTAAATATAAGGCATAATTAAGAACTAAGAAAAGATATAAGTACAAAGTTATCTATTCTTTTCAAAACTAGTAGCAATTATCATTACTTTGGAAATCCATCACTACCAGCAAAAATGTCACACAAAAGCAAAGAATTTCTTTTTAATTAATTTGTTTTTATTCTAGTTATTTAATTCATTTAATTTATTTAACTTTATTTTGAGGGAGGGAATGGGTCGGGCTGGGAGTTTGGGGTTAGTAGATGCAAACTATTAATTTAAAATGGATAAGCAATGAGGGCCTGCTGTATATCCCAGTTCTTGGGATAGACCACGATGGAAGATAATAAATATAAGAAAAAGAATATATGATATTCTAGGTCACTTTTCCATACAGCAAAAATTGGTACAACATTGTAAATCAACTGTACATTAATTTTTTTAAACTTTATTTTTAAAGTTTATTGACCTTATAATAAAATTAAAAGTACAGTGCAAATGATATAACATTTGACATGTGATCTAAAGAATTCTTTTTAAAAAGAATTAAATAGGGAGTTCCCATCGTGGCTCAGTGGTTAACGAATCCAACTAGAAACCATGAGGTTGCGGGTTTGACCCCTGGCCTTGCTCAGTGGGTTAAGGATCCAGCGTTGCTGTGGCTGTGGTGTAGGCAGGCGGCTAGAGCTCCAATTAGACCCCTAGCCTGGGAACCTCCATATGCCGCAGGAGTGGCCCAAGAAATGGCAAAAAAAGACCAAAAAAAAAGTAAATAATTGCCTTGATTTTACCAAAAATTAAAAGCTTACTTTCACGTAGCCAAAGAACTTTTTCCTCATATAATAATTTTTTGATTCCAGATGTATGGAACTTGACAATTTTTCTTTTGAGGACTTAGTAAGGGAAAGAAAATTAAAAACAGTTCATTAAACAAGGGAGATGTAGGTCTCCCAATCATAAAAAATGTTTTTATTTTTTTTTGTAATTTTTTTGTCTTTTTAGGGCAGCACCTATACATAGCATATGAAAGTTCCCAGGCTAAGAGTCAAATCAGAGCTGCAGCTGCCTGCCTACACCACAGCTACAGCAATGCCAGATCTGAGCCACATCTGCGACCTACACAACAGCCCACGGCAACACCAGATCCTTTAACCCACTGAGTAAGGCCAGGGACCGAACCAGTGTCCTCATGGACACTAGTCAGGTTCGTTACCAATGAGACAAAATTAGACTACTCAAACATTTTTTAAAGAACAGTGGAAATCAGTCCTGACAGCTGACGTTGGGAGGGGACATCTCACAGAGAGAAGTTAGCTTCTCATCAAATTTTAGCTCTTTCCCTCCTCTCTTTATCTAGCTCTAGTTATCTCCCATATTTTTCAATAATCCAAACATTTCTGTTACTCAAATTAAGCAATACTGCAGTCAAGTGTTTTGTCTCATATCATCTTAATTACAATAAGATGATAATTTATAATTATAAAATTAATAAAATCTTAATTTTATTTTATTAGAGTATACAAAATATTTATTTCTACATTACCCAAAATACCTTTTTTCTGTTATGTGACTTTTTTTTTCTTATTCAAGTATAGTTGATTTACACTGTTGTATTAGTTTCAGGTGTACAGCAAAGTGATAGTTATTTTTTTTATATGTGCAAAGTGATGCAGTTACATATATATACATACACATATATAATATATATTCTTCAAATTCTTTTCTCTCATAAGTTATTATAAGATTTTGAGTATAGTTAGTTCCCTGTGCTATACAGTAGGCCCTTGTTGGTTATCTATTTTATATATAGTAGTGTGTATACATTAACCTCAAACTCCTAATTTATTTCTCTTGTTTTCCCCTTTGGTAACTAACTATAAGTTGGTTTTCTGTTTCTGAGTCTGTTACTGTTTTGTAAATTAATTCATTTGTATCATTTTTTGATTCTACATATAAGCAATATCACATGACATTTGTCTTTCTCTGCCTGGCTCATTTCACTTGTATGATAATTTCTAGATCCATCCATATTGCTGCAAATGGCATTATTTCATTCTTTTTATGGCTAATATTTCACTGTGTATATACACCATATATTCTTTATCCATTCATCTGTCAATGGACATTTAGATTGCTTCCATGTATTGGTTATTGTACACGGTGCTGCAGTGAACACTGGGGTGCATGTACCTTTTCAAATTACAGTTTTTCTCCAAATACATGAATAGGATCACTGGATCATATAGTAATTCTGTTTTTACATTTTTAAGGAACCTCCACATTGTTAGTCAGAAAGGCTGTATAAATTTATATTCCCACCAACAGTGGAGGAGGGTTCCTTTTTCTCCATAACCTCTAGAGGATTCACTTTTGACTTTCTGATCATAGCCATTCTAACCAGTGTGAAGTAATGGCTCATTTTAGTTTTGATTTGCATTTCTCTAATAATTAACAATATGAAACATCTTTTCATGTACATGTTGCCCATCTGTATGTCTTCTTCAGAGAAATGTCTATCTAGATCTTCTGCCACTTTTTTGACATTGAGCTATATGAGCTGTTGCATATTTTGGCAATTACTCCCTTGTTGGTCGCATCCTTTGCAAATATTTTCTCACAGTCCATAAGTTGACCTTTTGTTTTTGTTTATGGTTTCCTTTGCTAAGCAAAAGCTTTTAAGTTTAATTAGGTCCAATTTATCTATTTTTGTTTTTATTTCCATTACTCTGGAAAACAGCAAAAAAATATTGCTGTGATTTATGTCAAAGAGTCTTCAAGGTTTTCCTCTGGGAATTTTATAGTATCCTGTATTACATTTAGGTCTTTAATCCATTTGGAGTTTATTTTTATATATGATGTTAGAGAATTTCTAATTTAATTTTTTTACACAGAGCGGTCCAATTTTCCCAGCATCACTTATTGAAGAGACTGTCTTTTGTCCATTGTATATTCTTGCCTCCTTTGTGATAGATTAATTGACCATATGCATGGGTTTATTTCTGGGCTCTCTACTGGTTACAATGAGATATCGATGCATCTGTTTCTGTGCCAGTACCAAACTGGTTTTTTTTTATTTTATTTTATTGGAGTATAGCTGACATGATATTATATTAGTTTTAGGTATACAGCAAAGAGAATCAGTCCTACATATAAATAGATGCATTCATTTTTCTCATACAGGTTATTACACACTATTGAGTATATTTTCTTGTGCTACATTCTTATTAATCATCTATTTTATACAGTAGTGTGTATACATATTCCCACTCTCCCAATTCTTCCTTTTCCCCAACAGTAGTACCATACTGTTTTGATAATGTAGCTGTGTAGTTTACTTTTGTGCATGGTGTGAGGGTGTGTTCTAGCTTCACTGATTTACATGCAGCTGTCCAGTTTTCCCAGCATCACTTGCTGAAGAGATTTTTCCCATTTTATGTTCTTGCCTCCTTTGTCAAAGATTAATTGACCATAGCTGTCTGGGTTTATTTCTGGGTTCTCTATTCTGTTCCATGGGTCTGTATGTCTGTTTTGGCACCAGTACCACACAGTCTTGATTACTGTAGTTTTGTAATATTGTCCAAAGTCTGGGAGAGTTATGCCTCCTGCTTGGTTTTTGTTCCTCAGGATGGCTTTAGTAATTATGGGTCTTTTATGACTCCATATAAATTTTTGGATTGTTTGTTCTAGTTTGTAAAAATGTTATGGGTAATTTGATAGGGACTGCATTGAATCTGTAGATTGTTTGGGTAGTATGGCCATTGTAAAAATATTAATTCCTTATGGATGGCCAACAGGCATATGAAAAAATGCTCAATATCACTAATTATTAGAGAAATGAAAATCAAAACTACAGTGAGGTACCTCACACCAGTCAGAATGGCCATCATTAACAAATCAACAAATGACAAATACTGGAGAGGGTGTGGAGAAAAAGGTACCCTCATCCACTGTTGGTGGGAATGTAAACTGGTACAACCACTATGGAAAACATTATGGGGATACCTCAAGAAACTAAATATAGAGCTACCATATGATCCAGCAATTCTGTGCTGCTGGGCATGTATCCAGACAAAACTTTCATTGAAAAAGATACATGCACCCCTATATTCATTGCAGCACTATTTGACAATAGCCAAGACATGAAAACAATCTAAATGTTCATCAACAGATGAATGGATTAAGAAGACGTGGTCTATATATATACACTGAAATATTACTCAGCCATAAAAAAGACAAAGTAATGCCATTTGCAGCAACATGGATGGATCTAGAGATTCTCCTACTAAGTGAAGTAAGCCAGAAAGAAAAAGACAAATACCATATGATATCATTCATTTGTGGAGTCTAAAATATGGAACAGATGATCCTATCTAAAAATAACAAATAAACAAACAGAAAACAGAAAGAGATCATGGCCAAGAAAAGCAGACTTGGGGTTCTGGGGGGGATGGATGGGAATTTGGGGGGTTTGGGGGAATGCAAACTATTATATTTAGAATGGATAGGCAATGGGATCCTACTGTACAGCACAGGGAAATGTGTGTGATTGGGTCACTTTGTTGCACAACAGAACTTGATGAAACATTGTAAATCAACTATACTGTAATAATAATAAAATAAAATAAAACATAATAAAATATTTTTTTTCCATTTCCACTTCTTTGTGTCCTCTTTAATTTCCTTGGTTAATGTTTTATAGTTACCAGTATATAAGTCTTTCACCTCCTTGGTCAGGTTTATTCCTAGGTATTTAATTTTTGGGGGGTGCAATTTTAAAAGACATTGTATTTTTATATTCCTTTTCTAATATTTCATTGTTAGTATACAGAAATGCAACCTATCTCTGAAAGTTAATCTTGTACCTGCTATTTGCTGAATTCACTGATCAGTTCCAGCAGTTTTTATGTGGAATCCTTAGGGTTTTCTATATATAGTATCATGTCATCTGCACAGAGAGATAATTTTACTTTTTATCCTCCAATTTGGATACATTTTATTTCTTTTGTTTGTCAGATTTCTATGGCTAGGACTTCCAATATTATGTCAGATAAAAGTGGTGAGACTGGGCATCCTTGTCTTCTTCCATATTTTGGCACAAAGGCTTTCAGCTTTTCTCTGCTGAATATTATATTGGCTGTGGGTTTGTCCTAATTGGTTTTTTTTTGTTGTTTGTTTGTTTGTTTTTGGCTTTTTGCTATTTCTTTGGGCCACTCCCACGGCATATGGAGGTTCCCAGGCTAGGGGTCTAATCGGAGCTGTAGCCACCAGCCTACGCCAGAGCCACAGCAACGCGGGATCTGAGCCGCGTCTGCAACCTACACCACAGCTCACGGCAACGCCGGATCATTAACCCACTGAGCAAGGGCAGGGACCGAACCCGCAACCTCATGGTTCCTAGTCAGATTCGTTAACCACTGCGCCACGACGGGAACTCCCTTTTCCATTTCTTATTTTGTTTATTTGGGCTTTTTATCTCCTCTTCTTGGTGATTCTGGCCAGAAGTTTGGCAATTTTGTTTACCTTTCAAAGAACGAGCTCTTGGTTTTATTGACTTTTTTCTACTGTTTTTTGAATCTCTTTTTTATTCATTTCCTCTCTGATCTTTATGATTTCCTTCTGACTGCTGACTTTAGGTTTTGTTGGTTCTTCTTTTTCTAATTCTTTTGGGTGGTAGGTTAAGTTGTTGATTTGAGATTTTTCTTTTTTGAGGAAGGCCTGTTTTGCTATGAACCTCTAAGAACTGCTTTTGCAGCATGTCAGATTTTGAATGGCTGTGTTTTCATTATCATTTGTCTCAAGGTATTTTTTAATTTCCCTTTTAATTTCCTTGTTGACCCCCATTGGTTTTTTAGTAGCATGTTGTTTAGTCTCTATGCAGTCAGTTTTTTCTCATTTTTTTTTTCCTTTGGTTGATTTCTAGTTTCATGCTATTGTGGTCAGAGAAGATGCTTGAAATGATTGCTATGCTCTTAAGTTTGCTGAGGTTAGTTTTATGGCCCAGTATGTGGTCAATCCTTGAGAATGCTCTATGTGCACTTGAAAAGAATATACATTCTGGGTTTTTTGGATATAATGTCCTGAAAATATCTATTAAGTCTAACAGTTCTATTGTGTCATTTAGAGTCTCTGTTGCCTTAATGATTTTCTGTCTGGAGGATCTGTCCATTGATGTGAATGGAGTGTTAAAATCGCCTACAATTATTGTATTACTGTCAATTTTTCCTTTTATGTCTGTTAGCATTTGTTGATGTATTTGGGTGCTCCTCTATTAGGGGCATATATATCGATGAGTGTAATATCCTCTTTGTCTTTCTTTATGGCCTTTGTGTCAAAGTCTATTTTATCTGATATGAGTTTTGCAACTCCCACTTTCCTCTTTTCCATTCACATGAAATATCTTTTTTCCATCCCCTCACTTTCAATGTGTGTCCTTTGCCCTAAGGTGAGTCTCCTGCAGACAACATACTGTAGGCTCTTGTTTTTTTTTATCCAGTTGATCACTCTATGTCCTTTGATTGGAGCATTCAGTCCACTGATATTTAAGGTAATTATTGATAAATAGGTATTTAATGCCATTTTAAAATTTGTTTTCCAGTTGATTCTGTTTCTCCTTTGTTCCTTTCTTTTTTTAGTTGGATGGTTTCCTTTTATTTTATGCTTTTTAGTTTTTATGAATGTATTGTTTGGTTTTGATTTGTGGTTGCCCTGTTTTTCAAGTATGTTAACCCATTCCTATATCGGCTTGCTTTATTTAGTCTTATAGTCACATTGGATCAAACATATTCTTTAAAAAAAAAAAAAGTCTAGATTTTATTGCTTTCCTTACCCACATTCTATGATTTTGATATCTTTTTCAACATCTTCATGTTTATCCTTCTGCTCTTCCTTCTGTTTATCGTCGCGTTTACAATAGGGTTTTTTTTTTTCCTTTAAACCTATACTGGCTTATCCAAGTGATTACTTTCCAATTGTGATTTCCTCCATTCTATATCTTCCTTCCTTCCTAGTTAGAGGAGACCCTTCAGTATTTCCTTTAGAATGGGTTTATTATTGCTGTATTCTTTTAGTTTTTGTTTGTTGGAGGAATTCTTTATTTCTCCTTCTATTTTAAATGATATTCTTGCTGGGTAGAGTATTCCAGGCTGCAAATTTTTCCCTTTGAGAACTCTGAATATGTCTGGCCACTCTCTTCTGATATGCAGTGCTTCTGTAGAGAAATAAGCTGATAGCCTTATTGGGCTTCCCTTATAATTAACTCTTTGTTTTCCTCTTGCTGCCTTTAGAATCCTCTCCTTATCTTTAATTTTTGCCATTTTTATTATATTATGTCTTGGTGTGGGTCTGTTTGGGTTCAACTTGTTTGGGGCCCTCTCTGCCTCCTGTATCTTGACGTCTATTTTCTTTAGATTTGGAAAGTTTCTAGTCATTATTTCTTCAAATATATTTTCAATCCCCTTTTCTTTTTCTTCTCCTTCTGAAATCCCTATTATGTGTAGACTGGCCTGATTTATGTTATCCAACAGATCTCTTATATTGCTTTCATGTTTTTTTCATTTGGTTTTCTGTGTGCTGTCCTGATGGGTGATTTTCATTATTCTATTCCAAGTCACTTATTCATTCTTCTGCATTATTCACTCTGCTCTTCGGTGCCTTTAACTCAGCTTGCATCTCTGCAAATGAATATTTTTTCTTGGCTCCTCTTTATATTTTCTAGTTCCTTTCTAAAGTAATTTGCATTACCATTCATATCTGTTCTTAATTCCTTCAGAATTTTCCCTGTCACCTTTTTTAATTTAGTGTCTGTTAGTCTAAGGAAGTCTGTTTCATTGTTTGCTCCTTCAGAGGAATTCTCCTGGTATTTCAACTGGGAATGGTAAGCTTCTTCATTTTGCTTATATTTTTCTTATTCTGTAAGTTTAGGGAAAACTACTATAGTTTTGGAGGGCTATTTATATGCAAGAGCACCCCTGGGTAGTTTAAGAGGGCTTACTTTCTTCTTCTTCTTCTTCTTCTTTTTTTTTTTTTTTTTTTTTTTTTTTTTTTTTTTTTTTTTTGGCATGAGGGCAGCTTTTGGTTTGGATGCTTGCTATCTCTTTCCTCAGTGTGTGCAGGCTGTTATCCCCTTGATTAAGGGGTGTGCTGGTATATGGCCTACCCATACTTCCCAGGAGATGGAGACAACAGGCAGGGCCTGTGGCCTGAGCCTGGTTGCTGAGCCCATGATAGTGGTAAGGATCCATGGGGATGTGGAGCAGGCTGCTCCTAGTTGCAAGAAGTGGCAGGATGCCTAGGAAGAGTGGCAGTGACTTTCAGGCAGGTGTAGGTGCTGCCCAGAGCCTTCAGCAGTGGCAAGAGCAGGGCATGTGTATTCCCAGGGGAGTGAAAGCAACAATGGCAGCACTTGGTTGCATTCCCCTCCTCTGTGGCATCCCTTGAGGTGACTAACGGTGGCAAGCCATGCCCACCTCTGAAGTCTGAGATGGCTGTGGTGGTTTGCCTCCACTGCCTGTAGCCCATGCAAGAAGCACCCCACCACCCATAGCCTACACAAGAGGCACCCCACTGCCCAAGAGCCCACGCATGCACAGAGAAAGATATTCCTATGGTGGTCCCGCCTCTCCTCCTCTCACCCTCCCCAACAATAGTGCCTTGCTTCTCCTGCAGGCCTAGGCCTCCTCCCATGTTCCCTCAGCTGTGGCACTCCACTCCCCAGCTTGTGACAAACTGCTCCCTCATGCTGTCTCCACACAGCCAACCCTAGTCTTCTCCCTGGAACTGACCTCCAGAGTCTGAGACACAGCACCCAGCCCCCACCCAAGCATCTCAGGCTGTGGTTTCCAGGGGTGATGGTACCAATGGTCTGTGCAGCTCTCTCTCTGCATTGCCCTCCTCAGTCTAGCTGCTGAGCTTTTCTCCAAGGCTTTAATGTTCCCACTCAGTCTTGGCTGATCTCCTGGCCAGTTAGGTAGCCTCCCAGGGTGTGGATTCCTTTCCTCTTTCACAGCTCCCTCTCAAGAGTGCTGATCTCATCCTGATTCCTTTTTTTTCCTCTTTTCTCTCACTCTCTTTTTTTTCTTTTATTCTATGCAGTTATGTGGAGGGTTTCTTGGCATTTTTTGGGAGGTTTACGGTCTTCTGCCAGCATTCAGTAGATGTTCTGTGCAAATCATTCTACATGTAGATGGATTTTTGATGTGTTTGTGGGGAGTACCATGTCTTGCTCCTCTGCCACCTTGATCCCACTCATAACAGTCTTTATTTTAAAGTCTATTTTGTCCAATATATGTATTGCTACTCCAGCCTTCTTTTGATTTCCATTTGCATGGAATATCTTTTTCCCATCCCCTCAATTTCAGTTAGTATGTATCTCTAGATCTGAAGTGAGTCTCTTATAGATGGCATATATGTAGATCTTATTTTTGTATCCATTTAGCAAATTTATGTCTTTTGGTTGGAGCATTTAATCCACTTATATTTAAGGTAATTATTGATATGTATATTCTTATCACTATTTTGTTAAATGTTTCAGATTTTTGTAGATTTTTTTTCTTTCTTCTTTTGTTCTCTTTTCTTTGACTATCTATAGTGTTATGCTTGGATTACTTTTTGGGTTTTTTGTGTATAATTATTATAGATTTTTGGTTTGTAGTTATCATGAGGTTTTGATATAACAGTCTACATATATGCTTCTTTTAAGTTGCTGATCTCTTAATGTCAATGCCTTTTAAATATCCTGCTTTTGTACTCTCTTCCACTCACGAAACTGGTTTGGATTCCATATTTTACATCTAATTATTTTGTATATCCCCTAAGTGCTTGTTGTGGATTGTTGTTATAAATGAATTTATAGCTTTTGTCTTTTAAATTTCCTACATGTTTATAGGGAGGATGATTTCCTACCTTTAGTGTATGTTTGCCTTTAGTGATGAGCTTTCCCACTTTGTAATTTCCTTGTTTCTAACTGTGGTATTTTCTTTTCCACCTAGATAAGTTCCTTTAGCATTTGTTGTAAAACAAATACGATGATGCTAAATTCTTTTATCTTTTGTATTTCTGTAAAGCTTTTGATTTCTCTGTCAAATCTGAATGAGAGCCTTGCTGGGCACAGTATTCTTGGTTGTAAGTTGTTCCCTTTCATCACTTTAAATTGCCACTCCCTTCTGGCCTGCAGAGTTTGCAGAAAAATCAGCTGATAGACTTATGGGAGTTCCCTTGTATATTGTTTCTTGCTTTTCCCTTGTTGCTTTTAATATTTTCTCTTTATCTTTAATTTTTGTCAGTTTGATTACTATATGTCTCAGCCTTTCTCTTTGGGTTAATACTGTATGGGATTTTCTGCACTTCTGGACTTGGGTGACTATTTCCCTTTCCAGATTAAGGAATTTTTAAATTATTATCCCTTCAAATATTTTCTCAAGTCCTCCCTCTTCTCCTTTGGGACACCTCCGCCCCAATAATGTGAATGTTAGTATGTTTCATATTGTTCCAGAGGTCTCTTAAACTGTCCTCATTTCTTTTCATTCTTTCTTCTTTATTCTGTTCTGCAGCAGTGATATCCATTACTGTCTTCCAGCTCACCAATTCATTTCTCTGTCTCACTTATTCTACTATTAATTCCTTCTAGTATAGTTTTCATTTCAATTACTGTATTTTTCTACTCCGGTTGTTCTACTTTCTAACTCTTTGTTAAAAACTCCTTGTAACTTCTCACTCTGTGTATCTATTATTTTCCTGAGGCCTTAGATCATCTTTATGATCATTACTCTGAACCCTTTCTCAGGTAGATTGCCTACTTCCATTTCACTTATTTGTTCTGGGGTTCTGTCTTGTTCCTTCGTCTGAAACATATTCCTCTGCTGCCTCATTTTTTCTAAATTTCTATTCGTATTTTTATATACATGGTAAGTTAGTTATGTTTCTCAACTTTGGAGAAGAGACCCTCTGTAGGGGGATGTCTTTTTTTTTTTTTTTTTTTTTTTTTTTGTCTTTTTGCTATTTCTTTGGGCCACTCTCGCAGCATATGGAGGTTCCCAGGCTAGGGGTCTAATCGGAGCTGCAGCCACTGGCCTACGCCAGAGCCACAGCAACTCGGGATCCGAGCCGTGTCTGCAACTTACACCACAGCTCACGGCAACGCCGGATCCTTAACCCACTGAGCAAGGGCAGGGACCGAACCCGCAACCTCATGGTTCCTAGTTGGATTCGTTAACCACTGCGCCACGACGGGAACTCTGGGGGATATCTTATATGTCCCAGCTATACATGCCTTTCTCATTACCCAAGGGCCAGGGACCCCAGGGGAGGGTCTGACCTGTGTTTGCAGACTTGGTTCTACAGGCTACAGGATTGTAGTTTTCTTGCTTCTGTTGTCTGGACCCTGGTGAGTAAGGCTGGTCTAGAGACTTCTGAAGGTTTTCTGGTGGAAGGGGCCAGTGTCTGCCTATTGGTAGGCAGAGCTGGGTTCTGGCCCTCTGGTGGGCAGGGCCCTTAAAATAAGTATATCTAGAGGTGGCTGTGGGCTCAGGAAGTCCTTAGGCAGCCTGTTTGCTGATGAGTGGGGCTGTGTTCCTGCCCTGTTAGTTGTTTGGCTTGGGGGATCCCAGAACTGGAGAAAGGAAGGGAGGGAGGGAAGAAGGAAGGGAGGAAGGACAGAAGGAATAAAGGATGGATGGAAGGAAGGATGGAGAGAAGAAACAAAGGAAGGAAGGGAGGAAGGAAGGAAAAAAGGAAGGAAGTCAGTTGCAGGACTGGAGCCTATAGGCCGTTGGGTGGGGCTAGGTCTTGGTGCTAATGATCCAAACAATATGGCAGCCTCTAACAGAAATTCATGCAGATGAATACTCCTCAATGTTTCTGCCATCAATTTTTATGATCCCAGGGTAAGCCACAGCCACCATGACCCTGCCTTCCCAGGAGACCCTCCAACACCAGCAGGCAGGTCTGGCTTTGGCTCCTGTGAAGTTACTGCTTTTGCCCTAGGTCCTGGTTCACGTTAGATTTTGTGTGCACCCTTTAAGCGTGCAGTCTTAGTCTCCCCTAGACCTGTGGCACTCCTGCAATTAAGCCCTGTTGGCCTTCAAAGCTAAATGCTCTGGAGGCTCTTCCTGATGCTGGACCCCAGGGCTGAGGGTCTCGATATGAGGCTCAGAATTCTCAGTCCTGTGGGAGAACTTCTGTGATATAATATTCCAGTTTATAGGTTTCCCATCTGGGGGTATGGAATGTGATTATATCACAAGTGCATCCTTCCCACCATCTCATTGTGCTTCCTTCTTTATGACTCTGGATGTAGAATATCTTTCTTGGTGTTAGGTTCCAATCTTTTTTATCAATGGTTGTTCAGCAGTTAGTTGTGATTTCGGTGTGCTCATGACAGGAGGTGAGCTCAAGGTTCTTCTACTCTGCCATCTTGTCCAACTATCCTGAGATATTCTTGACTGCAAATTGGCACACTCAGATTCTTCTATTCCTTCCCTTTTCTCTTTGTATGAAAAAACTGAATTCACATGACTAAAGGATACTTCCAAAATAAAGTCATTTTTTTTCAAGTCAGTAAAGAAAAATCTAACATAGGTAGCCTACTTTTTACTAACACAACAGTTAAAACAATAAACTCATAAAAACTTGAGCCCAAAGAGAGCTAAAATACTATAAAACCCCTAGTTATATATTCAGGAGGTGCCACAGGCACACATGCAGACACAAAAATCACACAAGTAAGTGTCACCATCTGGCTTCCTGTCCTCGCTCCAGCATCAGCAGTGCCTCTATCACCCTATCACAGTGAAGTACGAAGAGTTGGATTGTAAATAATATCCCCACACCAATAGCAACAGTGTATACAAGCAAGCACCAAGCCCTAGAAGCTCTAGGAGTAGGGTGGGCATGTTATAGATAGCCCTAGGTGCCAATTAGAAAAAGATAACCCCAAGGTGGGAGGAACCCAGCCTCACTGAGCTAGTTAGTACTTGGTAAAGGTAATGCCTTTATAAAATTTAGAAAAGGCACTCTTCCTTTGGGGAGGTTAATTCCAGACCAGGACACATGGCTTGATGAGCAGTCTCCACATGCCCCTGGTCCAGGTTCCCTGGTGCAGAAAGAATCTGCACAACCCTGTACAGTGGCCCTGGAGGTGCGTGAGGTAGAGGTAGGGGTCCACAGCTTTACCCTGTCTACACCAAGTAGAGCAAAGACCCGCGTGAATGAAGAAAGCAACCCCTTCTTCCACTGAGAGAGGCAAGCACACAGTTCCACCACCAAAAAAAGCTCAATTTCAGTCAGCTCATATATAAAAGACAAAATCTGAAGAAAAGACAGTTTGAGAAATTTCTCTGTAGATCAAATAAAAGTGCTGGATACATGAAAATCAAACCTATTCAATGTTTAAAGTTTTTTTTTTATTACTTTGCTGAAGTATTTGAATGAAAAGTTTCAATAAGATATATTTAACTCTTGATTCATACTATACAATCCTCCAATTTTATATGGCCAAATATTCTAAATCTGGTCCCAGCATTAGCATACTCATGATTAAATGTAAATTACCTTTTACACCACCAAATGATCCATAAGTCATATTGCAGGCTGTTCTCTGAAGATTATGTTCATACATCAATTTGATCTGATATTGGTTCCCATGTTCCACATTACCCAAGGTTCCTAAAAAGAAAAAATAAAAGACTGCTTTGTGCTTGTTTACATTAAAAAAATTAATATCTTCTCAACCTCTACATCAATTCCAAGTATTTCAATTTCAGTGGAATTTAAAATGACAGAGCACTAAAACATTACATATTACGAATAATTAGCATACTGATGACACAGAGTGCCAGCACAGTTAAAACAATGTAAATCTCAGCTAGATTATACCATTAGATGAAATACTACCCCGAATGACATTTTATTATCTATTTCCATTAAGTCTGAGTAAAGTATAATTATTTAAATAACAATAAAAGGCTCCAATTTCAGTTCTGAAATAAATGAGATTAAGTTCCCTACACTTATAACAATGACAGAGCAAAGATATGACTCAAAGTGTCTAAGGGAAAAATTCCCTACACTTTCAAGCAATTCAATTTTCTGTCCCAACTCTCAAAATAGTCAAGCCCCTAGTACATTAAATTCTAATTTAATAGATAGATCTAAAGCTTTCTTCAGCAAGTAAATAGGACAATATGCTTTCTTTGAAGTCAGCCAAGAAGAATCTCTTTCAAAACAAAGAAAAATAATTTCCCCACATTTAATAGATCGTATGTTCTACAATCGCATTCTTATTCATTCCAAATAAGAAAAGATTCTTTATCTGTATTTAACTCTCTAGTTGTTAGCCTTTCTAGAGTATGTACAGTTAAGAGCTATATCCCAGTGATCAGGTAGTAACATTATGATTAAAATAATTAAAAAGTATTAGAAAGAAAAATTATTCCAAATGTAACTTTTTCCATTAAGAAGCATCTTTGTCATTCATTCAAAAAGAAAAAGAAAAACTTAAAATATCATAAAGCAAATGAAATAGTCCCTAAACTAGATAATATTAGATGATTAAAACAATCTAAATATATGTCTGTATGTATGTCACTCTAAACATATATGGCTGTGTGTATGTGTACATATACTTGAGCATTTATTTAGTTTTTTGCTTCAGAAGGATTTACCAGCGTACACTGTCGTTGTTAAGAACAGAAATATTTCTACTTCCATTTAGAACCAAGGCACCTTAAGTTCAAAAAAAATTAATAAATTTCCCCAAAAATCACACAGCTGATAAAGGACGCAGTACTCAAACTAGCACTATATATCGTGGTACCTGGTGGTCTATCAGTTAACAACTTTCAGGGAACCCGGTAAGTCAATGATAATTAAAAAAAAAGTCAGTATCAAAAATTTGTTGCTTCCACCTTCACCTTTCTTTCCCTGGCCTTCTCTTTCTCATTTAGAAGGTGATGGGTTGAAAGAAAAACTAAGGCGGATTTCTTGCTGGAGAATCACTTCTACTCAGATCTAGACCCCGGAAAATGCTAACAATAGAATTTGCATACCAACAGAATAAAAAAAAAAAAAAAAAAAAAGAGAAAGGCTTATATTTGCCAGTTAACCCTAATAGGAGATGAAAGCTTTCTGGAATCTAAATGGTAGTGAAATCAGTAAGGTCCAGAGAAACTGGGGATAATCACAACCACACCAGCCACATGAACAGAAATAAAAAATGAAAAAACAAAAATTCTAATGTTATAACTTATAGCATTGACTTAAGGACAGTTCCAGCTTCTAGGAAACCAGGTGGAAAAGTTCCAAGCAACTTTTGGGTTGTCCCTACAGAAGATCCAAATTTCTTTCTGCACCTAAACCAGATGGACCCCTCTAAGTAAGGAATGCACGTATATATGCTTTGCTAGCCAAAAGGTCAATGAATACAGGTGTCAGCAGTCAACATTTAAACAAACTTGCATGAAATAACACTAGGATTTATGTCCTGAAAAATCTCCAAATGCACTGGTAAGTTTTTAAATTTCAGGTGATAGCACTTAAAATGTAATAACGCAACTAAGGAAAACAAAAGACAATTTATCTTCCTTCAATACTAACTTGGAATAAAGGTAGTACTTGAAAAATCTAAAAATTCTGACCTTTTTTTTCCTAGAGGAGCATCAATGACATAACATTAAAGTTACATAGACTTTTACCCTTGAATATGCAGACTGAATATCATAAATATATATATCTATAGTTATAGTCTACATATGGCTAAAGTTAGGAAAAACTTTCATCAATTAGAAAGTAAATGGACATTAGAACATTTATGCTGCTAGCCTTATTTAAACAAAAATTCTCTGGAAAATCAAAGGTTACCTTAAAAACAGATATTTGGTGCAATTTTACATAACTGCTGAGAAATTTAATGAAGTTAAATGAAATAAAAGCCATTATGGGGTAAGTTAAAAGATTCACTGTATTAAATAACCAAATTACATTATATAATATTGTCAAAAGTAAAGAGTCACATCTTTCTGCCCTCTCATGGAAAACGTTGAAATTCTATAAATATGTCAAATGCTTAGTAAATGCTTGTTGAAAAGTACATAATTTTTGGAAAAGAATATTTAAAAATAACATAATCAGTATGGCTTAAGCTCACACATCTGTAACCATTTACTTAGAAACTGAAGCCCATCAGAAAGGAATCTGAAATGCTATGTGATGCTTTTCTTTTAGCAGAGTATGATAAAAGGGGTAGCTTTAGGCCCTACTTTTTCTCTATATTAAGTCTTCATTTAATGACATATCACCTACCAAAACAAAGTCAGCACAGTAGCCTCTGATTAGTAAGGGTTGTTTGGTATACCCAGGAGGTCTCCTCAAATTTGCCTCAAATATATTTTAGAAGCACACGGCATATAAAAGAAAACAAAAAACATTTGGGGAGGGGACAGTTGGGGTTAAGGATGCCAAGTTCAGCCAACACTTTCATCTGCTGAAACCAGTGGTTTCACTTAAACTAGAAAATGTTTATGCTTCCCCTGTTACAGTAAAAGCTAGGTAAAAGTTCAGTCTGGTTCCTCAAGAAACATATTCAAGAGAACAAAAACAATAACTTCCCAGCTTTTCATTTTAAGCCAAGCCAGGAAAAATATACAAATTGTCAGCCTACGAATATCATAGGAGGCTGAAGAAATAAGAGACAGAGAAGGGAAATGAGGTGAAGTGTAAGGGAATGTAGTTTGGATAACGCCTCCTCCCTAGAGAATACAAAGTTTGTAAAGGAATACAAAGAATAAAAGAGCAATAAAATCGCCATTCCCATGACAAATAACTTTCATTTTCAACACTAATTTGAAGGAGGGGAACAATGCCCCATAAACAAGTTGTGACCAAATGTGCCAGTTTCTTTCACTAGGCTTTTTTTGATAAACACGTATTTCATCCCTAGTCTATGCCTTACACCCCACTGGAACTCTAGAGACTTCTGGCTTTCCCGGCCACCATTCAAATAGGACCAAGGAAGGCCAAGAGTCTAATTTCTAGATTTTAGGATGCTTCCTCCTCTGTCCTCTTAGAGCCCCTGTGGAGCCTCCAGAAGGGACTAGTACTCCAAAAAGTATTCAAGAGTAACTATGGGCAAGTTTTCCTCCTCCATACCTGTTAAGAAAATATCACTTACAGTTAATGGGCTTATGATGGGAAAGAGAAACAGCTAGATTCCTGCAATAAAATATCCTATATCATACCTTCTGCATTTACTCTAGAACACTAAATATTTGTCCTACCACTAGGAGGAACAACATCTTTTACCATGAAACCAATGACAGTGTTTAACAATGACAATAAGAGGTACTCTATCCGGCCCAGCCTCTGATGTACACAGAATAGAAAAGAAAATGATAATGATAACAGAGAAGGAAAAGAAGAAAGAAGAAAATAATATAGAGAGAGTAATAAATAGCCACTACCAATTGTCTCAGCACTAACTAGAAATAAGTCATACATTCAACAAGTATGCCTACCATACACCATATGCTAGGTTACCACGCCCGCCTTCAAAACCTAACAGATCCTCAATTCAAAAAGAGGTGGCCTAAGAATATCCAGCTCAGTGACAGTAAATATGCATCATTACTCAAAGTGAAGACAAAATACAAAAATAGCCCAAATCAAGAGCATGAGTGTGAGAAATCCAATTCCTAGAAGCTAATATTTACAGCAAACTCTTTTTGTATCTCTTTATTTTTTCAGTGTGTGCGTCCATGCCTGTAGCAGTGGAAGTTCCCCAAGTAGGGATCGAATCCGCACCACAGCAGTGACCAAAGCCACTGCAGTGACAATGCCAGATCCTTAACCTGCTGTGGCAGAAGAGAACCCTCCTTTTGCATCCTTTTGTATAAGCAATAGGTCCACAGACACTTAGCTTTATTGGATTTCCCCCATGTGATACCCAAAGCAATAACTCTCTCAATTTGAACTAAAATTTATCTAATAACTGAAAGAAAATTTGTAATTTACCTCTTTACATTTGCTGAAACTAAACCACAATTAGCTTTCATACTTGTGCCCATAGAACCATGTCAAGGAATGAAATCTGATTAAGCCTCAAATAAATGCTTTGAGGTCTGGTTGAGCAGACAACCAAAAGCCAAGAAATTGGAACTCTAGAGAGAAAACACTTGAGGTTTACCAAAGAAAATATACTTTAAACCACCATGACTCAGCATCTAATGAATTTTGTTGTTGCTATTGAACATTTCTTAAGACTCAAGTGTCCTAAGTTCCCAGAATTGGCCTCCGTTAGTCATAAGTAATCCCAAACACAATTCATCAGAGGAAGGAGAGTCTAAGAAACCCTCTACAATGCTAGAAACAGAAGTATGCTTGGAAATAGCAGACCAAGAAAATGTAATAGTCTTTATACCCGAAATCATAAGTGAACTCTGGGAAAATGCTAACCAAGATAAGAAAACCTTCAACAAAATGTTTTGTGTTCTTTACCAAATTAGTATTAACTCTTCTTACATAATATTAAGAAATCCAGATTTTAGTGCAAAATCTACATTAGAAAAAAAAAAGTTTCTTACCTGAGACAGAGTAGACACACAGTTTTCTAGAATGCAACACAGCCAAATGAAGCATTTCAGTACCTCTGAAAAATGGGGAAAGTTTTCAAAGTTTAAATACTAGTTTCAGATGTAACCAAAAAATGGCAGAATGATTTTAAAAAGAGATTACAACCATAGCCTATCATGAGTGAACTGAGTAACTCAAGAGATAACATTAAAACTGAAAAATTCAAACTGACAATCCCACAGGCCCAAGGACTCTGTCTCCAGGAGCTGCCTTCCGATTGAAGCCAAGAGTATCTCCCAGAAAGAGTCATAAGGGAGCGCTCTCCCACAATAAGGAAATCCACAGTCACTTACTCTCTCTAAGCCTGTTTCCCCTTTTGGAAAATAAGTTTCAATTAAATGAAATAAAAATCATGCGAAAGCACCTTATATAAACCACCACAAAAGGATAATCATTACTGGTAAATTGCATCTGTCACCTCCAGGTCTGACATTTTACTAAAGGTACTGAAACCTTCCTAGTTCCTATCAAGTGCTTTCCAGAGACATAGCACAGTCTAGAAATCCTAAATTCAAAGTATTCAAGGGTCAAGCCAGGGGATGGAAATGAATAGAGTGTAAATGGCTGTGATCAACTGGAGACTAGAACCAGACAAAAGGAGGCACTGATTACTCAGTTCTGGGCTTGTGGCCAGATCCCCACAGTTTTTTAAGAAAACCCAGAAAGCAGGGATTTTATGTGAAAATGCCTCATTCTTAAACATTGGCAATTCTTTTAATTTTTTTTTTTTTTTTGTCGTCGTTTTTTTGCCATTTCTTGGGCCGCTCCTGCGGCATATGGAGGTTCCCAGGCTAGGGGTCGAATTGGAGCTGTAGCTGCCAGCCTACGCCACAGCCACAACAACGCGGGATCCGAGCTGCGTCTGCGACCTACACCATAGCTCACGGCAACACCGGATCGTTAACCCACTGAGGAAGGGCAGGGATTGAACCCGCAACCTCATGGTTCCTAGTCGGATTCGTTAACCACTGAGCCACAACGGGAACTCCAATTCTTTTAAATTTAAAACACATCTGCAAGCAGGGCTCTGATGACTGCTGGTGCAGACTCTGTTCTAAACTAGGACTATAATTGATGTCTGAAGACCTAGACTGGGGTCTTGACAGGGCAATTTGATATTTCTGTGATCATTTAATGTTTCAGAATGTGTTTCTCATTTATAAAATAAGAATAACAGGAGTTCCCATCATGGCTCAGTGGTTAACAAATCCGACTAGGAACCACGAATTTGCGGGTTAAATCCCTGGCCTTGCTCAGTGGGTTAAGGATTCGGCATTGCCATGAGCTATGCTGTAGGTCACAGACACGGTTCGGATCTGGCATTGCTGTGGCGCTGGCCTAGGCTGGAGGCTACAGCTCCAATTAGACCCCTAGCCTGGGAACCTCCATATGCCACAGGTACGGCCCTAGAAAAAGACAAAAAAAATAAAAAATAAAATAAAATAAGAGTTATATATAACACCTGCAAAACATTGTGACAATTAATACATACTTTATATTTCTTTGTTTTGGTTATTTTCAAAAGCTTATCTCTTTTTCATTAAGCTTCTGATAATTAGGCATCTTAGGTCTGCTACTATAAAAAAATTCTAAATTATTCTATCTTAAATGTACAGGTTTCTATACTTAAAAATGTTCAGTATATGAGGAACACTGAAGTGACATTATCCCAAAAACATATTTAATTCATGGATAGTCTGTTTTTCTTTGAAAATCTACAAAAGCGACACACTAAGAGATTGACATACTCCAAGTGGTAAGATAAGATACCAGAATTAGTGAGCTATACTTACGAAACAAATTTTCCTACTTCCACTTGCAGTATTGGATCTCGTAGATGCACCTCAAGAAGCAAATCTTCAGCTTGAGCACCATCTCCTGTTTTTACAGGATGAGGGTTATAGATTCTTAGGTATCCCATAAAGCTACCTACAATTATTTTATCTGTAAAGAGATTTTTTTAAAGATACAGGAAGAAACAAACATTAGCAACAAAATTGGGGGGAAATAAAACAGGAATGTAAAAATTAAAATAATCCAGTCTTGCTTCATACACAAAGTCCAAACTGCCAACAGAAGATCCAATTAAAATGAACTTAATTTAGTAACATATACCTTTTCAAAAATATCTTTATATCACCAATATTCAAATGTACTAACATATGTGAAGACACAGAGACAAGTAAAAGAAGATGATCATGAGACAACAGAAGCAGAGCTTGGAGTGATACATCTACAAATGAAGAACTCCTGGGATTACCAGAAACGTAGAGAGGCAAAGAAGGATCCTAGAGGCCTCAGGGGTAGCAGATTCCTGCCAACTCCTTGCTTTTGGACTTCCAGTCTCCAGAAGTATGACAGAATAAATTTCTATTGTTTTAAGCCACCCAATTTGTGGTACTTTGTTATGGAAATCCTAGGAAACAAATGCTTTGGGTTGTTTGAAATCCCTGAATTAGTAGAGTGCAATGACTCTTTTCTACCTACTTAAAAGGAGCTATACACACTTATTATTGAGAGCTTATTATATGCCAGGCAATGGTCCAAGTAGTTTATACATACTAACATCAAATCCCTGTAATAACCCTATGAGAGAGGTACTATCCTAGGAATTTCAATCTTGAATAGAGACACACATGTCATCAAGCATCTGCTGCTTGGAGCTCCTGCTGTGGTGCAACAGGATTGGCAGTGTCTTGGGAGCGCTAGGACTCGGGTTCAATCCCCAGCCGTCACAGTGGGTTAAGGATCTGGCATTGCTGCAGCTGCAGATAAATTCACAGCTACATCTCAGATCTGATCCCTGCCCCAGGAGCTCCATATGCCAGGGGCGGCAAAAAAAAAAAAAAAAAAAAAAAGAAGAAGAAGAAGAAGAATCTGGTGCTAGGTGATCTGATGGCAGCCCCAGAGGCTACAAGGTCTCTGGAGCCATGCTGGTTCTTGTCTCCAACTAAGGCTTGGCTAAATGAACTCTTTCTGCATTCAGAAAAGCTATGTCACTCTCATTCCAATCTCTCTTTTATTTGGTAGCATTGGAGGTATAGTGGTGAGCATAGCTGCCTTCCAATCTTTCTTTTATTTGCATTTATCATAGTTGTTTCCTGTCATTTATGGCAGAAAAATAAAATAAAAATTAATTGATACACAAAATTTGCACCAAAGAATAAACTGCAGGCACCAGTTCCTGCAGGGACATTTACAAATTGGTTCTTGAGCTGAGTTGGGGCACAAAGCAGTAAGACACATGTTCATATTCTAGGTGGGGTTAAAGAGCATTGTACACAATGACAGAATGGTTAATCAACACCTCTGAGCATCTGGAACCCTGTGCCCATTGCAGATGACAGTCTAGTGGACTGAACAGATGCTGCCATGGGCCAAATGAACAGGAAGGAGGAATGCCCATCCATATGTAAGATGGCTTTTTCTAAGGGCACTGGATAATTTTAAAATAAGAGACTAAGGAATTCTCATCATGGCTCAAAGGTTAATGAACCCAACTAGTAACCATGAGGTTGCAGGTTGGATCCCTGGCCTCACTCGGTGGGTTAAGGATCCGGCATTGCCGTGAGCTGTGGTGTAGGTTGCAGACACAGCTCGGATCCTGCGTTGCTGCAGCTGTGGCATAGGCCAGCAGCTGCAGCTCTGAGATGACCCTTAGCCTGGGAACCTCCATATGCTGCAGGTGCGGCCCTAAAAAAACAAAAAATAAAATAAAATAAGAGAATGATAGGTTTAAATCTCAAAATTCTCCTCTCTGGGTAAAGAATAAAACTCAGTCTTTGGGAGTCTGCAGAAAGAATGTCTTACCTCTTCAAGCATGGGCTTAATTGCTAAGAATCTAGTTCAGGGATTAATTCTCTAGGTTTTTAATTACAGTAACAAATGAGTTAACAGTCTCTCTAGGTTTCTTGCATAAAAGTTAAGACAGTGACCAGAAAGAATGGGATTATACTGTTATCATGGGGTTACTGGCAAAGTCTAGAAGACTTGGACAAGACTTAAATCTCCAAACTTTTATAAAATACTCCCCATTGGGCTTCCTATGTACCCTGTCATGCCCCGACCCCCACTTTCACCCCCTAAATAACCAAGACTCAACTTCACCATGACTCTGTCCTCAGGGATAAGAAGAAGACAGGATAGCCAAGTCCACAGGGTGACAATTTAACCCCTAGAATTAAAATGTGTATGTATGATTATTAAAAACAGACAGCAGGACTATTATAGTAACCAGATCTCAGGTAACAGTATAACTCACAGATTTCAGGATCCCCAGGAATGGAATAAACAGGCAACTCATTAAGGCCCCTTTTTCCCAGTGATTATTGTTTCTATTACTAAAAAGTATTTAACTGTAACAATGTACTTTTTTTTCTCTCTCTACAACCAAAAATATTCCAGGTCTATGAAAAATAAGACTACCTCAAGCCACCATATTAGTCAGTCATGGCGTCACACCCATCCCACAGCTATCAATTTATAGACTCAGTCACTTGAACAAAGACTGCAGTAACACCACACATGCCTAATATGAATTTTCCTCAGATCCTTCCCTATCACACCCCATAGTCATTTATCACGGTGTACTGAGGAAAGGTAAATACCTGAACTTTATGAGAACACTGAATATTGGCTCTAAACTACTACTAATTCTGGAAGCCCAGAAAGTTACTGTTGTTGCCAATTATGGAGACCAAGTAATAAATGAACTTTTTAACTTAGTTCACCCAGTGGGAGAGCAAAGCCAACCTATGATTTCTCACCGAACATGTGAGAGTTTAAATGTGTTTCTGTAGAACTGGTAGACTATCTGGTTTTCTAACATGTACAGTGAGGGATATTATACTGAAAGAGCTATATGAAAGCCAATAGAACTCCATGGCCCCACTAGGGAGAAAATCAAAATCCATACCACTCCTGATTTGGGGTGGTTTCTAAAATTTGATTCCAAAAAATTTATATATGTATTTGTGATCATTCCTATCACAGTCCTGTTTAATAACCCAATTTGCTAATGTTAAAGTCTAGTGGGTCTTATAGAGTTAGGGTTTTTCAGTAGAACTTAAAAAGGTAACCCTAAATTCTTCTGTTATTCCACAAATTGTTTTTTCTTGGAACCAACTAATACATCCTAACTGCTTGAGTACAGTTCTAAATCTTAGTAATGCATTTCTCCTTTCCAATACACAGAGACCAAGAAAAAAAGCTGGCTTTCACCTCACAAGAGCAGGAGTATAATATAAAAGTATAACACACGTACTTCCACAGTCCAATCTGCAGGACCCAGGACTACTTCATCATCTCACAAGGGCTGAATGGAGCTGAAAGAAACATGATTGAAACCCAGGGACCCATGGGCCTTTCCCTGTACTGTCTCAATCAGTAGTAAATGAAAATACTATAATCTTCAGGCCAGCCTCAGTGCTCTAGATCCCTCGGGAATGAAGGCCTAGACAACAGCCACATGACTAGTTGCAAAACAAAAGGAGGTAGATCCCAATATGACTTCTTTAAGTTGCCATACAATTTTCCCTGCTCCTTCACCTTAATTTTTAAGTTTTTCCTTCTCTTCCTCTTTTCCTCAACTATTATATATAATATTAGGTTGTGAGCACAGGTTGTATGTACCAATTACTCAGGAGGCATGTTACAGAATACTGTAACATGATCATGAATGAGTGACAAACAAAAGGGAAATCACCCAAAGATCCCAGACTTGAAGAGCCAGGGCCCCCTGAAAGTGCCTCTGAAGTAGTAGGTACACGATGATAGGTAAGAATATGTGTATGTGAGTTGTACAAGGGATAGTTGCCCTATGTGAGGTATAAATGCTGAGAAGCTAAAAGATAAAAGCAGTAACTATTTTTTAGTCTACCTTATGTGCTTCTTACTCTAATTCTTGTGATAAACACTCCCTCCGAGCTATGGTTGACATGTAATTTAAGCTGAACCATTCAGATTCTCTCAAAATTAACAAGGAATTCTTCTCAGAGATCTCTTTGTGGCTCAGCAAACCAGACTAATATCCATGAGGTTCAATCCCTAGCCTCACTCAGTGGGTTAAGGATTTAGCGCTGCCATGAGCTGTGGTGTAGTTGCAGACTCAGCTCAGATCTGACGTTGTTGTGGCTATGCTATAGGCCAGCAGCTGCGGCTCTGATTCAACCCATAGGCTGGGAACCTCCATATGCAACAGATGTATCCATTAAAAAAAAAAAAAAAGGAATTTTTCTTCTATGAATCAAGCCAGCTTCACCTAAAGCAACTTCTAGATGCCTAATACCATCCTTTCACTCTCTGATCACCTCAGAGAAAGTAGGAATCAACTGGTATTTGTCTCAATTTCCCAACCTGACCTGCAAATTTCTCTTCATCTGTGTCCATTCTCCTTCTTACCTTCTGTCTCACCTGTTTAAGGTTAACCTTTCCATGTGTGCACCTGATCCCATTCTGACTGTCTTCTCTGGATCCTTGCTCTATCAATTATATCCTCTAGGCTACATGTTGAATTTTTCCCCTTTCTTTTTACCCTACATTGTCCCCAATCACCATTCTCTCTTCTTCCCTTCACGGCTGTTTCTTTAAAGGGCTATAAACATTCAGTCTACTCCACCCCTCTGAAAATCTAGATTTTGTTAGCATTGTGCCCACTCACCCACCCTCACTAAAGACACTAATGAACCACTTGCCTCAAAATGGTATGGAAACTTATCCATCTTCATGTCACTAAATCTTGACTCCCATGTACCACCAGCCCACTGGTTCTCCTGCCTCTCTGCCTGTCCTTCTCAAAATCTATTATTGACTACCTTTCCCAAAGCTCCTCCCTTAATGTTCCTATTCTCCAGGTTACGGTCCTAAGGTTCTGTCCCTCCTATTCCATCTTCTCTCCTTGTGCATCTTCACCCATTCCCAGGGCTTCAGATACAACTAGTATATCGCTCACTCCCAAATCTCTACCTTAGTTCTTCCTACCAGACATTTCCACCTCAAACAGAAAATGTCCAAAACTTTTCTCACTAAACTTCCACTCCATAAGATTAAAGTAAAAATTTTTAAACCTTAGTTTGCCACCAGTCAACTCTGGGGCTTGTCAAAAATGCCGTCCAATCCCAATCCATCTCAGAAATATGATCTTAGAAGATCTTGTACATCTGGGATAGAAAATCTTCATATATAATAATCACCACACAATATTGTGATGAAGGTGGTCCAGGCTTTGAGAAATAAAATAATGATCAGTGCTTTTTTTTCTACATGGAGCATACACACAAAAAACAATTTCTGTGTAGCATGCTTGGGAAAATAGAGGAAACTGCTCACAGCTGGATGCAAATTGGGAGGAAGCAACATCTCAATATATTGGTAACCCACTGGTGGCACCCCAGTGAGGAGCTCTTAACAGAAACAATATGTGAACAGTATGTTATTCAGATAATCAGTAAGTATAATTTCCAGCCAAGTTGAGCTTTAAATAGTTTGAGCAGAGGTGGGTTTGAAACTGTTTCTCTTTCTGGCAGGTATTTTTGTGGTATGACTCTTCTATGCTACCAAATTATAAGGGAATCATGTTTTATCAAATAGTTGGGCAGGAGACAGGGTTGATAATCTTTGAACAATAGCTCAGGACACCCTCTGAATAGAGGGCCTTCCCATCTTCTATCAGTAGGAGAGCAGGGCCCAGATTTTCCTTAGAAACAATTTAGTAAGGGCTCTGAACAGCTTAGTGCCTCCCACTCTTCTTAGCCAATATAATTTTCTCCTTTCAACTTATCCCCCAAATTCTACTGTTTTCACTAAGGGCAAGAGAAAAAGAATAAATAAAAATGTAAGAGATCAATATTTATATACAACGAACAAAAGAAAAATAACTATAATAGGTTTTCTATTTAAGAAGCCAGTGACTACCTGCATTACAAAAAAAAAAAAAAAAAAAACTCACAACTATAAATCATTTAAACCAAGTACAGGAGTTCCCGTCGTGGCGCAGTGGTTGACGAATCCGACTAGGAACCATGAGGTTGCGGGTTCGGTCCCTGCCCTTGCTTAGTGGGTTGACGATCCAGTGTTGCCGTGAGCTGTGGTGTGGGTTGCAGACGTGGCTCGGATCCCGCGTTGCTGTGGCTCTGGCGTAGGCCGGTGGCTACAGCTCCGATTCAACCCCTAGCCGGGGAACCTCCATATGCCGCGGGAGCGGCCCAAGAAATAGCAACAACAACAACAACAACAAAAAAGACAAAAAGACAAAAAAAAAAAAAAAAAACCAAGTACAAATTTCAAAAACAATAATACAGAGCTAAAATGTTTTAAAAACTACTTAATATATGAAGATGCAAAGAGGAGCAAATAATACAAAAATAAAATAGAATATCGTTTCTACTATCAAAATATAGAAATGAAAGCAATGATTTAACAATTGTTTTCTACAAACAAATATAATTAGCTTAATTTTTCCATTCTGGTAAATGGCTTTCGGATTCAATTTTATTTATCTATTTATTTTTTTAATGATTTTTATTTTTTTCCCATTATAGCTGGTTTACAGTGTTCTGTCAATTTTCTACTGTACAGCAAGGTGACCCAGCCACACATACAACATATACATTCCATTTTCTCACATTATCATGCTCCATCATAAGTGACTAGATATATTCCCAGTGCTATACAAGATTCAATTTTAAAACAATATAATTTTGCTTGCAAATAATTTCTACAAGGAGTTCCCATCGTGGCACAGTGGGTAACGAATCTGAACCATGAGGTTGTAAGTTCGATCCCTGTCCTCACTCAGTGGGTTAAGGATCCGGCATCGCCGTGAGCTGTGGTGTAGGTCGCAGACACGGCTCGGACCTGGCTTTGCTGTGGCTGTGGCGTAGGCCGGCAGCTACAGCTCCGATTAGACCCCTAGCCTGGGAACTTCTATATGCCTCAGGTGCAGCCCTAAAAGACAAAAAGACCAAAAAAAAAAAAAAAAAAAAATTCTACAAAAGAAAATCTTTCAAAATTAGGAGTATTTTACCAGCTCTGCCTTAGGAAATCTAATAAAACAAATAAAAATGAATTAAATTATACTTATGTTTTTCTGAGTTTCAATAAACAATATGACAGAATCAACACAAACAATAAAAGAGAAGTGAGAACTATATTTATAAGTCTGCTACCTAAATATTATTTACAATAAATACTATCTTAAAAATTAGGGCATAGGAGTTCCTGCATGGCTCAGCACGTTAAGGGTCTGGCATTGTCACTACAGTGGTGCAGGTTTGATCCCTGACCTGGGAACTTCTGCATGCCATGGGTTCGAGAAAAAAAAAAAAAAAAAATTGGTGACAGTTCACCTAAGTTCTATAAAGTACACATTAAAAAAGAGAAGTCATTTTATTTCATCCCTTTAGAATGCTTTACTCCAAGATGCTTGGTCATAGTTGTTTACCTTGTCCAGTTCCAGTATTGTCAACATCAGCCAAACACAAACAGCCTTGATCAAATTCTTCTTCTTCCCCCAAAACAGTAGACCACCAATCACGGGCTTTAAATAAAGACATTTTTGTTCACTCTGAAAAGAAAGCATTTATTTATAATAAAAATCTACTTCACAAATAAAATTCACTTCACAGCACAATTATGAAATAATTAACTTTTTAAATTTTTATTATAGTTGATTTACAATGTTCTGTCAATTTTTGCTGTACAGCAAAGTGATCCAGTTTTATACATATATATATGCATATATATATATATATACACACACACACACACATTCTTTTTCTCATATTACCTCTATCATGTTCTATCACAAGTGATTGGATAGAGTTCCCTGTGCTATAGAGCAGGATCTCATTGCTTATCCATTTTAAACATAATAGTTTGCATCTACTAACCCCAAACTCCCAGTCCAGCCTACTCCCTCCCTCTGGGCAACCATAAGTCGGCTCTCCATGTCTGTGAGTCTTTTTCTGTTCTGTAGATAGGTTCATCTGTGCCATATTTTAGATTCCACATACAATTGATATCATATGGCATTTGTCTTTCTCTTTCTGACTTACCTCACTTAGTATGAGAATCTCTAGTTCCATCCATGTTGCTGCAAATGACAGTACTTTGTTCTTTTTATGGCTGAGCAGTATTCCTTTGTGTATTATGGACCACACTGAAGTAATTAACTCTTAAGGCAAACTGAACTTGGACAACTTTGAGGAAAAAAACATTGTATTTAACTCTAATTTTTTATATTTTGTGGAATGTGTGAAACCACAATCCAAATGGGTGAAAATATTAATCAGATATTTTGCAATGGCATTGGAAAGTCAAGCTGAGAAATTATACATTTATGTTGGGTCAATTCTCTCTTCTGGGACATTTAGTAGACAACTGCACAAAGCAACAAAAAAATATATTGTTTGGAGGATCAAGATTCAAATTCAACTAGCACTAGATAGCTCATAATTCCTCAGTAAAATAAGTAATTTCCCTCTAGTTTGGTCATTAGAAAGACTGCAGCATCTCCTGTCACAATGAGTTGCTGAGAAGAGCAAATAAGATCAAATGACTAACACCAGAAGGGGCACATTACAGGTATTCAAAAATTGTTCACTCACTTTCCCCTTTCTAACTGTAGAAAGGAAGATGGAAGAGAGAAATTCTCACCAAAAAAGAACCAGGAAAACTGGGCTATAGGTCTATTTATACCACTAATCACCTGTGTGTCCTCAAACAACCCCCACAACCGCTCTGTGCCTTGATTCCTCATCTAAAATAAGGATATTCCAGCCATACCACAGAGTTATGAATGTGGTAGATATGAAAGTCTATTGGAGGGTGGGGGAAAAAACTGTAACTGCAATGTATACATCTAAGGATGACCTGACCCCCTTGCTGTACAGTGGGAAAATAAAAAAAAAAAAAAAAAAAAAAGCCAAAAAAAAAAAAAAAAAAAGAAAGTCTATTGGACTTTTTGAATTTATACTACAGACATCATCCACACTGTGATCCTACAAAAGTTCCTTTTTTAACATAAATGAAGCTTTCCTTCATGTTACACTGATTTAAATGATAGGATATGCAGTCAGTTCTTATTCAAAGAAGCTCTGGACTATAGGGTTGCAGCAAACATTGAATTAGCAAATACTGAACCATTGCTCTTAGGAAAAATCGAGGGTTAGAGTAGTGCAAGCGCCATTCACAATATTTACATCAGCAAAACAATACATAACTTTGTTTTTTGTACATTTCTGTTTAAAAATAACTAATATATCGTTGATTCATTAACACTGAACTCAATGGCCCATAACACTGTAACTCATATTTGAAGGAAGCTTATCTATCATATGTATTTTCTCCATGAGGTATATCACAGCCCTCTTGCACTTAGGAACAACAGACAGCACTTCGACATTACTTTGGGCGAACATTTTAAACAGCAATATCACAAACATATATATACACACAAAAAAAAACAGATGTGGAAAATATGGCACCAACTAGACTATGAAAAAGATCTTCGTTTATAGTAAGAGAGCTGAAACAACAAAGCAAAAAAGGCGACTCAAGGTGTTTGACATCAGCTGGGAGTGTGTGTATCAAGTGACTCAATTTTTTTGCCACTCTGAACATAGCCATGAATGATCCCCAAAAGCACCAAGGATATTGATTTGGGGATTACAAATAAATTTTGCTGAGTGGGAAAACTCACAAATATGGAAGATGTAAATAATGAGGATCACCACTTTTTAAAAATATAGATAAATCTGCTTCTTAAAGTAGGCCTGCCACACAGGGTAATCATAGAAACCAAGGTTTCTTGTTTTCATAAAGTGAGCCAAGAAATTAGCTGAAAATAATGTGGTGGGGAAAAGTGCAGACTCTGGAGGCAGCCAGTATAAGTTTGAATCCCTGCTCCACCACGTACTAACCGTACAACCAAGGGCAGGTTACTAAAAGCTACTGAATCTCTCTATACTTTGGCTTTCTTATCTACAAAATAAAGGTAAGAATGGTGTTTGAGGATTAAATAAAAACACAGTAGACTCAACCTATAAAATGGGAGAAAATATTTGTAAAACATATATCTGATAAAGGGTTAAGATACAGACTACATAAAGAACTGGTACAACTAAACAATAAAATTTAAATGAGCAAAGGACTTAAATAAACATTTATCCAAATAAGATATACAAATGGCCAATAAGCACATGAAACAATACTCAACATCACTAACCATTAGGGAAACGCAAATCAAAACCACAATACGATACCATCCATTAGGACGACTGCTACCAAAAATAATAACACAGAGTACTTGGAACCCTTGTGCACTATTGGTAGGAATGTAAAATGGTGCAGCCACTGTGAAAACAGTATGGAGGTTCCTCAAAAAATTTAAAACAGAAATTACCATAATATCTAGCAATTCCACTTCTGGGTATACAGTCAAAAAACTGAAAGCATGCAAGCATGTTCTCAAAGAGATATTTGTACACCCATGTTTATAAAGCATAATTCACAATAGCTACAAGGCAGAAGCAACCCAAGTGTCCATCATGGATGAATGGATAATCAAAATGTAGCATATACATACAAAGTAGTATTATCAGTCTTAAAAAGGAAAGAAACTGGAGTTCCCGTCGTGGCGCAGTGGTTAACGAATCCGACTAGGAACCATGAGGTTGCGGGTTCGGTCCCCGCCCTTGCTCAGTGGGTTAACAATCCGGCGTTGCCGTGAGCTGTGGTGTAGGTTGCAGACGCGGCTCAGATCCCACGTTGCTGTGGCTCTGGCGTAGGCCAGTGGCTACAGCTCCGATTCAACCCCTAGCCTGGGAACCTCCATATGCCGCGGGAGCGGCCCAAGAAATAGCAACAACAAAAACAACAACAACAACAACAACAAAAAGACAAAAGACAAAAAAAAAAAAAAAAAAAAAGGAAAGAAACTCTGACACGCACTAGCTACAACATGGATAAACTTTGATAACATCATGCTAAGTGAAATAAGCCACTCACAAGAATAAATTCTGCATGGATTCCACTTATGTGAGGCACCTAGAGTAGTTAAGTCATAGACAGAGAGCAGAGTAGCAGTTTCTAGGGCTGGGGTAAGGAAGGAAGTTGGGAATTTTTGTTTAATGTGTACAGTACAGAGTTTCAGTTTTGCAAGATGAAGAGCTTTAAAGATTGGTTGCACAAAAATGTGAATGTACAATATTACTGAACTGCACATTTAAAAATGCTTAAGGAGTACCCTGGTGGCTCAGTGGGTTAAAAATCTGGTGCTGTCATTGCTATGGCTCAGGTTCAACTCCTGGCCTGGAAATTTTCGCATGCCACAGGCATAGCCAAAAAAAGTGCTTAAGATGGTAAATTTTATTTTAGATATAGTTTACCACAATTAAAATTACAAATGAAAATTTTTAGTTTAAAGGGGAATATAGGAGTTCCCTAGTGGCCTAGCAGGTTAAGAATCCAGCATTGTCATTGCTGTGTTCGATCCCTGGCCGGGGAACTTCTGCATACTGCGAGTGCAACCCAAAAGAATAATTAAAAATAGTGACAATAAGAGTTCCTGCTGTGGCGCAACAGGATCACCAGCATCTTGGGAGCATTGCGATGGAGGTTCAATCCTTGGCCCAGCCCAGTGAGTTAATGATTCAGAGTTGCTACAGCTGCAGCCTAAATTGCAGCTGCAGATCAGATTTGATCCCTGGCCCAGAACTCCAAGTGCCGTGGGCGGCCAAAAAAGAAAAAATAATAATAATAATAATAACAATAATTTTAAAAATGAAAAAGGGAATACAGTAGTGTCAGCACAATACTGGGTACCTAATAAGCCATTTTCAAAATTATAAAATTAAACTGATGGGGAACAGATCAGTGGTTACCAGGGTTAAGGTGGATGTGACTTTAAGGCATTAACACAAAGGAATTTTGGGGGGATGATGACAAAGTTCTTTAACCTGATTTTAGTAGTGGTTTCATGGAGTAAATTTTATTTCTTAGAACTATATTCCAAAAAAATAAGGGTATGTAATGTCAAATCTGGTGAAATCAAAGTAAAATCTGTAGTTTAGTTATAGTATTGTACTAATACTAAGTTAATTGTATTGACAATTGTACTTTGTCATTAGGAAACCACTATTTTTACAACTTTTATGTGATCATAAAATCATTTCAGAGTGACAAGTTTAAAGAAACAATGGGGGGTGGGGAACCTCCATTCTAGGCCCTGTCTTTATGCTAAAAAAGAAAGTAGTCAAACAAAAGCAAAGTGTTGATGGAGGTAAAGAAAAAATACATAGGGTAGGTAAATAAACTTATTATAAGTTTAACATGTGGGAGAGTTTCTGAAAAACATTTGTATTGCCTGCTATTAATAATAGCACTATACAACCACACAAATTGCCAGATTTGCAAACTTTAACCTCACAGTAAGTATTCAAAAAATGTCATAAACACGTCTATTACATTTTTATTGGATTTTTTTAACTTGAGAGGGAAGTAAAAGTACTTAATAAATGCCATATAGTCTCATTATGTACTCCAGATACACTAGAAAATTGTTATATGCCATGCCATTGGACTATCATGGTGAAGATATATCATTCTCTTGGGACAGAGGTCATGAAGAAATAGAGAAGTCTGCCAGATAACCAAACTGGGGTATCCAATGAAATCAAAGGAAAACCAGGACTGAGCTATCTGGAAGGAAGTGAAAAGGGAATATCAAGAAAAAGAGAGTGACAAGCTATATGAAATGCTGGTGATATGTCACAAAGGATAAAGACTTGAGAAGACACAAGTCTTGGCCATAGAGACAAAGCCCAGAACAAAAATCAATAAATAGGATAACCAACAAGTAATCCTTTACACAGTCTGCATCAGCCAGTTCAAAAGGAGCCTGGAGGAAAGTAAATAGGAAGGGAAGATCTGCCCAATATCAAAGAGGTCTCTCTTCATCTCACAAAAGCAGAGGAGAGAACCCCACAAGCCCTGCCTAGAGAACATACTAAATACCTAAGTAAAAAAGGAGGAAAAATAAAATAAATAAAATAACTTTTTCTTGGTGAACAAGTTTTTCAGCTTGCTAGAATAAAGGAGAAAAGCACCCCCAATATGAAAAACTAACTCTCCAACACTTTATGCAAATGGAATTGTTCTACATCAAGCACTAATTTCTTATAGACGTCTACCATAAAATTGAACATCTATGCCTATTAACAAAATAACACAGGCAACATTTAGTTCCTTCCTGTTTCTCCTGCCCTATCAATTTCTTCTTAGTCACCCACCACTTCATTAGCTTCTTTTTTTTTGTCTTTTTGCCTTTTCTAGGGCCGCTCCCGCGGCATATGGAGGTTCCAATGGGAGCTGTAGCCACCGGCCTACGCCACAGCCACAGCAACTCGGGATCCGAGCCACGTCTGCAACCTACACCACAGCTCACAGCAACGCCAGATCCTTAACCCACTGAGCAAGGCCAGGAATCGAACCTGCAACCTCATGGTTCCTAGTCAGATTCGTTAACCACTGTGCCACTACGGGAACTCCTTCATTAGCTTCTGAAAGCCCTTTTTTCCTACACAGTTTAGCTCTTTACTACCCAAAGTGTAGTCCCTGGACCAGCAGGTCAGCATCACCCAAGAGTTTGTGAGAAATGCAAAATCTCAACCCCACCCCAAATGACATCCCCAGGTGATTCATAAGCACTTTAAAGTTTAAAAAGCACTGGTTAAACTGATATCCATTAGCCTAAGTGGATGTTTTCTTAGCAATGCTCTACTTCTCTTCCTTTTTTCTGTGACCTCCGCCACCAGTCAGTTACCTTCCCAAAGCTTGAAAAGGAGACTCACTTTTAAAATCAAAGAGCCTCGGAGTTCCCATTGTGGTGCAGCAGAAACAAATCCAACTAGTATCCACGAGGATGCAGTTTGATCCCTGGCCTCACTCAGTGGGTTGGAGATATAGCATTGCTGTGAGCTGTGGTGGAGGTTGCAGACACAGCTCAGATCCCGAATGGCTGTGGCTGTGGCTATGGAGTAGGCCAGCAGTTGTAGCTCTGATTCGACCCCCTAGCCTGGGAACTTCCACATGCCGCAGGTGGTCCTAAGGGGAAAAAAAAAAAAAAGATCTGAATAAATAGGAAAACACCCCACGTTCATGGACCTGAAGTCTTAACATTGTTAAGATGGCAAAATTTCCCTAACTGATCTACAAACTCAATGCAACCCCTATCAGATTCCCACAAGGCTTCCTCGTACAAATTGACAGGCTATTCTGAAATTCACACAGAATTTCCAGGGATTCAGAATGGTAAAAATAATCTTTAAAAGAACAAAATTGGAAGACTCACACTTCCTCATTTCAAAGCTTACTACAAAGCAACAGTGATCAGGACAGTATGGTATTGGCAATAAGGATAAACACAGATAAATGGAAAAGAATTGAGAGTCCAGAAATAAATTCATACAAGGATGCTAAGATCATTCAATGAGGAATTGCAACAAATGGTTCTAGGACAATCGGACAACTACATGCAAAAGAATTAAGTTGGAAAATTACTACAAACCACACTTTAAAAAATAACTCAAAATAGATCAAAAATCTAGGTGAAAGCTAAAGTATAGCTAAAACTATAAAACTTCTAGGAAATCTTAGAAGAAAACTTATAAGTAATCTTCATAACTTCTGATTTGGCAATGGAGTCTTAAATTTGACACCAAAAACATGAGTAAAAAAAAAAAAAAAGATAAAATAGTCTTCATCAAATTTAAAATTTTATACTTGAAAGAACACAAGAGAGTAAAAGAGATGACCCACAGAATGGGAGGAAATACTTGCAAATCGTATCTCTGATAAATTATATCTGTACTACACAAAGAACACTTATGACTCAATAATAAAACAACTAAAAATAGGCAAAGGATTCAAATAAGATATACAATGGTCAATAAGCCCATAAAAAGATGCTTATTGGCCATGAAGGAAATGCAAATCAAAACTACAATAAGATTCCATTTTGCATACACTATAATGCCTAGAATCAAAAAGTCAAACAGAAATAAGTTTTGGCCAAGATGTGGAAAAATCAGAACCTTCATACACTGCTGGTGTAAACTTACAGTGGTGCAATCACTTTGGAAAATGAATTGGCATTCCTCAAACACTTAAACATAGAGTGATCAAATGATTCTGTAATTGCACTCTGAGATATCTATCTACCCAAGAGAAATGAAAACATAAGTCCACATAATAACTTATCGTGAATGCTCATAGAAGTATTACTTATAATACCCAAAAAGAGGAAGTGACCTAAATGTCTATCAATTGAATATATAAACACAAAGTGACATATCCATAAAATATTAATCAGTGATAAAAAGAAATGAAGTACTGATATATGCCACAACATGGATGAACTTTGAAAACATTATGCTAAGACAAAGAAGACAATCACAAAAGACCACATATTAAACGATTCTATTTTTACAAAATGCACAGAATATGCAAATCCAAGGAGGCAAAGTAAATTAATGGTTCCTTAGCTCTGATGCGGGAAAGAAAACAAAAAATTTATTGGGAAAGGGTGCAAGGTTTCTATTTGAGGTGATAAAAATACTCTAAAATTTTCTGCGGTACAACTGATAGTTGCACACATCTGTGAACATACAAAAAAAATCGAATAGTATACATCAAATGGGTGAATATGTGAATTATATTTCAATAAAGCTGTTATTTTTTAAAGAGTAAATAGTGATGGACACATGGGGGATTGTTTTACTATTATTGATGCTTTTGTTTATGTTTAAAATTTCCCATAATAAAATTAAGTTTTACTTTTTTTAAAGTAAGATACTCCTGTATTTAGGCCACATATACCACTTCTGAAAGGAAGAACAATAGGTTGGCAAATTAAATTCAGATGATTAGCAAAATAAATTCTACCCTTTCTCCTGGAAGGACATCCACGCCACTGGGAGAATGAAAAATTAACTATAAATTAAGACTTAAATAAGACGCTAATTCACTTTCCAGGTTCGAAAAGATACAGGCTTTGACTTTAACATATTAAGGTAAGTGGTTGGATAGGGGAAATCAGTTACTGGCAGGTTAGGAAGAAGGAATGAAAGGACCAGTGGTAATAGGGCATTTTTTAGTTGTGAAATCTAGCTTTTCTGTTACAAAAACAAAAAGTATTCCAAGTAAAAAAATAAATATGTATAAACTGATTTTAATTTGGTTTAGTTAACTGCCTTTTTTTTTTTTTTTTTAGGGCCACACCCATGGCACATGGAGGTTCTCGGCTAGAGGTCTAATCAGAGCTGTTGCTTCGGGCCTACGCCAGAGCCACAGCAATGCCAGATCCAAGGCGCGTCTGCGACCTACACCACAAATCACAGCAACGCCGGATCCTTAACCCACTGAGCGAGGCCGGGATTGAACCCGCAACCTCATGGTTCCTAGTCAGATTCGTTTCCGCTGCGCCACAACAGGAACTCTCTAGTTAACTCTCTTCAATAAAAACAAGAAATGAGAATTTGCATTTTATTCAATGTTGATTTCCACTGATTTTCTGGGTTTTTTTGTCTTTTTGCCATTTCTTGGGCCGCTCCCGCGGCATATGGAGGTTCCCAGGCTAGGGGTCGAATCGGAGCTGCAGCTGCCAGCCTACGCCAGAGCCACAGCAACGCGGGATCTGAGCCGCGTCTGCAACCTACACCACAGCTCACGGCAACACCATATCGTTAACCCACTGAGCAAGGGCAGGGACCCAACCCGCAACCTCATGGTTCCTAGTCGGATTCGTTAACCACTGCGCCACGATGCTTTTGTTTATGTTTAAAATTTCCCATAATAAAATTAAGTTTTACTTTTTTTAAAGTAAGATACTTCTGTATTTAGGCCACATATACCACTTCTGAAAGGAAGAACAATAGGTTGGCAAATTAAATTCAGATGATTAGCAAAATAAATTCTACCCTTTCTCCTGGAAGGACTCCTGATTTTCTGTTTTTAAATAAATGTAAAACAAAAACCAAACAGCAGGTTTTCTATGAGGATCATCTCCCTTTGACTGGAAAAGAAAATAACAGCTAACAGTTACTAAGCATGCACTAAGGTCCCAGGAACTATTCTGAGTGCTTTGCAAGTATTCCATTTCAATCTTCATAACAAAACTACTAAGTAAAGCAGAGATACCATTTTGCAGGTATCCCTGAAAACAGAGAGATTAAGAAACCTGCCCAACTGGTCACAACTAGTAAGTGGTGGAAGTAGCATCCAAAACCAGATTGTCTACTCCAGAACCCTAATTAAGTACAGCCACCTGGCAAAGACTAAAAAGCTATAACTCTGTTAATATTAATTCTAATCACTGCAAGTTCAAACTTCAGGAAAGTATCTCATACATTTAATTAAATCTTTAAAGGATGATTGGAAAACAACAATTTGAAGGTTTTAACAGTTGCATACTATAAATAGCCACAAAAGACTTATTTCTTACGCCTTATTAGAATAATAAACAAGAGATCAGCTCTTCATCCCTTAAGCTCCAGAAATTCTCTTATGCACTTTCTTTTTTATTCTTAATAGGGATTTATTAAATAATGATAAACATGTTATCTTCCACATCAAGTTTAATCAGATTTAGTTTTCATTTAAGATATGGATATTTTAATACCTCATTGGCATATTCCCAAAATATGGAAGGATGACTAGAAGAATGGCTGCAGCAATAACCCCAAGAATCCTGTGGAAGGAACGTGTGAGTGACATAGTAGATTCTGGAATTAGGAAGCTAAGTCTCCAACTCAGCTTATCATTTGGGAAGCTTTGTTTTCTCCAGGTCATGTCAGTGCTGCCCCAAATTTTAGAAAGTAGGGGTCAGGTCTTCCAGTCCAAGGAAGATGAAAAATGCATGCAGAGTTAGAAAAATGTTGCTTCTAAAGACAATATTTTAAGGGCTCAGTGTTGGAATGTTCAATAAAACCCACAAAAGGCAAAAGGAGAGGGAGCCAGACATCCCTCTGACTCCACACTCCAGCAATATGACCTTAGACAAGTCCCTCATCCTCTAGGCTCCAAGTTGTTCCGGGAGGTGGAAGTGTAAAATGACATAACACATGTAACTACCTAACCCAATGCCCAAGCCATAGGGAGCACTCAACAATGTCAAATAAATGTCAGTAGTAATCATAATAGCAGCAGCAGCAGGAGCAGTACTAGTAATAGTGGCGGGGGTGGTGGTGGTGGTGGTGCTATGTTCTGAGCAAGACAAAATTACAAGTGTCAACCTGACCCTCTGGAATGAAGATTTAAATTGAACTATCAAAAGAATAATAACCTTTCACTGAAATGTTGTTACTCAGCAGGGATGCTTTATAATAATTTAATGTGTTTCAACAATTTTTGAGAAATATTTGAAATCCTTTATTCTGAGGGATAAGGCTTGCTACATACATCAGAAGGTGCAAAACTTTAAAAATTACTATATGCTATTGATATTGGTTTTTTTTCCCCTTCAAAGAATATTTCCATCAAGAAGTTGTACCATAAACATAAATGTGTAGTTGTAATTTAGGAACAATTACACATAATCACACAAAATGAAAAATTCCTTAAACTCTTATAAATAACTTGTAAATCATTTGCAAAATTTTAAAAGTTTTTTATATTCTTCTAAATAATGGTTCAGTCTATTCACCAAATAAATCTCAACAATTATTCTCTTTACATATTTCTAGCAAGTTAGGAAATCTCTTCCTCTCTGAATGCTGGCTGACTTTAGCTAAGATCCAGAGTCTTCCCTCCAGCCTCTTCAAGGGGTGGATGTCTGTGATAATGGTTTCATTTTACAAGTAAAAGTGAGATGACCAAAAAAAAAACTCCAGGAATTGGAGTCAACTACAAGACTTGATTGGGGAAGGGAGATGCTAATAAAAACATCTCAATTCAATTAAACTGCAATGTAAAGGGAGAAAGAGAAGCAATAATCCTATTGCAAGACGGAATTAGGGGGTATTAGTACATGCACCCCGCTTCAGTCACAGGCTGAGAACTGCTGTAACCATTTGTTCACAAGACCTGCTGAAGTGTCAACGAGAGAAGGATGCTTGTGCACCATGTGACATTCCTGAATGGAATCTATAAAAATTCTCATCACTCTCGAAAATATTCACAGACTCTCTCTCTCTCTCTTTCTCTCTCTCTCTCTCTCTCTCTCTCTCTCTCTCTCTCTCTCTCACACACACACACACACACACACACACACACACACACACACACACACTCTGTCTTGGCAGGGTTTTGTTTTGTTTTGCTGCAACAATCCTTCCTAAGAAACCTATAACTTTATCTCCCCCCCAAACCAGTACATGGCATCAGAGAATCAATCTTGACCACAAATAAAACACAAAAAAGGGCATTCGTGCACCCGATGTTTAATTCCAGACACACTCTCTTACCTGTTACCGAATCGGGTGGGTCCTCCCCCACCTTTCTTCGAACTCGCTTTCCACTGATTTCCCTTTAAAAACGTCTGCCAAGATCCCAGGGCTGGATGGACGAGTAAGAACGGAGGATTCAGAGAAAAGCAACCCTTACTACTCCTTAACGTTCCCCTGCGCCAACTTGTTCCACGTCCCAGGCAAAAAGAGAGCCTCACCAGAGAGCACCATCAGCTCCACAGAGTTGGAGGGCTCCCCCCAAATAGCTCTCCTGCATCCCTTCGCTGTCACTCCCTGAGACAAGCAAGAAAAACGGCATCAATCCCTTGGCAGAGACCAACCAGGCGAGAACAACGGAAAGTTCTGCCGCTCACAGAAAGGAGAAAATGATGAAAGAGGCAGCGAATGGGATGTAGCAGGAAAAGGACAGCAACGGCGGAAGGGACACCTCCCCACTCCTACCTAACTCCAAGCCTTCTCCGTCCTGTTGTCATAGCACTTTACAACGAACACTATTGCGCAAGTCAAATAGCTGAGCCCTGGTGCCTTCTGGGGGTTGTAGTCCTGAGTGTCTGACGAGACTGAAAGTTGCAGGGTTTTTTCTGAGTGGGCTCAGGATGGAGTCACATTTTTACGCGATGAGGCTGGAACGAACCGCCTCTTGTTCCTCCTTAGCAGAGGGGGAGAGAGAATTAATTCTATTCCCCTTTTCTGTCCTAGGACAGGTCCTTGGAGGCGGGTTGTGAGAAAGACCCGCCTCTTGTCTCCGCTGCTGACGCAAACCACGCCCCACTCGCGCCGCTCTCCGTTCCCGCCGCTCAGGAGAGAGGCTTTCCTCGGGGGCGTGGCTTTTCTCAGGGGAGGGGCCAGGCGTCTGGGCGTCTCCATCAGTCGGCTCTTAAGGGGCCCGCAACGCCCCAGAGACCTCTTCTCAGGTACCCGAAGGCGGAGTTCCTGTCCTTGGACTGGCGGCCTTGACCAGGGTTGAGTGAGCACCAGGGTTGAGTGAGCGCCAGCGTGTGCACCTTGGTGGCAGGGGTGGTGCTGGCCCAGTGCATGTTCACCTTGAAGAGGAAGACGGGCGGAAAGAAGACCATCGAGATGGTGGGACATTTGAAGTTTCCAGGGGTTTATTTATTCCCAGGAGGAAAAATGCTGTCATGAATTTACTTGTTACCCGTCTCCTGATGGACGTGTTCCAAACATTCTTTTTAGCATATACCTTTGAGTGGATTTTCTGGTATGTAGGTATACAGGTGTTCAACTTTACAGTTAAACATCTCAAACTTTTTTTAACTTTTTTTTCATTTTTCCTTGAACCTTTTGGTCTTGCCTGTTTTCACTGGATTTTAGCATAGGTTTTAAATTCCCTATTTTTCACCACCAATTCACATTTCCAGTAGAAAATGTAATTCTGGAGTTCCCTGGTGGCTCAGCGGGTTAAGAATTCAGCTGTCGTCACTGTGGTGGCACAGGTTCAGTCCCTGGCCGGGAAACCTCCACATATTGCAGGCTTGCCAAAAAAAAAAAAGAAAGAAAGAAAATGTAACTCTAGATAATTACACTTCCTGAAAACAGAACAATTTCATGAAAATCCTCAACATTGTTAATTTTGATTACATTAGGCCTCCACAACGTTGGTTATAAAAACTGGAAATTACTTGGGTTGCCAATAATAAAACTTAGGCAAATTATGACAAAATACTATTCCACTATTAAAATTCAAATTATTGAAACATTTTGACTTGAAAAAATTGTTCATAATATAGCTGAGGAAAAGTCTTCTAAAACTATCATTTGATACATTTTTATAAATAAAAATATGGAAAAATATTTGAAGGACTTTTCATAAAAATATTAACAATGGCTATTAAATGGACTTACTTGTCATTTAATTTTTCCTTTGCATTTTCAATGTCCTCAGTATTTTTTCAATGGCTGTGTATTACCCTTGTAATTAGAATTAAAGTTTTTAAAATAATAGAATAATAGAATAAAATATTGTCTGAAAATAAATGAAAAATTACCTTGAATTATTAATTTATATTTCAACCTAAGAAATGTAATTCTTAATTATAAAACCCTCCCTGTGAAAAGAGAAGCTTCCGAAAGCTTATAATCATTTGGTAGGTCATCTCCTCTGCCCCACCAGGCACATGACTGAGGCCATCCTCTCCCAACCCCAGCAGAGCCACCCTAGAGCAGAGCTTCCCCTAATCCAGGTGTTTTTTTGTTGGGTTTTTTTTTGGGGGGGATCGGTTTAGGGCCCTCACACTTGGCATATGGAGGTTCCCAGGCTAGGTATCAAATCAGAGCTGTCCTGCTACAGCCATAGCAATTCCAGATCCTTCCCCACAGCTTGCGTCAGCTCGAGATACTTTAACCCACTGAGAGAGGGCCGGAATGGAACCCAAATCCTCATGGATACTAGCCGGGTTCTTAACCCAATGAGTCACAACCAGAACTCCCCATTTTATTTTCTTAAACTCATATTAGGATTTCCCATTGGGCACAGTGGGTAATGATCCAGCTTGTCTCTGTGGAGACACCAGTTGGATGCCCACCCAGTGCAGTGAGTTAAGGATCTGGCATTGTTGCAGCTGTGGCATAGGTCACAGCTCCGGTTTGGATTAGTTCCTTGACCCCAGAAACTTCCATATGCCACATGGGTGGCAGAAAAAGAAATCAGTACATATTAGATACATAAAGGACTATACCCGTCAAAAAGGTCATTGATTTATTGATCCAATCACTCAAGAGCTATAATATGTGCCAGGCACTATGTTAAGCATGTTAGACTGTTTAATAATTAAAATACAGATCTCAATCTTTTCCTTTTTTTTCCGCCTTAACCATGGAACAAAATAAGTTTGGAAAGGATATCTTAATGTATGTATGTGTAGTGCACTTTGATATTTCTACTTTCTATTCTTTTCTGTTTCATTTCATTGTTTAAAATATTGGCGTTCCCATCATGGCGCATCAGAAATGAATCTGTCTAGGAACCATGAGGTTGCGGTTCGATTCCTGGCCTCGCTCAGTGGGTTAAGGATCTAGTGTTGCCATGAGCTATGGTGTAGGTCGCAGATGAGGCTTGGATCTGGCTTTGCTGTGGCTGTAGCATAGGCCGGCAGCTACAGCTCCAATTAGACCCCTAGCCTGGGAACCTCCACGTGCCTCGCGTGCAGCCCAAAAAAAACAAACAAACAAACAAAAAAAAATTGCTGGCAATTCCCTAAGTGGATTTCACAATTCTCTAATGACTCTTGACTCACAGTTTGAAAAACATGAACACAGCACTTCTCAGTCCAAATAAATATTTGTGGAACGAACAATGTCAGTCATATAGAAAGATTTGGCACATCAACAGGTGTAGAACATGCGTGGCATCACATAGTGTAGTGCCATGTAGCATGGAGAGAAGTCTGTTTAAAACTCAAATCTGATAGTAAATTTCACCTGTATCTTCTTCATTACCTTCCTACCACACTTAGCATTGGGATCCAGGTCCTTCACAGGGTTTGATAACCTCATCTGGTTTGCCTCTCCAGCTTCATCTCAAGGCTCTGCTCCTTGCTTTCCAGGTTCCAGCTCCACATTGGCCTTCTCTCTCTCTCCTGTACATAAAGTACTCTTCCATGGGTTGCCCTTCCTCCTGGAATACTTTCCTTTCTTCTTTGCTCCACCAGCTCCTAGTCACCCTTTAAGCCTCTCCTGAAATGCCCCTTCCCCTGTGAAGACTTCCTGGCCAACCACTGGAACAGGTAACCCTGGATGTCTTCATAGAAGTGAGCATAATTGAAATGTTTTTAAAGCATTAACATACAAAAATATTTGAGTATTTGCTTTTTTATTCTTTTTTATTTTTTTAATTTTTATACAGCTTAAAAGGTTACGCTACATTTAGTTATTACAAAATATTGGCTACATTCCCTGTATTGTACAATATGAAATTCTAATATGTGAGTAATTATTGGTTCAACATTTTTCTTTCTTAAGCTTCCTGCCACAGCGTCTTCAGCGCCGAGGCTCTCAGCCGCCGCCAGGAGGCGCGCTCGGACGCCCGCACCCGGGGACCTGACGCCAGCGCCTGGCACTTAGAGCAGACATGCTACTGCGCGGGCCTGTCGGGTGGCGGGGTGCAGGCAGCCTCCGAAGGGACACCTGGCCGCCTGGCCAACAGCGGAGTGGCGGCAAGAGGGGGCGCTGCGGATCCAGGCGTGCACGACGCGGAGGAAGTGCTGGCTTCGCCGCGCGGGGCCGCCTCGGCGACGATGTCGTCCGGGCCGGGGAGCGACAACCCCAGGTCCGGGGGCGCGCGGCGACCGCGGGAGCCCCAGGAGCAGGAGCTGCAGCGACGCCGGGAGCAGAAACGGCGGCGGCACGACGCGCAGCAGCTGCAGCAACTCAAGCACCTGGAGTCCTTGTGAGTCCCTGGGGTCGCGCGGCGCGGAGTTGGCGCTGTAGGCGGGGCGCTCGGAGACCCGGGAATGGGCTCGTTGGGCCCGTCGGCCCCCAGAGAGCCGGGCGCCGGTTGAGACCCCGGGCGGCGTGACCCTCGACTTCCAGCCGACCCTCCACGGGGGAGGGTCTACCCCGAGGCCGGCCTCCGGCGCGCGGGGGCGGAGGTCGCGCCCTTCCCCAACGAGGCGATGGCTTTATTCCTGGAGAGGCGACGTCGATGTGCTCAGAGGCGCTGTTATGCCCTCGGGCGGGACTGGGGACGGGCCGCAGGCAAGTGCGGCTGAGCGCCTTGCTCCTTTCCTGTTTCTCAGTTCCAGGGGCTCTCTATGATCTGGATTAAATCCTCTTTCTTTTCGTCTTCTGCTGTTAGTAAGGGGGAAGAAAGCCCGATCCTGGAACGTTAGTGAAGTGAGGAATAAGCAGTGGGTGAGGGCTTGGTCCCTAAATATTCGGGAGGAGCTGTCAGGTGGAAGAGCATGGATAGGTTCTCTCAGGTCTTAAGGATTTTCGTTGTTGTTGTTGTTGCCGGGATTAAAGGTGGGAGCTACGGAGAGGCCAGTTATGGCTCAACAACAAGAATTAGGACCAGGTCATATATTCTTGATGGTCAGCGTGGCCTGACTTAGGAGGCACGGGCTCCCCCAGCTGCTTGGGCTGGAGGAGAATCCAGATAATCACTGAGAGGAGGGTGGCTTGTAAAGGAGATTTAACATCAGCTGGAAGCTTGGATTAATGACGCTTTCAGTTTCCTGTGATTCTGTCATTCTGTAATTAGCTTTAGAAGTTTTTTTCTAAGTTTGGTGTACACGGAGTTATTTGAACTATTTCTGTTTCAGGCATATCTCATACCTTGGAGACAATCATGTAAGGAAAGGTCCTTAAAGGGCTGCCCTTCTCATTAACCTTTTGGGAGCTTTGACACAAAATGCATTGCTCAGAGCCTGGCCTGCTCCTTTCCTTGTGGCTCTTGAGCTGAATTTCACCTCAATAGGTAGTGGTTGTGGATACAGGCGCTGCATTGCTGGCTTCCACAGTCTTGGCCCCTCCCTTCGAGAGATGCTGGGATCCTCTTTGCTGCCTGTGTAATGCCAGTGTTCAAAAATCTTTCCCTGGGTTAAGATCAGGTCAGTGCTTGGCCCCACCCAGCCCTCAATATCCTTAACTATAGGATGCCTGATGGTAGTTAATACTCTACATTTATTGTGGTCCACAGAGCACTTACAGATATCAGAGAGATTATAACCTCCTTTTGCACATGAAGAAATGCAGGTTCAGTACTTAAGTAATGGAATCAAGGCTGACCTGTAAACTAGCAAAACTAAAGAGAAACTGTGGCGTCTGATACTCAGACCAGTGGGATTTTTCAGAGGTTTTTAAAGTTCTGGGCTGTTGTCATATTTAGTTTGGCTAGTTCAAAGTCTTATTTTCTTTGAAATGAAAATTTATATTTCCAGAACCATATTTTCAGGAAGTTTAAACATCAAATAGTATGAAAAGTCTAATTTCAAAAAACAGTTGTTCCCATCTGTCCTCTTCAGTCACCCCACACACTCCCCACACCTTTCCCTCCCACCAGGGCCTCAATGGGGAAACTTCATTTTTCTCCTGGGATTTAACTCTTTCTAAATTACATGCTAATACTGCTCTTTTTCTGTTGAATAATAGACATTACCCATTAACTTCATGCTCTAGTAGGCAAGGGTTTAGTTCTCTTTCCTTTCCCTGCTTGTCTCCATCTTTGTATCTCCTCTCAGGACTTCTCTGTGGCTTCTAACTTTTTTTCTTTTACTGTCACTCAAAGAGTGTCTGGGAAAGGGAGACAGACATGTTAAATGGGAAGCCCTGTAGTGATTTTTTTTGCAAATTGAATTCAGATCCTTTTGCCACCTGGTCTGTATGCCCTCTTTAGTTCCCCTCCCATTCCTCAGGTCACTTTCTTACACCTGACTTTAGTTTTTCTTACTCTCTTACCATATCTGCCCGGCCCCCAAAGGTATCTGAGTCTTCAACCCATGCACCAGCCCATTTTTCAGCTCTGTTTCTCAAGTGCTCCCGGGCCACAAGGCATAACAGAATGGACATTCTCAGTAAATACAGTTTCGTTTCTGCCTTCCAGCTCCACAGGACCAGGTTTTAAGAACAGTTGGGATGGAATATGCTTACAAGAGGGACTCTTCCAGAAGAAATACTACCCCAGCACTTAGAAACACAAAGAGTATTATTAAGTACTTGGCGACATAAAGATTCCTTACCCCAGAGTTCCTACTGTGGCACAGTAGGTTGAGAATCCAACAGCAGCAGCTCAGGTCACTGTGGAGCCCTGCAGTGGGGTTAAAGGATCCGATTGCCACAGCTGTTGTGTAGGCTGCAGCTGTGGCTTGGATTCAGTCCCTGGCCTAGTAACTTCCATATGCCATGGGTGCAGCTATTAAAAAAAAAATAGATTTCTGAGGGTTCCAGTCGTATCTCAGTGGTAACAAATCTGACTAGTATCCATGAGGACGAGGTTCGATCCCTGGCCTTGCTCAGTGGGTCAAAGATCCAGCATTGCCGTGAGCGGTGGTGTAGGTCAAAGACAAGGCTCGGATCCCAAGTTGCTGTGGCTGTGGCATAGGCTGGTAGCTGCAGCTCCAACTCAACCCCTCGCCTGGGAACCTCCGTATGCTATGGATGTGGCCCTCAAAAAACCAAAAAAAAAAAAGATTTCTTGCCCTGTGTCCATTTGGGAAAATAATCAATCTTTTATGGAAATTTATCTTAATTTAGTCTTTATACTGCTCAGGGCAGCCTATTACAATCTGAATGATCCGTTAACAAGCCTTCACAGATGGCACAAACTAATGGCCTCCACTAACTAAATATCTTTTGTAACATGCTGCATAAGCTAATGAATTGTTTAGCCCTAGGGAAAAACATCAACCACATTCCTTTACACTTGTGAAAACAGTTCTAAAATGGACTTTTTAGGGAAAGCCATTGCTAATAATAGATTTTAAAATGTGCAGTTCCATCACACTTCTTTTCTATCTAGGCAAAAGCATTACATATTTTTCAGGAATTCAGATCTTTAGCTATATTACTTTTTCAACTCCTATGGCGAAAAGAAATTATTGTTGCATTACTGGATATTTGCATAGACTTTACCACCTCCCTTCCAAACTTCCTTTCTAATGAATCGCTGCTGGTGGACTGCATCATCTGCCCAATTTATGCAAATTTCCATTATTCTTGCTAAAAGAGGCCTAGGCCTATGATAAACCACTTTCCATTGAAAAATATTCTAAGAATTTGCTTTGGAAATACCACCCTAAAAAGCTTTGTACCATACCTAAAAGGCTAATTATACCCAGTTTATTTATATTTTATTTTTTGTCTTTTTAGGACTGCACCCATAGCATATGGAGGTTCCCAGGCTAGGAGCCACAGCAACTAGGGATTGGAGCCTCATCTGTGACCTACACCACAGCTCATGGCACTGCCAGATCCTTGACCACTAAGAAAGGCCAGGGATCGAACCCTCGTTCTCTTGGATGCTAGTCAGGTTTGTTAACCACTGAGCCATAATGAGAACTCCTATACCCAGTTTACTATGTAATCTTCAGGGAGCAAATCTTCCTCTGTCCCTTTAGAAAAGCTCTGGATTAATGACAGTGAGGATGAGAACAGAGACAAGACACCTCCCCCACAGTCCATATTTGGAAGGATCCAGAGATAATTGCAAATCCTGATTGGTACCCACTATAAGTCAGAGGTTCCTGCATCCCCCTCCTCTAGTTTGGTCAATTTGTTCAAGCAGCTTGTAGAACTCAGGAAGATGTTTTCCTTACTAGATCACTGGTTTATTTTAAAAAGGTGTAATTCAGGAGCAGCCAGATGGAAGAGATGAGATGCACAGGGTAAGGTATGAGAGCCGTGTGGCGCTTCCGTGCCCTTTACAGGTATGCCGCACCTCCACAGGTTCACCAACCATGAAACTCCTCTGAACTCCATCCTTTTGGGTATTTACAGAGGCTTCCTTACATAGGCTTGATTGGTTCATCATTGGCCATTGATGATTAACTCAGCCCCCATGGAGATGGGACTAATAGTTCCAACCCTCTAGTCACATGTCTCTCCCCCCACAACCAGAGCCCTGTCTTTAGGGGCTTTCCAAATGTCACCTCAGTCACCTCAATAACATGAACTCAGTTTGGTTTAAAGACGCTTGTTTTGAAAGACAAAAAAGAACTTTCTAGCTCTGGAGCTATTTCAAGAACTGAAAACAAAACTAAATATAAGGAAAGTTGCCCCTATGACTCTTATATCAGAAATTACTAGGGTTTGGGGAGCTGTATGCTAGGAATAATGGATGAAGACCAAATATATATTTATTATGAGGTACAATATCACATCCACCAAAGTTGTTTTCTTTCACATCTTAAAGAAAGGCAAAAGGAAAAGCATTTCACTTTTAGTCAATTCTCTCTGGCCCCTAAACTCCCAATATTTACTCTGAAGGATCTTTAAAGTCAATGCATGAGAGGGTCAGGGTCGAGAAAACATAAAGTCATTAAGTTTTTCTATGCTGTGAAACCTTCTTGAAGTACTAAAGTAAGTACATCCTTGGGGGTTTACAGGGTTAAGACACAGATCTGAGTTTTAAATGTTTGTATATTACTCATTCCTTGAGGAAGAGGTATGACTCCCTTTAAGAGCGTGTCTTTGGAAAAAACAAAAACAAACAAAACAAAAAACAAAAACATGAGCGCTGTGAGTGAAGTTTTATTGGGGACAAAATGAGGACTATAGCCTGGGAGACAGACAGCCTCTCAGGTATCTCTGAGGATCTGCTCCAAAGAGGCAGTGGGGGAGGTCGGGACATAGGTGACCTTTGGTGAGGAGGGTGTGCGTGCAGTCAAGCAGGCATTTTGGCAGAGAGTCGCTGCTAGTCATGAGGAGCAGATGTCTCCATGACTGATTTTAGTGCTTTTCTAGATTTGAGAAGATGCAAGAAATTGGGCTCATAGAATCTCCTCCTGAGAATGTCTATCTGAAGGCCTATCCTGCCAGTTTTTCCCAGAGCACAGAGTGCCTCATTCCTGTTCACTGCCCTGAAGTCCTTTCAGAGCATGTTGAAGGTCAGTGACTGCAGTAGCTAGTGACTTCATTCTTGTAGAACCAGGTGCGAGTGACAGTTTTTAGTGGGCAAGCTTGAGAGATGCTTTTTGAGTGCACAGACATCTGGTCTCGGAATAGCTTCCCTATTTATTGGCCTTTCTCAAATACAGACGTGTAGCCTCAGCCTTCTGAGACTCTCTTGATTCAGTCCCCGGCCAGTCTGGGGTGGCTGCGTGCAGCTGAGCACGCACAGAGGAGGCTTGCTGTTGTAACAAGGTGATCCCTGGACTGCAGATGTGATAACGAAAGCTTATCCTTGTCAACATCCTTCATTAAAAAGTCTACAGCTCTGTTTCCCCTTAACTTGGTGAACACCAGGGCATGGCCCAGATATGGACTCCTAGCTTAACATTTCCTGTCATACATTATTTGAAATATCTCCCTCCACATGGATGTTCCCAGCATCAGCAAGCAAACATGTATACACATTTAACATCTGCACACACTCAACCCAACCCCAGTCTTGGAGATGGCGGGAGGTCATTGCTCTTGTTACTATCTCCCCCCAGCCTCATGGTGTTTTGCTTTAGGAGGGGAGTATGTTCAAAACTTAGGGAAGGATGGTATGTGAATTACATCATTAAATTAAAAGTGAATAAATGAGCACTGTTTGGGAGAAAAATTTTACGGAAAACTGGATTTGAGGTGTTCCTGGAGTGTCTGTTTTCCAGTGACAAACATGATGCTGGAATAACTAGGGAATTCAGCTAAACATTTATTGACAGTCCTGTACAAGTGAGGCTTGGCATGGAGGCCAGAATGTGGAAAATCTCTCATTTGATTCTAACAAGATAATTTGATAACTATAATAAGGCACATTTGCTGAGCCTCAGAGGAGATGGGGTTAGATTTGCTGAATGCTGACATACCACCTGTTGGGCTGCACCTCGCAGGCCTGCAAACATTGTAATTGCCCGGCCAAGAGAACAAAGAAGGAGCCTGGAGACAGCAACAGAGACAACAACAGTGTATTGCACAGGGATCCTACAAGTCTAAAGCAAAGCCATGCAGCAACACCCCACCGTGTACAGCCAGACAGCAGTCAGGACCAGCAGCAGTCTGCTACAGGAGCAGGGAGAAGTGTTATAGGGGGAATTGAGGTCAGGTCGGCTCATCATTTACTAGGAAAACTACAGAGGGGTATATCCCTCACAGCCCCTCAGGTTATCAACTGTGACAAGGCAGATGTCTTCCCCTTGATAAACTATCATAGTGGAGCTCTTCTGATCTGAAAATTATGGTGGAGTCTCTACAGCACCAGGATGCAGGTTCCATCCCCTGTCCAGCACAGTGGGTTAAAGGATCCTGAGTTGCCCCAGCTGCGATGTAGGTCACAACTGCAGCTTGATCTGATCCCTGGCTGAGGAACTCCATGTGCCATGGGGCGGCCAAAAAAGAAAAGATAAATAGAGAGATAGATAGACAGACAGACCGACAGGAAGAAAGAAAGAGAAAGAGCAAGTGAGCAAGCAAGCAAGAAAGATCTATCTTACATTCACTAGCTGGGCTGGGAAGGAAAGCAGGGGTGAGCAAGCATGAAGGTAGTTATTGAATAAGCTCTGTTGATTAAGAAGGAAGGTCAGCCATGTGAGTAGGGTACAGGGGAGGCACAGGAACTAGTCAAAGAGGGTATATACAGAGAGCCAAGGAACAGCCACCTTGGGTGGCTTGATACACCACCTCACCAGCCACAGAGCTGATGTTGTCAGTAAAATTTCATTACAGAAGCTTTGAAAAGACCTGAGATGTTCCCTTGTCCTGCCTCTTTCCACTACTTTTATTTTTTTAATTAAGGGGTTATGTCCATTATGCACTCACATTTAAAAGCCATGCTAGGAGTTCCTGTCGTGGCGCAGTGGTTAATGAATCTGACTAGGAACCATGAGGTTGCAGGTTCGGTCCCTGCCCTTGCTCAGTGGGTTAAGGATCCGGCGTTGCCGTGAGCTGTGGTGTAGGTTGCAGATGCGGCTCAGATCCCGCGTTGCTGTGGCTCTGGCGTAGGCCGGTGGCTACAGCTCCAATTCGACCCCTAGCCTGGGAACCTCCATATGCCGCGAAAGCGGCCCAAAGAAATAGCAAAAAAAAAAAAAAAAGCCATGCTATATGTTGCCTCGCCTTAAATGTGTCAGTACTTGAAACGGAACATACTTAACACCTAATGGTGATACAATGTTATATATCAGTCATATCTCAATTTAAATGAAACAAAATTTTTTAAATGAACATGAACATTTGCTGCTTTTCTAGATTTGGCACCCAGAAGCCTCTTCTAAAGTTCTGGCAGAGGGCTGCAAAGTGGAACTGAGTTGGGAGCACAGACAGGACTTGTATCCTCAGGGCCCTGGGGTCGAGAGCTCTGTTGGTGGAAGAGCAAGTGTGTTCCCACAGTCAGTCCTCTGCCGCTCCAGCAGCAGTTCTTTACTGAGGGCCGCCTGGCCTCCAGGCACCGAGCAGGAGGCCTGCATCCCTGAGTCCAGTGAGGTCAGTGGGGTATAGAGGGCGGTCAGAGAGCTGAGGAGCAGGAGGCAGCCAGCCCGGCAGCCCACGCTGCTGGCAGCACAGGCCTGTGGGGAGGCTCTTGAATCAGGAGCTGCAGGGGACACGGGAGGGGGAGCCTCTGGGACAGAGCACCGTCAGCTCCCTCCCCTGCACCAGGCCCTGACCTCTGGCTTTGCTGCCCCAACCCGGCCCCCTCCGCAGCCCCCATCCTTGTTAGAACAGGTCACTCACACCCCTGACCCCCACGTGCCTCTCAGTGGAAGGAAATTGTAAGTCATGGTAGGTAAGTCACCCAACAACCGTAATGACAGTTTGGAACCATATTTAGCTCATGGTCTTCTTACCTCACATTTTCCCTGCAACCTCTTGCTTTTTCATCTTCCAAAAATAAAATCGCTGTGCCAAGACACCAAGTCAGTTATTTCAGTGGATTTAGGTTCTGCACCCCAGCAGGATGCGGTACAGCATCAGTTTATATATATAGGATCTCTGACTGCTGGGTATATTTTACTAACTGTTTTAGTTATAATGTACTTTGAAGTTTCTACTAAAAAAAAGTCGGAGTTCCCGTCGTGGCACAGTGGTTAACGAATCCGACTAGGAACCATGAGGTTGCGGGTTCGGTCCCTGCCCTTGCTCAGTGGGTTAACGATATGGTGTTGCCGTGAGCTGTGGTGGAGGTTGCAGACGCGGCTCGGATCCCGCGTTGCTGTGGCTCTGGCGTAGGCTGGTAGCTACAGCTCCGATTCAACCCCTAGCCTGGGAACCTCCATATGCCGCGGGAGCGGCCCAAGAAATAGCAACAACAACAACAACAAAAAGACAAAAGACAAAAAAAAAAAAAGGAAAAAAAAAAAAAAGTCTTTTTCTTTTGGCCTGCAGTTGCTTTTGCTGATTGAAATGTGTTCTGTTCCTATGAGCATAGTTGATGACCTGTGTATTTTTTTTCCTTTTCAGTTATGAAAAACCTCCTCCTGGGCTTATCAAGGTCAGTGTGAAGTTGGTGCTTTTGCTTTTTCTCTGACACATTTCACTCACACCTCAGACTCAAAACAGTTGCATACTGTTTGAACCTCCTTTTAGGATAGTTCTGTTTCTTCCCTGCCAATGCCAGTCAGTTCATACACTTGGTCACAGTCTGTGCCTTTGCAGACATTTAATCAGCCTGTGTCTGTCCCCTGACAAACCACTGCAGGCTCGCTTGTGTTCCTCAGCCGTTGCTCCCCTCTTTCTTTCTGACCTGTGACTGCATCTTCTCAAAGCTTGGCTGCCCCCGAGTCCCTCTTTCACCTACTGGGTGCTGGTTCCTTGAATAGCAGCAGCTCTGAGAACAGTGGGCCCCAAGTAGCGCCCCTGGTCCAGCCTCCCCTCGTGCAGGAGCCCCGCCCCCAGTGCCTTCGCCCAGTGTCAGTGTCAGTGGGACTGAAACTAGAGGACTGAGGCCAAAGCACCTTTTTCTCTTTGATAATTTTCTTTTTTTAAAATGAATTTTATTACATTTATAGTTGTACAATGATCATCACAACCCGTTTTCATTTTAAAAAAAATTTTTTCAGAAACATTCTTCCATTATAAATTTAATATTCATGGAAACTTGAAAAAAATGTAAGATTAAAAAAAGTAGCACCTTAATTGTATAGTGTAGTTATTTGCTGGTAAAAACACATTTCATGGAGTTCCTGTCATGACTCAGTGGTTAATGAACCCAACTAGTATCCACAAGGACACAGATTTGATCCTTGGCCTCACTCAGTGGGTTAAAGATATGGCGTTGCCCTGAGCTGTGGTATAGGTCACAGATATGGCTAGGATCCCGTGTTGCTGTGGCTCTGGCATAGGCTGGCGGATTGGACCCGTAGCCTGGAAACCTTCATATGCCATGGGTGTGACCCCAAAAAAGACAAAAGACACACACACACAAAAAAAAAAACCACATTTCACAAATATGGCATGTGTGAGATTATAAAACAGGACAGTGCCTTCAAGGTCTAATAATGTTTTAATCTAACATGTTATTGTTCCCGGAAACCGTACTTGTTTAATTCTATATTCTGCCTCATTCCACAAAGCTTTTAAGTTAGCAGAAAACTTTTTATGCTCTTAGAATCTAATTTTTATGATCTAGAGTCAGAATATGGAGTTCACAGATCATTCCTTTGTAAACACTAGTAACTTTTATCTAAGAACAGCCACTTTGTTTTGGGGGCATAGTTCTTATAGTATAGTTACTTCTGTTTTTTAGGTCAGTTATAATTTGTTCTTCTAGCTCTTCAGGGGGTAACTTAGGTTGACCTCAGAGTCCCCAGCCCATGAGAAAGCCAGGCAGTGCTGTGTCCTCTAACTGGTGGGAGAGAATTCCGGTGCTTTTTTGCCATAGAGCTTACACGCTATTTCCTTTTCCAGGAAGATGAGGCTAAGCCAGAAGACTGTATACCAGATGTCCCAGGCAATGAACATGCCAGGGAATTTCTGGCCCACGCACCAACCAAAGGACTTTGGATGCCACTGGGGAAAGAAGTCAAAGTCATGCAGTGTGAGTGTGGACAAATTTCAAGCAACACCCCTTAACACACACACGTTACAGAACACTGTTTACAAATGAGTTCACTTCTTTAACTTAACTTGTTCTCACCACAGCACTGTTAAAGTAAAAGCATGACCCTATTCTGTAGATGAGGAAGCCGCCTTGCATATGCCAGTAAGTGTCCGAGGTAAGAGGCAGAGCGGTGCTGCCTGGGAGAAGATGCTTCAGTGATATTCCTGTAACAGACAAGATATTCCCTGTAGAAATGCCACGGGGGACAAGGGGTGCATTGGAGGGCCATCCCTTTGGGTCCTGACTCAGTCATCGTCATTGGTGGTGGGAAGGTTTTATCCAGGTGCCCTGAGAGGAGCTCCAGGCCCCAGAGGGTGGGTCTGGAACAGGTAGAGCTCTGCGCACACCCTCCACTGCACCGGAGCAGCAGCACCTCCATGCCACATAAGGTGGCATTTGAGGAAGGGGTGCTGCTGCCTTTAAGGACATTTGTACAAAGATTCTTCTCATACACAATTAAAATAGCAATTTCCAGCCCCTTTCCTTCACTCCACTTCCCTCAAAGGGGACCACCTCAACCTCTTTTAAGGTTTTTTGTTATTTTTCTTTTTCTTTTTTGGCTGCCCTGTGGCATATGGAGCTCCCAGGCCAAGGATCAGTCCAAGCCTCAATTTCGACCTGAGCCACAGCTATGGGAAAGCCAGATCCTTAACCCACTCTGCCAGGCCAGGGATCAGCACTCCCAAGACACTGCTGATCCCATTGTGCCACAGGGGGAACTCCTTAAGAAGGTTATTTTTAAGTTTATCCCCATGTATCTAGATAACAGGATTACATTTTGCCCCTTGATTTTTCAGGTTTCTTCATTATCTATTGATTTCTTACTACAGAAGATAAGAATTCATCTCTTTTTTTCTTTCTCCGTCTCATCTCACACACATACCCTTCCTGTCTCTCATTTTTCCAGTAATAGTTATATCGTAAATTTAGTTAAATAAACCCTTTCTGCTATTTTATTATCTTCAGAGTCGAATCGTGTACTAAACTGATATTTCCTTTTTTTTAAATTAAGTTTAAAAACCACTTCTCTGTGTGATGGGTTAGTTAGTTTTGCTTCACTTACCATTTTACAGTTCTTTTCATTGACTTGCAAATTAAGGGTGTTTAGGCTGGACCAGATTTTACATGAAGTTATTGAAGCCTAAGCTTTGGGGCCCTTCACCAGTACCTTCCAAAACCTTTGGAGTCCCAAGAATGTGGTCATACGGTCCTTTCTATAAAATTTGCAAAGGCAAGATTTTTTTCCCCCCTAAAGAGCCCTTCCTCTCTTTAATTTATGTAAGCTTCAGGCTCCAAAAAACTTGGCTCCATCCCACATGGAAAAATCACACACACACATAACTCTGCATTCTTTGGTTCTGTGATCCTAGTATTATCTAGAATAGAGCTGCTCAGAATTACGGTGGGCCTAATACTCTGTATTTCTGTACCACAGACTGCATGGTTTTGGTACCTGCAGAGGCTAGAAGCCCAAAATCAAAGTGTCACCAGGGATGGCTCCTTCTGAGGATATATTCCAAGCCTCTCTAGAAGTCCCACCTCCAGTAAGATAGGTACACATACTGAGGTACCAGGGCTTAGGACATGTAATACAATGGGGGGCAGAGGGGACAACACAACTCAACCTACAACAGTTAAAAAAAAAATCACACTTTACCTTTTGCTTGGGATTGTTTAGTAAGTACTTGGTTCATTTATAAAACTCAACGATTAAAGGATACTTGAGGAAATAATTCGTTTCCCTCTCTTTTCTGGTATCTTATGTTGTTCATTTATATTCTATTTGCTTTTAAAACTGTAATCTAATGAAGAATATCTTTAATATGATCTACTGTTACCTTTATCTTAAGTAAAAATGTGTTACTTACAGAAATATGTCCCTTTTTTCTTTGTTTTAGGTTGGCGTTGTAAACGGTATGGTCACCGAACAGGAGACAAAGAATGCCCTTTCTTTATCAAAGGCAACCAAAAGTTAGAACAGTTCAGAGTAGTAAGTAAAACCCCCCTGTCAATTCACATTGACTGGAGATGGTGAATGTCAGTGACTCGGGCAGTTACCAGTGAACTGAAGGTTCACATTAACTAAATTCCCCAAAGCCTTTAGGCCAAAATACCCAGTGTTAACTACATCCATATTAAATCTAATTTGTGTGATGTATGAGGTCATTAACAAAAAATGCTTATTAAAATGTTATTTGCTTATGTCTTAGGAACACTGCTTCTTTTCCAACGCAAACGTTTTTATCTATCTAATCTCTTTTTTCACTTAGGTGAAAAAAAAAATCGTATTTCATAAATAAAATCAAGGTTATAGTTTCCCAGTCTTTGTCTAATAATTATATTTTTTCTACCATAAACTAGAAGTGTATGTATAAATGATATATGCTCTTTAGGTGACCACAAAATCAATCTATCATTTTGTCATTTTATTTTAACAAAGTCACCTCGCAGGGGTGTTAGTTCACCATTCAGTTAACTATTTTGGTCAATTTAACTATTTTGTTACTATATACATTGGGATTATCAGCATATTATCAAACAGGGTCCGTAAACATTCTCCAAAGATTTTTAAGGCATTTAAAATACTATATTTCCATTTTACTAATTTACAGAAAATATTCTGGATAAATCACTGCTATTTGGGTGTTCCCTGATGACTCAGCAGGTTAAGGATCTGGTGTTGTCACTGCTGTGGCTTGGGTTTGATCCCTGGCCCAGGAAATTCTCCATGCTGCAGGCATAGCCAAAAAATAATAATAATAAATCACTGCTAGTTCCCTCTGTGGCAGCATCTTAGGAGCACTAGACACAGGTGGATTAAGGATCCAGCACAGTGGATTAAGAATCCAGCACTGCTGCAGGTGCATCTTAGCTTACAACTGCAGCTCAGATCTGATCTCTGGCCTGGGAACTCCATATGCCATGGGGCGGCCAAAAAAGAAAAAAAAATCACTGCTACCTGAAATGTCAAGTTATACAGCACCTATAGCAGATAATTTGATGGATAAAACTCAAAAATTTAAACATATCCATATTTTTTAAATATAGAAACCTAAATTTTAAGAATTGTTCTAAGGCTATAACAGAACATCAGTATACACAAATTTTTATGACTGTTTAAGGATAACTTTCAGAATTATTTATATGATTGAAAAATAGGGAGTTCCCATTGTGGCTCGGTGAGTTAAGAACCTGTCTAGTATCCATGAGGATGCAGGTTTGATCCCAGACCTAGTTCAGTGGGTTAAGGATCCTGCGGTGGCTGTGGCTATGGCGTAGGCCAGTAGCTGCACCTCCAATTTGACCCCTGGCTTGGAAGCTTCTGTATGCCACAGGTGCAGCCCTAAAAAGACAAAAAAGAAAAAAATAAAGGAAAAAAAAAGAAACTGAAGCAAAATAGGAAATAATTTCAATATCCAATATACAACATAAAGTACTGCAACATATAAATTATATAATTGTTAGGAATCATGTTTTAAAAGAATATGTAGGAGTTCCCATTGTGGCTCAGCGGTTAGCAAACCTGACTAGCATCCATGAGGACACGGGTTCAATCTCTGAGGTTCAAGGCCTCTCTCAGTGGGTTAAGGATCCAGCTTTGCTGTGAACTGTGGTATAGGTTGCAGACTTGGCTTGGTTCCCACGTGGCTGTAGTGTAGGCCAGCAGCTATAGCTCTGATTGGACTCCTAGGCTGGGAACCTCCATATGTCACAGGTGCATCCCTAAAAAACAAAAATACCAAAAAAAAGAATATGTAATGTCATGGGGAGATATTCATGAAAACATAAGAGAAAAAAGAGAATACAGTTGTGTATGTAACATGATTATAACTTTTGTAAATTATGAATAATGACTGAAAGAATCACACTCATATGTTAACAGTGGATATCCCTGGGTGGTAAAATAATAGATATTGATATTTGTAACTTTGTTGTCCTTTACATATAAATTTTTATAATATATTTTAAAGATAACACACCATAAAATTTATATATATATATATATATGTATATATATATATATATATATAAATGAAAGTTTATACAGCATATGAAAGTTCCTGGGTCAGGGATTGAATCTGAGCCACAGCTGTGACCTACACCTCAGTTGCAGCAGCATGGGTCCTTTAACCCCCTGCATCAGACCAGTGATTGAACCTGCACCTTCACCGTCTCACAAGTTCTGCAGAAACAATGCCAGATCCTAACCCTCTGTGCCACAAGAGGACCCCATGTATTCATATTTTTAAGTAATTTAAATAATTTTAAATTATACAAGTATTACAAAAATAAATTTGCCTCATTTTAACACAATGGAAACAGTACAGTACAATTTCTCACATGATTTTTCAAGTCCAATCTTGCCTCTCTCCCCAGAGGGAATCTGTAGTAAACAGCTTAATGAGTATATTCCAGACTTCTCTTTGGTCATATACAGTATGCTTTTGTGAACCTGTAAGTGTGAATCATTCTGATATATTATTTACAACTCACTTATTTTGCTTAATAATATTTCTTGATCATCTTTCCACATAGAACAAGTAGAATTACCTCAATATCTCTAACCTTGAGTAGTTTTTAGTAATGATTTTGCTATGGTTTATTTACAAAGTTATATAAATTATATCCTGTATTTGAATAACTGGAAAATCTTTTTTATGGCTTCCAGGAGTTTGAAATTATGACAACCCTTAGGAAGGATTAGAACGTGTTGAATATAAAATTATATCAAACGGGGAAAAAAACAACTGGTTTCAGTGAAAAGAGGGACGTAATTTTAATTTAAATCTATGAAGCAAAAAAAAAAAAGAAAGAAAGAAAATGAGTTCCCACTGTGGCTCAGTGGATTAAGAAACCGACTAGTAGCCGTGAAAATGAGGGTTCGATCCCTGGGCCCACTCAGTGAGTTAAGGATCCACATTGCCGTGAGCTGCAGCATAGGTCGGAGACACAACTGGGATCCACTATTGCCATGGCTGTTGTATAGACCAGCAGCTGCTGCTCCAATTCGACCTCTAGCCTGGGAACTTTCATATGCCCCAGGTGTGCCCTAAAAAGAAGAAGAAGAAGAAAAAAAACAACAATGGTCTATAAAGCCTAACCTAACCTTAACCTTCTCTGACCCCAAAGGCACATGAAGATCCCATGTATGACATCATACGAGAGAATAAAAGACATGAAAAGGATATAAGGTGAGGTTGTCCTGATGATAAAAGCATCCTTGTAGTGTCTGGAATTATATAAAGTTAGAAACTCTATAAATTTAAAATTTAAAAATTCCAGTATTAGAGGAGGAGTGTAGTAAATATGGTACTTGTGAAATATGTGGAAGACGGGAATAACCCCCAGAAAGGCCAGTGTGTGGGGAATGAGCAGGCCAGCCTGTTCTGCCCGGGTTAACTTAAAGCAGTGGGCTTGGCCCAGCCCGCTTATGTCACTAACAATTGATGCTGGCAGCTGTATTTTATCTTCTCCAGTGTTTTTAAAGATCTGAGCTTTTGTTTAAAATTCCTGGGCAGGATTAAAAATAGGGTGAAAAACAAGAGATTTTTTTTGGTTTGTTTTCAAATTCATGGTATTGAATTGTGATTACTGAGGAGGTAGATTACCTAGTATCAACTCGAGCAGTGGAAACGTATGCATCTGTTAGAGGGTAAGGACTGTGGAAACTTGCAGAAATGTTTAAAACAATGAAAAGAATACAAAATGGCTTGTTCACTGGTTGTGATCATGTAAAATAGGCATGGATGTACACAAGAGAGTAAGACATGCAAAAAAATGAAAAACACTGTCTTCAATAAGGAGGTTATTTGTTACATTTTTCACCCCCACTATGATTCTTTTACCTTTTCTTTTTTCTCTTTTTATGGCAGCACCTGTGGCATATGGCAGTTCCCAGGCTGGGGGTTGAATCAGAGCTGCAGCTGCCGGCTTACACCACAGCCACAGCAATGCTGAATCCAAGCTGCATCTGTGACCTACGTCATAGTTTGTAGCCATGCTTGATCCTTAACCACTGAGCTAGGCCAGGGATTGAAGACAACACTGGGTTCTTAACCTGCTGAGCCACAACAGGAATTCCATATACCTTTTAAAAAATATTTCAGTAGTTCCTTGGTGGCCTAGCAGGTTAAGGATCTAGTATTGTCACTGCTGCAGCAGGGTCACTGCTGTAGCACAGGCTTAATCACTGGCCCAGGAATTTCCACGTGCAACGAGCATGGCCAAAAAAAATTTTTTTAAGTTGAATGTATCAATCTTGTATGTTTAGGATACAACAGTTAAAACAGTTACTGGAGGATTCAACCTCAGACGAAGATGGGAGCAGCTCCAGTTCCTCAGAATGTAAAGAGAAACACAAGAAAAAGAAGAAGAAAGAGAAGCATAAGAAAAAGAAGAAGGAAAAGAAAAAGAAGAAAAAACGAAAGCACAAGTCTTCCAAGTCAAACGAGAGTTCAGACTCAGAATGACAAGGAGTTGACTGACTTGGTCGGCATTCTCTTCTGCAAAATCAAACACTGTGGCCAAAGATGCGAGGACTGCGGAGTCCGAGAGGAACAGGAGGGACACCAAGAGAGGAAGAGCGCTGGTGGCACCGGTGCGGATTCTCAGCCACCTTCCAGGAGAGCTGTGAGCCACAGGAGAGGGAGCGTGTCTTGCCAGGTGCCAGCTCTGGAGAGCGGCTGATGCCGGGCTGGAAAGCTCTTCTCATTGTCCTCCTCCCTGCTGATCACTGTGGTCTGTGATTGCTTAGAAATGCCTCTGGCGGGGTGGCCAGACCAAGGGACTCCCCGAGGAAGCTCCTCCAGGTGCTGCGCTGCTTCCACCCTCCACGGTGGGCACTTAACGCCCTTAGATTTCAGGCTTGACTTTCCTCTGTTGTTGAGGATCATAAAAGCTCATTATTTATTTTTGGAATCTATTTTATTTCTTAATAATGCATGCATGTGCTTCAAATTTAAAAGGTATACAAGGTCATAAAAACTCTTCCTACTTACTTTCTCCCCCTAGCTACCCAATTCCCTTCCACAGTGGCTACTAGTTTTACCAGTTTCCTTCTTTCCTTTTTTTTAAGGGCCACACCTGCAGCATATGGAAGTTCCCAGGCTAGGGGTGGGGTCAAATCAGAGCTGCAGCTGCCAGCCTACGCCACAGCCACAGCAACGAAGGATCCAGCACAGGATCTGTGACCTCCACCAGATCCTTAACCCACTGAGGAAGGTCAGAATGGAAGCTGCATCCTCATGGATGCTACTCAGGTTCTTAACCACTGAGCCACAAAGGGAAATCCAGTTTTCCCGTTTCTTGTGAAGCCTTCCAGGAATATTATATACGTCACAAACAAGCATAGGGCTTTTTTTTTTTTTAACACAAATGCTATACACATTCATTTACACGTTTTTTTTACTTAACAGTATAAAACTGATTTGAATATCAAGTGCATTCTGCATTGCTGTAGTCAAGGTTGCAGTGCATTCATAATCACCTGAGACGATTTGTTGACTATGGGGCAGAGTTCCTAGACCAACAGTGAAAAATCGTGTGTGGCTACACTGAATTTAACGTGCTTGGATCTCACTGCCTGAGTCCTAATCTTTTCCCAGAGTAATGGACTCAGGGAAAAAAAGGTTTTTAAAATTTGTTTTATTAAAGTATAGTTGATTTACAGTGTTCTATCAATTTCTACTGTATGGCAAAGTGACTTGGTCATACCAAAAAAATTTTAATATAAAAGAATTACTATATCAGCTACCCACACCATAAAATACATCCCTCGTGTTCTTGCTCTTCCTTCTGACCAAGCACAGCCCGCCTGTGCTCTTCCAGCTTTGTGCCACAGCAGAAGCAGCTCAGCCCAGCAGGGTGGAGCCTGCAGCTCAGGGAGAGTAAGCCCCAGGGTTTGCTGAGCCACATGAACCTGGATCTGGCTCCCAGGTGAGTGTCCCTCATGTCCAGCAGGGTCTGTTGCTCTTTTCAAGGTCCCAGGGACTTTCTACTCCCACGTCCAGCCTCTTCCCCTGGGAGTTGGATTCCCCCTTCTTTAAAGAAGAGCCATCTCTGACTCTCATCAATAACTCCTCCTGGTCTTGGCCTTGGAATAGTACCTCAGTAACATAACTGGTCCAGACTGGAATCATCAGGGCTTGTTATTACTGAAAATCCTGAGGCCTGTTAATTTAGGCATGCTTTAAACTTACCCTTGGCATCCAGCTCTGCATGCACAGGATGGGCCCTCTGCCCTCTTCTCTTTGTCCCACAGTGTTACCTACCCAGTCCCAGCCTCTTCTCGTCTCTCAGAATTTCCTACTGTCCCACTCATGGTTAATGGAGATTAATTCTAAAACAATAAGACTCTGCATTCATGACTCTCACACCTTCGGGACACGAAAATCAGCTGGAGTGCTTGTTGAAACACAGATAGGTCCCCGTGCTCCCACACTTCCATGACGAGTCCCCAGATGCTGCTAATGCTGCAGGTCTGGGGACCACACTTGGAGAACCACTGCAGTGTGTCTTCACCCTCTTCCTGGACATCCTCCACTTCCTGCTTTCACTGGAATCTGGCCATGCCCTGCAGCTCTTGCAAGTGAACTACCGGCACTACTCCCTCTCTATGCTTTTCTCTGTCTTCTCTTTCTGGCCTAGATCCCGAGGCCCTCACTCAAGCCTGTCACCTCCCTTGACCTGTGGCCCTTTTGGCCAAGCTTTCTCAGAAGCACCGCAGACCTCTGCACCTATATCCAGATTGCTAGAGGAAAATCATCCAGCCACATAGATTGTATCCCCACAAATTCATCTCCAAACTCATCCTGTAAGCCTGAGTAGCAGACTTGGTTTGCCAGTCAGCTATTCAGACTTTCACCCTGGAACATCTCCCTTCAGGTCCTATCCAGGAAGGCATTACAAACCCTCAGAACTCCTTTCACCAAGACATCCCCCCACCCATCATCATAGCTGTGTGACCTCCCCCCACCCATCATCATAGCTGCGGGACCTCCCTCCACCCGTCATCATAGCTGTGGTAGACAGAATTCTAAAATGGCCCCAGAATTTCCCCCTATTCTCCAGCACTTAAATATGATGGCTTTTACTCCAATGATTAGATTATTGCATAACCACAAGGAAAGGGAAATTATGTGGATGCTCCTGACCAAACCACAAGAGCCCCTTAAAATTCCAGAGTTTTCGCCAATCGGTCACAAGATAGGAAGTCAGATTTCAAGCCTAGAAGATTCCATGTGCCATTGCTGACTTTACAGATACAGATGAGGTCAAGGCTACAAGGTGGGGAATGCGGTAGACCCTAATTCCTCACTGCAGCAAACTAATCAGAAGCCCCTGCCTAAGAGCACAGAAACAAGAAACTCAGTCCTAGGGCCAGAAGGAACTCAACATTGCCAACCTCACTCCAGGTGTGAGCCCAACCCTGGTGACATCTTGATTTTGGTCTTGTGAGATGCTAAGCTGAGAACCCAGTGGAACCTGCCCAGATTTAAGAACTGTGGAGGTGTGTGATACCAAATGGTGGTTTCAAGCCATTAAGTTTGTGGTCATTTGTTATCAGCCAGAGAAAATTAATACAGTGGTTCAGTCAGGCTTGTCTCTTCTTGTCAGGCCAGCCCTCCACCTGTGCTGTGGACCCCGCCTATCAGCCAGCAGTCGAGGGCAGTGAATGAGAGCACTGGCTCTGGATCCAGACTACCTGGTTTTGAGTCCCCGCTGCACCATTCATGGGCTCTCAGATTGGGCAAGTTGCGCCTCCATCTCTTTGACTGACACTGTTCACCTCATAGAACCAGCAAGCGACTTGGTCTTGTAAAGCATTTAGGACCCACTTTGGCACATTTCAGTTGCTAAGTGAATGTCAGCTACTCCTGCTACTACTGAGGCTGCCCTCATCTCCTGCTCCTTTGGGCTCTTCCTCCTTTCATTATCTCATCTCACTAAACTCCTTTTTCCTCTTGACTGCTATATTGCCACCAGCATTTAAAAATTATTTTAAGGAGCTCCCATTGTGACTCAGCATAAAGGAATCTGACCAGCATCCATGATGACTCGGGTTCAATCCCCAGCCTCGCTCAGTAGGTTAAGGATCTGGCGTTGCCCTGAGCTGTGGTGTAGGTCGCAGAGGCAGCTCAGATCCTGCATTGCTGTGGCTGTGGCATAGCTGGCAGCTGTAGCTCTGATTGGACCTCTAGCCTGGGAACCTCCATATGCCACGGGTGTGGACCTAAAAAGACAAAAGACAAAGAAAAATAGAGTCTACTTCTAATGGTTTGATAAAGCCTTCCATCTCTCTTAAAAAATGCATTACCAAACACATAGGCACGGTTTTGAATTAGTTGCAATAATTGTTCTATGACTTTGTTTCACTTACTGTAACTTAGCAGTCTTACTGCTTACAGCAAGCCTTAAATGGCCACAAAATTCCTTGGTTTAAGGAAGCTATGACACATTTAACCATGGCTCTATCACTTCAGTTGCTTCCTACTTCTCATTCTTCGATTTTCTGGCCCTCAGCTCTCAAAACCCTTGGAATCTCATACGAGGTAAGAGCAATGGGAGCATTTTTTGTTATATTTGGTCTCTTGCCCTCAGTTCGTGACAGAGGTTCATAAAGGTGAAATAGGCGTCTTATTCATAACAAACTCCTTTCCACCACAACTGGGTTTATGTTCACAGGGTGACTTCTGGAAAGCACTAAAGATGTGGGGGGAGTGCCTGATTGCCCGGAAAACCAAACTGAACAGAGCCAGAACTTCTAGTCCCACCCCCTGATCTGGGGGAAGAGGAGAGGCACTGGGGCTTGAACCAGTTCCCAATGGCCAGGGAGTTCATCAAGCATGCCCATGTGATAGAGCCACCATCACAACCCAAGAGCGGGTCAGAGAGCTTCCGAGTTGCTCTGTGCCTCTTGCCCTCTGCATCTCTTCCATCGGGCTGTCTCTGAGTTAGCCTTTTATAACAAACCAGTAACATGGCACATTAGTCGAACCCAAGGTTAGGGGGAGCTGAGACCTCCAATCTGATAGACCTCCAGTCTATCAGAAGCACAGGTGAAAACCTGGTTTCTGCGTGGAATCTGAGGGGAGGAGGCACATGGCACCATCCTGAACCGGGTCCTTAACACGTGGAACCTGAGGCTATTTCCAGGTAGATAGTGCCAGCATTGAGTTAAATTGTAGGACACACACCTGATACTAAGATCTGCAAAGGAAGCTTGGTACCCTTCCTACCCAATCCTTTGTTACTCCAACCAATGCAAACTACCTCCAGGATTCCTACCTTCAACTACCTACCTCTGAAGTTCAGTTGTGCTATGATGGGCTTGTCATGCTAGGGAGACAGTGACCACAGGGCAAAAATGGGTTCATCTTAAGTTAAAACTAAGCTATCCTTTATGATGCTGTACCCCAAATGCAGGTCTTCATACAACTACTTGAGGATACTACTGAGTATACAGCAGTAATCAGTATCATCCAAAAATGTACTGCATGCAAGAGAGCAACAACTGCTAGTAAAGTGCTAACAGTGCATTGATAACGCATGAAGATCACCTTATCCAGTCAGCCATGGGTAGGGATACAGGCCAGAACCATTTTCTTAGAGTTACTTAAAGCAGGTCTGAAGTAGGAGTAAGCTAGGCAAAATCACAGACCTTCTACTAAGCCCAGCTTTGGAAACCCCATCTTTTGCTTGTCTCTGCCCACACTGCTATCACACTTTACAATCCTGTCATACCGTCCAGAAGCACCAGGTGAGTTATAGGGAGTTACAAGCACAGCAAAGGATATGCTCACACAGCTTACTTGAGAGGGAACACTGGCCAGTCCCGTCCATGGGTCCCCATAATGAGGACAGACATTCCTGGTGGCACTTCTATTGCCTCCCATACCTGGAACACCCCGACTTCTGCCACGCCACCTTCTTTCAAATAACCTAGGAGTCTTCAAGCACGCATAAACCTTTCGCGTCCCTATTCAGACAACATGCACCATTTATTGGCAGAAAACTGTTTCCACACATTGACCATCCAGATTCTAGGATTTGGGTACAAACAAGTTTTGCTTGCCTAAAACTTCCTTTGTTTCTAGGAGCAGACACTAGATGCAAGAGCATGTGACAACCCGCCCTTCCACACACCTGTCAGTGTTCCTGGCCTCCATTAATAAACAGTGAGTAGGCGTCCTCTCCATCCCCAGGATAGTTTCTCTTTACAGGGACTGCTTAGTCTTATTCTGTCGTTAACCCCTCCATCCTTCTCCTTATCTGAAAGTCCCTGGAGATGACAAGATAGAGCTATTCACGAATGATCCAATTCTACTGGTGTCACGAGTGATGTAGCCCTTTTGAGAGAGGAGGAAAATGCTCAAGAATCACACTTTTGCAATCCAACGTATTTGCTGATTACCACTTTTAATTCCAAAGGTTTTACAATGTCGCATTTTCTTGTTTGTCAGTGTAGCTTTAATAGTTTGAATCAAGAAAGAAGACACATGTTATAATCCATCATGGTGATGCAATATTTAGCTCTTTCTTGTAGCTGGAACTTAGCAATTTGTTTCCTATGAAAAAACAATAGAATACAGTTCCTTAATTCCGTTGTGTAATGATGTTATATGGATAATCATTACCATTATCTTTAGTTTCCATTTTTAGGATAAAGCCAAAGGCCTTAACATTTTGCCTGAGCTTAGTAGTCATTCTTCTTTTTATGACCACTGCAAGGCCAGATGGACCTTTAAAAGGCTGTCAAGCCACTGCTCTAGGGCTAGGAGTTGAGGTGAGGCAGAGATATCTTAAGAGTGAAGGGAAGCCTGTTAAGCCACTGGCCTTAAGGCTTAAGGGTCCTACCAAGCTTCTAGTACCCAGCTCTAAACTAGTACATGAAGGGTGAAGCCACCAGGATAATTCACAAAATCCTACATAATCCACAATATACTACCATTAACAGCACTAGGAATTAAATGTGAAAACTAGCATAAAAATACCATTCCACAGGGCTCAGGGATATATTGTACAACACAGGGAATATAGCCAATATTTTGTAATATCTATAATGGGAAACAACCTCTAAAATTGTATACAGGAGTTCCCGTTGTGGTGCAGCAGAAATGAATCCAACTAGTAACCATGAGAATTGCGGGTTCAATCCCTGGCCTTACTCAGTGGGTTAAGGATCTGGTGCTGCCATGAGCTGTGGCATAAGTCGCAGATATGGCTCAGATCTGGCATTGCTGTGGCTGTGGCGCAGGCCTGCAATGTAGCTGATTAGACCCCTAGCCTGGGAACCTCTTTATGCTGTGGGTGTGGCCCTAAAAAGCAATCAATCAATAAAATAAAATTGTGTACAAATTATAAAATATTTGTAAAATGACAGGAGTTCCCACTGTGGTGCAGTGGATTATGAATCTGACTACAGTGCCTCGAATTACTGTGGAGGAACAGGTTTGACCCCTGGCCTGGAAACTTCCTCATGATGCAAGCATGGCCAAAAAAAAGAAAAAATAATCATACTCAAGATAAAAAATAAAGTGTCTAAAAAAAAAAATCAATGTTAAAAAAAAACAATTCAAAAACACATCGTTCCAGAAAACCAACTCACTTTTTTTTTTTTTTTTTTTTTTTTTTTTTTGTCTGTTGTTGTTGTTGTTGCTATTTCTTGGGCCGCTCCCGCGGCATATGGAGGCTCCCAGGCTAGGGGTTGAATCCGAGCTGTAGCCACCGGCCTACGCCAGAGCCACAGCAACGCGGGATCCGAGCCGCGTCTGCAACCTACACCACAGCTCACGGCAACGCCGGATCGTTAGCCCACTGAGCAAGGGAAGGGACCGAACCCACAACCTCATGGTTCCTAGTCGGATTCGTTAACCACTGCGCCACGATGGGAACTCCCCAACTCACTTTTTATGATACTACTCTATACTATTCTATTGCTCCTGGCAGTAAAATGTATCATCTGGCAAAAATAAAAGACACAATCTAGAGAAAAGAGCCTTCAACCTGGAGATTAAAATCTTGACTCTAACCTGGAATCAACTGAAGTTCCCACTATCTGCTTCACAGGAAGACTCGGGGAGACTTACTTTCAGACATGGCCAAAAGAAAAAGTGCTGAAAACTGCTCAACTACAGTATTAGGGGCTTGCCGGAGAGTAAGTTTACAACCAATGCTACTTCCCAAGATAAAAAAACAGTCACACATGTACTGGTGGGCAATGACGTGGGAAGGCAGAGGCAAGTAAGACTGAGAAGACTAATGGTATTGTGGCTGGTGTTTTAGTCTAACTATCAATTTTATAATGTTAGACATCATGGCAAAGGGCTCACATACGAAATGCTCCAAACATGGTGGCGTTTACAAAAATGCTGCCATTTATCTTTTCTATTTATGGCCACACTTCCAGCATGTGGAAGTGCCCAGGGCAGGGGTCGGATGAGAGCTGCAGCTGAGGCCTACACCACAGCCATGGCAACACCGGATCCTTAACCCAATGAGTGAGACCAGGGATAGAACCAGCATCATTTGGAAGCAATGTCGGGTCCTTAACCTGCTGAACCACAATGAGAACACCCCCAACCCTTTTTTGAAGATTCAGTTGTCCTAGTCCTCTCCATGTCTCTATTTTCCTTTGTGAGTTAGGACCCTCGCCACTTTGTTGTGTTGAATTACAATACTTTTAATTGAATAAAACTGACTTTATACAAGGCTTTCAGCCACATAGGCACTCTCCACTCTAATTCCTCCTATAAAATACTCTCTATAGCACATATCTATCTCACTTCTCTACTCAATCTGGATGAGCCCCTTATTGCCTACAGGATACAAATCTGCAAGTGAAGAGAAAAACTACCACTTTAACCCATTCTTAGCCATTTTCCCAGTTCCTCACAGGTCTCCCCTCTGGCAAGATGTTCTCAAACAAAATCCTGCCCTGGCTGCCCTCTTGAGCTCATGGCTATTGTCTCCACTCCCACAGCAAACCTCCCTCCTGTTTCTATCCAACCACGGATTGTAAATCTGTGTTAAAATTCTCTGCCTTCAGGTTAACGAATCCGACTAGGAACCATGAGGTTGCAGGTTTGGTCCCTGCCCTTGCTCAGTGGGTTAAGGATCCGGCGTTGCCGTGAGCTGTGGTGTAGGTTGCAGACACGGCTCAGATCCCGCGTTGCTGTGGCTCTGGCGTAGGCTGGCAGCTACAGCTCCGATTAGACCCCTAGCCGGGGAACCTCCATATGCCATGGGAGCAGCCCAAAGAAATAGCAAAAAGACAAAAAGCCAAAAAAAAAAAAAAAAAATTCTCTGCCTTCACATGGACCGTCCATTCCTCACAATCCAGCTAGATCTATGTCCTCCTGTCCCAGCCCAACTCTCTTTAGCGCCACCACCCAGCTCATCTTCTGCTACAGCACTCTTTCAAATTACACTGCAATTTCCTAGAATGCAGGAGCTCTTAGAATTCTTTGTAAATCCCATGAATGTGCACACCTACAACTTAAGTGACAACATAACTTTCAAAATGGAGAAATACTGTGGACCCATGGCTGCCTTTGCATCCAGGACCTGGCATGAAGCCGGCACAACAACCAAATAGAATATGAGCCCACTAGTCACTTACATTTGTGGGAGGCCCTCCTGGGTGCCACTCCTTCCAGTCTGGCCATGGTGTGTTTGCTTCGGAGCCTGTCACCACTGCCTTCACAGCCGTCCTGTCGTTTCAACTGGTAAAACACAGGGACACATTCACATTCACCATGCTTTAACTTGTACTTATTTCTGGTGGGCCATACAATAAGTTGGGTAGGGACAGCGCTCTCAGGTGGCACCCTGAGCATCCTTCCAGCCTCCTGGTAAGACCTTCCTTTAGAAGCCTTCAGAGGGCTCTGTAGACTCACTTCTTCAAGGAGGCATTCGACCTCATCCATTTCATCTTCTTCCTCTTCCAACTCAGAGTCTCCTGAATCCTCAGGAATCACAATGTTCAAGGCAGCACTTTTCTTCAACAAACAGACTGTCTTAACATTTGAGAAGGTGCTCAGATCTTTCAGCTTCCTGCCTCTCACAGTCTTAATTGTTGCACATGTTTTGAAGTTCTCATTATACACCTCCCCAATCTCATCATTCATAAGCACTTCTTTATCTGCACTTAATTTCCTGTTCGTGACTAGTTTTTCCCATGATGCCTTGGCTCTGCAATCTGGTGATGCCTCTTCACCTCTGGAGAGCATCTGCTGGGGGGACTTCCGTACCTGTGACTCAAACCAGCTCATATCACACTGGTTGCTCTCATCTACCTTGTTGAACTGGGCCAACCAAGTTGAGGGGTAAGTGTGCCCCTCCGGGCTATTGGTCTCCACCTCATCCCTACACCCCATCTGCTCTGCTCCCTCTCTTGTGCTTTCTGGTGAAAGTTCATGGGAATTCTCAGACTGCACCTCACACCACCAACTCATATCACACTGGATGGCCTCATCTACTTTGTTGACCTGGGCCAACAAGTTTGGGGAAGAAGCACCTCCCTCAGGGTAGCTATTGCTCTCTACCTCTTCCTCTTCACCCACATTCTTAGGGGAGCCATGGCTCCCACTACTGTTCTCTGGCATACTTTTCCCTACAGTAAGGGGTTTCTGAGATTCTGAATGTAGGTTCAGGTGCTTAACAGCTTCCATGCTGGCACAAGGTGGCTTTTCCTGCTGGAGCTTGTTGATATTCCCAATGGATTGGTACAATTTTGAATTCAGGGTATTCTGGCTCACATCTCTGTCTTTTACTGCATTTGGAAGTGGTGGGATTTGGGAGTCAACTGCATATCCCTTTCTTTCTTCACTCAAGTTCATGAGGCCTTTCCCCTCATGAGGATCATAGAGCATACCTCTACTTTCACAGGAACTATATGAAATCCCATTGTACTGCACCTCATTCCCTGGCATGGCTTTACCATATGCCACATCATACGATGGCATAGTTTCTTTCAAGGTATCTGTAGGGACACTGGTCACCCTTCCTACATCACAGCTGTCACCTTCTGAGTACGTGTCCTGCTTCTCATTCAAGTTCTCAGCCTGTTGAGGTTCAGTTTCTGTTTGTGTGTCTTTAGTTTTCATTTTTTCCCAATAGCCACCACACTGTCGGAATGGTGCTGTGTTATAATACAGAGGGACTATGGGTCTTCGATTAAGAGCAGTCGGCAATGGGGACAGAGGGACAAGGAAGCCAGGATACTCATTGAACACCACAGCATATGGAAAATACAGACTTCCGTTTGTGAAACCTAGAAAGAGAAAGGGTTAGTTAGCCATTTTGTCTCCTGCAGCCAGTCACAACATTCAGCCAGTGCACACCTGCAGAGACACGACTGTTCCAATCCACCACAGGACTACCACCTAGTCTTCTGCTACCTCCTCAGTTACCAATGCAAAGGACTTAAGCTGCAGCTGTGGCAATGCCAGGTCCCTAACCCATTGTGCTGGGCTGGGGATTGAACCCAAGTCCCAGCAGCTCCTAACACACCTTTGTAATGTTTTCTGGCTGCAGCTCTGCTTTGACCCATAGCTTGGGAACTTCCATAGGCCAAAGGGGTGGCCTTAAGAAGCAAAAAACAAAAACAAACAAACAAAAATGAGCAAAAACAAATAAAAACAATTTAAAAAGTGGAAGTATTTCAGAGAAACTGAGAAGAAAAGGTCATTTTTTTCACTGACACATAACAATCCCTAGTGTGTATGCACTTCACAGAAAGCGAGGTCATAGAACTGCAAGGAGACGATGAATCCATTGTTGGAAACTTTAACACATCTATATCAGAAACTGACAGATGCAGCTGGTTTAAAAAAAAAAAAAATTCAGTAAGGCTCGCTGAACCCCAAAGCACCATTTGGACATAACTGACCTCTACAGACTAGTTCACCCAACAGAGTACACATTTTTTTCCCACACTCACGTGGGCATTCAGCAAAATATTCTGAATAGTGGGCCATAAGACACACTTACAGATTTAAAAGTATACAAATCATGAAATGTCTGCTTAGGGCACATCTGAATGAATGTAAAAAAACAAAAAGACACAAATGACCAAAATCAAACATGAAAGGAGTTCCTGCTGTGGCACAGTGAGTTAATGATCTGGCTTGTCTTTCTGGAGGCACCAGTTCCATCCAGCTGTGGCAGAGGTCACCACTCTGGTTTGGACTTGATCTCTGGCCCAGGAACTTCCATATGCCACAGGTGTGGCTGAAAAAGGGGGGAAAAAATGAAAGAGGATCCATCACTAAAGATCCCATGGACTTTAAAAGAAATGAATACTACTGGAGTTCCTGCTGTGGTTCAGCAGGTTAAGAACATAACATAATGTCCCTGAGGATGTGGGTTCAATCCCTGGCCTCGCTCAGTGGGTTAACAATTCAGTGTTGCTGAATCTGTAGGTCACAGATGTGGCTCAGATCCGGCAGGGCTGTGTGGCTGTGGTGTAGGCCTGCAGGTGTAGCTCTGATTCAGACTCCAGCCTGGGAACTTTCATATGCAGCAGGTGAGGCAAGAAAAGAAAAGGAAAAATAAAACAAAAAAAGATGAGTATTATGAACCTATTCCCACAAATATAATCACATAGATAAAATGGACAGATTCTTTAAGAGACAGTTTGCCAAAACACACAAATAGAGATGGACAATCTGAATAGAGCTCTATCTGCTAAATCAAGATGACTACCTTCCAAACATTTTCAATTCTTATTTGTCATCTTCCTCCAAGGTGCTTTTCTAACCGCACATTAATAGATTTTAGAATTTTTTTGGCCTTGTTGAATTCCATCCCTGGTCAGTGTTTAATGACCCTGAGGACATGGGTTTGAACCGTACTCAGTGGGTTAAGGATCCGGCATTGCTATGAGCTGTGGGGTAGGTTGCAGGCATGACTTGGATCCCAAATTGCTGTGGCTCTGGTGTAGGCCAGCGGCTGCAGCTCCAATTCAACCCCTACTTTGGGAACTTCCATATGCCACAGGTGTGGCCCTAAAAAAAAAAAAAAAAAAAAAAAAGGCAATTTTTTTGGCCTTGTTGAGAAAATTATAGGGACGAGGAGCTCTAAGGTACCTCTGCCAAGCAGCCTGGTCTCAGAGCATGAGGAGACTGGTTGGACTACTGTGTGACCCTGGGCCAGTCACTGACTGGGAGCCTCAGTTCCCTCATGTGGGAAGCAAGGACAGCAACGCTGCCTCGCCCATGGTCAAATGCGAGAACCCATGTGTAGTATTCAGCAGAGTCACTGGCATGAAGCTAGATTTCAAGTGTTTCCTGTGACCCTGGACTACAAACACTGCCCCACGGTGCTGCCACCATCTCTTTGGTGTCAGCACAGGGCAAGGAAGGGAGGCATGGAAAAAGGGGTTAGAAAACCTTCAGGCTTTGGTTTAGAGGGAGGGTCTCTAATCCCATTGAGCCTCTGAGGATTCAGATTCCTTACCTGCCCCAGGAATGGAGAGTGGATTATAGGTGGCATTCTGGTACCAGGGACCCAGGTGAGGCTGCTGGGTCATAGGAGGCACGTAAAAGAAAGGTCTGGAGTTACTGCCCTCAAAAGTTTCGTTGTTTCCTGCAAAGTTCATTGTCCAGGCTGAAAAACAGGTAGGTGTCTGTAGTTAGGGAAGGACAGCCGCCCTCTGCCCTGTAAAGTTCTGTGAAGGAAGAAAGTCATGCTCAACCCCCATCAGAACTGTGAGCCTGGGTGGCAGGTCCCTGACTTTCTCTTCCAGATCACCTGGGATGGGGACAGGGGGCGCAGCCCTCTGGGCCCTGCTTGACCAGTGAGGCAGCGCCCAGAGGCTGCAAGTGCTGAACAAACCTAGACTCCCCAGGCGGTAGCACCTTGTAGACATGAGGCCTTGAAGGCAAGGAGGACCCAGTATCAGGCGCCAAACTGGAAGGAGGGGCTGAGACCCAGGCTGCATCCCCCGCCCCTTCTCTGAAGCCTCTCCAGCTTGCCCCTCTGCCCCCACCCTGGGCTCAACCCCTCCTCAGTCCTGGAGTCCAGGGCAGGACTCTGCATCTCCTCACGCTCCCCTCCCTGCGGGCCAATCTGTTCCTGCGACCGCCATCCCTGCGCCCGCCTCCAGTACCCCCGCCGGCCGACTCGCCGCACCTGCCACACCTACCTGCTCTATACCTCCAAGTCTGCGACTGCGAGCCTCTATGGCGCTGCGCACCACCTGCACAGGTCGGACCTCGGAGAGAAAAGAGCCTACGCCGCTGGTAGCGAAGGCTCCGTCTTTATCTGGGCACTAGGATGAGCACCTGCAGCCTCTCTGGCAGGTACCGCCCCCAGCCGTTAGCCAGCGCGTGCGCCCTGTGCGCGCTCCCAAGCCAGGTGGCTCCCACGGAAGGCTCTAGAAGAACCTGCTGAGGCCTGGTGGAGACGAGCAGTCCTCTGCACCCTCTTCTGGGTGAATCCCAGGCCCCGCTTCTGCACATCCCTGTTGCACGGAGGCGCCCTGGACTTTGCTTTTCTAGAGGACAGAGCCCTTCCTGTCCCCCTCAGTCTCCCAGACCGTCCCCTCCTCTGAGTGTGCAGTTGGGACACAGGTCGTGGCTGCTCCTCTGAGCTCCTGGTCTCTTTCCATCCTCGGGCCTAGAGCCGCTGACGCTTAAGGAAGAGGAGAAGCAGAGAGGAAGGAGGCCAGCCTGGGCGGAGGACAGACAGCCCTGAGAGGAGGAAGGGGCGCAGAGGTGGGATGAACACGTTTGCTGAATGCTGGGGAGAGCAACCTCTCGGGGGAAGGGGCTCCTGCAGGTGGGACGCCACTGGCGGGGAAGTGGAGGGACCGAAAGGCGCTGGCGTGTGTGTGGGTGACGGATGGGCATCTCGGAAGGGCCGCTGGCGCCTACAGAGTGCTCTGTGCGTGAGAGGAAGGAAAGCCATAGGACGGTGAATGGGAGGTAGTGAAGGGGCGTCCTGGGGTTGTAAGGAGGAGTTTGGCTTTTGAAAGACGGGGATTGAGTTCTGTGTGTCTCGGGGATGGAGAGACAGGGAGACATGACTGACGTGGAGGGAGAGGGATGTTAGGACGTCGGGAGAGAGGAGCCCAGCCTGGGTCCAGTGCTTGGCCTTGGACAGAAGGAAGGCTTTGAGGCGGGAGGGAAATGGAGACCTGAAGGCAGGGATTTAAGTACTTGAGCATTTGATGACCTTGTCATTACTATTATTTTCAATCAAGAGAGGCGGGAATAGTACTTCTGGGGGGCACTGAAAGTTTGAAATGGAAAAAAAAAAAAGAAAAGAAAGTTTGAAATGACTGCGTTATCACGCTATCTGGGTTTGGCCAGATGTTGCAGTTGGTGAAACAGAGTAAAGGTTTTCTTTGTGTCTAAAGAACTCTGGAGTGGACTGCTTGAGGGCTGGTCTGGTGCCACAGGATTGGTTCTGGGTTCCACAACAGACCCCATCTGTTCACGCTTTACCCCAACATCCTTAGCACCAGCTTCCTTATTCTATTTGATTCTCTATCCAAATGCCCCCTGCAAGCAGAAAGCAGGAGAAAAATAAGGGAATGGCTAAGGTGGAAAAGGGGGAGGGGGCAGGAACCCCCACAAAGGGCGCCCAGTCAGCCAGTCAGTCATCAGTCTTGTTCTTAAAGATCTCTAATAGAAAACAGGTGCAGCTTCACGTGCTCTCTCTTTGGTTACCACCAGGTGAAGGATGTGTAGGTGCTCTTGTCCTCTGTGTGTAGGGCATATTGCCACTTGGAATAAACTTAGATGCTGTGACTAAGAAAGAGTGGAGAATAGTTATTGATCCGGCAGGTAACTAACAATGTCAGCTGCCATGCTTCAGGTAATGAAAGAAGCAGTTCTCCCACTTCCCTCCCTCCACGGGCAAGTGTCTTTATAAAGGGCCATAAACACTCAGCCTTCTCCACCTCCTCTTCCTTCACTCGCTGCAAATCCAGATTTTGTTACCATTATGCCCACTCACCCACCCTCACCAAGGACACTAATGAACCACTTGCTGCTAAATGGCATGGAAACGATTTAGCTCATTTCACTCAACCTCACCTCCCAGCTACCAGCCTGACTGGCTGCCTCTCTGCTGATACTCCTTAAAGTCTTTTACTCGCTCTCTTCCCATATTTCTCTCTTTAATGTTCATATTCTCCAGATTATAGTCCTAAATATTTCTCCCTCTTACTCCACTGACTCTCTCTTCATTTTCACCCATTCTCACGGCTTCAGCTGCAACCAGCATACTGCTCACACCAAATCTGTCTCGGGTCTCTCTACTAGATATTTATATCTCAACAGCAGACTTGGGTTGTTGTTGGGATATGCAAAATGATGTCTTTTGTTATTCATAATAAGCCCCTTTCTACCACTTCAGGATTTATGCTCAGGAGGTATTTCGGGGTGGGGCTCCTAGATAACTCTAGGAAGGAGGCAGGTCACCAGAGAGACCAAACTTGGGATTAAAGCACAGGACCTTTCATCCCTGCCCCCCAGCCCCAGGCAGATTGAGTTCAATAAAACTCTTGAACCTGGCACTGTTTGTTTTTTTTTTTACACTGTACAGCATGGGGACCAAGTCACACATACATGTATACATACCTGGCACTGTTTATTAAGTAGCCAAGAAATGTCATTGATTATTCCTTTTCTTATTTTTTTCAAAACGCAATATTAGAGAAAAAAACAAATGTTCTTCAGTGTGTAAATGTGTAAAATGGTTAAAAATTCTATCCATACCATGGGAAAAAAATTCAGGGATAGAAAAAAAATGAAGTATTGATGCACAGAACAACTTAGGTAAATCTTAAGGACATTATGCTGAATAAATCAGTGTTTTCCAGTGGGTAAGTTGGGGTGAGATTGAGACAATAAAGCTGTGATACATGGGAACGTATTTGTGGTGAAGGACCCTACTCCTGGATCCTGTTCTATATCCTGATCTCACCTTACAAAATTTCTTAGAACTATATACCTATAACAAAAAAAGTACTGGTGAAAACCAATGACGTTCAGGTAAGATGTATGGGGGACCTTCTATATTGTACCAATTGTAAAGCAAGTAGGGAGAAAAAGAGAACGAGCCAGGTGTTCAGGCAAAGAGAAGAAAATTTATTATAGGGAAAAGGAGAGGGTGACTGGCCCTTGAAAAGAGCCAGCTCCCCGCCCTTCTGGCATGGCCTTCTTATACCCCACAGAAAGGAAACTGGATTTTCCGACGCGGGGGAAGGTTAATTTATCATTTGCTTGCATCTGGACTCTGGTGGTCACATAGTCATGAGAAAGTTGGAGGTATCTCATGGTAGGGTGGTCTTTGTAATCTTGAGAAAGCCGCAGTGTGTGATGTCACATGGTAGAGGGGTCTCGTAGTCTTGGGAAAGTAGGTACCAGTGGCAAAAACAGGATGTCACTTGAGCAAGGTTGTCAGTCTCATGAGTCAGCGTAATGAGCCATTTTAACAATGAGCCCCATGTAGCCCCTACCACCAATGTCAACTTGTTTGTTTTGTAATTGAGCTGTGATATAGGCTGGTGCTACTGGGGGAAGCAGTGTAAAAGGTAAGTGGAAATTCTCTGTACTATATTTGCAGCTTCTATGGGGGTCTAAAAGTATTTTTAAATGAATATTTAAAATACAAGTCACTTGAAAAAAAAGAAAAGTACAAGAAGGAGAGAAGGAAGGAAAGAAAAAGAAAGATACCGCCAACCAAGATATCTTGCTTAGAAGAAATCTGTTTTTACAAAAAATGATTGGTGGAGCTGAAGAAAAAATACATAGCAGATAAATAAACTTATAAATTTATAATGTGGAAGAGCTTCTGAAAAAATTTGCATCATTCATTACTGTTAATTGAATTATATGATCTTATAAATAAGCCTGTGGTTACACATCAAATTCGGCAGCCAGACTTAAATGCAATAAACCCTTTTCTTATACTTTTATTGATTTTGTTTAAGAGGGAAGTTACATCAGTTAATAAATGCCATATATTCTCACTGATGTACTCCAGAAGCATAGGGATATTGTAATATGCCATATTGTTGGACCACCAAAGGTACTCATTCTCTTGCAACCCAGATTAGAATGTTCCCCAACTTCCCAACCTGAAATACCACCTGGTCATTCTGAATGCTCTGATGACCCAGAATCAATGTAGATACTCTCATATTTTTCCTGAACCTGCTTTAGATTACTTAGGCTCTTTAGGTATAGTTTTAAAGGGGGACAAAACTACCGAACCCATTCCAAACAAGGTTGAAGAATCTTGTGGCAACCAAACTGCCAGTTCAGATGTATTCCATGACAGCTGCAACGGTAATTACAAAAACAATAATAAATAGGGGTTCCTTTTTGGTGGAATGGGTTAAGGATCCGGTATTGTCATTTCAGCATGTCTGGTTGCTGCTGTAGCACAGGTTCAATTTCTGGCCCAGGAACTTCCATATGCCGTAGGCTCAGCCAATAAAAATAAAAATAAATAAGCCATTAGAAAAAGTAAATAAGGCAAGGCAGAAATGAGGTGAATTTTAAAAAATAAAAGTAAGCAATAATGAAAATTTTAAGCCATGTGCCATCAAGATTTAGGATACAAAGAAATTGACACATACATATTTGGAATTTTTCTTTTTTGGCCACCCCTCAGCATATGAAGTTCCCTGGCCAGGGATCAGGGATCAGATCTGTGACAATACAGGATCATTTTTACCTCATTCTGCCAGATCAGGCAGAATGAACTTATGTCCCAGTGCTGCAGAGACAGCACCAACCTCATTGCACCACACTGGGAACTCCCGGAAACTTATTTAATGCTATAACTACATGCACATTCTACAACCTTTTGTTGATGTTCTATTCATTAGCTTGTTTTGTTTTTTAGATTCCACATATAAGTGATATATAGTGTTTGTCTTTCTTTGATTTATTTCACTAAGCAAAATCCCTCCAAGTCCACACATGCTGTTGAAAATGTCAGAATTCCAGTCTTTTATATGGCTGTGTAGTACTTCATTTTTTATACATGCCACATCTTCTTTATCCACTTATCTGTTGGTGAACACTTAGGTTGCTTCCATATCTTGACTGCTGAAAAATAATGCTGCCATTATCATGGGGGTGCATGTTCTTTTCAAATTACTGTTCTCATTTTCTTCATATTGATACCCGGTGTGAAAGTGCTGGTTTATATGGTAGTTCCATTTTTAGTTTTTTAAAGAAGCTCCATACAGTTTTTCACAATGGCTACATCTATTTACATTCTACAAATAGCGTAGAAAACTTCACTCTTCTCCATATCCTTGCCTAAAGGACCTAGAAAAAGAACAAACAAAACCCAAAGTTAGTAGAAGGAAAGAAATCATAAAGAACAGAGCAGAAATAAGATAGAGACAAAAAAATAGAAAATATTAATGAAACTAAGAGCTGGTTCTTTGAACAGATGAACAATATTGATAAACCTTTATTGAACAAAGTCATCAAGAAAAAAATAGGGTCCAAATCAATAAAATCAGAAGTGAAAAATAAGTTACAACTCAAATAACAGAAATACAAATGATCACAAGAGACTACTACGGACAACTAAATGCCAATAAAATTAACATTCTGGAAGAAATGGACAGATTCCTAGAAATGTATTCTCTCCCAAAGATTACTGAACAGGAAGAAATAGAAAATATGAGCAGATCAGTAACCAGTAATGAAATTTAATAATTAATTTTTAAAAATGTTAACTCCCCAAAAAAAGTCCAGGACTAGGTGGCTTCACAGATGAAGTCTACCAAACATGTAGAGAAGAGTTAATGCCAATCCTTCTCTATTCCAAAAAAGTTGCAGAGGAGGGAATGCTTCCAACCTCATTCTGTGTGTCTAGCATCACTCTGACACCAAAACCAAATATATAAAGTAAAAAAATTATAGGCCAATACCACTAATGCACATAGATGAAACATTGTTGAAATTCTTTTTTTTTTTTCTTGTCTTTTTAGGGATGCAGCCATGATATGTGGAGGTTCCCAGGCTAGGGGTCAAATTGGAGCCGTAGCTGCTGGCCACAGCCATAGCCACAGCAACACCAGATCCAAGCCACATCTATAACCTACACCACAGCTCACAGCAAAGCAGCATCCTTAATCCACTGAGCAAGGCCAGGGATTGAACCTGTGTCCTCATGGATACCAGTCAGATTTATTTCCACTGAGCCACAACAGGAACTCCATGAAATTCCTAACAAAATATTAACAGACCAAATCCAACAAGATGTTAAAATGATCATACACCATGATCAAGTAGAATTTATCCCAGGGATTTTTCAATATCAGCAAATCAATCAACTGATATTCCTCTTTAACAAATTAAAAAATACAAAACACATGATCATCTCAAAAGATACAGGAAAAACTTTTGAACAACTCAAAATCCACTTATGATTTTAAAAATTCTCCAAAATTGTGTATAGAAGGAACACACTGCAACGTAATAAAGTCCACATATGATAAGTCCACATATTCAATGGTGAGAAGCTGAAAGCATTTCCTTTAAGATCAGGAACAAGACAAGAATGCCCACTCTCACCACTTTTATTCAACATAATACTGGAATTCCTAGCCACAGCAGTCAGAAAAGAAAAAGAAACAAAAGATTCCAAATTGGAAAGGAAGAGGAAAAACATCATCTGTGTGTATGATGCTACATATAAAATACCTTAGAGTTCCCATTGTGGCTCAGTGGTAATGAAACTGACTAGTATCCATGAGGATGCTGGTTCAATCCCAGGCCCCACTCAGTGGGTTAAAAGGATCTGGCATTGCCAGGAGCTCTGGTGTTGCTGTGACTGTGGTATAGGCCGGCAGCTGCAGCTCCGATTTGACCCCTATCCTGGAAACTTCTATATGCCGCAGGTTCAGCCCCAAAAACAACAACAACAACAAAAAAAAAAGAAAGGAAGAAAATCCTAAAGATGCCACCAAAACACTTCTAGAGCTCATCAATGAATTCAGTAAAGTTGCAGGATACAAAATTAATATGCAGAAATCTCTTGCATTTCTATACAACAAGGAACTATATAACAAGGAACTATCAGAAGGAGAAATTTAGGAAACAATCCCATTTACCATCACATCAAAAAGAATAAAATACCTAGGAATAAACCTATCTGAGCAGGTAAAATATCTGTCCTTGGAGAATTGAACACACTGATGAAAGAAATTAAAGATGACACAAAGAGATGGAAAATACACTGTGTTCATGTATTGGAAGAATTAATATTGTTATAATGACCACACTACCCAATGCAATCTACAGATTTGATGCAATTTCTATCAAAATACCAATTAGAAACTTTCACAAAAATAGAATAAATAATTTTAAAAATTTTTTTGGTCTTTTTTGTTTGTTTTTTTAGGGCCCTTCCAGCAGCATATGGAGGTTCCCAGGCTAGGGTCAAATCAGAGCTGTAGCCGCTCACCTGCACCACAGCAACTCGGGATCCAAGCCACGTCTGCAACCTACACCACAGCTCACGGCAGCACTGGATCCTTACCCCATTGAGCAAGGCCAGGGATCGAACCCATGACCTCATGGATTCTAGTCAGTTTCGCTAACTGCTGAGCCATGATGGGGACTCCCCAAAATTTTTAATTTTATATGGAAACACAAAAGACCCCAAGTAGGCAGGACAGTCTTGAAAAAAACAGAACTGGAGGAATCAGGGTCCCTGGCTTCAGACTGTATTACAAAACTACAATAATCAAAACATTATGGTATGGCACAAAAACATATAGTGGAACAGATAAAATTCAATCAATGGAACAGAATAGAGTTCAGAAATAAACCCATATATCTATGGTCAATTAATCTACAACAAAGGAGGCAAGAATATACAATGGAGAAAAGATAGTCTCTTCAATAAGAAGTGCTGGGAAAATGGGCAGCTACATGTAAAAAAAATGTAATTAGAACTTTTTCACACAACATTGTAAATCAATATTTTTATTTTAAAATGTGGAAAAAAAACATTTTATACCATCATATACAAAAGTAAGCTCAAAATGGATTAAAGACCTAAATGTAAAACTGGAAACCATAAAACTCCCAGAAGAAAACATAGGCAGAACACTTTTTGACATAAATCATAGCAATATATTTTTTTGTATTTGTCTACTAAGGCAAAGGAAATAGATGCCAAAATAAATGATACCTAATTAAACTTAAAAGCTTTTGTACAGCAAAAAGAAAGCACTGACAAAAGAGAAAGACAATTTACTGAATGGGAGAAAAAGCTTGCAAGTGATATGACAAATAAGGGATTCATATCCAAAATGTATAAACAGCTCATACAACTCAACATCAAAAAAACGATGAACTCAATTTAAAAAAAAAAAAATGAGACAAGTCCTGAATAGCCATTCTTCTAGAGAAGACACAGATAGCCAGTCGGTACACAAAAAGATGCTCAACATTGTTAATCATCAGAAAAATGAAAATCAAAACCACAATGAGCTATTATCACCTCACACCTGTCAGATAATTAATCATCAAAAAAACTACAAATAGGGAATTTCCTGGTGGCACAGCAGGTTAAGGATCTGGTGTGGTCACTGGTGTGACTCAGATTGCTGCCTCGGCTCAGATTTGATCCCTGGAATGTCCGTATGCTGTGGGCTTAGCCAAAAAAAAAAAAAAAAAAAAAAAAAAAAAAAAAAAAAATTTCATAAAACAGGAGATCTCTTAGTGAGTGAGGTATAGAGAAATGATAAGCAAAAGGACTGGGCTCTAGGGTGTTGCAGAGGTCAGGGAGAAGAGGAGGAGTCTGCCAGAAAGCTGAACAGGGGTATCTAAGCAGAGCAAAGGAAAACCAGATATGTTATCTGGAAGGAAATGAAAAAAAAAAAAGTGTATCTAGAAAGAAGGAGTAACCAGCTATATCAAATGCTGCTGACACATCACAAAGAATGAAGACTTGGGGGACATAACAGTTTTTAAAGGCATGAGCCCACTGTGTCCTCCTTTGCCTGGCAAAGCAGCAAAGCTATATTTCTTCTCCTTCACCACTACCTCCCCCAGAAAGAATGAAGACTTGGTGGCACAAGGTCCATTTGGAGACATAGCCAAGGACAGAAATCAACAGGCTAACCAAAACGTAAGTGATCCTTCGTACACAGTCTGTGTCAGCCAGTTCAAAAAAGTCTCAAGGAGAGAAAATAGAAAGGGGAGCTCTGCCCCACATCTGAAGACGTCTTCTTGTGCCCTCAGGCAGGCAGAAGAGAAAACCTCCTGGGTCAAGCACTGGGGAAAGAGTTTTTTCTTCTTTAGTCAGTGCTACTGAATGATATATATAAAATCAAAATGCTTAGACATGGCTTCTGTTTGAATTTAAATAACTTCAAGGAAGAACTAATTGTATCAAGTAAAAATAGTTATACTGTGACAGTGGCCTTGAAAACATTCATCAGTGATACAATTCTGTCAAGTTGTTAGAATGAAGATGAAAATGTCTCCAGTAAGCAAAACTAACTTTCCAACATTGTCTGCAAATGAATGTTCAATATTAAACACCAATTTCTCATAGGCTTTCAAACATCAAATTGTAGATCTACTTCTATTGACAAAATAACATTGAGAAATGTGAATTCCTTCTTGCTCCTCCTGTTCTATCATTTCTCTTTAGTCCCCTCTTCCTCCATTTGTTAACTCCTTAAAGTTCCTTTGAAAGATCACCTCCCCCATCACAATTTAGCTTCTTGCTATTATGAGCATAGTGCCTGGACCAGGAGCATCAGCAACACCCAAGAGCTTATCAGAAATGTGGAATCTTGACCTCACCCCAAGCAATATCCCCAGGTGGTTCATATTCAACTTAAAGTTTGAGAAGCACTGGATGAACTGATACTTGATTGCCTAAGTGGATGTTTCCTTATAGCAGGACTTCCCTCTTCCTTTCCCTAGGTTCTCTGCCAATTTACCCTCCAGGGTATGAAAAGACCATTACTTTCTAATCAAAGAGATTTAATAGCTAAAAGCTCACCAGAATTACTTGGTTCTTTCCTTTGCATGACAAGAAAGTAAAGCCTAGGAGTTCCCGTCGTGGCTCAGTGGTTAACGAATCCGACAAGGAACCATGAGGTGGCGGGTTCAATCCCTCACCTTGCTCAGTGGGTTAAGGATCTGGCATTGCCGTGAGCTGTGGTGTAGGTTGCAGACAAGGCTTGGATCCCGTGTTGTTGTGGCTATGGTGTAGGCTCCAATTAGACCCCTAGCCTGGGAATCTCCATATGCCGTGGGAGCGGCCCCAGAAAAGGCAAAAGCCAAAAAAAAAAAAAAAAAAAAAAGAAAGCAAAGCCTAGAGATGTTACATGACTCTTCTAAGTCAGAGCTAATGGCAGAAACTTGCTTCTGCATACTTTCTTCCTACTCTTTAGTTTAGCTGTCACCATCCCACAATTTCATATCAAAAGAAATGAGAGAGTAGGTGTAAGCGGTGTATTTGCAGTTTTGCTTTGCATTATTTTAATTTTTAACGGAAGTATTAGTAAACCTACATCCAACAAATGGCTCTTCCTCACAAGAACACTATTTACTTCAAACAAAGGATACGCTAATTATCAAAGCAAGACGTAAGGTCATGCATAGCAAAATTTATAAATTTACATCAAATTCTTGCATATTTTTCTATGGTTCCTGCTATCCCATGTGCCATCATGTATCACTATGGACAATAATTTCATGGAAAAAAAGAGATTTACATACTTAAAAAACAATAGAGAAATCAAATATGTGGGCTGATAGTTAATAGCTACCATGTGTTTCCCAGTCTGCCAAAGGCATTCATGCACCCAGTGGTTAATCCAGACTTGTTTTCTTACCTGGTGCTTGCTCAGGTGAGCCCTATCCAACCTTTCTAAGAATTATCTCTCCACAAATTTCCCTTGAAGAAAAACCCCTGCCAGGATCCCAGGGCTGCAACAACTAGAACAAGAGCTGAGGGTACAGAGAAAAGCAATCCTCACTTCTTCCTCTGGTTCTCCTGCTCCAACTTGTCCCATATCCTGAGCAAAGAGAGAGCCTCCCCAGGTAGCACCACCAGCTCCACAGAGTTGGAGGGATTCCCCTGAGTAGCTCCCCTGCATCCCCTCTCTCTCTCACCCCCGCAGAAAGGCAGGAGAAACTGCGTCAATCCCTTGAAAGAGACCGGGCCAGTGAGAACAAGTCCTGCTACTCATAAAGGGGAAATGATGGAAGAGGCAATGATTGATTGGGATGTAACGGGAAAAGGACAAACACCTCCTTGCTCCATCTTTATTCTGTTGTCATAGCAATTTTTTTTAACGTGAGTTGTATAAAACACATAAAATTTACCAATGTATCTATTTTAAAAGGTAAAGTACAGTAGTGTTAAGGATAGGCATATAAGGGAGTTCCCGCTGTGACTCATCAGGTTAAGAACCTGACTAGTATCCATGAGGATGCGGGTTTGATCCCTGGTGCCACTCAGTGGGTTAAAGGATCCAGGGTTACTGTGATCAGTGGTGTAGGTGGCAGACATGGCTCAAATTCAGCATTGATGTGGCTGTGGCATAGGCTGAAAGCTGCAGCTCTAATTCTACCTTTAGCCTTGGAACTTCCATATGATGCATATGTGGCCCTTAAAATATATATATACATATATATATATATACACATATATATAGACACATAGTTCTGTAACAGACCTCTAGAACTTTTTCATCTTACAAAACTGAAACAACATTCGCTGAAGACTCCCCCATTTCCTCTTCCTCAGAACCCTCCACCACCACTCTTTCTGTTTCTGAGTTCAACTACCTCATATAAATGGAATAATGCAGCATTTGTCTTTTTAATGAATGTCTTATTTATCTTAGCATGATGTCCTCAAGAATCATCTGTATTGTCAAATTCTGCAGAACTCCCCTGTTTTAAAGGCTAAATAGTATTCATTTGATGTAGGTATCACATTTACCACATTTTCTTTGTGCATTTATCTGTCAATGAGCATTTAGGTTGTCTCCATGGCTTGGCTATTACGTATAGCGCTGTAGTGAACATGGGAGAGCTTAAATTTGAGTACCTGCTTTTAACTTCTTCTGAATACTGGATCATATAATTGTTTTTAATTTTTTTGAGGAACCTCCGCGCTTTTTCCACAGTGGCTACACCAATTTACATTTCCACCTACAGTGCACAAGGGTTTCAATTCTCTACATCCTCAGCAGCACTTTTTTTTTTTTTTTTTTTTGCCACATCTGCGCTATGTGGACATTGTTTCACCAGAGGTCAAACCTGCACCAGCAGTGACATAGTCAGATCCTTAACATGCACCACCAGGGAACTTCTCACCAACACTTTTAACTTTACATTTTTTTTTTGACAATGATCATCTTAACTTGTATGAACTGATATCTTGATGTGGTTTTGATTTGCATCTTCCTAATGATTAGTGATCCTAACGGTTAGTGATATTGAGTATCTTTTCATAAGCTTCTTTTTTGGCCGCACCTTCAGCACATGGAGGTTTCTGGGCCAGGGGTTGAATCTGAGCCAGAGCTGCCAGCCTACACCACAGCCACAGCAACATAAGATCTGAGCTACACCTGTGACCTACATCGCATCTTGCCGCTAGGCCAGATCCTTCACCCGCTCAGTGAGGCCAGGGATCTACCTGTATCCTCATGGATACCAGTTGGGTTCTTAACCCGCTGAGCCACAAGGGGAACTACATCTATTGTCTATTTTTTAATGGAGATGTTTTTTGTTGTTGTGTTCTTCACGTACAGGAGTCTTTAATATAATTTGGGTGTTAACTCCTTATCAAATACACGGTTTGCAATTTTTTTTTCTCACATTCTATAGGTCGCCTTTCTACTGTTTTATCCTTTACTGCACCCTGCAGTTTGTCGTAGCACTTTAAAGCCAAGCTACTGCGCAAATCAGACTGCTGAGCCGCCATGCCTTCTGGGGGTTGTAGTCCTGAGGTCTCAGGAGGGCGGAGGATTTTTTTACCGGTGTACCTTGTTTGCAATCAGATTTCTATCGGGCAGGGCTGGAATGAACCACTGCCTGGCCCTCATTAGCAGAGAGAGAATTAATACAATTCCCCTTTTCTGTCCTTGCACAATTCTTCAACCGCTTGTCTCTGAGAAGACAAGCTTCCCTCCTCGGCCTCCCACGCAGACCAGGCTCCCTAGCCCCCTTGGGTTCCCCGGCTCAGGCGTCTGTGGGCGGGGCTTTCCATTGGGGCGGGGATTTCCTGGGGGGCGGGGCCAGGCCGGGGGTCCAGGCTTCTCCGCCAGCCTGCGGCTCTGAGGCCTGCAGCCGTCCAGCGACCTCTTCTCTTGCAGCGGGAGGCACAGGAGGACCCGTCCATGGACCGAGCGGCCGTGGCGAGGGTGGGCGCGGTAGCGAGCGCCAGCGTGTGCGCCCTGGTGGCAGGGGTGGTGCTGGCCCAGTACATATTCACCTTGAGGAGGAAGACGGGCCGGAAGACCAAGATCATCGAGATGGTGAGTATCGAGGCTCCTCGCCGGAGCGCTTGGGGGGCCGCGGTGGTCTGTTCCGGCCTCGCCTTCCCGCGGCGGCCGCTGCTGGAATTTGAGGGGCCTTCAGGGGACCCTTTCGCCCCGCGTGCGGCGACCCTGCGGTGACCTGGTCTGGACCCTCAGCGGCGGCACGAGGCTTCCCGTGGGCTTTGTTTCGTCTCCATTTGAAACAAAAAGGCAGCTAATGTGTGAAACGGGCTACCTCCCGAGGCGCCCCTCGTGTTTTTCTAGAAATAAGCGGAACTTTCTGGGCAGGTTTCTCCCTCCTTCCTCCGTCCTGCGCAGACCGTTGCTGCAGCCCAGTTACGACTGAGTTGTTTTTGCACCGTGGCGAGGATGAGTTCCATTATGAAAGGATGTAACTCCTCAGTGGGTGATTAGAGGAATGCTGGTTGGAGTTCAGAATAGTTTTCTATTTGAATGTTATTCCTTCGTGTCCCAAACTGCCGGAAAGTATTTGTGTTCATTTTTTTACCACCACCCCCAAACCTTTTACATAACGTTTTTGAAATTTATTTCTAGTATTAGAGTGTTTGGGAGTTCCCTTGTGGTTCAGCGATTTAAGGGCCTGACATTGTCAGTGCAGCGGACCGGTGGCTGCTAAGGCTGGGGTTCCCTGGCCGGGGAACTTACACATGCCTAAAAAAAAAAGTGTTTGAAGAACCCCGTTTGAGGTACTGTATTATAATGCTCCAACAGTGGGGATGTTTTTATTTCTGCAGGGTTTTTTGTTTGTCTTTTTCGGGCTGCACCGGAGGCATGTGGAAATTGTCAGGCTGGGGGTCAAATCGGAGGAACTGTGGCAGTGGGCCTACTTACTCCTCAACCATAGCAACCGCACCTGCCACCTTAGCCCTCTGAGCAGTGGTGTCAGGGTCCTAACCCACATCCTCACAGATACTCGTCGGGTTCTTAACCCACTGAGCCACAACAGGAACTCCCATTTTTGTGTTTTAATTAGGTCCCATCAAGACAATTTCCTCAGTGAGTTGCATTCTGATATATTTACTGGAGTGAATAGTCCCATGTTTACGCCTGATAATGTAGTGCATGCGGGGACTTCTGGGGTTAACAATTTTTGACAGATTTAAATAATATCACTTCAGGTTTGTATACTTAAAATACTTAGCTTCAGTCATATGTCCTCATTGATCAAAGAAACTATTTGTTGTTTGCTATTGGCCTTAGGTTGAAAACAGGAATATTTTCCCATAAATAAAAGTAAAAAAAAGTTAACTCTTGCATGTCTCATATGCCAATAATATTCCTAAGTTTTGTTTATTGCTGGAATTAAATTAGTCTTGAGTTAGTATTACACAGTCTTTGCTCCATCTTTATGCTCATAGCGGCAAACATCAAAAATTTCATTTTGGCGTTCCCATCATGGCTCAGCAGTTAACAAACCCGACAAGGATCCATGAGGTTGCAGGTTTGATCCTGGCTGCCTCGTGGGTTAAGGATCTGGTGTTGCTGTGAGCTGTGGTGTAGGTCGCAGACATGGCTTGGATCCCTTGCAGCTACAGCTCTGATTACACCCCTAGCCTGGAAACCTCCATATGCCGTGGGTGTGGCCCTAAAATAGCAAAAAAAAAAAAAAAAAAAATTTCATTTTGTTTATTTTGCTCCAAAATTTCATTTTGTTTTATGTTGCCATCCTGCATAGAAAACTTGAGTGGCTTCCTTTTGCTCCAGACCAAAAAATGTGTAATACGTATGTGGGAAAAGAAACCTAACTGCTATACCTTCCTGTATGTACTTAGACTGTGAATTGGTCTATCATGGCTCCTCTAAACCAAGTAGAGATAAAAATAAGTTCCTTTACACAATCCACAGTGAAGCCATCGTAAGAACATTTTGCCATCTTTGTGAAAAATAATGAAGGCCCATTATTTGTCATTCAGAAGTCAATCTTTATATATACATAATATGTTACATTAATTCAGGCATGGAAGCAAATAGTATTGTGGTTACAGCATGATATTTAGATGTGTATTTGGAAGAAATCGACAGGGAATGTGGACAGAGAGGCCAAATTGTAAATGAATCTTGTAAAGCCATTTTAAGAATTTGCCCATTATTTTGTAGGCAATGGGGGGCCATGAAAGATTTTTAAACAGGATAGTTGTGTGTTTAAAACTGTATTTTATAAAGATCACTTAGACAAGATAGGGTGAAAGAGAAGAGTCTGGAAAGAAGGAAATAATTTAAGAGGATATTGGTGGTTTTCCTTGTGAAAGATGTTTAGGGCCTAGAATAGGAAATGAGATGGCAGAGGATACCTGTTTCAGAGATAAAATCAACAGGAGTTAGTGGTAGTACAGATACTAGGCTCATAGGACCCTAGCTTTGAATCTAGACTTTCTCATTTATCAAGCTCCATGATCTTTAAATCATATAGCTAAGTAGGATGGCAAGTTATTTAACCTCTCCGAGTCTGTTTTTTCATCTAATAGTTGAAAGATAATAATAATAGTGCCTGCTTCATGGGGTAGTTGTAAAGATTACATGAAATAAGACAGTGGACATAATTGCTGTCATTTGAGAGTTTACCATTATTTATGATGATTAAGTGAAAAGATTAATCACAGGGTGAGGTACAAGGTAAACAGTGATACAGGCTACATAATTAGCCAAGATAGAAATGAGGAAAGGGAGAGGAGGCAGGGACAATGTGGAACAGTAAGTTCACTTTGTCCTGTTAAATTTGAGGTGATTGGGGAATAGCCATTAGAAATGTCCATAAATTAGTTAAAATAAATAAAGTGCTTAGAAAAGCATTTGGTTATTTTTGGCCCATATACTGGTGCATAGTAACGTAGTATATACATTACCTGTTATAATTAGCCACAGCAACTTCTCAAACTGCTGGTTTTGAGAAGAAAAACTGAGACTAGAAACAGTATTTTCTCACATGTCTAGCCTCTTGGCAGTAATAATGGAAATGGTTATAATTTCTCATCCATAACTTTGCAGCAAGATGAAAAAAAAGAAAACTTGAGAATGCTGACATATAATGAGTGTTCAGTAAGAAAAATAGAGATCTTAGAGTGTGGTACCAGGACACCTTTCTATAAGAAGGGGCAGAGTCAGCAGTGTGAGTTGGCACAGATCACAAATTAGACTGAATCCCTGTGGGCTGGACAGCCACTAGAAAAACTGAAGTGAAGAAAACCAGAAAGTGGTTGTTGAGTACAAAAATGCTTGTGCCTTCAGTGTATGTTTTGTTTTGTTTTTGAATGGTTGGCACATGACCATGTTGGTAGGCAGAATGCAATGAAAAAACAAGTACTTAAAGAAGAAAGAAGAGTTCCTGTGTGGCTCAGTGGAGAAGAATCTGATTACTACCATGAGGTTCAATCCCTGGCTTTGCTCAGTGGGTTAAGGATCAGGCATTGCTGTGAGCTGTGGTGTAGGTCGCAGATGAGGCTCCAATACCAATTGCTGTGGCTGTGGCATAGGCTGGCAGCTGCAGCTCTGATTCACCATTGTCTGGAAACTCTTCCATATGCCGAGATTGTGGCCCTTAAAAAAAAGAAAGAAAGAAAGAAGAGAGGAGGAGAGGAAATAATCCATCAATTTAAGTTCCCGGGGAGATAGGAAGGCAGGGGATGGAGAATACAGGTGGACAGATGCCTTTTTTAAAGGAATAAGGCCCATCCCTCTCTTAGAGTGTACATACAGTATTCCCTTGCTATCCCTGGGAAATTGGTTCCAAGGCTCCTTGTAAACCAGACTTCAAGGATGCTCAAGTCCCTCTGATAAAATGGTGTAGTATATACTTATAACCTATGCACAACCTCCCATATACTTTAAATCATCTCTAGATTACTTCTGATACCAAATACATGGTAAATGCTATGTAAGTAGTTGTAAATACAATGTAAGTACTATGTAAATTGTTGCCAGTAAGCAGCAAATTCAAGTTTTGCTTTTTGGAACTTTATGGAATTTTTTTTTCCCCCACATATTTTCAACTCTTGGTTGGTTGAATTGTGGACATGGAACCCACAGACATGGATGGTCAACTGTACTAATTGATTTATAGGTGCTTATTCCTGCATATTTTAATTTACATTATATCTTATTATTTTCAGCCTTCCACTAACTGCCTCTGCTTACTTCATTCTTCTGTCCAGTTAACTTAATTTCTCCTACCAAATGGTACCTCTTTCCAATTTTTGCATATCAACCGTTTGCATCTTTTCCCTACAAGGACGTATTCTAGTTTTACTTTTTACCAACAGATTATTTTTCTCCAATAGAAAATTTAAAAAAAGATGAGGTGGTTTAATCTTCATTTTTTCTCATATCGTTTATTGAATTCTCCCAAAGTAATTGGAAGAAGAGTATCAAAAAGTACAAACTTAACAGTTATAAAGAAGTACTAGGGTTGGAGTTCCCTTCATGGCTCAGTGGTTAAGGAATCCGACTAGGAACCATGAGGTTGCGGGTTCGATCCCTGGCCTTGCTCAGTGGGCTAAGGATCTGGCGTTGCTGTGAGCTGTGGTGTAGGTTGCAGACATGGCTTGGATCCCCCAGTTGTAGGCCAGTGGCTACAGCTCTAATTGGACCCCTAGCCTGGGAACCTCCATATGCCACAGGAGTGGCCCAAGAAATGGCAAAAAGACAAAAAAAAAAGAAAGATTTACAACATGATGACTGTAGCTGACACTGCTGTAGGATATATAGGAAGATTGTTAGATTAAATTCTCAAGTTCTCATCACAAAAGGAAACATTTTTCTTTCTTTGCTTTCTTATTGTATCTGTGTGAGATGATGAATGCTAAGATTATTGCGGTAATCATTTCCTAATATCTGTATGTCCAACCATTATGCTGTATACCTTAAATGAATACAGTGACATGACAGTTACATCTCTATAAAACTGGGGCGGTGGTGGGGAGAGTTCTCCCAAATAGAAGTCCTAGCTATGAACTGGAGATTGGCACTCACATCTGCCTCTACACAAATTAAATCATGAGCCACTGCAGCTGCCCACCCTCAACACCCCCTGAAAGAGCTCAGGGTGGAGATCAGGAGTGAGGCACTCTGTGCTCTGGGAAAACTAGCAGGACAAGTCTTCAGATAGTTAGATATATTCAGGAGAAGATTTTATGAGCCCAGTTCTTGCATCTTCTTATCTAGAAAAGCTACACCTTCTTGGTGACATCTGCTTCTCATGACTAGCAATAACCTTCACGAGACTAGCAGCAAACTTCTGTAAAATGCATGTTTGGTTGCATGCACCTCCCCCTCAATTTCATATGTACTGACTTCCCCCCTTAGCTCACTGGAGCTGTATCTCAGAGCTACCTGAAATGCTGCCTCCTGGGTTACAGTCATCTTTTTGCCCTAAATAAAACTTAACTCTCAGTTTTTAAGTTGTGCATATTTTTTAAGTTGGCATAATTAAATGAAATGTATAGTCTTAATACTACTCCCTAAAGAGCAACAAGGAGGGTGAAAATTATTTGGATATCAGGAATAGGGGAAATGAAACTGTCACGTGAAGCTCCCAATGAGTTAAAATTGTCATTTCTAATTTAACACATCTCAAGTATTTATGGCTTCCTTGTGAACATCAGCAATTATTCCTTAAATAGCTGGTGCTGTTTCTGAAACTCTAGTGTGTTTCCTTCCTGGAGATAAACTTCTAACAAGACTTCTTCCTTCTATCCTAAGATAATATCACATATTTTCTGGATACTATTCTAAGTGGAAAGCCCACTACTGAGTCTATATTTAGATATATTCAGAAAAGGGAGAGGGGAAAACTAGGATTTAAAGGACCACTTCAGTGGATCAACATACCACATGGACTTTTAAAATATCTCTGTAACTCAACTTTTATCTGATTTACATCAATACAGAAATGTATGACCTTTCATCACCTGTTTTGAATTCTTGATTTGTTCTGTGAAGCATATTCCCTGATCTGTGGCATTTCCTGATATCTCATAATTTAGCAATGTATATACTTTCTTGGGGTTTTTTTGTTTTGTCTTTTCTAGGGCCACACCTGAAGCATATGGAGGTTCCCAGGCTAGGGGTCTACTCGGAGCTGTAGCTGCCGGCCTACACCACAGCCACAGCCATGCCAGATCTGAGCTATGTATGCGACTTACACCACAGCTCACGGCAACACCGTATCCTTAACCCACTGAGCAAGATCAGGGATCGAACCCACCACCTCATGGTTCCTAGTTGGATTCGTTAACCACTGTGCCACGATGGGACCTCCTATATACTTTATTGTATTGTTTACTGTTATGTATGTTCTTGAAGGGTCTGTCGGTCTGGATTGGTGCATAGTTCTTTGTCATTTTCTTTTATTCATTGTACTTGACTAGGCGAAACAGAGACTCCAAATCAGTGGCTTTACTAAATAGTACAGATTTTATTTTTTTAGTGTAATAGGAAGTCCAAAAAATAGGCTGTAGCTGGTATTAACATGGAACATGAAGAGGTCTTTGAAATTTCCTTGGCTTTTTTCATGGTCACAAGGTGGCCATTGTAGTTCTGGCCAACATGTCCATCTTCCAGACAACAGAAAGAAGGAAGCAGGGAGCAGAATACTTATTCAATAAGCAGAACTTTCTCCTTTACATGTCATTGGTCATATGGTCACCATAATTATAAACGAAGCTGAGAGGGGAAAAAAACTTTTTTGGTTGAACAACTGGTCATCCTCTAACAAAATTGAGATTCTTTTAGAAAGAAAGAAGAGGGAGATACCACGCTCTACTGTATTACCTGCTCTTTAGTGCTTGCTCCTTTACATTTATCATTTACCATTCAGTAAATATTGATTCAGTATTTGACCAAATGAACTCATGTGCATAATATAATATTACTGGTGGTCAGTTGGCTGGTAGGAAAATAGCATTCCAGCTGTTCCAAGTACTTGGTAATACAGCAGTAGATAATATAAACTCAGAATAGATTTGGTCTTCTGTCCACTCTAAGAGTAAAGATTTATTCATTCACACCTGAAATATCTAGATCTTAAATATTTCCTGAGACATGGCCCTGCCTTCATACTATGAGATTTAGAAGCTAATCTCCCAAATCATGTATCAAAAACTAGCTTAAAAACTAAAGTCCTAACAGTACTTCTAAAATGAATGAATATAGGAGTTCCCGTCGTGGCGCAGTGGTTAACGAATCTGACTAGGAACCATGAGGTTGCTGGTTCGGTCCCTGCCCCTGCTCAGTGGGTTAACTGAGTTAATCCGGCATTGCCGTGAGCTGTGGTGTAGGTTGCAGATGCGGCTCGGATCCCGCGTTGCTGTGGCTCTGGCGTAGGCCAGTGGCTACAGCTCCGATTCGACCCCTAGCCTGGGAACCTCCGCGGGAGCGGCCCAAAGAAATAGCAAAAAGATAAAAAAATAAAATGAATGAATATAAATGTGTAAGAGAGATCAGCGGAAGGCTTTGTGGAGTTCAAAGGAATAGGAGATTACGCTGGGTAATGTTTGGTGGATGTGGTGGTATCTGAGGGGTATCCAGCTGGAATAAAATACACTGTAAATTGAGGACAATACATTAAACTCTTAACATTGGCAAAGAATATAGCCAGGGCATCTTGAATCTCTAACTTTGCAAGTATGAAAATACTTGTAACCAGTCCTATTATGATTTTGTCTTTTCAAAGCACATTTTGTCATGTTTCCTGTGTTATCCTCACCCAGCAAGTTAACCACATTTTCAACTTCAGTGAAAACTTGATCTCTTATCCAGCAAGCCATTTTTATGTTAGCTAGAATAGGTCCTGAAAAAGTTTTAGCTTTTTTTGCTTATATCTTTTGTTGCAAATTCATTTATATAACAGACGAAGCCACTCTTGAACCAGATACTAATATTTTTAATTTATCCAAGAATTTTCTTTTCTGGCTAAAAGCCATCATCATATCCTTGGATTCTTTTACTTTCTTCATTTTAGCAAGCCTCCCTCCCCCAGGTGATTCTGAGACTTACGAAAGTTTAAGAACCATTGAAGTAAATAATCCAAATTCTTGCCCCCAGCAAAATTACTAATTTTACAAGTCACAAAACTTCCAGGTTAATTGTCCACAAGTAGTGAAATTCGTGGCTGCCAGAAATTACTGTGTGAAATGAGAAAGCAGAGTGATAAGGCTATAGAAAAAAAAAAAGTGCTTTCATTTACTTTGGAGGTGGTATACATTGGTTAAATAAATAATAGTACATGGTTAAATTATGGTGCATTTGTATAGTAAAATATTGTGCAGCTTGAAAAAAAGTAAATCTATAAGATGACATTTTTTAAAGCTCAAAAGATAGTAACTACAGAAAAAAGCAAGTTGTAGGGCAGTTATGGTTCCAAAAGAGATACACATGTATATGCTTGTTATTGGAAATTCTTGAAAAACTATACTGTTTATAGTTGTTGCAGGTGGTGGTCGAACTAGGGAAGATGAGACTGGAGAGGAAGGCTGCGACTTTTTCATCCTTTAATGTTTCAAACTGAAGTAACATGAACATTTATTTTATATATATATATATTTTAACACTTGTTAATTAAAAGCAGTAACATTTTTTAAGTGTGTTGAGACCACATTGTAGAGGCATCTTTATTATCAGTAGTAAACTGTTTGTAATTAATTTGCTAAAGAGCCTTTGCATTTTTCTTTTTTTTTTTTCTTTTTTCGTGGGGAGGAGCATACCCACAGCCTGTGGAAATTCTGAACCACCGCAGTGACAATGCCAGGTCCTTAATCCACTGATCCTCAAGGGAACTCCAGAGTTTTTCCTTTTTTAATAAATAAGATCTAGAATACATTTTAGTATGAATAATCTGGTAGCTGAAGTTTACTAAATTAGCATTACTAGAATCAGGAGGAGAGGAGTGTAGGGGAGGCAAATATAGTTTTCCCTCCACCTTTCTAAAATGCCCCACTGGGGATCCCATAACCAGACTAACAAGAGAAAAATGAATAGAAGTTCATTAACGTGTACACATGGGCAATACTGGGGAACGGTAAGTAACTCCTGGATGGCTTAGAATTATACCATCTACAGCTAAAGACCTAAAGAAGGGTGTGGGAAGGCCTCTTAAGGGGTGTGGAGGAAGAAAAGTATGGTAAACTTGACCAAGGGTTGATAACAGATGAAAGTGCATTCTCCATTGATATGTTTCTTGTGCTTTAATCATGCTTCTCCTCCGGGTACAAAGAGAGACAAAGAGAGAAGATTTGCTTTATAAATGTAAATTTCCCTTACAAAAGGGTAGTTTCTACTTTGTTTTCAGAGCTTCTTCTGTTTCTGCTATTTCTCTGAAATAATCAGTTCAAAATAATCCTTATGTCAGAGAGGTATATGTTGGGTTGGCAAATCTGCCTTCCTGGAGGAGCAGGAAGGCAGGAATTAAAATAATCCTGGAATAAAGAGAATGACTATGCTCTCTAGACTTCTATGAGAGCAGTAGAAAGAGGAAGACAGAAAATTGATGGATTGCAGAGGTGAAATCTATAGGATTTGAAAGGGGGCAGAATTTGTAACTCCAAAATATACCTCTTTGGCATAAGGATTTTTAGGCTGATTTAAAAAACAAAACAAAACAAAAAAAACCAGCTGACAGGAGAAAAACTAAAAAGCAAGCAGAAGTTACACTTTGATAAGAGCAACTTACATTTATAAGCAAAATCTCCATTTTTACGGGCATCTTCCTTTCTGTACCAGGAAGAGTGTGATGACTGAATCTTAGAAACTCTTTTTTAAAGGTTTTAACTTCACATAAAAACTACACCCCTGTTTACTGAGCTTTGCCTGAAAACCTGGCTTTCCCCTGCCCAACGTCTTTTGTCTTTAGCTAGAGACAGCATTTTAGGTGATGGCTTGAGCCATTTTGGGAGCTAACTCAGTTTTCCTGGGTATCTCCCATGTATACAGGAAGTATACTGTACATGTTATTAAACTTGTTTTTCTCCTGTTGATCTTTTATTCCTGGCAGGTCTCAGCCAGGGACCTAGAAGGGTAGAGGGAAAATTATTTTCCTTTCCCCACAGATTTTATGATTTTTCAAAATGTCTTGGATTATCTCTCATTTTTCATAGCAGTTTTAAATGTTTCAAGCAGTTTGAATGTTCCCTATAATTTGTTAAATCATTTCCATATATTTCTCTTATACTTGCTTTTAAAATAATTCAGGCATGGCATTATATATTGAATTAAGAAGCATACAGGAAATCTGAAATTATATTTTAATCTTTATTCTCCTTTAAGTTAGAGGTTGTATATTATATCTTCATATAATAACTTATTTGAAATTTAATGTAACGAACCTTACCCGATAGGTTTCCTCCCTTAAAGAAAAGCATCAGGGAAATTATTCCCTGTTCTGTTTTGTATCAGCAGGTGGCAGACTTCTCCCTCTGCTGTGGCCCAGGGCTACATTTTTAAATTAACTTGTCAATGCACTTGGATGTTTACTCTCTGTGGTTTAAGCCTGAAAGGGAGCATAATATGGCACCCAAAAAGGCCATTTCAGCATGTGGATTATTTGGAGCTGAAGACAATCAAGACTCAGTGGATTCAAGAACAGCTTTTTACCTCCTTAAATGCCTAAAAATTTAGAAAGGAGACCTGAAAGAGAGCTATTACCAGAGATTACATTTTCATCTTATAGACTTACCTGCATGGAAGGACAAATGTTTGTTTACCAAGTGTTTGGTAAATGTTTGTTTGTTCTTCCTCTCCTGCTTTGAATTGCCTTCCTTCCCTTGAAGTCCCAGGCTCCTACCTCTTTCTCCTTAGCTCAATATGGTATAAAAGCCTCTATTGCCTGGCTCTCTTTGGGTCTCCTATCTTTGTGCTTGCTCTCATAGGTACGATTTTTTTTTTTTCTGTTAATCTGTTTTGTTTGTTTGTTTTAGTACAGGGCATGCCTCAGGAAAGAACCTGGAAGAGTAGAGGAGAAATTATTTTTCCTCTCCTAAAAACCATTATTAACCTAGAAATTTAAACCAAGTGTGACGTTTTTCTGCCAATACAGATGTAAATGCCATTTGTCTATTTTTTTCAAAATATGTTCTTCATTTCACTTGCTAATAGATTACAAAGTTGTTTTGCAGTTGTTGGAGGGTTGCTTAATGTGTTTGGCAAGTTCCTGCTTGTAAGTAGGTGGAAGTAGTCATAGGTTTAAGACGATGTGGGTTCCTGCAAGATCCTTCCTGCCTCTGTTGTATCTTCTCTGAAGCCTAGTCACGGCACACCCCTCCCGTTTACCTTACCTCAGATGTCCCACTTGGAGTGTGGGTCCAGAGTACTATCATCAAAAAAATCATATTACAGAGTCTTCCCCTGTGAACTGTTTGTCGGTTTATCTTGATTTCTCTGTCACACCGAGGGAATGAGGGAATGAGACAGTGGATCGATTTTGATAGAGATGAGAAAAGTTTGAGAACTTAACCTTACCTTTATAGCATAGTGAAATGTTACAAAAAAGAAACCTCCAGAAGTTCCCCTAAGATAAGAGAGAACTACACCAGCATTAGAACTAGAAAATAATTAGAAACTGATTGACTTTGGGGTGAGTTTGACCCTACCCTGTTTGTTATCTTGTAACTAGGGAAAAGGAACTAAAATTTGAGAGTGTTTACTTATATCCAAATATACCCGTGTGTTTTACCTAATTTAATCCTTAAAACACAGTACAGCTGGTAATTATCATAATTTTCAGTTAATTTGCTTAGGAACTATAGCTAGTAAGTAGCAGAGCCAGCATTTGGTCTAACTCTTTGAAGCTTTTGAGTAAAGCATGCTTCTAGGTGAAAATGAGAATTACTTCTTTAGTAAGATGTTACCGTATTGTTCATCTTTAAAATTTTTATCTTTCTAAGCTAATTAAATACTTATTCTATTTGTCCTAGGTACACAACCGTTTCCTGTATATGATTTTGTCACATGTTCCTACTTTTGGCAGGAGAGGGAAATCTAATTATTGATCAATTATCATTGTTCTGTTATTCTCTGTATATTATAAGTATTGTGGTTTACCTACTTAAGATACATATATATTTCTTTCTTTTCTTTTAAATGGCCTCACGAGGCATTTGGAAGTTCCTGGGCCAGGGATTGAATCTGAACTGCAGCTGAGACCTACACTGCAGCTGCAGCAACTCTGAATCCCTTAATCCACTGTGCAGGGCTGGGGATTGAATCTGTGCTGCCTGAGTGACCCAAGCTGCTACAGTTGGATTCTCAACCCACTGCACCACAGCAGGAACTCCCATATTTTCTTTCTTTAACAAGTTATATAATCTGTGATCTGAGCAGTTTTCAACCTTGTGAGGGAATGAGGTCATGTATAGATGTTTGAGAGTTTAGTAGTTGGTAAATCGTTGGTTCAAATCTCAGTACTGCCTCATTGTAAGGGTTTAGCCTGGACACATTTCATTTTTATAAACCTTGGTTTCTAGTTCTCTAGAATGAGAAGATTCACCCAAAAACTCTCTTGCCACCTTGTTTCCTTCAGTATGTTCAGTAGAGTATGTTTAGTCTTTGTATTTTTCATTTCACTTATTTTAAAGAATTACACTTTGGGAGAATTCCAGCTGTATATTATTCTAATATCTACCTGGGTGTTACTAAGATTTTAAAAAGAGGTTAGATACATTCAGTGCCAAACTATTTTTGCCAGATGCTAGTTATTCAATAAATATTAATTCTTTTTTTTCTTCCTTCTGTAAATAAAGCTGTTCTTTTCCCAACTTTCTTTTAGACATGTCATTCTCATATAGTAGGTTCATATTAAGTAGTGCATTTAAAAATTCTCTCTAAACAATATTCCATTTGGAGCTCTCAGCTTTGGAGATAAAAACTGAATGGCTAGCTTTATCATACATCTTTCTTAACTTTAAAAAGATTGGGAATAAGGGGTGTCCAGCATTATGCCAAATTTGGAGCAAGAGTTTTTAACCTGAGCACCTACACTCTAGAAAACAGAAACTAATCCCAACGTGCCTGCTGTCATAATTGTAGTTGGTTCAGCTGACCTAGGTAGCACACTTGGAGGCTTGGCACATACATTACATCATTTTCAGTTATTGAGGTTTTTTGTGGGTTTTTTTTTTTTACTTTTTTTTTGTCTTTTCTAGGGCCGCACCCAAGGCATATGGAGGTTCCCAGGCTATAGGTCTAAGCAGAGATGTAGCCGCCGGCCTGTGTCACAACAACTTGGGATCCGAGCTGAGTCTCTGACCTACACCACAGCTCATGGCAACGCCCGATCCTTAACCCACTGAGCAAGGTCAGGGCCACAACCTCATGTTCATAGTCGAGTTTGTTAACCACTGAGCCACGTCAGGAACTCCCTTCAGTTCTTGAGATTTAATTTCACTAAAATTGTATGAGAAACATGAATTATTATAAAGGATAAAGCTTACGTTTGAGTCTCCTCTAGAATACTTAAAGTACAGATCATGTTATTCATTACTGAGTTTGAAAAGTTAACTCGTGGGGTCTACACATGTGGATTTCCAATCTTTTGATTCAGCTTTAGGGACGTTTTGATGATAAAGGACTCATGAAACCTGAATTAAGATCCAGTTTTTTATAAGGATTCTTCCATTTTTAATTACCTATTTTAGACTTAATTTTCCTTTTGATTCTTTCCCTTTTTATTCTTGATATAGTATATGCTGATATAAAATTAGTAAATCTAGATAAGCAAAAAGAAGTAATCTGCAATTTTCACCACCTAAAAAAACTCCGTATTTTAGTAAATGTACTCCTTTCTCTTTGTATACATATAACTATTGTGTCATTTTTTGCAAAATGAGATCATACTGTATAACAGATTATCACTTATTAATTTATTCCTTAACAATAAACTTATTCTAATGACTGTAATATTTCTTTTCTTAAATCATATATGGATATCATTAATTATTTAGCAGCTTCTTTCTTGTTGAAGACATTTAGATTGCTTCTCATTTCCCATTATGATAAATAATGAGTCAGTGAACATTCTTGTAGCATCTGTGCATGTCTATGTTTGATTGTTTAAATGAAAATATTGGGTCAGAGCCTTCCGAATGTGTTGCCACATTACCCTCTGGAAAGATTGTACCAGTTTATATTTCCACCAACAGTATATTCAAATAGCTTGGCTCTGTGTTTTCCAGGGACTAGGTATCATTTTTTTCCTCATCTTTGCCAAATGATAATAGGTGTTTTTAAAAAAGTATTTCTTTTACTTTTGAAGTTGAACTTTTAAAATAACTAGCCATTTATTTTCTTCTTTTCTCTCTGAGTTCTTTTTGTTTTTTTTTTTTTATTTGCAAGGGTTTTTATAAAATGATATTAACCATGAGAGTATGTTAGAAATATATTTTTACACGTTTTTTGTTTCATTCCATTTTTGAGCAGTGTAAATGTGAACCTCCTTTTCAGACCTTTAAATGGCTTCTTTAAGCCAACGTAGTAATTCTTTAGAATAGTTTTACTGACCTTAATTTGCACATGACTCTTCATTTACACATCATGACTCATTCTGTAGCCAGAATAGGAGAATATAGCATATTATTTAAATAGCTTGTATAACTTACTCCCTAATTTATCCTCCCAGCCATAGAATGAGAAAATGTAGTACAGAAAAAAATAACAGTGTTACGATTTTCCTCTATAGATGATTTTCCTTTTACCTTCATAAACGTCACTTAATATGTGCCATGTACATTTCTTCTAAAGATGTAGTAGCATTATATACACTTTCATTTTCTTTTATTTTGGAACATGTAACTTTTAAGAAATAGTCTTTGTTTTCTTCTAAGTACAAGATATCCTTTATATAGTACTTTGGTTTATTTTACTATATTGATTTTTTTTTTTTTTTTCCTTTTTTGGACGCACCCACGGCATATGGAAGTTCCTGAGCCAGGGATCGAATCTGAGCTGCGTTTGTGACCTGTGCCACAGCTGTGGCAATGCCAGATCCTTAACCCACTGTGCCAGGCAAGGAATTAACCAGCAATGCCACAGAGACAAGCTGGATCATTAACCCACTGCACTACAGTGGGAACTCTGAAAGGGTTATAGTTTGTGTTTTCTTCTGTTTATATATTTTTAAAATTCAAGTTATCAACCACTAATCCACCATATAATTTCAAATAATTCTTTGCTACAAATTATTAGTTTATGAACTTGAGTCTCTTTCATAATAATTTTCTTCATTATTTTCTTAGCTTATTATTATTATTATTAATTATTATTATTTTTTTTTGTCTTTTTGCCTTTTCTAGGGCCGCTCCCATGGCATATGGAGGTTCCCAAGCTAGGGGTCTAATCGGAGCTGTAGCTGCCGGCCTGTGCCAGAGCCACAGCAACGCGGGATCCAAGCCGCATCCACAACCTACACCACAGCTCACGGCAACACTGGATGCTTAACCCACTGAGCGAGGCCAGGGGTTGAACCCTCAACCCCATGGTTCCTAGTCGGATTCGTTAACCACTGAGCCATGACAGGAACTCATTATTTTTTAAATGAGTTCATTTGGCACAGCAAAAGGAAGGGATAGTAAGTTGTCTCTGAACATCTAAAAATATACTGGATAGAAATACACTGATAATAAAAGCTTTAATACCATAACTCTTTTTTCTTTTTTTACCATTTTTAATATAACCCATGCCAAAACAGCAATCCTAAACAATACTGTTACTTTTCAACGTACAGAATACCAACTGTGTGATATGGAAGGAGTTAAAAATTAAACCAGGAGTTCCCGTCGTGGCGCAGTGGTTAACGAATCCGACTAGGAACCATGAGGTTGAGGGTTCAGTCCCTGCCCTTGCTCAGTGGGTTAACGATCCAGTGTTGCCGTGAGCTGTGATGTAGGTTGCAGACATGGCTTGGATCCAGTGTTGCTGTGGCTCTGGTGTAGGCTGGCAGCTATAGCTCTGATTCGACCCCTAGCCTGGGAACCTCCATATGCCGCAGGTGCGGCCCAATAAATAGCAAAAAGACAAAAAAAAAAAAAAAAAAATTAAAACAAAAGTTTTTCTTGTTGCATTTTAGGCACAGAAATGCAGACCTAATAAAATAGAAACAATTTCAGGGGTGAGCATCTTGAAATATTAGAACATGATGCATTTAAGAGGAGAGTTAGGAAAGACTTCCTTCATTTATGGTATTGTCTTACATCTGATTTTCTTGAACTTGACCTACCTATTGCAACATAAATGTCATTTCCTCTAAAGGAGTTTATAGAATTTATTACTTTTTAAGTAAGAAAGTAAAGAGATATAGATTGTGTTCTTGAACTTCATTTGAATTTCTGAAAATTAAGTTACTCAGTCCTAGATTCTTGCATAGCGTTTTTAAGAAATGCATTGCAATTAGAACCATAGGTGTTCCTCTTTGTAGATGTGTGTGTAAATTCATAATTGCAGCAATCAACTCTGCAACAGTCATCTAATAGGTTAAATATTTAGAATGATTTTAAATGAGAAAAAGCTTCTGAGAAAATCTTTACTTGACATTCATCTACCCAAAATAGAATAATGTATTACTTTCATCTCTGTTTTTGCTCCTTAAACATTTTAAACCATATTCATGATAAACATATCACCTTGAGCTTTATTTTGAACTATCACAGTGTTGAAGTTGTCTTTTTCAGAGTTTTGAGGGAAGTCAAATGCCTAGGCAGATGTTTTGCATATAAATAGAAAGAACTACATGAAAAAAGTCTTTCTATTTACACCATGTAGTAATTAGCAAGAATAAGTTTTGCAAGAGTCCTTATGAAGAGTATTACAACTCACCTCCTACTGAATTGTCTTCCTTATGGCTCTATTGTTTGGTCTGGAATAACTTCCTAGTCAAGTTCAGATTGAAGTTTAAAAATTCATTCCATAGAGGAATGATAATTAGATTCTGGTAAACTGTGAGTTAATAGTTAAGTCATAGATTGTATTATTGAGAAATAACTACTTACCACAGGTTTTATGTGGGATTATGAAATGATTTCTTTCATATACCTATTAATTAATGTAATACCTTTATTCCCTTTACTCTCTGCCCAAAGATTAAAGGCAAAACCAATCGATTAATAAGTTATTAAGATTTAAATTGATAGATTTTTGGTGGGCTTTTTCATTTTTTTCATTATTTCAAAATTTCGAGAAACTTTTTTGATGGTAAAATTCATCTTTAGCCTTTCAAGTTAATTGAATAATTGACAGTGTCTGAATGTTTTAACAAGTTACTCAGAAATACAGATGGATATCCTTTTCTCCTTTGATAAAGACAGCCAGTTTCAGAGTTGTAAGGGGAGAAAAATCTGCCATATATTTGAGCCCTGTACAGTAAGTTCTTTGCTCTTTGTCCTATCGATTTCAGGTTTAGAGTTTGTTTTAGGAACGGTATGAGTAATTTCTGTTTCTATGACAGAATAAAGAAACTCTGAGGCAACAAGGTCCAGTCATTGTGTCCTGAGATTGAAAGTCCACTGTGCTGCTGAAGAGTCTGCCTTTAGGATTTCTCTTATTCCTGGGATCTTTTATATCTCCATTCAAAAAAAAAAAGATCCTAGAGCTATTTGAAACAAAACTCATTTTCTTTCATTCCGTACTTTGCATGCGCTTTGCTTGTGTCCTTATTCCCTTTCTGTGGCACGGTTTCAAAACATTGTTCTCATTCACACACATCTTTAGCCCTCTCATGTTAAGTGTTACGTTTATATTATTGCCTAGAAACAATGCCGGTGCCGATATAATAAGAAAAAAAGTCTTCCAGCTCATATATGTAAGTCACATAAGTAACACATGATTTCTCTCAGATCTTGGATGCCTTGTCTATAATGAAGGGGGAAGTATTAAGATTTACAGATTAAATTACACAGACATACTTCATTATAAAATGCACTGTGCACTGCATTTTGTACAAATTGAAGCTTTGTGGCAACTCTTTGTTGAGCAAGTCTATGAGCACCATTTTCCAACAGCATTTGCTCACTTCATGTCTCTGTGTCACATTTTGGTAATTCTCACAATATTTCAAGCTTTTTCATCATTACTGTATTTTTAATTCTGTGAATTTTATTACAGTTATATTTGTACAACCTAACTTTGGAACATTTCTATCCCAAACCCTCAGTCTATCTCCACCCCTCCAATGTGTCCCCTTTGGTAACCATAAATTTTTCAAAGTCTGTGAGTTTGTTTCTCTTCTGCAAATAAATTCATTTGTATCCTTTTCTTCAGTTCCATATGTAAGTGATAGCACATGATGTTTGTCCCTCACGGTCTAACTTCTCATAGTATGATCATTTCTAGATCCATCCATGTTGCTGCAGATTCTTCCATTCTTTCATTTTTATTTATGACTGAGTAATATTCCAGGGTATATATGTACCACCTCTTTTTATCTATTCTACTTTTGGTGGACGTTTAGATTGCTTCCATGTCTTGGCTCTTGCATATAGTGCTGCAATGAACATTGGGGTACATGTATCTTTTTAAGTCATGTTTTTTTCCAGATAGATGCCCAGGAGTGGGATTGCTGGATCATATGGTAATTCTAGTTTTAGTTTTTTGAGGAGTCTCCATACTGTTTTCTATAGTGGTTGCACCAATATACATTCCCACCAACAATGTAAAAGGGTTCCCTTTTCTCCACACCCTCTCCAGCATTCATTGTTTATAGACTTTTTGATGAAGATGGAGTATGTGAAGTGCTTAAAAGTATCTGGCACACAGTAAACATACAATGCATTTTAGCTATTTATAATAATCATTTTTGAGAGCTATAGAATTTTTATGTGTATACCACAATTTATTCACTTTTCCTGTATTAATAAACGTTTAGATATTGGGCATTTAAGTTGTTTACAGTTCCCCAGTATTATAAAACAACTCTGGGAGTTCCCGTCGTGGCGCGGTGGTTAACGAATCTGACTAGGAACCATGAGGTTGCGGGTTCGGTCCCTGCCCTTGCTCAGTGGGTTAACGATCCGGCATTGCCGTGAGCTGTGGTGTAGGTTACAGACGCGGCTCGGATCCCGAGTTGCTGTCGCTCTGGCGTAGGCCGGGGGCTATGGCTCCGATTCGACCCCTACCCTGGGAACCTCCATATGCCGCAGGGGCGGCCCAAGAAATAGCAAAAAAAAATAAAAAAATAAAATAAAATAAAAAAAATAAAACAATTCTGTGGGGTTGCTCTTTTGGCTCAGCAGGTTAAGAACCTAACATGGTGTCCATGAGGATGCGGGTTTGATCCCTAGCCTTGCTAAGTGTGTTAAGTACCTGGTGCTGCTGCAAGCTGTGGCATAGGTCAGATGTGGCTTGCATCCTGCCTTTCTGTGGCTGTGGTGAGGCCGGCAACTGCAGCTCTGATTGACCCCATAGCCTGGGAACTTCCATATGCCACAGGTGAGGCTGTGAATACAAACAACTCTGCAGCATACATCCCTGCAACTAAATCTTTGTGTACTGCCTTATTTTCTTAGGGTGAAGTCCTTGGGACATAAGAGTGGTGTGTCAAAGGGAATGTATATTTCTAAAAAGCTCTTAATAGTATTTCCAAATACCCCTCCAGAAAGGTTATAGAACTCTCTAGCATTATTTGTTGTTTTTGTTGAACACGATTCATCTAAAGTCATCTTTCAAAGAGATATCCTTAAAATTCTTATCATTGCTAAGCATATTGATATACTACAGGACAGTTAAGTCGTCATATTCATACTTGATAGAGAAGTGTTTTCAAAATGGGTCACCTAGTTGTCCTTGAGCCTCCATTACTAGAATGTAAAAGATCTTCCTCTAAGAGGAATGTTGGTTGTGAATCTTCTCATCTTATTAAAATAAAATAGCAATGCCAAATTTTTAGCATTTGATAGATACCAAGTTTGGATAATGTATTAGTGGCCTTTTTTAAAAAGTTTAAAAAAATTTTTGTGTTGTTTTTAATAGAGAATGCTACTTCACAAAGTTTGATTTCTGAAATTTTGTGTGGGTTCAGTTTCTCTTAAGCCTAGAAGAGAGAAGAGTGTTATAAATAATATTTATTTACATAAATGTAGCATGACCATGTTCCTGATGATAAAGCTTCCTGGAGCCTGTAGCATAACTTATCAGGCCCTGGCACATGGTATTAGCATATTTAATCCTACTATTTAGGTTAAAAACGAGACTGATTTCTCTTTAAAGGTTAAAAATATTTTTCTTCACGACAGTTTGACTGCTTTTATTTGCAGCAGAAAGAGAAATTTTTTCAACTTTTTAACCATAAGAATTTCATTGTGTTCAGATTTTTTTTTTAGCAGATCTATGCATGGTCTTGTTGAAATTTACAGTTTAGGAAAATATTACAAAAAAAAAAAAAAAACACATAAAAAATCACTCTGAATCCCACTGCCTTGCAGTAAAGACTGTTAACCTCCTACTGACCACACTTTTATGCTTCGTATCATTTTTCATGTCTTAAATGGGCTAACCTTTGAAAAATGGTAAAATATACATAACAAAATTTTCCATTTTCTATTTTAAGTGTATAGTTTGGTGTCATTAAGAAAATTGACATTATTGTGACACTGCCACCACCATCCAGCTCCAGAACTCTTATTATCTTCCAAACTGAAACTCTGTACCTGTTAAGCAATAGCTCTTCGCTCCCACCCCCACCCCACCCCTCCCCGCTGCAACTGGCAGCCACCACCTAATCTTTTTCACTTTGTATTGAAATATAACATTCATAGAGAAAAGTATGCATATTACAAATACGCTGACAACCAAGAAACATGATGAGGAAGGGAGTGTTTCCAAGTGTTAATATCGAGGTTCCTTTTTTTCTTCCCAGAGCAAGTTGGCAGTGCTCTAACAGTACAGATTTACCTTAACTGCCACATTATTTCTATTTGATCATGTTCTATTGACAGACTGGTAACTAGCTCAGAGCCAGCAAGCCTGTAACTCAGAGCATAATAAAGCACTGTGTAGTAATTCGTCACAAGACTGATTTTGCATAGAGCATAGCCAAGGCTTTGGAACCGCCCTCAGCTGCACCTTGTACTATATTAGCACGCCTCAGACAGGAAGAATTTTCTTTTGCTGCGGTAGCTCCTCCGGTTACCTTCAGGGTAAGCATATGCAGTTCATGTAAACAGTGAGTCTGTTGTTTAACTTTACCTAATTCTTTTTTGGTTCAGTGTCATGTCGAAATTTTATGCATTTAAAAATGTAAATTAAATAAAAATAGATGATCCTGTGTAACACAAAACTTCTTTGTAGTTCGCAAAGATAGGAGTATGTTAAAGTTTGCAGTGCCTTGGGTCTCAGAAATTACAGTTTGTAGGATCTAATTTTAAGAGTTTCTTGTTTCACTTGTTGATGTTAAGAAAAAGCAAAGTACCCTCAGAAATCTCTTTTTGGGGGGAAAAAAGATACAATTTTGTTGTTCATTTGGTTGTTTTGTGACTCAGTTTTGCTGATAGCCACAGGCTTTGTGTACCTGGAATTAGAAATTGTTTATTATGGCTAGTAATAAAGACAATTAATTTTTATTTTGTGCCTGCAAGATTTATCCAGGGTATTATGGAATGGGATTATACTGGCATGTTTTATAAATTGATAAAAGCTAGATATTGCCTGTAAGGACTCTAACACATTTTATATTGAAAATTAAGATTCAAACATATATATTACCATAAAAGCCTAGAACTTTGTGGTTAACTTAGTCTAAATAATTGAATTTATCTTATCTTAAGCTAGCTAATGCAGCAGACCATATCTTAAAGTAGTTTACTTGGTTTTTATTGGCAGCTTATAACCAAGCCCTGCATCTCTGGATATTGCTTACTACCTATGCTGTTGTTCTAGGACAAATTCAAGGACAGAGGAACTCCAAGTGCTCTAAGGGTAATCAGTGCAAATTACCTCCTTTCCATGTGCCTTGGTTTATCATCTTGAAAAACACTGTTAGGTATTAGAGCAGTGGAATTGGAGAGGATAGATAAATAAATTCTAAGCTCTGAAATTGTGTATTTTCCCATAAGTATCTATAAAATTCTGACTGAGAAGCCACGTTTTACTATTTAAGGAAATTGGTATAAATGGCCAGTTTTTAAATAACTAGCCTTTAAAATCTGTTCCCTTTTCTTTTACCACCATCTCTAATCTACTTTTTGCCGAGTTTCATTTTTGTTTTATGTTTGTATCATGAGAAAGTTTCACTTTCTAGTTTGTGGGGTTTTTTTACCTGCTGCCTTGAAAATCTAATTAGGAAGAATTCTTTTTAAATGCCCCTAAGAAACTGATTTTATGATGCTATACAAATAATGATTACTGTTTGATTTTTTTTTCCACGTGCTAATCACATTTTTAAAAAGTGTCTTTATTAAAAACCCAAGCTTAGGACAAGTTATACAGGTTGCTGGAGATGTGCAGTAAGATGTTTAGTACTGTTGCTAATCCATATTGCAGTAATACATACATTTTCTTACATAAGTGTGTATAGTTTACCATTCAAAATTTCATTACTTTATTATGTAGTTTATATGTTTCTACAAGTATCAAAATTCAAGCAGAATCACAACTTTTTAAACTAAATCAATAAATTTAATATTTTTCACTTTCCCATAAGACACAGTCAAGTGGGCCTTTAAAAACATTCAGTTTGTTCTGAAAACTAGAATGGTACAAAAATGTAACCAAAACTTTCAGATACTACATTTCTAAAAAGCAAGGATGGGGAACATATGTTATCAGCATGACCCTGATATAGAAAAATAAAGTCTTCAATTGAAAAATAAAATACTCAATTTGCATTCACATAGGTACTTTAAAACTTTTATAAAGGCAAGTAATTTTTTCATATAGATACAGAAATTTTCAGTAATTGATTTGTAAACTTCAGGGTGTAATACATCTCAGAATGAAATACCACAATAGCTAAAACTTTTGAGTTATCAAGTTAGTGTTATTCAAGTGAAGTTCTTACCTCTTGCTTCAGTCTTTAGCCTTGTTCTACATATTCCTTGTAATGAAAACTGTTACAGTAGCGACCTTAACCTCACAGTGAAAGAACACAAAGTAAATATTTTTCAGTTTCCACATTTTTCAGTCCACATTTAAAGATTCCAAATACTTTAAACTTCAAAACTTTCTTAGAAGAGAGTTCATAGCTCAAAGGTAATATTTTCTATTTTTGAACTTGTCTTCTACACTTGATGTGTTTTTTTTTCAGCAGCTCTTCTCTTAAAGCATCTGCAGCAGATGACTGCTGGCAAAGTAACTTAAGCCAGAACTTTATATACTAAGTATAGGTTTACAAGCCTATTGGTTTAAAAATACCCTGCCCTAATTTTCAGTGTCTTCCTTAGAATAGTGCCAGAATGCTGACATTTATACCTTGGTCTTTACACTTCTATAATGATAGTGATTTTTCTGTTAGGACTGCAGTATCACTTTGTATGAGATTATCTTTAAACAAGGATAAATACTGGTCAATTGCCAGTGAGGATTAGGAAGAATGAAATATATCTTTAGTTGAAATTTGCATAGCATCTAGTAATCTATTAAGTTTACATAGCAAAAATAATGGCCAAAAGTTGGCCATTATCAAATTTCTTTTTTTTTCTTTTTTTCTCTTTTTAGGGCTGCACCCAAGGCATATGGAAATTCCCAGGCTAGGGCTCAAATCTGAGCTGTCTGTAGCTGCAGGCCTATACCACAGCAGCAGCAATGAGGGATCCATACTATGTCTATGACCTACACCACAGCTCATGGCAATGCAGGATACTTAACCCACTGAGCAAGGTCAGGGATCGAACCGCGTCCTCATGGATAGTAGTCAGGTTTGTTACTACTGAGACACTACGGGGACTCTGTCCATTATCAAATTTCTGATCGCTCTTTGTTTTCAGTTATATTTTGTTTAAATAAAATAATGAAGAGACCATAAGAAAGATGATTAACTCTTTTATTACTAATACTGGCTTTTTTTTTTTTTTTAACTAAATATGAATGAATGCTCCAAAAATAGCCATACTTGGGAGTGGAGGGTGAAGAGGAATTAAGCTGCTTGGCTATGTGTAACAAAAGATTTTAGATTCCCAGATTTTAGATTTCACTGCTTGAAACTGTTTTCCTTTGGGCTTTTCAAATGTTTCAGAGTATGTGGTATTTTTGTAAACTCCACTGTACATTTACACGTTCTCCTTCCTCTTTTTCAAGCTAATAAAAGTAGTTTTATTTAATTAATGCTGTCTGAGAAATCTGGAAACTCTTTTCAGATATTAAACATTGAAGAAAAGTCGTGAGCATCATGAGTATTTAACTTTATGCTTTGGATTCTGTAAATGAAGAAAGAGACCTGCCAGGCAGTCAGTGTCTATTCCCTTATTTTTCAGATGTAAAAAAGTGGAGGTATCTTACTTTTGGGAAATACTGTTTAAGATACCATCAATTGTAAGACTATCAACTTATAATCTTTCTAAGAAGGGTGAGAAATATTTTTAAAATAAGACATTTCCCAATTTTATGTACTTTTTAAATATATCTGCTACTAACCTTTTTTATCATTTTTATTTTTTTCCATTATAGCTAGTTTACAGTGTTCTGTCGGTTTTCTACTGTACAGCAAGGTGACCCAGTCACACATAGAAATATTTACATTCCTTTTTCTCACATTGTCATGCTCCACCATAAGTGACTAGCTCCACCAGTGCTGCTACACACATTTTATTATAAAAAAAACACAGATCTAATGTCTAATGTAAGTTTTTCCACCTCACTAAATTTAGCCTTTTTAAATAGTGTTTTTATTACAAAATTTTGCTTACCTGGAATAAAGTAAAAATAAAGTCATTAAGGAAAAAAATAAATAGTTTTCTGTAAGATTTATACTGCAAAAATGAAGCAGTATGATGATAAGGTATTTTTAAAACTTCTTTTGTTTAACAAATAGATGTGTGTAAATTTCACCCAAACTCCTTAAATGATCATTCAGTTAAACTCTCACATACCTGTTTTGTGCCAGGCACTGTGGTATAGTCAAACACAAGTCAGCTCTTGGTCACATGGTATCACAAAATTAAGGATTTTAATATGAGAAAATTGAAGAATAAATTTGACTTTTGTATATCATGTTTCTTCTTACATTCTGTTTATATCTTCCTTCAGTAATAATAATGCATAATTTCCCACAGACTTCATCCTTACATGTGGAAAGATGTTGATAAGATATTCTTGCAATAAAGCATTTTTTTGCCAGTATATACTTCACTTTAACTCTTTATTCAAATCCTATTAAAACTATATAAGTTCTTATAGGAGAGCTGCAAATTCTCCATACAAAATTTTTAACCCCAAACTGTGAGATAGAGTAAAATCTTTGCTGAGCTTCTTAGGAAAGAAAAAAGATGCCTTCAATAACTTGGTATTTCAGTCAAACCAAAAGTACCACCCTAGTATGTCATTAACATACAGGAAGAGCCTGAAATGTATGTATGTCACATGTACTTTTTTTCTCTCTCTCTTACTGTGACATCACCTGGGAAAATCCAGAAGATTGGATAACAAGAAATGCCTAATCAAGATTCTGCTGTGAAAATGGTGGGTATTTGAGTATTTCCAGTTCCATTTATTAATGGTGAATCTTCACCACTTTTACTTCTGTCTCAAACCAGATAATTAGTTATGGGACTGTAACTTTATGCAGATCTTCCTTCACAATGTTAGATATACAAGAGAACCTCAAATATTTGTTGAATTGAATTTCTTTGAAATTTTTTTGCTTGAAATATAATGTGCATTAAAATGTTTCTCAGCATATGAAATGATTACCCATTTATTTTTGTGCTGTTTTCCTTGCTCAGCAACAACACACTGAAGTCATACAACATGAGATCTTTTATCTTAGGCCTCTGAATTAAAATGACAAACATTTAAATAATTTTGAAAACTTCTTGAACAGCAGTAGATTTCACTGCATTATAGGATGAAGTAGGAAAAATAGAGGCTTTGGCGTCAGAACTGGCTTCAGATATTAACTCAGTCCTTAATAGCTGTGATACCCTTGAATGAAGGCGGCCATCTCACCTTTAAGAAATAAGAATGAAACTATCAACCTCGTGTTGGTTTTGTATTGTTTATGGTTGAATCTATGGCACGTGGAAGTTCCCACGCCCAGGGATTGAATCTGAGCTACAGCTGCAGCAACACCCAATCTCTAATCTACTGCACGGGGCCAGGGATTGAACCTGTACCTCCACAGCAACCGGAGCTGCTGCAGTCAGATTCCCATCCCACTGCACCACAGCAGGAACTCCCTCGTGTCGTTTTTATTCATATTTTTTCCAGATTTATTAAGATATAATGGACAAAATTATATTTAGTGTACAACTTGATGATTTGATACCTGTGTACATTGTGAAAGTTTCCCCTCATCTAGTGAACACATCCATGACCTCACATATTTACCCTTTTTTACATTTAAACTCTACTCTCTTAGCAAAATTTCAGTTATGTAATGAGTGTTATAAATTATAATCACTATGTTACACATTATACCCTCAGACCTTACTCAACTTCTTATACATACTTAATGAAAAAGTGTACGTAAAGTGCCTAACAGACATAGTAAGCACTCAGTGAATTTTAATCTCCTGTATTATGTTAGTGTTTTAACTCTGTAAGTAGCATTTATTTGTATGTGTGGGGAAAATTATGTCCATTCTCCTTAAGGATAATTATAAAATTTTTAAAAAATCAGTTTCTTCCCTTCTTTTAAAAAGGACACCTGCCCATGCCACCTTTCTTATTTTCTCTTTCTGCTCTTTTTGTTGTTATTATTCCTCTTCTCCTCTATTTTTTCATGCTTTCTAGTTTTCTTTTTCTGGTTTGAGCCTATAAACTAGAACATGACTTGGCATGCAAACAGCTTTGTGTTACAATTAGTAAATCTTTTGTTCAACTTAACTTTCCTCATCCAGTATGTGATGGGAGGTTAAAGCTGACTCAAGGTCCTGGTTAAGCTAACGAAGAATATGAAATTTCTGTTTTTTGAATACATTAACCATAGTCCAGTATTGGCAGTTTTATTTGCTTTAACCTAATACTTGGACATGATCTGTGTATCAGTTGCATGATTGGCATTTGAGTCGTTGGCACAAGCATAAGTATCTCTGATATGTAAAATTAAATTAGTCTAAACTCATTTTCTTGCTTGAGTTGATTTTTTTTTTAACCAAAATAAATACAAGTGTTATAGGAATGTCCCACCATGTATTTTGTTGTTACCGGGATCCTAGAACCTTTTAAGATGTCTCCTTTAGAAGCAAGTAGCAGTGTAGTTAACCGACAAGAAGACTATTGAAGGAAAACAAGCCAAAAGATGATATATACTTAAATACTTTTTACTATCACTGAATGAATTTACACAGTTTTTACCTTGGGTTTGCTTTTCTAAAGACATTGATACGCCTTTTAAGTTGACAGCTCCTTAGGATGTTTTCCTAATTTCTGGTCATCGAGATCCAATCTCTCCTTCACACATACACTCTTCTCCATGTACACTTAAGTTCTAGAAAGAGTTATTTCTCCTTTTCCCACATCAGACCCTGTACTTTGACCCCTCCCCAGTTTCAGCATACTCAATCCTGCTTCTCTCGGAAAGCCTAGCTCCTTCAGCCCCAGCAAAAGTAATCTCAGTTTCTTCTGTTTCTCATGTAATGTATTATTTAGGTTCCTGTATTATAATCCATGTTAGAGAATATACATTTGAGTATAAGATGTATATCTTACTAAAATGTCTGTATCTCTTACAGAGGTGCTTAGCAGAGTGCCTCACACAATATGGTGAATGAGCAAAAGAATTTGGTCTATACCACCTTAATGTAGAGACAGGCCAGAGACGTGAAGGCAGGGAATATGGCTATCAGTCAAATTTAGAAATACATAATTTTCAGAATAAATCATGAAATCATCCAGGTATATGATAAGTGAATAAATGTACCAGTCTGAATAAGTGGCTTTAAACTCTACTTTTTTTGTATAAGATTTAAAAATCTGTGCTTTTTATGTCCTCACATAAAAATTGTAGTGCCTACTCCTTAGCTTGTACCATATCTGAACATTGGAAAACAAAAAATATATTCTCTGAGAGCTTCAGATAGAAATTCTTAAGTAATTTAAACTAATTTTTATGTGGGCCATTTTTAGGAAAATACAAGTAGACATCATTAGGACAGTTTTGTGACTGCCATGCAGATGCTTATTTATGTCTTGTCTCAATGTATCAAGTGATAATATCACACAATATTATCAAATAATCTAATATTGCTATAGAGTTGTGAATAAAACTATATAACTTTGAAACCAACTTCTTTAGAAATCATTTTGAATATGGAAGTAGACTAATAATTAGGAGTTCATGGAGTTCCCGTCTTCGTGGTGCAATGGCTAACAAATCCGACTAGGAACCATGAGGTTGCGGGTTCGATCCTTGGCTTTGCTCAGTGGGTTAATGATCCGGCGTTGCCATGAGCTGTGGTGTAGGTTGCAGACATGGCTCAGATCCCCGCATTGCTGTGGCTGTGGCATAGGCCAGAGGCTACAGTTCCGATTGGACCTCTAGCCTGGGAACCTCCATATGCCACAGGAGCGGCCTAAGAAATGGCAAAAAGACCAAAAAAAAAAAAAAAAAGCAGTTCATTTCATCTGTATAATACAGTATATTAAAGATCAACCAGAATACCCTGATTCTTGTCAGGAAAGCTTTGGTCCTTCCCCAGCATTTTACATTGTGGCCTTAGAAAATAAATTTGTTTTCTTTCGCTCACAAATGATGGAAAACTTTAGCCCCTTATTTATCTTTCATAAAATTATAATCAGATTGGAAGTTTTTTGAATAATTTGAAACAACTTACCCTTCAAATTTCAAGTATATTATTTTATGCACTACCAAACAGGCAGGTGTATTTTGTCCAAGAGGAATATGAGGAAGGGATTTGAGGAGGTAACAGAAAGATGTGACATAGGATGAAGTGCATACTCCTGCAGTATGCTTCATAATGTTCTGATGGTCTGATACTCATTGACATATCATACATTTTAAAATTATAGTTCTTAGGTTGTATTCTAAAATGCTTGAGTAAAATGCCCAATGTTTCAAGTTCTTGAGAAGTATTTATCATATACTTTAGTAATGTATGTGTATTGTGGAAGGGGGTATATATATGTATTACCATGTAATCCAAGTCAGATATAATTTTTATATTTCTTACACTCATGTCCTCCACCCTGTGGTATCCTTTGGAGAAAGTAGCTGCTCTTCCATCTGTTTTCATCACTGTTATTTCACTCCAGTGCTATTTGTATATTCACTACTCATTTATCTGAAAATGAATGGTTGTATGTTATGCAGAAGCAGGGATGTGAAGGTCTTTAGCCAGTGGTTCTCTTTCAAACCACAGTTATGTAAAATAAACCGATCTGTTAGTTGTAAGCTTAGCAGAAACCCACATACTTTGAAGAGGCCTTGGTGTTATACTCCATTATCTGAAACAGGTTCTTCTATCTTACTTAAATATGGCTTTTTATTTACTTCCTTTTTTTGGCTGCACATTGCAGCATGTGGAAGTTCCCAGTCCAGGGATCAAATCTGAGCTGCAGCTGTGACCTTTGCCACAGCTGCAGCAATGCCAGATCCTTAACCCACTGCCCCAGGCCAGGGATCAAACCCACACTGTCAAAGAGACAACACCAGATCCTTAACCTGCTGTACCACAGTGGGAACTCCTAAATATGGCTTTTTAAAATTAAATGTTTTGTACGATGTGATTTGCATGAGGCAGGACATCTTCATCAGCATAGACACACTGAAATAAAATGTTTAATTTTCTTGGTGAAAGTACCATAGGTGACATATATACCCTCTGTTGCTTTCAATAATAGTTATCAAATCAAGCATATGCTGGTTATTATGTATCTACCAATTAAGGCAGAGGTAAGAGCAGAATTTCGTTAGGAAATGGATACTCCTAAAAATATTCATTATATGCCTATAGTATTTGTAAGTGAGCTACGGAAGTGATATTCTAAAACAGCGGTGATTCCTTAAACTCAACAGGAAAATTGTATAAACATCATATCCCTAGCTGCTTCTTGTGACTCAAAGTAGTGGGTAATTTGTAAAAATAAATGAGTGGATATTAATGAATAAAAAAAGGAATGTAGGAAGAAGTCCCTGTTGATTTTTCTCATCTATTAAGAATTACTATAAAATAAATTATTTAGGTGATTTAAATAATGTTTTTTATTCTTTTGAACTCTTTAAAGTCCAAGTAAGTAAAAAGGATTGCTGTATAAAGGTTAGTTGCATTGCACGTTATCCTATCCTATTTAAATATGGCTTGTGGCTTTTTAAAATTAAGTGTATTATAGATTCAGGTCTTTCATTCATGGAGGAAAATTTAATGTTCACATTTCTCTTTCCTGTACACTTCTGTATTCATCTTCCAGTCTTAGGAAAACATTGGCTTTTTTCTGATTTTCTAATTTTTCCATTACATAGAGACAACATGGGACCTAATAGACTTGTCAGATTTTCTTGTAGCAGAGATACAAGGTCTGGGGAATTTTTCAGAACTGTGTCCATAACACTCAGGAAATACATTAATATTGATGGTGATAACATAGACTAATAGCGTATAAAATAAATAAAGATTATTGGATACATACCACTATAGAGTCTTAATTTGAGGTTCAATCATTGATTGTCTTAAACTGTGAGCTGATTATTAAATGATCCATAGTTTCCTATCCCTAGTCTTCTTGTATAGCTGTGCTTGTGCTGATTTTACTCTGATCAATTTCATTCTATCTGTGATATGGTAGCAAAAAGAAATTATATAACATTAAATTATTGAGCAAAACTAAAGCCTGCATAAAGCAGCCTAGTAACAAGCTTAAGCGCAGACGGTCTCATACTTTTTGATGATTGTCTTAACATGAAGTAAATCCATTGTAACATTATGCCAAGAACAGTGAAGTTATCGGGGATTTAGTACAATAACGGAACAAAGATCTTGATGCAACTTTTCAAATTAAATATATTAAATATATTTTAGTTATTTGTACAAAGGTAAACTTGGGGAATAATCATGTAACATTTATGTCCTTCCTGCCAAGAAGTTATTTAAAATGTAAGTATGAATACAAGCTAAATCTTAAGCAGAAAGATTTTTGTAAGACTCAAAGCTCAAATGTTCTCTATTCAATTCTAGGATTTTATTTTGAATGAATTATGTTAAAAATATTCTTAACTATATATGTAATAATACTTTCAAAAAGTCAGACACAAAGGTATATAATGAGAATGAGATAAACTATGTACATATATATGTATGGTTGCAATCTTAGAAATGAAAATAATAGAAAATAGAATAAAAAGTTTACTTGTTTATTTTTGGGTAGTAGAATACCAGACAATTTTTATTTCTTTTTTTTTAGACTTTTTCTATGGTAAAGATGTGTGATTTTTATAATTAGAAAAATTGCATTTTTTGATATTACAAATTTAGTGTTAATCTTTTGGGTGGAAACTAATGATGTGCTTTAACATGTCCTGTGTATATAAATGGCAAGTTGATGGTGGTTTGCTTTTTAAAAATAATACCTGAACATTAAATTTTTTTTTAATTAAAAATGTACTTTTTGAAAATAATGCCTGAATGTTAATTTCTTTGATTTTTAGATGCCAGAATTCCAGAAAAGTTCAGTTCGCATCAAGAATCCTACAAAAGTAGAAGAAATTATCTGTGGTCTTATCAAAGGAGGAGCTGCCAAACTTCAGGTGAGTAATTATCAAGAAGCCTTTATTATTAAGCAGATTCAATTCATCTTAATGTTTTGCTACAAGCTCAGTAAAGAAAGTTTAGACAGACAGGCTTTACCTATCCTTTTGGAATGTTAAATCTAAAAGATATATCTAGAATTGGTCTAAAATATGCAGAACACCCCATGGGAAACAAACCATAAAAATTAATACCCCTGAAATAAATTTAGCTTTTCTTTAATATTAAGTGCTAAGCTAAATAGCACTGTCCATAAGTATTAAGCCATCTTAAATATTAATATGATTAATAATATTCTTTAAAATGTGTACAGTTTCAAGTTGTTATTTTAATTAAATAAATGATAGTAATTCAAAGTAAAATGTAACTTTTTTAGGAGATAACTACCTTTTTTTTTTTTTTTTTTTTTTTTTTTTTAGGGCCTCACCCTCAGCATACGGAGGTTACCAGGTTAGGGGTCCAGTCGGAGCTACAGCCACTGGCCTACGCCACAGCCATAGCAACGCCAGATCTGAGCCACATCTGCGACCTGCACCACAGTTCAGAGCAGCACCGGGTCCTTAACCCCACTGAGCAAGGCCAGGGATCAAACCCGCATCCTCATGGATCCTAGTCAGGTCTGTTAACTGCTGAGCCACAATGGTAACTCTCCCAATAACTACTTTTAAAAAATCCTCTCTCTGGAGTTCCCGTCGTGGCGCAGTGGTTAACGAATCCAACTAGGAACCATGAGGTTGCGGGTTCGGTCCCTGCCCTTGCTCAGTGGGTTAACGATCCAGTTGCCGTGAGCTGTGGTGTAGGTTGCAGATGCGGCTCAGATCCCGAGTTGCTGTGGCTCTGGCGTAGGCCAGTGGCTACAGCTCCGATTCAACCCGTAGCCTGGGAACCTCCATATGCCGCGGGAGCGGCCCAAGAAATAGCAACAACAACAACAACAAAAGACAAAAGACCAAAAAAAAAAATCCTCTCTCTTGGAGTTTCTGTTGTGGCTCAGCAAGTTAAGAACCCAACTAGTATCCCTGAGGATGCGGGCTTGATCCCTGGCCTCCTTTAGTGGGTTAAGGATCCCGAGTTGCTGCAAGCTGCTGCTGGTTGCAGACGCGGCTTGGATCTGGCATTGCTCTGGCTGTAGTCTAGGCCAGCAGCTGTAGCTGATTGAATCGCTAGCCTGAGAACTTCCATATGCCACAAGTGTAGCCCTTAGAAAAAAAGGAAAAAATCTTTTTATTTATTTGTCTTTATAGTGCCGCACCTGCGGCATATGAAGGTTCCCAGGCTAGGGTCTAATTGGAGGTGTTGCTGCCGGCCTACACCAGAGCCACAGCAACTTGGGATCTGAGCCTTGTCTGCAACCTACACCACAGCTCACGGCAACACTGGATCCTTAACCCACTGAGGGAGGCCAGGGATCAAACCCGCAACCTCATGGTTCCTAGTTGGATCCATTTCCACTGTGCCACAACAGGAACTCCAAAATCTCCTTTTTAAAGGAATGTTTTACATGTAAATTAAATCAACAATCTGAATATGCAGTGAAAAATTATTCATTTAGACATTTCTGAAAAAATATTTATCACAGTCTGTTAAGTTTTAGGAGCTGGTAATTTGTTGCTATGTATCATTCATTCTTTGGCATAGTTTACCTAAGTAGACAAGTTAAATCAATAATGTAACAGTTTCAATAACTGAAAGCTTTCATATAGTTTAATTGCTTCCACTGCATTTTTGTACTTGGCCAGGTAGGTTGAAATTGTGCAATGTTTTATTGCTATTAGGACCAGTAACCTTACTGCCTGCAATTGCAAATTCCTGTACAATTAATCAGATTTTATTTGGTGACAGTTCTGGGGCATTTAAGGAAATTCTCAGGACTTGATACATGAACTGCATTAGAAAACTCATTGTAGGCAGAACAACCTATGGTGGGGGCAGGGACAAAGCACAGTCTCATGCCTGTAGGAAATATACATTTTAAGTGTCTGGCCTTGGTGGCTCTGATTTCATTCTACCTTTCCCCTTTTCTTACAGGTAATAACAGACTTTGATATGACACTGAGTCGATTTTCCTATAGAGGGAAAAGATGCCCATCATGTCATAGTAAGTGTGACGTTCATAAACATTCATGGAAGTGTTTGAAGGTCTTTTTCTGCATATATGTGTGTGTTTATTTATTTATTTTGCCATGCCTCTGGCATGCAGAAGTTGCCAGACCAAGAATCAAACTCAAGCCACAGGGGTGGTGACCTGAGAGCCAGCAGTGGCAATGCCGATTCTTAATGCTCTGAGCCACCAGGGAACTCCTCTACCTATGTAATCTGTGATGTTGCTTGGGGTTTTTTCTTCTTTTTGGACATTGAGTGGGCCTGGTTTTTTGATTATTATGTATTTTTTTTTCTTTTTTTTTCTCCATCTTACATAAATGGCTGTTTGTATGGTTTTGGTTGTAAGAAGAGCAAGACTTCTGAAATTTGTGTCTCCAAATGTATATTTATTATTCAGGAAATATTTAACAGTTTTAAACTTTGAATTAACGTAAAGAAATAGACTTATTAAATACTCTTTGTTTTCTAGGAATAGTACTGAATTTTTGTCATTGATTAAACATAATAGAGTGAGTTACTAAATAAATATCAAATTAAAATGTGTTGCTAGGATAATATACCTTTACTGTTTTCCAGACTTGGCAATGAGTTTTGTTTGTTTTGTTTTGTTTTGTTTGCTTTTTAGGACCATGCCTGCTGCATATGGAAGTTCCCAGGCTAGGGGTTGAATCAGAGCTACAGCTTCCCGCCTATGCCATAGCCACAGCAATGTGGGATCTGAGCCTCGTCTGTGACCTACAACACAGCTCAAGCTAACACCAGATCCCCAACCACTGAGTGAGGTCAGGGATCAAACCCAGTCCTCATGGATACTAGTCAGATTGGTTTCTGATGAGCCACAACAGGAACTCCAGCAATGAGTTTTTAAAATAGTACTCTTCAAAGTGATAAACAAGCAGTGATTTAAGACCTCTCATTTACTCTTGGTACATGTATAATTTGAGAAATCATTCTGATAATTTATTTTTAAAAACTACTAAAAACTATACCCTTTGGCCCACTAAATCCTATCTGGAGAATTTCTAATCTAGTAATCTCAAATGTAGGAAAAGAATTTTAGATTTAGAGGTTTAGATTTTGGAACCGTAGATTCTCTAGGAATGCCATGTGAATTATAACACTAAGACCAAAAGTTGTAATGACCATGCTAGTTGACTTGGCATTTAAAATTAAAAGTAATTTTATAGTTTTTATAGTACTGGTAGCATCAGAGCATTTTTTAATGCCTAGTTTGCTTTCTCCCTGTAGATGTCATTGACAACTGTAAGCTAATTACAGATGAGTGTCGAGAAAAGGTAAGCACTAACTGTAATCCAGAGTTACTCAAAGATTTCATTACCTTTTTTGCCTGAGATATTTTTTTTTCCTGCTTCATTCATACAAACAAGAATGGATGCAAAGAGCTTCTAGCCATATCTGGCACAGAGTAAACAGTTAGTACATTTTAGGTTTATTGTATTATATGCTCCCAGTGTATTTTAATGAAAAAATTAACAGTAACTTTATAGTGATAACAATAAAACTTACATGGAAAACTTTTAATTGATTACCAAAATATTTTGGTGTCCTTATAATAACTGGAGAATTAAAACAAAAATACTGTGATTTTTATGTATTTTGTTATCTTAAATTGATCAGAAAACTGCCTCCGTTCTCTCCTTGAGTAAGTAAAACATCTTATTTTAATAAATAAGACTCTTTTTTTTTGCTTTTTAGGGCCACACCCACAGCACATGGAAGTTCCCAGGCTAGAGGCTGAATCAAAGCTATACAGCTGCCGGCCTATGTCACAGCCATAGCAACTAAGGGATCCGAGCCGAGTCTGTGACCTACACTCCAGCTCATGGCAACGCCAGATCCTTAACCCACTGAGCAAGGTCAGGAATAGAGCCCGCATCCTCATTGATACTAGTCGGACTCATTTCCTCTGTGCCACAACGGGAACTGCCAATAAGACTCTTACTTAACAAATAAGACTTGGTGTTCTCCAAATGTGAATCAAATGTAATACTTTCATAGGGAAAAAAAATACTTCATAGCAATAATTTGCATATTACTGACTTCACTGAATTACTGACATGACAGTACTTTTAAAAAGTAGTTTTTGGCAAGCATAATTTTTGACATAGGCCAGCAGCTGTAGCTTTGATTCATACAGACAGATCAACAAAGATCTCTTTAGTGGATACATGTATTAGGTAGGCATGATCTAATCTTTACCATATAAAGCAGTTTATGGAAAACACTTATTTACTTTTTTGCTTGCTATAAAACTAAATAGCTTAATGGCAACTATAATCTTAATGATTAAGTTTTTCACTTATTTCTAGTTACTACAACTAAAGGAAAAGTATTATGCTATTGAAATTGATCCTGTTCTTACTGTAGAAGAGAAGTACCCTTATATTGTGGAATGGTAAGTGTATATTGAGTGATGGGAGGGTTGAAAATATAAAATAACATCACAGTTATAACTGTGGTTTATTTTTGCCCTGTACTGTATATGAATGGATTCATAAATTATCCAGTGAGTTAGAGCAGTAATTACACATGACAAAATGAACTCTAATTCTCTAATCACTGCAGTATTCGAATTTGTTTTGTTCTGTTTTTTTAAGATGAAGATCAGTAGGAGTAAAATGTGACTGAATGTGTAAAGAAAAAGAATTACGATTTAAATTAACTGTGAACTCAGTTGGAGCCAGTGTATGACATACTTACTGAGAAATGAACCTCTGATATTGGTCACATTAATCAAAATGCAGCATTCCGGAGTTCCCGTTGTGGCGCAGTGGTTAAGGAATCCGACTGTGAACCACGAGGTTGCGGGTTCGATCCCTGGCCTTGCTCAGTGGGTTAAGGATCTGGCATTGCCATGAGCTGTGGAGTAGGTTGCAGACGTGGCTCATATCCTGCATTGCTGTGGCTCTGGCGTAGGCCGGTGGCTATGGCTCAGATTCGACCCCTAGCCTGGGAACCTCCATATGCTGTGAGAGCAGCCCAAGAAATGGCAAAAAGACAAAAAAACAAAACAAAACAAAAAAAACCACATTCCAAGCAGACCACAGTGAAAATACTGTGTTGAATCCTAGTTGGATGCTATTAAGAGAAATGTTGACACACTTAGGCTGTATCACAGAGTCCACCAAGATAATCACAGGAATTGGAGCCCCATCCCATTTGTGGAAGTTTTCAGAGAATAGAAGATTTTTAGATTTGAGATGCAACAACTTGTTTTTTTTTTTTTTTAGTCTTAAAAGACCAGGAATGATGTTACCAGTCTTCATTATCCTATTACCTAACCTGAATATCCTGCAGGCTTAAATCAGTGTTTATGGTATGAAACACTGAAAAGGGGTTACACTGGAGGCCAGGGATTGAACCTGCAACTTCAGGGATACTAGCCAGATTTGTTCCACTGAGCCAGGATGGGCACTCCCTGGGTGGATTTTTAAATACCAACAAGAGAGCTTCTAAAGGCCTATTATCCTAAGATGGTATAATTATAGTTTTTTTAATTAATTACAAAGCACTTATATATAAAACTTTCCATAACAAGGATTTTCTCTGGCTCTCTTAGGCAACATCTTCAGTATTAAGCACTTCATGAAAATTCAGACCACAAACAGGTGGAAAAAAAAAAAATGGCCTTGCCATAATTCTTATTGCAATCAGAGAAATGGTTATGGCTTCCCAGCTTTGATTCAGTTCTTATCTGTAGACTGAGGAAGGATTTACACATACTATCTTTTGATTATCTTATTTAAACTAAGCCAGGGTTTGAGAACTGAGCAATACATTAGAAGGAAGATATGTATCATGTCTTGAGACACATGGGGTATACATTCATTAGTAATGAATTTAAATCTCTAAATTCCAAATCTAAACTTAAGATGAATGAAATCCTCTTTTTCTCACACTGAAGAATGCTTCTAGATAAGGATAATACAGAGTTCCCTGCATAAGGACCCAGCATTGTCACTGCTGTGGCACAGGTTCGATCCTTGGCCCAGGAACTTCCACATGCTACAAGTGCAGCGAAAAAAAGGGGGGGTGGGGGTAATAGTTTCAGTTTGTTTTAGTTGATATTCTCTTTTTATTTGATAATTGACATTCTCCTTATACTTTCCAGGTATACTAAATCACATGGTCTGCTTATTGAACAGGCTTTACCAAAAGCCAAACTTAAAGAAATTGTGGAAGAATCTGACATTATGCTCAAGTAAGTTTCTTATATAAATGTATTTAAGTGTGTGTTCTTATTAAAATAATCTATGACAATATTATGTATAAAAACATATCCAAAATATGCCACCTATCATAAGAGTGGTAAGATAAGGAATTTAGACATATTAGATCTCGGCATAGGGAATTATGAGATTTCAGTACAAATCTGCATTTCCTTTTTAAAGATTAAAAATTTCAAGACTAACTTAAAAATTTATGAAACCAAGACATTTTGAAATATTTTAACAAAATACTTTTGAAAGATAGTGAAATATGAAAGGAATGTTTATAAATCAACTTGAAAAGGATTTTTAGCTCATAACTCTGTTTCTGTTACATGATCTGCTTTCCGAATGCTCAAACTCCCCTTGAAATCTGTTATCTCTAGGAAAGGTGAATGTGTTTTAACAGATAATAAAAATATTTGTAATACATGAATTATAAGATACAAACATTTTTAAGCTTATTTTCAGTACTGTTTACCACTTAAATTTTTCAACTCAGACAAATATGATGCTGTTTCTTTTTTTCTTGATGATGCAACATTTTAAGGTGATCTGCTTCTAAGGAGGAAAGCATTAAATTTGTCAGAGTGTGAGGACAGCTAGTATTTCATTCCATTGTAGGCAGCTTAACCTGTAGTCTAGTAAGAGTAAAAAGGGTTTTGATTTTTAAGATTAAGACAGTACCTGCAGCCACCAGATCTTAAGAGGTGCCAGATGTAAAGAGAGTACAGCTTAGTTCCTGCCACTCGGCTTTTCTAACAGTAGATAGGAGATAAGCAGGAGGTCTTCCAGCTCACTCTAGTCAGTTTTTCAAGGTGCGGTTCAATTATTTGCTGTTAAATGGTATACCTTCTGAATTGTCGGTTTATATCCGTCTTCAGTGCAAGTCTAAAATCATCTAATTTGTACTGTTAGAATTTATCGAAAGGCATGTAAAGAGTTAACCAGTTTGAAAAACTTGGTGCTAACAGTGCCATAGACATCAGTAACAGCCTTCTCAGGTAGTATTTTGAAATGAGGATATTTAATGAGCCATGGAATGCAGTAGAACTATTTAGCTTTTTTAACTTCTAGGTGAAAAGGAGCTGTAGCTTGCTCTTTAACACTCACTTCCAACCTCCATCTTACAGGGAAGGATATGAGAATTTCTTTGATAAGCTCCAGCAGTACAATATCCCTGTGTTCATATTTTCGGCTGGTATCGGTGATGTGCTAGAGGAGGTTATCCGTCAAGCTGGTGTTTATTATCCAAATGTCAAAGTGGTATCCAACTTCATGGATTTTGATGACAATGTAAGAATATCAAGTCATTCTTCGTAATTAATTTTAACATCACAAATTATTTTAATCATGTAAATTCATTTTTATTTATTACTTAGTGCATATTCATTAAAATAGGCCATGTTGATAGGCCGACTCTGGGACTCATCATCCCTCCCAGGGTTGTATCTATATCCTTGTTTTAAAAATAACACACCCTTCCTAAACTTTTGTTTCTGAAGCTATAAACTAATAAGGAAATTAGTAAAGCTTCTTTTATAGTAATTTAATGCAGCAGTTGTGAACACTTAATACCCATAGATGGAAAAAAATGAATTAGAACTGATGTTATTTGAATGAGTCCTAAGAAAGACAATATTTTATCATATACATAAACTGAGACCTTTTGGTTAGGGAAACAAATGAAAAGTAAAAATTGGGTTTTCAATGCATTGTATTTAACTTACAGTCTCTAGAAAGTCATTAGCTTCTCAGAGCCCTTCTCACCTATCATGAAAGTGAAAATACAACAAGCAGAACTTGCAGAACTTGCTGTTTCAAAGGATTTATATTTTTAATAGGGGCTGCTCAGAGGATTTAAAGGAGAACTAATTCATGTGTTTAACAAACATGATGGTTCCTTGAAGAATACGGAATATTTCAATCAACTAAAAAACAATAGCAACATAATTCTGCTGGGAGACTCCCAAGGGGACTTAAAAATGGCAGACGGAGTAGCCAATGTTGAACACATTCTGAAAATTGGGTATCTAAACGATAGAGTAAGTATACATATCCATATCCATCGTTTAATTCTCTGTTTACTTTAGAGACATTTTGATTACTCTTTATCCCTTTACTCTGGTGATGATTAAAAGAGTTGGGGAGTTCCCATTGCGGCTCAGCGGAAACGAACCTGACTAGTATCCAGGAGGATGTGGGTTCTATCCATGGCCTCAGAGAGTTAAGGCTCCAGCATTGCTATGAGCTGTAGTGTAGGTCGCAGACATGGCTCAGATCTGGCATTGCCATGACTGTGGTGTAGGCCAGCAGCTACAGTTCCAATATGACCCCTAGCCTGGGAACCTCCATATGCCGAGGGTGCGGCCCTAAAAAGACAGAAAAAAAGTCTAAAGGAGTTGGTATGCACACGTGCTTGCAGTAGCTATTAAGGAGACAGAGGATGTATGTTCTAAATGAGGCATCTCTGGCCTCTCCCCACCAGAGGCCAGTGCTCCCTAGTTAAGAGAATCAAAATTATCTTTAGACACTGCCAAGTGTTCCTGGGGCGCTGTCTCCCCAGTTGTTAGAACCACTGGCTAGAGAGAAATCATTTTGGAAGGAAAACCGAGTGGGAGATTTTCTATGTCAATGAATTTTAAAATTTTGAAAGTGTTTCATTTCAAAATGCTTTATGAAAACAAGTTTCGTTTACTACATTTTACCTGAATGCTCTAACACAGCAGTGAGATTTATAGTGGATTATTTACTTCTCCCCCCTGCATATTATTTTAATTTTTGTGATTTTTTTTTTCTTTTTGGTTGATTAGGTGGATGAGCTTTTAGAAAAGTACATGGACTCTTATGATATTGTTCTAGTAAGAGATGAATCATTGGACGTTGCCAACTCTATCTTACAGAAGATTCTATAAGTAAGCATTCTTCAAGAAGACCTCTCACTTGTGGGTGCAACTGATACAAGAGCTGCTCATCTGTCTTGCTAAAAGACTATTATTTATAATACATTCTTGCTCTTGAAGTTTCTTCTCTACATTACTGAAGTATTTTCAAATTGGTTGAATCCATCAACTGGAAGCTCCTTTTTCTCCACCTCTCTCAGCACACTCCTCACTGTTTTTAACAGTAGAAAAAACAAAACAGGAAAAATTTGAAAAATAACGCTACATTTCTAGAGTCAGTTTTGTAGCTTAATGTTATTATGAAGTTTTTGAAGAGTTTTTACATTGGGAAAGCTTGTAGAAGTTTAAAAAGTTTTATGAAATGGTGAAATAATGTACATGATTTTAAGTGTTGTCATTTTTATAACTTGGCTGAATTATGATGATAGTATTACCATCTCCTAAAATTTTAGTATGTTTGGTTATTTTGTTTGATGAAAAGCAGTATTTACCAAAAAATACTGGCACTTGATGTTTGAAAAAATCTATTGGTATCTTCATGTCACTAAATCATTACAGAATGTTCTATATTGAAGCACTGATGATAAACATGAAATGAAAAGCCTTTTTTTTTTTTGTCTTTTTGAAGGCCACACCCACAGTACATGGAGTTTCCCAGGCTAGCGGTCTAATTAGAGCTGTAGCCATCAGCCTACACCACAACCACAGCAACGCCAGATCTGAGCTGTGTCTGCAACCTACACCACAGCTCATGGCAACGCTGGATCCTTAACCCACTGAGCAAGGCCAGGGATTGAATTCACAACCTCATGGTTCCTAGTCTGATTCGTTTCCGCTGCACCACGATGGGAATTCCCGTTGTGTGGGTTTTTTTTTTTTTTTTTGGAAAAGCTTTTTTAATTATGTTGACTATTATTTATTCAGAAAATTCATTCACCAAAACCTGCCATGTTTTTCTTTTTCTTGTGTGTGTCTGTGTGATACATGAATCCTAATGTCCTTGTCATAGTAGCTATTTTCCAAATTTTCATACTATAAGTTTAAGAAGAAAAGGTTTTGCAGAAAAAAACCATCTTAAATATAATATTAAAGTAAACCAAAAAGCAGGGGATCCCTGTATATCCATGCATACAAGCTAGAGGGCTACTGTAGAAGTCCAAACTAGAAATTATGATAGGTTGGCAGGAATGGGGAGTGGAGCTGGAGAAAAGTGGATTAGTTAGAATAGTTTCAGTTTAGAAGTACCAAGACTGGAGTTCCCATTGTGGCACAGCAGAAATGAATCTTTTTTTTTTTTTTTTTTTTTTGTCTTTTTTTTTTTTTTTTTTTGCTGCTGTTGTTGTTGTTGCTATTTCTTGGGCCGCTCCCGCGGCATATGGAGGTTCCCAGGCTAGGGGTCGAATCGGAGCTGTAGCCACCGGCCTACGCCAGAGCCACAGCAACGCGGGATCCGAGCCGCGTCTGCAACCTACACCACAGCTCACGGCAACGCCGGATCGTTAACCCACTGAGCAAGGGCAGGGACCGAACCCGCAACCTCATGGTTCCTAGTCGGATTCGTTAACCACTGCGCCACGACGGGAACTCCAGAAATGAATCTTGACTAGTAACCATGAGGCTGTGGGTTCAAACCCTGGCCTCACTCAGTGGGTTAAGGATCTGGCGTTATTGTGAGCTGTGGTGTACATCATAGAAGAGGCTCAGATCCTATGTTGCTGTGTCTGTGTGCAGGCTGGCAGCTACAGCTCCGATTGGACCCCTAGCCTGGGAACCTCCATGTGCTCAAGTGTGGCCCTAAAATGACCAGAAAAAATTCCAGCACTAAGGATGGAGACCACACAGAATCAAACACTATTTTAATAAGCACAAAATGTTTATATCTGCAACTACCAATAAGTAATTGGGAGCAGTATTCCTATTTTATAAAGACTCCAGATCCCTAGGAGATGCAAGGGAAGAAGGCTTCAAAGAAAGCAACTTTGTTCTAGAAACCTAAGATTAAAGGGCTTACGTATAATCTTGCAGTCAGGCCAGCCTACCTGACAAGATGATATATATGTGTCCTTAGCAACAGGAAGAACGGAAGTGCCAGGCAGCACTCAACAAGCCAAAGGTTTAGGATGAATACTGCATGGTATTATATGTGGAATCAAAAACAGTAAGTTGAAGTAATAGAAGCAGAGTGGAAAAAAAAAAAAATGGTTACCAGGCATCAGAAGGGTTGGGCACAAACTATCAACTGTGAAATGAGGCCTGCGGATCTAATGTATAACACAGTGACTATAGTTGATAATACCTATTGTATAGCAGAAATTTGCTAAGAGAGTAGAACTGAAATGTTCTCAAAAAAAAGAAGATGATGTATGTGTTAAGTGTATGGGGGAATCTCACAATGTATATTTATATCCAATCATCTCATACACTTGAACTGTCTTACCATTTTATAATTATACCTCAAGCTGAAAAACAAAAAAGCCGGCAGGACAGAGACAGACACTAGGGCCAATATTTCAGTATGACTCTAAAGGCTAGAAAATATCAATGTTCCAACTCAGCAGTCAGGTGGGAGGTTTAAATACAAAAGCAAGCTAAAGTTTCCCTCCATTCTTAAAGCTCTAAAGCCTACAGTCCTTCCCCAGAGATACAAAAATTGTTATTGCTGTGTTTTAATTGATGTATTGTTGATTTACAATGTTGTGTCAATTTCTGAGAAACTTAAATTTTATTCAGCCAACCTGTCTCCACCACTGTAGAAAATAGCCAATGAAGAAATTCAAACAGGATCAACTAAAAATCTAGGGTAGAGAATAAGCACAAAATACTTTTTTTTTTTTTTGTCTTTTTGCTATTTCTTTGGGCCGCTCCTGCGGCATATGGAGGTTCCCAGGCTAGGGGTCGAATCGGAGCTGTAGCCACCGGCCTACGCCAGAGCCACAGCAACGCGGGATCCGAGCCGCGTCTGCAACCTACACCACAGCTCACGGCAACGCCGGATCGTTAACCCACTGAGCAAGGGCAGGGACCGAACCCGCAACCTCATGGTTCCTAGTCGGATTCGTTAACCACTGCGTCACGATGGGAACTCCAAGCACAAAATTCTTATCTTCATGAAGATTCGTAAGCCTAATGAAGTGTTACAGGTCAAATGCATTCCTAAGGGCAATTCAATCTAGCAGATCATTAACCTACCTAGTGGACTTAGGGTATTCTGTTAAATGAAGAAGGTGCATCACTGTGTGTGCCCTGTAGAAGAAAGTGAGAACATTAGTGACAGTGGTGGCGGCACAGCTGGTAAGGCCGCAGGCACCTGCTTTACTTCCACAAACCACAAGGTCCCTGAAGTTGCTTCTGCAAAGGGTAAACCCTAACATTTGCTCCTTAAAAAAACTATGTATTTTTCCTATACATGTGTCAGTTATTCTCCATTTGCTCCCACCCTGACCCCGGCCAGAGTCATTTCCTTCCTCTGCACCTCAGCACTGACCTTTGAGAACACCAGGCCCTGACTGAGCACCTTGCCCTCTGGCTTCCAGTTGGCTTCAGCTGATGAGAGCTAGTGACAGGACGGAGGGATGGGTGTTTCTGCCCTCGCTGCTCTGCACTGTGGCCACGGTTCTGGGAGTGGCTGCAACCCTCCACCAACTCCCCCAGGCTCCCCTTGACCCTGCAGGCCCAGGGGTGGAACAGCTTCCTCCTGTTGTTGGCAGTCATGGGAACCTCGACATCCTTACTGGGCCCCCGAGCCCTGCCTACATGTCCATAGAGTCCCTTCATTAGCAGTTCGGAAGGCCCACATGAGGTTTCCAGCCAGGACCCTGACTGATACACCCCTTTTGCAGCACCTCCCCATTCTTTCAGTTCAGTCCTGCCAAGTTGTGACTCAAGGGGTTCTGATGGCATACACGCACCTTCAAATAAAACACAAAACCTAATGATACATTTCAGTATCTTATATAAGATTCATTTTCCAACATTTATTCCATTGAATGAGTGCACAGCATTTTCATGAACTATCTCAGCTACATCAGTACAAAATAGTTTAAATTAGTCAAACAGCCATTTCAAAAGGAAAACGATGGATTACTTCAGGGTGAGTGCCACCACCACTGGGGAACAGAAGACATAAGGCAGCCGGGTGGTTTCTGCATAACGTGGGACAGGCTAGGAGGTGTAATGTCCTTCTACACCGAGAGGCCCCCAGGCCTTGGGACACCTTCCTCTCCAAGACGAGTGGCAGGAATATGTCACTTAGTGTATGCTCACTGCCAGGATGACATTTCCATCTTGGCCACAGTGAGATGCTCTGGAGCTCGGCTTGGCCATCAGCCCTACATGTTATCTGATCAAAGGATTCAGGATGAGAGGGTGCCATGGGATACAGTGGTGGGGATAGCAAAGAGTGAAGCAGGTACTCCTACAAGACAAATGCAGAATCAAATTCTCTACTTGTGGTCCAAGATGCCTTTTGTTCCAAGATGCCTTTTGTTCCATCCATCTCCTTTTTATCCTCCAAGCTACCTGGCCAAGGAGGACCACAATGAGGTGGAGTGTGATTTACTAGAAAAGTGTGTGTGTGTCCAAGTGTAGAGGCACCTTGGAGGCTGGGCATTACCAGAGCCTAGAAAGGGTGCTGGGAAACACTTCCTGGAACTGTCTGGGAATCCTGCTGGGGCATGTCCTCTCTTTTCTGACCATCTGGAGAACACTTTTTTAAAAACACACAAAAAATTTTAGTCCTCGTTTTGTAGATACCCTAGGCACTTTTTCTTCTTTCCTCCAAGTGGATTATAACTTCTGTATGACACTATTTTCTTTTAATAACAAGACTACCCAAAGGCTCACAAAACAATAGCTGACAATGCAGCCTCTTTGATGTTCTATGCAACCCACGCTAAGGCTCCCACGATGCTTTTGTTTAGTATCACTGGCACTGGCCTAAAATTCTCACCATGTGTATCAAGCCACCCCGGTGTATGTCCCAGGTACCACGTGACCCAGCTACTACTTGCTGACGACTCCCCTTCTGAGAGACCCTCAAATCCTCACTGTACATTCTGCCACCACAGGGGGCCTTGGTGTCACACAAGGGGCCAAGGTTTAGAGTTCATCGTGTTTGGCCTCCTGGTCTTTGAGTTTAAATTCCTCAGCCGTGACCTTCCCGTCTCCATTCCGGTCCTGGTTGGTGAACATATTCTTCACAATCATCTCAGCATCGAATCCAGGAGCGAGTTTCCCTTTGCCAGATGCCACCTGGGCATGAATGTACTCTGAGAACTGGAGAGGAAGGGGAAGGATGGACCATGAGATACGGCAGCTGTGAATGCCGAGCCTGAGGCTAAACAGAGCAGCCTGAGGGCAACGGAGTTGGCATTTGAGTCTGAGATAGCAGAACAAAATCTTAGGAGCTACATGACCTGGCTTTTTACCTCCAGATGCAGAACAAAAACCCCTGACAGAATGACTCCTGGAGCCCTCAGGTCTTATGCTGCCAGTGCACAGTAGCCCCTGCGACTATCCCCTTTCCTCAAATCAACACCCAGTTTTCCACCAAAGGCCAATCCCCTAACCCCTCTTGCCTCTAAGAACACTGCTGCGTGCATCCATCCATTCATTTATTCATTTACACAATGAAAACTTTTGTCCACCATGTGCTGAGCACCATCCTAGGCCCTGGAGATATATCACTAAACAAAACATCCTGCCCTTGCAATTCTAGCATATGCTAGTGGAAAAGACCCAATTTAAAAACATATTTTAAAAGTAAGTAACATATTAAGTTAGAAAGTGAAATGCTCCAGAAAAAATGAAAAAGTAGAGCCAAGGAAGGAAGATCAAGCGTGCAGGGAGGGAAAGGGGTTGAAGTATCCATGTGGTGACCACGGTAAAAATCCCAATGAGAAAGAGACTTGTGCAAAGGCTTGAAGGAGGTGAGGAAACGAGCCCAAGTTATCTAGGGGAAGTGTCTTCTGAGCAGAGAACAGCTGGTGCAAAGGCTCAGGGTGGGTGCAGACCCTGTGTTTACAGGACAGCACGGGGAGAATCCTTGGAGGAGGCTGCAGCAAGCAGGAGTGGAGGGCCTTTACGGACCACTGTAAGACTTTGCAAATAGGAGGTGTATGGTCAGGCCACTCAAGATGGCTGTTCTCTTGCTCTTTGTACACCCCGCCCAACCAGTCCCTGCTTCGCCTTCTTCCTCCTCACAGGAACGCACTCACCCCCGCCCCAGCAGGTGATGGTTCTAATCCTTAGGCCAGATTGGCTCTACCTGGGAATTTACTGAAGGGCCCTTGTGATGGTCATTAACCTGAGAGGCTGCGAGGGACATGGCCCAGCGGCTGGTTTCCCTGGTAACTGATAAGCCAACCTGATGTCAGCTCCCCCTGCACATGGTGGCATCCTTGTCCCCGGGGTAGCAGGGATTCCTGCTGTGTGCTGCCTGCGGCACAGAGTCGGGTGTCGATCGGGCACCTTTTGCTTTGCAGCAAAAGGTGCAGATGTGAGATCCCCTTGTCCAATTAGCTGTTGAAGTCTCTCTATCGCTGTCTCTGGGCTCCTTCTTTGGTCTCGAGGGTGGGCAACTACAAAGCTCTCAGGCCTGAAGGGTGTGCCCAACAGGAGGCTTGTATAGTGTTCTGAGTTGAAGCAGGCCAGGCTCTGACTTACTCTGGCTGCTGGGAGGGGCAAGGGTGAGAGCAGGAAGACCACAGAGGTCCAAGCAGGAGGTGGTGGACACTGGACGAAGGTTCTAAGAAGTGGAGGTGATGAGAAGTGGTCAGGTTCTGGATATATTTTCAAGATAGAGCTGGAATAATTTCCTGATGGACTTATTATAGCCTGAGAGTTAGAGAGGAGTCAGAGACGGCAGAGTGCTCTCACCTGAGCAACTGGAAGGAAAGCGTTGCCATCGAACTCTTTCCCCTTTCGAATGAGAGGGGAAAGGCTTTGGGTGAAGCAAGTTCAGCAGGATAGATATCGAAGGTTCAATAAATGAAGATGTCAAGTAGGCAGATGGATACACGAGTGTGAAATGCAGAAGGAACACTAGACCAGAGTCTACCATCAGGGAGTCAGCAGATGGGGATGGTAAAGCCTTAGGGCCTAAGGAGACAAGAAGAGTTCAAATTCAGGACTTGGCCCTGGGGCACTCCACCCGAAAGAGCTCAGGGAGAAGACTCCTGAGAAGGAGCTACCAGTGAGGTGGAAGGAACACAGAGAAGCTGTGGTGCTCCAGAAGCTAGGACAAGAAAGCATCTCGCAAAGGCGACAGCAGTGCTGGAGTAAGTAAGCTTGAGCACTGACAGGTTCAGCGCCTTAGCGAGACCAGGTTGAGTGGCGTGGAGGGATAAAAACCTGACAAGAGTGGGTGCAAAAGAGATTAGGAGGAAAGAAACTGGAGGCCAGGAGGACAGACAACTCTTTGGAGGTTTTGCAAAGAAATAAAACGGAGAGATGCCTCAATAGAAAGGAAAACAAGAGCACATTCTTATGCTAATGTGATGGAACCTGTAGCCACGAAATGCTGATGATGGAAGAGAAAAAGGGGAGAAGGCTGGATGGAGCCCTGCCCTCGAATGAACAGATGTGGACCAGGCAGAGAGCTGGACTTCCCCAGGGCCAGGACAAGACAGAGGACTATTGCCCAGCTCCACGAAGGGGTGTCTAGGGCAGGAGAAACAACACAGGATCTAAATGATGGAGGCGGGGACGTTTATCCTGGCTCAAGGCAGGGGATGGCTGTGCAACCCTGGGCAAGTCATCCACCCTCTCCACACGGCTGGCGCTTCTGAAAAATAGGGGTGGTTCCCTGGCTGCCGTGAGGGCCAAACAAGATAATGTATGTGAGAAGACACTCAGCACCATGCAGGCCGCATTGGGCACCCAGGCACTGAGACGTGAATCCAGGTCTGTGAGCCTTGGAATCAAACCCTGAACCTCTCCGGACTCGGTTTCTTCAAAGAGTAATTGTGAGCTTCAGTTTAGAGCGTGTGTGCCACTGTTTGGTCCGTGAGCTGGCCGGTTACCGTGGCACAAGAAGGGAGCACAGGAGTGAGTCCTCACTCTGAGAGGCTTCACGTTTCAGATGCCCCCTCCTCCCGCGGTCCCGGGAGGCTCCCTGAGCTCCCAGGGTCCCACTTCCCTCCAGAAAGGGGAATTACCTCTTCCAGGAGGACCTCTCCATCGCCATCCTTGTCGATTTCTTCAAAGAGGTTGGCGGACACCTCGCCGTTCCACACGAACATGTACCCCTCGGGCAGGCCAGCCACGAGCTCCAGCAGCTCGATGTCAAACACCAGCACGGCACTGCCAGGCACCTCTCCATCTGCCGCAGGGACGTGGGAGACGGGGTTAAGCAACAGAGCCGCGGGCACGCCCCTCGCATCCCCCACCCCCACCTGGGATCCAGTTGCCTCGGATCTGGAGGCGTCTCTTGTGGCCGCAAGAAAGTCCAGCATCAACCAGTGGCTTTTCCAAACTGGAGGTAGCCAGTTGCAAAATCAGTTTAGAAAAAGGTGACCAGCATTTTTTTTTTTTTAAATTAAGGAACCGAATAAAAGAGACTACGGTACACTGCACCGTTTTATGAAATTTAGTTTCAGGAGTTCCCGTTGTGGCGAAGTGGTTAATGAATCCGGCTAGGAACCATGAGGTTGAGGGTTCGGTCCCTGCCCTTGCTCAGTGGGTTAAGGATCCGGCGTTGCCGTGAGCTGTGGTGTAGGTTGCAGACGCGGCTCAGATCCTACGTTGCTGTGGCTCTGGCGTAGGCCGGTGGCTACACCTCCGATTCGACCCCTAGCCTGGGAACCTCCTTATGCCACAGGAGCGGCCCAAGAAATGGCAAAAAGACAAAAAAAAAAGAAAAGAAATTTAGTTTCAATTATATATATAAAACTAAATGTATATGTACACAGGAATAGTTTATGTTTTAACAGAGATTGGGAGATAAAATGTACTTCTTACTGCGTGTCTTGGTCAAAATAGTTTAAAAGACTCTAAGGGAGACTAAATGGTAGACCTTTTGAATAACTCTAACCGGAGAACTTTAAAAATCATGATCCAAGATATAATTTGTAAACACAAATTCCAGAACAGTATATAAAGATATTAATACAGAGTTCCCACTGTGGCTCAGCAGAAACGAATCTGACTAGCATCCATGAGAATGCAGGTTCCATCCCTGGCCTCATTTAGTGGGTTAAGATCTGGCATTGCCATGAGCTGTGATGTAGCTCACAGGGTGGCTCAAATCTGCCATTGCTGTGGCTGTGGTATAGGCCAGAGGCTACAGCTCCGATTTGACCTGTAGCCTGGGAACTTTAAATAAATCAATAGAGTATGTTAATACAAATGTAAATGCGATGTGCATTATTTAAAATTATGTATTACAACTATTTATATATCACAGGAGCATGGCCTTAGAGGATACACAACATATTAAAGTGTTTCTTCTCAGACTGGGGAGAGTAGCAGAGAGTATCTTTATAATTAAGCAAAAACTGTGCAAAAGAGAAAACACAAAGTGCCTATCACTTTTATAAGTGAGCACGTCCCATCTCGTCCATCTCCAGGCAGCAGGAGCACAAAAATTGAGAGGAGTTCCCAACCCCTCCCCCACCCACCATGTGGGCTCATTTTGACCAAAATCAAGAAGTAAACCGTAACAGCTGGGGGGGACAACGCCAGTAATTCTGGAACTTGAAACCAATCTCTTCCATAAGAAGATCTCCTTGGAGAGTTCCTAAAGTCAGCATCCCCTGTCCCGGGAGAGCGCCCCAAGGAAGCCCCTGGCTCACCTAAGAGAAATCACTTTGGAAGCCCTCTCAGGGACATTTCCCACATGTGGGTTTAAAGAGCCAAGGTTTTATTTCACAGAAACCCCTGTTTAACCCCATTAACATGGCTTTAACATGGAATTCACAGAGGTCTTGAAACAAAAATGCTAAATCCTTAAATAAAAAAACATTCTTTGGGTTTTAAATTGAAGAGTCATATTGTGGTTCTACAATATGGCACCTCCAGGAGTTCCCGTCCTGGCTCAGTGGTTAATAAGCCTGACTAGTATCCGTGAGGACACAGGTTTGATCCCTGGCCTTGCTCAGTGGGTTAAGGATCCGACCTTGCCCTGAGCTGTGGTGTAGGTCAAAGACGTGGCTTGGATCCCTAGTGGCTGTGGCTGTGGTGCAGGCCAGCAGCTACAGCTCTGATTTGACCCCTAGCCTGGGAATCTCCATGTGCCTCAGGTGCGGCCCTGAAAAGCAAACAACAACAACAACAAAAAAAAGGCACCTCAAAAAGCGCACAAAACAGATGGTGACCAAGCCCCAAACGCCTTTTAACACTGCTGCATACTCACCCACGCCGGCCTCCCCATAGCCCAGGTGGGGTGGAATGATCACTGTCCGTTTCTCCCCAACGCACATCTCTCTGAGACCCATATCCATTCCCAGCACGACTTGTCCAGATCCCAAAACAATATTATACGTCTTGCCTAAATTCCACCTGAAAATGAAACAGAATTGTCCCTGGTTAGGTGATCAAATCCTGGTACCGGAGAACGTTCTCCTGAGAAGAATACATCACTGCTGTGATCTTTCTGCCAAAAATACAGAACCCCTATGGAACCATAAGGAAATACCAGACAAGTCCACATCGAGAGACATTCTGCAAAATAACCAGCGTGTAATCTTCAAAAGTGTCAAGGTGAAAACCAAGAGGAGAGTGAGGGACTGTCAGAGGGCTGAAGCATACCGAAATGGATCCCTTTTTGCTTTTCAGGGCCGCACCTGCAGCGTATGGAGGTTCCCAGGCCAGGGATCGAATCGGAGCCACAGCAACACCAGATCCGAGCGGCGCCTGCGACCTACGCCACAGCTCATGGCAACACCGGATCCTTAACCCACTCAGCGAGGCCAAGGGTCGGACCCACATCCTCATGGATGCTAATCAGGTTCATTACCACTGATCCTCAACAGGAACTCCCAGAATGGTTCCTTTTGCTATAAAAGACCTACAGGAGCATTTGGAAAAACTTAAGTAGGGTCTGAGGATTAAAAGGTAGTAACGTTATCAAAGCTAAACTTCCTGATTTTGATGCACATATTGAATTATGTAGGGAAATGTCTGTGTTTGCTGGAAATGCACACTAAAGTTTTCAGAGATGACAGGACATCATAGTGGCAAACCTTCTCATGAATGGTTCGGGGGAAGAAGTTCTTTGCGTTGCTCTTGCAATTTTTGTTTTAATTAGCTAATGTTCTAGCTAGTCAGAAATTTCATGCGAATTTTAAAAATACATAATGTAGTTAAGACCCTGGAATTTGGATTCAGCAAGACCTGAGTTTGGTTTTACCGCTTAATTTGACGCTGGGAGATATAATTTCTCAGGTTCCTCGTCTATAAAATGGAGATAATTACAACTATAGTACAGGATGCTCTAAATAGCAAATAAAACGCTTGGCACAGTGGAGAGCAGTCATGAAGAGATCAGTAGATGGCTGGCCTTCAGGGTGTAAAGTGCTTGTGTCTGTAACAGCTTAAGACTCCAGAAAAACAACTGAGAGTTTAACTTGGGCCAGAGTTTTTTGTGGACGTTTTTGTTTGTTTTTGTCTTTTAGGGCCACACCTGCTGCATATGCAGTTCTCAGGCTAGGGGTCAAATCAGAGCTACAACTGTTCCCCTACACCACACAGCCACAGCCACACCAGATTCAAGCCGCATCTGTGTCCTACACCACAGCTTGTGGCAACGCCGGCTCCTTAACTCACTAAGTGAGGGCTAGGGATCAAACCTGCATCCTCATAGATATCAACTGGGTCCTTAATCCACTGAGCCACACTGGTGACTCCTGGGCCATGGTTTTAATTATCCTGGATGCCCAAGGTCTTTGGGGAATCTAGACCAATCAAAGTTGGTTCAGGCACTGCTGGAAGGAAATCTATGTCCAAGTCTGTGGTCTTTCCATCGCTTCTTAAAGGCAAACAATGGGAATGTTTGTTAATGCCAAGCAAGGAAAGCATCCTGGACATCTCGGAGCTGCCGCGGATGGAGCCCATCACCAGAGGGTCACAACAAGGAAGGAACTGCCCCTTTGGTCCCATGGCCTTTCTCAGGCTTCCCAAGCCTCCCATGGGCACAGGGCCACCCTCTCCTCCCTCCTCAAGTTGGTTCCCAGGGCCAGGATGGTTCTCTGGAGCCAGCAAACCAAAACAGAGCTTGCATTTGTCCTACCTGGTACAAAACCAAAACAAAGCCAATTCCAGCACAGGAGGCCTTGGCCCAAAGCCTGTGAGGGGCGTGGCCTCTGTCCCGATCCTCCCTCCCTCCCCCTCCCCCCCAACACCCAAACAATCCATCCTTTGTGAGCAGCACAGAGGCGCCCTCACACTGCCTTTCTCCAGGGACCACGGGGAACTTCCCGTGGGACTACTGGGTTTCAAAGTCTTCCAGAATATGCAAGAACTCATTGAGTTATCCCATAACAAATGTTTGTTCTCCTCTGAGGCCAGTTTCAACACACATTAAGAAAATCCTCCAGGCAAGCAATTTGTTTTCCTGTGTCATTTCTGAAAACCCCACTAATTCTGTTCCCTCAAGTCATCCTTTTATTTTGATTTTGCCAGTTTTTCTCTCAGACATTCTCTTCATTCCTTCTTTGCTCTCCCGGCTTCCCATCCATTGCAAGCTTCCTGCTTCCTGTCTGCACGCAGCCGGCTCTGGCTCTCTGCCCACGTTTCCCTCTGTCCTCTCCATCACGGACTCTCTTAGCCCTGAGGAAAGAAGGAGCACAGCAGCGCCTGCCTCATTGTTGTTTGTGGAGCCAATCTGGGCTTGGGGTGGGACCTGGTCCCCTCTTCCAGAAGGAGCACCTCTCCGTGACACAGGTAAGCAGTCACCTGCCACACTTATTCCATTATTCTGAAGCTTCCACCCAGAAGACACCAACACAGATGCCCAAACGCTGCTCTTCCATGTCGATTTACCTACAACACACATGACCCTTGTGGTTCAGAATGGAGTCCCTGATGAGAGGAAGGAGTGTCACGTGGCTCCCGGGTGCACTGGAAGAATATTGCGCATCCACCAATCACACGTCGGAAGCAGACTGGTTCTCCCCACCCCACGTAGAAGTGTATCCTGAATCTCCCAAGAAGGAATTCCTTTGTTCATTTCCCAGCCCATTTCCCCTTTCCAAGGCCAGAGAAGCACAGATGAGAATATAAATGTTGGCCAGAGTAATGACAGCTAGCCTATTGGCCCTAAAGACTGTTCTAAACTTGGGGACACTCTCCCCATGCATAAGCTTACTTGACCCCCAAAACAACTATAAGCCATGCTTCTTCCCCACTGTCCTCCATGGGCATCTAATCATCAGTGCAAACAGCTTTGTTTTTTGGGCTGCACCTGCAGCACATGGAAGTTCCCAGGCCAGAGATGGAACCCGCAACACAGCAGGGACAATGCTGGATCCTTAATCTGATGGGCCACCAGGGAAATCCGCATGTCATTATTTTCTGGCAGCATTCTCACTTGCTTGAAATTGTGAAATGATGCTTCTAACGACCAATGCAATTCAGATCTGATGAAATGCATTAGTATCCAGGATCTCGAAGCACCAGAGAGAATGCTCTGAGGAGTATGTTGCTCAGGCTCTCGCTCTATGCCTGGCTCTCCCTAGCCACACTCCGTCACCTAAAGCTACAAGACAGACTGATGGGTGAGAGGGAGAGAAGACCCTCCCCATCTAGAATAAATGCACGTAGCACTTATTTATACAAAGCCCTTCTTTCTCCTCAAGACTAAACTCAGGAGTCTAAGTCAGGCTCAATACAAAAATGGATGTACTCATAAGGACACATAAAGAAAGGCTGAGAAGTTTCTTTCCCAAAAAAAGAAAATAGCGGGTTAACTCATAGATAGATCTGAAGATTCAAATACATAAATAAAGCTCCTTTTACCTGCATAATTCTAGAAGATACTGTTGATTCCTATTAATATATTTTCAAATTCATCTCAATTAACATTTATAAACTACTCCTTTTGTGCTATGCTCTGGGCCGGGTGTAAGGAACAACATGAAGGAGCTCCCTTGTGGCACAGTGGGTTAAGGATCCCGTGTGGTCACTGCAATAGCTCAGGTCGCTGTTGTGGCTGGGCTTCGATCCCCGGCCCTGGGAACTTCCACATGCTGCAGGCGAGGCACAAAAAAAAGGAATATGAATAAATGTGTTGGGTGTCTAAGGCGTTCAGAGCAGCAATGGTGATGGAAACAAAAATAAAAACTAAAAGGCAAAAATAAACAACTATAAAACATTATGAGACTACAGAAGTGGGAGCCGTTGATTCTTCCTAGGAATTAAAAATTTTGAGAAAAGGGAAGATGTTTAAGCCAGGGCAGAAGTTGGCCAGGAGGCAGGGTGTAAACAGTGGGTGTAAATCACTGCACATGGCACCCCTGGGAGGCTGAAGACAGGCCTCAGCAGAAGGTGAGGCTGGTGAGGCCGAACCGAGCTGACAAGAGAGCCTGATGTGGGGGGTGGGGGGATGTACCTGGGCTGTGGGATGGAAATCCTGTGAAATCAGATTGTTATGATCATTATACAACTACAGATGTGATAAATTCATTTGAGTAATTAAAAAAATGGGAAAAAAAAAAAAAAGAGAGAGCCTGATGTGCCAGACTCGGGAGTTTGGATTTTATCTGTGGGTTAATTTTTAAAGACAGCAATTATAAGATGAGATCTGGGAGTTCCCGTCATGGCGCATTGGGAACTAGGAACCATGAAGTTTCGAGTTCAATCCCTGGCCTCGCTCAGTGGGTTAAGGATCCGGCGTTGCCGTGAGCTGTGCTCTGGCATTGCTGTGGCTGTGGTGTAGGCTGGCAACTGTAGCTCCATGCAACCCCTAGCCTGGGAACCTCCATATGCCACAGGTTCAGCCCTAAAAAGCAAAAAAAAAAAAAAGAAGAAAAAAGAAAAAGATGAGATCTGTAATCTCATGGGTGCAGGATGAGACCATTCTTAGAGAACTCTTAGAACAATGCTCCAGAGTAGCGATGTACACTTGAGATACACAGTGTGAAAGGCACGGAGATAAAAGCTCTCAACCAGTATCTGATGAAAGGAAAAGGAAGGTCGTGGGAACAGCCGACTGTTATCTGCCAGGCCCATGCCCCACCGATCCTGGGCTGCCCTTACGTGGAATCCAGCAAGGTGCCATCCAGAAGCGAGGCATTGTAGTGGTACTTGAGGTAATCGCCCTTCTTACTCAGCACGGAGCAGTCAGGGGGCTTGTAGTGTGAGGTGATGCTGATGGAGTCTGAAGGGTTGTGGAAATCAATCACGTGGATGTCAAACACCAGCACAGCTGAGCCTGGGATGTTTCCTAAAGGACAGACACAGGAAATGAGAGCGAACCCTCCAAGCAGCAGCCCGTGCTCCCCAGTGTCACCAGGTATCCTCAAGACCCTCAGTGAAGAGCACAGAGACCTGGCTGAGAAATCCTACAGAGATGAAGCTGGAAGGGCTGTTAGAAGTTGCCCAACCCAATTTTATAGATGGAGAAGCTGAGGCACAGATTCGTCCAGGATTTGCGGTCAGGAAAGCAGTTCAGTCTAAAATTCAAGATGGACCACTGCCCCCAAGGCATGGTTAAAGCCCAAAGATTTATGGCTGAGGTTATCACAGATGAGAAAACTAAAGCTCAGCCAAATTAATGCTGCCTCACTCCTGCCAGAAGTTAGGGGTGAGGTCACAGCTGTGTCTCAAGTTCAATCCCTGGCCTAGGAAACTTCCATTATGTTGTGGGTGCTGCCAGCAGAGACTTCAGAGCCAGACTGTGTGACCCACTCCACCTACCAGCACAAAGTGCTTTTACGGCACATCCTGTTTGTTCTCCACAAAAGTATTATACTTTTTCCACTCTCTCCACCTTTGCAAATATTAGCTCCCATCTGAATAATGCTTTACAGTTTATAACGCATTTTTCACATGCATTCTCTCATTAAATCCCAGCAGCAACCTTGTTGGGTAAATATCACCATAAATCCTGGAGCAGCAGATCCTCCGTGAATTTAATGACAGCTTCTCACAGGGGCATATTGTTAACCACATCCCCAGATCATTTCAAAGATGTTTACATGGAAGAGTTTCATGAAAAGTTTTACTTAGAATCAAGAATGTATAATGTTTCATTTGCATTGTACAGACGAGAAAACCAACTCAGATATAATTTGTTCAAGAAAATAACACAGCTATAAACAGGATTCAAATAGCGATACGGGAATATCGATAGCCCCTCCCCGCCCCCTCTTCTCCAGGCTTCTTCCGCCCCCTCTTCCATCACCCTCACCCCCCACCATGTACTTTCCTGTTTCCTGGCTGCTAACACTGCTTACTAAGTACCAGGCACTTTTCTAAGTATTTCAGATGTATTAGTTTATTTAACTCTATATTAGTTAACTCTATATAATATATAATCCTATATTCCCAACCTATAGATAAAGAAACTGAGGCACAGATTTTGATGCCTGCCCAGAATTACCGAGGCAGTAATCAGAGAAGCTTGTGCGTTTACAGCACAACACAGGTGCCCGATATCCACTAGTGATGGGGAGTTGCGGATGCGAGTGGGAGTTGCGGATGCGAGTGGCAACAGGGGACAGGATCTCTCCCACAGGAACCAGGTATTGCAAACTGCCAAGGGCAGAACCAGGGCCAAGGGCAGCTCGGTGTGGCAAACAGCACACACAACAGAGATGAGCAGCTGTGGAGCCAGATCAGTGGCTTCTCAGTCTTGGCTGCCCATTAAAATCAACTGGAAACGGAAGTTTCTGTTGTGGTACCATGGAAACAAATCCAACTAGTATCCATGAGGATCCAGGTTCCATCCCCGGCCTTGCTCAGTGGGTTGGGGATCCGGCGTTGACGTGAGCTGTGGTGTAGGTTGCAGACTTGGCTCAGATCCTGTGTTGCTGTGGCTATGGTGTAAGCTGGCAGCTGTAGCTCCGATGCAACCCCTGGGAACTTCCATATGCTGCAGGTTCGGCCCTAAGAAGCAAAAAAAAAAAAAAAAACCTGGAAATGAACCTTAAAAACACTGCTCAGTGGGGGAAAAAAAAAAAAAAAGATACAGAATAGTGTCTGATTTCACTTCAATGAGGCATCTGGAGTAGGCAGTTTCGTAGAGACAGAAAGTAGAATGGTGGTTACCATGGGCTGGGGGAGAGGGTAGTGGGCAGTTGTTGTTTGATGGGTACAGAGTTTCTGTCGCAGATGATGGAAATGCTCTGGTATAGCTCGTGGTGATGACCGTGTCACACTGTGAATGCATTCAATGACACTGAACTGCAAGCTTAAAACGTGTTAAAATGGTAAATGTGCATTTTAGCACAATAAAAAAAAATTGCTCATCACTGTAATTCACCACGTTCAGAGAATGAACAAAAAAAATTAGGATCATCTGAAAAAAAAAAAAATCGCTTGGGCCCCGCTCTGAGATTCAGCTGTAGCTCCTCAAGTGCTGTGGTCTTGGCCTTGGGTGCTATCGAAATGGCCTGAAGAACTGGGTGCAAAGACAAAGGGCCAGGCCCTTTTCCACTCAGCCCATCTGATTCTGTGATTGTGATCCTTTCCAGGCGATTCTCGTTTGTGCTACGCACCAATCTTTGAGAATGCCCGAACTAGAGTGGCACTAGGCATTATATATATTTTTAAATTTGTATTTATATATATACAATATCTTTTTATATATAAATATATTTTTTAATGTTCTCCAAGGGTGTCTAAAGGGGCAGCTTAGCACAGGCTGTAAGGAACACTGTGCTCAGTGGTCTGTAAGGGAGCAGCTGAGGCTATTTAGGACGCCCAAGCTCCACAAAGTGGACCAAGAAAGATTGACAGAAAAGAAAGTTGCATCTTGAGTAGCTCCATTAACCTCTCTGAAGAAAATGTGTGGATGGGGCCTAGAAAGGGACAAGGACCTCATGGCACTGGGCCAAGGCAAACTCAACCTCTCCTTGCCAACTCTATGGTCAGACCGTTCAACATGGCTGTTCTCTTGCTCTCTCTACAGCCCCTGCTCAGCCAGGCCCTGCTTCATTCACATGACTACTTAACTCTCTTAATCATAGGGCTTCATGACATACTGATGGCCAAAAAACACATGAAAAGATGTTCAACATCACTCATTATTAGAGAAATGCAAATCAAAACCACTAGGAGGTACCACCTTACACCAGCCAGAATGGCCATCATCCAAAAATCAACAAACAATAAGTGCTAGAGAGGGTGTGGAGAAAAAGGAACCCTAGTACACTGTTGGTGGGATTGTAAATTGGTGCAACCACTGTGGAAAACAGAATGGAGATTCCTCAGAAAACTAAACATAGAACTACCATTTGACCCAGCAATCCCACTCCTGGGCATCTATCCAGAGAAAACCATGACTCGCAAAGACACATGTACTCCAATGTTCATTGCAGCACTATTTGCAATAGCCAAGACATGAAAACAACCTAAATGTCCATCAACAGAGGAGTGGATCAAGAAGATGTGGGACATATACACAATGGAATATTACTCAGCCATTAAAATGAATGAAATACCATCATTTTTAGCAACATGGATGGACCTAGAAATTATCACGCTAAGTGAAGTCAGCCATACAATGAGACACCAACATCAAATGCTTTCACTGACATGTGGAATCTGAAAAAAGGACACAATGAACTTCTTTGCAGAACAGATGCTGACTCACAGACTTTGAAAAACTTATGGTCTCCAGAGGAGACAGTTTGGGGGGTGGGGGGATGTGCTTGGGTTGTGGGATGGAAATCCTGTGAAATTGGATTGTGATGATCATTATACAACTACAGATGTGATAAATTCATTTAGTAATTTTAAAAAAATTAATTAATTAAAAAAAAAGTTGTAGGGCTTCATCAGTAACTGCCTAAGAGCTTGCCCCCTGCCCCAGCCACTGGTTTCCCTGGTAACGAGGAGCCAATCTGACGTCAGTTTCCCTATAAATGGTAGCACCCTGCTCGCCTAAGTGGCAAAGATGTTTGCCTGCCTGCCTTCCACAGCAGGGTGTTGCTCCAGGACCTTTTGCTGCACACAGGTAAGACCCCATATCTAGTAACCAGTTAATGTCTCTTGTCACTGGATGCTTTTCTTTAGCCTTTTTTTTTTTTTTTTTTTTTTGCCTTTCCTAGGGCCAATCCCACAGCATATGGAGGTTCCCAGGCTAGGGGTCGAATCGGAGCTGTAGCCACCGGCCTACACTAGAGCCACAGCAATGCAGGATCCAAGCCTCGTCTGCAACCTACACCATAGCTCACGGCCTTAACCCACTGAGCAAGGCCAAGGATCAAACCTGCAACCTCATAGTTACTAGTCGGATTTATTAACCACTGTGCCACGACGGGAACTCCTTCTTTAGTCTTGAGACTGGGCAACTACAAAGCTTTCAGGTCTGGGGGGTGCCAACTAAGGACACTGCTTGCCACCGGGATCCTTACGAGCTTAGTCGTTAGCCACTGTAGTCACTGACCTACAGCACGGCCCGGAAAGAATTCAGTCGGGGCGAAGATAGGGAATAGGGTACTTGGTGCTCTGAAAAAACCGGCAGAACAGGCCTCCAGGGAGTCAGACATTTTCAGGAGAAAATTTTGTAAACTCAGATTCTTGCATCTCCCTATACTTTGAAAGGCACTGTCAGTAACCGAGATATCAATTCCCTGTGACTCGCCGTAAATGTCTACCAGACGTGCTCTGTTGCACTTAACTTCTCTCCAAAGTCACAAATACACTGGTCTCCCCCCAACCTCTTCGGGGCACTTCCTCAGAGCCATCTGAGAGGCCGTCTCCTAGGCTAGAGTCTTCAGTAAGGCCCCAAATAAAAGCGAACTCAGCTCTTACAGTACTTTCTGTTTTAATTTTTAGGGCCTCACCTGCAGCATATGGAGGTACCCAGGCTAGGGGTCAAATCGGAGCTACAACTGCCAGCCACAGCAACACAGGATCCAAGCCTCGTCTGAGACCTACACCACAACTCATGGCAACACCATATTCTTAACCCACTGAGTGAGGCCAGGGATAGAACCCACAACCTCATGGTTCCTAGTCGGATTCGTTTCCACTGCACCACACCGGGAACTCCTTACATTACTTTTTTTTTAAGTCAACACCCTCAAAGGCACACTCATGTGTAGGACTATCCTGGGGCAAAGAGGAACATTATCCCAGGACATGCCCCTGTGTTCTGATGTCAGCTTGTCCAGCACTTTCCTGAAAACTAACCCAGCTTCTCAGGCCCCCGAGATGCCAGGCCCAAGTATCCTGTCTAGTGGAGCGGTCGATCACCCCCTGTCAAGTGAGCAGCTGATATCCAGGTTCTATGTCAGCTCCTAGGAAGTTACCCTAGTCTGCCTACCAAGTGTTTGATTAAAGCATCAACGCCCATCCACTGAGGCAGCGATAAGAATGCAGGCTCTGTGAGGGCCGGGAGTTTGTCTCTTTCTCCACTGAATTCCCAGCACCTGGAGCAGTGCCTGGTCATGAAGGCACTCAGTAAATCTTTGACGGACGGGTAGATGGAGATGCTGGGCCTGCGAAGACTCCAAGACCAGGCCCCGAGTCAGAAGGTCCCATGCGCCCGGAGGGCAGCCGGCACCCCTCCCACCCTCATTCCCTCTATCTTGCTCTACCTTCTCCAAAGAATCTATAATGTAGGAATAAGTGCTGACCAGTGTAGGAGAGCAAAACTTGCCACCCCCCAAAAAGACTCTTGGCATGTGGATTATTTCAAGCTGAAAACAATCAAGGCCCAAAAGACTCCCCCAAAAGGGCTTTCTTTTTACCTCCTCAACTGCCTGAGGGATACAGACAGAGGACTTATTCCAGGAAAGGAGTTGTCACTATAAACAACTACAACCTGCATTAAGTGTGAGCACAGGAAGGAAACAGCAGCAAAGTCTGTGTCCCATTGTCTCCGAGGGGGCCCAGAAAACACTTGCTTTTCTGTCTCTGTCAACTGCCTTCCTCCCCTTTGAAGTCTCAAACCACTACCCCCAACATCCTCCTCGTGTCTTTCGCAAAAGGAGGTGTCCTGAGTTTCAGACGTCTTGCTAAGTTACTCGGCTTTCCCGGATCTCTCACATATATTCATGTCATTAAACTTCGTTTGATTTTTTTTTTCCCTCCTATTAATCTGTATCATGTCAATTTAATTCTTAGACCAGCTAGAAGAACCTAGAAAGGCAGAGGAAATTATCTTTCAACACCTGCAAAGAGGTGAAAATAATAATACATTTCGTTATCAGCCTCCTCCCTGAATGAACCCTTAACCACTGCAGAAGCAGTCATCACAGCAGGCATTCCCACTAGGATGCTGCCTCCTTTTTTTTTTTTTTTTTTTTAAGGGCCATACCTGAGGCATATGAAAGTTCCCAGGCTAGGGGCTGAATCGGAGCTACAAACTGCCAGCCACAGCAATACCAGATCCGAGCAGTGTCTGCAACCTACACTGCAGTTCATGGCAATGCCAGATCCTTAACCCACTGAGTGACGGCAGAGATCGAACCCACATTCTCGGGGATACTAGTCAGGTTCATTACTGCTGAGCCATGACGGGAACTCCTGGCTGCCTCCTTAAGAAGAGACACAGATAACAAAAAATAAAGACAGCCGGCCAGCTGGGCCAGAAGCTAAGGCTGCAGCTCCTGGAAGTGTGGGTTTCCTCTGAGAGCCCTGGGGCTTGTGGTTGGAGTTCTCAGTTCTCCATATATGGACATCGACAAGTCACAGCCTAATGGAAACTCATTCTTCCCTTCTGCCTATGATGCAGGCGGGAGCACCCTGGATTCAATTCCATCTCCATCACCGATTAGCTAGCTACAGTGGCCTTAAGCAAACGACTCAACCTCTCTGGACCTCATTATCTTAACTAAGCCTTGTTTTAAGGATTGAATGAGCTTGTATATGGGAATTCCTTGACATAGTGTGGGTAAAATGTTTGTTTTCTTCATTTTCCTAAAAGAGTGATTTTTTTTTTTTTTTATAAAAGGTAATTTGGAAGTTGGGGAATGGAAAACCATTGAGGAAGTGATCCTTTCCACAACTCTGCAGCAGCATTCATTCTCCGCTTCAGGGCTGCAGACATACCCAAGCACTCTAAATTCAGGGCTGACTTCGTGGAACAGAGCCAACAGGAGGAAGGGCCAGAGTCTTTGCAGAAGACCGACCCCCTCCCTCCACCAAGCCTGCAGGAGAAAATGGCTGCAACAAAATGAAATGCCGATGGAGTCGGAGAACCTGTAGAGAGCCGAGCATTGCATTTCTTTCACAAATATTTACTGAATGCTTACTATATGCCTGGCCCTGTGGTATGTGGTGAGGAAGCCACAAATTTCCCCTGTATCTGACACCCTTCTCGACTCCCTCAGTGATTAGTGCCAGGTCCTATGCAAACCTTATGAGGAGGCCAGGGGCACCTGCTAATCAAGAGCATAGAGGCAGACCCTGCACACAGAGTGCCCGGGTGTTGCTGGCCAGGGTGCGCCTCCCTCCATGGCAACAAATGATTCAGGGTGAAGCAGCCTCATGGCCAGAAAATTTATGAGACCTCAGATGCTTCCCAGAGCCTTATATAATTCTTTGCAGACGCTCTCATACTTGACAGAAAGCCAAAAGGAGAAAAAAACATTTAAGCACATGTTTTCCATCAATGTATTCTTTTTAGGGAAAGGAAGAATTAGTCAGTCCTGAGGGCATAATGAAACTGACTACTCCTAAATATTTGTCTATTCCTGTGTGTGTTTGGCTAGAAGTAGAAATTCATGTAAGACAAAACAAGAGAGCATCAAGACTCTAAACAAACAGGACAGGAAGCAAGCCGTGCTGAATGATCTTAAGATCTTAAGTGGTGATCTACTGTGGCTTTATAAATCAAAAATTTAAGTCAGGGAGGAAAAAAGATGTTTTGCACACCCTAGTTTCCAACCAATCTGATGTTTCTTAGATCTTCCAAACAAACCCTACTGGGAAAATTCTAAAAATCATTATCTAGCAGTAGAAGTCACAAAAAGGTTAACAAACTGTGTGCAGCCAGCCAGAATCCCATCAGCAAAAAGAACACAAAAGCAAAATAATATGGCATCAACTATTCCTAAGTTTAGCAAAAAATGGTGTATGAGGAAAAAAATTTGGTTTGGAATACTAGGCAACCATTAAAATTCTATGCAATCTGTTGGCATCAACCATTGTTCACAACAAATTCGGTGAAGGAGAAATTACAAAGTAATATTCACAGATGATGCCATTTTTATCAGTAACTATTAGTGTAGGTGGATATGTATTTCCTTTCATCTACACAGATGCACATATACTCGAAAGGAGAGAAGCATGTTATTTCACGGTTGTATTAGTTTCCCATCACTGCTACAACAAACTACCACAAACACAGTGGCTTAAAACAAATTTATTCTCCTAACTCTGGTGTCAGAGTCTAAATTCAGGGTATTAGCAGGGATATGTTTCTTTTGGAGGCTAAAGGATAAAATCTGTTGCTTTGCCTTTTCCAACGTCTCAAGGCCACCATCAGCCCTTGACGGGTGGCACCTTCCTCCACCTTGAGTCTGCAGGGTAGCTTTTTTTCCCTCCTCTCTCTGGCCTCCTGCTTCCCTTTTACAAAGATCCTTGTAAGTACTTCAAGGCCACCGGGATCATCTCCCCATCGCGAGACCCTTACCTGAATCCCTTTTACCATGTAAGGTAACACAGGTTCTGGGGATCAGGAAACGGACATCTTTTGTCGCTGCTCCCACCTCCCATACTAACAATGCTTATTCCTAGGTGGTGACATTATGGGAGATTTCTGTCGCTATTCGTTACCTCTATTTTCTTTTTCTAAAGTCAACACAGATGATTTGTGTAATTTTTAAAAAGAAGTTTGCTGTTGGAGACGAAAAATGTTCTAAAACTGGGATTAAGGTGATAGTTGCATACCTCACTATATCAACTGCATACTTAAAAATGGGTGGATTTCATGGTATATAAATAATACCTAATACACTTGTTAAAAAAAAAAACCCTAAAATTATGAGTTCCCTGGCAGCCAAACAACATAAAAACAAAAACCAAGATCTAATGCCCAGCGTCATGAATAGTGAATATATAGACAATATTGTACTATAATCAGACAATATGGTACTATAACTAAACATGCTCAGAGACTATCCTATTTATTTCAACCACTAAAAATTGGTAATTACGAAGCGTGACAGAGGTGCTAATTATCGCTACAATGGCCATCCTATTAGAATATATAAATGTATCAAAAAAGTACACCTTAAATTTACACAATGTTATATGTCAACTATACTTCAACGAAAACCAAAAACAGAATAAAAAGGGGGGTTGCAATTTACCTTCAAATGGCTCAACAAAGAAAAAAATGTAAATATATATAGAGAGAGAAAAAAATAGATAGCAAGATGGTAACTGGTGAATCTAGAGTTGCCCATACAGTTCTTTCAACTTGGTGTACGTTTTAAATTTACCAAACGGAAACCGGGTAGGAACACAAGAAGAAACGACTGGGCATCTCTAGAAACTAATCTGATCATTCAAGTGTGAAGCTGGACGTCCGCTTCTACCCTTTGGCTCTCAGGTTCCGAGCGACGTGGGCGCAGCAGTCAGCGCCGTTGGGCTGAACCTCAGCAAGGAGGCCAGCGCTCACCTCTTCCTTCCTCGCCGTACGCCAGGTGAGGGGGGACCACGATCCTCCGCTTCTCTCCAATGCAAACGCCGAGCAAACCTTCATCCATCCCAGCAATCACGTAGCCCTGCCCAATGTACGTGTCAAAAGTGCGGTTCCGCGAGTAGCTGGCAAAGAGGAGAAGAGGGTCGTCACGAGGGGCGTAGCGGCCGCTATGCCGGCTGTCCCGGGAGGCAACAGGAGCTCAGAGGCCTCCAGAGCCCGGAATGCGGTGAACCCCAGAATCGGAGTGCGGGTCGGGGAACACGCTCTCCTGAAATGGTGAGCACGGAGCCACACACGGAGTCGGGGCTGCCACCTGCAGAAACGCTCCCACAACCCAGTACCCCAGCGCTCTGGTTTGGCCGGGTTATGAATGAGAGGCGGGTTTCATGAAGCAACCCTGCAGAAATGCAGCTCATGTGAGTCAGACTGCACACTTGGTGACCCAGTCAAGTTAATGGAGAACGCAGTAGGGGGGGCCCTTCTCAGAAACTAAGAATTTTTCTAAGGAGGAGAATATCTTTATAGGTAGGACATGAATATTCGAATTGCCACATATACCAAAGCAATTTAACTCTGCAGCCTCCACCAGAGCCCGGATGAACTCGCCCCACTGTAATCCATGCTATAATCACCAAGCTACCGCATGGTGACACCTGGACCACTTGATGCCACAAGTGCCTGCAGCAGGAGGCCCAAGCCTTCTGCCCAGAGGAGAGATCCAGTCTCAATTGCCAACTGAGTCTGATTACTATGAATCTGGAGAGAACAGGAATAAACTTCCCAAAGCCTGAAGACTCCAAAATAAAATTATAAAACTTCATATCCCATGTCTCTTTCCAAACTTTGAACCACAATGATCTGTACCCACTACTCACAGCTAGAGCACATGTGGCCAAAAGCTCTTCCTGAAGGAGCCAACCCGTTCCACCATCACCTCATCAAACACAGCCCAAGAACAACTGCCTCCTGGAAGATGGCCCACAGTGAGGCCAGGGAGATGAAAAGGCGGAGCTGTGAGGGGCTCTTCCTTCTCAGCACCCCTCAGACCACAAAGCCAAGGAGCATGAAGAAATGATAGGAAGTGGATCATCTGCATAACTATCAGCAGGTCATTGTCTGGAAGACCTACGAAATTCATAACACTGGTTCCCTGTGAGAGGGGAACTGGGTGATTGAGGGCCAAGGAGAGGAGGGAAATCCTTCATTGTCCATTATTTTATACTTTTAGGATTTTGAACCATGTCCATGTATCACGTAGTAGAAAAAAAAAATGTTTTAAAAAGAAAAAGGAGTTCCCGCTATGGCACAGTGGGTTAAGAATCTGACTGCAGGAGTTCCCGTCATGGTGCAGTGGTTAACGAATCCGACTAGGAACCATGAGGTGGCGGGTTCGATCCCTGGCCTTGCTCAGGGGTTAAGGATCCGGCATTGCTGTGAGCTGTGGTGTAGGTTGCAGATATGGCTTGGATCCCGAGTTGCTGTGGCTCTGGCGTAGGCCATCGGCTACAGCTCCAATTTGACCCTTAGCCTGGGAACCTCCATATGCCGCAGAAGCAGCCCTAGAAAAGGCAGAAAGACCAAAAAAAAAAAAAAAAAAAAAAGAATCTGACTGCAGCAGCTTGGCTCAGATTCAGTCCCTGACACAGGAACTTCCATATGACAACCATTAAAAAAAAAAAAAAAAGCTATTAAAAAAGAAAAAGAAAAGTCTCTATCATACAAATCAAAAAGCTATAATCGCTAAAGGTATAATACTAGCCCAGGAATAGTGAGATTACTGGAAAAGAAAAAAATTCTAGACAAAAATCCAAAAGTCTATAAAAGGATTTGGGGGAGTTCTCTGATGGCCTAGCCGGTTGAGGCTCCTGCGTTCTCACCGCTGTGGCTCTGGTTGCTGCTGTGAGGCGTAGGTTCAATCCCTGGCCCAGGAATTCCCACATACTGCCTGTGTGGCAAAAAAGAAAAAAAAAAAAAAAAAAAAAAACAAGAGAGAACCTGAAATAAACGTTGCAACTCTCATTTAAAAAAAAAAAAAAAAAAAGGATTTGGTACAGAATTCCCTCTGTGGCACAATGAGATTGGCAGCATCTTGGGAGCCTGGGATACAGCAGATTAAGGATCCAGCATTGCAGCAGCTGCAGCTTAGGTCCCAACTGCGACTGAGATCTGATCCCTGGCCCAGGAACTCCATATGCCACAGGGTGGCCAAAAAAGAAAGAAAGAAAAAAGATGTATACTTTGGGAGTTCCCTTTGTGGCTCAGCAGGAATGGACCTGACTAGTATCCATGAGGACTCGGGTTCAATCCCTGGCCTCGGTCAATGGGTTAAGGATCCAGCATTGCCATAACCTGCAGTGTAGGTTGCAGACTCGGCTTGGATCTGGCATTGCTGTGGCTGTGGTGTAGGCTGGCAGCTCTATTTCCAATTCCATCCCTAGCCCAGGAACTTCCATATGCCATGAAAGAAAGAAGGAAGGAAGGAAGAGAAAGAAAAAAAGGAAGAAAGAAAGAAAAAAAGAGTGCATTTGGTACATAATAAATGTCAGATTTTAGATGAGTAAGGAAAAGGCAGTTATTAAATAAAGGGTGTTGGGAAAACTAACTAACCATCTGGGAAAAAAGTTAGATGCTGACTATCACATTGAGGACCACAATAAATTCCAGATGGATTAAACATTTAAACATGAAAGTGTTTCTAAGCATGGTGAGAGCCTGTGGAAGGTTTTTACTGTTTACTTCGGGTGGTGAGAATGGAGGAGGTTGATGAGAAATTATTACTTTTTTATTTGGGGCTTTTTAGGGCTGCACCCTCAGCATATGGAGGTCCCCAGGATAGGGTTCCGAATCAGAGCTGCAGTTGCCAGCCTACGCCACAGCCATAGCCGCACCAGATCCGAGTCACATCTTCGACCTACACCACAGCTCATGACAATGCCGGATTTTTAACCCACTATGCGAGGCCAGGGATTGAACCTGCAACCTCATGGATACTAGTCAGATTCGTTTCCGCTAAGCCATGATAGGAACTCCTATGTTTTATTAAATATCTTTTCATTGTTTTGCTTTATACAATAAGAACATACTTTTAAAAAATAAAAATTCTAATAGAGAATATTTTAAAGGGTTAAAAAAGCATTTAAAAAGCATGAGGAAAATACAGGTAAATATTTATATACTCTAGGGGAGGGAGAGAATTTTTAACAAATCATCCATGACAGAATATATAAAAATTTGTATAAGAATAAAGGAAGCCTGGAGTTCCCGTCTTGGTGCAGCAGAAATGAATCCGACTAGCAACCATGAGGTTTCGGGTTCAATTCCCGGCCTCGCTCAGTGGGTTGGGGATCCAGCGTTGCCATGAGCTGTGGTGTAGATTGCAGATGTGGCTCGGATCCCACGTTGCTGTGGCTGTGGCGTAGGCCAGCAGCGGTAGCTCCAGTTGGACCCCTAGCCTGGGAATCTCCATGTGCCACGGGTGTGGCCTTAAAAAGACAAAAAAGACAAAAAAAAGAAATTATGAAGTTATATTTTTCTCCTATAAATTAGCAAAGATTATTTTAAAATCATACCCAGTGCTGCTGAGTTTGCAGGGAATGGGATACTCTTAGTGATGTAAAATCTTCCTTGAGGCTAACTTGGTAATTATATCAAAAACTAAAAAACACACATAACCTTAGACCCAGAGATTCTTCTAAAAATTTATCCCAAGGAAACAATCGTATTTTTTAAGATTTAGCTACAAAAATAATTACTGCAGCAATTAAGAAAAACTGTGGTTCCATTAATATGGAAAGAAGAATGGTCTTTCAGTTAGAAATATAATTCCAGGGAATAAAAGAACCAAGCTCATATATAACAAGTAATCACACACACACACAAACACACACACACTCTGAATTTTTTTTAATAGAGAATAAAAACAACCCAAATGTCATCAATGGGGAATGCTTAAATAAATATGGCATATTTACCCAATGAAACACTATGCAGACATAAGAAATGACTTCTTGGGCGTTCCCATTGTGGCTCAGTGGGTTAAGAACCCCACTAGTATCCATGCTGTGGCTGTAGTGTAGGCCTGCAGCTGCAGCTCTGATTTGACCCCTAGCCTAGAAACTTCCACATGCCACAGGTCAGATTCATTTCTGCTGCACCATGACAGGAACTTCTATATGACGTATCTTAATATTTTGTTTTAACTTTGAACCAGGGGACTAATGCTTTTTTTCCTCAAAATCAAATATAAAATATAAAAGAAGAGATCCTAGGAGGAGGAAGAATGAATTATTCAAATAAAATTATACCATATAAAAATTCTTCTGTAATGTTTCTGGATGACTAAATAAAAGAGAAGTCTCTTACCTCAAAGAGACAGGTGGATTGCTGTTCCTACTTGTTTGCTCTTTAGGAAGCTAAAGAAATGTTTTCCAAATAACACATGCCACTTGAATGAGCAACACATACCAAACGCCTGTTGCCTGCTCAAGACTGCAGGCTAAGCTTGCTAAACAAAATGAAACTTTGAGTAATAACGAGCTTGGTCATTAGCCTCCAAAGCCTCAAGATGGGAGCTGAATGATTCCAGCCAGTCCCTGCAGCAGACAAGCCTTTAAAGTTTGCAAAGTACTTTTCCTACCTCATCTCTTTAATCTAACTGTCTCTTTGAGAAGAGTGTTAACAACAGGGAAAGGCCTGGGGAGGTCAAATGCTGTCCAAAGTCACACACCTAGTGCACCACACACAGGGACAGGAACCCAGGTCGCCTGGCACCAGGTCTGTTCTCTCCCCTCCTGTTGCCTGGACCTCCCTTCTGGACCTAATTGGGTTCATAATTGGATACAGTACAGAGGATGGTGGGAGTCCAGGGTGAGCCTACCCTGCTTTCCTGCAAACCCATCTCCCAAGGAGACGGTTCTAACAGCCTCTGAAAGAATTCGGTATCAGAAAATAGAAACCTGTATTGGAGATGAAAATACCAACTCCAAATCAGCACCGACAGAGTATGCCAATCATTGTCCCGCCAGCAGTAAACCGTATTTAATAGGATGTTTTGGGGAGTCCAGATTCCTACTGTTTCCTTACCTGGAATCAAAGAATGTGCCATCCAGAAGTGTGCCATTGTAATGATACCTGAGAAAGTCCCCGCTTTGACTTCGCCGCTCACAGTTTTCAGGCACTACTTTATTCTCAATGGAAATGCCATCCTTGGGATTGTGGAGGTCCAATAATGCGACATCAAAGACCAGAGATGCCTGTCCAGGAATGTCCTTCCCTAGAGTGGAATGAAGGAAGATGACGAAACCCGGACATAAGATTTAGGAAGCACTTTGCAACACAAAGCTCACTGCGTCGGTGTTACACATTCCCTGAAGTGTTCAAGCCCAGGAAACAAATGTTCTTCCGCATCTCGGGCAGTCCCCTGTGGTGTCTAACCATGCTGTCTCACCATGGCCTCCACCCAGGGATGGGCTGGCGGGCATAACTTGAAGTCTGACCTCATCAGAAAGGGGGCCGACCAATATTAATGACGTGGAGACTACTGGGACCACATTTTCTACGCTTGTGCTGGCAAGTCAAGGCTCTACTCAGGTGTAAACCCAAATACATACCTCTCTCTGTGGGTTTCTGTTTGTGTATTGATGTGAATCACAGACACTTAAAGGCACAAATTCTAAAGCTCAGATTTGGTTCTGGAGAACACCGCATAGACCTGTTCTTTGGAACTCACAGCCCAGCCCATTTTCTTTTCCTTTTTTTTTTTTTTTTTTTTTTTTTTTTTATGGACTGCACTGGCAGCATGTGGAGGTTCCCAGGCTAGGGGTCTAATCAGAGCTGTAGCCGCCGGCCTACACCGCAGCCACAGGAACGCTGGATCCGAGCCGCATCTGTGACCTGTGCCACAACTCACAGCAACGCCCAGATCCTTAACCCACTGAGCAAGGCCAGAGATCGAACCCACATCCTCTTGGATGCTAGTCAGGTTTGTTAACCTCTGAGCCACGAGAGGAACTCCCCATCTTTTTTTAAAGAGGTAAAAGTTCAAAACAAGATATAAATAAAACTAAAGTTAGCTGAGATGAGAGGGGGGCAATGGCACCCATGGTCCAAAAAATAAACTGTCCTCAAATCATTTCTATCGCACTTCTTGGACCTTCCTAACAGTTAGGATTTATTGAATACGTGCAACATGAAGAGATTACTGGGCACTAGCTCTTCCTGCAAAGATCAACATCAACCAATAAGTGACTCTAAATCCAGTCCTCTAGGATAAAAGGACGTTACCTGGCAAACCACCTATCTCAACACTCTTACATGCCATTTTTATGCCATGCAAAGGAGTAAGGCTGGGTAAGTGAACCACAGGGCATGCCAAGCCTGTGCTCCTTCAACTGGCTTTTTGGCAGAGCCCATCCTTCTGTCTCCTTTCCCTCAAAGGAAGAGTGAAGTCTGTTTTAAGTGGGCTGCTGAGTCAGCCTCTGGAATGCCAGGTGTGGTTAAGCCCTGAAAGCAGGTATGGGTGTGGGTAGGTGTGCTATAGAATGTTAATCTTTCGTAATTTTCTGAATCATTTGATTTAATAGAAAATCAGAAGTCTTAAAAGTAATTTCAGAGTTCCCGTCTTGGCGCAGCAGAAACGAATCCGACTAGGAACCATGAGGTTGAGGGTTCGATCCCTGGCCCTGCTCAGTGGGTTAAGAATCCAGCATTGCCATGAGCTGTGGTGTAGGTCACAGATGTGGCTTGGATCTGGCGTTGCTGTGGCTGTGGTGTAGGCCAATATCAACAGTTCCAATTCAACCCCTAGCCTGGGAACCTCCATATGCCATGGGTGTGGCCCTAAAAAGACAAAAGACAAAAAATAAATAAATATTTTTTTAAAAAAGTAATCCCAAGGTTTCAATTTTTCTAGCATTACCATGTACCATTTGCATGTTTGCTTTTTAAATTTTTTTTCCTAACAAATATATGTCTATATATATATATATTTTTTGTCTGCACCTGCGGCATGTGGAAGTTCCCAGGAATCAAACCCAAGCCACAGCGGTAACCAGAGCCACAGCAATGACAATGCCAGATCCTTAACCCACTGAGCCACCAGGGAACTCCATAGTTTTTTTTAGAACAACTTCATTGAGATATAATTCCCACACTATACAATTTACCTATTTAAATGTATATCTGGATAGCTGAGCACAGTATCAAAATACAAAGCATTTTAAAATAACCACTTTAAATAAACTATTTCTTTTAAATATTTAAAGTGTTATTTATTTTATTTTATTTTATTGTTTGTTTGGTTTTTAGGGCTGTACCCACAGCATATGGAGGTTCCCAGGCTAGGGGTCCAATAGGAGCTACAGCTGCAGGCCTACACCAGAGCCACAGCAATGCTAGATCCGAGCCGCGTCTGCAACCTATACCACAGCTCACGGCAAAGCCGGATCCTTAACCCACTGAGCAGGGACAGGGATTGAACCCGAAACCTCATGGTTCCTAGTCGGATTCATTTCCGCTGCACCACGACGGGAACTCCCCAAAAGTGTTATTTATTTTAAATAAATAAATCACATTTCTCATGTCAGGCTAGGTGTCTAGTTTTATTTGGTACATCATATTCATGTGGAAGACAACAAAAGGATTTGGGAGCCAAAGAGAATGACCTTCCATTAGATAAGGATGAGGCAGTTTGAGTATCATTAAGGATAATAACATGTTTAGGGAAGAGAAAATTAAGATATATTTACGGCAATTATAAAAATTAAGATATATTTTCAAGCTTTATTTTCCTTTTAGCAGGTTTTAAAAGAAACTATCTACAGATCCCCAAAAATAAACACAGCGGCGGACAGGAGAGAAGGCCCCCCACCTCCTGCTTTGTAGACCAAGAGCCAGGAAGCATAGCTTGGAAAACATTATATTAGGGAATTATTAGAAGTTGGGTACCACTGTCAGTAAACTTCTTAAATAGCATCATGTTTTCATTTCTATTCTTAACTACATATATCTGCTTATTTAAATGCAGGGAAGTCCCACGGTTGTATCAGCGTGTCGGTGCGATTAAATGTGCCTGAAATACAAACATGAGTAGCTGAGATAAATTCTATTTATCAGCCAATATTCTCTTTGCTCTCACAGTAAACTACAAACTGGACACTAATTCAAATTAATGTGTTTTCTAAAATTATGCTTTGCATTTGTCCTCATGGAGCTAATGTCACAGGTAAGACCCATCCAGGAGGTACAAATCAGTGAAAAAAAGACAATTCTAGCAGCATATGCTAAATTGTTACCTCTTTTTTTTTTTTTTTTTTTTTTTTTTTTTGGCTTTTTAGGGTTGCACCCAAAGCATATGAGATTCCCAGGCTCGGGGTCGAATCAGAGCTACAGCTGCCAGCCTACACCACAGCCACAACAACGCAGGATCTGAGTCACGTCTGGGACCTACACCACAGCTCACGGCAACGCCGGATCATTCACCCACTGAACAAGGTCAGGGATCGAACCCGCAACCTCATGGTTCCTAGTCGGATTCATTTCCACTGTGCCGCGACGGGAACTCCGCTAAATTTCTACCTTGATGTCTACAACCTTTTCCTGTCTCATTCAGATCTCTTTTCACAGCAGGGAAAGGCTGGAGAGGTTGGTGTCCAAGGACATAGCTTATGAGGCAATGGCAGACCGCTTACTTAGGACAACCACGACCGTGAATAGGTGCAGAATTCCACAACCTACTCATCAGACAGCAGATGATCTAGACTAGCAACATCCAACAGAACTTTCTGCAGATGGGAATGCTCTGGGGTGTACTGTCCAGGAGACAGCACTTAAGTATGTCAACTGTGGCAGTAGGACCAAGGTGCAGAATTTGAACTTCTGTTTCTTTTAACGTAAATGCAAATAGCCATCTGTAGCTAGTGGCTCTCATACTGGACACTGCACGTCTAGACCAAAAGCTCTGGCGGGTTTCGCGTGGTAAGTTAACCACTGCAATAGAAATAAGGACGGCTGAGAGAGGCTGGAAGAACGAGAAGCACTTACCATCTCCGTCTTCTCCATAGGCCAGAAAAGGAGGTATGGTGATGATGCGCTTTTCCCCCACACACATCCCCAGCAGCCCTTTGTCCATGCCGGGAATCAGCCAGCCGATTCCCACATATGTGTCATATGTTTTCATGCGATTGTGACTGAAAACCAATGAAAAAGGGGAAAAGTTCCATATCATGCGGGCATTTCTAACTCATCTTTCCAAAGGGTTTTGTTACCCAACACTCAGCTGACCAAGGAACCCTTGGTCATCCCTGGAGAAAAGGCATGCATACATCTTTGCTCCCAATCACAGAGCAGTTGGGAAGAGTCCCTTTGCAGGTTTCCCCATGGGCATAAAAAGCAGATGAGACAGAAGGAACGAAGGGGCATTTCAAGGATATCACGACAAGTAGCGGAACTTACCTCGAATCAAACAGTGTCCCATCCAAGAACGTTCCGTTGTAGTGGTACCTTACAAAATCAGACACCTGGATGGTCCGAGAGCAACTGGGGGGCTTGAAATAAGTGTGAACCTGAACCTGATCTTCCGAATTCCAAATATCCATCAGAAGGACATCAAAATGCAGCACTGAATTTGGGGGGATAACACCAGCTAGAAAATAAGAGTTCATATTAAGAAGCTGCGGCCTTTCGGGCCAGACAAATAAACACCTAGGATGCTGCCGTGGTGAACGGAAGCCAAAAGGGCTCAAGGAGTCACCTACAGTTCCAAAATGAGCCATGCTCCCTCCATCTTTCCTCCAAATGAAATTCAAAGAAAAGCGAAAAAACATGTTCCTCTCAACAAGGGTTACATTCAATACACCTGTGTTAACAACACTTCTTTCATCTCTAGAGTAAATAAACTTAAGGTGAAATTTTAGTTGTGTGTTTTCACTGCTTCTCATTTCCCCCAACGTAAAGCTTCCAAAGATTCTCTAGTCTGACCGACTGAAGAGCCTGCAGATGTTCTGGTCGTTTCGGCAGAGGGTGTTTACACACACAGAACAGATACTTACAAACCCCTTCACTTCCGTAGGCGAGCTTTGGAGGGATCTTCACAAAACGCCTCTCATTTACACACATCCCGACCAGAGCTTGGTCCATCCCTGCAATCAGCTGCCCTTTTCCCACAAACACGTTGAAAGTGGAGTCTCTGTCATAGCTGAAGACCCAAAGGTAGGGAGAGAGAAGGAAAAGTATAACCAACTTTTCTCTTAGGGAAACCAACCTGTAAAAATGTACCCATGGACAGAGTGCAAAGCCAAACGCCCACAAAGGAGTTACTGATGCAGGAAATGTCTTCACTGGACACGCTTGCAGGGCTGGAATGTTTTAATTACCTTGAATATTGCCAGCAAATCTAGTTAAGTAAACCTCAGCATAACTCTCTCTAGAAGAAAGTATATGTTAAGTGTGTTGTGAAATAGCTACCAATTCTTCCATTTAAAAAAAAAAGAGTTTATTCTGTTTCTATGTGATTGGTACCTAACAGCAACATCACAGATACACTAATGTGCAAACTAATACAAATTTTCTTAAGTCAATAAGTTAAACAAAGAGGCAGCATGGTGTAGTAGGAAGGGCACTTAAATTCTCTTAATCTCAGCTTCCTCCCCTGCAAACTATGAGTGATAATAATAGCCCATCCTAAGACCTGCACAATATAACAATGTGAAAAGTGCTCTGAAAACCTAAGGGTTATGCCAGTAGTGCTATGAGTAACGATTTCAGGTTCTAGAAGGTTTGATGTAGACTGAAATCACTCACACATGAGTTTTAAAGGCTGCCTGGTGATGGCCTTAAATAGGAAGATAAATAATGGAATCATGGCTATGATCCAAACTCTCCTCCTCTTCAGTGTCAAATTTAGCAACAGCGAGAGGGAGCCTATTAGGAGACTGTGCCAGGTGCTCTGGGGGAACATTAAAAAAGTCCAAGGCATGGACTTTGCCTACAAATATCTTATAAACTGGCAGAGACACTCGCAGAGTTTCAGACACTGTGTTTAAGAAAGGACTACAGGGCTTGGTTTTTAATAATGAAACACTAGAAATAACTTAGAAGTTCAAGAGTATGGCACTGAGTGTTTACAAGGCAAGGACGTATAATAAAATGTCTGTGGTCATTAAAAATAACAGATTTCTGCTCTAGGGGTGTAATGTACAGCATTTCTATACATTACCGCAGTTTATGATACTATGTAGCGAACATAGTTAATGGTGACTATAGTTAATACTGTGTTGCATATTCAAAGTCGATAAGAAAGTAGATCTTAAAAATTGTCATCATGGGAGTTCCCGTCGCGGCGCAGTGGTTAACGAATCCGACTGGGAACCATGAGGTTGCAGGTTCGATCCCTGCCCCTGCTCTGTGGGTTAACGACCCGGCGTTGCCGTGAGCTGTGGTGTAGGTCGCAGACGCAGCTCGGATCCTGCGTTGCTGTGGCTCTGGCGTAGGCCGGTGGCTACAGCTCCGATTCGACCCCTAGCCTGGGAACCTCCATATGCCGCGGGAGCGGCCCAAGAAATAGCAACAACAACAACAACAACAAAAGACAAAAAAAAAAAAAAAAATTGTCATCACAAGAAAAAAAATTGTTTATGCATGGTTTTTTAGCAATGAATGGTGGGTTTTGGTGGGGTTTTTTTTGTTTTTTTGGTCTTTTCTAGGGCAGCACCAGTGGCATGTGAAGGTTCCCAGGCTAGGGGTCTAACCGGAGTTGTAGCCACCAGCCTAAGCCAGAGCTACAGCAATGCGGGATCCGAGCCATGTCTGTGACCTACACCGCAGCTCATGGCAATGCCAGATCCTTAACCCACTGAGCGAGGCCAGGGATCGAAATCACGTCCTCAAGGATACTAGTCAGGTTTGTCATCGATGAGCCACCACGGGAACTCCTTAACTATGTTTTTGTTGTTGTTGTTGTTGTCTTTTTTGCTATTTCTTGGGCCACTGCCGTGGCATATGGAGGTTCCCAGGCTAGGGGTCGAATCGGAGCTGTAGCCACCAGCCTACGCCAGAGCCACAGCAACGCGGGATCCGAGCCGCGTCTGCAACCTATACCACAGCTCATGGCAACGCCGGATCCTTAATCCACTGAGCAGGGGCAGGGACCGAACCCGCAACCTCATGGTTCCTAGTCGGATTCGTTAACCACTGCGCCACGACGGGAACTCCCGGAACTCTTTAACTATGAATGTTAACTACACTTACAGTGGTGATCATTTTGCAACATATACAAATACCAAATCATTATGTTGTACACCTGAAACTAATGCAATGTTATATGTCAATGATACCTCAATAAAATTGTTTTTTTAATTTCTAATCATTGGCATAGAAGGACATATACATTAAAAGTGCAGGTTACAGAGTCACAGTATAAAATAATCCCATTTTGAATTTACATATATAGACTACATATGAAAAAAACCCATAAGGTGATGTGAAAATGTTATCCATGGTAATCTATGGGTAGGTGACTTAATTTGTCTTTGATCCTCTCTTAATTTCCAAATGATTACGGGATATAGTCAGCCCTCTGCAGCCTCAGATTTCATTTCACAGATTCGACCAAGTGGGATTTAAAATACTTCTTACAATTCCAGAACGTTCCAAAAAGCAGAAACTTGAGGAGTTCCCTGGTGGCCCTAGCTAATTAAGGACCCGGCATTGTCACTGCTGTGGAGCAGGTTCAGTCCCTGGCCCAGGAACCTTCACATGCCTCATGTGTGGCAAAAAAAAAAAAAAAAAAAAAAAAAAAAAAAAACCAAAAAACAAAACAAAAAAAAAGAACAAACTCACAAAGGAAAAAAATAAGTTGAATTTGCCAAGCACTGGCGACTATTTATGTAACATCAACATTAACATTGTATTTGGTATTGGAAGTAATCTAGAGATGATTTAAAACATGTGGGGAGTTCCCGTCGTGGCTCAGCGGTTAACGAATCCGACTAGGAACCATGAGGTTTCGGGTTCAATCCCTGCCCTTGCTCAGTGGGTGAATGATCCGGCCTTGTGGTGAGCTGTGGTGTAGGTCGCAGACGAGGCTCGGATCCCGTGTTGCTGTGGCTGTGGTGTAGGCCGGCGGCTACAGCTCCGACTAGACCCCTAGCCTGGGAGCCTCCATATGCTGCGGGTGCGGCCGTAGAAAAAGATCCAAAAAAAAAATTTTTTTAATTAAAAAAAAATTTAAATATATGGGAGGGTATGCCTTGGTTATATGCAAATACTACACCATTTTATATGAGGAACTTGAGCATCTGAGGATTTTAGTATCCGAAGGGGTCCTGGACTCAATCCTCCAGACACCGAGGAACAACCAACCGTACCTGTGTAATAAAATGTCATGAGCTGCGGGAATTTACCTCATTAGGATGTGCTGCCCTTCACTGGGTAAATTAATTCCACCTTTTCCTCGCGGTCCCTAAAGAAAACAGTTTAGGAGAGCAGCACCGTCCACCTCACCTCCCGTCAGGGCCGCTTCCTCAGACCTGCCCCCTCCTTCCCTTTCTCTTAGTTTTACGGTCCATTTCACAGCCTTCCTTTCTCCAAGGTCAGTGAAAAGAAAGCAAGAGTCAAGTTCTGGCTGACAAGCCAGAGGACAAAAGCACATGGTCAGCTTTGTGCCCAACTCGGCTTGGCACCTCTGCCCTCTGTCTCTGAGGGACCAACATCCACCCCAGGGAATGCCAGCTCTTCCATTTCACTTGGCTGGAGCCTCACCACATTCTGAACCCTCACAAAACTGGAAGATGTGTGTAAATAAGGCTTCACAGACTCCCCAGGCACAGAACATGTGCAAACAGCAACAGTGCACAAGCTGGAAACTTTATATTTTTCACCCACAGAACCCAAATTTATATCACATTTTATTTTTTTAATTATTGTTGATTCATAATGTTGTGTCCATTTCCACTGTACAGCATAGCGACCAAGTCACACACACATGCACATTCCTTTTCTTATACTATCTTCCATCCACAGAACCCAAGTTTAGAGAGTATTTATTATGTGTCAGGCACAGGGACAACCTAAGCTCTTCTATACATAATCTCAGTTAATCCTCATACAACACTTTAATGTGAGTGCTGATACGCAGGCTCCTTGGAGGTGAAAAACCTTCCCAAGCTCACAAAATTAGCCAAGTGGGGAAAAAAGCTAGAACCCAGAACTGTCTGACTCTTCCCCTCCACGCACAGGGCCTCCCCAGCAGGTGTAAAAGAACTGTTGTGGCCTCGAAGCATACATTTCATTCGATGGCTGCCTAAGCAAAGAGCTAAAAATCAAAAACATTTTTCTGAAAGAAAATTATAATTTACATACATGAGAAACTAACAATGAAATACCAGTCTTGTCTACAGCTGAAAACGCTGACCATCTGGAAAAATACGGTTGTTCTGAGCATCTGCGCTAATTAATCAGTACAACTGGCACAAATTCATGTGCAGTGTCCAGCCCAGAACTGGTCATGAAAATTATTTCTGCAAGCACTGGGATTAGAACTTACTCAGCCTGTCCTGGCATCTGGCTGATTTACACCTTTTCAGATGTCCCAGTCCAGGTCCTGCAGGAAGCAAATGATCTGCCCAAACTAGGCAGCTCTAGGAAAGTTTAACCAAGGGGCTGTGTGCGGGATGCAGAGAAACATTAGGGGACAATGCAGTACCTCTGGGGGTTGGTAGAGGGTGCTGTTGGTACGCCTGGGCCTAAAGGATCTAAGGATAGAGGAGGAGGCACCAAAAAATGCACAAAAGCAGAAACTCACCTCCCAGCTGGCTGCCTAGCCCCCAGGGACCCAGGTGAGATTCAACACCCTCCCCAGGCTGAGTTCCACCACTGAGCTTGGGCCCAACTCAAAAGGGGGGAGGCCAAATCTGATGTTTCTGCCTCCTGCCTCCCACCCGACACCTCATGCTCCCCACGGTGACTCTGGGCTTCCCAGATCCTTTGCACAAAATGTTTCCCTCCAACAAACCACCTCTACCAGAAGCTAATGAACCCTGGAAGCGAGGAAAGGCAAGCCAGTAACGATCTGGTAAACTACCCATCTGCTACCCAGATGGAAAAATGAGAGGACACTGTGATGGAAGAAGAGAAGGAAAGTGAGGGAGAAGAGACAAGTGAGCAGGAACGCAAAGGAGGAAAAGGAGAGAGTGCATCCATGCACAGCTCCACGGAGGGTCAGACCCTGACACGTGAGCAGGTGGCCTGGATGGTCTTTGGTGCATTAAAATATCATTACAGGAAAAAGTTAGCAAAGGAGAGTAAAATCATTACATCGTTATTCTGGCTTTTTGTTTTTAAGCAACTGCACAAAGGATGTAATGTCAGATCTCTGCAGATACTCTTTTTCTTTTTTTTCTTTTTGCCTTTTCTAGGGCCACTCCTGCGGCATGTGGAGGTTCCCAGGCTAGGGGTCCAGTCGGAGCTGTAGCCATCAGCCTACGCCAGAGCCACAGCAATGCAGGATCCGAGCCGAGTCTGCGACCTACACCACAGCTCACGGCAACAACGGATCCTTAACCCACTGAGCAAGGCCAGGGATCGAACCCACAACCTCATGGGTCCTAGTCGGATTCGTTAACCACTGAGCCACGACGGGAACTCCCCACAGATACTTCTTATTTTACACAAGTTCTCAGCCCAGCAAAATATAACCGACTTAAATAATCAATATGAATGTATACTTGATTGCAATGAACCACAAATAAAAATTAAAAGCAATGCTTAAGTCTTCAAAGGGGGCATTCGGTCAGCCTGCCAATGGCCTCAGAGGAGCCTCCTAAGATGAATGGAAAAGAACTTTTCCTAAAGTTAGCAGAACTGCCCTGGGCTAACACACAAGCAGCAGCCTCCTCTACCTGCGGCTTTGCTATAGAAAGGCTTGCCCTGAAGATTCACACTTCAAATGCCTCCCACCTAAGTGAGCATGTCCTGACTTGACCGGTCTTCCTGCCACTGCTCAACCCCTCCCGTTCATCCTGACACCATCCAAGGTGCTGCCCAGCTCACTGGCTCCTCTCTGAGACCCAGCCCTGCACTTAACAGGGGATTTACCACCCACGAGAATGGGCACCAGACCCAAATGGAACTAATCAAATTCCAGTTAGTCAGCCTTACTGGCACCCAAAAGGTCTTGTATGTGACACAGAAAGCTTGCCAGGGCTCTCTTTCCGGGAGGGGGAAAATGAGGCCCCTCTGCAATCCCTCAGAGAGATGCAGAAAGTCTTCTCAGTTCATCATTCGGGATCCTCAGGAGGAATCCTTCTAATAAGAAGGATTTTTTTTTTTTTTTTGGACCTTTTTTTTTTTTTTTTTTTAAGGGTTGCATCTTTGGCCTACCAAAGTTCTCTGGCTAGGGGTCAAGCAGCTGCCAGCCACAGCCACAGCAACGTAGGATCCCAGCCCTGGAGCGAATTTCTTCCACAGTGGCCATGGCCTGGGCCAGGGCCTTCAAATAGAAAAATGCCAACCAAGGCCCATGGACCGTGACCATGAATCTTTGATCGAAGATCCCAACATATTTACTTTTTTCTAACACCAGCGATACACTTTCGCCACAGCGAAGAGGCATCCACAAAGGGACAGATGAGAGAAAATGGTAATGCAGTATACTTCCTTATTTTTTAAAGGGTAATATTTAAAATAATCTTATTGGGAGTTCCCGCTGCAGCTCAACAAAATCCATAGGTGGCATCTCTGCAGCACCAGGAGGCAAGTTCAATTCCCCCACCTGGCACAGTGGGTTAAAAGGATCCTTGGAGTTCCCATCGTGGCTCAGAGGTTAACGAATCCGACTAGGAACCATGGGGTTGCGGGTTTGATCCCTGGCATTGCTCGGTGGGTTGAGGATCCGGCATTGCCGTGAGCTGTGGTGTAGGTTGCAGACGCGGCTCGGACCCCAAGTTGCTGTGGCTGGGGCGTAGGCCGGCAGCTATGGCTCCAATTAGACCCCTAGCCTGGGAACCTCCATATGCAGCGGGAGTGGCCCAAGAAATCGCAATAAATAAATAAATAAATAAAAATAATAAAAGGATCCTATAGCTGCAACTCGGATCTGACCCCTGGCTCGGCGACTCCATATGCCTCAGGAGCAGCCAATACATACCTACCTAAATACTTTAAATAAATAATTTAATTAATTAATTTTTTAAAAAGTAAAGTTGTCACCACCAGGGCAGGGGGTGCTTTCGGGCAGAGCAGCATCTATGACCTACACCAGCTCAGGGCAACTTCCAGATCCTTAACCCATTGAGCGAGACCAGAAATCAAGCCCACATCCTCATGGATACTGGTTGAGTTCGTAACCGCTGAGCCACAATGGGAACTCCTTTTTTCCTTTCTTTCTTTCTTTTTTTTTTTTTTTTGGTCTTTTTGCTTTTTGTAGCACCGCTTCCCTCGGCATATGGAGGTTCCCAGGCTAGGGGTCCAATCGGAGCCGTAGCGGCCGGCCTACGCCACAGCCACGGCAAAGCCAGGTCCGGGTCGCATCTGCGACCTACACCACAGCTCACGGCAATGCCAGATCCTTAACCCACTGAGCAAGGCCAGGGATGGAACCCGCAACCTCATGGTTCCTAGTCGGATTTGTTAACCACTGCGCCATGATGGGAACTCCTTTTTTTTTTTTTTTTTTTAATTGAAGTATAATTGACTTACAATGCTATGTTCATTTCTGTTGTAAAGCAAAGTGATTCAATTAAGCATATATATATATTCTTTTTTATACTCTTTTCCATTATACTTTATCATAGGATATTGACTGTGTTCCCTGTGCTATACAGTAGGCCCTTGCTGTGTATCCATCCTATACATATAATAGTTTGCCTCTGCTAACCCCAAACTTCCAATCTATCTCTCCCCCATCCCCCCATCCCTTGCTTCCCTTTACTCTTAAGCCAGTTGGAATGGCTTTCTGGGCCTTCCGCACACCCTAACTTGAGGGCAGGAATTTATTTAATGGATTTTATCTTGGGGAGTTTCTGCCGTGGCACAGTGGGTTAAGAAGCCAACTGCAGAGGCTCAGGTCACTGTGGAAGTGTGGGTTTGATCCCCACCTCAGCACAGTGGGTTAAAGGATGGGCGTTGCCACATCGGCAGTGAAGGTCGCAGCCGTCGCTCAGATTCAATCCCTGGCTCGGGAACTTCCCTGTGCCTTGGGTGTGGCTGCAAGAAAAAGTTTTTTAAATAGATTTTATTTTTTTAGAGAAGTTTTGAGTTCACAGCAAAATTGAGCAGATGACACAGACATTTCCTGTGTATTCCCACCCTCACCCTTACACGAGCACACACACACATACACACACACACACACACACAGCCTCCTCTGTTATCAGCAGAGTATATCACCGGAGTGGTACATTTGTGAAAAATCAATGAACCTACACGGACATGTCACTGTCACTGAGAGTCCATAGTTTACATCAGGGTTCACTCTTGGTGATACCCATTCTATGGGTTTAGACAAATGTAAAGTAACATGTATCCACTATTAGAGAATTAAACAAAGTAGTTTTACCTGAGGGCAGGGATTTTTGCCTGTTTTATCTCTGCTACGTCCCAGCAACTAGAATAGTAGGTATTCAATAAATATTTGTTGAAAGAATGAATACGTAAAATGAAGTTGACCTCTGTTATGAATCTATGATTCCTTCAGAGCAATGGTTCTCAAAACGTGGTCCTAGACCACAGCATCAGCAGCACTTAGGAACTTATGAAATATACAAAATTCTCAGGCCCCACCCCAGACCTGCGGAATCAGGTACTGTGTCTAACACGCTCTCCAGGTGATTCAGATGCATGTACAGTTGGAACGCCACTGGGTCCGAGCACCTACAATTCTATATACGCAACAGGACATGTGATGGACCACATTATTGGATGTTATGGACCTCAAGGGCCTGCAGACAGGCCTGAAGGCTATGAAGGAACAGACCAATATTCTAGTTTTGCCTGCTCAAGGTAACAGGAACCTGTTAAACTTCAGTGCCCCACACCCCTACTACTGGGAATGCTATGGAACTCCTAAAAAGCGGAATCAAGAGTGGTGTACAGATGGCCCTCAAGCCCATGAAAAAATGCTCAGCATCACTGATTATTAGAGAAATGCAGGTCAAAACCACGATGAGGTACCACCTCACTCACACCCATTAGAATGTCCATCATTAACAAGTCAATAAATAACAAAGGCTGGAAAGGGTGTGGAGAAAAGGGAACTCTCCTGCACTGTTGGTGGGAATGTAAATTGGTACAACCACTATGGAAAACAGTATGAGGTACCTCAGAAAACTACATATAGAATTACCATATGACCCAGCAATCCCCTTCTTGGGCAAATATCTGGACGAAAGTTTCCTTGAAAAATTTCACCCCTATGTTCACTGGAGCACTATTCATAGTAGCCAAGACATGGAAACAACCTAAATGTCCATCAACCGATGAATGGATTAAGAAGATGTAGTATATATACATAATAGGGGAAAAAAAGAACAAACTCAGCCATAAAAAAGAACAAAATAATGCCATTTGCAGCAAACATGGATGAACTAGAGACTCTCATAAGTGAAGTAAGTCAGAAAGAGAAAGACGAATACCACATAATATCACTTATATCTGGAATCTAACATAAGGAACCAATGAACCTTTCCACAGAAAAGAAACTCATGGACTTGGAGAACAGACTTGTGGTTGCCAAAGAGGGAAGGGGAGGGAGTGGGATGGACTGGGAATCTGGGGTTAATAGATGCAAGCTATTGCCTTTGGAATGGATAAGCAATGAGATCCTGCTGTGTAGCACTGGGAACTATATCTACTCACTTATGATGGAACATGATGGAGAATAATGTGAGAAAAATAATGTATATATGTATGTGTGACTGGGTCACTTTGCTGTATAGGAGAAATGGACAGAACACTGTAAACCAACCGTAAATGAAAAAATAAAAATCACTTTAAAAAATAAGAATGGTGGACAAGGAACTCCCAAGGACTGGAGAGTGAGGGCAGGAGCCCCACAGAAACTGGCAGTCTTCTTTGACCTGAAGCAGCAGGCACGGAGCATATTAACAAGCCCACAGAAGTGCCAAAATAAAATAAAACTATGTCCAAGCCAGTGACCAAGAGCTGAAGGGCCAGGGACTGCAAATGCCTATAAGCTGAAAACTGCCCCCAAGTGCCAGGCACAGATGCAGGAAGAATGCTCTGTGGAAAGAAAGGCCCCTTGTGGTTTATGACTCTGGGCAGGGCGACAGCCATCATTTCCTTCTGGGCAAAATCTCCAAATCAGGAGTTCCCTTCATGGCTCAGGGGTTAACGAACCCACCCATGAGGATGCAGGTTTGATCCCTGGCCTTGCTCAGTGGGTTAAGGATCCGGCTGCTGCCGTGAGCTGTGGTGTAGGTCCCAGATGCGGCTCGGATCCCAAGTTGCTGTGGCTGTGGCTGTGGCCAGCAGCTATAGCTCTGATTTGACCCCTAGCCTGAGAACTTTCAGATGCCACGTGTGTAGCCCTAAAAAGCAAAAAAAAAAAAAACCCTCCAAATCAATATCAATAGCCAAAGCCCAAAGCACCTAGATTTCTCCTCCCCTAAGCTCCTTCTGTAGGAATAGCAAAGTGCTGCCCTGATACTTCATAAGTTCCCCAAGGAATGGAGGCCCTAGAAGGAAACTCACATTAATGAAAGAATCATCTACTGTGTTCCCTGCTCCCGTCACTCCAATGTCTATACTGTAGCCACAGGGATCCCTCAAGCCCTTGGTTAACTCTGCAGTGGCTCTCCACCGTCCCTAGACAAGGTCCAAACTCCATAGTGCGGCAGAGGAGGGCTTTGAAAAGCTGTCCCTGTCCTTGTCCTGTGGCCTCCTCTTCCCTTCCCTCTTCCCTCTGTCACTCCCCTGCTCCCACTCCAAGCTCAGGCCATATGGAACAGCTTTCACATCCCCCAACACAACGCCCCCACTTCCAGGCCTCTGCATAAGCTCTTCCCTCCACCAGTCGCACCTTTCCTCCCCAGCCCACCCCCAACCCTCTCCCCTCCGTTCCTCCTGGTACATTTTGCGCCTCCTCGGGGTTTATCTCTGCAATCCCAGAACCGCATTTTGACCACTCCATCTTCCCCAGTGACACCCCGCACACAACATATAGTTAAGCCTTCTAGGAGCTTCCAAAGCTCCTTGCTGCTCTGCCATCATAGATGTGGGTAGACTCTAGACCATAACCTTTATCCTTTTTTTAATTTTTTTTTTAAATTTTTTTAGGGCCACATATGGAAGTTCCCAGGCTAGGGGTCAAATAGGAGCTGTGGCCACTGGCCTATAGCACAGCCATAGCCACATGGGATTCGAGCCACATCTGCAACCTCCACCACAGCTCATGGCAATGCCAGATCCTAAGCACTGAGCGAGGCCAGGGATGGAACCTGCATCCTCATGGGTACCGCTGAGCCATGATGGGAACTCCCAGACCATAAACTTTAGATTCTATCTCTAAACTGCCTAAATGCAAAGCCCCACTTCACCACTTAGTAGTTATCACCTTGGGGAAATCACTTGAACTTTCTGAGCCTCAGTTTCTTATCTGTAATGAGATGCCTCCCTTACTGTCTTGTAAAGTTAAATGAATTCATCTGAATTCATATATGTAAAGGCAAATGGTAAGAACTATGTGTGAACTCTTTGTGAGAGGTGTGTGCTATCATTCTTTCTCTACTTATCACACTGTATAATTGTCTGGAGGGCCAGGCACTCTATTCAGGGACAGACACTGCATACACATCTGCTGAATCGATGGTAGCTCCTCTGCACTCTCTCACTGTCCCACACTGCCTCACAGTGGCTGCCCTCCTAGAGGGCAGAAAGTATGACACCATTTGTTCCAATGGGAATTATTCATTACCATCAGGATAAGTAGACAATTCTTACCTATTTTCTAAATTAATGAAGCAAATAAAAGAATATACACAAATGGCCAATAAACACATGAAAAGATATTCAACATCATTAGCCATTAGGAAAACATGAATTAAAGCCACAGTGACATACTACTTCATATCCACTAGGATGGCTACAATCAAAAAGCCAGACAGTTGCAAGTGTTGAGGAGGATATGGAGAAGCAGGAACCCTCAGACACTGCTGGTGGGAATGTAAAATGGTTCATTCATTGAAAAACAGTTTGGGAGTTCCCATCATGGCGCAGCAGAAACGAATCCAACTAGGAACCAAAAGTTTGCAGGTTCGATCCCTGGCCTCGCTCAGTGGGTTAAGGATCCAAAGTTGCTGTGAGCTGTGGTGTAGGCTGCAGATGTGGCTCAGATCTGGCATTGCTGTGGCTCTGGTATAGGCTGGCAGCTTAGCTTTGATTAGACCCCTAGCCTGGGAACCTCACTATGCCGCGAGTGCAGCCCTAAAATGAAAAGAAAAAAAGAAAAACAGTTTGGCAGTTCCTCAAAAAGTTAAACAAAGTTGAACACAGTTATCACAGGACCCAGCAATTTCACTCCTAGGTATATATCCCTAAGAAATGAAAACATACTTCCACACAAACCTTATGCACAAATGTTCATAACACCATTATTCATAATATCCCAAAAGCATAAACAACTCAAATACCCATCAACCAATGTAGACATAAACAAAATATGGTATAGCCATGCAATGGGATATTTATACAGCCATAAAAAGGAAGCAAGTACTACACATGCATGCTACATGAATGAACCCTTTAAATAGTATGCTACGTGAAAAAAGCCAGACTCAAAGGTTGCAAATTGCATGATTCCATAAAGAAAAGTATATTAATGGTTACCTAGGGTGGAGGGGACAGAAGTGACTTGCTGATGGGGATTTTTTTGGAGTGATGAAAATGTTCTGGGGAATTCCTGTAGTGGCTCAACAGGTTAAGAAACCAACTAGTGGAGTTCCCGTCTTGGATCAGTGGTTAACAAATCCGACTAAGAACCATGAGGTTTCGGGTTCGATCCCTGGCCTTGCTCAGTGGGTTAAAGATCTGGCATTGCCGTGAGCTGTGGTGTAGGTCGCAGATGCGGCTCAGATCCCGAGTTGCTGTGGCTCTGGCATAGGCCGGTGGCTACAGCTCCAATTCAACCCCTAGCCTGGGAACCTCCATATGCCACGGGAGTGGCCCAAGAAATGGAAAAAAGACACACACACACAAAAAAAGAACCCAACTAGTATCCATGAGGATGAGGTTCAATCCCTGACCCTGCTCATTGGGTTAAGGACCCAGCATTGCTGTGAGCAGCAGCGTAGGTCAAAAACGAGGCTCAGATCTGGTGTGGCTGTGGCTGTGGTGTAGTCTGGCAGCTAAAGCTCTGATTCAGCCCCTAGCCTGGAAACTTCCAAATGCTGCGAGTGCGGCCCTCAAAAGACCAAAAAAAAAAAGCTCTGGAATTAAGGTTGTGATGGTTGCACAACTCTATGAATATTCTAAAAACCACTGACTTGTACACTTTAAATGGATGAATTGTATGGAATGTGATTTATATCTCAAAGCTGTTTTTTAAAAAAAGAAGCAACTAAAACAGTAGTGAGAATGACTACTTTTTATTTTTTGAGAATAACTATTTCTAAGCACTCGCTATGTGTCACATAGTATATTAAACACCTTTTGTATATTCACTCATTGTCTGGAATTTCAAAAAAGGTAAGAGAGGCTAAGATTATTTTTTAAAAGACAGCTTCAGGAATGAGCTTAGCCCAGCCTAGAGCACAGAGCAGACACTCAACAAATTTTGTCTCTGCTTCATTTGGTGATACACTGAGAGACATGTGGGCACCGACCTGGGATTGTGACAAAGTCTCAGGGAGGACAGCAGCCTGGAGCTGGAGGAGAAGAGGCCTGTTAACCCTAAAACTAAACTGGAGAGAAGCTGGGAGAGGTGCTGTGCTCTTGGGGCAGAGCTTAGGGCAGGAATCGCCGGCATGGTGCACGACCACAGGGCAGAGCTGAGTGACTTACTCTGGACTGCCCCCTGCTAAGGGAAGTTTTTGGAAGGCCATAAGGGGGGGGAGATGGCGGGGGGGCGGCAGTGGTAGTTAACAGGCACAGACTCCTGCCTTGGATGGTCTGAGTTTCAAAATGATTCCACTGAAACAAGTTTCTTGGCCTCAATGGCCTCAAGATATCTCACTGGCAAAATGAGAGTGATGAGAGTACTTACCTGGGAGAACTGGAAGAAGTAAATGAGTTCACTACATGGAAAGCAGTTAGAACCACCCCAGCGCACTGTAACAGCTCCCTAAACCTTCGCGGCTGCTATCAGCACTTTCATCACCACCACCACTATCGCCATCATCATGGAGAGGTCTGTCTGACTAGCCGCTCGAGTGCCATCCCGGAAGGAACAGGAAAAGGAGATGGCAAGGGGACACCAACATTTACACTTGGGGGTCTGCTCGCGGACTGCCAACTTTACACAGAGCTCGCCTATGTCGATGCGCTGGGCAGGGAGGAAGGGCGTGATTTGTCCCAACCCCGCGGCGCAAGGTCCTAGAGATTCCAGCCCCAAGCAGGCGGACCAGAGGAGCAAAAGAATCGGGAGGCTCGCCCCCTCAACCCGGCAGAGAGATTAAGGGTCGGGGAAGTTTGGGGGTAGAAGGAGCGAGAGGGAGGAGCGCGGGTTCGCTGGGCGGGGCTGGGGGAGGTCCGTCGGGAGGGAAAGGCCTTTCCGGAGAGCGGGAAGCGGGAGAGCGGGCGCTGCAGCCTCCAAACCGGAGCCGGGCGCGCAGGGCGCGGTACCTGGAGTCGAACTTCTGGCCGTCGGGAAACGTCCCCACGTAGTGGTAGCGCACGAAGTCGCCACTGTGCACGGTGCGCGGACACTCGTCGGGCACGAAGCGCCGCTCGATCTGCAGTTCGGTGTCGGAGCCCAGGCCCAGGCCCGCCACGGGGGCCGCCTGCCCCGTCACCCAGAGCAGGAGCAGGAGCAGCGGCGGGGGCGGGGGCCGCCAACTCCGGGCCCTGACCGCCATCCGGGGCAGCGAGGAGAGGAGGGGGCGCGGCGCGGAGCCGGCGAGGGCGCACAGAGCTCGGGTGGCGTGGGGCGAGCCCGGGCGCTCGGCGGCGTTTGCAAACGTGGAAAAGACTCCCGGCCCTCCCCCGGCAGCAGCCACCCCCCTCTCTCCCGCCCCCCGCCCCGCGGCCACATCCGAGGGAGGGGAGGAGCCTCGGCCGCGAGCCAGGACCGGCCTGCTGCTCTCTGCGCCGCCTGGGCCAGTGAGCCGGCCCGCCCTGGGAAGAGGCGGGCCTTCTGGCAAGTTCAAAGGGGACCCGTCCCCGAGGGAGAAATCGTGAACTCCTCGGGACTGGGCTTCGGCCCAAAGTTGGAAAAGAAAACTTTTGCTGCCCAAGCAAACCCTAAGGTCTCCGCCTGCCCCTCGAGACTCTCCGGATTTAGGACCAGTAGAGGCTCCTACGTGGCGGTGGATCCAATTACCCCTTGCTGCTTTGGGGAGGGAGGAAAACTTTTTTTTTTTTTTTTTTTTTTTTGAACTTGGTTTCAAGGCTGGATTCTACGTGGAAAAAGACTGAAACCATTTTTTAGGATTTTTTTTTTTCAGGATTTTCTTTTCATACTTAGAGAAAGGGTATTGTGAGACCATTGCTAAGTGTTCACTGACCAGTCAATGGATGTACTTAATCGCAAACGACCCACATGGTCTCACACACGTGATCGGGTCAGTTAGGACTTAATACGAGAGACCCAGATGCTGCGGGAACTCCATTAGTTAAATGCATTCTTAGCTTTGAATTGGTTGACCTTTTATCTTTCCAACTATCATTTAATGTTTTTTTCTTTAGCCTCACCAGCAGCATGCAAAATTTCCCGGGCCAGGGATGGAACCCAAGCCACAGCAGTGACAACGCCAAGTCCCCAACTGCTAGCCACCAGGACTCCCAAGCATCCTTTATTAAGAGCAAAGACAGGAGTTCCCATTGTGGCTCAGCAGTAACGAACCCGAGTCGCATCCGTGAGGATGCAGGTTTGATCCTTGGCCTCGCTCAGTGGGTTAAGGATACCGCATTGCTGTGAGCTGTGGTGTAGGTCGCAGTGCGGCTAGGATCTGGTGTTGCTGTGGTGTAGGCTGGCGGTTGCAGATCCGATTCAACCACTAGCCTGGGAACTTCCATGGGCCATTGGTGAGGCCCTGAAAAAAAAAAAAAAAAGAGCAAAGACGACCTTTCCAGAAAGCCTCCCTCCTACAGACCTCCTCTCATATCTCACTGACTAAAATTGCATCCCATGCCCATTGCTAACCAATCAGTAGAAGAGAAATATGATTGGTTTAAGACTATTTAAGATTCATCTCCAGAGAGCAGGGAAAGGGCTTCCACTCTCCAACCAGCCTTCTCTGAAGTAGAGGCCTACCTAAGCTTCCTAAACAAAACCAGAATCCTGTTAGTAAGGAGGAAAGAATGCAGAATGGCGTTTGGTTTGTCAACCAGATATGTTTGCCACAGATTATCGATTGCATTGGATGTCTCCCTTTTCCCTCAGTCTTCTCTATACCTTTTTTCTTCTGCAGTTTTTCCTCTAGTCTTACCGGTTACTGAATAGACTCTAAGTTAAAATTATTAGAAATAATAATACATGGAGTTCCCGTCGTGGCGCAGTGGTTAACGAATCCGACTAGGAACCATGAGGTTGCGGGTTCGGTCCCTGCCCTTGCTCAGTGGGTTAACGATCCGGCGTTGCCGTGAGCTGTGGTGTGGGTTGCAGACGCAGCTCGCTCGGATCCCGCGTTGCTGTGGCTCTGGCGTAGGCCGGTGGCTACAGCTCCAATAAGACCCCTAGCCTGGAAACCTCCATATGCTGCAGAAGCGGCCCAAGAAATAGCAAAAAGACAAAAAAAAAAAAAAAAGAAAGAATAATACAGGACTTCTCAAATGTTTCCATGTGCTGCAAAGAACTATGGCCATGGACCTCTGGGAGCTTCCTGTCTACTTCACCATAAGAATTCTTTGAGGTGTGATGTTTGGGATGGGCGGGGGCTAGGCAGATTCTGCATTCTACCCTCGAATCATTAATATATGATAGGATGTGGTTTTTCTCTTTACTTAATTTTACTTAATTTTTCCTTCCTCCCTCTTCCCAGTGAAAGGTCATTGGTAAGATAAGTACTAGTAAAACAACACCTTGTGAGCAGAATAATGCCATCAAAGTTACCCTGCAAAAGGTGGTCAAGGTAAGCAGGAGAAAGTCTAGGCTTTTTAACACTGTTTCATTCTGAAAGGCTTCAAAGCTATCCAGCAACACAGAGTCAGAACTAGGTGCAGTTATCCCTCTATAATGAGGCCACACCAAGGCCCTTCAGCTGACCTTGAGAATGAACGTGATATCTTAGGGTGGGGCAGAGGGGTAGAAAAGACTGAGGCAGAGGACGGAAGAGGGAGAGAAGACAAAGAAAGCCTCTCTTCTCACTTTGGCTAGATGCAAAGTGAAGGGCGACTCCATGGGTATTCATGGTTGGGTAATAATCTCTGTACTCTCTCTTTCTGGAAAGGAACTGTACCTGCACATGCCTCCAGATGCTATAGGCATAAATATAGGATGATGGGTAAGAATAATGATTCAGAATCATAACCACCAGGGAAAGAATTCCTGTGTCTCATTGCTTACCAGATGAAAGGTTACTACATTGAGTTTAATCACAATCAGAAGATAAGGCTGAATTTGAGAGGTGGCCCTGTGTAATAAAGAATCTGCCAGGGAGTTCCCGTCGTGGCTCAGTGGTTAACACATCCAACTAGGAACTATGAGGTTGCGGGTTCAGTCCCTGGCCTTGCTCAGTGGGTTAAGGATCTGGCATTGCCGTGAGCTGTGGTGTAGGTTGTAGACGCGGCTCGGATCCTGTGTTGCTGTGGCTCTGGTGTAGGCTGGCGGCGATTCAACCCCTAGCCTGGGAACCTACATATGCCGCGAGAGCGGCCCAAGAAATGGCAAAAAGGCAAAAAGGCAAAAAAAAAAAAAAAAAAAAAAGAATCTGCCTCCATTTTTTCTTTTCTTTTTTTTTTTTTTTTTGCCTTGCCTTCAGCATGTGGAAATTCCCAGGCCAGGGAACCTGAGCCACAGCAATGACAACACCAGATCCCTAATCACTAGGCCACCTGGGAACTCCCTGATTCCAATTTTTTTTCTTTCTCTTTTACTTTTTACAGCCACGCCTGTGGCATATGGAAGTTCCCAGCTGGGGTCTAACTGGAAATGAAGCTAAGATACATACGCCAGAGCCACAGCAACACCAGATCTTTAACCCACTGAGCTAGTAGGGATCAAACCCAAATCCTTAGACAATGTCAGGTCCTTAACCCGCTGAGCCACAGTGGGAACTCCCTTGCCTCCATTTTGATGTTGACCACTGACAGCCTTCAAGCCCACTTCCACTGTTCCCTTCCTTCCCATCCGTGGGCAAGCTGATAAGAAAGCCCACAACTCCTTCTCTTGGCACCAGAGGGAAGTTCTAACCACACAAAGCCTTGGCCTGTGTGTGGGAAGGTTCAACCAGTTTCCACCCCTAAACACAATAAAACCCAGAGTCACTCGCCTTTCCTTTGCTGAAGCTATTTTTGGACTGGTTTAGGTGCCTGACCTGCTTACCCAGAAAGCCTCAATATGTAAGTAATAAATTTCTTCCTACTGACTTGGTGCCTATGCGGCCTCATTAGTCTTGACAGCAAACCAATTTTGGGTAGGGAAGGATCCATCAGACTTCTTTTTTTATTACTCAATGAATTTTATTACATTTATAGTTGTACAATGATCATCACAACCCAATTTTGTAGCATTTCCATCCCAAACCCCCAGCCCAACCCCGACCCTGTAACCTGTCTCATTTGGAAACCATAAGTTTTTCAAAGTCTATGAGTCAGTATCTGTCCTACAAAGAAGTTCATTGTGTCCTTTTTTAGATTCCACATGTAAGTGATAGCATATGATGTTAGTGTCTCACTGCCTGACGGACTTCACTTAGCATGATAATTTCTAGGTCCGTACGTGTTGCTGCAAATGCCATTATTTCTTTCCTTTTAATGGCTGAGTAATATTCCATTGTGTATAGGTACCACATCTTCTTTATCCACTCCTCTTTCGATGGACATTTAGGTTGCTTCCATGTCTTGGCTATTGTATATAGTGCTTCAATGAAACTGGAGTACATGTATCTTTTCAAGTCATGGTTTTCTCTGGATAGATGCCCAGGAGTGGGATTGCTGGATCAAATAGTAATTCTATTTTCAGTTTTCTGAGGAATCTCCATTCTGTTTTCCACAGTGATTGCACCAATTCATCAAACTTCTGTAGAGTAACCACAACACCTGGCATATCACCCTGGATTGATGACCAGGAAACTTCTCAATCTGGTGTCAAAATATGTAAAGAACCCAGATTCAGATTCACATAAACAGGTGGATATAAGTAGTAAAAGAATTTTCACTGCTTTGTAAGCTGGGTAATCATCAAGGAGCCATGTCCAGAATGTAGCCCAGGATGTGGTACTGGGCTAAGCTGTCAGACTACTGAACTGTACCTCCGTTATTTTTCCCTGCCCAGCATCACGGCATCACTCTTTCTTCCCCTTCCTCCTTTTCCTCCTCCATTGTATAGTTGTACAGTGATCACAACCCAATTGTGTAGCATTTCCTCTTTCTCATCTTCTTCTTTCCCATCACCCTCTCTCTTTCTCTCTCTCTCCCTCCCTCCCTCTGTTTGTTTGTTTTGTTTTTTGCCTTTTCTAGGGCTGCACCCGTGGCATATGGAGGTTCCCAGGCCAGGGGTCCAATCGGAGCTGTAGCTGCCAAGCCTATGCCAGAGCCACAGCAACATGGCATCCCAGCCGTGTCTGCAACCTACACCACAGCTCACAGCAACACTGGATCCTCAACCCACTGAGCAAGACCAGGGATCAAACCGCAACCTCATGGTTCCTAGTCGAATTCATTAACCACTGAGCCATGACGGGGACTCCTTCCTCCCTCTGTTAATAGCACCTAAATCTTGCTTGGAGGAACAACCCCTCCACCACTATCAGTCTATAGGGCTTGAATAAAGCTGATCCACTCCTGGGATTTAGGGTGGATATGTAACATAGGCTTGAGCAGTCAGTGTACTGTATCTCCTTGACCACAGAGATTGTTTCCATGACAGCTACATGACTCTTGTTAAGCCAATGAGTATAATACATGGAATTCTCATTGGAACTGAGAGAGAAATCTTAAGCCTAGATCACATCAACCAAGCTGGACTAGAATTGTTCCTCCTCTCCTGGGAAGGCTTTGTTACCAGCCAATTTTTTTTTCTTTTTAGGGCAGCACCTGTGGCATGTAGAAGTTCCCAGGATAGGGGTCCAATCGGAGCTGAAGTGGCCAGCCTCCACCATAGCCATAGCAACGCAGGATCCAAGCTGCATCTGGGACCTACACCACAGCTCATGGCAGTGTTGGCTCCTTAACCCACTGATCGAAGCCAGGGATCGAACCCACATCCTCATGGATCCTAGTCGGGTTCATTAACCACTGAGCCACGAAGGGAACTCCCTGTTGCCAGCCAATTTATGATCCAAATTACTTCCAGCTGGAGCTACTAATTTGTTGGCCATCTTTGGCTTCCAGTAGCCATCTTTGCCTCCACAGTGGGAGAAAGTACAAAAAAATGAAGCAATACAACAGAAAGTGAAACTGAGGGAGAAATTACTGACTATAGCAAATCAGCACTCAGACCCAGCTGCTCCTGAAGTTCCACCCCATGACATTTCACATATGTAAGCCAATAAACTCCTTAATTTTTTTTTCTTAAAACAGTTTGATTTGGATTTTGGCCCATTGTTTTTTTTCCAAAAGAATTTTGACTAATACTTGCTAAAATGGAATTATCAATCCCTGGGTCTTCTTGCTGAGAGATCAAATCACTGTTAGGCAAATTGACTTCTTTCAATTGCTGGTGAGATAGAGCGTTCGGGTTGTGGCTCAGTGGTAGCCTTGCTTGGTGGGTTAAGGATCCCGCATTTCGGTGACCTGTGGTGTAGATCGAAGACGCTGCTCACATCTGGCGTTGCTGTGGCTGTAAGTCAGCTGCTACAGCTCGGATTTGACCCCTAACCTGGGAACTTTCATATGCCCCTGGTGTGGGCCTAAATATACCCCCCAAAAAAATTGCTGGTGAGAGAAATCCAACGAATTGGTTTCTGCACATAAGTATATCCTAAAGTTTTCAGATAATTTGCTTGCATGGTATCAGGTTGCCGGTCGTGACTAGAGAATGTTTTTCTTTTCTTTTTATCTTTTCCTTCTTCCATCTTCTTTCTTCTTTTCTTGTACTTTAGGTGCCTAACTTGGCCGGCAACAAAGCCTCCCCAAAAGGGGAGGAACAATTCTAGTCCAGCTTGGTTGATATGATCCACTTGAGAGTCACCTCTGGCATGCATTTTGGAAGTCATCTAACCAGGGGTCGGGTGTGATCAGACAGTGAGATCTGATCTGACAACCCGTTTTTTATTGAGTCTCAGGGCCTCTTCGCGTGATCTATCCCCAAGAGTTAGTTTGGGCTTCCTTGCAGCATGGTGGCCTCAAAGCAACTGCACGGCTTTCCATCCCTGAAGCTTCGGGAGGAGATATTTCAAGAGAACAAAGTGGAAGCTCAGGCTCCCACTGCAGCATACTCAGCGCCGAGCTCCCGGCCGCCGCCAGAGGGCGCGCTCCTGCCTCCGGCACCGGCCAACCCCGCGGCAGGGTTCCGGCGCTCCGAACGCCGACGTGCGGCTGCGCCGCAGGGAGGCAGCCGGGCCGGAGGCGAGGGGCGGGAGGCCTCGGCGGGGACACCCGGCCGTGCCTGGCGGGCCGCGGAGCCGCGGCGGGAGGGGGCGCTGCGGCGCCAGGCGCGCGAGGGGCGGAGGAAGTGCCGTCTTCGCTGACCAGCGCGGGGCCGCCTCCGCCTCTGCGCCGCGCGGGGCCGCGATGTCGTCCCGGCCCGGGCGCGACGACGCCGGGAACAGGGGCGCGCGGCGGCCGCGGGAGCCCCAGGAGCAGGAGCTGCAGCGGCGCCGAGAGCAGAAGCGGCGGCGGCAGGACGCGCAGCAGCTGCAGCAGCTCAAGCACCTGGAGTCCTTGTGAGTCCCCGTTCGTCACGCCCGCGCCCGACTTCTGCGAGGAAAGGGGTTGGGGCCTGAGGGTCGCGAGGCGCTCGGAGACCCAGGAGTGGGCATATGGGCCCGTCGGACCCCAGCGAGCCGGATGATGGTAAAGGCCCGGGCGGCGGGACCCTCGACGTCCAGTGGCCCCTCCACGGGGGAAGGAGGAGGAGGCTCCACCCCGAGGCCGGCCCCTGGCTCGCGGCGGCGGCGGCGGCGGCAGGCGGGCGTTTCCCCGGCAGGAGGCGACGGTTTTATTCCTGGTGCGGCGATGTCGGTGTGGTCGGGGGCGCCGGTAGGCGCTGGAGCCGGATTGGGGACGGACCTCCGAGAAGTGGGGCTGAGCGCTTTGCTGCTCCCCTGTTTCTCAGTTCCAGGGGCTCGCAGTGAATTGGAGAAAATCCTCGTTCTTTTCATCTTTTGCTGTACGTAAGGGAGGAGAGGAGTTCCTGCTGTGGCGCAGCGGGTTAACGACCAGCCTTCCCTCGGTGGAGGCGCGGGCTGGATCCCTGGCCTGGCGCAGTGGGTTACGGATCTGGCCTGGCTGCAGCTGCGGCGTAAGGCGCAGCTCCGGCTCAAGATTTGATCCCTGGCCTGGGAACGTCCCTGTGCTCCCGGGGTGCGGCTGAGAAACAAAAAAAATCAATAGTAATACAGAAGAGAGCCCGATCCCATAACATTAGTGAAGTGAGGAGGGAAGAATAAGCAGTGGGTGAGGGCTTGGTCCCTAAATATTCTGGAGGAGCTGTCAGGTGGAAGAGCACGGATAGGTTCTCTCAGGTCTTCAGGATTTTTTGTTGTTGTTGTTGTTACAGGAATTGAGGGTGGGAGCTACAGAGAGGCCAGTTCTGGCTCAAGAAGAAGAATTAGGACCAGGTCATGTATTCTTGCTGGTCAGCGTGGCCTGACTTAGGAGGCTGATCATATATTCTTGCTGGTTAGCGTGGCTGCTTGGGCTGGAGGAGAATCCAGATAATCACTGAGAGGAGGGTGGCTTGTAAAGGAGATTTAACATCAGCTGGAAGCTTGGATTAATGGACCCTTTCACTCTCCTGTGATTCTGTCATTCCATAATTAGCTTTAGAGGAGTTCCCATCGTGGCTCAGTGGTTAACGAATCCGGCTAGGAACCATGAGGTTGTGGGTTTGATCCCAGGCCTCGATCAGCGGGTTAAGGATCCGTAGTTGCCATGAGCAGTGGTGTAGGTCCCAGACGCGGCTGGGATCTGGCGTTGCTGTGGCTCTGGCAAAGGCTGGCAGCTGCAGCTCCAATTAGACCCCTAGCCTGGGAACCTCCATATGTCGTGGGTGCGGCCCTATAAAATACAAAAAGATTTAAAAAAAAAAAAAAACCAAACATAATTAGCTTTAGAAATCTAAGTTTGGTGTACACTAAGTATTTGATTTATTTCTGTTGCAGGCACATCTCCTACCTTCTCTTGGTTGCTGAGACAATCATGTAAGAAAAGGTTCTCAAAGGGTTAATCTGTCTCATTAACCTCTTGTGAGTTTGACAAAGAGCATTGATTCCTTGGAGCCTGGCCTGCTTCTTTCCTTGTGGCTCTTGAGCTGAATTTCACCTCCTAGGTAGTGGTTGTGGATACAGGTGCTGCATTGCTGGCTTCCACAGTCCCTTCAAGGCATCCTGGGCTCAGGCAGGGCTTAGCTCAGATCAGCCCTCAGTATCTTTAACTGTAGGATGCCAGGTGGTGGTTAATCCTATTTATTTAATTCTTTTTTGCTTTTTAGGGTCACACCCAGAGCATATGGACCCACACCCAGGCTAGGGGTCGAATCCGGGCTACAGCTGCTGGCCTACGTCACAGCCATAGCAAAACCAGATCCAAGCCACGTCTGCAACCCACACCACAGCTCAGGGCAACTCCTTAACCCACTGAGGGAGGCCAGGGGCTGAACCCACAACCTCACAACCTCACGGTTCCTAGTCGGATTCGTTTCCGTTACACCACAACGGGAACTCCTAATCCTATATACTTATTTTGTAGCTCGAAGAACTTTCTTACAGACCAGAAGAAGAAGATAACATTTTGTAGCTAAGAAAATGGAAGCTCAGTGGTTAACCCCGGATCTGTTACCCAGCCAAACTAGAGCCGAATTCAGGTGTCTGATTCTTAGACCAGTGGGATTTTTCCAGTTTCGTAGGTTTAAAAATGGCTAGGCCACAGGCTTGTTTGCTTTTTTTAGTCCAGAGGGTTGGGTTTTTTTAAATAATTTTTAATTAAGTTTAATTCATACCAGAGTAATATTTGTATATAATTTAAAAACTCAAGTAGTACTAAAAATGCTACAGAAATTAGAGGTGGTCTGCCCAGCCCCTCACTCCCTCCCATAATTCTCTGCACAACCCTTGACCCTCTTCCCTCCTAACAAGGTCAAGTATTCCTTTGTGTTTGCTTATTGGATGTAATTGCACATCTCTAAATTATATGTTTATACTGCTTTCCTTGATTCAACAATTTCAGACATTATCTGTTAACTTCTCGTCGTGGTAAAGATTTCTCTTACCTGCCTTTCTTGTTTCCGACCTTCCAGTATAGTTCCGTTATAATAACTTCCTAATCAACGTCAGTATTGACGTTGTTATAACTACACAGTGTTGTTTACTTTTGAGCCAAACACTGTTTTATGATATTTTTTGCATTTGAGTACAACTGTTATCTTTTGAGTAGATAACGAGACGCTCAGTTTTTCACTTGCTTCGTTTTCTATTATCCACTGCTATTTTTTCCCCAAAAACCTCCACAATTGAAAGTACTTTCCTACATGTTTACATGTCAGCTAATTAACCACTTTATTTTCATTTAGAATCTTCCATCTGTTATCCTCCCATAATCACTCATTGCTTTCTAAACCTGGGACTTCCTTCATCAGTCTCCTGTCTTGAATCCCATTTCAGGATCGCATCTGTTCCTCTTTCTGCCTTTACTCCCATGTTTTGCTGAGGCACATTCTATGTAACTTCTATGAAAGAGTGCTTTGGAAGTAAATTTTTTGACACCTTGCATATCTGAAAATGTCTTTATTCTGTCCTCAATAGATAATTTGGTGAGGTATAGAAATATAGGTCACAAATTATTTTCGCTCAATTGTGATGGTGGCATACCTAGTTTCCAAAATTGCCAAGCAATCTGCTGTCACTCTTGATTCCCATTCTTTTACAAGTTACCTGATCAGCTTTACCCTGCTTTAAACCTGCAGAAACTTTAAGGAAAGTTTCAATAGAGTCTTTTTGAAATGAGTGTATTAAATAAGTTTGGATTTTAATTTCTTTTCCTCCACTTTTTTTCTTTCTGTTGGATTTCTGTTGATCCTGTGATTACCTTTTCTTGCTAATTGTCTATCCCTTTGACTTTTCAATCAACTTTGTAGAAGACTTATCTTCCATGTCTTCTGCTGCACATATTTTAAAAATTCTGTTACCGTATTTCTCATTTCAAGAGCTTTTTCCCACTCTGAGAATTCTTTTTCCATAGTGTCCTTTCTTGTTTCTTAGAGGATACTTGTTTTTTGTTTTGATTTGTTTTTTTCCACTCCCTCCATTGTCTCTGTATTTGCCTTTTCTTTTTATCTGTCTTCCATTTAGAGTTTTCCTCCCCTAATGTCTGGATATCTGGGTCTCTACTCATATTTAAGAGTGAGGCAGTGTAACACCCTTTGACATAGATCTGTGTAGGAGAGAGAGAGAGAGAGAGGGAGGAGGTGCCTATTATTGACCAGAGAGCTTCGCTGTAGGGAGGTCAGGTTGTGGGATGCCTTTTTTCTATTGGGAGACTCTCAAATTTCCAGTAGGTGGAATTTTTTTTTTTTTTTTTTTTTTTTTTTTTTTTTTTTTTTTTTAGGACTCCTTAGTTTCTCTAGAGAAGAACTTTCAGTCAAGGGATCTCTGCCTGGGTGCTAGCATTCTGAGTGGGCTGGGAGGGAGAGGGCTGAGTGTGCCAAGTTCAAACAGAGAATTTCACTCAATGTTTATTTATTTTTATTTTTAATTTTTTGGCCACCCCTTTGGCATATGGAGTTTCTAGGCCAGGGATCAGATCTAGCTGTACTTGCGACCTGCCCCACAGCTGCAGCAGCACCAGATGCTTTAACCCATTGTGCTGGACAGGGATCGAATATGTGTCCCAAGGGAACAGAGACGCTGCTGATCCCCTTGTGCCACAGGGAACTTTTCAACTCTTGTTTTCAACCTGCGCTCATTATCATCCTCAGTTTTGCTCAGAGGGAACTAAATCTGCAGTCTCCTTCAAGGATTGGGCAGGCAGGTTCCTGGCTCTAGGGAAGGAGGAGAAAACTGGTGGCTTCAGCCCCTCCAGGTCCACACTCCCCAGCCCTAACTTCTGCAGACTAAATTCCTACGCACACAGAAGTCAGTTGTTTCTTCCTTTCACTTTTCCAGAGAAATCTTTCCCTGATGTCTCTGCTCAAGGTTTCCTTGTACCTTTCTACCTTTTACATTTTTTTACTGTCGTTAAAAAACACACACACAGGAGTTCCCATCGTGGCGCAGTGGTTAACGAATCCGACGAGGAACCATGAGGTTGCGGGTTCGGTCCCTGCCCTTGCTCAGTAGGTTAACGATCCGGCATTGCCGTGAGCTGTGGTGTAGGTTGCAGACGCGGCTCGGATCCCGCGTTGCTGTGGCTCTGGCGTAGGCCGGTGGCTACAGCTCCAATTCAACCCCTAGCCTGGGAGCCTCCATATGCCACGGTAGCGGCCCAAGAAATAGCAACAACAACAACAACAAAAGACAAAAAAAGACAAAAACAAAAACAAAAAACAAAAAACACACACACACAAAAGAGCATACTGGTCTGTCACGTTAAATGGCAAGCCCTACAGTTTTTTAATAAATTGAATTCAAATTCTTGCTCCCTGATAGGCTCTCTTTACTCTGCACTGCCTGTTTCCTTTCACTTTACTGCTCTTCTCCTTGACCAGACCTGCCAGGCCCCCACCTGTGCCCCAGCCCGTGTTCCAGCTCTGCCACTCAGGTGCTTCTGGGCTACCAGAAGGCATACCAAAATGGACATCCTAAGTATATATGGCAGTTTTATCTCACTTTCCAGTCCCATAGGTGCCAGTTGCACAAACAATTGGTATTCTAATGGAGGACGTTTACATGAAAGACGCTTCTAAAAGAAATCCCGCCCCAGGACTCAAAATCACAGAGTAGGAGTTCCCACTGTGGCACAACACGATCAGTGGCACCAGGGCACAGGTTCCATCCCTGCCAGGCACAGTGGGTTAAAATGATCTGGTGTTGCCGCAGCTGTGGCATCACTTGTAACTGTGGCTTAGATCTGATCCCTGGCCCAGGAACTCCATATGCCACAAGGTGACCCGAAAAAATAATCACAAAGAGTAATTTGAAATACTTAACTAAATAAAGATTTCTTGCCCCCTACACAATTGGGAAGAAATTCCTTTTTACATTACTTTAGTCTTCTTACTACACAGAATTAAGTTATTACAATCGGAGTGATTTAACATTTGGGAAAAACTATCAACCACTGTCCTTTATACTTATGAAAATGGTTGTAAACTGGACTTTTTTAGGGAGTGCCATTGCTAATAATAGATTTCAAAATGTGTACTCTCTTCACACTCCTTTTCATCTTGGCATCAACAGTTACATATTTTTCAGTAATTTGGATTTCAATTTGATTGGCCATATGTTGTTGTTTGTACAGCTCTTATGGTCTAAAGGATGTATTACTGGATTAGTGGATTTATAGATTGTACTACCAATCTCCCTTTGGTTTCTATGCATAAGGCTTAGCATTAATGTACCTGCTGGGGAGTTCCCATTGTGGCGCAGTGGAAACGAATCCGACTAGGAAACATGAGGTTGAGTGTTCGATCCCTGGCCTTGCTCAGTGGGTTAAGGATCCAGCGTTGCCGTGGGCTGTGGTGTAAGTCACAGACGTGGCTTGGATCTGGCATTGCTGTGGCTCTGGCGTAGGCCAGTGGCTACAGCTCCAATTAGACCCCTACCCCGGGAACCTCCATATGCCTTGGGTGCAGCCCTAGAAAAGACCCCTCCCCCCAAAAAAATGTACCTACTGAATGGCTGCAGATGAATTGTTATCATTTACCCAATTTATGGGGACTTCCATTGTTCTTTCTAATTATGGCTATGTCATGTCACTGCTTTGTGTTAGAAAAAAAAAAAAAAAAAAAAAAAAACACCTTTTTTTGGCCATGTCCTCAGCATGCCTGAGTTCCAGGGCCAGGGATCAAACCTGAGCCACAGCAGTGACAGCAGTGATTCCTTAACCACTAGGCCACCAAGGAACTGGAGGGAAATATTTTAAACATTCACTTTGGAAAAGCACCATGCCACACCTAAGAAGCTAACTATGCCCTGTTATTTCCTGTGTGATACTCGTGGGGCAGATCCTCCTCTGTCCGCTTCAGAAAGCTCGGGGTTAGCAATTTGTGTGTGGCATTTGTCACGTGTCACCTGACAGGTTTTCTTCTACCTCTGTTGAGTCCAGATCTCGGCCTTTGTGATGCTCGTGCTCAGTTTTGAGGGGCCTCAGCTTGTCTTCAGCAGAAGGGGCAGATGGTCATGAAAGGCGTTGGGGAGTGCTTCTCACGTGTGTGCTGTGAAGCATCTATCTGGGAGGAACTCGAGGCTCTGGAAGGTTAAGTGACCTGCCCTAACGGCAGTGAGAATGACTCAGAACTCAGGCCAGAAGATTTTATCTCTGAAGCCCACGAACTTTGTCCTCTGCCTGGCTTCACCTTTACAGGTTTTATTTTTATTCTTATATGCAACTAGGAATATCGTTATGCCCTTAGTTTTTTGCCTTCTGGTACATAACACCATGCCTGGCACTATAATTGTTGACTGGTTACTTCTACCTAAGGGTCAGGTTTTTTGTTTTCTGTTTTTTGTTTTTTTTCCCTTTTTTGGCTGTACCCTCGGCATATGGAAGTTCCCAGACCAGGGATTGAATCCGAACTGCATCTGTGACCTATGCCATAGCTGTGGCAATGCCAGATTCTTAATACACTGTGCCTGGCCAGGGATTGAACCCACAGCACTACAGAGATGAGCCAGAGCATTAACCCACTGTGCCATAGCAGGAACTCCAGGTTTAGTTTTTCCTATTGTCCTCGCTATTTTTTTGTAGGAGGAAAATGTCAAATTGATTAGGGATAGGGATTTTATTCCTGAAACCATTACAGAAATAACATTGACTTTTAAAACAAAATGTTAGCCTATGTAATTTTATAGCAAACTCCTTAAAGCACATTTGGGGCTCCATTTTTCTTTCTTAGGCCCAGTTACCTTCAGTTTTTCTTTCAGAAATATGTTAACCTCGGTTTATACCAACATAGCTGTAATGAAGATAATATTGATTTTGTTTTTCTTTTGTAATTAGAAAAAAACATTTTAGTAAGTTAATACATGTACATATAAGTGCAAGTAGAATGAATAATAAAAGTCTTTCCAACGTATGATCCTTAGTTTCCCTCCCTAGAAGCAAGCCAGTGTTTAGATATCCTTCCAGAGACAGTCTGTGTATATAGTAAAGGTATGTACGTACATGACCATATATCCACACCTTTTCCCATACACACAAGTATGCACACCAAATGTAATGTTTTGCTCTCTACCCCCCCCTTTTTAATTTAAATTTAAATTTATGGACATTATCTTATATCAATATCTAATTCACTATTTTAACTTTTTTTTCTGGTCGTAAAAGTAATACATTTTCATTATTGAAAACTTGGAAAATTCATCATTCTGGCTCTCATCTCGGTGCAGCAGTGATGAAGCTCCCACATTTCTAAGTTTCTGCAGTCAGGACACAATTTTAAGCCAGCTACAGTGCCCAGATGTCCTCAGTTACATATTTCTTATAGAGTCGTCGAAGAGCCTGGCACATTCCGTGTCTTATTTTTGTTTTTGTTCCCTTAAACATTCTTGATTAAAGCCAAACATCCACACTTGTGTCTAATAGCCAGTAGTGTGTCAGTACTTAAAAATGAACATGAGCATTTGCTGCTTTTCTAGATTTGGCACCCAGAAGCCTCTTCTAAAGTTCTGGCAGAGGGCTGCATAGTGGAACTGAGTTGGGAGCACAGACAGGACTTGTATCCTCAGGGCCCTGGGGTCGAGAGCTCTGTTGGTGGAAGGGCAAGTGTGTTCCGCAGTCAGTCCTCTGCCGCTCCAGCAGCAGTTCTTTACTGAGGGCCGCCTGGCCTCCAGGCACCGAGCAGGAGGCCTGCATCCCTGAATCCAGAGAGGTCAGTGGGGTATAGAGGGCGGTCAGAGAGCTGAGGAGCAGGAGGCAGCCAGCCCGGCAGCCCACGCTGCTGGCAGCACAGGCCTGTGGGGAGGCTCTTGAATCAGGAGCTGCAGGGGACACGGGAGGGGGAGCCTCTGGGACAGAGCACCGTCAGCTCCCTCCCCTGCACCAGGCCCTGACCTCTGGCTTTGCTGCCCCAACCGGGCCCCCTCCGCAGCCCCCATCCTTGTTAGAACAGGTCACTCACACCCCTGACCCCCACGTGCCTCTCAGTGGAAGGAAATTGTAAGTCATGGTAGGTAAGTCACCCAACAACCGTAATGACAGTTTGGAACCATACTTAGCTCATGGTCTTCTTACCTCACATTTTCCCTGCAACCTCTTGCTTTTTCATCTTCCAAAAATAAAATCGCTGTGCCAAGACACCAAGTCAGTTATTTCAGTGGATTTAGGTTCTGCACCCCAGCAGGATGCGGTACAGCATCAGTTTATATATATAGGATCTCTGACTGCTGGGCATATTTTACTAACTGTTTTAGTTGTAATGTACTTTGAAGTTTTTACTAAAAAAAAAGTCTTTTTCTTTTGGCCTTCAGTTGCTTTTGCTGATTGAAATGTGTTCTGTTCCTATGAGCATAGTTGATGACCTGTGTATTTTTTTTTTCCTTTTCAGTTATGAAAAACCTCCTCCTGGGCTTATCAAGGTCAGTGTGAAGTTGGTGCTTTTGCTTTTTCTCTGACACATTTCACTCACACCTCAGACTCAAAACAGTTGCATACTGTTTGAACCTCCTTTTAGGATAGTTCTGTTTCTTCCCTGCCAATGCCAGTCAGTTCATACACTTGGTCACAGTCTGTGCCTTTGCAGACATTTAATCAGCCTGTGTCCGTCTCCTGACAAACCACTGCAGGCTCGCTTGTGTTCCTCAGCCATTGCTCCCCTCTTTCTTTCTGACCTGTGACTGCATCTTCTCAAAGCTCCGCTGCCCCCGTGTCCCTCTCTCACCTACTGGGTGCTGGTTCCTTGAATAGCAGCAGCTCCGAGAACAGTGGGCCCCAAGAAGCGCCCCTGGTCCAGCCTCCCCTCATCCAGGAGCCCCACCCCCAGTGCCCTCACCCAGTGTCAGTGGGACTGAGACTAGAACACTGGAGGCCAAAGCACCTTTTCTCTTTGATAATTTTCAATTAAAAAAGACTTTGGAGTTCCTGTTGTGGCTCAGCGATTAGCAAACCCGACTGGCATCCATAAGGACACAGGTTCAAACCCTGGCCTCGCTCGGTGCGCTAAGGATCCCAAGTTGCCGTGAGCTGTGGTATAGGTCACAGATGCGGCTCAGATCCTGCGTTACTGTGGTGTAGGCTGGCAGCTACAACTCCTATTGGACCCCTAGCCTGGGAACCTCCCTGTGCCAGGGGTGTGGCCATAAAAAGACAAAAGACCAAAAAAAAAAAAAAAAAAGATTTTTAGAAACATTCTTCCATTATAAATTTAACATTTGTGCAAACTTGAAAAAATTGTGATGTAACAAAACAGCACCTTAATTTTATAGTGCAGTTATTTGGTGGTGAAAATACATTTCACAAATATGGCATGTGTGAGATTATAAAACATGATATTAGCCTTCAAGGTCTAATAAACTTTTTTTTTTACTTTATTTTTAGGACCACACCTGTGGCATATGGAGGTTCCCTGGCTAGGGGTCTAAGTGGAGCTGTAGCCACCAGCCTACACCACAGCCACAGCAACACCAGATCTGAGCCTCATGGGTGACCTACACCACAGCTAATGACAACGCTGGATTTTTAACCCTCATGGAGCAAGGCCAGGGATCAAACCTGCAACCTCATGGTTCCTAGTCGGATTTGTTTCCACTGCACCACAACGAGAACTCCTAATAAACTGTTTTAATCTACATGTTATCTTTATTGTTTCAGGAAACCTTACTTCTTTCATTCTATATTCTGCCTCATTCCACAAAGCTTTTTTTTTTTTTTTAATCTTTTTGTCTTTTTAGGGCCACACCCACGGCATATGGAGGTTCCCAGGCTAGGGGTCTAATCAGAGCTGTAGCTGCCAGCCTACACCATAGCCACAGCCCCGCTGGATCCCTGTCCCGCTCGCTGAATGAGGCCAGGGATCGAACCCAAAACCTAGTCAGATTCGTTTCCGCTGTGCCATGATGGGAACTCCCCACAAAGCTTTTAAGTTGGCAAAAACTTTTCGTGATCTTAGAATCTAATTTTTATGGTCTAGAATAGGAATTTCAAGCTCACAGATCAGTCCTATGTAAACGTAACCTTTCTCTAAGAACTGCTCCTTTTCCTTTTTTTTTGTTGTGCCTGCAGCATGCAAAAGTTCCCAGGAACAGCTCTTCTAGATTAGTTAATTCTGTTTTTTCTGTCAGTCGTAATTTGTCTTTCTAGTTCTTCATAGAGTAACTTATGGCAACCTGGGGTTTCCAGCCCATGAGAAAGCCAGGCAGTGCTGTGTCCTCTAACTGGTGGGATAGAATTCTGGTGCTTTTTTGCCATAGAGCTTACACACTATTTCCTTTTCCAGGAAGATGAGGCTAAGCCAGAAGACTGTATACCAGATGTCCCAGGCAATGAACATGCCAGGGAATTTCTGGCCCATGCACCAACCAAAGGACTTTGGATGCCACTGGGGAAAGAAGTCAAAGTCATGCAGTGTGAGTGTGGACAAATTTCAAGCAACACCCCTTAACACACACACGTTACAGACCACTGTTTACAAATGAGTTCACTTCTTTAACTTAACTTGTTCTCATCACAGCACTGTTAAAGTAAAAGCATGACCCTATTCTGTAGATGAGGAAGCCGCCTTGCATATGTCAGTAAGTGTCCGAGGTAAGAGGCAGAGCGGTGCTGCCTGGGAGAAGATGCTTTGGTGATGTTCCTGTAACAGACAAGATATTCCCTGTAGAAATGCCACGGGGGACAAGGGGTGCATTGGAGGGCCATCCCTTTGGGTCCTGACTCAGTCATCGTCATTGGTGGTGGGAAGGTTTTATCCAGGTGCCCTGAGAGGAGCTCCAGGCCCCAGAGGGTGGGTCTGGAACAGGTAGAGCTCTGTGCACACCCTTCACTGCACCAGAGCAGCAGCACCTCCATGCCACATGAGGTGGCATTTGAGGAAGGGGTGCTGCTGCCTTTAAGGACATTTGTTTGTACGGTGTTTCTTCTCGCACACATTTGAAATAGCAGTTCCCAGTCTCTCTGCCTCCATTCACGTGCCCTGTCTCCATTATCCTAGTTTCCAGCAGTTAGCCTTATTCGGGGTGTCAGGGATTGGGAGATAAAAAGTTGATTGGAAGCTCTAAGTGTGTGAGTAGGGCATGTTGAGTTTCACTGGATGGTGATCTTTCTAGTCTAGTCAGTTGGCAACCTGTGAGGTTAGTACCTGTAGGTTTTTCTGGAGATGGGTTATATTTTTCTAGAGAAGAAGGCCCCTCCGTGGAAGATGAAGGCCCCATTGCTAGTCCGTGGGATCTGATTGGAATGGGAAGGCTGAAAGTCTTGTCATCTGCTTTATATTCATTTGCATAATCCGTTTACTGGGCCCCCTGCCTTCGCATGTGTCCGATGTCCTTTTGCCAGAGAGCCTGTGCTTTACCTTTTCCAGACAGTAAACGTCCTTCTGTCATGGCTAGTAGGAGTTGCCCTGGGACTTTTCTTTTGTCTTTTTAGGGCCACACCCCTGGCATATGACGTTCCCAGGCTAGGGGTTGAATCGGAGCTATAGCCGCTGGCCTATGCCACAGCCACAGCAACCCCAGATCCAAGCCATATCTGTGACCTGCACTACGGCTCACAGCACCACCAGTTCCTTGATTTAATGAGACCAGGGATCGAACCCACATCCTCATGGTTACTAGTCAGATTTGTTTCTGCTGAGGCATGACGGGAACTCCTGCCCTTGGACTTTTAACCCATCCTCCTTATTTCAGCTCCTCCTTTACCTTTACTTTCAGAGGTATCTAATGCTGCCAGCTCCTGAGCTCTTTGGAAGTTCTGCAGATAGAAATTGAGTTGATCCTTAGTTCTTACCTCTGATACTTTAGAATTCAATTTCCTATATTCTTTTTTTTTCTTTTTTTAGGGCTGCACCTGCAGCATGTGGAAGTTCCCAGGCTAGTGGTCGAATCGGAGCTGTAGCCGCAGCCTTCACCACAGCCACAGCAATGTCAGATCCAAGCCACCTCTGCCACCTGTGCTGCACCTCACAGCAATGCTGAATACTTAACCCACAGAGTGGGGCCAGGGATCGAACCCACATCCTCATGGATACTGATCAGGTTTGTTACCACTGAGCCACAACTGGAATGAATTCAATTTTCTGGTATCTGCTCTTTATTTAATGTTTATCTGCATTGTGACATTTAACAGTTTTTTGCATTTGACTTTTTTTTTGCCACACCTGTGGCATGCAGAAGTTCCCAGGCCAGGGATCAAACCTGAGCCACAGCAGTGACATTGCTGGATCCTTTACCACTAGGCCACCAGGAAACTCCCTGCATTTAATTCATATGACTTTTCCCTGTCCTTTTGGGTTTGTGGCCTTTTGAAAAATGTTTTATTGTGCTTAATTTATATATAATGAAATTCACCCATTTTAAGCATACAATACAGTGATTTTTTTTAGTAACTACTGGGTGTGTGCAACCATTGCCATGAATAAGTTTTAGAAAATTTTATCCCCCCATTAGGATCCCTCATAATATTTCCAGTTAATCCCTGTTTCTAGCCCCAGACAACCATTAACCTACTGTCATTATCACATTGGCTTTTTTGAATATATCATATAAATAGATTCATAGAATTTGAGGTCTCTTGTTTCTGACTTCTTTTTTTATATATTTTTTGGCCGCACCTGTGGCATGTTGAAGTTTCCAAGGCAGGGATCAAACCCACACCATAGCAGCAACCCAAGCCACTGCAGTGACAATGCCAGATCCTTCAGCTGCTACACCGCAGGACTCCTAAGCATGATTTTTTCTTTTTTTTTTTTTTGTCTTTTTGCCATTTCTTGGGCCACTCCCGTGGCATATGGAGGTTCCCAGGCTAGAGGTCGAATTGGAGCTATAACCACCGGCCAGAGCCACAGCAACGTGGGATCCGAGCCTGTCTTCGACCTACACCACAGCTCACAGCAATGCCAGATCCTTAACCCGCTGCGCAAGGCCAGGGATCAAACCCGCAACTTCATGGTTCCTAGTCGGATTCGTTAACCCCCGAGCCACATGGGAACTCCTAAGCATTGTATTTTTGAGGTTCATCTATAGCATAGCACATGCCAGTAGTTCAGTATCATTTCCTCCTTCTGCTTACCTTTGGTTTAAGTGCTCTTCATTTTCTAGATTTTTCAGCTGAATTTTAGATGCTGATTTGAGATCTTTATTCTTTTCTCATATCAGCATTTAAACCTATATATTTTCCTCTAAAGACCGTTTTCTCTGCATCTCATAGGTTATGTTTAATTTTCGTTCAGATCAAAATGTAATTTCCCTTGAAATTTCTTCTTTGATCCATGGATTGTTTGGAAATGTTTTGTTTAATTTCTACATATTTGTGGATTCCCTGGGTGTCCTACTACTGTTGCTTTCCAGTTTGTCTTCTTTGTGGTAGGAGAACATACCTTGTATGATTTGGATCCTTTTAAGTTCATTAACTCTTTTTTTTGTTTTCTATTTATAACATGGAGTTCTTGGGCCAGGGATCAGATCCAAGCCACAGTTGCGACCTAAGCCACAGCGGCGTCAATGCCAGATCCTTAACCTACTGTGCCTGACCAGGAATCAAACCTGCATCCCAGCACTCCCAAGACACTGCCGATCCTGGTGCGCTTTTGGGGTGGTCGAGTGTTCTGTAGGTTTCTGTGAGGTCTAGTTAGTTTGTAGTGTTGTTGCAGTCTTCTGTTTTATTGTTGATCTTCTCTCTACTTGTTTTATCCATGTGGAATATCAAAGTCTCTAATTGTTATTGTTGTGTTGTCTAGTTATCCCTTCAATTCTGTCAACTTTTGTTTAATCTATTTGGGGCTCGGTTGTTAAGTGCATATATATTTATAAATATGTTACATTTTCTTGATGGATCGAGCCTTTTATCATTATAAAATGTCCATTTTTTTCTCTTATAACAATTTTTATCTTAGAGTCTCTCCTGATTTTAGTATAGCTGCTCCAGCTCTCTCTCTTTCAGCTTCTATTTGGGTTGCTCTTTCTCTAGATTGTTTACCTTGAACTTTAGATTATTGATTTGAGAGCTCTGTTCTTTTCTGACATTGACATCTTTCATCCTCTTACTTTCAATTTAATTTTGTCTTTGAATCTAAAGTTTGTCTCTTGTACTGGGAAAATATTTTCTTATCCATTCTGTCAATACCTGCTTTTTGATTTTTCATTCAGATTAATACTAATATAATTTCAACAGAATACAGAAACTCTGTTCCTGTATAGCTCCATTCTCTCCCCCTCCTTTGGGTCATATTGTCATACAAATTTCTTTTTTATGTAAGTCCATTATCACTGTTTTATAATTATTTCTCGAGGTAGTTTTGCTTGTGTTTTTTTTTTTAGGACTACACTCACAGCATATGGAGGTTCCCAGGTTAGGGGTCCAATCAGAGCTGTAGCTGCCGGCCTACGCCAGAGCCACGGCAATGCCAGATCCGAGCTGCATCTGCAACCTAGACCACAGCTCACGGCAACGCCTCAAGGTAGTTTTAAATGAGATAGGGTAATAAAAGAATTACCAAAAAGTGTATTTATACTGTCTTTTTTTTTTAATGGCCACAGCCATGGCATATGGAAGTTCCTGGGCCAGGGAGTGATGTGAGCCATAGCTATGACCTACACCATGGCTGCAGCAACACTGGATCCTTTAACCCACTGCAATGGGCTAGGGTTCAAACCCATGTGCCTCGGCAGGGACCCGAGTTGATGCAATCACATTCTTAACCTACTGTGTCACAGCAGGAACTCCTACACTGTCTTTTGTAATAACCTATGTTATTACCTTTACTGGAGCTCTGTACTTCATATGGATTTGAGTAACTGCCTAGTATACTTTATCATATCAGCTTTATTATTTTTTTGTAGAGCAAGTACATTAGCAGTACATTTTCAGATTTTGCTTATCTTTAACTGTCTTAATTTCTCCCTTATTTCTGAAGGGTAATTTTTTTTTTCAGGGCCACACCTGAGGTATATGGAAGTTCCCAGGCTAGGGGTCAAATCGGAGCTGCAGCTCCCAGCCTAGGTCACAGCCGCAGCAACACCAGATCTGAGCCATGTCTGCAATCTACACCGAAACTCATGGCAACACCAGATCCTTAACCCAGTGAGCCGGGCCAGGGATCAAACCTGTAACCTTATAGATGCTAATTGGGTTCATTACCACTGAGCTACAACAGCACCTCCCCTGAAAGATAATTTTCTTGGCTTTGGAATTCTTGTTTAATAGTGTTTTTTTTTGTTTTGTTTTGTTTTAGGGCCACACCCGTGGCATACAGAGGTTCCCAAGCTAGGGGTCCAGTCAGAGCTGTTGCCGATGGCCTACGTCACAGCAACATGGGATCTGAGCCACATCTGCGACCTACACCACAGTTCACGGCAGCACCGGATCCCTAACCCACTGAGCAAGGCCAGGGATCCAGCCCGAATCCTCATGCATGCTAGTAGGGTTCGTTAACCACCGAGCCATGGCAGGAACTCCAAAAACTTCCCAAATTTGATGAAAAATAATCTGTAAGTCCACAAAGCTCAAGGAACTCCAAGTAGGATGAATTCAAAGAAACCCATCACAGGGAAAAAACTTAAAAAGCCAAAGATAACAAAATTTTAAAAGTAATGAAAGAAAAACAACTCATCACATGTAAGCAATCCTCAATAAGATTAACAAGGGAGTTCCCATCATGGCTCAGCAGTAAGAATCCAAGTAGTATCCATGAGGATGCAGGTTCCATCCCTGGCCTCACTCAGTGGGTTAAGGATTAGGCATTGCTGTGAGCTGTGGTATAGGCAAGCAGCTACAGCTCCACTTTAACCCCTAGCCTGGGAACTTCCATATGCCCTAAAAAGACCAAATAATAATAATGAGTAACAGATTATCTCTCATCTCAAATGATGGAGACCAGAAGGCAGTAGAATGATATATTCCAACTGCTAGAAGAAAAACTATTGGAGTTCCCATCATGGCACAGCGGAAATGAATCCGACTAGGAACCATGAGGTTGTGGGTTCAACAAAAAAGAGGGGGAAAAAAATTGAGGAAATTTTTGGTCATCATTTCTTCAAACATTCTAGCACTCCTTTCTTTATGTGTGTGCTGTGAAACCTGATGGTATCCCACAGATCTCTGAGGCTCTGCCAATTTTCTTCATTCTTTTTTCCTTCTGTTCCTCAGACTGAACAATCTCAATTGTTATCTGTCTTCAGGTTTGGCTTATTCTTTGTTCTGCCATCTCACATCTGCTCTTAAGACCTTCTAGTTAATTTTTTAGTTAGATTATTGTACTTCTTAATTGCAGAGTTTTTTAATTTGTATCTTTTTATTAATTATCTATTTTTATGACATTTTCATACTTTAATTTTTTAGATGTAATTTCCTTTAGTTCTTTGAACTTATGATAGCTTAAATTCTTTGTCCAGTAAGTCCAGTGTCTAGACTTGCTGTTTCTTTGAGTGTTTTGTGATTTTTTGGTGAAAACTGCACATTTTAGATAATACAAGGTGGTCTGAAAGTCAGATTCTCCCTTCTACTTAGGGTTTGTTATTGTTCCTTTTTGTATTTGTAGTGACTTTCCTGGACTGATTCTGTAAGTCTGTAGTCCCTGTAGTGTATGGTCACTGAAGTCTCTCCTCAGCTTAGTATAATATGACAGAGATTTCCTTTAAATCTAAGAGATTTCCTTCGATCTAAGAACCTTCTACTCCTGCCAAAAGGTTATATGAGTGTGTTGCGACGTGCCTTAAATGCTCACATGGTTTGGTGTACACATCTGCCTTAGCCTTTAGTGCTTGCTTGTGCAGAGCTTTACAAGGAACCAGAAGTCAGAAAATAAGGCCTTCACTGTGCAAGTACACAGCCTTACACATGTGTGTAGTCTTCTAGCTTCCCAAGATTATGTCAGAATTTTTGAGAGCCCTCTGTGGACATCTCTTTACCTAGATGTTTCTTTTAAACTTTTGGCTAGGCTTTTACCTAGTGATATCACAGCCATAATAAGCCGTGATGTTAAACAGTCGCAGGAGATTATTTCTGACAAACAGCCTAGGAATAGGGCTTTTCTGTAGAGCATACTACATGACTAGTCAAATAGCAACAATACCCTGCTAATGTGACTCTGTGTTCTGGGGTTAGGGCTTTTTGAGGTGCTCAGAATTTAGTCTTCCCTCTTCAGTAGTGTGGCATTGGTGCTTTTCACAGCTGTCATGATTACAGGGCTGCTTGGTTTTTTCTTATTTGTTTTATAGGAAATTCCCAGGCCAGGAACTGAATTGAGCCGCAGTGGTGACCTGTGCCACAGCTGCAGCAATGCCATATCCTTTAACCCACTGCGCCAGGTCAGAGATCGAACACGCACCTCAGCAGTGGCCTGAACCGCTGCATTTGGACTCCTAATACCACATCGGGAACTCCCCAGGCTGCTAGTTTTTAAGACTATTATGGAAGTAGGGAAGAGGGTTGGGAGTAGATCCAGTTAAAATGCCAGAAATCTTGCTGTTCTTACCAAGGCTCACTAGGTTTTCTTGAATTAATGCTCCTTAGATTGTGAAGTAAATGCTCCTTAGATTGTTAAAGTAAGCCATTGGTTACTTTACAAGGTTTCAAGTAAGTTGATTGGGAAAAATTTGTAGCTATTTCCACTGCTTTTATGGAGGTTGTCGCTTGGCCATTCTTGAGAGTCTTCCTGGATTATACCTGATAAAAAAATGCTTTTCCTTGTCATTTTTATGAAATCTCAGGAAAGAAATGAAAGGAGATAAATGTGTTTAGTCTGCCATCTTTACCCAGAAATCTGCAGCTTTTTTTTTTTTTTTTTTTTTTTTTTTTTAAGTTTGAAAACCACCGCTCTCTTTGATGAAGTGGTTAGTTACACTTCACTTAGTATTTTTACAGTTATTTGAATTGATTTGGAAAAATGAAAGTTTTGGGTTGGGACCATATCCAATTTTACCAAGAAGTAAATGAAGCTTAAGTTTCAGGCCCCTCACTTGTGCCTTTCAACAGCCTACGGGGACCATAATGATATATTGATATGGTCATATGATTTGTAAAATTTGCCAAGATTTGATTTTTTGGTTTCCTAAAGAACTCCCTACCCATACCATCACCAAATAATTTATTTTTTTAATTCAGTGAGTTTTATTATATTTATAGTTGTACAACCATCATCACAACCTAATTTTAGAACATTTCTATCCCAGTCCCCCAGTCCATCCCTCTCCCACAACCTGTCCCTTTTGGTAACGCTAAGTTTTTCGAAGTCTGCATCTCCAAATAATTTAAACTCAGACACCATAAAACTTGGGCTTATCCTAGATAAGATGTATGTATTCATACTTTCATTGATACATTATCTAGAAAAGTGGTTCTCAAACTTTAATAAGTCTGCAAATCACCAATAATTCCTTCGAAATTCAAGTATGTGTCAGTGTTTCTGGGGTAGGCCTGTTACTGCACGTTTCTAACAATCTCCCGTATGTTGTTGATTTTGCTGGTCCATGGACCATATGTTGACTAGTAAGAATCACTTCTCCTTTAAAGAGAGTTTTTTCTTTCCTTTAAAGATGCTGGCTTGAAGGAGTGTAATCCTTCTTTCCTGAACGTTAAATGGCAGGACAGAGAAAGACAGGGACAGCTCAGAGGCAGTCAACAGAGAACCCCCCCAAACTTTTTTTCCCAGTAGTTTTCCTGAGATCAGGCTCTCAAAATTAAGTTCCCATACAACCATTTTGTTTTTCACTTTCAGTACAGTAGTCAGTAAATTACATGAGCTGTTCAACACTGTTATAAAATAAGCTTTGTGTTAGATGATTTTACCCAATTGTAGGCTAATGTAGGTATTGTGGGCACATTCGGGGTAGGCTAAGCTAAGCTGTGATGTTCAGTAAGTTAGGTGTATTAAGTGCATTTTCAACTCTTATGGTTTTATTAGGACGTAACCCCATCATAGGCCAGGGAAGATCTGTAATGTCCTTTTTTTAGGTTCTTAACATGGTTCATCCACTGATTGCATTTGCTTTTAGATTTGGAGTTTAATAAAGAAAAACACTAATATGATCTATGGATTCTTTATCGTCATTAAAGGAAACTTATTTTACAGAAATATTTCCTCTTTTCTTTGTTTTCAGGTTGGCGCTGTAAACGGTACGGTCACCGAACTGGCGACAAAGAATGCCCTTTTTTTATCAAAGGCAACCAAAAGTTAGAACAGTTCAGAGTAGTAAGTACAGCTCCACCATATCAATTTACTTTTTTTTATGCACTCAAAAATGTTTATTAGTAATTTAGTTTAGAACACAATAATAGCACAAACAGTACAGTTGAGAGTCAAAGCTATTTTCATCCAACTTAACAAGCTTAGCACCTATTTTCCTTGGTTATCAAAAAGCATGTCAGAGTTCCCATTGTGGCACAGCGGAAACAAATCCGACTAGGAACCATGAGGTTGCGGGTTCAATCCCTGGCTTCGCTCAGTGGGTTAAGGATCTGGCATTGCCTTGAGCTGTGGTGTAGGTCGCAGACGCAGCTCAGATCTGGCATTGCTGTGGCTGTGGCATAGGCCGGAGGCTACAGCTCCAATTAGACCCCTAGCCTGGGAACCTCCATATGCTGCAGGTACGGCCCTAAAAAGAGAAAAGACAAAAAAAAAAGCATGTCAAGAGTTCCCTCGTGGCTCAGCAGATTAAGAATCCTGCATTGTCATTGCTGTGGCTCTGGTTACAGCTATGGTGTGGGTTTGATCCATGGCCCAGGAACTTCTGCATGCTGTGGGTGTGGCAGAAAACAAAGAAACATGTCATAGGAACGTAAACTTTTCGCAGTGTAAGAACGTTTAAAATATGAAATATGGAGTTCCCTTCATGGCTTAGCAGTTAACGAACCTGACTAGTATCCATGAGGACGCGGGTTCAATTCCTGGCCTTGCTCAGTAGGTTAAGGATCTGGCAATGGCGTGAGCTGTGGTGTATGTTGCAGACGTGGCTCGGATGTGATGCTATGGCTGTGGTATAAGCCAGCAGCTACAGCTCTTATTTGACCCCTAGCCTGGGAACCTCCATATGCCCGAGAGCGAGGCCAGGGATTGAAGCTGCTTCCTCATGGACACTAGTCAGGTTCATTACTACTGATCCACATCGGAACTCCTGGATGTAATGTTTGCCAAGTGCAGTGAAGCGAAGTGCAGTAAAACAGGGTATGCCTGTACATTCATGTGACAGATTAGTTCTCTAACAAAAAATTAACTTCTTAATAAGTGTTATTTACTTATACCTTGGAAATAGCGATAGTTTTTCTGAAGCAGACATTATTATTTATTCAATCACTTTTTTAAACTTAAATAAAAATCATGTTTCATAACTCGAATCAGTGTTTTAGTTTTCCAGGCTTTACCTAAAGATTATGTGTCTTTAAATTGTAAGATAGAAGTGTATAAATTATATATGCTCTTTATATGACAGTGACATAATCTCTCATTTCCTCACTTTATTTTCACAGAGTCACCTCCCAGAGGTGTTAATTCACCATTCAGTAACTGCTTCTGTCAAGTGAACTATGCAGCTCTTTGGATGTACAGAAGTTATCACCATATATCAAACTGGGGTCATATATCATTCTCCAGTTTTTAAGACATTTAAAATCTGTTTTCATTGTAGTAATCCTAAATAACTTACTTTGGATCAATCATTCCACTTCTAGGTGGAGTAACAAATTTACAGATACTTTACAGATACATTAGAACATAGTTTAGTGATAAATCTCAAAAAACTTATACATATTTGACTCAGAAATCCCACTTCTAAGAATTTCACTTAAGGATATAAGAGAACATTAATATATACACAATTATTTATATATATATAAGGATAGTTTTCATAATTACAGGATTTTTGTTGTTGTTTTTTTTTGTTTGTTTGTTTTTTTAATCTTTTTGTCCATGACTGCAGCACACAGAAGTTTCTGGGTCAGGAATCAAATTCGCACCACAGCAATGACCCAAGCCACAGCAGTGACAACGCGAGGTCCTTAACCTGCTGCGCCACCTAGGAACTCCTAATTGTTTATATGATTAGAAAAATAGAAACTAAAGAAAAATGGGAAACAACTTAATAGTCCATCATATCAACATAAATTACTGTAACAAATTGTCCGTTAGGAATTGTGTTGTAGGAATATGTATAATATCATGGGAAAATGTTCATGAGAACTTATGTGAAAAGTAGAAGAGTTATATATATTCTATGATGATAATTTTTCATAAATTAATAATAATTGAAAAAGAGAGATCGGAGTTCCTGTTGTGGCTCAGCAGAAACTAATCTGACTAGCATCCATGAGGATGCAGGTTCCATCCCTGGCCTCGCTCAGTGGGTTAAGGACTGGGTGTTGCTGTGAGCTGTGGTGTAGGTCACAAACACAGCTCAGATCTGGTGTTGATGTGGCTGTGGTGTAGGCCGGCAGCTGTAGCTCTGATTCGACCCCTAGCCTGGGAACCTCCATATGCCACAGGTACAGCCCTAAAGACCAAAAGAAAAAGAGATCAAATGTTAATATTACTGTTACCTCTGGGTAGTAAAGTAACAGATTTTTTAAAATTTAAAAAATTTTCTGATAATATCTAAAAGTTTCCAAGAGTTCCTACTGTGACGTAACAGATTAAGAATCCAGCATCGTCTTTATAGCAACACATGTTCAGTCCCCAGCCCAGCACAGTGGGTTAAAGGATCTGGCATTGCCACGGCTGTGGCATAAATAGCAGCTGTGGTTCGGGTTCAGTTCCTGGCCCTAGGAACTTCCATGTGCCACAGGCATGGCCAAAAAAATAAATAAAATTTCTGTAATCGCTTATTCTCTTTTATTTATTTATTTTGGTCTTTTTGCCATTTCTTGGGCTGCTCCCGCGGCATATGGAGGTTCCCAGACTAGGGGTCCAATTGGAGCTGTAGCTGCCAGCCTACGCCAGAGCCACAGCAACGTGGGATCTGAGCCGCATCTGCAAACTACATCACAGCTCACGGCAACGCCGGATCGTTAACCCGCTGAGCGAGGGCAGGGATGGAACCCACAACCTCATGGTTCCTAGTCGGATTCGTTAACCACTGCGCCACGACGGGAACTCCCTCTCTTTTATTTTTTTAAATTAAATTTTTTTTTTTTTTTGCTTTTTAGGGCCGCACCTGCAGCATATGGAAGTTCCCACACTAGGGGTCGAATCGGAACTACAGCTGCTGGCCTACATCATGGCCGCAGCAATACAAGATCTGCATCTGTGACCTACACCACAGCTTATGGCAACACCGGATCCTTAACTATGAGCAAGGCCAAGGATCAAACCCACATCCTCATGGATCCTAGTCGGGTTCATTATTCTTTTTTAAAATGAGATAATTCACAAACCATAACTTTTCATATACATGAATTCTTATTTTTAAGTAACCCAAATTATTTAAAATTATACTTCCAGTATATTTCCAGACATGGTTTGGGTTACTTACATAGTTTTGTGTACATGTAACTATTTCATTCTTATATATAGTTTTGTAATTCACTTGTTTTTTCTTAATACTATTTCTTAGTCATCCTCTCCACATAGAACAAAGTGAACTGCCTCAGTATTTCTTCCTTGAATAGTTTTTCATGATTCTGCCATGGTTTACTTCCTTGTAAAGGATATTTAAGTTACCCTCTGTTTTTCTAATTGGAAAATTCTTTTCTGAGCTTTAGTGAGTTTGCAGTGCTGATGCCCCTTAAGTAGGATTAGAACATGTTGAACAACCAAACTGGAAAAGAGTAACTGGCTGCTAGTAATATAGGGAATTAATGTTTAATTAGCTAACAGGCCATGGAGCCTAACCCAATCATAATCTTTTCTCACCCTAAGGCACATGAAGATCCCATGTATGACATCATACGAGAGAATAAAAGACATGAAAAGGATATAAGGTGAGGTTGTCCTGATGATAACAATATGCTCTTAAAGTCTGAAATTATGTACATTTGGAAACAGCCATGCCAGTATTAGATAAATGGTTTAATACACATGGTACTTTAATTGTGAAATACGTGGAAGATGGGACTAATCCCTCAAAAGGCCAGTGTGTGGGGAATGAGCAGTCCAGCCTGTTCTACTTGGGTTAACTTAAAGCAGTGGGCTTAGCCCAGCCCGCTCATGCCACTGATAGTTGATGTTGGCAGCCCACATGGTGGTATCTAGTTCTGCTATATGATTTTTTTTTATGGCTGCATCCACCACATATGAAAGTTCCTGGGCTAAGGACTGAATCCGAGCCACAGTTGTGGCAATGCCAGATCCTTTAACCCACAGGGAACAAACCCACGGCTCTGCAACGACCTGAGCCACCGCAGTCAGACTCCTAACTCACTGTACCACAGCAGAAACTCCTCTGCTGTATGATTGATTCGCTTTCATATGTTTAGTTTATCTTCTGCAGTGTCTTTAAGGATCTGTACTGTTGTACACATAAATAAAGATAGGGTGAAAAAACATGAGGTTTTTTCCTTTCCTCAAATTAGTGATATTGAATTAAAATTGCTAGGGGGTAGATTACCTCGAATGAATTTGAGCAGTGGGAAAATGATTTAGGAAAGTATGCATCTGTTATAATAGTAAAGACTATAGAAACATGCAGAAATATTTAGGACCGTGAAAATAATGCAAAATAGCTGTTATACTGGTTATGCTCATGTAAAATAGGTGTGGATATAGAAAAGTATGGGGGGAACACACAAAAATAAAAATAAATACTGTCTTTAATAAGGAGATTATTTTTGACATTTTTCACCCTCACTACTGTCCTTATATTTTTATTTGAATTTTTTTTAAGTTGAATGTGGTTCTTTGGTCAATCTTGTGTGTTTAGGATACAACAGTTAAAACAGTTACTGGAGGATTCAACCTCAGACGAAGATGGGAGCAGCTCCAGTTCCTCAGAATGTAAAGAGAAACACAAGAAAAAGAAGAAGAAAGAGAAGCATAAGAAAAAGAAGAAGGAAAAGAAAAAGAAGAAAAAACGAAAGCACAAGTCTTCCAAGTCAAACGAGAGTTCAGACTCAGAATGACAAGAAGTTGACTGACTTGGTCGGCATTCTCTTCTGCAAAATCAAACACTGTGGCCAAAGATGCGAGGACTGCGGAGTCCGAGAGGAACAGGAGGGACACCAAGAGAGGAAGAGCGCTGGTGGCACCGGTGCGGATTCTCAGCCACCTTCCAGGAGAGCTGTGAGCCACAGGAGAGGGAGCGTGTCTTGCCAGGTGCCAGCTCTGGAGAGCAGCTGATGCCGGGCTGGAAAGCTCTTCTCATTGTCCTCCTCCCTGCTGATCACTGTGGTCTGTGATTGCTTAGAAATGCCTCTGGCGGGGTGGCCAGACCAAGGGACTCCCCGAGGAAGCTCCTCCAGGTGCTGCGCTGCTTCCACCCTCCACGGTGGGCACTTAACGCCCTTGGATTTCAGGCTTGACTTTCCTCTGTTGTTGAGGATAATAAAAGCTCATTATTTATTTTTTAAATCTATTTATTTCTTAATAATGCATGCATACACTTCAAATTTAAAAGGTATACAAGGTCATAAAAACTCTTCCTACTTACTTTCTCCCCCAGCTACCCAATTCCCTTCCACAGTGGCTACTAGTTTTACCAGTTTTTGGGGTTTTTTGGTTGTTTTTTTTAAGGGCCACACCTGCAGCATATGGAAGTTCCCAGGCTAGGGGTGGGGTCAAATCAGAGCTGCAGCTGCCAGCCACAGCCACAGCAACACAAGATCCGAGCTGTGTCTGGGACCGACAGTGCAGCCTGTGACACTGCTCCTCACGGATGCTAGTCGGGTTTGTTTCCGCTGAGCCACAACGGGAACTCCCCAAAACATTTTCAAATATAGAAGAATAACTATGTCAGCTACCCACATCATAAGATACATCCCTCGTGTTCTTGCTCTTCCTTCTGACCAAGCACAGCCCGCCTGTGCTCTTCTAGCTTTGTGCCACAGCAGAAGCAGCTCAGCCCAGCAGGGTGGAGCCTGCAGCTCAGGGAGAGTAAGCCCCAGGGTTTGCTGAGCCACATGGACCTGGATCTGGCTCCCAGGTGAGTGTCCCTCATGTCCAGCAGGGTCTGTTGCTCTTTTCAAGGTCCCAGGGACTTTCTACTCCCACGTCCAGCCTCTTCCCCTGGGAGTTGGATTCCCCCTTCTTTAAAGAAGAGCCAGTCCAGGCCCAGAATGGACCCATCTCTGACTCTCATCAATAACTCCTGGTCTTGGCCTTGGAATAGTACCTCAGTAACATAACTGGTCCAGACTGGCATCACCAGGGCTTGTTACTACTGGGAACTCTGAGGCCTGTTAATTTAGGCATGCTTTAAACTTACCCTTGGCATCCAGCTCTGCATGCACAGGATGGGCCCTCTGCCCTCTTCTCTTTGTCCCACAGTGTTACCTACCCAGTCCCAGCCTCTTCTCGTCTCTGGGAATTTCCTACTGTCCCACTCATGGTTAATGGAGATTAATTCTAAAACAATAAGACTCTGCATTCATGACTCTCACACCTTCGGGACACGAAAATCAGCTGGAGTGCTTGTTGAAACACAGATAGGTCCCCGTGCTCCCACACTTCCATGACGAGTCCCCAGATGCTGCTAATGCTGCAGGTCTGGGGACCACACTTGGAGAACCACTGCAGTGTGTCTTCACCCTCTTCCTGGACATCCTCCACTTCCTGCTTTCACTGGAATCTGGCCATGCCCTGCAGCTCTTGCAAGTGAACTACCGGCACTACTCCCTCTCTATGCTTTTCTCTGTCTTCTCTTTCTGGCCTAGATCCCGAGGCCCTCACTCAAGCCTGTCACCTCCCTTGACCTGTGGCCCTTTTGGCCAAGCTTTCTCAGAAGCACCGCAGACCTCTGCACCTATATCCAGATTGCTAGAGGAAAATCATCCAGCCACATAGATTGTACCCCCACAAATTCATCTCCAAACTCATCCTGTAAGCCTGAGTAGCAGACTTGGTTTGCCAGTCAGCTATTCAGACCTTCACCCTGGAACATCTCCCTTCAGGTCCTATCCAGGAAGGCATTACAAACCCTCAGAACTCCTTTCACCAAGACATCCCCCCACCCATCATCATAGCTGTGTGACCTCCCCCCACCCATTATCATAGCTGCGGGACCTCCCCCCACCCATCATCACAGTTGTAGACAGAATTCTAAAATGGCCCCAGGATTTTTCCCCCTGTTCTCCAGCACTTAAATATGATGGCTTTTACTCCGATGATTAGATTATTGCATAACCACAAGGAAAGGGAAATTATGTGGATGCTCCTGACCAAACCACAAAAGCCCTTTAAAATTCCAGAGTTTTCGCCAATCGGTCACAAGATAGGAAGTCAGATTTCAAGCCTAGAAGATTCCATGTGCCATTGCTGACTTTACAGATACAGACGAGGTCAAGGCTACAAGGTGGGGAATGCGGTAGACCCTAATTCCTCACTGCAGCAAACTCTAATCAGAAGCCCCTGCCTAAGAGCACAGAAACGAGAAACTCAGTCCTAGGGCCAGAAGGAACTCAACATTGCCAACCTCACTCCAGGTGTGAGCCCAACCCTGGTGACATCTTGATTTTGGTCTTGTGAGATGCTAAGCTGAGAACCCAGTGGAACCTGCCCAGATTTAAGAACTGTGGAGGTGTGTGATACCAAATGGTGGTTTCAAGCCATTAAGTTTGTGGTCATTTGTTATCAGCCAGAGAAAATTAATACAGTGGTTCAGTCAGGCTTGTCTCTTCCTGTCAGGCCAGCCCTCCACCTGTGCTGTGGACCCCGCCTATCAGCCAGCAGTCGAGGGCAGTGAATGAGAGCACTGGCTCTGGATCCAGACTACCTGGTTTTGAGTCCCCGCTGCACCATTCACGGGCTCTCAGATTGGGCAAGTTGCGCCTCCATCTCTTTGACTGACACTGTTCACCTCATAGAACCAGCAAGCGACTTGGTCTTGTAAAGCATTTAGGACCCACTTTGGCACATTTCAGTTGCTAAGTGAATGTCAGCTACTCCTGCTACTACTGAGGCTGCCCTCATCTCCTCCTGTCCCTTTGGGGGCTCTTCCTCCTTTCATTATCCCATCTCACTAAACTCTTTTTTCCTTTTGACTGCTATATTGCCACCAGCATTTAAAAATTATTTTTAAATTTAAAAAAATAATTATATTATAAAACTAATACAAACTCATAAAAAATTCCCCATTCAGAGCCATTTTACAGTAAAAAATTAAAGAGTCTACTTTTAATAGTTTGATAAAGTCTTCCATATTTCTTTAAAAATGCATTACCAAAGACAAAGGCGTGGTTTTTAATTAGTTGCAGTAATAGTTCTATGACTTTGTTTCACTTACTGTGTACCTTGGCAATCTTACTGATTACCACAAGCTTTGAATGGCCACAAAATTCCTTGGTTTAAAGATGCTGTAATTCATTTAACCATGGCTCTATCACAATTCAGTTGTTTTCTCTGTCATTTTTTCATATTGTGATTTACATATTTGACCTGTAGCTCCAATTAGACCCCTAGCCTGGGAACCTCCATATGCCTCCGGTGCAGCCCTAAAAAGCAAAAAAAAAAAAAAAAAAAAACTTACTAAGTTTCCTGCTGTGGTTCAGCAGGTTAGGAACCTGACATATGTTTTTAAGGATATGGGTTTGATCCCTGGCCTTGCTCAGTGCAATAACAGTCCAGTGTTGCTGCAAGCTGCAGTATTGGCCACAGATTCAGCTGAGCTCAGATCCTGCACTGCTGTATGGCTGGGGTGTTGGCCTGCAGGTGCAGTTCCAATTCGATCTCTGGAGTGGAAACTTCCATATGCTGCAGGTGCAGCCTTAAAAAGAAAAAAAAAAAAAAGAAATGAATATTATGAACCCTATCCCACAAATTTTATTGCATAATAAAAATGGACTGATTCCTTAAGAGATATTTTGCCAAGACACAAATAGAGATGGACAATCCTAATAGACCTCTATCCACTAAATCTAAGATGTCTGCCTTCTAAGTATTTTCAAGTCTTGTTTGTCCTCTTCCTCCAAGGTACTTTTCTAACCTCACATTAGTAGCTTTTAGGATTTTTTTGCCTAGTTGAAAAAATTACAGGGACGAGGAGCTCTAAGGTACCTCTGCCAAGCAGCCTGCTCTCAGAGCATGAGGAGACTCTGGTTGGACTGCTGTGTGACCCTGGGCTGGTCACTGACTGGGAGCCTCAGTCCCCCATGTGGAAGCAAGGACAGCAACGCTACCTCACCCATGGCTTGTTGTGGTCAAATGCGAGAACCCATGTGTAGTATTCAGCAGAGTCACTGGCATGAAGCTAGAATTCAAGTGTTTCCTGCGACCCTGGACTACAAACACTGCCCCACGGTGCTGCCACCATCTCTTTGGTGTCAGCACAGGGCGAGGAAGGGAGGCATGGAAAAAGGGGTTAGAAAACCTTCAGGCTTGGTTGACAGGGAGGGTCCCTAATCTATTGAAACTCTTTGAGGATTCAGATTCCTTACCTGCCCCTGGAATGGAGAGTGGATTATAGGTGGCATTCTGGTACCAGGGACCCAGGAGAGGCTGCTGGGTCATGGGGATCATGGGGGGGGCTCATGAAAGAAAGGTCTGGAGTTACTGCCCTCAAAAGTTTCGTTGTTTCCTGCAAAGTTCATTGTCCAGGCTGAAAAACAGGTAGGTGTCAGTAGTTAGGGAAGGACAGCCGCCCTCTGCCCTGCAAAGTTCTGTGAAGGAAGAAAGCCATGCTCAACCCCCATCAAAACTGAGCCTGGGTGGCAGGTCCCTGACTTTCTCTTCCAGCTCACCTGGGATGGGGACAGGGGGCGCAGTCCTGCTTTACCGCCAGGGGAACAGCGTCCAAAGGCCTTTAGTGCTGAGCAAGTCTAGGCGGCAGCCCTTGGGCCCTGATGACTTGGAGGCATCGGGGGCGGGGGGCCCAAGCCTCCACATCTCCTCATGCTCCTCTTCCCTCAGGCCAGTCTGTTCCTGCGACCACCAACACTGTGCCCTGTACGACTCTCGCTCCCATTCGCCCCACCTACATTCTCTCGCTCCAAGTGTGCGACAGGAGGCCTCTGTGGCACCGCCGACGACCCACACTGGTCAGATCTCAGAGACAAGGGAGCCTAAGGTGCAGGTAGCGAAGGCTCCGCCTTTATCTGGGCACTAGGATGAGCACCTGCAGCCTCTCTGGCAGGTACCGCCCCCAGCCGTTAGCCAGCGCGTGCGCCCTGTGCACACTCCCAAGTCAGGTGGCTCCCACGGAAGGCGCTGGAAGAACCTGCTGAGGCCTGGTGGAGATGAGCAGTCCTTTGCATCAGCTTCCGCACATCCCTGTTGCATGGAGGCGCCCTGGCCTTCACTTTTCTAAAGGACAGAGCCCTTCCTGTCCCCCTCAGCCTCCCGGACTGTCCCCTCCTCTGAGTGTGGAGTTGGGACAGGTCGTGGCTGCTCCTCTGAGCTCCTGGTCTCTTTCCATCCTCGGGCCTAGAGCCGCTGACGCTTAAGGAAGAGGAGAAGCAGAGAGGAAGGAGGCCAGCCTGGGCGGAGGACAGACAGCCCTGAGAGGAGGAAGGGGCACAGAGGTGGGATGAACACGTTTGCTGAATGCTGGGGAGAGCAACCTCTCGGGGGAAGGGGCTCCTGCAGGTGGGACGCCACTGGCGGGGAAGTGGAGGGACAGAAAGGCGCTGGCGTGTGTGTGGGTGATGGATGGGCATCTCGGAAGGGCCGCTGGCGCCTACAGAGTGCTCTGTGCGTGAGAGGAAGGAAAGCCATAGGCCAGGGAATGGGAGGTAGTGAAGGGGCGTCCTGGGGTTGTGAGGAGGAGTTTGGCTTTTGAAAGACAGGGATTGAGTTCTCTGAGTCTCGGGGATGGAGAGACAGGGAGACACGACTGATGTGGAGAGAAAGGGATGTTAGGACGACAGGAGAGAGGAGCCAGCCTGGGTCCAGTGCTTGGCCTTGGACAGAAGGAAGGCTTTGAGGGGGGAGGGAAATGGAGACCTGAAGGCAGGGATTTAAGTACTTGAGCATTTGATGACCTTGTCATTACTATTATTTTCAATCAAGAGAGGCGGGAATAGTACTTCTGGGGGGCACTGAAAGTTTGAAATGAAAAAAAAAAAAAAAAGTTTGAAATGACTGCGTTATCACGCTATCTGGGTTTGGCCAGATGTTGCAGTTGGTGAAACAGAGTAAAGGTTTTCTTTGTCCTAAAGAACTCTGGAGTGGACTGCTTGAGGGCTGGTCTGGTGCCACAGGGCTGGTTCTGGGTCCCACAACGGACCCCGACTGTTCACGCTTTACCCCAACATCCTTAGCACCAGCTTCCTTATTCAATTTGATTCTCTATCCAAATGCCCCCTGCAAGCAGAAAGCAGGAGAAAAATAAGGGAAATGGCTAAAGCGGAAAAGGGGGAGGGGGCAGGAACCCCCACAAAGGGCGCCCAGTCAGCCAGTCAGTCATCAGTCTTGTTCTTAAAGATCTCTAATAGAAAACAGGTGCAGCTTCACGTGCTCTCTCTTTGGTTACCACCAGGTGAAGGATGTGTAGGTGCTCTTGTCCTCTGTGTGTAGGGCATATTGCCACTTGGAATAAACTTAGATGCTGTGACTAAGAAAGAGTGGAAAGGAGTTCCCATGGTGGCTCAGCGGAAATGAACCTGACTATTATCCATGAGGACAAGGGTTTGATCCCTGGCCTCGCCCAGTGGGTTAAGGATCCAGCGTTGCTGTGACCTGTGGTGTAGGTTGCAGACACAGCTCGCATCTGGCATTGCTGTGGTTGTGGTGTAGGCTGGCAGCTATAGCTCTGATTCAACCCCTAGCCTGGGAACTTCCATATGCCACAGGTGTGGCCCTAAAAAGCAATAAAAAAATTTTTTAAAGAGTCAAGAATAGATATTGATTGGGCCAGTAATTAACAATATCTGTAATGCTGCAGGTCATGGAAGAGGCTATATTCTCCCACTTTACTCCGTGGTGTCCCCAGTCATCATCCTCCTTCCCTCCCTCCCTCCCTCCACGGGCAAGTGTCTTCGTAAAGGGCCATAAACACTCAGCCTTCTCCACCTCCTCTTCCTTCACTCGCTGCAAATCCAGATTTTGATACCATTATGCCCACTCACCCACCCTCACCAAGGACACTAATGAACCACTTGCTGCTAAATGGCATGGAAACGATTTAGCTCATTTCACTCAACCTCACCTCCCAGCTACCAGCCTAACTGGCTGCCTCTCTGCTGATACTCCTTAAAGTCTTTTACTCGCTCTCTTCGCATATTTCTCTCTTTAATGTTCATATTCCCCAGATTATAGTCCTAAATATTTCTCCCTCTTACTCCACCAACTCTCTCTTCATTTTCACCCATTCTCACGGCTTCAGCTGCAACCAGCATACTGCTCACACCAAATCTGTCTCGGGTCTCTCTACTAGGTGTTTATATCTCAACAGCAGACTTGGGTTGTTGTTGGGATATGCAAAATGATGTCTTTTGTTATTCATAATAAGCCCCTTTCTACCACTTCAGGATTTATGCTCAGGAGGTATTTCGGGGTGGGGCTCCTAGATAACTCTAGGAAGGAGGCAGGTCACCAGAGAGACCAAACTTGGGATTAAAGCACAGGACCTTTCATCCCTGCCCCCCAGCCCCAGGCAGGGGAGGAGGAGGGGGCTGCAGATTGAGTTTAATAAAACTCTTGAACCTGGCTCTGTTTATTAAGGACCCAAGAAATGTTGGTTATTGATGCTGTTTCCTTTTCATGCTTTTTCAAAAGACAGCTTTTGAGAAAGAAACAAATGTTCTTCAGTGTGTAGATATGTAAAATGGTTCAACGGTTATATCCATACAATGAGAAAAAATTAAAGAATAGAAAAAATGGAGTATTGATGCACAGAACAACTTAAGGGCATTATGCCGAATAAGTCAGTGTTTTCCAGTGGGTAAGTTTGGGGTCGATTGAGACAATAAGACTGTCATACAAGGGAACCTATTTGTGGCTAAAGACCCTACTCCTGGATCCTGTTCTATATCCTAATTTCACTTTACAAAATTTCTTAGAGCGATATACCTATAACCAAAAAAGTGCTGGTGAAAACTGATGATGTTCAAGCAAGATGTATAGTGGATTTTCTATACTGTACCAATGTCAACTTGTTTGTTTTGTAATTGAGCTGTGGTTACAAGATATGGGATGGTGCTATTGAGGGAAGCTGTGTGACAGGTACATGGAAATTCTCTGTACTATTTTTGCAACTTCATAGGAGTCTAAATTTATTTTTTAAATAAAAATTAACACTGGAAATAAATGAAAAATACAAGAAGGAGGGAGGGAGGGAAGGAAAGAAAAGGAATGATACCTCCAACCTAGGTATTTTGCTAGGAAGGAAGGAATTAGATTTAAAAAAAAAATGTTGGTGAAGCTAAAGAAAAAAATACATAGCAGATAAAAGAATTTATACATTTATAATGTGGAAGAGCTGCTGAAAAAAAAGCTTGCAACACTTTTTTTTTTTTTTTTTTGTCTTTTGTCTTTTTAGGGCTACACCCATGGCATATGGAGGTTCCCAGAATAGGGGTTGAAAGGAGCTGTAGCTTCAGGCTTATGCCACAACAGCAATGTGGGATCCAAGCCGAATTTGTGACCTACACCACAGCTCACAGCAACACCGGATCCTTAACCCACTAAGCAATGCCAGGGATAGAACCCTCATCCTCTTGGATACTATTTGGGTTCACTAACCACTAAGCCACTCCTGGAACTCCTCCTGCATCACTCTTTACTGCTAATTGCATTACATGACCTTACGAATAAGCCACTTCAAATATAGCAGCCAGACTTAAATGCAATAAACCCTTTTCTTGTACTTTTACTGATTTTGTTTAATATGAGAGGGAAGTTACAGCAGTTTATAAATGCCATATTTCTCACTGATGTACTCCAGAAGCATAGGGATATTGTAATATGCCATACTGTTGGACCCCCAAAGATCATTCTCTTGCAGCCCAGATTAGAATGTTCCCTAACTTCCCAGCCTGAAATACCACCTGGTCACTCTGAATGCCCCAATGACCCATACTTAATGTAGATATTCTCATAGGGTGAATACAAAATTAATAACAAATAGGAGTTCTTTGTGGCACAGCAGGTTAAGGATCCAATGTTACCATTTCGGCAGCTCTGTTGCTGCTGTGACATAGGTTTCATTCCTGGCCTAGGAACTTCCGCATGGTGTAGGCTCAGCCAATAAAAATAAAAATAAATAAATAAGCCATTAGAATAAAGTAAGCAAGGCAGAAATGAGGTGAATTAAAAAAAATAAAAGTAGGGAGTTCCCGTCGTGGCGCAGTGGTTAACGAATCCGACAAGGAACCATGAGGTTGCGGGTTCGGTCCCTGCCCTTGCTCAGTGGGTTAACGATCCGTCATTGCCGTGAGCTGTGGTGTAGGTTGCAGATGTGGCTCGGATCCCGTGTTGCTGTGGCTCTGGTGTAGGCCGGTGGCTACAGCTCTGATTCAACCCCTAGCCTGGGAACCTCCATATGCCGCGGGAGCGGCCCAAAAAAAAATAGCAACAACAACAACAAAAAAAAAAGACAAAAAATAAAAATAAAAATAAAAGTAAACAAGAGCTGGAAGTTTTAAGTGCATGTGTCTATTACTCCTACTTAAATCTGAATCCATAGTCCATCAGGTTACTTTTTGGTGTACTGTTAAGTTACCACTCATTTCATTCCATATCAGAAAGTCATTCTCTAACCCATCAAAGATTATGTATCTTCAAAAGAAAGATGAAGTCGAGTATGATCCCCACCTTTCATCCATCCATCCAGACCTATCTCTGCATATGCCAAAATGTACCAATATATTGTCTTCAGTCAACAAATATTTATCCAACACCTACTATGTGCCAGGAACAATTCTTTGTGTTATGTAGTAACTTTTTATTTTATTTTTGTCTTTTTCTAGGGAGGTTCCCACAGCATATGGAGGTTCCCAGACTAGGGGTTTAATCGGAGCTGTAGCCATCAGCCTATGCCAGAGCCACAGCGACAAGGGATCCAAGCCGCATCTGCAACCTACACCACAGCTCACGGCAACACGGGATCTTCAACCCACTGAGCAAGGCCGGGGATGGAACACGCAACCTCATGGTTCCTTGTCGGATTCCTTAACCACTAAGCCATGACAGGAACTCCTTTATTACATAGTAACTTTTTAAATTCAGGATCTTGGTCATGAAGACATAAGATACAAAGCAACTGATACATATACATTTGAAATTTTTTTTTCTTTTTTGGCCGCCCCTTGCCATATGGAGTTCCCTGGGCAGGGATCAGATCCAAGCCAGTTTCAACCTGTGCCACAGCTGCAGCAATGCAGGATCATTTTTACCCACTCTGCCAGATCAGGGTTTGAACCTGTGTCCTGGTGCTGCAGAGACACCACTAATCTCATTGCACCACATCGGGAACTCCTGGAAATGTATTAAATGCTGTAACTACACATATTCTACCACCTGTTGTTGATGTTCTATTCATTAGCATGTTTTATTTTTTAGATTCCACATACAAGTGATATACAGTATTGGTCTTTCTCTGTCTGACTTATTTCACTAAGCAGAATCCCTCCAGGTCCACACATGCAGTTGCAGATGTGAAAATTTCATTCTTTTATACAGCTGTATAGTATTTCATTGTATATACACACATCTTCTTTATCCATTTATCTGTTGATGGACACTTAGGTTGCTTCCGTATCTTGACTATTGTAAACAATGCTTCTGTGAACAGTGGGATGCATGTTTTTTTTGAATTAGTGTTCTCACTTTCTTCAGATAGATACCCAGGAGTGACATTGCTGGATCAAATGGTAATTCTGTTTTTAAAGTAACCTCCATACTGTTTTTCACAGTGGCTGCATCTACTTACATTTCCACCAACAGCATACAAAGTTCCTCTCATCTCCATATCCTTGCCTATATCTAAAAGAACAAGAAAAAGAACAAACTACCAAAGTGAGTAGAAGGAAATAAGTCCTAAAGATCAGCGCAGAAATAAATGAAATAGAGACTAAAAATAGAATCCTATAATAACAACAAAAAACCCTGTGTTTAACTCCCTTAGCACTTATTCTCATTGTCCCATATTTATTATTATTCTTAGAATAATTGGTTCAGGGAGTTCCTGTCATGGCACAGTGATTAACGAATCTGACTAGGGACCATGAGGTTGTGGGTTCGATTCCTGGCCTTGCTCAGTGGGTTGAGGATCCGGCATTGCTGTGAGCTCTGGTGTAGGTTGTGGAGGCGGCTCGGATCCCTCGTTGCTGTGGCTCTGGTGTAGGCCAGTGGCTACAGCTCTGATTGGACCCCTAGCCTGGGAATCTCCATATGCCACAGGAGCGGCCCAAGAAATGGCAAAAGGACAAAAAGAAAAAAAAAAAGAGGAATTGGTTCAGAAAAATTGTAAGGATATAGGGATTACTGGGTCAGCTACCCACATCCCCAAATATATTCTCCACCTGTTGGCTAAGCACAGCCTACTTGAGAACTTCTGGCTTTGTCCTCCAGCTGAGGCAGCTCAGCAGGTTGGGATGGTGCCTGCAGCTGGGAGGGGAGTCTGTTCTCTGGTGAGCCAAAGTGCAGCCAGATGTTACTCATGAGCAAGAGTCCTTCCCTCTCCACTAGGATTTATTGCTGCTTTCGTCGTCGTCGTCACTCAGGGCCCCAGAAACTCACTGTTCCCACTTCCCGCATTTTTCCCTGGGGATTGGATTCCCCCCTCTTTGAAAAATAACCCATGTAGGAGTTCCTGCTGTGGTGCAACAAGGTCTGGGGGGTTTTGGGAGCGCTGGGATGTAGGTTCGATTCCCAGCCCAGCACAGCGGGTTAAGGATCCCGGTGTTGCCACAGTTGTGGCTTAGGTCGAAACTGCAGCTCAGATCTGATCCTTGGCCAGGGAATTCCTGGCCGAGGGATGGCCAAAGAAAAAAAAAAAAAAAAAAAAGGAATCACTCACATAGGTCAGGCTGACTCCTTCTCCAACTCCTCTTTAGTAACTGCTAGTATTGGCTTTGGGAAATTTACCTCAATAACACAATTGGCTGGAGTAGTCCAGGACTTGGTCTTTCTGAAAACTCTAAGGCCAGTTAATTCAGCAATGCCTTTTACCCTTGGCTAGCTCAGCATGTAGCAAAAAATTCTCCGTACAGGAATTTTCCTATTCCTGTTGGTGTCCCATTCCTGATAAACATATTCTGTTACGCAATGGAGGAATAATATCAGTGATTCTCAAGCTTATAGAGCATTAGGATCACCTGGAGTGCTTGTTAAAACCTTCCTGTGCCCTACTCCTGGTTTCAGAATTTCTGATTTACCAAATCTGGGATGGACAGAGGAATTTGCATTTCAAACAAGTTCCCAAATGATGCTGATGCTGTTGGTTTGGGGATCTGATTTGAAGAACTGTGGATTTAACTATTCAATCTCCTGCTGAAGCCTTCCTCCACTTTCTGCTTTAACTGGAATCTCTCCATCCAGTGCAGCCCCTGCAAACTAATTCCTGCCTGTTCTCCTTCGCTCCAGGCTTCTTTGTCTTCTCTTTCCGGCCTGTATTTTGTGATCCATCATTTTAGCCTGTTATCTTCCTTGATCTGCCCAGCTTACCCCAAAGAACCTCAAACCAAACTCTTCCTCCTCTGTTCTAACTCCCAGACTGCTGAACCCATAAAGCTGATGGATGAAAAAAAAAATTTTTTTTTTTTGGTCTTTTTGGGGCCACACCCTCGGCATATGGAGGTTCCCAGGCTAGGGGTCCAATCGGAGCTGTAGCTGCCAACATACACCACAGCTCACCCCAGCGCCAGATCCTTAACCCACTGAGCGAGGCCAGGGATCAAACCCGCAACCTCATGGTTCCTAGTCAGATTCATTAACTACTAAGCCATGACGGGAACTCTGAATGAAAATTTTTTATCCTGGGAGTTCCCGTCGTGGCGCAGTGGTTAACAAATCCGACTAAGAACCATGAGGTTGCGGGTTCGGTCCCTGCCCTTGCTCAGTGGGTTAACGATCCGGCGTTGCCATGAGCTGTGGTGTAGGTTGCAGACACAGCTCGGATCCTGCGTTGCTGTGGCTCTGGCATAGGCCAGTGGCTACAGCTCCAATTCGACCCCTAGCCTGGGAATCTCCATATGCCGCAGGAGCAGCCCAAAGAAATAGGAAAAAAAGACAAAAAAAAAAAAAAAAAAAAGAAACTTTTTTATCCTAAAATCTCTCCACTCAGACTCAGTACTCTCCACTGCTGTTCAGTAAGGTAAACAAGCCACCAGACTTCCCTTTACCAAGGTATCTTACCAGCCAGTCATCACGGTTGTGGTCAGCACATTTGTAAAACGGCCCCAAGCTTTTTTGCCCAAACTGGTCCTAACTGTTATTTTGAGAGATTTTTCTCCCATGATTACATTATAAGACAATTTGGTCCTTTCGAAGGGTGACTATTTGGGTGATTGGAACCAAATCAATGCATATTTTAAAACCAGAGGTTTTTTTGTTTGGTTGGTTAGTTTTTGTTTTTATTTTTGTTTTTTCCTGGTGGGTAGTAAAGAGGAAGTCAGATTCCAAGCTTAAGAAGGACTTGCTGGGAGTTCCCGTTGTGGCGCAGTGGTTAATGAATCCAACTAGGAACCATGAGGTTGCAGATTTGATCCCTGGCCTTGCTCAGTGGGTTAAGGATCTGGCGTTGCCGTGAGCTGTGGTGTAGGTTGCAGACACAGCTCGGATCCCACATTGCTGTGGCTCTGGCATAGGCTGGCAGCTACAGCTCCAATTAGACCCCTAGCCTGGGAACCTCCATATGCTGTGAGAGCGGCCCAAGAAATGGCAAAAAGACAAAAAAAAAGAAGGACTTGGACTTGTTGTGCTGCTGATGGCCTTAATTTAAAATGAAGGGGCCAGATAGCAAGGAATACGGCAGCTTCCACGAGGTGAAAGCCGTCACTCGCTGACACAGGAAGGAAACGGGCACCTCAATCCTACACTCACAAGAAACTCAATTCTGCTAACATTTGCAATGACTCTGGACATGTATTCTTCTCCAGAGCCTGTGGGTAACAGCCTTGCCCTGCCCACACCGTATTTTGGTGTTATGAGTTGCTAAGCAGAGAACCCAGTCTTGATTACACAGATTTCTGAGATAATAAATGTGTTTTTTATTTTTAGTTAAAATCATCAACTTTTTTTTAATCCCAGTTTTCAGTTTACAGCAGAATTGAGCTGAAAATACAGATATTTGCCATATATTCTCTGTTATCCCCTCCTCACCACCATCAGTATCACAATGGTATGCTTATTACAGTCAGTATCCTACCCTGGAAGTTCCCATCGTGGCTCAGCGGGTTAAGAACCCAACATGGTGTCTGTGAGGATGCGGATTCAATCCCTAGCCTCGCTCAGTGGGTTACAAATCCAGCATTGCTGAAAGCTGTGGTGTGTGTTGTATATGGCTCCGATGTGGCGTTGCTGTGGCTGTGGTGTAAACCAGCAGCTGCAGCTCCAATCTGACCCCTAGCCTGGGAACTTCCATATGCCGCAGGTGCAGCTGTAAAAAGAAAAGAAAAAAAATAAATTTTTTTTTTTTTTGGTCATTTCTTGGGCCATTTCCGCGGCATATGGAGGTTCCCAGGCTAGGGATCGAATCAGAGCTGTAGCCACCGGCCTACACCAGAGCCACAGCAATGCGGGATCTGAGCACGTCTGCAATCTGCACCACAGCTCACAGCAATGCTGGATCCTTAACCCACTGAGCAAGGCCAGGGATCAAACCCACAACCTCATGGTTCCTAGTCGGATTCGTTGACCACTGTGCCACAACAGGAACTCCCAGAGAAAAGAAATCTTACCCTGGTACTGGCTCCCACAGAAGTTTCTGCTCCAGTTAAGCTGTGACTCTGTATCTGTCCATCTGTCCAGTTTTCGAGTCAGTGGTTTGCCCTGTAACCTCAGTTCTCTGACCAATTTAAGATTTGATGATTAGTTTGTTCAGGTTTTTATCTGTTAGGTCAGAGTGAAGACTTCTAACCTCTTTACGTGCCAGGCCAAAAACCAGAAGTTGATGGATATTGTTTATTTGTTTGTTTGTTTTGCTTTTTAGGGCTGCATTGGCGACAGATGGAGTTTCCCAGGCTAGGGGTCCAATCTGAGTTACAGCTGCTGGCCACCACCACAGCCACAGCAACGTGGGATCCAAGCCATGTCTGCAACCTACACCACAGCTCACAGCAACACCGGATCCTTAACCCGCTGAGCAAGGCCAGGGATCAAATCGGCAACCTCATGGTTCCTAGTCGGATTCACTTCAGCTGTGCCATGAGGGGAACTCTGATGGATACAGTTTAAGCCACTCTATTTGTGGTAAGTAGCAGCTGCCTGAATATCCGGAAGATTCTTGAGGACAGAGACCATTGTATTGTGTTTTCACCTTCTAATGCAATGCGTCATGCAGAGTGGTGTTCAGTAGGAACTTATTAGAAGTGTGGTCACATTTCAGTTAGAACATGATTTGGAAGTTGTGGGGATGTGTGTTGTGCCCTTGTAAACTCCTAACCCCCATCCCTGAGCCAGGACCAAAGTATTTCCTCTCCCAACTGCTGGTTAACAGCCGATGGTTGCAAATAACTTCCCCTTTCCAGGGATTGTTCTTTCCTGCCTTCCTTCCTTCCTTCCTTAATGGCCTCACTCACGGCATATGGAAGTTCTGAGGTCAGGGATTGAACCTGTGCCTCGGCAGTGACCCAAACCACTGCAGTCAGATTCTCAATCCATTGCACCACAGTGGAAACTCCAGATTGTTCTTTCTGGAGTTCCCGTCGTGGCGCAGTAGTTAACAAATCCGACTAGGAACCATGAGGTTGCGGGTTCGGTCCCTGCCCTTGCTCAGTGGGTTAACGATCTGGAGTTGCCGTGAGCTGTGGTGTAGGTTGCAGATGCGGCTCGGATCCCGCGTTGCTGTGGCTCTGGCATAGGCAGGGGGCTACAGCTCCAATTCCACCCCTAGCCTGGGAACCTTCATATGCCGCGGGAGTGGCCCAAGAAGTAGCAAAGACAAAAAACAAACAAACAAAAAAAAAACAGATTGTTCTTTCTTTTTTTTCTTTTTAAGGCCACACTCACGGCATATGGAGATTCCCAGGCTAGGAGTCTGAATGGAACTGTAGCTGCTGGTCTATACCACAGACACAGCAATGCTGGATCTGAGCCACGTTTGCGACCTATACCACAGCTCATGGCAATACCAGATCCTTAACCCACTGAGCGAGGCCAGGGATCGAACCCATAACCTCATGGATGCTAGTCAAATGCATTTCTGCTGAGTCACGATGGGAACTCCACAGATTGTTCTTTCCTGAAGAATCGCTACCCTATCCAAGTCCATGCCTTGTTTCTAGGGATATCTTGCATCACAGTGACTGGTCCATGCAGGAGTATAAGTTGTGGCCTCTTGCCCCAATTGGGACAGTTCTGCAGGGTCATTACAGCTCATGAGCTCTCAGGGGGATTGGCCAGCTCTTTGTTTTGATGACATCACAGCCAAAACTCCTCTCTCTGCTTCATCGTGCTTTCTTTGCCCCTTACAGATGCTGTTCCCTGAAGCACTCCCCATTAAATTACCTGCACCCACAACTTCATCTTAGAGTCTGGTCCTAAGAAACTCAACCTGCCACAGAGGTACGATAGCCACTTGGGAGGGTGAAGGGTGGGTGTGGTCAGGAGCGTTCCTTCATTTTAGATTCCAATTTCCAAATTTATACTTGACTTTCATTGATCCTTGAGGATAAAGGCAAGACTTGGGGAGGCATTACAGGACGGGAAAGTGTCATTGGTACTCTCTTCTTTCTGTCTTTGTGCTTCCTCTTCCGTATATTGGCATTACCATCTTGCCACCTTCTAGGGTTGAACCCACAAGGCCGAATTTGTTAATCTAGCACACTAACACTAAGCCATTCATTCACAAATACTTGGGTACGTGTGATGGGCCAGGCTCTATACTCTTTCATGGGGATACAGCATCAGCTTCAATAATCATGGCCCTAAGGAATATACGACCTCCTTTGATGAGGGTAGGAACGTTACAGGTCTCATGTGCCACACAATGAAGTGGGCTATGAAAGTGGAAACACAAGTGATACTGGAGCACATTATAAGTGTCACATAATCCAGTCTGGGTTGGGGATGGTGAAAGGTGTTTTCCTGGAATATCTAAACAACATCTTTAAGCAGGGGTTAGATAAAGCCTCAGGCCTCCTAAGACCAGCCTTGCTTCTCATCTGAAAAAATATAGTGCTTAAATCACTTTTTACTGTCTTCTTAATACATCTTGAGGGGCACTTGGTTAATATAGAGGAAGTTAAAGGACATTTTTCGATAGGACATTTTCATCACAGGGTAACGTAGTAGCAACAATGAGTGGACCCATCTGTGTGTATCAATATACTGTCCACAGAGCTTCCATCGTGGCTCAGCGGTAATGAGCTGGACTAGTATCCATGGAGACGCAGGTCTGATCCCTGGCCTGGCTCGGTGGGTTAAGGATCCGGCGTTGCCATGAGCTGCCATGCAGGTCAGAGACGACCTGGCTCAGATCTGGTGTTGCTGTAGCTGTGGCATAGGCTGGCAGCTACAGCTCTGATTCAACCCCTAGCCTGGGAGCTTCCATATGCCCAAGTGCAGCCCTAAAAAGCAAAAAAAAAAAAAAAACCCAAACCAAAACCAAAACAACTGTCCATACCATCACCCAGAGAGCCTTTCCTGGAGACACCGTGAACCTCTCACAACTTCCCTGCTCTTTCAAATAACCTTAGGAAAGCCTCCAGCCACATAAAAATCTTTTTGGCACATGGTCATAGACTTAACCAGTAATTACTTAACCAGTAATTCTTAGACGATTCATTCCGCAAATTGACCGTCTAGATCTTTGGTTCTGAGTATAAAGATCTTTGTTGGGAGTTCCCGTCGTGGCTCAGTGGTTAACGAATCCGACTAGGAACCATGAGGTTGCGGGTTCGGTCCCTGGCCTTGCTCGGTGGGTTAACGATCCGGCGTTGCCGTGAGCTATGGTGTAGGTTGCAGACACGGCTCGGATCCTGCGTTGCTGTGGCTCTGGCGTAGGCCGGTGGCTACAGCTCCGATTCAACCCCTAGCCTGGGAACCTCCATATGCTGCGGGAGCGGCCCAAGAAATAGCAACAACAACAACAACAAAAAAGACAAAAGACAAAAAAAAAAAAAAAAAAAATCTTTGTTTGCCTAAAGCAAAGAACATAGGATTCCACAGCCTCCCCCACCCCACTGACATATGCATCAGTGGACCTGCTGCGTGCCTGGCCTCCATTAATAAGCAGTGAGTCAGTACGCTCTCTATCTGCAGGGCAGTTCCTCTTTACAGGGAATGCTTAATCTTTTCACTCTGTCCTCAACTCCTCCATCCTTTTCTCCTTCTCTGAGGGCCCTAGAGATGCCAAGACAGAGTTATTCATGAACGACCCAATGCTACTAGTGCTAGGAGTGATGTGGCCATTTTGAGAGGGCAGAAGAATGTTTGAGAATCATACATACACTTTTGCAATTCAATTTATTTGCTGTTGTACAACTTATAATTCCCAAGGCTTTACAGTGGCACATTTTTCTTGTTTTCTTGGTATAATGCTTTAGTCAGTCAATCAAGAGAGATCATGTATGAGGATGCAATATTTAGCACTTCCCTGTCACTGGGACTCAGCAGTTTTCTATAACAATGGAATATCATCCCTTAAATCGATTGTGTAACAGACGCAAGATGTTATACAGAGAATCATTACCAATATCTTTAGTTTTATTTTTTATAATGACTTTTATTTTTTGCATTATAGCTGGTTTACAGTGTTCTGTCAATTTTCTACTGCGCAGTAAGGTAACCCAGTCACACATACATGTTTACATTCTTTTTTAAAATTTATTTTTATTATTTTTTATAAAAATATCAATCGTTTTCATTTTTAGGATAAAGCCAAAGGTCTTGACATTTTGTACACTTTTTTTTTTTTTTTCTGCACCCATCACTTGCAGAAGTTCAGGGGTCAGGGATCGAAACCCATGACACAGTAGTAACAATACCAGATCCTTTACCTGCTGAGACAACAGGGAACTCCTAAAAGTCTTAGGAACTCCTAAAGGTCTTGACACTTTGCCTCAGCTTAGTTATTGTTCTTCTCTTTTTGACCTTTGCAGGGCAGAAATGACCTTTAAGGGACAGTCAAGCCACTGCTCCAGGACTAGGGGTTGAAGTGAGGCAGGGTTCCCCAATGCCAGGATTCGGTGTGAAGGGTAGCCCGTCATGCTTCTGCCTCTTAAGGGGGACACTAAGCTTCCAATACCCAGCTCTAAGTTACACACTAAGAGTAAAACAACCAGGATAACTTTAAAAATCCCATATAACCCACAATATACTATCATTAACAGCAGCAGGAATTAAGTGTGAAAACCAGCATCAAAATGATATACCACCAAACTGACTCTGATCTTGTAAGCTAGGGTCTTAGGTCTGTTACCCAGTTAGAATGTGCTGCCATTTGTCATCGCCCATAACCAGTGCTAGTTTTGGGGGGCAGAAGAGATGCTGAGTAGAAAGCCCCAAACAGGAGTTCCCATAGTGGCGCAGTGGTTAACGAATCCGACTAGGAACCATGAGGTTGCGGGTTGATCCCTGGCCTTGCTCAGTGGGTTAAGGATCCGGCATTGCCGTGAGCTGTGGTGTACGTTGCAGATGTGGCTCGGATCCTGCGTTGCTGTGGCTCTGGTGTAGGCCGGAGGCTATGGCTCCGATTCAACCCCTAGCCTGGGAACCTTCATATGCCGCGAAAGCAGCCCAAGAAATGGCAAAAAGACAAAAAAAAAAAAAAAAAAAAAAACCAAAGTCCAAAAAACAAATCAGAACACATCAAATCAGACACAGGAGAGATACTAGCCTCTAAAGTTGCTGAGTATTTCCTGAACTTTGTAACATCTGCCTTGAATCTCTATTACTTTGAAAGGGACTTCGGTTTTTTTGTTCATTTTTTTTAGGGCTGCACTTAGGACAAATGGAAGTTCCCAGGCTAGAGGCTGAATTGGAGCAGCAGCTGCCGGGCTATGCCACAGCCACAGAAACACCAGATCCGAGCCACATCTGCAATCTACACTGCAGTTCCTGGCAATGCCAGATCCTTAACCCACTTAGCAAGGCCAGGGATTGAACCCACATCCTCATGGTTACTAGTTGGGCTCATTACCACTGAGCCAAGATGGGAACTCTGGACTTTGGTTTTTGATCTTTCACAGTTACCTGAGGGAAAAGGAGATTCATACATCAAATAATCCGAGTTGCACTAGAAGAGAACATAGGCAAAACATTCTCTGACGTCAACCATACAAATGTTTTCTTAGGTCAGACTTCCAAGGCGACAGAAATAAAAGCAAAAATAAATCATGGGGACCTAATCAAACTAACAAGCTTTTGCACAGCAAAGGAAACCATTACAAAAACCCAAAAGACAACCTACATAATGGGAGAAAATAGTTTCAAATGATGCAACTGACAAGGGCTTAATCTCTAAAATATACAAACAACTTCTATAACTCAATGGCAAAAAAAAAAAACAAACCAACAACCCCAATGAAAAATGGGCAAAAGACCTGAATAAATATTTTTTCCAAAGAAAATGTACAGATGGCCAACAGGCACATGAAAAAATGCTCAACATCACTAATTATTAGAGAAATGCAAATCAAAGTACTATGAGATACCACCCCACACCAGTCAGAATGGCCATCATTAACAAGTCCACAAATAGCAAGTGCTGGAGGGGGTGTGGAGAAAAGGGTACCCTCCTGCACTGTTGGTGGGAATGTAAATTGGTACAACTGCTATGGTATGAAGGTACCTCAGAAAACCAAATCTAGAACTACCATATGATCCAGCAATCCCACTTTTGGGCATATCTGGACAAAACTTACTTGAAAAAGATACATGCACCTACATGTTCATTACAGCACTATTCACAATAGTCAAGACATGAAAACAACCTAAATGTTCATTGACAGATGAGTGGGTTAAGAAGATATGGTATGTATACACAATGGAATACTACTCAGCCATAAAAAAAGAACAAAATACCATTCGCAGCAACACGAATGGAACTAGAAACTCATACCAAGTGAAGTAAGGAAGAGAACGACAAATACTACATGATATCACTTATAATTGGAATCTAATATATGGCACAAATGAACCTTTCCACAGAAAAGAAACTCATGGATTTGGAGAACAGACTTGTATTGCCAAGAGAGAGGAGGAGGGAGTGGGATGGACTGGGAGTCTAAATAGATGCAATAGATGCAAACTATTGCATTTGGAGTGGTAAGCAATGAGATCCTGCTGTATAGCACTGGGAACTATATCTAGTCACTTATGATGGAACATGATGGAGGATAATGTGAGAAAAAGAATGTATATAGATGTGAGACTTTTGCTGTACAGAAGAAACTGACAGAAAGAACACTGTAAACCAACTATAATGGAAAAAAAATCATTTAAAAATAATCCAAGTTGCTTTAAAAAAAAAGGAAAAAAAATTAAAAACAGGAGTTCCCGTCGTGGCGCAGTGGTTAGCGAATCCGACTAGGAACCATGAGGTTGCGGGTTCGGTCCCTGCCCTTGCTCAGTGGGTTAACGATCCGGCGTTGCCGTGAGCTGTGATGTAGGTTGCAGACGCGGCTCGGATCCCGCGTTGCTGTGGCTCTGGCGTAGGCTGGCAGCTACAGCTCTGATTCAACCCCTAGCCTGGGAACCTCCATATGCCGAGGGAGCGGCCCAAGAAATAGCAACAACAACAAAAAAGACAAAAGACAAAAAAAAAAAAAAAAAAAAAAAAAAAAATTAAAAACAGGTCTTTCAAGGAGTTCCCATCATGGCTTGGGAGTAACAAACCTGACTAGTATCCAGGAGACCTTGGGTTTGATCCCTGGCCCCACATCAGTGGGTTAAGGATCCGGTGTTGCCATGTGCTGTGGTGTAGGCCACAGACACAGCTCAGGTCTGGCATTGCTGTGGCTGTGGTGTAGGCCAGCCGCCACAGCTCCAATTTGACCCCTAGCCCAGGAACTTCCATATGCTGTGGGTGCGGGGAGAAAAAAAAACGATAGTACCTCAACCTTTAAGCAGAAGGGGTAGGCTTAAATATTTCTTCAGTCTAAAGCTTTGGGAGTTCCTGCTGTGGCACAATGAGTTAAGGATCCAGCGTTGTCTCTGTGACAGCACAGGTTCAATCCCTAGCACAGCACAGTGGGTTAAGGATCTTGGGTTGCTGCAGCTGTGGCTCGAATTTGATCCTTGGCCCAGGAATTTCCATATGCTGTGGGCACAGCTGAAAAAGAAAAAAAAAAAAAAAAAAAAGACTGGAACTTATTTAAACTTCCCTGGGGCTCTTCTGCATCCATTCTTCACTTCACCCAGATGTAGTCATCTCCCAGAGCCCTCCCACTGGTGTCAGCTGTGCCCCTCAGTCATAGCCTGGTCTAAACTCAAGCTTCAACCAGGTGTGAGTGGATGAGCCACTTGCACTCCTCCCACCCACAACCCACACAGAAAATCAAACAATTTCTCTTCCCAAGTTAACTCTTCTTAACTCATGTTACCATTTTTTTTAATGAACGCAATTTCAAACTCCAGCTCCCCCCGCCTCCCGCTTTCTTTCTTTTTACAGTCGCACCTGCAGAGTATGGAAATTCCAGGGCTAGGGGCTGAATCAGACCTGCAGCTACTAGCCTACACCATAGCAACACTGGATTCTAGTAGCATCTTCAGCCTATGCTGCAGCTTGCAGAAACCCTGGATACTTACCCACGGAGTGAGGGCAGGGATCTAACCAGCATCCTCATGGAAACAACATCAGGTCCTTAACCTGTTTTATAAGCTCTGTTACAAAACAGAGGGATGATCAGTCTTTGGTTAAAAGCAGTGGGCCTGGAGTTCCCGTCATGGCGCAGTGGTTAGCGAATTGGACTAGGAACCATGAGGTTGCGGGTTCGGTCCCTGCCCTTGCTCAGTGGGTTAACGATCTGGCGTTGCCGTGAGCTGTGGTGTAGGTTGCAGACACGGCTCGGATCCTGCGTTGCTGTGGCTCTGGTGTAGGCCAGTGGCTACAGCTCCAATTGGACCCCTAGCCTGGGAACCTCCATATGCTGCGGGAGCGGCCCAAGAAATGGCAAAAAGACAAAAAATAATAATAAAATAAAATAAAATAAAAGCAGTGGGCCACAGGAACTGAGGAACAAGGAAGCCAGGGTACTCATTGAGCACCACAGGATATGGAAAATACAGACTTCCATTTGTGAAACCTAAAAAGAGAAGATGATAGTTAGCCACTTTGTCTCCTGGGCCAGTCACAACATCCAGCCAGTGCACACCTGTATAGCCACACTAGTTGTTAAAATATTGGGTTTTCTCCATGTCAGTTGATAACAGCCTTCAGGTCCTCCCTGGACATCTGCAGGAGTCAATCAGTGAAGGAGAAACGATTGGAACAGTGGGGCCTCCAGAACCCTTCTTCACACTAGAGCGGCACGAGAGTAAGCATCTGCTCACACTGGTTGGTTCCCAGGCCATCAATTAGGAAGCGTAAGAATAGCACCCTCTTCGAGTTCTCACCCTGGCACAATGGCATCAGTGGCATCTCAGGCGCTCTGGGATGCAGATTCAATCCCTGGCCTGGCACAGAGGGCTGAAGATTCAGCATTGCCGCAGTCGTGGCTTAGGTCATAACTGCAGCTTGGATCTAATCCCTGGCCCTGAACTCCATGTTCCATGGGGCAGCCAAAAATGAAAAGGAAAAAAAAAAAGAATAGCATCCCTACTTTGTAGCCTTTTAAAAGAGACCAAGCACATACCAGGCATACCTCAGGCTTGTCATGGCTGCAAAAAGAATAATTAATTTCAGGCCTTGCAGAGCAAAATGAAAGCTCTTTGGATTTCAAATCCTTTCTAAACCTATGCATTCAGCACTATTCATTCACAACCACACACATACACACTCCTTCCCCTATTTCCACACTTTAGGGGTAATCACTGCAGAGTCGTCAATAACATCAGGTATGTTTCTCCCATATAAATATATTTTGGGGAAAGGCATTTGACTTTGTGAGACAGATTTGTACCACTGACAAAGGAAACTAAGATAAAAGTTTTACTAACTTTTAAGCAATAGTTACATTCAAATCAGTGTACACGAAGCAGTTTACCCAGTGTTGTGAGGTGGATCTTATGAACTCAGTGTCACTGTTGAGGAATGTGTCAGTGTGCCTCTTATACCTGGCTTGATATCTCTGTATAAGCACATGCATGCAGGTATTTTCCTTTATGGAAAGAAAGGAGAGTCTCACCTTGCTTTTCAACAGGTTAGAAGCCAAAAGAAGGAAGTTCATGTAAATACAGAGACAGGTAATCTCAAAGCCAATCATGGAGCGTCAGCTTTGGAACTCTCGTTGAAACTATTGGAGAGTGGGCTCTTCTCTTGGATCATTAGCCAGAGAGTCATGAAAGACCCTGTGCTGCTTTGAAATATTTGGTGACAGGCCAACGCAGGGGAAGTCAAGACCTAGAAATAGAGATAGACTAAAAAATGGATTACGTCCTTTGAGTCCTCATCTCGCCAGCCAGAAGTGGCTTCATCTTGGAATTTCAGGTTACACAAAGCAATAAATCCTATAAATTTCTTTTTTCACTAAAGTCTGTGTTTTGTTGCAGCTGAACAACAACAACAAAAATACAAAATTTTTTTTTTTTTTTTGGTCTTTTTGCTATTTCTTTGGGCCGCTCCCGCGGCATATGGAGGTTCCCAGGCTAGGGGTCGAATCGAAGCTGTAGCCATCGGCCTACGCCAGAGCCACAGCAACGCGGGATCCGAGCCACGTCTGCAACCTACACCACAGCTCACGGCAACGCCAGATCGTTAACCCACTGAGCAAGGGCAGGGACCGAACCCGCAACCTCATGGTTCCTAGTCGGATTCGTTAACCACTGCGCCACGACGGGAACTCCAAAAATACAAATTTTATTTCTACTCCCAGGACTCATTACTTTAACTATTCTCCTAAACCACGACTCTAAAGGACAAATCCTTAAGAGGAATGGTGTAGGAAAACCACAGAGTTATAGCATTTCAACCTGTTAATTCAAAGAATGTTTCAGATATAGGATGAATTTCTTTCTTTCTTTTTTTTTTTTTAGGGCCACACCTGCAGCGTATGGAAGTTCCCAGGCTAGGGGTCAAGTCAGAGCTGTAGTGCTGGCCTATGCTATAGCCATAGCAAAGCCAGATCCGAGCCATGTCTGTGACCTACACCACAGCTCACGGCAACGCTGGATCCTTAACCCATTGAGTGAGGCCAGGGATCGAACCTACGTCCTCATGGGTACTAGTCAGATTCGTTACCTCTGAACCACAATGGGAACTCCCAGGCACAAGATGAATTTCTCTCAGAACTTCCCACTTTTTAAACTAAAGACTTTTCCTCACACAGTTTCTTTCTCTGCAGTATAGCATTTCAACATCTGTACTAACTAGCGGTCTGCAGGAAAATAGAGCCAACAAAACATTTATTTTATTTATTTAGTTAGTTAGTCTTTTTGTCTTTTGAGGGCTGCACCCACAGCATATGGAGGTTCCCAGGCTAGGGGTCTAAGGAGCTACAGCTGCCAGCCTACACCACAGCCACAGCAACACCGGATCCGAGCCACATCTGTAACCTACACCACAGCTCACTGCAACACTGGATCCTCAACCCACTGAGCAAGGCCAGGGATCGAACCCACAACCTCGTGTTTCCTAGTCAGATTCATTTCCGCTGTGCCACAATGGGAACTCCCAACAAAGCATTTATATAGAAAGATTTCTTGAAGGAATTGGCTCACATGAAGATGCTAATCCATCATCTGCCAGGTAGAGACACAGTGAAGAATTGTAGGTCAGGAGTTCCCGTCGTGGCGCAGTGGTTAACGAATCCGGCTAGGAACCATGAGGTTGCGGGTTCGGTCCCTGCCCTTGCTCAGTGGGTTGGGGGTCCGGCGTTGCCGTGAGCTGTGGTGTAGGTCGCAGACGCGGCTTGGATCCCTCGTTGCTGTGGGTCTGGCATAGGCCGGTGGCTACAGCTCCGATTCGACCCCTAGCCTGGGAACCTCCATATGCTGCGGGAGCGGCCCAAGAAATAGCAAAAAGACAAAAAGACAAAAAAAAAAAAAAAAAAAAAAGAATTGTAGGTCACAGGCCATAAGCTGGTACAACTCCCCCTTGCTCAGACGGACCACTACTGACCTGGGAACAGGGGCAGAAAAGCTCTCCCGATCACATCTAGTCTTCCTTGGGGGGGCACACTTGCAGCATGAGAGAAAATTCCTGGGCCAGGGATTAAATCCACACCTCAGCAGCAACCCAAGCCACTGCAGGGACACCATCAGGTCTTTAACCTGCAGTGTCAGAGAACTCCCACACCTAGTATTCTACTTGGAAAAGCTTCATAATATAAACAACATGCTTCGCCTACAGCAGGATACGCAAAAGAGCAAGCTGAACATTATCTTTCCTACTGGGAGGTGTGAGAGGGGGTAATCACCCCATAGAGGCCCCTGCCTGCCTAAGGCCCCTGCCCTACCCGGCCTAAAGCCTCTGCCCACCATGGACGGAATGAAATAAATCCCAGATGTCTACCCGCCAAACATTTTCAAGTCTCACTTGTCAGTCTTCCTCCAAAGTACTTTTCTGATCTCACCGTAAGAGTTTGAACCTTTAGGCCTGGAATTCCCTTGTGGTGCAGTGGGTTAAGGATCTGGTGGTGTCACTACAGCAACCCACGTTGCTGCTGTGGTGTGGGTTTGATCCCTGGCCCAGGAGCTTCCACACGTTGCAGGTGCAGCCAAAACAAAAACCAAAAAGAACCTTTAGGACTTGTTGGAAAAATTATAGGGACGAGGAGCTCTAAGGTACCTCTGCCAAGCAGCCTGGTCTCAGAGCATGAGGAGACTCTGGTTGGACTGCTGTGTGACCCTGGGCCGGTCACTGACTGGGAGCCTCAGTTCCCTCATGTGGAAGCAAGGACAGCAACGCTGCCTTGCCCATGGCTTGTTGTGGTCAACTGCGAGAACCCATGTGTAGTATTCAGCAGAGTCACTGGCATGAAGCTAGAATTCAAGTGTTTCCTGTGACCCTAGACTACAAACACTGCCCCACAGTGCTGCCACCATCTCTTTGGTGTCAGCACAGGGCGAGGAAGGGAGGCGAGGAAAAAGGGGTCAGAAAACCTTCAGGCTTTGGTTTATAGGGAGGGTCCCTAATCCCATTGAACCTCTTTGAGGATTCAGATTCCTTACCTGCCCCAGGAATGGAGAGTGGATTATAGGTGGCATTCTGGTACCAGGGACCCAGGAGAGGCTGCTGGGTCACGGGGGGCACAGGAAAGAAAGGTCCGATGTTCCCGCCCTCAAAAGTTTCATTGTTTCCTGAAAAGTTCATTTTCTAAGCTGAGAAACAGGTGTCAGTAGTTAGGGAAGGACAGCCGCCCTCTGCCCTGCAAAGTTCTGTGAAGGAAGAAAGCCATGCTCAACCCCCATCAGAACTGTGAGCCTGGGTGGCAGGTCCCTGACCTCCTTCAGCTCATCCGGGGTGGGGATGCATGATGCTGCCCTGTGTTACCACCAGGGGAGCAGTGCCCAGAGGCTGCTAGTGCAGAGCAAGTCTAGATGCCCCAGGCAGCAACATCTTGGGGACATGAGGCCTTGGAGGTGGAGGGGGGACCCAGTGCAGGAGGCCCTTCTCTGAAGGCTTCTCCATCCTGACCCTGCCTTCGCCCTGGGCTCAACCCTTTCTAACCCCAGAGTCCAGGCCCGGTACTCCGCATCTCCTCACGCCCAGCTGTTCCTGCAACCCCCACTCCTGGCACCTCACCCCACACAACCCACACTCCCATTCTGGACATGAACCTGCTCTAGCTTGACGTCTGAGCCTGGGAGGCCTCTGAGGTGGCGCACACCACCCTGGTAACAAGTGAGCCAAATATGCAGGTGGCAAAGGCTGTGACTTTATTGTCATGCTGGGCCAGCATGTGCTGCTTCTTCACCAGAAGCTGCTGAGGCCTGGTGGAAGGGAGCAGTCCTCTGCACCCTCTTCTGGGCGAACCCGAGACCCCCCTTCTGCACATCCCTGTTGCACGGAGGCGCCCTGGCCTTCGCTTTTCTAGAGGACAGAGCCCTTTCTTTGCCCCTCAGTCTCCCAGACTGTCCCCTCCTCTGAGTGTGGAGTTGGGACAGGTCGTGGCTGCTCCTCTGAGCTCCTGGTCTCTTTCCATCCTCGGGCCTAGAGCCGCTGACGCTTAAGGAAGAGGAGAAGCAGAGAGGAAGGAGGCCAGCCTGAGCGGGGGACAGACAGCCCTGAGAGGAGGAAGGGGCACAGAGGTGGGATGAACACGTTTGCTGAATGCTGGGGAGAGCAACCTCTCGGGGGAAGGGGCTCCTGCAGGTGGGACGCCACTGGCGGGGAAGTGGAGGGACAGAAAGGCGCTGGCGTGTGTGTGGGTGACGGATGGGCATCTCGGAAGGGGCGCTGGCGCCTACAGAGTGCTCTGTGCGTGAGAGGAAGGAAAGCCATAGGACAGGGAATGGGAGGTAGTGAGGGGGCGTCCTGGGGTTGTAAGGAGGAGTTTGGCTTTTGAGAAAAAAGGGATTGAGTTCTGTGTGTCTTGGGGATGGAGAGAACAGAAGATGTTCCTGGCAGTGGAGAGAGAGGGATGTTATGTTGATCAGAGAGCAGCCCAGCCTGGGTCCGGTGCTTGGCCTTGGACAGAAGGAAGGCTTTGAGGGGGGAGGGAAATGGAGACCTGAAGGCAGAAATTTAAAAGCGTTAGCATCTGATGACCTTGTTATTACTATTTAGTTCAAAGAGAGGCAGGAATAGGACTAACACTGTCTGCCCTACTGCCCCATGGAACGGGGAGAGCAGTCATCCTCAGACCTGCAGAGGGACTCCTGGTAGAGCTGGCACTGAGCTGGAGAGGGATTCAGTAACTTGTCCTGGCCCATCTGCAGCGCTTCATCAGCTGTTCAGTAATTTTCAGTCACTTGGGCGACACGATGGTTGGATGGATCGAGGACGGGTTTTGCCTGGCTGGTGGAAAGAGAAGTCTAGTGTTTAAGAAAGTTTAGTGTGATGGTGAGTAATTAAAGTAATACATCATGGCACATAATGTACACCTTGCACTTGTGTTACCCTGCGTGTGAGTGCCTTCTTAAATTGTGTTCCCTGAGAGCCTCTCCTCACTCTAACTAGTAGCCTAGCATACAGTCAGGAAGAGAGAGTAGTGCCAGAGAGGGCTGATCAAATTGAAGCAAAAGTAATGGAGGTTTTGGAGTTCCCGTTGTGGCTCAGCAGGTTAAGAACCCGACTAGTATCCATGAGGATGCAGGTTCGATTCCTGGCCTCTGCTCAGTGGGTTAAGGATCCAACATTGCTGCAAGCTGTGGCAAAGGTTGTGGATGTGACTTGGATCTGGCATTGCTGTGGCTGTGGTGTAGGTCCACAGCTGTAGCTCTGATTTGACCCCCTAGCCTAGAAACTTCCATATGCCACAGGTGTGGCCTTAAAAAGACAAAAAAATAAAATACTTTTTTTTTAAAAAAAGTAACAGAGGTCTTTCATGAGAATAAAAGAGCTCGAGGAGGGCATTTGTGATCAGAATGGAAACCTGAAGTTTAGGATTTCAGAACTGGAGCAGTTCTAAGTTATACCAAGGTCAACAGGGTGGCTCTTGGCAGTGGTTTGCTGAAGTCCTGTGGTGTGAAAGTCATTGCTGCTGAGGAAAGAATCTGAGAGGCTGGGGTTTGGGGTGCATCACCCCCTCCTCAAGTTGTCAAACCCACGTTTGTGTGCCTGATGCACAGTGAGGCCAAACAAACAGAAACATCGGAATTTGGAGCAAAGAAAGATTTTTTAGTGGGGAAGGCATCAGTCTGGAAGATGGGAGGGAGACCTAGATTTGTCTCACATCCACCTTGCTGGCTGCCAGAGCGCGAGGTTTTTAAAGGCAGCAAAGGTAGAGAGTCTTGGTGATTTCAGCTTCCTGATAAGACCTCACTTGTAGATTTCCTGGGTTGCTGTCTTTGATCTGTATGTTCCCACAGAGCAAACGAGTAAACGTGGTCTTGTGAACCCTTACTTCCTTCTCGTAGGGAGCAAAAGCGATCGATGGTTGTGGCATTTGATTATTAGAGCTTTTGTGATGGTTCGGAAGCTTCAGTTCTTAATTGACTCTCCTGGTGTCATCAACTTTAAGTCCATTTGTGGCCAGCTGGTTGAAATTACCAGACATTATGTCGATAGTTTGGGGTCATAAACCAAAGCATTCGTTTAAGTTAACAATCCTGAGAAAAGATTATGTTGGAAAAGATTTTGCTTTTCTTCTGTGTTCCTTCACTTCCCTGGTTGGTATCTGTGTGAATCTGCTCTTTGGAATTCAGAGAAGATCTAGGAGACTCCAGCTTTTTTCTGCAAACAAGACATGGAGGACACAGAGAGCTTTTGTACTTGGGAGGCCCCCACTGTGTCCTGCTTCATGTCACCTCCTTCATAATGTAGTCATTTAGAGGTTCCTTGTCTCAATGAATGTGGCAGAATGGTCAGCAAGGCGAGAGGTAGAAAATTGCAACATGTTTGTATCCATATTTGATGTTTTTCTTAAGTAGAGTCCGGCCAATTATATAATATGCCGTCTCCCGAAGACTTGGATCTGCCATATGCTTGTGGCCATGTCTCAGAGCTGAGTGCCTGGAGAATGGAAGAGCGAAGAACCCGCTTATGAGGGCAGCTCAGGACAGGAGTGTTCTTGGGAGGGAACAAGCTCAGTGACTATTCAGTAAACAGGGTGAAGGATAGGGTGGCTTGTGTTTAGTCAAACAGAGGTGAGAGGATTGGTAGGTAGGTGAGCAGGGAGAAAGACTGGAATGAAAATGTCCCAGAAATGCCAGCCAACTGGGAACTACGAGTTTGAGGCACTCCTGGAAGACACCATGGGTGAAGCATAGAGTGGCACTACCCGATCCATAGATTCCAACTAGATCTCTGATGGAAGACTGTTTTTGTACCAACTGAGGCATTTTGTGTTGGGTGGGGTGTCTGAGGTTAGATGATGGTTTGCTATTTTTGCTTTAGGGTCTAGCTAGTGGGAGTTCTCCCTGTGAGGCAATGTGTTAAGAATCTGACTGCAGTGGCTCTTGTCCCTACAGTGAAGGCTTGGGTTGATCCCCAGCCTGGCACAGTGGGTTAAATGATCCAACATTGCCATAGCTGCAGCATGGGCTACAGCTGCGGCTCAGATTCAGTCCCTGGTCTGGGAACTTCCAGTGCCCCCAGTGCAGTCTTTAAAGATAAATAAATAAGGGTTCCCTTTGTGGCTCAGTGGTTAATGAACCCGACTGGAATCCATGAGGACACAGGTTCAGTCCCTGGCCTGGTGTTGCCGTGAGCTGTGGTGCAGGCTGCAGATAAGGCTCAGATCTGGCATTGCTGTGGCTGTGGTGTAGGCCAGCAGCTGTAGCTCTGATTCAACCCCTAGCCTGGGAACGTCTGTAAGCTGCAGGTGCAGCCCTAAAAAGCCCTATATATAAATAAATAAATAGAACTTTTAAAAAGCTCTAACTAGTGAACTATGTGTTCTCTGTTCAGGATTCCAAAAGAGTGTTATTATCATCACCTCTGCTTTAAGATGAGGACAGCTGAGACTCGGGGAGCTTGAAAAATTTGTCCATAATATTCAGTTGCAATCCTACCAGTTGGAAGGGGAATGGGGTAAGGTGTTTGGACTCCCAGATCCAGTGCCTTTTCTAAGTGTTTGAGTGGTCAGTGTCACCCTCATTTTGACAGTTTGACAGACTTTGTCTCTCATTAAAGCAGTGGTTTCTGTTCTCCCCTCAACTGACATGCTGATTTCAGATAGAAATTTAAACACAAGTGTAGGGATAGTCTTGCTTCCCACACCTAAAGAGCCTTGCTCGGCCTCACTGGTGATCCTTCATTCACTCATTCCATCCACAAAACTGGAGTCTCTAGGATGGTACCAGTGCAGTTCTAATCCTGAGGAAATAGCAGGGAAGAGAAGCAAAATTATAATTCTTAATTAGGAGTCTACATTTTTGTGATATTTGCAATGAGATGCCATTCATAACTATCACATCAGGGGAAAAAAATGTAATGAGTCTGATAAAACCAAGGGTTAAGGAGGAAGTGGAATGACAGGAATATGTATACATTGCTCATAAGAGTGTAAATTGGTAAAATCGCTTTGGAGAGAAATTTGAGAGTATCTGACAAAGTTGAAAAAGTATCATACTGCATGAACTAGCAATTCTACCTCTAGAAATACCCTAGAAAAAAAATCTTGCATCTACACACAAGGAGCCATATATTTAAAATGTTTGTTGTGGCGTTCCCATTGTGGCTCAGTAGTAATGAACCTGACTAGTATCCATGAGGACACAGGTTCAATCCCTGGTTTCGCTCAGTGGGTTAAGGATCTGGCATTTCCATGAGCTGTGGTGTAAGTCGAAGATGAGGCTTGGATCCCACGTTGCTGTGGCTGTGGTGTAGGCTGGCAGTTGTAGCTCCCATTCGACCCCTGGCCTGGGAACTTCCAAATGCCACGGGTGCAGCCCTAAAAAAAAAAAAAAAAAGCGAAAAATAAATAAAATGTTTGTTTCATTAGCATGATTCATAATGTAAAAATAATTGAAAATCACCCACATGTCCATGAAACAATAGAATAGATAAATAAATTATAGTATAGATAGACTGTGGGGTACCACAGAGTAGTTAAATGAATGAACTAGAATCACTTCTGTGTCCATGATAAATCTTAAATATAAGGTTCTAATTTTTAATTTGTTTTAGGAATGTATTTTAGAGTTAACAGTTTTTCTTGCCATTGAGAATTATTCCTTTTATTTAAGTTACATTTTCTCATTGTGTTGGAGGTATATAGGAATACTGTTTATATTTACATATTGATTTTATATTCCAGCAACTTTGCTGAACTATCTTTAGTTTCAATTTTTTGTGGACCTGACTGTATTTTCTATGTGAAGACTCAAATCATCTACAAATAATAGTAGTTTTATTGCATCCTTTTCATTGAATAGCTTCTCATTTCTCTTATTTGTCTTAATCTTCCAAAACCTTCAACACAGTATTCAATTTAGTGGATAGCACTGTCTTATACTTAATTTGTAATGATTCACCATAAAGAATTATTGTAAGTTATTTTTGAGATACTCTTTAGCAAGTTAGTAGGGTCTCTTTTATTCCAAATTAGCTGTAAAGTTTTAAAATTTTAGCAAATGGTCTTCCTGCATCTATTGAAATAATATTTTTTCTTCTTAATAAAGCAGATTCCTTAATAGATTTTTCTCTCCTTAAACAATCCTTGTGATCCTAGGATACACCCACCTAGGTCTTGATATATTTTAAAATACATTGCAGAATTCCATTTGCTGGTATTTTATTTAGAATTTTAGAATCTAAGATTATAAAGGGAATTGTTTTATCATTTTCAATTCTTTTTTTTTTTTTTTTGTCTTTTTGCTATTTCTTGGGCCTCTCCCACAGCATATGGAGATTCCCAGGCTAGGGGTCCATTTGGAGCTGTAGACACCGGCCTACACCAGAGCCACAGCAACGCGGGATCCGAACTGAGTCTGCAACCTACACCACAGCTTAGGGCAACGCCGGATCGTTAACCCACTGAGCAAGGGCAGGGACGGAACCCGCAACCTCATGGTTACTAGTCGGATTCATTAACCACTGCGCCATGACGAGAACTCCTCATTTTCAATTCTTATATTGTCTTTTCTTGATTTCAAGATATCCTAGCCTCATAAAATAAGCTAGATAACTTGCCATCATTTTCTGTTCTCTAGAGCAGTTTGCCATAAGATAAGAGTTATCTATTTTTTCCCTGCAGGTTTAGCAGACCTGCTTGGAAAGAGCATGTTGTTTATTTTGTTTGTATGTAGACTTGGCTACTGATGCAGTTAGAAAACATTAGAAAATGTTTCTAAGTCTGGCTTTTCCATTTCTTAATTTAGTTACAATGACTTGAATTTTTCCAGGAAATTGCCCTTTTTGTCTGTTTCCCAATTCATAGGTATAAAAATTTTCATAATTTTTTATTTTTTAAAGTGCTGGTTGAGGAATTCCCGTCGTGGCTCAGTGGTTAACGAATTTGACTAGGGACCATGAGGTTATGGGTTCAATCCCTGGCCTCGCACAGTGGGTTAAGGATCCGGCGTTGCCATGAGCTGTGGTATAAGTCACAGATCCGGCTGGGATCCTGAGTTGCTGTGGCTGTGGCGTAGGCCAGAGGCTACAGCTCCATTTGGACCCCTAGCCTGGGAAAATCCATATGCCATGGAGAAAAGACAAAATAAAATAAAATAAAAAATAAAGTGCTGGTGGAGTTCCCACGTGGCTCAGTGGGTTAAGAACCCGAGGTTGTGTCTGTGAGGATTCAGGTTTGATACCTGGCATCACTCAGTGGCCTAAGGATCCAACATGACTGTAAGCTGCAGCATAGATCACAGATGCATCTCAGATCCAGTGTTGCCATGGCTGTGGGGTAGGCCTCAGTCGCAGCTCAGATTCATCCCCTAGCCTGGGAACTTCCAAATGCCATGGGTGAGGCCGTAAAAAAAAAAGTTCTTGTGATATCTGTAAGTATATCCTTGTTTTGAGTCTTTGTGTTCTTCATGTTCTATATTTTTTTATTTTTTATTTTTTTGTTTTTAGGGCAGCACTTTGACTCCTAGCCTGAGAACTTCCATATGCCACAGATGCAGCCCTAAAAAGAAAAAAAGAAAAAGAAAATAATAAATTAGAAGTCTTCAGGGAGTTAACGATCTGGCATTGTCTGCAACAGCTCAGGTTGCTGCTGAGGCATGGGTTCAACCCCCAGCCCAGTGCAGTGGTTTAAGGATCCATTGTCACAGCTGTGATGTAGGTCAGATTTGATCCCTGGCCTGGGACCTTCCATATGCTGTGAATGTGGCCCAAATAAATAAATTAGAAAACTTCAAAAATTGAAAAGCAAAGAGGGAAAAAGCTTGAAAAAAGCAGAACAAAATATTCAAAAACTGGGAATACTATAAAAGACGTTACATACACACAGTGGGAATACCAGCAGAGGAAGAAAGAGAAAAGAACAGAAGCAGTGCATGAAGCAACAATGACAAAATTTACCCCCCAATTAATGTCAAGCACCAAACCACAGATCCAGGAATCTCAGAAAACACCAAGCATGATAAATACAAAACAGTGACAAAAAAAAAAAAAAAAAAAACTACACCTAGGCATATCATTTTCTAACTACAGAAAATGCAAGCTAAAGAAAAAATTGCTGAAAAGAAGCCAAAGGAGAAGAACACTTTTACCTGTAGGTGAGCAAAGCTAAGACTAACATCTGACTTTTTCTCAGAAACCATGCAAGCAAGAAGACAGTGGAATGAAATATTTAAAGTGTTGAGAGGTAAAAATACAACCCACCAACCTAGAAATCTGTAGCCTGTATAATTATCTTTCAAATGTGAAGGAGAAATAGACTTTCTCAAACAAAAATTGAGGGAATTTATTGCCAGTAGAACTACCTTGCAAAAAATGTGAAAAGACATTTTTAAAAGGAAAATTGTGTTGGTCAGAAACTCAGATCTATGTAAAGATCATTATAGAAGGACATGTGAAGGTAAAATAAAAACTTTTATTTTTCTTAATTGATCTAACAAATAAAATTTACTCAAAATAATAATAGCACCAAGGTATTCACTTACGTATGCTATGTGTGTGTGTGTGTGTGTGTACATACACATATATATGCTTATGTGTGCTTAACTATAATTTAAGTGAATGATAGTAATGATAAGAGGAATGGGAAGTAGGAATTAGGAATATTTTGTTATTATAAGGTACACATAGTACTGGTGGAGTAGTATCCTGTTATTTTAAAGTGGACTTGGATTTGTTGTACATTGTACATAGCAATCTCTAGGGCAGCCACCGAAAAGAGTAAAAGCATATTTATAGCTGATATGCTAAGGAAAAGTAGAAAATATAATCATATGAAATGGTCAGTGAGGGAGTTCCCATGTGGCTCAGCAGAAATGAACCCGACCAGTATCCCTGAGGATGCAGGTTTGATCCCTGGCCTTGCTAGTAAGTTAAGGATCCAGTGTTGCCATGAGCCATGGTGTAGGTTGCAGATGTAGCTCAGATCCCGTGTTGCTGTGGCTGTGGTGTAGGCCAGCAGCTGTAGCTCTGATTCAACCCCAGCCTGGTAACTTCCATATGCCACACTGGTGGCCCTAAGAAGCAAAAAAAAAGTCATCGAAAACCACAAGAGGCAGAAAAGACTGGAAGACAAAAATAGGGACAAAAAACAAGGGCAGAAATAGAAAATAATAACATTTATGTTAGATGTTAATTCAACTATATTGGAAATAAGTTTGACTCTCAAAGATCTCAATGCACAAATTAAAAGCCACAGATCGGAGTTCCCGTCGTGGCGCAGTGGTTAACGAATCCGACTAGGAACCATGAGGTTGCGGGTTCGGTCCCTGCCCTTGCTCAGTGGGTTAAGAATCCGGCATTGCCGTGAGCTGTGGTGTAGGTTGCAGACACGGCTCGGATCCTGCGTTACTGTGGCTCTGGCGTAGGCCGGTGGCTACGGCTCCGATTTGACCCCTGGCCTGGGAACCTCCATATGCTGCGGGAGCGGCCCAAGAAATGGCAAAAAGACAAAAAAATAAAAAAATTAAAAAAAAATAAAAGCCACAGATCGACAAAAATGGATCAAAAAATAAGACTATGTGTTGTCTACAAGAAACTGACTTTTTTTTTGGCTACACCAGCAGCATACAGAAGTCCCCAGAGCAAAGATCAAACCAGAGCAGTGACCCGAGCTGCTGAAGTGACAATGCCAGATCCTTAACTCACTGTGACACAAGGGAACTCCCAAGAAATTGACTTTAAATATAAAGACTTATAGGGGCTGAAAGTAAATGCATGAAGAAAGATGTACTATAATAACACTGATCAAAAGAAAGTAGGAATAGCTATATTTATTTTAGACAGAGCAGATTTCAGAGCAAGAAAAGGGACCAGGGATAAAGAGGGGAATTTCATAATAATAAAAAAGGGTCAATTCTCCAAGAAGATATAATAATCCTTAACATGAATATGAGGAACAACAAAGTGTCAAATTAGATGAGGTAAAAACTGATAGAACTGCAAGGAGAAATAGATGAATCCACTATTGTAACTGGAGATTTCAGCACCCCTCTATCAAAAATGAGCAAATCCAACAGATTTGTAAGGACACAGATGAATTGAACAACACCATAAAACACCTGGATAAAATGGACATCTATAGATTACCTTATCCAACAATAGCAGAATACACATGGAACAGTTACACTTAATGGTGAGAAACTTGAATCTTTCCCACTAATAACTGCTATAAGGCAAGAATTTCCCCTCTCACCACTGCTTTTCAACAGCATACTAGCAGGCTAACCAGTGAAATAAGAAAATAAATTAAAGCTATACTAATTGGGAAGGAGGAAATTGTCTAATGTTTGCAGAATACATGCTCTTCCATGTAGAAAGTCTGAAAGAATGGATATGAAAACTTATTGAGGGGTTCTTGCTGTGGCTCAGAGTATTAAGGACATTATGTTGTCTCTGAGAGGATGCGGGTTTGATCCCTGGCCTTGCTCAGTGGGTTAAGCATCTGGCGTTGCCCAAAGCTGGAGTATAAGCCTCAGAAGGGGCTCAGATCTGGGCGTTGCCATGGCTGTGACGAAGGCCGATGGCTATGGCTCCAATTTGACCCCTAGCTTGGGAACTTCCATATGCCTTGGGTGAAGCCCTAAAAAGACAAAAAATTAAATTTAAAAAACTAAAATTTTTATGGAGAAGTTTGACTTAGAATAGTCCACTGAGGAGTTCCCATCATGGCTCAGTGGTTAACGAATCTGACTAGTATCCATGAGGACGCAGGTTCGATCCCTGGCCTTGCTCATTTGGTTAAGGATCCGACATGGCCATGAGCTGTGGTGTAGGTGACAGAAGTGGCTCAGATCCTGCATTGCTATGGCTGTGGCGTAGGCCGGCAGCTAAAGCTCTGATTGGACCCCTAGCCTGGGAACCGCCATATGCTGTGGGTATGGCCCTAAAAAGGAAAAACAAAAACAAAAAGAATAGTCTGCTGAGCAATGAAGGAGAACAATAAACAAAGTTAGAGAACTGATACTGCCCAACTTAAAGATTTACTATAAAGGAGTTCCATCGTGGCTCAGCAGTAACACTCCTGACTGGTATCCATAAAGGACTCCCTTATGCTGCCCTGTAATAACGAGGTTCATTTAAACTAGATTTTCTCCGCATTACTACAGGGAACCAAGATGGGGAGGATATGCAGCTAACCCTTGAACTACGTGGGGGTTAAGGCTGCTGACCCTCCTCATATAACTTTACCGTGGGTCCTCCAGTGGGGTTCTGCATCTGCAAATTCAAACAACTGTGGATAGTGTATTGTCTTCCCTAAGAGGTGGCCTGGTAACTTCCTCCCCCAAATCCAAGATTTTGAAATAGGTTAAAATTAACATTAAGAATAGTTTGAGTTCCTGTCAAGACTTACGGGGTTAAGAACCTGACATACAGTCTGTGGATTTGGGTTCAATCCCTGGCCTTGCTCAGTGAGTTAAGGATCCGGCATTGCTGAAAGCTGTGCTATAGGCCTGCAGCTGAAGCTCCAATGTAACCCCTAGCCTAGAAATTTCCATATGCCACAGGTGCAGCCATAAAAAGAGAAAAATTAAAAAAAAGTAGTTACTTTAATATCATAAAGGATTATTATTTATAGCATTCAAAAATGATTAAGCAAAGAGGACTCAACTTTACAAAATTTGTAGTTGCATCTTTATTTTCCTAGGAAATCACTGTTTTCTAGAATTGTGTTTAAAATGTAGTCAGAGTTCCCTGGCAGCCTAGTGGTTAAGGATCCAGCATTGTCACTGCTTAAATACAATCCCTGACCGAGGAATGCCACAGGAGTGGCCAAAAAAAAAAAAAAAAAAAAAAAAAAATGCTATCTGAGGAGGATACTTTTTCATGGTCATTAGCACTAATTGAAAGAAAATACCTTGTTACCTAAAATGGAATTCTTTGTCTTTTGAGGGCTGCACACACAGCATATGGAAGTTCCCAGGCTAGGGATCAAATCAGAGCTGCAGCCGCTGGCCTACACCACAGCCACAGCAACGGGATCCAAGCTACGTCTGCAACCTACACCACAGCTCGTGGTAACCCACTGAGCAAGGCCAGGGATCAAACCCACATCATCATGGATACTCGTTGCGTTTGTTAACCTCTGAGCCACGATGGGAACTCCTAAAAGGGAATGTTTTAAACAGTATAATGTCCCCAGGTTGGGATATAGATCACATGGAAGCTACTATACATTGCAAAAAAGTTAGTATAATTGCTAGAAAATACCAATTTATGATCTCCGTAAACTGGAAACTCTTGATTGGCTGTGATTATTCTGCTTCCATGCTAAGAGGCAAAATCTGTAAAGAAGTCAAGGTGGCATTGATGTTCATAATGCCAAATACCCTACAGTTGTTCTACCACAGCAGCTGCAAGGAGTCAGCCTTCTCTGACCACAGCAGCCCCTGTTTCCTGATTGTTCCAATCCCCTCTGAGGCTTTATTTAAGGGATGGCAACTTTGAGAAAGGAAGGAATGGCAAACAAGTACAAATAATTGAGGATAAACTGTTCTTTCTCTGTTACGTAAAAACATCAAAAAAAAAAAAAAAAAAAAAGTCTTCTTTGAAACTTTAGAAACTTCAGCCTGACAGTCCTCAGTGTTTTAAATGTTAAAAAGGGATGCTTTCAGCATTAGCTAGCAGACTGCTATTTGACCCAATATCCATTCTGCATGCTTTACTTCTTTACCACCTTTCCTTAGAGCTTGGAAAAATTCCTTTCAGCTTTAGTTTGTCAAATTACAGTCCTAGAAAATGAGATATGTGAAAGTCTGGTGAGCTGAGGGTATGGGGTATTATCCTGGAAAAGCTTTCACTTTCCTGGGGAGGGGGGAAAAAAAAGTGGCTGAAGCCACTCCTTTTCCTATCTTCCTGCCTCGAACAACAGTGTAAAGGCTGAAATTGCTGCAACCATCTTGCAACCATGAGAGGAATGTCAAGAATCACAGAAATTGTGGCTCTGCTGTTCTTGAGTTGTTGAACCAAGGATAACTAACCACCTGCAGAGAGATGACCAAAGAGACCACTGCAATAGAATCTTTTTTATTTGCAGCCAAATGTATTCCTAACTGGACAACTAGTAAAATGACAACTTTTAGTACTCTCTTTCATCCTTAAATTAGCTACTCTCTGTATAGTTACTGATACTACTATCTAATTACCCTAACTGGAAAACTGAGTCGTCCTTCACTTCCTATTTTCCCTCATTCTCTTAATCAAGTATTGTTTATTATATGTAGCTAGTTTCAAATCCATCTCTGCTTCACTATCCCTACTGCCACTACATTAGTTTGGACTCCTGCTCCACCTGTCTGGACTATTTGTTACAGCTTCCTAAAAGTATCCCCACACTCAGTCCAGTATCTACCACACTTCACAGTCATTTTTCTAAAATCTTATCAAAATCCTAAATAGCTCTCAGTTCTCTACAGAACAAAACACAAACTCTTACTATATTATTTGTTTCTGCCTTCTTTGTTTAGGCTTTGCATCTCCAGGATCCACTCTGGCACAGAGTAGGTGCTCAAGTGTTTGTTAAATGGATGACTGAATCTCTTGTATGGCTTCTTTGTTGTTAAATATCAAAAGACTTAAACATTTAATCAGACGAAGCAGAGTAAAAGCATCCTGGACACTCAATAAAGATTTGTTAAATTGAGCTGGTTTCTAGACTCTACTGCAAAATCCTTTATCAGTAGTCCCAGATACACACATTTTGGTGTGTATTCAGTTGATTTAGTCTAGCTTAAAGAATCTCTTCAGTAACACACATGCACTTCGTTTATAATTAGTCATGTACATTCACCAGATTGGGCTTGTGCCAAGAGTGGAAGTTAGGAGGGAGGATGAAGCCTATGCGGCCATTTCTGACAACTTTGATCCACGAATAACTTCTATCAAAAGAGAGAGTAAATCTACAACTTTCTGCCTGCTAGCAAGCAGTACCAAGTGGAGACCACAGCGTTCGGCTACTGCAAAGATCTCACATGTGAAGCTGAAGGCTCGGGTTTGGAGAGCAGGTAGCCGCTGCATTGCAGCACAAACTCTCTGAAAGCTTTGCGTTCAGAGCCTCCCCTCCGCAGGCCAACGGTTCCCTCCCCAGGACTGCAGGCCCTTTGGGGTGTTGTTTTGCTTTTCCTTGGCCTTGAAACCAGGACGTGAAGCCTCTCTTGCTTCGATCAGGAAAACGGAACATGCTCTGCAAAGTGGAGGGCCTGTTTTGGAGATTAGGGGCTTAGGAGACAAAGCCTACTTAGCCAGCCGCCCAATTTCTCTTTCTTTCATGGTCTGATGTTTTTCAGTGCTCCTCATTCTCACTCTCTCACCCAGCCTGCAAATTTCTATATTTCAAGGGGGAAAAACAGGCATAAAGCTGTCTGTAGTTCCTAGCACTCAATTTATCGGGCCTCTCTTCGCCAGCGTAGCACCCCAGAACCCTCCACCGCCCGAACCCCCGCCCCCCTTGCGCCCCAGGCCGGCGGGTCTCACGGGCGACCCCTCGGCCGCGCACGCGCTCTCCGCGGGCTCTCCGCTGACCTTCCCCGGGAAACCCCTTCAAAAGCATTTCCCCGTCATTTCGCGCCTCCCCCGCCCTTCCTGCTCTTTCCGCTTCCTTCTCGCGCCTGCGCGGACCCAATTGTTTTGGCTTTCCGGTGGGATTCAGCAAAGGAAAAGGGCGGGGCGGCGTTGGGGGGGCGGGGGGCGTCTCCAGAACCCGGGAAACTGCAAAACTGACGTTTGTGCTGCTAGGCGCGCGCGGGCGGCGGAAAAGGAGACTTGGCAAAGGCTGGCCCACAGTCCGCTGTCCGCGCGTTCCCGGGCCTCGGAAGGGGCCCGCCAAGGGGAGCGAGAGCGCGCCGCAGGGGCGGGGCAGGAGCGGCGAGCCGGGCGTCTCGCGGCCCCGGGGCTGACGAGGCGGTGCGGGCGGCGCGGCTCCCGGGGGAGGAGTTTGGCGGTGGTCGGGCCCTGGGGAGCGTGCGGCGGCGCCTAGAGAGGACGCTGCTTTCCGCTCGGGACGGACCTGCCGAGGGAGGGCGCGAGGGAAACCGGAAGGAAGAGAAGGCGGCGGCGCCAGCCTTCCTAGGCGGGAGGCGAGACCCCGGCCCTGGACGCCGCGGGAGGGCCACGCCCCCGCCGCCGCGCCCCAGGGGCCCAGTGTCTTCGGGGCCGCCAGCCGCACCGGATCCTAACCCTCGGGACAGAGGGACTCGGGTGAGCAGGCGTCGTCAGTGCTGGGCCGGGGGGGGGGGAGCCGGGGACGACCTGTGGAGGAACTGGGGGAGGAGGGCCGCGGCGGGAGGGGGCTCGGCTCTTTGTGGCTCGCCGGGCGGGGGGCGGCGGCGGCGGCGGCATCTTTCAAACCCGAGACGCTTCCGCCACGGGCGGGGGAGGGGCGCGGGCGGTCGGCGCCTTGCTCCCCACCCCGCGGCGGCCCCTCTGCGGCCCGGCGTCCGGCCGGTGCGCCGCTCGCGGGGGCGTTTCCGGCCGCGGGTCTCCCGGGCGGCGCCCTGGCCCCGGCTGGCGCCCGCGCTGGCCCAAATCAAGCTGTTTCCCTTAACGACTCGCGACATCTTCGCGAGACGGTGGGCAGAAGGAGGGCAAGCCCTTCGCTCGCATGTTTTTCTTTCCCGGTACATCTGAAGTAGCCAGGAGATGTTTAGATTAACAGAGGTCCCATTGTGATCTGCTCGTGATTTTTAAAAGACGGCAGAATCTGCCCTTTGAAACGGAAAATTGTGTGCGTGTTTACTTTAGACTGTGAAATCCCTAACTTATTTGAACTCGACCACCCTGTCTCCCTATGAATTGAGAAACCTTGGAGTAGAAGAGTATCCGTTAGTTTGATGTAGTTATTTCGAGTTAACAGGTTTGGTTTTGTTTTTTTTTTTTTCCCCTGGTTTATTAACCTACTCTCTCTCTTGGGTACCTCAAAGGGAAAGGAATGTACAGTCTGCAGATTTCTAGAATTGTCCGATGCCACGATGGCCCCCACAAGTGAAACTAGAAAAACAGTTTAAAGTGGAAAATTAACTCTGAAAGTGTATGTGTGTGTGAAGTATCTGTCTACCATATCAGCCTTAGAAAAACGTAGGGTACGGTACAGCTCTGGTCACGTGTTGTTGATACATGAATCTGTACGTCTGGCTCCCTGAGCGTTCTGGCATTCGCAGACAACCTATCGGCAGTGTGGCCTGGTTAAAATTATATTTCCTTTTGAAGCAATTAATTAACAGTGCGTTTTTTTGTTTTTGTTTTTTTTTTCCTTCTTCCTTCTCTCCGTGTTGTGAATTTTTGCCTGTGTTTTAGTGGTATGGACTTCAGCTATCGCAACTGTGTGTGACTTATTTTGGTTAAGCTTTGGTAACGGCTTTCTTCCTAACCTTTTTTTCAGAAGGGCTGTTTGTGACGGAAAGAAAATCGAAAAAGTCAAACCAGTCAGTTGTTTGCTAGTCTTGATGATGTGAAATTTTGCTGATGTTCAGCTTAGTTCACTTTAATCTTTTGTTGGTCTAGTGCTCATTGAAGCCCCTTTAGTTTGGGCCCTGAAATTCTCCAGAGGTGGTTGTCCTCAGTAAACACTGCAGGACAATGGCACTTCGGTTGAGCATGCTTTATAGTTTATGCTTTTCCACATAGTGCTATTTTCTCTACAGCCAGTTTTGTAGGATGCTATCAGTTTTCTCTTTTTTGCTCTGGCAATAAGCATTACCATAAATGCGGTTAACTTTGGTTATTCACACGGCCTTTAAGGAGATGGGTGAGAATAATTCATTAAATGCAAACATTGTAAATAGGTTTAACGTGGATGGTAAATCCATGGAAGCTTGAATGCAGTCTTAAAAGCCAAAAGGTATTCTCAAAGATTTTACTTATTTATTTAGAAAATAATTGTTTTTCTCCTTGCCCACATTCCTACAACCAGGAAAAAGGATTGGTTTTGCTGTCATAAAAAATATGAATGAAAACGTCAAAATCCTTCATTATATGTTAGTATTATCATTTTCAATTTTGTGGAGTTTGAATAGAGCAGATGATATTTAAATAACTCAGTACTATAAGTAACTAATTCAAGTAACTTTTTAAATATATGAAGATTACTCCTGGTTCTCTTGCCAAGAATTGTCAGTATCTGGATTCCTCTGTGTGAGAAGAAGGGATTATTGTAGGAGATTTGGAGAAAATATAACCATTTAATGAAACAAGCTTTTTTAAATTCTCTTTTTTTCCTCAGCTCCACACCCATACCTCTAACAAGTGGTGATATGTAGTGAGTTCCATCATAGGCAACAGATTCTAAGTATTCCTCAGTTTACCTTTTTTTTTTTTTTTTTTTTGTCTTTTGTCTTTTTTTTTGTTGTTGTTGTTGTTGCTATTTCTTGGGCCGCTCCCTCGGCATATGGAGGTTCCCAGGCGAGGGGTCGAATCGGAGCTGTAGCCACTGTAGCCACCGGCCTACGCCAGAGCCACAGCAACTCGGGATCCGAGCCGCGTCTGCAACCTACACCACAGCTCACGGCAACGCCAGATCGTTAACCCACTGAGCAAGGGCAGGGACCGAACCCGCAACCTCATGGTTCCTAGTCGGATTCGTTAACCACTGCACCACGACGGGAACTCCTACTTTTTTTTTTTTTTTTTTTTTTAAAGAAATTTCCGTTGTCAATCATTGTTAAGTGGCTAAGCTCTTAATGACCTCATGAGTATGTTTAATATCTGTGAAATATTTTCTTCTGCAGTGGTATTTTAAAAAAATCATTGATTTGGTGGTAAAGAAAATCCCATTGGAAAACTTTTGCTTCAGTCTGTATTTCTCCAGCTTTCTTAAGTCTGTTCAGAGCTGAGAGGAAAAAAGAAAAGTGATATCCAAAATAAAAGGACATACTACTCTCATGTAATTATTCTGTCACAGATGGTGTCTCCTTTATGGTCTTGTTTAATTTTTTAAAAGTGAGATAACTTATTAATCATAATGTACTACAGATGACCTGAATTTACTTAGGGTACTGAGCATAATTAACTTGATGGAACCGTGTTGTCTTTTCAGTATGATTGGAAAGGAGAGCACAGGGGAATAGACCTAAGCCCTGAATTTGATTAGAGGAAGCTAAACTGAAGTTTATCAAACTTGATACATTCTTCAAAAGGCAAGATATTTGCTTTTTCATTGATGTTTGTCACAACTCCAAAAAATTCTATTTGTGTAGTGGTTGACAATCAATCTAAAGATTAAGTGGTCTTCCAAACATTCTCAACTGTCAAAGGTTGTTTTGATAACTTGAAAGCTAACTATTTCTGGCACCAGTATTTTGTCCTCCATAAGGAGAAACCTGTCTTCTCATTGAAATGAAGAAAGGCTTGTTTTATGACTGGTGCCTTCCTGGCTATCATTTAGTTTTTCTGTACAGACATCAGTCTTCTCACGATTGGTCTCTGTTGAACTAGTTTGGTTCATGATTTGTACCATCAAAATCCTCCCTAAAATCTTTGAATAAATTTTTTTTTAATCTAAAATACCACTTAGCCACTCACCTAGGGTGAAAAGAGAACTGTTTTTCAGTGCTGAAACCTTGTAATTGGGACCCTTAGACCTATATAGGTGTGACGATTCAAAAAGTTCAGAAAGTGTTGCAAAAAGCTTGACCGGTGAGTGGGGTGAAAAAAAATTGCAAATATTTATGTAGTGCTATGTGTCAGTTACTGTTCCAAGTTCTTCATAGAACTCATTTAGTCCTAGAGTTCCCTGGTGGCTCAGCAGGTTAAGGAGCTGGCATTGTTACTGCTATAGTTTGGGTTCAATCCCTAGCCCGGGAATTTCCTTATGCCATGGGTGCAGCTAAAAAACAGCAACCACAAATCTTATTTAATCCTAATCTATTGAGAAGAGTTGTATTTTTTGTCCCCCATTTCACAGATAAGCATCCTACAACACAGAAAGTAAATAACTTATGAAAAAAAAAATCACTAAGTTGCAAAATTGGGCATTCGACCCAAGTAATTTGGCTCCACAGTTCATGCTCTTAATTTTTTGGCAATACTTGACATTCAAAATGCCTTGAGGAGTTCCCGTCGTGGCGCAGTGGTTAACGAATCCGGCTAGGAACCATGAGGTTGCGGGTTCGGTCCCTGCCCTTGCTCAGTGGGTTAATGATCCGGCGTTGCCGTGAGCTGTGGTGTAGGTTGCAGACGCGGCTCGGATCCCGCGTTGCTGTGGCTCTGGTGTAGGCCGGTGGCTACAGCTCTGATTCGACCCCTCGCCTGGGAACCTCCATATGCCGAGGGAGCGGCCCAAGAAATAGCAACAACAACAACAACAGCAACAAAAAAAAAGAACAAAATGCCTTGAATTCATTCCAACAAAAGTTGTCTATCTTCTGTATTGACATTTTTAGCACTGGAAGATGCAGCATCACCTCAGTTACTAAGGTATAACTTGTGGAGTTCCTGTTGTGGCTCAGTGGGTTGAAGACCTGACGTTGTCTCTGTGAGGATATATACACGTTTGAGCCCTGGCCTCACTCAGTGGGTTAAGCGATCTGGGATTGCAGGCTGAAGTATGGGTCGAAGATGAGGCTTGGATTTGGTGTTGCAGTGGTTGTGACATGGGCTGGCACTTGCAGCTCTGATTCGATGCCTGGACTGGGAACTTTCACATGCCTCAGGTATGGCCATAAAAAGAGAAAACAATGATTTTTTTTTTTTTTTTTTTGCTTTTTAGGGCTGCACCTGAGGCATATGAGGGTTCCCAGGCTAGGGGTCAAATCGGAGCTGTGTCAGCCTATGACACAGCCAAAGCAATGCCAGATCCAAGCCACATCTGAACCTACACCACAGCCACAGCCACACCAGATCCCAAGCCATGTCTGTGGCCTGTAGCACAACTCATGGCAAGGCCAGACCCTTGACATACTGAGTGAGGCCAGGGATCAAACCCGAGTCCTCATGGATACTAGTCAGGTTTATTAACCGCTAAGCCACGACAAGAACTTGAATACTGCTATTTTACAGGAAAGAGAAGTGAGGTTTTCAGACAACCAGCTTCTGCAGTATAGCTCACCCTTGGACAACGAAGGTGTTGGGGCACCAACCCTCCCAAGGCTAGAAAATCTGCGTGTATCTTATAGTCCTCTAAATTTGCAGTGCCTCCATATCCACAGTTCCTCATTCATGGATTCAGTCAACTGCAGATCATATAGTGCTATGGTATTTATCATCGAAAATATTGGACCTGTCTAGTTCAAACTCATGTTGTTCAAGGGTCAACTCTACAAGTAATTCGAAAGTTGAATTTTTCTACATTTTTTATTTTATGATGAAAATGAAAAGCAGGTTAGCTCTGTGAAAATTTATAGTTGAGCATTGACTATTCAAACAAAGAAAAACTATTGAAATAGTTTTCCCTAAGAGGTATTTCATATTTTTAGGTAGAATTGTATATATTGTTGAATTGCTGACTGATTTAATCCTCGTGATCTTTTTCTTTCCCTTTTTTTTGGCTGCACCCATGGCATGTGGAAGTTCCCAGTCCAGGGATCAAGCCCTGGCCACAGCAGCGACCTGAGCTGCTGCAGTGACACATAGGATCCTCAACCTGCTGTGCCACCAGAGAATTCCCTCGTGATCTTTTTTTTGGTCTTTTTAGGGCCACACCTGTGGCATATAGAGGTTCCCAGGCTAGGAGTTGAATTGGAGCCACAGCCAATGGCCTACACCACAGCCACAGCAAGGCCAGACAGATCCAAGCTCCATCTGCAAGCTATGCTGCAGCTTATGGCAACTTCAGATCCTTAACCCACTGAGCAAGGCCAGGGATGGAATCCACGACCTCATGGATATTGGTTGGGTCATTACTGCTGAGCCACCATGGGAACTTCAAGAATTATATTTAACTCAACTTGATTTCTTTCTTTCTTTATTTTTGTTTTTTCTAGGCCGCACCCTCGGCATATGGAGGTTCCTAGGCTAGGAGGTGAATCAGAGCTGTAGCCGCTGGCCTACACCACAGCCACGCCAGATCCGAGCTACGTCTGCAACCTACACCACAGCTCATGGCAATGGTGAGCTCTGCCAGGGATCGAACCTGCAACCTCATGGTTCCTAGTCGGATTCGTTAACCACTGAGCCACAGGAACTCCTAACTCAACTTTAAAGCATAAAAATTTTTACTTCCTTTGCAACTGTTAGCATTGGGGACAAGCATCAACTGCCTTTTTTTGCTCAATTTACTTGTGCTGCATTTGTTCTTATAGTAAAGAGTGAAGTTCCTTGTGTTATGCTTCTGTCAAAAGTTTGGAAGTGAAAGATCAAAACATATTTCACTCATGTGCCTCTTTCTGCTTTTGAATTTGTTTAGAATAATTGGTTTTAAAAATACCATTTTTAGGAGTTCCTGTCGTGGCGCAGTGGTTAACAAATCCAACTAGGAACCGTTCGATCCCTGGCCTTGCTCAGTGGGTTAAGGATCCAGCGTTGCTGTGAGCTGTGGTGTAGGTTGCAGCCTCATCTCGGATCCTGCATAGTTGTGGCTCTGGCATAGGCCAGTGGCTACAGCTCCGACTAGACCCCTAGCCTGGGAATCTCCATATGCCGAGGGAGTGGCCCTAGAAAAGGCAAAAAGACAAAAAATAAAATAAAAATAAAAATACCGTTTTTAAATGACAGTTATGCTTTTGGTTGTAGTCTATAGTAAGAGTAAATGCACTTGGTGTACTGGAGCTCTAGTGCTTGGCAACTCTCTGTCTTAGCACTTAGAGTACAATGACCAGCACGTAGTAAATATTCAAATATTTGTTGAATTAAATTTAAGTAGCCATTAATTTATAATAGAAAATTAAGTAAACAGTGCCATTGATACCTTAGAATTATTAAGTCTGAGGATGTTAACTTCTACAGACATTAGGGAGTTTGAATTTTTGGAGCTAGTTTTATTATTATTTTTTCTTTTTTAGGGCCACACCTAAGGCATATGGAAATTCCCAGGCTAGGGTCTAATCAGAGATACACCTGCCAGCCATAGCCACAGCCACCTGGGATGCGAGCTGTGTCTGCAACCTACGCTGCAGGTCACGGCAACGCTGGATCCTTAACCCACTGGGCAGGGCCAGGGATCATGGATACTAGTCAGGTTGTTACCACTGAGCCACAAGGGGGAACTCCTGGAGCTAATTTTAGATGCAATACAGAATGATACATGATACAATATATTAATTAAAAAGGGAAAATTTATAAAATGCGTCAAATTATTGGTTATTAAGTAATACAGTACAGGCTTTGTGAAATGTTTCAGTATTAGGATATTGATTTCAAAATTTGTTTTTAGGAGAGAAAGAATGTTAAAGAAAATGTGTTACAGGCATTGGTTGATCATTTTAAATTTTGCCACCTTTCACATTTTGAGCTAGTACATTTTGAAGTCTTATCTTCCCAGAGAAACAACGCTGAATTTTATTTTGAATTGTACTAGATACAGATCTATTTAAATTAAGTGTACTTAAGATATCTGAATGACTTACTTTTTCTGCCTATTTTAATATTAAGATAGCTGAAATAAAAATTAACTTTATCAGGAAGAAAATGTACTCCACATTACAAAGGAACAGGTGGGAATAGCAGTGTATAAAACAGAGACAATGAAGATTACATGAAGGTGGCTCACTGTGTAATTTTGTAAAAGCAGACCAGATTGGTTTTTTGTTTGTTTGCTTTTTAGGGCTGCACTCGCAGAATATGGAAGTTCCCAGGTTAGGGGCCAAACTGGAGCTGCAGCTGCCTACAACACAGCTCACGGCAACACCAGATCCTTATTCCACTGAGCAAGACCAGGGATCGAACCTGTGTCTTCATGAATACTAGTTGGGTTTGTAACCCATTGAGCCACAATGGGAACTCCCAGACTAGATTGTTTTAATACAGTTTCGTGCATATATTACAAAGAAATCAAATCTAGTAGAACTTAGACATAACCCCCCAAAAGAGCTCAAAAAAGTCACTGCAGAAAAATCAGGGAGTTCCCGTCGTGACGCAGTGGTTAATGAATCCGAGTAGGATCCCTGAGGTTGCGGGTTTGGTCCCTGCCCTTGCTCAGTGGGTTAACGATCCGGCGTTGCCGGGAGCTGTGGTGTAGGTTGCAGACGTGGCTCGGATCCCCTGTTGCTGTGGCTCTGGCGTAGGCTGGGGGCTACAGCTCCAATAAGACCCCTAGCCTGAGACCCTCCATACGCCGTGGGAGCGGCCCAAAGAAATAGCAAAAGGACAAAAAAAAAAGAATAAAGAAAAATCAGGTCATAGTATAAGGTTAAATAAGTGACCAGAGTGAGTCTGTACAGTTAGCCTGCAAGGAATTCTGGAGTCTAGCAGTGTGATCTAAATCTATCCTGGCCCTGGCTGCCAGTTCCTGTCACCTGGTTTAAATATGGATGGGGATGATTTTGGGTCTACAGCTGGGGGTAGGACTTTCGGTCTATTAATACATGCATTTCTGTAAAATAATTTAGAGGTAGAATTGATAGAATGAGGTATTAAGCATTTACAGTATCAAATAATACCTCATCTATATACTTCACTTAAAATTCTGAAATTGAGAAAGTTCTTAAAATCAAGTAAAAAAAATTTTTTTTTTTTTTTGCAAATCTGACCTGAAGTAACATGAGACTATACATAGTATTGTTTTTCCTTTTTTTTTTTAATGTCCACACCTGAAGCATATGGAAGTTCCCCGACTAGGGGTCAAATCGGAGCTGCAGCTGAGGCCTGTGCCTTGACCCCGACAACTCTAGATCCCAGCCGCATCTGTGACTTATACTGTAGCTTGCAACAGGGCCAGAGATTCAACCCACAGTCACCAACACTATGTTGGTTCTTAACTTGCCAGGCCATGAGAGGAACTTTATACATAGTTCATATTTTTTTCACACTGTTCATAGTTCCTTCAGCGAATTCAATTATGGGGTCCTGCCCCAGACTTTTTTAAGAGTTTTGTAATTTATGACATATGTACCACATTACCTCTTTAAAGTCTGAAAAATTCTAAATTCCAGAACATAGCTGGCTCCAAGAGTTTTGATTAAAGCTCTTGATTAAAGCTCGTAGGTATGTATTGACTTACCCTGCTATGTAAGAATGCTCCTTTTCCCACACCCTCACTAACACCGGGCTTTGCCACCTTGTTAATTTGTGATAATAGCCAGTGATTTTAGATATTATTAGCCTTGGAGATTATAGTGGTAAATATAGATTTATAGTGTAACTTTCAGATCTGGAGGAGCAGAGTCACTTTAAATGACCCAAAGTCTCCTCCTTTGCACCTGTTAGCTACTTCCTTTTAGTTATTTGGCTGGAGATTTGACAGTCTGTATCAAGTTAGCAGTTCATGTAATAGTATAGTATGGCAGGAAGTTCAGTGTGACTTTCTTTTTGATATATGGATGATGTTTTTGTGAGAAAAAGTGTTGGTGGTTCTTGTGATAGTCAAATATATTTATAGGTTTCATGTTGACAACACTTGACTTTCTAATTACGGAACTGAGAGTCATCGAATTAGAAAATAGGTGATAGTTTTTAACTAACAATTACTAGCATTCTATATTCTCCCCACCCCTCACTGATTTATAATTCCTTTGTTACATGTTGTAAATACTGATTTGTAAATACTGATTTCCAAATAACATTTTAAACTTAAACTAGCTGGAATTTCTTTTGATGAATGGTATGCAGTATCACTGAAGCCTAGGTGTTTTTTTTTTTTCTTTCAAGTGGGTAACAATTGTACCAACATTATTTATTGAAATAAACCAGTCTTTTGTGGTAATCTGTGGGAAAAGAATCTGAAAGAGAATGGATGTGTACACATGTATAACTGAGTCACTTTGCTGTGCAGCAGAAATCACAACATTGTAAATCAACTATACTTCAATAAAACTTTAAAAAGTGAAAAAAAATAAGCCATTCTTCTAATTTGAAATGCCTTGTTTATCACATCTAATGTCTTATTTTTTTCACTTGAGTGTATTGTATTTACTTATTTATTGCATTTACTTATTTTTGTTTACTTGAGTTTATTGTAAATTTGTAATACATTTTAATATTTGATAAGAATCTGGGGGGAAACTTCCCCTTTCTTTCCCTCAAATATCTTGGCAGTTGTTGTGAATTCTTTGAGATGAATCTTCTGCAAATTGGATTTGTATTATTAAATTTAAACATTTTGAGGACATTCTTATTTGTATAATATGAAATCTTCCATGTAGGAATACATCTATTTTATTCATGTTTTATGTTTATGTTTTTTCAGTAAAATTGTATGTTCTTATAAAGATTTCAAGGAAGGAACCATTGTACAAAAAGATATTTCTTTTTTTTCTTTTTTTTTTTTTTTTTGTCTTTTTGCCTTTTTCTAGGGCCGATTCTGCGGCATGTGGAGATTCCCAGGTTAGGGGTCTAATCAGAGCCGTAGCCACCGGCCTACACCAGAGCCACAGCAACGCGGGATCCGAGCCGTGTCTGCAACCTACACCACAGCTCACGGCAACGCTGGATCCTTAACCCACTGAGCAAGGCCAGGGATGGAACCCGCACCTCATGGTTCCTAGTCGGATTCATTAACCACTGAGCCACGACAGGAACTCCAAAAATATATATATACATATTTCATTTACTTCCTTTGAACTGCAAATTTTAAAAATATAGTTTAGGAGTTCCCATCGTGGCTCAGCGGAAACGAATCTGACTAGTATCCATGAGGACGCAGGTTCCATCCCTGTCCTCGCTCAGTGGGTTAAGGATCTGGTGTTACTGTGGCTGTATAGGCCACAGTATAGGCCAATTTGACCCCCAGCCTGGGAACCTCCATGTGCCACAGGTGCAGCCCTTAAAAAAAATATATATATATACACACACACACACACATTTTATATATACCTTAAAAAGATAGATATATGTAGTTTAGGGAGTTCCCTGGTGGCACAGTGGATTAAGGATCCAGCATTGTCACTGCTGTGGCTTGGGTTGTAGCTGTGGTGTGGTTCAGTCCCTGGCCCTGAAACTTCTGTATGCTGCGGGCACAGCCTGCCCCCCAAATATATATAGTTTGTACTTTGGAAATAAAAAAGTTGAATTTGTTTATCAATATAGGTTAAGTAATTTAAATATAAGACCTGTGCGACTAAATTTAAATTACATTCCCAAAATGACCATCTCTTTCCAAAAGAGTTTTCTCCTCTTAAATTACAGCCATGTCTTGCCACAGCAAGTTATGTAGGAGATGCAGCTTTGGTAGTAAATTATTTAAATTATTTTTTTAAATTTTATAAAATTTATAAATGTGTGCTTATTTATAAATAAGCTTCTTACTTATTTATAAATGTGCTCCCTACTTTCTAGAATGTTTATATTTTGCATAGAAGGCAAAGGCTAACTTAAAACTACTAATGTTAATTTCTTCAGTCTGTTTTTTATTTTAAATCTAATAGATTTTTAAAATGTCCTTTTTCTCATGTTTCATTTTTATAATAATGTCTGAAGTTGAACTCCAAGTAAATATAATTCATATTTAAGACTGTCATTTTAAATGTTGCATTCTAAAAATGTTCTGGCCTAAATACTCTAACTTAACTTTCTTTTCTTTTCAGTTACTCCAGAGGATCTACAGAATGTAGGATGTTACCACAAAATCTACCTCATGTGTTATTCTCTTTTACTCATGAGCTGCACAGCAATTGCAAATTTGAGCAAGATATCTGCAGACTGTGTTGAAAAATTCTGAAGAACCTAATTAACACAGGATGACCTAGTCGTGATTCTAAGCCTATAACAAGATACTACTCATTAGTGAATGTGCCAGTCTTGGTTCTGAATGCTGCAGATAACAGCAAGCAGAGTTGCTCCTTTCTTTATTTCTGAAGCATTCACTTGACCTTTCATCAGTGAAACTGACTTTTCTAATCTGTTCGGGGAGATATTAATGGAATGCAGTCATGTCCACTCAAGACGAGAAGCAGATCAATACTGAATATGCTGTGTCCTTGTTGGAACAGTTAAAACTGTTTTATGAACAGCAGTTGTTTACTGACATAGTGTTAATTGTTGAGGGCACTGAATTCCCTTGTCATAAGATGGTTCTTGCAACATGTAGTTCTTATTTTAGGTAAGTACTTTAATCTTGATTAGGTTGTAATTTCAAGTGCAGGATGTTATCTTGTTTTAATCTTTTAATATGAATTCTTTTTAAACATTTAACTATTTGAAAAATTAGGTGTCTTAATGTTTTGCTTAAATTTTCTATGCGGGTGATACTGTGCTTGCCAGATCACCACCTTGCATTTATCTGTAAGTAAGGGACAGGCAAAAGTTTTTTGCAAAAATTTAAATTTAAATACAAGAAATTTGTTGAAATTAAGCTGTAGTTTTAATGATGGGGAGACAAAAAGATTCAGAATACTGTTTTTTCGTTAAAAGAAAAAGGAAAATGGGATAATTTTCGTTTACTCTTAAGATTTTAAAATATTAAATTTAGGAAACAGTCTTTATAAATGTAAGGGTTACAGTAGGTTTAATAATAACTTTTAGAGGATAACTGGTACTGTTAAAACATGTTAAGAACTTTCATTTTCTTGGCAAAAAATGAATTACTTTTCTCACTCTTGGTTATTATTACTATTTATGATATCCTTTTAGCCTTACCGTACCCCTTACCAGATATAAATAGTTAATAATTAATAACGTTGTTTTCTATGCCTCAGAATTTAGAAGCTGATTTAGTTGTTTGCTAATTACAAATGAATAAAGGAGTTCCCATAGTGGCTCAGAGGAAACAAATCCGGTTAGTAACCATGAGGTTGTGAGATCGATCCCTGGCCTTGCTCAGTGGGTTAAGGATCTGGTGTTGCTGTGAGCTGTGGTGTAGGTCGCACCTGTGGCTCGGATCTTGTGTGGCTGTGGCTGTGGCGTAGGCCAGTAGCTGTAGCTCCAATTTTGATCCCTAGGCTGGGAACTTCCATATGCAACAGGTGCTGCCCTAAAAAGCAAAAAAAAAGATTACAACTAAATAAAGCTTAACTTATTTTTATGATCTTTCTCAACCTTTCGTCTTTTTAAGGTAGGTTTCTCTTTTGGGAGGAATAGAATTGAGGTGTAGAAATCCCTGTATTTGGTCTCTGCCTTAGGTTGAATTTTTACTTAATATTTGAAAGGGATAGGGTGAATACAGATGAAATAAATGTGAACCAGTATATTCCTGGTCCGACTCTTGGCATGATCATAGATCAGCAATGAAAGTTAATTTTGCTGTTCTTCAGTGGCAGCTGTAGGTAGAACTTGACTTTTCAAGGCTAAGTTACATGAAGGTGTAGAAACTGCACATTCCTCAGTGTCACACATGTGGTGGTGATTATAGAAGCTAAGGCCCAAATGTCATTTGCCTTGCTGTGCAGATTCAGCTGTGGATTTTTCATGCAGTTTCAGACACTGATTTTCTTCTCTTGGAAAGCTTAGCATGTTTACAAACCGTGATTCTAGAGGATCCTCAGAATCTCTTTGTGCTTCTACAAATAGAGATTCTTAGATTTCAAACCTAGAAATTATGACTCAGTGGGTATGAGTTAGAGTTTTATTTGAGGGGGTGTTTTTTGTTTGCTTGGTTTGGTTTTGGTGGTGGTTGTTTGTTTTGGCTGCACTTGTGGCATATGGAAGTTCTGATAGCAGGGATCAGATGTGAGCTACAGAATTGGCAATGCCAGATCCTTAACCCGATGAGCCACCAGGGAACTCCCAGGGTTTGTATATTTAAAAGTGTCCCAGGGAGTCCCCACTGTGGCACAGCAGGTTAAGGATCTGGCCTTGTCTCTGAGGCAGCTCAGGGTGCTGCTGAAGCACTGGTTCAGTTCCTAGCTCAGGAACTTTCATATGCTGTGAGTGTGGCCAAAAAAAGAACTTCCTGTGATTGTGATGGTCAGGCTTTTTCTTTTTTTTTTCCTCTTGGATCTGTTGGCTTAATATATGGTGTTAGAAATTCAGGATTGTAGATTCAGTCAAAGCTGGGCCCATTAGTTCTCCTTTTTTACTGACTATTAATTATAAATTGATTATTACTGGCAAGAGCTTCATGCTTTAGTTGTGGATATTCAGATTGATAGTTGTAATCATAGAGTAGAAACTTTTCTGGTAATAACCTTAGCAATCATCTTGCGTAACTTTTAAACTCAAGCAGAATTTTTTTCTACGTATTTTCTGAATTGTCTTTTTTTTGGTTTTTTGAATTGTCATCTTTTTTTTTTTTACTTTTTTTAACTTAATGAATTTTATTATATTTATAGTTGTACAACCATAATCACAACACAATTTTGCTACATTTCCATCCCAAACCCCTAGCCCATCCCACTCCCCAGAACCTATCTCCTTTGGTAACCATAAGTTTTTCAAAGTCTGTGAGTCAGTTTCTGATCAGCAAAGAAGTTCATTGTATCCTTTTTTTTTAGATTGCACGTGTAAATGATAGCATATGATGCTTGTGTCTGTCTGATTAACTGCACTTAGCATGATAATTTCTAGATCCATCCATGTTGCTACAAATGCCATTATTTCATTCCTTTTTATGGCTGAGTAATATCCCATTGTGTGTATGTACCACATCTTCTTTATCCACTCCTCTGTCAGTGGACATTTAGGTTGCTTCCATGTCTTGGCTATTGTATATAGTGGTGCATTGAACATTGGGGTACATGTATCTTTTCATGATTTTCTCTGGATAGATGCCCAGGAATGGGATTGCTGGATCAAATGGCAATTCTATTTTTAATTTTTTTGAGGAATCTGCATACTGTTTTCCATAGTGGTTGCACCAGAGTACATTCCCAGCTAGTCTAAGAGGGTTCCCTTTTTTCCACACCCTCTCCAACATTTATTGTTAGCAGACTTTTCTGGCTGGTGTAAGGTGGTACCTCATAGTAGTTTTGGTTTGCATTTCTCTAATGAGTGATGTTGAACATCTTTTCATGTGTTTTTTGGCCCTCTGTATGTCTTCTTTGGAGAATTGTCTGTTTAGATCTTCTGCCCGTTTTTGATGGGGTTGTTGATTTTTTTGGTATTGAACTGCAGGAGGTGTTTATGTATTTTGGAGATGAATCCCTTGTCAGTTGCTTCATTTGCAAATATTTTCTCCCATTGTGTGCATTCTCTTTTTGTTTTGTTTAGGGTTTCCTTTGCTGTGCAGAAACTTTAAGTCCCATTTGTTTATTTTTTTTATTGTCATTAGGAGGTGAATCTGAGAAGATATTTCTTTTCTTTTTTTTTTTTTTTGTTGTTGTTGTTGTTGCTATTTCTTGGGCCGCTCCTGCGGCATATGGAGGTTCCCAGGCTAGGGGTTGAATCGGAGCTGTAGCCGCCGGCCTACGCCAGAGCCACAGCAACGCGGGATCCGAGCCGCGTCTGCAACCTACACCACAGCTCCCGGCAACGCCGGATCGTTAACCCACTGAGCAAGGGCAGGGACCGAACCCGCAACCTCATGGTTCCTAGCCGGATTCGTTAACCACTGCGCCACGACGGGAACTCCTGAGAAGATATTTCTGTGGTTTATGTCAGAGAGTGTTTGGCCTGTGTTTTCCTTTAGGAGTTTTATAGTATCTGGTCTTATATGTTTAGGTCTTTTTAATCCATTTTGAGTTTATTTTTGTGTATGGTGTTAGGGAGTGTTCTAATTTTACTCTTTTACATGTAGCTGTCTAGTTTGCCCAGGGAAGGGACTGTCTTCTCCATTGTATATTCTTGTCTCCTTTGTCATGGATTAGTTGACTGTAGGTCTGTGGATTTAATTCTGGGCTTTCTATCCTATTCCACCGGTCTATTTTTCTGTTTTTGTGCCAGTACCATACTGTTTTGGTGACTAGCTTTGTAGTATAGTCTGAAATCAGGAACCCTGATTCCTCCAGCTCTGTTTTTCTTTCTTGGGATGGCTTTGGCTATTCTGGGTCTTTTGTGCTTCCAAACAAACTTTAAAATATTTTGTTCTAGTTCTGTGAAAAATGTCTTTGGTAATTTGATAGGGATTGCATTGAATCTGTAGATGGCCTTGGGCAGTATAGTCATTTTGATAATATTGATTCTTCCAATCTAAGAGCATGGTGTATCTTTCCATCTGTGTCATTTTTTCTTTCATCAGTTTTCAGAGTACAGGTCTTTTGTCTCTTTAGGTAAGTTTATTCCTAGGTATTTTATTCTTTTTGATACAATGGTAAATGGGATTGTTTCTCTAATTTCTCTTTCTGATCTTTCATTGTTAGTGTATAGAAATGTGGTCAATTTCTGTGTGTTAGTTTTGTATCTGGCAGCTTTACCAAATTTATCAATAAGCTCTAATAGTTTTCTGGTAGTGTCTTTAGGATTTTCTAGGTATAGTGTCATGTCATCTGCAAACAGTGGTAGTTTTATTCTATACAATTTATATTCCTTTTATTTCTCTTTCTTTGATTGCTGTGGCTAGGATTTCAAAACTACGTTGAATGGTAGTGGTGAGAGTGGACATCCTTGTCTTGTTTCTCATCTTAGCAGGAATTCTTTCAGCTTTTCACCATTGAGAATGATGTTAGCTGTGGGTTTGTCATATATGGCCTTTATTATATTGAGGTAGGTTCCCTCTATGCCCACTTTCTGGAGAGTTTTTATGGGGTTTTGTTTTTGTTTTTTTTATCAGAAATGAGTGTTGGATTTTTGTCAAAAGCTTTTTCTGCATCTGTTGAGAGGATCATATGGTTTTTATTCTTCTGTTTGTTAATGTGGTGTATCACACTGATTGATTTGCGGATATTGAAAATTCCATGCATCCCTCAGATAAATCCCACTTGATCATGATGTATGATTCCTTTAATGATTGCTGGATTCAGGTTGGTAGTATTTTGCTGAGGATTTTTGCATCTATGTTCATCAGTGATATTGGCCTGTAATTTTCCTTTTTTTTTGTGGTAACTTTGTCTGGTTTTGCTGTCAGGGTGACAGTGGCCTCATAGAATGAGTTTAGGAGTGTTTCTTCCTCTGCGATTTTTTGGAATAGTTTCAGAAGGATAGATGTTAGCTCTTCTCTAAATGTTTGATAGAATTCGCCTGTGAAGCCATTTGGTCCAGGATTTTTGTTTCTTGGAAGTTTTCTAATCAGTTTCAATTTCAGTACGTGTGATTGGTCTGTTCATCTTTTTTTGTCGTCTTTTTGGGGGGGGGGTCTTTTAGGGCCACACCCACGGCACACAGAGGTTCCCAGGCTAGGGGTTGAATTGGAGCTACAGCTGCTGGCCTACGCCACAGCCACAGCAATGCCAGATCTGAGCCACATCTGCAACGCACACCACAGCTCACAGCAACACCGGATCCTTAACCTACTGAACAAGGCCAGGAATTGAGAACCTGTGTCCACATGGATACTAGTCAGATTCATTTCCACTGAGCCACAGTGGGAACTGTTCATCTTTTCTATTTGGTCTTGGTTTAGTCTTGGAAGGTTGTACTTTTCTAAGAATTTGTCCATTTCTTCTTGGTTGTCCATTTTATTGGCATGTAGTTGATTGTAGTAGTCCCTTATGATCCTTTGTATTTCTGTGATATCCATTATAACTTCTCCCTTTTCATTTCTAATTTTATTAATTTTCTTGATGAGTGTGGCTAAGGGTTTATCAACTTTGTTGATCATTTCAAAGAACCAGCTCTTAGTTTCATTGATCTTTTCAGTGGTTTTGTTTCTATTTCATTTATTTCTGCTGATGTTTATGATTTCTTTCCTTCTGCTAACTTTGGGTTTTGTCTCTTATCTCTAATTATTTTAGGTGTAAAGTTAGGTAGTTTATTTGAACTTTCTCTTGTTTCCTGAGGTAGACTTGTATTGCTATAAACATCCCTCTAAGAACTGTTTTTGCTGCATCCTGTAGGTTTTGGATTGTTGTGTCTTCATCATTTGCTTATACTTATTTTATTTTATTTTTTTGTCTTTTTTATTTCTTGGGCCGCGCCCACGGAATATGGAGGTTCCCAGGCTAGGGGTCCAATCGGAGCTGTAGCCACCAGCCTATGCCTGAGCCACAGCAACTTGGGATCCGAGCCGCGTCTGCAACCTACACCACAGCTCACGGCAACGTCGGATCCTTAACCCACTGAGCAAGGGCAGGGACCGAACCTGCAATCTCATGGTTCCTAGTCGGACTCATTAACCACTGCGCCACGACGGGAACTCCTGCTTATACTTATTTTTTAATTTCCTCTTTGATATCTTCAGTGATCCATTGGTTGTTTAGTTTCCATGTGTTTGTTTTTTGCAGGTTTTTTTCTTGTTGATTTCTGGTCATATAGCATTGTCAGAAAGATACTTGATGTGATTTCATTTTTTCTTAAATTTATACCAAGGCTTGATTTGTGACCCAGAATGTGATCTATCCTTGAGAATGTTCTGTGTTCACTTTGGAAGAATGTGTGTTCTGCTGCTTTGGGATGGAATGTTTTATAAATATCTATTAAGTCCATCTGGTCTAATGCATCATTTAAAGCCCGTGTTTCCTTGTTGATTTTTTGTTTGGGTATCTGTCCATTGCTGTAAGTGGGGTGTTAAAGTCCCCCACTATTATTGTGTTATTGTCAGTTTCTCCTTTTAAGGTTGTTAGCAGTTTCCTTATATATTGAAGTGATCCTTTGTTGGGTTGGTGTATATTTACAATTGTATCTTCTTCTTGGGTTGATCCTTTGATCATTATGTAATATCTTTTGTCTCTTATAATATTCTTTATTTTAAGGTCTATTTTGTCTAATACGAGTATTGCTACTCCAGGTTTTCTTTTGATTTCTGTTTGCATGGAATATTTTCTTCCATCCTCTTGCTTTCAATTTGTATGTGTCCGTAGAAGTGAAGTGGATCTCTTGAAGACAACATATATATGGGTCTTGCTTTTGTATCCATTCAGCCCCTCTTTGTCTTTGGGTTGGGTCAGTTTAGTCCACCTACATTTAAGGTAATTATTGATATGTATATATTGTTGCCAATTTATTAACTGTTTTGGATTTTTGTTAGTCTCTTTTCTTCCCCAGTGGTTTGATGACTTTCTTTAGTGTTGTGTTTGGATTACTTTTTCTTATATGTGTGTATCTATTGTAGATATTTGGTTTGCAGTTACCATGAAGTTTTGGTAACAGTAGTCTGTGCACATGAGGATTGTTTCAGATTGTTGCTTTCTTAATTACAAGTGCATCTCCAGTGTCTTGCATTTGTATCCTCCTCTTCTCATGATTTCTGGTTTTGGTAGCATATTTGTGTGTGGATGATTTCCTGCCTTTACTGTATGTATGCCTTTGCTGGTGAGCCTTGTCATTTGTAATATTTTTATTTCTAGTTGTGGCCTTTTCTTTTCCACCTAGAGAAGTTTCTTTAGTATTTGTTGTAAAGCTGGTTTAGTGGTGCTGAATTCTCTTAGCTCTTGCTTATCTGTAAAGCTCTTGATTTCTCCTTCAAATCTGAATGAGAGCCTTGCTGGGTAGAGTAATCTTGGTTGGAGGTGTTTTTCTTTCATTTTTTTTAAGTATATCATGCCACTCCCTTCTGGCCTGCAGAGTTTTTGCTAAAAAAAATCTGCCGATAACCTTGTCAGTGTTCCCTTGTATGTTATTAGCTTATTTTCCCTAGTTGCTTTCAGTGTTTTCTCTTTGTCTTTAATTTTGATCATTTTGATTAATATGTGTCTCTGGGTGTTCCTCCTTGGGTTTATTTTATATGGTGCTCATTGTGCTTCCTGGATTTGAGTGAGTGATTCCTTCCCCAGTGTTAGGGAGGATTTTGGCTGTTATCTCTTCAAATATTTTCTTTGGCGCTTTCTCTCGTCTTGTTCTGGCACCCATGTAATACAGATGTTGGTGGGTTTAACGTTGTCCCAGAGGTCTCTTAGACTGTCTTCATTACTTTTCAGTCTTTTTTCTCTTTTCTGTTCTGTTTCAGTGATTTCTGCTAGTCTGTCTTCCACCTCATTTATTTGTTCTTGTGCCTCCTGTACTCTTGCTTTTGGTTGCTCATAGTAAATTTTTTATTTCAGTTACTGTATTTTACATCTCTGCTTGCTTAATCCTTAAATCTTCTATTTCTTTGCTCATTGTTTCTTATAATTTATCAATCTTTGCCTCCAGTTTATTTCCAAGATCTTGAGTCATCTTTACTATCAATCATTAGTCTAGTCTTTTTCATGGAGGTTGGTAATCTCCAGATCGCTTACCTGTTTTTCTGGGGGTTTTTATTGTTCCCTTATCTGAGTCATAATTTTCTGCCTTTCCATTTTGTATAGATTTTTGGTGTGGTCTCCTTTTTGCAGACTATAGGGTTGAAGCCTCTCTTGCTTCTGATGTCTGCCCCCCTTGTGGCCGAAGTTGGTATGGGGGCTTGCTGCAGACTTCCTGATGGGAAGGACTGCTGCCTGCCCACTGCTAAGTGGAGCTGATTCTTATCCCTCTGGTGGGTGGGGCTTTGTCACTGGGTGTGATTAGAGGTGGCTGTGTGCCTTGGGGGGGGCTTTAAGCAGCCAGTTTGCTGATGGGTGGGGCTGTGTTCCCACCCAGGTTATTGTTTGGCCTGGGGCTTCTCAGCCCTGATGGGCCAGATGGGCCCGATTTTTCCAAAATGGCCACCTCTAGAGGAGCTCACGCTGATGATTATTCCCAAGACCTTTGCTTCCATTGGTCCCCCACAATGAGCCAGTCACCCCGTTTTCCTGGGAGATCCTCCAAGAACTGCAGACAGGTCTGACCCAGATTCCTATGCAGTCTCTGCTTTGCGTAGGGAGCCAGTGCACATGAAAGCCTGTGTGCACCTTTCAAGAGTAGATTCTCCATCTTCCCCAGTCCTGTTGAGCTCTTACACACAAGCCCTGCTAGCCCTGAATGCCAAAGGCTCTGAGGGCTTCCCCTCCCAGTGCCAGATCTCCAGGTGTGGGAACCTGATGTGGGGCTCAGAACTCTCACTCCCATGGGTGAGCCTCTGCAATATAGTTACTTTCCAGTTTGTGGGATGCCTACTGGGCATGTCTCTCAGCGTGGCCTCCTTTTTGTCTTCTGGAATAGGATACCTTTTTTGATAGTTTGCAATCTATTTTGTTGAAGGTTGTTTCCCATTTGGTTGTAATTTTTGTTGCTTTTATTAGAGAAGGTGAGCTCTAGTCCTTCTGCTCCCCATCTTCTTTATCAGGAAGTAACACATGGGTTTATGGGTTAGCTGTCTTACCTTTTTTACTTCCCATTAAGTATTGTATTTTCCTTGTATAGATAACACACAGTTCATTAAAATTTTCTAAACATGAGGTTATTATTTTATCTTTAACTTGATTGGGTTGAAGTTGGTTCTCCCGAAGAGCAGTACATTTAAATACTTCATTAATGTTACAGTCTTGAAAACAATACAGTCTTCTTTAGGCTGCTTATTATTTATCAGTAGCTAGTTCCCCTCTTTAGCATCCTTGGTCTTCTGTGAGGATATATTGTCCCTAAAGCAAATCAAATAATAAGAAGTAGAAATAATAGTAAGTAGAAAGAATAGTCCAATGCATGTTTGGGGCTAAATCTTCCCATCTTTTTTTTTTTTTTTTTTTGGTCTTTTTGTCTTTTGTTGTTGTTGTTGCTATTTCTTGGGCCGCTCCTGCGGCATATGGAGGTTCCCAGGCTAGGGGTCGAATCGGAGCTGTAGCCACCGGCCTACGCCAAAGCCACAGCAACGCGGGATCCGAGCTCATGGTTCCTAGTCGGATTCGTTAACCACTGCGCCACAACAGGAACTCCTTTTTTTTTTTTTTTTTTAAAGAGCCACACCCACAGCATATGGAGGTTTCCAGGCTAGGGGTCTAATCAGAGCTATTGCTGCTGAACTACACCAGAGCCACAGCAATGCCAAATCCAAGCCACGTCTGTGACCTACACCACAGCTCACAGCAGTGCTGGATCCTTAGCCCACTGAGCGAGGCCAGGGATCGAACTCACAACCCCATGGTTCCTAGTCAGATTCATTTCTGCTGCACCACGAAGGAAACTCCAAAAGTTTCCCATCTTTAAAATCCTGTATCTGGGCCAGTTTCATAATCCACAACACAAAAACACTTGTATGTCAATTCCCCCCAATATATAAATTTTTTCTGGACTGGGTAGATAGTTGTTATTATATATTCCCATTATAATAACTTGAAATTTTTTCAAGTGTTCTTCAGCTGAATCCTTTCAGATTTGTAGATCTCAGTATCTTACATATAATGCTACTATCAGTCTTTACCATTAGAAATTTATTGTTAGAAATTTTTCCTTTTGAACTAGACACATTCTTCCTTTGTAGTGTGAGTTACCAATTCCATCCCACTAAGAGTCAACAGAACTTCTAAAATCAAAAGAGCCTCTGAAATAGTAGTTTCTACGTCTTCGTTATAACATATAGTTGATTTTAGACCTCAAATGAGAGGATTACTTGAGAATTACTCAACACCTCTTCCACAGTGGTAATTCAGCCTTTTAATCAGGATGGCTAAATTTTTCTAATCAGGTTCTTCAGGAAGCCTAGAGTTCCTTCCTAGAAGTCTGTCATTCTGATGTCATAAACCATAGTCTAGAGTAAGTCGTCTCAGGGTCATCTTTTCGTCTGTATAGTCAGCTGTTTCCTTACCCTGTTAACTCTTCCAGAGTTAATTACCTTCTGCTGAAGTAAACATAAAACCACATGACTCCTAAATCTTCCATTTTTACTCAGAGTTCTTGTAGTTCTTTGGCAGGTTGCTTTTGCTTATCTCCCACTCTTCCATGTCAAACAGGGGAATCCAGAAGCAATAGGTCTTTTTATTAGAGTTTCTTGTGATGTCTTGGATATTTTTCAAGAACACATCCCATTCCATTACTTGGTTGGGATTATTTATTTTATGGCCAATCTGTATTCTTTGGGAGGAAGTCATCAACCGACACGATTGATGTTGTTTTTGTCACTCTTCCACTCCCTAACTGCCTGAAGGTTTAGCCTCCGTTCCTAACCGCTCATCCTGAGCTACCTGAGAAATTACGGGTGGCTTTCTAATTGTTTTTGCAGTGTTTGTTACCCTTGTCTATACAGTTTCTGACACCCCACCTCTCTTGCTCTGAGCAGTATTGTACTGGCCTGGTTGTTCTTGTTACTCTGATGAATCTTTCTCAATTTTCTGTCATTCTTCTTTCTATTTTGTTCTAATTGAACTCTACCTTAGGTTGGTCATTGGGATTCTGGGTAACTTTTTCTTTTAGTTCTTTAGTCTCTCTCGGATAACTTGCTTGGCTTCAACACATGTCACTTTGTAGATAAGTCACAATGTGCTGCATTAATGCCTGACCTTTACTGATCGTTGTATTATTTCCATTTGACACAGCTGTCCTTGCCTCAGATTAAATATATCCAAAATTTAGCTCACCTTTTTCACAGGATGAACTTTCTTCCTTGACCTTACAATTTTGTCTCAATGGTTAACAGTATTTTTTCAGGCACTTACTTGAAAATAAACAGATAACTTTGATTCTTTCCTATCTGCTTTTCTATTTTAATTTCTTATGTTCAGAAAATCACCAGATTTTGTTTGTTCCTTGTAAAAACTTTGTATCCATTTCTGCCACCCTGTCTCAGGTGGATCTTACTTCTGATCTAGATTATTGCAGTTTTCCTTTCTCCAGCCATTGGCCCTTGAGATAGGTCAGTACAGAGTGTTCATTTCAGAATACATTTTATTATGCAAATAAATCCATGCTCAGAACCCTTCCCCATTCTCCATTACATACAAGAAAACACTCAGACTCCTATGTTTGATTTTTTTTTTTTTTTCCTAGCCACACCCATGGCATATGGAAGTTCCTGGGCTAGGGGTCGAATTGGAGCCGCAGCTGAGGCCTCTACCATAGCCATGGCAACACCAGATCTGAGCCACATCTGCAAACTACACTGAAGCTTGTGGCACAACCAGATCCTTAACCCACTGAGTGAGGCCAGGGATTGAACCTGCAGTCTCACAGAAACAACCTCAGGTCCTTAACCCACTGAACCATGATGGGAACGCCTGTGTCTGATTTAATTTAAAAGCCTCCTGTGATCTGACTGCCACGCATCTTTCCAGTGTCCTGCCTGGGCCCTTATGTTCACCATTACCCTGGAAAAAATCGTTCTTAGGTTCTATCCTGACTCACTGTTTTATCCATTTTAAAGCTGTCCTCATCTTCTTGACCTTGAGGTGCCCAGGCTAGTGAGTATTGTGATTCCCCCTTTTGTGATCACTACAGGGGTTTTCCCTCCTGTGCATGCAGTAATATTTTTTGCGTTTTTTCATCTCTCCCATATATATATAGGTATTTTACCTTGTATTCTCCACGGCTCTTATTGCCTTCCCAGTGTAGTTCCTTATATATAATTTTTAGGAAACTGCCCTGCATATTTTTAGGAAATCATTCGAGTAAATAAAATTTTTTGGCTGTGCCCACAGCATGTGGAGGTTCCCAGGACAGGTATCAAACCCACACTCACACCACAGCAGTGACCCAAGCTGCTGCAGTGACAATGCCTGATCCTTAACCCTCTGCAACACAAGAGAATTCCAACATTTTTAGCAGCTTTTTTAAGCTCTAATTTGTATACCATACAAGTAAATGAATTTTAGTTACTTAAAGAGCTGTACAACCATCTCTACAGTCTAACTTGACACATTTCTATCATCTGGTGCCCATTGATAGTCATTCACCTTCTTAACCACAGCCCTAAGTAACGTAACTGTTGATCTCCCTCTGTCTCTATATATTTGCTTTTTGGGGACATTTCATATTAATCAAACAGTATGTGGTCTTTTGTATCTGTTTTCTTTCACTGAGCATACATATTTTTGAGGTTTGTGTTGTATATATCAATAGTTATAGAGTCATCGAGTCCCCTTTTTTTGTTGGGTTTTCTTTTTTTTTCCTCTCTTTTTTTTTCCTTTTTAGGGCCGTACCCACAGCATATGGAGGTTCCCAGGCTAGGGGTCGAATCGGAGCTGTAGCTGCTGGCCTGTCAACCCACAGAGCAAGGCCAGGGATTGAACCCACAACCTCATGGTTCCTAGTCACATTCATTTCCACTGTGCCACAATGGGAACTCCAATAGAGAGTCCCTTTTTACTGCTGAATGGTGTTCCATTGTATGACCGTAAGGAGTAAATTGATTTTGAAGTTTTTCTCTCAGATGGCAGAGTGGAATAGTTTGGTAAAACTTTGTCATTGGATTACACTTTTCTGTTGTCTCCCTCAAAAACATTTCCTGTAAGTTGTCTTATCAGCAAATACCCTAAATAAATACCCCGTATTGTCTGGGTTTTTTTAGCTCTGCATTTGTTTCCCCTTTGCTGCTGTAGGGCCATGTTCATGAGTGGACTAAGTGAAAGCAAGCAGACACACGTACACCTGAGGAATGTGGATGCGGCCACCTTACAGATAATAATAACGTATGCGTACACGGGTAACTTGGCAGTAAGTGACGGCACTGTAGAACAGCTCTATGAAACAGCTTGCTTCCTACAGGTAAGCAGGGTTCTCCTCTGTTAAATGCATTAACCGTGGTTTGATTTTTATTTTATTTTTCACCTCGCCTGCTTGTAAGCACAAGTGCCTGGGCCAGAGATCAAACCTATGCCACAGCTGTAACCAGAGCCACAGCATTGACAGCAAGGGGAAATCTGTGGTTTATTTTTTAAGAAACATTGTTTCGGAGTTCCTGTGGTGGTGGCACAGCAGAAATGAACCCAACTAGGAACCATGAGGTTCCATCCTTCGCCTCACTCAGTGGGTTAAGGATCCAGCATTGCTGTAAGCTGTGGTGTAGGTTGCACATGTGGCTCAGATCCTGTGTTGCTGTGGCTCTGGTGCAGGCTGGCAGCTGTAGCTCTGATTGGACCCCAAGCCTGGGAACGTCCATATGCTGCGAGTGCAGCCGTAGAAAACATTAAAAAAAAGAATACATTATACATTATATCTGTGTAATTTTATTGCATTTTTTATTTTTTTATTGCATACATTTTCCCTTTTTAAAACATGTAAGGGAGGAGTTCCTGCTGTGGTGCCACAGGTTAAGGATCTGACGTCACTGTAGTGGCTCAGGTTATTGCTGTGGCACAGGTTTGATCCCTGACCCAGGAACTTCTGAATGCCAAAAGCACAGCAAAAAAAAAAAAAAAATTTGAATATAATAATATTTTCTTCATTTTTTCTCCCATTTTGGAATAGCATGTGTTTCAGAAACAGGTTCTCAAAAGGGGAGAACCTTCAAACTAAAAGTTAAATTTTGGGAGCACAGTTCATGATGTATAGTAGGTATTTGATAAAAGTGTGAATAAATATGAATGACACTGGTCAAACCAGTATCTGTATAACTCTGGGAACCAGAGCGCGGTGTGTCCGTGCTGCGGTAGCTTTCTGACCCTTCCCCCAACCCCTGAAACTGCAGTGTCCCACTGTACCATAGTAGCTTCCTGGTATTTCAGAATCAAAGACATTCATATCCTAAATCCAAACTTTAGGGGGGAAATGCTTATTATAAGCACTGTCTTTCTATAGCTTATATGTTTTCATTACCTTTTTTAAAGCCAGGAACTAAAAACAGACTTTTGGAATTGCCAAAAAAAAAAAACTGAGGAATTACAAGAAATCTGGATTCCAGAACACTGTTAAATAGTGACAGCTTTCTTAAAATTTTTCCTATCATGTTAGTGAAACCCAGGCTTGCCCAAATGTGGAAGGAGGATTTGGCTGCCCTGGCAAGCTTGGGAATGGGCCATTTAATGGCTTTCACTATTTACCACATGAAATGATGTTTTTATTTGTCAGATACTGTAAATACTTTATATAGGTTCTCATCAACTCTTTAAAGTAGTCATTTGTAAGGACTTCCCCATTTTACATAAGAGCAAGCTGTTTGTCTCATATTGTGCAAGTGCTGCCTGATCAATCCAGGTTTTGAATCTGAACATCCTGACTTTTTAACCACAAACTGCTTTTAGTTAATCACTTTGGCACTGAATTAATAGGTAGCACTTCCAGCTCAACTGAGATGTACTTTTCCTTCTTAAGAAAGAAAAAACAAGAGTTCCATTGGGGCTCAGCAGGTTAAGAAGGAACATAGTATCCATGAGGATGCAGGTTTGATCCCTGACCTTGCTCAGTGGGTTAAGGATCCATTGTTTCTGCAAGCTGTGGCATGGATCGTAGATGCAGCCTGGATCCTTTGCTGCTGTTGCCACCAGCTCCAATTCGACCCCTAGCCCAGGAACTTCCATATGCCACATTGGGTGCGGCTCTAAAAAAAAGGAAAAAAAAAATCTAGGAAACATAACTGCATGTGAATGTATTTATTGTTCTTTTGATTGCCTTTCTTGCCTGTAGCAGTAAGATAACAAAATAAGTATTGTTAGGCATGGTGTATGATTTTCTGGTTTTATGTGACTATCTTGTCCCTGTTGAGAAAACTAGATTCCAGCTTCTCAACAATAATCATTTCCTGTACTGATTTATTTACATTGTTTTTATTTGGTTCTCTCAGTTACACATTTTCTTGTTCTCCATTTTTTGATTGCCCCACGACATGAAGTTCCTGGGCCAGGGATCAAAGCCACGCTGCAGTTGTGACCTACACTGCAGCAGGTGTAGCAATGCCTTTAACCCACTGAGCCGGGCTGGGGATTGAACCTGCGTCCTGGTGCTACAGAGATGCCACTTGATCCCGTTGTCCCACAGTGGGAACTCCAGTTACACATTTTTTAAAGCCTAGAAAAGTACGTTAATGTGTATATTATGAATTTCATCTTACTTTTCCCTTAAGGCAATTTAGTTGGTTGGTTGGGTTTTTTTGCCTCACCCTTGAGGCATGCAGAAGTACCAGGGCCAGGGATCAAACCTATGCCACAGCAGTGACAATACCAGATTCTTAACTGGCTAAGCTACCAGGGAACTTGTGTTTAATTTTTGTTTTGCACGGGCCAGGGATTGAACCCTCGCCTCCAAAACAACCCAAGACGCTACAGTCCGATTCTTTCCTTTTTTTTTTTAGCCACCCTGGGACATAATGGAGTTCCTAGGCCAGGGATCAGATCTGATCCACAGTTGCGACCTACACTGCAGCTGCTGCAACAACACTGGATCCTTTAACCCACTGTGCCTGGCCAGGGATGGAACCTGCATCCTGGCACTGCAGAGATGCCACCAGTTCTGTTGTGCCACAGTGGGAACTCCCTGTTTAGATTTTTAAGAGCCTATTTAATGTTATATTATTGACTCCTAAATAGGGCAGTTAAATAGGCCACTTGATAGGAAGAAAAAATGCAAAAGTTTTATAATGTTATCATCACTGGAAGATGTTACCTCTTAGCTTAAACATGTTTATCTAAAAATAAAAACTACAGGGAGTTCTCACTGTGGTGCAACAGGATTGGTGGCATCTTTGCAGCACCAGGACGCAGGTTCAGTCCCCGGCCTGGCACAGTAGGTTAAAGGATCCAGTGTTGCATAGGTTGCAACTTGGGTTCAGATCTGATCCCTGTCCCGGAACTCCATGTGCCATTGGGCAGCCAAAAGAAAGAAAAGAGGTAATAATAAAAAAATTCTAAAAATAGGGAGTTCCCGCTGTAGCACAGCAGGTTAAGGATCCAGTATTGTCTGCCATGGTGCAGGTTTGATCCCCAAGTCCAGTGCAATGGGTTAAGGATCTGGCATTGCTGCAGCTGTGGAATAGATTCCATCTGTGGCTCAGATTCAGTCCCTGGCCCAGGAACTTCCATATGCCACAGCCTTAAAAAAATTTTTTCAAAAACTATAGTGTTTGTATTTTTATGTAACTTACAGTTATACTATTTGTCTGTCCTGCCTTTATCAGCCTTTTCTGTTTCCATTTTAGGTAGAAGATGTGTTACAACGTTGTCGAGAATATTTAATTAAAAAAATTAATGCAGAGAATTGTGTGCGATTGTTGAGTTTTGCTGATCTGTTCAGTTGTGAGGAATTAAAACAAAGTGCTAAAAGGATGGTGGAACACAAGTTCACTGCTGTGTATCACCAGGAAGCTTTCATGCAGCTGTCACATGATTTACTGATAGACATTCTCAGTAGTGACAATTTAAATGTGGAAAAGGAGGAGACCGTTCGCGAAGCTGCTATGCTGTGGCTAGAGTACAACACGGAATCACGATCCCAGTATTTGTCTTCAGTTCTTAGCCAAATCAGAATTGATGCACTTTCAGAAGTAACGCAGAGAGCTTGGTTTCAAGGCCTGCCACCCAATGACAAGTCTGTAGTTGTTCAAGGTCTGTATAAGTCCATGCCCAAGTTTTTCAAACCACGACTCGGAATGACTAAAGAGGAGATGATGATTTTCATTGAAGCATCTTCAGAAAATCCTTGTAGTCTTTACTCTTCTGTCTGTTACAGCCCTCAAGCAGAAAAAGTTTACAAGCTCTGCAGCCCACCAGCTGATTTACATAAGGTTGGGACCGTTGTAACGCCTGATAATGACATCTATATAGCAGGTGGTCAAGTTCCTCTGAAAAACACAAAAACAAATCACAGTAAAACAAGCAAACTTCAGACTGCCTTCAGAACTGTGAATTGCTTTTATTGGTTTGATGCACAGCAAAATACCTGGTTTCCAAAGACCCCAATGCTTTTTGTCCGCATAAAGCCATCTTTGGTTTGCTGCGAAGGCTATATCTATGCAATTGGAGGCGACAGCGTGGGTGGAGAACTTAACCGGAGGACTGTAGAAAGATACGACACGGAGAAGGATGAGTGGACAATGGTGAGCCCTTTGCCTTGTGCTTGGCAGTGGAGTGCAGCAGTTGTGGTTCATGACTGCATTTATGTGATGACACTGAACCTCATGTACTGTTACTTTCCAAGGTCTGATTCATGGGTAGAAATGGCCATGAGACAGACCAGCAGGTCTTTTGCTTCAGCTGCAGCTTTTGGTGATAAAATTTTCTATATTGGAGGGTTGCACATTGCTACCAATTCTGGCATAAGACTCCCCTCTGGTACTGTAGATGGGTCTTCAGTAACTGTGGAAATTTATGATGTGAATAAAAATGAGTGGAAAATGGCAGCCAACATCCCTGCTAAGAGGTACTCAGACCCTTGTGTTAGAGCTGTTGTGATCTCAAATTCTCTCTGTGTGTTTATGCGAGAAACCCACTTAAATGAGAGAGCTAAGTACGTCACTTACCAGTATGATCTGGAACTTGACCAGTGGTCACTGCGGCAGCACATATCTGAACGTGTACTGTGGGACTTAGGGAGAGATTTTCGATGCACTGTGGGGAAACTTTATCCATCCTGCCTTGAAGAATCTCCATGGAAACCACCAACTTACCTTTTTTCACCCGATGGAACAGAGGAGTTTGAACTGGATGGAGAAATGGTTGCACTGCCGCCTGTATAGTTAGGAGGCATTGAGGGAGTGCACACCTGATCTATTTGCTTTGTCATTTTCTTTGCTAAATAAGAGGCTATGAAAGGACTGAATATGAGTACATAAAAATCTATCTTTGATAAATTTTATTTTTATGCCCTACTTAATATTTGCATCAGTATAATATATATCAGTGAGTCTTACAGAAAAGATATGCTTCCATAATATGAAATAGATTATCCAATAATTGAGAAACTTTTATGTGTATCATGAGAGCATAAGAATCTGAATTATCTAACATTGTTAGCCCTGTGTATGTACAGTTCCAGAAGTTCACTTATTAAAGTAGTTTCCTGTTCCTAGTGTGGTATATCACAAATTGTGCTGAGGTTATTTTAGTATATGTATTTCATTCCCGTGCTTCTGTTCTGAAGTCCAGGAATACAGTTTTTCCAGTGTAGTTAATTGAGCTGCACTTAGCACTAATGTCCATGTTGGTATAGATACGTTGTCTAAATCAGAGTTCCCATTGTGGTGCAGCAGAAACGAACCTGACTGGTATCCATGAGGATGCAGGTTCAATCCCTGGCCTCGATCAGTGGGTCAAGGATCTGGCGTTGCCGTGAGCTGTGGTGTAGGTCACAGACGTGGCTCAGATCCCTTGTTGCTGTGGCTGTGGTGTAGGCTGGCAGTTGTAGCTCCGATTCGACCCCTAGCCTGGGAATCTCCATATGCCGCAGGTGCGGCCCTAAAAAGCAAAAGAAATGTTGTCTAAATCCTATACTATAGTTGAGGAAGATCTTCCACTTTATTGTTTTGCACAGGGAAAGTATGACTGCAGGATCAGTCTAACTATACTATTAGGTGCATGTATTCTCTTTTCACTAACTTATACTTGTCTATCTAGAATACAGGTCTTCCAACCAGCTGGTCATTTACCAGATGTGGAGTTAAGTTGCTGGGCTTGCAATAAGAATTGCTAGTCCCTCATTTTGCGGGTCTGTGTGGAGCTTTAATCAGTAAATGCCTCCACTTTCTGTATTACATTAACATTGGCTCATGCATATACCTACCTGCTGCTGTTGTATTTCTCCATCTTAAAGATTTAGAGTGGGTTAACCAGGTCATTACATCTTAATTTAATAACAAGCATTACTGTAGAGTGATTGTGTATAGATACCTGTTAGCTGTCAGGGTGTGTTTTTTTTAACCTGTTGTGTGTGTGAGTGGGAGGTAGGATTAGAAAGGTGAACTGTTCAGGAATTCTCTGCACTAGCTGTGCAGGAGAGCAGATAACTAGTGCTGCTCTGGCATTAATCCCAGGAACCACTAGCAGTAGCGGGGCGCCGCCAACCTAACATGAGCACAGGTGCTTCATGACAAACATTACTCGCATGTTCAACTGCATAATGTTTTGGCACTGTATTTTGAATGACATTAATTTATTAAATAAATTGTATATATTCAATATCTGTTTTTCTTTTGTGATGGGAATGGTCAAATGTTGTGCTTTTAATTTTTCTGGGCCAGCTTAGTTTTTAAAGGTGATTTCTTCAAAATGTATGTATATTTGTCTGATTTGAGCCTTACCGTGTGAACATAAACTAACAGATGAGTGACAGTGCCTTTCAGCCCCAGTTGCATGTGACAGTCCTCTTGGTGCACTTTGGAAAGCTTGGGAAGATGCCCGAGCTTGATTCCAAAGTAAACCATAATCTCTGCTTTCTTCAAAGTACTACAGGCTATTCGTTTGTCCAGTCCCACTGAGAACCATTGGTTTAGACCTTCTTCTAAATACAAGGATTTGATTTTAGATGACCAGTCTTCCTAGAGCATTTTGTTGATCATGTTTACAAACCTTAACTGCCTCCTACTGCTTATTGAATGCAGTCCAAATTATACCTAGGCATGTTATTTTCAAATTATAGAAAATCAGAGATTAAAAAAAATCTTGAAGCAAGGGAAAAAAATACTTACAGAGGGAAGGTATACAGGAATAAAGATAAATATATCCAACTTCTCTTCAGAAACCAGACAAGAGTGGAATAAAATAAAAGTGTTTGAGTAAAAGTCTTACCAATGTAGAATTCTATGCCCTGCAAAACCATCCTTTTAAAGTAAAAGAGAAATAAAGACGTTCTTGGCAATATCCTAAACTCCTTTGCCTTGTTATCAGTTATTTTATAACTGTGTGGCAAAACCCGAATCTTAGATGAGTTCAGTTCCCTCTGCCTTTTCTAATTACAGTTGGGTTGCTGGCAACTGCTACGGAAAACTGCGTAATGCACAGGTTGATGCCCTTAGATAACTTGAGGTCACCATCCTCAACCAGTTTCTCAACATTAGCAACCTGTCCTTCATTCTTCAAAACAATTTGAAACCTCCAGTCCTATAAACTCATCCATTCCCCAATTGCTGTGAGCAGATTACTTCTGAACTATCCATTATCACATCTGTCTGTACCTATATCCATTATAAGTTTTTCCTCTCCTGCTTAGAGAATCAAAGCATGAAAGATCTGTGTTAGAGATACTAGCCTTTCCAACCTTTCTACAATGTTTTGCTCTGTGATTCTCCCAGCTCCCAAACTTGCTTGAGCACCAAGAGTCACATGGGAAACTTAAATACAGATTCCTGGACCCTACCCGAACCTTAAATCTTAAGCAGTCCTCCCCAGCAGATTCTTAACGTAGCCTTCTCATTCCTCCACTATCTCAGCTTCTCTAATTGGATCCATGCCTTTCTTTAAACATGACCAAACCTGTGCCACAGTGGTGACAACATGGAACCTTAACCTGCTGAGCCACCAGGAAACTCCTTCCAAAACAAAATTCTTAAAAATCTTTCCCGCAACCCCTTCTTCACAAACCCAGTTCCTTGTCTGAATTGTTTCTTGATGAACCACATCTCACTTTTACCACTGAACTCAAGTGAGACTAGTTTCTGCCACTATTCACCAAACTTGAAATTTGTTGCTGTTTTTTTTTTTAAGCACAGAAGATACTCTGTCTTATTTGACAATAATAGTATTGTATATTGCTAAACACTTTATTTGGAAGACTCCAAACGGGATTTGTGACATTATGCTCCTCTGGTTTTCGTTCTACATCTAGAACCTTAGAGTCACTGACTTTACCTCTAACCATCTCTGAAATCTTGGTCTTTTATTCACATGTTCCCTCAACAATACTGTTCACACCTTCACCTGAGAACCAGATGTGGATACTGTCTTAGCACAGGCTGCTATGACAAAGTACCCATAGGTTGCTTAGAAACAGCAGAAATGTCTCACGGTTCTGGAGGCTGGAAGTTCAAGATCAGGGTGCCAACATGGTCAGGTTCTGATGCGGGCCCTCTTCTGGGTTGCAGAGTGCCAACTTTGTTTTATCCTCCTGTGGCAGAAAAAGACGTAGTAAGTTCTCTGGCCTGTCACGAGGTCATGAGCATTCCACCTCATGACCTCATGACCTCACCCAATACCATCATGTTGGGATTGGATTTCAACTTACGAATTTGAGGGGAACACCAATAGTTTATAACGTCAATGTCTCAAGTTTATCACAAATTCACCACGTGTTAAGATTCCCCCTACCCCTAGCTGACATCTTCTGGTTCTCGTTCTATCAGTAATGGCACCGTCGTCCATCTTGTTGCTTAAGCCAGATTATGCAAGTTGGACTCTTGCCTCTACCTCAGCTCAGTAGTCTGTCAGCCTCCAGGCCTTGAGGCTCTCACATACCCCTTGAACCAGCACATGAATCTAGAGCCCTGATCGTCTCTCACCTGGAGAATTGAATTTCCTGAACCTCTTTATACAAAAGCTTTATTGACCTTTAAGTCACACACCGTACAATTCAGTGCTCTTTGTGTCACACAATTGCAGAACATTTCATGACCCCCCAAACCCACACCCATTCTCATTTCCCCCCAAATGCTCTCTCTTGCAATCCTTTGCTCACACTTTCTCCACAAAGCCATCGACTTAGCTTTTTAAAACAAATTTAATTTTATGCCTTGGCTTAGAACTTTTATTGTGCTTAGAAGAAAATCCAAGTTCCTTTCTGATTTACAAGGCCTTTAGATTCTGGTCTCTGCTTACTTTACTGGCCTAAATTATACACTTCATGTAACTTCCTCCAAGAGGCTTTTAAAAAAACATTCTACTGCCTTGAGTTCCTTTTATTTACATCTGAATTGTATTCCATGTTGCCTAACGGTCAATTACCTTATACATATTGTCTCCACTGCTGTGAGGGCAAGGGCTTTTGTCTATTTCTGTACCCTCTACATCTAATAATGCCTGGCACATAGAAGGAACACAATGAAACCCATATAAAGGTGTTCATGGGTCACAAGGGGAATTTTAATTACAATAGAATCATTCAGACCACACCACTATTTTGGAATTGAAGTCATTCACAATGGAGTATTTATGACACTATGGAAAAAGGATATATATATATATATATATATATATATATATGTATGTTTTGTTTTGTTTTGTTTTGTTTTTGCTTTTCACTGCCGCACCCGCAGCATATGGAGGTTCCCAGGCTAGGAGTTGAATCTGAGCTACAGCTGCTGGCCTATACCACAGCCAAAGCAATGCAGGATCCAAGCCTTGTCTGCAACCTACACCACAGCTCACAGCAATGCCAGATCCTTAACCCACTGAGCGAGGCCAGGGATTGAACCCACAACCTCATGGTTCCTAGTTGGATTTGTTTCTGATGCACAACTATGGGAACTCCTAGAAGAAGGATGTGTCAGCAAATTAACATCAAATGGGCTGGCATTAAAAACACAAACTTTCCTTCCTGTCGTGGCTCAGCGGAAACGAAACTGACTAGTATCATGAGGATATAGGTTCGCTCCCTGGCCCCGCTCAGTGGGTTAAGCATCCGATATTTCTGTGAGCTTGGTGTAGGTCCCAGACTCGGCTCATATCTGGTACTGCTGTGGCTGTGGTGTAGACCAGCAGCTGTAGCTCTGATTCACCCCCTAGCCAGGGAACCTCCATATGCTGTGGGTGTGGTCCTAAAAAGACAGAAAAAAAAAGAAAAAACCTATCCAACAATATAAAAGGATTTGACCGAATGGGCTTTTTTTGTTTTTGTTATTTGCTTTTTAAGGCTGCACATGCAGCATATGGAAATTCCCAGGCTAAGGGTCAAATCGGAGCTGCAGCTGCCAGCTTATACCACAGCCACAGCAACACCAGATCCGAGCCACATCTGCGACCTACACCACAGCTCACAGCAACACCAGATCCTTAACCCACTGAACAAGGCCAGGAATCGAACCCACATCCTCAGGGATACCAGTTGGGTTTGTAACCCACTGAGCCACAGTGGAAAGCCTGTGGGTTTAACATAATATACCATATTAACCGAAAAAAGGAGGAAAATAACATGATCATTTCAATAGACACAGAAAAATGATTTGACAAAAATTCAAGGACCATTTGTGATAAAAGCTGCAAATCAAGAAGGAAATTTCCTCAACCTAATATAGAACATCTATGAAAAACCCACAGCTAATATATTAATGGTAAAAGACTGAAAACTTTCCCCCTACAATCAGGAATCAGACAAGATTGCCTGCTTTCATCACTTCTATTTGAAATTGTACTACTCAGGGCAAATAAGGCAACAAAAAGAAAATATATATATATTAGAGTTTTAAAAGATAAAAAAATCTCTTAGAACCTGATAACTTAGCAAGGTCACAGGACACAAGAGAAATATATAAAAATACAGTAGTTGTATTTTTTGTATTATCAACCATAAAAATTCATTAACAACAAAAATACTTAGGAAGAAATTTAACAAAAGATGTGCAGGACCTGTACTCTGATAACTAAATATACAATGTTACTGAGAGAGAATAAAAAAGCCCTAAAGAGGAGTTCCCGTCGTGGCTCAGTGGTTAAGGAATCCGACTAGGAACCATGAGGGCAGTTCAATCCCTGGCCTTGCTCAGTGGGTTAAGGATCCAGTGTTGCCATGAGCTGTGATGTAGGTCGCAGACACGGCTCGGATCCTGCGTTGCTGTGGCTCTGGTGAGGCCGGCAGCTGCAGCTCCGATTAGACCTCTAGCCTGGGAAACTCCATAGGCCACGGGAGTAGCCCTAGAAAAGGCAAAAAGACAAAAAACAAATAAACAAACCAAAAAAACTAAAGAAATGGAGATGATAGATCGTGTTTAAAAGTTTGGAAAAATAAATTTTTGTCAAGATGACAATTCTCCCCAAATTGATCCATATAGTCCATGCAACCTCTATCAAAATGCTAATATCCTTTTTCATAGAAATTGATGCGTTGAATTTAAATTTTATATAGAAAAGCGAAGGAAGATTTCCTGCTATGGCACAGTGGGTTAATGATCTGGTTTGTCTCTGTGGAGGTGCAAGTACAACGCAGTAGTTAAGGACCTGGCGTTGCTGCAGCTGTGGTGTAGGTCACATCTCTGGCTCAGTTTCCATCCCTGGCCTGGGAACTTCCATGTGCCGCAGAACCCACCAGAGACAAAACCGTTTTTATAAAAAGAACAAAGTTGGGAGATTTACGTCAATAAATTTCACATTTTTACTGTTTTTCTCGCTTTTTTTTTTTTTTTTTTTTTTCTCTCTTATTTGGATGCCCTATGGCATGTGGAAGTTCCTGGGCCAGGGATCAGATCTGAGCCAGCGAACTGCACCAGATCCTTTAACCCACTGTGCTGGGCCAGGGATCAAACCTGCATCATGGTGCTGCAGAAATGCCACGGATGCCAGATTGCACCACAGGGCGAACCCCTCTAATTTTTACTCTGATAGAGATAATGTGGTACTGCATAAGCCCATAGGTAAGTGCTTTACAATAGAATCCAGAAACAGATTCTCATGTCTAGGGTCTTTTTTTTTTTTTTTTCTTTTTTTGACAAAAATGCCTGGTGGTTCAACAGGGAAAGATAGTCTTTTCAACAAAGGGTGCTTGAATAATTTTTCATACACAAAATATACATATTTATAGAAGCACTAGAAGAAACATAGATTAATTTCTCTATAATTAGGGAATAGGGAACACTTTCCTGATACTAGCTCAAATTCCAGAAGCAATAAAACAAAATACAAAAAAAAAAAAAAAACTTGGAGTTCCCATTGTGGCACAGCAGAAATAAATCCCACTAGGAACCATGAGATTGCGGGTTCAATCCCTGGCCTCGCTCAGTGGGGTTAAGGATCTGGCTTTGCTATGAGCTGTGGTGTAGGTCGCAGACGTGGCTCAGATCTGGCGTGGCTGTGGCTGTGGCGTAGGCTGGCAGCTGTAGCTCTGCTTAGACCCCTAGCCTGGGAAACTCTGTATATCATGGGTGTGGCCCTAAAAAGCTAAAAAAAACAAAAAACAAAAAACAAAAAACCCAAAAAACAAAAAAACAAAACTTTTATAGAGCAAGACACCATGGGCAATAAAAAGACAAGTGACAAAACAGGAAAAAAAAGTTCCTAGTATCTCTAATATTTTTAAAGAGATTTTCCAAATAAAAAGATCAAAAACTCTAAGAAGTTGAGCTAGTAAGGTGAACAATAAACCCATATAAAAACATGCTTATCTAATTCATACTAAGAGAAACACACAGTAAAACCAAAACTGAGATACTATATCTCATGTATTAAATTGGCAAAAATTCAAAAATTGGACGTACCGTTGGAGAAACAGTCTGCTCGTACATTGCTGATAGTCCTGCAAATTATTATGGTAGTTGTTGGAGATTTGGGCAATACTGGTTAAAGTAGTAATCCTTTTGACCAGCAATCCTATATCTAGGGGTCCTCTCCCAAAGATAAACTGGCAAAAATATATATATTTTTTGGCCCCACTTGCAGCATGTGGAAGTCCCAGGCTAGGGATCGATCCTGAGCCACTGCAGTGGCAAGGTCAGGTACTTAACTTGCTGAGCCACAGTGGGAACTCCAAAAATACTTTTTAGGAGTTCCCACTGTGACTCAGCGGTAACGAAACCGACTAGTATCTATGAGGTTTTGAGTTCAATCCCTGGCCTCGCTCAACAGGATCTGCTGTTGCTGTGAGCTGTGGTGTAGGTTGCAGACACAGCTTGGATCCTGCCTTGCTGTGGCAGTGGTGTAGGCCGGCAGCTGCAGCTCTGATTTGACCCCTAGCCTAGGAACTTCCGTGTGCCAGGGGTGTAACCCTGAAAAGACAAAAAAAAAAAAAAAAAATTGTTTTAATTAAAAAATAATTTTTTTAATGTATGAACAAGGCTTTCATCTCTTATCATAGTATTTGTACTAGCAAAAAGACCAGAAAACAACCCAAATGTCCATCAGTCCTTGGTTAAATCAGGATTGGTTAAATAATATCAGACCCATTTAGTAGATCTCCAGAATATTTCATTAAAGGGCAAAGTGGAGAAAAGTGTGTGTGTACAGTAAAATATATGTTTATAATATTTGCTTATGTGTTTAAAGTAGAAAGAAATTATAAACATTTTTATTTTTATTTTTAAAAAATTAACTATTTATTCTGTCCGCACCCATGGCATACGGAAGTTCCTAGGCCAGGGGTGGAACCTGAGCCACAGCAGCAATGGTGAGCCACAGCAATGCCCTGAGCCAGATACTTAAGCAGCTGAGCCACCCAAAACTCCAATTATTAACATTTTTCAATGCTTAACGAGAGAGAGAGAGAAGAAAGGAACCGAATGGTGGAGAATAATAAAATCTCCTTTGAATGCACCTTGTTTTTTAAATCTGAAACTGTGTAAATATTTTACATAATTATAAAGCAAAATTCAGGGAGTTCCTGTTGTGGCACAGAGGAAATGAATCTGACTAGTGTCCATGAGGATGCAGGTTCAATCCCTGGCCTCGCTCAGTGGGCTAAAGGATCTGGTATTGCCATGAGCTGTGATGTAGGTTGCAAATAGAGCTCAGATCCTGCATTGCTGTGGCTGTGTCTGGCAGTTGTAGCTCTGATTCAGCCACTATCCTGGGAACTTCCATGTGCTGCAGGTGTGGCCCTAAAAAGAAAAAAAAAAAAAAATTCAATTGTAAAATTTTAGGATGAATCTGGAGAATCTAAATTTGTATACAGGGGGTGGCATAACCCAACAAAAAAGGGACTTTTCATCAACTTAAAACAGTAATTTGTGTATCCCTGTCCCCTTAGTGGAAAAAAACCCTAAGGAAGAAAGAAAAAAAACTTTGTTTTAGTGGTAGTATTGGTATTAGCATTCTGAGACTGTTGTGTATATACTGTGGGTTAAAGCAAGTGAATAAATAATCTAAACTTTTATTACTAGAATCTTGTTAGAACTGGGATTGCCTTTCCAGGAGAAAGGAAAAATAGAAGAGGAGGAATTCCCATTGTGGGTCAGGGGTAACAAATCCAATCAGTATCCAGAGGATGCAGGTTCAATCCCTGGCTTCGCTCACTGGGTTAAGGATATGACATTGCCTTGAGCTGTGGTGTAGGTTGCAGATGAGGCTTGGACCTGGTGTTGCTCTGGCTGTGGCTGTGGCTGGGAGCTACAGCTTTGATTCGACCCCTAGCCTGGGAACTTCCCTATGCCAATTGTGGGGCCCTAAAAAGACAAAAAAGAAAAAAAAAAAGGTGTTCCCGTTGTGGCTCAGAGGAAATGAATTTGACTAGCATCCATGAGGATGCAGGTTCAATCCCTGGCCTCACTAAGTGGGTTAAGGACCCATAAGCTGTGGGTGAGGCACTCAAGACAATATATTTATGCACATATATATATATATATATAGTAATTTGTGTGTATATATATGTGTGTGTGTATACACACACACAGAAGAGGATAAATAAAAACTCTGGGTTTGCAGCGAGTATCTAAATAAACCTGCAATACATTTTATCTTTTTTTTTTTTTTTTTGGCTTTTTAGGGCTGTGACATACGGAGGTTCCCAGGCTAGGGGCCAAATCAGAGCTACAGCTGCCAGCCACAGCCACAGCCACAGCCACAAAGGATCCAAGCCGTGTCTGCGACCTACACCACAGCTCATGGCAACTCCAGATCCTCAACCCACTGAGCAAGGCCAGGATCAAACCTCATCCTCCTGGATACTAGTCAGGTTTGTTACTGCTGAGCCGCCAGGGGAAGTTCAATACATTTTATCTTAAAAAACATATTTCCTCCTTCTTTCTATTGAATAGGCCTGGAAACAGTTACCACTCCTACGATAGTGAGCATCCTAGCCTCTGGATGGTAGTCTTAAAATAACATTTCCAGGAGTTCCTGTTGTGGCTCAGCATGTTATGAACCCAACTAGAATTCACGAGGATGCAGGTTTGATTCCTGTCCTCCCTCCAGTGGGTTAAGGGTCTGGCGTTGCCAAGAGGTGTGGTGTAGGTTGCAGAGGCAGCTCAGATCTGGCGTTGCGGTGGCTGTGACATAGGCTGGTGGCTACGTCTCCAATTTGACCGCTAGTGTGTGAATTTCCATATGCTGGGGGTTTGGCCCTTAAAAAAAAAAAAAGGAAATTTAAATACTGACCTGACCTGCTACTTGATAATATGGTCAGTTTGTTACATGAAAATTATTTTTTAGGAGTTCCCTGGTGGCTCAGTGTGTTAAGGATATGGTGTTGTCACTGCTGTGGCTCTGGTTACTTCTATGGCACGGGTTTGAAATTTCGGGAAATCTTGCATGCCTCGGGTGCAGTAAAAAAAAAATTTTTGCAGGTGAAATATGATGCTGAAATTTGTTTTAAAAATAATACAAGGGTTCCCATTGTGGCTCAGTGGTTAACGATCCTGACTAGGATCCATGATGACGCAGGTTTGATCCCTGGCCTCGGTCAGTGGGTTAAGGATCCAGCATTGCCATGAGCTGTGGTGTAGCCTGGAGATGCATCTCGGATCCAGTGTGCCTGTGGCCGTGGTGTAGGCTGGCAGCTGTAGCTCTTCAACCCCTAGCCTGGGAACCTCCATATGCTGTGGGTTTGGCCCTAAAAAGACAAAATAATAATAATACAGGATAGTTGGGAAATCATTATTTTGACTAAGGATTAAGTCAGGCAAGAATCATCAAGGGGTGCTGTGATGATCTTAACACATGTCCACAAATTCTTTGCTTAGTCTCCCTTCAGAGCTGGAGCTTTAGGAGTTCCTGTGTCGCTCGGCAGAAATGAATCTGACTAGTATTCATGAGAACATAGGTTCAATCCCTGGCCTCACTCAGTGGATTAAGGACCCGATGTTGGGAGTTCCCATTGTCCCACAGTGGAAATGAATCTGACTAGTGTCCATGAGGATTTCGGTTCGATCCCTGGCCTTGCTCAGTGGGTTAAGGATCCAGCATTGCCGTGAGCTGTGGTGTAGGTCACATATGCAGCTCGGATCTGGCATTGCTATGGCTGTGGTGTAGGCTGACAGCCATAGCTCTGATTGGACCCCTAGCGTGGGAACTTCCATATGCCACAGGTGCGGCCATAAAAAAAGACAAAAAAAAAAAAAAAAAAGTTTTGGAGATTTAAGGAGTTCCGGTTGTGGCTCAAGAGGTTAAAATTGGACTAGTATCCATGAGAAAGCAGGTTCAATCCCCGACCTCGATCAGTGGGTTAAGGATTCAGCATTGCTGCAAGCTGAGATGTAGGTCAAAGAGGCAGCTTGGATTTGGTGTTGCTGTTGCTGTGGTGTAGGCTGGCAACTGCAGCTCTGATTTGACTCCTAGCCTGGGAGATTCCAAATGCCGCAGACGTGACCCTAAAAGAAAAAAAAGAAAAAGAATTTATTTTCCCCAAATGTCAATGTTATAAAAGAAAAAAGTTCTGGAAATGTTCCTGATCAAAAAAGACTGTCAACTAAATGCAACTGGAGCCTGTACCAGAGGGAAAAGAAACACGCTAAAGAACACAACTGACAAAACTGGAATACGAATGTTAGAGTGGACAAAGTTATTGAGTCAATATTCAACTGACTGAGGTTCATAATCTTACTATGGTACGTAAGAAAACATCCTTTTCTTTGCCTTTTTAGAGCTGCACCCATGGCATATGGAGGTTCCCAGACTAGGGGTCTAATCGGAGCTACAGCTGCTGGCCTATACCGAAGCCACAGCAACACCAGATCCGAGCCGCATCTGCAACCTACACCACAGCTCACAGCAAGGCCAGATCCTTATCCCACTGAGCAAAGCCAGGGATCGAACCCACAACCTCAGGATTCCTAGTCAGATTCGTTTCCGCTGCGCCACGATGGGAACTCCAGAAAACATCCTTATTCTCAGGAAATACACAATGAAGTATTTAAGGGTAAAGGGCCATGATGTATTTAAGTTACCCTCGAATGGTTCAGAAAAAAAAAGTGTTGGGGGAAAGGAAGGGTGAGAGAAAGAGAACCTACAAATAAAACAAATGGGATAAATACTTGCTTTTTTTTTGTCTTTTTTTCTTTTTCTTTTTGGTCTTTTTGCCTTTTCTAGGGCTGCTCCAGCAGCATATGGATGTTCCCAGGCTAGGGGTCGAATTGGAGCTGCAGCCACCAGCCTACACCAGAGTCACAGCAACAAGGGATCTGAGCCGCATCTGCAACCTACACCACAGCTCACGGCAACGCCAGATCCTTAACCCACTGAGCAAGGCCAGGGATCGAACCCGCAACCTCATAGTTCCTAGTCAGATTCGTTAACCACTGCGCCACGATGGGAACTCCAACACTTGCTTTTTTAGGGCTGTACCCATGGCATATGGAAGTTCCCAGGCTAGGAGTCGAAACGGAGCTACAGGTGCAGGTCTATGACACAGCCATAGCAACACAGGATCTGAGCCACACCTGCGACCTACACCACAGCTCACCGCAACGCCGGATCCTTAACCCACTGATCAAGGGCAGGGATTAAACCTGCATCTTCATGGTTACTAGTTGGATTTGTTTTCACTGTGCCACAATGGGAACCCCAAATGGAATAAATATTAATAATAGATAAAGGTAAAGGGTAATGTGTGTTTGGTTTTTTTTTTTTTTTACTATTTTCATTTTTGTAATTTATGTGTATACTTGAAATTATTTCCAAATAAAAACTTTTTTTTTTTTTTTGTCTTTTGTCTTTTTTCTTTTTGTTGTTGTTGTTGTTGTTGTTGTTGCTATTTCTTGGGCCGCTCCTGCGGCATATGGAGGTTCCCAGGCTAGGGGTTGAATCGGAGCTGTAGCCACCGGCCTACGCCAGAGCCACAGCAACGCGGGATCCGAGCCACGTCTGCAACCTACACCACAGCTCATGGCAACGCCGGATCGTTAACCCACTGAGCAAGGGCAGGGACCGAACCCGCAACCTCATGGTTCCTAGTCGGATTCGTTAACCACTGCGCCACGACGGGAACTCCCCAAATAAAAACTTTAACAAATAATAGTGCAAAAATATTCTATGGAGTGGAGGAAAATAAGTGAGGGTAAAGATGAGACAAGATTGGCTGTAAGTTGGAGTTCCTGTCAGGGCGCAGTGGAAACGAATCTGACTAGCATCCATGAGGACACGGATGCAATCCCTGGCCTTGCTCAGTGGGCTAAGGATCTAGCTTTGCCGTGAGCTGTGGTGTAGGTCACAGACAGAGCCCGGACCTGGCATTGCTGTGGCTGCAGTGTAGGCCGGTGGCTGAGCTCCGATTAGATCCCTAGCCTGGGAACCTCTGTACACCATGGGTGTGGCCCTAAAAAGCAAAAACAACAACAACAACAATAAAACATTGACTAAGTTGATGATTGCTGAAGCTGAGTAGTTTATCATACTCTTCCAAGTACTTTTATATATATTTGATAATTTGCATAATAAAGGACAGTAAACAACAAGGAGATTGAACTTGAGGATCCCCAATGCCTTTTCCAGCTGCATCGTTCAATGGTCTTTTTGAGTGTGGTAGGTTATACAGGATGCGAATTTGAGTTTTACCTTGGTTCAGGTATTTCCTCCAAAAACTGGGGATGATAAATTTTTTTTTTTTTTTTTTTTTTTTTTTTGTCTTTTGTCTTTTGTTGTTGTTGTTGTTGTTGCTATTTCTTTGGGCTGCTCCCGCGGCATATGGAGGTTCCCAGGCTAGGGGTTGAATCGGAGCTGTAGCCACCGGCCTACGCCAGAGCCACAGCAACGCGGGATCCGAGCCGCGTCTGTAACCTACACCACAGCTCACGGCAACGCCGGACCGTTAACCCACTGAGCAAGGGCAGGGACCGAACCCGCAACCTCATGGTTCCTAGTCGGATCCGTTAACCACTGCGCCACGACGGGAACTCCGGGATGATAATTTCTACTAAGAGGATTGTTAACTTTACCTTACCCATGTTAAAGTTGTTCAGCACATTTTCCAGCACATACCCCTTGTTCAATATGGCAGTAACAACTGTTACTATTGGATGAACAAGTGGAATAGAAAGATGAACTTGCACTTGATGGCTGAGGGGTGGTAAGGAGCTAGACCTGCACAGCCCTGATCATTCCAGGCATGAGGACTAGGTTCACTCTGGGTGCTTCGGCAAGAACAACGTTCTTATGATTAATCAGGGGGACTCCTATACGTTAAGAAGTACATATTTCTTTTTTCTTTTAACAGGATGTAACAGAGTCCTCTATTTACCAAAAACATCTTGTATAGAGCCCCCAGGAAAAATAGAAGACCAAAAATTAGGAAGTTTTTTCCATTCTTTTTTTTTTTTTTTTTTTTTTTTTTTTTTTTTTTTTTTTTTTTTTTTTTTTGGGTCTTTTTGTTGTTGTTGCTATTTCTTGGGCCGCTCCCGTGGCATTATTGTTGTTGTTGTTGTTGTTGCTATTTCTTGGGCCGCTCCCGCGGCATATGGAGGTTCCCAGGCTAGGGGTCGAATCGGAGCCGTAGCCACTGGCCTACGCCAGAGCCACAGCAACGCGGGATCCGAGCCACGTCTGCAACCTACACCACAGCTCATGGCAACGCCGGATCGTTAACCCACTGAGCAAGGGCAGGGACCGAACCCGCAACCTCATGGTTCCTAGTCGGATTCGTTAACCACTGCGCCACGACGGGAACTCCAGTTTTTTCCATTCTTAAGCAAAGGCTCTGTGGAATCAAGCCTGCATTTATTTATTTATTTATTTTGTCTTTTTGTCCTTTTTAGGGCCACACCCATGGCATATGGAGGTTCCCAGGCCAGGGGTCTAATCGGAGCTACCACTGCCGGCCTACGCCAGAGCCACAGCAACACCAGATCTGAGCCGCATCTGCGATCTACACCATGGCTCATGGCAATGCCAGATCTTTAACTCACTGATCAAGGCTAGGCATCGAACCCGCAACCTCATGGTTCCTAGTCGGATTCGTTTCCGCTGCACCATGATGGGAACTCTCCTGCATTTAAGTAAATTGTGGTGAAATACAGATAAAATGTACCATCTCAAGTATTTTTAAATATACAGTTCAGTGGCAAGAAGTACATTCAAACTGTTATGCAGCCATCACCACCAGCCATCCCCAGACCTCCTTTTATCTTGCAAATCTGAAACTGTATACCCACTGAACACTGACTCCCCATTCCTCCCTCCCCCTGCCTCCGAAGCCACCCTTCTAATGTCAGTCTCTCTAAGTCTGATTACTCTAGCTACCTCACACAAGGGCAATCACTGAGCTGTGTTTTTTGACTGGCATTTTTTGGCCACACCCGTGGCATGCAGAAGTTCCCAGGCCAGGGATCGAACCCACACCACAGCGGTGACAACAGCTGCTCATAACAGCTAAGCGTTGGTTTCATTTCAAACCAGTTCCTTCATAGGCAATGCTACCCACATCTCTACTTGAAAGTTATTTCTTTTTTTGTTTTGTTTTGTTTTTGTCTTTTTAGGGCCGTACCTTCGGCATACATAAGTTCCCAGGCTAGGGGTCCAATTGGAGCCACATCTGCAACCTACACCTCAGCTCACGGCAATGCTGGATCCTTAACCATCGAACCCATGTCCTCGTGGATCCTAGTTGGGTTCGTTACCACGGAGCCACGACTGGAAGGAACCCTTTGAAAGTTATTTCTATTGGAGGGATTTGATCACAGACTTTGTTTTGGGCTTCGGATGCTGGGTGAGCATAGAGAACACAGAGTTTGGTCGAGTTCATGGGAAGGGCCAGTTTCTCTTCCGGAACGAAGTCTTCTTTGGCTTGAGAAGAGTCGTTTGCTCACGTGTGGCCCTGCCCAGGCACCCCCACGCGATGGCACGTCTTCCCTCTTTCCTAAAAGGTTACATAATTCTGCAGATCAGCATCGTGGGCTTTTGTCCCCGGACAGCCCTTTCTGGCACTGCTAGATTTCCAGATGAGAACTGTTTATTCTGGATCAGACTTCGTCTGGTCAGCTGAAGTCTCCGGAGTATGGCGAGTTTTCCTTACCCTTGGCCTACTTTTCGTGGCACTAAAGATCCATCTACAGTTTTGCCAAGCACTTCATAAGACAGAAATAGTTGAAAGCACGGCTCTCTTTTGCTCTCTCAGTTCCTGTGGCTGTTTCAGGGCGTCACATGGTGTTGTCTTGATAAGGGACACCCACAGAGGCAGGAGAGGAAGGTTTTGTTCACGTCATAAGATAAATCAAGGGCCTACCACGTGCCAGCCTCCCTGTCCTCAGGGTTCATTACCAAACCAGAGAGTTACCCCCTCGCAGGAAGGATGGTGATGGAAATGAGTTCAGAGCCCAATGGGGGAGAAGAGGCCCTTAGTCCCAGGAGTCCCACGCAGTGTGCTCTCTCCCAAGCCAGTCCATGGCTCAGAAGCAGAAAATGACCGGAGGATTTTGAACCCATAAATCAACTCACTTTTCCATCTTATCACACACAGCTACGGGGGCAAACCTGAGAGAAGACACAGGAAGGAGGAAGAGGCAGCACAGGGAAGCAAGCCGGCCTCCCCCCTCCTGCGTCCCTATTCTGCATTTTCCTCTTTTCCACGTCACCCGGTCTCCACAGTGATGGTTCTCGTCGCTGTCATATGTGACAGTGAGCATCGTACTTGTTAATATGACCCTGAAAACATGGTAATTCAATCCTTCTCTGTCGGTTGTTCATTATAATGAAAAACACCATGAAAAAGAACTCCCCATACATGGATTTTTTTTTTCTTTCTTTTGGATGATTTTCTTGATGGTAACTCTTAGGAGTGGAAAGCCCATCAGGCTTCATCAGGCTTGGGGGGGATTAGGTCCATTTATGTTGAGTTAGATGCTCTCCTGATGAAGGTACAGGCTCATGACAATATTCATGCCTGTGTTTTGACCGTGCTGCCTTTTTTTTTTTTTTCTTTTTCTTTTTGGTCTTTTTGCCTTTTCTAGGGCCGCTCCCGCGGCATTTGGAGATTCCCAGGCTAGGGGTCTAATCGGAGCTGTAGCCACTGGCCTACACCAGAGCCACAGCAACGCAGGATCCGAGCTGCGTCTGTAAACTACACCACAGCTCATGGCAACGCCGGATCCTTAACCCACTGAGCAAGGCCAGGGATCGAACCCGAAACTTCATGGTTTCTTGTGGGATTTCCACTGCGCCACGACGGGAAGTCCCAAGATGCACTTTTAAGAAGCCTGGTCAAGGAGTTCCCATCATGGCTCAGCAGTTAAGGAACCCGACTAGCATCCATGAGGTTGAGGGTTTGATCCTTGGCATGGTTGTGGCTGTGGTGTAGGCTGGTGGCTACAGCTCTGATTGGACGCTTAGCCTGGGAACCTCCATATGCTGTGGGTGCAGCCCTAAAAGGACAAAAAATAAAATAAAATAAAATAAAATAAAATAAAATAAAATAAAATAAAATAAAATAAAGTGCATCTTGTTTAAATCAGTGAAATAAGTGTTAGCTTAACATTCAAACACACTCAAAAAAAAAAAAAAAAAGGAATTCCACTGGAATGTGGGAACCCCACACAGAGCAGGAAGTGCGGTATTGTGGGGACCTGAGCAAGGAGGGAATAAAAGTCACGTGCAGACGGAGGAGGCGTCCTCTTAGGTCTGAGCAGCCTCACGGCTTCTTTATCCAGAAGTTTGTTGGAGCAGTCTCCCCTCTAAGAGAAGATTTGAAAACCACCAATGCACCTCCTTGATTCAGAACAGAGGCCCAGAGACGGCTTTAACTCGCAGAAGGTGGCTCAGCACTCCAGGACTGCATTCTGCCTTCAGGCTTCGGGGTTCTCTGCACAGAAATCCTCTCCTAGGAAAGGAGGGAAACCGAGGAAGCTACTGGGAGCCTGAGGGAGGAGCCCTGAGGAGCCCCCGTGCCTCCCCGGCATCTCCTCGCTCCTTCCTGTCTCCCCGCAGCTGAGAGGGATGAGAAACTGGGTGGCAGCGTGTTCATTTTATGGTTATTCTGCGTACCTGACACATTGGATAACAATTCCTTTGAATCTTTTCAGTTGTTAATTTATAAAGAATTAAAAATGGTAGGAGTTCCTATTGTGGTCCAACAGGATCAGTGGTGTCTCTGGAGCGCTGGGACGCAGGGTCGATCCCCAGCCTTGGCACAGAGGGTTGAGGAGCTGGTGTTGCTACAGGGTAGGTCATAATTGTGCCTGGATCGGATCCCTGGCCTGGGAACGTTATATGCCGTGGGGCAGCAAAAAAAAAGGTAAAAGCAAGCATGTCTTCAAAGCTAACTGAGGGGCAGACAGATTGAGGGTGAGCGTGCATAGAAACGTCGCACTTTCCTTTTATACCCAATTCTGCTGTTCGTTTCTGTCAGCCCCTCCCCAGACCTGGAGAGTCCACACCGCTTGCTTTATCCTCCTTTGATCAGCCCACGGATTGTGACCCTTCCCCTTCCAGTTACATAAACCTTCTTCCTTGTCCCCAAGTCACAAAACAGAAAACGGGAGTTCCCGTGGTGGCGCAGTGGTTAACGAATCCGACTAGGAACCATGAGGTTGCGGGTTCGGTCCCTGCCCTTGCTCAGTGGGTTAACGATCCGGCGTTGCCATGAGCTGTGGTGTAGGTCGCAGATGCGGCTCGGATCCCACGTTGCTGTGGCTCTGGCGTAGGCTGGTGGCTACAGCTCGGATTTGACCCCTAGCCTGGGAACCTCCATATGCCGCGGGAGCGGCCCAAAGAAATAGCAAAAAAAAAAAAAAAAAAAAAAAAAAAAAAAAAAAAAAAAAAAAAACAAATTCAAAAAAAAAAAAAAAAAACAGAAAACGGCCCGTCTATGCATGCATCCTGTTTACTGAGTAGTTGCAGTGTCCCAGGCACTGTTCTAGTCTCTGACCACACAGCAGGGAATACATCAGAAAGAAATCCCTCCTCACGTTCCATGGCGGAAGGTGGACAATAAGCAAAAATGCATCATAACATGCTGTTCTGGGTTTTGTTTTTGTTTTTTGTTTTGGCCCCCTCCCCTGCCCTGCGGCATATGGAGTTCCTGGGCCAGGGATCAGATCCAAGCTGCAGTTGCGACCCAACCTCTGCCGCAGCTGTGGCAATACCGGATCCTTAAAATATGTATTTTACGTGGACAATGTGATTTTAACTATGTATATGCCTATGTAACCATCTAGATCAAGTGACATAGTCGTTTGGGGTTTTTTTGCCATACCTGAGGCATGTGGAAATCCCGGGGCCCAAGAATGGAACCTGTGCTTCTGCCGTGATCTGAGCCGTCTTAGTAGCAATGACAGGTCCCACTGCACCACAAGACAACTCCTGAAATAGTTGATTTTAATCAATACTATGCTTGAAAGTGGATAAAGCAACTTTAGTCCCGCAAGAAAACAACTTGATGTTTCTTCTCAAAATGATTTGTTCTGTGAAGCTGCTATAAAGCATGCACTTGCCAACACTTCCCAGCTTACTCAGAGCAAAGATTTCATACTTGTACTGCTGGAGAGACAGCCACGTCCTCCAACATAAGATAACCCCTTACAGCTACTTCTTTTCCTTCCTATTCCTGCCACTAGGGATTCTCCCCCTCCTCACTCTCTTTTCCTTAATCCTTGTGTTCTCAGCAAGAGCCATCTCCCGTGGCTTGTATACTTCTCAGGTTCCTCTGGCTTAAGCATCCCCAGGGACTGTTCCCTTCCCTCTTCCCCCTGTATCATCGCTCCGCCCCTCTTGCTGGGCCTGGACTCACTGACCTGTTCCTCTCTTGTATCACAGACCCTAGGCACCCCTAGGGCAGACTGAAAAAAAATCTGCTCTTTACTGTCTCTACTCATAATCTAACCGGTTTCACTCAAGGAGTCATGTGAATGCTGCCTCCTCCAGGAAGTCTTCTGTGATTGCCCCAGCTGAAATGACTCTCATGGCACTTCACTGGACCTCTTAAGACGCTCATCATTTTCTTTATATCAAATTCTTTTTTTCTTTTTTTGGCTGCCGCATGGCATATGGAGTTCCCAGGCCAGGGATCAAATCCCAGCCGGAGTTATGACCTATGCCATAGCTGTGGCAATGCCGGATCCTTTAACCCAGGGCCAGGCCAGGGATCAAACCTGCATCCTGATGCTGCAGAGACACGGTCGATGCCATTGTGCCAGAATGGGAACTTCTCTTTATGTCAAATTTTAAAGTAGGTTCCCTCTTGTCTCCTGAACCCCGACCAGCGCCTTACCCACAGTTAGTGGTTTTGTGACAGAATTTTCACTCGCTCTTGCTGGGGCTGCACAGAGGGGAGCTATGTTTTTATTTTTTATTTTTGTCTTTTACTTTTTAAGGCTGAATCTGCTGCATGTGGACGTTCCCAGGCTAGGGGTCAAATTGAAGCTGCAGCTGCAGGCTGACCCTACAGCCACAGCAACACTGGATCCGAGCTGCATCTTCGACCTATGCTGCAGCTTGTGGCAGTGCCAGAGCAAGGCCAGGGATCGAACCCGAATCCTCAGAGACACTGTGTTGGGTTCTTAACCCCCTAAGCCACAACAGGAATTCCCATGGAGCTATGTTTTTAGCTTTCAGGATGTTAGTTACCGCATTTTTCCGTGTGTTGTGAAGAGCATTTCTGTTCTCTAGTACCTTCTACCACACTTCGGTGCTTAACCTGGCTCTCCAACATGCAGGCTTTTATGAACTGAGACATGGCTCCCAGAACCATTCCGCATATGCCCTAAGAGTGATAGCAACATTGAAAACACAACCCGGTCTTCAAGGAGAAGAGTCACAGAATTTAACCTGCTAACTTAAAGTGAAACAAAAACCATGTTTTCCACCCAGAGGAGTAGTGACCAGTATCCTTCATTTCCAAGGAGGGCTGAGAACAAACAGTTCTAAGGATCCGTTAAGCCCAGATGCTCCAAGGAGTGACATTAATGGCACACAGAATAAAGGATCTATCATTACGGGAAAAACAAACTTTTAAAGTTAGAGCCTCTGTTAAGATTTTAAAATTTCAATCCTGCTGGCCTTGTGGCTTTTAAAAAAGATGACCATAGGAGTTCCTGTATTGGCTCAGCAGTTAACGAACCCAACTAGCTTCCATGAGGACACGGTTCAATCTCTGGCCTCGCTCAGTTAAGGATCCAGTGTTGCCGTGAGTGGTGTGGTGTAGGTTGCAGACACGGTTTGGATCCTGCATTGCTGTGGCTGTGATGTAGCTCCAATTCGAGATCCTGGGCTGGGAACCTCCATATGCCTCGGTGCAGCCCTAAAAAGACAAAAAAAAAAAAAAAAAAAAAGACCATAAAGTGGGTGGTGACATGCAAAAAATACTCATTTATCTTCATCTGTTAAAATTTCACCTGGGGAGTTCCCATCGTGGCTCAGTGGCTAACTAATACGACTAGGAACCATGAGGTTGCGGGTTCGATCCCTGGCCTTGCTCAGTGGGTTAAGGATCTGGTGTTGCCGTGAGCTGTGGTGTAGGTTGCAGACGCGGCTGGGATCCTGTGTTGCTGTGGCTGTGGCATGGGCTGGCAGCTACAGCTCCGATTAGACCCCTAGCCTGGGAGCCTCCATATGCCGCAGGAGCAGCCCTAGAAAAGGCAAAAGACCAAAAAAACAAAACAAAAAAAACACTTCACCTGGGAATTTCCATTTCGAAGGCAGTTAGTGGGAGTGAATGATCTATTGAGGGCACTGAGGCTCTGGATGATCTTGCACAAAGAACCGATTCAGGATTGCTGCAGCCAAGGACGGTGCAGAGTTACTTCTGCCTCTGTGGCTTCTAGGAAGTGCCGCTGAGGGACTGTTTTCTGGGGCAGAGCCAGGGGACAGGTGGATTTTTTTTTTTACTGTCCTACTTCGGGCTAACCATTCCTCAGAGCACATGGTTCATCTGGTAAAATTTATCATAATAAAAATTGAATGGATTGACTATAAATTAAAGTCCAGATATTAACCGCAGACAGACTTTTGAAGACACCAAGTACTTCCTGTTTGTAAACGACACGAAAGTTTAAGCATATCAACACGGTGGTGTTGGCACAGGTCTCTTGGGTCTTACCTTTGCCGAAATGATTCAGGCAGATGCTGCAGTGTCCTCCATGCTCTCTTGGCACCGCCCATGGTCACTTTAGAGCTGCTCTTGATTTGCAAGCCCTGCTAGGCTAACTGCTGGGGAAATCAAAGGAAAACACCACATTCTCAGCGCGACTGGTTTTGACCAAGGGGCTGTGTCATTTTTTTGCTCTGGGGCCTATTGTTTGGGGCGAATGGGATTTAAAGTAGGCAGAAAGCTGAGGGATTGGGCCATTGAGGAAAGGGAGGGAAGTGGTTGTTGAGTTCAGGGAAATGTCACTGATTTTATAGCTAAGGGCTTTTTGCAAATTCAGTGGTGCCAACCCAAGAGGAACTTTCCTTTTTTTCTTTTTTTTTTTTTTTGGTCTTTTAAGGGTCATACCTGAGGCATATGGAGGTTCCCAGACTAGGGGTCAAATTGGAGCTGTATCCACCGGCCTACGCCACAGCCACAGTCACTCAGGATGCAAGTTGCATCTGTGACCTACCCCACAGCTCATAGCAATGGCGGATCCTTAACCCACCGAGCAAGGCCAGGGATCAAACCCGCGCCCTCATGGGTCCAGATTTGTTTCCGCTGCGCCACGACAGGAACTCCCCTGAACTTTCTTAAATGCAACACCCAACCTGCCTCTTGCCCTTGGGGAGTCTTTCAAGGTTTTCCCCTGGCCTTTGAAATTGAGTCCACCCCCTGCCCCCACGCCAGGCTGGGAAGGGCTCTCTCTTCCTGGCCTGCCTTAACCACCAGCCTCCCCTCCTACCCATCTCTCTTGCCGTTTAGGTTTCGGCCACACCCAAGAACAGGTGCTGCTTCCGAGTCTTTGCCTATGCTGTTCCCCTAGGTCCTGAAGCCCTTTCTATCTTACAGCCCCTTCCCCTAACCCCACTGTGCTCCTAAAACTATCACTCAGCCTTCATAGGAAGAGACATTTACTCATCTCTATTAGAAAATGGCTGGCTCAATTACAATTATTGAATATTATTTAAAAAGACAAAAAAAAAATTGTTGGAGTTCCCGTCATGGCACAGTGGACACGAATCTGACTAGGAACCATGAGGTTATGGGTTCGATCCCTGGCCTCGCTCAGTGGGTTGGGGATCTGGTGTTGCCCTGAGCTGTGGTGTAGGTCGCAGATGCAGCTCGGATCCCCAGTTGCTGTGGCTGTGGTGTGGGTGGCAGATGCGGCTCAGATCTGGCGTTGCTGTGGCTCTGGCATAGGCCGGCAGCTACAGCTCCAATTAGACCCCTAGTCTGGGAACCTCTGTATGCTGCGGGAGCAGCCCTAGAAAAGGCAAAAAAAAAAAGAAAAAAAAAAAAAAAAAACGCAAAAAAATGGCTGGCCACCATGCTGTGCTCAAACACACCAGGGCTGACCCTTCACTTGGCCTCTTAACTCTCTGTGGTAACTGCCCAGCAAGGGGAGCCTTGCTATATATGTGGCATGTACTGTGTGTGTACACAGTAGGCACTCAAATACTTGACAGAAAAAAGGTGAGGTTTAAAATGCAGCATGAGGGACTTGGGTTAGTTGTAAGAGTGACTTCCCAGTGCAAGTAGCCAAAAATGGGCAAATCTGGGGTCTCTGAGGCCAGTGTGAGTCTCTGCGGCAGTGTTAAAAGCCCTTGGGGTTGGAGTTCCCGTTGTGGCGCAGTGGTTAACGAATCTGACTAGAAACCATGAGGTTGTGGGTTCGATCCCTGCCCTTGCTCAGTGGGTTAAGGATCTGGCGTTGCCGTGAGCTGTGGTTTAGTTTGCAGACGAGGCTCAGATCCCGAGTTGCTGTGGCTCTGGCGTAGGCCGGTGACTACAGCTCCGATTGGACCCCTAGCCTGGGAACCGCCATATGCCGCGGGAGCGGCCCAAGAAATGGCAAAAAGACAAAAAAAAAAAAAAAAAAAAAAGGAATGTCCTTGGGGCTGCCCAAGACACTTCTGGACACACTGGACATTTATGCGATGTTAGACTTGGAGAACATCAGCCCTTCAAAGTGAAAAAAAAAAAACCAAAAAAACCAAAAAAAAAAAACAGGGTTCCTTCAACCATCTCCATAAATACACGCCGAGGGGCAGAGCTTTGCACAGGACTTACAACAAACTGAGAAAATATGGACAAATTAAATGAGTACATCTCAAAGGGTTATTTGATTTAAAAGAGTCTCCTTTACTCTGACTATATGCTCTTCCCATGTTTTGGTAGTAAAATGTCTTTGGAAGTTCCTGTTGTGGCTCAGCTCTGTGAGGATGCAGGTTCCACTTGGCCTCGTTCAGTGGGTTAAGGATCTGGTGTTGCAGCAAGCTGTGGTGTAGGTTGCAGATGTGGCTCAGGATCTGGTAATGCTGTGGCTGTGGCAGAGGCCTCAGCTGTAGCTCCGAGTCAATCCCTAGCTGGGGAACTTCCATATGCCATAGGTGTGGCTGTAAATAGGAAGAAAAAAAAAAAAAAAAAAAAAAAAAAAGACTTTGTATGAAGTGATAGTAATAAAGAGAAGGTAGTTTAGGCATTCCCGTCGTGGCACAGTGGTTAACGACTCCGGCTAGGAACCTTGAGGTTGCAGGTTCGATCCCTGGCCTTGCTCAGTGGGTTAAGGATCTGGTGTTGCCATGAGCTGTGGTGTAGGTTGCAGATGCGGCTCGGATCCCGCATTGCTGTGGCTCTGGTGTAGGCCAGTGGCTACAGCTCCGATCAGACGTCTAGCCTGGGAACCTCTATATGCCGCAGGAGCAGCCCTAGAAAAGGCAAAAAGACAACAACAACAACAAAAAAAAAAAAAAAAAAAAAAAAAGTGCCAAAACTTCCTAGCCATCCCGGGTGAAGGAAGGGGGTGAGGGTGGGGACAGGGGAAGAAAATTCAGGTGGATAAAGTCCTAAATGTGAAAGGCAAAACTGAGAAACTTCTGGACACCTACAGAGAATTTCTTATGACCTTGCAGGAGAGAAGTTTCTCAAAACAAACAAACAAACAAAAAACACATGGAAAGATAAATTTGACTATACTAAGAACTCTATTCATCAAAAGACCATAAAGGGAGCTGTCTTGTGGTGCAGTGGGTTAAGGATCCAGCCTTGTCACTGCACTGGCTTGGGTGACTGCTGCGGCTGGGCTCAATCCCTGGCCAAACAACTTCCATGTGCCTTGGGTATGGCCAAAAACAAACAATCCAAAGAGACCATGAAAAATGAAGGCGGTGAGTTCCCCCTGTAGCGCAGTGGGTTAACGATCCAGCTTGTCTCTGTGGCATTGCCAGTTCAATCCCCAGCCTGGCACAGTGGGTTTGGGGGTCTGGCAGTGCCACAGCTATGATATAGGCTGCATATGTGGCTCAGATTTGATCCCTGGCCCAGGAACTTCCATATGCTTTGGGTGTGGCCAACAAAAAAGAATAGAAGTAAGTCAGAATGAGATATTTGCAATACACATAGTTGATAAAGAAATAGTATCTAGAATATACTTCTCCCTCTCTATAGATAGATGCATACACACGCACACATACTCATAAAACTAAAATTCAAGCAAATAAATAGACAATTTAATAGAAAAACAGGTAAAAAACAAACAGGCATTTCATAAAAGTGGAAATCTAAAGAGATTATTCAATAAATAAATTAAAAAGGACTCAGTTTTAGGAGTTCCCTGGTGGCCTAGCAATTAAGGTTCTGGTGTTGTCACTGCTAAGGTGGGGGTTCGATCCCTGGTCTGGGAACTTCTGTAAGCCGCAAGGCAGGCCCTTCCCCCCAAAAAGTACTCAATTTTATTGGTACACAGGAAAATGCAAATTAAGACCTACAGTGAGATACCATTTCACACCCATCAAATCAGCAGAAATTTTTTTGTCTTGTTAGGGCCACACCCATAGCATACGGAAGTTCCTAGGCTTGGTTGCAAACCTCGTCTGCGACCTACATCACAGCTCACAGCAACGCCGGATCCTTAACCCACTGAGCAAGGTCGGGGATGGAACCTTAGTCCTCGTGGGAAATATTCGGGTTCATTACCACCGAGCCACAAGGGGAACCCCCAGCAGAAATTTGATTTTCTGTGATCCTAGAGCACTGGAGACAGTGGGGAAGGATGCCCTGCTTGTAGGGAGTAAAATGGTATCACCCCTTTGAAAAACAAGTTGGCATTAACTAAAAAGATTGAAGATCTACGTGTTTCCGTGATTTCAATTTCACTCCCACATTTAAACCTTAGAGAAAACCTGCACAGGTGCACTGGGAGATGCATTCTAGAAGGGTCAGAGCAGCCTTGCTGTTCATATTAGCCTCAAACTGGGAGCAGCCAATGTCCACCCAGAGCAGTCTGGATGAACCATGGTGTAGGCATGCAGTGGAAGAGAAGGATCTCCTAAAACCAAAATTAAGCAGAAAAAGGCATGATAACAAATGGTGTGATTCCATTTATACAAGTCAAAAAACAGACCAAAAAAACAACTATGCTGTTTGGGATATGCACAATTAGAGGTAGAATTATAAAGAAATGATTATCTCATTTTAAAATGAGGTAAAGCATGATAATGTGAGAAAAAAGAATCTATATGTGTATGTGTGACTGGGTCACCTTGCTGTAGAGTAGAAAATTGACAGAACACTGTAAACCAGCTATAATGGAAAAAATAAAAATCGTTATTAAAAAAATAAAATAAAAATGAGGTAAAGATCAGGTACCAAATAGCTCTGTCTGGAGGAGCAAGGCCAGAGACCAAACCTGCAACCTCATGGTTCCTAGTCGGATTCGCTTCCGCTATGCCACAATGGGAACTCTGTTATAGGTCTTTAAAGTTTATGTTGTGATGCAGCAGAAATGAATCGGACTAGTATCCATGAGGATGCCAGTTCAAAATAAAATAAAATAAAATAAACCATACACACACTCAAGACCCCGGTAAAGAATATTACCAGCACCTAAAAAGGAGCAGCCCAAGTCCCTCCCAGATCATAACTCTTCCTCCTCCAGAGCTGTTTGGTACTCTATTTTTACCTCATTTTTATTTATTTATTTTTAATAATTATTTTTATTGTTTCCATTATAGCTGGTTTACAGTGCTCTGTCAATTTTCTACAGTGCAGCCGAAGTTCTTAAACATACATGAAACCAGAATAGTCTACTGAACCTGTGTTCTCCTCTCCTGGTTTCAAGAGTGATTAATATTTTTTTGTCTTTTAAAATTTTTTTGGAGTTCCCGTCGTGGCGCAGTGGTTAACGAATCCGACTGGAAACCATGAGGTTGCGGGTTCGGTCCCTGCTCTTGTTCAGTGGGTTAACGATCCGGCGTTGCCGTGAGCTGTGGTGTAGCTTGCAGACGCGGCTCAGATCCCGCGTTGCTGTGGCTCTGGCTGTAGGCTGGTGGCTACAGCTCGGATTCAACCCCTAGCCTGGGAACCTCCATATGCCGCGGGAGCGGCCCAAGAAATAGCAACAACAACAAAAGACAAAAAAAAAAAAAAAAAAAAAAAAAAAAAACCAAAAAAAAAAAAAACTAAAATTTTTTTTATTTTAGGGCCACACCCATGGTATATGGAAATTCCTAGGTTAGAGGTCAAATCAGAGCTACAGTTGCCGGCCCACACCACAGCCACGGCAACACAAGATCTGAGCCACGTCTGTGACCTACAGCACAGCCCAAGGCAATGCTGGATCCTTTGAGTGGGGCCAGGGACCGAATGAACCTCCATCCTCAGGGTTACTAGTTGGGTTCATAACTGCTGAGCCACAATAGGAACTCCAGCAATGATCAATATTTTATTAAGTGGCTTTTGTCATTTTCCCAGTCCCCGTCAACAGCTATGTGCTCCAGGAGTACAGCCAGGTCTGGTGAAGGATAAAAGATAATTTTTAAAAATACTTGAGTCTGGAGTTCCCGTCGTGGCGCAGTGGTGAACGAATCCAACTAGGAACCATGAGGTTGGGAGGTCGATCCCTGGCCTTGCTCAGTGGGTTAAGGATCTGGCATTGCCGTGAGCTGTGGTGTAGGTTGCAGATGTGGCTCAGATCTGGCATTGTGTAGGCTGGCAGCTACAGCTCCAATTAGACCCCTAGCCTGGGAACCTCCATATGCCACTGGCGAGGCCCTAGAAAAGACAAAAAACAAAAAAAACAAAAAACAAAAAAACTTGCATCTGAGTTTTGTATTCATGATCAAGAGCAAAGGGCACAGCTGTCCGGCTCTCCTGCCCCAGACTCTCCCTGGCTTCTGACTCCACGGTCATGAGAAACATTATTACATGTGCTGGATGCCTAGACCTTAGACGTCTCACTGGAGTGAGCGGGTCAGTCGTGTGACTGGAAGGTTGGCTGGGGATCTGTGACTGTGAACGTGGACAGTCCTGCGCAGAGCACTTCCCAGCCCGGGATGAGCACAGGCAGAGGTGAGCCCTTCACAGCTGGCTCCATCCTCCTCCTCCTTCCAGATGTCGTCAGATACCGTACCTGCAACTCCCATCCCACCAGAATGAAGAGCAGGAAGCTGACCTGGGAGATCATCACCTCACCATGCAGAGCCTGAGGCGCAGCTGGAACAGGTCCTCAGAAAAAGGGAGATGTGGGTGGTGTCCTGAGTCTCCTTATCAGCTCCAGGTGGCAACGGTCCACGTTGTAAGAACACTGGTACCTTAAACTTAACCCTGCATTCAAAGAAGCACACTTTCACAGAGGCAAAGAAATCTGTCTCCTTCTGTGAAGCTGTTTTGCAAAACAGATGTCAGGAAACCACGGTACATGGAAATAGACATGAAAATGCTCTAGGAGGCCTCAGTGGAAACGTCAAGGCTATTTTGATGCTTACCAGTCCAGATGGGACAATGGGTTGCTGGGGACAATGTCCCATTCCCCTGGGGATTTCCATCAGTGAGCATGTAACAAGAGCTGATGACACAACCCACCTCTGTTTGGCTGTACTTTGTGCAGCCCTGGGCACTCAGCCTTCCAGAGAAAATAAGGGGCTCTTGCTGCAATTCCTTAGAAACTGAAGCAGCACCATAAGCAATTTCAAAACCAGAGTAAAATGAGCAGAGCATCCTCTAGCTTTGCTGGTTTCTTAATAAATGAAGCCGGCCCTCTTTCAGGGAAGGAAAGCCAGGAACCACACTCACAAGAAGGCTACCTCTAGAAAGACAGGCCAAGTACACTGTATGCAGGACAAACAGGATAATTTTATTTTATTTTCCCTAAAAATAAAGATACAGTACAAGTTTTACAATTCAGTATGATTAGACGTGATTTATAATTTTAACATTTTTTAAAAAACAAATGACAACAGAAATGAAGACCTCGTACAAATTATAAAACTACTAGAGCAAAGAGAAACTATCTTTCTGATCAAAACATGTACCACAGCTAAGCATCCTTAGAAAACTTTCTAAGATTTCTAAGCTCAATTTTCTTAGATAGCGTTTGTGGAAAGTTTTAACCTCAAGTATTTAAACTATTTCTGTAACTACTAAATGCCTTCACCAACTTGTTAATCAAATGCTTCCTAAACTTAGGAACCAGTGACCAAGTGGTCAGAAACACTTAAGTCTTGATCCTATTTTTCCAGCTATAAATTATTCATATTTCAAGAGAACAAAATACTTCCTAAGCACTTAAGTTTTCTAAAAACTTCAATTACCTTTTCTGGCTCAGTACTTGACTGAAATGTTCATATGTTCATATTGCACACACAAAAGAATTTGAGCAGCATACTATGTGAGTGGGAGACGCTGATGAAGAATAAGTTTGAAGAAAGAAACCCCTAGGTTGTGTCCCATTTCCATGATTTAAATATATACTTTCTATATCTTTAATTAATATAAGTAAAAAGGTAATCTTTAGAACAGCACAGAAATACAAACGCATTAGAGTTTTACAAAATATATTCAACCCCTTAAACGTGCACAATCTTCTGATTCTGGAGCTGCCATACGAGGGAGCTAGTTTCTTCTCCTTCATATATGAAAGCATGAAGTCCTGTGTACAAAGTTGTTTATATGAGAAGAATAAAGATCCACATTCCTGGTCTTTGTCCTTGACAAATATTTAGGGACGGTTGGGAATTATGAAAAAACAATTCCAATGCTATGAAGTCCAAAGACTTGGAATGGAAAAAGTTCCTAGTGGCACCCTGGAATGACGATCATCTTCCAGAAACTAAGGCTGCATCCTCTATCGTGTTTACAGGCTACCACAGAACTGCGTGCAAAGGCCACGAATGCCGTGCCACCTCTGCTCAAATGGTCAGAGCATGCAACAGCTCCCTGATAAAATCACAGGCAACATTTACGGCTACCATCCTAACAGGCTACTCTCCCAAACTGCTGAAGCAGATAAAAGTTCCAGGGGTTCAGGATCAGTCCACTGGCCCCTTACAGGGCTGGGTGCTCCTGAACTCATCACCAGGCCTCAGAGAAAAGGACTTCTGGCTGTAACTTCCACAAAACAAACCTGCCTGCCAGGGAGATAAAGTTATAGCATTATCTGAAAACCAGCAGATGAAAAAAGCCTAACTTCTTGGTAAAAGAATTCTGGTTTTTTGGGCCTTTTTAGGGCTGCACCTGCAGCATATCGAAGTTTCCAGGCTATGGGCTGAATTGGAGTTCCAGTTGCCAGCCTACGCCACAGCCACAGCCAACGTGGGATGCGAGCTGCATCTGTGAGCTACACTGCAGCTCATGGCAATGCCAGATCCTCAACCCACTGAGCAAGGCCAGGGATCGAAGCTGCATCCTCATGGATACTAGTTGGGTTCATTACTGCTGAGTCACAACGGGAACTCCTGTAAAAGGATTCTTATAAACTGTATTGTATTAAATACTGCTCTCAAAACACTTTCATTTAGATTTTCAAAACCTTGTTTCTCAGCTTTGCAACTTCTCTTCCTTCCTAATTTGTTTTCTCATCACCTTTCTAGGTAGATTATTCAATGCTTAATAAACAGGACTTGGAGAGCAAGGTGAGGTTGAGGAAATCATGTCATACGCTCTGATTTGCTGCCCAAGGATATTGCTGCTGTGCGTCTTAAAGCAAAAAGTAAAGAGGAATTGTTTCAGGGCCTGGGGGCTAGTACATCACTAATGCATTTACTTGGGGATAGACTATTCACAGCGCAAATGCAGAAGCAGAGTGACTCGGAGCTGCACTTTGACATGCACCTTTTTCTAGCCACCTCTTCCCGTTGGACACGCGGGCTAGCTCTAACCCTTTTTCTCTTACCTACATCATCGTCATTGCAGTGCCCAGGAGGAATTAAAGATGCCAGGGACTTCCCCAAACACTGTTTTTAAGTTGCCTGGGCAGGAGCGAGGTCTCCACCAAGCTCCCTAAGGCCTATTCACACACACAAGGTATCAGACAAAAGCTCTGAAGCTAGTGTGGGCAACCAAAGCCAACCTTTCCCAGGGTGGGTCCGAAGACAGCCAAACGGCTCACAGAGCCAGTGACCCGAGGGAAGCTGCTGCTTCAGGACTAGAACCCGGAATCCAAACCTGAAACACGTAGGTTCCCAGGACCAGGTACCAGGCCTTCCACTGTGCCGGCTGCCCGGGGCCCCACCAACAACATCAGAGCCCACGCTCCCTGAAGATGCACACACCTCCCAGAACCTGAAGGAGATGTTATTACGGTTTTTGACCATTTCTTTGACAAAAGATTGATCTTCTGAGATACTCATTTTACGCTGAAAGCCCACTCTAAGTGTTGAGCTCTTAACTAGAAACATGAATAGAAAGATCAATTAAAGGTACGTATATATTGATATGGATAGTAGGTGATATGAATGCAAAGTTAAATCTCATGCAATTGTTTTTATTTCAGTGGGATTTCCAAACTGGACTGGTCTGCTTTGCACAGTGAGCGATAAAGGTTCACCCCAATCATACCAACTATACAAACTAAAGGATGAACCAGCAGCATGGCTGAACCCTCCCAGTGCTCTTAGCACCAACGCCCAGCGGTCGGAAGGTGACAACTGAACACCAATACACTATCACAATCTATCCCATAATGATGTGGCCTCACAAAACAATGGGATATTAGAAGCAGTGCAACACTGATTAAAGTACCTTTTAAATTTTGTTTGGTACTACTTTTTTCTCTTCAAATAATATTTCCTGAGAAAGTTAACTTTCCTAGCAGAAGTGGAATTAATGGAATTCTCCCAATAAGCCCCTGAATTTATCAATGAATTCTTATTATACTCGAACGGAAGTATACTACTTTTAGATTTACAGGACTTGTGTTAAAACACAAATTAGGAAATTTATGGATATTTATATCTGTATTTCATTTCACATGCCATAGTAGTGCTTCCTATACAAACATTTCTTAGAGGATCCAATATAATCAAGCACCCTCCCTAATTAAGCTTCTTTTCTCAATACTCCTTATATCACCTGTAACTATATCTTCCAAGTAACCTTTATTACTAAAAAGTAGTCAGTCCCCTGTAACTAGTCCCTGAGAACACTCATCTAAAGTCCCCTCAAAAATCAAATGAGAGCCGAGCCTGTGTAAAAACGTGAGCATCAAAAATGAACCCAAGTGTGCTTCATGAAAACATGACCGAAGTCAGGGCTGTAGTTTTTCCTCTTGCTTTTCTAAAAGTGAGCAGGGATGAGATTTCTATTTAATATTTACAGATCTTCTTGCTTTTCTCTCACAAATACTTTTAGAAGGGGGCAGAGACTGCTAACACGAGGCCTTTCCATCACAGGAAACAGGAAGGCCGGGTGCTTTGAAAAGCTTTATGAAGAGTAAGATGAAGAAAAACCTGTAGGTCTGTAAACATCCAATGGAAAACCGTTCAAAAGAAGAAATTGAAGGCACAAACTCTGGGTTAAAAAATGTGTGAAAAGACTGCAACGTGGAGCTCCTGCTATAGCACAACGGGATCGGTGGTATCTTGGGAGCACTAGGACACGGGTCTGTTCCCCAGCCCAGCACAGTGGGCTAAGGATCCGGGGTTGCCACAGCTGCAGCTTAGATCTTGACTGTGGCTTGGATCTGATCCCTGGCCAGGAGCTCCATGTGCTGTGGGATAGCCAAAAATGAACAAAACAAAACAAAAACAAAAAAAATCCCTAAAGATTGCAACGTGACTAGAGTTGACAGAACTAACATCTAAGTCTTCCCCCCCTTCTTTTAGAGCCATACATGTGACATATGGAAGATCCCAGGCTAGGGGTCCAACCGGAGCTGCAGCTGCTGGCCTACGCCACAGCCACAGCCACACGGGATCTGAGCCGAGCCTGCAACCTACACCATAGCTCACGGCAATGTTGGATCCTTAACCCACTGAGCGAGGCAGAAATGGAACTCACATCCTCATGGATACTAGCTGGGTTCATACACCACTGAGCCACAAAAGGAACTCCCAACCTAGGTCTTGCCCTAAATACACACTCTCGTTAAACTGCTAGAATAACCGCTGTAACCATCACTGAGTTATTTCTTTGCACGTCTACTCGAACAACTAGGAAGAAGAAAGCACAGGCACACTCCCGGACACCTCAAGACAAGTGCTCAGGATTGGGAAAGAAAAAACTAAAAACATGAAACGAAACAATCCAACCTCACTCCCTGCTGGCTCAGTGGGTTAGATCCAGTGTTGTCACTGCTGTGGTGTCGGTCTGATTCCCAGCTGCAGGCAAGGCCAAATAAAATCCAAAGAACCCTCCATCCACAGAACTACCACCTCTGACGTGTACATTTCCAGGAGGAAGTGAAGTGAAAAATGTGTTTTATGGGTAGAAAACCCATATACAAAAGAGATCATCATATAACTCAGCAAAATATTAACAAAGGGGTGGATAATAGGGCCCATTAACTTTATACGCACATTATAGGGCCCACCTCAGAGAAATTAAGATAGTCATATAACTTATTTTTAGCACATATAAATTACAGTGACCATCTGGATATTCAAACAGCAACAATAGAACAAATTTTACACTGAGTAAAAAAACTTTTAAACAAAGGTATAACATCAGAACTCAAAATTCATTAGAAGGTCCACTGTGTTTTAATCAGGCTCAGACTGAAATAAAAGTAGTCAATATAAACCCCAACCTGGGAAGCCATCCCTGCTACGGCTGTGATTTCATCTTTTCCGCATCCCGAGACATTCATTTAGACAGAGGGCAACCGTTCATGTAAACAGTTTGACGTATCGGTCCCCTGCTGTGGACCCGCGGCCGATGAAGAGGAAGAGGCTGGAACAGCAGACAGACAGGGAGTGCTCAAACCTAAGGAAGTGACAGCAGCTTCTGGGCAGCATGCTCAGGGCTTCCCATCGGGCAGTTCAGTGAGACTCTGTGGGGTAGAATTGGTGAAAGCAGAAAGCCACGAAGACATAGCCGTCTTTGCACTGGAAAAAGCTCCACCAACCGACTGGCCTGAATGGAAAGGAGGGAAAAAACAAAAGGAAAAACGTCTTCACTTCTGTTAAGATATGGTGAAAAACCATTGTTAACAATTTTTTTTTTCCCTTTTTAGGGCCACACCTGCAGCACATGGAAGTTCCCAGGCTAGGGGTCGAAACAGAGCTACAGCTGCTGGCCTACGCCACAGCCCCAGCAATTCAGGATCCAAGCCACATCTGTGACCTACACCACAGCCCACAGTAACGCCGGATCCTTAACCCACTGAGTGAGGCCAGGGATAGAACCTGCCATTTCATGGTTACTAGTCGGATTCGCTTCCACAGCACCACGACGGGAACTCCAAAAAATAAATGTTAATGAACTGCAATACATCATGTTAATAGTTACCTTAACACCATTTACCCACCTAGTTGTAAATAATCCCTTAGTGTGGGGGTGTATAACAGGAACCTGGATAGCATCTGGGTGTAGGAGCTTGCTCTCCTAAGTATTTTCAAACTCTATACCAAACTCCTTAATACCCACTGGGCCAGGCCCCTGGTTCGCAGCACTGGCTGTGCAGGAGAATGACGTGGAGAACTCAGTAAGTCTAATGTGCTCTCTGTAACCAAAATCCAGGTTGATAATTGAAAACCACCTACAGATGGAGGGAAGAACAACTTTAGGGAAACTTGCTTTTGTCATCTAAAATGGCGTAGCATCAAATGAAGACACAGAAAGCTCTATGTGCCTGAGGTCTGTTTTGTTTTAAACAGTATTATCTCAAAAGCTGATGTTGGAGTTCCTGCTGTGGTGCAGTGGGTTAAGAATCTGACTGACTTGCAGCAGCTTAGATTCCTGCAGAAATGCGAGTTTCATCCCTGGCCCAGCACAGTAAAGATCCCGGCATTGCCACAGCTACAGTGTAGGTCACAGCTGAGGCTCGGAATCAATCCCTGGCCTAGGAACTTCCATATGCCACGAGTGTGACCACTAAATAATAAAAAAAAAAAAAAAAAGTATGTATACATTTTTTGGTAAGTCTTTTTTTTTTTTTTGGTTTTTAGGGCCACACCTGAGGCATATGGAGGTTTCCAGGCTAGGGGTCAAACTGGAACTGTAGCTGCTGGCCTACACCACAGCCACAACAACACGGGATCCAGGCCACCTCTGCGACCTACACCACAGCTCACGGCAATGCCGGATCCCTAACCCATTGAACAAGGCCAGGGATTGAACCCACATCCTCATGGATACTAGTTGGAATTGTTAACCACTGAGCTGCAACAGGAGTTCCCATTTTTTGGTAATTCTTGATGTTAAAGTGAAATTACTTGGGTCGAATCATATACTCCCACTATTTTTGGAGAGGGGAGTATAGGAGAAGAGAACAGACCTTAGAATTTAGATCAACAACACTGCTAAACATTAACAATTGACATCATATACCTATGATGAAGTGAATTTTTCCATCAAAAAATAAGAATTCAAAATGCAAAAGATGCATAACATTGGATGGAGATAAATGCTTATATAACAAACTCCATTCCCTTATAATAAGATGAGCCTGGTGACAGGGCTGTGTGCCCTGTGTCTGTTTTCCAACATGAATCTGTAGAGTAGTTCTCTCACCCTGTGTACTTCTGGGTGTACAGGACTTCAGAGCTGCGAGGACCCCGCATAGCAATCACCTACTTCCAGGGCTTCTGAATTATGTTCACCAAGAGTTGGTCAACCTCTCTCTGGAGCTAAGGAAGGAGATGGGTCCCACTTTTTTTTTTTTTCCCAATGGCCATGTCCATTAAAAGGGAAGTTCCAGGAGTTCCCATTGTGGCTCAGTGGAAACGAATCTGACTAGCATCCATGAAGACACAGGTTTGATACCTGGCCTCACTCAATGGGTTAAAGATCTGGTGATGCTGTGGCTGTGGTGTAGGCCAGCAGCTGTAGCTCCGATTTGACCCCTAGCCTGGGAACCTCCATATGCCATGGGTGTGGTTCTAAAAAGACAAAAAAAGAGGAAGTTCCAACCAGGGATGGAATCCAAGCTGCAGCTGGGACCTATGCCACAGCAGCAGCAATGCTGGATCTTTTAACCCACTGTGCCAGGCTGGGGATCAAATCTGCACCTCCGCAGGAAATGGAGTTACAGAAGTTGGATGCTTTTTTGTTGCTGTTGCTGGATTTTTAAGGTTTTATTTGAAGTACAGTTGATTTACGGAGTTCCCGTTGTAGCTCAGCGGTTAACAAATCCGAATAGGAACCATGAGGTTGCAGGTTTGATCCCTGGCCTCACTCAGTGGGTTAGGGATCCAGTGTTGCCATGAGTTGTGGTGTAGGTTGCAGACACTGCTCGGATTCTGTATTGCTGTAACTGTGATGTAGGCCAGCAGCTGTAGCTCTGATTTGACCCCTAGCCTGGGAAGCTCCATGTGCCACAAGTGCAGCCTTAGAAAAAACAAAAAGACAAAACAAAACAAAACAAAACAAAAAACCCCAAAAAGAAGTACAGTTGATTTACAAGGTAGGATAACTTCTGTTGTACCACAAAGTGATTCAGTCCTACACATACACATACCCATCTCTTTCAGATTCTTCTTCCATACAGAGTACCACAGAATACTGGGTGGAGTTGGATTCTTAACCCACTGCACCACAGCGGGAACTCCTCCCATTTTAAATACTGCCACGACGAAGCAAATGTGGCAAAGCATAAATAACTGGTGAATCTGAGATAACTGGGAGTTCCGTGTACAGTGTTGTACAATTTCTTTAAGTTTGAAATAATATAAAACTAAAAAAGTTAAACGTACAGAAAAAAAGTAATGAGAAATTTCTTAAGAAAGGACATGGAATAATCTTCAAAATGTTTTAAGTGAGAAAAGCTAGGTATAGAAGGGTGTACACAACAGCATGCTACCATTTGTCTGGCTTTGGTCTCAGGGAATACTGGGCTCCTTACATGAGCTGAGGAGTATTATCTCCGCCACTGCTTTCTTTTTTTTTTTTTTTGTCTTTTGCCATAATTCTTGGGCTGCTCCCGCGGCATATGGAGGTTCCCAGGCTAGGGGTCGAATTGGAGTTGTAGCCACTGGCCTACGCCACAGCCACAGCAACATGGGGATCCAAGCTGCGTCTGCAACCTACACCACAGCTCAGGGCAACTCCAGATCTTTAACCCACTGAGCAAGGCCAGGGATCGAACCCGCAACCTCATGGTTCCTAGTCAGATTCGTTAACCACTGAGCCAGGATGGGAACTCCTCCTCCATTGCTTTCTGAAAGAGCATAATTAGTATAATTCCTTAAATGTTTAATAAATTCATAAGTGAAATCATCTGGGCCTGGATTAAATTAAAAACCCCGTGGCAATTTTAAATTTTTTAATTGAATTTATTTAATAGATATATGACTATTCAGATTTTCTTTTTCTTTGCTGTATCATTTTGGTAATTTGAGTCAAATGGTGTATGTAAAAAAGAATGTGCTTGGCAAGTAGGAAGAAGTTTAATCAATATTATCACTTACTCAGCTGTATCCAATAGAAACACAATGTGAGCTGCAATGAAAGTTGTACATATGATTTAGAATTTTCTACTAGCTACACTAAAAAAGATGAAAAAAGGAGTTCCTATCGTGGCTCACTGGGTTATAAACCTAATATCCATGAGGATGTGGGTTTGATCCCTGGCCTCCCTCAGTGAGTTAAAGGATCCAGTGTTGCCACAAACTGTGGCGCAGGTCAGAGATGTGGCTCGGATCTGGCATTCCTGTGGCTGTGGTGTAGGCCGATGGCTATGGCTCCAATTTGACCCATAGCCTGGAAACCTCCATATGCTGCAGGTGTGGCCCTAAAAAAATAAAAAAATAGTTAAAAAAATTAAAAAGATAAAAAGAAGTAGAATTAATTTTTCGTTTTTGACCGCCCGGAGACATACTGAAGTTCCTAGGCCAGGGATAGAATCTGAGCTGCAACCTATACCACAGGTGCAGCAACACTGGATCCTAAACCCACTGTGCTGGGCCAGGGATTGAACTGGCACCTCCACAGAGACAGGCCTGATCACTAACCCACTGAGTCACAGAACGAACTCCTGATCTTTATCACGTGATACTACCTTCAAAGACAGCAGCTTCTAATGCCTGCTTTATTATTATATTATGGTTCTCGACATACAGACCAATGGAACAGAACAGAGAGCCCAGATACAAACCCAGACACCTACAGTCAATTAATCTTCAACAAAGGAGGCAAGAATATAAAATGGGATACAGAGTCTTTTCAGCAAGTGGTCCTGGGAAAACTGGACAGCCACATGTAAATCAATGAAACTGGAACACACCCTCACATCATGCACAAAAATAAACTCAAAATGGCTTAAAGACTTAAATATAAGACACAAACCATCAAACTCCAGAAGAGAATATAGGCAAAACATTCTCTTACATCAACCATACAAATGTTTTCTCAGGTCAATCTCCCAAGGCAACAGAAGTAAAAGCAAAAATAAACCAATGGGATCTAATCAAACTGACGAGCTTTTGCAGAGCAAAGGAAACCTTAACAAAAACAAAAAGACAACTTAGAGAATGGGAAAAAATAGTTTCAAATGATGCAACTGATGAGGGTTCAATCTCTAAAATAATACATACAACTTATGCAATTCAACATCAAAAAAGCCAACAATCCAACTGAAAAATGGGGCAAAAGACCTGAATAGATATTTCTCCAAAGAAGATACAGACAGTCAACAAGCACATGAAAAAATGCTCAACATCTGTGATTTTTTTTTTTTTGGCTTTTTGCCATTTCTAGGGCCGCTTCCTGAGGCATATGGAGGTTCCCAGGCTAGGGGTCTAATTGGAGCTGTCATCGCTGGCCTACGCCAGAGCCACAGCAATGCAGGATCCGAGCCACGTCTGCGACCTACACCACAGCTCATGGCAACACTGGATCCTTAACCCACTGAGCAAGAGCAGGGACTGAACCTGCAACATCATGGTTCCTAGTCGGATTCGTTAACCACTGCACCATGACGGGAACTCTGTCAACATCCCTGATTATTAGAGAAATGCAAATCAAAACTAATATGAGGTACCACTCCAAGCCAGTTATAATGGCCATCATTAATAAGTCCACAAATAACAATTGCTGGAGAGGGTGTGGAAAAAAGGGAACCCTCCTTCACTGTTGGTGGGAATATAAATTGGTACAACCACTACTGAAAACAGTATGGAGGTACCTTAGAAAACTATACACAGAACTTACCATATGACCCAGCAATCCCGCTCTTGGGATACAGCCAGACAAAACTTTTCTTGAAAAAGACACATACACCCGTAAGTTCACTGTAGCACTATTCACAATAGCCAAGACATGGAAATAACCTCAATGTCCATTGACAGATGAGTGGATTAAGATGATGTGGTATATATACACACACAAACACATATACACACAACGGAATACTAGCCAGCCATAAAAAAGAACAAAATAGTGCCATTTGCAGCAACATGGATGGAACTAGAGACGCTCATACTAAGTGAAGTAAGAAAGAGAAAGACGAATACCACATGATATCACTTATATCTGAAATCTAATATACAACACAAATGCACCTTTCTACAGAAAAGAAACTCATGGACTTGGAGAATAGACTTGTGGTTGCCAAGGGGGGTGGGATGAATTTCAAATCTGGGATTAATAGATGCAAACAAACTATTGCCTTTGAAATGGATAAGCAATGAGATCCCGCTGTATAGCACAGGGAATTGTATCTAGTCACTTATGATGGAATACGATGGAGGGTAATGTGAGAAAAAGAATGTATATGTGTATGTGTGACTGGGTCACTTTGCTGTTCAGCAGGAAACTGACAGGAACACTGTAAACCAGCTATAATGAAAAAAATAAAAATCACTCCATGGGAGATCCCTTCGTGGTTCAGCAGTTAATGAACACCACCAGGATCCAAGAGGGTGCAGGTTCGATCCCTAGCCTCGCTCAGCGGGTTAAGGATTCGGCAATGCCATGAGTTGTGGTGTAGGTCACAGACGCAGCCTGGATCTGGAGTCGCTGTGGCTGTGGCGTAGGCCGGCAGCTGTAGCTCTGATTTGACCCCTAGCCTGAGAACTTCCATATGCCGCAAGTGTAGCCCTAAAAAAAAGCAAAAAAAAAAAAAAAAAAAAAAAAAAAAAAATCCACATAAAGTAAAAAAAAAATATTATGGCTCTCAACTATTTATAAAGCACTGTGGGCAGCTCAGGGAATGGAGGGAAAACTCCAGAAGTTTGAATCCTGGTAAATAAACAGATATGACAAAAATTGCTCAATTCTGATATTATCTTGTGCTACAAGTTTTTTTGTTTTGTTTTGTTTTTTTTAATGAATAAGACCAAAACTTAAACCAAAACTAAAAACCCTTATATTTGACCATCTTGCATTCTTACGGGATACACAGTTCTCTGCAAATTTGGTTTTATCAATGACATACTGAGAACAGAGAAGTGATGTGTTATGATTCAATTGGTTCCTGACTGAAACATGCCTTACCAACAGCTTTTCCTGTCTGTACGACATTCCGGCTTGTTGTGACCATGACGTTTCCAATTTTTTTGCCGCGTTCACTGTTCTGAACAGAACTGAGTAAAGAAAAGAAATGTTAAATATAATCAAAAAAACTCTGACACATGTATTAACCACCCTATAATCATGCCCCCCATCAGAATTATTGAGAAAACTTAAATTATTCATTATTTGCTATGTAGCAATTAATTTACTAACACTTTAAACATGTGAATTTTTAGACAATATTAAAAGAATATAGAGATAAGCCAAAAAGTGCAAGGACATCGGGATGGTATGTTTAATTCACCTGCGGTCATAATCTACTAAAACTACTTCACTAGAATAAAAAGGGCAGAGCCTGTCTTATTAGTTCACACCATTCTCCATGCAACAGCAGTGTTTTCACTCTGAAACATACACACTGCTGAGCTAGAGAATGTTCTGCACATATTTGGTTACTATTTGAAGCACACAAATCTATGATGTGGAGAAAAACAAATCCCAATTAGCAATGAAACACATGGCACAAATTCAGACATGAGAATGTTCCTGGTATTTTCTCTAAATACTCACTGTGAGAATCTTAACTTCATGTCTGACACCGAATACTGGCCTTGGAAAGGGTGGCTGTAAAACAAAGTTTGAGTTTAGATTATGAGTATTTCACCAACAAAGCTGCAACACAGTTATCACAAGTATCAGGAAACTTCACAGCGATGACTCCGAACATGACTCAGGAAATGGGGCTTTGAGCACAGCTCTCAGCCACAGGAGCCTCTCTGACCTTATTTCCTGGCTTGTAAAACAGGTGTGATTTTTCCTGGGTGGGGTTGGTTTGTGTTAGTGCTACCCTAATGTTCTGATTTATTTGGTCTTGGGTGGGGCCCAAGCACCCTCATCTTTTAAAAGCTCCTGGAATAGTCAGGATTAGAGTCATTGACTTAGGCCTGTGGTGGACTGTACCTTGATTCTGGCCATCTTATAAATGTGTAGTATTAGTTATAGGAAGATTTGTGGACAGATCAGTAAAATCTGTACTTTCTATTAGAAAAGTAACTCAAATGCAGGTCTTAAAATTACACAAAAGAGAAAATAAATCAGGCAACTTGATCAAAGTTACACTATAAAACAAGGAGTCAATAAATATTCAAATTCTTTAGCTCTTACTCAGGGGTCTCTCTGTCAATGTCTAGCAAAGAAAGCGATCCTAGTGAAATTATAGCCAGCTTTAAAATATCAAAATATCAGAGTTCCCTTCGTGGCACAGTGGTTAACGAATCCAACTAGGAACCAGGAAATTGCGGATTCAATCCCTGGCCTTGCTCAGTGGGTTAAGGATCCGGCGTCGCCCTAAGCTGTGGTGTAGGTTGCAGACGCGGCTCAGATCCTGCATTTCTGTGGCTCTGGTGAAGGCTGGCGGCTACAGCTCCGATTTGACTCCTACCCTGGGAACCTCCATATGCCACGGGAGTGGCCCAAGAAATGGTAAAAAGACAAATAAATAAATAAATAAAATATCAAAATGTCCTTTATAGCTTTTCAAATGACAACAAAATTTCTTTATTGGCCATATTAAGTGTAGGTAATAACCTCTCTTTTTCTGGATTCCTGAAGCACCAGTTTAAAGAAACGAGAAGATCAGGTAATCACTCTATTCCTGTAAAGGCCGTGTTCAAAGGAGGAAATGTGCCTGCTGCTTGTTAAGACAGAGGATGTGAGAAATAAATGTCTGTTATTCATAAGGCAAAACAACACAACAAACAAACAAGAAAGACAGGGGACTGCCTTCTCTGATCTCTAGGAGTTGAGGGAAGGGTATCGCAGATCTCAAATCCTGCATTTAGTTTTAAATATTTCTAGCTTATACCCCTGATGACAACTGAAGCTCATCATTTCTCATTTTTAATTTGATGAAAATACTGAAAACCTGCTGACTACCATATCTGCATAATTTCTCTACCTATTTTGTCTTGTCTTTCTCTTCAGTCTAAATACCTCAACTTATTTAGATCTTTTTAAAGCACTGTTTTAAAATCCTTTGAAACACATTCCAGCTAATCCTTGTATGGACCTGCATTAAAATCTGCAGAGCTGATTCAAATGAAAGGCGCTACAGCAGATAGAGAAACTGGGTAAGGATCTGAGCAGGTCATCAGTCAGAGCACTGGGAGTGGGGGGACAGTGAGATGGGGTCACCAGAGCGGAGGCCACCTCCGGGACCACTGCAGGGAAACAAACTCACATCCGCTTCTCTTTACCACTCTTTAGGACACAGACCTTGTGGTTAATGAGGGAGAAGAGTTTTGAACCCTTAGCCCTTTCATTTAAGACCATTAAAATGTTTCCCCCCTTTAATTCACTATATTTTAACCACATCCAAAGTGCAAAATAAGTTTTTGCTACAGCCCAACATGAGGATTAAATTTGCTCAAACTGGTACTGAACCTAGCTATTTTTCTTTTTGTTTTTGTTTTTTCGGCTGCCCTGCAACATATGGAGTTTTCAGGCCAGGGATCAGATCTGAGCTGCAGTCAGGACCTAAGCCACAGCTGTGGCAACATCAGATTCTTAACCCACTGTGCCAGGCCAGGGATCGAACTAGTGTTCCCGTGCTCCCAAGATGCCATCCATCCTGTTGCACCACAGCAGGAACTCCTGTTTTTCTTTTTCTTGTCTTTTTGCCATTTTTAGGGCCGCTTCCTGCGGCATATGAAGGTTCCCAGGCCAGAGGTTGAATCGGAGCCGTAGCCGCTGGCCTACACCAAAGCCACAGCAACTTGGGATCCGAGCCGCGTCCGCAACCTACACCACAGCTCACGGCAACGCCGGATCCTTAACCCACTGAGCAAGGCCAAGGATCGAACCTGTAACCTCATGGTTCCTAGTCAGATTCGTTAACCACTGAGCCACGACAGGAACTCCCTATTTTCCCTGATATATACGAAGTTTAGCAGACATGTTCTCCCAAATCCTGCTACACACCACCCATCCTTACAGATGCTTCCAGAAATTACTGTGACATACATTCCTGGATTTCGTGTGTTAGCATCACTTAAATCTCGTCCCCAGCTGAGTTAACTCTAGTTCCCAAATACTATGTTAGTACAAAGTCGATTTCCGTTGGACTCTCATCAAGAAGTTGAAAATACAAATGAAAACAAATGTTCAGGGAGTTTCTGTTGTAGCTCAGCAGTAAGGAGCCTGACTGGTATCCATGAGGATGAGGGTTTGATTCCTGGCCTCGCTCAGTGGGTTAAAGATCCAGCTGTAGTGTAGGCCAGCAACTACAGCTATTTGACCCCTAGCCTGGAAACTTCCATATGCCATAGGTGTGGCCCTAAAAACACAAAAAAAGAAAAAGAAAACAAATGTTCAGTGTACACCTGTATCATTAAAAAAAAAAAAAAAAAAAAAAAAAAACTGTTTGGAGATCCTGTTTTGGCTCTACAGGTTAAGAACTGGACTAGTATCCATGAGGACGTGGGTTCAATCCCTGGCCTCACTCAGTGGGTTAAGGATCTCGTACTGCTGCAAGCTGTGGCGCAGGCTGCAAATGCAGCTTGGATATGGTATTGCTGTGGTATAAGTCTACAGCTCCGATTTGATCCCTAGCCTGGGAACTTCCATATGCCACAGGTATGACCCTAAAAAGACCCCCAACACACATATAAAATTGTTTTAAGGAGTTCTCTTGTGGCACGGTGGGTTAAGGATCTGGTGTTGTCACTGCAGTGGCTCAGGTTGCTACTGTCACGTGGGTTCAATTCCTGGCTAGGAAACATCCACATGCCCAAGTGTGACCCCCACTCCGCACCTCCTAAAAAAAATATTTATTTATTTATTTTGCTTTTTATGGCTGCACCCTTGGCATATGGAGGTTCCAAGGCTAGGGGTCAAATCGGAGCTACAGCTGACGGCCTACACCACAGCTCACAGCAACGCTGGATCCTTAACCCACTGAGCGAAGCCAGGGATCGAACTTGCAGAACCTGCCAAGCTTATGGTTCCTAGTAGGATTTGTTTCTTCTGTGCCATGATGGAAACTCCAAAAATCTTTTAATCTTTTAATTTAGAAATCAGCTCCTAGGATTTACACATTCTGTAAACTGATCCCCTTGGACTCTCCCCCCTATTCACAAGAAGATGGTATTATTTCCTTCTTTTTTGCTTTTTAGGGCCACATACGGGCATACAGAGCTCCCAAGGCTAGGGATCCAATCAGAGATACAGCTGCCAGCCTACGCCACAGCCATGCAGGATCACAGACACATCTGCGACCTACACCACAGCTCAGGGCAACGCCAGATATTAACCCACTGAGCAAGGTCAGGGATCGAACCCACAACCTCATGGCTACTAGCTGGATTGTTTCTGCTGTGCCATGATGGGAATTCCAAAGATGGTATTATTTCTTAATGGCCCTACTCCCCAGCACATTTAACTGCCTTTTACGTGGGATAAGTCGTTGTCCAGTCAACAGCTGGTATTGCGATAGGTATTAAATTTTGCTGGATCTTAAGAATCTGATGTGGAAATTGCATTAGATTTAACTGCATTTCTAAGAGCTGAAATATTAACTTTAGTTGTTCACACTTTATGTTTTAAAATAACCTCTTGGAGTTCCCGTCGTGGCGCAGTGGTTAACAAATCCGACAAGGAACCATGAGGTTGCGGGTTCGATCCCTGCCCTTGCTCAGTGGGTTAACGATCCGGCATTGCCGTGAGCTGTGGTGTAGGTCGCAGACACGGCTCGGATCCTGCGTTGCTGTGGCTCTGGTGTAGGCTGGTGGCTACAGCTCCGATTTGACCCCTAGCCGCAGGAGTGGCCCAAGAAATGGCAAAAAGACAAATAATAATAATAATAATAAAATAAAATAACCTCTCCATTTTAAGCAGTGGTGTTCTCTCAAGGCTCCTCCTTTGTTGACATGCCGCTGAGGCTGAGACCCGGGAAAAGGGAGCAAAGAGGTCACATCTCAACGATGCTGAAAGCTGGGAGAAATGCTAGTGCTTCCAAAATGCTTGTGCTTTGTGGGGAAGAAGTGTGAATAGGGAAGCAGTTTTCAGCTGCTTCTCTATACTTGGGAGCCTTTTATGAAAATCTGCTTAAAGAAGATTCTTGAAGATATTCACAGTATCATCAGAATTAAAATAAGGGTTTCTGTATGTTGGAAAACAAAGGGCCAACAACCTTTACGCATTATATCAGCCTTCAGAGGACGTGCTTACTTTGGATTTATTTCTGCAAGTGCTGGATGCTTGTTGCTGTTCCAGACCCTGTAGTTGTGAGTGTTCTTCCAGGCCATAACAAAGGTCGTCCCATAGTCTGATAACATCTTTTCATTATCTGTCAAGTAAATACGTGAAAGTTGAGTTGCACTGTAACCAGTCAGGGAAGTGAAGATTCACAACCAAAAAGGGTAAAGGAACGGCTTTATTCTCCCTGTCCCCCTGCTGTTTTAGGGAGACAAAATACGAGAGATCAGCGAACTGGGGTCTATTTCCAGAAATCCTGTTAAGAAGCTATGTGACCTTTGGTAAGTCAATCACTTAGAATTTCATTTTTCTTAAGGAAAAACAAGAAGGCTGAGCCAGACATTTTCTAAGGTTCCTTACAACCCCAAAATATTTCCACATTCTCCTTACCAAGGTAAAGAAGCACTTTATTTATTAAAATTAACAGGATGGACAGTGGGTAAACATACTGATGTGCACATGTGGATGGAGTAGGCGATTAGGGTATCTTTTAGAGTATCTTTTAATCTTTTCACAAACATCATTTTTCTAAGAAAAGAGATTAGAAATAATATATTAGTTGTTTCTTTTTCACCACGATTTTCTCTTCTTTGTCTCACTATTTGATGAAACTCACTCTTAAGTTTCCATGCATTTCACTGTCAAAACATTTAAAATAACGAGGAGAATTTTCATATATTTAATGCTTAAAACTTTTTCACTATATCACTATCATGGGAAAGCCTCAAAATAGAGCATTTCTACTACTGGGTCGAATGGAAAAGGTCTGGAGAAACTTTTATTATTGCTATTATTTATTACTGCGATTGCTTCATAGAGTAATTGCAAATTGCTTGCTTCGAAGGTGAAACATGTGACTTTTGTTGCTCTGAGAGGAAGAGAAGGACATACACAGTTCCATATGCAGCATGGGAAGTTCTTTTAAGACTTATTCTTCAAATGCCCCCTCTCACTTCCTCTATTTAGCATAGTTTTGGAAGTCCTAGCCACAGCAATCAGACAAGAGAGAAATAAAAGTTATCCAAATTGGAAGGGAAGAGTTAAAACTGTCATGTACAGATGACATGATACTATATATAGAAAACACTAAAGACTCCACACGAAAATTATTAGAACTGATCAAATTGCACCCCCTCAAAATAAAATACTTAGGAATATTTCACAAGGAGGTGAAAGACATATGCTGAGAATAAAACAGTAATAAAGGAAACTGAAGATGACTTAAGTAAGGGGAAAGATACTCCACGCTTTTGGATTGGAAGAATTAATATTGTTAAAATGGTCATGCTACCCAAAACAATCTACAGATTTAATGCAATCCCCATCAAATTACCCATGACATTTTTCACAGAACTAAAACAATCCTAAAATGTATATGGAACCATAGAAGATACAAAAAGGCCAATGCAATCCTGAAGAAAAAGAACAAAGCCAGAAGGCATAACCCTCCCAGACTTTGGACAATATTACAAAGTTACAGTAACCAAAACAGCATGGTACTGGCACAGATATATGGATCAATGGAGAATAGAGCCCAGAAATAAACTCAAAACACCTAAAGTCAACAAATCTTTGACAAATCAGGCAAGAATATAAAATGGGAAAAAGTCTCTTTAACAAGTGGTTTGAAAAGTTGGAGAGCCTCATGTAAATCAATGATGACAGAATACACCCTCTCACCATGCACAAAAATAAACTCAAAATGGCTTTAAGACTTAAACACAAGACAGGACACCATAAAACTCTGAGAAGAGATCACAGGCAAAACCTTCTCTGACATCAACTGTACAAATATTTACTTAGCTCAGTCTCGCAAGGCAATAGAAATAAAAACAAAACAAAACAAAAAAACCCAAATGGGACCTAATCAGACTGACAAGCTTTTGCACAGTAAAGGAAACCATAAATGGAACAAAAAACAACCTATATAAAGGGAGAAAATATTTGCAAATGAAGTGACTAACAAGAGCTTAGTTTCCAAAATATACAAAGAGCTCACACAACTCAACCCAAAAACCACCACAATCAAAAAATGGGCAGAAGACCTAAATAGACATTTCTTCAAAGAAGAAATACAAATAGCCAACAGGCACATGAAAAACTGTTCAACATCTCTAATTATTACAGAAATGCAAATCAAAAGCACAATGAGGAGTCTCCCACAGCAAGAGAAATAAAAAACAACAAAAAACCAAACAACCCAATTGAAAAATGGGCAGAAGACCCAAATGGACATTTCTCCAAAGAAGACACATAGATGACCAGGAGGCACATGAAAAAATGCTCAACATCACTATCATTAGAGAAACGCAAATCAAAACTACAATGAGGTACCACTGCACATAGGTCCGAGTGGCCATCATTAATAAGTCCACAAAAGGAGTTCCCATTGTGACTCAGTGGTAATGAATACGACTAGTATTCACGAGGATGCAGGTTCCATCCCTGGCCTTGCTCAGTGGATTAAAGATCCAGCACTACCGCCAGCTGTGGTGAAGGTCATAGACATAGCTTGGATCCCATGTTGTTTGTCTATGGTATAGCCTGGCAGTTGCAGCTCTGATTTCACCCCTAGCCTGGGAACTTCCATATGCCACATGAGCAGTCCTTAAAAGGAAAAAATACATACAAACAAACAAACAAAATAAGTCTACAAACAACAAATGCTGAAGAGGGTATGGTGAAAGGGAACTCTCTTACACTGGGGTTGGTGGGAATACATTGGTACAACCACTATGGAGAACAGTATAGAGGTTCCTCAGAAAACTAAGGCTAGAATTACCATATGATCTAGCAATCCCACTTCAGAGCATATATCCATACAAAACTGTAATTCAAAAAGACATATGCACCTGCTTGTTCTGAGCAGCACTAATCATAATAGCCAAGACATGGAAACAACCTAAATGTCCACTGACAGAGGAATGAATTAATATGTGGTACATATACACGATGGACTACTACTCAGCCGTAAAAAAGAATGAAAAATGCCATTTGCAGCAACAGGGATGTAAATTGAGATTATCCTACTATGAGAAGTAAATCAGAAAGACAAACATGATATCACTTGTGTGTGGAATCTAAAATATGGCTCACTGCAGAGCTTGTTTTTCCTTGTGTATATTTTTTCTATGGGGAATGAGATAATTTTAATACAAGAGTGATTCTGTTTGCCTGATCCATTTTTACTGTTTAACAGGGAGAGTAGTTCTTAGAATGGGGAAATCTGAAGGTTTAATCATTCCAAATGTGATTTCCAATGATTTCTTTTCTTTCTTTTTTAATTTTTAGTGCTGTACCAGCAGCATATGCAAGTTCCCAGACTAGGGGTCGAATTGGAGCTGTAGCTGCCAGCCAATACCACAGCAACACCAGATCCGAGCCACACCTGCAACCTACACCACAGCTCAGAGCCACACCCAATCCTTAACCCACTGAATGAAGCCAGGGGTCAAACCCTCGTCATGGATACTAGTCAGGTTCGTTACTGCTGAGCCAGGACAGGAACTCCAATGATTTCTATTTTTTTTTAAAATTTCTCTTTTCTCCCTTTACATATCTTAAAAACATGTAAGCTGTATTTATAAATAGCACCATTATATACTTCCATATGGTGCAACACCAAGCAGCCACTTAGAAGTGACAAAGATCTGCATTTACTCTCTAGATACATGTTTCTCTTTCTCTTATAAAGAGAAGCTAAGTTTCAAAAAATAGGAAAAATGGGATCCATGTTTGTGAAAGGACTACCAAAATACCACACAATTAAAATCCAAGACACCGGCATAGAAAAAGTCTAGAAGGATACAAAGGATTCAAAATGCTAACAGTAACTATTTCTGTATGTGAGACTGACAGGTCATTTTTCTACAATAAAAGCTTATTTCTTTCTTTTTCTTTTTTTTTTTTTTTTGCCATTTCTTGGGCCACTCCAGCGGCATATGGAGGTTCCCAGGCTAAGGGTCGAATTGGAGCTGTAGCCACCGGCCTACGCCAGAGCCACAGCAACGCAAGATCCGAGCCGTGTCTGCAACCTACACCACAGCTCACGACAACGCCGGATGGTTAACCCACTGAGCAAGGGCAGGGACCGAACCCGCAACTTCATGATTCCTAGTCGGATTTGTTAACCACTGCGCCACTACGGGAACTCCAAAAGCTTATTTCTTTTTTTTTTTTTTTTTTTGTCTTTTTTGCTATTTCTTGGGCCGCTCCTGTGGCATATGGAGGTTCCCAGGCTAGGGGTTGAATCGGAGCTGTAGCCACCGGCCTATGCCAGGGCCACAGCAACGCGGGATCCGAGCCACATCTGCAACCTACACCACAGCTCACGGCAACGCTGGATCCTTAACCCACTGAGCGAGGCCAGGGACCGAACCCGCAACTTCATGGTTCCTAGTCAGATTCGTTAACCACTGCGCCACGACGGGAACTCCAAAAGCTTATTTCTTATGCAACTCAAAACATCATGTAAGTGTTACAAAATGAGAAAGCAGCCTCAAGCTCCTTACCTAACTGCAGTGTGGCAGCCAGCAGCGCGTGGATGTAGACTGCAAACTGGGCTCGGATCCATTCGTCACCTCCCTCCCAGCCCGTGCCGTCGAGGAAGACATCATCCCGGTTCTCAGTCACATGTCGCACTAGGTAATCTGCGAACCTGAGGTCCGCAGTGGTGGGGTTCAGCAGCTTCCTGAGTTCTGGATCATGGATCTGGATCAGAGCTTCTTCTACCTAGAGGGTACCCAGGTACAAGTCAGAGTCTGGGCATTCACGCAGATATCCATGCCACACTTTAAAGAGTAACTACTGGGAACTTGAAGCTGGAAATAAAAAATATGAATAATAGCATTCTCAAAAGCCGAGTCTATGAAAGAGACAAGTTTTTATACTGCAATATTCTTTTACTATTTAAAAAATGCTCATTTTTCTTTTAAAAAAATTTTTATTATTAAAGTACAGTTGATTTACAATGTTGTGCCAATTTTGCTATAGCAAAATGACTCAATCGTACATATTTAAAATTATTTTCCATTGTGTTCTATCCGAGGAGACTGGATATAGTTTCCTGTGCTATACAGTAGGACCTTAGTGTCCATCCACTCTAAATATAACAGTTTGCGTCTCTCATTTTCTATTCTTTTATTCTTATACAGTATAAAAGTAATTCATTTTGGAGGAATTCCCGTCGTGGCTCAGTGATTAACAAATCTGACTAGGAACCCATGAGACTGGGGGTTCGATCCCTGGCCTTGCTCAGTGGGTTAAGGATCTGGCATGGCTGGGAGCTGTGGTGTAGGTTGCAGACGCGGCTCCGATCCTGCGTTGCTGTGGGACCCCTAGCCTGGGAACCTCCATATGCTGCGGGAGCGGCCCAGTTTTAAAAAAAAAAAGGCAATTCATGTTGATTATAAATATTTTGAAAAATATAGAAATGTACAGTAAAAATCACCTTTATCATATAATCAGGAATTAAAACAATCAATGTAATTCCTAAAAAATGTTCCTTTAATTACAGATACTTTGGAATATTTTTATTATGTAATACTTGATATATAAAGAAATATATGTAACTTATAGGTTAGTTTGGAAGTATAATAATAAAACAAATGCCCATGAACTCACCAACCAACTTCAGAACCAGAAAGGAACCAATAAGGCTGAGAAAGCTATGATCCTCCCAATCTGTATCCTCCTGCCTTGGAAGGTATTTACGTATTTTTCTTTCTCAAAACTGGGATCTTAATACATATAGTTTTGAATTCCAGAATTTCCATTTATTATATTACAAACATTTCCCCAGGAAGCACACTGCGGTACTTTCTGTCAGGAACCATGAAAATCTTATGGTGGCTGAAATCAGCCCTCCAAAATTGTAAAATTGAACAAATTATTTAAATTTCTTACACACTGATGAGATGGCAAGTACTTACCTCTAGCTGCTTTCTACTATGAGGAGCACATTAAACAGGCTAGAAGTATTTAAATTATTTAAACAATAAACACATTTTGATTGTGAGACTGTAGTAGGAACAGACCGCCTGGGTAGGAATCCTGGCTTGTCCACTTGGCAGCTGTCTGACCTCTCTGTTCTTCAGCTTCTGCAGGTGTAATGTGGACACTAACGACTCCTATCTCACCGGTTGTTATGAAAATTAGATTGTTCGTATACCTAAGGTGCTTAGGATGCCTGGCAAAGGAAGCAATTATTACTGCCACTAGTGTTATTACTATGCCCAAATTCTGTTTACTAAGAAAGGAAAGCAGGGACGAGCTGTGTCAAGAACATGCACTTGTACGTAAACCTACTTCCACAATGGCATCACTGAGGTGCTTCTGTTGTCGAAAAAGGATGTTAGTAGCTCCAGCAACAAATCCCCGAACGGTGACATCAGAGAGAAGATGATGCTGCTGCAATGCCATATAAGGCAAACATAGATATCCCTACAAATTGTAAGAATAACACAACACATTAGAAAAGTAACGGACTAGCTCTCTAGGCTTGAAGAAAGACATGGCTAACAGTGGGAAAGAAACTCCCAATCTTCCCCCACCCCTACGCCATCCCTAACACAGCTATCTTTGACTCACAATAATATTCCAATCATCACCACCATCATCATTGAAGGTCGTGACTGTATTATGTCCAGTTAACTGCCAACCTTTTCCATGAATGGTCAGATCTTGGCAAGGTGGTCTAACATAGTTGTCTTACCTGATCACTTTGTTCTCAGTTCAACCTAAAAGCCTACAGTAAACTAACAAACCAGATTTTTTTCATCTAGGAAACTAAGTATTAAGTCCATTAAAAAGTATGTTGTTCAGTAGGAAGCTGTGAGTTCTTCCAGTAAAATTTTAAAACACATGCATTTACACATAACCACCAAAGTACTATTGTGAGAATACCAAGGTACTACATAACAGCTGTTTTATTCTATTGTTAAAAATTATACAACAATATATTTGCTACTAAATGTTTAAAGCAAAAATGACACTGGCAGGAGGTGTGTATTTAATTTTCATTTAAATTGCACTGGAAAACACCACTACCCTGAAAGTTATGCTTTAACTGCCAAACCATTGCAGGGAATTAAGTTTATGAAAAGCACCATATTTCCTAAAAATAAAGGTGATGACATCGGAACTATGATAAACTGAAGCAGGAAATGCAATTTCTGCTGAAAGATTCTAAATCAAAATAGATTTATAACAAGTGACACAATTTGTGTGTGAAATCAGGAGGGCAGATTTACTGAACTCTTGAATTTGTTTTTAATCAAGTCTGATGACAGTTTCATTTATTTTTTTCGTCTTATCACCATAAAAACAAACATACACTGAACAATAGTTATCTGGATGACATCTTGTTCACATCATAAGATGAATTTCTCTGGGGGCAAGAGATGCCCCTTCTGCTACTTCATTTTCTTCACTGCATCTAGGATGTGCTTTGTACCCAACAGCTGGTTGTTAAATACTTAATACTTAGACTTCCAGTTCTAAGAGGGAAATTACACTGATACAATCTTGCCTCGGGAAACAAAAGAAAAATCTCCTTACACTTAAAGCAATTAGAGAAAGAATAAACAAAAACCACATTTAGTAGAAGGAAGGTCAGAGTAGAAATAAATGAATTAAAGAAAAAGAAGACAACAGAGGAAAAAAATCAATGAAACTACAAGCTGGTTCTTCGAAAAGATAAAATTGATAAATCTTTAGCCAGACTCATCAAAAAAAAAAAAAAAAAAAAAAAAAAAGGAAGAAGTCTCAAACGAACAAAATTAGAAATGAAAAAGAAGTTACAACTAACACCATAGAAATACAAAGGAGGAGTTCCTGTCGTGGCGCAGTGGTTAACGAATCCGACTAGGAACCATGAGGTTGCGGGTTCGATCCCTGCCCTTGCTCAGGGGGTTAACAATCCGGCGTTGCCGTGAGCTGTGGTGTAGGTTGCAGACGTGGCTCGGATCCCGAGTTGCTGTGGCTCTGGCGTAGGCCAGTGGCTACAGCTCCGATTCGACCCCTAGCCTGGGAAACTCCATATGCCATGGGAGTGGCTCAAGAAAAGGCAAAAAGACAAATAAATAAATAAAATGAAAGAAAGAAAGAAAGAACGAGAAACGAAACTGTGATTTTATTTTATTTTATTGTTTGTCTTTTTTCCCCCAGGGCTGCATCCATGGCATATGGAGGTTCCCAGACTAGGGGTCTAATTGGAGCTGTAGCCACCGGCCTACGCCACAGCCACAGCAACTCGGGATCCGAGCCGCATCTGCAACCCACACCACAGCTCATGGCAACGCTGGATCGTTAACCCCTTGAGCAAGGCCAGGGATTGAACCCGAAACCTCATGGTTCCTAGTCAGATTCATTAACCACTGAGCCACAATGGGAAGTCCCAAGAAACTGTGATTTAAAAACTGGAGTTCCTTGGTGGCTCAGTGGGTTAAGGATCTAGCATTATCACTGCTATGCCACGGGCTTGGCCAAAAATCAAAACCAAAAAAACCCTTCCAACAAACAAAAGTCCAGGACAAGACAGTTTCACAGGTGAATCCTTTCAAACACTTAGAGAAGAGGTGACACCTCTCTTTCTGAAATATTCCAAAGGAACACTCCCAAAGTCATCCTATGAGGCAACCATCACTCTGATACCAAAACCAGCCATCAAAGGTACCACAAACAAATAAACAAATAAGAAAATTACAGCAAAAAAAAATCACTGATAAGAGAAGACTTTCAAAAGTTGAAATATAGGTCTAGTAACCTGGTTTTTATCCTTCTGGACAATGTTTTCCTCTTTTTTTTTTCCCCACCTTTTTTTTGGCCACACCCTTGGCACACGGACTTTCCCGGGCCAGGAATCAAACCCATGCCACAGCAGTGACCTAAGCCCCTGCACTGACACTGTCAGATCTTTATTTAACCTGCTGAACCACAAGAGAACTCCTCTCTTCTTTAAAAGGCCAACTATAGAAGCACCAAAAACAAATCCATGTCTAAGTATTAAGAAATACTTAGTACACAGTGCTTCTCAACCCACTCCCTCTTGTGACTAAAGGCAGAAAAAAACCCTTGCTCCTCATCCAGAATGACTCAAAAAGCTGGTTCAAGGCTCACATTCACACTTCACTTTGTGTGCTATGGGTTAAAAAAACAACAGACTCCCCTCTCCCCAACTCCCTGTTTCTAAACATAAATAAGTAACACGGAGTTTCTGGTGGTCAAGAGGTTAGGATTTGGCACTTTCACCGCTGAGGCCCAGGCTCAATCCCTGGTCTGGGAACTGAGACCCCATGCAGAGCCACTGTAGGCCACGCCCCCCAAAATAAGTAAACATAAATAGCACAATATTGAAAGCTTTCAAACTTGATAGGGACCCCAGAATGCCCTACCGTCCCAACTAGGGCTGAGAGTTCTTCATTTTTTAATTTTTTGCTTTTTAAGGCTACACCTGCAGCATAATGAAGTTCCCAGGCTAGGGGATGAATCAGAGCTGCGGCTGCTGGCCTAGCCAAGCCATAGCAACAGCAGATCCGAGCAGCATCTGCAACCTACACCACAGCTTGCAGCAATGCTGGATCCTTAAACCACTGAAGGCCAGGGATCCAACCTGTGTCCTCATGGTTGTAAGTCAGATTGTTTCCGCTGAGCCACGACAGGAACTCCCAAGAGAGACTTTCTAATATAAATACTTTGGAACTTTTGGATAGTGAACCATGTAAAAGTATTACATATTTCAATTCTTAAAATTACTTCAAACGGTAGTTCAAAATAGCTTTAAAAACTTGCTATCGGGAGTTCCTGTGGTGGCTCAGTGGTTAACATATTCAACTAGGAACCACAAGGTTGCGGGTTCAATCCCTGGCCTCCCTCAGTGGGTTTAGGATCTGGTGTTGCCATGAGCAGTGGTGTAGGTCGCAGACACGGCTCGGATCCTGTGTTGCTGTGGTTGTGATGTAGGCCAGCGGTTATAGCTCAAATTCAACCCCTAGTCTGGAAACCTCCATATGCTGCAGGTGCGGCCTTAGAAAAGACAAAAAGACACACACAAAAACTTGCTACCATTACTTTCTTGAGAGTCCGTGCCCATGTGTGTGGAAGTTCCTGGGCCAGGGAGCAAACCCAAGCCACGGGGGTGACAACACCAGATCCTTAATTGCTTAGCCTCAGGGAACTCGACTTCATTACTTTTTTCTTTTTTCTATTTTTTGCTTTTTTAGGGCTGCAACTGCAGCATAAGGAAGTTGCAGGCTAGGGGTTGAATCAGAGCTGCAGCTGCCAGCTCATGGCAAGGCCGCACGCATCTTTAACCCACTGAGCAAGGTCAGGGATCGAACCCACATCCCCATGGATACTAGTCTGATTTGCAATCCACTGAGCCACAACCGGAACTCCCCAAATCATTACTTTTAATGTGATCAATCTAGCCTAAGTATCTTTTTTTTGTTGTTGCTTTTTAGGGTTGCACAGGAGGCATATGGAGATTCCCAGACTAGGGGCTGAATTGGAGCCACAGCAATGCAGGATCTGAGCCGCATCTGCAACCTACATCACAGCTCATGGCAAAGCCAGATCTTTAACCCACTGAGTGAGGCCAGGGATTGAACCTGAAACCTCATGGTTTCTAGTCGGATTGTTTCCGCTGCGCCACAACAGGAACTCCAATTTAGCCTAAATCTTTTAAAGGCCTTCAGTGTATGATGGCAATAAGAGTCTGGGTCTCTGCACATAGAGGAGCCTCCAACCCCAAGCCCATTCATGGCTTTCCACTTTTCTAGAGTGCTTTAACTTCCATTATTTGCAGTTGCAGTATATAATGGTTAAAAAAAAGAAAAAAAATGATTCTGCACGCCTATGTTTATAGCAGCACCACTCATAATAGCCAGAATGTAGGAGCAACCCAGATGTCCATTGATGGTTAAACAGATAAACAAAATGTGGTATCTGTACATATAATGGAACTGTATTCGTCCTTAAGGAAATCCTGTCTTATGCTACAACATGGTTGAAACTTGAGGACATTATGTAATATAAAATAAACCAGTCACAAAAAGATACATAATTCCACTAATGTAGGTATCTTCAAGAAGTCAAGTTCATAGAAACAGAAAGAATGATGGGTGTCAAGGGCCACCGTAAAAGGAGAAGGGGAGTTGTGATTTAATGGGTACAAAGTTTCAGTCTTATGAGAAAGTTCTAGAGGTTTGTATGCCCCAGGGACAGACAGATACACCAATGAACCAACAACAAAGGGCCCCAAGACAGACTCTGTTCCTCAACCATACACAAAAATTAATTCCAGGTAGATAAAAACAAAAATGTGAAAGTCAAAACTACGAAGCTTGAAGTCCCACACACTAGTGACAACAAGGGAGACAACCCAGAAGCTTTAACACAACTACTACACAAACGGAAATCCAAATGATTATCAAGAATATGAAACATCACTCAACCTCAATCGTGACTAATGAAAAAAATGCAAACGAACAATGACAGGATATCACCAGGATGGCTACATATTAGGAAATCTGACAATAACAATTGCTGGCAAGAATGTGGAGCAATGGAAACTCTTATCCACTGCTGTGGAAATGGAAATCATTACAACCTTTTTAGAAAACAGTTTGGAATTGTTCTAGTAAAGCTAAAGATATCCATTCTCATGTTCCAGTATTCTCACTTCTAGGACTGAATCCTTAAGAAACTCTTGCATGTACACAGCCAAGATTCCTGAAAAAGAATTTATTATTCTTTTCGGGAATTATAAAGAAGCATTATTCGTACGTAGTAGTCAGAAATTGGAAACAAAGATGTTCATCCACAGAAGTGACAAACTGAAGAATAACTGCGACCAGAAAATACAGAGGAATGATGGTATGTAACTTCATGTGAAATCGTGGATGAAACTAAAAACAACTGACAGAACACTGTAAATCAACTACAATAAAAAAAAATAAAAACAGTGTTGAGAGAAAAAAAGCCTGGTGCCACTTAAACAAAATTCATAAACATGCATCCATTACTTTTTTAGCTGTCCATCAAGTTATACATAGGTTCCCTCACTCTGAATATGATAATCTGTAAGCAAGCAAACCAAATATAAACTCAGAAGCACTTTAACACACGTGACAGAAAGAAATTTTGGTTTTCAACTACATATACTTTTAACTCTTTCATAAATTTGTTTCACTAAAAGTTAACAAGTTAACAAGTTGAAACAAGAGGATTCCTTTTTTTTTTAGGACCGCACCCGCAGCATATGGAGGTTCCCAGGCTAGGGGTCTAATAGGAGCTGTTGCCACCGGCCTACACACAGCCACAGCAATGCCAGATCCAAGCCGCATCTGTGACCTACACCACAGCTCTCAGCAACGCCGGATCCTTAACCCACTGAGTGAGGCCAGGGATGGAACCTGCAACTTCATGGTTCCTCACAAACCTCATGGTTCGTGGCTCAGTGGTTAACGAATCTGACTAGGAACCATGAGGTTGTGGGTTCGATCCCTGACCTCACTCAGTGGGTTGGGGTCCGGTGTTGCCGTGAGCTGTGGTAGGTCACAGATGTGGCTCAGATCCTGTATTGCTGTGGCTGTGGTGTAGGCCAGCAGCTACAGCTCTGATTAGACCCCTAGCCTGGGAACCTCCATATGCCGTGGATGTGGCCCTGGAAAAGAAAAATAAATAAATAAATAAAGTGGTCCAGTCAGCAGAGCATACGTATTACACAGGTACATTTTCTAATTTTCCTTTCTCCTTTGATTCCTCGTTCCTTTCCCTCACCTCATGGTCCCCTCTCCTCTCCCTCAGCATCCTAGTTTCTTCCCTACATCCCTAAATCAGCTCTGGGGAGAAGTTCAGGCATAATTTTAGAATCTGGTGTCTATAGTTTTTATTTAATATGCCTCATCTCTAAGATTGACAAGAAATGCATTATCAATTTCAAGAACCAGAGAGAAGATTGGAACTCAATACCTGGGGAATCTTTCCAAACATAACTATTCATTAGGAAGAAATGTTTCCATTTATTCCCCTGCTGAGTCAGGGGACCACTCAGCTTAGTATTCTCTTCAAAGCTTGCCATCCCACTTCTGCAATATTGTCCAGGCATGCAAGTTTCTCTCCGGCATTTTTTTTTTTTAATTTTTTGTTTAGGGCTGCACCTGCAGCATATGGAAGTTTCTAGGCGAGGGGTTGAATAGGGGCTGCAGATGTTAGCCTATACCACAGACACAGCAATGCTAGATCCAAGCTGTATCTGCAACCTCCACTGTAGCTCATGGCAATACTGGATCCTTAATCCAATGAGTGGGGCCAGGGATCAAACCTGCAACCTCATGGATACTAGCTGGGTTCATTACCTGCTAAGTCACAACAGGAACTCCCTCTCTGGCTATTTTTGAAGTAATTTTCCAAGATTTTTTGCTAACCCCTTCCTCTGAACAAGCAGTTTAAGATCTTCAAGAGGAAAAAAAAAAAAGCCTAAAGGCAGCTCTCCTAAGTATATTTCATATTCCAAACTTACTGACATGAAAGAATCAGCAACTGCATTTGAAAGTGTGATTACATGAGTTAGGTTTTAATCATTACATAATAAAACATAATACCCGAAAGAACAATGTTAAATTTATCATGATGGTGGTGGATAAGCCCCTCATACATTCAGTACTGGCATAATGCACACTAAGAGAAGATTCTGCCCAACATAGTTTATTAACAGCACCACAAAACACATTTACACTGCTTTATTTAATTCAGCGATCTCACAAACAAAAACAAAAATCCCTCCCAAGTTCATCTCCCTCTTGATATCTCCACAATGATAAAAACTGGAGTGGGTGAGTAAGAGCTCCCAAAAGCACAGGTGGTCGGGTCACCCAAACGTGAGCTCGGAAGAGCCACCCACAGTCTGTGGTTACCAACAACACTCAGTAGTGTGAGAGCCCTGAGTTTGCTCTCCAGGCTCTTAAACCCCAGTTTTAAGACATTGCATTTAGTTCAATCATGAAACCAATTAAGATAATTTCAGCATCCCCCAAGAGGCCACAAAATGAACTAAGACAGCACTTCTGTTAACTATTCAGCAGTACTGACTTGGGGCAAGTACTTATTTGTAAAAGTGGATAAACCTAAAAAGAATTTATTATATAGTGGCAAAGAAATACATGTTCCAGTCAATACTGCACATTTTCTTTTCCACATAAAGTTTTATTTCAGGCATAAAGCAAAGTCTTTAGAGAAAAACATAAAACTTTTCTCTAGTTACTGGAAACATTTATCTGCCTTTCATGGTAAACTTCAAGACCACAGAGGTAAGAATTTAGAAATTAGTACAGGGCCTGGCACATAGGAAGGCAGTAATACATACTGACTGAAAATGAAATAGGATTTCTTTTCTTCTTCTCCATTTTGAAAAATATTTCATGAATGGCAATAAAATATTTTTTCCTGAATAGGATAAAAAAAAAAATCCAGAAGTTCCCGTCTTGGCACAGTGGAAACGAATCTGACTAGGAACCATGAGGTTGCAGGTTCAATCCCTGGCCTCGCTCAATGGGTTGGGGATCCGGCGTTGCCGTGGCTGTGGTGTAGGCTGGTGGCTACAGCTCCGACTGGACCCCTAGCCTGCAAACCTCCATGTGCTGTAGGTGTGGCTCTAAAAGACAAAAAAAAAAAAAAAAAAAAAAAGATATCCTATAACATAAGAAACTCAATCAGGGAGTTCCCATTGTGGCTCAGTGGTAATGGACCCGACTAGTATCCATGAGGACGAGGGCTCAATCTCTGGCCTTAGTCAGTGGGTTAAAAATCCAGCATTGCTGTGAACTGTGGGTTAGGTCGCAGATGTAAGCTCAGATCTAGCATTGCTGTGGCTGTGGCATAGGCTGGCAGCTGCAGCTCTGATTTGACCCTTAGCCTGGGAACAGACAAAAATAAAAAAAGATACTGAATCAAAGGTTCAATTGGACTGACTACATTGTGTTTGTGACTTTAAAAAAATTATGGTGGGGGGATGAAAAAATTTACACATATGTTTTGAATGTGTTTTCATAAAAAGATTAAATAATAGTTTCTAGGGCAAGTTTACCAAACACTACACTGCATCTATGAGTGGTACTAATATTTAAGTTAGCAATCCAGGCAACTTTTCTTAAAATATTGTAACCTTTGGAATTGCAATAGTTTAGTATAAATTCATTAAATACAATCAAGACTCTTATTTTTTCAAAGATAAACCTGGATAATTAAAAACAGACCAAATACAGTGATGGTTGAGTTCATAGTTTCCAAACTCTTTCCAATCAAAATCCCCTGAATTAATTCCCTTTAGCCTTACACTATGGTTATAGATGCCAGGGCACTACACATTTGGTATGTATTTTACAGTTTTCACAAAAAATTTTCAGACTGAACATGTCTTCAAAGCCAAAAGTTAAATTCTACAAAGAGTTTGTCAGATCCTTATGGGCCTTAACAAACGACACTAAGCCTTACCTTTGTGAAGATGGCCAAGGGCATGCCATACTGGTCCTCTTCCAAACCGGAAATCAGCCCTGGTATCAGGACCACTTGGCCTGTGTTAGCTTGAGGTTGTACAGTAATTGGAGGACTGTCTGAGGGCAAAGAGTCCTTTGGAAATGAGTTTATCTGTTCTGACCCTGCCTGTTCTCTTTCTTTCAAGGAGGAATCCTCTAGGACGCTAGGATCCAAGGTCTCCCAGTCACTTTCTGAAGACTCTGGAGAGGGGCGAGAAGGAGGTTTCAAATACTGATTGGAATCACTGAGTTCCTGTCCTTCGCTGCTGTCATCTTCTGCCCGGACCAAAGGTTCTTCAGTCTTGAAGGCAATGTCTCCTCCATGATTTCCAGTCATGCTTTTCTTGAATGTTCCCAAGTTGGTGTTTGAAATGTCCGAAGCAGGCATGGAAACAAAATCGTCTGCAGGGGGATTATTTTCCTGAAGCCCAACATCTTCAGACATACTCTTTCGGGGTCTGTACTGAGAACAGTCCCTGAGGCCATGTTCAATCATGCCTAAAACATACAATATTGGAGAAGAGCTTGGCTTATGTCAAGAAGAGATTTATAGTCTGCTCTAAATAGTGGAACTGTCCTATAAAAATTTTAGTAAGCAATGCTTGCACAAACTTTAATTAAAAAAAAAAGTCTCATAAAAAAAGAGAAATTTATTGCTAAAGTGGATATGTCATTAAAATAGAATGGTAATCCTACACAGCTCGTCTCTGAAAATTTTTATCATTCAAAGGTCCAGTACAAGATTAAAAAGAGTAGAGCCCTTCTCTGTCTTCCCCCTCCCCGCCTGCCTGCCCATGCATTCTTTGCACATATTTTTCCTCTTAATAAATACTTCATTTGCCTCAGATAGACAGAGGAAGAAAGAAAAAAAAAATCAAGAAAGAAAGAAATCAGAGTTCCCGTCATGGCGCAGTGGAAATGAATCCAACTAGGAACCATAAGGTTGCAGGTTCGATCCCTGGCCTCGCTCAGTGGGTTAAGGATCCCATGTTGCCCTAAGCTGTGGTGTATGCTGCAGACACGGCTTGGATCCTCTGTTGCTGTGGCTCTGGCGTAGGCTAGCAGCAACAGCTCCGATTAGACCCCTAGCCTGGGAACCTCCATATGCCACAGGTGAGGCCCTAAAAGAACAAAAGACAGAAAGAAAGAAATCAAGAAAGAAAAAGAAACTGCAACCCTCTTACCTGGAAAAAGGGATAACACAGTCATCAGGGCACCCACCAGTTTATTCACTGGAGAAATATAAAAAAGAACCTGAAATGGATTCAATCAAAATTAAATTAGAAAATTCTGAAGTCCACAATGATTATTTATTTATTTATTTACTCTAAATTTTTTTTTTTTTTTTTATCTTTTTAGAGCCACACCCAAGGCATATGGCAGTTTACAGGCTAGGGGCTGAATGTGAGCAGCAGCTGCTGGCCTATGCTACAGCCACAGCAAAATGGGATCTGAGCCACAGCTCACAGCAACACGGGATCCTTAACCTACTGACCAGGGCCAGGGATCGAACCCACTAGTATCTTCATGGATACTAGTCAGGTTTGTTACCACTAAGCCACAAGGGGAACTCCACACAAAGATACCTTAAAAAAAGAAAAAAGAAAAGGAGAGGATAAAACTCTTTTTTATGAAAGCATAACAGCTGACAAATAGAGAATTTATGATGGAAGCAGAAAGCCACTGAGCATCCACCACAGTTCAGGTAAAAATTACCAGAACGTGCTAAAACTATTGTGAAAGGTTGCTGGGTAACAGGATACTCGTGTAGCTTCAAATTTATCATCCCACAATTTACCTACCAGCTGCAAAGAGAAAACAAGTACCTAATGTGAAGAAACCTGGCAACCACCACCTTAATCAAAAGATCACACCTCACGTCACCAATACTAGTACAGTTATGGGCCTCCTGATGTGATTCAGAGGACACATCACCACCTGTAGAGTGTTCTTGCCAAAAAAGTTTATTTATTTTTTTATTTTTGGTTGTGTCCATGGCATGCAGAAGTTCCCAGGCCAGCAACTGAGCCTGTGCCACAGCAGCAACCCAAGCTAGAGCAGTGACAAAGCTGGATTCTTAACTGAGCCACCGGGGAACTCCTCAAAAAAGTTTAATCTGAAAAAAAAGGAGTTCCTGTCATGGCGCAGTGGTTAATAAATCTGACTAGGAACCATGAGGTTGCAGGTTTGATCCCTGGCCTCACTCAATGGGTTAAGGATCCGGCATTGCCATGAGCTGTGGTATAGGTTGCAGACGCGGCTTGGATCCCGTGTTGCTGTGGCTGTGGCTGTGGCGTAGGCCAGCGGCGACAGCTCCTATTCGACCCCTAGCCTGGGAACTTCCATATGCCTCGGGAGCGGCCCTAGAAAAGGCAAAAAAAAAGAAAAAAGAAAAAAAAAGTTTAATCTGAAACTAGGCACAAGGAAACAATCACACAAATCAAATATTATAATGAAACTAATCTGGATTCTTAAAAAAAAGGAGGAAAGTCAATGTCATGAAAAACAAAGAAACAAAAAGAAAATGAGATCATGGAATTGTTTGAGATTAAAGGAAGCAGGGATGGCTCCTGATTAGTCTAAACCTGAGGTCAGCAAACTCTTCTATAGGTGGTAAGCAGATTGGGCCCTGGGTCCGAGTACGCAGACCCTTGCTCTAAAATCCCTTATCGGAGGTCCCATCATGGCGCAGTGGTTAACGAATCCGACTAGGAACTGTGAGGTTGCGGGTTCGGTCCCTGGCCTTACTCAGTGGGTTAAGGATCCGGGGTTGCCGTGAGCGAGGCTCGGATCCTGCGTTGCTGTGGCTCTGGATATGTGTCTTTGCAAATGTGCATATGTGTCTTTGCAAATGAATCGACTGACAAAGGATTAATCTCCAAAATTTATAAACACCTTCTGCATCTCCATACCAAAAAAACAAAAAACCCCATCAAAAAATGGGCAGATCTAAACAGATGATTCTCCAAAGAAGACATACAGATGGCCGAGAAACACATGAAAAGATGTTCAACATCACTCATCATTAGAGAAATGCAAATCAAAACCACTAGGAGGTACCACCTTACACCAGCCAGAATGGCCATCATCCAAAAGTCTACAAACAATAAGTGCTGGAGAGGGTGTGGAGAAAAAGGAACCCTAGTACACTGTTGGTGGGATTGTAAATTGGTGCAACCACTGTGGAAAACAGTGTGGCGATTCCTCAGAAAACTAAACATAGAACTACCATTTGACCCAGCAATCCCACTCCTGGGCATCTATCCAGAGAAAACCACGACTCGCAAAGACACATGTACTCTGATGTTCACTGCAGCACTATTTTCAATAGCCAAGACATGGGAGCAACCTAAGTGTCCACTGACAGAGGAATGGATCAAGAAGATGTGGTACATATACACAATGGAATATTACTCAGCCATTAAAATGAATGAAATACCATCATTTTTAGCAACATGGATGGACCTAGAAATTATCGTGCTGAGTGAAGTCAGTCATACAATGAGACATCAACATCAAATGCTTTCACTGACATGTGGAATCTGAAAAAGGATAGAGGGAACTTCTTTGCAGAACAGATACTGACTTACAGACTTTGAAAAACTTATGGTTTCCAAAGTAAACAGTTTGGGGGGTGGGGGGATGCTCTGGGTTTGTGGGATGGAAATCCTATAAAATCGGATTGTGACGATCGCTGTACAACTATAAATGTAATAAATTCACTGAATAATAATAAAAAAGAATATGTGCTAATTTAGCTGACTGCAATTTTGATAACCAAAAAGTCTTCATTTATACTTTGTCGTTAGTTTTTTATTTAGTACTTAAGAAATATCAATAAATATTAAATGTTCTATCCATTCCAATCTCACCTTTTTTTCAAGAAGAATTAGTTTAAATAGGATTAAGACCTGAAGAAAGACAAAAAATATATTGTATTAAAATAAGAAACTCAAGCCATTTATTCCTTTGCCTCTCCCCCTCCTCCAAGGTAACCATGTTTCAGTGAATATTAAGCAGTTATAATGCCTTTAAAAATACACTGAAATATTATCTGTGTCCTCTAAAAAACACTGAGAACCACTTAAATTGCTAACAAATTGCACATTTTGGAAGAAGCTGTGCCACTTTTGCTTGAAACATGTGAAAGCTCCTTAAAGGGTATATACTCTTCATTTCTGGATGTCCAAGGGACATTCATAGAGCAGATACTGTATCTGTTAAGTGAATGATCAATGTATGCTCCATTCAACACATGCTTTCTTTAGGAATAAAGATCAGAAGACATAAGTATAGGTATTTTACTGGAAAATGTTTCACTCGACATACAAAATACTCCGCAAGATTTAAAATAGGTTTCTTTCAAATGTGAGACACACACACACACACACACACACACACACACACACACCCATGGAATACTACTCAGCCATAAAAAAGAATGGAATAATGCCATTTGAAGCAACACGGATGGATCTAGAGATTATCATACTAAGTGGAAGTCAGAAAGAGAAAGGCAAATATATCACATACCATATACCGTATGATATATGTAGAATCTAAAATACCAATGGGGAGTTTCCACTGTGGCTTCATTAGGAATCAGGTTCGATTCCTGGCCTCGTTCAGTGGGTTAAGGATCTGGCATTGCCCTGAGCTGTGGTGTAGGTTGCAGACAAGGCTCGGATCCAGATCCATTGCTGTGGCCGTGGCACAGGCTGGCAGCTGCAGCTCCAATTCACCCTAGCCTGGGAACTTCCATATGCCACAGGCGTGGCCCTAAAAAGCAAAAAAATAAAATAAAATAACATATAACACAAATGAATTTGTCAGAAACAGACCCACAGATACAGAGAACAGACTTGTGGTTGTGGGGGAGTGATTTTTTTGTGGTGTGAGAAGGATGGATTAGGAGTTTGGGATTGGCAGACACAACCTATTACGTACAGAATTATACATAGGATGGATTAACAACGAGGTCCTACTGTATATCACAGGGAATAATATTCAATATCCAGTAATAAACCATAATGGAAAAGAAAAAATAAAATAAAACATGTTCCTTTCCACTGTAATTTCATGAGATCTGAAATTATAAAGACCATAGGAAAAAAGTATCCTATCCTACACAGAAATAAACAGACACTATTTGTACATTTTTAGAAATTTCTATCATGTAAGTACCACCAACACTTTCAACTTGATATCATTATGACAGCTGTCTTTAGGAAAAACTAAAACGTGGCTATGCCACAATCTACATCACTCCACACAGTTCATGGAATTTGTCCAGTTAAATGAACGTAATCTTAGTACATTGTAAATTAAAAAAGGTATCATACCTTGTGTCGAAAATGAAGCACAAGATCTCGAGGAGACAGACCTACAATGGTGAAAGAAAAAAAAGGTAATCTGTGACTACAACCTTCTGTTCTTGTCAGAGAAAGTTTGACCTCAAAAGAAAGGCAGGTAAAAAGTAGGCACATGCAAATATTTAAGTATTTATGTAATTTTTGATTATGTACGCATATAATCAGCATTTATTAGATACTGTTAATAGTTAAACCACACCATCTGATAAAACTTTCTATAATAACAGAAATGTTCTCAATTTGCACTGTTCAACGGAGTAGCCATATGTGGCCACTGAGCACCTGAAATATGGCAATTGTGACCAACAAACTGACCTGTAAATTTTATTTAATTTCTCTGAAAACTAATCTAGCTGTAGTCACACGTGGCTAGTGGCTACTGTTACGCAGCTCTAAAACTTTGTTTCTACAACCATCTTACAAATGACACAAGTTTAGAAATTATGAAGCTTGTACCACAGTGGCAGTACGAGCTTGGTTTTTGGTCACCATCTCCACAGGATGTTATTTCTGAATCACACACAGTCTTCTCTGATCATTTGCCACAGAACAAGATAAATTAATTTAGAGAAAAGCATATTGGAGAATTTAGATCCCATATAGAAATGTAATTCTGATCATGCAGTTTTTTTTGTTTTGTTTTGTTTTGTTTTTTGTCTTTTTGCCATTTCTTGGGCCGCTCTCACGGCATATGGACGTTCCCAGGCTAGGGGTCGAATCGGAGCTGTGGCTGCCAGCCTACGCCAGAGCCCAGCAACGCAGGATCTGAGCCGCGTCTGCGACCTTCACCACAGCTCACGGCAACGCTGGATCATTAACCCACTGAGTAAGGGCAGGGATCGAACCCGAAACCTCATGGTTCCTAGTCAGATTCGTTAACCACTGAGCCACGACGGGAACTCCTGATCATGAAGTTTTAAGTGCAACTCAGCATGCCAAACAAACAAAAAAATGAAAGCATTTCTTCTGACTCATAAAAAAGCTGCTTACCAAGATATACCTGGGATCCTTCTAAGGAAGTTCCTCCCAACGAACTATTCATATGTTCATAGAGCTCCTATAAGATATAGATTCAGTTTGGAACACTTTATTATCACTTTAGACACTGAATTAGAAATAAGATAATTGGGGGAAAATTGATTCTTTTTTTTTTTTTTTTTGTCTTTTTTGTTGTTGTTGTTGTTGCTATTTCTTGGGCCGCTCCCGCGGCATATGGAGGTTCCCAGGCTAGGGGTCGAATCGGAGCTGCAGCCACCAGCCTACGCCAGAGCCACAGCAACGCAGGATCCGAGCCGCATCTGCAACCTACACCACAGCTCACGGCAACGCCGGATCGTTAACCCACTGAGCAAGGGCAGGGACCGAATCCGCAACCTCATGGTTCCTAGTCGGATTCGTTAACCACTGCGCCACGACGGGAACTCCGAAAATTGATTCTTTAATTGAGTTTTGCCAGGCTGTAAATTCAAAAACAAGCAAAGTCTCTCTGAAACTCGGTCAGTTTCCAACTCCTTCGTCCTCCTCTTCTACTTTTTTTTCCTTTTCTTTTGGCTACAGTGTGCAACAGCTTGATGTGAGATCTTAGTTCGCAGACCAGGGATTATTGAATCTGGGCTGCAACAGGGAAAGCACCAAGTCCTAACCACTAGATCACCAGGGAACTCTTTTCTTTTCTTTTTTTTTTTTTTCTTTTTAGGGCCGCAGGTGTGGCATATGCGAGTTCCCAGGCGAGGGTTGAATCGGAGCTACAGCTGCCACCTCTCGCCACAGCCACGCGGGAAGTGAGCTGCATCTGTGACCTACAACACAGGTCACAGCAACACAAGATCCTTTAACCCACTGGGCAAGGCCAGGGATTGAACCCACATCCTCATGGACACTAACCCACTGAGCCACAATGGGAATTCCAAAGAGAAATGTCTTTCTTAAGATAATAAATGATTATCTCTCACAATATGAAAGATTTATTTGATTTAAGAATCTGTCTTCCAACACATCTATAAAGGGGTATAAAGTTACCTTTAGAATGGAAATTTGGGAAAAATCTTTCTCTTCAAAATATGCATGTGTAATGAGTTGAAGTTTTGCTTGAAGTAAGCCATAGAGAGGCTTCAAGAAAAAGAAAAATTACCATTAGTTTGATAGTAAAAAACAAACACCTACAACTTCACGTAACTCTGGGCACTTAACCATTTAAGTATAAACTCATTTTATTTTTATGTATATACTAAAATGCACTATGAACGACCCAACGTTTTTGTGTGAGCTAGCTCTCTCCACCCCATGCCTGTTTTATCTGTCTGATCAATAATTCATTGATGTATATTTTTTCAGGCTTCCTGTCTAGATACAGTGTATACAGAAATCAGATTAGCAATCTTCCAATATTCTGATATTGGGGTCTTTTATAACCATTCCTTTTCTGAGATATTCTTGCCCTATATTTAAAACTACTATCTTGGAAGAAGTATACTGATCTTCAAAAACTTACTGGTAAGGCCCACAGTATTAAGTTATTAATACTCAAGGTATTTTTATTTTATTTTATTTTATTTCATTTTATTTTGCCTTTTGCCTTTTCTAGGGCCGCTTGCGCAGCACATGGAGGTTCCCAGGCTAGGGGTCGAATCGGAGCTATAGCTGCCGGCCTACACCACAGCCACAGCAATGCCAGATCTGAGCTGTGTCTGCAACCTACACCACAGCTCACGGCAGTGCCGGATCCTTAACACACTGAGGCAGTGCCGGATCCTTGACGCACTGACTGAGGCCAGGGATCGAACCTGAAAGCCCATGGTTCCTAGTCAGATTCGTTTCCACGGCGCCACGATGGGAACTCCAGTACAATTCTTTATGTCCTTTCCTTTCCTCAAACATTTTAAGTTTTTAAAGAGCAAGTTACAGATATAATTTTTCACTGTAAAAGAGCCATGCACTTCTACAATAAAATAAAAACTGAGTACTTGTGATATTTTGAATTTTAGCAAAATATTATTTTGGTTTTGGCCACACCACAGCATGCACAAGTTCTAGGCCCAGGGATGGAACCCATACCTCAGCAGTAACCAGAGCCACAGCATTGACAATGGCGGATGTTTAACCTGCGGGCTGCCAGGGAACTCTGAATTTTAGTAAAATATCATTTATCCAGTGTTGACAACAAAACTAGATAAATGAAATATCTCATCACCTGCCTCATTTTAGTCAACTGTCAACCTCTTTCCCCAAAATTGATCTATTAGATCTCTCCCTCTTACACAATTTTGGGCAGAGGGGAAACGAGAGTAAACCTGCAGAGAGCAAGTAAAGAGCAAGAGGAGATGTAACATTAGTGGGAAGCCCCTAATTTTAACATATCATTGTTTTCATAAATCTCTCATTTTAATAATGCTTTATTCTCAAAAAGCTGTCAAGAGTATTTAACGAACATATTAACAGGTTAATTGGCCCCTTACCAGCTTGCTTAGAACACAGACACTTTTCTGAACAGTCTCTCTGGTGATATCTGCTTGCCGTACTTTCAATGCCTATTATAAACAAATACTATTAGAAATATTTCATGGAAATATTAAAAAATTTTCCCCAACATAAATGCAATCAAACAGAAAAAATGTCTTGCATTTACTTAATTTTTTTTTCTTTTTAGGGCTGCACCTGCAGCATATGGAAGTCCCCAGGCTAGGGCTCTAATAGGAGCTGCGACTACCAGACTACGCCACATCCACAGCCACACAGGATCCGAGCCATGTCTGTGACCTACACCACAGCTCACAGCAACCCTGGATCCTTAACCCACTGAGTGAGGACAGGGATCCAACCTGCAGCCTCCTGGATACTAGTTGGGTTCATTACCACTGAGCCACAATGGGAACTCCGCATTAATTAAAAGTATTTATTGAGAATCTCAGAAGGTATTTATTGAAAAAGTGTCAGCCAGAGCATTTTGTGCCAGAATCCGGCAGGCAATGGGAATATAAGAATGAGAGGCAATCTCTATTCCCAAGGAGATTAATCTGGTGAAGGGTAATTACATGAAAATTGCCATATCTATAATGCAAATCAGTCATCCATGGCTCTGTTTTTTTGTTGTTGTTGCTTTTTTCTTTTTTGGTCTTTTTAGGGCTGCACCCAAGGCATAAAGAAGTTCCCAGGCTAGGGGTCAAATCCAAGCTGTAACTGCCAGCCTAAACCACGCCCACAGCAATGCCAGGTCTGAGCCGCATCTGTGACCTACACCACAGCTGACAGCAATGCTGGATCCCTAACCCAATGAATGAGGCCAGGGATCGAACCTGCATCCTCATGGATACTAGTCAGATTCGTTTCCCCTGAGCCACGACGGCAACTCTGCTCTGGTTTTAAAATGGACACTCTTTTTAGAGACTATTTCTGGTTAGAAGGGAACAGTTTAACAGCTTGTTTCTCCATAGACAGAAATATTGTCAGCAGTTTTTATTCAGCTGGTTATTCTATGCTGCTGGAGTCTATCCTGACCTGTATTGCAGCCCATCCTCTAGCCATAGCTTAAGATTCTGAGGGTGACCACATGAGATTTCTGCAGCTCTCCACTAGCAGAAAAGAAGACTTGACTTGATCAACTTTGGCTAAGGCTGTGAGGAAAGTAAGAACAACTCTTCCCTCTAGTGCCTGACATCTCCTTGGATCTGTCCTGAGGACCATGGGGTTTCAGTGACTTTAACTAAGGACTGATGATTCGTTGGTAAATTAAGTGTAGAGCCTTTCCTCAATCTTTACCTTGACTGGATTCACCCAGCAGGCCCCACCTCTGTCCAAAGGGAATCAAAGGCTTTCTTCTAGGCCCTCTGATTTCTAATTTATCTGGTTATCAGATGAGGTGAGAAAAACTTGGAGAAATGGGCAATCCCATTATACTCTGGAGTGGGTCAGGCTCAGGAGGTAGGGAGAGGCTGTGTAAAATGCCACTTAAAGGCTGTCTAGGAGTTCCTGTTGTGACTCAGCGGTTGTTGTTTTGCACCGCAACTGTGGTATATGAAAGTTCCCCAGCCAGGGGTTGAATCTGAGCCACAGCTGCAGCAATGCTAGATACTTAACTGGCTGTGCCACAGCACGTACATGTTTTTAAAAAGAAAGAGAAAAAAAGGTCTCTAGGTAGTTCTGGTTAAAACTGTTGTTTTACCATAACAGACTCAAAAGATTCTGAAATCAAATTTACGGTTACCAAAGGAAGACATGTTGGGGGCAGGGATAAATAGGAGGTTGGGATTAACATACACGATTATATAAAAAGAGATAAGTAACATGGACCGACTGTATAGCACAGGAAAATCTACTCAATACTGTGTAACAACCTACACGGGGAAAGATCTGAAAAGGAATGGATATGTGTATACGTAACTAATGCACTTTGCTGTATACCTAAAACTAACATTGTAAGTCAATTATACTCCAATAAAATTAAGAAACACCACCAAAAAAACACATTGTTTCAGAGCAGTGGTTCAGTCTTGCCCACATATTAGAGTCACCTGGGGAGCTTTTACTACTCCTGACGCCCAGAACAATAAATCAGAGTCGGGTTGGGACCCAGTCATCCCTAGTATTTCAAGCTCCCCAGGTGATTCCAATGTGCAAATGAGGTTGAGTAGCTCTTACTACTTCAGAGCATTAATGATTTAAGAGGAAAGATACTTTTACTCAGAAAAAGAGCAATCCCATCATGAAAAATTAAAGGAAGAAAAAAGCATCAGCAGCAAACTAGGAAAGGGGAAGTTACTCATCTTGGTTTACTTGAATTTATTAATTAGAGCTACTATAGTAAGTTAGTCATTAAGTAGGTAATTTAAGAATGATTAAAATCTTAGTTATAATTTTTTTTTTTTTTTTGTCTTTTTAGGGCCACACTTGGTTTCCATGCTAGGGGTCAAATCAGACCTGTAGCTGCCAGCCTTCACCATAGCCACAGTACCATGGGATCCTTAACCCACTGAAGTGAGGCCACGGATGGAACCTGCGTCCTCATAGATACTAGTCAGATTTATTTCCACTGAGCCATGACACAAAATCCTTAGTTACAGGTAATCAGGATAACTTGCACGTAGTTTGCAGCTACTGTAAATACTTTCCACTACTTCTAGAATGCTTCTTAAAAACAAACAAACTGTAAATACTTTCCACTACTTCTAGAATGCTTCTTAAAAACAAACAAACAAAAATACAACACATTACCATTCCATTTTTCTAAGTTACACACCAAACATTAGAAAAAGAAAATCAAGGACACCATGAAATTTAAACACAGTATTTTGAAGACAATGGATAATTTAGGTGTCACTATCTAAAAACAATCCACAACATGTAACACAATACAAATGTAGTCAGTCACCAATATTAACTTAGAAAAACATTTATGTGAATAAGCCGGTACTACAGAAAACAGCTACATGGTTTATAAAAGTTTAAAACAACATCACAGGTATCACATGCAAAATAAAGACCATGCATTTCCCCAAATTGTACATCTTAAGCGGCCAACACTTAAAAGAATTTTTGAGTGTTTTGTTGTTCATTTTAACTGTCCTACCTTGGCTTCAATTTGTCGATAGCAAGAGATGCCATACACAGTGGCTCCATTTCCACTTCTGGGTGGCAAGTGAAAAAACACAGTATCTAAGAGATACACAGAAAAATGTAAATACCAAAGTGAATTACTTGTATTAAGAATAAACTCTGAAATTATCATAATGCAATCATTAAAACAAAAACAAAGACGCAACAGGGAATCCAGGTCACACATTTCTAGCGTCACAACAACTGTTTTCTTTTAGGGCCACATCATGACACATGGAAGTTTCTGGGCTAGGGGTCAAATCAGAGCTATAGCTGCTGGCCTACACCACAGCCACAGCAACGCCAGATCCAAGCCGAGTCTGTGACCCACACCACAGCTCACAGCAACACCAGATCTTTAACACACTGAGCGAGGCCAGGGATCGAACCTGCCTTCTCATGGATACTCGTCAGGTTCATTTCCACTGGGCCACAATGGGAACTCCACAACTACTGTTTTCTTAGAATTCCTCTCACCACCTTCCAGTGTACACTCATCACAAAAAGCCCAAGAGGCTGAATTACAAGTCAAACTGAGACTATGGTAACTTTTTCTTCAGAAAACACTTTATTATACAGGATTATTCCAGATTAAAAGTAAGTAGAGAATCACACAAACCAAAGACAACCCATAGATTTATATTAAATATATATATATATTTGGCCAAGCCCAAGGCAAGTAGAAGTTCCCGGGCCAGGGGATGGAACCCATGCCACAGCAACCACCTGAGCCGCTGCAATGACAATGCCAGGTATTTAACCTGCTATGTCACAAGAGAATGCCTTGAAAGACAACACATAAATTTTGCATAGATTTGAGAAATTCTTGGGACAACTGGGGAAATCTGAACAGAGATTAGATATTAGATGATATGGAATTACTGTTATATCTCTCAGCTGTGGTAACAGCCAGTCAGAGGTCATCCTGGGGAATGATCTTATTCTTAAGAGATGCATGCTGAAGTATTTAAAGAGAGAGTGTCATGATGTTTGCAACTGACTTTCAAACAGTACAGGCAAAATTGTACACACACAAAGAAAATTTGTGGACTATTTGCAATACTATTCTTCCTAATTTTCTGTCTTTTTAAAAGCTTTCATGATAAAAAGTTTAAAGAAAGATTTATGAAGTTAAAAATACTGCATTTAGGGAGTTCTCTGGTCATGCAGTGAGTTAAGGATCCAGTATTATCACTGCAGCAGCTCAGGTCCCTGCTGTGGCTTAGGTTCAATCCCTGGCCCAGAAACTTCCCTATACTGTGGGCACAGCCAAAAACAAAACAAGACAAAAAAAAAACTGCAATTAAAGTTTGTGTTAAACTGCACAGTAACACTGGCTTCATTTCATATGAAAATTAATGAATACTAAAAAACCAGGTAACTGAACCAAGTTCAACCTGGTGTTTTGGTAGAGCCTTTCATACCATGATAAAACATATTTCTTCATTAAGCCACTTACACCACTCATTTACAGGGTGAGAGGAGACTCGGTACTAACATCACAGGATTGCTTTCCGAGGCTGTTAACATGTGCCCCACACAGGCAAGAACACTTTTGAGCAGAAAACCAGGGAGATGGCAATGCTCGGGGTGGAAAGGCAATCCGGCTGTTTCCAGGCGGGCGCTGGAGGACTAAGCTGGTAAAGTGTGTAGCTAGAGCCCCAGTCAATCTGCAGCTGACGAAGGTGAGCTCTTTTATTGGTCTCTGAGTCTGAAGTTTAAATGCGAAAAGTGCTACCAGCTGCAGATGTCCTAACCTGGGTAATCACTTAGTTGACCAGGGCTCCTGGCAAAGGAGTGGCCAACGTTCACCAACCATTAGCAATATAAGCCTGGCACTCCTCTGGAGAGCCTCCAGTGTATGACTAATTAGTCATCTCTAAACAAGCATTTACGTATTTAATGAATAACCACAAGGGGCCAAAGGTCGTTCATTACCAAAGTACTCAGAATCTTAAGATGTCTTGGCAAATTAAAAAAAAATTGGGAGTTCCTGCTGTAGCTCAGACGTAACGAACCGAACTAGTATCTATGAGGATGTGGGTTCAAACCATAGCCTTGCTCAGTGGGTTAAAGATTCGGTGTTGCCGTGAGCTGTGGTGTAGGTCACAGACACAGCTCAGATCCCACGTGGCTGTGGCTGTGGCACCGGCCAGCAGCTGCAGCTCCAATTTGACCCCTAGCCCGGGGACTTCCTTATGCCACAGGTGCGGCCCTAAAAAACCCACTGTCTGTTTGTTTACCTACCTTCCTGGTAGTTGTGTGCGCCATCTGGCAAGGCAAGGAAGGGTAAATACTTCCATTCTTCAGGTAGAGTGTGACTGTCGTGTCCATCTCCTGGAATCAGGGGCGGGTAGGAGAATTCAACCTAAAAGGGTAAGGAATGTTAGACAAAGGGGTGTTGGTCAATGGCAGCATGACAGCCCGACAGGCGAAAGTGCTCTGAAACTCTGACAGACACAAATAAGGGTAAGCCACACTTGTTGATGCCGTGTGAATTATCAGCCAACCTATGGTATGTAAGAAGGAAAAGGAGGAAAAACTTGTAAGCCTTTTCCTTTTCTGATAGAGGTATTTCACGTCGATGTGCACATGAGGGTAGGGACAGAGGTGGTGGTGACTGAAGATGTACATGTGACAAGTATTATCAGATAGACGGTAACTGAAGACGTGGAGCCCTGAGAAAAACCAACATTCCACTGAACTGAGGAGAGCCCAACAAAAGGAGCCCGAGAGTTGAGTCAAGGTCTAGATTTGCTTCCTATCAACTGGGTCCCTTTCTTCCAATACTTGAAGCTTTGAGCTTCTGATATTGATAGGTTGTTGGGGGGTGAGTGGATATTAACTACCACTTTAGGTTATTTTTTCCCCAAGATTCAGAGTTGATCAATGAAAATTCAATGAAGTTTCTCCAATACTATGTCTTGCAGAAATAACTCTGGATAAGTCCCCAGTTTCTAGCATTCCTCTTATCAATTAGTATTTTCCCTGTGCTTCTGTTTCTTATTTCAATGAGTGTTTTAGAGAGGAAGGCAGAATTAAATATTCAGGACTTGGGCGAACATAATGACTTAGAAGTTCTAGGTATCTTACATTTGTTTAATTTTCTTTCAAAGTATGTTAAAGCAGGAATCTGCACTGTATCAGTAATATATACATTAAAGTTGGAACAACCTAAGAATAAGAATCACTTGGAGTTCCCATTGTGGCGCAGTGGTTAACGAATCCAACTAGGAACCATGAGGTTGTGGGTTCAATCCCTGGCCTCGCTCAGTGGGTTAAGGATCTGGCAATGCCGTAAGCTGTGGTGTAGGTCGCAGATGCGGCTCGGATCTGACGTTGCTGTGGCGCTGACGTAGGCTGGCAGCTGTAGCTCTGTTTGGACCCCTAGGCTGGGAACCTCCATATGCCAAGGGTGCAGCCCTAAAAAAAAAAAAAAAGCAAAAAAAAGGATCAATTTTAGATTCCATCTTAAATGTGGAAAGAGATGGCTCATTTTCCCATATATCAAGGGAATTCAAGATGCCACTAGTCACACAAGCGCCAATTATAAAATGGCTTTTAAAATGATTATTTTTAGGAGTTCCTGTTGTGGTGCAGCAGAAACAAATCTGACTAGAATCCATGAGGATACAGGTTTGATCCCTGACCTCACTCAGTGGGTCGGGCAACGTGGGTCACCAGTGTTGTCATGAGCTATGATGCAGGTTAAAAACACAGCTCAGATCCCACATTGCTGTGGCTGTGGTGTAGACCAGCAGCTGTAGCTCCGATTCAATCCCTAGCCTGGGAACTTCCATATGCCACGGGTACGGCCCTGAGAGAAAAGAAAAAACCAAAAAAAAGATTATTTTTAATAGGTGGTCTAGTTCCATATTGAAAATGTTTAAATTTCTCTGCTCAACTCCAAAGCAATCCACTTTTCAGTTTTAAAGAATTTTCAAAAGGTTTGGATAATGGAGTAAAACTTTTCTCCAAGAGATCAATTATTTAACATCGACTAACTGAAGGCGGGGTATAAATAATCTTAAGTCACATTTCACATTCCACTACGTATCTCTGATACAGGTTTATACACTAGCAATTCTTCAAAGAGCAAGGAAGGCAGTATGTGCCAAAGAAGGAGAGGCATAAACTCAAAGTCGCTGATATGAAGCTGGTAGTTACAGAGTTAAAAAAAATTCCCAACTCAGAATACTTGCTTTAATAGAAAAAAATTAATATTTATTAATATATTTATTAGTATTACTGTAATATTTTATTTTGTAAATACCAAAGACCAATATATACTACCTATAATCAGAAGTCTTGGTAATTATCACAAAATAATTTCTTTTGGGCAATCTCTAATTCTTATGCATAGATGTCTGATTAAAAAGCACTTAATGGAGTTCCTATCATGGCTCAGCAGTTAATGAATCTGACTAGTATCCATGAGGACACAGGTTCGATCCCTGGCCTTGCTCAGTGGGTTAAAGATACGGTGTTGCCCTAAGCTGTGGCATAGGTTGCAGACGTGGCTTGAATCCTGCATTGCTGTGGCTGAGGTGTAGGCCGGTGGCGGCAGCGGCAGCTACAGCTATTTGACCCCTTGCCTGGGAATCTCCATATGCTGTGGGTTTGGCCCTAAAAAACGCAAAAAAAAAAAAAAAAAAAAAAAAAGAAGCACGGTATATAATAAACATGCTTTTATTTATTTTTTTTGGTCTTTTTGAATTTTCTAGGGTTGCACCCGTGGCATATGGAGGTTCCCAGGCTAGGGGTCTAACTGGAGCTGTAGCTGCCGGTCTACACCACAGCAATATGGGATCCGAGCCGCGTCTGTGATCTACACCACAGATCACGGCAAGGCCAGATCCTTAACCCACTGAACAAGGCCAGGGATCGAACCCGCAACCTCATGGTTCCTAGTTGGATTCATTAACCACTGAGCCACAACAGCAACTCCAAAACATGCTTTTAAATAAACATCAACATCATGGACTCAAATTCTCACAAGTACATCATGAAGTATGTTGTTCTACAGGATTCAAAAAGTTTGGAGTTCCCATCATGGCACAACGGAAACGAATCCAACTAGGAACCATGAGGTTGCGGGTTTGATCCCTGGCCTCACTCAGTGGGTTAAGGATCCGGCATTACCATGGGCTGTAGCATATGTAGGCCGGCAGCTGTAGCTCTGACTGGACCCCTAGCCTGGAAACCTCCATAAATTGTGGGTGCAGCCCTAAAAAACAAACAAAAAAAGCAATAAAAAAGTTTGCCAACTGAAAACCGTCACTTGCCAGAGTTCCCCTGTGGAATGGCTGGTTAAGGATCTGGTGTTGTCACTGCAGTGGCTTGGGTGGCTGCTGCGGCACAGGTTTGATCCCTGGCCCACATGCCACAGGTGCAGCCAAAAAAAAACCCCAAACCAAGCAAAACAAACAAAAAAAACTGTCACTTGCCATCTGCCTCTACGAAGGCACTAACCACAGCAGACCTTCGGGACACATTGAAAGAAGTTCAGGGCAGAGACTGGGAATGAGGCATTCCGTGCGCTGGGAAAAACTGGCAGAACAGGCCTTCAGCTAAGTATTTTTTAGATGATTCTATGAGCCCAATTTCTTGCATCTTCTCATATCTGGAAAAGCACTAAATCATTAATGGAAACATTTAATCCTCATGACCAGCATCAACCAAACTTCTGCCAAAATGCCTGCCTGACTGTATATACACCTTTTCCATCAAAATCGTATATGTACCGACCGCCCCCCCACCACCTCTCTGGAGCAGTTCCTCAGAGATATCTGCAAGGCTGTCTCCAGGGCGAGAGTCCACATTTTGCCCCCAATAAAACTTTAACTCACAACTCTCATGTATTTTTTTTTTTTTTCAGTCGACAGTTTTGGCAACCAACAAAAGGGATCTACAACAGATTCTTTTCCTTCGCCTCAACTCTACCAGGAGTTGGAACCTTGGTACCAGTAGAGGCCTCTTGTACCCGGCTGCCTCCCTGCAGAGTCCAGACGAATTCAGATGAGTCGCTCCCAGTTCTCAGATCTCCTGTATTGGTTAATAATCCTCAGTTTTATTTGCAGTGTATAACAAGTACCTGCCCCCCACCCCAGTTGAAAGATATACTGGGGGGTGCCCACCCAGCTGAAAGGTATGAGGGCCTGACTGAAAGACACTGCAAAAGTAGGCTGAGTGTTGAGGTAAGAGGCTGATCTGATAACTTTCCCCAATCTGGCTGCCTTAATAAGACTTTGTTGGAAGCAAAGTGAAGATAGTACATAGAAGCTTTGCTCTGAAGAGAGGCCAAGACTCCTCCCCAGTCAGTTGGGGTTTTCTCAGGCAACTAAGAAACTTACAGGAGTGATGAAGGCAGAGTCTTCATCCCATGCAGCATTTGTATAGGGAAACCCACCCATTCATTAAAAGACTGCTCATCCAAGGGTCGCATATAAGAACTGGCCATCAGTGATCCGTGCACCCACCATGGTCTTAGACCACCAAAGGGAGAAACCGAGAGATGTGAGAGCTGAAGTGATACTAGGGTGATGCCCAGAGGAGTTAAGCTCACAAGTAGCACACTAGCCCACCACACAATTTTATCAGGAAAATTTATCTTTGACAAATTCAGCTTTAAAATGGGAAACAGGAGTTCCCATAGTGGCTCAGTGGAAACGAACCCAACTAGTATCCATGAATACGCAGGTCTGATCCCTGGCCTCGATCAGTAGGTTAAGTAAGGATCTGGCTTTGCTGTGGCTGTGGTGTAGAGGTCAGCAGCTGCAGCTCCAATTTGACCCCTAGCCGGGAACTTCCATATGCCAGGGGTGTGGCCCTAAAATTTAAAAATTAAAAACAAACAAACAAACAGGGTCTTTCAAACAGAAACCAGGACATCAGAAAGCCAGCGTCGAGTTCCCACTGTGGCACAGTGGGTTAAGAATACAACCGAAACAGCTCCAGTTGCTACAGAGATATAGGTTTGAGCCCCAACATAGTGGATTAAAGGATCCAGTGTTGCCACAGCTGCATCTGTGGCAAAGGTGGAAGGTGTGGCTTGGATTCAGTCCCTGGCCTGGAAACTTCCACATGCCACAGGTGCAGCCATTAAAAAAAAAAAAAGCAAGCCAGCCTCCAACTAACACCCAGTTAGGCTTTTGAACATACAAAACTTATGCTTACGAGTACTTAATTGGGAATTCAAGGCAATTTTGGCCCTGAAATGGATCTTACATTGCATATGCAGTTGTTGGTGAAAGCTGGCTTGATAAAACATCTTTTCAGAATTCTGACCCTGAGAGAACAAGTCCTTCTAGGAGTACCTGCTTTTCTTTCTCTGTGCCTTGAGGCCAGAGTTCTCAGAAATACTTCTCTTATCTAGACCATCTCAAATTCCTAAGACTGAGACTGAGACTGAGGGGGAAAATATGGAAAGAGGCCTTTTTTTTTTTTTAAAGGGCAACCTGAGGCATACGGAAGTTCACAGGCCAGGGGCCCAATCTGAGTTACACATGCAGGCCTGCTTCACAGCCACAGCAATGGAGGTTCGAAGCCAAGTCTGAAACCTACACCACAGCTCACAGCAATGCCAGATCTTTAACCCACTGAGCAAGGCCAGAGATCGAACCCACAACCTCTTGGTTACCAGTCAGATTCATTTCCACTGTGCCACAATGGGAACTACGGAAAGAGGCCTTTTTAAATGTAATTCAATTCAACTGTTATAAACTAGTGAGTCTTTTTTTTTTTTTTAATTGTAATACCTGATTCACGCATAAGATTAGAAAATGAAGCTATATGATCTCTGGCTGTGTCTTTAGGACTATGGGTGCATTTATGTCTTTGCCTTTGGATAGTAAAACAAAACAAAACAAAAAATTAATTTGTAAATGAGATCTACCTAATTAGCTTAAAGGAAATTAAGCACTTACATAAATATAAAGGAAACTGGACAAAATGAAATATTCAGTGTTAAATTAATACCTGGTATTAAAGTTTGTTGATTTAATTAATATAGACTTTAAAGGTTTTTACAGGTCTTTAAAGTCATTAAGTATAATACCTTTGTTGTCCGTAGGTTTAACAGAATCAAAGATCTATCCACTTTAAATTTGTCAGCAAGAAAAATAACTTGGTATGATGAAATTTTTATAAAGTAAATTAAATATAAATGAGATAGGATCTTTTGGGCAAACTCTTTAGGAAATAATTGTTTTAGGAATGTCTATTTAAAAATAATCTCTCCTGTAGTTCCTGTCATGGCTCAGGGGTTAAAGAATCTGACCAGCATCCATGAGGACTCGGGTTTGATCCTTGGCCTCACTCAGTGGGTTAAAGGATCCAGTGTTGTCAACAGCTGTGGTGTAGGTTGCAGATGTGGCTTGGATCCCGTGTTGCTGTGATTCTGGCGTAGGCCAGAGACTACAGCTCCGACTGGACCCCTAGCCTGGGAACCTTCCATATGGCACAGGCGCAGCCCTAAAAAAAAAAAAAAAAAAAAAAGACAAAGGACAAAAAATAAATTTAAAAAAAGTTAAGAGTTGTGCTAAATTAAGGTAAATGATAGAAGTTTATTGAATAGCTAGGTCATCGCCAAATAAGATACTGAAAGTTTTTGGGGGGCTGTGGCATGTGCAAGTTCCCAGGCCAGGGACTGAACCCCCACCATGGCAGCAACCCAAGCCACTGCAGTGACACCAGATCCTTATTCCACTGCACCACAAGGAAACTCCTAAAGGATTAATTATTGAACATTGGTGTCCTTTTACAGAAAAACTAAAAATATTTAGGACAATTAATAAATGTTTGGTACCACACAGATATTTTTTATGAGAAAGTACATGCTTTTTAGAAGTTCTTTATTGGTATTTATGTTTGACAATCTACAGAATTCTAATGTAAAAGTTCACAATTGCTTGCTTACTCTTAGTTTTCACTAGAAGTTAAGGTTTTAAGAGTTTAGGATTTTAATTTAAATATGTCATTAAAGCTACTAGAAATAAGAAAACATTTCAGTCTATGTAGGAAAGCAGGATGTGTGTGTTCAGTAAAAGAAGATATGAGAAATGGAATTGCATTTTGTTAAGGGAAAAGAAAGTAGTTTTGTCCTAGAGCTAGTTGTTTCTAGATTGGGTTAAAAAAAGGGGGGGGGATAAACTAATATGGATACAGAAAATGATGAAACATTTTCTAATGTGGAACATGAACTCTGAGAAAGGAATTTTGTAGAAGTTCAGGACTGGCTAAGTTAGGAATAAATTTAGTTGACTAGATGAATTTTAAAAGTAAGCTAGTGCAGGAGGTCCTATTGTGTCTCAGCGGAAATGAATCAGACTATTGTTCATGAGGACGCAGGCCTGGTCCCCAGCCTCACTCAGTGGGTTAAGGATCCAGCGTTGCTGTGAGCTGTGGTGTAGGTTGCAGACACAGCTTGGATCCCTTGTGGCTGTGACTGTGGTGTAGGCTGGCAGCTACAGCTCCAACTTGACCCCTAGCCTGGGAACCTCCATATGCCAAGGGTGCAGCCCTAAAAAGCAAAAAATAAAAAATAAGAAGTAAACTGATGCAAAACCTGAATTTGGTTTTTCTCTCTGTTAAGAAGTTAAGTTTTCTTAAAATGTTGAGACGCCTTCGGGAGTTCCTGTTGTGGCGCGGAGGAAACAAATCCGACTAGTATCCATTAGGATGTGGGTTCAATCCCTGGCCTTGCTCAGTGGGTCGGGGATCTGGCGTTGCCATGAGCTGTGGTGTAGGTCACAGACTTGGCTCAGATCCCCTTGCTGTGGCTGAGGTGTAAGCCAGCAGCTGGAGATCCAATATGAGCCCTATCCTGGGAACTTCCATATGCCGTGGGTGCAGCCCTGAAAAGCGGGGGAAGAAAAAAAAAAGTTAAGCTTCCTTTGATAATAGATTTTAAGTTTCTTCACATTTTAATTTTTTTATCTTTTTAGGGCTGTACCCACTGCATATGGAGGTTCCCAGGCTAGGGGTCCAGTCGGAGCTGTAGCTGCTGGTCTACGCTACAGCTGAGGCAACACCAGAACCCGAGCCACATTTGCAACCCACACCACAGTTCATGGCAACGCTGGATCCTTAACCCATTGAGCAAGGCCAGGGATCGAACCCACAACCTCATGGTTCCCAGTCGGATTTGTTAACCAGTGAGCCACGACGGGAACTCCTCCTTTACCTTTTAAATGACCTGTTCTGTATTTGCCCTTGCAATCTTTTATTGTCACTTTGGTCACAGTAGCCTATGACTCTATCTGCCAAGTGTTTAAAAACCTTTTTGAGATTTTTTTGGACAAACTTTCCAAATCAAATTGTAATGACGTTTCTTTGACCTCTATTTAACTTTGGGCCCTTGAAACATCCTAAAGAAAGATATTAAACTAGGTTTATTTGGTATGTTAAATTACATGGGAAGTTTTGAATCTTAGTAAATCTTATATGGGTACATGTTATTAATATAGATGTTCTAGAAATTACAGGGAATCTCTAAAACTCTGGTATGTGCTAGTAAAATCTTATTGGTCGTAATTCTAGCTATTGTCTTAAAATGTTGTATGTCACCATACTGACCAACTTTCTTGTCGACTGCATTGCAATCAGGTTTTTTGTTTTTGTTTTTGTTTTTTTTTAATGGCCACACTCGTGGCATATGGAAGTTCCTGGGCCAGGGGTCAAAACCGAAATGCTGCAGAGACAACCCTGGATCCTTAAACTACTGTGTCACAGCAGGAACTCCTAGAACCAGATCTTCTTAACTGTGTCTTCTTAAGCGTTGTGTTATTCATAGACGGTTACTGTTTTACTCTGATGCTCTTTGCAAAAATGCTTCCTCTTTAACAAAAGTCACAACAAGGACTTTTTAACAAGCAAGCATAGGTTTCTGATAACTTTCAGACCACAGTGCTAAAGTGGGAAAGAAATAAGAATTTTAGTGGAGGAGTTCCCGTCGTGGCTCAGTGGTTATCGAATCCAACTAGAAACCATGAAGTTGTGGGTTTGATTCCTGGCTTTGCTCAGTGGGTTACGGATCCAGCGTTGCCATGAGCTGTGGTGTAGGTCGCAGATGCAGCTTGGATCCTGCGTTGCTGTGGCTCTGGCTCAGGCCAGCAGCAACAGCTCCGATTAGACCCCTAGCCTGGGAACCTCCATGTGCCGCAGGTGTGGCCCTTGAAAAGACCAAAAAAAAAAAAAAAGAATTTTAGTGGAAAACCTGAAGGCTTCATAAAATTAATTAAAAGGTTTAGTTACACAGGACTGGGTGAACTAGTGAATATGGTTATAATTTTTATGGTTTGTCTGAAATATTACTGGCTTTTAGTCTGCATTTTCCAGATATAAGGTAAACCTTCCCCTCAAGCTAATTATGACTTACGACAGTTTGGTAAATTATACCTTTATAAGCAGAATTGAAATATCTTTTCTATCTAATCCCTCCAGATAAGAGGTTCCCAACAGCTTTATCAGGCCACCTCCTAACAGGTGCAGGAATCTTAAGGTATTTTGGGGACCACCCAAAGCTATAGATATCATAGGTAAAATCTATGACAAGGAATTGGTATGGCTTTCTTGGTCTTTTAAAAATTTAATCTGAGGTGTTACCACTGTGGCTCAGTGGTAACAAACCGAAACTAGTATCCATGAGGAAGAACGTGGGTTCAATCCCCAGCATTGCTGTGAGCTGTGGTGTAGGCCAGCAGTTACAGTTCTAATTCGACCCCTAGCCTGGGAACTTCCATATACCAAGGGTACAACCCTAAAAAGAAAAAAATAATAATAATCTGAGATTCCTTATAAAAAATACCAGCAAAGTTTTTTTTTTTTTTTTTTTTTTTTTTTTAAATGGCCTCACTGCAGCATATTGAAGTTCCCAGGCCAGGAACTGAATCTGAGCCACAGCTGCAACCTATGCAGCTGTGGTAATACCAGATCCTTTAACCCACTGTGCTAGGCCAGGGATCAAATCCCAACTCTGCAGCGACCCTAGCCACTGCAGTCAGATTCTTAACCCACCGTACCAAGTGGGAACTCCCAAAACCAATTTTTTTTTTTAAAAAGCCTATATGGTCAGTTCTCTTGTGGCACAGTGAAGAACTCTGGCATTGTCACTGCAGCAGCCTGGGTCTCTGCTGTGGTATGGGTTTGATGCCTGGCCCAGGAATTTCCACTGCCAAAAAAATAAATAAATTCTAGTTTTGTTAATTGAGATCTATATTTACTGCCTAACTCACTTCCCAGACAGCTCCTTGCTTTTATATTATTGTAAAGTTTAAGTGAATTATTAAAAGGTCACTCTAAGCTTGTTTCTGAAACTTATCTCAGTAATGCATCTTTGGATAAAGATCAGATGCCCCATGACCTACAACCAGAAGGTTATGCACAGTGGAGAAGACATCATTTAAAGGATTATCTCTAACCCAGATGGAAGGACTTTTATTAGGTACTCTTAACTAGGTCAAAAGAGAACTGGCTCTTGGATTAATAGTTCAACTTCAAAAGTTGAAGACCAGTGGACTGGTCTATGGGGAAGAATGCCAACTTCAAAAATCACCTTAGAATAATGCTCAAACTACCAGACAAGGATGACAAGAAGATCCCCTCACCTGGACAATTAATACCTGGTATGACCCTTGCCATAAATACAAATTGTCTTATAGGGTCACTCAAGCGCAATGAGAAAAACAAGCAAAATTTGGGCCAAAGACTGTAACCTCCCTCATTTGTGGGCTGAAATCATATGGCTAACACCAAGCTATGATCATTTAATTTATTTTGGGAACAGTTAAAGCAAACTAAGGATAACCAGGCTAATACTACTGGAAATAGGGCTGGGTGCCTTATGAACAATACCAAGACAAGGATTGGTACAGCAGAGACTGAGTCAGACGGCCTGGGGATACACTGGGCCACAGTAACGGAAGTTCTTGGCTTATACTCTTACTTAGGACCTTACTAATATTACCAGCTATATTACCTATATTCTGTCTTTTACAAGACTGTTGTTTCTTATATTACCGAATGTGTGACTGGGCCCTTAATAAAATGATGATTAGGCGACCTGAAGCAGTTGACCAGATATCTAATTCTTTATGAGATCACTGATTGTAAAAGTGTAACTCTAGATATAGGAAGAAGCAACAAGAGGGAATATTTTCTTGGACCATACAGACTAATTTAGTAAGACAGGTGGTCCTTGGAGTTCCCGTCATGGCTCAGTGGTTAACCAATCTGACTAGGAACCAAGAGGTTGCAGGTTAGATCCCTGGCCTTGCTCAGTGGGTTAAGGATCCGGCGTTGCCATGAGCTGTGGTGTAGGTCACAGACACGGCTTGGATCCTGAGCTGCTGTGGCTCTGGCATAGGCTGGTGGCTACAGCTCCAATTCGACCCCTGGCCTGGGAACCTCCATGTGCCGTGGGAGTGGCCCAAGAAAATGGCAAAAAGACCGAAAAAAAAAAAAAGACAGGTGGTCCAGAGACTTTTGGCTACTGCTAATAAGGCCTAGTCCAATAACAGCACACTGAGTGGCCTATCAATGAAATCCTTGCCTGACCTAGGAATAAGCATTCCTAGCACCACAGGACAAAATGGTCATGAAATACTTCCCAAACCATGGTTAAATTTGAAGCTCTGCCAACTAAAAACTGTACTTACTATTTGCCTCTTCAAGGATTAGGTCACTAACCACTGCAGTTGCTGACCTTCAACACACACTGAAAGGAGTCCAGGGCAGAGATGAGGAATGAGGCACTCTCATTCCTGTCAAAAAAAAAAATCCAACAGAGAGAGGACAAGATGGCGGAGGAGTAGGGGGACACGCTCGCCCTCTCCCACAAACACAACAAAAAAAGCACATCTACAGAAGAAATGACTCGCACAGAACAACAACCAATCGCTGGCAGAGGAACCTAAACTCCAATAACGGCAAGAAGTTCGTGACATTATTGGGCAGAACGGGAGAAAAGAGGAGAGTGAGAGAAGGTGAATCCGAGCGGGACGGGCGCTCCCGAAAGGGAACTGCGGAGGAGAAAGGGATCCCGCACCCTGGAAAGTCTCCTACCGGGGGAAAGATCAAACGAACCGGAGGAATCTCCAGATGCAGAGAAGAGTGTAGCAGTAAGTCGGAGTACGGAAAAAAGATCAAGAACCCAACGGACCATCTGAACTACGGGCACAGTCAGCAAAAATTGAGACGCCTGGGTGGGGGCTGGGCACCGAATCCTCGGCTCCAGAGGTTAGTCCCCGGGAAAGGGCCGGGGGACGCCTGGGTGGGGGCTGGGCACCGAGACCTCAGCTCTGAAGGTTGGTCCCCGAGAGGGGGCCGGGGGACGCCTGGGTTGGGGCTGGGCACCGAGACCTCGCCTCCGAAGGTTAGTCCCCAAGAAAGGGCCGGGGGACGCCTGGTGGGGGGGGCTGGGCACCGAGACCTCAGCTCCAGAGATTAGTCCCCGGGCTAGGGGGGCGGGGAAGAGCGGAAACTGCTTGGGAGGTCTCTAAACCATTTGACGGGGCAGAGACTGCCTGGGAGACTAGAAAACAAAGCTGTCGCAGAGGAAGGGAGCAATACTCTAGGGGCGGGGAAGTGGAAAGCCGCCTCAGAGGGAACCTGGGAGAAGAGCCTGGTCTGCGCCCGTGCTGGGGAGGGGAGAGAAGAAGGGGTGGGTCCCCATAGAATACCCCCCACGCCACAGCAAGCTTACAGGCCCGCTAGCTAGCAGAAAGCTGTGCTTCCCAGTGCATTCCCTCCCCCCACCCCCGCCACCCCCTATGCTCTCGCCGAACCTGGGGCTGCCTGCCATCCAGGAGGGCTGGCCTCAACAATTGCCTGAAGCCTACCACCGCAGGGGCTCTCCCTGCACAGGCCTGCTTGCCCTTTGGAGGGGCTACACTTCCACAGAGCAGCACCAAACACCACCAGCCCCCTAGAAAAGGCCTGCAGCCCAGAAAAGCTAGAACAAGCCTAGCCAGGCCGTGAATAGATCGACCTAATTCTCCCACGGTTTTTCTGAGACGGGCTCCCCCGGGGAGGAGCCTCTTGAGTCTCCAAGGGCCTTGCTACACGCCCAAGACCCCAGGGGGTGCTAAGACCTAGTGGACCAGCTGCATAGGACTGCCAGCTCCAGGCAGGACCCCCTGCAGCCCAGAAAAGCTGCAACAAGCCTGGCCGAATCGGGAAAAGATCTCAGACGGTCTTTCTGAGTCGGGCTGTCCTGGGGAGGAGCCTCTTGAGTCTCCAAGGGCCCTGCTACCCGCCCAAGACCCCAAGGGGTGCTGAGACCTAGTGGACCAGCTGCATAGGACTGCCAGCTCCAGTCAGGACCCCCTGCAGCCCAGAAAAGCTGCAACAAGCCTGGCCGAATTGGGAAAAGATCTCAGACGGTCTTTCTGAGTCGGGCTGTCCTGGGGAGGAGCCTCTTGAGTCTCCAAGGGCCTTGCTACACGCCCAAGACCCCAGGGGGTGCTAAGACCTAGTGGACCAGCTGCATAGGACTGCCAGCTCCAGGCAGGACCCCCTGCAGCCCAGAAAAGCTGCAACAAGCCTGGCCGAATCGGGAAAAGATCTCAGACGGTCTTTCTGAGTCGGGCTGTCCTGGGGAGGAGCCTCTTGAGTCTCCAAGGGCCCTGCTACCCGCCCAAGACCCCAAGGGGTGCTGAGACCTAGTGGACCAGCTGCATAGGACTGCCAGCTCCAGTCAGGACCCCCTGCAGCCCAGAAAAGCTGCAACAAGCCTGGCCGAATTGGGAAAAGATCTCAGACGGTCTTTCTGAGTCGGGCTGTCCTGGGGAGGAGCCTCTTGAGTCTCCAAGGGCCCTGCTACCCGCCCAAGACCCCAGGGGGTGCTGAGACCTAGTGGACCAGCTGCATAGGACTGCCAGCTCCAGGCAGGACCCCCTGCAGCCCAGAAAAGCTGCAACAAGCCTGGCCGAATCGGGAAAAGATCTCAGACGGTCTTTCTGAGTCGGGCTGTCCTGGGGAGGAGCCTCTTGAGTCTCCAAGGGCCCTGCTACCCGCCCAAGACCCCAGGGGGTGCTGAGACCTAGTGGACCAGCTGCATAGGACTGCCAGCTCCAGGCAGGACCCCCTGCAGCCCAGAAAAGCTGCAACAAGCCTGGCCGAATCGGGAAAAGATCTCAGACGGTCTTTCTGAGTCGGGCTGTCCTGGGGAGGAGCCTCTTGAGTCTCCAAGGGCCCTGCTACCCGCCCAAGACCCCAAGGGGTGCTGAGACCTAGTGGACCAGCTGCATAGGACTGCCAGCTCCAGTCAGGACCCCCTGCAGCCCAGAAAAGCTGCAACAAGCCTGGCCGAATTGGGAAAAGATCTCAGACGGTCTTTCTGAGTCGGGCTGTCCTGGGGAGGAGCCTCTTGAGTCTCCAAGGGCCCTGCTACCCGCCCAAGACCCCAGGGGGTGCTGAGACCTAGTGGACCAGCTGCATAGGACTGCCAGCTCCAGGCAGGACCCCCTGCAGCCCAGAAAAGCTGCAACAAGCCTGGCCGAATCGGGAAAAGATCTCAGACGGTCTTTCTGAGTCGGGCTGTCCTGGGGAGGAGCCTCTTGAGTCTCCAAGGGCCCTGCTACCCGCCCAAGACCCCAAGGGGTGCTGAGACCTAGTGGACCAGCTGCATAGGACTGCCAGCTCCAGGCAGGACCCCCTGCAGCCCAGAAAAGCTGCAACAAGCCTGGCCGAATTGGGAAAAGATCTCAGACGGTCTTTCTGAGTCGGGCTGTTCTGGGGAGGAGCCTCTTGAGTCTCCAAAGGCCCTGCTACCCGCCCAAGACCCCAAGGGGTGCTGAGACCTAGTGGACCAGCTGCATAGGACTGCCAGCTCCAGGCAGGACCCCCTGCAGCCCAGAAAAGCTGCAACAAGCCTGGCCGAATCGGGAAAAGATCTCAGACGGTCTTTCTGAGTCGGGCTGCCCTGGGGAGGAGCCTCTTGAGTCTCCAAGGGCCCTGCTACCCGCCCAAGACCCCAGGGGGTGCTGAGAACCAAGTGAAATCTGCTACCATCGTGGGGTGGACCTCCCAGTCCTGTCTGCCCTCAGGAAGTCCTCCTTTGCTTCAAAGAAACACTGTTAGTCCCATCAACACTCCAGAAAAGCCACACTGCCTCAAAAAAAGATTGACCAACAACGACAGCCCTCAGGAAATATTCCAGGGCAGTGACAAGGCAAACACTACCCGATAACGGAGAGTACAACTCCCTCAGGAGAAAGAAGACAACAAGCAAGATGAAGAAGCTGAGAAACCACCCCCAGTCAAACCAACAGGAGAACTCACCTAAAACAGTCAACAATGAAACTGATCTCTGCAGTCTGACAGACCTGGAGTTCAAAAGAGAAATAGTGAAAATACTGAAGGAATTAAGAGAAGATATGAACAGCAATGCAGATACCCTCAGAAAGGAGCTAGAAAATATAAGGAGGAGCCAAGAAAAACTAGAACATTCATTTGCAGAGATGCAAACTGAACTAGGGGCAGTAAAAACCAGAATGAATAATGCAGAAGAACGAATCAGTGATATGGAAGATAGAATAATGGAAATCACTCAATCTGGTCAACAGACAGAAAACCGAATCAAAAAACTGGAAAGCAATATAAGAGACCTATGGGATAATATAAAACGGGCCAATCTACGCATAATAGGAATTCCAGAAGGAGTAGAAAAAGATAAAGGAATGGAAAATATATTTGAAGAAATTATCGCTGGAAACTTCCCAAATCTAAAGGATACTGGATTCAAGATACAAGAAGCACAGAGGGCCCCAAACAAACTGAACCCAAACAGACCCACACCAAGACACATCATAATAAAAATGGCAAAAGTTAGTGATAAAGAGAGGATCCTAAAGGCAGCAAGAGAAAAACAGAATGTTACCTACAAGGGAACCCCCATAAGAATAGCAGCTGATTTCTCTACAGAAACACTACAGGCCAGGAGGGAATGGCAAGAGATATTTAAAGTGCTCAAAGGAAAAAATATGCAACCTAGAATACTTTATCCAGCAAGAATATCATTTAAAATAGAAGGGGAAATAAAAATTTTTCCCAACAAACAAAAACTTAAAGAATACAGCAACACAAAACCCAGGTTAAAGGAAATATTGAAAGGGCTTCTCTAAACCAAAAAGAAAGGAAGGAAAGGGAAGAAAAAAGAAAAGAAAAAAAAAAAAAAAAGAAGAAGAAGAAGAAGAGGAAGAACTAGGACTGAGGAAGATACAATCAGAGAGCAGTCACTCAAATAAGCCAGCATACAGATTTAATCATGAACATGCTTCAAACAAAATAAAATTAAAAAGAAAAAAATAAAAGAGTCATCAAAACCATAAAATGTGGGCAAGGGATGTTAGGAGGTAAATAATCCTTTTTGTTTGTATGTATGTCTCTCTTCTTAATTTTAATATAATAATGAAGTGTTTGAACTTACAGGACCATCAGGCTAAAACACACAATTATGGGAAGGGGTTAGCATACTTAAAAAACAGGGCAACCACAAGCCAAAACCAAATATTGCATTTGCAAAAAATGAAAAAAAAAAATACACTCAAGCAGATAATAACAGGAGACCATCCAACCAAAAAAAAAAAAAAAAAAAAAAAAGAAGAATGGAGAACCATAGAATCAACTGGAACACGAGGATCAAATGGCAATAAATAATCATCTATCAATTATCACCTTAAATGTCAATGGACTGAATGCCCCAATCAAAAGACACAGAGTGGCTGAGTGGATAAAACGGCAAAAACCTTCAATATGCTGCCTACAAGAAACTCACCTTAGGACAAAAGATACATATAGATTGAAAGTGAAAGGCTGGGGAAAAGTATTTCATGCCAATAGACATGACAGAAAAGCAGGAGTTGCAACGCTCATATCAGACAAAATAGACTTTAAAACAAAAGACATAAAGAAAGACAAAGAAGGACACTATTTAATGATTAAGGGATCCATCCAAGGAGAGGATGTTACTATCGTCAACATATATGCCCCAAACATAGGAGCACCCAGATACATACAACAAATATTAACAGACATAAAGGGAGATATTGATGAGAATACAATCATAGTAGGAGACCTAAATACCCCCCTCACATCAATGGACAGATCCTCTAGACAGAAAACCAATAAAGCAACAGAGATCCTAAAGGAAACAATAGAAAAGTTAGACTTAATTGATATCTTCAGGACACTACATCCAAAAAAATCAGAATACACATTCTTCTCAAATGCTCATGGAACATTCTCAAGAATCGACCACATATTGGGACATAAAGCGAATCTCAATAAATTTAGGAGCATAGAAATTATCTCAAGTATCTTCTCTGACCACAATGCCATGAAATTAGAAATCAACCATGGGAAAAGGAAAGAGAAAAAACCTACTCCATGGAGACTAAACAACATGCTACTAAAAAACCAATGGGTCAATGAGGAAATCAAGAAGGAAATTAAAAACTATCTTGAAACAAATGATAATGAAGACACAACCTCTCAAAATCTATGGGATGCTGCGAAAGCAGTGCTCAGAGGGAAATTTATAGCAATCCAGGCCTTTCTCAAAAAAGAAGAAAGATCCCAAATTGACAACTTAACCCTCCACCTAAATGAATTAGAAAAAGAAGAACAAAGAAGTCCTAAAGTCAGCAGAAGGAAGGAAATTGTAAAGATCAAAGAAGAAATCAATAAAATAGAGACTCAAAAAACAATAGAGAAAATTAATAAAACCAAGAGCTGGTTCTTTGAAAAGGTGAACAAAATTGATAAACCCCTGGCCAGACTCACTAAAAAGAGGAGAGAAAGAACCCAAATCACCAAAATTATAAATGAAAAAGGAGAAATCACAACGGATACAGCAGAAATTCAAAAAACCATAAGAGAATACTATGAACAACTATATGGCAATAAGTTTGACAATCTGGAAGAAATGGACAATTTTCTAGAATCTTACAGCCTGCCAAAACTGAATCAAGCAGAAGCAGACCAACTGAACAGACCAATCACTAGAAATGAAATTGAAGAGGTCATAAAATCACTCCCTACAAATAAAAGCCCAGGACCAGATGGCTTCACAGGTGAATTCTATCAAACATATAAAGAGGAATTGGTGCCCATCCTCCTTAAACTCTTTCAAAAGGTTGAAGAAGAAGGAATACTCCCAAAGACATTCTATGAGGCCACCATCACCCTCATTCCAAAACCAGGCAGAGATACCACCAAAAAAGAAAACTATCGCCCAATATCATTGATGAATATAGATGCAAAACTTCTCAACAAAATCTTAGCCAACCGAATCCAACAACATATCAAAAAAATTATACACCATGACCAGGTTGGGTTCATCCCAGGTTCACAAGGATGGTTCAACATACGCAAATCAATCAACATCATACACCACATTAACAAGAAAAAAGTCAAAAATCATATGATCATCTCAATAGATGCAGAAAAAGCATTTGACAAAGTTCAACATCCATTCATGATCAAGACCCTCGCCAAAGTGGGTATAGAGGGAACATTCCTGAATATAATCAAAGCCATTTATGATAAACCCACAGCAAATATAATCCTCAATGGGGAAAAACTGAAAGCCTTCTCACTCAAATCTGGAACAAGACAGGGATGCCCACTCTCACCACTGCTCTTCAACATAGTTTTGGAAGTCTTAGCCACAGCAATTAGACAAACAAAAGAAATCAAAGGCATCCATATAGGAAGAGAAGAGATCAAACTGTCACTGTATGCAGATGACATGATTCTATACCTAGAAAACCCTAAGGACTCAACCCCAAAACTCCTTGAACTGATTAATAAATTCAGCAAAGTGGCAGGATATAAGATTAACATTCAGAAGTCAGTTGCATTTCTGTATACCAGCAATGAAGCATTAGAAAAGGAATACAAAAATACGATACCTTTTAAAATTGTACCTCACAAAATCAAATACCTCGGAATACACCTAACCAAAGAGGTAAAGGACCTATATGCCGAGAACTATAAAACCTTAATCAAAGAAATCAAAGAAGATGTAAAAAAATGGAAAGATATTCCATGTTCCTGGATTGGAAAAATCAATATTGTGAAAATGGCCATCCTACCCAAAGCAATCTACAGATTCAATGCAATCCCTATCAAATTACCCATGACATTTTTCACAGAACTAGAACAAACAATCCAAACATTTATATGGAACAACAAAAGACCCAGAATCGCCAAAGCAATCCTGAGAAACAAAAACCAAGCAGGAGGCATAACTCTCCCAGACTTCAAGAAATACTACAAAGCCACAGTCATCAAAACAGTGTGGTACTGGTATCAAAACAGACAGACAGACCAATGGAACAGAATAGAGAATCTGGAAATTAACCCTGACACCTATGGTCAATTAATCTTTGACAAGGGAGGCAAGAACATCAAATGGGAAAAGGAAACTCTATTCAGCAAGCATTGCTGGGAAACCTGGACAGCTGCATGCAAAGCAATGAAACTAGAACACACCCTCACACCATGCACAAAAATAAACTCCAAATGGCTGAAAGACTTAAATATACGACAGGACACCATCAAACTCCTAGAAGAAAACATAGGCAAAACACTCTCTGACATCAACTTCATGAATATTTTCTCAGGTCAGTCTCCCAAAGCAATAGAAATTAGAGCAAAAATAAACCCATGGGACCTCATCAAACTGAAAAGCTTTTGCACAGCAAAGGAAACCCAAAAGAAAACAAAAAGACAACTTACAGAATGGGAGAAAATAGTTTCAAATGATGCAACTGACAAGGGCTTAATCTCTAGAATATACAAGCAACTTATACAACTCAACAGCAAAAAAACCAATCAATCAATGGAAAAATGGGCAAAAGACCTGAATAGACATTTCTCCAAAGAAGATATACAGATGGCCAACAAACACATGAAAAAATGCTCAACATCGCTGATTATAAGAGAAATGCAAATCAAAACTACCATGAGATACCACCTCACACCAGTCAGAATGGCCATCATTCATAAATCCACAAATAACAAGTGCTGGAGGGGCTGTGGAGAAAAGGGAACCCTCCTGCACTGCTGGTGGGAATGTAAACTGGTACAGCCACTATGGAGAACAGTTTGGAGATACCTTAGAAATCTATACATAGAACTTCCATATGACCCTGCAATCCCACTCTTGGGCATCTATCCGGACAAAGCTCTACTTAAAAGAGACACGTGCACCCGCATGTTCATTGCAGCACTATTCACAATAGCCAGGACATGGAAACAATCCAAATGTCCATCGACAGAGGATTGGATTCGGAAGATGTGGTATATATACACGATGGAATACTACTCAGCCATAAAAAAGGATGACATCATGCCATTTGCAGCAACATGGATGGAACTAGAGAATCTCATACGGAGTGAAATGAGCCAGAAAGACAAAGACAAATACCATATGACATCACTTATAACTGGAATCTAATATCCAGCACAAATGAACATCTCCTCAGAAAAGAAAATCAATCATGGACTTGGAGAAGAGACTTGTGGTTGCCTGATGGGAGGGGGAGGGAGTGGGAGGGATCGGGAGCTTGGGCTTATCAGTCACAACGTAGAATAGATTTATAAGGAGATCCCGCTGAATAGCATTGAGAACTATGTCTAGATACTCATGTTGCAACAGAAGAAATGGTGGGGGAAAAACTGTAATTGCAATGTATACATGTAAGGATAACCTGACCCCCTTGCTGTACAGTGGGAAAATAAAATTAAAAAAAAAAAAAAAAAAAAAAATCCAACAAACAAAAAACTTGCAGAGGAGTCAACAGAGGAGAGCTGTGACACAGTGGGTTAATGATCTGGCTTGTCTCTGTGGGGGCACTGGTCTGAACCCTGGCCCGGCGCAGTGGGTTAAGGATCCGGTGTTGCTGCAGCTGTGGTCAAAGCTCTGGCCAGATTCGACTCCTGGTGCAGGAACTTCCACATGCTGCAGGTGCAGCTGAAAAAGAAAACAACAACAACAACAACAACAAAAAACCCTGGCAGAACAGGCCTTCAGATAGTTAAACAAATTTTTCAGGAGATTTTATAAGCCAAGTAATTTCTTGCATTTTCTCATATCTAGAAAAGCATTAAAATCATTAATGGAGACATCTGCTCTTTGTGACCAGCAGCAACCCTCTGCCAAAATATGTGCTTGATTACATCACAAAATCACATAAACACAGTCCTCCTCTGCTCCTTCTCTGGAGCAGTTCCTCAGACAGAGCTGGCGAGGAGGCCGTCTCCTGGACTACAGTCCTCATTTTGCCCCAAATAAAACAACTCACAAGCTCACGTTGTGTGTGTTTTTATTTGTTTGCCAAGTTTAATCTAGAAAATTCCAAAAAGATAGTACAATTCACAACCTCTTATTTAAACATGGAAATACAACTTGAAGTAATGACATTTTTACTCACATTTTGAAAAACATGAAAAAGATGATCAATATGCTGTATTGATAACAGTACGGGGCTTGCCTGTGGGGCTGTAAATTGATATAACCGTTTGGATATTAAGAGTTACCATGTGACCCAGCAATCTCACTCCAGGGCATATATCCAGACAAAACTCTAGTTCAGAAAGATATTTTAGGGAAAAAGATAAAAATTATTAAAAATAATTTAAAAATTAAAAAAGGACACAATGAACTTCTTTGCAGAATAGATAGTGACTCACAGACTGAAAATCATATGGTTTCCAAAGGAGACAAGTTGGGGGGTGGGGGAATGGGCTGAGGGTGTGGGATGGAAATGCTATAAAACTGGGTTGTGATCGTCATCGCACAACTATAAATGTATTAAAATTTATTGAGTAATTTAAAAAAAGATTTATGCATTCCTATGTTCACAGAAGCACTATTTAAAATGGTCAAGACATGGAAGCGACCTAAATGTCCATCAAAAGAGGAATGGATAAAGAAGATGTACATATATACAATGGAATATTACTCAGACATAAAACCAAATGAACTAACGCTATGCGCAGCAACATGCTTGGACCTAGAGATTACGGAAGTGAAGTTAGAAAATGACAAACATCGGAGTTCCCGTCGTGGCGCAGTGGTTAACGAATCCGACTAGGAACCATGAGGTTGCGGGTTCGATCCCTGCCCTTGCTCAGTGGGTTAACGATCCGGCATTGCGGTGAGCTGTGGTGTAGGTTGCAGACGCGGCTCGGATCCCGCGTTGCTGTGGCTCTGGCGTAGGCCGGTGGCTACAGCTCCGATTCAACCCCTAGCCTGGGAACCTCCATATGCCGCGGGAGCGGCCCAAGAAATAGCAACAACAACAACAACAACAAAAAGACAAAAGGACAAAAAGACAAAAAAAAAAAAAAAAAAGAAAATGACAAACATCATATGATAGGACTTCTATGTAGAATCTTAAAAAAGGATACAAATGAACTTATTTGCATAACAGAAAAAGACTTACAGACTTTGAAAACAAACTTATGCTTACCAAAGGGGACGACTAGGGGTGGGGTGGGGGCTGGGGGGTGGACTGGGGGTTTGGTATTGGCATATGCACACCGAGTTACAATGACTGGCCAACAGGGACCTGCTGTTTAGCACGGAGAACTCTACCCAATATTCTGTGATAATCCACGTGGGAAAAGAATCTAAAAGAGAACAGATTGCATATATGTGCAACTGACTCACTTTGTTGTACAGCAGAAATTACCACAACTTTTTAAATCAACTATACTTCAACAAAACTTTAAAAAATGGAAAAAAATTTTAAAAACAAGGAAATGCAATTTGAAATAATAGAATTTCTACTCACATATTGAAAAACATGAAAAAGATAATTAATATTTTGTACTGATAAGAGTACTGGGCTTGCGTATAGGGCTGTAAATTGGTATAACAGTTTGGATGTTTATTTGGCAGTATTATCAAATCAATAATATATTTACTCTTTGACTCAGCAATTTCAGTTTTAGTAATTTAGCCCATGCATACATACAGATAGGGTACAAAAATGTTCACATCCACGTGACTTATTGAAGTATAAAAATTGGAAAGCTAAATATTCATCAGAAGAGTGGTCAAATAAATTTTACTTCTATCCTGCTGTTAAAAAGAATGGTAGATGAAAAAAAAAAAAGGAAAAGAAAAACCCTCAAAAATGGTAAATTCACCAATAGACAGATGTAGATATAGATAAAGCAAGATGAATATGACATACTGAATACTAGGTAAAATAAGAGCCCTCCAGACTTGCCCATATCTTTTCTAATCCCTAGAATCTGTCAGTTACCTTATAATGCAAAAGGGACATCACAGATAAGATTATCTCCAGATGGGGCTTATCTAAGAAGTCCCAATATAATCCCAGGGGTCTTTATGAGAGAAAGTCAAAGATAATTGAAGATGCTATGCTTCAAGACACAGTGAAGATGGAAGAAGGGTCCATGAGCTAAAGAATGCAGAAGAGCTCTAGAAGCTGGAAAAGGCAAGAAAATTCATTCTCCCCTAGAGCATCCTGAATAGATGGAGAGCTGCCAAAACCTGATTTTTAGCCCACTGAAACCTATTTCAGATTTCTAACCTCCAGAACTCTAAAAAAAAAATTTTTTTTTAATTTTGTGACCACACTCATGGCATACAGAAATTCCCAGACCAGGGACTGAATCCAAGCTGCAGCTGTGACTAACAGATCTTTTAACCCACTACATTGGGCTGGGGGATCAAACCCACACCTCCAAAGTGACCTGAGCCACTGCAGTTGGATTCTTAACCCACTGTGCTACAGTGGAAACTCTCAGTTTGCGTTGCTTTAAGTAACTAAATTTGTTGTAACAGAAGCAATAGAAAAATACATACATACTTTAAGTTTAAAAAGCTATCCTTTAACAGGTTTTTATCTCTGGAAAGGTGAATAGGGTTGGGTATTGGAGATCAAAGAATATTCTTGTTAATTTGTATCCCCATTTTTTAAAAATTTTAAACTTATAGAAAAGTTGAAAGAATCTGAACAATCCTGTAACTTTCATTTATATTCACAAACTGCTAATTTTTTGGCTAGGTGTGCTTTATTTGTGTTGCCTATATATACAAACACATACACTTTTTCTAAACCACTTCACAGTAATTGAGGATGATATCATTTACTTTTAAGTAAACTGGTATTTATTTTTAAATGATTTTTTTTTAGAATTAACAAAGCCAAGATAATCACAAGTAGGTCTTATCTGCTGAAGGAAATGCTATTTACATTCTGTCTTCTTGGAGGCAAAGGGAGATGGAAAAATCTACTTCCTTTTCTGATGGTTTAGTTAACAAATTACCAATGGTCAGAATCTAATTAATATCTAATGCTATGTTGTTCAATATATCCTCCAAACTCCTGATCCTACTGAAGGAAGATCTGTTTTGGGTGACTCTAGTTAGAACTTAAAATGCAGTCAACTCATAAAATTGTTATAAATTTAAGTGTAGATACCACACATGCTCAAAGAATCCCATGGATAAAAATAAGGCGGCTTTAGACTAACTTGCGCCCATAGTATTTATAGCATCGCTTTTTTGGGAAAATGTATTCAAAATGTATTCACATTTCAAACAGCTAACTTTGGAGACAAAACTTTTTCGTAAATTGGACACTGCTGGAAACTTTCTAGAATTCTTTTCTTCTCCTGGTTTATTTGCTACCACAAATCTTTGCATTTGGAGACGGCTGAACTTGCTAATCAAGTTTGCAACAGTTTGCACAAACTCCTTTCTATGTCTACACATATACAACAATTTTCAACAGCGTATACAGTGGTTTCATTATTTAATAAATCCTCCACTGTTAAGCATTTTTACAGTTTTTTTACATAATTATATTCTATTCAGTACACTTAAGTGTGGTGTAATATAAATTATATATTTATATTTGGTCTTTGTCCCGGGTCCTGATCCAAAGCTCCTAAAATCCTTGTAATTTCTGGAGTGATAGGAGCATCTTTCGTTGTTCCTAACAAAATGCTTTCAACCACATCTGGGTAACAACGCTAACAACATGACTCCTGGTGGGGCTAACCGGCTCCAGGATGGGGCCTGGTCAGCAGAAAGATCAAACCTTGAGGCTACGAACTTTCAGCGCCATCCCTCAACCTCCAGGGCGGGGAGAGGGGCTGGAGACAGAGTCCAGTCATCAATGGCTAATGATTTAATCCATCATCATGCCTAAGTAATGAAATCTCCATAAAACCCCCAAAGGCTGGGATTCAGGGAGCTTGCTAGCAGTGAAGACACTGAGATGCGTGCCTGGAGAGGGCATGAAAGTTCCACACCCCATCTTGCATACTTTGTCCTATGCATCTCTTCCACTTGGTTGTTCCAGAGTAGTATCCTTTAATAAACCAGTAAAGGTAAGCAGTGTTTTCCTAAACTTTTCAAGTTATTCCAGGAAATTTTAGAACTTGAATGGGAGGCACAGGAAGGGCCTAATTTGTAGCTAAGCTGGATAAAAATGCAGATAGCCTGGGGACCTGGGACTGGTTGGTGTCTAAAGTGAAGGCATCTTCTGGGACTGAACCCTTCAACTTGTGGAGTATGATGCTATCTCTGGGTAGTTAGCATAGATTAGGACTGAATTAAAGGACACCCAGTTGGTGTTGGGGGGGGGGGAATGAAAACAACAAATTTCCCAATTAATGGGATTTATAAATCTTAAATTGTATATTCTTCATATTGAATACTGACTTAATATTCCATATGACCCCTTTTGAAATGTCCAAAATAATCCAAACCGACTCACAATTCATGGCAGAGAAGTTTAAGAGGAATTCTCTTGGAGGTCACCTGAGACTCTTGAATGATACTCCATTGAATCAAAATGCAATTTAAATAATGCCAACAAAACTAAGCGGTACCACAGAAAGTTAGGACAGTCACAGTAGGTGGACTCACTGCAAAACTCCAGGGGGAGCCACTGCACTGCGGTCTCCATGAAGCACTCTCCCTGGAGCTGTGCTCTGCAGGGTCTATACACTGTACACCGCAGCCCTAAGCACACGTGAAAAATCACTGAGAAAAACCAAGGTAAATCCCCAGACATTAAAAAAGTTAGAATGACTTTCATCCAGTAGGGTTACTGTTTAGTAGTGAAAGTTCCCAGCCCAAAATCTAAGTTAAATCTGAGGATCAAAGATGGTACCTGGTAGGGCATTAACACAATGTGTGATAGATATACCAAATGCTTCCCAAAGGATAATAGTAAATCATGCAAATTTCAAGTAGCTTTTTTTTTTTTGTCTTTTTAGGGCCATACCCTCCGCATATGGAAGCTCCCAGGCTACGGGTCAAACCAGAGCTGTAGCTGCTGGCCTACACCACAGCCACAGCAACACATTGTCTGCAGTGTACACCACAGCTCACGGCAATGCCAGATCCTGAACCCACACAGTCAAGCCAGGGACTGAACCCACATCCCTCATGGATACTAGTCGGGCTCCTTACTGCTGAACCACAACGGGAATTGCCTGCAGTAGCTCTTTTTTATTTCAACCAATATTCAAGTAGAAAGATCTATTTTGATCTCAACTAGTAGAAATAATTTTCATACTTAAATAACTCCAAAAGGGAAAAAGATGACAATGGCTGATTTCTAGTAAGTGAAAGTTGAATGAAGATGCTCTAATCACAAGCAATAAAAAGGTAAGTTTTCTAAATGCTAAATGAACTATGTAAGAAATGATATATGTTTCTCCTCCAGGAATGATAAAAATTACCACCCCTTTCCATAATTTAGGAGTCTAAATGGTGTCCTCTGGTCAGATTCCATTTACTACATCTCCAGAGGCAAAAGATTAAAAAAACAGCAATGAAAAACTACAAAAACAAAACAATAAACAGAGTGTCCTGGTATGAATTTGATGACTTCTAAAGTACCCTTTGTTCACTTTCTAACAAGGCAATATCCACTCCACTGAGAACCACAGAAGCCACAATGCTAAACAGCACACAAATTAAACACATCCATGGCCCACAGATATTGCTACAACGGAGCTTCCCGGAAATTCTAAACCAGCTGCTGCACCTATTCGCTCCCTTTCTAGGTACCTAAGGGATTTTACTCCATTCACTCAGAAGCACAGCACATCTGTTTTCCTTCTCTTTTTTTTTGGGGGGGGGGTTAACAGTCAAAAACACATTAGGCACCAAGGCTGTCATGACGTTTTTCACTTTAAAGGAAACCCTGGACCTAGAAGACATGTCTTCTCTAAGTTAATGTTCCCTCCCAAATTTCTTCAAGATTCATTAGAAAAGAATGGCACTCTTGTTTATTGTTCTCTTACAAAGGTGGCAGAGTTGAAAGTATAAAGGGATATTAGGAATACTGTAAAGTTCCTCTAATGCAGGGGAGATAGGAAGAGGATTTATAAAAAACATACAGTGGAATGATTAAGACTGGTCTTTTGGATGAATGATATACGATATACGAAGATGATTATCAAAAATTATTTTCTTGCTGGAAAAAAATTAGGAACTTCCTAACAAATGATTTAAATCGATACAGTTTAGTGAATTCTACTCTAGCCATCTTTTTACACATCACCTTCTTTTTAATATTTCAATACCGAACTTGTATATGGCAAAAAAGATTCCTATTTCTGGCTGTGTACCATACCCGCCAACCAGAGTCTAACAAATTACTAATATCACCCGTGAAATCTATGGGGACAGGAACAGTTTTCACGAACAGCCCTGCAGTGATTTCCTCATATATGAATACATAGTTAGCATACCTTGTGACAATGAGTTGAAGATAATACAAGTGCAGAGGGCCATATTTCAAATCTACCTGGACACCCAAACACAGTTTATTCAGAAGTCAGACTTCTGACAATTTAATTACCTAAAACACTGTGGACCAGGAATGAGTGAGAAAAACATCTACTGACCTAACCAACTATCATGAAGAACTCTTTAGATCTTCTTTCAAAACTCATGACTAAGTCATCTTATTTCATACACATTTCGTAAATGTACCCTCCCAGTCCTCGGATGACAAGAAGCAACATGTGACAAAGCAGAGAAGGGAAGCTGAAAACTACAATGTTATGTTTCTGGTGACGACTGAGAAGTAACTGCTAACTGCTCCATCATCTCTGGCTCTCTGACTGGCTATCAAAAGTCCAGCTGAGTCAAAGTCATGTGAGAATCACTCTACGCTAAAATAAACCAAGAATGCCATAGGACAACAGGTGACGTGTATTATGAAAGCAGAATCATCCAGACTAACTTGTGTTCAGTATAAGAATATAAAAATCTATTTTAACAAGATTTCCACACACACAAAAAAAGATGGCTTAAAATAAAGTCTCCACACTTAGAAAAATGGTGCAAAGTCACAAGGAAGTTCTTTACAAAAAAAAAAAAAAAAATCAGAATTCCACCTAAGTGTCTGAAAAGGAGACCAGTTAAATAAAGATTTCTACAAAGTATTATTTAGCTATTTTAAAATGCTATAATTCAATGCTTATCAAAGTGGAAGATATTAGTGTTACATAAAAAAGTCAGGTCATTGGAGTTCCCGTTGTGGCGTAGTGGTTAACAAATCTGACTAGGAACCATGAGGTTGTAGGTTCGATCCCTGGCCTTGCTCAGTGGGTTAAGGATCCGGCATTGCCATGAGCTTTGACGTTGCTATGGCTGTAGTGTAGGCCAGTGGCTACAGCTCCAATTTGACCCTAGCTTGGGAACCTTCATGTGCTGCAGGTGCGGCCCTAAAAAAGAAAAAAAAAAAAAAAAAAAAAAAAGAACTGGAGGAATATTCATCAAGGTGTTAAGAGCAGATTTCTCTGAGATACAGGCTTTTAAATTTTTTTTTTAATTTTACTGAAGTGTAGTTAATTTACAAGGTTGTGATAATTTCTGCTGTACAACAAAGTGACCAAACATACATATACACAATATCCATTCTCTCTCAGATTCTTTTCCCACACAGATTATCAAAGAATACTGAAGAGTTCTTAGGATATGGGATTTTAACTGCTAGTTGTCTTCTTTGCTACCTTTTCTCACTTTACTACAGTGAGTACCTATCACTTCTGAAAAGAAATGTCATTTTTAAAAACAGCTAAGATAAAATGTTTTTAAATTGTCAAAAATACATATTTAAATAACATCCTCTAAAAATATCCTAGAGACCCAGACACCTATGGTCAATTAAGCTTTGACAAAGGAGGCAAGAATATAAAACAGGATACAGTCTTTTTAGAAAGTGGTCCTGGGAAAACTGGACACCCACATGTAAATCAATGAAACTGCAACACACCCTCACACCATGCACAAAAATACACTCAAAATGGCTTAAAGACTTAAATGTAAGACACAAACCATCAAACTCCAAGAAGAGAACATAGGCAAAACATTCTCTGACATCAACCTTACAAATATTTTCTCAGGTCAGTTTCCCAAGGTAATAGAATTAAAAGCAAAAATAAACCAATGGGACCTAGTCAAATTGACAAGCTTTTGCACAGCAAAGGAAACCATAAAAAAAAACCAAAAAGACAACTTACAGAATGGGAGAACATAGTTTCTTTCTTTTTTTTTTTTTTTTTTTTTCTTTTTGCCTTTTCTAGGGCTGTTCCCAAGGCATATGGAGGTTCCCAGGCTAGGGGTCAAATTGGAGCTGTAGCCGCTGTCCTACGCCAGAGCCACAGCAACTCGGGATCCGAGCTGCATCTGCGACCTACACCACAGCTCGCGGCAATGCCGGATCCAACCTGCAACCTCATGCTTCCTAGTCAGATTCATTAACCACTGCGCCAGGACAGGAACTCCGAGAACATAGTTTCAAACGATGCAACTGACAAGGGCATGATCTCTAAAATATACAAACAACTTCTACAACTCAACAGCAAAAAAGCCAACAACCTAACTGAAAAAGGAGCAAAAGACCTGAATAGACATTTCTCCAAAGATAAACAGATGGCCAACAAGCACATGAAAAAATGCTCAACGTCCCTTATTATTAGAGAAATGCAAATCAAAACTACCATGAGATACCACCTCATACCAGCCAGAATGGCCATCATTAATAAGTCCACAAATAACAAATGCTGGAGAGGGTGAGGCGAAAAGTGAACCCTCCTGCACTGTTGATGGGAATGTAAATTGGTATAAACACTATGGAAAACAGTACAGAGGTACCTTAAAAAACCATACATAGAACTACCATATGACCCAGCAATCCCACTCTTGGTCATGTATCCGGACAAAACTTTCCTTGAAAAAGACACATGCCCCCACATGTTCACTGCACACTGTTCACAATAGTCAAGGCATGGAAACAACCTCAATGTCCATCAACAGATGATTGGATTAAGAAGATGTGGTATATATACACAATGGAATACTACTCAGCCATAAAAAAGAACAAAATAATGCCATTTGCAGCAACATGGATGGAACTAGAGACTCTCATACTAAGTGAAGTAATTCAGAAAGAGAAAGACAAATACCATATGATTTCACTTATATCTGGAATCAAATATATGGCACAAATGAACCTTTCCACAGAAAAGAAAATCATGGACATGGAGAACAGACTTGTGGTTGCCAAGAGGGAGGGGGAGGGGGTGGGATGGACTGGGAATTTGGGGTTAACAGATGCAAACTATTGTCTTTGGAATGGATAAGCAATAGGATCCTGCTATGGAGCACTGAGAACTATGTCTGGTCACTTGTGATGGAGCATGATAATGTGAGAAAAAAGAATGTATACATGTATGTGTGACTGGGTCACCTTACTATGCAGTAGAAAATTGACAGAAACTATAAATCAGCTGTAATGGAAAAAATAAAAATCATCATTAAAAAAATCCAAGAGAAAACAAGTTTTTAAATTTGATGGCATCTTAACCAAATATTATAATAGTCTTTCTCAAAATTAACAGCGAAATAAAGACTCCTCTCCCTACATCTTCTATGTCTTCACCTTCCCCTTGTAGTGTCCATTCCCCACAGCTCAGGGCCATTCCACAGGCTCCCTTATCTGGCAATATCTGTGCTCAGCAAAAGATCGAAAACACCGCTAAGAAGGAGATGGCTACCCATGACATGTAAACATTTTACTAGGGATCAAAGACTTAAAAGCCAAAGAAAGAATTTAGGCACTTACTGGCTACCTGGGGAGAATTATAAGAGGACAAAAGAATCTTCCTGATATTTCTACATTATTTCCATTACACAGGTTGATGCCCCCACCCTGCTTAGCTGTGATGTCAAGGCCTAAACTATTCCATTGCCATTAAGTATTAAATGTTACAGCCCTGGAAGGGTAGGGATTTTCATCATTTCAGCACAGAAAAAAAGCATGGCTAAAATCAGGAAAAACTTCCACCAAAATATTAAAGTTGAAGAAATTTAAAAAAAAAAAAAAAAAAAGGTGAGTTTCCGTCGTGGCTCAGCGGAAACGAACCTGACTAGGATCCATGAGGATGTGGGTTCGATCCCTGGCTTCGCTCAGTGGGTTAAGGATCCAGCGTTGCCATGAGCTGTGGCATAGGTTGCAAACCCAGCTCAGGCACCACGCTGCTGTGGCTGTGGCTGTGGCTCTGGAGTAGGCCGGCAGCTGAAGCTCCGACCTGAGCCCTAGCCTGGGTATGCCAAGAGTGCAGCCCTGAAAAGACAAAAAAAGAAAAAAGAAAAAGAGAGAAAGAAAAGTGCTAGGGAGGTCCAGAAAAAGCAATCTTTGGAGCTTCCACTGTGGCGCAACGGGATGATTCCATTCCCAAATCTCCGGGCCAGCACAGTGGGTTAATGATCAGGCGTTGCCGGAGCTGCTCTGATCGGATGTCTCGATGTCTCGCTTGGGAGCTCCATATGCAGCAAGGTGGCAAAAACAAAAAAATCTTCTTTCAGCAGTTTCTCTGAATAGCTTAAAACAAGCAAACAAAACGTTTATATATTATTCTTTCCTAATCTCTAACTCTCCAAAAATTTTGTTTTTTTCTGTTCCAAAGACCTACTTAGTCCAAGAATCACAAAAAAAACACCTCCCCGATGTTTCTTCATTGTCACCACAGGATTCCATCAATAGCAGGTGCCAAAATGCATGCCTGTCAGCCAGCCTTCGTGACCAAAAACCTGAATGGGTCAGAGCTTGACACTACCACCCTAATATAAAGCTAAACCTTCCCTTTGCCATCCTCCCCCAATCTCAATCCATCCCTCAATTTTCACTGCAGCATCCTGCTATTCATGGAGGTTTTCCCATGATCAGTCGGCTCAGACCAACAGGAAAATACTGTTTTCTTCATTGCTTCTTGTTGCTGTTGGAACGAGTGTAAACATGAGTTCTACTTCTTTCATAATTCTACTTTTTAAAGACATACAGTCTGGTAAAAAGAGTTTATTCAAGAAGTAAAACTACTAGCTATGTATATAAAACCATGAACTCTATCAGAATGATCAAAGTTCAAGCAATAATTCCAACTTTTTATGACAGCACTTTGGAAAGTAACAATTCCCTATTAATTTGAGTGTTTAAAAAAGTTCCAATCTGCCTACGAAAGAACAAAAAAGTTTATTTGATGTATATAAAATTATATTATTTTGCAAAAAATTTTGCTAATCTGACAAATATAGTTTATATATTTACTTCCACAAAGCAAAGAAGGAACAAACAAAACTCCAGAACACACAATCTGTAACATGCAAACTACTATAGAGAACCTGTTCATAAACTACCTTGTGTCAGTGAATGCAGGTGAGTTTTTAAGGAAGAGTTCTTTGCTAAATGCTCAGTTTTTTAAGATTTCAGGGGAAGAGTTGGAATGCATAAATATTTCAAAACCATTTGAAATGTCACGGTACTACTTTAGCTCACTTAAAATGTTTTAAATATTAAGTATACCAATAAACTAGACTAATGACCACTAGAAACTAACATGGCATCTATAGAAGAATTCATTCTCAAATAAAAGTAAAAAAGCAATCAAGTGATAAAGTTAAGAGATGTTCATTTTAAGTCAAAGAATTTTTCATTTAAAATACATCTGAAATTGACAGAACATTGTAAATCAACTATAATAAAAAATTAAATTAAAATAAAATACATCTGAAGCCCTCAAAGATGCAAAACTGTAGGAAATACGATGAAGGAATGAACATCTACATGCTTGGTTTGAAGCTCTTCAATGCAGATGGCTTTCACCTGACTCCTTTATCATAGCACTACAGAGCACCTTTTTAACAGAAGAGTCTACAAAGATTGAGTACATTCCCTGAGGTAATGTTATCACCTTCAAGCCAGCAACTGCTGAAAGGAGTTTTTTCTCAACAAAGGTTTTACTTCTGCTTACTTGCATCTAAGTATGATATTACAACCAAGTATGGGAATTTTCTCTATGAATAATCTCAGTGCATGGAAAGAACGAATGACCAAAATGACCTGCAGCATGGATGAGCAGTCTAAAAAGCACCCTCGAACAACCTGAAGTCACAGCCACAATTCAATGAGCCATGCACTTTTAATCCTTTACACCTGGATGTAAAATCTGAACATGGAGAAGGTGGCTGACTGATCCGCCCTGAAGAAATCTTACATAATTAGAAAATCTCAAACACCTGATATACTGATTAAAAACAGCAGTCTTTAGGAGTTCCCTCATGGCTCAGCGTGGTTAAAAAAACAAAAACAAAAACCCAAAAAACCGAAACAGCAGTCTGTAGAACAGACTTTTTGCTTAAGACTTAATGCATGTAATACCCGTACTTTACAAAACGTCAAATGTATTTGGATTTTGAAGGGTTAGGAAAGCAGAGCTGAAGGCAATCTAAAATCACTTGCAGAAGTGAAGAACATCTTTTAAGAACTAATGAAACATATATTGGAACTTTTAGTACACTTTCTTGATATTTTATGAAAGCTAAGACAAAAAAGGAGAAAGTAGGGCAACCAATAATGAGAAATGCAGCTGAACAAACTATTTTTCCATCTTTTCCAACACTATTATACATCAATTGAATCCTATTCCAGCTAGATGAACTACCACGAGTTTACACAAATTATGTCTCCAGCAGAAGCTTAATTTTTCTTTTTTTTTGAGGGCCACAGGTGCGGCATATGGAAGTTCCCAGGCTAGGGGTCGAATTGAGCTACAGCTGCCTGCCTACACCACAGCCACAGCAACGAGGGATCTGAGCTGTGACCTACACCACAGCTCACGGCAACACTGGATTCTTGACCCAATGAGCGAGGCAAGGGATTGAACCCACATCTTAATGGGTACTAGTCAGGTTTGTTTCCACTGCACCACAACGGGAACTCCTGAAAGGTTGTTTTTGACTGCACTAACCTGGCAACTTCGCATCAACCAGCTCTGTATAAGAGCCCTTTCATTCATTTGCTCTGTTGTCTGAGTGGAGTGGCCATGTCAGCAGCCCCTGGACACAATCTGTCAACCACACAGAAGGTGTCAAAGGTTTTTCAGATTATCAACTCGCCCAACCTTAACTGTCCTCTGAGTTCAGAGAAATTACAGCCTGTCATCTCTCCAACTTCCATTAGAGGAGAAACAAAAAATAACGCAAAATTACTAGTAAACCAAAATTCTTCTCTGAGAAATGGTAATAGCTGTATTAAAATTTAAGTGTTTGACTCCTACAAAAGCCACAGAATATACACTAGTTAAATCTAAAAAATCACCTTTTTGCTCACTGCATTTTGACTTTGACAAGCTATAACAGATTTGTTAAAACCAGGTTCTTAGCTGCCATTCTCTGCTTTGAAAGGTAAGTATAATTTTAAAAAGCTGCTTTCGGTTAGCAAAAAGAAAATAACCCACCCTAGGTTTCTCATCTTTCATTGCATTATGGCAGAATCTTCTGCGTTCTCTTCCATCCTATCAGTAACCCAGAGGTGAGCAGATACTCGACAGGTGCATATATTAAAACATAATTGCCTCTGTCTCTGTGAATCACCTTGTGGATTTATATCCCTGAATACCCCCCACCCCATCAGACATTGCTGCAGCTGTGGGCGTAGCTGTCCAGTTCTATATTGAGGTCTCTTTTCCAATGTCACAATAGCTTTTCCGAATAAAATCTGTTTTACCACTAACTACCTAAGTATGCTTAAGTCACTTAACCTTTCTGGGTTTCAGTTTATTCATCTGTATGCAAATGTAAGGAAAGAGGAGTAGGTGATCTCCAGGAATCCTTGCCAAGTCTAAAATTCTCATAAGAAATCTGGTAGAGGAAAAGGAGGTAGAGAAAAAATTAAGCAATTTGGACTTACTAGGGGTCACGGAGCTGTGAAGCCAAGCTGTTATCCAGATCTCCTGTCTCCCACCCAGCTCAATGTTCATTTGACAAAACCAGTCACCTTTACCTCAGAAACCAAAAGCCAGACTAATGAAGAGAAAGGCAAAGGCATCCAGGGTGCTACTTCACCCCAGAGCATGCTGTTCCGTGTTCTTCAATCCCTAAGCATTTTGTTTCAATAAAATAAATCATTTTTCCTGAGAACATAATTATATTACATTCACCAATAAAACAAGTAGAATACATAATAATTAATCTTGACTTCACATGATAGCAAAATTTAAAAGTTTTATTCTATTTCCTACTAGTATTTCCTCTTTTTTTTGTCATTGAAAGTTCCATCCAGTTTGGTTGTGAAGTGGGCCCCACCTTTTACTTTATCCTCAGGCTCCTAAATGCCACGTGGCTCAGCGAAATGAACACACATGGTGCCAAGGCAATTCTAAGTCTGACTAGCAGCGTGACCTCAGTAAGATCAGTAAGATCATTTTACTTCCTCCAAGTTTCAGTTACTTCACCCATGTCCAAGGTAAGTTATAAAGTGACAACATCAGAGATGTGAAGTTTTATAATTTTTTTTTTTTTTTTGTCTTTTGTCTTTTTGTTGTTGCTATTTCTTGGGCTGCTCCTGCGGCATATGGAGGCTCCCAGACTAGGGGCTGAATCGGAGCTGTAGCCACTGGCCTACGCCAGAGCCACAGCAACGCGGGATCCGAGCCGCGTCTGCAACCTACACCACAGCTCACGGCAACGCCGGATCGTTAACCCACTGAGCAAGGGCAGGGACCGAACCCGCAACCTCATGGTTCCTAGTCGGATTCGTTAACCACTGCGCCACGACAGGAACTCCTGAAGTTTTGAAGTATTAAAAATCTAATGATGATGAACACTGTGTTTACATGCTGTGGTACAATAATCTCAAATACCTATTTTCTTACCTCTAAATATAAGGCCACATTTAAAAAACTTAAATTCTACGGCTGCTGCTTGAACTTTTTTTAAAAACCACACTGTATAATGCCACTTCCTCCTGGGTATCTGTCTATGCCACTTATACCTGAGAGACAAGGAATACGATATATTTTAAAGTTATATTTTAAAATACACACAAACACAACTATCTTTTCACTCCTTTCATGACTCTTCTGTTATCCTCTAAGGAACTTAAATTTTGCCAGTAAAAGTCTTCTCAAATGCTCCTTTTCTGTGAAATGCAAGAAGCAAAATGCTACATTACCTAGTGGTAGCAATTAGTATTTTTAATACTTTAAGCATTTCCATGTACTGTTCACTAGCACATTATGACATCATTGCCTTCCAGTGTTTACTCTGATTAAATAATCCTGTTACTATCTTTGTTCTCTTGCCTTCAATATCTAGATTGCAAATGTCCTATTGTTCCGGTTCACCATTTCACTGAAAAAGCTTAAAAATGACCACGTTTTCACGTTTCTTTACTCAGCAAATACACTTTCACTGCAACTGAGCCGGAGAGTTCAATCTCTCACCCAAAGGCAAGATCTGGACACGATCAAGTAGCAAAATCCAGGCCCAAAGGGAAGGGGGGGCGGAGTCTACACCACCTTAACACGACGGGTTCTAGGGCTTCCACGGATAAACAAAGGAAGTTGATTTTCCCACGGCGACGTGTGTGCTTCAACCAACCTGAGGCACTCGTAGGGAAGCCCAGAGCTCATTACCTTGAAAGCGCAGCCCAAGTGCTCAATTTTTCTCAAGGATTCCACTACAGGTGGAGACCGATGAATGGGGAAGAGTGGGCCGACCTTCGATTCCTTCCTCCCTCCCACTCCACCCAAGAACCTAGAGACCTGCCAACCACAACACGTCGACACACGGCTCCTGAATTTTTCAGGGGCAGGAGGACGAAGGGGGGGTGGGGGTGGGCTTCAAGGTCGGGTGAGGAGTTGAAGAGGAGTCAAGTGCAGGGGCGAAGGGCCGAGGGGAACGCAGGGAGCTCTAAGCAGAGCGGAGGGAAGTGGGCGCAGGCGGCGCGCGAACGTCGGAACGGCCGGGGGCGGGCTCGAGCCCCTTCCTCACCTGGCAGCCCTTCTTGTGGTGAAAGCCGACCACCACGATGTGCAGTACGGGCCCCCGGGGGACGCCATCGCCCCTCCACCCGGCCTTCTCCATGGGCGGCCGCCGCAAGCCCGCAAGGCGACTTCAACCGCCGAGGGCGGCCAGCGGAGCGTCCCTGTGATTCCCCAGGAGGACGGCGAGCGGCAGGGCTCGGGGGTCAGCGCGGGCGCCGCATTAGAGCCGCGCAGGGGCTGAGGGGAGGCCGAGGCTCCTGCAGCTCCGCACCGCCCCCTCGGCCCCCGCCGCGCTTCCTTCATCCGCTTCCGCTGCTTCCGGGCTGTCACCTGATGCGGCGGCCGCCGCCGGCGAGGCGGGACTGAGCCGGGCCGGGAGGGGCCTGAGGGGGCCGGGGCGGGGCCTGGGGGCGGTGCTGGGGCTCCAGGAGGAGGTGCCGGGCGAGGGGCGGGGCCTGACGGGGCTGCCCCGCACACCTGCCCCGGCCCTTCGTGCGCAGGTGCGACCTCTGCCCGCTTCCTCCTCCTCCTCCTCCTCTGCCCTCGCTTTTTCCTCCTTGAAATCTCCGCCCCTTCCCACTTCTTTGCTCAGTTTGCTTCTCTTTTTTGTTCTTTTCAGGGTATCTCATTCCTTCGCTTGCTTTCCTTCACCTCTCTGGCCTAGAGTCCCTCTACCTTTTAAATTTCGATAACACAGGCATATTTGTGCGGCTCTTTATCTGTGTATTCAAGCTTTAAATTACTTGCTAATCCGGGGTTTCTGTTTTGCTTTGTTCTTGTTTTTTGGTTTTTGTTTTTTCCTTGTTTAAATATTATGTATAGGAGTTTGAAAGCGATTTAAGGCCTGAAGCAAAATATCCTTAAAAATAAGAGAAATTTACAGGGAGAGCTATAAAATGATTATTCTAGTCCTGCTATTTTCAAAAACAATATTTTCAGAGTTCCTGTTGTGGCTCAGTGGTAATGAACCCGACTAGTATCCATGAAGATGCGCGTTCACTTGCTCAGTAGGTTAAGGCTTTGCAGTGAGATGTGGTGTAGTTCGCAGATGCCAGTGGGATCCTGCCTATGCTGGCAGCTGCAGCTTGGATTTGACCCTAGCCTGGGAACTTTCACATGCCGTATGTACTGCAGTCCTACAAAATAAAAAATTAAAAATAAAAAAACAACATTGTTTTCATTTTGTCTTTTTCTGGGTTTAGTACCCTAAACCCAGTTAACCCAAAATATATGGAGTCTTTTGGCACTAGGGTCTTTTATTTCCTTACTGACTGTACTAGTTCAATTTTCACTGGAAATACTAACAGATTGAACAAGGCAGTTTGGGAATTAGGTACCTGCTTCAAATAGAATTCACAATTTATTACAATAACTGGCTGGGATTACAAGTTGCACATCCCTTAGTTTAGACAACCCTAACAACTGATATCTTCCATTTCTGGCCTTGAGACCTGCATTCTACTCTAAGTACAGATGAGAAAGACAGTACAGTCTTCTTATACTTTCTAAGATTCAGGAGAACTGTTTAAATGCTCATAAAAATATCAAAGAAAATTTTCAAGATGTTGTACTATTTCTTTTAGGTATTACAAAATTCATGGCATTGGCTCAACTGCGTGTGAAACTATAATATTCCTTGTATATAGAATATGTTACTGTTTTCTTCCATCTGCCTTGACATTTTCTACATTAGCCTAGCTAAAATTAAAGTGAAATTGAACATCTTTTTAAGATATAAAGGCAGGGCATCTTAGGACTCTGTAGCTATAGTGAATGCCAATTGTTTAATTCATTGTACAGGAGACCCCAGTCATAGCTTTATAAAAAATCTGTGTCATATTGCATCCTGGTGCCTCCAACTAAGATTAAATCATTTGTTCATAACCATTATGTTGCTTAAATGTTTAAAAATATGTCATTTAAAATAATGCTTTAGGAGTCCTGCTATGGCGCCATCAGTGACATCTCTGCAGTGCTGGGACTCAGGTTAGATCCCCAGCTGAGCATAATGGGTTAAGGATCTGGCATCACCTCAGCTGTGGGTCAGATCTGACCACTGACCTGGGAACTCCATATGCCATGGGGTAGCCAAAAAAAAAAAAAAAATGCCGTAAACAAAGAAGATATGTTACTGGGGAAATTGATAGATAAAGTAATCAGGGGGGTTTCCAGAATTTTTCCCATCTGTAATTACAGACTGGTCCTTTTAACAGTTTAGAATAGTACATTTTATAATTTTTTTTTTAATGGCCACACTTTTGCTATATGGAAGTTCCAAGGCCAGGGATTAAATGAGTCACAGCTGTGGCAGCACTAGCTCTTTTAATCCATTGTGCTGGGCTGGGAATCAAGCCCGTGCCTCCCCAGCAACTGGATTCTTAAACCACTGTGCCACAGTGGGCACTCCTACAATTGTTTTTAATGAGTTGTATTAATATAAAATAAATTTGATAGGGATGGAGTAGGATAGTTACACAGGTAATTGTGAAAGTCCCAATAGGGGACCGTAAATATAGAGGGAAACCTAGGGAACTGTGGGAGGTCACTGTAAGTTAATAATCACTCAAGAAACCCATGAGAATGAAGCAGCCTTGCTTAACTATAAAACCAGAAATGAAAGCATGAGATAGGCCTCAGGTCTATTAAGTGAAAAGATAAAATGAGGCCTGCATTCAAGTTCAGCAAGATAATGATCCTTAGGACCAAGGAGAGGAATTTAAGGGAACGATGGCATTCCAAAGTAGGAGACCCTCATTATACAGAAACCTGAGATGACTGAACATGTTTTAGCATATATTACCATCCTTCTGCTGATCTGAATAATCGCCAGTCCTAGTTTGACCTCATAGGGTCAAATACTCTACTTACTCACTGGGAAGAGGAACTAATGATGTAATCTGAAGTCTACTCAAAGAAAAGAGGAAGGTGGTCTGGGAGTTCCCGTGGTAACTCAGTGGTAACAAACCCAACTAGTATCCAGGAGGATGCAGGTTCAATCCCTGGCCCTGCTCAGTGGGTTAAGGATCCATCGTTGCCGGGAGCTGTGAGGTAGGTCCCACGTGTTGCTGTGGCTGTGGCGGACACCAGCAGCTACAGCTCTGGTTCGACCCCTAGCCTGGTAATTTATATATGCTGCAGGTGCAGGCCTAAAAAGGAAAAAAAAAAAAAAAAAAAAAAAACAGAAGAAGGCTGTCTTTTCCCCTTTCCACTTGCTTGGATTATAAAAAAATGTATCCCACCTAATCCTCGGGGCAGTGCTTCTTTGCCTGCCTGCTTGTATCTCTCACAAGCACCCTATCTTTTTTTTTTTTTTTTTTTTTTTTTTGGTCTTTTTAGGGCCGCACTCGCAGCATATGGTGGTTTCCAGGGTAGGGGTCGAATCAGAGCTGTAGCCACTGACCTACGCCACGGTCACAGCATCACGAGATCCAAGCCATGTCTGCGACCTACACCACAACTCATGGCAATGCTGGATCCTTAACCCACGGAGCGAGGCCAGGGATTGAAACTGTGACCTCATGGATGCTAGTCAGATTTGTTTCCGCTAAGGCACGATGGGAACTCTACAACTGTCCCATCTTAATAAATCTATTTCTTGCTTATCACTCTGTCTCTCGCTGAATTCCTTCTGTGCCAAGACACAAAAACGTGAACTTCAGTAAATCCAGACACCAGGTGATTGATTCTAATTAGAAAACTGTGGGTTCAAGTCCCAATCTGGCTTATGGCTGTATTCAAGTCCTAGCCAGTGGGTTCAAGTACCTGGATTTTGGCTAGGTTCAAGTCATAAGTCCTGCCAGTTTCAAATTCATTGACAACATAGTGTCCTTAAGGACAAATATCTATTGAGAGAAAAATAGAAATTTCTCCCTTATTTGGAAGATTTTCTGGCATTTTTATGATGATATTCATAATCCAGGGAAAGAATTAAAAATGCTTTTTGCAGAGTTCCTGTTGTGGCACAGTGGAAACAATCTGACTAATATCCGTGAGGGTGCAGGTTCGATCCCTGGCCTCGCTACGTGGGTCAGGGATCTGGCATTGCCATGAGCTGCGGTGTAGTTTGGCAGATGTGGCTTGGATCTGGCGTTGCTGTGACTGTGGCGTAGGCCCGCAGCTGTAATTCCGATTCGACCCCTAGCCTGGGAACTTCCATATGCTGCTACATTGAAGAGTCTCTTTTAATTACATATAATTTATGATGAATTATATATTCTATGTTCTATCTGCTCTGTAATAAGACCTAATGGGAGAAAAACCCTTTAGACCTAGAGGTATGACATGTTTTCAAATTCATTAAAAATGAATTCTTATTCTGGAACTGGTCTGTTGTTTCTTTTTATGTCATGCTTTAGGAAAGAATTCAATAACATAAAACCACCCCCTTCCTGCAATCCCCATTAACTGTGCTGTGTAAATGAATTATATCTCCTTTTCCAGAGTATAAAGAGACTTTCTTTACTCTTCTCAATAGTATTGAAGATTGCTAATGTAATTTTGCTCTTGTAATGGAAAACAAAGTATTGACTTTCTTAAAGCATATTTTTTCTGAATTTTAAACTCTATCAGATAGCAACAATACCTTGAATTTGGTCCCTACTCACATCAGGATATGCTGAAAATAAAACAAGAATAGAAATCCAAAAAAAAAAAAAGAAAAAAAACAGGAAAAGAAAAGGGTTTCACAAACAAATTTAGCATTACTTTGTCTTTAGAACATGTCAATATTAAGGAGGTTGTTGATGGATATGAATGAAAATGTGAATCAATTTAGAAAACATTATACCCTACAGTACACTTGGGACTGTGGTAGGCATACCACATTCAAAAAATTGCAAGCATATGGGGGGACAGTTCCCAGATGGAAAGAAACAGATAATAACTTTTTGACATAAAAGAAACCACTTTAGGCCTAAGCCACTTTATGATCTAAGCCTGGCCATAAGGCTTGCCCACAACAGGTCTCAGTAATAATGATCTTAGAAAAAAACAACAAAGGACTGTTATCAGACAAGAGAAGTAACAATAGCAAAGATAATAAATCAGTTTTAAAGACTCATAATGGTTTCAATAATAAAGATTAGCTAGAAGCACTTACTTGAGCTGCTTTGCAGAATTTAAATCCCTCTCAAGCACCACATCACCAGGAACATAAGGGTTGATGATATTAACCTTTTCTGACCTTCGTGCCTTCAATCAATTAAAGCTTTAACTCCTGGACCTTTGACCCAATTCTATGCTGAATTTTCTGCTCACATCTCTTTTTCTTCTTTTGTCTTTTCTAGGGCTGCACCCGCGGCATATGGAGGTTCCTGGGCTAGGGGTCTAATCAGAGCTGTAACCGCCAGCCTACACCAGAGCCACAGCAACACAGGATTGGAGCTGCGTCTGGGACCTACATCACAGCTTGCAGCAATGCTGGATCCTTAACCCACTGGGTGGGGCCAGGGATGGAACCCACAACCTCATGGTTCCTTGTCAGATTCAGATTCCTTAACCGCTGAGCCACAACAGGAACTCCATCTGCTCACAATTCTTTATGAATATGCATGTACCCTTATCTTAAGACCTCCCCAATTTTGCTGTTTGGGGATGTACTCTTTTGGGAATGGTCCCAGATGTTACCCTTACTAACTGCAAGTATAAGTCCTTCCATCTCTAGATCTTTGGCTTGGTTGTGTCTTTTGTCTAGACACACACCAAGAGATAAACCCAGTTTTCCAGTAGCAAAACTGCTCCCTTAAAATAGCTTATGCTTTTATTATTTATTTATTTATATATTTTTTAGGGCCGCAGTTACGACATATGAAAATTCCCAGGCTAGGGGTCGAATTGGAGCTACACCTGCTGGCCTACACCACAGCTTGCAGCAATGCCAGATCCTAAACCTACTGAGCAGGGCCAGGGATCAAACCAACATCTTCATGGTAGTCAGGTTTGTTTCTTCTGAGCTACAATGGGAACTTCAGGTGGCTTATATTTTTAAAAGTAAAAATGTGGGAGTTCCAGCTGTGGTGTGGGGGTACGTCACAGCAGTGGCTTGGATTCAACCACTGGCCTGGGAAGTTTCATATGCCATGGGTGTGGCATAAAAGAAAAAACTAAAAAATACATAAATAAAGGTAAGATTGATGTGAAACCAGCTAGATGGCAATGCTAGCTTTTGTAGCACACACTTTACACCAAACATCATGTTAAATAATAGAAAACAAAAATAAGTTCCCGTTGTGGCTCGGTGGAAACGAACCCAACTAGTATCTATGAGGATGCAGGTTTAATCTCTAGCCTTGCTCGGTGGGTTAAGGATTTGGCATTTCCATGAGTGTGGTGTAGGTCACAGACACAGCTTGGATCCCGTGATGCTGTGGCTGTGGTGTAGGCTGGCAGCTGCAGCTATGATCTGACCCCTAGCCGAGAACTTCTTTTTAGGTGTGGCCCTAAAAAGAAAAAAAAAGAAACCCTAATAGCTCATTTAATGAGAAAGTACTATGTGCCAGTCCTCTGCTAACTGCTTTTCATGGATTATATCATCTAATTTTCACATCAACTTTAATAGATACTATTATTCTTGTTCTTTCCAATGGGTAAATTGAGACCTACATTGAATAGCTTGCCCAAGGTCAAATACTAGAAAGAATTGTGATGGAGATGAGATTTGAATCACAGTGTTTTAACTTCAGCACTCGACTGTTTTCCAAAATTCTTGACTTTGAGGAACCCACAGTCTTTTACAGGAGTAGGGTGGGATGGGGTGGGATGCATATTAATTACCCCCTGGATAGATAACCCTAAGAGAATGTTGCCAGGTACAAGTTTATGTGCTCTGATACACAGTGAGGCCAAACAAACCTAAATGTCTCAGTTTGGAGAAGAGAAATGTTTATAGCAGGGCCAAGCATGGAGAAAGGGTAGCTTGTGCCCCACCTCCCCCCCAAAAAACCCCTGACCTCTCTGATAGTCTTGGGGGAGAAGTTTTCTTTAGGCCACACCCATGGAATGTGGAAGTTCCTGGGCCAGGGATCCAACCCAGTGGCCTCAGACACAACAGTGACAATGCCAGGTCCTTAAGCAGTTGAGCCACCAGGGAACTCTCTTCATTGTTTCTGGACCACTCCTCCCTTGTTTCTGCATCCCCTCCCTTCCCTGATTACAACTGTTTGAATCTGTCCTTTGGAACTCAGGGAAGGTTAAGGAAGTTAAATGAGCCTAATTCCAACCAACAAGAAACAAGACAGGGAAAGGCTATTATACACAGGAGGGTCCCACAGGGTCCCACTTAGTTTTAAGAACACGTTGAGAGCTTTCTGAGAGCTATTTACATTGATGCAGGATAATAAGAAAGCCCAAGTTTGCAAGTCAGAGAAGCATCATGGAAGTGGTCATATTTGAACTGGGTCTTGAAGGATGAATGGGACTTATCAGAACTCAGGGGCAGTATTCTAAATGCCGTAGTAAAATCATATAATCTCTATGTGTTAGAGGTAGAGTGGAATAGTTACACAGCAGGGAACCGTAGATGGAAAGGGAAAACTAGGGAACTTTGGGGAACCACTGTAAGTTAATAAACCAAAAGAACATCTTAGAATGAAACAGGCTTCCTTAACTATAAACCATAAATAAAAGCAAGAGATATGCCTCAGGTCATTAAGTGAAAGATAAAATGAGGCCTGCATTCATGTTCAGGAAGACAATGATTCTTAGCACCAAGGAGAGGAATTTAAGGGAAAGATGGCATTCCAAAGTAGGAGACCCTCAGAGTTCCCATTGTGGCTCAGTGGTTAATGAATCTGACTAGGAGCCACGAGGTTGCAGGTTCGATCCCTGGCCTTGCTCAGTGGGTTAAAGATCCAGTGTTGCCGTGAGCTGTGGTGTGGGTTGCAGACTTGGCTTGGATCCCGCATGGCTGTGGCTGTGGTGTAGGCCAGTGGCTACAGCTCTGATTAGACTCCTAGCCTGGGAACCTCCATATGCTGTGGGAGTGGCCCTAGAAAAGGCAAAAAGACCAAAACAAAACAAAACAAAACAAAAAAAACCCAGAAAAACAAACAGAAAACAAAGTAGGAGACCCTCATTATGAGGCAGAATATTAACTCAGGTAGTCAGAGTAGGAGCATGGGCTTCATGCATTCTTTGATATGGCCATTGATGAACATTTGTGACTTAAGGGCTCCAGGGAGTAGCATCCCCACAGGCCTTGTTTACTGTAGGGAGTGTACCTTCGCCCAGATGGACATTAATCCCTAATCCCCTGTGACTCAGTTTAGGGGAAGAAAAGGGCAAATAAACTATGAGACTTAAGGGACATTTCCACCCCTAGGACCCTATTGGACAAGGACTGATATAGGTAACTGAGCAAGGCCAATGGGAGAAGATCAGATCTCTCTGGACCCCACGTTGGTACCACCCCAACTTTAAGGAATAAAAATCCCTATAGGACAATAGAGAAAGGGGGCTGTTCTCCAGCCTCCCAGCAATACCGGGAGCTATCTGCTTTCCTTTAACAAAAACTTTGCTTGCTTGCTGCCTGTGTGTTCTCGGAGTTCATTCTTCGGCTGTAACGAACAAGAACCCGGATTCTGGTAGGTATCATCTTTCCGCTATCAATTATACAGAAACCTGAGATGATTCAACATATTTTAGCATATATTACCATTCTTCTGCTGATTTGAATAAGTGCCATGACAGTCCTAGTTTGATCCAATAGGGTCAAATATTCTCTTACCTCATATTTGAAGGAAGAGCTAATGATATAAACCTGATGTTTACTCAAAGAATGAGGAAGAAGGCAGTCTTTTTACCCTTCCCCACTTTCCTTGAATTGTAAAACTATAGCACACCTAATCCTCAGGGCAGAGCCTTCTCACCCGCCTGCTTCTATCCCTCACAAGGCCTATCTTCATAAATCTATTTCTTGTCTATTTGTCTCTTGCTGAATTCCTTCCGAGCTGAGACACAAAGATCCTGAGCCTCAGTAAGTCCAGACAAGCAATCAAGTGAGTGATTCTAATTAAAAAACCCATGGGTTCAAGTCCCAAACCGGATTTAGGCTGGGTTCGAGTCAGAGGTGTGTGGATTTCATAAGGACTGGGGTTGTTAAAGGAAAGCATTTAGAAAGGGGAGGGTCCTAGGCCAAACTCAGAGGAAGTATTTAAGATTTAAATTACCAGGACCCTTTGGGGCCTTCTGGGGCAGGACCTTCCACGACATCCTCTGCTTTAGCTCCTATCTGAAGTACCTAGATAACAGTATCTACTGAACATTTCCTGAGTTGTTTTACTGTTTAGGAAACCCTGCCTCACCCCTTCACTACCACTGAAAGGAATAGGTCAACTACTTGATGACCAGGAGCACATAGCCATGCCTGGAGGCTAAGGACTTACGGAGCAAAAGGACTGATGTTAACCCTTGTGACACTGCCCTGTTATCTCACTTCTGGAGCAAAAGGACTGATGTTAACCCTTGTGACACTGCCCTGTTATCTCACCGTTAGCCAATTGGAGAATTGAACAGGAGTTGATCTCCCTGTGACTCCATTCCCATACCTGGCCTTTAAAAATCCTTTGCTGGAGATCCCATGTGGCTCAGCTGGTTAAGGACCCGATGTAGTGGATGTAGTGTCCATGAGGATGCGGATTTGATTACTGGCCTCCCTTGTGTGTTAAGCATCCAATGAGGCTGGCCGGCTGCGGTGCAGGTTGCAGATGCAGTTCAGAGCTTTCAGCTTGGATCCTGTGTTGCCGTGGCTGTGGCATGGACCTCAGCTGCAGCTCTGATTCAACCTCTAGCCTGGGAACTTTCATATGATGCAGGTGAGTGAAGCCGTTAAAAAAAAAATAAAATAAAAAAATCTTTGCTAAGGACTTCCCTGGTGGCTCATGGCTCAGCTGATTAAGGATTCAGCATTGTCACTGCTAGGGCTCAGGTCACTGCTGTGGTGAAGCAGGGTTTGATCCCTGGCCCAGGAACTTAACACATACCACTGGTGTGGCCTAAATAAATACATACGCAAAAATAAAAAATAAAAATGCTTTGGAGTTCCTGTCATGGCACAGAAGAAACGAATCCGACTAGGAACCATGAGTTTGCAGGTTCGATCCCTGGCCTCTCTCAGTGGGTCAAGGATCCAGTGTTGCTGTGAGCTGTGGTGTGGGCTGGCAGCTGCAGCTCCAATTTGGTCCCTAGCCTGAGAACTTCCATATGCCTCGGGTGCAGCCCTAAAAAGCAAAAAATAAAAAGTAAAAAAAAAATTTTTTTTAATGCTTTGCTGAAACCCTTGGGGGAGTTTGGGGTTTTGGGGGGGAGGGTGGCACACCAGTCTCCTTGCAATAAGCCTTTCTCTGCTCCAAAATGTTTCTGTTTGTTTGTCCTCACTGTGTGTAGGGATCTCTAACAGCAAGAGATGTTCAGAGGAGGGTACATGCCAATTGCAAACAGTATTTCCTCTGCTTGGAATGCTGCTCCTGTCCCTGCCTTTTTTTTTTTTTTTTTTTGTCTTTTCCAGGGCCACACCTGTGGCATATGAAGGTTCCCAGGCTAGGGTCTAATCAGTGCTATATCTGCCGGGCCTACACCAGAGCCACAGCAGCAGGGGATCCCAGCCATGTCTGCGACCTACACCACAGCTCACGGCAACACCAGATCCTTAAACCACTTAGCGAGGCCAGGGATTGAACCTGCAACCTCATGGTTACTAGTTGGATTCGTTAACCACTGTGCCATGACAGGAACTCCTACCCCCTTCTGATGGTCCAATATTTATTCATCTTCCAAGACTAGATTCCAATCAATTCCTTTGTGAAGCTTTACAAACTATGTAGCCAATGAGCAAATTATTTAACCTCTCTGAATATAAGGAACTTTATCTGAACACCTGTCTCAAAGGATAGTCATAAAGATTGGAAGTAAAGGAGTTCCCGTCGTGGCGCAGTGGTTAACGATTCCGACTAGCAACCACGAGGGTGTGGGTTCGATCCCCAGCCTTGCTCAGTGGGTTGAGGATCTGGCTTTGCCATGTGAGCTGTGGTGGAGTTTGCAGACACAGCTCAGATCCCGGGTTGCTGTGGCTGTGGCGTAGGCCAGTGGCTACAGCTCCGATTCGACCCCTAGCCTGGGAACCTCCATATGCTGTGAGAGCATCCCAAGAAATGGCAAAAAGACAAAAAGACAAAAAGACAAAAAAAAAAAAAAAAAAAAGATTGGAAATAAGTTTATTTGGTTTTTTTTCCTAGTACATTGTAGGTACTCAATATTTATGGAATGAAAAAAAAAAAAAAGCCAGAATTGGCTTAGTATTTATTTAGAAGGAGGCAGAACCCTAGGGGGCCTCGAACCCCTAGGGGGCCTCAATCTAAAGGGCCCACTTATATTGGATTCTGAACCCTCTCATTGGTATTTGCCTTAAATCATACCCACTTCTCTAGGATCCCTAAAACTAAAAGAGGTCTTTTTGCTTTACACATTAAATTCCATGTACCTTGTATTTCTTTGGGGGGGCCACACCCTCGGACTATGGAGGTTCCCAGGCTAGGGGTCCAATCAAAGCTGTAGCCTCTGGCCTACACCACAGCTCACAGCAACTTGGGATCCTTAACCCACTGGGCAAGGCTAGGGACAAAACTTACATCCTCGTAGATACTGGTCAGATTTGTTTCCGCTGAGCCACAATGGGAACTCCTGTCTTGTATTGTTTGAAAGTTGTCCATTTATCCTTTAGCTCCTGTAAGGGCAGAAAATTTCATGGTTCTGTTCTTTATATTGTTTTATATTCAGCAAAATGCCAGAGACTGTACAACTAAAAGTATTCAATGAATGAATGATGGGAGCTTTACAACCATTTGTTGTATGAATGAATGTTTTTCCTGGTTTCTCCTGCTTAGAGTCTTTAGCTTTAAGTTCCTCTGTTACAAACATAAAATAGACTAAGGCAGAGAATTTGTTTGCTTTCTCTTTTCAAAATAGAAGTGTAAAAAGTTCTTCCAGTGATATCATTGACATAGAGTGACATCTGGTGGTTGTCTCTCAATGTGTTTGTGGAAGAAAGTGAATACAAAAAGTCTGAAAGACACCTAAATACAAGATTAAGAGCAATGCATTTTAAAAAGTAGTAGAAAATAAAACATATTTTAAATCCCTCCTATCACAGAAAAGTTCTTTCTTTTTTCTTTTTTTTTTTTTAAGGGCCGAACCCACGGCATATAGAAGTTCCCAGGCTAGGGGTTGAATTGGAGCTGTAGCTGTGGCCTACCTACAGCCACAGCCGCACTGTATCAGAGCCACCTGTGCGACCCACACCAGCGCTCAGAGCAAGGCCAGGTCCTTAATCCACTTATCAAGGCCAGGGATTGAACCCTTGTCCTCAAGGATACTAATCCAGTTCCTTACCTTTGAGCCACGAGGGGAACCCCCAGAAAAGTATTTCTTTAAAGCTAGCTATGGGTTTGCAAACTTTTTTTCCTTTGGTCTTTTTAGGGCCGCACTCTGCAGTCTATGGAGGTTCCCAGGCTAGGGGATCAAATCGTAGCTGTAGCTTCTGGCCTAGGCCACAGCAAAGCAGATCCCAGCCACGTCTGAGACCTACAATTGCAGTTCATGACAACCCCGGATCCTTAGCCCATTGTGTGGGGCCAGGGATCCAATCCCCTGTCCCCAGGTACTGGTTGGGTTCCTTACCACTGAGCCACAATGGAAACTCCTACACTGAACCTTTAAAAGAAGGTAGGGGAGTTCCTGTGGTGGCTCAGTGGTTAAGGAATCCGACTAGGAACCATGAGGTTGCCTGTTCGATCCCTGGCCTCGCTCAGTAGGTTAAGGATCCGGCGTTGTGCCTGAGTTGTGGTGTAGGTCGCAAACGTGGCTTGGATCTGGCAGTTGCTGTGGTTCTGGCGTAGTCTGACAGCAACAGCTCCGATTAGACCCCTAGCCTGGGAACCTCCATATGCTGCAGGTGCAGCCCTAGAAAAGAAAAGAAAAGAAAAAAAAAAAAAAAAAAAAGGTAGGGAGTTCTCCTTTGTGGCTTAGAGGATTAAGAATCCAACTAGTATACCTGAGCGTGTGTTGGATTCCTGGGGTCGTTCAGTGGATTAAGGATCCCCTTGTTGCTGCGAGCTGCGGCTCAAACCCACATTGCTGTGGCTGTGGCTAGGCCGGCAGCTGCAGCTCGATTTGACTCCTAGCTTGGGAACTTCCATGTATCTGCTCTGTGGCCTTAAAAAGAAAAAAAAAAAAAAAAAAAAAAAAAAAGCGGTAGATTCCTGTAAAAAAAAAAAGTTTTTGCTTTTGTTTTTTAACAAAAATTGCAACACAATAAAATCAGTGGCGGAAAAAATATTTATGTTGGTCTTCAGAAGATCCTTGGTTGAAATGAAATATAACCCAGGGAAAATCAAACGACTCAAACGTTTCTATTTTGCAGTCTTCCAGGTTGAGGAATATTTTATTTATAAGGCAAGATATCTTTAATTTGTCTTGGAAACTTGGAGGGCAAAGTATCTGCTGAGGCCGCAGAATGTTCAACGCACTGATGTATTCCCCCGGATCTCGTTGCGGAGGAAAGAAGTGACTCCGAGCGATTCACGTAGGACTGGCCCGATCGCACGCTCGGCCTCAGATTGGTCGAGCCTGGCCGGGCTAGGGGAAAAAAGCGGAAGCGCGCTCTTTCAAACTCGCCTTCCCAACGTCGGTAGAGGCTGGCCACTTCCGGCGTAGCCATGGCGGCTAACGCTACGACTAACCCGTCGCAGCTGCTACCTCTAGGTAATCGTTGTCCTGTGGGGAGCTGGGGAGGGGAGCTGAAGGGTTGCGGGCCGAGGGCCAGCGCAGTCCTTGACTGAGTGTTAGAGAAATGTATCTGACCAATTGTTTTCTTTATCCGCGGCTCTTTGGGCTCTAAGGCTCTGAGGCCTCAGGCCGCCCGCGTCTTTTCGGCGTGGAAGGGTTTTCTTGAGCCAGGACTTTCTGAGTTCTCACACCAAACCGTCACTGGAAAAGGTTCACACTTAGTGAATGCGTCGTCGGCCTTTTTTGTTGTGAGTTCGCCTTTACAGTAGTGGATAGCAGTCCCATTCTTCTACCTGGCATTTAAAATCCCTAGGTTAGACCCTGTTGTCTGTCTGGCCCGTTATTGAGAGAGGTAGCGGGGTCTGCAATGAGCTTTAAAAGGGGACACTGGAAATTAGCTCTGATTGTCATTCATTTATTCCACAAACAGTTTTTGCGCATCTGTAGACTAGACATCGTAACTTAGCTTCAGGTAGCATTCATGCCAGCGCAGGAGACAGGATGCCAGACAATTAAACATCATACCAAGTAACAGTAATTCTGCTGAAGAGATATTCAAGCTGCTCTCAGAGAACAGAGGATAGCCGTCTTGGGGCTGGGGAAGACAGTTATGTCTTTTTCTAATATTTTGTATCTGAAGGGTAATTAAGTTAGTGGACGTGGCGGTAATTGGAAAGTTTTTTCCTTCATTGAACAAAAAAAAGTTTCTTTTTAGGCCCGCACCCGAGGCACATGGAGGTTCCCAGGCTAGGGGTCCCATTGGAACTGTAGCTGCTGGCCTTCGTTTCTGCTGCGCCACAACGGGAACTCCCGAGACCTGAAGTTTTTGAGTGAATCCTTTTCTTGGTTTATCTTTCACCATATGTAAGTAATAAGTGCCAGTAAGTACTCACATATTTCTTGAAGTAATGAATGTGCAAAATAATTTTTTTCACCCCTCCCCCCACTTATTTTTCTTTTAAAAAACCTGTATCTATAGAGCTTGTAGACAAGTGTATAGGATCAAGAATTCACATTGTGATGAAGAGTGATAAAGAGATTGTTGGCACGCTTCTCGGATTTGATGACTTTGTCAGTATCCTTTTAAAAAGTGGGGGTATGGGTTTTTCTTTGTTTTTTAATTTAAAAAATTTTTTTTTGTTATTATTTTTTATGTCTTTTCTAGGGCTGCTCCCATGGCATATGGAGGTTCCCAGGCTAGGGGTCGAATCGGAGCTGTAGCCACCGGCCTACACCAGAGTCACAGCAAAGCGGGATCCGAGCTGCATCTGAAACCTACACCACAGCTCACGGCAACGCCGGATCCTTAACCCACTGAGCAAGGCCAGGGACGGAACCCGCGACCTCATGGTTCCTAGTCGGATTTGTTAACCACTGCGCCACGACGGGAACTCCATCTTCAGTTTTTTTTAAAAAAGTAAGAACTATAGTCAGTGCTTACTGATTATTATAATAAAAATTAATTTATTCTCATGGAATTCGTGGTAGTGTTTTAAGGGGTGTGTGTACCCCTACCAATCGCAAGCAATTTGAATTTGAGTCATTATGTTAAATGTTATTTTTTTATTTTTATTTTTTGTCTTTTTGCCTTTTCTAGGGCCGCTCCCTCGGCATAGGGAGGTACTCAGACTAGGGGTCTGATCGGAGCTGTAAGCTGCTGGCCTACGCCAGAGCCACAGCAATGATGTATCCAAGCCACATCTTCGACCTACACCACAGCTCATGGCAACGCCAGATCCTTAACCCACTGAGCAAGGCCAGGGATTGAACCCGCAACCTCATGGTTCCTAGTTGGATTTGTTAACCACTGAGCCATGATGGGAACTCCCAATGTTATAATTAAAACTGAACAAAGACAGAAGCCAGAGTAAATTTAACATGGTATATATTTTCTTAACACCAAATTTCAGATATGGTACTGGAAGATGTCACTGAATTGTGAGTAGTGTTAAAAATTAAAGAATTGGGCAGGGGGAATCTCTCTTTAAGGCAGTTGTAGCACTGTTGAGTCAGTAAAATGATGTATGAGAAAACACTGCCTGTTTGAATCACTAACATAGAAATTTTATGACTGAGGTTAGTAAAATTGGATTGTAGGATTATTACCTTAATTGTTAGGAAATTAGTGGAAACAAAGCTTTAAGGTAAAAGACACTAAAAGCAGTGAGGGATCTTAGGGCTCAGATCAAAAGTATTTAATACTTTGAATTGAATATAGAAAATGTAAATGATGGCTCAATTATATTAATTATAAAGATTGTGACCAGTAGTAGATCTGCTTTCAGAATTGAATTGATTACAGAATGGTATAATGGATAGGAAGCAGAAGCAAATGAATGGTTAAAAAAAATGAGGATAGTAAACATTTTATTTCATATTTGATCTCCTAGGCAAGTTTTAGCTTTTTAAGTGAAGATCAGCCCTAGTGGATGTGGATCTTAGATGAGCCCGTCAACTCTATTCCCTGTGGGGAAGAATAAACCAATGGATAACTTTTGTCTCATGTTTTCATTTATATATAATAATTAGCCTTTTGGGGGAATCAAAATGTTGGCTTTGACAATCACTGTTTATCCTGACTTTTTGTTTTGTTTTAATTTTTTCTTTATTTTTATCCTGACTTTTTAAAAAATCTGTTTAGTGAAATCACACCAGAAGGAAGAAGAATTACTAAGTTAGATCAAATTTTGCTAAATGGAAATAATATAACAATGGTAAGATACAGTAAAGCTATTTTATTTAGATGTTAAGCCATTTTTATGGGGCAGGGATTACAGAACTAACTTGTCTAAATGCTTGTGGCCCAGTGGTACTTAAAATGGGAAAGGGATGCTGGTGGTCAGGGCTCTAAAGCCATTAAAGATGACATTAGGCCTAAGATTAGTTTGTGATTATTAATCATTTATTTTACCAAGAGTCATTGTGGAGACATTAAGTATTGAGGGTGGTGGCATTGTAAAATAGCAGTGACTTGGAGAAAATGGGAATATGGGGGAGGAGCAAAGTGGTGTGGCTTTAGTCAATGGGGAGCTCTCAGTAGGGGTTTTTATATTGTGTAGTAGTGATGATTTTAAGCTTTTTCCTTTTTTGCAGCTGGTTCCTGGAGGAGAAGGACCTGAAGTATGAATGGATTTCTTCACTTATGCTAGATTCTGTTTTGTCTTATGACAACAAAATGTAACTTTTTTTTAAACTTTTAATGAACATTTGGATTCTGTGAAGCCAAGTTTCCCGTTAAAGGGAAATGCTTTGAAGAGGCATTGTTAATGTCAATTTTTGTAAATTAATCATGATTATCTTGGGAAAAGAATAGTTTGTTCTTTGAAGACAAAAATAAAGGTGTTTTTGGTAAACTGTTATTTTATTCATTATACTGTAGTAGCTAGCGGAACAAAACTTATTTTGTCAACTTGCTTTCCTATCATTTTATGTTTATTTGCTTCCTCACTTACACGACCGTTTGATTTTTCAAACAAAAATTGTTCTAAACAAAGTGATGAGCTTTGATTTTGAACAGGTGTGTTTTAAAAAACCAGAAATGATTACTTACAAAATTCAGTTCAAACTCTGATGCCTTGAAATGAGGATTTTTCTACTGAATTCAAGTTGCATTAACTCCTATTAAAAACAGACAAAATATGGAGTTCCTGTTGTGACACAGCGGAAATGAATCCTACTGGGAACCATGAGGTTGTGGGTTCGATCCTTGGCCTTGCTCAGTGGGTTAAGGATCCAGTGTTGGTGTGAGCTGTGGTCTATGTTGCAGACACGGCTCAGGTCCCGAGTTGCTGCGTCTATGGCATAGGCCGGCAGCTGTAACTCTGATTCCGCCCTTAGCCTGGGAACCTCTATATGCCCCGGGTTTGGCCCTAAAAAGAAAAAAAAAAAAAGACAAAATACATGGATAATATATGTACATTGTAGAAAAGTAATTAAAGTAAAAAGGAAAATATTAATCACACCTTGTCTATTTTAGACTTTCTCAGTATCCTCTCAGTACACATTTTATTTCTACAAAAATTTGCTCTTCCCAAATGCAGTTTTGTAGCCTCCACTTAAGACTTTTATTTTTTTAAGGGCCGTATCCGAAGCATATGGAAGTTCCCAGGCTAGGGGTCAAATTGAAGTTGCAGCTGCCAGCCTACCACAGCAACGCCAGATCTGAGCCTCGTCAGCAATGTACACTGCAGCTCCAGGCAGTGTCAAATTCTTAACCCACTGAGTAAGGACAGGAATTGAAACCGAGTCCTCATGGATATTAGTTGGTTTGCCTACCACTAAGCTACAATGGGAACTCCCATTTAAAACTTTTTTTTTGTCTTTTTAGGGCCTCACCTACGGCATATGGGGGTTCCTAGGCTAGGCAACGCTGGATCCAAGCCCCGTCTTCCACCTATGCCACAGCTCATAGCAGCGATGGATCCTTAACCCACTGAGGGAGGCGAGGGATCCAACCTGCGTCCTCATGCATACTAGTCAGATTCACGAGCCACGACGGGGACTCCCAAGACTTTTTTAACTTAAATTCTGTGTCAAATGTTTTGACATTAATATGTGCATAGTATTTCATTAAAAGGGTTTACCGTGACTTATTTAGCCTATTCTTTATTAATGGCCACAGTAGTCTAACTAAATCTTTATGCATTTTTGTTTTTCTTAGAATAAATCATAAATATATAAAGTCAAAAGTTAAGTTATTATCATGTTGCCAAGAAAAAGTTTGTGCCAACCTACATATAGTTGTAGTTTTTCATAGTATGCATCACATATTTACCAGCATTGTCTCTGTTTTATCTTCTCTCTTTGCCATTGTGATAGGCAAAACCTGGTATGTTTAAATTTTTCTATTTTTATTTTTTGTCTTTTTGCCTTTTCTAGGGCTGCTCCCTTGGCATAGAGAGGTTCCCAGGCTAGGGGTCTAATCAGAGCTGTAGCTGCCTGCCTATGCCAGAACCATAGCAACGTGGGAATCCGAGCCGTGACGGGAACTCCTAAATTTTTAAAAATTAATTTGGGAGTTCTTGTTGTGGCGCAGCAGAAACAGATCCAATTAGGAACCATGAGGTTGTGGGTTCGATCCCTGACCTTGCTCAGTGGGTTAAGGATTTGGCATTACCGTGAGCTGTGCTGTGGGTTGCAGATGCGGCTCAGATCTGACGTGGCTATGGCATAGGGCAGCAGCTGTAGCTCCAATTCAACCCCTAGCCTCGGAATCTTCATATGTCTAGGGCGTGGCCCTAAAAAGCAAAAAGTAATAATAATAATAGTAATTTTGAACTCATTTGTTTTTTTTTTGTCTTTTTGTCTTTTTTTGTTGTTGTTGTTGTTGCTATTTCTTGGGCCGCTCCCGCGGCATATGGAGGTTCCCAGGCTAGGGGTTGAATCGGAGCTGTAGCCACCGGCCTACGCCAGAGCCACAGCAACGCAGGATCCAAGCCGCGTCTGCAACCTACACCACAGCTCACGGCAACGCCAGATCGTTAACCCACTGAGCAAGGGCAGGGACCAAACCCGCAACCTCATGGTTCCTAGTCGGATTCGTTAACCACTGCGCCACGACGGGAACTCCTTTGAACTCATTTGTATTTTGTGAATAAGGCTTTTGCTATTGAGATACTTCTCTTATTAATCTGTAGGAATTCTTTATAGGTTACATTTTTTTTTTGGCTATACCTGTAGTATGTGGAAGTTCCCAGGCCAGGGACTGAACTCATGCAACAGCTGTAACTAGAGCCACAGCAGTGACAGTACCAGATGCTTAACATGCTGAGTTACTAGGGAACTCCCTTAATTATCTGACCATTCTCAGAGGCTTTGGGGACAAAATCTAAATTGTTTCCAGGGATCCCAAGAAAATAACCAAAGGAACAGTGGTTGGTTTTTGAGATGACTTCACTATGGCCTGTGCTCTGGTTTTTCAGAGTTAATGGTTAAGCCCAGTGGGTGAAAAGAACAAAAAGATGGAGGGAGTTCCCGTGTGGCTCTGTGGAAATGAAACTGATTAGCATCCATGAAGATACAGGTTCAATCCCCGGCCTTGCTCAGTGGGTTAAGGATCCAGTGTGGCCATGAGCTGTGGTGTAGGTCGCAGACTTGGCTTGGATCTGGCGTATCTGTGGCTGTGGCATAGGTCAGTGGGCACAGCTCTGATTCGACCCTTAGCCTGGGAACCTCCATGTGCCATGGGTGAGGCCCTAAAAAGTAAAAAAAAAAAAAAAAAAACAAAAAGATGGGGAATGTAAGGGCAGAATGCTTATTTTCCACTTTTGGTGTTGTGTTTGTTTTTTTTTCCTACATGGAGTAAGATTAATTAGCATCATGCACCTGGCTCTATCATTTTCCTTCTATTCCAGGAGACATTGACTGAGTATCTAATAAAATATCAGAAGAGGGAAACTGGGCATGCTTACCTCAACTCCTTTTCCCTCTTTGGGTTGAGTTGCCTTCAGGGAACAGATGTTCTCTGCTCTTAACTGTAAGTTTTAGGAAGGTCTGCATGAAGACACGAAGTGGTGTGAGATTATCCAGCAGTTCCTGTAGTTTGATGGGTAAATCTGAATAATTCAGGAGTTCCATACTAAGAAGGTTACAACTACAGCCCACAGATACAAGCTACATCATCCACCTAACATCTGTAAATAATAAAAATATTTTTATCCCTGTCTGTTTACCATTTTACCTTTTTTCTCCATTGGTTCAGAACTCAGTCATGGGGGAGGCGTGCTAATTGCTGGTTCCCTCAAAGACTCCAACCGCTCTCAAACTTTGCTGTACTCACACAACCTCCTTTGTGCTTGTCTCCATCAAATCTGTCCTCCACAGCCATTAGAACATTTGAGTGATTTATTAAATGCAGCATACTGTCATGTGACACTTTGGCTTTTAAATCCTTCAGCAGCTTAACCTCTATACAACAGAAACCCAAGTTCCTTAACAGGCTGCCATGAGGAAAACCTATTGAACTTGTCAACCACATCTAGGTCTTGGCTTAGTAACATAGAATTTGTGACACTGTTCCTTCCTGTTAAAAAAAATTAATCGGTGGTCAATCTAAGGAAGAAATGGAAAAAACTTAATTGACCAACCTGAGAATTGTAACCCAGAAACGTTTCAGAAAGCTCTGAGGACTGTTTTGCCCATTAGATGTCAAGGATCATTATACACATTTTTGAGACAAAAGGTTACACATTAGATGACATTGACACTTTAGACAATCCAGATGCACATACAAAGCAAGTATTGGGTCACCTGGACCTTTTACAAGATTAAGAAGGAAGGCTATCTCCTAGGGAGGTCTGGTTAGTGCAGAAGCATAATACACACTGAAAGGACAGAGAAAGCCCAGGTGGGCAGAGAAAAAAATTTTTATCTAGGAGGTCCCGTTGTGGCCCAGCAGGTTTTGAACCTGATGTGGGTTCAATCCCTGACCTCAGTGGTTTAAGGATCCGGTGTTGGGGCAAGCTGCAGCACAGATTATGGATGCATTTGGATCTGGTGTTGCTATGGCTGTAGGCCTGCATGGGCACTTCCATATGCTGTAGATGTGGCAATAAAAAGGAAAAAGTATATTTAAAATTTTCTTTTCCTGCCATAAAATATGAATTTTAATCAATTTCCCCCTTTTGATTATTAATCTTTTGATAGAAAGCATTCGGATCAAATAATTGGTTTCTCAATGCCATAATAGTAGCATACCTGCCCCACAGCTCACAGAAATGCCAGATCCTTAACCCACTGATCAAAGCCAGGAATCGAACCCACCCACATCCTCATGGATACTAGTTGGTTTGTTACCTCTGAGCCACAACAGGACCTCTGGTAATTCAGTTTTATGGGAACTCAAACAACATGATTAGGTAAAACATTAGGGATTTCCTTATAATGCTAGCAGGTCTTATCTAGGGTAAGCTAGGCTAAGCTAGGTAAGGCCGGCTGGAGGATAGTGATTGGTGTGTATGTATCTTAGATTCCCTTGACACGGAGGCGTTTCCCATCGGTGCAGGCTAACTTAGTTTCTATTTGAGGCATCAGCTGGGTCACTGATGAGGCCTCCATTTTGTGGGTGCCACTATGGGAAGTACTTTTGTCAAGAGTTACATAGGGATTTTTGAGAGCAGGATTTTTTTTTTTTTTTTTAAGGGTTGCACCTGCCACATATGGAAGTTCCCAGGCTAGGGGTTGAATTGGAGCTTCAGCTACCATCCTATGCCACAGCCACAGAAACAAGGGATTGGGATCCAAGCCGCATCTGTGACCTATGGCACAGCTTGCCGAAATGCCAGATCCTTAACCCACTGAGTGAAGCCAGGGATTGAACCCTTATCCTCATGGATACTAGTCAGGTTCTTAACCTGCTAAGCCACGAAAGGAACTCCCCCGAGAGCAGTTTTAACTTTATGCCTTTCTAGATTTCATTAGGCGTACCCTTATGCTCGTAGTTCTCCCTTCTAGTACTTAGCCCTGTGCCTGGCATAGTAACTATTGACTGGTTACTTCTATAAGAAGTAAGATTTTAAGTTGAATATTCCATATAACCTGAAAATAGTCTAGTTTCTCTTAAGACACGTGCTCTTTTTTGGTAGGAGGAAATAGCAAGTTGGTTAGTAGTAGATAGAATGGAGATTTAACTCCTGAAGCAATTAGAGAAATAACATTGAAATTTTAAAAGAAAAATGCAGTCTCTAACTATATAGCTTGTGTAGCAGAAATGAGCTCCTAACAGAAACAATTAATAAAAGGGCCCAAAATTATGCAAAGTACTGCATTATCTTTGGCTTTTCTCTTAGAGATATATTAACCTGGTCTGACACCAACATGGGTGTTAAGGAAGATAACATTAATTTCATTTTTCTTTTGCAATTAAAAACAATTATACGTAAGTAAATTTAAGTGAAGAAAAAAGCTCCCTCTCTCAGGTATCCTTCCAGAGGTATACTATTCTATAAAGCCATGTCTGTGTGTATAGAAATGTGTAAACACATGCACACAATCTCTTTTTCCCCATATACACAGTACAAGCACACAGAACACACTATCTCATACTATACTGCACCCCTTTTTTTCTTGGAGAGTGTCGCAAATCAGTCTTGGGATAATCAATGTATTTGACCGTTAGATAAATGATTTAACATTTCAACATTTATTAATATCTTTCTGATGCTAAAAGTGAGACACTTTAACTACACAAATTGAGAAAATTAAGCTGGGCCCAAGGAGAAAAAAACAAACATCCAGAAAATGAATAATCTGAACCCACCTTCTGTGTGTAGCATTTGGGGACTCCCCATTTCCAAGTTTTGGAGTCAAAGACAGAATTTTATTTTTAGTTTTTTTTAGGGCTGCATCCATGGCATACGGAAGTTTTCAGGCTAGGGGTCGAATCAGAGTTACAGTTGCCGACCTAGGCCACAGCCATAGCAACGCAGGATCTGAGCCACATCTGCGATCTATACCTCAGCTCACAGCAACACTGGATCCCTGACCCACCGAGTGAGGCCAAGGATCAAACCTGCATCCTCAGGGATTCTAGAGGATTCATTTCCGCTGCACCATAATGGGAACTCCCACGATGGGAATTCCCAAGATAGAATTTTGAAACGAGCTACCATGCCTGATGCTTTCTTTCAGTAAAATTTCCTTATGGAGACACTGTTAGAGGCACTGAAACATCTGAGATGTCCAGTCCTCCTGCTTCTTTTGCCACTACATTTTTTAGGGCTGCACCTGTGGCATATAGAGGTTCCCAGGCTAGGGGTCAAATCAGAGCTGCACCTATTGGCCTACGGCACAGCCACAGCAATGCCAGATCCTAGCTGCATCTGTGACCTATGCTGTAACTCACTGAGCAAGGGCCAGGGACTGAACCCACATCCTCATGGATGCTAGTTGGGTTCTTAACCTGCTAGGCCACAACAGGAACTCCTGCTACTACTTTTTAAAAAGAGGGTTGTGCCCATGATGCACTCACATTCAAAAGCCAGACCCATGCCATGTGTTGTATAGTCTGAAATGTGTCAGTCCTTGAAACTGAACATAATTACACCTAAAAGTAATGCGTTATATGTCAATTATATCTCAATTTGAAAATTTAAAATAAAAAAATTTGTAATCAACATAAACATTCGGTGCTACTTTTCTACATTTGGTACCTGCAAGCCTTGTCCAGAAGTTCTGGCAGAGGGCTGCAAAGTGGAACTGAGTTGGGAGCACAGACAGGACTTGTATCCTCAGGGCCCTGGGGTCGAGAGCTCTGTTGGTGGAAGGGCAAGTGTGTTCCGCAGTCAGTCCTCTGCCGCTCCAGCAGCAGTTCTTTACTGAGGGCCGCCTGGCCTCCAGGCACCGAGCAGGAGGCCTGCATCCCTGAGTCCAGCGAGGTCAGTGGGGTATAGAGGGCGGTCAGAGAGCTGAGGAGCAGGAGGCAGCCAGCCCGGCAGCCCACGCTGCTGGCAGCACAGACCTGTGGGGGAGATCTTGAATCAGGAGCTGCAGGGGACACGGGAGGGGGAGCCTCTGGGACAGAGCACCGTCAGCTCCCTCCCCTGCACCAGGCCCTGACCTCTGGCTTTGCTGCCCCAACCCCAGGCCCCTCCGCAGCCCCCATCCTTGTTAGATCACTCACCCCCATAGGCCTCTCAATATTGGGAGTTACTGTAGGTAAATTACCCACAACTGTAATGACAGTTTGGACCCATAATTAACTCATGGCTCCTCTTCCCTCACATTTTATCTACAATCTTTTGCTTTCCCTGCTTTCAAAAAAAAAAAAAAAAATTGGCCCAAGAAACCAAGTTGGCTTTTTTTTTTTTTTTTTTTTTTTTGGTGAATTTCAGTTCTACAACCCAGCATGCTGTGGTACAGCAATGTAGCATCAGTTTATTTATACAGCAACTCTGACTGCTGGCCACACTTATTAACTGTTTTACTTATATGACATGTTTGAGATTACAAAACACGACAGTGGCTTTCAAGGTATAATTTAGTCTGCTTTTATTATTCCAGGAAAACATATTTAATTCTATGCCTTGCCTTACTCCCCAAAGCTTTTAAGTTAGCAGAAAACTTTCTGCCATCTTAGGATCTAATTTTTATAATCTAGAATTGGAATTTGGAGCTCAGATCAATTTAAACACTAGTAACTTTTCTCTAAGAACAGCTACCTTGTTTGAGGGGCATAGTTCTTCTAGTATAGTTACTGCTTTTTCTGTCAGTTATAACTTGTCCTTCTAGCTCTTAGAGGTTAATTTATGATGACCTAGGGGTCTCCAGCCCATGAGAAAGCCAGGTGGTGCTGTGTTCTCTGACAGGTGGGAGGGAATTCCAGTGCTTTGCTATAGAGCTTCCTTTTCCAGGAAGATGAGGCTAAGCCAGAAGACTGTATACCAGATGTCCCAGGCAATGAACATGCCAGGGAATTTCTGGCCCGCGCACCAACCAAAGGACTTTGGATGCCACTGGGGAAAGAAGTCAAAGTCATGCAGTGTGAGTGCGGACAAATTTCAAGCAACACCCCTTAACACACACACACACACACACACACACACACACACACACACACACACACGGAATACAGAACACTGTTTACAAATGAGTTCACTTCTTTTAATTAACTTGTTCTCACCACAGCACTGTTAAAGTAAAGGCATGACCCCTATTCTGTAGATGAGGAAGTCGCCTTGCATATGCCAGTAAGTGTCCGAGGTAAGAGGCAGAGCGGTGCTCTGACTCCAGGCTTCTTGATCAGGGCAGTGGTCTTGCACAGGACCGTAGCTGCCTGGGAGAAGATGCTTCGGTGATATTCCTGTAACAGAAAGGATATTCCCTGTAGAAATGCCATGGGGAACAAGGGATGCATTGGAGGGCTGTCCCTTTGGGTCCTGACTCAGTCATGTCATGGTGGGAAGGTTTTATCCAGGTGCCCTGAGAGGAGCTCCAGGCCACAGAGGGTGGGTCTGGAACAGGTAGAGCTCTGCGCACACCCTCCACTGCACCAGAGCAGCAGCACCTCCAAGCTACATAAGGTGGCATTTGAGGAAGGGGTGCTGCTGCCTTTAAAGACATTTGTTTGGGAGTTCCCATTGTGGAGCAGCAGAAAGGAATCCAACTAAGAATCATGAGGTTGCTGGTTCAATCCCTGGCCTTGCTCAGTGTGTTAAGGATCTGACGTTGCCATGAGCTGTGGTGTAGGTCGCAGACAGGCTTGCTGTGGCTCTGGCACAGGCCAGCAGCTGTAGCTCCAATTAGACCCCTAGACTGGGAAATCTCCACATGCCCGAGACTGCAGCCCTAAAAAGACAAAGGACAAAAAAAATTTTTTTCACAAAAAAGTTTGGTGGAGGAGTTCCGCAGTGGCTCAGTGATTAATGAACCGACTAGCATCCATGAGGTCATGAGGGCAATCCCTGCCCTTGCTCAGTGGGTTAAGGATCCAGCGTTTCGTGAGCTGTGGTGTAGGCTGGCAGCTGTAGCTCTGATTCACCCCCTAGCCTGGGAACTTCCATGTGCTGTGGCTGCGGCCCTAAAAAGCAACAACAACAACTTCCAAATCAGTAAGCATTAATCAAATTCATGACAATAGCAGATTTAAGATATGACAATACCAAAACCTTTAAGTAGAAGGGGTAGGCTTATTTAGTATGTCTTCAGTCAAAAGGTTTTAGGGCTAAGAATGGAACTAATAATGGAGAAATCCTACAAATCCATGGATGCTTTTGCATCCAGGACCCAGTAGAGAATGGTCACAGACAACCAAATGGTCACTTACATTCCAATCATTTGTGGGAGGCTCTCCTGGACTCCAGGCCTTTCAGCCTGGCCATGGTGTGTTTGCTTCGGAGCCTGTCACCGCTGCTCTCACAGCCATCCCGTGGTTCCGACTGATACACCTCAGGGATGCGCTCATATCCACCACGAACTTGCAGCAGCTTGTACTTATTTCTCGTGGGCCAGGCAATAAGCTGGGGAGGGAGAGCGCTCTCAGGGGGCACCCTGAGCATCCTCCCAGCCTTCTGATAAGACCTTCCTTTGGAAGCTGTCAGAGGGCTCTGCAGACTCACTTCTTCAAGGAGGCATTCGACCTCATCCATTTCATCATCTTCCTCTTCCAACTCAGAGTCTCCTGAATCCTCAGGAATCACCATGTTCAAGGCAGCACTTTTCTTCAACAAACAGACTGTCTTAACATTGGAGAAGCTGCCCTGGTCTTTCAGCTTCCTGCCTCTCACTGTCTTTTTAATCTTTTCACTCCTTTTGAAGTTCTCTTTAGACGCCTCCCCAGTCTCATCTTTCATGCGCTCTTCATCTGGACCTAATTTCCTATTCACGACTGGTTTTCTCCATGATCTCTTGGCTTGGCAGTCTGGCAATGTCTCCTTCCCTTTGGAGGGCATCTGGTGGGGATACGTCTCTAGCTGTGACTCAAACCAACTCACACCATACTGGATGCCCTCATCCACTTCATTGAAATGGCCCTCCCAGGTAGGGGAGACACTGTGCTCCTCAGAGTTAATCTCTTCCTCATCTTCATCTTCATCCTGGTTCCCACTCTCCTTCTGCTCTGCATCCTTATCCATGTCGCACTGGATGCCCTCATCAACTGTGCTGAGCTGGGCCGACCAGGGAGGGGAGAACCCGTGGTCCTCATAGTTATTCTCTACCTCCTCTTCATACTCATCTTCATCCTGGTTCCCACTCTCCTTCTGCTCTGCATCCTTATCCATGTTGCACTGGACGCCCTCACTGACTCTGTACACAGTGGACGGAGGGGAGGAATGACATCTCTCACAGAGGCTATGAGATTCACCTCCAGAGGGCATTTGCTGGGGCTTTTCCTGGAGTTGTACACCCTCACCTACTTCACTTGGCAAGGGGGTAGGGGCAGACATTACAGGGGAATGAAAATAGTACTCCTCAGAGCTATCAGAATAATTATCATCATCATCAGATTCAAAGGAGTCACTATATCTCCACCATGGTCCTTTACTGCTTTCTGATGCAGACTCAGGGGATTGGCCAGATTGTGCAACACAGCACTGCTTCGTGTCACCCTGAGTGGTCCCATCTACTTTGTCGACCTGGGCCAACCTGGTAGGGGAGGGAACATGCCCCTCAGGGTAGCTACTGCTCTCTACCTCTTTCTTTTCATCTACATTCTCAGGGGAGAATGTATCCGGAGGGTTACTGGTCACCCTTCCTATGTCACGGCTGTCCCCTTCTGAGGGCATGTCTTCATTTTCATTCAAGTTTTCATCCTGTTGAGGTTCAGTTTCTGTTTGTGTGTCTTTTGTTTTCATTCTTTCGCAGTGGCCACCGTATTGTGGTGCCATGCTATAAAACAGAGGGACTATGGGTCTTTGGTTAAGAGCAGTGGGCAATGGGGACTGAGGGACGAGGAAGCCAGGATACTCAATGAACACCATGGGACATGGAAAATACAGACTTCCATTTGTGAAACCTAGAAAGAGAAAGGGATGGTTAGCCATTTTGTCTCCTGCAGCCAGTCACAACATTCAGCCAGTGCACACCTGCAGAGACACAACTGTTCCAATCCACCAAAAGGACTATCACCTAGTCTTCTGTTACTTCTTCAGTTACCAAAGCAAGTGGCTTAAAAGTCTTCCCATTTTTAAATGAATACCTGCTAACTTTCTTAATCTGTCTCTCACATATCTCACAGATCTATAGTCCATTTTGCTCCCAAAACAATCTTTCTGAATAATCCCCTGATTCTCACTTCAGTTGCACCATTTGAATGGTTTACCATTGGTTTATCAATATCCTGATGTTTATCAGGATAGTGAAGAACAATGACCACACATTCATATCTGTATTTTCTCTGCATCATCTCATTAAGATGTAAGTGATAAAATAAGGACCTAGACATAGGTGGAGTCTTCCCTTTTCTGAAACATCCTCCTTTCCCTGCTACCAAACTGCTACCAGAGCCTAATCCTTTAAAAAAAGAGAATCCTGGGGTTCCGGCTGTGGCACAGTGAGTTAATGAGCCAGCTTGTCTCTGTGAAGGTGCTGGTTCAATCCCTGGCCTGGTGCAGTGGATTAAGGATCAGAGTTGCTGCTGCTGTGGCATAGGTCACATCTCCAGGGCTTGGATTTGATTCTTGGCCTGGGAACTTCTATATGCTGCTGAGGCAGCTGAAAAAATAGAGAATCTTGCCAACAGATAGATGGAACTTGAGGCATTTTGCTAAGAAAAATCAGTTGGAGAAAGGCAAATGCTGAACAATCTCTTAGGTAAAATCTGGAAAAAATAAAATCACAGAAACAGTAGTAGAATGGCAGTTAACAGGCACAGGGTGTGGAGAAATGGGGAAATGCTGGCCAATTCCAAAAAAACCCTCAAAATCATCTTATATAGAAAACAAAGATGATGCAAAGATAAGTTAAGCAGTTACTGAAATCAGCCCCATTTATAAGAACATAATTAATCCCTCTATCTCAATCCTATAGCACTGTGTGTTGCATGTCAATATTTTACGGTGGTAGCTTTTCAGATTCTGGATAGGTAAAATGCCTGGAAGTCACTTACTCCTAAAACAGTAAAAAGCTCTTGTACTGAACTCGTAGATCATTCACAGCAGTGAAGTTACAGGGAAAAACTGCTACCTCCAATTCTGGAACAATCACAATTTACAAGAACACAAAACCTGCGGGGGCTCAATCTGCACACAGCCAATCCAAAGGGCCTTCAATTCTGAAATTCCAGGTTTCAGAAGACAATTAATCCTATAAATTTTTTTCTCTGTAAAATCTTGTCAAATCTTATTCCTTCTCCCAGAATTGAGCCCTTTAATTCTCCTAAACCCCAACTGGAAAGGATAAATAATGTAAACCTTAAGGGTGTGGAAGAACCTGTTTTAAGACAGAATGTGAATTTCTTCCTCTCAGAAACTTCCCAGTCATTGTACTCAGACTCTTCCTCACATAATTTCAAAACAGCATTTCAAAATCAGTACTAATTAGGGCAACTCCAGAGACAGAGCAAACATTCATAGAAAAGATTTCTTGAAGGAACTGGCCATGTGGAGGTGCTAGTCCTCCATCTACCAGATAGAGACACAGTGAAGAATTAATGGTAGGTCACAGGCCTTAAGCTGGCGCAGCTCCCTCTCCCTTGTTCAGCTTATGACTACTATTCAGCTGAACACAGTGATTAACAAATTCAAAAGCCTTCCTTATTACACCTAGTTTTCAAATAGGAGAAGTTGCATAATATAAACAACATGCTTCGCCTACAGCAGGATACGCAAAAGAGCAAGTTGAACATTATCTTTCTTACTGGGAGGTGTGAGAGGGGAGAATCACCCCATAGAGCCCCCTGCCTGCCCAAGGCCCCTGCCCCACCCTGCCTAAAGCCTCTGCCCACCATGGACTGAATGAAATAAATCCCAGATATCTACACCCCAAACGCCAAACATTTTCAAGTCTCACTCGTCAGTCTTCCTCCAAAGGACTTTTCAGACCTCCCCATAAGAGCTTTTAGAACCTTTAGGCCTTGTAGAAGAAATTACAGGGACGAGGAGCTCTAAGGTACCTCTGCCAAGCAGCCTGCTCTCAGAGCATGAGGAGACTCTGGTTGGACTGCTGTGTGACCCTGGGCCGGTCACTGACTGGGAGCCTCAGTCCCTCATGTGGAAGCAAGGACAGCAATGCTGCCTCGCCCATGGCTTGTTGTGGCCAAATGTGAGAACCCATGTGTAGTATTCAGCAGAGTCAGCAGAGTCACTGCCACGAAGCTAGAATTCAAGTGTTTCCTGCGACCCTGGACTACAAACACTGCCCCACGGTGCTGCCACCATCTCTTTGGTGTCAGCACAGGGCGAGGAAGGGAGGCGTGGAAAAAGGGGTTAGAAAACCTTCAGGCTTTGGTTGACAGGGAGGGTCCCTAATCCCATTGAACCTCTTTGAGGCTTCAGATTCCTTACCTGCCCCTGGAATGGAGAGTGGATTATAGGTGGGATTCTGGAACCAGGGACCCAGGAGAGGCTGCGGGGTCACGGGGGGCACAGGAAAGAAAGGTCCGATGTTCCTGCCCTCACAAGTCTGGTTGTTTCCTGAAGAGTCCATTTTCCAGGCTGAAAAACAAAGGTTCGGAGTTAGGGAAGGGCAGCTGGACTCAACCCTGCAAAGTGCTGTGGAGGAAGAAAGCCATCCTGGTCCCCCATCACAACTGAAAAGCCTGGGTGGCAGGTCCCTTATCTTTTCTTTCAGCCACCCTGGGATGGGGACACGAGGTGCTGCCCTGTGTTCCGACCCAGGGAGCAGAGGCCCGGGCCCCCGTCGTGCTGAGCAAGTCTAGGCTCCCCAGGCAGCAGCACCTTGGGGACATGAGGCCCTGCAGGTGCGGGGTGACCCAGCGCCGGGAGCCAAGCACCAGAAGCCGCACTGCCGAGGGGGCTGAGGCCCAGGCTGCACCCGCTTCTCTGAGGCCTCTCCAGCCTGCCCCTCAGCCTCTGTCCCAGGCCCAACCCCTCCTCAGACAGCGAATCCAGGCCCCGGGGTCTGTGCTTCTTCACGCCCCTCTCCCCTCAGGCCAGTCTGTTCTGAGCCACCCATGACCGCAACTCCCGTTCTCGACACCCACCTGCTCTACCTCGAAGTCGGGAACTGGGAGCCTCTGCGTGCAGCACGACGCCCTGTGCCTGGACTCCACCTCTTCACCTCGGAGACAAGAGAGCCTGTGGGTGGGGAGGCAGAGGCTCCAGCTTTTATCTGCTCCACGCGGAAGCCCCGCCTTTCAAGCAGGCCCCGCCCCGCCCCACCCTGCCACCCTGCGCAGGCGCCTTAGCCCATAGGCCTGGGGCGCCCAACAAAGGCTTTGGGAGAAACTGGTCCTTGACTTTTGGAGGGAAGCGGTCCTCTGCATCCTGCTCCCGGGTGAACCCTGAAGCACCCTGGCCTTGGCTCCTCTGAAGGACAGAGCCCTTCCTGGCCATCTCACTCTCCCGCACCGTCCCCTCCTCTGAGTGTGGAGTTAGGACACAGGTCGTGGCTGCTCCTCTGAGCTCCTGGTCTCTTTCCATCCTCGGGCCTAGAGCCGCTGACGCTTAAGGAAGAGGAGAAGCAGAGAGGAAGGAGGCCAGCCTGGGCGGAGGACAGACAGCCCTGAGAGGAGGAAGGGGCACAGAGGTGGGATGAACACGTTTGCTGAATGCTGGGGAGAGCAACCTCTCGGGGGAAGGGGCTCCTGCAGGTGGGACGCCACTGGCGGGGAAGTGGAGGGACAGAAAGGCGCTGGCGTGTGTGTGGGTGACGGATGGGCATCTCGGAAGGGCCGCTGGCGCCTACAGAGTGCTCTGTGCGTGAGGGGAAGGAAAGCCATAGGCCAGGGAATGGGAGGTAGTGAAGGGGCATCCTGGGGTTGTAAGGAGGAGTTTGGCTTTTGAAAGGCAGGGATTGAGTTCTCTGAGTCTCGGGGATGGAGAGACAGGGAGACCCGACTGATGTGGAGGGAGAGGGATGTCAGGACGATGGGAGAGAGGAGCCCAGCCTGGGTCCAGTGCTTGGCCTTGGACAGAAGGTCTGTGAGGTGGGAGGGAATTTAAGGTGGGAGGAGTGAAGGCAGGAGTTAAAGGGTACTAGCGCCTGATGACCTTGTTGTTACTATTTTCTCAGCCAAGAGAGGCAGGAATAGGAGTTCCTGTTGTGGCTCCGCAGTAACGAACCCGGACTGGTATCCATGAGGTTGTGGATCCACTCAGTAGGTTAAGGATCCGCCATTGCCCAGCTGCAGCTGAGGTGGAGACTCCAGCTAGACTCTGATCCCTGGCCAGGAAGTGAGAGCCTGGGTGGCAGGTCGCTTACCTTCTCCTCCAGCTCCTTGTGGGTGGGAACACAGGGTGCTGCCCTGTGTCACGGAGCAGGGAGCAGAGGTCCAGGCCCCTGTTGTGCTGAGCAAGTCAAGGCTCCCCAGGCAGCAGCCCCTTGGGGATATGAGGCCTTGGAGACACGGGGCAACCCAGTGCCTGGCACCAAACACCAGGGGCCTCTTCTGGAGGCTGCACTGATGAGGGGACTGAGGCCCAGGCGGCATGCCCCTTCTCTGAGGCCTCTCCAGCCTGCCCCGCAGCCTCTGCCCCAGGCCCAACCCCTCCTCGGTTTGGGAATCCAGGCCCAGGTCTCTGGGTCTCCTCACACCCCCCTCCCCACAAGCCAGTCTGTTCCCGAGCCCCACACGACACACACGACCCGCATAACCTGCACGACCCGCACTCCCATTCTAGACCCGTACTTGCTCTACCTCGAAGTCTCTGGAGCCTCTGTGGTTGTGTACCAGGTGCGCTGGAAGAGTCTAGGAGACGGGAGAACAAATGGTTTCGGGAAAGGCTCCGGCCTCTATATAAGCGCTTTGGGGGCGGGGACAGGCCCTTGCTGTCTCTCATGCAGACCCCGCCCCCGACGCCCCGCCCTGCCACTCCCTGCCCCGCCCTGCCACTCCCTGTCCCGTCCTGCCCCGCCCACCGCACCCGCGCATGCGCCCTGTGGGAGCCCTCGGACCAGGCACTCCCGCCAAAGGCCCTGGGAGAAGCTGGTCCTGAGATGGGTGGAGGGAAGCAGTCCTTTGCACCCTGCTCTAGGGTGAACCCTGGGGCGCCCTGGCTTAGGGTCTGACATCTCAGGGGAATGGGCTCCTGCAGGTGGGACGCCATTGGTGGGGAAAGTGGGGGGACAGACAGGCACGGGAGTGTGTGTGGGTGACGGATGGGCAGCTCGGAAGGGCCGCTGGTGCCTACAGAGTGCTCTGTGCGTGAGAGGAAGGAAAGCCATAGGACAGTCGTGAAGGGGAGTCCTGGGGTTGTAAGGAAGAGTTTAGCTTTTGAAAGACAGGGATTGAGTTCTCTGAGTCTCGGGGATGGAGAGACAGGGAGACCCGACTGATGTGGAGGGAGAGGGATGTCAGGACGATGGGAGAGAGGAGCCCAGCCTGGGTCCAGTGCTTGGCCTTGGACAGAAGGTCTATGAGGTGGGAGGGAATTTAAGGTGGGAGGAGTGAAGGCAGGAGTTAAAGGGTACTAGCGCCTGATGACCTTGTTGTTACTATTTTCTCAGCCAAGAGAGGCAGGAATAGGAAGTTCTCTTGTGGCGCAGTGGGTTAAGGATCCAGCATTGTCACTGCAGTGGCTTGGGTCCCTGATGTGGCCCCATTTCAGTCCCTGGCCTGGGACCTTTCATATGCTGGGGTGGCCGCCAAAAAAACAAGCAAACAAAACTTCTTGAAGGAAACAGAAAGCTTGACATGATTGCATTACCAGGTAGAAATTGTGTGTGGCCAGCAATGGCAGTTGGTGGAACAGAATAAAGGGTTTTTTTTCCGCCCTAATGGACTGCCCGAGAGCTGGCCTGGTGACTTCTTGGCCTCACAACGGACCCGGTCTACTTCACTCTTTACCCCACCATCCTTAGCACTGGCTTCCTCCTTCAACTTGCCACGTTGTCCAAATGCTTGTTCCAAGCAGAAAGCAAAAGGAAGTCAAGGGAAACGGTGAGGAGGTGAAAGGGGGATTTGGGGAGCTGCCCGAAGGGAGCACAGCAGCTGCCCAGTCATCAGGGTTGTTCTTAGGGCGTTGTACTAGATGGCAAACTGCAGCTTTGGATTCTATCTCCTTGGTTACCCCCCGCTGACAGGCAGTGTGGGAGCCCTTGCCTGTGAGCTGGGCGTGTTGCCACTTGGAATAAAGTGGGATGCTGTGACTGAGAGTGGAGAATAGATATTGATTGGGCAGGTCAGTAGCAGTGTCTGCTGTGGTGCTTCAGCCATTGAAAGAGGCGGTATTCTCCCACTCCCTTTGCTCTGTATTGTCCCCAGTCATGCTCCTCCCTTCCCATCACAGGCCAGTTTCTTTACATAGGGCCATAAGCACTCAGCCTTGTCTGCTTTCTAGTCCTTCACTCAGTGCAAATTCAGATGTTGTTGCCAATAGACTCAGTCATCTCCCCTCACCAAGGAGCCTTGTGCATCACTTGTTGCTAACTGGCATGGGAACTTTTCAGTTCATATCACTAAACCTCATCTCCCAGGTACCATGTATTTTGAGCAAAAAAAAAAAAAAAAAAAAGCTTCGGCCTGTAAATTATTAAACAAATACAAATTTTCAATAGCAGTGATATAGAACTAAACTCTTATTTTTTATTTATTTATTTTTTTGTCTTTTTGTGTTTTCTTGAGCCGCTCCCACGGCACATGGAGGTTCCCAGGCTAGGGGTCTAATTGGAGCTGTAGCTGCCGGCCTATGCCAGAGCCACAGCAACATGGGACCTGAGCCGCGTCTGTCACCCACATCACAGCTCATGGCAATGCTGGATCCTTAACCCACTGAGCGAGGCCAGGGATCGAACCCACAGCCTCATGGTTCCTAGTCGGAATTGTTAACCACTGCGCCACGATCGTTAACCTCCAAGAACTAAACTCTTTTAAAGATGAATAAAAAAATACACAACTGCGAAGAGTGTTATGATCGAATTGTGTCCTTTTCAAATTCTTCTGTTGAAGTTCCCTGGTGGCCTAGTGGTTAAGGATTTGGCATTGTCACTGCTGTGGCTTGGGTTTGAGCTCTGGCCGGGGGAACTCCCCCCTCAATCTCCCCATATTCCCCCCCCCCAAAAAAGAGGGGGCTAATAAAAAGCTAAATTTGTAGGGGAAAAAAACCCTTCTATTAATTTCAAACCCCCAGGACCTCAGCCAGGGACTATATATGGAATTAGGGCTTTTAATGAGGAAATTAAGGTAAAACGAGATCATATGGTTGGCCTAATCCAGCACAATTTGCGGTTCTTTAAGAAAATGAGATTAAGGACACAGACATATGTAAGTACCAAGAAAGATCATGTATTGGAGATCTGCAAATCCTGGAGAAGCCTCAAGAAGGAACTAAACCTGCTGACACCTTGTAGGAGTTTCCATGGTGGCTCAGTGGTTAACAAACCCGACTAGCATCCATGAGGACGCAGGTTCCATCCCTGGCCTCCCTCAGTGGGTTAAGGATCCTGAGTTGCTGTGAGCTGTGGTGTAGGTCGCAGACGTGGCTTGAGTCTGGCACTGCTGTGGCTGTGGTGTAGGCCAGCAGCTGCGGCTCCAATTCGACCCTTAGCCTGGGAACCTCCATATGCTGTTGGTGCAGCCCTAAAAAAAAAAAAAAAGACGAAAACAAACAAAAACATCCTAAACCTTCGGATGCCTTGAGCTTTTACTTCTAGACCAGAACTCTGAGAAAATAAAGTACTGTCATTTACCCACCTAATCTGTAGTATTTGGTGTGGCAGTTTTAGCAAACTAATGCAGAGGCAATGAAGAAAGAACAGGATGGTTTGCTGTTTTGAGGACCACAATAGGAAAAAGGAAACAACTTTTCTAAGAACCAAATAAAGGCAGCATAATTTTTGCATTCTGGTATGAATGGCTTTCCTTTCCAATAAAAAGGAATATAATTGTCTCTTACATGATTTCTAAACATAAAATTTCTTCCTAATTCAAAATATATTTACTAGATCTCTTCCCCACTAAACCTGTTTTTCAATAAATGAAGCAATACCTCAAAATATATTTTTGTGAATTCCAGTGAATCAGTGTGTCAGAAGCATCAAAAACTTATACACTTCTCAAGAGAAGCAAGGCCTACAGTAGCCTGTTTTCTAAATATTTCTTTCTTTTCTTTTTTTTTTTTTTTTGCCTTTTAGGGCCACACCTGCAGCATATGGAAGTTCCCAGGCTAGGGGTCTAATGGGAGCTACAGCTGCCGGCCTATGCCACAGCCACAGCAATGGCAGATCCAAGCTGCATCTGTGACCTACACCAGGGCTCATGTCAATGCTGGATCCTTAACCCACTGAGAGAGGCCAGGGATTGAACACACAACCTCATGGTTCCTAGTCAGATTCATTTCTGCTGTGCCACAACAGTACCTCCTGCACTATACCTTTTAAAAGGGTGGATTTTAGGGTACATGAATTATATCTCAGTTTTTAAAGTGAGACCTATTTAATATCTGATTTAATCATGTCTAATGTAACCCTATAAGAAATACAAACTTTTCCATGAGCGACAGTCCAAGCTGTGGCTGCTGAAGTACCCTATCTTCACCCATGCATCAAATCCCTCTGTGATTAAGACTGAGCAGAAGAATTGGGGGAAGACTGGTGGACCTTTCATTTAAAAATGCTGAACTGGAGTTCCTGCCGTGGCGCAGTGGTTAACGAATCCAACTAGGAACCATGAAGTTGCGGGTTTGATCCCTGGCCTTGCCGGTTAAGGGTCCAGCATTGCTGTGAGCTGTGGTATAGGTCGCAGACTCAGCTTGGATCTGGCGTTGCTGTGGCTGTGGCGTAGGCCAGAGACAATACCTCCAATTAGACCCCTAGCCTGGGAACCTCCATGTGCTGTGGGTGCAGCCCTAGAAAAGGCAAAAAGACCAAAAAAAAAAGCTGAACTTTGGTCTTTTAACTCACCAAGACAAGGGATATTAGTTTTGGATCTCAACTGTAGTGGACTTTAATATTTTTGGATTTCGATTTGCAAAGAGATTGAATTTTTGTACTTTGATGTCTCCTTGTAAACTTGGTAGTAGGAGAGGATAATATTTAAGTTTGGGCATCTCTCAAGTGGTTGGCATTTTTGCTTGGGGTCATAGTGCTCTGACACAGGGTAGACCATGGACTGGGTATATGTTGAGGTGGGAAGTAAAATAAATTTTCACACTTGGAAATATAAAGTTTTTTTTTTTTTTGTCTTTTTGCCTTTTCTAGGGCTGCTCCTGCAGCATATGGAGGTTCCCAGGCTAGGGGTCCAATCGGAGCTGTAGCCGCCGGCCTACACCACAGCTCACGGCAATGCCAGATCCTTAACCCACTGAGCAAGGCCAGGGACCGAACCCGCAACCTCATGGTTCCTAGTCGGATTTGTTAACCACTGAGCCACGACGGGAACTCCTGGAAATATAAAAGTCTTAAAATTGCCCTAGGAGTTCCCATTGTGGCTCAGCGTTTAACGAACCGGGCTAGTACCCATGAGGACTTAGGTTTGATCTCTGGCCTTGCTCAGTGGGTTAAAGATCTGGCATTGCCATGAGCTGTGGTCACAGATGTGGCTTGGATCCCACATTGTCGTGGCTGTGGTGTAGGCTGGCAGCTACAGCTCCAATTTGACCGCTAGCCTGGGGACCTCCATATGCCCCGGATTTGGCCCTAAAAAGACCAAAAAAAAAAAAAAAAAAAGAAATTGCCTTAATGTTTTTATTTTTTGGTCAGTGCTGGTGGCATGTGGGAAGTTCACAGGGCAGGAATTGAACCCATGTCATAGCAGTGACAATGCTGGACCCTCAACCCGCTAAGCCACCAGGGAACTCCCTTAATTCATGTACCATTCTGACCATTCTCAGAGCCTGTTGGGGCAAAACTTAAACTGCTTCCAATGATCAAGAAAACACCCAAAGGAACAATGGTTGGATTTTGAGATGACTTAGACATAATTTCATGACAGGCTATGCTCTGGTTCTCCAGAGCTAATGGTTAAGCCCAGTGGGTGAAAAGAAAAGATGGGGAGTGTAAGGGACGAATATATCTGAGGCAGGACAATCACCACTTTGTTTTGTTGAATTACAGTACTTTTTATTGAATAAAACTGAATTTATACAGAATTTTCGCCATCTAGTCACTCTCCACTCTAATTCCTGTTATAAAATTCTATAGGTTCAAGATTTCTACAGCATATTTGTCTCATTTCTCTGCTTAGCCTGGATTAGCCCCTTATCGCCTACGGGATACAAATCTGTAAGTGAAGAGAAACACTACCCGACTTCACCCCTTTCTTAGCCTTTCTCAGTTCCTCACAAGTCTCCCTTTGGCAGGATGGTCTCAACCTGAACCCTGCCCCGGCCGTCCACTTGAGCTCGTGCTACTGTCTCCACTCCCACTCCAAACTTCCTGTTTCTTCAAACCACAGATTCCCAAATCTGTTAAAATTCTGTGCCCTCACACGGACCGGCCATTCCTAGCAATCGAGCTAGATCTACCTCCTCCTGACTGTCCCAGTCCAACTCCCCTTAGTGCCACCACCCAGCTCATCCAGCTCATCTTCTGCTAGAGCGCTCTTTCAGATTACACTGCAATTTCATAGAACAAAAGAAGTCTAGAGCGGGGTTCTCTTCGCAAATCCCATGAATGTGGGCACCTACAACTTAAGTGAAAATATACTTTCAAAACAGAGAAATAGTGATTTTTGACTTTGCATCCAGGACCCAGTAGAGAATGGTCACAGACAACCAAATAGGATATGAGCCCACTAGTCTCATTCCAGTCATTTGTGGGAGGTTCTCCTGGACTCCAGGCCTTTCAGCCTGGCCATGGTGTGTTTGCTTCGGAGCCTGTCACCGCTGCTCTCACAGCCATCCCGTGGTTCCGACTGATACACCTCAGGGATGCGCTCATATCCACCATGAACTTGCAGCAGCTTATACTTATTTCTCGTGGGCCAGGCAATAAGCTGGGGAGGGAGAGCGCTCTCAGGGGGCACCCTGAGCATCCTCCCAGCCTTCTGATAAGACCTTCCTTTGGAAGCTGTCAGAGGGCTCTGCAGACTCACTTCTTCAAGGAGGCATTCGACCTCATCCATTTCATCCTCACCTTCCTCTTCCAACTCAGAGTCTCCTGAATCCTCAGGAATCACCATGTTCAAGGCAGCACTTTTCTTCACCAAACAGACTGTCTTAACATTGGAGAAGCTGCCCTGGTCTTTCAGCTTCCTGCCTCTCACTGTCTTTTTAATCTTTTCACTCCTTTTGAAGTTCTCTTTAGACGCCTCCCCAGTCTCATCTTTCATGCGCTCTTCATCTGGACCTAATTTCCTATTCACGACTGGTTTTCTCCATGATCTCTTGGCTTGGCAGTCTGGCAATGTCTCTTTCCCTCTGGAGGGCATCTGGTGGGGATACGTCTCTAGCTGTGACTCAAACCAACTCACACCATACTGGATGCCCTCATCCACTTCACTGAATTGGCCCTCCCAGGTAGGGGAGACACTGTGCTCCTCAGAGTTAATCTCTTCCTCATCTTCATCCTGGTTCCCACTCTCCTTCTGCTCTGCATCCTTATCCATGTCGCACTGGATGCCCTCATCAACTGTGCTGAGCTGGGCCGACCAGGGAGGGGAGAACCCGTGGTCCTCATAGTTATTCTCTACCTCCTCTTCATACTCATCTTCATCCTGGTTCCCACTCTCCTTCTGCTCTGCATCCTTATCCATGTTGCACTGGATGCCCTCATCAACTGTGCTGAGCTGGGCCGACCAAGGAGGGGAGAAACCAAGCTCCTCATAGTTATTCTCTACCTCCTCTTCATACTCATCTTCATCCTGGTTCCCACTCTCCTTCTGCTCTGCATCCTTATCCATGTTGCACTGGACGCCCTCATCAACTGTGCTGAGCTGGGCCGACCAGGGAGGGGAGAAACCGGAGAAACCGTGGTCCTCATAGTTATTCTCTACCTCCTCTTCATACTCATCTTCATCCTGGTTCCCACTCTCCTTCTGCTCTGCATCCTTATCCATGTTGCACTGGACGCCCTCACTGACTCTGTACACAGTGGATGGAGGGGAGGAATGACATCTCTCACAGAGGCTATGAGATTCACCTCCAGAGGGCATTTGCTGGGGCTTTTCCTGGAGTTGTACACCCTCACCTACTTCACTTGGCAAGGGGGTAGGGGCAGACATTACAGGGGAATGAAAATAGTACTCCTCAGAGCTATCAGAATAATTATCATCATCATCAGATTCAAAGGAGTCACTATATCTCCACCATGGTCCTTTACTGCTTTCTGATGCAGACTCAGGGGATTGGCCAGATTGTGCAACACAGCACTGCTTCGTGTCACCCTGAGTGGTCCCATCTACTTTGTCGACCTGGGCCAACCTGGTAGGGGAGGGAACATGCCCCTCAGGGTAGCTACTGCTCTCTACCTCTTTCTTTTCACCTACATTCTCAGGGGAGAATGTATCCGGAGGGTTACTGGTCACCCTTCCTATGTCACGGCTGTCCCCTTCTGAGGGCATGTCTTCATTTTCATTCAAGTTTTCGTCCTGTTGAGGTTCAGTTTCTGTTTGTGTGTCTTTTGTTTTCATTCTTTCGCAGTGGCCACCGTATTGTGGTGCCATGCTATAAAACAGAGGGACTATGGGTCTTTGGTTAAGAGCAGTGGGCAATGGGGACTGAGGGACGAGGAAGCCAGGATACTCAATGAACACCATGGGACATGGAAAATACAGACTTCCATTTGTGAAACCTAGAAAGAGAAAGGGATGGTTAGCCATTTTGTCTCCTGCAGCCAGTCACAACATTCAGCCAGTGCACACCTGCAGAGACACAACTGTTCCAATCCACCAAAAGGACTATCACCTAGTCTTCTGTTACTTCTTCAGTTACCAAAGCAAGTGGCTTAAAAGTCTTCCCATTTTTAAATGAATACCTGCTAACTTTCTTAATCTGTCTCTCACATATCTCACAGATCTATAGTCCATTTTGCTCCCAAAACAATCTTTCTGAATAATCCCCTGATTCTCACTTCAGTTGCACCATTTGAATGGTTTACCATTGGTTTATCAATATCCTGATGTTTATCAGGATAATGAAGAACAATGACCACACATTCATATCTGTATTTTCTCTGCATCATCTCATTAAGATGTAAGTGATAAAATAAGGACCTAGACATAGGTGGAGTCTTCCCTTTTCTGAAACATCCTCCTTTCCCTGCTACCAAACTGCTACCAGAGCCTAATCCTTTAAAAAAAGAGAATCCTGGGGTTCCGGCTGTGGCACAGTGAGTTAATGAGCCAGCTTGTCTCTGTGAAGGTGCTGGTTCAATCCCTGGCCTGGTGCAGTGGATTAAGGATCAGAGTTGCTGCTGCTGTGGCATAGGTCACATCTCCAGGGCTTGGATTTGATTCTTGGCCTGGGAACTTCTATATGCTGCTGAGGCAGCTGAAAAAATAGAGAATCTTGCCAACAGATGGATGGAACTTGAGGCATTTTGCTAAGAAAAATCAGTTGGAGAAAGGCAAATGCTGAACAATCTCTTAGGTAAAATCTGGAAAAAATAAAATCACAGAAACAGTAGTAGAATGGCAGTTAACAGGCACAGGGTGTGGAGAAATGGGGAAATGCTGGCCAATTCCAAAAAAACCCTCAAAATCATCTTATATAGAAAACAAAGCTGATGCAAAGATAAGTTAAGCAGTTACTGAACTCAGCCCCATTTATAAGAACATAATTAATCCCTCTATTTCAATCCTATAGCACTGTGTGTTGCATGTCAATATTTTACGGTGGTAGCTTTTCAGATTCTGGATATGTAAAATGCCTGGAAGTCACTTACTCCTAAAACAGTAAAAAGCTCTTGTACCGAACTCGTAGATCATTCACAGCAGTGAAGTTACAGGGAAAAACTGCTACCTCCAATTCTAGAACAATCACAATTTACAAGAACACAAAACCTGCGGGGGCTCAATCTGCACACAGCCAATCCAAAGGGGCTTCAATTCTGAAATTCCAGGTTTCAGAAGACAATTAATCCTATAAATTTTTTTCTCTGTAAAATCTTGTCAAATCTTATTCCTTCTCCCAGAATTGAGCCCTTTAATTCTCCTAAACCCCAACTGGAAAGGATAAATAATGTAAACCTTAAGGGTGTGGAAGAACCTGTTTTAATGTGAATTTCTTCCTCTCAGAAACTTCCCAGTCATTGTACTCAGACTCTTCCTCACATAATTTCAAAACAGCATTTCAAAATCAGTACTAATTAGGGAAACTCCAGAGACAGAGCCAACGTTCATAGAAAAGATTTCTTGAAAGAACTGGCCATGTGGAGGTGCTAGTCCTCCATCTACCAGATAGAGACACAGTGAAGAATTAATGGTAGGTCACAGGCCTTAAGCTGGCGCAGCTCCCTCTTGTTCAGCCTATGACTACTATTCAGCTGAACACAGGGATTAACAAATTCAAAAGCCTTCCTTATTACACCTAGTTTTCAAATAGGAGAAGTTGCATAATATAAACAACATGCTTCGCCTACAGCAGGATACAAAAAGAGCAAGTTGAACATTATCTTCCTACTGGGAGGTGTGAGAGGGGGGAATCACCCCATGGAGCCCCCTGCCTGCCTAAGGCCCCTGCCCCACCCTGCCTAAAGCCTCTGCCCACCATGGACTGAATGAAATATCCCAGACATCTATCCGCCAAACATTTTCTTTTTTTCTTTTGGTCTTTTTGTCTTTTTTACGGCCAAACCTGTGGCATATATAGGTTCCCAGGCTAGGGGTTGAATCGGAGCTGTTGCTGCCGGCCTACGCCAGAACCACAGCAACTCGGGATCCGAGCCGCATCTGTGACCTACACCACAGCTCACGGCAACGCCGGATCGTTAACCCACTGAGCAAGGCCAGGGATTAAACCCACAACCTCATGGTTCCTAGTCAGATTCCACTGGGCCATGACAGGAACGCCCTCCAAACATTTTCAAGTCTCACTTGTCAGTCTTCCTCCAAAGGACTTTTCAGACCTCCCCATAAGAGCTTTTAGAACCTTTAGGCCTTGTAGAAGAAATTACAGGGACGAGGAGCTCTAAGGTACCTCTGCCAAGCAGCTGGTCTCAGAGCATGAGGAGACTCTGGCTAGACTGCTGTGTGACCCTGAGCCAGTCACTGACTGGGAGCCTCAGTCCCTCATGTGGAAGCAAGGACAGCAACGCTACCTCACCCACGGCTTGTTGTGGTCAAATGCGAGAACCCATGTGTAGTATTCAGCAGAGTCACTGGCATGAAGCTAGAATTCAAGTGTTTCCTGCGACCCTGGACTACAAACACTGCCCCACGGTGCTGCCACCATCTCTTTGGTGTCAGCACAGGGCGAGGAAGGGAGGCATGGAAAAAGGGGTTAGAAAACCTTCAGGCTTTGGTTGACAGGGAGGGTCCCTAATCCCACTGAACCTCTTTGAGGCTTCAGATTCCTTACCTGCCCCTGGAATGGAGAGTGGGTTATAGGTGGGATTCTGGTACCAGGGACCCAGGAGAGGCTGCTGGGTCACGGGGGGCACAGGAAAGAAAGGTCCGATGTTCCTGCCCTCACAAGTCTGGTTGTTTCCTGAAGAGTCCATTTTCCAGGCTGAAAAACAAAGGTTCGGAGTTAGGGAAGGGCAGCAGGACTCAACCCTGCAAAGTGCTGTGGAGGAAGAAAGCCATCCTGGTCCCCCATCACAACTGAAAAGCCTGGGTGGCAGGTCCCTTATCTTTTCTTTCAGCCACCCTGGGATGGGGACACGAGGTGCTGCCCTGTGTTCCGACCCAGGGAGCAGAGGCCCGGGCCCCCGTCGTGCTGAGCAAGTCTAGGCTCCCCAGGCAGCAGCACCTTGGGGACATGAGGCCCTGCAGGTGCGGGGCGACCCAGTGCCGGGCGCCAAGCGCCAAAAGCCGCACTGCCGAGGGGGCTGAGGCCCAGGCTGCACCCGCTTCTCTGAGGCCTCTCCAGCCTGCCCCTCAGCCTCTGTCCCAGGCCCAACCCCTCCTCAGACAGCGAATCCAGGCCCCGGGGTCTGTGCTTCTTCACGCCCCTCTCCCCTCAGGCCAGTCTGTTCTGAGCCACCCATGACCGCAACTCCGGTTCTCGACACCCACCTGCTCTACCTCGAAGTCGGGGACTGGGAGCCTCTGCGTGCAGCTCGACGCCCTGTGTCTGGACTCCACCTCTCCACCTCGGAGACAAGAGAGCCTGTGGGTGGGGAGGAAGAGGCTCCAGCTTTTATCTGCTCCACGCGGAAGCCCCGCCTTTCAAGCAGGCCCCGCCCCACCCCACCCTGCCACCCTGCGCAGGCGCCTTAGCCCATAGGCCTGGGGCGCCCAACAAAGGCTCTGGAAGAAACTGGTCCTTGACTTTTGGAGGGAAGCAGTCCTCTGCATCCTGCTCCCAGGTGAACCCTGAAGCACCCTGGCCTTGGCTCCTCTGAAGGACAGAGCCCTTCCTGGCCATCTCACTCTCCCGGACCGTCCCCTCCTCTGAGTGTGCAGTTAGGACACAGGTCGTGGCTGCTCCTCTGAGCTCCTGGTCTCTTTCCATCCTCGGGCCTAGAGCCGCTGACGCTTAAGGAAGAGGAGAAGCAGAGAGGAAGGAGGCCAGCCTGGGCGGAGGACAGACAGCCCTGAGGGGAGGAAGGGGCACAGAGGTGGGATGAACACGTTTGCTGAATGCTGGGGAGAGCAACCTCTCGGGGGAAGGGGCTCCTGCAGGTGGGACGCCACTGGCGGGGAAGTGGAGGGACCGAAAGGCGCTGGCGTGTGTGTGGGTGACGGATGGGCATCTCGGAAGGGCCGCTGGCGCCTACAGAGTGCTCTGTGCGTGAGAGGAAGGAAAGCCCTAGGACAGGGAATGGGAGGTAGTGAAGGGGCGTCCTGGGGTTGTAAGGAGGAGTTTGGCTTTTGAAAGACGGGGATTGAGTTCTGTGTGTCTCGGGGATGGAGAGACAGGGAGACACGACTGATGTGGAGGGAGAGGGATGTCAGGACGATGGGAGAGAGGAGCCCAGCCTGGGTCCAGTGCTTGGCCTTGGACAGAAGGTCTATGAGGTGGGAGGGAATTTAAGGTGGGAGGAGTGAAGGCAGGAGTTAAAGGGTACTAGCGCCTGATGACCTTGTTGTTACTATTTTCTCAGCCAAGAGAGGCAGGAATAGGAGTTCCTGTTGTGGCTCCGCAGTAACGAACCCGGACTGGTATCCATGAGGATGTGGATCCACTCAGTAGGTTAAGGATCCGCCATTGCCCAGCTGCAGCTGAGGTCGAGACTGCAGCTAGACTCTGATCCCTGGCCAGGAAGTGAGAGCCTGGGTGGCAGGTCGCTTACCTTCTCCTCCAGCTCCTTGGGGGTGGGAACACAGGGTGCTGCCCTGTGTCACGGAGCAGGGAGCAGAGGTCCAGGCCCCTGTTGTGCTGAGCAAGTCAAGGCTCCCCAGGCAGCAGCCCCTTGGGGATATGAAGCCTTGGAGACACGGGGCAACCCAGTGCCTGGCACCAAACACCAGGGGCCTCTCCTGGAGGCTGCACTGATGAGGGGACTGAGGCCCAGGCGGCATGCCCCTTCTCTGAGGCCTCTCCAGCCTGCTCCGCAGCTTCTGCCCCAGGCCCAACCCCTCCTCGGTTTGGGAATCCAGGCCCAGGTCTCTGGGTCTCCTCACACCCCCCTCCCCACAAGCCAGTCTGTTCCCGAGCCCCACACGACACACACGACCCGCATAACCTGCACGACCCGCACTCCCATTCTAGACCCGTACTTGCTCTACCTCGAAGTCTCTGGAGCCTCTGTGGTTGTGTACCAGGTGCGCTGGAAGAGTCTAGGAGACGGGAGAACAAATGGTTTCCGGAAAGGCTCCGGCCTCTATATAAGCGCTTTAGGGGCGGGGACAAGCCCTTGCTGTCTCTCATGCAGACCCCGCCCCCGCCGCCCCGCCCTGCCACTCCCTGCCCCGCCCTGCCACTCCCTGCCCCGCCCACCCACTCCCTGCCCCGCCCACCCACTCCCTGCCCCGCCCTGCCACTCCCTGCCCAGTCCTGCCCCGCCCACCGCACCCGCGCATGCGCCCTGTGGGAGCCCTCGGGCCAGGCACTCCCGCCAAAGGCCCTGGGAGAAGCTGGTCCTGAGATGGGTGGAAGGAAGCAGTCCTTTGCACCCTGCTCTAGGGTGAACCCTGGGGCGCCCTGGCTTAGGGTCTGACATCTCAGGGGAATGGGCTCCTGCAGGTGGGACGCCATTGGTGGGGAAAGTGGGGGGACAGACAGGCACGGGAGTGTGTGTGGGTGACGGACGGGCATCTCGGAAGGGCCGCTGGCACCTGCAGAGTGCTCTGCGTGTGAGAGGAAGGAAAGCCATAGGACAGTCGTGAAGGGGAGTCCTGGGGTTGTAAGGAAGAGTTTAGCTTTTGAAAGACGGGGATTGAGTTCTGTGTGTCTCGGGGATGGAGAGACAGGGAGACATGACTGATGTGGAGGGAGAGGGATGTCAGGACGATGGGAGAGAGGAGCCCAGCCTGGGTCCAGTGCTTGGCCTTGGACAGAAGGTCTATGAGGTGGGAGGGAATTTAAGGTGGGAGGAGTGAAGGCAGGAGTTAAAGGGTACTAGCGCCTGATGACCTTGTTGTTACTATTTTCTCAGCCAAGAGAGGCAGGAATAGGAAGTTCTCTTGTGGCGCAGTGGGTTAAGGATCTAGCATTGTCACTGCAGTGGCTTGGGTCCCTGATGTGGCCCCATTTCAGTCCCTGGCCTGGGACCTTTCATATGCTGGGGTGGCCGCCAAAAAAAACAAGCAAACAAAACTTCTTGGAAGCACAGAAAGCTTGAAATGATTGCATTACCAGGTAGAAATTGTGTGTGGCCAGCAATGGCCGTTGGTGGAACAGAATAAAGGGTTCTTTTTTCGCCCTAATGGACTGCCCGAGAGCTGGCCTGGTGACTTCTTGGCCTCACAACGGACCCCGTCTACTTCACTCTTTACCCCACCATCCTTAGCACTGGCTTCCTCCTTCAACCTGCCACGTTGTCCAAATGCTTGTTCCAAGCAGAAAGCAAAAGGAAATCAAGGGAAACGGTGAGGAGGTGAAAGGGGGATTTGGGGAGCAGCCCGAAGGGAGCACAGCAGCTGCCCAGTCATCAGGGTTGTTCTTAGGGCGTTGTACTAGAGGGCAAACTGCAGCTTTGGATTCTATCTCCTTGGTTACCCCCCGCTGACAGGCAGTGTGGGAGCCCTTGCCTGTGAGCTGGGCGTGTTGCCACTTGGAATAAAGTGGGATGCTGTGACTGAGAGTGGAGAATAGATATTGATTGGGCAGGTCAGTAGCAGTGTCTGCTGTGGTGCTTCAGCCATCGAAAGAGGCGGTATTCTCCCACTCCCTTTGCTCTGTATTGTCCCCAGTCATGCTCCTCCCTTCCCATCACAGGCCAGTTTCTTTACATAGGGCCATAAGCACTCAGCCTTGTCTGCTTTCTAGTCCTTCACTCAGTGCAAATTCAGATGTTGTTGCCATTAGACTCACTCATCTCCCCTCACCGAGGAGCCTTGTGCATCACTTGTTGCTAACTGGCATGGGAACTTTTCAGTTCATATCACTAAACCTCATCTCCCAGGTACCAGGTATTTTGAGCAAAAAAAAAAGCTTCGGCCTGTAAATTATTAAACAAATACAAATTTTCAATAGCAGTGATATAGAACTAAACTCTTATTTTTTATTTATTTATTTTTTTTGTCTTTTTGTGTTTTCTTGAGCCGCTCCCACAGCATATGGAGGTTCCCAGGCTAGGGGTCTAATTGGAGCTGTAGCTGCCGGCCTATGCCAGAGCCACAGCAACATGGGACCTGAGCCGCGTCTGTCACCCACATCACAGCTCATGGCAATGCTGGATCCTTAACCCACTGAGCGAGGCCAGGGATCGAACCCGTAGCCTCATGGTTCCTAGTCGGAATTGTTAACCACTGCGCCACGATCGTTAACCTCCAAGAACTAAACTCTTTTAAAGATGAATAAAAAAATACACAACTGCGGAGTTCCCGTCGTGGCGCAGTGGTTAACGAATCCGACTAGGAACCATGAGGTTGCAGGTTCGGTCCCTGCCCTTGCTCAGTGGGTTAATGATCCGGCGTTGCCGTGAGCTGTGGTGTAGGTTGCAGACGCGGCTCGGATCCTGCGTTGCTGTGGCTCTGGCGTAGGCCGGTGGCTATAGCTCTGATTCAACCCCTAGCCTGGGAACCTCCATATGCCGAGGGAGCGGCCCAAGAAATAGCAACAACAACAAAAAGACAAAAGACAAAAAAAAAAAAAAAAAAAATACACAACTGCGAAGAGTGTTATGATCGAATTGTGTCCTTTTCAAATTCTTCTGTTGAAGTTCCCTGGTGGCCTAGTGGTTAAGGATTTGGCATTGTCACTGCTGTGGCTTGGGTTTGAGCTCTGGCCGGGGGAACTCCCCCCTCAATCTCCCCATATACCCCCCCCAAAAAAAGAGGGGGCTAATAAAAAGCTAAATTTGTAGGGGAAAAAAACCCTTCTATTAATTTCAAACCCCCAGGACCTCAGCCAGGGACTATATATGGAATTAGGGCTTTTAATGAGGAAATTAAGGTAAAACGAGATCATATGGTTGGCCTAATCCAGCACAATTTGCGGCTCTTTAAGAAAATGAGATTAAGGACACAGACATATGTAAGTACCAAGAAAGATCATGTATTGGAGATCTGCAAATCCTGGAGAAGCCTCAAGAAGGAACTAAACCTGCTGACACCTTGTAGGAGTTTCCATGGTGGCTCAGTGGTTAACAAACTCGACTAGCATCCATGAGGACGCAGGTTCCATCCCTGGCCTCCCTCAGTGGGTTAAGGATCCTGAGTTGCTGTGAGCTGTGGTGTAGGTCGCAGACGTGGCTTGAGTCTGGCACTGCTGTGGCTGTGGTGTAGGCCAGCAGCTGCGGCTCCAATTCGACCCTTAGCCTGGGAACCTCCATATGCTGTTGGTGCAGCCCTAAAAAAAAAAAAAAAAGACAAAAACAAACAAAAACATCCTAAACCTGCGAATGCCTTGAGCTTTTACTTATAGACCAGAACTCTGAGAAAATAAAATACTGTCATTTACCTACCTAATCTGTAGTATTTGGTGTGGCAGTTTTAGCAAACTAATGCAGAGGCAATGAAGAAAGAACAGGATGGTTTGCTGTTTTGAGTACCACAATACGAAAAAGGAAACAACTTTTCTAACAACCAAATAAAGGCAGCATAATTTTTGCATTCTGGTATGAATGGCTTTCCTTTCCAATAAAAAGGAATATAATTGTCTCTTACATGATTTCTAAACATAAAATTTCTTCCTAATTCAAAATATATTTACTAGATCTCTTCCCCACTAAACTTGTTTTTCAATAAATGAAGCAATACCTCAAAATATATTTTTGTGAATTCCAGTGAATCAGTGTGTCAGAAGCATCAAAAACTTATACACTTCTCAAGAGAAGCAAGGCCTACAGTAGCCTGTTTTCTAAATATTTCTTTCTTTTCTTTCTTTCTTTCTTTTTTTTTTTTTTGCCTTTTAGGGCCACACCTGCAGCCTGTGGAAGTTCCCAGGCTAGGGGTCTAATCGGAGCTACAGCTGCCGGCCTATGCCACAGCCACAGCAACGGCAGATCCAAGCTGCATCTGTGACCTATACCAGGGCTCATGTCAATGCTGGATCCTTAACCCACTGAGAGAGGCCAGGGATTGAACCTGCAACCTCATGGTTCCTAGTCAGATTTATTTCTGCTGTGCCACAACAGTACCTCCTGCACTATACCTTTTAAAAGGGTGGATTTTAGGGTACATGAATTATATCTCAGTTTTTAAAGTGAGACCTATTTAATATCTGATTTAATCATGTCTAATGTAACCCTATAAGAAATACAAACTTTTCCATGAGCGACAGTCCAAGCTGTGGCTGCTGAAGCACCCTGTCTTCACCCATGCATCAAATCCCTCTGTGATTAAGACTGAGCAGAAGAATTGGGGAAGACTGGTGGACCTTTCATTTAAAAATGCTGAACTGGAGTTCCTGCCGTGGCGCAGTGGTTAACGAATCCTACTAGGAACCATGAGGTTGCGGGTTCGATCCCTGGCCTTGCCGGTTAAGGGTCCAGCATTGCTGTGAGCTGTGGTATAGGTCGCAGACTCAGCTTGGATCTGGCGTTGCTGTGGCAGTGGCGTAGGCCAGAGACAATACCTCCAATTAGACCCCTAGCCTAGGAACCTCCATGTGCTGTGGGTGCAGCCCTAAAAAAGACCAAAAAAAAAAAAAAAAAGCTGAACTTTGGTCTTTTAACTGACCAAGACAAGGGATATTAGTTTTGGTTCTCAACTGTAATGGACTTTAATATTTTTGGATTTCGATTTGCAAAGAGATTGAATTTTTGTACTTTGATGTCTCCTTGTAAACTTGGTAGTAGGAGAGGATAATATTTAAGTTTGGGCATCTCTCAAGTGGTTGGCATTTTTGCTTGGGGTCATAGTGCTCTGACACGGGGTAGACCATGGGCTGGGTATATGTTGAGGTGGGAAGTAAAATGAATTTTCACACTTGGAAATATAAAGTTTTTTTTTTTTTTTTTTTTTTTTGCCTTTTCTAGGGCTGCTCCTGCAGCATATGGAGGTTCCCAGGCTAGGGGTCCAATCGGAGCTGTAGCCGCCGGCCTACACCACAGCTCACGGCAATGCCAGATCCTTAACCCACTGAGCAAGGCCAGGGATCGAACCCGCAACCTCATGGTTCCTAGTCGGATTTGTTAACCACTGAGCCACGATGGGAACTCCTGGAAATATAAAAGTCTTAAAATTGCCCTAGGAGTTCCCATTGTGGCTCAGCGTTTAACGAACCGGGCTAGTACCCATGAGGACTTAGGTTTGATCTCTGGCCTTGCTCAGTGGGTTAAAGATCTGGCATTGCCATGAGCTGTGGTCACAGATGTGGCTTGGATCCCACATTGTTGTGGCTGTGGTGTAGGCTGGCAGCTACAGCTCCAATTTGACCGCTAGCCTGGGAACCTCCATATGCCCCGGATTCGGCCCTAAAAAGACCAAAAAAAAAAAAAAAAAAAAAAAAAAGAAAAAAAAAGAAATTGCCTTAATGTTTTTATTTTTTGGTCAGTGCTGGTGGCATGTGGGAAGTTCACAGGGCAGGAATTGAACCCATGCCATAGCAGTGACAATGCTGGACCCTCAACCCGCTAAGCCACCAGGGAACTCCCTTAATTCATGTACCATTCTGACCATTCTCAGAGCCTGTTGGGGCAAAACTTAAAACTGCTTCCAATGATCAAGAAAACACCCAAAGGAACAATGGTTGGATTTTGAGATGACTTAGACATAATTTCATGACAGGCTATGCTCTGGTTCTCCAGAGCTAATGGTTAAGCCCAGTGGGTGAAAAGAAAAGATGGGGAGTGTAAGGGACGAATATATCTGAGGCAGGACAATCACCACTTTGTTTTGTTGAATTACAGTACTTTTTATTGAATAAAACTGAATTTATACAGAATTTTCGCCATCTAGTCACTCTCCACTCTAATTCCTGTTATAAAATTCAATAGGTTCAAGATTTCTACAGCACATTTGTCTCATTTCTCTACTTAGCCTGGATTAACCCCTTATCGCCTACGGGATACAAATCTGTAAGTGAAGAGAAACACTACCTGACTTCACCCCTTTCTTAGCCTTTCTCAGTTCCTCACAAGTCTCCCTTTGGCAGGATGGTCTCAACCTGAACCCTGCCCTGGCCGCCACTTGAGCTCGTGCTACTGTCTCCACTCCCACTCCAAACTTCCTGTTTCTTCAAACCACAGATTCCCAAATCTGTTAAAATTCTGTGCCCTCACACGGACCGGCCATTCCTAGCAATCGAGCTAGATCTATCTCCTCCTGACTGTCCCAGTCCAACTCCCCTTAGTGCCACCACCCAGCTCATCCAGCTCATCTTCTGCTAGAGCGCTCTTTCAGATTACACTGCAATTTCATAGAACAAAAGAAGTCTAGAGCGGGGTTCTCTTCGCAAATCCCATGAATGTGGGCACCTACAACTTAAGTGAAAATATACTTTCAAAACAGAGAAATAGTGATTTTTGACTTTGCATCCAGGACCCAGTAGAGAATGGTCACAGACAACCAAATAGGATATGAGCCCACTAGTCTCATTCCAGTCATTTGTGGGAGGTTCTCCTGGACTCCAGGCCTTTCAGCCTGGCCATGGTGTGTTTGCTTCGGAGCCTGTCACCGCTGCTCTCACAGCCATCCCGTGGTTCCGACTGATACACCTCAGGGATGCGCTCATATCCACCACGAACTTGCAGCAGCTTGTACTTATTTCTCGTGGGCCAGGCAATAAGCTGGGGAGGGAGAGCGCTCTCAGGGGGCACCCTGAGCATCCTCCCAGCCTTCTGATAAGACCTTCCTTTGGAAGCTGTCAGAGGGCTCTGCAGACTCACTTCTTCAAGGAGGCATTCGACCTCATCCATTTCATCCTCACCTTCCTCTTCCAACTCAGAGTCTCCTGAATCCTCAGGAATCACCATGTTCAAGGCAGCACTTTTCTTCAACAAACAGACTGTCTTAACATTGGAGAAGCTGCCCTGGTCTTTCAGCTTCCTGCCTCTCACTGTCTTTTTAATCTTTTCACTCCTTTTGAAGTTCTCTTTAGACGCCTCCCCAGTCTCATCTTTCATGCGCTCTTCATCTGGACCTAATTTCCTATTCACGACTGGTTTTCTCCATGATCTCTTGGCTTGGCAGTCTGGCAATGTCTCTTTCCCTCTGGAGGGCATCTGGTGGGGATACGTCTCTAGCTGTGACTCAAACCAACTCACACCATACTGGATGCCCTCATCCACTTCACTGAATTGGCCCTCCCAGGTAGGGGAGACACTGTGCTCCTCAGAGTTAATCTCTTCCTCATCTTCATCTTCATCCTGGTTCCCACTCTCCTTCTGCTCTGCATCCTTATCCATGTCGCACTGGATGCCCTCATCAACTGTGCTGAGCTGGGCTGACCAAGGAGGGGAGAACCCGTGGTCCTCATAGTTATTCTCTACCTCCTCTTCATACTCATCTTCATCCTGGTTCCCACTCTCCTTCTGCTCTGCATCACACTGGATGCCCTCATTGACTTTATACAGCATGGGCGGCGGGAAGGAATAACGAGAACCCTTGGGGAGGCTATGAAGGTCACCTCCAGAGGGCATTTCCTGAGAGTATTGTTTGAGCTGTACACTCTCAGCTTCTTTGTTTAGCAGCGGGGAATGTGGGGACATTGTTGGGGAGGTAGAACCCCCCTCATAGAGGCTTTCATAATCATCACAATCATACACATAGAGGTCCTCGTATTTCCACCACGGGCACACTGGTCCCTTTATACTGCTTTCTGATGCAGACTCAGGGGATTGGCCAGATTGTGCAGCACAGCACTGCTTCGTGTCACCCTGAGTGGTCCCATCTACTTTGTCGACCTGGGCCAACCAGGTAGGGGAGGGAACATGCCCCTCAGGGTAGCTACTGCTCTCTACCTCTTTCTTTTCACCTACATTCTCAGGGGAAAATGTATCCGGAGGGTTACTGGTCACCCTTCCTATGTCACGGCTGTCCCCTTCTGAGGGCATGTCTTCATTTTCATTCAAGTTTTCGTCCTGTTGAGGTTCAGTTTCTGTTTGTGTGTCTTTTGTTTTCATTCTTTCGCAGTGGCCACCGTATTGTGGTGCCATGCTATAAAACAGAGGGACTATGGGTCTTTGGTTAAGAGCAGTGGGCAATGGGGACTGAGGGACGAGGAAGCCAGGATACTCAATGAACACCATGGGATATGGAAAATACAGACTTCCGTTTGTGAAACCTAGAAAGAGAAAGGGATGGTTAGCCATTTTGTCTCCTGCAGCCAGTCACAACATTCAGCCAGTGCACACCTGCAGAGACACAACTGTTCCAATCCACCAAAAGGACTATCACCTAGTCTTTTTTTTTTTTTTTTTTTTTTTTTTTTTTTTAGTGTTTTTAGAGCTGTACCCATGGCACCCATGGCATATGGAGGTTCCCAGGCTAGGGGTCAAATCAAAGCTGTAGCTATTGGCTTACCCACCCACAGCAATGCCAGATCCTTAACCCACTGAGTGAGGCCAGGGATTGAACCTCTGTTCTCATGGATGCTAGTCAGATTCATTTCTGCTGAGCCACAATGGGAACTCCCCACCTAGTCTTCTGTTACCTCTTCAGCTACCAATGCAAACGACTTAAAAGTTTTCCCATTTTCTTGGTCTTTTTAGGGCTATACCCATGGCATATGGAGGTTCCCAGGCTAGGGGTTCAATTGGAGCTGTAGCCACCAGCCTACACCACAGCCACAGCTACACTAGATCCAAAGAGCCGTGTCTGTGACCTACACCACAGCTCATGGCAACACTGGATCCTTGGATCCTTAACCCACTGAGCATGAGGCCAGGGATTGAACCTGCGTCCTCATGGATGCTAGTCAGATTCAGTTCTGCTGAGCCATGATGGGAAGTCCCCCTTTTATTTTATTTTATTTTACTTTATTTTGTCTTTCGTCCTCTTAGGGCTGCACTTGGAGCATGCAGAGGTTCCCAGACTAGGGGTCTAATTGGAGCTGTAGCCACTGGCCTACGCCAGAGCCACTGAAACACCAGATCTGAGCTGAGTCTGCGAACTACACCACAGCCCACAGCAGCAATGGATCCTTAACCCACTGAGCAAGGCCAGGGATTGAACCTGCAACCTCATGATTCCTAGTTGGATTCATTTCTGCTGCGCCATGACAGAAACTTCCCCCATTTTTAAATGCAAACTACTAACAACTTTCTTAACCTGCCTCCCACACATCTCACAGGTCTATAATCCATTTTGCTCCCAGAACAATCTTTTTTTTTTTTTTTTTTTTTTTTTTGTCTTTTTGTCTTTTTAGGGCCATACCCAGGGCATATGGAGGTTCCCAAGCTAGGGGTCAAATTGGAGCTGTAGCTGCCTACACCACAGCCTCAGCAATGTCAGATCCAAGCCACATCTGCAACCTACACCACAGCTCACGCAACAGATTCTTAATCCAATGGGCAACAGATTCTTAATCCAATGGGCAACAGATTCTTAATCCAATGGGCAAGGTCAGGGATTTAACCTGTGTCCTCGAATCATAGATACTAGTCAGATTGTTTACAGGAACTCCAGAACATTCTTTCAGTACAATCCCCTGATCCTTACTCCAGTTGCAGTTGCGGGATTTAAATGGCTTATCATTGCCTGTCAGGATAATGAAGAACAACGACCACATTCCCAAGGATGGCAAAAAGCACCTCGGTTTTTAATCTATCTAGATTCTTCTATATCATCTTATTAAGATGTAGGTGATCCAGTAAGGACCTGGCTGTAGGTGGGTTCCTCCACATAATGCAATGTCTCTTCCCTTTTCTGGAAGATCCATCCTTCTTCACAGCTATCAAAGCCTAATGAATTAAAAATGAGAATCCTGCCAACAGACCTTGGCATTTTGCTAAGAAAAATCAGTTGGACAGAGAAAGGCAAATGCTGTACAGTATCTTATGTAAAAGCTAAAAAAAAATAAAATCACAGAAACAGTAGAATGGCAGTTAACAGACACAGGGTAAGGGGAAATTGGCAAATGTTGGCCAATCCCAAAAAACATCAAATTCAACTTATTGTGTAGAAGACAAACCTGAGGCAAAGGGAAGTTAAAGAGTTATTGAAATCAGCTTATTTATAAGGACATAATTCATCCCTCTCTTTTTTTTCTTTTTTTCTTTTTTTTAGGGCTGTACCCACGGCATATGGAAGTTCCCAGGCAAGGGGTTGAATTGGCGCTGCAGCTGCTGGCCTCTGCAACATCCAGAGCAATGCCAGATCCTTAATCCCCTGATCAAGGCCAGGGATCGAACCTGCATCCTCATAGATACCAGATAGATACCAGTCAGATTCGTTACCTCCGAGCTATGACGGGAACTCCCTTATCCCTCTAGTTCATTCCTATAGTACTGTGTGCTGCCTGTCTTAATATTTTAAGGTGGCAGTCTTCTAGATACTGGACATATAAAATGCCTGGAAGTCACTCACTCCTAAAACAGTAAAAAGCTAATGTATCAGAACTCAGATCTTTCACAGTAGTGAGATTACAGGGAAAACTGCTACCCCCAATCCTGGTACAATCACAACTTGTAAGAACACAAAACCTGTAGGGGACTGATCTGTATAGAGCCAAGGAGAAATGCCTTAAATCCTAAAATTACAGGTTTCTGAAGACAGTAAAGCCTATACATTTTTTTCTGAGTAAAATTTGAGTCAGATCTTATCTACAGGACAAATAATATAAACCTTAAAGGTATGGAAGAGATATAGCAACTCAGCCTGTGAATTCAAAGATAGAAATTGTAGTTCACAGGCCATAAGCTGGCACAACTCCCTTTTGCTTAAGCTGTGTGTACTATTAGCTGAGAATATTGACTGATAGATAAATTCAAAAGCTCTCCTTATTACACCTAGTTTTCTACTTGGAAAGCTTCATAATATAAACAACATGCTTCACCTACAGCAGGATACACAAAGAGCAAGTTGAACATTATCTTCCTACTGGGAGGTGTGAGAGGGGGGAAACACTCCATGGAGCCGCCTGCCTGCCTAAGGCCCCTGCACCACCCTGCCTAAAGCCTCTGCCCATCATGGACTGAATGAAATATCCCAGACATCTACCCGCCAAACATTTTCTTTTTTTCTTTTGGTCTTTTTGTCCTTTTTACGGCCGAACCCGTGGCATATATAGGTTCCCAGGCTAGGGGTTGAATCGGAGCTGTAGCCGCCGGCCTACGCCAGAACCACAGCAACGCGGGATCCGAGCCGCATCTGTGACCTACACCAAAGATCACGGCAATGCCAGATCCTTAACCCACTGAGCAAGGCCAGGGATCGAACCCATAACCTCAGGGTTCCTAGTCAGATTCCACTGGGCCATGACAGGAACTCCCTCCAAACATTTTCAAGTATCACTTGTCAGTCTTCCTCCAAAGGACTTTTCAGACCTCCCCATAAGAGCTTTTAGAACCTTTAGGCCTTGTAGAAGAAATTACAGGGACGAGGAGCTCTAAGGTACCTCTGCCAAGCAGCCTGCTCTCAGAGCATGAGGAGACTCTGGTTGGACTGCTGTGTGACCCTGGGCTGGTCACTGACTGGGAGCCTCAGTCCCTCATGTGGAATCAAGGACAGCAATGCTGCCTCGCCCATGGCTTGTTGTGGTCAAATGCGAGAACCCATGTGTAGTATTCAGCAGAGTCAGCAGAGTCACTGGCATGAAGCTAGAATTCAAGTGTTTCCTGTGACCCTGGACTACAAACACTGCCCCACGGTGCTGCCACCATCTCTTTGGTGTCAGCACAGGGCGAGGAAGGGAGGCGTGGAAAAAGGGGTTAGAAAACCTTCAGGCTGGAGTTCCCGTCGTGGCGCAGTGGTTAACGAATCCGACTAGGAACCATGAGGTTGCGGGTTCGGTCCCTGCCCTTGCTCAGTGGGTTAACGATCCGGCGTTGCCGTGAGCTGTGGTGTAGGTTGCAGACGCGGCTCGGATCCCGCGTTGCTGTGGCTCTGGTGTAGGCCGGTGGCTACAGCTCCGATTCAACCCCTAGCCTGGGAACCTCCATATGCCGCGGGAGCGGCCCAAGAAATAGCAACAATAACAACAACAACAACCAAAAAGACAAAAGACAAAAAAAAAAAAAAAAAAAAAAAAAGAAAACCTTCAGGCTTTGGTTGACAGGGAGGGTCCCTAATCCCATTGAACCTCTTTGAGGCTTCAGATTCCTTACCTGCCCCTGGAATGGAGAGTGGATTATAGGTGGCATTCTGGTACCAGGGACCCAGGAGAGGCTGCTGGGTCACGGGGGGCACAGGAAAGAAAGGTCCGATGTTCCTGCCCTCACAAGTCTGGTTGTTTCCTGAAGAGTCCATTTTCCAGGCTGAAAAACAAAGGTTCGGAGTTAGGGAAGGGCAGCTGGACTCAACCCTGCAAAGTGCTGTGGAGGAAGAAAGCCATCCTGGTCCCCCATCACAACTGAAAAGCCTGGGTGGCAGGTCCCTTATCTTTTCTTTCAGCCACCCTGGGATGGGGACACGAGGTGCTGCCCTGTGTTCCGACCCAGGGAGCAGAGGCCCGGGCCCCCGTCGTGCTGAGCAAGTCTAGGCTCCCCAGGCAGCAGCACCTTGGGGACATGAGGCCTTGCAGGTGCGGGGCGACCCAGTGCCGGGAGCCAAGCGCCAGAAGCCGCACTGCCGAGGGGGCTGAGGCCCAGGCTGCACCCGCTTCTCTGAGGCCTCTCCAGCCTGCCCCTCAGCCTCTGTCCCAGGCCCAACCCCTCCTCAGACAGCGAATCCAGGCCCCGGGGTCTGTGCTTCTTCACGCCCCTCTCCCCTCAGGCCAGTCTGTTCTGAGCCACCCATGACCGCAACTCCGGTTCTCGACACCCACCTGCTCTACCTCGAAGTCGGGGACTGGGAGCCTCTGCGTGCAGCACGACGCCCTGCAGGGACTCCACCTGGGAGACAAGGGAGCCTGTGGGTGGGGAGGCAGAGGCTCCAGCTTTTATCTGCTCCACGCGGAAGCCCCGCCTTTCAAGCAGGCCCCGCCCCGCCCCACCCTGCGCAGGCGCCTTAGCCCATAGGCCAGGGGCGCCCAACAAAGGCTTTGGGAGAAACTGGTCCTTGACATTTGGAGGGAAGCGGTCCTCTGCATCCTGCTCCCAGGTGAACCCTGAAGCACCCTGGCCTTGGCTCCTCTGAAGGACAGAGCCCTTCCTGGCCATCTCACTCTCCCGGACCGTCCCCTCCTCTGAGTGTGGAGTTGGGACAGGTCGTGGCTGCTCCTCTGAGCTCCTGGTCTCTTTCCATCCTCGGGCCTAGAGCCGCTGACGCTTAAGGAAGAGGAGAAGCAGAGAGGAAGGAGGCCAGCCTGGGCGGAGGACAGACAGCCCTGAGAGGAGGAAGGGGCACAGAGGTGGGATGAACACGTTTGCTGAATGCTGGGGAGAGCAACCTCTCGGGGGAAGGGGCTCCTGCAGGTGGGACGCCACTGGCGGGGAAGTGGAGGGACAGAAAGGCGCTGGCGTGTGTGTGGGTGACGGATGGGCATCTCGGAAGGGCCGCTGGTGCCTACAGAGTGCTCTGTGCGTGAGAGGAAGGAAAGCCCTAGGACAGGGAATGGGAGGTAGTGAAGGGGCATCCTGGGGTTGTAAGGAGGAGTTTGGCTTTTGAAAGGCAGGGATTGAGTTCTCTGAGTCTCGGGGATGGAGAGACAGGGAGACCCGACTGATGTGGAGGGAGAGGGATGTCAGGACGATGGGAGAGAGGAGCCCAGCCTGGGTCCAGTGCTTGGCCTTGGACAGAAGGTCTGTGAGGTGGGAGGGAATTTAAGGTGGGAGGAGTGAAGGCAGGAGTTAAAGGGTACTAGCGCCTGATGACCTTGTTGTTACTATTTTCTCAGCCAAGAGAGGCAGGAATAGGAAGTTCTCTTGTGGCGCAGTGGGTTAAGGATCCAGCATTGTCACTGCAGTGGCTTGGGTCCCTGACGTGGCCCCATTTCAGTCCCTGGCCTGGGACCTTTCATGGCTGGGGTGGCCGCCAAAAAAACAGGCAAACAAAACTTCTTGAAGGAAACAGAAAGCTTGAAATGATTGCATTACCAGGTAGAAATTCTGTGTGGCCAGCAATGGCAGTTGGTGGAACAGAATAAAGGGGTTTTTTTTCGCCCTAATGGACTGCTCGAGAGTGGCCTGGTGACTTCTTGGCCTCACAACGGACCCCGTCTACTTCACTCTTTACCCCACCATCCTTAGCACTGGCTTCCTCCTTCAACCTGCCACGTTGTCCAAATGCTTGTTCCAAGCAGAAAGCAAAAGGAAGTCAAGGGAAACGGTGAGGAGGTGAAAGGGGGATTTGGGGAGCAGCCCGAAGGGAGCACAGCAGCTGCCCAGTCATCAGGGTTGTTCTTAGGGCGTTGTACTAGACGGCAAACTGCAGCTTTGGATTCTATCTCCTTGGTTACCCCCCACTGACAGGCAGTGTGGGAGCCCTTGCCTGTGAGCTGGGCGTGTTGCCACTTGGAATAAAGTGGGATGCTGTGACTGAGAGTGGAGAATAGATATTGATTGGGCAGGTCAGTAGCAGTGTCTGCTGTGGTGCTTCAGCCATCGAAAGAGGCGGTATTCTCCCACTCCCTTTGCTCTGTATTGTCCCCAGTCATGCTCCTCCCTTCCCATTACAGGCAAGTTTCTTTCTTTCTTTTTTTGGTCTTTTTTGTCTTTTTGGGGCCATACACATGGCATATGGAGGTTCCCAGGCTAGGGGTCTAATCGGAGCTGTAGCCACCAGCCTACACCACAGCCACAGCAATGCCAGATCTGAGCTGCGTCTGTGACCTACACCACAGCTCACGGCATTGCCAGATCCTTGACCCACTGAGTGAGGCCAGGGATCGAACCCGCAGCCTCATGGTTCCTAGTCGGATTCTTTTCCGCTGCGCCATAATGGGAACTCTGGCAAGTTTCTTTATAAAGGGCCATAACCACTCAGCCTTGTCTGCCTTCTATTCCTTTACTCAATGCAAATTCAGATGTTGTTGCCATTAGACTCAGTCATCTCCCCTCACCAAGGAGCCTTGTGCATCACTTGTTGCTAACTGGCTTGGGAACTTTTCAGTTCATGTCACTAAACCTCATCTCCCAGGTACCAGGTATTTTGAGCACTTTTCAAAAAAAGCTTAGACCTGTAAATTACTAAACAAATACAAATTTTATTTATTTATCCACCTGCAGCATATGGAAGTTCCCAGGCTAGGGGTTAAGTCAGAGCTGCAGCTGTGTACCTAAGCCACAGCACAACAATTCCAGATCCGCACTGCGTCTGTGACCTCAGCATAGTTCATGACAATTCTGGATCCTTAACCCACAGGGATTGAACCCGTGTCCTCATGAATTCTAGTTGGGTTGGTTACTGCTGAGCCGCAATGGGACTCCAAACAAATATAAATTTTAAATAGCAATGATATAGAACTAAACTATTTTAAAGATGAATAAAAAAGTACAAAGCTGCAAAGAGTGTTATGGTTGAATTGTGTCCTTTAAAAATCCTTCTTTTGGGGTTCCCTGGTGGCCTACTGATTAAGGATCTGGCATTGTCACTGCTGTGGCTCAGGTTTGACCCCTGGCCCTGGGAACCACTCCCCCGCCCCCAAAAAAGCAAAGAAAATTTGTGCTAATGAAAAGCTAAATTTTTTTTATTTTATTTTATTTTCCCACTGTACAGCCAGGGGGTCAGGTTATCCTTACATGTATACATTACAATTACAGTTTTTCCCCCACCATTTCTTCTGTTGCAACATGAGTATCTAGACATAGTTCTCAATGCTATTCAGCGGGATCTCCTTGTAAATCTATTCTAGGTTGTGTCTGATAAGCCCAAGCTCCCGATCCCTCCCACTCCCTCCCCCTCCCATCAGGCAACCACAAGTCTCTTCTCCAAGTCCATGATTTTCTCTTCTGAGGAGATGTTCATTTGTGCTGGATATTAGATTCCAGTTATAAGTGATATCATATGGTATTTGTCTTTGTCTTTCTGGCTCATTTCACTCAGTATGAGATTCTCTAGTTCCATCCATGTTGCTGCAAATGGCATGATGTCATCCTTTTTTATGGCTGAGTAGTATTCCATTGTGTATATATACCACATCGTCCGAATCCAATCCTCTGTCGATGGACATTTGGATTGTTTCCATGTCCAGAAAAAAGCTAAATTTGTTAAAAAAAAATTCTGTTAATTTAAAACCCCCAGGACTTCAGACGGGGACTGTATTTGGAGTTTGAGCTTTTAATGAGGAAATTAAGGTAAAACGAGATCATCTGGTTTGTCTAATCCAGCATAACTAGTGGCCTTTCAAGAAAATGGGATTAAGGACCCAGACATGTGCAAGTACAAAGAAAAATCATGTATTGATGATCTGCAAACCCGGAGAAACCACAAGAAGGAACTAAACTTACTGACACCTTGAACTTGGACTTGTAGACACCAGAACACTGAGAAAATAAATAACTACTGTTTATCCACCTAATCTATTTATAGTATTTGGTGTGGCAGTTTTAGCAAACTAATGCAGAGGCAATGAATAAAGAACAGGATAGTTTGTTGTTTTGTGTACCACAATAGGAAAAAAGAAATAACTTTTCTTTCTTTTTTCTTTTCTTCTTCTTCTTTTTTTTTTTTTTTTTTTTTTTTGCTTTTTTAGGGCCGCACCCAAGGCATACGGAAGTTCCCAGTCTAGAGGTGGAATTGGAGCTACAGCTGCCGGACTAAAACATAGCCACAGCAACATCAGATCCAAGCCAAGTCTGAAACTACACCACAGCTCACAGCCACACCAGATTCTTAACCCACTGAGTGAGGCCAGGGATTGAACCCACATCCTTGTTGATACTACTCAGGTTCGTGACCACTGAGCCACAGGGGGAATTCCTGTACTTTATGTATTATTAATCTTTCATTAGCTTTCTACAACAATTCCTTCAATGAGGGCTTTTTGGAATTTTTAAAAAATAATATTGTAAAAATATGTTTTTATTTTTAAAGCCACACCCATAGCATGCAGAAGTTCCCAGGCCAGGGATCGAATATGTGCTACAGCAGCGAAAACAGCCAGTTCTTTAACCCACTGTGCCAGGGAATTCCTATTTTTGAATTTTGAGGTCTTTGGGGACTTTTGAACACCAACTAAGATAGGTAAAATTGTTTAAGATGGGTGCCCTCTGAAATTTTAACAGTTTAGAAGTCTTTCCAAGTCAAAGGATCCATGGAGGTAGTTCCACCAGTATTTTCTCCTGGTAATGTAATTTTAGGGAAAAAAAATTTAAAACCTCTTACAACTCTTGTTTCCAGGGACCCAGGATGCTAACTGACATGGTTAGAATTCTTACCTTCTGGTGGCTTTCTCTAATTGCATGGGCAAAAATCAATTTTGGAGTGCCAAAAGAACCCCCGCTCTGGCTGTTTCAGAGCAGGATTTCCTTTAAATGCCAACTAAGTATTTGCAAGATCAGTTCCATAAGTGTTACTCATAAACCCAGCTGGTATCCCCATAGGTGGCTGTTGGACAGGAAGCTGTTTTGTTTGGCTTTTGCAGCACAATTTCCTATAATCATAGGCATTTGGTAGTCTAAGTCAGATATGAGATATGATGTGAACAACTTCCTTTGTTTTTTTCTTTTTTTGGGGGGTTTAGGGCCACAGGTGTGGCATATGGAAGTTCCCAGGCTAGGGGTCCTATTGAAGCTGCAGCTGTAGATGTGCGCCATAGCTGCAGGAATGCCAGACCACATCTGTGACCTACACCACAGCTCAGGGCAATGCTGGATCCCCGACTCACTGAGCAAGGCCAGGGATTGAACTGGCAGCAACACAGGGTCCGAGCCGAGTCTGTCACCTACACCACAGCTCGAAGCAACGCCGGATCCTTAACCGACTAAGCAAGGCCAGGGATCGAATCTGCAACCTCATGGTTCCTAGTTGGATTCCTTTCCACTGCGCCACAACAGGAACTCCAAACATTTCGTTCTTGAACCTAGGAAGAAAAATCATTCATGGTATCCGTTGGTCACCAGAGGGCACTGTGGCCATTAAAGCCAAGGCAACTAGTGCTAAAGCCCAGGCTTTTTAGGGTGCTCACTCGGCACATGGAAGTTCCCAGGCTAGGGGTGGAATGGGAGCTACAGCTGCCAGCCCCCACCACAGCCACAGCAACGCTGGATCTGAGCCTCAACTGCGACCTTCACCACAGATCATGGCAATGCTGGATTCCTGACCCACTGTGGGAGGCCAGGGATTGAACCCACATCCTTGTAGATACTAGTTGGATTCATTTCTGCTGCACTGTAAACAGGGGAACTCCCAGATCCTGCATTCCAATTCAGGTTCTGGTTTTCTGCTGTACCTACTTTGAGATCACAGCACAAGGGCAGGTCAAGGGGTGAATCTATACTCTTTTACAATTATTTTTGAAAAGGAGGAAACTTTTCCTTCATATTTTCTACACAAGGTACTGTAAAAACTATTTCTAAATATATAATTTTGTGGCTAAAAACACAGGCTCTAGAATCAGATTCACCTGGACTCTAATTGCAATCAGTCCTTTATGGGTTGTGTGAGTTTAGCTGCCTACTTAATGTCTCTGGTTTCGATCCCTCATTTGTAAACTGGGAAAAATAACCTCCTTTTAGGGTTGTAAAAGCTAAGATAATATATGTAAAGCCTCCAGTATAGTTTTCAATCATATAGTAAATGCTCAATAAATGACATTATTCTTACTACTATTTAAAGAGCCAACTTATTTTTAAAGATCAACTTATTTTTATAGTTTTTCTGTCATAGCAATTCCATTTCAACAATTCAAGCTGTCACTTCGTCCACAACGTTTCCCTCCTAAATTGAACCCTTAGCAGTCTTTGAATCTTTTGCCACAAAGCTCAGTGCCTGGGCATAAGGGTTCAAGTGATTTGTTGAATTAAGTGGTATTGGGTAATAAACTACCTTTTAAGATGAGCCTGTGAAAGTGGGCTTTATTGCTTGGAAAATGGCTGAACTTACAAAGCAATTAGCTTTAAGATTAGCAGAGGGAGTAAAACAAAGAGGCAGAGTGATTTCAAAATATGTTCATGGATAATGCAATTATTTATTGAGCAGCTGTTTTGTGCCTGCCCTCCGCAGGCTTACTACCTCCCTAGCTGTGATACAGCCTGATGAATAGTTTGTTTTTGGAGCACGTGGAGAGAGAGGGGGTGGGAAGCTGGAATAGAGAGTGCTGCTGAAAACTGGACTTGTCTCAGAACTGAGCTCTGCCAACCTCTGGAGGGCTAAGGGATTCCCTTCTCTAAAGGATCTGTTTCTACTCTCTGTTTACAATGAGGATGGGGAATCTCTTGGAGGCTGTAGGTTCTGACCTGTTCATGCTTATCTGATGGCTTTGGAAGAGAGGGCCTACGTACAAAATCAGGTTGAAGGGAGGTCTTGGGATTTCATTTCATCACAGGGGAAGAAAGAGGCACAATTGTGATGAACTGGCTTCAGAAAGAAGCATGAGGATCAGCAAGAAGTGAAGATCCCAGTAAAGCGTGGTGACTGTGCTCAAACCAGTCCTAAGCCAGGCCCCAGGGGTGCATGTGCTTTGGAGGAAAGTTGTTGTCTAAGAGGATGCTAAGAGCCATCTCCCCGAGCTGTGTATTCATTCAGGGCCTGACATTTTGCCTTGAGCACTTTGGTATCACTCGAATTAGCTCAGTCACACACAGGCAAAGCCAACTCAGAAAAAGGAATGAAAGAGACAATCAGGAAACCTGAGCTTGTCATCAAGTGGACGTGGTCGTGTAACCTTGAGCAAGTCACTCTTTTTTGGGGGACTTCAATTTTTTCATCCGTCAGACAGAAGTCAAATTGAATGTTTGGGTTCCCTTCCAGCACTCAGCTTTCCACATTTGGTTTTCTTCATCTCCATGGAAGAGAAAATCAGTCAAGGGCCTGAGGTCCAGATGGGAAAGAAGGGGGTGGTTGACCATAAGTGACAGGTCATGGTCTTCAAAGCTCAGGCAGACTCATTCTTCCCTCCAACCATCAGCCACTCCATCACTGCCAGCTGTGGTGTGTCTGGAATCTATAGTATGTCGGTAGCCTTTGGGAACTTGGGGGCATGTTCCCACATCTGCAGATTTTTCCCGTGACTTTTTGTCCTGTGGGAATCGAGTGGTTTTGGATACTGTGGCTTTGATGCTTCCTGTTCTCCATGCTGCCTCTTCCTTTTCTGTTCTATTTCAATGAGAGTGAACTTGAACACCGTCACAGTGGAAATGACTCTTTTTTTTGGAGAGGAACCATGGTCTAGTGTAAAAGCTCTATTACTTACAGGCTCAATGAGCTGAAGCAAGCCACGTATCCTCTTTAGGTCTTGATTTCCTTTTTTTTTTTTTTTTTTTTTTTTTTTTGCTTATGGAAGCTCCTAGTCTAGGGACTGAATTGGGGCTGCAGCTGCTGGCCTATGCCATAGCCACAGCAAGGCAGAATCTGAAATTTGTCTATGACCTATACCACAGCTCAAGGTAACGCTGGATCCTTAACCCACTGAGGGAGGCCAGGGATTGAACCCTCATATTAATGGATACTAGTCAAGTTTATTACCATTGAGCCGTGATGGGAACTCTGGTTTCCTTATCTCTTAAACCAAGGCAAAAACTCATGCCTTTCCTGTTCCACATAGATATTCTGAAGATGCAGCAAATTCACAGATGTGAAATGCTTTAACTTGGCCAGCTTTCTATATTCCTGGGTCAAGGGTCAGACCTGTGTTACAGCAGGGACAATACCATTGAGCCGTGATTCCCAACTCACTGTGCCACAAGGGAACTCCCACGAGAGCCAATTCTGGATCCCTATTCGGGTTTTTGTTTTTTGTATTTTTTTTGGATCCCTATTCATTTATCATTGGATACCAGCTGCTAACATCCTGGTTGACTTTTGAATCTATACTCCACCACTTTCCAAAAAGGTCTGTGGCATCAACAAGAAGGCCTACAAAATAATTGATCACTGTGTTTCCTTAAAATAGAGAAATAACGAGAGTAGAAGTCATGACCATGGGGTGTGGTGAAGCAGAGATATGTGGGTTATGGGCTCACCTGTTCCCCCTAATCTCTGGGAAGGAGTCTCTCTACTTCCTTTTAAGTATTTCCCTTTGTCTTCTAATTGCTGCTTCTTGAGCCATGGGCCCCATTAACACTTCTTCATAGCAACCCTGTTATTTGTCATTGGGTTTAGCCAGTTTCATGGTCACCGTCTCATGGGGGTAGTAAGGAATGGGAAGGGCCTTCTTTTTCCCTCTGCTGAAGTGCCTGGAGAGCATCTCTCAGTGATTGCAGCTGGAAGTGTGATATTTCATTAGTGGAGAAAATTGAGTCAGACAGGAGGCAGTCTGTGCCAGCAAAAGGGTGAGAAAAGGCTCGGGGAAAGTGATGTGCTTAGTGGGGCAATTTGGTCTAGGTTTTCTCCCAGATCCGGATTGGGTGTTCACATCACCACAGGTGGAGATGGCAGGGACTTCAGGAATTTTCCAAAGTGATCGAACCACAAATGAGCCCCCATGGACACCTGCTTTCTTCTATTCCACCCTTGCTTTATTTGGGAAAGTAAATGATGAGCCCCCTTGAGGTGCGGACCTCACCAATGAAGCCTGGACTCCTGCTGGCCTAGTGACTGGTACTGGGGGTGACACAAGCTTGCACTGAGACCTGTGGTCTCTCAGGGTGCACGATCCAGATGTAATGAGTTGGAAGGGAGCTTCAGTACCTCTGGGCCCAGTCCTGTACTTTATGGAAGAGGAGATTGCCTTGACTTGCCTAAGGGGCTTAGGGGCTGAGCTGGAACCAGTGCTTCAGTCCTGGGCCCCTGGTTCAGAGCTCTTGGCTATGCCACTCTGTCTCCATGACTGAATGATGTCCTTTGGGTTACCCTGGATAAAATTACCCCCACTCTCCCAGAAGCCGGTCACAATCGCTGGTGTCAGAGTGGCTCACTTCTCCATGGGTGTCTTAGAGGTGTGCATTCCCAGTTTATTCCAAAAGTACTATTTCTTCCCTGAAGGTGCAGTATGCCGTGGAGTGATGGCTTATCTGCCTCCAGGATTCTGGTACCTTGGAAAAGGCTGACAACCAGCAGCAGGAGCCAAAGGGTGAAGGGGGACCAAGAGAAGGGGCTTAGATGGGACAGGAGGCAGGAAGGAAAAGGGCCCAGAAAGGAATTTGAAGGAAATGTGGGGGTTCTAAGACTTGTTTGTTGTGTGACAAATTGGAAAAATTCCAAAATTCCATTTCTTTCTCAGGCCCCCTTTACCATTTCCCAGTCTCTTTTCTTAGGCTAATTAAGATAAAACCAAAATATAATGCTAAAAACATCTTCATTCTTACAAAAAAAAAATCAACCTTGGGATTAAAATGTGCAAAAATCTCATGCAGCTTTATATTAAAAAAAAAACAATCAAAAATGGGCAAAAGATCTAAACAGGAGTTCCTGTCATGGTGCAGTGGAAATGAATCTGACTAGGAACCATGAGGTTGCGGGTTCGATTCCTTGCCTTGTTCAGTGGGTTAAGGATCTGGCATTGCCATGAGCTGTGGCGTGGGTTGCTGTGGCTCTGATGTAGGCCTGGCAGCTACAGCTCCGATTAGACCCCTACCCTGGGAACCTCCATATGCCGAGGGTGTGGCCCTAAAAAAAGACAAAAGACAACAACAAAAAAAATCTAAATCTGCATTTCTCCAAAAAAGACAGACAGGTGGCCAAAAAGCACATGAAAATATGCTCAAACATCACTAATTATTAGAGAAATGCAAATCAAAATTACAATGAGGTATCAGCTCACACCAGTCAGAATGGCCATTATCAAAAAGTCTATAAACAATAAATGTTGGAGAAGGTGTGTAGAAAAGGGAACCCTCCTACACTGTTACATTACACAGAGGAATGTAAATTGATGCAACCACTATGAAGAACAGTATGGAGGTTCCTTCAAAAACTAAAAATAGAACTATCATGTGATCCAGCAATCCCACTCCCGGGCATCTATCCCGAGAAAACCATAATTTGAAAAGACACATGCATCCTGTGTGCATTGCAGCACTATTTACAATAGCCAAGACATGGACACAACCTAAATGTTCACAGAGGAATGGATAAAGAAGATGTATATTCCAATGCATATATATGTGCATTGGAATATTACTTAGCAATAAAAAGTATGAAATAATATCATCTGCAGCAACATAGAAGGACCTAGAGATTATCATACTGAGATCAGAGAAAGACAAATGTCACATGATATCAGTTATATGTAGAATCTAATAAAAATGATACAAAAGAACTTATTTATAAAATAGAAACAAACTCATAGATTTTGAAATCAAACATGATTACATAGGGGAAACTGTGTGGGGGAGGGATAAATTAGGAGGATAGGAATAATACATACACACGACTGTATAAAATAGGTAACAAGAACCTGGGAGTTCCCGTTGTGGCTCAGTGGAAATGAACCTGACTGGTATCCATGAAGATGTGGGTTTGATCCCTGGTCCTGCTCAGTGGGTTAAGGATCCAGCATTGCCATGAGCTGTGGTGTAGGTCACAGACACAGCTGGGATCCCTCGTTGCTGTGGCTGTGGTATAGCCCAGCAGCTGTAGTTCTCATCCGACCCCCAGCCTGGGAACTTCCATATGCTGCAGGCACAGCTCTGAAAAGGGAAAAAAAAAAAAAAAAAAAAAAAAAAGGAAACATCATTAATAACCCTGAAGCCCTTAGGGAAAAAGGAGAGGCAGATTCTGGTCAGGATCTCCACCACCCAAGCAGCCACTTGTGAATCAGCTGATAGAGCGGGTGGTTAGGAATTCGGGAGATGTGTACTCCCCTCCAGCTCAAGTAGCCCTGCAGGGCGGGACAGGTGGGCACAGCTCTCCATGCATTGGCAGGGGATACAGGGGGTGTGGAGTAAACATCTTGCTCTTGGGGACTCGTCCTAGCATACAGCCACCAGCCACGTGATCTTGAGTAGGTGACATTTAGTGTGGTCCCTTTCTGCCCAAGCACGCTACTCCTCACAAAGACCCAGTGAGGTAGGATGTATTATTGTCGGCTGTATCAGTTATCGTTCTCCAGAGAAATTGAACTAACATGAGATCTCTTTCCCTGTGTCTGTCTGTCTGTCTATCTCAAGGGATTGGCTTATGCAGCTGTTGAGGGCTGGCAAGTCTGTGGTCCATGGTGCAGATCAGAAGGCTTGAGCAGGAGCCTGTATTGCTGGAGGCAGAATTTCTCCTTCCTCTGAGAAACCTCAGTTTTGGCTGTCATGGCTGTTCCCTTAACTGGATGTGACCCACTTACAATATTGACTCTCCCTTGTTTAAAGTCAACTTCTGGAGTTCCCTTGTGGCACAGCGGGTTAAGGATCCGGCCTTGTCACTGCAGTGGCTTGAGGTCACTGCTATGGCACAGGTTCGATTCTTGGCCCAGGAATTTCCGCTTGCCATAGGTGCAGCTGAAATTTTTTTTTAAAAAGTCAGTTACTTGTAGCTGTTAATCACATCTACAAAAAATCGTCATAGCAACACCTGGATTAGTGTTTGATTAAACAGGTGGGTGCTAAAGCCCAGCTGAGTTGACACAGAACTAACCAGCACCCCCCCTTTTACACATGAGCAAACCAAGGTGGAGAATTCATGCCCAAGGTCTGGGCTGGGATGGGACAGAGGTAGAATTTCAGTCCAGGCTCCTTAGCTGTGGCCTTCCCTGTTGTGCTGCTCCATGGCCTAACTGGTTGTAATTTCCTCAAGGGCCTGTGAGGCTAATACTGCCTGCCTCTTTCTACTCATAGGATTCCTGTACTTATTTATGTGCTTTAATTCAGTCTCATTCCAAATTGGATTCAAGAAAGTTCTGAGAAATCAACAAGTCAATTCCCATAAAAGTATTTTGAAGAATAGGAAGGGAGGAGTTCCTGTCGTGGCTCAGTGGGTTAAGACTCTGACTAGTATCCATGAGGATTCGGTCTGATCCTTGGCCTAGTTCAGTGGATTAAATATGCAGCGTTGCTGTGAGCTGCGGTGTAGGTTGCAGACATGGCTCAGATCTGGCGTTGCTGTAGCTGTGGCAAAGGCTGGCAGCTGTAGCTCCAATTCAACCCTTAGCCTGGGAACTTCCATATGCCACGGGTCCTGCCCTAAAACAAACAAACAAACAAACAAAACAAAAAAAAAAAAAGAAGGAAAAGAAAAAGGAAACCAATATTGTGCACCTGTGTATCCCAGACACAATGCTAGCATCTGCACCTTTGTAATCTAATACTCACAAAGTATGCAAATCCTCTATCCTTTGAGGTTCTTTGAGGGCCCTTGGTATCCTTGATACCTTTCACAGGGCTGGGAGTAGTGGAGACACCCATTAAATGCCTATGAATCAATGGAATTACTGCCCAGCAGAGACCCAGGTGATGGTGGCTAAGAGCTTCTTGAGGGGTTGGGGGTTGGCCAAGAATTTCCATGGGCTCCAATCTCTTCCAGGAGATGAAAGAATAATCCCAGCTCTTGTTGCCCTGGAGAGGGCAGGAGGAGTCCCCTCCAGACACTAGGGAAATCACCTGCCAGTGAACCTAATAAATTTATCCACTCCTTTGGTGCAACACACTTCCCAGGCTGGAAAATACTGCCACATACATCACCTGGACCCTTTAAAGTTTGCTCCTCCTGTAGGCAGCGTCTCCACCTAATAGGTACTGAATTCCTTTAATCCGCAGCCATGGAAACTTCCCCGGAGGGAGGTAACATGGATAGGTTTCTGGTTTATTCTACATCAATCCCTCCTCATGGAAACCCAGAGCAGCAAAACAGCCCACATGCGAAGGGCATTGTGTTAAGTGGATGTATTTTAAGGAGTGGTTTAGCTGTAGGCAGTGCTTGGGTTCTATTTTAGTACTTGTAAAAGATATCCTAGCAAACAGTTTTATTTCACTCTTGGCTCTGGGACAACTGGGGCTTTCTGAAGTTCCCAAGAATTTAAACTTGGGTTTTTTGTTTTTTGTTTTTTTTTAACTTAGATCTTTTGATCTAAGAGGAATGTTCTGAGAGGTGAAGAGGCACTGGCCTCTCTTCATGGGTTGGGAGGAAGGGTGTGAGGTTTTGGAGTCAACCATATTTGCTTTGAGCCTTGGCTGTGTGAATTATTAGACATTTGCGATGGAGTATGTTACTTCCCTTTCCAGGTTTTAGTTTTCATTTATATGTATACGTATATGTATGTGTACGTGTATGTGTGTGTGTGTGTGTGTATACACAGCATTGTATATGTATACACACAATTATGTACATAGTAGGGTTGCTTTGAGCATTATATGTATGGAATATGTATGGAACTTGGCCTATAGTAAGTACTTAGTGTGTGTTGCGTCTTGTCTTTTCCGGAATCACTGCTGGGGGCTGGCCCAAGCCACCCCTTCCTCGCTGCTGATTGATTCTAGAGGAAAGCTGCTTAGCATGGACACCAGGAACATCTGAGAAGGGAGACTGTGTTTGAGGTGCGGGAGTTGAAGGGTCTGCTTGCAGACTGGGTTCTGGGAACTGTGGTGGATGCTGTCACACCCCCTGTAATATCCCCTTGGCCCACCCTGGAGGTCCCTTATGCCCTGGGCGGAGTTTCCATATCACATCAATGACCTCCTACCTCAGGTACTTGATCTTCAGTTTAAAGGTGTCCTCTGGCCTAGTGAGCGTGCTGTGCTTCTCTTCCTCTGGGCTTTATTGTGTGTGCATAGGAGGCTGGCATCTGCTGTAGCGATCTCTTTGCCAGTCTGAAGATGAAGCCAAGACATGGAGGGGGTCAAAGAAATGGAGAAAGAGTCACCCTCTTTCTGATCTTCAAGTTTAGTGGACCAATCAATGCATTTCCTTATAATAGTTTAAGCTAATTTGGGTTGGAATTTTCTATTTTATTGTTTTTTTTTTGCTGCTGGAAGTATGCCAATGAATATAGAACTCTTATCCAATGAACCACAGGAATCATCTTGTTCAGATCAAGTCTCTGTATCCAGAATCTGCCATTCCTCTTCCATTTGTCCTATGTTTTCTTCATTCTATTGGGATTAATCCCAGTAGATGGTATTCTTTTTTTTTTTTTTTGGTCTTTTTAGGGCTGCACCCCTGGCATATGGAAGTTCCCGGCTAGAGGTCAAATCAGAGCTACATCTGCCGGCCTACACCACAGCCACAGCAAGGCAGGATCCAAGCCACGTCTTCGACCTATACCATAGCTGATACTTAACCTGCTGAGCGAGGCCAGGGATCGAACCTGCATCCTCATGGATCCTAGTCGAGTTTGCCACTGCTGAGCCACAATAGGAACTCCTAGATGGTATTCTTGTATCAATGCTTCTGACTCCACTTTTGCATGTGTTTGCAAAAAGTTCATGTTTACTCCAATTTTCATCAATAGATTTCTATTACATCTTGTTTCCTCCAATATGTTTTGCAAATTGCTGAGGTCATTCTGTTTTTTGCTTTTCTGGGGGTGGCTCTTTTTTGCTTGGCTAAGAAGCACTCTTGGAGTTCCTGTTGTGGCGCAGTGGTTAACGAATCCGACTAGGAACCATGAGGTTGCGGGTTCGGTCCCTGCCCTTGCTCAGTGGGTTAAGGATCCGGCGTTGCCGTGAGCTGTGGTGTAGGTTGCAGATGCGGCTCAGATCCAGCGTTGCTGTGGCTCTGGCATAGGCCGGTGGCTACAGCTCCGATTTGACCCCTAGCCTGGGAACCTCCATATGCCACGGGAGTGGCCCAAGAAATAGCAACAACAGCAACAACAACAACAAAAAAAAACCAAAAAACAAAACAAAACAAAAAAGAAGCACTCTCCATCTGATGCTTTGTCTGGTGCCTGTTCTCAACCTGAATAAACTTTCTCTGCTTTGCTGCTGTACTCTTTGGGACAAGAAAAGATCCTTTCTGATAGGGGTCTTGGCTGGGCACAGAATGGCATCCTACCCCATTGCATAACACTGACAATTCCTGTAATGTGGTCTACATCCTCTCTGGCAGGTGTAGAACAAGCATGTCCCTGAACTCCAGGGCTCCTAGCACAGGGGCCACACAAGCACACAGGCCTTTTCCATTTTAAAGGTTTGCCTGGTCATCATAGGGAAGGAGCAGCCAAAGTAACACACGTGGGGAAATTACGACGGCCTAAGAAATCTCAAACAGTTCCAATACTAGTGAGTTTATAGTATACACTAAAATATTCGTGGGTCATTTTATGTTACAGTCCTTGTCTTTGCTATTACTAAGTCTACTCTGAATTAAAGTTTTTTTTTTTTTTTTTTTGAGGAGTTCCTGTTGTGGCTCAGCAGGTTATGAACCCTTCTAGCATCCACGAGGATGTGGATTTGATCCCTGGCCTTGCTCCGTGGGTTAAGGATCCGGCCTTGTTACAAGCTGCAGTGTAGGCTGCAGAGACACGGCTCGAATTCTGATTTGCTGTGGCTATGGTGTAGGCCGGCAGCTGCAGCTGTATGATTGTACCTCTAGCCTGGGAATTTCCATATGCTGCACGTGTGGCCCTAAAAAGTAAAAATGAATAAATTAATAAAATAAAAAAAGAAAGAAAGAAACATTTTTTGGACATTAGAACTCAATAAAACATAGAAAAATGAGTATTAAGGCATTCAGTCTCTGTTTTAAACCTTGGAACATATCTTTATGGTTTTAGAAGACAATGGACAGGGATAGAGGACCATTGGTTTTGTTTTTAACTGAACTCGTCTTGAATGATAAATGTCTGTGTTATTTTGTCCTGTGACAGGTAATTTTCACCTTTGTTCTTATGGTATTTTGAGGCCACAGTCATATAATGTACTTGTATATAATTTCCTTATGAAATATAGTCTCCATGTGGAAATTCATAGTTTATATATTTCTGAGGTTGTCAAAGATAACTTCCTATTAAAACACTTTGAGGAGTTCCCTGGTGGTGCAGCAGGTTAGGAATTTAACCTGTCACTGCTGTGGCATGGGTTTGATCCCTGGTCCGGGAACTTCCACATGCCATGTGTATGGCCAAGAAAAAAAAAGCACTTCGGGTACAAGCTTACATGTTATAATAGTATTATGAACATTTGCGTAATTAACCCCCCACGTTTTTTCTCCTTTAGGGCTGCACCAGCGGTGTTTGGAAGTTCCCAGGCTAGGGGTCAAATAGGAGCTGTAGCTGCCAGTATACACTACAGCCACAGCAATGCAGAATCCAAGCTGAGCCTGAGACCTACACCACAGATCACGGTAATGCCGGCTCCTTAACCCACTGAACAAGGCCAGGGATGAAACCCATATCCTCATGGATACTAGCCAGGTTTCTAACCCGCTGAGACACACCAGGAACTCCCCCCTTTCTTCTTCTTCTTCTTCTTTTTTTGTCTTTTGCCCTTTTAGGGCTGCACCTGCAGCATATGGAGGTTGCCAGGCTAGGGGTCTAATCGGAGCTGCAGCCACCGGCCTACGCCAGAGCCACAGCAACGCGGGATCCGAGCCGCGTCTGCAACCTACACCACAGCTCACGGCAACGCCGGATCGTTAACCCACTGAGCAAGGGCAGGGACAGAACCTGCAACCTCATGGTTCCTAGTCGGATTCATTAACCACTGCGCCACGACGGGAACTCCCGAATTGGAGCATCTTTGATGTACACCACAGCTCACGGCAACGCCAGATCCTTAACCCACTGAGCAAGGCCAGGGGTTGAACCCACAACCTCATGGTTCTTAGCTGGATTCGTTTCTCCTGCTCCATGACGGGAACTCCACCCTCCCCTTCTTCTTAAGAATATCTTACTCCTTCTTTTTGGGGATTTCTTGGGAGTTTTTCTAATCAAGTGATCTCTGAGCTGAAGGAGCAAAGAGGCAGAGCAAAAAAAAGCTGGGATCCACAGATTTTTTTTTTTTTTTTTTTTTGCCTTCTAGGACCGCTTCCTGCGGCATATGGAGTTTCCCAGGCTAAGGGACTAATCAGAGCTGTAGCCCCTGGCCTACGCCACAGCCACAGCCACAGCAACATGGGATCCAAGCCGTGTCTACGACCACCACAGCTCACGGCAATGCCAGATCCTTAACCCACTGAGCAAGGCCAGGGATTGAACCCGCAACCTCATGGTTCCTAGTCAGATTCGTTAACCACTGCTCCATGACGGGAACTCCAGGATCCACAGGAATTTATACAAGAATGTTCATAACAGCATTATCCATTATCCATAATTACCAAAAGATTGGAATAACGCAGATGTTCATCAATAGATGAACAGAAAAATACTGGTATATCCATACAATGGGATATTATTCATTAGAAGGAATGAAGTGCAGATATAGGCTACAGCATGGATGAACCTTGAAAACCTTATATGAATGAAAAGAAGCCAGGCACAAAAGGCAAACAATGCATGGTTTCTTTTGTGTGGTATATCCAGAATAGGCAAATCCATAGATTTGGAAAAACCCATAGAGACAGAGACATAAGCAGATTAGAGGTTTTCAGGAATGAGGGTGGGGGAATGAGGAGTGCCTACTTAATGCGTATAGGGTATTTTTATGGGGTGATGAAAACGTTTTGATGCTAGAGAGCTGGTGGTTGCACAATGTGGTGAATATATTAAATACCACTGAACCGTGTACTTTAAAATGGTTAATTTATGCTGTATGGATCTCACCTTAAAAAAAACCCAAAAAAACCCAGCAGGGAAAGTTGAAAAAAAAAATCTGAGTTCCTAGTTTTCCCAGTCCCATATTTTGAGTTGCCTCCTGGGACGCATGTTGACCTGCAAGCTCACATTGTAAGGGTTGTGGTGTGAATACCTGGCTTCGGGTGACTCATCTCCATTTATTAAGCAAATGGAAGCTTGAGAGCAGTGCATTTTGGGCAATTTGATGATTCCTTTAGGCAGTCTTAATGCTGAGCCCTGTGGGAAGAAAGAACTAGCAAGTGATTAGAGCAGAAGCAATTACTCTTAGAAAAGCATCATTAATTTCAAAAGTTCTCGTCCTGACTTATGTGGCTAAATGGAGACAAATTAGGATGCTGTCTAGAGGAAAGAAAGTGAAGTTGTTTCCCCCTCTTTAGGACAGGAGAGAACTTAAAAGTCATCTGTTCCAAGTAGTTAATTCTTCCTCTGGGTGGTGGTAGCAGAGAGTTTGGGGTGGATAGAAGATAGTCATATGAAGCTTGGGGTTTGTATCACTTCTGCTGCAAGCTGCTTCAGTTCTTTGTTCTTTGTTGTGTTGTCTCCTTGGTGAAACAAAGAAGCTGTTCATATTTCCCACTCATGTCCGTTAAAGAATCTTTCTGGGGTCTAATTCATAAGGTGGAAAGGGCAGGGGCCCATTCTCAGGAGACCTAGTTTCTAGGTCTGCTCTGGGATGTCTTTTGGGGGGCCTTCTGTTCAGTAAGGTAAATCAAAACAAAGCCAAGCAAGAGCATCTCCCAGGTCCTTGTTTAGAAAGAGATCCCGAGCCGCAGATTCTTACTAAGAAAGAGTTCCAGAGGTCCTGCTGTGGTGCAAAGGGTTCGACAGTGTCTCAGGAGCAGCAGGGACTCCGGTTCTATCCCCTGCCTGCTGCAGTGGGTTAAGGATCTGGTATTGCTGCAGCTGTGGCATAGGTCACAACTCTAGCTCAGATTCAATTCCCTGCTCAGGAACTTTCATGTGCTGTGCAGCGGCCAAAAAAGAAACAACAACAACAACAAACTGAAACCCCACTCAGGATATAGAAACAAACCAAAACCAAAACCTCAAGGAATGCGATGAGAATTTGTCAAGATTACTGACCTGATTACCTTTGGGGCTTAAAAGTCTCTTTGAGGCTTAAAATAACACACATTGGGCAGATAGTATATACTAGGCTTTATACTATGTTCTTTTATAAAGATTGTTATCATTGAATGATAATTTAAGGTATTACCATCCCCACTTTACTAACGTCTACAGATATTGCAAAACAAGCCGCAAATCTTGTAACTAGCATTCGAATATAGGTTTCGCCTCCAAATCCAGTGCTCTTTCCACGTCACAACATTGCTGATTTTCTTTGGGCGTTGACTTAGCAGCTGCACCTACGCTTTCTCTTCCCATGCCTCTTCCTTTCTAGCTCTAGAATAGGATCTTTATTCCTTCAAAAGAAAAAAACACACTCGGTCTCTAAAATTCTATGCCCCAATTTCATTTTATAGCCCTGAGTGATATGACTTCTGCCTCCATCTTTCCACTGAAACACTGTGCAGTTTTTAGAACATATGGGCGTATGTAATGATTTTCTTACTGGAACTCTCCATGGCGGTTGCATTGTTGACCCCTAGCTTGCTTCCTCTGGTTGCCTGTCCTGGTCTTTCTGGATCCTCCTCCTTCTCTGAATGTTCACCCCTCAAGTCTCCCTTGAGGGTTCCTCTTGACTTGGAGTGTTGAACAGTGGAAATGTCTGTGCCCTGCAAGGAAAGCCCCCTCATCACGCACAGTGACTCAGTGGTTGGACATCCGTGCATGTCCCCAGATCTGGGTGGTTCACGATAAACAGTGCCACCCAAAGTACAATTCCCAGTCTAGACTGGGACCTTGTCTGTTTCTGGAATTCTCACTGCTTAGCCTATTCTTGGTGTAGAAAGAAGTATATGCTAAACAGATGGAAAGAATGATGGCTAGATTTCCAAAGAGTGAGTCCACACCACGCACAAGGTGAAGATGGTGCCCCGGAATGTGGTCAGAAGTGTTTGGGGCTTTTGTGGGTAATTATGAGGAACGCAGAGTGGCTACAGCGTAGAGTGGAGGGCTGGAGGAGCTGCTGCTGCTGAGGCTGGAGAGTGAGCAAACAATTGTCTAAGACTTTGAAATAGAAAAGGAGAACAGGGAGTTCCCGTGGTGGCGCAGTGGTTAACGAATCCAACTAGGAACCATGAGGTTGAGGGTTCGGTCCCTGCCCTTGCTCAGTGGGTTAACGATCCGGCGTTGCCGTGAGCTGTGGTGTAGGTTGCAGACGCGGCTCGGATTGCGCGTTGCTGTGGCTCTGGCGTAGGCCGGTGGCTACAGCTCCGATTCAACCCCTAGCCTGGGAACCTCCATATGCCCAAGAAATAGCAACAATAACAACAACAACAACAACAACAACAAAAAAAAAAAAAAAGAAAAGGAGAACAAAGGAAAGAAAAGATTACTGTGTGCCTTATAGAATGCTGGGCATTGACTCACGCCCTCTTTGTTATTAGCTTGCTCTATAGCGGGTGCGCCTTTCCGTGCCTTTGACCTTTTCTACAGCCGACAGCAGTGCACGATTCTTGCCTGCAGAAATGAAAATGAGTTTTGTCAGGTGGAGTTACAATTGGTTCCCTGTTTCGGCCACCCCTCCCCACCCCCACCACACACACACACTGAAAGCATCCACTTTTGCATCTGTTAACACATTTGTTTCAGCATTCCTGAGTGCCTGCGTATGTGTCTGCTCTGTGGACACTTCTCTGAGGTGACTATTCACACCTTGTCACTTCCTCATTCATGAGTGGGCTAAATAAAATCTTTGACATATGCTAACTTTATATTTGTATGAGTCATGATTTTAACTTTTATGAAAAATCATCTTTTAACAGAAAGTGGATGAGAGTTCTGTCCTGAAGGACCTTGAAACACTTTAGAGAGTTTAGGTTTTATACCATGTCAGAGGTTTTTAAAGCTGAAACAAGATGGGTTTAGATTTGTGGGGTTTTTGGAGATTCTCTTGTGGCTCAGCGGTAACAAACTCTACTAGTATCCATGAGGGCTGGGGTTCCATCCCTGGCCTCACTCAGTGGGGTAAGGATACGGCATTGCCGTGAGCTGTGGTGTAGGTCTCAGGCTCAGCTTGGATCCTGCATTGCTGTGGCTGTGGTGAATGCTGGTAGCTACAGTTCCTATTTGACCCCTAGCCTGGAAACTTCCATATGCCACAGGTGTGGCCCTAAAGAGACAATTTTAAAAATTTGTGGGTTTTTTATTTCATTTTTTAAATTTTTTATTAAAAAAATCTTTTTTCTGGAGTTCCCGTCGTGGCGCAGTGGAAACGAATCCGCCTAGGAACCATGAGGTTGCAGGTTCAATCCGTGGCCTTGCTCAGTGGGTTAAGGATCCGGTGTTGCCGTGAGCTGTAGTATAGGTCACAGATGCGGCTTGGATCTGGCATTGGTATGGCTGTGGTGTAGGCTGGCAGCTGTAGCTCCGAGTTGACCCCTGGCCTAGGAACTTCCACATGCCAGATTTGGCCTGGGAACTGCCATATGCCTCAGCTATGACCCTACAAAGATGAAAAAAATACAGTTTTTTTTCTTTCATAACTGAGATTTTATTGGTTGTTTTGAGGATCAGTACACAGACATTTCAATTTATAAACAATTCTTAGCATACGTACTAAAAATCTAAAAAAAAATCATATAGTTGTGATTCTTTTCTCAACAGTTATTCCAGTGACTTTACAGCTTAAAATTTGGAGGCATATTTTCCTTAACAGGATATCAAGTACCAATATCTTCAAATGTTGATATGCTGTATATCATAAGTCCCACTAATTCACAATTCAATATCATATACACTACGTACTCAAATTTCAGTCTTTCACAGCACATTAACAAAATTACTAGGAAAACTGGACTACCACGACCAAAGGTGTTGCAGAGTGCACAAAATTCTGACAAGGAGACCCAAGGTCAAGGTTGGTCTGCTTTAGGAAACAGTTCTACCAAAAACAACATGGGAAGAGACGTAATTTCAAGTGTTCAAGACGTTAAATGCACAACTGATTCCAAATTGCCGTTTAGTACGCTTTGTATTATAGGATATAAAAGCTCCCCCATCTATGAATGTTAAGCTGATACACAAGACAATCAAAGCCTCCCACATTCAATATCCCACTATTTTCTGGTTATACCAAAAAATAAACAACCAGCAAATGATTTCACCGCTTAAAGAAAGAGCATTTACACTTAAAAAATTGGATAAGGTGGGATTCCCTCCTTCTTAAAAATGTTTCTAGAGCTACTAAAAAAGTTGCATCTACAAAATAGTTGATAAAACTGTTCCTCTGGATTGTACAAGGAGGGACGCAGGGACCACTGACAGGACTGGGCGTGTGGTGTTACTCAGACTTGGCTTCCTTCTCTCCTGCTTCATCAGAGGCTGGGCTCTCCTCGCTCTTGGTTTCTCCGTTTTCTGCAGGCGGATCGTCTTTCATCTCTTGCTTGGTCCCTTCGGTCTGTTTTCCCTTCGCTCCCCTTTTTCCTTTTGTTTGTGCTTTTTTGTCTGAAGCTTTATCCTTTCCTGCCGCCTTTTTTGGCTTCGTTTCCACTTTTGCAGGAGCCGGTGTAGCTGACAACCTCGCCGCCGATCTCCTCTTGGGCTCCTTCTTCGCCGCCCGCTTGGCGGAGCTGACCTTCGTCTTGGGCATCGCGGCGGCGGGGCAGGTGCCTGCGGTCCGCGGTGCGCCCAGAGCCTTCGCGAAGCTGGGCTGCCTGGCTGCTGCCGCTCCTCCCGCCGCCGGAGCTGCTGGGACCCGCTAAAAAATATATTGTTTAAAAACAAACAAACAAGAAGGAGACCGACTTTGTTTGGTTTGGGTGGCAGTTCTGCTGTGACTGTGAAGTAGGCTGGTGGCCACAGCTCTGATTCCACGCCTAGCCTAGGAATTTCCATGTGCCTCAGGTGTGGCCCTAAAAAGACAAAAAACAAACAAACAAAAAAACAAAACAAAACTGCTAAATTTGTTTGTTTGTTTGGGAGGCAATTCCCAGCCTCTGGTGAGGAATCAGAATTGGCTCAAGCTAATCATGGGATTTCATTTCTCTTTGCTAGTGGTTTAGGGAACTGGGTATATGACCTGGTTCTGGTCAGTGAGCTGTAGGAAGTGACATTTGTCTGATGATTTCTGGGGCTATTTCTTCCCTAATCAAAGAGAAGTCTATTTTAGGAGAAGGCCCTTTCCCACCAGTTCTCTTCCTTTCTACTTGTGTGGTTATTGCGTGAAGAGGCGATGTTTGGAGCTTTGACAGCCAACCTGTGATCCTGAGAAGGCCAACACAGGTGCAGAAAAGCTGAACAAACTTGGAACCACCTATCTCCGGATATTTTGTTAGGTGAGATAAACAAATACATTTGTCCTTACCTGCCCTGTAGCACAGGGAACTCGACCCAATATTCTGTGATAATTTGAAAAAGAATGGATGTGCGTATATGTATAACTGAATCACTCTGTTGTGCAGCAGAAATTATCACAGCATTGCAAATGAACTATAGTATAACTTTAAAAAATGAAAAAAACATGTGGCCAGGCAAGCCGCTGTTGGCCAGGTTTTCCTGTTACGTGCAGCTGATATAGAACCCAAGTTTTTTTCCTGACTTGTTCGCGGGGTAGATGAAGTTGGATGCTTCACTGACCTCACCTTGTGTGCAGAGTTGTACTTTCCAAGGTGCATCCCTCGAAGCAGCTGCAGAACTGAGGTAGTGCTCTGGGGTCATGCAGGGTTTGCTCTGGTTGCTAGGCAGCACTCCAGGGTCTAGTCCCCATAGAGCCTGCTCTCTCTCTCTCTCTCCTTCCTTTGCCCTTGTCTACACTCCCTCTCTCCCTCCTTCCTCCAAGAACTACCTTTGCTGGCTGGGGAAACAGCGCCCAGCTTGAACCCTAGAAGCAGCTCATGTTCCAATTGGACTTGGGTGTGTTCCACTTTGGCGTGTTCCTTTCAACCTAGACAAGGCTCCCGGAGCTCCCCAGAGCTCATGGGTATAGAGGCAGTGCTCCAGCTGCAGCCAGCTTGGTCATCTCTGAGGCTTGCTCTGTGGTTGTGTGACCTGCTTCTTCCTTTCTTTCTTCCACTTCATGCCCCACACTGTAAACTCTAGTACAAGTCCTGCTATAGCACTTACTAAAAGGGCAAGTCATTTTCCCTTTCTATAACACAGTTTCTATGTTATTGGATAATTATATATATATATATATATATATATATATATTTTTTTTTTTTTTTTGTCCTTTTTAGGGCTGCACCCAAGGCATATGGAGGTTCCCAGGCTAGGGGTCTCATTGGAGCTACAGCTGCCAGCCTATGCTAGAGCCACAGCAACGCGGGATCCAAGCCTTGTCTGTGACCTACACCGCAGGTCATAGCAATGCCAGATCTTAACCCCCTGAGCGAGGTCAGGGATTGAACCCGAAACCTCATGGTTCCTAGTCGGATTCGTTAACCACTGAGCCGCGACGGGAACTCCTGGATAATTATATTTGAATTTAATTGTTACTGTGGGGAGTGGAGGAAATGGAAATGGCCTGGTCTCAGTTGGGCATTGCTGCTTCTCCTGCTCTGACTTACTGTTCTGGTCCGGCTGGGCACCTCTTGGCTGCTGGCACCCAGCCCCCTCTTCGTACAGCAGAACTGGTGACTCGTCCTTTGGTCGTCAGGCAGTGGTTTCATAGTCTGTTGTGACCCTAGTTCCATTCTGAATAAATAATCCTTTAGACAAACTGGCAAAAAAAGTTCTTCAAGAGTTTTCTGGTGGCTCAGCAGGTTAAGGATCTGGCATTGTCACTGCTGTGGCGCTCACCACTGCTGTGGTGCAGGTTGGATCTCTGGCCTGGGAACTTGCACTTGCTGTGGGTGTGGTAAAAAAAAAAATCTTCGAGCATTAAAAAATAGACAAAAAAAGTAAATGTACACAGATCTAAAACAATTCTGTCATTTTCAAAATGCTGGGGATTTGATAAATGGTGGGAGTTTGACATAGCACAGTGGTTAAGAACATGCGTGGGTCTGAGTCAGAAAGACCTAGGTTTGAACCTGCATAAACTTGGACTGGTAGCTTAACCTTCCTGGACCTGTTTCCTTGTCCATAACATAGGATTAATCCTAGCTTGACCTCTCTGTGTTATATATAGTTTGGGCATGACTATATAGTGACACTATACTAACAAGGGCTGATATTTACCATGGCTGGCATTTTATATAGAAAGTTCAATGGCAAATTTCTTATTATCTTCCCTCATTTCACAGATGAAGTATGTGAAAAATAGATGAGAAAACCTCCCGACATCACCCGGCTACTAATTGTGGAGTTGGGCATTGAATCTAGGATATTACCAGAAGCCCTGCTCTAAAGAATCTGTTTAAGTGCTGCTTTTAATATATCCACTGGCATATAGAAAATGCTTAAGAAAGGCTATTATTAATTATTAAGCACATTGTCTCAAGAATCATTAGATAAGTTTATTTAAAATTCCTAAAAATGCTCCAAAAATGGTAAAGTAAGATTAATGCAAGTTAACAGATGCAAAGACACTGCAGAGTGTTAAAAATCAGTGTTAGTTCGTAACATAACTTGTAATCATATAGATTATTTTATTATCTGTCTGTCTATTTTTATGGCTGCACCTGAGGAATATGGAAGTTCCCGGGCTAGAGGTTGAACTGGAGCTGCTTCTGGCCTACACCACAGCCATAGCAACACTGCATCTGAGCCGCATAAGACCTGTGCCGCAGCTGTGGCAATGCCGGATCCTTAACTCACTGAGTGAGGCCAGGGATTGAACCCACATCCTCATGGATACTAGTCAGGTTTTTAACCCACTGAGCCACAATGGGAACCTCATATAGATAATTTTAGAAGAGCCCCAATGTCCTGTGATCAGATATGACCTGCCAGCTTGTCCTTGTGTGTATCAGCTTGTTATAGCCTGTCGATCACCGTTTTTGCCTTCCTGCTGGGCCCCATTCATGTCCTTGATGGAGACTCCTGGACAGGCCCTGGGGACTGAGCTTCTCTGCCTGGTTTTTCTCTCTTCCAGGGCTGGGCACTGGGCCTGCCCCACACTGGCCACATGTAATGTCCCTCCTAATTTTGTTCCACTTCTGAGCTTCTGATATAATGTGCATATGCACAAATCTTAGTTTGAGATTTTGAGAGGCAGTCTGGAATAAGTGATTTTATTATGTGTAATTGTTAACTACTTCCCAGGCATTAGCTCATTTGATTTTCACAATGAGACAGGTACTATTCTTAATTCTAATCTTTTTTTTTTTTTTTTTTTTGCCTTTTCTATGGCCACTCCCGCAGCGTATGGAGATTCCCAGGCTAGGGGTCTAAATGGAGCAGGATCCGAGCCGCCTCTGCAACCTACACCACAGCTTACAGCAATGCCAGATCCTTAACCCCTGAGCAAGACCAGGGATCAAAACCACAACCTCATGGTTCCTAGTCGGATTTGTTAACCACTGAGCCACAATGGGAACTCCCTTAATTCTAATCTTATTACAGATGTTAAAACTCTTTATTGAAATAGAAAAATCTAGCCAGAGTCGCAGGTTTGATTCTAGCTTGTGCATGTGGTAGAAAAGGAAAGTGCCATCAATCTTTCGCTTGCTTAAAGAAAATTTGCAAATATGTTTACTTTCTAGAAAACAGATATTAATTTAAATATCATTATAAGGGCAACGCATTATTAAAAAAGATCAGATTTTAAGAGGTGAGAGTAAAATTACAGACTTTAAGAGGTGAAAATTTACTTTCACCATCTGGGTGATTTAGAAGACTTCTTTGTTAGAAAAACCATCTGCAAAAGCAATTTGGTAACAGAGAGTCCTGGATGCTTTTCTGTAGATGCAGGAGAGACATATCTCCTGGAGATTGTTCTCATCTGCAGGTGGGAAGACATTTCTTTTTCACCACCAAGCCTGGCATTTTTCACTAGTTAGTACTTACAGAAACAAAGTCTGGCCTGAGAAACTCAGAACCAATAAGGACGAAAGGAAATCAGTTGAACAGGATTATTAACAAAAAGCATATGGGCAATGTGCTGAAAAATTTCATTCCCCCCTCCCCTCATCTAGCTCTATTTTTCTTTTTTTTTTTTTTGACCTTTTACTTATTAAAACATTTGTAAAGTGTTTAATTTTATTTTGTTTTATTATTTATTTACTTTTTTTTTTTTTTTATAAAGAGAGTCCTAGGCTAGGGGTTTAATTGGAGCTGTAGTGCTGGCCTATGCCAGAGTCATGCAGGATCCCCAACCCACTGAGGGAGGCCAGGGATCAAACCTGCGTCCCCATGGATGCTAGTCAAATTTGCTTCCGCTGAGCTACGACGGGGAACTCCTATTTATTTTACTTTTTATTTTATTTTATTTTTTATTTTTGCGACTTTGCTTTTGGCCTGTTGCCTCTCAGCAGGCGGCAAGAGTCAGGGCCCAGGCTGGGGCTGCCCAGCTCAGCCAGCAGATCTATACAGTGTGTGCAGGGGTGCCCTTCACACCTCCAGGGAAATAGGCTTTTGGGAATGTCTTCAAGTCAAGGACAAGGGTAGGCCCTGGTCCTGGGGGATTTGGGTGGGGCGGGGTCACGCCGCAGGGCTGGTGGGTTCCCTCTGGCAGGCATCGGCAGCAGTCAGAGGTCGAGAGACCAAGTGGGGGACAGGGGTCGGTTTCTGCAAGGGGGTCTCACCCCCAGGATCAGCACTCTCCATTGGAAGATATTGGCTTTCTTGCCGCCCAGCGAGGCGGAGTTGAGTCGGAGACGAGATGAATTGTCGTGAGTGGACCGGACGCTGGTCACGTGGCTGCCGTGATGCCCGTACACCAGGATAGGCGCCTTGGCGCCTGCGCACCGGCGCTGGAAGACGTGCACGTCGCAGAAGTCGGTGGCCACCGCCACCGTGCTCTTTGCAGGAGCAGCGCAGGGAGTTGATGTCGAGTCCATAGGAGCCATCTGGCCACACGCCCTAGACAATGGAAGCCAGCATGCAGGTGTAGATGGCCCACTCCTGGTCTCGGCTTTCATAGCACTTCTTCAGCAGCTTCCAGCTTCCAGCCAGGTCCCACTAAAGGATGTCATAGCGCCCGGAATTGGATGTAAAGAAGCGCCCATCTTGGGACCAGTCAAGGTGAGTGATGTAGCTGCACACAGCAGACAAAGCGACTGGACTCGGCAACATCACTGGAACCTCCACTCTTCTTTTTCCTGCTCTGTGCCCCAGGATGTAGATGAAATACAGGAGACGCAGTTAAAGTTGAATTTGATTTTTACCAAACAAGCACTTTTAAATTTTATTATTATTATTTAGGCCGCCCCTGCAGCACGTGGAAGTTCTTGGGCCATGGATTGAATCCTCCACACAGCAACCGCCAGAGTTGCTGCAGTGACAATGCTGGATCCTTAGCCCACTGTGCCACAAGGGAACTCCAACAAACACCTTTTTAGTATATATTATGCAGTATTTGGGACATATTTATATTAGAAAGTTATTTGTCGTTTATTTGAAATTTAAATTTATCTGGGCTCCTGTATTTTTATTAAACTGGCGGCCCTATGTTGGGAGGTCGTCCTGTGTTTGCTGCATCAGTAGGCTTTTGTCCTCTGGCTTCCATTTGGGTTTGATCAGCGGGAGGCTCTGGTGGGAGGGGGCCGAAAGAGGAGGAAGTGGAGTGTATTCTTCTCAGGCACACTGCAGATTGACTATGTCACCTAGACCACAGCTCTGGGGTTGGGTAGCTCCTTCCTCTTACTCTTTCAGGCCTTGGATTCGTACCACTCCCCTGCCCTTGCTGATCATGGCATACTTTGCTATCCCTTCTTGGTTTTTCTGTATTTTGTGCACACCTTTATAGATGAGACTCTTTATTCAACTTTTGTCAAACTATCCAGTTGGTGGGTGCCACCTGCTTCTTGTTGTACCCTAACTGATAAAAAAATGTCATGTTTCACAGCTAAGGAAGACAGTGTTATTATCTCTATGTTGCAGGTGAAAGCAGTCAGGGTCAGAGAAAGGTTAAGTACTTGCACAAAGTTTCAATGGTGTAAATGGTGAGAACTAGGTAGAAACCCAAATCTGTCTATTCCCAGATTGCTCCTGTGTTGTGCTTTCTTAATGAGTTTGAGGAAACTTGAGGATAGACATGCAGGACAGGTTGCATGAGCTTTACTGCTCATGCTTTTACACCGGCATGCAGAGGCAGAGACAGAGTTCCTGGTGTGTATTTGGTGGTTCTATAAATGTCTGTGAGATTGAAGTGAATTTTACTCTTTTGCATTTCAGAGACTAATATACAAACAGACCGCATATGAAAATATACCTCTAACTTTCAATCGGTAGCAACCCGTCCAGAAAGCCAAACAACTTCTGTAGCAGTTGGCCCCAAATGGTCAAGACTTGATTGATAACTGACAGCTTCCTTAATTTTTGCCCCTACTTCCAACTTCAGACCAACTGGAGAAAGCAAAATATGCACCCTACCTAATTACTTTCTTTCTTTTTTTTTTTTTTTAATGATTTTTATTTTTTCATTATAGTTTTTCTTTTTTTAAAAAAATGTCTAATCACTTTCTAGTTAGCCCACCTGCAGCTTCCCATGCCAATAGCCTTCCGTCAGGGCACACTGAAGTCTTCCCTATTTTTTACTATAAAGTTTTTCCACTCCTCTGCCTGAGATTTGCGTCTCTGCCAAAAAGTAAAGTGATGGTGTCTGACTCCTTTGCTAGAGCGAGCTCTGAAAATAATAGCCTTTGGAGTAACTGCTTTGTTTAAAGAATTGAAATAGGAAGATTTGAATTATTTAATTAAATGCAGCAAACATTTGGTGCAAGTATGCCTAGTATATGCCAGGTGTTAGGCCATTCTCTGTTTCCTACTTAAAAAGAAAATGGTTGTTGTGACAATATTTACTTTAATACTTTTTTTAAAATTTAAAAATTTTTTTTGGTCTTTTTTGCCTTTGCTAGGGCCGTTCCCACGGCATATGGAGGTTCCCAGTCTAGGGGTCCAGTCGGAGCTGTAGCCACCCGTCTACGCCAGAGCCACAGCTACACAGGATCCGAGCCGCGTCTGCGACCTACACCATAGCTCAGGGCAACGCCGGATCCTTAACCCACTGAGCAAGGCCGGGGATCAAACCCGCAACCTCGTTGTTCCTAGTCGGATTCATTAACCACTGCTCCACGATGGGAACTCCCAGTTTAATACTTTTTAAAATTAAAATTTAATATTTTAATTAATAAATTTTACTATTTAATTTTATTACAATAACATTTGTATTTTTATATTTTATTGAGACATTCACACTGAGCTGTTATTTATTAAATTGTTTTATAGTAAGATTTATCCTAATAAAATTATATGGGTAAGTACAAACCCCAAGTTGCTTGAAATCTTACCTACTTCTGGGTCTACAATAGAGGTCTCAACGCTAAATTTGTTTATTTATTTATTTATTTATTTTTTAAATTTTTTGTCTTTTGTTGTTGTTGTTGTTGCTATTTCTTGGGCCGCTCCCGCGGCATATGGAGGTTCCCAGGCTAGGGGTTGAATCGGAGCTGTAGCCACCGGCCTACGCCAGAGCCACAGCAACGCGGGATCCGAGCCGCGTCTGCAACCTACACCACAGCTCACGGCAACGCCAGATTGTTAACCCACTGAGCAAGGGCAGGGACCGAACCCGCAACCTCATGGTTCCTAGTCGGATTCGTTAACCACTGCGCCACGACGGGAACTCCTCAATGCTAAATTTGTAAAAGAAACTAAATCCTAGAGATGATCATGGCCACTTTGTCTCAGAACATTTTTTTTATAGTGATTTCTATTTTTTACATTTTAGCCGATTTGCAGTGTTCTGTCCATTTTCTGCTGCACAGCAAGGTGACCCAGTCACACATACATGTATACATTGTTTTTTCTCATATTATCATGCTCCGTCACAAGTGACCAGACATAGTTTCCAGTGCTCTGCAGCAGGATCCCATTGCTTATCCATTCCAAAGGCTATAATTTGCATCTATTAACCCCAAATTCCCAGTCCCTCCTACTCCCTCTCCCTCCCTCTCGGCAACCACAAGTCTAGAACATTTTTTTTTATAAAGGGTCAGATAGTGAATATTTTGGCTCTGTGGGCCATTCAGTCACTGTCAGAGTAACTCAGATCTATAGAGTCGCAGAGCAAAAGCAACAATAGATAGTATGAGTGTTGGTCTGTTCCAGTACTAAAATTTTAATTATGAATCCCCAAAATTGAATTTCGTATACTTGTCAGCTGTCATGAACTATTCTTCTTTTTATTTTTTCCCAACAATTTAGAACATATAAAGACAGTCTCAGCTCACAGGCTGTATGAAAACAAACAACAGAGCAGATTTGGCTTGGAGGCCATTGTTTGCCTCATAACGTATAAATACATTGCATATCTTAATATGTAACAGCTGGGAATACAGAAGATATTAAGATTAGTCTTTGCTTTTCCTATGCATTTCTGCAATGATTTTATATGTCCTTGTATATGGTATATAGTATAAGGTATATGTCTTTTTATCTTGGCGAGGACAGTTTCCTATACCCACACATCCTACATACAAATTTCATGTAAAAATGAAAGAATATTTTTACAAACATACGTTTTATGTTATCTATAATTAAAAAATAGCATCATAATGTTTTCTCTATCTTTGGCTTCCTTTAGAATTTTATTTCCTGTTTCTGTTTTAGACTCTGGCTCAGAACTGGGTGGGAGGGGACAAAATAGAACAATCAGCCAAGTCCATGCAGATGTCCTTTAAAGTCAGAGGGAATTACAGACATTAGGTTTCCTTTTCTAGCTTTATTTCCGACTACAGGGTAACAGCAATTGAGAGCAATTGAAGCACTCTTGCTAATAGCCTTTAGATTTCAATCATGGGATCTTTGGCAGAAATTCAACCACAGTAAAACCCACGGGGCCTTGCTGGGAAGTCAGTGGCATACCTCCCTCTCTCTCCCTCCTCTGTCTTTGACAGACACCCTAAATCTATCCCTGCACTCTTCCCTGCTCTGCCTTCGCATGGCTTCAGATTCCTGCTAATTAAACGCGGTGTGGCAGGCAGCCACGACCAATCAAATGCAGGCGCACTAAAAGAAACTAATTTGTCATGTGTGCAGTATTTCTGTCTCAGTCTTCATCTAATAAAGCTCCATTGTTGACATTTATCCCGTGAAGAATAGCTGAAGAAGCTGCTAAGGGAGATTCATGTGACTTTCAGATTTGGTCTTTTTACTTAGACCATGAACTCTCATGGGTTTTCTTTTTTTCTTTTTTTTTTTTTCCCATTCTTCTTGCAAGTGGCTCAGTTTAATTTAACACCGCTGAGGCAAAACATGAAGTTACATAGCATAGAAATATATTAAAAAGTTCTTTATTTAGGCTCAAAGGTCTGAACCAAATGGAGAAAGTAGCTTCCACAAAACGAGTCCCAGGTTTTAGCAGATGACCTTCTCAGAACACACGGATGAAGTCCAGGGTCTCCTGGATTATAGGAAGGAGTAGTTCCTAAGTATTTTATCCTGATTAGACCGCACTTGGATCATGGTCCTAGGTCTTGGAATTCAGCTTGAAGAAAAACATTGAACAACAAGTGGAGAGTATTAAATAGAGCACGCTGGAGGGGGACGAAGGGTCTGAGCAGCCTGTCATAAAGGGATGAGCTGACGAAGTGAACATTTGGCTTGAAAAAGAGAAGGTTGGTGGGAGCACAATAGCTGTCTTCATTAACTTACAATTTTGTCACCTAGAAGGAGGCACAAGTTGATTCTCTATTGGTCTGGGGAATTTTGTTTGTTTCTTCCTTTAAATTATTGGATTGGAGTTCCCGTCATGGCGAAGTGGTTAATGAATCCAACTAGGAACCATGAGGTTTCGGGTTCCATCCCTGGCCTTGCTCAGTGGGTTAAGGATCCAGCGTTGCCATGAGCTGTGGTGTAGGTTGCAGACGCGGCTCAGATCCCACATTGCTGTGGTCCTGGTGTAGGCCAGTGGTTACGGCTCCGATTGGACCCCTAGCCTGGGAACCTCCATATGCCGCGGGAGTGGCCCCAGAAAAGGCAAAAAGACCAAAAAAATAAAATAAAATAAAATAAAATAAAATAAAATAAAATAAATTATTGGACTTAGGAGTTTCCTGGTGGCCTAGCAGGTTAAAGATCCTGTGTTGTTACTGCTGTGATGCAGGTCTGATGCCTGGCCTGAGAACTTCCACATGCCATGGGCAGGGCTAAAGAAACTGGATTAAAAAATAGCGGTTAAATACACACAGCATAAAATTTACCATCTTAATCATTTATAAGTGTACGATTCAGTGGTGTTATATGTATTCATTTTTTTGTGCAACCAATCTCCAGAACTTTTTTTAACCTTGCAAAACTGAAATTGTTCCCGCTAAACAATGCCCCATCTTTCCTTCCCTCACCTCCTGGCAACTACCATTCTACTTCCTGTTTCTATCAGTTTGACTACTCTCGTTATCTCATAAAAGTGAAATTATACAGTATTTGCCTTTTGTGACTGACTTGTTTCATTAGCATAATGTCCTCAAGATTCATCTATATGATAGCATGTGACAGAATTTCCTTCTTTTTAAAGACTGAATAATATTCTTCCGTCTGCGTTTGACATATTTTCTTTGTCCAATCATCTGTTAATGTACCTTCGGGTTGCTTCTGCCTTTTGGTTATTGAGAATAATGCTGCTAGGAACATGGATGTACAAATATCTCTTTAAGGTACTTTCAGTTCTTTTGGGTACATATTCAGAAGTTGTATAGCTGCATCACATAATAATTCTATGTTTAATTTTTTGAGGAATTGTCATACTCTTTTCTGGAACAGCTGTGTCATTTTATGTCCCTATCCACAGTGTGCAGGGTTCTAATTTTTCCACATCCTTGTCAATACATGGATGTATTTTAAAATACAGTATTTTATTTTTTTGCTTTTTAGGGCCTTACCTGCTGCGCATGGAGGTTCCTAGGCTAGGGGTTGAATCGAAGCTGCAGCTGTAGGCCTGCACCACAGCCACAGCAATGTGGGATCTGAGCTGAGTCTGTGACCTACACCACAACTCACAGCAAAACCGGATCCTTAACCCAATGAGCAAGACCAGGGATCGAACCCGAAACCTCATGGATACTAGTTGGATTCCTTTTCACTGCACTGTAACGGGAACTCCTTTTTTTTTTTTTTTTTTTTTGATATCGCCCATCCTAATGGATGTGAGGTGACTATGGTGAGGAGCATTTCTTAACCTATAGGGAACCCATGCTCTTTCTGAAAGCAAAGAAAAATCTCAAGCCCTTTAAAAATGTTATTTGAAATTTCAAAAGAAATTGAATATCTTGCCCCCAAGCAAACCTCAGAAATGGTAAACTTACTTTGCTTTCCTGATCACACAGATCCTAAAACTTCAGCAGGGAGACCTTCTTCCTCCCCACAATAAACTTTTCCACTAGAATATCTAGAGCAGGGGTTGGCAAGTGATAGTTCACAGGTCAAGTCTAGCCTGCTGCCTGCTTTTGTTCAGTCCTAAGCTAAAAAAGAGTTTTACATTCTTTTAAATGGTTGGGAAAAAAACTAAGAGAAGAACAATATTTTGTGGCACGTGAAAATTTTATGAAATTCAGACGTTAGTGTTGAATTCAGTTCTCAGGAGGGGCCGTGTGCTGGCTCAGGCTGAGTTGGGCCAAAGTTTGGAGGCCTGGAGGAAGGAAGAAAGCTTCATCATGGTTTGGTTAATAAGCATTTTGTACAATTGATCACTGAGGAGGAAACAGTTCAACTAATCATTGATGAGGCCAAGAATGAGAATTTGTGGCCCAGTGTCTATCTAGCCTTGTCATAGGTAAGCAGAGATACAGCCTTGATTGTTATCCCGATTGTTTGGGGAAGGTTTGTTTGTTTGTTTTTTGTTATAAGCTGCTTTCTAGGACACAAAAGGGATTTCTCTGCCTGCGCTGTTTTCCAGGAGAACCCAGGGCTCAGATAATAGTCAACATTGTCAGTGATCAACTATTCAGGATCCAAAGTCCCTCAGCTGGTGACATTCTTGAAGGATGTTGATGGGTGACTGGATCTTTCCATTGGCCCTCAGTGCACACTCTGCTGAGCACCCACTGGTGCTCCTGCCCTTGATGGAAGAGGTCAGAGGTCTGAAGGGGAAAAGCAGGGCATGAGAAGGAGCTCACCTACAGCTGGCACGTTCTCTAATGGCTTCTCTTACCAAGCTCTAGCTGACAATACTTGGCCTGTTTTTTTTTTTTTGTTGTTGTTGTTTGTTTTTTAAAGAAATGAAAGTAGGAAAAGAAGACAGGGAAGATTATTTTTGTTTTCTAGGCTCATTTCTTCCCACTGACAGGAGAACTGGGAGAATCTGATTATCAACCAAACTCTTAGTCAACAACAAAACTCTTAGTTGAGCTGAGCCTCCCTCCTGGAGGAGGGTGTGTGTGTGTGTGTCCTGGGGAAAGGCTTGGGTCAGCCAGTGTGGCAGGGGGACTCTGAGGGCTTAGGGTAGCATCTCCTTTCCATCCTGTTCAGCAGTATTATGTTTATGTAGTTTCCCAGCAGGTACAGTCAGGTGGAGTCTGTCGCTCCTAAGTAGGTCAGAACACCTCCTTTCTCACCTCCTTCCATTCCATGCCCACCTTTCCATTATTGCTAACAATGCCTAGGTCAGGTGTGCAGGAAAATCAAGACATGGTACATAGGAATAGGAAACGTCTGTCCAGGGAGCTCCCTTTCTAAAAGGTCCTTTGCTCAGAGTGAGTATTTCCACTTGTCCATCAGGTGAGCAAGGGAAAAATGAAAAGTGCTTAAATATTATAAAGTTTAAACACTTTTCAATCCCAGGCTGTTCTCCCTGCTTCTAGACTCACATTAGGCATCACCACCTTCTCACTAGAGTAGAGAAGGGATGGGGCCCACAGGGCTATGAATACGGTCCCTGGCTGCTCTGGCTTCCCTTCATGCTCCTGGCTCCAGGGCTGGCTGGCACCTGTCTCCCTGCTTTCCTGAGGAGAACTAGCAGTGTTTTCTCTCCTTGCACCTTACCTGCTGTCTCTGGCCTCAACTGCCTCAACTCCTCCCTCAACAGGAAGCGTGGGAAGTGGAGGCACCCAGGGTGTGGATCAAGGGAAGAGGCAGGCTGGGGAAGGGTATTGCCAAGCCTTCCTTAGGGACAGCCAGGATCCAGGCAGGCCTCCCTGAGAAAGCACAGCCTGAAGAGTGGTGATGTAGGCCCTAGGAATAGGGAGAGGAAAACAAATGTAGGCTCCTCCTCCACCTCCTCCTGGAAACTCTCCATCCTCCCTGAAGATGGAGATGTGTAGGATGGACCGGGAAGGACGCGGCAGCCCTTTGGCCCCAGGGGAACCAAGTGCAGAAAGTAGAGCCCAAAGTGTCCCTCGCTGAATGCCACGCCCCTTCCTCCCCCCATCCTCCAGGCAAGTCTCCAGACAGCCTCTGCACACCGACCCCTCCAGGTGTCTCATCCACCCTGACACCCTGACTGTCAGACAGGCGCGGACACCGCCGGGTTCTCCTCGGTCTCCCCGGGGTGGGCACGCAGCCCTCCCTGTAGCTTCCTCCTCTACGGAGGAGCGGCTACAGCCGCGTCAGAGGCGGATCAGAGGTTGGGGGCGCTCCGGTGGCGCAAGGAGAGAGTAAACCTTTGGCAGCCAAGGGGTGTGGGTCCCACCGGGAGCTGTGGCCGCTCACCTGGGCCCAGCCGACCGGGTCCTCTGAGATGGGCTCCGTCTCTTCGGCGCTGTCGCGGTCCCGCAGCACCGTGGCGCAGTTGGGCTCGTCGCCGCCGCCGCAGCCCGAGGCGCCACCGGCTGCTCCCGCAGCTCGCAAGGACCTATTCGCGCTCCCCAAGACCCAGAGGCTTGGACCAGGGCGTGGAGAGGCCGCCGCCCCGCCCGAAGCCTGGGAGGATCGTCGGGTAGCTCAGAGCCCGGCAGGGCGCGCTGCGTTAGGGAGTCCGGAGCTGTCCCCGGTGCTGAAGCTTGCGGGGAGTATGTCCCAGCCCCACTGGTCCGGAAGCCCCAGCGCCGGTAAGTCTCCTCTTTCGTAAGGATCGCGGGGAGCTGCTCCGTGGAGACTTCTGGGGCTCCTCTTTGCCTTCACGGGGAGAAATGAAGGCTCTGTCTGCTAATAGGATTGCGCTTTTCTTGTCCTCTTGCCCACAACTTGCCCATAATCTCTTGCCCATAAAACTTGTTCATTAGCTTTCAGAAGTTAAGACTCATTTCTGACTCATTTTAGTAAAGAGTTATTTCAGAAGGATCATCTTTCACAAGGGTTTAAACCGTAATTGGCAAGGCACTTTACACAGTAAGAACCCCTTTCCCAGTTTTGTACTGGTGTCGTTGGCACCACGGGGAGATGTCTTCCTGTTTTGGAAAGATGAGGAAAAAGGAGGTGCCCCTTTCTCCCAGGGGAGTTGGAAAAAGGCAGGAGATGCCTGCTTGTCCAAGACTTTATCCATGTGCGAAGAAAGAAACCAGTGTTTGAGCTAGTCTCTGCTGAAGGGATTTGGGGTGTGTGGTCGGAGGAAGACATTTTAAGGGTAGACAGTAGGGGAGAAGTGAAAAGAGCACAGAAGATTTAGAGTCAGTGGTGGATTTGAGTTTCCATCTGCTGCTTTCATTGTGATCTTGGGCAGGATACTCTCCTTGTCCCTCAGTTTTAACATCTCTGCCACAGGGATGATGACAATATATTTCTCACTGGTAACTGGAAAATCTAACCAGACACAGTGCATGCAGAAGTACTTTGAAACTGTCAAGTGCTGTGCAAATATTGAGTATTATGCCTGAACCAGATCTCTAAAACTCTTCAGTTGAAACTGAAGGGAATTGTGAAACTTCACTTTTTAATTTGAGATATTTAAAGGCTTCATTTCATAGGGTAGATCCTGTTTTGTGTAAGTGCAAGGAAAAATCCTTACTTGGTACATGTAATTAAAAAAAATCTCACTAGGAAAGATACTAAATACATCTAGCTGGCCTTTTGATCTCACATAAATCCCCACTTCATCCCAAGTAAGGTTGTGATGCTCATAACTATTGTCTGTTGAGTTTTCAAGAAGGATTCAGTAGATTCAGTGGGCAATATTAGTTCTCCTAAAGAGAAAAAGCTGAGATTAGTGAAGAGGGGAATTGGCTCACACACTGACTCATGAGAAGGAAGGATACATATAACCGTATTCCCTTGAGAATTTTCTTTTAAAGTAGTGTGAGTTTATTACCTTTTATTTGTTCTTGTTTCACTCAAACAGCCTTTTAAAACAAAAATTAAAGATAGAGGCACATTGTTCTTGCAAGGAGCGATTTATCATTATAAAATGTGTTCATTTTTTCTATTCATAGGACATGTCTTTGTAGTATTAATGGAAAGAGAACCAGATTTGGAGTCAGGATGCCTGGGTCTGCTAAGTTCTGCCTCTCAGGGCAGGAGATCCATATTTCTTAAGCCTGTACTATTGGCTTTTTGTTTGTTTGCTTTCTTTTTTTTTTTTTTTTTAGGGCTGCACCTGCAGCATATGGAAGTTCCCAGGCTAGGGGTTGAATTGGAGCTGCAGCTGCTGGACTACACCACAGCCACAGCAACTGGGGAACCGAGCCGTGTCTGCAACCTACACCACAGCTCAGGGCAATGCCGGACCCTTAACCCACTGAGTGAGGCCAGGGATCAAATCCATATACTCATGGATACTAGTCAGGTTCATAACCTGCTGAGCCACAATGGGAACTTCCCATCTGCTTTTTAAAAATGAGTACAAACTGAGGAGTGCCATCTCCTATACCACGAAACAAAGGAAATTATGGAGATAAAAATGGTTTGTAAACTATACATAGGGTACAAATGTAAGATGTTATTAAAGTATCTGGAGGCTTGATATTTTCTAATGTGTAGGAAGCAAATTTTGTTTTTATGTAATCTTATAGTTCATCATAGTTATATTAGATGAAACATGGACTTCATTTGTGAAACTTGTCAATATTAAGTTGTGTGTATATCAGTTGAATTACAAACATATGTATCTATGGAAGAATATCACCCTATTTTTTTCTCATGCTTTTAATGATGTGGACAGAAGATTTGTATACTGCAGTTAATTCACACATTTATAAGTCCTGGAAATTAATTTCTAGGAATTTTCTTGAACTAATTTCTCTTCTGAGTTTGATGAATATACCTTGGAAATACTATTAACTTTAACTTTTTGATTGTGTGATGATTCTTTTTCCATTCCTTCCATTTTATGTCACAAAGAATATTTCAAATTAAAAATAACATTCTGAGCTTTATATCACCTAGGATACTTACACAAAGTCATTCAGTTTCTAGATTTTGTTCTTTAAAAAAGAGAATAGTATTTGAGCTTAAATCTTTGAAATGTGTGGGTTTAGATAGCTGGAATTACAGATGAGGCTCAGTTATTATCATCTTTAAAAATGAGGTGAGTTGTCTTCATCTGGGAATCTGGGCGGCCTTTCGTTGAATTAGGTTGGATTTCTCCAGATACTGCATTAGAACAGCCCAGAACTTGTGAATCCAGGAGTGAAGTAGCTATGCTGCAAACTAAAACTTGTTCTTTGCAAACTAAAATGAATGTATACATATGTGCTATGTGCCAGATTTTATTTCATGAGATGGTGGGATAGATCCTTTAATTATCATTTTATAGGTGAAGATATTAAAGCACAAAGGAGAAAGAAAGAAACTGGTCAACTAGTAAATGACAGCCAGGAGTTCCCGTCGTGGCACAGTGGTTAACGAATCCGACTAGGAACCATGAAGTTGTGGGTTTGATCCCTGGCCTTGCTTAGTGGGTTAAGGATCCGGCATTGCCGTGAGCTGTGGTGTAGGTTGCAGGCGCGGCTCTGATCCTGAGTTGCTGTGTCTCTTGTGTAGGCCAGCAGCTACAGCTCCGATTGAACCCCTAGCCTGGGAACCTCCATATGCCATGGGAGTGGCCCAAGAAATGGCAAAAAGACAATATATATATATATATATATATACATATATATATATATATAAAGTATATGACAGCCAGAATTTAAGCCCAGGTAGTCTAGTTCTGGAACTACATTCTTTTTTTTTTTTGGTTACGCCCATGGCAGGTGGAAGTTCCTGGGCCAGGGATCAAACTTGCACCACAGCAGCAATGTGAGCTGCTGCAGTGACAATGCCACATCCTTAACCCACTGCACCATGAGGAAACTTCTTGGAACTCTATTCTTCTCTACTTTTCTATACTACTTGTCTTAAGTGCTGTGGATTTATTTCCCATTTTTTAGTTCTTTAGTTTACTGGTATTTAGTAATATCCTTTGTTTATTTATTTATTTATTTATTTTTGTCCTTTTATGGCTGCACCTGCGGCATGGGGAGGTTCCCAGGCTAGGGGTCTAATCAGAGCTGTAGTCGTCGGCATACGCCACAGCCACAGCAATGCCCGATCCAAGCTGTGTCTGTGACCTACACCACAACTCACGGCAACGCCAAATCCTTAACCCACTGAGCAAGGACAGGGATCGAACCTGCAACCTCATGGTTCCTAGTTGGATTCCTAGTTAGATTCGTTTCCGATGAGCCACCATGGGAACTCCTTTGAAAGCTTTGGCTTGTCTAAGCTGTGGTCAGGGGAACCAAGGGAAAGGGCATTGGCCCTATTTCTCATCTACATGAGCGTCTCTGAGATTCATCTTCGTAAGGACAATGATGGTTTCCTACGCCTGTCTCATCGGACTGAGAGACAGTATGTTGGGAAGAGATGGTATCAAAATCCAGGTGGGCACCTGGCATAGTATATTAAGCACGAGTGTTTTGTATGTGTGTTTGTTTGGTTTTTAGAGCTTTAGGGCCCCACTCACTGGTAGAAAAGGAAGGAGCAGGTTGATTTATTTTCAATGAAGAGGTATCTCAGAGTAAACAAACACCCAAATAAAACAAACAGAAAATCTTCCACAGTTATCTATTGTGTAATAATCTATAGTAGATTATTTGAGGCTCACAGCTTTTGTTAGAAATTCCTCTAGATGGGGAGACTTGATATTACTGGTTAGGGTGATTTTTGCTTAATAATGTGTGCATTAAAATTATTGTGGCTCTTTCAGTTTTCAATTATTATCTCTCCTTTTCTTTCTTTCTTTCGTCCTGGTGTTTTCACATTTGGAAAAGGTGTATCCTGTAATAGCTGGATTCAAAGTGCAACCAATATTTGTCAAATGGTCATCTTGGAACATTGACTTGCTGAATTTCAGTGCCCCTTGGTTTCCATATAAGGCTTCTGTGACTCCTGCTAAAATTACCACTGTTGGGTGGAAAACTTTTTCTCCTATTCAAAGTCTTGGGGGGCTGCAAATTAACTGACTCTGGCTTAATGGGAGAAAAGATAACATATTAATAGTCACCTGAGGGAGTACTTAGTAATGAGTAACTAACTTGTCGAATAGCTATAGGTAAAGATTTGTTTACCATTTGAACAAAAAAGGAGGGGCTGTTTAGGGCCAATGGTATGGAAGGTTCTCTTGGGCCTTTTGATGCTAATGAATGGTTGAATTTTTGCACTTCCCAGCCCTAAGGGTCCATCTTTTCCTAATTTGGAAACTCCTTCAGAGGAGGAGGGCGGTCAGGGTCCAGGGCAGCTGTATTTTCAGGAGGCTCTGCTTGAGTTTAGATAATATTTCTTGCTCATCACGTTTTCAGTTTAAAGCAAACTTCATACCACTTTGGTGGGCTGATAATCCCTTTGCTACTGCTTTCCTCTAACTCAGTCCTTTCGGGTGTTAAGAACAGCAGTTTTCAAATTTTGGTGTTTATCTCAGTCACTTGGGGAGCTAATTTCAGAGGCCCGGGCTTGTGGGTATGGGATTGGGAGTGTTAGTTTCCCAGGTGGTTCTGTTACCATTAGTTTATGTATCACAGTCATCTGGAAGCTTTGCTGAAACAGACTCCAGGGCCCCATCTCCAGAGTTTCTGATGAGTAAGTCTGGCAGGCAACCTGAGAATCTGCATTTCTAGCAAGTTCCTAAATGCTGTTGATGCTGTTGGTCAAGAGATCACACTTTGAACACGACTGGTTCATGCATAGAACCACATAGAAGGAACACTACTCTTAGATGTGTTGTGTTAGCTATTATCGAGTTCTTGATTTGGGATCTTGACAGATGCTGTGGAGGAGAGACCCTGCATCCTAGGTAGCTTCACTGGCTCTGCTTCTCTGCTTCACCTGACCAGCCCCTTAGCAACCAGTATTGCACTTTCTGAAATGACAGGATAGGAGTTCCTGTGTGGCTCAGTGGGTTAAGGATTTGGCATTGTCACTGTAGTGGCCCGGGGTTTGATCCCTGGCATGGGAACTTCCACATGTCGTGGGCATGGCCAAAAACAGACAAAACAGATAAAACGACAGGATAATTATGATTCCTTACCACTGATGCTTTTAATTGGGATGAAATTTTTGGGAAATTTTTAGCTGAGCTAAAAGGACTGACTAATATAAAAGTACAAGCAACCTTCCATCATTTTCAAGGATCAGATGGTGGATAGTGATGCCATTATTGCTTCTAAGGTATGTCTCTGTTCTGAGCTAATTTAAACAGACACAGACAGCCTTCTAAAAGCTTAGATTAGTGACAGGCGATGCTGATGAGAATGGATGTGTGATGGGTGAGCGCGGGACCCCTGTGGATCTGGCATTACCCCAAATGCCCCCCATCCTCTTTCCCCCTGGGGAGACAAGCTGGCGTCCTAGTGCTCTATCGAGGCTGAAAATTCTCTGAACCATTTTCCTTTGATTCTCTTTCCTGGCAGTTACTTCAGTCATTGCTCCCAAAGCCAGTCTCAGCCTAGGGCAGAGTCGAGTAACCTGTTCAGCCCTGAGCCACCAGTGGTGTATTTGGCTCCTGTTGGGTGGAGACCCTTGGGAAGGATGCTTCATATCCTCTGTGTACAGCACATTGAAGCTTAGAAAACCCCTGTAGAGTCTTTTCATTATTTGATCTTCAGAATAATTTTCTGAGGTAGATGAGACAGGTGGCCTTATTGTTCCCCTTTAGGAAAGGAAGGGAATTTAAATCAATTTTTATTCATTATTGATGACGTGCTTTATCCTAGAGTACTTGCAGTTAGTTAGACTTTCAGGTGGCCCATTATTCATTCTTCCAGGAAGTGGGTGGCAGGAAAAGAGGCTCTGGAATCCTAATCCTTACCTCTGATACTTTCTGGCTACAGGAACTTACCTTCTCTGAGCCCATTTCCTCATTTGGGAAATGGAAATGGAGCTGGAAATGGTTATGGACCTACCTAAATTAGCTAATTTATGTAAGGAACTTAGTACGTGCCTTGGGACACGATAATCATTTAGGAGATATCAGTTATCTTTACAGATAAATAAGCAGATCAGAGGGGTACACAATCCCACTCTTGGGCATCTATCCGGACAAAACGCTACTTAAAAGAGGCACGTGCACCCACATGTTCATTGCAGCACTATTCACAATAGCCAGGACATGGAAACAACCCAAATGTCCATCGACAGATGATTGGATTCGGACGATGTGGTATATATACACAATGGAATACTACTCAGCCATAAAAAAGAATGACATAATGCCATTTGCAGCAACATGGATGGAACTAGAGAATCTCATCCTGAGTGAAATGAGCCAGAAAGACAAAGACAAATACCCTATGATATCACTTATAACTGGAATCTAATATCCAGCACAAATGAACATCTCCTCAGAAAAGAAAATCATGGACTTGGAGAAGAGACTTGTGGCTGCCTGATGGGAGGGGTAGGGAGTGGGAGGGATCGGGAGCTTAATCAGACACAACTTAGAATAGATTTACAAGGAGATCCTGCTGAATAGCATTGAGAACTTTGTCTAGATACTCATGTTGCAACAGAACAAAGGGTGGGAGAAAAATGTAATTGTAATGTATACATGTAAGGATAACCTGACCCCCTTGCTGTACAGTGGGAAAATTAAGAAAAAATTATTAAAAAAAAATACAGATCAGAGGGGTAGGCTCTACCTGCATGGATGATGTATCTCTTTCCTGGAGTCCCACAGTCCATGGACTGGCCGAGCTCAGATAGAGATCTTTTGATTCCTTGTCCAGTTCTCTTTCTATGATATCATTTCTGTGGAAATAAAACAAGTGTAGTGAGAAAGGTAGGGAAGAGAAGGGTGTCAATCCAAAGAAAGATTGAAGGCAGAGGGGAGGAAAGCAAGAAAACACAAGGCAGTTCATTTGATCTTCGAGAGTTGAGGCCCTAGATCACCTGCTTCTGGGGTAAGGATGTAGATCCCAGATACATATGTTACCCTTGGTGTTACATTGCCTGTAATTTACTCACCCTGTTCAACCTAGACAGCGATGTATGTGTGTGTGTGTATGTGAGTTTTAACCTGCCTTCTAGGGGTGGGTAGTCAACATTACACCCTATTCAGAAATACTTGATAAGAAGTGTAGTCCTACATTCTTCACCTGTTCCTCCAGCTGCTCCAACTATGTAATGTCTAATTGTGTTAAAGGCTTTTAAAATCCGCATAAAGGTAATTGGAAATATTTTTTCATTGGTCACATCGAGTGATGTTTAAGATATGCCATTTGGCTTGAAATCTTGTTAGGAACTTCTGCCCTTGCATGAGTGAGGAGTAGGAATCTGGTGACTCCAGTGATCAGTACCTGCCCGCCTGATGCCTTATGTCTACGTCTCTGATTTGCCTGGGAGACGAAGGATGACACTAGCTGATTAAATTGTGCTTATTGCTTAATAACAAGTTTTAAAAAGCAGTTCTTACATCAAAACAGCCATGTCAAAATGGTCGTCAGTACCACTATCAAAATGTCAGAGTTAGCTTCATGGCGCAGCGGAGACAAATCTGATTAGAATCAGTGAGAATGCAGGTTCAATCCTTGGCCTTGCTCAGAGGGTCAGGGAACCAGCGTTGCTGTGAGCTGTGGTGTACTTCGAAGATGTGGCTTGGATCCTGCGTTACTGTGGCAGTGGTGTAGGCTGGCAGCTACAGCTTGGATTTGACCCCAAGCCTGGGAACTTCCATATGCTGAGGGTGTGGCCCTTAAAAAAAAAAAAAAAAAAAAGTGCTGTCAAAATGTCACTGTTTCTAATGAACAGTTTGGTCTGTTTCTTTTCTTTCTTTCTTTTTTTTTTTTTTTTGGTCTTTTTAGGGCTGAACCTGTGGCATATGGAAGTTCCCAGGCTAAGGGGCTGAATTGAAACTCTAGCTGCCAGCCTACACCGGAGACACAACAATGCCAGATCCGAGCTGTGTCTGCAACCTACACCACAGCTCACAGCAACACTGAATCCTTAACCCACTGTGTCCTCATGGATCCTGGTCGGGTTCATTAGCACTGAGCCACAAGGGGAACTCCTGGTCTGTTTCTTAGGAGAGAGTAAAACACTTGGCCAAATCCCTCCAAGGTTACATTTTGAATTTCCTCATGGAGCTGGGCAGGGGATGGCCCCACATCTCTTTCCCTTCCAGACCACACACCGAGGGCAGGGACTTCCCAGGGGCCCTTCTCACCCTGCCCCAGAATAAATATCCAGGTCATTCCCAAGCATGCTCTGAGCCTCTGTATCCCAGAGGGAGGTCGGTCGGGAGGAGGGTTCTGGGAGGATCCTCTGATCTTAGATCAAAGAAACTCAGTATGTCCTCCCAGCTCGGCCCAGGCCCCTGTTTGCTCTCAGCACTCATCAGCCCTGAGCGCCCTGATGGACTCCAGGGCTCCAGTGACAGGTACATTGGGTCTCATCTAAAGGCTTCGTGTGGAGAGGGGGTCCCACACCATATCCAGGCCCTCTGCCCTGCCGGGGGAGGGGCGGAGGCAAGCTCTCTGCCCACTGCCTGCCCACCCAGAATTTTCAGAATTCTCAGGGCCCTCCCCTAGGAAGCAGCCGTGGCCCAACCTGGGGAAAACTGTTCTCCTGCAGGGATTTCCACTCGCCATGTGGCCTTGGCGATGACGAGCCTGTAAGTCAGCCAGCAAGAGTTTTTGCTTTCCACTCTGTCACTTTTTCCACAGCCATACTAATTGTGGGCTCCCCAGGGAGGAGGAAAGAAGGCATCTGCTCTGTGCCCCAGCCCCTCTCCAGCCTCCAGCCTTTTGCTTTGTTATGATCAGTCCTGAGATTCTGGCTCCACTGGGTTGGGAAAGGGGGAGACGGTGAGAGTGCCAGGTAAGCAGGGCCCCCAGACCACTTCCTGCACCCCACGTTGCTTGTCAAGCTGTTGCATAATAAAATGGCCCCCAATACAAGGTGAGTCCTCCTTTTCCCCTTTGAGAAGATTCTTCCAAAAAGATTATTTTTAGGAGTTTCCATCATGGCTCAGTGGAAATGAATCTGACTAATATTCATGAGGACATAGGTTCGATCCTGGCCTCGCTCAGTGGGTTAAGGATCTGGCATTGCTGTGAGCTGTGGTGTAGGTCAAAGATGCAGCTCGGATCCCATGTTGCTGTGGCTGTGGTGTAGGCCATTGGCTACAGCTCCGATTAGACCTCTAGCTTGGGAACCTCCATATGCCATGGGTGTGGCCCTAAAAATACAAAAACAATTAAAAAAATAGTATACTTGAGGACTTCCCTGGTGGCACAGTAGGTTAAGGACCTGGCATTGTCACTGCTATGTATTGGGTTCCTGCTCTGGCATGGATTTGATCCCTGTCTGCATGCCATGGGTGTGGCCAAAAAAATTGCTTTTACTTGATCATACATACTTTGAGGGGACTAAGAAAAAAAAATCACATTGGGATTTCCTGCTGTGGTGCAGTGGGGTCAGTGGTGTCTCTGCAGTGCTGGGACACCTGTCCCTGGCTCCTCACAGTGCCTTAAGGATCTGGCATTACCGCAGCTGCGGCATAGGTTGCAACTATGGCTAAGATCTGATCCCTGGCCTGGGAACTCCATGTGCTGCTGGGCGGCTGAAAAAGAAAAAAAAAGTGCTTACTTTCAATATTTTGTTATTTTGTTATACCTTTTTTTTTAAAAATCTCAAGTTGCAGAAAATACATTCCTTTTTCCACTCTTACATTTCATAAAACACTTATTTGTTTTCCTGAGGCCTGACTTCTTCAACAATGTAACAAATACCTACATATTCGTTATGTGCCCAAACCACATTTGTTATTTAATCTTAGATGTGTTTTTATCCCTAGTATCATTGTCTTCACTAAAGCCCTTTCAGAGTCATCTGACAGTTTTCCAGAACACATCATCTTCACCCGTGTCTAAGCTGTTCGTATGACAGCACTTTTGGAGTCTGTGAGTAATGCTGTCCCTGGAACTTTCAGAAGGAAGACAGGGACTGATCAAAGTTTAGCTTTCAGCTGTTCACATTCACCTCACCTCCTCCTCCTCCTTTTTTTTTTTCCCCCGTCTTTTTAGGGCCACACTCATGGTGTATGGAAGTTCCTAGGCTAGGGGTCGAATCGGAGCTATAGCTGCTGGCCTACACCACAGCCACAGCAACTCGGGAACCAAGCTGTGTCTGCACCCTACACCCCAGTTCACTGCAACGCCGGATCCTTAAGCCACTGAGAGAGCCCAGGGGTCGAACTCTTGTCCTCATGGATACTAGTCGGATTCATTTCCACTGAGTCACAGTGGGAACTCCCTCCCACTCCTTTTTGAAGTCTGACTCCCAACCTGCTCTAAAAGAGAGACTTGAGAGCTCAAGTACGAGTGAGTCCTTTCTTGAAGGGGAACTTGGTGCAAGTGTGCATGCACGCGCACGCGCACACACACACACACACACACACACACTCTCTCCTTGTTCATCCTTTGGGTGTACATAGCATTGGTGAATCTTTACAGCTGGAAGGGACTAGATCATCTGGTAGCAGATGCTGACTTTTAGTATTTAATATGAGTTGAAAATGTCTTTATTATTTTTATGAAAAGAATACAAGCTTGTTGAAAAGTGTCAAGCAATGTAGGATACTGCAAGAATAAAGCATTAACAGACTACCAGCTAAAGATAACCGCTGTTAAAATGTTAGGGGACATCCTTCCAAGCATCTCTTTATGTGTTGTAATGTGCTGTTGCATTCTGTTGATTAATATTTTATTTAGGATTTTTGTATTGATATTCTTAAGTGAGAGTTGTCTTTAGTTTTTAGTGTACGTGAAATACCTATTAGGTTTTGATATCAATGTATATATATTCTCTTTATAAAAATAACAGTTTCTTTTTCTTTCTAAACTCTAGATAGGTTTCAGATACTGCTCTTTGAAAGTGCATATAATTCTGATGGAAATCTTAGAGCTGGTGCTTTTTTTGAGGGGCAGTCTTTTGATAACTTCTCTTTCTTCTCCGGAAACTGGACCACTTAGATATTTTTGCTTTCTTCTGTGGAATCTTTGGGAAAATTATATATTTTTAAAAAAATTATCTATTCCATTTAGATTTTATTTAATTAATTAATTTATTTATTTTTTTGCTTTTTAGGGCCGCATTCGCAGCATATGGAGATTCCCAGGCTAGGGATCAAACTGGAGCTACAGTTGCCAGCCTACATCACAGCCACAGCAACACCAGATCCAAGTCGCATCTGTGACCTACACCACAGCTCACAGCAACACTGGATCCTTGCATCCTTAACCCACTGAATGAGGCCAGGGATCCAACCGGAAACCTCTTGATTCCTAGTCTGGCTCGTTTCCGCTGAGCCATGATGGGAACTCCCCATTTAGATTGTAAAATGTATATATTTAGGGTTGAGTAGAGTTTTTATACATCTTTGAATTTTATTTAATGTTTGAGCAGGGAGGGCTCAGAATTCCCTCCCAATTAGTGGGCCGTGTGCATGCCTCCATCACCCCAAGTTTCTGAATTCTAGATTCTGCAAGTTGTCCGTTTCTTTCCTCCTCACGTTGTCACCTGCACGTCACCCCATTAGATACTGCTCTGATTCCATCCTTTCCTAAAGTACCACTGACCCAGGACTGTGGGGTAGCTGTTTATGCAAGTTTTAGGTACAGAGGAGCTAGGTGACACTTGAGCTCAGCACAGCAAACCGCTTCAAATCGTACATTAACCGCCTCTGTTCTTTTCTTCCCATCATCTCTTGGCCTACCTCTTGCTGCTTGGCTCTTTCCTCCTTCCAGCCTCCTACCATCTTCCCATCCCTCAGAATTCTTCTTACCTATTTTGGAGAGTTTCCTAGTTCTCTTAGTCTTACTTCTCTGGTTGATGTGCTGGAGCTTATGTTTTTACAAGTAAATGCAATAAAATCCAGCAGTAATGGCCCCCTGGGATGATGAAATTCAGGTATATCACAACTGACAATTTCTCCCTCCCTCTGCCTGGCTAGATTTTATTTTATTTTTTATTTTTTTATTTTTTTTGTCTCTTTTTTGCCTTTTCTTGGGCCGCTCCCGCAGCATATGGAGGTTCCCAGGCTAGGGGTCGAATCGGAGCTGTAGCTGCCGGCCTATGCCAGAGCCACAGCAATGTGGGATCCAAGCTGCGTCTGCAACCTACACCACAGCTCACAGCAATGCCGGATCCTTAACCCACTGAGCAAGGCCAGGGACCGAACCTGCAACCTCATGGTTCCTAGTCAGATTTGTTAACCATTGCGCCACGACGGGAACTCCTGGCTAGATTTTTAAATTCCAGTCTCTTATGGGGATGGGAGAGTGTCATGGGATGCAGAAGTGACTCCCCTGTGATCTTGTGGATTTTCCTCAGTTAGTGGAAAGCATTCCTAACTCCTTGTCTAAGCCAAGAAATGTCCTCATTAGGATACCGTCTGTCTTCCAGGGAGAAGGAGGCCACCGCCCTACCTTCCCTCGCTGGTCAGGTGCAGAGTCTGAGCCCTGTGTGATCCTGGCTTTCCCTCCCCTTCCCACCTGCACAGGGTTTTAGCTGGAATTGTGTCTCCCTGCCTCCCTGTCTCAGGCAAGAAAAAAAACCAAGCAGCTTCAAGGAGCACCCCCACAGTCCCACATGCATACACATTTATACGGTAACTGGAAACTCTTCTGAAAAATACTGCTTTTCATTAACCTTGCAAAAATGCAACTTAAGCATTTCATGCAATTGAATTTTCTGGATTCCATTTTTTGCACATGGAGGGGTTTTATTGTAAACATCAATATGTTTTGCTGAACAAGAGAGAATCTACAGCCAGCTTTGAGTAGCAATATTTTCTCTATCATGTACAGAAATAGAGGCATCAGTGGCATCTTGAGCAAATTTGATATTCTCCTCCTTACTGTTCTCTCTACAGTCTGTGCCTGTGTGTAGTGTACTTGAGGATTTTACTTTTTTTCCCCTCCCAACCGAGGAGCCTCTAGGAAGGTCTTTTTTCCTTCTCTTTCTTTTTTTTAGCCATGCCCATGGATGTGGAAGTTGCTGGGCCAGGGGTCAAACCCAGAGCCATAGCAGTGACCTGCACCACTGCAGTGACAATGCCAGATCCTTAACTGCTAGGCTATCAGGGAACTCCCCAGCAAACATCTTTGTATTTTTTATTTATTTATTTTTTAGTTTTTTTTTTGTCTTTTTTGCCTTTTCTAGGACTGCTCCTGTGGCATATGGAGGTTCCCAGGCTAGGGTTCTAATCAGAGCTGTAGCCGCCGGCCTATGCCAGAGCAACAGCAACGCGGGATCCGAGCCATGTCTGTGACCTACACCACAGCTCATGGCAATGCCGGATCCTTAACCCACTGGGCGAGGCCAGGGATCGAACTGGCAACCTCATGGTTCCTAGTCGGATTCATTAACCACTGAGCCACGATGGAACTCCCAAACATCATTTTAGATGCAGAGCTGAGCTTGTGGGAAGTTCAGGGAATCTCTTGGAGGCTAAAGAAGTGGGCCTGCAGACCTCAGTAACCAGGGTTTAACCGCTGGTTAAACAAGGCCTGGACAGGAGACAAGGCCTCAGGCCTGAACTAATTAGAGTATTGGAACTGAAACCCCTGCATAAAGCTAGGGCCCTTGTGGAGGAATGTGCGAAAAGAAATTTTGCCTACTAGCAATAAGAGAAAAAACAATATGTCGTTTATTTTATCCTGGGTTTGAGCAGAGGGAAAAAAGTCCCTTTTAAGCCTTTATTTCTGCAGGTTTGCTGTTGCTTATGTTTGGGTTCCTGATTCACACTCCATGTATGCTCTGGGACATTATAAAAAAGACTGTATTAGCCAGTATGTATGAAACACAAATATATACATTTGTTTAACATACAGTAGCATACAGAATAAAGTAGACTTGGGTTGGTAGTTCCTGAGTTCCACACAAAGAAAATTTAACACTTGCTGGAGAGCTATATCCCTAACTCAAGCCCCACAGTACTCCCAGAGATAAAGTCTTGCTGAAGTAAAGGCTCCAGTTGAAATTCTGAGTACAAACAAAGAAATAAGCCACTTTCAGCTGAGGTATCTTAAATAAGAAAAGCAATTTGCATGGAAATGTATTATAGTATGATCCCATTTTTTTTTCCTTTTTTTTTCTTTTTACAGCTGCACCTGTGGCATATGGAAATTCCTAGGCCAGGGATCCAATCAAAGCTGCAGCTGCCAGCATATGCCACAGCCATGGGAACACGGGATTTGAGCCCCATCTGTGACCTATGCTACAGTTTGCAGCAATGATAGATCCTTAACCCACTGAGCAAGACCAGGGATTCGAACCTGCATTCTCATGAAGACTACATCCGGTTCTTAACTGGCTAAGCCACAGTGGGGACTCCATATGATCCTATATATTTTTTTTTTTTTGTCTTTTTGCTATTTCTTGGGCCGCTCCCGCGGCATATGGAGATTCCCAGGCTAGGGGTCCATTCGGAGCTGTAGCCACTGGCCTACGTCAGAGCCACAGCAACGAGGGATCCGAGCCGCATCTGCAACCTACACCACAGCTCACGGCAACGCCGGATCGTTAACCCACTGAGCAAGGCCAGGGACCGAACCCGCAACCTCATGGTTCCTAGTCGGATTTGTTAACCACTGCGCCACGACGGGAACTCCTGATCCTATTTTTTTTTTTTTATTTTCCCACTCTACAGCAAGGGGGTCAGGTTATCCTTACATGTATACATTACAATTACATTTTCCCCCCAGCCTTTCTTCTGTTGCAACATGAGTATCTAGACAAAGTCTGATCCTATTTTTAAGAGAACAAACACTCTCATCTCTCACAGACACCTAGTCACATACCCCGCTTTCTATATAACTTTGCATATGATTAGATGAGCGGTAAGTACAAGATATGCATCAGTTGAAAACCGCAGGGATCTGAGATGTCTCCCTTTGTCCCTATTTCAGCCAAGAAAAACCAAACGGCTCCAAGGAGCATCCCCGCCCCCTTGTTTATGGAGCACACAGGCACAAAGAATAGGTAGAATCATCAGTGCCAGTGGACAGAGAAATAACAGCTATTGAAAATTAAGTTAAACACTAATGTGAATGCCATAATTAACAGCCCCGTGTATTTATTCATGGCTATGCAGCAGGCACTTTCTAAATGCTTTACTTCTATAACAACCCTATGAGGTAGGGACCATCATGGCAATTCCCATTTTACCCACGAGAAAAGTGAAGCACGGAGAGTCCAGGAAACTTGCCCAAGGTCTCAGGTTCACCACCCCCACTGGCGGAGACATGGTGGAGCGCCAGCAGTTCACTCCCCAGCCCAGGCACTTAATCATTGGGCTAATACATAGGTATGTATACGGAGGATTTGGTGTGATAGTGATGATTTTTGTGTTGGGGAAGGTAGCTTAAGTATTGAATTATTTTTATTATAATTTCACTTTTCCTTCAATTTGCTACCTTTAAAATTAAAAAAAAACCCAAAACCAACAAATGGGAAAAAGGGCATCTAGTGTCTCCCTCACCCCTAGTACCTAACATCATAACCGGTCCTAAGTAAAAATGGTTACTGCATATGCTGTTGAATCTGGCAACATAAATTGTTTGTTTTTTTTTTTAAATTGCTCAATGAATTTATTACATTTATAGTTGTGCAATGATCATCACAATCCAATTTTACAGGATTTCCATCGCACAACCCCAGCGCATCTCCCCACCCCCCAGACTGTCTCCTTTGGAAACCATAAGTTTTTCAAAGTCTGTGAGTCAGTATCTGTTCTGCAAAGAAGTTCATTGTGTCCTTTTTTCAGATTCCACATGTCAGTGAAAGCATTTGATGTTGATGTCTCATTGTCTGACTGACTTCACTTAGCATGATAATTTCTAGGTCCATCCATGTTGCTAAAAATGCTGGTATTTTGTTCCTTTTAATGGCTGAGTAATATTCCATTGTGTATATGTACCACATCTTCTTGATCCATTCCTCTGTTGTGTCAACATAAATTGTGATTTAGGGAGCTCCCTGCCAAAGTATAGAGGTATAAGAAGTGTTTATTGAATGGAGTCAAATTGAATCATGGAGTGCAAATTGAAGAATGGCGAGCTGAGAAGGGCAAACTGAGCCAATGTTTATACAGATTTAGAGAGGACAGGGTGCCATTGTTGAAACCTTTATATTTCCTCACCTCGGGTTGCCTCTAATGATTAAAGTGAGGAGTGATTTTAGGGCTAGATTGCATTTATGACATGGCTTCTTTTTTCTGAGTGTCTTCAAGTCTTAGAATACACCTCTCTGTGCCAGGAGCCAGTGTTGATTAATTCATAAGAGAGAAAGTGGTGAAACGGGGGATTTAAATGCTGCAAGTTTAGAAATCGGGGAAAGGGCAAAGGGACATTAGAAATTTTGGGAAGTGGAAATCTGCATTGGAGAGAGGTGGGAAAAATGATGCCTTAAAGTCACACAGCTGTTCAGGAAGCATGGGACCCATCCAGGTCTTTAGGCTTATGGTCTTTCTTCCATACTTTGGAGTTTAAAAGATGTCAGTTTATTAATTTAGTTGCTCTGGTACAGAATATTCATGCTCAGTGAATTCTCTCTTCCATGGAGAACTGAAATGCTTTCAGAAATTTGCACGATGGCCATGGCGTATGAGTAGAAGGAGCTGATGATCTTAAAGCCAGGAGTCATGAAGCTGGGATAGTCCCAGGCTTCTGCCTCCTTTCACTCGGGTCTCCCGGCCACAGGGATAAGGCAGGGCAGGGCGCATGCGCACACATTCTTGCCCACCCGGCTCTAGCACTTCCTCTCTCAGACAGGGCCTGAAATGGTTAACTTTCTTTATACCCTTCTCCTGGCAACTCACCATGGCATCTTTCTGGGGACTCATCTGGGGGTTCAAAAATAACTGGTAACATTTATTGAGCTCAGGTGCTGTGTTCACACTTTACAAGTACTGTTTCTCTCTGTTTTGGTTGTAAAACAACAGAGGCTCGGAGAAGGTGTGTGTGGGAGGCCGTGGAGTGTGGTGGTCTGTCTTTTCTTTTCTTTCTTTCTTTTTTTTTTTTTGTCTTTTTAGGGCCGCGCCTGCGGCACATGGAGGTTCCCAGGCTAGGGGTCCAATCAGAGCTGTAGCCACTGGCCTACACCACATCCAGAGCCACACCAGATCCGAGCCATGTCTGCAATCTACACCACAGCTCACGGCAACGCCCTTAACCCCCTGAGCGAGGCCAGGCATCGAACCTTTGTCCTCGTGGATGCTAGTCAGATTCATTTCTGTGGAGCCACGGTGGGAAATCTGAGTGTGGTGTTCTGGAGTCAGAAATTTGGAGTCAGATGGGCAAGGGTCTTGCTTGAGGCAGATGGCATCACTTTCCAATGTCTTGGTTTCCTGAGTTATCAAGTGGGGATAATAGTATCCTCATTGCATGACAAACATTAGGATAAATAGAAAATGTGTCAAAGTGCTTCGCAGACTGCCTGACACCTGGTAAAGCCCTGATAAATGAACGATGCTATTAGTACTTAAGCGTATGTGCTCAGAGTCACACACCAGCAAGTTGTTACCATCAGAATTTGAATGCAGGCCCGGTTCAAGCTGAAGCCTGCACTGGCCCCCACTCCTTTGAAACACTGCTGACTCTCTGACAAAGGCTGGTCACCTCTCTCAGAAGTGAGAAGGGCCACTTTAGCGGAGCTTGTCTGCTCAGCCTGGGAGCCTGAGGTAGCCTCTACTTCTGCTTCTGTGAGCCTGGTAGCCTGTGGGAGGGCTTGGCTTTGAACTCACAGTTCTTCCAAGTGAGGGGCATACACACCAGGGGAGCCCAAGGCAACCTGCTGGGTGCCATGTGAATATATTAGTGTCTTTTACTTCTGTTTGTTTCCTTATCTGATTTACATTTCTCCTGTATGAGTTTTATAGAGGCCATATCCTGTTAGGACAGTAGGGCACACCCATTATTTTTATAAATAAAATAAAATATATTGGGAGTGCATGTCAGACTATTTTTATTGGTTTGCATGTACAGTCAAAACACTTCAAAGGCCACTAGATTCGGTAATGGTGCCTCAGTTAGGTCCGATCTATGGCAATTTACCAAGAGTTCGCAAATGGGAAGCCATGCCTGCTGAGAGCTTGGATGGATGGAAAGTGGATACACTTTACTCAGGAAACCACTTAGGCAAAGTGAAGGTGGTTTTTCAGAGTCTGGTTCAGGAGAGCGCAGGTCATCTGGGTGATTTTGGCTTTGGGAAGCACGTGTGAAGGTGGGCGCTTACTCAGCAGTGACTGTTTCAGGGATGTGGAAGGGGACCTTCTGTACTGCGGCCCTGCAGAAACAGATGCTGTCTGGCAGTGTGTTCATGGTCTCACTGTCTCAGCATTTGTGGTTTCATTTCCACCCTCCAGCTAGAGTAATTTTCACATTCACTTGGAGCTATTCTGGGACAAACCTGTAGAATGTCAGAGCTTTATCACGTCTTATCTATCCGTCCCTCTGCTCATTCATCAAACCATCTTATTTTTTTAGTGCATTTTCAAGCAAGTTGCAGACATTGTAACACTTCCCCCAACTTCAATATACATATGAATTTTAATTATAGAGCCTTAGTGGTATGTTTTGCTATCTGGCAGAACTAGACCCCCTCATGCATTTTTTTAAGATTTTCCCAGCTATTGCAAGGTTTTTTCTCCATGTGAATATTAGTACCAATTTATTTAGCTTTATTTTTTTGTCTCCCTCCCCCCCCCCTTTTTTAGGGCCACATCCAGAGCCTACTGAAGTTCCCAGGCTAGGGGTCGAATTGAGCTGTAGCCACTGGCCTGCGTCACAGCCACAGCAACACGGGATCCGAGCTGTGTCTTTGGTCTACACCACAGTAACACCGGATTCTTAACCCCCTGAGTGAGGTCAGGGATCCAATCTGTGTCCTCATGGTATGATACCAGTCAGATTTGTTTCCACTGAGCCATGACAGAAACTCCCTATAGCTTTATTTTAAAAAAAGCCCGTTAGATATTTTTATTGTGATTGCACTAATTTTTAAAATTAGAGAATCATGAAAGTTATAACTTTTATAATTAATGTTTTAAACGATGTTTTGTTGTTCTACCTAAGAAGAAAGAGTGAAATTCCCACACATTGCACCCCCTTTGGTGCCTCTGTGCATCTCTCTGCTTGTGCCTCTGCCTGTGGTTCCTTGTCCCTTCATCTTTCTAGGAAACTTGCATGTCTCTCTGTAAACTTGCCTTGTCTCAGAAGCCTTCCCTGAGTTTCCATAGCACATTGGCTCTCATAGCACACTCTTCCCTATACCTGTTTTGATTGCTTTGCTTTTGACGTGGTGAGGTGAGGTGTATAACCTGTCTCTTTCCCCTATTGTATCACTAGCGTCTAGTACAGTTCCTGACACATAGGATGCACTAAAATATTTGTTGAATAAGTGGTTGCAGGCCAATTTGCCACCTTTTCCATAGAGCAACCCTTCAGGTGGTTGGAGATTCCTATCACGGCTGCTTTTCAGCGTCCTTTTAATTAATTAATTTATTTTAAAGCTCTTTCTTTCCCCTGTGATATTCTTTCCAGATAATCCCTTACCATTTGAAGAAACTGTAACCAGAGAGTCATTTCACCGTTTTCCACAACCTTTGCATCACCAGCAGACCATGCACCTTAATTACCAACCCCAGGGGTCCCAATGGATGGCCAGACAACCCAGAAGCTTTTTGTGTACTTACTTCTCAACAATTAAATTTTCCACAGACGGCTTTGTACAATGACAGCTCTACATGATGTCATTTCTGAGTCATTAGTAACTTGCATTGTTTTTTTCTTATGGCATATGGAAATTCCCAGGCCAGGGATTGAATCCGAGCTGTGTTGCAGCTGTGGCAATGTGGGATCCTTCAACCCACTGCACTGAGCTGGGGATCAATCCTGTGTCCCTGCAGCGACCTGAGCTGCTGTAGTCAGATTCTTAACCCACTTTGCCACAGTGGGGACTTCTGAATTTTTTTCATCATTCTTTTTTCTTTTCTTTTTACGCCCAGGCTAGGGGTCGAACAGGAGCTGCCTCTGCCGGCCTTTGCCACAGCAATGTGGGATCCAAGCCTCATCTCTGACCTACACTGTAGCTTAGGGCAATGCTGGATCCTTACCCCACTGAGTGAGGCCAGGGATTGAACCTGCATCCTCACAGATACTAGTTGAGTTTGCAACCCTGAGCCATAATGGGAACTCCTCTTTTGTCATTCTTAAGCAAAGCATAACAGGTATGCATTTCCCATAAATATTGAACTGTTTGTAGTATTGGGAAAATATTTCATAAAACATGATTAGAGGAAGACATGAAAAGGTGTGAGTGTTAATGATCTGGTAACAGGAAGACAAAATATAGGATTTAAGTGCTGGCACCAATTCAGGCGAAATACTTGGCAGGAAATCTGAAAAGGCCTCCAAATTCAAGTGGCATAAGGTTATGTTTTTAAATTATGTGAAGGCCGGGCCTATACTTTCTAAAATGCTGGTATTTCAGGCTCCTAGTGGCTGACAGGCATTTCCTGGGATTATTCAGGGAATAACTATTTAAGAGGATGCTTGATCCATCGTAGGAAAATGGCAGTAATTTGCGATTGAAATAAAGGGCAATATTGTCCCTTTAAGTCATAGTTTTGTGGATTAATTTAAACAATGAAAACAATGAAATGATGGACCACAGAATTGTTTTTAGATCTGTGAGCCTTAAAGATAGTAAATAAGGGAGTTCCCGTCGTGGCTCAGTGGTTAACGAATCCGACTAGGAACCATGAGATTGCATGTTCAATCCCTGGCCTTGCTCAGTGGGTTAAGGATCTGGCGTTGCTGTGAACTGCGGTGTAGGTCACAGACGCGGCTTGGATCTGGCATTGCTGTGGCTCTGGTGTAGGCCGGTGGCTACAGCTCCGATTGGACCCCTAGCCTGGGAACCTCCGTGTGCCGGGTGCAGTCCTAGAAAAGGCAAAAAGACAAAAAAAAAAAAAAAAAAAAAAAAAAAGATAGTAAATAAGTTAGAAGGAGAAGAAATCTGTAACATATTTTAGATACTTCTTCAGGTTTTTTCAGGTTTTCTATTTCTGCTTGAGTCAATTACAGTTACATTATATCTTTTTGGGAATTTGTTCACATCAGCTAACTTGCCTAATTTGTTGCCATAAAGTCGTTTATAGTAGTTCTTATAATTCTTTTTAATTATGTGAGATTGATAGTGATGACTTCTGTGTTATTCCCAATTTTAGTAATTTGAGTGATCCTTATTTTTTTCTTCTTCAGTCTAAATAAAGTTTTGCTAATTTTGTCGTTCTTTTGAAAGAACCGACTTTTGGTTTTATAGATTTTTTTCTCTTCTTTTTATATTTCATTGATTTCCCCCCTCCCCCCCTTATCCATTATTATTTCCCTTCTCTGCTTGCTTTGGACCTAGTTTATTTTTTTCTAGTTTTTTTAAGGCAGAAGCTTAGGTTATTGATTTAAGACCTTTCTTTTTTCTAATATGTCCATTTGAAGTGATAAATTTCCCTCTAAGTGCTGCTTTGTCTTTATCCCCACAATTTTGATATGCTGTGTTTTTATTTATATTCAGCTTAAAAATATTTTCTTATTCTCCTTTTGATTTTGTCTTTGGTGTTTAGTCGTTTAGCTGTTTGGCTCTTTGTGTGGTGTTTAATTTCCAACTATTTGTGGATTTCCTATTGTTGATTTCGTATATAATTTCATGATGGTCAGAGAGTATACTTTATATATTTTAAATTATTTTACATTTATTGAGATTTGTTTATGCTCTAATGTATAGTGTATCCTGGAGAATATTCCAAGTGCACTCGAAGGAAGGCATCTCTGCTGTTATCTGATGGAATTTGTTCTACAGATGTTAAGTCAAGTTGATTCAGAGTGTTGTTCAAATCTACTTGTTTTCTGATTTTATGTCGAGGTGATCTAACCATCGTTGAGAGTGGTATTGAGTTCTCCTGCTACTATTGTTGAATTGTTGGTTTTTCCCTTGAAATATGTTATTTTTTGCTTCCTGTGTATTGGGGATTCTTTTTTGTGCAATCTGACAATCTCTGTGTTGATTAGTGTATCTGACTGATTCACATTTAACATTATTATATGTATGGTTGGATTTATGTTTGACAGTTGGCTATTTGGTTTATAGATTTCTCATTTGTTTCTATATTTGTTTTTATGTTTACTATTTTATTTTATACTAAAGAGATTTTTTGAATGATCATTTTAATTCCTTTGATTTTTTTTTTTTTTTTGTCTTTTTGCCATTTCTTGGGCCGCTCCCACAGCATATGGAGGTTCCCAGGCTAGGGGTCTAATCAGAGCTGTAGCCACCGGCCTACGCCACAGCCACAGCAACGAGGGATCCGAGCTGAGTCTGGACCTACACCACAACTCACGGCAATGCCGGATCCTTAACCCACTGAACAAGGCCAGGGATCGAACCTGCAACCTCATGGTTCCTAGTCAGATTTGTTAACCACTGCGCCACAACGGGAACTCCTGATTTTTTTTTCTCAATAACTTTTTGAGTTATTTGTCAGTGGTTGCTCTAGGGCAGTATTTCTCAGCTTCTGCAGTATTGGCATTTTTGTTGTTGGAAGCTATCCTGTGCGCTGTAGGATGTTTAGCAGCCCTTCTGGCTTCTTCCTGTCAGATGCTCCTAAGTTGTGACAACCAAAAATGTCTCCATCCATTGCTAAATGTCCTCTCGGGGGCAAAATCATTCCCAGTTGTGAACCATTACTCTAGATATTACACTATGCATCTTAATTTGTCATAGTGTACTTGATATTAGTATTAATTTAATTCCAGTATATATAAAAACTTAGCTCTGATATAGGTCCATGTCCTACCCCCACTTTGTCTTACATATGTTCAAAAGCCAACAATATACAGTGTTATAATTCTTGGTTCATAGTATGTCTTTTACAAAAGTAAAGAGAAATATATATTTATAGAATCTTTTGTTTTAACCTATATATTTAACACTTCTGGACTCTTTATTTCTTCCTAAGGGTTTGAGTTTCATTTTGAGTTGCAGCCTTGCTCCAGTATAGCCAATTCATTAGGCTCAGAGAGAGGATGACAAAAAAGTATTTTAAGAAAAACTTTGTGTTAGTTGGACCTGAACTGTAATCCTGTTTCATTGATGAGCCATGGAAACTTGGACAAGTTTTCTAACTTTTTTTTTTTTTTTTTTTGGTCTTTTTGTCTTCTAGGGCCATACCTGTGGCATATGGAGGCTCCCAGCCTAGGGGTCAAATTGGAGCTGTAGCTGCCGGCCTACACCACAGACACAGCAACGCCAGTTCCGAGCTGCGTCTGCAACCTACACCACAGTTCATGGCAACGTCAGATCCTTAACCCACTGAGTGAGGCCAGGGATCAAACCGACATCCTCATTGATGCTAGTTGGGTTCGTTAACCACCGAGCCACGGCGGGAACTCCTTTCTAACATTTTTGAGGCTCAATTTGCTCATCCCTAAAAAGGAGATATTTTCATGATAATTTTAAAGATTAAATGGAAGGTGTTTTAGATGCTTAATACGTTGTACTTAATGAATGTTAGTGTTGGTATCAGTTATTGACAGACACCCTCAAGGTGGGATGGATTAAGGGCTTGGAAAAATGGCAGAACAATGTTTTCATTGTTAAAGCTTGTCTTTTAGGAGTGACATTACTTTGCCCGGGGCTTATGGCCTATGGTGGGAGTGGCAGTCAGGGAAGTTTTCCCATGAGATATTAAGGCTTTTTAAGCTGGGGTTTGAGGCATGTTGGATCTTAATGACGGGTCAGTTTGGAATGGCAAAGAGCCAGGAACAGGTGGAACCAGGTCCAGATGACTGCTTTATAAGGTACGTCCTTGCCTCCAAATTACAGATTCCAATATTTGAGAATCTGTAATTTGGACCCATGCTTTTACTCATATCTAAGAAGCTCTGACCAGATAGGTGGTCTCTAGCTATAAGGAATTTCTGACAGTAATCTGATTCTCTGAGTCCCTCTGGTTTGGAATAGACACTGAGAGGCTAGGAGGAGTCCAGCAGAGGGTCTAGGCCCTGGCTGTATAGGCTACAGTTCAAAGCAAGGCTGCAGCCATTGGTTAAACTTAGAAACCACAAGCAGAAGCCTGAACACATGGACCAGGTGAATTCGATGTGGCTAGTGAAGGCCAAGAGATCACATCAGCCTGAGCAGTGAGACTAATTCTAGTTTCATATCAGAAGTGGAGATAGGATGAGCTTATGAAGCAGGGGCTGACTGAGGAGGACACCTGTGATGGGCCTTGAGGATGAGAACGGGTGTTAAAAGGTGAGAGCACATGTGGGAAGGGACTGTTGGCTAGAGACAAGAAATGTTCAGTATGTGTGAAGAACAGTAAGCAGGAGACTAGAAGACACATGGAGGGACACTGAGGACACTACTTGGGTAGTAAGATTTGAAAGTTCCCTTAAAACGCAGTGGTGAAAGACCTTGAATAGGGTGCTTAGATATTGGGAAGCCAGAGGAATTACTGAGGGGAAGAATGACAACCTTTTATGTGTTTTAAGATTAACTAAGGAATAATTTGGTTATAATACTATTAGTCTAAGGATCCAATCATGCATATATACATAAATATATATTATATGTAGTGAATACAGTTTTGTTATAGTATTTATGAGAGTTTTTGAAAAATTAGAGACATCCAATTCCCCTTTCTAAGAATACGGTGGACTGGGTTAATTCCACCAGACTTTCCCCTTAAAACAACTAGAAATACTAGGCACAAAAATAATGATACGGCCAGGACTTTAAGACAGGAGTCAAGGAGAGATGGGCCCAACTATAGGCAGTTGACTGAGGTCTTCTCAGAAAACCTACTTTGAGAGAACAGCAGTGATGTCTGTGGACACCTCCAAGGTTGGGATTAGAGATGGATGGGGAAGGAAAAAAGGTGTAATCTGGGCTTCAAACGGAGGTAAAAAGAATGGGTGTGGGAGAAGGAAGTAACAATTATTGGCTAACTACTAAATATCAGGCACTATGCCAGTGTTTTACAAACATGGATCTTGTTTAATCATCGTAAACATACTATGAGAAAGGTGTGATTATCTCCGTTGTACAGATGCCTAGAGCAGAACTGACCTGTTAAAGGTTGTGCATCCTGCTTTAGGAATGGCACATGTATGGTGGAGCCAGGACTTGAGTGGAAGCTGTCTAATTTAGGGGCTTGTGCCTTTTCTATTACCCCTGGTGCCTTTAAAATAATACAGAGATCTTCTATTCTGATGTATAAGACAGCTGTGTCTTTACTTATCTGGGTTGTTCCCAATTTAAAACATTTTGTCTTTTGGTCATTATAAGTATCCTCATACTTGATATACTCATCTGCCCTGATTTTTAAAAATAGAATTGCTTGGGGGTCCACTCTTCTTGTTTACTCCTTGTTCCAGAATTATGACTGGAAGTTCATAATCTTATCTGCTAATGATAGATTTTTTTTTCCATTGGAATGACATCCATAGTGGTTATTTTTTATTTCTTTGTCTTAAAAAGATGTATGTCTGTTGCTCCTTCACAGAACAAACTGAACTGTGATAGGCTTTGTAATTTATATAGCTGATTTCATGTTACTGTCAAGCTTATGGTTCTACTATACTTTGGACAGTTACAATTTTCTTTTCCTCTGAGGGCATTGGAACCTTATAGTCTCCTTTGAAAGAGACATGGTGATGTTCTCTCCCTGTTACCATATTTCTGAGGGAATGCATCCAGTAAAAGCCAAATGCAAGCTAAAGGCACAGATAGAAGTATAAATGAAAATTTCAGACCTGTAAAGGACCTCAGAGCTCTTCAAAATAACTTCTTTTTTTTTTTTAAATGAAGGCTTAGGGAGGAGAAGGTGCTTACACAAAATCATAAAGCTAATAAATAGTGGTACCAAAACAATGTTCCTGTAATTTCAATATAATGCTTTTCCCACCCTAACCCAGAATAAAATGTGATGGGAATAATTGGGCCTTTACTCTGCAGATATGACAGCCAGATTAGGAATAACAATTCCTAATTGTCATTTCTTAGATTCCAATTGACATTTCTTAGATTTTCTTTCTTCTTTTATTTTTATTTTTTGTCTTTTCTGGGGCCATACCCACAGCATATGGAGGTTCCCAGGCTGGGGGTCTAATTGGAGCTGTAGCCGCCAGCCTACGCCAGAGCCACAGCAACGTGCGATCCGAGCCATGTCTGCAACCTACACCACAGTTCACAGCAACGCCGGATCGTTAACCCACTGAGCAAGGCCAGGGATAGAACCCACAACCTCGTGGTTCCTAGTCAGATTTGTTAACCACTGAGCCATGATGGGAACTCCTAGATTTTCTTTCAAGCTAAATAAAATAATATTGGGAGAAAAAGGAAGATAGAACCCATAGAGCAAGAGAGAAGAGATGGCTCAAAGAAGGTGTTTACCTGCTCTTTTCCAGGAGGAGGTTTATGCCACACGAAAGGGAGGTGATTATACAAATCACCTGATGGGCCTAAATGGACCTGAAATTCACACATTCCATTCAGTTCCATCATTTTCAACTTCCATTGTTATGAGAGAAGTCAGCTGTCAGTCTAATGGTTGTTTGACTACAGATATTCTGCCTTTCATTTGTTTCCTTTTAAAGATTTTCTTTCTGTATTTAATGATTTGTCGTTTGAATGTGCAGTGTATTTGGTATGTTAAATTTTTTTTTTATTCTGCTTGGAATTTATTGGTCATCCTGGGATCATTTTAAACTATTTTTTTTAAACTAATGTTTGACTTGGGATTCTTTTATCCCCACAGGTAGTGTAGATTCCAGCTCTGAATCCACGTGAGTAAAGCCTTGTGATGAAGAAATCTTTAGGGAGATTCTACTCTTTTTTTCAGACTCTAACTAGAGTCAAGATCAAAACACTCAAGATCTCCACTGCTTACCTATACTGTGGGAAAGATCTTTTTTTTTTTTAAAAAAAATCTAGTTCATACCATTAAGGATGGTGCTTTTTGAGAGGTCCAGTCTTTTGGTGAGAGCTCTAACTCACCCTTTCACCCATTTTGGTCTGGGCTTTATTTCCTGTCCTCCCATGTGCATGAGGCACATTAAAATCAGTCCCTAAGCCATTAGGGATTGACAGATTTCTCCAGAGAGAATGCCAGTTTTAGTACTTGCTCATCTCTCTGGATTTATGGTTTCTCATTGTTCCTAACCTCTGAGCATTTCTTTCACTTTCATGCCAGCTCAGCCATGTAAGTGAAATGAGATATAAAAAATGTTTTACTAACATTTTACTGTATCCTCTGCCAGGAGTCTTTTTTACCTTGGCTTCCAAGTCTGTCATATTGCTGAAAATGAAAGTCAAATTGCATGGTTGATATTTGCTTTTATTGCTGTGCTTTAGGTGTCGTATCCAAAAAATAATTGCCACAACCAATATCAGGAAGCTTCTTCCTTAATTTTCTTTTAGGAAAAGAAAATCCTAAGTCTTATGTTTAAGACTTATGTATCGTCTTATATATCAAGTCTTGTGTTTAAGTCTTTAATCAATTTGAAGTTAATTTTGTGAGTATAAGCTAAGATCCAATTTAATTTTTCTGCTTGTGGTTATCCAGTTTCCCTATGCCATTTGTTGTTGAGACTGTTCTTTCCCCATGGAGTATTTGTGGACTCCTTGTCAAATATTAGTTGACCATATATTTGGGGCTTCCTCCTGTATTTCATGTTTCCCACACCTGCTCCTGTATGGGCTAACCTGACCTTCTGAGATTTTAAGTCCTGCCAAACAAGGTTTTGTTGGTCCCCCGGGCATATTACTACATGTGACTTCAGCCTAGCTCCCTCTCTTCATTACCTGCCAGGCATTGTGCCAGACACCCTTCATAATCATCTATTTTATTTTTTCAAATACTCTACAAAGGAGATTGAGTTTGGATTTCAGTGGGCAGAAACAAAGTCCCAGGACTAGCGTCCCATGAGCCCCTGTGAGGGAGTGCTCTTCTTCCTGGAAGATCCCAACCATGCTTGCTTGTAGAGAGCCTTGAGGGAGCAATAGATAAGCTCAAGAAGGGGAGTGCTACCAGCTGCCCACTTCCCACCCCATCACATTGGAAATACTTCAGAAACTGCCAGAAGGAAGGAAATTGCAGCTTTAGCCTCTTTGTTATTTCAGAGAGGAAAAAAATATATATACCTGCTGATGGATCCCAGTTATATGTCTGTGTTCTCAAACACTCTTCTGAACTATATATCTGTATATTCAACTGCTTACTTAATAGCTCTACTTAGACAATATTTAAAGGAACCTCAGAAGAACAGTGTGTACAAAGATGGATTCATCTTCTCTCCCAAACTTGACTTCTCCTTCTAGGTTCCTATCTTGATGAATACCAGCTTGATTCACTCAGATGCTGCCAGGAACTGGAGCAATATCCCTGCCTTATTCTTCCCCAATAAATCCTGTAATATTCCATCTCTGCTCAGCTGTTTCTGTTCTATTCGCCACTTCCTCAGCCTGTTTCCTCACTATCACTTATCTAGCTATTGTCCCTGCCTCCTTGGTCCTGCTCTCTTCCAGTCTATTTATCAAAACTAGCTAGAGTGACTACTCTTAAACCTTGGTACTCAAAGTGTGGTCCATGGACCAGCATCATTAAGCATCACCTGGAAGCTCATTAGAAATGCAGACTCTTAGGCCCCACCCCAGATCTGCTGAATCAGAATTTGTGTTTATAAAACCCCCAGATAATACCTAAGTACATTAGGATTTGAGAAGCATAGCTCTAAGATAAATATCTAATGATATCTCTGCCTTTTAAAAGCCCTTAAAGGCTTTCTACTGACCTCAAGAAAATCCACCCTTCTTAAGTGAGCCCATAATGCCCTTTAAGATATAGTCCCTATGGACCCAGGCAGGTTTGTCTCTTTTCTTGCTGCTGGTGACCTCTGGGCATCAATCACAGCTCTGCTCTCAGGTCTCTGACAGGGTGAACTCTGTGTCTTTTCTCCAGGATTTGCATGTGCTTTTCCCTCTGCCTGGAATATTCTTTGTCTACATCATTTCTTCCGCAAGGAAACCTTTGTGACTTCCCCCATCTGATTTTGGTTTCCCTTCTCTGTGTTCCTGTAGCACTCTGTATTTCCCTTATCTTGCTAATTAATTCTTTTTCTAAAACTTTGTCGAATAGTATTTGTGCAGCACCTGTGTGCTGGTATGCAAGCTGCTGAGAGTACCCTGGATCATAGATTCGTTCTCACGTCCTTCTCCCCCTCTAGACTTGAAGCTCATTGTGGATGGAAACCATGTTTACTTATTCGCTTGTGATCCCGAGACCTAGCATGACACTTTGAACAAAGTGACACTCAATAAAAACTTGTTAAATGGATGGGAAGCCCAAAGTATACCGATGATGAGTATGGGATACAAAGACCTATTTGGTGAATTAAGCGGGGGGTGTGTGACAAATTCCCTTTGCTCCCTTTAATCTGAAGGTGCTCAGGTCCAATCTCAGTCTTCTGGAGACTGGAAAATGGAGGCGTTGGAACCAATGATCTCATTTTAAAGATGCAGAAACCGAGGTTCAGAGAGGTTACAACTTGCCAAGGGTTACATTGATTATAAGAATTGGAGCCAGGACTCATAAGCTGGGAACTTTTTCCAGAGCCAGGACCTGTGTGAAGGTCAAGTTGGCCACTTCTGTCCTGAATGAATGAATGAGTGAATGAGTGCCAGCAGGCATCATTCTGATGATGATTTTAGTATATCAGGCGCTTCGTATTAAAAAAGCTAGCCATCTTGGAGTTCCTGCTGTGGTGCAGTGGGTTAATGATCTGACTTGTCTCTGTGGTATTGCCAGTTTGATCCCTGGCCTGGCACCATAGGTGAAGGATCTGGCATTGCCAAAGCTGTGGCATAGGTTGCAGGTGCATCTCAGATTTGGTCCCTGGCCTGGAAGCTTCTATATACCATAGGTGCAGCCAAAGAGGGGAAAAAAAATAAAAGCCAACCATCTCTAACATAGATCAGTCCTTCCTAGTCTTTTCCATGGACAGCAGACTCCCCAAAGAGCCCTTCCTTTGGGCCCTGCTGTGTGGGATCTGAAGTCTCTTTGCGTCTCCAGAGAATGCCAGATATAGAAGCGATCTCATTAGAAGCTGGTTGGTTCCATTTTCTTTTCCTCAAGGCTCAGAGACACAGAGTGACTGTTATCAAGGTAACACAGCAAATAAGAGGCAGAGCTGGGGCCCGGACCTCGACTTTTGAGTAGTCAGTTCAGAGCTCTATCCACTGGACTTTGCTGCCTCATACGCAGTAGGTATTCAGGAAATGCTTATTGATGGTCTTGCGATTGTTGCTCTCTGCTGGGAGCCTTTACAGGGTATGGAATGACTCAGCCTCAGTCAGGGACAAGTCCCCTGTGACTTTTAGTAAGCAAAAGAGAAGTTCACGTCTTGAGCTATGATTATCTGCTCAAATTCCTGCAATTAATGTCAAAGATAATAACTTGATTGTTATTATTAAATGTAAATGGGGATAGTCCTGAGATGCCCCAATGCAGCTGCCTGTTAATTTTGAACAGAGACGTCCGCTGACTGAAGCCTTGCCTCATGACGTGTGTGTGTGTGTGTGTGTGTGTGTGTGTGTGTGTAAGAGAGAGAGAGGGAATGTAACACTCAGACAGCCAAGACAATATGTTTCAGAATTTTCTACCTGCTGTTGTCTTTGAGATGCACGAGTTGCAAGCAGCCATGAGCACAAGCTGGGAGAGGTTTCCTGGTGACAGCGAGGAGGTGTAGGGACAGCACAGGCACTGGACTCAGACTGGGTTCATGTTCCCACCCTGGCTTTTGGTAAATTTTTTAAACTTTATAGATTTGTGAAGTGGTTGAATGCTGCCTATCTCACAGGATTACGTAAGGTGACATGTGGGAAGTGCTGTACACAGTGCCAGGCACATTGCATGTGCCTTAGGCCTGGTTAGTGAACTGTGGCCTGGGGGCTGGTAAGGTTAGCTGGTAGGGGCTTGTGCACAGGCTTCTCCCCATGGACCAGTTTTGGACGCAGTTATTACTGGGCCACCTGCCGTGTTCCCGGAGGAGCGACTGCAGAGCAGCATGATGCTCCTGGGATGTGCCCTGTCCAGATAGCCAGATGGTCAGTGCCGGAAGGTCTCCTGACCTGTCTCAGGATGGGGCCCTGCCAGGATCCACTTCTGGAGGTGGGAATTCTGGACGTGTAAGCCAAGACAGAGATTTGAGACTCTTTTACCAAAAGGTAGGATGGAGATGAAGCTACCAGAATTGGGACCCAGCTGTCAGCAGGGTGGATCCCTGTGAGCAGAGCTGAGGCCAAGGTCAGAGCCAAGGTGGTGGATGGTAGGCGCAGGTAGGATGGAGCCTCATAAATTCCCCCAAGCTATACACTGAGCTCCTTAAGGGAAGTGCATTGTGTTTTATTTTATTTTTATTTTTAATTTTTTTTTTGCTTTTTAGTGCTGCACCCATGACATCTGGAGGTTCCCAAGCTAGGAGTCGAATCCGAGTTACAGCCACCAGCTTACACCACAGCTATAGCCACATCAGATCTGAGCCTCGTCTACGACCTACACCACAGCTTATGGCAATGCTGGATCCTTAACCCACTGAGCGAGCGAGGCCAGGGATCGAACCCGGAACCTCATGGTTACTAATGGGATTTGTTTCTGCTTAGCCACGACGGGAACTCCTTTTTTTTTTTTTTTTTTTTTTTTAGAAGGAGGGTGCTGGCCCCAGAGTGCCTGGTTTTCGAATCCTGCCACCTACTAGCTCTGTGATTTCGGGCGAGATAGACCATCTCTCTGTGCTTTAACTTCTGCTGTGGAATGGGAATGAGAATCATGTCCCTTGCTTTGTAGTCACTTTGGAGGATTAAATGAACTCATTTATGTAGAGTCTTCACATCAGTGCTTGACATATGGCAGCACTTGATAGAGATGTAGAGGGTTGGAGTTCCCGTCGTGGCTCAGTGGTTAACGAATCTGACTAGGAACCATGAGGTTGAGGGTTCAATCCTTGGCCTCGCTCAGTGGGTTAAGGATCTGGCGTTGCCGTGAGCTGTGGTGTAGGTCGCAGACGTGGCTCAGATCCCGTGTTGCTGTGGCTGTGGTGTAGGCCAGTGGCTACAGCTCTGATTTGACCCCTAGCCTGGGAACCTCCATATGCCGTGGGAGCGGCCCAAGCAATGGCAAAAAGACAAAAAAAAAAAAAAAAAGATGTAGAGGGTCTTCTAAACTGTGCCAGGCACTGTTCCCAGCTCCAGGAGGGTGGTAGGTGACCAAACAAATTCCTTCTTTTGTGGAGCTGACGTTATTGCGGGGCGAGGCAGACAGAGAATCAACAGATACACAGGTATGTCTCTCCTGCTACGGGGTAACGGGCAAGGCAGGCTGAGCAGGACAGAAGGGAGGAACTCTTTCGGAACAGTGGTCAGGGAAAGCCTCTCTGACTAGGAGGCTCGAAAAGAGGCCTGGAAAATTGAGAGAATTGTGAGGCTATCAGAGGAGAGGCGCTTTCCAGGCTGAAGAAAGAGGAGCAGGGGAGGCCTGAGGTGGAGCCATGCTTGGGCGTTCAGAGGACGGTCAGGAGGCCAGAGGAAGTAGAGGGAGCCGGCCGGACAGTGGGGAGTGAGGTTGGAGAGATAATTGGGGCAGATGCACATAGACCCAGGGGAAGCCGCAGTGTCGATACTGGGTTTATCATAAGGGAGCTGGCAGGCCAGGGAGGGCAGGCAGAGGAGCAGTTCAGCTCTTTGTTTCCCCCGGGGGCTCATTGATAAACATCCTCTCTAGTTGCTGAGCAGAGAATAGACTGGTGGGGTGGGGGAGTGGGGCAACCTTTGAAGCTGTTGCCGTAGTACAGGCCAGACAGAGTGGCGGCTTCGCCTAGAAAAAAAGTGGTAGGGTGTTAAGGCATAGGACCACTCTGTGTGTGTTTGGAAGGCCAAGTGGACGTGGAGTAAGAAAGAGCAGAACCAAGGAGGAGTCAACACCTTAGGTCCAAGCGAATGGAAAAATAGGGTTGCTCTTTCCTGTCCCCCTGGATGGGAAGAAGCCGGGGGAGGAGAAGGTGTTGAGGGGAAAACAGTCCTGCTCTGGATGCACCAAGCTTGAGGATACTATTGTAGGAGAAAATGTCCCGATAAAAAGGTAGAAAGGAGAGAGCCTGGCCGTGATGACTGAGCAAAGTCCAGCCAACTGCCCCTCCCCGCCCCCGCGCACCTGCTTCTGTAAACTTGCTTCCGCATCTGCTACCCTGCCTGACCTCACTCCGGTCCGCCCCGCACAGACCTGGAAGAGCCAGCCCACAAAGGCCTTGTGAAACCCTTCCTCGGGGCTTAGACTCTGGAGAGCGATCTCCTCTGAGTCCGCCGGCGTCATAAACCTGAGTTCTCCACCTCTCCGAGGGCTCGCTTGGTTTCCCGCCGGGATAAAAGAGCTGGTACACTGCTGGGGCATGGTTAGCATGTATGTGGGCAGGTCCTCTGGGGAGTGAGACTAAATAGAGAACTCAGCCCTGGAGCACCCCAGAGCTGGAGGTCATTCCTCAAAGGAGGCAGGCAAGCCGTGGCCAGTGAGGGGAAGGTACCAGCAGTGGGTGTCCGGAAGCCAGTGAGGCACGTGTTTCCAGACAAGGGTAGTGATCACAGGTGTCACAGGCTGCCAGAGGCTAAGTGAGGTGACGCTTGTGGTTGACTATGGATTTGGGACACAGAGTCATTGTTGAGGTTGATAAGGGCAGCGCCAGTGGAGTGGTAGGGATGAAAGCCCAACTGGGGCAGGTTCAAGAGAGGCTGGGAGGAGAGAAGAGGAGGCATTAATTATAGACACATTCTATGAGGAGTTTTATTATACAAGGGAGCAGAGAACTGGAGCAGTATCTGGAAGAGCGTGCAGTCAAGTGAGGGAGGGTTTTCTTTTATGATGGAAGAAATAACAGATTTGTATGCTGATGAGAATGATTCAGTAAAGAGAGGGACACTGATAATACAGGGGGCTGGAGCCACATCCTTGAGTAGACAACAGGGGGTGGACCTTTGTGCCTGGGGAGGGGCTGGCTTTAGACGATGCTCACACCCCATTGGAGCCCTAGGTGCTGCTGGGTGTTTCTAGGGGGAGAGGCAGCAGTGGCATTGGGAGTCTTGCAGAGAATATTGGAAGGTTCATTCCAGGGACCAATGTTAAGTTGTTTTTATAGCTTCAGATTTCTGATCGTAGACATATAGTGAATTTGATGAACTCATAACCAGAAAGCAGACAGGGCAGCCACTAATAGCAGCTGTAGGAAATTCTTGGCTTCCAAATTATGCAGTTGTCCATCAACAGCTCTGTTTAGGGTGTCAGGCAGCAGCGATTTGTCAGCTGTGTTTGCATTAAAATGGGTCAAAGAAAAACCCTCAGGAAAATTAATGAGATGCAGGTCCACCCTTGGGCTTGTTTTTAGATATTCTATGCAACTCTTGTAAGGGTGGGATCTTGGGCTGCTGGATTTCAGTATCACTGGGGATTGACAATCTGAGAGGATGGCTGTTCCAATAACAGCTCTCTGAAACTCATGGACAAACGTCTTTTTTTTTATCCGAAGGACTCTTGAGTTTCTATTTTCCAGCCTTAATTATGGCTTATAACCTTGCTGATGGACTGAGATAGGCTGTGGCATTGTCCTCAAACAGGGCATTTGGGGATTTTGCTGTGGCTGAGAGTCTCTCTCTCTCTATTGCCGACATCATTTCCATTTTTCTTTATTATCAAGAAAGCCCAACTTTCCCTCTTTGTCTCTTTGGTTTGCAGCCCAAGTGCTTGCCCTGGTTGGTGCCTTGGATCCTTTGGTCCTTGGCTCAAGGGGTCTCCACTTGTGCTGTACTAGGCTGTGCCCTATTGTCTGGACTTGGGCTCTGTTTGTCCTACCTGCAGGTCTTCCTCTGTATGGCTGCTGAGTTTCTGGCTGCCAGCCGCAAGCTCTGACTGGCAGAGGAATGGTGCCCCAGGCCCTACCTGAGCCCCGAGGAGGTCCACCTGGCTGTTTGAACCAGCCTCATTCTCATATTGATACCTGTCTGCTGGGTCAGGGCTATGGGAAATGCCCTTCAGGGGCTGACATTACAGTGGGGAGACCAAACACAGGGAAGGGTCACCATCCTTCTCTCTGGGAACTGCAAGTCCTTCAGTGGAGCTGGAGCCGAAATGTGATGGCGCTGGAGTTGGGGAGGGAGGCTGGCCAGAGTTCTGGGGACAGTGGGGAGCCATTGAAGTTGTAAGAGGTCAGTGACATGTCCGATTTGCATTTGAGATTTGCTTGTCCCTCTGGCCTCTGTTCTGCTGTTGCTGCTGCTTCGAGGAGGAGGAGGAGGAGCAGCAGCAGTAGCAGCAGCAGCAGCCCCAGCAGCATGGGTTGGGAGGGAGGCACAGGAAGACTGGTGAGGAGGCTTTGTTCATCTCTGCACCTGCCTGAGCCTGGGAGGTGGTGGAGGGGACGTGGGGGCAGGCATAAAAGAGGGTAAATGCACTAAGTTGGCAGGACTCCCAGCTCAGCTTTAGAACATGATGCCGCTAAAGTGACTCGCACAGATCTGATTCTTTTCCGCCCTCACACGAACCCCTTATTCTCCCAAACACAGGGGATTAGCAGTGGTGTGATTTTAAATGCTACTTCCCACTCCCAGAAATATTCTCTTTGTAGAGATTGGAGGAAGGGATTATCTTTCTTTGTGGACTCTTGTATACCAGAAATTACAATCCCAGCCTAGGGGCCATTGAGACAAAACCAAAGAGGAAACTCGTGGGTTTTTTTTCAGCTTTCCTTCCTCTGTTATTTTGTTTTGGTTGATGAGAGGCAGTAGAATATAGTTGGAGAGCACACATTTTATAACTAAATTGCCATTTATTGGTGACTCTGGTCAAGTGACTGAGCCTCCCCGTGCCTCAATTTCCCCAACTCTAAAACAAAGATGACAATAATAAACCTATATCATAATGTTACTGTGAAGGTATATTAAATAATTTCTGTAAAGTGTCTAGACTAGAGGTGGCCCATAGTAGGACTTAATAATCTAAGCTATTACTATTGGTGATTTGGAACATTTGAGGACCAGAGGGCGAGGATGAAATGCTTCTCAATGGCAAAGTAACTATAAACAGACTCACCCAAATAGTTCTTCCCCGTTGGGGTACCAAAGAGGCAGTGATGGGGGCCCATAAACTGTTTTAAAATAGCTAATAGAAAGTGCACGTTGAAGTTCCCTGGTGGCCTAGCAGGATCTAGATGTCACTGCTGTGCCTTGGGTCACTGCTGTGGTGTAGCTTGGGCCCATGGCCTGGGGAACTTCTGCATGCTGCCTGTTTGGCTGAAAAGAAAGAAAAGAAAGAAAGGAAGGAAGGAAGAGAAAGAAAGAGAAAGAAAGGAAAAAGAAAAAGAAAGTGCCCATTAATCCAAGGCAAGTATCACAGGCAAGCCAGCTGCAGTGCTCCGTGGTTACAATGGTGGTATGAACGGAGTGCTTGGAAACAGAGGGAGGGTGGAGGTGAGAAGGGAGGTTATCAGGCTCCCCAGCTCCTCCCCAGAGACTCAGCCTCGCACACTGTGATTCTTGGACCATCTCTGGCAGCTTCTACTTTGCTCAGCTATTGACTGTCCTGGGGTCATTGTCTAATCCTTTCCTGTTCATTTTTAGATTGATGGAGAGTAGAAAGGTAGAGGGAAAGGTGACTGCATCAGAGAACACAGTGAGGGAGTTCTCGTGGTAGCTCAGTGGTTAACAAATCTGACTAGGAACCATGAGGTTGCCAGTTCGATCCGTGGCCTTGCTCAGTGGGTTATGGATCTGGTGTTGCTGTGAGCTGTGGTGTAGGTTGCAGACGCGGCTCAGATCTGGCGTGTCTGTGGCTCTGGCGTAGGCCGGTGGCTACAGCTCCTATTAGACCCCTAGCCTGGGAACCTCCATATGCTCTGGGAGTGGCCCAAGAAATGGCAAAACAACAACAACAACAACAACAACAACAACAACAACAACAACAAAACCCAACAAAGAACACAGTGAAGGAGTTCCCTGGTGGTCTGGTGGTTAGGACTTGGTGCTTTCACTGCTGTGGCCTGGGTACAATCCCTGGTCTGGGAGCTGAGATCCCACATCAAGCCTCTGCATGCTGCAGTAAAAATACCAAAAAACCAAAAAAAAACCCAACAACCAAAAAACCTCAAACCGTAGTGATTCTTACCTGGGCCCATGAAGGGGTCCCCACACTAGGTGAATGGCCATAGGAGGATCTTTGAAAAGGGGAAGTCATATTTTTATGTTTATATAAGACACATGGGCTTAGGAGGTGTGAGCAAAAGTTCATTAGATGAGCTGCCGTAGAGGATGCCCCACAGAAAGAGATGACCTGAAGGTTAGGGAGAGAGAAAGAACAGAGACTTCCCTGGCATGATGGAGCTACCAAAAGCAACAGCCTTCTCTTCTAGGGGTGCAGGACTCTGTGGCTAAGATCGCCCCTGACCCTCCCCCAAACACCAGCAGACAGGGGAGGGCAGATGCAAAAGTGTTGCATTTTATGAGAACTTGAAAAAGCGTGATATAAAATATCAATAAAATTTTACTTTATGCATGAATTTAATATGAATCTCTCAAGTGTGAAAATCTATCAGGAATCACACAATATCAAAGCTGGCTGGCAGATGGAATCACCAGTAGTGTTTATGCTAAAACCACATGGCTGCATGAGTTTGGAGGGAAACAGAACTATCTGCCACTGTTTGTAAAGATTGGTTTTTAATTATTCAAGGTTTAAATTATATTGTCTTCAAAAATGCATTCGTTACATAAAAGCAATGGTTCTGTATTATCGTGGTCTTTTTTCTTTCTTCTTCTTTTTTAATGTCTGCACTTGCAGCATATGGAATTTCCGTGATCTATGATAAGACAATATTGGGTCCTTAATCCACTGTGCCTGGCTGGGGATCAAACCCGCACCTCTGCAGTGACCAGAGCTGCTGCAGTTGCCACAGCAGAAACTCCTGTATTATCCTGGCCTTAATCTGATGGGAAAGAGGCTCAGGAAGCTGTGGCCCTGACCCAGGTCATAAAGTTGTAGCAGCAGCGTAGGAGCTAGAATCTAAGCTGTGAGACTCTGATAGTAGGGCTTTTTGGAGAACATGCTACAGTTTTTCATCCTGGACACCATTGATGTTTTGGACTGGATTTTTTTTTTTTAATTAAAAAAATTTTTTTTTGGTCTTTTCTAGGGCCGCCCCTGTGGCATATGGAGTGTCCCAGGCTAGGGGTCTAATCAGAGCAACACGGCAACACCATATCCAAGCCGCGTCTGTGACCGTCATCACAGCTCATGGCAATGCTGGATCCTTAACCCACTGAGCGAGGCCAGGGATGGAACCTGCAACCTCATGGTTCCCAGTCAGATGCGTTAACCACCGAGCCATGATGGGAACTCCTGGACTGGATTCTTTGTTGTAGGAGCTGTCCTGGGCATTGCAGGATGTTCAGCCGTATTTCTGGCATATATACCTGCTAGAAATACTGGTAGTACCCTCCCTCCCTACCCCGAGTCCCTTCGAGCCCTCCTCAAATTATCCTTTTTATTTCCTCTTTCCTGGCAAGACTCAGGAGGTACAAGAAATCTAGGCAGCCTGGTTCCTGGGCACTCAGTGGTTCTTGTCCAGTATCACAAAAAACTCAGTTTTGCCTGGGCTTGCACAGAGCTGGGCACCATGTTTGGGAGATTGGCTGAGAGCCGGGATAAAACTGAGTTCCTATAGTTTCAGGGATTCACAGCCTTTAAATACTCTCCTCAAAACCTTAGACAAAGTTTACCTTTTGAGCATCTGTTCTGATGACCATGGCTTCATACCAGAGCACTCCCAAAATTTGCAGTTTAGAATAACAGGCAGTCAGTAGGTCAGGAATTGGGGCAAACACGACAGGCATGATTTGTCTGCTGCACGATGTCCAAGGCCTCGGCTTAGAAGATGTGGAATCATCTGGAGGCTGGGATTATCTGGAAGCTCTTTCACTCACATGTCTGAGACTTGGGTGGGGATGCCTGGAAGACTCAGGCAGCTTCTCCATGTGGCTTGGGCTTTCAGCGTGGCCGTGGCTCAGGATACTGAGTGTGACTGCTTCAGCAAATAATCAATTGCCTTTTATCTAGTCCCGGAAGTTCAGGCCACGTCGTGGAGCAGAGGCAAATACCAAACTAAATTTATCTGTAACTGCAGGAGAATTTGGAGGAGGGATGGATGTGTGTAGGCTGGCTGATTGGAGATGACTTCCTGGAGGAGGTGGGGTATGAGCTGACTTTGCAGGATGGATAGGATTTGGATGGGCGCTGGGGAGGAAGGCAGGCATTCATGTAGAGGACACTGAGCAAAAGCTCTGCAATGGGAATGACATGGTTATGCTGGGACAGTGAGGAAATGGAGCTGAATGGAAAACAGAAGCAGTGATATGGGTAAAAAAAAAAAAAATAACATTTAATAACAACCCCTTACATTTATACAAACAAAAACTTGTTTGGGGCTTCTAGAAGGAAAGACGACATTGTGTTTGGTGAGCTTGTTCTGGAGGGCGAGGGCAGCCCCTCCGTCTGGTGTGGGGGTGTTTGTCAGGTTGTGGACTGTCATGGGCAGACTTTGACGGTGGACAGAGTAGGGCAGGGAGGATGGAGAAAGACAATATAAGACAGGGGTTGTGCCAGGCACGTTCTCCTAGGGAGATAATGTGGCTCTCTGGTCACGAGTGCAAAGCCTGCTGTCGCCTGCTGGCGCCACTGCCTGTTCCATGGAAGCACCTTTGTGCAACTTAGAAAACTTGAAGATTTCTCTGGTGGCTCAGTGGGTTAATGGTGCGGCATTGTCACTGCTGGGGCTCAGGTTTGATCTCTGGCCTGGAAACTTCTGTATGCTGTGGGCGTGGCTAAAAAAAAAAAAAAGAAAAATGAAAACTTTAGAATTGCCAATTAGACACAAAACACAATCTCATGAGCACTGGAACTTGGGTCTGAAGATGCATCTTCCCAATGAGCAGGATCAAAAGCCTCTGCAGACACATGCCAGCCTTACTTCCATCTTTTATCAGGAGTTCTTGCTGTGGCTCAGCAGGTTAAGAACCGCACACAGTGTCTGTGAAGATGCAGGTTTGATCCCTGGCCTCGCTCAGTGGGTTAAGGGATCTGGCCTTGCCCCAAAGTGTGGCGTAAGTCGCAGGTGTGGCTTGGATCCCCCGTTGCTGTGGCTGTGGCATAAGCCGGCAGCTGCAGCTCCGACTCCACCCTTAGCCCTGGAACTTCCATATGCCACAGGTGTGGATCTAAAAAGAAAAAAAAGAAAAAAAAAATGCTGGTATGAGAGTTTCTAGAAGCGCTGACCAGGTAGAGAATCCGAAGTCCTGTTACTGTGACTTTGAAGTGTTTACTGATCTTAGAAGTTGCCTCCTAAGCTGGGCACCCAGTATGGTCCACCTTATTCTCTTTGAATGCCCATTTCCCAAGCCCTTCCCAGCATTTTCATTCCCCCAAGTCTACTGCATCGAGTTTCCTCTTAAAATGTTTCTATTCTGAACTCAGTTCCCAAAGCAAACGACAGAAAGAAGGGAACGCAAGTCCTGAATGGTAGGTCAGCTCTCCATTCAGGCTTGTGTTTCATTTTACATTTTCTCAGGATTCCACATCATTGAACCATATCACCGTCACCTCAAGATTTTGTGCGCAGATGATATGCTTAAAGGTAAAGATGGGTGTTTCTCAGATTAGGGTGTGTGTTTTGAACACTTCCTGTGAGTATGGCTGGCTTTCCCTTTTTCAATCCGTAGCGGAATTGTCTCCTCTCTGAGGTATGGAAACGAGCCTGGAAACCATCATTCATTTGTAAAGAAAATGAGTTTCATATGTGAAAAAAAGATGTAATTAATTCAGTATAAATCTGAAAAATCAAGGCTGGAGTAGCTGAAGTCGTTCCTGGGTAACCAGGGCACAGTAAATAACTAACAAGCCATCAGCTACTTCATAGGGTGAGGAAGGTGATTTGTCCCTTCAAAGGGATGCTCAGCAAACTGTACATGGTACTTCTGTTGTGGAAAGAGGAGCTGGGACGGATCGTTACAGTATCTATGATGACGAAAGGACACTCCTGGATATGCCCATCCAAATTAGATTTGGGATAATTCAAAACATGTAGGGCTTCAATTCATGCATGGCTATGTATTCTAGCATTGTGGCTGCTGTTTTTGAAAATTTATTTTATTCTTGCCTAAGTAATAATATTAGGGGATCTCTCACCCAGAGCTCCCCCTCACTCTCTTCACTCAGAGCTCCCTCTCCCTTCCTCACCCTCACCCAGAGCTCCCCCACCCTCCTCACTCAGAGCTCTCTGGTCTGCTTTGAACAGCCCTTAGTCACTAAGGTTTTATTTCACTGAGTGAGCACTTGTCTCTTAATGTCTTCAATCTAAGGTCACTGTCATTAACCAAATACAGAACTTTTTTTCTCTTTGCAGTCCTAGTCAATGGGAAACAGTATGTTTCTAAGGAGCCGTTTTGGGGTTTTCGCCAGTGGGCCAACGACTCGGGTGAGGATACCTCTGAGTTCCTGTAGTTCTAAGGCCTGAGGCTTGCCTGGAGCCTCGGGGGTCCCCTGTTCCAGCATTCCATCCCTGCCCCCTGTCAGACATCTATTCATTCTCTGATGGAACAGAATTTTTTCCATCGGAAATATTCTCTGTTTGCTTATTGTCTGTTCTGTACATGGGTCAGATCCTACGGTACAGTCATCTTTCAAGACATTATCAATAGGTTTCTCCTCATTGAGGAGCACATCCCAGTGAAATGACAACTGATGGCCAAGTGATTATACTTTACACTCAAGCATATGGTGGCGGGGGTGGGGGTGGGGGACTTTGGAAAAAGTTGTGTCTTAGCTTAGATGGGGCCTTTGAGGAAAGCTATCTCTAATTTTGATAAAACCTCGAGGCTTCTTTGGAGGTCTGTTCCTCCCTCCCTCCCTTCTCCCCTCCCTTCCGTTCTTTCTTTCTCTCCGAAGCATGTGGATGTTCCTGGCCAGGGAGGAACCCGCCGCAGCAGTGGCAACCCCGGATCCTTAACCCCTGGGCCAGCAGGAACTCCAGGAGATATCTTAGAAATAGGAGCAAGCTGCTAAAGGAACTCAGATGAGGGACCATTCATTCACTTAGGTGTGGAGAGGCAGGGAGAGCTAAGACAGGTAGTACTGTTTATCACAGAACTTGCTAGATGTTGAAACCTGGGGAGCAGTTGACTGGGTTTGGTGGAGAAGCTGAAGTAAGGGAAGGCAACTGATGGGTGCAGATGCAAGGTGGGAAAGGGGACAGTACTGTGACATTCTAAGGAGTGAGGGCCATGATGCCTTCTCTTCATTTCAGTAGAAATCCTTTCACCTAGCACGGTGCTGCAGTGCATGCCTGGGGCCTAACTTGCTCCTCCTGGGCGAGGTGGCGTGTTTCCTACTTAGCTTAAATCTGGGGTGAGGAATAGGGAGGCTTGGCTTGCTTCAGGACTGAGATGGCCCCAGTAATCTTGCCTCTTCAAAATGATACCAGCCCTGCCTTTCCCCCACCCCTCCTCCCTCATCTGTGTCTTTATTTATTTATTTTATTTTTATTTTTTTTTGTCTTTTTGCCATTTCTTGGGCCACTCCCGCGGCATATGGAGATTCCCAGGCTAAGGGTCTAATCAGAGCTGTAGCCACCGACCTACGCCAGAGCCACAGCAACTCGGGATCCGAGCCGCGTCTTCGACCTACACCATAGCTCACCGCAACGCCAGATCCTTAACCCACTGAGCAAGGCCAGGGATCGAACCCTCAACCTCATGGTTCTCAGTCGGATTCGTTAATCACTGCGCCACGACGGGAACTCCTCATCTGTGTCTGTAAAGATCAAGCATTATTTGTCCTGTGCCATGGTCTGCCCCACTGTCCCGAGTTCCTCGGGGACAAGGACCTGCCCCATCCCACTCTGTGTCCTCAGCCACGGCCCAGGGCCTGGAGCACCACGGGGCTCAATAGAGGTAAACTGAACTGAACTGAGTAACATCGGATTCAGTCTGGGAACTTTCTGCCATGGCTAGAGAACTCCCAGGAGGTCACAGGTCACCTAGAAGGCTATCTTTGTGGAGGGACTTGGAAAGGGTCCTGGACCTTTGAGAGTGAATTTGAAGGGATCCCTGTCTGACCAGCTGATTCATTGTTTCTTTGATTGTGTGACCCCCCCTGGTGGTTTTCTGTTGGAATAGCTTCTTCAAGGAGCTGCCATTGGCAGCTTTGTGTGGGAGAAAAGGATTGAGATCCCCCCCCCCCTTTTATTTGGCTGCTCTCATGGAATGCGGAAGTTCTCAGGCCAGGGACAACACTGAATCTATAAGGCCACCAGGGAACTCCCTGAGAATCCTTCTTTGGCATAAATTTAAACTGCAACTGGCAGGTCTTGGTCTTTTACTGCTCTTTCATGTAGGAGTGGCCAGTATGGGTGAGCTCACCTGCGTGTGCTGGGGCCATTGGATGGTGCAGCTGGGGTGGCCACGTACAGCTCCGTAGTAAGAACTTCACAGGTCACTGTCTTTTTTTTTTTTTTTTTTTTTAAGTCTACACATATTAGCGATTTTTATTGCTCATGTGTAGTTTTTAATTGAGATTGAGATGACAGTAAGGAAAAGGAGTGATTAAGGAGTTTGTTCCTTCTTTCTTTGTGTTGTAAGGGGATGGAGAGAATTAGCGATACTAGAAATGCCTCCTGGGTCGGTCAGTTGGTGTTTGTTTTCCTCTGGCATAGGCACGACCTGTGGGAAGTTCCCCTTGTGGATACTGGTTTTTGGTAGAAGCCAGACCACCAAGACCAGTTCATATTCATAACCCATTTTGAAATGGAGAGGGGTGGTTTCCCCCATTATAGGATTTCATGGCAACTTGTCTTTCCAGAATGCACCGATATTACTTATGACTTATTTTTTTTTCATAAAATGTAGGCTGATTCAATGCCTGAGATTTATATTAAGGGAAAGAGCTGAAGACAGACCTCTGTTAGCTGACTTGCCTAGAAAATCACCCAGAAAAGAAAATTCTAGAGCCTTTCCCAGGGACAATTTTCACTTAAGTTCAGCATTCTAATCAAAAAAGGGACTATGAAAAACAGCTACTCTGAGTGCGATTAGTAAAAACAGAGCAAGAACCATCCTGAAATGTCAGGCGTTAGTGATGACCTTGAATAGCTTTTTTCATAATAGAGTTATATTTTTGACATGACATTTGCAGATGAGCTCTCAGCCCAGGATGGCTGCTTAAATCTCTTCCTCTGAACTATGATTTTTCTAATAGCAGACACTGAGATGCTGGGGATCCTTGTTGCCTGGCTTCCGACACAGTGACATATTTAGTATGTTTTAGCCCTGGGATAAATCTTCTCTTTCCACTTGCCTGGGCCCACTTCTCGTGTTCCTTAGCTCTCTGTGACCTGTGGGCTCACAATGCATGGAACAGTGAAACATTTTCCTTCAGCAATCAGCACAATTTTAAAGATTTTAACAAGTTCTGATGAAGTTTCTGTAAAAGGGGTTGCATGCTTCCTTGCTCTCCCAAGTAGACTATGCGGAACAGAATTGGAACATTTGCTGGAATCCTTGGAAACCCGGTCACTGTGGGGGATGTATGCCTGGGATGGTCTTAGGGTTTAGTGACTGGCCCAGGCTGCATGCCCGTGACGTAATTGGCCCCACTTTATGAACTTTTGTTGCCTTTGTCTTTCTGTTCCTTCTGCTACTGTTTCACTAACATATTATTTATCTTTGTTATTGGTAGGACTCTTGCCAGCAGTTTCTCTCTTTTGGTTTTCTCCCTTTAATCATCTGTGGGCCTGGATACAAGATAAGTGAACATTTAACAATGGTACATAAAATACGGAAAAGTGCGCACACAGGTTGGAGGATATGAGCTCTCCTATGTGCAAAATGCTTGAGTTTCACTGTTCAGGAATTATGGTATATCTTTTGACCATGATATGTTTTCTTCTTTTTCTTTCTTATTCCTTTTTTTTTTTTTTTTTTTGGTCTTTTTAGGGCTGCACCCACGCATATGGAGCTTCCCAGGCTAGGGGTCAAATTGGAGCTACAGCCGCTGGCCCACACCACAGCCACAGCAATGCAGGATCCGAGCCACATCTGCGACCTACCCCACAGCTCATGGCAACGCTGGACCCTTAACCCACTGAGCGAGGCCAGGGATCAAACCGGAAACCTCATGGTTCCTAGTCAGATTCGTTTCCACTTCGCCACGACGGGAACTCTCTTCCTTGTTCTTGTCTGTGTTCAGAATACTAGGTAGCTGTCACTGTCTTGATACATCATTTGCTGGCCTCCTAAGGAGTCCTCTTACCCCAGATGAGAAAATGAAGCTAGATCTATTGTCTCTAGAAGGTCACTGTTAAGATGCACACTGACATTTTGGTTTCGGCAGAGAGGGGGAGTCTTCACATGGGTAAAGTAACACTTGTCGTGTGCCTGTTGTGTACCAGATAGTGTTGTAATCTTTTTCACAGCCTTCCCATTCTAAGCTATGGCAACCACCTTTTCTGACGTTCACTGGATAAAACTGATTTTGTTGTTGTTGTTGTCTTTTTGCCATTTCTAGGGCTGCTCCCGTGGCATATGGAGGTTCCCAGGCTAGGGGTTGAATCGGAGCTGTAGCCACCGGCCTACGCCAGAGCCACAGCAACTCGGGATCCGAGCCGCGTCTGCAACCTACACCACAGCTCACGGCAATGCCAGATCCTTAACCCACCGAACGAGGCCAGGGATCAAACCTGCAACCTCATGGTTCCTAGTCGGATTCGTTAACCACTGCGCCACGACGGGAACTCCTAAAACTGATTTTGGACCCAGTCCATTTCCCCTATAAAGTCGTTTGTAGTCATCAGACTCTGGATACTGATTTTCAGTTCAGTAACCGGTTGCCGCACGTAGTCTACTCCCATGAGCACAGCAGCTCAGATGTCTTGATAAGATGTAACAGTCTGCCTTAGGGTTGGTTGGAATTAAGGATGCCTCTTTTGTGTGGGCAAGTGCATGTTTTTCTCTTGTTGCGTAATGAATTATCATAAACACAGCAGTTGAAAACAGCACACAGTTATTATTGCCTAGTTTTACTGCGTTGGGGGGGCGAGGTTAGTCTAGCTCAGCTGGGTCCTCTGCTGGTGGTCTTGTGAGGCTGCAGTTAAGGTGTTGGCTGGACTGAGTGCATTTTCACCTGGAGAAGAATCTCCCTCTAAACTCATCCAGGGTAGGGGCAGAATTTGTATCCTCACACGGCTCTGTAGCTGAGGGCTCCAGCTTTTTGCTGGCTTTCAGCTGAAGACTGCCTTCAGATCCTAGAGGCCGCCCTCAGCTCCCTGCCATGTGAGTTTCCTCAACAGGGTGTCTTTCTTCATCAAGCCATCAGGGAGAATCCCTGGCACAGGGAGGGCCCGCTCCTGATTCAGACAGGCCCACCCTGCATAATCTCTCTTTTGAGGAACTCCGAAGCAACTGATCTGGAGCCTTAATTACATACGCAAAATAGCTTCACCTTTGTGATATTCTGTTGCCTAGAAGCAAGTCACAGAGCCCACCCACACTCAAGGGAAAGAGATTATACAGGGCAAAACCATGAAGGGGCAGGGAGCCCTATTAGCATTCTACGTACCACAATAAGATTGTTCTTGATTCTTTCTTATCCTGATGTCACAGAAAGTGCAGGTTCCATAAAGAGACTGACCAATAGCGTTCCACTCTTCCTTGGTTCCTTAAAAAAAAAAAAATCAATACATCAATACCATGTATTAGCTATACTGTTCTACCTCTTAGAAGGTCCAGGCATCATCAGTTCCCTGGGTGTGCACAGCCACAGGGCTAATAGTGTTTCCTTGGCCTCGGACTGAGGGGTCCTTATGTTGTGCAGCTGAGTCTGCTGGCCTGACTAGACTGCCTTACAAAAATCTGTGGGTCAGTTGTGGAAAATAGAAACGTGGACTTCAGATTCTTTTTTAAGCAACTTTATCGAGATGTAATTTGCATATCATAAAATTCACCTATCTTAAGTGTACAGTTCAGAGAGCTTTAGCATGTTTATACATTAAATGAGCATCGCAATCCAATTTTGTTGGTTTTTTTTTGCCTTTTGTCTTCTTAGGGCCGCACTCGTGGCAGAAGGATGTTCCCAGGCTAGGGGTCAAGTCAGAGCTACCGCTGCCGGCCTACACCACAGACACAGAAACGCGGAATCCAAGCTGCATCTGTGACCTATGCCACAGCTCACGGCAATGCCGGATCCTCAACTCACTGGGCGAAGGCTGGGATCAAACCTGAAACCTCATGGTTCCTAGTCGGATTTGTTTCCCTGCCCATGACGGGAACTCCCTCACAATCCAATTTTAAAGTACTTTCATTACCCTGAAAGTTCCCTTGGGCCTTTTGAACTCAGTCTTTGCTCCCCCCCAACTGCGCCTCAGCCTCTGATAACCACAGATCTACTCTCTGTCTCTATTGTTTTATCTTTTTGTTCCTAGAAATATTATATAGATAGAATCACGTGGTCTTTGCTGTCAGCCCGTTTTATCAAGTAGAATGGTGGCTGCAGGTATCCCTACTTCATTCTTCTTTACTCTGACTTTCAGGTCTGGCTACATAATTTATAGCCCGATGCAAAATGCAGATACAAGGCCCCTTGTTCAAAAAGCAGGAAAAAGTGCCATTCATGGTGTTAAAGTATAAAGCTTTTCCTTTTCTTCAGAAGTCTCTTTTTCCGCCTGCCATGGCGTTTTTTTCATTTGCTCTTTGGTGTTGTGTTTAGCGTGGGGATACTTCCCATGGCGCATCGTCTGAGCAGGGTTCTCCACGGCAGGGTGTCCTTTCCAACCAGCCGCTGGACCAGTGTGCTGTTCTTGGCTGGCGAGCAGAAGTTGAGCCAGGCATCTGTCAACCACATGGACCTATTTCTCCAACCTATGGTGACAGGTGACCCCCAAAGGTAGTGCAGCCTCTATGCTGGGATGCACTAGAAACCTAGATTTGGTGCATGTCCCATTGGAATTCACTTACCAAACACACATTCAAAGATAAACTTATTAAGAATTTCAAGATGATGGAGTTCCCATCGTGGCTTAGCCGAAACGAATCTGACTCGTATCCATGAGAAGGCAGGTTTGATCCCTGGTCTTGCTCATTGGGTTAAAGATCTGGCGTTGCCGTGAGCTGTTGTGTAGGCCACAGATGTGGCACAGATCTGGCGTTGCTGTGGCTCTGATGTGGGCTGGTGGCTACAGCTCCGATTTGACCTCTAGCCTGAGAACCTCCATATGCCACAGGGGCAGGCCTAAAAAGACAAAAAAAAAAAAAAAAAAAAAAAAAAAAAAGAAAAAGAAAAAAAAAGAAAAAGGAATTTTGAGATGATGACCATAGAGCATTAAACCCTATGTGTGGGGCCCTCTGAGTGTGGTCTGTGTAATCCCACACTGGCTGCTTGCCCATGAAACTGGCCCATATTCCCTTATTTGATGAATCATGTTGTTTATCCATTTGCAAAATGATGGACTTTTAAGTTATTTCTAGTTTTTTTTTTTTTAATTTAAAACTATTTATGTATTTATTTTTGGTCTTTTTGCCTTTTCTAGGGCTGCTCCCATGGCATATGGAGGTTCTAATTGGAGCTGTAGCCACCGGCCTATGCCAGAATCACAGCAACGCAAGATCCAAGCCGAGTCTGCGACCTACACCACAGCTCACCGCAACGCCGGATCCTTAACCTACTTAGCGAGGCCAGGGACTGAACCCGCAACTTCATGGTTCCTAGTCTGACTCATTAACCAATGTGCCACGACGGAACTCCTGTTTCTAGTTTTTGGTCATGGTGAACATTCATTCAGGAGAGTCTTGCTGTGGACATGTTCTCCTTCGTCTTGAGTGGATACCTAAGAGTGTAATCGCTGGGTCATATGGGAAGTGTGTGTTCAGCTTTTTGAGAAACTGTCAGATTGTTTTCCAAAGTGGCTGTGCCATTTTATATCTCCCCTAGCAGTGTATGAGGGTTTCTTCAGATCCTCCCCCTCCTACCATCTGTCTTTTTGAGTATTAGCCTTTCTGCTGGGGGGAGGGTTGTGATAGTATCTCATTATGGTTTGATTTGCATTTTTGCAATGACCAGTGATACTGAACATCTTTTCATGTATTTATTTGCTATCTATATATTTTCTTTGGTGAAGTATCTATTTAAATCCCCCCCCCCCTTTTTTTGCTTTTTAGGGCTGTAGGCGTGGCATATGGAGGTTCCCAGGCTAGGAGTCTAATCAGAGCCACAGTTGCCGGCCTATGCCAGAACCATAGTGACGCCAGATTCAAGTGTGTCTGCAACCTACGCCACAGCTCAGGGCAACACTGGATCCTTGATCCCCTGAGTGAGGTTAGGGATTGTAGCTGCATCCTCACGGTTACCAGTCGGGTTCGTTTCTGCTGTGCCACAGTGGGAACTCCTGACCAGTTTGTTTTAAAATTGGGTTGTTTGTTCTGTTAGTAAATCATAAGACTCAAAAAATGTTCTGGATACAAGTTGTTCTAGTTATGTGATTTTGAAATATTTTTTTTCCTGGGCTGTGACTTATCTTTTCATTTTCTTAATGGTGTCTTTTGAACAGAAAACTTAAATTTTAGTGAAATCCAATTAATCAGAATTTTTTTTTTTATAGTCCATACTTTTGGTGATGTCTGATTCTTTTTATTACTCTCTTTGGGGGAGAAGTTGGGGTCTGTAGTGAGACAATCACCACCTTTTTACTTGTTTTGAGGCATTGAGGGGTTGATTTATTTTGATTATGTTATAGAAATACACAGAGGAAAAAAAATGAACATGACTTTTTATTTTTATTTTTTGTCTTTTTTAGGGCCATACCCGCAGCACATGGAGGTTCCCAGGCTAGGGGTCGAATTGGAGCTACAGCTGCTGGCCTGCACCACAGCCAAAGCCATGTTGGATCCTTAACCCACTGAGCAAGGCTGAGGATCGAACCTGCAGCCTCATGGTTCCTAGTCATATTCGTTTTGGCTGCGCCATGACGGGAACTCCTGAACAGGACTTTTTAGATGCACAGGCCTTTGTGCCCGCCCCCCCCCCCGCCCCCGTCCTCCTCCCCACCGCAGACATGCTGCACGTGTCTGGGGAGAGACTCATGGGGCAGCCTAGGAATGATGGAGAAGAGTCAGAGCCTGACAGCTCCACTCTCCGAATAAAAAGGGCAAACATCACATGGAAATTTCAGGGATCGTGGGATCCTTTGGCCTGTATGAGAGATTTTTCCAGAAGACCTGACCTCATGATTATACTAGAAGGGGAGTGATTTGAGGCTGAAGCTCTAGTTCTTTTTTTCTAAAGCTAAGCACACTCAAAGTCAATGATGAGCAGCAAACTTAGTTTTAGCTAAAACTGCACATGGGATGATAGAAGCAATAGTCGTAATATAAATGGTAGAGGCATTTGATGACTCAGGATGTTTTTATATAATTAATATCTTTCTGTTGGTTCAAAAAATATTTATCAAACACCTATTATGGGCCAGGCAGTGTTCTAGGCCCCATGGGCACCTAAAAAGGACAAAGCAGACAAAAATCCTTGCTGTGTGGAGTTTGCATTTCCAGGAGGGGGAGACAGACTTACATAAACAGTAAGGAAGATGATAAGGGTGTGACAGAAGTGACATATTGTGGGAAAAAGTAGCAGAGGGTGGAGGACTTGGATGGAGATGTTTCCAATCATATCGGGTGGTGGGGGGGGGCCTCCCTGGAGGGGTGCTCTTTGCAGTGAGAAAGTGATATCTGGGGAAAGAGCAAAGAAGGAGGCCCCAGGCAGTGCAGAGGCTGCTCCAAGACGATGGTGTGCCTGGCACGTCCAGCGCTGGGGTGGAGGTCAAGGTAGAAAGAGCGGGGAAGAGTGAAGCAGGAGACAAGTCAGAGAGGAGATGGGGCCAGATGATGACGACCTCAAAACCCATGAAGACGTGAGCTCTTACACAGCGAGAACTAGAACACATTTTGTTCGACTGTGACATCTAAGTTTCTCTTCCATTCAGGTGTGTAACAGTTTCATTTTCCTCAGATAAGTTCCCGAACAGCCCAAGGAATTTGGCCTGTGATCGGATAGTAGTTAACTTTTAAAAATTGCAAATGATGCTGTGTGCATAATAAAAGATAGCCAATGGATCTCAAATGTTATTACAGAGCCGCCAGAAAGATGAAAACACTGGCCTATGTACAAACGAATGAAAGTTAAATATATAAATGCATCTTTTTTCTTTGAAATAGGGTTTTGTTTTTTGTTTTTTGTTTTGGTCTTTTTGCCATTTCTTGGGCCACTCCCGTGGCATGTGGAGGTTCCCAGGTTAGGGGTCGAATCAGAGCTGTAGCTGCCAGCCTACGCCAGAGCCACAGCAACGCGGGATCCGAGCCGCGTCTGCAACCTACACCACAGCTCACGGCAACGCCGAATCCTTGACCCACTGAGTAAGGCCAGGGATCGAACTGGCAACCTCATGGTTCCTAGTCGGATTCGTTAACCACTGCGCCACGACAGGAACTCCTGAAATAGGTTTTAAATGGATTAATTAAAAATAGAGACTGTGGGAAATTACAAAAGCCAATTTAGTACAAAGCAGGCTATCAATGGGGAACTACAGTGTGATAACAGAGATTTAAAGAGGGACTCACCAGAATATGTAATTTATTGGATTTAAGTGTAAGATGCACATGAGATATTTTTACATATACCTGTGTAATAAGGAGGAATATGGACAGTGATTGAAACAGAATATCTCCTCGAGCCCTGGGGGAGAGAAGCACAGCACGGACATACCGGCTCCTTAGGGACTGGGCTGGGCCTACCACTGGTGGTTTGTGAATCCACTCACCATCTGTGAGAAAGTTGGTCTTTAAAAAAATTTTGTTGTTGTTGTTTTATTTTTTTTTGTCTTTTTAGGGCTGAACCTGCAGCATGTGGAAGGTCCCGGGCTAGGGGTCAAATCAGAGCTGCAGCTGCTGTCTATACCACGGGTCACAGCTACACCAGATACTTAACCCACTGAGCAAGGTTAGGGATTGAACCCACATCCTCATGGACAGTAGTTGGGTTCTTAACCTGTTGAGCCACCATGGGAAGTCTGGGAATCAGAGTCTTGCAGCCAGCTTTACAAGTCAGTTGGCTACATGACTCTTAGAAAATGTATGATCTCTGTGGCTTAGAACTCAAAGAAATAATCATTTAAATCGGAATGTTTCTCCACTGTGCTGTATATCCAAAGCTGACACAACATGGGGAATCAACTATACTTCAGTTAAAAAAAAAGAAAGTTCTCCAAGCTGAAACCAGACTTTTAAATATAAAGAAAATATCCTGTCTCAGTGGGAGTGGAGTAGACCCAGAAGTCGTCCTGGTGTAAACTGACCTGTTTCTGCCTTTCCTGGTGTGATTTTTGCACAGCTGTGGCAGAAACCCATTGTGGGTGCCCTCTGGTGGCAGGTTCAAGTTGCCGACGAGTGACTGGCATCCTGCAGTTAACCTATCAACTCCCTTCATGAGAAAGGCCTGTACCAACGCATCTTGTGTAAAACCTAGCATCTCCCTCTGCTAATGGTGCATATTCCAGAATTTAATAAAATTACTTGAATTCTAAGTTGGGCCTATAAATAAAAAAGCCATGGAACATTTCTGAACATTTGTGAATGTTAGTAAGAGCTAATCCTTTTGAGGTTCTAACTGTTCTAAGTGGTTCATGTTTATTAACTCATTTAAGCTGCACAATTAAGCTGCACAATTCTTGTTGTAGGAGATGCTATTATAGTCCCACTTTACAGAAGGGGAAACTTGGGCATAAAGAGGCCTCATTTGCACAAGGTCACATCACTAGGAAGTGGGAAAGCTGGAATCTACTCTCAGAAAGTCTTGTTCCAGATTCTGTGCTCTCAACTGCTGCAGCATGCTGTCACTTATGTACCTGGGTACACAGTTGATTTTGTACAGTGTCTTGTTCTCTGGCATTGACTATCCTTCTTCAAATATATTGCTTTTTAAAAGCAAAACAAGGTGAAATATTTTTATGTATTTGCATGCACACACATATATAAAATATATATTAAGTAAAATGTATCATTTAAAGACAGGTGCGTAAAAAGGAAGAATTATATATATGAGGCAAGATGAATACATGGCTTTGACTTTAAAAGTACTTGTGTTTTTCTTTGTGTGTGGTGATACTGCCATTTATGAATTTAGGTTATTCTTTAGATTGGAATTGAAAATGTAAAGTTCCTTAGGTCTTAATCTCTATTCGTCTAAACTTCTTGAGAACAGAATTAGGGTACATTTATCTCTGACTGCCAGGGGTGGGGACTCTGTCAATACTTATTGAATGATGAACAGTGAAATGAGTGAATAGATGTATCAACTAAGGAGTTCCTGCTGTGGTGCAGTGGGTTAAGAATCTGACTGCAGGGGCTTGCGTCGCCACGGAGGTGCAGGTTCAGTCCCAGGCTGGTGCAGCGGGTTAAAGGATCCCATGTTGCCAAAGCATAGGTTGCAGCTGTGGTTCGGCTATAGTCCTTGGCCTGGGAACCTCCATATGCTGCAGGTGTGGCCATACAAAGAAAAAAAAATTGGCTAAACTTGATTCAAAGTAATGAATATTCCTAATATTGACAGCAAAGGCTCATATGCTGTTTATGGTTCATCCCTTTCCTGACAACTTCATATGCACTAACTCCATCCGTAGCAACCTTAGGGGCAGATACTGTTATTACTCACCATTCTATAGGTAAGGAAACTGAGGCACAAAGGTTAAATAAATTGTTCAAGCTGGTAAGTAGCAGAGCTAAGATTCAAACCAGAAAATTTGGCTCTGGAATCCATGAGCTCAAGCACCAGGCTGCAGTGGCCTCATGCAAACAGGCCTGAGCTGGCCTTGGCTATGAGTGTGTTTACAGAGTGGCAGGGGTACACACTGGGGGGCTTTTCCTGTGCTTAGTGCTTATATGGAAAACATATTAGGTATGGGCTCCCTTCAGCTTGGGGAACCTCAGACTTCACATGCCCTCCACCCCAAACTGAACTCACCATGCCCTTCCCCGACCCCTAAACTCATCCCTGTTCTCTGTTCCCTGTCTCAGCAAGTGCAACAGTAGTCTGTTGTCTGGGCTTCCTTTCTCTAGGGCTGCCCCTGCGCCATCCTTGCTCCAAAGAGCATGCCAGAGTAGTTAAAAAAATAGACAATTTTTTTTCTAGCAGTTTTAGGTTCACAACGAAATTGAATATGAAGTACAGAATGGGAATTCCCAGATACCCACCTACCCAGCCTCCTGCATGCTCATCATCCCTCGCCAGAGGAGTGCGTTTGTTCTAACTGACAAAGCTATGCTGACATATTATTGCCCCAAATCCGTAGTTTACATCAGGGTTCACTCTTGGTGCTATACATCCTGCAGGTTTGGACAAATCTATAATGACACGTATAGTTTCATGTCATCGCAGTAGCAAACAGAATAGTTTCATTGCCCTAAACACCCCCCCTCCCGTGCTCTGTTTATTATTCATCCCTCTTTCTCCTCTAACCCATAGCAGCTTTTTTTTTTTTTTTAACTGTGTCCACAGTTTTGCCTTTTCCAGAATGTCATATAGTTGGAGTCGTATAGTATGTAGCCTTTTCAGATTGACTTCTTTCATTTTTTTTTTTCGGCTTTTTAGGGCTACCCCCATGGCATATGGAGGTTCCCAGGCTAGGGGTCTAATCGGAGCTGCAGCTGCCAGCCTACAGCACAGCCACAGCCAAGTCAGATCTGAGCTGCGTCTGTGACCTACACTGCAGCTCATGGCAAGGCCAGATCCTTAACCCACTGAGTGAGGCCAGGAATCAAACCTTCGTCCTCATGGATGCTAGTCAGATTCATTTCTGCTGAGCCACGACGGGAACTCCTCTCATTTCTTCTGAGTGCTAATACTCCAGTGTCTGATGGATCAGTTCATTTATCTGAGTGGTCTTTCAAGAACGCAAATCTGACTGTAGTTCTCTCTACTTGAGATCCTTTAATAGCTTCCCTGAGGATAAAAAATATACTCATTTGTATGCGTCCCAAAGTCTTCACAAAGATAGCCTTGCATTCCACTCCAGTACCCCCTCCCCATGGTACTCTGTTCTCTGTCTCTAATGAACTTCTTTCTTTTCCTCATAGTGACATGTTTTCACTTACTTCAGGGCTTTGGCACATCTGTCCTCCCCTTGTTTCATACCCTCCCCCTCCCCGAGCTCTCTGTTCTCCTGTCCTGTCTGTCTTCGGGGGGACGTCAGCATCCATATAGGTGGTCCATTCAATATTCAGGACTGTCTGTCTTGACCTTATTAGGCCGCCCATTCTCAAAGTCATGGTCGATAACTGCCCACTTCCTAAATCTGGATCCAGCATCCTGCTCTCTGGTCCTTCCCTCCTTTGTCTCTAACTCACCCAGGCAAGTCCCAGACCGCAGTGCAGACTTTACGTCTCACCCTGCCCACCTCCTCATACCCTCCTGTCCCTCTCTGTGCCACGTAGATGCCATGGTCTGGCATCGTAATCCTTCCCTTGGCAAAGTCCTACATGTAAGCCTCTTGCCTCGCTCCTTCCTCCATTGTCCTTGCCCAGAAAAGGACACCACCTGCTTAAAGCTACGTTAAAGTCACTAACTCCGCACCTGCCCCCAAGCAGCTGATAAGACTGCAGATCCCAAATGGTGGCCCCATGGTTCCCCATGAACAGTTTTAATCCTGTGCATCTTCCTCCTGCCAGCCTTGACCCTGCCTCCTCCTCCAGCTGTGGCATCGTCTCTGTGTTTCTGTTCAAAGCTAAGAAGCTTGAGAAGTTGTGTCCTCCTTTGCTCTGCTTTCTCGCCTCCCCGTCTCTCTCTTCCCTATGCTTCCATCAGGCTCTGTAATTCTGTCAGTGAAAGGCCTCTAACAAATGACAGTGCCGTATCTTGTCACAGACAGTTCTGTCCTCATCTTATTCAACCTGTCAGTAAAATGGTCTACTTATTCTTTTTTTATTCTTCAAAACACATTAACATTGTGGTGAAATACATAAAGCACAATTTACCGTCTTAACCTTGTGTCAGTGTCCAGTTCAGCAGCGCTAAGTGCAGTCACAGCGTCGGGCAGCCAATCTCCAGGAATGTTTTCCTCTCGCAAAACTGAAACCCTGTGTGCATTAAACAACAACACCCCACTTCCCTCTCCCTCCAGCTGCTGGAAACCACCATTCTACTTTCTGTCTCTGTGATTTTGACTGCTTTAGGGACCAGTGTAAGTGGAGTCAGACAGTGTTTGTCCTTTTGTGACTGACGTATTTCACTTGGCATAATGTTCTCAAAGTTCATCCATGTGGTAGCATGGGACAGGATTTCCTTCCTTTTTTTTTTTTTTCTTTTCTTTTCAGGGCCGCACACTTGACATATGGAAGTTCCCAGGCTAGGGGGTCAAATCAGAGCTACAGCTGCCGGTCTACACCACAGCCTCAGCGATGCCAGATCTGAGCTGCGTCTGTGACCTACACCATAGCTCATGGCAAGGCTGGATCCTTAACCCATGAGGGAGGCCGGGGATTAAACCCTCATCCTCATGGATACTTGTCGGATTGTTTCCCATGAGCCACAGCGGGAACTCCTTCTTCCTTTTTAAGGCTATAAAAGAGTCCATTGTATGTAGATAGCATTCATTTATCTGTTGATGGTCACGTAGATTGCCTCCAACTTTTGGCTGTTGTCAGTGAGGCTGCTGTGAACACGGATGTACACGTATCTGTCTCTGCTTTCAGTTCTTTGGAATATGTACCCAGAGGAGGAATTGATGAATCATATGGTAATTCTACATTTATTTTTTTTTTTTCTGCCACAGCCTGCAGTGGATTGACATGGGATCTCAGTTCTCAGACCAGGGATTGAACCTTGAAGTGTCGAGTCCTAACCACTGAACCACCAGGGAACTCCCTATATTTAATCTTTTGATAAACCTCCAAAACCATTTTCCTTAGTGACTGCATCACTTTACATTCCCACAAATAGGGTACAGGAGTTCCAACTTCTCCACGTCCTCATACACACTTGTTATTTTCTTTTCTTTTTTTTTTAATAATTGCTGTCTTAATGAGTGTGAGTTGTTATCTTACAGTGGTTTTGATATTCATTTTTCTAATGATTAGTGATGTTGAGTATCTTTTCCTGTGCTTGTTGGCCATCTGCATATCTTTCTTGGAGAAATGTTTATTCTGGTCGTTTGCTTGGTTTTTGTTGTTGTCATTGAGCTGTATGAGAGTTCATTATATATTCTGGGTCTTAACTCCTTATCAGATATATGATTTGCAGATATTTTCTCCTACTCTTTAGGTTGCCTCTCCATTCCTTTCATAGTGTCCTTTGACACACAGAAGTTTTAAATTTGGATATAGTTCAATTTATCTTTTTTTTTGTTGTTGCCCGTGCTCTTGTTGTCATAGTTAAGAAATCATTGCCAAATCCAGTGTTAGGAAGCTTTCCCTCTATGTTTTCTTCTGAGAGTTTATAGTTTTAGCCCATATGTCTACATTTTGGACCCACTTTAAGTTGATTTTGATATGTGGTATAAAGATCCAAAATCTTTTTTTTTTTTTGCATGTGGATATCCAGTTTTCCCAGCACCATCTGTTGGAAAGACTCCGCTCCTTTGCTTCTGAAACACATTTTTTTTTCTTAGTGCTCTGTGATTCTGCATGTTCCTGTTTTGCCTCTTAACCCAATGACTGTTCCTTCTCCAACTATTTGCTGGCTCCTCTTCTTGCTGACCTCCAAACATTGGATCTGTATAAGCTTAGTACTTGTCTCTTTCCCCTCTCTTCCCTCCCTCCCGCCCAGGTGACCTCATTCAATTCTGTGGCTTTAAATAGTGGCAACCCCCAGTTCTCTGTCTCCATCCCAGATCCTGTACTCCAGGCTCACATCCACTTGCTTTTTGGTATTTTCATTCAGATGTCTAACGTCACTCCATCAAAATCTGTTCATTCCTTGTTTCCAGCATCTTCCACTTTGCTGGTCCTCCCCAAGAAAAAATATGTATAGCAGTTATCATTTTTGAATATTATTTAAAGAATAAAAACATTTTATTAAAATATAGTTGATTTTCAATGTTGTGCCAATTTCTGCTGTACAGCAGAGTGACTCAGTCATACATACATTCACACACACACACACACACACACACACATATATATACATTCTTTTTTTTTTTTTTTTGCCATTTCTTGGACTGCTCCCACGGCATATGGAGTTTCCCAGGCTAGGGGTCTAATTGGAGCTGTAGCCGCCGGCCTATGCTAGAGCCACAGCAACGTGGGATCCGAGCCGTGTCTCTGACCTACACCACAGCTCACGGCAACGCTGGATCCTTAACCCACTGAGCAAGGCCAGGGATTGAACCTGCAACTTCATGGTTCCTAGTTGGATTCGTTAACCACTGCGCCACGACGGGAACTCCATATATATACATTCTTTTTAAAAAAATATTCCATCATGGTCTATCCTAGTAATCCAATAATCTTTTTTTTTTTTTTCCTGTCTTTTTTGTCTTTTGTTGTTGTTGTTGCTATTTCTTGGGCCGCTCCCGCGGCATATGGAGGTTCCCAGGCTAGGGGTTGAATCGGAGCTGTAGCCACCGGCCTACGCCAGAGCCACAGCAACTCGGGATCCGAGCCGTGTCTGCAACCTACACCACAGCTCACGGCAACGCTGGATCGTTAACCCACTGAGCAAGGGCAGGAACCGAACCTGCAACCTCATGGTTCCTAGTCGGATTCATTAACCACTGCGCCACGACGGGAACTCCCCCTTTTTTTTTTTTAAATGCACAACTTTCCTTTTTTTTCTTTCTTCTTTTTTTTTTTTTACAAGCATACCTGTTTTTGTTTGTTTGTTTGTTTTTTAACGGCTGTACCTATGGCATTTAGAAGTTCCTGGGCCAGGGGTCGAATCACAGCTGTAGCTGCGGCCTGTGCCATAGCCATGGCAATACTGGATCCTTAAGCCTCTGAGTCAGGCCAGGGGTGGAACCTGCATCTTCATAGAGAACAATGTCAGGCCGTTAAACTCCTGAGGCGCAGTGGAACTTCTGCAGTAGTCATTTTTCAATAGCAACCTTTTTTTTTTTTTTCAATTTTACTGCACTAGTTTGGATTTCCCAATTACCTGCTCTCATAGCACATACTCTTATCTACCAAAGCACTCATGGTATTAGTTTACTGTAATTATTTGTTTCTAGCAATTGACTGAATCCTGTGCTAGACTGTCACCTCTAGGGGTGTGCCTGCTTTGTTTAAGATTGGACCCCCAGCATATTGTCTGGCACACAGGAGGGGCTCAATAAATACCTTTTGATCAGACAAATGAATTACCTGGCAGTGGAGTATAAAGGGTTTATATGAGGAGTGAGTGAGGAGCCTGGAGTCAGGGGCTCTATTTAAGAATCTCTCTAAGTAAGAGGTAATACATATCCGAACTAAGAAGGTAGGGGTGGAAAGGAAGACATATATTTAAGAAACATGAAAGCTGAATCCATGGAGCGTAAATGCCTGGGCTTGGGGACGGATGGGTATCACAGGACTTGTGCAGAAATTATGCTTCAATGATATGGCTAGGGATTTGATAAACCATGCTCACCAGAGTTGTTTGTTGGAAATGATTTACTGAAACGCCATCAGCAAAAACTTTATTAGATAGTTTTCTACTTTCCTGTAGAGAATTTCTTCTTCTTTTTTTTTTTTTTTTTTGGTCTTTTAAGGGCTGCACCTATGGCATATGGAGGTTCCCAGGCTAGGAGTCAGATCAGACCTGTAGCTGCTGGCCCACACCACAGCCACAGCAATGAGGGATCCGAGCCACATCTGCGACCTACACCGCAGCTCATGGCAACACCAGATCCTTAACCTGCTGAGTGAGGCCAGGGATTGAACTGCGTCCTCACGGACACTAGTCAGGTTCGTTTCTGCTGAGCCACGGCAGGAACTCCGAATCTCTTCTTTTCTACAGGCAGGTCCTGTGTGAAGGCTGTACGAGAGATTTGGATGTTACAAGGGAAACTCCGTTGCCAAGAGCTAAGACACACTCCCCAAGTTACAGCCTATCTTCTAGGCCCAATCTTTGATCATCTGGTTTTAGAAGCTAATCTGTGTTCTTTAGCTTTTTTTCTTTTTCTGTCACAGATGTGCACATATCAGTTTAAGTTCAGCGAACTCCCTGTTGAGAGAGTCTCTGATTCAAGCTTACATGACAGTTCTCATTTTTGTGTCAACTATAGTGAGGTTATGAGACTTACGTTTCTAATCACTATAGTGGCAGCCTTTCATTTCCCCGTTTTCTACAGACTTATTTGACATAATAAGGGCAAGTGCAGTAAAATATTCAAATAAGCGCATAAACACTCTCTAATGGATACAAGTGGGGGTGCTGCTAAAATTGAACTATGAGCTGTGAGCTGACATGATAACTTGGACAGGTTGCTTGTTGGATAATAGCAAAGAGACCACCCCCCCCATGCTGAAGGCACTTGTGTTAAGAAGGGCCCTGCTATAAAGGGGTTGTGAAGAAAATGGAACTCTACTTATATTTGGGGGAATTTGCAGGTAGTTCTAGACAATATCTTCAATGGGACTCTCCTGCTTCTATAAGAATCATTCCCTTTACTCGCTATGTTCATTTCTTTGGTAGGAACTTGTTATGGGCCGAATTGTGCCCCTCCTAGAATTCATATGTTGAAGTCCTAACCCCCAGTTCTTTAGCATGTGACTGTGTTTGGAGATGAGGCATTTAAAGAAGTAATTAAGGGAGTTCCCATCGTGGCTCAGTGGTTAATGAATCTGAATCCGACTAGGAACCATGAGGTTGCAGGTTCCATCCCTGGCCTCGCTCAATGGGTTAAGGATCCGGTGTTGCCGTGAACTGTGGTGTAGGTCGCAGTCGTGGCTCGGATCCTGTGTGGCTGTGGCTCTGGCGTAGGCCGGCAGCTACAGCTCCAATTAGACCCCTAGCCTGGGAACCTCCATATGCCGTGGGAGTGGCCCTAGAAAAGGCAAAAAGACAAAAAAAAAAAAAAAAAAAAAAAAAAGAAGTAATTAAGGTAAAAGAAAGTCAGATGGATGGGCCCCAATCCAGTATGCTTCATAGGGAAGAGGAGACTGGGACACAGACACACAGAGGGGAAAACCATGTGAAGACACGGGGAGGAGACAGCCGTCTGCAAGCCAGAGAGAGAGGCCTCGGAAGACACCCATCCTGCCAACACCTTGACCTAGGACTTGCAGCCTCCAGAGCTGTTTGACAATTAATTTCTGCTGTTTAAGCCTCCTGGTCTGAGGGACTTGGTCATTGCTGCCCCAGCACACTCATACCAAGCTTTTGGACCAAATGCCACCAGCCTGGCTGAGCCCTCTTAGACACCCTCTTAGCTTCACTGGGTCCTCTGGGCCTTACAGGGGGAGAAGCATCCCCGTAGGGTCCAAGCAGAAACGTGTGGTTTGATGACTCATCCGGGGTCACACACACCCAGGTAGAGGCCAGATTGCAGACTAGAGCTCACTGTTCAGCGCATAGCCCCCTTAAGAGATGTGGACATGTCAGTTCTTCAGTCTGTTTGATAAAATGCTGGATGAGGCATAACACCTTGAATATGTCCATGTAATCACTTGCAAACAGATGCTGTCCTTCTTCAGATGACATGGTAGTTTTCATAAGTGTTTCACACGAATGGCCCCAAGGAAAGAAGTTGTGAGGGAGAGAGCAGTGGGAGGGGAGGGGAGAGGAGATTTTACAGACCTATGCGTAGATCTCTGCCAAGACGTGAAAAATACCGAAAAAGTAAACATCAATTGCCAATCATTTTTTAAAGGAAGAATATTTTCTTATGTCATTATAGAAGTAATAAATATTTATGGTGTAACATTTGCAAAAGACCAAAGCTTAAGGAAAGAAACATAGATCTCTCACAATCTGACTGTTCAAAGATAACTCCTGTGAACATTTGAATAGCTGTCTTTCCAAAATTTATTCTATGCCTATGTAAACATATGTATATATCATACAAATGAAATTACCGTGTATATGTACTACTTCATAGCCTCTGTTGTTTGTGTTTGGAAATATTTTATGGACATTTTCCCAGATCATCAAATATTATTCTTTGAAAATGCAACTTTTATTATGATTACCTTTTTTTTTTTTTTTTTGCCTTTTTTTTAGGGCCACACCCACGGCATATGGAAGTCCCCAGGCTAGGGTTGAATCAGAGCTGTAGCCACTGGCCTATGCCACAGCCACAGCAACATGGAATCTGAGCCGTGTCTGCGACCTACACCACAGCTCACGGCAACTCTGGATCCCTGATCCACTGAGCAAGGCCAGGGATCGAACCCGCATCTTCATGGATTTTAGTCGGATTCATTTCTGTTACACCACAATGGAAACTCCTATCATTACATTTTTAATGTTCATTATACAAATGTGCCCTACTTTATTTCACTAATATCCTAGTATTCAATTAAAATAAGTTCATTTTATAATCAGAAATGTAGTCAAAATGTTAGTGGAATTATGTTAAAAAATAAAGGTCAGGAAAAATTTTTTTCTTTGTCTGTGCTCACGGCAGGGGTCAAATCTTTCCCACAGCAGTAACCAGAGCCATAGCAGTGACAATGCCAGATCCTTTACCTGCTGAGACACTAGAGAACTCCCAGAAAATTTTTTTTTAGTTTTTTATTTTTTCTGTTATAGTTGATTTACATTGTTCTTTCAATTTCTGCTGTACAGCAAAGTGACCCAGTCATACACATATATACACATTCTTTTTCTCACGTTATCCTCCGTCATGTTCTGAAAAAAATTCTTTTAAAGGACATATTATATATTTAGTTACCCCCCAATTAAGGACTTTTATTTAGATAGCTGCAGTTGTAGTTATTCTTTCTCAGTAATTGTGTATTGTCGCTGGAGGTAGTTTAGTTTTACTGGAAGAAATTTGCTTAAAATACGAAATTTGAGTGAATTTATTCTTATGACTTTTATTTTTGACCATCTTTTCATTGAATTATTAATTGGTGGCATATTTTATTTTTAGGTTTTTCGTGTGTGTACCTGAAAACATGTCTGTTCCATGAACTCAAATTTAAGGTTCCAGTACTCTTCCTCCTTGTCTTTGCTTTTTTCTTTCTGACATGACAGGGCCTGGCGTATTTTGAAACATTCTTTGGAAATGTCTATGAAGCAAGTTCAAAAGACATGAACTTTTGTCTTCGTTAAATTATGGAGAAAAGAGAATTTTAATGTGTTTACTTTAAAATGAATAGAATTGCAAGAGAAACTATCTGCTATGTTATTGCAACTGTCTAGCATTTGTTAAAGGGCTTAGTACGTGGCAGCCACTTTCCTGTAAATTATTTCATTTAATTCTCACTCTAGCCTCACAATTTTGGTAGTTTTTCCTCCATTTTATATGAGCAGAAACTGAGTCAAAGGGGTTGCATCACTGTCCAGGGGCACACTGATACGTGGTGGGCTCCAAAGCATGGGTTTTCTTTTTCATTACACAGTACAGTTTTTGGATGACCAGCACAGCTCCTCAGATCGCTTTTGGATTCTTTAATGGGCAGTCAGAGGCAAGGAGCAGGCACACACAGACTGGTTGTGATGGTTGAATAATCAGACTCATTTTGTGGGACTCATTCCCGCTGTTTGTCATCACACACCTACATTATGTACAGTAAGGTCCTTGTGGGTAGATGGGCATGCACTTATATATACATGTACAAAAGCCTGCCCTGAAAGGGATGCACTGATGCCTTTGGAAACCTCCAAAATACAGCCCAGTCCTATAGCCAGAACACGAGTCGGCAGCCAAATGCTGTAGTAACAGTACATCAAGGCCAAAAACTTGAGAAATGCTCAGAAAATTAATACTCAAAAATAAAATATTTTACTATTTATTACAACTTTTTAAAAATCCTTATTCTTTTAACGTGGCACTTGTCACTGATTGGCTATGACCTTGATTTACCTTGACTGTGCTTTTGGTTATTTATTGCAGCGTATCACCTTTGCCTGTCATTGGCAAACCCTCTTCCTAGATGCTTTGAAGAGTACGTTTTTATTGATGTGTAACACAAATATGTTTCAACAGAGACAAATCACAAGGTATATAGGTTGAGTGATTTTCGTGAAATGGACTTGCCCGTGTAGCTGACACTCAGATTGAGAAAAGGAATGTTAAAAAGAAAAAGAAAAAGAATATTTTCAGCATCAGAGAAACCTCCTCATACCCAGTCTTAATTATCATCATGCCTCCCTCCCTGAAGGCTTCCACTCTCCTGACTTTTATCACCAGCTTTCTCTGTTTTTGAACTTCATATAAGTTAAGTCATAGAAAATATACCATTTTGTATTTGGTTTCATTTTTCAGCATTATTTTGTGAGATTCATCCAGGTTATTGCAACACTTGTTTATTCAGTTTGATTTCTGCACAGCATTCCTTTGTCTGAATGTGTCACAATTGATTTTAGCCATTTTCTCACAGTAGACTTTTGATTTCTGCTGAGTTTTTGGCTATTAGGAATAGTGCCCCTAAAAACATTCTCATACCGTATCTTCTGACACAAATATATATTTCGCTGGATATGTGCCTAGGAGTGGATCGCTGGGTTATAGAGTAGAGACATGTTTCAACTTTTGTAGATAACTGCCGAATGCTTTTTTCCAAAGTCATCGTACTAATTTAAGTTCTCTTAATAATATATGCGAGATTTAGCTGCTCTGGATCTTTGCCAGCAATTGGTATTAGTCCTTTTCATTTTAGCTGTTTGGTGGGTAGGCTCATTAAGGTTTTACTCTGTGTTTCTCTAATAACTGAGGAAGTTGAGTACCTTTTCATATGTTTGTTGGCAATTGGGATATCCTTTTTTGTGAAATACCTGTTCAGATCTCTTGCCCATTTTCTTTCTTTTTTTTTTTTCCTGTCTTTTTGTCTTTTCTAGGGCCGCACTTGCAGCATATGGAGGTTCCCAGGCTATGCCTATGCCACAGCCACAGCAACGCTGGATCCTTAACCCACTGAGCGAGGCCAGGGATTGAACATGCAACCTCATGGTTCCTAGTCGGATTCGTTAACCACTGCGCCACAACGGGAACTCCTCCTGCCCATTTTGTATTCGTTTAGTGTGTTTTTCTTACTGATTGTAGGAATTCTTTATATGTCTATCTCCTAGGTGGTGTAGTGGCTGGAGGCAGTGTGTAAGTCCTGGCATCCTGGAGGGTGTGGTATAGACGGAGGGGTGGGCTGTGGAGGTGGTGGGGCAGGAAGAACAGAAAGGGAGGTTGAGGCACTCGACTAAAACCCTGTTTGCCTCTCCTTTCAGCCCTGACATGGGAAAGGTATCTTAAGTAGTAGTACCTTTAGTAGTAGTACCTTGGTAGCTCTGTGCTTCAGCAGCGGGTAGGCTGGCGCCACCTCTTGGCCTATGAATCTGGGTGTTGAAGCCCTATTGCCTGGGAATCCATACAGGATTCTAAACTCACAATATCAGATGATCTTGTCCAGTCCCAAATTTGGGTGTTGCTTCCTCACCTCTTCTCCAAGTCCTCGCCTCTCCACTCCCATCAAGTACTGGCAATTCTACGTCCAAAATATGCCTCCAGTCGAATCCCTCCACTTGTACCACCAGCATCTGGGTCAAGGCACATCACCCTTCCCCTAGGCCAATGAGAGGGCTTCCAGACGGACCTCCAGCTGCCACTGGGAACTGTTTTAAAACAGAAGTTGAACCGGTCCTTGGAGTTCTTTATTCTCCCTGCTCTTATCCCTTATACCCCCTATTCCTTCCCTCATAGCTCTATCACAATTGGGAATTACATCTTTCTTTCTGCCTTTGTTTTCATACCTGTCTTTTCCATTGCTCTATTAATGCCATGAAGGGATCAGGCTTACTTTGTATGCCAGTGCGTCTTAATAGCTGTGGCACTCGAACGTGAGAGATTGAATTAACACCTCACGTCACATCTGAATCAAGTCCCCAGTGCCGCTTTCAGGTGGGCATCCGACCTCTTCTGGATACTTCAAGGGATGGGACCTCTCACTACCTCTGAGGCCTCCTGTCCTTATTTGAAAGGAAAGCAACATACCTATCTTTAGTGTTTAAAGAGGAGGCAAAGTGTGGAAAGGGAAGGAAGGCTGAGGTCTTGGCAAGACCGGAAATGGGAAAATCATCCCAAGGCACCACTGTCCTTGCTTAATTGTTTAAGTTGGAAAACTCCTCTTAATTAGCAGATGAAGTTTTGGCTCTTGGCTCAAATTTACCTCCCACCCATAATGTTACCAGCGAACATAGTGCACTTCTGTTCTTGGGGCAAAACAAGCTTGGGACAGGGGTTGATCCTGTCCCCGTGTCCTGCCTCTGACGTCTCCCAGAGGGCCAGAGTGGAACACATTTGGAGCCCCCTGGGGCTCCAAATTGGGCCCCACTCTTCTCTCGGTGGCCCAAGGTCATGGCAGGGAGATAGACATCCAGATGCATCCCCAGAAAGAGACCAGACTGCAGTTTGAAATTCCAGCTGTATTGAGGCTGTGTCCCCAGTGTTTAGCTAGTCTATTAAGTAGGAATCTAACCCTGTCATGATCTCAATTAATTTGACGCTTTCCCCAATTCCCTTTAGATGGCCTGCACTCAGCAGGGTGGGTTCATGAGCAATTTTAAATCCAACAAAGGAACGGTCCTCCCTTGTATTCCCACAATTCACAGCCAGGGTGAAATCTCTCCGTGTAGCTGAACAAGGCCTTGGACTCAGAAAGAGCTGGGTTCTAGCTTGATCCAGTCCCTTACCAAGTGGGGGCCCGGACATTCACTTACCTCCCTGAGCCTCAACATCATCTGCCAAATGGAGCTAATTCTTACCCCCGAGGCCATTGTGACGATCAAGTAAGTTGTGGAAAGTACCCAGCACTGCGGCTAGTACAGGGCAGATGTCCTGCATGAGATCATTCTTTTTCTAAACAAAGTCCCTTGTCTTCTGGGAAAGATGGTCATGTATGGCTTCTGAATCTATTTGGTTTCCCTGGGAGCTACTGCCTTTAGTCTTTTTATTTTATTTTATTTTTTGGACTTTTTGCCTTTTTGCCATTTCTTGGGCTGCTCCTGTGGCATATGGAGGTTCCCAGGCTAGGGGTCGAATCGGAGCTATAGCTGCCAGCCTACACCACAGCCACAGCAATGCGGGATCTGAGCCAAATTTGCAACCTACAACACAGCTCAGGGCAACACCGGATCCTTCACCCACTAAGCAAGGCCAGGGATCGAACCCGCAACTTCATGGTTCCTAGTCAGATTCATCAACCACTGAGCCACAACGGGAACTCCTTTTTTTTTTTTTTTTTTTTTAGGGCCACACCCAAAGCATATGGAGGTTCTCAGACTAGGAGACTAATCGGAGCTGTAGCCACCGGCCTACGCCAGAGCCACAGCAACGCCAGATCCAAGCCACACCTTCGACCTACACCACAGCTCACAGCAATGCAGGATCCTTAACCCACTGAGTGAGGCCAGGAATTGAACCCGCAACCTCATGGTTCCTAGTTGAATCCATTTCTGCTGTGCCACGACAGGAACTCCACTACTACCTTTAGTCTTGATTCCAGAGCAGTATGTACAGAATTGCTGTACTGTGAGGTTACTGCCAGGCTCCTTTGTATCTGTGATGGGGAGACAAGGGCAGGGTGTGGAAGCCGATTGGAGTGAATGAGCTGGAAAGAGGCCCAAAGCCTGAAGCTTTTAATAATCTGTTTCCAGGTGATCCCTTTGTGGCGCAGAGGAAATGAATCCCACAAGGAACCATGAGGTTGTGGGTTTCATCCCTGGCCTCGATCAGTGGGTTAAGGATCCGGCATTGCCGTGAGCTGTGGTGTAGGTCGCAGACGCAGCTCGGATCTGGTGTTGCTGTGGCTGTGGTGTAGGCTGGCAGCTACAGCTCCGATTCAACCCCTAGCCTGGGAACCTCCATAGGCTGCGGGTGTGGCCCTAAAAGGACAAAAGCCAAAAAAAAAAAAAAAAAACCCAAAAAAACCCACAGTCTATCTCCGGGTCATTCCCACCAGTTATGGGCATAGCGAACTTTAATCCCTTTCCCACTCCCAGTGCTGGCCTGGGTCATTAGAATCCCCCCAATGCCTTACTTTATTCAGTCATTCTAGACCTGGGCTCAGTGAGCCCTTTGAACAACACCGACAATAAAGGAAAAAAGAAAGAGCAAAGATTTAGAGGAGACCCACTGGCTCTTCCTGGGTAGCAGAAGTATGAATGCTTATTGTTTTTCTCATCCATTGCCTGAATTTTGTAAATGATAATTTATTAGCATTATTATCAGAACCCCCACTTTTCTGAATTAAAATACTGGGCAAATTAAGTTAAATGCTGCTCTACCTCTGACGTAAGGGTAAACCTATGTAAAGTGGTCAGAACACAGAGCAGGAGGCCCAAGGCATCTCACAGTCATCCATACTCATCCGCTGAGAGGGAACACTCTGTCGCTGAGTATATGGGACATATAGTCCATTGATAGTAGTTGCTCAGTGAACTACTAAAAGTGATGGATGAATAGTGCTTCTCCTTTGATGATCTCAGAACATTTTGCTATATTTTCCTATAAGAATTGTCTGCTTAGCTTAGATCCCCCCACATAGGGATACTATTTTTTACATTAACCAGTTGATAGCAATTTATTGAGTTCCTATTATGCGCCAGGTACTGGGTATGCAATAGTGACCAAGAGAGTCATGTCCTTGCTGCCATGGATCTCATAAGCTAGTGGAGAAGATAAGATGTGGTCAAGGAAATAAAGAAATAAGATATAGGAGTTCCCTGGTGGCCTAGTGGTTAAGGATCCGGCCTTGTCACTGCTGTGGCTTGGGTTGCTGCTGTGGCATGGGTTCGACCTCAGGTCTGGAAATTTCCACATGCAGTGGGCATGGCCAAAAAAAGAGAAATAAGCTGTACAGATGTGTAGGTGCCGCAGGGGAAGTAAACCCATGATGGGGAAGTCAGGTAGGAGTTCCCACCTGGGGAAGTGACATGTACCTTGAGATCTGAAGGATTAAAGCAAGAAGTTGGGGTGGGGGATGAGAGCAGGGTTGTGCTCCAGGCAGAGATGCTCAGGTGGGAGAGAGCTTGGCCTCTTCAAGGCTGGTGTGCCTGGAGCACAGTGAAAGACAGGGAGTGTGGTTGGGATGAGAAGTCAGACTGGTGGGTAGAAGCCAGATCATGCAGGGACTTGGAGGCTGTGCTTATGCATTTGGATTTCTTCTGAGCATAGTGGGACCTTGCACTTTTTCTCGAAAACCGATTTTACCTGTATTTTTTTTTTCCTTCTCTGTTTTTGGCAATTCTATCTTTCCAGTTGCTCAGGCCAAAAACTTTGGAGTTATTCTTGACTCCCTTTTTTCCCCCTCAGACCACACTGTCCCCACCGGAAAATCCAGCTGCCTCCTCCTGTAAATTATAATAGAACCTCACCACTCCTCCCCATCTCTCCTCCTCCACCCTAACCCAAGCCACCTTCATCTGTAGTCCAAGGTGTTGCACCCACTTCCCAGCAGTCTGGGTTAAGAATGCTGTCGGATTATTTTCCTCTGTGGTCAAAACCTTCCAGTGTTTCCCCATCTCAGAACGAAAGCACACTGTCTTACCATCGTGCAGTCTGGTCCTTCCCTTGTTACCTCTCTGATCCTGAATACAAAGCCCGTGGCTAAAATCCTGGAAGGGGAATCAGTGGCTCTAACCATTTTCTCATTCAGTCATTTCATCCACAAAGAGTTACTAAGAGCCTGCTATGTGCCAGACACTTTTCTGGGTGCTTGGGACATGCTGGTGACAAATCACACAAAAAGTCTCTGCTTCCTGGAACTTACATAGCAAATCAGTAAGTTCCATACTTTGTTAGAAGGAAATAAGTGTTGGGGAAAGAGTAGTCAGAGGAAGGAAAAATCCAGAGTCTTGGCTGGGGGGAGATGGTGGTTTTAAAGAAGGTGGCCTTGTTGAGAAGGTGGTATCTGAGCAAAGCCTTGTGGGAGCAGAGGGAATTAGCCCTGCAGATGAGAGAGGTGACGGGGTCTTCGGGCAGCGGCCATACTGTAAGTGGAGCAATGGCTGCTCCCTCCAGGGTGATGCTGCCTGCAGCTGCCATGTTGTTTATGCTCCCCACTGCCAAGGGGTGGTCGTGGTGGTCCTGGTTAAGCCAAATAACTTGGGTCAGAACAATGAGCTCTCCATGTAGCCTGGATGACAGTATGCTTATCAGATCTCTACTTCCTTTAGAATCAGATTCCCAAGGTGGATTCTGAGCAGTAGTTCTCAAGAAAAAGATTCTGTGGGCAAAAGATTCCGTGTTCCACATTTATTAAGCTTATTTATTTGTGGAATCCTTTTTTAATGGAACTTGTAGCCAAATTCCATAGAACTACAATCTGTCGATGGAATTCCAAGATTCTATAGACATACTGGAACCAACCAATCTGGAAAATTTGATTGGGTTCACACTGGGAGCAAAGTACTTGGAGGAGCTGAAAAACAAGGCCAGTTGGTAGGGTGACTGGGGTCCTTCAACCAGGAAAGTCTGGATAGTTATGAGATTAAAATGCTTGGAGATGGGGAGTTCTCTTGTGGTACAGAGAGCTAAGGATCTGGCATTGTCACTGCAGTAGCTTGGATTGCTGCTGTGGCGTGGGTTTGATCCCTGGCCCGGGAACTTCCACATGCCATGGCTTAAAAAAAAAAAAAAAGGTTGGGGGTAGATCTAGGGTAAATAATCATTAATCAAACATTTATTCAGTGTTTCCCTTCTTATGGCGTGGTACGTGCTGAGAGATGGCACACTTTCTGTAAAGAACCAGATAGTAAGCATTTTAGGTTCTGTGGGCCATATGGTAGTGTGAAAGAAGCCATAGACATACGTTAATGAAGGAGTAGGGCTGTGTTACAATGAAACTTTGTTTATGGATACTGAGATTTGAATTTCATGTAATTTCCACGTATCATAAAATATTATTTTTCTTTTGATATTTTTCCAGCTTTCAAAAGCTGTGAACACCATTCTTGGCTTGCATAGCCTGTAAAAGCAGGTGGTGGGCCAGATTTGGCCCACTGGTTTGCCAACATCATATGCTATGTGTCTGCAGGAGCCCCCAGCCTAGTGGGAGACATCTGCATGGATAATTACAGTGTGTTGTGAAACGGGCTGTGGTAGAGCTCAGCGAGGATGCTCTGAGAGCCCAGAGGAGGAGCTGGGAGGGACTTGGATGGGTTAGGAGGCACTCTGAATTTTCCCCTTTATCTTCAAGACCTGGTTGGATGGTTCCTGACCAAACTCAAGTGTTTCCTATTCTGACAGGGCATCTCTTTCCCTCAAGTCCTGGTCCTGACTCTCAGTGCTCACCTTGAGTCTTCTTTCTGGTGCTCCTATTTCCTCCTGGTTCCCTGACTTGTTTCTGCAGCTTGTATCCCCATATTCCCCAGTTTACTTTGGGGACCTTATCTTTTGAGTCCTGTCCTGGCTGCTGCAGCCTTCTAGAGATTGAGCATGCACTTGCTCCCTCCTGAGTACCCTCGGCCCCTCTCCTTCAGGGGTGGTGTTTCCCTCCCATCTCTGACATGCCCTGCAGGAGCTTGATATAGTGATGCCCTGGTGCCAGCTCCAGTCAGCTCATGAGACCCCAAGGTACATATCTCCTTCCAAATGACCTCAGCGATGCCTGATTGGTAGCTTGAAACCTGCTATGGTGGAAGTATTTACACCATAGAAATTGGCAAAGGACATCTACACATCAGAGCCATTACCGCCCTGGAGAACTGGTTTACTGCACAGCACTCTTCATACACCCAGGCAAAAGTACTTTTTTTTGAATATTACACAACTCTATTCATTGACTTATAGAATGATAAAGCTAGGAAAAATTTGGACTTAGCTGTAATGTTAATTATTAAGCTGTTGAAAATGCCTGGAATATGTCCTGCCTTCTGTACCTTCCTGACACATTCCTATGGGGCTCTCCTGGTCTTCATTGGTCCTCCTTCCTCCATGTGCTCAATCATATCACTCTTTTTTTTTTTGTCTTTTTGCCTTTTCTAGGGCCGCTTCTGGCAGCATATGGAGGTTCCCAGGCTAGGGGTCAAATCAGAGCTGTAGCCACCGGCCTACACCACAGCCACAGCAACGCCAGATCCGAGCCAAGTCTGCGACCTACACTACAGCTCACGGCAATGCTGAATCCTTAACCCACTGAGCAAGGCGAGGGATCGAACCTGCAACCTCATGGTTCCCAGTTGGATTTGTTAACCACTGCACCACGACTGGAACTCCCATATCACACTTTTGTGTCATCTTCTGATTCCAGGTGTGTCTTTCATTCAACTGTGTGGAATGTGGGTCTGGAGATGCAGCTATAGAGTAATGATTAATCACCTGAGCTCGGCATTCCCGTGTGGCTCAGTGGTTAACAAACCTGACTAGTATCCATTAGGACGTGGGTTCAATCCCTGGCCTCCTTCAGTGGGTTAAGGATCCTGTGTTGCTGTGGCTGTGGTGTAGGCTGGCAGCTGCAGCTCCTATTTGACCCCTAGCTTGGGAACTTCCATATGTCGTGACTGCAGCCCTAAAAAAAAAAAATCAAAATCACCTGAGCTCCAGAGCCAGGCTCCCTGGGTCCAAATTCTGATTCTGTCACTTATAATCTGAGTAACCCTGAGCAAGTTAATAAGTAACTCAGTTTATTTCATCTGTAGAATTGGGATAATATAGGACCTTCCTCCTAGAAGGCAAGGATTACATAATTTCATATCCACAAAAGCACTTAGAACCACATCTGCCTTTGGTAAGCATTGGTAATTCAGCTATTATTAATAATCATTTTGCTTTCAATTCCCATCTATTATCTGGCACATGTTGTGTGGCACATACTTAATACCTTTAATATATATGTTAAATGCTAAATATATGAGCAAAAGTGCAAATTGAGGTGGAGAAGGGAGTGAGCCTCATAGGCTGAAGGAAGGGGATTTGAACAACTGATTGAGGTTTGCACTAGGGCTGAAGGGTTGCTTGAATGTGGATAGATGGGAGAGTTAATGGTTAATTCAGCTGACACTGCAAAAGGTAGGCCATTTGGTAAATATAGAAACTGAATGTGAAAAATAATTAGCATTAAGCTGATTTCATCTCAAGTTAGTAGCAGACCTGCTATCAAAATTCCATTTCTCTCCTCCCTAGTGTCTGCTGAGGTGTTACTAAGTGTTTTGCTTTAGGAATATAATAGGTTTTAATTATTGAATGATGCGCTTGACGAGAAAGCAGGAAGAAGTCAGGAGGGCTCTGTCACCCGGGGGGGCATTAATTTTATGCATTCCGGAGAAATTAACATAATATGGTGACATTTCCACAGAATCCAAAGGTAATTTTATAACGACTGAGAGCCTGTGACCCCTTGATTATTCCTGCTCTCGAATCCATTGTCACTTCATCTTTCGTGGATTGTTTTTCCTTTCAGAACTCTCCTGTGCTGTCTTCTGGCAAATCAAAGCCAAGCAAATAATGCCTGGCTCTGTCCCCTGATTGTGCTAGAAGAAAGGCTGGTTCCTTAAAGAAAGGAGTGGGATTAATTTTCTTAGGACTGGCGCAGTGATCGAGATTGACGTAATTCTTTTTGAGGTTTTTATTCCTTTGTCATTGAGCAGTTGTTCTTCAGCTGATAAGTAGATCAGAGCAAGGAGATGAGGCCGGCTGTAGATAAAGAATCAGGACTGTTGTGAAACTGATCCTCAGCCCCCCTGCCCCTCCAAAATTCACAGCCTCTGCGGCAAGTCAGCTCTGGTTTGAATCAGGACTCTGTCATTTTGCAGGGAGCGATCTAGGGTCTGGGAGGCATCTTTTATTTTGAGCCTCACTCTTCTCTTCTCTAAGCAGGGATTATGACAGCTGCCTGGCGTCACTGTAGGTTTCAGTGAGATGGAGCTCTGTGGTGACACTATGAGGTGGAGCCGGGGACTTAGTAGATGCTCAGAAATGCTTCTTCTGTCACATTCCAAAGTTTCTTTCTCGCAGAAAGTGTTATATGAATGATGGGATTTTCCTTAGACATATGTATTCTTTTTTTTGTCTTTTGTCCTTTTAGGGCCGCACCTGCGGCATATGGAGGTTCCCAGTCTAGGGGTCTAATCAGAGATACACCTGCCGGCCTACGCCAGAGCCATGGCAGCGCCAGATCCGAGCCACGTCTGCGACCTACATCACAGATCACAGCAGTGCTGCATCCTTAACCCACTGAGCGAGGCCAGGAATCGAACCCGCAACCTTGTGGTTCCTAGTTAGATTCGTTTCTGCTACGCCATGACGGGAACTCCCCTTAGACATATTTAAATTGATAGGGATGTATGAAAATTAACATCCAGATGAAACATCTATTGTGTGAATGTGTACAGGACTATGGATGTACCGGTTTGTGTGTGTTTGCTCTTGGAGGGCAGGCACGTACAAGTATGACACTATTTCTAGAATAGTTCCTTGCAGGCTACCTTCAGCGCCACCTCTTTCTTCTCTTCCATCAAGAAAGCGAATCCAGGAGTTCCTGTTGTGGCTCAGCAGGCTAAGAACCCAACACATTGTCTGCGAGGATGTGAGTTTGATCCCTGACCTCGCTCAGTGGGTTAAGGCTTCGGCATTGCTGCAGGCTGTGGTGTAGGTCATAGATATAGCTCAGATCCGATATTGCTGTGGCTGTGGCATAGGCCTGCAGCTGCAGCTCCTATTCGACCCCTAGCCCAGGAACTTCCATATGCTGCAGGTGTGGCTGTAAAAAGGAAAAAAAAAAAAAAAGAAAAGAAAGCAAATCCATTAACTATGAGGAAATAGAAAGAAGTAACTGGTTGGAAAATGCATTGGACAAGAAAAACCCATTCAGTTCTTACAAAATTTGCTATTTGCGACATACATGATACTTGAAATTCATGACACAGAAGCAATTGTCATTCTCAAAACATACTATACATTAGGTGGTGTCAGTGAAACTCAGACTTTTGTGAATTTTATAAAATGTCATTATAGACAAGGGTTTGGTGAGTCAATGATCTGTCAGTTAGCAGGCTGAAGATTCACTCTTTGTGCAATTATCATTTATGGAATTCACTTAAAATCACAAGCCGGTTGAATTTTGGACAGGACTCTGTGTCCAAGGCCATGGCATTCTGGATGGTCTTTTACCTACCCTGTTCATTTGGATTTGGGGATAATACAGTGTACAATTGCGCTTTATTTATCTATGTTCAGGAAGCACAAAACTATACAAAACAGAGGAAATACCTTGTCATTATAAGATAGGTGCAATTAAACCCATCCTAAGAAAAATTTCTCTAGGAGTGTTTTCGCTTTAGAATGGGCGTCTTAACTTTTCAGCCTTCATACCCAGAGGGGCGGCCGTGGGGAGGAAGAAAGTTCTCCAGACTATGTTCAGATCCTGACTTTGTCTCTTAATGAACCCCGTGAACTTGGGCATTTTACTCAGCCTCTCTGAGTTTGTTTTTCCACTTGAGAAATGGGAGTCATGATTACTCACAGAGTTGTGGCACAGGACATTCTGTAGTGAAGTTTGTCCGAATTTTCTATTCCTGCCTCCTTTGGACCAGTGCTCTCAGGATGCAGGAATATTTGCCTCCTACAAAATGATTTGTGGGGGATCATTCCAAAGGTCTGGAGGAGGCTCCTCTCACTTTCCCAACTGGTCCTTTTGCAGGGTTGGTTTGCCCATTGCCCAGATGGCTCCATCCCCCTTCACGTGCTGGCTGGAGAGCTAGGAGTCAACAGCACTCAAGGGGGCAGATGCCATCACCTGGAGAGTGAGAAAAGAAAAGGGGCCCGTGACAGAGCAGCAGTGTTAACAGAGCAGAGGAGAGTTGGAAGGCCAGCCAGGAGGGAGCTGCGCATGGGAGTGCAGGAGGACCCACAGTCGAGAGTGGAGGCAGCGGGACCTGTCGGCTGCATCAGACACCCCAGAGAGGTCCCTGAGGATGCGCCCCCCTGGCTGTCCTCAGGTGCCTGACAGGACATGTTTTTTTTCTTTGCTGATAGAGGCAGGAGCCAGGAGGACAGTGGTGGAAGAGGCATGGCCCAGCCCAGGGGAAACCGTGGAGAAACTTGAAGACGCAGGAGAGCAAGGTAAGCCCCACTGGACACAAATGACTGGGCTCAGAATCCTTCAAATGCTCTTCTGTCCTCTCCTCTTGCAGCAGCTTAAGGGAACACAGGAGTGACGAGTACTATCAGTTCCAGTGAAAAGATGGAAAAACCGGGACTTAGTGCTAATGCTGTGCTCAGCCATGGTGGAGCTGGGGTTTGAATCCAGCTCTCCTGAATCTCAGTCCTGAGCCATTCACACTGAACCGGCCGCATCTTTTGGGAGTTTCCTAAGCATTTCCCAGAGCAGCAGCGCAGCGCTTCGTGCAGAGATCTTGGCCGCACAGTAGGAAGAAGTCCTGCACCCTGGAGGATCTTGGCCATGCTCCAGGATGCAGGACTCCGCCAGTTTCTCTCTGCAGGAAAATATCTAAGCAAGTGCCATCCGTCTTGGTTAATCACTTCATGATTTCTAGCCATTACGACTGTGCCTGTGCTCACTCCCCTTCACCCTGGTCACTTCTGCCAGATTAGAGGGGGTCCCTTTGTCCTGGTGAGAAGAGATCACCCGGCAGCCCTTAAAAGGTGCTTGGAGTCCCGTGAACGCAAGGCGCTGCCTTGCGTTGTGGGGACAGTGGCCTGCCAGGCGAGAGCCTGTGTTTTCCAGAGGGAGGTTGTGTTTTCCAGGGGGAGGTTCCCAGTGCTGTGGGCTGCGGCAGTCTGGGGGATGTTGCACAGAGGGCTCCCATGAGACTCGGGAAAGACTTTTTATCATACTCAGAAGGGCATTTGATTGGGATTCCTAGCATTCCCACACTAGCGCTAGGCATGGGGTCCTCCAGTCTGTTGGATGTTGACAGTCATGGGGTCTCCTAGTGCCATTTTCCCTGCTATGTATGTGAAAATTAAGGTTTTTAAAGGAACTTAGAAGCGTTCAGCGTTTTTAAACAACTTTAGAAACTGTTGTGAAGCGTTGGAAATAACATGGGCTGTCAGAGTTCTGGTGCCAGGACTGTGCCAAGTTGTGAAGGCAGCCTGTCGCTAGGAACGTCTGTAGTTATGCCGTCTCTGACACTGTCCCTTTATCTCTGACTTCTCACCCTTCCCGGTTTACTACTGTGCAGAAGGGCCCCGATATGCATAAGGTGTGAAAACAGAGTAGCAGTGACACGATAGCAGCCGCTGCTATTTGTCAAGTGGTTACAGTGTGCTAGATGCGGCTCTGAGCACCTTTCCGTGCGAAGCCATTTAGTCCTCACGGCGGTCCTATGAGGAAACCGAGGGAGAGCCTAAGGGCGTACAGCCAGTTAGGGCAGCGCCAGGATTTGACCTTGGCAGGTCAGCTGCGGAACTTGTGCTGTTCATTGGGATGTTTTATTGCATTAACATGAGTTGTGGATAGGATAAAAATGACCTGAGTATGATTAGGGTGAAAATAACACCAACAGAGTTTACAAAAACCAAACCAGACCAAAACCCTATCACTTTTGCTCATGCCTTTTTATCACTCTTATCTCAAAAAAAAAAAAAAAAAAAAAAAGAACTGGTGTTAATGTTACCTCCTCCAGGAAATTGTAGGCTGGACTAATGGCCTTCATGCTGGCTCCCCCCACCTCCTGGACTTCCCTCTGTCTGTACATCATGTTAGATGATCGTCTGTTCACTTGTGGGTTGGCCCATCTAGATGGGGAGCTGTCTGAAGGCAGGGATGATGAGCCAGAGTCTGGCAGGTAGATTTCGGAGCTTGGGTGCTGGGCCTCTGGGTACTCCTGACCTTTGTCCCCTTCCTCTCTTCCCTCCCACTCCTCTGAGGCAGCTGGCTCTCCCTCCTATCTTCCCAGGAGAGTCCTTGTTGAATGGTTTCTAGGGTCCATCTGGGTGTCAGGGAGGCAGTTCTCGAAGGGGCCGCTGACTTTGCGTGACTCATCTTCATGATGCTTGGGGTTTTCTCACTTGCTTTTGTATAACAGGAAGCTGAATGTGGTCACTGCTGGGGGCCTGGCCAGTGTTGTGGATGGGAACCAGGACCACATGAGATGCTTGGGGGATGGGCTGGGGAAGAAGCCTCCTCTCCCAGGGATAGAAACCTCAAGGGCAGCTCAAGGGCACAGTTCTGAATTCCAGGTGGAGCACTGGAAAGAATAGGGCCTATGCTGTGGGCTCTAACTAGCACCTGTCTCCTCCCTGTTTATTTATTTCTTTGGACTTGATTAAAAGAAGGAGGTTGAAAAAGTAAGAGTGGGTGGAAAGGCCACTGAGTGGGAGTGTCTGGAACTGTATACCATCTGAGAAGATGGAGACAAGCAGCCTAGTTTCATAGACGGAGGCCTGGGGAGGAGTCAGATTGGTCCCCATTTAGATCTTTTATCCACCTTGCTGCAGCTGACTTCAGTTTCTTTCTTCCTTTCTTTCTTTCTTTTTCCCTCTTTCATTTCTTTCTTTCTTTCTTTCTTTCTTTCTTTCTTTCTTTCTTTCTTTCTTTCTTTCTCTCTCTCTCTCTCTCTCTCTTTGCTGTACCTGTGGCACATGGAAGTTCCCAGGCTAGGGGTTGGATCAGAGCTGCAGCTGCTAGCCTACACAGACACAGCAACAGCAGATCTGAGCCATTTCTGTGACCTACACCGCAGCTCATGGCAACGCTGGATCCTTAACCCACTGAGCAGGGCCAGGGATCGAACCTGCATCCTCATGGATACTATTCGGATTCGTTTCCGCTGAGCCACAACAGGAATTCCCTGACCTCGGTTTCTTAATCTCTGAAATGGGAATTGTTATGAGGGCTCTGATTCTGTAGGTGAAAGGGTCCAGCACAGCAGTTGAACTACAGGAGGGAACCTCAACAAATATGAGTTGAAAATGAGGATCCCTTGGCTCTTCTTACTTCTTTCACTATAATCACTGAATTAACACCTCATTTTTTTTTTTTTTGTCTTTTTGTCTTTTTGTTGTTGTTGTTGTTGCTGCTATTTCTTGGGCCGCTCCCGCGGCATATGGAGGTTCCCAGGCTAGGGGTCGAATCGGAGCTGTAGCCACCGGCCTACCACCAGAGCCACAGCAACGCGGGATCCGAGCCGCGTCTGCAACCTACACCACAGCTCACAGCAATGCCGGATCGTTAACCCACTGAGCAAGGGCAGGGACCGAACCCGCAACCTCATGGTTCCTAGTCGGATTCGTCAACCACTGCGCCACGACGGGAACTCCAACACCTCATTTTTTGCCCCCTTTCCCTTCTTATTATTTCCAGCATGTGGTCTTGATTTCGACAGTTCAGTTTTCTTTGTGATTTCCTTCAGTTGTCACACATTCTGAGTCAATCCCATAAACGTTTGCTGCGAGCAGGCTCTCTGTCAGTGACGATGCTTTGTGGCTTGGAGGATAGCTTCAGAATCAGGAGAATCAACTAAGTCAAGAGGCCACGCATGAAAAGAGGAAACCAAGTAGCTTCCATTCTCCCGAGTGCCTTTCGTTGGCTTGAGAAGCATTTTGTTAAAAATTCAGTTGCCAAATGTACGTGTGAGAATTTATCACAATGAAAAAAATACCTTTTGGTAACTTAAATACCTGACAAAAGCATCCCAGCATTAAATCATTAATACTCCCACCTGCTGCCAACTATAGCTGCTTTCTTTTATCATGATAATACAGACTGTCTGATTCTCCGGTAGAGTTTTTGGGCAGCAGCGTAATCAACATCTGGAAAAATCTACTTGTGATTTCAGTCATGTTAGTGTAGAGACTTTGTGCTTTCCCCACCTGTGAAGGTTGTTGTATTTCACGATCACAGCTTAGAATTGCCATCACACAAGTCTGTAATCTATTTCTTTTGGTACCAACTTGCCTTATATTGTGAACAAGCTAGTATTTTTTTTTTTTTTTTTTTAAGTACCAGTAAATACAGTGTCACATTACTGATGATGTGGTATCAGGACTTTTCTATTAGATCCTGGTATGATGGAAGAATGAAATCCCTTCTGAGAAGAGGAGCCAAGGGTTTTTAGGCCATGAATATGAACGCTTTTTTACTCATTCAGTGGTCAAGATGGACTGTCTTATTCGTATCATGGAGACTGGTTAGAACACTTCCTTGATTTAGAAGGTTGACATGTTAATTTCCATATTTCTTCCTCTTTTTTTTTTTTTTTTTTCTTTTTAGGTCTGCATGTGTGGCATATGGAAGTTCCCAGGCTAGGGGTTGAATTGGAGCTACAGCTGCCTGCCTACTCCACAGCCACAGCAATGCCAGATCTGAGCCATGCCTGAGACCTACACCACAGTTGCAGCAATGCTCAAACTCAATCCTTAACCCATTGAGTAAGGCCAGGGATCCAACCTGCGTCCTCACAGAGATGACGTTGAGTCCTTAACCTAACTGAACCATGATGGGAACTCTGTACTTTAATATATTTTAAAATCATCACTTTTTAAAATATGAAAAATACAGGAAATAATATAGAGATCCATGTTTGTGTTGACAACTGACTTTTAAAATGTTTTTCTTCAAAAAAAAAAAAAAAATGGAGTTCCCATGGTGGCGCAGTGGTTAACGAATCTGACTGGGAACCATGAGGTTGCAGGTTCGATCCCTGCCCTTGCTCAGTGGGTTAACGATCTGCTGTTGCCGTGAGATGTTGTGTAGGTCGCAGACACGGCTCGGATCCTGCGCTGCTGTGGCTCTGGCGTAGGCCAGCAGCTATAGCTGCGATTCGACCCCTAGCCTGGGAACCTCCATATGCCGCAGGAGTGGCCCAAGAAATGGCAAAAAGACAAAAAAAAATGTTTTTCTTGGAGTTCCCATCGTGGCTCAGTGAAAACGAATCTGACTAGCATCCATGAGGATGCAGGTTTAATCCCTGGCCTTGCTGAGTGGTTTAAAGATCCAGCATTGCTGTGAGCGGTGGTGTCGTTCGCAGACATGGCTCAGATCTGGCGTGGCTGTGGCTGTGGTGTAAATGGGCAGCTACAGCTCTGATTCGACCCTTAAAAAGACAAAAAAATGTTTCTTTTTATTTCTAATTATGGGCATAGTAAAAAATTTGCAGGATACATAAAAGAAGAAACAAAATTCCACCAAGTTTCCTGGGTAGGAGGATAAGCCTGGGCTTGCTGCCTCTGGGAAGCCAAGTTACCTGTAATTCCAGCACCGGAATATAGTCAGTGTACCCATTTTGGTGTGTTTCCTCCCTGGCTTTCTGAAGTGCATTTTTTATATAGTTGTGGCTATATCGTATCCTCATGGATCCTAGTCAGGTTCATGAAGCGCTGAGCCATGAAGGGAACTCCGGCTGCTCTTTTTTCTTAGTTTATCTTTTTTTTTTTTTTTTTGTCTTTTTGCCATTTCTAGGGCTACTCCCACGGTATATGGAGGTTCCCAGGCTAGGGGTCTAATTGGAGCTGTAGCCGCCGGCCTACCACCAGAGCCACAGCAACATGGGATCTGAGCCGCGTCTGCGACCTACACCATGGCTCAGGGCAATGCTGGATCCTTAACCCACTGAGCAAGGCCAGGGATTGAACCTGCAACCTCATGGTTCCTAGTCGGATTCGTTAACCACTGAGCCACGACGGGAACTCCTCTTAGTTTATCTTTATTCTCACTAACAGTGATGTGACATTTTCTCCAAAACGCCAGCATCCTTATCATTATCATCAGCAGCAGGGGTCACATCTAGAGCACAAGGTGTGGGGGGTGTGTGTGTGTGTGTGTGTGTGTGTGTGTGTGTAGCCAGCTGTGTGTATCTGTGTGGGTGTGTGTTTGCTGGTAACAAGGGACATGTTTGATGTCCTGTTTGAAGTGGATCACAAGCTGGAGCAAAGTCCTAGATGAGTTTAGCTGCCAGTGAACAACAGATGGGGAGAGCATCTCTCTATTACAAGTCATTTCAGCACATCGTTGGACCCACTCTGCTGTCAGAAATCCCTTTCGAGATGCCTGTCTGTTCTCTTTGGTTCCAGGGTTCTTGGTGCTCTGATGATTCTGTTGCCAAGGTTGCCACTGAGAGGAGTTACCTTCTCCAGGGATTTCAGAACCACAGTAGGAAGATTTTCTAACTAAATCTATCTCCATAATTCCATTCTTTGCCATTGGAGGGATTGAAATGAGATGCATGCGTGAAATACTTAGCACGGAGCCTGGCACATGGTGGCCGGACCCACGTTAGACCCCTAAGACATCATGCTCCTTTCCCTACATCCAAGTGCAGATGTGTGCTTATTAACCGTGTGGGACTAGCTCCTGCGCAGGTTGTAACCTTGGCTGCTCTGTATTTACTCGAATCCCTTTTCCCCAGAGTCTCATCAAGCATCTTTGATATGACTAATTTTGCTGGTCTACTAAAGATTACTCATCAAATTTCTCCCTGTTATGCCCCTTGCCTCATAACATACTGACATTTTTGTATTTCTACATATTTGTTTTCTAGTTACAGAAAGGAAAAAAAATCCTGTTACAGATGATGCAGTTTTTGACTACTAAATGAATTACACTTTCAGCTTGCTTTCTTGACTTTTTTTTTTGTTTCCTTTATGTGCAAAATCTTTTACGTTTCATTAGATCCCTTTTTTTTTTTTAAATTTTCATTACTCTAGGAGGTGTCTCCAACAAGATATTGCTGCAATTTATGTCTATTCTGCCTTTGTCTTCCTCTGAGTTTTATAGTAACTAGCCTTATGTTTAGGTCTTTAATCCATTTTGAGTTTCATTTTGTGTATGGTGTAAGAGAATGTTATAATTTCATTCTTTTACATGTAGTTGTCCAGTTTTTTGAGCACCATTTATTGAAGAGACTGTTGCATAGTCTTGCCTCCTTTTTTTTTTTAGAGCTGCACCCATGGCATATGGAGGTTCCCAGGCTAGGGGTTGAATTGGAGCTGCAGCTGCCAGCCTACGCTGCAGCCACAGCAATGTCAGATCTGAGCTGCGTCTGTGACCTACACCACAGCTCATGGCAATGCTGTGTCCTTAACCCACTGAGTGAGGCCAGGGATCGAACCTGCACCCTCATGGTTCCTAGTCAGATTCGTTTCCGCTGGGCCATGATGGGGACTCCTAATCTTGCCTCCTTTGTCGTAAATTAATTGACCATAAGTGTGTGGTTTATTTCCGGGCTTTCTATCCTGTTTCACTGATCAACATTTCTGTTTTTGTGCCATACCATACTGTTTTGATGACTGTAGTTTCGTAGTATAGACTAAAGTCAGGGAGCCTGATTCCTCCAGCTTTGTTTTTCTTTTTCAAAATTTTGGCTTGCTTTCTAATGCCAGAGCTATGATGTACTATTAAAACTGTTTATACTCTTAAGTCTTCTGTAAGTGATAATACTAACGTCAGACTGCATGAAAAATAGGCTTTCTTTCTGGGGCAAAGCTTTAATTTACGTCATGGAGGAGAACTCAGGGGCTTTATTTGACTTAAGGTGGAAAGGTTATGGTTCTGATTTGGGGGCAGAATTTTCCCTCAGCCCTTGGCACGCAGGTACTCATTCTGTCTGCACCTGGTGAACTGGAATTTTGGTCAAAACAGTGGAGGAGATAGGGTTTCAAAGAACACATGTTTACCAAACTCACTTTTCTTTCCTGATTTCATTTCCTAGAGCCCCTCTTGCAGTTTGGTGAGGCCGTATGACTAATTTCTGGCTAATGGAATGTAGGAAGAGGGATGTGCTTTCTTCCAGGCTGTTGGAGGAGGTCATCAAGGAGCCGTGACCGCTGGTTGACCTGTGGCTGGACGCAGCAATTGGAGGCTCCTGGTCCTTGGCTGCTTGCCTTCCCCGTGTTCAGAAGCTTCTCCAAGGATACAGCCTTAAGATAGAAATGTAGTGTTGAGGCTCTCTGGATAGTATATGTGATGAACCCTGTTAAGTCCTGTATCTAAATTTCTAAGAGGTAGCAGGTGTGTGCAGAAACTTACTCATCTCACGGCCGCCCAAGACAAGTCTGGTAAGAAAATTCCCTTGTTTATTAAACTTGCCGCCCACCAGTCTGGAGTGGTCTGCCTCTTTCTTCAGTCTCTCCCTGTCCTCTGCATTTTGGGCTTTGTAATAAGCAAGAAGTAAGCCTTTATTGTGGCATCAGGCCACTGAGACTTTGGGTTTTTATTATAGAAATTAGCTACACCAGGAGTTCCCGTCGTGGCGCAGTGGTTAACGAATCCGACTAGGAACCATGAGGTTGCAGGTTCGGTCCCCGCCCTTGCTCAGTGGGTTAACGATCCGGCGTTGCCGTGAGCTGTGGTGTAGGTTGCAGATGCGGCTTGGATCCCGTGTTGCTGTGGCTCTGGCGTAGGCCAATGACTACAGCTCCAATTCAACCCTAGCCTGGGAACCTCCATATGCCGAGGGAGCGGTCCAAGAAATAGCAACAACAACAACAAAAGACAAAAAAAAAAAAAAAAAGGAAATTAGCTACACCAACTAATACAGGATACAGATAAATAATACAGATAAATATTAGTTCAATAAATATTAGTGCTTTTTTTCCTCTTGGTCCCCAGGAAGCACAGAATGTCAGAACCTTCTCAAGGTGGTCTGAACTGCGACGAGTTGATAGGGTATGTCTCAGGAAAGCCCTTGAGGAAAAGGAATCAGGCAGGAAAGCCAAATACATTGCCCGTGGCACATTGTGTGGTTTGCAGGGAAGACACAGCCTTGGAACATCATAGTGGAAACAGTTTGGAAACAGATCAGGACTGTTGGGATGAATGCTGCAAACTGGTTCTCATCCTTGGCTTCTCACTAGAATAATAAGACCAATGCTTAGCCCCCAGTCCCATTCAAGACCAGTGAATCAGAATCTGTTCTGGCGATCCTTGATAACTGTATGATGGGCTGGTTCCACACACGAGTTCAGCATGCTGTTGTTGTTGAGAACCACTGCTGGCAACAGTATTGAAGCATCCGTGCCTCATCTTTCCTGGGCAGTAGGTCCTCATGTGAGGCATACTCGGATGACCCAAAGGGACCGAGATAATATGGCCTGCTAAATAAAAGCCAGAGATCGATGCAGCCAGAACAAATTATGGCTCAAATACCCCATTCCCCAAGACATCTGTAACTTTTTTTTCCTGTACCAACACGGAAGGTCAGCCTGTGGGATTGCCATGGTGCTTTCGAGTTCCATTCCATGTGTTCTTGGTGCTCTGATCGGGGGAATTTCCCTGAGTTCTGGAGCCCAAAGTCCCCCTTCCGTAGTTGTCATGAGTCATGTTCATGCTCTCTTGCGGAACGCTGGAGCTTCATGTTTAGGAGGCTGGCTCGTATAGAGATGAAGGGGAAGGGGGTTAGTGGCCACTGTGGATAACCGAGCATAATGATAGCGATTGATAGTAGCGTATTACGCCTTCGAGGCTGCGGGCAAATTGAACAAAAGTCGGAGTTAAACTGAGCTTACATACCTGCTATGGTTTCAGGAAACCTTATCAAATCCAGTGTCGTCTTATTAAAATAGCCCAAAGTATTAGTCTAAAGAAGAAGGTTGAAAGGCTTTGCTGTAGGCAGAGGAACCGCCAGCTCTAATTTGACTTTTCTTCTTTGGGAAACACTTTGTACTTTTGGAGGTCCATTTGGTGCTGTGACCACTGTGCACCATTCATTCATTCAGTAACTTCTAATGGTGATTTATTTATTTATTTATTTTTTGTCTTTTTGCCTTTTCTAGGGCCGTACCCATGGCATGTGGAGGTTCCCAGGCCAGGGGTCTAATCGGAGCTGTAGCCACCGGCCTACACCACAGCCACAGCAACATGGGATCTGAACCGTATCTGCGACCTGCACCACAATTCACGGCAACGCCGGATCCTTAACCCATTGAGCAAGGCCAGGGATCGAACCCGCAACCTCATTGTTCCTAGTCGGATTCGTTAACCACTGCGCCACGGTGGGAACTCCTCTAATGGTGATTTATATGTCAGGCATCATGCAAGGTGTCAAACAAGTGAATAAACATGGTCCCTGCTTTCAAAGGTCTTTTTGAAGGCACTTCCACTTATAACTTGTGCATTTATAAGGCCCTGCAAGGGAGGCCTGATTATGCCTGTTTTACAAGAGGAGAAAGTGAGACTCAGGACAATTAAGCCACTTGTCCGTAGTCACATATCTGGCAGCCCCGGTATTGTCACCCAGAGCTTCTGACTCAGGTTTAAGGGTCTCCCCAGGGAGAACAGCCAGTGGCTGCAGGAAGGTGGAGGGGAGAAAGCTGCTGGTCAAGGCTCACCTTTCCTTTCAGACTTACCAGGGAGGGAGTATTGAAAATTTCACTTCTTGAAATGTGAATTCAGGACGATTCTCATCATTTCATTATGGGGAGAAGTATATGAACTGAAAGGCAGATGAGGAAACTGAGGCAGCCAAGAGGGGTCCTCTGGAGTTGTCAAGTGCCCCAGGGTTGCTTGGGCCAAGAAGCACCATCACATCCATGGAGAGAAACACTTTTATGAGCCAAGAGCCAGCTCACCATGGACTGTCATCCTGGGCTGAGGGCTTCTTGAGCTCACGCCACTTTTCTCAAACTGTCCTTGGCATTCAGACCTTCCTTGTCGTGTCGAATATGGCCCCCACAGGGTCTCTTACTTTTGGGTCCTCTTAAGCTACGTCATGGCCACTAGGGTCCATTTCCCATCTTCTCCAGCTTCTGTCTTATTACTTTTGTATTAGTCAGGGTTCCGCAGAGAAACAGAACCAATAGTTTGTCTGTCTGTCTGTCTGTCTGTCTATCTATCTATCTATCTAACCTACCTATTTTATTTATCTCTCTTTCTTTCCAGAGAGCACTAAGTTTAAGGATTTAGCTCATTTGGCGAGTCCAAAAATCTGCAGGGTGTGTTGACAGGCTGGAGACCCCGACAGCTGCAGTTTGAGGGCAGAGACTGTCTGTTGGGAGAATTCCTTCTTGCCAGGGGGCCGCGTCAGTCTTTTTTGCAGCGAGATCTTCACCTGATTGGATGAAGCTCACCCACATTATGGAGGATAATCCGCTTTCCTCACAGTCCACTGATTGGAATGTTAATCTCATCCCGTGGAAAAAAATCCTCACCGAAACACCCAGAATATCTGACCACATAGCTGGGTACCCCGTGGCTTTGCCAAATCGACCCATAAAACGAGCCATCACTCCCCCTGTTCCTCACATGCGCTCTCTAACCTGTCAAAGTGTGCGTGAAAAATGAAACATCCAAATGCCTGTTCTCTGGCTTGTTCGCTGCATCTCTAGTTGGAGGCTTCTTAATAAGAAGCCAGTCTGATTATATCAGGGTGACAGGTTCTGTCAAGACCCTGGCCCCATCCCGTGCTCCTACTCCTCCTGCTCTTACTTCAGGAGCTTCGTCTGGCCATCACATCTTGCTCTGCTATTGTTTCAGCAGCCGGAGATACAACAGGTGCCCCCGCATCTGCGGGTTCCACTTCCATGGGTCCCACCAACCATGGATTGAAAATATTTGAAAAAAAAAATGCCAGAAAGTTCCCCAAATCAGAATTTGAATTTGCCATACTCCAGCAACTATTTACATAACATTTGTATTGTATTCGGTATGATAAGAATTTGAGAGATGATTTAGAGTATATGGGACCGTATGTCAGTTACATGCAAATGCGATGACATTTTATATAAGGGACTTCAGCACCTGAGGATTTTGGTATCTGAAGGGGTCCTGGAGCCAACTCCCATAGATGGTTTATGTTAAAAATTTACCTCAAACTCTGGAGTTCCAGTTGTGGCTCGGTGGCTAACAAACCCAACTAGTATCCACGAGGGGGGTTCGATCCCTGGCCTTGCTCAGTGGGTTAAGGATCTCGCATTGCTGTGAGCTGTGGCGTAGGTCGCAGATGTGGCTTGGATCCTGCAATGCTGTGGCTGTGGTGTAGGCCAGCAGTTACAGCTCCGATTCGACCCCTCGCCTGGGAACCTCCATACGCTGTGCATGCAGCCCTCAAAAGACCAAAAAAAAAAAAAAAAAAAAAAAACCCACAAAAAACAAAAATTTACCTTAAGCTTATGTTCAAGGTAAATTTTTAACATACATTATCTCATTATAACTCACATATTCCCTGTCGGATAGGTATCTCCATCTTACAGAAGAAAAACTGAGATTCAGAGAGGCTGAGCAACTTGCTCAAAGACACATGGATAGTGAATAGAGGAGCTTTTCATTTATTAGTTTTTGGTTTTTTTGGCCACACCAGTGGCACGTGGAAGTTCCTGGGCCAGGGATTGAACCCACATCACAACAGTGACCTGAGCTGCTGCAGTGACAATGCCAGATCCTTAACCTACTGTGCCACAAGGGAACTCCTCATTTATTAGTTTTAAATGTTGTTAACCTATTTATTATGAGCTGGCTCCAGAGATAGAGGGTGAGTGGAGAGAGAGAACGACTGAGAAGTGACTGTCCTGCCCTGGTCACATCCATTACCTCCTGGCTGTGCAGGGTTGTACGCACATCTGTGTTCATTCCTTAATTAATCAATTGTTCCGGCGAGAGCCCGCTTTGTGCCGGGTACTGTGTTGGGGCTGGGAGGGAAGACCTATCCTTGCTACCAGCAGCTCCATTCTTGTGGGATGACCAGCATGCAAACAAGCAGGGTGAGTCCAGTGTGATGGTTCAAGGGTGGAGATGAGGAATGGGGTCCAGGGAAGGCTGGCAGTGGAGTGTCCATCTCCCTCTAGAAAGGACAGGCAGGAAATGCTTCTGGAGGGACCTGGGACATCAGGGGAGACTTGAAGACTAAGAAGGAGGTCTCTAGGCAAACCAAGTGGGCTGAGAGGGAAGAATATTCTGGATTATAAAAAGTAAATTTAAGACTGTCATTTTGGTCTCCCCACTCCTGCTGGAGAGTGTCTGCAGTTCTCAAAATCTCCTCACTGCAAAGGCTATTGGAAAAGTCTCCCTAAATTCTTAGTGCAAGAAAGAAATTTAATTTACTTTAATTTTCTCCTGATGTTATGGGGAAAGCATTGGTCTGGGAGTCCCTCAGCTAATATTTTTTGAGACACAGTAGGAATTTTTGAGACACTGAAGGCGGGCACAAAAAAAAATAGTCACTTTCACAGACGCTAATAATATGTAAACTTAGAAAAAAAGTTGAAAAATTGATGGAGGCCATCCCTATTACAAAGAAAAATCACCTTACTGTGCAAATAGAAGTCTGTAATCTCCACTAGGGCCTTCGAGGCATCTTTCTGGGAACTTTCTCTGACCCTCGAGTGTGTAGGCACTTTGCTTTTTATTCTCTCTGTTTATTTAGATAGTAGCTGCCATCCCAGGGCCTAATTAAATGAGAAAAAAAAGAAATAAAGAACAGGCTCTAGGGAAGCAATAAGATAGAAGCAAAATGAAACACAGAAGGATGTCAGTGACAGCTGAAGAGTTGCTTCCACAGATGTAGACTTTCTTTTTTTTCTTTTTCTTTTTGTCTTTTGTCTTTTTTTTTTTTGAGGGCCACACCCATGCCATATGGAGGTTCCCAGGCTAGGGGTCTAATTGGAGCTGTTGCCACCAGCCTATGCCACAGCCACAGCAACGCTGGATCCGAGCCGCGTCTGCAACCTACCCCACAGCTCACGGCAACGCCAGATCCTTAACCCACTGAGCAAGGCCAGGGATCGAACCCGCAACCTCATGGTTCCTAGTCGGGTTCATTTCCGCTATGCCACCACGGGAACTCCATGATGTAGACTTTCTAAGACTGCTTTCTTATTTGGAGCCCCTGAATCCAGAGATTGTTTAGCAACTTTGTCTTCTTGTAAAGTCCTCAAAGGCAGGGATTGTTTTTTTAGTTAGCACAATGCCTAAATTGTGGCATGCAGTAATGATAGTTTAATTTCACTGTTTCTCTGTTTATCTTTTCTTTCTCTCTATCTCTTCTTGAAGGGAGCATGTTTGATGGTTTAGGTCGGACTCATGGTTGCAAGCAACAGAAGGATGGTTCCCAGGCTAGTATAAGGTCCTAGGGCATCTCATAAAATTTGGGAGAGCTGATTTTTAGGTACAGGCTGGAACTGGGCCTGGAATGTACTGGAATTTTCTCTTCAGCTCTTACAATCCCTATTCCCAGCGAATGGACTCATTAGCTTTACTTGGATTATACCATATGCAGCCGGAAGAGCAAGGTTGCAGTTCAAAAACTTCATTGCCTGTCGCCATTTCTGTGATTATGTGAATGCAGGAGGGTCCTCCCCAAAATTTGAAGTGGTTGTCAGTCCAGTGTGTGTCCCCAAGGGGGTATGAATAGTGCTTTTACAGGGGGGGCAATTTGGGTTTACAATTCTCGGGCTGCTGACTCTCGGGAGAATTCCAAGTGGTAGACAGTTTCCAATCTGAGAATGGCTGAAATGCATCAAGGTAGTGCTGAGGAGCAATCTTCCCTTTAGTATGAGCAATAAAAAGTTATTTTCTTAGGAGTTCCTGTTGTGCCACAGTGGTTAACGAATCTGACTAGGAACCATGAGGTTGCGGGTTCCATCCCCGGCCTCACTCAGTGGGTTAAGGATCCGGCGTTGCGGTGAGCTGTGGTGTAGGTCGCAGACTCGGCTCAGATCCTGCGTTGCTGTGGCTGTGGTGTAGGCTGGCGGCTACAGTTCCAATTAGACCCCTAGCCTGGGAACCTCCATATGCTGTGGGAGCGACCCAAGAAATATCAAAAAGACAAAAAAAAGAAAAAGAAAAATTATTTTCTTAGCTGACTTTTTGATAACATATGCTACCTACAGTTTCATCTTACTCTAAAGGTTTCAAAATCAATCAACAATAAGTATTTGCCATTGACACTCTTTCTCTTATATAGAATCAGTTATCAGTGCCTTCACAGGGAGTATCAAAGGACACGATATTAGCACTGAAGTCAGAGGATTATCCCGCCAGGTTTTTATTTTTCCTTATATATTTGTTATATTTTGAAGGACATTATTTGATCCATAGCTATGAACTGATTTAGGTACCAAGTTCAGTTCCTATTCTGCTTTCTTGGGTTGAAATCAGGGGCATGCATTTTCTTGGGAGAAGTTAATTTTAACTTGACTAATCACTTGGATCAAGCTATTATTATGTTTATTGTTTCTTTCCCTTTCTCTTTCATTCATTTGTTGCTGTACTTTCCTTGTTAGAATCCATTCCAGTAATTAAATACTGGGATTTTTTTCCAAACTTATTTTAAAGTAAGAACAATAAAACTAGGAAGTTATTCAAGCCTGGACAAGTATAAGATATTTACTATAATCTAGGAGTTAGCACACATTTTCTGTATTAGAGAGCAAATATTTTTGTCTTTGCAGGCCATGGTCTCCGACACGACTATTCAACTTTGCCTATGAAAGCAGCCATACACAATATGTAAATGAGTATAGCTATGTTCCAATAAAACTTTATTTGTAGACACTGAAATTTGAATTTCATATAGTTTTAACATGTCACAGGACATGTTCTTCTTTTGATTTTTTTTTTAATCACTTAAAAGTGTTAAAGCCATTCTTTGTTTATTTATTTATTTATTTATTTATTTTGTCTTTTTGTCTTTTTAGGGCCAAACCCATGACATATGGACGTTCCCAGGCTAGGGGTCTCATTGGAGCCGTAGCCGCTGGCCTACACCACAGCCACAGCCACACCAGATCTGAGCCGCGTCTGCGACCTACACCACAGCTCATGGCAACGCTGGATCCTTAACCCACTGAGCAAGGCTGGGGATGGAACCACAACCTCATGGTTCCTAGTTGGATTTGTTAACCACTGCACCCCGACGGGAACTCCCCTGCAGGCATTCTTAAAGGAGCATTTCTGAAAGAGTAATAAGCAAAAACAATGCTTCTTTTGATCTTAGTCTTGAACTCATTCTTCCTTGGCTTATGTAATGTCAGCATTGACTTCACTTGGTTTGGTGTAAGAGCCCCACACTGAGAAGGCTGCTTTAAGACTCTGCACTTGAAGCAGTGCATTCAGTGGTTCTGTAGGTGTACAATCTCTAAAACCAGGGAGAGAGAATGATTCTGGGGAGAAGCAGTTTAAAAACAGTTCTAATTGTTCAGGCAAGTTATTTTTACCAATCTTTAGGGGACATATAAATGATCACATTGTTATTATTTTTATAGATTATATTTCAAAAAGCTTTTCTGCTAAGAGCGATTAAATACCAAGTTTTAATTTCACTCCCTCAAGGAAAATTTTCTATTGCATTAGGATTTTTTTCTTGATAACTTGCCATAGGAGACTATTACTGACACAAAAGAAGGTATATGCTTCTGCTAAAGGTGGGACAAGCAGGGAAGTGAGAATAAGAAACTTTGGGGGGTTTATATTAAAAATAAGTTCTATATATTAAATATAAACATTTTACATATAAAGTAATGATAATAATAGCAAAAATATATTATTGTTATGAAGAAGAATTTTCCACCATGTCCTCATAATGAAACTTGGGATTCGCCTGGTGATTGCAGTAACTAAATGCCTGCTGCATGCCTAAGCTTTACTCTCACTTAATCCTCACTGTAAGATGAGGAAAGCAAGACTCAGGGAGGTCTAGCATCTTGTTCAAGGTCATTTAGCTCTGAAGGGGTGAAGCCAGATTTCAGACCCAAGTCTGTCTGTCTCTAGAGCCTTTTTTCACGCTTTCATGTTGTAACTGGTTCCAGGCTCAAGGAATGCCTCAGGGTTTGAAGCACCCCCCTGACTCCCAAGCCTTGAGATGTGCCATTCTGTGTAACACGTGGTCTGTGACACCCGTTGCCTTTTGGATAAGGTAATCTTGCCATTGACCTGAGAAAAGTCTTAATGTGAGTGTGATTCTGGTCTTCTCAGAGAAGATTTATAATGAAAGTTCCAACTACATCTGACATTAAAAAAAAATCCATTTCTCTAAAAACATACGGTAAATTGAAAAGGAGTCAGTTTCTGAGACATCATTAGTCTGGGTTCCACTGGGCTTGAAGGTTTTATGGGTTCATTGAAATTGCATGTAGAATACTGCACATGTGTGTATATACACCCTTTTTTTGGGGAGAAGGGTTCTAATTTTATAGTCTGAAGTCATGTGAATCCAGTGCTCTCTAAACTCAGAACAAATTAGGAATATACCTGATTGACTCTGTTAACATTGACACGTGTTTGGTAATTGTGTCAAATTCCATCACAACAAATGAGGTTAAGAAATCATAGTCCCCTAAGCATAGCACTGTCATTTCACATGTTACACTGGGTAGACTCCACCCAGGGACTCAAGCTCTGGTCTCCTTACATGAGCTCCGTGACCCGATTTGGAACAGTGCAACTGCAAATGCTTAGCAATGACTTGCTGGTTGGAGGGAGTGATTTTCCCTGTCCAAACCTCACCTAACTCAGTCATCTCAGGTACTGGAGTGGTTTGGTGTCATAAAGTTTTGAAACTCCTGTGTCTAAACGCTGTCACTCTATCTGTAGGATCTTAGTCAAACCCCTGTCGACCTCAGTTTCCTCTTTTATAAGGTTTGCTGTCAGATTGGTTAAATTATCTCCCACCTCCACAAATCCCAGGAATCTCTACTTGGCAACACGCCTCCTAGGGTCTCTGTTGGGCGAAACCAAATTGGAAAGGAGCTCAGACAAGCCGTTGGAATGGATTAGAACTTGAACATCTTAGAGCCTCTGTGAGAAAGCCCTTAGCCACAAATGTGGGTTACTTTGATAAATATCTTCTGGTCAGACCCTGCTGAGAAGTAATCTTATCAGGGCTTCAGGCTACTTAAGGGGACAGCTGCAGGGAGGAAGTGGGCGTGGCGATTTTCCCCGACTTCCTTGTTTGGAGCAAACTTTTGGCAGCATCTAAGCGGTTTAGATGTTTGCTTTTCCATCTGTTGATGTGCTTTTTGGAAGCTCTCCTGCCTGCCAGAGAAAACATCTAGAATAAGTACGACGCCAAATCTTAACCATTCCCTTGGGTCCCCAAACCCCACCAGCCTCCAGAGAGAGGAGGGCGAAGCTGAGAGAGAAAACAGACGTGCCTGGAGCGCACTGGCTTCAGAGGCTCCCAGGGAGTAGGGTGGCAAAGACGGGGATTTCAGCACCCACCCACCTACCCACCAGCCCGCGCGCACACACACACACACACACACACACACACACACAAACGCACGCACGGATGCGCGTCGCCTCCCTTTCTGAGCATTCTTCTCGTCGTATCTGGAACCTGGCCCTGGAGATGGGGCAGCTGCGAGGCTCGCTGGCTCCGCCGTGTGCCTAGCGCGTTCGTCGACTTCGCGGTCGCGGCGCTTGCAGCCGGCGCGCTCCGCTTTGCAGCGAGCGGCGGACCAGCGGGGACAGCGCGCGGCGCGCCGGGGGAGGGGACGCAGCCGAGCGCGGGGCTGTGCGCTCCGCCGCGGGGACCCCGGGACGCCGCCGGCCGAGCCATGACGGACGCCAGCAGCAGGAAAGAGGGCTTCAAAAAATGCCGGAGCGCCACTTTCAGCATCGATGGCTACAGCTTCACCATCGGTGAGAACTTTGCATCCTCTGTCCGACTCCTGGCTTGGGCAAACTCCGATTCTGGTGGCGGCGAGGGTCTTTTCTAGGCGAGGGGCGGGGGCGGCCAGGGTTAGGCTGGGCCGCGAGGCGCTCGCCAGGAGGGGAAACCCGGGGAGCTGCGACTGGGGCGGGAAAGTGGCAAGTGTGGCCGGGCCGCCGTGCCCAGCGCTCTCCCCGCGGCGCCCCTCCCGCCGCTGTAACCCAGCATCCTCCTGAAGCCAATTTTTAGGGTCACAGCTTTGTGAACTGTTCCATTTCCTCTCTGTGCGATTTTAGTCATGTAAGCCAGGAGAGGCGGGAGAGAGACAGGGATGGAGACAGAGAGATAGATAGAGAGAGAGAGAGAGATGGAGGCAGAAATACCGGGAGAGGGATGTCAGAGAGCGACAAAGGCATGACAGACGCTAAGACAGAGACACAGAGAGAGAATGACAGAGCGACAGACATCTAGACAGAGACATTAATGGAAACATCTAGACACCAGCTCAGAAATACAAAGAAGGAGATGCCAAGACAGAGACTAATTGAGAGACATGGGAGTGTCAGTCATAGAGACAGTGACAGAAACAGGAGAGATGCAGAGGCTGAGAGAGACGACACAGAGACAGATTCAGAGAGAGAGCGAAGGCTAGTTTCTACAAAAGTTGAAACAAGGAGGAAGGGACACTAGGAGAGCGAGAAAGGGGGGAAGGAGGAGGGAGGGAAAGAGAGGAAAGATAAAGCAGAAAAAGAGGGGGAGAGAGAGAGAAAAAGAAGAAGGGGGGGAGGAGGAAGAAGAAGAAGAAAGAAGAAGAGGATCCAGAGAGGGATGTATCACGTTACTAAAATATTCGAGAAAAATCTGTCTCCTGTCCTGGCCTCTGGGCTCCCAGTGGCTTTTGGTTGTCTTTGCTCCCCAAACCCTTTACCAAGAGGGGTATTGGAGAGGGCCAGGGGTAGTATCTTCATGGCTATTAGAGGGAGAAGGACCGCAGGGCTGTCCTCTAGAAGTTGAATTTGAAGAGATCCGTTCTTGGGGCTCTTACTACTGGTTTCATGCTGTGTACTGTTTCGAATCGACTGGTCCATGATTGCCTCCTTCCTCATCTTTCCAGGAGATAGGCAAGGTCAGGGGGGCTCCTCTCTGGAATATCAGAGTTTGGAGAAGGGCAGGGCAGAGCCAGGTGCCAAAGGGATGCTCCAATATTTCTGCTTCTGCGTGCTCAGGTCACTATGGCATTAAATCTGAACTTCACCCCAGAGCCTTTGAAAATGAGGGCTATGTTAATGTGCTTTTTGGAGGTGTAGCAGGAATTTGCCAGAGGCAAGGAGGGGCTGATGGAGAGGTCATCTCTGGACTACTTTTTTTGTTTTCTTTTGCCTTTTTAGAGCCACATCCGCAGCATAGGGAAGTTCCCAGGCTAGGGATCGAATTGGAGCTATAGCTGCCTGCCTACACCACAGCCACAGCAATGTCAGATCTGACCCGAGTTGATGACCTACACTGAAGCTCATGGCCACGCTGGATCCTTAACCTACTGAATGAGTCCAGGGATTGAACCCCTGTCCTCTTGGATACTGGTCAGTTTGTTACCCCTGAGCCACAGCAGGAACTCCTGGACCGCTTTTGCTCCTTCTAGTGAGCAGAAATCTTGGGCCATGGACTGAATAAGTCACTTCCAGAATTAAGTCTAAACTCCTTTGCTGTTTCCCAAGGTTCTCCATTCTGGCTTGAACTTGACTTTCTTGCCTCAACTGTCACTTCAAACCTGTTTCTTCCACACACTCACGATCGCTTGCGTCTGCCCACATCCCACCTCTCAGAGCCTTTGTTCAGGCTGTTCCCTCAGCCAGGAGTGCCGTTCCCCCAACTGTGCAATGAGAAATCTTGTCTATCCTAGCTCTCACTGATCATCCTCTGCTCTCCTTCCCCATCAGAGAGCATTTCTCCCCCTGCATTCCTCTTAGCCTCCTAGGCCTCTGTGAGAGCTCACACCCAGCCTTGAATCACTGTTTTCTCAGCACCTTTTCGTTGTCTTCTTTGCATTACACACTTCTTAAGGCTGAGACTATGTCTGATTTATCTTCCCCTCTAATGGTGATGGTAGGTGCCTGGGAATTTTTGTAGGGATGGATTGAATGTCGTCATGGTCAAAAGTGATTCATTACAAGGTCATTGCCATGTTAATATTCGTTTTCTTGATTTTGGTGAGAAAGCTTCCAAAGGATTTTTAAGTTTTACTGGGCAGTTCCCTGTGAAATCTTAGCTTCCAAAACGTGTGGCGTCTAAAACCGACGTTTATAGTGTGGCCCACCCCACCTAACGCCTTCTCTCTTTTTGCTCGCATCCTCGCTAGAGGAAATTGTCTGGCCCATCGGTGTGGTTGGTTGGTCAGAAGGGACCTCAGAAGTGAGTGGGTGACTTCCGGGTGTGAGCGCTGCCAGCTTGTTTCTGATCTTTGGGTGTTTATTCATTCGCTCCTTTCCATCTGCCTCATCCTTCAATGAAAGCTTATTGAATTTTACTGTATTAAATGATACAATTTAGTACAATGCCTGCCACATGGCAAACATTCAATAAATGGTAATTGTTGTAATTATTCAGCGCCCTAAGCTAATATCATGGGGAGTTTATGAAGATAAATCAGACTTAGAACCTGGTATTCAAGGAATTTGTACTCTTGGGGCGATGTAATGTGTTCATACATAACATTTTACAAAGCAGAAACTCTGAAGTGCTGTAAGAGACATTTTAGAAATCTTTGGCCAATATAGACATTTTAGCAACACAAATAACTAAAAAGAAAGACGAAAATCATTTGTAATTTTATCACCCAATGCTAAACATTATTAATATTTCCTGTACATACTTCTAGTACTTTTTTGTATATACATAATTTTTAAAAAGAAAATATTTGGCAATGTTATTTAATATCATAGTAGCCTTGATTCATGTTATAGATAAAATTTTTACTTAAAAAAATCTTCTATTGTTGGCTATTTGGGTTGCTTTTAATTTTCACCATAATAGACAGTGAAGAAAATACTAGATCTTTGAGTACACTGTTAATACTTTTGAGAATATATTTCTCAAAGTACAATTGCTTGGTCCAAGACTAGCATGTTTTTAGGGATTTTAAAATACACTGTTTAACTCCTCTCTGGAAATACCAACTCCCGCTCCCACACAGGTGCCCACACACTCTTATGAATACGGACACTATAATTTTTAAAGAGTTGTTGGTTCGCGAGGTGGAAGGTAGTATCTTAATTCCACATGCGATTTCATTTCTTTTGTGAAATTGCTTTTTTTTTTTTTTTTTTTTTTTTTTTTGTCTTTTTACCTTTTCTAGGGCCGCTCCCATGGTGTAAGGAGGTTCCCAGGCTAGGGGTCGAATCGGAGCTGTAGCCACCCGCCTACACCAGGGCCACAGCAACGCTGGATCCGAGCCGTGTCTGCAACCTACACCACAGCTCACAGCAACGCCGGATCCTTAGCCCACTGGTCAAGGCCGGGGGACTGAACCCGCAACCTCATGGTTCCTAGTCGGATTTGTTAACCACTGCGCCACGACGGGACCTCCCTGAAATTGCCTTTTTATGCCCTTTGCCTGTATGTTTTTCCATTGGGGGATTTCATAATTTTTATTTACTTATTTTTCTCCACCCCCTCCCAGCCCCCTGCCTGCTTTTAGGGCCACACCCATGGCATATGGAGGTTCCCAGACCAGGGGTGGAATTGGAGCTACAGCTGCCGGCCTACACCACAGCCACACCACACAGGATCCCAGCCACATCTGCGACCTACACCACAGCTCATGGCAACACCAGATCCTTGACCCACTGAGCAAGGCCAGGGATCCAACCCTCATCCTCACGGATATTAGTTGGGTTCATAACCTGCTGAGGGAGTTCCCGTCGTGGCGCAGTGGTTAACGAATCCGACTAGGAACCATGAGGTTGCGGGTTCGGTCCCTGCCCTTGCTCAGTGGGTTAATGATCCGGCGTTGCCGTGAGCTGTGGTGTAGGTTGCAGACGCGGCTCGGATCCCGTGTTGCTGTGGCTCTGGCGTAGGCCGGTGGCTACAGCTCCGATTCAACCCCTAGCCTGGGAACCTCCATATGCCGCGGGAGCGGCCCAAGAGATAGCAACAACAACAACAACAACAAAAGACAAAAAGACAAAAAAAAAAAAAAAAAAAAAAAAAAAAAAAAAAAAAAAAAAAAAAAAATAACCTGCTGAGCCACGGTGGGAACGCTCCCATCATTTATTTTTAATTTGCAAGTACGGTTGACCCTTGAACAACATGGTTTGAACTGCACAGGTCCACCTATACACACATTTTTTTTCAACAGTAAATACTACAGTATGACGCGGTCCACAGCTGGTTGAATCCGTGGACGTGGAATTCGGGATTCGGAGGAATCACATATAGGAAGGGCTGACAGTTGGTTACGATGCAGCTTTTCAACTAATCCTAACCCCTGAATTGTTCAGGAGTCAACTGTACTCTTAATGTACATAACATATGTTAATTATACACACAGTCAATACATTAATTATACATAATATATAATTATAGTCATTGTATAATAATTACACAGCACACTATATATGAATCGTAATAATTATATAATTAACACGTGTCAATAATATACAGTATGTACACACATGGACATGTGTGTCTCTGTGTGGCGTATGTATGATTTGCAAAAGTGCCGTCTATCATGCGTCTTATATGGCATTTTCTTCTAAGTAGGGGGCCTTCTTTTCCTGCAGTGTCACTGCGTGGCGGTTAGGACTTGCTTTGAGGACATGCAGTTGGTTGCCGGCTGGTCCCATGGTTTCAGCGGGGTGGCGCAGGTGGACAGTCCTCCTCTTACCATGTGCGCGAAGACTCCTGAAGAGATCCTGGTGCCCAGATCGCTCCTTTTCCAGGTGTCTGACATTCTGTCATCAGGAATCACCTTCTCTTCCAGTCTGTTCATTATGCAGAATTTCCAGGTCAAAGAACTTTACGAAAGGAATTTATGTTACAGTCCTGGTGATTCCAGATTCTTACCAGAGGAGGCTTCTGAGGACAGTGGAGGTCTGAGGGGTTCTGCAGAGGGAGAGGCATGACCCACCCCTGTGGCAAGGTCATGTTTCCTTGGAGGGCTCCTGGCAGAACTTCTCTCTAATGAATGGACATTTCGGGGCTCAGGGAAGGCGTCCGCTTCTGGTTCAGACTGGCAGGAGGTTTCAGCTATGGTTCTCCACTGGGGTGATGCTCCCCAGACGTTTGGGCAAATGTGGTGCACGTGTAGTAGCTGAGTTCTGAGGGGCTGGGGACAGGCTCTACAGACAGTGAGCAGACATCAGAGGAGTTAAGTGTTCTGCAGTGTGAGGGACAGTCTTGCCCGGGGAGGCGTTGCTCTAAAAGCCCATGACATTCCCATGGAGAAACCCCGTGAAGGTCCCCTCTGACGTGGAAGCCTGGGGCTCCTGACCTCACTACGCCCTGGCTGCAGAGACTCTGGGACACTGACGGTCAAGTCTGCACTGAGAACAGACCCTGCCATTTTCCATGCATAGCTGTCGGGTGTGGGCCAGGCACTGAGTTGGGTGCCTTACTCAGCTTCTTTGATCACTTCTCACAACAACTCTGAAGAATATCAGTCCTAGTGCCCATTTTAGGAGAAGAAACTCCTGAGACTCCAAGAGGAAGTAATCTGCCGGAAGTCACAAGCTAGGAAGCGGCAGAGTTGGGTTCAGACCACATCTGCCCTGACTCTGTGGGCCAGGGTTTGTCCCAGCCATGCCGTGTCCTCTAGGGGGACTTTATTTCTACCCGAGCTTTGGTACCAGCCTGTCATCCCGATGAGGACAGATCAGGGGGGTTGCCAGGTAGGCTGGGGCAAAACCTGAAAAAGATGGACTGTTGTCACAGGTGGGGGCAGCTGCTCCTGGGAGGAAGATCAGGTTGATGAAACAAAGCTCGTTAGGAGTTCCCGTTGTGGCTCAGTGGTTAACAAATCCGACCTGGAACCATGAGGTTGCGGGTTTGATCCTTGGTCTTGCTTAGTGGGTTAAGGATCCAGCATCGCCATGAACTGTGATGTAGGTCGCAGATGCGGCTCCGATCCCGAGTTGCTGTGGCTGTGGCGTAGGCCGGCAGCAACAGCTCCGATTCAACCCCTAGCCTGGGAACCTCCATATGTCGCAGCAGCGACCCAAGAAATGGCAAAAAAAAAAAAGGCTCGTTAATCCGCCTCCCACCAGGGCCACCTGTTCGGTCTTCAGTCTTGTGCTCTCCCGTGCCCCAGGACAAATGGGTTTTGTGTCCCCTTTGTATGATTTTCTCAGGTCATGAAATCAGGTATGTAGTCAAGAGGTCTTAGAACCAAGACCATGGGGTTGAACTTGCGCCCCATCCAGAAAGCACCGTCATCAGCCTTCAGGATCTGAGGGTTCCATCTCTAGGAAGCGATTGAATTTATGATTGTAGCTGTTGGTTACAATGATTAGCATTAATCGAAGGCCATATATACCAGTTCAAGTGTAATTTAACTGGGCTGAGGTACTTGGATGCAGCATTTGATTATGCAGTGAGTGGTTGTGGTGGGGCGTTGCTGTATCATTGTTTTCCAGAAGAACTTTCCTTGTCTTTTGGGGTTTGGTTATCTTTTTGGGGTTAAGTGGCTTCGCAGACCCTGACTTTCTCCATGAGGCTGTGTGAAATACAACACCCGCCTTTCCCCCAAAGTGAAGTATGTCTGCCGAAAACGAAGGCACTTTTTTCTCTGAACCACTTGAGGGGCTTCCCTCGTGCTCTCTCGGTGCTTCTCATCCCTCATTTTATAGATGAGAACACGGCGCGGGGCCCCGTCCCCACTTCTGTTGGTGATGACCGCTAGGGTGTCAGAAGGAAGAGGGTGACGCTGTGGGCTTGGAGGGTGTGGAGTTGGCGGAGTGTATGGAAAAGAAGCTGTTTCCTTCCAAAATGAACCTGGTGCTGTTGTGGAAAATTCTAGGCCTGTAACTGAAGAGGTGTTGCTAACAGAGGGATGTGTTTCTTGTAGCAACTGCCACTGGCTCCCTTGCCCCCGTGTTTCTCTCTGTGGGGTTGTCTCAGAGGAGGAAAAACAAAGGGCCCCTAGACGCCAATCAGAGGCCCAAGGGCCTGGGAGCGAGGGTTCCCTGTTCCACCCTGGGACTCCCCAGCCCTGGGAACCCTTGCTAAGTGGGGAGCTCTGCTGGCAAATGCGCCTCTCATAGGGGTTCTGGGATGGGCAGGGCTCTGTGGGTGGCCGAGGCCCGGGGCTGCCCACGCTGGGGGTGTGACCCCCCCTCCAGCCCAGGCATAGAGGCTCCCAGGCTCTCTTGGTACATATGGCTGAGGACTTCCTCTGTCCACATGGGCTTAGGGCTCCCGGCCCAGTGTCTAGTCTGCCTGCTAGTTTGTCCAGGGCAAGGCAAGACCTTTGGGTATTGTCTGCTTGGATGTGGGCGATGGTGCAAGAAATGAGGAAAGATCCGAGGGGAACTATTCTGCAGCCTCCTCCCAGCGCCTGTTGCCCTCCTTCCGCTCCTCCTCCTCCCCCTCCTCACATCTCTGGGAAGGCTGGAGCAGAGTGAGCTGAGGTGGCCTGTGACCTGAGGGGTCACATAGACTGGGACTTGGGGGCTCTACTCTGACCTCCCCCGTCACCCTCCCCGCTTCTGCATCCGAGCTTCCGTTTCTCATAGGTAGGATGGGGTGTGTGATCCTTAGCTACCGGGCTGTGGTGAGGCTCCAGTTAAGTTATGCATGAAAAAAATTGTTTGCCCTTAAAATGCCTTTGTTATTAGGGAAGACTTAATAGTGGTTACAAGTCGTGCTCCCCCTTTCACAGTATTTGCACTTCAACAAGGGGAGGCTTGAGGAACGAGGCTGTCAGGAATGAGGCTGTCACGACAGGGTTCTGGTTGTCAACCAGCAATTGGAGTGCATGGTTTTAGGGATGTTTGTCAGCTGAGAGGCGGCATTTGTAGTGGGAACCCCTGAGAGAGCCTTTGGGGTCACACAAAGGCTTCCTGTGCTGGCCAGGTGAGTTGGTGTCTCTGGGCCTCAATTTCCTTCTCAGGATAGATGTGGCTAGTGACACTTCCTCATGGGTGGACCTGGCCAGGGAAGTGAAGCTCTGTGCCCGGTGCCTGGCTGTCCACTGTGAATGTTTGCTCAGCACCTCTTCCCTTTGCCTGAAATTATGCTCTGATCACGGCAGGCTCTGGCTGGGAGTGGGTGGGGGTCGGTCGTGTGATCCTGAGGGTTTGCGGGTGTGCTCGGGGCAGGTGCAGAGGTGGGTCAGCACTGCTCTGTGCAGGTGCAGAAGTTGCCACCAGGCAACCCTGTACAACTGTGCTGCATCCTGGCCCCTGACACCAGATGGGAACAAGAGCAGGGTGGGCACTGGGCACCCTCCTGTCCTCCCATGGACTGATGCACCCCCCCCAGGGCCCTGGATGGTGGCCCTGGCATGTCTGCCAAGCCTCCACAGACCTAGTAGAGCAACGGGCAGAGTCCACTTGGGGCCATGGGGAAGCTGGGGGTGGTGGGGAGAACAACACTGCAGGAATGAGCTTCTGAACTTGGCTTAGGGGTCGGGCCTGGGACACAGAAGGAAAAGGGGACCAGGATGGTTAAATTGGAACTGGGAGAGTCCAGAATTTAACAAGCTCTGGTGTTAGACACTCACAGATTCTGAACCTCATCTGTCATTTGTCGTGATCTGCAGAGGTGGCATCTCATGGCCAAGTTTAGTGTCTTAGTTGTAAAATGGACATAATAAATAGTATCTACCTTGCTGAGTTGGACAATTAAGTGAGACGATGCAAGGAGAGCTCCTAGGCATTCTCTTAGTCCGTCAGGCTCCTGTAACACGATACCAGGTAATAGATTGGGTGGCTTAACGGACGTGGATTTCTCACCTCTCTGGAGACTGGAAAGACACCAGCAGGTGTGGTGTCTGGTGAGGGCCTGCTTCCTGGTTCATCGAAGGCTGTCTTCTGACTGTATCCTCACGTGGCCGCAGGGGTGAAGGAGCTTTGTGGGGTCTCTTTTGTGGGGCTCCATCCTCATGACCTAATTACCTTTCAAAGGCCCCACCATCTAATACCATCTCAGTTGGGGATTGGGTTCAACGTATGAACTTCGAGGAGACACAGTCAGTCTACAGCACTGTTATTACTGGGAGTTAATAAACATTTTCTGAATGTAGCACTTAAGTGGGCGCAGTAGAAGGGCCAGGGGACCACAGCGGGAAAAATGCACAGTGTAATGAAACACACATACCAGACTCAGGACTGAAAGTTAGAGTTAGTTCCTTGGAGTACCTGTCATGGCTCAGTGGTTAACGAATCCGACTAGGAACCATGAAGTTGCGGGTTCAATCCCTGGCCTTGCTCAGTGGGTTAAGGATCCGGCGTTGCCATGAGCTGTGGTGTAGGTCGCAGACGCGGCTTGGATCCCCCGTTGCTGTGGCTCTGGCATAGGCTGGCGGCTACAGCTCCGATTCGACCCTTGGCCTGGAAAACTCTATATGCCGTGGGAGCGGCCCAAGAAATGACAAAAAGACAAAAAAAAAAAAAAAAAAAAGTTAGTTCCTTACTAACTTTCTCTTTAATCCTGGGCAGGTCACTTACCACGGGTGACAGTTTCTCTGTACATGAGCTGGTTGGGTACAGAAATCTCTGTGGTTCCTGCCCCTCTGGACAGGTGGTGAGCCTTGGGGTCCCGAAGACCACCGTAGCTTTCTCAGAGCTGGGAGGTGCGGGGGGCTGGCTCAGTGAGGCCCTCCAGGGATTCCTGGTGAAAGAAATTTGCAGAGTGCTGAGCAACACAGAGGCACATTGGATACCAGACCAGCAAAGACCTGAAATTATGCTTGAAGCAAGTCAACTCGCTATTGTGTATACAACTTTGTATGATAATTGGCTGTACTCACAGTGCAGTTTGGTGGCCCCTGAGCTGTAGCCAAAGATGAAGTCAATGTGAGGCTAAATCCTCCAGCCAGTTTACCTTTTGATATCAATTCCCAGTGGGAAACGGGGGGAGGGGAACTGGGTGGGGATTTCCAGTGGTTTCTGCTTGCCTGCAGGGTTGGCTCCATTCTGATGGGACAGGAAGCCTTTAAGGCTTCAATTCCTATGACTAGATTTGTTTGTGATGAACAATACATGTGAAAATAGATAATAGCGGAAGCACCCAGCATGGGTCACGCTTAATAAAAGTGCTTACTGTATTCTGGAGGCAACATGAATAGAGATTAAGAGCGTGGATTCCGGAGTTTGACCACCTTGTTTGAATTTCGGCTTTGCAGTTTCGTAGCTGGGTGGTCATTGTGATCTTGGACAAGTTGCTTGACTGTTCTGTATCTCGATGTGTTCATTCGTTAAATGCAGATAATTGTATTACCTGTCTCCTAGGGTGTTGGAGGATTAAAGGAGTTAATGTATTTTTTTTTTTTTTTTTTTTTGCTTTTTAGGGCTACACTCGCGGCATATGGAGGTTCCCAGGCTAGGGGTCGAATCGGAGCTACAGCTGCCAGCCAACGCCACAGCCACAGCCACGCCAGATCCGAGCTGCGTCTGTGACCTGCACCACAGCTCACAGCAACGCCAGATCCTTCACCCACTGAGCAAGGCCAGGGATTGAACCTGCAACCTCATGGTTCCTGGTCAGATTCATTTCCGCGGCACCACGACGGGAACTCCTAAAGGAGTTAATGTACATTAAGCACTCTGAACAGCACCTGGTGCATAATAAGTCCTATATAAATGTTTGTTATAATATACTTCCGTATTATTATAATATTCATAATACATACCCGTAATAATATTACTAGTAACGAAGTTAATAATAACCACCTCTGAGTCCTGTTTGATCAAACACCCATTTATGCTATTCCTTGAAGAGCTGTAAGGATAACCTTGGCCATCTGCTTTCTGTTGTTCAAAATTGGCCCTTCCTGCCAAAAGGCATTCACTTTTGTGTGTTCCTGGGCATGGAATCCTAATGCTGTACCATTGCTCTTGATGAATCCATGGTGGACCTACACATTTTCCCATCTTCTCAACCGGATTATTATCTTTGAGGGCTTACTGTGTCACTTGTGAGGGCTTTGCAGAGTCCCTAAGTGCCAGGCCCTTTTTGGGTGGTTAGCTCTCCTAGCCAGGTTGTTACCTGGGGTGGAAAGTGGTGCAGAAGACTGGGTTCGAGACCCAGCCCTGTCACTTCCGGTCCCTGCGATTGTGGGAAGGATCGTTAATCTCTTTGAGCCTCAGTTCTCCCTTGTAAACGGGGATGACTGTTCCTTTTCTGTGGCGTTGGGAGAGTTCTAGAGGATGAGGAATGTAAGAACCCAGCACCCGCTGGGTGCCCAGTAATTGGTAGCTGTTGGTTGTGATGATGGAGAAGCTCTGAAATCAGGGAGCGGGCAAGCCTCCCAGACCCGCAGCTGCTTCCCTGGCTGGCGCTCACCAGCCTGCCCCCTGGCTGCCTCCCACGGCTCCTGCCTGACCAGCCTCTCCTGTCGCAGCCGCTGGGCTGGCAGGGCTGCAAGGCTGTCTTTGTTTTAGTGTAGGATTTCCGATCAGGCTGGGGATCTGGAGCGCCCGCCTCACCCCAGCTGAGTATTTCCAGCTGGGTCTGAGTAAGTGGTGCCAGCTGCTGTGGGGAGCGCCGGATGGCACTTCCGGTGCTCTTTGGCGGGCAGACCCTGGCGTGTGGAGGGAGCTTAGCCTGAGAACCAGGCCTTCCCCACGGGACTGTGAGGGGGCTTGGAAGCATTGCTCCTGGAAGTTGGTTTTTACTTCTTGGAGGGCAGAAAAGTCCAAAGCACTCAGGACTCAGTGAATATTAGTTCACAAACACCGCTGCCAGGCTTTGTTTCTCTGAGAGGACGCGGTGTGAGCTGATGTGCCAGTTCCAGCCTCTTCTCTCTGCTTCTCCAGATGGGTGTGCTTTCTCTTGATCACAGCATAGAGTAGCTCCGGTGTGACTCCCTGGGCTTAGCGAAGAAAGTAAGAGAAGGATGAGCTATGCTGCACTTGCATCACTAGTTACAACCAGCATTTGTTTAGCCTTTAAGATGGTCTAATTCAGCTTTTATTATTATTGTTTTTTAAATTTAGGGCCACTCCTACGGCATATTGGAAGTTCCAAGGCTAGGGGTCAAATTGGAGTGGCAGCTGCCAGTCGACACCACCACCACAGCAACAAGGGATCCGAGCCACGTCTGCGACCTACACCACAGCTCACGGCAACGCCGGATCTTTTAACCCACTGAGTGAGTCCAGGAATTGAACCTGCATCCTCATGGATACTAGTTGGGCTCCTAACCCACTGAGCCATAATGGGAACTCCTAATTCATTTTTTAGAAGTGAGGTTACAGGTAGAGTAGTTACTGGTGAGTGAGATTTCAGTGCAGGTCTTCAGGGTTCAGGTCCAGTGCTCTTCCAGTTTTTTTTTTTTTTTTAACTTTAAAACAATTTTTTTTTTGGGTTGGTATATTATGTTGGACCTGCTGAATTACATATTACATATTTTATTCATCAGACACCTTGCTTATCTGAGTCATCTCAAAGAATTATTGTAGTGTATAAAGTGGAACGATACTCCTTCTTTACTTTTGGACAGACCGGCAGTTAAATTGCTGAGCTCTGATGTTCACCATTGGTGAGATCTCTGACTACACTCTTCACTGTTCTCAATCTTGTTACGTGGGAACAATAATATCTGTATTTGATTATGCCATTTATTTTTATTTTCTATTTTTTTGTCTTTTTAGGGCCACACTCGAAGCATAAGGAGGTTCCCAGGCTAGGGGTTGAATCGGAGCTACACCTGTCAGCCTATGTCACAGCCGCAGCAATGCAGGATCTGAGCTGTGCCTGCGAACTACACCACAGCTCATGGTAACGCCGGATCTTTGACCCACCGAGTGAGGCCAGGGATCGAACCTGCAACCTCATGCTTCCTAGTCAGATTCGTTTCTGCCGCGCCACGATGGGAACCCCTGGATTAGATGTTCACCTGTGATACAAAGTATGGGAACCCTCCAGCCCTCTGGAAACTTCATCTCTCTGAGAGGCCCCAGGAGAAAGTTGGCATTGATTGACTCTGACTTCTGGGGGCAGGGATCCCAAATTAACACAGTGGGGTTTAGGCAGCCAGTGGGAAAATGGATAGGTTTCTATTTTAAAGTCATTAGTTTACAATTTACCAGAAAGGCTCATTGTGTCTAGTGAGTCATCTTTTAAGAATTAGAAGTTACTTTTGATTTTTGAATTTTGTCTAGTGAGTAAGTATTGAAGGGGAATCCAGCATCTCTTAAAGAGGGAACCAGCAGGACGCTGAGCCAAACCAGATCCCAACCATCTGCCAGGCCTCAGGGCAACCCAGTTTTCCAACAAGATGCTTTTTCTTCCTTTCTCATCTGGGTCATTCATGAGGCTAACTATTTAAGACAGTGAATACTGTTTAAAAGATGCAGAAATCGGGCCAGTTGTGTAAGACTGTAAGCTGGTCTTGGCGACTTTTCCAAGGAGGCTGGTTTCTGGGGGTGATCATGCAGTCGTTATGCAAGCTGTGGCCCCCATGTTGATGATGATAATAATGAGGCTTCACGATTCGTGGAGCGCTTTCCTAGATATCACTTCATTTGATTCTACCAGTAACCCTGCAAGCAAACTCTGAGCAGCTTCGTTTTACAGGTGGAGAAACTGGGGCCTCAAGAAGTCAAAATGCCTTGTTGCAGAACAATGACCCCAATCCAGTTTCCGCATTTTGGAAAACTCGGGCACCTGAAGCCGAAACCTGGGAACCATTTGAGATTCCTTTTCCTGTGTCCTCACATCTAATTTGTCATCAATTCCTGTAGATTTTCTTCTCTAAGCTCTTTGCTATTCCTACTTTCCCCACCATCTCCTCTGCCTTAGTTCAGAACCCCTCTCTTTCACCGAGTCTGTTGCAATATTTCCAAGTGGTATCTCTACCTCCCCGACTTGCCTCCCCTCCAAACTCCCCTTGACACGACAGCCAGAATGTTCTGTTGGAGCACACACCTGATCCTGCTGCCCTGCAGTGTGGAACCGTCCAGTAGCTCCCCATCGTTTGCAGGATCAAGCCCGCATTCCCAAGTAAGGCTCACAGGCTTCCATAATTCGGGCTTTGCTTTTCTCTAGGCTCATACTTCCCAGTGTCCCTGCCTGCCCATGTGGTTGTCATTCTCTTGGCGTTTCTTTATGGGGGATCCCCTTCCCTCGCCCATGCCAGCTGTGGGTGCACTTGGGATACAATGGGAGTCAAACCAACTAGCCCAGCGGAACCCACAAATATTAGTGGTAAACTGTGCTCTGATGGAACCACCAGGGAGCTGTGCAAGTGCCCAAAAATGGCCTGGAACCTCGTCTGGGGAATGGCGGTGGGAGGACGAGATGGGGAAGCATCCAGCATCCAGATGGAGCGGACAGCGCTCGAAGCCTTGCGCCTGGGGGGTGGGTAGAGGTGGAGTATGGATTGAGAAGAGGCTGGAGAGGTGGACGGAGGTTTTTGGGGGCCAACTAAAGGGTTTGGTCTTTTTCCCAAGAGCAGTGGAAGGCAGCTAAGTGTTTTGAGCAGAAGTGATGCAGTCATGTTTGTGTTCACAGAAGCATGTGCTGGCTGTACTGGGGTGAGTTGGTGTTTGTTGACTGTTCTGCTGTTGAGTCATAAGGCGTGACTACTGTGTGTGCGCCCTTCCTCCTCTGCATCTGTGCTTTCCTGTATCCTTCGGAGTAGCCATTCTCTCTTTAGAACAAACCAGACAGACTTTTAGGCTGCCAGAGAGGCAGGTGGTCTGTGGGGGCTGGAGGCTCTCTTCATTTTCCTAATAATTTCATTCATTTTTTTAACAAAATGAAGATGATTATTAATTTAATTTGCCTATAAAAATAATTCATTTTCATTTTAGGAGCTCAGGAAAGAAAAACTCATTATCCAGAGAGGACCTCTGTTCATGTTTAGGTGAATCCGCTTCCATATTTTCTTTATCTGAAATACACATAATATTCTGTTGCAGTTTTATAGCTAAATGGGGTCAACCATGTTGCTCTGTTATCTGCATTTTAAAACTTAATTTTATTCATGGGCATTTAAAATTACTCAGCTCCCTCCCTCTCTAACTTAGTGTCTAGGCCCTCTCTCCTGCTCTTCTCGGTATCCCCAATCTGAATACCCAGCGAGCCAGATGAAACTTATCTGAGCATCTCAAGAGCATGGCTTCTTTGGGCAGTGCTGTCTCACTAATTCTACACTCACACATCTCTCTCTCTCTCACACACGCATACCCAGCCCCATGTACGCTTATTCTCTCTCTCTCTCTATAGTTGAGCATTTGCCATTTGCCGGGCATTGTTCTGAGGGCTTTGAAAGCACTAGCTCATTTAATTCCCCATTTGCTGCTGAGGAAACAGACTCTTGTGCTGGGAAGTAAAGAGCCCAGGACTTGAATCCAGGGCATCTGAAGCTAAAATGGTTGTGTGTGAGCCTGACGGTGCATGGGAGAAGTCAGAGGAAGGGCCTTCTTTCACCTATGGCACATGTCTTGGTTAAAAATTCAAAGCACTTTTGGGACCTCCACGATCTCCTTTTAGCCTCGCAATAAGAGGATTCATGACCTTGAATGTGGGGGCTGGGAGGGCAATGGCATATGAAGGTTTTAGGACCAGGATATTTCTTAGAATTTATTTCAATGGAAAGAAAGCTCAATCCGTCATTCCTTCCTGCCTTCATTCTCTTTCAAACATTTGTGGGTGCCCTTTGACTACCCTGAAGATGTGAGGAGACATTAGATAATTATCTCATTCTTGAAAAGTGTACGGGCTTGTGGGGAGACTGATACTAACAATATAACATCCCTGGGCCAAGTGTTGTTTGAGGGGTTTGTAAAGAATGAGGGTAACACCAGGGTGGGAAGGTCTCACTGCTTGCAGAAGTCAGCAAAGGCTTGGATTCAGTTTTTTCTTGCCTTGTCTTCCTAGTCCCTCCCCCTCCCCCCTTCCCATTCAGTTTTATTCAATTTATGTACCATAAAATTCACCCATTTAAAAAGTACAATTCATGATTTTTAGTAAATGTATAGAGTTGTACAATCATGTTTCTGTTTTTTGACTAATATGAAAATGCTGCTATAAACATACACAGACGCATCTTCATGTGCACGTGTGTTTTTATTTTCTTGGGTAGATTCCTAGCAGTGGAGTTGCTGGGTTGTATGATAAACTAATATTTAACTTTTGAGGAATTGCCAAACTGTTTTCCAAATTGGTTGCACCATTTAACCACCTCACCAGCCGTGTATGAGAGGCCTTGAACCAAGTTTTAAAGAAGTAGGAATTAGCTACCTCAGTGGTTTTGAAATACTGCAGGGGCAGGGCTGACAGTGTCCAAACCAAATGGGGAACTTGTTAAAGGTTTCTGGGCCCCATGCCTTGGCAATTCTGATTCGGTAGTTATGGAATGAAGCCTGAGCAGGTGCATTTTTAGAAAGTTCTCTAACTCTGATGTGTGACTTTGTTTGGGAATCACTAAGCTGGATGAGGTTGAGGATGGGATGGATGGGGAGAGATTTTGGGAATGTTCTAGGCAGCGAAGATGGATGTGTTAACAGCATAATATGTGTTTGTGATGAATGGTTTCAGTAGGGGTGGCTGGAGAGAGAGGCCAGTTAGGAGACTGCATTTGGTCCAGTCAAGACCAATTAATTCATCAACCTATCCGTTTAATTTTCTGTGAAAAATTTTCAGGAGCACTGACATTTTTTTGAGTACCAGGCACTAGGCTCAGACTTTTACATTTAATTTTCAATGGCACTTTTTACTCATTGTCATCCTCAGCTTACAGGTGAGGAAACTGAGGCTCAGGAGATTAAGTAATTGGGTTGGGACTTGAAACTGGGTCTGCCTAGCTCTTTCTATATAGCAGTTGGCCCCTACTCTGTGCAGACCACTGTGTGAACAGGGTCTTGGATTTTCATATTCATTATATTCTTTTTTTTTTTTTGCACTTTAGGGCTGCACCTGTGGCATATGGAAGTTCCCAGCCTAGGGCTCAAATTGGAGTGGCACCTCCTGGCCTAAACCACAGCCACGGCAACGCCAGATCCAAGCCATGTCTGTGACCTGCACCACAGCTCACGGCAACGCTGGATCCTTAACCCACTGAGTGAGGCCAGGGATCGAACCCTGGTTCGATACTGGTTGGGTTGGTTACTGCTGAGCCTTAATGGGAACTCCCATTATTTCATTTTCATATTACAATTGATTCTCTGGCTTGCTGTGTAATCACGGCTATTTGCTCTTCCTTTCTGTGGGTTAGAGGTGTATTAAATTTTCTCTAATGGAAATGACAATATTTAAACATTCTAGGGAGATGCAATGTAAGGTTCCTTAGTTAAGTACTGTGAAGCTCTATATCTTCTTCAGTGAAAATCCTCCGGCTGCTTCTTCCCTCCTGGGCCCTGTTGATCAAGGCTGCATTTATTGACGTGCCAACACTTGACCTGGTGGCTGTCCGTCTGAGCCCTGCAGAAGGGGGAGATTAAGCCCTCTGTGAATCAGGAGTTGGTCGTTCTGCGGTAGGGCTGTTTTCAAGGTTGGACGCATGATGAGGGGAAACTTGCAGTAATTACTGAACAGATGCCCGTAATGAGGTCTCTGCTGGATTTCCAGCTGGCAGTGAGAGCTCTGCATTGGGACAGGGACATCGCAGTCACTGGATCATTATGTGACATCACATCCTCCCCTTGTTGTCATAGCAGCTGTAGTCATCCCACTGAAAGTGTCCCTCAGGGTGATGACAAGCCACATCTTTCTCCATTAATGGGAATCTACGGTGCTTCTTCCATCATAATGAGAAAAAGCACCAGCATATTAATGCTCTTCAAAAGGAGAAAAGAGCTTAATGATTTTCAGCATATTACTAGTCTTGTTATTACTTTAACAATAATTATGCAAGTCATACATGGTGATTGTGGAAAAATTTATAAAATGAAGATTGGCAATGGGAACACAAAATCTACTTGTAGTATCAACATGTACAGAGAACTACTGTTAACATTTTTTTTTTTTTATGGCCACACCCACGGAGTAGCAGATTCCCTGGGCTGGGGGTTGAATCCATGCTGCAGCTGCAACCTGCATTGCAGCAACGCTGGGTCCTTTAACCCACTGCCCTGGGCTGGGGGTTGAACTTGCGCCTCTGCAGCAACCTGAGCTGCTGCAGTCGGATTCTTAACCCACTGTGCCATGGCAGGAACTCCTACTGTTAACATTTTGAGAAATGTTTTTTTTCTGCTTGAATTTTAACACTTATGAATATTCGTTATTATTTTTGCAAATATGGGACCGTTACTGTGTTGTTGTTTACTTTTCCCTTCCTACCTAACAATCCAGAGTTAATAGCATTTCACATCAATGGTTTTCCTCAACAGAGTTTTTAAGGTACTGTGGTTTACTTAGCTGGTCTCCATTGTTGGATGTTTTAAGTTCCTTCTGCTTTCTTGCTGTTACAAATGCCACTCAGTTACTGCCATCATTTTTACATCTTTATAAGTCCTTTTTGCCTTAGGATAAATTCTTAGATGTAGAGTCATTGAGTAGAAAGTGTTGAATATTTTTGAAGCATTTGAAACATGTATTCTACTCCCCCCCCCACGTTGAACCAGTTTATAGTTTCACACATAAAGTATGGCTTTGCCTGTTGACGTTTATGTTGGCTCTCCGCTTCTAAAAAGTTGTAATTTGGTTGGTTAAAAAATACCATATATCTTTTCTGTTAATTTGTTTGATGATTTCTGAATTTGAACCTTTGTTTCTCATCTGTTATTCCTTTTATAAATAGCACCTCTGTATTTCTTTAAAATTTTCTTTCTTTTCTTTTTAGGGCTGCACCTGCGGCATATGGAAGTTTCTGGGCTAGTTTAGGAGTCAAATTGGAGCTACAGTTGCCAGCCTGTGCCACAGCCACAGTAACGTGGAATCTGAGCTGCATCAGTGACCTAACACCACAGGCAACGCTGGATGCTTAACCCTCTGAGTGAGGCCCGGGACGGAACCGGTATCTTCACGGATACTAGTTGGGTTCGTTAACCACTGAGTCACGATGGAAACTCCTGTATTTCTTTTATAAATAGCCTACTCGTTTGTTTTATTTGGGAGTTCTCTAATTTACTGAGGCTATTTAAACTTTTGATGATATTTGCTGCAAATAATTTTCACCATTTGTAAATATGCCTTTTAACCTTGTTTGATTTTCATACTCTAAAAAATAAACCAATGAGTATTTTTTTCATCTCTGGTTCGTGTTTAGAAAAACCTTGTGCATTGAAGAAATTATGAGAACATGCATCACTGTTTTCTTCCTGTACTTTATACTTTTTATAAAATTTTTGATTGAAATCTTTGAATTCAGCTAAAATTTATTTTGTGGTGAGGTAGAGATTTACTTTTGTTTCCTCTCTAAACTTATCCATTTTCTCTGCACTGAATTAAAACATTAATTTTATAATAAAATGTTATACTCACACACACACACACACACACACACATTTGGGTGTTCTTTTAGAGTTTCTATTCCTTTCTTCTATCAGTCTGTTTTTTCTATGCCAGTGTGATGCTCTTTAGTTATTGTAGCTTTGTGATACATTTTCATATCCAACATGGCAAGGCTGCACTTTTCAAAAAGTTCTTGGCTATTCTTGCTTATTTTTCTTCTGTTTTTTTTTTTTGGGGGGGTTTGCTAGTTTGCATTTTAAAGTCCAGATGGTCTAATTCTAAACAAACTTTTAAAAATGTTCCATGGAAGTTCCTACTGTGATGCAACAGTATCAGTGATGTCTCTGCAGTGCCAGGACATAGGTTCAATCCCTGGCCCAGCACAGTGGGTTAAAGGATCTGGTATTGACGCAGCTGTGGATGTAGGCTTGGATATGATCCCTGGCCCAGAAACTCCGTATGCCTCAGGGCGGGCTCCCCTCCAAAAAAAGTTGCATGGGTACTGAAAAATGGAACTTATTTTCTGTTTTCATGTATGTCATTCAATATATTTAATAAATTAATTCTATTGTAATTACATAATACAGACTAATAATCAAGATTAGTAATTATATCAATACTGTTATTCAGATCCTTCAGTTTTTTTTGGGGGGGGGCTGCTTGATCTGAAGACGACTACTTGTTTTATAAAGCCTTCTCTTTTTTTTTTTTTTTTGTTTTTTTAGGGCCGAACCCATGGCATATGGAGGTTCCCAGGCTAGGGGTCTAATTGGAGCTGTAGCCACTGGCCTACGCCACAGCCACAGCCACGTCAGATCTGAGCCGTAGCTGCAACCTACACCATAGCTCACGGCACCATTGGATCCTTAACCCACTGATCGAGGCCAGGGATCAAACCCGCAACCTCATCGTTCCTAGTTGGATTCATTTCCTCTGTGATGGGAACGCCTACAAAGCTTTTTCATTGTTATATTTTATTCTTACAAATTTCTCTTCATATTTCAGTTTTAGCATCACATATCTTTTGGTACACTTTGACTTGTTTTGTAGACTTTATGAGAATTATATATTCATTATCAATTTTGTTCTTTTTCAATATAAATAATTCTCTAGATACTTACCACTGAGTGGTGTTTAGCATTTTCTTTCTTCAGTTTACAGTATCCTTGTGTGTGTGAGAATATATTATTATTTTTTGTTAAAAATGCAAGTAAACAATTTCCCAAAGCATCATGCTCTCCCTAAACCTACTTCTGACAGCTTGGTGAACACGCTTTATTATTTTATTGGATGTTTGTGCATGAGCACACATGTTCACCACTTGCCATGGGGTTCTTCTGTATAGCTGGTATGTAAAACACATTTTTTCCACTTAAAAATTTGTTACAGTCATCTTTCTGTTACAATAAACATAAATAACCATTTAAAATTAAGTTCTTGGAGTTCCCGTCATGGTGCAGTGGTTAACGAATCCGACTAGGAACCATGAGGTTGCGGGTTTGATCCCTGGCCTTGCTCAGTGGGTTAAGGATCCGGCGTTGCCTTGAGCTGTGGTGTAGGTCACAGACGTGGCTCAGATCTGGCGTTGCTGTGGCTGTGGCATAGGCCAGTGGCTACAGCTCCGATTAGACCCCTAGCCTGGGAACCTCCATATGCCGCAGGTGCGGCCCTAGAAAACACAAAAAGACAAAAAAAAATAAAAAAAGTTCTTCTTGGGTTGAAATGTTTATATTTTTCATCAGATCAAGAAATTAGGCTTATCTTTTGTCTTGTTTTTTACTGTGCTTTATGTACAATATTTTGTTTTTGCTCCAATTTGATAGTTTTAATTTTAAATTGGGGAGGTTAATATAGATATCATTACAGTCATTATAGTTGCTCTTTTTTTCTGTAGTATTAGCAGTGTTTTCCACTGAAATAAATCCTACTTTTTTTTCCCTTTTTTGTTTTTTGAGATATGGACTGCATTCTCTTTGATCTTTTCTAGTGTTTGGCAGGCATTGTATTAGTAGTTAACTTCTTTTTTTTTGCCTTTTAGGGCCGTGCCTGCAGCATACTGAGGTTCCCAGACTAGGGGTCTAATTGGAGCTACAGCTGCCAGCCTACACCACAGCTCACAGCAATGCTGGATCCTTAACCTGCTCAGGGAGGCCGGGGATCTAACCCGCAACCTCATGGTTCCTAGTCGGATTCATTTCTGTTGTGCCACTATGGGAACTCCTCAAAAGTTTCTTTAATCATCTTTTCAGATTGTCAGAATCAAGTGTGAAATGGCACCTTTGGTGGTATTGGCACTTGTCTTGCCCACTTCTTAGGCTATGTTGATAGAACCTTTGCTTTGAAAATCCAGATGGTTTTTATATTATTATTTTTAGCATTATAAATCTTCCTCTTTGCATACATTTTTATATTTGAATTTTTAAAACAGTGTGATGGTTCATTTTATGTGTCAACTTGACTGGGCTAAGGGATGCCCAGAGAGCTAGAAAAAATATTATTTCCAGATGTGTCTGTGAGGGTATTTGTGGAAGAGATTAGCTTTTTGTTTCTTTTTAGGGCTGCACCTGTGGCATATGGAAGTTCCCAGGCTAGGGGTCAAATGGGAGCTGCATCTGCGACCTATGCCACAGCTCGAGGCAACACCAGATCCTTTTATTTATTTGTTATTAATGATTTTTATTTTTCTCCATTGTAGCTGCTTTACAGTGTTCTGTCAGTTTTCTACTGTACAGCAGGGTGACCCAGTCACACATACATGTGTACATTCCTTTTTCTCACACTGTCATGCTCCATCAGAGTGATTAGGTATAGTTCCCAGTGCTACACAGAAGGATCGCATTGCTTATCCATTCCAAAGGCAATAGTTTGTATTTGTTAACCTCAAATTCCCAGTCCATCCCACTCCCTCCCTCTCCCCCTTGGCAACCACAAGTCTGTTCTCCATGTCCATGAGTTTCTTTTCTGTAACACTGGATCCTTAATTCACTGAGGGAGGCCAGGGATCGAACCTGCATCCTCATGGATACTAGTCGGGTTCTTAACCCGCTGAGCCACAGTGGGAACTCTGAAGATACTAGCTTTTGAATTGGCAGGCTAAGTAGAGACCACCCTCACCAGTGCTGGTGGGCGTCATCCAACTTGTTGCAGTCATGGACCTCTCCCCTCGGTAACTGTGGAAGCCAATTCGTACAATAAGACTCTTGGTACCTATCTTCATATGTTTCCTGTTGGTTCTGTTCCTATGGACAGCTCAGATTAATACAGACAGTTTTACTGAGGTGTTGTTTACCATAAACTTAACCTACTTTAATTATGCAATTAAGTGATTTTTAGTACATTTACAGAATTATGCCACCGTCACCACTGTCCAATTTTAGGACGTTTCATCACCCCTAAATTGAACCTTTATGCCCATTTGTCGTCCTTGAATCTGGTTTCATAGCCAGTGTTCTGCCAATGGAGTCTCTCTCTCTCTCTTTTTTTTTTTTTTTGTCTTTTTGCCTTTTCTAGGGCCGCTCCCGCAGCATATGGAGGTTCCCAGGCTAGGGGTCAAATCAGAGCTGTAGCCGCTGGCCTACGCCTGAGCCCACAGCAACTCGGGATCCGAGCCATGTCTGCGACCCACACCAAAGCTCACGGCAACGCCGGATCCTTAATCCACTGAGCAAGGCCAGGGATTGAACCCGAAACCTCATGGTTCCTAGTCGGATTCGTTAACCACTGCGCCATGACGGGAACTCCGGATTCTCTCTTTTAACTCATTTTACTTCTCACTATTGGTCACTTTTGTGCCTTTCTAGAACTTCTGTCTTAATATTCAGATTGTTGGATTACAAATTCAAGAAACTTTCTAGAAGCTCCTCTGTATCTTGAGGGCTCCTGTATCTGAAAATCCCCCTTCCTAACATGGCAGATAAATTGATGACATAAAATTGCTGCATGGGAACTTTTTTCTTTTTCATATTTCTGTAAGCATTTGATTCAGTATCTCCTTGGATTTAGCCTATAGCATAAGGGAAACCTGGGAGCTGACTTACTTTTCACACTTTGCAGGCAACTGGTTTATCTGCCTGAGATATATATATATATATATTTATATAAATTAAAATTATTATTTAATTATTATATATTTAATTTATATATTATATTTATATAAATTAAATTTATAATAAATATTATATATAATTAAAATTTTAATCTTTGTAATTAAATAGTTTTGCCAGCATGTGGGTAGACGTAGGTTTCTTTTGGTTGACTTTTGAAGAAAGCCAAAGACTCATTGGATCAGCTTATGCAGTTTCTCTTCAGGTTAGGAATAATTTCTTCTGTATGTCTTACATATATATTATAACCTTCATGAACATCCATTATACCTATGTTGACTTTCCAGTCTCTGCTTTTCACAGCAAAAGTCACTTTAATTTATATGTTCTTTCTAATTTCCCTTTGAGTGGACCACTAAATGGATTTCCCACAGCATCAATTCATTTATTTTAACTATTTCCAATGCCTGCATTACTTCTGCCCTTGCATTTTTATTTTCTTGGAATCATTTTTTCTCTCCTGCCTTTTTTGGGGCAACTTTAATTGCATTTTAATTTCTATCTGTCCATGTTTATACTTTTAAAATGACATATCATCTAATTTCCTTATCATGCATGGGATGTGTTGGCGTGCACCACTCCCAGTCCATTTTCCTGTTTCCATTAGGCCATTACCTGATGTGTCCTGCACTGTGAAGTGGCGTCTTCTCTCCCCTCTCATTGTTTGATTCTGTGGCAGTCAGAGCATGAACGAGCCACAGTTATCAGTATGCATTGCTATCAGGGCTCATCCTGATGGGACATTGCCTTTATCTAAGAGGAATGTACTGTGCTACCATTAAGTCTTTTTTCATCCACATCCACGTTGTACTTTATAGAATTTGTGGTTCCTGCTTAGATTTGGAAGAAGTAGAAGATGGAGGTGGGGATGAGAATAAGGAACATATCGTCTCTCTCCCTCTCTCTGGTCTCAATGTCTGTTTGATTCATCAAATCCAGGCTGTGTCTGAGAGGAAGTCTCAGCAGCTGTTGTTTTAATCTGATGCCATCTATTCTGCAATCCTAATCAGTTGCTCCCAGGTACTGGTATTGGGCTGTGATCACTCTAGTTTGTTGTGACTTTTTTCTGTTAATGCAAACTCAGGAGCATCTGCATTAAGGGCTCGTGGCTTTCTACCATTTGGGGCCAGAAGCATCATATTTGATTTGTTAACACTAGTGTAAAACTTTAAAAATGCCTCTTGGAAATTTGTGAAGACTTTGTAAAAGTGAGGTTTATAGAGGATTAAAAAGGATGACTGTATCTGAGTAGTGTCATATGCTGCTTATCGTGGGAAAATTTGGCATGGATGCAGTTTTTAAGTGATGTGGGGTGTAGGGATTATTTTTTTTTTTGTAGTATTTCTTTAAGAATGAAACCAGGAGCAGAATAGTGAAGAACTGCTTTCTATAAAGCCAGGATTTTGTTTTTCTACACTAACCAAAGCCTCATTTTCCAATTCTCTCTTTCTCCAGGGGTGGTGATAGTGGTAACTGGTGTTGGTTGATTGGTTCCTGTGGGCCGGGTACCATGTTAAGGCTTCACATGTAGTAGCTCATTTAATCCACACAACAATCCTGTGACATGGTTGTTATTATGATTATTCTTCCCACAGAAAGGTTAAACGATTTGCTTAAGATCCCAGAGCTTACAAGTGGCAGAGGCTGGATTGGAATCCAGGCTGTCTGGCTCTGGGGCCCCAACTCCTAACTGTCACCTAGAACCATCTCTCAAAATAGCTGCCTTTCCTGAAGCTACCCAGCCCTCTTCCGAAAACCTCCTCCTCTGCAACTTCCCAAGGGTTCCATCTCACCCCGGACTATAATTCCACGTCCATTTGTTCTTGCATTAAAACGCCTCTCATTTGTGTTAATGGAAGAGCTGAAGATGATATCTGGGGTATTCAAGCTTTTTCTCTACCTTGTTTTTTTAAGTCATGGGTAGATACCAATTAATGTTTAGATAGGAAGAGACAAATGCTCATTTCAGTCCAGTTTATACTTGTTTTTGTCAGTTCTAACAATTCGTTTCTTTACCTAAATTTTCTTTGCTGTCAAATAATGGCTGGTGAGAGTACCCATTTCTTAGGGTTATAGTGAAAATTAGGGAGATAATAAATGTAGAGTCCTTATACTTGCTCGGTACACGGTAAAATGATCACTAAGTCTGGCTCTTATTGGCATTATTAGTGGTATTATTGTAACACAATGTTCTGCTTTCATTATAGCCATTTATGCCCCAAGTAAATGAAAATGTGTTTGCATTTTCACCAACTGGATATCTTGCAGCTCATAATTAAGGTTTGCCAACTTGACGATTGTTTGCCAGCAATTATGGGGTCTAAGTGAACATGATTATGTATCATGTCATGTCAATGAATTTGCTGGATGGTTTTACCCAAATATACCAATTTTCTTGAACACATCAACACTCGTAAACATGGTAATTTATGTTGCAAGATGAGATGTTTTTCTAGTGGAACTTGGAATAAAGCTTCTTCTATTATTTCGATTTATTTGAGATTGCACATCTCCTCCAGTTTGTTCCTCAGGAACCTACTTATAAGTACCAGTGAAAATTTTTTTGATCCTCTGTAACCAATACATGACAGAGAAATACTTTGGATGCCGAAGCAGATGTAAGGCACATCCATCATCCTTAATCCCTGTTTGAAAATTTCACATCCAGCAAAACAGCATCTAATTGATCTTATTTGCCTACTTGTCAATATATAAAAAGGGTTTTCACTTTTTAAAATAAAATTGTTAGTGAATACCATTATATCCATATTGAGGTTCTGTGTCAAATTCCATTTGAAAAAAAGCTTTCTTTCCAGAAGTGTTTGAAACGTGGTGCTCGATGCTTCTCAGGGTCCTTCTATTCTAAAACCCTCTTAGCACTTACCTTTAAGCCTTCCAGCTGTGCTTTAGTGTATGCTTGTCACCATGCAGGCCTCCATTCCCCTCCGCTGTCTTGAGGATATGCCCCCATCATGTTTGGAGATCTCTAGAAAAGAGGCAGCAGCATGAGTTGATATCTTGAGTAGGTTATTCTCCTCAGGAACCCAGTGAGGTGGTGGTATAAGGATTCAGTGTTTTTAGATTTGGGGCACTTTCATATTTGATTTCTGTGCCACCGCAATTATGGTGATGACACAATTGATTTTGATAACAAATCATTTGCCTTCATGCAGACACAACTACGGCTGCAGTTCTTCCAGGGATCAGTTGTACGAGTCCTTTGAAAGCAAATTTCAGACTTCTTCACTCTCTGGTGCTCAGGGATGTCCTTCTCTGGCCATCACCATGCTCAGCTGTCTGTTGACTGAGCCCTGATGTGAATTCTGTCTTACTAGCAAACAAATGGGAGGACCCTGTGGGTTTTGAAATTGAGTTCCAGTTCTCACTGTGATAACTCTGTGTCCACTGTGGCAAAGGAAATAGTTGTGGGATGACCTCTGTCCTTTGCTATAGCCCCGACATACTTTCAGAAGTACCGTAATTACAGGAAGTTCTTGGTTTATGTTTATACGTTGACTCAAAGCACAGGATCAAAACTTTATCAATTAATTTTTTATGGACAGCTTTGTTTTCTTCTAATATATTTTGCGACATACTGGCTGCCTACTTCCCTGGTAGGAAGTCTGGCAGGCTCTACATTATCAACCTCTGACTGGCACTCTTTGCCCTGTGTCTACCATTGCTGTTACTGCAACTACCGTTCTTTTTTGCAACTAATATTATTTGAGTGCTGGCTGGAAGAGTTACTTCCTGGGTGTGCACCAAGCTGAAGTAGATTTCTCCATTGCTAGGTGTTAGGGCATTTCCTGTTTAATAACCTGAATCCCCCACCCCCACCCTAATCTCCATCTTTTTAATTAAAAAAAAATTTTTTTTATTTTTAGGACTGCTCTCACAGCTTGTGGAGATTCCCAGGCTAGGGGTCTAATCGGAACTATAGCCGCCGGCCTACGCCACAGCCACAGCAATGCCAGATCCGAGCCGCATTAGCGACCTACACCACAGCTCAAGGCAACGCCGGATCATTAACCCGTTAAGTGAGGCCAGCGATCGAACCCTCAGCCTCATGGTTCCTAGTTGGATTCATTTCCACTGTGACCTAATCTCCATCTTGAGGCAGATGCTACAGAGGTTACTGATTAATTATTCTATATCTAATACTATGGAGTTAACTGAGCATATGGTAGATGCTTAATAGACACTTGTCAAAATCATAGCGGGCCTGTCTACTTTCACTGAATGCATTCTTTTACATTGTTGCATTGGACACACATGCCCAATAAGAATAGCTTTGCAATTCTCAGCTTTTGTTTTCCAGCTCACCCCTTAATGGTGGCTCCAGCAGGTATCCCCTTAAATCTCATTGGCTAGAGCTGGGTCACATGTTACCTGCCTAGACCAATCACTGGCTTGGTAGAGGAGGTTGTCATTGTTCACTTAGAACAGCCATGAATCATTCCATGATTCCATGGACTGGAATTATGGGAACATTGCAACCAAACATCCACAGGATTCTGTTTGCTAGTCTTTGAAGGGAGAATGACTTTTGATTGGACAGCCAAGAGTGTCTGACGCAGGCAGCCTAACTCTGAATATTTTGCTGGTTGAAAAGTCAAGGTGTTTGCTCTTTTGGTTTCCAGGGGCCTGACCAATATCCTTTTCTAAATGCCTTTTGTGGCACCTTGATGGGTGATGTGACCACATTTGAAATGTTCCTGACTTCCTGAGAAGTCTTTCCTTTCTTTCTTTCCTTCTTTCTTTCTTTCCTTCTTTCTTTCTTTCTTTTTTTTTTTTTTTTTTTTTTGTCTTTTTGTCTTTTTGCCTTTTCTTGGGCTGCTCTCGTGGCATATGGAGGTTCCCAGGCTAGGGGTCCAATTGGAGCTGTAGCTGCCAGCCTACGCCAGAGCCACAGCAACGCGGGGTCCGAGCCGTGTCTGCAACCTACACCACAGCTCACAGCAACGCCAGATCGTTAACCCACTGAGCAAGGCCAGGGATCGAACCCGCAACCTCATGGTTCCTAGTCGGATTCGTTAACCACTGCGCCACAATGGGAACTCCAAGTCTCTCCTTTCTTAACCGTGCCTGTATATATATTCTTGCCTAATAATCCAGTGGGAAAGCCCTGGGCCGCAGAACTTCTTGCTGATTTCCTGCTTCCTCTCTTTGTCCCTCTTCCCTTCCTTTCCTCTTTCCTCCTTTCTTTTCTTCTCTCTCTCTCATTCAACTCAGATGCTGCTTGATTATTGTAGAAAGAAAAAAACATGAGAAAATACAGTTGCCCAAAAAGAAAAATTAAAATAACTCTAAAGTCCACCACCTGGAGGTAAACCCTGTTAGAGTTCGTAGTGTATTATTTTAGATATTTTTACATGCAAAATTTGCATATGAAACAGAATTATTTATCTATATATATATATATATATATACTCATTTATGCTCGGCTTTTTTCATCTTTTTAATGGAATGGCCTACTTTTAGTGCCTAACAATACGTCCTAAATGCCCTTCTGTATGAATATATGGAGATCCGCATCATCATTCTCAACAGGTGCACATTATTCCTTTATGCATTTATTATCGTGTAGGGACGGCCTTGCTACTCAAAGTGTGCTTTGTGGGTCAGCAGCATTGTCTCATCGGGAAGCTTGTTAGAAATGGGGACTTCTGGAGTTCCTGTCGTGGCGCAGTGGTTAACGAATCCGACTAGGAACCATGAGGTTGCGGGTTCGGTCCCTGGCCTTGCTCAGTGGGTTAAGGATCGGGCGTTGCCGTGAGCTGTGGTGTAGGTCGCAGACGCGGCTCGGATCCCGTGTTGCTGTGGCTCTGGCGTAGGCCGGTGGCTACAGCTCCGATTTGACCCCTAGCCTGGGAACCTCCATATGCCACGGGAGCGGCCCAAGAAACAGCAACAACAACAACAACAAAAGACAAAAAGACAAAAAAAAAAAAAAAAAAAAAAAGAAATGGGGACTTCTGCCCACAGCCAGACCTGCTGGCTCAGAATCTGCTGCTTAACATGACTCCCAGGTGATTCCTGTCACGTTAATGCCTGGGGAGCACTGGTTGGAGGCCCTCTTCCTCGGTGAACATTTAGGTTGCATCCAGTGTTTGAACTCTAACCAACACTGTGATGAACGCACGTGTAGCAGACATTTTTCATGAGGTCTGTATATACTGCACTGTCACAGCTGTCATGACAACGTGAGTTCAGCAGTCTGGGCGACTTGTGTTTTATAGCTCACGGACTCTTTCAGGTCTCAGGGGAAAGAATTCATAAGATGTGAGCGGTTCTTGGCAAGTCAGAGTAAGTAATAATTCATCATCGGGGGTGCTGGCTGGTTGGGCATCCTCTCTTGCCCCTCCCTGACCAGCATGCAGGAATCCTTTCATAGGAACGAGTTTGGGGGTGGGGGGGTCTAGTTCAGTGCTATGAATTAGTGAAAAGCTGCATGTTGTTTGAAATGTTACCTATTATCCTAACTGCATTTAAATACTAGACTCAGTTCTCCCCTTCCCAGTGAAAGGCTGGAATTGAAATCACTGATATTAAAAACAACCTAATGAATTTCACTGTAGGCATTTTCCCCTCATTTTCTCTTTGAGCCTCTCTGTGGGAGAGCAGGCTCATTAGTCTCTCTTTTACATTCACCCAGTCAACAAATATTTATTGTGCACCAGCTGCCTTAACTCTCTTCAGAACAAGGAAGGCGAGGTAGAAATAAATAAATGCAAGCCCCCCCCCCCCACCGCCCCTGCCTTTAAACTGTAGCATTTCTTGTAGCCTCCAAGTGCTATGCTTTATATATGTTGTTCAATCCTTCCATCATTCCAGAATGAGAGATGTTTTTTAGTAAAGGACCAGAGGTTAGAGAGGTTGGTGATTTGCCCATAGCCAGGGGTCAGTATGGGGGGCCAGGGTTTAAACCCAGACCTGTCTCAACTCCACCCTCCCAGACCCCCAGCCAATCTGTGCTCAGCAAGGCAGCCTCCTAAGCCTTTTGAGAAAATGGGATGAACCCTTCAGAAACTTCAAGTCTGAATTGAACTTAAATTCCTGAGGTCAGGTCTTCCTCTCATACCTCAGGGCCGGGTCCAGGAAGGACTGTCCACAGCTGGGGTTCCCGGTTGGCAGCCCTGCAGGAGCCTGTTACTTCCCCAGCTCCTTGTGACCACAGCTGGTGCACCTGCTGCATTCCTGGAGCACTGCTGGCCTCTTGCCTCTATGTGCTGTCGCTCTTAGGACAGTGGTCCTCACTAAGCCTCTTTTTCCACTTCTGTAAAGTGGGGAGAATAATCCCTAATTCCTAGGAGTGTTGGGATGACTAAAACTAATGATGCATGTAAAGCGCCTGAATGCTCCACAGAGAGGAGGCCTCATGATTGCTGTTTGTGGGTGGCCCCTGGGCAGAGAGATGAGGCAGTGACCAGGAGAAAAAGAAATGATTTTGGAGGGGATTTCCTCCACTGTGACATTGATTTCCTTCCCCACCAGGGGTGTGAGAAGAGACTCCACTTCAAGTGGTTTGGGGGGTGTTTTTTGCTGGGATGTTCGAGGGCGGGAGGAGAGGAGAGAGGGAGGGAGGGAGAGAGGGAGAGAGAAAAATGGACAGAGACAGAGATTTGATTTGAACAAAACAAATGCAAAAAGATAATTTGGATTCAGCTGGAAAATTGAGCACAGACTGGGTATTAAATATTATCAAGGGATTTTTCTTTTTGTTGGGTATAATAATGGTTTTGTGATTATGTTAAAAAAGTCGTTTTCTGTTGTAAAAGTTTTATTGGTGAAATTATGTCTGGAACTTGCTTAAAATGCTTCATGCTTTGGTTTCTCTTGTTCTTCTGGCTTGATACTGTCCCTTTTCTCTCTTACCATCTCCTTCACTCCTCCTTGGAGGAAAGGTTCCCCAGAGGTTCCTACAGGTCCCCAGAAACTTGCCTAACCATCGCTTCTTTCATGCAGCCTTCCCTGATTGCTCTTTTGGAAGTGACATCTTTTTCCTGTGAACACATATAACACCATGTGTTCAGAATTTCTGAATTACCATTCTGACCCATTTTGCAGCTATTTGGATATGTATCTATCTCTTTTAGTCAGGATTCCTTTGGTGTAAGTGACTCAACTCAGTTAACTTCAGTCAAAGACCTTACATATTGAGTCACAAGGCAGAAAATACCAAAGAATAACCTTGCTTTAGGCATTACTGGACTCAGTGGCTCAAATTATGCCCTCAGGATTGGTCTCTTTCTTTCTCTATCTCTTGGCTCTCCCTTTCTCTGTGCTGGCTTCACTCTCAGGCAAGCTCTACCTGGATGGTGGCTTCCAGCTATATTATCCTCAAGACAAAAAAGAAAGAACATTCTTTTCTCTCTCTGTTATTTTGGCAAAAAGTCCTATGATAGAGTCTTGTTGGCCTGGATTGGGTCATGTGCCCTTTGCTGAATGAATCACTATGTCTAGGGGACCATTGGAGGTACTGACTGGCCAGACTTATATCAGATGACCACCCCGAGAGCTGAAGGATGGGGCCAACTTCATCAAAACTCACCAGCTAAGAGGGATTGAGTGTGTGTCCTGTCTAGATTTGCTCATTAGCCATTAGGAGCAATGTAATTCTTTGGGCTAAAGGGTAGTGAGATGGCTCAAAGTGCTGTGAAATAAATTCCCTTCTCTCTTTCTTCTTTCCTGCTAGTCTTGCCTTCTCTGAGTGGTTCACCTTTTTTTTTCTTTCTTTTCTTTTTTTTTTGTCATCTTTTTGCCTTTTCTTGAGCCGCTCCCATGGCATATGGAGGTTCCCAGGCTAGGGGTCAAATCAGAGCTATAGCTGCTGGCCTACGCCACTGCCACAGAAATGCAGGATCCAAGCAGCATCTGCGACCCACACCACAGCTCACAGCAATGCCAGATCCTTAACCCACTGAGCAAGGCCAGGGATCAAACCTGCAGCCTCATGGTTCCTAGCTGGATTCGTTAACCACTGTGCCACAATGGGAACTCCGTGTTTTCTTTTTCTTTTTCTTTTTTTCTTAAACTTTCCTTTCAGTCATTCTTTTTTTTTTTTAAATGATTTTTATTTTTTGCATTGTAGCCGGTTTACAGTGTTCTGTCAATTTTCTACTGTACAGCAAAGTTACCCAGTCCCACATACACATATACATTCTTTTTCTCACATTATCCTCCATCATATTCCATCATAAGTGACTAGATATAGTTCCTAGTGCTGTACAGCAGGATCTCATTGCTTTTCCACTCCAAAGGCAATAGTTTGCATATATTAACCTGAGATTCCCAGTCCATCCCACTCTCTCCCCCTCCCCATTGGCAACCACAAGTCTGTTCTCTAAGTCCATGATTTTCTTTTCTGTGGAAAGTTTCATTTGTGCCATATATTAGATTCCAGATATAAGTGATATCATCTGGTATTTGTCTTTTTCTTTCTGACTTAATTCACTTAGTATGAGCGTCTCAGTTCCATCACCTTTTCTAACCGCATAAGCCCACTAATGCTCTTTTTTAAAAAAAAAAATTTTATTAAAATATTTAAAAAATTGAGGTATAATTGACATAATATCATATTAGTTTCAGATGGCTAACATTTATTGCTATTCTTAATTTTATAGATCTGAATGAATTTCATTACTCATTGGACCATTGCCCTTGTTTCTTGGCAAAGGCACCCTAGATTCCAAAGGGAAATGTAATTTGGATTAAAGAACAATAGGGGGCATTGTGTGAAACTAGGGGAACAAAAAAGCATTTGTTTGGGCATTTTGGAAAAGCCTGCTTGAAAAGGGAGAAATTCAAAAGGCTTCTAGGCAGGACCTTTGCTGCTGCTGGGTGGTTGGTTGTTTTCTAGCTGCATGATAGGCCCAGAGGACATAGGGCGGGGAACACTCTGGGTCATCAGCGATAGGTCAGATAGGAAAAAAGATGGTCTCTATGTGGGCAGTGAATTCAGTTGATCCATTTGAATAATTCCTGATGGCCCTTGTTGGCCATTCCTTGAGCATCTGCACCCAGCCAGCATCCTGGGTGGCATGGGGTGTTGCTGCCTGAGGTCTCACACCTGAGTGGACACAGTGTGATGAGACCCAACAGCTTGGATCCGTTTCAGAGGGAGTCAGAAACCGGTCATGAAAGCAGTAGTGTATCAGAGGCTTTTGAATCAGACGGAGCTACATTAAAATCTCACTGCAGTCACTTGGTAGCTGTTTGACTCTGGGCATGTTAGCTAATCCCTCTGAGCGTCAGTGTGTTAATCTGTGAAAGAATAAAAACACCTGCCTCTTAGGGTGGTTGTGAAGGGTCATGGATAATGTATATAAAGGGCTTAATAGGGGGTGCTTGATAAATATTGGCTTTTATTCCTTCAGGTGTTATCTTTTTTTTTTTTTTTGTCCTACCCACAGCATATGGAGCTCCTGGGCTAGGGATCAGAGCCATAGTCACGATCTAAGCTGCAGCTCTGGCAATACTGGATCCCTAACCTGCTGTGCTGGGCTGGAGATTAAACCCACATCTCAGCGGCTCCCAAGAGGCTGCCAATCCTGTTGCACCACAGCGGGGGCTCCATCCTTTGAGTGTTATCTTTTATGATCCCTGCAGTTTGCATATTAAATATGCAACAGCTGCCAGTGTTTTCAGGGTTCTCTACCTAGTGGTTCTCAATTATTTGGAGTATAGAGGTACCCCCTCCCCAGAGACCTCTCTATGGGAAATGAGGGCATTTAATCATCATTTTGCAAACATCATATTAAAGATTGGATCAGGCGGGAATCAGCAATGGATATGTACTAAACCTAGGGGGTGGGTAGGGTTTTTTATGGAGGTCAGGATATTTGCATGGTTCTAAACCATCTTGCAGGGGAGGAAATAAAACAGGGATAATGGGGAAAAAATCTGCTATCCTCTTTGATCAGGTGATCAAAATTATAATGATTTATGAAGGACAGATAGACATTGTGTGCCTCCGAATATGAGAGCCTGCGAGGGAAAAGTCTACGCAGGGTTCTGGCTGAGAATGCAGATCTCAATCTAATGACAAGGAAACCCCAGACACACAAAAGGAGGGACATTTTCATATGATAAAGAACAAGTGTGTGTGTGGGGGGCTGTATTCTTTAAAAATGTCAGAGTCGTGAAAGATAAGCAAAGGCTGTTAGAAATGTTCCAGATTCAAGAACGCTAAGGAGGCATGGCAGTTAAAAGTGAAGCCTGGCCCTAGACTGGATCCTTTCTGGATGGGAATTGCTATGACAGATTGTTATTAGGTCAGCCGAAAAGACTGGAATATGGAAGGTTACTTAGACATAAACGCTGTCAGTGTAAATTTATGAAGTGGAAAACTATTTTCTTAGGAAATACACCCTCCTGTATTTAGGAGTTAAAGGCCATAATGTATATAACTGACTGCGAAGTGGTTCGGAAAAATAAATTTATGCATATATCCACAGCTACACCCACAGCCATAGACACATTACCTGTATGTTCACATGTACACATACATGTGGGGCGGGTGGGGGGAGAGGAGAAGGCAAATGAGGTAAAATGGTAACAGTAGATGAATCTGGGTAAAGTGTTTACGGGCGTTCCTTGTGCCATTTTTTTGCAACGTTTTGTAAAATTTCTCAAAAGTTAAAAACAATAACTCATGCTTTTCCCACCTTCCCTGCCTCCAGCGACCTGGGCTACTAAGGATGTTGGGGTGGCGGGGATGAACGGATGTGCGTTAGAGAAACTTTCAGGGTGATTCTGACATCCTCCCAACCAGGCCTGATTGAAAAGTGGAAACTGGACTCTGTGGGTGGAATCCCGCTTGACATCTTTGTTCTTTAATCACTACTCAAAGGTGGCAAAATGAGGAATCATCATTTTGCAGACTCTCCCCCCCGCCCCGCCCTTTTTTGGCTGCTCTGAAGCATGTGGAATTCCCAGGCCAGGGATTAGTTTTGCCACCTATGCCACAGCTGTGGCAGCACTGACCCTTAACCCTCTGTGCCGGCCTGGGGATGGAACCTGCGTCCTGTGCTGCAGAGACACCACTGACCCTGTTGCACCACAGCGGGAACTCCCAGAATCTTGGATAAAACGATATTTGATACTGAGGACTAAACAATCCAGGAAGGAAAGAGGGAACTGAGGTCTTAGGGGACAAGGAGAGCCTTTGAGTAGAAATTTTCACCCACACACCCAGGTATGTAAGACATCTTATCTTTCTACACATCAGTTTAAGCTTCATTCCAAGATCCTATCCCAACGGGTTGGCAGGAAGTTCAGAATCATTACAGGGGTGCCTCCTTCCCAGGTCCTAGGAATGAGAACATCACTGGTCCACCCTGGGGACCATGGAGCTGCCTGGTCCCAGCCTGGTTCCCTGTAGTCCCACCCTGTTGGAGGCTTGGCTGGCCGATTCTCCACCATGTTCCCACACAGGGAATCTTGGGCCAGTCTGGGCACCTGTGTGCCAGGGGTGCTGCCATACTGCGGGCCTCTTGCAGTCACCCCTGTGAGGTCCTACCATCGCTGCTCTGGTGCACTGCACATAGCAGGATGTGGGCCACTGCTCCTCATGCGACCCCATCCCCAGTCTGGATCTCTCACCATCCAGAGGATCAAATCCCGTTCCTTCTCAGAACCTTCAGAGCGGCGTAGCACCCTCTCTGCCATCCTCCCGGGCCACCTGCTTACCGATCAGCATGATTTTCTCAGTGAGTTCAGGATTTTACGAAAGACAAGAGGGGGCCATAGACTTAGTCATCTAGTCACTTGCTTGGAATTGGGTGGGTGTGAGGTGGAGATGAGAACCAAATAAAATACAAGTGAATGGCAAAGATTATCCTTACCCATAATGTTTAATCTCCTACATCCAATTTAGAATTTAAAAAATGAAAAAACCCCTTCCATCCACGTGGGCACAACAAGGGCAGTTCTACCTGGTCTTTGGCGGCTGTTTTTTATCCAGCCACTAGATGTCACATCTGAAAATCTCAGAGCAGCCCCAGTTATGAGCTGCCCATCTCAGGGTCAGCACACAATTTCTATAAACATTTTGGTGTTCAGAATGGAATGCCCAGGATAGCTTTAGTCCATCAAGCCTTTTTTTTCCCCCCACTTAAGGACAGTCTTTAAGGACTGGTGGCACGTCAAAAGAAGAATCTTCAAAGTAGTGATGTTGAACGGAGGCCGAGAGAATGAGAGATTTTAGACGTGAATGACTTAGACGCGTCGAACCACCTGCCTAGCTTTTCTGATATCCAGTGTTCTTGCTGTCACATGAGTAGACATTTATTGGCAGGTTCAGTGTAAAAATCAAAGTTGGGTTAATTCCTGGCTTCTGATCCAAGAGGCCAACAGTGAGCTCCAGGAGCAGTGATGGGAACTTCCTGGCTTTTCTCATCCCCAGGGGTGAGGAAGATGAGACCTCTCCACAGACACAATCCACGGCGGGGCCGGGGCCGCCCTCCATGGACTGAGCATTCTCCTCAAGGAATAAAGAATGGGGGGCGGGGGGAGGGTGAAATTTGAGGGAAAAGTGACTCATGTTTCCTGGGGACCTTCTCTGTGCCAGATGTTTTTCCACGAGCATCGTCCCATGATGCTTACGGCAGTCCCGAAAAGTAGAGATAATGACACGTTGCCATCTTGCACATGGGGACACGGAGGTCTAGAAGGATTGCATGACTTTTCCAGGGTCGTGTCACCTTCTGCAGGGTGGAGCCAGGCTGCCCCACCTCTGCCCTGCTGACTGGCCAGTCCACTGACTTTCAGTCGGACTGCGTTCTGTTACTGCGCTTCCCGTCCTTGCCTCCCTCCCTGAACTTGACTCTGATGTTCACCGACTTCCTGCTTGGGGTCAAAAACTTGAAGCCAAAGTCCTAACCACTCAAGTCTCCTCTGGAGACTGGTCAGGGAGCCTGGACACAGGAAGAGCCACGTAGCAGCTCTCTGGAGACTGGTTGGGTTTGGTCCCTGAGCACAGTTCTTGGGGAACAGCCCAAAGCTTAGGTGGGACAGAGAATTTCTGGGCGCCTGTCCATGGCTGGGGGCAAGAAAGGACACGCTCTGGGGGTTTGTGCTGTGTGTTTGTGCAGTGACTCCGACAGATGCGTGGAGCGGAAGTGCTGAGGAGTCAGCCTGCAGAATAAATTGACTCATCCTCCGCTTAGAGGCTGGAGGAGCGTGTTTCGGGTGACAGGTGGCCTCTGTTGACAGTGTTCTCTTTCTCTTGATTAATTGAGGCCACTTCGGCTACCGTAGCGATAGCACAGGGTGGAAACGTGACGGTGTTTGCTCAAGGAGTTTCCCTGGGAGCAGATGAGAGAACAGGTAGGGTCCGTCCTGAAGAGCAGTGTTTCTGCTTGTTTGTCTCTTTTGCTTCAGCCCAGTGTAGTGAGGAAACCGTGAGATTTTGAGTGAGATCAAGATTCAAGTCCCAGGAATGCTTCATCCTCCCTTCGAGGATATGGGGACACAGAGGTTTGGGAACTTGCCCAAGTCCCCCAGCTGCTCAGAGGTAGAGCCTGAATTGAATGCACTTGTCCTGACTCCAAGGCCGTGTCCTCTAGAGCACAGACTTGTCCTGGCCCCGCACACATGAGGCATTTGTCCTGTCCCTTTGGGGCACTTGTCCAGCCATGCCTTCCTTTGCTACCACATGGCTGGAATTAAAGGACACGCTGATGAAGGGAGCAAGGAGAAGGAAGAACAAGGCAGGAGAGGGAAATTCTCAACCTGGCATCTCTGTGCTGTCCTCACCCCGGCTTTGGCCCTGTCTTCCTCCTTGTCTGGCCTATGGGACAGCAGTTTATCAGAACTTCTTTTGGGCCGGATACAAATGCTGGCAGCATCTCTGAGTCTGGGGCATCGGGACACACACCATATAAGATGTTTAAAAATCAGGACTGTAAAAATGTCTTTTGCTTTGTGGTAAACTTTTGCTGATTGCCTACCACGTGCAACCCTCCATCCAGGTCCAAACCATGGAGCGAGGTGGGGGACCGGTGGAGGACCACCGTGCTGGGCACGCCACGCCTGTCACCTCCTTCATTCACCTCCGTCGTTGCTCCGAGAGGTAGAACCTGTTGTTTCCAATTCACAGAGGAGTAGACCGAGGCTCCGGGAGGGTCCCTGACTTGGCTTTTGCAGGCCTTTTGAGAGCAAGAGCTGCTCCTGGAAGGAGCTGAGCCTTTTGAAGGATCGTTTCGGGGAATGAGGAAAGATGTTTTTTGGCTTGAGTTTAAAAAAAGAAAAAAATCAGAGAAGGCCGCAAGCTTCGCCAGAATAAAGTGGCAGGAAGCTGGCTGCCTTGCCCACTGGCTTTACTGGAGGTTTCACGTCTGAGTCAGTCCCTAAATTGAGTCACTTGCAGTCAGTGGCCTGGCCGGAGTTTGGTACATGCTGTTTCCTCGGGGACTCCCAAGTCTTGAATTCCCTTGGTTGGCACAGGGTGTGCTGGGCTCCAGAAGCTCATTAGTTGAGAATTCGCTAGGGGCATGCCCTTGCCTGGTCTGTCTGCGCACCAGTCATTCCCCCTTGCACCCCACGCAGGGACCCAGCTCTTGTGAATGAGAGAAGTACATGAGAGATGTTTTGGTGAGAGAGTCATTGTCAGCCTTTTGTGTTTTTGAACCGGCAGATTAATGGTCATATTAATACAGATTCCACTTCCTCTCACAGTTTACTTTTATTTACTTTTTTTTTTTTTTTTTGCTCCTTTAGGGCCACACCCGTGGCATATGGAGGTTCTCAGGCTAGGGATCCAGTCCGAGCTGCAGCTGCTGGTCTACACCAGAGCTGCAGCAACTCGGGATCCGAGCCGCGTCTGTGACCTACACCGCAGCTCACGGCAGCACCAGATCCTCAACCCACTGAGCAAGGGCAGGGAGCGAACCCGCCACCTCATGGTTCCTAGTCAGATTCGTTTCCTCTGCGCCACGACAGGAACTCCCACTTTCTCTCACAGTTTAGAATGTCTGATATGCTGGGCCTTGGGCTAGGATATGATTTAATTTTGAGAAGTAAGTTTTTTTTTTAATTCTCATTATATGGAGGAGGACACATGGATTCTAAGAGATTGGGGAACTTGCCCAACGTCCCCAACTGGTAAGAGGCAGAAAACAAATTCGAATTCCGAGGCATTCGTCCTGTACCTCTAGGGCACTTTTTCATTCATCTGCCGCCCCTGGAAGCTCTTCAGAGGAGCTTGGTGGCTTTGAGTCTGTCCATCTGGCTCCTTGGAGGTGATCCAACTTGCTGAGGACGTGGATGGGATGGACAGCACGTAACCTGCTCAATCTATTTCCTTGGCTGAAGAACAGCCCCGTTTAGGGCTGGTCTCTGCCTGTTTCATGCAGATGCATTGTCAGGATGCAATAAAAATATTTTTCTTTTGCTCCCAGAGACAGAATGTGGCCAAGCAAAGTCAGAGAGTGCCAGGCAGAGCTGTTCTGGTGTCTGGTGGGCTGGTGAGGCTAGATCTGCTGGCGCAGGGCTCGGGCAAGGGACGTTCATGTGAACTTGAGTGCATTGTCTGTCTTGCTGCCCAGGAGACAGTCACCACCTCTTCTATTTCATGATTGCTTAAGAGTTGATAATAATGGTTATAATAATAACGATAGCAGTGGTACTAATAGTAATACCAATGAAAACGATTATGTTGCCAAGCACTGTTCTGAGCGTTTTATAAATATTAGCTCATTTTAATCTTCACAACACATTAAAGTAGGTGCGATCATTCTCCATCTCTTTCGTAAATGAGGATACCGAGGCACAGAGAAGTCACGTAATTTGCCCATGGTCACACAGTAAATGACGGACCTGGGATTTAAGTTTAGGGAGTTGGTTTCTGACACATCATTTAAGTATAAATAAGTCTTCATGGAGCCTTTCGCTTTCAGGCACGTGCTCAGGCCTGGAGCAGAGGTGAAGCCGACACAGGCCGCCCAGGAGCTGGTGGGAGCGCTGACCCCCGACAAGTTCCCTTTCCTCTTTCTCCTTTGTTTTCGCCATTCTCTGTTTTCTCTAACGTCTCTAAGAATCTTACATTCCCGTTTCCATCATCCTCCCTCTTTCCTCATTTCTTTACTGGTCTGTGGTCGCTGGTCCTCAGACTCTGGCTGAGAGGCTTCTCTCTGAGTTCCTGGAGGTCAGGAGCCGTGTGCCCGGGCATCTCAGCAGCTGCACAAATCCTGATGCAGAATCTACGCTCGGTACGTGTTTGTAGCACAGAGGGCTGGAGGGATGGAGGGGCCGACGAAGGCAGCCATGCCCATGTCATACCCAGTGATCCACTTCAAAATGACCTTCCCTGGGTGAGCTTGGAGTTGGGGGCTGGACAAAGACGTAGAGACAAAGCAAGAAGCTGAAACTAGGAGACTGGGTTGGAAGTTGAAAGAATGGACCATTTACCGATGCACAGTTCATGACATGTTTTTATTTTTAATTTTTTTTTGTCTTTTTGCCTTTTCTAGGGCTGCTCCTGCGGCATATGGAGGTTCCCAGGCTAGGGGTCTAATCGGAGCTGTAGCCGCCGGCCTACACCACAGCCACAGCAACGTGGGATCTGAGCCGCGTCTGTGACCTACACCACAGCTCACGGCAATGCCAGATCCTTAACCCACTGAGCGAGACCAGGGAGCGAACCGGAAACCTCATGGTTCCTAGTCGGATTTGTTTCTGCTGCACCACGACGGGAACTCCATAACATGCTTTTAAATACCTTGTCTTCTTTATGGGCCAGCCCATGGCATATGGAGCTCCCAGGCCAGGGAGCAGATCGAGTCGCAGTTGCAAATGAAGCCCCAGCTGTGGCAACACTGGATCCCCAACCCACTGTGCCAGGCTAGGGATGGAACCAGTGTCCCAGCACTCCCAAGATGCTGCCGATCCCATTGTGCCACAGTGGGAGCTCCTATACGCTGTCTTATTTAATCCTCACAATAGCCCATGTTAGGGGGAAGCAGATGCTGTTGCCTTGCTTTTAGGGATGAGGAAACTGAGGCCTGGAGAAGTGACTTGTCCAAGGTCACATTACTGTGTGTCCAGTGGTTCTCCCACTGCTCAATGGGACTGGCCAGACCCAGAGTAGGGCAGGGGAGCCAGGTGAGCAGCGGAGCACCCCTGTAGCCAGGTGAGGCTGAGTGGGCAACATGAATCCCTTGGCTAGACATGTCGGCAGAGGGAATTGGCTGCTTGTGACAGACACAAGGCCCCTGGTGAGTTGGCTGCCATTCAGCCCTGGCGCTCACGCTTTGGAGGAAGAGGAGCTAGGACATGGATGCCCAGGGCCTTGTCACCAGACAGCTTGGCATGCACTCTCTTGGGCCTTCCTCTCTTGTCACCTGGCAGGAATTTGGGAGCCCCATATCTGTAACTCCAAATAGCAGGTCCATACGAAGCTTCTGGAACACTTCATTAAACAAGCTGCTTATACCTGGAACTCATGAGGGTGACACCTTCTGGGAGATTCCATTTGTTAAAGTTCAGATGCTTGGGTCTCTGAGGATTAATTCCTTATGCGAACCTTGCCTTATGTGAACTAGTAAAACACATAGGAGCAGTGTGGGCAATGCATGTGAAGTAGCTTTTGGTTTCCTTCCCCATGTAATCACTCTGCCTCAGACTTTTGCCATCTCTTGTCTCCTAAAAGATTTCCCTACTTCTAATCTTGGTCCTCCAGCCCACCTCCACAGTGGGCACAGCGCTCAATCCAAAACATAGGGACCTGCTGTAGAGCACCGGGAAACCAACCCAGTTCTGTGATAAGCTGTATGGAAATGGATGTGTGTTTATGTATGGCTGAATCACTTTGCTGTGTAGCAGAAATTAACGCAACATTGTAAATCAACTGTCCTTCTATAAAATTAAATTTAGGAGTTCCTGTTGTGGCTCAGCAGGTTGAGGACCTCACATGCTCTCTGTGAGGATGCAGGTTCGATCCCTGGCCTGGCTCAGTGTGTTAAGGATCTGGCATGGCCATAAGCTGTGGTGAAGGTCGCAGATGTGGCTTAAATCCAGTATCGTGGAGGCTGTGGCACAGGCTTCAGCTGCAGCTCCAATTTGACCCCTAGGCTGGGAATTTCCATATGCCGCAGGTGCAGCCCTAAAAAGAAAAAGAAAAAGAAAAAAAGAATACGGGCCATAAACAAACAAACAACCCCCCTCTCCCAACCACAAAAAATGCTCAGTGTGTCTTTATTCTTTTCATGAGGGATTTCTCACCATAGTCTCCCAGGCCCTTCCTGTATCTGGACTGACCTCTGGCCCTCTTGTCCACACATACTTGTCTGTCTGGACACTCAGCAGTACAAGCCACTTCACTCCTAGGCTTGCCGTCTCTTGTCCTGTCTGTGCTTTTTGCTTGGGGTGTCTTTTCCCTTCTCCCTGTATATCCATCAGACCTCTTGCAATGCACTGTCCTTGGTGAAGCTTTTCAAATCCTGTGCTTCCTTACAGGCAGGACGAATATCCTCTCCTCCTAGGTTTCCATGTTGTGCTCACAAGAATACATTTTAGTCGTCTTCTTGTGTTTGGCTCCCATGTTCTTCTCAGGGGCAGGAGAGGGGGCCTGCTCGGCTCAGTCCCCCGTGCCCAGACTGCGGCTGCATCTAATGAATATTTCACTGAGTGACGGTGAAGCCAGAGGCCAGCAGGGCTGTCCTCTGAGGCTGTGTTCTTTCTTCTCAAGAGCAGGGAGACCTTCAGGAACCCAGACATGTGATAATATTTTAATAAGTGATGGTGCGTGTGGGTGCGTATACGTGCAATACTTTCTTCCTGGGATTTGAGCTTCAGGGCCCAAGGATTCCACTCGTATGACCGTCTTGGGAGCTTGGGGCTCTTGGTGTAAAATTCTAGATTCCATTTAAAACTCTAGATTCCATTTATCAAATGCCTCTTACATGCTGGTCCCCAAAAGACAGGTTCTCCTGTGTGATGGCTGTGGGCCCTCCAAGTGACAGGTACTGTTATGCTCATTCAGAAGAAACTGAGGCCCTGGGAAGTTAGGTAACTTGGAAAAGACCCCAGAGGTAGTAAGTGGTCGCCCAGCGCTGCTCGTAATGTGGTCTGTAGCCTGCTGCTTTGGCTTCACCTGGGAGCTTGGGCAAAATACAAATTCTCAGGCTTACACCAGCCTCACTGAGTCAGAAACTCTGGAGGGGAGGCCCAGGAACCTGCGTTTTAATGGCCTTTCCAAAGTAGCTCTGATGACACTCGCGTTTAAGCATTTCAAGTGTGGCCTGGCTATGTTCAAACTGAGGTCTACGTGTCTCCAAAGCCTGTGCACATCCTCCTTCCCGCCCTGCATCTGCTGTCTCAGCAAGAAGGGGGAAGGATGTGGGATAGCACCCCTGGCATCGAAATAAATCTGGGCAGCATATGTTGGTGCCTCCCCTCTCATTAATGCTCTAAACAGCTTTGCAGGGTGGCATCAGCCACCCTGGGTTCACGCTCTGGGCTCTCACCAGCCTCTGGGACCTCTTGTTATCAGTGCGGGTGATTTCCAAAACAGAGTCATGGGTTTCATAGCTCTTCTGGGAACAGGTTGGCAATGGGGAAAACTTGAGTGTTTCAGTTACTTTCGAATGGCAGCTTTTGACAGATTTCTAAGAGAAAGGAAAGAGGATTCTCCAAGTCAGATGTAAGAATGTATATTGGCCTTTCTGGGGGCATCTTTATCTTCTGAGGGAATTTCGTTGGCAGGAAAGGCTGTGTTGGAAGCACAGAGCTGGCTGTAGGGTCCTAGACCCCTTTCCAGGACAGTCCTTCCTCGGAGTGGACAACTCCTCCCAGCAGGGGTCTCTGACATCCCCTCTGCCTTCCCCTCACGCACCTACTCAGAAGGGGAAACACGTGCGTGCACAGACACTCAGACGCACACACACACCTTCACATGGCACGACACACGCGAGTGTCCAGAGACACATGGTGCACGTGCACAAGTGTACACACACATTCACCCACTCCAGGTGGATTTCCCCAAGCTGATGCTGTCTCTGATGACTAGTAGAAGAAAAAGTCAGGATCTTTCTCATCTGCCTAAAAAATAGCATGTATTGCTTGCCTTTGGGATCTGGTGATATCACTGAAAGGAAGCCGTTGGGCTTTTGGGCTACAGTTCGAAGTTAGGAGGAAGGGAAAGCCTTTTTTCTCTTCTCTCTCAGGAGGCCTGGTTGAGAAGAGTTGTCCTCCCCCGCCCCTGCCCCGGGACCACCCAGAGTTTTGTACCATCTCGCACATGTGCAGAGAACCCGAGTGTCCTGAATCTGACCTTACAAGTGAGGTCACATTAGCAAGTCAGATGTCGCTGGCTTTTGTCCCCACCTTCAATATTGTAGGCCTTCCAACCTGCCCCCTCCAAGTCTCATTGTTGTTTCCGGAGGTATCCATGAAGGAGTGTCTTGTGTACACAACCACTTTTTGGTTCTCTTTGAGTCAAATAATAACCAACGATAATGTTATTCAACAAAAATTCAACAATATTCAATAATATCAAAGAGTGTTAGTCAGCATAGTTGTTAACCACAACAATGCCAAAAAAAACCCCCACTCAGATGTGGAGTCTGTGCAGCCCAGATCCTCAGGCGTGCTCTGTGTTGTCTCATTTCCTTCTCTCATCCATGCACAAGGCTCTCTGAAACCCCGTCCTTATCCTGCCTTTTCCCTTTCCATTATTCCCGTACATTTTCTCAGCAGTGAGCTTCCTGTGGTTTCCAAATGCATCAGGCCGATCCTTCTCCCTAAGATGATGTTCTTAAGCTTGTCTGCTTGAGAAATTCCTTTCCCTGCTTGAAAAGACCAGCCAGCACCTCTTCTAGGAAGCCGTGCCTGACCCGCTGTCCCCATATCCTCAGACTGGACCCGCCGCTTTCCACGTGTGTGTCTGCGTAGTGCATTCACCTGGCAGCATTGCCCTTTACTGTGGGACTTCAAAGCTTCTCCAAGGAAATAAACCTCAAAAAGCCTCCAGCGAGATAAGAATTGCCAGACCCTTATCATCCCACCTGTCTCACTGTAATTGTTACAATGTTCCCAAGGACCTCCCCACCCCAGCAACTTGGCCTACTCCTTCCTATCCCCCACTATGAAAAGCTGTGTTGCCCACTCCTTACCCCACCCCTATTGTGGCAATACATGCTCCCAACCAACCAGCAAGTGTATCCAAAGACCTCATCCTTCCCCAGCCAACCAGCAGGTCAACAGGTGTATGGCAAGACTGCTGCTTGCAACTCCTTTGTCTTTGGGCTATAAAAACAGACACGACCGTACGCCCAGAGTCGACACTCCCTGATTATCAGGAAGTCGGCCCACTGTGTTAACAGTGTCTCTTACCTCAATAAACTTGTCTTTTCTAAGCCTTGCTTTAAATCCGGAAAATTCTTTTTCCACCCGCTTGCAGAGACCACAACATTTATTATTTACACATTGTTGCCTCATGTCTGTAAGCTCAGCGTCCAGCTCAATGCCTGGCATATTGCTCGTGCCACAGACATGTTTGTTTGAATGAAATTGAAACCATCTTTCCCTGAGCCCTGTGAGTGAGCCAGAGCAGAGATCACTGCTCCATTTGGTAGATGAGGAAACTGAGGCTCAGAAAGGCTGAGTGCTAGGTGCTGGGTCATGCAGCAGATACACGAGGGAGGCAGGTCTCAGGTGCCTCCCTCTTGGCCTGTAGAGGCCGAGTCCTCTGCTCTTGCGCCAGAGCTGAGTGTCCTCATGGCCTCGCCGAACCCTTCCCTTCCCCAGCTGCATAAACTCAATTGTCTCCTTTTAAAAGTCATCAGGACCTTTTTGGAAATTCATCAGTTTAAGAAGAAAGATGAGAAAATGGTGAAGAGCACAGCCCGTTATAAGCAGATTCTCTTTCTACCTCTGGGGTTTCATTCACTGCAGGCCATTTGCATGAAGAATGGCAGCTGTATTCTCTGAAAGGCTGGGTAATGATGCTGGATCATCGTGGGGTTTCATTAAAGGCCAGTTCGGCTGTAGATGGCACAGAAAGGCTATTTACAGAAGCAGCAATACGGATCTTGTTATAAGGTCACCAATAAGGTGGCCCTAAAGACTGTGTTTAAATAAGGCTTCAGAGAGCCTGGATTTACTAGGTTTTGGGAAATGTGAATTCTACTTCTGGAGATGACCTTAAATCCCATTTAATAAAGAATGTTGAAGACTACTTTGTAGATTATTGCAAGCATTAAATACCATTCCCTCTGAGGTACATCGTTTCTCACCAAGATACCTGCAGTAGCACCAATTACCCTTCCTGCCCCAGACCCATTCCCCACACACCAGCCAGAGTGAGCTTCGAAGCAAGCACACAATTCTGAGTTTGCCTTACCATTGCTTAAAGCCCTTTGATAGCTTCCCCACTGTGTGGTCTGTGGACACGTGCCTTCTTGTTATCAGTAAGCCCTGCAAAAGGACGCGCATTGAGAACAAGCATTTAGAAACTTCTGCTGTGGCAGAATCATTTTATATCTGTTCAATCTAATAGTAAAAAAATCAGGGGCTTGTATTTTCCATATCTTTTAATTTTCATTTTTTGTTTTGTTTTGCTTTTTTGAGGCCCGCACCCGCGGCATATGGAGGTTCCCAGGCTAGGGGTCGAATGGGAGCTGGAGCTGCTGGCCCACAACACAGCTCACGGCAACACCAGATCCTTAACCCACTGAGTGAGGCCAGGGATCAAACTGTGTCCTCATGGATGCTAGTCAGATTCGTTTCCGCTGCGCCACGATGGGAACTCCCAATTTTCATTTTCTAGTAGTCCATTTTCATCATATTTTATAAATTATCTATCAGGGTCACCTTGGAACTAAATGGTTTGAGCAGTGCTGGCCTGCAAGCCTGAAGTTTCTGGCCCTGGCTGCCTCCCTAGAGGCCCTCTCACATGCTCCTTTGTGCCCCAGCCATGCCAGCCTCCTCGCTTCCACAGCGGAGCTTTGCAAATACTGTTCCTTTGCTTGGAATTCTTCCTCCCTGCCCGGCCTCACCACGGATTTAATTCCCACTTAGGTTTCAGGTCTCAGCTCACACATCAGCTTCCTGAAGTAGTCTTCTTCTTCTTTTTCCCCTCCAGAGTGACCGATTAAACGCTCTCCTGGCACCGGGTTCTTCATCTTTATAATGCTTTATAAAATCATCATCAAATAATTCATTGTGTAACTTGTTTAAAGCCTATTGTCCGAATAGGATATATATTTCATGAGGGAAGAGGCTACCCCTGCCTTGTGGTTCGCCCTGTAATTCTGAGATAGTGCGTATTGCTGGGCACAGAGTTGATGCTCAATAAAGTTACTGAATGAGTGAATGCAGAATTGAAACTGCCAGCACTAATGGCCCGAAGCCAGCCAGAACCCAGACGGGGACTTGAACCCCCATGCTGGGACTCGAACCCAGCCTAAAACCGGTTTGGGACTTGAGCCCAGTTTTAAATTAGAATCATTACCCGGTGTCTGGACTCACTGAGGTTCAGGTTGTTTATGCCTCCATGCAGAAGGAATTCAGCGAGAGACAAAGTGATAGGCAAGAAATAGATTTATTAAGATAGGACGCTTGGGAGAGATGCAAGCAGGCAGGCAAGGAGGCTCTGCCCCCCAGATCCGGTGGGCTACAGTTTTATCATCCAAGGGGAGTGGGGGTTGGGAAAGACCATCTTTCTTTCTCTTTCTTCTGGCAGTATCTTCTCCTTAGCATCCCAGAAGGTGTGTATTTTAATCAGTGGAAGGGTGGTCCTCAAATGCCTGCCTTTGGTCTGAATCTGAAGGCAATTCTCGCACTTCCCCTAGTCAAGCAAGCCTGCCTTGTTCTGATGGCTTTCTGGAGCAGTTATTAGCTTACAGTGATTTCCCAATGTCCCCTAGGTTTCCCTCTCTATCCATGGCCCTTTATTGGGACCTCTACAGCTACCTGTGCCTACTCTGTCCCTCTCAGAATCAGCGGGAAAGTGTGCTTGGTACACATTGTTTATATGATTAAATTAGCTATACTTTTATGTATTTATTTATTCAGTACATTTTCGTTTATTTATTTATTTTCAGCTATAATTTTAAAACAAGAGAGCAATTGCCTAAGAGTAGGCACATAAGAGAAGCGGGAGCATACGTGGTCTCTGTAACACACGCTTAGATCATCACCCCTGAATACTGGAATTTGCCTAAAATATTCATGATCCCCAAGCATCATGAGAAGTACAAAATGGACTCCTTTCTAGACACATTAGCCATCAACTGGGTTTCTTTACAACCCTGGGCTGAGATCTGATTGATACAGTCATGCAGATGAGATCTCAGTTAAAAGGACTTCACTTTGGCTGGAGGGCAACGTGGGATGAGGGAAGTAGCACATGACATACCTGGAGAGGTGACTTTGACCAACCTTTGTAAGCTTGGATTTTATTTTTCTGTTTTTCTTTTTTAAATTTGAAGCGTAGTTGATTACAGCAACGTGGTTCAGTTATACATAATATGCACGTATGTATATACTCTTTTCCACATTCTTTCCCCTTACACATTATTACAAGATTTTGCATATAGTTCCCTATGCTATCCAGTAGGTCCTTGTTGGTTATCTATTTCATATGTAGTTTTGTGTATATGTTAATCCAAAGCTCCTAATTTATCCGGCCCCGTTTCTCCTTTGGTAACCATAAATTTGTTTTCTATGTCTGTGAGGCTTTTTCTGTTTTTAAATAAGTTCATTTGTGTCATTTTATGATTCCACAAATAAGAACTATCATGATATTTGTTTTTCTCTGTATGACTCACTTCGCTTAATATGATAATCTCTATGTCCATCCATATTGCTGCAAATGGTATTATTTCATTCTTTTTTATGGCTGAGTAGTATTCCAGTGTAGGTATATGCCACATACTATTTATCCATTCATCTATTGATGGACATTTAGGTTGCTTTCATGTCTTGGCCATTGTAATAGCGCTGCAGTGAACATTGGGGTGCATGTATCTTTTCAAGTTATAGTTTTCTCTGGATATATGCCCAGGAGTGGGATTGCTGGAGCACTCTATTTTTAGTTTTTTAAGGAACCTCATAATGTTCTCCACAGTGGGCTACACCAATTTACATTCCCACCAACACTTTAGGAGGGTTCCTTTTTCTCCACATCCTCTCCAGCATTTATTGTTTGTAGACTTTTTGATAATACCCATTCTGACCAGAGTGAGGTGGTACCTCATTGTGGTTTTGGTTTGCATTTTTCTAATAATTAGCAACGTTGAGCATTTTTTCATGCTTTTTGAAAGAAATGTCTATTTAGATCTTCTGCCCTTTTTTTTTTGATTGGGTTGTTGGTTTTTTTGATATTGGGCTGTATGAGCTATTTGTGTATTTTGGAAATTAATCCCTTGCTGAACTGTATATTAATAGCACGAGGGAGCTATGGAACTTTCAGGGGTTTAGGGTAGAGAATAGAGAATGGAGGAAGTGCAAGAGATTATGAATATTTTAAGTCTTTCTTGTTCATGGATATATGGTTTTTTATGTGCATATTGCCCTCCTCTGAGCCAGGTACCTCCTTTGTGCAGGTGCCAGGGAGAGAGCAATCCACAAGGCGCAGAAGGATCTTGAGGCCAAAGAGAGGTTGGGAGACTCCTAAGTCATCCTGAGAGCAAGCATGGTGGCCTGTACAGGAAACAGATCATTCCGGCAGTGGTGAGATGGAGAGAGACAGACAGACTAGAGGTAGAACTGGCATGAGTTGGTGGTGGATTGGATGTAGACATTGCGGGAAAAGGCGTGAAGGATGATGGGTAACTAGGTGCTCGGTCTGGAGAACTGGGTCACTGATGGTGTCTTTCCTTGAGTTGAAGCTTCAGGCTGCTCATGAGATGCTTAGACTGGGCCAACCCAGCTTCAAATGCGTGCGCAGAGGTGGGCAGGAAGAGGGCCTCGAGGGCTTAGCCTTGGGGGCTTAGCCTGGGCTGTCTGCTTCAGACCTAGGTCTGCCGGGTCTGGGGACATGCCAGCTGCAGCTGGGTGGGTGCAGAAGTATATCCAGCTGTGAGAGGCTGGGAACTGCAGAAGCCAGGGAACAGAAATAGGCTGATGCGGAATCTGCTGCCTCAGTTGAGAGCACTTAGCATTAGCTGTGTCTGTGTGTCTGTGTGTGTGTAATCCATCCTTTTCTTTATCTGCATCATGCTTCACTAAAGCTCTTGACTTAATCTGGCTTGACTTGTGCAAATGTCACCATCTGGCACTAGATCATGTGCCTTTTCAATCAAAAGGAGTGGAACGATTCCATTCAGAAAGGCAAGTCCATGACTGAATGCCTTCGTGGTGTGTTACAGCCGAAGTCAAACTTGCAATCAGCCTGATAGACATTTTTTAAGTAAAAAGCTTGTTTGGATTAACCATGAAACAGATTTCCTGCAGGAAAAGTTCTCACAGTTTCAGGGCCTTTACTCTGCCCTGAATCATTAAGACAGACCCGAGGCGGCTGGGTGTGCTTATGGCAGGACTAGGAGCACGTTGCCTCTGCGCTGAGTGGTAAGAGGATGTGGCTGTAGTATTATCAGTCATTATCATCAAGGTTTGATTAATAGCCCTCGCAGCACCAGGCTGACAGCACACTGACATGTGCTTTAGTGGAAAGTGTATGAAGCAGGGAGCTACAGCCTGCAGAGGGGGTTCTCAAAGTGCGGTCTGTGGTCTCTCCACATCAGAATCCACTGGCAAGGGAGCCAAGATTCTGACTCCACTGGTCCAAGAGGGACCTGGGAAACTCCATTTTTTTTTTTCTTTTTAGGGGCTGCACCTGCGACATATGGAAGTTCCCTGGGTGAGGGGTCGAATCGGAGCTATAGCTGCCAGCCTACACCACAGCCACAGACAGCAGCACCAGATCCCAGCTGCACCTGCGACCTACACCGAAGCTTGTAATAATGCTGGATCCTTAACCCACTGAGTAAGGCCGGGCATTGAACCCACATTCTCACAGACACTACGTCTAGTTCTTAACCCACTGAGCACAACGGGAACTCCCAAAAGCTCCATTTTTAACAGGCTTGTTCCCCAGGTGAATCTGAGGCACACCTGATTTGAGAGTCACTCCTGTAAGCCCATGTTTTTGAGTCAGACAGACCTCTGGCTCCAGCTCTGCTACTTCCTGGCTGTGTGTGTGACCCAGGGTTACTGCTCCCTTTCAGCCTCAAATGTGTCATCTGTAAAATGAGGATAGTAGTGGATGGTTGAGAGGCTAGATGGTTGAGGGGCTTCAATGAAGTGCTCAACACAGAGCTCATCAGGCGGTCAGTGCCAGTAAGTGGGAGCCTCATGTCATTATTCAGCTTCTATGGGGCCAGCCGACCTAGGGCAGCTCGTCTGTCTTAATATGAAGCTATAGAGTTTAATGTGCTGCATTTATGGTGCCATGGTAGCATGGGCACCCTTGATTAATAAAAACTTAACTGTACCTCTTCGTTTTCTTCTCTTTTATGTAATCTAAGATTCTTCAAATTTATACTTTGCATGTTTTTTTTTTTTTTTTTTTTTGGCCTACCCACTGCATGTGGAAGTTCCTGGGCCAGGGATTGAACCTGAGTCACAACAGTGACAACGCCAAATCCTTAACTGCGAGGCCACCAAGGAACTCTCTAGTTTGTATGTATGTTCTTTGTTTTTAATTTTAGTTTTTATTAGGGTATAGTTGATTTACAGTGTTGAGGCAATTTCTACTGGACAGCATAGTGACCCAGTCATACACATATTCTTTATTAAACACTCTGCCTTACTGTGCACGTTTCTCTTGTGCACTGCTTAGGACTGTATATATTAGAGCCAAAGAGACTCTACACTTGATGTAAGGGATTCAAAGGCAATCCTTGAGCACATGTGATTTTTGCCTTCCGAGCTAACTTTAGAACCTCACCCCCACAGAAGGTGTGACTCCACTATACTTAAGACACAATGATTGACTTATTTTTGTGCCTTGATTTTTTTTTTTTAATCTGCAAAATTGAAATCATCTCATGGGCTGTTGAGTGGAAGCATGAGATAGCAGTTGTGAAAGGCACTTAGTTCTTAAGAAAAAGTTTTAAATGATTCCAAAATAGAATTAACAAAAAGAGTCACCTGTGTGGTAGGATGGCCCTTGAAGATCAGCTCCCAGAAACTGGTCTGGGGTGTCTTTTGTCCTCTTCCCACAGCTGAGAACAGGTGTTTAAATCAGGCTGGTGTTTAAGAGGCCTCTCTCCTTCTCCCCAGCATCCCATGGAGCCACGGAGGGGACACCCTTGCTTATAGCACTAGTGGCGTTTCCCACAATCCAAGTAAGGCTTGGACTTTATTGTTGACCGGATCCTCTCATGTGCAGTTGAGTGTCTGCTTCTGTGGGCCTGCATTTACCCACCATAAGGAAGGAGGGCACCACCAGTGGTTCTCCCAGCCATATTTTTGAAACAATTGGAAGCACTACCATCAGTGAAATGATCTAGATTCTTTGTCTAAGAACTCTAGAACCTTCGAGTCTTAGAAGGGATTTTCTGTGCCATGTCTGAATCTGCTCCATAGCATCCCTGATAAGAGGTTGTCCAGACTCAGCTTGGACAGTTCCAGTGATGAAGGGGTCCCCCAAGGCAGCCCGCTTTCTTCTGGGTGTATTTGACCTTCTTTGTCATGTTTCATGGAACATTTGACTCCCAAGAGCTTCTGTCCATTGGCACCTTAGAACCTGTGTCCAGTCTCCCTCCTGTGCAACAGTCTTTCATACATTTGAGGACTATATATACTTCTCTTCTTCTGCTTCTTCTTCTTCTTCTTCTTTTTTTTTTTTTTTTTTTTTTTTTGGTGCTTTTTAGGGCGTATGGAAATTCCCAGGCTAGGGGTCGAATCGGAGCTGTAGCTGCCAGCCTATGCCACAGCCACAGCAATTTGGGATTTGAGCCGCATCTGCAACCTACACCACAGAGCAATGCTGGATCCTTAACCCACTGAGCGAGGCCAGGGATCGAACCCACATCCTTATGGATCCTAGTCGGGTTTGTTAACCGCTGAGCCACAAAGGGACCTCCCACTTCTCTTCTTTACCAGGAACAGCTCTGCCGCTGCTCCCACCAGTGTCTCCTGCCTGATTTTCACATATGCAGTAACATTTATGTACAGTGCACAAAACAAAAGGAAGCTTTTCACAACATCTCTCTCTCCACGTTGTTTTGTTTTCCCCGTGTTGGTGACATTTTTGCCCGTTGGTATGGTTAGAAGTAAATTATTTGGCAACATCTGGGTCAGAGAGTATTTGCTGTAGTAGTGGGGCCTGGCCTGTCTATTTAATCAGAGGTAGTAATGCTTATCTGCTAGGTTGTATTTTTTTTTTTTTTTTCGGTGGTACATCTTACCTGTCCTTCTAGGTCTCTGTTGAGCTCACCTCCTCTGGAGGTCTCCTGTCATTCTGTCAGGTTGTCTGGCTTTGTATCTGTGTGATTCACTGGGTAGACTTCTTCCAGGTCCTGGGAAATCCCTTCTGGGGCTGAATCAAGCTATCATTTCAATTTTACATACCGTTTTCACTTTCCATACATTTCTCGCTTGACTCTCCTGCTAGACTATAAGCTCATGTGAGGCCAGCATGCTGGCTAGTACATATGAGTATTTCTAGTCCATCGATTTTACATTCTTGGTGTCCAATGACTATATTATTGATTTGAAGTGGATTTGATCTTCCCTTCCATACGAAATTTTCTCCCTTGGGGACTTCACTCATTGCAGTGGTTTCTGTGTGGAGTCCATTGTCTCTATCAACCGCAGACCCCGTAAGTCTCGTTGTCACCTGGATCTACTTTACATCCTCCAGGGACCTCAAGTGCAACCTGTACCGTATTAACTAAATACCTTTTAAGCCCTCGCCTGGGCTGCCCAAGCCTGTTCTGCATGGGCAACGTATCTTACTTCAACTAATAGCCAGCCCTTGACTGCACCCACATAGTATATTAAGTTATTTATGGAGTCGAGGCAATTCACCTTCAGAAATGTCTGGGAAATCCATTCTCTCCTCTCCATCTCCACCATCGAGCCCCTCTGGAGGCTCTCCCTGCTCCCATAGTTTCCTCATGTTCACTGTGTCACTCAGCCTTCTTTCTCTAGGTCGGCTTTCACCCCGTTGCCTTAGTGGACTGACTAGGTGATGTAGCACCTGCAGGATAAAGTTCATTCATTGACTTAACAAGTGGTTCTTGAGAGCTTGCCTCAGAGCCCGTGTCCTTTAAATAGGTGCCACCCTTCGTCTTGCAGTAGATATTTCTTGATTTGTCAATGAAAGGGTTTCCTAGAAGTTTCTGATTTCCATGTTTCTATACTGCTGGGCAAACTCACTTTTGCCAAGTGCTGCTACTCTGTGTTCTGAGATTCCAAATGCATAAACACGGAATAGTATGGCCAAGAGTGAATCAGGGTTGTGTTCCCTGCATACTCAGGTTTTCTTGGCATTATCTAGTTGGCCTCAGGAGCAGGGAGAGTCCACACCCCACCCTCTGCTCCTGCCTCTGATCTGCCCCCAAGGGGGCAAAGCCCTTCTTTCATCATGAATATGAGTTTATGCCTGATACACTTGGAAGAGAACCCAGGAGCACAGAAATTCTCAGTGGGCTGTTTTTGGCTGGGGCTTGGCCCTCTCCAGGGAGCAGAGGCCAGATGGGAGGGAGGAGTGGGGGTAAAAGCAGGGGAGTGGAATGGGCTGGGCTGGACTAGGGACAGAAAATGGCATTAAACCGCAGAGCTCACAGAAATAAATTCTCCTTTCTTCATAAGTGGACTTAGGATTAGCTTTGGGCAACCAAGGAGCTTATTATATTGTATAATTATTTTATTTTATTTTATTTTGTCTTTTCTAGGGCCATACCCAGAGCATATGGAGGTTCCCAGGCTAGGGGTTGAATCGGAGCTGTAGCCACTGGCCTACACCAGAGCCACAGCAACACGGGATCCGAGCCGCGTCTGCCACCTACACCATAGCTCACGGCAACGCCGGATCCTTAACCCACTGAGCAAGGCCAGGGATCGAACCTTCAACCTCATGGTTCCTAGTAGGATTCGTTAACCACTGAGCCACAACGGGAACTCCCAGTGAACCCTTTTCTAAAAATGATTTTTAGGCATTCCCTTCATGACTCAGCGGTTAACGAGCCCAACTAGGATCCATGAGGATGTGGGTTTGATCCCTGGCCTAGCTCAGTGGATTAAGGATCTGGCATTGCTGAGACCTGTGGTGTGGGTTGCACATGCAGCTTGGATCCAGCACTTGCTGTGGCTGTGATGTAGGTCGGCAGCTGTAGCTCCTATTCGACCCCTAGCCTGGGGACTTTTATATGCCGTGAGTGCAGCTCTTAAAAAAAAAAAAAAAAAAGGGGGATTTTAAAAAATGGATGTATAGTTGATTTGCAGTGCTGTGTCATGAACTCGTGAAAGTTTTGGAAATCCCAGGTTCAGTGATTTTCAGACAGAAGAATGGGTCATAATCACGTGGGAAGCCGGTTTGAAATGCAGATTCCTAGGCCCCCCACAGTTCTGATCCAGAAGCTCTGAGGGGGGATGTGCATTTTATCAACCTTCTTGAGTGATTCCAGCAAAAGGAGGTAGGACGGTGACACTTGGAGAAATGTTTGCCTATTCCCATGAAAAACATTTTAACCCACAAAGTCTTGTCATTCCTGTGATTTTTCTCAATCCATGGATTTGTGAGAAAAACGGTAGTTTTAAAAATTGTTTTTATTAAAGTATAGTTGATTTACAAGTTTGTGCCCGTGTCTGCTGTTTGCAGACGACACGATACTATACCTAGAAAATCCTGAAGTCGCTACCAGAAAACTGTTAGAGCTCATCAATGGATTTGGTAAAGTGGCAGGATGCAAAATTAATACACAGAAATCCCTTGCATTTTTGTATACTCACAACGATAGAGCAGAAAGAGAAATTAAGGAAACAATCCCATGTACCATCACTTCAAAAAAACAAAATACCTAGGAATAAACCTGCCTAAAGAGACAAAAGTACAAGACCCTGAAAAGTACAAGACCCTGATGAAAAATGGTCGGTTTGAGGTATAAAGTACCTGTCGTCACCGTGAGGTTGGTGAATGGCCCTAGATGCTCATGTGACCGCCAAAGAAGCACCTTAGACTTGAGATGGTCTCCTCTATGCCTCCTTCTAAGAATATTCTCAGTCCATCAAAATTGTCAACCATCTGTCTGTTCCCCTTTCCTGATGCCAACATCTTCTAAAGCATCTTTGCATTCTTCATGTTTATTTGTGGGACAAAGGACTGCAGAATCTTCTCATTTTGCAGAGTCCAAGCCTTTAGCTCAGGTCTGTTTAGAGGGAAGGCGCCCTTCCTGGACGGACTGCCTCTCGGTGTTGATATTCCACAGAACGCTCATTGGAAAACAGCCCCCCAGGCTGAGGGAGCCGGTGGAAACAGCGAACACCCCCAAAGGAAAAATAACTAAAGTGGATTTTTCCATGGGGTGGTTTTCCACGTTCACTGTCAGGCTCACAGACACCCGCTGTCAGAATGCTGCTTCAGCGCAGCACCCACCCAGGCGGGGCGGTAGGTTCTGGAATAGTGAATGTGCTTGGGAGGCCAGCTGCCCACATGTGACTTTGGCTGCGCAGCTGCACGGCCTTCGAGTGCCTCGAAAGCTCTCAGAACCAGTCTGGGCTCTTGCCTTGTTTCTTGTTACGTAGCCTCATGACTTGTCCCCACTGCCTCTGTACTCCTGCCCTGGGCCCCGTGTGGCCATTTTGACATGTCCCTCTCCTTTCTCGTCTCCCATCTCTGCGTGAAGGAAAAACAGAGCATTCATTCATTCATTCCTCAGATTGGATGTGGGGTGCTGCCTTCGTATCCTGCATTTAGGCCTCCTACACCCCATCATTTGTCAGAGTGTAGAAGGAGTTCTCAGAGAGCAGGAGCGGGATGCTGTCTTGTTTTTGTAGAGGAAGCGAGTCTCATAGTAGCTTTTGTAAAATCTATCTCCTTGGAAACCCACTGACACATAAATTCTCATCTTGAAGGCTTTTGAGATAGGCTTCATTCTGCAGCCAGTTCAGAAACTCTTGTGTCTAAGTGTCCTTCCTGGTCAGGAATACCAGTATTTCCTTTTCCGCTCACTCCAGTACGTCCCAGATTTCAGTGGTTTTTTTGGGGGGGAAAGAAGGTGATAAAGAAAACTGGTGCTAATTTAGTCCTAAAAGCTCAATAGACTTTGCTCTTCATAACTACTCTCAAATGTAGGCATCACTCACTCCCACTTTTACATGCAGAGGAGCTAAAACTTGGAGAAATGATTTCTCCCAGGAAGGAGGCAGGATTTGAACCCAGGCCTGCTGACTCTTACCTCCAGCTACTATTTGTTGTTAGGAGGACTCTTCCAGGCCCTGTTATCACCAGCTCTCACCCCAGCCACAGTGTTCTTGAAAACCCGACTTGCGTCCTGATTTGTGACGGAGGAGAACTTTGTTTTGCTATTTCTGACGTCCGGTTTGAACCATTTTCGGTCCACCCAGAGCCGGTTTCCATGGCAGGTGGCTCAAGGAAAGGGTGACTCATCGAAAACCACAGAGCATTTCCACATTCCGCTTTGAACCCGTGCCATCAGCTTCCTTCCACTGAAAACCATCACCCCTGCTGATCTCCAAGGGCTCAGAGGACCAATCTGAGTGTTCCTCATTCTCTGTGTCTCGTGCGCAGTCTGTGCATATCAACCCAGGAAGACAGGCACTGCCTGTGTGTGGAGCCGCCTCTCACAATGTTCATTTGTAGGAAGCTATTTGTCTGGGAGCCGTTTCTCTAAAAAAACGGCATCAGGCATGTGTTTGTCGTGCAGGAGTGTGTAGTGCCCATGTGGTCCAGGCAAGCCCCACCTTCCTGCCTCCTGACTGTCCTCCCTTCCCACCCCTGTCTTCCCAAGAGGCCATCTCTCCCTCGTTGTCCCTCGGGGTACCTCGTTTATGTCAGGCACCCAAAGAAGTCAAGACCCTAAGGCATCCATCGCCATCTCCCAGACACGCGTCTCCACGTGGCTCTTGTGTTATTTAATCAGACTCAGTCTCTCATCTCTGGAAGGTTTAACTCCCACAGGGCCCCACAGAACCCTCCTCATCAGTAACCCCCCCTGAGTCCTCAACTTCTTCTCTGAATGGCCATTTGACTCTTTTTTTGCTCCAGCTTAACCTGGGCTGTCTTCAGAGGACGCTGCTTCCACTGGCAGTTTTACCCTCCCCTGTCACCAGACTCAGAGGCACGTAGGTGAATTTCTCACTCCTCAGGTCCACTTTGGGCCACGGTTCTCGCCTCCTCCTGAGAAGCCCCTCGGTCTTTTGAAGCTCCAGCCTCAGGGTGTACCACCGACCCCTCCTCCTTGTGAGCATCATCTATAAACCATCTCTGTCAACCCTTGAAGACTTTTACACCTGATCTACTACTCGTTGCAATTTTTGGTGGTTTTGATAATTCCAGTAGGCGGTCCTCCCTTCCTGTGAATTTCGCTGTCCCCCTCCATAATTTCATTAACGGTATCCCACTCATTGACTAATCTTTTCCTTCCTTCCAGATCCTTCCTTCTAGAACCCCTCACAACTTCAAATTTACTTTCTTTTCACTGGCCGTCAGCCTTTCAAGTCCTCAGTTTCTTTCTCACCCATCTCGTTTCCATGGGCCACCGTTATAATCACTCCTTTTTATTCACCCTTTATTTTACTTGCCTGGCCAAACCCGGAGCCAAGTAAAGCACCAACTCTCTTTCTACTCTCTGACAGCTGAACTGGGCCGAGAAAAACATATAGCCAGGCTGAATGTCTTATTTAAAAGTTCATGACCATGAGATGAACTTGGAGGGTATTAGGCTAAATAAGTCAGACAGGGAAAGACACATGATGTGTGATATGACCTGTATAAGGAATCCAAAAAATAAACCAAACTAGTGAATATAACAAAAAGGAAAAAGTCTCACAGATATAGAGAACAAATGAATAGTTATTAGTGGGGGGAGGGAAGAAGGAGGGGCAAGGAGGAGTAGGGGATTAAGAGTACAAACTACTCTGTATAAAATAAGGAAACACAAGGATATAAAGTACAACACAGTGACTCTAAATGGCGTATAACCTTTAAAAATTGTGACTCACTCTGTTGTATACCTGAAACTTATATGATCGGTCTATGTCGGTTATATCTCAATAAAATAATTCATGACTGTGAATCTCATGCTGGACCATTGTCTTGGCACGTCGTAACACCTTCTCCCACGTTGAGAGATGACTCTTTTATATACTCTATATACCCTCTTCTTTCCTCAAATTGTTCACTCTATCTCCGTCTCTTTCTCTGCTGAAGACCTTGCTTCTTTTTTCCCCTGAGAAAACAGAGGCAGTCAGAAGAGAACTTCCATGTGCTCCCACTGCCACCCCTTCCACCCTCCCTGCGTCTGTACGTAGACTCTGCGTTTGTATTCTGTTTCTCCCCATCTACCCTGTCCTGGTACAGCGCAGAGACTGGGTCTGAACCCAGCATCTCTGCCTGTGCCGTGGACCCCATGTCCTCTCATCTTCTCAGGAGCTTTGCTCACAGTTATTCACCTCTATTTCTTCACCAATTTTTCTTTTTCTACTGGACGATCCTCACCAGCATGCAAACATGCTGTAATAGCCTCTATCTTAAAAAGAATGAAGCAGGGAGATCCTGTGTGGATACAACATTCTTCTGCAGTGATTGTCCCATTTCTTGGATCTCCTTGGTAGAAAAATTCCTCAACATATTTTTATTTTTTATTTTTTTTGTCTTTTTAGGGCCACACCCACAGCATATGGAGGTTCCCAGGCTAGGGGTCGAATCAGAGCTGTAGCCACCAGCCTACACCACAGCCACGCCAGATCCAAGCCATGTCTGTGACCTACACCACAGCTCATGGCCACACTGGATCCTTAGCCCACTGAGCGAGGCCACGGATCAAACCTGCGTCCTCATGGATGCTAGTCAAATTCGTTTCTGCTGAGCCATGAGGGGAACTCCTCAACATAATTTTTATACAGGCTGACTCGGTTTTTTTTTTTTTCAATTGAAATGTAGTTGACGCACAATATTATGTTTGCTTCAGGTGCCCCTCGTAGTGATTTGACATTTGCATTCATTATGAAATGATAACCATGGTGCATCTGGTAACCATCTGTCTCCATACAGAGTTATCACGGTGTTATTGACCATATTTCTTACACTGTACATTACATCCTTGTGGCTTATTTATTTTCTAACTGAAGGTTTATACCTCCTAATCCCCCTCATCTGATTGCCATCATTCCTGACCTCCCTTCCTTCTGGGAATCTCACGTTTGTTCTCTGTATCTGTAGACTGTTTTCATTTTGTCCTATTTGTTTGTTTGCTTTGTTTTTTAGATTCCACAAATGGTGAAATCATATGATATTTGTCTTTCTCTGTCTGACTTATTTCACTTAGCACCATACACTCTAGATTCTTCCATGCTGTCGAAAATGGCAAGATTTCATTATTATTATTATTATTTTTGGCTGTGCCCACAGCAGGTGGAAGTTCTCAGGCCAGGGATCAAAATCTGCACCACAGCAGTGACCTGAGCCTCTTCAGTGACAACATCGGATCCTTTACTTGCTGCACCACAAGGGAACTCCAAGATTTCACTTTTTTAATAATATAATATTCTGTTGCAGATATATATGTGCCACATTTTCTTTATCCATTCATCTGTTGATGGACACTGAAGGTGCGTCCATATCTTGGCTGTTGTACATAGTGCTGCAGTGAACATTGGGATACATATACCTTTTCAAATTAGTGTTTTTGTTTTCTTTGAGTAAGTACCTGGAGGTGAAATTGCTGGACCATGTGGTAGTTCTACTTGTAATTTTTGTAGCAACCTCCTTACTGTTTTCTGTAGGGTCTGTACCAATTACTTTCTCACCAACCGTATATGAGTGGTTCTCTTTTTTTCCTTGTCCTTGCCGGTACTTGTTATTTCTTGCCGTTTTGATGATAGCCATTCTGACAGGTGCGAGGTGGTATCTCATTGTGGTTTTGATTTACGTTTCCCTGCTGGTTGGTAGTGCTGAGCATCTTTTCATGTGCCTTTTGGCCTGTTGGCCCTGTGGTCTTCTTTGGGAAGATATCTATTCATGTTCCCTACTCATTTGGATTAACTCTTTATTGGTTATATCATTTGTAAATACACTTAAGTTTTTAATCCATTTTGAGTTTATTTTTGAATATGGAGTGATAAATCATTCCAATATGATTCTTTTGCATGTAGCTGTCCTATTTCTTCAACACCTCCTATTGAAGAAGCTGTCTTTCCTACCATATGTTCTTGTTTCCTTTTTCATAGATTAATTGACCCTATAAGCATAAGTTTATTTCTGGGCAGTCTTTTCTGCTCCATTGATCTATGTATCTGTTTTTGTGCCAATATCGTACTGTTTTGATTAGTATAGCTTTGTAGTATGGTTTGAAGTCAGGTAGCATGAGGTCAGGGCGCTAGTTTATGCTGCTAAAACAGACAGCTCTCAAATTCAAGTGGCTTAAAACGAGCAAACAAACATAGAGTCATGCTGCATGTCCATTCATGGATGACAGGAGCTCCATCCAGGGTCCAGGCTGAGAGCATTGATGTCAGTCATGCATGCAATGGGAAAAAGAGGGAAAAAGACATGATATATTGTATACTGACTCAAAGGTTTCTACCTGAAAGTGACACTTCTGCATACATTTGCTTGGCAGAAGGAAATCATACCTACTTGCCTAGTTTAATGGGTTGGGGAAGTGCAATCTTGTGGTGTACCTAGAAGAGGGGAGCTCAAACGTGTATGAATAGGTCTAATGACTGTCATGGTTGCGCATGTCGATGTAACTCTCTGTCAACTCCTTCCTGGCTCATTTTTCCCATCTCTGGAGACTAAACCTATACTTAATTTGGTGATATTTCATTGTGTTAATTTTTATTTCCCTGATTATTAGGTTAAATATCTTTTTTATATCTATTACCTATTTTGATTTCTTCTTTTGTGAGTTACTGATTTCTATAAATTTAATTTTTAAAATTATTGTTTTTGCTCTTGTATTGATTTATTCGCATTCTTTATGTATCTTGGATACTAGCACTTTGTTGCTTATATGTGATTATAAATATATTCTTCTACTTGATATCTTTTATTGCCCTTTATCTAGGGAATCTTTTGAAGCAGAAGTTTTAAAACATTTCATTGTTTTTTTTTTTTATCTTTTATGGTTTGTGCTTTTTGCATCTCACTTAAGAAATCCTTTCTCACCCTAAGGAAATAATACTTTCTTTTAAAAGTTTTGTCTTTAATATATAGGTCTTTATTGTGCCTTTAGTTGAGAGTTGTATATGGTATGCATCAGAACTTTATTTCTTCTGCAGCCAGGGTAATGGACAGTTCTAGTATCCACACGCTTGTAATGCTTATTCTGTTGTATATCAAGTTTCCATATGGCAAATAATCCAAGACTCTTTTTTTTCTGTTCCGTTAGTCTGTGTGTCTACTCCTGGGCTAATAAAAACATTCTTAATGGTTTCATAATTAACTGAGAATTACCCTTCTTCCCACTTCTGTTCTTCAAGATTGCTCTGGCTATTTTCGTACCATTGTTCTGCCTTAAAAATTTTAGAATAAGCTTGTCAAGTTCCATGAAAAACCTTGTTGAAATTTTGATGTATTTGTTCAACAACAGGTATATATCACTTATTATATACCAGGCACTGTTCTAAATGCTTTACACATATTTACTCAGTTCACATGTATACTTTTATTTGGAGAGACTTGACATCTTTATGCTTCGTCTTCCCATTGATGAGCATGGAAAAGATCTGGCCTCTTTTATATATTTTTAAAAAAATTTTATGATTTTCTCTAATGGTCTTGATGGTTCAGCTAGATTTATCCCTTGGCACCTTGTAAATTTTTATGGCTGTTGTAGAAGATGGCATTTGAAAAATGACACTTCCTAATTGTACATCACTGGTGTAAAGGAATTCAGTATGTACAGATTCGTCTTGTTAACCTTAAACCCAGCAGCTTTAATTAGCTTTCTTGTTATTTCTAATTTTTCATCTGTGAATTCTCTTGTATTTCCTAGGTGAAAGTTATAACCCCTGCTGCTTAGGACTCCTGGTTGAGCAGAAGTGGTGATAGTGGGTCTCCTCCATTCCTAATTTTAAAGGCAATCTTTATTTTTCACCAAGAATGTTTGCTGTTATTGTCTGGTAGATTCTCTTTATTAGATTAAGGAAGTATCCTTCTACTTTTAGTTTGTTCGGATCTGGCATTACTGTGGCTCTGGCGTAGGCCGGCTGCAACAGCTCCGATTAGACCTATAGCCTAGGAACCTTCATATGCTGCGGGTGAGATCCTAAAAAGACAAAAGACAAAAAAAAAAAAAAAAAAAAAATTGGTTTCAGAATCTTTGAGTCTGTTTCTGTTTTGTAAGTTCTTGTGTGTTATTTTTTTGGTTAGATTCCACGTATTCGTGATCTCATATGATATTTGTCTTTGTCTGACTCACTTCACTTAGTATGATAATTTCTAGGTCCATCCATGTTGCTGCCAATGGCGTTATTTTGTTTTTATGGCTGAGTAGTATTCCATTGTGTATATGTACCCCACGTCTTCTTTATCCTATCCTTTCATTTTTTTTTTTGCTTTTTAGGGTCACACCCGTGGCATGAGGAGGTTCCCAGGCGAGGGGTTGAATCAGAGCTACAGCTGCTGGCCTACACCACAGCCATAGCAACGGAGGATCCTAGCCACGTCTGCAACCTACACCATCGCTCACAGCAATACCAGATCCTTAACCCACTGAGTGAGGCCAGGGATCGAACCCGAAACCTCATGGTTCCTAGTTGGATTTGTTTCTGCTGCACCACAATGGGAACTCCCAAGTCCTTTATTGATGGACATTTAGGTTGCTTCCATGTCTTGGCTGTTGTAAGTTGTGCTGCAGTGAACATTGGGGTGCATGTATCTTTTTGAATTATGGTTTTCTCCAGATATATGGCCAGGAGTGGGACTGCTGGATCGTATGGTAGATCTGTATTTAGTTTGGAAAGGCACCTCCATGCTCTTCTCCATCATGGTTGCACCACATGCTGTTCTTTTATAGTTAAACTCTCTCTCCACCTCTAACCTCTGGCAACCACTCATCTCATCTCTGAGACTATCCTTTTATTCTTTTCAAGAATGATATGTGATTGGAATCAGACAGTGTATAATCTTTTGTGACTGGCTTTTTTCCTTTGGCCTAATCACCTATGAGTTTCATCCAGGTTGCCTCTGCCTATAGCGTGCTTCCTCGTATGGCTGAGTAGTGTCCCTTTGCATGGATAGCCCATGGCCTGCTTATTCACTTACTCATTGAAGGAGATTTGGGTTGTTTCTAGTTTTGGATGATTATGAATAGAGCTTCCGTAAACATTTATGTACAGGTTTTTGTGTAACCTAAATTTTCATTTCTTTAGATAAATACCTAAGGGTATATATAACTTTGTAAGGAAGTGCCAAGGTATTTTCCAGAGTGGCTGTACTGTTTCTCACCATTTATGTTTGAGAGTTTCAGTTGCTCTGCATCTTCAGTAGCACTTCATATTGTCAAACTTTTAGATTTTAGCTATCTTGTTTGTCCTAAGAGGTGTGTCTCATAGTGGTGTTAATTGTATTTCTTTAATAGCTAATAGATGATCAGTAGTATTGATTATCTTTTCATGTGCTTTTAAACCCTACTTTATATATATATATATTTTTTTTTTGTTTTGTTTTGTTTTTGGTAAAGTGGCCATGTTTTTGCCCAGTTTTTAATTGTTTTTTTTTTTTCTTTTCCTATTACTGGGCTTCAAAAATTGTGGTAAAACTTATGTAACATAAAATTTACCATTTTAACCATTTTTAAGTTTACAACTTGGTGACATTTAGTCCATTCACAATGTTTTACAACAGTCACCACTGTCTATTTCCAGAACTCTTTCATCATCCCAAACAGTAAGTGGACCCGTTAGACAGTAATTCCCCATTCCTTGTTCCCTTTGCTCTCTGGTAACCTCTATTCTGCTCTCTATGGATTTGCCCATTCTGGATACCTTATATAAGTAGAATTATGCATTTGTCTTTTTGTGTTTGGCTTATTTTTACTTAGCATGATGCTTTCAAGGTATATACATGTTGTAGCATGTGTCAGAATTCCATTCTTTTTTATGAATGAAACGTATTTCACTATATGGATATACTGTATTTTGTTTTTTCATTCATCTGCTGATGGATCCTTGGGTTGTTTCAGTTTTTTGGCTGTTGTAAATAATGCTGCTGTCAACATTGGTGCACGAGTATCTGATTGAATCCCCGCTTTCAAGTCTTTTGGGTATATATCTGGGGTGGAATTGCTGGTTCATCCTTTTTGTTTCGTTTTTGTGTTCTTTTATTCATGAATAAGTATTCTTTGATTTTTTTCCAAGACTCTCCCTACACCTATGGACGTGAGTGATGTTTTGCTTTCTTATTTAATTTCTTAGTATGCTAAATTATATTATAAGATTCATAGATTCTCTAATATTCTTACAGTTCTGTGATAAGCATAATTTGTTTAAGCTGTATCATAAAAAACATTTTTTGCTTTCGGCTTACTAACTAGTGTTGGCCCTGGTGTTTTTTTTTTTTACTGTTATTTCACCTGTGTTAATGTTCATATTAGTAACATCATGAAAACATTAAATTTTCCCATATTCTTTTTTTTTTTTTTTTGGCCTTTTTGTCTTTTTAGGGCCACTCCTGTGGCATATAGCGGTTCCCAGGCTAGGGGTCAAATTGGAGCTGTAGCCTCTGGCCTATGCCAGAGCAACAGCAACGCGGGATCCGAGCCGGGTCTGCGACCTACACCACAGCTCACGGCAACACCGGATCTTTGACCTACGGAGCAAGACCAGGGATTGAACCCACAACCTCACGGTTCCTAGTCAGATTCATTTCCTCTGCGCCACGATGGGAACTCCAATTTTCCCATGTTATTTCAATGTGTTTCTCTTTTATTTTATTTTATTTTTTATTGTTATAATCACTTAATTAAATTGATTGAAGTTTACATAGCTGGGAGGAGAAAAAAGCCAAAAATTAATTAGAATTACAAAAGTGCTGGTAATATCAAGGTATCAAGGTATAAGTTGTCCCTTGATTGTAGAAACATTATTTTCTATTGTGTGCAAACATTTTTAAATTAACAATATTTTACACCACGTTTTAATTAATAAATTCTTTTGAAATTCTAGATCTTCAGTTTCATATATAAACTCTTTGAAGTAATCTGTGGCTTGACAAATGACAGACATGTGGCCTCTGATATTTATCAAATACTTCCTTTTGGTTGTTCTTTGCCTGTGCTGTTGGAATTAGCCAAACCTATGGTTTTATAAATTTTAATACAAGTGACCTAAATGCACAATTTTTTTTTTCAGACAGCAGACTCTTGGAAATTTACTTCTGCTCTTAAAAAAGTTGTGACCAATAGATTCTATTATAGATGTGCTATTATAAAGAAAGCAGGTAGAAATTTACAGTATGTTCTAGAAAATGATTAAATACAAAGACTAGCGCCTCCGTTGGTCAGTGAGAAAGCCATGTTTGAGATCCCCTGTTAGTCATAAATGGCAAAAATACAGCAAAAATGTACATTTACGTATTTATATTCTTTTTTTTTTTTTGTCTTTTTGCTATTTCTTTGGGCCACTCCCGCAGCATATGGAGGTTCCCAGGCTAGGGGTCTAATTGGAGCTGTAGTACGCCAGAGCCACAGCAACGTGTGATCCAAGCCGTGTCTGCAACCTACACCACAGCTCACAGCAATGCCGGATCCTTAACCCACTGAGCAAGGGCAGGGACTGAACCCGCAACCTCATGGTTCCTAGTCGGATTCGTTAACCACTGCACCACGACGGGAACTCCAGTATTTATATTCTTTTGTTTCTCTTTAACATAATTATGCACATGTGCCGGCTTTGAGATTTACTCTGTGTCTGTGAAGAGATAAGCCTTCCTGCTTTATAAAAACTGGACCCTAAGTCTAATGGAAGAGCGCTAAACTAGAAGATAGCTATGCAGAGAGGACCGTTAGTGGTCACTGGACCCTTCTTCCAGCATCAGCTCGCAGGTAGCTCAGTAGTCTCTTCTCTCCGGGACTGTGCAAGGCATGGAACCTGAGAGTCTGGAGTCCTCCGTCCTCTGGCTGTCCTAACTGGCTGTGCTCAGGGTTTGTGTCAATGACTCAGGCAGAAGGTGGGTGCCCAGGTTCACGTACGGTGGGAGCAGCCATGTTCAGTGATGTCTAAAATGCCATCTCATGAATGCTGTTGCGCCAGGAAGGACCAGCTGAATGGTTGCGAGCAGATCACGCTGCCTCCCTGAACTTCAGTGTCCAGGGGCATCCCTGGGGTTCTAGAGGTCTTTAAGGCCAATGTGTCTTTTAGCCAGACTTGGGGGTGCGTGGGCTCCATTGTCTGGGAAGGGAGCTGGTGGGCCTTGGCAGGGCGTCTGATAGGGGCTGTTAATGAGGTGCCCAGCAGGAGCAGGGCTGAAGGGCAGCCTCAGAAGGATGAAGCATTTTAATTGGCATCTTCCACAGAATAGCAAATTAAGTGCTTGGATTTCCTCCCTGTGTTCTTTCTCCCTTGGGTCCTGTCACCGAGGCTGGAGCCCAGACAGAACTAAGTTGCTGCTTGGGGGCCGTCACCATGGTTTTCAGGGGCTCCCGGGGATGCCTGTGCAGAATCTGAGTCCTCGCTTCAAGGTGGATGCCAAAGGCCTTGAGAGTCATTGGGGAGGGCCTAGAAGCTTCCTCTTAGCAACAGTTTCCCTCCTAGGACCTGACAGGCCTGCAGAGGGACATACTTCTTGCCTATCCTGGAAAGACTTCTCAGCTGTGGCTCTTTCATCTCCCTCTTCCCTCCAACCTTCTTTGTCCTTAAACTTGGACTTGAGAAAGTTGTCTGGTAAGGGATACTCCCGAAGACCCTTCACTCACTGCCTGCCCCTACAGCTGAAAAAGTGCTTCTGATGTAAGAGGAAGTTGAGACTCTGGCCTACACAATCTAGCTCTGATCCTCTATGATTGTGCTTTGACCAACTTTTATATCAGAGCTAGATCTGCTTTTAGATGCACAAGATGCAAGTCCCAGCTCTGCCACACCTAGCTGTGTGATCTTGGGCAGCTCACGTCTCCTCTCTGGGCCTTGTATTCTGCCAGTGAAGAGGGTAAGCTTTGAGGTAAAGTATTGATGGCTAACATCTGTTCCAGCTGAGACGGTCTAGGGACCTGTGACTCCATCTCTGCCAGTTGAACTGTGATGTCATGATAAGGACATGCTTGAAGTTGTCCCAAGGAAGAAATGGAGCTTTAGGGAAAGAGCAAGAGCTTTGGAGTCAGACAGACAATAGGATCAAATCCCCACCCTACCAGCAGGGTGGGGGTTAGTTAGGAGAACCGTTGCTGACCTGTCTGTGCTTTTGTGCAAATTAGAAACATATGCCCCCTCTGAGGTCACTTCTGCTGGAAATTTTTCATGACAAGTATATAAATCTACAGTGACTCTGATGTGACTTGTGCCCCCTAGAGTTGTGCAGCGCACAACAACCTGGCCAGCGGTACACAACAGCTGTCTGTGTCCTTGGGCAAGTTCCTCCACCTCTTTGGATCTCTGCTCATCTGGAGAAACAGGATATGTTGCCCACCCTGCAGGGTAGTGATGAGGATAGAATTATGTGTCAGAAGCCCAGGGTAGTTGCTCTGGAAGTTTCCCTTTTCTTTTCCAGGAATTGTCTTCCTGGGATGTAGTTTTTGGGGCCCGAAGCACCTGCCCCTCCCCAAAGAACAGCAGGTGGTGCCCTGGTGTTTCTCAGGTGGGTTTGGAGCTTGGAATCACATTCTGTCAGCTTGCCTCTGCTTCTGATGCTATCTTGGGAGGTCATTCCAAGATGCTTTGGAATGCTGCCTTGCGTTTGCCCAGCAGGAGGGAAGGGGAGCCCCCAGTGGCAGGGTGATTACCTGGGGCATAGAGTGGCGTCACTGTTGCGAGGCAGTGGGGAGGCTCAGGAGAGCCCGGGCCAGAAAGGAAGAGCAGTGCACACTGCGAGGAGTTCTCTCCCGGCCTGGGGATTCCCTGGAGAGCCCTCCACGTGGGTGGGGTGAGCAGAGACACACAGGCTGTTCAGGTCCTGCTCTACTCAGCAGGCAGAGCAGAAACACTGCATCTCCCACTGAGTCCGGGGAGCTGGATGGAGGCTGCTGTGGCCCTTGGTTGAAGTCATGGCGTTCTCCTAACACAGAGGTGTTGAAAAGAGCCCTGGCTCTGGTGTTGATTCCTCCTGCATTTGAATTTCAGGACTGTCACTTTTGTGTGCCCCCCCCGCCCCCCGCCCAATTCATATGAATCAATGAATATGAGGGTATTTGGAGGTGGGGCCTTTGAGAGATAATTGGGTCGGTAGAGTGTAGCCCTCTTGATGGAATTAGTGTCCTTATAAGGAGAGAAAGAGGAAGAGGCGTACCTGTCGTGGCTCAGCGGTTAACGAACCTGACTAGTATCCAGGAGGGCACAGGTTTGATCTCTGGCCTTGCCCAGTGGATTAAGGATCCAGCGTTGCTGTGAGCTGTGGGTGTTGTGTAGGCCAGTGGCTATATCTCTGATTGGACCCCTAGCCTGGGAACCTCCATATGTCGCAGGCGTGGCCCTAAAAAGACAAGGAAAAAAAAAAAACAGAAGCGGAAGAGAGCCCTCCTCCCCCAACCCCGCTCTCATCCATGCCAGGATACAAAAAGAAGGCAAGTGCCCTGGACACATTCCTTAACCTTTCTCAGCTACAGTTGCTTCACTTATAAGATGGAAATTATTACTCACCTTCAAAGAGTTCAGTCCCGTTAGCATCCTGTTCAAGGGCTGTCGGGACCCAGCCCCACCCTCCCTTTTCAGTATCATTCCTGGTACCCTGCACTCTGGCCATCGGAGATGCTCTCCCATTTCCCAGACACAACCCTCATGCCCTCTCTGAGCTCTGCTTGCGTTTTCCCTCGGCGGGAAATACAGTGGTTGCCTCTTCTGGGCCTCAGGAAATCCTGCCTGTTCTTAAAATTCTGCTCTTTAAAGGTCCTCTGGTCCTTTCAGGTTACCTCTGGCTGAGCAACACATTACCCCGCAGCTTAGCTGCTGAAAGCAATGACAGAGATCATCGCACACTGTGTCTCTGGGTCAGGAAACTAGAATGAGATCAGCTAGTGGATTTCGGCTCAAAAACACCAGCAGATCCGGTTCTTGGTGAGGGCCCACTTCCTGGCCAGGAGACAGCTACCTTCTTGTGGTACCTTCACATGGGGGTGGGGAGGGTGGAGAGAAGGAAGAGGGGAGAGGGTGGGAGCAAGTGAGCGAATTCTCTTCCTCGTCTAAGGACCCTGATCTCATCATGGGGGCTCTACTCTCATGATCTAATTACCTCCCAAAGCTCCCCCCACCAAATACCATCACATTAGGGCTTCAGCTGTGAATTTTGGGGAGACACAAACATTCAGTCCACAGCACCGGAAGATAAATAAAGGGGTCCAGTATTAGTCTCGAGGAATAGAACATTAAAATTCTCTGTATTAGTTGAGATGTAAGGTTTCACAGGGAGACCACAAATTATGTTGATGTCCTCGTGCTCTGTAATTTACAGAATGTCTTCTTAGGAGGTCGCTCATCTAGCCCTTTCTTGAAACAATACTCTGAGGAAGGCAGGACAGGTATCCCGTCGTTTAAAAGCCATTTTCTTGGAGGAGCATCTCAGGCCCAGAGAGGCTGACAGAGGGAGTCGGGGCAGGCAGAGAGAGGCCGGGGAATTCAAACCAGGCCCTGGAATTCTAAAGGCAGCCCTCCGTCGCTGCCCGTTGTCATAAGCGATAAGCTGCAGTGGACAGAAGGGTCTGCAGTCACGTGACCGTCACTTTCCTAACTCAGCTTTGCTAACACCCAGTTGCCCTAAGTAGCAAAGCCCGTCTCACTGGCTGTGCGTGTCCTTGGCCTGTCACGCGAGGTTCCCTTCTGCAGGGCTCTGTGGAAGGGCCAGCTGAGGGAATGTTGGTGACTCTAGGCGATGTATTTTTTTTCAGATCTTGTTGTGAGGCTACATGTAATTTTCTCAGACAGCCCTGTTATCCCTGATCTAAAATACACATCCCAGAGTTCCCATTGTGGCTTAGCAGTTAACAAATCCAAGGTTCGATCCCTGGCCTTGCTCCGTGGGTTAAGGATCCAGCGTTGCCGTGAGCTGTGGTGAAGGTCCAGATGTGGTTTGGATCCTGCGTTGCTGAGGCTGTGCCGTAGGCTGGTGGCTACAGCTCCAATTCGCCCCCTAGCCTGGGAACCTCCATATGCTGTGGGTGTGGCTCTAAAAAGACAAAAGAAATACAGAAAAAAAAAAAAAAAACCCCCACATCCCTACACCCTTACTCTCTCTGAGATCTCTCTGGACTCCTCTGTCACAGCACTCATTACAATCCTTGGCCCTTAGACTCCAAGCTCATTTGCAGAAGAACCTGTGAGAGAGAAAATGAAACCTGCTCTGATCCTCCCGGCCATCAGGGGGTATGAGTGTGTATACCAAAGGCTTAGAAAAAAAAGATGGGCTTGCGTAGAAACTACAAAGGGAAACAAAGAGAAAAAAAGGCATCGGGCATGTCTGAGAAGGTTTGTAAAGTGCCTTCCAGAAGTGCAGAGGCTGCCTTGCCTCCCCTTCACGTTATTGGAATTTGCGCTCGTAGTGGGGAGACCATGGAGGGGTGACAAATCCAGCCACGATGACGAATGGCATTCTTTGAAAATGGATACAAATCAGTTTGCTCGTGTTGCCTTATGTCCTCTGGTTCCCCTGTCGAGGGTGTTGTACCAGAGTTTTTTCCTGAAATAGTAGCGTTGGCCACGGATGCCCAGGTCCGTGGGAGCGCTGGGTCTCCCCCTCGCCGCCCCCAGCTTGTCCTCTTCCACCTCCTCCCCGAGACCAGGGAGAGTCCCCCCCATGCACACACTTTTTTTCGAAGTCGCTTTTTCTAACATAAGTTCAGATGCGTGGACACACCGTTTGGTCCATCTCTCCATTTCCCCCTTGTTAGTAAAACACTGACGAGGCTTTGAGTTCCTGCGCTCCCAGAGGTGTCGGACGCCAGAACCCAAGGACACCGTTGCCCTGTTTCTGCGGTAGACAGTCACTGAGGTTCATGTGTCCTGCGCGTGCTAAGCAGCGAGGACACAGAGAAGCTGTCCCTGTTCCCTGCAACACACATGTTGTTGGAAAAACAGACCCGCAAGAAATCATACTAACACCATGGTCTCGCTTTCACTGAGCATCTCATCAGACCATGTGCTGCGATGGTGCCGAGTATCTACACATTTTATCTCCTGTCCTGACAGTCCTGAGAGGGAGGTATTGTGACTTAATTGTGCACGTGAGGGAAGTGACTCAGGGAGGCTTGGCAACACAGCAGCGGAGCCAGGAATCCAAGTTAGGTCTGTCTGACTTGAAAGCCTCAGTCTTTCCACCGGCTGTGATGCAGCCCTGGCATCAAGGGAACAGAACAGGATTCCAGAGGGACTGGTTCTTTGAGGGCAGTTGCACTTGGGTCCTGATGCACACGCGGGCATTTGTTAGTTTGAAAAGTGGGGAAGGACAGGAACGTCAAGGGAAGGGCCTGAATAAAGGCTCTGGTAGGAGAGTGCCCAAGTGGACCAGATGGTAGAGAGCTCAGGACGGCTAGTAGGCAGGGATGTGGAGTGGGGTGAGGAGGTCGAGCTGGAGGGATGGTGAGGGCTCGGCATTGCAGTGGTCTCTCCTGTAGAGCAGGCTATGGGGAGACCCCAGATAATCTATATGATGGGACATGATGGAGGATTAAAGGCTCAGGTGCCTTCAGGGGCCAGGAAGTAACATGAGGTCATGGGTTGGTTAATATTTGTCGAGGGGACTTTGCGCAGGCACCCTCCTTGAGTGCTGGGGGCACAGAGGATAAGACTGCTGGGAGCTGCCTTCAGGGAGCTCATGTCCTCTTGTGTTGCATGTTTGTGGTGGAGAAGCAGGTTAATTCCAGATACGAGGTGCTCGAGATGTGAAGGCGGTGGTCAGGGGAGGCCTCTGGGGCCTTTGGTCATCGGGTTGAGCCGGATGAGGTTTGCGGGGCAGGGCAGTGATTAAGAGCAAGGCTGTGGAGTGTGACTCCCGCTCGGCCATTTACCGGCTCTATGAACCTGGGCAGGTTGCCTGACCTCTCTGTGCCTCAGTGACTCACCTGTAAAGTGGGGATAACAATACCACGACCTCCCCAGGTGGTTGAGAGGATTGGATGAGTTAGCACACGTGAAGTGCTTAGCTTGGCATCTGGATGGCACGTAGGCCCCTGTAGGGTAGCCGCTACCGCTGGAATCTTCTTCACCAGTCACAAAGCATTCTGAGCAGAAGCAAGGGAGCGGATGCTGACATGGGGATTCGTTTGGCAGGTTTGAGGGAGAGGAAGGTGGCTGGTGTAGCTGGAGCTGTCAGCCGGCAGACAGGAGAGGAGCCGAGGTCAGATCAGGAAAGGCTTTGTAGGCAGCGACTGACACCCAGTGAGAGTCCCTGGAGGGTTTTAAGCGGGGGAAGTGCCGCGTCCTGATGGCCTGGCCACTGAGCGGAGAAGGCGCAAGAGTGGAGCAGGAGACCCTGGGTGGCTGTTGGGCCCTCTCGGTGAGGGACTCTGGATGCTCAGGCCAGAGTTTTTGGAGAGGAGCTAGGAGTTAGGGTGTATTTTAGAGGTAGGCATGTAGGATTTATTGATGGGAGGGCTAAGCGAATGAAGGAGAGTGGAATAAGGGTGACTTTCTGTTCTCGTCCTGAGCGACTGCTTAGAAGAGAGAAGGCTAGGGGCAGGTGGCGCCCTTCACTGAGATGGGAGAGGCTGGGGAAGAGCAGATTTCTCGAGGGAACGGTTCTGCTTTGCCGTGTCCAGTTTGCGAGTCCCAGCACTGGCCTGTGTCTCAGGCAGGCAGCTGGATCGTAGCACGCCTGGGGAGCAGCAGCGTTTCATGAACTGTGGTGGGCTGTTCCCAAGGGAATTGGCATCATTTACTTAAAAATTTTTTTTTTTTTAAAATAGGGCCACACCTGCAGCATATGGAGGTTCCCAGGCTAGGGGTTGAATTGGAGCTGCAGCTGCCAGCCTGCACCGTGGCCACAGCAATGCCAGATCCTCAACCCACTGAGTGAGGCCAGGGATCGAACCTGGGTTCTTATGGATACCAGTCAGATTCATTTCCGCTGAGCCATGACTGGAACTCCCATTCCCTTTCTTATATTATCCTCCATCCTGTTCTATCCCAAGAGGTTGAATGTAGTTCCCTGTGCTGTAGGACCTCATTGCTTATCCATTCTAAATGTAATAGTTTGCACCTAGTAACCCCAAACTCCCAGTCCGTCGTATCATTTACTTTTAAACACTGTGCTTCCCAAGCCAAATACTTGCCTCCAATCTGTGGCCCCCAGTGGTCCCCAAACTTCCATCCATTTTAGAAGATGACTATAAATTGCCAGCTTTGACGGGTCGGTAGCAAGGCTCTTAGGTTCTGCAGGGGAGGAGCGTCCCTGGCCACTTGGCCTGTGTCCATCCCGGGGCCTCTGTGACTTCGTGGCCCGGCTCCCTCCACTTGTCCATCAGCCCTTCCCTTAGCGCCCATGTATGCCAGGCCGCATTCTAGGATGGAAGAAAATGTCTGAGATGTGGGCTCTGCTGTGAGGGTGCGAGTTCCTTGCCCAGAGAAACGATGTCCTGTGCTGGTTTTATGTATCTGATGCACTTGATCTGTTCAGCCCGCAGGCGGCTGGTAACAAAGCAGTGATTTACGGTGCTGGTTGTAATTGTGCTGGCAGCTTTAGGGGTGAGTCACGTCTAGGGGTGAGTCACGTTTAGGGCTGCGCCCGCCTGTGTGCACACATGCCAGCTCTTATGAGCCCAATTGCTGCAAGCCCTTGGAGAAAAAAGGAGCAGGACTTTGATCAGTCCTGGGTGTGCAGCTCCCTGGGACCCTGGGTCTGAGGACCTTCTCGTTTGCTTTGGGCTTTGCGCCTGCTGGCGGCTTGGCCGGGGTGGGGAGTGGTTTGCTGGGTTGTCTCTTCTATTTAATGGCAGTGGGGCGGGGTGAGTTTCCCTTGCCCTCTCTGCTTTGGGCCTCCTCACCTTGTCAGGATTGTCCTCAGGGTTTCAAAGTCGTGCTGGTAGCTGTTCTTTCTCACAGAATGGCTGAGGGAAAAAGGCAATTGGACATTCAGTTCAATAGTGTGCATTTCCACAACCACCCAGGGGCTTTCCAGCGAGCTCTTAGAAAGTGTGCTTGGCTGTTCCTTTTCCAAGTGGGTTATGTCTCTTAACACCTCGCTGCTCAGAGGGTGGCTCCTGGACCCGCCCCATCAGCAACCGCCTGGGAGCTTGTTTGAAATGCAGTGTCCCAGGCCCCACCCTGGACCCACCAAGACCGAGTCTGCAGCTTAACAAGATCCTCCAGTGATTCTCATGCACGGGGACACCTGAGATGCAGTGCTTCAGCCTTCTGGAAAATTCAGTCTCTCGGGGTGGGGACTGAATGGACAACACAGAAGAAGGGTCCCGGGCACCCTGGGTGTCTCCTGAGAATCAAGCAAAGAGAAGAACTTGGCTGAGAAGACAGAGAGTTGGCTTTGCCTGGAGATGGCTGTGGAAGTGAATGTTGACCAGAGGGCGGCTGAGGCTTCTTTAAAAACATCTTCCCTCTTCCTCTTCCTTTCCTGCAGTGATTTCTGTGATTTTCCTCCTGTGGGTAAAGGCCTTGGGATAGTTTTGTCAAATGAAGAGGGATGGGACCTGTTGTCTGGAGAAGAGAGAGCGCTAAGGGCTGAGGCCGTGATCATTGTCATCACACAACAATCAGAAGGGCCCTCAGGAGGAAAGGGAATCAGGCCTGTTCCGTGAGGGCAGAAGGAAGACCTTCTGGAAGCTTCCATCATTGTGAAGAAGAGCTTCCCGAGGTTGCAGCGCTGATTAGAGGTGACGGAGCCTATCTCCGGGGGGAGTTCCCCCTCCCCCCATAGGGTAATCCAGGCCTCAGCTGGCCATGCCCTCGTTCGGGATGTTGCATCGGGTCCAAGCAGGACGCTTGAAGTCAGACCAGACCCAAGTCCCGTGAACTGTTGAGAAAAGAGAAGGGCTTGCAGAACTGGGTCCAGGCCCAGCTTTCCCATTTACTAGACCTGATTGGGGCAAGTTACTTAACTTTTCTAAGCCTTAGTTTCCTTATCTGCCAATAGGGACAATAATACTCGCCTCTTGGGATGGCGTGAAAATTAGATCAAAATTATGCGCGTGAAAAAATAAGATGGGTGTAAAGTTCTTGCCAGTGTCTGGCGTCAAGCAGGGGCTTCACACACTGCAGTGTTTTTCTTCCCTCCTCCATGTACTTATTTCCTTTCCCTTGTTTGAGTTGGGTTTAATTAGTTAACAGTTTGAGCAGCTGGCTTGTATTGGATTTTAATCTTCTGATTCGTATTAACTGTTAATGATTGGTCTTGGCCTGGTTTGCTCAACTGGGGTGTTTTAATGAGGTCGGAATAGTAGGGGGCCCTGTAGGGCACTGCTTTGGGGGCACCCCTGATGTGGGCCAGCAGTCTCGGGGACCGAGGTCTATGGTGGTCAGCAGGGCGCCTGCCAGGAGACCTGGCCAGAGCTGCACAGGCTGTCACCTTCAGGAAGCACTATGGTCCCTGTTGAGCAGCGATGCTTTGGAGTGACTGCTACCTCTGGACCAGTGTACCCACACCTGAATTTAGGCATATCTGCTCTTGGCTAAGTTCACACATCCAGCTGCAGATGCAACACGTTTATAGATGGGACCAGAAAAGAAGGCAGGGCTGCAGCAAGAGGCGTTCTCTAATGTCTCAAGATGGGAGGGCCCTCCTTTCTCTGCTTTTTTCTACCCCCTCCCTTAGTGGATTTTTTTTTCTTTTCAGGGCACACCTGTGGCATATGGAAGTTTCTGGGCTAGGGGTTGAATCGGAGCTGCAGCTGCCAGCCTACACCATAGCCACAGCCACAGTGGATCCTTAACCCACTAAGCGAGGCCAGGGATCGAACTTGCATCCTCAGAGATACTTGTTGGGTTCATAACCTGCTGAGCTACAACGGGAACTCCCCCATCCCCTCATGAAAAGCTTTTCTTGCCTGAGAAAGGGAGAGATTCAAGGTACATAGTTGATCCATCTCAGTCTGCTCCCAGATGCATTCTAGGACCTGGGACTCCTCTTCCTTTCCCCAGAACAGATTCCATCATCCTCTCTGCCTCCCTGACTCTCGCCTGCCCTGAATCCCCTAGAAGCCCTCTGCACTCCTCGCTCTAGGCCACCACACTTTCTCCCTCTGTGAACAAAGGACCTTATATTTGGCTTTCAGCTGAGTATAGATCGTGTCACGTAGTAATATTATGTTTTCCTAACTCAGCCTCAAGAGCTGGTGGCTCGGCCAGGTGGTTTCCATAGAAATATCAGGTACCATGATACGTTGGTATTGCAATAACTCCAGTAACCTGTGTCCGGACGCTCAGCGCCGGGCCTCCAGGCTCAGCTGGACTCCTGCCCACCCAGGTTGTATCCATCCTTGAGTCCAGCAAGAGATGGGGAGGAGGGGGCTCAGGGAGCACTCAGTAAAGTGCACTCAGTAAAGTAATAGATTATTTGATCTATGTGCCTTGAAGCCATGGCAAGTCAGTCTGAAACCTGGCAACGTGGAAAGAGAGACTCGGGAAAGGGAGCCAGGAAGTGATTGAAAAAAAAGTAAATTTCACTTTTATTACCATCTCCCTTTGTTCCATAAAGGGTTAATGTATAGAGCAAAATAGAAATTAAATATAAGAACAAGCTTAGATGTAGATAAATAAGCAAATGTATAAAGTTAGGACCAGTGAAGAAAGAAGTATATAAACTGACCTGACCTCCTCCAAATTAAAAAAAAGTAAAGGAAATCTGTTTCCCAAGCTGTCTTCTCAGATTGGCAAAGGCTTATTTGATTTCCTCTCTGTGTTTCCTTGCACCCTGGGCTGAGTAGGCTGGCGAGTGACTCTGTCCTGTGGCAGGCAAGCCTTGCCCTAGGAGAGAAGGGCCTGGAAGGGGCACCATCCCTGCCACTTTCAAATGATCATTCCTGATGAGTCACTGCAAACTGGTTTTATTTTCTTTTGTGCAAGAGCCTGATTCAGAGTCGCTCTGACAGCCAAATTGGACCAAAAGGTATAATGAGGCAATGCCAAGCATTTCTGAATAAAGGAGTGGAGAAAGGAAGAGGCCGAGGGGGGGCGATGGCTTTTATGTCGCTGGGGCGCACCGTCCAGCTGGACTGCCGAGCTCTGTTCTGCTGACGGAAGAGGAGCACAGACTGCCTTCCTCTGCGGCGCTTCTGACCCGAGGCTACTGACGATCTCGTGGTCTTGTGCCAGGCGTGAAATCCCAGGCAGGCTGATCTCCCCCATTCTCTGCAGGCTCTCCGTGGGGCTAGAGGCATGCAGTAGAGGGTCAGGCCTTAGCATGATTTTTCTCCAGGGGTTGCCCTCTCTGCAACACAGCTCTTATCTGCCTACCTTTCTTGGAAGGCAAAGAGGCTAAATGGAAGGGACCTGGGCTTTGGAGCCAGGCACACTTGGTTTGGGGTTGTGCCATGCAACAGTGTGGTCTTGGAAAAGTTCCTGGACCTTTCTGAGCTCCAGTGCCCCATCAAATGGGAATGATAGTCTTTCTCAGAGTGACAGCAGAGCCCATGACTGGTTATTCAGGGCCTTATCTGCAACTGAGTCAGGGCTTGATATGTCTTCCTGAAGGACAGAATGGATACTTCTAGCATATTTAAATGCTCAGGGGGTGCCAGTATCCTTGTGCCTTCCTCTTCCAGGTCTCCTTCCAATTCTTGGCCCCCATGGCCTTGTCCATGGTAGGTTGATAAGAGGTTGCTCATTGATTGAGCAGGCATTTAGGCACTAGGGCTGTAGTAGTTTCCTCAATGGAAGAGAGTCTCTGCTTGTGCGGGGCTTACATTGTAGTGGAAGGAGAATGCAGTAAACCTGGTGAATGACGTATGGAGCATATGGGAAGGTGAGAAGGGCTTCTGGAGGAATCGAGCCGGGAAGGGGGATGAGGCAGAGGAGACGGGGAGTTGGGAGCTGCCATCTTTATATAAGGTGACCATGGAGCACCTTATTCAGAAGGTGACAGCCAAGCAAAGATAGTTAATGATCTTGGACCAGATCTTTCCCCCCCAGGCATCCCATCCTGTTTTTCTTGCTTGGGTGTTTGCAAGTGGAAGTCAAGGTGAGGTGAGACCAAGCACCTGTGAGCAAATCCAGGCTTCACCTTCCATGCAGCTAGGAAGGTGCCTGGAACCTCGTTCCAGCACTTTCTTCTCTGAGGTCCCGTGTGCCTGACTCTCCAGCACCAGGCTTCCCAAAGGACCTCATGTGGAGAGGGGCCCTGGCAAGCCCCAGAGCTTGTGGTAGAGCAGCAGCCAACCAGAGCGTTGGGCAGGTTTCCTTGCAGGAAGCAGGGCTCGTCTGTGGAACTGCTTTCTCATTGTGTTTGCCCTGGCACCCAGCACCCCAGCTGCGTTTACGCTCACCCAGATGCCAGGGTTTTCAAAACAAGAGTGGCAGTGTTTTTGGTGCTAGCTTTGGTTACAAAGCAGTGTGCACCTGCCCAGGCCACCACCACAACTGTCTGGACCACCCTCGCGTCCTGTTCTGATGGCCTGCATTGTTTGTGGCTCCGCTGGGGTCAGAGGCACCTTGCTCCGAGTTAACTTCCTTTCTCTCCATCCCGTCTCACCTGCCTCTCACACTGGTCTCCCTGGCGAATCCTTACTTTAAGATTTGTTTCTGGCCAGTTTTATTTGGGGGAAACATAAAGCAAACACCCCAGGAGCACACTTCATTTAGAATATTGCTTCTCAAGCATTAGTATCCCCAAGTAGATTTCGAGGCAGTTGTTTAAAATCTAGAATCTTGTCTTCCCTTGTAGGGATTCTGATTCAGTGAGTCTGAGATGAGACCAAGGAATCTGCATCATACAATCCTTATCATGATCATTATGTTGTTATTTTGTTTTGTTTTGTTTTTTTCTTTTGTCTTTTTAGGGCTGCACCCATGGCATTTGGAGGTTCCAAGGCTAGGAGTCCAATAGGAGCTGAAGCTGCTGGCCTTTGCCACAGCAACTTGGGATCTGAGCTGCATTTGTGACCTACACCACAGCTCACGGCACTGCTGGATCCTTAACCCACTGAGCAAGCACCGGGATCAAACCCTCAACCTCATGGATGCTAGTCGGGTTCGCTAACTGCTGAGCCGTGGCAGGAACTCCCCATGATTGTTATCTTAAAGTCAGTTCCCTAGCTGCAGACACTTGCATAAACCCAGACTGAGAGGTGTAGTAGCTTGCTTCCCTAACTTGCTTGTGTGTCAGAGCCGAGTGAAATCTATTGCTGCAGTTCTCCCAGGGTCTAGCCCAGCGCGGAGCCCCCAGGTAGCACTCAGTCCACCTGTGCTGAGGGTTTGAGGCAAGGTGAGGCAAATCCTTTGATAAAGAACCCTTCACAACGTGAAGAGTTGCCCACCAATTAATCCCTGTAGTTATGTTTGCAGTCTTAACTGTTGAGTTTTTCTTGAGGCAGAGGCGTGTCTCTGTTCGGGATTTTAATGACAAAACAATGGCACCCTGAAAAGAAGAACTGAATAGGGGTAATTAGTTTTGAAGGAATCTGAGCCATGCCTTCTTCCCTGAATGTTGCTTGGATAAAGGTGTCTAAAGTTACACTCTATTAGTGCTTCTCAGTCTTAGCTGCTCTATGGAATCATCTGGGACTTTGAAAAGTGTGGGTGCTGGGGTCCCACCCTCTGAGGCCCCGTTTAATTGGTCTGGGCCTCAGAATTTTTTTAAAGTTCCCTAGTGATTCTTTTTTTTTTTTTTTTTTTTTTTGTCTTTTCTAGGGCCGCTCCCACGGCATATGCAGGTTCCCAGGATAGGGGTCTAATCAGAGCTGTAGCCACTGGCCTACGCCAGAGCCACAGCAACATGGGATCCGAGCCACGTCTGCAACCTATACCACAGCTCAGGGCAACGCCGGATCCTTAACCCACTGAGCAAGGGCAGGGATCGAACCCGCAACCTCATGGTTCCTAGTCGGATTTGTTAACCACTGCGCCACGATGGAACTCCTCTCTAGTGATTCTTATGTGTGGCCAGGGCTGCCAACCACTGACCTAGAAAGTGTGGACCCTCCTGGAGAGGGGTGTGGGCGATTCATTTCTTGAATCTTACAGGGAGTCTTCTTGGAGTAGAGATGGAAGGTGCCCAGGATTCTGTGATCCGAGACTGCTCTGAAATCTGAGTCTAAAATATATGTGAATGCATTTATGTACATATATGATGTAAATTATATTTAATAGTTAATTGTTTTCTACCTCTTTAATAAAAGCATCTTTCCTGATTGTAAATATGGAACGTGCTTATCACACTGTTGGGTTTATGTAGAGACATATAAAGAAGGCTAATGCTCTCCACCAAGGCCAGCACACGCAAGATCAACTGTCCATGTGTCTGGCGCCCACCCTTCCATTCATTTCTCTGTGGCTAACCACCTGCGCGGCCTAGACACACATTCCGCATCAGTGGAATCAATGATTCCCACTGGTCTGTGCGTTGTGCCCAACAGGACTTTCTTTTGACCCACATGGCTTTCCTTAAATGGTTAACTTTCCTGCACTCCACATCATCATTTTTAGGAGATCTTGCCAAATTCAGTCTCTCATTGCTCCTGACGAATGGAACATCTCCTTCACCGTGACTACTTGCTGGATTTTTAAAAAAATGCAAGGCCGATGACAGTGTAGCAGGGCTCCTCTGCTCGTCAAGACGCCCTCGTGTGTCTGCGCTGGCCGGCACTGTGCTGCCGGGCTGTCGAAAGGTCTGGGCCGTTTGTGGGCTGGGGACAGAGGGGCTTATTAGCACGCTGGGCCACAACCACTCTTTATCGTGCTGGTCTCCGTTGAGTCCTAGTGGCATTCTCTAAGCCCTTTAAGAAGCCCTGTTTTCACTTGTCTTTTGGAGCCAGGCTGAGAGGATGGAAAACCCAGCGCCAGTCAGCAAAGAGCCGCTTCCTGAACATGCAGGACCTGGAACCACCCATTGGGGGCGTCTCAGTGGCGATCTGTTACTGGCCAGTGGGGTCTGGACAGTTACTCAGTTACTGAGAAAAGCCGACAATCTGTGCTTATATTTGAAACCTCTTGATTTTTAAATGCAGACAACTAGTTGTTCAAAAATTAAAGACATTGTAGGGGCCAAGCAAAACACATCTGGGCCTTTTTTTAGTCCTCTGGAAACCAGTCTGAGGGCTCCTCCGTCTCCTAAGCCATCAGTGGCAGTTGGTATCCATTGCAGTGTATTTCATTCAGCTCTAAAAATATTGACTGAATGCATTATTCTGCATGCCAGCCAGTCACTGCTTGAAAGATTGCACACACAAAGATGAAAAGTTATGATACTTGTCTTGAGGCGGGGGGGTAGTTTATAGTTTAGAGCAGCTGTTCTCAAAATATGGTCCTCAGACGAGCATGCTCAGTATTACCTGGGAACTTGTTAGAAATGCACATTCTCAGGCCCCATCCCAGACCCACCGCATCAGAACCTGTATTGAAACAAACCCCGCAGTCTCTTTTAACAGACCATCCTGGGAGTCCCGCTGCCTGTTGAAGTTTGAGGACCACTGGTCTGGGAGGGGAGGGAGGTGCATGGGCGGAGATCTGTGGAATGCAGAAGCTGTGCTGGGAGTCAGGGATGCTTTTCTGAAATGAACGGCTCCACCTGAGTCTTAAAGGAGGAGCAGGAGTTGGCCAGGTGAAGCAGTGGGGAGGGGTGCCTTGGGGGAGGGGGCAGAGGAGCGAGAGCAGGGCCGCAGCGAGCCTGCAGGGCGTGTTTGGGATTTGTCCATTTAGAGCCTGTGGCTGGTCCCTGAAGGAAGCTCAGGGAAATACTGTGAGCTGGTAGCTGGGGCCAGGTGAGCTGGGTGTATCTTGGAGGTGCTGGGACATTGCAGGAGATCCTGTGGTGCTGGGTTTACATCTGGGGAAACAGTGCTGGTAGCAGGGTTCAGATTCTTTCTGAGTCAAGACACCTCTCCTGGCACACTACTGGCCTAGATCTTGATTCCCGCTTCTCCTGGCATGCCTTGGATCTGGGTCAGCAATTCCCATCCTTGGATAGGTGGGGGGGAGGGGAGGAAAAAGCCTGGAGTGAGGAAGCAGCTATGGCTGCGTGTGAAATTGTGGCAGTGCTGGGACTGCTCCTCTTTCTTCCCTCAGGGAAAATGTGCACTCTCCAAGCTGAACATTTTTGTGGTTGCTGGTATTTTCAGCCATGGCAATAATAGTCTTTATTATTTATTTATTCTTTTTGCCACACCCATGGCATATGGAGCTTCCGGGCCAGGAATCAAACCTGGGCCGTAGCAACGACATGAGTCACAGCAGTGTCGATGCTGGATCCTTAACCCGCAGAGCACCAGGGAACTCCTTTGTAATCCTACTTTAAAAGCAACCCATCAATTTCTGCAGCAAATATTTTGGAATATAACCTTGCTCTCTTTAGAAATCTGTGGTGTCCAAAGAGGGAATGATTTGAACTCAAGGCCAGAGAAACTCATGTCTATAGCTAATTAGGTCTTAACTTCTTTCTCCCTCTTTCCCTCTCTTTCTTCCCATCTCCGTTTCTCTCTCTCTGAAACGCTGGGGTGTTAGAGATAATGGGAGCAGGATGCGATGTTACCTCCCCCTGCTGGTCGTTTCGTATAATGTCTTGTTTGTCATGTGTCTAAGGAATGGAGACAAAGTAGACAAATGCAAAGTAGATGGAGATCGAATCCACTACTTTTTACAAAATGGCACAAATTTTAAAATTTTCATCCTTTTGAAAGCGTGAAAGGAATTTTTGGACTCCTTCCATTCTTAGAAAAATGATGTAATACTTTTGGGAAGCAGTTATTTTTTTTGTCCTGTACTGCACATTCTCGTATTTAATGTTTGCATTAGCAATCTCTTTGATGATGCCTGTGCACTGGATATTCTTTTTTAAACTAACATGGACAGGTTTTTCTAGCTGACTGCTTTGGGTGTTCATTCAAGTTGACCACATATACCTACAAAACGCCCAAGGCATAGTCTTTATGGGCGTTAAAAATGATGTTTAAAGTGAGTGAAACATGTGTTTCAGTTTAATAATTGATCTTTTTTTTTTAATCCACGAAGATGGTGTTCATAAATATAGGGTTATTAGTTATGACCCTGTTGAGAGGATAAATTGTAGAGCGGCTTTTCAGAGGAGAGGGACGTCCCTGCTGAGAAGTGTTAGGGATAAGGTTTTCTAGGGCATCTGTCTGAACAATTTCCTTGATTCTCCTATTTGTTAGCATCCAAATCTGACAACCCCCCAGGTTACTATCCCCTGAAATCCCTGCCTTGCTTCGCCCCATGGATTGAGAAAACCAGGCTGATGTCAGGTGGTTGGGGTGCATTTGTGTGTTGAAGGACATCGGACGAGAGGAAGCTTGAAGCAGAAGGATGTGCACTGGCTTGGAAGCCAGGCGTGCTTGTCTCTTACTAAATGGATGCAAGCCAGTTAACTCCTCTAAGCCCAGTAAACTGGTAGCGTTTAGATTGTCTCCAGCTTAATTCACTGTTCTGATCAAAATGATGAAGACATTTGACCTCATTCAGGCATTGAGAGCAGCACTGGAAATGCAGAAGGAGAGGGAGTAAATTTGCTTTTATCCTCTTACAAAGACTCTCCAACACAGCCTCATGTCGAATCATCCAGAGGATTAGCTGTACGTTGGGCATAGTCTGTGAATGCATATGCCTTGTTCTTAATTGCATCTTCTGTTCTTTTTTTTTTTTTTTTTTCTTTTTCCAGTTGCAAACGAAGCCGGAGATAAGACTGCCAGACCACTTGCTCGCTTCTCCCGTGAGTAAATCTTGTTTCATGTCTTTCCTGGCTCCTTCAGAGGCTGTTATGCCTGCGTGGTCCACCCCTCTAGTCCTGCCAGGTGTCAGTAAAACACAGCCAGTAAGAGTGATAGGGGAAGTGTCTTCAGTGGGTTACCCCTCCACGTGAGCCCCATGGGCAGTGAGGGATGCTACTGCTGCTGGCTTTTCAGTCCTTACAACTGTGGCTTAGCCAACAGTGCTCTAGGGGTTTGCTGTTCAAAGTGTGGTCCTGGGAGCCACAGGATCTTAGAAATGCAGACCCCCAGGCTCACTCCAGACCTACTGAATCAGAATCTGCTTTTCAGCAAACCCCCAGATTCCTAAGCATATCCGAGTCTGAGAAGCGCTGCACTGGACAGCCCCCTCGTGTGCCCTGCCACGGGGTGGGCCTCTTCTGAAGAATGAGTGTGGAAAAGCCTGTGAAATGCTTGTTATTGTCAAGGTCTGTGCACATGGAAAAGCATCATCACCCCCTCCCACCCCCACCAATGTGGACTTAATGGCCCAGCTCCACTGCTTTACCTCAGTTTGGTGACGTTTGGAAGCTCAGATGAGTCAGTGAGTGGCTCTCCTTTGGCCCTGGGATGTTCCTCGGGGCCTGGAGCTCCCCGTCAGTTTCACTTGACTCTTCTGGCTCCAGGTCTTGGTCCTTGTGGGCGAGCAAGAGTCAAACGCCTCTTGATGTTTTCTGTGCCAGAGTGATCTGCAAATTATACAGCAAGTTAATGCACTTCCTGGGGTGAAAACCCAGATCCCAGTGAGGCAGGGGTGGTGGTGGGGGGACACCAAGGGAGAGTGAGGAGGTTGGGTGGAGATGCTCCCCAGATGGACTGAGCGAGTGCTCAGTGGAGAAACGGCGGCGGAACTGTCAACCACATCAGGTGGATTTTTCTTCCCAGTACCATCCCTCCTCACTGGCTTTCACTTATACTTTCTGGGCCTCAGTTTTCCCATCTGAAAAATAGGAAAGTCATACCCATCTTCTCTCCTTTATAAAAACAGTCACCACCCTTTGAAGTGATGGCCTGAGAGGGGCTACACAAATTCCAGGTCGCTGCTTTGTTCAGTAAGTTTGACCGAATCTTGAAGACAGCTTCTGCCATAGTTAAGTCTTAATATGTGAAGTGGAAGTATCCTTTCTCTATTTGTAGGGCTTCCTCTAAACTCCACCTTCTGGCTCTTTTTTGGGGGGTTCTTCAAAATTTGGGGAATGATTCCTAAAAACGGTTCTTATAGAATGGTAGCAGCACATGATAACGAAAGAGCTTTAAGTGCTCACAGTCTAGAAATTGTGTAATGAAACACTCGCTTCTCGCAGGCCCCATTTTCCACTGCCCTCCCACCTAGAACCATTATTTCCAAAATAAGTATTTCATCCCACAGCTCAGTGAGGATGATGGATATGCTTTTAGTCCCTTTCTTTCTTCGTCTCCTAAGCCGTAGTTAGGCAAATTAATAAACTGGAATGGTAACCCGACCACGCTGTGCACGCCCGCACCTCCACGGGAGTTCCTGCTATTCTCTTGCTTGTCGGGAGGTCTAGGAAGGGGATTCGGTGAAGGCAGAGTGAAGCCTGGAGCAGCGAGGCCCTTCCCAGAGAGAAGAGGGCACCTTCCCCTGCAAATGGCTTCCAGAGCTTCCGCACTGTGTGACTGGATCAGGGGCTGGGGTGTCCCTTGCAAGTGGAGGTGAGGGAAAATAATGCCTATACAGCAAAAAAGTAGTTAGTGGCAAACCAATTCAGTCGGGCTGATTCTGGAAAAAAAAAAAAAAAAAAAAAGGAAGAAAGGAAAAGAAAATCTCCTGACTTTTGCAGGGCAAGGCAGTGCAAAGAAGCCAGGTGGCACATTAGCTACTACATCTTTCTGTGGCAAATACCAGAGGGGAAAAGTTCGATGGCTTTTAGGAAGGAGGAGAAATTCTTGCTGTAGCATCATCTGATTGGCACCGACTGCACTGCATTGAAAATAACCTTCTTCACATGGATGAAGTCTTCAGTTTAGGAAACTGGAAGGGTTTGGATGATAGACTTCCCTTTGGAGAGGGGAAGATGGAGCAGCATTTTCCAGTTTTTTTTTTTTTTTTTTTTTTTTTGCACCTAACAAGGCATGTGAAAGCCCTGACTGTGTGCTCGGCCCAGCACGGACTTAGGAGGAATTCAGAGCAGGAGGCGAGAATATGGGCTGGTAATGCCGTGAAACCTGGACCCGCAGGGGAAGGGGCTCAGCGGAAAAGAGCTCGGGTCGGGAGGAAGGGGCCGGCTCAGTGCCCCCCACCCCCCAAGTTGTCCCCAAATTTTCCTTCCCTCTGCGGCTCTCCCATCCTGATTCCCGATGCCTCTGACATATGTTCTTTTCTCTGTACGTTTTAGCCCTGCTTGAATCCATACATTTTCTTGGCTTCTCCGTATTGCAGTGGAGATGCGCTGTGACGACTGTCGGAAGAAATCCTAAAGGGCGACTAGAGGGAAGCAGTGTAGGAATCATGAAAACATCTGGCTTCATGATGGGCTTATCAGCCTCGCGGGCTCGTTCTAGTCCACTTCCGAAGGGGGTCGTCTCCACACTACAACCCTGTGCCTGGCTTTCGTTTCTGTGTGACTGACACCACTGCCCAGAACCCCGCACTTTCCTCAAAGCAGTCGATTCTAAAGCCTGTGGCTCAAGCTTAGTTCCTGTGACATTTAGGCCGGAGACACTCGCTGTGCCATCAAACAGCAGTGCTGCGGTGGTAGGTGCTGTGGAGTCAGTCCTCTGAGACTCTGGGTCCAATCAGGACCCTTCGCCACCTTTGTCCTCATCATTTTAGTCTTAATAGTGGCTTTTTAAAATTTTTTTTATTTTTAGGGCCGAGCTTGAGGCATGTGGAAGTTCCCAGGCTAGGCGTCAAAATCGGGGCTACAGCTGCCGGCCTACACCACAGCCACAGCAACATGGGATCTGAGCTGTCTGTGACTACACCACAGCTCAGGACAATGTCTGATCCCCGACCCACGGAGCAAGGCCAGGGATCGAACCCACATCCTCATGGATACTGGTCGGATTTGTTTCCTCTGTGCCACAACGGGAACTCCTTAGTAGTGGCTTTCGATCAACCTGACCTTGGTCAGAGCATCTGTGTAACAAGCAAAGGCACAGAGAGTGTCAGGGGAGTCATCCTCCTGGGACTGGGATGGGGCAGAAGCAGGGGGAAGGCATGGCATTCGAAGGAAGTGGAAAATATTATCTTCCCCTCTGAAGCCTTCGGAAGAATGACAGTGTCCAGGAGAATGAGCATGCTGGCTTTGGATCAACTGAAGGTTTAGAACGGCTCGCATCATGAGGGCAGTGCGTACACTAGCTATGCTGTGTCTCTAAATTGTTTTTACAAACGAGGACAATGAGGCTGGGAGAAAACAGTGAGAGTCGCTCACTGTTGGAATTCTAGGGCTTCTAACTCCAAATCCTGGCTGTTCCCAGTGCACTTTCCTTCCTCCCTGGTCTTAGGGGTTAGAGCATCCTGATTCTGGGCCTTGGGGGTGGGGGGTCTTCCAGCTCCTTTGTGGAGGTGCTCGGGCTTCACCACAGGGCAGGATTCAGGGAGCCACAGGGCTGTGACCTCCAATACAGTTGGTACCATCTGGGGCAGGAAGGCTGTTCCTCAGACTTCCCCTTCCACCAGCTTACTTATATCAGAAATTGCCTAAAATAAGGGAAACTTGAAATACAAGTCCCCTCAGGGGTGGGGACCTAGAGATCCATTCTTACTATGGTGAAAATGATTGATAGCAGACCCAGACTCCTGAAAGTGTATCTCTGTGGGTCAAGAGAGGGCACTAAAGGGTTACCTCGTTTAACTGTTCTCGTGTTCCTTCCTTTACTTTCGGAACACTGCCACGGGCCTGGCTCTGTGCTATATGCTGAGGATATAAATCGCCATTAAAGCAAGATCCCCGGCATCAAGAAATGTAAGGCTTGATGTGAGAATAGTCAGCAGCCCGGAGAGCTCATCAGAGGGGGTCCGGAAGTGGGGGCAGAGGTCACTCAGGGCAGGGCCTCTCAAGGGGTTTGATCACGTTTCCCTGGGCAGGGGTTGCTTGCATCGCGTGGTGAAGGGTGCTGGGAACTCCCCAGGTGAGGAAGGTGTGTGGAGCACATCCCAGGCAGAGAGCGCCCCCGGGCACACAGGAGCCTCGCGTGTTACGGAAACTGGCTGGAGAGGCAGCCCAGGGTCAGGCCGAGAGGGGTCTCTGTGCTCGCCCATGGAGCGGACTCTGATTCCGGGGAAGCCTCTGAGCGTGTCATGCTCGAACAGCATCATACTCTCCTTCTGGAGCTGGAGGTGGCCTCTGGGGACCAGGGCTGTGCCGTGAAGAACTGGACCTGCCCCGCCTGCTCCAGATGTCAGCCAGGGGAGGTGCTCCTGGAGCCCCCTGAGCCTGGGCTTCTGACATCCAGGCTGCTGGGGTGGAGTCAGCAGGCCCTGGGGCTGGGTCCCCAGCTGGTCCAGATGTCTGAGATGCCAGGAGGCTGCCCTCCCGTGCCAGCCCCAGAGAGCGCCCCTCCCTGGAGACATCGTTTTGTGTGTATGTCTGTCTCGCATTAGACAGTAGGCTCCTGGAGGCCAAGGGACTCCTGGTTGAACGCGTACTGACCGCGCCTGTTGTAGGATCCCCTGCTTGTTGAATGAAGACTGAGGAAACTACTTCTGCAGTCGTTCCCACTCCTCTCCCTCGTCCTAACTTCATAAGCAGGGGCAGGTTCTCCTGCTGTCAGCAGCACACTCCCAGATATGGGTCCCTCCTGTATATGTCCTCCAGGGCTGCCCACATAGTCACATGAGGGTCCTCAGAAGCCATGAGGGACACGGGCTCCAGTGTAAGACCTGGGTTTGGGTTCTGAGTCTAGGAGCTCTGACTTCTGCATGAACTTGGGCAGTGACAGGTAATTTAACCCCTCTAAGCCACACTTCTACGTCTGGTTCTAAGATGGGACTATAGGAGTTCCCTTCGTGGCTCAGTGGTTAATGAACCCAACTAGGATCCATGAGGATTTGGGTTTGATCCCTGGCCTTGCTCAGTGGGTTAAGGATCCTGCGTTGCCATGAATGGTGGTGTAGGTCGCAGATGTGGCTCGGATCCGGCATTGCTGTGGCTGTGGCGTAAGCTGGCAGCTGTAGCTCCAGTGAGACCCCCTAGCCTGGGAACCTCCATATGCCACAGGTGTGGCCCTAAAATAGCCAAAAGAAAAAAAAAAAAGACGGACTGTAACTTTCTTCCAGAGTTGTCGGGGATGATCCCCTGCAGGGATGAGTGCAGAAAATGCTTAGAAATGTGACTTGGTCGCCGACCAATCAGAGCAGATGTTGACCGTGAGCGATGTGAAGGACCGGGATGCAGGAGGTCCTGATAGGCCAGGCACTGGATGGGGCTGGGGTCGCTGAGGTGGATGTTGACCCTGATTACCTGGAACACTAGAGTGTAGTGTCTGCACGCTGTAAGTGCCCAGTAAGGGTGAGTGACTGACCTCACATACCTTATTACTCTGAGTGTCTCCCTCCCTCCCTCTCTTCCTTCCTTCCTTTCACATGTTACTTATTGAAGGCTTTTCTCCTCTGGGCCCTGGGGACACACAGATTGATAAATTTGCCTTCAAGGAGCTCATGATCTAACCATGGAAAAATGAGTGGCTCCAGGGCAGCGTGTGGAAGGAAATGCTAGGGATTGGTGCAGAAGCTATGGGAGCCAGACAGGGCAGACTGTATCTGCCTGTGGATTGGATTCGGGGGATGGATGTGGGGTAGATTCAGGGGAGTCCTTCTGGAGGAGACAAGCGTTAGCTGAAGCCTGGAGGGATGCATGGGGGTTAATACGTAGAGAAGGTACCTTCCATTCCTTCAAAAAGGAATGGAAGACAACTTCTAGTCTGCCACCTTTCAGGGAATAAAGACTAGGTGTAGTGTTCAGATGTGGCCACAGTGTGGCGGGAAAAGCCCAGAATTTGGTGTACATCTCTTCTCCAGGAGACCCGAAGGAGGCTGCATTCAGTGCAATGAACAGAGCAGTCTTTGAGAAGGGAGTCCATGGCATTGACCGTGTGGAAGGAGGGGTTGGCCCCAGAGCTTCTGTAGATGGGCAGCCCCATCCTGGAGCTGCCATTGTTTCCCTGATAGGAGAATAATTTCTTCCCTGAGATGAGCAATGGCTGAAAAGAAAAGAGTGATATCAAAAGCAGTAGGAAAATGGAGTCTAGTTAGTAATTAGTAATGCCTGAGAATTTGGCCTCTTTTGCCTTGGGAGGTAAAAGTCCAGATAATGTTGAAAATGGATTATCCTATAGAAGAGCTAGTGTAGCTTTGGTGGATGGATAATAAAGCGAAGGGAGGTCACCTAGTACTTTTCTACTGGGTGTGTGACTGGGCGAATGGTCCCCTTTCCTGGACAGAGATGGGCGGGGGCAGACAGGGATGCACAGTCAGGCTAGGCGCTGGACTGGGGTAGAGGGTGAGCTAGAGCTATTACATGGTGATGTCCATCGTGGAGCCTCGGGGCAAACTCCAATCATGTCTGACACAATTTAAAGATCTAAATTGATTGTCACAACGAAGAGGGTTTGTTGCAAGCATCAAGACCTGAGTTGGGGGTGGACGGGTGATGGAACCAGTGTGACGAGAACGAGGAGAAGAAACGGTGGGAGGGAGGGCTGAGAAATACCATGAGCAGTGGTGGGCTATGGCTGTTGGCTGGGCATTCCGTGTTCTCAGGGATGTGTACTATGGATGAGCTAGAGCCGTATAAAGAGCCAGGACAGGGCAGGAACCGGATCTGGGGAGAGCCTATGTGGAACTCAAGGGCCCCCCTCAACAGTGTTCACAGATTGAGCATCTTCATTTCCCACTGGCTCCTGTAGAAAGTTCTCCCAGCAATGGCAATTCTAGGGCTTAGGGGCAGTAATACAGCTCAGTGGCCTTCAAAATGGGGTCCTTGGGAACTTGGTAGAAGTATGAGTATTTGGGCCCCTTACCAGATCTGCTGAATCAGAAACTCTTGGAGTGCAGCTCAGCAATCCATGTTTTAACAAACTCTAGTGGTGATTCCAGTGCACACTAAAGTTTGAGAACGCCTACTCTAGTTGGAGGGACTATGTTGTGGTGGTAGAGGTCGAGGCGGAAGCCAGCACACCGAGCAGTACGGTAGTTTTATTTAGTTTCCATATTACAGAATAATACATTTAGCAGTTTTCAGTAGCCACTTGTAACATGTAATTATATACAGACCTAAGACAGAGCAAATGTTAATTGTTCTTGTCAAAAAATAGTAGAGTCTCCTTATTTTATTTTTATTGGAGGAGTTTGTGGGGGCTGATGGAACCTATGTGAAGAGGGCCCCAAATCCCCCTTATCAGCCCTTGTGACTGCCACTGCTCTGCATCATCTCTTGACTCAAATCCTCTCTTTTCTTTCTTTCTTCCTCCCTCCCTTTTTTTTTCTTTGTTTTTTTAGGGCTGTACCTGTAGCATATGGAGGTTCCCAGGCTAGGGGTTGAATCCAAGCCATAGCTGCTGGCCTGTGCCACAGCCACAGCAATGCCAGATCTGAGCTGCATCCGTGACCTGCACAACAGGTTCATAATCTGCTGAGCCACAACAGGAACTCCTAATCCTCTCTTTTCTGAGGTCATCTCCTACCTAGTCCTGGCCTTTCCCCTCCACTACAAGGTCATTATAAGAGCTGCTTGGCTGCCCCCTAGCTTCTTGCTTATAGGTTCAAATCACCCTCCACACAGTAACCTCTACCATCACTCTAAACTCTAGCTTTTGTCATGACATATATGTGTTTCAGAACCACAGGCCATGGCTCCCCAACTTGTGTCCATCCAAGGTTTATCTGCCAGGCCATGAGGGGTCCCACTGCTTTATCTTTTCCCCTTTCTTCATCCCTTTTATCAAATACAGTCCTTATCAGCCAAGCAAATCTGCTTGGCTTAGTAAGCAGATATATCAACTCATCATCTTAGGTTTGGAAAATTTCAAACCTAATTTCAAGTTAGACTAGAACTTGAAAATGATCTAGTCCCAAGCGCACCACATCATGTAAAACTCATCCTCTTGGTGACATCCCTGTCAGGAAACACCTTGTCTTAGAAAAGGTCAATGATGCTGGTTGCAGAGACGGACTCTAGTGTGTCTGTGTGTTTGGGGAACTTTTTGGGAAGCTGTTTGATCAAGTCTTTGAATATGTCTCCTGTGTCACTTGGTCCCCCATAGGTTAGCCGTTGATCCACCAGTGGATGGCTGACTGTCCTATGAGTAGCTTCTAGGAGCTTGTGGACAACACATAACGTAGATGTTAGCTGGAGGCTCTTGCTCCTCTGAGCTCTAGGTAAACGGGTTCAAATCGCTATTGCCCTTTGGAAGTTCAGAGCCGTCCTCAGTATTTCCGCAAATACCTGGGATGACTTAGTGTCCATCTGGCTCTGATTTCCTATATCTTAATTTCGTTCCTCCATATGCTTCTGTCTCTTTTCATATCTTCTCTGACAAATGTAGACAAAGGCCCTTCTTCCTGTGCAACCAAAGGCGATTGATTAAAACGAAACTTGACTGTCGATTGTGGAAAGAGAGATCACAACATGCAGTTGCCTGCAGACAGCTTAAAGTCACAGTTCTCTTCTCAGCAGCCCTTTCCTCCATCCCACCACCAGTTGCCCACACAGCTCCTGGCCTAGCACCCCTTGATCCTCCTCTGCCCACCCTCCTCTTTGCCCTTTATTTCCATCTCTCTTAGGAATAAAAACATCTCCCCAGTATCTCATTCAGAGCAGCATGACTGTCGCATTAGTTGCTTTGGTGTCTGCTGACACCATTGCCCATATCATCTCATCTCCACACCTTTCAACTTTCTTTTCCTACATGCAGGCCAGTTTCTTCTTCCTTAATAGGAATTATGGTCCAACCTGTTGAGATACAAACAGATATTTCCTCCTTGCCATATGTTTACAAGCTTACACAATGAAAAAATCTGATGAGAATTTTTTTGGGGGGAGTTTCTATTGTGGCTCTTGCTCAGTGGGTTAAGACCCCCTGGCCTTGCCCATTGGGTTAAGAACCCATCATGGTCTCTGTGGGGATGCAGGCTCAAACCCTGGCCTCACTCACTGGGTTAAGGATCCAGTGTTGCTGCAAAGCTGTGGTGTAGGTTGTAGGTGTGGCTTGGCTCTGGCATTGCTGTGGCTATGACCTAGGCTCCAGCTGCAGCTCTGATTCAACCCCTAGCCTGGGAACTTCCATATGCTGCAGGTGTGGCTGTAAAAAGAAAAAAAAATTTTTTTTGTGTGTGTGTAACGTGACCCCAGGGAGGGCAATGAAAACATGACGTGACTATTGCATGCCAAGCACATGCCCTCCCCGCCATGCATACTCTTTGAATTAAGTTTCTGGTTCCAATGAGAAGGGGACTAAGTAAACCCAGAAATCCTCCAATTTTTATAAGCACATAGTAAAGTGCTGAGTAATATTTATTTTAAAAATGCCTTTAAATGCATAGTTAAACTTGTGGTAAAGAAAGGGAACTCTGCAGGTGGTAGAAATGAAAGAGGAATTTAATATCAGCACAGCAAGCTGTAAATACGCCTGCTGATTCTGCAGCTATGCCGCACAGGCGTGGTGCTCCTGATGCCACGAGATCTAGTAACACGTGTTTTAACATCCACCTGGAAAAGGAGTGAAGGCCTTGGGGAGTCTGGGGAGTTGGAGCTGAGACGTCTGCCTGGACTTGGACTCTTTAAACATATGGCAAGTCATGTTTTCCAAAAATATTTGCAACTCTATCTCCCTTCCCACATGTTCTTTTTTCAGTGGGATGTCGACAAGCCTCCCACCGAGATGTGTGTTCCCTTCCCTTGTATCTGGGTGGCCTCTAACTGTGGCAGAAATGTCGCTATGTGACTTGCAAAGTTAGATTGTCAAAAGTGATACAGCTTCCACCCGGGGCCCATTGGGACGCTTGTTCTTGGAACAGTGTCATCATTCTGGGAGGAAACAGAGAGACCATATGGTGAGCCCAGCGATGGGCCCCTCCCAAAGTGTGAGCAAAATAGATGGTTGCTGTTGTATGAAGCCACTAAGTTTGGGGGATTTGTTAGGCAGCAGTAGATAACAGGAACAAAGGTCAGTGAAAGAGATATCTGGAAAACAAAATACATCCATTAGCATAGGGAGATAACAAGGAAACCCATTTTCTTCCTCTGGACTCTTGAAGAAAAATCTTCCCTGGGCAATTGAAACTACCTGCCTCGTCCATGTACCCTTTATTTTCTTTTTCTTTCTTTCTTTCTTTCTTTCTTTCTTTCTTTCTTTCTTTCTTTCTTTCTTTCTTTCTTTCTTTCTTTCTTTCTTTCTTTCTTTCTTTCTTTCTTTCTTTTTTTCTTTGCTTTTTAGGGCCTCAATGCATATGGCATTCCAAGACTAGGGGTGACATCAGAGCTATAGCGGCTGGCACAGCGATGGCAACGCAAGATCTGAGCCACATCTGCGACCTACACCACAGCTCGTGGCAACACTGGATGCTTAACCCACTGAGCAAGGCTGGGAATTGAAACTGTGTCCTAATGGATATTAGTCAAATTTGTTTCCACTGCGCCACAATGGGAACTTCCCAGGTACCCTTTCAAACTAAGAAATTAATAAAAATTGGTTCTTTGGGCTAGTAATGGCAGATCAAATGGAAACATCTAGCAGAATCAAATGCAGAAATCTTCTGAAGTGCAACCCAAGTCATAAAGTATTTTCATAAAGAAAGTAAGACCCGCTAAATACAAGCTCACAGTTGAAATTAAAAAAAATTCATGGAGGCAGCGATCTGCCGTGATGAGCAGGAAGTAGTGAGCACAATAAATAGAGAATTAAGACCCTAGAACCTCAAGGTAATATGATGATAAACAGAAGGAAAACATAAACTGAACATATTTACATATAAATATATACAAAAATTGAAACTCTAAGCAAGGAGCAAGACATTTTGAAGGAAAAAAGGAAGATTTTTAAGAGAACTTATAGAACTTTAAGAAATGGGAGCAATAATATTAAAAAAAAACTAGGAGTTCCCGTCGTGGCGCAGTGGTTAACGAATCCGACTAGGAACCATGAGGTTGCGGGTTCGATCCCTGCCCTTGCTCAGTGGGTTAACGATCCGGCGTTGCCGTGAGCTGTGGTGTAGGTTGCAGACGTGGCTCGGATCCCCCGTTGCTGTGGCTCTGGCGTAGGCTGGTGGCTATGGCTCCGATTCGATCCCTAGCCTGGGAACCTCTATATGCCGCGGGAGCGGCCCAAGAAATAGCAAAAAGACAAAACAAAAACAAAAACAAAAACAAACAAACAAACAAACAAACAAAACTAAACACAGTTTATCCAACTGTATTGAGAAGGACTGAAAAGGGAAATAATGAACTGGAAGATGTATCGGAGAAGATTATCCAGAATGCAGCACAGGCAAACATGAAAGCATGATTAAGCAACATAGACGATAGAATGAGAAGGTCCATTGTACATCACGTAGGAATTCTAGAATGAAGGACTTAGAGAGAATGTGGGAAAAGCTAATAACTGAAAACTTAATAGCTGAGAGTCTTCCAGAATTGATTAGTGAAGTGAATCATCCGCTTGAAGAATCATACCAGGTTTTAAGCAGGAAAAGAAGAATTAACCCATTGCTAGACATGTAATAATTAGACTGCGTACTTCTCAATGGCATATTTAGAAGTCAGAACACAAGTTGTGTATTTGTGAAATGACGAGGGAAAAGAACTGCCAACCTGGATTCTGTCCTGAGAGAGAGATAATTCAAGAGCGAGGCCAAGATACATTTTTTTCAAACAAACACATTCTGAGAGAATTTAGTATACATGTATATTTTCTAAGAGAACTACTAAGGGATATATCTGAGGAAGAAGACAGTTGAACCCGGAAATAAGAATGAACACAGGAAAAAGTGATGGCCCATTATTTTATATGTTCAACAATTAAAAATTGAAAACATGGAGATGATTACTGCTGCTTTTTTTAAAAAAAAGATGTCTTTACTGAGATATATTTCATATGCCATAAGGGATACTGGTTAAAAGTACAGTTCAGTGGTTTTCAGTGTATCTGTGGAATTATGGAACCATTGCCATGATCTAATATTAGAAAACGTTTGTCATTCCTGAAAGAAATCTTGCGCCCAATAGCAGTCCCTTTTCATTGAGATCCAGACCCCTAATCCTAGGATATCATGGATCTATTTGGTGTCTCTATAAATTTGCCTATTCTGGCCATTTTACATATGTAGATTCACATGATTTGTGGTCTCTTTTATTAGCTTTTTTGACTTGGAATAATGTTTTCAAGGTTCATGCACGCTGTAGCTGTATCAGAATGTCTTTGCTTTTTATTGCTGAATGACATTCCATAGTATGGATGGATAGACTACATTTTATTTTTCCTTTAATTCGAGTTGATTCCACTTTTTGGCTATTATAAGTAATGTTGCTATGAGTATTTGTGTACAAGTTTTGTGTGAATGTATGTTTTTATTCAGCTTGGATGTATGCTTAGGCGTGGAATTGTTGGATCATTTGGTAACACTAAATTCAACATTTTGAGAAACTGCCCAGCTCTTTTTCAAAGTGGGTGGACCATTTTCTATTCCCGTTAACAATGTTTGAGGGTTCCCGTTTCTTTAAATCCTCTTCTATACTTGGTATGGTTGGTCTTTAAAATTTTAAACCTAATAGGTGGGGAGTGGTATCACATGGTGACTTTGATTTGCATTTACCTCATTATTAATAACGTTAAGCATCTCTTCATATGCTTTTTGGCCAATTGTTTCTCTTCTTTGGAGAGCTAGTTAGTGCTTAAGAGAGAGAGCAGTATCCCATCCTCTTATTTTCTTTTTTCCTTTTCTTTTCTTTTTTTTTTGTCTTTTTTTTTAGCCATTTCTTGGGCCGCTCCCGCGACATATGGAGGTTCCCAGGCTAGGGGTCGAATCGGAACTGTAGCCACCGGCCTACGCCAGAGCCACAGCAACTCGGGATCCGAGCCGCGTCTGCAACCACAGCTTAGGGCAACGCCGGATGGTTAACCCACTGAGCAAGGGCAGGGACCGAACCCGCAACCTCATGGTTCCTAGTCGGATTCGTTAACCACTGCACCACGACGGGAACTCCCCATCCTCTTATTTTCTAATTGAAGGAAGTACAATAAGGTGAAAAACAGTCATCACATGGAAGCTGCCAAACTTATTTATGAATCAAAGGTGGAAGAAAACAGAAACCTCAAAAGCAGCAGTTCCTAAACTGGACTCATCAACTCTATACAAGTTCCTGTTCTCTAACTGAATTGGTACAATTTTCTTCACTAGGTAACAGCAACCTGAAATCTGGAAATCATATGTGTATCCCTCTTCTCCTTCACCAGTTGCCACATTGTACTGGATCTCTCTCCTGAATTCCGTTTCCTTCAGGTCCTTTTACTCCATTTTCACTGCCACAGCTTTATTTTAGCCCCTTGCTGTCTGTTACCTAATAGATTCCACTGAGCCTCCATCCTCTTCTGTGAAGTCAATTCTCTTCCCTGCTAGAACAATCTTCTGAAAGATGAAGCTGACCGTGTCCGTCCTCTCCTTCAAAGCTTTCAGATGTCTGCTTCTGGGAAGATGGAGTAGACATACTTTTCTCTGTTACTTCTATTAAGTACAATTAAAGACTCTGGTCATTGCATATGAAACACACACACACAAAACTGTGAGAGATGAAGAGAAGAAGCCAGACCAGCTAGAGATCTTGGGACCTGAGGAATGAAACAGTGGTGAATTCTCTGGGATACCACTACACACCAATAAGAATGGCTAAAATAAAAAATAGTGACCACATCAAATCCTAGTGAGGATATGGAGAAACCATATCATTCATACATTGCTGGTGGTACAACCGCTCTGGAAAAGTTTGTTGTTTAAAAAAAAACTAACGTGCAAACAAACGAACAAACAAAAACAACTAACATGCAGCTACCATATAACCCAAAAATTACATTCCTTGGAATTTATCTCAGAGAAATGAAGGCTTATATGCACACAAAAATCTGTACATGTGACCTGATACCTATTAGGATGGTTAGTGTAACAGAAAAAACAAAAGACATAGGTGTTGGTGAGGATGTGAACAAATTAGAACCCTTGTACCTTGTTGGTAGGAATGTAAGATGGTGTAGCCACTGTGGAAAACAGTTTGGTGGAGCCTCAAAAAATTAAAAATAGAATTACCATATGATCCAGCAATTCAACTTCTGGATGTGTACACAGAAGAATTTAAAGCAAGGACTTGAACAGGTATTTGTACACTCTTGTTCGTAGCAGCGTTATTCACAGTAGCCAAGCAACCCAGAAGCAACCCAGTTGTCCACTGATGGATGAATGGATAAACAAAATATAGTGAATAAATACGGTGGGATATTATTCATTCGTGAAAGGGAAGGAGATTCTGAAACGTACTACAGCACGAGTGAACCTTGAGGGTTTTAATGTTAAATGACACTAGCTAGTCACAAAAAGACAAATGCTGGATCATTCTAGCTGTATCAAGTATTTAGAGTAGTCAAATTCATAGAGACAGAAAGTAGAATCAAGGAGGCCAGGGACTCCGAGGAGGCAGAAATATTGTTTAATGGGTACACAGCTTCAGCTCTGCAAGATGAAATGATTTCTGGAGGTGGATGGTGACGGTTGCACAGCAACGAGAATGGACTTAATGCCGCTGACCTGTAGGCTTAAATATGGTTAAGATGGTAAATTTTATGTTATGTGTATTTTACCACAATTAAAAAGACGTGTACATGAATATTTATAAAAGCTTTACTCATAATAACTTTCAATTGGAAAGAACCCAGATGTATTTATTCAGTGAATGGTTAAATAGACTGTGGATGCGTTTATACCATGGCCTACAACTCGGCAGTAAAAAGAACCAGACCATTGATACCTGCAACAACCTGGATGAATCTCCAGAGAATTATGCTGAATGAAAAAGCCAACCCTCAATATATTTCATGTATATTGCACTCACTCTCTCTTTTTAGCTTTTTAGGGCCATGCTCACAGCATATGGAAGTTCCCAGGCTAGAAGTCAAATCGGAGCCACAGCTGCTGGCCTTTGCCACAGCCACAGCAACATTGGATCCGAGCTGCACCTCCAACCTACACCACAACTCATGGCAACGCTGGATCCCTGACCCACTGAGTGAGGCCAGGGATCCAACCTGCATTCTCATGGATACTAGTCCGATTCATTTCCGCTGCCCCACAATAGGAACTCCGTTTATTGCATTCTCTTTTTTTTATTACTCAGTGCATGTTATTATATTTATAGTTGTACAATGGTCATCACAACCCAATTTTATAGCATTTCCATCCCAAACCCCCAGTGCATCCTTCCACCCCCCCAAACTGTCTCCTTTGGAAACCATACGTTTTTCAAAGTCTGTGAGTCAGTATCTGTTCTGTAAAGAAGTTCGTTGTGTCCTTTTTTTAGATTCCACGTGTAAGTGATAGCATGTGATGTTGGTGTCTCACTGTCTGATTGACTTCACTTAGCATGATAATTCTAGGTCCCTCCATGTTGCTGCAAATGCCATAATTTCTTTCCTTTTAATGGCTGAGTAATATTCCATTGGGTATATGTACCACATCTTCTTTATCCACTCCTCTGTTGATGGACATTTAGGTTGTTTCCATGTCTTGGCTGTTGTATAGAGTGCTGCAGTGAACATGGGAGTACATGTGTCTTTTCGAGTCATGGTTTTCTCTGGAGAGATGCCCAGAAGTGGGATTGCTGGATCAAATGTATACTGCATTCTTGAAATGACAAAATTATAGAAACAGAGAACAGTTTAGTGGTTGCAGGGAGTTGAGGGAGTGAGGTGGGAGGGAAGTGGGTGTGGCTATACATGGGCCACATGAGGTATGCTTGTGATGGTGAGGGCAGTGTTTTGCATCTGTGTCAGCATCTCGGCTGTGATGTTGTACTGTAGGGTTACCGAATGTTACCCCTGGGGGAAACTTGATAAAGGGTACAAGGGAATCTTTGCATTACCTGTTACAAAGTTCTTGGCACCCTGTGCAAGGCTCTTCAAGGCTCTTCCCAGCTGACCTCTTCTCTCACCTTAATTCATCATTTAAGCCTCAGAAAAATGAAACTAGTTTCCCGCTCATGCTGTTTCACTCCTCCATGGCTTTGTACATGTGTTTCCCTCTGAAATGTTCTCTCCGTCTGCTGATCACCGAGTGAGCCCATTCATCTTTCACCCCTGGTCACAGGCCACCTTTTCTGTATAGCCTGGTCTGACCCCCTGGACAGAACGGTCACTCCCTCCTTTGTTTGGCATCCGTATATTTCTGCACAAAGTTATATTATTACTTGCTTCATATTGTATAAATATCTCTTTATTGACTGTCTCCCTAATAGATTTTGTATTACTTAAAGGCAGAAACTATGCCTTGCCAGTCAGTGTATAATAGGTGTTTAATAAATGTTCAGATGGGTTGAAGGCACAGTGAATGGGAGTGTTCTAGGTCTGTAACAATTCCAAACAAGGAGAGGAATCCCACTCATTGCCTGGACAGCTCCTAGAGATTCATACTCAGTTACCTAACTAGAAGGAAGTCCGATGCATTTTAACTTGTAGGATGCTCATGATTTACCAGTCACAACTTCCTGTGATGTTTTATCTTCCACAGATACTCATGGAGCACCTATAGTGTATCGAGTATGCTCTCTACCGCTTCTTGGAGTAGCAGGTAGACCAAGGTAGTGCAGTGGTTCCTGCCGTGGTGTGCATTAGGTCCTGGCTAAGTCTTGGGTTGAAGCCCAGGGTGTGCACCTGGGGTCTTGTAGGCTGTGAAATGCACAACTCCAGGGACATCCTGCAAAACTAAGGCATGAGCAATGCTCCTTGCAACTGTGCAGTCTTAGGAGCTCTTGTGAAATTCTTCATCTTTGAAGCTCCAATTCTTGGAACTTATGAAAGAATTGCCTGGGTTCCAAGGAAGTAAATTTTATGAAGCTGGGTTACCAAACCCAATAGGGCAAGATAGGAAGGGAGGTCAAGATGTGAAACCAGGGAGTTCCCGTTGTGGCTCAGCGGTAATGAACCTGACTAGTATCCGTGAGGATGCCCGTTCAATCCCTGGCCTCACTCAGTGAGTTAAGGATCCAGGGTTTCTATGAGCTGTGGTGTAGGTTGCAGACATGGCTGGGATCCCATGTTGCTGTGGCTGTGGCTTAGGCTGGCAGCTGCAGTTTCAATTCGACCCCTAGCCTGGGGACTTCTATATGCTGCAAGTGCAGCCCTAAAAAGCGAAAAAAAAAAAAAAAAAAAAAAAGAAACTGAAGCAAACTCATGATACAATTGAAATACGTGAAAGAGGACTGATGAGAGATTCATTCATGTTTTTAATTCAGTTTTACAGCCGCAGAAGCAGATATCTTAAAAACAGATAAAAAGTTAACCCTGAAGGAATTTGGGGCGCAGGAGTATAAAAATAAACAAACCACAGTTCTTTCCCTAAGGGAGCTTACCACCAGCAGATGATCCATTGTCCTTATTTTATTACTGGCAGTGGCTAGTTTGGGCCAAAATTAGAAAGGGTTCTTCCCTGTGACTAATATATTACCACCAAAGCCTCTGTTTTTCTGGAACTCTTGCTTAAAACTCCACGTCTCCAAGCAATTACTTTCAAACACTTGTATTTTGGATCACAGTGTACATACCATTTAAACATGTCTAGGATGAATGTGACGCCTTTTTCCAAGTGCTCAGAGCACTTTCATAATGCTATGTTACCGAAGTCATTCCCACCAAGTTTTTATAATGAGGTTAAAAATCAATCCTGGAACTTCCCAAAGGAATACTAGGCAGTTTGACAAATGAATCATCCAGCAGATGGTAAGACTTGGATTTTTCGCATGCTTTGCAGATGCTAGCATGCTTCAAGGTAGTTTATGCATTGAACATTTTCCCCTTAGTTATGGGAGAGGTGGTTTCTGAATTAGTGATAGTCTAAATTTATAGAAAACTTAAAAAAATACTCTCTTCTAACTCTCAGGCACCCACCTTACACTAACTATTAACAAAATGTTTATTAGGTAGATTTCCCTCATAGTAGACAAGCTTTCCTTTTCGTTAGTGTACTAAATGAATGCTGTCAAAGGTCTTGAAAAGAGTCCCCCTCTAATTTTGTCTACATCGTTACTCTGCTGAACAGACGCATTCTTTTGATGTGTGACAAAGAGTAATTGAGACCTTTCCTCTGGGAATGATGGTCTCCCTGTATAGTGACCCACTGCATCAGATGCATTTCTAAACAGACTTTGAAAATTATGTGGGAGCTGTGCTCACCAATTGATTCAAGACAGATGCAAGGCTTTGCTTCAAAGTAGGTTGGGTGCTGTTCTTACTCTTCCCTTTAGGCTTGGGTTATGCCTTACTTATTGTGATAACTGGCTGTTTGAGTGTCTTACTCTTGGTTCTTTCTGCTGAATTTATCTGGTAGCCCGAGTAGATAGTGAGTGAAACCTAGAGTGACCTATATATCTTACCTTTTAGGAAACAACAAGCTCTGTATCAATCTTTTTGTGTTACAGAATGATTAAACTAGAGTTAAATCCAAAATAAAACTCCAAACAGAAATAAAGAACTAGGGAAATGAAACACCATCTTAAAGACTTTGGGAAAAGATAAATTTCTGGAAAATGACCTATTATGGAAGCCAAAAGAAAATATGTAAATGCTACTTTGCGTTCTCCATGAGTAAGAAGACATAGTCCCAATGAGATGGGAGCAAAAAGCCTTAAGAAGAAAAGCAGGTTGATTTTGAATTAAGATAATAAAAAGAAACAATGCAAAGAAAGTAAATATGAAACATAGGAATTAAAATCCACACTGAAATATAGAAATGACAGATTAATATAGATTTTAATCTAAAATATAGATTTTAATCAATGATTGGAAGTCAAACTTGAGAAAGAGTGTGTTAACCTATAGATGAGGGTGATGATGAATTGAAAATGATGAGGAAAGATAATAGGTCATTGAAGAGAGAACCAGCATAAATAAATGTATGGATATGCTGATACTAACGCCAAACAATTGGAAGAGAAGCAGCCATCAGAGAGAAAGTTGAAGGCAGCTTGCCTGAACAGAAAAAAGTAAGGCCTAAGTTTGCATATTGAAAAGGATCGTTGTATTCCAGAAAAAAATAAAAATCAGTAAAAACTCATGATTGCATGTAGACTAGCAAAAATTTTCAAATACAAAGATAATGTACCTCTGCCTACAAAAGAAAAAAACACTATCAGACTTGTTTGCTAGGTTTTTTTTCTACATGACATAAATAGCAGAAGATAATTGAGAAATATGTTCAGAGTTTAATGTAAATTCAATAAATCTGTACCTTAGTTGTTGCTTATGTGTATCTCATCAACCACAATGCCATTTTTGGAAAGAATTATTCAAGGGTATGCTTAAGTCAATGAAACATGAATCAAAATAAATTCTGTAGAGCTGTTCTGTCTCATAAAATGTGGCTGTCGAGGACTTGAAAGGTGGCTAGTCCTGAGTTCTTTAAGTGTAAAATACACATTGGGTTTTGAACAAAAATAATAATATAAAAGGCTTATTAATAATGTTTATATTGATTACTTGTTTAAATGGTAGTATTTTGGATTTATTGGTTCAAAGAACGTTATTTATTAAAATTGATTTTGGTTGTTTATCTTTAATAAATATAGCTACCGGAAAATTTAAGATTATACAGTGTGGCTTGTATCTGTTCTATTGGACAGTGGTGCTGTAGATGATAAATTATTATGTTAGAAAACTGATGACCACCAAAATGAGGTAAATGTATCCTTAAGATCACATAGCTACTGGACATAAAGTTAGAAAACAAATTAGAATATTGAAAATAATAGAACAGCACCTAGCACCTCTTATGATGCTGTTCTGGTGCTTTAACTGATTTAAAGATATTCAAAACATTATTGATACTTTATTTTTTGTACTGTCATCATTATTTTATTTTAGTGGGCATAAAACTTCAGCAGGGCTTTATTAGGTTCATTTCTTTTTTTTTTTTTTTTTTTTTAATTTTATTTTCCCACTGTACAGCAAGGGGGTCAGGTTATCCTTACATGTATACATTACAATTACAGTTTTTCCCCCACCATTTCTTCTGTTGCAACATGAGTATCTAGACATAGTTCTCAATGCTATTCAGCGGGATCTCCTTGTAAATCTATTCTAAGTTGTGTCTGATAAGCCCAAGCTCCCGATCCCTCCCACTCCCTCCCCCTCCCATCAGGCAACCACAAGTCTCTTCTCCAAGTCCATGATTGATTTTCTTTTCTGAGGAGATGTTCATTTGTGCTGGATATTAGATTCCAGTTATAAGTGATGTCATATGGTATTTGTCTTTGTCTTTCTGGCTCATTTCACTCAGTATGAGATTCTCTAGTTCCATCCATGTTGCTGCAAATGGCATGATGCCATCCTTTTTTATGGCTGAGTAGTATTCCATCGTGTATATATACCACATCTTCCGAATCCAATCCTCTGTCGATGGACATTTGGATTGTTTCCATGTCCTGGCTATTGTGAATAGTGCTGCAATGAACATGCGGGTGCATGTGTCTCTTTTAAGTAGAGCTTTGTCCGGATAGATGCCCAAGAGTGGGATTGCAGGGTCATATGGAAGTTCTATGTATAGATTTCTAAGGTATCTCCAAACTGTTCTCCATAGTGGCTGTACCAGTTTACATTCCCACCAACAGTGCAGGAGGGTTCCCTTTTCTCCACAGCCCCTCCAGCACTTGTTATTTGTGGATTTATTAATGATGGCCATTCTGACTGGTGTGAGGTGGTATCTCATGGTAGTTTTGATTTGCATTTCTCTTATAATCAGCGATGTTGAGCATTTTTTCATGTGTTTGTTGGCCATCTGTATATCTTCCTTGGAGAAATGTCTATTCAGGTCTTTTGCCCATTTTTCCATTGATTGATTGGTTTTTTTGCTGTTGAGTTGTATAAGTTGCTTGTATATTCTAGAGATTAAGCCCTTGTCAGTTGCATCATTTGAAACTATTTTCTCCCATTCTGTAAGTTGTCTTTTTGTTTTCTTTTGGGTTTCCTTTGCTGTGCAAAAGCTTTTCAGTTTGATGAGGTCCCATGGGTTTATTTTTGCTCTAATTTCTATTGCTTTGGGAGACTGACCTGAGAAAATATTCATGATGTTGATGTCAGAGAGTGTTTTGCCTATGTTTTCTTCTAGGAGTTTGATGGTGTCCTGTCGTATATTTAAGTCTTTCAGCCATTTGGAGTTTATTTTTGTGCATGGTGTGAGGGTGTGTTCTAGTTTCATTGCTTTGCATACAGCTGTCCAGGTTTCCCAGCAATACTTGCTGAATAGACTTTCCTTTTCCCATTTGATGTTCTTGCCTCCCTTGTCAAAGATTAATTGACCATAGGTGTCAGGGTTAATTTCCAGATTCTCTATTCTGTTCCATTGGTCTGTCTGTCTGTTTTGATACCAGTACCACACTGTTTTGATGACTGTGGCTTTGTAGTATTTCTTGAAGTCTGGGAGAGTGATGCCTCCTGCTTGGTTTTTGTTTCTCAGGATTGCTTTGGCGATTCTCGGTCTTTTGTGGTTCCATATAAATGTTTGGATTGTTTGTTCTAGTTCTGTGAAAAATGTCATGGGTAATTTGATAGGGATTGCATTGAATCTGTAGATTGCTTTGGGTAGGATGGCCATTTTCACAATATTGATTTTTCCAATCCAGGAACATGGAATATCTTTCCATTTTTTTACATCTTCTTTGATTTCTTTGATTAAGGTTTTATAGTTCTCGGCATATAGGTCCTTTACCTCTTTGGTTAGGTGTATTCCGAGGTATTTGATTTTGTGAGGTACAATTTTAAAAGGTATCGTATTTTTGTATTCCTTTTCTAATGCTTCATTGCTGGTATACAGAAATGCAACTGACTTCTGAATGTTAATCTTATATCCTGCCACTTTGCTGAATTTATTAATCAGTTCAAGGAGTTTTGGGGTTGAGTCCTTAGGGTTTTCTAGGTATAGAATCATGTCATCTGCATACAGTGACAGTTTGATCTCTTCTCTTCCTATATGGATGCCTTTGATTTCTTTTGTTTGTCTAATTGCTGTGGCTAAGACTTCCAAAACGATGTTGAAGAGCAGTGGTGAGAGTGGGCATCCCTGTCTTGTTCCAGATTTGAGTGAGAAGGCTTTCAGTTTTTCCCCATTGAGGATTATATTTGCTGTGGGTTTATCATAAATGGCTTTGATTATATTCAGGAATGTTCCCTCTATACCCACTTTGGCGAGGGTCTTGATCATGAATGGATGTTGAACTTTGTCAAATGCTTTTTCTGCATCTATTGAGATGATCATATGATTTTTGACCTTTTTTTTGTTAATGTGGTGTATGATGTTGATTGATTTGCGTATGTTGAACCATCCTTGTGAACCTGGGATGAACCCAACCTGGTCATGGTGTATAATTTTTTTGATATGTTGTTGGATTCGGTTGGCTAAGATTTTGTTGAGAATTTTTGCATCTATATTCATCAATGATATTGGGCGATAGTTTTCTTTTTTGGTGGTATCTCTGCCTGGTTTTGGAATGAGGGTGATGGTGGCCTCATAGAATGTCTTTGGGAGTATTCCTTCTTCTTCAACCTTTTGAAAGAGTTTAAGGAGGATGGGCACCAATTCCTCTTTATATGTTTGATAGAATTCACCTGTGAAGCCATCTGGTCCTGGGCTTTTATTTGTAGGGAGTGATTTTATGACCTCTTCAATTTCATTTCTGGTGATTGGTCTGTTCAGTTGGTCTGTTTCTGCTTGATTCAGTTTTGGCAGGCTGTAAGATTCTAGAAAATTGTCCATTTCTTCCAGATTGTCAAACTTATTGCCATATAGTTGTTCATAGTATTCTCTTATGGTTTTTTGTATTTCTGCTGTATCCGTTGTGATTTCTCCTTTTTCATTTATAATTTTGGTGATTTGGGTTCTTTCTCTCCTCTTTTTAGTGAGTCTGGCCAGGGGTTTATCAATTTTGTTCACCTTTTCAAAGAACCAGCTCTTGGTTTTATTAATTTTCTCTATTGTTTTTTGAGTCTCTATTTTATTGATTTCTTCTTTGATCTTTACAATTTCCTTCCTTCTGCTGACTTTAGGACTTCTTTGTTCTTCTTTTTCTAATTCATTTAGGTGGAGGGTTAAGTTGTCAATTTGGGATCTTTCTTCTTTTTTGAGAAAGGCCTGTATTGCTATAAATTTCCCTCTGAGCACTGCTTTCGCAGCATCCCATAGATTTTGAGAGGTTGTGTCTTCATTATCATTTGTTTCAAGATAGTTTTTAATTTCCTTCTTGATTTCCTCATTGACCCATTGGTTTTTTAGTAGCATGTTGTTTAGTCTCCATGGAGTAGGTTTTTTCTCTTTCCTTTTCCCATGGTTGATTTCTAATTTCATGGCATTGTGGTCAGAGAAGATACTTGAGATAATTTCTATGCTCCTAAATTTATTGAGATTCGCTTTATGTCCCAATATGTGGTCGATTCTTGAGAATGTTCCATGAGCATTTGAGAAGAATGTGTATTCTGATTTTTTTGGATGTAGTGTCCTGAAGATATCAATTAAGTCTAACTTTTCTATTGTTTCCTTTAGGATCTCTGTTGCTTTATTGGTTTTCTGTCTAGAGGATCTGTCCATTGATGTGAGGGGGGTATTTAGGTCTCCTACTATGATTGTATTCTCATCAATATCTCCCTTTATGTCTGTTAATATTTGTTGTATGTATCTGGGTGCTCCTATGTTTGGGGCATATATGTTGATGATAGTAACATCCTCTCCTTGGATGGATCCCTTAATCATTAAATAGTGTCCTTCTTTGTCTTTCTTTATGTCTTTTGTTTTAAAGTCTATTTTGTCTGATATGAGCGTTGCAACTCCTGCTTTTCTGTCATGTCTATTGGCATGAAATACTTTTCCCCAGCCTTTCACTTTCAATCTATATGTATCTTTTGTCCTAAGGTGAGTTTCTTGTAGGCAGCATATTGAAGGTTTTTGCCGTTTTATCCACTCAGCCATTCTGTGTCTTTTGATTGGGGCATTCAGTCCATTGACATTTAAGGTGATAATTGATAGATGATTATTTATTGCCATTTGATCCTCGTGTTCCAGTTGATTCTATGGTTCTCCATTCTTCCTTTCTTTTTTTTTTTTTTTTTTTTTTTTTTTTTGGTTGGATGGTCTCCTGTTATTATCTGCTTGAGTGTATTTTTTTTTCATTTTTTGCAAATGCAATATTTGGTTTTGGCTTGTGGTTGCCCTGTTTTTTAAGTATGCTAACCCCTTCCCATAATTGTGTGTTTTAGCCTGATGGTCCTGTAAGTTCAAACACTTCATTATTATATTAAAATTAAGAAGAGAGACATACATACAAACAAAAAGGATTATTTACCTCCTAACATCCCTTGCCCACATTTTATGGTTTTGATGACTCTTTTATTTTTTTCTTTTTAATTTTATTTTGTTTGAAGCATGTTCATGATTAAATCTGTATGCTGGCTTATTTGAATGACTGCTCTCTGATTGTATCTTCCTCTGTCCTAGTTCTTCCTCTTCTTCTTCTTCTTTTTTTTTTTTTTTTCTTTTCTTTTTTCTTCCCTTTCCTTCCTTTCTTTTGGTTTAGAGAAGCCCTTTCAATATTTCCTTTAACCTGGGTTTTGTGTTGCTGTATTCTTTAAGTTTTTGTTTGTTGGGAAAAATTTTTATTTCCCCTTCTATTTTAAATGATATTCTTGCTGGATAAAGTATTCTAGGTTGCATATTTTTTCCTTTGAGCACTTTAAATATCTCTTGCCATTCCCTCCTGGCCTGTAGTGTTTCTGTAGAGAAATCAGCTGATATTCTTATGGGGGTTCCCTTGTAGGTAACATTCTGTTTTTCTCTTGCTGCCTTTAGGATCCTCTCTTTATCACTAACTTTTGCCATTTTTATTATGATGTGTCTTGGTGTGGGTCTGTTTGGGTTCAGTTTGTTTGGGGCCCTCTGTGCTTCTTGTATCTTGAATCCAGTATCCTTTAGATTTGGGAAGTTTCCAGCGATAATTTCTTCAAATATATTTTCCATTCCCTTATCTTTTTCTACTCCTTCTGGAATTCCTATTATGCGTAGATTGGCTCGTTTTATATTATCCCATAGGTCTCTTATATTGCTTTCCAGTTTTTTGATTCGGTTTTCTGTCTGTTGACCAGATTGAGTGATTTCCATTATTCTATCTTCCATATCACTGATTCGTTCTTCTGCATTATTCATTCTGGTTTTTACTGCCCCTAGTTCAGTTTGCATCTCTGCAAATGAATGTTCTAGTTTTTCTTGGCTCCTCCTTATATTTTCTAGCTCCTTTCTGAGGGTATCTGCATTGCTGTTCATATCTTCTCTTAATTCCTTCAGTATTTTCACTATTTCTCTTTTGAACTCCAGGTCTGTCAGACTGCAGAGATCAGTTTCATTGTTGACTGTTTTAGGTGAGTTCTCCTGTTGGTTTGACTGGGGGTGGTTTCTCAGCTTCTTCATCTTGCTTGTTGTCTTCTTTCTCCTGAGGGAGTTGTACTCTCCGTTATCGGGTAGTGTTTGCCTTGTCACTGCCGTGGAATATTTCCTGAGGGCTGTCGTTGTTGGTCAATCTTTTTTTTGAGGCAGTGTGGCTTTTCTGGAGTGTTGATGGGACTAACAGTGTTTCTTTGAAGCAAAGGAGGACTTCCTGAGGGCAGACAGGACTGGGAGGTCCACCCCACGATGGTAGCAGATTTCACTTGGTTCTCAGCACCCCCTGGGGTCTTGGGCGGGTAGCAGGGCCCTTGGAGACTCAAGAGGTTCCTCCCCAGGGCAGCCCGATTCAGAAAAACCGTCTGAGATCTTTTCCCGATTCCGCCAGGCTTGTTGCAGCTTTTCTGGGCTGCAGGGGGTCCTGCCTGGAGCTGGCAGTCCTATGCAGCTGGTCCACTAGGTCTCAGCACCCCTTGGGGTCTTGGGCGAGTAGCAGGGCCTTTGGAGACTCAAGAGGCTCCTCCCCAGAACAGCCCGACTCAGAAAGACCGTCTGAGATCTTTTCCCAATTCGGCCAGGCTTGTTGCAGCTTTTCTGGGCTGCAGGGGGTCCTGCCTGGAGCTGGCAGTCCTATGCAGCTGGTCCACTAGGTCTCAGCACCCCTTGGGGTCTTGGGCGGGTAGCAGGGCCCTTGGAGACTCAAGAGGCTCCTCCCCAGGGCAGCCCGATTCAGAAAGACCGTTTGAGATCTTTTCCCGATTCGGCCAGGCTTGTTGCAGCTTTTCTGGGCTGCAGGGGGTCCTGCCTGGAGCTGGCAGTCCTATGCAGCTGGTCCACTAGGTCTCAGCACCCCCTGGGGTCTTGGGCGGGTAGCAGGGCCCTTGGAGGCTCAAGAGGCTCCTCCCCAGGACAGCCCGACTCAGAAAGACCGCCTGAGATCTTTTCCCGATTCCGCCAGGCTTGTTGCAGCTTTTCTGGGCTGCAGGGGGTCCTGCCTGGAGCTGGCAGTCCTATGCAGCTGGTCCACTAGGTCTCAGCACCCCTTGGGGTCTTGGGCGGGTAGCAGGGCCCTTGGAGACTCAAGAGGCTCCTCCCCAGGGCAGCCCGATTCAGAAAGACCGTTTGAGATCTTTTCCCGATTCGGCCAGGCTTGTTGCAGCTTTTCTGGGCTGCAGGGGGTCCTGCCTGGAGCTGGCAGTCCTATGCAGCTGGTCCACTAGGTCTCAGCACCCCCTGGGGTCTTGGGCGGGTAGCAGGGCCCTTGGAGGCTCAAGAGGCTCCTCCCCAGGACAGCCCGACTCAGAAAGACCGTCTGAGATCTTTTCCCGATTCCGCCAGGCTTGTTGCAGCTTTTCTGGGCTGCAGGGGGTCCTGCCTGGAGCTGGCAGTCCTATGCAGCTGGTCCACTAGGTCTCAGCACCCCTTGGGGTCTTGGGCGGGTAGCAGGGCCCTTGGAGACTCAAGAGGCTCCTCCCCAGGGCAGCCCGATTCAGAAAGACCGTTTGAGATCTTTTCCCGATTCGGCCAGGCTTGTTGCAGCTTTTCTGGGCTGCAGGGGGTCCTGCCTGGAGCTGGCAGTCCTATGCAGCTGGTCCACTAGGTCTCAGCACCCCCTGGGGTCTTGGGCGGGTAGCAGGGCCCTTGGAGGCTCAAGAGGCTCCTCCCCAGGACAGCCCGACTCAGAAAGACCGTCTGAGATCTTTTCCCGATTCCGCCAGGCTTGTTGCAGCTTTTCTGGGCTGCAGGGGGTCCTGCCTGGAGCTGGCAGTCCTATGCAGCTGGTCCACTAGGTCTCAGCACCCCTTGGGGTCTTGGGCGGGTAGCAGGGCCCTTGGAGACTCAAGAGGCTCCTCCCCAGGGCAGCCCGATTCAGAAAGACCGTTTGAGATCTTTTCCCGATTCGGCCAGGCTTGTTGCAGCTTTTCTGGGCTGCAGGGGGTCCTGCCTGGAGCTGGCAGTCCTATGCAGCTGGTCCACTAGGTCTCAGCACCCCCTGGGGTCTTGGGCGGGTAGCAGGGCCCTTGGAGGCTCAAGAGGCTCCTCCCCAGGACAGCCCGACTCAGAAAGACCGTCTGAGATCTTTTCCCGATTCCGCCAGGCTTGTTGCAGCTTTTCTGGGCTGCAGGGGGTCCTGCCTGGAGCTGGCAGTCCTATGCAGCTGGTCCACTAGGTCTCAGCACCCCTTGGGGTCTTGGGCGGGTAGCAGGGCCCTTGGAGACTCAAGAGGCTCCTCCCCAGGACAGCCCGACTCAGAAAGACCGTCTGAGATCTTTTCCCAATTCGGCCAGGCTTGTTGCAGCTTTTCTGGGCTGCAGGGGGTCCTGCCTGGAGCTGGCAGTCCTATGCAGCTGGTCCCCTAGGTCTTAGCACCCCCTGGGGTCTTGGGCGTGTAGCAAGGCCCTTGGAGACTCAAGAGGCTCCTCCCCGGGGGAGCCCGTCTCAGAAAAACCGTCGGAGAATTAGGTCGATCTATTCACGGCCTGGCTAGGCTTGTTCTAGCTTTTCTGGGCTGCAGGCCTTTTCTAGGGGGCTGGTGGTGTTTGGTGCTGCTCTGTGGAAGTGTAGCCCCTCCAAAGGGCAAGCAGGCCTGTGCAGGGAGAGCCCCTGCGGTGGTAGGCTTCAGGCAATTGTTGAGGCCAGCCCTCCTGGATGGCAGGCAGCCCCAGGTTCGGCGAGAGCGTAGGGGGTGGCGGGGGTGGGGGGAGGGAATGCACTGGGAAGCACAGCTTTCTGCTAGCTAGCGGGCCTGTAAGCTTGCTGTGGCGTGGGGGGTATTCTATGGGGACCCACCCCTTCTTCTCTCCCCTCCCCAGCACGGGCGCAGACCAGGCTCTTCTCCCAGGTTCCCTCTGAGGCGGCTTTCCACTTCCCCGCCCCTAGAGTATTGCTCCCTTCCTCTGCGACAGCTTTGTTTTCTAGTCTCTCAGGCAGTCTCTGCCCCGTCAAATGGTTTAGAGACCTCCCAAGCAGTTTCCGCTCTTCCCCGCCCCCCTAGCCCGGGGACTAATCTCTGGAGCCGAGGTCTCGGTGCCCAGCCCCCACCCAGGCGGCGCCCCCCGGCCCTTTCTTGGGGACTAACCTTCGGAGGCGAGGTCTCGGTGCCCAGCCCCAACCCAGGCGTCCCCCGGCCCCCTCTCGGGGACCAACCTTCAGAGCTGAGGTCTCGGTGCCCAGCCCCCACCCAGGCGTCCCCCGGCCCTTTCCCGGGGACTAACCTCTGGAGCCGAGGATTCGGTGCCCAGCCCCCACCCAGGCGTCTCAATTTTTGGTGACTGTGCCCGTAGTTCAGATGGTCCGTTGGGTTCTTGATCGTTTTTCCGTACTCCGACTTACTGCTACACTCTTCTCTGCATCTGGAGATTCCTCCGGTTCGTTTGATCTTTCCCCCGTAGGAGACTTTCCAGGGTGCGGGATCCCTTTCTCCTCCGCAGTTCCCTTTCGGGAGCGCCTGTCCCGCTCGGATTCACCTTCTCTCACTCTCCTCTTTTCTCCCGTTCTGCCCAATAATGTCACGAACTTCTTGCCGTTATTGGAGTTTAGGTTCCTCTGCCAGCGATTGGTTGTTGTTCTGTGCGAGTCATTTCTTCTGTAGATGTGCTTTTTTTGTTGTGTTTGTGGGAGAGGGCGAGCGTGTCCCCCTACTCCTCCGCCATCTTGTCCTCCTCCTAGGTTCATTTCTGACCTTAGTACCCAAGCCCCAATTTTCCTACCCTGTAGGAATTTTAGGAGCCTTATTCCCCCAAAAGGAGAGGATGCCTACAAACTCAAGTCATAGGTATTTTGAGAACCACTGAAGGTTTCCAGGGTTTTATTTTTATTTTTATTTTTTAAACCTTTTTGGAGAATTAAACCTCTTCTTCCCTTCATGCTTTGCAGGACTCAACTTCTCAGCCTTCTGCCAGCATAGCATTTGCGTATTTTTTCCTTTATCAGGAACCCAGTTGATAAGTCACTTGTCAGATTTAAATGGGATTACCACATCACCTTGGGCTCCTCCTGCCAGCAGTTTATCAGGCTGCCACCATTAGATACATTTCAAAATGAATCTCTAGTTATTTTGGATTTAGATTCTTCTCATCTCTTTTCTTGCCTTCTTGTCTTTTCTTAACCCATTAAATTCATCTTGCATTATTCATTCTCCCTGCAGCCTGAACCTCCTTCCTTAAAGGAAGCTGCCAACTGCCTCATGCAAGAGACTACACAACATCAAGCCTCTGTCTAGTTGCAGATGGGGTGTGTCTTATTTATTGTGTGAAAGGATGTCTTTTTCATAGTAAAAAATGCAGACATTCTGCTTGATCTACACCATGTGTATGTTTGTTTACTCATAAATAAAGTACAGTGTGCTGTATCACCCTGAACCCTGGATTAGGAGAATGAGCATTTGGGGTCAAAGCAATAGGTGTTTTCTAACTCCATGGGTGGTGTGATCTCTTGGAAAAATAGTGTTCAATCGTGTTTCAGTAATACTTACTTTGAAGGGTTGATCTGATGATTAAATGAGGTAATGCAGCTGAAGGCATCATGACAATGCCCAGCGCATAGCAAGTACTGAACAAATGTTGGTTACGTTTGAATCTGAGCACTTGTTCTCTTGATAAGCTCAGTGCTATGGATGCTGCTGCTGAGTTAATGCTCTGGAAGATTTATACTCAATCTGGGTGTTCATGGGACAGGAGGGAGGATTTAGGATTATTTTGTTCTTAGAAGGTACTCTTAGTACCCGTGAGCGGGTAGGCTGTTATTTAAAAGTGGACCTGGATTCATTGTAAATGTATGTTTTAAACTCTAGGGAAACCACTAAAAAAAAAGTTAAAAAAAAACAAACCCAGCTATTGGAGTTCCCATCGTGGTGCAGAGGAAACGAATCTGACCAGGAACCATGAGGTTTCAGGTTCGATCCCTGGCCTCGCTCAGTGGGTTATAGATCCAGCGTTGCCGTGAGCTGTGGTGTAGGTCACAGACACGGCTCGGATCTGGTGTTGTTGTGGCTGTGGTGTAGGCCAGCAGCTGTAGCTTGGATTGGACCCCTAGCTTGGGAACCTCCATATGCTGTGAGTGCAACCCTAAAAAACAAACAAACAAACAAAAAAACCCAGCTATAATCAATATGCTAAGTAAGAGAGAAGGTGGAATCCTATAAGATGCTCAGTTAAAAACCACAAAAGGCCAAAAACCAGTGGAAGACAAAAATAAGTGCAAAAAACAAGGGCGACAAATAGAAAACAGTGATAAATATGGTAGATATTCATCCAGTTATATCAATAATCATTTGAATGTCAGCAGTCCAAATGTACCAATTAAGACCTGGTTAATAACATCCGTGTGGCTGCTCAGTATTGCCCCCGCGTGCTGGCTTTCCCTTGCCCTTCCCTGATTCACCCCTCTCTGCCCTCCACGCCTGCCTCCTGAAATCACTTCCAAGGAAACCACTTGCCACGAGCCTTGTCTCAGGGTCTACTTTCTAAGTAAACTAGGCCAAGCATCAGAAGCCATTCAGGATGGGCTAAGAAAGGCCCCTTTCTCTGGGCATCATGGTATTCTTTGTTTCAGTCTTAGTATGTTTGCTGTGATATATATTTTACTTAAAATTGACAGAACTATGCTCATTCACTTTTCACTTTAAAGGTTTATTTTTTTTTTGAAAAGCATTCCATTATGTATTAATTAGTTTATTCAACAAACATCTCTTCAAGTCCTGTTGAAAACAGTCATGTGTTTACACTGATAGTTCTAATCCAGATCCAAAGCCACAAGATTCTTCTTCACATGCTCTCATTACCCACTTATATTTTCCTTCTCCAGAGTCAAGACCTCTGGATCCCTGCATCCTTGTGATAATGGTTCATTCGCTCTTTCCTGAGTTCCTCGTGACATAGTTTAGATGACTACTTTATGACTGCTACTGACTAGAAACCTACTACGGGAAGTTCAGGATTTCTTTGCAGTGTGTGTTTATGTGTGTGCCCTTGGAGTTGGCCTCTGAGGATATACAGTTAGAGTAGTGTACTCAAAATGTGTTTAAATTAGCTCTTGTTTTCCATGATGGTTATGTTAACAATTTGATATATGGATAGACTTGTTTGTTCCTATTGGTATTAAGATTTTTTTTTTGTACTTTAGCCTTTTCTAGGGCCACTCCCTCGGCATATGGAGGTTCCCAGGCTAGGGGTCTAATCGGAGCTGTAGCTGCCAGCCTACGCCACAGCCACAGCAACATGGGAGTATTAAGATTTTTTATTCCTTTTTTATTTTATTTTATTTTTGGATATTAAAACATGGCATAGTCTGAAAGTGAAAACTGTTTGCAAAGTATTTCATCTCTAGTGTGCTCTGCCTATTCTCAACCCACCCCCTACAGGTAATCATTTTCATGTTTTCTAGAAAGTCTGTGATTCTTATTTGTTTTTTGCGGAGACATGCAAATTCATTTCCTCTGTTTTTTACCCAAGAGATAGCATAATACAATATCAAATACTAGAGAGAATAATAAATAATTCATGCATGTTGCTTTTTCCCCACTTAGGATACATACTGGAAATCACTCCTTATCCGTTTACAGAGATCTTTCTCTTTGGGATAGTAGTGGCACAGTGGTTAACAAATCTGACTAGGAACCATGAGGTTTCGGGTTCGATCCCTGGCCTTAATCCGTGGGTTAAGGATTCGGCATTGCCATGAGCTGTGGTGTAGGTTGCTGACTCGGCTCAGATCCCGCGTTGCTGTGGCTGTGGCATAGGCCGGTGGCTACAGCTCCGATTAGACCCCTAGCCTGGGAACCTCCATATGCCGAGGGAGTAGCCCTAGAAAAGGCAAAAATACAAAAAAAAAAAAAAAAAAAAAAAAAAATCATACAAATCCAGAGTGAATCTGTGTTAAAGGTCTTATTTAACTCATTAATTGGTGAAGAAACCAGTAAGATGTTACAGCTGCTTTGATGCCGAGTCCAAAGAGCAGACAAATACACAAGCCCATCAGGACTGCTGAGATGAATTGCTTGTTGGATGTAAAACTGGCAAAACACATCAGTATCTACAGGGCAACGAGTCATTGCATTCCATGGGACACCCTTGACATTTCTAAACAGAAGTCATTTGCATTCCTATCAGTTTTCTCCAATTTACAGAACTGTGAAGTAGCTGCAAGATAATGGAAAACGGAGATAACAGAGAGAGGGGAGCTGGCCAGGATACCCAGCAGACTTTTCCTCCATTCCCATTTCAAAGTCTTTAACCATTTTTCTCAACACTGTTTATGGAGGGGTGGGGACACAGGGTAGGGGAAAACTGTTTCATTTTTACAAAGACTGCCTCTAGTCTGGACCCCTCAGTAGCTGCCTTGCATTTTGATGCCTCTCCAAAGCTTCTTGAAGGCAGGGATGGTGTAATAAAGGCTTCTGTATGGCTTGAAGCATTTAGCACAGAGCTCTGAAGTTCTCAGCACTGTCCTAGAGTACTGGAGGCACAGACACAAGTCCCCTTCTGTTGAGGGTTGGCGTGTATCCGTGGACTCATGCCTCAGGCCTATCTGCCATTCCTAAGTCTTCCCATGTTGTGCTGTGTTGTTCACCAAAGCCGACGGTTGTCAATCACTTGCCTTCTGAAAGAGATTAAAACAGAAATAGCAAAATTCTCCTTATAAGGCTTCATGTTATGCCAGTTTCCTGGATCTCTCTGGGGTTTGTGCCTTAGGGCCAGGTTATAGGTGAGACAGCGCTAATGAGCTGTTATAATTAGATCCTTGTGGCTGGAGCCCAAGTTTTACTTAATTACAGTGTTTATCAAGTCAGAGAATGGCTGGAACACTCCAGGACAGGGCAGGGGCTCTGATATTGCCCTTCTTTAAAACGTTTATTATTATTTTAGTTTCTTATTATTGTTTGTGTACAGTGAGAAGGGTCATTTTTCACCCACTTTCTCATGCTATGAAAACTTTCCTTCTCTATCCTGATAGAGGTGTTTGCTGAAATAGAGTATTCTCATGTGAACTGTGTATTCATCACCTGCATGCTTCCTTTTCATGAATATGGAGGGGATCTTTGCTTGTATTTTCTATCTTGAAATGTAACTTTTCAGAACACAGTTCAGCTCAGAAGCTGCTTCACTCCCAGCATTTTCTGAGGGCATCAGCATTTGCCTAGATGCTCAAACAGAAACCTCGGTCCATCTTGCCATCTCTTCCTTCATCCTCTACACCCAATCAGTTACCAGATCTTACAAGTTCCACTTGCTTATTTCCTAAGCCCACCCATCCTTCTCTGTCTTCGTTATCACTGGGCATTCCAGACCCCTCGTTTGCGCATGACCAGTTTTCCCTCGGGCTGATCGCTTAGTTCTAGGTTCCTACATACTCACAACTGGGAAACCCACTGTGTTGCTGGTTCCCAACATTTTCTTGAGCAAAGATTTCCCCCCCCTCCTTAAGTTAAAAAGTAACAAAACCAGTCAAAGGCTATGCCATGAGAATAATTGTTCTCTGGGCTCTCAAAGGTCAAGAGAAACAGGCCGTTTCTATTTTCACAGTTTCCCAGAATATTAAAAACTGTGAGGAAATGCCACAATAAGTTATAAAAATTGTGTTACTGACAGTTTGCATTTAACACATTAATAATTTTAACATGAGAAAACTGTGCAACGTAGTTATGCTTTTCACAAGAAAATTGGAGGATTTATTAAAATAACAATTCCTAATGCTTTATGGATGGTAGTGTTTGGGTATGGGGAACACCTTTATGGTACTGTGATAAGCATATATATATATATATATATATATATATATACTGAGGAATACATTTGAATGTAAGCAGCTGACAATCTAAGAATGTAATGAGGATGTTTTCATATGTCTCACATCTAGAAACCTGGAGATGAGGGAGACCAGGGAAGCCATTCAATTGTGTTGTCAGGGACGCAGGTTCTTTCCACCTTTCTACTCTCCATAGGCAAGATGTTGGCTTTTGTCACCTCATGGTTACAAGACGGCTGCTGGAGCTCTGACACATATCTACCTTCCAGTAGGAAGAAGAGAAAAGGGCAAAGGGGATAAAAGGGAAAGGCCAAATTTAAAGGGACGAAAGTGTTTTTCACCTGCTGAGACTTTACTTTTTAATTTGGAAAGAGACACTAGTCCTAGGAATTACCACCTATGTTTTATTGGCCTGAATTATAGCATATGGTTAGCCATAGCAGTAAAGGCGGCTGGGAAATAGAGTATATTGTTTTCTGGCCTCCTCAAAAGAGGAAGGCAAGTAAAAAAGGAGTTGGGACTGAGTGTTGAGTGGATCCCGTTTATAGCTTCTGCCACAGTGTTCTTTCAACTCGTCAGTGTATCTTTGCAGCTGTAGGGACAACTTCTGCCTGGGACCCCTCATGGGGAGGTTGCTTGGATCACATGACCTTCCAATTCACTGACTGAGAAAATGAGGAAAACGCTGTTAGGAATTCATTGGTGCCTTTACATACATTCATAGTTTACTAATCACATCCATTTATACTTAAAAATGGGTCATGTATGTAGACTTTGTCTTGCCTACAGATGCAGTGGATTCACAGAGCTCTTCCTCCAGCCCTGCTTTCCCCTCAGGTCCACGGCTCCACAGTAGTCTAGTTTCCTCTTGGGAACACAGAAGCGGTCCTGTCACCTAACCTTGGTTAAAAATCTTTAGTTCTTTTTTTGCCTACAGAGGAGTTCTAAAATGCTTAGCGTTTTATTCAAGGCCCTGTACAACCAATCGTTGGCCTTATCCCTGGTCACCGCCCTCTCACTTTGCTTCAGCCTTAATGAACTGCTTTGTGGAGTTCCCATCATGGCTCAGTGGTGAATGAATCCGACTAGGAACCATGAGGACATGGGTTCGATCCCTGGCCTTGCTCAGTGGGTTAAGGATCCGGCATTGCCATGAGCTGTGGTGTAGGTTCCAGACGCGGCTCAGGTCTGGTGTTGCTGTGGCTGTGGTGTAGGCCTGTGGCTGCAGTGCCAATCAGACCCCTAGCCTGGGAACCTCCATATGCAGCGGGTGCTGCACTAGAAAAGGCAAACAACAACAACAACAACAACAACAACAACAACTGCTTTGTTATGCCTCTGAGCCTTTGCATGTGCTGTTTGCACCCAACGCTCTTTTGTCTCTTCCCGCCTGCGTTAACCCCATATCAGGTGTCATGTTCTCTGTGGAGCTTGCCCTGGGCCCTGAGGCAGGCAGGTGAGCCCTCTGCCTCCTGTGACGCCTTCTTTGCTCCTTAGGTTCAGTGTGTTGCCCATTTATTGTGAGTGCTTATGGGCTGACGCATCCCAAGGGAACCTGTCTCATTCATCTTTCTATTTCTAGAGCCTGGAATGAAACCTGTCATATTGAGGGAATTCAAATGTGTGTATTGAATGAATAAATGAAAGGATGAAGGGGAGTTCTCATTGTGGCTTAGTGGTAATGAACCCGACTAGGATCCACGAGGACACAGGTTCGATCCCTGACCTGGCTCAGGGGGTTAAGGGTCCAGTGTTGCCGTGAGCTGTGGTGTAGGCTGGCAGCTGCAGCTCCAATTCCACCCCTATTCTGGAAACCTCCATACACCGTGGGTGCAGCCCTAAAAAGACACACACACACACACACACACACACACAGAAGAAGAAAGAAAAGAAAGGAGGAAGGGAAATGGGCAGGGAATTTACAGTAAGGCCTCCACTGAGATCAAATTTAAGAAAACAGGCTGCTGCTTTGTCTTCCTCCTCAAACCAGACCTTCGTTAACACAGAACCAGACCTTCATTCATAGGAACAAATCTTATTAAAATATGTGTTTATGGCTTTGAAAAAGCTGTCTTGCATTTCAGGAGTTGGAGGGGGGCTGTTTCCTGCCCCTCATGTGCTTTAGTTTTCTCCTGATTGACACAAAGGCAGTTTGGATGTGGGACACCCCAAAAAGCTCAGTCATGGCCATGGTCATTAAGAGTTGTTTTCAGACCCACAGGTGTCCTTGATGAAGCTTCAGGGATCCGCGTGAGCTGCTCCCTTTTGTGTGTGAAGTTCTTTTGATCTTAGCTGCAGAGACAGGCTTCAGGCACAACGCACTGTGGCGATTTCTTCTGTTGTGCCTGCGGATGGCTGGTCGGGGGCATCCCACGCGTGTAAACATCTGTTCTCGCCACACCTGTCTCGTGCTGTGCCTTAGCGGTCACTGCTCCTCACCCCTCCGTCCACCCCTTCCTGTGCCCGCAGAGAGTCTCTGAATTAGGAAGATACTCCTTCTGCCTGGATGGGGTAGAAAAAGCCTCCCCCCCGCCCCCCCCGGAGGGATACAGTTCCATGGACATGACTAGGAGACCTGACGGTATATCTGAGCAAAGATAAAGGCTTTCTTTCTTTTCTGGGAAGAGCATAACCAGCGTTGGCCAGAGCCCATTGGGTAATGGTAACAGTCATGCCCTTAGGCTCTATTTTAAATAAAAACTTGCTCATAGACTTTTGAAATAACTATATATTTTTATTATCATTTATTTTGATATCTATTTGTTTGTATTTTTAATTTTTTTAAATGGCCATACCCATGGCATGTGGAAGTCCTGGGCCAGGGATTGAATCTGAGCCACAGCTGTGACCTATACTGCAGCTGTGGCAATACCAGATTCTTTTTTTAATTTTTATTATTATTATTTTTTTATTAAAGTATAGTTGATTTACGGTGTTGTGCCAGTTTACACCGGATCCTGTGGCCCACAGTGCTGGGCTAGGGATTGAATTTGCATCTCCACAGTGACCTGAGCCACAGTCAGGTTCTTAGTCTACTGTGCCACAGCAGGAACTCCTAGTAACTTTTAATTTTAGAGCATTTTTAGATTTGTAGGAAATTTGCAAAGATAGTACGAAGAGTTCCTATACATCCCCTTCTCCATTTCTCCAATTACTGAGCTCTTATATTAGTGCAGTGCATTGACCACAGTTAATGAAACAATGTTAATATCATCATTATTAACAAAAGCACATCCTTTACTCAGATTTCTTTAGTTTTTACCTGGTGTACTTCTTGAATTTCAGGACCCCATCAGGATACCGCATTTAGTCACCATGTCTTCCTAGGCCCCTCTAGGTGGGACCGTTTTTCAGACTTTCCTTGTTTTTGTAATAACCTTGACAGTTTGGAAGAGGGCTGGTCAGGTGTTTTGCAGAATGTCTCTCAGTTGGGATTTGTCTGATGTTTTCCCTATGACTGAATGTTTTAATAAGTTTTATTATTCTTTATAATAAAATAAATGGTAACAGATCAGGGGATGACTGCTATTGAGATAGTTTGTTGATACTCACGGATCCAGAAAGAGAGGGCACCTGTCCCACCATGGAGGCCATGCTGAGAAGCACGGGTTGTTATGAGACAGGGGGGCGGGAGCACATGTGGACAAGTGCCTTCACTGTGGTTTCTATGGGAAGGAATGGCCCACACAGGGTAAGCAGGCTTAAGACTGGCTAGTTTGAATAATTTCAGTGTGCTCTGGGGCACAGAGGCTGTACCCCGTTGTCTAGTACCTGCCTGAGGTCACTGGGGAGGGTGCCTCGTGGCTCAGAATGTCAAAGCTTGTAAGGGAGGTGTTGGGGTGTGGACTCTGGTTTGGTTGCTTTGTGTCTGAAAAGCATGCCCCTGGGACGGGGACTCTTCCCAGAGGATTGAGGGGGGAGATGAGGAAGGCAGGAGGCCAAGCCACAGTGACTCAGGTGTATTATCTGATCGTCCAGAACAAGGCATGTCTGGGATATGCATGCAGGGCAGATGTTAAAACACCAAAGTTACAGAAGCTGGAAACATGCTTAATACACCGGAGTTTGGTGTTTTGGGGGGAAAGACTAGGACAGTCACGTGCTGCTTTCCTCACGTCATGTCAAGGGTACCCGACATCATTGTGGATGTTCACCTTGATCACCTGGCTGATCAGACCCTGTTTTGTGGCACCGGATCCACTGCAGGTTTGCCTGTAATGTTCATCTCCCATGTTTGAAGTGTTTGAAGGGTAGGACGTTAGTAAACATTCAGTGTCACTTTCCTTGAATCTTGTTCTCCCAGAAGAATAAACCTGCCTATAGTGGGTTCTAGTTCTTTTTTTTTTTTTGCTTTTTAGGGCCGCACCTGTGGCATAGGGAGGCTCCGAGGCTAGGGGTCGAATCGGAGCTACAGCTGCCAGCCTATGCCACAGCCACAGCAACACCAGATCTGAGCTGCATCGGCGACCTACACCACATCTCACAGCAACACCAGATCCTTAACCCACTGAGCAAGACCAGGGATCGAACCCGCAACCTCCTGGTTCCTAGTCAGATTCGTTTCTGCTGCGCCACAGCGGAACTCCAAGCCTATTTTTGTATGTAAACTTAAAAAAATCCTAGGTGCCCCCCAAGTTGCTGACCAGTATCTTTTGGAATCCTCTGATGCTGGTGGAGATCATGGCAATTAAGTAAGGAGGGTTCCTGCCCTGCTTTTGAAAATCCTGAGATGGACAAGGCAGGACATGGAGCTGGTGGTAATTCACATACACACCTTTTTTCCCCTCATGCCTCAGGGTCGAAGTCGCAGAACTGTCTGTGGAACTCCCTCATCGATGGGCTCACAGGCAATGTCAAGGAGAAGCCACGGCCAACCATCGTCCACGACCCCCGACCACCGGAGGAAATCCTAGCTGATGAATTGCCTCAGCTCGACAGCCCAGAAGCCTTGGTGAAAACATCCTTCAGGTTTGGTGGATTGCAACTGTTTGTTCCTTCTTCCTTGCTTGTGGAGTTATTTCAGTCCAGTTGGATGCATCATCAGTGTGGCCAGTCAGCTACCTCATTTCTTTGCACTGAGTTAATTAGAATTGATGAAGTCGTGTTGGAATTAATGTTCGCTGGACTCCTGGCTGGATTTCCCGAATGTAGCGAAGACCCTCTCAGTAGTTAAGTTGCTGTGGGTGTTTAAGCGGTATTGGCGTTTAAATGCTGAGGCAAAGGATTTCCTGATGTTGGCAATTTGAATTGGATTAATGAGTCTTTTGCTTCAAAGGAGGATGACACACGGAGATAAGTGCACAGGGAAAAAGCACGTGGTGGGAATGCATTCAGCCCTGTGCCTTTCGAGTCCCTTGCTGGGGGAAGGTTTCTAGTTGTAAGAGACGTGAGAGCTGCTGCCTCCTGAAATGAAGCGAGGTTCTTCTTGTGTGGTTTCTGAGGGGTTCTTGACTCTGTTCTTCGTTTAGCCTTGCCTCTTTCTGCAAAGGTCTCTTGTGTTTTCTTTTTGTTTCTCGTACTCACTTTCATCACGACACCACTGCTTCACCTTCTTATCCATATTAAATAGAAACCAGTCTGGGTATGGATGTGGGGTATAAGAGTGATTTTTTTTTCCCCCCCGAGGGAGTTTTTCACATTTACTTTTGAAATACCCAGTAGTCCTGTATTAGATTTAGTCATTTTTTGCCAGCCTGCCTCTCTCCCCTCCTTTTCCCTCCTGTTATCCTAATCTTACTTCTTTCGTTTTTCCTTCTGTTATATAGGGTTTCATACTCTCCACATGGCTAGTAGAACATATAAACTTCCCTTTGCTGGAGTTCCCGTCGTGGCGCAGTGGTTAACGAATCCGACTAGGAACCATGAGGTTGCGGGTTCGATCCCTGGCCTTGCTCAGTGGGTTAAGAATCCGGTGTTGCCCTGAGCTGTGGTGTAGGTTGCAGACGCGGCTCGGATCCCACGTTGCTGTGGCTGTGGCGTAGGCCGGCGGCTACAGCTCTGATTAGACCCCTAGTCTCACCTCCTTCACATGCCACAGGTGTGGCCCTAGAAAAGGCAAAAAGACAAAAAACAAAACAAAGCACTTCCCTTTTCTTCCCTCGTAAACAAATCAGACAACTCTTGGGGTCCCTGAAATGTCCTTGATTAATGTGCTTTCTTTTGGATCTAGGTGATGTGTATAGTTGCCCAGTAAAAGGCATTTCATTGTGTGAAGTTTCTTAGTATAGACTGGATTATAGATGAGGTCTGAGAAGGAGTGATGAATAGGGGCTTGGACTTCTTTATGTAATGTGGCGGGACAAGAACTGCAAGGCACATGCCTCTCATATTGCTAGTGAGGGCTTGCTTACTGCCTTGTGAGGTTTCCATGAAACCCACACAAGTAGAGAGAAGTACATTCTATGAACCTGCAATTTTTTTTTCACAAGTGCCGTAAGAGAAGAGGAGAGGGCAAATAGCTCCCGTGGTCTGTGTGTTTACATTGCCACACAGCTCTGGTGAAATCAGCCCTTCATAGACTGTCTTCTGGAAGCTACGTCTCCACCCCAGACCAGGTTCCTGGTCTTCTCGATGAGCAACTAACAAGCTGCATTCATGAAAAGAACATCTTATTTGCTAGCCCGACTTCATTTCCATCATCCCTTGTGTTTGCATTCCCTCAGCATGCTTCAACAGAGAAAAATGTACTGATGGCCATGTGCTTCTTTTGATCTGCTAGTTGTATCATGTGCCAATGTCTCGCTTCCAGAAAGAGATTAAGTTATACGTTTGTAAAGGTCAGGACTTATTTCGATTCCTTATAGCACTTGGGGCAGAGGGAAAAACACAGCAGGTGTAAATATGCCAGTCCTACAGCAGTGGAAGCCAGAACTATTTTGGCATGGGTTATTCATTTATTGATCTCCTTAATACAACTGTGTGCTATTCTGGAACCATCCTTTCTTCCAAAGAAGATAGTTGATTTCAGTGGCAATACTAGAGGATGAATGTTCTCTAAGGCAGCTGTCGTTAACATGTGGCAGTCATGTCAGTTGTGAGATTTGTTGTGCATAAATATTATAAGCAAGAAATGGAACAGCTTACTGATGAAGAAATAAATTAGAGCAGTGTCAAGGTTGCTCTTATAATAATGTCGCTTGTTTTCGGTATGCCTTTTGGATTACAGAGGAGGAATGCGTTATAGCTGGATTTTAAAAAATGCTGATAGGAATCCATCACTGTGTGTTCCCTCACCTCCTTCTTCACTCCAGGAGTGGAAAAACCTGAGAATAGCTGACTCCAGCGTTAGTAACTTTGGAAATCGAGGAAGCCCGATGTGTTAGACTCCTGCACTTTTAAACTTCAGGGCTGCATCTGTGATCAGTGCTCTCAGGCCCTAAGAGAACTTCTTTAACCAAGCAGTATAGCCGTCTCTTGGCTGAGATTGAGCTATTGAGTTCTTTTTTCTGACTCTGAAATTCAGAGCCTCTCAGCCACTGTGCCCTGCGTGTGTGTGTGCCCTCACCCGTGGGCACACTTATACACACCCTCCCACACAATTAAGGGATCTGGGCATGGACTTGTGAACATCCTGCCGTCTCGATTCTGCAGAGTCAGGTTTGCTGGGGAGGAGCAAGTGGGTTCTCATGAATTGGCATCGTCCTCATAGCTCCTTCCACAGGGTCGTTACCACAACACCGGATACGTGACAGCTTTGGATACTCCCTTCTCTCTCTCCTTGTTCACACTTAGAGGGAGTTTGGAATCTGGGGCCGAGAAATGTGGTCACCAGCTTTTATTGTCAGGTAAGACCCAAACTGCATGACATTAAAGCCCAAGGCACCAAATTATCAGTAAGTCTGGTCTCTCCTTGGGGTTCTTCTCCCTAACTGTGCCCATGGACCCCAGGCTTACTGACGGAGTTGAAGAGTCAGCCCGCCAAAAAAAAAAAAAAAAATGGAGTTCCCACTGTGGCTCAGCGGTTAACATATCCTGCTAGTATCCATGAGGACTTGGGTTCGATCCCTGGTCTTGCTCAGTGGGTTCAGGATCTGGCAGTGCTGTGAGCTGTGGTGTAGGTCAAAGATGTGGCTCCAATCCTGCTTTGCTGTGGCTGTGGCGTAGGCTGGCAGCTGTAGCTCCAATTGGACCCCTAGTCTGGGCACCTCCTTATGTCGCGGGTGCGGCCCTAAAAAGAGTCAGCCTGCATCCTGTTCTTGCTTCCTACTACCTGCCAGTGAGGGTCTCATGTTGAAGGTGGACTTGCTGACCTCAGTTCTAAGTCTACACCAGGAGTCCAGATCACCTGTTTCTTATGACACCTCTGCCTCTGGCTTCCTTCCGGCCACCTTTCCTGACACCTGGCCTCAGACAGCTTTGCCTAACAACGTTGTCCTCCAAGGGAAGGGGCCAGATACTTCCTTTTATTTTCTCCAAAAATCTTTTCTATGTCTTTGCAGGTATGTGGAGACAATTACATACAAGCTATTTTCAGGACAAAGAGTGTATATTTATTTTGTATTTGCATAGTATTTTCATATAAGTATTTCTTTCTAGATGAAAGGGACAGTCTGCCCTAAATTAAATTTTAATCTCTATTCTCAAAGGAAAGGAAGGGTCTCTACATTTATAAATGGTGGCTGTTTTTCAAAAAAGTTTCAGAAGTTTGTATGTTTCAGTTTCTCCTGGGTCCCCTTTTACTACAATGACAATGATGGGTATTCTTATATTGCCAGGCATGGCCTTAGCAACCCAAAGATGATGTCCATTTTAGAGATGGAGAAACTGGCCCAGAAAGGTAGAACTTATAGTTCTGATTGAGTTCAAACACAAACTAACAAGGACTATTACTTATAAATTGGTGGACACCAATGGCAGAAGTCAAGGTTAACTTCGGTAGACTTTAAGGCCCTACTTTTCATTCTTATCAGCCCCCCGGAATCCTTCCCCAAATAAATATATCATTTGCAAGCTAACACAAAAGGCAGGCTTGTGATGAACCTGCACTTTCAGATAACTCCTCTTCCAGCCAACTACCGCTGATGGACAAGTTTTTATGTTAGTTAGCACTAATGTCAGAGGGTGTAGAAGAAAGTGAGAATTCAATAAGCCGGAGTTCCCGTCGTGATGCAGTGGTTAACGAACCCGACTAGGAACCATGACGTTGTGGGTTCGATCCCTGGCCTTGCTCAGTGGGTTAATGATCTGGCATTGCCGTGAGCTGTGGTGTAGGTTGCAGACACGGCTCGGATCCCGTGTTGCTGTGGCTCTGGCATAGGCCGGTGGCTACAGCTCCAATTAGACCCCTAGCCTGGGAACCTCCATATGCTGCGGGAGCGGCCCAAGTAATGGCAAAAAGCAAAAAAAAAAAAAAAAAAAAAAAAAAAAAAAAGAATTCAATAAGCCAATTTTAAGATAAAGATTTTGGAAAATGAGAGGCATTGCCTCTTTTCCCCAAGGCGTGTAAGTTGATAGTTTATAGCATCTCAATGCTGAACACCCTCCCTGACACTCTGCCCTGCAGTCCTTCGCTCTGCTGGGCAGTGGTGATGAGACAAATGCTCCATCTCTTGGGAGAAAGACACCAGGGCTTGAAGGGACAGGTCCCCTCACTGCAGTCCAGGTTCCCAATCCCAGCCAGTGTCTCTGGAAGGCATCTTGGCTTTGTGCTGTGTTGCACTCGGCTTTAGCCTTTACCCCCCATGAAAGGGACATTCTAAGCTACCCAGGTAGGAAAATGCAGCTTCTGAAAGTGGCTCTACTTGGGCTTTAGCTTCAGTTCTGTTACTGCTGGCAAGTTGCTTCGTCTCTTGAGCCTCTGTTTTTCTTTTTTTTTTGTCTTTTTGCTATTTCTTGGGCCGCTCCCGCGGCATATGGAGGTTCCCAGGCTAGGGGTTGAATCGGAGCTGTAGCCACCGGCCTACGCCAGAGCCACAGCAACGCGGGATCCGAGCCGCGTCTGCAACCCACACCACAGCTCACGGCAACGCCCGATCGTTAACCCACTGAGCAAGGGCAGGGACCGAACCCGCAACCTCATGGTTCCTAGTTGGATTCGTTAACCACTGCACCACGACGGGAACTCCCGAGCCTCTGTTTTTCTGACGGCCCCATCTGAGGGTTGCACCTAACTAAGTTGCACTTTAGTTAGGTTCTCAAACTAAGGGTACTTCACAGTCACCTTGAGGGCTTGTTCAGACAGACTCTAGGGCTCACCTCCAGGTCTGGGTGGGATCCTGGAACGTGCCTTCCTAATACGCTCAGGTGGTGCTGTTGCTGCTGGTCCAGGGACTACACTTGGAGAGCCACTGGACCAGATGATATTTAATCTCCCTCTGAATGCTAAAATATTTTGCTCTGTTAATTTGAGCAGGGCATTTCTCTAATCTGGCCTCGGTTTCTTCGTATTTCAAATAGGAATAAAGACGCCTCCTCCTCAGGGTTCTCGAGGGGATTTAAAGGAGATAACACACATGAAGGAGGCAGGCACAGTGTCAGCATCTCACGTGTGCTCAGGAAGGACCACTTGTGTCTTCCCACTCTGCTTTGAGCATGTACACACAGAGTGAATCAAATCAGACGTGAGTTTGTGGTTCCAGGTGCAGACACGGTGGGCTCTGAAAGCTCACGAAGCCTCTGGCATGAAAAGTCTGTTTACAAAACCGGAGACTTTTGAAAAGACGAACGTGGAAACCATCACTCAATGCAAAGGTCTCAGTGTCCAGAAAGTAGACACTCCTGGGAGCTGCACCCCAGGTGCCTGTTTTCCTGTTCCTGTTTCCTCCCACCCCTTTGAACCTCTTGTGCTGCTCTGGTTTTTCTTAAAAGAGCTGAGAGAGTAAGGTGAACCTGGAGTTTAAGGAAGGCAGACCCGTCCCTCCCGTCTGTTTAGTGATGGGAATCTACCTGCCTACCGCTAGAGGACCCAAGAGAACAGGAAAGAGCTGGCTGCTGAAAACGCTTTTCCTCCCCAGCTTCTAGTGTGTGCATGTGCAAAGGTGAGACCCAGCCCAGGTTGTACTGGAAGTCAAGGAAACCCGTATTTATTGAGCATTTGCTGTGTCCAGGAAGTGTGCATTCATTTGCTCATTTAATCTCCCCAAATCCTGGCAAGGTGAATATTGCTTTTCAGTTGTACAAGTCAGGGAGCGGAGACTCAGAGAGATCAAATGACTTACTCAAAACCACCCAGCAGTGGAAATTTCAACCCAGTCCACCTGACTCCAGAGCCTTACCTCACCCCCATGCTCCTCTACCATCACATCACCTTGGCTTTCCTGCTTCTGGGTTTGCTGTTGGTGAAATAAAATAGCGTGACTGGTTCCAATTAATTTGGATGTGCAATTTGGATATATTGTTTGAGGCTTATCCTGTGAGACTGACCCTGTTCTGTTGCATTAAATCCTTTTTCTAGTCCAAATTTATGTTTTTAATATGCCTACCCCTTTTGCATAGGAGCCCCTTTAAGGTAAATTTTGTGTCCAAAAAATTCCTTGAGGGATTCTATTAAATGCAGATCCATATTCAGTAGGTCTGGGTTGAGCCTGTGAGTCTATGTTTCTAATAAGCTCTCAAGTGATGGGATGGTCCAGGGACCACTTTCTAAGGAGTGAGGCACAGGCTTTGGAATACCACACGCATAAATCTGCAGATGCTGTTCTAAATCCTGGGATTTGAATCATGGTTTTGAGTCTCAGTTTCCTCATTTTGCAAATGGAAGCAGTGAAATCACAATGCTGACCTTGGGTCCGGTTGCTTGGATTAAGTGGTCTGTGAATATGACACTTTTTCTCTCCGTTTTCAAAAACCTATTTAGGAGTGGATTGAGCCTCTATACCTCGGCCCCTTCTTCGTGACTGGATTGTGCAGTAAGCCCCAGGCTGGGAATGTGAGCTCAGTGGGTGCTTAGTGAGCAAGGCTGGCCACTGGCCTGACCTGCTTGGGCAGGAGTGGAAGTTCTGGAGCCGTCCAGTCATCGGCTGTCTCCGTTACTTACCTTGAACTGTGTGACTCAACATGGGTTGAGTTGCCAGGTTTTGATAATTTTGCTTCTGGAAGAAGAGCTTGCTCACTCCCTAGAGAATCACTGGGGGGCTTGATGAGCTTCCCTTCCCACGTAGAATGGACTTATTTGGGCTTTGGCAAAAGGGCTTCTGATTCTATACATAGCTTACTAAGAATACGTTCCAGAGGGCAGAACTGCATTGAGCCAACAGCCTCGGCCGTAGATGAGATTAAGGCATTGTCAGATCCCATTTAATGGATTGCGTTTTCCTTGCAGAATTAAACCGTTGAACTCATCCTCATTTTGTCTTTTGGCAGTCATTTTTCCACCAGGGGCTGTAGCCAAGAAGCTAGTTTCTGCCTTGATCACTTTCAGGAAATGTGCAATCTGGCTGATGATATGGCATGGTGTGGGGTAGTGTCCCCTGCAGCTTCAGACTCCACCCCAGGGTGAATCATGGGTTAAAATTCCCAATTAGCTCATACGCAGCTTTCTCTAGTGCCATATGTTGGTCACCCACCAGGAACTTTGGGGACCCGTACTGTCGTGACTTAGTGCTGCCTCCCTGGAGTTGACATTTTTCGTCTCTAGTTTTTGCTATCCAAATTTGTGGAGTCTTGCTCAAGTCTGTGAAGGGGAAAAACATGAAAGAATGAATTCTTTGTGTGTGTGTGTGTGTGTGTGTGTGTGTGTGTCTTTTGTCTTTTTAGGGCCCCACCCACGGCATATGGAGGTTCCCAGGCTAGGGACCTAATCAGAGCTACATCTGCCGTCCTATGCCAGAGCCACGGCAATGCCAGATCCGAGCCGCATCTGCGACCTACACCACAGCTCACAGCAATGCTAGATTCTTAACCCTCTGAGCAAGGCCAGGGATCAAACCTGCAATCTCATGGTTCCTAGACAGATTCATTTCCTCTGTGCCATGACGGGAACTCTGGATTTGTTTCCTCTGTGCCACGATGGGAACTCCCAAAAGAATGAATTCTGATTTTTTTTTTTTTAAAGCTCAGAAGAGTTGCTACTGCAGCTTTGGCTTCCCACAAGAGAAATATTTAGGCTTCTCTTTGTAAGCAAGTTTTTATAGACAGATTTTCCAGTGTTGGAAATCGACAAAGCGTATATCACGCAGATGCCTTTCCTGTTGCGCTCTTCCTGGTCCTTCCATGGTGTTTTGGATAAGGGGGAGTTTGTCTCTGTGGTCACCATGTCACTGCACCTCTCACTTCTCTGACCACTTGACCCATGGCCCCTGCCTCTGCATAAGAATATTTGTGCCTGTGATGGCTCAGCCTGTGTTTCTCAAGGGCACTTTCAGTCGGCGACTGAGAATGTCAGGGATACTAAGGGGTGGCCATTCCCGGAGACATGGGACTCCTCTGACACTTACATTGGTTCAAGGACTCCCTGACAGCCTTGCCAAACTCTGCTGAGAACTGTGCTGTGATATAAGATGCTGCCACCCAGCCTTCTTTCCTTCTCTCTTTCACTGGGAGTCAGGCCTGCGTCTCATCTGTCCCTGACTCCTTCCCTAAAGTCTTACAGATGTTCCTCCGATAAATTTCTTGCTTGTCTAATCCTGCCTTGGCACCTGCTTCCCAAGGACCTGGGCTAATGCAGTCTCCCCCTCCCCATACTGTGATCCTCTGCTGGCCCACTGCGACCAGCTCTGTGCTGTGGGCACAGCTTCAAAGATACTAGCCTAGAAGCCCTAGGCCAGCTTTCTCTACTTGATTTTATATTTTATATTTGAGGCTGCATCTTCCCCGTGGGCTCTAGTGGTGGGGTGAACATGGGGCAGGCCGCCGTTTATTTATTTTTTTTAATCTTTTGTATTCTTATTGCCTACAAAAGACTTTGCTGAAACATTGGGATTAGCTAAAGAAATGACAATATAAGAAGGGAGCATTTGGACTCACACCCCAAACAGAATTGTTTCATTTGTCCAAGGGAAATGCTAAAGAACATTGGACATAGGGCAGATGGTTTGCTCACTTTGGTACCCAGCCAGTGGACCTGTCTCCAGGGCTGACTTCCCCTTGGGAGCGCATCCTTCAAACCAGACACAATCTCATCGGGCTCTTGGGGAATCCAGGTTCCCACCCTTTGGATGGTGCTCACCTGAGGTGCCCTCATCCTCTCAGCACGCGCTTAAAGCTGAACAGAATAACCCCTAGCAGCACGTTTTGCAAAGTGTGAGTCATTCTAGGCTGATCCCACAGGGAGGAGTGGGGGCTGTAGTGCTGTCAGCATCCCGGAGCCTCCATCCATCTCCCTGCCAGTGTGCAGCGTGGGTCCACCCCCAGGCCTCCCAGTGAGCAACAGGAACGTCTGTCATGGGTCCCACAGAGACCTGAAGTGTACAGGGAGGCCCTGGAGTTCCCTCTGAGTGAAGGATGGCTTCCTGCCCGCTCTGGCAGCACTTGGGATCCTGAGGTCTGGTCACAGTTCTCATGTGGTTCTGGATCAGATGGTCTGGCCTTTAGCCCTTGGCTCCTTTGACCCCATGTCCTCTTCAGGGGCCAGCTCCCCAGTCACAATCCAAGGTAGTTTCTAAGGTTCGGCCACAGGAGCTTGTGGGGACCTCTGGGGCCTGTCCAACCCATGCAGAACCCAAAAGACAGTTTGGAAAAGCAAAAACTCAGCCTTCCTGTACCTAACTCACTACTGCACTGTGGACTTTCTGGCTATGGGTGGATGTGCATCTAGAAAGAGCTGAGAGGGTCTCACCCCTGCCTCCTGTGCCTTGGTTTCCTCCCTCTTCAGATCCAGCGCCACCCCCTCACCCCCCACCACCCCAGGTCAGAAGAGCTGGGTCTCTGGCTTCCTGCTTCTCCTGCATTATATCCTCTTCCTTCCCAGGCCTCGGGCGAAGTCTCGATGGTGGATGAGGTGAAAAGACAGATTGGCCTAACTGATACGGGGCCTCCACCAGGAAATACCTCGAAAGCACCAGATGTTATGCCTTGTAAGCTTTCAGTGATGAATGATTTCATCTGGTTTGTTTTTCTGCAATAAAATTAAGGTTCCCCAAATAAAAATAAAGCAGAACCCTTTAAAACTGTGCCCCACAATCATACAAGTCTGGGTATCCATTGCTCGGTCACTGGTCGCTGTCCTCAGCAGTGAGAGGCCTGGGTTATGTCCATTATTAACCTCACCATCAGGTGACCTTGTGTTTTGCTCTGTAGAAGTTTTCATTCTCACTTACTGCGTTAGGGCAGGGGTTCCGCTCCTGTTAACAGGAGAGGAGCAGTTTCCTTCTCGTTGAATCTTTCTAATGACAGAGACTCTCTTCCCATTCAAGTGCCCCCTGCCTTTTCTGCCGTCACATCCCCTGCCTGGCACTGGAGCCGTATGAGCTGAACTAGACCGATGCTCACTTCCGCCCCCTGGGCCTCACATAGATCAGTGTTGAATGGCACTCGGTGTAACCGTGAAACAGGCCACCGTGTCATGATGGAATAAAAGGGAAGCAAAAGAGACTGCGTGAGCCGGGGTCAGGAGGCAGGAAGACATGCCCTGTGTGGAAGGAGGTGTTGGATGTATGTCTAAGGTGCGTGAAAGGGACGCAACGTTGGAAAGGTGAAGTTGGGACCAAATAGAGCAGGACGCTGTTTTACCACAAGAAGAAGGTTCCATTTTATTCCATAGGCAGAGGTCTTTGGAGGTCTTGGACATCTTTGGGGAAGCAGAAAAAAGATTGCATATTTTAAAAAAAATTAAGTTGCAGAATTAGGAATTATATTTTTGTGCCTCTGTCCTCTCCACGTAGGAGCATCAGAATTAAGATTCCCTGGCCTGCAGCAGAGCTGGAATAATAGAGCTGGAGAACAGCATGGGATCTAAACACCTGTGGAGGAAGTGCATGGATAATCCGGGGAAGAAACTTGTGAAAAATATGCTTTCCCACATGGATTGGAACGGGGGCCATTTTTTTCCTATTACTTCTAAATGCAGTGGTCGCTAATGGTTATTGAATAGACAGCCCCATAACTGTCGCCCAGCGGCTCCCCACTTATTGATGACTGTGGTGTACAGCCAGAGGTGAATTTGCTAAGATGTGCTGCCTCTAGACCCCAGAGGCTCGCTCGGTTGGGGAAGGATGGTTATTGGAACAAGAGCTGTAGACACGCTTGTCCTCCTTTGGAAGAGGTGAGGATTCTGGCTCAAGGGGTGGATGGAGTCCAGTACTTGGAGACAGGTACACTGCAAACTGCGTGTCATTCGTGCACACTCTGCAAAGTCGGAAACAGGAAGATGGGGATCAAACCACAGATCTGGATTAAGGATCCCAAACCTTGATCTGTCCATCAGTTTCATTCTTTGAAAATGGTCCAGATTGAGAATTAGAAAGGGGTGTTTGAAGGGGGCCGAATTATATTTATTAAATTTTGTGTTTCTCCACTGAGGGTTTAATTATTTTATTTTTGGACCATGTCTGACCATGTCAGGGTTGAGTTTTTTTGATCATTAAGTTTCCATGAGTAGCACTGAATCAGGCTTTTGTGTCTAGCTCTAAGCCAACTGGTAGGTACCTATATTGTTTTTCAAAAAACTATTTTGAGAAATTTTCCACCTTAAGAGACATTATAAGACGAGTAAAATGAACTACTATCTATCTTCCACCTACAGTCACTTTTGCTTACTATCAAATCTGTATATCTATCATCTATTTTTTTTTTTCTTTCTGAACCGTGATAACCTTTCAGCTTTAGGTTGTGTCATTTAAGAATGAGACCATTTTCTTACATGGCCACACTGTAATTACCAAATTCAGGAAGCTTAACCTTGATACACTGTAACCTAGTATAGCCTACATTTAGATTTCACCAGATGTTCCGATAATGTCTTCTATGGCAATGTTTTTTTCTCATCCATGACAGGTTCTTGAAGTACATGTTACCCTTAGTTGCCATGTCTCTTTAGTTTCCTTAAACTTGAAGCCGTTTTTTAGTCTTTCTTTGTCTTTTGTGATGTTAACCTTTTAAAGCAAGCAGGTCACGTGTTTTGTGCTGCAGGATGTTCCTTGCGATTCGATTTAGGTTCTTAGCGTTGACAGAAAAACTGTGTAAGTGACATGGGTGTTGTGTCCTCAGTGCAGCAACAGGAAGAAGATTGTTGATTGTCCTGTTAACTTTGATTGCTGCGTTAAGGTTGTTTCCCCCGTGTGTCTACTGCACAGGTGCCACTCTCCCCTTTGTAGGTAATAAGCTCTCGGTGGGGAGATAACTTTGAGATGATGTAGGTGTCATCGTCCTCTTTCCTAACAAACACTTATGCAGTGGTTTTGGTGTCACTTGATGATTCTTGCCTGAATCAATGGTAATTTCTAGTTTGCTATTCTCTGTTTATAAGATGGCATTTGACGGTTGATGTCAGAAAATGTTCTGCCTATGTTCTCCTCCAGGAGTTTAATGCCGTCTTGTCTTGCATTTAAGTCTTTAAGCCATTTTGAGTTTATTTTTGTGTATGGTGTGAGGGTGTGTTCTAGTTTCATTGCTTTGCATGCAGCTGTCCAGGTTTTCCAGCAATACTTGCTGAAAAGACTGTCTTTTTTCCCATTTTATATTCTTGCCTCCTTTGTCAAAGATTAATTGACCATAGGTGTCTGGATTTATTTCTGGGTTCTCTATTTCTTCCTGGTTTTGATAACATACTGTAGTTGTGTAAGATGTTATCACTGGTGGGAGCTGGGTGATGGGTACATGGGAGCTCTCTGTACTGTTTTTCATCTTATTGTGTTTTGACAATCATTTCAACATATATATATATATACATATATATATATATATATTTTTTTTTTTTTTTGTCTTTTCTAGGGCTGCACCTGCGGCATATGGAAGTTCCCAGGCTAGGGGTCTAATTGGAGCTGTAGCCGCTGGCCTATGCCACAGCCACTGCAGTGCAGGATCCGAGCCGCGTCTTTGGCCTATACCACAGCTCACAGCAACGCCGGATCCTTAACCCCCTGAGCAAGGCCAGGGATTGAACCCGCAACCTCATGATTCCTAGTCACATTCGTTAACCACTGAGCCACGATGGGAACTTCCTCAAAAAAGATTTAAAAATCATGTAGGAGTTCCCGTCGTGGCGCAGTGGTTAATGAATCCGACTAGGAATCATGAGGTTGCGGATTCGGTCCCTGCCCTTGCTCAGTGGGTTAATGATCCGGCGTTGCCGTGAGCTGTGGTGTAGGTCGCAGACACAGCTCAGGTCCCGAGTTGCTGTGGCTCTGGCGTAGGCCGGTGGCTACAGCTCCGATTGGACCCCTAGCCTGTGAACCTCCATATGCCGCGGGAGCGGCCCAAGAAAGAGCAAAAAAAAAGACAAAAAAAAAAAAAAAAATCATGTAGCTTAGTCCCAGATCTCTACTAATTGGAGTTTTTTAAAATTATAAAATATCAACAGGAATAAATTTATTTGACTAAAATTCAACATTTTGAGGGGTGTGTGTGAGTGTGAGAGAGAGACGGGGGGGAGAGGAAGAGGGGAAAGAGAGAGGGAGGAGGAGGTGGAGAAGGGGGGGAGGGAGAGAGAGAGGCCTAAGATAAAGCAGTAAAGCCCGACTGGACAGATTCTAAAATTATTTCCCTTTTCTGTTGATCACCATCCATAGCATCACCAGGAACCACAGGTGAATTCCCTTCATGCTAATTCCATTTTCTCCCAGTTGAAACCCTTATCTTTTACTACACTTAGCAATCTCTGTTCGCTTCAGACTTGTTATCTACCATCTATTTCAGTGGTTCTTAATCCAGGCTGCACAGTATACTCACGAGCGATTAAACCAGCGTCCCTGGGGCAGGACCCAGAGAGCTGTATGAGTTGAAAGCTTCAGCACTGCGGGCCTGAGAACTGCTCTTGTGGCTGCACTGCAGGCTCGGCTTTGGCCCTGTCTCCCTTCCCTCCCTCTCTCCCAGGTCCACATTGCCTCTGTGTGTGCTTCTTCCACGGGCCACCACTTTTCTAATGACCTCAAGGCCTTTCCTCGCCATGGCTCCCAGGTGCAGACTTTGCTCCCTTCTCTTCATTGCATTTACCCAGAAGGGACGTCTGGGTTTCGGAATGATCACAGAATAAGCTCTCCCACCCCCCGAGATGCCATATGTCCATGCCATTTTAGATAACTGAAGTGTCACCAAATGTCCCTTATGTTGTCTTTCCCCAAAAGCCAACTCAACAGAATGCAGGCGACGTGCACGTTTTCTTTGGGGAATGTGATACGTGGAGGTTTTCCGAAGGCTGCTGGGCACTGACTGCTTTTGCTTATAGTTTCAGGGCTGACGTGTTTTCACCACCTTCCGGGTAAACTCACTTTGAGCCATTGCCTCAGTTTCTTAGTCACCAGTCCTCCTTTATTCATCTTTTACAAAGTGAAATTTTGTCATAAAAATAATATACTTGTAGAACATTTGATAAATGGTAAAGAAAAAAGTCCTGAATATATTCCCTGCTGTCATTTTGGCATCCTTCCTGAAGTCTTTATATCCATGCCTGATTCTTACAGTCGTAATTATAGTGTAGATGCAGTTTTGTATCCTACATTTTTTCACTGAGTGTTTTATCTTAAGCGTTTTTCCAAGTCACTACATAATGTGTGTGTGTGTGTGTGTGTGTGTGTGAGAGAGAGAGAGAGAGAGAGAGAGATAGAGAGAGAGAGAGAGGGAGAGAATATATGGTGGAGATTTAGGTTGTCCCCAGGTTTTCATTTTTTACAGGAATGCTGTATTGAAAATCCTCATGCATCTAGGATATTTCCCCATTTTAAGCTGTATTTCTAAGGGTAGAAAAATACAAGTGGAAACATTGGTTCCAAGGGCATTGAACCCCTTAAGTTGAGTGGGTTGGCGCGCATTTCTCACAACTTTGAATTGATTATTACAACGATATTTTCAAGATAGATTGTTGGGAGTTCCTGTCGTGGCTCAGTGGTTAACGACTCCGACCAGGAACCATGAGGTTGCGGGTTCAATCCCTGCCCTTGCTCAGTGGGTTCAGGATACGGCGTTGCCATGAGCTGTGGTGTAGGTCGCAGATGTGGCTCGGATCTGGCATGGCTGTGGCTATGGAGCAGGCCGGTGGCTACAGCTCTGATTCGACCCCTAGCCTGGGAACCCCCATATGCTGCGAGTGTGGCCCTAGAAAAGACAGGAAAAAAAAAAAAGATAGCTTGCCCTTTCACTAAAGCTGTACAGCACCAATGCTGATGGTTTTTGTGTCTTTTGCTGACCTGTTACTCACAGGGGTGATATAGTCACTACTTTTTGGTCTGCTCCTGGTAGGTGTCAGTGTCATTCCCCTCTTACATGCAAGCAAAGTTGGGATCGAAGGAATGAAGTGACTTGCCCCAGGACGCACGACTGAGAAAGAGCAGAGCCAGGTGTTAAACCTGCATCGTTTTGGCCCCAGAGCCTGTGTGCTTTCCACTCTCCTTCATCCCTGTCTGGAAACAGGAGCTCAGAGACTAGAGTCAGAAGTTGGTCCTCGGGGCAAAGGAGAGGAGAACATATGTGCCAGGAACAATTCTTGCCCGCAAGGAACCTAAAGTTTAGTGGAAGAAATATGAAAGTAAATCAGTAATTACTGTATTGTGCAGTGGTGTTTATCTTTAAAAATATTAGTATTTTATGTAATTAATATTAAAATATCACTAAAATAAATACTATCATAGGCATAGACAGAGAACATTTTTAGGACGTTTTGTTAAAATTTAATTAACAGAAAAAGCTGCACGTATTCAAGTGGACACATTCGACCTGTGTATATTCTCATGAAACTATCATTAGGATCAAGGTAATGAGCACATCCATCGCTCTCACAATTTCCTTGTGCCCTTTGTAAACGCCTCCTTTCAGTCCCCAGTCAACCACTGATGTGCTTTCTGTCACTACAGAGATTATATTGTGTTAGTTTGCTTTTTCGTGATTTTTATATAAAAGGAATCATACAGTATGTATCCATTTTCCTTTCTTTTTTTTTGCATTTTACGACCGCACTCACATGGCATATGGAAGTTCCCAGGCTAGGGGTCAAATAGGAGCTACAGCCACAGCCACGCCAGATCTGAGCCGCATCTGTGACCTGCACCACCGCTCACAGCACCGCTGGATCCTTAACCCCCTGAGAGAGGCCAGGGATCGAATCCGAAGCCTCATGGTTACTAGTCTGATTTGTTTCCACTGCGCCACAACAGGAACTCAAGTGTGTATCCTTTTAAAAAACAGGGTGTTTTTCACTAAGTCTGTTTTAAGAATCTTCCACGTTTCCGTGTGTATCAATAGATCCTTCCTATTTATTGCTGAGCAGCATACGGATGAGTGGCAATACTGTGCTATTATTTGTCCACTGACCTGTTTGATGGACATTGGCATTTGCCAGTTGCTGTAGTGGAAATATCCCTCCTATGGCCAATTTCAGGTTACGAACATGAAGTCACGGAATATGGAGTTGGGAAGTGATGCAAGAGACTTCCTGCTACATATATTGCAGGAAATTTGTCATGGACAATAAATAGGTGTGGAGTGGAGGGAACTGGGACATCTCAAGGGACAGTTGGGGAGTGGGACACCTTCATCTTGGGGAGTTCTTTATCATCCAGCTTGTGAGGATGGGGCTTGTTCCTCTTACAAATAGATGGTTTGGGGACTTTGCCCTCATGATTGTGGAGAAACACTATTGTGTTTACAGAGACTATTTGGTTTAAAGGAAGATTTATTGCTTTAGGCAATAACTGGTGACTATGGGTGAGAACTGTTTTAAGGATTTTTTTTTTTTTTGTCTTTTTTGTGGCCTCACTCACAACATATGAAAGTTCCCAGGCTAGGGGTTGAATGGGAGCTGTAGCTGCCAGCCTACACCACAATCACAGCAACGCCAGATCCTTAATCCACTGAGTGAGGCCAGGGATTGAACCCGAGTCCTCATGGATACTAGTCGGGTTAGTAACCGCTGAGCCAGGAGCTCCTGTTTTAAGGATTTTATTCATTTATAATTATTTTAAAGGATGAGAGTAAATATATGAATCTTTTGGGATGGGGAAAGGCTTTCTTTAAAACTCTTTACATTTCCTAGTTAGACATATTGTTAAATTAACTTCATTTTAGATATTATGTGGAATGCAAAAGAGCTAATTTTCAAAGTTAATAGAAAAAATATAGAAAAAAACTGAGCCGCTCTACTTTGTCCTTTAATTTTTTTTAATACATCTTCCTCTCTGTGAATAATCATCCATGTTTATAGGGTAACAATTTACATTTATAGTAATATTTTTTTATTCCACACAATCCAAAAATGTTCCTCTCTGATCTCTTCATTCATTATTGAATAACAGCAGTTACCTCCAGAAACAGCACGAAACCATGCCCACTGCACAGAGGAAGTCCAGTCAGGGAATGTGGTCAGATAAGCCATGAAGAGGAAGGTGGCTTGGAAAAGTAGGGGAATCAGGTCAGGCATGGATGTGGGAACTTCTTAGGGTTCATTCATTTATACTAACCATTTGTTGAGCTCCTACTGTGTGCCAGGCATTGTGGTAGGTTCTAGGTATAACATGGAGACAAAAGAGTCATGGCCTTGTTTATAGGAGTTTATAGCTCCAGGACATGGCAGGGAGCTAAGAACTTTCTCCAGCCTGGACTCAAGAGTCCTTCCAAAGTGACCATTTTTATCCTAGGCAAACATCAAAGAAACCATTGCACTTAAACCTAGCTATTTTGCCCTGAAAAATTTAGGCCCAATGGTCCTTGGGTGTTCACCCCAGAAAGGCATTTCTTGCAGTTCCCAGGTATTCTGTGAAGGTTCAAGAGAATTCCTCACTTCCCTGCCCCACGCCAAGGAGAAAACCCTTACTTAATAAGTAAACCTTAATAAGTAAGTATAATAGAGAAATATACTTATTTCTCCTAAGTAAGTTTAATCTGAATATAAATCTCACCTGGGAAGACCTTTCGTTTTTTAGGTTCCAAGAGACCTGATTTGAATGGGAACTCTGTTGTATGGGACCCTAGCAGCTCGCTTAATCCCAGCCCCCACCCCAGTCTCCTGCCCCAGTGTTAGTTTCCTCGTGTGTAGAACAGAAATACTCAATAGTTACACTTTGTGCTTATTGTGAGGATTAAAAACAATACAGTATGTAAGTACAGCACAGCACAGGGCTGGGCCCCTATTGGTGAACTACCAGTGTTTGTCCCCTGGTACTAGGAGGTGGCCAACCAATATTGCAAGTCAAGGAAGCCTTGGCCTTTCATTGTTCCTACTAAGGGCTTGGGCCTATTGTAAATGCTCTTTTAACCCTTATAATAATCTTTTGAGATGGATACTACTGTCACACTCATTTTACAGGTGGGAATACTGAAATATAGTTAAATAACTTGTCCAAGATCACTTAGCTCTCAAGTGGTGGAGTTGGGTTTCGACCCCTAGTTCTCTCTGTGTCCAGAATCCAGGTGATTAATCACCGAATTGTGCTTAAGACCTCAGCTGAGTTTGAACGGTTCTGCCTCTCTGGATGCCCATCAGCAAGATGTGAGATCCTGTCATCTTGGCAGAGATCCTTCAGCATTTTAACACCTGCTTATCCTTGGGAAATCCTACCAGCCTTAGGAGAAGGGTGGTCTGTTTCGTAGGCAAGGCTGGAGGGGAGCCTGGGAGAGTCTTTGCCGGCTCCTGGCTTGCTGCAAGAGCTTTTCCTATTCCAGGCTCTTTATCACTGAAAACTCGGTGTGGCTGATTCTCTCTCTCTCTTTTTAAATGACTTTTTTTTTTCCCCCATTATAGTTGTTTTTCAGCGTTCTGTTAATTTTCTACTGTATGGCAAAGTGGCCCAGTCACACATACATACATACATTCTTTTTCTCATGTTATCCTCCATCACGCGTCATCACAAGTGACTAGATATAGTTCCCAGTGCTCTACAGCAGGATCTCATTGCTTATCCATTCCAAACGCAGTAGTTTGCATCCGTTAACCCCAGATTCCCAGTCCATCCCACTCCTTCCCCTTCTCCCTTGGCAACCACAAGTTTGTTCTTCAAGTCCATGAGTTTCTTTTCTCTGGAAAGTTTATTTGTGCTATATATTAGATTCCAGATATAAGTCATATAATATGGTATTTGTCTTTCTCTTTCTGGCTTACTTCACTCGGTATGAGAGTCTCTGATTCATCCATGTTAACATAGTGTGAACAGCAGAGCTGGGAAGTGATCGTCCAAGCGTGTAAGCCAACCCCACACTGATGTGACCCGGTGTGAACTGGGTCTGCTGGAAGCCAGCCAGAGTACTTTGCGAATATGAGCAGCTCTTCCTGTGACAGTTGAGTGTATCTGTTGCCTGGACTTAGTTTTGCAGAGCTGTGTGACCTAGGACAATGAGTTAGACTGTGGCCCAGCCGTTGTCATATCCTTTCAAAGGGTGATGATAGCTCTTGACACACCGAGTAGCTTAGACCAACACCTCAGAGAAAAGGATTATCTCCTTGATTATGAGTAGAAGCTTATTTTCTAAACAAAAAGTAGAAGAAAGTTTTTCTTTACTTGGGCTTCATTTATCCTCCATGGTGGAGGTGGGGGTGGGCGAGGGGAAATAGAGCTGTTTGCGTGTTTGTGTGTGTGTGTGTATGTATATGTGTGTGTGTGTGTGTGAGCGCACAGTGGGTTTTGTTGTTGTTATTTTGTTTTGTTTGTTTGTTTGTTTTTAGGGCCACACCTGCAGCTTATGGAGTTTCCCAGGCTAGGGGTCAAATCAGAGGTACAGCTGCCGGCCTACACTACATCTCACAGCAATGCAGGGTTTGAACTGCGTTTCGACCTACACCACAGCTCTCGGCAACGCCAGATCCTTAACCCACTGAGTGAGGCCAGGGATCGAACCTACAACCTCATGGTTACTAGTTCGATTCTTTTCTGCTATGGCACAATGGGAACTCCTTTTTTTTTTTAATGTCTCTATTGTAAATGTGATACATGCTCTAGAAAAGGGAAAGGGGGGAAAATGTTACCCATATATTACCCATTATTTTTTTTCAAATTGTTAAAATTTGATTTACTTTATGCATGTGTTTAACTTGTTTTTAATTACACAGTATCATGTTCTAAAATGTAACATTATAACACACCCAACGTTTCTCCATGTTTCAACTTTCATGAGCATCAAAAACTTTTAAATTTAATCACTTGGTGGATGTACCATACCTTAGTAAAGCATTTGTTGATATTTGAAGTTTTTGCAGTGTTTTGCAAATGTAATGTAAGCAATACTGTGAGGACCGTTTGTGTAAAGAGATTGTTGTAGTTTGAGGATAATTTACTTGGGTTAGGTTCTTATGCCCCAGGCAGATCTGAGCAGCTTGCTCAGATGAGCAGTGTGGTCCGAGATCAGAGGTGCTCTGGCTATTACTGCCTTCGATGTCGTTCCTTAGATGCTGTTCCAGTCCTCCTCACTTGGCATTTTCTTATCAAACAGGTATTAACTGTAATCTCTTTGGTCTTAAAAATGTTTTGCCTTGACTCTTGCCAAGCAACCGTATCTTCCCCTAATTGATGCACAGGATCTATGTAATTTTGTTATTCATATGACCTATTGATCTAGGGCATTGGGGAGAATCCTTTCTCAGCTGTCCTGAGCATTCTTTGTGCACTCTGCAGTGTTTAATTCAATTCTACATATGTTTGTTGAGCACCAAAGAACAGCTGTTGGTCAATTTGAAGGAGCTTTAATTGCGAGTCAGAAAATCTAGGTTCCAAATCTGGCTCTGCCGTTTACTAAGTGACCTTATACACAGAGGCTAAACTTTCCGAATCTTGTTTTAATTTTCTTTTCTGCCTGAAAAGTGGAAGTAATATCTTCCTCAGTGGGTATTTGGGAAGATGAATAGATGATGAGCTTAGTAAACTGTGCAGTGTTATATAAATAAAAGCTACAGTTATTGTCATAGGTGCAAAGCGTTCTGCTGGATACTCTGGGTGACACTGAGCAGAACCATTCATTCATTCACTTATTCAGCAAATATTTATTGGGTAGCTACTATATACAAGGCAGTGACCTGGGTACTGGGCATACGGTCGTGAATAAGGCCCTGTAAACCATTGAGGAGTTTATAATCTGGTAGTATAGACGGCTGTGCTGTGCTTTCCAATATGGTGGCCATTTGCTACAGGTGGCTAGTGCCACTGAGGAGCTGAATTTTTAATTTTACTTAATTTTAGTGAATTTTAATATAAACTTGAAAAAACAGGTCATTCAGTAACTGAATTATTAAAAAATTCCTCATGTTTTCCATTGAGAATTATGTCTGGAACAACTTGAGTATGTGACTCTACTTTTTTTTTTTTTTTTTTTTTGTCTTTTTAGGGTGGTACCTTTGGCATATGGAGGTTCCCAGACTAGGGGTTGAATTGGAGCTGCAGCTGCTGGCCTATGCCACAGCCACGCCAGATCTGAGCCGTGTCTGTGACCTACACCACAGCTTATGGCAATGCCAGATTCTTTACCCACTGAGCGAGGCCGGGGATTGAACCTGCATCCTCATGGATACTAGTCAGATTTGTTTTGCTGAGCCATGGCAGGAACTTCTCTGACTCCATATTTTATGAAATCTAAGTACAATCAAGTCTTTCCAATGAAAATTTAGTTTCCTAATTGAGATATGCTGTAAGGGTCATTAGCATATCTCTTAGAAATCAGATTTAACATATACAAAAAAGTGAAATATTTAATTAATAATTTTAATAATGATTATATGGTAAATAATATTTTACATATATTAGGTTAAATAAAATATGTTATTAACTCACCTATTCCTTTTTACTTCCTTAAATGTGGCTATGGGAAAATTAAGCATGTGGCTTGCGTTATGTTTCTGTTGGTGGCACCGATATATCTAGAAATGTGTGATTTATAGTGTGAAATCTAGTGCAGACTGCACTGAGGTACAGAATGCTCTGGGAACTTTGGAGTTGGAGAAGAGAGTCATTCCACTGGCAGGGGGTTCAGCAAAGCTTCTTGGAACATTGTCATTTGACTGAGTCTTGAAGGCAAGATAAATGACTATTTTTAAGACTAGGTTTTACTAAGGAAGAGCAAATTCCAGTAAGGGGGAAGCAGCTTTCACAAAAGCCTAGTGCTCAGGGAATTTGGGGACTAGCGTTAGGAAGTAGAATAGATTTTTATTTTATTATATTTTTAAATACCACCCACTTCATTTCTGCATTATTTGGAGCCTCAGGGTTTTAAAGTTGCCTTATGCTCGGGCTCTACCCAGGTATTCTGCAATATCATCCTGATCCCCCAGGGGGTGATAGAAAAAATATATGGGAATGTTGGTTGTTGCAGTGCCTGGACGCAGGGAGTTGGGGGAGCCGGGGGAGGTTTGTTTGTTTGTTTGTTTGTTTTTAAATATCCTAAGATGCAAAGCACCACAGTTCAACACAGAGAGGAACTGTTTTGCCCCAAATGCCGATAGCAACCCCAGCGAGAACTTGGGATAACCAACTGAGTTGCTTTGGGAGCTTTTTTCACAATATCCATGTGTGATTACATAGCAGATCTCTAGGACCAGAATCTCCAGGGAAGGCATGGGCGTATGTATTTTAACAGTTAAAAAAAAAAAAGCAGAATTAGTACATGTTTGTGATTTAAAGTTCAAATAGATTAGAAAGGTATAAAATGAAAAGTCTTCCTTTTTCTCCTGTGACCCCCTAGTCCTTCTCCCAAGGACAAAAATTTCATGCAATATCAAATGTACCTGTAAATGCTTTTTATTTACCAAATGAGATCATGCTAAATAAGCTCTTTAATAGAACTCCAGTTCCTATACAGTAGGACTTTATTATTTATCCATTCTGTATATAATAGTTTGCATCTATTAGTCCCAAACTCCCAACCCATCCCTCCCCGCTCAGCAACCACAAGTCTGTTCTCAATGCCTGTGGGTCATTTCTATTTTGTAGATAAGTTCATTTGTGTCATATTTTAGATTCCACATTAGGTTGTATCATATGGTATTTGTCTTTCTCATTCTGACCTACTTTACTTATGTGACGTGAAGTAGATCAGAATGAGACCTACTTCATGCACAGCAGGATGTTCATTCACAGTATGATACTCTCTAGGTCCATCATGTAGCTGCTAAGGCATTATTTCATTATTTTTTACGGCCAAATAATATTCCATTGTGCACATCTTCTTTATGCATTCATCTGTGTTTTTTTTTTTTTTTCTTTTTATGACCACACCTGCAGCATATGGAAGTTCCAAGGCTAGGGGTCAAATTAGAGCTGCAGCTGCTGGCCTTCACCACAGCCACAGCCACAGCCACAGCCACAGCCACAGCAGCACTGGACCTGAGCTGCATCTGAGTCCTGTCCCACATCTTGCAGCAACACTGGATCCTTAACCCATTGAGCGAGGCTAGGGATTGAACCCGCATCCTCACAGAGACAAGTCAGGTTCTTAACCCACGGAACCACAACCAGAACTCCCCATTCACCTGTTGATGGACATTGAAGTTGTTTCCATGTCTTGGCTGTTGTAAACAGTGTTGCTATTAACATAGGGGTGCAGGTATCTTTTTGAATTAGAGTTTTGTCCTGATATATGCCCAGGAGTGGGATTCTGGATTATATGGAAACACAAGTTTTTTGAGGAACCTCCATACTGTTTTCCATAGTGGTTGTACCAATTTACATTCCCACCAACAGTGTAGGAGGGTTCCCTTTTCTCCTCACCCTCTCCAGGATGTTATTTGTAGATTTTTTTAATGATGGCCATTCTGACTCATTATTTTATTTTCAGAAAGATGACAGCTATTTAATCTGATCAGCTAAACCACATTAAGATCAATTAATGTGTTACTCCTTGTGATAAGCAGAAATATACCCCCCTCCCAAGATGTCCGCATCCTAGTCCCTAGAATCTATGTTATTTTATATGGCAAAAGGTTTTGGCATATATGATTAAGTTAAAGATCTGATGGAGAGATTATCCTGAATTATTCTAGAGAATGACATGTAAGCACGGATATCCTCCTGGGCGAGCGAGGGAGGCAGGAGGATCAGTTCAGCCAGAGAGAGGTTTGGAGATGCCATGCTTCTGGCTTTGAAGGCAAAGAAGGGGGCATGATCCAGGGGATGCAGGTGGCATCTCGATGCTGGAAAAGGAAGGGCAATCGATTTTTCTCCTGGAGCCTCCAGAAGGAATTTGGCCCTGCCATCCCTGACCTTAGCCCAGTGAAATCCATTTTGGATTTCTGACCTCCAGAGTTTCAAGATAATATTTTGTGTTTTTTTAAGCTACTGGGATTATGGAAATGTGTTTCAGCAACAACAGGAAATTGCTAAGTTCCTCCCCAGAAGCACATTAGCTGGGAACTTCTGGACACAGGTTTGTAACAGAAATACGGACAGATAGGGAGTTCCCATTGTGGCTCAGTGGGTTACGAACTTGACCAGTATCCATGAGGATTCGGGTTCCATCCCTGTCCTCTCTCGGTGGGTTAAGAATCTGGCATTGCTGTGGCTATGCTGTAGGCTGGGAGCTGCAGCTCTGATTTGACCCTTAGCCTGGGAACTTCCATATGCTGCAGGTGCGGCCCTTTAAAAGAAAGAAAGGAAGGCAGGAATACAGAGAGATAGTTCCCAGTACCATAGTGACTTTGAGACAGTCTTGTGGAAACCTTAAAAACTTGCCATCTGCCTTTAGGGCTTATTATTAGCTTCTGCTTTCCCTAAACTACCTCTACTTCATTCCTCTCCATTTAAACTTCCCTTTTTTGGGAAATCTGAGTAGCTGAAAATGCAAACGCTAAATGATAACCAGTTCTCAGACTAGGAACACAGGTTTTTTTTTTTAATATTAATTTTTATTGCAAATAATGAGTAGGAAAACAAAGTGGAAAAATCACAATCCTAGGAGTCAGAAATCTGGAGTTTCATTTATCTCTTGTTTGATTTGGGGAAAGTCACTCTGCCTGATGAAGTTTGTGAAATGGGATCAATAATACTTGTTTCAGAATTATTGCGAAAATAAAATAAATGGAGATACATGAAAGTGTAAAGTTGATAAAGGGCTCTCACATATATATAAAGCACTGTTTTGAGCAGTTGTTAGTAATAATAATAAGTTTGTAATATTAATAATTAGAATTATATGTATTACCAGTAGTGCTTACAAATCATTAATAGCCACATAAAATCATCAATAGTTACTATTATAAATCATCATTTTACTTTATTTTATTTTATTTTTTTGTCTTTTGTCTTGTTAGGGCTGCGCCCACGGCATATGGGGGTTCCCAGGCTAGAGGTCGAATCGGAGCTACAGCTGCCAGTCTCCGCCACAGCCACAGCACCACCAGATCCAAGCCACGTCTGCAACCTACACCACAGCTCACAGCAATGCCAGATCCTAACCCACTGAGCGAGGCCAGGGATTGAACCTGCATCCTCATGGATGCTAGTCGGGCTCGTTAACCGCTGAGCCACCATGGGGACTCCTCATTTTCCTGTATTTTAAAGAACAATTAATAAGCAGTTATGAAGAAACACTCTTTTGAGACTGAGAGGAAGAAATTCGTTTAGACAGGAATCTCTCTCCCTGCTCCCTATCACTTGCTTTTTTTCCACGTATAAGTTATAGTCCGCCGGCCAGGAGGAGCTCCTGGAGGAGGAGGGGTGAGAAGGGATGATTTGGAAGCCATCAGCTAAGCTGGAAGCATCCTCTGTTGCTGTTGTCCATTCAGTAAGTAATTATTTCCTGTGCAAAACCTCAGTCATTAATTTCTCCTTTTCCATTCTTTTCAGCTCTTAGTTTGGCTCAAGTCCTTGACACCCCTCACCTTTTCACCAAAAGAGCCTCCCTGCTGGCCTCTTTGCCTTTAGAATCTCCTCCTCTCTGCGCCATCCTGCCTTTGATAACCTTCGGTGGCTCCCCATTGCCTACAACATCTGTGCTCGACTGAGGCACTGGGAGACGGTGTTGTATCAAAGTAATTTGTTACTACTAATAATTAGTGAGCAGGAGCCTGTGAATAATTTATTCTCTTTTTGTTTTACTCTTTAAAAGCCAATTAGAGCAAGGTTTACTGTATCGCTCTGTCTAGCATGAGAGAATCAGGGTGAAATTAGAGCTAATGCATGGGAAAATCACGAATAAACCATGGATATGCCTGCAGATGGGGTCGTCCATCATTTATGTTGTGGGAGAAAATGGTTGAGAAATGGTGGCCTGAAAAACAAAACCCGCTTTCCTTGCATTTCGTTAAAATGATCCCTGATCATCTTGATCCTTTCCCCGCCCGACCTCGCATTCCTGCCGTCCCCGAACCCCTGTGCTCTTTCCCAGCTGTGCCAGTTACAGTGCCATTTGTTTCCTACCCAGCAGGTGTTCTTTCTCCTGTGGGAACAGCAGCCTTGTCCCCCTTGGAGACTCTACTTTCCATCCACATAGCTTGGATGAAGCTGACCCCACTTCAGTCTCCTGGGTTGCCCCTGTATTCCATGCTTGCCTGGCCGCAGTACGTGGGGATTGGCTGGAGATGGGCAGGTGCCTCTAACTGGGCCAATCAGAGCCAACCTCCGGTTTTGCAGGAATTATTGGGAAAGGGGTGTGAAGCTGGTAGGATGTGTTCTGGTCCTACCAGGGGGAGAAGACTCTCCGGGTACGAAGCTGACACATAAGAGAGGAACCTGGAAAGAGGGGTGGACACAGAGTCTTGGTGGCATCCTTTGAGCCCCTGGGTCCACGTGAAGCTTGGTTTTATGAGCCACTCTAGTGTCTGTCTAGCTCGCTTGCTTAAGTCAATTTGGGTTCAGTTTCTGTCACCTCAAACCAAGAGTCTTGACCAATATACTGGACTCCTCACCATCCCCAACTTTGGCAAGCCCTTTACCATGGCATGTTTTTTTTCCCTTTCCATTATGCTTTATTACAGAATATTGATAGTTCCCTGTGCTATACAGTTGGAGCTTATTGTTTATCCATTCTACATACAATTGTTTGTATCTACTAAGTCCAAACTCCCAGTTCATCCCTCCTCTGTCCCCTTGGCAACTGCAAGTCTGTTCTCTGTATCTGAGTCTGTTTCTGTTTTATAGATAAGTTCATTTGTGTCGTATTTTAGATTCCACATACAAGTGATATGATATGATATTTGTCTTTCTCTGTCTGACTTCGTTTAGTTTGCTAATCTCTATGTTGCTGCAAATGGCATCATTTCATTCTTCTTTATGGCTGAGTAATATTCCAGTGTATATATGTGTAACATCTTCTTTGTCCATTCATCTGTTGCCGGACATTTATGTTGTTTCCATTGTACCATGACGTTTTCGCTTATGGCCTGGAATACTCCCCCTATCTCTCAGAAGGATTCTGTGTATCTGTCTCTGGCCAGGTCAGATATCCTCACTGCCTTTCCATCTTGCCTGTGCAAAATGAGTCTCCTCTGCATGTTCCTGTGGTCCAGGGTCACACATGCCATTGCGCTTTATCTTCCAATTGCTACGCATGCATCAGAATTTCTCACCCCTTATTTGTGAGATACTTATTAATTTCAGACACTTTTCTTATTTAAATTTATATCCCTAACACTTTGCACAGCTTCTGTGGATAGACAAATATTTGTTGTCTCAATATTTGTTGATGTGAATTTAGTGGAAAAAGAGAGATAGTAAAAGGAAGAAAGAAAGAAAAGAGAAAAAGTGCACTTTGCCCTTTGAAAGGTCCAATGTCTTAGACTTGGACTGTGGATGAAAGAGGATGGGAACAACTTGTTGAATAACAAGTTAAACCTATTTAATCTCTTTCTGAGAACTGTTTGTACTTGACAGCTGCACATTGTATGTAGCTCTTAGCTGGGGAGAATTCAGCCAAGCACATGGGGATGGCAAGAAGGGAGGCTGAAGAGATGATTTTAAGTTATATAAAGTCATGGTCAGTGATACGATGTCCTGCTCAGCTGAATAACTCCTCCGGGCAGATGGGATGTCAGCTGTGGGAATGTCTCTCAGGACTCCTCCCTTCTCACATTCCTTGGTTCAGGCCGTCTCCACAGGACTACTGCATCAGACTTCTCATGGGGCTCCCTGCCTGCCGTCTTTCACACACAGTTCATCCTGTATGTTGGGCTAGAATGATCTTATAAATCTGTTCCTGTCACACCCTTACTTACAAGCCTTAAGTACCTAAGATATCTTTTTAAAGCATCATTTCAGACTTGCCATGGTAGGGCCTGAACTTTTTTTTACGGGCTCATTTTCCAGAACTCCCATTCCTCCCTGTAGTGTTCCAGCTAAAGTGAACCGTATGCCAATCTGGACTGTTGACCACACCCTAATATTTCCTATTTTGGTATTTCTCTTAGGGAGATCTCTCCACCTGGAATATTCGGTTCTTAGCTCTGCAAGACCAATAACTGCATCCTTTGCTGCCACAGACAAATGCTACCCTTTCCGCATTTGAAACTACACTAGAATGTTTTCGTCATTATGGTCATCTGAATATACATTCTGTATTAGGGTAGTCCAGCTGCTATAACAAATTTCAAATCTCAGTGGCTTAACACAATAAAATTTGAACATCTCTTATGTCTGGCCACTTCCAAGCAGAAACTCAGGAATCTAGGCATCTTCTACAACATGTGGTTTTATCATCTCAGAGGCCTTAGCTTCTGATGGGCTGTCTCGAGGGCAGGAGAGAAGGAGAGAGGATGGTGGATGTATGAGATATGTTAGAGGCTAGAATGGGAAGTGCTCATGTTATTTCCACCTAGATGCCACTAGCCAGAACGGAGGCGTATGGTGCCAGTCTAAAAGCAAGGATGTCTGGGAAATGCAGTTTCTTTGTGGGCTCTGGAAGAGGAAATGGAATCGGTGCACTTATGGCCAGTCATTTCCACCTCCCTTCTGGAGAGGTCTCATCATTTCCGCATCTTTTGGCGTTTCTGAACGAAGTACCCTGAACATCTAGGAGGCAGTGATACCCGTCAGGACCGGTATATGGGCAGCACTTCACACGCTATCTTTTGATGCTTTATTTTTCTTTCTTGCTCCTGAGAAGGGATAAAACCTTTAGTGCCTTCACCTTCTTCTCGCTACTATCCTCCCCCTCCTCCTCCTTGTCTCTACATTTTCTCGCCTTGTCATCTAAACTTTTCTTATTCTCTTTGCCTTCTCTTAACCTACTTTCATTCTTACCCAAAAGCCAATTGCAAAAGGCCTAAGTGCACTCAGAGTCAAAAATGCGTATGTTGGAGTTCCCGTCGTGGCGCAGTGGTTAACGAATCTGACTAGGAACCATGAGGTTGTGGGTTCGGTCCCTGCCCTTGCTCAGTGGGTTAACGATCTGGCGTTGCTGTGAGCTGTGGTGTAGGTTGCAGACGCAGCTCGGATCCTGCGTTGCTGTGGCTCTGGCATAGGCTGGCGGCTACAGCTCCGATTAGACCCCTAGCCTGGGAACCTCCATATGTCGCGGGAGCGGCCCAAGAAATGGCAAAAAGCAAAAAAAAAAAAAAGCGTATGTGTGTGTTCTTGGGCAGAGAGAGAAGAGGGCAGCCATTCCAGTTCCTTCTGTTATATTTTTTTTTTGGGGGGGGGTCTTAAATAAACCTTCTTTTTGGGAATAGTTTTAGATTTACAGAGAAGTTGGAAAGATGATAGAGTGTTTCCATAAACCCCCTCTCCCAGGTTCCCCTAATGCTGACATCTTATATTTCTCGGGTACTTTTGTCGAAACTAAGACACTAGCATTGGTACAGTGCTATTAACTGAATTCCGATTTTATTTGGATTGTGCCCGTTTTTCCACCAGTGTCCTTTTCTGTTGCAAGATCCTATCCAGGGCACCACATTGCATTTGGTTTTCATGTCTTCTTAAGTCTCGTCTCGTCAGTAATAGTTTCTCAGTCTTTCTTTGTGTTGGATGACCTTGGATGACCTTTGGATGACCAGTTTTGAGGAGTACCAGTCACATATTATGTAGACTGTCCCCATTTAGGTTTGACTTTTTTTTTCTTATGGTTCTGGGGTTATGGGTTCTTACGAGGAAGACCACAGAGGTGAAAGTTCTGTCCTCATCACATCATGTCAGGGGGTAAATATATCCACCTGATATCATTCATTATAAGAAACTCGAGCACTTGATTAAGGTCATGTTTGCTAAATTTCTCTACTATGAAGTTACTATTTTTCTCCTTTCCATATTCTTATTTGCTGGATACCACTCACTAAATCCAGCGCAGGGAGGGTGAAATTAAGTACCACTCCCTGGAAAGGATAATAGTTACTTAATATTATTTAGAGCATTCTTGACGCTTCCCCACTTACATGGTGTCAAAGCCCCTAAACATATTTGTGCTTCAATGGCAGACATAAATCAGGGCCTCCAAAGCTACCTCGCTGACATCTAAATGAAGAGCCTTGCAAATATTTATTCCACAGGAGAAAGAGAGGGTCCATCCTGAGGAGTTGAAACAAAGCAAGCAAATGAGCCAATTAGCATATAATCATTCTGTGAAGGCACACACCTTGGAGTTGGCTAATGACTGCAAATCGCTGCTTGAGTCCTCACTGCCTCCATTATTCATGAGTGCACAGCCTCACTCTTGGCTGAAATGGTGAGGTGCCTGAGTTTTTTGAAATTGCTCCCATTTTTGGTGGCAGGCCAAGGTGCTGAGGTGTTCTGTTGGTTGGTAAGGGAAGTGGGTAGGAGGGTGCCTTCAGCCGTTGTAACAGCCACAGTCATGCCCTACCTAGCCAGCTCAGAGCATCAGCGATGGCAGAGAGGAGCCTCAGAATGTCTGACAGGAGGTGGAGTTTCTTACTTCAAAGCCTGCTTTCTCAGCTGTCAGGAAAAGTGTGAAGGGAATGCTTTTGAAATAAAAATTGAAATGAATCACGACTCTAATTGTTTTCCATTTATAATCATAGTTGGGTGAAATCATCTAGACAGATCACTTTATTCTACATGTGAGAATACAGATAATGTGAAAAGTCTTACAGCTGAGTGCAGGAACTGGGCCACCTTAAGACTTTTCTGCCAGTTTGCGTGCTCTTTGGGACTCATGGTATGTGGGTTTGGCTCCGGGCACACCTGAGTTTCAATCTTGATACTGCCATTTATTAGTCAAGTGACGTTTGCAACTTTCTCTCTCTTGAACCTCAGACTTTCTCAGCTGCAAAGTGGAGTTACTGAAATTTTCTTTGGATGGTTGTTGCAAGGATTAAATGAGGAAATGCCTGTTAGGTACCTACCAGGTATTTAATAGAAAACGACTGCATCAGAATGTTTTTGGTGCAAATAACAGGAAATCCAACCCAAAGTGGCTAAAAGAATCAAAAGAATATTTATGTTCTTTCACATAAATAGAATAATAGTAGGATTACTTCAGGGTGGATTGCTTCAGAGGCTCAACATTGCTATCAAAAGTCTAGATTCTTTCTATTTTTTCTACTCTGTCATCCTCCGCAGGAAGGGTTAGGCTTCAGAATAGCTCTCCTCGCAATCAAAACATGGCTGCTGAAATCCAGGCATCATATTATAGCTGACAGGCCCAGAAGAAGATGAGGTATCACTCTATTATCTTTATTTTTTTTATTTTTTATATCATTTCCCCCTTTTTTAAAATTTACCCAATACATTATTTTTTTTTCTACTGTACAGCATGGTGACCCCATTACACATACATGTATACGTTCTTTTTTTCTCACATTATCATGCTCCATCATAAGTGACCAGACATAGTTCCCAGCGCTACACAGCAGGATCTCATTGCTAATCCATTCCAAAGGCAATAGTCTGCATTTATGATCCCCAAGCTCCCAATCCATCCCACTCACTTCTTTAAAAGTGAGGAAATCATTTTCAAAAGCAAGCCACCCCCACTCTTCCTTTCCTAGTTGACCTGCTCTTCCCATCTCTTTGACTAGAATTATGTCACAGATTTTTGTCTACATCGTGGGTTGCCATAATTGGTTTAGACCCATCAGGATCTATTTCTGGGCCACTATAATTGGTTAGACCAGCCAGGATCCATCTGAGGCAAATGCTGGTCCAGCCTCCCTAATATCTGAATAAAAAACATGTACATTGTTAAAAAGGAGGAGCATCTGAATGTGTCAGAACTTTTGCAGGTTCAGCAAACGAGGTTATTGACTTAAGTCATGAGGCTGGTCATTGATCTGATAGATTAAAATGTAGATATCTTTTCCTGCCCTTTAGGTTGGTCATTTGGTTCAGTCTTTAATATTGTAGAATCTCAGAATTTGAAGGGATCATTTTAAAGCATGTTTAAAGAATGATTACTTCCTCTTCTTGAATTCCTACCAGTATATAAGAGTCTGTCCCTGAAGCAGAGCTGAATGGCTTCTTATGAACCAGCCCTGGGGTTATATCTTTTTTTTTTTTTTTTGACTGCCCCCATGACAAATGGGAGTTCCTGGGCTAGGGAGTGAACCTGAGCTGAAGCTGCGACCAACACCATAGCTGCAGCAACACAGGATCCTTAACCCACTGCACCACAGCAGGAACTCCCAAGGTGGTGGTGGGGGGTGCTATATCTTGAGGTGATTGTTTACATCAAAATTAATTGAAATGAAATAAAGCTACAAATTCACTTCCCCAGTTGTGCTAGGCACATTTCAAGTGCTCGATAGCCACACCATGAATAGTAGGTACTGTATTAAACACTGCCAATTATGTAACGTTTCCATTGTTGCAGAAAGTTCTTTTGGCAACCACTGCTCCAGGGTATCCTCCAGACCTTTTCAGTTTTAAAATTCTGAAGAAGTAAGAGACTCAGGACTACTAGTGTCTATGTATGGAGTTAATAATTTAATGGGCATATTGATTAGTTGGAAAAAAACCAGAAATGATTCATGGGTCAACATTTAGAAGTTCTTAGCAGTAGTTATTTGTCAGTTGATCCCGGTAAAGTAGAATGAATGATTCTCAATGTGCCTACATTTGCAATACGAGTTTTAATTCATTAGTATTTATTTTGTGCTTACTCATTCACACCTACAAACCTCAGTTCTTGGTTATTCTTGGATGTTTCTTTTTCTCCTGTCTTGGTCTGTCCAATATTCTGCATGTCCCAGCTGTTAACGTCTTCATCAACCAGAAGATGGGGACAAAGGAGTATATTACATTCAAAATAGTGAAAAATTAGAGCTTGTCAGTGTCTTGGGTAGAGATTTGGTGGGATAACATTGGTTCAAATGAGGAGTTTGGGCCATCTGGTGATTTAACTATCTACTGGTATTATTACTAATAGTACCTTCTATAGAAATATCCCTTTCATATTTCTATTTCATTTAATCTTCCTGTAAGTTATTGTATTATCCTCATTTCGGACATGAAAAGAGACTAAATTACTACTGTGTAATATGGCACATTAGTTGGGGTTAATGTTTTTTAATTTTATTTCTTTTTTATTTGAATTTGGCTTAATAAAACTCTCACTGAATATGCACACCCATGTCCATAGCTGGTGTTTCAAGTAGTTATAAAGCTAGAATTTGAACACAGAACTTCTGATTCAAAATTTGGTGCTCTCCATATTTGTGGCTTCCTTTCTCTGTCCTTTTCTATATTCTTGTACCTTTCCTCTTTGCCAGAGATAATTGACACATGGCCATGCTAAACTCATAAAAAGTTATGAAACATACAATAAAGGGACTCAGTTCATAAATAATCATGAAAGAGCTTGGGGATCTTGACATGAAGGGTATGCTTAATTATAATTGTATTCAGGTATGCAAATCACAATAGAATTTCCTTCTCCAGTCAGAGATGTAAACACTTACGGATTGATGCAAGCCTCTTATTCATCATTAGTAGCCATTTCTACGTACGTGCTGGGTTGCTGTCGAAGAGAATGGAGAGTAGGTGTAGGTGATGGTGAACTGAATGGGGCTGATGTGTATTTTTTTCTCTCATGTGTTCTCTGCTAATATTGTTTCCAGAGAGGAAACACTCTTTCAACTGATGCAAACAAAACTTGAGTAATAGGTCGAGTGAATTGGATAACAAATATTGAAGTGGAAAATGATTATTGGATCTTTTCATTATTCAATCTGATGATGAACAGCCTTCGTCACCTCCCCTTCTGTTTCTTTTCCAGTGGACAGAGGAGATACAACAGCTGGCAACGAATCCGTCCCTCACCTGGTTGATTGTTCAGTTGTAGGGCATTTATTTAACTGGCGTTGTTAATCAGCACTTTTCCAGGCAGTCTCCACATGGCTGTTGAATAATGGTGACACCCAAGCAAAGCATATGACAGGGATTAATTTGATTATGTTGTCCAGAAAATGGAGCATGGGCTCAAAGGGTGCTGCAGTTGTAACAGCCCATGAGGAACCAGGTGGTGCTGACATTTTTCCTAATGGAAAGTGAAGATGGAAAGTGCTGGGGCTGGAGGTGGATCGTGGTCTATTTTTAGATTTCTGTGGATCACTTGCTGTGAATCTTTGCTTGCAGCATGAAAGCTGGTTTCTGTAAGCAAACTTCGCTTCACTGTATATATCGTGTTTTGTATTTTGCAAGGTCTTTACTAAACCAGACCCTTACTCTAGAAAAACACTGTGATATTCTTATGCCCCATTCTGGATTGCTATAAATAGGATAAATGAATGAATGAATGAACAAATGAATACATGACTCTGTGAGTAAGGGTGAACTACATAAAGAAAATGTACTGGGTTTAAAAAGAAAGCCTTTCGGGTGTAATTGCTTCCTTCTTTTTCTGTTAAAGATTACTAAATAAACAACACCAAACTACTTCCAATTAAACAAGTGAACTCTGCATATTGTTTCCCATGAAGGCAACTTTTTGGAAAAGGAGACAGACATTTGAGATCCTGTTAGGCTCAAACACTTCCTCTGTTTAATTATGATGCAGTATAGATTTTTTTTTATTGAGATATAATTGACAATAACATTATATTAGTTTCAAGTGTACAACATGATTTAATATTTGTATATATTGTGAATGATGCAGTATTGATTTATCCTGAGACAAAATAAGTGAGCTAAAGCTACCTTAAATGGATCAACATATCAGCGACTTTGGCTTGTCATTATTGATGCATGCTTGTTTTGCCCTCTCTCTCTTTGTAACTAAATATAATATATATATATATATATATATATATATATATATATATATTTATCAGAAGGAGTCCTTTGATGAATTATAAAACCAAGAGAGGAGTAACATTGAGCATTTGGAACCAATTCTTTCAACAAAAAATTTTTTGGCATGTACTATGTGTTAGATTCTTCCAGGTGCAGAGGAAGCGAAAATGAATGAATGAGTTAGGGTAAAGTTAGCGAGGTTGCCCATCGAAGACTATCTTTGCTTCCTTCAAAGTTTACCTTAAGAGGTCTCACTTCTTATCATCATTGTCCCATGAGGTTTTTCAGTGTATTTCCTATAACCTGTAAGACTGGCTATGAGAGGCATTCTGGCAATGCAGTTTTCTCCCTTGTATCACATTTCCCTTGATGTTTTGGTCTTCTGTCTAGATTGTCATGTTGGGAAGCAATGCTCAAGACCCTTAATCTGCAGTGCAATCTCTTTTTTGAAGACTTTACTTCTCTGTATTGAGGTCACGGAGAGTCTGCTGAATGGTTTTGCTTAGGAGTAAGGCATACTCAAGTTTGAAGTGTAGAAGTTCTCTGTCATCAGAGGAATGGAATGGGGGTCTCTCTTCTTTGCCCTCCTTTCTTTCCTCCACCTCTTCCTGTTGCGCGTTTTCTCTCTACCCCTTCTTTGGAACTGTTCTTATCTGGTTTCCACTGTTTCTCCTGTTGCCAAATCTGATGTCCTGATAGCTATTAGATATGATAGCTGATAGTTAACTGATCCGATCTGATAGCAGATCGGATCAGTTTGAAATTCAAGTAACTTCCCCCAAGGCAGAGGGTGAATGAAATAGGTTTAACCAGACCTTGACTGTAATGAGATGGCTTCATTAGGGCTCTTAAGAGTCACTAATTCCTGAATGAAGCCCAAGGCTCAGCTCTGATGTACAAATGACCAAGCACATAAGGATTTAAAATTTTCATTTCATCCATCCAATGAACCTGTCATCTAACTGACAAATTATTACCCGTACTGACTGTGAACTGGTCCTGGGTCAGATCCTGGAGGTACAGAGGTGATTACATACCTCCCTTATGTTGTGAGATGGGTAGAGTCAGAAATTCAAAATACTCAGTGCCATCCAGCATGATAAAATGCTCTAACCAGGGGGTGCCAGAGGCTCACTCTGAGAATGAGTAGAAAGGGTTCAGGGAGCATTTTGAAAGGAGAATCTGGAGATGTGACATTTGAAGAACAAGTAAAACTCCTCAGATATTAAGGGAAAGACTTGTGTGCGGATCCATGCAGAGAAACCATTAAGGGGTCCGTAACCTGGGGGAAAATTCCATCACCCTAGGGCGGAATGTGGCAGTTTTGAGTCACATAGATTTATACTGACCTCCTCAACTTGAAGAAACAAAGAACATGAACCAGGGCTTAGAACACAAATGCCCAACAAAAGTTCGCAATAATAATGGCGCTTATAACTATTATTAGTATAACGGGGGCTGGGCGGAGCATGAGCCCAGGAAGTTCTCTTGTGCTTCTTCGCATCACTTGCCCAGCTGGGAGGTCGTAAGAGGAGAGAGGCTGTCATTTTTCAGGGTCTTTGCTTCTCTTCTTTTCCTCAACATACTGTTGACCATGATCCCTTTTAAGGACTTGGTTAACTCCTGCCCTAGAGTTGGTCAAGGAGGAGAGAGGGGCGCAAGGGAGCATGCTTGCCTGCTGGTTAAATTGTTGGTCAGTGCTACAAGGACAGAGGGATTTGGCCAGAAGGAGTTAGGGAAGTAAAGGACTGTGATTATTTTGCAGTTGAAGAACAGGGGGTCTAATGAGGGACAGTTGTTACGCTAAAATTACGCATATGAATAAAGGCCATAGTAGGGTAGTAATACCTGAGTATCCTAAGTAACTCTTACTCAGGTACTTTTCCCAGAGTACCATGGGGAAAGGAGGGAGAGAGAAAGAAGGGAAGAGAGGGGGCAATTCTTAATTAATTCATATCTTGAGCAAGTTTGCAGTGTATTTTCCTTGTCTTGGTTACTGAGCTCCTTTATTTTGCAATGGAGAAATGTTCTCATTTCTTTCAGGAAAAAACTATGGTTATGTTTCCCTTAGAAGGTAGATAGATAGCTTCTGTAGTGAGAGAGAGAGAAACAGAGTTGTTTTGGACATGAATGAGAAATTGTTCCTGTAGGTTCTGCCTTTCGTATTTGCACATATTAGCACTGTTTTCTGAAGATAAAAACAAACAACCAGAGAGAGAAATCTATGTTAAAAATAGCTAATCTAAGTAAGAAGTCAGCTTGGGTTTTGGACTGGTGTATTGAAAATTGCTTTCATGGAGTTTCTGTTGTGGCTCTGTGGTAACAAACCTGACTAGTATCCACAAGGACTAGGGTTCGACCCCTGGCCCCTCTCAGTGGGTTAAGGGTCTGGTGTTGCCTGTGAGCTATGGTGTAGGTCGAAGGCATGGCTGGGATGCCATGTTGCTGTGGTGTAGGCTCTATTGGACCCCCAGCCTGGAAACTTCTATATGCAGCAAGTGTGGCACTAAAAAAAAAAAAAAAAAGCTTTCATTATTATTGTGTGAGGTATGTTGTTTCCAAGTAACAGTGAAGAAAAAGCTTGGAAGCTTAGAATCACAATTTTATAATTCTCTAACTTTGTAAAGTACCACATAAAAGAACTTTAGCCTTAATTATATTGGAACCACGTGTGCTCTGCTTTAATCGTGAACCGTCATTGGAAAGATTATTTCTGTCTTAACTCAGGAGCAGAAGAAAAAAATATAAGCCCATAAAAACAATTTAGAGTCTTTGAAGGAAGGCAGTAAAGAAGTTATACTATTACAAGACGGTTTTTGTGTTATTTCAACTTAATATGGAGTGACTTGACGAGAGTAAATGCAAAATCCTTGAATCTGAGGAAAACTAGTTAACAGAAAGGCAATTGAAAAAGCAAAAGTTAATTAGCATTGCTTTTTTCTTTTGATAAAAAAACCCTACAAATGTAACACCTTGTTAGAGAGAAACTTAAGAGAAGCTACTACTGCGTCATGGTGCAGTGGTTAACGAATCTGACTAGGAACCATGAGGTTGTGGGTTCGATCCCTAGCCTAACAGGATCTGGCGTGGCCGTGAGCTGTGGTGTAGGTCACAGTCTCGGTTTGGATCTGGCGTTGCTGTGGCTGTGGTCCGGCGGCTACAGTTCCTATTAGACCCCCAATTAGATCCCTAGCCTGGGAACCTTCATATGCTGCAGGTGCAGCCCTAAAAAGACAAAAAAAGGGGGGGGCGGGTAGAGAGCTACTATCTATTTTAACAAATTAAAAATAATTTGTTTTCCTATTACAAATGTATTATGTTACATGTTCATTAATATACTGAATTTGTTAAGCAAATAAGTATATATTAGTATATTGAAATTACTGTAAAATTGAAAGAAGAAAAATTTTAAATGTAATTTCAGTACTCGGAAATTTTTTTACTCAAGGACACCTGAAGGATTAAACACAGTTTTGACAGTGGTATTCTATGTCAGCTCTTTTTTTAAGGGGCAAAGACATGGGGCAGAGAGGAGGGAGGAAGAAGTGTCAGTTTATTTTGAAAAAACTCCACGTGACAGATACTATCTGCAACACACTTTTCTTTTTTGGCTGTGCCAGCGGCATGCAGAAGTTCCTGGACCAGGGATTGAACCCCTGCCACACAGTGACCCGAGCCACTGCAGTGACAATGCTGGATCCTTAACCCGCTGCATCACAAGGGAACTCCCCTAACATCACTTTTACGATTGTATACAGTATAATATTTTGAAAACAAACCCTTAATTGTTGGCCATTATTTTGAATTTTTAACCATAATGTGTAATATTGTGACAAACACTCCTCCCCACCCCCATCTGATTATTTCCTTACAATAAATTTCTAGATGTAGAATTACTCTATCAAATAGCCTTTCCCTTACTAGTCTACATTGATTTTAGGCCATTGCCAAATTGTTCCCAAAAGTATCACACCAGCAGATACTGTTGCTAGTGGTTTATGAATTGTCCATGTTCTACCATCTAGGCCAAGATCATTGAAAAAAAATCGATGCCAATTTGATGCAGAAAAATGATGTTGTTTTATTTACATTTTAGAACTGGATACTGAAGATGAACATTTTAATAATTGCATAGACCATTTGAATTTCTTCTTTTTATATGATAGCATAATATTCAATGTATTGGAAGAATTATGTCATTACTTAATTTTTATGTCATTAATTAACATGTTATAATTTCTCTCATATATTGTTTACTTTTAATTTTATGTTGGTTGTTGACATGTAGGAATTCTTACAAAGTCAAATTTCTCAGCTCTTTATTTTTTGTGCTTAGGAAAAATAAATTTTTTAAGTACAATTTTAACTTTTAAATCATGTACACAGGTCCTTTAGCTAAAATTTGGTGTCTGTTTTGGTGTTTTGCATAAGATAGGCACTAAATTAACTTTCTTTAAATTAAATTGCTATTTAGGTAATACATTATTAACTCTTAAATTCTGTCTCCACCAATGTTAAATGCCACCTTTTCATATTCTAAATTCCACAGTTTATGTCAATTCCTTCTTGACCTCCAATTCTAATTCATTATCTGCCTTATTTTTCTTGCATTGGTATCACATTGTTTGATTTCCTTTAGATTTAGAAAACATATATTAATTTCTGGCTGGGTAAGTTTCCTTTCATTACTATTCTTTTCCCTTTTTTTTTTTCTGAAACATTTTTATCATTGTATATATTTAACCTTACAAGAAAAACTTAGGGTATTTTTAATATACATCTCAAAACCCACTTGAGATGGCATTAAATGCATAGATTATTTGGGGGATAGTTTCCATCTGTACAGTGTTGAGTCTTTCAGTTCAGGAATTGGTATGCTCTCTACTTATTCTCGTCCTCTTTTATGCTCATCAAGAAGGTTTTGTCATTTTTCGAATATAGTTTTTGTTATGCTTATTTCTAGGTATTTTTTATTTATTGTTGCTATTTTAAGACCCCCCTGCCTTCCACATTATGTTATCTTGAGTATTGTTGATATATAGGAAAGCCATTATTTTTGTATTATATTTTGGTACTTTTCTGTCATAGTTCTTATTGGTTCTTTTTTGAGTTTTCCTGGTAGACAATCATGACATTTGCAGATCAACACTGAAAGCTTTTTTTTTTTTTTTTTTTTGTCTTTTTTTGCTATTTCTTGGGCTGCTCCCACGGCATATGGAGGTTCCCAGGCTAGGGGTCCAATCGGAGCTGTAGTCTCCAGCCTACACCAGAGCCACAGCAACGCGGGATCCGAGCCGTGTCTGCAATCTACACCACAGCTCACGGCAACGCCGGATCGTTAACCCACTGAGCAAGGGCAGGGACCGAACCCGCAACCTCATGGTTCCTAGTCGGATTCGTTAACCATTGCGCCACGACGGGAACTCCTGAAAGCTTTCTTCTGCTACGTCTTTGATTATTTCTCTTGTTTCATTAGTTCTGCTCTTTCATTAGGAGCTCCTATTACATTAAAGTATAATGGTCCCTCAGCATCCATTGGTTTCAGGAGTCCCTGTGGATATCAAAATACATGGATGTTGAAGTTCTTGATATAAAATGATGCATATATCAGTACAATGAATATATATGGCCCTCCATGTCTGTAAGATCCAACTAAAGGATGAGAAACTCAAGGATATGGAAGATTGACTGTACTTTCTCCGTGTTTTCCTTTGCATTCTGAAGCGCTCTTAAATTGGCCTTCCTCATTAATATCTGTATTAGTTGGGGTTCACTAGAGATACAGAACCAATAGGATGTAGGTATAGCTAGAAAGATGTTTATTGTAAGGAGTTGGTTTACATGATTATGGAGGCTCCAAGTCCTAAGACCTGCAGTTGCCATGCCAGCGATTCCATGTTATGGTTCTGGTACAAATGCTGACAGGCTTGAGACCCGGTGAGAGCAGTTTGAGTTGGAAGGCAGAAAAGAACCAATGTCCTAGCTCAAGAAAGTCAGGCAAGAGTTGTTCCCTCTTACTCATCAGAGGGTCCGTTTCAGGCTGTTTCAAAAAATGGAATATTTCCTATTAAGCTGTTGCTCTTTTGAGAGCCCTCTGTCAGCTCTCCTTAGGAGCCTTAAGTGAGGCAAGGCTAGACTTACACCTTTAAGGCTTTGGCTTAACCTGGGGCTTTTCAGTGTCATCCTGTATGTTTCCAGCTGACAGTTTTGGCTTAGTAGCTCGAGTGTTTGCAGTCACCCTTCATTTCTTCCAGTTTCCTGAGAATCCTCTGGAGCGTTTTGAGACTTGGAATTTTCGTGTAAACAAAGGATGTCCAAGTGTATCTGTGGTCATTGTGAAAGGCGAGAATTCAGTCAGGGAGCGAGAGGAGCAAATAAAAACTGATGCTCAGTTTGCCAGCGAAGCGGGTGTTTTTCAGCTCCTCAGTCCCCATGTCTTGAATAGCCTCTCCCACATTGTTTGGCTTGGCATTGGTGCTACCCACCCCCGTCTTGGAGGAGTCCTTCCAGAAGGAATTCTGGGTCAGGTCGGAAGTCAGCCATATCAACATAGTAGCTTGAAGAATAGAGCAACTGCTTTATGACTTTGAGGTACAAACACTCTCATGTTTTATTTTTTATTTTTTAAATGAAATTAAACCTAGATTTTAAGCCCTAATAGCTATGGTTGGGGAAGGCGCTAATGTTCCTTTTTATTAGGGCTCTCTTTCCTCTCTACTGGATCATGCAAGGACCTCAGCAGTTATATGTGCCTCGTGAACCAGAAAAAAGGACCTGGCCTTAAGTCCATGGTAGTCACCATTATCGGCATCCTTCCTTCTGCTCCAAGATGCTCCAGGTGGCGCCTGGTCCTTCACGTCTGGCAGGCTTTGCTTCTAGACGTGCCCGTGAGGGTGCTCACAGGATCCCGCCCCACTGATTGTAGGCGTGACCTTGCAACTGGATATGTGATCAGGGTGACGCTGTTCCTTCTCCCTGCCCCTCACTTTGCAAAACCTATTCGCATGACTTCCCGGGCTCTGGGAATCCAACCCTTAGGGAAGAGACCAGTCTGCCTTCCTCTTGTTGCACCAGTGTCCATCCTGTCCTCCTACCTCCTTTAGCAAATCTCTTCTAAAGTATTGTGCTGTTAACGCTTCCCTGAGGGTAACAGAAATCGGTCTCTAAGGACCCTGCTCCCTCTTGAGTGGAGAATGGAAGTGTCGCTTTTGTTCTTTCAGCTAATGAGTTCACAACAACATCCTGCCTCCCCAAATGAAAATCCTGATACCAACTTAATTTTTCAACAACTCATTCTACACCAGAATTTCTTTAGTCATTTGGGAAGAAAAAGGTGAGCAGGGGATTTTGAACTTTCTTGGCCACTAACCTGTAACAAGTAATAGACCTTGTTGGACTGATCAAGAAAATAAGAGAGAAGAGAGATGGCCAACATCAGGAAGGAAGGAGAGCCCATCATAGATCCTGGGACATGTTCATGTGTATGTGCCATGTATCTGTCCACTTGTGTAGTGAACTGACCAGCTGTTGTAATAAGTTTGAAAGACTTGAAGACACAAAGAGATGAAATAGTGCTATACTGGAGTTAGAAGCCTCAAATTCCTGTTATAACTCTCATAAAATTTTTTAGCAAGTCTCTCAACCACTGCGGGCCTCAGTTTTATTACCTGTAAAAGAGTATAATAAACCTCACCCATGGACTCTTAGCCTCAAAAGGAATCATGTACATGGAATCACCATATGAACTGTAAAGTTTCATTTACACATGAGATAGTTTTCTTATAGTTGTTATTATTAGCAGAGTTTGTTCAAATAATTCTTGGTCAAATAGTTTGGAAAGCCTAGCTAGACAAACAGCTTGAGATCAATATTTTTCTCTTGACCTTTAAAACAAAATCTCTCTGAGGGGTTTGCCAGAAAGGAAAGTTGATCATGTCAAGGGAAGGAGAAATTTCAAGGCTGTTTTCCCTCTGATGGGCTTCCAGATGCATACCAAGTAAGGAGTTTGATTTCTACATTTTGCATCTGCCTGCTCCCAGGAGCAGAGAAGCAGAGGTTTTCACTTGCATTGCTGAGTCATAACTTGCGCGTAAGAATGCTCTTTCCCATATGGTCCAGGAAGTCAAGTGAGATGAGAAGTGCAAGCACTCCATTTTAATGTTTAGTTTATTGCCATGAAATGGGCTGTAAGGTGCTGCTGATGAACTTGTCCAGAGATGTGACTGAAGATCTGGGAAGAAATAACTATATAGTTATAGGGGGCTCGAGTTTTATACTTCTATAGTTTTGTAGTCTAAAACTCTAGCAAAAGAGGACTCAAATCACCTAACCGGGTATGTGTTCTGAAAGGACTGTCAGAGCCACCTCTTTTATTCTGGCTTCCTCTTATTACTCTCTAGCTCTCTGCTCCCTCAGCTCCCAGCTTCCCAAGGTTACTGCACCTTCTAGGTTTCCAACGGCTCCTCATCCCTCTCACCGCAGGTGGTGGAATCAGGAGAAGAAAGTGCAGGTGGCAGAAAAATTCTGGCACCTTCTCTTTTGCTATTTTACATATGTATGTGCCTATTATGAGCAGCCCTCCTGCCATTTGGGGAGGTCATTAAGGTGTTTCCTTGGAATAAATGTGACAGACCCCTGCCTGCTTCTTCATTATTATGATGCATCAGCTTTAATCAGAAGCAGCAAGGACACACTCCTCCCATCCCCTGAGAACAGCAGGTGTATTATCTCATGGGGTTTGCTGAGCACATTAGGAGTGTCCTTTGGCAATGAGGTAGGTACAGCTCGGTGCTAGGAAGAAGAGAAGTATGCCAAATCTTCTATTGCGTAGCATGTGAGCCCCCCATAGCGGGATGTATGCAGTGGTGAAAGGGGGAATGGGTTGACTAAGGTATTGCTTCTAAAACATTCCCTGAAGTTTCAAAGCACTATGTAGTTTCATTCCAGGTAAATGTCACATTTAAGGACAAAAATTTCTTGAGTTACACCTCTCCAATATTGTAAGAGTTTTAAAGGCTAGGTGTAAGGACACTCTTATCCCTCTATCTCTTTTTATTTCTTTTTTTCTTGAAAGTATATTTGATTTACAGTGTTATATTAATTTCAGGTGTAAGACACAGGGATTCAGTATTTTTACAGATGATATTCCGTTTCATTCTCTCTCTTTTTATCACCCCAATCTCCTGGAATTTTCTTACACCTTTACTTGAGCAGACCTCTTTCATTCCTGCCATTCTGTCCCCACCATCCTGGTCCCTTAGTTGTATGTTGCTTTGTTTGCATGTTGGGCTTCTGAGAGGTCACATCTTTCCATTGTGCAAAGCCTTCTGGGAGGTGTAGTTCTCTACTCTGGTGGCTGTTGTCTTCAGAATCTGCCTGTGTAGTTTGCATCCTTTCCTTCCTTGGAGCTCTGGGGACAAGGAAGAAGGTAAGAGAGCAAAGAAATTGAGGAAATAGAGTAAAATCTCCTATGTTTATGATTACATTCTATAATGATAAGTTGTCATACTCGTTGACCAACTATTTGGCAGATTACCTATAGCCTTAGTGGCTTTTTTGGCTTATCTTTCCTCATTAGGACTATTTAGACTCATAGAGTAGAAATTAGAAGATTTATAGTGAGCTCACCTTTGCAAATCTTATGCAAAAATTAGATTTTTGCATAAGATTTTGATTTTTCTTAGAAATTATACTTAAGAGTCAACTGCTGGCCAGTCTCATTTCTGGATATAGATATAAAAAATTCTAAGAATATTATCAAATTGAGTCTAGTAGTATCATGACCAAGTGAAGTATAAGCCAGAAATGCAAGGATAATTCAGTATAGAAATTTATTACATTACTAGATAAATTGACTTCTTTTTTTCCCTTTTCCTTTTTCAGCTGCACTCGTGGCACATGGAAGTTCCCAGGCCAGGAATTGAATTCGAGCCACAGCTGTGACCTGCGCCATAGCTACAGCTAATGCTGGATCCTTAACCCACTGCACCAGGCCAGGGATCAAACCTTTGCTGCTGCAGAGACACTGCTACATCCTTAACCTGCTATGCCACAGCAGAAATGCCCAAGCTAAATTGACTTTATAAGGCAATGTCCATTTCTTTTCTTTTTTCCTATTTTTATTTTTTCAAATCATGGTAGGAACACTTAACATGAGGTCTATCCTCTTAACAGATTTTTAAGTGTAATGTTGGCAATATCCATTTCTAAATAAATCTCTTACAAAAGGAGAATAGAGGACAGTTATTCTTGGAACACAAAGAATAGTAACAGAGGAAGATTTTCACTATTAGAAATATGTATTATAAAGCTATAATGATTAAAACACTGTGTACAGATTCCAGTATGGACAAATAGAGATGAAGAAAGCAGAGTAAAAAGTCCAAAAATGGACCCAAGTATATATGAGTTACAGATGTCACAAAGTTTTTTAATTGGTGGGCAAAGGATGGCTAAGTCAGTAAAATATGTTGGGCTCATTGGCAAAACATTTGCTAAGAATTGAGTCAGATCATTTATGTCATTCACACAATTAGCTTTAGAAGGAAAAACTGTGAAAAGAAGAGGAAGAGGAGAGAGGAGTTGGAGAAGCGTGGGGAGGAGGAGAAGGAAGAGGAAGACGAGAAAAAGAACCTGAGGCAGTGGGAGAAAGCATAGGAGACATCATTTTGGAGGTGAGGAAGGCCGACCGGGGGCTGGAGGGGGGCTCTCCAGTAGCCTGGGGTGAGCACCCGAAATTATGGGAAAATCCGTGAGAGGACTCGTAGCCACCTTGAGGGGAACACTCTCTTTAAAACAGAAATTCCCAGGAGTCCCCGTCTGTGCCTGAGTGGTTAACGAATCCGACTAGGAACCACGAGGTTGCGGGTTCGATCCCTGGCCTCACTCAGTGGGTTAAGGATCCGGCGTTGCCGTGAGCTGTGGTGTAGGTTGCAGACGAGGCTCGGATCCCGTGTTGCTGTGGCTGTGGTGTAGGCTGGCAGCTGCAGCTCTGATTGGACCCCTAGCCTGGGAACCTCCATGTGACGAGGGTGAGGCCCTAGAAAAACAAACAAAACAAAACAAAACAAAACAGAGATTCCCATATGATTCCTAGGGTGCTTAGAAGGCTTAGGTTTCTGGTAACTCATCCTTTGGGAACAGAGAATAATAGTTTCATGATCGAAAGGTAATATTTTACCCATGAATGCGTTCAAGCAGTATTGGAAGATGATACCAAGATGAGGTTTGGAGAACATCAAGGAAAACCGGCTTTTAAATTTGCATCAGTGTTTTCTTATAAAGTGGGCTGGCAGGTAACTTCTAGGCATTTATTACTGACTCTTGTACTGTCAGCCCTTCTGACCATCATGCTCTTTATGAGCTGACCCATAGAGGTGCGCCCCTAGCCCCACAAAGTGGCAGTACACACAGCAGATCTGGTTCTCATCGCATCGCCTCAACTCTGATCTTTCCCCCTGCAATTCTGGCTGCTGCCTGACTGTGGTCCAAAGGTCTCCTGGCTTGAACCTCAGTTTCCCAAACAGACTTTGCCTTGGTGGGCTTTGGGCTCCTACCACTTCTGTGGCTGCAGAAGAAACCAGCTCCCAGTGGTGGTTCCATGGTCTTGGCTAATTGGTAGGGACAAGCCTTCCTTGCCTGCTACCTCACTCCACCTCTACAGCCTTTCTCACTCTCAGGGAGGGGTTCCAACAAGTTATAAATAACCAGTAGGCTCTATAATCAAACATACCATCTTTAGTGTCTCAGAAACATCCTCATTGTTACTTTACACCTGCCCCTCTGCTCCAAGCTTGAAAATCTAGGGACTTGGGGAGTTCCCTTTGTGGCTCAGCAGAAATGACTCTGACTAGCATCCGTGAGGACACAGGTTCGATCCCTGGTCCCTCTCAGTGGGTTAAGGATCTGGCATTGCCGTGAGCTGTGGTGTAGGTTGAAGACTCAGCCTGGATCTGGCATTGCTGTGGCTGTGGTGCAGGCTGGCAGCCTGGGAACCTCCATATGCTGCAGGTGCAGCCCTAAAAAAAAAAAAAAAAAAAAGGCAGTTGGAACTGGTCATTTGAAATTTTCTGATTTCACTTGTGTACTTCTTTTTTTTTTCAGACTTTTAAGAGTCTGTGTCCTTTTGAGCTTGATTCAGAGAGTGCTCTTGAGTTTGCTACGGGACAGAAACAGCTCCTCATTCTCAGAAGCTTTGTTTTGCCATCTGGTTACAAACCCTTTTTCTTGTTCTAGTGTGTGCGAAAGGCCCCCCCCTCCCAGTGTAATTTGTGTCAGTTCACTGCCTCCCCTCGCATCTCCCAGCAGCACCCTCCAGCTTTGTTCCCGTAATGAGAGTATGTTTGAAGTGAGATATTTTATTTGGAGGAGGCGCTCTGGAGTTTTTGAAATTTCTCTGGGGAGTTGAAGGAGATTTTTAATTTCTTCTTAGGCTGTTAGAGTTGTCTCCTAATAAGCGAAGTTGTTACTTTCCCCACCTGTTTCTGAGATCTTAAAGGCAGTCGTTTGGAAAATACCAGCCATCTATGGGGTTTAATCAGATGGCGGGCTCTGAGAGGCTGCCAGGTTGGTGGCAGTGGCCCCATCTTGAGGGGTGATGACTCACCCGCACTGTCATTACAGTGGTGGGTGAAGTGAGGTTAGTCTTTCACTTTAAATTAGGCAGAGAGGAAGGGAAAGGGCCGGGAGGGACAGAGACGATGCAGAGAGGACCAGGCAGGGGGACTTGGTGAAGCAAATGTGCAGCTACAGCCTTCTTTTGGTCCACGGAGGCAAAGACCCATTCTTCCTTAGTTGTCATTGTTTCTTCCTGAGATGCCTCAGGCTTTGTAATGAGAATTATGCTGAATGAGGATTCTTACTACGCAATGGGCGCTGTTGTAAGCCCTAGATGATAGATTTCATTTAGTGGAAAGTCCACAGGCCTGGAGGACAGACACACTCAGATCTTTGGCTTCTGTGCTTCAAGTGTGAGGGACTCTTTGAAGCCTCAGTTTTCTCATCTGCAACTTTCCTCTGCAGGGCGACAGGAGACCCTGCTGTAACACTGACCCGTGGCGGGTCCTCCATGGCGGTTTTGTTTCACGATTCCTCTTGACCTGGGTGGGGCGCACCGCATCTCGGCCCCGAACGTGTCCTCCTCCGTAAAAGAGACTCCGCTCACTTTGTGCATCATCTAAACCTCTTCCTCTGCTTCCATGTTTAGTGACTCTGTTTGGCTGTCCATCCGTCTGTCTGTCCTGTGAACATTCACATGTCTTGAAATGCAGAGCCCTGCAGAGGGCAGTGGTGGGCTCTTCGCTGCTCCCTCTCTGCTGGGCCAGGTGGGGCCAAGGCAGAGCTGAATAGATAAGGAATGTGCTGTGCCTGTTATCTCAGTGCTTTACGGCGGTGAAGGGTGAGAACGCACATGCACTTCCCCAGCCAGAATCCACTCACTGTCTGTCGCTTCAAGAAAGCTAATTCATGCACATATACAGGAGGAAAAAGAAAGTCAGGAGCAGGAAAACAAGTGTGTGTGTGTGCATGTGTGTGTGTATTGGTGCATGCCAGTGTGTGGTCATCTCAGGTGTTGTTTCTGACACTGTTTGCTGTTTGGGGCTCACCTTTCTTATTCTAGCAAGTTGGTGAGTCATGGATGGATCTGTCTAGATCAAAGCGGAAGGTCACTGTCTAGCTCTGAAAGGCATCGAGTACCACTTTGGGCCAAGCTCACGTATTTATACAGCTTTCTGAAAAGTCCAAGTAAGGCATCTTTTGAACTTCCTCCTTAATTTAGTAGAGATTAGCAGCTCAAACCATATGGCATGAGTGTGTAATTTAAGAGAAAGTAAATTAATATGCCACCAGGCAGGCGTTTAATTTATGGCATTAGATGACTAATGGGAGCAACCAGAACGATGTACTTATTGTCCTAGCAAACATAGCAGCATTTATACCACTTATTTCCTCACATAAGAAATTCTTCTTTAGGAATGTCATAGTAAAACAGCCTGAAATTTGATGGGATGTACGGAAATGCTGCCCGCCTCCCTCCCTTTCTTCCTTCTTTTTATTCTGTCCGCAAAAACTCAAGAGATGGCCACATGCCACCTGCTACGTTAGGGACCTGGGAGCGGAATGGAGCTCGAGGGGCTTTTCCCTGGAACAGACGCATCACCAAAGAAGTTGCGCAACCATCACTCTGTCCATCTCCAGACAGATTTTCACCTGGATCTGATTTTTCATCATCTCAAACCGAAACTCTCCCCAAGCCCCTGGTACCCTCCATTAGTTGTTTTCTTTATGAGTTCCTGATATCTTCAGCGAAAAACTTCAAAGATTAGAGTGTAGGGCAATAGAATTTTACAGAGGGCATCATATATGTACCACCTCGACTGTACAGTTAACAGTTGCTGTATTCGATTTCCTACGAATCTGTGCACCTCTCAATCTCTCTGTTGTTCATCAATTCATGTTATTCCCTTCTTGTGTTACTTTTGGATGCATTTCAGAGGAAGTTGCGGACATCAGTATGCTAACCCTGCAGCAGTGCACATCTTTTGAGTTCCTCATTCGCTTATGACAGTAAATATATGCTTTTAATTTCAGCGATAGGGGACTGACTTGTTCAGAAAAAGTGCTCTGAGCTCATTCAATAGGAGAGGTAAGAAGGGGATGATCTTAGAGGGAATTAGTCTATTGCAAAGCCCAAGATACACAGATATACAGATCTAGAATCACCCTAGAAATTCCTGAAGTATGCATAAACAGAACAAAACAACACAAGAAAAACCTAATTGAACAATTATCTCCAGTGTAATGAAAGAAAAAGAGTAAACTCTTTGGAATCAGATAAGCCTGGGTCATGATCCCAGATGTCTGATAGTAATTCATCTTTGTGTCCATCCTTCTTCTACTCTGATTCATAAAGGATTTGATGTGGCTTATAAGAATGCGAGAAAAAAAATTGAAATTAATTAAATCCATAAGCAGGAATTATATTAAGATCATTTGAATTTGAGTTTCATGGCATCTTTAGCAAATGGACAAATACAGTCATTTTTATAATTCTCATTTTCCATAAGAAGAAAGGCTCTCCAAGGCCATTTAACCTTGGGCAAGTCACTTAACTTCTCTGAATGTCAGTTCTCACATCTGTAAAATGGACAGATGCGTCCTCTACCAGGACACACACCAGAGTTTGGAATAGAACCATCACTTCTGTGTAGATGGAGCGTATGGGTTTGCACTAAGACATTATGGGATGTTTTCTAGATCATAGAAAAAGAATAATTTTAAGTCACGTTTCCTTTTTCGTTATGTGATAATGTCCATTATCTTATTGAATTCTCGCAACAGCCCTGCAAGGCAGATTTTGAGCGACTAAATAGGAGCAGAGCCCAGGTTTGAACACAGATGTATCTAATTCCCAAGGCTGTGCTCATTTCAGCATGATGAGAATTGATAAGATGTCAGGGGAAGGCACAGTTTATTCTCTTGCCAGATTTGATGCTCACTATGGCTCTCTAACTGAGGATTAAAATTTTTTTTGTATTGAAGCTCTGTTAACATTCTCTGTTTAACACTCTATTGTCTAAATTTACCCTGTATGCCTCTCTCACGAGGGCATTAAAGAATATCTTCCCAACCAACAATGCTTTCTTCTCCTGGCTTTGGTTCAAGTCCCTCACGTGCTCAGTGATGGAACGAGTTCATGGGGCTAGAACGGAATTCCCAAATTATGCTGGAGGAGCATCGAAGCCTCAAGATGATCCACCGAAGAAGGAAATGAGTGAGGGTTCCTGTGATCCATTAAATCTGGGAAGCACTGCATATCGCACCCCATTTTGAAGGTTCATTATACACCTTAGCATGTTAACTTTCTCAAATGTCCTCCAGCAAAGATACCCTCTTCATAGTTCATAACCCAGCATCTCCATAACTTATTTGACCAAAGGCCATTTTTATGATGCCAGTTTATAGTTTCCTGAAACATAGTATTGTGGGAAATGTTGGCCTAAGCATGGGATAGGGGATCGGACTGGTACCTGTTGAGGCTGGAGAAGGGCCAGGTGTAAGGGACCTTTTTGGTGCTATTCTGTAGGCACTTCACCTACAGCCTGGTTTGCTTAGGTCCTGTTAGGGGTGAAGGCCCGGAGGATATATCCACCTTTGCATAAGGATAGTCTGATGCATGCAATTTCTAAAGTTCAAAAAGCAGAAAGAAAGCTTCCCTAGAAGCAGGATCCTGATTCTGCAAACTGAGTTGATGAGGACCATCCATGCTAGAAGCAGCATACGGGGACTCTTAGAAAGAGGCAGCAAAGCTGCACTTATGTTTGAGACCCATGGTGGCCTGTAGAACCATGAGAATAGACACTCTTGTCCTCTTTGGGATTCCAGGTCAAGACCAGTGTGGATTCTGGCCACCCTGCATAACATAGCAGCAAAGGGCAGACCAGTCCAGCTGAGGAAGCTGCTGGGAGTGACACATCTCAGATGCTGTTGTTTGGAGGGAAGAAACCGCAGATGAAGGCGTCATTTCCTGTGCACCCATAAGGGGGCGCCAGACCCGCCCATCCTGGGAACACAGTCCTTGTTGTCTGACTTCAGCCTGAATGCCACCACTGTCAGATTTTCCTAAGGAAATTTTTAGTCTTCAGGCTGTCTGAGCACAAAGACTATTCTTAATGAAATAACAAGATGATTTAGCAAGGCTTTTTTATTTTTATTTATTTTTTTAGCAAGCCTTTATTAAATATTTCCTATTGGTTCCAGAGGACAAATGAGCCAGTCCTTGCCTTCAAAGAGTTTATTTAGAATAGAGGATAGAATGTCTTTTAAAGAACTAAGGATAATAAATGAGTGAAAAGATGTGGACGAAGTGAGTGAGCAGTACTAGCAAATGGTACAACCCAGGCCCTAGAAAATGCTCCAAGGTCTAGGTTCTAAGCAGCTGAATCTTATCCCAAAGAGCTGAATTCACTGATGTCCTCTTAGCAAGATTTTGGGCCAGAGTCCTTGGGAAAATTAGTCAAGGGTATAAATTATAATTGCCAGAGCAAGAGATGCTTTGACATTTTGCAGCAAGCAGATGCAAAGGGGAACTGGATTTGGGGAACATTCACAACTGGCAGGCTTGCTTTGGGAGTCAGCTGGTGACATTGATCCTGGTGTGGCATAAAATGCATAGGAAACTGGGGATTAATGTTCTACAGCACATCCTCACTGGGGACTCACTCTTGTAGTTGCAGAAGACTGGCTTTTAACTGGGTGGGAAAGAAACCTGCTTTTCTTTTTCTTTTTTTGTCTTTTTGCCATTTCTTGGGTGGCTCCTACGGCATATGGAGGTTCCCAGGCTAGGGGTCAAATCGGAGCTGTAGCTGCCAGCCTACACCAGAGCCACAGCAACGCGGGATCCGAGCCACGTCTGCGACCTACACCACAGCTCATGGCAACGCTGGATCCTTAACCCACTGAGCAAGGCCAGGGATCGAACCTGCAACCTCATGGTTCCTAGTCGGATTCGTTAACCACTGAGCCACGACGCGAACTCCAAGAGACCTGCTTTTCTTAAAGATGAACCTCATAGGAGCCCATATTTACCTTGAATAAGGGTGTGCATTTATAACTTTCTCAATGATGTTATTCTACTGAATCGTCTAGGTATTTGTGATAAGATTTCATTTTATAATGTGCATATTTTCATTTAAAGAGGCAGCTGGGGTGGCTAGCTGGTCATGGTTTGCCCGAGACCTTCCTGCATTTAAAACTGAAAGTCCAGCATCCCAGGAACCCGCTCAGTGCCAGGCGCATGGAGACAGTTAGTCATCCTAGAGGAGGTTGTGGTGAAAGCTGTACTTTGGAGTCGGACAGCTGTACTGACTAGTTGGATCACTCTGGGCAAGTTGCTTAACTTCTCTAAACGTTCCTTTTGAGTAAAGTGGAGAAAATAATGCTTACTTCCCAGATCTTGTATAGATTCCGCAAGACAGTGCTTTTAAAAAACACTCAGCATAGTGCCAGGCACATAGTAGATTGCAATACATGTTGTCTTCCAAAAATACAGTGTATCTATCATCTTCACTTTTTCATTTTACCATTTTTAAAAAGCACACCCTCAAAGGAAGTAAGTGGGAGATTGAGCCGCTGCAAAGCCTTCAGCACTTTCTGCTTTAACCTCCTGTGGCCCGCCTCCTTGGCTGAGCTGTGTGATCGGAAGTAGGCTCCAGATTCGCTCTTGATTGTGTCCAGACCCAACAGCTCAACAGTTGCCTGGCAGCCTAGGCTAACCAGGAATGCCTGTGGGGGAGAGAGACAGCCCCGGCTTCTCACTCTTGGTGTCAGACTCAGGTCCCCTGTGAGCCAGCCTTTGTCTCGGGCTCCCAGTTTCAGAAAGCTGTTTGAAAGCACCAGCGTTTCGTGGCCAGCAGGGGTGTATCCAAGTCTTGACCCGGGGCCTGGCAGAGCAGGGCTGAAGACCATGCCGCTTCCACATGAGAGAGGATCATGCAGCCTTAGACAGGAAGGGAGGGAGTAGGACAGAGGAAACACTTCTCAGAGCTTGCTTTCCAAAACTTCCATCAAAAACATGCGCTTTAAAAGGAATTCCCGCCTGCCTCTTGTCACAGGGCTGCACGGGAGTAACATCTCTCTTATGAAAGGAAAAAAAGAAACATCTTTGGAAACTGTAAACATCATGTTATTTCTCCCAGGATGATTTTGAGGCCTTGAGAATAAGACAGCAGGCTTTTAAGGCTCACCTTCTTTGAATGTAGGGCTGAGCCTAAACAGATGTCGGCTTTGTTTCTTGGGCCAAAAACCTCAGAGTCATCCTGCACGCTTCTCTTCTCACACTTACCGGGCTGGGCTTCTCCCCATCTCCGCTGCTACCACCAGGCCAAGCCGCCATCCTCTTTTGCCTGAACCCCTGGATATGGTCTCCCCACTCCGGTCCTCACCCTGCCACGCTTTGTCCTCATGTCCTCAGCCGAAGACGTCTTCGTAAGACGGAAGTCAGATTATGCCCCTGCCCTGCTCCCGATCTTGCAGCGGGTTCCCGTTTCGCTCTGAGTCGAAGCCAAAGTCTTTGCAGTGACCGACACGCGGTCTCTGCACCTCGTCCCGTGACCTCTCCATCCTCGCCTCCTATGACTCCCCTCTGCCGCGCCTGACCCCAGCCACACCAGCTCCTTGGTCCTTGAGCCACCAGGCACAGCATGGCATTGGCGCCTGGCTCGAGCTGCTCCTCTCCAGGGCCTCCGCCTCTGCACAGCTCCTTCCTTCACCTCCTTTGGGGTTTTGCTCACCTCTCACCTTCTGGAGAGGCCGACACTGATCACCCCGGTCCGGCTGTACCCACTCTTCTGCCACACTCTTAATCCCCCTCCCTGACGTTTCCACCTTCCCATAACGCTTGCCACCAACATAGTATATAATTTATTTATTGTGTTTGAGTCTTTGCTTTCATCTCAGAGAAGACCATGTCAAATGTTTATCAAGGTGCAGGGGGAAGGGAGCAGGCAGATTGGAGTTCGAATTCCACCTCTACCATTCATTCCCTCTTCGATTTGTGAGTTACCCTCTCAGAGGCTCTGTTTCCTTATCTACAAAATAATAATAATTAACTTATTCAGCAAGTATTATTCAGTAAGCACCAGGACTGTGAAAGGCATTGTGGACGGAGAGGTGAACATGAAAGGCACTGACCTTGTTATACAGCTGTGAAAAGAATTAAATTGCAAAAATGTGCGTCATATGCCTGATACACTGGCATATATTTGTTGCTCATTCGATATGGTTCCCTTTTTGAAGAACTTGAATATGCTTTTCATTTTCTTCCCCTTTTAGTCCATACTGTTTTCATTTGCTGAGAAGCGCAAACTAGATGAATCCACACACATTCACACACACATGTTGTTAAGTCATAGCAGGGTTTTTAGGAAAGGGGCTGCATGAGCTCTGGGAGGGTCAAAGAGCCTCCTAAAACTATACACAAATCATGATATATACATTTTATTTAAATAGGTAGAAACAGAGTCTGTAACTTTTTTTTTTTTTTTTGTCTTTTTGCTATTTCGTGGGCCGCTCTCGTGGCATATGGAGGTTTCCAGGCCAGGGGTTGAATCGGAGCTATAGCTGCCAGCCTATGCCAGAGCCACAGCAACGCAGGTTCCGAGCCACGTCTGCGACCTACACCACAGCTCACAGCAACGCCGGATCGTTAACCCACTGAGCAAGGGCAGGGATCGAACCCGCAACCTCATGGTTCCTAGTCGGATTCGTTAACCACTGCGCCACGACGGGAACTCCAGAGTCTGTAACTTTTATCAGAATCTCAAAGGTTGCCTTTGATCCATAAAAATTTAAAACCTTTCCAGCACCCATGATGGGTCTGCCTTTCTGGGCTTCTCTAAACAAAGATTTGTAATGGAATCGCCAAGCTGATGATTAATTCCAGGATGGAAGATGGCTTTTTGTCTGGTATTGCTACTAAGCCCCCAGGTTCCTGGGTGGTGAGAGGAAAGCCTGGCTATGTCAAGGTCATTGCCCTTAGAATCCCTGGTACCACTGGAATTTAGAGGCTTGCTCCCACACAGATGAAACCACCCCCGAGATGGCTGGGGTGACAGTGCAGGAAGTGTAAGCATAGGTGTTATGAATGCTTCATTAATCTAGATTGAGTACAGATCACAGAGGGTAGAGCTTCTCCGGCCCTCAGCAGAATTCTGGGCTCTGATTTTGGAGGTCTGAGAAAAGGATTGTCCCAAAGGGAGTTAAATGCAGAGGTGTCATTACTTTATTATGACTGGTATTTATTTTATTAACAGCCAGGCTGCTGCTTACTTAGCCTCATGCATTATTTTTTTCCGCTCTGCAGCATTTAATCCCAGTTTTCATCATTCTGTCTTCATTTACATGTATCATCCCAGGAATACGTTTTCTTTGGATTTCTTGCTTCTTGCAAGAGAAAAATTAGATGAAAGGAATGAGAGGCATTTAAAAGGCAAGAAAATGGTACCAAGAAACTACTTTGCCCTGCCTTAATAAAGCAAGCAAGTAAAATTTTTTTCCTGTGGTCTCCTCTCTGCCTGAAGAGGAGGAAAAATGCCACCAGGCAAAGCAAGAAAAAGGAGTAGGTGATGGAGGAGTTTCCTGGGTCTGTGATAGGCAGAGCTTTTTTTTTTTTTTTTTTTTTTTTTTGTCTTTTTGTCTTTTTGTCTTTTGTTGTTGTTGTTGCTATCTCTTGGGCCGCTTCCGCGGCATATGGAGGTTCCCAGGCTAGGGGTTGAATCGGAGCTGTAGCCACCAGCCTACGCCAGAGCCACAGCAACGCGGGATCTGAGCCGCGTCTGCAACCTACACCACAGCTCACGGCAACGCTGGATCGTTAACCCACTGAGCAAGGGCAGGGACCGAACCCTCGACCTCATGGTTCCTAGTTGGATTCGTTAACCACTGCGCCACGACGGGAACTCCGGCAGAGCTTTTTTAATGGGAGTCCCTAACTCTGCTTCCATTCCTCAGCATGCTTGCGTTGTCCTTTTTTGTCACTGGAAACCCTTGGGAAGAGAGATGCCTCCTTGTGAAACGTGGGTGGAACACGGCCCTTGAAGTCTGGGGTACCAGTATGGCCATCAGTGGCTTTCCGAGGCTGTAGGTCTATTGTAGACCCTGGAGTGATTGAAGCAGTTCCTATAGTGAGAATTTCAGGCTCCTCCCCACTGCCTCCAGCCTTATTGAGGTATAATTGACACATTAAAATTATATATATTTGAGGTGTGCAAAGTGATGTTTTGATGCATGTATACATGGTTACTTTTTTGTGTGTGGCAAGAACAGTTAAGATTTACTCCCTTAGCAGGCCAACTCATAAAAAAAAAGAGGGGAGAATAGTGGTTTCCAAGGGGAAGGGGAAAGAGGAAGATGGGGAGATGCTGGTCCAGGGGTACATAGTTTCGGCTATGCAGGCTAGCTTCTGCTGATGGAATGCATAGCATGCCGGCTCTGGTTAACCACACTGTATTGTGTTCCTGAGATGTGCTGAGAGTAGCCGTCTAGTGTTCTCACTGTAGGCTCCTTTTTATTTCAGCCCTGCCACTGTCTGCTAGACCTTGGGCTAGTAATCTCTTCTCTACTCTGCTCATTCTTGTTTGTACCGCTGCTTAACATGCCTTGAAGTGGTTGCTAACTGCAAAGTCCAGGTACCATCATCGGAAGGCCTTGGGTCAGAGTGCCAAGACACAGCGTTAGCCCCAAAACTTTTGTATAGACAAAAAACCCCCTGTGTCTGAGAGACCCCATAGTGGGGCAGGTCAGTGACAGCTTCCAGTTCCAATCCGGTTCTGACCCTTGCAGCGGAACCTTGGGCAAGTCAAGTGTCAGTGTGAGGCTTTCATGGGCTAACATGCTTGCAAAGGGGGTAGTACATATTTACATAGAATAGAGAATAGCCATTGTGGTTGTTATTATTATTATTACTGCTACTAATTGTACTACTACTGTTACTGTTACTACTCATGCTGGTAGCAAAATTTGTGTTTGCGCAAAGAAGGAGGGATTGGCTATGTCCTCTGGCTACCACCCAGGGTTAAACCTGCCCTTTCAGTAACAGTGCCGGCTCTGTCCACGTGGCCTTTTAGAGTTGTATTTTGACAACTGCTCAATTCCCCAGATAGCTGAAAAATGTCAGCCATGGGTCCCCATGCATTATTGATGTTGGCTCTTTTCTTCCAGCTGCATTGCACACTCCTGGTCTGCCGAGAACAGGAATGGTATTCTCTCTCTCCTGTGTCTCTTGGAGGCAGGCCAGAGTGGAATCCTGCTCCAAAATGCTACTTCCCTCCAAAGGTGAAAAGCGTGAGTCACATTTGGTCGTCCCTGCGGCTGATGTGCGCGCAGCCTCTCCTCCGTGCTGCTTCTCCCCCGCACATTTCACGGCTGATTAAAGGCGGGCCAGCGCGCCCCGCTCGGCCAGAGTGAGGTCAGAGCCGGTGGTGTGAAGAGGGATTTTCCTCGGCTTTGCCAATAACCGGCCACGTCACGGAGCCTCCGGGGCGCTATCCATTGTGGTGGTGAAAGCACTGGCACCAGGGTTAGCAGCAGCCGGGGACAAAGGCGGCCTCCGAGCCGCCCGGGCTCCCGCGGACCCGCCGGACAAGAAAAGCGTGGTGGAGTGGTTGCAGATGCCACGCGGACCGGCTCAGCCAGCGGCACAAAAGGACTTGGAGCCAGGCTGCTGCCAGGATGCCCAGAACCATGTGTTCATGTGTACTTTGGGAGAGCAAACTCTGATAAGCTCTCGAATGGGATCACCTGCTTAATTGGTTTCAAACCATAGAGAAGGAAAAATTCCAATCATTACATTTTCACCAGTCTCCTTGCCTTGAAATATCCCACAGCTTTTTTAGGAGCGGTGTTCGTTCCTGCCTTTGTTTCTCCTCCCCTTTGTGTTTGTAGTGGTTTATGAAGCTGCATTGGTTAGTTGAGGCTTCCAGGGCTAGATAGTGACCATGGGAGGTAGGCTATTACTGCAATTCCAATCCAAATTTATAATCAAATTGAATGGTGTAAGTCTCCCTGCCAGTATTCTGACATAAACACATTTTCATTTCGATGAGAATGTTGTTTCTCAAAGCCACAGTTATCAAACAAAGCTCCCGAGGTCACCGGTAGTAAAGGACCAGCCCTCTGTCAATAAATCCTTAACCAAGTTGGACTCTGCTATGGGAGATGGAGAGGTTTTGAAAAGGTCATGTGTTAAAATTTTCTCTCTGACCAGCTGGCTCCGGCACATGGTTAGAGACAGTTAAGCCCGGTAATAAATAGGAAAAGTGGTCCCCAGTGGTACCAAGGCAATGGTAGCATCTTTAGGAAATGCTTGGAATTGATTTGGTAGAAATGGTTGGTTTCTGATGGTTTGCATCCTGTGCTGTAGAGTGGGAGTACCTATGTGGGGAATTGTTGCTCTGATCATTAATATTCCAGCTTCTGCAGCAGTGGAAACATTTCTGCACAGGATGCAGAGGGCACTTCTGCTGCATTGTTGTATGGATGGGTGAGGTGGGGATTGATTTTTCACACATGCTCTTTGTGCTTAGGTGGGGGAAGGGAAGTATTAAATGAACTCTTTCTTATTTAGAAACTGATTCAGAAGGCTCTGGTTGGTTGGCCCTAGTGAAAGCAGAATGGCCTCTAACAGGATCTTAAGTGACTAGACTGGAGCTATTTTCAAGGACTCAGCACTCTTTCACCACTTTAGTTAAAATTCTCAAGTGCTTCCTAAATCCCACGGAGGAGAGTAATTTGTATTTTGTCATTTATATTAGCCTAGGCTTGGGGAAAGTCATCAAACTATGTGTGTGAGGGTCCCCCTGATTCCTTGGCAGGAGTGGAGGCAGCTCGCACTTTGCGAGTCTTTTGCTCATTCGCTATGCATACTAATCACTTTTAAATGGGGTCTATAAGTTTCCATTCCTCTCCATAAATCAAGTTCCCTAGGAGTCTGTTTCTATCTCGGAAGCAGAAATATAAGCGTACATCATCTTCCGACGGGTCTGACAGTGTGTGCGTGTGAAGGATTATGGGCCAAATCAAGGTGCCTTCAGGGTCTTTTTTATTAGCGTGAATCTGTCAAATGTGTGTGGGTGGAAGGCATTCATGGAGACATTGTTCTTTTGTTCTCCTGGGTTTTAAAAATCCTTTCACTTCTGAGAATCACAGGGACTAGAATGGACTATTTAATTGTCCCCAAGGACAATTTTGAAAATACTGTCAGGAGTAGTTAATATCCCCTATTCCCCTGGTGTGCTGAATCACACAGAAAGTAGCATTTCAATTCTCTGGAGGTGCAGCTGCCAGATAACTGAACGTTAACATTTTATGCAGCAAGAAGTAATCTGGGCCGGGCCTCGTTGCCTTCCCCTGGATGACCCCACATTGGCTTCGGGTCTGGTCGAAGGTTCATTTGGTTCCATGTCTCAGGTTTGCTCTTTGAATATAGTTTACATGGCAGGAATCATCTTGGGCCGGTAAATGAAATCCATTTTACAGTCCTTTTCTGAGAAGGCCATTTGGTCTTTGGTCACCTGATCTGTTATGCACTCGAGGTGCATTCATGATCTCTGCCCTCTAGGAGAGCAGTCTAGGGAATCCTGCGGTAATCCTAGCAACAGGGAAATCAGCTCACCACCACTGATGAATTCGTTCAGGTTTGTTGCCTTGGATTTGGGATGCTGGAGCTCATGGGTCTACTCAGTTCAGGTCACTTCTTGAAATCATTTAGCATTTTTGATTAAGCCAGGGGACATTCTTGCTCCTTTCCAACCATGCTTCACATAGCAACCAGAGGGCTCTTTTTCAAACATACATCTCTTGGAATCCCTAATGATTTCCCATCGTACTTCAAGTGAAAGTGGGCCCTTAAATCTGCCCTCAGGGTTTTGCTTCGGTCCCACCCACCTGCCTCCTCCACCTAGTCCCAGGCCCTTCTTCCTTTTGCCGTATCCCTCCCATCACAGCTTGACTCCTTCCAACACCCTATCAAGCTTGACCCTATCAAGCTTCTTCCTGCCTTCAAATCTTTATGCATGTTCTTCCCTCTTGTCAGAAATGTTTTTCTCCTACTTAGTACCTAGATGACTCCTTTTCTTCCTACAGGTCTCGGCTCACATGACACCTGCTCATGGAGGCCATCCCTGACCACCTACGTGGATTAAACATGGCTGTAAAATCTGGGTCACTTCCACCCCTCCCCTCTGCCTTGGGAGGTGGAATGTATTTCTCCTGCCCTTGAATCAGAGCTCAGCGCTGTGGTTGCCTTAGCCAACCAAATGCCGCGAGAGGGATGCTGTGCCCGTTCTGAGCTCTGCCTTTAAGACAAGGGGCAGCTTCTGTCTCCTCCCTCTTTAAACACTTGCACTTGCAATGTAGTTGCTATCTAAAGAACTCTCAGCGAGCCGTACAAAGGTATCACGTAGAAAGAGAGGGTGATGTTGAAGGATGCGGGTGGAGGCGGGGGAGATGCAGAGAGATCTATCCCTGCCAAGGCCCCAGCCATGCGAGTGAAACCATATCTAGCACCAGTTGCCATCTGACTGCAGCTGAATGAGAGACCCCAGACAAGCCCAGCAGAAGAACTGCATGGTCAACCCACAGAATCATGAGAGGTAGAAGATGGTTGCTTTTGTTCTGAGCCGCTAAATTTTAGAGAGTGGTTTGTTACGTAGCAATGGTTGGCTGATATGCCCATCCTACTTCTAAATAGGTCCCACCCCCATTGGTTTCTATACCCGAGAAAACAGTCTCTATTTTCTTTTCAGCACTTTTCACAATTTATGACGATGTATTTGTTGGTTTGTAATCTCTGTAGCATCTGTTACCCTAATTAGACTGGTGCTCCATGATGTAGGCACTGGAGTTTTTATTAACCCCTGCCCACGTACTATCTCAGAGTGCCTGGCACACAGTAAGCACTCAGAAAATGTTTGTTGAATGAATGAATGAATGCATGGTGAATGAATTGAGATGTTTCCAGCATTTATTGCTTTCCCCCGCCGATACAGAGACAGGAATCTGCACAGCTTCTCTGGTAGCAGTTCAAAAACAATTTTTGAAATTCTTTTTATCCTTCTTTATAAAATCATACTTGTTGGATCACCCTCTACTTTGCATCTACTATTCCTCTGCTCGGCAGATTTTAATGAATCCCTATCAGCAAGAGCATAAAAAGATGAAGCTTTCCTATGGTAGTTGAGACCCACCTCAGTCTGCAGAGCCAACTCTCGTCCTTGTCCCTTTCTTGGCTCTCTTATACCCATGGCTCCGGGTTCCTTGTTATTACCTGAGCCACCACACACCTTTCACTTCCCTGGAATCTCTCTTCCTCTTCTTATCTATGGAAAAGCCACTGAGCCAAACCCTTAGGTGGATGCTGGAGCCGTTCTTGAGACCTGGGGAGGGAAGCTCAGAGAAAAAGGTGCGCTGGGCTGGGGGTCTGGGAACATGGTCCCTGGTCTCAGGTTTGCCATCATCAACCGCTGGGCCTTGTGTAGTTGGCTAACCTGCCTGCGCTGCTCTTTTTCCTCAGTATAATTAGGAACTCGGATAAAGGGATCGCTTAGGTCCCTTTCAGCGCTGTTTTCCACATTCACATTTGCTTTACAGTGATAGACGAACAACCCGCTGATTTATGTGCATTTGGGTCAGAATTTGGCTGACTGTAGCATCAGCAGTTTTACATGAACAAAATCTTCAATTTCATTAGTACAGCCGAGTTAATTCTGCTGGGTTGGCAGTGTGTTCTGAGAGGCAGAGTGGCCACTGGGGCCAGGAGTCAGGAAAGCCTCATGCTGTCACATGTCCCAGCCACTAGCTGAGGGGTAGACCAGCTGGAGGGCAGCCGAGAAACCTCTCAGAGCTCATCCACTTCATTTCTAAACTGGGGATAAAAATAATGTGTGTTCACTCAAGGGTTGTCAGAGAAGCTAATGTTGGTAACATGGCAATGCTTTGATAGGAGTTCCTGTCATGGTGCAGTGGAAACGAATCCGACTAGGAACCAGGAGGTTGTGGGTTTGATCCTTGGCTTCACTCAGTGCATTAAGGATCTGGCGTTGCTGTGGCTGTGGCAGCTGTATCCAATTGAACCCCTAGCCTGGGAACCTCCATATGCCATGGGTTTGGCCCTAAAAACCAAAAAAAAAAAAAAAAAAAAAAAAAAAAAAAAGTAATTGAAACACAATGTCTGCTATATCTGTTTATTAGGATAATTAAGTTTCCTTATATTTACCTTGAGTGCACTCCACCCCAGGGTTCCTGTACTGTTTTCCAGCTTCCTTCATGTGCTATTGGGTGGTTGAGATGGGGAGGAATTACTCTTTCATGAGAACCTTCAATGTGTAAGGCACCAGTCATATATTTTTAAAGTTCCTTACAGCAATCCTCTAAGGGAGGAGTTATATTAATCATGATTCTTTTAGTTGTCAGTGACAAAGATCTGATTCAAGCTAGTTTAAGTTAAAAAAAAAACATGAGGGGGAGGGGATATTTATTTGGTTCATATAACTTAAAAGTCCTGTGGGTAGTCTGGCTTCAGGCATAGCAGGATCAAGGGGCTCAAAAGATCCTTTCACATTTTTTTCTTTGTCTTTTTTTAAATCTTTTTTTGTCTTTTCAGGGCCACACCTATGGCATATGGAGGTTCCCAGGCTAGGGGTCAAATTGGAGCTACAGCTGCCAGCCTACGCCAGAGCCACAGCAATGCCAGATCTGAGCTGTGTCTGCAACCTCCACCACAGCTCACGGCAACGCCAGATCCTTAACCCACTGAGCGAGGCCAGGCATCGAACCCACAACCTCATTGTTCCTAGTTGGATTCATTTCCGCTGCACCACGATGGGAACTCCTCTTTGTCTTTTTAATTCTTCTCTCTACTTTTCTCTGTGTTGGTGTCATTTTTCTGGTATATCTTCTCTACATGGTAAAAAGATAACCCCAGGGCCAAGATAATCTCAAGTCTTATAGCTTATTATCACAGAGAAAAGACATATAGACCTTCTCTCACTTTCCCAGAGGCCACATCAAATCTCCCATAAAGAAGTCGTGTTGGATCCGCTTTAGTTACATGTCACTCTTGGACCAATCACTTTGTTTAGAGATAGAAGGTGGGTGGCTCTGATTGGCCAACCTGGGCTATGTTTATTATAGTCAAACCTAGCCAGGGACCAGACTCCAGGTTTTCCTGCAGCTTTTTTTTTTTTTTTTTTTTTTTTTTTTTTCCTGGTTAGTTCAGGCCAGGCTGTGGCTTTCAAATCAGGGTATATGAGACCTAGAAAAAAGATCCATAGGTCACTGAGTCCAACCCAACCATGGCCAGAGAAGAGAAAGTTCATATTCTAGTCCTGTGTGATTCAGTATTATTCCCAGTCCTTTCTTTTGCCTGTGTCACCTCCACTGGAAGGATTACATGAACTTCTCTTGTTAGAGCAACTGAAGGATCCTTCCAGAGAGGGGGCCAAACCCAGGCTGCAAACAGGTTACCTTAGACCACCCCTGAGCTGGGACTCCATCCTGTCTCCTCCCCATCTCATCCCTGGGCCACACTCTGGATAGTGAAGCTGTTGGCTACTCAGAGCCCATTTCATATCAGGCTGAAAATAGAGGTCATCCTGGCTTCATCAGTCCACTGTCTCTTTTTGTACCCCCCCCTTTTTTTTTCTGGTAGAGGTGGTTCCTGGGATCGGGTCTGCCCCAAATTAGGAAACCAAAAAGAGAAGATGAAAAGGGAAAAGCAGTGTGACTGTCACCGAAGAGGCCCCTCGCCAGAAAGAAAAGCCCATGGGAGAGAAAAGCCTCTGTTGACAGTGTGTTATGGGGGGTGGCTCACATCTGGTGTGGGCGGGAAGTGGGGGCTGCTGTCCCTGGTGGTGCCATTTCCGACGTCCTAAGTGCGTCTCCAGAATTTCCCAGTCAACAGACTCTATCTAGAAGACGCCATTGCCAAGTCATGAAAAATGTCTCAAGGGCACTGGCTTGCTTTGTGGAGGTCAAGCAAGCAATCATAGCTAGAAGATGGGTGCTCGGGGGGGCAATGCTGTGTGTTCCCGATTTTATCTTTTTTCTTTATTATTTGTGGTCTTTTTGGTGATAGCCATTCTGACATTCTGATATGTTGTTGTGGTTTTGATTTGCATTTCTCTGATGATTAGTGATGCTGAGTATCTTTTCATGTGTCTATTGGCTATCTGCACTTCTTTGGAAAAATGTCGATTCAGTTTTTCTGCCTTTTTTTTTTTTAAATCAGGTTTTTTTTTTTTGATGTTGAGTTAGTTGTATGAGCTGTTTATATATGTTGGATATTAATCTCTTTTTGGTCATATTTGGAAATATTTTCTTCCATTTATTAGATTGTCTTTCCATTTTGTCATTGGTTTCCTTTGCTGTGAAAAAGCTTTTAAGTTTAATTAGGCCCCATTTGTTTATTTTTGCTTTTATTTTCTTTAGGAGATGGATCAAAAAGATATTTCTATGATTTATGTCAGAGTGTTCTGCCTATGTTTTCCTCTAGGAGTTTTATAGTAACTGGTCTTACATTTAGGTTTTTGATCCAATTTGAGTTTATTTTTGTATATGGTGTTAAACAATGTTCTAATTTCATTCTTTTACATGTAGCTGTCCACTTTTCCCAGCACCACTTATTGAAGAGACTATCTTTTCTCCATTGTGTACATTTGTCTCCTTTGTTGTAGATTAATTGACTGTAAGTAAGTGGGTTTATTTCTCGGCTCTCTGTCTTGTCCCACTGATCTGTGTCTGTTTTTGTGCCAGTATCGAACTGTTTTGGTAACTGTAGCTTTCTAATACTGAGTGTAGTCAAGGAGCATGATTCCTCCAGCTCTGTTCTTCTTTCTCAAGATTGTTTTGGTTATTCAGGGACTTCTATGTTTCCATACAAATTTTAGAATTATTTGTTCTAGTTCTGTGAAAAATGTCACTGGTATTTTGATAGAGATTGCATTGGATATCTAGATTGCCTTGGGTAGTATGGTCATTTTAACAGTATTGATTTTTCCAATCCAAGAATATGGTATGTCTTTCCATCTGTTTGTATCATCTTTAATTTCTTTCATCAGTGACTCATAGTTTTTCAAGTACAAGACTTTTCTTTGTTAGGTAGTTTTATTTGGGGCCCAATTTTAAATTGACAGTTAAATATATGTATATATGCGTGTATGTATTATATATGTGTTATATTATTTATGTATATATGCATGTCTCTATATATTTTGTAATGTTCCACCATATAAGATATCCTAAAAAGTCTTACTCAGAAAGCTGGGATAGGAAGTCACCATGGAAATTGACCCTCAAAGCAAGATTGTGAGTGGCTTTGCATTATCCTAGTTCTTTGGTTTATGGGTGGATTGGCATCTGTTTTTGTACTTGCTTCTGAGCAGAATGCCAGTAGAAATTGTGGCTTTTAAATGTTGCTACGACATATAAGCATACCCTGTCTGTGACAGATAAAGAGAGAACAAAATCTGGAGTCGTGGTGCAGTGGTTAACGAATCCGACTAGGAACCATGAGGTTGCGGGTTCGATCCCTGCCCTTGCTCAGTGGGTTAACGATCCAGCGTTGCCGTGAGCTGTGGTGTAGGTTGCAGACGCGGCTCGGATCCCATGTTGCTGTGGCTTTGGCGTAGGCCGGTGGCTACAGCTCCGATTCGACCCCTAGCCTGGGAACTTCCATATGCCGCGGGAGCGGCCCAAGAAATAGCAAAAAAGACCAAAAAAAAAAAAAAAAAAAAAAAAAAAAAAAAAAAAAAGGAACAAAATCTGAGTGACACAATAACATGGTATCTAAAAGTAGTAATATTTTGTTGGCAGAGAGAAGACAAACTTTTCATAATATAGTTTAGAAAGAATGCTGGATGAGAAGCAAGGAATCCTGAGGTGTTTTATGGTACTTTGCCCTCAGTTTTCTCATCTGTGAGGTGGGCTCATTGGGCACTCAGAGATGGGATATGGAGAAAGCAGAGGATTCTGACCCTGAGAACTAAGTACTTTCCTTCCCCATTCAACCAGAATAGCCTTTTCTTTACTTTTAAAACTGAGGTATGTATTAGAATCCCTTATAAGATGTTAATTTGTAATAAAAATGTTCTGTTACTTAAGAAATTTAAAAATGACTGGAGTTCCCATCGTGGCTCAGCAGTTAACGAATTTGACTGGCATCCATGAGGATGCGGGTTTGATCCCTGGCCTTGCTCAGCGGCTTGGGGATCTGGAGTCGCTGTGAGCTGTGTTGTGGGTCGAAGATGCTGCTCGGATCTTGCGTTGCTGTGGCTGTGGCATAGGCCAGCAGCTGTAGCTCCAATTCAACCCCTAGCCTGGGAACCCTCATATGCCACGGGTATGGCTCTTTAAAAAAAAAAAAAAAAAAAAAAGTCTAAGCTTGATTATCCTTAAGGTCCCTCTAGCTCCAAAAATTACTGTGGCTCTAAAATAAAGAACAGTTATATCCTTATTAATGCTCTCATACTTGTTTACTTTTTAAAAGTTTTCTAAAATGAAACAGAATCATGTTTTATAAACTTTTAAAGACTATTTTTGTCCTCCCTCTCTCATTAGCTTACTTAAAGGAAGGCTATTCCTTTCCTTTTTCTTCCAAAATTTGCCTTTCTCTGACCTGATCAAACCCCCACTAACAGGAGGAAAAAGTCACAGGTATGGGGGAGGGCGGGAAGAGGAGCATCAGCCTTCCCATTCCCTTCCATCCTTTGGCCCCAGGCCAGTCTGTGGAATCCACGACATAAAGTATGTACGCAGCTCCCTTTTCAGCGTTTCCTTTCCCCAGGTCTCTCCAGATAACCTCATGGAATCATAAAGGTAGAACAGACATAAAAAACAAATTCTTGCCTAAATTATTTTCTTTAAAGATGTGGAAAATGGGACCCTGTGAGGGGGGCCCGTTTTGTGTGGGATAAGGTAATGACTCATGCATTACTCAAGCTCTAGTCTCTTCCAGTTCAGTTCCTTTTCTGCTAAGTCCAGATAACCTCCTTGTTTTTTCATTTTCTACTATAAAATGGAGATGATAATTATAGCATTTGCTTCACAACAGGGTTGCTAGTATTATGTGAGTGTAGAGCCCTTAGAACAATGCTGGACCATAGAAAATGTCAGATATATATTAGCTCTTGTTATCGTTACTATGCTTCCATATTCTGACATGAGGCTGCCCAAGGTACACGATCGAATGGAAACCCCATTTGGGGACCACACTCCTGTCTTGCATCTCTAAAATAAGTCGTTAAAATAATCTCTTAACATCCAATTCCTCCAGGTCACTGTTCCCGCTGGGTGACACTGGGTGGGTAAATTGGTTTCATTCAGATAAATGAATTTTATGTTAATATGTTGGCTTCTTAATGCTGTCTTTGCCTGGTAGTAATGCCTTAACTCAGTGGAAATGTGTGTGCTTCCAGAAAATCCTTAAGGGCTGACTTTAATGAGGTGACTTCAGATTGTGTGGTAGGTGGGTATTAAGTCCCTTTCAATCAAAAAGGGTCTGTCTTTGCACCTCGCATCATGTACCTTCTTTACAAGAATGAATGAGGGTAGCCTCGCCGTGCCATGCTCATCACTCTCACCCCTCATTTCTGGAAAGCAAGTGCCTACTACCAAATGGATGAGCATTTAGGATTTAAACACCATTTTAAAATTTCTTTATCAAGATCACATGAATGGAACTTTACTTGAGCAATGGAGAAAAACTAGTTCTCACTTTTAGGTTTATCTTAATTTTGGGAAGCAGGCACATAGCTGATGGATAGAAAAAGAATGCTGGGAGTGTGACAGAAAGAATCGTTAACTGTCAGTGAGGGAAAATCCCAGGATAGGGCAAGCTGTGTCCTGAACCTTGGGAACTCTGAGTCTCAGGTTGGAAATGGCACCTGGGAAGTGGTGCTGGCCACGTTGAAGGGAGTTTGACCACCAGTTCTATGATGTTAAGGCTGCAATCACCTTGAGCCAGGATCTTACTGTCTTTGGTCTCTCTCTCTTAATCCGTCCTCTTAACTGCATACCTGGTCCCAGTCTGTTGACATTGTGAGTGACCTAGGGGGACACAGTCACTGAGTCGTAGCTTCGCGGAGCGGAAACTCTTATCCAGCATCAGCCCAGCATCGCCCTGCAGGGACCCTCGGAGGAGTCCCATCATTCATCATCGGAAACTCCTACCTCCTTACTTTTGTTTATATCTCCGCCCTCCTCCCCCCCACCATTTTGGAGAGAGAGAGAAAGAGAAATGAAGACTCCCTTTAGCAAGAACATATCAGGACTTTGCTAAGCGTGATGTGTGGTTCCTTTAGTCCTTGTCAATTGCTTTAATTTTTCAAAATGGAAGCGGCCCTCCGGCGGGCGTGGACGTGAGCGCTGTGAATGAAAGCTCCTGGCACAAACTCCGCGGAACCTCGCCGCTGCTCGTGGCTCCACCAGCCCCCTGGGAGGAGACGGACCTCGGTTCCCCGGCATTTCCGCGCGTGGTGCCGTGCTCTTCCTTTTGTGCGGGCTTCGGGAGTCATCGGCACGCGGGGGCCGCCCTGGCGCGCGCGGGTCTCGGGGTGCGGGGCTGGAGCCCGGCGAGCGGGAGCCGGGCAGACGCCGGTGCCCGGCGCGCCTCTCCCTCCGCGCCCGCGGGGGCCAGACCAGACGCCGGCCCGGGCGCGCTCGAAGACGACTCTTCCTCTCAGTTGTCAGTTTTCTCGCTTGTCAGCAGAGCTGCTGGTAAGTGACAGAAAACAGAGAGGGGGGCGCGAAGGCAGCGTGGCGAGGGTGGGAGGAGGCGGCAGGGGGAGCCGCGGGGCGCCCGGGGCAGGGGACGCGGGCGGAACCGGGGTGCGCGGCCTCCGGGTGGGACCGCCCCGCCCGGCGCCGGCTCCCCCTCGGCTCATCCCCCTCTCCCCATCTCACTTTCTCCCTCCTCTCCCCTCCGTCCTCCTGTCTCCCCCCAAACCTGCAGCTGCCACACGGTTCGCTTCTGCGGTTTTGTTTAAAAAAAAAAAAAAAAAAAAAAAAAAGAATCCGAATAGGTCCGAGGTGCTTTCTCCTAGAGCTGGAGCACAGTTTCTACCCCAGGCATTGGTCCGAGAGCCTGCCTGCTTCCCGCAGCTGCCTCCGGGGGGCACCTGGGCCCGGGGCCCCCGGCGCTCCGAGCCCCCTGGAAGCCGGCGTTGGTGGGGCGCAGAAGGGGGAGCGCACGCAGAAAGTGACAGGCAGGGGCGCCCGGCTGGGGCTGCGGGCTGGACCGGGCGAGCAGGCGGGAGGGGACAGCCCAGACTCTCTCGGCCTCACGCCCTGTGATAACCTGCAGCTATGGAATCGCCAACCAAGGAGATTGAAGAATTTGAGAGCAACTCTCTGAAATACCTGCAACCCGAACAGATCGAGAAAATCTGGCTTCGGCTCCGAGGGCTGTAAGTACATGTTTACTCCTCTTGCCCCATTTCCCTCTCTCATCAGTCGTTTACTACCCAGGCACCGTCACGAGGGCTCACTCCCATTCCTGCGTGGCCCTTTCCATCCAGCCCTGGAAGTTCCACAGCCACTTCTCTCTTAATTACAGTCACTGCTACCTTCCTTTCAACGGAGAGACTTGTCTTTCCGAGTGCTTTAGAATGCCTTGCTGTTTCCAAGTCCTTAGAGTTCTGTTACAGTAGCTCAGTATTCGTGGAGATGTTTCTGGCTATTTTTGTCAGAGAAGAAAAGTTTGGGGGATTCAGGTCACAGACTTTTAATCAAAGGAAGTTATTTTCTAGCAAAATAGCAGACACCTTGGCAGGCAGGTGGTCCAAGAACTTACTAACAGTTCAAATTCAACATGCATTCTGGCTGTTAAATTTTCCTCTTCTTCTCCCCAGCCTACTTCAACTTCTGATATTTTCTTAGGATTCTTTCTAGCAGGAAAATAGTTACTGGAAGGAAGGGCTATTTTTGGAGAAAGTAGGGGTCAGAACCAATATTGGAGTTTCCTAGCAATATTTGAGCAGCGAAATAGGGCCTTTGCTTCCAGTGCAGGGGGCAGAATTTTAGTGGGACCTAGGGACCAAGATCTCCAAATTTCATTCACTTCATGGAGTTCTGTTTGGGGGGTTCTGAGGAGAGGTGACCTGAAAATACGTGGCATTTTCCATGAAAAGATTTCCTAAACAATGAGCTGCTGGTTATCCCAGTCAGGAAGCTGTAGTGAGAGCTGAATGGCTGCAGCTTGCTTCTCAATTGACCAGGCAGGTCCCAAAGATACCTTCCGTAACTACCAGCTACTCATTTCTGCAGGTATTTGACATCAGTGGCATCAGAGATCTAGAGCAGATAAAAAATAGTTTTTCTCCAAGTATATTCTCCAGACATTCTGTTCCTACCAAGGACAGTGATGGGAAAACCAGCTACTTCTCAGGTTGTTTTGCTACAATGATGGTTTTTGAAAACACACACGCACGTGCGTGGGCCTCTACCCCCGCCCCTCCCCACATGAAACAAATCAAAAAGGCACTGATCTAAGTTGTCTTCATCTTAGATGGGACCACACTGCAACCAGGATATTCAAAGTTTCTAAAGAGAAGCAATAAGGTAGGTAGTATGGGTTTCTTGAGAGGGATCTCTATTTAAAGTGCATTTTATAAAGAGCCCTTTCATCAGTAATTCAGGTGAGTTTCATTGCCATTGATCTAAATGGGAAACCTTGCCAAATAACATGATTTTTGTATTGTCTGGTTGCTGCAAGCAGAGGCTGTAAACTTACTTGGAAATCTTGGCATTCTGGCTGGCAGGCTCTTTCCACAGTCAAGAGATGCACGTAGCCCAGCATCTCTTTCAAAGAGGTGTTTACAGTAAGCTCATGTTACATGTAGTGAACGTTCCATCTGATCCTGTTGTGGTGCACACAGAAAGTTTGCTGCATCCACAGGAGCTGGGTCTGAGGTATTCAGTGTCCAAGTGCTGTCAGGCTGGCCTCCTTGCCGTTCTGGCTGGAGGGACTCCTGTGCACACACTGAGGAACTGCTTCTCTCAGGCTGCTTTACAATTTAAACCAACTCCACAGAGCAGCTTGGGCTGGAGAAGGGTGTTTGGGCAAATCAGCCAGGCTGAGGGGGGAAACTTGTGTGGAAAAAGCATTTAGAGGACACAAAGCACTGTCTTGTAGCTTCCTCTGTTTCATCTGTTAGTCTCCTCTTCCCAAATTGCTGGGGTGTGATGTATCTGCATTTTTGTTTTCAAGTCTCTCCTGTTTACCCATCACCCCTGTACCTCTGAATATAAAGGTGTGGGGTGATTCTTTTTCAAATGGGTGTTTGGATCCCTCTCTTTTTACCCTTCCTTCTGAAACATTCTGCCCAACAGCAATCTCAGGAGATCTGTAGCTTTACTTGCTAATTTGAAAAGGACATGTTACTATTGTTACGACTTTTTTTTTTTTTTTTAAACTGCTGTCATGGTTCTTACCCCCTCACCCCATTAAGGAAAAAACAAAACAAAACAAAACAAACAAACAAACAAGCAAAAAAACAGTAGTGCTATAATAAGTTGCTAAAGACTCCAGAAACCAAAGCACATGCTTTTTTATACAACTTGGACTAACACTTTCAGTCAACAAGATAAACAGGAGATGCAAGGGTGTGTGTCTTTTTGTCCACACGGTGGATTAACAGTAAGAGAAAGGAAGCTGCTCTTCCAACATTTTAGATTCAAACCACAGTTGGATTTTCATATCAATTTATGACTCTGCCACTGTATAGAAAGGGCTTTAGAGGTGACCACAGATGGTCAGGAATTTGGTTCAGCTTGTTTGGGAGCCATCTCAGTTAGGACTTGATCATCTCATGCCTGGACTGTTCAATGGTATCTGTTCCCTTCTTGTCAGTATCTCTTCCATTTAATCTGTCCTTGAAATTTTCATCTCTAGTAGAATGTAAGTACCTTAGGGCAGCCACTTTGTGTATCCTGCTCACTACTGTACCTCCAGTGCCTAGAACAGGGGTTGGCACATTGTAGGTGCTCAATCAGTAGGTGCTGAAGGACGCATAAAGACCCACATGGGAACTTTTCAGTGTTGGAAATGAACATAAATGTATATTTGGGTCAGCTTAGAGGCCATGTGACCTCTCAACCCAATCTTCCCGTGAACTAAATGAGTTCATGGAATTCATTTAGTTCATTACCCAGGTTGGGCACAGGTGAAAACTGGGCAAGACGTGGCAGAGCCACAACCCAGGGCTGAATCCCACTCTTGTGTTTACTCAGGTTCTCTCTTTTCCTCCTCTTATCTCTCCGCTTCTCTGTTCTGGCCAGGCGTGGTCTTACCAGCAGCAAGAGGATTGTTGCCAAGAATCTAGTGTAGAGAATACAGGGGATGACCCTCTATACCCCAAACATCTGCTTCCCATGCTTTGCTTTTTTCTCTAGCCTGTTTCACTATCATAACACCATAGACCTTATTTATTATGTTCATTGTCTGATTCCTCCACCTAAATATCAGCTCCATGAGGACAGTTTTTTTGGTCTGTTTTGGTTACTGGAATATCCCCCATGCCTACAGTTCTACCCGATGTATAGGAAATTTTCAATAAGTGTTTGAAACCTAGGGCTGTTTCACGTATTACTCTGCGAAAGAACGAGGAAGAACTCTTAATCTAGCCTTGTAGCATCATCCACATACTCATGGTGCATTGAGTATTGGAAATGCGAATGGCACACACTATCGACCACAGCTGAGGTTGCAGAACCCTGCGAGTCTGGGTGTTCATTGTGATGGTGGCTCCCATTTCCCTTGAAGGAGATGCTGCCCTCCAACATGTGGAGCCACCTGTGAGTCAAGGGCATGGTTTCCTTAGCCTCCCTTTGCAGCCCTGCCGCCCTTTCCTACCCACGTGCCCATTTCTCTAAACTGAAGAGAGCACATATGCTACACCTGAGCCTTCTTAATTATGTCTACCTGGGGATGCTGTCCTCTTATGTTTTTGAGAAGAGCCTCTTTTTTTTTTTTTCCCTATCATTTCCTTAGCTGTCCTCAAGTGCTGTTGTCCTTACTCTTCCTCTGTAGGAGTGGGTGGAATTGTTAGGAGCCCCTCCCAACGGCAGTTTTGTTCGAGAATCTTCTGATTAGGGAAAATACGATGACGGCCACTTGCTTCCTCTGATGATGAGGGGGAACCTCACGGCTGTATGGGTTTGAGTCATGACTTGGACCTTGGGTCCTGACCAAGAGTTTTTTCTGTTATAGAATCACAAAAGGGCGCTTCTGTATACTTTTTTGGAAAATTGAGAGGAAGAGAACAGGGTTCACTGACTCCTTGGCATTAATTGTCACAATTGTACTTAAGCTATTATGTATTTATTTTGCCCAACTATGAGGTAGTCAGTATGATAAATTTTATGCTTATATAACACTCTATGAAGATGAGTTTTTTTGGCATGATCTAAAATAGTATTATGAATATAAACAGAGGTATGGTTTGTTATGTTTATTGTTTGTTTCCTCTAACTAAAATATAAGTTCCATGAGAACATAGATTTTTTTTTTTTTTTGGTCTGTTTTGGTTACTGGAGTATCCCCAGATATATGGTTACTAGGGTAACAGACTGGACTATTGTTTCTGTCTATTCAGCAAGTTTCCCATCCCCCCCATTATAGGACTAGACCCTCCCTCTGCTCCCACCCTACCCCACCAAGGGCTCAAGATTAAGTATTGGCCAGTCATAGGTTTTCATCTTCCTGGCAACAGTGGTCAGTCTCAAGTGTGGCCCAGAAGAACCCAAGCAGAAGCAGTGGGGTCTGTCACTGAGATTGCTCTGTCGGCCGGTGGGAAAGAGCTGCTTTGCTTTTCTTCTGGGTTTTCCTGGTAGTTGCTGTTGGTTCCATTTCTCACTTCATGGAGAAGAGTTTCAGTGATTGGAGGTGGTCAACACTTAGAATCAGAGGGGAGAGGAGGGAGAGGAAATCCCTGGCTCTGCCCCCCAGGTGGCCGTTCCTGCAGTTCTTTCTGATTCTTTTGCTGCCCCAGCTGCACGAGTCCGTCGGGCTCTGTTTCTGCTTGAGCTGCTTTGAGTTTGGTGTCTCTGAGGGTCTTCACTAATATGGCACTGAAGTACAGAGAAGTTAAATGACTTTTTGAAACTATACAGCAGAAGTGCGGTGGGGCGGAATCCAGAGGCAAAGATGCTTGGCTCTTCTAAGGATATTTCTTATTTAGTTAAGCCCTCTCACTCTATTTTCTGTCTGCTCATCTGAAATTTTTGCTAGTGTCATCAGTGTTCAGGCAACAGGAGTTGATTCTGTTAACACTCACTGAGTGTCTGTTACGTGCTGGCACTTCGGTGAACTCTGGGTGTGCAAAAGTAGATAAGGTACCAGCCCTTCAACAATTCCCAGGCTATAGCTAAAGAGATGAACACCCGGGAGTGTTGACTCTAGTACAGAGGGTGGCTGGGGAGCAGCCTCTGCCTGGGAGGGCCCGAGAAGCAGTGAGCAGTGAGCTGCAGACTTCATCTGAGCAGAGTCCTTAGATTCACAAGGAAGAAACTTATACACAGATTTCTTTCATTCGTGTCAGCCTTTTGCAAAGATGTGAGGAAAACAAGGAGTCATCCAATCAGCCCAGAATACATCAGCTTGGAATTCTGAGCTGTTTTTATGGGCAGCTGGAAAGGCTGTGTCTGTTTACCAGGAATATAACCCGAGTCCTGGTGCCTTTCCCTGTGCTCGCCTCTTACTAGTAATCCCGAAGGAGAGTGTACACTCGGTCGGTGATGGTCGTTCATATGGAGCCATTGGACAGAAATCTCCCAGGTCACTCCCCACACTGGTCCTGGATCCATTGGTCCTTTCCTTAGAAGGTACCTACGTGATGATAGCCTTTTGCAGCTCGTAGTGCAATATTGATGGATAGAGAAAGCTAGTGCGTGGAGGTACCAGAGTGTGTCACGTACAGAGGCGTGGAAGATGTTGGCACATCGAGGAAGAGTGAGAGATCAAGTTGGAAAGGAAGGCATGGGCCAGGTAGTGAGACATGGAATTTTAAAAAATTTACCTTTTGTTTTATTCAGAACGATACGTGCTTACAGTGGAGGGTGGCAGGTATTTGAACACATTTTACTGTATAATACACCCCCCCAACCCCCACCACAAATGTGTTCCATACACTCATCATTTATCTTTCAGGGAATCTTTTATTCTTTTGTTTTTTCTTTTATTTTTTTTGAATACATGTAATTTTAAAGAGTTTACAGTTTATCCCTTAACTTCTAAGGAATTGTTAAGACTTTCAAAGAGAGTCACAAAATGAGATTTGAATTTTAGGCTGGCTATTCTGGAAGAGGCATGGAAGGTAGATTGGAGATGAGACTTGGGGTCTGGAGAAGATCCTTCAACTGTGGTGATGCCATTGAGGAGGAAGGAGTCAGAGGCACGTTTGACATTAGGCTGGAGCAGAGAGAGAGAGAAAGAGAGAGAGAGAGAAGTTGTCTCCCAAATACCTTTTGTCTCCAATGTCTTAATGAGTTGGTACCTTGTTCCAGATCAAGAGAGGAGAGCAGGCTCGGATACAGCCGCATGGGAACTGGGTTTAGACGTGCGGAACTGGAGCAGCCCCTGGAAGGTCCAGGTAGTTGTCGATGAGCAGCCTGCAACTACGGAGAGACCTTAGGCCTGGAGCCTGGGGTCTGAGAGTCATGGCTCTGAGTTGAAGCCATTAGAACAGATGACCCAGGGAAGGGGGGCTGAGTCACTAATAAAGCAATTTGAAAAAAATGGTTAAAAAATTATTATTCCTCCCGGAGTTCCTGTCGTGGCTCAGTGGTTAATGAATCCCACTAGGAACCAGGAGGTTGCGGGTTTGATCCCTGGCCTTGCTCAGTGGGTTAAGGATCCGGCATTGCCGTGAGCGGTGATGTAGGTTGCAGACATGGCTTGGATCCCGCATTGCTGTGGCTCTGGTGCAAGCCAGCAGCTACAGCTCCAATTCGACCCCTAGCCTGGGAACCTCCATATGTTGCGGAAGCGGCCCAAGAAATGGCAAAAAAAAAGAAAAAAATTATTATTCCTCCCAACCCAGATTGCATATTTTACTGTATTAATTGGTCCTCCACTTTCCTATTTAATTGCAAATGTCAGGTGGTTCAGCATATTTTTATTAGGCTCCTGTTTTATACCACATACTAGGAGCTTCAGAAGAGTTATGACAATATCAGAAGAAAAGCCCTGTTTTCAGGAAACTCAGAGTCTGGTTAGGGAGACGAGATAATTCCCTTTTTTTTTCTTTTTTTTTGCTTTTTAGGGCTGCTCCCATGCCATATGGAGGTTCCCAGGCTAGGGGTTGAATCAGAGCTACAGCTGTTGGCCTCCGAGAGGGCCACAGCAATGTGGGATCTGAGCTGCACCTGAGACCTACACCACAGTTCACAGCAAAGCCGGATCCTTAACCCACTCAGCGAGGCCAGGGATCAAACCCGCAACCTCATGGTTCCTAATTGGATTTGTTTCCACTGTGCCACAACCTGGAACTCTTGGGATAATTCTTTTAGATGTGAAAAGTTAAAAAAACAATGTAAGTATGGGCAATAATTAACTGCTAGATTAGTGATATTGGCACAGTGTCCTGGCATTTAGAGAAGGAAGATGTTTGTGTTTGAGGGATTGGTTTTTGAGTCTTTCTTTTCCCCAAAAAAGACCCATTAACTCTCCCTGAAATATGTCCTCACTGCATATTGAAGGGGAGAGAGGAGTTAATATGAAAAGGGATTAAGTAGGGTCTTACGTTTAGAATGAAATGTTCTTCACTTGAATATAAATGCAGTATATTAGTACATCATCACTTGCTTCTCATAATTTGGTTGTGCTAACTTATTAGCTCATTACAAACTCGGTATTTAGCCGCTAAGTGTTTATTATTTTGACCAAACTTTATAGCCTCCATCAGTTTGGAGACAGCCCAAAGCAGAGAGATTTCGGCATTTCTAGCTTGGTTTGCTGTCTTTAATTTTCTTTAGCTCGTGGAAAACTACGCTCCTTGCTTTCAGTTTCCCCACACGGAAGGCAAGTGCTTCCATGACCTACCTCCCAGCTTTTTGAGAGACAACTAAGAAAAAATAATGGTTGCATATGAGGCACAGAAAGTGACAGCTTTGAGAATGACCATCGCAGTTTCCCGTTAGTAATAAAAATGAATTCTACAGCAAATGAAACACTCAGTTTCTGGAGAAAGTATGCTGAATCCACTGCAAAGTGCTGGTATTCTTCAGTCTTATTGACGTGTACTCTCTATTTAGAGACATTTGACAGCCCTTATTAAACAAAATAAACAAGTCTTCTTGAGCATAAGAAACATCTAGATGTTTCCAGGTTGTGAAACTATGAAAAAGCTTAAGAGGATCATTCAATCAAGGAAGCATAATTTATGATTATAGGTAATGAGTTTTATGTATAAATTCGAATGAATACACACACACCTCTGTGTGCAGGAAGCTCATCCATCATTCATTCACTCGGTGAACGTTTCTCTCGCGCTTACCATGTGGCAGGCACGGTGCCAGGCACCAGGGATACGAGGGAAAGAAGACAAACATCCCCTCCCTTGGGGGGTATTCAGTCCACAGGTAGAGGCAAAGATGAAACATCCCATTCCACAAATGGTTATTTTCTGTGCTGAGCACCACAAAGTACAGGGTGCTGTGGGAACATGTAAGAGGGAGCCCAGACCTGGCCTAGGAATCAAGGAAGGCTTCTCCGAAGAAGTGGGATTTAAGCTGAGATATGAGGAAGCAGTAGATGTGAGTTAAGAGATGAGGAAGAATGTTCTAAGGTCTCCAAAGTCTGGGGAATAGCATGTGCAAAGAGCCAAAGGGACATGACGCCTCCGGGAAAACAAAAGAAAGCCAAGTGGCTTCAGCACAAGCTGTGCAGAGACCAGAGGCTCAAGACACAGCTGGAGAGGAGTTCCCGTCATGGCTCCGTGGTTAATGAATCTGATTAGGAACCTTGGGATCGCAGGTTCGATCCCTGACCTTGCTCAGTGGGTTAAGGATCTGGTGTTGCTGTGGCTGTGGCGTAGGCTGGCAGCCGTAAGCTCCCATTAGATCCCTAGCCTGGGAACCTCCATATGCTGTGGGTATGGCCCTAGAAAAGACAAATAAATAAATGAAGTAAAATAAAAAAAGAGGCACAGCTGGAGAGGGGTCAGCTCTTGCCTTTTCTTTTAGATTGGGGGCTCTAGTGATGAGAAGCCACTATAGGTCTACAGGGCTGGATTTGAGAGATTTTCAGGACATAGACTCTAAAGACTTGGACTTGGGAAATGAGGAAGAATGTGGAATTTAGAATAACTCCCAGGTGTTTTGCTTGAGTCCACAGGTCGTATTTACTTAGGTCGGGATCGCTGAGAGGGGAGCAGGTTGGCAGGTTTCGTTGTCTATGGGAGCAGAGTGAACAGTGAGTATAAATCAGGAGTTCCGTTTTAGCCCTCCGGAGCTACCTGTAAGCTGCCCTGAGGAGGTGGGGTGAAGGCATAAGTGGTCGGATAAGCGAGTCTGGAGATTAGAGGAAAGGTCCGGATTGGAGACATAATGTATAGCCCACAAAGTAAGAAGAAAACATTTATGTATCCAGTGATAATAAAACACATAATGTGTAATGTATACCTATATGCACATGTGAATATGTGCATTCATGTATGTGTCTGAATGATGCTAAATTATATTTCTATAAATTTTACAAGTAGAGAGGACACAGTTTAGTGTGACTCCCCTAAACAGTCTGAAAAAAGGTGCCAGAAGACTGTGAGTTTAAATCTAATTTCTCACTGGCGTTTGCTTGCTCAATCTTTGGGGAAGGCCAGATGGCAGTCAGTTTCCATGGCTTTGCTTGGGACCCTTATGGTGATGACCTGGTGTCATGCCCACCACAACATGGCTTTGAGCAAAGACAGAAAGCTGGGAGCTAGGCAGGGTTATGTCTAGTGTTCCAAAGGCAGAAAGAGACTGCGTCCCAAGAAGCCAGACTGAATGAGGCCCTCATTACAGACTTCTGGGGACTGTAGGGCACAAGCCAGGTGGTGAGACTCAGAGCTTGGAGAAGGGTCTGGTGGAGCTTGGCTGGGTGGAGGTTCCCCAGAGCCTTCAGGAGGCTGTCCTGTTGTCTAGGCTTGTCCAGTGGGTGCAGCCTCGTGCGGATGCTCCAGAGGAACCTGCGGAACACGCCCCAGGCCCGTGTCTCTGGGGGCATCCATGGTCCTGCTGTAGTGCTCACCCTCCAGGCCACCTCTGCCTCATGGCCTTTTTCTGGCTCTTTTTGGCCTTCCCCAAATGGTTCTTCCTTTCTTTTCCACTCTCCTCCAGAGGCCTATTACAGGGACCCATTATTCAATATTCTGCCAAAATAGAGCTTTCCTTTCCCTTAAGGCCACTTAAGTGAAAAGCACCATGAGGATGCACTGAGTATTTTGGCTGAAAGTCACTATTGGACATCCAAAGAACATTAAATTCTGTTTATCCAGCTTCCAAACAACCAAAATGCTTAAATAACGAAAGCTTTTCCTACTCTAGAGACACTGAGTAAATCCAGTAGTCAAAGATTAGACCCTGAAAACGAATCCTCAGAGTGTTTTAGGAGTAGTTCAAACTCAGACTAATATCCCACTCCTGGTTTTCTGTACCTTCCGACTCTTGTCTGAGGATGATTCTAAGGGGTCTTACAATACCTTTAAATTATCCCCATAAGGATTTTATGTTTAGGATCCTACTCTAGGTTGTTACTTGGAAACTTTGTCTGCCAATTAAGAGAGACTATGAACAGTTTCATAAATAGGGTCCAGAGTAGCTCTTTTGTGAAATGTAAGGATGAATTATTATAAATCAGGCTACAAAAAAGTTGTTTAGAACTGCCATTCTGTCTATAAAACTACTGACTGAACTTAGTCATGGTTAAAAAATTAAAGAATTGTTCAAAGCACCCATTACTGGGAGTCTTGGATAGTTTCGGTGAGGGCAGCTGTAGCTGAGAATTTGGTTCAAATGCTCAACTAACTGATTCAGTTGACACTAGAGCTCAAAATGGTCCCTAGGAGTGCGTTTGCTAGTTGAGTGGGGGTTTTTCCCTTGTATTTTGGATATTGACCTCATTTTGCCACATATGAATTGTTGAAATTTATAGTCTGTGTCCAGAGAGGAGTATTCTATAGATGATTGTATTTTTATTTATTTATTTTTTTGTCTTGTTAGGGTCCACACACATGGGATATGGAGATTCCCAGGCTAGAGGTCGAATTGGAGCTGTGCTGCCTACACCAGAGCCACAGCAACGCAGGATCCGAGCCATGTCTGCGACCTACACCGCAGCTCCCAGCAACGCAGGATCTTCAACCCACTGAGCAAGGCCAGGGATCCAGGCTGCGTCCTCATGGATGCTAGTCAGACTCGTTTCTGCTGAGCCACAACGGGAACGCCAATGATTGTATCATGAGAGAGGATTTTAGAGGAACTAGGAAGGACTTCTGCTTTCAAGGAGCTGTTGTATTGACTTACATTCATCTGGAGTTTTAAATGGTCAGTAGCTGCATTCTGCCAGGAGGAAGTTTGGACAGTGAGTTGGGAAGAAAGGCAGAGGAGAGGAGGAGAGAGTGCCACGGGAGTAGGTAGGAAAGGCTTACAAATTTTAGACTGGTCGCTGAAGTTAGCCTTAGCAGAAGATACAGTTTTTGTTCTGGCTAAATCTACGTGGGAACAACGGAGTAGAGAATCAAACATCTCTGTGGATAATTCAATGAAAATCTCCCCCCCCCCAATAACAGGGGTGTATCTGTGGAGAGTGGGATTTTTGGTCTCAGTCCATTGGATTTATCTCCACTCTGACAGCATCGTCACAGATATTAAGAAATATTTCAGACTTTCTCATTCATGTTTATCTAAACAGGAGCCAGATTTCCAGGAAGGAGGTCACAAAAATCTCTTCTCTTCCCACCCACGCAGTTTTACTGTACTCATAGCACTGCAAGTGGCTGTAAATATGTGAATAGAGGGATAAATCATTTATGCAAAAGACTATACTACTTGGACTTCTGCAAGCGTGGCATTTACTTTCTATGTTCTTCCTCGGGCACCCTTTCCATAGTTTTTCATTGGTGCCACTGATGAGCTCGCTGCCCAACTGTAAGCTAGAGACTTTGCACTAGAGGGAAATAGTGCTTGGTTTGCTCAACAAGTCCTGCTTTTCAGAGGAAGATCTCAGCTTTCTTTGGGGAGGGGTCCCATTTGCGGGCCTGTTGGACAGTCATTTGAGTGTTGGAATTTTTAGGCCCAGGAGAGGAGCCGACATGAACAGGAGATTTAGATTTTTGTGTCTGGCCAGCTGTCTGCCGGCAGACAAGGGGGCTGGGGAGGAGGGGGCAGTGGAGACACAGGCCTGTAGGAATGCAGGCGCATCAGGCGGTGTGGTTGGCTGTGTGTGTTGGTGCCAGTCCGGGGGGGCTTCCTGTGGGGCTGTTTAGCTTGGATTAAGCCTCCTCCTCAAAGATTTCTCCTCTTTCCACTGCTCCTCTTTCCGTGGCACGAGAGAGAAGCACATATGCTTCCAGGAGTGAGTGAAGCATTGACCTTCTTTACAGCTTTCTGTCGTTCTTTTTTTTTTTTGTCTTTTGTCTTTTTGTTGTTGTTGTTGTTGTTGCTATTTCTTGGGCCGCTCCTGCGGCATATGGAGGTTCCCAGGCTAGGAGTCGAATTGGAGCTGTAGCCACCAGTCTACGCCAGAGCCACAGCAACGCAGGATCCGAGCCGTGTCTGCAACCTACACCACAGCTCACAGCAACGCCAGATCGTTAACCCACTGAGCAAGGGCAGGGACCGAACCCGCAACCTCATGGTTCCTAGTCGGATTCGTTAACCACTGCGCCACAACGGGAACTCCCTCTGTCGTTCTTTTGATTGACCATCCTCAACTCCTACCCACTCTGTGGAAGGCTGCCTCTGTTTGAATTTGATCTCATCACTTTTGCTTAAACCTACTGGAATTTTGTACTTTGGGAGTTGCTGCCCCTAAACATGATCTTCCTTTTCCGAGAGGCCTACATGAAAGGGTGTGACTCCGTTGGACAATTTTCCTTGATAGAAAACCTGGCGGATGGAGTTTGGGTTTGGGAGAGGCAAACCATTGCATTTAGAATGGATAAACAATAAGGTCCTGCTGTACCGTACAAGGTACTATACCCACTGTCTTGGGATAGAACGTGATGGAAGATGGCATGAGAAAAAGAACGTATATGTATGCATGACTGGGTCATTTTGCTGTACAGGGGAAATTGGCACCACATTGTCAATAAATTATACTTTAACTAACAAAAAAAAAAAAAAAAAAAGGAGTTCCTGTTGTGGCGCAGTAGTAATGAACCCGACTAGTATCCATGAAGACTTGGGTTTGATCCCTGGCCTCACTCAGTGGGTTAAGTATCTGGCATTGCCATGAGCTGAGGTGTAGGTTGCAGTGGAGGCTCAAATCTGGCATGGCTGTGGCTGTGACTGTGGCTGTGGCTGGCAGCTTACAGCTCTGATTGGACCCCTAGCCTGGGAATTTCCATATGCCTTGAGTGGCCCTAAAAAGACAAAATTAAAACAAACAAACAAAAGCAAAAAAGAAAACCTGGCAGAAAAAATTTCTGGAAAATTTAATAAGCAAAACCAACTCTTTCCTAATTATTAGGTTATTCCAGATGAAAGTGAGTTTATGTCATTTCATTATTTTTAATTTTTTTGTCCTGACTTGGATCTTTGGCCAACCAGGAAAACAGAATCATTTCCCACATGGATTTTCATTTTGTAGCTCATCAGTTAAGAAATATTTGAGCAAGTAAGAGAGTCTCTCATTTTCTCTAATATCTTCTCCCCAACCCCCGACTCCCCAAGTAGTCTGTTAGAAGGAGATCGCAATTTATATGTATTTTTCTCCTTGGCATTTATTCATTTAAAAAAAATGGGAAAGGCCATCCAACAATCAGTACACATAGCTTTGCAAATCTAGGTTTTAACACGGGTTATCATGGAAATGAGATGTACAAGAGCCTTCCATTCTCAGCAACATCTAAAGTAGTTCAGACAAATGATTTAAGACAGGTTCAGTAGAAGTTTCTAAACATATCCAGTTCTGTCTAGTAGGCACCCCACGTGCCCATAAAACACAAAACCAGAGGATCAGATGATCACGGAGATTGTCGCGCGTTTCACGGGTCTCTGTGGCATGCTCTCTCAGTTTACTTTCCCATGAGTGAGCCTCATGTGACCTGAATTCATGGGAACATGTGCTTAACTCCTGAGTCTTTCTGTGCACTTTGTCCTTCTGAGTCTGTCCCCCAATCTCCTTTCCCCTGAGGGAACTGAGGGCTGAGAATCAAAATTTCTAACGCTGTCTGTGCATGGGCAGCAGTAGCGAGTTTAGTAAGGGAAGGATGGAGATGGGATCTGCTGGGATTTGGAGCAGAGTGAGTCATTATTGCCCAGAAACCCTGGAGAACCCTGCAGGCAGAAGTGGAATTCTCACTGTGCCTGTGGAGTTGTTGCATATTCAACTTCCCGGACCAGAAATCCTTCCTGGGCTCAACTGGGAGGTATCTTGCTGTCAACTTAGAAACTGAGCACAAGTTTTGGTTTTTGTAAGCCAGCTTATTTGAATATTAAGCCTATTTATAAACCTCATTATTGCAGCAACCATATGGCTCTTAGTCAAGGATACTCACTTAAAAAAAAAAAAAGGAAAGACTGCCAGGCGCTTCATGATTTAACCTCAATACTTAATTGACTCTCACTTGCCCAGGCTATTAGGAATGATTCCCAAGTCATCTGTTTGACTTTGGAGTATGTGAAACTTACATGTGATTGTGGATAAGCCCAGTACTTTGGAAACTCCAAGCCAGCAAAAAGCAAACAAAGCTCCTTAAAAGCCTCCTCTCTCCCACCACTCTTGTTGTTTTCTTGCCGTTTCCTTGCTGTCTCTACTCTGCCCTTAGGTAGGTCCGGGTTTACTGTGAACAGAATCACCCTTTCTGCTTGCTTGGTTTCATCCCTCCTCTGCCTGACTGGGGCCAGGAGAGGTACAGTGAAGTTCAGGGTCTAGATGCCACAGCAGGGCGAGCTTTGGAGAACTCTTTTAAGCATTGGGGGTCAGAACTCTTTGCTCTTTGATGATGCTCCTGTCTTGCAGTCACTTGTCAGAGTGTGAGCAGCTGGGTGTAAATGGACTGAAACCTTTCAGAGGAGATTTTCAAGCCATCACTTCTCCCGTTCCCTACCCATGCATGCACACGTAACAGGTACACACCATTAGATTCTTCTTGGGAAATCCGCGGTTCCATAGAAACATTCTAGACTTAAACAGACATTGATTTCCATTGAAGACCAGGAGTCTTTTAATTTGTCTAAGAGGGAAGTGGATATGGTCAATCAATAATTCTAGTTATAGCACCATTATCTCTGGGCTGAGTTACAACTTTGGGGAATGCTTAGGGACTCTGTGTAAGCAACTCACTGGGCTTCAGCTTTTAGGGAATGATGGATATAAAAGATTTTTCTTAAAAGACAATTTTATGTATTTCTAAAGATTATCATGGTGTCCTATTCCTAAATCGCTAGTTTTTCTTGCTTTTTTTCTTGCTTTCTGAGCAATGGCCTTGGCTTTGACATTAGAAGGAAGTGTGTGCATCTGCTAGGCTAACTGGGACCACTGCCAGGTGGGTGCCAGAGTGAACAGCCTGCAGGCTCCCCCGGGCATGGGGGCAGCGGGTAGAGCTGGGCAGGGTTTCAGCTCCTCCTCCTCATAGTAGGACTGAGATTAGCACCTGCTTTCTTTGTGGTTCACGTGTTCTAAGATGAGAATTGGGAGTTCAGTTTTTTTACTGGAGAAAGCAATCTTCAACTCTTTTTCCTTTTTTAACCAATGAAAGGCTTTTTTTCCCCCGCAAACAAAATTTGGAAACCCGTGGCATTGTAATACCATTATTAATTACACAATACTGTTGTTCTGAATGCAGTAACTGATTCGTTCTTGGTCACTTACCGGATGCCCGGCACTGCGCTGAATGTTTCGTTATTACCTTCCACTCTCACATCGGCCTGTGAGATGTGGAGACGGGATTTTAGCCTCAGCAAGTGACCTTGAGGATTGTACTCTAATTCCTCTCCTTAAATAAGACAAACACACACAAGCAGTGCCGTGTACGTATGTGGGTGAAGGGTGGAGAGTATTCCGGGGAACAGAGTTTGCAAAGCCCTCTAGAACTTCATCAGTGTGGTTTCCTTAGCCTGGGCTCCTGAAGGGGCCTGCCTGCTGCTCGAGTGTGGAGCTGTGCTCCCTGCATCGCCCAGGCCTCCAAGAGCCCAGATTGCAGCAGCTTCCTGTCATTCTCTGTGGTCTGAATTAGCTCCATCGAGCTTCGTGAATCTTATCATCTGTCATGTGTTGTTTCAGGTTTCCAAAAATTGTAAATTTAAACCGAGTTTGAGAAACCCAAACAGAACATTTAAAAACATTCCCTGTGTCTTTCAGGTTATGAATCAGGGGCAGATTCTGTTGAAGTTCTTAAAAACAAAAGGCCAAGAATAAACTAGGTTCTTTTCCAGCTCATTTCCTGTATTTGGATGGAAAGAACCCAGTATGTTCTATTGTTGTTGGTTTTGTTTGTTCTTGTCAAGTGTCTGAGTTTCCTCTGGGCATCCTTTGACTTCTTTAACTAATTTCCTCAAGTTTCTGTGAGTCCTTCAGAGTTTACTTTCTGTCTCAACCACTTCAAGTTTCTATATTCTTAGTCAAGATACTTAATCTCTCTGAGCCTCATTTCCATCAAGTATGAAGTGAGGTGAACCTCCCAGGGTTTATAGGAGGTCAAAGTGAGTTAATTGATGTAGCAGACATGGAACAGAGGAGATTCTCAACAATTGTGGGCACCCCCTGCCCCAGGCCTTCTCTCATTGCATTCCTCCTGTGTGTAGGAAGCATGACTCTGGTAGGTGTCTTCACTTCTTGTAGTAAATCATCACTAAGCAGAAAGAAGAAATGAGTAGAAAAGAAAGCATTTTGACCAGTGTCCTGATAAATTCACTCATTTACTCAACAGCAGTATAATGAACAGCTGTCATTTGTCAAACACCATGTTAGGCAGGGGAGAAACACTAGCTGATGGTGGACAAGCCCTTGATCTTGTAATGGTACCATTTGGAGTGATATGTGCAATAGTGATATGTGCAATAGCTCTGGTCACCAGAGAACACACAAAAGGGGCACAGTCCAGTTTGGGAAGCCCTGGAGGGTTTTCAGGAGGAAGTGATGTCTCACCTGAGAGCTGAAGGATGAGTAGGACTCAGCAGGACCTCACTGTCTTGCCCAGTCACGATGATCTGGGAGTAGGACCTTGAGTAATTTCTGCGGATTTTCCAACCTTCTCTTATGATTTAGGTACTGCCCTTCCAACTCCAGTGTAAGATGACACTATTTGGATTAAATCTCTTTTGATGTGGGGGCTATCTGTCCAAATGGGACATGGGAAGGGAGAGCTTTAGAGCTTGTAGAGTCAGGAATGTAGCTATGAAGGGGGGTGAGTGTTGGAAAGGTGAGTTGGACTGAAAAATGAGATCTTCGGTCTCTCTTTCTTTGGGTCTACCAAAGGCATGACCCATATTTTGATAGGTGTGGGTGGCGCTGCAAATGACTTTATTTTGTCATCAGATACTTGCTGTGTGCCAGCCATGTGCCAGTTGATGTACAAGCCCTTGGGATAGATCCAGAGATCCATATGGCAGGACCCCTGAGCTCAAGAAACTCAAAACAAGGTGCAAGGGGTTTAGAATGCCTTCTTACATGGCAGCACGGTACCTGGCAAAGTCAATGATTATGTCCTTTGAGATCTTTCCTCCCATTTAATATATGTGGAGGCTAACTAAAGCTTAAAATAGCATAGAAATGTCTCAGTCTCATACTTACAGAGGGAGAAGTTGGGTTTTGAACCAGGTTTATAATATTCCAGAGCCCTGTCATCTTGTCACAAGGCTACCCAAGAGCTGACCCCTTCTCTCAGGTGTCATCTTTTTTTTTTTTTTTTTTTAAAGGATACATTTCATTGCTATCCTTGATTATCTTAATGTTCTCATCACTTTTTAGACTTAGAACCTGCTGTCTCCCTCCATATCTGGCTGGGCTGGGCAGGGCTGGTTTGCCCTCCTTACCTGTTTCCCATGTACTTACATATTTCTTTTTGTTGAACTCTTGCCCATCAATCAAGACTCTGACTTTCACAAAGCCTCCTGAGCCACCCCTGGTCTCGGTTGTTATAATAAAGTAACATTTTTGGCAACATGTCTTAATTTCCTTTTATAGAATTCAAATTCTTTCAGAGAGTGGATCTTAGCAAAGTTATTCTGAAGATTAGTGATGTATGTTAAGTGCTTGTTACTAGTAGGTGCTAAAAGTGGAAACTATTCTTATTTTTGTTCATTTTATGCTCGCAGCATTCCCAGCAGTGCCTTTGTAGAGTCCTTGGCAAATGCTGGAAGCCAATAGCAAAGGTTGTCTTCCTCTGGCTTCTGAAGCCAGAATTTCTGTCTGTGGACGGAACTAGTTGAGCTTGGTGCCTCCATCTGGTCCGACTGCCCCCTTACCTTTCAGTCCTTGCATATTCACAATGGGTTCTTTTCTAGTCTTCCCAGGGACTCCTTGGCCCAATTTATCAGACGGCAGTCCTAACAAGGGCCAAGGGCATGGGGTCGCCCACAGCTCACAGTGCTCTGTGCCTATAGACGAAACCTCTGTCCTTGCTACTGCCTAGAGTGTGGGCTGTACTGCTGAGAGGGTCCAGTACGTATCTAGTTAAGATCCCACGGTAAGTTGGGTGCTACACACGGCTTCTTTAACATCTCACACTGCCTGTTTTCATTTGAACACAGATTCACAGGTCATAGGGATTCCGAATTTGAAACATCTGTGCCTTTTTGAAAAACCCGTGTGACATATATCTCTGTTAGCAAAGCAGTGGCCTGGCTCCCTGGTGCAGTGACTGTAATGGGGACGTGGGTGTGGAACCAGGGGCAACGGGGAAGCAGTACCTTTCCTGGAGATGCTACCAGGAGAGGCATCTCCCTCTCCTAGCGCATCCTTTCCTCTGACCCCCAGTGAAGAGCCTTTTAGACCCTCTTTTGAGCGTCTTCAGAGTCGACAAAAGCTGCCACAAACATGAGAAACCTTGGGATACTGGAAAAAATAAACGTTTATGACTCTTTCCTCTCAAATGCCACTGTGACCCAGGTGAGGAAGCCAGGGCACACGTGACCTCCATCTGATAGATGAAGAAGCCAACAGATTTGCCCAAGGCTAAATGAGGACTGTAAACAGCAGAGGTGGCTCCAGCCACGGGAGCTTCCTGGGGAAGTGTTCTTCCAGGGGATCGGAGCCCACAGCTGAGCCATTAGCAAGTTGCTCATGCTGCTCCCACCACTTTTGCTTCTGGATTTCCTCATTTTCCCCTCCTCACTTCCTTGCCTGCAGACCTTATGTCTAAAATCATGGTTGAGTTGCACGATTACCCACTTATATTTTAAAAGGCAACTCTTTAAAAGGACTCTAGTGCTAGATGATGGGAGTGGTAGTAGCAATAATGACGGTACAAAGAGCTAATAGTTATTGATCATTTATTATGTGCTAGATACAAGAAATGACGGTCTCTGCCCATTTACTTCTCAACAACTCCATGAACCTGGTGAGTTAAGGGCTGAAATTTAAGCCTAGATCTTGCTGTCTTTGAAGTCTGATCTCAGCCAAGATGCTGCAGTGCCCTCAGAGGAGGAAGGGCAGAACAAAGGGCGCCCAGCCATTGAGCTCCCGGGATGCTACGTGTAACTCTTAGGAGTGTGGTTCTGTGCATCTTACTATAATATAACACAATAATCCAAAACTTATGTGGGCTTTGAGACCCACAAGCCTTTCAAGAGATCCCTCTACAAAAAGTTCACCTCCATATCCACCCCCACTGAAGCTGTCTTTTTCTAACCCACTGCCTGCTGCACGTTTTTTTTTCTGATGTGTGTTTATGCTTCTTTTCCTACAGGAGGAAATATAAGAAAACATCCCAGAGGTAAGAGCATCTCTCTGAGAAAGGGGAGCTGTTTGGTTGAATCATTGGTGTCACAACTCTGTGAGTCTGGCTCATGGTGAACATTCTTTGTAATAAATAGTCTCTTCATTCCTTCCAAGCCTTTTGCCTGCTTTATCCTCAAGTCGCTCCTGTTGATGTAATTAAACATTGATTGCAGGCATTTAGTGTGGCACAGTAAGTGTATATCTTCATGTGAGAGTGGATCCGATGGCTTAAAAAGCCTGTTACTGCTAAGGTGTATGGTGCTTTTACTAAACCTTGACCAGAGTGAAGCTGGGCGTGTGTAAGGTTTATGGATGGGAGCACAAAAGGGTCTTTAAATACACTCTTTTGCCTGATTCGCTGACAAAGTCAGCATAGATTTAACCATGGAAAAGGCAGTTTAAAGGAGAACATCATATATCATCACCCCCCATTAGTCTGTTTTATTGATAAGAGTTTAGAAAGCACATTCCAAAGAAATAAAATGGCTTAGACCTTTTGTTCCCCAAGCATCAGAAGCCTACGTACAGCTCAGTCTAAAAGGCTGCAGTCTAAAAGTCTACGTTTCATTGATTGACTTTGGTATTATGGCTTTAAGCAGATTACACTGAGATCAAAAATTACTGTTGCAATCAAAATCTTCTAGTAGGTTTCAACAGTGGTATTTTCAGGTGCCCACTTTCATCTGACCTTTTCTAGTGAAAATAAAGATAATTATCCGTAGTAGTGGTGCCGCCATTCTCTATGCAGTGCAGAGGGGCACAAATCATTGAGAGAAGATGAACTAGAACTTACTAAAACTTTAAAGCTTCCTAGAGGTTGCTATACCTTTCTAAATAGAATGAGCTTCTATGGCTGGCCAAGTAATTCTACCTTCAGGTTCATTGGGCTTATGATGGTAATTGCATGTGAATCACTGAACGTGTAAATTAATCACTCAGATGAGAGAGCATATAGTCTTCAGTAGTAAAAGGTAATTTATCATTTTCACATGTAGTTAACTGGGGGTACGAGATGTTTCAGAGTTGCTGCAGTTTTAAGGAGATAAATAGACAGGTAAGAGGGAGTTTTACAAGAGAACTGCTCAAACCTGTCAGGTTTCAAATTACTATGTCAACTTTTTTTGAAAGCATATTTTTGCATATCTGATGTGAATACTGTTGCATTTTTATGTTGATGTTAAAAAAAGACTTTTGTATCAGCTTCATTGGAGTCTTGTAAAGTGCAGATTACTAGAGGCTTGGTTTGAGCTCTTCTATTTTTAATCACCTTCATAGTCTCATGTGCAGTAGATCCATGTCTACTAATCTATCACTGAGTAACCAACCGTCCCCACACTTATGGCCTAGAACAAGCATTTTCCTTTGCTCATGGTTTTATAGACCAGGTATTCAGGAAGGACTTGGCTGGGTGCCTTGGATCTGACCCACCTGATGTCAGCTGGGGCTGCTGGGGATAGAGGATCCCCACTCGCATGAGGGGAGCTTTGGTGTTCCTTGTTTTTTTTTCTCTCTCTCTCTCCCCCCATGTTGCTTTCAACCTCCAGGATGTCTCCTTGGAGCTTGGGCTTCTACTGCATGGTGGATGCTGGGTAGTCACACTCTTAGCTGGCTTCCTAGGCCATATGTTCCAGGAGACAAGGAGTGGCGGATGCGAGTCACTTTATGGCCTGGACCCTGAAACTGGCTCAGGGTCAATTCTGCTGTATCTTATTTGTCAAGGTTTTGCAGAACCCACCCAGAGCCATGAGGAGAGGTCTTAAAGAATTTGAGGCTCTTTTCATGCATCAAACTTTCAACCTTTTGCCGAATGACCTTGCTTAAGACCTTTTCCCGGGATCTTTACATTGAGAATATGCAGGTACCTCATTTGTTGAATGGTAGACACTTTTAAATGTATCTTGATCGCCCTGTAAGATGCTAGACTGTTTGAATGTTTGCTTATCTGTTGAATGGTTCATTTGGTCCAGGAGTAGCTGTGATTCGTTTTTCATGTTAGGGACAGGCTCATGGACTCATCTGGTTCCTTGAGCTTAAGTGTAGTTATTTGGCTTCGGTTAATTAGTCAGATAAAGCTGGTGGCTTCTGGTAGGAAAATGAAATGATACAAATGTTACACTAAAAAGCCTTAGGTCACTCAGGTTTGCTTTGGACATTAGGGGGAAGATAGCCCAGGATATAAAAATAATCTACCTTTGTTTCAACTTTTCTTGCTAAGTTTCTTTTCATTTTGTTTATATATTTACTTTCAAAAGCCATGTTCAAGAAAAAATCGTCATCATACTACAGCTTAACTAAGGTAGATAGCTTTCTTTAAATGTTTCATCAAGTACCAAACATATCCTAGGCGCCCATAAGAGTATTTTGATGACAGTGATTCTACTGAGTCTCACCTTTAGTGTTAAGGGACATGAACTCATCTCTTTCGAGACCAGAATTTCAACTGGAAGAGCAATGTGGTAAGTACTCTTTACTGGGTTAGCAAGGGCACCTGTAGGTAGGAGGCATGCTTCTCCCTGCACAGAAAACCTTATTGGATTGGGCTTTCAATCAACACAATTACGGGGAACCGTCCTTTCGCTTTATGAATGGGTCTTGTCTGTAAGGGCCAATCATTTCAAGAGATTTGCTGAAGTGGTGAAATGGTAATTTGACAGCTAGAGAGGATTGCACGGATGCCTGCTTCCCCATACAGTTCTCATCGGGCTGTTTTCAGTACAGCTGCAGCTTTGCGTTAGCAGGTCTGGCTCTGAGACGTTTATATCTTTGAGAAAGCCCACTAGACCAGGTACAAAATAATCACACATCCCTAGAAATGATCTAATACTCTGGGCTGCCCAGGAAGAAAAGAGTTGCTATGAGAGATGATGTGATAAGCTGAATCTGTGCCCAAAGGGCTTCCGGTACACACACATACATGCACCCACTCACCCCTATTTCAGAGGGCTGTGACTGGTCAGCACAGGGAGAGGCAGAAGGCCAAGTAAAGACACCCCACAATCCTCAGGGACCTCCGCAGACACATGTCCTGTTTTCCTGTGTCTGGGCGGTGGAAATACTTTGGCCAGGAGTGGCGTGGAGTTGGCGTTTTAAGGCCACCAGATAGCAAAACCCTCAGTAGGATGCAGGTTTTTGTTGATTTGTGTGTTAGTAGTCCTAGTTCTGTGCAGGTCATTTACGTGCAAGTTCCGGTTCTCAGTGTATCCGATTTACTCATTTTATAACTCTAGATGTTTCTGTGAGCAATTACCTTTATAGCCAAAGTTGTCTCTCTTCTTACTGATGATCATGTTAGGTCGGTAGTCACGTGCCTGGTAGTTTACAACATCTCCCATTTCAACAAAAGTTTACTTCATGCTATTGTCATACCTTTAAAAGAATGAGAAATAAAAAGATATTAAGGAACAGACTCTGTGAGGAGGTGCACAGGCCTGTAGGTGTGACGCGTGGGAAGAATGGTAATAGAGTATGGTACGTGCTGTAACAGATGTAAATATTGAATATCATTGGGAACAATTAAATCTTTAGAGAGGATACTTATATTTTTGTATACTCTTCTCTCCCTAGACCACCAAGAGAGCCTACGGTATTTTTTTTTTTATTATTCATAGTGCTTGAAAGTATGGGCAAATTAAAGTCTAATGGGATAGTTGAGGTTTTTTTTTTTTTTTCTTTATGTTTTCAGTTATTTTAGTTTAATTTTAATTTTATTTTTGGCTGTGCCCAGGGAATGTGGACGTTCCTAGGCTAGGAATCAAACCCATGCCACAGTAGTAACCGGAGCCACAGCCGTGACAACGCCAGATCCTTAAACCACTGAGCCACCAGGGAACTCCTTCATTTATTTTAAAAACGCATGTTTTGCTGATTGTCTAGGCTTTTTCTCAAAGGGGCAAATGGCACAAAAATATTTTGGTTATCAGGAAGAAACCGGCCAGGATACAAAGGTGTGGAGATAATCCATAGGGTAGGTCTCACCTATGTAGGTAACAGACTGGCCTTTATTTGTTGCAAGGCAAAACAAGGAGTTATTTCCCCCCCAAGTGTCCAGTGCCTTCTTTCACTTGGATGTTTATGTGGTTCAGTAATCACATTTGATGGGCCCAATAATTGATTAACTCCAGCGAATGATTCCTTTCGTCAGGTCTGCCTATCAGCCTTCATGAATCAGCATACCTAATGAGTCATCAGCAGAACCTCCACCTTTGCTGTTAATAATAGACTGTCGTGTGTGGGCGGGAGGCGGGTAGGAAGGTGAGTGGGTATCACCCTGTGGGAAGACTGCCTTCCAAGCAGTTGGAGTCTCGGGTTAGCAGGTGCATCTTCTGCTGAACCATGCCCCGTTTCATTCTAGACGCATTGAGACTCGGGTGGATTCTGAAACTCTTTCGGCATCGTTAACATAGACTCAGGGATGCTGTCCCCAACCTTTGCAGTAAAAAAGGTTGTTGGGAGATAACTCGTTGGGAAAGTGAAAGGGGTGGTGGGATACGTCAGTGCACATATTTTTGTATGCTTATGGAGAACCAGTCTTGCATATCACTACTTAGTAGCACTGACATTTAGAGCCCAAATATGAGTGCTGGCGTCAGGGACAACAGAATCTCCTAAGAATGAGTCCTTTAAGATGTTTTTCTATATGTATTGGTGATGACTGATAAATTCTCAAAGTGGTAAGGAATGTATGCAGCAGCTATGAGAACATGTCCAGCTTACATTCCAAGCTTGCCCACTGAGTCGGGGCAACTTTACAGTGCATGGTGGCAGGCAGAGCGGACCAGAGAAAGCAGCCAAGTGGTCTGGCTAGAGCACAGATCACAGATGGACACTGAGATTTAGCCACAGAATATAATGCCCGAGGCAGTTAACTTGGGAAATGGCCTACAAGTACTGTGATTTCGGGTGAAATAGCCAGGGGAGAAAGGAGGGTGATGGAGGGCCCACATGGACAGTTGGGTCAGAGTTCAGGGTGTCAGGCAGCAGCTGTTCGTTCGTCCCTTACCCACGCAGTCACCCTCCTAATGTGTCAGCAGGAGTCGGGAGCACAGGCACAGATCTAGACCCAGAGAGGCTGTGTAGCAGGAGTTGGGAACTGGGCCTGGTGAGAGGGTGCTGAGATAGAGTAAGTCTGGGAGGTAGAGCTAGACTAGTAGCAGGACAGACCTTGGCATTGAGCTGTTGCTTTCTGCGTCAAGAGGTTCGCCTACACAGGATTCAGTCTTCTTTTCTCTTCCATCTTTGTGTCTGTTCATTATTACCTTTCTCCCGCTCATCCGGGATCAAAGCTTTTGAGTGGCTATATATGAGCTTCTGTTGTGTGTTTCTTCAACAGTTAGCTTTTTGTGCTCCCCTTCTCCTGTGGTAAGTGGGTCTCTGACGGGTTATGGGCTTTTCCCTCTCACTGTTTTCGTCCTTGTGATCTTGGTCCAGTCTCACTGTCCATCTCTTAGAGTCTCAGATAGCCTCCTGCCACTCTCGTTACTCTGGTTTCTTCATCTCCATTCTGCACACCCATGTCTGATTCCATTTTCCACAGTACCCCTGAGTGTGTCACATCTGTTTAAAAATAACAACAACAGTACCTACAACAGCAACAAACCTCTACTGGCTTCCTTTTAATAAACGCTAATAAATACTCTCTTCTTGGAGTTCCCATTGTGGCTCAGCAGGTTAAGAACCTGACTAGTATCCATGAGGATGCAGGTCCAATCCCTGGCCTGATCACAGACGAGGCTTAGATCTGGCATTGCTGTGGCTGTGGCATAGGCTGGTGGTTGTGGCTCCAATTTGACCCCTAGCCTGGGAACTTCCATATGTTTCGGGTGTGGCCCTAAAAATGAAAAAAAAAAACAAAAAACAAAAAACAAAAAACAACTATCTTCTTGTCTGGGATTTTATATCTGCTTCCAACTCAACATTCCTGCTTGTCTCTGTTATTCCCTAAGTTCCCATCAAGCTCAACTCCTCACTGATGGTCCTATTTGCCTTGTACTTTCTATCCTCTCTTCTTCCTTTATAACCTTTCTCCTATTTTCAATGTTCTCATTTTTACCTGTTGAAGTCCCACGTTTTTCTCCATATCCAATTCAAATACCATTTCTTTCCAAAAAGCCTTCTTAGATCTTTCCCTCTGAGAGCAAGCTTGTTTCCCCAGTTACCGCTGCTCTAGTCCTATGTACAAGAACTAGTTAGTTGGGTCTATGTCATTCTTCTTGGCATCATTGGGATTTTTTTTTTTTTTTTTGAGTAGGGGATAGGCTTCCCCAAAGCATGGTGACTTGGATATAATTGGTATTTATTTACTAAATGTGAGTTGAATTTATGAGCGAATCCAATAGGGATTCTTCATATATTTCTATCATGGGTCAGAAGCCAGAATTACCAGGTGGAAATGTAGGTAGATAAGTTCAGATTGATAAATGACTCATACTTGTGATCACCACATATTTACACATTCAAGCTCTGTTTGGCCTTCACACCCGCCCGGGTAGAGGCCTATGAGGTCAGCAAGCCAGATGGCATGCATGGGCAAGAACCAAAAAATATGCAATTGCTTGGATCATTGACTCTGCTTTTCTGTTTAAGTTCTTTTAATATGGAACTCTAGCTTTGGGGAGAAACTCTGAGAGTATTTTTGCTCTACATTAGTGCTTGAATCTCTGTTATCTCCTCCATCACACCATTAATCATGGAGATGTTTAGTGCAGCATCGAATGTATTTGTTGGTGATGCTTTATTCTGAATACTTGATAACTATGTGGTGTGCGTCATTTGGCTGTTTTGTGGTGTTTGGCCAAAACAGCTTTGAGAATCATTTTCTTAGATTGCCTGATAAGACCTGAGTACCTCGTTAAGACTTTAGCAACACTCATGCTGGGCATATTACTCTGCTTCCGAAGTTAAGCCCAGACTTTCAGTTGCCTGAGTAGGCAAGTCTCTAAATCCCTCCTAATCCCAGTGGTCTTCAATACTAAAGAGGCAGAATTGACCTGATCGATTCAGTCATTGGTGAGGGCTTCCAGCTTGGGGCTAGGTCCAAAGTCTAATAGCAGCAGCTGAAGAGGCAGCTTTTGAAGTGTCTGGGGACACTGGGTCCAGTAGTATAGATCAGAGTTTCTTTTCTTTTCTTTCCTTTTTTTAGGGCTGCATCTGCGGCATTTGGAAGTTCCTGGGCTAGGGGTCGAATTGGAGCTGCAGCTGCTGGTCTGCACCACAGCCACAGCAACATGGGGTCCGAGCCATGTCTGCGACCTAAACCACAGCTCATGGCAACACCGGATCCCCAACCCACTGAGAGACGCCAGGGATCAAACCCTAATCCTCATGGATACCAGTTGGATTTGTTTCCACTATGCCACAATGGGAACTCCTAGATCAAAGTTTCTTAACCTTGGTACTGTTGATGGTTTCATTGTAGGGGCTTTCCTGTGCATTGTGGGATGTTTAGTAACATCCCCAGCCTCTACTCACTGGATACCAATAGTAAACCTCCTTTCCCTAGTTGTGACAACAAAAAATGTCCCTTGTGTGTGTGGGGGACATAGTCACCTCTGGTTGAGAACCACTGGTGTAGACAAAAGATTGAGTCACATTTCAATTCTGTTACCAGTTTGTATTTGCAGTTTACTCCCTCCTCATCTCAGTATCCTCATATGTAAAGAGAGGAGATGGAACATGAGACTTTCTATGGTTCCTTTTTGGCTCAAAAATGGTATTCTCTAATTCTAATTACTGAGGGTTTCTACAAGGAAGCCCAGACCATCAAATGGCATTTGCAGTGATGACAACCACTCTTTGACCTGTAACTAAATCATTGGAGAAAAGAAACATTGCCAGTTAGCACAGAGGTCACTGGGCAGGTGACACAGTCTGACCCCATAGTGATGGTCCTTTGGCCATCAGCCAGATCACCTAGGATTTAGATACTTCTGATTTCGCCTGAATAGTAGTGTGAACTAATCATGAGAAGGACATTAAAGGGACAATTGCTAAAACATAAACTTTGACAAATATGTCTAAAGGGCACTCTGTTACATTTATTGTGGGTCCATCATGTGGCAGGTGCTTCAGGTGCATGATCTTATTTAATCTTCACAGCGATCAGAGTTTCTTTTTCTGATGAAGTTCTTTATAGATTAAGACCTTTGGGAATATTTGTAACTTGACTGACGTCACAAAGTAGAGAAATGTTGAGCCAGGGTTTAAAGGCAGACTCTTGAGATGCCAAAAACTTCCTGGGTTTTTTTCCATCCTTGTGGTTTTATCATTTTTTTTTTTTTACAACCATGGAACCCCTCCCCACCTGTGCCCCTAAATGAAGCAGCTTAAAGCTGAATAAAATCAAAGCATCAGAAAAATATGCCTGTTGGAGTTCATTTCCCTACTCTGCCAGTTTTTCTTTTCTCATCAAAACATTAGACATTTGAAAATTTTCATATTTGGCTTCAACCTCAAAGTTGAAGTTCTCAGGAAAGCTCAATGAAGACAAAAAAACCAAAACAAACCAACCAAACAAACCCCCCCAAAAAAAAACCCCAAACCCAACAAGCTATATTTAAATAATGTGATTGAAACAGGAAAAATCCTTCACCTCTACCATCAGGTTTCTTTGTTTTTTCTTTTTTCTATTTTAGTACTTACCGCTTAAAGTGCTTTGAAGCGATATAATCAGTCATACATGAATACACAACTCTTTATGCATAAAAAGTAAATAACAAAGATAGGATCAGATAAAGGAAAACTTGCCCTGTATTTTTCTATCCTCTGATTGAATATGGTAATGCCTTTTTGAAGTTCATGAGGTCACTGCCTGACTTTTCCCCTTCGGCTCTGCACGAGTAGAACCACGCTCTGCTCTGTATTATTTATTCCCATAACTTGGGTGAGAGGGGGGCCTACGTGAACATTTCTAAGCAAGCTGGAGGGAGTAGATTAAGCCAAGAACATGCTTTGGAAGAGACACGTCTGTAGTCTTTGCTCATCCATGAAATGAAAAGGGCAGAGGGTTGGGTCAAGAGCAAGGGGTTCAGAGTCATCCATTCCTTGATTGAAATATGAGTCCTGGTACAGATCTTGTTGTCAGGCTTGGCTAAGTTCCCTGCTTGCAGGAACCTCTTCCTCTGGGTCAAATGGAAATAAAAATGCATACCTCCTTGGGTTCTTGGGAGCCCAGGATGAAATAGTATATGTGAAGCACATAGGGAGTCTTTGGCACATGCAAAGTGTTTAGTCGCTGATGGCTCGAGGATCCCTCAGAGAAAAACCAGCATCCAGTGGTCACTATGCAAAGGGTTTGCACTTTGAGACAGAGCCGTGGCATGTAAGGGAATTGGTAGGAAGCCGTTGGCCCTGCTCTTTAGGGGCGGGGCCTGTGTCTTATTTACTGAAGAATGGAATCAGCCTTAACTAAGTGACTGGGGAGCAGCTTTTAGAAAGAAAGTTGGAATAGGTGAGGTGGGGAGCCCTATGCAAGGTCAACAGCCACTGGAACATGGACCTTAATTAGGGAAAAAAAAAAAAACTTGGAAGGGCCCAGCCTGGTGTGGTCATGGAAGATCTTTCCACAGGAAGACACTCATGGTTCATCTTCATGTTTAGTTTTCTATCTTGAGGGAAAATTAATGTCCTCGGAACTATCACAGAGTGAATAGCACTGTGTTTTATTGGTTGAAGGTGTACATTCTAGAATCAGCAGGCCTGGCTTCTAATCCCTGACCTACTAATTCTTAAGTGTACAACCTCTAGTAAATCCCTTAATTTCTCTAAGCCAGTGGTTTCGAAGTGAACGTTTGGCAGCATCTGCAGACTTTTTTTTTTTCCCCCACTTTTTAGGGCTGCATTCGCGTCATATGGAGGGTCCCAGGATAAGGGTCAAATCAGAGCTACAGTCACCGGCTTACACCACAGTGACAGCAACGTGGGATCCGAACCGCATTCACAACCCATACCACAGCTCATGGCAATGCTGGATCCATCACCCACTGAGTGAGGCCAGGGATCGAACCTGAAACCTCATGGTTACTGGTTGGATTTGTTTCTGCGAACCTGAAACCTCCTGGTTACTGGTTGGATTTGTTTCTGCGAACCTGAAACCTCATGGTTACTGGTTGGATTTGTTTCTGCGAACCTGAAACCTCCTGGTTACTGGTTGGATTTGTTTCTGCTGCACCACAGCGGGAGCTCCCCTGCAGACATGTTTGGTTGTCACATCTGGGAGTGGGGTCTCCTCTGGCATCTGGTAGATAGCGGTCAAGGATGTTGTTACCCACCTTACAACACACGGAGTGTCCTCACCGGAACGAAGAATATCTGGCCCAAGGGTCAGTAGGGCCAAGGCTGAGAAGCCTTTGCTCTAAGCCTTTATTTGTCTGTGCAGAGAAGATGATACTTGTTCTTCCCTTATAGGGATGTTGTAAGGCTTAAACGAGATAAAGAATGACCACGTTCAGTGCGCTTTTTGGCTTTTAGTCAGTGTGAAGAGTATTTTTGCCATTATTATTAATGTTACTCTTTGGATCTATGTATGATTCATTGTTTATGCAGCACATTTATGAATTGTATTTCACGGTTTATGTAGCTGACATATACAATTTTACAGCTGTTTCGATGCATTTACATTTTACAAGGAAAAAATTTTGAAGTACTTTAAATCATGCATCGAAAGAGATTTTGAAGTTGTCTCGAAGGGGTAATATTGTTTGGTTTATGTAAATACAGCATGCTCTATGCGGAAACAAGTCAGAAATCGTAAGTTCTCCATGCTATTATACTCTGTTCGACTGAAAACGCATAAAATCAAAGATCTTAAAAGAAATAATTTGGTGTTATCACATATTGTTATGTAGGAGGCAAAAAAAAAAAAAAAAAAAAAAAAAAAAAACCACACTGAAAAACAAACCCCAAACAAATGTACTGAGAAATCAAATCCCATCTTTTACGTACCACGGTCAAGAAAGTAAATTATCACAGTAATTTCAGTGAAAACTGGTAACTACAAAGTGAGTCCCAATATAAATTGGGATAGATGCCTACTTAGTACACCAGACAACAAAAATGTCCCTTGAAATTGATAAAGTACAGATTGAAAGCATAGCTCTGTCTGGAGTCACAGGCTGTGCTCTTCTCTGTAGTGGGCTTGTGAATTGCAGTGGCCAGCCTCTAGGGGATGGGGTTGCCACAGTTGTCTTGTTACCTTTGATATAAGTACGAAGGAGGACTTGTGCATTGACTTTTGTATAATCAGTTTCTTAATCTTCAAGATATGTTTTATCATTTAGATCATCATCAAGAGCTTCTTAGAGTTAGCGCAACAATTAAATAGCTTAAGAAAAGCACCTTAGGAGTGCAGGGTGGATTGTGAGGTGCGTGATTGCCTCTGCCGGTATGCAAGTCCAGAATTCCCAGTAACGTTGCCATGATTTTGTGATAGTTTTATGTACTATGTTGTTAGTGAAAGTAACTGTTCATTCATAACCCTTTATCAAGAAAGATAGAAAGTTAACCCTTTGGGTAATGCAAATAGTGCTTCTTTGAGGGGTAAACAGAAGCTCATTCATTAGAGGTTATAGTGCTTCCCTTTGAAAATGAAGTTGCTTTTTAATAGCAATACTGATGGTGATGACAGTGGTGGCGTTGGTGCTGGTGATGGCTGTGATTGTGGGGGTGGTGGTGATGGTGGTGGCCCATGAGCACAGCCCTTCTTTAAGACGGTAGCTTATGCTCATTAGATCACAATAACTTCATACTTTCACCTGCTGGCTTTACACTGGTTTTTTTTTTTCACTACTGATTTCTCCGTATCGAGAAACGTGTTTGGGGAGCATGATTTGGGGATTTGACAGATGAGGTTCTGATGAAGCCATCGTAAAGCTAAATTGCTTTTCATTTAGCACCATTATTTTGAATAGAAAGAAAAATTCCTTAGAGTCTTGTGTGGAAAATGGATCATGTTTAAATATACTTTTGATCTTTAGATTGATGGGGTGGATGGTCACCCCCCCACCTTGATATCAGAGACTTATTTCCACCACTGGTTTGTATGGGACCTTGTAGGGGCGTGATTATACTGAAAGTCTGTAAACAATGCAATATAGCCTTGGCTCTCAGAGCGTGGGTTTTTTGTGGGGGGATCTGAGAGACCTAAATTTAAATATCATTTCCACCCATGTTTAACTTTGTGATTTTTCAGCTAGTTAAGTATACATAACTTAGCCCACTATCAGTGGGCTAGTGATAGTACCTAACTCATGAGGTTGTTGATAAGAATTAAATGCGACAATGTATATATGGTATATGACCCAGTTTTAGGTGGCTAGGACGTGCTTGATAAATATTAGCTGTTAATATAATGTCCTCCCTTCTAATAAAAATTAATGGCCACAGGAATGCCGCTTTTCATCATAATTAAAAGCGAGAACTTGCAGACTCTTTGCAAAACTTGCCCTTCCTCAAGAACTTATTCTGCTTGTACAGGAGATTAATTCTGCAGGATCTCTTGTGACAGAGGAGTAGTTGGAACCTAGCTTGCACGTTATGGGCAGGAGGAGAGAAACTGCCATCTTTTGCTTCATGTTAACCTACAAAGCTGTGACCATTAAGTGCAGGCCCATAGCAAGAGTCTAGAAGGCCCATAGCAAGAGCCTAGATCATAGGTGTCATCTGTTCACTGCTAGTCTCTTTGTCCCTGTGTTCATTCTCGAAAAAGTCTTACACTGCACAGGTCAGTGGGCAGGGACCTCGCATACCCATCAGAGTTTTAAAAAAGGGAGGTCACATGGTTTGCATTGGCATTATTGGGAGGCTGAATGAAGAGTAAATGACAGGTAGTTTTAAAAATGAGTTCTGTCGAAAGTGTTGGGTATAATCAAATTAAGCATATTTTATTTATGGATGTCGATTTTGGCTTGTCTGACTCCACTCGCAGACTCTTCATTTTCTTTCTTTCTTTTTTTTTTTTTTGTCTTTTGTTGTTGTTGTTGTTGTTGTTGCTATTTCTTGGGCCGCTCCCGCGGCATATGGAGGTTCCCAGGCTAGGGGTCTAATCAGAGCTGTAGCCACCGGCCTACGCCAGAGCCACAGCAACAAGGGGTCCGAGCTGCATCTGCAACCTACACCACAGCTCATGGCAACGCCGGATTGTTAACCCACTGAGCAAGGGCAGGGACCGAACCCGCAACCTCATGGTTCCTAGTCGGATTCGTTAACCACTGCGCCACGACGGGAACTCCAGACTCTTCATTTTCGACACACATTTCCTGAATATCGACTCTGTGATGGTCAAGCACCGTAAGATATTCAAAAATACATAAAAAAGAGTAAGATGTGGTTTCTACCCTGAAGGAGCTAATGGGATAATGGGAGAGAGATAGCAACCCAGGCAGGTTATTTCAACATAATTTGGGTTTTTGTTTCTGTTTTTGGCTGCACCTGTCGCATGTGAAAATTCCGGGACCAGGGATGGAACCTACAACACAGCAGCGACTCAGGCTTCTGCCGTGACAAAGACCAGATCCTTAACCCGCTGCATCCCAAGAGAATTCCCGCAGCCTAAGTTTTTGATAGAGGTGCAGAGGCATAGAGGAGAGGGGTCCTCTGCTTGGCTTAGGGTTCGGAAAAGGCTTGCTGGAGGTGATGTCTGAGCCGAGACTCAAGGATGAATAAGCAAAAACAGGCAGATGTGGAAAGGTTGTTTGGATATGTCTTTAGAGGAAGTAACATAATCTGTTTGGTTATCGAAGCCCCAATCTCTAGTCTGAGTTGAGTGAGGTTTGGTGTGACAGCATAGGGCGGGGTCGCTGTGCTGTGAATATAGGAGAGAAGGCAATTCATAAAGACTCCTCTACTTGGAGTTCCCGTCGTGGCACAGTGGTTAACGAATCTGACTAGGAACCATGAGGTTGCGGGTTCGATCCCTGCCCTTGCTTAGTGGGTTAACGATCCGGCGTTGCCATGAGCTGTGGTGTAGGTTGCAGATGCGGCTCGGATCCCTTGTTGCTGTGGCTCTGGCGTAGGCTGGCAGCTACAGCTCCGATTAGACTCCTAGCCTGGGAACCTCCATATGCCGTGGGAGCGGCCCAAGAAATGGCAAAAAGACAAAAAAAAAAAAAAGAAGAAAAAAGAAAAAAGAAAAAAAAAAGACTCCTCTGCTTGAAGGCAGGCAGTGTGACCACCTGACACTGTAGACCACTTGTCAGTCAGAATGTTCCATCCCAAAGAAACTGGGAGTCACTTAAAAACAAGAATCAGAGTGCAGATTAAAAAGAATCTCCATTTTTCATAAGGGAGTAGAGATTAAGAGTAATGGTAAGTGTTCTGTTTTTTCAGAGTGTTGTAAGGTGGTATTATTTCCTTCTTCTACGCCCAATAAAATGTATTAGTGAAACCCTTTGGGCCTGGGTTTTTTGTGGGAGGATGGCATTCAAGCAGTGCTCAAATGATATCCGAATCACCAGGAAGGCCTGTTAAAACACAGCTTGCTGAGACTGCACCCCCCAAATCCTGATTCTGTAGGTCTGGAGTGGGGTCTGAGGATTTACATTTCATAAAGTTCCTAGGTGTGTCTGATGCTGCCATTCTGGGGAACCACACTTGGATACACTGCCTTAATAGGTATAGAACTATTCGGATTTTATGTTTCTTCTATGTCATTCTTGATAAGTTGTGTTTGTCAAGAAATGTGTTCATTTCATCTGTGTTGTGATATTCATTGGAGTAATGTTGCTTACCATCTTTTTAAAATTTATTTATCCATTTGCATCCTTTTTTCTATTTTCTTTTTTTCTTTGTCTAATGATTTTTTTTTTTTTCGTTATAGCATGGACTTGGAGAATAGAGTTGTGGTTGCCAAGGGGGAGGAGGAGGGAGTGGGATCGATTGGGGACTTGAGGTTAATAGATGCAGACTCTTGCCTTTGGAATGGATAAGCACTGAGATCCTGCTGTGTAGCCCTGGGAACTATATCTAGTCACTTATGATGGAGCATGATAATGTGAGAAAAAAGAACATGTACATGTATGTGTGACTGGGTCACCTTGCTGTATAGTAGAAAATTGACAGAACACTGTAAACCAGCTATTTATTTAAATTTTTTAACACAATGAATTTTATTACATTTATAGTTGTACAACGATCATCACAACCCAATTTTGTAGCATTTCCATCCCAAACGCCCCATCCCCCACCCTCCAAACTGTCTCCTTTGGAAACCATAAGTTTTTCGAAGTTCTGTGAGTTAGTATCTGTTCTGCAAAGAAGTTTGTTGTGTCCTTTTTTTAGATTCCACATGTATGTGATAGTATTTGATATTGGTGTCTCACTGATGGACTAACTTCACTTAGTATGATAATTTCTAAGTCCATCCATATTGCTGCAAAGGCCATTATTTCGTTCATTTTAATGGCTGAGTAGTATTCCATTGTATATATATACTACATCTTCTTTATCCACTCCTTTGTTGATGGACATTTAGGTTGCTTCCATGTCATGGCTATTGTATAGAGTGCTGCAGTGAACATTGGAGTGCATGTGTCTTTTTGAGTCATGGTTTTCTGTGGATAGATGCCCAGGAGTGGGATTTCTGGATCAAATGGTAATTCTATTTCTAGTTTTCTGAGGAATCTCCCTACTGTTTTCCACAGTGGTTGCTCCAATTTATATTGCCACCAGCAGTGTGATAGTGTTCCCCTTTCTCCACAGCTTACCATCTTTTTAATGTCTGTAAAATCTATAGTGATGTCCCTTCTTTTATTCCTGATATGGGCAATTTGTGCTTTTTCTCATTATTTCTTGATCAGTCTTGCTGCTTGTGTATTACTTTCATAAATGCTAAAAAAAATCCTAAGTTGTAAATAAACTTTTTCTATTGATTGTTCCATATTTCATTGTGTTCTGCTCTTATTTTGATTATTTCTTCTGTCTATTTTGGGTTTGATATTCTAACTTCTTAAAATAAAACTTAGAGCACTGATTTTAAACTTTTCGTCTTTTCTGCTAGAAGCACCTAAACTCTACAGTTCCTACTCAGTCCTGTTTCTCTTCTGTGCCTCCCTGGTGCCTCATCCATACCTGTAGTGTTACAGTTGACGTGCTGAATGCCTGCTTCTCTCCATAACCACCCCACAAGCTCCTTCATAGAAAAGACTCTCTTTTTCATTTTTGTTTCCCTAATAAATCCATGGGATGAGTATGTTGGAGCAGGTGCATGAGTGACTGTGGTTGACCTGGTGGCTTAGAAGCCTCCTCTTTTGTCCTTGTTTCTTGCATGTGTGGTTCTCAGGCAAAGGAATGCCAGTTATAGGGGGAAACGTCATTTCTGAAACAAACTATGTGGGCGTGGAGACATCCTTGATTTGAAAAAGTGTTAGAATAGGTGGCAGTGAGGCTGGCCTGGCACTCAGAGAACACTTTTCTACTGTCTAAGATGGGTACTGGTTGAATTTTATAGGAGCTGCTCCCTCTCTGGCATTTCCTTTGGAGGCCAGGCTGCCCTCTGTGCTCAATACCAAATGGAGTCAAGATGAAATTTCACTCCATTCAAGCTGGATTTCATAGTTGGCCAGGTGCATAATAGCTGAAAGGTAGGGGTGCTTTTCCCACTTCCTCAGCAGCAGCTGGTGTTTGTGGCTGTCAGAGGCGAGAATGGCCCTCTGCTAATGAACTCCTATCCTGGGATGGATATGGACTCACAATGTTAGAATTTCTAGCTCCTAGACCTTCAGAGATAAAAGCTTTCAAGTTCATGGATTTTTTGATGTTTGGCAACTCATTGAAAGGGAGAAGAATTAGGATGTTCGTTTCCCCAGAAGACATGGGGACTTCCCTAGGGAACTGAGTTGGGGGCCTATCCTTATGCAAATCATTTACGATAAACAATAACAAAATGTTTTTTTTATTCTCATACTTTAAAATCTATACCAGTGATAGATCGCAAAACAAAATAAGCTAAGCTGCGGAGAAATCAAACGCTGATTTGAAGTGATCATGGCTGTGATGGTAATAAAATAATAGTAATAGCCATAGTAACACATGATAATGCATTTTAGTTATTATGTTCCTGGCATTGGGTTAAGTGCTTTCCACATTTATCTCATTTAATTTTTTCCTATAGCCTCTGAGGTAGGTGCTATTATTGTCCCGATTTTTTGAGTGAGTAAATGGAGTCTTAGAAAATATTAACTTTCTCAAGGTCAGAAAATGGTAGAACTTGATTTCAAGTGAGGCTCATTTGGCTCTTGACTCCAAGCCTTAAGTCCTGTGTTGTCCTGCATCTCCATTTGATGTTGGGCACATGGGATATGGTGACAAAAGTAGGACTCTGACTTAGATTTTGCATTAAAATTCATCTTCAGGGCTGATTATAGTCTTTCTGAATGATTTGGACATCTTCTTAATTCCTGTTTAGTGTTCCTGTGCATTTGAAGCTACGTGTGACCAGGGGCTGCCATGAACATGGCCCGGGAGAAAAAGAAAATAGTCTTTGTAGACCGGGGGGGAATCTTAGTGAAAACTCTGCTGAGGAGAAGGATCCCCGCATTGCTGAGGCTTTTCTTTCGCTGCTGAGGGAAGTCCACACGCCAGATGGGCACCTCTGTGTGAGACCAAATCTGCGTTGACACAAATCAGCTTTTCTTCCGTTTTGTGAGCTTTCTGATGAGATGTGGCTTCTGATTGAGCTGTAACTGGGGGAGGGGACGGAGAAGAGAGGGGAGTATCTGGAAGCTCCAGTCCCATCTGTCCAGCCACAGGAGGACTTGACTTCTTCCTCTGTTTTTAGAAGCTTATGGAGGAAACTGGTTTTTCCTGTTCTCTCCTGGTGAGTCCTCCCTTTTCTTTCCAGCCAGGGGCTGATTTGCAGGTGCCCTAAGGCAGCAAGTAGCTCACCTGCTTACTGTGGCTCTCAGTAAGAAGCACCTTTTACCCTGTGACCTGGTATGTGTTCACACTGATGCACACATACACTAAGACACTCACACACGCTCACACCGAAATAAAAGTTTTATCTTACTTCCAGTGATTAAGTCTGATATTTCCTATTCTGTCTGTTTTTTTTTAAACATAAACAAAATGTTGATTGTGACCCAGTAAACTGATGTTTAGTATTCACTGAAGTGGCGTTATTTTGTTCTTTTCTGTGGCTGAGTGGTATTCCATTGTATATATGTATCACATCTCTTAATCTAGTCATCTCCTGATGGACATTTAGGTTGTTTTCATGGCTTGGCTATTGTGAATAGTGCCACAATGAACATAGGGGTGCATGTATCTTTTTGAATGAAAGTTTTGTCTGGATATATGCCCAGGAGTGGGATTGCTGGATCATATGATAGTTTTATATGTAATTTTCTAAGGAACCTCCATACTAGTTTCCATAGTGGTTGTACCAATTCACATTTCTACTAAAGTGTGGGAGGGTTCCCTTTTCTCCATACCCCCTGCAGAATTTGTTATTTCTAGACTTATTAATGATAGCTATTCTGACCAGTGTGAGGTGGTACCTCATTGTAGTTTTGATTAATAATTAGTGATGTTGAACATCTTTTCATGTGCCTACTGGCCATCTGGCCATTCTTCTTTGGAGAAATGTCTCTTTAGGTTTTCTGCCCATTTTTCGATTGGGTTGTTTTTTTGTTGTTGAGTTGTATGAATTGTTTGTAAATTTTGAAGATTAAACCCTTGACAAGGTGCATTGTTTGCAACTATTTTCTCCCATTCCATAGGTTGTCCTTTTCTTTTTTTTAATGTTTTCTTTTGCTGTGCAAAAGCTTCTAAGTTTGATTAGGTTCTCTCCCCCCCACTCTGCTTTTTTTTTTTTTTTTTTTTTTTTTTTTGTCTTTTGTCTATTTATGGCCACACCTGAGGCATATGGAGGTTCCCAGGCTAGGGACTGAATCAGAGCTATAGCTCTGGCCTGTGCCACAGCCACAGCAACAAGGGATCCGAGCGGCATCTGTGACTTACACCACAGCTCACGGCGACGCTGGATCCTTAACCCACTGAGCAAGACCAGGGATTGAACCCGAGTCCTCATGGATACTGGTCAAGTTTGTTAACCACTGGGCCACAATGGGGACTCCATTAAAAGGTAAAAATTATAACTCATTCATATGGTAAATAAATGTGTGTTAGAGATTTTAGTTACCTCGTTATTAATGAGGGAACTGGTAAGAAGTTACAAGCAGCTCAAATGACAATCCAAAGAATAGACACATTTGTACATTAGAAATGTGCAAATGGCAAAACTCTTCAACCATGGAGGGGAGAAGTTGACTGATTCTCCACCAGACAAAATGTATTTGCATGTCTATAGTGCAATAGTTACAAGAATTATTTCGCATTGTTATCAGTTATCCGCAATTTACAGAGTTGTAAAATAGCTCAAAGGCTATGTGGGACTGCTTCTTGTGATGAGGACAGAAGCAAGAGAAGGACAAACTGCTTGGTCACCTTTAAAGCTTTCGCTTCATCGCAGAATATGTCATGACTTAAGGTCCTTTGGATAAAACACATCTTATGGCCAAATCCAACATCAGTGGATGGAGTCGTGGTCCTTCCACTGGGGGAGAAGAGGTCTGTCCATATTGGCAAATGACAATAGCATCTACTGCAGTTAGCATTTATTTTATAAATTCTTCATCATATTTATTATAAATTCTATTCAAGTTTATTACAGAGTTGGCCAAAGACAATGAAGAGCTGTGAATTATAGTTGCAGTCTTGTAATCAAGCTCAGCACCTGGTTTATTTTGCCATTTTATTTTCATTTCATAGTATCACCAAGATCCTGATTCATACACAGATAGGTAGAAGCATACCGATGTGTTTAGTTTTACATGAAAAGATTGCAGAGATCTTCAGATTATTTTTTAAAATAAGCCATTCAGAATAACTCCTTCTCTATATTCAGGATCCACCCACGTGTTCAAATACACACACAGAGGGGGAGAATCTTTGTTCTTAGGTGAACACAAACACCTAAGCATGAGTTGGTGTTTTGATTTGGGATAAGCACATTTGGGGGTTTTCAATTCTTTTTTTTTTTTTCCTATACAAGTAAAATATGAATACATTCTCTATAAAAAATTGAAAGTATTACAGTGAAGGCTAAAGTGTCCAGTCTCCTTTGACTCCCCCTCTGTCCCCTCAATCATCTTCTCCCAGCCTCTCCTGAGATAGTATAACTTTGATCAGCGTAGGATGTGTGTGTATTTTATATGATATGTGTTTTTCTGCAACTTGCTTTTTTTTTAACTAAGTCATATCTTGGAAAGTTTTATATGTCAGATCATAAAAGTTTACTTCTTAAAAATGTCATAATATGGCTAAATCATAATTAATTGGGCTGTTCTAATGATAGGCATTAAGGTTGTTTCTGGTTCTTTGCCGTGATCAGTTATGCTGCAGTGAAATGAGAAAGCCCATTATGTGTTTATTAAGGGACAGTCTTTAAAATGCACAAATGCAGTGGCTAACCTCTGTGCTTTCTCGTGCTTTCAGATGTATTGGTGCATGTAATTAATGTTCATTGCCCTGAAAATCCTTTTCATAACATTTGCACAGTTTTTAAAAACCCAGGTCCCTTTACCTGTTTGGGTGAAAGTCACTCAATATGAAAATTCTGCCCTTAAACTCTTGATTCCTTGAGTTTATTTCTATGAAATGATGTGGTATCTGCCCTGCACCCCAGCTTTCTCTCTTCTGCTTCTTTCCTTTTCTCCCACCTCTCACTACACTTATGTCCACTTTTTTTTCTGCAGTCCCCAAATAGCATTGCACATAATATTTCTTGATTTATTCTGCCTCTTTAAAACCTGTAGATTATTGTTAAAACAGAACTATGTATGACATAACTTAGAATCACAAAAATAAACAAGATGAGAAATTTTTTTGCTTTTTCAAACAACATGGGAAGAAGATGAACTAGGCATCAAATTAATAATAATAATTGCAAAAAACTGAAATTGAACTGGTTTTCACATTAGCATAGATCTTAACCTTTTTTATAAAGGTATGTATAGATTGGAGAGGTGACTTTAGTCTGTTACTGCTTTCTCTGATGAAGTTCTAGTAGCAAGAATAATGACATATTTGAAGAGACTCAGTAAGTGAATTTGAACGAATAAATTAGTATTTGAGAGTGGGAAGCGTGAGACCTTTTAGATTTATACTAAAAGTCGGTATTTGTAGTGTTCACTCAGGCAACCACTAGCCATGTGTGGCTGTTGACCCCTTAAAATGTGGCTACTGCTGCCACATGTTAAAATGATAAACATTTGAATACATTGAGTTAAATAAAATATACCATGATTATTAATTTCATCTGTTTATTTTTTGATGTGTAGCTAAGATATTTAAAATATGGTATATGGCTCTCAGTATCTTTCTGTTGGCTAGTCCTGCTCTAGATGTGAATTGGAAAAAAGGCTGTCCCTGGCCGGCACTGTTCTTGCATCACCCTCTTTGTTAAGGACATACTTAAGATCTGATCCTACCTTTCGTCCCTAAAGGTGATTAAGTCAGAATCCCAAGAAGACTTGCCTGTGCTTTTTTTCTGATTGGTTTTTGAAGATTTAATGCGGTTTCAGTGTATTGCATCATATTTTTGCTGCTCTGAAAATATGAGGAATTTGAGGAAATACTAATCCTACATTAGCCTAACAGATGAAAACAATTTTTTTTAAGTTTTTCTGTAATGCACTCCATAGCAGTGAGGCTCATTTTGATAGAGGGTCAGAGTCATGATTGTTGATTGATGAAAATTCCTTCCTTTAGTCTCTACCATTTTTGATGAGCTTTTTTTTCCTTTTCTTTCTTTCTTTCTTTCTTTTCTTTTTTTTGCCTTTGCAAAGAAAATTGAAGCAGTTGCATTCACTTGAGACCTATTTGGAGTCTTATAGTTTCCCACATTGGTGAACACAGCATTCCTTTAGAATGCCCTAATAACTTGGTATCTATTCAGATACACACACACAGCAGACACATAAACACACAATATACCACTAATGTTGCATGTCAGTATTTTTGGTTTGTTTTGGCTTTGTCATTCTCTTTTCTTCATCAGTAAGCTTTATTGTTTCAGATCAGTTTTAGGTTCACAGCAAAACTGAGTGGAAGATACAGGAGTACCCACGCACCCCTGCTCCTACACGTGTGCGGCCTCTCCGACTCAATCAGGGACTCTACACTGACAGACTAATACCATCCAAAGTCTGTTGTTTACATTAGGGTTCACTCTTGGCCTTGTGTTTTCTGTGTGTTTGGACAAACGCATAAGGGTATGTTTTCATTCATTATGGAATCATATAGAGTAGTTTCACTGCCCTAAAAAAATCCTCTGTGCTCTGTTTGTCCCTTTCTCCCCCAACCTCTGGAGCCACTGATGCATTTTGTTTTTTCTTTTTCTGTCTTTTTAAGGCCGCACACATGGCACATGGAAGTTCCCAGGCTAGGGGTCAAATTGGAGCTGTAGCTCCCAGTCTACACTACAGAACTGAGCCATGTCTGCAACCTGCATCGCAGGTCATGGCAACACCGGATCCTTAACCCAGTGAGCAAGGCCAGGGATCCAACCTGCGTCTTCCCAGATACTAGTTGGATTCGTTAACTGCTGAGCCATAACAGGAACTCCCACTGATCTCTTTACTGTCTTCATAGTTTTGTGTTTTCCGTAATGTCTTAGAGTGGGACTCATATAGTGTTTAGCCTTTTCAGATGGATTTCTTTCACTTATTAATATGCATTTCAGAGTTCCCTTGTGGTGCAGCAGGTTAAGAATCTGGTATTGTCTCTTCAATGGACTCAGGTCCCTGCTGTGTTGTGGGTTTGATCCCTGGCCCAGGAACTTCCACATGCTGCAGGTGTGGCCAAAAAAAAAACCCTCCAAAACAAAATATGTATTTGAGATTCCTCCATGTCCCTTCATGGCTTGCTAGCTCATTTCTTTTTAGTAATGAATGATATTCCATTGTAGGGATGTAGCAGAGTTTATTTATCCATTCACTTACTGAAGGGCATTTTGTTGCTTCCAAGTTTTGACAATTATGAGTAAAGCTGCTGTCAACATGTGTGTGCAGATTTTTGTGTAGACATGAGTTTTCAGTTCATTTGGATAAATACCAAGGAGTGGGATTGATGAATTGGAAGATAAGAGTCTGAGAAAGCAATTGCCAAATTATCTGTACCATTTTGCATTTCCCCCGGCAATGAATGAGTGTTCCTGTCATTCGGCGTCCTCTCCAGCATTTGGTGTCATCAGCGTTCTGGGTTTGGCTAATCTCATAGGTGTGTAGTGGTGACAGTTGCTTTAATATGACCGGATCAATGAGTGATTCAATTGGAATTCGCTTGTCCCAGCAGAATGAGGTTCTTATAGAAACGAGGCACGTTCCTAATGTTCTGATATGGACAGTGAGTCTCTTCTGTGGTGGCTAATGAGGGATAAGGGGAATGACAGACCAGAAGATGAGGTACCAGCATTTCATTTAAAACCACAAACTGTGGCCAGCTCCGCTCTGTGGGTGAACTTAAGGAAAATGCAGGCTGTGGACTTGGCAGAAGAAAAAGTGGGAGTGCTGCATCTAAGCTGGGGGCAGCCTCTGTTCCATTTGGTGCTGGATTCATGCTGACCGCAGTTTCTGAATTGTACCATGTGTGCGTGTGCGTGTGCGTGCGTGGCGGGGGATGTCGGTTACCTCAACATACAGCTTTTGTTTTCTGAGAGCAGCTTGTGGAACCAGCTGTCAGTTGGAGGGGCCTCATTAGTGGAGCAAATTCCCGGGAAGTTATTACAAGGAAACAGAAGCTGCCAGGACTTGATTGGCCTGAAAAGATGCAGCCAGGTAAGTGCTGGGACCTTCTCCATTGTGATCACAAAGCGACTGAAAGAGAAAGGACCCCCTTGGGATCGGAGCGGTGGAGCGGGCCTGCACCGTGGGTGTGGCCTTTGGCTGTAAGTGTGAATTGGGACCTGCATCCCTCACGTGGGCTCTCAATAAGTAATTAAGGACAAGGCGGTTGAGCCTGCCAATAATGGACCGTGACCATCCTCTGACCGCTGGGGTGATGTCTCTCCCGCGGAGCACGGAGCCCATGGCTCCGCCTCATTTCGGATGCGGTTAGGATTGGCTCACCCAGAGCGGCTGTTCCCATCCTCCTGGGCAGCGTCCACTTCCGCCAGCCTCCTCTGGTTGTCTGTCCCATCTTGGGAGCCTCAGCCAGTCCTGCTGGGATCTGCTCCTTGTGGTCTGAGTGGTAGCCGACCTCTGCCTCAGTGAGGTCTGACTGTGTTCGTGCCCATTGGTTTCTGCTGGGTGTCCTCCCTGCCCTTACGTCCCCCCTCCACCTCCGCTCCACCCCTCCCTGGACCCTGGCCTTGGGTCTTAGCCTGTCCCTATGTCTGACCTCTCTCTTCTACTCTCTTTTTGGTGTCTGGCATAAAAATTAACGTAAAGAAGTAGGCACAATGTAGAGATGGGTGAGTGTTTTCTAAAAGGATGGTACCTGGATGTAAAGATGATTTTTCAACAGGCCGCTCATCTTCTGCCCTGTCTGCTTTGACCCTTGGGGGTCAGCCAGGATCCAGTGCACTCTGGGATATTTGTCTCTTTGTCAGCTGATTCTGAGGCCACTTCCTGCTTTGCTGGTCCTTGTCCTGCTCAGCTGTTCCATTTTAGGCCCCCTGGGTGGATTTCCTCATTGGACTGGCCCTTGAAGACATCACTCTTCTCATGTTCTGTTTGCGGTCTGTCCAGGTTGTTACAGTTCACTAAAGGGAAAAGAAAGGGGGTGACAGTAGGATTAAAGCCCCTGAGAGAAGTGGGATCGCAGTTACCGTGGGAAGGAGACAGAGGTGAAGATCTTGGTGTTCAGTGTTCAAAGCAGGGCTCTTGTTCAGGTGCTGTAACATTTCAGCCCTGTGGTTGAGCTATGCATGGGGCTCCGTGCTTCTCAGAGCTCATAGAACTGTGACTCTGTGGCTCGCTGATTGAATTGAGGCCTCCTTGCAGCAGATGTGCCTAGATAGAATGAGCTCTGATTTTACGTTTAATCTTTGCTGTCTCTGATGGTTGCTGAAGGATGAAGAAATAATTCTATTGAGAAAGAAGGTCATGCAGTAAGGGAGTAAGGGAAGGAGAATAAAATGAGAGGGAATTTTTCTTTCTCTTTCTTTCGTTCTTTCTTTTCTTTTTTTTTCTTTTTTTGCTTATTGAAAGAGAATGAATACTTTTTGAATCCCAGCCTCTTCGTAAAAGACATGTGTGTTTCTTTAATTTGCACAACTGCATTGTAAAGTTGGTGGTAGTGTCCGCATTGTGTAAAGGTATACTGAAAACTTAAGACAGTTTTGTAACTTGTTCCCCCAATCAGGTTTTCATCTGTTCTAAATCTCCTAGGGATGTTGGACATCTTCTCCCATTTCTCTCTCTCCCTTCTCTTCAAAAAAGCATTTACAGTTGGCCCTGCATATCTGCAGGTTCTGCATCCAAGGATTCAACCAACCATGGCTTCACCCTGAAGATGCAGAACCTCCGGATACAGAGGACCAACTGTTCTGCTTCGTGGTATAGGAGGGACGTGAGCGTTTGTGGATTTGGTATCTGTGGGGGGTCCTGGAATCTCCCATGGATCCTGAAGGACACTGTATTTTGTACCTTAATCTTCACTTACTGTATTTAGTACTGTTGGATTCAGTAGAAGTGAACCTCGTGGCATGTTCTGATAGGAATTGACCATATATATTAAAACGTTTTTATTTTTAAATAGTAATAGATCGATAGATGATCATGAAAGAAACAAGGAGAGTCCTGTGCACCCATCCTCCAGCCTCTTATGTGACTATAACATGATATCAAAACTAAGAAATTATGGTACAACCATAGAGTTTATTCAGAGTTCATCAGTTGCGCATGTGCTCATTCACCTGTGTGTGTGTGTGTGTGTGTGTGTGTGTGTGTGTGTGTAGCTGTATGCAGTTTTGTCACATGTATAGCCTTGTGTAATGACCCCCACAATCAGAAGACTCTATGGTACCATCACTATGAGACTCCTTCATATTATTCCTTTATAGCCACAACCATCTCCTCTCCTCTATCCCTAATCCTTGGCAGCTACTAATATGTTCTTCATCTTTATACTTTTATTTCATGAAGGCTGCATACATACAGTATGTATCCTCGTATGCTTGGCTTTTTTACTCCTCTGCGCAATTTCCTTGCGGTTCATCCAAGTTATTGCGTATAACAGCACTTCGTTTTGATTGCTGAGTAGTAGCTCGTGGTATGGATGAACCACAGTTTGTTTAACCACTCACTCTTTGAAAGATGTTTGGGTAGCTTCCAGTTTGGGACTATTACAAAATAAAGCGGCTGTGAACACTTGCGTACAAATTCCTACATAAAAACAAGATTAAATTGTTCTGATGAAAGTTTAAAATTTCATTTGAGCTGAAGCATGAAAAAAATCATGTTGTATAGGAAGTTTGACAGCTGTAGAGTGAAAACCCAATTAGAACTTAATGATAGTGGCTGAAGTTGTTTTTCAGCAAGTAATCTTTAACAAACATCATGGGTCAGAAGAGATTTCCACCATTGTAAGCTGTATGTTAAAGCTTTCACTAATCTCACTGGCTTTTCTACCGATTTTGTTTTATCCATCTTACTCTAGAGTTCGCATTTCTGCCAGGACCAATTGTATGGCATTGTGTCTTATTTCTTAGTTCTTTAATAGAAATAACTCAGCCATAAAAGCCAGCAGGAGAGTACTTTGTTGACAAATTGGTTGGCTAGTTTTTAATGTGTGTGTGTAATAAATGGTGGGGAACAAATAGGCAATGGGGAGAATAAGAAGAGAGCCTGTTTTTGTTGGCTTTTAAGTGCTAGAAAATATTAGGAATTAAAAGAAAGGCATGAAAAGTAAAAACCCTTGATTTTTGTACTGGTAATAGGAGAATTGTAATCTCTTTCCTATGGATTTCCCACATCTTTGGGATTAAAATAAAATAACATGCAAATACTGTGACATAATCATTCTTTTTATCATTGTATAGTTGATTTGAGATTTTGTTAGTTTCAGGTGTACAACATAGTGATGCAGTATTTTTATAGATTATACTCCATTCAAAGTGATTATAAAATAATGGCTTTATTTCCCTGTGCTGTATGTCTATTCTTGTTGCTTATTCATCTTATACATAGTAGTTTGTATCTCTAATTCCACACTCCTATCTTTCATCTCCCTCCTTTCCTCTCCCTACTGGTAACTATTAGTTCTCTCTTTCTGTGAATCTGTTTCTGTTTTGCTATATTCATTTGTTTGTTTTATTTTTTAGATTCCTATATAAATGATAACAGAGTATTTTTTTTTCTCCGTATAACTTATTTCACTTAGCATAGTACTCTCTAGGTCCATCCACATTGTTGCAAATGGCAGAATTTCATTCTTTTTTATGGCTGAGTAATATTCCATTGTATGCATATACCACATTTTCTGTATCCATTCATCTGTTTATGAACACTTAAGTTACTTTCATATCTTAGCTATTGTAAATAATGCTGCTGTGAACATTGGGAAGAATGTATCTTTTCAAATCAGTGTTTTTGTTTTCCTGGGATATATACACAGAAATGGAATTGCTGGGTTATATGGTAGTTCTGTTTTTAATTTTTTTGAGGAAATCCCATCTTGTTTTCCATAGTGGCTGCACCAATATACATTCCCACCAATAGTGTACTAGGGTTCCCTTTTATCCACACTCTTGCCAACATTTGTTCTTTGTCCACTTTTTGACGATAGCCATGTTGACAGGTACAATGTGGTATCTCATTGTGGTTTTGATTTACATTTCTCTGATAATTAATGATGTTGAGCATTTTCTCATGTGCCTCTTGGCCATCTGTATATCTTCCTTGGAAAAATGTCTATTCAGGTCTTCTGCCAATTTTATTATTATTATTTTTATTTTTTATCATTTATTTATATTTGTATTTTTTTATACTGTACAGCATGGTGACCCAGTTACACATACATGTATACATTCTTTTTTCTCACATTACGTGTTTCATCATAAATGACTAGATAGAGCTCCCAGTGCTACACAGCATGATCCCATTGCTCATCCATCCCAAAGGCAATGTTCTGCATCTATTTACCCCAAGCTCCCAGTCCTTCCCAATCCCTCCCCTTCTTCCTTGGAAACCACAAGTCTATTCTCCAAGTCCATGATTTTCTTTTCTGTGGAAAGGTTCCTTTGTGCTGTATATTAAATTCCAGATATAAGTGATGTATGGTATTTGTCTTTCTCATTCTGACTTACTTTACTCAGGATGAGAGTCTCTAGTTCCATCCATGTTGCTGCAAATTTCTGCCAAATTTTAAACTGGGTTGTTTGTTTTTTGATAATGAGTTGTATTAACTGTTTATATATTTTGTATATAAACCACTTATCAGTCATATAATTTGCGAATATTTTCTCCCATTCAGTAAACTGTCTTTTCCTTTTGTTGATGGTTTTCTTTGTTGTGTAGAAGTTTTTAATTAGGTTCCACTTGTTTATTTTTGCTTTTGTTTCTTTTGCCTTAGGAGACAGATTCCCCCCCAAAAATATTGCTATGATTTATGGCAAAGAGTGTTCTTCCTATCTTCTCTTCTCGAGTTTTATGGTTTCTGGTCTTAAATTTAGGTCTTTAATCCATTTTGAGGTCATTTTTAAATACAGTGTGAGAAAATATTCTGAGAAAATTTCCTTCTTTTACATGAAGCTATCCAGTTTTCCCAACACCAATTTTTTTCCATCTTTTAAAGTTTCATAAGTATAGTTGATTTACAATGTGATGATTTCTGCTATACAACAAAGTGATGCAGTTTTATATATATACATTTATATATATATATGTATACACATCCACAGTTGTATACACACACACACACACGCACACACATACATTCATTCTTTTTCAGATTCTTTACCCATAGAGATTATCACAGAATATTGGGTAGAGTTCCCTGTGCTATACAGCAGGCCCCTGTTAGCCCAGCATTTATTGAAACTATCTTTTCTTCATTGTGTAGTCTTGCCTCCTGTGTTGTAGATCAATTGACCATAAGTATGTAGATTTATTTCTGAGCACTCTATTCTCTTCCATTGATCTGTGTGTCTGTTTTTTGTGCCAGTACCATACTTTTTTGACTGTAGCTTTGTAATATAGTCTAAAGTCAGAGAGTGTAATAACTCTAGCTTTGCTATTTTTTCTCAAGATTGCCTTGACATTCATTTTTAAAATTCAAGTGAACCCAATTTGATGGAAGAAGACTTTTGCACAAGATCTTTGCAAAGAGATAGAGGTGTAATTTGCAGTTGACATCTGTGGATGGATTGTAGAATCCATATTCATATTGCTATCTATCTTTAAAATGTCAAGTCTAACCTAATTTATTTATTTACTTATTCATTCATTTATTCACTTACTCAAATGGTATCCTAAATCCTAAATGGTATCCTGAATACTTCTGCTCTATCAATATAAGCTTGGATACTAAAGGGACCCCCTTTCCATATTCTATACTCCTTTTAAACCATTTTATTTCTCACTTTCATGACTTCTGCTTGGAATTACATTTGCCTCTTATGATTGCTTATCCGAATTCTAACTGTTCTTTAAGGCATCTCAAATATCTCCTCTATTGACTTGCTCCTGATTTCTTCTAGCTAGAAATTAAATAACTTTCTTCTAATTTTCCCCATTTTATCTCTGTTTTTACTATTTTATAATTAGTATTTTCTACTTTGTATTATTTCTGTACACATCTTTGCTACCCTGTTTTTAATTGCGTGAGTGCTAAATTCATTATTGATCTGTCTCTCTTTTCTTTCTTATTTTTTAGGGCCACAGGTGTAGCGTATGGAAGTTCCCAGGGTAGAGGTCGAATTGGAGCTATAGCTGCTGGCCTATGCCATAGCCACAGCAATGCCAGATCTGAGCCATGTCTGTGACCTCCACCCAGCTCAACGCAATGCTGGATCCTTGACCCACTGAGTGGGGCCAGGAATCAAACCTGTATCCTCATTGATACTAGTCAGATTCATTTCCACTGAGCCACAATAGGAATTCCTGAGCCTTCTTAGTATTTGTTTGTTCTCTCCTTCTCTCTCTTTCCTTTCTTCCTCCTTCTTGCTCTTTCTTCTCCCTTTTCTTCCCTGTTCACCTCTGTTCATTTTTTCCCTCTCTTCTGGGTATTCATTAAATATTTGTTTACCACCTACTATGTGCCAGACAGTATAGTAGGGACTTAGGGTAGAGAGAATAAAAACAAATACTAGGTCCCTGGATTAACTTGATTATGTACTTAAGTTACACATTAAGAATAAAAAACCATCTGATTGCTATATTGAGAGATCAAGGCCATCTTAAAAGAGAAAGTATTGAATATTCCTCTTCAGAAATTTTAGACAAAGGTAAACTGTTTTTTTCCTGAGAGAGGGGTGTGTAAATGTAGTCTTTCTTAAATAGGACCATTTTCACTCCTATATTCAGGATTCTGTGAATTTAAGAAAAATTATTGTGTTCCTAAGTTTTGTTCACAGACATCAATGGAGTGGCAGCTGATAATACAAACTGCAAATGCCAAAGAAGACATGACTGGCATTCAAATGACGTGTTAAAATAATTTTTATTGATACACAGAATGCTTCAGCCAAGCATTTTGGAAGCTCTGAAAATGTAAAAAAGACGAGAGGAAGCAGAGAATAAGAATTTGTTCTGTTTATCACTTACCTGCGGGGTTTCTGATGTTGTATCTTGTCCTGTGCCTGATGTGCTTGATAAATGGTAAACAGGATTTGTGTCTATAAAAGGTAGGATGTGTTTTCCTCATGCCATCCTCGAACCCTTCTCTAAGAAGTAACTGTGGAAACATATCCCAACCTGGGAACTTTCATGGAGCATAATTTGTTTAAAGAGAAGTCAGAGAGGTAGGGATTTGTAGGGGAACTTACAAAGCTGTCAGAAGTTCAGTGCCCTGTGTTTTATGAAAAAAAAAAAAAAAGTGTAAAGAAACCGAAAAGTCTGTTTCCAAAAAACAAAGTCTTGGGGAAACGTCCCTTTCAGTGATGCCTGAAAAGGGCCTGTTGAACTATGAATGTGGGAATGTTAAGGAGATGGGCTGAGAAAGTGCAGATTCAGGGCAGCCTTTGATGTCTGGATTTATTGGGGATAAAATGGACAGTGATGGTGCCAGTATGACTTGATCACAGGGCAAGTTAGGAAAAACTAGAGAGGGATGAACTGAGGAGCTCATTCTAAGGTCCACTTCTGTATCCTCCTCAGATGCTAGTTTTGTGAGGTTTTTCTTCTGTGGGTAGTTGGTTTCTGTCCAGAGCAAAGCATTTGGTGGCAGAAAAATATAGCTGCCCCACCTGTCACTGGTCATAAGAGTTTTACTAGATTGAGGGTATAGAAATTACTGCAATGCAAAACATGGCTTTGAATTTTATGTTCCTGGCAGTCTCGATGAAAACAAACACTATAGGATCTGTACTTTGTCAGGAGGATTTTGACTTGCTCCCCAGAGTAAAATTTTAGATTTGTATAAAATTTGTCTGACACAGACCGAACTCTTTTGGGTCTTGTTTGAATACAGTTTATCCTTGTGCAAATTGCTTGGATTTGAAGCTCTGGTGTGCTTTTCAGAAAATATAACTGCAATTTTACACTAAGTGGTTTTACTTTGTAAAACCAGGAGTGTGGGTTTTTTTTCCTTAATTTCCCTGTTTTGATTTTAAAGTATCTCCAAATTTCTGTGCTTTTAAGTCTATGAGATTTAGCCTAAGTGTTCAATTTTGAGAAAAGAATCTATTAAAATTTTGGTATTTTGAAAGACCTTGGATCATTTTATGTACTGTTTCAGAAAAACAGAATTTATAAAATTAAATTGCCTTTTTTTTTTTTTTTTTTTTTTTTTTTTTGTCCAAGAGAAAAAACCAAAAGGTGGTCTTGATGTGTTGTTGTTATTGTTGTTGTTATTTTTTTTTAGGTGTAATGAACAGATTCAAAAATTGTGAGTGCTTCTGTGGATAAGCTACCTGGAAGATGTTGGTCCCCTTCTGGCTGGCATAGCTGGTCTTTCAGTTATTAGAATTTCTGTTGAGTGTAGTAGCTTATAACACAATGGTTACAAACTAACATTTGTGTTGCACTTTGGAAAGGCACCCTAGTGAGCAGATTTTTCTTTTACTGTCTGCTTTTTAAAAACACAAACCTAGAGTTCCCGTTGTGGCGCAGCAGAAACGAATCTGACTGGGAACCGTGAGGTTGCGGGTTCGATCCCTGGCCTCGCTCAGTGGGTTAAGGATCCAGCGTTGCCATGAGCTATGGTGTAGGTTGCAGACGCGGTTCGGATCCCGCGTTGCTGTGGCTCTGGTGTAGGCTGGCGGCTATACAGCTCCAGTTAGACCCCTAGCCTGGGACCCTCCATAGGCCACGGTGTGGCCCTAAAAAGACAAATAAATAAATAAAAACACAAATCTTATCAAAGCACTATCCAACTCAATATCCTTCAGTATTTTCCACCTTTGTGAGATCAAAGGATTTCTTTACTTGCGCTTGAGCTACAGCCATTCTGAAATCCTTGCATCTCCCAAGTGTTCTTGCATGTGTTTCACTTCTGGGCATGTGCTTTGTCCCCTTCCTCTAAAATGCACAGCCTGGAAGCCCGCTCTGCTGGGCCTGCCTGAGCTTCCGGCGTAGAAGTGCGCTCTCTCCGGGGTGTGACCCTCACTGGAGCCACTTGCCACATGGTTCTGATGTCCCTTGAATCATTTTTTTCTAGCCTTTCTTAGGGCAGGGAGTTTGTTGGCTTCTTCCTACCGGGGCACCTGTGAAAGTGCTTGGGATGACTTCCTTTTATATTCTTGGGATGCCTGCTCCCTGAAGGTGCCTGAAGGGGCTGGGATGTCCGGGGACTGAGGAGGAAAGAGGAAATTCTTCAGTGGTCGAGCCTTGAGTGCCCAAGTTGACCACGCTCACCACTGTGGGTTTTGGTGTTTGGTTTCGTTCAGGTGGCATGATGTTTTCAAGACTCATCCATGTGGTAGCACCTGTCAGTGTTTTATTCCTTGTGATTGCCACATAACATTCCATCCTATGGATATACTAGACTTGATCCACTCATCAGTTGATAAACATTTGGGCTGTTTCCACACACTTGCTATTATGGATAATGTTGCTCTGAACATTCCTATATAAGTATTTGTATGGATTGTTTTCATTTTTTATTTTTTTGGATTGTTTTTAATGTTTTCATTTCTACTGAGTATATCCCTAGGTGTGGATTTGCTGAGTCATGTAGTAATCCTATGTTTAACTTTTTTAGAAATTGCTGGTTTTCTAGAGCAGCTGTATAATATTACATTTCCATCAATAAGGAATGTGGATTTCCATATCTCTTGTTATTAATAACACTTATTATCTGTTTTTTTTTAAGATTATTGCCATCCTAGAGGATGTGAAGTGGCATCTCATTGTGGTCTTGGTTTGCATTTTCTTAATGGATAATTATGTTGAGCATTTTTTATGTGCTTATTGGCCATTTGTCAGGGTATTTTTGTCTTACTTGTTCTCAATGTTGTTATTATTTTTCATAGAAGTAATAATACATGGCAGAAGGCATATTGACAGCTAGCATTATTAAGTTTTTACTAGGTATCAGGCACTATTTGAGGAGATCTCCCATGTGGAGCTCACAATAACTCTGTGAGACAGGCACCGTTATCCTGATTTTACAGATATGGAAGCAGAGATACAGAGAGGTTAAAAACTTGAAAAAGGGAGTTCCCGTTGTGGCGCAGCAGAAACGAATCTGACTAGGAACCTTGAGGTTACGGGTTTGATCCCTGGCCTTGCTCAGTGGGTTAAGCATCTGGTGTTGCCCTGGGCTGTGGTGTAGGTCACAGACGCGGCTTCTATCCGGCGTTGCTGTGGCTCTGGTGTAGACTGGCGACTACGCTCCAATGAGACCCCTAACATGGGAACCTCCATATGCTGCGGGTGCAGCCCTAAAAAGACAAAAGACAAAAAAAACAAAAAACTTGAAAAAGGACACATAGCGGGAAAATATCAGAGCCAGGACTTAGACACTGGCAGGGTGACTCTACAGCCTATATTCCTAACCGTTATGCTATGCCTGACTCTGTCTTGTTCTTAGGAAATATAATAATTTTAAAACAGCCGAAATTCACTCTCCAGAGAACTAATGTTGACATTTTCATGTACATCCTTCCAAACATTTTCCAGTGTGAAAGATGTTATAACAATGAGTTTAGACTGCATATCCATTATTGAATAGTCTACTACTTCATTGACGTATTACTGACTTACCTTGTCCGTAAATCTTCATCTCAGACATTCTTAATGGCTGCATAGTATTTTACTGCATGTGTGCACCATTGTGGATTTAGCCAATCCACTGTTGTTGGGCATTTAGGTTGCTTTCAATTTTTCACTTCATAAACAGTGTTCTGATGCATGTATTCTTTTATGACTTGTGCTTTTCTATCATTTCTTCCTTAGGGTAGGGAGAAATTCCTTTAATGGAAATTTAAGGAGTATGAAGTATCTGTAGAGATTTTCACATTGCGAAATTCTTTTCCAAGAAGTTTCTCTATGCTTCCATTGATAGTTTATATTTTATCTTTCATAGGTGACTCCAATCCTACATTGCTGTAGCGTACATTTTTTTTTTTTCTTCAAGGCCACACTTACAGCATGTGGCAGTTCCCAGGCTAGGGGTCTAATCGGAGCTACAGCTGCCAGCCTACACCACAGCCACAGCAACACGGGATCTGAGCCGTGTCTGTGACCTACACCACAGCTCATGGCAACGCCAGATCCTCAACCCTCTGAGAGAGGCCAGGGATCAAACCCAGATCCTCATGGATCCTAGTTGGATTTGTTACCCGCTTAGACACGAAGAGAACTCCCTTCTTTTTGTTTTATATCTTTTTTTTTTTTTTTTTAATGGTTGCACCTGTGGCATATGGCGGTTCCTGGGCCAGGGATCAAATCCAATCCACAACTGTTACCTATGCCACAGCTGTGGCAATGCTGGATCCTTTAACCCTCTGCTCCAGCCTGGGGATTGAACCCACACCTCCTCAGTGACCTGAGCTGCTTTAACCCACTGCTGCAGTGGAAACTCCTGCTTTGGTGTCCATATTTTTGATTATCAGTGAGATTGAACAGGTATCAATAATGATTATAAATTTTCTTTTGTGAACCAGCTATTGATATTTTATTCTGATTTTCATCTTAAGAGCTTTTATATATTAAAAATATTAACCCCATGTCCTTTTTTTTGCATTCCCCTTTAGTTTATCATTGTTTTAAAATTTTTTTCTCATGACTTTTTTGATGTATAGAAAATTAAATTTCTCAATAGGAAAATATATTAGCAAAAATACATTAATATTTTCCGGAATCTTTGTATTTAAAAATAAAAGCTCAAAATATTGTTTCCAGTGCTCGGCTTCCATGAGTTGAGGGAAGATATGAGAAATCTTCCTTTCTATTTCTCCACCTTGCTTCATTTTAAATATTCGTTATCTGTATCCTTTTAGCTTATAGAAAGTTACGCCATGAGTTTAGCCATTTGGCATTAAAAATGTTAGCAGTAAGATAGGCTGGGATTGATAATTTGGATCTCCCAGCTTTTAGACATGGTATCTTTTTTTTTTTTTTTTTTTTTTTTTTTGTCTTTTTGCTATTTCTTGGGCCGCTCCCGCGGCATATGGAGGTTCCCAGGCTAGGGGTCGAATCGGAGCTGCAGCCACCAGCCTACGCCAGAGCCACAGCAATGCAGGATCCGAGCCGTGTCTGCAACCTACACCACAGCTCATGGCAACGCCGGATCGTTAACCCACTGAGCAAGGGCAGGGACCGAACCTGCAACCTCCTGGTTCCTAGTTGGATTCGTTAACCACTGCGCCACAACGGGAACTCCTAGACATGGTATCTTAAAACACAAACAATTTGTGTGAGATAGTGTAGATTTCCTTAGCAACATAAATTAGAAAAGTTACACACTATTCAGTTGTAAACTGTTCTGCCATCTCAGGTAGCATAGCATGGAGATTCAGGATCTTCTTTCTGAGTCACCTGGTTATTCTTCAAGCAGTGGACCAGTTTTTCTGGTCTTCTAATCTGATCTCTGGTTAAGATGATGGTGGAGCAGATCTAGTTCCCACAATTGATTTGGAAAATGCATTTTTTCATTTTAATCTGGTTTTCCCACATGTGTGAAATACATTTCTAACTTTGTCCCAGCTCCATTTCAGATATATTCCCTTTCAAAGGGTTTAGATAGAGGTCTAGAAATGTGTCTGCCTTAATCAGAAACTAATACGAAGTACTTCTGTTGCAAGGAAATGACTGAACACTTTATCAGCTTTATTTCATTTAATCCTCACAATAAAATACACTATTGTTATGCTTGTTTTTCATAGGAGGAAACTGAGACTGAGTGAGGGTAAGTAGATTGCCCAAGATCAAAGATCTATGAAATAGTTCTGCAGGTTCAAACCTGGGTCTCAGACTCTTGGGCTGTGCTGTAGCACATAGGGGAACGGAGTTAGAGAACTTTATTGACTTTAAGTATTGTTGAAACTTACACATAAGGGGATAAACCTTAGTGCCTGCACCTACTGGAAACTCATTATTATTATAGGTGTTATTATATTTGTAAAAACCTACACACTAGAGGGTCACTCTTTTATACTGTCAACTAAGAATTTGATTCCTTAGTTTTTGGTCATTTTTTCAGTAGTGTCTGCTTTGTCTCTGAAAGCTATACATAGACACACCTAGAAAGCTAGGCATTTATCAGCATGCATATGATTGAGATTTCTGTGCAGCACTTCGGACCCTCTCTCTTTCTATGAACTTGGAAAATATGTACTAGAAATACACAAGTACTTTATAATCTCAGAGTCGAAAAAAGACATTAATGTGTTTCTTCAAGATTCAGTACATGAAAATTCTTGAAGGTGTTTACTCCTAAACAAACCACATCTGTAGGCACTAAAACGTCATCACTTTTTCAAGATCCATTGCTGTGGAAGTGTGATTATACCAGAGATTTTTTTTGTTTGTTTTGTTAACTCTATAGGTTTTAAATGTTTTGAAACTGTCTTCTTACTGGCTTACCATTTAATATCTTTCGCACATAAATTTTTGTTATTTCATTTCCCAAAGTCTCAGCACAGTACTTGTGTGTCTTGCCTTTTCCCTAAACTATTGCAATGTTTAAGGACATCTTTCCAAGCTTGGGTCCTCCCCCCAGGTATTATGAGGATGTTACCCAGACGTGTTCAATCCCACAAGCCCATTCACTGGTCTATGGGACAGGACAGCAACCGAGCCTGCTTGCTTTCTTGACGGTCTAAATCACACACATGGAAAAAAACATTATGTCCAACATTTTGATGTGTGGGTGTGTTTATTTGTGTGTGTGTGTGTGTGGTTAAAACTCAAAATGTGGTTTTGCCAATTGCGGTTGAGGAAGGATTACATATGTATAAAAGGGTGTCATTTCGCTGAGACTGTATAACCATTTTATACCAAGGGAGGTCACCGCTTACATTTGAAAATATTATTATTTAGGATCCGAAAAACAGACTTTCAACTTTCTGCCAATGCACCTTTTGATTTTGAAAAATTCGCATTAGCACTATCTGAAACACTGAATAAGAAAGTGGAGAAGACTCAGCTTTCTAGGTTCTAAAACTGTGGGCTGTATATCATGTCTTCCAAGATAGCATTTATAGGAAGTTAAGAAGTAAGAAGGGGTAACTTTATTATTGTTATTATTAGTAATAGCTGTAATTTATTGAGTTCCTCATGTTTCACTGAGTTATCAGCCGACATCCACAATAACTGTGGGACATAAATGTTATGAAAGAGCACCTTTACACTTGGGCAGCGGGAGGATCAGTGATACCTTGCCTGAGGTAACGAAGCTAGAAAGGGATAGCACCAGGACTTGAAACAGGGGGCCATATGAATGTGAAATGCGTATTTAAAATCAGCTTTACTGAGTATAATTCACATGTAAAGAGTTACACTTATTGAAAGTGCACGATATAGATATTGACCTATGCACATGCTCCTGAAACCATTACCACATTCAAGATAAGGAACGTATCCACCCCCTCCAGAATATTGCTCATGACCCCCCTTTTCTTTAAATAATGATTTTTATTTTTTCCATTATAGCTGGTTTACAGTGTTCTGTCAATTTTCTACCGTACAGCAAGTTGACCCAGTCACACACACGTGTACACATTCCTTTTTCTCACATTATCATGCTAGATATAGTTCCCTGTGCTGTACAGCTGGATCTCATTGCTTATCCATTCCAAAGGCAATAATTTGCGTCTATTAACCCCAAATTCCCAGTCCATCCCACTCCCTCCCCCTTGGCAACCACAAGTCTGTTCTCCATGTCCATGATTTTCTTTCCTGTGGAAAGGTTCATTTGTGCTGTATATTAGATTCCAGATGTAAGTGATATCGTATGGTATTTATCTTCCTCTTTCTGACTTGCTTCACTTAGTATGAGAGTCTCAGGTTCCATCCATGTTGCTGCAAATGGCATTATTTTGTTCTTTTTTATGGCTGAGTAGTATTCCATTGTGTAAATATACCACATCTTAATCCATTCATCTGTCGATAGACATTTAGGTTGTTTTCATGTCTTCGCTATTGTGAGTAGTGCTGCAGTGAACATGCAGGTGCGTGTGTCTTTTTCAAGGAAAGTTTTGCCTGGATATATGCCCAAGAATGGGATTGCTGTGCTCATGACCCTTTTTGATGCCTCCTCCAGTTCTACCCTGCCCTTCTCTCCCCATATGCCCATTCCCAGGCAGCCAGCTCTATAGATAATTATTTGCATTTTTCTAGAATTTTATGTAAGTGGATTTATCTAGTGTGTAATTTAAAAACTGGCTTCTTTCCCTTGGTGTAATAGTTTTGAGAGACATCCATGTAATTGCATGTATCAGTGATTAAGTCCTTATATTGTGGAATATTATTCCATTATATGAACTACATGCCACAGTATTTTGTTTATTCACTGTTGGGCATTTGAGTTGTTTGCAGCTTGGGGCTATTACAAATTATGTTGTAAGAATATTCATGGACAAATTTTTGTAGGTACATAGATTTTCACTTCTCTAGAGCAAATACCTAAAAGTAGAATGGCTAGATCATATGGTAGCCACATGTTTAAAGTTTTAAGAAACTGCCAAACTCTTTCCCAAACACGTGCCAGTTTACAGTCCCACTAGCGGAGTGTGAGAGTCCCACTTGCTCTATATCCTTGACGTACTTGGTATGGTCAGTCATTTTTTTTTTTTTTTAGCCACTCATATATATTTATTTTATTTACAATTTTTTTTATTATAGTTGATGGTGGGTCTTTTTAATTTTAGCTGTCCTAATAGATGAACAGTGGTATCTCATTGTGGTTTTAGTTTTTATTTCTATAGTATCTAATGATGTTGAACATTTTTTCATGTGCTTATTTGCTACCTGAATGTCTTCTTTGGTAAAATATCTGTTCAACTCTTTGCTTGCTTTTAAAATTTCTAATTATTATTGCATTTTGAGAGTCTGTGTATATTTTAGGCACTTTTTTTTTTATCAGACATGTGCTTTGAAAATATTTTCATGCAACCTGTGGCTTGCTTTTCAGTTTATTGACAGTCTTTTAAGAGTAGATGTTCTTTTTCATTTTGAAAAGTTTTATTGAAGTACAGTTGATTTACAATGCTGTGGTAATTTCTGTTGTACAACAAAATGATTCAGTTATGCACATACACGTATATATCCTTTTTCACATTCTTTTCAGTTTAGCAATTTGTTCTTTTTAGGGATTGTGATTTCAGCGTTTGTTATAGGTTGAATTATGTCACCCCCAAAAGAAGTATTGGAGTCCTAATCTTTTGTGTCTGAGCATTTGACCTTATTTATACTTACTGGAGATGGGGTCTTTACAGAGATGATCAAGTTAAGGTGAGTCACTAGGGTAGGTGCTGATCTGACTGGTATCCTTATAAAATGGGAAAATTTGGATACAGAGACACACGTAGGGAAGATGATGTAAAGAGACCCAAGGTAAAGATGGCTGTCTGTAAGCCAAGGAGAGAGGCCTGCAGCAGATCTCTTTCTTGCAACCTTCAGAAGGAACCAGCCCGTCAACACCATGATTTCAGACTCTAGCCTTCAAAACTATGAGACAGGAAATTTCTGTCCTTTAAGCCACTTGGTTCATGGTACTTCATTATGCCATAGCTAACTAATACAGTATCACAAAGATTTTTCTCCTGTATTTTGTTTTGGAAGTTTTATAGTTTGTTGATTATGCCCTTTGTTCCATTTTGAGTGGATTTTGTATGTGGTGGGAGGGATGGATGGAAGTTTAGTTTTTCGCACATGAATATCTAGGAGTTCCAGCCCCATTTGTAGAAAGCACTATCCTTTCTCCACTGAACTGCTATTACATTGTTGATTAAAATCAGTTTTCTATGTATTTGTATGTCCATTTCAAGACTCGTACTCTGTTCCATTGCTTTGTCTATCTTAACACTGATACCAAACTAATTTTGTAATAAGACTTGAAATCAGTTCACATTGTTCTTCCATCTTTGCTGTTTTTCAAAGGATGCTTTGACAATTTCAGGACCTCTACATTTCCATATGATTTTGAGAATCAGTTTGTCCATATCTTTGGAGCACATGTGTCCAAAAAAACCCTCTGTAATTTTGACTTGGATTGTGTTGAATCCATAGATAAACTTGAGGAAACTTGACATTTTAACAGTATTGAGTCTTTTGACCCATAAACACAGTCTATCTCATCATTATTTTAGCGTTTATCTAATTCCTCTCAGCAGCATTTTGTAGTTTTCTGTATTCAGGTCGTAATAACCTCTTAACAGACTTATTAGTATTTCATATTTTTGATTTTAATTATAACTGCAATTACTTTTAAATTTCACCTTCTGATCATTCTTTTATACTGTATAGAAGTACAATTGATTATTGTATAATGGTCTGGTATCCTGCAAGCTTGAAAACTGATTAATTAGTTCTAGTAGTTTTTTTGTAGATTCCATCAGGTTTTCAATATAAAAGATTGTGTTGTTGTACGTGAAGACAGTGTTACTTCTTCCCTTCCCATCTGGATGCCTGTGGTCTCTTTCTCTTGCCTTAATGTGCTGATACGGCCTCCAGAATAATGTTGAGCGGAAGTAGTGAGAGGGGACATCCTCGTCTTATTCCCAGTCTTAGGAGGGACATGTTCAGTCTTTTACTGTTAAATATGATGTTATTGGGAGTCGGAAGATTTTTTTTTTTTCTGTAAATAGCCAAATAGTACACTTTTGGCTTTGAGGGCCGTATGGTCTGTTGTAACTCCTCAATTCTGACATGGTAGTACAGGAGCAGCCATACCTTCCTCATGCCTGTGTGCTGACCTCACTTACCTGTGTGCTGAGGTGGGATTCTCTGCAGATCTTTGTGCAGTTCTTCTTTCTTAGGTGGTGTTTCCTGCACATTCTAGCTGCCTTGGTCTGTCTGGAATCGCATATCCTTCTGAGAGTCCACTGGGCTCCAGCTGGGTCACCTCTCCCTGTGCTGAGCCCCGGAAACGTTCTCAAGGTTGTAGGCTGTAGCAGTCACAGAGCTCCCCTTGTTTGTTTGCAGCCACGTCTTGGCTGCAATGCTTCCTTGCCTGTACTTTGTTGCCTTGATGCCCATTGTTATATATATTTTGCCTGAGTTTAGGTTTCTTGTGAAAGGGTAAATCTGGTCACTGATACTCCAGCTTGGTCAGAAGTATAATTCCCCATGTTTTTTTCTCACAACCTTATGTTGTACTTCATCTTTACGAAAAGTCTATTCATCATGATCCAACTTTGAAGACTCTACAGCCATGAAATACAACAGCAAGGGATTGGTTGCTAAGCCAGTGGAATTGGGGATTGGGCCATTGATCCAAGTGGCACTAGGCTGTCCATAGTTGCCATTTTCTTATGCCTGACAGGCTGTATGTAAGTGGGTTGGGCCTGAATAGCCCTACAGTTGTAACACATATTTAAAAGAAGACTTTTTTTTTCCACTAAATATTTATTAAGGGATACTGGAAAACAAAATTAAAAGCCATATTTGAATGCTATCTGAAGATTTTATTTTTTTAAATTACTCAGTGAATTTTATTACATTTATAGTCGTTCAGCAATCATCACAACCAAATTTTATAGTATTTCCATCCCAAACCCCCAGCGCATTCCCCCTGTCCCCTAACCTGTCTCATTTGGAAACCATATGTTTTTCAGTCTGTGAGTCAGTATCTGTTCTGCAAAGAAGTTCATTGTGTACTTTTTTTAGATTTCACATATGAATGATAGCATTTGATATTGGCGTCTCATTGTCTGACTGACTTCATTTAGGATGATAATTTCTGGGTCCATCCATATTGCCGCAAAATGCTGTTCTTTCTTTCCTTTTAATGGCTGAGTAGTATTCCATTGTGTATATGTACCACATCTTCTTTATCCACTCCTCTGTCGATGAACTTTTAGGTTGTTTCCATATCTTGACTATTGTATAGAGTGCTGCAGTGAACATCGGAGTACATGTGTCTTTTTGAGTCATGGTTTTCTCTGGATAGATGCCCAGGAGTGGGATTGTTGGATCAAATGGTAATTTTGGGAGTTCCCGTCATGGCGCAATGGTTAAAGAATCCGACTAGGAACTATGAGGTTGCAGGTTCGATCCCTGGCCTTGCTCAGTGGGTTAAGGATCTGGCATTGCCGTGAGCTGTGGTGTAGGTTGCAGACGCGGCTCGGATCCAGCGTTGCTGTGGCTCTGGCATAGGCCGGCAGCTACAGCTCCAATTAGACCCCTAGCCTGGGAACCTCCATATGCCACGGGAGCGACCCTAGAAAAGGCAAAAAGACAAAAAATAAAATAAAGTAAAATAAAATGGTAATTCTATTTTTAGTTTGCTGAGGAATCCGCATACTGTTTTCCACAATTTACATTCCCACCAACAATGTAATAGGGTTCCTTTTTCTCCTACACCCTCTCCAGCACTTATTGTTTGTAGACTTTTTGATGATGGCCATTCTGGCTGGTGTAAAGTGGTACCTCATAGTGGTTTTGATTTGCATTTCTCTAATAATTAGTGATGTTGAACATCTTTTCATGTGTTTTTTTGGCCATCTGTATGGTTTCTTTGGAGAGTTGTCTGTTTAGATAGAAGATGTTATTTTTTTAAAAAACATGATTCTACCATTTTATTTTTGGAAGTTTCTCTGAAACCTCTTATTTAATATTTTCATACTACATTAGCTTTTACTTTTTATAAAATTGTTTTTAGAGAGAAGATCTCAAAGAAATATTATATCTGACCATTCATTCAGTAGATACATTTTTAAGTACCTCCTCTGTGCCAGGTAGTATTTTAGATGGGGTGGGTATAGAGGTGAAAACAGACAACTTGGTGATTTCTTTAAGCCCCCATTCTAATAGCGTGAGATGTAAAATGAAGACAGTAAATAAGTGGAATATATGGAATCACCAATGTTAAGGAGAAAAATAAGGCTAGTTGGGGACCGGCCATGATGATGGCAGTGTTAGTGGTATCGGGGTGCAAATCAAAATCGTAAACGTCCATGATCTATTCCAAATAACACGATCATTTTATAAGCTCAGTTCCTTGCAGTAGGCTTCTTTACTCATAGTCCTGACCCTAGCCAAGACAATTAGTGATACAACTGATCTGATTTACAATATTCTAAAAGCCAGAGGGCTGAGGCTTTGTTGGAAACAAAGCGTGTAGCGTTCGGAGGCCAGTATGGCAGATGGACTGAAGTGGCTCTTTGGGGGAAAAGAATTAATGGAGCATATGTGAGAGTAAAGCTTGTTTATGAAGCCACAAGGCCTGGGTACAAACAGAAGTATTGAATAGACAACAGCCTACGATTAACTCTGACACAACTGGGTAAGTTCTATTTTGGAAACCTCTCTAGGCCCTGATAGAGTTAATTAGGTTAATTTAATGAAAAATATGTTGCTGTGGGCTTTCAGAGTCTGCGTTCATTATTTTAGACGTGGTACATGCACTCAAATATCATCAACAATAAGGTAAACTGTGGAAGGTGTGGGCCTTTGATTACACCCAGGACCGACATAGAAAGGGAGTAGGGAGTAGGGAAAGGAAGACCACCAGTAAAGTGTTGATGGGCCAGGCACTGGATGCTTCATATTCTTGTCTTGCTATTTGGTGGTGAAGCTGGAGCATGGCAGAGCTGGGATTTATTTACTTATTCATCTTTTTAGGGGCGCACCCATGGCATATGGAAGATTCCCGGGGTAGGCGTCGAATCAGAGCTACAGCCGCTGGCCTACACCATAGCCACTGCAATGCCAGATCCTACACAACAGCTCACAGCAATGCCGGATCCTTAACCCACTGAGCAAGGCCAGGGATCGAACCTGCATCTTCATGGATACTAATCAGATTTGTTTCCACTGAGCCACGATGGGAACTCCCAAGAGCTGGCATTTAGACCTTCCCTAGCTGACTCCGTGGATTGAGCACTTTGTGTCATGGCTGCCCCTTTCGTTCTGATTATATTTTGTGGCTCCAGGGCCCACAGCACATCCTCTTCCTCATGTCTCTTGGCCCTGAGTGCACCTCATTGCCAGTGTCAGTCATGTATCTCTTCCGTACCCTGTCTGCCCATTTATGGAATTGCATCATGTTTTGGTTTCCTGCTGTGCCTCTGGGTAGAAGGAAGACATTCCAGCCTTGAGCTTTTATCCTCCTCTGGAAGATGGGACCCATCTCCTGTACTGCCAGCACCCACTGGAAGTGATGGGCCTGGCGGTGGAGCACAGGCTTCTGACCCAGGACACACACCTACGAGTGGTGTCTGAAGGATTTGGGGCCCAAGCCATGGTTTCTTGCCCCTGTAAACATCCACTTCTGTAAAAACCTTTCTTTTCTTTTATTCATATCCTCCATCCCCTTGGGTTGTGTAGTGTGGGAGAGGATTTTGCATTTTAAGGTGCAGAAGACAATTTTTCTAAATCGATCAGCCAATGCAGAAAACGTTAATTCTTCTGAGAGCATTGTTCCTATAAAGTGAAACTGCTTCACCAATTTAACGTGTCGGGAGAACAAGAGGAGAGTCATTTCAGGCTAAGAAATAGAAATCAATTACCTGTAAAAATTTAAAAATACTTTTTTTAGGTGAATGTATTTATAGATTAAATAGATGAAACTCCTTACCTTTTCTCACCTGATTGGTTTCAGTCAGAACCACGAAAGTAATAATAGACCTATTATTGATCTTTAGGAAGAAAATGCCCCCAGAGAACGGCTGTACTGACATTTTAAAGATGTGACTTTTGAAAAAAGTGTTTTTTTAATGAATACTTTAAGCTGTCTCCTGTGTTGAACTGGAAAAATCTGATTTGAGTCTGAATATTTCAGTGTGTCTGCAGATAGCCACTGAATTTGTGCAAGAGCATTTTAAAATGACCACCTTCAAAGATGCCGAATAGGCAGTTTACTCGAAGCCATAACCCCATAAATTCTGTCTCTGTGCTTAGTGGTTACGTGTCTGTTCTGAACTACACACCTTTCAAATATGCCAGCCAGTTCAGTGTAGCTCCTTGCTGGTATGATTGGAGGAGCTCTTTTTAAATATTTATGAAACAGGCCGATAAGGGGGAATGGGAAGGACACGCTATTCTGGATCTGAAACTCACTAATTGTGAGGTTTGATAGATTTTTTCACAATCTCGACAACCTTGTCCTTGTTCATGGTGGGGATGCTGTGAAATGATAAGAGTAAGGGGTTGGTGGGACCCTGTAAAAAAAGGGCCAAGTGTGGGGCAGAGGTGAGAGTTCATAGACCAAGGATTCGGATGAATCTAGTTTGATTCTCTGCACCTGAAGTTCAGTGCTTTAGACGTGCTCTATAGCCTAGAAAGCTCTATGGATTAGTGAAGCATTAGTGATTGTGATAGGCTGTAGGATATGTCCTTCAGGCCAGGGAAGCAATATCGTGTACATTTTCATCCTCTCTAGGAGCTGGCACCAATGTAGACACACGGTATGTGCCAGATAAAGAATTATTGATTCATGGAAATCAGAAGAGACCTCATTTTTCTATTGTAACACATGTCCTTTGGATATACTGAGAAGTGTTAAGTTCTCAATAATTTGATGCTAAGGAGAATTTACTTACGACGTGTTTGGATGCTTTCTGTGACAGGTGTTAAATAAACCAGTATAAGAACAAAAGATAATTTATGAACCAGTGATTTTGAGACTCTGAGAACATATTGGATCTAGGTACGGCTTGATCCAGGTGCTCAGATGAAGGTATCAAGGCCCAGTGTCTCACTCCATCTTCCCACATCCTGCTCCACGGAGGCTCTGGCCTCTGTCAGGCTTGCCTGTTGCAGCGAGGCCTCCCATCCTTCCAGGTTCAGTGCGGCAGAAAAAAGTTGCCTCTAGGAACTCTCACACAAATACCAGGACTCCCAGGGTCTGGAGGAGCCTGGGCCACATAACCCTTCCTTGCCAGTTCCTGTGGAAGGGAGGGGAGTCCGTGTGCCCACCGGCCAGGTCTGGCTGAGGCATCCCCCTCCCCTGGAGCTGGGAGTGGGGTCCTCTGAAAGCAGGTGATGAAAGAGTGTGCTACTCCCCAAAAAAGAAAGGTCCCGGGGGTACACGGTAGCCAGTCTGCTGCCAGTGTTCCCTCCCTCTGTGGACCCCTTGGTTGTCTTCTTCAGGCCTTTGTAACCTAGTCCTACTCAGATAAAGTTTAGAGGAGGGGGTTATTATCTTTAACGACGTAGTGACAGTTCAAAATAGTCTATTTTGTTATACGATTCTTAGCTGTTTTCAGATGTCCTGGGTGTCACTTAAATAACAGAGGTTTTCCCCAGATGTCTAAACTTCATTTAAGGGTCTGATAAGATCTCTCTAGGGATCTAGAAGTTTTGATACATGGAGTTGAGTTCGAGTTTTAGTGATTCATCTTAGCTGTGCCTTTCTGGCAAACTGAGCAATATGATTCTTCCGCAAAGCTCCATGGAATGTGAACAGAACAGACGTGAAATTCTGGGTAAGGGGCCGTTCTTTGCAGGGATGCCCCTTTCTCGTCATCCGTATTGCACTTCACCAGAAGGGCCTTCCTGATTCTTAATACATCCTTATCTGAAATCGGCTTTTGACATTATGTATTTTTTTCTCACTAATGTCGAACTCCATTTAGAGCAAAAAAATTTTGTTCTGTCTTGTTTTCTTCAGTAGCCACAGCACCTGGAACAGTGTGTGGCACATAGTAGGCACTCAACAAACACTAGGGTGTGGATGAATGGCTCCTACAACCATTCATCTACTGCCTCGCTGGGTTGGTTGCAGCAATTGCAGTAGCTGAATCCAGCCACAGCTATGTTGCGGTAATGGATGGACCATGAAACGTAATGAAGTTATGAACTCCCAAAGCGTGTCCTTTATCCAAAAGACATATTACTAGCTTTAGGCACAGAATGAGTCTGACCTCCTTGATGGATGGGGCTTACACTTAAAGACAATAAGCATTGCACTAGGGAGTGTTTTATCTTGAACCACACGATTGCATCTGAGGACAAGTGTGATTGCACTATGTAGAAATGGAATAAAGTTTGCTCTTAACACACCCTTGGAACTCACAGTCTCACAATCTACTTGGCAGAGATATCTAGCGAGTTACCCAGTTGACAGAATTTTACCATAGTGCCTGGAAGTGAGTTAGAGTTTCCATTGTTAATTCCTTCCCCACATGCCTCCTTCCTCCCACCAAACCGAGAGAAAGAGAACTGATTCCAGTGACTGCCCTCATTAAAGGGGTCTGCACGTCCACCTCTAGAGAGAACCTGGAGGTTGGATCCATGAATAGGTCTGTGGCAGTCTGGGCTCCTTGACAGATTAGATTCATTTGGTCGAATGTGTCGGCTTAAACTTTGCAGAAATAAAGTTGAATGAACATCAAGAGAAGCTACAGGGCTGATAGTTTAGCCCATGAGTGGACCTCAGGGTACAAGTTAGCTTTATTTATAGATAGTGCTTTTATGGTGAACTAGCTAAAAAGACATCAACAAAATGAAAAGAAACTGAATTTCAGTTTTCGGAATATTACTTGCAGTCATCACTCTGTGGGTCTAAATGATTCAAAAATTTTCATTTCATTTTGACATTTTTAACAAACATGTACATGTACTTTCCAAGTACTAAGCATAGAGGATATAAAATTAAGATAAGCCTGTTTTGGTTTCAGAACACTCAGTCTGGAAAGGAGGGACACATTAATTTAGAATCCGCGATAAGTGGTATGATAGGAGTCTGTGCCAAATATTATAAGAGGGTGGTAAGTAATTCTTTTTGGAGTGGTATGTTTGTGGGGGTGTGAGTGTGTGTGTGTGCGCGCGTGCGCGCACGAGTTGTGTTTATGCTCTGGCTGTGGCTTTTTAATCTCTAAAATAATGGAAACAATAAACACATAACTAACATTCGTTGAGTGCTGTTTATGTCAGGCACTGTTCTAATTGCTTTATACCTATTATCTCATTTAATCCTTAGAGGAGATTCTATGGAGAAGGTATCTGGATCGTCCTCATTTTTGGGAGGGGAAACTGAGGCTCACAGAGGTTCAGTAACTTGTCCAGGTTCTTGTGGCTTCTACAGCCACCTATTCACTAGGTGACTCTTGGGAGCCGTGGCCTCCCAGCACCACTGGGCCCCTTTGTTGGAGGTCCTCCCCCAACTTTTTGACTTGGGGCTCCATTGGACCTCAATTTCCACATCTGCAAAATGGACGTAAGGAGTCATTTGCTCCCTCATCCTGGGCAGTGAGCATTTATTCCTGCGTGTGTTGCTTCAGTCGGTTAGTCTGTGATGTTGATCTCCTCTGGGAGATGCTGCATGTGCTGGGTGGGTCAAGGCCAGTCCAGGCAGGAGTGGACGTCGCGGAGCTCAGAGCGTCACTGGGGAGAGCTGATGCACAGAAATGAACTGGAGCATGTTCTTACTATACACAGAGTCATCATACAAATAATTAAACACTAATTTTAAATTATGCAGTAGTTTTATTATACAAATAATAATAGCAGTGCAATAGGCAGCTGCCATTTACCCACGCTTACTAGGTACCGGGAAAACGTACTTTTATTTGGGCCTTAGAATCAACTTCTGACATGAGATGTCTTACTTGTTTTTTTGGTTTTTTGAGATTTTATTTGTATTTATTTTTTAATTTTAATTTTTATTATTATGAAAGTATAATTGATTTATAATTTTTGTCAAGTTCTGTTGTACAAACAAGTGACCCAATTATACAATTTTATCTTACTTGTTTTTTAAAAGTACTTAAAAAATTTAAAATAGTACGCACGCATGGTATAAAATTAAGACATAGAGAAGTTCATGAAATGAAGACAGTCTCTTTTTTGCTATAGATTTCTTAGTTCTACTCTCCAAAGAAAACTCATTGTAAACCTTTTTTTTTGAACCTTTTAAGAATTCTTTTTTTTTTTTTTTTTTTTTTTTGCCTTTTCTAGAGCTGCTCCTGTGGCATATGGAGGTTCTCAGGCTAGGGGTCTGATCAGAGCTGTAGCCACTGGCCTACACCACATCCAGAGCAACACCAGATCCGAGCCACATCTGCGACCTACACCACAGCTCATGGCAACGCCGGATCCTTAACCCCCTGAGCGAGGCCAGGGATCGAACCTGCAACCTCATGGTTCCTAGTCAGATTCGTCAACCACTGAGCCACAACGGGAACTCCAAACCCTCTAAGAATTCTTACTCATGTGCTGGCAGTATATTCATAGCCATTCTTTCACACAGATGTGAACATATTATGTACAATTTTATACCTTCTTTTTCTGCTTAGTGCACTTTTTCTCTGCCTCTCTCTCTCTGTCGCTCTGTTTCTCTCTCTCTCTCCACACACACACACCCCTGAGACAAAGAGGTCAATCTCCACCTTACTATTTTTGATAGCGGTTAGTACTCTTTCTCAGGGAATCAGTGGGTGAAAAAAAAAATCATATCACATGAAAGTATTATGTAAAAATAAAAAAAAATAAAAAAATAAACGTAACCTCTAAGAACTGGCCAGGATTTTGGAGCCCAAGCTAAGGGGCATCATGAAAGGAGGCTGGTTCGGGGGCAGCGTCGCTGGGCAGTGTGTGTCCAGGGCTCATCTCAGGCACCTGCTCTGTGGTGACAGCAGTGACGTCTGAGGCTGGGGAGAGGTGCTGCGCTAGTCAGGACTGGCTTGGGAACTGAGGGGACAGTGCAGCTGATGACAGGGACCCAGGAAGGCAAGGGCTGCCATCTCGGGCCCTGGCCCCTCAGACCACTTTCCTGGTCTGTGTTTTATCTTGGCTACATTTCTGCTCCCCCCACCCCACCCAAACTCTCACCAGCCTTTTGTGGTGAAATCTTCCTTCAAAACCTTCCCTTGCACCTTCTCGGCTCCTTCCTTCCTTCCTTCCTTCCTTCCTTCCTTCCTTCCTTCCTTCCTTTCTTTCCTTTTTCTTTCTTATTTATTTTTTATTGTTATTTCCCCCAACACACTTTTATTTTTCCACTGTACATCATGGGGACCCAGTTACGCTACATGTATACATAATTTTTTTTCTCCCATTGTTGTGCTGCGTTGCAAGTATCTAGACATAGTTCTCAGTGCTACACAGCAGGATCTCATTGTAAATCCATTCCATGAGCAGTAGTTTGCATCCGTTGACTCCAAGCTCCCAATCCCTCCCACTCCGTCTCCCTCCTCCCGGGCAACCACAGGTCCATTCTCCAAGTGCGGGATTTTCTTTTCTGTGGAAAGGTTTGTTTGTGCTGTATATTTGATACCAGATTTGAGTGATAACATATGGTGTTTGTCTTTCTCTTTCTGACTTACTTCACTCAGTATGAGAGTCTCTCGTTCCATCCATGTTGCTGCAAATGGCATTATTTTGTTCTTTTTTATGGCTGAGTAGTATTCCATTGTGTGTATATACCACATCTTCCGAATCCAATCGTCTGTTGATGGACATTTGGGTTGTTTCCATGTCTTGGCTATTGCGAATAGAGCTGCAATGAGCATGAGGGTGCATGTGTCTTTTTTTAAGGAAAGTTTTGTCCAGATATATGCCCAAGAGCGGGATTGATGGATCGTATGGTAGTTCTATGTATAGATTTCGAAGGTACCTTTATACTGTTCTCCACAGTGGCTGTACCAGCATGGGGAGCATAGCAGTGGTAACAGCTAAACTGTTTCACGCTCTCACTGCATTCCAGATACTGTTCTGAGTTCTGTACATGGATTTACCCATTGAATTTGATGAGACTATGATGATCCTCATATTACAGAAGAGGAAACCTGAGGCACAGAAAGGTCACACCTTTAATGAGGAGTGAAGTCCAGTTCCAAATTCTGGCAGTCTGATGAACTGGCTGACGTAATAGCCGTAATTGCTACCATTTATTTCTCACAATGATCTGGAAGTAGGTGTGGTTATCTCCATTTTTACAGACGAGGAAATGGGAGCAAAGCAGCGTGGCAGAGGCATGCAGTGGGAAAAGGCAGAACTGGGTTTTCCCTCTGATTCTCAGGTTCTTTCCCCTCTAACTTGCTGCCTCTGCACGTACCCCTTTGATACTAGAGGTCCTTGTGCCCAGTCTACCCTGGGGCCACTACTGGGGTCTTCTTTTCTCCCCCAACAGCAGCCATGCATGACACTGCTCTTGGCATACAGCTGGTGCTCAATAATTGTTTCATGACCAGTCCCTTTGGGCTGTGTGTGAGGGTTCTTATCTTACCTAAACTTAAAGGCATGTCTCACTGCAATCGTTTTGGAATCATATGTGGAAAAGTATAAAAACTGTAATGGCTTAATTTTGTCACCTGGAATTCATCTGGGTTCTTGCCTCAAGGTGTTTCTCCATCCATGTGGGAATGCCTTTCCCTCCACATTCTTGACGTTGCATGAAAACAGCAGATGTAATAAGGTAGCAGGGGGTTGTCCTGAGCTGAGTGTGGGGTGGCTGCAGGGTGCAAGAGCTGGGGAACCACAGGGATTCCTGGTGCTTTTTCCAGGCTCTGCTGTGCTCCACTGTGTGGTTGACACAGATCCCCTGATCAAACACACATACACCTGCCTGTGCAGACCCTGAGATGGGCATTTGGATGGAGCTCTAAGACAGTGTATGTCAGTTACTTTGGGTCAATTTCCCAAATGCAATTTGAGCATGTTTAACAGGTGATGTGTCCTTATGAAGAGCATATTTGCATATTAAGGTGCCTTCATTTCGATTGTAGGCCCTTTACTTCCTTGGGAGTGTGCCCCCGAAATTTGAGCTTAGGTCGAAGAATGTCTGTAATTTCTACCAGAGCCGTGACCGTATCTGATGTCACTCTGTCCCCTGGCCCAGCATCTGGCACACCATGAGTTATCATAGCATAAATTTGAGTGAATGAATGAGTGGTTGTGTCTTTATGGAGGTGAGAATGGTTCTGGGTGGGAAAGAGTTTCTGCAAACGCTCCAAGTACATTAGTTCCTCTGTTACTGAACCCTGACGTTTCCTTCATGTTTCTTTACTTGCAAATAATTTGTGGTGTTTCTGACCACAGCCATTAGGGGTGGCACAGTAACCTTGCTCTAACCTTCTTGATTTCATTGGCTTTTGGACAAAGAGTTGCTAAAATGAAACTGTTGCCTTGGCTGAGTGATGTTGACCTGCTTTCATCACTTGAGAAAATGTGCAGATACTAGAAAATTTGCCAGGGGCCAGAATGTGGCTTTGGAAATGAATTTCGGTTAATCCCCCCTTTAGCTAAAGAATGTCTAGATTAGAATTTGCATGTTGATCAAATTGTTAATTATGCTCAAAGCAATGTATATAATGACTAAATTGCCATAATTTTGCTACTCATGGTCATTTTCTGCTTCTGACTCTTCAGGTGTATTGTGGACCCCATACATGATTCGCATTCCTTCATTTAATAGTTCTTTCGTGAATCACTAATATAAGCTTGTAGTTGTGCTGAGATGTGTACAGTCGTTAATTGATGATGATAATGCAGTTTATTACCCTTGTTTTCCTGTTGCTGGAATTAATTGAAATAATATACGTGCAAAAGCCTAGCACAGAGTCAGACATACAGTAAGGGATTGCTAAGTATTTAGTCATCTCTCTAATATGCCTGCATCCATTTTCCATCTGGTGATAGTGCTATTAAAATATATTTTTTAGCAACCATATAGAGGCATTTCATTTGTTGTTGTTTTTTTTTCAAGTAGGTGATATTTATTCTTAAATATTCCAAGTTCAAATTGTCGCTCCCGATCTCTGTGATCCAGAGTTCTAGACTCCCAATTCATTCCTAACTGAGTTTGACAAGTTCCCTGTGTATTCTTTTTTTTTTTTTTTGTCTCTTTTGTCTTTTGTTGTTGTTGTTGTTGCTATTTCTTGGGCCGCTCCCGCGGCATATGGAGGTTCCCAGGCTAGGGGTCTGATTGGAGCTGTAGCCACCGGCCTACGCCAGAGCCACAGCAACGCGGGATCCGAGCCGCATCTGCAACCTACACCACAGCTCATGGCAACGCCGAATCGTTAACCCACTGAGCAAGGGCAGGGACCGAACCCGCAACCTCATGGTTCCTAGTCGGATTCGTTAACCACTGCGCCACGACGGGAACTCCCCTGTGTATTCTTTGAGACAAAGAATTAACTTCTCTCTAATCATGCCTAGAGGTAGCTCTCTGTGTGAAGGTGGGATGGCTCACCATCTGGGTGAGATGGCGAAAAAGGTGGTAGTCCCGTCCCACCACTTGGCCTTGAGGCTTGTACGATTCCCTGATTGTGGCTGAGACCATTATCAATCTAAGAGATAGACCAGCCACCGTTTCTTAGTGCTCTGTTGCATCTGGCCAGAACTTTATTAAGACCACTGTAATGTCTCCGTGTTCAGTGCAACACCTTCAAGGGCGTTAGGTCTCTGACTTTTGTCCCAGCAACACACAAACCTGGATGTTATTAACCCTGGTGCGTATGGGGAAGAGATGGGAGATGGAACCCATGTTTTGTGCACCTGCTGGTTGGGTACTATGCGAGATCTTTTGCCTGTTATCTTATTTAATCCTCAGGATAGCTTTAAGAGGTAGCTACCATCATCTCCATTTATTTTTTTATTTTTGACTGCCCCGTGGCATATGGAGTTCCCAGGCCAGGGATCAGATCCCACCCGCAGATGCAACCCATGCCACGGCTGTGACAGTGCTGGATTTTAACTCACTGTGCCCAACCGCGGATCAAACCTGTGCCTCCAATTTAGAGATGAGGAATCAGAAGTTTCAAGCACTTATACAGCTTGACCAATGTTCTAGTTACTGATTGAACTCAGTTTGTCTCCTCGAAAATCCATACTCAAGACTCCTCTGCTGGAGTTTCTGTCATGGCTCAGTGGTAACGAACCCACTAGGACTAGGATCCCATGAGGACGAGGGTTTGATTCCTGGCCTTGCTCAGTGGGTTAAGGATCTCGGCTTGGATCCTATTTTGCTGTGGTTGTGGTGTAGGCCAGCAGCTACAGCTCCGATTTGACCCCTAGCCTGGGAACTTCCATATACTGTGGGTGCAGCCCTAAAAAGACAAAAACAAAGAGAAAAACTGTGCTGACTTACTTCATGCAGCACCATTTGTTATTTAATGTTTTGTTAATCTTTCTAACCTATCGATTCATTCTCTACATTTTTCTACGATAAGTTTCTCGTAAACTCAGTGCTGGACTTGCTGATCTTTCTGTAAGCTAATAATGCTCCTTTTTATTAGATTGTGAGAATTATTTCACTTGTAATTTTTTTTTTTTTTTTTTGCTTGACTGTCAAGCCAAATCAAGTGGCTACTTGCAACAATTCTCATCTCTGATTTCTGGTACTATTGTCTTCTCCTTTCTATCTAGAAATTTCCATGGATCTATTTTCTCTTATTTTAACTGCCTTTTAAGCTTCCAAATTATTTCTTAAAGTATAAATTATAAAATCATGATAATATTTTCCAAACATTTAAACAGCTTTACTAATCTTGGACATCCGCTTAAAAATGTGCAACAAATAGGAAGATGCTGGATCCATTTAAGCAGTGGCTTTATGTCTTGTCCTTTCACACATACACATGTGCACAAGTGTATCTGTGTGCGTGCACACAGAATATTAGTAGGTCATGCCCTCTGAGTCTGCTGCCCATGGCTCGCCTCTGTCTGACTTGTGTGACATTAGTCCCAGTGCCTCTATTCTCTGATCACTGGATCCGACCAATTACACAGTGTAATCAAGGTCATCCATCCTGAGGACATACCTTCTCACTCCTCTAATTGTCCCATATTAAAACTGTTTTTATTTTTATTTTATTTTTTTTAATTTAGGACATTTTTATCATTTCCAAAAAGAAACCCTGTACCCATCAGACTTCCCATTATTTATCTCCAAGCCCAGACCAAGGTAACCACTAAGCTACTCTCTGTCTCTATATATTTCCCTATTCTTTTTTTAAATGATTTTATTTTTTTCCATTATAGTTGGTTTACAGTGTTCTGTCAATTTCTACTGTACAGCAGAGCGATCCAGTCACAGATATATATATATATATATATATATATATATATATATATACACACACACACACACACATTCTTTTTTTTTTACATTATCCTCCATCATGTTCCATCATAAGTGACTAGATATAGTTCCCTGTGCTATACAGCAGGATCTTACTGCTTATCCACTCCAAATGCAATAGTTTGCATTTATTAACCCAAGACTCCCAGTCCATCTCCCCGCCCCCTTGGCAACCATAAGTCTGTTCTCCAAGACCATGAGTTTCTTTAATGTGCAAAGGTTCATTTGTGCCATATATTAGAGTCTAGATATAAGTGATATGGTATTTGTCTTTCTCTTTCTGACTTACTTCACTTAGATGGAACTAGAGATTCTTATACTATGTTGCTACAAATGGCATTATTTTGTTCCTTTTTATGGCTGAGTAGTATTCCACTGTGTATATATACCACATCTCCTTAATCCATTCATCTGTTGATGGACATTTAGGTCGTTTCCATGTCTTAGCTATTGTGAGTAGTGCTGAAACGAGCATATGGGTGCATGTATCTTTTTCAAGGAAAGTTTTGTCTGGATATATGCCTAAGAGGGGGATTGCTGGATCATATGGTAGTTCTGTATTTAGTTTTCTGAGGTACCTCCATAGCATTTTCCACAGTGGTTGTACCAATTTACATTCCCGTCAACAGTGTAGGAGGGTTCTCTTTTCTCCACACGCTCTCTAGCATTTGTTATTTGTTGATTTGTTAATGATGGCCATTCTGAATGGTGTAAAGTGGTACCTCATTTTGTTTTGATTTGCATTTCTCTAATAATTAGTGATGGTGAGCATTTTTTCCTGTGCCTGTTGGCCACCTATATATCTTCTTTGGAGAAATGTCTTTTTAGGTCTTTTGTCCACTTTTCAATTGGGTTGTTAATTTTTTTGCTGTTGAGTTGTATAAGTTGTTTGTATATTTTAGAGATTAAGCCTTTTTCAGTTGCATCGTTTGAAACTATTTTTCCCTTTCCGTAGGTTGTCTTTTTTTTTTTTTTATGGTTTCCTTTGTTGTGCAAAAGCTTGTTAGTTTGATTAAGTTGCATTGGTTTATTTTTGATTCTATTTCTGTTGCTTTGGGGGTCTGACCTAAGAAAACATTTGTATGGTTGATGTCAGAGAATGTTTAGCCTACGTTCTCTTTTAGGAGTTTGATGGTGTCTTGTCTTACATTTAAGTCTTTAAGCCATTTTGAGCTTAGTGTCCAGTTTTCCCAGCACCACTTGCTGGAAAGACTGTCGTCTTTTTCCGATTTTATATTCTTGCCTCCTTTGTTGAAGATTAATTGACCATAGATGTCTGGCTTTATTTCTGGGTTCTCTATTCTGTTCCATTGGTCCGCTAAAATCTGGAACAAGACAAGATCGCCCACTCTCGCCACTTTTATTCAACATGGTATTGAAAGTCCTAGCCACAGCAATCAGACAAACAAAAGAAATAAAAGATATCCAAATTGGAAGAGAAGAGGTAAAATTGTCACTATATGCAGATAACATGATACTATATATAGAAAACTGTAAGGACGCCACACGAAAACTACTCAAACTGATCAAAGAATTCAGCAAAGTAGTCAGATACAAGATCAACATTCAGAAATTGGTTGCATTTCTGTATACTAACAATGAAATATTAGAAACGGAATACAAAAATGTAATACCTTTTACAATCACACCCTGAAAAATTGAATACCCAGGAATAAACCTTACCATGGAGGTGAAATACTTATATGCTGAACACTATAAAACATTAATCAAGGAAATTAAAGAGGACTCAAAGAGATGGAAAGATGTTCCATGCCCCTGGGTTGGAAAAATTAATATCATAAAAATGGCCATATTACCCAAAGCAATCTACAGATTCAGTGCAATCCCTATCAAATTAGCTGTTTTTTCACAGAACTAGAACAAACAATCCAAAAATTTATATGGAAACATGAAAGACCCAGAATTGCCAAAGCAATACCGAGGAACAAAAACCAAGCAGGAGGTGTAACTCTCCCAGACTTCAGGCAATATTACAAAGCCACGGTAATCAAGACAGTGTGGCACTGGTATCAAAACAGACATAAAGCTGTTTTAAAAGAGGCAATTTCTGCATCTTTGAAGACTTTACAGCATGTAATATGACCTTGAAATTTAGTTTTGGGCAGTATCTTGGATGATCTATATTAATTGTTTCAGGCTATAAGTTACTGCTCTGGCCTGGGGGCTGGGGCTGCAGTGGGGCATGAGCGGGTGGAATCTCCTTTCCTCCCAGACGGGAACAAGTCCGTATTGCAGCCGCGATGGCTCCTTCAGCCTGTGCTGTGAGGTAGACATTTTATGTTGCCAACTTCTCTCTCTGATTTGGGTTTCATGCCCAGTCAGTGCATGGAGGAGTGTGTGTGTGTGTGTGTGTGTGTGTGTGTGTGTGTGTGTGTCCTGAAGCATAAAGAGGCAGATGGTTCTGAAGGTTGGCAGGGAGTGGGAGCTTCCAGATCTCCCTCTTGGGGAAATGCTGGTTGCCTAATAAACCTATAGTTTCTGGCACCTACACTCATTGCCAAGGGTTTTTCTGCCCTCTGAATAGGCAGCCTGCATCTTAGATGATAGACAGCGGGAACATGGGCCAACCTGAAACCATCAGCAAGCACGAAGCATTTGTTTGGCCTGGATGCCGGTGACAATTCAGAATTGATGCTTTTTGTTTGTTTTGGTCCTGAAATTTGATGCTTTTTGCTAGGAGACCAGTTAGCCTAATCATCTAGCTATAAGCAGCATTCCCTCTGAATAGATATAAACTCTGTGAGGTTCTTTGGGGGAATTTAAGAGTTGAATAGAAAATCTATTCTTGTTCACAAGAAGCTGGTGAGCCAATCAATTTTTCCAATGCCAACATCTAAGGGAATGAGGGAAAACTCCCCTTGGAGTGTAATATGATGAGGAATGTAATATGATGATTATGTTATAATTTTAAGCATGATTTTTAAAATGGTTTAGTGTTAATTAGATTTAGATGCAGAATTGGAACAATGGGAAAATGTTGGAGAAGTATTCTCTGCTGTAAGACGGGGTTTCTGGGCATTGGAGGTGTGGTGGAGAATGAGTGGCTGTGCATGGTGTGTAAGTATGTATCTTGGGTCCTCAAAAATTGCACAATGCACATCTTGTCCATTACGTATTTTACAAAATAGACCTCCAACCAGGAGGGACCTCACTGGGTCTCTTCCTTCCTCTTGTCTTCTTACTATGATTTTAGGAGAACCTTGCTCAAGAGCTATATCTGTAATTATAGGCATTGCCAGGGGGTTCGGGGGGGGGGGTGGGGAGAAAAAGCTTCTTTTTTGATTAAGAAAAAAAAATATCCAAAATAGTATCTGGAAACAAGGGTACCCATGAAATAAGCAAACCTGGGATATTTGGGGCTTCTCTCCAGGATGGTCCCATTTAGGATACAGGATGGAAAGCATTTCTAGAAAGCATTATCATGGGCCTGTCACTCCGGACAGTGTGGGTTTTTGATTCATGAGTGAAGACCCAAATCATTACAGACTAGCTCTCGCTACATTTTGAACGGCCCCGTGACTTGGCTGTAGTCATGAGCATTTGCTAACACCATTGCTCCTGTTGTTGTTGTTGGTTTTTTGTTTTTTTTTTTTGTCTTTCTGTCTTTTTGTTGTTGTTGTTGCTATTTCTTGGGCTGCTCCCGCGGCACATGGAGGTTCCCAGGCTAGGGGTCCAATCGGAGCTGTAGCCACTGGCCTATGCCAGAGCCACAGCAACGCAGGATCCGAGCCACGTCTGCAACCTACACCACAGCTCACGGCAACGCCGGATCGTTAACCCACTGAGCAAGGGCAGGGACTGAACCCGCAACCTCATGGTTCCTAGTCGGATTCGTTAACCACTGCGCCACGACGGGAACTCCTTTTTTTTTTTTTTGGTCTTTTTGTCTTTTTGTTGTTGTTGCTCCTGTTGTTTTACAAACCAGTTAAGAATGATGGTTAAACAGATCCTGACAATGATCAGTCACTCCTCCCAGATCTGCATAAAGCTTGTGAACCTTAGGTTGAGTTCACTTTTTTGTTGATGTTCTTTCACCTTCTGAGGATCCCGAAGTTTCCTGATGCCCAGGGATTGGACCTGTGAGACTTATGGCTAAAAAATGGAGGGTGGGAAAATGCTCATTAGGTTCTTCTGATTGTGATGAGGCTGTCAAGAATTCACGTTTTATAGCCTGCTAGAGTTCAAGGAATGCCATGCATTTCATAATCTCATTTGATTTTGGCAGTCTTGGGGGTGGACAGAGAAGATTTTACAATTTGCCTTCATTAGATGAGAAACTGAGAGAGGGGTCAGGTCCCGCTCATAGACACCTGACTGTAACTCAGTTTTTTTGTTTGTTTGTTTTTAATTCCAAACTTAGTGCTATTTCCATTAATCCCATTAGCTCTCAAAACTGGTAGTGCTTTCTATTGTTAAAGGCTTTGATTTTGAATACTTCTAAAATATTTATTCTTTTGATGACAAAGTAGTTTAGGTAATACCAATTGCGTATCTAGATGAGAAGACTTAAGGCATAAGGAAATATGGGGGCTTACTCAAGGTCGTAAAATGAAATTGCAGGTGGAACCTCAAAGAATTTGGCCTTTTCTGCCTCCCATTGTGGTTGTCTGCCTTTGTATCTGGTTTCCTCTGGCATGAAGCACTTGTTGCTACTTGAGACACTAAAGAAATCCAGGAAAAAGGAGCTTGGGTATCAGACACCAACAGTGATTCAGCAACATCATGGAATTTCCACTTTTTAGTTTCTCTTCCTTGGAGGTTTATGATTTATTTTGTCTTCTACACAGGGCAGTTGCGAAGTCGATTGTATACTTTGCAGCATAAATTTTGTCCCAAAAGGGAAACTTCAGGACTGTTATTACATTTGGCCAGTTACAAAAGGGTTTTTTAATTTTTTTTTAAGAGATCACTTTTGTCCATCATTTTCGTTTTTCCTGATAAGGAAAGAGACTAAGAGAGATGAAAAGACTTGTCACGGTTATAGGCTTTAGGAGTTCTAGTCCTATAGTGTTCTATTCACCTTTTACCCTGATACATGTTTGCATGTTTTGGCATTTGAATTGCTTGTTATTTAATAATGTTTACTACTATTTTGTAAGATTTTTAAAAAAAAATTTTATTACTCAAATGAATTTATCACATCTGTAGTTGTATAATGATCATAACAATCTGATTTCACAGGATTTCCATCCCACAGCCCAGGCACAACCCCCACCCCCCAAACTGTCTCCTCTGGAGACCATAAGTTTTTCAATGTCTGTGAGTCAGCATCTGTTCTGCAAAGAAGTTCAGTCTGTTCTTTTTTCAGATTCCACATGTCAGTGAAAGCATTGGATGTTGGTGTCTCATTGTATGGCTGACTTCACTTAGCATGATAGTTTCTAGGTCCATCCATGTTGCTAAAAATGCTGGTGTTTCATTCTTTTTAATGGATGAGTAATATTCCATTGTGTATATGTACCACATCTTCTTGATCCACTCCTCTGTTGATGGACATTTAGGTTGTTTCCATGTCTTGGCTATTGAGAAGAGTGCTGCAATGAACATCGGAGTACATGTGTCTTTGCGAGTCGTGGTTTTCTCTGGGTAGATGCCCAGGAGTGGGATTGCTGGATCAAGTGGTAGTTCTATGTTTAGTTTTCTGAGGAATCTCCATACTGCTTTCCACAGTGGTTGCACCAATTTACAACCCCACCAGCAGTGTACTAGTGTTCCTTTTTCTCCACGCCGTCTCCAGCACTTATTGTTTGTAGACTTTTGGATGTTGGCCATTCTGGCTGGTGTAAGGTGGTATCTCATCGTGGTTTTGATTTTCATTTCTCTAATAATGAGTGATGTTGAACATCTTTTCATGTGTTTCTTGGCCATCTGTATGTCTTCTTTGGAGAACTGTCTGTTTAGATCTTCTGCCCATTTTTTGGGCAGAAGTCTTGTTTGTTTTTTTGGTATGGAGCTGCAGAAGGTGTTTATAAATTTTGGAGATTAATCCCTTGTCAGTCGATTCACTTGCAAACATTTTCTCCCATTCTATGGGTTGTCTTTTTAAACAAATGGGACCTACTCAAACTTCAAAGTTTCTGCACAGCAAAGGAAACCCTAAACATCACAAAAAGACAACCCATAGAATGGGAGAAAATATTTTCTAAGATTTTATGAGACATCTCATTCCAGAATTTCTTCCTTCAATTTCCCACATCCAGAGCTTTTATATCTATAAACTATTATGTTGTATAATAGGAAAAAATAGACTCGTGGAGGCTATCCATTTATTCTCCTGATTTCTGGTTGATCACTTAGAAGATTTGCAAATGTATGACCTATGCCCCTGTGTTTCTCTTTCTTGTTTTTCCCAAGTTACAGTTCTGAATGCCTGCCAACCAGGCCCTCCTGTACACCATGTTTTCTCTCTTTCTCTCATTCTAGTTCAAACTGTGATCCTTTGCGTATCTTAGAATGCTTTGCATATCCCAGAATACCTTTAAGTTAGCCAACTCAAGTATTAGCCTGGAAAACAGCAATTATTTTTTGGGTTAAGGATTCACATTGAAAGATCAGGAATGGGAGTTCCTGTTGCGGCTCAGCAAAAATGAATCTGACTAGCATCCATGAGTATGCAAGTTCGATCCCTGGCCTTACTCAGTGGGTTAAAGATCCAGTGTTGCCATGAGCTGTGGTGTAGGTTGCAGACTCAGCTCGGATCTGGCATGGCTGTGGCTGTGGTGTAGGCCGGTGGCTACAGCTCCAGTTTGACCCCTAGCCTGGAAACCTTTGTATGCCTCAAGTGCAGCCCAAAAAAGACAAAAGAAAGAAAGAAAGAAAGAAAGATGAGGAATTATCATGTTCCAATTCAGACAGAGAGTAAAGTCATAGTTATTCTATATCTCAGACATAGCTGAGACATATTCGCAACATTGTGTCATCTTAGAGTGAAATCACTTAGATATTAACCAGTCTGTATTGGCAAATATTGGAAGATACCAAAACCATAATTACTGGAAAAGAAAAGCCCCTCTAAGAAATGTTCTCAGAGTAACCGGCATAAACTAATCAGAGTTCAACTGTTATAAAAAAAATATGCTGCGTGGGTGCTGATTGTATGGGGTGAGGATTAGAGATCAAACCTTCATTATGTTACATACAAAATGCCACTATAGAATGGAAAACAATACAGCTTCAACTCGTTGTAATTGATATTTATAGAGCGCCTTCCCCCCAGGATCCTGACAAGAGCTCGCAAGACGTCATTATCTGCCATCTCTGTGAGCAGTGGACAATAAGAATTCAGAACATGTTTGCTTAAAAAGGAGTCAGGCTTACTAATATTGATGCCATAATATGTGGAAATTGTGTGATTTATACAGCTCTAATGTAACCATTTATTCCATTTTGCTCTTAAGCCCATTTCAACCGGGCTTCCCCAGTGACTGTGGAGAGTTTCAGACGCCCCTGACTTAAGGTGCTGGACTTCCTCTTTGGATGCACCCTTCTCTCTGCACCCCTCTTCAGATCTTCCCCGCCTGTGGTGCTAAATGAATCACATGAAGGGCATTCAAGTTTTCCTGGTTGGCATTGCCACTGACATCTCAGGATCACCTCCCTGCTCCTAATAGTGGTTTGGGGGTTCCAAGGGATGTCTCAGATGTGATCATGAAATAGTCCTTTCTGGGTTTTTCTCTCTGAACCCTTTCTTTCCCAGTGGCCAAGGTGGTGGGAAGCACTAGGGACTCGTGCCTCATTCGTCCTTGTGGCTGGTGTCCTCTGTAGGAGAGTGGCCTCCTTGGACTGGCGTAGATTCCTACTTCTCCTAAGAGCACAAACTCTGCAACAGTCCCAGTGGTATTGTGGTCCCTCGGGTCCCTGAGCTGAAGCCATATGTGTTCCATGCACATACCAGAAGGGTTTCTCTTCTGCATTTGCTCACACTCTGGATAGCCTTGTGAAAACACCCCCACAGCCTCTGACCACAGCCCTCCTCCCATTCGGGCTCCAAACTGGTGTCTAGGGACCCCACTGGGGCACAGATACTCTTCCCAAGTCATTCTCTCTATGCCCACCTCTGATGCCAAGGCCCTTGTCAGGTCCTGCACATCAGCTCATGGAAATAGATGTCTCCAGGCTGCGTCCCTACCCCCTTTCTAGAATAACCCAGAGACCTGGGACCTACTAGTAACCCTATAACATATTACTAGCCATAAAGATGATGGCTTTGTGACTGTCTGAAGAGACACTGTAATTCACACTGCAGAGGCCCAAGGACAGGTGGTGAACAAGCATCTAAAGACTGGGTCAGTGGAAAAGGAAGCAAGCCGTTCGGTAGATTGCTTAAAGCTGGAGGAAAAATGAACCAGAATTTGCTGAATTCTTATTATTCATTGGACCATGTGCTTAGTGTTTACTGATTTTATACCCACAAGTACATATGCATATGCTCTATGCACACACACATATATGCACACAAATACATAGATACATACATTTCCTTAATTTTCGTTTTCAATCCTGCAACGGAGGTCATTTCCTTCATACGCTGGGAGAGATGACAGGTTCAGAAAGCAAAGGAGGAAAGGCAAGGGAGCCTTATTTACTGAGCGCCGGCTCTATGCCAGGCAGTGGGGGCGCATCGCATGTGTCACCTTACTTAGTCCTCACAGCCACTCCCGTTTTGCAGGTACATGTATAAAGACAGAGAATGTAATTTGTTTAGGTTAGTAACTGGTGAATCTGAGGTCCTGACCTGGTCAAAATCAAGACACATGCCCCGGAGACATCATTTAACCTGTTCCCACCACCCATTTCCAATTTTGGCCTCTGAGGCCCTAACCTCATTTACCTTCTTCAGAGTCAGGGCTTGAGGCCTCTGAGTTTGACCATTGCCCAGATTTTCTCCATGGAGATGTTTGATGTGGTGGCCAGATACTATAGTGTAATATAAAGCTTTAGAAATAGAAGTGTACTTTTTCATTTACAATATTACATTATTTTCAGGTATACAGCATGGTGATTCAGTATTTTTGCAGATTAGTGTAATAGACTTTTGAAGGCTAGCCTGGGAAGCTGAGCATTATTAAGTATCATTACTATAGGAAGATGCATGTCACATTCCAATTAAATGACTTACTAATAAATTTTGAATATATGTAAGACATACTCAAATACATATATATGTAATAAATAAACTTGGAAAATGTGTCAGTTGGTATGCATAGCATAAATAGAGCTCAATTTATTTAAAAAATAGAACTGTTTTCTTCAGTATCCATCACCATCTTCCTTGGTCGTGGGAGGGGACTCTAGGAGCTGGGAGCCTTGCTTGCTCTCTGGAGGCAGCTCTGAGTTGCTGGTAAAAATCATGTAAGAGGCTCCCCAATATGAGAAGAAAATTAGAGTGGCTTAAACATGAAATAAATATCATAGTAAGATCATGATGATGCATTGAATTTTTAAGTATAATTTTAATTTATTTTATTCCCCTACATCTTGCTGCTCTAAGTGAGTCTCCAGCAGAGGAATAACTTAATTTTGAAGCTGAATTAAGTTCAATAGTCAGATTCAGCAAAGCAGACAATTTCTCTTTACACATGGTAGAGTTCAAGTAACATCGTATTAATTTCAGTTGTGGAAAGCATCTTTCCAGTCTTGCTGCTATGGCTGATACTGTTTCTGTAGTTCTCAAAATCCACCAAATATTGAGAATGTTTCTTTATCTCCCTTCAGCTTGGGGACTTGGTTTAGTGGCCCCTTCTTCTGGAAAGTCCTCCTTCACCCCTTCCCACCAACCAGCTGGAAGACACCTTCCTGGCACTCCCCCCACTCCCCACCCCAGCCCCAGCCCTGCACTAACACAGTCACCTTCCCAGACTGCATGCACCCTCGTGGTCTTTCTCTTCCTCTGTGGCCCCCTCAGACTGCAGGATCCTTGGGGGGGGGTTGCTTTAGATCCATCCCTCCCCCACCGCCTTCCTGGGACTTTGCACAGTGTCTAACTCTTAATGAGTGGTTAATTGAATCAATGAAAGAGTTAATGATTCCCATTTTTCCTAGTTGAGGAAAGTGAAGCTCAGACAAGACAGAAAATTGAATGCGATTATATAAGTGAAAAGTGATGGAGTGGACAAGAGGAAGTGCCTGCCCAGAGAAAGCTAAAGACAGAGACACAGCTGGTTTCTGGAGTTAAATAGCCCAGGGAGACCAAAGACAGTCCACCCATCAGAGGCCAACTATGGCTGTAATGAGTGACATCGTAGGGTCTCCTTAAGAGGAAAAGGGAATAAGGGAGAAAGGACATTTTCTCTGGGTTAGCAGAGACGCTGATGTATACGCATGTATAAAGGGTTTGGAAAAGTAATTGACTGAAGGTGAAAACTCATTTTATTTTATTTTATTTTATTTTTGTCTTTTTGCTATTTCTTTGGGTCGCTCCCACGGCATATGGAGGTTCCCAGGCTAGGGGTCGAATCGGAGCTGTAGTCCCCGGCCTACACCAGAGCCACAGCAACGCAGGATCCGAGCCTCGTCTGCGACCTACACCACAGCTCACGGCAACGCCGGATCGTTAACCCACTGAGCAAGGGCAGGGACCGAACCCGCAACCCCATGGTTCCTAGTCGGATTTGTTAACCACTGTGCCACAACGGGAACTCCTGAAAACTCATTTTAGATCTCTATCTCTGACCCTGTACCTTTATCTATATTTGTGTCTATATCTGTATATCGAAATCAAGAGAAAAAGGTGGTTTATCAAGAAAGTTTCAGTGTAGGGTGTGTATGTAGATATAGAATATATAATGTATATATGTAACGTATAAAAATGTGAAATGAATGTTTGTGGATGTGTTCTTGGTTTCATGGCGATTTATCACTGAGAATCCCTACCTGTCAGGAGCTCACAGCAGCACATACTTGTATGTCTGGCACTGAAGTAGTTACTGGGTAGGGAGGAGATAGATATAAAAATGAGTACCACCCCATCATTGATCTTAAGCGAGTTATTAGCCAGAGAACCAGGATATAACCTGAATACAAATGAAAATAAAGCAGAATGGTGAAAAAATACTGTAAGTAGAGACCAGAACAATACAATCACAAAATATAGAGGGGCCCAAATATGGGAGAAACTGTATTCAGTTAGAACATAGGTTCAGAAATGATTCTGATGGCTCCAACTACTTTAAAATTAAATTTGAGTCACTTAGTGGAAAAAAAAAAAAGATGATTCTCGAATCATGGGCAGAAGAATCTCTACAGGTCAAGGTTGGAATGGAGAGAAGGCAGGTAAGGTGAAGTCATTGTATGAGTTGTGATTATTTATATGAAATACATGGAGGTATTTAAGAGAGACTTACAGATGTTGGCATTGCCACTTATCACTCCTGGTTCTGGCTCGAAACCAATGGAACGCAGGGCCATTCAATGAAGGTGATCTCTGCAGACATGTGGGCAGAGTTAACAGAGCCAGAAAAGAATGGGGAAGGACCCAGGGACTGGCAATAGCAGGAAGCCACCACTGCCCAGGCCTGATGGGCAGGGGAGCAGTGGAGTAGTGGGCTGGAGAGCTAAGAGCTGTATGAAAGAAACTGCCTGCCTGTCACTGTTGGAGCAATAGTGATGCTGGGATAGGTCATGTTGTAAGTACTCCAGCTTCCTTCTCTTTCCACTCGCTGACCTTCCACTGGTGTCTTTAAACTCAGCAGGGAGTGGTGGGCCAGGGTGATGCACAGGCCATGGGGTCACCCCCGTGGGAGGCACATAGAGAAGGTCCACCCTTCTCTCTGGGATCCAAGTTGGCAGAGGATGATCAACACAGATACGTAATATTTTCTATGGGTTCCAGCTTGATCCTGGAAGTTCATTATAGAACTGTTCTCGTCAGAGAAGAACTCAGAAAATAATTCCATACTGGATACCATTCGAAGAGATTTTATTAGTGAAGCTACCAGCAATAACCTCTTTTAGGTCCACTTTGTATGCTCATGAAGCTCTAACATGGTTCTTTAGGGGAAAAATGGTAATGATGCTTCAATAAGTTTTATTAGGAAAGGGGATATTTTATTATCCAAGACCCTGCCCCTTCATCTCATCCTGGTACTTTGCAGAGATGGGGCTCAAAAACAAACCCCTGCAGGCAGCAAATTGCAGCTGGAGGTTTTTCTTTGTTTCTAAGCTCATTCTATTCCCTGTAGGCCTGGATGTGGTTTGCTCTTTAGACAGTGTGAGAAGTTCCAGATCTCTGTAGTATTTGCCACTGCTCCTGAGAAGAGGCTGAGGAAGGCTTTAGCTTAGAGGCATCTAGAAGAGTAGAGCTGGATGCGAGAGGAGCTCACTGGGTGGACCCACCCTGTCCTGGTTCCTAAGCGCCCCTGGGAATAAATGCTCTGAATGGCACATTCCATTTGCATCCTTCTGTTTACTTTTCTTACTCTCCTCGAGAATCCTCAGTGTGTTAAGAGCTGGTTGTTTCTTTAGCAGGGATTTCCTGATAAACAAGTTAAAGGTCTGTTTTTTTAAAAATCACTCTTCTAAATAAATAAATACTTGACTGAACGAATAAATAAAGGAAATATCTGCTATCTTAATCCTGGTCCATCCCTCAGCTGTTTAAGGCATAGATTCAATAAAATTTAAATCGTTCTGACTCTTATATTCCTTTGACTGAATCAGTGTTGACATTAAATTATATGAGTTTTTGAGTTTTGTCTTGAAACAGATGCATTTCTCCTCCCTCCCTCCCTTCCTTCCCCCTTTCCTTCCTTTCTTTTCTCTTTTGGAAAATGGAAGCTCAAATAAGAGTTGCAATAATTAATCTTCATCACCTTTTTATCCCTCCAATCAGTTCCTATGGCTGCTGCAACAGATTCCCACAAACTTGGTGGTTTGAAACCGTAGGAATTTACTCTCTCACGGTTCTGTTGGCTGGAAGTCCAGAACTCAAGGGTTGGTGGGCCATTCCCCCTCTGATGACCAGCGAGGAATCTCTCTTTGATTCTTCCAGCTTCTGGGGGCCCCACATGTCACTCAGTTTGGGACCGTGTGGCTTCAATCTCTGTCTCAGTCTTCACTCTGTGTCCTCTCATCTTCTTATAAGTGCAACAGTCCTAATCCACTCTGATCCCACCTTCATCCTTATTTCCAAATAAGATCATGGTAATGGGTTGAATAATACCCCTCTAAAATTCATGTCCACCTGGAACCTCAGGATGAGACTTTGGAAATAAAGTCCTTGGCGATGTAAGTAGTTAAATTAACAAGCCGCCGTACTGAATTAGCGTGGACCTAAATCCAATGGCTGGTGTCTTTATGGGAAGGGGGCGTGGACCCAGAGAGAAGAAGGCACGTGAAGCAGGAGGAAGAGATCAGAGTAACGCAGCCTCAAGTCAAGGAACTTGAAGGATTTTGGGGGAGAGGGGGTCACTAGAAGCTAGAAAGAGACAAGGAAGGATTCTTCCCAAGAGTCTGCAGAGAGAGCATGACCCTATGAACACCTTGATTTTGGATTTCTGGGGCCCAGAATTGTGAGAGAATAACTTTCCGTTGTTTTAAACCACTGAATTTGTGGTCCTTTGTTTTGGTGACCCTAAGAAACTAACAGTCACATTCTGGGTTTTCAGGTCAGCATGAATTTTGGGGGACACTCTTGAATTCACTGTACCTCCTTCCTCTACTCCTCTTCTTTGCCATTTTTCAAACATTTATTGAACGTCTACTCTTGTCAGGCACTATGCCAAGTGAAAGGCTTTGCCCCGCCAAAAAAATAAAAAATAAACACAGGCCATGCCTTCAAGGAATTCCTAATCTAGCTAGGGGGAGAAAGACATCTGAAGACAACTATTATGAAATATTGCAGCAAGTGCTGCGATAGGGCTGAGGGGTATGGAAGAATGCAGGAATGCCTTTACATCAGGAATGGTGTGTGTATCTGTGTGTGTGGGCCCATCAGGGAAGACTTCTTGGAAGAAGTGACGCTATAATGAATATCCAAATTGAAGTCAGAAGAATGAACCCTCATTTCAGGAAACCAAGAAGCCAGAGCAGCGTATGCATTGTAGGGCTTAGAGAGAGCCACTGGTAGAAAAAGCCACATGTTGGGACTTCGCTGGGGGTCTGGTGCAGGTGCCCTAATTCCAGAGCTGGCCTGCTGGTCAAGAGCGTGATCCTGAGCAGCAGCTGTAGCCCAAGAGGCAGGGGCAGGCAGGGCATAGCAGGACAAGGGCTGGCAGACTTAGTGTGGGTGAGGAAAAGGAGTCTTAAGACATGCTGAGTTACAGTGAAGAAGGGAACTGTCCTGTGTAGTAATAGAACACTTTACATTAGTAGCTAATTCACCCAGCTTAAAAAACATCTTTAAGAGTTCCCATTGTGGCTCAGCAGGTTAAAAACCCAACATAGTGTCTGTGAGAGTAAGGGTTCATTGCCTGGCCTTACTCAGTGGATTAAGGTTGTGGCATTGCTGAAAGCAGTGGTTGCAGAGGCGGCTCAGATCTGGTGTTGCTGTGGCTGTAGCATAGACTTGCAAGCTGCAGCTCTGATTTGACCCCTAGCCTGGGAACTTCTGTATGCCGCGGGTACCACCATTTAAAAAAAAAAAAGGAAGGAAAACTTTATATAGGTGAACTTTCATTTTTTGGCTGCAACCCTGGCATGCGGAAGATCCTGGGATGGTGATTGAACCCACACCACAGCAGTGACAGTGCTGCATCCTTAACCCACTGAGCCACCAGGGAGCTCCCTACCTGAGCTTTTTATTTGGCCCCTGGGACTCCTCACTGTGAGCGAAGATGGCCAGTGTTGTTCTACCTGTTACATAAAGGAGGAGTGAGGCGCTAAGGGAAGGCACAGAGCAGGGACTTGAGTTCATTTTATTTTAACTTATTTTGTTTTGTTTTGGAAATTGAACTTCAATACTCTTTTCTCTTGGAGATAAGAATTCTCAAAGTTTCTGAGAAACCATTTCTTTGGGTTCCATTATAAATGTGATTTATCTGATCCTGTAAACAGCCTTGCTATTTAGAACATGTGACCTAAGACCCTATTGCACTTTGGTGGAGCAAAGAATCATGGGAAAGCTCATCCATTGCCTTCCCTGTGAGAAAGTGGTATTTTATTTCATGACCTTTATAGTACTGGTTGACTCGTTTGCTCTCAGCCCTTTTCCCAGAACTGGTAAGTTTTTCTCGGAAGAGAAATTGTGCACTCAGGGCTTGGTGGTTCTCAACCACAGCTTCCCGGTGGTTTTCCTTTAAGCGCTGATTCTTGATCCTCACTTCCCTGCATTTCTCCTCCAGTGTTTTGAAGTAAGGACCATCTTCCTTTCAGAGGAACCGATGAATGAACTTGGGCTAAGAAATTTAATGAATGGCTGCCCTGCAGGATGATGCCTTCACTTCCTGAGTTTCCTGTCTGAGGCTTCTGCATTGCAATTTGTTGATCTATTGGAATTTCTTTTCTTTTCTTTTTTTTTTTTTTTTTTTTTTTTTTGTCTTTTGAGGGCTGCACCCATGGCATATGGAGGTTCTCAGGCTAGGGCTCTAATTGGAGCTGTAGCCGCTGGCCTACACCACAGCCACAGCAACGTGGGATCTGAGCGGCATCTGCGACCAACACCACAGCTCATGGCAACGCCGGATCCTCAACCCACTGAGCGAGGCCAGGGATCGAACCCACAACCTCATGGTTCCTAGCTGGATTCGTTAACCACTGAGCCACAAGGGGAACTCCTATTAGAATTTCTGAGAGAGAAAAAGAGTTTGTATTCTTCATGACAAGATCCATTTATGTCAACATTTAATTTCACAGACATTGGTTTTATAAATCGAGGTTATAGAGACTCCACGAACTGAATCCATTTTTAAAAGGTCATTGCACCAGAGGTGACCTTCTTCAGGAATTTTTCTTCCAGAACTCTCCATCTAGACTGGTGAATTTCTAAATCTTCTAGGCAAGACCAGCTACATAGTTTGTGGGACCCAGTGCCAAATGAAAACATGGGACCACTTGTTAAAGAATTTCAAGAAGAGAACCCTGGAGCGTTACATCAAATGTGGGGCTGCTGGATCCTGGTGGGCTTCCAGGATAATGAGCCAGGTTGAAAGAGCAGAGTGGAGGGTACTGGTGGGGTGGGTCAGTTAAAGGTACTGAAGACTGACTAGAAGGAACAAGCAAAGAATAAATGCCACCCCCCCCCCAAAAAAAAGACCGGAAAATAAAGGGATGAGCAAAGAGAGTCAAAAGAGAAGGAGGAAGCAGAGTGATTAAAAGGAGGGACCAGAGGGAAGGAGGGGGAAAGGGCTAGGTTGTCAGGAAGCAGGTTGTCCCCCACGTTGCCTCAAAGTTGCTGCCCTTGTTTTCTTGTTCCCGAGAATCCTCATAGCATCTTTTTACCCGAGTATCAATTGCCCTTCCTTCAGAGTCAGTGCAGAGTCCCTGTCCTCATGGAAACCTTTCCTGAATTCCCTGGCTGAGTGTGGGAGAGCAAGGTGCTTTGGAGGCATGGCGGATAACTCCACGTTTGCCATCTGACTTTCAATTTGGCTGGGCCTCTCCTCTCTGCCACCCTCCCATTCTCGTACTGTGTTGCATCCTGAGCGTGTGTCTGCTGGAAGGCTTAGTGCTTCTCCAGCCTGGAAGGACAATTCTGGAAAAGAGTCTGGAGAGAGCTTATTCTTTTTTTATCCCCCCATAGCAACCAGAATTTGGTTCTTATCAAATCAATTGACTGGAAACTCCATCAGGTCAGGCTGTACATCGGTGCTTTTCATTGCTCTTCCTTCAGGGCCAAGTATTGGGCCAAGTACTTAGTAGACATTCAATTAAGTGTGTTTATTGCATGATAAGTACTCGAGATGGTTACTGTTGGCTTGCTCATATATTTACACTCTAGACCTTGAGTTATTTCCTGTAGTGGTGACTATAGGCATACCTATATTTATTGCAATTCCTGATAATGGTTATTTGTTTTGTTTTGTTTACAAACTGAAGGCTTGTGGCAACCATGCATCGAGCAAGTTTATCAGTGCCATTTTTCTTTTCTTTTTTTCTTTTTTTTTTTGGTCTTTTTTAGGGCTGCACTCGTGGCATACGGAGGTTCCCAGGCTAGGGGTCGAATCAGAGCTGCAGCCACTGGCCTACACCACAGGCACAGCAGCGCCAGATCTGAGTCATGTCTGTGACCTATACCACAGCTCTTAGCAATGCCAGATCCTTAACCCACTGAACGAGGCCAGGGATCAACTTGAACCTGTGTCCCTATGGATGCTTGTTAGATTCGTTTCCACTGAGCAACAGTGGGAACTCCCTATCAGTGCCATTTTTCCAACTGCATTTGCTTACTTTGTGTCTCTCTGACGCATTTTGGTAAATCTTGCCGTATTTCACACTTCATTATTTTTACATTTGTTGTGGGGATCTGAGATTGGCGACCTTTGATGTTATACTGCAACTCACTGAAGGCCAGATGCTGGTTAGCATTTTTTAGTAATAAACTATTTTTCAATATTAAGGTATGTGCATTTTTTAGACATATGCTATGGCACATTCAACAGACTATAGTATAGGGCAAACATATGCACAGGGAAACCAAAAAATTTATGTCACTTTGTTGTGGTATTTGCTTTATTGCAGTGATCTAGAACCAAACCCACAATACCTCAGGTATGTCTGTGCACCTTATCTTTCTTCAAATTCCCAGTGAATGAATGATTGATTGATTCATTGAAAAGGACTGCCATGGTATGAGAGGGAAAAAGTCTGTGCGGAAGAAATACCTTTTCCTTGTTTTCGGTAAAAGTATTGCCCAACTTATCAGACACAACTTAGAATAGATTTACAAGGAGATCCTGCTGAGTAGCATTGAGAACTTTGTCTAGATACTCATGTTGCAACAGAACAAAGGGTGGGGGAAAAAATGTAATTGTAATGTATACATGTAAGGATAACTTGATCCCCTTGCTGTACAGTGGCAGAAAAAAAAAAAGTATTGCCCAAGAGCTCCGGCAAGGCAGAAGGTGGCATGGAGGAAATGCTTCTGATACAGTGATCCTCGACCTTGGCTGCACACTGGGATCACCTAGGGAGCTTTTAAGATCCTCAGGGCCCAGGCCGCCCTCCAGATGCTCAGATAAGAACCTCAGGTTGTTTAAAGTGATTCAGACATGAAGTCAAATTTGGGCACCACTTGTGTTGACAACGACTCTCATCTCTCTACGGAAGAAGGGGCTAAAACTTCTTCTCTTGTTGCAAAGGTTGGATGACAACAAGTGCATAACACTTTCACAATGCCTGGTATGCACTAACCCCCCTGCATATTATTATTTTTTTAACCGAATGTATTCTGCAGATTCTTTTATGGATGCTCATGTACGTTTGCCCTGTTTGATAGGATCATCTCCTTGCTACAGATCAAACAGCAAAGCTCAGAAGGGTTTAATAACTTCTCCAAGATTTCCCAGCTGGGTGGTGGCCCAGAGAGGTCTATTCCAAAGTCACTGGTCTTTCTATGACAAGTACTGCCTTTCAAAAGTTGGTCATCCTCAAGTAATGTTTTTATAGAGGGTTTCAGATAACTTCATTTTTAAAACCTTGCATATGCCCCAAATACCTTCTTCACTAAACTTGGCTGGGTGAGCCATTTACTGGAGATTCTTCTGCTTGTTGAAGGTTTGCTTACAAAGGATAAGCAGGAGTCTTCTTGTTCTTTCTTTGCAACGTTCTGTACAGTTCAGTCACTCATTCTATATAGTTTGGTATAGTTTCGTCAATAATTTCTTTCTTTTTTTTTTTTTGTCTTTTAGGGCTGCACCTACATATGGAGGCTCCCAGGTGAGGGGTTGAAGAGGAGCTACCGCTGCCGGCCTACACCACAGCCACAGCAACGCCAGATCCAAGCCGCATCTGCGACCCATACCACAGCCCATGGCAACACTGGACCGACAACCCACTGAACAAGGCCAGGGATCGAACCCGCGTCCTCATGGGTACCAATCACATTCCTTTCTCCTGAGCCACAGTGGGAACTCCCTGGTCACTATTCCTAAAATGACTTTCTATAGGGTTTGGTCATTAATTCCTGCCAGTGTTATTTCTTTAGAAGTCACTATAGCCAGCGGGGATGGCTATGTGCTTGGGGCTGAAGGTTGCCTAAAAGGAGCAGACAAAATAGACAGAAGTGGAAAAGAAATGTTGAAATAGAGGGTTGTTGAAGCAGCCAGAAGGGGCAGTCGTGTACCTGAGACCTGGGGTGGGAGAGGAGGAAGCAGTCAGGACGTGAAGTGTGTGTGGAGGATGAAGTTTGCTGCCCAGAATAATTCAGAGTTCTTGGCACCTTGGCCCAAGAGTCACTCTTTTTTTTTTTTTTCCCCCCTGCTTCGTTGGGTTTACAAGCAAACATGCTGGGTTTTGGAATTATAAATCCCAGGGTTTTCTAGTGTTTACATTTACACATGTTCAGTGAAAGGAACAAAGAAGCATTTGCACCGCGCTTTGGAACACGAAAGTGTTATGTAGCCGTCGCCATGTCCTTCCATGTAAACCATGGTGCTTTTTGGCTCTCATTTCACTTTTCCAGGAGCACTCATTTCACTTTCTAATAATGACAAAGTGTTTGGGGTTATCAGCCATGATAGTAAATGGAATTCATATTTCAGTGCATTTGCTTTTGTGCCAGATTTTCGGTGGTGTCTTAAGGAGTCATCCATCCCTGGTCTTCAGTAAAGCCTCTCTTTCTATCTCCCTCCTCCTGGGTTCTTCCTCCCCAACCGCCACCCCATATCATTTCTTTCTTTTCCTTAAAAGCCCCCATGAGACTCTTTTTTTTTTTTTTTTGTCTTTTCTAGGGCCGCACCTACGGTATATGGAGGTTCCCAGGCTAGGGGTCTAATCGGAGCTGTAGCCACCGGTCTGCACCAGAGCCACAGCAACACGGGATCAGAGCTGCACCTGTGACCTACACCACAGCTCACAGCAGCGTCAGATCCTTAATCCAGCGAGCGGGGCCAGGGACCAAACCTGCAACCTCATAGTTCCTAGTTGGATTCATTAACCACTGAGCCATGATGGGAACTCCTTTTTTTTTTTTTTTTTGAAGACATGGCATTAATTTATTTCATTTTCTTTGAGCTGAGCAGCAGACCACACTGTCACCATCATCCAAATTATTCCCTACGAGGATCTTCTAGAAAGGGTAACCTCTGGGTTTGATTTTTAAATTATAATTAGGAAAGTTAGAGCAAAATGGTAACTTACCTCTGATCCCACCCCCTCGTTTGACGGGTGAGAAACCTGAAGGCCCATGAGGTGAGGTGACACGTTCAGAGTCACCTTGTTTAGGTGGTGCTGGAGACAGGGTCCCAGTCGTGTCCTGGTCACCTGTCAAGGTCTCACGAATACCATCTCTTCCACTCTTTTCCCAGTCCTTCCTCTTTCTAGTTGGAATAGTTGTGGTGGCGAGTAGGGTATATTTTCACTCCTTGCTTTTCTTTTTTTAATTTTTTTTTAAATTGAAGTATAGTTGATTTACAATGTAATGATTTTTGCTGTACAACAAAGCAATTCAGTTATACATGTGTACACATCCATTCTCTTTCAGATTCTTTTCCCACACGGATTGTCACAGAATATTAGGTAGAGTTCTCTGTGCTGTACAGCAGAGAACTCTGCCCAATATTCTGGGACTCTTTTTGATCATTTATCATTTGGGGAAATTTGAGTTCACTCAGGAGTGTGCAGGCACTAGAATGTTCATCACGTCCCCCTCTGTTTAACTGGGAGCAATTGGGAGGTGTTTCTGTCATTGCTTAGCCCTGGGGCAATGCATACTCTGACTTAAAGGGTGTGACAAGGACAGTTACATGAAGAGGGGTGTTGGTTTAGACTATTGTGGAGTTCCCACTGTAGCTCCGCAGTAAGGAACCTGACTAGTATCCATGAGGACTTAGGTTCCATCCCTGGCCTTGCTCAGTGAGTCAAGGATCCACCGTTGCTGAGAGCTGTGGTGTAGGTTGCAGACGTGACTCGGATCCTGTGTTGCTGTGACTGTGGTGTAGGCTGGCAGCTGCAGCTCCAATTCGACCCCTAGCCTGGGAACTTCCATATGCCATGGTTGCAGCCCTAAAAAAGCAAACAACAAAACAAAACAAAAAGATTACTGTAATTGCTCATCTAGTACATGCCGGTATTACCTGATCTACAAAAGGAGATTTCTCTAAAGAATTTAACTCTGTACTAGTCACCATGCATTCATTCAGAAGAGGTATGAAGCATTGTGGATTTCCATTTTATCAGGTCGTAAATTTTACATACATTTTTTTGGGTGCTGGGGCTACATATAGAGAGATGAAGTATCTGGTTTGTATAAATCTGCCTCAAATTTATGCAAACTCCTCAAAGTCCAAATATTTCAAAAACATCTAGTGAATTATTTCTTTTTCAATTTTACTTTTTATTTTCAAAATTTGATTTTCATTTTTTTTTCAAATATAAAGTTGAAAGAGTAATATAATGAACATCCCTACACCCACCACCTAGATTCAACCATTATTTTGGTGAGTTGCTTCTCGACTCCAATTAGGCATTCTTTATGTGTTATTCATGGGTCCCTCTCAAAATCTGTTGATCTTGGCTTGTCAGTAAGAATTTTCCTAAGTTGGAGCTATGGACTCCTTGTGTATTGCTTATACACAAGAAAAAAAGGAGCAGAGAGCCTTCTGTAAAACATCTTTAATGACAGGACGTTGTTACACCTATTGGTTCCAATTAAGTATTCTTATTTTCCGTGCATTTTATTTATCTTCATCTTTTCATCTATGTATAAGCAGCTGAGGGTGGAGTATTATGTGTAGCTGAAAACAGAGCTTTGCCATTAAATTCACGGTGTGTAACTGACCATAGCTGCTCCCAGGGCAAAACAAACAGATGACTATCACGCAGAACTGTTGAATTCATACTGATGTGCTCACTGAGAGATGGAAATGTCTGAAAAGCAGGCATCTCCGTGAGACCTTTGCTGGCAGAGCCACCCACCCTGGGCACATCTCAATGGCTGCCCCATCTGGGGTCAGGTTGAGAGCCATGCCTTGGCTTGCCTTTGATTCCTTGATGGAGACACTTAACCTCCACGTAACTCTGTTTGGATGTTTGTAAAGAGAAAGTACAGGGCTCTCCTCTGCACCTCAGGTAGTACTGCAGACAAGACAGTGAATGAATTGTGCTGTGCAGCTTCGAAGAGGGTTCTCCAAGGTGACATAATAGGCGATTTTTAAGGCACTGACAAGCGATATGATATCCTGAGAATGGTTGTTTGGTAGAGAACCTAGAACAAAGCCTCACACGTAAATGTGCTCAGAAAATGGTCTTTCCCCACTTCCAAGACACCAATTTCATCTGTAAGATATTAAAAGTTCTTTTTTCTGTCTCATATTTAACGTTCAGATATAGCACTCTAAATTGCTTTGCTACCGTGAAAAGATAAAATATATGCAGTTAACACTTTCCCTTTCTCTTTTCTCTTATGTGTATTGACACATACAATGATACGTAGTGCTATGTAAGTGTCATCTCCTGAAGTTAAGAAAGTAGCATGCATGTCTAGAAAAAGTGCTTGTAGGCAGACGTACTTTTAAAACTGAAGCAGTGATAACATTTTGTCATTGGATGTCGTGGGGTAAACTGTAGATCATAGTTTGGAAGGGCTTTATTCTTGAGTAAAAACGTTATTGATCAAAATCCAGAGAGAAAACTTGCTTTAGACTGATGAAGCTGTTGGAGCATTTGAGCATAGACTTTTTGTTAGCAAATATTTTTATAATTAAAATATACAGAGGAGACCAAAGACAAATGATGTGCCATATTCGCTTAGGACTTTACCAAATCTCATTTATCTATAAATCTGTAGATACATAAATGCACAAAAGCAGAACTTACGGTTTAAATTTGTTATTGTTCTACTTTTATACATATGCTGTTACACCCCAGAGATTTGGACTGTAATGTGGCATAACTTATTATTACAAGGTGGAGTTACTAGATATGGACAAAGTGTATAGTTGCAAAAATAACTTAAAATTCAGTATTTTTGACATTGGACGGTTTTGTAGAGTAGGAGAAAAGACTATAAGAATTAAGATCTTGGCATTCCCGTAGTGGCTCAGTGGAAATGAATCTGACTAGCATCCGTGAGGATGACGCAGTTTCTATCCCTGGCCTCTCTCAGTGGGTTAAGGATCTGGCGTAGCCATGAGCCGTGGTGTAGGTCGCAGATGCAGCTTGGATCTGATGTTGTGGCTGTAGGCCAGCAGCTGCAGCTCCGATTCAACCTCTAGCCTGGAAATCTCCATGTGCCAAGGGTGTGGCTCTAAAAAGACAAGGAAAAAAAAAAGAGAGAGAGAGAGAGAATTAAGTTCTTAAGGATCAAGTAGTGGGTAGGATAATGACCCTCCTGCTAAAGTTGGCCACAGGCCCTAAAATCTTTCAATATGGTAACTTTTGTAGCAAAAAGGACTTTGCAGATGGGATTAAGTGAAGGCTGTTGTGATGGAAGGATTATTCCGGATTATCCAGGTGGACCAGTGTAAGGCTGGACACAGTGTAAGGTCACTCACAAGAGGAGGCAGGAGTCAGAGATCAAGAGAGACTGAAGGTCCTGTGCCCGCTGGCTCTACGAGGGAGGAAGAGGCCATAAGCCGTGGGAGGCAGGCAGCCTCTAGAAAATGAAAAAGGCAGGGGATAAATTCTCCACTAGAACCACCAGAAGGAACTCAGCTCTGCTGATGTCTTGCTTTTAGTCCAGGGAAACATTTTAGACTTCGGACCTCCAGAGTTGCAAGATAAGAACTTCGTGAGGTATTAAGCCACTAGATTCAGTCAGGAAGCAGATTGGTCATAGGTTTAAATGTGTTTTTGATCAAGAAGGTGAAACATGCTTGTGGCGCATTTCCTAGAGTAGCAAACCAAAGATCTTACAAAATAGAGAAAAAAATTGGTAATCCTGCTCCCCAGGATTCACTGAATCCCTTGGAATTCCTCCTTTGGGAGGTCTTAGGCAATCCAAGTATTTTTATCAAGATTAGTCCTTGTGGAGTTCCCGTCGTGGCGCAGTGGTTAACAAATCCGACTAGGAACCATGAGGTTTTGGGTTCGATCCCTGCCCTTGCTCAGTGGGTTAACGATCCGGCGTTGCCGTGAGCTGTGGTATAGGTTGCAGACGTGGCTCGGATCCCGTATTGCTGTGGCTCTGGCGTAGGCTGGTGGCTACAGCTCCGATTGGACCCCTAGCCTGGGAACCTCCATATGCCACGGGAGTGGCCCAAAGAAATAGCAAAAAAGACAAAAAAAAAAAAAAAAAAAAGATTAGTCCTTGTGATTATATTAGTCCATAGAAATGAAGCCAGAATTTATATCATTTTGCACAGAATAAAGCCTTGATTTCCATATTTCTTAAAATTAAATATTATTTCTAAAAAATAATGACTTTCTGAAATCTTGATACCTGATTCTTAAGCACTCATTTTTTTTTTTTGAAATTTTTTTTTTTTTTTAATCTATGACTCATCTGAAACCTTGTGATGAAGTGGATCTACCCAATTTTGTGCTGGGGCAGCAGCAGAACGCTAGATTGAAGTGCTGGAAGAAGCCAGCCTCTGGCTGAAAGGCTCATCATCTCAAGCAGAGGAGAGCTGACAGCCAGGGGGTACCTCCCTCATAAAGTTTGAGCAAGTGTGAGGAAGGCTACTTTTTGCTAAAGGAGCTTTTTCCTGGAACGTTTACATTTCCCCATGGTGATTTATGTATTTTGTCTCCCCTACTGTGAGGATAAAATGAGTATTTTGAGATCTTATGATTGGAACTCCTTGGTCCTCTCTGTCACCTGTCAGGAAGATGCAGACCTGCATGTGTCGTAGCTGTTGACCTGTAGTAAAATAACCTTACAGTATTGGGTTTAGACAGTCCTGCTGCTTTTTTTTCTCCTTGTCTGGTGTTGGACTATTAAAGTAATTCTTTGTATTTTTCTAGTAGTTTTTGTGGCAATCTCAAAGCAAAGCCTGCAAATATTTTTACTCACTTTCCTGAAGCCCTGGTCAACCACTAAAGCAAGAAGCTAATAAGCGAGGGAATTGTCTACTTCTTAATAGTGCAGTGCTTACTTACATGTGTAAACTCTGTACCAGTCTGCCTCAGTTTGAATGCTGGCTCTGCCATTTACTGGCTGTGTGACCTTGAGCAAATTGCTCTCCTTCTCTGTGTGCCCATTTCCACAAAAAGGGGATAATGATACTTTCCATCTCATAGGATTGTTTGAGGAGTGGATGAGTTAATATTTTTATAAAATAGTGATTATATATTTATTTAAATTATTTAATCCTTATTACCTCTGTACAATGAGTTAGGGACTATTTTTATTCTATTTTAAAGATGGGAACCATGGTATGAATAACTCGTCCAACGTCACAAGGTTGGTAAGTGAAAAAAAACGAGATAGGAGCCTATGTCTGTCTCACTCCAGAGTGGAGTTCATAACGACCAGTCTACACTGCTTCATATACCTTAATTCCATATAATGTTACTCATGGTAGGGGAGGCACCTTGTTTTTGAGTGCTAATTCTGATCGGTGCATTATGGAGGATTCTAAGTTTGGGATTTACTAATGATATCTGCCATGTGCCCTGGAGTTTGGAAGGTGAATGCTCAACATATTATGCTACACAGAATAAAATGTCTTTCTCTGAGAGTTTATTATTCCCACCTAGTCTTCCAAGCAGGTGTGACTGGGCATAGCATGATTGGAGACCAGTAAATACATTATAATTTTTTTGTGTGTGTGACTGAGGCTTCATATTGAGGCAATAACCCAATATTTCTGACTATAATGAAACCAGTGAATGAAAATAAAGGTATAGTTTTGGTTCAAAAAACCTCAGAGACCATTGCCTCCTCTGGAAACCCAAAGATGGGGGATACGAGCATGTCTGTTCGACGCAGGAACATATTCATTTCTTGTAGTGATTTGTCTTGAAAATGTTGACTTCCAGGATAGTATCAGTATCCTCAGCATCAGATTAATGGTTAAGAAAACATCTCAGGAGCTCCCGCTGTGGTGCAACAAGGATAGTCAGCATCTTGGGTGTACTGGGACACGAGTTTGATCCCCAGCCCGGCACAGTGGGTTAAGGATCTGGCATTGATGCAGCTGCAGTTTAGTATGTGGTTCAGCTTGGATCCAATCCCTGGACTAGTAGCTCCATATGCCATGATCTGGCCAAAAAAAAAAAAAAAAAAAAAAAAAAAAATCTCATATTTTCTTCTTTTTTAAGGCTGAATGATGCTCCATTGTAGGTATATACCACATTTTCTCTATCCATTTATCCATGGATTGACATTTAGGTTGCTTCCACATCTGGGCTCCTGTGGATAATGCCACTATAAACATTCCCATGTGAATTTTTGTGTGGACATATGTTTAATTTTTCATTTTTTTGAGTATATACCTAGGTGTGGAATTTCTGGGTCACATGTTAACTCAATGGTTAACATTGTAAGGAATTGCCAAATAGTTTTCCGAGGCAGCTGTATCATATTGTATTCCTACCGCCATGAGTGAGGGTTTCAATTTCTTCACTTTGTCAGTGACACTTTTTGTTATCTGTCTTTGGATTATTGCCATTCTAGTGGATGTAAAGAGGGATCTCATTGTGGTTTTGATTTGCATTTCCTTATATCTTTTTCAGGATCCTGATATCAATTTTGGGGGGTATGTACCCACAAGTGGTATTGCTGGATCACATGGTAGTTCTATTTTTAATTTTCTAAAGACCCTTCATGCTGTTTTCTTTTTTTTTCTTCTTCTTCTTTTTTTTTTTTTTTCTTTTCTAGGGCCGCACCTGTGGCATATGGAGTTCCCAGGCTAGGGGTCTAATCGAAGCTGCAGCCCCAGCCTACACCAGAGCCGCAGCAACTTGGGATCCGAGCCGAGTCTGCAACCTACACCTCAGCTCACGGCAACGCTGGATCCTTAACCCACTGAGCAAGGCCACGGATCGAACCCGAAAGTTCATGGTTCCTAGTCAGATTTATTAACCACTGAGCCACGACAGGAACTCCTCCTTCATGCTGTTTTCTATAGCACTTGCACCATTCTACATTTCCAGCAGCAGTGCACAAAAGAACATTTTCTATGATGCAAGATGAAGGTCTGCATGTGCAACAGTGTGCTTATGGTTAATAATGTTCTGCATGCTGAAAAATTTAAGCGGGGTGTTCTCATGTTAGGTGTGCTTTTTTTAAAGCACAGTTAAAAAAAGAGAGAAAATGCTCCATTATTTGGCATTCTGGCGCTGCATCTACAAGCTGCTAAAAAGTCTTAGTGGGAGAATCCACCTTCCTTCCACCTCATCTGAAAGCCTTTGGCTCAATCCTTCAGCACCAGGGTTTAGGCCTCTTACTGTGGCTCATCCTCTGGCAAATCTCGGCTCCCATCACTGATTTCAGAGTTAGAGGACTGCTCTGAATAACCTGGCCTACTTAGCAAGCACACACTTCTTTCATCCTGACCCAGCTTCCCAAAAAGACCAATTTGGTCTGCTTTAATGTCTGCTTAATGCTTCCTAATTTGACACTAATCTTCTAAACATCTGTACTCAATTTAAGAGTCTTCTGAAATGTGCATTCTCTAAGTACCCATCAGTTACCATTCTAATTTTGTGAGCCTTGGATGGCAGAGTTGTCTACTCATCTGCCCAGCTTCCATCTGTGGGTTTGACTTGGGAAGACTGCTTCCTCACTGGGGTATCCCTGCTGAGAGATGCCTGAAACCCATGTTGACTATATCTGGGCAGGATAGGATGATGGTTGGGAGTGTGAACTTTGGAGTTGGTTGGACTGGGTTTGAACCTTGGCTTGTTAAATACCAGCTCTGTGGTCTTGGGCAATCTAATTAACTTCTCTACATCTCAGAGTCTTCATCTCTAAAGTAGGGGTGATGGTGATTCTATCTCATTGAGTTCTAGGGAGATTTAAGAGAGAAAATAGTAGAAAAAACTAAGCCCAGGGACTTAAAGAAGAAGTATTCGTAGACATTGAATTACCAGGTGCTTTGGGATACACAAGAAGAAATGGTCTATTCTATTGAGAGGGTCAAGAAAGCTTCTTGAAATAGGGATTAGATTGAGCAGTGTCTTTTATCCCCATTCAGTGTTTGTCAGCTGCAGTGAGGAAGACTCCAAGGCAGAGAGCAAAGGAGCGAGGTGAGCAGATTTTCTGAGAGCTGTGGTCAGCAGACAGAAGATGAGTGGTGGGTCAGAGGGTTGAGGAAACACTGGTGGTAAAAAAGATGTGAGATAAGTAGTTGCCTCATCATCAAGGATCTTGCATGCTTTCATGAACTTGGGCTTTATCCCAAAGGCAATGGATAGAGATTAAAAAAAAAACTTTAATGAAGTGTAATTTCCATATAATAAAGTTCACCTAAGTGTACAATTCAGTAATTTTTAGTAACTTCGTGGAGTTGTGCAACTATCACCTGAAAGTTTTTGAAAATTTCCGTCACCTCCAAAAGATCTTTCATGCACATTTGTAGTCAGTCCCCACTCTGCAGACTTTTTAAGGCATGAATTCTGCATCAAGAACTCTAGGAGTGGGGTGGAGAAGAGATTAGAGGGAGGTAAACTCCCTCCCTTCCTTCCTCCCTTTTATCCATCAAGCTTGTATTTATTGAACACTTAGCGTGTCCCCTTATGTCCAAGTGGCCTCCTCCAGCCCCAGATTAGATGTCATTCATAAACAGTGCTGTCACCATGAACCTGAGTGTAGTTTAGTGTAACAAAACACTTCGCTTTCCTTTTAGTCCATAGGAAAGTGCATTTTTGGACATGGTTACATAGTAGAATAAAAATATAATATTGGCCTGGCAGTCCTAAAAAGGACAGTTTAATCTTCAGATCTGTGACATTTTCAAATTTGACACAAGATTTTCATTGTTTAGTATGCCTATATTGTTTAGCTAATTGCTTTCTTCTTTTTTTTTTTGGTATTTTCCTTTTAATTAATAGAATACTGAAGAGACCTGCTTTCCATGATTGAAAGTATATGTCTTAATAAAAAAATCATTTAGAAGGTTAGTAGGTGGAAAAAGACATTAGCATTGATGTTTGATGAAAGTATTAAGCCGAGAAGACCTACTGCTTAAATGCAACTTTAAAAAAAGTCATGGATTCTGGCAGAAAAATAACTGTTCATATCAGTATTTTCAGTTTAAACTCAATTCTGAATAATGAACGTTATTAATATTCAAGCCTACATAGGCTATAATGTCCAGTCCTAATATATTATAAAGGAAATCTTCAAAATGATAAAAAAAATAAAAAAAAAACAAACCCTGAAACCAATTCCTGCATTATGTTTTGTCTCATTATCTACTTTATATAGACATTGTCCTCTTTGGCTGTTGATTATAACACTACTTCCATGCATAGAGTTAAGAGTATAGACTCTAGAGCCAGGTTGCCTGAGTTTGCATTCTGGGTTCTTCCACTCACTAGCTGTGTGATCCTGGCCAGGTTAATGAGGATGATACTATTTACTTAGTGGGATTATTTTGAAAATTGAATGAGTTAAGATTTGTCAGAGTGCTCATAAATACCTGACGTTGTAAATGTGTTATGTTTATATTTTTATCTGTCTATATCTGTGTATTTGCTGGAAATCTATTTGCATTCTCAGTGATTGTCTCACCAAATTTAGAAGGTTTTCAGTAATTATTTCTTTGAACATGTTTTCAGCCTCTCTCTCTTTCTCTTCTCCTTTTAGAACTCTTAGGATATGACTGTTAGAGCTTTTGTTTTTGTTTCACAGATGTCTCTTTCTATTGTTCTATCTTCGAGCTCACTCATTTTTTCTCTATTTTATTCATTCTTTTGTTGAGCCCTTCCAATGCATTTTCAATTTTAGTTATTCATTTTTAGGTTTGACAATTTCCATTTGGTTCTTTCTGTATCTTTTTTTTTTTGGTGATTTTCCAATTTTTCATCTGTTTCAAAGGCACTTATAGTTCCTTTATCAAATAAAATGAAGCATTTTTAAGATAATTGCTTTAAAATCCTTGTCAGATAATTCTAACATTGGATCCATCTCAGTATTTGGCCTCTGTTGATTGTCTTTTTTATTCAAGTTGTGATCTTTCCTGATTCTTGATATGATCTACAGTTTAAAAAAATTGCCTCTTGGGCATTTGGAGCTTGTGTTAGGAGACTCTGGATCCTCTCTTACCTTCTATTTTAGCAGACAGCTGCCCTGCTTAGATTTAGTGCACAGGTCAGAGCCTAATTTGGTGGGCTGTAGTCTCAATGATAATTTAGAGCTTTGCAGTGCTATTCTGGTCAGCTTTGTTAGCATAATGCTGCTGGGGCTTCTACTCAATCCCTACAGGTGTCATCTCTAAAGGTAGAAGGCACTTCCTGGAGTTCACCAGGGACGCTCTGGTTGGGGAAGGGAGATGCCAGGCCTACTGGAGTGGAAACCTCTCTCTTGAGCCTGGGCTGCCGAGAGCTGGCAGTGCTCTCACCCAGTACTTGCTCTTGCTGCCCATGAAGGCAGAAGGTGCTTCCCTGGGTCTTCCTGGCACTGCCAAATTGAGAAGGAGAAGATGCTAGACCTGTGGAGGAGGCAGAGGGCTTCCTCTGGCTGCCCAGTGCTGGTGGGATTCAGTTAGTCTTCGCTGGTACTTTCTGAAAGGGAGCATGGCACCCACTTGGGCTGTCTTCTGCCTCTGGGCTGGAGATCAGGAGATACTGGGCCATGGTGCTGTTCTTTAGGTCTTGTGGTCCCTAGCCAGCTGCCTTTTTCTTTCTACCATTTTGAGTCCCCTTATGATTGTCGTATTATTTATGGGGTTTTCAGTTGTACCTGGGGAGGAGCAGGAAATGGGGTTTATGTCCTCTTGTCTGGAACTAGGCAATCCCATTCCTTTTTTCCTAGATATCCTGAAACTAAGACTTCAGGATTACAGTTAGACTTCTGCACGTGACAATAACAATTAGAATTACTCTAATACCTCACATGTTTGTATGACTTCCTTGCCACTGTCACTTCATTTGGTGCCCCAAACAGGTGTGTGAGATAGCAGAGGCTACTGCTGTCTACAGCATGCCCCTCATATCCAGAGGATGACACTGAACCCGAGGAGGGGAAAGGACTTTTGTTCGGTTACACAGCCTGCAGGAGGGGCAGCAGGACTGGGGTTGGAGCTGAGATTTTGGTGGTAATCTCGTCCTGGTCCAGTAGGTTCATTTGGCATGCCTTCTTCTTCATCTCCACAGTTTGGTGACATTGGAGCTTTCTGAAGTGGAGGATCTAGGATGTATCAGTCAGCTGAGGCTGCCATAACAAAATACCACACAGACTGGGTGGCTTACACAGTAGAAAGTTATTTTCTCGCAGTTTGGGAGGCCAGAAGTGCAAGATCAAGATACCGGCAAGTTTGGTTTCCTCTGAGGCTCCTCTCCTTGGCTCGCAGATGGCTGTCCTTTTGCTGCCTTTTCTCTGGGCAAGGCACCCCTGGGGTGTCTCTCTGTGTCCTCATCTTCCCTTCCTGTAAGGACGCCAGTAAGATTGGATAAGGGCTTATCCTAACTGCCTCATTTTAACTTAATTGCTTCTTTAAAGATATTTCCAAACACAGTCAAAGTCTGAGACACTGAAGGTTGGGAAGTCAAGATATGAGTTTTGAGAGGACACAATTTAGCCCCGGCCAGATGCCAGAGGGATGTCACACACAGGTTGACAGAGCCTCAGCGACATTCACTGCATCCTCATCAGTGAGGGGCTGCTCTGCATAAGAACTGGTAGGAGGGACCCATCAGTTTTAAAAGGGAGTTGCCTTTCCTTGAAGCAGGGGAAGGGGCATTGTCACTGCAGCAGCTTGAATCACTGCTGTGGTGTGAGTTTCATCCCATTCGACTCCAAAATATTCTGATGGCACATCTCTCTACTAGGAAGAAGTTTTATAAACATCACTTAACCCACAGTGGAATGCCCTGGCATCTGGGGCAAAACCCAGCAGCTATGTGGCCGTGTGGTGCAGTATACAGGGTAGGAAATGGGTAAAAGTTCTGTATCCAGCTGACACTGCAGCTGGGAATTAAGATTGGCAGAATATAATTATTGAAAGTGGCAAGCCGCCAGGTTCTCAGAGCTCCTACTCTGTGCCTGCCTTGCCAGCTTGAAGCTTGTTGATGACCAGCAAATGTCAAGACCACTGTTTTTTATTGCTCCAATCCAAAATGGGAAATTTGCAATGATTCACAAATAATGTGGGGTCCCTTATAAAATTGCTTCAAATTATCAAAACTGATTACAGTCATGTGAAGCACTGTGGTGCATTACTTTGGATGTTTCATCTAATGTGGCTAAGCTTCACACAGCAAAACTGTGCACCAAAACAAAAGCTATAAAAAGATCTGCAGAAACAGCAAAAAGGAAACATTGAAGCAAACACAAATTTGAGTCTTTGAAAACATAGAGTATGCCTCTTTTGGATATTGCACCCAGTATCCCTTGAGTTTGGAGGGTGCAAATAAATGGCCGTATAATTACTCTTTAACTGAGTAATTATAGACTTATTCATGCCCTGTGGATTGATTAGCAATTACACATGGAAAAAATGAGACCTGCTGAAGTGGCTTCTGACAAATGCTAACTGAACATGGTTGAAAATGATGGTTTGCAAAATAGCTCTGGTGGTATTTCAACAACGGTGATCTCGAGAACTTGAAGTTTGTGATAAACAGTTTTCAGAAGGACCTGAGAGAAAAACTGTGCTGGCTATATACCTGGGGATTTTTCCTCAAGATTCTTCCAGCATCTTGGTCTTGCTTTTTCTCAGAGGAAAGTCACACTGACATTTCTCAGAAAGAAAGCTGAGTTGTAGCCAGTGCAGTTTGTGAGATTGAGTTTGGACCAACCTGTGTAATTGGGATGGGGGTTTTGGAATGAGGTAGAGAACATTTCCAAAATTGTCAAAATAAATCACCAAATGGGTGGTGGGGTGATTGCTAGCTATACTTTAACAGTGCTCCTCTCCCTCCCAAGATTGGTTATTTAATAAAACTTGGTCATAAATTTCTCCTCTAGTTTAAATGGCCATTGGTGAGTGAGTGGTTTGTCAAGCACCAGCAGTGGATCCTAGTGGCTGGTGGGTCCCTCACTTACGTATGATTTTTGAGTTTGGGGATCATTTAGGGTTTGGCAGGGAGAGGACTCCAACTTAGATGCTTCAAGAAATTGTAAGGAAGTGGCTACTTGCAAGCAGGAGCACAGGGTAAGTGTGTTGGTGCTCCCAGCAACGAATAGCCATGGAAAGTTGTTACCCTGCTTAGTTCTGAAGGCACGAGGAGAAGAATTAGCATTACAGGAATCTAGTGAGAGCAGGAGCTATGGAAGAGGATTTTTCCTACAGGATCTGGAGTCACAGAACAACACTATGTTGCCAGGAAATGTAACTCAGTGGAAGAAGAGGATGAAAAGAGCCATCTCACCTTCCCTCCTCCTGACCTCTGACCTCCAGTTAACGGCTCCCACTGGTCTTATCTAGCCCGAAGCCTGGGGGGTGCATCTTTAGGAGGAGATCTCAGGTCATAGAGCAGGGTAGAGAAGGCAGAGTGGAGAGGAGGCAGACTGAAGAATCCATGCAGATCCCGTGGTTGCCATCTGCTGTGTTCTTGCTCTATGCCAAACACTGTATCTGTAATCTTCATAGTGGCCCTCGGACCCTCCTAGTGCTCGATACATAATTCTAACTGTGACTCCGAGGCTTAGGTTAGTTGTAGCACAAACAAGGGATGTGCACACAGGCTTGGGAATATAAAACTAGGGTCTGAATACGAGCTCTGTTATTTACTACCAAAAAAAAAAGGGTTTCCTCCCTATTTTATTGATGAAGAAACTAAGCCTCAGCCTGATTAAATAATTCTCTCAAGATCACACAACTAATAAGCAGCAGAGCTGGTCTTTGAACCAAGCCTGTGTGTATACACCTCATTTCTGCTTTAACTACTCCAGGCTTGGTTTTTAAGTTATAAAATAAGGGTAGTACACCTATTTCAGAAGGTCGTTGCCAGGGAGACCCTGTTAAGTGTTGAGCACAGTGCCAGGCATGTAGGAACAGCTCCACAGTGATTCATTCCCTTCTGATCCCCGCCTCGGTCATCTTTCCAGATCAACACGAGGGGAAAAGTGTGGTCTGCGCCCTCACATGGCTGGGATGCTTTCTCCCTGGTGGAAGTGGAGTGCTTTAGAAAGTCTTTCCCCCTCATCCCTTCAAGGCTTTTAATCAAGACATCCATATTAGATCTGGTGACATGTTGAGGGAAGTGACTAAACAGCAATTCAATTCAGGAAGCAAAGGTACTTAGTAAGTGTCAGTGAAAACGGATAGTTTTACAAGCCATTTATTCAGCATTGCAATTTTCATTTCTTAAGAAAGGTGGAACTGCAATAAATTCTTAGCCAAAGAAGGGAGATTTGTGTCTACAACAGTTGAGTAAGTGAAGACTCAAGGAAGAAGGCAGCCCAGGCATTTTGACTTTGCCACATCTTAGCTACATGTTTCCACTTTGAGAAGCAATTTCCTAGGTATCTGTTGTCTCTGGCCCTCTTTCTCCCCAAGATTTCCCAGGAAGAGTATGATTGACTGTTTTCACTGTTGGAGGAGTTGCAGAGTTACAGTTTAGTGGATCATTGGGGCTCAGCATGAGGATGTTATTCTGGCTTTATAGTAAAAAAATAAAAATCAAAATCTGTGTTTATATTGGCTTCTTATCTGCCAGCTGTCCACTGACTCAGTGATAATACAAGCTTTTTTATTTGGTGGAATCTTTTTCCACAACCTCGGCTCTCTAGACACTTTTTTTTAACACTCAGCACAGATGAAGTCATATTCTACAATTTAGTATTTCCTGTCTCTAGAGATGCTAAGAAATGTGTATGCCTTGACTTCTAAACCCCCAACCATTTTGTACGTTCTTACATGTCAAGGTCAATGATTATGAAATTCTTTTATAACCCTCTAGTGTCTCATTCAGCCAGACTGAGTCAATAAGTAGGTGCTGATTTATGTTTACTGTATTCTGCACTTATTTCTGCTCTTGCAAGGACACTAACTCAGTTTAATTTCTAGTTGACCCCATCTCTATCCGCCCTCATGTTTTAATTCCTATTAAAAAAATCCCTTTTAGTCTTCTTCTCAAAAGTAAAGATTACTCTCAAAATTACAGGGAATCTGAAATAAATAATATGAGGTATTATTTTAGAATTGGGAGATAAAGATCCTAGTCATAATTGCATCAAAACTGAAAAATAAGCTCAACAAGGTATAGACAGAACTTACGCAAAGAACAAAACACTGTAATCCTTTACTGAGAGAAGCTCTGAATAAATTGGCAAATATTCTATGGTTTTGAATGGGACATCTCTAGATTGTAAGATGGGAATCATTTCATCACTCAATACGTGCCTAAGTGCATAACAAATAAACAAACAAGCTGATATATGTTGAGCAGTATAACCTTGTGACTCAGCATGGCATTTGGGCTCAAATATCTATAAAATGGGCCGTACAACTTTTTTCTTTTCTTTCTTTTTTTTTTTTTTAAGTTTTACCATGAGGATTAAATAAGATAATGTTTGTATGCTTAGTAGGGTATATGACCCTATACTACCGTATACTATATTAATCAATATAGTAATTGATGAATAGATATTAATAAATAAATATAGGCAGCTGTTCTTATGTTTTCACTGTTACTCTTGCTGTATACCCAGAGGTTAATACTTATGTTTTCACTGTTACTCTTGCTATATATCCGGAGGTTAATACTATTAATCTCCACGGTGAGTATCTGGTTTATTTTTTTCTCATTTCTATTTTGTAATTTTTCTCAAGGATTGATTTCATAGTAAGACATTAACAAAATGGAGTTCCCGTCATGGCTCAGCAGTAACAAACCTGACTAGGATCCATCAGGATGCGGGTTCAAGCCCTGGCCTCTCTCAGGGGGTCAGGGATCCGGTGTTGCCGTGAGCTGTGGTGTGGGTCACAGACGTGGCTGGGATCCCGCATTGCTGTGGCTCTGGCGAAGACCAGCAGCTGTAGCTTTGATTCGACCCCTAGCCTGGGAATTTCCATATGCTGTGGGTGTGGCCCTCAAAAGACCAAAGAAAGAAAGAAAGAAAGAAAGAAAGAAAGAAAGAAAGAAAGAAAAAGTTAACAAAAGCTTGCTCTTAATCAGACATGAAAAGAAGAATCCAGTGGCACCATGAGTGAGATATCCTTTAAAGGGGCTGAAGCTGAATGAAGGAGTTGACAGGGATGGGCCTGGGCCATGGGCCTAGTAGACCTGTCTTTTCAGAAGTCCCTTGATGTATTCATGTTCAGCTCGTGGCCAGTCTTGGTTTTCGAATTATTCCTGCTAACCTCTTATCTAGCCAGCTTCTGACCTGTATGTGCGAGTCTGACTGGAGTCAGGATGCAGGGGCCTTAGGTGTCAAACTCAGATGCGCAGGAACAGAATCACTGGACTGAGAAACCCAATCCCAGTTAGACACACGGGGTGTTTGAAACCCTCCTGCTGGTTTGCTGACCTCCTAAGCCCATTTCTTTTTGGTCAGTGTCTTCCCCTTTTGGGCTTCTTGGAAGTAACCATGTCATCTTCTCCTTCTTCTATCTCCTGAAACCTTCTAGAGAAGGTTCTCCGGCCAGAGACTTGTGAGAGGATGTTGTTTTAGTTCTAATTCTCTGCCTCCTCTATCTTTCCTCTGACTTTCTCCTGGCCAGTCCCACCCCCTCTCTGGCTCTTTAGGAAAAGCAGTTGAAGCAGAAGGGTGTCAGTTTTCTTTGAGTGGAAAATGTGGCCCGGAGCCTATCTATTGCAGGATTTATTTTCTTTGTCCACAGAACTGTCTCCAACTGGAAATGGTTGGTTTTCAACTGTTGCGAAAAATACCAAGGGACCGACTCTTCTGTGCAAACTCTCAGGGATTGTTGGCATTTACCAGCCAAGGTGAACTTGCTTTGAAAGATGTTTGCACTCAGGGGCTTCCGAAGTAAAGAGATTTTAGGAGTAGCAGTGCACTTTAAAAGTATTATCTAGGGGAGTTCCAGTTGTGGCCCAGCAGAAACGAATCTAACTAGGATCCATGAGGATGTGGGTTTGATCCCTGGCCTCGCTCAGTGGATTGGGGATCTGGCGTTGCTGTGAGCTGTGGTGTAGGTCACAGACGTGGCTCGGATCCCACATTGCTGTGGCTGTGGCTGTAGCCAGCAGCAGTAGCTCCAATTTGACCCCTAGCCTGGGAACTTCCATATGCCATGGGTGCGGCCCTAAAAAAAAGCAAAAAAAAAGTATGTAATTTATATAACACACACACACACACACACACACACACACACACACACACACACACAAAATCTAGTCTCCTCTAGTTAGAATTGGTTTGCTTTCAATAAAAGCCTGAGAAGTCAGTGGGAACAAGATGCCTCTTTATTTTGTGTTGTTTTGATGAAAAGGTGCTGGAAGGTTTTGGATATTTAGAAGCAAGAGTTTGAGTTCTAATTATGAAACTTTGGGTGTTGTACAGACAGACTGTATATCAGGAATTTTCCTTTGAAATTTATTCTAGATTTTACAGAGATTGCTGGCTGTAAGTTTTATCTCTAAGGCTTGAAATTTGAACTGTCTATGGCTTAAGGATCATCTCAACAACCTGAGGCAGGTTTTTTTGGTTTTTGTTTTCCCAAATATTTGCTTTCTTCTATTCATGTATTCATTAACTCCTTGTATTGAAGAGGGCAAAAAGAAAGAAAATGGTTTCTGGAGATATTTTTTTATTTGTGTTGGTTCTCGCCTTGGTGAAATGACATGCATGTATGATATAATCATGTATGTGAGTTCATGTATATGTGTATGTTATGTAACATATATGTATATGTAGACATGAGTGTATGGGGAATGGGAAAAGTCAGCAAATCCCAGCATGATCCAGTATAGAACTACACATGGGCAACTCGGAGGCCTAATTTCTCACACTAATTGACCAGTCTCTCCAACAATTTTTTTTCCTTTTTTTTTTTCTTTTTAGGGCTGCACCTGTGGCATATGGACGTTCCCAGGCTAGGGGTCTAATCAGAGCTGTAGCTGCTGCCAGCCTATGTCACAGCAACGCCAGATCTGAGCCATGTCTGCAACCTACACCACAGCTTTTGGCAATGCCAGATCCTTAACCCACTGAGCAAGGCCAGGGATCAAACCTGAAACCTCATGGTTCCTAGTTGGATTTGTTTCTGCTGCTCCACGATGGGAACTCCTCCAACAATGATTTTATATAGTACAAGTATCTTATCTTATTTTACCCCAGGCTTCTTATCTGTCAAATGTAATTTTACTCAGAAGAATGGAATGGGGGATACAGAAGAGTGTGTATCATACACATTCTGAGATCACATAGAAAACAAATTAGAAAGACACATTTAGAGCCACTTCATTCATTTTAAAGAGAAGTTTTAATATTATGCTTTATGCATTTTACCAGGCATGTTCAGAGTAACTTTATCCATATACTCTCAGTTCAATTATATACATGTTATACATACAGATAGAAATGTAACATTTGAAACTTATTTCATATACAAATGTAATATTATGAAATGTCATATATAGAGGCTACAGATAAAAGAGATTTAATGGTAGCGAAGAGTTATGGATACATTTTGTTTTCCAGTGGGGGGGCTCGTCTTTTTTCTATATGCTGACAATATAAAGCCAGCTAGATTAATTGTAAGTCATTCAACTTTAAATTTAATTAATTTGTCGCTTCTCTAGGCAAAGCAGTTCATGATTATGGAAGAGAAAATGACACTTTCTTTACTCTTTCTTAGGAGGGTGGCAGACACAGAGTGTCAATTTGTTAGACAAAATAGAGAAAGGAGATGATAAAATTGAACATACAGATCTCTTTGCTGGGAAATGTGTGAACAGCAGGAGCTCAGGAGAGTAGGGATTTTATGACTGACAAGGATTCTGGAAAGAAAAAAGAGAAACAATCCAGAATTTGCAGCATTTTGCAACACTTGGACCAATACACCTGATAAGAGTTTGGAAAATTATGTAGTTTCTTTCATAATTTTGTTTGATATGTACATTTTATTTACTTTTAATTTTGAAATAATTGTAACTCACAGAGAATTGCAAGAACAGTACAGTGGACTCTTATATATCCTTCACCCCATTCATTAATTGTTAATGTTTTGCCAGTTTTCTTCATCACTCATTATGTCTACCTGTCTGCCTGCCTGTGTATGTGTGTCTGTGTGTCTGTATATATGTATGTATCTCTCTGTCTACCTACCTACCTACCTATCTGTCTAGTTTTTTCCCCTCCAGATGATTTGAGAGTACATACTCTCTTATCCTTATGTACTTCAGTGTGCATCCCCTATGAATAGTGACATTTTCTAACATAATCACAGGAAAATTAGCACGATTGTGAAGTTTAACTATTAAAATACTGTTGTCTAATGCATAGTCACGTGTTTAAATTCCACCGTTTGTCTTGATACGTAGCATTTTCCTGCCAGTCAGGATCACCTATTGCCTGACTCCAGAACAGTCCCTTTGCTTTCCTTGGCTTTAATGACCTTGGCATGTTGAAGAGTCAGAGTCAGGACTGCTTGTTCTGGAGAATGCCCCGCAGTTGGGGTTTGTCAGCAATTTCCTTGTGTTTGGATTCATGTAATGCATCTTTGGTGGGAATATCCCAGAAGGGGGGCTGTATCCTTCTCAGTGTGACTCATCAGAAGGCACAGGATGCTCTTACTATGTGTCCCATTACTGGTCTGTTAACTTTGATCACTCGGTTAAGTAGTATTCTCCAGATGTTCTCACTGTAATGTGACTACTTTAATTTTAGCATGTAGCACGTTATTTCTGGTGTATTGTCAATATTAATAATCAATCTCTTATACAACTCCCAAAAGTATTTGGAGCAGAATGTTCGATATGACTTGATCTGATACCCAGTATCATCCTTTAAAAAATAACAGGAACAAATTCTTCTTTAACAGATCGAAACTCTATTGTCATTCCATTCTCCCAGAGAATAGTATACTATATTTGAATATCTCTTCTTGATCATCTTATCATGACGTCCTGAAAAAATATGCATATTAGTCAAACTATATTTATTTTCAGTTTCCTGTGACCATACATCTTTAAGTGTTCACATTTCCCCCTATTATTAGTTATCGTAAAGATAACTCATTCCAGAGGGGGAAACGTGAACACTTAAGATTGAGTTATCTTTACAATCATTGTTAATATAAAATTGATCAGAACTATGTGAATGAATTATAATGTTTTATAAATAATTGTTACATATAAATAGTAAAGCTAGCAATATATCACTTAGCAAAACAGATGGGAGTGGTGATGCTTTGATTAAACTAGACATTGAGGACTTCTGCTTTGTATTGGTTTTTTGGTTTGTCACTCTTGAGGTTTTTGTAGGGGGAGAAGGACAGTAGAAAGGAGAATTGGCAGGAAGCCTGGGTTGCGGGAAGATTAGTTGTGGGAAGAACTACACATAGAATTCGAAGATCCAGAAATTGATTTCCCAGGTGAATATTTCTCTGCTAGTTAACCCAATCCAAAGATTTCTTTGGATTTCAGAAATTCCATGGAGTCCTCTACTATCTGAAAGGGAATTAACATGCCCAAATTATTCCAGAGTCATAAACTTGCACATAGTTTTACAAAATGTGTCTGGATGCTCTATGATATGTGGTAGGTTGCTTTACGGATCTCCTGAAACTGCGTTAAATCATAACGTTTACTGAGTGACACCGTTTACCTGGTGCTCTGGTAGGCACTTTTTGGATATACTTGATATGTGACATTTGGGGGTCATACAACAGATAAATCAGGACTGGATGTTCAGATTGCAACAGGGAACTTTGCAAAAGAATTAGTCATAGGCTTTCTGTAAATAACATGAACTCTCTGGTGCATGTTTAAATTGCTTAATTTATTTAAAAAATCAGTTTACAGTTAGTTCCTTGGGAATATTTTGACCATCCATGTTAGATGCACCTCTGTGCCTGAGCAGGTGTTTACAGAAGCTAAAATATATCTAAATATGATTGTAAATTTTAAAAGAAGCAATTACCGATGTTGGTTGGAGGCTTATTAGGATAAACTGATGAGATCTGGAAAAAATGCGTGAGCCTGAATAGGGAAACTGAGGTCAAGCCCTTCTTGACTATGTCACATGGGTCGGCTGTAGCATGGACACAAGACCACTTACCCTGCAGATGTCTGGATGAGAAAACACGGTACAACATGAGCTTTAAAGCAGACTAGAAAAGGCTTTTTATTTCATCACTGCAGTGTATTCAAGGTTTAGAGCTACTCAGTGAGTGGAAACCCAGCTCACTGGCTTATCCAGCATCCTATGTGAGGCAGACTGGAGAGCTGTGGCTAGAAACAGTGCTTTGAATAAAACCCAGTTGATTTCCAGTCACTTATCATGTATGTGGAAACTTGTTACAAAATATAAAGCACTTCATTCAGGTCCTGGTTGCTGTGCAGGGACTTGATGGAGACGGTGGTTTTCTCCGTCCCCTGTCCGCAACCCCCACCACTGCTGCCAGTAACCAGAGCCCACCTGGGAGGTAGACTGCTGGGAAAATGCATTTTTCCTAAGCTACTCAGGAAGGGAACACCAGTGTATGTAATGCTGCGTGAAAACTATGCTAATGTGACCAGTGTTTCCCAGTTTTAAAAAATGGCAGTGCTAATAGGAAAAGGGAGGATTCTCTTCTTACATCTTACGGGCAACCAGTCTAAATGTGCCTGTGATGGCACAGCTCCTAGATGCTGAGTCACTTCCTGCGGTCCTCTTGCTCGGTACCTTGATGGCGAGAACCCAGTGCATCAGTGAGGGTTTGGTGGTTTGTTCTGTCCCCACAAGAGATGGCTTACCCATATTCGGTTGGGATCTCAGCTGCAGCTGTTTTCAAGGACTACATAGAAAGACACTTTTATTTTTTTAAATGTTTATTTATTTATTTTGCCTTTTTAGGGCCACACCCACTGCATGTGGAAGTTTCCAGGCTAGGGGTCGAATCAGAGCTGTAGCCGGCCTATACCATAGCCCCAGCAACACCAGATCTGAGCCACCTCTGCAACCTTACACCCACAGCTCACGGCAACGACGGATCCTTAACCCACTGAGTGAGGCCAGGGATCGAACCCACGTCGTCATGGATACTAGTCAGGTTTGCTACTGCTGAGCTGCAGCAGGAACTCCTGAAATACACTTTTCAATGGCAGAACTGGGGGATGCCAGGGTTACAGGAAGAAGTTTATATTTTTGCCTGAACCACGAGGTAGCTAATCTCCACAGCAGAAGAACAAATGGAAAACTGACACGTTATCCTTAGGCTTGAAAAGCCAAATATTGGGTTCACGAATGTTCTTAATGTCATTATCAGAGGAGTTAAGCGACTTGGCTGTTTACTATGAAATATAAGCCCGGGGAAAATTATATATATTTTAAAACTCTATTTTAATGGCACTGTGATTTTAATGCAGAGCAATTTTTTTTTTCTTCTTTAAAGAGGATTATTAATGAGTTTTCCAATTTTTATTCCTTAGGTGAGCATATCGGCCCATTTTGCCTCTGGCCCTGGCAGATGTTTAGATTGTGATCTCTTTGAAGGGAAATGAGGTTGGCTTATTAGGTAGAATATTTGTACTCCACTAGGAGAAAAATCTCTTCTGAATATTGGACATGCCAATTTTTAAAAGGGTAACAGAAACCTGGACAAATATGAATTTGTTTATTTGTTTATCTGCCCATGATTTTGACTGATGAGTGTTCGGTTTTCTCTTTATACGAGTATTCTGAAAAACTCCTAATAGTTGTGATAAAGTTTAGGAATTTTGGTTTAGTTTTTGATTCTTGGAAAACAAGCGAGTTTGATTTTATTTGAATTTTCACTTGATTAACTCCTTCTGAGTGTTCTTTGCTCTTGGTTGGGTGCAGGGGACATAGATCAGTAGGTTAAACAGAAGAAAATTTCAAGACAGGATTCCTAAAAGGGCAGGTTGAGGTGATTCGCACATTGACCCTGAGAGGGAGAGAAGCTTATGAATTACACATTCCTTTAGCCTAAACCCCATTTAGCAAATTTTCACTTTGCTTAACTGGTCTCTTCCTGCTGAGCGATTTAAATAGCACCTTCTCCCTGACGAGAAGGTTCATGCACATGTGTGAAAATTCATTTTATTTGTAAATCTGTTAGGGAGCATCCGATTAACATACGCTTAAACTCTGTTTTAAATATTAGAACATGGAGATAAAGCAGTGTAAATTAGATACCTCGGTTCACTGTAAAATTCCTTAAACTCTACTGTATCTTTGAATATGTTCATGATGAAACATTGGCAATAAAAAAATAAATGTTAGAACATCGAAAGTATAAATACCAAAAGTTTAAAAATCTTTCGTCTTTCATGACTTGCCCTCCACGTCGCATGGATCAGCTTCAGTGATCTGGTACCTTTGATCTAGCAAAGTACAAGCAAAGATGGGGGAGTGTTGAACTAATTCACACGTGGCACTTATGCCTTCAGAGTCACAGCAAAAGTATGAAGAAGGGTTTTCTTCCTCCTTGAGCGGGGCCCTGCTCCTCATTTGCATATGGGCCCTTCCATATGTGCCTGAGTGGCAGCCTTTAAAAATTTTTTTTTTTTTATTTTTTAAAACCAGAATCCTCTCAGTAATGATCAAAGAAATAGATCCGTCAGAAGGGCTTCCTCTCCTGTTAGAAACTCTCTGACGGGATGTACAGACAGACAAGAAAAAAAAAAAAGGCAGACACTTACTGAAGCCACATTCAGTGCTGAGACAGAACGTTCTATGGGTCCCCATGACGGCGCTCAGTGTAGGCACTCTTATTAATCCCAATTTACAGCGGAGGACGTGGATGGAACCTCAGAGAGGGTGAGTGACCGGGTCAAGGTCGCTCAGCTCACATCTGGTCGATAGGTCCCCAAAGCGCTCAGCATTGCTTGCATTGCCTCTAAAGGAAGACAGTGCAGGCAGAAGAGGAATTCTGCAGGGGGCCTCTGACACCAGAGTGCCGTGGAAGCAAGCAAGCCAGAGGCTTTTGGCTGTTACGTGGTGAATTAACACGTTCCTTCGGTGACCATACGCAAGTCATTTAATCTGCTGAGGCCTCAGTTTCTTACTTTTAAAAATGAGTCAGTTGGACAGGGTAGCATCTGGACTTGGTTATGTACTTTGTGCCTAAATATGTACTTCATAGGGGAAGTGTCCAGTCTGCAGTACTGCAGTTACTTATTGAGAATGGGGGAGCTGTTTTAGCACAACAACGTGAGATCCGAGCCACCTCTGTGACCGCCACCACAGCTCACGGCAACACCAGATCCTTAACCCACTGAGCGAGGTCAGGGATCAAACCCACAGCCTCATGGATACGAGTCAGGTTCATAACCCGCTGAGCCACAACGAGAACTCCTGGGGAGTTTTTGATTTTAGGACAATTGGTGTATTTTACACTCTGCCCCACTCCATTTTAGGCACAAGGACATTGTTTTGGAACCTGCTCGCTGGAAACCCAGCCTCCTAAAGGCCACATTTTTGACTTCTTTGTTGGACTAGCTCAGAGTGAACTGATGGTTTCAGCATTTTGTTCCTATTTGAGAGTGAGTAGTTTCACCAATGAGGGTAAAACCTTAGCTCTATTTCCTTCACTGCCTTAATAGGGAGGAAGAAAACACTTGAAATGGGTATCCAGTGGTGGATTGTTGCAGCAGGAAGGATTTAATGAAACGGCATGGTTGATAGCAGTTTGACAAATCAATCATGTACAATGTGAGCAGCCACATCAAATTGTACATAATGTAATCCAAATGGGGGGGGCAGGGAGGATTGTCTGGATAAACCAGTCTGCATCTGCTCACACGTGGCTACTTCCAGATGTGCCTCTTACCTGTTACGTAAAACAAGACTCCTTAGTATCAGAACCATTGCCAGGTGTGATGGATGGTGACTCAACGTTGTGGAGAAATACGTATGAAACTTTTTAAGACTAAGTGAGACGTTATCTCTTCATATTTTTTTTTTTTGAAAAAAAATTTTTTTTGGTCTTTTGTCTCAGGGCCACACCCATAGCATATGGAGGTTCCCAGGCCAGGGGTTAAATCGGAGCTGTAGCTGCCAGCCTACACCACAGCCACAGCAACATGGGGTCTGAGTGGCTACTGCAACCTACACCACAGCTCACAGCAACACTGGATGCTTAACCCACTGAGTGGTGCCAGGGATCGAACCCGCGTCCTCATGAATACTAGTTGGATTCGTTAACCACTGAGCCACAATGGAAACTCCTATCTCTTCACATTTTGAGACGAGACAATGAAATGTCAAAACAGAGGTAATTTCTAAAGGAAGGAACGGAGCCTTGGTGAAAGTAAATAATTGGCCAAGGGTTAACCAGAATCAACTTTCAAACCTACATCCATACACTGCGCTACAACTGTCTTTTAGTCACGTCCATCAAATAGTAGTAGTGTGGTGTGATAAGCCAAGCTGCTACTGGGATGAATGGAGAAAAAGAATAGATAGAAAACTATTTCGGTTAGCCAGAGGGACAAAATCTTGACAATCCACAGTATATAAAAGCTAGGAATAGATCAGAGAATCAAATTGTTAGCGAGAAATAGACTCATTAAAAAGCACATCAAAATGAAAAGCTGTCTAATAGAAAGAAAACTAAAATAGCAAATTGGACACTTAAGTTAAATCGAGCTGCATAACAAACACTGAACTGCCAATGCCGCAGCCTTACTGAACTCTCCTTCTTGCTCTCATGTTCCTGGTCTAGTGGGTGCTCAGCCTTCCAATCAGTGATCTGGGTACCCAGGCTCTTGTTCATCTTCGCACCATCTGTGACATTTCAGCGTTCAGCCAGAGGGTGGGGAAAGAGCGTGATGGGGAGGCAGTTGCTCCTTTACTGGTCCTAAAGTGACACACATCACTTCCACTCAAGAAGTAGTCCCGAAGCCTCCTTACCTAGGTGCAGGGGGGTTGGGTAGCCCCTGACTGTACAACTATTCGCAGAAACAACTGTACACCATGGAAGAGGGAGCGTGAGTCTTTCGGAGATCGTCAGCCCCTTGGCTACACAAATGAGTGTTCTGGACCTCGCTGTAATGAGTTTTACTTACTTGTCTTAGCAGAGGATTAAATTGGAGGATATATTTGGGAAAAGAGCAACTTAACTTCAAAAGGCAAAGTTTCCAGTCATTACAGTTTAAAATATTCCCATCAAGATATTGTTCACCAAGGTCCTAAGATACCCTATTTCTTTTTTAAAAATTACTTACTTTTTTTTTTTTTTTTTTGCCCCGAATGTGGCATGTGGAAGTTACTGGGCCAGAGATCAAACCTGCACCACAGCAGTGACAATGCCGGATCCTTAACCCAGGGAACTCCTAAGATAACCCACTTTCTGTAGTTCTACATCTTCTGTGTTGTTGATGATTTTTTCTTTTCTTTTTTCTTTTTTTTTAACTTAACATTTTACAGACTCAAAAGAATAGGACTCATTGCCTTATTTTTTTCCTTCCTTTTTGCTATGTCGTCTTGCCAGAGCTCATGAAACAGTTTCTGAGTTGTAGCTCTCTAAACACAGAGGCTTGCCAAGAGCCTTTTCAGTGGTGTCATCCGAGACAGTTTCTAGAGCTATTCTGATGAACTCCTGTGTCAAAGTACCTGGCAGGATGGATGAATATTTTCTCTGGAGAGCCTGGTTTGAAATGAAAGCAAAATCAGTGCTTGGAGAGGGGATCCAGTAAACAGTCTTCCTCGTGAAGGTGTTCTTTTATAGAGCTGTCAAGTACCCGGATGGTCACCTGTTTCCAGTTTTGGCTTCTGTGCTGTCAGTCGTTTGTGCTGAGGATCTGTCCCTTTCAGACGTGCACAGTGGGGCACATTGTTCTGCATTTACTTGGAGACCAAAGAGTCAAAACCTCCCTCTTGGCTCCCAGGGTTCCCCCTCTATCTTCAGAACGGAGTATGGGTTCCCTTAGCTGTGGAAAGAGAATGGAAGTGGTAGAATTCGAGAAGCCAGGTTATGGGTAGCGTTTGCTGTTGGTACTCACTGAACTGGCACAGCTGAAAATCTCTGTTCCTGTAGGCCAGGACTGTTCAGGCATGTTGGTCAAAGATACAATTAGTAAACGTTTAGTTACTTTTGAAATAGCTTTAATCTCTTGTTTTATATGGCTGCCAGTTAATAGCAGCTTTCTGGCTTTGACAGTAACATACATAGTTATTATCAATGCAACCAAGATATATATGTATATAAAACTATCCATCATATGGAAAGTATGCAGGGCATGCCATTGGAAGTAGTAAGATAGTGAACAGTCTCCATAATCGAGGTATTTGTGGCTCATCCATATTTCTAGATAGATGCCTATAAAATTGTTAATACTACCAGTTGTGACTTTTGTTAAAGGTCCATGACAGTGAAACAAACTGTGAGTTCTTAGAAGACTTTGGAGGAGGGGGGAACTCGAATTGCTAAGATTGTTATATCAAGGGAGATACCACAAAGAACTATATATATTCTTCCTTGAATTTTGATGAATATAAATAAGTTTATGTAATTTTTGATTGGTTATTTATTGATTTTCCTCAAAACTTATTCACACACAGCTTCTCATTTGTATTTCTTCAGCTCTCTGTAATGTGAAGAGCAGGTATTATTGATACATTTTTCAGTTGTGGAACTTGAAGCTCAGAAATGCATGGCAGTAGCCTCACCAGAGATACAGAGTGTGTGAAATCCAGGACTGAAACAGAAGTAGTGCTTTTTTGCATGGACCTCTCTACCTCCCTACATTTTTTTTCTTTTTCTTTCTTTTTTTTTTGCTTTTTAGGGCCGCACCTGTGGCATAGAGAGATTCCCAGGCTAGCGGTCAAATTGGAGCTACAGCTGCTGGCCTACACCACAGCCACAGCAACATGGGATCCAAGCCGCATCTGCGACCTACACCACAGCTCACAGCAACGCTGCATCCTTAACCCACTGAGTGAGGCCAGGGATCGAACCCGAAACCTCATGGTTCCTAGTTGGATTTGTTTCCACTGCGCCACAACGGAAACTCCCTGCATTTTCTTTTGCTGAGAATAAATAGCTCCCTAATAGAGAGGGGCATTCTTTTACCCAAGTTGGGTAGAAAACTTATGCTTGAGTCAGCAAGGAAAGATGGTAGATAAAGCTTGAGTGTTGGAAATAAAGGGGTTAGACTATTCACGCTGCCATTTACTAGTTGTGTAATCCCAGGGGGTCCCCTCACCGCTCTAACTCTCAGTTCTCCCTTCTGTAAATACGTGGATTTGTTGAGAGGATTTGCAAAACAATATAAGGGAAACACTTAGCACAGTGCTTAGCACACAATAAGCACTCATTAACTCGCACTTATTATTTTATTTGTAAGGCAGTTTTTCCAGTTTTATCAAAATATAATTGACATACATCTCTGTGTAAGTTTAAGGTGTACAATCTAATGGTTAGACCTATACATAGTGTGACGTGATCACTGCCATAAGTTTAGGTTGATCCATCATCTTATAAAGGTATAACAAAAGAAAAAGCAAAAGAGCAAAAAAAATTTTTTTTCTTGTGATGACAGCTTTTAGGATTTAATCCCTTAACAACTTCCACAGTTATTATACAGCACTGTTGACTATAGCTATCATGCAGTACATTTTATTCCCAGTACTTATTTATCTTATGACTGGAAGTTTGTACCCTTTGACCACTTTCCTCCAACTTCCTTCCTCCCAACCCTCCCCCTCTTGGATAACCACAAATTTGATCTCTTTTTCTGTGAGTTGGTTGCTTTTTTAAAAAAAAAAAAAAAAAAAAAAAAAAAGCTTCCACATATACGTTAGAAAATAGTCGTATAGCTGGCAATCAGGAAGTGCCATATATTCTAAATTGCGTATGGATTTCATAAAACTGGAAGGACAGGTGGAGCTCTAAGTGGGTCTCTCTTTGTGGAAGATCAAAGGGAAGGGAAGAATTGAAACCTTTCTGTACCAACGTTTTCAAGGAAGGCACAGAGAGGGAGCCCACGACTTTGTGTCCCGACGGGTGAGGACAGTCTAGTTCTCTCACACGTGGTTTAGCTTAGCTGCCATTGGGATTGGGTGCTGGGACAAGGAAAACAAGACTGTTCTCCACAGAGAAGACCCACAAGGGAATGCTGGATAAGGGAAGGCCCTGCCAGCTTGTGGTTAGCCTGGTGGGGAGGCTCCACCTGCTGAGTGATGCTCTGTGGGGCAGAAAACCTGAGACGTGTGCAGTAAGTAGCAAGTGAAATAACTTAGTTTCCTCATTTCTCTTTTGCCTCATTGCTCAGACTTACTGGATACCAATAACTGCTGGCAGCAACCTGTAGTGAGAATACACTTGGGGAGGCAGACACCTTATGAGGGCTGAAGAGAGGGTAGTGGCTGAACTACCACAGGTGCCTTGATAGGTTTGGAATCTACTTTTCTTTGAGTCTGTTCATGGAGAGGCTCTGACTCAGATGACTCTTATATTAGTAGGAATAATAGCTAAGCTGCTGGGAGGTTACCAGGCAGTCAGGGTACTCTGTACCTTGGGAAAGATACTGAAATCTCTACGCTCCTCTAATTCTATTTCATGTCGTCGTCGTCTTCTTTTTTTTTTTTTTAATATGTAGAATTTAGAGTAGAGTCTCTGGGTGATGTCCACTGTGGATTGATCTTGCAGGGTGCCCCAAATAGTTAAGCAATACGTTTATGAATGATTCGCTTAAATGAATAAGTGGACTCCAGGCTATTCCCTGTAACTCTTTCTTTCAAATATACTTCTCATGAGTGAGAGAGAAAGAGTGGAGTGAGTGATAACAGAAACATACACATATGTTTGTGTACATTTAAACTGACACCCACATGTACTGAAAGTCTCTGCCAAAGAGATCCCTTGTCTGATGTGTGGATAGCAACTATGACAAGTATTTATGAGTTCCGTTCTACTTGGTATATTTTAGGGTGTTATGGAAATTGGAGTGAGCTATGAGAGCATGCTTCAGTTTGTTGCAATTGAGGTGGGTTATAGAAGCGTATTTCAGTTCATCAAAATTGGGGTGGGCTGTGGGAGTGTTTCACATGATTTATATTGATTAATGATCAGCCCTTAATAAGACCTCTGTTTTTATGTCAACACTCTCTTGGGCCCCTTGGGAGCAGAACTTGCATCTTTATCTTTGCATACAGGGCTGAGTCATTGCAGTGCCAGTCAGAGAGATTTGTAAATATTTAAATGGGACTTTCAATGTTTTTACCTTGTAGAAGGATAGCTTAAGGATTAAGTTAGTTCACTGTTACCAACATAAAGCAAGAGAAATGTCCAAGAAACACTGTCTGCTCAGGTATATGGCTTTTCTTTATTGAGAATAGAAAGATATGTACATTTTTAATATGGAAGCTGAAAAATCATACTTTCAAGCTTACGAAGCCTCTAGACTTCACGAGAATGGTCTTTGAAGACACCGGAAAGCCAAACACCAATTAATCATGGAAAAAGAAAGTAAACTAGCAAGTGTTTGTGATAACATTTGGCTGCTTTTTAGGGAGCTCTGTATGCCTAAGTATCTAGTTCATTTATCAGGCATATTTGGGGAGCAAAGTGTTCCATGTAACTTAATTTTCAAGGTCAACCCTTTCAGTCAAGTTAAGAGATAAAAAATCCTTTATTTGGGGTGAAAATTTCTATCAGATATTGAAAGTCCTCAATTCAGAGGATGATAGACCCAATTCAGCCTCTTTATGAATATTAGTGACTTTACTTATTCTCACCTAGATTGTAAGACAGATCATCACTAAATTTTATTAAAGAAACACAGTTATTTTAAAGGAACACATCAGTCCTAAGATTGATTTTGACTTCAGAAACATTAAAAAGCCAAAACATACAGGAAAATGATGGTCATGTTTTTTAGACATTGAATTTATTGAAGTATAGTTGATTTACAATGTTGTGTATGTTTCTGCTGTACAGAGAAGTGAGTCAGTTATTCATGTATACGATAGTCATGTTTTAAGCCCAAACTGAATAGGGCCGTTGAATAGAGTTCATCAGTCAGTCTAAAAGACCCCCGACTAAATCGTTTGAGCAATTTTGTCCACTCATTGCAGGTTTTCTGTGCCCGCTAAAGCCTCCCATGGAGACAGCACGTCAACCTCTTGCCTTTGCCCACACCTGAAAGTTTGCAATTTCTACTGTGCTCAGGAGTGGTGAACCAGGGTTTCACACAGAGTTAGGGTTTTCTGTAAAATTAGGAGCTTTCCAGCAAACTCTGCACATTTGAATGCATTGACTTTGGGGGCTCTCTTTTTGCTGTGCCCCAGTTTGGAGCCTGTCATCAATCTTGGTTCCCAGTTTTATACTATTAAATTGTCATCTTCAGCTTTAACAAAATATCCCTCACCTAGATGATCAGGAAAGAATACTAGGTGTTAGGATGATAATTAAAAACAAGCAAACATAAAAATGCCCCCCCTCCCCAGTGATATCCCTTCCTCCAAAAGGAAAAGTAATACTGACACATCAAGGGCAGGGACAAGTAAGGAAAGAAAGTTGGGATATGTCAAGTAGTGGTAATTTTGAATATATTATTATTATTATTATTATTATTATTATTATTATTTTGTATTTTTGTCTTTTAGGGCTGCACCCCTGGCATATGGAGGTTCCCAGGCTAGGGGTCCATTTGGAGCTGTAGCTGCCAGCCTACACCACAGCCACACCAACGTAGGATCTGAGCTGCATCTGTGACCTACCCCACAGCTCACGGCAACGCCAGATCCTTAACCCACTGAGTGAGGCCAGGGATCAAACCTATGTCCTCATGGATGCTAGTCGGGTTCGTTAGCGGCTGAGCCACGATGGGAACTCCTGAATGTATTATTTTATGGTTCACATCACAAGAGTAATGATTGATTCACAACCTTCATAGAACTCAGTGACTATAAAGGAATGAATCATTTGCAAATGACATTAATAAAATGAAATTCAGGTACCACCTTCAATAATTAACTGTTTTTAAACTTTAGATGATATTTTTCCATCCAGTATCTAAACTGTCATATTAAAGGTAAACTGAACTATGCAGAGTTTTTCATTTACAGCTCCTTTTCCTGGTTGCCAGTCGGCAAAGGTAGCTATGTTTACCTAATCAGAGAGTTCCTATTAGTCAGGTCCAAAGCACACATAACTATATTGATAAGGGAGGAACTCTCAAAGGAGTCCCTGAAACGGACATCTCTAGGGAAATTGGAATGTATTTTTATGTATTTGGAAAGATGTCAGCTAGTTGCCTGATCAGCTGAGTTGTTAAAAAGTCCCAGAGAGAAGTCATGGAAGAGGACTAGTAATGTTTCAGGAGCTGTACTGGTAGGTACTGCCTTGTGGCTAATCTGGTTGGTATAGGGTTTAGTCCTTCAGTCTTTGATATGGTCCTGAAAATGGAGGTAAATCTCTTAACATTGTCTGTCACATTTTACCACCATCATCTGTGCATCTGATTGCATTTTCTTTCGACTAGTAGCATAGCTAGAATGAACCTCCCCAGATAAACAGACCTAGTATCTGGACTTGTCCTCTCCTTAAGTGTGTATGTTGAGCTGATGCTTTATATCGTATCTCTGCAACTACATTTTAAGCTCCTTGAGGTATTTATTGCCATGTAGCTCCTACAGGGACTTCATTACAAAAGAAGTTCAATCAATATTTTGAGTGAATGCTAGATTAATTTTCTAAAAGCTGTTTCAGGACAGGGACTATGAGAACATTCATCATTGATGACCCTGAATACATGAAGATCACTGACAGAGATCAGGAAAATGATATTTGGAGTCTGCTTAACAGCAGGGAATGACTAGGGGTCTCCTTGGGGTGAATGGAGTACTGTGAAGGCCCCCCTGACTTTGAAGGGGTACAGTCTTCATGCCTTTGGAAATAAAAAAGATGCCACCTAACTTCGCCTCAGGGGCCTGCCAGTTGTTAAAAGTTAATATTTTTTAAAATAGGTGTGAATCGTGGCCCGTCAAATATAACATGAATGCTTATTGTAATGGTTAATTTTATGTGCCAGCTTGGTGACAATGGGACCCAGATATTTGGTCAAACATTATTTACAGGTTTTTGTGAAGATACTTTTTTTTAGATGAGATTAACATTTAAATCAGTAGACTTTGAGTAAAACAGATTACCCTTCACTCTATGGGTGGGCCTCGCCTAATCAGTATGTCCAGTCAGTTGAAGACCTTAAATGAAAAAATACTCACATCCTGGAGGAAGAGGGAATTCTGCCAGCATACTGCCTCTGGCCTCATGCTACAGCATTAACTTTTCCTGGGTCTTTGCTCTACCCTACAGGTTTTGGACTTGCCAGAGTCTACATGAGCCAGTTCCTTAAAATCAATCTCTCAATCCCTTTCGACTCTATATCAATCTGTAGATATAGATTATATATCTATATATATATTCTCTCCATATATATCATATATAGTTTAGGCAATAGTTCATCCCCCCTTATCCGAAGTGTATATGTTCTAGTACCTCCAGTGGAGGCCTGAAACTGGAGGCGAATAGGACCAAATCCTATATTTACTATGCTTTTTTCTATCCTAATGGGCAGGTAGTATACACAGGTAATGGACAAAGCTATGATTTATGGCCTGTATGGGATGGATCAGGATAGCTCAAGATTTCATCATGCTACTCACAATGGTACACCATTTAAAACTTATGAATTGTTTATTTCTGGAATTTTCCATTTAATGTTTTTGGACTGTGTTGGACTGTGGGCAACTAAAACTGCAGAAACTATGGCTAAAGGGGGGACTATTGTATATCTATATGTCTATATATATCTAATGATAATTTAAAATATATATATACTATTGCTTATGTTTCTTTGGAGAACCCTTACCTAATACACATGCCAAATCTTGTGTTTAACTCCCTTATTAATGAAGGAACTAGTGAGATATTACAACCAGTTCAAAGAAAAATTCAAAGTATCAACACTTTGATAAGCAAAGAATGTTTTAAGAAAAATTACATGATTATTTATGGATAATCTGGGCCCTGGAAATTGTTAACATTAGTCAACTAGCTTGAGAGATTTTATTTTTAAACAAATTCCATTTGTGAGAGTGAGTGTTAATGTATGTTGTTGAAGCAGATTTAGTGATTGAATAAAACTGTTTATTAAATTTCCTTAGCACCGTATCTCTTCAAACATTGCTGATACAACCCCCAAGGCTATCTTACTTGAAGGAATTTTGTTCAGAGCCTGAAATTTGATTTTTCCATGTTTAGGCAGCCAGATCTATTTGACATTACTAGAACTTAGTATAATATTTATAGAGCTAAAGAATGCACCTGTTTAGATGGTTTGGGGATGGAGGATTATGGTTTTGCTGTTAAAAATGTTTCCTAATTATTTGATAAGATAGTGGATTTCTACCCAGTTATACATAAATGGCAAATCTTAGTCTAAACTAAAAGCAATAAAATGGTAAAGTAATAAGCTGGTCACATTCTTGTGTTATAAAAATAGTTCACAAAGAACCAGACAAAGGCCTGTACTAAATACTAAAGAAGAGAAGTGATTATAGCTATTAATACAGATAATGACCGCTCTATTAGTTTTCTATTGTTGCTGTCACAAATGGCCACAAATTTAGTGGCTCAGCGCAACCATTTGCTTGCTGGCTGTTGGCCATGGGTGGGTCTCAGCTTCTGCAGGTTGCCCACATTCCTTGGCTTGTGGTCTGTTTCCTATCTTCAAAGCCAGCAATGGTGAGTTGAGTCTCTCTCATGCTTCGAGTGTCCCCTGCCTGTTCTTCTACCTCATCTTTCTGACTGCAGCCAGGCAAGGGTCTCAGCTTTCAAAGGTCCGTTTGATTCTGTTTGATCCACCTGGATAATCTAGGCCCCAGTCTCCGTTCTGTGGTTCATAACCTTAATCCTATCTGCAAATTCTTTTTTGCCGTGTGTTCAGAGGTCCTCGGGATTGACATGTGGTCATCTTTGGGAGGCACTGTTCTACAGGCTCCTAGTCATGTTGTGAATCACATGCCAGGTGCTTGTTGACCTTGAGGGAGGTGAACGCTCAAGCATGACAGTGACAGAACGAGAACATCGACAAGGGCAGGACCAGATGAGGAAGTCTCAGAAGGGTTTGAAAGTGGTAAAGGATGTCTTGATGGGTCTTGCTCTGGTAATTTGACAAGTAGGGTTTGACCTAAGCGAAGTTTAAATACAAAGTAAGAAGGAAGTCATTGCAGTTGAGGTGAGGCCGTTGGTCTGGGGACAGGAGGGCAGGGAACTGTGCGGAGAAGGATGGGCAGCCTCAGCTGGAGAGCTCGGCTGGACCACAGGAGGATTGGGTGGGGGTCCCATGTGAAGATTAGGGAAGACCTCACAAATGTGAATTTTGTCCTACTTGGTATTTACTTGATGGGATTCTGAGATTCTTTGTATTTTAATCTACTCCTCATATGGTAGAAGAATTACTTCAAGTGGCAATTTAGAGGTTCGCCTGTAGTTTTTCTGAACTTCCTAGTCTTTCAGTGGCAGGGATTCAACAAAATCTTCTAGTCGTTTTGATCCCAGTGTCTGACATTCTGATCCTACTGCAATGAAACAGGTAGTTTCCCTTTCCTTGAGAGGAAAGCCTCATTACATGCCTCTGGAAAGAAGATCTCTGGGTGTATAGAAATTCTGGAGAGAATTGGTTAAGTACCTTGGAAGAACTAGCTATTATTTAGGGGTTTATACTAATGGTAATTGGTGTTTGTGAGGCTACTCTTGGTGCGCCTGCCCTCCCCTTAAGATTTGAGTAATAATTTTAGGTTGGCAGAAAACGAGGACTCTGACATCTGCAGGTGTTTGACCCTGAGTAAGGCAAATTCGTTTACTTCTATGATTTTTTTTTAAAGTGAAATGAATCAACAATCAGTGTATCTCTTTATTGAACAAGACATTCCTTGGAACAAATTCCTGAAAGTGGCTCCGACAGGCTTCTGACCCCAGATGTCTGGTGAGCAGTGACTACAAGGTGGAGATCAAACCTCATGTATTCTGAGCCTCACTGGGCTTGACTTCATAATAGACTTTTGCTGTTGGGAGAAAGATCCTAGGTATATATGGCTCTTAATTCTTACCTCACAGTTGTTCTGCATTTGTAGCTTTTCCGCATGCTTCCTGTACCCTGAAGCTCAAAGGCTTCCAAACTGCCAAAGGACAGGGTCTTTTTTAGAGGTAGCCTAACCAGGGGCACTCCTAGCATAGGAAATTTGCATGCTTTCAGGCATCAGAATTTCCTTTATACTATGGGCTGGTCTTGGGCCACCTCAGCTACTATAGCAATTCATTCCACAGCAATCATGGCCATTTGTGTTTTTGAGCATTTTGGACACCTTGCTTCTAAAATCGCCCACATGGTACTAATTATTTTCTTTTCTACAAGTGTCTTTATTTTTAATTTTTTCTAACACCTTTACTGAGATATGCTTTCATGGGTTTATGCATGTGTCCAGACTCATCAAATTGTATACATTAAAAATATGTAGTTTTTGTATATCAAAGACAACAATAACATTTTTTAAAAAAAGAATCTGAGTGACAGAAACAAGATTGTTAGACTTAGGAGTAGAAAACAATTTCTTCAGTAAGTGAGGAAATCTTTTGTTATCACATGTGAGGATCAGCTCTTTGGGGTGAAATTTAAGTGAGGACAACATAGATTATTTTGCTTTTCACATTCGAATGTATCCTAAGGACAGCATTTGACAATAGGTTTAATCCAGGCAAAGCTATGCTTTCTTATTACTGCCTCTAGACAGTAGCTATCACTTGCCTCTCAAAATAAGTGGCTTGCAAGAATGACCTCAAGTTACTATCTCAGATCCTTCTAACATTTTGCGTTGCTGCTTATTCGTACAGCATCATTTATTACCTATGGGACAAAGAGCAGCACACATCCATTTTAATACCCTTTGGATCGGTTTCAATCCATGTCATTTCTAGGGTGTATTTCTTCTGAGAATTCAAATGGCTTTGACATCATTCCGCCAGGTTCATAAATTATTGAGGGTCATCACTTTAAAAATGCACCCTTTTCTAGGGACGACACTGGCATCACTAGGGGAGTGGGTTATGATAAAAGGCTAGTTTAAGGGCATAAGTTGGGAGCTAGCAATACTGAAACTGATAATGTTTCCGGAGAAATTTGGAAGGGGTCATGATTCAGAGTGACACAAAACACAGTGCCTAATACAAATTATGATTTCCTTTCTGAGCGTCGAAATGACTCGTCTACAGACTCTTCCACTGGAGTCTGCATCTCCCCGGGCTTTTATTAGTTTCCTTAGGCTGCTCTTGAAGGAAAAAATGGGCTATTCTTCTCTCCGTTCTTAGGAAGATGTTGAGTTACTGTCTTTAGAGGTGAGTGTAAAAAAGAAAACCCAGAAATGTTATCTACCTCCTCTCTGTATATTCACACAGGTAGGTATCTATGTCACAGGTAGATATCTGATTCTCAACTGGAGGGATTATTCCTTTTTTGTTTTTTTAATTGGCTGCACTACACTGCAGCAACGCTGGATCCTTTAACCCACTCAACTGGACTGGGGATTGAACCTGCTCCCCTATAGTAACCTGAGTCTCTGCAGTCAGATTCTTAACCCACTACCCCATAGCAGGAACTCCCAAAGAATTATTCTTTGTTTTGTGCATTTTTGCTTTTTCAATTTTAAATATCAACATCATTTTATCAAATAAAGTCACTCAGAGTACCACTGAATTGTGATTAACAGTTTTCAAAGCGCTCTCACACATGATCTTATTTGACCAACATAGGAACCCTGAGAGGCTTAGGGTTGTAAGATCACATCATTGTAAGGTGACAAATGACAAATTCCGTGGTGTAAGAAGAGAAGGGGGTAAGCCCAGGGCACTGGGTTAAAGGACATAGAGATAAAATTTGAAGCCAGGTTCCCTGAAAACTTTAGTCCAATGCTCTTTTCTCGGAATGTCTGAAAGGTTTCAATTAAGGATGACTAACAGGAGGATGTTGGGAGGACAACCACACACTTGATATTTACATATTAGTTTGGAGTGCAGGCATGATTTGGTACCTTATTGCTGGATCTTCCAAGATCTCAGGAGCAGGTGTTCCCATTGTGGCTGATCCGGTTATGAACCCAACAAGTATCCATAAGGATGTGGGTTCGATCCCCGGCCTCGCTCAGTGGGTTGGGAATCTGGCGTGGCCGTGAGCTGTGGTGTAGGTCGCAAACGCGGCTCAGATCCTGTGTTGCCATGGCTGTGGCCAGCAGCTATAGCTCTGATTTGACCCCTAGTTGGGAAACTTCCATATGATACACATGCAGCCCTGAAAAGAACAAAAAAAGAAAGATCTCAGGAGCAGATATAACCTTTATTCAATTCTGGGAGCCAGGAGCGGGGCCATTGTTAAGAAAAGTAAAGGTTACTCGAACGTAAACACTTTGATACCATGACTGTTCATCTAATAACCCAGACAGCTACTAAGTGACTAATGAGCAGCATATGCTGGACACAGTGATGATTGACGTCCCGAGCCGGATGAAGGAGAGTGGCATGAAATTTCATCATGCTACTCAGAATGGCGCATAGTTTATAACTTGCAAATTGTTTATTTCTGGAATTTTTCATTTAATATTTCAGATCACATTTGACTGCTGGTAACTGAAGCCATGGAAAGGAAAACTGCAAATAGGGGGAACTACTGTATTCAGCTTTACAGCCCTTCCATTAGAGAGTGTGTTGGTTCAAAAATACACTTTTTGGAGAGGCTGATGGTCAGTTTTTTGAGAACGTGTAGGCAAACTTCTCACTACTCGATAGATGAAAAGCTCAAGGATCAGAAAACATAGGTATAGATGTGAGAGAAGAACAGCGGTTTGCAGACTTATTTCTAAGCTCTCTTCCTGGAAACCAGTATTCAATCTCCCAGACAAACATTACCCCTGGGAGCAGCTGAATCCTGCCCAGGCAAGTGGGTCTGCCTGGTGCATTCTGGAATGAGCACTTGCCCAAAGGAAAGACGTTGCTTGGAAAAGCTGGGCCTTCCACCTGAAGGACCATAGTCATGCCCTGAAGGATCTGTCCTCCTTCTTTTCCTGGAAGAGCTGGTGGTCCTTGTACAGGAGTTTTTTCTTCTTCCCACTCTGTTGGTTGTGTTCCATCTCTTCCTCTTTCTTAGATTCACCCTTTTTGTGAATCTTTAATTAATTCCTTAAGAGATGGCCTGTGGAGATACATTCTCTGGATTCTGGAATGTCTGAAAAAAAAATTTTTTTTTGCCTTTCTACTTGAACGTGAATTTGATGGGGTACCAGTTCAAAATAATATCATGTTCATATTCCAAGAGAGTAGTCCTTTCTCTCCTAGCACCCGGTGTTGACAGTAAAAAATTTGATGTCAATCTGTACCTTTGTAGGCAGTCTGTTTTTTTTTTCTTTTGAAGCTTGTATTATTCCGTACCTTGCCAACTTTAATGTTCTGAAATTTCATGAAAATATACAAAATGTAGTTTAATTCATCCTGCTTAGCACTTGGTGAGCCCTTTCAAACTGAGGCTTGTATATTTAGCCCTGGGATTTTTTTTTCCCCTTTGAAATTCCTTCTGAATACCTGTTATACATATATTGAAATATCTTGCTTGATCCTCCATGTCTCTTAATTTTTCTTTCATAGTCAGGAACTCTGTGTTTTTTGTTCTGTGTTCAGGGAGAGTTCCTTGACGTGTTCTTTCAGTTTCCTAAGCTTCTTTTCAGTTGAATGATATCACTTGTCCTTCATTCCGTTTTCTTCCAATGATTAAAATTTTAACTTAAAAGATCTCTAGTTGATCTTTTTTTGTGGATATATCAAATCTCATTTCTTGAAAATAGAAAATATATTTATTCTAAATTTATCTTCTCTTTGCTCTGTTTCCTCCCAGGTATTAGTTCTGTTGAGTTTGGTATGGGTTTTCCTAAAACATTTGGTGATTCTTGTTTATCTCTTTGGTATTTGAAAATTCCTGTTTTCCCTACCATACTGTATCTCCAGTTAATGTGGAGGGGATTAGGACATTCTCTGGGAGATGTTTGTTGGTAACTTGTCCTCTGGGTGTCAGGAAATTGCTGTCTATCTAGTTTTCAGTAATTACTCTGCCTCTGTGAGCCTAGCTCCACATCCACTGCTTTAGCCAGTGGTCAGTGTCCCTGCTGACGGTTGCTTAGCACAAGAGGGATAGTGATGAAGGGTTAAGTGGCAAGAAAATCCAAATCTAGCTCGCTAATAAATCACTCTGAAGAATATGGAGAATTCCCCAGGGGCTTTTCCTATATTCTGCCTCAGTTGACCTTGAGTTTGGTTTTCCCCAAATATGTCTACTTTATAGGCAGTTTTTGCCCCTGTGGGTTTGGGGATGTGGTTTCCTTCTGGTTTTTCTTCTGAGTCAAGCTGATTCTATCTGTTTGTTATCTTTCCTCAAACTCTTTGTTTCATCATGGAACCCTTTCTTGGTTTGCAAGGATGTTTGACACATTTAAAAATACATTTTTGGTTATTTCATGGAATTTTAGGTGGGAGGTAGGGAAAATATAAGTGCTCAGTCATCAACCTCCTCCTCCCATTTTTGAAAAGGTATAATAAACAGACTAAAAAATTTCTCCTTGGAGTTCTTCTTGTGGCGCAGCAGTAATGAACCTGACTAGCATCCTTGAGGATGTAGGGTCGATCCCTGACCCTGTTCAATGGGTTAAGGGTATGTTATCGCTATAAGCTGCCACATAGGTCGCAGATGCAGCTCAGATCCTGCATTGCTCTGTCTGGGGTATAGGTCAGCATCTGCAGCTCTGATTTGACCCCTAGCCTGGGAACTTCCATATGCTGAGGGTGTAGCCATAAAAAACAAACAAAAAAATTTCTCCTTGGTTGGTTATATCACACATTGTAACTTTGGTGAGAAATCTCATTAGAGCTAGAGGCTTATCAGAGTCTAGGAGAGCGAACTCTTTTGGGGTAGGCGGTAGCAGATTGCCCTCCAAGGTAGCAGGATAAGTATCTGATGGCAGTTCCTCCATCTCACCCCCTAGCACGGAGATCAGCAAACATTTTCTGTAAAGGGCTATATGGAAAATATTTTAAGCTTCAGGAGCCAAAATAGTCTTTGTTGCAGCTATTCAACTCTACAGTTGTGGTGTGAAAGTGGCCATAGACGGTATACAAATGAGGCAGTGTAGCTGTGTTCAAATAAAACTTCATTTTCAAAAACAGTCCTGTGGGTTCGACGTGACTCAAGCAATAGTTTGCCACCTCCTACTCTAGTGTGATCTTGCTGATTCAATTTGGGGTCTAGAGTATTATTTAGAATATAAAATGTTTCTTGGACCGGAATTTGATGAGAAAGTTGATCCATCAGGAAGACCCCATGTATAAAATTTCAATATCAGCATAATATTAAAAATGTCACTTATAATTTTGTTTATGCCTTGAATTATCTTCAAAGTCAAACGTTATTGGAGAGCTTAAAAAAAGGTCGTGGTCTGGGTCATACCTGAAGATACTGTCTGTCACATTTATGGATTTATAGATGTGAGAAGAAGGCCTCTCATAAATACTCATGTATGAGTTTCTGAAATGAAGAAGGAAGAGCCTCCTTCATATCCCATGCATAAACTCAGTGCAGAGAGGAGAGTGGGTATCAGCAGATGGTGCTGTGGAAGTGACAGTGGTGGGAATCTGCTGATAACGCAAAAGACTTTGAGAGCAGCAATGAAGAAGATGAGTAGCCACTTTGGAGGAAGCTGTACTTGAGCAAGAAAATAGCCTCTTTACACTGCAGAGGAATTTGTATAACTGCCTGGCGCTTCACTTTGTTTTTACAGAATGCAAAGCCATGCCTGAGTTGATATAGATGAATCAGGACTTGGAGCACAGTCTCTGGTTTCCTGCTTTGTTGCCTCTTTAAAGACGTATGATATCAGTAAATGCCAAGAGACATCATTAGAGAAAAAAGGCAAAAATTATTGGAGAAGATGAATTTCAAACCCCCTTCGGCTGTGGTTTCTTTTCTACCGAATGATAGGAATGAAAATCATGGTTCTGACTATGTCAGAATCATCTGGGCAGGTTTAAAATAATTTCTATATGTAGATGCAAGCTGAGTAATTGAATCAGTCTCTCCAGGTGGGCCTGGGCATTGGGGCTTTGTTTGTTTGTTGTTTGTTCCTCGGGTAATTCCAATGTGCCGCCAGTGCTGAACACCATTGGTCTGACATGTGTCTCATTTCTAGCCCCCAGTGTTTGGGGGGGAAATCTCCTAGCTTCATGGTTTCCGTTTTGCACGTCTCTCAGGGATGATGGATGATTCATCCTTTCTCCAGGCTGTGGACAGCTGAGCATGTTTCCTCTTTATGAATCTCAGTTGGGCCTGAGTGGAGTCTTCTTTGGGGGTTCTTGCTATTTTTTATTTTTCTAGATGACTTGTTTTCATTCTGCGTTAACCTTTGTCACATACCCTCTTGTGTCTTCTCTCTTTTTCTATTATTTTGATCAATTTCTGTCTTTTTTTTTTTTTTTTTTGTCTTTTTTGCTATTTCTTGGGCTGCTCCCGCGGCATATGGAGGTTCCCAGGCTAGGGGTTGAATCAGAGCTGCAGCCACGGGCCTACGCCAGAGCCACAGCAACCCAGGATCCAAGCCATGTCTGCAACCTACACCACAGCTCACAGCAACGCCGGATCGTTAACCCACTGAGCAAGGGCAGGGACCGAACCCGCAACCTCATGGTTCCTAGTCGGATCCGTTAACCACTGCGCCGCGACGGGAACTCCTTCTGTCTTATTTTGTGAGTCCATTTGGCAGAGAAGAGATAATACCATCTTCTTTCCTGAGCATGACCTGGTGAATCAAGCAGAGTGAGAACTGTTCTTGCACATTCAAAAGCTGCTCTTTGAAATCTTTATTTGCATTCCTCGTAACTCCCCCCACCAATTCTTTTCCCCCTTAAAAAGGCTTTGTTTTTATCAGCTCTCAGATGTCTTTCTTGTTTGTCTCATATAGGATGCTTATCAGAGTCTCTTCTCTGTGTCTTGATGTTATGGCAAAATAGTGATCCTATCACTAAATATTAAAGATTATATAAGTAAATATTAAAAATAAAGTAAAGGTTTACCTTTATCACATATTTTCCTTTTTAACTCTTGTCAAACTCTGTCAACTTGATAAATATCAACCTTGACAACTCTGTGAAGTTGTCCACCCAAGTCAGTTACACGTAAGTTAATAACCATGTAACTTATTTAGCTATTTTCTTTACTCTGTGTATGTGTGTGACTTGGAAAAAAAAAAGTTGTCCGGACCCCGTTGTGGCTCAGTGGTTAACGAATCCGACTAGGAACCATGAAGTTTTGGGTTCGATCCCTGGCCTTGCTCAGTGGGTTAAGGATCTGGCGTTGCCATGAGTTGTGGTGTAGGTCTCAGACGCGGCTCGGATCCTGTGTTGCTGTGGCTCTGGTGTAGGTCGGCGGCTACAGCTCTGATTCGACCCCTAACCTGGGAACCTCCATATGCCATGAGAGCAGCCCAAGAAATGGCAAAAAGACCAAAAAAAAAAAAAAAAAAAAAAAAGTTGTCCGGCCACCTATGTAGTTACACTGCTACACTGCTAAAGTAATAATTTTATTTTATTTTATTTTATTTTTTGTTGAGCCAAGAGCTAGTCCAGGTTTATTATATATATTAACTCATTTAGTCCTCTTTTTTTATTTTTTATTATTTTTTTATTTTCCCACTGTACAGCAAGGGGGTCAGGTTATCCTTACATGTATACATAACAATTACATTTTTTCCCCCACCCTTTGTTCTGTTGCAACATGAGTAATAATTTTAAATTACACTGCTAAAGTAATAATTTTAAATTACAAGGTTTTTTTTTGGTATTTGGGCTTGTTTACTTTGGACTTTTCTAAAGCACTTGGATTATGCATCCAAATTTTTCTTTGCAATACCTAGACCATGCCACAAGGAGCTAAAAATACTTTGATGTTGGCGGTAGTGGTTTGGCTGAGGCCTTGACCATGATGCTGTATCCACAGTGCACTGTAACCATAATTAAGGTTAGAAAGAAACCTTTGCCAGTGTGTCGCTGGGACCTGTATGATAAACTACTCATTCAGTTATTCATTCAACAAAAAAATTGAAACTATTGTATACTGCTTACATGTGCTAGGAGCTAATCATGGTATATGAAGATGATCTGAAGTCGATTTTTATAAATCTTCACAGTAGCCTTTTGTCAGTGTTTTTGGCATTATTGAAGTAGAAGCAGATAATTATAGCATCTATAATGATACATGATTAAAAGGAAAGTATTCTAAAAGTAAATGCTATATAAGGTATAAAGGGCTTTTCATCAGTAAAACTAATTTTGGCTTTAAGCTATTTGGTCTCTTGATCTTCACTTTATCCAGTTGGCCTGCTCTTTTTTGAGGTAGTTTACAAGACAAACGCTACAAAGAAGTTATTTGGAATTACCAAATAATTTGGAATTGTGAATAGTTTTGGAAGTTACAAATTCGAAACCTCTACAAACCAATTTTAAATGTGTTAGCCACGTACTGACTTTTTCCCAGGATTCTAGATTAATAACCATTGTTGGATCAAAAATGAATCCATCTTCCAAAATGACATTCTTGCAAGAATTTCACCATCACCCGCAAGACCTGTAATAGGTGTTAGATTGTAATCTAAACAATATGAAATGTGTGGTAAGTAATTAGCCAGAGGGCTCAATCAATATAGATCTCCAGTGTGGATGATTAATGATAAAAAAACAAGCCTTGGTAGTCTTCCTAAGGGGCTTTTTAAAAGTAAGTACAAAACACCTTTATAAGTAAAGCAGTTTCTTTTTCCAGCTTATTGAGATATCCTTGACATATGGACTATATAAGTTTAAGATGTACAACATAATGTTTTGACTTAACTACATCATGAAATTATTATCATAATAAGTTTAATGAACACACATCACCCATATAGATGCAAAATAAAGAAATAGAAAAAAATATTGTGATGAGAATTCTTAGGGTTTACTCTCTTAACAATTTAACACATATGATATATTGCACTGTTAATTATATTTATCATGTTGTCCATTATATCCATAGTACTTATTTGTCTTATAACTGGAAGTTTGTACCTTTTGACTGCCTGCATCCAGTGCCCTAGTCCCCTCCCAACACTACCCCTACCTATCCCCTCATGTGTCTGGTAACCACAAATCTGAGTTTTTTTTTGAAACATAATTGACTTACAACACTATGTTGGCTACTATTACACAAGGTAGTAATTTGCTACTTCTATGTATTTCAAAATGATCACTCCAGTAAGTCTAGTTACAATATGTCACCATACGAAGATGCTGCATGGTTGTTGACCACATTCCCCACACTGTACCTTTCTTACCATTACGCATTTATTTCACAGCTGGAGGTTTGTACCCCTAAATCTTCTTCATCTATTCTATCTTCCCCCTACCTCCTTCCCCTGTGGCAACCAGCTGTTTGTTCTTGGTCTCTGTAACTCTGTTTTGTTATGTTTATTCATTTGGTTTGTTTTTAGAGTCCATGTATAAGTGAGAGACACTTTGTCTTTCTCTGCCTGACTTACTTTACTTAGGATAATACCCTCTAGGTCCGTACATATTGACAGAAATGGCAAAATTTCATTCTTTTTTATGGCTGAATAATCTTGCACGGTATGTATATACAATATCTTCTTTATAAATTCATCTACTATGGGCACTTGGGTTGCGTCCTTATCGTGATTATTGTAAATAATGCTTCAATGAACATAGGAGTGCATGTGTCTTTTCTAATTAGTGTTTTTGTTTTCTTTGGATAAATACCCAGCAGTATAATTACTGGATCACATGATAGTTATACTTTATATTTTTTGAGGAAACTTCATACTGTTTTCTGCAGGGGCTGTAGCAATTTATATTTCCACCAGCAGTGCGTGAGAGTTCTCTTTTCTCCATATTTTAGCTGACACTTTTTATTTGTTGTCTTTTTGATAATAGCCTTATAGGTGTGAAGTGATATCGCATTGTGGTTTTGATTTGCGTAATTAGCAATGTCGAGCACCTTTTCATTTGCCTGTTGGCTCTCTGTATGTCTTCTTTGGAAAGTCTAATCCTCCACCCATTTTAAAATTTAAGTTGTTTGAGTTTTCTTGATATAGAATTGTGTGACTTCTTTGTGTATTTTAGATATTGACGTCTCATTGGATACATGATTTGCAAATCTTGTCTTCTATCATTTACTAGGTGGCCTATTCCTTTTTTAATAATTCCCTTCACTGTGTAGAAGCTAAAGTCTGATGTATTTCTATTTGTTTATTGTTACTTTTTGTTTCCTTTACCTGAAGAGGCATATCCAAAAAATATTACTAAGACCAGTGTCCAAAGTGAGTAGTGCTTATATTTTCTTCTTGAAGTTTTATGGTTTCAGGTCTTGCATTTAGGTCTTAAATCCCCCCCCACCCCGCCCTGGTTTCCGCCTTTTTTATTTAGGGCCATACCTGCAGCATATGGAGGTTCCCAGGCCAGGGGTTCAATCGGAGCCACAGCTGCTGGCCTACGCCAGAGCCACAGCAACATCAGATCCAAGCCGTGTCTGTGACCTACACCACAGCTCATGACAATGCCAGATCCTCAACCCACTGAGCAAGGCCAAGGATCGAACCTGAAACCTCATGGTTCCTAGTCGTATTTGTTTCTGCTGTGCCATGATGGGAACTCACATTTTGAATTTATTTTTGTGCATGGTATGAGAGAATAGTCCAGTTTGATTCTTTTGCATGTTGTAGTCCAATTTTTCTACCAGCATTTGTTGAAGAGACTGTTTTCTACCCATTGTACATTCTTGCCTCTGTTGTAGATTAATTGCCTGCATAAGTGTGGGTTCATTTCTTTTCTTTCTTTTTTTTTCAGCCACACCTGTCGCATGTGGAAGTTCTGGGCCAGGGATTAAACTCATGCCACAGCTGTGACCTGCGCTGCTGCAGCGACAATGCCTTAACCTGCTGCACCACAAGAGAATTCCTATGAGTTAATATCTGATCTCTATATTCTGTTTCATTGATCTATATTCTGTTTTTGTGCCAGTACCATACTGCTTTGATAACTGTAGATTTGTAATATAGTTTTAAATCAGAAAATATGATGCTTCCAGCTTTATTCTTCTTTGTCAAAATTGTTTTGGCTCTTTGGGGTCTTTTGTGCTTCCATACAAAATTTAGAATTATTTGTTCTAGTTCCATGAAAAATGCCATTGGTAATTTGGTATAGAATGCATCAAATTTTAGATTGTCTTTGGTAGTATGGTCATTTTAACAATATTAATTCTTCCACTCCATGAACACAGTATATTGTTCCATTTGTTTGTGTCATCTTCAATTTCTTTCATCAATATCTTATAGCTTTCAGAATTCAGGCCTTTTGCCTCCTTAGTTAGATTTATTCCTAGGTATTTATTCTTTTGATGCAGTGGTAAATGGGATGGTTTTCTTCATTTCTTTTGCTGATAGTTCATCATTAGTGTATAGAAATGCCACAGATTTCTGTATGTTAATTTTGTATCTTGCACCTGTAATAAATTCACTGATGGACTCAAGTAGGTTTTTGCATGTGTCTTGAGGATTTTCTACGTAGAGTACTATGTTCTCTACAAACCTTGACAGTTCTGCTTCTTCCTGTGTAATTTGGATTCCTTTCATTTTGTTTATTGTCTGATTAATGTGGCTAGAACTTCCAATACTATATTTAATAAAAGTGATGAGGAGTTCCTGTTGTGGCTCAGTAGGTTAAGAACCCGACATAGTGTCCGTGAGGATGCAGGTTCAATCCCTGGCCTTGCTCAGTAGGTTAAGGGTCTGATATTCCTACAAGCTGCAGCATAGGTTGCAGATGCGGCTCAGATCCGGTGTTGCTGTGGTTTGGTGTAGGCTTAACTACAACTCTGATTCGACCATTAGCTCAGGAATTTCCATAGGGCAGGTGTGGCTGTACAAAATAAATAAGGAAAAATTTATATATTCTCCTGCTTTTGGATGGAATGTTCTATATATGCCCATTAAGTTTATTTGGTCTAGTGTGTTGTTTAAGCTAGTGTTTTCATATTGATTTTCTGCCTGGATCTGTTCATTGATGTAAATGGGGTAAGTCCCCTTCAATTATTGTGTTACTGTCAGTTTCTCCCTTTAAGTTTGTTAATATTTGCTTTGTTTATTTAGGTACTCCTATGTTGGGTGCATATATATTTATCATCTTTATATCTTTTTCTTGAATTAATCCCTTGATCATTATGTAATGTCGTTCTTTTGTCTTTTGTTAGAATCTTTGTCTTAAAATCTGTTTTGTCTGATAAAAGTATTGCTACCATGGATTTCTTTTCATTTCCATTTTAATGGAATGCCTTTTCCCATACCCTTGCTTTCAGTGTGTGTGTATTTTTAGATCTGAAGTGGGTCTCTTGTAGGGAGCATAAATATCATTACTGGTTTTGTATCCGTTTTGCCACTCTTGTGTATTCAATTGGAGCATTTAGTCCATTTACATTTAAAGTAATTGTAGGTATGTGCTTATTGCTGTTTTGTTCATTGTTTTGTCATTTTTAACTTCTTTTTTGTTCATTTCTTCTTATTTTGTTCTCTTCTGTTATGATTTGCTAAGTATCTTTAGCATTATGTTTGGATTCCTTTTTTCTATGTGTGTCTATATTATAGATTTTTGGTATTCGGTGACCATAAGATTGATATACAGTGATATACCATAAGATTTATATCTAGCAATCTGTGTGATTATTTTAAGTTGCTGATCTCTTAGTTCAAATACATTTTAACACCCCTGCATTTTTACCCCTTCCCATTTTTACTGATTTGACAAAATATTTTACATCTTTTTGTTTTAGATATCCCTTAACTACTTACTGCAAGTGTAGATGATTTTACTACATTTGTCTTTCAACATTCCTACTGGCTTTACTTTACTATATATTTATCTTTACCAGTGAGCTTTTTCCTTTCATAATTTTCTTATTTCATAATTTTCATGTTTCTTGTGGACTTTTCTTTTTTGCTTAGAAAAGTCTCTTTAACTTCTTTTTTGTAAAACTGATTTGATGTAAAGCTGGTTCTGTCTTGGGATGAATTTAGAGGATCATGGATGTCGTTTGTTAGAGCATGTTGTTGAGTTTCCTTTTTGTAGACTTTTTCTTTAAAATCTGTAGGAAGGAGAACTCAAACTTTTGTTAGAGTTGGCAGAAGCAGTTCTTTTAGGGTGTTTTTTGTAGCATCAGCATCAATATAATTTGGATGTGGTAAAACTCGTTACTCACTATCCCAACAAATGCAATGAGTTTTATGGGCCATTCCCTAATTAATAAAGGCTATTTGTCAAGTATATAGCAATCTGCTTTGGATCTTTCAAGCTGTTTATACAAATATACATAACTTTCAATTTGAAAAAACTTACTCTTTTTTGGGCCACATGTCTCAATTTTTGGTTTGCCCAACTGATCATTGTGGAAGTACATAATAGGAAATAATTGGACAGAGTTTTCTGGCCTATGTCAAGTAAGTGGTAGTGTCTCCTGTATTCCCATATAGGAAGTGGGGTGAATCCCTATCCCTCTATTGAAATGTGGAAGGTAAGCATAATAAGCCTTATTAGCTGTACCTCTCCCCAAACCATATGAATGTAATGAGCGTTGTAGAAATTGCTGTTACTGCTGTAATTGTCTTTCTTTCCTACTTGTTGTCCCTTGGAGGTGTTGTGCCCTGTTAAATAGGAGACTCCAGACGAATTAGGCTTCAGGGCAAAGGATCCCAGAACCCTGTTCTAGGGACCACCGTAGCATTTTATTTATGCTGCTCTTAACACATGTATTTTAACTTTAATTCATTTTATTTGTCCCTTACCAGATAACAAACACCTAGAGACAGAGACTGAGTCACACTTGTTATATTGTGTCTAAGGCTTAACACTGGGCCTGCCACAGAGTGGGTGCTTGTGAATGAATGAGTGAGGTGCCCTCATATCATGGGGACCTTTTTCTGACCTTGGCATTGCTGGTTTTTTATTTGTCCTGAGAGCTGATTTATAGGTTTTCCTTTCAGAAATGTGAACTTCAGTGTGAAAAGCAAGAGCCAGAGGAGAATGAACTTGTGCCCTGAAATCAGTGAAAGGGAAGTTCTGTCATACAGAGGAGTATGGGCCAGGGGCAAGGGGCAGATCTGAAATAACTGGCTTGATTCATTAAGGAAATGTAGAAAGCCCAGGGCCCAGGCTAGTCAGCCAAACTTTTTTTTTAAATATTGATTTCAATTAAATGAAAGAGTTTGTGTCCATATGTGACACTATTTATTTCTTTCCATCTACTCAGGGTGCTGTCTCTTCACTATTTCAATTTCATAACATTTCAGAGTCTATAGACCCACATATATATGATAGCTTTATTGGCTCTTTTTTTTTTTTTTCTTTTTATGGTCCCACTTTGGCATATGGAAGTTCCCAGGCTAGGGATCAAATCAGAGCTACAGCTGCTGGCCTACATCGCAGCCATAGCAAGGTGGGATTTGAGCTGCATCTGCGACCTACACTGCAGCTTGCGGCAACACCACATCCTTAACCCATTGAGTGAGGCCAGGGATCGAACCCACATCCTCAAGGATACTCATCGGGTTCTTAACCTGCTAAGCCACAATAGGAACTCCTCTATTGGCTCTTATTAAAGAAAGCATTTGAGCTTTTGCTGCCTTTGTCATAGGAAAGGTTACATGATAAGACAAATGCATTAACTTGACCATTTTATCCTTACATGTGTGGCCCAGAAATGAAATTTTAAAAAAATGCAGTATTATCATTGCATTTTAAAAATGAAATGGGACACAACCACTCACTTTCTTCCATTTTTTCCCCCCCTGAAATCAAGTATTTGTATGCATCATTTGGGAACCTTGCATCCTGTAGAATCAGACCTTCATGGTGTTCTAGCCCACAATGATCTTACAGAGAATGGAAGTCAAGCTTGTCTGTCAGTCACCCGAGAACAGCCCATGCTAAAAATGACTTACAAAAAGTTCTGGTCAAAACTGGGCCCTTAAGAGAATGGTGGCATAAGAAAAAAATTACTCTTCCTCATCTGTACTGCAAATTAAATAACTTTTGAGTATGGGTTAGTGAGTTCTTCCATATAAAACCGACTGGCATCAACTCACATAAGCTAGTGTGAATTTTTTTATTGGTTGTGCTAATTGAATTTGCTGAGGATTTTTACATCACAAGATTTTCTACTTCAGAGAGGTTGTGTGCTGTGAACCTAAACTAGTTACAATGCAAAGCATGTTACACAGAGAAAGCTGCTGCTGGAAGAGATGACAGAGATGATGATGTTAATTATTATGTTATCTGATTTATAATACTCATCAATAGAAATATTGTTAATGAGCTAAGGCTAAGAATCTTAGAGATCTATACCATAAACTTTTGATTAGAGGAGATATATTTTTAAAAGTTGAATTTTTTTTAAATTGGTATAATTCTTACAGGAGAGATATGCATCAGATATAGAATCCTTTTTCATGGTCTGAAAAGCTGTTCTGAATTCAGGGGAGTCCTGCATTTGATGGTGTCTTAGTTTTGTCAAAAATCAGAAGATTTAAGATATGGCGTTTCCTGGTAGAGACCTGGAAGGTAGCATTTCACCGTCTTGAGACAACTGTTTCTTCCTATACTGTGGAAAAGCATAAAATGCACATTTAAGTGCCTTAGTAAAGTAAAATTCATTCTTCGGGTAGTATTCATTTGTGTCATCGTCAAACTGTTATATGCTTTTTTTTTTTTTTAATGTAATGGGCCCTATTGGCTGTACTTGGCATAACCCTGCTTTTTAGATAGTAAGTTTCTTCTTATATGATAATTGCTGTTAGAAAGCAAAAGTTCCCTCCATTCTGAAAAATAAATTAGAAACTGTTCTTCAAGGTCAACATTTACTGCAGACCACAAAAAGTGTACTATTGGCATAAACCATAAGATAGTTGCAGTAGTCTAAAATTCTCTCATTTTTTGCTGATGGTCCTGTGTTTGAACTTCACTCTTTTGGATCCTGAAATTATGTTAATAACAAGAACATATTGTCTCCTTAGGTGCCAGCATTTTTCCCCCTAGGGAAAGTGCAATGCTTTTACTTGCTAGTTGGTTCCAGCAGCAGAACAAAGCATGAACTTACTGCCCATTTCCTTGAATGGGAAAGGCATCAGAGTAAACACTGCAGCAGTGTCCTCCTTCTGAACTCTGTACATATATGAAAGCAGGGGTCCCCAAAAGGAGGGAGCAGCTGCTGGATCAGTGGAGGGGATGAAAAGGCTCTTTACATAAACCAGGTGCCTGTGGCTCTCATTGATTTGTTGATCAAAGCTGTCTGAAAAGCTGCAAGGCAGGGATTTATCAGTGCCAGTCATGTGCCTGCAGGCGACAAGAGAGTCCCTTCTGTTCCTTAGGTTGAATTCCAAAGCTTATTGTACAGGAGCAACAGGAAATGCTTGTCAGCTCAGGACTCTTCTATTTAGCTTTGCTGCCAATTAAAATGGGTGCTTTTCTTATTAGGGGGAGACCCCACATTATGCTCCTCTATTGAAAGTACCCCCTGAACAAATGGTGCTAGTCAAGATGATAGAAACCCTCATGCTTGGATTTTAAAACTCAGGTTTCTGTTGACTTAAAACCAGAGCTACATGGTAATAGGACCCTGTGTAATACAAAAAAATCACCTTAGGAAATTGGGACTGTTACACTTGCTACTGGAGAATTCCATGATGTAAGCCCTGGACTTAGTGGACCTTACCCTGGATTTGTTGTGACCAAATCCCACTTCCTCTTTTTTTTTTTTTTTTTTTTTTTTGGCTTTTTAGGGCTGCACCCATGGCATATGGAGATTCCCCAGCTAGGGGTCCAATTGGAGCTACAACTGCTGACCTACGCCACAGCCACAGCAATGCAGGGTCTGAGCTGTGTCTGCAACCTACACCACAGCTCACAGCAATGCCAGATCCTTAACCTACTGAGTGAGGCCAGGGATCAAACCCATATCCTCATGGATGCTAGTTGGGTTCATTAACTGCTGAGCCACCACAGGAACTCCCCAAATCCCACTTCTGATCTCTTGCATTTTTAACTTTTCAGTGTTTAAGCTTCTTGTAAGTATACTATGAGATCCAGACATATATAATTGACATAGACTGTTTTCATTTATTCATAGGCAATGGGTCATTTAAATTTTATAGAATACTTGAAGATGACATAAACAGATGGAAAGATATACTCTGTTCATGGATTGGTAAAATTAATATTGTAGAAATGACCATATTACTCAAGGCCCTCTACAGATTCAATGCAATCCCTATCAAAATGCCAATGGCATTTTTCACAGAACTAGAACAAGTAATTTTTAAATTCACATGGAATCACAGAAGACCTCAATTAACCAAAACAATTTCAAGAAAGAACAGAGCAGGGAGAATCACACTCCCTGACTTCAAACTATACTACAAAGCTATAATAATTAAAACAGTAATGGTACTGGCACAAAAACAGACACATAGATCAACAGAAGAGAATAGAGAGCGAACTGTTGGTGGGAGTGTAATTTGTTGCAGCCACTATGGAAAACAGTATGGGGGTGTCTCAAAAATCTAAAAACAGACCTACCATATGTTCCAACAAATCTACTCTTGGGTATATATCTGAAAAAAACTGAAAACACTAATTTGAAAAGATAACATGCACCCCAGTGACCACAGCACAACCTTATTTGCCATAGCCAAGATATGGAAGCAACCTAAGAGTCCATCAACAGATGAATGGATAAAGAAGATGTGGTGTGTGGTATACACACACACATAGTGGAATACTATTCGGCTATAAAAAGATGAAATGTCATTGCAGCAACATGAATGGACATCTGGAGTATATTGCGTTAAGTATAATAAGTCAGACGATGAAAGGCAAATACTATATGATAGCACTTCTATGTGAAATATAAAAAAGTACAACCAACTAGTGAATATAACAAAAAAGAAACAGACTCACAGATATAGAGAAGAAACTAGTGATTACCAGTGGGGAGAGGGCCATGATAGGGGTAGGGGATTAAGAGGTACAAATTACTATGTATAAAATAAATATGCTACAAAGGTAGATTGTACAACATAGAGAATATTGTCAATAGTATATAATAACTATAAGTGGAATATAACCCTAAAAATTATAAAGAGCTGTGTCGTGCACCTCAAAGACACATTATTATACATCAACTGTACCTCAGTACATTTTTTTAAAAAAATTAACAAAAAGAATTTTATAGAATACCAGCTAGCCTCTTTTAGAGACTCATTAACCATTATTAAATACATCTTGGCTGCTAGTCACTCTGAACCAGTGGTTCTCAATTCTGGCTGCTCCTTAGAATATCTTCGGGAGCTTTTAAAAATGCTGGTGCCTTGGGGCCCCTAATTCACCTCACCCCACCATCAGTAGATTTCCTTTTGACTAATCTGATTAGGACCTGGGCGCCCATGGTTTTAAAAAGTCCTCCAAATGATGCTGATGTGCAGCCTCTGTGCCTGAGTCCTGCCGTGTGGCTCAGGTGAGAAACAGCCCAATCCAACATCAGGACAGTTCAGAGCATCTGGTGCTGGAATGATTGATTTGGGGGCTCACCTTGAACATCCCTGTAGGCTTTCTCTGCTAGAGCATCTTAATCATGCACATTGCTTGGATCGCCCCACTGTGCTTCAGCATCAGCTGCTCTGAGTATTGCCCCCCACCCCCCTGCCCAGGTTGATTCAATGTATGCCATTGGTCTATGTGCCAAATGTACATTCCAGATATGATGAAAATGCACCCAGGCTGATAGAAACGTCTTCATACAGAGAGAAATGAAAAAGAAAAAAAGGATAGAGGCTTTCAATTTTGGAACAGTGGACCTACTTTCCCAATTATCTATATATAATTTTTTTTTACATTCTTTCAAGGACTTCTTTTTTCCAAGGACTTTTGTAATGATTTTTTTTTATATAAATCTCACTCTGGACTGCATATTTTTATCTTGAAGATTATCATCCTTTTTTTCCCTTTTGCTTATAAACCACTGAGTGAATAATCAAATAAAATTATTCTTCAACTGTTTCTCTAAGCATAGCTGTCAGCCTGTACAATTGTAAAAATGTTCCATAAACAGGATGCAGTTCATACATTTTGTCCACCCAAATCACTTTGTTATATCCTCATTTTCCTCACATACCCAAATGTAATTTGTTTAACTGTAAGAGAAAGATATGCCAGGGAAGTTTTATGACAGCATGTGGTTAGATTAAAGCCTGTGGAATACATTTTACCTCTGAAATATGCTGCTTAAAGAAAATAAACATTTATACGCATTCAGAAAAATAGGCATACAGAAAAGTTAGTAGGATTACAGCCTCTAGATTGACACTTTTGGAATATAAATTCAGAATTAAAACTCTATAAAAGCTTTATCACTATGCAAATGATGGAGAAAAAAGACTATTAAATTATAAGCAAAATCTGGCTCTAATTTCAGAAAGCATTCTTGCTTGGGGCAATGAGATTTTATATTTTAAAAGCTCAATTCCATCGTTTTCAGAGCATTTCTGTAAGATCATTAAATAGAGTCTGCCCAAAATAATCTGAAATATTTATAAGAGAGGCAAAGGACATTATACAAGAAACTATTTAAAGGAAACTTAAATATTATCAGTGCATACTCCCATTTCATTCTTCATGCCACACAATTTCATAGCATACTGACTGAGGTAGTATAATAATGAGGTGAAGAGGTGAACTTTGTAGGTTGACAGGATTCTGACTGTGGCTCTACCAACTTGAGCCAATTATTTATTAGCCTTTCTTAATTCCCATTTTCTCACCTATGCAATTGGTATTAGTAATATGTATCTCATGTGGTTGTAAGGATTAAATGAGTTAATGTACATCGAACACTTGGCAAACAAAATTTCAAGAAATTTATTTAAATTATTAAATATTACAATTTTTAATCATAGAAGCAGTATTGATTCTTTTGATTCCATTGAGGAGTGAAGAATAACCTCTCCCCGGGAAAAAAATAAAAATCGGATCCAGAGCAAGATGGCACCAACAGAGGCCCCTGAAGTTCCCTCTTCCCATGGACGCACCAAACGTACAGCGACGCGTGGATTAAGTCCTGCTGAGAGAAATCCAGAAACTAGTTGTGTATTCTTTTGCAAGAGAAAACTGAGAAAATACGTATATCAAATCAGGTAGTAAAGGCTGAGACACGCTCTTGCCATAAACCCCACCTTCGGCACAGCACATAAAATCGGAAGGGAACCCCCAACCCCCAAAGGATTTGGACCACACATTTAGCACCCCAGTTTTTAAGTCTGCTACCAGAAGGACAGACCCTCAAATCACATGGCTTTGAAAGTCAGTGGGGCTTGCATTCGTGAGTCCCCCAGGACTATATAGCTAACAAAGAAGCAGTTTTAAATGGGCGGATAGCCCTGTGGCTATACATCTGGGCTTGGTGCCAAGGGAGAAGGCAAAAATGCCCATCTCCCAGCTCCTCCCTGGAAGGCCTTTGACTGCCTTATTTCCAAGCTGCTGCACAAGGGTTTGGCTTCTGATTAGCCTGCCTCTAGGTGCTGACCATAATCCTCTCCTTCGGGATGCTGATGAGTCTTGGCACACCTTCAACTACTGCAAGCCACTTGGAAGATCACAAAGGTTTGAGAGGCAAATAGGAGCTCAGGCTGTGCTGGTTAATGAGGTTTATCTCCTACCCAAGACGGTACAATCTGTCAATACTGGGTGGTAGAAACCAACTCAGAGATTCAAGGAAAATGAAGAAACGGGAATGAGTTAAAAACAAACAAACAAACAAACGAACAAAATGAGCCAAATCTCCAGAAACCTAGCTTAATGAGACAAAGCTGAGTGATTTATGGAATAAAGAATTCAAAATAATGATAATAAAGCTGCTTTACTAAGGTCAGGAAAGCAATGAATAAACAAAGTAAGAAATGCAACAGAGATAGAAAATATTGAAAAATACCAAACAGAAGCCAAAGAGATGAAGAATACACTACTTGAACTGAAAAATCGAATAGAGAAGTTGAAGGGCAGTCAAGATCAAGGGGAAGAAAGGAAGTGTTCTCTTACGCAGTCTTTACTCCATCAACTTCACTGTTTTTACTCCACGTGTGGCCGTTCTGTATTTAGGGCTCTATGGGTTATGATCTGATACCATGACTCAAATCCTTCTCTTAAGCATTAGGCCCTATTTTATTTTAAAAATTCTTTTTTTATTTTTTATTTTATTTTATTTTTTTTGCTTTTGAGGGCCACAGCCACAGCATATGGAAGTTCCCAGGCTAGGGGTCGAATCAGAACTACAGCTGCTGGCCTACACCACAGCCACAGCAAAGTGGGATCCAAGGTGAGTCTTCGACCTACACCACAGCTCACGGCAACGCCAGATCCCCAACCCACCGAGTGAGGCCAGGTATCGAACCCGCATCCTCATGGAGACCATAGATTCGTTTCTACTGCGCCACAACAGGAACTCCTAGTCCCTATTTTAAATATCTTAATAAGATACTAATAATTAGTCAGATAATCAGATTTAAACTTTGGGATTTATCTGTAAGTCTCATCCTAATATGATTTATTCTTAGCAGTTCTGATGCTGATTATTATTTTATCTTAGTCTATACACCTTAGAAGTTACCCATCTTGAGCCAAATAGTTTTAGATTGAAATGGTATATACTATATATAGTACAGTGGAAACTTCTGGCAAAATGTGGCAGATTAAATACATGTGTTTACCTCTGCTCCTTTATAAAACTCTTCCATGTGACAGAAAAGCCATGAAGAAGGCATAAATGGATACGGACAAAATGGGAGAGGAAATGGCAGAAGAAAAGCAATATTAACATAAGATTGAAAGCTGGAAATTGCATGAAAAATGTGAAGGCCAATGGTCACTGTCTTAGCAGACTAGACACAGCAGAAAAGCCTTCATAAAAGAAGGCAACAAGAGGCTAGTCCCTTTGTGCTGCAGAACAACTAAGAGACTCAGGATCTGGGGGCATGAGGAAATTTAAAAGATGGTTCTCAGTCTTCACAGGGACAGTGAGACCCATAGGTCCCCTGTGTAACATGCCCAGCTAAGCAAATCTCCTCTCTTTACTCTGGGATGAAGAGAAATCACTTGGGTTTTTATGGATCTGCAGAGCCAGCCTGGGCATACATGTATGATATGTACACATACACAAATGAATAATATTTTGCCAGAGTTGGCAGTTTGGTACACATTTTGTTTGTTAGTCATGGAGTATTTATTCTGTTTCCCAAACTCTAAAGCCAGAGGGGGAGAAAATTGGGACATAAAATGTCCCTGTCTTGCTTAATTTGAGACTAGGACCCTGGAACTACAGGTGTGGTGGGGGAGTCTGATGAATACTTAATTAATATCTGTCATTTAAATCGAAAATGAACACGTTAAAAAATGAGTAGCTACTTATGGATCTGTTTGATATAATAAATCAATAAGTGAATTTGCATTTTAATTAAGGAGGTCTAATCACCTTGACCCCTTGTAAATCTCTTGGGGCTTAGTATTGGAAAGACCTTCAGTACTAAATATCTTTGACGGTTTTTAATGTATGAAGTGTGGGCAGCACTCGGTATTATTTACTGTCACACTATTATTTCCACAGGGTTTAAATCAGGGCAGTGATTTGAATCTAAACTATTCAATATATCATTTCTTACAAAGGCTTTCCCACAGCAGAGCAGAAGTATAGCTATTTTTAACAGGTCATTTGGCAAGGCAAGTGGATTATCAAACATCATGATTAAAGTTTAGCATCCTACTGAGGAGTGTGGTTATTTGGAAGAAATACAGAGAGTTAATGATGGGTAGATCAATAGCAAGTAGATTGATAGCTTGACAGGTCCTTAATGTCGGTTTAATATTGGGAGGGAATAATATTATTGATTGATCTCTATGGTTTTTCATGTCTTTCTTGTTAGCTTTGGTGTTTTCATTCAATTGCTCTATGAAAAAGCAACTTACCCAAAACTAGTTTCAAGGCAATTAATGTCATTAAGCAAAATATTCATTCAGCAGACTTATTCATAGAGCTGGAGAATTAAAACTACCCTACAAAGGCTTGGTTTTGGCCATGGAATGAACCATAATACTCAGGCACTGACTGGTCTGACTCATTTATATATGGGTTGACATTAATTTGCTTTAAAGAGCAATACCCATCTGTGAGTGTTGCATTGGTGAAAGGTCATAAAGTCTTAAAGGTGCCTCAACAACCTTAAAGTGAAATTGATAACTATGAAAGTCTTCTTTTTCTTTAGAACAATCCCTGGAATCTTAAAGCAGATAATCTAACATATTTTCCACTTATAAAAAGAGAATTATCCCCACCAAAACAGATTCTTTCTTTATCTTGAGGTTGTATTTGAGATGGAACATGGGTCAGAATTGGGCCAGTTACTTCTCCATGTGTGGCTGAATAGAAGGGAAGCCTTTCCTGTGCAGAGGAACTGCTGGGCCTTTCTAGAGCCACTTAAGTTTCTGCTCATGACTGGTCGTGGGATGCTTCCCCAAGTTGGCTATGAAGTATGGACTTTTGGTGCACGGATTGGCAGCAAAATAACAATATCATACCCCTCTGTACATTTCCCTTCAATGACCGAGTGTTGGAGAAAACTGGTCTTGTGGTTTCCAGAAAGGGATATGATAAGTAAGCTAATGTCATTACAGGTGATAGAATGGAGCAGCTGCTCAGTATTATGTATCCCACTTACCACAATTTGATACACAGTAATGTTGTGTTTGTCTAAATTTTAACTCTCCACCCCAAGTGTTATCTCCATGAGGCAGTGCTTTTTGTCTGCTTGGTTTACTGTAGCCTCCTAATACCTTATATAGAGTCTGACATAGGGCTGAACAATAAAAAATGAATGAATGAACATTGCCCAAGCTACCCTATGCCATGTCCTTGCCTCTGGAGAAGTAAATTTACATAAAACATAAGATTGGAGTAAATGTGCTAGCTCTCATGTCATCAAAACAGTATGGTATGAAGATGGTGCTGGAACCATCTTCGAGTATGGCTTATGACTATCTTGACTGTTTTAGTGACTTTATGTCCTTAAGTAGGCAGCTGTGGTCATACTTTCTACAGCTATGTGAGATATAGTATTTCTAGGTATCTTTGCAAAATACTTGAAAAATCGATTTTATTTGATGACCACTTACTGCCTGAAATATGCAAATCATCCATTAGATCTGAGGGGTTTTAAGAATGAAAGAGTCTGCATCTTGAAAGATCTTACAGCTTCCTAGAGGAAGTCAACCATAGCAATAATAATAATAGCAACACTGATAGTTATAGAGCATGTATTATCTTCCAGCCTCTGTTGTAAATTTCTAACTTTTATATACTTGTAAAATGTATGAAGTGTCTATGTTTAACGTACTTATAAAATATATATAATTTAATCTTTATAGTATATTCCCCTTTTATTGATAAGGAAACCAAGACATAGAGCAGTTAGTATAGACATTTAAGGCTAAGCAAGCCCAGAGAAAAATTCCATGGATCCAGTGAAATGTGAAGGATGTGATTAATCCCACAAAGTGCATAAGTAGCATCGGTCTAGGCTGATTTTGTCAGTATCAAAACTGGAGGTTAAGGTAGGTTCTCATGGTGACATAATTTGGCAGCAGGCAGCAGGTGTTGGGGGCAGGCAGAGATTTGGGGGAAGATGTAGCAATATCCAGCCAAGACCTAGATGGAAGGACTGTAACTCAGCAGTTACCTAAAATACTGGAAACAGTAGGGAACAAGGCCAAGCCTGGGTCTGAGGACACTAGGGAGCATATGGGTTGGGCTACTATGACAGAGACTGGGACAACAATTAAAGCACAACTGTCGTTGGGCAAGTCAAGGTCTTATTAAAGGACACAAGCTCATTGCCTGCAGGTCAGAGTCTACACAGGAATAAGGCTGACTTTTGATTAGATTCTTGGGGAACCTTAAGTCCCATCCTGGCTACCAAATGGATTGGTTCTATAGCAACCATGGAATGAATGGAATATTTGAATGAATGAATGAACAAACATCATCTTTGAGAGGCTAAGTAAATAGAGCTCAATGAACTGGAGATATTTAGGGACAGACAGACATATAAGTGGTTTTTCTGTGATAATGAATTTATTCTTGAGCAAACCTCTCATAGATTCAGAGGAATGGTGACTGTCTTCCATAATTAAACTTGAATCTTGTGTTCCAAACTCCTTTCAAATGGACAGGAACCTTTGCTATTATAGGTGCATAAAAGCAGCATTTATAATAGGAGGAAAAACTTGAAGTAATCCTAAAGTTATATTTGTCTATGTAGCGTGGGCATCTTTTACCGAAATTGTTCTTAAGATACTGTCTTTTAATGTATTTGATAGGTGAGGGTTGAACCTTTGTGATGATTAAAGACGACATCTAGTAGTGGCGGGAAAAAGCAGTGGATTTGCTTTATCCATATATCTTTTCCTTGAAAACGTGTATTTAGAGTGAGTTGACCACAGTTAAAGTAAGAGATAGTATGTTAGGTCTGCTGTTTGCTTTCACTAGATTCCTTTTGTTATCATAGCCATGGTAAACACCCCTATTTAACACAAAAGGAGAAAAAGCAAGGTGTGTATTGACACCTGGATGTAGATAGATCATGTTGGCTATAGAATTGCTAAATTCTTCCCTGAACTACTTGTCAAAAAGCTTTCTCTTTCAGCCTGTGCTTATTTTTACACGTGTAATCCAAACTATTTCTTGATGTGATAGAGTTTTCCAATGATAATCTCTACATTCGCTAAAGTAAACTGTATTTTAATTAAGATCTTGGCCTTGGACTTCTCTTACCGTTGTTTGGAGATATTTGTGTAATTGATTTATACTTAGTATAGAACCAGCTTTGAATCTGACCTGTAAATCAGATTGGAGCTGCTTAAAATTTATCTTGAAATTTATTCTGAGACAATCTGTGTTATGTTTGTGTGAATTTGTTTTAGCTAGTATATGCTTTTTCTTGCCTTGGATCAAAACCAGACTAACTGTATGGAGTGTCAGTGAGAAGAAATGAGGATAATTGCTGGTTTAAAAATATAGCTGTTGTAGATTTAACTGGCACCCAACCCAGAGTTGTAGGTGGAAGGTAGCAAGCTGAAGGGAGATTTATGAAGTGGACTGTGCAGGTTCTTTGTGCTCGTGAACAGAGATGGCAAACCAGCACACACATACTTCTAAATAGCCACAGCCGAACTGGTTTTATGAGGCCAGCATCGGAGAACCCTGTGTGAAGGATCCCTACCAGTTTGCACTTGGTGACCACCTTCCAAAGGGGTGCCAATGTTATCTCTCAAAATTACTCCAGCCAGTTCTTATTTTGGTCCCAGACCACAAATCCCAGACTTGATTTGATGACTCCGTTTGCCTTTAAATCTCAGATCACCCCACTGCTTGCCCTATTCAGGTTTGGTTTCTTTTGTCTGCTATTCCTATGTTCATCCATAGTCGCATCCCTAATTTGACACCTGCTGCATCACTCCTGCCATTCTGACTCCAGGTTTTGACTTTGTCTCTCTGGCCCAATATTAATTGTTGCTGTTGGCTACCCGCCTTTTACATGACCCAAATTGGCCACCATGTACTCTTTAGGATGCTTTTTTTTTGCCAGTCCCCTTTCTTATAAAGTGGTGCTGGGCACAGCTGCTGCGAAGCATTGGCTTGTACCCTGGGGCTTGCTTTTCTTTGAAGCATTATTGAAATTTTATTGAAAATTTTTCATTGGACATTCATGTGATTGACTACCACATAAAGAGCTAAAGTGAAAGTGAAAACAGGGGTTAATGAATTGCAAATAGTGTGGGATAAAGTGTAGCATAAAGTGTAGCCCCAGATGTGTGCATCCTTTAATTATGATGATAATAGTGAACCCTTTCCACCATCGCTTTTCAGGGAAGAAATTTGAGGTCCAGGATGTTTGTGTCCTCAGATTTACATGGTAAATCAGTAGAGCTGGGATAGACATCTCAGGTCCTGAGCCCTAATGTCCCTTGATCACAGGTTGAAATGTGAAACACCTGGTTTTACCAGTTACTTCGGATCACAAAGGAAAATCAAGTCCAACTATGTCAGCAAACATTTGAATACTAATCCATGAAGCAAATCATCCTCAGTGATCACCTGTTAAACATATTTCTGTGTGCAAAAGTTAAGATATATTTTCCATATAAACTCTAGCCGGCTCACTCTGCTGTCTTTCTTAAAAACTAACTTCCTGTCTCAAAGGCCGAAATACTTTGTATTGTCTATGTTCTAATGTACCATGATATGGAGATAGTACTTCCTTTCCCCCAATAAATTTTATTTTAGAAATACGTGTTTACCCAAATGAAAAGACATCTGTGTACCCATCAAAATATTCTTGATATTTCTGATAGAAACAGTGTGGCTGTAAGACCATAAGATTAACTAGATTTGAGATAGAGTTCTTTCTCCTTGTCTGTAGTTTCAGGATTAATACGTTTTACTGATTTTTATCCTCCTTCTGATCATGGTGACTTGTATAGATAATCTTTGATCTGTTAGTATCACTTCTACCTCTGTGGAGTAACCCTTTACTTCCTGGAAGCCAATGGATTTAACATTTGACTAAAAGAAAAGTAACCCCTTGAATTTAACACCACCTGCCCACACAGGGGCAGCAGAAAAGATAAAAGCTCCTGAGACACCTTGGATAGAAGGATGTGGCGTGTCCTGTTGAGGAGGAGGACAGAGGAATGAAACCAGTTTTGCTCCTTCGGGCAATATAGATAACGGGCCTTTATCTTTAAAGGAAGTGAACAAGGAATCTCAGCCACCAGACTGAGATACAGACAGCGTTTTTCTTGCAGGAAAGCTACTGACCTTTTCTGAGCTTCAGTTTTCCCATTTGTAAAATGGACATAATAAAGATATAGATGGTTACGGATGCAAAGTTTTCTGTGACATGAGCACATCTGGCTCTTAGAAAGTGAAAGTGACTTATTATTGGCTCTTTGAGAGGCCCCCAAGGAGCGGCTTCCCTGGCTGCATGCCTCATGGGATGGGCCGGAGTGGAGCTGCAGGGGGTGGTGGGGAAGCTGATACAGAAACTGGTGGGGGAGGTGGGGGGGGGTGGCGGGGGAGGTGATTAACAGCAGGTGCTACTTTCTTCCAGCTCAAAGGATGAGGTTTGCTTTCTCGGTAATGGCAACTCATAAAATGCTGTAGTCAATGTGGATGGCTCTGAGAGCCAGCTTGGAGGTGACGTGATTATGTGGCCTCTTGAGATTGTCTTGTTTCTGGGGATTACACACCAGGCAGACGGGTCACAGGTAGTACCACAGATACATACAGTCTCCCAGTTTTCAAGGATTTGAAGGATTTTAAGTTTTCACTCTCAGTTTTCAAGGACTAAGTTTCTGTCAAGTATATTGATGTTAATATTGAGACATCCTGTTATTTGATTTTTGTGATTCAGAAGGCCCTTTATGATTTAAAGTCTTTGTTTCATATCTACCTCTATATAACTATATCTATTATGATAACAGGCATGTACCATTGTGTAGTATGCCAGATATTCAGAAGTGATTGTTCATTAAAAAAAAACTGGTCATTTTTAGCATTACTAGAATTTTGCTAGTTTGGATGCATATGTGGATAAACTACATCTCAAAGGGTAGCCTAATTCTGTTACCCTGCTCTGAATATATGTAAGCAATTTGCTTATATATTTTTGATGATTTTAGATTTAGTATTTTGGTGTAAGTATTCTATGAAAAAATTAGGCTGACAAATTGGAAACTCTCTTGCTCAGCAGAAGGTGCACCTCAGTTGTGTTTAGAATTGGGTCACTAATAATTATAGACACTTATCTAGTGTTTGCATGGGCATTTACTCTTCCAAATATGTTACTCCTTTTTCACAACAACTGCATGAGATGGGGGCTGTTATTTTCCCCTTTAACAGAGGAGTAAACTGAGGCAACGTAGATCACGGAGCTCAAACTCATAGTTAGTGAGCAGCAGAGCTGGGATCGAAACCCAGGCCGTGGACTCCAGGCACTCAGCCACCACAGGTGATGCCTCTCAGTTTACAGACTCCTGAGATGAGCTCTCTTGTCAGAACTTATTAAGATCAAATCATATTTATGTGCCTGGGTTTCACCACGCTCCCCACTCCAGGGAAGCCTCTGCTAGGTTTCCTCACTTGCCTGATGCCGGAGCAAGCATGGGGTTCTAAGCATCATCTTCCGGGATGAGGGGTGGAGGTGGTACAGGGCGGCACCAGGGGAGCAAATGCTTTCACCACTTCCAGAGCAGCCCTTCCAAAGAAAGTCGAAACTAAGTGGACAGAAATGGGACCTGATAAGAGGATGGGGGGGAAAAAAACCTACCTGTGGACTGTGCAGAGCTAAAAAAAGGGGAGAATGATAAGAGCACAGTAAAAATAACAGAAGAAATCAGAAAAAAGGACCATCTTAAAGGGGAAAGTTAAGCCAAGCAGTGTTCCTGATTTCTAGAGTGGGCTCAACTTATTTCTGGCTATAGTGCAGGTCACCTTGGGTATATCTTTATTTTTGGGGAAGACTGTATATTGCATGATGATTAAACATACTCCAGAGCAGTGCTTCTTGAGAGGAGCCATTTTACCCCCAGGGGAATATTTGGAAATGTCTAGAGACACTTCTGTTTGTTACAAATTGGGGGTGGGTGCTACTGTCATCTAGTGGGTAGAGGCCAGAGATAATGTTAAACATCTGACAGTGCACCGGCAGCCCTCTGCAACAAAGAACTACCTAGTCTAAAATGTTAGTGGTGCCAGTTCTGAGAAATTCTACTCTGTAGTCATACTGCCTGGGTTCAAGTACTGGCTCTGCCCCTTCCTATTTGTGTGACTTTGGGAAAAAGGTCTACTGCTGTGCCTCAGTTTCCTCATCTGTAAAAGGGGTGATGCTAAGACCTATTTCATTTAAAATAAAGATACGCTTTTGTCTTATGGAAGATAAACCAGAGTCAAATAAGTCATGATGTTCTATGATTGTACAATGCATCTCTTTTTGAGAGATATTAAAATGTGAAAATAAATGTGTCTTAGAGTTGATAATGAGTATGACAAGTTTAATAGATTTTTGGAAAGATTAAGTGGATGTGTTTTTTTGTTTGTTTTGTGTGGGTTTTTTTGTTTTGTTTTGTTTATGCTTTTTAGGGCTGAACCCGAGGCATGTGGAGGTTCCCAGGCTAGGGGTCAAATCAGAGCTACAGCAGCTGGCCTATGCCAGAGCCACAGCAACGCCAGATCCGAGCCGCCTTTGCAACCTATACCACAGCTCATGGCAACGCCAGATCCTTAACCCACTGAGCGAGGCCAGGGATCGAACCCACAACCTCATGGTTCCTAGTTGGATTTGTTTCTGCTTCGCCACAGCAGAAGCTCTGGATGTGTTTTCTTAGGCAGTTCTTGGCACACACGGTGCTGTATGGGGTTTAGGTACAGTGGGGATGAAGAAGAGGGGTTTCCTTTTCCTTCTTCTCTCTCAGATCCTGTTTAGTGTTAACGGATCCAGAAGAGCCAGGGCCCCCAGGGCTTTACCTATAGCAGAGCAAACCTTCTGGACCCTGGTTATCAGCCCACATGCAACAAAATAAAAGAGACAAATAAGAAGCCCAAGAGAGTCCAGGCAGTTGATGGTTCAAAGTGTGATAGGAAGGGTGGCTGCGGTAACTCCTCAGATGAGAGGGATGGAGCCTGACATGGAGAGTTCAGGGTCCCCTCTTGTTTATGGTACTAGTGGAAATCCAGGGAGCTGCGTTTTCCTCTGACAATGATTTGACTGAGTCGCTGATCACAATGTGTAGAAATAGCCATGGGGGCCAGAACCATTTATTTACTTAGTTGTAGTTCTAACTGACATCTGAGTGACCAACTAAGAGAACTTAGGTCACCTTTTTAGAAGTTTTTATGTCTTTGACTCATTACCTATTTTTCAGTGATGATAACCACATTTTTATGTTTTGGTGGTTATTCCATTAGGATTCTATGTGAAACAGTTATACAATTTGTGGGTGCAAAGTACTGCCTTAAAAATGGGAGATTTGGAGTACCCGCTGTGGTGCAACAGGACTGGAGGCTTCTCTGGGGCGTTAGGCACAGATTCAATAGCCAGCCTAGTGTGGTGGGTTAAGGATCTGGCATTGCTGCACTTGCAGCATAGGCTGCAAATGCTGCTCAGATTTGATCCCTGGCCTGGGAACTCCATATGCCATGGGGCAGCTAAAAAAAAAAAAAAAAAGAAAGATTAATGTGGAACTTCTGAAGGATGAAAGGCCTTCAAGCAACTTTTTATCAGGAGCTATAGTTTCTGTGCTGAAGTTTTGCATCCTTTGTATTCCAAACACTGCAGTGAAGAATCTGAGAAATTTAGCACAAGGGAACTGCTAGCCAGATCAACTCATTCTTTCACTCAAACACTGATTCAGTTATTTATTCACTTGTAAGACATTTGTTGAACACCTCCCGCATGGTAGTCACTGGAGTTATAAAGATGAATAAGAGTTCAGGATCTTTATTAAAAATCCCCATATCTGTATCTTATTCTTTTTGTTAAATTTATTTTTCATTAAAGTGGTGATAGCAACTCCTAGCTGTAAAATTTTTTTTTTTTTTTTTGGCTTCTTAGGGCCATACCTTCGGCATATGGAAGTCCCCAGGCTAGGGCTGGAATTGGAGCTACAGCTGCAGACCTACACCACAGCCACAGCCACACGGGATCTGAGCCACATCTGTGACCTGCACCACAGCTCACAGCAATGCTGGATCCTTAACCCACTGAGTGAGCCCAGGGGTCAAACCCAAAGCCTCATGGTTACTAGCTGGATTCGTTTCTGCTGTGCACTAAGTTTTATATTGCTTCCAGACCATTTGTTCCTTGAGTAGAGGCTGATAAATTAACTACAGTCACTACAACTCTGCCATGTAAGAATGTAAGAGTAATTGTATCAGTCAGAGTTCAACCAGAAAAGTGGAGGCAATAGGAAATGAATATTAAGAAAGTTATTGCAAGGAACAGGCTTACTCAGTTCTGGGACTGGCTGTGTAAGTCCAAAATCTGCAAAGAGAGCAGCCTGGAATTCTCAGACAGTTGAAGCTCCTGTCCAAAGGCAGAATTCATTTTTCTTCTGGGAAGCCTCAGTTCTGCTTTTAAGGTTTTCCAGTTTTCCAGCTTGTCCATTCAAATTATCTAATGTAGTTTTCTTTATTTAAAGTCAACCGAGGAGTTCCTGTTGTGGCTCAGTGGGTTAAGGACTCGACATTGTCTCTGTGAGGGTGGGGTTGGATCCCTGCCCTCGCTCAGTGGGTTAAGGATCCAGTGTTGCATCGAGCTGCCACACACTGTGGCATAGGTTGCAGATGTGGCTCAGGTGGGGTGTTGCTGTGGCTGTGACAGGGGCCTCAGCTGCAGCTCCAATTGCACCTCTACCTGGGTAACTTCCATATCCTTCAGGTGCTGCTGTAAAAGGAAAAAGAAAAAAGAAAAATAAAATAAAATCAGCTGATTATAGACTTTAACCATATTTACAAAATATCTAGAACAGTATTTGGTTGAATAATTAGGGACTAGCCTAGCCAAGTTGACACATCAAAAAGATCTTCGCAGTAATATTTGAAAGAAATGTGTTTTGTATATGTTAATGAACAAGTAATAGCCAGAGTATCTCTAGCCACTCTTAATTATCTAGTGATACTTTGACATTATTACATTATTTGGGCTGTATTTATAAAACAGCAGTTAATCGATAGAATCAGTGAAAAAAATAGACACCTTTGTGCATCAGTTTGGTCAGTTTATAAATTAAGATTTAAAATGTGTAACTAGTGTCAGCATTTGGAGGACACGGTCTCTTGCTACTAATATTTCTCATCATCACTTTAGTTCATTCATTGGATGGCAGGGTTCACCATACTAGGAATGGTCTTTGGGATCTAATTTTAACTTGGGAAATTTATAAATCCAAATTTAAGACTATTCTATCTCATACTTGAGAGGCTGAATAGGAATATGATCATGGAGTTTAGTTTGTGTTAGAATGTCTTATTCATTTGTTTTGCCACTTGCTAAATCACCCAATTTATATTATTTGTTGAATAACGTGATTAAGAGCACAGGCTCTTGCGAGGTGTATGACCTTGGAAGAGTTAAATAAACTAAGCCGTTTCTTCTCATTGTGACATAGGAATAATGCCATTAACTACTTCATAGATTGTTTTGAGGACTAAACGAGGTTATCCTGCAAGTCAGAATATTTACTTCTTGAGGTCATGGACTTGATTTTCAGTCTTAGAATGTCTTGGCACAGCACAGAGATTGACAAAGGCGTACGTACTGGCCATTGCAACGCACCTGCTAATGGTGGATGTCCAGATTGTGGTGGAAGCACACTGGAATGAGAATCCCTGCCTACTCTTCCTGCAGAGGGGCAGGTTTGCCATCCACTGCCCACACAGAGAGTGAACCTTAGCACAGCCTTCAGAACTTGGCATTGAGATTAATGATGTGATGAAAGAGGAACTGTTTCATCAAGAAAGAGTAACTAAAGAAAATGATATTGAATCTTTGCATGGAAAGTCAGCTTCATGACCTCGAGAACTAAATTTAAAGCTCCTAAAGCAATTTCTAGGTTAAAGAGCAATATTATGAAATGACTGGATGTCACTTTCTTAGAGATTTACCTAAAGAGAGCTGTCAAGTGAAATCAAGATTATAGGTGTCCTATTATTAAATTATTGTGTGGTTAGTGGGTTCATTTTAACTTTGTCTTTAAGTTAAGGTTTTATATCTTTCTCCCTTCCCTGCCCCCACTTTTCCATGCACTCGTCTGTTTTTTTCCATAAGGTTTTATTTTGCTCTAGTTATTTGGCTGTATATACATACTTCTTACTTGTAGGAGTAATTTTCACCTGTTCCCCAGTGATTTCTGATATTGAAAGTAAATGACTCTGTCAAATATATTTTCAAAGAACTTCTGCACAGAGACATTAACTCACTTTATGAATGCCTTCATATAAGAGATATATTTTCCAGCTATGTATAATAAATCTGCTTGTATCTTTGGGATATTTTTTCACATTCACAGATTTTACTGGGTTTTTTATTAGATTACTTTTTTACCCTAAAATAAATTGCCTGCCAATGAGTTGCAATACATTAACTTTCAATGAAGAATGAAGTGAAGGGGAGGAATATAAAATTATAAATAGATGTATAAATGGCATTATCCTAACAACAGGAGACTTATCATAGTCTAGTTTGTGGGGCGTGTGATTGCATTCCCATCATTGTTCACTGGCAGAACAACCTCACAATAGTTCATATAACCCTTTTCGTTAGGCTCGTGTTCCATAAAATGGGACTCAAACACCTGCTTCCCATAAAGTTTTACAGGTTCTAATTTATTAAATACCTTCTATGCTTGCCAACTTCTCGGTGCTAGTTTCTGCATAGAAGGAGTTATGAGTCAAAAGTCAACCGTATCTATGGAGGTCTCTATATCTCAGGGAAGGAGCAGTTGTTCATAGGAATACAGATGAGGCTGGGTTTTCTACATAATGTGATTTGGATGCTACTTTTCTTGCTCTTTACTTCCTTGGACAAGGACACTTATCTTGCTCTTACCTGTAGGCTTGGAATTTCCCACCCACTGAGGATATTTTTGACTCCACACACACATAGTCACGACATATCAGGCAGTGGTTGGCTCACTCTTAAAATCTATTCTTGCTCTTCAGTTTAACCCTCTCTTTAAAAAAAAAAAAAAGTCTGCCTTATATCATAGTTATTTATATACTTAGCAGAGTACCTAGCGCAAAGTATAAAAAAACATGCATACACACTTGTGCTCACATAGCAGCTACTGAAGGTTTAAGAACACTGTGCTGAATTCTCTACATTCTCTAAATTCTCTACATAAGTTATTTAATGTAATTATCATCAAACCGATGACCTATATACTGTTATCATCCCTATTTTACCAAAGAAGAAATGGAATCCATTTTGAGAGTTTGAAAAACTTTGTCCAAGGTCACACAACTAGTAAATGAAAAAGCTAGTAAGTATTGGAACAGAAAGCTTTGAACTCCAAAGGCCACATGCTGGGCTGCTGGGCTCTTCTTTCCTTGTTCACTCACTGGTGCATCAGTGAATGCTTGCCTTCCTTACTCAACTGGAAGCTTCTTATATCTTTTCTCTCTGTAGCCTACGTGGCACCTGCCATGGACTTGGCAGCAATAAATACTGCTGACTCAATGGTACACCTGGCCAAGGGCAAGGGGATTTCTAATCTACACATCTTCCTATATCAAGACCAACCAAGGAAAGTGTATTTCACTGTAGTTAATATATTTAAAGCAAAAGCAAATACAGGATTCACCAATTGATCACCATCCACGAATGAGCTTATACTGTAATATATAAAAAGTTAACATGCTCTTAGGAATTATTGAGAAGTTGACATTTGAGAGCTAATTTATTAGAATGTCATGATACTAACACTTTAAAAAGAGCCCGAAGAATCTGGAAGATCCCTGTGACAGTGAGCGAGATGATTAAAGGTGTTAAGGTTGGTGTTTGTGAGGAAATGAATTGGGAATATTTAACAGAAAGAGAAGGTCATGGTTCGATAACGACTTTGAACATATGGAGATTTGGAAAGAAACTGATAGTGACCCATTTTGTATTCAATTTACATCCAAGAGATTTAAGTACTTAAAGTAACATGTTTGGTTTGGCATTTATATTCATCCAGCTTATTTACTTAATGTCCATTATGATCAACCACAAAGGCTTTAAAAGAAGAAAAAAATCTGTACACAGTAAGTTATATTGTTGCCACTGTTCAACTGAAGTGGCACATTGTTTTCTGGCTCTAAAATATAGAGGGACGTTATTTTACAGATTCTCCGTGTAGCATAATTTTGCAAGAAAAGGCATAACCTTTTCAAATAGACATTTTCATCTCTAAAATTTTTCTAAAAATAGATGGCATAACATTTTATCTTAATTCCCCCCTTTTCCCAGGCAGTCAAGAGAACAAAGTCTAGCATCTACTGATATCTGATTATATAATACATTATAGTGATTATACTTTGTTAATCTATAAGCATAGAGATGTTCTTCCTTATCTGTATGTCTGAAACCAAAGAGAACATTGTCAATTTGTGATCTATTTGCTTTTGTTTCCTTGGATCTAGAATAATGTGTAGCACATTAGCAATCTTCAAATATTTGTTAAATTAAATGTCAGCAATCATTTGATATCTCTTTGTGAATTCACCGTTAGGCTGTGAGTTGTATGAGATCAAGGTCCATGCCAGATGCCTCTGTTGTTCTCCACAGTATCTAGCCTAATATCTAGCCTACAGTAAGTGTGTCTCTTAAATATATAAAAGAATATTTTTTTAAAATTCAGCATAGTTTTTTTACCAGGTGTTTCAGTTGAATAATAATTAATACATTCAAGTCCTGGTTAAGATGCTCCTAGTTTTTGATGATAAAAATCATCTCATCAACAAATATGGTCGGTAGATAGAGCATCCAAACCATTTCCATAAGTCATATAAAGTTAGTTACAGGTATGAACCATGAAGGATGGAATGTACCATTTACTGTTAAAATATTAATTTTACCAACTTCAGTTAAGATAAGAGATCTTTACTGATTTGGTTCTTTCTCAGAAGAATGATGGGAAGTCAGTGAATTTTGGAAAAAATTCTCATTCTTAGCCACTTCTGTAGCGAGTGGAAGTAGTACTTAGTAGTGATCTAAGTATTACTTAGGAGAATAATTATACATAAACTCTGTTTGCTTCATATTTATGTGTCTGGACACACTGGATTTAGATTTTGTTGTTTCATATTAAGTGAGTGGAGATGTGATATCTCCATTCAGGAGAATCTATGAAATTAACAAGTGTCATAGGAACTTAAATTTAAGAAAAATGTCTTTTATCATATATAGTTTTTTTTTTTTTTTTGCTTTCAGTGATTTTGTTTGCAAATTTCATGTTGTAAGAGCAGTGTCTGGAAATCCAGATGCATTGTTACCCTCAATGAGAAATGCTAAAGTCTCCCATTGAGATCTCTCTTAATCCATTTTGCTTCTAAATTATCTTTTAAATAATTTGAACTAAAAACATCAATGCATGATTTCATCAAAATTTCCTTAGAAATATTAGTACACTAAAGTTTAAAGCTGTTTATCTGCACTTCTCTTTGGTGCATATCAAACCAAGAGATGAAATGGCTTATTTCCTATTGCCTAGTCCTAGTTCAATCCAACATGAATTCAGCTTCTGTCCTGGGTTGGTGTGGAGCTGAAAGGACAAGCATTTTCCAAAAGACTATACATAGAGCCCTCTATGTTCTTGTGTACTGAGAAGGTTGCTCATGAAGTTGAGAAAATTCTCTCTCTGTCTGAATTTTCTCATGAGCATAAATCCACTGCTCTACTTAATTATAAGGAGGGAAGCCAAGACTGTGGGTGAAATAAATGTAAGAGAGAAATGATCACTTTCTTTATTGTCTCGATTTTATTTTTCTCAAAGCTAGAAATAGCCAAAGGAGAATTGATTATTAAATAAGCATTAATCCTGGCCCTTTGATTAAAGTTGTAAGTGTAATTTCCTAGACATCCTGTGGACAGCTGTAAAACACAATTAGATTGTAATAATAAATGAGTTTGGCCAATTGTTTTCCCCTGACTCAGGCTGCTATCTTTGGAGAAATCTTCCTTAAGGAAACAGTCTTCCCATTTCATCTTTCATTTTGAAGCTTTGGCAGGAGAATGGACTATCCTAATATTTAAATTCTTACACTTATGGCATAACATATAGACTGACCAGAGTGTATAGTGCTCAAAGATTGACAGGTTTGCAATGAATATTAATTCAGGAATTGATCTAAGAATCTAGCGTTGTGGTTAAAAGTTGACTGGCTATTTTAAAAAGCCCATACATGACAAGCCCACAACGAACATCATTCTCAATGGTGAAAAGCTGAAAGAATTCCCACTAAGATGAGGAACAAGACAAGGATGTCCACTCTTACCACTTTTATTCAGCATAGTTTTGGAAGTTCTAGCCACAGCAGTGAGAGAAGAAAAAGAAATAAAAGGAATCTAAAAAGGAAAGGAAGAAGTAAAACTCTCACTGCAGATGATATACTATACATAGAAAATCCTAAAGATGCTACCAGAAAACTGTTAGACCTCATCAATGAATTCAATAAAGTTTCAGGATACAAAATTAATACACAGAAATCCATTGCATTTCTATATTCTAATAATGAAAGATCAGAAAGAGAAATTAGGGAAACAAGCATAAGTACCATTGCATCAAAAAAAAATTAAAATACCTAGGAATAAACCTGCCTAAAGAGACCAAAGACCTGTACTCTGAAAACTATAAGAGTCTGATGAAATAAATCAGAGGTGACACAGACAGATGGAAAGATATACCATATTCTTGGGTTGGAAGACTCAGTGTTGTCAAAATGAGTATACTACCCAAAGCAATCTGCAGATTCAGGGGAATCCCTATCACATTACCAATGACATTTTTCACAGAACTAGATAAAAAAATTTTAATTTGTATGGTAATACAAAAGACCCTGAATAGCCAAAGCAATCCTGAGGAGGAAAAGTGGAGCTGGAGGAATCAGGCTCCCCAACTTCAGTCTATACTGCAAGGCTACGGTCATCAAAACAGTATATGGTATTGGCACAGCAACAGACATATAGATCAATGGAACAGAACAGAAAGCCCAGAAATAATCCCAAGCACCTATGATCAATTTACGACAAATGAGGCAAGAACATACAATGGAGAAAAGACAGTCTCTTCAATGAGTGGTGCTGGGAAGACGACAGCTACATGCAAAAGAATGAAATTAAAACATTCTCTAACACCACAAAAATAAATTCAAAATGGGCTAAAGACCTAAACATAAGACTGAACACTGGGAGTTCCTGTCATGGGGCAGTGGAAACGAATCCAGCTAGGAACCATGAGGTTGTGGGTTTGATCCCTGGCCTCGCTCAGTGGGTTAAGGATCTGGCGTTGCCATGAGCTGTGGTGTAGGCAGACAGCCGTAGCTCCGATTGGACCCCTAGTCTGGGAACCTTCATATGCCATGGGGGCATCCCTAAAAAAAACCAAAAACACACAAAAAAGGACCGAACACTATACTCTTAGAGGAAAACATAGGCCAAACACTCTCTGACATAAACTGCAGCAATATCTTCTCAGATTCGCCTCCTAGAATAGTGAAAATAAGACAAAAATAAATAAATGGAGCCTAATTAAACTTAAAATTTTTTGCACAGCAAAGGCAACCATGAACAAAACAAAAAGACAACCCACAAAAATGGGAGAAAATATTTGCAAATGAAGCAACTGACAAGGGATTAATCTCCAAAATATGCAAAAAACTCCTGCAGTTTATTATTAAAAAAAAAAAAAAACCAACAACAAACAACCCAGTTTAAAAAAGTCGGCAGAAGGTCTAAATAGACATTTCTCTGGCGACGATTGTTATGATCTTGTGTTTGGTACTTACCCTGTGTGCTGCTCTTTGGTGGCGTAAGAAGGGACTGGCCTTATTATTCTGCATATTGCAGTTCTTGTCGCTGACCTGGTACAGTCTCTCCTACATCCCATACGCACGGTCAGACGAGTGATTCTTTCTGATGAATGCTTAAAAGGAGACAGAGCAGAGCAGGGCTGGCTGGCGGGAAGCAGGCTGGAGAAAGAGAGCAGAGAGAGCAGAGAGACCTCTCTGGGTCTTCTCAGCAAGGGGAGAAGCTGCCCTAGAAACGAGGGCCAGTCCGTGGAGCGCACAGCCTCGGCGGGGCTCTGGGAAGGGACCATCCTCCCCAGAAGCCTAGGGCCTGTACTGAGAATCTGCCCTGGTCTCCCGCCTTCAACAGTCGTTCAAGCAAACTGAGCGATGAATGAGGTCTAATCACGTGAATTTTAGGGGAGGATTCATAGGATCAGTTATAAACATTTTGCTCTTTAAAATCCAGTTCATGGGAGTTCTTGTGAGGCTCAGCAGCTTAAGGATCCGGCATTGTCGCTGCTCTGGCTTGGGTTCAACCCCTGGCCCCAGAACTTTTACGTGCTGTGGGCACAGCCAAGAGAAATAAATAAAATCCAGTTCTTGATTTCTCTTTGAATAGTCATTCCTTTGTTAGGTTATATTTTGTATTTAAATTTATTTCTTCACATTAAGATTAGCATGTGTTGGAGTTCCCATCGTGGCTCAGTGGTTAATGAATCTGACTAGGAACCATGAGGTTGCAGGTTCGATCCCTGGCCTTCCTCAGTGGGTTAAGGATCCGGCCTTGCCATAAGCTGTGGTGTAGGTTGCAGATGTGGCTCGGATCTGGCGTGGCTGTGGCTGTGGCGTAAGCCGGCGGCTACAGCTCCAATTCCACCCCTGGCCTGGGAACCTCCATATGACGCGGGTGTGGCCCCAGAAAAGACAAAAAAAAAAAAAGAAAAAAAAAGATTAGTATGTGTTGTGCTGGTTAAGATTTCTCAGTAAATAAATACCATTTCAGAAACTAATAAATAAATAGATATTTCTCTAAAGAAGACATTTGGATGGTCAAAAACAAATGAAAAGATGCTCAACATCACTGATTATTAGATAAATGCAAATTGAAACTACTCTGAGGTGCCACCCTATACCAGCCAGAATGACCATCATCAAAAAGTCTACAAATAATAAATGCTAAAGAGGATATGGAAAAAAGGGAACCCTCTTACACTGCTGGTGGGAATGTACGTTGGTGGAAAACAGTATGGAGGTTCCTCCGAAAACTAAAAATAAAACTACCAGTAGATCCAGCAATTCATTGCAGCACTATTTACAATAGCCAAGACATGGAAGCAACCTAAATATCCATTAATAGAGGAATGGATAAAGAAGATGTGCGGAATGTGTGTGTGTGTGTATGTTTGTGTGTGTGTGTGTATTCCACATGTATATAATGGAATACTACTCAGCCATAAAAAGAATGAAGTAACACTATTTGCAGCAACATGGATGGACCTTGAAACAATCATACTAAGGGAAGTTAGAGAGTGAAAGATGAACATCATATGATATCACCTGTAGGTGGAATCTTAAAAAAAAAAAGCATACAAATGAACTTATTTTCGGAATGGATACAGACTCACAGAGTGAAACCTTATGGTTACCAAAGTGGACAGGTGAGAGTGTGGGAGGAATGGACTGGAGGTTTGGGACTGGCATATGCACACTGAGGTATATGGAATGATTGGCTAACAGGGACCTGCTATATAGCATAGAGAATTCTACCCAGTATTCTGCGATAATCTATGTGGGAAAAGAATCGAATAAGAATGGATATGTGCATATGTATGCCTGACTGAGTCACTTGGTTGTACAGCAAAAATTATTACAACTTTGTAAATCAACTGTACTTTAATAAAACTTAAAAAAAATTAATCTTCTACATTATTTTCAGAATAAGCTCTCAAATTCTAAAACAAATCAATAGTTTATATTTCAATTTGAGAAGAAATTTACATCTTTAAAATAGTCCTCCTATCCAGAAATATGACATTTATTTCAATTTATTCAGTATTCATTTGGTATGCCTCAGAATTTTCATAGTTTTCTTCATGTGGAACTAGGGTATCTCTTTCTATGTTTATTTCTAAATAATACATATTTTTAGTTTCTGTATTGAATTTGTTTTTAGTATTTATCAAAAAGATCTTGCAGATTTTTTTCTTCTGACTTCCTAATTTGGAACATCATATTAATAGGTTTTAAAATATTGAACCACCATTTTTTTTAAATTTGTGTTTTATTTATTTATTTATTGTTTAGGGCCTCACCTGTGGTTTATGGAAGTTCCCAGGCTAGGGGTCGAATCAGAGCTATAGCTGCTGGCCTATGCCACAGCCACAGCAATGCCAGATTCTTAACCTACTAAGTAAGGCCAGGGATTAAACCCAAATCCTCGTGGATACTAGTTGGGTTCGTAATCTGCTGAGCCACAACAGGAACTCCCTGAACCACCGTTTGTAATGTCAGTCTCAAGAACTTATTAATACAGCCACTGAAAAAGTTTAATTTTTACATTTTTAAAGCTATGAATTAGACTTTGAAACAGAACATTCGAATATACTCAGTATATCAATATAGCTCCACAGGTTATATTGTGATAACCTATAGTGAAATATATCACCTATTTTGTTGTGATATATTTCACTATATGAATACATACGATATGTAATATATTAGATATATAGATATTTATATGTATATATGATATCACTGTTCTGTCTTTTTCATATAAATCTTACATAGAATTTTGAACACACAGTACATCCTCGACAGATGTTTTATTTACATAGTTATTAAATATGTGGTTTCTATGTATAGCAAATTTTTGCTTACCATGAATAACTTTATCTTTTGGTAGTATTTTCATGCTTCCAGTAATGATAGCATAGTGTAGTTAAGAAATAACCAGGAGAAGAAAGCTATGATTGCTATCCAATCCTTTTTCTTGTTGTCCAGAAGATGTAACCTTAAGAATGGCAATATTGGAGTTCCATCGTGGCACAGTGGTTAACGAATCCAACTAGGAACCATAAAGTTTCGGGTTCGATCCCTGGCCTCACTCAGTGTTGCTGTGAGCTGTGGTGTAGGTCGCAGACGTGGCTTGGATCCCGCGTTGCTGTGGCTCTGGTGCAGGCCGGCGTCTACAGCTCTGATTAGACCCCTAGCCTGGGAACCTCCATATGCCACAGATGCAGCCCTAGAAAAAAAAAAAAAAGACAAAAAAAAAAAGAATGGCAATATTTTAGATAACAATGAAGAAGCACCTGATAAGAGAATTTTCTGCATAGTTGTGTGATTAATACAACAGATGTTTAATACAGATGAGTTGATAACTAGTGTTATGACAAAAAAAAAGGAAATAAAATTTGAAATCTATTTCTCGTTACATTGGTATATAGTTTTATGTATAAATGAAACAATTGTTCAATGGGCAGAAGGTTTCAATTGTGCTAAATTAATAGGTTCTAGAGATCTGCTTGACAACATAGTACCTACAGTAAATACGGTGTTGTGACTTCAAAATCTGTTAGGGGGTAGATTTCACATTAATAGTTCTTACCACTTAACCCAAAGCAAAACAAGGAGATCCCATTGTGACTCGGTGGGTTAAGGACCTGACATTGTCTTTGTGAGGATGTGGGTTAGATCCCTGGTCCGGCTCAGTGGGCTGAGGATCTGGCATAGGTGTGGTGTAGGTCACAGATGCAGCGTGGATCTAGCATTGCTGTGGCTGTGGTGTAGACCTACAGCTGGAGCTCAGATTTGACTCAGCCTGGGAGCTTTCATATGCTGCAAGTGTGGCCATAAAACAAACAAACGAAACAAACAAACAAATGAACCAAAAAACCCAAAGCAAAGCAATACAAAAAGAAAGGAAACCAAAGGGGACATAAGGAAACCGGGAGCTGATGGGTCTGTTACCTGCTGAGGTGAGGGTATCTACGGTGTTTGCCTATGTTCAGACTCATCAAGTTATGCACATTAAATATGTGCAGTTCTTTGTATGTTAGTTATACATCAATAACGCTGTTTAAAAGAAAATGAAAAACCCAATTAATTATGTAAGTAGAGATCATCTGTGATCTGCTGGAGAGTTTTCTTTTTCTGTTTTTTAGCTTATTTCATCTCGTGGGTTTGTTTTTTTAATCGAAGAGACATATAGACAATGGCATTGCTTTTCTCCAGTCATTACAGATAATTAAACTCGTTTGTCATGAAGCAAGTTTTTTTGGCCTTATTGACATGTCAGGCTAGATAGGACTTGGTTGTTGGGGCTGTCCTGTGCCTTATGGGATGTTTAGCAGCATCCTTGGCTCTAATATCCTAGAGGCCAGTTACCACCCTCCTGTCATTACAGCCAGAATGTCTCCAGACACTACTCAGTTTTCCTGTGGGGACAAAATCACCCTGGCTTGAGAACCACGGGAACCACCACTCCCTGAGGACCCGACTGTAACGATGAACGCATTTAAGGGTCAGTTTAATCTAACGCGAGCCTTTGGGCAGAATGAAATAGGCAATAGATTAATCCGCTTTCTTTCACAAATGGAGGGAAACCCATACCTGCTCATCCCAAGAGTTTTCCTATTTTTTTGTCTCCTTCCTCCTCTGCCTCCATCCCTCTTTGAGCTCTCCTCTTCTTTCTCTCCTCATCTCCCTCTTTCAACCTGTCTCTTTTTCCTCTTTCATCGCAATATCTTTCTTACACATGAAATAAAATCTGTGATGCTTTAAAATTAAAAAAAAAAAAAACAAAAAACGAAACACTTCTGTTACTAACTGGACATGTAGGGATCTTCTAGGGCTTTTAGGATCAGTTGCTATTTCTTGATGCACTGTTACTGATAGTCAGGCCTGACTGGTATAAATAGGACATCCATGCTCTTGGTAAGGACTAGAGCTGAAAGGAGTGCTAGGTCAAGGGCACTGTGGCAGGAGGTCAGACTGCATAAACGATGGAAAGCTTCAGAGTTGCCAGGCAGAGAAACAGGAAGGATAGATGAAGACTGCTGTTTTATATTAGAATCATAAATAGCGGCCTTCAGTTAAAATCTCGTGGGGATGGAGGGAGCCGCTCCAGTTAAAGATAGTCAGCTTAGCTCAAGTCTTTTGTTTTTCCCCTTTCTAAAATTGTCACTGAAAATCCAAAGAATACAAAACAATGAGGCAAATATATATCTCTGTAAATATATTTCCATTGATTCAGTCTTAAGAGGTATTTGTGATGATCTGGAGAGGTGGGCCTGCTCATGTTCTGCTGACAAGAAGGGGGATTGCTATCAATTTTTTAGTGAGGAGTTTTGCAATAAGCATCAAAAAATTTAGAAATATTTCTTCCCTTTGATCCTGATATTGGACTTCCAAATTTTGTCATGATAAAAAAGAAGTGCACAAAATAAAGTTATAAAAATTTTATGTGAATATAGTTTATAGTAACAAAAATTAGAAACAACCTAATGTCCTACATGAATGGGCTGATTGGATAAATTATGCTATCTATTTAGTGACAAATTATGTCGTTATTAAAGTTTTTTGTTATTTGGAGAAAAATACTTAATAACACAAAAAGATTTATAATATATTAAGTGTTAAAGCATTCTACCAAATAATTTGTGGAGGAAATGTTTAAAAGTCATCATTAATAATCTATCCATGGATAATATGATAAGTTATTAATATTGCTATCTATAGGTAGGACAATTTGATATGATTTTTACTTTCTCTTATTTATTAGAAGAGAGATGTAAATTTTATAATGACCATGTAATCTTTTTTTTTTTTTAGGAAAATCTTGTCATCTTTTTTATTTTTATTTATTTATTTTATTTTTGAAATTTTGTTTTTATTTTTTCTACAGAATAAAATACATATATTTAAACACAATTACATTCACACAGATTATTATATCATGGATCTTAAGAAACAGATTAAGTGACTCCCTCTGGAGAAGTGGAATGGAAAATAATGCTGAGACAAATAGGAAATTTATTCTATACTTTATCCCATTTTGTATGGCTTTCATCTTTACTATTTAGTGTTATCTATTACATTTCAATTTTTCTTTAAATATTACCATTATGTTAAAATTGTGTATATTATGCAACTAAAATTTATAAAGAAGAAAGCCTTATATACCATTAAATATTTTATATGGCATAATAAAAAGAATAACTGGTAAGAATAACAAAAATAATACACCCTCTGAAAATAAGCAAAATATAAAATGCATAAATTGGTTAAAAAACAGTGTAACTATATAAATATGTCCTCACAATTTGTTACATCTTATTGATTCTTCAATATAGGCATTACACCATTCTAGGTGATGTGATAAACAAGACCTCATAGACCTTACATTGTACCATGGAGAGAAATGGTTATTAATAATACAATTGTAGAACTGTATTATTTAATTGTACAGTTGCATTATTTAATTATAATTATCATAAATTCTTTGATGAAGAGGAAATCAGAATCAGATCCAAGAAGTCTTCAGCATTCCAAGAATGATGTCAAATGACCCCCTTCATGGTGGATTATGTACTTATTTACTATGAGATATCTTTCTTCTCCAGAAATTCCTTGTTTGTGTATCCATTGTAGATTTTCGATTTGCAGTTATTCTGAAGTTTTGATATAAGAGTCTATACGTATATGAGATTGTTTTAAGTTGTTGTTCTCTTAATTGCAAGTTCATCTCCAGTGTCCTGCATTTGTACCCACTTTTTCTCATGATTTCTGATTTGGGTGGTATAATTGTGCATGGATGATTTCAGATCTTTACTGTATATATACCTTTACTGGTGAGCCTTGTCATTTGTGGGATTTTTGTTTCCTATTGCTATGTTTTCTTTTCTGCCTAGAGAAGTTCCTTTAGTATTTGTTGTAAGGCTGGTTTAGTGTTCCTGAATTGTCTCAGCTTTTGCTTATCTGTGAAGGTTTTGATTTCTCCTTCAAATCTGAATGAGAGCCTTGCTGGGTAAAGTAATCTTGGTTGGAGGTTTTTTCTTTTCATCACATTGAGTATATCATGTCACTCCCTTCTGGCCTGCAGAGTTTCTGCTGAAAAATCTGCTGATAACCTTATTGGGGTTCCCTTGCATGTTACTTGTTTCTTTTCCCTAGCTGCTTTCAGGATTTTCTCTTTGTCTTTAATTTTGGTTAGTTTGATTAATATGTGTCTTGGTGTATTCCTCCTTGGATTTATTTTATATGGTACTCATGCTTGCTGGATTTGAGTGAGTGGTTTCTTTCCCATGTTATGGAAGTTTTCAGCTATTTTCCCTTAGAATATTTTTTCTGTCCCCTTTTCTCTCTCTTTTCCTTCTGGCACCCCTATAGTAGGGATGTTGGTGCATTTCACATTGTCCCAGAGTTCTCTGAGACTCTCTTCATTTGTTTTCAATCTTTTTTCTGTTTTGCATCCATAATTTCCACTAATCTGTCCTCCACCTCGCTTATTGGCTCTTCTGCCTCCTGTATTCTGCTGTTAGCTGCTTCTAGTGAATTTTTTATTTCAGTTATTGTATTTTGCATCTCTTCTTGTCTAAGTTTTATATCTTGTATCTCTTTGGTCAGTGTTTCCTGTAAGTTATCCATCTTTGCCTCCAGTTTATTCCCAATGTCTTTCATCATCTTCAGCATCAACAGTCTAAAGTCTTTTTCCTGGAGGCTGAGAATTTCCTCATCGCTTAGCTGATTTTCTGGGGTTTTCCTTTCTCCCTCATCTGAGTTATAGTCTTTTCATTTTTATAGGTTTTTGGTGTGGTGACCTTTTTATAGATAATAGAGTTGTAGCCTCTCTTACTTCTGGTGTCTGCCCCCCTTGTGGCTGAGGTCAGTATGGGAGCTTGCTGTAGGCTTCCTGATGGGAGGGGCTGATGCCTGCCCACTGGTAGGTGGAGCTGATTCTAATCCCTCTGGTGGGTGGGGCTTAGTCTCTGGATGAGATTAGAGACAGCTGTGTGCCTGAGGGGTCTTTAGGTAGCCTGTTTACTGAGGGGCGGGGCTGTGATCCCACCTGGATTGTTGTTTGCCCTGGGGCTTCTCAGCAAAAGCTGACTGATTTTCCCAAAATGGCCCCCTCCAGAGAAAGGCACTGCTGCTGAATATTCCCGAGAGCTTTGCCTTCAATGTCCTTCCCTCACACCAAGCCACATTCACCCCTGTTTTCCCAGGATGTCCTCTAAGAACTGCAGTCAGGAGGTCTTCCTATGGAGACCTCGCTTTGCCCTGGGACCCAGTGCACGTGAAAGTCCTTGTGTACCTTTTAAGAATGGGGTCTCCGTTTTCCCCTGTCCCGTGGAGCTCCTGCGCACAAGCCCTGCTGGCCTTCAATGCCAGATGCTCCAGGGGCTCTTTCTCCCCGTGCTGGATCCCCACACGTGAGAGTTTGATGTGGGGCTCAGAACTCTCACTCCTGTGAGTCTCTGGGAACCAATTAGTTTTCAGTCTGTGGAGCTTCCCACCTGGGAGGTATGGGGTTGTTTATATCACGAAATCGCTCCTCCTACCTCTTGATGTGGCCTCCTCTTTTTCTTCTGGAGTAGGGTATCTTTTTTAAGGTTTCCGGTCCATTTGTGTGGAGATTGCTTAGCTTTTAGTTGTGAATTTTGTTGTTTTTTAGGAGAGAAGTTGAGCTCCAGACCATGTAATCTTTTAAAATTGCAAATAAAACAGAGGTTTGTACAGTTGAGGAAAATCTAGTGGAGGAAATATATATATACAGGAAAATACCAATGAAAAATGATTATCATTTATAAAATACTTATTTCACTTGGAATCTTTTAAAAATATTTTTAAAATAAACACTAAAGGAAACTTTTTTACATCACATTTTTACACGTGTCATAGTAAAAGACAAAACCAAACAAAACAAATTCTCAGTTACTCAGAAGAATGTTAGGAAACATGTTAAATAAAACCTGAGAAAAATTACACACCAGCATTGTAGTTGAGAATGTTCTATCATGGGCAAATAACTTATTATTGGTTTTCTGGCTACAGGAAAGGAAAGAAGTAAAAAATTAATACATTCCAGTTATTTATAGCCTTGCCCAGAAATTCTTCTATCCCAGATCATTTGAATATGGAAGAATAAATAGGTTATGGTGGTTCTGTGCTTAATTTGGCATATTATTCAAAATACAGAGCAGTACACTTGAGAATTGGCAATAATGATTACATGCCCTTTGTCCTTGTGAATTATGTTAACTGGTCATCAGAGAGTGTCCTGCAAGAGAAAGAAAAATATTAGAGAAAAATCATATTCAGAGACAAAGGGAAAACATTTTTTAAAATATTCTTCTATCATTGCAGAGGTAAAAATGAAACACATCAAAATACCTGAGAGTACTGTCATTTAACTGGTGAGTCATTACTCAATCATGTATTAATGCCACAAAACTTGTGTAAGAGAGAAAAGCAAATTGGGTGAAATGTTAGCAAAATAGAAAATTGGTTTCAGGGTTAGTCAAAAGGTGGTTTTCTATTTTGCGTCAATGAATGTCTAAGCTGGCATGTTTCCGATTTGTTATCTTTTTATCTCAGCATATGACAAAGCTTTCAGTGGCTAACCTTGTTTTAAATTTACAATCATCATTTCATCCCAAGTTTTCCCATTTCAAGCCATTTCACTCCTACAGTCATTAAAGGTAACGTTAATGCACATGCACATCCAGGGGAGTAGGGCTTATTGGCAGTGCTCCCTGAATCCCATGCAGTAGAGCGTTTGAGGCTGGGGGATTTACGAAGAAAAACATAAGACTCTTGTCAAATCCAGCAGGGAAATGCTGTGCACAGTAGCCTTCTCTTGGAGAGTCCTAGTGAGCATCAATGACAAAAGCCTTGAGAAAGCAAAGACCAAACAAATGTTATTTCACTTTGTTTCATCCAGATTTCCCAAACATTTGCAAGCAGAAAGCTTTTCGTTAGCAATGCCTCTTAACATCCCGTGGGCCAAGTGTTCTATGCAATACGGTTTAGAAAGCACTGGTCAAGATTTCTCAAACCGTAACAAGACAGTTTAATTATTCAGATTATTTGCCTGAAAGTATTACCTCCCACCATGCAAGGTCAGAATTATCAGCATGATTACGTCATTTCACACTGTGGTCTAAAGTCTGGCCTGGGTTTCTATATTTTTAAAAAGCTCTCTGGGAAATTAGAATGCAGTGCTGGCTTTGGGAATCATTGCACTAGCATGAGTTTAGAATAATGCTGGTATTATTACCAATAATTACTATTATTATTACTATGATAGTAATATTACTATTGCTTCTTTAGAACACTTTTTTCCCCCTTCTTATCTCATTATAAATACCTGTTGACTCAATGCCATGGAGGCAAATATACCACAAAAATGCAAAGGAAAGCGTTTTGGAGAGTATATTCAACAAGGTCCAGCTAGGTGCTCTCATTGTTAATGACAGTGGTTGCAGTGCTGGAAACATTTTCTTACCAAGTAGGTCGCAAGAGCTAGTATGAAGCCCCTAAGAATAAGGAAATTAGTTTGATTAGTAATAAAATCAAATAGTTCGGTGATCCAACTTTCCCTTCCTTCCCCACTTGTGTCCATTCTCTGTGCATTTCCCAATTCCACCCCACCCCACCCAGCTTTCCTCCCTGAGGTCCAGGAGCAGACATTGTCCTGCCTTCCTGCAGAAGCCTCAGTATAAACGTGGTGCCCCAAACACCTGCTCATTTAGCATCTGGACATTTTGACTGGTCTTGGGCACCCAAGCAGCCTTTTTGAAGAAATCCCTAACAGATGGTGAACATTTTTGTGCTTTTGTATTCATCCCTATAAAATGATCGCATAGCTTTGCCTCAGTGACACATAAACTTTTGAGGTGACCAGTGGAGAGAATCACTCTCCAGAGCGGCATCGTTCTGCCCAACACTTGCTCTTTACTATTGAGGTGGGGTAGGATAAAAAAAATCCTCCAAAACCATGTAAGAGCTGCCACATGTACTTCTGTTTCTATCCTTTTAGAGTTTCCTTTCTTATAGACCACACTTTAGCAAGAAGGAAACAATTTTTTTAGAGTTTAAAATTTTTATTTATTTAAAGAACTTTTTATTTTATACAATTTTAAAGTATTTTTTAAGCTTTCTTTTTCTTTCCTCCCCTTATGATCTCTGTTTGAGGCAGTGACTGCTGCTGCCCATAAGAAGCCATCTTGAGGGGGTGGTACCCTCCTTGCCTGCCTACCCCATCCCTGGAGTTGACGTCCATTGTTCTTCCGCCCCCTCTGGAAGATGAGCAGGGCTGTTAGCTGGCAGATGCCCCGTTGATGCTCTAAGGAGACATGAGGAGTATACCTGACTCATGTCCTCCTTCAGTGGGACCAAAGCTCTTATAGTCCCAAATCCAAAGGGAAGAAGTTCTGAAAATCCCTTGGGAATAATCTCCTATCTTCCCCCTCACATACACACCTTTTTTTGGTAATATCTCTTTAAAAATACTCTTTATTCCTAAGTAGGGAGTAGACGATCCAGCGAACCTGGGCACCAATTGCTCTCAAGCTTGGGATTCTTGGTGCCCTGTAGAAATTGAAGTCCACACATTCAAACTTGTGAGTCTTCCGTGATGCCCACTGCACAGTCTGTTTTAAGACAAACTACGTTACACGGAATGCACCTGTGTGCGTCCACCTCCCTTCCCAGACTGCATCCTCAAGATGCACAGACCCAGCACAGTAGCAGAGATACTGTGGGAACCCATGAAATATTTGTTAAACGTTGAATCCCACTTGCATGTCATAGCCCTGTCCTACCGTGATCAGGGGTAATTTTCCTCTTCTCGGTGCTGGAATAATATTTGGCTGCAGCTCTGCTGCCAATTTGCCGTAGAGGTTGACGGTTATTTGCATTTGCCTCACACCAGGTGTGCCTTCTAGGGAGCAGGCCCAGCACGTATCAGCTCTGCTTGCTGGGCACCCTGCCTGCCACTGAGGAGTTGCTCGATGTAGCAGGTCCAGTCATGTTTTCACAGTGCGCTCGAGATGTCCTTTACTTCCTGTGTGTGATCTGATCTTCCTGAGCCTCGCCTGCTGGGCCTGAGTCTAATGGGATGGCGTGTGTGTGTGTGTGTGTGTGTGTGTGTGTGTGTGTGAGAGAGAGAGAGAGAGAGAGAGAGAGAGATAGAGAGAGAGAGAGAGAGAAGATAAGGGTGGAAACAGAGAAACTAATTAGAATCCAATTCATGAAACGCCAACCAGTTTAATGATTTAAGCAATGTTTTAGATAACTCACTTTTTGAAACCTTCCAATACTTAAGACTTTCAGATTCCCTCATTGCTCTCCCTGCTGTTATCCAAGATGGCACAGACCTGTGTGCTCCTGTGTTGTCCCCTGGTGTTGCTCGTCTCCAGGGCAATGCCTCTTGTCCGGTGAGTCACTGAAGTCTTGACATCTCCAGCCAAGGTCTGCGACCTTGTTCTTCCCCGCTCCCTTGGCCCTGCTCAGCTCCTGTGACACCGGGGTTGTGCTGAGGTCTGGCTGTAGCGCCCACTTGGTCCCTAGCTTGGGAGGGCGATGCCAGTCAGCACTGTCTGCAGCTGCCCTCGTCCTGCTGCAGGGCACAGGCCACCTCTGACACCTCTTTCCCCCTGGTCGGGAGGGATCCAAACTGTGCCTTCTCTCTGTCTGAACAGCTTATAGTCACTGCTTCTCCTCTGATGGTGCCATCCTGCGTTGGCGTGAGGATGTCCTGGGGGTCACCTCAGGGGTCATCTCGATTTGTCTAAACTAGGAAGAGGGGCGGAATGCCTCAGTGCTCAGCTTTCTCTCATTCCGCCTCTTTCCCTGGAATCCTCTTGGGTGCTCGTCATGGTTGTCCTACCCCAGAGCCAAGGACACACACAGAAGGCGCCTGGGATGTTCCTTGAGCCATTATGCGTGACTGTGAATTCTGAAGGCCAGTCCCAGCTCTAGTAAAAATGCCATGTTGCTCTTACTTCCTACCGTGGGGGACCGAGCACAGCATCTTCTCAGGCTCCTTGGGGAGACCTGCATTTAGGTGCCCCATCTCCTCTGGGTGGCCTTAGGCTCTGGCAGGTTGTGGGCAGAGCAGGCACTCCTCTTCTGCGATGCCAGGCCAGGGACATCACCGAGCCCCAGTTGTTTGTGTTTGTCGCCTGATGGGACGAAAGGAAAGCTCCGTCTCTAGAAGCACTCGATAGAGGAAGTGTGAACGCACCCCTCCTTCCTCGAGGTTTCACACGTCTCCTGCAGGCTTCTAAAGAGTCCCCAGCTAGGGTCGAACACTTTACGATTCCCTCGGTGTCTCTCTTCCCTTTACTAGAGAATAATTCAATGGAACGGTTTTTTCCTCTTCCTAGTCCCTGAGACAGAGTCTAAAGCTCATCACATCTCTTCTGGAAACAAACCGTTTTTACATTACATGAATGGCATGTATTATGCCACCACGTAGGTTCAAGTGTCGCTAAAAAACATCTTACATAGATTGAGATTTAGGAGGTTTTAAAAATGTTACATGAGGAAGTTCCAGTTCAGTGGAGGCTCACACTGCTTCTGAGGGGAGAACTCCAAAGCATTAGACCATATATATACATATTGCTTCTTAGGGCTGCACCTGAGGCACATGGAGGTTCCCAGGCTAGGGATCTCATAGGAGCTATAGCTGCCAGCCTACGCCACAGTCACAGCAACGCGGGATCCGAGCCACGTCTGCCACCCACACCACAGTTCACGGCAACACCAGATCCTTAACCCACTGAGCAAGGCCAGGGATCAAACCTGAATCCTCTTGAACATTAGTCAGATTCGTTTCCACTGCACCAAAATGAAAACTCCATAGACAATATTTTTAAACTGTAGGAATTGTCACCGTGAACAATGAGGGCTAGTTTACTTGGGGCAAGTGCAGTGCTTTATCCATATTGATCCATCAGTATTTGCTGTGATTACTGCTAATTCCTTTGTAAATCAGCTCTTCTGGTAGATTTTGACAGAAAAAAAAAAAAAAGCTAACAGGGGACCAGATTTGTTCCTAAATAGTTATGGGCCTTGGGTCCTGTATTGTTAGTGTTTACCTCATGTGGCTACTTGAGTTATGTCAAATGTGTGTTTCTAACCACAGAGAGAGGGGGCGTTATTTTAATAAAAGGGAAAGTGAAACAAGTCCTGCCTTCAAAGAGGGAGGCAGTGCTGGTGAGTGAGATGGTAATGCCTGAGTAAAATATTTCCCCAGCTCTTCCTTTTCAGTTAATGTGTAACAAAATGATGAAGTTTCAGCTTTGGACCTATTCAGTTTTCAGAACTGGGTAGAGCAGACAGACAATGAATGATAATAACTACTGATAATGATAACAAACACTGCAGGTCCAGAACCCTTCCTGCTACCCACCCCAGAGCTGTTACAGAATTATTTCTGGTTGGCAAGAAATGGAATGATAATTCTGTTGAAAACAAATTTCAGACTGTTAACAATATGCATAACAATATGCAGACTGTTTTCCTGTGCGATTGGAAGGGACCACACCCTGCAGCACAATCACCGTGACAGGTTCTTTCACACCCCCACCTACTTCCCTACCCCGCTCCATCAGCCTCATGCCTGGTTCTGAATTTCCTCCTTTACAAACCCTTCGTGGCCACCCTGTGTGGTGAAATTAACTTCAAAATAAAACAGACTTATGAGGATGAACTGAAAAGGGGAGGGGACCTCCTGTCTTGGAATCGGTGACCCTTTAGTCGAGTCATTGGGGTTCTTCTTCTCTCATCTTGTTCACGTGCTGACCATTCGCTGGCATCTCAGCTGATCCTGAGAACCTCCCCTAGGAAATCTTGAGTCTTCCTCTGGTTCGCACCAAGCTCCACATGTCACCAGGGGCAAGCCCTCCTTGGATCCTCTCCAGAACCATCGGACGGGGTTACAGCTCACCCATAAACATTTCTCCTTCCTCAATTTTGCGACTGACGCCAAACAGGAGGATCTGGGAGACAGATACTCAGTGGGCCATCTGAACAGAGAAGCCCTTATGAAACCAGAGGCCCTATGTAAGGACAACTCAGGTCCAGCCTGTTATCATCAATATTCCATGAGCTGAAGGACTGTCTCTTTTTTTAAATTTAGCTTTTGATTTTGAGATAATTGGAGATGCCCACTATTATAAGAAATAATGCAGGAGCTCCCGTCATGGCTCAGTGGTTATCGAATTCGTCTAGGAACCACGGGGTTGTGAGTTCAATCCCTGACCTTGCTCAGTGGGTTAAGGATCCAGCGTTGCTGTGAGCTGTGGTGTGGGTTGCAGAGTTGGCTCAGATCCCGCGTTGCTGTGGCTCTGGCATAGGCTGGCGGCTACAGCTCCGATTCGACCCCTAGCCTGGGAACCTCCATATGCCATGGGAGCGGCCCAGGAAATGGCAAAAAGACAAAAAAAAAAAAAAAAAAAAAGAAAAGAAAAGAAATAATGCAGAGAGATTCCTATGTACCTTTTCCCCAGTTTTCCCCAGTGGAAGCATCCCGCACAACCACAGCGCATCAGGATATTGCCATTAGCACACGCCAATGATCTTTTTCATATTCCCAGTTTTATTGTACTCCTGTGCCTGTATGTGTGTGTATGTGTGTTCAGTTTTATTCAATCTAATTATGTGTATAGGCTCTTGCATCTGTCACCACAGTCAAGATACAGAATTATGCCATCGTCACAAGACTTCCTTGTTTACACCCATCTTCGTCCCCCGCTCCTTTCTCTCTAACCTCTGGCGACCACTAATCTGTCCTTCCTTTCATAATTCTGTCATTTCAAGAATGTTATAGAAATCGTATCATATAGTATTTAACCTTTGAGGATTGTCCTTTTTCATTCAGGATCTTTCCCTTGAGAACGATCTCATTTTTATTAGAATGCCTGGGAAGTTATCTCATCATCAGGATAATTATGTCTCTCTCGGTTTAGTGGATTATAACGTTAGCAAGCCACTTGAATATACAGTATTCCATTTGATCCTCTCAAGAGGGTAGAAACAAAAGACTTAGAAGAAAAACACAAGTATAGATGACAGGATTCCATCCTCTAGCTGTGGCAGAGATGGGTTGGGGCTCCACCAGACCTGACCCCTTATCCGTCAGGGCGTACAACCCGGCTTCACCTTCCAGCTTCTCTCTTGGAAAGCGGTGGCCATCTCACTGGATTCTGGCCTGGGGAAGTGACCAGAGCTGGTGAGTTGCAATCCAGCCTCCCCCACGTGTCCTTCCGCAGTCTTTCTCCTGCGGCGGCTGTCTTGGAAACTTAGTGGAATTTAGTGGAACCGCAGGTGGGACAAACAACCCTGATTTAACTCTCGGGGATCTCGTGACCTTTGGGGGCTGAGTCACCAGAGGCGTGGGGGTGGTGTGGTGTATCTAGAGGCAGCGGAGGAGAGAGAAACAATAGTGGACCCTGACGCTTCCTCTCCTGTCATTTCCTCTTGAGTCCTAGACCAAGGACACACATGGCCCTGTCCTCACACATTCAAAGTAATGCCCTTACGTCCCCTTTTCTCCCAATTGTCCTTTGAGTTTTCTTTTTTTTATTATTTCTGTAATTTTTCTAGAAATAATCTTAAGGAAGAAAGCTATTCTTTGCAGATTTTCATCTTTGAATTAATTTTAATTTTTTTCTGTTATTATAGAAGGAAAAAAGTGGGGGTAAAATCTTGGATTATCTTACTATGTCTCATTTTGCTGGGTGAGTGAGCTCCTCTGGATAATCATACCAATACAGTGCGATTCAGCCTGAATAAAGAACAGAATTCAGGGGAGGAAAATGAGGGCGCCATGGGGCTGGGTTGACTTTTTTTTTTGGCCAATCCCACATTACAGCAGTGACCCCAGCCGCTGCAGTGACAGCATTGGTCCTTACTCCGCTGTGCCACCAGAGAATCCTGAGTTGACTCTTTCAATGTAGAGGGACACATCTCTGCGTGGTTTCAACCTTCTTAATACTTCCTGCAAAGTTTATTCTCACTTCTGCTCATCTTCCTTGTCTCATTACCACCATTCAAAGATGTTTCCAGTGCTCCTCATTCCCTTGGTCTATTGAAACAGATGTTTTTGAAGTGGCGTGTTTATCAGCAGAGAAAAGTGATGGTGATTCTTTTCACATGAATAGCTGCAAATGAAAAATGGCTTCTGGAACTTACCTTTTTGGCGGCCTGGCAGGATTTCATCTCCTTCTCCCTCCACAGTCCCCAGCATGGCCTGTGCCAGATTCTGAATGATACTCTGGCTTTTCTTTTTCATTCTTTTAATTTCTTTTTCCTGAAGAACAGTGGCCAGAAGACTGGATTCTTATCTCAGCATCCTTTCCCAATACCCTCTGGCAACCGAGAGTTGTCCTTTAGAGAGTGTTTTCCTTCAGAAATAAAGATTTTCCTGCCATGCTTGTGAATCGTGCACATTTTTCTTTTTTGCACTGTTTCCTTTTAACAAAATGTGTGACTTGAATGACAGTAAAAACAAGTAAGGAATAAACTGGTTTTTAAGAAATATTTCTTTATGAGGCCAATGGCTGTGTTTTAGAGGGGGGGGAACCCCTTTCTAAATCACTGCATTGTGTTACTGCCAGAATCCAGAGGAACAGAGTCAATATCAGCAACTCTAAAGGAACTGAAATTTTAGCCCTGGGTTATAATACGTCCAGAATACCATAAAAATAAAAGGTTTCTCCTGAACCAACTGTGCTTTCTGTGTAGTGTTCACAGCTTGCGAGGCATGCGCGCGCGCATACACACACACACACACACACACACACACTCACTCTCACACACCAAACATGCCTTCTGAAGTTGGATCTGCTCTGTCCAACAGAAACTAGGAGAAGCCAGGATATGTAGGCTTCCTCTATGATGTAGCTTCATGGAAACAAAAGGAATGCAAATATTCATTATAAAATCCACAGCAGCCAAGAGAGCATGCAGTGTAGCCTTGAGCAGACATCCAAAGAACGGGTCCGTGCTGATGGAATGGAAAAATCATTTGTAGAATAGGATCATCGGAAAGCAATTTATATTTAGCTTTTCCATTTTTTTCTTGAAGTAGATTTCTTGGCCTACTTATGTAGTGCTTATATTAATACAAAAGCACATGTGCAGATCCTTACATAGGCCAGCTGGGTGTTGAGAGGAGAGGGCTGGAATAGTGAGATGGTAGAGGGGTGCAGGCCCATAATTAAAGGCTTTATAATAAGTCTTGCTCTTTGGGAATATAAGTCCTTCTGGTTTGTTCTTTTTCATCAAAACCATCTTGGGTACAGTTGGTTTGCATTTACAAATAAAGTTTAGAATCAGTCTGTCAGTTTCCAGCAAATAACCTGTAGAGAATTTAATGGGATTTCATTGAATCTATCGATAAATTTAGGCAGAATTCATACTTCTAAAACACTGGGTTTATAATTTATGAATATAGATTATTCTTCCATTTATATAGAGTTTTTTGTGTTGAGCACTTTTTTTTTGTCTGTTGTAAGATTTTATTCTTAGATATTTTTTACTTTGATGCTTTTACAGATAGTACCATGTTCTCATTGCTGCCATTTACCCAGTGACCCTGCTCGATTCACCTTCTGATTATAAGTTATTTGCAAATTATTTGATATCCTGTCTTAAGTATTATTTCATCTGTAGTGACTTTTGTTTTTTCTTTCCAGTCCTTGTATCTTTTGTTCCTTCTTTTTTTTTTTTTTCTCATCGAACTGGTGAAAATTCTTATACACTCTTGAAGAGAAGTAGTGGTAGTAGGTGTCCTCATGTTATTACTTCGGCAGGAAACCTTTCCATATTTCAGTATTTCAGTACGCTGTTTGCTGCAGAACTTCTGTCTTAAAGACTCACTCTCAGATTGAGGAAGTTCACTTTCCCTCCTTTGCAAAGATACTTAGCATGGGTAGGTGATTTCTCAAATTATTTTTTCCAAGTCTTTAACGATGATTCTATGATTTTTCTCTTTTATTCTTGTTAAAATAGTGAGTCACATTTATTCATTGATTTAAAATGTTAAACCAACCTTGGAGTCTCGCAAATTGCTTTCTGTGTGCCTTCTTTTTTATTTATCACTGGATTTAATTGGTTAAAATTTTGTTTGGGATGTTTGCATCTATGTTGATGGGAGAGACTGTTCTATCATTCTTTTCTTATAATGTCCTTGTTTGGTTTTGGAATCAAGAGTATGTTGACCCCATAAAATGATTTGGAATGTGTTTCCTCCTTTTGCTTTTCTCTGGAAGACTGAGTGATTTCCTCTTTGAATGTTTAGATAAATTCAATGATTAAGTGATTTTGCACTGTAGTTTTCTTTGTGAGAAAATAAACAACTATGGGAGTTCCCATCGTGGCGCATCGGAAACGAATGTGACTAGGAACCATGAGGTTGCGGGTTTGATCCCTGGCCTCTCTCGGTGGGTTAAGGATCTGGCCTTGACGTGAGATGTGCTGTAGGTCACAGATGCTGCTTGGATCCTGCGTTGCTGGGGCTGTGGACATAGGCCAGCAGCTGTAGCTCTGATTCGACCCCTAGCCTGGGAACTTCCATATGCCGCAGGTGTGGCCCTAAAAAGCAAAAAAAACCAAAACCAAAACCAAAACAAAACAAAACAAAAAACCCAACTATGGATTCAGTTTTTTCAGTAGATATGGAAGTATTCATATTTTATCTTTTTCTTATGTAAGTTTTGATAAATTAAGTTTTCATGAACATTTCCCATTTCATCTAATTTTTAAAATGTATCTGCACAAAGGTATTTATGATTATCTTTTGTTATAAATCTGTGGTAATTTTAAAAAAATTCTTAGTATTGTTTATCTATGACTTTTCTCTTTTTTCTTGGTAAGTCTTGGCTTTTTATTTTAAGCTTTGCAAAGATACAGCTTTTGGCTTTGTTGGTTATTTCTGTGGTTAAGTTTGTTTTCTACTTAATTTTTGTTCTTGTGTTTGTTTTTCACTGTCTTTTATCTTCCTTAGATTAAATTACTTATTTTTAGATTTTCTTCTTTTCTACTTTAAGAAATGTGTCCTTTTAAGGCCATATGCTTCCCTCTAAGCACTACGTTATTTGAATGCCACAAATTTTGGTGAGTCATATTTCCATTAACATTTAAAATTATTATTATTATTATTTTGCCTTTTAGGGCCACACCTACAGCATGTGGAGGTTCCCAGGCTAGGGGTTGAATTGGAGCTACAGCTGCCAGCCTATACCAGAGCCACCGCAACATAGGATCTGAGCCACGTCTGTGACCTACACCACAGCTCACGGCAATGCTGGATCCTTAATCCACTAAGCGAGGCCCGGGATTGAACCCTCAACCTCATGGTTACTAGTTGGATTCATTTCCGCTGTGCCACAATGGGAACTCCTAAAATTATTTTCTGATTTAATCTTTGACCTGTGATCAATCAGATGTATATTCCTAAATTTCCAAAAATTTGAAATATTTCTAGACATTTTTGGTTATTGATTTTAAGCTGAATTCCACTGTTGCCAGAGAATACCTGATATCTGTATGATTTCAATTATTTGAAATTTATTGAGGATTTTGCTGTTACCTAGCATAATGTCAGTTTTGATAACTGTTGCATGTGTACTTGAAGGGAATGTCTTATACCACAACTGGATGATGTGTTCAGTACATGTTCAATTAGGACCAGTTCATTAATGATGTCATTTAAAATTTTTTAACCTCACTAATTTTTTTTAACTAGTTAATAGCTTATTTAGAGAAATATGTATAAATACAGATATGCACCTTGATACCAATTTTTTTCTTGAGTGAAAAAGTAAATAGAGCCTAATAATTTCTTTAAATCTATTTATGCATCTGCCTTAAGTATGTGGAATTGAGAAACATGAGAGCAAAAAGTTTTACTTACAGCATTGACAGGCAGTAACTGACAGCTACATAACTGGGCTATTCTTGCCATCTTCATTTTTTGCTGGTGTTCTTATCTTTGGTTGGAGGTCACTAAATCAGGAAACCACATACCTATAGCAAGCCCTTTCCCAGAAATTAAAAGCAGTGATCCATCCTGCCACCAGGCTCCTGCCACATGCTATCCAAGTTCTGTCACATGAGAGATAATATCCACTCTTCAGGCTACCAGACAAGCCTAATTACAACAAAAATATAATTTCCCCACTCATTAAGTACATGCACTTCTCTACTCTGTTGCTAGACTGATCTTTCTGAAATGCCAGTCTTATCATGCCACCCCCTACCCCATTTAAAAATTCTTTAGGGGCTCCACGTTAACTCCAGGAGAAAATTAAATTCCTTTAGTTTAGCCTGCTAAACCCACGAGGGTCTGACTCCTACCTTCCTTGGAAATTACATCTCTCCATGTCCCCTGAGTTCCAGCTACCATGGAACTTTCACAAACTTTCATGCCTCTTTGAATGCATCACCATCTCAGAGGCTGTGCCCTAGGTCCCCAGTCCATCATTTCTCCATCCCATCTTGCTTGCCTGGCTGATGCCTATCTGGCCTCAATTTAGCTCTGATGTCACCTCCTCTTAGGGAGGACCTGGTTCCTTGGAGATTCCTCTCCTTTGTGCTTTCTTAGCTCCCTTGTCACGCCCCTGCCATCATGCTTGCTGTGCTTACACAGTCTGCCCTGATTAGCTGTCGTTACCCCTAATTGAGGGAAGGTGTTGCGTTTCTCCCCTTTGTGTTCCTGGAGCATATCACAGTCCCTACGTCCAGAAAGCAGCCAATCAGTGCTGAAGGAAAGTTTCAAGAACAGCAATGTTAATTAATTATAGAAACCAACAGATCTCCAGAAAAACATTCAGATGGCATCATCGGATGACATTAAAGCATAAGCCTCAAATCCCATTTGAAGGAGCTGTTTCAGTTTACTTTCTGTGGCATTTAGGTAAGTGGCAGGAATGGGAGTGACATAGAGGAAACAGGTGTGTGAAAAGTACACAGAGCTGCCTTTGCCTTACAAATACACGGATGTGATGAACTGAAGTGGTGATTTTTTCTTTATTCAGATGAGTTTTTAAGACTCATGATTCACTGAGACATGAACAGGAAATGCTATAAAAGATCCAGTTCCCTTTGACATTCTTTCTAACTAAACGAAGCCTGTCTGATATGTCATCGGCTGTGCTGGCATTGTAGAAGCTGCTTGTCCATTCTCAGGTGGCAATAACCTTGGGCAGAATGGACATATAGAAGAAAGTGTGTTTCATGGCTTTTTATTCCAGTTTGTTTTTGCTTATGCTTTTGTGATTTCATTTCAGCAGGGTCTAAAGCACCACAAATATATGTGTGCTCAAGGCTTAATTTTGAAAGGTTTGGGGGACCTCACTTGGGTAGGGAACACTGCTGAGTCCATTGTTTTCTAAATTATTGTTATTATTCTTTTGTCTTTTTAGGGCTGCACCTGTGGCATATGGAGGATCTCAGGCTAGGGGTCTCAAGAGAGCCACAGCTACCAGCCTATGCCACAGCCACAGCAACACAGGATCTGAGCCACGCCTGCAACGTACACCACAGCTCACAGCAACGCCAGATCCTCAACCCACTGAGCAAAGCCAGGGATCGAACCCGCATCCTCATGGTTCCTAGTCATATTCGCTTCCACCATGCCACGATGGGAACTCCGGGCACTTTCTAAATTACGAAGTCGATTCAAAAAGTTGCCTCCTAATAAAGTCAGCCCCATTGGTCCTAGAAATGATCTTCTGGAAAAAAAGAAAAAAAAAAAAAAAAGAAGAAGAAGACATTGTCTTTTTCTTACCAAGCCTTTCAAGTTCCAAAATACAATGTGCGGGCCCTCCCTCACTTAGTTTTTCTCTTCTGACACTTTTATGCTTCCCAAATAATGACCTGGTCTCAAGATAACTCAGCTTCCATCCAGGACTTGCTCTGAACCTGCGGATGCTGAGCACTAAAGGGATGCAGCGTTTCACCACATGCCTTGTAGCAAAGAAGCCTAAAGACAGCAAAGAGTTTACATGAAGAAGTGAAGGACTCACGTGGAGATGCACAGGCTCATCCCCAATGAAATTATACACTACCCTAACAGCAAGGCGTCTTGCCAGAGTTTCAACGCATAAGCTCTTCCTAAAATGGTGTTGCACTTCTATACTGGAACTGTAATCTGGCAGCCACAGTGACAGAAATGAATGGAGTGCTGGAAACTATGAACATCAGTCAGAAGAGAAATTATTATTATTGTTGTGATGGTTTCCTGTCTCCCTCCCTCCCTGTGTTTTTAGGTGCCCAGACCCCAAATCCTTTTGCGTAGGATTAAAAAGCTAGATGTACAGCCTACAAGTTACCATGTGACCTGTCCTTGAGGACATGGACCCTTTAGGCCAAGTGAATTCACATGGAAAAACATCCAGACAAACTTTACTAGGAAAACAAAGGAAGGTATCTGAGCCTTTGTGCTTAGTTAGTCTTCTCCAAGTTGACCAAAAATACTTAACATATGGGTGTGAAGGCTCTTGGCCATTTTTAGGCAACCCTTCTTAAGATGCATTGAGATCTGGGGCAAAGCTGTACTGTGATGGAAAGTAGGGAAGGGCGACTCCTTATTCCCAGAAATTTTAGGGAAGTTTTCAATTTTTGAGGCTAGTTGATGACCAGTGGTGAAGGAGCTAATGCATAAGTCCTCTGCCCACAAAGAAGCAATTTTAGCAAGAGATAGTGGTAGGTGCTGGGGTAGGGTGGGGGTCAAGCCAGGATGTTCCAAGAAGGATGAAGGATTGGAGAAGGGGGTGAATTGAAGGGCCAGTGGAGAAGCACCCACTTGAGTGCTAACCTAGAGCTCAAAAATATTTGGAAACAGAGACATCTGGAAATTCCTCGGGTTCGTGTGGCAGCCCCGTAACTCAGGAGGCCGGCTGCTACATGGACAGGGACAGCAGTAGCTTATATCTCTGATGGGTGCTGGTCCAAGTAGGAGATGGGTATATAGGAAGTTGGTCGCTATTTACTACTTTTTAAAATTTTATTTATTTTTATTTATTTATTTTTTATGGCCACACCCACGGCATATGGAAGTTCCCGGGCTAGGGGTCAAATTGGAGCTGCAGCTGCCAGCCTACACAACAGTCACAGCAATACCAGATCTGAGCCGCAGCTGTGACCTCTGCCACACCTTGCGTCAAGGCCAGATCCTTAACCCACGGAGTAGGGTCCGGGATCGAACCGGCATCCTCACAGATACTAGGTCGGATTCTTAATCCATTGAGCCACAATAGGAACTCCTACTTCTTTTTTTTTTTTTAAGTTCTTATTGTCTTTCTATTGTAATATTATGTTTCTTTCTAATTTCTTTTCCTCTCTCAATATATTCACTTTATTCCATTATGATTTCAGGTTTCACCTAGGTTTCACAAATCGGTTCTCTTGAATTTTATTGAATGCAAAGAAGATGTTCCCTAAAATTTACTTCTGTTTCCACGAGTGCGTTTCTTCTTCCAAAGCGAGTCCTTTCTTTGCATCTTGAAGATGATTCTCCACTTTCTTTTTTGCTGAGTCTTTTTGTAGATTTTTTTTCCACTGTTTTATCATCCTTGAATGAAAAAAGGAGAGGTGAAGGTCTCTGGGTGTTTTCTATAAATACTGCAGGGTTGGCTTTGTTGTATCTAGGTCATGAATTCAGAATCAATCTAATTGGATACCCATGAATCTATCCTTGCAAGACCACTGCCCCAGAGATTCACTTAAAGTGTTTTTGTTTTTATTTTCTGGAAAAGTGTATTAATGATGAAATTTTGAACTTACTCAGACCTGAGAGTGTATTTGTTGGCTTCACATATACACAGCAATCCTACTAAATATAGGCATAAATACAGATATCTTGAATTACACCATATTATTCTCAAAAACTGATATTGTTGTTAAATTGCATTGTGATATTTGGCATGGTAGAAGTCTCTGGCCAGCTTGAATTTTTGTTCCTTTGTAAGAATGTAGCTTTTTTTCAACTATTGTCATATTCTTTTGTTGTTGTTATTCTTGGAGGTAAAAAATGACAACAGCATATGTAGAATGTTTCCTTTTTTTCTGGTTTTATTTGATCTTTTTCATCTTCTTGTAAAGGTTTTGCTTCAGTCCAGGAAAACTTATTTCATAAAAGCTACTTCTGTTTGTTTATTTCTTATGACTGCCCTTTTATAGGAAGATGGAATCATCAGGTTCTTACTTCTATTAGGTCTTATATTTTCCCTCATCATTTTTTTATGGCTTGAGAATTGATATAGGTCTATGGGAGATTCATGTCTATTCCTGGTAGAATCTTTAAACCTCCAATGAAGGGAGACATTTTGTAGAAAGTTGAAATTTACTCTCATTTTACTCTGCCAGTGGAGAGTCCAAATAGTCTAGGGGGTAGTTGTGCTCCTGGAGGTGAGAGTCAGAATTAGAGCCTGGTGTAGCTAAGAATGTGTTTTGCTGAAGGGCTTCCATTCCTTATTTGGAGCAGCTCTCAGACTTTGCCGCTGCAGCCTCCCCACTCTCTGGCAGGCTGGCTGTCCACCATGTGTGAGTGACTGATAAACCCTTCCATGCCAACTCCTGTCTTGGGCTGCCTTGGAGACCAGAAACACTTCTTAGTGTCATCCGCGGGATCCACAGGCTGACTCTCCCCTCCAAGCCTGCAGAGGCCTCTGCTCCTTTCCTTTGCACATTTCCCTTCTGCGTCTTGGAAATGCGCAAGTCAGGTAGTGGCCACGTTCAATCTCATTTCCTCTGTATCTTACATTATTGAAGTTTCTGGGGATTTCTTTTATATGGCTGAACCTTTTGCCTACTTTTTAAGGTTGATCCTGGGATTTGATTTTCCTCCTTCGTTACTGTCAGTCATTTTCCTGTCGATCTGGAGAGGAGTAGTTTATGCCTTGCCGAGAAGTTGACGTGTGCTCTCTTAAGAGTGAGAGTCTGAGGATAGTTTGAGGTCAGGGAAGTGGGACCAGTCTTGGGAAATGGAGACTTGATAATAACTTCAAGGACCTTAACAGGCTGTTTCTCATCTGATTACCTTTAATGATCAAGGTCACTACATAATAATGACCGTAATGGTAGCAAATGACTTTTTAAAAAACAATAGGGTGATGGGGGATGTTGGTCAAAGAAACAAGCTTCCAGTTGTAAGTTCTGGGGATCTCAAGTACAGCATGGTGGTTCTGTTAGCAAGTATTAGTTTCAAGTATTATATACTTGAAAGTTAATAAGAGAGTACATCTTAAATGTTCTCACCAAAAAAAAAAAAGAAAGAAAGAAATTGATGAGGTGATGTTAACTAGCCTTATTGCAGTAGTCCTTTTGCATTATGTGTGTGTGCCTCAAATCATCATGTTGTATACCTTAACCTTACTCAGTGTTGTATGTCAGCTGTGTTCAATGAAGCTGGGGGAAAAAAATCATGGGTCACATGGTTGATGTGACTACATCAGTATCAGTTTGATTTAACCTCTATATCATCCTAGGAAATTTGGTAGTTGCTTCTTCACTTTATAGCTGACACTCAGAGAAGCTAAATACCCTGCCTGGTATTCCCACAACTAATGCATCATGAAGTAAGATTCAAATACAAGGTTGTCCTCAGAGTTTCTGTTCTTCGCTGGCTATCAAACAGCCTGCAGAGTTGTCATCTCCAAGTCTCTGTGATATTTACAGTGTTTCCAGTTGCAGGGCTTGGATAATCTGTTGGCATTTTGTTGCTCTCATATATGCTAAGTCCTTCTCTGTGGGGATTATGTTCCTATAAGGAAGAGGAGAGCATGTTTTATTGCTTCTCTTAAACTGCCTGGAACTGTTATCTAGCCATGGGTAAGATTCCTCTGAATCTTGGTTTATCATCCATCCTCCTTTAAAAAAGAAAAAAAAAGACTAGGGTTTTTATCCGTTCTTAGAAGAATTCTTCCTGTCCAGTAAAAGAGTTTGCCTTCATGGATTCTTTATGTAGCCCTTTATGGTTATTTTGATGGTCTACATCTCCTCACCTGTCTTGGAATACCCATTGGGCCATGGCGCTGTTAGTCTCAATGGTCACAGGTGAACAAATGCCTCAACATAGCAGAATCTCGAGTGGTGTTTGGTGATGTTGCTGGTGGTCATGCTTTGCTACATCCAGTTAGGACTGAAAAACATTAAAGCCAGAGAAGAAGCAAAATCATTGATAATTTAGGAAATGCTTAGAAAGATAAAAGGCAGTTACAAAATGTTGGGGGTGGTCACTGCCTTTATAGATGAGAACATTTTTGCTCTTGATTCCTAGTGGGAAAATGTGTGCCTTTATTTCATAACTTGCTTCTTTGAGAAATACTGGTCAATTCCGTCATTAGATTTTTATTTTCCATTCAGACGTATTGGAATAAATAAAGACACTTAAAGTACATTACTCTAATTGTAGGATTGTTCTTTATTTCCTCTGTTCTAATTGAATCATGTCTTTTTTCCCCCAGGTTACGGTCTTTGGTCAAACAGTTAGAGAGAGGGGAGGCTTCAGTGGTAGATCTTAAGAAGAATTTGGAATATGCAGCCACAGTGCTTGAGTCTGTATACATTGATGAAACCAGGTAAGCTGAAATGACAAGAAGTGGGTGTGGTGATATGATTGTTCTTTCATATGGCTTTTCTGAAATGTCCCCCATCGCATGTAGAAGGTAGCATTCAAATGACTGAAACTTTAGTTTTCACAAACAAATGGGGTAGATTTGGACATGACATATCCTCTATGCATCCTCATTTATAAAAGGAGCCAATAGAACTTATCTCACATACCCATTATGACAATGAAAGTGAGATAATAGCAGAGGAGAAAAAGTAATTTTTAAAAATCTTACCAGATTTTTAATCAAATGCTTTGTCACACTGGAATTATTGCATATTATTCATTTCAATGAAATGGTAAATATGAAAGGCTTTTCTTCCTTTTTTCTAATTCAGACACTCTCCTCTGTTAGTTTTTGTGATGTCTTACTTTTCTATGCCAAATTTCACCTTGAAAGTTTTTCACAGTAATCTAATGTGTCTTAGTTTTTGGTGATATGCTTAATTCCTAATTTAAGGAAATTTGATGCTGTAGTTTTTTCCCAAATGTTAACATTTTTCCCCTACTTCACAATTGATAGGTCTAAAGGAAAAAACAATTTTTCATTGATACCTGTTTTTACTGCATATTTTTAGTAGGGCTTAATACAAGTATAAGATACAACTTTCAAAGTTTTATTTTAATTTTTTGCTATTTATATTCTCTTCTAGTCTAACCTATGAACATGTTTGAAAAACCTGCTAAGCACACCTGACAGATGACTTAAATCACTGTACTCAAATAAAGAATTGCATTATTTTGGAAAATTTGCTTAAATTTAGACATTTAAGCTTCTGTAATGTCTTATCAAACTAGAGAGAATATCAGTTGCTATCATTTGGCTTCATGACTTTATTACTGGGTTAATGTGATTTGGGCAATACTTTGCAAAGTCTTTCTTTTTTAAAATGTATTTTTATTGAGATGTGATTGACATGTAACACTGTATAAGTTGAAAGTGTACCATGTGTTGACCTGATATATTTATATGTTACAATATGATTACCACCATAGAGTTAACTAACACCTGTTACGTCACGTAATTATTTGTGTGTGTGTGTGTGTGTGTGTGTGTAGTGGGAACAATTAAGATCTAGCAATTACCAACCTTGAAGTTTATATAATACAGTATTGTTGTCTATAGTTTTTAAGTGTCATTATTTCTAAAACAAAATAATAGCATATGGCCATCTAGGAAATAAACCTCCCTGTGAATGCATTTTTAACATTTTCGTCTCTCTTCTCGTCTCATCTCGTCTCGTCTCCTCTCCCCTCCTCTCCTCTCTCCTTCTCTCCTCTCTTCTCTTCTTTTTGGCTACAGCAGCATATGGAAGTTCCCAGGCCAGGGATCAAATCTGAGATGCACCTGCGACTTATGCCACAGCTGTGACAATGGCAGATCCTTAACCCACTGTGCCACAGTGGAAACTCCTTAAATGCATTTTTAAGTGGAAGGTGTAGATTCCATTCAAAGTCCACAAGCCAACTAGGAATAAAGATACTGGGTGCTCCTGAATGTAAGGGGTCTGAGACCCATAGAGCCTGAGATGAAGTATTATTTGACTTTCTCTGATTCCTTTGTTCCTTTGTCCAGTCTGGTAGAGGAAGCCATCCTGAAACACTTTTGGTGGGCTTTCACAAGCCTTGGCATAAACGTGTTGGATTTTTTGTGGCCAGCTTATTTTGGTTTCTTTGCATGTGTATATGCAGGTGGGGTGGAGGGAAGGAACAGCTGCTTTGAACAGATTGTTCTCACTTCAGGTTTAATCTCAGTGTCCTGCTTGTGTTTCTTGGGTGCAGGCGACTCCTGGACACAGAGGATGAGCTCAGTGACATTCAATCAGATGCTGTGCCTTCCGAGGTCCGAGACTGGCTGGCCTCCACCTTCACACGGCAGATGGGGATGATGCTCAGAAGGAGCGAGGAGAAGCCGAGGTTCAAGAGCATTGTCCACGCAGTGCAGGCTGGGATATTCGTGGAGAGGTAAAGACGCCTGTCATTCAGTGACCAAAGCAGCGAAAGGCAAAACACTGGTTTCGAATAACTAAAGGCTTTGCTTTGATCTAGTTTGGATATTTTTACAAATACTGAAAATTCTGTGTGGATATAGGCAGTCGAATGAGAGATGGCAAAAACATATCTATTTTAATCTCGGCAGCATCATTAGACAAGCTTTGGCCTTTGCTCGGACTTCTTTGTGTTGACTAGAGAAGATTTCATTTGAGTTCAACCTCTAATTTTTAAAGGACATCATCTCATCCACCATCCTTTGACATATGTGCATGATTTGGACCAGGTCAAGAATGCTTTGAGGGTACTGACCCAGGGAGGAGTTCATTGAAGGGATTTGAGTTTCCCATGGCACTTTCCAATTTTGTTAGTCATTTTGCTCTTTGAAATTAAATTACACCCCTTCCTCAGAAATAGGTTCCAGAAATTGATGTATTCTTCTTACAATCCTTGTAACACAATTATACGTTTTAGAAATGCCACGGTCAGCGCAAAGGTCACCCGGGATAGTTTTCTTTCTCGTTTTTGACAGTTCTAAAGGACAAGCTTTTCTAAATGGGTTACCCATAGGAGTTCTTCATTCAAGTTAAAATACTGCGTTATATACTGTCCATGCTATACTAATTCACTTCCAGCAGAAAATGAGACCCATTTTGATCATTTAATTTCCAATTTGGGGCACATAGACTTAATTTTTTTTTTTTTTTTTTTTTTGGCTCCAGTGGTTTACATGTTTGAGATTGCTTTTAATTGCATTTGAGTTTACCCCTTAGGCCACTGGAGTGACCATGAAAAATTATAAAAGAAGTTTGAGGTTCCTTGGGTCATCAGATGACATGACTTCTTGTTAATTGCCAATACTTGGTATAAGTCTATGGCCTGCTAATTCTCTTTGTTGGTTTGTTTGTTTTGTAATATATAATATCATATGTTCCCTTCTGTTTTATCCAGAATGTATAGACGGACATCAAACATGGTTGGACTGAGCTACCCACCAGCCGTTATTGAAGCATTAAAGGTAACACCAATGAAAAGGTCTTACAGTGTACATGGTACCTTATGAAAAGTAGTTAAATTTGTTGTTAGAAAACAAGAGGTTTTCACATAGAGCTCATTTATAATTTTTTCAGTCATTCCTGCCTTTTTTCTTTCATTGTCTTTTTCTTCCCTGCTCCAACAATATCACTATCTTTTCAGCATTTGTACTGCCATCGTTTTTAGTCAAAATCCGAATGGGTTTCATTTCTTTCTGTCTTGGAGTAGTTTAGTGATCTGTACAGTGGTCTGGCATTACGAGACCCAGTCTGACTTTGGCCGTGGAAGATCAGATTTGTTCTGACTATAAATATTCAACATTAAGAGGATCTTTGGTAATCATAATTCTACTATTATCTGCTGATCTGCTCTATGTCCATTTTGTAGATGAAGAAATTAAGACTTAGTGAAACCAAAAAAAAAAAAAAATACACAAAGACAGAACTGTGGTTTGATAGTGGAGTTGTAGGCAGAGTAAGCACTCATTAACATTTTACTGCATGAAAGTGTGTCTCCCCTGAGCCCTAGTCCTCTTCATATATCCTACTGTTTTCCCAAGACTCTCACTGAGCCCAGAACTTCCACGGGAAGTCACACAGACGAGTTAGAATTACTCCCAATCAGTCAAGCTCCTGGAATTGTATAGACTATCTCTAAGAGCCCCCAACTGCATGCATTCCTGTAGGTGTGCATTGATTCAGACCCACTGGTCTGAGGGTATCCCAGCTGTGCTGAAGCTGATTTGGCTTCTGGATTTGAAGGAGGAGCTGTGCTGAGGCGCAGCATGGCTGAGCTGGTCAGCACTGTCTGGTGCCTATAGGTGGAGTTGTGTCAACCGCTCAGACGTCCCACTGTGCTGACTCTTGTTAAAGCTATTTCTTCTCTTTCTCTGAGACCTGAAAAGTATATTCCTGATGCAATTTTCAGAAGATAATTTAAATTCCCTATTCTTAAAGTCAGGGGTGGGAGTGCTACTTGATCAATTTAATGTCAAGAAAGAGCCTTTTAGGGCCATTTTGGTTTTTTATTTCACCGTCCCTTTCTCTTCTCTCAAAGCCATTCATGAACTGAATTTGTGAGACCCTATATGTTCAGATTCTCTATTACCCATTTTCTATCTCTTTTCAAGTCGTCTTTGGGACAGGAAAGTGCCTCAAGAGGGATACAGCAAGAGGACACATGTTTTCACTCCTTCCTCTTCAATGCCCACTCTAGTGCCCAATAAATCATTGTGTAACTTATAGCAACATTTTCCATTTAATCTGTGAAATCATTTCATGAGATCTGATGTTTCATAACACCCACTATAAAATTGCATTGATTTTCATAATTGAACCTGAAACACTCAGTGAAAATCTTAGGAACATTAGAAGCATCTTTTATCCTTAATTCCTTCATCGTGAACATAAATACAGGTGGTTATACTGGGACTGGTAAATTTATGAAAATATTTCTTCTAAATGGAAGCATCTTTTCTATGCAGAATAACGGAGGATATGTGGAAAACCTGTGATGTGCATGAATTGTTATTTTTACCTTAGGGAAAAGTGACTCTCAGAGGCACACGTGTTGTCTTTTCTCAGGGAAATGTTACCTTGATGATTCAGACGAGGAATAAATACTTTCTGAATTGCTACCCTTTTCCACGCTGTTGCCGATATGTACAGAAGGCTAAAACTGTTGTTTCTCTTGGTTGTACTCCCTGTTTATTGGACAAATTCAAGACCTTTTTACAATGTAATATTTTTTCCGCCTCCCTAGACTCCGGTTTTATTTGCAGTGGATTGGAAGTGAATTGGAGAGATGGCACAGATTCTATTTTTACGTAGTGCCTGTTAGAAAAAGAAAAAAAAAAAAGAAAAGGTTATTTTCACTCCACTGCAGTAATTTATATGGAATCGTGATTGTTTTCTTCTTTTACAGAAAATTTCCCCAAAGACTGAAAGACAGTTCAGTAAAATAACCATCATGCCACTGCCATGTTTACCTTTGTGATTAATGTAAGAATATGGCATAAAATAACATTTAAGTAAGAGAATCGTTACCATCGCACATCTCTAAATTTGGAATATGTTGCATCTTTGTTCTTTTTTTCTTTTTCCACTTCAGTGAATCCTGGCTTCTAATCTGGATTTTATCTCTAATCTTCTAAGGTGGGGTTATTGGAAATGTAGAATGGTGCTGTTCTTTAGAAAGGCATCTGTTGTGTGACTCAGGAAGAGACACCCTGGACAGACTCCAGGTTTAAAGTGGGAGGAAATGAGATGGTTCAGGCTTCCTTCACATGAGACTAATAGGAAATTCATGTGGTGTCTCCATGGGAATGGTCTTTGGACCAAATATGGTAAAAAAAAAAAAAAAAAAAGGAAGATTGGTTTAAGGCAGTTAAATTAGGTGCTTCTTAAAATGCAGATTCCGGGCCACAAGCCAGGATTCTACGGCCTTCTCCACTGGAGAATCAACATTTTTTTCTGAGCACCCCGGGCAGTTCTAAAGAACATTAAAATGTGAGAATCATGGCTAAGACCTCCCAAAAATGGGGGACTGGAGAGCTTATCCATCGCACTATATTTTCTCATCCTTCCATTTCTCTGCGATCTAGTATTCAGAATAAACCTTGACTTTTCCTGTAATAATCTCTGTATTTCCAGTGATAGAGCTTTTATCCTTTTAAAAAAAAATTCATTCTGATGAAGAGGATTAAAAATCGTCAGATCTGACAGTGTTTTCCTACCTACTGAGTTGTCAGTGGACTTTTCTTTAGGACAAACGGTGAGACAGTGGCTGTCATGACAATGCCAATTATAGCAGCCAAGGTGAAGCTTTACATCTTGGATTAATCGTAAATGGCTCCACCTCCTAGGCCCTATTGGGGTATTTAGGTCACAGCATATATTCATTGAGTTTGCAGTGTCATGTCAGTAATGGTATCACTAGGGGCGTCAGTAGGGTTATTGCCTGGTTCTGCTACAGAATGGCATTGGACACTTCATCTCTCTGAGGTTATCATCTGTGAAACAGGGAAAGTGGTACCCATTTCTAGAGTTGTAAGGGTTTTCAAATGTGTATCAATACTTCGCTGTGTGCCTGGCACAGAAAATGTCCTTAATGCTTATAGCTATTTCTTTAGTTGTTATAATGGAGGAGAAATTATTGAAGGCTGAGGTGAGGTTACCACTAAGTGTGAATTGAAACAATCTATTTGAAACCCTTTTGGAAAAGTTTGGGTTTCCTTTTACCCAGTTTGGCTTTCCTGTGCCCTGGCATCCATGAGAGAGACCCTCATGGTTTCGGGGTGATCTTGTTGGTTGGGATGCTCGGAGAGGGGCAGGATTGGGATGGATAGATGTTGGAATGCAGTGAGGGATGATGTGGGAGTCACTGGATCTAGGAGTTCCTTGGAGCCAAGGTCTCTTGCAGGGGATCATCTGACACCTAGCTTGGACTCAGTGGGGTCTCACATGGGTCCTTATTGTCATGCTGACGGCAGTAAACTTTCCTTAACTACTGAAAGTGGGACTGTTGACATGATGTGAAACCAAATGACCCGTGCTTTAATTATTGCCTAAATACACCTTTGTTTATAATACCCACAAGTAGCTTGTTGTAAATCAAAGACACATCAGACAATGTTTACATATATTTTAGAGAAGCTGTTTATATACAAATAGAGCGTTGAACTTCAAGAGCACTGTGTGAGGAGGGTGTTCAGCTCAGCTTTTAGTTTTACTTTTTTCAGTAAAGTGACTTACAGATTTGAGGACCCGGTCCCCAGATCCGCAACTCCAGAAGTGGTAACATTTTTCCATTCTGTGAAAGGAAGCTTTTCTCTTTGCTTTCAGCTCCGCGGTTTGGGTTGTTGAAGTGGCACATTATTATTATTTTTTTTTTTCTGTATCATGCATGTTTCTGAACACTTTTAAGTGGGTTTACATTCTCAACAGTGGACTAAGAGAAAGTCAGCAGATAGTACCACAGGGCTGGGGAGAAGTTTAGAGTAGGGAACCCCCTCGGTTATTGTGAAGTCACTTGAAATTTTGGAATTCAGCAGAGTTAATGGAGGGTTAATGGAAAAAGCCAGAGCATAGGCATCAGTTGAATATGTGTTTTGGCCCCCATGTGTCCCTGGCACTTATTCGCCATGGGTCTGAGGGAAATGAGGTAACTTCTCAGTTTCCTCGTCTGTAAGATGTGACTGATAGTACTTACCTCTTAGAGGTGTCTTCAGGATAAATTACATATTTATCACTGATCATAATACCTATCATATGGTAGGCACCTGATAAATGTAGCTATTTTTATTACTAATAGGACTATTTGATATTTTATCAGTAAGTGCTATGTAGGACTGCCATATTGGAAAAAGTTTTTTTTTTGTTTTTGTTTTTGGTTCTTTTTCTTTGTTTGTTTTTTGTTTTTTGTTTTTTGAGAGCCGCACCCACAGCATATGGAGATTCCCAGTCTAGGGGTCTAATCGGCAGCCTAAGCCAAAGCCACAGCAACGTGGGATCCGAGCCGCATCTGCAACCTACACCACAGCTCACAGCAATGCCAAATCCTTAACCCACCGAGCGAGGCCAGGGATTGAACATGCAACCTCATGGTTCCTAGTCGGATTCATTTCCGCTGCTCCAGGACGGGGACTCCTGGAAAAAGTTTAAGAGTGGAAGGGGAATTAGAGTCTTAGGCTGTGAATTCCCAGGTGAGGGCTACAGGCTAGCCCCGCAGTAGGGAGATTGGTAGCTGTGTAAGTGGCTGCTGCCAACTAATGATTCTTTCTCTCTGCCCTGCCCTGTAGGATGTGGACAAGTGGTCCTTCGATGTCTTTTCCCTCAATGAAGCCAGCGGGGATCATGCACTGAAATTCATTTTCTATGAATTACTCACACGCTATGATCTGATCAGCCGTTTCAAGGTCAGTGTCTCATTTTTAAAAAACTGCCCACGTGTCCATCCTTACATGACTTTTGGGCTAAGACCAAGAGAATCCTTTTAATATAAACTGAAAACTGCTCTGGGGTGACTTGGGAAGCATCGTCCAGACAGCCGCAGCTGTGAACTCTGCGGTGGGAACTTCTCATTGCTCCTTTGCCTGGTAGCCTCATCAGCAGGGAAGAGGCTGGAGCTGCCCATTTAGATCCCAGTCTTCCTAGCAGTACAGCTGGAAGCCTGAACCAGCAGAGCTCCCTGCCCACAGATCTCATTTCACCTTGGCTTCGTGTACAAATGACCACCACCCACTGGCAAGGAGATAGCAGTGGAGTCAGAGCATGCAGCTCTTATCTCTGCAAACTTCACTTGACTCAGATTCAGACAATTACTCTCATTTATCGTCTGTGACAGATCACTGGTATTTCCCAGCCATTCATGCTTCAGATTAATTCTTCACCTTATAAGAGCAGAGCTCTACCTCCTCAGCTTCCTAATTCCACGGACTCTGGAGGGGGTGGGGGGCAGTTCGCCGGGGAACCTGAGCATCCTCTGCTGGCATCTTTTGTATCACACCACTCACATTTCTCCCATCATATGACCGAGTCTTCGGAAAATGCAGGTCTTCTTCTATATTACATTGATTCTCTGGACAGCATGATTCTTTTTCACTTTCCTAAGGACTGCACTTAAGCATTTTGTGGCCATGATCCTTAATTTATTTCGCATTAGAAACCTGCTTGAAGACCCCATGGATGCTCCAAACCTCAGAAGAAAGCTCCTATGCACATAGACACACCTTTACCTTGCATTTCAGTGACTCATCGGTCTCCAAAGAATAGCCCGAGTAACCCAAGATCATTGGATCTTCCCTTTTTAATGAATGATAATGATAGTGAATTAGTCCCGCACATCCAGAAGGCTATTTTTAAGAAGTTCCCTGGTGGCTCAGCAGGTTAAGGATCCAGCTTTGTTACTGCTGTGACACAGGTTCGATCCTTCGAGAACTTCCATAGGCTGCAAGTGTGGCCAAATAGAAATAAGTAAATAAATAAATAAAAGGGTGTATTTAAATTTTTTAAACCACAAATAGTAAATATGGAACAATGTGCCCAAGGAATAACATAGTATGGACTCCCTTAAAGCACTACAGCAGAATTTTCCTTCTTTTTTTCTAAATGTGATTTTTAGCCTCCTGGAACACACACTCCCTGTTTTACCTCCAGTCTTTAAAATTTTTTTTTAATTTTTATTATATTTGACTTACAATGTTCTGTCACTTTTTTCTGTACAGAAAAGTGACCCTATAAATAAATAAATATATATATATATATATATACACACACACATATTCTTTTTCTCATATTATCTTCTATCATTCCTCCAATCTTATACTTGATAATTTACCCTAAATCAAAGAATTGATCCAGAAAACTAATACAATGAACATTTTCTGAGTCCCTTTGTTTTTGTACAGGCATTTTGCCGTTGTTCACTTTCTGCTAAATAGAAAAAGAAGGTATCTGTATTATACATATTTGAGACAGAAAGTGACTAGGCTAACTGGAAATATTTTTCCAAATTACAAGGCACCAATAATAAATTGCCAAGTGGTAAACACAAGATCACAGCTTATTTCTGTGATAGAACAGACTCTCACTTGCTTTTTTTGTTTTTTTTCCTCACCTGTCCAGTGTACACAATCTCTCCTCCTAAAGGGTGTGGTTGTCAGAAGGAGGCAGCTTGTGTTTGTTTTGCCATCATTCTATTACTTAAGGTCTTTTTGAACTTGATGTTTTCCCACAATAAATGAGGTTCTGCATTGTATATGTTCATTTATTTCTCAAGAAGTAAAGATTTGAGGCTTTGCCTGAGAAATAAATGAATACCTCTCTTTTTTGCCCTGAGGGTCCTTGAGGTGATCCTGTGTCATTACCCCGGGCCTTTGAACTGGAAAACCAAGAACAATTTGCAAGGCAGACCAGGGGCTTCCTGTTAGTTTTCAGGTTATCTGATACTTTGTTCGGTGATTTTTACTAACTGGGAAAAATTCTGATTCCCTCATGTGAGACGTCACCCCTCCAGCAAGAGGCAGCTAGAGTGCCTTAGACTTTTGCACCCTCGCTCAAAGCTACTAGGTCCCTAGCTAATTAACCTTGTCGCTCTCTTTCAGATCCCCATTTCTGCACTTGTCTCATTTGTGGAGGCCCTGGAAGTGGGATACAGCAAGCACAAAAATCCCTACCACAATTTAATGCATGCGGCTGACGTTACACAGACTGTGCATTACCTCCTCTATAAGACAGGAGTGGCGGTAAGTACGGACAAGAATGCTGAGATTGCACTAAAGATGGGATGGTGATTTTTTCTTTTTTTAACTGGAGTCTGTTTCTCTTCTGGTGAGGTCGAGCCCATAGGACGTGCACTGTTTTGTGGACTTCCGTTCCCCAAGAATTATCCAACCAACCATGCATTTTAGAGAGAATTTATAGATCGTAGACCAATGAAAAAGTAAATAAGAACATATCCTAGTGCTCTGCAGAGAATTAAAAATAGGCCACCTACAGAGGGAAACCTGGGTGTTTTATTAGATAGTCAGCAAAAGCGTCTCTCGGGAAGTAATATTTAATCTGAGACAGTTGTGATTTTAGGCTTGAGTCATGCCAAGAACTAATGAAGAGTCGCCAGTGGAATTAGTGCAGGATTAGTAAGTACATTGACCTCATGGCTGGAGAGAGTCAAAATGTACACACTTCCAGTTATAAAATAAATAAGCCATTGGGATGTCATGTGCAGCGTGGTGGCAATACATTGGTAATACTGTGTGTGTGTGTATTTGAACGTTGCTAAGAGTAGATTTTAAGAGTCCTCATCACAAGAAAAGTATCTGTAACTCTGTATAGTGATGGGTGTTAACTAGACTTACAGTGGTGATTGTTTCACAATATATACACACATCAAATCATTGTGTGTACACCTGAAACTAACGTAAAGCTGTATGTCTAATTCAACCTCAATTTAAAAAATGTCCCTCCTGAGAGAACAGCTTCGCTCCATTCAGGAGCAGCAATAAGGCCAGCATCTGAGGGGGACAGCGGTGCAAGATAACGCCTCTTAGGAGAGGCGAGCAGAAGTCTATTCAGAGAGACTGGTGGTTTGGACTGGGAAGCACATTGCTGGGACTGTAGAGACCAAAAGTTCTATTCTGCATTAGAGTTAAAATAACTAGGGGGTGAATAGGATTTGGAACCCTAAGGAGAGGAATCCAGAGGGCATCTTAGATTTTTGGTTTGATACATAGGGTTGATGAGAGCCTTGTAGCAAAGCAGGCTTTGCGGGAAGGGAAGTCAAGAGTTTTGATTCAGGCATGTTGGGTTTAAGATCCGTACTCAATGTCAGTGTGGCAATGCCAGGAAGAAAGAAAACCAAAGGAGTCTGGAGTTCTGGGTGAGGTCAGGGATGGCCATGGCGATTAGGCGGTCTTGGGCATGTCCATGTTATTTAAAGACATGCAACCAGATGAGGTGATCTGAAGAGAGGGTGTGAATGGAGATGTAGAGGGGCTCTGAGGGGAGCCCTGGAGTGGTCTCAAGTTTAAAATGAAGGTAATGAATTAGAGCCAACAATAGGAACTGAAAAAAAAAGTGGCCAGCAAGATTGGGGCAAAACCCAAGAGCATGTGAGGTGTCCTGGAAGGCAAGGAAAAAAAGAGCTTCCAAAGAGAATCGTGACCTATGCAGGACTTGCCAAAAGGTAGAGTAGGATGAGGATAACGTGACCACTGCCTTTAGCATGGAAATCGTTGTGAACTTGTCACCACCAGTCCCAGTGGTTTGGTGGGGATGGAACACGGACTGGAGTATAACGGAGACTGAATGGCCGATGAAAAGATGAGGACAGGTCTGTAGAAAACAATTACAGGGAAAATTACTCCGTGCAAAAAATGTCTTGGGGACAGTTCATTCAGAAAAAAAACTTAATGTTTGTGTCCTACTTGAAATCATTCACTAAATAATCAGGCAGATGAATTCAAGATGTGAGCATAAAAATAAAAATTTGATTGTATTACAAGAAAATATGAGAGTATGTCTATAGCCTTGGAAAAGGAAATTCTTAAATAAGCCTCAAAACACAAGAGTTATATAACAAAATATTGATTATTTTGAGAATGGTAAAATTAAAACCTTCTGTAGGATTAAAAAAAAAAATCACCATAATGAAGTAAGGACTTGAGAGAAAAAAATAGAGAACAAGGATTAAGATCCAGATTATAGGAGTTCCCATCGTGGCTCAGCAGAAATGAATCTGACTAACATCCATGAGGATGCAGGGTCACTCCCTGACCTTGCTCAGTGGGTTAAGGATCCGGCTTTGCCATGAGCTGTGGTGTAGGTTGCAGACATGGCTTGGATCCCACGTGGCTGTGGCTGTGGTATAGGCTGGTGGCTACAGCTCGGATTTGACCCCTAGCTTGGGAACTTCCATATGCCTCGGGTGTAGCCCTAAAAAGATTTTAAAAAAAAAATCCAGATTATATAAATAAATCAATAAGAAAGTGGCACAAATTCAGGGGGAAATAGGATGAACCACACTGGCAGAGTTAAGATTATAAAGTGTATCATAAAGTCTCTGTCATGGGCTGAATTTTATGGCCCCCCCCCATTTTTTGTGAAGCCCTAACTCCCATGCTTCCGACTGTGGCTGTATTTGGAGACCAGGGCTTTAAAGACATAATTCAGGTAAAATAAGGTCAGCTCTGTGGGCCCTAAACCAGTAAGACTGGTGTCCTCAGAAGAAGAGGTGATGACACAACGTGCAGATGCACTGAAGAAAGAACCCGTGAGGACACAGCGAGACGACGGCCATCTGCAAGCAGGAAAGTGAGCTGTCACCCCAAACCAAACCTCCTAAAACCTTGATCTTGAACCACGGGCCTCCAAAACTCTTCAAAAGTAGATTTCTAATGTTCAAGCTGCCTAGCCTTTGGTGTTTTGTTGTGGCAGCTCTAGCAAACTGGTACAGCAGCAGAGGCAAGATTTGGTCTCAAATCTGACTTCTGGGATCATGACTTTAAATCTTCAGCCACGCTGCTGCAGTGCCAGGGGCAGGCAAAGAGCCCCTGGTGTCTTACACCTTAGTATCTATCCTATGTAGTACCTCAGAGTATTGTGGTGAGGATCAAAATGGATGTGAAAATGTACTTTGAAATCATCTATCTGACATCTATTTAGTTGGTCCCTACTGTGTACAGTGCGTCCACACTCTGGGGATGTCAAGGTGAATCCTACACAGCCTTTGTAGCCCTCTAGAAAAACTCCCAAGCATTTATGCTAATGCACCTTGTCATTGACATAGATGTTAAATCATAGCAGCCATAGTGTGCTGCACACTATTCTTAAATGAGCTCGTTTGCCATTTGCCATTAAATTCTCATGATCAGTTCAGGCCATATTCAGAATAATTCTTAAATATAGAAACTACTTCCCACCCACTCCCTCTTGGAAATGCAGCTCCAAACAAACGTCTTTCATTGCAAAAAGCTTCCGAAAAACAGTGGGAAGCGGGCTGATGAATGGAGACCATATTGTTACTCTAACCTTTCATTACAAACCAAGCGGGGGAAAATGCGTGTAATCATTTCAGTTTTATAAACTGTAAGACACATAGGGAATGAAAACATCCCATTGATAAAGTGATGTCTGGGCTTCAGCATCAACAGTATTACTCATTGTAGTCTGTTTATAGTCCTCATTATTGCTTTACTTAGATGCCTAGAAGAGGCTTGAATTCTTTCATAATGATTTCGCTCACATCTAAGAGAAAATCCTTGCGTAGTATTAGATTGCAGAGTGGTTGATTGAATAGATCTGAGTCAGACTCCCAGCTCCAGTCGGCTTTTGTATTGGGTCAAAAATGGAACTCCAAAGCTATCCTTTGGCCCTTTCATTGCTTTTGGCGGGCACAGTGCCATTAATTTTCCTTTGGCTTCTTTCTTTCTTTCTTTTTAGAAGAGAGAAGCTGCGCGTCTTGTTCTTTTGATTATGTGTGACATCATCATATATTCAAGGGACACACTAAGGTCATCCAAATGGCAACCCGGTTAAAGACCACGAAGTAACTTTATGAGGGTTTGTGGCCAGGAGAATTTCGGCCCCCGTGACCTTTGCCCTCTGATGTCACCCTTGTTAATATGTCACATTGGATGGCAAAAGAGACTCCGCAGATACAATGAAAGTTACTAACCAGAGGGCCTTAAAACAGGGAGATTATCTTGGGTTCTCCAGGTGGGCCCCTTGTAATCCCATGAGTCCTTAAAAGTCAAGAAGTGTGACAGAAGAAGTGTGAGCAAGACTCAACCAGCTGTTGCTAGATTGATGATGGAGGGTCAAGTGCACACATGAGAAAGTGAATTCTGCCAGTGCCCTGAATGCACCTGGAAACAGATGTCCCGCAGAACTTCCGGAAAGGAACGCAGCCTGCCAGCAGGTCGGTTTCACCCTTGTGAGGGCTTCACCAGAAAATCCAGCCAACGGTGCCAACTTCTGATCTACAGAACCGCCTGCCAATAAATAGGAGTGTGTGCCTTGTTTGTGGTAATCTGTTAAGGGAGCAGTAAAAAACCAATAGAGGAGTTCCCATTGTGGCTCAGTGGTAACAAACCCCCTAGTACCCTTGAGGACCAGGTTCGAATCCCTGGCCTCGCTTAGTGGGTTAAGGATCCAACATTGCTGTGAGCTGCAGTGTAGGTTGCAGATGCTTCTTGGATCTGGTGTCCCTGTGGCTGTGGTGTAGGCTGGGAGTTGCAGCTCCAATTGGACCTCTAGCCTGAGAATTTCTGTATCCCTCGGGGCGGGAGTGGGGGGGAGGGCTAAAAAGGCCAAAAAAAAAGAAGATTATAAGTGACCACTCTGGGGTACGAGTGTGTGGCTTGTCAAAGGACTGGCTGTGAGACCTTGGGTGACTTGCTGACCCTCTCCCAACTTCCGTTTTGTCATCTATAAAAGGGGGGTGACAAGAGTACCTCCCTCTGTGGAGTTGTGTGTACTGCATGAGTTTCTGTGTATAAATAGCCCAACACAGAGTGAGCTCCCCAAAATGTCAACCCTGATGAGGATGGCCTTTGCTGCTTTCAGGATAGTGTTGCAGTTTTATTGAAATTAGCACTTATTTACCCATCTCTTTTCATTTAACTCTGTTTATTTTTTCATTTTATTCTGTTTCTTTCCTTGTGTCTTTCTGTTCATAGTACATCAGTTTGTATTTTTGAAGCATGTTATCCGAATGCCAAAATGTTTCCTGACATTTTAGGCTGGATTCTGCTTTTAATCATTTTTTAAATGTAGGGTTTGTTTTTTTTTTTTCCCCTGAGGTATTTCTGTGCTCATTTTCCCCCCTATCTATGAAGTCTTTTGCCATAGGTTGTATGTGGTTAATTTATTTTTCCCTTAGCCATCTGCAAAGAAGGCAATAATTTCAGGGAGTTTCTTAAAGACCAAAATTAGTAGTTAAATGAAAAAAAAAAAAGCAGAAGGAGAATTGTTAAAAATTGGCCTGTGCATTTTAAAATCATTTTGTTTACTTAAACAACTAATTTTCTTATGAATCTTGAATCCAGAACTCAGGCTTCTTTCTGAATTCTGCCAGTTTAGGTACTCACATTTGTCTGGCATTAACCCTGCCCTAAGACTAGGTTTCATTTCTTTAAAAGGAAATAGGAACTTACAGATTCTCATGAAAAAAAACTGAGTGCAGATTCTTCCTAAATTTTTATAATTGTTTTCTACTGTTTCACAGTTATCACACCTCTTTTGACTCCAGTTTGCATAGTTGACCATGCAAAGCATTGAATTTAGGTTCTGTAGACATAACTCCAGTTTTGTGTTCATAGTTTGTTGGTTTAGATTATATTTTACTACTTAATTATAATAATAAATACAGTTTGTCAAAAAACTGGGTTCGGTATAAACCATACTGAAATTTGTGATCATCAACTCAACTAGTACAAAGATAAGCAGAAAGTACCAAAGGGTGAGCTAACAGTCCCGGAGGCTCCATGCTGTGGACCTTGGGCAGCATGGCTTATAGAAGGAAGGGGAGGTGTCAGCGAATCCATAAAGTCTGAAATGGAGATCAGTTAAGGGAACTTCAAACACAGCAGTGGTTTTCAAACTCCAGCATTCATCAGCATTGCCTGGATGGCTTGGTAAAACACACATTGGTGGGCTGTAATCCAGAGGTTCTGATCCAGTGGGACTGGGGTAGGGGTTTACATTTCTAATGTGATGCTAACTCTATAAGTCCAGAGAACACACTTTGAGAACCACTGAACTTCAGCCAGTTTTGATGATGTGGATGAGGACAGGTCTTTTCAAACATCAGTATGCAGAAGGCAAGATATTATCTCTCCATCTGTCCCTACCCATCCATTTTCTCTCTTTTTCTTTTTTTGTCTTTTTAGGGCCGCACCCATGACGTATGGAAGTTCCCAGGCTCAGGGTCGAATTGGAGCTACAGCTGCTGGCCAATGCCACAGCAACGCCAGATCCAAGCCATGTCTGTGACCTACACCGCAGCTCATGGCAACACCGGATCCTTAACCTACTGAGCAAGGCCTGGGAGCGAACCCACGTCCTCATGGATACTAGTTGGGTTCATTACTCCTGAGCCACCATGGGAACTCCCCTATCTACTTTCTAATGGATTAGACATGAGGTTTTCTGTTACTCTTCTTGGTACTGTGTTGAAACTTAATTTTTTTTCCTACGTCTACTTAGGAACTTTATTTGGAGTTTGGGAGAGGGTGCAGTGAGGGCTGTTACAGTGTTCATGTTCGTTGTTTTTTGTTTCTTTGAAAAAACACTGTTAGGTAGCGCTTTCAACTGAGCTGGGCATGCTTTTTCAAATCACACATCCTCCAGTCTCCTCACAGGAGAAAAGAAATTCTGTCTCTCAGAAAGCGTGTGTTTGGCAATAGCTTGCCAGCTGCGGGGTGGAAAGGCAGCAGTGTGGGTGTGTTGTCAGCAAGCTGAAGACTTTATCTGAGAAGGAGACAGATTATCTGATTGCTCTGTAATATCCCTTTCAGAACTGGCTGACGGAGCTGGAGATCTTTGCTATAATCTTCTCAGCTGCCATCCACGACTATGAGCACACCGGAACCACCAACAATTTCCACATTCAGACCCGGTGAGGATGTTGTATTGTTTGGAGAAGAGGCAAGAGGGGGCAGGGATAGAGTGTGAGCAGTTTGAAAAGTGCCGTCACCTTTTTTTTTTTTTTTTTTTTTTTTGGCTTAGTGGCTCTATTTTGCATTTCTGAAAAAAATGAACTTATGAACAAGAGATCAGCTTGGTCAGCCTCAATCAAAAGAAGCCATTCACTCCTAATTCTCCTATGTTATTCATGTTAAATGTGGATATTCTTTTCTTCTCTTTTCTAATGCTAGCTGTTTATGTATGGACCACGCATCTCTACCTGTTTCTAATAGGAAGGGTTTACATAAAGGTGCAGATACCATGTAGGCTAAATCAGTGAGGACAGGCAAGGACTGGAATGATTCCAGTGATGTAAACAATAGCAGAGCCATCTTACCCTCTGACCTCTGGATTCTGGTGATGCTCTTCTCATTCCCCCTGATTTCACTGCTACCCTATTCAGTGTGTATGTCATTCCCTGGTACAGGGCTTAGGGAGCTAGGCTGTGTCCTCTAGGCCACTTTGCACCTTCTATAAGGAACTGTACAGGGAGATGAAAAGCTCTGTGGGGGATGGTAAATACAGGTCCAAGTTCCTCCCTCCAAACCTCTTGACTTTGACAGACATCACTAATTGATTTTTTTTTCTTACCAAGCTGCAGATTTATCCTTAAGTATTCCTCTTAGCACGGAACTCCAGTCAATTATCATTTCCATTTAGGATGAAGCCTTATCTGCCTTCTCCTTGTCTAAGAACTTAGCTTCCCTTAAGACTATGATGTGGAGCCAGAGAGACTCTGACAGTAAAATAATTGGGTCTTGACATAGGAATCAAAAGAAGCTAGAATTGGAAAAAGGTAGAAAGACACAGAGACAGAATATAGCAGTGAGGGTTGAGAGTTTAAGACTAAATAAATACTTTCTGATGTCCCTTGGAAAAGCAGGTGCATACTTCAGATAGATTTGTGTTCGTTAAGTCATTCTACCTGTATTTAATGAAGCCAACACTTAATTATGGGGTACACAAAAGAAGACAGTATCATCTGATCTCTGTTCAGAAAGGGATTTCAATAGAATGGGAGCAGACAAAAGAACTTAAGCTGTGGCTTCATTTTCTACCTCCTGCCTCTTCACAGAGGAGTCTTGGCTGCTGTAAAGCAGCCTTCTGTAGTTCAATTGCAAGGTCTCTGAGTACAGGTATTCCACAGAGCATCTCTGTTTAATGCCTATCTGCCGCTGGAACCTTTGCTCAGATGACAGTGAATAGCACCTGCTGAAGAGAGGTGGGTGGAAGAGTCGTACATGGATCTTGGCTGGAGACCAGTGTCAAAAGCAGTCACAACTCAGAGGAAAATGGCTTTAATTACAGGAGTTGGAAAATTGCATCATGTCACAAAATACACATCAGTTGGTGCCTTACTTGCTCAACGGATACAAGATTAGATCTTTCATCTCAGAATTGGCTTGTTTTGTGTCATCTCCATTGGAGTGGGAAAATTCCAGTGGGCTCAGTTAAGTTGATTTGGAATGAAATTTAAACATTTGCCTTCTTTAACTGAATTTTATCCAAAATGTCTCCATCTGTGAGATCCATCTTTAGGAAACTATATTTGTGACCGGGTTCTTTGCCCTTTGATGGATAGACTGTAAAGCCTAACATTTTAAACGTATGCTGGACATATCCCAAAGTTTGGCCCATGCCAGGTGGAAGTTACCTTGGGGAGAAATGGTTCAACTGTCAGATGTTGCCTTCATTCCAACCCTGCCACTTAACCACTGTGGGGCTCTGTGAACTCCCACTTTGCATTTCTGGGACTCAGCTTCCTTGATGAGACATGAATAAGCTCTAATAATCTAAAGTTTCATTAAAATACATATACTAAGAACGTAGGTGTTCCCATTGTGGCACAGCAGAAATGAATCCGACTAGTAACCATGACGTTGTGGGTTCCATCCCTGCGCTCACTCAGTACACTAAGGATCTGGCATTGCTGTGAGCTGTGGTGTAGGTCACAGACAACTCGGATCCTGCGTTGCTGTGGCTGTGTTGTAGGCTGACAGCTGTAGCTCCGATTCGACCACCAGCCTGGGAACTTCCATATGCTGCAAGCATGGCCCTAAAAAGCCAAAAAAAAAAAAAAGTAGATCACCCTATGTTTGGTGTCATTCAGCTGTTAGAAAGCAACTAACAATTGTCACATAACCTTTATATTTTTTACTCTCCAATTTCCCACATGTGGCTTCTGCATGGCAAAATTTTAAGATCAAACTACTAATAGTGGACTGGGAAACTGTTCCCACCAGGTTGTATGTGTTCAGGGAATTTCAACTAAAATAAACACATTCTCTTATTGAATAAAATAAAAATAAAGTCATTCCAGAAAAAAAATAAGGAATTTTGACATCACCCACATTTTAAAAAAAAATCAGCTTTGCTACTCTTCCGGGTAATTGAGATCTGTTTATAAAGCAGTTTTGAAAGTTCTCAAGTTGGAGATCACATGTGAAATAACATTGGCAAATTAACATTAAAATACCCTGCGTTCATCTATTGATAGTTTGTAGTGTTAATTTAACTTTTTGGTTGATATTAAAGGCATGGAGGCAAAGTTAATTGCTAAAGTAGGGTAAAGAGATGGCGCATTCCACCTTAGCAGAGTTATCTGAAAAATTGCAGCTGTTCAACATCCTAAATTATTTTGCTTGGCTTTCTATTCAGGTCTGACCCAGCTATTCTGTACAACGATAGGTCTGTATTGGAAAATCACCATTTAAGTGCAGCCTACCGTCTTCTGCAGGAGGATGAGGAAATGAATATTTTGATCAACCTCTCGAAAGATGACTGGAGGTAAGGATGGACCATGAGAGAGATTTGGAGGCCAGAAAAGGAGCTGGGAGGAGAGATGGAGTGTGCTTTTTTTTTTTGAAGAAATAATACTCTGAAATTTTTATTGCTGTTTCTTTCTTTTTTTTTCTTGACATAAATATTCAAATATATTGCAGGCATGTTGGAAGTATTTGCTGTTGGTTACCTTAGGAACCTTGTGTTGCTTTTATCTTACCTGCTTAAACCTGAATTTTGTCATTTAATGTTTTTTTTTTCACCTTATATTTAATTGGACGTCTTAAAAAAAATCTTTCAAAATTTGCTAAGGAAATTGACACTTTAAAATAATCATAGGGGAGTTCCCGTCATGGCGCAGTGGTTAATGAATCCGACCAGGAACCATGAGGTTGCGGGTTCGATCCCTGGCCTTGCTCAGTGGGTTACCGATCCGGCGTTGCTGTGAGCTGTGGTGTAGGTCACGGGCGCAGCTCAGATCCCGCATTGCTGTGGCTCTGACTAGACCCCTAGCCTGGGAACCTCCATATGCCATGGGAGCGGCCCTAGAAAAGGCAAAAAGACTAATAATAATAATAATAATCATAGGTACTTAATTCTGAATTCTGTTGCCTAAATGACACTATGTGTCTTTGAACTTGGAACATGAGTTTGAATATGAACACAGTCATTTACTAGCTGTTTGACATTTAGGAAGTTACTCAGCCCCTTTACACCTTTTTTAAAATTTAATTTCTAGAAAATAGATAGTAATATTTGGTTAGGGTAATAATAAATGATATAATCTATTAAAAGTGCTTAGCACACTTTGCAACAAGCCTGCAAATTGTTGTAGCGGTAAATATAGGTCAAAGCATTTCAAAGCTTATAGGCCAAATCATTTAAATGCTTAAAACTTCTGAATCTACTGTGATGCAAATAATATTTATATTTTAATTAAATGACCAGCTGTTTATTGAGTATTTCTGTGCCTCTATGCAGGGATTCAGAGAAATAAATCATACTGAACAACAAATCTGAAACTGATTTTCTGAAAGAGTTGGCCATTAATTTCCATGCAGCGTTTAGTTCATTAAAACACAGAGAAATATTTGGCTTGAATTTTATTGGAAAAACTGTTAGATTTAGGCAACATGTAAAAAATGCAGAGCATTTCAGTTAATCAATGCAAATCCTCTAGAAAAAGGACTCCTCTATCCAATTTAAATGTTTGTAAAAGTATAATGAAAGATTTGAATATGGGAGAGAACATCCTTTCAGATACATGTATTCAGATACATCCTGGTTTTGAAGGATTGTGTGAGGGCTTGTTTAAATAGCGTATATTCCTGGCCTTACGACAGTCAAATGAAGTGCTTCAAAGCTTGCATAATTGTCTCATTTCTTTTTCTTTTATTTTTATTTTTGATCCCAGAAGAAAGAGAGAGGAAAAAAAGCTTGGGTAGAAGCATTCTAGATCTCCATGCATCCCGGGGAAAGTTCAGCAATGTGGTTGGTCAAGAAATTCTTGAGCCAAAGCCTCAGAGGAGCCCCATGTCTCCTAGAAAGGGGTGCCCTCAGTCATTGGCTTGGAGCTGCTCATGGAAAACATGGCCTTGGGGCAAAAATGGGCAATAGTTTTCAGAATGTACTAGATGAGGCCTATGGCCAGTTACATTCCTGTAGTTGAAGGTCTGTGTGGTATATTCTGTGGCCACTGTCCCATGGCAGTTAAAATATTATGCTAAGAGACTATACCATACTGCATCTATGGATGTCCCATAATCACTTTTATTTTGAGTATGTGACTGTGTGGGTGTTTGTGTGTTTTGGGTACGATAAAGAATCCTACAGTGAACATCTCTTTAATATATTTTTATGTGTAGAATTCATGGATCAAAGAATGTTTGTTGTTTTAAGGCTTTCAGGTAATACACTGATATTGCTGGACTGTGGGATTTGTGGACACATGGGAATTATGGCTGGATGGCCATGATTATCTCCTAACCCATTTTCAAAGCATAGATACGCCACCTCTGTTATCTGTATTTTTGTTAAGAATTTTCTATTTCTGCTTAACTCTACGTTTGTTAACATTTAGCCATGTTGTTTGGGTTCCCACTCTGCTCTGATAATATGCCTCCTTCATTGTTCAGTCCACCACTGCGGTTAGTGAGGCTGGTTTAGGTGGTATCTAAACCCAGAATCATTGCAGTAGACCAGAACATTATCAGTTCATACTGGTACACACTATTATCACCAGGGCAACCATCTGAATTGTTTATCATTAGCTCTGCATTCTTATTGGTGGGTATTTGTGAAGTACTAGTTGTGAATCATTTGAATACCGACTCTGATAAAAAACAAGTTATAAAATTGAGTGGTCCAGCAAACCATAAGTAAATTTAGTATAAAAAGATCAGGAGTTCCTACTGGGGCTCAACAGGATCATGGGTGTCTCTGGAGCTCAGAGACCCAGCTTTGATCCCCGGCCCCCACAGTGGGTTAGGGGCTGGTACTGCAGCTGTGGCAAGGGTCGCAACTGTGGCTCAGATCTGATCCCTGGCTGGGGAACTCCACATGCCACTGGACAGCAAAAAAAAAAAAAAAAAAAAAAAAAGAACGAAAGAAACAGGTCAAACTAGTCACTTGGGAATGTAGTTTAATGCAATTTGTTTATGTGCTAGCCTTATATATTTGTGTGTTTTTTCAGCACTATCTTTATTCTCTCAGAGAGTGAAATATATTGGAATTAGAATCATAAAGCATCTCAGGTATAGGAATATTCTGATTCAGGGGATTCTTCTTTACAATATTAGCCCACGGTGCCCACATGCTTTGTTACTACTCCTATTTTGGGGGGATTCTGTAAGTTAAGAAAATATTGCAGTTGATGATGTTTTAACTGAAGTCACATAGATTTAATGTTCTATTATATTTCCGTTTAAGGACAGTTTTTAAAATATTTTAAAATTATTTTATTGATGTTGAACTACATCGCTCCAAGACAATGGTATTATCTCATGAATAAAATTATTTAGGGCTCTCAGTAAAGCCCATTAACTCAAAACCAACATACGTTTAGTATCCTGTATCTTTCTAAGAAAGCAATTTAATACATGATAGATTCTATTTGGATACCTAAATGCTTTAGACTTTTTAGGGCCTTTATAAATGAACATATTACCAGGTGTTTACTGCATTTCAAAGAAGAAAAATATGTAATCCCTCTTGGAGCAGACCAATCAGCTGCTGATAAAGCAATCCTCCTACAAATAACAATTATAAGCTATGAACAAAATACAAAGACACAAACAAACACAACCTCCAGTGACTTGAAGGCTCTAGAGAGTGAATAAAATCAGACAAATTTTGAAGATGTGTTAACGTTTGGCCTCCAGTGACTTGAAGGCTCTAGAGAGTGAATAAAATCAGACAAATTTTGAAGATGTGTTAACGTTTGGAGACTATGATAGAACTAGGAAGTGTGTTTTGTGCCGTTACTCCCAAGGCAAGTCTCAGTCAAGGCAACACTAAGTTACTAAAACTATGTTTAAGGAGTTCCCATCGTGGCTTCTATTCGCCCACTAGTATCCATGAGGATGTGGGTTCGATTCCTGGCCCCACTCAGTGGGTTAAGGATCGGGCGTTGCCCTGATCTGTGGTGTAGGTTGCAGATGCAGCTTGGATCCCACGTTGCTGTGGCTGTGGTGTAGGCCGGCAGCTACAGTTCTGATTTGACCCCTAGCCTGGGAACTTCCATTTGCCTCAGGTAAAACCCTAAAAAGACCAAAAAAAGAAAAAAGAAAGAAAGCTATATTTATATACCAGTCTCCATTATGTTTCTGGCTAGAGAAACCAGTGTAGGAACTACGAGAGCTGCTTGCAAGTGAATTAGAAGCCCAGAAAAGAGATTGCCAAATATGGGGAAGCAAATTCTGTGAAAGTCTCAATGCCAATACCATTTTCCCAGATCGGGAAAATGTGACTTGTTTGCAAGGGAAAAGACAATAGATGCAATCTCCAGGATGCATTATTATTGGAAGTATCAGACAAGAACTTTTAAAGCAGTTATTATATTTATGCTCGCTGAGGGGAAGGAAAGTATGCTTGTAATAAATAAAATAGTGTAAAATGTAACCAGTGAAATGAAACTATAAGCAAGAACACACAGAAATTTTGGAACTGAAGAATATAAAATATCTATCTTAAAAAATTCATTGCATTGACTTAGTAGAAAATTGCGGAGGACAAAAGAATCAGTGAACTTGAAAGGGTCATTCCAAATTATCCAATTTGAAGAAGTAGGAGAAAAAAGAATTTTTTAAAATGAGCAGTCTTGGGGACCTATAGGAACAATTAGAGTCTCAGAAAGAGGGGGAGAGAGAGAATGAGGCACAAGAAATATTTGAATAAATAATGGCTGAAAACTTTCCAAATATGGTGAAAGATATACATTTATAGATTCAAGAAATTCAGCAAACCTAAAAGTGGATAAATTTAAATAAAAATATACCCGCGTGTGTATTATAATCAAACTGCTAAGGGTCAAATATAAAATTAGAGAAAAATGGCACATTGCATTTGCGGAAAGATTTTTAATTTACTTTGGACTTTTCATCAGAAACCATAGAGCCAGAAGACAAAGGAATAATGTCTTTAAAGTGTTAAAAGAAACAAAAAAGGAAATTCTTCTGTGGCTCAGCAAGTTAAGGAATCTGGAGTTGTCATTGCAGTGGCTCGGGTAACTGGTATAGCACAGGTTCAATCCATGGCCTGGGAATTTGCACATGCCACAGGTGCATCCAAAAACAAAAAACCAAACAAAAATAAACAAAAAAGTGTTGACACAGAATGGTATATCCCGTGAATATATCCCTTAAAAGTGAAAATGATGTCACATTATTTTTAGATGATGGAAAACTAAAGAAATTTATCACCAGCAGAGCTGTATTTTAAGAAATGATAAAGTTCTTTAGGTGGAAGGAAAATGGTACCTGATGGAAATCAGACTTTTAGGGATGAATAAAACTGAGATACTAAGTGAAGTAAATCAGAAAAAGAAAGATAAGAATAAAATGGTGAATATCAGGGTACATATGAGAGTCTAGTTTTCTTTTTCTTTTTTTTTTTCTTTTTCTTTTTAGGGCCACACCCGTGGCTAGGGGTCGAATCTGAGCTGCAGCTGCCAGAACAATGCTAAATCCAAGCCACATCTATAACCTACGCCGCACCTCACCTCACCTTAATGCTGGATCTTTAACCCACTGAGCAAGGCCAGGGATCAAACCCACATCTTCGTGGGTACCAGTTGGGGTCTTAACCTGCTGAGTCATGATGGGAACTCCCTAAAAGGGTATTTTTCTGAATTTCTTTAGGTTAAGTCTTTATTATCATTAAAAAAAAATACAATAGTCTTATGAGTTTATACTACAGGGAGGTATACTACATGTAAAAACTATAACATAGAGACTGTTTATAAGCAGATGGACCTATACCACTACAAGGTTTTTACATTTTACATGTAGAAGTCTGTGAGCATTCAGACTGAAACTGCACCTTCAGTTCTCCTGGTTCTCAGGCCTTCAGACGTGGATTGAAACCAGACCATGGATTCTCCTGGGTCTCTAGCTTGCTTGGCACCTTACCTTGGGATTTGTCAGCCTCCATAATTATATAAGCCAATTCCTTAAATCTCTCTCTCTCTCTGTATAAATAAATATACACAGAGAGAGAGAATATATATTCTATGTATATTGGTTCTCTTTCTCTGGAAAACTTTGACTTATAGGGTTTATTCCAGGAATGCAAGGTTAGTTCAGCATTTAAAAATCAATTAAAATTGTTCACCATATTAAAAAAAAGTATGTGGATATTTCATTAGCTACAGGACACAGATTAGCAGCAAACCATTGGAAAATAAATAAAAACAACTTATTTGACAATAGCATAAATATAAAATAGAAGTAACTGTGAAAAAAACAAGTGTAACTCCTATGTGCTGAAAACCACAGAACATTGCTGGCTAGAGAGGTCCTAAATAAATTGAGAGGTATAATGTCATCATGTAGTCTCCACTACAAGACTCAGTATTATATAGATGTTAAGTCTATAGATTTAACACAACCTCAATCAAAATTCCAGCAGAATTATGCTAGAAACTGTGAGGCTATTCTATGACTCAAGCAGAAATGCAAAACAATTTTAAAGAAGAACAAGGTTAGGGGATCCACACTACCCGATTTCAGGAATCAAGACAGAGTTTTATTAGTGAAAAGGTAGGCGTACAGATCCATGGAACAGAATTGAGAGTTCAGAAATTGACTCATCACTGATGGATGACCAAGGTGCCAAGGCATTCAATGGAGAAAGGAAAAGCTTGTCAACAAATGGTGTTGGAAGAACTGGATACCAATATAGAAAAAAAAAATAAAGAAAAACCTTTTACCTTTACCTCACATCATACTCAGAAATTACCTTGAAATTGATCATAGACCTAAATGTATAAGATTAAAATGGTAGAACTTCTGGAGGAAAGCAAAGTTCTTGGGGGTAGTCGGAGGTTTCTCAGATAGGATCCCCAAAGGCATGCAACATTTAAAAAGTTGTATTAAACTTTAACATTGTTGATCTTTAAAAGACACTGTTAAAAAAAATAAAGAAAGCAAGATAGGGAGTAGGAGAAATTATTCACAACGCGTATGTCTTACATAGGATTTGTATCCAGAATATATATTGCACTTTTACAATTCAGTAAGAACACGAACGACTCAAAGTGTGAAAATGGTAAAATCTGTGAATAGACGTTTTTCCAAAGAAGACATACAGATGGCCAACAGGCACATGAGAAGATGCTCAGCATCACTAATCAGGGAAATAAAATCAAAACCGCAGTGAGATATCACCTCACACCTGTTGGAATGGCTATCATCAAAAAGACCACAAATAACAAATGTTGGTGAGGATGTGGAGAAAAGGGAATGTCTATACACTGTGGGAATGTAAATTGGTGCAGCCACTGTGGAGAACAGTATGGAGGTTTCTCAAAAAACTAAACATATAACCCAGCGGTTCCGCTCCTGTGTATGTATCCCAGGAAAATGAAAACACTAATTAGAAAAGATACATTCTTTCCAGTGTTCATAGCAGCATTATTTATAATAGCCAAAATATGAAAGCAATCCAAGTGTCCATCAACAGATGAATGGATAAAGAAGATATGGTATATATACACAATGCAGTATTACTCAGCTGTAAAAAAAAGAATGAAATAATGCCATTTGCAGCAACCAAGAGGGACCTAGAGATTATCACAGTAAGTGGAGTAAGCCAGACAGAGAAAAGATAAATATCATATGATATTGCTTATTATGTGGAATCTTTAAAAAAATGCAGATGAACTTATTTCCAAAACAGAAAGAGACTTCCAGACTTATAAAACAAATTTATGGGTATCAAAGGGGAGAAGGAGGTGGGGTGGGGATAAACAGGATTTTGGAATTAACACATACACACTACTACATATATAGTAGATAGCCAGCAAGGAACTACTGTATAACAAAGGGAACTATACTCAATATTTTGTAATAACCTGTAAGGGGAGAGAATCTGAAGTTTATATATTCATATACGTAACTGAATTGCTGTGCAGTACACCTGTTCACACGAATTGCTGTGCCGGTCACACGTTGCTGAAACTGACATGATATTGTAAGTCAGCTATACTTTAATAATTTTTTAAAAAACAAACAAATGTAAGAGGTTAGTAATGGGGGAAACTGTACAAGGGCAAGAGGGTATTTTCTGTAAACCTAAAACTGCTCTAAAAAAATAAGGTCTCCTAAAAAAACAGTGGAATACCTATATCCAACGTCCCCTCCTAGAACCCATTTCAAGTTAATTTTCTTAAAATTTGAATTCAGTTGAGAAAGGAATCCTTTACTACACTTTCAGTTGCACTGGCATTTTTCCTGTGAATTCATTTTCCAAATGATATATGCATTCCACATACCATATTCCTAGTAAATTATTTTCTTAGTCTTTAACCCTCATTTATTCCTCATTCAAAAGTTTGCCTAAAAGATTCAAGTTAGGGAGTTCCCTTTGTGGTGAATCTGACTAGGAACCATGAGGTTGCAGGTTTGATCCCTGACCTCGCTCAGTGGTTTAAGGATCCAGCATTGCCGTGAGCTGTGGTGTAGGTTGAAGAAAAGGCTTGGATCTGGCGTTGCTGTGGCTCTGGCGTAGACCGGTGGCTATAGCTCTGATTAGACCCCTAGTCTGGGAACCTCCATATGCCAAGGGTGCTGCCCTTAAAAAAAAGGACAAAAGACAAAAAAAAAAAAAAAAAGATTCAAGTTAGATTCAAAGTATCATGACTAATTAACTGATTTTGATTAGAACTAGCAAGGAATAAACTAACTTTTACTTTCCTCTTTTTATTTCCATCTTTTTTTCTCTACGGGGCGTCCCTGAAAGGGAGTTTCGGACCTTGGTAATTGAGATGGTGATGGCCACGGATATGTCCTGTCATTTCCAACAAATCAAAGCCATGAAGACTGCTCTGCAGCAGCCAGAAGCGTGAGTGGGCCTGTGACATCATGTGTTTTTATAGGTGTTTGACCTTGTACTTGTCCATGTCACTGTACTTTTCAAGTTTATCCCCTTCAGGATAACTTTATCAAGTGGTCTCATAAAATAGTGATGCTTGGAGGGGAAAGCATGAAAAATCTACCTATCACAGATATGTTCTCATCAGGGTTGAAATAAATAATAGGGCCAATAGCAATTTGCTCCAATTAGAATTTAAAGCATTTCCCTGCTGGAAACTAAATTATCATATATCCCCTCAATGCAGGGGGGCACTAAATGGAAGTCAGTATGTGATTCTTGGATTCTTGTTGTCTCTTTCATGATGGCAGTCATTCCAGAAATGGCTTTGCATCAGTTTTGGAGGTGTACAGTTCAATAAATGTGGAGACTATGCTGATCAGTATTTCAGTTGTAAGATGAAAATGATGCTTTTCCCCAGTTTGGCTGCAGTGGGGTCTGAGATGGGAGGATGGAAGGGATTTTTAAAAATAGCGATTTATTAGAAGCTCTTATTGAGGTTCTGTAAGTTTGGTCATCATGTGTTTGGGTCCTTTGGGTTCACAGAATTGAAAAGCCGAAAGCGTTGTCTCTGATGTTGCACACAGCAGACATTAGCCATCCAGCAAAAGCCTGGGAACTCCACCATCGCTGGACAATGTCACTCCTGGAGGAGTTCTTCCGACAGGTACTTGCTGCTCTGCTACCCTTCCCCGCTGTCACCCCCATCAATGGACAGCATTCCGATTTTTGTATTTCAGCAACAGTGTGATAAGGACTATGCCATTACAGTCATCCTCTTTTTGGAGGGAAGGTTCGCTACTTTTTTTTCTCTTTGCCTTCTTGTCATGTGATGTTTGAATCTCACTTAAATTCTGATTCTCAGAACAGTGTGGTATTTCTATCCTATGCATTTCTATTTGGGAAAAAAAATGCATTTCCTTGTGCTAATCTTTTGCCAAAATATCATATGAAGAATGTTTTTCCCTTTATTTTTTTTTTTTTTAACATGGTGGCCAAATGGCAGTCACTTTGGCATTGCCCTGTGGGATAAAGATGTTAATCTTTAACCCCTTTCTCTGCTATAATTGGCTGTTTTTTTTCCTTTTTAGCAAACAAGGCCATGTTGTCAGATTCCAAAGCCAGATGGGGCTATTTGAGGTCGGGAACTCACTGGAAGCTACTGGTCCAATTATGTTTAAACTTACTGCATCCTAAGACACGGGGATGTGTTTTCTATAAGAATAGTCAGGGCCTTTAATGAGTATACATTACTTTAAAAATTTTTTTAAAGTGCATGGAAGTAGAGAAATACAAAGGTAAATAAATGTACAGGACCAGGAATGCTGTCTTCTCAAATCCAGGCATGTGTACTAATAAGCTCATCTCAAGAAGAGCTGCCATAATATAAGAAAGGGAATGTATATATATGTATGGCTGGGTCACTTTGCTGTGCAGCATAAGTTGGCGCAACATTGTAAATCAACTATACTTTGATTTGAAAAATGGGGGGGAAAGATCTTTGGGGGACATAAACATTAAAAAGAATATCCATAAGTAATTAAAAATAAAACAAAGGTTTGACGTTTCACATAGACAGACAGACAGACAGACAGACACACACACACACACACACACACACACAAATGTGCTTTAAGACTTGCGATCCTGAGGTTGAAGGCAGATGACATGTAGATTGTGGCACCTGAATTACAGTTAATTGAAGGTAAAACAGTTAATTCATTAATTCTTGGTAATTTACTAAGGGAAGTTACAGTACAGATTCGGAGACCTCTGAGATTCCATAAAACATTACTTATTAATTCCAGTCTCAACTTTGTCCCCTAAACTGGCAAGAGATACACTCTTTCACTGGTTACTTGGATTTTTGAAAGTGATTTATTCTTTTTTTTTTTTTTTTTTTTTTTTTGTCTTTTTGCCTTTTCTGGGGCCGCTTCTGCAGCATATGGAGGTTCCCAGGCTAGGGGTCCAATCAGAGCTGTAGTCACCGGCCTACACCACAGCCACAGCAACATGGGATCCGAGCCGAGTCTGCAACCTACACCACAGCTCACGGCAACGCCAAATCGTTAACCCACTGAGCAAGGGCAGGGACCGAACCCGCAACCTCATGGTTCCTAGTCGGATTCGTTAACCACTGCGCCACGACGGGAACTCCTGAAAGTGATTTATTCTTATGATGACTCTTATTCTCATGATTCTAGTTTGAATGGAGAAATTATAAAAGGCATTTCTGGGTTTTTTTTCCTTCTGAAGCTGTACACAATATTCTGTTAGGGAGGACTAGAATTAACAACATACTAAACAAAGTTCAGAGGGCTCTTTATTGGAATCTTTATTCCAACTATTTTGTGACCTGGGATTAATACAATCATTCCTCTGGTTCCCAGTGGTCTTACCTGTGATTTTTTTTTTTGGGGGGGGGAGGTAGATGGGAGGATTTAAAGGATGGTTGGACCAGATTTTTTTCTTGGGGTCCTTCCTGCATTAACTGTTCTACGTTTCCTCTATTCTGTCCAACACTTGCACACACGTGTACACCCCTAAGCTGTTCTGTGAATACACCAGCAGGTACCCTATTCTGCATATAATCATTGCTTGGCCTCACAGAGTAGTTGTCAAGGGGAACCCAAGTGTGTGAGAGAAACCAGAGCTGTACAGGTGTGGCCAAGGTGTATATTCAAGAATGACTGCAAATTCATTCTTTTTTGTTGTTGTCTTTTAAGGGCTGCACCCACAGCATATGGAGGTTCTCAGGCTAGGGGTCGAATTGGAGCTACAGCTAATGGCCTACACCACAGCCACAGCAATGCCGGATCCTTAACCCACTGAGCAAGATCAGGGATCAAACCTGTGTCCTCGTGGATGCTAGTCAGATTCGTTTTCACTGAGCCATGACAGGAACTCCTGCACATTCATTCTTAATCAAGGGCTCATTTTGATCCATTCTTTTTCAGAAGTTACTTTTCTAATATAAATGAAGGAATGTTCTCCAAAACATTGCTCCTCTTATCAAGCACTTTTTTTTTGATCATTACTTTTGTAATAACACCCCCTATAACTAGAAATATTTAGTCTGTAGCCAGTGCTAAGGCATAGCTAACTTGTATAAGTTTGAGGTAGTGAAGTGATCCATTTTTTTAATTGTAGAGAGTGAATATGAGAAAGTAATTAAATATTTTAACCTTTTTTTTTTCCTATTGAAAGAAACATTCACACACTCATATACACTTGAATTGAAAGGAGATGTACCAGAGGCAATGTTAAAATAACGGTATTGAATTTCTTGACAATTGAGAGTGGAATGTTCGCTCACTGGACTGGAACTATTTTTTAGTAATTAGGATTCAGTAAATTATTTTTATTGACTTAATATTTTAACCCAGATGCCGTAAGCCATGGTAAATAACCCATGTGGGAGAAATGTTGCCTTAGCTCCTAACTATAGATTTTAAATTGGACAGTTCAAATGGGAAATCTCAATTGGACTGTAGAGTCTTTAAAAGAATTATGTTTAGAAGTTGGGTTATATTTCAGTATAAGGATATAGCCTCAGTGCTTATAGACCAGACTTTCCTTGCTTTGCTAAAAAGAGTAAGTTACATCTTCAGTTTTATAACCATATTTTACAAAATCCAAGCCACAGCCTTAGGTCCTTTTCAATGAAATATCGACTTTAAAGAAGCAAGGTTTGCCTCTTTGGTAAATACATCTTATAAAACTCTTGAAGTTCATTTCCTTAGTATGGCTGTATATTTTTATATACATTTTATATACATTTCCTATAATTCTTTTAATTTCCTCTGTGTTTGTGGTTATTTCCCCATTTTTTATTTCTTATTTCATATATCAGTGTTTTCTCCCTTGCTTATCTATAAAATCAACTAATCATTTGGTTATTTCTTGTATTACGTTATTTATAATGTCTTAATTGTTGTTTTCATCTTTATTAATTCATCTCTTCTGCTTGAGTTTATTTTGTTCTTTTGCTAACTTCCTGATTTGAATGCTCTATTCATTTGTTTTCATTCAGCTTGTTAGATATTAGAAAATGCAAAGCGTGGAGTTCCCATCATGGCACAGCGGAAACGAATCCAACTAGGAACCATGAGGTTGTGGGTTCAATCCCTGGCCTTGATCAGTGGGTTAAGGATCTGGCATTGCCGTGAGCTGTGGTGTAGGTTGCAGATGAGGCTCAGATCTGGCATTGCTGTGTCTGTGGCATAGGCCAGCAGCTATAGCTCTGATTCAGCCCCTAGCCTGGGAACCTCCATATGCCTTGGGTGCAGCCCTAAAAAGACAAATGAACCAAAAAAAAAAAAAAAAAAAAAAAAAAAGAAAGAAAAAGAAAATACAAAGCAAGGAGTTAAGGAGTTTGTTTTTTTCTTATCATGAATCTCATAGGTTTTGTTATGCAGTGTGTTCACAATCATTCTTTTCTAAATATTCTGTAATTTTGGTTTTGATTTCTTTTTTACCCAAGAGTTCCTTCAGATGGAGGTGTTTGTTTATGTAATTTTCCAGTGATGGTTTCCTTTGCTTTCTAGTTTTGTAATTAATCTGCAACTTATTGAAGTTTGATCAAAGAATTTTCTTGTTTGGATTTTATCGTGAAATTCAATTGTCACCGATTGTATAATCAAGTTTTGTGACTGTCCATAGCTCCTGAAAAGTAGATTTATTTTCTACATTATTTTAAAAAATGTGATCTATTGGGAGCTGAGAGGTGTTTATATTACTGTCTCATTCTACATGGTATAGGTTTTGCTTCATGACTGTTGATTCTGTGTTATTTGGTCTTTGAATATCAAGAACTGTTTATTTATTGTATCCTTTATCATTATGAAGCCCTGCTTTGTTGTCTTTCCTAATCCTAGATTTCAAATTTAGCTCATTTTAAGAATATGACCCTTGTCTTTTCACAACTTTTTACTCCAGCCTTTCAAAGACACTTTGGTTTAGGGGTGCCTCTTAAACACTGTATATAATTGAGGCTATTTATGAGCCAACCTAAAATTCTTTTATTATTTGAAATCAGTCATATTAACATTTATTGAAATGACAGGAATCTGTGCTCTTAGGTGCCATCATATTTTGTATCCTGATTTCTGTTTTTATGGCTTCTTTTTAAACAGTTCACTGTATTGGCAGTGCCATCTGCTTTGTTATATATGTATTTGTTCTGGTGACTTAGAAGTTTTATATTACATTTTCAGCTCTTCTGGTGACTTACCTGATAATGAAAACTTCACTGACTTTATTTATTTAGATAGTATCTATTGTCTCCTTGCTATAAAAATTAGTATACTTCCTCCCGACTCTTCCCACAACACCTGGTTTTATTAAATTGTTTAATTCTTATCGTCTGTACCTTTGTTATTTAAACATAGCTTTATTCCTTATATGTCAGCTTTGAATTATAAATTTGCACCCCCATTTATAACACATAAGACAGCCAGGGCTTATTCATTACCTCCCAACACCTTTCCCATTTTCCTTTCATAACCTAACTAATTCCTTGTTACTATTTGTTGGCTATATTATTTCTAAATTCTCCATATTTTCTAAGTGAGCATTCTATCTCATATAGTATCTGCCGTTTACAAAAAAACACTCCAAACAGTGTGACCCAGAAAGGTGGAAAATAAACAGATTTGGCAAAAGCATAGTTCTCCATTTGTTCTTGTCTTGGCTCTACTCAGTGCTGGCACTTTGGCCATGATTGATCCATTTATTTATTGGTTGATCAAAGTTGTTCCTAGAGTGGTTTCTTCTAAAAGTACTAAAAACCACATTTTGTGCATTTGCAAGTTTTTCTGCTGCTGTGGTACTTGGGTCACAGTTTGCTGGGGTAAGGCATTTGGGGGGATCAAACTTTCTTTCTCTGAGGTCCTCTTTAGATTTTGTTCATACCTCTTCCACTCGTGAGTATCGCTGTGGCGAGATTGGAGGCCATGCTAGAATTATTTCCATGTCTAGGTGATCTCTCTTTTTGCTTATGTACCCTTAGGATTATTTCTTTACCTTTGAATCCCAGGGACAGAACTAGAATATATTTCAATAATGATTGTTCTATAATAGCTTTTTTTGAGACCCGGCATGCTCTTTATCTGTGTCAATTCATGTCACATTGATTAAATCTTGAATGATTTTCTTATTCACTTGGTTAGGTCTCTTCTTTAGGAAAGAGTTATTCATACGTTGCCTCTTTTTTGCTTTTAGTCTGTATCTGTTATCTTCCTTTAAATCTTCTTTAACTCTTTGATCTGTAGTATTCTTTCATTCTTCAACTCCATGCCGCTGAACATATTTTTATCAAGAACAACTCTCCTTTGTGCTGTTTCCAGTACAACCTTCATTTATGCAGTGGTTCTGTTTTTCTTTTCCATGTATTCCCTGAGCTCTGCCAGCTCCTGTTGCTCTGAGCCCTTGTTCTTGATAATTTCAGGAATTTCTTTCTGACCATGGTGCTACGTTTGCTCATCACTTGTTGGCACTGGTTTTTCTGGCGAGCGGTCCCTGTCTGTTATTTTTATTTTTCTGATTCTGTATTCTTTTTTTTTTTCTTTTTCGTGTGAGGTATCTTCTCATAAATTTTCTTTTTCCTCCTGGTAGTGGTGGTAGTGCCACATCTGCTTCCCCCTCCTCCTCCTTCCTCTCTTCCTCTTTCTCCCTCCTCTTCATCCCCCTTTTTCCGCCAACCCCTTCTCCTCCTCGTCCCCCTCCTCTCCTTCCTTCCCTTCTTCCTCCTCTCATTCCTCCTCCTCCTTCTCCCTCCTCCTCTAGAGATGTCATCCGCTCTGTGAACATCCCATGTGGAAAGAACCTTTGTCTCTCTTAAGTGGTTTGCTGCTTACAGATAGCTGCTGTAACAAACCAACCCTCAAATGGGTACCAGCACACATAACATGGAATTTTAACCCTCATTCATGTAAAGTACAGACAAGTGTTTCTTTTTTATCATTTTTTTTATTACTCAATGAATTTATTACATTTATAGTTGTACAATGATCATCGCAATCCAATTGTATAGTGTTTCTTGACTGGCAGGTGGTTTACAGTAAGCAGTGGTTTTAGATCTAGACTCTACCATCTACCTGGCCTCTCTGGTGCTTACATACATCAAGGCACCAAAAGAGGGGATGACATAGAGAGAGAGGGTGGGTGTAGGAGATTTTGTAGGCCACAACTGTGGTGGGAATACATCTTTTCTCTTCTTGTTTTTTAATCTAACGTAAACTGGCAGAGATTCTGGCAAGCATACTCTAGTTGTGCAGACAGGAAATGGAAAGAGGGGGTGGTTTGTGAACAGCCAACTGCCTAATTGCTCCCCCCCTCTTGCTTGTCAGAAATGTCCAAGTGGCCAAAGGAACTTGGATTCACTTTGTGTTCATTCAACAAACATTCATTGTGTTCCCTTTGCAGATCCACTGCATGACTTTATAACCCCTACCACAAGAGTGATAAGTTCTTATTTTTCTCTCCTGTCCCGGAAGAAATAAAATGAGCTCGTTTTTTTAAAAGAAATCCTTTGTGTCAGCTGAGCCTTTTGCCCTTTTTTGAAAATATTGATCTCTTTAATAAAGAGGAAAGTATATGAATAATTCCACAAGGGCCAGAGTTATAGAGCCATACAATATTTATCATTTAAGCTGGATTCACCTGTAGAAGTATATTCTTCCATATTACTTTCTGAATATTTTTTCCATTTTATAAATGTATATGTCTTCCAGAAGGAATTCATTGACAACTTTTTAAAAATAGGCTCACGTTCCCATTGTGGCTCAGTGGGTTAAGAACCTGACATAGTATCTAGGAGGATTTGGTTTCAATCTCTGGCCTCACTCAGTGTGTTAAGGGTCCAGCTTTGCTACAAGCTGTGGTGTAGGTCATAGATGTGGCTCGGATCTGGTGTTGCTGTGGTTGAGGTTTAGGCCAGCATCTGCAGCTCTGATTTGACCCCTAGCCTGGGAACTTCCATATGCTGCAGGTGTGGCTGTAAAAAGAAAAAAATATAACATAAAATGGGCTTTTAGTCGTTAGCAGTAGTAACTAATTAAATCCAAAAGGTGTAAGTGATGTGTCGATGTGGGCATGGGCAAGTCGGTGGGATAAGACGTTGCTTAATATCATGCACTTTTTCAGTAATAAAATCCAGATTAACACATGTGTCTTAATAGTCAAATGGTTAGTTGTCATGATCTCTTTTTCTACACCACCCCCATTAAAATGCACCTGCAAACAGCTTGCATCCGTACTTTACAGGGAGTAAGAGTTTTCTTTGTGTTCGCTGAGCTAGTCCATTATACCATTACACAACTACAATTTATGTTACAAATACTCTTCCTCGTCTTCATACTGCCCAGGTAGAAGTAGCTTGGGACTGAGTTATTTTTATCATGGCTCTTCAGAGAGAGAAAGCGAGCAGCCCTCAGCAAGGCATACTCGGAAGCAGAGGAGCCAGTATGTCCCATGGGATTTCATGGAGAAAGGGGTACAGAGGGAACTAAGCCACTGCAGGTCTGTCCCTGAGCCTCTTGGAGGTCCCCAGTGCCCATTGTGACCCCCCACTTTTCAGCTTCCTCAGAAGCCCATTCCTTTCCAATAGATCTTTTCTTTTTTTTTTTTTTTTTTTTTTTTTTTTGTCTTTTTAGGGCCGCACCCACAGCATATGGAGGTTCCCAGGCTAGGGGTCGAATGGGAGCTGAAGCTACCAGCCTACACCACAGCCATAGCAATGTGGGATTCGACATCTGCAACCTACACCACAGCTCATGGCAATGCTGGATCCTTAACCCATTGACCGAGACTAGGGATCAAACCCAAGTCCTCAGGAATGCTAATCGGGTTTGTTAACCACTGAGCCATGATGGGAACTCCATCCAGTAGATCTTAAATGGGCGTGTAACCTAACATCCTTTCTCTTTGGTAACATGCCTTAGAAAGAAAAAACATTCAGTTTTTGAAGTAGGCCTGGTTGTCAAATCAGGTTGTGATTATCCTTTATTTACTGTTAGTTCATTGGTGACATTTATTAGAATCAGAGTGTATTTGATGCAAGGAATGTTTCTCAGATCTTCACTTAAATATTAGAAATATCTATTGGGAAACAGTAATTGTTCTTTTTATCTATTAAATACATTTTCTCACTTAGTCCTCATTGTTAACTCGACAAGGTAGGGATTATTATCCCACATTTCGCAGATGATGCAGTTGAAATGTAGAGCAGGACAACAAACTTCCTGTGATTGCGTAGGTGGTGGGAGCAAGGCCAGATTCAAACCCAAGTCTGTAGCCATTAACCTGAGCAGGTACTTTTCTAGTAAAAAGAATCACACAACTTTGTGGCTCTAAGAAGGGTGACACACGTTCCTCTGGATGTGTGACTGACGTATTGAGCTCTGATTCAGAATGGTTTTTATTTTTATTTTTATTTTTTTTGTCTTTTTTTGCCATTTCTAGGGCCACTCCCATGGCGTATGGAGGTTCCCAGGCTAGGGGTCTAATCGGAGCCTTAGCCGCCGGCCTACACCACAGCCATGGCAACACGGGATCCAAGCTGTGTCTGCAACCTGTACCACAGCTCACGGCAACACCGTATTCTTAACCCACTGAGCAAGGCCAGGGCTCGAACCTGAAACCTCGTGGTTCCTAGTCAGATTCCTTAACCACTGAGCCACGACAGGAACTCCCCAGAACAGTTTTTAAAAATCATCTCCATCATTATTTAGACTTTCCATAGCAGTTGCTTATTTTAGTGTTGCTTTTTGGTGGAATTGAGAATGTATTGGCCAGAGAATCATGTTTTATTATTGTCTAACTTCATAACAAATAGCAATTATTTACTCTGCTTTTGTTTTGGTTCACTTTCCATTTATGGACTGAGCCCTGCCATGAAAACCCACAAAGCACTTACTCCAATGTGTGTGGTTTTAGATCGCACTTGGAGAATGATTCCAAATCAGTCCAGCGAGGATGTGTGTCTTGGACACTGCCCACAGCTGGGAGGGGGTGGCTGCTCAAGAAAGGCCGCAGGCCACACGGAACAACTTGAGAAACACACAGGAATTCTGACTACACTGCTGGTCTAGGCCGTGTGATGCATTGCTTTTCTTATTTTCCTCAGGGGACCTATTGCTGCCTGATGAGGCTTTCTGTACAACAGCATGCGCCTTTGCAGTTGGATGGAATGATTGGGCCCCAGAGGGCTTCAGCCTCTTGGTGTCTTTTATGCAGAGGAGCAGCATCCATAAGGACTTGTTGCATAATGTAATTGTAATAATTAAAATAAAGACCAGTGGTCTTTGTGGCAGCTGGAGTGGTGAAATAAAATCTGGTGGTTCAGCCTACTGTTCTTAATTTACAGTGACCTCTCTTTTTTCTAGGGTGATAGAGAAGCAGAGCTGGGGCTGCCTTTCTCTCCTCTGTGTGACCGAAAGTCGACCATGGTTGCCCAGTCGCAAGTAGGTACGTGCTTGCCAACCCTTTGGTTGGAAAGAGATGCCAGAGGGGAGTGTCTGGAAGTAAGCTCAAATGCTCGCAGTGATTCTTTGGCTGGGAACCTGGCTCTCGTCTGCTGGGCTCTGCTCATGGCTTTCGCTGGTTGGGTTGATGGAAGAGCTCTCCCATCCTTCTCACTGGAGTATAGCTGGTTCTTGGGGAGATTAGACAGTGGCACCTGCTGTCTCCATCATTCCCTGCCAGAGGAAAACGGGACCTCAACACTAAGGCAATGACAAGACTTAGTGGCAGGAAGCCCATGCTATTGCAGCCTCTCCATTCTGTGTGCAATACCGGAAGTGTCCTCAATGCTGCTTCCTCTAGTCCTGTTTCCAGGACAGCGGCATTTCCTGGATGACCCTACTTCTAGGAATGGCTCTGTTAAAATGTTTCCTTCCTTCCTCCCTTCTTCCCTTTAAAAAAAAATTAGCAACCTATTTGTAAAGATAACTTTTTCTAATAATCATAATGTATATGCATTACAGAATTCCTCACGTATGAGAGAGGGTACCAGTGCCCTACATAAATTAAATGTCCATCAGTGATCTCCACCTTGGAAAAGTGTGAAATCATTCAAAAAATCGGTTTAACAAAGATTTATTCGTTTTCTTTCTACTTGCATTTTATGTGCTTATTTTGCATAATATATTGAGTTCCTATTAGGTGTAGAGCACTGCTAAGCACTATAACAGATGCTATTTTTTTAAAAGGCAAATTATACTTGGTATCTGCTCCCAACGACATTGAACCAATATGGGGTGGTGGGCAAGCTATTACGAAAACGAGACCTATTAGAATGTTACAGTGCTACGACAGAGATTGTACATGGTACAAGCAGGGGCAGAACAGTGTGTGAACCATTAGACCAGGAAAGACTTGTTTAGAGGTAATATTTGAGCTGAGGCCTAGGAGACAGGTAGGCAGTGTCTAGGCAAATGGTGATACGTGTTAGAGTTGCATGGGGTAGGTGGAAGGACATTGCAGGCAATGCCTGCATATGCTAAACAGAGAAATTCAGAACAGTAGAATATGGTCAGGGAATGAATTACAAACAGTTTCATTTGGCTGGAGCAGTGGGTAGGGAGAAGGATGCAGTGAGGGACATGTTTGGAGACGTGTATATTGTATTAAGAAGAACATGTGCTCATCCTTTTCAGTAGGAAGTGAAGGCATATCTAAAGAATTTAAAATAAGGTGAAAACTGTATATGAATTGATGTTTTAGACTAAGAGCCAGCAAACTCTAGCCTATGGGTCAAATGTGACCTGTCGCTTGGTCTTGTGAATAAAGTTTTATTTACAACACAGCTAAGCTCATTCCTTTGTGTATTGTCTATGGCTGCCTCTGCAATACAGAGGAATTAAGGATATGATGTGGCTACAAAACCTAAAAGATTTATCATCTGGCCCTTTACAGAAAAAGTATGTCAATCTGCTTTAGAAAGATTTCTATCGTAGTAGCATGGAAGATTAATTGGAAGGTTTGGAGTAAGACTGAAGACGATGTGGTGCCTCCTGCAACATTATAGGGAGGAGATGCTGAGTATTCGAGCTATAGTACAGGGGCTTTCCAGGAGAGAGGTAGCGTATAGAACATTAAGGATTGGGCTGAATGCAATGCAGAGGTAAAGCCAGCAACTTGAGTAAGTGGTTGGACCATGGTCTCATTTACAAGGGTTGAGGGAAAGCTGATGAGTGAGTTTGGTCTGGACGTGTTGAATGAATTTAACTTGTGGGAAAATAAGGTGAAAATACTGTCATCAAACACTTCAGGTTCAGCTTAAAATTATAGTGCAATTAACTACAATTGAAATCTGGAGTTCAATGTTTCCTTATCAAGATGCTATTGGTATTTGGGAGGCTTCTTGTTTTGCCAGTGACGTTAACAGGATTTTTAGCATCCTTCACTGCCGGGCATTAAATGCCAGTATCATTTCCACCTTGGTCATTGTAAAAACCAAATAGGCATGCATATATTTCCAAATACCATATTCCCTTTGATTGGTGTTTTGTTTACTTGCAATTTTCATGTGTCTGTGTAATGTGTTACCACCATTAGTTCCAGATCATGTATTTTCTCCTGATGTGTCACAGACAACTTGGGTATGTTTGAGCTGTGAGACAGTCCCTCTAGTCTATTGTCAACTATTTCCCCAGCAAGGGATGTCTCAAGACACAGTTCCAGATCTGACCCCTCTCCCAGTTTCCAAACCTGTGCCTTCCCATCTGGCACAGCAGCTCTAAGACGGATCCCACCATCTTTCTCCCCAGCTACACTTTCCCCCATTGTCCCTGTTCTCTCTGCTTTCCTGTTGGAGCTCTCTGACACATCCCACCCAGAGGCAGGACCACCTCCTGCTGTACATTTTCTGCGCCTCCATCACATTCCCGCCTTAAAAGGGCATAGCCTTCCTTACCTTGCCTTTGAGCTGTTGCAACAGCTTCTGAAATGATTTTCCCAGCCTCAGTCCCTGTTGCTCTCTCCCTTCCCATCCATCTTGCCAGATCAATTTTCCCAAATAACTTTTAAAAAATCTTAAGACAATGCTGCCCAAGCATCGCAAGAGAGTTCTAGTGCTTAGGACTAAATCCTAATCCTTTAGTCGGACACTTAGGAACCTCCCTCCGTGAGCTGATAATGACCTGCCTTCCCAGGCATTCCCTTTCTGATTCCAAAAGAATACCTAAACCCCAGTTATTCCCCAGGCACATCCCACACTTTTTTCCATCCTTGTCATTGTGCTGATTTCACCACCCTCCACCTAGAATGAATAGCCTTAGGGTCAGCTCCCATATCACAACCTCCGTAACAGCTCCCATATCACAACCTCCGTAATGCTGCTTGGAGGGAAAATACCCTCTGTCCCGCACCTTCCCAGAGACCTTTATTTGGGCTTCTCCTTTGGCCCTCTCCGCTTTGGTGCTCATGTAATTTCTCCCACAAACCTTGCAAGAGCAGGCAGGCTGTGTGACACATCTCAGTCTTTTATGCAATGCCTATGACAGCATTTTTTTACGTAGTGGATCTTGAATTTGCATTTTTTAAGCACTTTATTGAACTATCTACTGAAAAAGTCATAGGAAAGTTATGGAGGAGAAATGGAACAGACTCCTGAGAGCAAAACGAGAGATATGTTAAATGATTACGACCAACTGATTCCGTCCTAATCTGATCTGGCGCTCTTGTGTAGAAGAAAGATACAGCTCATCAGTTTGCATGGGACAACACAGAAAGGCCCAGGTTCATATGTAGTTCCTCTGAAGCTTTGCTGTTTCTCTTCAGGTTTCATAGATTTCATCGTGGAACCCACCTTCACTGTGCTCACGGACATGACAGAAAAGATCGTGAGTCCACTCATTGATGAAACGTCTCAAACTGGTGGGACAGGACAGAGGCGTTCAAGGTCAGTGCTGAAGCTTAAAGGCTGGGGATCAGGGTGGCTCGTCTGTGTGGATAGAATCCTTTTGGAAGGGATGGGGGTGGTGCTTCATAATGATGTTCACCCTCCCACGTCCTCCTGAGAGCTGTCTGTCTCCTCCTCCTTCCCAGAGGGGTGACGTCCGGCTCTCTGTACTTGCCAGGCTAGGCTGTAAGGGGGCGACCAAGGTCCAGGTCATGACCAGCAGGTTCCCAGTGCGCCCCACCGCTCTTTCGGTACCTTTGCTCAGAACAGCACCAGGCACTGATGTTACCTGCTGTACCCTCAGAGTCCTTGCTCTGCATACACCAAAAAAAAAAAAAAAAAAAATGTACTACTGATCAGAGTTATCACAAGAAGTGAAGCTGACTTTCATTTCTAGGTTGCGGAAGAAAATGAAGAAGGGGAAAAAAACGCATGTTAAATTGCCTTCTGCCACAACATCATTATCCTGCATGTTGATTAGCAGTTGAACAGTAGAGCCTTTGGAATCCTTTGCTGGGTTAAACACCCTGGCTCTCTTACGTGTTAGCTATGCCATCATGCCAACAGTTGCCTCACTTTCCCCATCTAAGGAAGTATGGGTTTTTTTGTTGTTGTTGTCTTTTTTTAGAGCCGCACCCACAGCACATGGAGGTTCCCAGGCTAGAGGTCGAATCGGAGCTGTAGCCAGCGGCCTACACCACAGCCACAGCAACTCGGGATCCGAGCCGCATCTGCGACCTACACCACAGCTCACGGCAATGCCAGATCCTTAACCCTCTGAGCGAGGCCAGGAATCGAACCTGCAACCTCATGGTTCCTAATCAGATTCGTTAACCACTGCGCCACGACGGGACCTCCAGGAAGTGCGGATTATAGTATTTGTAGGTTACAGGTTAAATGAATGATTTAATTACATTAAGTCCTTATAACAGGGTCCAGCACAGAGGCAGAGCAACTACAATGAAGCTAGTGTGCAGTCTTTATTAGTAGTTTGTATTCCTACTAGTACTACTCCTTTCCATGCAAAACTTGGACTTTGTCAGAAGGCAGAGAAAGGGAACGGAGAAGAAAAAGAGAAGAAGGGAGCAAGAGGAGGAGTAAAGAGGAGAAAGAAAGGCAGGAAGACTCTTAGGACAGTGGGATCCCAGGGATGCGGAAGGTGGACGGACGCAGTCAAGACTGCTAGGCACACACCCCCTGCCCCTGCAGGCCCTGGCCGGAGCCCTGTGCTGCCTGTGCAGTCAGCCTTGGTTGTCATTTAGTGGGTTTGCATTTGTCAGTTACTGCTCTAGCCCCCTGAAAGAGTGTGATTCTTCAGCATTTTCCAGCAGGATGGCACTGTCTATATAATAATATGTACTTCTATATGTCTTAAAGTTGCCCATATTTAAAGCTTAAATTAATAGTGTATTTTTTATAAAAAGGTCTATGCATGACTGCTCTTCCAGAATCTCTAAGCTGCCTGTGCCTCTCCACCTTCCCCCAGGAACATAAGGAATCACCATGCTCTGGCCTTGGGGATCCTGAATCAGAGGCTCTTGAGTACGGGAGCCGGTGGGGGGGGGTGCTGGAGAATAAGAAGACCAAGTGGCCAGGTAGCTTGGAAAAGTGATCAGTATGGAGACAGGTGGAACTGTGGCTCCAGGGAAACGTCACGTTCAAATGAGTTCATTTCGAAGCGTCAAAGACAGAGAATTCACATGTGGGGAATCTAGTCAGATGGAAAAATAAGATCTGAAATACAGGGATTGTGGGGTATATTAATCCTCAGAAGGCTAAAAATCTTGATTTTTTTTTTCTGCCAAAGATGGAGAATGTCCTAGTTGTTGTATATGGAAACCAGGAATTATAAACCTCAGGCCCCAGGAATTTCACAACAGTAACTTGATGAGTGTTAACCACTCCTCTCTTAGCTATGTGCATTAGCACACATTTTCCAAACACTAACCCTCTCGTTTGGTGTGTTTTTTTTTGTTTGTTTGTTTTTGTTTTTTTTGTCCTCTAGTTTAAACAACATCAGTTCGTCAGACGCCAAGCGATCAACCGTCAAGAGCTCTGGCTCAGAAGGAAGTGCCCCAATCAACAATTCCGTCATCCCCGTTGATTACAAGAGTTTTAAAGCCACATGGACTGAGGTGGTGCACATCAATCGGGAGAGATGGAGGGCCAAGGTGCCCAAAGGTAAGCTGTCCACACCATGCAGACCCACGCGCCAAGCAAGGCATTGCCACTTTGGTGGATAGATGTTGCAAATGAAGCCCAAACTCAGGATGTAGACTCGCATTGCTGCATGTCAGGATCAACTGTCTTTTTCTCTTCATCATATCTGACGCTCCACGCAGGATAGAGGGAGGCCGACCGCCAAGCCTTCCAGCCGCATGACCTTGGTGCTCTGTGACCAAACTCCTCTCAAAATGAAGGCTCTGTAGAGGAGGGGGGCTGTATTTCTTGATTTCTCCTCGGCCCTCTTGTCATTCTCATTTCATGTCAGGTGGCACAGCTCTAAGGCCTTTCTTCCTGCTTTTATGTTAGTGAGGCCTGGCCAGTGACCACCTCCGTCAATATCTTGGGATAGAAGAAGCTTTAATTTCCTTACGTGCATTTTTACCTTCCTTTTGTGTTCTCAGTTTCCGTTCCGTCCTTACTCAGGCCGACCTTCTGAAATGAAGGTACCTTGCAGGTAAACAGAAACTCAAAGACAGGAAAGTCATCACTCTTGGTACTATAAACAACAGCAACAACAACAAAAAACTGACATTGGTTTGTTCTTTGTGGTTCTTTTGGGTTTTTTTTTTTGTTTTTTTTTTTTTTTGTCTTTTTGCCTTTTTTAGGGCCACTCCCGCGGCATATGGAGGTTCCCAGGCTAGGGGTCAACTCAGAGCTGTAGCCGCCGGCCTTCGTACGCCAGAGCCACAGCAACTCGGGATCCGAGCCTCGTCTGTGACCTACACCACAGCTCATGGCAACGCCAGATCCTTAACCCGCTGAGTGAAGCCAGGGGTCGAACCCGCAACCTCGTGGTTTCTAGTCGGATTCGTTAACCACTGAGCCACGATGGGAACTCCTGGTTTGTTCTTCGAAAGCTGGCATCCGTTTGCTTACATGTGTATTTGTGTTTATTGAGCACATGCATAAGAGTCGTACATAGCTCATGCTCACTCTGTAGTCTAGGTAGGAACACATACCTTGGGTAAGTGTTAGGAAGCTGTGATGCCAGATTCCAGAGAGGGACACAGATGTGGCCCTACAGGGTGGCCCTACAGCTCAGTGATGAGGCTCATCTCAGTGGGTTTTGTGGGAGGAGCTTCCAACAGTAGTCAGTTTTTGCCAGTATCTCTTGAGTGCCTCCTGTAGGCCAGGCCCTGTACTCAGTGTTACTCACAGGGGAATAATAGACATCCTTGTCCTCAAAGCTCACAGTGTCTTGGGTGGGGGGTGGAGAGGCGTTAACACAGGATTTCTTTCAAAGGAGGAATGGAAGGTCACCAGCACCCATCAGCCCTGAGCCCCAGATGCTCCTAATAGACAAGAAACGTTTTATCCCCTGCCGCAGCATCCCACACTTTTATCGACCCAGTGTCTGCAGAAGTGAGAAGAAGGGTGGGTGTAGCCAGGCACAGAACATTCTGGCAGTCTCAGTCCTCATACATGGGGCGGCAGCTTCTAGTGTGGGAGACGAGACCTCACTTTTGGAGTTATTCAGAGGCCACCACTGTGTTGTGTCCATGTGGCTGCTCATTTCAAATGGGGCAAAGGGTTTATATTTATGGCTCTTTTAAGACATACCTGGGCCCTTGTCATCGGGGGCAGATGTTGCATCCTGAACTATGGAGGGAGTCGTGTCTCTCCCATATTCTAGGTGTAGCCTCTCTCAGTCTATGCAGATGCTTTAAACATCCAGTCCTCCCAGTTGGCTGGCGAGGCAAGCAGCAATGGCAGCTATGCATCTTTTCAAAGAGGCACTTTCTTATGATCAGTTACACTCATTACACTTGAAAGTCCAATTCCTGACAGCACGCAATTTAAAGAGGTACTTCAAAATAATTCGTTTGCAATTATCTGGCTTACTCAAATTACCTTCCGCTTCCCCCCTTCTGGGGAAGCATTAGACCATTTATTTTTCAGAGGAAAACTGGCCCTTTAAAAAAGACAGATAAATAAGCTCTAGTAGTTTTTAAATATGTGAGATATGCTGAGAGAGATAGCTTTTTTTTTTTTCTTTTTTTTTGGCTTCTTCGGGCTGCACCCATGGCATATGGACGTTCCCAAGCGAGGGATCACATTGGAGCTGTAGCCACTGGCCTACACCAGAGCCATAGCAACGCTGGATCCGAGCCATATCTGCGACCTACACCACAGCTCATGGCAACGCCAGATCCTTAACCCACTGCGCGAAGCCAGGGAGCAAACCCTTGTCCTCATGGATACTAGTCTGGTTTGTTACTGCTATGCCATAATGGCAACTCCTTTTTATTTTTTGTTTTTTGTTTTTAGAGATAGGCTTAAGCTAACCTCTTCCTAAGCTTATAGGGGTGCTTGGAAAGACATCTTTCAGCTAAAATTGAAGGGCTGCCTGAGGTTGTACCCCGAAGGAGGTGATGTATTTGGAGACGGGGAGCAAGGGGAGAGGGTGTAAACAAAGGGCACAGCCCTTGGGTTTTGTCTCTTTTGGAGGAGGATAGATTAGCTATCCAAGCAGAAGTTCCTTGGGGAAAGGGAGAACTGAATCCCTACTCACCCTGTGTGCTTTGGCAAATTCAGGTAGATTCTTTGGGAAAATTCCCTTTGAAAATTCGCTATGATAATAGACATCACAGAGTTGATGCAAAGAACAGAAATTATATGTGTAAGACACTGAGAAGAGAGCCTGCACGTGGTTAGTGCCTGATAAGTGGTAGGTGTTGTTTTTTTTCAAACATTGGAAAAGAAAGTTAGAGGTTTGTTTGAATGCAACGTTAAGAAGGTGGAGGTCAAAATGCCAACCTATAGTTAACATCTTGTAACACTGTCAGCCTCCCAGTAATGCTGCTGTTGGCTGGTTAACTGGTGTTAAGTCCACATCATTTTCCCATCAGCGACTGGTTTGTACTAGACCATCCCAGGCTATTGTGCTCGTTATTCTTTTTTTTTTTTTTTTTTTTTTTATTTTCCCACTGTACAGCAAGGGGGTCAGGTCATCCTTAGATGTATACATTGCAGTTACAGTTTTTTCCCCCACCCTTTCTTCTGTTGCGACATGAGTATCTAGACATAGTTCTTCGTTATTCTTTTTTGCCAGAAAAACCCTGATTTCATCCAAGGCTGCCCTGTGTGGGGTACTTGAATATATGTTGTTATTAAATTGATCAGAAGTGGAATTGGATCTAAAAATCTTGGTTTAATTAACCGACTTGATTTACAAAGCTAGCTAGGCCAGAATGCATAGTTGTTTGAAAAATTAAATCCATGTTTTTTACAGCTCTCAGAGCTGAAAATTATTATTCCCAAAGATGTGTAGGTATAACATTGCCAGTCTAATCAGTATTGATAAGTTTCCATTTGGTGTTTAATACTTTTTAAACATGTTTTTTTCTGGTGTAAAAATAACAGGTGTTTACATTGCAATGCTGAAATATAAACAAAATATGTAAAGAAGAAAATAAAAACCCTTATAAATTTTCCAGCCAAGTATAACTATTGTTGAAATTCTGATGTAATTCTTTTTAACTTCATTTGCTGTGTGTATTTATATAGGTAAAAATTTGCCCTTAAATAGGGATCATATGTAATATGGTATTTTCTGTCTCTGTATCTATTTTGAAGATTTTATTTTTATATTGAATATTCTTAGGAAGTATGATTTAAATCGGCTACATTGTATTGCAGTTTCTGCCTTACTTTTTTCCAGTTAGTCAGTTTGTCTTATGCTTCTTAACTTTGTTTATGGTCTTTTAAAATACATCCTTGGAGTTTCTGTCGTGGCGCAGTGGTTAACGAATCCGACTAGGAACCATGAGGTTGCAGGTTTGGTCACTGCCCTTGCTCAGTGGGTTAACGATCCGGCGTTGCCGTGAGCTGTGGTGTAGGTTGCAGACGCGGCTCGGATCCCGCGTTGCTGTGGCTGTGGTGTAGGCCGGTGGCTACAGCTCCGATTAGACCCCTAGCCTGGGAACCTCCATATGCCGCGGGAGTGGCCCAAGAAATAGCTAAAAAGACAAAAAAAAAAGACAATAAAATAAAATAAAATACATCCTGTTTTTATTTTACTAGAGATTAGCTTTATCTTTTTTATTGAATTCGTTTCCTATATATATATAAATATGAAATAGTATATTATGATACTCCTTTTCAAATGCTGAGAAGTTTATTGAATTTTTTAAAATTTTTTCTATTGTCACTCAGTTTTTATTGAAATAGTATGAGAGGTTCAACTTAGGTAGACTATAAGTAAATTGTTACTTTGCAGTTAACTTATCCTTTAATATTGTTTCTGACGTATACATCAAGTTTTATATTGACAATGGTTTTTATTTAACACTATGAATTTTGGGGATTTTGTTTTGTTATTTTTCGGTCATGCCTGCAGCATGGGATTGAACCCAAGCCATAGCAGTGTTAATGCCAGATCTTTAATGGCTACGCCACCAGGGAACTCTATAATCTACTAATTTTACTGCACATCATTAATGCATTTTCCTCATTCTGAGTTTTTAACATTGATTGGGTTTTTCTGTCAGCTGAAGCACTTTGGCTAAAATTTGTAGAAAGGTCTGATGGGAACATCTTCTGAGTCCTTAACTATCTAGAAGTACCTTTCTGCGTTCTTGTACATAATCGAAAGTCTACTATACAAAATTCATATAGCGTTTTGGTTGTTTTGTTAATTTCTCTCCTTTTCTTTCTCTCTCTTTTTGTAGATGAAATAGTCATTTCAGAAAATCATACTAAGGAATAATTATCCCAATACCATTTTAAACCAAGAACCTATAGCCTCATTTATTCAGAAAGGCAAATTAAATGAAGAAATCAATGCATTTCTCCAAGACTGCACAGACATTCAGCATAGGATAGAACCAGCTCTCAGGAGGAATGCAATTTATGGGCCATGAGGGTCTCTGCTCTGCCTTAACTCTTTAGCTGCTTGCTTTAGGCCATTTTGGCTGTTTTTATAATGATCACATTGCCACAGACAGTCTGAAATGGAAAGCAGAAGGAAACGGGATTAAACTAAAACGTTTGCTTTCTGCTAGTCTAGAGCCTAGGAGTGTCACAGATGCTAAATCTGAAACCTGAAAAGTTAATTCTTTGCATATATGTCATTTTTGGAACCTGTTATCATGTACAGATTAATTGTTCTACCTCCTGCTTTGTGTTAAAGTAGGAAAGATTTTATGTATATTAATAATTTCACCCTGAAAATACAAGGGGATTGGATTACAGTGGAACAGATGTACTTCCTGTCAGTGTATTTTTCGAATTTATGTGTTTGCTTGTTTTTATGTACTTATCGAGAGTAGGAGCACTGGTGCTGGGGGCTGATCACACTAATTTGAGATATTTCAGAGAGGTGAGAAAGAAACCGGAGTGGAGAAGACAGGTTGTAGGGCATTTCAGAACCATTCACTGGAACACAATTGCTGCAGGGAAAGGAATCATACTGGATCTGAATGTGAAGTCCTAAGAGCTACCAGTCGTTGATTTAAACATTAATTGCCTGCTGTCAGTTGTCACTGAGCCCAAACAGATTTGTGTCTGAAATGTGCCCCCCACCTCCCGGGATTTTTTTTTTTTTTTTTGGCCAGATTTTTTCCTAGAAAATTGGTCTGACTCAGTTGTCAAATGAATTTTTCTTGCTCAGATAATATTTTGTGCTCCTGTCGCAAACCAGAATTTAACACCTTCAGCTTCCATCCAAATTGCTTTTAACTTGGGGATATTCTGAAGGTTGAACGTTTGCCACAGATTCAGTGGGAATCCTGTGAGGGGAGTATATACATTGGTTTACCTGATACCTGAGTGTGAATGAATTTTCTCCCCCCCCCCCTTGGCCCACTTTCCGTCGCTGTGTAGTAAGTACAGTCATTCTTTTACGCACCTGCTTTAGTGGTTAAGGAAACTAACATTGGTCAAATGGCTGATTCTTTCAGGATAGGACTTTATCGTGTGTGTACTTCCTGTCTTGTATTCCGGTCTGGGTTGCTGATGATGGAATAGGTCCAGGTCAGGTTCATTGGTAGATAAGGTGACTCACACCCATCGTATACATTTCATTTAGTCTACAAAGACCCCACGAGCATCTGCTAGATGCCAGGTGCTGGATCAAGCACTGGAAATTCAGTGATAGAGATGACATTAGACCTTTGTCCTCAGTGCACTCATAGAAGGATGAGAGGAAGTCTGGACGAATGTTCTGGGGAGGATTCTGTGGGCCTGCAGCCTCCTGAGAATGCCATCTCACTGTCTTCTTCTGTAAGGGCATTCTTTTCCTCTTTAGTTGTACCCCTTAGTAGAAGTCGGAAGACATACTGTACTGTATATGCACATAATTATGTGATTTTTGTCAAGAGATATTTCCTTACCTTTTTATCGTAAATTATAAATACATCCTGTTGGGAAGTAGAATGTCATGAAATATTGAATGGCAAATATTTAAAATTTAATCAGTGCTTGTCAATCCAGACTGCATGTTAGAATCATCTGGAGAGCATTAAAAATATCCTACTCTTGCCCTTGTCCCTCCAGAGTCTGATTTAACTTGTCTGGGGTGAGGCCAGGCCATCGGTTTGGTTGGGTGCATGGATGAATCAATGAAAGGATGAATGAAAACTTCCCAGCATATTAAGGAGGACATCTGAGCCAGGCACGTGGAAGGGCAGGAAGAGTTAAATGAAGCCAGAGATCACAGACATTCACAAAATGTAATGCCGAAAAGCCCCGTGAACACGGGAACCTGGAACCAGGTCTGGGCTTTGTGCGCCTTCGCAGCTGAAACACAGGGAACCATGATCACGTGCATAACTGCTCCGGTGCCCATTAGATTAAAAACACACTTGTCATCTATGAAGGCCACCTGCTTTCAGGGCCAAGGCTCACTAAGGGACATAAAGAGCACCCCTGGTGATGAGGTGTGGGATATTTGTAACACAGCTAGAGGAGGAAGGCGATAATGCTTTTCCTAGGGGAGGGTGGAAGGCCTTTTGAGTGAATTAGCTGCTAAGCAAGTGAGCCTCCAGACCCCGGGGGAGGACTGGTCTCTGTTAGGTGCCTTCCACGTGTGGTACTTCCCACCGCCCGGCTCCGCTTCATGGCCTCCACGGCTCTGCATGTTCCCACCCCTGCGTGTCCTTGGTCCTTTGACCATGTCATCTGTCACTAACCCCTCACTAAACTTGCTTTAGCCGTACGGCCAACTCACTGTCCCTTGAACATACCAAGCTCATTCCAGTCTTACGTTTTCAAATTTCTGCCTAGAGTGCTCTTTCTCGTGATTATTGCGTGGGCAGCAATTCATCATTCAGGACTGGTCAGATGTCACCTTCTCCACCTCCTTCCCTACGGCTCCCTCCTTCCCTCATGCTCAGCCATGTTATTCTTCCCTACATTTTTTTTTGAATAGCCCTTTTCACCATTTGAAATTATCTTAGTGATTTGTTTGCTTAATTGTGGTCTTTTTTACTCTATAAGTCTTCTTGCTTGCTGCTCTATGCTGCCCAGTGCCTGAAATGGTCCTTGACATTGTAGCTGTTCAATAAATATTAGTTGAATGATTGTATTAGTTTTTTTGGGGTTCCCCCCCCCTTCATGGACATAGGCAGTTACACTATTTTTTTTTTTTTTGTCTTTTTAGGGTCGCAGCTGCTGCATAGGGAGGTTCCCAGGCTAGGGGTTGAATTGGAGCTCTAGTTGCCGGCCTACACCACAGCCACAGCAACGCCAGATCCAAGGCACATCTGCGACTTACACCACAGCTCATGGCAACACCCGATCCTTAACCCACTGAGCGAGGCCAGGGATCGAACCTGCATCCTCATGGCCACGATGGGAACTCCTATGCTATGGTTTTGATTAAACACAGAGACAGACCCTTTCACAGTCAACCAAACTGGCGATAAGGCTGACATCCTCTCATTCAAGGGAAAGACCCAGACCAGGGTCCCTGGCCAAACTAAAGGCCATCTCTCATCTTTTGGTCAGTTTGAAGACCATATTTTTTCGTGAGGCTTAATTACCCTCTTTGTACTTTTAAATGCATAGACAGTAGCCCTAAACTGGGTTATTCTAGTGGAGGTTATTTTCCCTCTATTTTGATTTTGTGATCAATTTTTTAATGCTTAAACTCCAGATCCTAAGCAAACGTAGATGAAACTTCAGTTTTTACTGAGGCTGTGGGAGAGTTTTGTAATGTCTCCGAACCTCAATTCCACATGTGTAAAATAGGGTTCCAATAATAGCTACTATACGAGGTTGAGACTGAGAGGAAGTCACCCTTGAAAAGCACATAGCAGAATACCTGGCATAAAGGATACACTCAAGAGAACTTATTGATGATAATATTAGCAACGCCAGTTCTTGCAGTGGTTTATTAAGTATTATTATCTGTATTCTTACTTTGTCCCTGCCCCTTTTTCCAACCCACTGTTTTCAGAAATGTCATTGCCGTGAATCGATTTTATTGGTTTCCTGAATCTACATCCGATCTGGCTTGAATGAACCACAATTATGCCCCAAACACTCAGTAAACACATTAGGTTATTTTTGGTGTATCAGTTCCCCATACCAATTCTTGTTTTTGTTCAAGGAGACAGTCCTCTTAATGGCATGACCTCTTTCTTTTTGGCTCCTTTCCTTGCCCTGGCTGCAGAGGAGAAAGCCAAGAAAGAAGCAGAAGAAAAGGCCCGCCTGGCCGCAGAGGAGAAGCAGAAGGAAATGGAAGCCAAGAGCCAGGCGGAAGACGGTGCAGCTGGCAAAGCTGAGAAAAAGGCTTCTGGGGAAGCGAAGACTCACCCCGTCAATGGAACCCGAACAAACAAAAGCGACAACCCTCATGGGAAAAATCCCAAAGCTGAGAAGTCGGCAGGAGAAAAGCAACAGAATGGTGAGTAGAATCGAGCTGCCTAAAGGCTGTTTTCGGGTGTTAATGACGTGATGAATGGAAACTGGCAAAGAACTGCCCCTGTGAGGACAGCTCGCCAAGCAGGGCTGCCCTGACCATCCGGCTGCCGCCCATCACACTTCCCTGGGCTGTGGATGCCATTAGAATCCCATCCAAAGCAGCCAGAAGCTTGCCTGCCCTGTTCTCTCTGGGGATATTTATACCTTTGGGGCCTTTCCCAGCTGTTCTGGAGACTCTGGCCAGTGTCTGCCTACCCACCAGGGAAATGACTATTAGCCATCCCAGCACATTCCTGAGTGCTTAGCGCCAGGATGGATGAATGGAAAAGCAGTCTCCTGTACGTAACGTCCCCCTAGCAGCGCTAGAGCTCATGTGTGCCTCGGGTCTGCTTCCCTAGGATCGGTCCATACGTCTGTAGGTGAACAAGTGTGTACCTTAGGGTGACCAGTCATCCCAGTTTGCCTGGGACTGAAGGGTTTCCTGGGATTCAGGGCTTTCAGTATTAAAACCAGAGAAGTTCTAGGCAAGCTGGAATGAGCTGGCCCCAGGATGACTTCTTATATTTAATGGCCTCAGGATTTATCCTGAACCAGTGACAGTAGTGGCTCAGAAGTCCCCAACAGACATGTGCAGAAAAGAGACTGGTTTTGTTAGGTCTGGGGATTGCAGGATACAGTAAATACCAAAGAAATCTTCAAGAAGAGGTGATGCCTGAGCTGGGTTTTTTTTTTTTCTTCTCTTTTCTTTTCTTTGCTACGACGTGCAGTAGCTTGATGTGGGATCTCAGTCTCCAAAACAGGAATTGAACCTGGGCCACAACAGTGAAAATCCAAGTCTTAACCATGAGACCACCAGGGAGCTCCCTGAGCTGGGTTTTAGTTGCTGTAATTTGGGGGGATACAGGGACCTCTCAGCCAGAGAAAATAAGATGAGCCAAGGCACAGGGGCATGGAATTAGTTACCCTGTTTAGGGGAGAACAAGGAAATTCAGAGACACCAAACCTTTCAAGTGCCAGGTTGTGGCAAGGTAATTTGGCAGTCAGAGAAACCTGGATTCAAGTCATAGCTGTGCCTCTTATTTCTTACTGGCCTCCGTCAGGTCACTTAACCTTCCACTATCTCTGAAAAATGTGCATAATAATACCTGCTCATAGCATGAGCCACTTGTGAGCATCCGATAGTAATGATAACGAACAATAACGACGACAGAAAACAGCTAGCCCCTGTACATTATACATCAGATGCCGTTTTAAATTCTCTCTTCCCATATTCACTCTCCTAACTGCCTTGTAGGTCCAGATGAGCTGCTCGGAGCCACGGTCTTCACTGTCATGCTATACACCCAAGTAAATGAGAAATACGTAGAAAGTGCTGAGCACCACACTCTCTGATTATCATTTTTTTTTGCAATTAACATATAGCACATGTAGAATCAGAAAACAGTGTTTTAATACACGCAATAATGATAGTAGCTCCTATCTTTTAGCTCGTATTTGTTCCAAGGTCTTTGCATGATTTCCTCTAGGTTAAGCCCCACGAGCACCCAAGAGGCAAGGAAAGCCATCATCCAATTTGTCCAGCCCCCCAATAGCCAGGTTCTGGAGCCAGCTCATAACTAGTTTGCTTTGGATTCAAGTGCATCATAGTCCAGAAAATATGTTCAATTTAATAAGAATTTATAAACACCTGTTGGAGTTTCAGAGGACAGTGCAAAACCCTCCTCTGTGCTCCTCCCGAGGGGAGAACAACGGAGAGAAAGATACCAAAAGCAGAAAGTGATCAAAATATTAGCGCCACCGCAACTGGGGCTGAACTGGAAATCACAGACGAGGTCTGCTGAGCCCAGGGGCTTCTTCACACACCTGCCCTGCCCTGAGCTGAGCCAGCCACATACCAACAGAGCAGGCGGGTTCAGGCCTCGCCCCCCCTCCCAGGCTGTCTCTGGAATAGCAGAAAAGCTGTGTGTCTCCTAGAACATACACGTCAAAGGGGGCTGGAGAAGTGGGTGCCGGCGCTAAGCTGTGGGTGGCGGGGCTAAGCTGTGCCTACTCACCTCTTCCTCTGGTGAGTCTCTCCTTCCCAGGGGAGGAATATGTCAAGGGTTGTGAAAACAGCAAGATGTGTTTCTTTCCTACTTTTTTTTATTTCTTTTAAGAAATGAGTTTAAAATATCTTTCCCTGAATAAAAAACAGTCATTATGATGTTTATTGAAGGCTGAATATGTGCCAGAGGTTGTATGTGGGATCTTACACACATCAAGTCATTTAAAAATCCAGAGTTCCCAGCATGGCTTGGTGGTTAATGAATCCAAATAGGTACCATGAGGTCGCAGGTTTGATCCCTGGCCTCGCTCGGTGGGTTAAGGATCTGGCGTTGCTGTGAGCTGTGATGTAGGTCACAGACACGCCTCGGATCCTGTGTTGCTATGGCCCTGGGGTAGGCCAGAGACTATAGCTCCAATTACACCCCTAGCCTGGGAACCTCCATACGCTGCAGGTGTGGCCCTAGAAAGGACCAAAAAAAAAAAAAAAAAAATCCTAACAACTGCATGAGGCAGGTACAGTCATTTCCATTTTGCAGATGAGGAAACTGAGGCTCAGAGGTTACATACTTGCTTAAGATCAAGCAGCCATTAAGTAGAGATTTCAGGTCAAATTCAGGAATATGTAAGTCCGAATTCTGTGTTCCATAACCAGCCCATCCCTGTTTGCGAGGTTGGGTACCAAGGGGGAGAAGAGGAACCCAGAGGACTATTGAGACTCAGCTACTGCCTGCAAGAAGCTTATAATCTGTCTATTCCAGTGGTTGGCACACTTTCTCTGTAAAGGACCGGATAGTAAATATTTTAGTCATTGTGGCCATATAGGTCTCTGTTGCAACTACTTAACACTCCCGTTTTAGGCAAGAGCAGCCACGGATAACATGTGAACAAACCAGCATGGCTGTGTGGCAATAAAACTTTATTTATGAAAATTCAAACTTCCTTGTCATTAAATATGCTTCTCTTTTTTCAACCACTTAATACTATAAAAACCATTCTCAGTTTGTGGACCAGTTTTGGTCCATGGGCCAGAGTTTGCTAAAACCCCTGATCCGGTCAAGGAGATAAACCAGTGAATAGAACATGCCATTTACAAAGGAGGTTATACATTCTACAAGAGGGGTATAAAAAAATACCTAGACAGGGCAAAGGTGGCAGTAATTTATTCTGAAGATGATTAGGGAGAGCCTGAAAGAAACAAACAGGAACCTGAGTCTTCAGCTAGGCTGGGCTGATTCACAACTGTGTTTCTTTCCCAACATAAGCAGTAGCCCCCCCCACCTCCGCTAAAAATGAAGTATTAAATAAGAGGTGGGAAAAGAAATCAATTTTGAGCAATAGTAAGAAAAGCTAATGGTGGTTCAGGACCGTGCCACCACAGCCTAATTAAAATGATTTATAACTGCAGAAAGGCTCTTTTGTTTCCCCGTTTATTGAATAACAGCTCACATTGCCGTTAATCCATATTCAACCCATGGGAAATTACCTAATGGATTCTGTTCAAAGAACATCATCAAAGAAACATGTGTCACTTTCCCGGCACCCTTCATTGTGGCCACCCAAGATAATTCCAGGATGAAGCTAAAGGACAGTGGCTAAGTGGGGTTCTAGAAGTTTGGTTCCTTATCAGGAGTCATGGGAACCCCTAAGCTTTGGTGTCCATCAAGGCACCTTCCCTCTCAGCCTCCGCAGCCCTGATCAAGGAGAAGGCAGGCTGCCATGGGCTGCTGGCTAGCATCCGGCACATCTGACCGCTCCTGCTGACTTCTGGAAGACATCCCAGGCTTGCTGCAGCTGTGGGTAAAGCTCCAGTTCAGGGCAACCCGGAAAGCTTAAAGTATTGTGCATTAGGGGTGTGAAGGCTCATTTAGGAAAGAAAGACCACTTTTCTGCAGGGAATTAGTTTGACTCTAAGGCTCAAGGTAATTTCCTGCATCCAGAAATTTTAAACAAGGAAAAGCAAGCGTTTGGACTGTTCTATGGGATCTCCAAGGAATCCATCTCTTTTGGCCATGGGTGGTAGTAAAGTGTGATGACTGTGTGCTTTGGAGAGTTTATTGACTCCTAACTTAGCTTAAATTTATCCAATTCCACTTTAACTTCTGTAGAATATCTTGCAAACCAGAATGGTCTTGAATTAGGTACTATTTTCTTTAGAAATCTGGAGGCCAAAGGCATTTAAAAATGGCATCCATAGGAAGTTCCCGTCATGGCTCGGTGGAAACAAATCTGACTAGTATCCATGAGGACGCAGGTTCGATCCCTGGCCTCACACCACAGGCTAAGGATACCGTGTGGCTGTGAGCTGTGGGTAGGTTGCAGACATGGCTTGGATCTGGTGTTGCTGTGGCTGTGGTGTAGGCCAGTGGGCTACAACTCTGATTTGACCCCCTTAGCCTGGGAACCTCCATATGCTGTGGGTATGGCTCTAAAAAGACAAAAATAATTAAAAAAAATTTTTTTTAAAGGCAGCAATAATGGGAAGCCTGGAATCTAAAACTTAAGCTTCTTAGGGAAGTTGCAAAACATAGTCGTTGAGAGCTTAGGCTCCAAGTCAGACCACCTGTGCATAGTGTGATGCATTGTCTGCGTTCTAGGTTCTGTAGTCATAAAAGGGGGATGAGGATAGGAGTTCACATCAGTTCTCTGTAAGTCTATTTACTATTTAAGCAAAATCACATTGTAGAAAGATCAGTCTGTCATTTGTTCAAAAACTGTCAAATTAGTGGCGCAAACCAGATCTAAAGTAGCCAATAGAAGCAGTTTTGCTGCCAGAGGGAGATACTTGCAAAGTGTGGGGCAGGGATGGGGCCTGGGAGTGTGTCAAACACAGGCAGGCAGGCAGCCCCCTGCTCTCAACACAGCAGGGCTGACCAGGGTGTGACAGAGTGTCTGCAGGGAAATCGAGGAAAAACTCAAACTTGGAAAACATCCTCAATCCTATGGTGACTTTGTTATTCAGTATACTGATCACTTAGTGTATTAATCTTTGATGAATTTGTCTGCTTTCAAAATAAAGCCTTCAAAACGGGATTGCTGTAAGAATTTAATGAGGAGTTCCTGCTGTGGTGCAGTGGGTTAAGTATCCGGCATTGCCACAGTTGTAGCATAAGTCACAGTCGTGGCTCAGATTCAGTCCCTGGCCTGGGAACTTCCATATGCTGCAGGTGCAGCCAAAAAAAAAAAAGAATAAAAGAATTTAATGATGTAATCAAAGCAGTTAGCACACTGCCTGGCACAAAGAAAGAAGAAAGGATAAATGTACAAACGTACCCCTTCCTCCTTGGGCTCTGCTCCCCTGTTCCCAGTTGCAATTATAATTAGGGTCTTTTTGCTTTAATGATATCATAATTTAGTAGTAATCCGTTCTTGATTTTATGCACACTAAAAAGAAAGCTGTCATCAGTAAGATTTGTAAGAAAAATATCCAAAACTTGAGAATAAATCTGTGAGAGGTGATGCCATGTCCTTTCAGTGTCGCACTGGCATACTGTCTAACAGACCTGCCTAAAGATTATTATTACTACTATTATTGTTATTTGTTTTTTAGGGCCGCACTTGCGGCATATGGAAGTTCCCAGGCTAGGGGTCAAATCAGAGCTACAACTGCCAGCTTACGTGACAGACACAGCAACGTGGGATCCAAGCCATGTTTGCGACCTACACCACAGCTCACGGTGACGCCGGATCATTGAGGCACTGAGCGAGGCCAGGAATTGAACCCCCATCCTCATGGATACTAGCTGAATTCATTTCCACTGAGCCACGACGGGAACTCCCCTAAAGATCGTGTAATTGTCTTAGGCGATATATAAATGAATGAGTGCCTATATTCCAAGAAAACATTGTTTCCAAAAATAGGAACAGGTCAGATTGGCTCCAGGACCATAATCTGCTGACCCCCTGCTTTAGAAGAACATGACCGTGTTTAACTTTGTCATTTACTATTTGACCCAAGCCCCAGTACTGGGATATTATGTGCTAACTTGTAGATTTTTGGAGGAGGTAACACCAACAGTTAGGGTTTTATTGCCCCGTGGAACACAACCAGTTTTGTCTCTAACCCAGCAATCTTGTTTTAACATATTTCTAAAAATACCTCGAAATACCCATTTCCTCAAATGCTCTTGGAACCATCCTTCCTGTCTTCCTGGTTCCCTCATAAATGAATTAAATAACTTTTTGATATGTGTTCATTCTACATTTGTGTGCTGAGTGTTTTTTAACTTTTACATATTATATTTTGAAGAGTTGATATTAAAGTACCATTTACAGGGAGTTCCCGTCATGGCTCAGTGGCTAACGAATCCGATTAGGAACCATGAGGTTGCGGGTTCGATCCCTGGCCTTGCTCAGTGGGTTAAGGATCCAGCGTTGCCGTGAGCTGTGGTGTAGGTCGCAGACGCGGCTCGGATCCCATGTTGCCGTGGTTCTGGTATAGGCCAGCGGCTATAGCTCTGATTCGACCCCTAGCCTGGGAACCTCCATATGCCACGGGAGCAGCCCTAGAAAAGGCAAAAAGTCAAAAAATAAAATTAAATTAAAGTACCATTTACAGCTCTGTTTGAGAATAGCAGCTATCACTGAGTGATGTGCCAGATATCACATTGAATACCTTAAATGCATTTTTCCTCATATTATGCCTATGAAGAATACTATTATCTCCATTTTGCAAATAAGGAAAAACACATAGAAGTTACGTAGTAGCTCTTCGTTGATAGAATTTATATTAACCTAGGTTTTCCCTCACTCCATAGCAGAGCAATAAAGCTGAACTGCCTTCCTTGGAAAATAAACACCATTGACTTAAGTACAGTCCTGTTTAACATGAACTTTCAGTCTTAATTTCCGCATCATAATCCAATGTCCAGGACCTAATCCAATTTCCCGATATTTACACTAAAATTATCCTGCACTTTTTTTTTTCTTTTTCTTTTTTCACCTGGACAGGTTTAAAGATACTTATAACTTCTTTCTTAGCTTTATACATACACCGTTTGTCATGTTTATTACTTTCAGGTGACTTGAAAGAAGGTAAAAATAAGACAGACAAGAAGGATCAGTCCAATGTCGGAAATGATTCCAAGAAAGCAGATGGTAAGAGCATAACTCGCATTATATTTTTCCGTAAAGTGTGCAGTTTAATGCAAGCTTGTTAGAATTACACCTGAAATTGAAATTGTGGTTGTTAATATCGGCTTATATTAGACCCTGAGAAAACATTCATTTAAAGAGCATATTACCCCATTCTCAATAATTTACAAATCATCGTCGTATCTCTTTCTTTCCACCACACTTTCTCCATCACAAATGCATTCTATACGCTTTCTTTTCCCCCTTGCCATTATTCATTTTAAACTTTATGAAAAGTTGATTCTGGGCGTGCTGATTATGATGGCATGGAATATAAGTCTTTGTGAATTATGCAGCATACATGGGAAATGTTTCATGGTTTCAGTTTTCACTTTTTTTTTTTTTTTTTAACCTTTAATGAGTTACTGCTGTCAGTAAAAACAAGAAGAGAAATCTGGCGAGTGCTGTCCCTGTGCTGGGAGGCCCACATACTGAAGAACGTACAGAGCTGTGGAAAGTCGTTGGGTCAACAAAAGCAGGTTTTAAAGGCAAGCTTTGGATGACAATCCCAGATCAGCTAGAATGAACCTGTATTGTCATGGGTTCAAGAGCACTGCTTTTACTTTTGATAAATGGCATTCCATTCTTTCTAAAATCTGAAAGTTCAAATTCCATTACCTTCCAAACTTTGGACCATCAGATTGAGAAAACTCCTTTCACCTTTTATAGAATCCTCCTGTTTCGGTTAAATTGTGGGCTTATTCCTAGTTATTCCCCATACATATGATATTAATATTAAACCGAAAATGAAAGTTTCTAGGGAGTGGTTTTTGTCGTGGCCCCAGACTTTTTGAACCATACCTCCCTGGAGACATTTTATTGGATGCTTAGCTATTCTTTAAATAGTTTGGTTATAATGCCCTTGAAGAACAAATGCTGGATAATCAGGTTGAAGACTAAGAAGAAATTTGAGAATAACTCCTCACACATCTATTAAAAAGAAAGAATCTCCTTTAGCTCTCATCTCTAAGCCATTGTATATGCTCTTTACCCATATGCGTGGAATCACTTCTTTCCTTGAAAATTATTCAAATGATTAATTCCAGGTGTCTTATCACATAATATCTGGGGAACAGACATGTTCAATTTTTTACCAAATTGTTTATGCACATGGAAACCACTTGCTTAATATATACCCTCCTTGAATGGTTGTGACAAGATGTGAAGTACATGGAGATAAAATGGAATCGAGAATGATGGTCTCTTAGACTATGTTATGGGCAAGGTTTGTTCAAGTACTCGACATTATTAGACCCACGTCAATGTAGCACAAACCAGAATATGTACAGTAGAGGACAAGGATGTCAGTTATAAATCCAGCCTCTGGCCACCTGACCCATGCTCCATCCAGGGACTGGCCCATCTGAATTCCTACAGCATCAAAGCCCAGAATAAACCAATTCCCAAATCTTTAACCTGAGGTCTTGACTCTCACAGCATTTCGTTTTGTGCTACAAATATCAGTTATAAAGCATTCGTGTGGGCATTATGGATTAAGTTGTGTTACCTTCATTAAGCCCTTTTGTTTTACCCGTGTCCTTTCTAGCTGAGTTATTAACAGTATTTTAAATAATTAAACTGTGTGGGTTTTGGCAGGGCGAAGTGATATTAGAGTACAAATAAGTTAAAGCTTGATTCTTTAATGACCAGAATTCTTGATCCCATAGGGCAGTGAACAGGATGCAGTAAATAAAGAAGGGACATTTTCTGCCTATCCCCCTTTCCTCCATAACGCCAACCTTCCACTGTTTCAGATGGGGTCTGGTGTGTCCATATACTTGCAAGTTAGGGCATGGACAACTTCATATTTTAATTTCATTGATGGGCTAACATGACATCAGTCATTATCATTGCTTCAGGATCTTCAGACCTTTTAGATCATTGGGCTTTAGTACTTTGTTTTATCTGAGCCCCAAGTCATATCAAGACTAGAGTTATTTTTTAGTCGTCTGGAGTAAAAAATAATTTGATCAGTCTCACACACCTCTTCTCCTTTGTTCATTAAAACTCCTTGGAAAATATTTTAAGTGATACGTAGATCAGTAGACATACTGAATTTTAGAAACTAGGAACAGATACATTTTGAACATTTCTTTTTAATGGCTCTTATTACCTCTGATGACCAGGGGGAGTCAGTTTAACTATTTTTAATGCTCCTCGCCTTAATACAACCCTGGGGAGCAGCTCTCGTTTTTGAGAGGGCGTATCCAAGCACACCCTCTCAGTGCCCAGTGTGATCAAACCCACTGTGTTTTGAAGTTTCAACATTGTGTGCATTCCGAAAAAACCCCAGTGGAAACAGGACCAGTTGGTTATTCCCACACTCCAGTGAGCTCAGGCACACACAGAGGGAAGGAGCACGTGCTGAAAGGGTAAATTACATCCTGGCATAATGAGCACCTTGCAGTCATCCATTATCTCTGCCAGGCTACTGAAGTACTCTTTGGTACCCTGCAGCCCTCATTTTCTAACTGACTTCAAAGAATGAATGCTCTTTGAAAATACCTTGCTTACTCTTAGGGAGAAATGTACTAACATAAAAAGACCTAGGTTTCCGAGCCAAGATTCTCTCAGGGCCTAAAGTTTTACACTGTCAGATTGGAAGACTTATGGGGTACTACATGAATGAATTATTTTCAGTGTGTTTTCAGTCCTGTTGGACACCGCATAGCTATACTTTTTATAGTTGCCCAGAAATATGAAGTTGCCCTTAACTTTCATTGACTCCATTAAACAGAGACATAAGAGATATAGCCACTGCTTGTGCCTCTCAAATGATTGATTATAATTAGGCCCCATAGGGTCATTTTCTAAGTCCCAGGGAGGGAACTGAGCAAGAATTTTTCCTTTATTGAATGTTCTAGGAATTAGAATGTTTAAAGATATTGGTTCATGAAATTTAAGTCAGTTGTGAAGAGTGTAAAGAGTGGACAAAAGACAATCCATGGACATCTGCTTCTTCAAGGAAGACCGCTAATAATTAGATTTACCAGAGCTCCCCGTGTGGCTCAGCAGGTTAATACCCCCGCATAGTGTCTGTGAGGATGCCCTGGCCTTGCTCAGTGGGTTAAGGATCCTGCATTGCCACAAGCTGCGGCATAGGTCACAGATGCAGCTTGGATCTGGTATTGCTGTGGCTGTGGTGTAGGCCAGCATCTGCAGCTCCGATTTGACCCCTATCCTAGGAACTTCCCTATGCTGCAGATGTGGCCTTAAGAAGAAATAAGAAAAAGAATTATATTTACCCTTCCACCTGAAATAATTAGGAAGAAAAGACAGTGTATGTGGAAGAATCATTTTAGAGAAATGAAGACATCAAGAAATATTGGACATCAAGAAGTGAAGTCAGTACTCTCTAAGAAATAAGGAACAAAGGAAGCGAGCCGTGCAGTTGCCTTAGCTCACTGCATTGAGAGGGTTTCCAGGCAGACCCAATGGACTCTTTGCATTGAGGAGTTGACTCAGGATCCAAGGAGACCACGGTGGCTATAATTAACGGGATAGAATATGAGAGGTTAGAGCTGCAGAGAGAGAACTCTAGAAATCTGAAGAGTATTCATCAGAGTACTGATTGACCCACACAGTGAGGAAACTACCTGAGACCAAGAAAGAACCATTCATGAAGTTTTGAGGGAACATTTCACATTGAACAGTAAAAGTGCCTATTCCCACTAGCCAGACGTGAATACCTCACAAGTTAAAGGGAATTGGATGGAATACTCATAATTGTTTTGCCTTAGCAGAGGAGTAATTAGTTGTAGGCTAAGTATTGCTTTTGTCTCACCTAACAAACCTTAAAATCAAGATATGAGTATCAAAGTGTTTCCAAATAGCTTGCATCCCCAAATAAAGTTCATGTATACTGCATGCAGAATTATATAGTACCCAACAAGCTAAAATTCACAGTATCTAACATCCAATCAAAAATTACTGGACATGCAAAGAAACAAGGAAATTCTAACTGTAATAAGAGGATAAAAATGGAAATCAACCTACAACTGAAACAGATGCTGGAATTACTACATAAGAACATTAAAGTAGTTCTTATAACTGTAGCCCATATATTTGAAAGCTGAGACATGAAAGATATAAAAAAGATAAAATCAAATGTCTGGAGATGAAAACTACAGTGTCTTTTTGAAAAATACACTGGAAGGTTTTGACTAAATCACATTGGATGGATTAATGATAAATACACTGCATGTGATTAGACATTATGGAAAAAAGAGTGGTGAGAATTAACAAAAGAAAATGCCTGAATGAATAGGAAAACAAGAATAGGAATTGTAAAGAGCATCAATGATTTGCAAAACAACTTCAAGCAGTCTAGTGTGTGTATAATTGGAGTCTCTAAAGTAAAAAAGAGAGGAAGGAGGAAAAGATATTTGAAAAAGTAACGGCTAAAATTTTGCCAGATGATGAAAACTATAAATCCATAGGTTAAGAAGTTCAATAAAACACAAGCACAAGGAATACGAAGAAAATCACACCAAAGCATGTCGAAATCAAATTACTCCAAACCAGTAATGAAGAGAAAATTTCAAAAACAACTAGAGAAAAGAGGATACATGTGTAGAGATGAACAAAGATAAGGATAACATTAGATATCTTATCAGAAACAGTGAAATAAGAAAAAAAAGAGTGAAACATCTTTAAAGTGCTAAGGAAAAAAATTCAACCAAGAATTCTATACCAGCAAAAATATCTTTCAGATATTAAAAACTGAAAGAACTCATTACTGGTCAACCTACACTACAAGAAATGTTAAAGAAAGGCAGCAGGATAGCTATGCCAGCTGGAAATATGGACCCACACAGAGAAATAGAATACGAGAAATGGTGTCTAGATGGATAAATATACAATATTTTTATTATTTAAATGACTATGTAAATAATTGACTATTTGCAATAATCCTGTACATTTTAGCACCAAAATGCATGAAATGAAATGTAAAAAATTTCAATCCACAATTTAATTTTTCTCACTTTCACCATTCTTTATTGCGTATACATTTTTATTGAAGTCTAGTTGATTTACAGTGTCGTGCTGATTTCTGCTGTATGGCAAAGTGACCCACTCATAAGTATTATACATTCTTTTCCTCGTATCATTCCCCATCCCTCTATCCCAAGAGATTGGACACAGTTCCCTGTGCTATACAGCAGGACCCCATTGCCCATCTATTCTAAATGTAATAGTTTGCATCTACTATCCCCAAATTCCCATTTCATCCCACTCCCTACCCTCTCCCCCTTGGCAACCACAAATCTGTTTGCCATGTCTGCAAGTCTGTTTCTGTTCTGTAGATAGGTTCATTAGTGACGTGTTTTAGATTCCACATACAAGTGATTTCATATGGTATTTGTCTTTCTCTGATTTAATTCACTTAGTAGGAGAATCTCTAGTTGCATCCATGTTTCTGCAAATGGCATTGTTTCATTCTTTTTATGGCTGAGTGGTATTCCAGTGTTTGTATGTTCTTGATCTGTTCATTTGTTGGTGGATGTTTAGGTTGTTTCCATGTCTTGGCTATTGTGAATAGTGCTGCTATGAACATCTGGGTGCGTGTATCTTTTTGAATTGTGGTTTTGTCCAGATGTATGTCCAGGAGTGGGATTGCTGGGATCATATGGTAGTTCTATATTCAATTTTCTGAGGAACCTCCTTACTGTTTTCCATAGTGGTTGTACCAATTTACATTCCCACCAGCAGTGCAGGAGGATTCCCTTTTCTCTACACCCGTTCCAGTATTTGCTATTTGTAGGCTTATTAATGATAGCCATTCTGAGCAGTGTGAGGTGGGTACCATATTGTAGTTTTGATTTGCATTTCTCTAATAATTAGTGATATTGAGCATTTTTTTCATGTGTCTGCTGTCCATTCATATGTCTTCTTTGGAAAAATATCTATTTAGGTCTTTTGCCCATTTATCATTAACCCACAATTTTATTCATAAATATTAATATCCTTCTCTCAATCATTGACAGACTAGGTAGATGGAAAGTCAGTAAGGAAAAGAAAACTTGAATGACACTAGCTTGACCTAATTAGCCTTCCCAGAACACCCACAGTATGAGACTACACGTTCTTTTCAAGCGCACATAGGACGTTTATAAATGATCAGATTTGGGGACATAAAATAAATTCCAATACATTTAAAATGACTCAAGTCATACACAAATTGTTCAGAGGTCACAATGGAACTAACTTGGCATAGGATGTTCATATTGTTCTATTTTCTTTTTAATAGCTATAGCATTTTTAGTGATGTTATCTTTATCATTTTCTATATTGGTAATTTGTGTATTCTCTTTTTTTTCCTGATCATCTGTCTAGAGGTTAAATTTTATTAATTAATCACTATCATTTATATTTTCCATCTGTTTTTCTATTTCATTAAGTCTGATCTGATCTTTATTATTTCCTTTATTCTGCTTGCTTTTGAGTTTGGTTTGCCTTTCTTTTTCTCTTTTCTTAAAGTAGAAGTTAATATCATTGATTTGAGATATTTTTCCTTTTCTAATACAGGCCTTTATTGCTGTATATTTCCCTCTAAGTACTGCTTTGGTAACATGCAACAAACTTTGATATGTTATATTTTAATTCACACCCAGTTCAAAATATTTTCTAATTTTTATTTTTATTTCTACATAGATCTAAGGATTATTTAACAGTATATCATTTAGTTTCCAAATATTTGGGGATTTTCTACAGATAGTTGAAATTTAAGTTCTTTCTAAATTGATCTGTAAATTCCATGTAATCCCAATTAAATTCCTCATAGGATTTTTGGGTAGAAATTGACAAGGTGATTTTAAAATTTGTATGGGAAGGCAAAGCACTCAGAATAGACAAAGCAACTTTGGAAAAGAAGGAGAAAGAGGACTAAACAAAGAGGCCTGATTTCAAGACTTATAAAGCTATAAAAATCAAGGAAGTATAGCACTGGCATCAAGAGCGATAAGTGGATCAATGGAATAGAATGGAAGATCCAGAAATAGATCCACATGTACACGGAGTCTTATTTTTGACTTTGTCCAACAAAGGAATTCCATACTGACAGTAAATGAAGGGGAGATTATGCTGTAGAAGACTTGTTGGCAGTAAAATGAATACTCGTGACCCGTGTGTGGTTTTGATGGCCAGTTTCCTGTGAATTATATCCTCCTTGTACACTGGAATGCTCACATCTACTGGCCAGTGAGTGGTTTCTTTCTCCTGAAGGAAAACCTACTTGGAAAGTCAAATCCTATCAGAAAGTTGTTTGGTAAACTGAGACTGTAAGGGGAGTTAGGTGGTAAATTGGGACTTCAAGGTATAACATCATTTGGGTGGATCTGCCAAAAAGAGTGAATAGGAACCATGTTGTGTATCCTAGATCCTGACAGGGCAAGAGGCAGTCCTGTCTGCCACCCTTTTTACTTCTAGTCTCCTTTTGGATCCTATGTTCAGTATCAGGATATGTGGCTGTCTTGGCATAGAGTCTCATTCTCGTTCATTTTCAGTCATCCTTGATTGGATGGACCTTGGACTTGGATTGGTTTGGATTGGACTTGTCTGGACCTTGATCCTGATAACCCTGTTTTTAAGAGTGATGCCCTCAAATTTTTTCTTTCTTGTTTTCTTTGCCTAACATATTAGCCTCCTATAGTATCATAAGTTCTGCATACCCCTGAAAATATGCCCAGATCATGAACTGTGGTGGGTAGGATATGTCAGAGACAGTGAACAGTTCTGGGAACACAAGCTGGTACCCTGTCCTTTCTTCTCATACCCAAGACAGTGCTATTATAGCAATAATCTTGAATCCCTTCTAATTCACTTTTAAAATGAACCCTGTAAAGCTGTGGTGCTTAACTGTTTTTAGCAATGAATGATTTGCAGTAGACCTCACTGTGGATTATGCCACCGATGTCAACATCTCTGCCTTGTGGTAGTTTCTACGAATAGTTAATCCTATCCTTTGAGTTTTTTACTTATTTCCCTCTCAGAGGATAACATTATTTCTTAGTTCTGGGGTGATATCTCACTGTAACTCTATGTATTCACAGAAGTAGGTCAGTTTCTTTAATGAAGGAATTGCCTTCAACATGAGAATTTAGCATCCTTGTGGGATTCCATGAGTGTACAGGGACCAAACATCTGGAGTGCCCTGGGTCCCAATTAAGATAAGTCATCATAACAACACATGCTCTGATTAATATCCCATTTCCCTTAGCTGTTTATCCATGAAAACTCCTGTGACCCATTTACTTAACAAATTTATATAAGTCAACACACAGAGCATCAACAATTAGAAAATGCTGTGGTTTAGCAAGAAAGAGCCCTGAAATATGTGTTTTTCAAAACATTTTATACTGCAGTTCCTCACATAGAGTAACAACCCACGTGTCTAAACCCTCCCCTGCAATGTCCCTGTCAAAGGACAACAGCCGAAAGTTAACAAATGGATGAGAGCTTTGCAATATTATCTTTAAATGCCTGTTATTCTTATACATCTAGATAAGATCCCATAATTAAATTCTAAAAAGCTTTTGTTGCTTAAAATTTTTGATGGATACACTTCAGTAGCATATGCGTTTAGAGTTATCGGAGTTCCCATGTGGCTCAGCAGGTTAAGGATCTGGCATTGTCATGGCAGTGGCTTTGGTTGCTGCTGTATTGCAGATTTGATCCCTGGCCCAGAAAGTTCCACATGCTGTGGACACTGTCCAAAAAAAAAAAAAAAAAAAAAAGATATTGTCAGTGCAACAATGTTGAAACACAACATAATTTTTTTGGATGGATTTTGGGGAAAGTTATTAACCAATCCATGATATATGGGTTGGAGGTGGTCAAATAGGGTAAACTCAAAAAATCTCCTTGGCCCTTTTAGCTACAGACTATACTCTTGAGAGCCTGGAAATACAAACCCCTGGCATCCACGTGGTTCTAGCTTTGATGAGTCACTATGAATCAGAACAGTTAGCTCTTTTGGTTAAAAGCATCCATTTCAAACCAGTGCATTATATATATATATATAGTTTTAGGTTCAGTGAATATCCTTGTGCTTTTCAAGGCAGATATATAGTAAATATCCGTGTGGTAGATTATAAATATAAAGGAACAAAGTGATGTGTAACTGTTATTATCCTGTAGGTTTTGTGTTGTTGAAATTCACATTTACAATGTCAAACCAACTGAAATTGGTGTATACATATATATGTGTATTGTGTATATATATGTGTATATCTGTTGTGTGTGTATGTGCATATAAAATACAATGTAAGATTGGTGGGTTTAAAATAATTGAATTGCGTTATACTAAAGCAAACTTCTAAAGTCAATTCCCAGCTTTCACATAGCCATTTAGATTCCAGTCTCTTACCAAATAACTACATAGTAGAACTGTCACATCAAAGTATATTATGTACTCTTTGCTAATGATGAAATTAATCTTTTTAAACAACCTTTCCCTTGCAATTATTGGTATATAAGCTTTCATTGTTTCACTCTATCTTCTAGACATTTCGTTACACTCTTAATGTACCATTGTATTTTTAAAGGAACCCGGTTTGACAGAGAGGATTATAATTTTGGAACTACTGGGGAAATGTGATCTGTCTTTTCTTCTTCCTCAATACTGATGGTCAGGATTAAAAATAACTTCTTAGTATTCATGAAATAAATATTTATCTGTTTTCTCCCTAGAAAAATTGTATTTTCTCAGATTCTTTGCAAGTGATTGGAGAAACACAAATACCAATTCATTTATCCAAAGAAACGCTATTAACATTATAAAAAATTTCTTTAAAATAACAGCTGCCTTTGAAATATGTGCCAAAGCCAGTAGCTAGCGATGTCTCCATTGTTAACGCCATTTCTTTGCTAGACACCCACAAGCTAGGAGAGCTGTGAAAAATGCAATGTCAAGCAAGTATCAAAGCTTCCTCTGTTTTTATTCTTAGCCTTCCTCACCAAAGGGCAGCCTACTCTCCAAATGACAATAGTTTGTATTTCATAAACATTAGCCCTCTCCAATATATGCCATTTTTATTCTATGCCCTGGAGCCACAGTGAAAACAGGAGAGTAAATGTTCATTTTTTTTTCCTTCCATTCATTTGGAATCTTTTATTGTTATTCCTGAACTAATAAAATTGAGAAAAACATGAAGAACAATCAGAATGTTTTAGGTCTCAAATCCCAGCCACACTTTCGCTGAAAGACTTCCTTGGTCTCTACACTCGCTGGTGTTTTGTTGGCTCAAAAAATAGCAGATTCAGGAGTTCCTGCTGTGGCTCAGTGGAAACGAATCTGACTGGCATCCATGAGGTTGCAGGTTCGATCCCTGGCCTCGTTCAGTGCGTTAAGGATCCGGCATTGTTGTGAGCTTTGGTGTAGGTTGCAGACGTGGCTTGGATCTGGTGTGGCTGTGGCTGTGGGTGTAGGCCGGCAGCCACAGCTCTGATTGGACTCCTAGCCTGGGAACCTCCATATGCCGTGGGTGTGGCCCTAAAAAGACCAACAAAACAAAACAAAGCAAAACAAAAAAGTAGCAAATTCAAAGACAAACCAGAAACAAAACTCTTGTGTGCAGACAACTCTACCCTCACCTGATCCAGAGGTGGGGCAGGAGCTGCTGATGCCTGACATTTACTCACTTCTTAAGAGTGGCCTGGTCCTGGGGTACTTGGAGCATTGAGGGTCTTGTGTCCTTCTGTGTTGAAGTACTAGGCTCTTAATACAGAGGGGAATGGCGGTAAAATACTCTGGGCGGTGTTAGAAGAACTGGGACAGTTATTCACATAGTTTAAGTTTGAAAAGAAAGACTGTTCTATATAAGGGAAGAGAGAGGAGGCAAAGTTAAAGAATAAAAGTTAACACTGTCCTTATTCTCGGTGATAGCGCAAATGCCAAAGATCAAAAGAAAAGACAAAGAAAAATCACAAAGGTTGAACCTAAGAACCGCTGTCCTTTGTGCTTGTTCTTATTCTGTATATTTGGACCAAATGGGTAAATTTTAGATCATGGCATAGGCAAGGTTTCAGGAAGTTATATTCCCATAAATTTATTCTATCATCTGTCTGTCTCTTCTGTCCACCCATCATCCATCCATTCATTCATCCAACCAGCCACCCATCTGAGTAGGGCTGTAGCATTGGTATTATATACAGTAAACTTAATTTGGAACAATCCTAATATACTCATATCCTCTTATCATTTGGGGTAAGGAGAAAGTGTGCATCTGTGCTTTGGGGTGTTGGTGGTAACCATTTAAAATAGATGTCAGGCACTTAGCGCAGTGAAAACCATGCCTGGATAAATCCTAACATTTATCTCTAAAATAACATTTGTTCGTTTTTAGTATTTCCTCATTATTAAGAAACAAAACAAAACCAGGACCCACTTATAAGCCCCACAGAAACATTTCAAACTGGGTTTGGTTTTTACCATATTTATTCTTCCCTAGAAAGAGTTTTACAACTCTTTCTGTTGCTTACAGTGCCACCTTATTTTTTTTTTTTTTTATACAGTTGACTCCATAGAAGGGTGGCCTGAGAAGAGTTTCTGAGACTTGAAAATCTGGCTTGAATCCCATTTCTCTGCTCAGCCAAGTCAGCTTACTTTTGAGCTTGGATGGTAGTTGAATCAGGCTGTAAAGAAATCAAGATTCTTATGAGATCTGCCTCATAGATGCTCAGGTTGTGATAAGCATTGTGATTGCTGAACACATTTTTTGAATCCAGTCCTGCTAACTCAAACTCTAAGCCTCTTCTTAAAGCAATTATCTTTTTACCAAAGGGTTTTCTGCAGCATCTCCACCTACCTGCAAGAGAAGTAAGGCCACCTTATTGTACCTCAGCATCTCCTATTGAGAATGCAGTTGCTCAAACATTCTTTGCTGTACCTTCCCTTAGAGTAAATACATTCCTTTGAATTAATACACCACACACTCTAGGCTTTGGAACCCCCATGGCTGCCCCTCCAGGAGCTGTAAGAAGTCTTTGGTTAAGGGGCAGGTGAGGCGGTGGCACTAATGTCTATATTTTCTTGAATTCTCTCAAGTTGGGGGAAGATATTTTTCCCAATCACTAGTTGGGTGGTTGATATTTCAGTTTATCAGTCACTCTTAAAAGGTGAGTGAGTTTATTGTTTGTGGCCTCTAAAAAGCCAACACAGATTTAGAATCAATGCAAAGCAACCATAAACAAAGAGTCGTGTAAATCGGACCAATACAGACTGACTTCTCACACTTTGTTTTTAGACCCTCATTTTCACATACTTTGTAGTCTTCAGGTTTAGTTTCAAATGCGTATGCAGTTTTAGTTCACACTGAAAACAAATACACAAAACCAAAACACAACAAAACAAGTCTAGGACATTTGAAGTTCAGGAGCAGAAGTGTGGAGTGAGATTTACAGACCTTGTCGAAGCTGCATGGATAGCAGGTGCTCTTTCTCTGGGAGCTTAGTCCCAGAAAAAGCAATGCACAGTGGGGCTGCTTCTTCATGGGGAGCATCCATTTTTGATGCATCGTACTTTGCTGTTGAATACGTACAAAATCAATGTACGTATAATTTTCTGTTCATTTCACACTGTGAAAATCAAGATTAGAAAAAGGGTGGAGAGAGCCTTCCTACTCATCATTATACCCTTATCTGTCATCCATCTCAGGCTTATTCAGTTCACTTCTTTTCAATGAAAAACTAGCAATTTGTTGAGCATGTCTGTTTGTCAGGCATGGCACTACCTTCAAGAAGAGTTAAAACAATACATATTTCCCCTGCCCTGGAGAAGTCTGCAGTCAGGGTGGAACGTCCTCCTGCAGAGAGCTGTGAGCCTTGACAGCGTAGGGATTTGTAAACAAGCCATTTAGAGGAGCATGTGTTTGGGTTGGTCACTCAGGTCACGTGCCCAGCTGGAGTATCTGCCTCTTGTTCTTTTACTGTTGGTTGTATTTAATGGCAGTAAACCCAGGCACAGCTTAAACACAGAGGCTGCCTTTATTTACCCCTTTTTGCCAGTCCTTGACCAACTCCATTCCTCCTTTTTTTCTTTTTTTTTTTTTTTTTTTTTTTTTGCTTTTTAGGGCTGCACCCGCAGCATATGAACATTCCCAGGCTAGAGGTTGAATTGGAGCTACATCCACCAGCCTACACCACAGTCACAGCAGCAGCACAGGATCCGAGCTGTGTCTGCGACCTATACCACAGCCCACGGCAATGCCAGATCCAAGCTAAACGCACTGAGCAAGGCCAGGGATTGAACCTGCAGCCTCATGGTTCCTAGTTGGATTTATTTCTGCTGCGCCACAACGGGAACTCCATTCCTCCATTCTTTGACCAGAAGGTTGAGGGAGGGAGGGCAGAGAGCCAAAGCCAGCTGTCTCCCCATCTCACTCATGAGCAGTGACTAGCAAAGGAGGAAGATCTCCTCTCAGGGGCCTTTGGGTTCCATTAACACCCTGGAGGGATCGCTTCCATCTCTGGAATGCAGCAGTCTGGACAGCCAGCCCCTGCTACGCCAGGCTGCATGACACAGGAGGTGCATCCTGTCCTTGTTGGCTGGTTGGAGCTCACTGGGTGTCACAGTGATCTTTGTTGCCCACCTCCAGCTAGCTCTCCCTAGCTTCCTTCCAACCAATTTGTCATTTAGTAAAACAATTAAACCTAACCCTGTATCATCACAACACAACTGGGTTTTATATTTGAGGGCCTGGGGCATCTCTTAAGGTGCTTAGTGCTGTCATGACCATCTAAGAGGAGTCTCATTATGGATGACCCCATGCGGATCATGACAGGGCCAGAGCACTGAGCTGTGCTCTCTTGCACTTCCCTTGTGGCCCGAGCTATGCAGAGATGATCAGAAACAATGGAAAATTTCGAATCTTTGATTTCAGCTTTTGTTTCACCTCTTTCCCTCACTGGCAAATTCCAGTGAGGCAACTGTCAACTTTCCTGCTAGAATCAGAGGGAAGTAGTTAGTCAGAAGCTTTTCTTTTTTCTGTCTTTTCTCCCAAGTGGGTGAAGGTGCTAATGGAGAGTAAACACATACAGGATTAGAATGAAGAAAGAGGAACCACAGGAGGCCTGGATCAATGGCCCCTGAAAAATTGAGATTTGACCGTAATTACACTAGATTGGAAAGGGCTCTCTTATCTCCCAACTAGTTTGAGCCTAATTTCGACTAAGTCTTATTTAGGAGAGTATCTTAGTTTTTGAAGTTGAATGGGAAACTTTCCTTGTCCTCTAATGACTCCTAACATTTCTATAAATGATGGTGCTACCCTTCTTAAAATCTCGTATCCCTCTGGGACCCTGCACAGGAGGGAACCCTCTCACTGTGAGGCATGATGACTTGCAGTAGACAACACTTAGGGGAAGCAATACCATCATCATTTTTGTTTATTTTTAAAAAATCCAGTCCAAGTCCACTGGGGTTTTATGTTGTAGAGCAGGCCAGGTGAAAAAAATCCAGTATTGTTTATTTCCATTAATTAGTCCTGTTCAATCTTGGTTTTCTTCCACCACCTCACTCTAGGCCCAGTAGAGCAGTCAGGTGATTTTATCCATTTGCACAGTGATTTCAGTTGGGGCGCATCTTGCTTGAAATCTCTTGGGAAGCATTTGTTAAGCACATGGTATGTGGCAGACCTTGCACTACATGCAAAAAGAATTATAAAGATAAATAAGATATTTCCCTGCCCATGAGGAATCTGTAGTCTGGGGTGGAATGTCCTCCTCAGACAGCTGTGGATCCTGATGGAGCAGCATTGCTTATGGAAATGATTGGGCTTAGCTGTATCTGATTGCTTCCAAACCCACTGACCTCTGAGGCAAATTGACCAGATGTGGCAGTCACTGTCAGCCTGATTGCAAAATAACGAGTCTTAATATCCATATTGCCGGAAATTCCCTTTGTGGCTCAGTGGTAATGAACCCAGTTGGTATCCATGAGGATGCAGGTTCCATCCCTGGCCTTGCTCAGTGGGTTAAGGATCCATCATTGCTGTGAGCTGGTGGTGTAGGTTGCAAACACGGCTCGGATCCCATGTCGCTGTGGCTGTGGCGTAGGCCAGCAGCTGTAGCTCTGATTCCACCCCTAACCTGGGAACTTCCACATGCCACAGGTGCGGCCCTAAAAAGCAAAAAAATCTATATTGCGTGAACAAAGCGTTTGATGATTTCGTTTAAAGCAACTATTAAGGCTTCCAGTGTAACCAGTGTTTAAAATTCTCCACTGAGATTTCCCCTTTATGAATAGAATGATTCTATAACAAAGGAGACGGCAGTGACTAGTCTTGAAATGTTTAATTGATTCCCCCCTCTCTTTTTTCTTCCCTTAGATTCTCTTCTCAGACCTGGAGGGTGGAGACGGGGTGGGGGGGGGAAAGGCAGCATTGACACTTTTCTTTTTCTTTTTCTTTTTTTCAGATTCAGAAGAGTAAAACACATCTCATAGACAATAAGAGGGGCTGCCAATGTCTTGCATCATTTTAGCTGAGCTTCTTCATTCTCTTCTCCTTCCACAAAGACCCCTATCTGGGGAAGGTGTACAACTTTCAAAAACAAGCCCCCCACACTTGGCCTTCTCTCATGTCATGTACTTCCAGGAGGTGACTTCCTGGGAGCTGGTTTGAGGTCTTAGAACCGTGGGGGAACACCCTCTACTCCAAGCAAACAACACAGCGTCAGGTTTTTTGCACAAACAGAAACAAAACATGAAGGGACTTCCTCAAAATCCTTTGCTAATGCCCTGGCTTTCAAGGCACCTGTCTGGCCTGCTGGGAATGGACATCCTGGAGATGCTGAGAGAGGCCTGAAAAAGCCACACACGCAGGAATTGCCATTGTATTACTGTCAATGCCATTACCTGATATGGTGTTATTTTTGCACTGGTTGCCGATGGTGGATACAGCTCGGCTGGCCTTCAGCGCAGCTAAGATGATGATTTTGCTCTCTGGTTATTACTTTCCTAAGTCAGAAACATTCCTTTTCTCCAGTTTCCTTTCAGACTTGTTCATATGCTTTTTCTTTCCATTTATATAATATGAAATTTTCTTTGTTTTATAAAAAAAAAAGGAGATTTTCCTATAGGACTCTTTATTCGATGGTTAATTTACCTGTGCATTCATTAATATAAACCTGAATGTTTCAACTCATTACCATATTGGTCAGGTGGGAAACCCAGTGTTTTCATTGGGTAACATCCATAACTGAGTGGTTACTGTAATTTTTACCACGGGCTGGTCCTCTTCTTTTGAATATGTATGGTTTGACTTCATTGCTCTTCTTTCTATTCAGGGAAGCACTACAGAATTAGTATCAGGGAGATATGTCCAGTATTTTTTTTTTTCATTTTTGTGAGCCTTTAGATATACCAGGTAGGAGATGATTAGTAGCACAAGTCAAAAGTAAGGATAGTGGAGGTAGCCTGGAAAGAGAATAAAAATACAGCCTCCTGAAGCCAAGTCAACAGTGGGATCCAATGGAGTGCAAGTCAAGTAATTTTGTGGATCTGAATGGTGTGATTTGGGTAAAACCGATTCTTAAGATGTGGTGGTGGCTCAGAAAGGAATCTTTGTAGATCACATGAATATGTTGGTGATGGAGGAGAATGAGTAAGAGGAAGAGAAAGAGCTAGACAATAGTCTCAAGTGTGTTCCTTGTTGCAGATTGCATTTCCACATTAAACAAGCACAAAAACAAACATTTAAAAAAATCCTCTCGGAGTTCCCGTTGTGGCACAGTGGTTAACGAATCCGACTAGGAACCATGAGGTTGCGGGTTCAGTCCCTGCCCTTGCTCAGTGGGTTAACGATCCGGCGTTGCCGTGAGCTGTGGTGTAGGTCTCAGACGCGGCTCGGATCCCGCGTTGCTGTGGCTCTGGCGTAGGCCAGTGGCTGCAGCTCCGATTCGACCCCTAGCTTGGGAACCTCCATATGCCGCGGGAGCGGCCCAAAGAAATAGCAAAAAGACAAAAAAAAAGAAAAAAAAAATCCTCTCATCACGAAGGCAAAATGTTGGTGTTTCTTCAGACAGAAAGAAGGAGAATATGGTATGTGGTCTGCAAGGCCTTTTGTTCCCCGACAGAAAGCTCTGCAGAACTGCTGTATAGAATGCACCATCACGTACTGATATTAGAGAAGGGTTTTTAAAGGAATCTAAATGTTACATAAACCTAACATTTAGCTTGTAAGAACATGGATTTTTCTGTTGCTCCTCCTGTTTTCCTAACAGTAACCGCAGTAAACCATGTGGTCACCCATTCAAAACAGGAGCCTAGCAAGTCAAGTAAATGAGTAAAGCAAGCATGATATTAGAATGATTGTGGTAAATGGCAGTTCAAAGTGGCCTGGGTATCGGTGAGGCAGTAAAGGGCTGCAGGGGCTGCGAGGAGGTGGGTGGGGAGGTGCTGCCAGTCGGGGCTGTTGCTAGGCAGCTCTGGGATTAGTGCTGTGTAGGAATGAGGGGCCCAAGATACCTAAGATTTTATATAAACACTCTCCAGTTTTTTTTAATATTGGCAACTCATTCAGAAACTTACAAACACTGTGCTGGCCAAAGAAAACATGCCTGTGAACTGCATTCAGTACCTGGGACATCAGTTTGCAAACGATGTTCTTTGGGGTGGTGTGGTTTCATATAGGAGTGAAATACAACCAATGCATGTCAGATCTTGACCTTGGAATCTGAACCTTTTACCTCGTTTCAGTTCTGTATTTTTCTGTGAAGAGCTTTGCAGCCAGTCAAAATGGAAAGCCTGCAGCTCCCCTTTTTATATACTGACAAGCAAGACTGCACACTATTTGAAACAGAAATAGGAATATAGCCATTTTTTTCTAGCACCAATAAAGATGGGAATGTTTTTCATTTGCTTTAAGTCATCCATTTAGCTGGAAAAGAATGGGAAGAGAATTTTATTCAGGTTAGCACTCTGCTTGGAACCCTCAGTGTGGAAAAACAAAAGCCCCATGTAACTCTTATTCTAAAATCCTTATTAAGTGTTTTGAAGGGACACTGATCAAAAAAGCAAAATTGTTTATTTTTTTAATTAAAAAATAATGTACTACTGTGCTATAAATTGATGCTGGAGCTGGTAAGACAGCAGTATTGACTGACAGCTCAGTATTTCCGGGGCTTTAGCTCACTTGCTAAAGGTCATTCAGTTCTCTTGAGAATTTCCTCCAAGTTGAGCAGTGATGTGGGACAGACCTTCTTCCCTGGCATGGGTTACAGCATCTTCCTCTGCGTTCCACTGTTACATAGAAAACAAAGGCTGACACACCTGAGTTAACAATTCACCAGTATGTGGGGAAAGTACTAGGGTCATTCCCACCAGTGACAACCACAGGTTCTACGTGTTCCTGGGTAGAAAGTGACAAACGGAGTTAGCCCTTGAGTTTGGGTCCCCAGGTCACCAAATAGCTCTACAGCCCAGTTTTGGTGATACAGTGTGTTTCGGTGCCATAATGGCGGATCCATAGACAGGCCTTTGTTCCAACTTATACTCATGCCAACCAACCTTTCTTAGGTTATGAGCCCTAGTTGCTTATGGTAGCAGGCAAGAAACCCATTTCTAATTCATGAAATTCAAATAGGTTTTCTCCCTATGTCCATTTTATTCCTGGCGCTTTAAAAAAACTATTGACATGTGACAGGATCTCATTAAGGACCTGATACACTTAAATTAGTAAACTGATAGCAGACATCTGAGAGCCAAAGAACAATCTAGGATATCTGTTCATTTCTTTTGTAGAATTAAAGCCATTATATTCTATTTGCCACTTGAAATTATGCCTCTAGTAAATGTGAAAAATAAAAAGTCAAGAGCAATATTATCACAGGATGGGATACAGAGAGCGGATAAAAAGATGGAGACCAATTTTGTAATCCATATTTTAGGAGTAAGGATACTAGCTTTTTAGTATTTTCGTATCACTTCTGTCATGGATCACTTTTCTTTGGATAGGTAGATAGATAGATAGATGGATAAACAGATAGGAAGATGACAGATAGATAGATAAGGTAGATAATAGGTAGATAGGTAGGAAGAGATAATAATTTTCTTCTATTCTTAACCTTTGAGCAGAGACTTACATGATAGAAATGACTTCATAATATTCATTTCCCATGGAGTAAGGAGGAAAACAAAAGAAAAAAGGCACAAATCTTGTTCTCATAATGAGATAGAGAAGATCCTGAGACTGAAACCTGCATGTGTAGTAGTATGTCCCCAATAAATGGGATTTTAGGGAATCAACTTCATTCTGATTCTGAGATTCTCCCACATACCACAGGAGTTGCAGCCCTGGCCCACCACAGTGCCTGCATACACTTAGCATTCTGGAAACACATGCAGAATTGGCCAACTGAATTCCACTACTCTCCTGAGTACAAACGGAGTTCCAATCTACCTGAAAATGTACTCAACAGCTTCTATATGTCAATCATTGCTCAAGGCTTATGCTCTAAGTATGTGCAGACACACCCTTGTGACACAAATAGCTTTTTACCAGGGATCGGAAACTGCAAGCAGCGTGGGGAAAATGATCAGAGCCAAGTTTATGACCATAATTAAAATTTCTCTATGGTCTTTGGGTTTCAGAAAAACAAATAAATGAAAAAGCAAAACCAAAACAAAACCAAAAGAGGATTTATATGAAAAGGCTCTTCCAAAAGGGATGGAAACACTAATCCATAAAGCATTACCAGTAGATTTACTTATAATCCAAGTTGTAACATTTAAAATCCCAGGGAGTTCCCATTGTGGCTCAGCAGAAGTGAATCTGACTAGTACCCATGAGGACGCAGTATCCTGGAGGATGTGGGTCCGATCCCTGGCCTCCTCAGAGGGTTAAGGATCCTGCGTTGCCGTGAACTGTGGTGTAGGTTGCAGACACGGCTCGGAGCTGGCGTTGCTGTGGCTGTGGTGTAGGCTGGCAGCAAAAGCTCTGATTCGACCCCTAGCCAGGGAACTTCCATATGCCGTGGGTGCGGCCCTAAAAAATTAAAAAATAAAATAAAATCCAAAATAGACTTTCTTGAAACAAAATGGTTTTATATGTGCAGCATTTCCCAATTTTTCCTCTGCCGATACTGTGGTCAGTATAGTATTAAACCACCACAACACTGGATGTTATTTCTTTAACATTGCAATAGTGATATTATATTGGATCTTCTGTGTGAATAAGTGGAAAGTAGTATTTGTAATTCATCAACAGTGATCCATGATTAAAGGCCTCATTATCACTTAGAAAATGCACTTAATGAAAAAGTGTAACCAACAGCACAATATTTCTATAAAATATCCCTCTGAGAACCAAGAAACACATTACCTGCCAGAACCAGATTTCAGTCATGAAGATTCCCTCTCATTAAAAGATGCTGGTGGGCACAGAAGCAATGGTGGAATTAGAATGGTCACAGAGCCTCTTGGACGTTACACAGGGTTCATCCTATAAGTGAATTTGGGTCTGGGGAAGTTTAGAAAAATGGGAAGGAGTTCTCCCTGGACGTTTGCAAAAGACTGGATGCTCCTCCAGGAATCGACAAGAATCGTTTCATCGAAAGAACATCTTGTTTTTACATTGAACAAGAGTAGGGTACGGCAGGCGCCTCGGACAGAAAGCGTCAGGAGAGTCAGCTGAAACATTATTAATTCCTGATTATTTTTAACGAATGCCCCTCCACCTCACCCATTTTTTTTTCTTTAAAATGTCAGCAGACATATTTGAAATGAATTCACATTTATTCTGGTTTATGTTCCCAAGTAGAAATGGATTGACACTGGCAATGGCTGGCCTGACTACAGGAACTTGAACCCAGCCTAGATTGCCATCCACTGAACCAAGGGGCGAAGCAGGGGCTGGTGTGTGAGCCCTTCATCTCACTCAGGGCACACTTACTCAGTCTCCACTGGGGAAATCCCACCACCTCTGTGTTCAATGCTGGCTGGGGTAGACCAGCCAGTGGCTCTTGGCAGCCATGTTTCCTGAACCTCACACATAATATCTTCATGGGAGCTGGCTTCCGAACCAACAGAGGCATTTCGCTGTCAGATGAGGTGCAGGAGAATTCATTTAAAATGATGCCCATTAAACGCCAGCAGCTATGGATTGGCTTTTAAGTAGATTGCCCGGGAGGCATTCCTTGTATAGATTTCGCTTCTCTGTTGTGATCTATCTTAGGGTAGGTGTTTGTGTGCTAGTGTCCTTGTCTTTGAGTGGGTGTGTGTGTGATGATACAGAGTAGAGTCAACCACCAATCTACATAGATTTATAGTCAAAATCTACAGCCATAGGGATTGTCCGGTCACTGAGTCTAGAGCTAGAACTGTAGAGTATACATTTTCCTTTTTTCTTGCTTTGATGATATTTTTATACAATTTTATATGCTGTAAAAAGTTTATAAAAATATTTGCTATTTTCCTTTGTAGAGCTTGGTTAGGTTTTTAATCAACTCTGGTGCCCACTGTACAGCCAGATTCCTCCTAGTTTAAGCGTTCTCTCCTTTTTTTCATACTCTTTCTTTCCCCTTTCCCTTATTTCCTTCTCTCATTTTTCTGTCTTTTGCAATTCCTTCTTTTGCCTCTGTCCAGGCAAGCCATCCTGCTTGCAACATCGTTTTAGCACATGGAAACACAAAATAACGGAAGAAACAAAATCATCTTGTTCCAGTGTGATCCATATGAGGAAATGTTGTGGGCCAGGCACGGGTGTGGGCAGGTGGGGAGGAGGGAATAGTTTGGGGAAAGGAAGCAAGAAAAAGGAAATCCTCATGGGAGATCAGTTACCTAAAGCAAGGTGACTCGCCGCGAGTCTAGTAGAAGGCTCTTATCCTCCCTCAGTGTAGGGCACAGTTTGGGCACAAGATTTTTCTCCTTAGGATGCTGTGCCCTCCCCATGGCTCTATAAACCCTCTCCTTTCTCGGGCACTGGCCATGTATGAACGGATAATTCAGCTCATCTCCTCAGCCTTAGATTTTGCTGCGCTTCAGCTGGATTTCAGGGAGATGTCTGGATTAAAATCAAGACTTAAAAGAGGGAGATAAGCAGAACCCAAACCCCAAACCCTAGCCCAAATGATGCCGAATACACAGTTCTTTAGGAGGAGTAAGGAAGGAATTTCCAGATATGTCCTAAGAAAGCTCTTCCCAAAAGGAAGATGATAAAATAGACTTTGTATTTTCCGGCAGAGATGGAGTGTACTTCCATGATGTGAAATGTGTTTCTAGCAGATAAAATGAAGTTGCAGTTTGCATTTGTGTCTCATAAGGCAAGAGAGTGACCATCCATTCTCCAGAGTGTTTTGTTCTCTGTGATGCTGGTTTGTACTAAAAAAAAAAACAACTATTCAGATGACATAGCATCACATCTCTAAATGCAAAATAAATCATAGGGATTCATATAAAACAGAATATGCTAAACTACTCTCAATAAATTGTGTTTATTGTGAACCTTTACTGCACAGATGAGGCCGACACTCCTTCAATGTATAATTTTCCCCCAGCATCTTGTAACAAATAAGTACTTGTATGTTCTTCTGATTACCAAATAAAAACAATGAGTTAACCTCTCTATTGGAATTTGAAAAATGAAAAGACTGTTTTTTCTTTATTTTAATGTTTTTCACTGTTTTCCGTGTTTTGTCCCAGATATGAGGCTGTCCAAACTCACTCCACCATCTGTCTTTTGTATTCCTCCAAATGCCACACAATACCTCGGTACCAAGTGCTTCTGTCTGCACATTGAAGATATATACAGTATCATGTCTCATATAATATTTTTTGAAGGATGAAGTAGATGGGTTATCAGAAGCTCCTTGGAGGCATAAGAAATGTCAGTAATCAAGGAATTAGGCTGGTTTCCATATGTTGTTTTCTTCTTGGTACCATAATATGCTTTTACATTTTCACAACACTAGTTTTCAAATTCCAAACATTTTTTCTTTCTCCTTCTCCTGAAAGGGATACCTGGCACTTTTCTTTCTTTCCAGCCACAGACATAAGGAGTCTGACAAGGCAATCGTCAGTACCCCTGTTGGTGACCATATATATATGCGGTTTAATTAGTAAGTGGTGTCCATCCTGCCTTCTTCAAACGAGCCTCTGAAGGGGACGCCCCTAGTGGTGATGGTGCATATTACATAAATACCACCTCTTTATCTGGGCCGCCTCTGTGTTTTCTTCCTGTGTAGTAACTCCACCGGATTATTACTCTGACAAAAGGGATTGTGATGGTCTTTCCAGGTGGCTGTGTTTACCAGGCAGAGAAACTTTTTTTTTTAATTTCTTTTTTTTTCTGAAAGCAAAAAACAACTTACTCATTTTGAAAACTATAGAGAAGTATAATACAATTAAAATCACTTGTAATACCCCATTCAGCAATTATTCACTGTAATTATTTGCTGTATTTCTTTATGGTCTCTTGGTATGTGTTTTTACACAGTTGAGGCCATACTGAACAGTACAGTTAATTTTGTATTACGGTTTGTTCCCATAACATTGGATTGTAAGCATTATGCCATTTATATTAAAAAAAAAACTATTAATATTATTTCAGGTACAACAGAACTTTTCATTTTGCGGCTCTACTGCAGTTTACTTAACGGCCTCTCTGCTGTTGGACAATTAAGTTACATGCGTTCATTTTATTTTTCGCAGTTGTAAATAATAGCAGCTGGGTTCTTTGTGCATAAAGCTTTGTTGCATTTCTGAATCTCTCTATTGGAAAAATTCTTAGATTCCTGGGTCAAAACCTGTGGACCATTTTTTGGACTCCTTGCTCATATGGCCCAATTCCAAACATATTCAAATATTAAGACAGACACATTTAAGCATATCATGTCGCATGTCTCAATAGCGCTTGTGTTTTGATCATTGTTCTTTATGCTGAGCAGAGATCAAGTCACGGAAAAGCAAGCATGGTATTCACGGTTGTATCGTGGAGGGAGGATGCTATCAAACACTCTGACGGTGCCGCTCTAATTTACATACTATTGGAAAGAAACTCTTACAAAAGTACAGGAGGTGGATTTGAAGGTGTTCAAAGTTTCAGAGATTCCACAGCCCTAAGCAGAACGTGGACTTCTCTTGATGCACTTTTGTCAAGGCTGCAAAGGGACAAGGAGGAGGATTCCTTCCAGCTTGCTGATCTCTGACACTGGCCAGATGGAGCACAGAGAAAATGTTGGTATGTGTGCACAGCACTGGTGACCAGAGGCTGTGGGTATCATAAAATCAGACACTGTGGAGTTTCTGTTGTGGCACAGGGGAAACGAATCTGATTAGCATCCATGAGGATGCAGGTTCCATCCCTGGCCTCGCTCTGTGGGTTAAGGATCTGGTGTTGCCATGAGCTGTGGTGTAGGTCACAGATGAGGCTGGGATCCCACGTTGCTGAGGCTGTGGCGCAGGTGGGCAGCTGTAGTTCCTAACCGACCCCTAGCCTGGGAATCTCCATATGCCGCAGGTGCAGCCCTAAAAAGACAAAACAATACTATTACTACTAATAAAATAAAAGCAGACACTGCCCTAGGCTGAAAGAGAGTGAAGATGTGGCTGACAGACACTTTTCCTACTTCAGCCCTTCAGCCCCCTCCTCTGCCTTGGGACCTGCTTGTGCTATAACAGCATTGCTATTGCGGCACCGTTACTAATGACGGCGCTGGGTCTCAAGGGCTCTGAAATCACCCTTTGCCAGCAGGTGTGGGCCTGGCCAAGCTCACCCTACTTGCAGAAGGGAGATTCTTCGTTTGAGGTCAAGCCGCCAGTCATTGGGTTAGTGCTAACCCCGCATCCTGATCTTAGGTGTGCGTATTTGCCCCAAGGCGGGTAGCCTGGGCCGTCACTGACGTCACTGTCCTCCTCTCCAGACTCCTAATGAATTGGATCCATTGCCCCTTAGCTGAGCCAACCAAGGACAGTAATTTGAAATATCTGAAAGCTATTCGTTTGTCAAAAGATACTTCCAGTCACACGAGCTGCAGCGATGACATTTCTGCCCCGAGCTGACAGATCGGGTTGTTTCCTCTTTGGACAGTCACATGCCGTGGGTCAAGGACAATGTAATGAGTGACCTTCAAATGCTTAAGATGACAAACTAGCTACTTCACACACACACACACACACACACACACACACACACACACCCTTCTTTTGGATATAAACTAATAACAAACACTCTATTGCGCTGCAGTTTGCTAAGTGCTTTCACTTGACCCTCACAATGGCACCCCGAAATGGATGTTTTTACAAGGTTTATAGATGAGGAAAATGGTACTTGGCCATGTCAGCACTGATGGAGGCGTTTAGTCATGTTTTTCTTCTATTTGCCTCATCTACAAAATATTTCAGAAGTCTACAAGCACATACATTTAGCAATTTGTTTTGAAAAAAACAAAGACTGCAAAATAATAAGCAGAGGCAGAAAGGAGAGCTGATGTAGATAGAGCCAAACAGGGCACGTGTTAGTGCACAGTCCTATAGCCTGAATGGGCCTCCCCGGCTCCCAGCATCAGGTCTCGAATTGGATCAGAGTTTCCTGAAAACCTAAATAAACATGAGAAGAAACTATTTACAAGCTTCGCATCATCCCTGAGGATAAAGCACAGGCCAGCTGTTGCGAAGAAAGCACGCGTCCTCTGACAGCTGAAAGAAAGAGATTTCCCTCATGGGGGCAGGACAAGCTGACCCGGGGCCCACCCCAGATCAATTCAACAGCATTTCTAAGGGGAGCGGGCCCAGGTACCCGCAAAACTCCCCAGACCATCCCAGTGTGGAGCTGGGATTGAAAAGCCCCGCTGGTAGAGGGACTTCCGAGTGGCTCCCGGAGCAGCATCTCAGGTGGACCTCTGCAGTAGATCCCATGTGCCTGCGGGCCGGAAGAACAGGGCGCACTTTGCAAGCTCATCTGGACGTGGCTCTTCCAGCTCAGTTTCTGACATTTTTCCTGGACGTGGGAGCCAGGGAGGGGCACAGAGTTTGAGAAAATGAAAGGTGCATGAGCTATTATCCCCACAAATGGAACTGTGAGTAAAGGAATAGGTGATGTGGGGGCTGCAGAAGGGAAAATGATTTCAGGGAACCAACCTCACTTAACGGGGCACTCACAGGAGACTGACTCCCAGCCTAACCCCCCCCTTCCCCCCACCTCCGCCCCCCCACCTTCCCTGGCCCAGGGGTCCCTGGTGCCACCTGCTGGTCAGGAGAAATTGCCAGCAAGTTTGTTTTATGCGTCTCTGCTTGCTGCCTGTTTTCTGACTCCTGATTAGGAGAGGCGAGGGTGGTGTCTCCCTTTCCCTGATGTATTGGGCGCTTTGTCAAGCGTACAGAGAAAACAAGAGCGTTGCTTGAGGGCTCGCAGGGCTGCGTTTCCACGAACCAACAGTCCCCAGAGGTTCCTGTCTCATTCACTGTCTTCAGAGGAGAGTTGCAGGGGATGAAAAGCTGGCCCCAAGAAAAAGCCATGGAGCTTCAGGCTTTGGGAAGATCGGAGCAGGTGATTTTTATCTTTAAGCGCATGAAGCGTTTCTATGAACTCACCTGGCAGTGGTACCGCCATTAAAAGGTTGTCACCATCCAGTGCTCTGCAGGTTTTTAAGTGTCGAATGAGGTCACCTTGCCTTTGCTCTCTCAGCTTCACGAGAATAGCCGTGGGAAGCAGGGCACCGCCTTTCCCAACGGTAGAGGAAAAGAAGGGAATGTCTATCACACAAGCTTTTCCAAGCCTCCCAGCTCAGAATCCCCTGGGATGCTTGTCAAACATCCAGGCCCCTCCAGAAATGCTGGCTCACTAGTGCTAGGTTGGGCCTGAGAATCCGGTTTGGTTTTTCCTTTTCGTTAAAACAAAGGTCCCAGCTTGTTCTCGGGCTGATGCAAATTTTGGAAGACGGCATTTGAAGGAAACGTGGGTAATGGATGAGTCAAGAAAGAGCAAGTATTGTTGGGACAAGTTTTTGTAGGCTCTGGGCTTAAATTTTGCCCTCCGGCTTTGTACATATTATTTCAGTACCTTTGTACAAATGACTTACATTCTGTTTGTCTCCAAATTCCATAAATTGGAAATCATTTTTTCCTCAGAGAGGTAGCATCAGAAAAGATAGCTGACATACCTTTAAATGTCCCAAATTAATACAGTGCCTAGAAATGGTGCTTGTGTGGCAGTGACTCTTATTAATGACCAAGTGGCCAAATTGCGAATCACAGCTCTGAATGAAAAACCCTAAACCCCGCCTCCTTCCTAAAGCAGGTGTCCTCAACTGAGGGCAGCTCTGCTCCTCGGGAACATGTGTCAGTGCCTGGGAGATGTTTCGTCATTTTCACGACAGGGAAGGTGCTGCTGACACCTAGTGGGCAGCGGCCAGAGAGGCTGCTAAACCTCCTGCTCTGCACAGGACAGCCGGCCCGGCCAGGAATGATCTTTAGACCGTGAGAAACCCTATCCCAAAGGGACAGTGGGACAGACACATCAAGTGTCTCCGGAGTGGAGGGATAAACACCCTGAGTCTCTGGCTTCCCCGCGGCGGAGGCTGATCCAGTGGGTCAGGAATGGCTCTGGACGAGGAGCCCCGCGGCGAGGATCTGCATCCTGGGAGCCCCGTTACTGGAGCCGACTTGTGACACACTCAGGTCCACCGCTTCCTGCAGGGAACAGTGTGAGCGGCACCCCTCGGAGCTGTGCAGTGATGAGGCCCTGGCCTGGACCCCGGCGTCTCACTTTGGGCAAACCTTTTTGCCTCGGGTGTCTGAGCACCCCATTTGATGGATGATCTTTAGCCTCACCTGGGGAATGGGGCAACGTGTTGACCTGCAAACCTGCGGCTCCATCCCCTGGACAGTCCCCTTCAGCGGGTCCAGGAGAGGACCCTGAAGCCATGTGTATCACAATTGCCTCCCACGCAGTTACAGCCCGTTTGGAACCCTCTAAGGTTCCCCCAACTCTGACATTCAGGGCACCTGCGAGACCCAGAAACTGAAGACCTAGCATTCTGCTAGACATCTCCTCTCACCTTGGACAAATGAACAGTTCTTGGGAGTTCCTGTTGTGGCTCAGTGGTTAACGAATCCAACTAGGAACCGTGAGGTTGCGGGTTCAATCCCTGGCCTTGCTCAGTGGGTTAAGGACCTGGCATTGCCGTGAGCTGTGGTGTAGGTTGCAGACGCAGCTTGGATCTGGCATTGCTGTGGCACTGGTGTAGGCTGGTGGCTACAGCTCTGATTAGACCCCTAGCCTGGGAACCTCCATATGCCATGGGAGTGGCCCTAGAAAAGACAAAAAAAAAGGCAAACCAAACAAACAAACAAACAAAAAAACCAGTTTTTGTGGGTCTGAGGTGTTTGGGTTAATTTTGTGTTTTCTATTTTTACTATCACTACTATTAACAGTACTGTTGCTGTGACAGTAATAATAATAATAATTAGCAGTGACACAGAATGTCAAGACTCGCATGAAACCATCTCCAGCACCCTGCCTAGTGTATTTCTCCACATCTCAGAGTAGGAGGTGCTCGCCCGCAGCCCATCCCGAGTTCCCGCCTCCTCTGATGTGGAGACCAGTCGGTCACCTCTCCTTCTCTTTACCCAGGACTGTGTTCAGACTCACACAGCCTCCGCTCACACCAGACCCCTGCATGCAAAGGAGACTTTACAAAAGCGTTGGCATAGGTTCAGGGGACTTGTGACAGAAATAACGTGACATTGACTCCTGCACATCCTCTGCCTAAGGGTTCTCTCTGCGTTTCTGCCACCTCGGACTCCAGGCGTCAGTCGTGTTGCTAGAGTCCAGCCTCCAGGCGTCATTTGCCCCCATTCTGGGTGGCCAAATAAATAAAGAAATGAGTGAACAAATAACATCTGCATTTATGTATATTTCTGTGTAGGTATAGGTGTGTGCATGTGCATTTTACGTGTATATGTATATTTATACACACTCTCTATGCCGTTATGTGTATATACACACACACACATGTATATGCAAACCTGTGAAGTTGTTTTGCAGAGCAATTCAGCCCTCCGTTCGTTTTGCTCTCTCCTTCCTGCCTTTGGAGTTCGTCGTAGCCAGAGCTGTAAACAGGAGCTTTCGCGAATCCCTTTCCTCAAAGGAACCTCATCACCGGCTGCAGGCACGCCCGGACCCCACCCGCCTAGCTTTGCTGGTCTCCCACGGCTCCCAAGCACCCTCACACAGCTCGGTTCTTTTACTTCCCACCCGAACCCTATGATGTAGTTTGCATTTTCCTCATCTTGCAGCCGAAGATTTCATCATCACAGCTCTTGGGAGACATCAAGTTGCCGCAGGTCCAACAGGGAGTAAAGGCGAAGGGGACAAGCCCTGACGCCTCACTGCTAAATCCAGAACTTCCCCTTTCACAGCAGTGCTTCTTCACTCTGATGCATCTCAGAATCAGCTGGGGTGGACCTTGAAACCAGAGACGTCAGCCCAGTACAAGGGACATGGAGTCTCTGGGGGTGGCGCCCAGGCAGCTGCCTGGTTAGAACACTTCCTTGGGGATCCTAGAGCACATTCCTGCTGAGAGGTGTGGGTCCGTAAAGACCAAATTTGCCGATCAGGAGACTGAGAACCATCACACAGAGGTAAAGGCTGTGCGCCTGGCTTCTCTGGACCATGGACTATGCGCTGCTCCCTCAGCCTCTTCCAACTGCCTTCTAAATGTTGGTTTCAGAGCCAGACTTTTAGACCATTTGATAACATTGCAGATGCGCGTTCACTGGTTCAAAAACTCAGTCCACAATCCTACTCTTTCTTATCGTCCTTTTCCTCTTTCCAGGCACAAAGAAGCGTTCTCATGGCTCCCCAGCTCCAAGCACTAGCTCCACGAGTCGCCTTACCTTGCCAGGTGGGTAAATGGCATTGCATCATCAACTTAGGGACCACAGGCCGCAGAAAGGACTGGTTTCTCAGGAGTTGAGTTTAGCCGTTGATGAGCTGGGAATCTGGCCCCTTGTGTGTCCAGTCAACCCCGTGTGGTTGGAGAACTTTGTCATCCACACCTGTAAGGTTCTTCCAGAAATGGGTACCATATTCCTAGTTGGTGCACAATCTCTCCTGCTCACTTATGGAAGGAATAGGCCCTTGGTTGACTTTGCTGTTCCTCTGGACATGCTCTGCAGAGACAGATGGTGCAGGAGTGTGAGCCTTTGGTGAGAGCGAGGGAGACTTGGGTTCAGATCCCAACTGTGCCATGTTCAAACTGTGTAGGCTCACTGCACTTCGCAGCTTCTTGGACCTTCTGTTTTCTCATCTGTCTGCGTGTTGATAAGAATTAGAAAGAATGCCTATCAGTTTAGCACTGTACTCATAGCGGGTTCTCGTAAAGGGTAGCGAGTCTGTACGACTGAGACGTATGGAGAACATGTGTGATCTGTACTGGATCCCATATGCCAGAAAATGTGAGGCATTCATGACTTCATATGAGAGCTATCTATGGGTTACTCTGTCTCCATGTAGAAACTTAAGTCTCTAGCCTAATTAAGTTCCAAGTAGAACTTGGAAGAAAGGAGAGATTATAAAAGAGATAGAAAACTCTGAAAAATAACACATATTATAAGAAGGAAAGATGTCCCCAAAATGCTACCACTGAGCACTAATCCAGATGACCTCTCCTTCCAATCTTTATTACTTTTATTTTTCTAGAGTGAGATTATACTTTAGAGTTTTGTTTCCTCCCTCTTAAAATCTGCTATTATTGAGCTTTCTTCCATGTTACTAAATGTTAAAAATATTTCTGATTGATTAACATTTCATATGCTTATAACCGTAATTTATTTATATGCAGTCGTCCCTCAGTATCCAAGGGGGAATCCCTTCCAGGACGCCCCCCCGGATACCAAAATCCACGGTTCCTCGGGTCCCTTAGAGTCAGATGTCTGCATCTGCAGTTCCGCATTTGTAGATACAAAGAGCTGACTGTATGCATTAATAATCTGGCATTTTATTATTAATACATTCTTGTACATAAATCTTCCTCCGAGTCTGTAAATATGGATTTAGGACAGATTCCTGTAGGTAGAATTACTGGCTCAAAGAGTGTGTGTACAGTTTAGGTTTTTGACCCATCATTGTCCAAGTGATTTCCAGGAAAGTAGTATTATTTTATACTTTTAGCAATGAGTTTGTCATTTCACTGTTCTCTTCCTAATGCTAATATTAATACTGTACTTATTTGATGAGAAAATTTATATCCATTTTTTTTGCATTTATGTTTTTTAAGAAATTTGTTTTCTTGCATTGATATATCTTTTGCATTGCTTCTTTGGGGAATTGCTACATTTCATCCATGCTAAGTGGGACAGGACCTTTCATTCTAGTTCCTCTGAAATAGGAATGTTTGGCAATCTGTGGTGTGTTATACTTTAATTGCAATCAGTGGTGTGTTATACATATTTTCTTGGTCGTATGTGAAATAATAGTTCACTTTCCAATAAGTGGCATCTTAGACTAGATGAAATATAATCTATGTCTGCTTTTCCAACTTCAACTTGATCAGCCTTCCCAACCCAGGCCACATCAACTAGACTCAGTGTTCCCTGAGTAGCCCATGAACTTTCTTGCCTCTGCTACTCTGCTTAACACTCTTCACCCTTTTCTCCCCCCGGTTAATTTCTCTTTGCAGTCTCTCCAAATCCTTGAGGTCCAATTAATGCTGACTTATAACGATTTGCTTATAAGTTCTTTAACCATTGCTAGGTGGCTTTTTCAAGAATGGAGGACTGTCTTAATCCTTTTTGTCGCAGTGCCTGCCAAGGTGACAGGCACATTTGTGTCCTTAATAATGCTTATAAGGCCGGGTGCACAGGTATGTGAGTGAGCTCTACCACTGTAATTTACGACTAGATAGAAAGCAACCATCCTCAGAAAAATGCTCATCCTGGAGTTTGGATTTGTTTCAGCTACACAACTGTAGCTATACTACTACACTGACTGGTTTTTAGTATCATGTCGACCACGTTCTGTGGTCTCTGGAAGCCCATTTCATCTTGTCCCCACTCGTGGTTATTGTGCTCTTGTGATTGTAGACATTAGGAGGAAAACAGCTCTAAACCCAACAACCTCAGGGTGCAGTGGTGGTATTTGCTATTGGTTGTAAGGTCATAACATTCCTGGGTTAAATGGAATCTCTGACATCATATCTGTAAGAATATGCAGAGCTAATCTAGTTCCTACCTGCTCTGCTGGGGACCTATTGGTGGCCTGCTGGGTTTCTAAGGCTTATGAATCAGCATCTTGGCCACCTTGTCTTTGACCTTAGTTTGGCAGTCTGAAGTCGTCCCAAATTGAATGTCAGGCTCTGAGTTCCGACCACTCCAAAGTCCAGAGGGGTGGAGTGCATAGTTTTCAAACTTCTCGATCTAGTTAACCTTAGCTGTGCTTTGTCTAGCAGATACCCTCCCCCTCAGTCGTAACACAGCCAGCCCTGTTTCTCCCTCCTGCCTCACAAACATCACACAATGCAAATGCCTCTACCACAAGCTCTTGGTACAGGCTGTCCACCAACTTAAAATATCATGTTTCAGGATACACCAAGAGCCAAAAGGAAGAATAAAAATCCTTGAAAAACAATAAAGTAAAATTGTGCAGAGAGAGTTCTCTTTTGGTGTAGTGGGTTAAGGATCTGGCATTGTCTTTGCAATGGCTTGGGTCACTGCTGTGGTGCAGGTTTGATTCCTGGCCTGAGTACTTCCACGTGCTGTGGGGACATGTTTTAAATGTTTTGAAACAAAAATGTTTTAAAAATTGTGCAGAAACCCAACAAGAACAGAAATATGCAAAGGAAGCTACTCAAGATTTGAAATTTTAAAAAGTAAACATATAGTTGGAATATTTAAAAACAAAGAAAAATACAGTTGATGGTATAAGCTCAAGGTAGAACACAGCTGAAAAGAGAATTAAAAGATAACCTTAGGACTTTATACTAAATGGACTGAAGAGACAGAACCATTTTTAAAAAATGAAAGAGCCTGAACCATAAAACTCCTAGACAAAAACATAGGTGGAACTCTTTATGTTCTTGAATCAGGCAGTGGTTTCTTAGATAAGAAGCTTAAGGCCCAAGCAACCAAAGAAAAATAAATAATACAATTTCATCAAAATTATAACTTTCCATTATCAAGAAAATGGGAAGAAAATCCACAGAATAAAAAAAATCTGCAAATCATATATCTGATAAGGATTTAGTATCCAGAATATGTATAGAACTCTTACAACTCAACAACGAAAAGATAGGAGTTCTTGTTGTGGCTCAGCAGTAACGAACCCAACTAGTCTCCATGAGGACACAAGTTTGATCCCTGGTCTTGCTCAGTGGGTTAAGGATCCGGTATTGCTGTGAGCTATGGTGTAGGTCGCAGATGCAGCTCAGATCTGGAGTTGCTACAAATGTGGCACAGGCCTGCAGCTGCAGCTCCAATTTGACCCCTAGCCTGAGAACTTCCATATGCTGAGGATGTGGCCCTAAAATGACAAAGAAAGAAAGAAAGGAAAGGAAAGGAAGGAAGGAAAGAAAGAAAGGAAGAAAGAAAAGAAATAATAAACAAGACAATTAAAAGTGGACAAAAGATTTGAAAAAGCATTTCTCCAAAGAAGATATACAAAAGGAATGTGAAAAGATGCTCAATATCATTAGTCATTAGGGAAATGTAAATTAAAACCACAATGAGATACCACTTCACATGCATGAGAATGACAAGAATAAAAAAGATATATAATAACCAGTGTTCACGGTGATGCAGAGAAATTAGTACCGTCATACATTGCTGATGGGAACGTAGAATGATGCAACTACTTTTGAAAACAGTTTGGCAGCTCCTCAAAATGATAATCATAGAATGACCATAAGACCCAGGAATTCCACTCCTAGGTATGTTCCCAAGAAAACTGAAAACATGTGTTCACACAAAAACTTGTCCACAAATATTCACAGCAACATTATTCATAATAGACAAAAAGTGGAGACAACCTAAATGTCCATCAACTGGTGAATATATAAACAAAATGCGATCTATCCGTACAATAAATTATTATTGGGCTATGCTAAAGGAAGAAAGTACTGATACATTCTACACAGATGAACCTTAAAAACATATTTGCTAGGTGAAAGAGACCAGACACAAATGGCCACTTATTGTATGATTCCATTTATGCGAAATACGTAGACTTGGTAAATCTATAGAGAAAGAAAGTAGACTAGCGGTTGCTAGAGGCTGGGGAGAGAGAAGAATGGTGTGAATTCTCATGGGTTTGGGATTTCTTTTATTGGTGATGAAAATGTTTTATAATTAAATATTGGTGATGACCCACAACCTTGTGACTATACTAAAAAGCGCCGAACTGTATGCTTCAAATTGTGAACTATATAGTATGTGAGTTATATCTCAATTTGTAAAATGAAAGAGCACAAAATATAGATAAACAGCTCTAAATGCTCAAATTCTTAAATGGTAAATGCACCTCAGTTGCCATACCTAAATAAAACTAAATACATGCCTAAATGCATTGTGTGAAATCATTCCAAATTATATCAAGGGTGAGAAAATCTTAAATATAAGAAGCTCATTATGTTCAGGGGAACTGCAAGCAGGTTGCCTGTAATAAAATGACAAGCAACTGATAGCAACATTTGCATTAGTAACAGTACATGACAGAAGGCGATGAAATATCTTTTGTATGCTGAAAGAAAGCATTATAAAATAGCTTAAATAGTTATGAGTGAAGGCACAGTAAAAACATTCTAGGTATACAATAACATAATTTACCACTCATAGACTTAATTAAAAAAAGTATTAAGGGGAGTTCCTGTTGTGGCTCAGCAGGTTAAGAACCCAACTAGTATCCATGAGGGTATTAAGGGGGTTCCTGTTGTGGCTCAGCAGGTTAAGAACCCAACTAGTATCCATGAGGATGCAGGTTTGATCCCTGGCCTCGCTCAGTGGGTTAGAGGATCCAGCATTACTGCAAGCTGAAGCATAGGTTGTGGATGCAGCTAGGATCTGGCATTGCTGTGGCTGTGGTGTAGGCCTATGGCTGCCCCTAGCCTGGGAACCTCCATATGCCATGGGTGTGGCCCTAAAAAGGCCAAAAAAAGGAAAAAGAAAAAGAAGAAATATTAAAGTATATACTTCAAAAAAGTGAACCCAAAAGCAAAGTGTGAGAGAGGAATTAGTGGTGAGCTCATTTGTAAATAAAGCATGTTAGTAAATGTAACTTGTCACTGTAAAAATATGTTCATTTTTTGTTAAAATAGAAACAGAAGCTATAGATGGAAGAAGGAATATTTAATACAGAGCTAAGGAATGATCAGATCTTGTCTGTCTTTGGGCAGAGCTTTGTAATTTTGTAATTTTTTTGGTACAAAGGATCATCAGTAAGATAATAGAAATATAACCCATTGCATCTAAATCAGCAAATGAACAATAACAAAGAAAGGGAATATAGATGTATCTACTTAATAGAAGGCAGAAAAGGAAAAAAGAAGCAAAGAGTAAAGTGTGGTTATAAAATTAGTAGAATTGAGTCCAACAACATCAGTAATAACAATAATTGTAAATGGCTTAAACTCTGCTATTAAAATACAGAAGTGTGGATAAGAAAAATGAAATCCAGCTCTGTCTTGCTTTTAAGAGACACATTTTTTGAGAAAAACTCCAAGAAAGTTTGCTAATGTATTGCAAAAGAAAGTCCATACAAAATGAAAGCTAGTTCTTTGAAAAATGTTATCCATGTTAACATCTGTACAACATCTTATTATTACAAATGTTCCATAGTTCATTTCATCTTTCTTCTGTTGATGGTGCTTTTCAATTTTTTTTTCTATTACAAACAATGCTCAACATAATGTTGGGCAAGAAAAGTAAGTTCCAATAAGATTTACACTATCTAACACAATTTGTATTATATTTTAAAACAAGCAGAAAATAGACATTTTATGGATGCATATAAATGTAATCATTGAATGACTCAATGCACCGGAATAACTAACATTAAATTCTGGGAGTTCTTGCTATGGCACAGTGGGTTAAGAATCCAACTGCAGTGGCTTGGGTCACTGTGGAGGCAGGGATTCGATCCCTGGCCCAGTGCAGTGGATTAAAGCATCTGTCATCACCACAGCTGTGCAGCTGCAGCTCAGATTCAGTCCCTGGCCCAGGGACTTCCGTATGCTGTGGGTGTGGAAAAAAAAATTCTGGATGATTTTGGGAGAAGAAAGAGAAACATCATGGGATCATGGAGGGGTATATTAGATACTTAACTCTACCTTGATATTTACTCTCTTTAAACAAACTTTTGAACAAATATGCAAAATGTTAAGATTGGATTAAACTATATTGGTAGAATATTCTATTATCAACTATACTTTTATGTGTGCTCAAATATTATATATTAAAGAATTTTAAGTGAAACATCTGTGACTGTCTTCCAAGACAGTTGTATTTGTCACATGCTTCAATCATGAAGCCACCAGAGACTACTTCATCAAAGAACCACTTGTGAGGTGTTCCTGAAATTATCAAAGCTTCCTCCTGAAACTCCAGCACTGCTCCAGGGGCATCACATTAACTCCTAGCCTACCTATAGCAAAGTGACTCTTAGATGATAAAATAATAGCACCTGCAGCCAATTTTTTTCTAGAGCCAACTTCTACTGTTCCCCCTATGAGATTTGTGAACCCAGTCAAGCTCCGTGGGTCGTAAATGATGGAGAGCTGAGGAAATGTTGGCTCTCACTGGAGGAGTGGCCCAGAGCTTCACTTCCAGTCATGACTGCTAAGGATGGAGTCTAGTCCATGGCTTCTGAGCAGATGCCCTGAGGCACTTCGGTCACCTCTCTTTCCTGAAGTGATCCTTTAGATGGAAAGGTACGGTACCGTAGCCATTGCTGATGCAGATAGCTGATTGCTCCTGTTTGTGCAGCTGCTGGCGTGCACGTAGTGTCAGCAGTAGATGCAGCTCTGCTTCTAATCTCTGTTGCCTGATGTAGAAAGAGTTTGTGTGTTAAGATGCCAGCTGGCTTGCAATGACATTGTTGTGTGTCTTTTTCTAGGGGACTATGGATAAAACGTCCATCCAGAGGATTCCTCGGAAGAGAACTGACCAGCTCTGAGGTCTGAAGACATTTTAGGAAGCTTATGTTGTTTTACAAAAACAAAGTAGTGTGTGTATTGTAAGTTACTGAGTGATTAACTTCAAAAATGGTAACTTCTGATCTTCCTAACACAGGTTTTTAACAATAAATACTTTGATATGTCTTGCACATTTATCAAAAATCAGGGACAATGCTAGATTCTTAACATATATTATCTCACTTAATCCTCCCAACAACCCTCTAAGGAGGGTACTGTTATCTCCATTTCACATATCAGGAAACTGAGGCATACTCAAATAAATAACTTGCCCAAAGTTAGCAGATGGCAAGCCTGTGCTCCTCGCTCAAGTTTCATTGTTAGGCATAATGTCAAAGAGTCCACACTATAATGTACTCTGCCTGGGAATTAAATCAATTAAATACATATTGATTTCAAGCACAACTTTGGTGTGTGACAAAATCTTGCATTGTTTTCATTCTGAGTGAAGGTTCCCATAAGTACTTTCTCTGCAATCGTCTTTTAATCTTCAGTTCAGTTTGAGGCATATCAGTTGTCGCTCTTACTGTGGACCAGAGCAAAGCTCATCTGCAGTGATTTAACACTTCAGAGCTCTAGAACCCTGAAGAACTAGATCTTTACAGGCTTCTTCTGGCACAGGTCATTGTGGGTATGAGCAAATGTCAGAGCTACTGATTTAGCCTGACATGTGGGAAAATGCACACATTGTTAAAAAAAATAAAGCAAAAGACTTAGCTTAGGGAGTTCTCATTGTGGCTCAGTGATAACAAACCCAAGTAGTATCTATGAGGATGCAAGTTTGATCCCTGGTCCCTCTCATTGGGTTAAGGATCCAGGATGGCTGTGGCTGTGGAGTAGATTGGCAATTGCAGTGCCAATTCGATCCCTAGCCTGGGAATTTCCATGTGCCCCTGGTGCAGCCCTAAAAAGACAGGGAAAAAAAAAAAAGACTTAGCTCGCATTTTCTCCCAAATATTTTTCTCCTCTGAAAGTGCTTGCCTCGTGCATTTTGTGCTGTCCAGGGAAAACAAGATGAAAACAAAGAACTCGAAATGGTCATTGGGCGGACTTTTTTATTCTTTTTTTATTAGTTAAAATCATATTTTTGTAGTTCCCTGGTGGTTAGGGGTCTAGTGTTGTTACTTCTGTGCCCATGGGTTCGATCCATGGCCGAGGAACTTCCACGTGCCACAGGTGCAGCTAAATAAATAATATTTTTATTAAATTAAAACATTAATCATTAAGTCATAAGGTTGCAGGGCATTTAATAGCTAGCAGTTATTTGAATAAGGGATGAGCTTATTTTCCAGCCTTATTTATTGCTCCTCTTCTTTCACCTGTTTGTCAGAGGGGCTTGAAATGTGTGCCGCAGTGTCTCTACAGACTATAGTAAGACCTGTAGAAATGAGCTGAGATTGTAGCATGGGTATAAAATGGAAGTGCTCAGGCCTCAAACTTGAAACTTCAAAGGAAAGGAACTTGCTGATATTCTTTGAAAAAACACAGGCAGCAAGTCGAGGTATTAAGACATTGCTGATGCAAGGGAGAAACGTCAGGTTCTGTAGAGTCCAGTCAACTTTGCAGATATGCATCACACCCTGTCCCATCCTCATGAAGTTCATAGCCAGGATGAATGATCTATGAGGTGAAGCATAAGGAATCTCAAAGCCCAGGGAATCAGTGATTCGAGAATGGCTTCCAATAAAGGTGACTCTAAGAACGATTATGGGTCAGCATAATAAATGCAAAGAATCTAAAGAGTCAAAAGTGCCCTTGTCATTTTCCTAAAGACATCAAGATTAGAGTTCAGGGGCTGAAACTCCTTCCATCCTGGCAGGGTGTCTAGGCCACCCTTCCCGGCTGGGAGTTCCAGCACTCTTTATACTTATGGTTACCCAAAGGGATTGAATGAACCTCCATATTGGTACACTGTGTAAATAATTTAGAACGAGGACTAGGTTTTTCTGCTTTGCTTAAAATAGCACTTGGTTTCAGCAAAGTGTTTCCCTCACTTTTAATGGAAAAAGTATATTTTTCACAAATGCACATTTTGGATAATTAGCCTTTTGTGAACCACAGTGGTGTATTCTCTGCCAAATAGTCACAAATAAATTCATTAAGTTAATCTCTTCATGTGTGCTGAGGTCTTTCATGTGGGTAAAATCCATTTGTATGGGGAATTACATGGCTTTTCTATACTGTAATAAGAAATGCACCAGGGAGGGCACCATTAAAAGGCTCCCATGATGACCTCTCGTCTCCTGTGCTGTGTAATAATGGTAGCCGCGTACCCTGTACCCATGACCTAACTGGCACTCTGCAAGGTTGCAAGGTACCGTGAGTACATTATCTCAGTGATGGGCCCTTTAAATTCCCCACAATGGCCATGCAAAGCAGTCACCATTTTTCCTGTTTTACAGAAATCAAAAACCAAAACCCTGAATCTCGCAACAGATTAACCCCTTAGGATCTCACAGCAAGTGATAGCTTAGCTCTGCTCTGTGACACCCCCAAACCCACTCTTCTCTCACAGTACCGTACCACCTGTCCGCAAAATAGATCTTCACAGATTCCATTCCTGTCACAGATCTTAGCTCATGGCCAAACGCTGGCCACTCCTGTATGCGATAACCAGCCCCACCAGCTGCCCCAAACATCGCTCGGAGCTTAACTAGAAGCCCAATTACTCGTAAAACAAACTCAGCCTCTGAGCGAGTGGTTCTCAACCTGGCCATGCCTTAGAATTGCTGGGCATTACGAACATACTGATGCTTGGGCTCCACTTTAAAATAACAGCTTCCTTCTGAGACTCTTAGGGGTGGGGCTTAGGCATCAGCAGATTTAAAGCTCTCCAGGTCATCTGATGGGCATCTAGGGTTGAGAACTACAGATGGAAGCAAACAGCTTCAGGGTGCATGAAGTGGTTTCTCTTTTCTCTGTGGCTGTGTTCCTCCAGGGACGGAAATGCTGGCTGGGTCATCTTTCCACACAAGGGAGTGGTTTGGTTCAGGCAGTGTCACCTGGGTTTTTTCCGGGTACCTTCTCAGACAATGAGCTTCCTGTCTCCTGTGCTCTTTGCTCTGTGAGTTTCAGATATGTTAGTTTTCTTGTTTTCTTTCTTTCTCTTCCTTCCTTTCCTTTCCTTCCTTCCTTCCTTCTTTTTACTCTTTAGGGCTGCACCTGCAGCATATGGAAGTTCCCAAGCTAAGGGTCGAAAGGGAGCTGCATCTGTCAGTCTACACCACAGCCACAGCCACACAGGATCCGAGCCATATCTTTACCCTACACCACCGCACACAGCAACGCCAGATCCTTAACCCAATGAGAAAGGCCAGGGATCAAGCTTGCATCCTCATGGATACTAGTCACATTCATTACAGCTGAGTGACAACAGGAACTCCCAATTAGTTAGTATTCTCATTTTCTTGAGGAAAAGAAGGAGAGCCAGTCTTTTCCAATGTAGATGCTGGATTCAATTATCCTAGTTTTAATATAAACTGCAACTTGAGGACTTTAAGGCTAAACCTTCACCTTAGACAACAGTATATCGGATGTACATGGTTGAAGAGTAATTTTCTGGCTGCGCTAACGTCGCTGGATTGTATTTCTACCAAAGGAAGGCACGACGATCCGCGTGGTCCTCACTGATGCGCGTTTATGTCGAGGAGACAGATGAACTCCCCGGCTAGAAAGCATGCTGCTGCTGAGTTTCCCTGGCAGCTGCACATCTTCCAGATAATTCCTGAAATGTAGGATCTTCCTCTGCAGAAAGGGATGGAAACTAATGCTGGATGAGTGCCTACTATGTGTTGGCACTCTGCCGGCTGTTTGACCCGCCTTGGTTTTTTTTTTTTTTTTTTTTTTTTGGTCATTCTCACTCAGGCCTCTGCAGTAAGTGTTATTATCTCTGTTGTTTTTGTTGGTATTGCTGTTGGTGGTGGTGGTGGTGTGGGAAACTGAAATTATGTGTCTCAGTCATATGAGGGCAGAGACGGAACTACCTCTGACCTCCTTCCAAGGATGAGGGGCGGCTGCAAAGGAGGCGATGGACCTGGAGACACTGAGTGATGCTGAGGAAAAGCCAGGCTACTGGGCTCCTGTAACAGCAAAGCCCCATGTTCACAAAACGTTGTTATATGTCACTTTCATTTTTTAAAATGTCTGCCGGGAAGCCCAGAACAAGGAGCAAGTCTCTTGTTCTGGTGAAACACATTCGCATCTTCCACGTGCCACTTAAGGAAAAGAGCAGCTATGAAAACCAATTCAGCCAAACTGCTAGTTCCTAAGGGTGTGTTTCTGCCTCAGACTGGGATGCACCTGACTTGATTCCGCTCCACGTGGAGCTGATGTTCCCAGCGCCAGGATGCTTAGCTGATTGCGCATGTTCCAACGAGCTCGTCTGCAGAACAGGTGATTCACACCAAATGTGCTAATGCTGACTCCTTAAGAATCAGGAAGGCGGGCTGGGAATCCCAGATGCTCTGAGAAGATGTCCCAGAAAGAAGCTAGAAAGAATCCAGGGAGAAGCCACACCCGGAGGGCGAAACTGACATCAGGCCGATTCTCTGAAAGGGGCAGAAGGAGCGGCACCCTTGCCAGCAGCCCAGGGCGAGCACTGGAAGGACAGTGGTGCCCGTTCCACGTCTTCCCTGCGCTCCATTCGCTCAAGGTTTGGTCTCCTGTTATTCACCAGCGTTTCCCGACGCCATCGCTGTCACTGTAGTAAAAATACAAGTTGCCCTTAACTGAAGGCCTTCTTTATGCCACCCCCGTGGTAAGTGCTGGACATGCCCCCCCCCCCCCCCCCCCCGCTGAGCCCTCCCGAGGAGCCCTGCTAGGGGTGTGCTGTTTTATTCAAGTTACAGAGGGGGGAAAGTGGTGCTTAGAGAAGTTAAGCGTTTGCCTAAAATTAAATAGCTGGGAGTGGTGGAAAGAGGCTGAAACAGCTCTTGCTCTAACTGCACATCTCTTGCTCTCGCATGTACCCCTTAGTCAGACACCAGGAACATCCCTTTTGGTCTGATTTGTGGCTTTTCCAAGGGTTCTATTTATTTAGAAGAGATCACGGACTCTCAGTGTTGGCTGTTCTTGTTGCCGATTTTCTCACAATTCTCAAGTGATAGCATCGGCATTGCTTTTTCCAACAAAATAGTGCTTTTTCATTGCTCAGAGCTTTTGCCTTCACAGTACACCCAACAGGAAGAACAAACTGTGTAGGTAGGAGAGAAAAAAACACCTAATTCTGAAGACCACGGTAACTTTAATTGATGCACAAAGGACTCCTCCCCAGCCAGGCAGTTCGTTGTGATCAGACCAGAGGTAGAGCCCTGGCTGGCTCTTTAAGGAGCATTTGCAGCAGGTGCAAAGTGTTACCACTCTTGTTTCCTTTGCGATGATAAGGAGGGGCGAGGTTGGCGAGACTAAAACAGTAGTTTGTAAACTACTGCCCTGTGGAATTATCTGAAGAGCTTTCAAAAACTCTTAAGGCCTTGGAGTTCCCGTCATGGCGCAGTAGTTAACGAATCCGACTGGGAACCATGAGATTGCGGGTTCGGTCCCTGCCCTTGCTCAGTGGGTTAACGATCCGGCGTTGCCTTGAGCTGTGGTGTAGGTTGCAGACGCGGCTCGGATCCCGCGTTGCTGTGGCTCTGGTGTAGGCCGGTGGCTACAGCTCCGATTCGACCCCTAGCCTGGGAACCTCCACATGCTGCGGGAGCGGCCCAAAGAAATAGCAAAAAGACAAAAAAAAAAAAAAAAAATTCTTAAGGCCTCAGCTTAACCCCTCCCCAGATTCTGCTTTAGTTGCTCTGGGGTACCCAGGATTTTTTAAAGCCCCCCAGGTGGTTCCCATATGCAAGGAGGGGTGGGAACCACCAAGTTAAAATTCCTCCCAAGACCCTGTGGCTCCCCTGTCTTGATTGTTTGTCTCCAGCCTTTAGACTTTGGGAGCACCTGCTAACATCTCAGCCTTGCCAGGTGAGGCGGGTAGACAAAAGCAGCTACTTAAGGAGTTCCTGCTGTGGCCGAGCAGTAATGAACCCAACTAGTATCCATGAGGACAAGGGTTTGATCCCTGGCCCCACACAGTGGGTTAAGGAGCTGGTGTTGCTATGAGCTGTGCTATAGGTGGCAAACTTGGCTAAGATCTGGTATTGCTGTGGCGGTGGGATAGGCCAGTGGCTATAGCTCTGATTTGACTCCTAGCCTGGGAACTTCCACATGCTGCAGGTGCAGCCCTAAAAAGCAAAGATGGGGGGGGGAGCTACTTAAGAGAGCTATTAGGAGCTCTCTTGTGGCATAGCAGGTTAAGGATCTGGTGTTGTCACTGCAGCAGCTGAGGTCGCTGCTGTGGTGCCAGTTCGATCTCTGGCCCCAGGAACTTCCACATGTCATGGGCGCAGCCAAAAAAAAGAGAGAGCACTTGTTAGCCATGAACTTTCTGCAATTCCTTCCCGAACTGTTACTACATGCATTGTTTGAACGGGGACTGACTTTGCTTCGGGCGAAATATGATTGCAGAAACCAACAAAGATATTCAAGTTTCCCATTTATCATACATAAATACTCAAGGATTAATACTATACATGAGTCACTATTTAAACTTATTACGGTAGTTATTGAAACTTATCTGAACTTTGGTCCCAGGATATTTTAAATATGGGAGCTCTGAGGTCAGACGGCTTGGACGTGGATGCAGAATCCAGACTTCCCTCGTGCTGGCTGTGTACACTTTGCAAAATTACTTAAGTTCTTTAAGCCTTAGTTTCCTCCCTCAAAAAGGGGTGATAATAACACCTGCCTGTTGGATTGTAATGACGATTAAAGGCTAGTGCACGTGAAAGTCTGAGCATTGTGCCTTGCAGATGATGTATGTCAGGGATTATAATTATCTTGCCATCACAGATCCTGAAATGAAAATCACAGGCTCAGTTCTTATATCACTCCACCCTCCATGGAATGGATGTTAACACGTCAGTCTTTTGCAATTCAAAGCTCCTGGATGATTTTTATGCATTTTCATAAGGACTTTGCATCAGATTCCCAACAGATGCCAATAGACACTGATTATAGAAATGGCGTGTATGGCAGTGGGATTTTGCTCTTCATGTAAATCAACATTTAAGAGGCAATGGGAGTTCCTGCTGTGGCTCAGAGGGCTAAGAGTTTGATTGGTATCCATGAGGATGTGAGTTCGATCCCTGGCCAAACTCAGTGGGTTAAGGATCCAGAATGCGAGCTATGGTGTACACTGCAGATACAGCTTGGATCCTGTGTTGCTGTGGCTGCGGCGTAGGCGGAAAAGCTGCAGCTCCAGTTTGACCCATAGCCTGGGAACTTACATATGCCTCAAGTGAGGCCTTAAAGAGACCAAAAAAGAAAAAATACAGATCATGACTTTCCCAAGTTCAGGCTTTGAGCAGAAATATGTGCCTTTGTCAAATCTTCATTAGCTGATGAGAGCATTTTCTGCAAGGAAGTTGCTCTGGGAGAAGAGAGCAGAGTTTGTGAACATGTCCCCAAGAGAGAAAGGGTCCACCTTGCTGATGATCAAGCCTAGGAAGGAGGGGGCAGGTTGTTTCTAGCTTGGTTCTTCTCTGCCAGGATGGGGGAGGATTGCAATACTACTGCTTGGGTTCATCTGCGGGAGGTGGCCAGTCATTGAAAGGAACAGAGTCAGCTCCCTTCCGGGACTATCTCAGGAATAAGCAGAAGGCGAGTGAAAGAGTCCTCAAGAGGCCACACTCGCACCCGGAAGAAAGGTTCCCCCCCCCCCATTAAATTCAAAATGGTGCCCTCTCCCTGGCTCTGCTATTCTGCCCTGTCCTCAAGTCACGCTCCCCTGTGGAGGGGAAAGGCAATCAGTGCCTACAAACAGCACTATATGAATTTGTCTTTTCCTCCTGCATTTTGAGTAAGGGTGACAGCAGGCGTGGAAGTATTTCCACAGTCTCAGTGGGGAGCCGATTTCAATCAGTGGGTGCAACTCTATTTGCAGCGACTCCAGTGGCAGGGAGAGTTTTTGTTCTGACGCTCAGAATTCTAGCAAACGGTAAATGTTTCTTCATGCTGAGAAGTGGGAAATTCAATAATACTTTGGCTGAGGGTTCATGCTGAGTCGTGAAAATAGAATGAATATGGAGAAGGCTTGTGACTTAAAGAGCAATAACTCAGCTAGCCCAGACATGTGCGCAACAGTCCACGTTTCCTCCGAAGCTCTCACCTGTTTCTACTCCATTCTCTAGTGTAACAGGACTGTTTTTATATTTGTTCCTAGAGTGTTTTGTGCTGCAATCCCTTGTTTTACACTAAGAAACAATATACTGAGATCTTAAAAAACAAAACAAAAACCTCTGTTCTGCATACCCACTAAGTCACTACTGGACCTTTGTTGAAAATCTAAAATTATGTGTTTGGCGGAGTTGGTGTGGGTGTGAACAAAGCTTGTAGCAAAAGCATCACTTATTATGACCGAACATTTTTTTATTCTGTAAGCAAGTCAGATTTCAGACGGGGTTACTGGAATGGAAGCTCCATGTGGGCAGAGATTTTTGCCTGTTTTGTTCACTGTCGTCTCAGCAGGACAATCGGGAAGCACTCAAGAAGTCAATGAATGGATATTGAGCTATAGGCTGTGAAAAATATACTCAGCTGGAGTTCCCGTCGTGGCGCAGTGGTTAACGAATCCAACTAGGAACCATGAGGTTGCGGGTTCGGTCCCTGGCCTTGTTCAGTGGGTTAACGATCCGGCGTTGCCGTGAGCTGTGGTGTAGGTTGCAGACGCGGCTCGGATCCCGCGTTGCTGTGGCTCTGGCGTAGACCAGTGGCTACAGTTCCGATTGCACCCCTAGCCTGGGAATCTCCATATGCCGCGGGAGTGGCCCAAAGAAACAGCAAAAAGACAAAAAAAAAAAAAAAATATATATATATATATATATATATATATATATATATATATATATATATATATATACTCAGCTGTAAGAGCTCCGAGAGGTCTAGCACTAAAACTCAGCGAAAACTCAGGGTTTTTTTTGTTTTTTTTTTTTTGTTTTTTTTTTGCTATTTCTTGGGCCGCTCCCGCGGCATATGGAGGTTCCCAGGCTAGGGGTCGAATCGGAGCTGTAGCCACCGGCCTACGCCAGAGCCACAGCAACGCGGGATCCAAGCCGAGTCTGCAATCTACACCACAGCTCAGGGCAACGCCGGATCATTAACCCACTGAGCAAGGGCAGTGACCAAACCCGCAACCTCATGGTTCCTAGTCAGATTCGTTAACCACTGCGCCACGACGGGAACTCCTGAAAACTCAGGTTTATGGACTTTCTATCGTGTATCAGTTTGTGGAATAGCTCTGATACTTGAATCTATGGAAGAAAGTTATCAGTTTTAAAAAGGTTACATCACTGGAGCTCCCTGGTGGCTCAGCGGCATATGGATCCAGCATTGCTAGTGCTGTGGCTTTAGTAGCTGCTGTGGTGTGGGTTGGATCCCTGGCCTGGGAACTATTGTATGCCAGGGGCGCAGCCAAAAAAAAAGTGACATCACTAAACTTGATCATCATGGACAAAAATGGACAGGGTAAACAACGAAGAAAAAAAAATAAAGCCATGTTTATACTAGAGATAACCTCTGCTATGGTTTAAGTGTGTATTCTCCCAGATTTTCCTATGCACAGATTGTTTTTATAATAAGATTAGATGTATATATGCTTTTTTCACTTAACAGTATTACATTCTAATAAGTGTGTAGTATATATCATTGTTTTAATTTGCAATTCCCAAATGACAAAAATTGTTGAGGATCTTTTCCTATGCCTTGCAGCCCTGTGTATATCTACTTTGACAAGGAGTCTGTTCAGATCTTTGCTTATATTTAAATTGGTTTTGTTTTCCTTTTGTCGAATTTTACGAGTTCTTTTATATTTTGGAAACAAGACCTTTATACATGTGTTTTGCAAATATTTTCTCAGCGATGTACTTATTAGCACTCCAGGGTTGTATGCCACTTTGCAACCCTGAAAGCTTGCATCTGGGCCTGAATGCAGACGAATGATATGGCCCTGCTGCCCTGTGTTTGCTTTGCTTTTGCCCCAAGCGAAGCCACTGCTTCTCTTCACTGCCTTAACCCCATCCCTTCCTTCTCAAAGCAACTTTATATTCTGGGGTCATCACTGTCCAGCTCTAGGAATTTTGTTTTCCTAGGAAATTGTCTATTTTTAAGTGAACAAAGTAATAATGTGCTTATTTCATCTATTTGCAGTAAGACTTGTAGTGAGAGTTCAACTCTGTTTCCTGGTTTTAAAGAAAACAAACAGGTCTCAGGGCCAGGAAGTTGCCCACAGGAGATAGGCGCACCCTGTCGTTGGTGAGGCTAACCATTTTGTCTGTCTTCCTTTGCATGGCCCCCAGTCATCAAGGCTCCTCTGCGTCATTTTAAACGCCCTGCTTATGCATCCAGCTCCTACGCACCGTCTGTCCCAAAGAAAACTGATGAGCATCCTGCGAGGTACAAGATGCTGGATCAAAGGATCAAAATGAAAAAGATTCAGAACATCTCACATAACTGGAACAGAAAATAGGTCCAGGGGAAGAGGGAGTGAAGGAGAGGCCTGCCCATCTGCCTCTGGCCGCTCACCAGCCACTGTGGGACACGCTTCCAGGACCCCTGGAGGCCTTTGGGGCTGGTGTGTTTTCTCATGGTTGTGACTCCACTGAGGCACAGTGAAGGCTGGATGTGAGTTTCTTCTTTGTTGTTCTGGGACAGACCCTTCAAGTCACTGGATTTGGGGGCCAATGCAGACTCTAGTGGCAAACCAGTAAGAGTGTGGTCCCATGTGGCTTCTATTGTTCTAGACCTTTCCAGACCAAAGTTCAAATGATGTAACCCATTTAGAAAAAAAATTCCTCCCCATTGACACTTTTTTCATCCCCGGAAATTAACTTGCCCCAATGAGAATAGTGGTTTAATAATAATTATTGGATTTAAGGAATGCACTTCTAAAAACATCTTTTCTGATTTTCAATACACATCTTTAAAATTCAAGGAAGCATGGCGCTTGCAAAGTAAATGCCTCCCACACAAAATCTGAGCTTCTGAATGGAACATGCTTACAGGGAAAGGAGGACTTTCTGATGGATTGTGTTCACAGGTATGTTTTTTTTCTTTTTCAGCTACACCCGCAGCATATGGAAGTTCCAGGACCAGGGATCGAATCCCAGTCAGAGCCGCGACCTAGGCCAGAGCTGCAGCAATGGCACACCACAGCGGGAACTCCCCATCGGTATTTCTGAATTGAGGTTTCACCAAGAAGTTCCAAGTTAACAAGGAAGACCCTTGTCTTCATTTCGGTTTTCATTGCCTGCTTCATGCCCTACAGCCTCATTGTACCTGTAAGGATGAGAATTTGCAGGAGACGCATTTTGGCCCTGCTGCTTCTGGTCCTCTACCATCACTCAGGTGGACAACACCTGAAGTCAATGGGATGTCAGAGACTCCTGATTTAAGATTCACCCAGGAGGTGTCCACTTCGTCTTAAGGTCCTGGTTCAGGAGAGTATACAATCCTGAACCTAATCTGAATTCCTTACTTTCAGATTTTTTTCCCATAAGGTCAGAGGTGACTTTAGGTTAGATTTCAGGTCATCTTTCCAGCAGACCACATATCTGAGTCCCTTTGGAAATCCAGTTTCTCTTGGAGCTGGTGGCAGGATAGAAGCCAGTAACTTACCTCTTTGGGGTGACATTTGCTAGCCTTTCTGTATCTCTCTCTAGAATCTTTACTTGGGCACTAAGTTCACAGAAATCGTAAGGAAAGGTTCCAGATCAGAAATGGCTTTGGATCCCTTCAGAAAGGGCCTGGTGCGGTGGAAAGCTTTGGGTTTGTCAGGTAGGTCTGATCTCTGACCCTGTCCTGTCTATAACTAGCTGCAGGTCCTTGGTCTAATGGCATAACCTTTCAAAACCTCAGTTTGCTAAACTGGAAAGTGGGCTTCATAACCCCACTCTGCCTTTGGTGGTGAAGGTTAGGGATAATGCAGGTTCTGGTTGCTATTGCCCAGCCTGGAAAGTCCTAGGTGCACAGCAGGGGTAGCTGAGAGCCAGGAAAAAAAGCTCAGGGATGGCCTGCCCCCCTCCACTGCCCTCACCCTACAACGAGGGAGCTGTTCCCTGAGCCACAGCTTTTGGGTCTGATTGCAAAGGGCTTGGTGTCCTCTCATTCTCCATAGTTCATTTCTGATAAACCGCAGTCATGGAAGTCAAGTCAGCACCAGAGTTTAGTGCTTATCGTGCTAGTGAGCAATTTATAATGTGCTTTACCATGGTATTTTAGGGAAATTTAGTTATTATACAGAAAGGAAAATCACTGTGACATTTTTTGTCAAGGAAGCAATTGTAATTCTTCGCTCCCTGCTTGGTACCCGAACCAGAGGACCCTTCTGTAGGCTGGTAGAGTCTAATCCAGCTGAATTAGGTTAACTCAACAGGCAATTTCCTACCTGTTTGAACACAGATGCCTCCGCACTTGCTGCACAGAGCTACCTGGCCACATGAGGAACCCGTCCATGGCAGAGTGGCTTCCGTGTACCCACCCACAGGTGATGTCCATGACCTTGCCCTCTTGGGTATTAAGACTTCACTGTGGCTGTGCTTTCTTGGCTGTGCTCCTTGGTGTTGGTAGCCACGATCCTGGGGATGAAAGGTGGCTCCTCTGTCTTCTTTTATCCCAAGACATTACTTTTCAGCCTTTGCTAATTTTTTAGTAGAGCAAATGTACAGATCTGGAAGTGCAGCGATGCTTGTAAAAAATTTTTTTTGCACAAGGGACTGTATAGACATGCCTGGTTATATTCTTACAGCAAATAAAAAGATGCTTTTAAAGGACTTTCTTGTATGTGAGTCATGTTTTTCTTTTTCAGAATCCTGGGATTCACTGGCAAAGAGTTAGATTTCCCTTATGCTTGGCACACTATTCAGTCCTGAATATCTTGTCAAGATCTAAGAATCTAACGTAGCCGTTTCAATTCGCTTCCTGATTGTATAGGTAAGGGCAAAAACAAAAAACCAAAAAAAAAAACCTCTTCCTCCCTACAACACAAACCCAATAGATTGTTAATATGAGTAATAATAGCAGCTCGTCGATAGGTAAACATCTATGTTATCAATGCAGTTTATATCATTTCAGACTAAGCTGTATAGCTAGTAAAGTACCAGGACTTTGAGGTTAAAAAAAAAATTTAAATCTCGGCTCTTTTTGAAAATGATGATTTTTTTCTATTATAGCTGGTTTACAGTGTTCTGTCAATTTTCTACTGCACAGCATGGTGACCCAGTTCCACATACATGTATAGATTCACTACAAGTGATTAGCCGTAGTTCCTAGTGCTATATACCACAGGATCTCGGCTCTATCTGTTGGTTGCTCTCTGATCTTCACTAAGTTTTGTCACCTCTCTAAGCTTGAGTCTCAGCTGTAAAATGCGAAGAGTCGTCTGTGACCAAGCAGAGCACAGGCTGAACATATAGTGAGGATGCAATAAATATTAGCGATTATTTCTTGGAGAAAAAGTGGGATACATGAAGCGAGGGCTTGAATCCAAGATTGATGTCCCTTTCCAGTCCTGTGACCTCAGGTAGGTTATGAGCATTCATCTATATAAGGGGAAAAAAAAAAGTTAATTTAATCATATGTCACCCACCCAGCTAGTCCCACAGGCACCAGCTTCTGCCTTGTGCTGCACTTGACTCTTTGGTATGTGTTTCCACATTTGCTTGGAAACTCGACATCCCCACCCTTGGCGCCCCCGCCCCCCCACCATGTGTGACCCTGCACCTTGGAGTTCAGGGGGCTCCACCTTTATTCTTCCCAAGTTCCACCCACAAAAGTTCGCTAAGAACTCAACGTAGTCTCCGTGAGGCTGTGGGTTTGATCCCTGGTCTTGCTCAGTGGGTTAAGGATCTGGCGTTGCCGTGGCTGTGGTATAGGCCGGCAGCTGTGGCTCAGATTTGATCCCTAGCCCAGGAACTTCCATATGCCGCAAGTGCAGCTGGGGTAAAAAAAAAGACACAGAAGAAGCCACTACTTAAAAAGTCAACACCACTATCAGCTCGCCTCCCTTCGTGGAGGATTTCTCACTGGCCCTGTCTTCCCTGGACAGGAATTTGCCTCTATCTTCTTGGATTTCTCCTCCACCAAGAAATTCCTCCCCTCTTGAATATCACACTCCTGTGAATGTATGTTCAGCCCTCATTGCCGACACCACACAAGGGCTAGACATTTTTAAAGCTTCTGAACTTACTCTGCCAAACAGAGGGCATTTACTCTGGGTCCCGCTCCTGCAAAAGAACTAATGGGAGCTTTGAAATATTTTTTCCCCTCTTTAATAGAATCCAGTTCTTAGGACCAGTCCCTGTAAGAAAAGAGCAATTAATACCTTCCTCACTCTTCCACCATTTCCCACTCCTGTCCAAAATAAGCCCCCCATGCCCCCCAGAAGTTCTGTTTTCCTGGTCTGGTTATAATACCAACCTGAGTTGGCTAAGGCAGTGACGTAACTACGAGGCACTCAGAGAATGCTAATTCTCCCTCTCCCCTCCTCTTCCTACCACAAGCCAGTTAAGCCTGACCTTGAGCACAACCATGGAGCTTCTGAAACAGGGAGTGCACCCCAATCCATCCCCCCATCGTTAGGATTTCTAACCTCCCGTGAAATTGAGGAAAAGAGGGTTGATAACCACCATTTTTAAGTCTAGGATTTCCATCCAAATCTGTTCTTCAACCAGATGCAAGGCCACTTATTCATCTGCAAGGTCTGAATTCATCTTTCCATTGGTTGTCAACTTCATTTGATCAATTAGATTCTTTGGATTCCATTTCCAATTAAAAAAATTCCTATTGGGCCAACATCTTGATTCACAGAAAATCTGTTGTTAGAAGTGAGGAAGCCTTGGGGCTGGGAGTTGGGTGAAGGGTTAATGACTTGGCTCCAGTCTTGGTCCCAGGTGTGTCCCCAGGTGCCCTCAGCAAGGCCAGGTGGTTCAAAAAAGCCTGCAGCCTCAAAGACTGCACAGTATCTTTGCTGGTGGTAAGGTCTGCTTCTAAGACTAATGTCAGAGACTTGTGAGCCATCATTACGCTTTTCGTATATTCAGAAAACATGAAACCCAGCTTCTTAGGAATCACAAGTCATAATATAGCCAAAATGCGTTCTCTATACACCGGCACCAATTAAGTGTTGGAGACAGTTTTGGGTGAAGCAGAAAGAACAACTTTATTGCTTTACCCAGCAAAGGAGACCACAGCAGGCTAAACCTCAAAACTGTGTCCTGCCTTGAGAGGGGATAGCAAGGGGCTTTATAGGTTTAGCTCGGAAGACAGGGTTTCTGATTAAAATGTCTGTATTATTCTCCCTTCATAGGTCAGTCTCGGTCCAGTGCTGATTTCTGGTTGTCTTTGCGGTTATCATTCCTTGACCTTGCCTCTGGAAAGAAGATTGCTTACAGGGAAGGGGTGTTAGGGAGCATTTAAATTACAAAAGAAAATGCCAGGTGCAAGAGAACTCTAAATAATAAACACTGGGAGGAGTTCCCTTCATGGCTCAATGGTAACGAACCTGACTAGGATCCAGGAGGACGCAGGTTTGATCCTTGGCCTTGCTCAGGGGGGTTAAGGATCCAGCGTTGCCAGGACCTGTGGTGTAGGTCACAGATGCAGCTCAGATCGGGTGTTGATGTTGCTGCAGCAAAGCCAGCGGCTATAGCTCCAATTGGACGCTGAGCCTGGAAAACCTTGTCTAGTGGGTATGGTCCTAAAAAAAAAAAAAAAAGTTAGCATTGGTAAAAGAAAGTAATTAAGCAAGGAAGAAATCATTTGTGAAAAGCCAGTTAGAGTTATCGGGTCAAGGCGGGACATAACATAATGAAGACTTTTAACTAGTTTTTAGCTGTAACAGTATCTTCTAATCATTAACTCTTGAGTCAGCCTTTTGAGACGGAGGGGAGGGCTGGGAGGCTAAAGGAAAAGCCTTTTACTTCAAAACACAAGGACTCAAGGTCTTGTACATGGTTTCAATAATAACTCTGGAAGACTCTATGCAACTTGCGTAATCTTGATATTCAGCTTAGATGCTCTGTGAATATTTGACGTCATGCTTTGAACACCTGAGTGAGAGGCTCAGGAGACCCGGGCTTATAGAAGCACAATACTTGGTAAGCAAAGCATCATGGAAACAATTCCATTTGTAATCGTGACCCTTTGAGCAGCATCACTTATGATTCACTGGGTAAAAGATGATTTGGAAGTCACAGAGCAAAAGATACTAAGTAAATTCAACCGAGATGAAGAGCTCACAATTTTTTGAGAACTTGGTCCCAAGCCTGTCGCGAGACATGTTTCTACAGTATTTTCTTAGCCTCTTTGCTGAAAACTCCATCTTGTCCTGCTTTACTTTACCTCACCTTCCTGCTTGGAAAACAGTCCCAGTGCTGGTGAATGACTTCAGCTTAAGCATAAAGACCTAAAGGCATAAGTTATTCATAGGGTCAGCTGAATGAGAACTTGATGCTTTGGTCTAGGCACCCTGGACCTGTGCAGACTGGCACTCCGTTTGCACAGCATGATAGGTCCTCTTAAGAATAAAAGAGGAGCCTCATGGCCCCAAGGGGTTCACGAGGGGTCCTTAGCAGGAGATGCATTAGCAAGGAGAACCCAGGTGCAAACCTAGGCACGCTGGGTTGCTGCAGACAGGCACCCTGTCTGCAGAAGCACAATGGTGATTCTCTAGGATGCTCTGCATAGACAGCTGATGCCAAGCTTCCTCAAATGCTAAGGATTGTTAAATGCCTAAAGGTCAGAATAAAAGCTTCATCAGCACCTGGCTCTGTGACTTTTAAAGTAACTTACCAAAACCTCTATCCTGCACCTACAACCCCTTTCTCACTTGACAGTCATCCTAAAGAGCACAATAAAAGCAGTGTGGTTTCTGGAGGCGATGCTCTTGGTCCCTGAGACCTGGAGTCCCCCAGTTCCCACCTGTGTCTTGTTTTATGTTAACTTTTTTCCTCAAGTTTCACAGCACCCGTTCTTCAGCCCCATCCTGCTGAGCTGGTCTTGGCAAGTAGCGCCCAATACGGGGCAGGCACAAGGAACGAAGGACCAAGACGACAGCGGATTTTTATTCACTGGAAGTGCTGCGGAGCCCTGAGAAGAAGGGAGGAATTTTGCATGGCCACGCTAAAAAAAATCCTGCAGATACGTTCCCTCTCTCAGGTATTTACGGGGTAACATGGGAAATAAGGTAATCGCAGGAAACTGTAGTCCTTACATTTGTTTGTTAGGACAACTCCTTAAAAAAGGGGGTGCAAAAACAAGTGAAAGTAAGCTTTTGGAACTTTTTCAGACTATTGAGAAACATTGTGATTGGTTTCTTACATTAGAAACGTTATATTTAAAAATATGGGAAACAGTAGGAAGGGAACTTAGGATATTACATGATGAGGGCATTCCAATTCCTGTGTCCATTTGGAGTCCCTGGAGCTTAATTAAATCAGTTTTAGAACATCTACAGACCACGGAGGACTTGGAGGAGGAGGAAGAAGGGGAGTTTACCCCTTTGTTGGAAAAACCTAAATATGCAGTCTCTGAACAAAATTATCATAGAGAATATTTGGCTCCAATGGTTGATTCTGATATTCCTCTACTGCCTATTAGGAGTGAGGTGACGAGGACTCATCAAGCCTCTACTTCTAGGGTTGCAAAGAAAATGAGCATTTTCCCTGAACACCATCTACCATCCATTCAACAGGGAATTTTACAGGCTCCAACGGGAGGCAATTTGGACGCCATACATCGAGCCTTTCCAGTAACTGTCAGGGAGACAGTGGCTCCAAGCATTGATCCCGCCAACCCTGGTGGAGTCTATGAGTTCATTCATGAGCCCTTTCCTCTTACAATTCTTAAAGAATTAAAACAGGCCGTTCAAAACTATGGTGTTCATTCTCCCTTTACAAAAGGAATCATGCAGGGAGTAGCTGAAGGAAATCTTATGATTCCTGCTGATTGGCATAACTCAACCTGTGCTGTGCTACTGCCTAGTGAATATTTGCAATTTAAGTCTTGGTGGCAAGATCATGCCCAAACTACTCCAAATTGTAATCAGGCTCGAAATCTTCTGATTACAAAGGAACAATTGTTAGGGATTGGTCCTTGGAGTGATCTTCAAGATCAAATTGAGAATGAATCATTTGGCTATTGAACAGATTAGACAATGTTGCTTAACGGCATGGGGTAAAATTGAAACTAAGGGTCAAATAAATACTTCTTTTCAAAAGATCCTACAAGGCCCTAAGGAACCTTTTACTGAATTTCTAGCTCGTTTACAAGAGGCATTAAAATGACAAATTACTAACTCTGAGGTGTCTGATACTATTTTTCAATTGTTAGCATATGAGAATGCAAATACTGATTGCAAAAAGGCCATAGGATTTTTAAAAGGGAAAGCTAACATTGCCGAGTATATTAAGGCCTGTCAGGGAGTGGGGACAGAGTCCTTTAAGGCCTCAATGCCAGCCCAAGCCATGGCTAATTTAAAGGTTAAAGACAAATTTTCAGAAAAACGTTTTAATTATGGCAAGACAGGACATACTAAAAAACAATGTCGCACTCCTCCACGAGCCCGACCTTCCTTTCACGGAGCTGCGGCACCTTCTAGGAACAATAATAAGCAGCCCAGACTATGTCCAAGATGTAATAAAGGAAATCACTGGGCTAGTCCGGGCTGGTCCATCTTCCATAAAGATGGAACCCCCTTGTTGGGAAACTCTCCCTGGGGCAAGCTTCCAGCCCCATCAACCAAGGAAGCTTTCCCATTCAGAACAAGAGCCAAACTCTCAACCGATGCAAGATTCCCTGGGACTACGCTCTGCACGAGCATTCAACATCACAGTAGCTCTCCCTAGCTTACAGGATTTAATTCTCCTTCCTAGTGAAACTCCCACTTCTATTACAACCGAATTGAAAAAACCGTCACCAACAGATACAGTAGGATCGATGATAGGAAGGGCAGGGCTAACAGAACAAGGAGTTCGAGCTCACACGGGGATATTGGATAACATAGGGGATGATAAAGTACAGGTGATGGTTTCCACTGCGATTCCTTGGAAAATTAAAAAGGGGGATCGGATTGCCCAAATCTTAATTTTACCTAGAGTCCAGAAGAAAAAGTAGAGGAATAATTTTAGACAGAAAGGATTCAATTACCACAGGAGGGGCAGGAAAAGGTCCTAGAGGAACGACCCACTTGTCAAGTTATCATAAATGGGAAGTCTTTTAGAGGGGTGATTGATACTGGGGCTGATGTTTGAATCACTAGCCATTTACACTGGCCAGACACCTGGCCTCTTCAGCCAGCCGATATATTGAAGTCACTGGGTTAGGAAAAGCAGAGGGTCTCAGAAAGAGTGCCCAATGGCTTAATTGTGAAGGACAGGATGGGCAGCCAGCTAGATTGAATTATGTTGCTCAGCTCCCTATCAATCTATGGGGGAGAGATTTATTACAGCAGTGGCATGCAGAAATTTACTTACCACCAGTAGATCAATATAGTCATCAAAGCCAAAAGATGTTACAGCAAGAGGGTTACATTCCCAGACGGGAGTTAGGGCGACATCATCAGGGGAGAGTGGAACCTGTCGCATCTGAGGTTAAAATGGACAAATCTGGTTTGGGACATCGGCCTTTTCCTTAGTGGCCACTGCTTGCAAAAATAATTAAGCTTCTCCTGAACGTATTCGATTAAAATGGACTACAGAAAAACCAGTTTGGGTTGAGCAGTGGCCTCTTTCTTCAGAAGGATTAAAGGTTTTAAATGATCTTGTCCAAGAACAATTAGAGAAGGGCCACACAGAAGAATCCTGTAGTCCTTGGAATTCGCCAGTGTCTGTTATACAGAAAAAAATCAGGAAAATGGAGATTGTCAACAGATTTAAGAGGAGTAAATGCTGTAATTCAGCCTGTGGGTGCCCTTCAACCAGGCCTCCCATCTCCTAGCATGATACCAGCTGACTGGCTGCTAATTATCCTGGGCTTAAAAGACTGCTTTTTCACAATTCCTTTACACCCAGAAGACAGGGAAAAATTTGCTTTTTCAGTGCCAGCAATAAACAATATAGCCCCTAGAAAGCGTTATCAATGGAATGTCCTGCCTCAACGCATGTTCAACAGCCCTACCTTGTGTCAGTATCATGTGGCTTCAGTTGTTGAGTCAGTCCAACAACAATTTCCTAAATGCTCTATTGTTCATTATATGGATGATATACTTTGTGCTGCACCTTCTCGGGAGCAGCTGACAGAGGTTTTTCAATGCTTGCAATCCTGTCTTAAGGGAGCAGGATTGGTTTTTGCTCCTGAAAAGATTCAAATGAAAAGTCCATATCACTATCTGGGAACTGTGGTTGAATCTACCACTGGTCACCCTCAAAAGGTAGAATTAAGAAGAGATCAAATTTCTACATTAAATGATTTAAAAAACCTCTTAGGAGACATTAATTGGCTCCAACCGTGTCTGGGGATTCCTACATATGAATTGTCAAATCTTTTCTCCTTGCTTAGGGGAGATTCTAAATTAAACAGCACCCCCCCCCCAACTGTGGAAGCGGAAGAGGAACTAAAGAAGGTTGAAAGTAAAATACAAAACTCCCAACTAATTTGGGTCAATCTAAAACAGTCCATTCAGTGAGTAATTATGCCTTCTCCTCATTCTCCCAGGGGAATACTGATGCAATTAGAAACTACTCTCGAGTGGCTTTTTCTTCCCAATAATGTCACAAAATCTTTGTCTCCGCACCTGGACCTGATGGCACAACTTATTCTAAAAGGTTGTACTCGTCTGTACAAATGTCGGGGAAAGAATTGAATCATGTAATTGTTAGTTTAACTGTTAAGGAAATCCAACATTGTTTTCAAAACCATATAGGTTGGCAAATTGCCTTTGCAGATTACGTAGGATCAATAGATAATCATTATCCAAAAAACCCTATTTTACAATTTATAAAGCGAACTCGATGGATTCTTCCACAAAAAAGTGAAGGATGCACCCATCATTGAAGCCCCCGTGGTCTTTACTGATGGCACTAGTACAGGGAAGGCCGGATATGTGGCTAATCAATCTAAAATTACAGAAACGCCTGGACTTTCTGCCCAACAGGCTGAACAAACAAACTGCTGTAGTCCATGCCTTGAGGGACTGCCCTGAGCCAATCAATATTCTTTCTGATTCGGCAGATGTAGTTCATGCTGCCAAAATGTTTGAAACCGCTACCATTAAACAGAGTGTACCTATCTTGTTATTTGACTTGTTTACAGAATTACAAACTGTTGCAAGGGAAAGAAGATACCCATTTTATATTACTTGTATCAGAGCACATACTGTCTTACCTGGGTCTCTAGTTGCAGGAACTAAAGAAATTGACTGCTGGGTGACATCTGTGTTACAGGAAGCTCAACATTTTCATGATGTAACACATGTAAATGTTCGAGGCCTTAAAAAGAGATTTGGCATAACATGGGCTAAAGCTAAGACAATTGTCCATCAATGTCCTGCATGTCAAACTATTAACAATCCTTCCCAATCCGAGTCTGGAGTTAACCCTAGGCGACTTGTCCCAAATGCTCTCTGGCAAATGGATGTGACTCATTATTCATCTTTTGGAAAACTGTCATTTATTCACTTATGTATTGACACTTGCTCTAAATTTATTTGGGCTACTGCGCAATCTGGTGAATCTGCTAAATATGTTCTTTGTCATTTATATGCCTGTTTTGCAGTCTTGGGGCTGCCGCAAGCAATTAAGACTGATGATGGTCCAGTTTATATCAGTTCTCAATTTAAACTATTCCTGGGTACAGGGCAAATTGCTCCCTGCACTGGTCTCCCTTACAAGCCCCAAGGACAGGCTATTGTGGAAGGAGCCAATTTATATGTAAAACAGGCTCTTCAAAAACAAAAAGGGAGACACAAATAGTTAAGCCACAACAAACACTTTTAAATAAAACCTTATTCACTTTAAATTTTTTATATTTGGCCTCTGGTGAAAAAAACGGCTGCAGAGAGACATTTTAATACAGAAGGAAAGAAGATTAACTTTCCTCAGGCTGAACAGCCTTAGATTTGGTGGCAGGATCCATTAACAAACGTCTGGTCCCTGGAAAAACTTATCACATGGGGTAGGAGATAGGCTTGTATTTCACTGGGTCCTGGATTACAACCTGTTTGGATTCCATCAAGAAGAGAAGGAAAGCCTCTCACTCCAGATAACTTGGTCCTAGCTGTCTTTGCTTTGGTTTCTATTGCAGTGAGTATTCCCTTAGCAGCATCGGGAGAAACTAATTATATCTTCTGGGCCTGTGTCCCCAATCCTCCTTTATTGAGACCTATGGAATGGGGCGAGGCTCCAGTGCATATATATTTATCTATTAATGATTTCTCCTGGGTCCCTGGGCTGGAGGATGATAAACTGCCCTACTGAGAAAAAAAAAAAAAAAAAAAAAAAAAAAAGACATTTTAATCAAATTTTAGGGTTTAAAAATTGGCTGATTTGTATTGGAAAAGAAACCTTATGTTTAACTCCTGAACCTCAAATGAGGTTTTCAGGAAATTTAGAGATGCCCACTAGTGAAGATGTACATTTAGTTACAGGCTGGAGTTTCGCTTACCGTCAGGTGAAACCAGTTAATACGGGGCTGCCTGACAGGACTTTATGTCCCTCGAAAAGGACAGAGACCTTCAAGATAATGAAAAATCAAATTCATTGGAATATATGCAGGGCAACGGAGGGGGTCATACTGCTTAATGGTTCCTATGGAACTGTATGGGATTGGTCCCCTAAGGGGAAGCTGATTCCTGTCTAGGGGCCATCAACCTCTGTGTTCTGTTAATGAATTACTCTCTGGGACAGTCTCCAGCCAATCAGGCCAACAAAAAATAATTAAAGCCAAAAACCCCATAAGTTGGAAAGATTCAGGACTTGTACCTCCCTATCCTCAATTTGATCATAGAAAGCCTCAAATTGACTTGTGAAAAATTCCTCAACTTTAAAAATATTCAAATCTGGGATGGAAATTACACTTATGAAAAGTCAAAAAGGAAAATTAATCAATCTTTTATTTCTTATTGTGTTACTCCCTATGAGTACAATTCTAGTGAAACATCATGGGAACAAATTAAGAGGCATTTGCGAGGTCAACCGTTAAGTTGACTCTGGATATTAAAAAAAAAAAAGCAAAAAACAAACAACAACTGCAGACTAGAGTCCTGAGTACTCAAAAGACCTCTCTACAAAATATACCTCATACAGTTTCGGGGTAATATTCTGGAAGATTTAAAAATAATTAATCCTTTAGAATGGTTTAAAGATTTTGGTGGAGGAATAATCTGATCATTAATTGCATTTCTAGGATTCTTAATAATTTTCTATTTAGTCTATAGATGCAGGAAACAAGCAATCCAAGAAGTAATGAAAAAAGAAGTTGCAAGATCTACTTTTGTCCTCCTGCAAAAACAAAAAGGGGGAGAGGTCGCGAGACATGTTTCTACAGTATTTTCTTAGCCTCTTTGCTGAAAACTCCATCTTGTCCTGCTTTACTTTACCCCATCTTCCTGCTTGGAAAACAGTCCCAGTGCTGGTGAATGACTTCAGCTTAAGCATAAAGACCTAAAGGCCTAAGTTATTCATAGGGTCAGCTGAATGAGGACTTAACGTCTTGGTCTAGGCACCCTGGACCTGTGCAGACTGGCACTCCGTTTGCACAGCATGATAGGTCCTCTTAAGAATAAAAGAAAGAGGAGCCTCATGGCCCCAAGGGGTTCTTGAGGGGTCCTTAGCAGGAGATGCATTAGCAAGGAGAACCCAGGTGCAAACCTAGGCACGCTGGGTTGCTGCAGACAGGCACCCTGTCTGCAGAAGCACAATGGTGATTCTCTAGGATGCTCTGCATAGACAGCTGATGCCAAGCTTCCTCAAATGCTAAGGATTGTTAAATGCCTAAAGGTCAGAATAAAAGCTTCATCAGCACCTGGCTCTGTGACTTTTAAAGTAACTTAACAAAACCTCTATCCTGCACCTACAACCCCTTTTTCACTTGATGTCACCCTAAAGAGCACAATAAAAGCAGTGTGGTTTCTGGAGGCGATGCTCTTGGTCCCTGAGACCTGGAGTCCCCCAGTTCCCACCTGTCTTGTTTTATGTTAACTTTTTTCCTCAAGTTTCACAGCACCCGTTCTTCAGCCCCATCCTGCTGAGCTGGTCTCGGCACAAGCCCTTTTATAAACACTTGTATATTTACCTCTGCTAATACATCTGTGTGGAAGCATCTTTACTGCCAATCAGTAAGATGACATGCAGGCTAAATTTCTGCAGAAAGTTTGCTGAGGTCCTGGCTCCCTTGTACCCCCAGCAGACTCAGCACAAAGAGGTCAAATCAAATCCTTTGGCTTCAAGCATTCCCAGCCCTAAGGGCTTTGCAGCTATCACCAGGTGATTCTGTTTAAGGAATGATGTTGTGGATACCTTCACTGTGCCTTTTCCAGAGGCAAGGTCCCTCACCACGTGACATCTATGGCCTTGAGCTGTTTTGTACCACCCACCATCTCACGGAGCTGCTTCCTGTGGCAACTGGCCCTATTCTCCTTTGTGTTCACATGTCACCCTGTTTCTACGAAATTCCTTCTACGTCGTATGCCCCTGTGGACATCTTGGCTATGCTTCACCACCCAGGAGAAAATTTCACCTCTGGGACATAGGCTCTGACCTCTTCAACTGGGGTCATCTTCGCCCTGGTTCACCTTCAGGATGCTCTAGTTTTATTTCTTTAGGAAAACAGGGATTCTGCCTTAAATAACATGGATTCTAGTTCTTCCCTACTGTAGCATCATCTCTGGGACAGCAGGGACAATCTCATTTTTTGTTTTCATATTTGTTTCCCACATAGCAACCTACACAGTGCTTTATATAAAACAGATGCTCAGAAATGTCACGGCTGGCGATGACATCAAACCAGAGTGAGAGAGAGATAGACAATGTGTGAGCAGGTGACAGAGACATTGCCAGGCCTCATCTTCACTATGACATCACTAAGCAATCGGGGCATGTTTTCTCCCCCAGTCCAGACATAACCTCAAAATCCTCCCCAGCCCAGAGCTCCATGCAATTGGTTCTATTCCACTGGAATTTCCATTCTGCTAAAATTAATGTATCACCCGCAGATAGCGATAACCTACTTTTTCCTTTACCCTGAGCCCTGCTTATTCAACATATCTTTATGTGTCAAAACCTCAGTCAAGTGAGAGAAAGGAAAATTTGTCTGAAGATTAAAATGTCATGATACTTTTCTTAAAAAAAAAAAAAGCTACTTTGATGTACATAGGTGTCTCTGTTTTATCTTTAGAGTCAAAATTCCTAGAGAAGACAAGAATACAGCTCTAGCCCTTAGAGCCTCACCCTTAAATGTAGGAAATTTGTCTAAGTCATTCTGCCCCACGAACCTTTACCCATGGAGGTCCCATAGGACTCAGAATTATGGAAACAAATATCAAGGTGTGACCTCATCATTTCCTAAAATAGGCTAAAAATGCCTTGGGTGATGTTGCATTAGACAACACAGCTGTGTTTTCAGTAAATACTCCTCCATCTGAAAATAATTTGAATATAAATAAGCCAAATGTGTGTCACAGAAAGGGCACCATGCCTGATTCATTTCTGGAAATGAGGTTGAAAGCATGATGAACTGGTGGCACAGGGATTTAGGCAGGGCACAGGCTTAAAAAGTCTATTTGTTTATTCCATGTTATGGACTCAAGTTGCAGATCCAAGCTGAGATCAAGCTCACTTCTTATGCTGCACTGCCCCCTGGTGTCTCTTGGAGGCAGGAGCTGTTTGCTGAGCTCCCCAGGATCTTTAATGGTGATGATTTTCTTTTTTTTCCTTCTCTTTTTTGGTTGCTCAACTATGGCTGAAAATTCCCCAGGCCAGGGATTGAACTTTCGTGCAACCTGTGCCATGGCTGCGGCAATGCCGGATCCTTAACCACTGAGCCACACAGGAACTTCCAATGGTGATAATTTTAAGCTGGATGAATCTTAAGATTGTAAAAGGGCAGGCAGCTGTGGAGAAAACCCTTCTCATCTCATACAAGTGCTGCCCCTTTCTGAACAGGTTTACTCTGCTAGCAAACACAGGGCTTAGGTCCTCTAGGAGTCCTATTGCTGAAAAAAAATACCACACATGAACACACTAAGAGATCTTTATGGAAAAAAAAAATAGAATTGGGGGACATATTGGGAGACAAATTGCAGAAGTCCTGGTGCATGTAGTAAAGACAGAACTCTAAATGAAAGATAAAACCTGTGACATTTAAAATATGGAAATAAGTTCTTTACTTCCGTGAATTCCCCTTTAATAAATTAATGACATGAATTCCCCTTTTGTGCTGACCCACCTCCGTTGCTACACCCTGCCCTCTCCACCTGCCTCTTTGAGAGACAGTGTAAAACAGTCAACGGTCCAGTTTTCTCACTGGTAGGGGCAGCCATTGTGGGGAAAGAGAGAAGAAAACAGCTTAAGCGTAGTACTCCCTACAATTACGCAAGCCTGGTGGGATGCGGAGGCAGAATATTAAGTCTGAATATTAGTCAGAGTAGGAGCATGGGCTTCATGCATTCTTTGATATGGCCACTGATGAACATTTGTGGCTTCAGGGCTCCAGGGAGTAACATCCCCACAAGCCTTGTTTACTGTAGGGAGTGTACCTACACCCAGATGGACAATAATCCCTAATCCCCCGTGATTCAGTTTATGGGAAGACAAGGGTAAAGAAACTATGGGATTGACGGGATATTTCCACCCCTAGAACCCTACTGGACAAGGACTGATATAGGTAACGATATAACGATTGATATAGGCCAATGGGAGAAGACCCCATCTCTCTGGACCCCACGTTGGTGCCCCACTATCTTTACCGGATAAAAACCCCTATAGCAAAAAAAAAAAAAAGTTCCCATCATGGCGCAGTGGTTAACGAATCTGACTAGGAACCATGAGGTTGCAGGTTCAATCCCTGCCCTTACTCAGTGGGTTAAGGATCCGGGGTTGCTGTGAGCTGTGGTGTAGGTCGCAGATGCAGCTCGGATCTGCGCTGTGGCTGTGGTGTAGACTGGCGGCTACAGCTCCCTTTTGACCCCTAGCCTGGGAACCTCCATAGGCCGAGGGAGCAGCCCTAGAAAAGACAAACAACAACAACAAAACCCTATAGGGTAATAGAGAAAGGGAGCTCTTCTCCCCCTCCCAGCTGTCCTGGGAGCTCTTTGCTTTTCTTCAATAAAGCTGCAGAGTTCATTCTTTGACTGCGGTGAACAAGAACCCGATTCCGCTATCAATGCCACCTATAGTTTAGAGGAGAGTAGGAGGCTTGACGGGATGCTGTTAAGCCTCTTGCAGAGAATGCTCTGCTTGAGAGGATACAGATCCCTCCCTGCCTGCCTGGTTATCTCGGGCTATGCGTTTACCACCTGCTTGAGTCTATCAGTTTAATCCCTTTAACCTGTATCTATTCCTGCTTGATTGTATCTGTTTAACTGGGAACAGATTCGTGGGTGGGCACGTGTTTCTCGGACAGTAAAACATGGGCTAAAGGCCTATGTGGCACCTGAGCTTCTTGCCACGGAGCCCAAGTCTCCTTTCTTTAAGCTACGACCTGTTCCACACAGGACGTGGAGAACATACCATATGCGGGGGACATACCCTGACAAGCCATGTGACAGAGTTTCAGCTAATGAGAGAGAAGCTGCCTCTTCTAGTTTTCCTTCCTGCCTGGAACACAGACCTGAGTCTGGACGTGCAGCAGCCATGCTGGGTCTTCGAAGTGACGGTGAACCTGAGAACAAAGTCCCCTGTGCTTCCTATCGTGGAGCAGAAAGGAAAGCCCGTGTCCCTGATTATATCACCAAACAGACACTGACAGCACGAACGGCCCGAACCTAGCCAGAACACAGATTTGGCCTTGAACCCAGGTGCCGGGACTTGAACCCAGCCTGAAGCCAGATTGGGACTTGAAGCCACAGTTTTAAATTAGAATCACTCACCCTGTGTCTGGACTCACTGAGGTTCAGGTCCTTCATGTCTCTGCGCAGAAAGAATTCAGCAAGAAATAGATTTGTTAAGATGGGACACTTGAGAGAGATGCAAGCAAGCAGGAGAGGCGGCTCTGCCAGAGAGGCCGGTGGGCCACAGTTTTATCATCCAGGGGGCGTGGGGGTTGGAAAGACCACCTCTTCCTGTCCGGGAGTCGTAGCTCCTCCTTAGTTTCCGGTAAGATGTAGATTCAATGTATATTCAAATCAGCTGAAGGGTGATCCCCAAACACCTGCCCTTGATCTGAATCTGAATGCAGGCCTCCTCGCTTCCCCCAGCCAACGACCTGAGACAGTTCTCACACCTCCACTCATGGAGCAAGCCTGCTTTGTTCTGATGGCTTTCTGGAGCCAGTTATTAACTTACAGTGATTCCCCAATGTCCCCCAAGTTTCCCTCTTTAACTGTGGTCCTTTACTGGGACTTCTACAACCACCTGTGCCTGCTGCATCCCTATCAGAACCGCTCCACCATCCATGGGCTGACTCCTTGAGACTTACTGTTGTGAGAAAAATAAACATATTTGAGTAAGTGTTATTATTTCTCTTGCTACCTCTGAAGCCTGTTCCTAACTAAGCAAAAGACCTTGCTTTCTTAAAATTCCATTAAGACACTGACACTTGTTAGTTTTTTGTTTAGAATGTGTTTGTGTGTGTGTGTGTGTGTGTGTGTGTGTATTTACTACATTCTCTGGGCAATTACCCAGCACTGAGGTGATCTTATGACTTCATTTGTGACCCCACTGAAAGCACAAGCTACTGTTTCTTCTTACGCTCCTGTCTGCTTTGCTTTATCTTAATTGCTGTAGGAGGGCCGTCCTCAGGCATCTGAAGGATGGGTAGGAGCTAAGAAACTAAAAAATGAGTAGAAGAACTTCTAAGGAGGGAAAAAAGCATGATCTAAAAGCCTACACCATGGAGTTCCTGCTGTGGCTTAGCAGTAACAAACCCAACACATATCCATGAGGACTCAGGTTCCATCCCTGTTCTCTTTCAGTGGGTTAAGGATACAGCAGGGCTGTGAGCTGTGGTATAGGTCACAGATGCAGCCCGGATCTGGCATTGCTGTGGCTGTGGCATAGGCCAGCAGCTGTAGCTCTGATGGACCCCTAGCCTGGGAACCTCCATATGCTGCACCTGTGGCTCTAAAAAGGAAGAAAGGAAGGAAGGGAGGAAGAATAAAAGGAAAGAAAGAAAGACAGAAAGAAAGAAAGAGGAAGAAAGAAAGAAAGAGGAAGAAAGAAAGAAAGAGAAAGAAAGAAAGAAAGAAAGAGGAAGAAAGAAAGAAAGAAAGAAAGAAAGAAAGAAAGAAAGAAAGAAAAGCCAGCCAGCCTACACCTGAACTGAAAAAAGGTCCGTGTCATAGGAGCATCATGACCAGTCAGGAGGCCGGCACGAGACGAAGCTCTCTGGACAAGCAAGGGCTAAATCAGGCAGTGGTTGTAGAGGCACACGTGGGATCCTGGACTTGATCTGAAGTGTAAGCAGAAGGTTCCAAATACGTTTAGCAAAGTCCCAGCAGGATGAAATTCGACTTTTATGAGGATCATCATGGCTGCCCCAAGGAGAATGGGCTAGAAGGGGTCCTCAGCGAAAACTAGGAAGCCAGTAAGGAGACCACAGAGGTAGGAGGAGCTGAGGCTGATGAGGGCAGCACAGGAAACAGTGAGGGACGGAATTGCTAAGAACTTGGAAACCACAATCGGCAGAACTCCAGAACTTGGATGGGGGCTGAGGGAGGCTGCGCATTAGTGAGGGGAGATGAAGGCAGTGGATACAGAGACGGTGAGCCCGTTGAGGGGGGCAGGATGGAGGCAGAAGAGGGAGCCAGCCATTCTGCTTCACACACGCACACTTTGTAAGGCACACAACCTGCCCTTGGCGTTGCTGGTTGGGAGCTCAGAAGAAGGTTCCAATTAGAGTCAGACATTTTAAGAGGACCACAGCCTGTCATTTCCACATGTTCACAGGCAACTCCCCCTCATCCCTACCTGCACTCAGCATCATTTTGGGTGGTATGAGAGGGTTCGGTGAAATCAAACTTTGAGAATGTGGAAAGCCAAGCTCTCAGAGAGGACCAACGCCATGTTTCGGGGAAGGAAGACTGGGGAGTGCGTCTTGCATTCAGTTCAATAATAACCCTAAAGCCCTGATGGGTAGGAAATGCAAGGCGCGCGGAGAAAAAGAGAACAAGCCAGGCGTTCAGGCAAAGAGAAGAAAATTTATTAGGGGGGAAAGGGAGAGGGTGACTGACCCTTGAGAAGAGCCAGCTCCCCACTCTTCTCGCGGGGCCTTCTTTATACCCCACAGAAGGGAGATGGGATCCTCTGACCGGGGGGGAGTTTAGTTTATCTTCCACCTGCAGCTGGACTCTGGTGGTCAGGTTGTCATGAGAAAGTCAGAGGGTCTCATGGCAGGGTGGTCTCGTAATCCCGAGAAAGCTGGAGGTGTGTGGTGTCCCACGGGGAAGGGGAAGGGTCTTGGCTCGCCGTCTTGGGAGAGTAGGCACCTGCGGCGCAGACAGGACGAGCAAGGTGGTCAGGCTCACGGGTCAGCAGGAGGAGCCACTGTGACAACGAGCCGCCATGTAGCCCCTACCAGGAAACTTGTGGTTATTGGAAGAACAGAAACTGCAGAGCCTAGAGAGCTGTCACCGAGAAGGACCTCAGGAAGGCGTCCGCTCACTCATTTATGTTAAGAACTGACTGACAGCAGCAGAGAACAGAGCCTCTGCATTTTCTCGAGCAAAACCGAAGTCCTATGAGACCACAGTTCTTGGCTGTTTTCTTAGCTGGATGTACGCTCTCATTGGCCACAAACGCACGTACATGTCATGCCGTTACTTTCTCCTTCGTTCATGCTTCTGGTTCCTGGCTTTGAGGACCATTCATTCATCGTTTTATTGGTCATCCGTGAATTGCTTTGTGGTGCTACTGAGCTGGGAACATGCAAGAGGGACTAAGGCAGCCTTGGTCTCAGGGAGCTCTCCTCTAGCAGGGAGGTGGCTTTATGAATAAGTAATTACTACACAACATGGTGAGGGCTGTGCCTGAGCTGTGAGGCCAGTGTTTCAAGAACAGCAAAGGTGGGAGTTCCCATCGTGGTGCAGCAGAAATGAATCCAACTAGGAACCATGAGATTTTGGGTTGGATCCCTGGCCTTGCTCAGTGGGTTGAGGATCTGGCATTGCGTGGCTGTGGGGTAGGGCGGCAGCTGTAGCTCCGATTAGACCCCTAGCCTGGGAACCTCCATAAGCCGGGGTGCGGCCCTAAAAAGACAGAAGACAAGTAGCTAATAGCAAAGGAGGAAAGCGTGGCTAAGTCTAGGGATGCTCTAGGAAGAGGCTCAGAGCACGTATGGTCTGGCCTCTCTCTTCCTCTCCCCTGCTGCCTGAGGCTATTTTCCACCAGGTCCCTTCCGCTCCCAGTGGAACCCAATTTCCTGCTGTCCCCAACTTAGCTCACCCCTTCTTGGCCCCTGTGAGGAGCCACATATCAGGAGAATATATGACGGCTGAGAAGGAAGACGAAAATTCTGGCTACAGTCAGGTAGAATGCAAGCTGGTATAAAACCAGCCACCCGGTTAGAAGAATCTTAAAGGAGGTGAAAATAACTGAAGACAAGCTTGACGCTACTAATTAAAAATGAGATATGCAATAGTTAAAAACAGAGTAGAATACAACCTAGAGGAAAGGAAAATAAGAGCTTGGGAGAACTTACTAATAAAAGGACAAGGAAGCTAATAATAGTAAAAAAGGATACATTTGGTTTTAGAACAGGAAAGGGTAAAACTTAAAAAACATGAGATGTACATATGGTGAGGCACTGAAAAATGAGAGGTAAGATATATATTATGGAACTTAAAAGAGATGAAAAATAAGATAAGATCAGTTAATCTCGTTACCATCAGCTCAAGTAAATGCTCCAAATGTCTCATGGCACCACACAATCCATGACTGAAAGATATTTAATCACAGCATCTAGTAGGACCAGTTTCTCCATTATAAGAATTATGTAGAATTAGGATTAGTTCCAAACAACATGATCCCATTATACTGATAAACAAATCATTGACTATTAAATGGACAATTTTGACAGAAATTCATTTCCTTTCTTTTTTTATTGGTATTTTTCGGGCTGCACTTGGGGCACATGGAAGCTCTCAGGCTAGGAGTCAAATCAGAGCTGCAGCTGCCAGCCTACCCCACAGCCCCAGCAAAACCGGATCCTTAACCCAGTGATGGAAGCCAGGGATCGAACGAACATATCCTCATGGATACTAGTCAGGGTCTTTTCCCCTGGGCCACGGGAACTCGAGATATGCATTTCTTAAAGTGTTAGGTTTTTTTTTTTTTTCCCTCAATTAGTTCATGGATCCAAGGAAGGATATTATTTCTTGTTAGAATGATACGGTGTTTTATTTTTAGCATTGAAACTGAAAAATTTTTGAGAAAACTCCTTCCCATCTATAAGGATATGGAAATGGGTGAAGCTTTAGCAATGTTCCTTAAGTCTTGCAACTCTATTGCGGATACCCACAACAAGCATGAGGTAATCCAGCATCACATATTTATTCTGATAACTTGAATATGTTCTATTTCCATTTCCATGTAAGGGAAGAATTGGAAATAACCTGAATTGGAAAGGGATATATAATCTAGGCATCAGTCAACCCCTTTCTCAATTTTTTCAAATACTCCAAAATCTTTTACCTGGACTCACCAGTGATGAGCTGGCATGTCAGTTGTTGACTACTTAGAAAAGAGAAACCTGAATTATAGTGTATCTGTCAGTATTAATGTTTACTTTTTTCTTTCTTTTCTTGCCTTTTTTGGGGGGTGGGTCTTTAATCTTTTTAGGGATGCAACTGCAGCATATAGAGGTTCCCAGGCCAGGGGTTGAATAGGAGCTACAGCCGCCAGCCTACGCCGCAGCCACAGCAATGCCAGATCTGAGCTGCATCTGCGACCTACACCACAGGTGATGGCAATGCCAGATCCTTAATCCACTGATCGAGGCCAGGGACCAAACCCGTGTCCTCAGGATACTAGTCGGGTTGGTTAACCACTGTGCCATGACGGAAACTCCTTAATCTTTTCTTTTGGCACCTTAGAGAGTGGGGTGGTGGGTGACTTCACTGTCTGCATCCTCTAAAGAAAGGGAGTTCCATGACAGCAAAACCAAACGATCGGCCCTAACCCTTCTGAGCAGAAGACAAAGCGCTGTGCTTGGTTAACTGGTGTTTCCTGCATGGTGGTGCCGTGCCTTCCCTTCGCAGAGTCAGAGCGGATCAGATCACAAACATGCAGATCAGATCTCTGACAGCTCAGTTTTAGGAGAGAGACTCAAGTTAGAAGTCAGGAAATGGAGTCGTTTAAATTGTCCTATGTCCATGTGGCCCTTGAAAAAGCCTTGTGCTACACGCGGCTGGTGTGTCACATTCGAGGCCTGCTGTTTGAGAGGCCCTTGGCTGGTGCCTGCCTGGGTGTTTCGGGATGATGATAATAACATTATAAACAATAATAGGGGAGTTCTCGTCGTGGCTCAGTGGTTAACGAACCCGACTAGCAACCGTGAAGATGCGGGTTCAATCCTTGGCCATGCTCAGTGGGTTAACCCTTCTCCAGAGCCACCAACCCACCTGCACTGTGGCATCATGGGAAGCTACCCTCTTGTGCAACAACCCACTGAGATGTAGGGCTGTTTATTTCCGAATGAGCTCGCCCTGCTGAACAATTTATTCTTTCAAACTTTTGCAAACTATGCAATCGAAACTATGCAAAGTTTTACTTTCACTTCTAGCTTAGGGACGCTGGTTGGTAGTAAATCAATGTACACATATTTTAAGTGTCCTTGTGTTTTAGGTAATGTATTTTTTTGGGGGGTGGGGCAAGCCTTTAGATGGCTGAATCTGCTTATTTTTAAAGTATGTCTAGAATTATTTTTATGGTTTTGATATTTTATTTCCCATCATCAACTATATAAAGTTTTATTTACATAGAAAGAATGTGCAAAAGGAAGGCATATCACACACACCTAGATTTGCAAATAGATATACATACATATTTTCTGCCCAAATGTTTGCAGATGCTATTGTAAATAATAAAACATACCTTCAATATAGTTGAATTCATAGTGATTTTTTTCCCATTACTTTTTTTTTAAACAATGTTTTACAAAAATCTAAATTTACTTACAAGAAGTTGGAATATATATATATATTTTTTTTTTTTGTCTTTTGTCTTTTTTGTTGTTGTTGTTGTTGCTATTTCTTGGGCCACTCCCGCGGCATATGGAGGTTCCCAGGCTAGGGGTTGAATCGGAGCTGTAGCCTACGCCAGAGCCCAGAGCCACAGTAACGCGGGATCCGAGCCGCGTCTGCAACCTACACCACAGCTCATGGCAACGCTGGATCGTTAATCCACTGAGCAAGGGCAGGGACCGAACCCGCAACCTCATGGTTCCTAGTCGGATTCGTTAACCACTGCGCCACAACGGGAACTCCAGAAGTTGGGATATTTTTAATACTAATACAGATGATCATTGACTTAGAAAATCTCTAATGTTTATCTCCATTTCTAAAATTCCATTATTTCAGGTAATTTTGTTAAATTACTTACAGGTATACTTATTACTGTCAACCCAGATGGAGAACCCACAGCACTTAACAAAGAGGAAGTGTTTTTGTTTTTAAATCAGCTCATAAATTGAGTCCTATTTTCTTTTTATTCTTTTTTTTTTTTTTTTTCCTTTAGGTCTTCACCCACCACATATGGAAGTTCCCAGGCTAGGGATTGGATCAGAGCTGTAGCCACCAGCTTACACCACAGCCACAACAACACAGGATCTACGCCACATCTGCGATCTACACCACAGCTCACAGCAACGCCGGATCCTTAACCCACTGAGGGAGACCAGGGATCGAACCTGAGTCCTCATGGATACTAGTTGGGTTCGTTACTCCTGAGCCACAACAAGAACCCTGAGTTCAATTTTCTAAGATGAATACCACTGGTAGTTTATCACACATTTGTTAAGCCCCTGTGTCCACTTAAAAAAATATGTACAACCTAAAAGTTTAGAGCTATGTTTTATTTGCTGGAAAAAACCTGAGGAGTTAAGCCCCAGGAGGCAGCGTCTCAAGTATCCCTGAGAAAACAGCTCGGAGGCGAGGGGAGCTAGGATATAGAGGAGTTTTGTAACAAAGGGCAGGTAGTAGGAACAAAACTTCATTGTTAATACAAGAGAATCAGATATTTCAAGGAATTTATCCTTTTCTGTGCATAGAAGGATGCACGGGTCTGGGCTCACGGAAATCATTCCTTTGTCATGCACCTCAGCTACCTGGGGCCAGTATCCCGTGCTTTTTATAACCTGAGTTTCCTCAGGGCTCACCTTAGGGAATGGCTGCCACCTGACAGATTCTAGATGGCAAGGATTGGTTTCCTTCCTGAGTTCCCTCAGGGCTCACCAGCTCACCCTCGGAGGTGGCCACAAGGTGGTGTCACTAAAGACTGTGACATCTTTTGTCGCTTGATACGGCAGGCAATATTTTATTTCTCACCTGGAAACAGTCTACTGGATTGGGGAAGAAAAATGCAGATTCACAGGTGAATCCAAAGTCAGCCACTAAAACCAGCAGAGTGATGCTTTTCCTTACACAGTTGATCCAGTCACCTCCCCTGCTTCCTCTCAAGGCTTCCCCCTGTTTCAGGACACAGTATGAGGTCCCAGGACACAGTGTGAGGGCCCAGGGCTGGTCAGGTGCCCTCTGTGGTCTGTGTCTGCCCGCCTCCCACACATGCTCTATGAGCTCCAGCTGCTGGAGATGCCAGCAATTCCAGGGCTCACAGCCTTTGCATACCTCGTTCCCTCTGCGTGGTCTGGCTCGGCCGGGGAGCCAGGGCTGGGGTGAGGAAGAGGAGGGAGCAGTGGGGAGGGGCAGCCCCTGAGCCAGCTCAGCTGGCTGGGATCTCGCCTGGGTGGAGAATTGCAGTCACTGTAAGTCAAGGTCATGATCTAAGAGGACCAGCAACACTGCTCATTGAGAGGAGGGGGATGAGACAGGGTGGTTTGAGAGCCACCTGGTGCTGTGCACGTGTTCCCAGGTGCCTCTCAGGAGGACTCCTGCCAGTGCCCTGGGCTCCTTGCACACCACCAGTATCAGACCTTCTTCCCAGCTCCCAGCTCCCAGGCTTGTCAGCTGTATGACCTTGGACGAGTGATGTAATCCTTCAAGCAACCACTTTCTTTAGAGAAGCTGGCTTGTGCATTTGTGTGCATGTGTGTGAGTGTGTATCTATACCTTATTGCCGACTGCAGTCAGTGATATCTTCTCTCTCTTTTTTTTTTTAGGCCTGCACCTGCAGCATATGGAATTTCCCAGGCCAGAGGTCGAATTGCAGCTACAACTGCTTGCCTACACCACAGCCACAGCAACACCAGATCCCAGCCGTGCCTGCAACCTACACCACAGCTCACGGCAGCAGTGGACCTTTAACCCAATGAGCGAGGCCAGGGATCCAACCTGTTTCCTCATGGATGCCAGTCAGATTCATTTCGGCTGAGCCACAAAGGGAACTCCTTTCTCTCTCTCACACACACACAGATGTTTTTTTGTGCACCCGTAAGCTTAACTCCATTATGTTTTTATCTCTGAGAAAAAAACTTTACGAAGCAAAAAATAAACCGCAGTCTTGTCTAAAGGATTACAAAAATCTAAACCCTCCAAGACAACATTAGCTGCCTACCAAAGGCACCCACGTTAGCTGGGCAACTGCAATGTCACAATTTCTCCAGCAGGTAGCAGTGCTGTGTAAGAAGAAAAGCTACCCTCAGGCTAGAGAAGAATGGAGGCTGGCTGGGGACAATCCATCTAGGTCAGCAAACACACCTTGAGCCCTTCTAGTTTCCAGGCACCGCCCTAGATGTGCAGTGGATCCAGTAGGAGGAGTGAGGGGGTGTTTCCCAGCTTGGGGAGCTCACAGTCTTAGGGAAGCATGTGTCTATCATGCAGGGTCATTCATTCAAACTGTTCCTGCAGCCTCTGTGGAAAAGAGTACAGTAGTTCCTCAAAAAAACAAAAATAAAATTAGAACTACCAGACTAGCCAGCAATTTCCCTTCAGGGTATATCTTCAAAAACGAAACGCAGGGTCTTGAAGAGATATTTGTGTTCATACAAGTGTTAAATTGTTAACATGTGGAAACAACCTGAGCGTCTCTAGAAGGAGGCGCAGATAAACAAAATGTGCTATCTTTTGTAAGTGGACTATTTATTTTTCCTTCTTAAAAAGGACGAGAATTCTGATCCACGCTATGACATGGATGAAGCTTGAGGGCGTTATGCTGAATGAAATAAGCCATTCACAAAACGACACATTCCACTTGGATGAGGACTTGGAATAGTCGGATTCACAGAGACAGAAAGTTGAATGGTGGTGGCCAGGGGCTGGGGGAAGAGGGTGAGTGTTTAGTTACAGAGTTTCAATTTGACAAGATGAAAAGCGGCAGGGGGATCACACGGTTACATTTAAAGCACTGGACAGTACACGGAAACACGGGTGAATACGGTAGATCTGTTAGGCGGACCTTACCCCCCACACAGACCCCGCCACAGCAAGTTCTTCTCTGCCCACCCACCTGCCTGCAGCGTTTGCCTTCATTGTAGGGACACGATGAAATCCCTAAGGCAAACCTATGCACATTTCCAGGCAGCGCCCCTTGGTTCAAGACCTGGAAAGCGAGTGGGTGTTTGTGTTTGCTTGGCTTTGCAGTGGGTGTGATCATCAGTCCAAGGGCTGACTGTGAAACTAGATTTATCCTGCCTTTGTTTGTGTTTGTTTTGTTTCTTTGGCCATGTCCATGGTATATGGACGTTCCTGGGCCAGGGATTGAACCTGCGCCATAGCAGTGACCTGAGCCGCTTGCTGCAGGGACAACACAGGATCCCTAACCTGCTGGACCCCAGGAGAACTCCTTTCCTGTATTTGTGACCTGTCAAAGATGCGGAAAAAGAAGACAAATCACCTGTCCCAGAGCCACAGACCCAGGAAGCAAAAAGAATTGTTTATTTATCTACTCGAGGCCAAGCATTCTACTCTGAAAACATTACCACCTTTAACCTTTATTTAATCACCCAAAAGAGATAGAATCTGCCATCATTCTCACCTGGCAAGAAGGAAACTGAGGCTCAGCATTCACAGTGTTACCCCAAAGATCCACAGCTAGGAAGCATCGGCTTATTAATTCTGAATTCTGACCCCATTTCTGTGTGGTCAGCTAAGCAGATGACAGACTTGGGCCATTTGTTTGCTTCTGCTGCCCTTGTGATGCTTAACTGACATGCTTTCCAAATGTGCATCAAGTGTGTAAAGATCACCTGATCCCTTGTGAAAAATGAAATTCTAACTTGGGTTTGGCAGAGGATTCTGCATTTCTTTCTTTCTTTTTTTTTCTTTTTAGGGCCACACCTGTGGCATAGGTAAGTTCTCAGGCTAGGAGTCGAATGGGAGCCACAGCTACTGGCCACAGCAATGCCAGCTCTGATGCACGTCTGTGACCTATGCCACAGCTCTTGGCAACGCCAGATCCTTAACCCACTAAGCGGGGCCAGGGATCGAATCCTCATCTTCATGGATACTAGAGAGGTTCGTTTCTGCTGAGCCACAAGGGGAACTCCAGATTCTGCATTTCTAACAAGCTCCCAGGCGATACTAAAGATGCTGGTGGTGGGGACCCCACTCTGAATAGCAAGACTTTAATCTGCAGGGGTTCCCCAACTTCCTCATTGTCTCAGAAGCTTCTTCCCAGGACTTTAGGTCAAAAGAAATTCCTCTTCTACTTTTTAAGTTGTTAAGTCCAAATAACATACTAAGTTTTATCTTCCAATAGCTTAACAGCCATTAAACAATTATATCATATAAATTGAAAGAACCCTATGATGTTTTTATTCTTTTCTTAAATAAGCACAATTACTTACTAGTAGGTTATAGGCATAGCCCAGCCCTGCACAACTTCTCAAACTTTGGAATCCGTTTGGATGCCCCCAGCCTCATTTCCTGCTCCGTACTGATTTTTAGTGATACTTGCTCATAGCACAACAATCGTCAAAAATCTGGCTTCCAAAAGACATGACATCGTCAAAAGGAATTCAGAGCATGTTGAAATCGTGATCTCCCTGGAACTCATATTTCACACAGAGGCCAACAGATATCAAATACTGCTGTATTTCCCTCTGGATCTTAAAATATCCCGAGGTACCCCACAGCTTCCCAGCGCACAGTTTGGGAGCCGTGGCTTTACCGCACGCTGCCTTGTGTGAGAGAACAGCGGGGTGGAGATGTGGGTTAGGAGCCAAGAGACTCTTACTAAATTACCTTGTACCTCAGCAGGTTGCCAAGGTCTTGAGGCCCTTTTCTGAACAGAGAGTGGACCACACGAGCTGACCTTGAACCTTCAGATATAATACACGTGATTCTCATGACTGAACACGTGTCTCAGCTCCCCCATAAAATTAAGCTCTTAGCAGGTGAAGGCTGAGTCTCATTTAACATCAAATATTGCAGTGCCTTCCTCACAGTAGTTGCTCAGTAAAGAGCTGTGCAATAAATTCCTTTTGAAAATATCTTAATTTCCTGGGGGTGCGGGTGGGATAGGGTGGGTGATTCTATTCTTTCTCTCTTTTTTTTTTTTTTGTTTTTTTAGGGCCGCACCAGTGGTATATGGAGGTTCCTAGGCTAGGGGTCGAATCGGAGCTGTAGCTGCTGGCATACACCATAGCCACAGCAAAGCCAGATTAAGCCGTGTCTGCAACCTACACCACAGCTCATGGCAACGCCAGATCCCTAACCCACTGAGTGGGGCCAGGGATCGAACCCACAACCTCATGGTTCCTAGTCAGATTCGTTTCTGCTGTGCCACGATGGGAACTCCTGTTCACTCTTTAATATTCAAAATATTTTGATGGATGATAAAGCATTTTAGTGGCCAGTGTTTGAACAGTAATTTTATTTATTTATTTATTTATTTAATTTTGCTCTTTGGGGCCACATCTGTGGCACACAGAAGTTTCCAAGCCAGGGATAGAATCAGAGCTGCAGCTGCTGGCTTTCACTGCAGCCACAGCAAGGCCAAATCTGAGCCGTGTCTGTGACTTACACCACAGCTCTTGGCAACCCTGGATCCTTTAACCTACTGAGCAGGGCCAGGGATGGAACCTGCTTCCTCATGGGTATTAGTCAGATTCTTAGCCCACTGAGTCACAATGGGAACTTCCTGGGCAGTCATTTTCAAAGGATACATGCCTAGTAGAGACATTTGCGCCACGGGATTCCAAGAGGGCAGGAACAGAAATAGCCATGGGGAAGGACTGAACGCCAAAGCTGGGGTTCTGGTTCTAGGTCAGCCACTTACTCACTCACTGCCTGTGTGGATTTGGGCAAGTCCCCTGATTCTCTGTACTTCAGTCTATCTCTTTGATAGGAATCCTATCAGCTCTTCTCTGCCCACGGGGTAATGCAGAATATTTTAAAAGGTGCTGGATGTGAGTGTGCTCTGTGAGTTTGGCATCCTCGTCATCCCAGCCTGGTCCTCCCAGCACCCCCTCCACAGAGGGGTGATGACAACTGTCCACTATTGTTGGCAAATGACAGCAGCTTCCAAAACCCATAACCAGAAGCAGAGATCCCCGCCCAGTGTCACTTTTTTTTTTTTTTTTTTTTTTTTTGGTCTTTTTGCCTTTTCTTGAGCCTCTCCTATGGCATGTGGAGGTTCCCAGGCTAGGGGTCAAATCGGAGCTATAGCTGCCGGCCTACACTACAGCCACAGCAATGCGGGATCTGAGCCGTGTCTGCGACCCACACCACAGCTCACGGCAACGCCGGATCCTTAACCCACTGAGCAAGGCCAGGGATTGAACCCGCAACCTCATGGTTCCTAGTCGGATTCATTAACCACTGCGCCATGACGGGAACTCCCAGTGTCACTATTTTAATCATGGGGCTCAGATATTATCCAGGTCATTGGAAAGGAGTCAGGAGGAGAAGGCCAAGAGACACTCAGTCTCAATCCATCGGAGAGCTAACAAATTCAGCATCATACATCAATTTATTTCGTAAATATCTATGTGTCCTTTGAGACAGAATCTTTCACCTTCATCTAAGGAGCAAAAGAAAATGGACATCAGGGAGTCCTGTGGTGCAGTGGGTTAAGGATCTGGTGTTGTCTCTGCAGAAGTTCGGGTCACTCCCATGGCATGGGCTTTATCCCTAGCCAGGGAACTTTCATATGCGTGGCCAAAAAAAAAAAAAAAAAAAAAAGGCTATCTGTAGTATGCCAATTACTCTTATTATTTCCTTGGGACAGATCAAGCTGTGAAATGTCTTTCCCTTAAAAATGGAAATTCTCTTCAGTGCCAGGATGTAGGTTCCAACCCCCACCCAGCATAGCGGGTTAAAGGATCCAGGGTTGCTGAGGTTGCCACAGCTGCTGTGTAGGTCACAATTGCTTCTCGGATCTGATCCCTGGCCCAGGAACTCCACAAGGCATGGGGCGAAAAAAAGATAGGAAGGAAGGAAAGAAAGAAGAAAAAAAAAGAAAGGAAGGAAGGAAGGAAGGAAAAAGAAAAGGAAAGGAAATTCCAAGCTCAAAGCCTGACACTTTTCCCTAAACCAATAGAACCACTTTCCAATCTCACCTCAGTATCAAGATGAATCACTTTGTCCACCCACCTAAGTCAGCAGTCCTCCTGTCCCCTAATTGATGAGACCTCAGGGATCTACTAATTCTCTCTTTTGAGAATTAGGTCCAAGAACATCTGCCAATTAATCCTCGAGTTGTCCCTTGGGTTTACAGTTCATTACTGTTTTTAGCTATCTGTATTAACCGTTAAATCGTAAATAGACCAAACATATTGTGGAAATGGAGAGCTCTGTGTGTGTGGGTGTTTTCATCAGAGTTACTCAGAGAAACAAAACAAATAGCAGAGAGAGAGAGAGAGAGGGAGGGAGAAGGAGGGAGGGAGAGAGAGAAGAGGAAGACTTTGAGGAATTGGCTCATGCAATTGTGGCGTTTGGCAAGTTTGCAATCTGCAGGACAGGCTGGCAGGCTGAAAACTCAGACAGGGTTTCTATTTTGCAGTCTTGAGGCCAAATGTCTTCTTCTTTGGGATCCTTCAGTCTTTGTTTTCAAGGCCATCACCTGATTAGATAAGGCCCACCCATTATGTCACTCAAAGTCTACTGATTTAAATGTTAATCACATTTAAAAATTACCTCACAGCAACATGTAGACTGGTGTTTGACCAAACAACTTAACATGCTAGCCTATCCAAGTTGACACATAAAATCAAACATCACAGATAAGTGTCCAAAAATGACCGAGGCCCTCAGAAACAGCCTACAATCAGCTACTTATCTTAATTCAACTGGTACCACCATGAGAGGAGTAAAACCGAGTGGGAGAAAAGACTCAGGATGGAGGAGTTTTCCCAGGTAAATGTCTTAGGAAAATGAAGAACCAAAGTTCCTCCTCCAACACCCCGTGCTGGGCTTTCCGGCCCCCATGGTGAGTGGGAACATCTGGACGGGTGTGAGAACATCTGGGCGGGTGTGGGAACATCTGGATGGGTGTGCTCACTGCGAGGCAATCAGTCTTTGGGCTGATGTTCCCTTTACATCAATGCTGCCTCCTCCACTCGGGCGAGTCCCTTCTGAGTAACGCACTGCTCTGTCGGGGCCAGAGGCAACACGGACCTCTGGGGAAATAATGCTAAATCCTCGCTCAGGGGTGGCCCTGTCCTCCCTCCCACCGCTCCCCTCTCCCAGGACAGGGGTCAGACCAGCCTGGTGCCAGGAGGTTAACCTGGTGGGAGGTTGGCACCGTGCCTGGAGTACTGTGAAAACAGCATTCCCGGAAATCTTCTGCCTGCTTGTTCAAAAGTGCCATTCCCCTCTCCCCACCCCACCCCCAGGTGCTGTGCTTAGTTTTGTTAGGAAGTGATTTCTAACCAGTGATCACTGGAGCTTCTGAGAAGCTCTCACTGACCCACCGGGTGATCCTCAGCTCCCTTCCTATCCTTAGGGTCCTGCCTGGTTCCTGATTCCCTCAGGGACTGACCCCCAACCCAGCCCCACCACGTGGCAAACACAAACTACTCCATGGAGGGGATGGTAAAGGCCCATGACCTGTACATGGGTGCAAGGACCCTCCCTGATCTGATTCCCTGTAATTTTCTCATGTTATTTTCTCTAATCTCCTTGTATTCTCTCTCTATCTCTCTTTGAACTCGCCTGTGGCATGCAAAGTTCCCAGGCCAGGGATTGAACCCAAGCCATAGCAGTGACCCAGGCTGCAGCAGTGATAGCTCTGGATCCTTAAACTGCTGAGCCATCACATTTCTGATCTGGTCATTAGAAGTTCTGATCTACCAGGACCTTTGAGGTCTCCTTTATTTGTTACTTCCTTCTTCCCTCGGCAGCGTCATGTTCTTTTCTGCCCTTCCTTCATGCTCTTTTTTTGCCTGGTGAAGGGGCAGAGGAGGAAGTAGAGTGAAGAGGGCAAAAACTGAGCTCCAGAGGGAGACTGGGGATCAGTGACCCTGAGTTGTTTTGAATGAGCTGAAAGAGTGACATCAGCGCGCGTCTGCATGTTTGTGTGTTGCGTGTGCCCTGTGTGCACTCAAACGTGTGAGTTTGTGCACACAGTATCTGTTGGTGAATCACCTAAATGATGCCAACAAAGTCTCAGACACCAAGAGGAAAGTGATGGGAACGAGAGGTGAACGGAGACTGAATCAATGTCTAGGGGAACCAGAGGCTTTAAACGCATGAGCTCCAGGACTTGTCGCATGAACCTGGAGAGGACAGGATGACACATTGTTTTTACAGATGAGGACAGGGAAGCAAAGAGAGCTTCTATAACTGAGTGGGACACTGTGGGGCCTTCCCCGCACAGCCCCTTCCCCCACACCCTCTGCTTGAGCTCCTTTCTGAAGTTCTAGAAAACAGTCTCCGAGAGGCACCTTTCCTGAGTGGTTTCACACATGTGAATATCTCCCCATCAGATGGAAAATGTTAACTACTTGATGACCATAAGCTCATAGGCCCTGGGCCTCCTGGACTGATCCTGTTAACCCCTGTGATACGGCCCTGTTATGTCACCATCAGCCAATCAGAGAACTGAGCACCAGCTGAACACGTACATCCCCCCACCCCGCACCTGACCTCCCGCCACCCCCCTCACCCCCCACAACCTGGCTTTTTAAAATGCTTTACAATTTACTTGGGGGAGTTTGGGGTTTTGACGGGGGACAAGCCACCCGTCTCCTTGCGTGGTCCTGCAATAAACCTTCCTCTGCTCCAGACTCTGACGTTTCAGAACTCGCAACAACAGTTAAGTAAGTTGCCACAAGGTAGAGCTAGTCAATGCCCGAGAGCAGTCACAGCCCACGCGTCTGGGTCCAAAGCTCCCCGTTGCACCACTTGTCCTTCTCAGATGTATGTTTGTACTCTCTATACAGAAGGGTCCTGGGGATGGTTTAGAATATTTTGCTTCCCTACACTGACTCAATCGGATCCTGGATTAGAGGGAGAAGATTTCCTGAGATCCCTTTTTTGAGCCTCAGCATCCCTCCCTTGCCAAATCCTGTTTTCCTTTCGGGACAGAGTTTACGATTTGGATCTGGCCTCCTGTCAACAGTCTGGGTGGGAATCAACTGGGTTGGAGCCCTGCCTTTCTCCAATACCCCTGGTGTGTGTAGTTCTTCCTTGCTGGGAAGTAGCTGAGTCACCTTATTGGGTAATTTAAATGCAAAATCTTTGGGTATCCCTGAAATTAAATTTAAAAAGTAAATTTAAAAAGTTCAATTTAAAAGGAATCAGGTAACCAGGCCAAATCTTAAAAAATGCAAAACAGTATACTCTTTTCTCTCACTGAGTCCTCACCAAGTGCCTACCCTGTGCAGCCTTGCGGTGCTCTAGCCGAGCAGGAGATGGGTGGGCTCCAGCATGTACCACTGCAACTAGCTTCTTGTTTACACTTCCCGAGGCAGGAGGTCGGTGGGCTCCAGGACAAACATTTACAACCAGACACCTATCTATACTTCGAGATAGAAATAACAACAGGCACAAGGCAGATAACTGGTACTTGTATTCTGTGCACTTGTTAAACTATGGTAATGACAGAATCAGAAGAGGGGCCGAGGAGCCCTGCTTGGAGGAAAGAACAAAGAGGTCACATACTCCCCATTCTCCGGGCCAGGGAGACCCCCAAATACACATGCACAGAGACCCCCTGGGTCAGAAGGGGAGGGGGTGCCAGGCCATGAGAAGTCTAGACAACATGCTTGCTCAGGAATCCATCTTGGCCAAAAGATGAGGATGCGGATGGGGGGAGGGCCCGGGTCTGGTCAGGTGTAAAGGATAAAACAAGAAAATTGGCCTCGAAGTTCCCGTCGTGGCGCCGTGGTTAACCAATCTGACTAGGAACCATGAGGTTGCGGGTTCGATCCCTGGTCTTGCTCAGTGGGTTAAGGATCTGGCATTGCCATGAGCTGTGGTATAGGTCGCAGATGCGGCTCCGATCCCGAGCTGCTGTGGCTGTGGTGTAGGCCGGTGGCTAACAGCTCCAATTCGACCCCTAGCCTGGTAACCTCCATATGCCGTGGGAAGCGGCCCTAGAAAAGGCAAAAAAAAAAAAAAGAAAAAAGAAAGAAAGAAAGAAAATTGGCCAAAGGAAGACAAAGACCCAGAGGAACTGTCCCGTATACGTGATTTAAATCACCTCTCTGCTGCGCTCCTCCTTCAGGGGACGCCGGAACGCTCGCCTCTCCTCTGGGTGTGTCACCGCTTTGCTTCTGCCTTAGCCAAAGAGACCCTTCTCCATGTCTTCTCCCGTGTGGTGTCCTGTGCTTCTAACAATAAACCTTGCACCTGTTTTTACAGTCTTTGCCTTCTTGAAACACTCCTGCTTTCAAAGGGGACAAGAATCAGGGCAATTCTAGCCTCTAGCTGGTCGAGAGCCTAGGATTCCTGGGTTTCACCCAGGCTGCCTAGGTTCAATTCCTGAGCAGAGAATTAAGATCTTGCTTCAAGCCATCAGGCACTGCTGTCTCTCCCAAATCAAGAGGAGTTGAGTTTTTATGAAATTTGTCATTTCTTCCAGAGCAAAGCCTTCGAGAAGGAACAAATGGAATCCATTCCTACCTGAGCTAACCCCAGAGCAGGCCTGTCACCGTGGTTCTTGGGGCCGAGGCAGCCGTTTCTGAGAAAGGCCCACGTGGAAGATCACCTGTCCAGAAGAATGAAGAGAGAAAATAAACCTCATGCCAGGCCCAGGGCTGGAAACTTTCCCATATGTTTTCATGTGTAACCCTCCCCCAGACTTAACAGAGTCTGCATTCATGTGTTTTTTCCAGGGAGGAAGTGAGACTCCAGGGAGGTAAAGACACAGGTCAAATCCTAAGGGGGTGTGGAGCCAGAAACTGAACCAGGTTCATCAGATCACAAGGTACAGGACCCGGGCTCCGCCCTGGAAAGCCTGGTCCCCGTAGGAGGTGGAATAGATCTTTTCGCTTCCACCCCTCTTTGCTTTCATTCAGGGATCCTGGGTTCCGAAGTCCTCTGTCTCCTTTGTATTCTTTTTCAGAGCAAGCCCTGGTTTCACCTCCTCTGTGAACTCTCCTCAGACCCCCTGGCAGTGCGTAGCCTCCGCTGACCCCCAGCTCCCCCAGGCTCCAGGACTGACATTTGTTTAGCGCGGAATGTACTAGGCCATCAGTATTTGCTGCTGGCTCTCTCTCCAGGACAGCGTGAGCTTGAGGAAGTCTGGGACTGTGTCTGACTCATCTCTGAACCCTCAGTGCTCAGAAAACAGTGAGATAAACACCTGAGAAGAGGGAATCAATACACAAATGAAGCCATATAAATTCCAGAGCTTCAGAACAGAAAACTGACTGCAAGGACATGACATAATTCCCAATATAATACAGTCAAAACCAGAATCAGATATGACACATGCTGTATCTCTCATGCTCTGGGGACTTGACTGGCCTAGAATGACCGCTGTTAGCCAATGGGAGAAACAGGCTAGTGGCCCCGTGGGCTGACGGCTTGTACCTTAGGAGATCTCACTGTCTTTACCCAAGAGAGAAGTGCTGGCTTATTTCCTTTCCCAGAGAACAGGTGGCAGCTCCAGGTTTCCCTGGGCCACTGGCTGCAGGATCAGTGCCTGAAGGGCCGTTGTGCCTCAAGCACTTAGAAAACATCTTTGGCCACAGTGGCCTGAGAGCCCGAAGCACCAGAATGTCCCTAAGAACCTCAGCCTGACTGAGGACAGTTTATGAACTGTCACTTCGTGCTGGCCCCTGCAATTTCAGTGGTTATGAAGCAGGAAAAACAGACAGCACATGAAATTTTAAATTGATTGATTGTAGGCACATATCTCTAATTGCAGTCTCTCTCTCTCTCTCTTTTTTTTTTTTTTTTTTTTGTCTTTTTGTGTTTTCTTGAGCTGCTCCCGCGGCATATGGAGGTTCTCAGGCTAGGGGTCTAATTGGAGCTATTGCTGCTGGCCTAAGCCAGAGCCACAGTAACTCGGGATCCGAGCCACGTCTGTGACCTACACCACAGCTCGTGGCAACACCGGATCCTTAACCCACTGAGAAAGACCAGGGATCAAACCTGCAACCTCATGGTTCCTAGTTGGATTTGATAACCACTGAGCCACGACAGGAACTCCTCTCTTTTTTCTTAAAGCGTGCATTTACAAGAAACCTGTGTCTTGAATCTGGTTGCATTTGAACAAGTCACTTACCATCTCTGTTCCTCAGTTTCCTCCTCTGTAAAATGAAGAGATGGACAAAATGCGTCAGACTTTAAACACATCTACACAATTTGTCTCAGAAGTTCTACTTTGATGAGTCTTATCTGAGGAAATAAGCAGAAATATTTTTGTAAAGAAGTGCACATCACAGTATTATTTACTATGTGGGGAACATGAAAAATAGATAAGGGGCCATCGTTAGGGTCAAATGAATTATGATATATTCACTGAATGGAATATGTACGGCTATTAAAAAGGAGAATTGAAGGGCACGTGGGAGTTCCTGTTGTGGCTCAGGGGGTTACGAACCCAACTAGTTTCCATGAGGGTGCAGGTTTGATCCCTGGCCTTGCTCAGAGGGTTAAAGATCTGGTGTTTCCGTGAACTGTGGTGTAGGTCACAGAAATCAAGAAATTTAAAAATAACTGGAGTTCCCATCACAGCTCAGCAGTTAATGAATCTGACTGGCATCCATGAGGATGTGGGTTTGATCCCTGGCCTTGCTCAGGGGGCTGAGGATCTGGAGTTGCTGTGAGCTGTGGTGTGGGTCGCAGATGCTGCTCAGATCCTGTGTCGCTGTGGCTGTGGCATAGGCTGGCAGCTGCAGCTCCGATTCCACCCCTCGGCTGGGAACCTCCATATGCTGCAGCAAACAAACAAACAAAAACAAACCCCCGAGACATGTGGGATAGCGTGACTAAACGCTATAATATAGCGTTTCAATGCTCTCCCGTAAAAGACCACCAGATACACACCTGCAGTTGACCGAGTTCTGTTCATTACTCCTTCATGTGAAGGAACATGCCCAGGAGGCTCGGGAACTGTGTGTAGAAAGGACTTAGAGGGTCTGGCTTGTGGCAGACGATCTGGTGCTGACTTTGGGAAGTAACGCTGAAGTAGCACTCGGCTCCAGGCTGGATGCTGTCAGGAAGGAGAGAGAATTCTATGAATGGGCATCTTAATCAAACCTATTGCAAGGAGAGAAGCCTTAGAAGCTCCAGACTAAAGCTAACGCTGGAATTGGCAAAAAGCAAGAGTCACTCGTGTTTGCCAAGACGGGGAGTTTGTGTTTGACCATTTTGTGGGTCACATTTTGGTCTGTGTTCAGACATGACTGTAGGGGGGTCTTGTTTTGGTCTCAACCCATCATGGTCACAGAGTGGCTTTGCCTGATACTGATGTTTTGTCAAATGGTTTATGCTCAGCAAGGCAAATAGCAAGGCCCAGCTCTGAGTGTCAGGCCAGTGTCTCAATATCAGGGGCTGCTTTTATTTTTTCTCAGTTGTCCATTTTAAAAGCATAATACAACAAGGAATATGCAAAACACAGTATAAGGGGTACTATTTTTAACTTCGTAAAGGCCATATAAGAAATTCACCAACTGGGCACCATGAGCAAATTAATGAGGTGGGATTCAACATAATTTCTTATAATTTTGTTTTACTTTTTAGGATTTCTTTCTCTTTCTTTGATAAATCAGAGGTAGCTTCTATAAGAAAAAAATGACCTATAATAAGCAGTTAGCTTTATAATTGTACACCTAGTAAAAAGAGACAAATGGAAAGTACTGAACTTGATCTCCAGTCCCTTTCATTAAACTTCTATTTCGAGATCATTCACATGCAGTTGTTAGAAGTGATACGGTGAGAGATTTCAAAAAGTATGTTACCCGGTTTCCCGCAATGGGTGGTTAACATTTTGCATCGCTGCAGTGCATTATCACACCGGAATATCAACACTGAAACAATCCAGTCCCTTTCGACACTGAGAAGGGGGACGTAGAAAAGGAAGCGCATGTCGGACAGCAGAGGCAGGAGAATAAAAAGCTGTTTCTATCTGTGCCCATTGGGTTCAGGAAGTTCATCAAACCAGATAGACTTGGAAAAATAAATAGCAGTAAAGAGGTGTTTCCGCAGGGACACTGGCCCTTTCTTCTCAACCTGATGTTGAAGAGGCCACAGAACTGAGAAGGAGACAGAAGGATCTGAGAAAGTAATGCAAACATGGGGACAACCACTGAGAGAGACAGGGGACAGGCATGTGGTGAGCGTGCAGCTCTGTGCCTGTGTATGTGGAGTTTGGGAGTGGGCAGGAGCCGCTAGAGAGGCCAGGATGCTGTGGAGGCCAATAAGCTAGAGAAAAGCCTCCAAACTGTATCTGTTTTCTTTCAATTCCCCCATTAGCCTACATAAATACTCCATGACCATTTTGTGGCAGAAAAAGAGCTAATGTGGAAGGGAAACAAGAGCTCCATGCTCAAGCCTGGCTGAGGCGAGGTACAGGTAACAACAGGTGTGGACTGACCTGCCGGCCTCGCTAGTCCTTCCCCAGCTGTGCCCACCCATCTCCAGAGGGGCTCACACACACGGGCCAGGCCCACAGCTCGTGGAGGTAAAGGGATTTCCCTAAGGTACAGAGTCCTTGGGGAAGGCTGGCCCACAGCAATCAACACCAGAAGAGACCCACAGTCCCCACATGGGTCCTTCCCATTCCCTAAATCATCAGGAGGGAACCAAACGAGGCTTAGGTTTAAGTTGTTCCGCAGGTACAAATTTTCGGCTACGGCAGCTGTTATATCCCATGGAATATAAGCTCGTACACATTGCAAGAGGAAGATACCAAACAAACAAACAGGCATCAGGCTGGGAAGCTTAAACAGATGAAGCATATCTAATAGACGAGGCAGAACACAATTTTAGAATAAGCACAAGAAATATGCTCAAAAAGGAAAGAGAATATTAGTAGCATGAAGCAGGAGCAAGGAGTTACAGCGTGGGGGTGAGCATTTCAGCAGTTGTTCATAAATGGGATGGTATTTCCTGACTAGAGATTTTCCAAACTTTGCTGGAAATCTACAGAATTTCACTAGTGTGGTTATTTAACCTCTAGCATTTACCATGAAGTCCTTCAACCCTGTTGTCTTTGCAACATGAGGATGCTAAGATCATCCAACTTAAAATTCTTCACCTCTATATGCTCCATTGGATGGCTGATTCTACTTCTGACCTCAGCCTCCTGAAATAGATACCTTAATACTCCAAACCCGCATTGCTCAATATGGGAGCCACCACCCACAGGCGGCTATGTACATGTATCAACACGAAGTAGAATGAAACAGCGAGTTCCACAGTTTCACTAGCCACATTTCAAGTGCTCAGTGGGCACAAGGTACCTACTATGTTGGACCAAGAAGACTTCCACCATCACAGGGAGTTCTTTCGTCAGTGCCGGTGCAAATAATGGGAGTTACTTCCTCCTTTAAGCACCATGAGACCCGAGCCCTGTTGTGGAGAACCATTTACCTCTGAATGACAGACATAATCTTTGTTCTAGAATTCTCTTCCTGTTGACTTCTTCTACATCGCTCGATCAGGGTTGGGATTGAAACGAAATGGATCCCAGAATGTTCTGCCTCTCGCCCAGTCACTGTGTGCTTGGCTTTGGTTGGAAAGAACAATTGGGGTTAAGATTTGCGTGCCTACAGTCACACACACATACGAGCATTTCTGCTGGGGACCTGGTGATGAAGCCCGTGTCTTTAGACCTCTTGGGTCAAATTAAGAATACTCTTTTCTCTCGAAAATTAATATCTGCAGTTGATAGGATTAGGATCTTTTCTTCTCTTTTCTTTTCCCTCCCTCCCTCTCTCTCTCTCTCTCTTGCCAAGGCAGGGTTTGGTAAAATCAGGCATTGATTCTCTGTAACTCCACTACATCTGAAATAAGGCTTTAAAGTACTGAAGAGTATAAATATTTGCACTGTTGGCAAATGCACATTGCTCTGTCACCCAATACCCAAATGGAGGGAAAAAATAAAAGCCTCCTCTCTGCTTTGGGTCGTTAGAACGAAGCTCTAGGAGGGGATTTATAACTACACAGTTGCAAATTATGAATGTGCATTTGTTCAAGAACGACACCCTGTTGATTTGCTATTTAGTTTTTTTATTGTTGGCTTTTGCTTTGCTCTACAGGAGAGCGACTGCAGATTTGGCTGCCGCTCAGATGGAGGAATCGCCGGGGACGTTGTTCCTATTCAGAAATGCATGGGGTGTATCAAAGACGGAGCTTGCAAACATGTATATTAAAACCTATACATTACCCGCACAATGAAAACCCTCATCCCACTCGACACGGGAGGCTTGGAGCTGAGTGTGAACAGAGGCCTGGCATGCTGGAGGCAGCTGAAGGAATGCTTGGCCTCCCTAATGATCTAGTTCCAGTGCTTCTGCCCCTGCTTGGCCAAGTCCCTGCTAGGCTTTCCTTACAGGCCATCAGAGGAGGGCATGGGGAGGAGGAGAGATGGAGGGGAGAGTCAAGGAGCTTCCCCTTGTAATCCTGCTCAGAACCTCGGAGTCTACGTGTTCTACACGTTAGTCTTCTCAGTAGTTTCCCTTCAACAAAAGGATCTCCAAACACTGGAGAATGGAAGCAAGAAGCTTTCCACTGGGATTGAGAGGCTCAGGGAGGAGTGGGATTGGCCTTCGTACTTGTTTTCTTTCTGAGCCCGAGCCTCAGGGCAACGAGCATTGGCCGGTGTGCCTCAAGCCTTTCCCATGTGTGATGGCTCATTTCAGTGAACGTGCACAATTCGTTCTCGTTCCAGCTACTGTCTGTCAGGCGGAACAGAGAGCCACGTGGTCATGCAAGGGGATGGGGAGGGAGGGCGACGTGTGGCCGGGGAGAGGATGGAGGGATCTTTCAAAGGGAAGAGCTATGTTTCCCGGGACACATGAACACTTGGCAACAAGAAATTATGATAGCATTGTCCAGGACAGTAAAGAGTGGTACCAGTCACTCAGCATTGAAGGACAACCCCACCAGCACTCCAAGAACTGTGGGAAGGAGTTCCCTTGTGGCTCAGAGGGTTAAGGACCCAGTGTTGTCACTGATGTCGCTCTGGTTACAGCTGTGGCTTTGGTTTGATCCCTGGTCCGGGAACTTCTATATGCCACAGCCAAAAAAAAAAAAAAAAAAAAAAAGAACCTTGGGAATACTTTTTTAAAAAATTTCCTGAAAATGAGTACTCCTCTTATTAAAGTTCACCTTTTCTTTTTTAGGGCCACACCCATGGCATATGGAGGTTCCCAGGCTAGGGGTCGAATCGGAGCTGTAGCTCCCAGCCTGTGCCACAGCCATAGCAACTCAGGATCCAAGCCACATCTGAACTACACCACAGCTCACGGCAATGCCAGGTCCTTAACCCACTGAGTAAGGCCAGGGATTGAATCCATATCCTCATGGATACTAGTTGGGTTCGTTAACCACTGAGCCTGACAAGAACTCTAAATGTTCACCTTTTAATTGCATCAGTCATCCTGCTAAAAAAACATGTTGGTGGAGAATGTATGATACTTGAGAACCACCGGAGAAAAGGGTGAAAAAAACAGGTGTCCAGACTTGCTCAGCCTCATCACAGCTCCCTTCCCCTCACAATGCAGGCAGACAGTTGTCTCTTGCCTCCTGGGGGTGGATTTATCAGGAAGTTAATGAAGCTTAAACTTCAGGGCCCCCAATAGCAGGTGGTCGCTTTATTGCTGGGGGTAGCTGGGAGCCACAGTGTTCAGGGAGGAAGGAAAGTCAGGTTGCCATCAGGAAGCATTACTGGTAAGTGGCTAACAGAATCACAGAAGAACAGGAAAAAGATATTTAAGATTCCAGACCTTGGATCTAGCACTGGTCCCAACCTCTCCCCCATCCTGCATCTTCCCCACCCCATCTCCAGGTTTCACATGCTTCTTCCAAACTCCTGTCTCTCAACCTGACCTTGTCTGAGTCACTGCTGCCTTTTGGTGGCCCCAGCTGAGGGTCAGTTTGGTGTAAAGGCTCTGGTTATAGAACCCCAGGAGGGCTCACAACCATGAATCTCCTTATACCAGAGGGTGTTTCAGACACTTTCCCCCAAGGTGAGCCCAGGACCCACGACAAGCCCATAGGCACTACCCTGGCTGCCTGGCAGCGAGGAGCTGGCAAAGATTGTATACAGTGGTCATCCCTCCACACGAAGCTGCCAGGATCACAGCACCCATGCATTCAGAGGCCTGAGTTCCCATCTTGGCTTCTCCTCCAAGTCCATTTCCTTGCCTCTTTAGTTTTCTGACAATTGCTTTTGAGGATCAGATGACTTGAGAGAGGAAAAAGACTGAACAAATACAAGGGCTCAGAACACACTGTTCTTTTCATGAAGGACATTATTTAAGAAGCGACTAAGTAGTAGTATTTTTTTGGCCATGCCTACAGCAGGTGGGAGTTCCCAGGTCAGGGACTGAACCCATGCCACAGCAGTGACCCAAGCCGCTGTAGTGCCAATGCCAGATCCGTAACCCACTATGCCACAGGGTGACCCCAGTAATATATTTTAAATATAGTTGATATAGGATTTGATGGATAAATACTGTTTTTTCTGGAGCTCTAATACATAATTGTAAGGACTTGAGGATGTGGGGTTCACTGTTTTCGTTCAAAGTTCACATTTGGCTCCAGACTGGAAGAGCAAGGCTGGTTAGGATGAGCGTGGTTATCTTCTGCTTTCTGCTGCTTCTCAGCAAGTCTCCTAAAGGATGAGGGATCTCATCTTACTGGAAGGACCTGGGACTGGGGGTCAGGAAATACCTGTCCTTTTCTGCTTGAGAAAGACAAGCTAATGTCTCGGATTTTTGAGGAAAGAGCTCATTTCAAATACGACATTGTTTTCCCTTTAAATACACCTCTGTGCAGAGTCTCCTGTCCTGGTTTTGGCGGTGGGGTGGGGAGGGGTCAGGAATTATGGTCTTTATCATGTTCTGAGCTGCTGTAAGGATGATATTTTCAAACCAGTTCAAAGGCAGTCCTGTGTTCAGGAGACCAGGACAAGGAGATTTTCAGCCCATCTATTTCCTGCGCATTCATTCACTGCCATCAGGAGTTTTCTGAGCAACATTTTCACACTAAAAAATTTCAAGTGGCAAAGGTGCCTCATTTATACCAGATGACAGGGCGTCTACACAATCCATCATATAGCTAGGGAAAATTACTGCCTGACTAATTTATTCTCACAACTGCCTGCCATCTCAGTCTAGCCTTGTTTTAAGAAAACAGCATGGATGGGGGTTCCCATTGTGGCTCAGCAGTAACGAGCCCAACTAGTATTCATGAGGATGCAGGTTCAATCCCTGGCCTTGTTCAGTGGGTTAAGGATCTGGCATTGCCGTGAGCTGTAGTGTAGTTTGCAGATGCAGTCTGGATCCCGAGTTGCTGTGGCTATGGTGTAGGCCAACAGCTGCAGCTCTGATTCAGCCTGGGAACTACTGTTAAAAAAAAAATAAGGAAGGAGGAAAGAAAGAAAGAAAAGAAAAAGAAAGAGAGAGAGAAAGAAAGAAGGAGAGAGAGAAAGAAAGAAAGAAAGAAAGAAAGTAAGAAAGAAAGAAAGAAAGAAAGAAAGAAAGAAAGAAAGAAAGAAAGAAAGAAAGAAAGAAAGAAAAAGAAGGACAGACAGACAGACAGACAAAGAAAGAAAGAGGGAAAACAGTATGGACAACACAGGCTTGGGAGGGAAAATTCACTTAACTGCATTCACAAGGAAACCCTGCTTGAGTCCTTTAAGGTCCATCTCAATCCTTGGGAGCCTGATTCTGCCTCTCTGGGTGATAGCTAAACATTAGAAGTTGGCTGTGTGATCTCAGCAGAAGTTTTTAAAGAGGATCTGGATTTAAATGGAGGCACAAGTCCTGTTTGGGGCTTTTGAAAGAGAACTAAGTGTTTCCGTCCAGTGCACCCTCCTCTCAGGCCTGGGCTTGGGGTAAATGCCTTCAGAATGACCAAAAGGCCAACTGATTTGCCAGTTCTATTGGGATGCCTTTAATTGGGCCCTTCTTTTGGAGTGGGCTTCATGTAATGCTCTTAGTTTTTTAATATAATGGTTTTTTGGCTGGAGGGAAGTGAGTCACAAATGTATTGAGAACTACTTTAATCTGAATGTAATCCTAGCCATGAAACCTCTAACTCACCCGCCTAGAAAAGGGCCACACAGGTTAAGGAGAGTGGAGGACCTTTGGCTTCACTCCGAATCCCCTGGTGATGTCCGGGGTTGGTCAGACGTTTTGGCTGGCTTTTCCCCTCATCATTTCTGTAAGCACTCCTTTGAGGCTGGGAGTACTACAAAGACTATTTTCCTGAACAGAGGAGGGTTGGTCTTTTAAAGCTTTGCAAGTGATGGGCTCTCCCTACTGGAAATACTTCTTCAGATGCTGTGACTAAAGTCCATATAATTGCTACTGATTTAATACCCAGGCAGTGGGTATTTGGCAATAGAAAAGGCACAGTCTATATTCTGAAAATGTCTTAAAATTATTCTGTTATAGATGAATAGGGCTTTTAAGCTCATTATGCCCTGTGTCATATATTATGTCATTTAGTTCTCAGACTATGAAGGCAAAGTGGGGATTACTATCTTCATTTTTAAGATAATGAAACAGACTCAGAGAGTTCCAGGGACTTGTTCAGTGTTGCAAAAGAAACTAAGGCCTCTGTATCTTCAATAGCCAGTCTACTTCCCCGCTGCCCCTGCCCCAGGAAGTCAGAAAGGAGAACAGCTTGTCTGGGCACCTGTGAGTTTATTGAGCACGCCCTGTTGGCATGGCTACAGGTACATCATGCCTGTGCAACAAAGCTGATAGGATGAGAGTTCGTCTGTGCTTTCTTACTAGGAATCCCTTAGTGTGATGTCAGCCTATCATCCACATAAACGTAATTGCATTTGGTTTCTTCACAACTCGATGGTGGCCTGTTTCACCACTCATGCCTCAACCAGCAGCCTAGCCACAGGCGTATTCCCCTCCTCCCGAAGCTGTGACTGGGGCCACCAGTAGGGAAAGCAGAGCACTGGGATTGAAGAGAGATAATTAGAGACACAAAGTATGGGTCTACACCAAAGGCTCCTTAAAGGTGAAGGCTGGAGGGTGAAGTTGAGGGGTGAAATGTGCCAGGTGGCGTGGACAGCGAGCTGGAGAACTTATATTACTCCTAAAAGGGCACCCAGTGCTTAGTGCCTGCGGACACTTGCAGTGCTTCTAAATCAGGCTCAGGTTGCCAGATCTTGAGGTGGTTTTTCAACAGAATCTGGCAATCTAGGATTTTTATGTAAATTCTCCTTGTTAAATAATAAGTTGGTTTAAATATTTTTAAACCTCTGTGGGTCAAAAACAAACAAAACAATCCTGAATTTCTTTTGCAACCACTTCACTTTACAAACATAGGTAGATAGGATATTTTTAGGAGAAATGCACCAGGACATAGAGATGCATCTTATTACTAGAGGCATCTTTATTACCAAGAGAGTCCTGCATCTTTTCCACATCTGTGAGGACAGGAAAACAGAAAGGATTAACGAACCATTGGAGTCAAGCTGTATCTACAGCTTCCAAATTTATCATTTTTAGGCAGGATCTATTTGAATATCTACCCTTATACCTTCTTCTTCTTTTTTTTTGTTTAAGGGCTGCACCCACAGCACAGCCACAGCAACGCGGGATCCAAGCTGTGTCTGTGATACCATAGCTCATGTCAATGCCAGATCCCTGACCCACTGAGTGAGGCCAGGGATCGAACCTGCATCCTCATGGATACTGGTTGGATTCATTTCTTCTGAGCCACAATGGGAACTCCAACAGCCACCCTTATACCTCTGAACAATAGCTTTTGTCCTTCCTCACATCAGTCACCTGGTGGATGAGGCCCCATGCAAAGCTTTTCCATGGCACACCCCCACCCCGCCACCCAGACTGCAGGCTGGGCAGGGGTCATAAAGCCTCCTGCTCATCACACCACATGTTTCCCTCTCATCCGAGAAAGCATCCTGGCGTCCAAATGAGTGGGGATGCTGAAAGTATAGCAGTGGACTGCCACTGATCTGAATTAAGTTTTTAAAAAGTAAATTCATCACCAACATTGGTATGATACCTACTGTTTGGAATGGTTCACTTGTGACACAACGCACAAAATCTCCAGACAACATGGTTAAGAAATGTTTTTTTAAAGTAAATAGGGTATATTACTGGAGTTTCCTGGTTGGCTCAGAGGGTTAAGCATCCGCTTTGTCACTGCGGCAGCTCAAGGTCGCTGGTGTAGTGCAGGTTTGATCTCTGGCCCCCGAACTTGCACATGCTGCGGGCACAGCTGAATAAATAAATAAATAAATAAATAAATAGCGTATATTTCTAAGCTTCCCAGGCAGACCAGCACTCTCTATCCGCGCTACTTTGGACCAATGCATGATTGGCTGGCTTGACTCCCACAGCTCATATATTCACTTTTAGGGTAACAGTTACAAAGCTCTTAGGAATATCACCAGAGACCCTTGGACTCTTGAGGAAGGATAAAAGAGATAAAAGACCATGTTCTCCAAAGTAACCAGGGAGTTAGAACCCAAACATTCTCACTTTTCTAAGTGGAAACAGAGAGCCCGCACTGGAACTGGCAGTTGGATGATGTGAGGTCAAGTCTGAAGGATTCCCGTGTTATCCACATACTTTGCTCCATAAATTGATCCGGGAGATGAAGACACTGAGCACTAAAGCTTCCCTGTTGACCTCCTAAGTTAGGATGACCCACTTCCTTTCCACGACATCAGAAAATGAAAATTCAAGAGGTGAGAGTGGAAACCAGAGTCCAGAAAGAGCAGAGGGACAAAGAGGTGACTGGAAATTTGATACTGCATGCCTCCTGGGGAAAAGGTGTCTGGATCTTAAAGGTAGACTGTGACAAAACGAGAGCAGAAATGAGCCTACTTTTTCTAGGTCGCCATAGGGAACCAATTTAACCTATTTATGCGTGGTCTCAAGTGAAATCGCTTTAAATAGCTATCTTGTCACCGTCCTTTTCATCATCTTCCAGGATCACTTTGGGTCTCTCATCCCTGAGCAGGGTCACACCTGAAAAACACAAAGCACAGGTCTGCAATTAGGTCCTCTAATTAAAATATTAGATGACCTTACAGTGTAGACACAGTACACAGGAGCATAGCAACCCAGAAACCTTCCAGTGTCTGCGAGGCTACCTGCGAGCGGTGCCGACAGAGGGAGCTGGGTGGCCTTATTTGGCCTTCCCAGAGGTGCTGTGGCTCAGTGAGGACAACGCTCTGGTTGCCAGAGATGCTCAACATGGGAGTTAGAGGCAACCTACACCCACTTCTCTACATTCTGCCTTTAAGCCTGTGGCAGCAGAATGGTAAGCATACCGGTTTTGGAGTCTAACTGCTTTGGACTTCTCATTCTGCCACACATTTAATCTGGGTTGAGCCAGATAATACCTTTCAGACCTAAATTTTCTTGTATGGAAAATGAGGGCATTAATGCTTATATAAAAGGTTATTGTGACAATTAAATAATAAGTAGGTAAAAATGTTTAGCACAGTGCTACGCCTGCAAGCAACTTAGTTTTTCCCCTCCTTTCACAAATTGGTAGTTTATTTCCCCTTTGCAGAGAACCTCTAAATCTCATGAAGTCAAGCTAAACACATTTTACTAACATCTGGGAAAAATACTGAGCTGAGATTCTGAACATGCCATTTCTAAATGTCAGTGCTGGTAAAGTTTGCATGGTTTAGAGCAAAAAGAGAAAATAAGGAAATTTTTCATTCGGCTCTATGGCTACGGTTGTAAAAGCTGTCCTTTAGTTTAAGATGGTTCTTTTTCTAATTTGGGGGACTAATATATCCTTTTATTTTTATCAGATTTCAGAGACGTTAGATGGTTGTTTTGTCAGCATCCTTACTAAGAAAAATCTGAAGGTGAAACCCCTGTGTTAGACCCCACAATATCTTGTTTTTAAAAGTTTACTGCTCTAGGGTGGAATTCATAATCTTAAGTACCATTTTTTTGGACTGATCAGCCCAGAAAAGACCATCCAAGGGGGATCTGGGTGGTTCTGCGCCTCCTGTGAATTGTGAGAGGAGGTCGTTTTAATAAAAGGAAAGAGAGCTGTGATTCAAGGCCACTCTGCCGTGGTTTCTGTCATCCCTCCCCAGCCAGCCAATTTTGTTTTCCCACCACTGCTTTGCACTGACTCCTTCTCATAATTAGAGACCTTTCCGTTCATGAAGCGTTTCATAAAGATCTAAACTTGAGGGAGGAAAGCTGAGCATCACAAGAGGCCTTTCTACAACCCTGGACTCCATTCAGCGGCAAGTTAATGCAAACTGTGTGTTGATCTTAATGACTATTCATTTGATTCAGTCCCTAGTTTGTTCATGTGGGTTCTTTACCAATTAGCTAATATTTATTGGAGGAGAGCTGAAACTAAGGCTTTTGCATACATCACTTATGAAACATCATAGGAGATATTTTCTCTTATACCAGCAGAATAGAGGTTTGGATTTTTATTTGGAATTGATGCCATCTTGGTAGAAGAACATAAAGTTAGCTAGGCTGAGCCTCAAGCATCCCAACTCCTCCTTCTCAAAAATTTTTTGTCTTTTTTTTTTTTTAAGGGCTGCACCTGCAGCATATGGAGGGTCTCAGGCTAGGGGTTGAATTGGGGCAGTAGCCATTGGCCTACGCCACAGCAATGCCAGATCCAAGCTGAATCTGCAACCTACACCACAGCTGATAGCAATGCCAGATCCTTAACCCACTGAGCGAGGCCAGGGATCGAACCTGCATCCTCATGGATGCTAGTCAAGAGTCATTTCTGCTGAGCCACGATGGGAACTCTGAATTTTTTTTTACATTAAACTAAATTTGGGTGGATTCAAGGTGAACAGGAGCCTTTAAATTTCAGATTCCAGTTAATTTTTGATTACTTTGGGAATTCTTGACACCTAGTTATACAAGTATCTGGGCCAAAAGAAAAAAGAAAGTGCTAGGATTTCAGGGAAGGGAGGAAGCTGGTTTAATCATCAAGGTCAGCCCTTCCCAAAGTGGCCTAGGCTTCCCCCAGGGACTTGGGAGATTATTTCAAGTGGAAAGTGAGCTGGTGTTTGTATTTCATATAGTTAAGCATTCATTTTAATGTCATTAATGAAAAAAATATGTGGCAGCTTATCAAAATCTTGATTTTATGGATCTCATTGTTTAGGATGAGGCTTGAATCAGTAGCATCTATAGGATGTCACTGTATTCTTCTTCTTCTTTTTTGTATTCGTATTCTTGATGCTTCATCTCATGGCACTGGTTATTTGGTGAATGAGGTTTGATGAACACTAGTTGTCTGACTTAACCCAGTCCTGGTCCTCACAATTTCCTGTGGAAGCAGAGGTGTGTTATTGAAGGAAATGATCCAGAGCCAGAAAAGCTTTGCCTTTTGTGTCCGACCAACTTGGAGGAGTCACTCAACCTGTTTGAGCCCCAGCCTATTCATCTATAAAACTGAAGGAAACATACTTTGCATGTCCCACAGGTGGTGATGCCAGCAGGCTAGATTTAGGCCAACATTCTTTTATGCTTCAACCACACCTTACATGAACCTCCATTAAAGCACTTTTCACATTGTAGGAATCACTAGACAAGACATCCGTCTCCCCTGGACCAAACGATGAGATTTTCAAAGGCTGTTCTAACATCCAGCACAGGGCTTGGATGATTGCAGGGATTTAAAAAATGTCAGGTCTTTTCCTTCCATTCGCTATGTAGGAGAGTTTAGGGAACTTGGTTGCTTCTTAGAACTTGGTGTGTTTTTAAGGCCAAAATGGTCAGTCCAAGGACTCTCAAGGGTCAATTAACCCCTGCAACAAGCTGGTTTAGGCCATGACCCCACCCAGAGCACCATCTAAAGCTGGTCACCTGCATTACAGTTGTGAGCAGATCTAAGGCACCCAGAACTGTGACACCACAGCTCCTGGGAAACCACACCAGAGTGATCTCTTCCCAACAGGACAGAGGAAGTGTCACTTTCAAAGGACACATCTATATCCTTTCTGCAAGTATAATACTGAACTTCTATCTCCAAGCCTTAATGGCTCATGGGCCAGTTTTCCAGGAGGCTTCTCTTCAGTGCTTCCAGCTTCATCATTCATTCTTTTCTCTGGTTCCTTTTGCCAGAGACCTCAACTAAAGACTTTTCCTCTTAAGCAGGTCTCAGCTACTCGGATCTGACCAATCCCAAACCAAAGCTCCTTGCAGTGCAGACACTTGGCCCTGGCAACTGTGGGCCGTGTTGGAAGGAAACCCTGGGTTGCCAAGGAAGCCCGAGGTTACTCCTCATAGCTCAGAGGAGTTGTCTGGCAATTGGAACCCGTCACAGAAGCTCATTAACCTCCGGGAATGAAGGTAGTTAGCAAGAGATTTAGAGGAGAGAGCCAATCCTTGTCCAGTCTTCACTTGCCAAGGGCTAATGAGAGGAGATGTCTCTGGTGTGCATTTTTCTGTGATTTCCTCTCTTACTAGAACCAATGTGAGTCTCTCTGAACATCTGCTGAAGGCTCTATCCTTATCAGCTTAACTAGCATTTCGATTACTGCCAAATCTTTAGATACTAAAAGGCTCTTCAAAAATAAAGCACTTCAGCTAATATGCTAATAAAAGCTGGAGTCATAGAACACTGTCTATAATTGCAAATACTTGCAATACAGAGATTTTCTGACTCAAGGAATTCCATACTGTGTATAGAGTCTGTGAATATACAGTGCCGCTCCTCCAACTCTTGTGTACTTTGCACTCTTTGATAAACTTTTTTAATTCAATTGGGAGCTGCTCTCCTAGGATGCCGATACTGGGATGTAGGCAGCCTCTGCTGTCAGAGAAATAGGACTCAAGAATTTAGGAAGTTCCTTGAATCAGTAGGTTTCTATGGTGAGATAAGACACTGTGGCTAGAAAAAGTCTCCTTTTGAAATGGTTTAACTTATGCCAAAGAATATCAGGTTGCAAAGAGAATGGGGGCAAACTCACATTTTTTTGAGGACTTTCAACAAGCCAGGAATTGTACCTGGTACTTCATATACTTTATTTAGTTGTGATAACAACCTTAGGAGACAGATTTTATGGTCCTCCTTTCAGGGAAGGATGAAATGAAGGAGGCTCTTACAGTTTATGTTAGTTGCCCAAAGTCATGAAGCAAGAATGGAGCAGAACCAGAAATCAAACCTACACCTTTCTGACTCCAAAGCCCTTGTTCAAGGTAAGGTAACTCTCTGTTCATAAATATTTTGGTTCCTCTACCAAGTCTTCTGCTAAAAGGATTTTAATAAAAACAAATACAAGAATGAGCAGAAAAGAATCAGTCTCCTGATGAAGAACTTGAAAATGCCAAATCATGACTGACAAAGAGAATATCGAATCAGCAGATCCTTATTGAGAGGTGCTACATAGGAGACACTGGGCCAGATATCAAGATCAAGACCTGCAACATAGGGCAATCCCAGGCCAGTTCTCGTGAATTCCCATCAAAAAACGTCTTTGATGTAAACCAGTTTAAATAACAGCTATAATAACAGCTACAAGAACTATAAGGACAATACCTAAAGAGATGGCAACGTTTTGGTCTTTGCATGCCCAGCTCTAATACAGAGTTAGTTCAGAATTGAAAAGATTCATTTTGTACTTGAAGGGCTCTGTTGGTAGGACTTTAAGCTGATGGAGTCTTTTTTCTTTTTTCTTTTTAAATGGAAATCATTCTTCTCTATTTATTGAAGTAACTTCCCAACTCCTTATATTAACAATACTTAGTTAACCTAACTTGAATTGCTTTATTTACTTGGAATTAGTAGATAGTGTTTCCTTTAAAAATTATTATTTTGTTAAGATTGACTCCTGTGTTTGGTCTACATAGTGAAAATTAATAATCTGATTTTAAAATGATTATCTTTTTTAAACTTACAATAATGGTCAATATAATATATATTTATATGAGGGTTGATATGTGGTACCTAGTTGTACCAACGCTTTTGCCTCATTCCCACTCTGGCTGACCTTTTTCTGAGTAGAAAAAGAGTCACTCTATAGACAAGACAGAAAGTAAAGTGAGTTTGGTTTATATCCAGCATTTCATGAAAGGATCTGGTTGGGGAGAGTGAAGGTTGTCACGCTATCTGAAATGAAATAGGGCAGTTGATGGAGTCTTAAAAAGTGACTACAACATGGACAGAGGCAGAGCTTGGAGGATGAAACCTGTTATGGGGAGAAGCACTGGTGCAGGTAGGAATGGCTGTAACCCATGAGAAGCATGGCTGAGGAAGATTCAGACCCTCCAGCCCCTCCTTGGTCCATTTCTTCAGACAAGTGCCTCCTTGCCTGGCTCATCTCTGAAATCAGCAACCCTGTATGTACCCCTGACTACTATTTCATGGTCCTCCGAGCTGTCTTTTGATTTTTTTTATTAAATGAAATAATGGGAAAATATAGTTTTATAATAACCAAATCGCATCTCCTCTCCAAAGTGTCCCTGCTGGATGGCTATTTTACTACAAGTCCAAACCATAGCATGGTGCAATGAAAAACTGCTCATAGAGGAGACAGATGTGGCTTAGAGCCCCAGCTCTGTCACTTGACAGTTCTTGATGTGAGCATAATTTGATCCATTCATCTATCCTTCTAATCATCCTCATCAATTAACCAATCAGCCATCCATCCATCCATTTCATCAACAGAAGACTTTAGAGTGGCTAAGTTACCTAAATTCTCTCCGTTTCGTTATCTGTAAAGGGAGATAATAGTCACTTTTCTGTGTTATTTGGTTAACTTTGGAAAATCCACGAGACACGCCAAACTCAGTACCCAACATTTAGTAGATTGTCAGTTAGGTATACCTTCTCTTCTGCCACTCTTGCACCCCCAACTGTCTATAAAACACGCATGCATGCACTCTGTCTTATACTCTAATCATAAATGTACATGTCTTCGTCCCCAACTTGTACATAAAATTTTTAGGGAAAGGACTATACTTCCCACGCTGGCTCCCTTATGGTGTGGGATTACAGACATAATTCAGCAAGATTTTTTTGGCTCGATCTGACACATATCGAGAGAGCCAGCATTATTTTTGCAGCTCTCTTCCTCTCTCTTTCCCTCTTTATCTTCTGTTGGGGAGTTGGTCAAAATATCCAGGTGTCTTGAATCAGCCATCAGCATGATCCCTGGAAGACTGAAGATTAGGGTATTTAAACTCTTCTCAAGGACCACTGACTTTTCTATTTCATTGGCTCAGTGAATCTAACCAGTTCTGCGGAAGCGTGAGTGCTACTCTGATCCTCAGCCATCTCCAAGTCAGCCCCAGGGGAGCTGCCAATGAAAGTAAACCTGAAAAGCAGCAGTCAATGCTGCTCTTCCCCTGGGAACTTCTTTGAGGCACAGACTGTGGGGCCAGGACAAAGGCCATGCCCGTGGCACCTCCAGGTGGTAAGACCCCTGACCTGTTCCCAGCATCCTCCGCAAATGTCCTGTACCAGCTCTTTTACCTGATGCAAAGGGGGACACGTGCAGGGCAGGTGTGTCTTTTCTCCTTGGCTTTTTCTGTTCCAGGTCCGTGTTGTGAAGAGCTGGGTTTGTTTTGCCCTTTGGATGTCTCTCTTGGACATCGTATCTTTTAATTAAGTGTTCTGAAAGCACACCTGGATAGAAAGGGGAACAGAGGGAGAAACAGGGTCAAATACTTATTTCCTGATACACAAGGACTTTGCATCCACATTTGCACAAACAACTGGTGATGGCAGTCAATATATTTTTTCAAACTAATTTAACTTTAATTATTTTTTTGGCTGACTCATGGTATAAAGTTCCTGGGCCAGGGATCAAACCCATGCCACAGCAGTGACCTGAGTGAGCTGCTACAATGACAACACTGGATCCTTAACCCACTGCACCTCAAGGGAACTCCCAAACTTTTTTTAAATGAAAGGGGTTTCTTTATAATAAGATTAGTATCTACCGAGGCTGCACTAGAGAATATCCTCTATGCAAAGGGGTTTAAGTGTCTGATTTCATTTTAGCCTCACAAAACTCTGAGGAATTTAGTATCACTACCACAACCCCCTAGCTGAGGAAAGAGAGGCAAAGACATGCACCCAAGGAATTGAGCCCAGGTTTGCCTGCCACCAAAGTCCATCCCTGTCAGAGCCACGGGGCATTTCTTGCTCCATAAGCTACATGCTACACTCTTCAAGGACTGATTTAACTCCCTGCTTCCACGCATTTGTCTCCTCTCCTCTTTTCTACACATGAAAAATTTCCCCATCATTTACAAACTCTCTAAAAACAGCCTCCTCTCCAAAACTTTCCAAAGTTCACTGCCTAGACTGAAATCCCAGGGTCTTTATCTGAGAACCTCCTTATGACATTGCCTCTCACTGCATATTTCAGCTATTTATGCGTTTCTCTTATTTCTTATAGAATGAAAAAAAGTTCCTTTCCAGAAAGCTCTGTGTTCTATTTGTTTATCCTTCCACGTGGGTTGTGAACAGAGAGGACATTAAATACATGGCTTGGAGGGAGGGGGGACAGGAATAAGAAAAAAACGAAACCTTGGGAAATAAGAGAGTGTCACATGTCACGTGCAAGGTTGTTTTAGAGACTCCTTGGCTGGTCACCAAACCATTTTGCTTTTCTCCTGGGCACACAGCTGGGCTATAGGTCTCAGCCTCCCTAGCAGTCACGTGAGGGCTGCCACTGAAGGAAGTGATGGGCTACTTGCCTGCCAACCCTCCGTTCTGTCTGCTCCGGGCCTGCTGGAGTGATGTTTATGGTGACTTTACTCTGTCAGCTTGAGTCCCTGAGTCACTGTCTGGAGCACAACCTGCCTCCCCTGCCCACAACTTCCACTGCTGAGTGAAATGTAAACTTGTGTTATCCACCAATATTTTGGAATTTGTATGTTATAGAGGCTGGCATTATTGTAACTAAGTATATGCAGAGATTGTACCAATGATTTAAGAACATCCAAATATTTAAGGAGAAAAAATCGTAAGCTGATGTGGCCTAGTGGCAAGCAGTTCCTTTTTACAGATAGGCAAATTGACCTCATTGTCTGGTACCTGGAATGAAAGGTGGGATGTGCAGGGCTGGTGTATCTTTTCTCCTTGGCTTTTTCTGGTCTGATTCAACATTCAGGGTGACTTGGACATTTTTCCCCTTTCTTGGCTTCTTCTTGAGATCACAGTCCTTAAAAAACTGGTCTGAAAGATCATCTGATTTTGACAAGATGCAAAGAAAAAAGAAAGCCACATGAGTAAGGGTCTGGTCACAGACTGGTTGGTTTCCAATTATACCTGATGGTAGGGGTAGAAGTCATTTTGTCTGAAAAATACAAAAAATAAGAAAAATTGTGGCCTCTTTTATAGAAGACTTTACTTTTTTTTTTTTTTTTTTTTTTTTTTTTTCTGTCTTTCGTCTTTGTAGGCCCACACTTGTGGCATATGGAGGTTCCAGGCTAGGGGTCAAATCAGTGCTATAGCTGCCAGTCTACACCACAGACACAGCCACAGCAACGCCAGATCCAAGCCGAGTCTGCGACCTATATCACAGCTCACCACAACGCTGGATCCTTAACCCACTGAGCGAGGCCAGGGATCAAACCTGCAACCTCTTGGTTCCTCGTTGGATTCGTTTCCACTGTGCCACAACAGGAACTCCCAGAAGGCTTTATACGCATGAACACATGTCGTAAAAGGGAAAACTAGAATTCTAGACAACCCCAAATGAAGAGCCCTCAAATGGGGTGGATAATCAAGGAAAGAGGAAGTTTAAAATACAGTTCAGCAAGCCACAGGGAGGGTTTAAGTTACATTTCTGATGCCAGAATAGCTTCTGTCCCAAATGCTCCTTCTCAATTTCCTTTGCTCCAGCCTTGCTCTCTTTGGAGAGTGCAACGGCCAGTATGGAGCCTCGTGCTCTCTCTGGTCTAGTGGTGATAATCTCAGTCTGGTCCCCACGCCTTCACTCCCACAGCTGGCCAAGGCACACCAGTGGCTGACACTCACCCTTCAGCAATGGCTTTGTCACGGACCCCCAGCTTTGCAGTGGTCCTATTGGCCCATCCTTACCCCAGATCATCCTGTCTTATCAAGCTCTTTACTCTCCTAGTCCCCTGTAGGACCCCACTCAAGCTTCTGCAGCCTGGATTCTACATCGTGTCCATCAGATGTCATTGGACACAAAAATTCAACCTGATCATTCCTTGCCCATTAAATTACTTTCTCTGTTTCATGTTACTCCCGTGTTTTGGTTTATCCTGCTGTCATTTGAGCTTCCCATCATTGTTCAAGCACTTGTTCTTTCTATAATGATTTATCATCTGCTCTAGATAGAGCTTCCTTAGAGATTTAAGATGATATAGCCTTCGAATAAGTTTATTCTTAATTGCCTCTCTCATTAGATTTTAATAATTTCATCCAATCATTTCAATTTAATAAATATTTATCAAAATTGTACTATGTGTAGGGCATTGGACTATATGCTTTTAATTTACATGCACACAAGAAGAGAAGGTGAGGGGGACTTTATTTACTACGACTTAGGTACTAGGTGGCTCACATCAGTCCAGTGTGTAGGAAGGACCAACGCCTTTTCTGATTCTTCAATACCTATATTTTACTAGTTGCTAAATAGTCACACAATCCTGCATACATTATCTCATTTAGTTTTCACACAATGCCCACAGGAAAGGTACTATTACCCCTAATTTTCAAATAAAGAAACTGAGGTTTATAAAGCCAGCTAGGAGTTCCTGTCTTGGCTCAGCAGGTTAAGAACCCAACTAGCACATGAGGATGTGGGTTCGATCCCTGGCCTCACTCAGTAGTTAAGGATCTGGTGTTGCTGTAAACTGTGGCACAGGTCCCAGATACAGCTTGGATCCTGTGCTGCGGTGGCTGTGGTATACACCTGCAGCTGTAGATCCAATTTGACTCCTAGTCTGGGAATTTCCATATGCCACAGGTGCCACTGTAAAAAAAAAAAAAAAAAAAAAAAAGGGGTGCCAGCTAAAATTCTGAGATTCCACTGTTGGCAGGTTATGGCATCAGATTAAATCCAGGCTCTTGGGACTATGCATCTTAATGCCTGGCTGAAAATGTAATTTTAAAAATGTATTACACAGAGCACAGTTAATCTCCTCTTATATTATACACACTGTAGACATTTGCTGAATGAAGGAAAGTGGCTCAGAATGGGTGCTGGGTGCTGCGTGCCAGTGGGGTCTCTGGAAATACAGCCTGGCTATGGACCTGTAGTGGGTCACCCACCATTCAATTCCAGGATGTCACTCAGGGCGCCGCACAGACAACAAGACATTTCCTTCAATTTTAGCTTTTACTTCGATTGCACTTTTTCCCATTTTCGAGAAGTCCTGAATATAAAATATCTTGACGGTAAATGGGGAGAGGGGAGAGGCAGGGATGGGAGGGCATCATAACCAAGCAAGGCATAAACAAAGGCTATGAATATGCAAAAGGCCCATCCATCAAAAGTCTGAGTGTCTCATTTTTAGAAATGGGTAGAGGCAGAAATGTTCCTGGTATTTTCATTACAAAGGTTATGCAAAAAGTCAGTTCTGGAAAGGAAACAGATTGACAATAAAGCAGAAAAAGGCTATTTAAAATTCTGCCTTGATAGGCAAAGAGAGATATTTGAAATATTTTATTGGCACCGCACATGGGGTGTACGTGTGCTGGGACACACTGGAAACAAGCTATTCTGCTACGTTCCATTTATTGCCTCAAAAATGCTCTGCCTGGGACTCTGTCAGACCCAAAAAAGAGGACAATGCCTTTTGTCTCTCTTTTTAATTCTAATGAACTTCCCTCCAGCGCTTCAGCTAATATTTACATGGCAGACCCCACAGACCCATGGCTATCTGCCTGTCCATCTGGTGCTGGCTGTCACCAGAAGTCACAAACTATCAGGTTTCAGGACCTTCCCTCTGACTTGCTTGCAAACTGAATGGCAGAGACGCCCCTCTGTGACTTCCGCTATTGGCATCCACACTGGAGCCTTTACCTAAGTGGCCACAACGAGGGTCGAGCTTGTCCAGTCGGTCTTCTGAGAGCTCCAGGGGCTGCACTTGCTCGGTGGACATCATCCAAGGCGGGTCAGTGTATGATTTCTTCTCCAGCCCTACAGAAGGCTAAGAAACAAATCTATTAGTATGTCTTCTGTTTGTTCAACTCACTTATTAAACAAGTATATTTACTGAGCACTTGCTATTATGTTCTCCTATCTTAACTCTGCTTTTTCTACTTAGCCACTAGAAACTCTAAACTTAAGATGTAAGCCAAAATAAATGAATCTCTCACACACACACTCACACACACACACACACACACACACACTCACACACACAGATTTATCAGTAATTGTCACTTATCAAATATCCAATATTTGCCGTTTTACAGAAGTACTGTGGGAGTTTCAGACTGAAAATCTGCAATATCTGAATTAAAAATGAGTTAGCTAAGTTACAGAAAAACTTGATTAAATCTTTCCTATATGTTCTCTACTGAGTTCTGCAAAGTAGGATTATGCCTACCTCACAGGCGAGGAAAGCGAGGATCAGAAAACTTACTTTATTTAGTTGCATGTCTACTACCTAACCAAGCTTGGATCCCAATTCAGTTCTGCATACTTCCACTAGACACCCAAGACGCTTAAGACAATGGTTCCTTTGGATCCAAACTGATCCAGGCTTCTGGTTTTCTACTATTACATGCTTATAACTATCAAGTAATGAGACTTCCTTCTCATCCATATTACAACGGTGGTGGATCTGCGGTAGGAAAACATCTCAGTCTTGAAATGGATCTTTATTATTTTCTCCCGAGAGATTTCTGACATTAGAGCTAATCTGTTCCCCTTCCCCCTCCTGCTATCACCCATCTTTTCTAAACCACAAATCCATTGAACTTTCGAGAGCTATTATTTGTAGCCATTGTCCAGGAGGAGTAGAAATTCAGAACGGACACGTGTCAGGTCTGAACGAGAAACACATTAGTTGAGATTTATAGGAAATTGTCATTAGCGTCTGCCTATATTGTTTCTTTTAGATCATTTATTGCTCATGTCCCACCACAGTAAGAATGGTTGGAGAGGAATAAGATGAAAATGACCCAACTGGTCCTCTTTTCATGAGATTCCTGGGTCACTGGCATGCACAAGCTCATGCAATTAGTTTAACTCAGTTGTCTTCTGACGAATAAGCCAGTGTTCTCTGGGAAGGCTGAAGGACCTCTCCCCCTGCAAGCTGAGATCATTGCTTAGCAGATGGAGCCATTAACAGATTACTTGAGCCAGCTTTTAGTGTCCTTCTAAGCAGACTGATTGTACTGAATGACTTCAGCAGAAATCAACTCAGACCACTGTTTTCAGTGTTTGTATAGAGACTGCCAATGCCAACTCCCTGGGACCATGAGGAAGTGTGCTCTTAACTTGGGCGGCTGGCCGTCACCTACTTGCATGGAGAGGAAATTATGGGATCATCATTTAGGATGAATGGGCTCAGCGCTAAGGTCTGGAGGCCAAGTCACAGCCTCAGATGGGCTGCGTACCTACACCGTCTTCCCTCTCTTGGTGCAGAAAGTCTCGTCATAAATTTTGTGCTGAAGATCACCCCGTGGAGGATCTAGTCAAAATCTTCACTCTTTAGAAGAAGGAGCTGAGACTCAAAGAGCTTAGTTACGACTTAGGATCAGAATCATCATTTGAACTCAGGCCTCCTACTTTCGACTCTAGGTCCTGTCTGGCACGAGTACCCCTCTTCTCTCCAGCCTAAGGTCAGCTGTTCTTCGTACTTGGATCATACGGCTGCTCCCGTGTACTTTAAGAGCTGCTTATTTAATTTGAATCTGAGCTTTCAAGTCAAATACATCTAGGTTACATCGCAGCCCTTTGACGAAAAGCCATGCGACTTTGATGAAATGGCTAAGTCTTCACAATTAAGTGAGGGGAGAGGAGCCCAAGTGCAATATAATTATTTGCCCTTTCTTCCAACAAGCTACAGCTGCCATGATAGAATCTGCCAAGGCGAGCATCTTGGTGGTGCCCCCCACAGCCACCCAAGGAGACAGGTTGCTTTCTGCCCCCATTCTTGGCCTCAGTTTTCTTCTCTGTAAAGTTGACATAATAGTCCCAAACCTGTAGAGTTACCAGGGGGATTAAATAGGCTAGCTACATGCTGTGCATGTTGCAAGTCCCGAGTGAGTGGCAGTCATTGTCATGCAACGTTGCCTATACCTTACTAGATAGTTGGCTGATGAAGACCAGCTGCTGAACTGAAAAATTCTAAGCATCACTGACTCCTTCCTTTCATCTAGATGCTGAGCCATGGGCTGGCCTGCCTTCATCTGAGCAAATTGGCTCTCACAGTACTGGACTTGAGAGAGAGGCTGCCCTTGGGAGATAAATTATTCAAGCGTCAGGAGTCCCTGGACAAGGGGAGAGTCCTTGGTGATCAGTCACAAAACTGACACGTTTCCTCCCAAGGACAGCACCTGGTGTCTATGGGGGAAACAACACTATTTTAAATCAGTGGGAGTGAAAGAATGACTTTCTTTCAAGCCTCTGTTTGTTAGGGACCTGAGAGGATTCTCGCGCTTGGGATTTTATCTAGAAAATGCCTCGTGCTGGGCAGGGATGTGTTTTACCCATGGGATTAGAAGACACTTTCATCGTGGATGATGTCACTGCCATCTTCTTGCAGAACCTCCACACAAAGGAACAACCACGTGGAGGAGTGAGATCTTTGGAGTTTCCTGTCGCCTCATTCATAATCATTAATTTACCATGAACCATTACTCATTAACCATTTTCCCTGCCTGCCGAATGTCAGTATAAGATGACCCCATCCCCCTACCCTCTCTGCACTTCTATCCTCAGTGAGAAGGGTGCTCAGGGCAATTGAGCGGCTGTGAGTCAGGAGCTAGTCTGATTCTTGAACTGGGAAATGGAATATTTCTACGTCCTATTCCTGCTCTGCCCGTGCCTGCCTCTCTCTAATTCAGTCTCCACCCCAAGCACAACAAATGGATGCTGTGTTTGTCATGCTACCCAGGGAAGCTTTCATCATTTCCCTCGGAAGCTCGCTGTAATTTGGGAATTTCTGAAGCATCACCTCCTTCTTTCACACCTAAACTTACCTGGTCCCCTGGTCCTCAGATTCCTACTGAGGGGGCCTAGAGACCTAAAAGATGCTTTGGGATATTTTATAAACTGGTTTCCAATCAAAGGTTTGTGGCTCTTTAGTATTCTCATGCCACTTATTGGTTTGGTGTGGTCTCTGAATTTTAATACTTACACAGTGACACTCAGACTGCCACTGTGACTGTCAGTATCAGCCTGCCCACCCTCTCCTGAAAAGACTGGGGCCACATGTATGGTGGAAAAATAGGAAATTTTTACTATGTGACACCTTAGAGGGGTCTCAGGAGGCACCGCAGTCACAGGCATTACTTCGGCAGCAAAAATACCAGCATTTGCACCAAATCGTATAAATAAAGACTGCAAGATGAGTCATCTCTTTCATGTCAGGTTTTGCTACCAAATGAATTTATGTTGAACTTAACAACAAAAACTGGGGGTTTTCAGAATTTTTCAGATTTCTCCATTAGACAAGAAAGGGTTGTCGGTCTGAATTATCTTTCTCGTTGTTTGAGAGAATGTGGGTGGTTTGGTGTAGCATGTACAACAGACCAAGTAAGAGCATTTTGGGGGTTTGAGAAGGTTTTCAGGTTCCCTGAGGCTAAACTCTTGCAACTTCCTCTTGCTAGTTCTTACATCCCTCTTCTCAGAGAGATATTTGTAAATGCAAATTACCACTGAGGGAGGAGATATTGACTGATTCACGATACACAAAGGTTATTAATGACAAAGGTCTCTTTCTCTTTTGAGAACAGGAATTGAAAGGTCCAGGGAACTGGGTGTGAGGGAAGGAAGCCAGCTGAGTTGCAAGACAGGCATGTCACAGCAGCCTGCTGAAACCTGGACCCATGTGAAGGGCTTGTGTCTGCTAGCTCAGAGCTGGTACCTGTACTAGGAGGACAGTAGTACTATTTCTGCAGCTAAAAAAGACTGTCCGTTCAGTTTGAGATCCGAAGCTGATCTGGCCATCTTGTCCTTTCTCTCAACACTGAGGAGATTTCGCAGTTGGGTGTTAGAATGTCTGGATTAATTCATAGACAGTAAAAGGCTCAGGGACTGGAAGCATTTGGTGCTGTGAGGTAATACGAGGTAGAAACAAATGCTTGGTTGGTTGTCCCACTCTCTAGCTGGGTGAACCTGGGAAAGTTTTATGTCCTCTTGGAAACTTAGTTTCCACATCTGTGAAATGGGAACTGCAGTGGCTCTTCTCCAGGGTTGAGAGTATTAACAGTACTACATGTGTCAAGCTTGCAACCCAGATCCCAGCACATGCTACCGTTTTAAGAATGTGAGTTGCTTTCTTTGCTCTTTGTCTTCCCCTTGTAATTACAACATGTATATCTAAATGGAATTATCTCCACCTTATCTCTGGCCTTTTCTGAAGCTAATGATGAGATGAGAATAATCCAATTTATAAACCAACTACAGAATACATGTTTCCAGTATTATGGGAACATAATACTGATCCTCAGAAGTGAGCTGACACTGAGCTCAGACCTGTGGTATTCTAAAAAATATCCCCAAAGTAGCCAGGCCTGGATGTACTTGATGGAATAAGAAGTTAGAAGGTTATGTCCGCAGACCAATGTGGTGTCTGGTTAAGGGAGCCTCTGGTTATATAAAATCCATATCCTTTGCACATCTTTTTTTCAACCTGAGGACTGAATTCAGGTCAAAAAATACCATATTTTAAAATCAAATTTGTTCATTTAGAAGACCTAAATTTGCAATATTCCTTCAGGAATGACTCCTACTGGAAGTAGGACATAGAGAGGTTTTTTGGTAACAACACTCTCCCCGGCCTTGAAAGATAAGCCTCCTTACACTGCTTTGAATACTCAGATATATCTGTGTTCACTGTGAAATTTCACAACTTAATTTGCAAGCACTCAGGCTCTTACAGAACTCAGGACTCTACTCCTTGGAAAAATGGCTTTCCCTGCTCCCCAGCGAGCCCCGGCTTAGCTTAGTTTTGCTCCAGAAAGTGCACCTGCCTCAACCAGAACCCCCAACCCCCATGCCCCATACCACCAGCTGCAGCCTTCTTTGTTCCAGTAACCACAAAACAGCTGTAACTTAGTGGAAACTTGCTTTTCTTGCCATAAAAGTTGAGTAAAAAACCAAAGCACTTACCAATCGGTACAGGGGCTGAGATGAGAAGGCAAAGGATGGTGAGAGAGAGCTTCCTCCCTGAAGCTGGGCCGGCTCCTCAGTGGCAGTGGCTGATGCTGCCTGGCTCCAGAGCCTCTTATCAAGGGACCAGCTGCCGCTGTTGCCATGGGGATGCTCTGTTTCTCAGGCGCCAGGGCAAGGGGGATGGAGAGGGAAAGAGGACTCATTTTGCAGCCACCGCTCCCAACTATAATAATTGTCCATGACAAAAACAACACACAGAGTAGTGCTTTGAGGACCTAACGTGCAAAGCTAAAGAAGTCCAAACAAACCAGCCAGGTCCTTTAATCCCCATGAAAACCCCATGCAGTGGGATTTTTTGGCTTGATGTTGCAAATATGGAAGCTGAGGCACAGAGAAAATAAAGGACTTGCCCCAAAGGTGCCACTACTAATTTCGACCCTCAAATCCACTTGAATTTAAGTTCAGAGTACTCTCCCTCACCACTGTTGAGTCTTAGAGGAGAATCATGATGAGAAGAATTGCAGCAAACAGTGACATTTCCATAAGGCTTTCCACACGCCAGGCACTCTTCTTCACAAGCATCAACTCTCACAACACCCTTGCAAGATAAGCCGTTTTCCTCCTGCCCATCCCACTGATGTGGAATCTGGGGCCCTAGGTCTCACTGCTAGTAAATGGTGAGGCTAGGGCTGGAGCTGGGTATTGAGTGTTAGAACCCATGCTCTTAACCACTTTGCAGTCCTCCTCACCAGAGGGTTTTTAAAAAAAAAAAAAAAACAAACACGGAGTTCCCATTGTGGCTCATCAGTAATGAACCTGACTAGTATCCATGAGGATGTGGGTTTGATCCCTGGCCTTGTTCAGTGGGTTAAGGATCCGGCATTGCCGTGAGTTGCGGTGTAGGATCCCGAGTTGCTGTGGCAGAGGTGTCTTGGATTCCAAGTCGCTGTGGCTGTGGCCGGCAGCTACAGTTCCAATTTGACCCCTAGCCTGGGAACTTCCATATGCCGTGGGTGAGGGCCTAAAAAGACAAAAAAAAAAAAAAAAAAAAGTGTTTAAAAAAGATAGAACATAACAAAGAATGCAGCCCTCACCATATAGGTGGGGTATGGAAGGCAGGAAAAATTCGCTCCTCCAAAGGAAAGAAATGAAATATTCTAATGTTAGGAATCCATATACACTCTAGGAAAGGCTTGGGGCCAAAGAATATTTAAGCAAGGGTGTGTGTGTGGTGTAGGTCACATGCAGTCAGAGGGAGGGGAAGGGTCTGTGTTTCCAGGGAGCTCACTGGAGGAAATGCCCCGTGCTGATCGGAGCAACAGAAGTTGGTAGTCACTGGTCTGGGCGTCGAGAGCAAGAAGGTGAGTCTGGGAGATCAGGTAGGGATCAGCACCTACTAGAAAGGCTTGAGACCCTTAAGGGCAGTCAAGAGGCCACCCACCAACGATGCTCAAGAGATGGGTTCTCACAGAAGAGGCTCGAATGTTTTCCATGCATGTTGTTTTCTTTCCTTCCTGAGGATGCAAGTTGGGCAGGTCCTGAGGAGTCCCGAGTTGGCCTCAATGACCTGTTGGTTAGTTGACTTGGTGAATGTTTCCTTGACATTTGCCAGTATCCCAATAATAGAGCTAGAACCATAATAAACTCATCCTGAAGTTCACCCCTAGGGTTAGAATTTCTTCAAATGCAATGATAATGAATTAGTAGGAAGGAGGCTTCCCTATTTGATCCAGCTTGTCTTGGTCCTTATTGGAGCCTCTAGAACAGAGATAAAAGCTCATTAGCAAAAGGTAATGCTCGCCAGGAAGGGAGACCCCCGTATGCTGACGGAAAGTCCCTAAAAGGATCTCTCAGTTCTAAACTGCCTGCTTTCTCCTCTTATCAACAGCCTTGTTAGCCAACGGGTTAGCAGCATCTTCATTTCCAAACTTGAGTGGAAAAAATATACTTTCTTCCTAGACTCAATTCTTTAAAAAAAAAAAAATTAAACTCTTTTTTTTTTTTTTTTTGAGGTCTTTGTAGATTCACATGCAGTTGTAACAAATAACACAAGGAAGTTCCCTATACCCTTTAAGTAGTTTCTTCAGTGCTACCATCTTGCAACACTGTAGGATCAGGTCTCAACCAGTGTGTTGATATGGATACAATTAAGATGTAGAAGAGCTCCATCTTCACAGGGAAGCCTCATGTTGGCCCTTCCTCCCTCTCCTCCCCTTCCTCACTCTTCCTGCCCTACCCACTCCTCAACCCCTGGCAACCACTAATCTGGTATTTCTATAACTTTTGTCGTTTCAAAAATGTTATGTAGCGGGAATAGTACAGTAAGCAACTTTTTGAGTTTGGCTTTTTTTTTTTTTAAACTCAGTTTTATTACTGGTGATTCATCCAAGTTATTCTGTGCATCAATAATTTGTTCCTTTTTTACCACTGGGTATATTCCATGGTATGCACCAAAGTTTAACCATGTACCTGTTGCAGGACATCTCAGTTGTATCGCGTGTTCAGCTATTACACATCAATGTTATGAATATTGATGTACGGCTTTTGTATGAACATAAGTGTTCATTTATCTGGAATACAGCCCAGGAGTGCAATTCCTGGCTCATATAGCAATTACATGTTTAATTTTATAAGAAATGAACAAACTGTGTTCCAGAGTGGCTACACCATTACCTATTTCCACCAGTCATTTATGAGTGATCCAGTTTCTCCACACACTTGCTAGCATTCAGTACTTTCTAAAAGTCATTCGCATAGGTGTCTTGGTATTATCTCATTATGGTTTTATTTGCATTCTCCTGTTGACTAATGATGCTGAGCATCTTTTCATGTGCTTGTTTGCTATCTGTACATTTCTTTGGTGAAATGTGTCTTCATGTCTTTCATCCATTTTCTTGTTAGATTGTTTACTTTTTTCAGTTGAATTTTAAAAATTCTTTATATATTCTAGATACTAATCCTTCTGCATCAGAGATAGATTTTCACAAATGTTACCTCCCAGTCTATAGTTTGTCTTTTCAAACTCGGTCTTTTGTAGAGCAAAAGTTTTAACTTATTATCCTCTCATGTATCATTAAATTAACTTAAAGCATAAGAAGTTGCGATTATTTCTGAGGGGGCCTTGTGAGAAGCTGAACAGTGTTAAGAATTTTAAAACACTCGTTTGCCACTTAATTTCCCAAGTTCAAAGGCAGTATTTTCAAAGAGAGAAGAGAGTATGAATTCTTTATTTCCCCTTTGGATAGACATGTACTTCCCCCAAGTTCAGACTGTTGTCAGTGGTGGTTTTTCCAGGGCTCTATACACTTTAATTGATGATGCCCAACCCCCCTTTTAAGGCAGATGTAAACAGCAACTGAGATGACAGATGGTAATATGAATTTATACCTTGGAGAGTTCTAAATAACAGCCACATATGTGCAATGTGGAAGTCACAGACTCTTGGCCTACAGTGTTCCCAGTGTAAGTGCTCGGAGCCGTTGTGTCCATGACATGATTTGTAGGTCCAAGAGCCTTCTGACGTGTCGGAATTGACTTCTGGCTTCATTTCTGATGGATGCCTAATGGTAACTAGCTTTAAAGGAATATATTTTCATTTTAGTCGCAAATATTCCGTCTTTATGAATAAGAATGATCACAGTGATGGACATTTTCAGACAATTTATTTCAGTCAATAACCTATAAAATGTGCACTTGAAATATGTGCCTTCCAAAATCAATCAAAGGCAGTTTCTGTGTTGATGGGTGATGGGGCTCCTCCAGCTTTTCAATTAAGGGAGAGAGAGAGTGAGAGCACTGAATGTTTGTAGGCTGGTTTTATCCCGGAGATCCTGCTGGATCATTCTGGTTATCTCCTTCAACCCTCAGAGAGGAGAATTACGGTTTCAGATCAATATCTTCTGGTAAATAAGTGTCTATGCTTTGCCTTGGGAAGATCTGAAAATATTTTCTCTCTTTATAACAGAGGACTATTTGAGTTAATCTGTAAGAAATTCTGATGTCATTTATTCTCATCTGATTGAAATAAAAATACAGAATATATTTAACCTTCCAGAAATTGTCCAATACTGAGGAAGAGCTTACTGAAATAAGTAATAGTATTAATTCATTTGAGACAACAGTAGATTCATATGCAATTATAAGAAATGCTAAAGAGAAACAGATCTTTTCTATTTTGGGCACAGTTTCCCCCAGTGGTGACATTTTGTAAGACTATAGCACAATAACACAACTGGACATTGGTATCTACACTATCCATCTATCTTATTCTGATTTCCCCCATTGTGTGTGTGTGTGTGTATTAGGTCTCATACAATTTTGCCACCTGTGTAGGTTCATGCATCTACTATCACTGTCAAGAAGTGAACAGAAAGCTGCCATCAGGAGGATCCCTCAGGTTGATCTTTCATAATGACACTCACGTCCCGAACTTCTACTCTTGTTCTCTTTGCCCCATCCTAACTTCTGGAAGCCACTGATCTCTTCTGCATTTCTATAATTTTGTCACTTTCAGAATGTTATATAAATGGAATCATATACTATGTAAATGTTGGTATAGGCTTTTTCCACTCAGCATAATTCTCTGGAAATTGTTGCCCATAACAATCATTTGCGTTTTTTTTTTTTTAATTGCTGAAAAGTATTCTATGGAACGGATATACCCCAGCTTGCTTTACCACTCACCTGTTAAAGGATATCTAGGCTGATTTCAGTTGTCATTTGTTACAAATAAAGTTGTTATGCACATTGATGTACAGGCTTTTGTGTGAGCATAAGTTTTCACTTCCCTGGGATAGGCGCCAAGGGGTGCAACTGCTGTTCTGTACGGCAACTGAATGATGTGCAATTGCTGTTCTGTGTGGCAACTGAATTTCTAATTTTTTTTTTTAATGTTGCTCAACTTCTTATTCCAATCACTTCTCAGAACAGGTTTCAATATAGTGACAACTAAGAGAACACATACACATGAGGACAAGGCAGTGCGTTGTTTGATTTTGTAGAAAATCACCCACCTATTATCTAGAGTGGTTGTATCAATTTGCATTCACACTAGCAATGTATGAGTGACTTAGTTTCTCTGCATCCTCACCGGCATTTGACGTTATCACTGTTTTTATTTTAGCCGTTCTAATAGGTGTGCAGTGATTGCTCATTGCAGTCTTAATTTGCATTTCATTGATGGCTAGGGCTGTTGAACATCTTTTCATGTACTTAATTTGCTATCTGGATATCCTCTTCAGTGAAGTGTCACTTCATGTCTTTTGCTGATTGTTGAATTAGATTGTTCAATTTTTACTGGTAGGTTTTGAGAGTTATTTATATATTCTAAGTATCAGTCTTTTGTTGGATATGTGGTTTGAAAAGATATCATAGCCTGTATCTGTAGCGTATCTTTTCACCTTCTTCACATGGGTTTCACAGAATTTAATTTCATGAGTCTTATATAAATGTGTAGTGTATTCTCCATTGAAACCATCTGGGCCTAGACATTTCTTTTGAGAGCTTTCAAATGAAAACTTCATTTTTTTTTTTTTACAGGTTTTAGGGCTATACAGGTGACCTATTTCATCCTGTTTAAATTTTGTTGGTGGTTTTCAGGGATTGGTCCACTTATTCTAAGGTATTGAACTATGGGCACATGTTGTTGCCTTATTATAAGTGGCTGCAAGATATACAGTAATATCCCTTATTTCATTCTTGATATTGGTGATTTGTATCTTCTGTTTTTATCAGCCTTGCTAATGGTGTATCAGTTTTACCAAATTTTTTCCAAAAGGACCAGCTTTTTGTTTTATTGATTTTTCCCTATTGTTTTTCCTGTTTTCCATTTGGTTGATTTCTGTCCTTATCTGTATTACTTCCTTTTTTCTTCTGCTTACTTTGGATTTATTTCATCCTCCTTTTATTAGTTCCTTAGGGTAAGGACTTAGGTTATTGATTTGAGACCTTTCTTCATTTCTAATGTAAGCATTGATGATATATATTTCCCTCTCAGAACTGCTTTAGCTGCATCCCACATATTTTGATGTGTGGTTTTTTCATTTTCATTTAATTCTAGGTATTTTCAAATTTCCTTTGAGAATTCCTTTTTGACACAACGTGTTAGGTATAGCAGATACAGTGGTGAATAAAATAGAGTGTCACCACAATCTCAAAGTCCTTTGCATGGAATATGGCAGGGGCAGGTGGCCAAGGTCAGTCAAATTTTGAGAGCTGGAAGATTGCAGCAGGTATTTACCTACCCTTCTGAAAAAGAACAAAAAAAATCACAATCTTTCTGGAGGGACAGTGTGATATCATTTCAAGAACTGTCAAATTTTTAATAAAAATTTAATTATTTCTGATATTTTGGCCTCAATGATAATATATTTCCCCAGGAAGGTGGGTGACTTGCCTTTATTTTTTTATAATGATTTTTATTTTTTCCATTGTAGATGGTTTAGTTTTCTGTCAAATTTCTATGGTAGAGCATACATGTATACATTCTTTTTTCTCACATTATCATGCTCCAGCATAAGTGACCAGACACAGTTTCCAGTGCTATATAGCAGGATCTCATTGCTTAATTATCCATTCCAAAGGCAATAGTTTGCATCTATTAACCCTAAATTCCCAATCCATCCCCCTCCCTCCCCTGCCCCCTTGGCAACCACAAGTCTGTTCTCCATGTCCATGATTTTCCTTTCTGTGGAAAGGTCCATTTGTGCTGTATATTAGATTCCAGATATAAGTGATACCATATGGTATTTGTCTTTCTCTTTCTGACTTGCTTCACTTAGTATGAGAGTCTCTAGGTCCATCCATATTGCTGCAAATAGCATTATTTTGTTCTTTTATGTGACTTGCCTTTAAATTACAGGTTCTCCCTACTTTCTGATGTCAGCTGGCCAGCCTGAATGTCTCAGAGGCTGCGCCCCTCAACTGTCAGGATCCGGAATTGCAGCTTTCCGATGCTTGACTGGGTATCTGACCTGTGATACATCTAAGATTTCCATGCACACCCCATCTTTTATCTTACCTTCATCTCTGCCTTGATTTTCTCTCATCTCCTTCAGTTGATCCAATTCCAAGGCCTGCCCCAGCTACATGCATTTCTATCTAGTCTCCAGGTCCTGGCTGATATTGGTGTGTCTTATCCAGTGGAGATTAGAGCCACGAAGTCCTTGAGCATCATTCTGGCAAAGGGGCTACAGTCCCATCGACCTCAAGTGCCGTTCTGACCCACAGAGTCACAATCCACTGACTGATCTTGAGCACCATTCTAATCCAAAAAGTCATAGTTACTCTGACCTAACTACCTTTTATTAAGTTCTCACTTCAATCTAACTATATCCTGGTGAATTCTCATCCCAACCCATCAGGTATGTTACTTGATGCTACAGATTTAAAAGCTGGTTTTCAGAGACCTTGGTCACTTGCCAATGCTGAATAGCAACTAAAGAGCAAGGGAGGGATCTGAAGCCAGATCTCTCTTCCCCAGAGTCAATGTTCTTCCTTCTGCCTTGCTCTGCAATGTGTGTGTGTTTCCCAGTTGTCTCGGCATTGGTGGTCTGCCCATGCTTCAGGCTCTTCTATTCTCTTGTATCAGTGAAGCAGACAGATCTGACCCATCCTTTGTGCCCCCATGAAAACCAAGCTGATTTTATTCTTGTTCAGTAACATACTCTCAAAGCTGGACATCTGGCTACTGCATACAATGGTAATCACCACTCAGCAGAACAGCAAGGGAGCCATGTGGCTTTTCTTCGGTTACTAATCCAAAGCTTTGCTTGAATATAAATTCTATCACGGCTGCTCTGATGCTTGATTAAGTAAGTGTACTAAAGATGAAAAACATGCTGAAAATATGCTGACTAATGCAGCTCTAAGTCATTAAGGGCACCCAAATGCTCTCTGGTCACTGGTTACCTTTCTAGCACGTGAGAATGAATGGGCCTGTGGAGAATGAATTCACTGCCCTTCCCCATGCTTGCTTCTTTCTAGCTAAGCTAGTAGAATTTTCAACATTCTGAGATTTGTCTGGATTCTGAGAAATCTCCACCAGAGAGGCAGCACAATGAGGGAACTGAGCCTAATCCCCACTGCGTCTCCAAATCCTATCAAATGTTACTGCAAGCATTCATATAAGGCTGCCTTGTTGGAGGAAACCAGCGAGGGAACTGATGTCAGCTACCAGATGGTAATAGCAGCAGACACAACACATTGTTTACGGGGGCTTCTAAACACAGAGGGAGCAAGCACATATATTTTCCCAGAGGGCACATAGAATTTTAAGGTATGTGCAATGTGGTTTAAAGCTTTTGTTGCTCAGAGAGAAGTAGTTAAATGAGGGGTTATCACATTTGAATTGTGCTACAAAAATATTAATAAGTAGGTTCATTAACTTTCTATGAGCATTAAAAAAAGTGTTGACTAAGCTTTTATGATATGGAAAAAATCTTTTAAAGTTTTAGGACTTTGCCTCTTCAACTGCATGAAAAATGACACACAATTTAGGAACATGTGAAAGCAAATTTTAAACCCAGCATGTATTTAAAATAGCGGCTATAACTTCTGCACTTGATTTCAAGGAAATTACATGCCTCATATTACTATACTCATAAAGCCCAGTGGGAAACTCTCTTGCCTTTTGCCAGTGAGAAGGTCAGCTACCCAGCTTCTGGCAAGAGCCTCTATGCAGAACTCTAGCTCCTCCTCCTGTCTGTCCAGTACCCCCTGGCCTGGCAGGGGCAGCTCTAGAATGCCTACATAGGAGCAGCCCTGGAGTGCACTCTAATTGGAAGAGAAGGTTAGAGGGTCTGTCTCAAAGCTTCATTTGCAAAGTGAGCACAGTTATTACCAGACTGTGTGTTCATTTGGGTTTGGATTGGTGGTACACACTATGGGAAGGCTAAGTCAACCAGCCCTTGTCTCCGCCAGTGCTTCCAGAAAAGTTTTTCTTACATTTCTATTACAAGCCAGGAAGTTGAAATAATACCAATTGCCTTTAAGGTCAGTTTTGAACAGCTACATCTAGAACCAAGGCTCATGTGATCAACCCCATCTTACCTCTCTAAACTGGTCTCACCCACGACTGCTTAGATGATGTCCTCCCTGTTCCCCACACATCCTTATCTCAGGAAACTAATAGATGGGAACAGAAAGCACAAGGTTTGAAATCCTAGAGAACTGGGGTTAATCTCCATCACATCTAGTTATACTCTGGGTGACCACAGACAGCTCAGTCTCTGAGACCACTGACGCATCTGTAAATGGAGATGGTAATGCCTGTCTCATACAGTTGGGATAAGTATTAGGAAAGACAATGCCATGAAAGTAAGAATCTGATACTGTGCCTTGGCTCATAGCAGTTACCTAAAAAATATTCATCCTCTTCCCTGTCCTTTGCCTCGTCTTTTATTCTCTCATTCCCATTAATGATAAAATTAAGTTTAATTTTGTCAAATAAGAACCTCCTGGATCAACTGAGACAAAAATCTATATTTGGAGGGTCAGTAGATCTTTGAAAATCATGTATGAGAACATTTAGTTAAGAGTTTACAACTCCATGCCCATTAAAATTGTGTTCATTAAAATCAAAGCTAGGGAAGGAGTTCCCACCGTGGCTCAGAGGGTTAAGTAAGGATCCAGCACTGCTGTGAGCTGTGGTGTACGTCGCAGACATGGCTCAGATCCCGTGCTGCTGCTGCCGTGGCTGTGGCGTAGGTGGGCAGCCACAGCTCCAAGTCGACCCTTAGCCTGGGAACTTCCACAGGCCATACCTGTGGCTATAAAAAGACAAAAATAAATAAATAAATAAAATCAAAGCTAGGGAGAGACTTATGCCACCAGTTAGAACACAGAAAATGGCAAAATCCTACAAATGAGAACAAGCAAGGTAAGCCACAAAAATCATAGTGTTTTTTAAGAATCACTCAGAGATTGGAGGATACAAAGAGTTTTCATTGAGTACAAGAAGCTAGGTAGTATGCTGAGGCTGGAGCAAGGCAGGAGGCCTGCAGGGAGGCAGAGGTATCCTCTTCGAGACTCATAGTGCCTTCTCAAGTTAGATGCAGTGGTCCACTGCACTGAAAAACTGCAAGCAGGGCAGGAGAACTAAGGGAAACTCCTCTTGAGGCATTTTAGGTCTTCACTGAGTGTAAGGCTCTAACCCACTGAATGCAAAGAGCAGAGAGGAAAAACAATGCAAATCAGTCCAAGGAACCTAGGGCATCACTAAGTACATGTTTGTGATGGTCAAAGGCTAGAATCTTGGTAACAAGATTGAGAAAGATCTTTCAGAAATGTCCAGAACAGAAGAGGCATTAAAGGGCAAAGAGAAGACCCCAAGAATTCAAAGCTGAAAGCTGGGCTGTTAAGCATAGAGAGACACCCTATGATTCAGAAGGTAGCAGGTGGGTCGTGAAATCTTAAAGAGATCTTGAAATCAATAATGCATAGAGCCCAAGCCTTGCTGAATGGAAAGTCCTTATCCCCTTCTGAAAATATTGGGAGCCAGTGGTGAAGTGAATCTAATGAAAACTGTAGCAAAGTCCCAACCCAGCTTAACCTCAGATTAGATTTATTCAGGCTCTCACGCTGGTGCTGGAGAGAAGAATCAAGATGCACTTTTGCAGGAGTAAACATTATTTACCTCAGTCTCTACTGTTCTTTTATCCATGTCTGTATACAGTAAAAAACTGTGAAGAAAGGAGTTCCCTTGTGGCTCGATGGGTTAAGAATCTGCTGTTGTCACTGCTGTGGTTCTGGTTACAGCTGTGGTGAGGGTTTGATCCCTGTCCAGGAAACTTCCCCACGCCATAAATGTGGCCAAAAACTCTTCCCCAAACGCCCCCCAAAACTGTAAGACATGCAATGAAGCAAGAAAATACAATTGTGGAAATGCTAAACATGAATAAACATAGAGTACTTTTATTGTTCTCATTTCTTAATTTTCAATTGGATGCTGAAAGCAAAAATAATTTATTGTTAATATTATATTATATAGAGGTAAACATGTATGCTACTAAGACAGCAAAGGTTGGAACAGAGGTTCCGGGAAGCATACCTCTGTAAAGTTTTTAAGTTATGTGTACAATGGCATAATATCACTTGACACTAGACTATAATATGTTAAAGTTGCTTATCATAAATCATACATGGAGCAACAACTTAAAAAGAAAACAAATTAGTATGTCTAATAAATCAAGAGCAGTGATAATATGAATGCTAAGAAATACCTGATTAATTCAAAAGAGGGCAGGAATTGAGGAAAATGGAAAAAAGAAGATGTGGGATACACAGAGAATATTAAGATTGTAGAATTAAAACAAACACTATTTGTGATTACAGTAAATGTAAACAGAATAAATATTAAAGTTAAAAGACAGAGACTGTCCAATTGCATAAAAAGTCAAACTATATACTATTAATGTGATATAGACTTTAAATATAAATATGCAAATAAGATAAATGCAAGAAAATGGGAAAATATGTCAAGTAAACTGTTAAAAGAAAACTCAAGTTACAATATTAATATCAGACAAAGTAGACTTTAGGATGAGAAGGATTACCAGAAATAAAGAGGGGCATTTCATAATAACAAAAGGTCAATTAATAAGAATGCATATAAATCATCAGTGTATAGGTACCTAACAATAGAGTTTAATAAAACTGACAGAACTAAAGCAAGAAATAGAGAAGTTAACCATTATAGTTAATAATTTTGATTCCCCCTCTCAGTAATTGATAGTACACACAGAAAAACAATCTGTAACAATATAGAAGATTTGAATAACAGTATCTACCAATTCAAATTAACTGGTATTTTAGAAAATTCCACTCAACAACACATCATTTTCAGGGCATGTGGAATGTTACCAATATAGACCATATACTGGACCATATAAACACCACCCCTCCACACACACACACACACACACACACACACACACACACACTCAATTTTTAAGGACTGAAATAATACGGAGTATATTTCTAGCCTCAGTGGAATAAAATTAGACATAAAACACCAAAATGTTTGGAAACTCCTCTAACAGTTGATAATTAAGACACACTAGAAGCTCTACTGTGGTGCAGTAGGTTAAGGATCCAGTGACACTGCAGTGGCTTGGGTCACTGCTGTGGTTTGGGTCCATCCCTTGCCCGGTAACTTTCGTATGCCATGGGTATGGCTAAAAAAGGACATACTTCAAAATTTTCCATTAATCAATATATAAAAATCAAACAACTTATTTTAGAATTAATGATAATAAAAATACAACATATCAAAACTTGTGGAGTGTCATTAAAGCAAAGTTTAGAGGACAAAAATTCCCAAACTGGATGCAAGAAAAAGAAAATCTGAATAATCTTTATCTATAAGGAAATTGAATTCATAATTAAAATCTTGTGCAAAGAAAACTGCCAGCTCAGACAGCTTCCCTGCTAAAGTGACCAACATTCACCAGATGGAAGTAATGCCAAGTTTACATAAAATCTCTCAGAAAATACAAAGAACGGAACACTTCCTCCAAATTCTATAAGGCCAACACAATTTTCATACCCAAACTAAGCAAGAATATTATAAGAAAACTACCAACAAATATCCTTCATGAATGTAAAACTCAAAAGAAAATCTTAGAATATGAGAAAAAAAAATCCAGTAATATATAAAAGGGCTGATACATCATAAGTGACTGAATTTTATGTCAAGAATTAAAGTTTAACTTTATATTCAGAAATTGATAAGTGTAATACACTACCTTTTAAGAAGGAAAGTATGTATTATCATCTCATTAGATAGAGAAATAGCATTTAACAAAATCCAAAATTCATTCACGGCAAAATTTATCATTAAGGTAGGAATTTCTACAACCAGATAAAGACTATCTAGGATAAAACCTACTGCTAACAAAAATGCTTATTAGTAAAAACCTAAACTATTTCTCCCCTAGGATCAGGAATAAGAAACTACTGGAAAGGAAGACATGAAGATGTATTTATTTGCAGATAAGAGGACTGTGGAGTTCTCGTCATGGCTCAGTGGTTAACCAATCTGACTAGGAACCATGAGGTTGCGGGTTTTATCCCTGGCCTTGCTCAGTGGGTTAAGGATCTGGCATTGCCGTGAGCTGTGGTGCAGGTTGCAGACGCAGCTCAGATCCCGCGTTGCTGTGGCTCTAGTGTAGGCTGGAGGCTGTAGTTCCAATTAGACCCCTAGCCTGGCAACCTCCATATGCCACAGGTGCTGCCCTAGAAAAAGACAAAAAAAAAAAAAGACAAAAAAAAAAAAAAAAAGGAGGATTGTATTCATATAAAAATCCTAAGGAATTTACAAAAATACTACGAATAATAAGTAAATTTAGCAAAGTTACAGGGTGCAAGGCCAATGCAATTGAGTTATATTTTTGTAATAGGAATGTACATTTGGCAAATAAAATTAAAAATACCATCTACGGGCACTCCCTGGTGGCTTAGTGGGTTAAAGATCTGGCATTATCACTGTTGTGCTGCAGGTTTGGTCCCTGGCCCAGGAAAGTATGCATGCTGAGGGTGTGGCCAAAAATACCATTTACATAGAATCAAATAATGTGAAATAACTTGGGGTAAATGTAACAAAATATGTGCAAGCCTTCTATACTGAAACCTTCAAAGCACTGCTGAGAGTAAATGAAAAGTTCTAAACAAATGGAAGGTTTTGGCATGTTCATGGATTGGATGACAGTTTTGTTAAGAAGTCCCTTTTCTTTATTAATCCAAAGATTCAAGGCAATTCTTATCCAAAGTTTCAACATTTGAATAACCACAACAATCTTGAAAAAGAAGAACAAAGTTAGAGGATTTACACTACCTGATTTCCAGACTTACTATAAAGCTACCATAATCAAGGCAGTGTTATATTGACATAGAGTGGGCTTTCTCACCTTGACACTATGGATATTTTGGGCTAGATGATTCTTTGTTGTGAGGACTGTCCTGTACTCTGCAGAGTGTTGGGTAGCATTGCTGGAAACTATTCACTAAATGCCAGCAGCAGCCTCTCTAGGACTTGTGACCAAAAAAAAAAAAAAAAAGAAAAAAGAAAAAAAATGTCTCCAATCATTGCCAAATATACTCTCTCCAGAAGTGGCACAAAATCACCCTGTTTGAGGACTACTGGCATAGAGATAGCAGAAATAGGTATTGAAAACAGACCAGAGAGGCCCACACTTGTATCATTGGTTGATTTTCGACAAAGTTGCCAAAGTAATTCAATGGGGAAAGAAAAAGTCTTTTCCACAAATAATGCTGCTATCTATTCAGAAAAAAAATAAACTTTGATTCCTAGCTCACAAAACACAGAAACATTAATTAATGATGTATCACAGACCCAAACAAAAACGCTGAATCTCTAAAGGTTCTAGAAGAAAACAAATAGTGCATTCCATAAACTTAAAGCAAATAAATATTTTCTAGACAAAAGCTAAAGCATTCACCATAAAATCAGTATCTGATAAACCATACTTTATCAGAAGTAAAATCTTTTGCTCTTCAAAAGATAACATCAAGAAAATGAGCAGGTAAACAACTAACTGGGAAAAACATACTCACAAAAATTACATATGATAAAGTACTCACATCCAGATAATAAAAAGACCTTCTATAAATCAATAAAATGACAAATAACCCAGTAACATTGGGCAAAGGATCTGAGTACACCGTTTATACAAATACAGTAGGCAATGCTTCCAGAAACATTTTTAAATTTTTTAGGGCCTCACAGCATATGGAAGTTCCCAGGCTAGGGGTCGAATCAGAGCTACAGCTGCCGGCCTACACCACAGCCACAGCAATGAGGGATCCGTGCCATGTCTATGACCTACACCACAGCTCATGGCAATACCAGGTCCCCAACCCACTGAGCGAGGCCAGGGATCAAACCTGCATTCTCATGGATACTAGTTGGATTCATTTCCACTGTGGCACAACAGGAACTCCCTTAAATTATTGTCTTCATGCATATGTGCATATGTGCAAGATTTTCCCAAAGACATACTCCTGGAAGTAGAGTATCTGTGGTAGGGTCTGCCCGTGTTGAATTATTCTAGATAATCCCAGACTCTTTTCCAAAGTGGCTATAGCAGGATATATTCTTATCAGTGGGGTTTTTTTAAAAATTACTTTTTATTTTTTAATGGCCATACCTGTGGCATATGGAAATTCCTGGGCCACGGACTGAATCTGAGATGCAGCTGTGACCTAAGCCACAGCTGCGGCCATGCCAGATCATTTAACTCACTTGCTGGGGCCAGGATCGAACAGACACCTCTGCAGTGACCAGAGCTGAAGTTGGATTCTTTTAATTAATTAATTAATTAATTTATTTATTTATTTTTAATTTTATTTTCCCACTATATGAAGTTGGATTCTTAAACCACTGCACTGCAGCAGGAACTCCTAGCGGTGCTTTAGAATGCTGGTTTTTCCATATCTTAATATTACTTTGTATTATCTATCTTTTAAACATTTACCAATCTAATGGGTACAGAATTTTACCTTGTGGTTTTAATTTGTATTCTATTGATTACCATTGACATTAAATATAGTTTCATATGTTTATGGGATATTAACCCTTCCTCTTGTTCATGTATTTTGTCATATTTAAAAAAAAAAATCCTCCTGGAGTTCCCGTCGTGGCACAGTGGTTAACGAATCTGACTAGGAACCATGAGGTTGCGGGTTCGGTCTCTGCCCTTGCTCAGTGGGTTAGGGATCCGGCGTTGCCGTAAGCTGTGGTGTAGGTTGCAGACGCGGCTTGGATCCCACGTTGCTGTGGCTCTGGCATAGGCTGGTGGCTACAGCTCCGATTGGACCCCTAGCCTGGGAACCTCCATATGCTGCGGGAGCGGCCCAAGAAATAGCAAAAAGACAAAAAAAATAAATAAATAAAATTAAAAAAAATCCTTTTTATTATTGATTCATGTTAATTTTAAAAAATTTTATTTAGGATTCTAGTCTATACCAAGTGATATGTGTCTATACCAAGTGATATGTCTAGTCCTATACCAAAGGAAAAAAAAATCTATAAATATATCATAAGCTCTTGTGAATGAGATGCACAGACCTACAACAATTAGTTCTGGGTTTTCTTCTAACTGCCCAGAATGGTGTTTACTCTCCCCTTCCCTCCCATTTGACTCTTACCGTCTGAACCTCTGTGAGACATTTCATAAGCAAATATCATCAAGCATCTTATGAGTTTTTTTCTCTATTTATGGTGTTTTCATTAAACAGAAGTCAAATATGAATTATTTTGATTTATGGGTTGTTCAATATGTATTCTCTTTAAGAAATGCTTTCCTACAATTAGGCCATAAAGATATTTTCTAATGTGGTATTTTTTTTGCCAGCGAGAGTTGAATGCAGGCAACACAATCTTGGTGTTTCAACAGAGAGGAGTTCAAAGGCAGGTGCTAATAAAATATGGATCCAGGATCAAAATGAAATCTATGATCTAGGATCAAAAAGCCATAATCACAAAGCTGCCCTGGCCACCAAATCAACCACATCTTGAGAGCTCTGAAGCTGATGACTGAAGGCTGGAACAGAGGCCAGCTGCCATCACAACAGCGCCCCCCCCCCCCCCAGGAGGGCAGGCTGCCTGCTGGCACTCTCCATGGTCTTCCCTGAATTGGAAAACAGCCTCATGCAGCAGGTAGGTGGCCTTGGCCTCATTGCCACCTTCTAAATCTCATGTGAGCACACCTATTTGGTAAGACCTAATTTGTATCCTGGGCCCTAGCTACTGGAAGTTTGAGAAATGTCTTTTTTTTTTTTTTTTTCTTTAAGGCTCCTTGCAGTGTAGGCTACACATCAGAAGAAAGTAGAAATGGATTCTGAGCCTCAGTCAACTCCTCCACAACTTTTATAGTTTTGCCTTCCCACTTAAGTCCTGGATTCACCTGGCTTTATGCTGTCAGGAAGGAATCTTATTTTATTTTTACACAGGGATAATGGACTGCCCAAGTACTATTCCTTGAAAAAGTTGTCCTCCCTCTATTGACCTGCAGTGCAGTACTGATCGGGTAGGGAAGTTTCTACATACTTATGGGTTTGTTTTTAGAGTCTCTGTTCTGTTTTGTTGGTCAGTTTTTACGTCTCTGTAATACCACACTGTATTGATTAATATATCTTTATGTGTTTCTTGATTATCTAGCAATATTTCCCTATCCTGACCTTCTGTACAAGTGTTTCAGCTCTTCTCTGGGTGTTTTTTTTTTTTTTTAAATTTCTAATGTTTTACTATGTAAATTTCCAAACATAAAACATTGAAAGCACTACAATGGAAGTAAACATATACCTACACCTCAGGTTTTATCATTAAAAAACCCAGGTTTTATTATACTTGCTTTATGACATAGCTATCCATTTACTCATCCCTCTCTCTCTCCATTAATGCGTACCATTTTTTTGTATTTCAAAGTGTGTTGTAGACAAGAAAGGACAAAACTGATGTATGATGGAAAAAAAGAAAACAGTGACTGACCCTGCAGGATGGGACAGGGCTGACTGAGAGAGAATATGAGGGAACTTCTGAAATGATTGTGATGTTCATTATCCTGACAGTATCTTGACAGTATCTTGACAGTATCTTGAGTTGCACAGGTGTACCCATTTGTCAGAAGTTGTTGAATGGTATATTTAAGATTTGTGCATTTGATTATATGCTTAAAGGAAAAAAAATCTATAAATATATCATAAGCTCTTGTGAATGAGATGCACAGACCTACAACAATTAGTTCTGGGTTTTCTTCTAACTGCCCAGAATGGTGTTTACTCTCCCCTTCCCTCCCATTTGACTCTTACCATCTGAACCTCTGTGAGACATTTCATAAGCTTAGAGTTTAATTAAAAATTCACAGGCTGATTTTATAATTTAAATCAAAACCAAAATTATTGGTGGGAATCTATTGATGGGCAGTGAATAATTTAACTAATAAGTGAAGTTGAGGCAACCACCTATCAGTTTGGAGAAAAAGAAAACTAGTCTGCCACATACCTAACACCAATATAAATTCCAAATACGTTAAAAGTTTAAAAAGTACAAACACTAGAAGAAAATGCAGGTGCATATTTTATAACATTTGAATGTGAGAAATCTTTTCACACTAACTGAAGCAGAGGCCATAAAAATCAGTAGTTTATGTAAAATTTAAAAACTGATGGGAGTTCCTGCTGTGGCACAGGGGAAACAAATCTGACTAGGAACCATGACATTGTGGGTTTGATACCTGGCCTCGCTCAGTGGGTTAAGGATCCGGCGTTGCCATGAGCTTTGCTGTAGGTTGCAGACGGGGCTCAATCTGGCACTGCCGTGGCTGTGGCGTAGGCCAGCAGCTGTAGCTCTGATTAGACCCCTGGCCTGGGAACCTCCATATGCCATGGGTGCAGTCCTAAAAAACAAAGAAACAAAAAACAAAAAAAAAAAGAAAAAAATACTGATATAACATAAACACATTTAAACAAATTTATAACTCAAGATCCATCTGCCACATATGTCAAAGATTGAATCTCCTTACCCTATGAAGAATTCTTACATATCAAAGAGAAAGAGATATTTTCTCCTCCCCAGAGACTGAAAACACAAACCAACAACTGCTAGACATATATGAAAAAAAGAACCCTGACCCACAGTCTCTGTAGCAATCAGCCCCAAATGGCCATAAATGGATAATTACTGCCGTTTTCCCTAATTTTTGCCCCAGGTCCAACTCAGGACCAACCAGAGAAAGTTAGCTATGCTCCCCAGACCGATCATATGAACTATCTCCCTTCTGGTTAGTCCATTTCCAGCTTCCCCATGCCAACAACTTTCAATCACGACATTCTCGAAGCCTTTGATTTATTTCACTATAAAGCTTTCCCACGCTTGTGCTTTCACGAGTCACTGCCAAACACAAGTGCTGCTAGCTGACTCCATTGTCATAAGCAGGCTCTGAGGTGAAGAGTGCCTCTGAGTGTTCTCATTTGTGTGCTCTTCACTTATTTCTGCACTCCCAAACATGTACAAAGAATACAAATAGGCAATGAAAACCAAAAAAGAAAAAGAAAGAAGAAAAAAAAAAAAAAGGCAGTCAAAAGTATATGTAAATATCTTTGATCTCACTAATATTCAGGCAAATGCAAATCAAACTCACGTATCAGATTAGTAGAGTTAAAAGAATTACAATGATTTATGAAGAGTGTGAAGTAAGGGTCATTGTTAGTGAGTTTACCTTACTGTTGAGAAGGGGATAGTTTGGCGTAAGGACCCAAAGTTTAAAAATGTTCACATTTTGACCCTGAAATCTCACTTTTATTAATTTAATCTGCCAAAAGTTACCTGTGTACAAAGATACCTATTTGGTAGTTAATAAGAAGGAAACACGAGAAACTATCTATGCCTCCAACACGGGAAATTAGCACTTACATACAATAGGCTGTGGCGCAGCCATTCATGCTTGCAATTGTGTAATTTTTTGGAAGACCATACAGTATATTTCCCTTCTTGGTAATGTTTACCACCGCCCCCGCCCCCAAGCCTTGCCAAGCAGGGTTTTTTTGACATAAACATTTGGCCCGGAGTCGAGGCTTCTTGCCCCAGGAGGTGAGAGAACTGAGAATGCTTAGAACGTAGAAGTCAGAGCTCAGCTTTGAGCATTTGAAAGTCCCTATCAATGTAAAAAGCATAAAAACAGGGCTTTAAGAAACAAAATCCCAAAACTGTTTTTTGGAATTTTTAGGAAATTCCAAAACTGTTTTTTCACAAATCAAGAATCAATCCTTGGACCATGAAAGAATGGAGGTTATGGTAAAAGGAACAGTCCTATCACACAAGCACAAAAGCCCTTGTGGTGTTAGGGACAGCAGAAGCTAAGAAAGATAAGAGAGGGGGAGTAACTTAGTTTCGTGCGGGTTTTGTGCCCTACTTCTGGTGTGCTTGGGTTGAGCTTGCTATATCCCTATGAGCTTGCTGGGATTCCCTGACAGAGGGAGGGGACCCTCAGAGCTAAGGGGCTTGATAGCATGCTTCCCCTCTGGGCTTCTGGGTGACCACCTTATGCATCTGTCCCATGGCTATGTATGGAAGGGGCACGACAGAAATGCCAGCATGGTGGACTTCTGCAGAGAGAGGGCCTGAGACACGTCCCATGACTCCCCACGACCTGGGCATGATGTCGAGGACAGCCAGACATTCCAGTGTGCCCAGTCTAGTGATGAGGGAGGTGGTGCGGAGTGGGGAATGCACAGGAGAGAGCGGACCTCTGAGAACCACGGGACCTGCAAGGCTATCACCATGGCACAGGCAACGAGCGACCAGTAAGGAAAAATGAGACTTTGTCACAGAGGTGGTAAGAGAGTCTCATCGCAGTTTATAGACAAGGCTTGGACCTTGGACCTTGGACCTGCAGTTCTAAAGTTACCTGCATGTCTGCCTTAAAGTGTAGTTTAACAGGATAACAGCTATCAGTTAGAGAGATTAGGAACAAAACTTTTGCAGGGAGATGAACAGGAGTATAAAGAAAAGAACCTGGAAGAAAACTGCACTGAAGCAGGGGCAGGTTTACAATTGATAAACAGGCTCTGAAATGATCCCCAGTGCATGGGTCTGGCTCAATTTTATGGAGAAGTGGGAGTGCGGTAGGTGACTGTAGCCGAAAGACATGGTGTCGAATTACTTATACTTTCTAGGTTGATTGGCTCCTGATGTAGAAGTAACTGGGTCAAGTGGAGAGATAGCTGGGGACCTGCCAGGGGCCGGGAGGAGGGCTGGAGGAGTCCCAGATAAGAGTCACATATTCTGAGGCTGAGCACAGTATTCTGCTGAGCAAACCTCATCTAGGAGAAAAAACTGACAAACTCAAAAGGATGGAAGCTGGAGAAAAGAAGGGGCGTTTTGTATTCTTTTATTTTAAAATTATATTTACTAATCAAACGTTTGTAGGCTGCAATTTAGCCCTGGGGAAAGTGCCCACTGAAAATTGTGTTGAATAGCAGACCTCAAATCTCATTATGTGAGTAACGGTCTAACAAAGCCTGCCTGTTCTTTGCCACCCACTTGAGCCTGCACAATGGAAATAACACTTTAGGCAAGAAGAGAAGTCCAACGCACATGCTGTTTTTCTACAGATGCCCTATTGTTCTTTTTCCAAATACAGCACTGAAGACTGCAGTTTGTTTGTGATGTAGGAAAACCGTTTGGTTGCTGGGAGCTTGGAAATTGGTGTGGGAAGAGTTGTCATGAACAAATTAAGTGGCCTGTTTTACTCTGACATGCTATCTGGAGTGAAAAGGCAGGTTTTTAATATTAATTGGGATAATACTTTCTTTATAAGGGCTAATTAGGTAAGAGTTTAAACTTTTCCTTATGAATAGACTTGGGACCAGTGATGGATGTCTTGTTTGAGATGCTAAAGGTTAACAGTGGGTCACGTATTTTGGCTAGTTGTCTTTTTCTGGAACAACTCCCGAGAATTGTTTTGCTAAATATAAAGTGACCTTGCTGTCTGTTTGATAAAAAGGAGAGAAGAGAAGAGAACAGGAGAGGAGAGGAGAAGGGAGGAGAGGAAGGAGAGGGAGGGAAAGGATGGGAAAGGAAAAGAAAGGAATCTATGACACGTCTTGAGTGCTGCCCAGGCTACTGCAATAGACCCTGGCCGGTCTGCTTCCTCTCACTCCCCCTGAGTCAATTACCCACAAGATGGCCAGACTAATCTTATTAGCATGTATTTACAACCTGTCACTATCCAAATTCTACTTCAAATCCTTCGAGGGCCTCTCGTTACATTCAAATTAAAATTCCAACAGATCTGTCGTGGCTTGAGACCCTTCTGACCTGGTCCCTGCTTCTCCCTCAGCCGGCTGCAGTCTTCCTTTCTCCGTTCCTTGAACAGGGCAGATTCACTCCCCATTCAGGTGCTGTACTTGCTATTTACTTTCTGGAAACACTGCCTCAGGTGTTTGCATGGCTTTTTTCGTTTTGTTTTCGACGCTTCCTTGAAATATAATTCACCTATGATAACGATTAAAGTGAACAGTGTAATGGTTTTTAGTGTATTTACAGAACTGTGCAACCACCATCATAATCTAGTTTCAGAATGTTTTCATCACATTGGCCGTCACTTCCATTCCCCTGCCTCATTCTCCAGCTTTGGACAACCACTAATCTGTATCCTGTCCCTACAGATTTGACAATTCCGGACATTTTATATAAACGAGACCATTAAAATATACGGTCTTTTGTAGCTGTCTTCTTTCACTTAGTATGCTGCTTTTGCAGTTTATCCATGCTGCCCCAATATTCCACCTTTTGTCTATCCATTCATCAACTGATAGAAATTTGTGTTGTTTTCACTTTTTGGTTATTATGAAGATACTTCCATGAACATTCATGCACTAGTCTTTGTGTAACATTTTCATTTCTTGGGTAGACAGAAGTGAAACTGCTGGGCCAAATGGTAACTCTATGCCCAGCATTTTGAGCAACTGACAGTTATTTTCAGAGTGGCTGCACCATTTGACTTTTCTCCTAGCAGTGTCAGAGGGTTCCGGTGTCTCCACATGCTCACACAAATGTATGTGGTTGGCTTTGTTCCCTTATTCTGGTCTGCACCCTGGTGACCGAACTGTTCTACCTTGATGACACAGGACATCATAACCTCTACAGTCACTGTGACGTTATTTTATCGATGACCTCAAAGCATTTATTATTACCTGACATTTCACTGCTTGTGCATATTTATTTACCTGTCCACTATTCTAAAGGGTATGAACTCCCACTCAAGAAGTGCTTCCATTTGATGTATATAGATAAACATATTCAGCAATCCCAGGGGATGGAGTAGGTGGAGAGAAGGAAATTTGACAAATGATTTACCTCTGTGGAGGACTCAGGCAAATTTGAGGAGGCTCAGATGAGAATCCTTCCCCACCACCTCCGCTATTGTATCTAGGGAAAATCCTGAAGGTTAGGGGAAAAAAAAATAAACAATTGGGTAGGATGCTTCTTGTCCATAGTTGTTAGGACCTGCTTTGTCATGCTGCGGTGTTGCTCACCCAACCTCTGTGAGGGTCACCTGACTGCTAAGAAGTACACGTGCTGGGTTTAAATTGGTCAGGGCCAAGGAATTTAATAACTCTCTACCGTGAGACATAAGTTTGTTAAAATCTGATAAAATACTAACGATATCCAATAACAAATTCGAATAATACTTATCCAGTAGAGAAGACAGCCCTTCCCAAATATGATTTATTGCCCTGTAGGACATTAAACAGTCTTTTATTTAAAGTAGAAATTTTATCAAGTATTTGTCTTATATTCATTAAACAAACCCTTCTCGCATTGTCCTTTAACTCTCGTCACTTTACTGGTTCTCTCCTTAACAAGTTCAGCAAAACTTTGACAAATTCTTGCTATGTATTTGAATAGAACATGTCTTTTTTTCTATAATTGTTTGGAAAATAACACCCTTCACACAATTAATTTAGGACTATAGTTTGTATAGAAAAGTTTGATTGCACTAAGAGAAAATTAAATTTGGCATATAGACCTGATTTGGTTTTTTTGGAAAGACATTAATTGCTTTTGAAAGTCAGGTTATTAAGGTATAATTTATACACAGTATTTCACCCGTTTACAGTGTGCAAACCTATGACTTTTGACAAATAGATTTAGCAACATTCCATCACTACAAGCCAACACACAGAACATTTCTATCGCCCCCAAACTCACTTCATGCCCCATTTGTAGTCAATGCCCAGCGTTCCAGATAGCCCCTGACAATGGCTGCTTGGTTTTCTCACCTTATAATTTTGCCTTCTCTAGAATGTTATATGAATGGAGTAACAGAGGATGTAACTTTTCTAGTCTGGGGGGGCTTCGTACAGAAGCAAAATGTGTTTGAGAGTCACCCCTGTTCCTTTTCCTTGCTGAGTGATATTCCATTGCGTGTATACATGAACATCACCAGTGTGTTCACTAATTGATGAACATCTGGATTTCTTCCTAGTTTTGAGAGATTATTTATACACTGCGATAAACATGAATATATGGGGTTTTTGTATATTTGTTTTCATTTCTCTTGGGTAATACCTAGAAGTGGTATTTCTAGGTTGTATCCTAAGGTGTATGCATAATGTTCAAAAATCAGCTACTCTGTTTTCAAAGTGGCTGTACCAGGTTGCATTCCAATTAGGAATGTATGAGAGTTCTAGTTTCCAGTTGCTCTGCATCCTTTCCAGTAGTTGGTATTGTCAGTTTATTAGCAGTAATACCACTATAATAGATGTGTTATGGTATGTCATTTTGGTTTTTTTTTTTTTTAATTGAAGTTTTGTCTTTCTTTTCTTTTTTTTTTCTTTTTGGCAGTGCCTGCAGCATGTGTAAGTTCCCATGCCAGGGATCAAACCTGCGCCATAGCAGTGACCTGAGCTGCTGCAGTGATGATGCTGGACCCTTAACCTGCTGTGCCATAAGGGATCTCCCTACTTCATCTTTCTTAATAGTCTTTTCTCATGGGCTCTTTATCTAACCACATTTTATTTCACTTGAGGTATCTGTTTAAATAGTATGTCTTTTTAAAAGCTTAGATTGTTTGTTTTCTTATTATTGAGTCATGAGAGTGATTTATGTATTTTGGATGCTGGTTATTTATCAGATATGTGTTTTCTAAGTATTTTTCTTCCAGTCTACGGCATGTTTTTTCACTTAACATTTTATTTTTTTTCTTCTTTTTATTTATTCTTTAAAAAATTATTTTAGTTGACTGCTAGTATTACTCTCTCTCTTTTTAAAAGATAAACTTTAATTTTTAGAAACATCTTAGATTTATGGAAAAATTTTGAAGACAGTCCTGAATGTTCCAATATGACCAAACCCAGCTCCCCCTATTATTAACACCTGACATTGGCATGGTATATTTCTTAAAATTAATGAACCAATGTTGATACGTTATTATTAACTGCAGTCCATACTTTACTCGGATTTCCTTAGTGTTTACATGACATTCCTTTTCTGTTCCAGCACTCCATCCAGTACACCACGTTATGCTTAGTCACCCTATTTCCATAGGCTCCTCTTGGCCGTGAGTTTCTGAGACTTCGTTTTGATGTTCTTGACAATTTTGAGAAACACTGATGATACATTTTGTAGAATCTCCTTAAAACGGCATTCTTCTGATGTTCTGTCCTCATGATTAGATTTAGAGATATGGAAGACTGTAGAAGTAAACTGTCATTTTCATCACATCATTTGAGGACATGTGATACCAACACAACTTGGTCACCTGGCTGAGACATAGTTTGTCCAATTTTTCCATTGTAAAGTTATATCTTTTCTCCTCCTTTCTGCACTGTGTTATATAGAAAGATTTTACTATTCACAGTTCACACTTGGGCAGGGAGGAGTTACAGTCCACCCCTTTGAAGACGCAGTATTCACATGCACCATTTGAAGCTCTTCTGCATGGCAGATTTGTCTCTTCTCCCCATTTAGAGATTCATTTTAATCATTTACTTATATCACTGCGGACTCATGGATATTTACTTCATACCTTCAATTGTAATCTAAAATAAACTTACTTTGCTGCTCAAATTGTCCCATCTTTTGCCATTGAGACCTCTTACACTTGGTTCCTGATCCACTTGGCATACCCCTACAGGATTTTTTTTTTCTTTTTATGGTAGCATCTATGGTATATGGAAGGCCCTGGGCCATGGGTTGAATCGGAGCTGCAGCTGTGGCCTATGGCACACCCTTGGCAACACTGGATCTGAGCCACATCGGCAATCTATGCCATAGCTTACAGCAACACCAGATGCTTAATCCACTGAATGAGGCCAGGGATTAAATCTGTGTCATCACAGAGACAATGGTGGGTCCTTAACCCACTGAGCCACAATGGGAATTCCTGTTGGATTGTTTTTGAACATTTTCTTCCTTTCTGGCATTAAAAGCTGCCTAGGCTAATCTTGTATATTTCCTATACAATAATCTTGTATATTTCCAGCCACAGAGCCATTTCTTAAGTAGTCCTGTTTTCTTTAATTAGAGAGTGATATCAGACACTAAGCTCTAAGTGCTAGATGGGATTGTTGCTATTGCAGTGTTCTTCTCCTCAGCTGACAGGGCAAGAAAATATTGTATATTTTCATCTACATTTGTGAGGGATATTGACTGGCAGTTTTTCTCTTGGAATGCCTCCTAGAAATTTTGATATCAGATTATAAAATCAATATAGAAAAAAATTAAAAACCTGTAATACATGTAAACAAAAATAATGTTCTCCCAAGCTCTGTCACAGGGAGACATTCCTATCTCTCCTTGGAATCAAGCTGGAGGTTGTTTCTCATTGAATGTCAAGTTTCTTGGTTGCCCTGTGATCTCAACTGTCTGATGGGTTTACAAAAATTATGATTTTTATCTGGCTTTCCTTGTTAACTGAGAGTTATCCAGCTTTATACATTCTAGGAAGAAAAAGATCTCTCAAAGGTTAATCTCTAATGCAGCTAGCTATTTTTGAATTTAGACATTTCATGGGAAAATGAGTCACAATCCAGGGAATAAGTTCCTCCACATTCCAATTCTGTACTCCACTCACAAGACTACTGCAGAGGGCTGAAGGATTTAGGGTAACCCCAGGGTACAGATCAAGACTGAATAATGAAGACATGGAGGAGGTGGTGGATCCTTGGGTGATAGCAACATCTGCAGGAAATGTATGTGATTTCCTGAAAAAAATTGGTGGAAATTCTCATAAAAAAAGGTTTGAAGGCAGGTGAGCAAGGAGATCCCTGGAAAGCACCCAATGAAGGAACCACCTAAGAAGTGCCTAACTTGTGAGGTGCTTCTCCTTTGGACTAGAAGAAAACTCAAATTCAGCATGCATGTTATAATTATTTCCCTGCAAATATAATGCCTTATAGATTACTTACACCAGTAGCTCTCAACCCAGGGTACCTATTAAAATTGTTTAGAGCTCTTTTATAAAATGCCAATGCCCAAGCCCCATCCTAAACCAATTATATAAAATTTTCTATTTTTTTCATAGGCAATGGTAACTTTTTGAAAATTCTCAGATTAATTTTAATAGGCATTCAGATTTGAGACTCACTAACCTAGATACTTTATTACAATCTGAAAATTCATAAAAGCATGGGGTCCAAAGGTAAAGGAAACCTGTTTGTACAAAATCCTGATTCAAAGTCCTTGGGAGGAAGTCACTTTACAATAAGGTAGTGAATTCCATGTGCTGGTGAAGCAAGCAGGGGCCTAGAGTGAAGGAGAAATCTTTGAGATGGATAATGTAATTTGGAATCAGTTTTGTGGTGCTGTAACCAAGGGGAAACTCCTCTAATGTGAAAGGAGATGTGACTCTGAAGTAAGAGGAAGAACACTGTTATTTGGATTGGATTAACTTCATTAAAGACTTGCTGTGTTGTCCTAATATTTTTTTTTCCTCAATTTCCCCACTGTCTGATACAAATGAGGATCTCAGGCCCAGAAATTCTGCTGTTAATTGGGAATTTTTGAAAAGCATAAACAAATAAGTGGCACAGATTATTAGCTATAGGTGTTTTCCCCCCGAGACTAAAAATTCTTTGGACTGTGTCTAATTTTTGTTTATCCTATGTTTATTAGTATTGATATACTGATTAGCTAATTAATTCTCTTGTCTACTCATTCATCAAATTCTTTTATGAACATGACAGGCAGTGTTTTAGACCTGGAGATATGATATGGAAAGATGACAGACAAGTCTCTTCCTCATAAAGCTAACATTCTAATAAGATAGACAGCTGCTCAACAAACAAAGTAATAAAAATCCAGATAATACATGCCATGGAGAAAACAAAGATGTAAGTGGATAAAGACTATATGGAGACGTGTGGGGGAAGAAGCTCTATTTTGGATATGGCTGTCATGGGAAGCCTTTCTGAAGAGGGTAAATTTGAACAAAGTTTTAAATGAGAAGATACTAACCATAGGACTATCTAGGGAAAGTGGAACAGCAAAAGTAAAGATGGAACAGCCAGGGAAAGACCCCTGAAGTGAGAATGACCTTAGTATGCTGGGGAATTAGCAAAAAGATCCATGAAGTTGCATCATAGCGAAGGAGGAGAGAATGGTATGAAATGGGGTCATGGAGGTTGGCAGGACTGGGTCATGCACAGCTTTGTAGATCTTGGGGAGGAACTGGGATTTAATTATAAATGTGCTGAGAAGCCATTGGAGATACTTATGCAGAGAAGCAATCTATCTACTTTATGTTTTTAAAAGACCACTCTGGTTAGTGAGTAGAAAGTGGATAACTTTTTTTTTTGTCTTTTCTAGGGACGCTCCTGCGGCACATGGAGGTTCCCAGGCGAGGGGTTGAATCGGAGTTGTAGCCACTGGCCTACACCACAGCCAAGGCAACTCGGGATCTGAGCCGCATCTGCAACCTACACTACAGATCACCGCAACGCCGGATGCTGAACCCACTGAGCAAGGCCAGGGATCGAACCCACAACCTCATGGTTCCTAGTCGGATTCGTTAACCACTGCGCCACGACGGGAACTCCGAAAGTGGATAACTTTAAGAAGAAATTAAATATTATGACACTCCATTATGAGCCTGAAGGTCTTGGTTAGGGGAGGTGGATTGAGTACTCCAAGACACAGAATGGAAAAATACTTCACTCATCCACAGCCCTTGGATATTACCATGATCTAAAAGGACTCAATTAATCTCTTTGAAGAGAAAGGTTCCTTTGAGAGACAATTCCGCAGTCCCATGTTGTTGGCAAGAGTTTACAAAACACCCTTCCTTCAAACCACCTCAGACATGGCCATCCAGGAGGATTGAGGTACTGCATCTTAATTGCTGTCATCATAAACAGTTGCATCTGGTTGCTGGAGAGCCAGACACTGAGTCTGTATTCTCTATCTATGGTAACTGGAACATCATTTTCTATTACGTTCTATTTTATTCTGACAGACAAATGATTAATTAGCACAATCAGCATCTCTCCTTGAAAATGGCCATGGATCAGTGTGTTCCCTTCCATCACGTAATTGAATCAGGGCCCACCCACCTGTTTCCACTTCCTTTAAACAAACCAACACAAAGCAGTATTAAATGTCAACGTGCCTTGTGCATAAGTACATCTTTAAACTTGACCTAATCAATGCTGAAAGCCGGGAAAACATGCTTGCAGAGAAAACTGCTGCCTGATCCTCACATGTAATCAGAGTATGTGCAGCTGTGGCCCCACTCATGGCTGTATTGTAGAGTGATTCAGAGTTTGGTTCTAGAGACAGACCAGTCTACGATCATAACCTGATTTTCCAGCTGTGTGACACAGAGTGATTCACGTAACACCTGTTAAGTCTCTATTTCTCATCTCTAAAATGGGAATAATTATGTTTATCACAAATATTTCCTCTTTTTCTATATGTAAATCATGCACATAAAAAGCTTAGGACAGTATTTAGCACATAGTAAGAAAGTGCTAGCATTTTTTTTTTTTTTACTATGGTAAGATAATATTAAAAACAATTAGTTTGGAAAATTTCAGTTCTGGTTAAGACAGGGTAAGTGCCTGCTACCCTCGCTTTTCCACGAATTACAACTAAAAGACCTGAATAGACTATATGAAGCAACTATCTGAGAACTCTGAAAAGTATGTAACAGCAGATTAACTGGGGAGAATAAAAACAAAGAACAAAACCTATGAAGATGAGTTCCTGCTTCTTTCCTCTCATATTTCCTGGCACAGATTCTAGGGATGCCTAAATTGTACAACAGATACTAAGAGAAAATGCTGCAAGAAAAGTCCTCTCTCTTGGGCCAGAGGGCTGGGAGCGGGGCCCTTAGGAAAGAAAGATCTTTTACCTCTTTCAGCCCTACTTCAGTCATGCCCAAGTAATGAAGTGGTATTCCCAAGGCAGTGGCAATTGCAACAGTAGTGGAGGTGGCATCACGGGTAGCAGCTATAGCAGCAGGGGCTCTGTAGGCTCTCTTCTCTTGCTACTTTGCCCTGAGGTGGTTCCAGTTTCAGGAAGTTCATTATCATACCTGGATGTTAAACCACGGTTTTCTAGGCAGAGCCATGAAAAGGAGCCCACTGGAGGCAGAGAATGTGGCGGGGGGGGGGGGTTCACAAAGAGGACATAGCTGGAGAAAGGGATCCTTTAAACCTGCGTATAAAGTGTTGAGCTCATCATGAGTTGTGCATGCATAGAACTTGATCATAAGCAACAGAGCAAAGCCTTTGAGAACTGAACTACAATGTAGACCACCACCCAGATCTCAGACCAAGCCCTGGATGGTGTATTCATAAGTAGGCTGGATGGGACGGAAAGGTTAGGAATACTAAATTGACATTAGAGCCACAGCCCGCAGGTAAGACAGGACTGTGGTCTGAAAATATCCAGGATACAATCCAAAGTTACTTGACATACAAAAACAAAACAAAACAAAACAAAACCAAACAAACAACAACAACAACAAAACAACCAGGAAAATGTTAACAATCTTCACGGGAAAAGTAATCAACAAATGCAAGCTCCAAGATGACACAATTGGGGTGATTCACAGAGGAAGCATCTCATACGAAATTTCTGGTGTATTAATGTTTGAAAATTAGACTACTAAAGACTAGGAGTTCCCATCGTGGCTCAGTGGTTAAGGAATCTGACTGGGAACCATGAGGTTTTGGGTTCAATCCCTGGCCTTGCTCAGTGGGTTAAGGATCCAGCGTTGCCGTGAGCTGCGGTGTAGGTCGCAGACGTGGCTTGGATCTGGTGTTGCTGTGGCTCTGGCGTAGGCTGGCGGCTATAGCTCCTATTACACCCCTAGCCTGGGAACCTCCATATGCTGTGGGTGTGGCCCTAGAAAAATACAAAAAAAAAAAAAAAAAAAAAAAGACTGAATCTTGGGTTAGAGAAAGGTGCCACAAATATTTTGGCTTCTGTCTCTGTTCTCTGATTTTCAAGAAAGGTAATTTGACATCATTTAAAATAATTCATAATCTCTGAAAATTATGGCTGTTCTCTGTTGTTCAAATTAAAATTTGAAATTAGGGGAGTTCCTGTCGTGGCGCAGTGGTTAACGAATCCGACTAGGAACCATGAGGTTGCGGGTTCGATCCCTGCCCTTGCTCAGTGGGTTAAGGATCCGGCGTTGCCGTGAGCTGTGGGGTGGGTTGCAGACGCGGCTCAGATCCTGCGTTGCTGTGGCTCTGGCATAGGCTGGTGGCTACAGCTCCGATTCGACCCCTAGCCTGGGAACCTCCATATGCCGCGGGAGTGGCCCAAGAAATGCCAAAAAAAAAAAAAAAAAAAAAAAAAATTTGAAATTAGGTATGCAACTCACCATCTCACAATAAAACACGTGAAAACTTTTCTTCTCAAAAAGAAAATTCTTTTATCCTTTAATCTATGCACACATCTCCTATTTTATTTGACCACTGTTACACCACAGAAACTATTTCTCAACAAAGAATAAACAGCATATTAGATCAGATTTTCAAGTCATTGGAAAGTCTTCTGATTTTATTTTTTTCTACTTTAGCAGAATGATTTCCTTTTGAAGAAAAGAGAACTGTGGCCCTGCCGAGAAGAATTCACATACAAGGGAATATCTGCTAAATGAAATCCAATGGGATTGTGGGGGAATGTTTTTTCTGTGTACGGAAGGATGGAATTCCTTGTACAAGTCTATACAGCCTATGTACACGCTGTGGTCCGGAGCAACCGTCAAGGTTTTATTCTTTCGTCTCCATTGTACAATCTGGGTCTTTACTCATGCATAACGAAACCAAGGAAAATATGTGACTTGGGTTTCCAAGGATTGTTTTCAACTCAGTTTTCTCTACTCAAAGCTTTTCATTTGGAATACCAAAATGGAATCTAGATGGAATAAAATTAATACAAAAAGGGACCTCTTTTGAGGTAGAAGAGGTCAAACTGTTCCCTTGCCGATTTCTAAATTTGAAAATGATCACGTGGTTTCATTTTACTTTTTTCTTCTTTTCCACTGAAATGAAATGACTCCAACCCTGAGTTGGGTGTCACAATTAAAAGGTTTTCTATGTTATTAACTTTCTACAAATATTTACTGCAATTATCTTGATTTCAAATATGTGGTTGGGATTTTCCTGAATAAAATCAGCTTGGATAGGTACCCTTTTAAAGAGTTTGGAACTGGAAAACAGAAATCATTCAGGGGCTGCACAGGAACTCTTGCCCTTCTTCATGGCTGTGGGACAAGCAGCCATAAGCTAATAAGAATTGCGAGGATGGTAGGTCTCTGAGGAGTCTTTTTTTTTTTTTTTTTTTTGCTTTTTAGGGCCGCATTTGTGGCATATGGAGGTTCCCAGGCTAGGGGTCCAAGTGGAGCTATAGGTGCCAGCCTATACCACAGCCACAGCAATGCCAGATCTGAGTCGCGTCTGCAACCTACACCACAGCTCCTGGCAACGCCAGACCCTTTACCCACTAAGTGAGGCCAGGGATGGAACCTGCAACCTCGTGGTTCCTAGTCGGACTGATTTCCGCTGCACCACAATGGGAACTCCCCTGAGGAGTCTTTGTGGAGAAAGCCATCTCTTTGTATGAAAGCAACTCCAGAACCCGTATTTGATTGCAGGAGTCACATACTAGCATAGTACAGCCCTTTTCAAAATTTTCTATAGGAACGAGATCTTTTTTAAAAAAGGAAAATCTCTGCTAAAGCTAAAAAGATAATACAGACAGAAGCAGGACTACTTTGGTTAATGTGGACAAGTCAGTGGGCTCCACATAAGCCCGAAGGCTTGGCAGAGCCACAGTGGAGAACCACTGGCAAAACAAGGAATCAAAGTCAATTCAATCCCTTACTAGTTGTCGGAACTTAGATGATTTACAGTCTTTTCGAGCATGTGTGTACACAGTCATGCGTGCGTATGTGTATTAATTCCTGCCTCTCAGGATTGTTGTGAATGTAAGTGATAATGCACACAAAGTGCTTAGGCAGTTACCTGGCATGTAAGGAGATACTCAAAAATTGCCTCTACTCTAATTACTATTAATTATCATCCTAATCGTACTGAGCCATACTCAGTGTGGACTCATACTACAACCACATTCCAGGCCTGCCTATAGGGCTATATACACATTAACTCTATTGTACAGATGATGGCACCGAGGCTTAGAAAGGTTAAGTAGTTTACTCAACACAAATAGTGGAGCTGGACTTAAGCTTAAAATCCTGGATTTTAAGAGATTTTAAACCAAGCTTGAGCCCTTTACCCCAGTGTGCAGTTGCTTCTCATTAATAAGTACTGGACTGAGTGTGAACCTGTGTAGGTCATTCTTTCCATGTATTAGTTTCCTCATCATTCACATTGGGAATATTTCTCTTAATATCAAGAGGCTCAAGTGAGGGCAAGTGTGTCATGGCACAAGCAAAAGATTCTATTTTTGTATAAGCAAATGGCAACTCGAATGGTCAGTCCCTTTCATGCAGTTTGATCACATGAACTAACCACCACCAAATCTTCCTTTCCATCTGCTTTGTTTGGAAGCGATTTGGGTCAAAAATATGTCTGAATCTGACCAAAACTTCAGAACCCCAAAATGGAATCTGCTTTAGCATTAAGCTTGATTCTCAGAAAAAAAAAAAAAAAATTGTCCATGCTTAATGAGCAGTTTTGCTGTGGGCTGCTTTTGAGAAAAAGAGATTGTCATATAAGTAGCTGTTTGTGAATCACACTGAAATGAAAAGACAGATACTGAGTGAGACCCTTCCAGGTGAAACTATCTTGTTGAGAGTAGAAAATTCTGGATAGGGATTCTGGAGAGAGTGGGGAACTGGGTCTCTAGAGTGAGTGTGTACAGAACGATGGCACAGAGAGAGAAAAGAAGAGAATTAAGGACAGAAAGGGGACGTCCATACTCCAAGGAAGTACAGTCCGCAGAGGAAACTGCAGGATGGCTGAAGGGTAAGAGGGCTTCGCTGAAGCCGCAGGGTTTCTGAAAAGCAAGGAGGATGAAGAATGGAAACAGGCTGTGAGATGGGTTCTGGGAATGGGTAGTTTAAAAAGAAATAGCTCTTAGTTTCCTGGCTAGGGAGTGACCACCACCTGCCCACCTTACACAGATGGTAAACCTCCCTCAAGGCAGTGCTTCTCCACCAAGTTTTTCTGACTGCTCCATTCTTCACGCGTTTCTCCTCCCTTACAATTCCTGCAGGACTCAGAGACTGCCGGGGCACGCAGCCCGGGGGCAACCTCCCTGCATCTCACTGGGAGGGGCTCTGCAAGCCCCCGGCTGGATGCAAGCCACCTGGGTGGCTCTGCTTCTCCCTCAGGGATTACACCAGCTGCCTTCCAATGGGAGCTCTGCCCAGTGGCAGAAGTCCCCAGGGATGCCTTCTCCACCAGGCAGTCAGCGTGACGCTTTAAACAGATCATATGACAACTCTGCTTAAAACCTACGGTGGGGTGGATTTCCATCACACCCGGGCCCCCAGACTCCAGCCCGCTGTCATCCTGAAGGCCCATTTCTCAAGACCTCCTCTCAGTTCACCCCCCATCACTCACCCACTCAGCGACGCTGGCTGTGTTTTGGGGCTCAGAGTCTTTAAACTTCCCATTCCTTCTGCTTCGGTGCTCTTTCCCCAGAATTTCACCCGGCTTCTTCTTCCTCGCCCTCCAGGTCTTACCCAAATAGCTTCCCTTTAGCAAGGCTGACCCCTCGGATGAATGTGGTATGTTCTTCCCCCCACATCACCCTCTACAGTGTTGTCACGCTGTTTGTGCTGTGGCAAAAAGTACACGCTTGATCCTATTTGTTGTTGTAGTTGTTTCTCAATCTTCATCCACCTCTTTTGGAGGAGAAGCTGCCTCCTTCACAGCTCTGTCTCCAGCACACGAGGAGTTCCTGGCACCTGGTAGGTGCCGTGTCCATGCATCTGGCTCACCGACTGAATCAAGGCTTTTGGAGAATCTAGTGCCTCTGAGGCCTGGATCTTCTTTCCTCCTTCTGTTGTCACTTCCCCGGGCCCTCCTACTATGCTGATCTAAATCAGACTCCCTGTTAGATTCTCTTTCATAAAACTCTGTTATTTCCTCCAAAGCACTTTTACACTTTTCAAATTCATACCTATTTATGTGTTCACATTCTACCTCCTCCAGTGGCTGTAAGTTTCAGCCAAGCATATATACCATATATATATACCCTGAGATATATATATCTTGGCCAGCACACCCTACGCCAGGAACATAGTTGGCGCTCACTTATTCTGTATTGAATGTGTATTAAAATATTCCTCCCAGGTTTAACCATAGGGTAGAATAGTAAAAAAAAAAAATAGCTGATGAAGGATTGATAGAAACTTCTCCTTGGAGATCCTGCTGAATAGCATTGAGAACTTTGTCTAGATACTCATGTTGCAACAGAAGAAAGGCTGGGGGAAAAATGTAATTGTAATGTATACATGTAAGGATAACCTGATCCCCTTGCTGTACAGTGGGAAAATAAAAAAAAAAAAAGAAAGAAACTTCTCCTTGGGGAAAATTTAGATATTCCTGCTGTAGTCAGAAAGTGCTCTTACGTCTTACAGGAAGATCATCAAACTCACTCTGATTTAGAGGAAAACATTTGTATTCTTTTCTCCAACAGGACAACTTGACAGAGAGGACAGATCTAACCCTGACTGTGCTTCTGGAGGAGACATCCTGGGGCTTCTCCCCAAGGTGGGCGGAGGAAAGACAGCCAAAGGGGTCACACCTGAGCAAGGAGCCTGCTGGCCATCACTGGGAGGAAAGGCAGCCCCAGACGCCCATGAAGTCTGGCCATTCTTTTCTTCTGTCCAGCTATGTCGATGCAGATTTGTATGGCTTTCAGGTGGGTCTTCTGTAAGAAGCTCAAGCTGCTAAAAGGAAAACAAGAATGCTAAATGTGGATAACTTACCATATTTACACCAGGGAGGCAACTCAGACTTGTGGGATTGGCATAGATGGGTGGAGAATTCTCTAGAGTGGGCTCTGGGAGATGGCAACAGATTCTGACAGTGACTTAGCCCTTGTTAGGTCAAAAGCTGTGTTTCTTATTTGGAAAATGGGCTAATGATACTTACCTCTCTCTTTTTTTTTTTTTTGCTTTTTAGGGCCATACCTGCGGCATATGGAAGTTCCCAGACTATGGGTCGAATGGGAGCTGTAGCCACTGGCGTGTACCACAGCAACGCAAGATCCGAACTGCGTTTGTCTCCTACACCACAGCTCACGGCAATGCCAGATCCCTAACCCACTGAGTGAGGACACTGATCAAACCGCATCCTCATGGACCCTAGTTGGGTTCATTACGGCTGCGCCATGACTGGAACTCCTGATACTGACCTCTTACTTACAATGCAGAGGACAAGATCAGCATGGGGGTTAGGTGACCTGAATTCTAAGCCTAGATGACCATCAGCTAGCTGTGTGCCCCTCTGAGGCTTCCATTTCTCTATACTTAAAATGAAGGTGCTGGCACCTAATCTTAGGATCTGGAATGAATGCATACTCAGGTTTCTCATTTAATGCACCTCAGCTACGGGGGGCAGGATCTAGCGAAACCCCGTACCCCATCTGCATACCAAGAGAATCCCTTCTCGGATTTGCTGAGCCCGGTCTCCCAACTGAAACTCCAGCTCCTCCACCTCCTGCCGCAAGGCCTCCCGTAATGTTTGCAGTTGCTCAGCCTCCTCCCTGCAGGTAAATAATAGGAAACAAATGTCACAGTCACCTCCAGGTGCAGTCTCCCATTGCCCCTTTCAAAATGTAGGTCGCTCCTTAGACATGTCTTAAAAAAGAATGTCCCTCCCTTATTTGTATCAGTTGCAGGTGTAAGTGTATTACTAGGGCAGGTTTCTTTTTTTTTAAACATCTCTATTGCTGCATCATTTACGTACTGTCAAGTTTACCTCTTTTAAGAGTACAAGTCAATGATTTTTAGTAAATCTGCCAACTGGGTAACTATCACACCCCCATTCAGTTCTGGAACACTTCCACCTCACCAGTAAGAAACCTCGTGCCCCTTCAGAGTTAATCCCTATTCCTACTCCCCACCCCAGGCAATGACTAATCTACTTTTGGGACACACACTTTTAATCCATGTGAAAATAGTGCAGATTTTCAAAACTCTTAACAACCGCCAATATTTGTATTTGCATGAGCCCTATTCATATTGATTAAAGATACCCTGCTGGCTTAGCCTCCTCTTCCCAGCTGCTGCCCATTTTCTGACCTCAAATAGCCCTGGCCTGGAAGAGGAAGTGTTGCTCTCTGGCAAATGGCTTTCACAGACTCCCACTGAGAAAGCAAGAATGAGAACTGCAAAGCAAAGCAAAGCTGGCCAATTTCTCATTAGCCCTGCTCCCTGGTGCTCATCTGTCCTGCCCTGATTACCTTTCCTTGCTCCAGGTGTGCAGGCTGGTACTTACTTTTATGGCTCCCTTAGAGAATTACCTTTCCTCCTCTGACATGTCCCTGGAAAAGAGCGCCTGTTGTCCTCTAAGGTGCTGCTCGATTTCTTCTAAATGCTCCCGGAAACTCTGGCAAACCATCTTCATTGTTTCCATCTCATGGACTGTGCACTGAGAACAATTAGAAAGAGCTGAGAAGGAAAGCCATTCGGAGTCACTGCAAGAGTGCGCCACAGTGGCACCTGCCTTCCCACCTGGGCTTACCTGTTTGCGTTGAAGCCCTGCTGCTACCCTGTGGGAAAGAGAATAGGGGAAGCCCAGCCTTTGGCTTCTCCAAGCAACCAGAGGCAGTTCAGGCTAGGACAGGAGGCAGCCCTTGTTGGATGGCCCTTGCAGACATCACGTCCCAGAGACAGGAAGACAGTGTGGGAGACTAGGTGATGCAGAGATGCAAGGATGGAGACAAGAGAAGAGGGGAAGGGTCTGACTAGTGCAGGCTTGTGCTTAGAAAAGCTGAGTCTTGCTTAATCTTGTTTAACTTTGGTGCTGAGCATTGCCTCACTTTGAAGCTCAATAACACTGAACACATCTGTTCCCATGGTATGTGTCTGATTAGAGTAAGTCTGCTTAGAATATTTTTTATGAGTCTTAGCTCTGCTGGATCAGCCCCGCCCAGCTAACAAGCCCATTCGGAGTGAGGCAAAGACTACACATTCCATCCTCCATGGACTGGAATCTAGAATTGAACTGTCTATCCTCCCAATCCTGTTCCCCATTGCTCCCGATGTGAATCGTTCTTTAAATCTTACCTTCTCCGTATGACAGTGTCGTTGCCTTGACTGCCTTATTTAAATACTTTCTTGCAGCCACGAAGTCCAGCCTATTTGTCAGGCACTCTGTTGATCTGCTGATTCTCACTAGCTATCCCCTGTGTTCTCCAGCCCAGGCTGGATTATGCTTTGAATAGATCCATGACCCAGAACCCCAGAATCTCTACCCATCTGACTTTCAGTAATATATATACATACACACACACACATAATATATATAATGATACACATATATCTGTTTTAATTTGGCTTTTTAGGGCCACACCTGTGGCATATGGAGGTTCCCAGGCTAGGGGTTGAATCGGAGCTATAGCTGCTGGCTTACACCACAGCCATAGCAACACAAGATCCGAGCCATGTCTGTGACCTACACCACAGCTCAGGGCAAAGCCGGATCCTTAATCCACTGAACGAGGCCAGGGACTGAACCCTCATCCTCATGGATCCTGGTTGGGTTCGTTAACCGCTGAGCAGCAAAGGGAACTCCTGACTTTGAGTAATATTAATGATAGTTGGACACTAATGCTATCTCTACCAGGCCCACCGGTTTGGGCCGCCACTCTGGTTAGTGTGGCTATCTCGTCCCCCTTTATTCATATTAATAGGATTCTAATATCTTCGGGGCATCAAAGTGTCTAACCAAAAAACTGCATTTCAGTATCCTTTGCAGATAGGACAGCAATGAGATGGAAGTGAAGAGCCTGGAGTTGCGCTTCTGGGAAGCTCTTTAAAGGAAACTCATTTCAGGGGTAGACCTCTTTTAAGCTTTCTTCTTCTTCCTCCTTTCACAGAGACTAATTTTACAGCTCTGTTTAATTCCTCCCCCTCTTATTTCTAGGAAGTCCCAGATTTTTACCCTTCTCTCCAAAACAACATGGCTGAGATCTTGCCAGCTTGAAGGCTATTTTTACCGGGATTGTCATAACATAGATCCTTCTGGAAGAGTGATATTTCATCATTTTGTTCTGAGAGTTTGGTTTTTGACTCTCTCCTGTCATTTTTATATCTCTGCAATTATTTTTGCTTCAATCGTGAAGTGTATTTAAACCAGGTAGAGGAATATTTATTTGAAGGTTATTGATGTTGGCGAGAGTGCTTAAAAGGTGACTACAGTATGGCTCTTAAAACTAGAACAGATCTTAGAGACCATGGAAGACTTCTATTAATATGTAAGTGTTTTGACACAGAGAGCGAACTTGTCTGAGATTAAAAAAAAAAACGGTAGATTTCAAACCCAAGTCTCCTGCTTTCTTTCTTTTCTTCTCAAGATCTAGCTGAGGCACAGCAGACTATAGTATAGCTGATCACGTGAATATGTTATTTGTCCCTAAGGAATGAGTCCATTGGTCTTAGTAGATGCTTGCAAAGTGACCAAGTTCTAGGGGCAGCCAGGCCAGAGCCATTGAAATGTGGTGCTCAGGTAGGCTGAACACTATACACACTGAATTTTCTGCTTCATCTAGACATTTAGGGGTTACCCTTTCTCATTGAGGGTATGGGGGCTGGGATTTAGGAGTAAATGAATGGTGGTTTTAAGGGAGTGATATAGAAGATTCCAAAATGCTGCCATCTTCTGGCCATTTGGAAACACTACAAGCACATTTCAGCTCCAGAACGAAATCCAAAACAGACACAGAATAGTTTCAGAAAAAAGGAAAACTTAGGCAAAAAGAAGGGGCGGGGGGAAAAAGAGACTGTTTAGAACTCTTTTTTCTAATATAAGGGTTAGGTTGTAACTCAAATACAATGCAAGCTCTACTCTACTGACCCAGGCTGTTCATTAAAACAAACCTGAACTTCAACGATAAGGGCAACAACATTAACCCTTCACTTTTTAAAATTTTTTTTTTATTTTTAGGGCCGCCCCTGCAGCATATGGAGGTCCCCGGCCTAAGCATCAAAACAGAGCTGCAGCTGCCGGCCCATGCCACAGTCCCAGCAACACAGGATCCAAGCTGCGTCTGTGACCTACACCACAGCTCACGGCAATGCCAGATCCCCAACCCACTGAGTGAGGCTAGGGATCGAACCTACATCTTCATGGATACTAGTCAGATTTGTTTCCACTGTGCCATAACAGGAACTCCAACCCTTCACTTTTAAATTGGCTTGTATTACTATTTAAAATTTGTGTGATTTTTTTTCTTTAAATACAAGTTGTAAACACTATAGAATAATTTTCTAATAGCTAAAACTCTTATTTCGGAAACATCTGATTTTCTTTTCTGGGATTTTTTTTTTTGAATCAACAAATGATTTTGAAGAATTCACTTCTATATAACAGTTTAGTCACATTAACAAACGATTATCTTAGGTAACCCACAAGACCACAAAAATAGCATTTTCTAATTAGCCAATGTTTCTCTGCCCTGTCACATACTTCTGCGTAAGGGGGTTAGATGGGGATTGTTTTCTGAGTCCTTTTTACCTAAAACTGCTCTTTAACACTTGCTTGGAACTCCGCTGACATGTAAGAAATGCTATCTATCTCTGCCTGTGATCTTTGGTCTAAGACCTATTTTCTAGGTAATTTTTTTCACAAATAATTATTCTAAGCGTAACTAGCACCTGGCATCTAACGCAGACCACTTTTCCTTCAGAATATTTTTTAGGCCTTACGAACCCAGGCTCACGCACTGTAGATGCTTTTTCTCTTTGTTCTGTAGTGTAAGTTGCCTCCTCTTATGGATGAATGCAATGCCTTGTTTTTACTTTTCTGCACGTCTGCGTGTGTGTACACATGCATTGTGAGTACATATACACATGTGTGTGCACATTTTAATTTCCTTTGAGTATGTCTGCGGCTCCTTAGATCTAAATAAAGAGAAATGCATCGTCATCTAGTAAAATCCTATATAGCATGTGTTTCAGGAGGAGTATAATGCCACATCAATTTGATATAAGCCACCATTTGGGGGGTATAATTCTAAATTTTAAGAGGAGAGAAGGCTAGGGCGATATGAGACAAGGTATGAGAAGACATGAATGGGTGTGTGTACACTCATTGAAACTTCCAAGCCTGCCACTGTGAAGATAGACATTGTGCATAATGGGCCACAAACCCCTGTATTTTCTGCAGAAGTGCTGATATGTCACAGAATCAAATCAAGACTAACTTCTCTTTCCAGTTGCCAGATCTCTCCACACAGCTGGGGCTATATGGGTCCAAGACCTTCTCTTGACACCAGTAGGCAGAGTGGGGAGAGCTCTGTTCTACATGCAGAGTTATTCATCCCTGGAGCCAGCTCAGGTTCATTCTTCTGTCCCTATTCTAAGCAATGTCCTTCTGTAGCTCCTGACCCAGTCCTTGCCTTGTACCTGGCTCTGGTTCTAGCACCTGAGTTTCCCTAGCACATCTCGTACCCTTTCCAGAATTCTAGCTTCCTCCTGGAAGCTGAAATCCTTCTACCTACTATGATGCTCCCAGGGGCTGGATGCCCACCTGCTCTTTCAGTTTCTAGAACCACGTTCCTATAAATTCATAAGGACACTCCAATACATTACAACCCCTTATGCCTTCTCTTTCATACCTTTCATATTAATAGTTTTACTGGACTGTACTAGTTGGTCAACTGTGCTCTCCGGATGCCATGGTTTGCCTGATGCACTAGAAATCTGCCTGATAACTGTAGTCAGGTCCATCCTTTGTACGACTGAGCCACTCTAGAGCCTGGTGTCTTCTTTATCTGCATTGATTTGTCACAGTCGCCTCAACCATGCCAAATAACCTCATTAGCCAGGATTGCCTTGTTTGTGCCACAGAAGACTGATTTACCCTTTTTTTTTTTCATTTGTGGTCATATAACTGAATAAATGTTAGGCTAATTGAGTATCAGTATATAGCTGTTGCCATAGATGCTTAATTTATAACATCAATACATTAAGTAACAGCACCCCCCCCCCCAAATTTGATGGAATAGACTTCCAACTGCTTAGCTCATGGGTACATGTTATTTCTCTTCTCATCACAGTCAATAAGTGATTTATATTGCTTTTTAAGAGTGGTGATATGAACAGAAAATAGAGAAAGTCTTATTATGGAACAAATATCTGCCATATTTACACTGAAAGAATGACGTCGGGTATGTCTAGAAGGACCTTTGCTTATAAAGTTTTAAACACAGTTTTGATTTTTTATACTTTATTATTTTAAACAAAATAGAAAACCAAATATGGGTTAATTTATACATCCCTGTCAAATGTACCTTAAAAACGTAAATTAGAAAAATATTTTTTTCATGATATGTCATCAATATCAACAATCTGGTTTTTATCATGGAAACTGGAGTACCTAACTGTAGGATTTAATATTTTCTCCCTGAAACCTCTTAAAATGTCACCTTCTCTAGCTGTGTTTTACCCCTAACATTTTCCTCCATGTACTACATGGTTAAGCAAATGTCTGTTCTCTGAGAGCTGAGTTTTTCAACCTTGACATTGTTGACATTTGGGGCCAGAAAATTCTTTGTTGTGAGGGGCTGTCCTGCGTATTGTGGGATGTTTAGCATCATCCCTGATCTCTGTCCACTAAATGCCAGTAGCACCCACCCTAGTTGTGACAACCAGAAATGCCTCCAAACATTGCCACAGGTCACTGGGGTGGGGGCGAGTTATCCCCACTTGAAAACCATTGCCTTACAGCATTTAAAATCTCTCCGTTAGCATCAATGATGATGATGCTACTATTCTCTTCATCTTATTCTCCCAAAGACCCCAGCTATACATTAGCCTTTGTTCTTTTACCCCAGTGAACTTACACCTAGGATTGACTTCAGTGCCTTCTTTGACTAGTTCAATCCTCATCAACGATTCATTCCAAAATATTACAAATGCCTGGGAGTCTTGCAATTTGAAAAAAATGTAGTGAGTTATTTTATCTTTCATACAACCACTTTGCATGTTTATATTACATTCATACAGATGTCTCTGTGTTGAAGGACCATGTAGAAATTTGCCTTTTCAAATACTCACTTTCTCATGTTACTATTACACTTACATAGATTTAGATATTTTAAAGTTGGACACATCTTTGAAGTGTATTGTCCAAGAATTTGGTGACAACTAAATTTGAATCTGAATCTCCACTTAGTACTTAATAGTTTCAGGAAGACGGACTATTCCTTAAACTCTCTCAGTTCTTGTTTCCTCATCTATAAAAGAGGAAGGACTTGACATGTATTAGGGACTCAATAAATATTTATGGCATGGGTGAAAATGAGGGTTATTTGACATAGCATAATTAAAGTGCTTAGCATAGATGCTCGGTAAGTATTTGTGGAATTAAAAGGATGGAAAGTAACACAGAAGGCACCAAACAGTAAGCACTTAGTAAATTATAGTTCCCGTCCATTCTCCTTTGAGAAGCTCTATATTTAAGATCTGAACAATAACAGCATAGTAATAAAAATTTATAATAAGAGTAAAAACCCACACAATTAGCATTTTCTAGGGTTTTCTATGTGCTAGGCAACTGTGCCGACTGCCTTACAAGATTTCTCTCGTTTAAATCCTAAAACAATCCTGTGTCACTGACATGAATAGTTTCCCTCTTACAAAACAGGAACTAGGATCAGAGAGATGACATGGCTTATGTTAGACTGCATGGCGAAGTGAATTTAATTTTCAGTTAGACTGAACTGAAGAGGCGGTAGAGATACATTTACGTGTCAGACCTCACATGTGAATGTATTGTTCTATATTCCTCTGTAAAATGGGGGTTAACAATAAAATTTGCCTTCCTCCCTTCACAAGGTGATTGGAAGTATCAAATGAGAAGAAATTTGCAAGAATACATTGTAAACAGTAAAGCACCCTACAAATATTACTCATGATTTGAAAAGGAAAGGTATGTCTCCAGAGCTGACATTTGGAAGAGAGGAAGGCGGAACATGCTCTGGATGATGTTGCTACATCTGCTTTCGTATTTTTGCAGAGGTGAATACTTACAGAATACAGCTCCCTTGCTGTCGTGTCCTGAAGGACTTCCAACCGCCTCGTGAACTGGGCTTCCGGATGCTTGTGTGAGCATGAGCAATGCCTATAGGCTGAAGACACAGAGCTGGGGCTTTGCCTCTCTGGGTGGCAGTGCAGATGGTGATGGTAGCAGACACAACAGTGGGCAGGTACAGCAGGGCAGGTGCCCACTGAGTAGAGACCCGGGAAGCCCGTGTCTAGAGAGACAGACTTGGTGAGGGGCTGAGCCTTCTTACTTGGAGCTGAACAGCAATGCCAGAGCCTAGACTCACATGCGTAAGTCTGAACAGAAACATCGCTGAACTGTCTTGCTTCTGTCCCCAGTCCTGGTTCTGCGGCCGTGACAGGGTCACACTTAGTGCATTCTACGGTTGCTCCTCTAGAATCCATTCCCGAAACCACAGCGTTCTGAGCAGCCGAGGCCAGACTGGAGGGCATTTGGACGGTCACAGACTTGGAGCTAACGGCGTTGAAGTCAGCATTTGGAGGAAGGCGTCCCATCTCAGATTCTGCCCTCAGTGGTATTTGACCCAAAGCACGACACCTTGGCCTTGCCTGGGGAACATCTCCAACCACTTTACCCAGATGGGGAACGGACTCTTCCGATAGGTGAACACAGCTGACTGCAGAGGGCATGACCTCCAGGTGCCTGGGCACATGCTGTGGGACATCTTTGTGCATTAGTAAGGGGTTAGTGCCAGGACAGAGTGGACTGCTTTCCACTCCTCTTGGGGCCTCAGAGTCAACACGAAGGAACTTGTCTTGAGGAGGAGAAATCCCAGGTGGTCTCTGAGACCCGCAGGGGTGAGTTTGCACACACACTTCCACGTCCCCAGCTCGCCCAGGCCTCAGAGGGTCATCCTTCACTTCCGCGATGTGCGCCACGGTAAGACCCCGAGGACAATCACCTTTGGAGGGGTCTGTGCCTACGACAGTCTCACACTCAGCTTGGGGCTGCTGCTGCTGGCTGTCTTTCCGTGGGAGTTCTCCCCCAGGGGGGGTCTTGTCAAGAGCCAGATCTTGGGACAGCTGCCCGGGGGGCCCTTCCATGGCCTCAAACTGAGACCCTTTCTCCACCACAGAGGTTGAGGCTTTTTCTTCCAAAACACTCCAGTCTTGACTTGAAAAAGATGTGCTCACCATACTACTCCTGGAATCCGACTCATCTGACTCTTGCTGGCAGTCCTGGGAAGACCCTGAGCTGTGGCTCTGATCCCTTGGCTTTCTATATCCACTCTCCCCAGGACTCTGGCTGCTTGACAAGGGAGGCATCTGCGGAGGAAACCCAAATAAAGGTGAGTGTGTCAGGAAACTGGAGGAGGCACTAGGTTTAAGAAATGGTTTTTTTTGCTTTACTTTTTTCCTTATCATTATCCTTGACTTAGGAATCAGAAGGTAAGCGTTACTAACTCAGGTTTATGTGAGTTTACCACTTTACCTGGGACCTTCTTCCAATGAAGCTCAGCTTCCTTCTTTTATTCATTCAGTCATTCCTTTATTATTTTATTTATTTTTTAAATTAAATTTTTTTTTCTTTTTCTGCTGCACCTGCGGGAAAGGCATATGGAAGTCTCCAGGCCAGGGATCAAGTTCCCAGGCCAGGAATCAAATCCCAGATGGAGCTGCTGTGACCTACACCACAGCTGCAGCAACACTGGACCCTTAACCCACTGCGTGGGGCCGAGGATGGAACTGGCGCCTCTATAGAGACAAGCCAGATCATTAACCTGCTGTGCCGCAAGTGGGAACTCCTCGGCTTCCTTCTTTAGAAAAATCCAAAGAATGTAAAAAGGAAAGAAACGCTGAGCTAGGTGCACTTGTCCAGTGTGACCCCAAAGTCCCATCCCCTGTTCTTGGGTGACTGTGGCATGTGTCTTCTAAGCACTGGCTGCACTTTCCAACAGCAGCAACACATGCCTTCCTTCCTAGTGCCATCCTCAAGTGGCCCCTCTACCTGCAGGGGTGGTGGTTCTGGTGGCTCCTCCAGGAACCCACTGCTGTCAGACTGGCAGCTGTTTGCTCGGTTCACCATGGCACCTGCAGAAAGGAATAAAGAGTGAAAGCAGGCTGCCAGCAGGACTGCGGTTCCAATGCTCTCTGTGCCCGACACGGGATAGGTCCTCAATAGAGGTCCACTGCCTGGAAGTATAAATGGATGAGGGAATGCCAAGGACTTTTTAGAGGGTCTATGTAAAACTGTGTCACTGGTTTCCTGAAACAAGGAATAAAACTCGAAACAAAGGAAAAGGAATGAATGGCTCTTAAGACTAAATAGCAATCTGACTGTGAGATGCATCTTTACTGAAGAGAAGACAATCCAGAAAGAAATGCATATGCCTTAAATGCCACACTAACGATAATAAACACCAAAATTTATATATCTGTGTATATGTATTGCAGTCGACTGAATGTTATGCCTCCTTCCCACCAATTCGTATGTTGGAATTGTAACCCCTAAAATCATGGTATCAGGAAGGGGAGCCTTAGGGAAGTGATCACGTGATAAGGGCAGAGGTCTCATTAAGGGGACTAGTGCCCTTATAAAAGAAACCCCAGAGGGCTCCCTTGCTCCTTCCCCCATGTGAGGACACAGCGAGAGGATGACCGTCTATGAATCAGGAAGCGGGTCCTCAGCAGACACCACATCTGCCAGCGCCTTGATCTTGGGCTGCCAGCCTCCAGAACTGTGAGGAATAAGCTTCTGCTATCTATGAACCATTCAATCCATGGTATCTGTTATAGCAGCCCAAGCTGACAAAAACACATGCATTCTTTTTCTTTTGACTAAATGTTGGATAAGAACCCCTTCCTAGGTTCATCTGGACTGTAAGTACATGACTACAACTCTCCACTCTTGTTTCAGACTACTGCTGTCACTACTGCTGTGGTGAGAGGCTGGAAGGGGCAGAGAAAGAACAGTGATAAGTTTGGGCAGGTAATAACTCTGCAAACATTAGCATCTTGAAATTCTAAGTCTACCTGCAACTTCTTCTTTTTTTTTTTTTTGGTCTTTTTGCCTTTTCTAGGGCCACTCTCACAGCATATGGAGATTCCCAGGCTAGGGGTCTAATTGGAGCCGTAGCCAGGGGCCTACACCAGAGCCACAGCAACTTCGGATCCCAGCCGCATCAGCAACCTACACCATAGCTCATGGCAACACCGGATCCTTAACCCACTGAGCAAGGCCAGGGATTGAACCCAAAACCTCATGGTTCCTAGTCAGATTCGTTAACCACTGCGCCACGACGGGAACTCCTACCTGCAACTTCTTATGTAAATATTATATCAATGGGGCTGGGGAATGGGTGGTTACTAGAGGGTCATACCTGCTAAAGATTAAATTGTAGGATTTACACTGCTGTAATGAGGAGTGCTTCTGGCTACACCTTAGTGTAGCTAGAAAAAGCTAGAATAGGAAGCTTATTCTAAGTATAGGTTAGAATAGTACATCTTTTGCGAAGAGCATGGTTGGAATACAGCCTCCTTTTCGCACAAGCAGAAGTTCAACAAATCCCTAATATAAGAAATATGAAGAAAACTATACCAAAGCACATCAAGATGAAATTGTCCAACACCAAAGATAATGACAAAACTCTTAAACTTAGCCAGAGAAAAAAGACGCATTACACACAGAGGGAACGAAGATAAGGGAGGCAACAGAGTCCTTGCTGGAAATAATCCAAACAAGAAGACGGTGAAGGAACATCTTCAAAGCTGAAAATTAAAAAAACAAAACAAAACTGGGGGAAGTTGTAAATATTTTAAAAATTTCTAAATCTATTAAAAATATAATTGACCATTTAAACAAAATTACTAAGCCAAGAAAACCAAACATCTGTTATAAAATGGTGTGTAGAAGGAAATACCTGCGAGATTTTGTTTTAACTAAGATGTGTAATTTTTGTAGTCTTTAACTGGGTAATAGACTACTTGTTTCCTTGTCAAAGAAATGGCATATACTCACTGTATGTTTATTATAAGAAATTTACCTGTGTAATATTTCACATATACAATATTGTGTAATATTTAATACTTCACTGCTTTGTTATAATTAACTTTGCCAATATTAAAACTCTTCAGATCCGTTTAGAGGTTGGGGAAAAGAATCAGCTATTTTCCTCCTTATATCAACTGTGGGTACAATATAAAGGATGATTATAGCAGAAACCTTTCAAAAGCTCAGTGCAGAATTTCAAGCATTTTTTCAGTGCTACACGAAGGGTTCTGTCCACTTCGGCGGGTGACTCTCCACTGCATAACCCTGCGGAGTGGGAAGCCCGTCCACAAGAACTTCCCACACAAACCTCCTGCTCCAAGTTCCCCTTCTGTCTTCAGATGCCCACCCACCACAGTGTTTCTACTCAGCCTCCACGTCCCTCTGCCGTAGACAGAGCCGTGGAGAGGAGAGAGCAAGCCAGGACTGACTTCCACCCTCAGTCCCCAGCCTCATGCTCCCTAAACATCAGGAAACCCAAAGATATTTCACAAGAGGCTGATTCTTGTTGAAAGACAGACAGAACGGAATTCGCAACCTCTAGCTTTTTCTAATATGTTTTAGTGCAAGATTCGTGCCGCAAGCTGTGAAGGACTCCTAGGCCTAGTACACCATCCTTCTTTAAACTTTCCAGGTAATGTCTAAGCAATTACTATTACAGAATATAAGCTTCATATAAAATGGTTCCTATTCCCTTTCCTTTTTTTTTTGGTAATTTAATGATTTTCATTTTTTTTCCCATTATAGCTGGTTTACAGTGTTCTGTCAATTTTCTACTACACAGCAAGGTGACCCAGTCACACATACATATATACATTCTTTTTTCTCACATTATCATGCTCCATCATAAATGACTAGATATAGTTCCCATCGCTATACCAGCAGGATCTCATTGCTTATCCATTCCAAAGGTGAGAGTTTGCATCTATCAGCCTCAAATTCCCAGTCCATCCCACTCCCCCCCATTTGGCAACCACAAGTCTGTTCTCCATGTCCATGATTTTCTCTTCTGTGGAAAGGTCCACTGGGCTGTATATTAGATTCCAGATACGTTTCCTTTCTTCCAAATACTGGGATGAAATTACACATTAGAGCAGTAGAACAAAACGATAGGTTACAGCCCATTTGTCCGTATCCTGGTTGGTTCATGTCAGTCTGGTCCAAATGAAAAAAAAAACAACCACAAACATAAAGGGTTCCTAAAAAGTAGAGAGAAATTTTCTCTACAAGGGATATATTTTTCAAGATGAAACATTCTCTACTAAGGTCAAAATTACACTCATATGGAAGGCACAAAATACATATTTTCTTTTAAAATTTTTATAGTCAAAATAAAGCAACTAAGCTGTCTAATTTTAAAAAATATATAAAAAGGATATATTTATAACTGTTACTTTTAGTTGAATGTAGTTGCATAAAGCACAAACCCCCAAAATTAACAAAAATAACTTCTGAAACTTATTTAAGTGAATTTGTGGAGAAACCAGATTTTGAGAGCTTCTATTTGAAGGCGAGACCAAATGGTGAAAATGGGCATACTTCTCTCAGGAGTAGAGGCTTATTTATCTTGTGTTTTAGAAGTCAAAGACATGCATTTGAATCATTTTGAACAAGTCATCAAGGAAATGTGGTCCTATTTACAGATAGTTTGGTTTCTTCAGGAGGTTAAAAATCTTTCCTGGCTATAAATCACCTTTTTGGCAACTTGATGATAAACATCTCAAAATTGTCTTTGCAAATTCTAAATATTCTCTCAGGGTTGTAAGAATTACATGATTTAAAAGATGGGAAATTGCCTAGTCCAGGATGGCTGTGACAGATGATTAAGCAAATAGACAATTACAGTAGTGCCAGTTTATAACTCCTAAGCTGTCACACCTAATACGTAACTTGAGGAAGGGCATGGCCTCTGGCAAGAGTAATGGATTAACACCCCCACCCCCAGGCCAGCCCAACCCAGTTCCTGAAACCCTGGCGCCAAGACCGGGTAGAACTTTGGAAGCCTCATCACCTCCATTGGGATTTTCCCTAGACACTCAGTATGCCCGAGGGGCCACAGCTCTTTCTTACTCCACTGGACTGGGGCCTTGATTTACCCCTACCAGTCCTTTTCCCTTTTATTATTCTGATCCTCCCCTACTGGGTGGAGCCTGCTCCAAACCACCACCAACCCCTTGTGAGATTGTTAGGCTGTTGCTTCCCCCATTCTGCAATTCCACAGCTCCAGGAGGCTAATTTCTCTACAGTGCATCCTACTATGATCCAGTTTGGCCCAACAACTGAGTCATCTGGAAAATCTGGAGCCAGAGTTACTGGGTTAAGATTCCGACTCTCCTACTTACTAGCTGTGTGGTCTTGGGCATGCCACTTATACTTCCCGAGGCTGTTTCCTCATGGGGCAAAGAATAAATATGCTAATAAAAACTGCCTGTGGGGTTATACAAAGAGGCTAATATCCAAGAATATATGCATCAAGAATTTATGCACATGTAAAATATGATGTGATTATACATACTTTTTTTTACTGCAGAATATCATCTCAGTATCATTATTTATCAGAACTCAATCATTATTAATATTATTACAGATCACTAATGAGTATCACTATTAATATTAATGTTTTTTAGAAGTCACCTTTTCCAGCACAGGACTGTCCTCACAGAATTAAGATTTTCACCCTCTGAATTAGACAGACTCTGCCCTGGGCAGAAGAACAGCTTCGCCATCTCTTAAGTGTGAAATATTTCTGCCTGGGAGGAGACGGTGCCTCAGGCACTTTGTCCAAATGATCACCAGGTGGCAGCATTACACCAACCACAGCACAGGGGAGGCAGGGCTCTGCTGAGTCTCTGAAATGGCTTAAAGTAGTAGAAAAGTCACCTAAGTGGAAAGTTTTACACTTAATGTAGTCTGAGTTCCTAGATGCTCAGGTAAAAAGTCTACAGGATTGAAACATCAATGGGGGTTGGGGGGGGAGAAAAGGAGTCTTGAGGGGTGTGTGGCATGCTGGACCTGTGCAGAGCAAAAGGAATGGTTCAGCCTTAGGCTGTTTGGGGTTTCCATCTTTACTGATCTAGTCTACTTTACCTGTCTCTTTGCTGAGCTCTTCTCTCTTCCATCGCCCAGTGGTAGACAATTCAGTGACAGCTCCGTGAAGAAGCTGAGCCTCAGGGGGAAATTACCTTCGAACTGGACTGGACGTTGCAGATTAGGCAAACCTGAATGCCCTTAGGAGCTGGGCAGGCAGCACAGGCATGTGAAGCAGCAGGATTCAAGACAATAGGGGGTAGTGTGGATGGTCTGGACTCCAGAGTGTGTGCTCCCCTCGAGGGCATTTAAAAATTAATGTGCAGAACAAACAAAACCTCTCTGTGGGCCAGGAGGTCCCTGAGGTTGGAAACTAGGATGGTGCCACCCACCATCTAGTGCAGAAATCCCTACCAGGACATTCCTTACAGATGGTCATCTAGGTGGCGCTTGCCCACTTGGGGTGAGAGAGACCTAGTCCTGTGTAGTCAGCACATATCATGTCTTTTAGAAAATGCCTCTTTATATTGAGCAAGTCTACTTTAGCACTTGCTATTTATTGGTCATAGTTTCCTCCGTGGAATAATCCAGAAAGTGTCTAACCCATTTTCCTCTGGACAGCTCTCTCATACGCTCCAGGTCTGTCTCCTCAGCTTAAAATCTCCCCAGCCCCCTTAAAGCAGCCGTCACAAAGGAGGGTCTCCAGGCCATTTTGAATAAGTGCGTATTAATAACATTTGCTGCAAAACTGGGCACCCAGGTCTCGATTCAGTGGTTGAGACAAGGTCTGACCAGCATGGAGCAGAGCATGTTTTGTAAAATAAAAATCATAACATCCACAATATATATTCTGCTTTTCACATAATATACTATGAATTTTTTATCAAAAATTCCTTACAATTTGCATGTGTTCACATGTGTGCATTTGTAAGCACATGAATTTCTTTTATAGATTTTGTTACCATCAATATGCTACTTGTATAAAAAATAACTTGATAGGTTTCTTTCTTTTTTTCTTTTCTGTGATCACAAGCAGCTTAGAAAGCTTAGGAAGTGTCACTTTCTTAAACCTTGAAAAGTGCTCAGCCATAAAACCACTGAGCATGGGGCATGTTAAAAGATGAAATTCTTTGACAACTTTTAATTTCTTCAGTAGTTATTGATATTTTGGGATTCCTACTTTTTGAGGTAATGGAAGTATTTTTCTTATTTTCTAATGTTATTAGTCAAACAAATAATTTGTTTTCATTCTACAGTCTCTAAAAAGAAAAGACTATGTCTCTGCCTCTTGTTATAGCTTTGACCTTATTTCATATATTTTTTGTATGTACTTTTTTCTTTAATTCTACTCTAATAATAATAATGTTGTAATTTCTGTTTTATTTTTGTGTACATTAGCATACTTTTTGGTATATTTTTGCCCATCTATTTTAACTTTTCTGTGTTTCTTCATATTAAATGTGGTTAAAAAATTTTTTTTTTTTATTGTGCTAAGAGTTTTTTTTTTTGTTTGTTTGTTTTTTATTATTTTCCCACTGTACAGCAAGGGGGTCAGGTCATCCTTAGATGTATACATTGCAGTTACAGTTTTTTTCCCCCACCCTTTCTTCTGTTGCGACATGAGTATCTAGACATAGTTCTCAATGCTATTCAGCAGGATCTCCTTATAAATCTATTCTAGGTTGTGTCTGATAAGCCCAAGCTCCCTATCCCTCCCACTCCCTCCCCCTCCCATCAGGCAACCACAAGTCTCTTCTCCAAGTCCATGATTTTCTTTTCTGAGGAGATGTTCATTTGTGCTGGATATTAGATTCCAGTTATAAGTGATATCATATGGTATTTGTCTTTGTCTTTCTGGCTCATTTCACTCAGTATGAGATTCTCTAGTTCCATCCATGTTGCTGCAAATGGCATGATGTCATCCTTTTTTATGGCTGAGTAGTATTCCATTGTGTATATATACCACATCTTCCAAATAAATGTGGTTAAAAATTTTTAATGACCTTTAGGTCTTTCCCTTTGTTGAACCAGCAGAAATTGAGGGGCAGGAGAAAGAACTTTGAGCTCTTATTTACCCCCACCTCCTTCAGGGTACTATTTGAAAATGCCTCTACTCCTTTATGGTGAGAACTCCAGGTAAAGCATTTTCTTTTCGAGGTTTCCTCTTTTATCAGGCTTCAGTAACATGATTCTTTCCCACTGTTTTTTTCAGACCTAGGAGTGATCATGGCTTTCCTCTATGGCTAACCTAGGGGTGCTTCCTCAACTCTTATTGGTTCCTTGAATCCAGTCCACTTCAGTAAATAGTTCCTTTGCTTTCCTTTTTTTTTTCTTTTTTTTTGTCTTTTTAGGGTTGCACCCACAACATATGGAGGTTCCCAGGCTAGAGGTTGAACCAGAACTGTAGCTGCCAGCCTACACCACAGCCACAGCAATGAGGGATCCAAGCCATGTCTGTGACCTACACCACAGCTCATGGTAACACTGGATCCCCAAGCCACTGAGTAAGGCCAGGGATTGAACCCACATCCTCATGGATACTAGTCAGATTTGTTAACCACAGAGCCATGAGAGGAACTCCAACAGTTCCTTTTCAAACCTCTCTTCAGTGAAACTCTTTTGAATATACTATTGCTTTTCTGAGTGAAACATCCAGTTCAATCAACCAGGCAACTAAAAATGCCTTGACATGACTAATCTTGTATTTTCATAGTACTGAATCTTTGTATTTTAATTCTAATCAATCTCCTTTTTAATAAAAAGGAGACTTGGGTTTTTAGGGACCTCAATCCACCCAAGCTTGGAGGAAAGAAGGACAGAGGATTGAGACACTGCTGTCCATATCTGTCATGTTTAATCCTTTTCATTTCTTTGTCCTGTTAATTTTGATGTTTCTCTAAAGAATGTCTTCCATGTCACTTTTTTTTTTTTTGCACTATCAATGTTATTTTTTTATTGCTTGCAGATCATTTTAAATTCTGGTAAAAATTACTTTATATATTCTCATTCTTTATTTAACAACCATTTACTGATTGGCTACTTTGTGCCAGGCACTGGATGAACAATGGAGGGAGTTGAAAGACACAGTCCAACATCTGAGGAACTTGTCTAGTTGACAAGGCACAGGTTATGGGTAAAATAGATGGTAACAAAAAATGCTAAAAATGTATTTTAATTTAATTTGATAGCAATAAGAAATACCCCAGAACATCTTTTTTCAATATGTTTTAGAAACACATAATTCACCAGGCAAGCCTTCTAAGAAACAAAATAATCTTAAAGCCAGTGACTAGCCACCCTCTAGAAAAAAAGCTTGCTGTATTTATTTACTCATTTCACAAATATTTATCTATTGAGTGCTTACTGTGAGTTAGGCAATGTTCTAGATTCAGAGGATACAATGGTGAATAAGATTGTGGCTCTTCTCTGTAGAAGTTCACAATCTAATATTCTAAGAATGAACTATGAGGATATCAATAGCCCTTGTAAAGAATAATCAGCCTTATAACAAGAGTCTTTGAACACAGTTAAGTCCCTTTGGAGTTCCCACTGTGGCATAGTGGGTTAAGAATCTGACTGCAGTGACTTCGGTTGCCGTGGAGGCATGGGTTTGATCCCTGGCCCAGTGCATTGTATTAAACTATCTGGCATTGGCATGGCTGCAGTGTAGGTTGCAGCTGTGGCTTAGATTCAATCCCTAGCCTAGAAACTTCCATATGCTGTGTGTATGGCCATACCCTCCCCCCCAAAAAAAACCCCAAGTCCCTTTTTCTGAGACTCCAGCAGCCCTGAATTCCTCCTTTAAAGCACTGTTTCACTGAAATATGTAAACTATTTGTATTCAAATGCTAAAAACTATTTAGAAGAAAAATCCCAAATACATAATACAGGGGGGAAAAATCAAATGAAGCTCTTGTATATATCTTTGTGCTATTCATGACGGTAAAGGGAAGCATCATAACAAAGGAAGAAGACAATCATGGATCTATAAACAGTAAAATGCAAACAGAAGTATATTAGAAGAACTTATTTCTACCTGGTAGCACCAAATTATTCATGGCAAATGGATCAATGGTAGTGCTCAGAACATGGTTGCACGCTAAAAACTTAAAGCATGACTGTGGTCATATGGCAGCCTTATTAAATTGACTTTTCAAAAGGAGTTATATGGCTGGATTAATTTCAAACAAGCAGTTTTAATATCTTTTGTCTTGCAAAGTATACTTCATTGCTCTATGTGATATTATGATTCTTTTTTTCTGGACTTCGTTCTTACAAAAGGAAAAACCAGAAGATGCATGCACAGTAACAGATTTTGAGGCTGAATTCTTTTTTCTTGGTAGAATATGTTTTTGCCAAGTTTGCAACCCACTTGAACTTCTGTTTGTTCTTTGATTTTTAGAATAAACTTGGGTTCCTTTTAACATCAGAAAAATTACAGATTTTGCCACAGATAAGTCTTAACAAGGTTTACTCAAGATTTTTATCATCACCAAATATCTGTAAATAACGAACCTTCTTAATACATTCAGTGTAACTGAATTTGAAATAGTGTTTAAAGTGAGACCATTTTATTTTCATTAAGCATTTATCAAATAACTTTATAAAGGACATATTTTTAAAAATACATTTTAAGAAAAGCATACTCTAATTTTTTAACTGTTTGAGGAAGAGCTTGCCTTGATCATTTGTTTCTCCAGTATACATATCTTTGAGTGTTTGTCCATGCTAAGCACTAAGGTAAATTCTGGGGATTGAAAAAAAATCAGACATTATTCTGCCATCAAAATGCTATGGTGTAGTGGATTTACCTGCTTAACCTTGGCTTTGCACATATTGTATAAATAAAGACTACTTTAGAAACACATTACACAGAGAACTGGTTAATCACAGAATAGTGAGAATCGAAGATTTAGAACTGAGAGTCTTGGGTCTGGATTTGTCACTAACCATCATGGGCACTGGAACAAATTACTAACTTTGGAGGTCTTCCTTTCCTCATTTGTAAAGTAGGAGGGTTAGCCTAGAAACGCAGTCATTAAGCTTTCCACTTATAATGACAAAAATTTGCCCGAAATAACCATAATTCCATGCCCACCCCTAAACATCTGATATGAGTATGCATTTTGGCTCAGCAGAGTCCACTAAAGCCTATCAAGACATGAAAGGGATACCTGCATGTATTTGCAGACAACGCAAAGGAAGGAGGACAAAATTTATGTTTAAAAATGAATAAATTATTATGGTTAATATATACAGATTAAAGGTAAACCTGGATATATTTTAGAAATTATAAGAAGACAAAGAGAACAGGGAGTCAAGAAGGAGAGCAGAGAAGATTTCCTCTTTCAGACATACTATAAGGTGGTGAGTAATCAGGTCTTAGAGAGTGAATCCTGAAATGCTTTGTGTCACGCACTCCCTCAGGACACACATGATGAAACATTTCATCCACTTTGGCTTCTAACAAAATGCAATCTGCATCAGCAAAACTCATTTGATAATAAGGTTACATCCGTTCGGGTTTTTTGCAGCACAGAATTTGGGCAGGGCATGTCATTTGAGGTCAGAGAGATCTGGGTTTTGTCCTGATGCCAACATTTGCCAGCTGGGTGAACTTGAGCAAGTTACTTAATTTTTATGAGTCTTGGTTTCCTCATTCACAAACTAGAAATAACTGTAGGTATGTCTTTATACTCAACTGTAAGTATGAGGTTTTACATCGAAACCAAATTAAGGAAGGGAGGTTTCCAAAATCTGCGTTTGGCCCTTCGTGGCGCCCTACTGCTTTCTTGGCTCCAAGCCTTTTCTAACATCATCTCTACCTTCTCCAGGAAAAGTGAAGACCCCCCACCCCCGAGGCATTCTGTCTTGGAACTGGGCTAGGGATCAGCAAAGAAACTAATATTTGGGCAACTTGTATACCGAGAGTAGGCAATATCCAGATGCCTCTAGCAGTGTTGAGTATCGGAAGCAAACATGAGAGGGATTCCCCCACAGAATAATGCAGACTTGCCCTCTTTCCATTTTCTCATGAATAGCCTCAATTATTTATTATGGGATATTGGTCATGTAGGGGAGAGAGGCAAGTTGGTTGGTGATTGAAGAGATAGACATCAAATAGAAAAGTTAAGTTTGGAGAAATGATTACACCTTTAATTGATACAGACCTCAGAGTCCTTGCTCCCATAACACTAATGGGTACCAAAAGGGCATATGATCCATAAGGGTCTGTGAGCCAATGGTTTCTGTCTTCTCCAGGCTTCCTTAGGATCCCAGAGAGGCTGTCACTACCAGGAGTTGTCTGAAGAACAGGTTCAATTTCTCTAACAACAATAAATAAGAGTCTGAAATTATTTCCCTACCATTTCTCTTGCTACAAAGAAAAAAGGGACTTTATTTTATTTTCTTTTTCTGCAGTGATTTATGTTAGAAGCAAATTTAAATACTTTTCCTCTGAAGTCAAGTATTTTCTTCTGAAATTCAAATATTTTCTCTTCAGTCTCTCAACCAAATTTACTGAATTTATTTTAGGAAAACCAGTGTTCCTAAAGTACTGTTGGAGCAGGAATGAGGCATAAACATAAACCAGAACATTACAAGAGAAAATGATGTTTTTTTTTTTTTCCTTAGAAAATGGGACATTGAATTCTTTGTAAAGTAAGGGACTCTTCTAAAGAGGAACTGCAATGGAGGAGCCCAATCAGAATGTGTTTCCTGTGAAACATGTTTGTCTAGACTCTGTTATTTCCACTTACAGTGAAGTTTTCTTCACACAAAGCAAGATGATTTCTATGTTATGCTCCTACACATTTTCTTTTAAGTAAACAATTAGAGATATTTGGTTAGTATCTCAGTGCCCCTCGTTCTAAACATAGAAATGCTTAACACTAGAGACACGTGATCCCTTGGCATTCGAAAACTTAAGGTTAATGTTGTTACAGGCCATCAGTGAAGTACTTGATACTGAGAAACTCCTCTCCTTTAATCACCCTCTCTGCACTGGTCTATGCCACTTTTTAATTGTTAGTGTTACCTCCATTCTAATTAGAGCAGTGCTTCAAATCTACTGAGGTTATAGGAGTAATAATAGGATTTTCCCCTTCTCTGGGCTTTTATTCCTGAAGGATGCCAAGTGTTTTAAAAACTGAACAAGTTGAGAGACAAATTGTATGGGATAGGCACACCTATCATCGATGCACAACCATCTCCGGAGTAGCTCCCTCCAGCTGTTTACCACCTCACAGTGGTGCCTGGGACCAGTTGGTTAAAAAGGAACGAAGAATGCCACTTGGCAAATAAGCAACAGGGGATTTGAGGAAGAGAAGATATAATTATCTAGCTTGGCATGTGACCAGGACAACCACACCATATACGCAAACTACCAAGATTCAAATCATTCCTTTTATTAATGGAGTACTCCGATTTGGAAAAGCAAAAAGTGGACAGGAGAGGTTTGGGAGTCTGACAATTGTTTGAAAGACTAGCTAATGTTTTGATGTTGCCAACACAGGCATTTTAGAAACGTTTTTGGTCCTGTGTTTTTTTGTGTCATTCACCTGTACTAATCCTCATGCTGTTTCTGGCTTTGGGCACAAAGGAAATCAGAAAGAGGCCATTGAAAACTGTTCTTCTAACTATCTAGGGAAGCTGGTGTGTTATATATAAGGTACTAGTTATTTTCAAAGCTACAATAACACAAAATGCCTGTGGAATCAGAGATGATGAAAAAACGAGATCTTTGTCAGTGTGTGAAAGGGTGTGCCCAAACTGTATTACCTCCTTCTCTTCATAGTCCCACTCTGCATTCCCTGTTTTTCCTGGGAGCATGTCCTGATAAATCACTTTAACACAAACCTTTTCTCAAGGTCTCTCTCTGAGGAACCCAATCTGAGACAAATGGTAGGGTTATTCATAAATGCACTCTAAAATCTGTATTTAAAAAAATCTAATTATTGAAAGCAATAGGCCCAAATATGTAAATACTCATCACTAGGCCCAGAAGGGATAATCATAAATAGAATAAATAAAAAAAAAATTAACAATAATTTACATTTAAAAAATCAAGGAAAGGGTCATGATTGAAAACCCTGATCAATTCAAGATAACATTACTAACATACCAGAAAAAAAACACGGTTCTTGAAAATTGTAAGAATTCCAACAATTTGCATGTTTTTACGTACAATTAGGCACCTTGCAATGTCATAGCATTGTGTAGCCAGGCTGCTTTATAGAAAACTGAATTAGAAATCTCAGTAAACTCTAATGTACCACTCGTATGGGCTCTTAATTAGTCACTTGGTATACCAGTAACAATCTGGATTATATCTGAAAATGAGAGTACAGTGGTTACACATACTTTGCCTACAGTAATCAAAGAAAAGGCTTCCATTTTTCTAATCAGTTGATGTCTCATTTTGCTGAAGGGCTAGATATGGATAATTATTTATCATGTCTTCATATCTTTGTCCATAGAAACGACAGAAGAGAATTTACAAATGACCTTCAAGATGAATCCATAGTAATAACAATACTACTAATATCCACCATTTACTGATCACCATTACTGTTTCTGATATTCTCTATACACTGTGTTCCTGACGCTTACACCTGCCAAGGTGGGTAGGTTTTATGAGGCCCATCATAAAAACGGAAACATTAGGGTGTGTGAGTCTGAAGTAACTTACCATGGATCACACAAACAGTGTGACTTGACCTTATGTTCACACACTTTCCATTAAAGTGCATATATCAAATCTTTGGTGTTTCACCAGTCAGTCCTGTATCCATGTCCAAAGAAGAAAGGGGAATATGCTGGTGATATGTATTTAAAGGATCTATATCACCTTATTTTCTAAGGGCTAAATTCTGGATTATGATAATGCCTGAAGTTTTACTAATCAATATACACTCTCAGGAAGCCACTCTTATGCTCCTTAAGGAAATTGATATAAAATTAACCTGAACGAAGTAATAGTCTCAAACCTACTGCTTATAGTTGAAAAAGAAACGTCTACATAGTCCTTGGCTGATGGTGATTGAAAACCTTAGCAGTGGATCTGCAATGCGGTCTAGTGTTTATTCCTGCCATTCTTCTCCAGGGAATAAGAAACGCCATTCCAGGGTTCCTTGTGCTTTGAAAGTATCAATGGAATTTCTGAGTCAGAAATTTCTCAGTGGTTGTTTCTGAAATAGGATTAAAAAAGTGAGCAATGACTATTCTAAAAATCATATGATAAGGGTGCCCACTCTCTCTCCTCAGAAAATCTTTCCTAACTATCTAATACAATATAGCTCCCTGTGCCAGGACCCTATAATCCATTATTCCATTTTATTTTTTCATAACCTTTAAAAATATCTAAGATTATTTCATATGTTAATTAATTAATTATATAAACATCTATTGCTCACCCATTATGTATCAGGATCTGGACATGTCCTGAGGATCTGGGCACACAATATTGAACAAAACAGAAGTTACTTTAGTCATGAGATGTATACACTTCTTAAGTGTATGTCATCGCTTCCTTTTGCAGAGACTTTGTATTATTTACAGCTCTGGACACATAACAGGTGCTTAATAAATTTTTGTTAAATTACTAGAAAAAATATAAATCTGCAAACTTGCAGGCAGAGTTATTTTTTAATAGGTTATTGAGCTAAAGTTGAGTCTTACTTTCCCTTCTACACCCTGCTCCCCACCAAAAAAAAAAAAAAAAAAAAGGTAACTGGCTCTGATCTTCCTTAATAAGGCATTACTTTATTGGAAATATTTATGAACTGACCTCTTCATCCTCCTTATCCTAGGTGCTTAAGGAAATATTGGAGGTTATGTAAGTATTTTAAGCATTGGATAGTTTGGACTAAATGACAATCTGAAAGTTCATGGTACCTGGAGTTGAGGACGCTGGATGGTATAGTGAAGAAGTTTCTAAATTTCAATATATCACTTTGCTGTACAGCAGAAATTGACAGAACATCATAAATCAACTATAATAAAAATTAAAAAAATAAAATTTTAAGATAAATGACTGAATTCAACTTCCAGCCTTGGTGCATACTAAGTGGTTGTTTTGTGGCCAGTCCCTTAATTCCTCGGAGCCAAAGTTTACCATCTGAAAAATATGGATAAGCCTGATTGCTCAAGCTAATGTACTCATAACCATAAGGAGAGAACTTATGAGCTAGAAAAATCTGAGGTTCTTATTAATGGCAAGAATAACATAAATGTAACTTAATGTCATCATACTGTACAAAAAGCAATAAAGATTTGAAAACGATATCTGCATTGTTGAGAAGCTGTCTTTCAAATTCAGGAAGGTCCAGAATGCTGTTGGATATACAACATAAATATAAACATAACCACTGAATCTGGCTTTAGACTGAAGCAAAGCAGACTGCTGATCATATGGGGATTTAAAAGAAGGATGGCCTTAACCAAGAATATCTTTCCTTCTGGTGTGTCTTACTACCTGATATTCTACTACTAGAAATGTTTCAATCCACTGCTACTGAATAATGAAACAAATGTAGATTCTGGACTAAAGTGGTAGAATGAACACATACCATTTTTTCCTTAGCAAATTTCTCAGTAAAACTATAGTAAAGAAATTTGTTTCATTACGAAGTCATAAAAGGAAAGAAAGCACTCCTGGAATAATGGGAAAATAGTCCCTCAAGCCCCATTTCTACATAAAAGCAACATGAACACTGGAAAAAATTATCAAAATTAACTTTTTCAGGACTCTAGAAATGAACCAAGGCTTACAAAAACCTAAGGAGGATTTTTTTTTTTTCAGAAAAACAAAGCTGGATATAAATAAAAACACTGAACTTTGTGGCATTTTAACTTATCCTAATCCCATAATCCTTTCCCCAGCTCTACATTAGCCTTGAAAACCAGCAGCCTTGGAACAATGGCCATATAAACAAGAGGCCTTAAAAATTATTGAAGGAGGAAGAACAAGGTGAAACTCCCAGAAAAATCCCATCCCTGGAGAACTGTCATTATTTGACCTGGCTGACAGCTCTCTGGCAAAGCTCCATTCAGTAAGCTTGTCTTTATTTGATCTGACTCATAGGCAAGGGAAGTCACATCATGTGTGTATTTGTCAAAAACAACCAGTGATAATCGTTTAACATTGCAGCTACCCCAAATAGTGATACAACATGGGGCAAACAAGCAGCTAACTAATATCCATATAATACTCTGAAAAGCTCTGATAGATTCCTATGGATCTAGAAGGCTGTACACATACATGTACAGGGCTCTGTGCATGACCAGGAAAGGTCTGAGAAGATCCTAATTTCTCACCTCTGACTGATTCTGAGGCTCTGAACAAGCAGGAAGGAAAGACTAAAGCAAATTGTATATAGTTGGAGCATTGAAGCCATGTGCCAACATATGCACAGAAACCATCAGCAAAGGGTGAGAAATTTATTTATTCAAGGCACTTAAGTAAATATCTGTCCAATCATTAAGTGACCACTAATTTATCTCAGTTGAGACTTCAGTGGCTACACATGACAAAGAAGACAGACTTCACAAAATTAATCCAGGAAGTCACTTTAAAACAAACAAACCAGAAACAACACCAACACTAATACCAGCAACAACCTATCATAACAGTAAATCATAGGGAAACTCAGTAGGCTTAATAGTTAACTTTTCATCAGATACCATGAAGATCAGGAGGCTGTGGAATGACACTGTTAAAGTACTGAAAGAGAAAAGAACAGCAACCAAGAAATTTTGTATTCAGTGAAACTGTCCTTCAAAAATAAAAGACAATTTAAGACATTGCCAGATAAACAAAATTGAGAAAATTTATCACTAGCACACCTGCCCTATGGGATAAATTAATGCAAATCCTTCAAGCTGAAGTGGATAAAAACTAGAGAGTTGGTGATGCTAAGATACCCTAAAGTAACAACTGTGCACCAGGCATTCAGAACCACCACCTAGTGGACTGGAAAGGCATACTGAAAACAAAGCTGTGTTTTCTGATTATGTATCTTTTTTATCTAATGACATCAAGGGAGGAGCTTCTCTGAAGGAAAAAAAGAAAATAGTACCCAAAGAAAGAATCTGAAAAAGAATGGATATGTGTAGATGTATAACTGAATCACAGAAATTAACACAACATTGTAACTCAATAATACTTTAACAAAACTTTAAAAAATGAACAAAGAAAGAAAGAAATGAGTTCTAGGAGAAAGATAATCTAACTTAGAAAGACGTAGGAAAGAAAAAGGTGAAGGAAAATCCCCAAGGATGACAGTTTCATAACAGGCTTAGAAATCATCCTATTCAGAGGAAAAAAAGAATAGAAATTACCATAAGGGTAGATGCCAAGAGTAAATTGAAATTATTGGAATTGCTAGTTTACCTGACATAAAAATTTAATTTTAAAGAAAATATATTGAGAAGATACTGAAACGTGTAGGAAGTGTTGGCAATATACACAAAGGAAAATAAACAGAAAAAAACACTTTGCTGAAAATATTTTGGTCTTTTTTAATTCAATATCTCTATGATATTGAATTAAACTTTCAATTTCAATTTCTCTGAAGAAAGCCCCACTGATACATCATTTGATATTAATATTTGAAAATGATAGTCTGAGGGGCATAAAATTTTTTTTATTCTTTCAAATTCAAAGCTCTTTATCAATATTAAGTCAGGTCAACAGACGTTTATGGTATTGCATTACTTCATCTTTGCAAAATTTTATCTATGTGGCTTTAGTTGTATTTAAGCCTATAGTGCCCGGCCATCATGAGTGTCTCTCTGTCTTTAGCTCTATTTCTCTCTCTCATATCATTGCACTATGAAGACATTTAGAAAGGGGCTTGATTTTGTCTTATATAGGCAGAAATTCAGTCCCAGCGAAACCTTTGTTGTCTCACTCACCAACTGAACAAACACTTTTTGAACTTCCAATAAGTGCCAGGTTCCACACTAGATTACAAGGGTACACATGTCAGGGTTTTCGGACTGCTAGGAAATCATAATCTATTCACTTTACATCTAATATAGAGCCAATATGATCATCACAACCCAACTTTATAGTATTTATAACCATAAATGTAATAAAATTCATGAAGAAAATTTTAAAAAGAGCAAATAGAGGTTTCTGAAATAGTCATATTTTTCAGGAGGTAAGAATTTATACTAAATAATATTATCTATTAGTAAATCAGAACAATAATGATAGAAACAGAACTTCGAATCTCCCTGTGGATTCTGCCCATTTTTTAAAGAAAGGCACTTAATGAAAAGAGAAAATTTCCAAGTTCATACCACGTTATATTTTATAAAATAAATTTCAAGTCCTATTGGTTAATGCATCAGACCATGACCAAGGTTAGACTTGTGCGATTGCCATGCAGGTGGGCAAATTGCACATGCTGAAGGAAACAGACCATGTCAGCTATCATTGTTGAAGTCTGTGCGGGCACCAGAAGCAGACTAGACTTGGCAGCAGAAGAAACCAATCAAATTCTCAGCTGCTCTGGCTCTGAGCCGCTCTCTAACCTCTCTTCTCATGGAGAAGAACCAGCCTCACCTCTGGCTTCAACTTTCCCAGGGAAGGCTAAGAGGGGAAAATGCCAACTTTCTTTCCAGAGTGAGGAGAACAGCCAGAATAAGATCAGATATGGAAGGAAAAACACTAATACTCAAAGCTTCTTCTAGTACCAGTGTCCTTTTCATTTGTTCAAACTTTTCTAGAGCCTTGTGCTCATCATAGGGATGATATCTGCTACACAAGACAAGCACTGGGATTTTCCTTCCAACAGATTCCTGAAAAGGAGGCAGGAAGCTATTGTTTTCCCCTTGCTCACAGCAAGCCATGATCTTTACACTGATTTCATACTACCAGGGACTTGTGGCAAAACACAAACTCCATTATTAACAGCCTAGTTTCTTGATGCAATATTCACCTTGGCTGGTTTTATTTTAGCGCTTGGCCAATAATTAAAGGCACTTAGAAAAAAGAGTGGAGGAAAAGTATTGCTGCCGAGCTACAGCAAGAATAGGGGAAAAACTGTAATAAAGAGCATTGAAATCCATCTTTTTTACCTCTCCTTTCTTCCTCTTTGGTGGCTTCTATTAACCACCTTGGCCACTCCCTCCATTCCTTCCATAATCACTTCTCCAGGCTCAAAAAGGAAGGCCTGTGAGAGACTGATCTCCTAATCCTCTTCCAAAACAACCTCTCAAGCTAAAACAAAATAAAAATAAAGGATTCTTGGTTTCATATCTGACATAAGCTATCCTTTGAAAAAACCCTGAAAATATCTCTTGTTAAACAAAAATTTAACCGATTTTTATAAAGGGTATGGAAGAGCATGCTCTTGTTTACTTTCACCTAGTAGAGTTTTGTTGTGGCCTAAATGTTATTAATAATAATTATTAAGCCTAAATTTCAATAAACTCGACCCCCTGATTAAATCATAAACTTTGGTTTGCTCCTTTTTTTGCTGTGGATCACTTCAACCATATTATTATACTTGGATTTTAATATTCCCTTAGAAATACACTGGTGTCCTCTTGTTGAATTATAAATCTAATTCTACCTACATTTTCATATGAGTGGTATCTCGACTTTTCTAACATATTTTAATTTTTTTTAAATTACTCAATGAATGTTATTACATTTATAGCTGTACAACAATCATCGCAACTAAATTTTATAGCATTTCCATCCAAAACCCCCAGTGCATCCTCCCTGCCCCCCAACCTTTAGCATTTGGAAACCACAGGTTTTTCAAGGTCTATGAGTCAGTATCCGTTCTACAAAGAAGTTTGTTGTATCATTTTTTTATATTCCACATGTAAGTGATAGCATTTGATGTTGGTGTCTCACTGACTGACATCACCTAGCATGATGATTTCTAGGTCCACCATGTTGCTGTTATTTCTTTCCTTTTAATGGCTGAGTAATATTCCATTGTGTATATGTACCACATCTTGATCCACTCCTCTGTCAATGGACATTTAGGTTGTTTCCATGTTTTGGCTATTGTATATAGTGTTGCAATGAACACTGGAGTACGTGTATCTTTTTGAGTTACGGTTGTCCCTGGATAGATGCCCAGAAGTGGGATTGATGGATCAAATGGTAATTCTATTTTTATTTTTCTAAGGAATCTCCATACTGTTTGCAACAGTGGTTGCACCAATTTACATTCCCACCAACAGTGTACTAGGGTTCCCTTTTCTCCAAACCCTCTCCAGCATTTACTGTTTGTAGATTTTTTGATGATGGCCATTCTGGCTAGTGTAAGGTGGTACCTCATAGTGGTTTTGATTTGCACTTCTCTAATAATGAGTGATGTTGAACATCTTTTCACATGTTTTTTGGCCATCTGTATGTCTTCTTTGGAGAATTGTCTGTTTAGATCTTCTGCCCTTTTTTTGATGGAGTTGTTTGGTTTTTGGTATTGAGCTGCAGAAGGTGTTTATAAATTTTGGAGATTAATCCCTTGTCAGTCACTTCATTTGCAAATATTTTCTCCCATTCTGTGGGCTGTCTCTTCATTTTGTTTAGGGCTTTCTTTGCTGTGCAGAAACTTTTAAGTTTAATTAAGTCCCATTTGTTTATTTTTGTTTTTACTGTCATTATTCTAGGAGGTGGATCTGAGAAGATATTGCTTTGGTTTGTGGAGGAGAGTGTTTGGCCTAAGTTTTCCTCTAAGAGTTTTATTGTTTCTGGTCTTATATTTAGGTCTTTAATCCATTTGGGGTTTATTTTTGTGTCTGGTGTTTGGGAGTATTCTAATTTCATTTTTTACATGTGGCTGTCAAGTTTCCCCAGCACCACTTATTGAAAGGGTTGTCTTTTATCCACTGTATATTCTTGCCTCCTTTGTCATAGATGACTTGACTGTAGGTGCATGGGTTTAATTATGGGTTTTCTATCCTGTTCCACTGATCTATATTTCTGTCTTTGTGCCAGTACCATATGGTTTTGATGACTGTAGCTTTATAGTATAGTCTAAAGTCAGGGAGCCTGATTCCTCCAGCTCCATTTTTCTTTCTCAGGATGGCTCTGGTTATTTTGGGTCTTTCGTGCTTCCAAAAAAACTTTAAAATATTTTGTTCTAGTTCTGTGAAATATGTCCTTGGTAATTTAATAGGGATTGCACTGAATCTGTAGATTGCCTTGGGCAGTACAGTCATTTTGATAATACTGATTCTTCCAATCCAAGAACATGGTATGTCTTTCCATCTGTTTGTGTCATCTTTAATTTCTTTCATCAGTGTCTTATAGTTTTCAGAGTACAGGTCTTTTGTCTCCTTAGGTAGGTTTATTCCTAAGTATTTTATTCTTTTTGATGTGATGGTAAATGGGGTTATTTCCCTAATTTTTCTTTCTGATCTTTTGTTGTTAGTATATGGAAATTCTATATACATCCAGACAGAAAATCAATAAGGAAACACAGGCCCTAAATGAAGAATTAGACCAGGTGGACTTAATAGATATTTACAAGACATTCCACTGAAAGCAGCAGAATAAACATTCTTCTCAAGTGCACATGGAACAGTCTCTAGGATTGATCACATCCTGGGCTACAAATCCAACCTCAGCAACTTTAAGAAAATTGAAATCATACCAAGCATCTTTTCTGACCACAATGTTATATGACTAGAAATAAACAACAAGAAAAAAATCTGCAAAAAAAAAATACAAACAGGTGGATACTAAACAACCTGTTACCAAACAACCAATGGATCACTTAAGAAATCAAAGAGGAAATTAAAAAACACCTAGAAGCAAATGCAACAAAGATATGACACTTCAAAACCTATGGGATGCAGCAAAAGCAGTTCTAAGAGGGAAGTTTATAGCAATACAAGCCTTTAGGAAACAAGAACAAGCTCAAATAAACAACCTAACTTTACATCTAAAGCCGCTAGAGAGAGAAGAACAGACAAGACCTAAAGTTAACAGAAGGAAAGAAATCATAACAATCGGAGCAGAAATCAATGAAAGAGAAATGAAGAAAATCATAGAAAAAAAATCAATGAAATGAAAAGCTGGTTCTTTGAAAAGATCAACAAAACTGATAAACCCTTAGCCAGACTTATCAAGAAAAAAAGAGAGAGGACTCAAATCAATAAAATTAGAAATGAAAAAGGAGAAGTTACAACAGACATCACAGAAATACAAAGGATCATAAGAGACTACTACATGCAACTATATGTCAATAACATGGAAAACCTAGATGAATTGGACAAATTCTTAGAAAAGCATAATCTTCCAAGACTAAACCAAGACGAAATAGAAAAGATGAACAGATCAATCACAAGTACTGAAATTGAAACTGTGATTTAAAAACTTCCAACAAACAAAAGTCCAGGACCAGATGGCTTTACAGGTGAATTCCATCAAACATTTAGAGAAGAGTTGACACTTATCCCTCTGAAACTCTTCCAAAAAATTTCAGAGGACGGAACACTCCCAAACTCATTCTATGAGGCCACCATCACCCTGATACCAAAACCAGACAAAGATACCACTAAAAAAGAAAATTACAGGCCAATTTCACTGATGAACATAGATGCAAAAATCCTCAACAAAATACTAGCAAACAATTCAACAATACATTAAAAAGATTGTACATCATGATCAAGTGGGATTGATCCCAGAGATGCAAGGACTCTTCAATATCCACAAATCAATCAGTGTGATACACCACATTAAGAAAATGAAGAATAAAAACCATATGATCCTCTCGATAGATGCAAAAAAAAGCCTTTGACAAAATCCAACACCTATTTCTGATAAAAGCCCTTCAGAAAGTGGGCATAGAGGGAACCTACCTCAACATGATAAAGGCCGTATATGACAAACTCAGAACTAACATCATTCTCAATGGTGAAAAACTGAAAGAATTTCCACTAAGATCAGGAACAAGACAAGGATGTCCACTCTCGCCACTACTATTCAACATAATTTTGGAAGTCCTAGCCATGGCAATCAGAGAAGAAAAAGAAATAAAAGGAATCCAAATTGTAAAGGAAGAAGTAAAACTATCACTATTTGCAGATGACATGATACTATACCTAGAAAATCCTAAAGATGCTGCCAAAAAACTGTTAGAGCTCATCAATGAATTTGGCAAAGTCACAGGATACAAAACAAATACACAGAAATCGATTACAAAATAAATGCACAGAAATCTAACATAAGATTGTTTTTTCACTAGTGAAATACAGGAATGTTTTGATAAGAATAAAGGCTCTGGAATCAGGGGTTCCTGTTACAGTGCAGTGGAACGAATCTGACTAGTATCCTTGAGGACGTGGATTCGATCCTGGCCTCAATCAGTGGGTCAGGGATCCAGCGTTGACATGAGCTGTGGTGTAGGTCACAGACCTGACTCAGATCTCGCACTGCTATGGCTGTGGTGTAGGCTGGCAGCCATTCGACTCCTACCCTGGGAACTTCCATGTGCCCTAGGGTACAGCCCTAAAAAGCAAAAGCAAAAAAAAAAAAAAAAAAAACTTCTGAGTCCTACCTCAGTCACTTAGTAGCTAGGTTATTTTGATCCAATTATTTCTCCTTTCTGAGCCTCAGTTACCTCATCTGTAAAATGGGAGTAGAATCCATTTACTCCTAAGATTATTTTAAGGAATAGTTAATAATATAAAGTGCTTTGTGGGATGCTCGGCATACAGAATACTCAGTATAGGTTTATTCCCATTTCTCATGCTAACCCCTCTGTAGACGTGATGCCAACCCCTAGTCAAAACATGGCTGCAAAGATGTATGCAAAGAATATTTAAGAGATGTAACAATTTAGTAAGGCACATATGTTTTGGACCAGCTAATTGTAATGTAAGGCAGACTGTGTTCAGACCTATGATAAAGGCATGTCAAAATTTACGGGAGCACTGAAGAAGGAGCGTCTTGGGGAATAATGTCCTTGGAGGAGATGCTAAAAGAGGTAAGGACTGAACTGAGAACTTGAAGAACAAATGACTTTTGGCATGTGGAAAAGGAAACTGTAAGTACAATTCATGAAAACGGAACAAGGCAACCACAAAGATGTAAAGGTGAGGAATGCCGGGGGATGCAGAGCAACCCAGTACCTGCAGTTTGGGTTGGGGAAAGGAAATGAGACTGTCAGTGGCTGAGGCCAGACTAGGAAAGACCTTGAATGCAATCCTAAAGATATAAACATGTATAGACTATTAGGAGAAATGAAATTTAAAAAAAAAATCATGAACAAATGGTACATCATGTGTATGGAAGTAAAAGCTCCCAAACAAGTGTAGGGTTGTAGCGATAGAACTGAGCATCAAGCAACTGCCCCTTTCCTTCGACAGAGGATACCAGGCTTCATGCTATTGGAACATACTCTGTCAATTAAGAAAAGTACTGATTGCCGGCTGCAAAATATCCCCATGGTGCCAAAATGTCTGTGGAGTGGGTGGGGAGGGGGAGGGAAGGTGTGATAATTAAAAGAATTGTTACTTGTGATGTCACAGGAGCCAATGTGTTAACTCTGCATGCTGGGAAGCTAGAGTGCTCCCAGCTGCCACAGGGAGGGAGGATGTGGTTTGATCCCTGGCACCACTTGTTGGGACAAGATGAATCACAAATGTGTTAATAGTGAGGTTCCATGTCATAATGTGCCAGATGGAGGTGGTTACATCTCTGATTGATTGCCTCCTGGCCAAGACAGGGGTTTTCCAGAAGGCGAACGTCTCCAAATTGGCATTGGAGTTCTAGGGATCAGCAGGTCTTTATTTTGGTCAGCGTGGACCTGACATTCTTAACTTTATGAAGTGTGGCTACCCCAAGACACAGGCAGCCAGAAACAGTATGTGGATGAGGAAAGATGTGATGAGGGTGTGATATATGGGAGAAATAGTTTTGTGCTGGACTAAGCGTGGCTGTGAACGAATCTACGAATGCACTGGAAATAAGAGGGCGGAAGGGGGTGGGGAGATGCACTAGACACCCTGCCTGTGAGCAAATGAAATAACCAGAGAGAGAAAAAGAAAGGAAAAGAAGAGAAAGAGCAGGAAGGAAATGCTTCCCAGCTTCAGACACCAAACCCCACAGCAGCTGAGCCCGGATGCCAGGCTGAGGCCACCGGGCAGATCTACACAGCAGAGTAATGTGGGGTGACCTTCCTGCCTGTTCGTTCCCTTTCGTTCACCCCACTGTAATCACCCAGCCCTTTGTTGTTGTTGATTTTTTTCCCCCAATGCAAGCTTCCGACTATAAACAGCCAACTACAAGGGCAATAACTGTGGCGTCCTACTGGGAGCTAACGCAGCCTCACTGGGTCCTAATACAGGACAGTGAATAAAGCTTCATTACAGAACAATGGAGTTAGCTGCCAGAGCCTACAGATTTGAATAAACAACAAATAAGCAACATCTGCTCCAGCATATGTGTATGGTAAAAAAAAAAGTCACAAAATAAAAGAATTTGTAAATGCCAAAAGCAACACGAAACTGGCAGTGCTACTGTAGAGTGAATTTTTAATTGCACATGCAAAGAGGCAGGCTGTGGGTATTAGTCTCACATATGTCTTGTTGCTGCCAACCTGGGAGTATAGATGAATTTAATTAAATAAGGATTATCCCTTCTCCCCAGTACAATTACTTATTTATAACAATGATAAAATTGCCTAATAAAAAAATTGTAATATTTCAAAAACGAGCCTAGAAAACACCCTGCTTTCTGTGTAAGTTGTTCAGGGCTGTTTGAGTTTGACTGTGTCTTTTAAAATTAAGTCTTTGCCTACTGCCAAGGAAGAAAAAAACAAACAGCAACCCTTATCATAAAGCCTGCTGCAGTTAAACAGCCAGAGATGGCATTATGGAGAAATATAAAGAAGACACAGAGCAGCATGGGGATTGGCTTTCATGGGGTGTGCAGAAAATTAAGCAATTGGATTCAAATAGAGGCCAGGCAATGGAGCCAAGGGACAAAGGCACCAAGACCTGTGCTCCACCAGTGTCCTAGTCGTAATCTGCCTTGTGAACAGGCAATCACCAGCCATCAGTTCCCTTCATTCTGGCTTATCCTCTTCTCCAGGCACTAATTCCCCTAACACAAGTCACACTACCCAGACCAAACAAACAACAAAAGAGGTGGGTACTCTTGTCTCTCTTCTCATTACCAACAGAATCCATTTTCACCTTCAAGTTAGCAAACCACATCATTGGGGAGGTTAGAGGTAATAATCCAGGCACTAAACTGTAGATAGCAAAGTGGATTCTTGTGTAGAAGGTTATTAGAGAATTCAGCATCTTCTGAGTCTCGTGATCTAAATTTGTTTTCTCTTTGAGCAATGTTGTTGCTTCAATAGCCTTTCTGCAGCAGGATTTAAGATGAGCTCTTAAGAGCTTTCACCAGAGGCATGCTGTCAAGGTCGGTTTAGAAGGCAACCAGAAACAAAAGGCAGTCAGAGGCTCTGAGATGTATGGCCATGGGCAGCCACTAATCTCTCTACCTCAGTTTCAGCATCTGTGCAATGGGACTAATAATGATAGACTCCACCCCCAAAGGAGGATGCAATGAATTAATAGATGGAAAGCACTTGGAAATGTGCTTGACACAGAATCAGCACTCAAATGTTGCCAAGAGGTTGAAGTGATGCTTTATCAAGGCATTCAAATCTGTACTTGGCTCTTTCCTGGATGTTGGCAGCTTTCAATTCATCTTTTGCTTTTTCTGCTTGACATTTATAACAATGATATTTAATAATTAACTGGTTTCTCCTGAATCTTGTAAACTCCATGAGACTAGGTCCTGTTTGGCTTCCATTTGTATTCTCAGTACCTCGAACAGGTTCTTGTACATATGTAAGTGCTCACTGAATATTTGTTGAATGAATTAATTCAGTATGGAAGGAGGACTAGATTTGAATTCAAAACATCCTGGATTGAATTTTGGTCCTTCCCTTTGCCAACTTAGATTACCAGTGAGGTTGAAAATTACTCCATTTACATTATTTGTTTAGTAAAATTCCCTCTGACATCTTTGGTTTTTGTTAAATCTCATTTTGGGAAACATTTCAAATACTAGAGAGTAAAGAAAAATAATACAACAAATATCTATTCCTTTTAACCACCCACCCTACTAAAATGTAACATTTTGCTATACTTACTTCAGATTTTTTTAAAAAAAGGAAACATCACAGACACAATAGAATCACTGGGTTTATCCTGCCCTGATTGCATTTCCTCCCTCTTTTCCTTCCTTCCCAGTTAACCAGGATCCTGAATTTAATGTTTATGTACATTTTTGGGGCATATTTTTGTGCTTTTACCTTATATGCATTAATACAGAATATTTTACGTATTGCACATACTCAACTGTGACTTGTTTATCCCCACCTTATATTTGTGATATTTCCCTAACTTCTTTTGATTAACATTGCTGTGTATTATTCTACTATATGACTATATTACAACATCTTGGTCTTTCTTATTGATTTGATTGCCTTTAGATTGTTTTCAGCTTTTCATTATTTCAGTGTTGCAAAAAAATTCTTATAGCTCCATTTTTCTGCACATACGTGAGGATCTCTCTATAAATATACTAAAAATAGAATGGCAGAGTCAAAGAGTATGTGCATCTTAAACTTTACCAGATATTACTACACTGCTTTGAAAAATGTACGAATTTCGCCAGTAGTGTAAGAGTTCTCCCCTCTATGTACAGGCTCACCAACATTTGGCAGTACTGAAATTTGAAAATTTTGCCAATATTTGGGATCTAAAATGGTATCTTAGTTTTTTCTATTCCTGATTATAATGGGATAAAACCTATTTTTATTCTTTATTGGCTGATATTTCTGTGAATTGTATATTTTTTGTCCATTTTTGTTTAATTTGCCTTTTTCTTATTGACTTAGAAATTATCTATTCATTCTGAAAATGAATACTTTGTGGTATAAAAATTACAAATATCTTCCTGATGACTGGTCTTTGAACTTTATACTATCTTTACTGAACCAATATTAATAATTATAGTGAAGTCTTACCCATATTTCTCTTTATGGTATGTGCTTTTGGGATATCTTGTTTAAGAATCTGTTTTCCACTCTGAGGTCATAAATGTACCCTCTCTATTTCCTTCTCTAAGAACCAATACTTTGCCTTTCATATTCAGATCTTTGCTCTACTTGGAATTTATTTTTGTGTATGAGTCAAGCCAAGGGTTTAATTTTCTATCTTTCCCATATCGATTCTTTTCTTTCTTTCTTTTCTTTTCTTTTTAGGGTCATACCTGTGGCATATGGAAGTTCCCAGGCTAGGGGTCAAATCAGAGCTGCAGCAGCTGGTTTACACCACAACCAAGGCAACGCTAGATCAGAGCCACATCTGCGACCCCCACCACAGCTCATGGCAACTCTGGATCCTTTAACTCACTGAATGAGGCCAGGGATCGAACCTCATGAATACTGGTCGGCTTCATCACCCCTGAGCCACAACAGGAACTCTCTCACATCTTTTTTTGTCATCCTTTCTCCATTGATTCTGAGCTGCTCTCTCTGACGTTATTTCCATCTATGTGGGGTCTGTTCTGATGTCTCTATTTTACTGGCTCATCATTTTATTTTAGCAATGGCACAGAGACTTAATTACAATTACCATGTACTAAGCCTCTTGATTTCTAGGAGGCCAGTTCCTCTTCATGATCCTCATAATTGTCTTGGCTTTTCTTGGCCCTTTATTAGTATATATGAATTTTAGGACAATTTTGCAGGGCCCACGAAGAAAAGTATCAGAACTTTTATTGAAACTGTGTTGCATTTCTAGATTAATTGAAGATTTAATTTCCGATATTGAGTTTTCCCAGTCATGAACATGATATAGTTCTGCTTTTATTTGTATTTCCCTTATGAGATGTGGTAATATTTCTCAAAATTTTCAGTAAATATCCTGAGTCTTCATTTAGATAAACTCTAGGGTCCTTTTGTAGGTTTATTTACTTATTTATTTTGAATTGTGACAGAAATCTTTTTTTTCTTTCTTTAATGTTTTCCTTTGGTTATTGCCCATGCATGGAAATAATACTGATTTTTGCATTTTGCTCTAGCATTTAACTAGCTTGTTAATCCTTATCATTCTACTAATATGCAGGTCAATTCTCTTGGGATTTCTATGTAGGTAGTCATTTTGCCTACAAATGGGAAGAGGTTTTAAGTTTATATACTTCTTACTCTAGGGTGTTGCCATTCTGCTTTGCCCTTTGGTTTAATGTTGAATAGAAGCAATGTTAGCAGGTTTTGTTCCCGGTTTAATGGAATTTCTTCTAAAGTTTCTTCATTAGGACTGATAATTGCTATCAAGATTTGATAGCTGCCCTTGATTAAGAAACTTCCCTTCCATTGCCAAAAGTTCTCATTTCTTTGTTTGGATACTTAATTCATTAATTACTTTAACATTGTGTTATTTACTTTTCTGCATATTTTGAGATTATTAAATGTTTTTTTTGAGCTAGCAATGGAATATGCTTTAAGTGACTTTACTGATTGGGGGTCCATCTTCAAATTCATGGAAAAACACTATTGTCCTTTTTAAGATGTCTGATGTGTAATAAGTTTTATGTACTAAAAATCATAACACCTTTCTTCTTTATGATGAAAATATACTTCCAGTTTGTCATTTACCTTTTCTTTTTTTTTTTTTTTTCCTCACCCACAGCATGTGGAAATTCTGGGCCAGGGAATGATCCCATGCCATAGCATCTATACTCACACACATTAATATAGATAATATAATACCAATATAAAATTTACTGATATAAGTGTATTTTTTTCTAAAATATCATCCATGTTAATTATCTCTAGTTTTAATCACACTGGTTATACTAGTGTCTTTTATAATGTAAAAATGGGGGCGTTCCCTTGTGGTGCAGCAGGTTAAGGCTTCTGCATTCTCACTGCTGTGGCTCAGGTTGCTGCTGTGGTGCAGGTTCAGTCTCTGGCTTGGGAACTTCAACATGCTGGGGGTGCGCTCAAAAATGGGTTTGTATATTATACAATTTATGTTTTCTATCAGTGATCATGTGTCTCTCCTCTAATAATTTTTTTTTTTTTTTCCCTTTTTAGGGCCATAGCTGTGACCTATGGAAGTTGCCAGGCTAGAGGTTGAATTGGAGCTGCAGCTGCCAGCCTATGCCACAACCACAGCCATGCCAGATCCAAGCCACATCTGTGACCTATGCCACAGCTTGCAGCAATGCCGGATCCTTAAGCCACTGAGTGAGGACAAAGATCAAACTTTCATCCTCATGGATACTAGTTGGGTTCTTAACCTGCTGAACCACAACAGGAACTCCGCTTTCCTCTATTTTGATTATTTAATTTTGTTTGTATGTCTTTTTCTCTTTTATTTTTTGACAATGTTGTCTTTTTTTTTCCCCCAAAAAAAGCCCAAAAGTAGTGTTTGGATTTTACTTACATCTCTTGTTTTTGCTCCTTACATTATTAATTCCACTTTGCTATTAATCTATATCCTCTAATTATGTTTACTTTGTTTTTATGATGATTTCTTGAGATGAATGCTTAGTTTATTTTAGTTTTTACTTGTTTAATTGTGAAAGCAATTAATGCTATGAATTTGTCTCAGATTAGCGTTTCTATTCCAATTTTATATGAAATGCTCTCCATTGTTATTCCAATGATCTGAATTAATATATAGCATTTTTTTGTGTGTGTTTTTCTTTAGGATGGAGGACTTGGTTCCCAAGTCATGACTTTAGTTTTTTTTTTTTTTTTTTTTGGAGGAGGAAAGCGTTGCTTATACTTTCATTACTGAAGTCAAACATTACTGCATTTGTAGCTATGGAAAATGGCCTACCTCATGTGTGAGTATGTGTGTATATGGGTATGTATATAAGATATAAATGAAATAATCTTTGCAAATTGTTAGCTATTTTAATAAGTATTCCAAGAACACTGGCAAAGAATACCTACTTTGATATTTTTATATTAAGAGAATATTATCAATTATCATATTAATATCTTTTCTATCACACTTTATCATTTAATGCTTAATCTGTAAAAAAAATGAGGTGAATACTAAAATCTCCCAATTTGAGTGGAGATGTTGGTCAAAGGGTACAAAGTTACAATTATGTAGGATGAGTAGGTCTAGAGATCCAAGGTATAGCGTGATGACCATCAATAATCAACAGTACTGTATTGAATATTAGAAATTTGCTAAGAGACTTTAGGTTCATTCATCGCATACAAGAAAAAGTTAACTATGTGAAGAGATGATATGCTCATTAGCTTGACTATAGTAATATTTCACTGTGTATGTATGTACATCAAATTATGTTGTACACATTAATGTATATAATTTTTGTTAAAATCATTTTCATTGTGTCAATTTCCTATAGTATTGCAGAGTTCCTTCTGCTAAGTAGTGTTATGAAAATAACATATGCACATGGTAATGTAATAAAAGTAAAAGATGCCAATTAATTTAAAACATGTAGTTTCCCTTCTGTTCAGGTACTGCCATTAACAGTCCCTTATAGATTCTTCCAGAAGCATTTTGCACATACTCTCTTCCCTCAATAGAACAGATAAACTCTTTTAATACAAAGAGGTATTAATATAGACTATTTTGTACACATCTTTTTTCCCTTCCTTCAAAAACTGCATATCGGGAGTTCCCGTCGTGGCTCAGTGGTTAACGAATCCAACTAGGAACCATGAGGTTGTGGGTTCAATCCCTGGCCTTGCTCAGTGGGTTAAGGATCCGGCATTGCCCTGAGCTGTGGTGTAGGTTGCAGACGCGGCTCAGATCCTGCACTGCTGTGGCTGTGGCGTAGCTCTGATTTTGTGTTGCTGTGGCTGTGGCGTAGCTCTGATTGGACCCCTAGCCTGGGAACCTCCATATGCCATGGGTGCAGCCCTAGAAAATGCAAAAAGACAAAAAATAAATAAGTAAAAATAAAAACTGTGTATCTCAGAGACCTTTCTTAACTGCCTCATTAAAAAACATACTGTTTGAATAAATTTTAATGTAAGGATGTACAATAATTATTTAAACTAACATATTTTTGGCATTTAGGCTGCCTCTAGTTGTTTGTTATTATAAACATTTTTGCAGTAAAATTCAATCCTTGAGTATACATCTGAGTCTAGTGGTAGGTCAAGTTTCAGAACTAAAATAGCTGCACAAAAGTTGCATACATTTAAAATTGTACAACATCAACAGCTTATATTCCAAATAATTGTGACAATAAAACTTCCAATCCACATTGGGTGCTTGTTTTAAAATTTTATTATCCCTGGGCATCAATAACCTTTAATTATTTGCTAAAGTGATAGGTGGAACATGTTATCATTAGTGCTTAAATTTGTATTTCTTTAGTTAGAGGGAACACTGATCATGTTTTCCCATTTTGATGGAGCTTTATATTTTTTTCCCCTGAATTTCCTATGTATTTCCTTTTCTCATTAATCTAATAAGATTTTGTGTTTGTTATACTTGATTTGAGGGTTTTTTGTTTTTTTTTATAAACTGATAAAATCAGCCTTTGTATATTAGACGTTATTTATTTGGTATGTAATGATTCAACTGTTAAATCTTAAATGAGGTTTATAATTTTGATTACCTTTTAAAAAAGTCTTTTTTTTTTTTACTTCAAGTATACTTTATCAGAGTTCAGTATCAAAACCCTGATTAGTTTTTGTTTTCCTCTTTTATCCTATTTCCAACTTTTCTCAGTAGTTTGTTGTAATAAAATAGAATTCAAGCAAACCATTACTGTAAATTTTACTTTTATTCCAAGTTACTTTGCAATATTTTATTTGTTTCAAAAATTTTAATGGTAATTAACTTTGTATGTTTAGTTGGTTTTCACTTGAGTTTACTTTTCCCATATCCTATTTGAATTCTACATTATATTATTTTTTTTTTCTTTGTCTTTTTGCCATTTTCTTGGGCTGCTCCCATGGCATATAGAGGTTCCCAGGCTAGGGGTCCAATCGGAGCTGTAGCCACCAGCCTACGCCACAGCCACAGCCATGCCAGATCCCAGCTGTGTCTGTGACCTATACCACAGCTCACGGCAACGCCGGATCTTTAACCCAATGAGCAAGGCCAGGGATCGAACCCACAACCTCATGGTTCCTAATCGGATTCGTTAACCACTGAGCCATGACGGGAACTCCTAGAGTACATTATTTTCAGTAACATCTTAATTAGTTAGGACATTGTCCTGGAAGGGTAGTGAAGGAAATACTTCATGAGTCCTCCTTTGAAAATGACTTTATGTTGCCTTTGCATATATAAAAAATAGGTATAAAATCAATGGTTCACATTTTTCCACTTCTAAATTATGTGTATATTAGTTTATTCCCATCTGCCATTTAGTGTAGCTAAGGAAATGCTGGAATTTTTTCACTTTGTAAGTAATCTGCATTTTTCTGTCTGGAAATTTGTGGATTACCCCTTACTTCATCTTATCTTTGAACTTTTACCATGCTATTTAGGTGTTCTCATTTCATCCAGGTACCTGGACTTAATAAAAACTATTTTTGTTGCAGTATTTATTAATTTATTTAAATCAAAGTACTAAAACACATTTTTAAAAAATCAGCTGGCACCAAAGACCATATAATGAAATTCCACAAAAGTAAGTGCTCTTAACCCTTTCTATGTATGATTCTTCTGGTTATTTGGTTTATTTCTAAATAATATGCTTTCATCTCTATTATTTTTTACTTATTAACAACACACTCGAGTGCTGAACATTTTCCATCCCCTTACATAAATTAACTAATTCATTTGATTTTCACAACTCTATAAAATTATTTTGCTATTATTTTACTTTTGAGGAAAGTAAGGTATGGAGAAGTTGACTGACTTGCTCTAGGTTGGCTTTTTAAAGCAGTGAAATTAGACAGACTATGAATCTAGGTCAGTCAAATTCCACTATAAAAGATAAATTTTAGCAGATTTACACTGCTACACCATTCCCTTTGACCTTTATCTACCTATCTAAATTTTCCTCTCAGTCTATCAGTTTTTTTTTTTCCTTTTCTTTTTACAGCTGCACTTGTGGCATACGTAAGTTCCTAGGCTAGGGGTTGAATCAGAGCAGCAATTAGCTGTCTACACCATAGCCACAGCAATATGGGATCTGAGCTGCACCTGCAACCTATAATGCAACTTATGGCAACGCCAGATCCTTAACCCAATGAACAAGGGGGCTCAAACTTGCATCCTCATGGATACCAGTCAGGTTTTTAACCCGCTGAGCTACAATGGGAATTCCTTTAGTCTATCAGTTTTGATCAGCATCTTGCCAGTCTCATATCGAAGGTAAAGACATTAGAACCCTGTGCTATTTTTTTTTTAAATTTTATTAGAGTATGGTTGTTTTACAATGTTGTGTTAGTTTCAAGTGTATAGCAAAGTGAACCAGTTATACATATACCTATATCCATTTTTTTTTTCAGATTCTTTTCCCATAAAGGTTATTATAGAACACTGAGTAGATTTCCCTGTGCTAGGTCCATGTTGATTACTTTGCATGTAGTTGTATGTATATGTTAATTTAGTCCTCCCCCCATGTTTCTCCTTTGGTAACTGTAAGTTTGATTTTGATTTTTCTTTTTACAGCTGCCCCTGCATCATTTTGAAGTTTCCGGGTTAGGGGTTGATTTGGAGCTGCAGCTGCTAGCCTATGCCACAGCCACAGCAATGTGGGATCTGAGCTGCATCTGCAACCTACACCACAGCTCATGGCAATGCTGGATCCTTAACCCACTTAGCAAGGCCAGGGATTGAATCCATATCCTCATGGATCCTAGTCAGGTTCATATGCTGCTGGGCCACAATGGCAACTCCTGACTGAGTTTGAAATTTTTGACTCTGTTTCTGTTTTGTAAACAAATTCAATTGTCTCATTTTAAAATTAGATCCCACATATAAGTGATATCATATGATTCTGTCTTTGACTGACTTTAGTGTGATAATCTCTAGGTCCATCTAAGTTGCTGCAAATGGCATTACTTCATTCTTTTTTATGGCTGAGTAATATTCCATTATACATATATATATATATATATATATATATACACACCATATCTTCTTTATTCATTCCTCTGCTGATGGATGTTTAGGTTGCTTCCATGTCCTGGCTATTGTAAATAATGCTGCTATGACCATTGGGGTGCACATATTTTTCTGAATTATGTTTTTCTCTGGATATATGCCCAGGAGTGGGATTGCTGGATCATACGGTAGTTCTATTTTTAGTTTTTTTATGAATCTCTATACTGTTCTCCACAGTGGTTGTACCAATTTACATTCAGTATAGGAGGGCCCCCTTTTCTCCACACCCTCTCCAACATTCTTTGTAGGCTTTTTGACAATGTCCATTTTGACTGGTATGAGATGATACGTCATTGCGGTTTTGACTTGCATTTCTCTAATAATTAGTGATATTAAAGGTATTTTTATGTGCTTTGTGGCCATCTGACTGTCTTCTTTGGAAAAATGTCTACTTAGATCTTCTGCCCATTTTGGCGGGTTGTTTTTTTTTTTCTAATACAGAGCTGCATGAGATGTTTGTATATTTTAGAGATTAATCCCTTCTCGGTCACTTCATCTGCAAATATTTCTCCCATTCTGTAGGTTGTCTTTTTGGTTTTGTTTATGGTTTCCCTTGCTGTGCAAAAGCTTTTAAGTGTGAGTTAGGTCCCATTTTTCTATTTGCTTCTCCAGATCTAGTCTCCTTTCTTCTCCACCCTACTCTGGGCGTCCCATATGGACTGTATCAATGCAGTTCCTTGATTTCTGGCATCATCTTGGGTTTGGCCACTGGAGATTGGAGGATAGCAAGACAGGGAGTTTGGAGTATTTATTTTCCCATCTGTCTCCCTGCTGGGTCATCCTCAGCTTGCTGCTTCCCTCTACAAAAAGCCACAGTTTCTGGACAGCTCTTTAATCCAGCTTCCTGTCACTACTCCTTCCCTTACCCCTGCAGTCCTAGGAAGAGTACTTTCTTCCTAGTATTTCTAAATCTATGATTTGGCACCATGCAATGTTGGTTTTGCTAAACTTGCTCATACTTTTATGGAAATCACTGGTGAGTCACTGAGGTTGAGTGCCATCTGTTTTGTTTTGTTTTGTTTTTTTGACGAAAGTCCCTAATCCTTCCTCCACTTTTTTTTTAGACTTTCCAGCTACCACTTCACAACAGCTATAATTCTACCTTCAAAATGTTTGATTTGATATTTCTAATCTCTTATGTGGCCAGAATTAAGTCTCCATGCTTGCCTATTTGTAGATTCTCAAAAGTGAAACCAATCAATAGCATTTACATTGTTATGGCCTTGTAAATATGATTCACTGCAGAGTCCTTAGTTTGGTCAGGTGGTATTTCCTTTTCTTTATCCCACTGTCATTAAGTGGCATTAGATACCATTTATTTTAAGATTCCTATTACTTACGTATCACTAAAAAAGGAAAAAACCCTGTGCCAATTAACTTATGATTTGCCGTCTATTGTGAGATACGGCGAGATTTAAATTGTTCATCTTCTAATTGGTGAAATACAGCGGCCAACTCTTGTCTTGCATCTTGACCTACTCGTGAACAATTCTCAGCCCGGAGTCAGGACCCATTCCACGGCCTGAACTGTTATTCTCATGTATGAGCCAGGTGTCTTCCAACTGCAGAGGAGTCATTTCAAAGTTGTATCGCACAGCATTTAAGAGTACAGACTTTGGTGCTAGATGACCTGAAGCTGAAACCTTAGAACCACTTTTTACTCTCTGTGAGGCCATGGAAAATTACTTAATCTCTCTGTGCTTCAGTTTCTTCATCTAATAATTAGAAATAATAAGTGTCTAACTCAATGGTTTATTGTGAGGATTAAACGATGTAATGCATGTGAAGGACTCAGAACAGTTCCTGTCACACTCTGACTCTACTTGGTAAATGTAATGAAATTGCCCTGTGAGTGGTCTTCTTTAAAGACCTCTTACTGCTTGCTAGCACCCCTACGTCCTCCTCCAAATGGTGCTCCTGTTCACCAATGAAATATCTTCATCAATCTCTTCTCTCTCTGCAACTTGTTTCCTCTTTATTAAAAAAAAAAAAAATTTTTTTTTTTTATATTTTTTGCTTTTTAGGGCCACACCCGAGGCATATGGAAGTTCTCAGGCTAGGGGCTGAATTGGAGCTATAGCTGCTGGCCTACGCCACAGCAACACAAGATCCGAGTCAAGTCTGTGACCTACACCACAGCTCACGGCAAAGCCGGATCTTTAACCCACTGAGCGAGGCCAGGGATCAAACCGCCACCTCATGGATCCAAGTCAGGTTGGTTAACCACTGAGCCACGAAGGGAACCCCTTGTCCCCTCTTTCAATATACAATGGACTGAAAAGTTCAAGAGTTGTGGATCTGGGTCCTACAATTTCCTTAGAAAAGCTGCATACACAGATTTGTCACATGCTGACTTTGTATCTGATATCTATTATCTTTTTTAGAATGTCCTTCAAAACTAAGACAGGAAGCGTCCAACTCTAACCACCTGCTGCATCTATGTAGCAGACTCCTTAGAACTGTCTTCCTTGACATTTTGTTTATTATATCCATTTGATTTTTCCACTTGATTCCTAAATCACATGTCTCCTACTTTGATTTTCCTCCAGCATTCAATCTGGCCCTTACTGTCTTCATTGTACTTTTGAATTATACTTAAATTTTTCTATTAGGATTTTGCTATAACTCTGGAATTTTTTAATGGTTCCTTTGTACCCTCAAATTTTCATTGTATACTTAAATTTAATACTGTACCATTTCATGTAAAATGTAAAAACCTTGAGCTGTAACAGTCCATTTACCAACCTCCCCATCCTCCATGCTAAAATTGTCATATGTTTTACATTAATGGATGCTATAAACATCACAGGCCACTGTCTATCTTTAGTCTGAAGAGCTTCCTTTAGCATTGGTCGCAGCACAGATATGCTAATAATGTTATTTTTGTTTTCCTTTATTTGAAAATACCTTTATTTTCACTCTTGAAAAACATTTTTGGTGCACACAGAATCTGGTTCTCAGTTACTGCTTATTGTTTTCCATTGTTTCTAATGATAAGTCTTGAGTCATTCACATCTTTATTCCCTTACATGCACTATGTATTTTTTTCTGTACCTGCTTTGAATATTTTCTATTTATGAGTTTGGCACTAGTTAAGTATAGTTTTCTGTGTATTTATCATAGTTGGGAATTACTTAGCTTCTTGAATCTATAAATGTAAATATCTGAGTGAATTTCAGAAATTTTCCACCCTTACTTCTTCAAAAAAATTTTTTCTGCCCAATTCTCTCCATCCTTTCTTTCTTTGACTGCAAATGCATGTATATTTGGCTTTTTGATGTTGTTCCACAGGTTCCTGAAAGTCAGATAATTTTTTTTCATATACTTTAATATCTTTTTCCCCCTGTTCTTCAGCTTATTGGATAATTTCTATTGGTTTAAAAGTTCCCAAGTCTTTATTTTCTCATTCTCTATCTGCTATTAAGTCTATCCAATAAGTTTTGTATTTCAGAAATTATAGTTTTCGTTTATCCAATTTCCATGTAATTTTTTATTATAATTTATTTTGATTTTGAGATTTTCATTCATTATGAGCATATTTTTTCCTTTTATCCTTCAGCATGATATTGTAAGCTCTTTGAAATACTTTTCTGCTGATTCCAACATCTTGGTTTTTTTCATGGTTTGTCTCCACTAACTGCCTCTTTTTTGAGTATAGGTTGTATTTTATTTTTTCATATGGCCAGTAATGTTTTTATTGTATCTGGACATTGTAAATGGTATGTTATTTTAACAGGTAAGCTGGCTGGAATCAAACTCCAATTGGAAATGTCACCTCACTCTTTTAGCCTTAGCTGAAATGTTTAAAGTCTTCTTCATGCCTGTTTAGA